>NC_089822.1:194851418-204851418 GCF_035046505.1 Tiliqua scincoides
GTACCTTTAGCTCCAACCAGAGGAATATGTGAAAGAAGACTGGGGACTATAAGAACATAAGAACAGCCCCACTGGATCAGGCCATAGGCCCATCTAGTTCAGCTTCCTCTTTCTCATAGTGGCCCACCATCTTACGGAGGGAGCACACAAGACAACAAGAGACCTGCATCCTGGTGCCCTCCCTTGCATCTGGCATTCTGACATAGCCCATTTCTAAAATCAAGCCCATTTCTAAAATTGACTATTCTAAATATGACCATTTCTAAAATTGACCTGATTGACTATTTGTAATTAGATCATGCCATTTCCTTAAGTAGACCTCTCTTTTTTTTTTAAATAGTGATGCCAAGGTATTCAGCTCAAATAAAATCTTGCTGTAACTATCTTAACTGGTGCTGTATTTTTCCAATAAGGGATATGGAGGGGGGAAGGGAGGGGGGAAGGAAAAAAGGAACAAATTCTTCTTCCAGGAATGGAAGAGACATGCTTGTAAGCTCCCCCTGTCCAGCCCAGGCACACCTAAATAGGAACAGGCAAAAAAATTTTCCTAGCTTTGTGTTTTTTGCTCCCAGGAATTCTATTTCACACAGCTCAAATTAGCGAACATTAAAGCCACAACCCGAATGGAGGAACTGGAAAGGTCTGTGGTGATTCAAATAGAAGATGCTTCCTGGCCTGTGTTTCAAATGATAATGATCCTAATGTCCTCTCCTGAGAGCTTTTCTGAAGGGGGAAGCCTTAATGCGTTTCGGTGGGAAGCTCAGAGAAGCCATGCCTGTAGGTTGTGCTGACGAAGGCTGCCATCCTCGCTGCACTAGGGTCCCCGGCAAGCATCACATCCCTGGTTAATGCAGCCAGCTGGACCTCTCGGAAAAGCCGTGTGTGGAATTCCGCTGAACATTTACAAATGTCAAGCCCATCTCCTTTCCGAAGACACAGACACACACACACACAGAATGGAGGCAAAACTAGACATGACCTGTTTCATGCCTCCAAGCAGTTCTGAATCTTTTTTTGCGCCATTTTATCCCCTTTACACAAGAGTGGCTCCTTACAGATACATTCGGCGGGGGCTGCCGTGGCGGCTGCTTCATTTTAATGCTATAAATCCTAGTGCCTTTGCAGCCTGACAGCCAGTTCTGGATGTGATCGGAAAACCAACGGGTGTTCTTTTTAAGGTTTAGTACTTGACTGCGTCAAGTCTCCTCATATCAATCAGGCTAGGGTGTGCCATGCAAGCCTGCGGATATGGCAGAACACAGTGACCTTCTTACCGGGGGAGTTGGAAATTGGAAAAGGCGGGGGGGGGGAAGGGTTGACGTGATTGGAGAAAATTAAGGTGGGTAAAAAAAAAAGCAATCACAGCGTTCCCTCCTGAAACTCAAGGGATCAAATCAGCCAGCATCCAACCCTCCAAGAGTTTATTACACTTGCGAAAGCAACCTTCGTCAAGGTTGACAGGTCCAGAATTGAACCTGTCTGACAATAAATAATTGCATTATCACTTCCCAAGAGGTCTTCTGGGACCATCCTCCCTCCCCCCCAATGAGAGCTTTGTGTCTTGACTTCTTAGAATTCCAGCCCAAGTAAGGGTTTCAAAGCTGGGGCACTAATAGCATTTTTTAATCCCCACATACAATTTGGGAATCTTTGCCCCACCCCCACTCCCAGTACTAATTTTAGGAATAAACTACAGACATTTTTTTTAAATAGGCCATTGGTTGCCTATTGGCTGAGGGGAAAGTAGTGCAGGTGGCTGCAGAGAAAGGCCCACTGAGGGATTACTGAGGAAATAACAGTGGATCCGAAGACCACGTGTTGTCGTTTTGTTTTATATCTTAAGTGCAAAGTGGCATGCAAGGATGGAAAACCCCGCACCTGATGAAATGCCTTCCTATGTGACTGTCAAGTCTGATTTTAACCTGATTGAACTGGTTCAGTGCAATTAGGTCCTGCCCGTGGGGCCCCACATGTGGTTGTGGAGAGGAGGCCACCCACAGCCACAGCCAGCACTTTGCATAGAAGTAAGCCTCCATGCAGAGGTTGGAACTGTGAGCGGAGCTCTCATCAGCCTACCTGCCCACCCCTGGGTCCAACTGAGCCAAAATCAACCCCTAGGAAGCAGTTGGTGGCGACATCACCACATTAACATAATCTGTTTTTGGGTGCTGTGCTCTGTGCAGGTCCAACTCGCTGCTGTTGCTTGTGCTGGTGAGTAGGGGGTGGGAGGTCCGCAGAAATGTTTGGCATTGGGCCCCACAGCTCCTAAGACTAGCCCTGATGATACTGATGATACTATTCTTTGTATTTGGTCTCTGAAAGGGCAAGTACAGTTGCCATGTAAAGGACAGAAACTCTGCACCTTGAACACTGATAATGTTTTGCAGATTCTTTGTGCACTTGTTCAAATGTAACTTCAGAACAAGAAAAGGTAGAAAGTTGCTTCAGAGTTAAAACAAAAGTGGGCCCCTTTGCTATATGTAATGTTGGAGCCTCTTCCTATTACAGAATCTTAAGTGTACCAGAACTTCAGGGCAATTTGTTCTGCAAACAATGGCCTAGTTGAAACACGGATTGGGTTGGGCTTCAGTTTTCCAGGTGGCAGAGCAGTTCATCCCCCCTGAATTCACCATCACATAATGTCACTTGAGAGCTGAAACTCCACCCAGAAGCCCAGATGTGCACTGGCCTGATTTGTACTAATTCTCTCACAAAAAAGTGGAAGAAGATCAAGCGAATCAGGCCATTGCACAAATTGGCCTCTGGGTGGCGAGGCCACCTCTGTTGTGTAGACAGTGGAATGGAAGGCTTGGGGTCACCACTCCACTCTACAAATTTGACTGCCAGCCTGGTGGATGTATACACTTGACCCCCACCTGCCATAACATCTTTTGTAGTCCATCATATATCTTCTTTGTTAGGTCTAGGATGTTTCTGACAGGCTTGCTCTGAAAATTAAACCCAGAAAGAACAAATATTTTACTGAACTTTTACAACCATTTCATTTCCTAGTGAGAAACACTAGTAGGTGAAACACCCACTATTGCCTCACCTGTGTTGACCATATTTTTGCTACAACCGACATGCATTATTTCGTTCCAAAGGAATGTTATATTGCCTCTCTGCCCATTTTTCCCAGATGACCTCATTTCTCTTTAGGTTTGGTTTGGGAGAGTTAAAGGCAGATTGCCTCATCTCTGCAAATCTCCTGCTGGGAATTCAGCTTGCCCCAGAAGGCACAAAAATGGCTCCACAGAGCCCCATATAACAGTGTTCCTGACTTGTCCACACATTTCCTCCATAGTTTGTTGCATACTTTCCAAGGCATCTGGTGCATTCACTACCATACTCTACACTGCTTAGTAAATAACATTATGAAGGTGACTCATTCCCAGGAATACACTGGATATGCATCTCTAAAGAAGAAAACCAAAGAAACTAACCAAATGCAGTCCTTTGTTTCACCTATCCCCCTCCCCCTCCCCCGGATTTTTTCCTCTTTCACTCATGTATGAACTAATTGATGTCTGATCTATTCAGTAGTTTGGCCCTAAAATGTAACCTTCAGTTAACTGCTCACATAACTTGCCTGTCACTTTTGATAACAGTCAGGGCATTGTTTTTGCAAGTGTTCTACAGTAAAAATTACCCGCTTTGCTCTTGTCAAGCAAATGAGCCCTGAGGCTTCTGTGGGAACCATTAATGATCAAGCCACAGGAGGGGCTGGAGCAGCAGGCATCCTTTGGCTTTGGAATCCTCCCCTCCCCTACACAATGAGCCATTTAGGTTTAATTAACCTTTATTAGCTTGCATGGGGATATCACTTGCCTGGATTTCCAATTGCGGGGAATCAATTGTGGTGGCTGATCACTGGGGATGCTGTTGTGTCCGTGTGGGCAACCAGGCAGGGTTCTGTCTGTGGAACAGAAGCAAATGATGACTAATATGCTTCTAAGTGCCGGCCTTGGGCTTTGCAAGCCATTCCAAGCTGCTGAAGAAATCATTGATAGAACAAAAGCATACACACACATGCAAACCCCCCTTTTTTAGGGCATGGACCTGCCCTAAAATACAATTCTGAAAGCGATGATAATGATAATCTGTAAATCCGAAGTTGTGATCGGAGTCAATACTGGAAATGAGCCAGCCAAAGTCAAACTTGTAAAAGTTCCATTCCTTTGAGATATGCAGACCAATCCTATGCATCTTACATAAGAACATAAGAACAGCCCCACTGGATCAGGCCATAGGCCCATCTAGTCCAGCTTCCTGTATCTCACAGCGGCCCACCAAATGCCCCAGGGAGCACACCAGATAACAAGAGACCTCATCCTGGTGCTCTCCCCTACATCTGGCATTCTGACTAAACCCATTCCTAAAATCAGGAGGTTGCGCATACACATCATGGCTTGTACCCCATAATGGATTTTTCCTCCAGAAACTCGTCCAATCCCCTTTTAAAGGCGTCTAGGCTAGACGCCAGCACCACATCCTGCGGCAAGGAGTTCCACAGACCGACCACGCGCTGAGTAAAGAAATATTTTCTTTTGTCTGTCCTAACCCGCCCAACACTCAATTTTAGTGGATGTCCCCTGGTTCTGGTATTATGTGAGAGTGTAAAGAGCATCTCCCTATCCACTCTGTCCATCCCCTGCATAATTTTGTATGTCTCAATCATGTCCCCCCTCAAGCGTCTCTTCTCTAGGCTGAAGAGGCCCAAACGCCGTAGCCTTTCCTCATAAGGAAGGTGCCCCAGCCCCGTAATCATCTTAGTCGCTCTCTTTTGCACCTTTTCCATTTCCACTATGTCTTTTTTGAGATGCGGCGACCAGAACTGGACACAATACTCCAGGTGTGGCCTTACCATAGATTTGTACAACGGCATTATAATACTAACCGTTTTGTTCTCAATACCCTTCCTAATGATCCCAAGCATAGAATTGGCCTTCTTCACTGCCGCCGCACATTGGGTCGACACTTTCATCGACCTGTCCACCACCACCCCAAGATCTCTCTCCTGATCTGTCACACACAGCTCAGAACCCATCAGCCTATATCTAAAGTTTTGATTTTTTGCCCCAATGTGCATGACTTTACACTTACTGACATTGAAGCGCATCTGCCATTTTGCTGCCCATTCTGCCAGTCTGGAGAGATCCTTCTGGAGCTCCTCACAATCACTTCTGGTCTTTACCACTCGGAAAAGTTTGGTGTCGTCTGCAAACTTAGCCACTTCACTGCTCAACCCTGTCTCCAGGTCATTTATTTATTTATTTATTTATTTATTTATTTATTTATTTATTTATTTATTTTTATTTACTTACTTTAAGACATGGGTACAGGAAAAATCACAAACATATATGTACAGGGTAATACACAAGGGAAAAAACACCAGGAAATCGCAGAACTGTAGCCGATACTCTTATGTTTCCCTACCTATCATCCTTGAATAACTTATTGTTTATCTAACCACTCATATAATGGTTTCCACAATTTCTGTATTCTCTCTATTTCGCCATCTCCCAATCTTTCCGTCAATACATCTATTTCAACCATCTCATATAATTTCTCAATCCACATCTCTACAGTGGGAGTATCAGGGTTCTTCCACAATCTAGCATACACCAATCTCGCTGCAGTAATTGCATACAACAAAATATGTTTAAGATCATTGTTATAACTTTCAGGAAAAATACTCAAGAGAAACAGTTCTGGTTGGAAATGTATTTCACAATTAAAAATAATTTGAATAGTTCTATATATTTTTTGCCAAAAATTTTTGGCCTTAGGGCAAAGCCACCACATATGATAACAAAAACCTTTCACCTCTTTGCATTTCCAACACTTATCGCATGTGCCGGGATACATTTTTGCTAATCTATCTGGAGACAGGTACCATCTATAAAACATTTTGTATATGTTTTCTTTCATTGTTACTGCCTTAATTATCTTCATATTTCTCTTCCAAAGCTGGTCCCAATTATTCATTGTTATATTATGTCCAATATTTTTTGCCCATATAATCATTACCTCTTTTACCGATTCGTCTACCATTTCCATACTCAACAAATATTGATACATCCTTCTGATATAATTTTGCTCATTTGATAAAAATATTTTATCAAATTCCGTCTCCTCTGGGTAGATTCCTTCTTTTTTATCTTTCAACCATCTTGTTTTAATCTGTAACTCCGTCAACCAATCCAGTTCAATCCCTTTCTCCCTCAATACCTCTTTTGAGTACATAACTGCTTTCTCATCTAATAATTCATCATATCTCCTATTCTGTGAACCTCGCAACCACATTGGCCTAGTATCAATTTCTAACGGTTTCACCCATCTTGGAATCTTCTCGTAAACTTTATATCTGATTTGTTCCCAGACAAACAACAATGCTCTTCTTATCAGATGTTGTTTAAAGTAACTATGATATTTGGCTTTATCATAAATCAAAAAGGCATGTGGACCAACCTGCAAATCGTGTAGTTCTAATTTTAACTCTCTAGATTTTTCGGCTTCTGCCCAATCCTTTATCCAATTTAATGCCGCTGCATAGTAATAAATTTCCCAATTTGGCATTCCGAAACCAGCTCGTTCTTTCACATCTTGTAATAATTTCATCTTTATTCTAGCTTTTTTCCCTTGCCAAATGAAATTAGCCATCATTTTATTCAAATCTTGAAAGAACACCTTTTTTAATAAAATTGGGATTGTCTGAAATAAGAATAATATTCTTGGCAGCACATTTGACTTAACTGTTGCTATTCTACCCAACAATGATAAATTTAATCCATTCCATCTTTTTATGTCTTTCTTAATCTCCATCATTAACTTTAGATAATTATTTTCCATCAACTCACTACATTTATCTGATACAGTAATTCCCAAATATTTAACTTTCTTTGTGATATTAATACCAAATTCCTGTAGTTGCTGTTTCTCTTGTTTTCTCATATTTTTCACTAATATTTTCGTTTTATCATAATTTATCCTCAATCCTGCCATTTTACCGTATTCTGTCAGATTCTCTATCAAATATTTTAAAGACTGGGTTGGATTCTCCAAGATAAAAGTGAGATCGTCTGCATAAGCTTGAATTTTAAATTCTTCATTTTGGACCTTCACTCCCACAATTCTTTCATCTCTTCTTACTATATTGTTTAATATTTCCAGAGTTATAATAAACAGTAATGGAGATAGAGGGCATCCTTGTCTTGTTCCCTGCTGGATTTTTATCATTCTTGTTATGTCACCATTTATCTTTATTCTTGCCGTTTGTTTGGTATATATCTTCTCTATAACCCTTATAAACTTTGGCCCAAAGTTCATCTGGTACATTTGTTGAATCATAAAGTTCCAATTTACTCTATCAAATGCTTTATGCACATCTATGAAAATTAATAATTTTTTCTCTGAGTGTGCCTCATCTGCATAAATCAATTTTGGACTCAACCAAGGTTTAACATATAAGGCTAAGCCTTTTTTCTTCCTTTTTGTTTCTGCTGTATAAAATAGTTCACCTAACTTCTTATTTTGTAAAAATTTCCAATCTTTTTTCAATATATGTGTTTCTTGAATTGCTATTAGATCTTTATGCTCTTTTTCTAACTGATGAAAAATCCTTTTTCTTTTTCGTGGTGCGTTTAATCCATTAATATTTATGGATAAAATCTCAAGTTGGGTATCTGCAGCTATCATTCTATATTTTTCCTTTTTATTTTCACTTCTCTTCTTGGTTGACATCTTTGTTGTTTAATTTTAATGGTTTCTTTCTTTTCAGATTCATCATCCTGCTCCTCTTCCTCTTCATCTTCTTCTTCCCCTTCTGCTTCTTCATCTTCTATGCTGTGGTCCAATCCTACTTCTGATTCTTTCTCTAAGGATGTTGTATCCTCTAGAGACGCTTTAATTTTTCCTCGATCATAGTTATCCTTTCTTGCATCTTTTGGTAGTTCTTGTTCCTCTTGATCTCTTTGCACCGTCTCCAAGAAGTTTCTCATTTTCATTCTTGATGTTATACTATATCTTTTCAGTTGATATGTAAAGACTAATCCTTTTGGGAGTAACCATCTATATCTAACATTCTCTCTTCTCAAAAATGATGTAAGAGTCCTATATTGTAATCTCTTTTGTCTTATGCTCCATGGTATTTCCCTTAAAATTCTCACAGGATTTCCTCCAACCATTAATGTTTTCTCCATCAGTGCTTGTTGAACCATATCTCTCACCCTTTTCTGTGTAAACTTCAACATTATTTCTCTTGGTAGATTGTGAGCTTTTGCATATACAGATCTAAGTCTATACACTGCATGTAATCCACCTTCTAAAAGTTCTGTTTCAAACTCCGTTTGTTCTCCCAACCAATGAATCATTGTTGCTCTGATATCTTCTTGTTTTTCTTCTGGATAATTCTGAACGCGGAGCATGTAGCCTGCCTGTTGAAGCTCCAGTAACATAATGCTTCTTTCCAAGACTAAATTGCGCTGATCAGCAACCTCCACGCATTGAGTGAGCTGTTCAATCTTTACCTGGTCTTTTTTTGCTTGTTCTTTCATCTTATTGATCTCTATCTGGTTTCTATTGACCTTTTTACGTGTTTCCTTCACCATCTCATATGCCCATTGACACCCACTCTCTGCTTCCTGGCCTCCAACCAGTTCTCAATCCATGAGAGGACCTGTCCTCTAATTCCCTGACTGTGGAGTTTTTTCAGTAGCCTTTGGTGAGGGACCATGTTAAAAGCCTTCTGAAAGTCCAGATATATAATGTCCATGGGCTCTCCCACATCCACATGCCTGTTGACCTTTTCAAAGAATTCTATAAGGTTCGTGAGGCAAGACTTACCCTTACAGAAGCCATGCTGACTCTCCCTCAGCAAGGCCTGTTCATCTATGTGTTTTGAGATCCTATCTTTGATGAGGCATTCCACCATCTTACCCGGTATAGATGTTAGGCTGACCGGCCTATAGTTTCCCGGGTCCCCCCTCTTTCCCTTTTTAAAAATAGGCGTGACATTTGCTATCCTCCAATCTTCTGGCACCGTGGCCGTTTTGAGGGACAAGTTGCATACCTTAGTCAAGAGATCTGCAACTTCATTCTTCAATTCCTTAATAACCCTTGGGTGTATGCCATCAGGGCCCGGTGACTTATTGATCTTTAATTTATCAATGAGGTCTGAAACATCTTCTCTTTTAACCTCTATCTGACTTAACTCCTCGGTCAGGAGGGGCCGTTCGGGCAGCGGTATCTGCCCGAGGTCTTCTGCCGTGAAGACAGATGCAAAGAACTCATTTAATTTCTCTGCCATCTCTAAGTCTCCTTTTATCTCCCCTTTCCCTCCCTCACCATCCAGAGGGCCAACCACTTCTCTGGCGGGTTTCCTGCTTCTAACATATTTGAAGAAGCTTTTATTATTCCCCTTAATGTTGCTGGCCATGCTTTCCTCATAGTCTCGCTTGGCCTCCCCTATCACCTTCTTACATTTCTTTTGCCACAGTTTATGTTCCTTTTTATTCTCTTCATTAGGGCAAGACTTCCATTTACGGAAGGAAGCTTCCTTGCCCTTCACAGCCTCTCTAACTTGGCTGGTTAGCCATGCGGGCACTCTCCTGGATTTAGTGGAACCCTTCTTTCTTTGCGGTATACACCTCTGCTGGGCCTCTATTACTGTTGTTTTAAGCAGCCTCCATGCACTCTGGAGAGACTGGACTCTTTTTACCCTCCCTTTCAACCTCCTTCTAACCAGCCTCCTCATTTGAGGGAAGTCCGCCCGTCGGAAGTCAAGGGTTTTTGTTAGAGATTTGCCTGGTATTCTTCCCCCAACGTGCACGTCAAAACGGATCGCAGCATGATCACTGTTCCCCAATGGCTCAGTAACGTTTACATCTCTAACCAGGTCCTGCGTACCGCACAAAATTAAATCCAGAGTCACCTGTCCTCTGGTGGGCTCCGTGACTAGCTGATCTAAGCCACAGTCATTTAGCACGTCAAGAAATCCGGTTTCCTTATCATGACCAGAACACAAATTGACCCAGTCAATATGAGGATAATTGAAGTCCCCCATGATTACAACCCTGTCCTTCCTTGTCACCTCCCTGATCTGTTTCCTCATTTCAAGGTCCCCATCAGATTTCTTATATGCATTATTCAAATAGAACATCTCCCATAGCATAGAATTGTGAGCATAGAATTGAGTATAGAATTGTGACCTTAAGCACATTTGTTTGCTTAGCAATGTGTGTTGCAATGTGTGATTGTTAAGCAATGTGCTTAACAAACATGTGTGTGTTTGTTAAGCACATGTTTACCTTAAGTACATGTTTAAGCACCTCTCCTGTTTAAATCAACAGGACTGGTTACAGCTAAAGCTTAACTTTGCCTGGATCATACTCAGAGTTGTTATGAAAATATATTGCTGGTTTCAGTTCTTCTGGCCCAATCCAATCCAGTACAGGAGCAATGGCTCCAAACAGCTGCAGCTGCATCCTGTTCTGGAATGGAACAAGCTGGAGGTCTCTGCAGAGTAAGGGGACATGCCCCAAGTATAAAGTCCCAGCCTGCTCAATGGGGCTTCTTGAGTTTGTGCCAGGTATTTCGCTGGCGCAAACTCAAGAAGCCCCATGCCTTCAACCTGACACAGGGGACAGGATTCAGCAGGAGGAGACTCCACCAGTCCCACCTCCTCCTCGGTTTGTCCCCTAAGAATACCTCCTTACATCCTCCCACAACCATCCTCATGCTCCTGCACCGCTTGGGGCTTCCCTGCTCTTTGCCAGCAGCTAGGCCAGGGGTGCTCAATAAGTGGATCGCGATCCACTGGTCGATCGCAAGGTAAAATGAGTTGATCGCAGGCTTCTCTCCCGTCCACGCATCCCTGGGAGTGAGCCCTGCCCTGGGAGTGATGCTCCCTGGAGTGACGCATCCCTGGGAGTGAGCCCCGCCCTGGGAGTGATGCATCCCTGGGAGTGAGCCCCGCCCTGGGAGTGCCGCTCCCTGGGAGTGAGCTCCTGTCCATGCATCCCTGAGAGTGAGCCCCGTTGACTCTACTGGGGCTGACTCGTGAGTAGACCTGGAGAGGAGCCGCTGGCAGGCTTCTCTCCCAACCACCCATCCCTGGGAGTGAGCCAGGGACTCTACTGGGGCTGACTTACCTTTCCCCGGTTTTTGCACTGGTATGTATGGAGATCTGCCTCCCCCCCACTTCCATCTGTTGGTTCTGTGTGCAAGGGGTTTTGCACTGGTCTTGCTGTGATGTCTATATAGAGATCTTCCCTCCCCCACACCTTTCCCCTGTTTTTGCACTGGTATGTATAGAGATCTGCTCCCCCCCCCCACTTGTATTGGAATTGAGGAAGATCTGGTGAGGAGGTAGATGTGGTGTCAGCAGTGGCCCCTTTAAGGGTAAAGCCTGGGCATCCAGCAGAGTGTGCTGCACAGCTGCAGCCACTTGAAGGCAATAGGGCCCTCAGGGATATAAGAGCACCTGAGGCAGGAAGGGCTCCACTTATTTATGTGAGTCAGCCTTTTCCTACATGAAGATCATTTAGTTCCACCATGACCGATGAACATTTGGAAGTGTGCTTGAGGCTGACTGTCAGCAGCTACTGTCCGGACTATGCATCCTTGGCTGATTCACTTCAGTGCAAGTCATCAAAGTAAACTCAAGTAATTACAAAAATGTTTATAGTTAATTATGTTGTGTTGTGCAATATTGGCTCATGCGGTTATGCAAGGTACACCAACATACATTGTACACATAAATGTTATATGTTATGATGGCGCAAACATTGTAAAAAAAACTCTGGTAGATCTCTGGGCCTTGCTGGGTTTCAAAGTAGCTCTCGAGCCAAAAAAGTGTGAGCACCCCTGAGCTAGGCCATTGACTTCAGCATCAGCGGAGCAGCACAGGCCTCCCTGCAGGCACCATTCACTTCATTGGTGGCAGCGCTGGGATTACAGCGCCCATGTTGAGGCAGCATGGATCTGGCTGTTAGTTGGTAATCTATTTAGCCTCCATACCATGAACTAGGCACACAAGAATGCCTTTCACCTAAAATTGTTTTTATAGTCACAAACCAGTTAAAGAAAGGGTTAAGGAAAACAAAAGGAAATAGCATTTAAAAAATACCATATCTTAAAACCAGAGTGATCTATTTCCCCCCTCACATTATCTGTGAAAGCAAACAAAGCTAACTTTCTAATTATCACTGGGTTATTATTCTCAAGCTGATGGGTTTTGAGTATGAGACAAGAGTTACATTAAAGCAAAAGGGTGAGGAAATTTCTCCTGTCATTGCACAGATCTTATAAGTAAAGACCAGTGCCCAGTCTAGATAAAGTTAGTTATTGACCAAGTCCCACTGAAACCAGCGGAGCACCTTCATTATGACAATTCTAAGTTCTATTGCCTTAATGGACATATGCCTGCCTGCTCTGACCTCCCCACTGGTGCCTCTTCTTTTCTGGCTGCCATGAAGTGCCTTAGGGCACTTTTGTGACTGCTGTTTCCAAGGCAGTGCGTAGGAGACTGGTGCTAGCCCAGGGTTTGATCGGACTCTCAGTCATGATGGACCTAGGTTGATTAGCGTACTAGGCTGAAGGCTGCTCTGTTAAAATCCGCAGCCACCTCAGAAAATGGGATCTCCTCTGTTGCTTTTGGCAATCATTCATCTCGGCACATTGGTTTGTATGCAGATGTGATCTTGATGCCTCCTGACCACTCATCTGACATTAAAACAGATTTTAGAAGATCAAGGCCCAATTTGTTCTTGGATCTAGCCTGGAATCCAGATAGGTTGACTGGTACAAAAAACGTTTGGTTTAGACATGATCTGGTTTAGACATAAACCCCTGCTAATTGGGTAAGAGGCACTTTTTCAAGTGGGTGCTCCTTTTTTTAGCAGGGGGAGAGTAACTGGCTCATCTCACCCCAGCAGTGTCTGTTCTGGTGGCTGTCTGCTGGTATTATTTTGCATCTTTTTAGATTGTGAGCCCTTTTGGGACAGGGAGCCATTTAGTTATTTGATTTTTCTCTGTAAACCGCTTTGTGAACTTTTAGTTGAAAAGCGGTATATAAATACTGTTAATAATAATAATAATAATAATCTGATATTCCTTAAAACAACAGTAATAGAGGCCCAGCAGAGGTGTATACCGCAAAGAAAGAAGGGTTCCACTAAATCCAGGAGGGTGCCCGCATGGCTAACCAGCCAAGTTAGAGAGGCTGTGAAGGGCAAGGAAGCTTCCTTCCGTAAATGGAAGTCTTGCCCTAATGAGGAGAATAAAAAGGAACATAAACTGTGGCAAAAGAAATGTAAGAAGGTGATACGGGAGGCCAAGCGAGACTATGAGGAACGCATGGCCAGCAATGTTAAGGGGAATAATAAAAGCTTCTTCAAATATGTTAGAAGCAGGAAACCCGCCAGAGAAGCGGTTGGCCCTCTGGATGGTGAGGGAGGGAAAGGGGAGATAAAAGGAGACTTAGAGATGGCAGAGAAATTAAATGAGTTCTTTGCATCTGTCTTCACGGCAGAAGACCTCGGGCAGATACCGCTGCCCGAACGGCCCCTCCTGAGTTAAGTCAGATAGAGGTTAAGTCAGATAGGAGGTTAAGTCAGATAGGAGTTAAGTCAGATAGAGGTTAAAAGAAAAGATGTTTCAGACCTCATTGATAAATTAAAGATCAATAAGTCACTGGGCCCTGATGGCATCCACCCAAGAGTTATTAAGGAATTGAAGAATGAAGTTGCAGATTTCTTGACTAAGGTATGCAACTTGTCCCTCAAAACAGTCATGGTGCCAGAAGATTGGAGGATAGCAAATGTCACGCCTATTTTTAAAAAGGGAAAGAGGGGGGACCCGGGAAACTATAGGCCGGTCAGCCTAACATCCATACCGGGTAAGATGGTGGAATGCCTCATCAAAGATAGGATCTCAAAACACATAGATGAACAGGCCTTGCTGAGGGAGAGTCGGCATGGCTTCTGTAAGGGTAAGTCTTGCCTCGCGAACCTTATAGAATTCTTTGAAAAGGTCAACAGGCATGTGGATGTGGGAGAGCCCGTGGACATTATACATCTGGACTTTCAGAAGGCTTTTGACATGGTCCCTCACCAAAGGCTACTGAAAAAACTCCACAGTCAGGGAATTAGAGGACAGGTCCTCTCATGGATTGAGAACTGGTTGGAGGCCAGGAAGCAGAGAGTGGGTGTCAATGGGCAATTTTCACAATGGAGAGAGGTGAAAAGCGGTGTGCCCCAAGGATCTGTCCTGGGACTGGTGCTTTTCAACCTCTTCATAAATGACCTGGAGACAGGGTTGAGCAGTGAAGTGGCTAAGTTTGCAGACGACACCAAACTTTTCTGAGTGGTGAAGACCAGAAGTGATTGTGAGGAGCTCCAGAAGGATCTCTTCAGACTGGCAAAATGGGCAGCAAAATGGCAGATGCGCTTCAATGTCAGTAAGTGTAAAGTCATGCACATTGGGGCAAAAAATCAAAACTTTAGATATAGGCTGATGGGTTCTGAGCTGTGTGTGACAGATCAGGAGAGAGATCTTGGGGTGGTGGTGGACAGGTCGATGAAAGTATCGACCCAATGTGTGGCGGCAGTCAAGAAGGCCAATTCTATGCTTGGGATCATTAGGAAGGGTATTGAGAACAAAACGGCTAGTATTATAATGCCGTTGTACAAATCTATGGTAAGGCCACACCTGGAGTATTGTGTCCAGTTCTGGTCGCCGCATCTCAAAAAAGACATAGTGGAAATGGAAAAGGTGCAAAAGAGAGCGACTAAGATGATTACGGGGCTGGGGCACCTTCCTTATGAGGAAAGGCTACGGCGTTTGGGCCTCTTCAGCCTAGAAAAGAGACACCTGAAGGGGGACATGATTGAGACATACAAAATTATGCAGGGGATGGACAGAGTGGATAGGGAGATGCTCTTTACACTCTCACATAACACCAGAACCAGGGGACATCCACTAAAATTGAGTGTTGGGCGGGTTAGGACAGACAAAAGAAAATATTTCTTTACTCAGCGTGTGGTCGGTCTGTGGAACTCCTTGCCACAGGATGTGGTGCTGGCGTCTAACCTAGATGCCTTTAAAAGGGGATTGGACAAGCTTCTGGAGGAAAAATCCATTACGGGGTACAAGCCATGATGTGTATGCGCAACCTCCTGATTTTAGAAATGGGTTATGTCAGAATGCCAGATGCAAGGGAGGGCACCAGGATGAGGTCTCTTGTTATCATGTGTGCTCCCTGGGGCATTTGGTGGGCCGCTGTGAGATACAGGAAGCTGGACTAGATGGGCCTATGGCCTGATCCAGTGGGGCTGTTCTTATGCTCTTATGTTCTTATGTTCCTAAATGTGTCTTCCTGGTATGATAATCATGATTGTGTTTTTGAAGAGCTTGTTTCTTTTGTACTTCCCACTCCATATTTGGATGCATTAAGTCCATATGAGTCTTCATCTTCCTTCCTATTGGTAATTGCTCGGGGTGTGATTCTGGAGGAATTGGGCCAGGTTTGTCTCCAAACTTCATGTTTTTTATCCCCGCTTTGAAGGTTCTCACAGCTCTTATAGCTAATCCACTTGATGCTGGATGTGTTTAATTCCATTTTTGCTCAGGAACTTTTTAAATTCCTGGCTGATGAAGTTTGGTCCATTATCTGTGACCAGAACTACAGGCAGTCACATGCAGCTAAAGTTCATGCCCAGTGCTATAGTCATGCTACTGCCATGTTTGGCCTTGCTTTAATTCCACTAAGGAGTCCAACTAATAGGTTGTGGTCTGTTACAATGAGGTCCTGGGATCAGCCATAAAGGGTTTTAAAAGTCAAAACTAGCACTTTGAATTCAGCCTGGAAAACTGGCAGCCAGTATAGCCACCGAAGCAGCGACCCAATTGAGTCGAACTGACATGCCCCAGCAACTACACAGACAGGCGAATTCTGCAGTAGTTACAGCTTCCGAACCATCTTCAGAGGTAGCCACACACAGAGCATGTTACAATAATCTAATCTAGATGTCACTAGGGCATGGGTTATCATGGCCAGGTCTGAGTGACTCATGTATGGTTGCAGCTAGCAAATCAGCTGAAGCTGAGCAAAGATTCCCCTTGCCATAGCGGTCACCTGGAAATTCAGGAGCAGCTGCAGCTCCAGGAGAACCCCCATGCTGTGGACCTGCTCCTTCAGAGGGAGTGCAACCCGGTTCAGAGCAGGATAATATTCCAATACCTGATTCATGGATTTCTGGACTAGGAGAACCTCTGTCTTATCAGGATTTAATTTCAGCTTGTTCTCCCACATCCAGCTCCCAATTGCCTCCAGACAACAATCTAGGACCTCGACTGCCCTCTGGGACTCAGGAAGAAAGAAAAGAACGGACTGGGCGTCATCATCATATTGAAGGTACCCTACCTCCAACCTCTGGATGACCTCCCCCAGCAGCTTCAGGTAGATGTTGAACAGCAGAGGGGATAGAATAGATAGAACCTTGCACCACCCCATGCTGAAGAGGTCAGGATGCCGAACCAGCATTCCCCCCAGCATCACCTTCTGGGATCTGTCAGCCAGGAAGGAGCAGAACCACTGCAACACAGAGCTTCTAAGCCCCCTAGCCAAATGACCATCATGGACGATGGTGTCAAAAGCCGCCAAGAGGTCCAGCAGGACTAATCGGGATGCACTCCGTTTGTCCATTCCCTGGCGCAAGTCTTCCAACAAGACAAGCAAAGCAGTCTCCATCCCTTGAAATATACAAGAGTGGATCTTTGACTCTTGCCCCTCCTCACTGACATCTCTTTGTCCCTCACCCTAACTAAATCAGAATAGGCAGGAGAAAGGTGAAAGTGGGGCTCCCAAATGTTATGCCTCATGGGAGGCAAATGAAAAAAAAATGCTTCAGGTAAAGCCACAAATCAGTATCTGAAGCTAGAGGTTAAATCAAAGTCATGCCTTTGCTTTACCTCCTTGCTGGCATGCTGCCCCCATTTAGTAGCAATATTTGCGTGGCCTTCTTGCAGCATCTCCTCTCCCTTGCTTTTCCTTGGCACTCTGGTTCAGCTAATAAACAAGTCACTCTTGCCAAGTTGACAGGTCTCGTGTCTTGGTCTCATCAACTCAGCATGCTTGGCAGAACTGCAGCAGCAATCAATCCCCATCTTACCAGCATAAAACCAAACAGATCAGAGCAATAAGGAGGTGTTTAAGAACAAGGGCAACCCCCATCAGCATTTTTTCTAGGCACATGGCGATGACAAATACACTGGCATCACCTTGCTGGAGCCATCAAGAGGGACAGGTATTATGGCTGACGACTCAATTGCTTTCTCTCCCTCCTCCTTCAACTCTCCCCCTCCATCGCCAGACCCTTGGTCCTTTGAAATTTTCTTTAGCAGATGCTTATTTAGCAGATGCTTAAAAACGAATTGTAATACTGTTTCTGATTCAACAATACCCAAGGCTCACGCTGAACAGAAAAAAGTAAATTGTTGGCAAGGTGGTCATTAACACACATTTACATAGGTTAATTACAAGGGATAATGAAGGACATTCATTTTTTTTGCCCAATGGGACACTGTGATTGCCATCAAACACACCTCAACAATGGCAGATCCCACGCCTTTGTTTGATACTTGCACTTAAGTTCTGAAAATTCCTTGTCTAGTCATTCCCAAGCCAGGGCAGCAGCACCCCACATCACCGAATTTCCTTTCTGGCTTTCCCCTCCTTGTCTCCCTGAAAGCAATCAAGCTGGTGAAACCAGTGTGAACTGGTCAGGCAAACTTCTGGGGCTGCCTCCCTCTCTAAGCTCCTCTCTCTTTCCTGAGAGCAAAGGCAGCTCAGCTTCCTCGCCCAGCTCCCTTGAAGATGTTTGCCTCCCTTGCATGTTTAAAGGCTTGTTTCATAGCACCCTTTCTCTCTTTGAGACCCCTCTTTGTCTAGGATGATTCATATGGTTGGCTCCTTGCTGCTGTGGCCCCTGCAATGCAACATTCTTCTTATACAATTATTTCAACTTGAGAAGTGCACATTCACTTCTCCATTATTAAACAACCCTGGGTGACTCATGCCGAATTTGTTAGTCTCCCTCATTTAATTCAGGTGGAAGCCATTAGTCTCAATATCAGTATTAGTCTATATTAATCTCAATATTTCCTAACAGTTTGCATACCAAATACGGAACAAAGCATAAAAAGCAGAAATGCCCGTGCCCGCCATGTGTTGCACTGGAAGAAATAAGCTTGCCCGGCCCACTCCATCATGTGAGCCAGAGGCTCGAAATGTAGGGCACCTCATTGATGCCTGTCCATAGGGGGCAGAGGCTTTCACCTCATTCTAGCTCTAGCTTCTGACCCCACTCACTCTCCCTTTTTTCAGTCCCAGATTAGCTGGTGGCCCTTTGGGGCAACTTTTGTAACTTTTGGCAGGTGTGCACCGTGAAGTAAACAAAAGTCAGTAGGTGAGCCAGTATGGATCCCTAGAAGCTTTCCAGCTTAGGAAGGCTAGCTAGTGAGCCCTCTGGCTTGGGTTGTAATGGCAACCTCAAAGCCTTCCTAGCTTGGTGGGAGATCAGTACAGTGCAACTTCCTTGACACTTCAGGGTCAGTGTGGAGAAGCTCGGGCTGTCTAATGATGGGCCCCAGCTTTGAGTCAGGGCTGGAACACCCATTAGGGGCGTTCATGTTATATTTCCGGAGCAATTGGGCTATTTTCTCCATGTTATATTTTTTCCATGGTCATCTGTTGACTTTTCTAAATTACATGCCTGCACAAAAGGGGGTGGAGTTTCAGATTTTGCCTGCTGCAGGTTTTCTTTGCCTAAGAGGCTTTCAATAAAGCGGTCCAGTTTAGCACGTCTCTGTCTTGTGTGATTATTGGGGAGTGCACAGGCAAAAAGGAGAATGAGAATACGTACATAGCTATATAAATAACAGCTTATTTACAAAGAGAACTGGGGTCTGAAATGGACTATAATTGCTGTATGACATTTTCCCAGTGCTTTGTAGGAACCTGTTTACCATGATTTATTGGGATTTTTTTTTACAGTGTAATCAGATTTCAAACAAATGTCACTTTCCACAGTAATCTAAACACCCCCTCCTCTGGTTCCCCCAGGGACAGAAGAATGTATATATTTTATTGGTGCTAAGTACAAAAATGGTAGGGAAAACAAGATGCTTGCATTGGAAAGCATAACTGTTGTATCTCAGGCATTCATCCTGTTTTAAAGACAGTCTGGATTGGACCTCTTACCTGTTAGATGGTGCATGCCAAATTTATTTATTTATTTATTTAAAAGTTTTAAATGCCATCCTGATAGAACAAATCATCTTGATTTTATGATTAATAGGATTGTCAGGCTTAATAATGCTAGAATGTTGTGGGCGAAAAATTAGCAGGAGCTTTAACTATGTAGTCACTCCCTCAGCGGTGTAATTCTTCTTAACTTTGTTATGGATCATCACAAGCTTTGGAATATCACAGTTCTGTCTCATGCCTGTGGAAAGAAGCATGATGGGTAAAACAGGAAGGAAGCAGATTCCTGGAACTTTGGGTGTAATTGAACCAAGAATAAGCACTTTGGTGTTGCGTTGAGCTCTGTAGCAGAGAGTGATGCATGTGCTGCCTATTGCTTCTGTATTTGGGGAAGAGAAATGTAATCTTTAAAAAGCACTTCGCTTACAGAGCAATCTTTTTCAGTTATCAGCTTGACCAAAGTGGTAGCTTTCATGCATTTGCACACGGGGAAATGTTGTGCTGGATGTCAGAAGTAAGAAGTAAGACTGTGCCTGCCTTTTTTCCTGCATGAACCAAACTCCTTTGATTCAGACCCGGAGCACTGGGGATTCTAAAAGTATTCTAATGCTCTGTTTATATTTCAGGTGATACCTTCCATCCTGTGCTTTGCAAAAGATTTTCCCTTTTGTGCCTTTTTTATGTGCCCATTGGGCTTCATTACAAAGTCAGTTCTGACTATATACTAAGCCAGTTCAAAAAATATTTTTGGGATAAAGGATGAAGTGTGGGAAAAAAAGGGGATCTAGGCTATGAAGATGTGGGACAGATGATACAGGTGTATATTTGTAAACCTGAGCTTGATGGCAGAAATTTATGCACATATATATGAATTTTGTAATAATTCATGCACCCCAGCGGCTGTGTATCCTTTTTTGGTCCAAGTTCCTTTATCTGAAAAACAATGAGACACCTGCATTTTTGAATTAAGGATTAGGAACAGCACTACACTGCAGATGGATGATAGGCAGTCATCCATAGGCAGAGCTCTCGACCATCAACGTGGTTTAGCAACCATCACATTATAGGTTGGCTACTCAACTGGAGCTTCCAGCAGTCATTTGGGCATCTGACGGCCAAGGCCTCGTAGTGCTCTGCTATCAGACGACATGTAGTGCTGAGAAAAAGAAGAATTCCAAAATCTCATTACTGTTCACACCCCTATCACTCTAACACCTCCATCTCAGTTGGGGTGAGGGGAATCAACTGGAATCCAAACATTCTGCCCCCCTCCAAAATTCTTAACGGAAATCAAGTACTTGGCCAGGACAAAACCCTTTGTTAGTTCAGTAAATCTTGTCTTTGTAGACACTGACTGAAACTCATTAGTTAACAGTTTGGTCTTCAGGCAGAGGAAAGGTATTCAACATATTAAAAGTTGCTTAAATTAAGAGTCCAGTGCTATCCAACCTTCCATCATTAATGCAGCCATACCTACGGGGCATGTGCTGCATCCTACGGTGGGAAAGGCAATCAGCGTGGCCTCCTCAAGGTAAGGGAATGTTTGTTCCCTTACTTCAGGGCTGTGTTGTGGCTGCATCAGTGCTGGAA
Organism: Tiliqua scincoides; assembly: GCF_035046505.1. NCBI lineage: Eukaryota > Metazoa > Chordata > Lepidosauria > Squamata > Scincidae > Tiliqua > Tiliqua scincoides. The sequence goes on from NC_089822.1 coordinate 194,872,273, forward strand.
AGTTAGATAGGATCAAGCCCTAACACTGCAATGCTATACACACTTTCCTAGGAGTAAACCCATTGAACACAATGGGACTTACTTCTGACTAGACATGCATAGGATGAACGGGTTTTTAAATTCCTGTTTCTGGCTTGCTCTCTAGCAACGTGTCCTGTGTAGGTGCGTTTCATTAATGAAGTTCTGAAAAAGTTACAGAACATTAGACTTTTTAACAACATGGACTTTCATTCTTTGACACAACCATGGTCTTGTCACTTAAATATTTGTATTGGCAACCTTCAGTCTCGAAAGACTATGGTATCGCGCTCTGAAAGGTGGTTCTGGCACAGCGTCTAGTGTGGCTGAAAAGGCCAATCCGGGAGTGACAATCCCTTCCACACCGGGAGCAAGTGCAGTCTGTCCCTGGTCTGTCTCCCTGGCTATGGGCCTTCCTTCTTTGCCTCTTAGCCTCAGACTGTTGGCAAAGTGTCTCTTCAAACTGGGAAAGGCCATGCTGCACAGCCTGCCTCCAAGCGGGCCGCTCAGAGGCCAGGGTTTCCCACTTGTTGAGGTCCATCCCTAAGGCCTTCAGATCCCTCTTGCAGATGTCCTTGTATCGCAGCTGTGGTCTACCTGTAGGGCGCTTTCCTTGCACGAGTTCTCCATAGAGGAGATCCTTTGGGATCCGGCCATCATCCATTCTCACGACATGACCAAGCCAACGCAGGCGTCTCTGTTTCAGCAGTGAATACATGCTAGGGATTCCAGCACGTTCCAGGACTGTGTTGTTTGGAACTTTGTCCTGCCAGGTGATGCCGAGGATGCGTCGGAGGCAGCGCATGTGGAAAGCGCTCAGTTTCCTCTCCTGTTGTGGGCGAAGAGTCCATGACTCGCTGCAGTACAGAAGTGTACTCAGGACGCAAGCTCTGTAGACCTGGATCTTGGTATGTTCCGTCAGCTTCTTGTTGGACCAGACTCTCTTTGTGAGTCTGGAAAACGTGGTAGCTGCTTTACCGATGCGCCTGTTTAGCTCGGCATCGAGAGAATGAGTGTCGGAGATCGTTGAGCCAAGGTACACAAAGTCATGGACAACCTCCAGTTCATGCTCAGAGATTGTAATGCAGGGAGGTGAGTCCACATCCTGAACCATGACCTGTGTTTTCTTCAGGCTGATTGTCAGTCCAATATCTTGGCAGGCCTTGCTAAAACGATCCATGAGCTGCTGGAGATCTTTGGCAGAGTGGGTAGTGACAGCTGCATCGTCGGCAAAGAGGAAGTCACGCAGACATTTCAGCTGGACTTTGGATTTTGCTCTCAGTCTGGAGAGGTTGAAGAGCTTTCCGTCTGATCTGGTCCGGAGATAGATGCCTTCTGTTGCAGTTCCAAAGGCCTGCTTCAGCAGGACAGCGAAGAAAATCCCAAACAAGGTTGGTGCAAGAACACAGCCCTGCTTCACTCCGCTTCGGATGTCAAAGGGGTCTGATGTGGAGCCATCGAAGACAACAGTGCCCTTCATGTCCTTGTGGAAGGATCTGATGATGCTGAGGAGCCTGGGTGGACATCCAATCTTGGGGAGAATCTTGAAGAGGCCGTCTCTGCTGACCAGGTCGAAAGCCTTTGTGAGATCTATGAAGGCTATAAAGAGTGGCTGTCGTTGTTCCCTGCATTTCTCCTGCAGTTGTCTAAGGGAGAATACCATATCAGTGGTGGACCTGTTGGCTCGGAATCCACACTGCGATTCTGGATAGACGCTCTCTGCAAGTACCTGGAGCCTCTTTAGTACAACTCGGGCAAACAGCTTTCCTACAACACTAAGGAGAGAGATGCCGCGGTAGTTGTTGCAGTCACCCCTGTCACCTTTGTTCTTGTACAGCGTGATGATGTTTGCATCCCTCATGTCTTGAGGTACTCCACCTTCTCTCCAGCAGAGACAGAGGATTTCATGCAGCTCAGTGACGATGATCTCTTTGCAGCATTTTAGGACTTCAGCAGGGATGCTGTCTTTTCCAGGTGCCTTGCCAAAGGCAAGGGAGTCCAGGGCCACGTGAAGTTCTTCTAGGGTTGGTTCACTGTCAAGCTCTTCCAGCACAGGCAGGCACTCAATGTTGTTCAGTGCTTCTTCGGTGACTACATTTTCTCTGGAATATAGCTCAGAGTAGTGCTGCACCCAGCGTTCCATCTGCTGCGCCCGATCCTGGATGACCTCGCCTGTGGCAGACTTCAGAGGGGCAATTTTCTTCTGTGTTGGACCTAGGGCCTGCTTGATACCATCATACATCCCCTTGATGTTGCCCGTGTCAGCTGCTATCTGTATCTCGGAACAGAGCTGGAGCCAGTAGTCGTTAGCACATCTCCTGGCAGTCTGTTGGACTTTGCTGCGAGCAGTTCGGAGGACCTGCAGGTTGCGCTCACTGGGACAGACCTTGTATGCTGCTTGAGCTCTCCTCTTTTCCTCAATGACTGGTGTCAACTCCTCAGAGTGGGCTTCAAACCAGTCTGCCGCCTTGTTGGTCTTCTTGCCGAATATGGACAAGGCGGTGTTGTAAACGGTATTCTTGAAATGTTCCCATCTGCTGGATGCGTTTGCGTCGGCCGGGCCTGGAAGAGATTCCTCAAGCGCTTGTGCAAATTCCTCCACTTTTCTCTGATCCCGGGTCTTGCTGGTATCAATGCGAGGTCTTCCTTCCTTTTTCGTGTGATACAGTCGCTTTGTTTGCAGTTTCACTCTGCTGCACACCAGGGAGTGGTCAGTGTCGCAGGCAGCACCATGATAACTGCGTGTGATCTTGATGCTGGGAAGGCTGGAGCGTCTGGTGAGGATCAGGTCGAGCTGGTGCCAGTGCTTTGATCTTGGATGTCTCCAAGAGACTCTATGTTGGGGCTTTGTGTTGAAGAATGTGTTGCTGACACAGAGACCGTGATGACAGCAAAACTCTAGCAGGCGTTGGCCATTTTCGTTCATCCTCCCAGTGCCAAACTGACCTAAGCAAGTGGGCCATGAACTGTTATCAGCACCAACTCTAGCATTGAAATCGCCAAGGATGAACAATGGCTCTTTTACAGGGATTTTCTTGACAGTGGTGGCCAGGTCATCATAGAATTTGTCTTTGGCTTCTGCTGGAGACGACAGAGTCGGTGCATAAGCACTGATGAGAGTGATAGGTCCTGCTGATGACTGGAGCTGCAGGGACAAAATTCTTTCACTTCCCACAGTAGGTGGGATGATGGATTTCAGCAGGGTATTTCTGACCGCAAAGCCAACGCCATGTTCCCTGGTTTCGTTTGGTGGTTTTCCCTGCCAGAAAAATGAGAAATTTCTCTCCTTGACAGATCCGGAATCTGGCAGCCTAGTCTCTTGAAGGGCGACGATGTCCATCTGCAGTCTGCTCAGCTCCATGTCGATGACAGCTGTTTTGCGTGCGTCGTCTATTTCTTGCAGGTCATCAGAGAAGCCAGGTGTCATTGTCCTAACGTTCCAGGTGCCCAGCTTTAGGGCAGTAGTTTTCTGTTTTCTGTTGCATGGTGCAGAGTTGTCGATCCGCTTGTCGGTTTTCACCCTAAACCCCACGCACCCCATGAGGTTAACGGACCGTGGCGAGGCAACACCTTACTGGCTGGGGACTGCCCAGCTTAAGGCGGGCGGTAGCTGCCCAATGAGATGCAATGATCTCTCCCACCGTCGGAAGCAGCCCCTGGCGTCATGCTCTACGCCAATCGAGCAAAGACTTATAACCGGTAAACTGCTGCTTCCCGTGTTGTGCCGACGCCGTATGGCGAAGTTGGAGTGTCCTCTCCAGTGCGCGAAGCCTGGGTAAAGAAGGTATGGAGGATAGGCTGTTACCCATGCAGCAAATCCCCCCTCTCCACGTCGCTGGAATGGTCCAATGGAAAGGCAGAAGCCAATACGGTTGGTTCCAGCGGCGTCGCAGGAGTTGCCAGAACGTGACTGTGTTCAGCCATGAACTGCCTAAGGGACTCCGGCTCCTGATTTTGCCTCGAGGTTGACTCCTGAAGCCTTTTCCAGAACTGGATGTAGCCACAAGGCAGTGGAGGTTTGGGATCAGAGTTTCCTTCTCTTAGATGAGCTGCCTTCCTAGGCTGACGAGTCCCATCTACCCGGTTCACTTAAATAAAGATATGTTAAATTGTTGGATTATTGCTGGCCATGAAAACCTACAAACATACATGAATAGGTTTGTGCCCCAAGGCAAATTTGCACCCCTAAATGTGCACAGTTCCTTCCCAAGACCCACCACATCAATATATTGTGATCCTGGAACTTTATGCTGGTCCCACAGAACAGTCCTTTGCATGCCTACTCATAAGTCAATCTCACTGAATTCAATTAGCCTTACCCCTGGTTACTGCATATAGGATTGCAACCTTATTAGGAGTTTCCACATATGAGGAAAGATTAACTGGGGAAGCAATAATTATTATTGTCACTAATAATAACCCAGGGACTCAATGAATTCTGTGGGTGGGATGAGGAGGATAAGAAATCAACGAGGAAGTTTCCTCAATTTCATGCCTCACTTCAGTTTTTTTTAAAAACAAAGCAATTGGTTATTTGGCAAAGTGAATTATACTTCTATTCTGAACTGTCTCATCTCACCTTTTTCTTTACAGCCCTTTCTGGACAACTGGATCAGAAAGAGATCTGTAACAAATACAATTAACATTATTGTAAGTCCAATGGGCACATGAAAGCTATATGCAAATAGTTGATTTGATTGAATGAGGAAATTCACATGGGTGGTATTCTCTGCATTACACTGTTGGCCTTTGGAAGTAAATGTGCCGAACCCTTGAAACAGTCAGCTGGGACTCATTCTTGGCTCTATCACAAATTCCTCTGTACGGCCTTGTGGTTTTTTCTTGCAAATTAATCCAAGACTTATTAGGTGAACCTAGTAGTTCATTTCATTCAGTAACCTATTTTCTAGTTACTCTAACAAAATCCATTTTTACAACTACTCAAGGAATAATTAATTTACTCATAATCAGGTATTGTATATTCTCATAGATCTCATAAGAACCATTGATGGCACTCCTCAATTTCACCAATACATATGATTTTTTTCTCCCAACATTTTCTCTTTACATATTTGTGTTGGGTTTCCTGTGATTCTGATATGGGAGGTACAGCAAACAGAAGATTTCTGTACTACATTTCTTCACTGCTATTGATTTTCTCTCTAGACTCTTAGATTATTTTTCCCCATGTTGATGCTGTTCGTATCTGCCCTCTCTACTCTTCATTGCACCCTAAATATGGTGATGGCATTCTAGCTCAGTAGCCAATTTGAAGGTTGATGAAGAAGTAACTGCTCTGAATGCAGAAAATACTAGGTTCAATCTCTAATATCTTCTACTCAAGGAAAGACCATCATCAGAAAGCCTTGAGGTCTGCTTGAGGACCGCCTTGAGGACAGCACAATCCTATGCTTACTTAGAACTAAAGTCCATTAGGTTCAATTGGACTTACTGCCTTACTGACTGAGGGCCCAATCCTATCCAACTTTCCAGCTCTGGTGCAGCCGCAATGCAGCCCCTAGGTAAGGGAACAAATGTTCACATACTTTGAGGAGGCCTATGTGACTGTCCCCCCACCACAGGATGCAGCACACGCCCCATATATATATATAGCTGCATCAGCCCTGGAAAATTGGATAGGATTGGCTCTTACTGACTTACTGCCATATAACCGTACATCAGATGGCAACCCATCTATCCTAAGTCAATATAAGTGGACCTAAGCCAACATAAGTGAGGTTAATATAAGTGATAAGTGATAATAATATAAGTGAGGCAGCTTGGGGGTTATCCTGGACTCACAGCTGCTCCGGATACCCAGGTGTCAGCTATGGCCAGGAGCACCTTTGCCCAGCTTCGGTTGGTGCGCCAGCTGTGGCCATACCTGCCTCAGTTGGAGCTGGCCACAGTGTTCCATTCCACGGTGACATCAAAATTAGACTATTGCAATGCGCTCTATGTAGGGCTGCCCTTGAAGATGGTCCAGAAGTTGCAGCTAGTGCAGAATGCGGCAGCCCGGGACTCTGTCATGCCACTGCTCCAGCGGTTTCTGGGCCCAATTCAAGGTGCTGGTTTTGACCTTTAAAGCCTGAAACGGCTTGGGACCAGCATATTTGAGAGACTGCCTTTTTCTGTATAGCCCAACCCATTCTCTTCAGTCATCAGAGGGAGCCCTGTTGGCTGTGCCGTCATCAAGAGAGGTTAGGGGAATGGCAGCCAGAAATAGGGCCTTCTCGGTGGTGGCACCTGTATTGTGGAATTTCTCCCCTTAGACTCCTGTGGCTGTGAAGACTTAGTGGCTCCTTCATTATTTACCTTCCAGCAAGGCCTGAAGACGTTTTTATTTCAAAAAGCCTTTGATGCCTAATGGTGGGCATGAAGTCTGCTTTTAACAGTTGTTTTTTTCTACTGGTTTTATTGCTGCTGGCTGTTTTATTATCTATTTTATTGTTGTTCTATTTTATGTATTTTATGACATTTAAAAGTTGCTAGCTGCCTTGGGTGCCCTCTGGGGAGAAAGGCGGATTACAAATCAAATCAAATAAATAGCCCCTAAACATACTTTGTTCTTATCATCGTCATTCTTTTTGTTCAAACTGATACTGTACAGACTGTTTGAGTTAATGGGTCAGTTGAGCTTCTTTTATTCATTCAGAACTTTGAGTAGTTCATACATTATGACTGGGGATATATGTTCCCCCTCCCAATATTGTTTGTTCCCAGTTTCACCCCTTATCCTCATAACAACTGTCGTATTCAGAAAGGGCTTGTCTGCTAAAAATCTCCTTTTCTGTACCCTCCAGTGTTTTTGAGGCCTGCCACTATTGCAGGATCACAGCTCTTTCATAAACTAATGGAGGCCAGCTTGCTGGTGGATGCAGAGGAGGATGGCTAGTCCCTTACTGTTTCCAAAGGATTCCCCCATACCCTCCTCGCTGCCCATCACAAGAATATATTTCACTTTCAGCAGCGCTAGGTTAGTCGAAACGATGTCAATGAAGGGATGCAGAATTCATTTTAAAGTGAGCTGTTAGGAATTGTTTTGACATTTATGACAAACAGAAAGGTTAACACACACAACTTTTTCCCCTTTCTCTTTCCTTATTCCTTCTTGTCAATCATAGCCTGGTCTGGTTGTATTATTCCCACTGAATGGCTTATTTGTTTAGGTGCTTATCTTTGCAGATACCAGAATCTCAGTTCCAATGTCTTGCCAGGTCACAAGCCCATGTAGTTGCTTTTTCCCCATGATTTTACAGGCCTTGGTGGAGGGTGAAAAATGGATAGTATCCCCTTGTTGCTGCCAGTTTGCAGAGAGAAGACGTGATCTCGCAATCCTCATCGGAGCATTCAACCCTTTCCTTCCTTTTCAGTTTTGCTTCCCCACTCCCCCCCCCCCCAATGTTTTAGTGTTTGATGTTTTGTTTTGGACAAAATGGAAAGGTAAATGGAAAAGTGACCAGCTCTATGGAGGGCTTTAGAATGATTTGTTTCTTGGTGAGGAGCCAGGAGTGTGACTGTAGCTCAGTGGTAGAGCACATACTCTGTGCAAAGAATATACCAGGTCCATCTCTGACATGTCCAGGTAGGATTTGAAACCTTCTTTGAAACCTTGGAACATTGCTGTCCACCACTATGGACAATATGGAGCTAACAGCACAATTCTGAGCATGTGTATTCAGAAGAAAGTTCCATAGTGTCCAATGGGTCTTACTCCCAGGAAAGTGTGCATAGGATTGCAGCCTTAGGGTCCAATCCTATCCAATTTTCCAGTACCGGTGCAGCCACAATGCAGTCCCAAGGAAAGGGAACAAATGTTCCCATCCCTTGAGGAGGCCTCTGTGACTGCCTTCCCACCACAGGAAGCAGTGTATGCACCATTGCCATGGCTGCACTGGCACTGGAAAATTGGATAGGATTGGGCCCTTAACGATTCAATATGATTAGTAGTTTGATGATCTAACTCAGTAAAAAGCAGCTTCATATAGTGATTTGTTAGGACTGTTTAAGGCAGTGAATGATATAGTAAAGGCACAAGGAGGGCAACTTCACCATGATCACTTATTTGAGTGCAGTAATCTGAACAACATCAAAGGTGTGGCCAGCTAGGAAGTGATGTGTTGAGGCAAGAAGTCATGAACTGTGATGTCAGTACACATCCTACAAATAATACTAAAGAAAAACTCCTTTGAATTGTGTTGAGGGCTCTGTTTAGGTTTTGGAGTGCTTAGGCTAACTCATAGAATCTCATAATTTCCATGGATGAGAAAGAACCTGTTGTTGGTTTCATCTGCAATAAGATGATGAACTTGGGGTGACAGGCCATGCTGCTGGCTTTCTTACATTCTTCAGCACAGCCAAAAGCCTATGAAGCCATTCAGAGATTAACTTTTTTTGTTTTGGGGGAAGCCACATGACACAACACCTTCATCAGATCTTTTTCTCCATTTTGAAGTGTCAGTGCTCGGGGTGGGAGGATTTCAGCAGTAGACAGGACACTAAGGCACATGCACTTAGCTGGCAAGAAGCATAATTTTCCACTTGGTAGAAAGGACCACCTTAACAATGGATATGTGGGGTGTGTGTGCTTCTCCTTTCATTGCAGCAAACACTATGGCAATTACAATGAGAAAACAATATAAGGGACAGCAACATTAGCCTCTTCACAGCCACCGAGTTTACTCATTAGTACATGCTTTCCATCTTGAGTTGTCTTGCGTTTTTGCTTGTCAAAGAACTGTGTGAGCCTACAGGAGAATGACAGTCTTATATTCATCTGACAGCATCTATTAATTCATAAATTAGGACTGACAAGGAGCTCTTCCAAAAGGCTCAGTGATAGTGATCAAAGTAGTTTAAGCAGCTGCTGGGTCGCATAGACTTGCTCTCCTCTTTATTCTGTGTGGGTTGCTCCCTGCCCTATTTTCATATGCAAACAGCTTCATCAGATGACTTCTGTGCAAGCTGAGCACCATTGCGAAATGAGTTCCTTAGGATGAGGAAATTGTTCATTAGAAATAGCATCAAGGAAGGGCAACAGCATTGCTTACTTGATAACAGCTTAATTGTGTTATGCTTTCAGTGAGACTTATAGCACAAGCCAAAATGTGTTTATACTCAGAAGTAAGTCTCAGTGAACTCAATAGGACTTGCTCCCTAGTAAGTGTGCTTAAGTTTGCAACCTTAATCATAACTCACTTTAACTAGATTTGAACCAATGTGTGCAGTGCGACACTTTAGGTTATGTCTGCTCTACATATGGTAGCAGGAAACAGAGAGTGTGGCAAACCTATTTAACTATTCATGGGTTTTCTCCATGCAGTGACTGAAGATTGGTGTTATAAGGTAACTTTATTCAGCTTTGCTATAACGTAGTTGCATTTTTGTAGAATAGATGCAGTACTCAGTACATAACAGATGGTCAATATTTGCTACACATAGAAGAGTCCACAGCAGGGCCTCTGAGGTGAGTTTTATCAGGGGGTACAAAGTTTCTTTTTGGGCCCCTTTCCAAAGGGCGAGGGGGGCAATGGGAGCAAGCAGAATGGAGGGCAAAATAAGGCAGGGGGAGGGTGCCAACAGCCAGAATTGTCTTTGGAGCCCAGGTCTACCAGACTTCTTGATGCAGAGCCCAGGTCTACCCCACCATTTGGCACTGGTAGCTAGATAGAGTAATATGGTAAACCAAACACACTCCTAAGTCTCTTTAAAATCTTTAAAATATAGAAAATCATGGCAGAAAATTTGCATCTTTGTATTTGGGCTCACATTAGAATGCACCAAAATGAACTTCTGCAGCAGCTGTAGCTCCGCAGCTGTGTCCCTGAGCTCCTCTACACTCCTTCATGGTTATCGGATCCACAAGCCAAAGAGCAACTGTAGCAGGCCAGTCCCTCCCAGATTTGACACTGTGTTAAGGAGGGTCACAGATGCTTTCCTGGGCCTGGTGTGTATGGCTTGCGGCAGCTGTTGCCACTGCATGCCCACAACTGTGCCCCCAGCATCACGTGCAGGTAGCAAGTTTGGGTGAGTTAGGAAAACGTAAGATCCCAGGACCATTCTGCGCCCCCCTCCTTTGGCTTCTGGGCCCCCTTTCTTACCCTGGGCCCAGGTACAAATTACCCCCTTTACCCCCCTTACCTAGGCCCTGGTCCATGGATGTAATTTCCCAACATTGAGCAGGAAGTATGGTTGTTGAAACGAAAACCATCCGAGCTTCTAGACCTCCACTCAAAGGTCAACATGAAGAACTGTTGACTATATATCCGCAGAAAATAGAGATTTGGTCTGATGAAAAGCAATAGCTCTGAATCTCAGGTGCATGTGGTGAAAAGAATTTGGCAGCAGGAATTCCAGGTGGTGGAAGGAAAGTTGATTGAATTGCTATTTATCAGCTTAATATTTCTGTGTATTAGGGGTATTAGCTTAGAGACTATTACACTGAACAGGAATACAAATGGTGTTTAATCCAGCTGATTAGTGCCTCAGAGTCTCAACATGGGTGGGTTGGTGGGTGAACATGGTGACAAAAAGGAGAGGAGAAGCCTCTTTTCACTACACTATAGTGCAAAAGTCAGGAAGTGATGACTTTCCAAGCTTTGGTTTGGATAAAAGCAGTTACGATAGTGGCAAAAGAGCAAGAGTATATGCCCAACACTGAACAGTTCAAATAAGGAAAACCAAAAGCTGTGGTTCTGATTCTGCAAATATCACTGGAGCTACTACTATCTAGTAGAAATAAGGAAAATATAGCCCTCATTCTCCCAGTATATTTCCCCACCGAACCACCTTTAGACCAGGATTACTCATGCCAAAAAGAAGACAAAATAAGGGTGCAATCCTAACCCGTGCTGGAGCAGGCAAGCCAGGAGGCTTGAGCTGCATCCAGCTCAGGACTGCAGCAAGCAGCGGCTCAGCCACGGGCAAGGGGAAGCTCTTCCCCTTACCCATGGGTAAGGGCTGTGCGCCCCATGGGTCTCCTCAGAACTGCGCCCCCTCTGGAGGTGGCATAAGTCAGAGGAGAGCGGAGTGGCTTGAAGCTGCTCTGCTTGCCCCAGGGATGGGGGTTGGGATCTGGCATAACTGCCGGATCTCAGCCCCGCCCCGAATCCCCACACACCCGCCCTCCCCCTGCCTTCCCCCTGCTCAGTAACGCCCCTCTCGCTCCCTCCCCACGCCTACCTTTGCCGCTTATGTCGGTGCGCTCGCGCTGACACAAGCAGCAGTGTGGGAGCCGCAGTGGAGGCTTCTGCTTCCGTCCGTGCATTGGTGCATCTGAATGCGCTGATGCAGCTCCCGCCTAAGGAGGCACAAATGTGCTTTACGGCATGTTTGCGACCCTCCAGGGCCACCTATACTGGCATAACTGCCAGTTAGGATTGCGCCCTAAATAGTACAAGGTCAAATTAATAGTCTGTGTAGTTGAAAATCATGTCTTGGACAATGATGGCTCTAAATATATGAGGAAGAACATAACAAAATTGTGTAACTGTTGCAGTATCCCATGACTGTTGACCAGTACTGTCTTCTGACATTTGATGCTTGGGGATACTGGAATATCTTATTTATACTTCACCTTCTAGACTGAGAAGGCCCAAAATGGCTACCAATGACAGTTATTTCACAATGAGTTTGCCTTAAAACTATGCCTGATTTGAGCCTGAGATGCGAGAAACAAATGTTAACATTCATTAATGATTAGTAGAGGTGTCTAGCAGCCCAATCCTATTGAAGATTGGGCTGTTGCAGAGTGTCTTTTCTAGCAGCAGATGTGAGTTCCACTGTTGCAAAATGGCTGCTGACAGAAGGCACAGTGCACAGATGCTCTTGCACTCCAAAGATGGGACAGGAGGGCTGACTTCCTCCTTTCCCATCACTGTCACCTCGTTTTGTGGGCAGAATGCTGGAAGAATGCTTTTCCCAGGATTCTCCCAGCAGGACCACTTTATTTAAAAAAAAAAAAAGTGGCAGTGGAGCAGAAAGATGATGATAGTGAAGTTTATGCTGAACAAGAGGGGATGTATACTGAGACAACATTGCATGCTGCACCTGTGATGGTGACCACTGTGGTTGTGCATGTTGGGGGGAATTGTGCACAGTTGGTGGAGGTGGTGTGTGTGAAATAGTCACATTGTGCATGCAACAGATGTAGGGGAAAGTGAGTGGTGGAATTTGAGGGTGGGCTTGAATAATAAATCATCTTGGTCCCTACACTTAGGTTCCAAAAGACTTTAGTCCATTTCTCTCATTGACTACTAGAAGCTTAGAAATATACTAGGCCAATAAAAATATGTTTGTGGGCTTATTTAGATTGTGAGCCCTTTTGGGACAGGGAGCCATTAGTTATTTTTTTCTGTAGACCGCTTTGTGAACTTTTTGTTGAAAAGCGGTATATAAATACTGTTAATAATAATAATAATAATAATAATAATAATAATAATAATAATAATAATAAACTTGAATGTATTTTGGGGATGGTGGTTCTTTAAACACACGCACACCCCTCCACAGAATACTGCTATTCAGATGTAAACAACCCTATATTTTCAGTTGGAGAATGAATTTGTTGGAAAATGTCTTGACCAGCTTTCCTTGCGGTTTATGAAATGTCATGGCATAGATGCCGATCTTTGCTCTGCAGTGCCGGAGGCGGTTTCTTTAACAATCTTCTGCTTAGACAGACAGAATGCAGGAGATTAGCCTCATTTAAGGGAAACCTTGTAGAAAGCCAAAGTTCTCACTAGACATTCTCAATGTCTGCCAGTCATCTGAATTATGATCCACTTCTGCCTCTGCCTCAGGAGTCTGCAAATATCAAAACAGCTACCTTGTGAATGGGAGAAGAGACGGTGTTGTTCACACATTCTTCTGATGTCCTGAGCTACTCTGAAAGCAAAGGTCAGAGCTAGTTTTTGTGGTTTGTATTTTAGTTTTAAGTAGGAAGCACGCAATTTTTTAAAAATTGGGAGAGAAAATGCTAAAGGAGAGATGTCTCTCCCCAGTCAACCAATCAGTGAAAGCTCTGTGTTTCTTGCCTCATGCAGGGGACTGGGCAAGACCAGAAGACCACCACTTGAACAGTGGTGTGGCTGCATTCATAATGCAGAGGCCCACCAATACACAAAACGAACACTTTTCTATTTTTTTGCCTTTGGTTTAAATGGGCTCTTTTGTCTTCTGATTCTTAATATTATTGCTGTCTTATTGCCTGAATTTTAAAATTTTAATTGAGTGTATGGCTTTGAATGTTTTTATGAGAAAGGGGATGGGCATATCTTGGAAATGAATATAGAAATAATTAATAATGCAGCAGAGCTCCAAATCCTAAATATTTTCAACTCTTTTGTTGACTGATCTCACATGGCCCCTTTCTCTTAGGGAAAGATCACATAGCCAAAAAAGACTCATAAAGGAAGCTGGATGATACTGTGACATCACTGAGTTTCAACAAACAAAATGCAGGAATGAAAAAAACTGGGATTTGCAAAGCTACCAGAGAACACTTAGCAGACACTTACCAGACGACACTTGGGTAGTGATGCCTGATGTCATGATACCACTGGATGGAGTGCAATTCAAACACTGATAACAATGAGCAAAGTTTACATTAGGGGTAACAAAGATGTGACCTCCAGGAAAGGCAAAAACAAATTTTCATGCAGTTGTAGCATTTAAGTTCTTGGTGTTGCCAATGTAATCCCAACAGCTTCAGAATTTCTGAAAATTAGTTTTTCTCCGTTTCAGGTGTTTTTAAAACACTTGAGATTTATTCTAGGCTGTTTACATCCTTAGCAAAAATGCAGTTCACACCTGTATGGGAATTTGGCTGTAAACAGTTCATATTCTTAATTACCCTATTGTTCAGGAAAGAAACTGCTGCGTCATTTTTGGTTGAATACTTTTGCATTGTGAGATCTGCTATGAAATAATATAATGGGCATTTTCTCTTGTTTTTGCATCTCATAAGAACATAAGAACAGCCCCACTGGATCAGGCCATAGGCCCATCTAGTCCAGCTTCCTGTATCTCACAGCGGCCCACCAAATGTCCCAGGGAGCACACCAGATAACAAGAGACCTCATCCTGGTGCCCTCCCCTACATCTGGCATTCTGACTTAACCCATTCCTAAAATCAGGAGGTTGCGCATACACATCATGGCTTGTACCCCATAATGGATTTTTCCTCCAGAAACTCGTCCAATCCCCTTTTAAAGGCGTCTAGGCTAGACGCCAGCACCACATCCTGTGGCAAGGAGTTCCACAGACCGACCACGCGCTGAGTAAAGAAATATTTTCTTTTGTCTGTCCAAACCCGCCCAACACTCAATTTTAGTGGATGTCCCCTGGTTCTGGTATTATGTGAGAGTGTAAAGAGCATCTCCCTATCCACTCTGTCCATCCCCTGCATAATTTTGTATGTCTCAATCATGTCCCCCCTCAAGCGTCTCTTTTCTAGGCTGAAGAGGCCCAAACGCCGTAGCCTTTCCTCATAAGGAAGGTGCCCCAGCCCCGTAATCATCTTAGTCGCTCTCTTTTGCACCTTTTCCATTTCCACTATATCTTTTTTGAGATGTGGCGACCAGAACTGGACACAATACTCCAGGTGTGGCCTTACCATCGATTTGTACAACGGCATTATAATATTAGCTGTTTTGTTCTCAATACCTTTTCTAATGATCCCAAGCATAGAATTGGCCTTCTTCACTGCCGCCGCACATTGGGTCGACACTTTCATCGACCTGTCCACCACCACCCCAAGATCTCTCTCCTGATCTGTCACAGACAGCTCAGAACCCATCAGCCTATATCTAAAGTTTTGATTTTTTGCCCCAATGTGCATGACTTTACACTTACTGACATTGAAGCGCATCTGCCATTTTGCTGCCCATTCTGCCAGTCTGGAGAGATCCTTCTGGAGCTCCTCACAATCACTTCTGGTCTTTACCACTCGGAAAAGTTTGGTGTCGTCTGCAAACTTAGCCACTTCACTGCTCAACCCTGTCTCCAGGTCATTTATGAAGAGGTTGAAAAGCACTGGTCCCAGGACAGATCCTTGGGGCACACCGCTTTTCACCTCTCTCCATTGTGAAAATTGCCCATTGACACCCACTCTCTGCTTCCTGGCCTCCAACCAGTTCTCAATCCACGAGAGGACCTGTCCTCTAATTCCCTGACTGTGGAGTTTTTTCAGTAGCCTTTGGTGAGGGACCGTGTCAAACGCCTTCTGAAAGTCCATGGGTTCTCCCGCATCCACATGCCTATTGACCTTTTCAAAGAATTCTATAAGGTTTGTGAGGCAAGACTTACCCTTACAGAAGCCATGCTGACTCTCCCTCGGCAAGGCCTGTTCGTCTATGTGTTTTGAGATCCTATCTTTGATGAGGCATTCCACCATCTTAGCCGGTATGGATGTTAGGCTGACCGGCCTATAGTTTCCCGGGTCCCCCCTCTTTCCCTTTTTAAAAATAGGCGTGACATTTGCTATCCTCCAATCTTCTGGTACCGTGGCCATTTTGAGGGACAAGTTGCATACCTTAGTCAAGAGATCTGCAACTTCATTCTTCAATTCCTTAATAACCCTTGGGTGGATGCCATCAGGGCCCGGTGACTTATTGATCTTTAATTTATCAATGAGGTCTGAAACATCTTCTCTTTTAACCTCTATCTGACTTAACTCCTCGGTTAGGAGGGGCTGTTCGGGCAGCGTTATCTGCCCGAGGTCTTCTGCCGTGAAGACAGATGCAAAGAACTCATTTAATTTCTCTGCCATCTCTAAGTCTCCTTTTATCTCCCCTTTCCCTCCCTCACCATCCAGAGGGTCAACCGCTTCTCTGGCGGGTTTCCTGCTTCTAACATATTTGAAGAAGCTTTTATTATTCCCCTTAATGTTGCTGGCCATGCGTTCCTCATAGTCTCGCTTGGCCTCCCCTATCACCTTCTTACATTTCTTTTGCCACAGTTTATGTTCCTTTTTATTCTCTTCATTAGGGCAAGACTTCCATTTACGGAAGGAAGCTTCCTTGCCCTTCACAGCCTCTCTAACTTGGCTGGTTAGCCATGCGGGCACCCTCCTGGATTTAGTGGAACCCTTCTTTCTTTGCGGTATACACCTCTGCTGGGCCTCTATTACTGTTGTTTTAAGCAGCCTCCATGCACTCTGGAGAGACTGGACTCTTTTTACCCTCCCTTTCAACCTCCTTCTAACCTCTCCTCATCTCTCTCTCTCTCTCTCTCTCTCTCTCTCTCTCTCTCTCTCTCTCTCTCTCTTGCATGAGAGCAGAAGGTTCAGTTCCTTAAGATAACCTTTCAGTGGCAGGTACAAGATAATTCATTCGTTCATTCATTCATTCATTCATTCATTCATTCATTCCACCTTTATTGGCATAAACAATCCATCAAGAAAACAAAATTAAAACATTCAAGGTAGCCACCAATCATTGATCAGGCAAAGAAATACAGAGGAATTTACGCCTCGACAGTGCCTTAAATAAATATTTTGCAACATTTGATGAGCGGCACTCATTTCTCCTGTCCAACAAGTACTGGACCAAGTCTGTATTTGAACCATGAAAGTTTTCTAGGAATGGATATAGAAATCGATGGCATAAATCAATATAGTGGGTACAATACAAAAGCACATGGGTCAAGGACTTTTTTGAAGTCAGGTCACTAGAACATGACTGGGGACTCTCCAATGGTCTATTATATTTTGCTCTTAGTACATTTGTAGGTAAGATATTAAACCTACCCAGCGTAAAGGCTCTACAGATCTGAGAGCCTTGCGGTTGATATGAATGATAGCTTGAACCCAAATCAGAGGGCCATGGTTGGCAACCTTCAGTCTCGAAAGACTATGGTATAAGCCTACAGCACCGGGTATTCCCAGGCGGTCTCCCATCCAAGTACTAACCAGGCCTGACTCTGCTTAGCTTCCGAGATCAGACGAGATCAGGAGATAGTGTCCATGAAAGACCAATATATAGAGGCAAACAAGACTTACGGTACTGGCTGCAGCTTGGAAATCCCATTTCTCTATATCGAATAGTTGGGTCTGAATAAGATTTTAAGCTGCAGACATGGGTAATTATCCTATCAGATCAGGTGATAAACCTAGGAGCTGGAATCTTTTATGAAATAAAGTTAGACCAAGGGAAAAAGAAACATCAGCAAGAATATTGGAGAGCATGATGTTCTGATTTGCCTCAAAACCGACCCTTAGCCAAAATCTCAAGAATCCCAGCCAGGCCAGTGTTTCAATTTTATGCTTCGAGGCACAATGCTGCATAAGGGACTCAGTGAGGTACCGCAAAGATCTTATAGAGGAAACTGGATTGAACACGTTCTACTAGAGTGGAAATGGCTGAAATCCAGATAGGGGTACCAAACAGCAATCGTGCCAGAACCTTGGACTTAAAGATCTGCACTGCTGCTGGGATGTAAGAATTGTCCCAGGTGTAAAAAAAAACCTGCAAAGTAGCTTGAACTAATAAATTGCTTGAGTTAATAGCAGCCTGGCGATGAGGTGACCAAGTATGCCTATGAAGAAACAGAATTCCCAGGTACTTGAAAACTTTAACCTGTTTAATTACTTTCCCACCAAAGGACCAAGAGGTAGGTTTCCATTGAGAACCGAAAACCACTATTTTAGACTTCTCAAAGCTTAATTGCAATGTATTGGAAGTTAGGTATTTAATACACAAGCAGATTAAACGCTTCAAGCCAATTTTCGTAAGGGACAATAGCAGCATATCGTCTGCATACAACAGAAGGGGGAACGGTAAATTACCTAATTTAGGAGGATGGGCATCAACTAAGGACAAATGAGGAGCCAGATCATTAATGAATATGATAAACAGCATAGGGGCTAAGACACACCCTTGTTTGACTCCTAAATTAGTAGGAATTGGGGCCAAAAATTTCCCACATGGTGTTAATTTAACACAACAGCTAGTCTCCTAGTAGAGCTTCCTGATTAAGAGAAGGAGTCTCTTGTCCAGACCTAAATGGTCCATTTTTAGCCAAAGTAGCTCCCTGTCAACCGTGTCAAATGCGCCTTTTAAATCCAGGAAGGCAGCATAAAGATGGAAATTTTTAGATTTGGCATATTTAGTGACTAAATGGGATAGGGCTAAACAGTTATCCAGAATAGATTTACCAGGTAAGAAACCTGTTAGTTCTGGGCCAATAATGTTTATTTTCTTTCAGCCACTTGGTGAGCCTATCCAAAAGGTATTTTGCATAAATCTTGCCCAGATTGGATAGCAAAGAGATGGGGCGATAGCTCCCTGGGTGCTTTCTATCCCCTTTTTTATAAATGGGCATAATGATTGATTGGGTCCATGAGTTGGGCATAATACCAGTATTATTTACAACTGTGAATAGGTCTGCCAATAGTGTGCCCACCAATCTGGGTCAACCTTGAATATATCAAGGGGAAGGACGTCCGGGCCCGCAGCCTTCCCAGGTTTCAAAAGAAGAAGAAGTTGCTTTACTTCAGACTCGGATACAGGAGGCCAATTATGTACTTCAGAGAATGAAGCCAGTGGTACAGAAGAAGTGACTTTACAATCATCATAAAAGATTGATTTAATATAATTTTCCCAAATAAATGATGAGTTTGGAGAAACATAATAATGGAAGGAACCTGAGGTAATATGCCAAAATTGTTTAGAATTCTTAGACAAAATGGCTCTATGGAGTAAATTCCACCTTGCAAGAGAGGATTGTTGATGCACAAATTCAACAGCCTCTCTAAGTTGACTTCTCAGTTCAAAATAGCGTGGAGGTAGAACTGAAGCCCCTGATTCTTTGAAAGTTCTGAAAAGCTTTCTAATTTGATCCCTAAAAAGCGATCACATGAGACTACATTTGCCACACTCTTTTTAGGGCCCAAGTTCTGAGGCGGGGAGCATTTTAAGGCAGAGATAAATAATTCTAAAAAGGTTCAAACTTGGCAATAAAATTAGAAGGGGTCTTTGACGATAAAAAAAAGTAGATTTGGCAGTAACTGCCAAGTCAGAAAATTGTAAATTTTTAAAAATCCTTAAAGATGTTTCATCCCAGAGAATTTTGGGGTGAGATACACTAAAAAGGGAAGGCATATCTTGAGGAGAAGGAAAAGACAAGGTCATCGGGAGCAGCAAAACACAGCTAAGGGGAAGGTGATTGCTAAGCAAAGGATCTCCCACTGTGAATTCTCTCACAGAAGACAACATGGGGGCAGGAATAAAAATATAATCAATTACCCTATTACCATGTCTAGAGATAAAGGTGAAATCTCCTTGATCACCCATATCTAATAAGCCATTGAGCCATATTAGACTCCAGCGCAGGCTGAATGGCAGGCTGCCATTGTACAAATCGATGGTAAGGCCACACCTGGAGTATTGTGTCCAGTTCTGGTCGCCACATCTCAAAAAAGATATAGTGGAAATGGAAAAGGTGCAAAAGAGAGCGACTAAGATTATTATGGGGCTGGGGCACCTTCCTTATGAGGAAAGGCTATGGCGTTTGGGCCTCTTCAGCCTAGAAAAGAGGCGCCTGAGGGGGGACATGATTGAGACATACAAAATTATGCAGGGGATGGACCTAGTGGATAGAGAGATGCTCTTTAGACTCTCACACAACACCAGAACCAGGAGACATCCACTAAAATTGAGTGTTGGGAAAGTTAGAACAGACAAAAGAAAATATTTCTTTACTCAGCGTGTGGTTGGTCTGTGGAACTCCTTGCCACAGGATGTGGTGATGGTGTCTGGCCTGGATGCCTTTAAAAGGGGATTGGACAAGTTTCTGGAGGAAAAATCCATTATGGGGTACAAGCCATGATGTGTATGTGCAACCTCCTGATTTTAGAAATGGGTTATGTCAGAATGCCAGATGCAAGGGAGGGCACCAGGATGAGGTCTCTTGTTATCTGGGGTGCTCCCTGGGGCATTTGGTGGGCCGCTGTGAGATACAGGAAGCTGGACTAGATGGGCCTATGGCCTGATCCAGTGGGGCTGTTCTTATGTTCTTATGAATTTAGCTAAGTAAATACCAGTCTCATTGATCACTTGGTCCTTTGATTAGCATTCAAACAGACAGTAATAGGGGAGATCTAAGTCATCCATGGAGTTGCAAATTTGTGAAAAGATGACATGATCTGGACCGGTTCTTGCATTCAGGTCTCCAAAAATAAGAATTTTGGCTCCCACAAATCTGCATTCCAGATCTCCCATGATCTGATTGAAATATTTCCATTGGTGCTTCTGAGAGGCTTTGGTTTGTGATGGTGGAATATAAATATTGACTATCAAAACGTCCCAGGGCGACGATGACAGTTTGACAACCTGTATCTTACAATAACTATCAGACATAAAAATAAAATCAATTGAGAAATGCGATAAAGACAGGACTGCCAGCCCGTCTGAAGGACGACCTTTGGCTTGAGACTTAGTTGCTGGTAAGGAAATAACATTATACCCTTCTAGAGTAATGGGGCGGACCATCCAAGTTTCTTGGAGACAAATTATATCACATTTTTAAGAAAAGGTATAAAATCAGCGGCCTTGAGCTTAGAAGCCCAGCCCGCCACATTCCAAGAAAGAAATCTAGCCAAATTGGTATCTGTTGGAGTAGGCGGTTCTGTCAGTCAATCCCTGTAATCTAAAGGGTCAGGACCAATTGTTAGGGGCATCTCGAGAACATCAGATTGTGAGGGAATTGAATGTCTGCGAGTCTGTGGGGAAGTTGGAGGTAACCCCGACAAAAAGCCAGGGACTTGCTGATGGTATGCAATAGTATTGGTAACAGGGCTAATGGAATCATTTAGGCCGGGATCTAGGAGAAGGGTTTCTGTTTCTAGATGCAGAGAATTCTGATAAACATCATGAAGTGGGCAGGAATACTCAGAAAGATCTGCTTTAAGATCAGCTAGACAATCAATTATTTTTTTCCTTCCTTCCTGAGGCAAGTCCTTTATAGTTTGTACAGCCTTTCGATCAATCACAAGTCTGTCCAATTCAAGTAGATCCAATAATGCACTAACGTGTGATGCAACATTATTACATGTCTCTACAGTAGTTGCTGTAGGATCTCCTTCTAACATAGCAACAGATGTAGGGTGGGGAAAATGATGTAGGTCAGGATTTTCCTTCACATTGTGCCTGTTTGATTGAGATGGATTCATAAGGACTGGAGAATCCATCATGGACGGTTGGGCTTTAGTAGAAGTTTCTGAGAACAGGCAGTTTCTTTGAACTGTCCTTCTTCCAACCTCCTCTCTTCAGAATTCTTGAGTAATTCTTATCTTACCTTCTCCAACATGTTAATGAGCCTCTGTTGTTCGAAGTAAGGAAGTTGTTTTGTAGCTAACACCGCTCCATTGATGATGTCCTCCTCAGGGTCGGGACTTAGCAAAAAGGTTTCAATAGTGCCCTTGGAAGCTGGTCCCTCGGCTGGAGGCATTCCCTCACTACTATTTTGTCTGTAGTTCCCTTGTCTAATCAAGGATGGAGTGCAGGGAAGTGGCATAACTGCCTTTTCAAAATGAATTCCATGAGCTACATCTACCACAGTCTCCTCTAGCTCTACCGTCTCTACAGAAGGAACTCTTATCAGCAGATCGTTAGCAGGAGGGATTCTCACACTGGTTTTGTGTCTTTTGTTCTCTTGTTTACTGGAGGGATGGAGGCACAACTGCCTTTTCAGGTAGGGTAGTGTGGGCTGCAGCAGCCGATATTTCCTCTGCCTCTATCATCTCCACTGACAAAGCCCTTTTCAAAGATTCAGCACCAGTCCTAAGTTTAGCAAGGGATCTCTCTAGATGGTGAGTTATTTCTTCCAGTTCATCAGTGGCTGCTTTAATTGAGCTCTCAGAGATAATCGTGTCAGCTGCTCTTCCTGTGAATTAGTATTACATTTCTCCAAAAGTTTATCAGTTGCCTGAGTCCTTAGTTGGATGCTAGCGTGTACTAGCCTTGGTATCCTTACTGTAACAGGTGGGGCTGTTAATCTCCCATTTCCAGATAAAGGTGATGCCCAGCCTGTGTCCGTAAAAACTCTCTTAGCCACTATATCAAATGTGCTCAAAAAGTTCCTCATTCTAATGAGCATCAAGGGAACAGTTGGAGTTGTAAATTCCATAATAATAATAATAATAATAATAGCCAGGGAGACAGACCAGGGACAGACTGCACTTGCTCCCGGTGTGGAAGGGATTGTCACTCCCGGATTGGCCTTTTCAGCCACACTAGACGCTGTGCCAGAACCACCTTTCAGAGCGCGATACCATAGTCTTTCGAGACTGAAGGTTGCCAATACAATAATACAGGTATTTCTATACCGCCTTTCTTGGTCCTCAGATTTCTCCTTAGACTTTATTCAAGGCAGTTTACATAGGCAGGCAAATTTAAATCCCCGCAGGGATTTTTACAATTTTGAAAGAAGGTTTCTATCTTTCAAGAAACCACAACAGTTCAGAATGTTTCACTCTGATCTGCTTTCACATTCTGGCCTCCATCCTCCCACGCTCAGAGCAGATGGAATAGCTCGGCTCAGCTTGTCAGCTGCTTCAAGGTCGCACGGTGCCGGTGGCCTCGAACTGGCGACCTTTGGATGTTATCTTCAGGCAAATGGAGGCTCAACCCTCTAGACCAGACCACCTGCCCCATCAACAGCCTTGTTTTAGAGGGAGGTCCTGATAGTTTTTCAATAGATCCCAAATCAATTTGATTAAATTCCAGCCTCAGCAGCCTGGCTAAGGAGTCCAAAATTTGTCGTCTGGTGGACCATCGATTAGAATTCCGGAAAGTGCACCATATCTCCAAGATTACTTGCTTAGTTAATAGGTGGTGAGTAGTTATTGTTTCCCCTCCCCCACATTCCAAGGCAGTAAACTTAGCAGATCTATACTCGAGTCTAGGCGCTTCCCTCCCGTTTCTCGCACGCAGCGGGTCTTGCAATTGCTGTAAATCCACAAGGCACTTGTTAAAGCCTTCCTGCAGGGCATGAACTTGTGTTGTCACATATTTGATTTCCCTGAGAACAGCCAGAAGTGTCCTTCCAGTCATTGCTGTCCCATCAAAGACAACAGAGAGTCATCAAACAACAACAAACCCTCTTTCCCTTCACAGGGCTTGGGAAGTTCATTTTTAGCAGTTGTTTTCCTCTTTTGGACAGAGGAAAAAGGTGAGGTAGCTGTACTCTGTCCCTTATCCAACCACTGGCAATTTGGGGAGGAGAAGGAAGAGTTTTCCTGTAAGACAGCATTATCCTCATCAACAGCTGTAATCAGCTCCGATTCCAGCACAGTAAAAATATTTGATGAGGCAAAATTAGTAATTTCAGTCGTTGACTCATGCCAAGAAACAAAGTCATCTAGACGAAGCTGTTTAGATGCTTTATTTGGAGAATCCTGGCCAGGGGAAGCTCTAGTTTTCTTCTTCTTCTTCTTCCCCATTATGTTCCGCCTGAGATTGCAGAGTAATCTGATGCAATCCTCAGTCTGTAGGACTTGAGGTCAATAAAAACAGCAGAACCTTAATAAGGAATCCTTGTCGAAAAAGGATGTAAAAATTGTGGAGACCTACGTCCTAACAATTGTAAACTGGGGGAGAATTAAGACACTTTTCTATTGTGGAAATGTTAGCTGGCAGCCATCTTCTTCCAGAGCCTTGGATGCGAAGTCATGAGGGGAAATCAGGAGACAGCTGCTGACCGTCTTGGGAACCTTGTCCAATACTGGGAACAGTGGCACAAGCTCCTGGGCTAAGAGCCATGGGCAAAGAGCCCTTCAGCTCACGCCAAAGGCTCGCGCCTCTGGCAAGCCCTGAGGTGGAATAGTATACCTGCCAATGAGGAGAAGGAGGAGAGCAATCAGTCAATCAGTCCCCCAGTAGGTCAGCAGGCTTGCAGGCTCCACCCCCAGCAGGCCAATCTCTCAGCTGAGCTTAATGGGCCCTTCTAGATACTGACTCTCGAGAGCTACAAGATAATTTATGTGAGTTGGTTTGCCTGGAATAACACAGGCCTACAAAACTGAGGGTCAGAAAGGTTTTTCCCCAACTTTATGGTGGTTTGCTATGAGTTTGGGGTGCTGATTCAAAAAATGGCATCCATTTTGCCCTATCACATCTAGTTTTGGAGATATAGCATAGCTTCATTAGTGAAGCTAATTACACTACATCCATAGTGTAGGCTTCCTCATGAGGAAGTTGCTTGAACCGTTCACTAAAGAGGCTATGCCGTGTCTCCTAAAACTAGACTTGAGAGGGCAAAATGGATGCCATTTTTTTGAATCAGCACCCCAAATATACCCAGGAATTGGTGTAACATTTAAGGAAGCAAAATGTGTGTTGGCCTGTGTAATCAGTGCATAATTTTTAACATGATAAAGTACCAACTGCAAAGCTGGAAGTCATGCCTTCTGACTGTCAAGTCCTGGTGCTAAAGTTGTGGCTCTGTGATGGTGAAGACATTATCAACGTGCTCAGTGTCCTCAGAGACAACATGCCAAATGTGCACACTCTTCTTCATATATATTAAGAAGGAGCATTGAAATGTTTTGCACTCCTTGATAGCCAGCCTTCTAAAGAAACTCTTAAGATGGTTTTTACTCAAGTCTAAAACTTGCAATAAGAGAACTACAGACTCATGATTTCATTTTCTCAGATGCTAGTAAAAAGGCAGTGGACTGAGCTTACAAGTGCCAGGGGTCATTGCAAGGCCACTGGTGCGTGGCAGTGGCTGTTCATGGCTTGTGGCGGCGGCCTGGCTGTGCAAAATGACATGTTGCCTTATGTGACAGCCGTAAAGGACCTGACACTGCTGGAACGCTTTTTCTGGCAGTACAAGGCTCCCCTAGGATTGGGCTGTAAGTATTGTTTTCTCAAAAGACAAAGACGAATCTCAGTCACCTGAGCCCAGCTTCTACACTGTTTTATTTAGACTTCAGGGGACTTTAGTGGAATGGAAAAGTGAAATAAATAAACAAGGTCATCTCCGACCACTGTGTTCATTATGGCCTAAGTGAGAATGCATTGCTAATAGGGATTCATTGGGAAACAGGAGATTTGGACTTGAATGCCGCCCTCGACAGGTGACAATGCTGTTGATGGATCCTGCTCAAGGTTTTGTAGCATAGTGACTGCATGTGCCTACATCTTCAGGTTCAGTTTTCAGCACCTCAGTTTCAAGGCACTCAGACAGCAGTGCTGGGAAAGACTTCTTCCTTGAAGCTACTGCCATTCAGAGTAGACAAGATCAGGTTAGATGGACCAACCTCTGTGAAGATGACATGACAATGACATAGAGAGGGTGCTGTGAAGAGGATACTCCCAAGACCGTCAATCAAACTTCCCAACTCTCATGCCTACTCCTTGTCAGGAGCACGATCCATTTGGCCCACTCTCCACCTGTCATGAGGAATAGTGAGTGATCTGGAGAAAACATCTGAACCAATTAGAGCTTTGAATGGGTGACTGATACTGATACACCACAGAGGGCTTGCGTGCCAGAGACTGTGTTTTTGTTTTTGAACGTCAGTGCAGGTATTCAGTGTCCCCTCACGCATACTCTGATGGACTTGACACACTTTGTTTTCTTATTATACATCACAGGAATTGTGTGTCCCATTCAAGTGTCCACAGTCCTGGCTCTTTGCAGGTTTCGTAGAACACGCTTCTATTCCCTCGAACTCAGTCAGCATCAAAGATTCACGTGTGTCCGAGCCACTGTAATGAAACTTGTAACCCTGATTCGAGAGATGGGAAGAAGCATTACACAACAGCACCCAGTCGCTCATCTGAAGAGTCAGACTGCTTTTCTTCATGCCAATACCTCTTCCCCCTCCCATTTCCTCCATCTGGACGGACATTGTAGCTGTAACTTCCACATATGGTCCTTAAAGTAGTGCAGAAATACCCAAAACAAACTGTACTATCCGTCTGTTTAAGTAGAAATCCAGAAGGCAATTAAGTCATTCCTTTCTATGACAGATTACTCTGTCCCTGGGAAAACCAGAGAGTAAATACCTTCACGTGGGGCATTTCACAAAAAGGTCTAAATCCAGTTGCCAGCCCTCAAATGTCCTCAGCCTTCCTTATCTTTGCTGAGATGTCGGCAGGAAGCTTCTGTTCCTGATGCTGATTCTTTTTGAAGCACCAAATCCCCCTTGGCACGGGTTAATTGAATGGACATATTTCATTAAACAAAGCCTTCTCCATCTGTTCTCTCCCAATTATGAATGCAAAAACAAAAAAACAAAGAAACGCACTCATTTGAACACACACACACACACACACACACACACACACACACACACACACACACAGAGAGAGAGAGAGAGAGAGAGAGAGAGAGAGAGAGAGAGAGAGAGACTGCATTTCTCAATTGCATTAGTTACAAAAGGAAATCAGTGGTTCTAAATGCACACAAACAGCCTTTCCAAGGGCAGCCACACTGCCACCGTTGTCTCGCCTTCGTCTTCAGACAGTGATTTCCCAGGCTGCCCACTCCCCTCCATGCAGCAACAATTTGTTTTTGAGAAAGTAGATTTGCCTTTTAGGCAAATGTCCCAGTTGGGTTTAATGCAGCAAAACAGGATCGGGTTTGGTTGTGCTGGAGGCAGGTAGAACTCTAATCAAACAAGGTCTCCCTCATGAGTTGAGTTTGTTTGTGAGGATGTTGTTATTCAGTGCCGCAAAAAAAGAAGGCCCCAAGTTAATAATATGTAGCCGAACTGTTCATTATCTCTTCCTTGGATAGAGTCATATCAATTTGATATGGTGATTATGAGGAGAATAATGACTGAGGTACATCTCATATCACCTTTCTTCTGCTCCCCCCACCCACTGAAATGCCCTGGCTGTTCATGAGAATCTTATCTTATTTGCATGTGGAAAAGTGCTTGCCTTGCCCTTCTTTGTAAGGGAAAGTTTCAAAGAATGCACTATCATTTCTTTCCTGTGTTTCCCTCTGACTTGCTAACAGGGGAGCCGCTGAACACCTATTTCGTACAAAGCGGCCCATGAGATGCAGAGGATATCAGAATTTGCCGTCCACATGGGAGTTTTATCAGAGTAAAAAGAAAGGCAGATATAAAAAGAATAATCTAAGGCCTCACTGTCAACAATGACTCTGCATGGCAGCCATTTTGGGTTTTCAGCCTGGCTCGTGTTGTGCTTCTGACCAAAGACATAATTCAAATCTCTCCCTGTAAGCCCAAACCACAATTTGGTGCACTTCTGCAGAAGTTCCTATTTTGTGATGAACAGCAGTAGGCCAAAGCATAGTTTTTGGCTTGTGACAAGCAGTTCAGGCAGCACAATGGCTACTATGTAATCCAGCCTGAAAAAGAGGACTGGTAATATATAGAGCAGCTGTATGAATCCATCATACATAAAATGTGAAAAATAGATTTGCTTAACCTTGTAGCAAGTCCTGGCTTGAGCTTCCAACTCCTTGCCAGAGGAATGAACCTCATCTCTGCTCTCCTCACCATTCTTGTTTGGCAGATGTAGCTTCTAAGAACATAAGAAGAGCCCCGCTGGATCAGGTCCAATGGAGAGAGGTGAAAAGCGGTGTGCCCCAAGGATCTGTCCTGGGACCGGTGCTTTTCAACCTCTTCATAAATGACCTGGAGACAGGGTTGAGCAGTGAAGTGGCTAAGTTTGCAGACGACACCAAACTTTTTCGAGTGGTAAAGACCAGAAGTGATTGTGAGGAGCTCCAGAAGGATCTCTCCAGACTGGCAGAATGGGCAGCAAAATGGCAGATGCGCTTCAATGTCAGTAAGTGTAAAGTCATGCACATTGGGGCAAAAAATCAAAACTTTAGATATAGGCTGATGGGTTCTGAGCTGTCTGTGACAGATCAGGAGAGAGATCTTGGGGTGGTGGTGGACAGGTCGATGAAAGTGTCGACCCAATGTGCGGCAGCAGTGAAGAAGGCCAATTCTATGCTTGGGATCATTAGGAAGGGTATTGAGAACAAAACGGCTAATATTATAATGCCGTTGTACAAATCGATGGTAAGGCCACACCTGGAGTATTGTGTCCAGTTCTGGTCGCCGCATCTCAAAAAAGACATAGTGGAAATGGAAAAGGTGCAAAAGAGAGCGACTAAGATGATTACAGGGCTGGGGCACCTTCCTTATGAGGAAAGGCTACGGCGTTTGGGCCTCTTCAGCCTAGAAAAGAGACGCTTGAGGGGGGACATGATTGAGACATACAAAATTATGCAGGGGATGGACAGAGTGGATAGGGAGATGCTCTTTACACTCTCACATAATACCAGAACCAGGGGACATCCACTAAAATTGAGTGTTGGGCGGGTTAGGACAGACAAAAGAAAATATTTCTTTACTCAGCGCGTGGTCAGTCTGTGGAACTCCTTGCCACAGGATGTGGTGCTGGCGTCTAGCCTAGACGCCTTTAAAAGGGGATTGGACGAGTTTCTGGAGGAAAAATCCATTATGGGGTACAAGCCATGATGTGTATGCGCAACCTCCTGATTTTAGGAATGGGTTAAGTCAGAATGCCAGATGTAGGGGAGAGCACCAGGACGAGGTCTCTTGTTATCTGGTGTGCTCCCTGGGGCATTTGGTGGGCCGCTGTGAGATACAGGAAGCTGGACTAGATGGGCCTATGGCCTGATCCAGTGGGGCTGTTCTTATGTTCTTATGTTCTTAGGTCAAATGCCCATCTAGTCCAGCTTCCTGTATCTCACAGTGGTCCACCAAATGCCTCAGGGAGCATGCCTCCTCATCTCTTCTTGGCCCAGCTTTCCAGAGATGGCTAACAGCTTTTTAAGCAGAAGGTCCCAGGTTTAGTCCCTGTCATCTCCAGGTATGACTGTGAAAGACCCTTCCTGAAAACTGAGGAGCCACTTCCTATCAGTGTAGTGTTCAGGACCACCTGGACTCAGGCACAGGGTGAATTAACTCCCCAAGGGAAGAGCAAGAATTGCAATGATTGCTGCAAGGCCTGGTCTGATGCAACCTCCTCAAGTGAGAAAATGAAGTGGCAGCTGCCGGTTTGCCTATCTGGACATGCAGCTATGCACTATGCATTTTGGGTGGTAGCACATCTGGCCCCTCCCCTGGGGCAGCCTCCTAATTGCAAGGAAGCCGTGTCCAGAGCATGTGCATCTTGCCATTCACTATTTGAGGGTATGGGAAATGGTCAAGAAGGAGACAAGGCAGCATGTGGCTGGACATATGGGGATATGTCAGCTGAGGGCACTGCTTGAAGAGAAGACTGCTGTGTGAAACCTCCTCCTTCCTCAAGCTGGAGCCAAGGGGAGAGAGTGTGTAACAGGCAGGTCTCTATTGCAAAAGACAACAGAAGGTGTGTGGCCACCCCTGGGGCCCTCTAATGCCCCTCACACATAGAACGTATGGACCTAGATGGACCAATAGTCTGCTTCAGTATAAGACAGCTTCATATGCTCCTATGTTCATGTGACTGCCGCAGTCACTACAGGCTTTACCAAATCTGGCTGTCAGCAGAAGTGACCATCTTTACAAAAGCCAAAGTGACTCAGCACTTTCAGCTGATAGCAGCCATGTTTCCAAATACATGGTGACCTCGGTTCTAAACTTTGCTTCCCAGGAGTGACAGGGGCGTATGGGAACAGTACTTATGAATAACAGGAATAACCTTCCCTGTTCTTTTCTGCATTGTTGAACAGTAACCTTGCATGTTTGGTGCATTTATCAAGAGGATGCTGGCTATTGTTCAACACACTAGGCTAATTGCACAACAAAGCACTGCTTTCTTTCATCTTATTTCTTTATTGATTCAGTACATTTGTTCTCATCTCTAAAGATATGGCTTTCACTTCCCTAAGCCAAAACTGTGGATATTTGTGGCATCACTAGTGCCACTTCACTAGTGGCTGTGGGGATTGTACAGATGTGTACATGTGCATGAGGATGCATTTGCACTGAGGTCATTCCCTGAGCTTGACACGGCTAGGGGGAGATTGATTTGGCTTGTTTTTCCCCCCACCACATCATTTTTATTTCCCATACCTCATTAACAATTTGTCCTCGAGGGTTTTCTTGCCAACCCAATGTGCTCAGCACTTCTCTCCAACAGTGTGTGGCATTTTTATTTTTATTTTTTTTAAAAGATGCGGTCCCTTGAAAGACAGCAAAAGTAAGCCTGCTAATCATTTGATTAGTTCTGCATCCCCTGCATTTACTGTCACCCTCAGGTGCAATCACGCTGCAACCAAATGAAACCCCTGGAAATGAATTTGAGACTGCGACAGCCCTTTTAAGCCCTTGAGGCATTTAAATTCCAGACTCAGCAATGGGATTATGACTTCAGCATGACAGAGCCATGTCTTTAAGTGGCGATGCCTCCCATTTCAGAGCTCTCATACATATGAGCACAGAGGAAAGACTGAGGTGAGCATTTTTCTGTCAAAGTTGGTCAACAGCTCAAGTGCCCCTCCTTATTTAAAGGGTGTGCTTGAATGTTTTCTCCTCACCACGCTCTTTCCTTGTGTAGTTCCTCTACACAGAATGCATCACTGCCTGGGGCATCCCTGGAGAAGGAGGGGTGGCAACTTGGAGGCAGACACATCACTACTGTCTTTTTGACTTGCTGTGGCTGAGTCTTTGCTTTCGAAAATGAACTCGCACAGTAGGGCTTGTTTGTGCTACTTCAGTACAACATGTGCAGCGGTGGCTGGCTGCCTCATCAGCCCATCTGGCACAGGACAAGGACACTGCAATGTTCTGCAGATGGTGCTGCTACAATTGTGACAGCAGTTTGGTTGGTGACATCAACCAGATTGACCAGCAATAAGCTTGACTCATTTTCTGACTGAAGTCTCAGAGGAGGTGCCTTCACAGCTGGATGTGGGCTCCTATTTGCACTCTTTTCTTGGGTACTTTTTTAGCCAGTGATGACCACGCATTGTTGAAATCATACCATTATTGCAAACAATATGCTCCTTTAAATGTGGGAGATGCTCAAAATTGTCATGTGATTAATGGACATTTGTCCTCTTGTAAGGGTAAGGGGACGGTTGTCTCCTTGCTCTGGAGAACGTCCTGACAACTTCTAAGGGGCAACTTGGACCTGCAGCAGTTCAATCTCTGGTCCAAGTCCGCATTGCTCTGTGTGTGGGTGGATCAGGGACAGAAAGGGCTCAGGCTTCAGCAAGCACTGCTGTCCCCAATCCCGCCCCCTCCTGGCCTTCTCCTCACCCCCATCAACACTCTGTTACACCCACCCATCCCGCGTTCCACCCATCCCCTACTGTGTACAACCCCACCTCCCTCCCACCCCTGTGTGCATGTACCTGCTCTGGCAGGTGTCTGTCAGCCCTGCTGGTAGACCAGCTGCACACACATAAAGCAGCCGCTGACACAATGCTAACTATTCTGGTGGGGGAGGGGGACAGGATTGGGTCACAAGGATGCAAAATGGTCAAGACTGCGGTTAAAGCATCACTACTGTGCCAAGGTAAAACAAGAATTATGGAGGAGTAGATAAATAAAGCTACAAGCGAGGAAAAACTTTTTGTAATAGCAAGGCAGTACATTTGGACCTTTTAAGTATTTGTTTTGAAATAAATGAAAATACAACCCAGTGGTCTCAATCGGCTTTTTCTTTTTTTAATTTGTTGCAAAATGAATGCACACCTCCTATTAATCAGCTGATGAGGGCTTAGGTGGTCTAAGCCTGGTCTTGAATGGTTCCCATGGGCTTTCTTGGCAAGGAAAATTTTGGCTGGTGAAGCCCTCCAGGTCAGCAGTTTGATATTCAAAGATACCTGGTCAATCAGGTCTTGGAGCCTGACCAAGGTCAGAAAAATTTGGTCTTTACAGCTATCGTGGCAGAACCATGGACAGCTCAGCATCCATTTCAGGACTGCTTCCTATTTACGGTTAGCTTGGAGACCCAACATACCATAAAAACGTCCACTGCACGTGTGTGGTGCCTTTGTTTCTCCAAAAGTAGGAGCATGACAAAGCATTTAAAAAATGTAATGGTATGGTTTATGATGACCCTGCAATGTGAGCAGTTGAAAGTTTCCCACTGTCTCAACACTGAACTCAACCAGGCCCAAACTGCCAGGCAAATGAAACACATTGCTGCCCAGTCAGTGCAGTGAACATTAGACAGAAACCAGGGCCCTGTTCCCCTAGTTCAAAGCACCTTCATGCAAGTCAGGCCAAGGTCCACAATCAAGTGGAAGATACCTATGACTTAATGTGTCTCTGGATACACTCACAGTTTCCAGGTTGCAATCTCAGCTGCCGCAAGAGCATTTTTCAAGTTACTGCTAAAACGCCTGAGCAGGCGTTTGTGTTTCCTTTGAGCACAATATAGATTCATTTTGCCTTGTCCTTTCTACAAGTCTTTTGAGATCAGTTAAGGTTAACTATGTGGTGACCTGATAACAGAGACTGCCTGGCAGTCCTGTTTCCTTCCTAGAACTGTAGAGTTAGCAGGCATCTGATGGCTCATCAATTCCAGCTGCCTACTTGGGTGCAAGCCTATTTACAACATCCCCAGCAGACACTCATCCAGTCCAAACTTTTCGTCAAAATCTGCAACAAAAGATATTCCATAAGTACCTGAAGGGAGATTTCCTTCTGAACTGGTTCTGTCTTCATGTTCTGCCTAGTCTTTGGGTAGTTCTTTTTCATATACTTTTGGCGCAGGATCTGCTTCAGAGATTTGGTATATGCTTAGCATTATGTTGCCAGTTCACATGGAGGTATACTGTTTAAAAGCTTGTTATGACATGTGCCTCCCCAATCACATGCAGCATCTGCATGTTCAGCACTACAGATGTCAAGGATTTGATATGTGGGTCGGCAGCTGCTGCACATCATTGAGGGTAACACATGCAGTAAGGAGTTTTTAATCCTTAAGCGCATGATATGAAGCACTGCCACTGATTGAAGAGCTTTGCAACAACTTCCAAAGGGAAGCCATTAAATTCACCCGAAGAAAGGCTACCCCTGAAGATGATGAAAAAGGAAAGAGGCAGAAAGATAAGTGGCAGAAGCATGTGCTGGCATATATCCATGTATACCTGCACAACAAAAGCCCCATTGGTGTAGAAGCCCACCCACCTCCCAATAGATGTGCAGAAGCAGAAGCAACACCAGAAAAAGCCATGCTGACGTAGCTTGGATGTCACTCAGTTGCCAGTGCAACTCGACTGGTGGAGAGGCCAAAACATAGAGGAGCTTGAGAAGTGATGTGGGAGGGACATAGAAGGGATGAGCAGGAGCCAATATACCCCATCTCCTAATCTCTCTTCAGGAAATAGAGATGCCTCTGACACGAGAAAAATACTATGCCAACAACAGAGATGGCGTAGGTAGGAGTAACTCTATAAGGAACAATCTGGAAGGGAAA
This sequence comes from Tiliqua scincoides, assembly GCF_035046505.1. NCBI lineage: Eukaryota > Metazoa > Chordata > Lepidosauria > Squamata > Scincidae > Tiliqua > Tiliqua scincoides. Next base: position 194,905,662 of record NC_089822.1, read on the forward strand.
AACAGCATAAAATTGCTGTTACCAAAAGGGCTGTTTTGTTTAGGGGAATTATTACACTACCCTTATTGGAACCTCAGGATCACAGGCTGGATAACAAGACGGCGTAATGCAGAGAAATTCCCTTTAGCTTAAAGAGGAGATTGAGAGAAAGATAACTTTTAATAAAAGATTATAGTTTTATTACAAAAGCACAAAGGTAAACATAATGCACATGGAAAAATGATAAGTATATGTTTCTTAGTCCTAGTACTTGAATCTAGTGTACCTAGCTTTTATGGTGGTTGCTTGTAAAAAGTATTTGGTGCATCTGAGGAAATTAGAAAAAGGGAAGGTTGTAGGGAAGGATTTTAGGGGTCCTCGACCACTTTCCTATGAGGAACATAGGATTCAGACTACCTTTGGCAGCCAATCACCTGCTGTACCACCTGTAATAAAGCTCCGGACAGGGAGACCACATCTTGGATAAGAAGGTACCTCTCTCAAAGGGGATCTTTGGTGATGGGAATGATGGTGAAGGGTACCTGGCACGCAAAGGGAGCACTCTGTACAAACAACCTCCTATCCCCCACAACACGTATAGCAAGATAGTTTCTTTTAACTCTTGACTCCTCAGAAATCTTCTTGCAGGTCTTGTACCCCAGGAGATCTCCACACGCAAACACTCAACAGGAACCTCTAGTTCACCATGACAAGGAGAAGCAAGGACCATGCACAGGTAAGCAAAAGAGGGAGGTAAGCAAAAGAGGGAGGGGACCATGGTAACCAAAATTCAGGTAAGCAAAAGAGGGAGGGGACCATGCAGCAACGTGTTGATGCTGCATCTCACTTTAGATGAGTAAGATGAGATAGCCTGACTCCTACTGTAGCTAGGTGGATAGAAAACCATTTTGTGGAGTGGCTGGTGTGAGTTCTCGATTTGCCTCCCACTCTTCTTTTTGTTCCTGCCATGAGTGATTCTAGTCAGTCGTGCAAAAGGTGAGTGCCTTGCTTGTTAAGGCAAGTCCCTTGACTGGACTTGAACCCATCTTGCCTGGCTCCATGCCTACTGTTTTGTGCAGTGAACTACCAGCAGGCTGCTTTGAATGAGTGCCACTGAGGTTCCCTTTCTGACTTGTTGCAGCCCCTCACCTGGCATCAGTGCTCCTTCTAGCTGGTAGTTGCCCCCATATGAAGTCAACCCCTTATCATTGAGATACTTCTGTCCCATATTCCACATGGCTGCCTTTCTTTATATCTTTGCTCTGTTCAAAAAGGTCTTTCTTGGCTGTGTGTGTGAGTGGGATGAGGGGGCTAGAATCCTGGGTGCAGGGGCTTCTAGAAGTTTCTTACTGATGTCCCTTCTCTGCTGATACTACTATAAATCCTGTAGGAGGGGGATGCTGTGCCATCTGTGTGTCTTGTGTTGTTTTTGTGTGTAGTGCCTTTCAGCATCTCCCCATAGCTGGGGGTATTGCTTGTTGCTATGTTGCTCATTCCTAGTGGCTAGCAGGGGGTAGCCAGTCGCTCATTAACCCTGCCCCTGCACTTGTCCCTTGGTCACTTCACTTTTCTGGTCACCAGTGTTGGGTCTGATTGGATATGGTGATTGGCTCCTTGGACATCACACCAATGACACATGGATGTCACAAATGTCACACCAATGACACACTGACAACACACATGCCAAAGTTATGGTGATGGTGCACTGACATCAGGACACCACGATGTGCAGAAGTGCAACTAGACAAAAAAATGCCCGGAGCAAAGAAATATTCGGCACCCCCAATGCAAGCTTGGGTGAGGGGCCTCCATGCAACTCGGAAGAGGCAGAAGGTACCTCAGAAGACTGCCTGGAGAGTAATTCAAATGCAGAAGTTTTGCTGTGTGGCAATAGGGGAAGCTATTAGGGGCTTTTTCTTTACTTTTTAAATGTTTTTAAAGTGGGTCTGCAGGAAAATTGCCCCCCTTGGTGCAGCACCCAGGGCAGCTGCCCCTCAGGCTCCACCCTTGTTGCACCTCTGCCTATATGGCTAACCGGCTGTGTCAGTGTCCCCAAGGTTGCTGGGGGTCTTATTGGGAATGTACCAGCATTCCTTTGCCAGGATAGGCTTGGCATTTGTCTTTTGTTGTACCAGCATCATGTGCCACCTTGCATTGCCAAGATTAGGATATGGTGGCCATCACATAAGAACATAAGAACAGCCCCACTGGATCAGGCCATAGGCCCATCTAGTCCAGCTTTCTGAATCTCACAGCGGCCCACCAAATGCCCCAGGGAGCACACCAGATAACAAGAGACCTGCATCCTGGTGCCCTCCCTTGCATCTGGCATTCTGACATAGCCCATTTCTAAAATCAGGAGATTGCGCATACACATCATGGCTTGTAACCTGTAATGGATTTTTCCTCCAGAAACTTGTCCAATCCCCTTTTAAAGGCGTCTAGGCTAGACGCCAGCACCACATCCTGTGGCAAGGAGTTCCACAGACCAATCACACGCTGAGTAAAGAAATATTTTCTTTTGTCTGTCCTAACCCTCCCAACACTCAATTTTAGTGGATGTCCCCTGGTTCTGGTGTTATGTGAGAGTGTAAAGAGCATCTCCCTATCCACTCTGTCCATCCTCTGCATAATTTTGTATGTCTCAATCATGTCCCCCCTCAGGCGTCTCTTTTCTAGGCTGAAGAGGCCCAAACGCCATAGCCTTTCCTCATAAGGAAGGTGCCCCAGCCCCGTAATCATCTTAGTCGTTCTCTTTTGCACCTTTTCCATTTCCACTATGTCTTTTTTGAGATGCGGCGACCAGAACTGGACACAATACTCCAGGTGTGGCCTTACCATAGATTTGTACAACGGCATTATAATACTAGCCGTTTTGTTCTCAATACCCTTCCTAATGATCCCTAGCATAGAATTGGCCTTCTTCACTGCCCCTGCACATTGGGTCGACACTTTCATCGACCTGTCCACCACCACCCCAAGATCTCTCTCCTGATCTGTCACAGACAGCTCAGAACCCATCAGCCTATATCTAAAGTTTTGATTTTTTGCCCCAATGTGCATGACTTTACACTTACTGACATTGAAGCGCATCTGCCATTTTGCTGCCCATTCTGCCAGTCTGGAGAGATCCTTCTGGAGCTCCTCACAATCACTTCTGGTCTTTACCACTCGGAAAAGTTTGGTGTCGTCTGCAAACTTAGCCACTTCACTGCTCAACCCTGTTCCAGGTCATTTATGAAGAGGTTGAAAAGCACCGGTCCCAGGACAGATCCTTGGGGCACACCGCTTTTCACCTCTTTCCATTGTGAAAATTGCCCATTGACACCCACTCTCTGCTTCCTGGCCTCCAACCAGTTCTTAATCCATGAGAGGACCTGTCCTCTAATTCCCTGACTGTGGAGTTTTTTCAGTAGCCTTTTATTGATCTTTAATTTATCAATGAGGTCTGAAACATCTTCTCTTTTAACCTCTATCTGACTTAACTCCTCGGTTAGGAGGGGCCGTTCGGGCAGCGGTATCTGCCCGAGGTCTTCTGCCGTGAAGACAGATGCAAAGAACTCATTTAATTTCTCTGCCATCTCTGAGTCTCCTTTTATCTCCCCTTTCCCTCCCTCACCATCCAGAGGGCCAACCGCTTCTCTGGCGGGTTTCCTGCTTCTAACATATTTGAAGAAGCTTTTATTATTCCCCTTAATGTTGCTGGCCAGCAACACACCAGCATCTGTGCCAGGTTGGTGTGGCATCCAAGTAGGATTGGGCTATTAGTGGGTCTGTGTGGTTTTGTTTGTTTTTCATAATGATTCAGGTTTGATCCAGTGTGGATACTCTTCTATCTATACTGTTGTGACAGTAGTAGGCTTTTGTGGCTTCAGGACAGCCAGGCCCTGAATAAGCACAGCCCCTCCTAACTCTGCTGCAAGAGCAGTAGCCCTTGTCTGCAGCAGGTGGTACCATTCTCCAAAACTCAGGGGAACAAGGGAGATTACAGGCAGCCAGGAGGTACAGTGCTGATGTACTGCTGATGAAAAACAAGGAACCAGAGTGCCATGTGCAAAGACTAACAATACTGAAAGGCTGCAGACATTTCTGGCATCTGATGTTTCAGAGGAAGGTTTCTGGAGGAAAGAGCTCCCTCTGTCTAGTCTCAAAGGAAACTTCTGAGGCCCCTCTCCTGCCTCTTCATTACATCCCAAGGGAAACCTTTAAAGTGGCAACACGGATTCTGTTGCAACACTAATTCCTCAGCACCGAGGAAATCCTCCATCAGAATACTAATGAACTGATGACTGCTCATGCATTCTTTGAATGCTTTAAAAATTTTGACTAGCTAATTCCTGACCTGCTGGATGGAGCCCATAGTTTTTTGTACATCCATTTTCTCATAGGGTCAGGGAATCCTAGTGCCCTGTGCCTTTAATGTTCAAGTAGCAATTTTCTAAATGCCAACACTTTAAGAAAGCAGTTGAAACAAAATAGGCAAAATGTACTCCACTTACAAAACTGCCTGCTGTGGCTAAACATACTTAATATTTTCATTGGGATGTGTGCCTAGGATAAAGCAGTGATCTATCTGGTCTCCATGTTGGATAAGAATGGGCATTCTCTGTTGTTCACCCATAGCACTGAATAAACAGGGCCCTCAATATAGCGAATCCATGTTTAGATCTATCCTCTGTGCATTTGTCTAATTCTCTTCTTAAGCTTGTGATCACTACCACATCTTAAGGCAAGGGTTCCATACCTCCTTTAGTTTGTCTCAAATCCTGAACTTTCTACCAAACTGTTGCATCCTGAGCTCTAGAGAAATCCACAAAGAATTAAAAAAGAAAACAAACAAAACTAGAAAGTTTAAGGGCACCAGACTCTTCCACAGAATCATTGCAGATGATAATACCAGACCAAAATAATCATGTAGTACTGGAGATATTCAATTATACCCCTAATCAAAATGCTGAGGGTGGGCTTGACTGGGAGAAAGAAATCAGGGAGGCATCCATAGAAGAAAGTGTTATAGTAATTTCAATTACCCTTATGAGATTGGGTAGATTCAGATTCAGGCTATGATGAAGAGAGAAAATTTCCAAGTCCTCTCACTGCACAATTCTATGCATGTTTACTCATGTTTACTCAGAAGTGCATTAAAGTGGGTTCAGTGGGACTTACACCCAGGAAAGTGTGCATAGGATTGCAGCTTAAATGAATATGCCCTAGAAGACAAGAGGGGAGATTTTGATAGTTGAGGATCTGGGGGGAAAGGCTGCTGGACTTTGGACGCAATCCCAACCAACTTTCCAGCACTAAGGTAAGGGCAATGCAGCTCCAAGGTAAGGGAACAGATATTCTCTTATCTTGAGAAGGACTCTAGGACTGCCACCCAACTGGAGGATTCAGCACATGCCCCATTGGCACAGCTGTGTCAGTGTGGGAAAGTTAGTTATAATTTGGGTCCTTATCTGCTGTTTGCTTGACGTTTTGATATTTTATTCTGCTGTTTTTAGACCACTGTGGTTTTGAGTATTGTTTTTATGTATGTTTTAATATTTCTTTTGGGGGAGGGAATAAATTGACTTGAGGAGAGGCCTGTTCTGCAAAGAGCCTGCCTTTTTTCTTTACAGCATCATCAATTGCTTTCATTATTGCAGTTATATAAGTGCATCGCTAGTAAGCTAATGAAAATGTACAACACAGAAGCCAAAAGTTTGCCATAAATATGCTTTACATGTTCTCAATATTCATAGTGTCATCCTTTACTGTTTAAGATCACCTATGTGGCCAGAAAGCTTTACCATCACTCTGAACTGGCTTTGCCTGATTGCTCAATCTGATTGGCCACATACCAGAGTGCTGTAATAGTGTTTACTGCCATCATGTTTGCTGATGTCGTAGAATCATCTTTACTATACTAGCCTAACAATTGGTATGACACAAGGAAGGAAAAAGATGTTCTAGCAAGGAAAAAAAAAAGAACTAATGCCATTACCCAGGCACCCCCCAAAGGAGCCCATGAGACAAAGGCTTGGGTTAGTAATTTTTTATTAGATAATATAAACAGACCTGCAGAAGGGAAACATCCTAACTAAAAAGACCTCAAATGTGCTGGCTCTGATTTTCGAGGGGGGGGGGAGATGACACTAGCGATCTACCTCCCCCTTACCCCACATGGGCATCACTACCTGGTTCAAGGCATTACCCAGTCATGGACTGGGTTATCCTATCCTCGTCAGCCCCGTCAGCCTCGTGGTTTGCACGAACCCGTTCAGGCAAAGCCATGTGTTGGCTTTTGCCAAAAACCAGCCAAGGGGCCAGCCAGCCAGCCTCTCAACTCAGGTAAGTGTTGTAAGAGCAGTCCTGGCTTACCCCCTGACCTTGCTTACCTCAGGAAGTATGCCAGACCCACTCCTGACTACCTTGCTAGAACATCACTTGTCAACTAAAGACAAAAAACTCTAAGAATAAAATCCCAACCCCAAATGTCAATCTGGAGTAGGTGAAAAAACCGCCACGTAACAGCCAATCAGGGTGACCGCAAAAAATTCCAACCTGGTTCTGAAAACAAGGCGACCAGCTAACCTTAGACTGTATATAGTGCAGGTGGGGCTCAGAGACACATGCAGGACTGAGACTGGGGGAGTGAAATGCCCACCCAAACCCTAGTGTGCCCCAACTCCAAGCAACCGGCTACCAATGGGCTGCGCAGATTTTCCTGCTTCTGCCCTGCAGTGTGGAGGAGGGGCTGGGCAAATGGTTCCAGCACTCGAAACGCCCCAGTGTAAAAGTAGATAAAGGAAATAAATGGCAGTGAATATAGGATACAAAAAAGTTAACATTCTCATTAGTGTCCGTCCCCCCCCCCCCCAGGAAATATTTAGCATAAAAATAGAAACACAATTCACTATAGGCCTAGTTAACATCACTTAAATAGATGGGATTTGTCACAGAACATTGTGTAATGTTGTTGTGCAGTATTTGTTGCAAATCATACACTCTGCATATTTACCATTTTGCAGGGTATTTTTTGCACACACTGCAGCTTGCTAACTGAACAGAGAGGCACCTTTGAAAGTTGTGCTTCTCTTTTACATGTATCGGGGGTGAGTGACTATCCTCATCACCCCAGCTCAATGTCTTTTCTAGTGGCTGTTTGATGGTATTTCTTCTGCTTCTTTTTAGCTTGGGAGCCCACCTGGGGACAGGGAAACAATTGTTTGTTTAATTTGCTCTGTAAACTACTTTGTGAACTTTTCTTGTTGAAAGCGGTACATAAATACATGATGGGTATGTGCAACCTCCTGGTTATAGAAGTAGGTTATCTCTGAGTACCAGATGTAAGGGAGTACAGGATACAGGTATCCTGTTGTCTTGTGTGCTCCCTGAGTCATTGGGGGGGGGTCACACTGTGAGATACAGGAAGCTTGACTAGAAGGGCCTTTGGTCTGATCCAGCAGGGCTCTTCCTTAACGGGGACAAAAAAAATAAAGAGCATACATGTACTACCAACTTGTTCCAGTTGTTTACAATTGCCATGGTTTCTCACAAAGAATCTTGGGTACTGTAGTTTGGAAAGGTTTCTGAGAATCTGACAGAGATTCTTGTCCATCTGTACAGAAGTACAGATCCAGAGGTTCCGGGAGGAAGGGAATTAATATAAAGACTACACAGCTGGTTGCAGGCCCAGAGCCACCCAGAAAAGTGGGATGTGTATAAAGCTATTACATGATGTTATTCTTAGTCTTCATTTTTACAATTACCTAAAAATTGTAAAGCAAGGGCAAGCCTTCCTACTTCTGCCTTACCCCCATCTGACACAATCCCCAACACAAATATATTTTTGGTAGTTCCAATACAGGATTTCCTACCAGGGGATACTAAACTGGATCAAATCGTTTATGTGGTTTTTGTTATTTCTGTTCCACTGACGGCCTAATCCTATGTGTGCTGCATAGTACTGCCAGTGGGGTTTATACATGTTATATAACAGTGGATGAATTTTTCTCCTGCTTTCTAAGAACATAAAGCGGTTTCAAAAGACAGAGAAATGCAGGATCCAGTAAGTAATTATTTCTCTCTCTCTCTCTCTCTCTCTCTCTCTCTCTCTCTCCCTCTGTGTGTGTGTGTGTGTGTGTGTGTGTGTGTGAGAGAGAGAGAGAGAGAGAGAGAGAGAGAGAGAGAGAGAGAGATGCCTATAATGTAGTTTAATTATTTTAATAAATTATGAGGAGGAGCATCAAGGCACCTGTAAACAAATAGAAACAATTTGCTTGCTTAGAACTGCAGTGCTTTTTCCTCTGTTGCCAGTTTTGTGCTGCTGTATCGGGGTTAAAGGCCTGACACAAGGAAGTCAATACTGTATAGGCTCCACATGAGGCTGGCAAGACTTTTTACCTCAAGTGGCCTTCCCGTACATTTACTCATTCACACTTCATTGGTCTTGATTGCAGTACAATTGCAATGTAGTGAGATTAAGGCCTGCCACAAGTATCCAGAGAAACTGCCATGTTGAAATACCACACTGTTTCTGATTGGTGTGTCAGGCTGGACAGAATGAGCAAGTGTGTGCATAACCAAATACATGTCCATCCAGAACTTCATCTGATGATTTCTTTTTCCTTGCTGGGCATCTGTATTACTTAGCAGTTTTCATGCAACAATATTGAAACAAAGATATGAATGTCTTTAAAAACTGACAGAGGAAATCCCCTGAAATTTCTTCTTTCAGAGTTGATTTTCTTTGATTCAGAACACAATCCAAAAAAAGGACATAGGCTAGCACAAGCCCACCAGTGTCACGAAAGTGTCATAAAGCATTTTCGTGCCACCAGGAAAGAAGGGAGGCTGGTGCACAGATGTGCGCCGGCCTCCGGGGGCCAACATGGGACCTGTTTGGCTGTCCCAGAAGGTAAGTCTGTGCCGCCCGAGCTAGGCCAGTGCGGGGTCTGGGGAGTGTGGAGAGGGAGGGAGGGAGAGAGGCATTTCAGGATGGGGGAGGGTGGGTAGTGGATGGGGTCATGGGCGGACAGCAGGTAGGCAAGGAGAGAGGCCAGGATCCAGTATTTATGGATCCTCCCCCCTTGTGCAACATAAGCTTAACTGGCTGACTTCTACTAGCCGACTTCTACAGCTGGATAGACTTTTTTTTGCCTAGTTTGGTCCATATTGGCCAGAGGCTACAGGTTTTCTTTATTTTTGGCCTTTCTCACACCACTTCATACCACACACCTTCAAAGGAAAGGAAAAAGAAGGTTGATAAGCACCTGGAGGGATCACAGAGAGGGTGAAAAAGAGCTTCTCTAGGCAAGTCTCTCAAGACCACTAGTCTCAGGGAAATCAGAGACTGGAACCTCCTTTGATGCCTGCACACTTCTCTTACCAAAAGGTGTAAGGTCCAGCAGGGAAGAATTACACAGTCTGGTCTCCCTTGACATAGCACTGAATTTACAGACTGTGAAAAGGCAGGAGCAGGGCAGACTCTGAGCCAGGGTGGTGCGACCCAGACATGGGATGTGGAGTCTGAGTCATCACCTCCATCTGCGTGTTCCACCAGTATTGGAAGATGCAAATGACATAAATAGAATAAAAAAGTGCCCGCTGTAGAGCCTTGAATAGTCAAGGAAATCATGGCCCTTGTTGACTCTGTGTTTTATGCTTTGTCATGCCTGGTAACGCTGGCAAATAAACATCATGCCGGTGGATGGGACTTCCTACACCACCACTGGTTTAAAAAAGAAATCCCTAACATAAAGCAGAAAATAAGTGATTTGACAGAACAAGTAGCAAAGCACTGATTTTGTCTGTAGGACTACTCGACCTTACTGACTTGGAGCTCTTCATTTTAAAGCAACTCCGATTTGCCGAGTATATGTATGGTGCTGAGATACACATCACAGTATCTCGTAGCAAATGTGCACCAACATTCGTTCTGTGCTTCTGGCAGAGCATTTTACAGATCTTGGCCAAGTTGCATCTTGAAAGCAACGGGCCCCTCCTGTCCCTTTCCCTCCCACCCCCATTTACAGAAAGTAGAAGGAGCCTGGCAGCATTAATTGAGCCTCTCAGGAGGCAGGGTTAACAGAAGGTCTAGTCAGATGGTGTGTTGGACAGATGGCTGAAGGGTAACCTCCAGGGCAATGCTGACTAAAGAGGGAACACTGCGCGGGAAATTCTCTAACATGAGCTGATGCCTGCAGAAAAATAAAACCAGTGACATATTCAAGCAAGCACGGCTGAGGATAGTATGTGAGTCAAGCTAAAGTGAGCATGATGCCTCACAAACTGCTTTGTAAACTACTAGCCGAATCTTGGAAGGAAAGCCTTCCCCCCAACACTGCATTGCTTGTGATGCTTGCACCCTCTAGTGTGGCTTCTCAGACACTGCCAGCTACAAGCCAGTATTTGGTTGCTGTTCTGTATAAAGTCTAGTTTTCACTCTGCATGAAGGCCAAAGCCAGAGAGTACTGATTTAACAGAGAGCCAAATGAGTGCCAAGACGATGCTCGCCACCATGTTATCTGCATCCATATCTCAAATGTTTCCCAGGGTGTTGGAAGCCACACTGGTGACATGTTGCAAAATACTCACAAGACGGATTGTAATCCCCCCACCATGGCAGCTTCTAGTAGATTCATCTCACCATGGAACTTTCCACTTTTAGCCTTGACTGGTTCAGGACAAAAGTAATTAGGGAGAACCACCTACGTTGCTCTTAACCTCTGACTGTGAATGCCCAGATGTAACTGGCTCATTGTCGCTGCAACCCTAAAAAATTATGCTTTTCCTATGGGAAGTAAGTTTAGCCTAGGTGGGCTCTTTGTGGCTTCGTCCCTTTGCTGTAGGGTTAGTCACCTGAGGACACTGCCTGCTTGTGCCTGACATTGTGTGTCTTCCAGAAGCAATACAAAGGGAAGGAAGAGGAAGGGTCTACAATTTGCTCGTTGGCAAGGAACCAACATCTGGGTTGTAGAGTTAGGTAGAGTCAGTGGCATCACTAGGCTGGGGTAGTGGACTGCCCCCAGGTGTGAAGCCCAAGTGGGTGCATCACCACACCACCCGCGCCTCCCTCCGGTGACCTTTGGGAGACTTTGGGCCCAGCCATTATGCGCTCCCACTGTAGATTGTGTTTTCACTTCTCACCAGTGAGAGCATTTGGTGGCTGGGCCCAAAGCAGCCCAGTGATCGCTGAAGGGAAATAGACTTTTTGCATTTAAATAAATGCAAGAGCCTGGAAGGTTGGGGTTACATGATTACATCTTCACATCACCCCAAGCTCCAGGTAAACACCACCACCCCAGGTGCAATTGGGATGCCTCTGGGTAGAGTGCACACTGAAGGCTGTAAACCTGACATAACCAGGTAGGACTGGGAACGATCTCTACTTGAAACTCTGGAGAGAGCTGCTGGCAGTCAGTGTGTGGTCTGGCTTAGAAGAAGGGAGCTTTATGGGCTCATCATAAGGACTTTGAATATATAAAGAATGCTCAGGTTCCAGGAGGACCCTGTTTAATATGAGGCTCTTTATGTCCTTTCTTTAATCCTTGACTTTCCTCAGACACTTTAGGCCCCAGCTAGAACATATTTTCTCTTCAAAGTCTCTGAAGAGACTTGTCACTTTTCCTGTGCGCAAAACAAGAAGCAGAGAAGTCCGTGATCAGCCTTTTTACACGCTGCTGTATCTGGTGGTCCTTGTGGCTGATGGCAAAACTGGCTTAACGTTCCATGGGTCTTTTGTTTCTTCACTAACTGAACAGTGAACGTCAGAGGAAATCTGATGTTCCTCCTTGACTGGAGAAGGAAAGAGAGATTGAGTGGGAGGATGACAAAATGACCTTTTATCTGTGAAAGTGAATGAAGACGACTGTGTCTGGTTTTGCTATTACATAAATGGAAGCAGACCCTGTGCACTATTTAAATTGATATTCTCTCCCCATAGCAGGGACTAGAGGATGGATGCCTTGTGATATTTTAAACCTGCAAAGTTCAACTTTCTTAGGGGTGGGAGTAGACCTCTTTTCATGTCTTTGAAGGCAGTATGTTGTCATCTCCATTATGGCATCCATACCAGTCCCTAAACGTTTCAAGATTTCCAACCACACGGGTGCCACTGACTTTTCTTTTTTTGGTCAGTAGTGCGCTCCAAAATTACTCATATATTGGCTAAACAAACAATCCTGTCTCTTCCAGAGTTCAATTAAGCTGAAATGCATGCATATTGACTCAAGTGGAGTGTCAACTGCACTCCTACAAAGAGCCTGGCATCAACATTTTATGGCTAGATATAAGGGACAAGCTGACAAGGCACAACCTCAGAACCAGACGCCGTAGCTAGTCCGAGGAAGGAGACTCAAGCTGAATGACAGAACTGAGCCCCTCAGCTGCACTACAGGAAACATGTACAGGCAAAGCAAAAAAAGGTCAGAAAAACAGCCACCCATGCTGAGTCACACTACTGGCACGAAACACAACAGAGGGCACAGACTTGCAATCTCTCCATGGATGACTGTTTTGAAGACAAAATAACCTACAGGGATCTGGTGCCAACAAACTGGATATCTGGCTAAACCAGCAAAGGAGTTATTAGTAACACCACACAAAACCATGTGCAAAAAGAGTGTGATCCAACACACACACACACACACACACACACATACACACACACACACACACACACACACACACACACACACACCTGAGATACATGTCTACTCAGAAATAAGCCCCATTCTGTTCAGTGAGGCTTACTCTCAGGAAGGTGTGGGTACGATTGCAGCCTAAAGCTCTTAGCAGTCTCGGACCAGGATACCTAAAGGACTATCTCTGTCCTTATGTGCACCCACCCACTCTATTTGCTCTGCCCCATGATACCCCTCTTTCTAATGTTTGGCTGGTTGATGGGGCACGTTACAGGACCTTCTCTGCTCAGCCCCCAGGTTGTGGAATTTCCTCCTCCTTGAGGTCTGTTTGACCCCTTGTTAGTTTTCTGTCATCTGAACAAACCTTTAAGCTAAGCATTTCAGTTCAATTGATGCCCCTGTCCATTGTTGGTTTGGTTTTTCCCATGCTCTGAGTTGGTTTCATTCTGTTGATTGCTCTCATTTTAAGGTTGTTGTTTAATGGTTTTATTTGTGTGTTGTTATTGTTCTTGATACTTGCTATGTTTTTGTGGCTAAACATGACAGGCATTGGTTTGAGGGCCCCTTTAGGGGCAGAAAGGTAGGATAGAAATTTCTGTATAAATAAATCATGCCTATGTGTACACATATCTTTAAACACCCATGTACATGTGTATAGGGCATGTGTTGAACTATATACAGGCCTTGGAACACCATGCAGCACTAGATACTGGGGCCACAGGACCTTGGTAGGGCCCACCACTTAAACTGGCATAAGGAAGATTTGGCCAGACCAGTTGGAGCTGCTGGTTTGCTCAAAATGCACCAGAACAGTGCTTGCAATAGTGGCATTGTGGGCAGTTGCGGACCTCCCGTTAGGTCCGATGGGGCAAAAGCCCCAGGCGTGAGCAGCTAGGACCCTGCAGAAGCCTCTCTGAGGCTCATGACAGGGGCACAAACTGTGCTTCTGTTCCCTGTAACCATTGGGGAACCTCAGAGAGGCTTCCCTGAGGTGGGCGGAGGTTGCGCAAGGCTCCGTGAGCCTCAGGTGAGTGGGAAGGGCAGTTTTTTGTGTAGGGAGCAGCAACAGCCCGCGGGGGCGCTATCGTGGACCTTTGACCTGGGTGCAGGGCTGGAGAGGTCCGCTGCTGATTGTGGAAGGAAAGCCTGCTGTTGAAAGAAACTGAAAAGATCTTCCACTGCTGGCCCATTTCCCCCCCCCCCCGCACACACATTTTAGGAAGATATACTAATGGAGGTGGGAGCCTATCAGAGGATGGTTGGCCGATCATGTTGTGTTGTGGATAGTGGTGAATGAAGTTGGGGAAGTCAGGGGGTAACTTAAAGCAAGCACAGTAAATAAGAGAGGAGATATTGAATAAAGTCAGAGGAGTAATCCGATGACCAGAAAGGCGGTATATAAATAACGAGTTGTTGTTGTTGTATTGAACCCTTTCACCCACTCATTCCCCCCCCAGTGTTCTGTCCTGATGTCTAGTGCTACTGCCACAACGTATCTTTAATCAGGTTCAACAGGAAATTTGTTTCTTACTTTTTTCCTTCTTCAGTCAGTCCTGAGCTTGCCTTTAAGCCTAATTCTGTGGCACTTGTTCTTTAAGCATTTGGGATCTGGTTTGGATGCATTTTTCCAAGACACGCACTCTCCCAGGTAAAAAAGTTTAAAAGCCTGCAAAAATGACATAATATAGCAAAGAAATCCACAGCAAGACTCCAAATCTGAACTGCTCATGCCTTATTCCTGCTGAGAGACCAGCACCATTGTTTCATTATGGGGAGAGAAGGTGACACACGTGCTTGTTTCTTAAATCCTCCTAAATACTTGCTTAGCAGGACGATTGACAGGCTTTCCCACAAACACTGAGCTCTTAAGCTGGTCCTAGTTTACAGCAAGAGGTTAAAGGATTTATCAAAGCTCCAAATGAAAGCCATATTAACTGGATTAACTGCTAACATGGATTTAGGGTTTGAGTCGGATTAACCCCAATTGCCCCAAGTAGGGGGTCTCTCTCTCTCTCTCTCTCTCTCTCTCTCTCTCTCTCTCTCTCTCTCTCTCTCTCTCTCTCTCTCCTGATTGGGCTGATAGAGTGAAAAAAGCTCCCCACTGGAACAAGACATTTGAAATCCTCCACTTTCTTGTTCAAAAGGAGCAAGCCATTGTTATGAGTGACACAGAACTGAAGAACACATTAATATCCCATTTGAAACTGATGGCTTATCCTGGAGCCATGCAAAGCTGCTTCTGTCACTTCTTGCTTATGCAAAAACTATTGCTACAGAGCTCCATCATGGTCCGGTGATGTCACACACTTTATTCATGGTAGCTGTTTAGATAATCTTGCCATCTTGGGCTACCATTTTTACTTATGAGAGCTCCCGAAAGCTGATTCTTACACATAACATGAAAGCCAAGTTGTGTTTATCAGATTTATGACCCCAAATGTACCATTTCAGAGAGCTACAACTCATTCCATGTCCCTGGAATGTTCACATATGTGCCACCTAGGGTGCAATCCTAACCCCTTATGTCAGTGCTTTCCAGCACTGGCATAGCGATGCCAATGGGATATGTGCTGCATCCTGCAGTTGGGTGTCATTCACAGAGGCCTCCTCAAAGTAAGGGAATGTTTCTTCCCTTACCTCAGAGCTGCATTGCCCTTATGTCGGAGCTGGAAAGCACCAACATAAGGGATTAGGATTGCGCCCTTAATCTTACAGACATGACATTGCCATATCCAGAAATTACACTGTGCAATGTACTTGTAGGTGCAAAATGTTTTACGACAGGGTACACTTTAGAACCAAAGTTGGCTAGGCTCTGGTTCTCACCTGGTGAAAGAATCTTCAGCACTGGTGATAGTCGTAGCACCCAACAAGCCAACCAAGGGTGGATGGGGGCAACACTGGGGACACTATGTGGAGCTTTGTTCCAGGGACTCTAACCATGTGGTACTGGCCCAGGGCCACTGAGGGAGATCCCTCACAATCCTAGATGGGGAAACTCCTGACGTGTCTTTAAAAGATGTGTAAAACTTTATGAAAATTCCCATTCCTGTTTTTCCCCCCTTTTTTTTCAGTCTTGTCTTTCCTGTCACCAAAGAACATAAACTAGGAATCATATTTAATTTGTTGCAGTCTTGAAACATCCCCCCTCCCCTGTTTCACTTCCATCTTCTACAGCTAAATCTCTAATCTTGTTCCATTATTGCACAGCTTGTTTACTTCCATTATTTCACAGTTTGCTTGTTTACATCCTAGTTCACCTGGACCAGGGGTTTGTGCATATTCATTCATCACTTAAATTAATGTTGCTTCCAATCCTAACCATGCAAACTCTGCTGATTTTCTTTTGAAAGTTTTTCTGCCTTCAGAGCCCATTATAACCTTGATCCTCTTAATGCCTAACTATGTATCTCATGCACATGCATGTAAGAAAACCCCACTGGCTCTTTTTATGTCAGAAAAAAGAAAACACCTTAGGATGGACCAGTTTGGAACAGAGAAGGGGCAGGTTCAACAGCAGCAGTGCATGCCAAATGCTTACCCTCTTCTTGTGCCTGTTCTGCCTACATGGATCAACTTGGACCTCCACCAGCTATCAAGCTGGTGCAGGTCCAAGTTGACCCACCAGGCCCACAGGGGCTCACCCAGCCCACAGCAAGGAAACAACTGTTCATTATCCTGAGGAGGCTTCTGTAGGCCAAAATTCCCTTGTGTGAGGCTGTTGCATTGCTATGCGGGGAGCTATAGTGGCTTAGTCTGACAATTTCCTACTGTTGTGTTGAGGCTGGAGTCAATTATAAGCTCCCATAGCATGAATCTTATTTATTTAAAAAAAAAAAAACATTTTAAAATAGGAATGGTTCCCACAGGCTTTATCTGAGTAGAACATACTACTACTACTTCCAAACAGTGCTATATGGATTATACAAGTTTCCTGGCACCATGATCAATCTACTGCCCCCCCCCCCCCTTTATGGAGTTCATGCTGAGTTTAAGCATGCTATTTGTGGTGAGGAGGTGGGCTAGAAGTACATACAGGAACCTCCAGCATTTCTGCTCTCCTTTACGGACATGTGAAATATTATTTACAGTATTCCATAAGGTTTGACACTTGGCATTTTCCGGCATGGTACTGTCACATCTCTTTAAATCAAGTGTTAAAAAAAAAGAACATTTCCTAGCCCTAAGGCCTTCAGTGAGATTAGCAAGGTCAGTGGGGGAGAGGAAAAAAAACCCAACACTGGGGTTCAGGGAAATGGCTTTGGCATTAGCACTGAAAGCAGATGAAACATCACTAACACCCCAAGCCTACACTCTTGATACGCCAGTGGATCCCTACATATGCCCATGCAACAGCAGCCCTGCCAGCATAGATGTCTGCCTGCCAATGGATGCTCCATGGGGGATAGGAAGGGCAACATACTGTAAGCCACGGCAGCAGTGTAAGCAATGAAGAAAAGGGCATGGAGGTGTGTAGGTGTGGCCTGCCTCTCCCTCTTCTTGCCCTCCTCTGTTCCTGCCTTGGAGAGCACCCAGGGCAGTGGTGGTAGCAGTGGCATTTACTTGTCATGACATTCCAGAATGTTTGGGGGTGATGTAATGACCTTCTAGGGTGATGTGTAGACCTTCTAGGGTGATTTTTGGACAATTTTGGGCCCAGCTGCTCTGTGCTGTTGCTAGTGAGTGGTGAAAACATGATCAAAGGTGAGCATGTGTGGTGGCTGGGCCTAAAGAGGCCCAAAAATCATCAAAGGTAGGATGAGGCAGTGTCTCCCCCTGCTGAGCCTCACACCTTGGGTGACCTGCCCTCCATTGTCCCAGTCTTATGATGCCACTGGATGTACCCACTTGACTTTGGTCATGTTTTGCCCCTACTAAATTTCCATGCAGTGCTGCTAGTATACTCCTTTCTCTAAATTTTGGTAGCTGAAATGGCTTTTACTCCCATACAAGGCTGCCCACCCACTAAAACAATAAATGGAAGTCCTTCTCTAGGTCACCAACATCTGCATTACATTTGCTCAGATATGAGAGAGAGCTCTTCTATGGCCACACCCAGACAATGGAATGCTCTTCTCCAGCAAGCATTAGATCTGTAGAAGGATAAGTTCTCCCTCACATTCCACTTCCCCCCCACCACTTTTTAAAGCTGGAATTATCTCTGACTCCATTTTCCTTTGTCTCCTATTTCCTTACACAATAGTTCTTGTGTAAGAACTATTACACAAGTTCTTATTGTGCTTCATTCTGTTTTGTAATCTCCATTGGCTTAGACATTTTTTTTTTAAGGTAGGGCAATTTTTTAGAATAAATAGGTACTATAGTTATTTACATACATACCACATAAAGCTTGGACATGATGGTGATGCTACACCGACAGTAACAATTATGTAATAAAATTCATCATCCTTGATGACATGCTTTATGAATGCCCCATTCTCATATTTGGAAAGAGTTTCAGGAGGATAGATTTCAGACACCCTTGCACTCTCGGTGATACTTTCCTAGTCTTATATAACACTTTAAAAAAATCTTCCCTCATACTGCAACGTGAACAATTATTCTGAATTCCTCCTTGTTGCCTGCAGAATACAGATGTATTCCAGCACCAGTGTAGATGTCAGCTAGCAAGTACTATGTTCTTCTTTTGCTGTAATTCAATGCCTCCTATTCCTAAGGCCCCTTTGAAGTCTGCATCCTACATCATGACAGCAAGGCTACTTGGCCAACTGACACCAATAAACAAATTGCGTGACCATATTGCTGAGATTGCTTTTTTCCAGTTGTGTCTTCCCATCTTGACTTCTAGAGAAGCAAACACTGGATGGGATACAAAATATCAACAAGGTATTATTGAACATATTACAGTACCTTCTGTTCTTTCAAATAACTGCTCAAGATAATGAGGGGAAATTTTATTGCTCATTAGCTTTTCTCTGCCAGTTATGTTTTCCATATAACTTTTCATATAACTCTGAAGATGAAAGTATTCGCTCCATTTCCCTACCCCATCGATGTCGGACGCCTTTATTGACAAGATACTGGTATTACTGAAATTTCAGTTTAAGTGAAATTTGAAGTGAATGTAGGGATTCTTCCTCGGGCTAAACATCTGAAAAGGTGGAGGGAGCCAAAAAGTTTAGACAAGGGGTTGGGAGGAGGAGCCAACAGTGGACGAACAGGCATGTCCCCAGGAGCTCCTGGGAGACAGTTTGTTTTCCCCCAAATACTGCAGGTCTGAGACCTGAAGTTCTTTGTTAGGAGAGACAAGATCTTCATCGGTGCAGGTATCTGGGAAACTGAAAGCCCGACTGGGGGGGGGGGCTTTCTTCTCAGAGGAATCTAACCATTTGTGACAGTAGTGGGGGAGGTGCAGTGATCTGCAATCAAGCTGCTGACTCTGCTGAGATGCCATATGGAGAGGAAAAAAAAAAGCATGAAGTGTAAAATTTAAACTGGAAATTTAAGATGAGCAAGTGTTAATATTGTCCCTGGCTCTGATTGACTGATTTGGCTAAAAGCCCTGGATATATTGGAGGTGTTGAGAGACTTTTTAAGGAGATTGAAAGTGCTCTTTTTCTCTGCCATGGAAGAAATTGGTGGTGGATTATAATTACAACTATAACTTGGGTGTGAACTAAAATCCAGAATTATTCTTGGACATAATTGAATATAAATATAATTCTCATTAGATTTGAAAGAGCTTTGTTTTCTCTGCACCAGAGACGGTGAGACTGTTTTCTTTCGTTTTGTTTTTCTCTCCGTTAACCGCACTGGAGTGTTATCTGCAAGAGGTATGTAAGGAATGCGGATGGCAGAGTAGTAATGACATGGTGGAAGTGAGGAGAATAATACGTTGTGGACATCTAGTGGACTACAGAGAAATTGCAAAATGGACTCTGTTCCAGAAATGTGGATACAGAAAATCATGATTAATACGGAGAGATTGCTTGTTATGGAGCGACAACAGCCGAATTGGTCCTTGCAGATTCAAGCCAGTTTGGAGACTCTTTCCCAACAGATAGATGTCTGTAAGGAACAATTAGAAGATGTGAAGTAACAAGCAGAAGATAAACAAGGGAGTGAAAAAGCGGTCAAGAAGGAAAATCAACAGGATGATCAACAGGACGAAGAAGAGGTGCTGATGGAGATCAAGCAAGTTAAGATGGACAGAGTAACAGGAGTGCACAAATCACAAAATTTGTTGGAACAAGGAGAAAATATATCCCAGTTAACTGGAAGAATGAACACACCCTATATAAGAGTGAATTTATCAGATTCTGTTATAGAGATAAATTATTAAAGATATTACAGGAGAAAAAAATGGAAAGTAAGAAAGAATAAGAACCCTGAGGGGTAATCTGAGGGTTAAAGTAAATTGGAGGATTTATTCAGCTAATAACAATGGCCCAAATTTATCTGAAGAAAAAAAAAAGAATACATATGAAATGGATAAATATGAATTAGAATGTATTAAAAAATATAGCTGGAAATGTAAACATGTGGAAGAATTGTTTTATATGTGGTTATTATGTCAAAGAAAAAAAGTGTAATTAGATTGGAGTTGAAATAGCTGAGGTGATCATTTTGGTAATTAGATTATTTTGTTTTAATATTAATGAGCAATTGAAGTTAGTTTACACTTGGTAGAAAGTGAATATTGAGAAAATATAGTATAGGGCATTAGGGAAAATTTATTGTATATTATATAAATAAATGAATAAATCAATAAGAGATAGAAATAGATGAGTAAGTAGGTTAGGAGATATAGTATGATTAATCAGTAATGGTATATGGCTGTGGTTTTCAAACTCTCTGGGAGTTTGAAACCCGCAGTAAGTCTTTTCGGGGGCGGGGGGAGGCAGCAGTGGTAGGGGGAAGGCAGGGAAGCGATCCCCAGGATCCCTAGGATCGTGTCACTCAGGGGGCTGCAGGGACTGGGATGCACCCTCCAGTCCCTGCAGCAGCTGTCCCTGTGTGCAGGGAGCCCTGCGCAAGCGCCTGCAGGGCACCCCAGATCAGGGAAAGGGAGAGTGAGGCCATCGCACTCTGCTTCCGCTTTTGTGGAGGCAGAGCAGATCGCCCCACTCTCCCTTTCCCTGACGTGGGGAGCCCTGTCGAAGGTTGCGCAGGGCTCCCCCCACCCTTGGGAAGGTGCAGGAGGAGTGGGCAAGTGCACCCAAGCCCCTGCAGCCCCCCTGAATGGTGCAATCCTGCGGATCACGCTGCTGCCTTCCCCCTGTCTCCT
The DNA here is from genome assembly GCF_035046505.1 of Tiliqua scincoides. Lineage (NCBI taxonomy): Eukaryota > Metazoa > Chordata > Lepidosauria > Squamata > Scincidae > Tiliqua > Tiliqua scincoides. Next base: position 194,926,515 of record NC_089822.1, read on the forward strand.
GGCTGCCACTGCCCCTTAAGGGGGCAGAGGCCAGGACCCACAGGCCAGGGCGTCCCGACACCCCAGTTTGAATACCACTGGTATATGGTATTTAGCACTCCTAAATGTATGTTATATGTTTGTATGTCTCTGTGTGTTAATAAATAAATAAATAAATAAATAAACAAATAAATAAATAAATAATTTTTTAAAAAAGTTTAGGTAAGGCTAGTGACAGTTCTGAAAAGTAGTGTGTCCCAAAGCCCTTGTCATTGGATGTTGGCTCTTCAAAGCACATTTGGGGGTTATGCATTTGCTGAAATGTGTTAGACATTCTGAGGTAGAATTTCACAAGAATATCATTATGATTAGCACCCTACTCCTTACTAGGGTGATGGTGTTGCAGCCCAACCATCAGTGCCAATGCCAGGTTGCTGGGAGGTCTGGAGCAAAACTTGCACTAGGCCCTCACAGTGCCCCATGATGGCACATTGGGTGCTGCCAGTGCCCCTGTACTGAGGATTTAGGAAATGGCCTGGATACATAGACCTTTTGATGGGTGTGAGCAATAGGACAGAAAAGAGCTTGGGAGAGTTGCATTTGGTTCACCCCCACCCCACCCCCCGCTAGCTTCACCACTGCCAGAATGAATTGCCATCAGTGAACAATGATGTCAGATTGTCACTAGTGTCACACAGTGTCATGACATCATGGTGTCTACTACTGTATATTTAAAGCCTAGTCACAGGAAGTGCCTATTCACAGGTCAAAAAAGATGGAGGAAAAATGTAACCAAAGCAGAAGCAGAAAGTAGAAACAACAGCAGTGAACAGCAGTGAAAGGAAGGTGAACAGTCACATCATTTAGGGCTTTTCAGACTTTCCAAAACACAGATTTTAGCACACCAAAATGAAATATGTGAACATGTCACACAGCCTGAATATCCTACCAAAAGAAAGGCAAAGACTACCGAAGACACCCACCTATAAGTAGATCCCACAGATAAGTCGAGGGCAGGTTTTGAGCCAGCAATCATGGAATTTTCCTATAACCCTCGGATAAGTCGGGGGTTAAACTTAGGGGGGTGTCTGACTATAGTTTTGTCTGATTTTACTTGGGGCCAGATCCTGAAAAATAACCCACCACTAATTGTTACCTAAGAACTGTAGTCTCTAATTTATTAAAAACATAGTAAAAGATCATAAGATACATTTTTATTCTTTTTAAATTCTGGTCTTCACCACCTTTTTGTAAGCACTATCAGAGTAAGTGCACTGTAATCAACATACCAGTAAAACAGTGGTTCCCAACCTGGTATTCATGTACTCCCAGGGACACTCAACAGGACCTTTAGGGGTACTTGAAAAAGAATGGAATAATGGTAGAAAAAGGCAGGTCATGATCCAGAATGCCTTGCAAGACAGGAATGCCTTGCAAGGACCAGCAAGGCAGGAAGGGAGGTGGCTAGTTGGCTGTGAAAGCCCCACCAATAGCTAGTTTTTGGTCATCAATTCATGTATGCACCAGTGATTGAAAACCAGCACAGTAAAAAAGCTGAAATAGCTGGAAAGTGATCAATCAGCCAGAATTTCTCAGCACACTTCTGGTGCAAAACAGTGCAAAGGCAGAGTCTTCTGTTCTTCAAACAGATAAAAAGAGAACACACTGTGATAAATACATGAAGTCTGGGCTTTCATATACAGGAGATGAGGGCCTGTATTATTAATTTTGCTAATATGAACATTTTGCTAATATGAAGGGTACAATTTATGGAAATGGGCTGCCAAGGAATATGCAAGTGAAAAAGGTTGAGAACCACTGCAGGAGAACCATGAATCAAATCCACCTTTAAGGTGTCTGGTGTGTTAAGCCAGAAGCTCTACGTACAACATACAACCCATAACACATAACTGGGAGTGTGCAATTCAATTCACAGCAGAGAGATGCAGCTGCATATATTTGCAACCCTTTTTACTCTGAAGTAAACCCACTGCTTTCCATGGGTGTTATTCTTAAGTAAGGGTGCATTGAATTGTAGCCTGCTTCAGATGGAAAGGAGGATTCCCATCCTGGTGTTTCAAAACACAGACCTGCTTTGCAAGCATTTGCCAAGCAGAACCAGGCTGCAGCAGAAGGAAGGAGAATAAAAGGTCAACAAATTGCTTCTAAGGAGCTGTGCCTGCCTGCTGCTTGAGAAACTTGGCGCCTGATTATCTGCCACTTGAGAAACGAAACTTTTCAGAGTTGAAAGGCTTTAGTTGAAAGGCTGATAAAGTGAAGTGATAATTGGAGCTTGATTACTTTGCAAAAATTTCACGTACTATAGGCGAGTATCTACGGTACCTTCTTTGTACTAAGTCAGGGGTGTCCAAACTTTTTGGCAGTTGGGCCACATCATCTCTCAGACACTGTATCAGGGGCCTGGGGAAAAAAAAGATTTAATTTACATTTCAAATTTGAATAAATTTACATAAATGAATATGTTAGAGATGGAACTTATACAAATGAATGAAGGTCTTGCAATAGCTCAAGGCCTATGAAAGGCCTTGGACAAAGCAAGGATGGCCTTCCCTTCACTGCCACTGCTGCATCACAGACGTGAAACAGCAAGCAGTGGAGGGACACCTTGTCCCACAGCTCATGAGAGAAGATGAACAGTCGCCCTCACACTGAGAGCAGTTGTGTTGGACCAGTCCGGGCTCCAGCAAATCTCTGGAGGACTAGGTGCTCATTGGAGATTCCCTGCAGGCCAGATTGGGAGTTCCCAAGGGCTGCAAGTGGCCCCTGGGCTGGGGTTTGGACACCCCTGTACTAACTTATAAACAAAAGGTCAGGAATACACAGGCAACTTCACTTGCTTCCAGCAACAATGGAATTCCCTCATTCTAGAAACTTCCCAAAGCTAAACTCTGAGCATCCTTTAGAAGCCTTTCTCTGTTTTACTGGTTGCTGGGGGATGAACACAAGCTGCAGTACTACACTGCAGGCAACACTGAGTCAGACTAAAGGAGCTTCTCAGGGCCGTATCTCTCTAAAGCAGGGCATATGTTTAAATGGAAAAAAAAAACAAACTTCAAAAGGGCATGAGGCTTAGCTCTTCATTTATACCTGTCATTTGTGTTTGCAAACCCTGAGCCCTGGGCTTTTGTGATTCTGCTATCTGTATTTGATTTAATCAGGTTGTTTTCCAGGCAGGGGTAGCAAGGATGAGAACCATCTCTCTCTCTCTCTCTCTCTCTCTCTCTCTCTCTCTCTCTCCCCCCCCCCCCTCTCTCTATGACCATTTCTAGCAGTCACCTTGCCTGTTTCTTGCTGGCACAGCTCTTGAGGGTGATTAATGACTTGGCACACAGACTAGTAGCTTTGTCGATGAATTAATCTCAGCACACAGGAAGGCCCAGCCCTTGTTATTCACTATCAATTGAGAGGGCAGAAGGACCCCCTCCAAACAGGTGGGAGTCCGCGCCAGAAGCACAGACTTTGGCAACTATAAAACTGGAAGTGGAAAATCAATGGGAATGCTTTTTTATTTTTTCAAAAAGAAAGTTATGGAATTCATTTCTCTCCTTTGTTGGTTAAAATTAGGGCTCCAGGGCAACTAACTAGGCAAAGCTGAGTTCATTGGAAGGCTAATGTCATCCAAACACTGGACATGTTCAGGTTTATGAGTTATAAGAACATGTCCAAATCAAAGCACCTTGGTTAAATGATCTGTTGAAAGGGAGCTGAAGCTCAAGGAGAAGGTCGATCCAAGGAGGCTGTTCTTCATGGAATATAAATTATATTGCTAACACTTTCCGCGGCTGGTTTTTGATGAAGTGAACTTCAGGTTTCCCTGTGCTGAATGTATTGCGGCATACAGGCTTCCACCACATCAGGCCAAATAATTGATGCTCTTTTTTTTGCTGGGTGATAATGGAAAGAGACTTCCATTGCTTTTCTCAGGCTCCAAAGATGCCCTAACAGCCGAGTAGCAATATTGTTATTAACTAATGCTATGCTGGTTGAAAGATAGGGTTCCATCCAAAGAAAAATAATTTCCCTAGTAAATCCAGGATTCACCTGTGACTCCCATTCTGGAAATAGTGTGGGAGTTGGGTATAGCAAGACCTGTATGTTCACCATGGGAGATGTAGGAGGATTGCTTTTACCTCAGCTTGTCGTAGGCCACCCTGCTCAGGAGACATTCCCAGGCATGGAAGGCCTCACCTCCAGTCCTTTGACATGTGATCATTGGGGGGGGGGGGCTCCTTCAGGATGCCAGAGAGGCTCATAGGCATGTAAATTCAGTGTACCATGGCCTTAGGAGACCAAGGCCTCCAAATATTGCATGTGTAGTGTTGCTAGGCCTCAAGTGGACAGCCATGCCCTCATATTCATGCAGTGAAATATGTTTCCTCTGGTACCCCCGTCCCCACAATAACATGAGAGAGTTGGCTCATATTAATTTTATGAAATTAATAAAATTTTATGAAATTTTATCAATTTTATGGATTGTAGAAATCAATTTAATATAAATCCTGTAATAGAACCTGACAATCTCCTCCCCCTTTAATGCAGGTAGCTACTCTGAGAAAGACACAACTGTTCATTTCCTCTTTGGGTGTTAGCACCCTGGTTCCATTTGGAGACTGGCATATGTCAACCTCTGGTTTTCCCCATCAACCCCTGGAAAGGAGATTTAGGGCGCAATCCAAACTGCTCCCTATGCCAGTCCAGTCCCTTGGGAGGAAGCCAAGCTGGAAGCCAGGTTGAGCGTCTCCTTGGGAATAAGCCAGGCCGGCGCCCCGAGAAACACCGGCCTGCGGAGGCTGATGGAAGCCTCCATGTCAGCTTCCCCCCAGCTTCTTGCATTGGCTCGGGGGTGGGGGGTGGGGAGGAAGAGGAGGGAGGTGTTCCTGGGTGGGGGGAGGGAGGGCAATGGGTGGCCCCAGGGGCGGGGAGTGGGGAGCAGAAGGTGGAACTGGGATCAGGCATAACTGCCGGATCCCAACCCCTGTTCCCAGGGAGAACGAAGCGGCTTCAAGCCACTCTGCTCTCCTTGTACTTGTGCCACCTCAGGAGGTGGTGCAAGTCCGAGGAGACCCATAGGCACCAGCAGCCCTTACCCAGGGGTAAGGGGAAAAGTTTCCCCCTGCCTCTGGCTAAGCCGCTTCTGGCCACAATCCTGTGCTGGATACAGCGCAAGCTTCCTGGCTTGCTGTTCCAGTGCAAGTTAGGATTGCGCCCTAAGGCAGCCAAATTGCTCTGTTCATCCGAAGCCAGATAGCCTTTAAGATGGACTTTGCAATTCAGGCCCTAGGGGTCACCAGCCAGCATCACCATACTAGACAGCCTCTTAAGATTGGTACTGGCTTCCCCTCCAGCCCTTGCATACCTTTGGATTAACACCGTATTCCTACTCTTGCTTCTAGTTCTGCGCTATACCTTTCAGAAGTGACTGACTTGTCTAAGCTAGCACCACACCTCCGGAAGCAGCCTTGAGGAGGCAAAAAAAACTTCCCACACACTGCCAATCTAGTGAAAAGCAAAAAAAAATTCCTACCCAGCCCCAGAAGGCAGCCAGCTAATGACAAACCATCCCTTGGATGCAAAGTTGCCTGAGCTCTGAATGACAAGCTTTCAAGAAGCACTGTGGAGAAAATGCTGAGGGGGCTCTACCTGGATGTCCAGCACACCAGTCATGTGCAACTCCGTCCTATCTTGCCTTGTGCAGGATGTGACTGAACAAAAAGAGGCCCGTCCTGTACTGGCGGTATGGCTGCATCTTGTGAAATACTTTATTTTGAGTAGCAACTGAAATGTTGAAAGTTGAAACAAAGAAAGCTGGATAAAGGCCCAGTCCGATCTAATTTTCCAGCACTTATGCAGCTGTAATGCAGCCCTGAGGTAAGGGAACAAATGTCCATGATTGCCCCACCCCCCAAGGATGCATCACACACCTTATCGGCACAGCTGCCTCAGTGCTGGAAAGTTGGACAGGGTTGGGCCCTATATCTAAGTTCTTGCAACCAGCATTCGATCAGCTTGGACCAAGCAGCAGCTCTGTTGGTAACAGTGATAGTTCCAGCTTTCAGCATCCTGCATCCATCCCCAATTTGAGGCTTTCCTGTGTTCCTGCAGGACATTATGGGAAATGGCTAGTGTATTCGTAAATATAGCACCGTAGGGACCTCTCAAATACATCAGAAGAAAAAAAAAAAAGTTTTGAGCAGTAGTGTCTGCAAGGTCAAGAAACAACTCTGCTCTGTACAAAATGGTGTGTTTGTGTGAGAGAGAGAGAGCAAGAGAGGGGGGAGGGAGGCAGAGAAAATAAAATTTGATTCAGTCCTGATTGTTTGATATTAGGGGTTATAGTCAATTTAATATTTTGCTGTGATGAAGTGTTACAGTATTTCTTTCAGTTATGCACTTTTGGGGAACATCTGTGTTAAAGGCTAAACATACTCTCTTAGCAAACTTGTGATTTCATTGTGATGAGTATTTGACATTGGTGCTATTTCCTCCGTTAGAAAAAGTGAAGAACGGGAACATAAACATCCTGGTCTTGCATTTTTGCTGGGAAGAAAATAGATGATTGGGAGCAGGTCCAGCATTTTCTGATATATCTTCTTCCGGGATGACTTGTTGGCCAGGGAGAAACATCTCTCTGAGGTAGACAGGTGGAAAGGAAGCCACCAACCTTGATCTGTATATAATGTGTTTGACAGGTGAGGCCATTACACACTTCAGAAGTCTCACAGTCAGCTAAATAAAAATTTTCATTTGATTGAAGGCAAAATGTCTAGCCAAGAGCCACTACAATGGGCAGAATTACCCATGCATGGATGATGGAATCACAAATCTGTAAGCAGAAGCAGACCTCCATGGCTTCATCTCGCTTTGTGTGGAGGGCTGACAAATGACTCCTCAAGGCCAAATCTGGAGTGGCAACTGGGGAGGAGAGAGGAGAAATGGCTTCAAATAAACCTACATTGTACAGTGGAGAAATCATCATTCCTACATTGTTGGAACAGACTAAAAATTCTTTTTCTCCTGCTGTTTAGTTAGAGCTGTTTAGAAGCTTCAACTCCCTCTCTCACTGGGAAAAAACAACATTGCAAAGTAACAAAAATATTGTTTATTTTAAGGCATTGTTTTCAGTTTTAACTACTTATTTTGCAAATGTTTTATACTGATAATATCAAAAGGTGTCAAAGACACTGCCTTTGAGACTTCCAGGCATTGTTAATAGCTTTGGGGGAAGAAAAAGGGTTGCCACTCATTCCCCCTGCCTTCTTGCAAGACTCCTCAACAGGTTCCCAGCTGATGGCTTAATTGTCATCTTCTGATCCGCTGTCGTAAAAGGTCCTGCAATGGTGCAGATGTTGCACTAGCATTGCATGAGATGCAGCTGCTGGAAGAAACAGCCAGCAGCTCCCTGTTTACACCAGAACCACCTGGACGTTGCAATGGAGTAGGTAGATCAGTAGCATGGGCACTGGGTATGATGGGTATGTGCAACCTTCTGGTTTTAGGCTACCTCGGAATGCCAGGTGCAAGGGAGTGGCAACTTGATGCAGGTCTCTTGTTGTCTTTTGTGTGCTCCCTGAAACATCTGGTGGGCCACTGTGAGATACAGGAAGCTGGACTAGATGGGCCTTTGGCCTGATCCAGCAGGGCTATTCTTATGTTCTTGTGGGCAGTTAATGGGTGATTCAGAGAGGTTCAAGGCATGAAGCGGGAGGTAAGGGGCAGTTTGCTGGAGGCAGGGGTGGATCTTGGCAGCAGCAGATTGCATGGGATGCCATTATTAACAGTATTTATATACCACATTTCAACAAAAAGTTCACAAAGCGGTTTACAGAGAAAAATCATGCTATCCCCTCCTGCTGCTTGACACACCCCCTACCTCAGCTGGGATTTCGGCCAGCTGCAGAGTTGGCATGGGTCCGGGAAGACCCATTGCTGACTAGACTGCAGAGAGGTAAGTAGAAAAGTGTTGTATTTACCTCTCGTTTGCCTTCTGCCCACCCCTCCTAGCATAGCATGCAGTGTTTGCTCCATTGGCATAGCTGCACACTGTGCAGTGGTGGGGAATAGGGTTGGGGTGTGAGAAAGCTAACTGGGAACTAGGCAGTGGAGGTGAGTGTTCCTTTTCATAGCTGCCACCATAGCTGTGGCTGACAGTATGAAGGAGGGCATCTGCTTACTGTTTCCCAGACCAATGGGGGACTGTGATATGCACATGGTTTCCAAAGCATATGGCAAGGTGCCTTTGGCAGCTCCTGTAGGGGCCCCAAAATCTGGAATTGCCACTCAGTATATCAATGAGATGTTCTCTGTCATAGGCCATTCAACCAGCCCAGTACTTAGTTGATGGGAAGTATCTCACTCACTCACTCACTCTCCCTCCAAGTGTATAGTGCCCTTGCTGTGGTTGGGGGTATCCTAAAACCTAAATTTCACAGTTTGTGATAGGAACAGCACCACAGTTGGAAATTGCATTATAATTGTTCTACCTTAAGTTTCCTTTATTTTCTCCTCCACAGACAAGAATGATTTCCAGTACAATCCTATGCATACCTACTCAGAAATGAATCACAGTATGTTCAATGCACCTTATTCCCAGAAAAGTGTGAATAGGATTGCAGCCTTCATCTAAACATAACATGTTCTCTCCTTCATCACTTTCTTCCTTTAACATTGTCAGTGGATGTGATTCCTAAGGTAAGAAAATTATTTTGATAAAAGCATGTATTGTTGAGTATATTTGGTCTATACAAGTTCTCTTTTATTTTAAATTTTGCATGGGGAAATAAGGGCACCCATTGTGCCTTCTTATGATTCTTTTTAACCTTGCTCCTTAATGAAATTATTGGCAGGCCATTCATCATATGATCAAATGTCTTTTGAATATTAAGAGTGTCTTTGCAGGGTTGTGCTTTTTTTTCTTCCTAAAGACTTCCCCCCCCTGGATTGCTGATGTGGCAAAACCTCTGTATGCAACAATGGATGACTCCTGCTGGATCTGCATATGGTGTAACTATTTGACTTTTCAAACACTAACACTCAAATGGGACCATCAAACAAATGAGCTGTATGTGGAAATACTTTGGAATAAGTGTTTTGAGGATTGAAGAGTGAGTAGCAATAGAAGAAATTCAGTCTAGTCCTTGCAACTGAAGTGAATCTTGGAAAAAGGGTACTACTTGACTGTTGTACTAGGTATAACCTATATACTCCAGGGCAGAGATTCTTAATCTTTGTGCCTCATGCACTCTCAGAAGTAGTTTGAACTGCTCATGCACCCTCCCTTCCCCAATGTTTTGTATTTATTTTATTTCAATTATTGTTATTTTCTATTCTCCTGAAATTTCATGCAAAATATGCAACAAAATGTGGAATTTCAAAAAACATTAAATTTCAATCACATGAATATGATCATTCTATAGGTTTTGGACATCAAAACATGAAGAAGAAAAATGCATGAGAAGACAATAAATAAATAAATAAATAAATAAATAAATAAATAAATAATGTAATCAATTAAAAATATATTATTGGCTTTTGTTGGCCCATCAGTAGTCAGGGCCAAATTCAAAAATTTTTTAAAAAATTGTTCTTGTCTAGAACAATGTTTATCAATGGGTTTCCCCCCCTTAATTCTGAGAATAATACACTGTGATGTTTGCAGAAGTGCAGGGCTCCTTCCCCTTGGGGGATGCCCGTTGGGGAGTGCTTATCCTGGTGTCAGATGGTTGGGATTGCCGGAGAGACAGAAGAGACTGAGTATGGACAGCTTTGCCAGAATGGTTTACTCACTTAAACACCTTTACACTCATGGGGCCCCTGTTAAGTCACATGATGCCCCTAATATCAGCACCTCCTCCTCGCAGGAGGGCCAGTTGCTCCCACCCACTGCCAAGAGTCCAATGCGTTGAGGCCCGGACCTAGGCCAGTCAGTCCGCAGTAGTTCAGGGAACAGAGTTCATGATCCTTTGTGGTGTGCTGGTAACCTGATCCAGGGCGCCCTCCTGGATGTCCCTGTCACCTGGATGCTGGTACTTGGTGCCCACTGGGCATTTGAGTTGGTCTTGGGTAGGTGGGGCTTCCTCCCCTGTCAGGCTGTTTCTTGTCCGTTTTGAACCCCAAAGGGTTCCAACCCCAGGAGCTCCCAGGTCCGGGGTCTCAAGGAACCCTTTCAGGTCAGATACAGGTGAGGGTATCCACCTTGTACAGTCCCCCTCTCTGTGCTGCAGACACAAGGAAGGGAGCAACCTCTTCCTTTGGCTGCTGGGCTCCTTATGAACCAGCCCAGCCTGCCCCACCCCTTCTGGCCATGTGTCTGGCTTGACCTTGGGCCCTACTCCCAAAGAGGCTCTCAGCATAGGGGCCTGGTCCCGGCAGGACTTGCTTCTTGCTCCTGAGGAGGCTCCTGCTCCCAAGGAGGCCTCTGCTCTCGAGGAGACCCCTGCTGAGGGTACCGGCACGGGTGACACTCACACACCTCTGGGACCCTCTTCATGCCCCTCCTAGAAGTGCAGCCCCACAAGTTCAGAACCTTACTCTCTAGGATATGATTTCCCAAAGTGACCTTTTGTTCCTGGCTGTAACTTCATATCCTTTAAAAGACAAAGTTGTCTTGATACAGGTGCAGCGCAATCCCATCTTGCGCTGGAACAGTCAGGCCAGGAGGCCTGCACTGTATTCAGCACAAGATAGGGGCCAGAATCAGCTCAGCCAGAGGCAAGGGGAAACTCTTCCCCTTACCCCCGGGTAAGCCACTGCAGCCGCAATAGGTCTCCTTGGACTTGTGCCACCTCCAGAGGTGGCATAAGTCTGAGGAGAGTGGAGCAGCTTGAAGCAACTCCATGCTGCTCAGAAATGTGAATTAGGATCTGGCATAAGAGCTGGGTCGCAGCCCCACTTCCCGCTCCCCACCCGCCCACCACTGGGGCCACCTTCTATCCACTCTACCCCTGCCCTGGAATGCCTCCCTCCTGCCTCCTCCTCGCCCACCCCAGAGCTTTGCGTCAACTGAGCTCGGCCGATGCAAGGCTCCATCCCCAAGTCGGCACGGAGGCTGGATTTAGCATCCATGGGCTGGCGTGCATCCCTGCGCCGGTCCAGCCAACTCTAGAGGAGGATCAAATGTGCTTTACAAGGGTGACTCTGGATTGCGCCCTGAGAAGAAGAACCACTCTGGAGCAAGTGGTTCATTTTCAGGATCAAGGATTCAATTCAAAATTCAAGGAGAATTTTGGGGGACCAGATTCATGATATCTTTAAAGTAAGTAGAGATTTACAGTACAATCTATGCATATGTTCTTATTAAGTTCAATGGACTGCTGTGAGATACAGGGAGCTGGATTCTATGGGCCTTGGGCCTGATCCAGCAGGGCTCTTCTTCTGTTCTTAACTTACTCCTAGGTAAATGTGTATAGGATTGCAGATCCAATAACCTTTCCTACTAATCCCATACATACTATCCTGGGATAAGCCCCATTGAGTCCCTTTGAATCCCATTCTTAGTAGCTATGCATAGGATTGTGTTGCGAGTCTCTGTAGATGACTTTTTCTGCCCTTATTGGGAAAGCCCAAGGAATGAATTCCCCTCTGACATTTCTCCCTCCTCCCTCCACATTTCCCTCACTTCCTTTCACTACTGCTTGGGTGAAATAATCATGTGGTTTTTCCAGCATCCTAACCTCATTCTGTCACTCTTGCCTGCACCCTTGTGAAATGCACATTAGACTGCAATAAAAGCCTGTGCCCAGCCAGCATGGAAATGCTACTGGCATGGCTGTAATGCAGACAGGATTTTTTTTTTACTATGGTCAGGTGGAGTGCTGAAGGATTGTACCTGAGCTAATAATACCTCTCTGCCAACCATGCCTTTGGATAAATCATTGTGGGCAGGCAAATCTATCGTTACCATTCAGCCGAGGCTTCCACTGTATTACCCATTTTCTCTGCAAGGATAATATTTTATTTTGAATATGCTAGTCATTTTGTATTTTAGAAAAGAAGCAGCTGCAAGAAGAATAAATGAAAGTGAAATAGAAGTGAAATAGAAAATCCCATTTTCCCCCCCATTCCATCGTCACCATGATAAAAGCTCAAAGAATTTAAACACCTGGGACTTAGGCCAAACTTTCCTGACAGAGCGGAGAGTGAAACACGCAGCTGAGTAAGGCCTCCATGATTGAGGCATCATGAAGGCTCTTCAGTACTGCTTTTCCAATCACTTCTTTCTTTGCCTTCTTGCCTCTTTCTTGAAATGAATGCTGAGGTTCTTGAAAGAAAATGCTATGGAGAAGTAGGGAAAGGTGAGTGTGTGAAGGACTGATTTTGTGTTTCCAGTGAATCGAAGGTAGAAACTCACGCTTACATACTCCAAGAGGTACTGTTACGTGAAAATCCCCTTTTCCTTCTTCCTTTTGTGATTTTTATATCTGGTTATGTTTCAAAAACATCATGCAGGCCACATCTCCCCCAGCACGTGTTTCCAAAGGCCCTGGTCAAGCCACAAGCACATGAATTACACAACCCCCACTTCCTTGCAGGTCAATGTATGCAATGCATTGTTTCTATGCAAAGTGTCTCCTAATCCAGTCACTGTTACAATCAAGTCAAGTCAAGCTCATGGTAATCACATCCCCATCCCCCAGTCAAGCAATCTGGAAGAGTAAATTGTTTTCTCAATCACTGTAAATCGTTGCTTATTGTTGTCTATTGTGTAAGTTCTCCTAGCTAGCAAGCCATTAAGCTACATCCTGACTCCAAAGTCTAGTGGCAACAGGAAGCAAGCTACCCCCCTCCCCCAAGAGGTCAGCATGGCTGATAGCTGACTTCCAATCATCCTTTTCTGGCATGCTCCACGTGTCCCAGTGTGTGTAGTGAGCATGCGCATCCAGGAGGCCACATCCGGGTCATTTCAGGTCAGCAAAAACCCTTAAAAGAGAAAGGCTGCCATGTGCGCTCTCTCTCTCTCTCTCTCTCTCTCTCTCTCTCTCTCTCTCTCTCTCTCTGGCTGCCCCCCAAGGCACAGGTCCTCCATAGGACTCTTCCACCCCACCCCCCAACTGCTTCCCAGGACAGGTAACTATATCTGGAATCTTTTCCCTCCTTTCCTACCTATTTTTCCCATTCTCCCCCATCTTAGTTAGCAACTGGGTTATGCAGACCAGGGACCCCTAATATCCTTCCCTACAACTTATCCTTTTCTGATTCCTTCTTGGATGCACCAAATACACAGCACATGCAACCACCATAAAGCTAGGTACACTAGACACAAGTACTAGAAACCTATACTTATCAATTCTCCATGTGCATTATGTTTACCTATGTGTTTTTGTAATAAAAATATAATCTTTGATTGAAAGTTATCTTTCTCCCAGTCTCCTCTTTAAGCTACAAGGGATTATCTCTGCATTACGCTGTTTTGTTATCCAGCCTGCGATCTTAAAGTTTCCAAAAAGGTAATATAATAATTCCCCTTAAAACATAACAGCCCTTTTTGGTAACAGTACAATGGTGAAACACAAGATGAATAGACAAGTACCCATCTCAAAGGTTTATGTATCTCAGCAGGGATTATGGGGAAAATATGTAGCTATTACAGCAGTACGACAAATCTCAGCATTCCTGGTACCTGACTCACAATTATAGCTGGGTGTCAGAGAAGGGACAGTGTAGAGAGAGCTCCATCCTTTCCTCCACTTCTCTGGGACTACCACCAAAACAATCAGGATGGTATTTGTGGCAGGGAATAAAAGGCTTTGGAGGGAAAGAGAAGGAGGTGGGCTGTTGAGATGAAATGAGAACTTGGTTTTTATTTTCCAGCAATCCAAGCCAGAGAATCACTTTTGGGGCTGTAATGCCTCATATTTGAGGAATAGTTTGCCACATATTTGAACAATGCATTATGAATCTCTGAAATCACATTTTTGCATTGGGAAATACAATATGGAGATATGATCCAATCCCATGGCAGACTTTTGCTGATGGATCTCATGATTTTGCACTAGTGGACACCCCGGGCCACTAGTCTGAAAGCTACTCTGATGATGCATAGGCTGTGGCTACTGGTGCAAATGGCTGGAGGCTCCATGCATGTGCCAGTGGCTCACCCAGCCCCCTCCAGAGCAGGTAAGATGGCAGCAGGAACAGTTCAGGGAAGGATTGTGGCTGGAACAGGGCAGAGTGCAGGCTGGGCAGGGGATGGTTTGAGGGGGAGTGGTGAATCTTAGCAACAGCTGTGCATGTTGAGATCCTACCCCCTTTTTCCTAGCCCAGCAGGCCTCCTGAGTCCCCCCTGAGGTACACCAGCTAAATGGCCAACGTAGGTCCAGGAGAGTCATAGGAGGCCAGGAGGCCTACAGGGAGGAAGGTAGAAACAATTTTTACTTACCTATCTTGGGCTGTCTGGTGTGTGTGTCGTCCCCCCCCCCCCCACCATAGCGTGCAGCTTTGGCCACAGCACTACATGCTATGGAGTGGCAAGGGATAGGATTGGGCTGATAATCATTATATGAGACATGCTTCCTTTGTTGGGAGTCTGCTATAATATTCCAAGGAGGACCTCTCCCCATAGACAGTTCATGCAATTCCCTGTGAAGGAGAAGAGCAAGTTCCCATTTTCTACTTTGGTCCAGAAATACCCCAAACAAGCGAACAAATAAAGAGGAAGCTCTTTCTCTTGCATAATTTCCTCATGCTTAAGGTGACTTACAGCAGAATCCTATGCATGTCTCCTCAGAAGCAGAATCCTATGCATGTCTCCTCCTAGAGCTCTATGGGGTTTACACTCCAGTAAGTGTGTATAAGGTTGCAGCCATAGTGACTATGCCAGAGTTGAGATTTAGACCAGGGAAATCCTGGTTCAGGCTCTTAGCCCTTACCTAGAGCTTAGGGGAGATGCAAGTCACTAGAACTTAGTCAACTTTATTGGATCTTTTAACAATATTGCCATGATAGAAAGATATAGATAGCACTTGACTTCACTGCGGAAGTAGCATCTTGAGGCAAATGCTTTTCACTGGCTTATTGCTTGTGAGAGTAAAAGGTTTATACAGAGCTGCTTTTTCTGAGTCAGACAATGGGTTCATCTAGTTCCAAATTGTCAACAGTGACCAGCTCTCCAGGGTTTGGGGTTGGAATCTTTATCAGCCTACTTTGCTCACAACAGGAGAGGAAACTGAACACTTTCCACATGCGCTGCCTCCGATGCATTCTCGGCATCACCTGGCAGGACAAAGTTCCAAACAACACAGTCCTGGAACATGCTGGAATCCCTAGCACGTATGCACTGCTGAAACAGAGATGCCTGCGTTGGCTCGGTCATGTCGTGAGAATGGATGATGGGCGGATCCCAAAGGATCTCCTCTATGGAGAACTCGTGCAAGGAAAGTGCCCTACAGGTAGACCACAGCTGCGATACAAGGACATCTGCAAGAGGGATCTGAAGGCCTTAGGAGTGGACCTCAACAAGTGGGAAACCCTGGCCTCTGAGCAGCCCGCTTGGAGGCAGGCTGTGCAGCATGGCCTTTCCCAGTTTGAAGAGACACTTGGCCAACAGTCTGAGGCTAAGAGGCAAAGAAGGAAGGCCCATAGCCAGGGAGACAGACCAGGGACAGACTGCACTTGCTCCCAGTGTGGAAGGGATTGTCACTCCCGAATTGGCCTTTTCAGCCACACTAGACGCTGTTCCAGAACCACCTTTCAGAGCGCGATACCATAGTCTTTCGAGACTGAAGGTTGCCAACCAACAACAGGAGATGCAGAGGATGGAACCTGAGATCTTCCATAAACAAAGCATGGGCTTTGTCAGAGTCATGACCCTTCCCTGTCTCCTTCCTGAAATGAGGATCTCATTACTCAGCTATATGGGCTGTTGTTCCAATGAGGTTGTTGAAGCAGTAGATAATTAACAGAGAAGTTTTGTTCCTGTTCTGGTCGTGTTATAGTTTGTTCTCATCATGTGGCCTTGTTAATTGGCACACCATGTTCTTTGTTGATGCTGAGGATTGAGGAACAGATGTCTGTTCTGTCTCCTGTATTCCATAGTCATCTGGCTGAATCATGGAGCTTGATGGCAAACTATGGATCTGAGTGTGCATTCTGATAATGTGGAGGTAAGCAGAATGGTCAGAAAGTGACCTGCATGAGGAACATTTGCATGGTTTATTCATGGTACTCAAAGTGATGAATAGGATGCCTTGTGGCTTGTGAAGAGTCACCCATTACTGAGCAGCTAAACCAGTCCCAAACAATTGGATAAAAGAAAAAGAGCTTCCTAACTGAAAAAAAATCTGATGTTTAAGCATGTTTAAACCTCAAGATCACTCACATTAGAACTTAAGTGCTTCAGGAGGCAGCATTTTAATTTTTGATGCTTGGGGTACAGTTCACCACGTTAGTAGAAACAGATATATTACCAGCAAGCACAGACTATAATAGCATGAAACGTACCAATAATGATTCATTGCAGACACCGGCCTTAGCAAAAAGGTATATTCTACTTGACAGAGCATGTTCAGAAATGTCACATTTGGGGAAAGACAGAAATAAACAGGAAGAAACTATTGCCCAGAGCAGGTTGTAAAAGGAACAAAGAAAAACCCCAGAATTATTGGACATTCAGAACTAGAGAATGTATTCAGTGACTGACTCCAAATGAAAAATGGACATATGGTAATCCTGGCCCAAAGCCTGCTTGGTTGCATTGAAGGACACTGGATACCCAAGGCAAGGTGTACCCTGTAGAGTCACACAACATCTTTGCACAGAAGCCAAATATACCCCAGTGTTTTTTGCTTAAAAATGACAACAAAACAGTGCAGCCAACTCAGCACAGGCAATGCTTGCAGCAATGCAACTATTATCGTTCAGGTGCACTGCTAATGCTATGACATAACTGGTGTGCTGTCCTGCTCCTCTTCAGCAACAGCAGCCACAATGTAGGACATGTGCAGCAAAGGGATGCAGTTAACTGGGATCATTTAGTGAATTACAGTTCAAATCACTGCATGTTAATTGCATGAACATCAATGAAAGCAAAGCAGTAGCTGACATTATTGCTAGCAGTCGTCTTGCTTTCATTAACATTCCCCATATAAAAACTCAGATTCATGAAGAATTTTTATTTAAGGGTCTCTATAGTTTTATTTAAAGGTCTCTCTACAGTGAGCTTAGGCTTCTTTTCCCTGGTCTCATGTATGATAGAACCTTTACAGATCGAACACCACAGAATTGCTATCACAAGAGGTGGTATTTTTTTTCAGTGATAATGAAATAAAAACACATAACACTGCTTTCTGCACTTCTCATTTTTGTAAAAAACAAAACAAAAAACTCCTGAGATCTGTGAAATCTGTGGAAAAATAAAACCATTCTCTAACACCTCTACATGCATGTGGTTGAATCTGCTGACACTACTGGCGCAATCCTGAAGTTCCCTTGGCCCGGCATAAGTCCCTTGCGCCAGCCTGGGATGGTCGCAAATTTTCTGTAAAGCATGCATGCGTCTCTATTTGAGTCGGAGAGGCTTACCTGGGCCCTGGGATGGGTGAGTTTTAACTGGCCTTTCCAGGCTGGCATGGGGGGTCTGGGGGGGGCATGGGAAGGGCAGAGAGGAGGTGTTTGGGGTCAGGGGAGAGCAGATGGCAGATGGGCCTGTGGGTGGTTGAACAGGTAGCGGGAGGTGGGGCCAGGATCAGGCACTTAAGCCGGATTCTAGCCCTGTTCCCAGGTCGGGCCACTTGGATTTGCCCCACCTCTATAGGTGGTGTGGATCCAAGTAGCCCCACTGGGGCTGCTGCAGTGTTACCTGGGGTAAGGGGAATTACTTCCCCTTGACCCAGGCTGGCCTGAAGTCAGCCCCAAACTTGCACTGGATACAGTGCAGGCCCACTGGCCTGCCTATTCCAGCACAAGTTAGGATTGCGCTGCCCACCACTTATATTAATTACCCAGTACACTTTTAAAGTGATTATAATTTATAATTATAATTTATAAAAATGTGCCCTTGGAATGAAAATACATAACACTGCTTTTTTCCACTTCTAACTTCGGAAAACACCAAAATCTGTGAAAAAATAAATGTTTTCACCCACCTTTAGCTATCACCTTACATTGCCTCAAATGCAGTACAGTTCCTGTTAATGGAGGCAGTTCAAACATTTGGTCACTGAGTGATGGATATGCATGTGTGAATCAGCCGTGAGGCTCCACTGTATTTTTGTGCTTATCTCTCCAGCCAACCATGAAGGAAAGGGTGACACTTCATGTATTTTCATACCTACCCCTGAGGATTTTTTTAAGAAGGGAAAATAGCTGCAGGTAGTTTCAGACTAAGCAGAAGTCTGGCAGTGGAAAGGAAACAACTTTCTGCCTCCACTGTTTATCTCCCTCGAACTGCTTTTTTTCCACAAGTGAAAAAGTTACAGGGAGAAAAGTAGCCGAGAGGACAAATTTTTAGTGACAAACAGCTGGAAATGAAAGCGTTAAATAGCCACCCTTTCACTCACTATGCTGATCAACCTGAAAGCTAAACACAGCTGTTTTATCTAAGAAAGACCTTGGGGAGGGAAGTCATGGAGATACTTGTCCTGTGTGGTTGCACCCTTAGAAACCTAATGCTGGAGATACTCAGAATGCTAGTTATCTAAACCCCCCACACTGCTGACGCAAAAGGAAACACAAGCTGACCCACTGGCGGACCTGCCATTAAATGAAAGGGGCAAATGCCCCAGGAGCGGAGCCTTGCATGCCTCTAGGACTGCATGGAAGCCTCCCTGAGGCTCCTGACTGATGTGGTTGGAAACTGTTTGCCAGAAGCACAGTTTAAAATGTTGGGGAAACTTCAGGAGGCTTCCCCAAGGTGTCCTGGAGTCGCACGAGGGTCTGTGGGCTCCAGATAAGTGGGGGGTGGTGGTTTTGTGCACGGGGGGGGCAGTAGCATCCTGCTGGGGGAGCCATCACAGACCATTTCCCCAGGACGTGGGGCTGGGAAGATCCACTACTGGGCCAACCCACTGATGACATGGACTGAAGGTCTTATGTCTGGCATTGAATTCAGGGGGTGCTGAAATGAGGACAGAAGCCCCAAGTCCTACATCTTCCTGCCACTCCCTCTGACTTACTGCTGATCCAAGCAGCAGTGGCCCCCTTTTTCCTCTAGTGCTGCTGGAGGAAAAGGGGGGTGACCTCTGCCATGGCCACTTCTGCCTCTCAATGTCCCTACCCTCGAGTTGCTCAAAAAAGTAGCCAAGTGGGCTAGGAGATGGAGAGGCAGAACCCCCAGCTTTCCCCTTTCTCTTACTTTCAACTTTAGCTGTTCTGGGTGTAGCCTCCTTGTTCCATTCAGGACCTATTTGAAATGGTCTGGAACAGCAAAGCATGCTGGGAGTTCAGAAGGCTCTGTTCTTCTGGGCCATTTCATACGGGACTTGGGCAAGTAAGGAGGCTGTGTCCAGCACAGAGAAGGGGAAGAGAAGGTGAAGAAATGGGCAGCTTGGCTTGACTTAGCTCATTCCTTCGCTATCTATGGGGAAGGCAGCCTTGCATACATGTTAGTTTGCACGATATATTGTTTTTAAATTTGGGAAAGGAGGTGCAATTCTGGAACTGTCTTTGGTGGCATAGTAGCACTGTCCAGAGCTACGTGCATACAGGGTTGGTGTTATCCTTAGGTCAACTAGGCAGCCGCCTAGGGTATAGACCTCAGAGGGGCATAGTTTTATACAGATTAGATTTTTTTTAACCCAAGGAAAAATGCAACTGACAAATTATATTTTTTATTTTAAGATAAATACAACAATAGTGCTATGGAAGATAATTAATTATAATGTTTTATATAAAAAATTAGGGGGGGGGGTGCCAATTGTTAGCTTTGCCTACAGCACAAAATAGCCTGGCATGGTCCTGGGTGCATTTCTGACATCCTTGCAGGTTGTGGGTGTACTTCTTTCCTTCTATTCTCTATAATGATGATGAAGAAAATGCACCTGATATGTTGTGAGATGCTCTGGTGACCATCAGGTCTGTAAGATATTGAACAGATGAATGAAAATAGTGCCTCCTCTTAAATGTTTGCATCTATATTCCAGCACCTCACTTGCATAGGTTATCCTGTCAAACAACTGTTTTATTGGTAATGGAAGCCAAAGAGATCTGTAAGGGATGAAGAAGATTTCAGGGGGATTGTATAAAATAAATGCAGGTATGCCTACAGGGAAAAGAAAGTCAGACACTGCCTGTCAGAGACTTCTGAACTAAATGGGCCAACCACCTGACTCTGTCAAAGTCAGTTTCATTTGTTTAGCTTTTTTCCAGGACCTTGAGTTCCACTGACTGGCACTAGGTATAAACTGGTGTGGCAAAAGAGATGGAAAATGGTGGCTCAGGGAGGTTGTTACCAAAAGGGCTGACCCTTTTGGTAAATAAGTATATTATTATACTGCCCTTATTGGAACCTTAGGATCGCAGGCTGGATAACAAGATGGCGTAATGCAGAGAAATTCCCTTTTGCTTAAAGAGGAGACTGAGAGAAAGATAACTTTTAATAAAAGCACAAAGGTAAACATAATGCACATGGAAAAATAAGTGTATGTTTCTTGGTCCTAGTACTTGAATCTAGTGTACCTAGCTTTTATGGTGGTTGCATATAAAGAGTATTTGGTGCATCCGAGGAAATTAGAAAAGGGAAAGGTTGTAGGGAAGGATTTTAGGGGTCCCTGATCTGCCAAACCCAGTTGCTAACTAAAGATGGGGAGAGAAGGGGAGAAAAAAAGGTGTGGAAAGAAGGGAAAGTTTCAGGTGCAAGGTAGTTACCTGTCCTATAGAGCAGTTGGGGGGGGGGAAGAGTCCTGTATAGAGGAGCCTCTGACACCACACAGATGTGTTGGTGGGAGAGCCAGAGAGAGAGCATGTGGCAGGAAGCCCTCTCTTAAAAAGGGTTTTCAGACAGCGCTGAGCTCAATGGTAGCTTGCTTACTACCACACAGCAGGGTATGTAAAACATTGAAAGGATCAGGATGTTATCAGCAAAATTCAATGGGGTCAGATGGCTGGCTTCCTAGCTGGGGGAACTTAAACAATACAGTGAATAAGAGAGTTCAAGTTTGCATAAACAGTGATTGGATTAGGAGATACTTTTGCATACAGTTTTTAAACAGTGATTGGGTTAAAACAATACAATGAATACAGTAATGTAGGAGACACTTAAACAATGATTTACTATGCCAGACTTCTCCTATAATGTGTGACCATAGGGAGGTGGATTTAAGTGTAACCATGAGCTTGTGACTTGACCAGAGTTTTGGAAATGTGTGCTGGGAGAAGTTTAGCCTGCATGATGTTTTAGTAACATAACCAGATATAGAGAGAAAATTACAACTAAAAGGAAAAAGGGGATTTTCACATAACAAGGTGGAACCAATTTTCTACCTTAGCCCATAAACCACATACTGAGATAATCTGCACAAGCAAGTACAAACTGACATCTGAATTGCTATAGATCAGGGATTCAAATAGCCTAATGTGGGGTGGGGTGTTTTTTTTGTTGCTGCTGTTGTTAGTCATAAACCTTTGCTGATCTACTGCAAATAAGCTATCAGCAGAGTCTGTTCTATTTAGGGCTGCTGAGAGCTGGCATTGATCCCATGGCAAGATGCCTGATTGGGTCTCCCTTCCTAAATTTTCTTGCAATTTGTTTTGTATTGTACAGGAGGGCCCCCATATCTGTGGATTGGATCCATGTGCCCCACCCGTGCGTCCCCTCCAGAGGCATGGGGAGGTGTGCTCCCCTTGCCTCCAGAAGGTGTTCTGAACCCTGCAGAGGCCATGCATGTCTGCCTGTGGCCTCTGCATACTTCAGAACGGCAGAGTCAAAAAAGCAACATCTGCTTTTATCGTAAAACTGGCAGTGACATTTTTATTGCCTTATAAGGCATTCTGAGGTCCGGAGAAGCCCCAGAGTACTTACTACTCTGCCCCCCCCCCCAGATCTGCTTCTGGTTGTGAGGATTGAGCAGAAGGCTATAAAATTATGGTGCATCTTTGCAACAAAAATTAAAATAGCAAGACCGCAACATGGTTAGAGGTTGAATCCATCCATGGAGCCAGTATTTCTGTCCTCCTCCTCCCTATGAAGGCCAAAAAGCCTCAACACAGAACAAAGTTAAGGAACTGCTTCCTAGATGAGTGCCGTCTCTGTTAATGGGTGCTCATGCCATCAGACTTCTCAGCACAACCACATTTATTGTTTTATTTGGGCAAGAGCTCTGTGTCAGCTGGAAAGGCATCATTTTTCCTGCTTATCTCCTCATAGACTGCTGCTCCAACACAGCAGCTAAAATTAACAGTGCTGAGCAGAATGGTATATGTAAAGCAAGGGCAATTTGCATCGGAATCTCCATAATCCTTTACATTAAAATTTGGCTGGTACAATCTCACCACTTCTGAGAGGTTGTTCTAACTGAGTCAAGCCCCTTTTAGCGCAGGCTGTTGCTGTAGAGCGGAGCCCATTTCTCACAATATGTTCCCCCTTGGCTGACCAGCCCCTGGCAGCCGACTCCTCATTTAAAATGCATTGCATTCTCTAATTCATTATTTAAGGCTAAACTTGACTAGCTGGACAGCAGTGTAATAAATGAAATTGAAAGAAGAGGGGGCACAAATCCCTCCCAGCACATATTAATATTCTACTAAGTAACTGGGGCATGAATGAAGATTACGGAGGAAGGCCAAGGCTTATGGAGAAGGTGCTGGCATGGAAATATTTGGGATCACTTCCATCTTTCTCACAGGTGTCCTGTATGACCTTGAGAATGTCTCTTCTTTAGCAAGAAGAGGATAGTATGGCTCTTCCTTTGTTCATCTCTCAACCTTGGAAGTGGCTCTTAGAAGGCACATTTTGATACAGATGCCTAGTATTGTTCACCACAGAGTTTAAGAAAGTGGCAGTGTGGAGCTTGTTATACCACATGTGGTAGCAGTGGCTGCCACATCTGTAGTGTACTGTGGGCCTTCGTGGCTCGCCATACTCAGACGTGCTTGAGTTTATTTGTCAGGCACTGTATGTTCAATGTTTAACTGGAAATAGATCCTTTTTTCAAACTCTAATATTAAATATTCCTGCCAGTTGGTTTTGCACCCTTTCTGTGGCCTTCTTTTTATGGTATTTTATAACATACAGAGCTTCTTTTCAAAATTGGCAAGAGGTCCCTCTATGAACCTGGAAAGCTAATGCATACTAGGATACTTGGACAAAACCATTGTCCCCCTTACTTATGATTTTCTTTGTTTGAAATGTGTTTACTTAAAAAAAGAAAAAAATCAAGTGTCTTCAGTATGGGAGAGGAGACCAGGCCTGCACTTTATGACAAGTGTCTGAAAAATGCTTGGTGGGAATGTGGGATACGGCCTTCTCTATTCTGTAATGTCCTCTTTTGAGAAGCCTGCTAAGATCTTCCCTTATGGTATTTTAGAGTGGTGACAACAACCTAATTTAGCCTTCACTATGTAAGAGTCAATTGCTTATGCCACAGAATGATAAATTTTAATTTGCTGCTGATTATGGCATCCTAGGTTGCCCTTTGAGATTTCTACACTGCTTCTTAAAAAATGTTTGTTTTCAACATCAATCAAGGTGATCAAGCCCAGCTCTGTCCTGAAACTCAAGCTGAAACCGTATTGAAAGGGATCCAGATAATCAATCCCCCCCCCCCAAATTCTCTGGAGCTGGGTGGTTGTATACTGGTAGGAAATTATCAGGGATGAGAACTCAAGTCAGGTGACTTGAGTTCGAGTTGCAAAAATCTGCATTTTTTTACTGACTTGTGGAGACTTGTGCCAATGGCTCAGGCATTGACTCGAATCTGAGGCCACTGACTGGGCATTCCATCCCCATGCATGCAGACTCAAGTCTGCTTGTGTCTGGGGGTGCTTGCTTATGCTGTCGTGAAAGACCTTGTGGAGCCATCATTCAGACCCGGTGAGCCACAGGGAACTTCAAGCCAGGAGGCAGGGAATGTTTTCCTTTTGCATTGGGCAGGAGGAGGCGGGCCAGATCTGGTGCCCTTTGATAGCCCTCCCACATGTGACTGTTGCTTACCATTCCACAGGGGAGCCTTGCTAAAGTGCCTTCATTCGCCCCCAAGTGTGGTCGCGACCAGCTGCTTCTGCTCAAAAATCCTGATGCAAAGCCTGATGGGGCGTCAGAGGCCAGAAGCAGCTGGTCATGACGACACTTGGGGGCAAACAGAGGCACTTTGTCAAGGCTCCCCCATGGAACAGTAAGCACCGTCTGTGCTGGGGAAGCCTTTACGGGCATGCAGCAGTCTCCACTTTGGATGATAAACAAAGCCAAAAGGGAATGCATTAATCAAAATTAGCTGTTAATCACAATTAATGCTTCTCTGAATGTTGGCAGTTAGGAAAGCTCTGGGACACGAGCACCTGTCCCAATTGAAGTGCTTTCAGTCTAAAGCTGGGGCTGGAGGTCTTCCGCCCAAAGTGCTGGCATTAGATTTTGCCAGCAGCTGCTTTCACTTCAGCGATGCCTGCTGGTTTCTGTGCTGCTGATAAGTTCCCAGATTACACTAAGCACTTCTTAGCAGCACTGACTGTCTCTCAGGTGTCAGCAGTTCTCAGCAATCCCTCGGATTGTTCTGGAGTTTGCAGGTTTCAGCTCCACAAACAGCAGCAAGAGCGCTGAGCTCTTTCTTTCCAAAGTAGGACTGATATGTGCTGCAGCAGAAAAGACCAAAGGGAGGTTCTTGCCCCCAAGGAACATTTTGCTGCTCTGGTTCCTAGCCCTGCCACCAGTAATGGTACCAGGACAATGTATTAGGTGGGAGGACAGAAGGGGCAAAACATATTTTTGTGGGGGGGGGGGGGAATGTGAAAAGAGCTTTTCCTTCAACTATTATAGCGGTCCAGCAACAGTGATGGGTGACAAGCTACTTGTCAACCGGAGAAGTTTTGCTCCCCCCCTCGACCCTGTTCAGGACTTGGGTCCCACAGTGCTCTGGGCTCTTGACCCCCCCCCCCCAATGGTGCACATGCACGCTGCTTTTTGTCATGGTGCCGAAGCAGCTGGAAAATGTAAAAGGAAGGTGAATGGGTTCCTTTCTCTCTTAGCTGCCACAGTGTTGAGGAAATGGTCAGAAGAGAGTTAATGGATGCTCCTCTATCAGTAGTGCTGGAATATTGAGGGAATATTCTTTTTATCTTTCCCACAAGGCACATGACAGAGTAACTTCCTCAGCCACGTGAGTTGCTGTGTCATCTCCTTCTCCTCTCCTTTCCTCTGCATCTGCAGAGAGACATCCTAGAGGTCTGTCTCTGTGTCATCAAAAGAAGCCCATTTGTGGAAGAGGAGGAGGAGAGGAGACAGCAGTGATGTAAGGACTCAGAGCACAATCCTATGCTTGTCTTCTCAGAAGTAAGTCCCATTGTCTTCAGTGGATCTTACTCTCAGGTAAGTGTGCATAGGATTGCAGCCTCACTCAGTGCCTGACCCCATCACACAAAGGGGATCTTGGGGACTTTGAGAGTCAGCTGAGTGGACCCTCAAACGCCCGACTCGTCCAGTCCCTGACTGACACTGCTGTGCTCCTATGGCATTATAAAGGACCATTACTGTGGTCCCTCTGCAGACAATGCATTATCTGCATTACAGTGAGGATTGCTGTAGAGCTGGAGTGGTGTCATGGCTAAGAGACCAAACTGCAAACCAGAACTTCTGCCAACGTTTCTTTCCCACAGTTCTTTTCCATCTAATGAAGAAGGAATTGCTTCCATAGTTCAACAGTCAACTCCATCATAAACTCACTGGATGGTTTTAGGCACTGGATCAGTCTCCTACCCTAACACACAGACTACATCATGGGAATACTGATACTCACTTTATTGGCTTGTTGAAAAGATAACACCTAGATAGTAATCAGAAAATGCCCATAACCATGGGGGAGTCTCTTCTTTTCCCCTGGGGCAATTTCGCCTCAAAGGAGTTATGGTGCAACATGGTAGGCTACATTACAGAGGTATGAAGGCTGTAGACAGGAGTGGTGCTTGCTTAATTTTATTTATAGTCCAGGAAGGTATCAGAGGGGAATCAACAACAACAGAAAACAGGACAGAGTCTCAGTCCTGATAGATCCCTTCACCTTCATTTCTCCCCTGCCTACCCTTGTGGCCATTGTCTGTGTAGAGGCCCTATGTCCCCACTGGGGTAGAGGTCTATAGGGATGTCTAAGTGCCCAATTCACTTCCTGTTGCAGGTGCAAGGTGGATCTGTCATTGCGGATTCCACCCAGTTGGGAGGCAGGGGGCACCTACATATTCTGCCCTGGATAGCTGGACTGCATCCCAATCTCCCTGGAGGTCTACAGCCTGAGGGGGGACCCGTGGAGGGTCTCCCTTTTTTCCTCTGACTAGGTCTCCAGGGTCCCTGCCCCTCTTGAGACTGATGTCATTACTGTTTCCCTTCTTGGTCTCCTTCATCAGGCTTCTGCCCTCTCCCCTCTGTCTTGTCTTTAATGCTGTCTCTCTCTGTCTGTGTGCTTTCTATTTTTATTCTCCCCTCAGTTCCATTCCTGCCTTTGTGTCCATCTTTCTCCCAGTCTCCATCCCCATCTCACTCATATTCAAATCCTTCAGGGTGCAATAAAACAAAGGCTCCTTCCTATCTCCAAAATTTAAAAAAATAGATACAGTACAACTACAATGTTTTTTTTAACCATGGTTTTTTCCCCCCCTTCTAATGAACAAAAACAAGAGTGACACCAGGGGCTGATTAAAATAATCTTGTGCTATGTCCACTAGGGACACTCAAATCTCAGAAAACTGGAAAGTCGACAAAATATGTTTTTTTCTGCTCTAGGCAGGTTTCTGGACAAAGTGCTCTGAATCAGTCTGCATTTAAAATGCTATCCACATTTATTGTAATACAGACAGCAGATGCTCAATTAAAGTGGCAAAGAAGAAGAGAATGGAATGAATGAAAGGAGAACTCTTTCCAGATCAGAAAAGAAAGTAATTACATTTGGAGAACCCTAGAGATTCCCTATCTTTGCTATTGGTAGGAGGGAATCATCTACTTTAAGGTCAGTTTTCCACAAACAATAATGCAGTTATAGAGCTGTAATGGAAAGTGTGCCGATTTTGTTCCTCAGCGTGTGGCTTGCACAGTTGTGGGTCATTATTATCTGATAATGATGAGACTTCTTGCAGGCTTCCAAATTACAAACCAGCTTGGCAATATGCATGGACATGTCTGCACAGGAAAGTTTTCTAAAGAGAAATGTTGTGGTTCTTTCCTGCAGAATCCCAGATAGCTTGCCCTTCCCCACAAGTCCTGATCCAATGTCATGCTGTTCAAGATCCTGCTCCCCAAACTTGCTGCAGAAATATAGCCCTGCTGTAGAAGGATTGGCATGTGAGTTGCAGCTCTAGATAGGGTAGGTTCAGTAGTATTTGGTTGTTTTTCTGACTTAGGTGTACAATACAGTAATGGGGTTTTACACCATGAGAGCGCACAGTAACTGAGTGAGGCATAAGACCAAAGTAAGACTTCATATAAAGGTATGACTTGATAGAAAATGGTATTCTTCATCACTGATAGCATCATATAATTCACACTGCTAGATTCCATGCAACAATCTGGAATCTTTAACCCCTGCTAATTGGGTAAGAGGCACTTTTCCAAGTGGGTGCTCCTTTTTTTAGCAGGGGGAGAGTAACTGGCCCACCTCACCCCAGCACTGTCTGTTCTAGTGGCTGTCTGCTGGTATTCATTTGCATCTTTTTAGATTGTGAGCCTTTTTGGGACAGGGAGCCATTAGTTATTTGATTTTTCTCTGTAAACTGCTTTGTGAACTTTTAGTTGAAAAGCGGTATATAAATACTGTTAATAATAATAATAATAATAATAATAATAATAATAATAATAATAATAATAATAATAATAATCTAAATGACAATATATGTGCTACCCAGAGCTACACTGGTATTTTCTCAGATATGTAATGCAATGCATGCAGTGCTAGGAAAATGACATATTATCAACACAAGGCAGAATACGGGTTCCTGACTATGCACAGTGAATAAGTAGGAAGACTCATGGGCTAAGAACTGTCCTATGCGAAGAGTCCTCACAGTGATTCTCTCCATTGGCAGCAATGGCTACTACATCTTCTGGAACGCAAGCAGATCAACCCAACCCAAACTGCCAATCTGACCCAAACTGGTGAGTTCAGTTGGCTTGCTGTTCAAATTATTTTCTCCAGGTACAACCTTAATGAATGCCCCCCCCCTATTGATGTACAGACATGACCACATGATCCACCTTATTGCAAACATTCCGTGTGATCAGTCCTTTTTTGGAAAGTGACCAGGCAGCCCTGCTTCTAGTGGTCAATTGGAAAGGTTTGTTCCCTAAAATCAGGATACATACAGTCCTGCTAATGTCATCTTGCTTCCCTTCCCTTCATTCTGATCTTGCTTCCCTTCCCTTCATTCTAAAACAATATCCACTTGTAAAGATGACACCCTTTGCATTTTTCAACAGCCTTTTGTTGTAGCTTGAGAAAGAAAAATGCATTTTTTTCTTTCACTGATTCTGATGCACAGCATGTTCATATCCTCTTCATACATTCTTGTGACATTGTAACTAAAAGAGAAAGTGGCAGAAAATTAATTCTTTCTCACAGTAATTTAAACTGTTATCTCGCCCTACTCAGATGATGCCATTAAGTTTTATTACAGTTTCAGTTCTTTCTCCAAATCATTAAGTCACCGAGACAGCCCTAAGCTAATGAAGTGACTTGCTCTTATGTACGTGATTTGGTCACATGTTGACATTTAGAGGCATGATGTCTATCTGTCTACCTGCGCTACACCTTTGAGAGGTGGGGGAGAGAGAGAGTTATACTAAGATCAGCAAAATGAATGAAAGTGGTCTAAAATGAGGCTGGGGTAAGCAAATAGCACCCCACTCAGCCTTCTCTAGTATCTAATCCAAGAGAAGAATGCCTTTTACATTGGGCCACATTCAGTATCAATGGTAGGTTGTGCTCAAGGATGTGTGGTCAGGTGAGGCAGGGAAGGCAGAGCCTCTGTTTTTCCTTTCATACATACTCCAATGAAAATAGGCTCACAGGCTTATTACTATACAGAGAGCGATTACAGCTGCAGCAGTGACAGCTCAACTTCTGCTGTGATTGCGAAGGGGCTGTTGTTTCTGGGTGGCCCCCAGAATGCCTTGCAGCACCACAGCAAGTGCCTCTCTGGTCATTCAGTTCACCGCACATCACTGGTTGTGCTGGACCCTCAGGTATCTTGCTTTGTGGCGTGTTGTGTGTGCACACTTCATGCTCATAGGACTCCCAAGGCTTAACCCTCCCTCTGAGTCACCACGGCATGGAAGAGGATGAGGAAGAGGGAAAGAGTAGTGGCTTTCCCTTCCCTCCTCCACCTCCCTGCACCTTCTCTCCTCTCTCATTTACTTACCTGAAGTGATGGTAGTATGAGTGAACAAACAGACGGGGACAATCTGATAGGAATTATATGCGGGCAGATTTTCATCCACCATCGCCTTGTCTGCTTATTGCTCTTTAAGAAGGAAGGTCCCTAGAGAGCTACATGAGTGCCTGGGGGAGTGGAGGAAGGTGACAGGACCAATATGAGACTTGTGCTGGTCTTTCCACCAAGGTTCCCTGAAAGCAAATGAAGAAGGAGGCAGCAACAGAGTGATGTGCTTACTTCACATCAGTCCCACATAAAGATGAATGCTAGAATACTGGGGGGGGAGGGGCCTTCAGGGGTCAGGTAAACAGGCTCTGGGAACATGTGGGTCCATGGCCCGTGCCTAACCAGGCTGTCTCTGACACCACCACACTGTGTATCCTTTAACAAAAGAAGACTTCATTTGTATTCATCAGTGGTGATTATGAGGTGGCAATTCCACTTCCTGGATTGAGTTAACCTTGACTGGCAATCTTCTCGCTCAGCACAGGACATTTCTCTACAGTTTTATGAAGATTATTTTGCAAATTGAGCTTTGGGTGATCCTGAAAACATCAAGCCATTTGATTTCTTCTTAAACTAGGTAGAAAGACTCTCATTTCCACAGGTTTGGCATAGTGATGATTATACTTACCCTTTAAAAGATAATAATGCTGTCCAACTATAGAAGGGCATGAAAGGAAGGACGTTCACCTTGATAAGATCTTTGTGCGACATATTGCCAATATTTGTCAAAAGGTTTGGAAAAGACTGCTAGTGTTCATGCCCTGATGAGATGTTCAGAAGAGACCATCTCCTAGAGCCATCTCTAAGGTCTGATGCATACAAGCACCACATGGAAATCACTTTAAATCATCTCCTGCGGCAGTTGTCTCCACACTGCCAGCCATTTGTGTGTACCAACTTGCCAAGCAGAGGTGTCACTAGGGTTTGTGTTATCCAGGCCAAGAACTCATTGTGTCATTCCCATGATAAACCTCCTTCCATACCAGATCATAAAGAATAAATTATAATATCATAAGCACAGCCTAAATGCAGTGGCACACTAGGATTGGTGTAACTCCCATTCACTTTATTCATTTGTTTTAATATATAATAGTGCAAGTCACCCAACAAACTAGTAACTGAACAAAAAAAACAAAAAAACACCACTGGCCAACTTGATGACACACAACAGAATAAGGGCTCAATCCTATCCAATTTTCCAGTGCTGGTGCAACCATGCCAATGGGGTGTGTGCTGCATCCTGTGTTGGGGAGGCAGTATCAGAGGCCTCCTCAAGGTATGGGAACATTTGTTTCCTTACCTCAGCGCTGCATTGTGGCTGCACTGGAGCTGGAAAGTTGAATAGGATTGGGCCCTAAGAGTTTTAGTATTAGCACTGATACATGGAAATGAGAGCTGACTCATACTAACACCTTACGGATTCCTTGCTGTGTCATAATAAGCCTCATTGACTCTCAGAACAATCAGTCTCATTGGTCAGTTCTGAGTTAAAGAAGTCCACTTTTTGTTACACAAGGCTGTTGTGTTTTCCTTTTCTGGTTATTTGGCTATAAATTTTGATAGAATACAGATATTTCAACTGTTTGTTTCATTAAATTCTGCATTGAATAATATATATAAATGATATATAATGTGATGCTTTTATTCAAACATACCAAGATTTTCACAATTTTGACGAGTAGTGGCCCCCCCTTGAGGGTGTCATCCAGTGTGGTCCACACACCCTGCACCCCCTAGTGACACCACTGTTGCCATGTGCATTAAATGATTTTATCTATGCCCATTTTTTTAAAGCAAGTTTGTATTGGCACATAACTGCCCATGATATGTGGCAAACTACAGCATTGTGCACAATTGGAACAATTGGAACATGTGTAGGCTCCATGGTAGGTAGTAGCCATGTATTTTGTACCTGGCCTTCTGCCCTCAAGCAACAACAAAGGCAGCCTCAAGCCTCGCAGTCTACAACATGACCAACCTTGAAGCCAGCCCCCTACTATTTAGTCAGCCCTAAAGTGAGTCATGTTTCTCCAGAATAGGTGAGCGGTATTGTCAGTGCCAACTCTGATTACCTGATTGGTGATGTGTCCACAGTTCCCCATCTGACTTTGGGAGGGGCAGGCACAGGCTGTGGTGCTAAATATGGCAGTCTTGGATATGCATGTGTTTATTATTTCCCTGTCTGCAAATGGATGCACCATAGGATCAGGACAATAGTCTCGATTGATACGCTGTCTCTTTAAAATGTACAGTGCAGTACCTTGTTCTATTTCTGAACATTCTGTTCTAAAGGCATGTTTCTGGGGTTGCTAAAATGATCAAGAACTGGTCACTGTGGTTATGTACCTACCACAGGGCATCTTTTTCTATTTATGGTGATTTTATTGCTCAACTCTGATTCCATGCTTCAGGTTACGAAGTCATCTGAGGAATCCACCAGAGATTTAGTTCCTAAGTAAGCATGCTACTACAAGCATTAAAAAAAAGATTACTTGCAAGAACATGCTAAGTTGGGACCTAGTTGCTTGGTGAGGCAATACGGCACACCATTCACATGGCTGCTTCATCACCACCATATGAGATTGTTCCACATGGTCATGTGTTGACTGATTGGAAAATGTTTCCACATTCCACTCCTGAAAGCCTTCCTGCAGAAGAAATAGCAGTGGCACATGCAGCAGCACCCCTACTGGACCGACCCATGCATCCAACTGGTGCATGGTGTGTATCCGGACATTCTACCTGGATACGGAGAGAACAAGCTATGCAGGAATTCAGCCAGCTTGTAGAGCCCAGGCTCCAGTCCCACATCATGACCTGGAAGAACATCATTCTCTTCCAAAATATCCTTATTGCCCTTCAGTACCTGGGGACAGGGAGCTTCCAGGGGGTCATGACACAATAACAGGTTGCCTCCCACCAGCTATACACAGATAACGTCCTGGATACAGGGGAGGTCACCAGGATGCAGGTCTCTTGTCATCTTGTGTGCTCCTTGAGGCATCTGGTGGGCCACTGAGAGATACAGGAAGCTGGACTAGATGGGCTTTTGGCCTGATCCAGCAGGGTTCTTCTCATGATACAATGCTTCTTCACTGCCCTGATTCCATAACATTCCCCACATCTGAGGCATATTTGCATTTCCTGCATAAGGTGTTCTATGACAGTTCTATGCCACTTGACACTTTGATGAGACACACTTGGGTATAGCCGCTCAGGATGTATGACAACAGCCATTACCAGCACACCTTGAATGTCCAAGTGACCTGCAGTGTGCATGGGACTTTTCACCATGTCACCACTAAGTTTCCTGGCAGCATCCATGATGTCTGGTATTCGACATATCTGCCCTTAAGGCAACCCTGGCATCATGATGAAAGTGTGATGGCTGGCTCCTAGGTAGATCATGGTCAGGGGGTGGGGGCTATTTTGGCATGGGAGTGACACTTGCCTCTCTGCACCTTCCAGGCAACCTGTGCAGCCTGGTATGTGAACCAGGGTTGGGGGGAAGGAATCCCTCTCTGCCTGCAGAGATATACTGGCATCAGAATTACAGCATCACAGTGTTGTGCCATCATTATGATTGTGTCTGAGGCCTGTCTGCTGGTGGTTGGCATTCTGCACTGATGGAGCTATCATCAAACTGGTGTCATCGCATATGAAGATATGCAGCATAGCTTGAAGATAGGGTTGGGCTGTTAGTTTCAAAGCTGTCTGGTTCATTCTCAAGAGATGGAAGAAAAAGAGAAAATCCATATTACAGCGGAAAGCCAAACCAACAGGTTTGCAGAAATTCTATTCTCATTTGAGGCTGTGCTGTACTTTAGCTTGTTTATTCCATCCTCCGTTTCAAAAACTTCCTATTTATGCTAATTTTTACATGCTTGTTGCCCTTTTTAATTGCTGATGAAATGCCATTTGCAAAAATGGGTTGGCGTTTAATCATGATTTACTGCTTCAGAATAAATTGGTACAACTGCCTATGGCTGTTGAAAACGTTTAGCAGTAACAGGAACACAATTGCACAGGTTAGCAGATGCAGAAAGGAGAAACAGACAAGAGTGGTTATAGTCAATTCCTTAAGTATGGGAAAAGAACATGGAAGGGCACCGCTTATTTCATGCATGGGAGCTCTGCTTAGCTACTCCATGTGATCAGGTATGCAGTATGCAACCATGTGGAGGAATGTCAGTGTGAACTAAGTGATACAAATAGACAGCGCCCATAAAGCTTCTTATTGGAGTCATTGGAAAATCAACAGCCACAACCACAGAAATGATGGCTGCATGAATGAAGAAACTGATTAACGGCCTGATACTATCCAGCAGTTACGCTACTCTGGAACACACATTTCAGTGGTGTAATGCGCTTTCCAGCTGTTGCAAATGCAACAACACAGGAGGCAGCAAGCAGCCAAATCTGTGTGACAAAGGACAAGGGATAGCCACCACCATACAAAAGTTCTTGAAGAGGGTTGGAGGGAGGAGGGAAAGGGTGCAGCAGGACAGAGGGCAGGTGTGGGTGGAATGGTAAGGAGATGGGGCAGCGAGGAGGCTGGATTGGTCCCAGGAAGAGGACAGGTTCAGTGGCAGCCATGCTTGCCAAATCCTAACCCTGTTAGTCTAAAAGTTTGCCATGCTTTGATATAGCCATCAAATGAATATACGAAGAAAACAATTGAACTTGTATGTGTGAAGTAGCTCTTACTGGTTGCCCACATAACATCTCCTCTTGCTGCTTAGCATTCCCATTCAGCTGCTATGAGTAGTAGAAGCTAAAAACTAGCAAATCTTCACATTTTTTGCAGCGTTCATGCTGATCAATGGTTTTCTAAGCCTTTTATTAACCCAGAGGAGGAGAGGTGGGTTATATATAAGAACTGCAGAGTTCACAGCATGATTTATCGACAGTCCCTGAGGATCCAGTACGCTCTACTTGATCTTCTTTTTGCATATCAGTGAATTATGGCTTCCATGCTGACTAACTAAACGCACAGTTCTTGGGTGCCTCAGTCTACATGTACTCAACATCACTAAAAGAATACAGAATCTGCCTGGATTGTTCTATGGCATACATGAAGCTACTCTGGACCATTTGGTACCTTCTGCAACATAAAAGACTCCATACTGAGCACAGAGCAGTGACTTTATTGACTTTGGACATTTGATTCATAGAAGGCCAATTCTATGCTTGGGATCATTAGGAAGGGTATTGAGAACAAAATGGCTAATATTATAATGCCGTTGTACAAATCGATGGTAAGGCCACACCTGGAGTATTGTGTCCAGTTCTGGTCGCCGCATCTCAAAAAAGACATAGTGGAAATGGAAAAGGTGCAAAAGAGAGCGACTAAGATGATTACGGGGCTGGGGCACCTTCCTTATGAGGAAAGGCTACAGCGTTTGGGCCTCTTCAGCCTAGAAAAGAGACGCATTGAGGGGGGACATGATTGAGACATACAAAATTATGCAGGGGATGGACAGAGTGGATAGGGAGATGCTCTTTACACTCTCACATAATACCAGAACCAGGGGACATCCACTAAAATTGAGTGTTGGGCGGGTTAGGAACAGACAAAAGAAAATATTTCTTTACTCAGCGTGTGGTCAGTCTTTGGAACTCCTTGCCACAGGATGTGGTGCTGGCATCTAGCCTAGACGCCTTTAAAAGGGGATTGGACAAGTTTCTGGAGGAAAAATCCATTACGGGGTACAAGCCATGATGTGTATGTGCAACCTCCTGATTTTAGAAATGGGCTATGTCAGAATGCCAGATGCAAGGGAGGGCACCAGGATGAGGTCTCTTGTTATCTGATGTGCTCCCTGGGGCATTTGGTGGGCCGCTGTGAGATACAGGAAGCTGGACTAGATGGGCCTATGGCCTGATCCAGTGGGGCTGTTCTTATGTTCTTATGATTGAAGGGGAAAGTGTGAGTGTGCTCTAAATTGATTACTAAGTTGATCCCTGAAGACCCACACATTGAATAATTGGGTCTAAGTATATGCAGACATATATTAGCATTTGATGTATGTAAAAACAAGGTGATGTTTACTATTTATCATTGTATTGCCTCATTTTCACCCTTATGTCTTAGGTGGGTGCCAATGGGACATGTGCTGCATCCTGCAGTGGGGTGTCACTCATGGAAGCCTCCTCAAAGTAAGGGAATGTTTGTTCCCTTACCTCAGAGTTTTCTGAGGAAACCCCTAAAGTTGCTGAAGAGAACTGAATCATTCAAATCTGGTAGGGCACAGACTGTATAAAGGCATGTTATTTATAGCTATCTATACATATCCTGCCCTGTGCTAGAAGCCAAATCATCACTATTCTCCATGAATTTTTCCTAAGGAGAATTATTGTTCCTATAATATGTACCGCCTTGTCCACTGCTCTCAGTCTACTTCACTGGGCACAACTCTCAAAGCTACAGAGAATTCAAAAGAAATGAGAACGTTTTCCTACAACCTTCATACTGAGCAACCCACAAGTATCAAGAGAAATAAGAGGGAGCCACTTCTGCTTTTCTCCAAAGAAGCCTAGTTTCTATACTTTACAACTTAACTTGATAACAATTTACTCTCAGCCTAGTTCTGTCATACTGTAAGCACACCCATGTGTCAAGATTTCCTTTTTCATAACCTCTAATCTAATTAGATCAGGCTCCAGGAACATTTTCACTTGTTCATCATGTTTTGCTGCTCAGAAATGGAAAAGTTTGTTCACAGTGGATGAGTATATGGTGGCCTCTATTGTTTCTCTTATTCTGGTTAATGTCAACTCATAATGGGCTCTTGACATCTAGGCATCTATCCTTCTGAGCATTACAGGTTTCTTATTTTTAAATGTTGATATAGATTTGATCAGGCGCGGCCTTAGGAGTTGCAAGGCCCAACTGGAAACACTTTTGTGGTGCCCCCTCTACTAATCTTTTTAGCTCTTAGCTTGAATGGAGCCAGACCAAGAAAAAAAGTCTGTTACTTCTGTGCAAGTGGATAGCACTCCTGTATCTTTCGTGATTGTGCAGAATAGGTGCCTGGGAGGTCAGCCAGATGGCGCTGGGAACTGCAAGGGTGGGGAAAGAGCAAGGCACACATGCTGCTGCCTGCATGGCACCAATTTCGGGCCAACTAGAAGCAGTGGTGGGCAGAAGGGCAGTGCAGGGCCCCCACCAAGTGCGGGGCCCAATTGGGCAAAATCTCCCAATTATCTGAAAGACGGCCCTGGATTTGATATAACTCAGAGAAAAGATGTGAGGTTCATAAGATATCTAGAAAGCAAATTATATGAGGGAAAAAAATGAAATGAACTGAGGACAATGATTCAACACAAAGACTACAATTCAGTACTCTTGGGAGTGAATCCCATGGAACTCAGTGAGACAAATGGCCCAAACCTAATAGGGCCTTACTAGCATTTTGGCAGTGTAAGGTCCTTACAGCTATCTCAAAGTGTGATGTGCCATTCTGCATAGCCTGGTCACCACTGCAAGCAGTGACTGACCAAGTCTGAACCTCAATGGACGAGGAATGAGCCCTGCTGCTGTAAGATAAGCCAGAGTGGGGGATGGGTGGGAGGGAGGCAGAATGGGTGGAAAGGGACGTGTACGGGGCAGAATGGGATGGAGAACAGGGCGGGGAAGAGAGCGGAATGAAGGTGGGAATGGATTGAGAGCAGCAGCAGTGGCGCTGCCAATATCCTATCCCCTTTCCCAGCCTTGATATGCCTTCCTGGATCCACTTGGGCTTGCGGCACTGAAATGGCTGGCACATGTCTGAGTAGACCCATGGAGGAGACCTCAGGGGCCTGAAACTCCCATGCAATGCTGTGCACATCCTATTGGCACGGCTGCATTGCTGCACAGGGAGTCATATAGGATTGAGCTGCCCTTTCTGAATAGCCATGCCTAGGAGCGCACTGTTAGGTAATGCTTAAGTACCTTGATTCTATTGCCCCCATGAATGATTTATTTAATAGTAATGATTTCTGCCAAGACAGCAGTGTAGCCCTGAATTTCAGCACTGTGCATAGATTTTTTTGGTTGGCAACCTTCAGTCTCAAAGGACTATGGTATAAGCCTACAGCACCCGGTATTCCCAGGCGGTCTCCCATCCAAGTACTAACCAGGTCTGACCCTGCTTAGCTTCTGAGATCAGATAAGATCAGGCATATGCAGTTGCTCAGCTGCTGTTACTAGATTGCCTCCCTATTCCTCCTTTATATTAGTTAAAGCATGAACTGTGTCGGACTGAAATTGTGTGAATTAAAAAAAAATGTGGGGTAAAGGTTATGCACGTCCCCAATGGCGTGAACAGCATCGTTTGTTTGATGAAACATCATTGCCTTCAATGAATGGTTGCAGTTCTCTGCAACTCAGTCCTGTGGCACCTTAAGGTGCTTTGTTGCTTTTGCGGCCGCAGAGTACAACAGCTACATTTCTGGAATTTATATTCCAACCACAGTCTTGAATTGATCTTGGGGGGTTTAATTAGATTTATGGGCACTCAAAGAGACTAACAAATACAGAAAGGCATCTGAGATGGAACAGCGAGGTTGCCCTGTTTCCCATGCACGAGAACAAGGAACACAGCCAGTAGGTGGTTTGCATTTCAGGGCTGGAATGCTAGAAGTGTTTCATGAGGGATGGGCTTTCTGACCGACTCAAGATCACAGTATACACAGCATGTCTATATCCTTATTTTAGAAAAACACTTAGCCAGAGGGAAAGGAATATGTTGTTAAAGATAAATTATGCAGATAATTTACCATTATGCACACAGAGAGGAAAGTACAAAGGACATGTATTTCCTCCAGGGTGCACCCTTGAAACGAGAGGCTGGCAGAACATGAAAAAAGGAAAGAAAGGAAGAAAAAAGGATCAACTCAGAAGCAGAGCCAGACCTGGCAGATCTTAGCTCAGAGCTGAGATGAGAGTGAATGAGCAAAACATTGGACCAGAGGCTCTTTCTGCTCATGACACTCTGCACGGCTGGGTCACTTATTGAGGTCACAACACACCCACTTGTTGAGGCGATGTCTGGACCCAAGAAGAGACCAAGGCCATGCACTGCAGGGTGACAATAAGGAGAAGGGGAGAGAGGGAAACCAAGTTGGCAAAGTGTGAAAAGAGATCCATGTGGAAACGAGCTGGCAGCGATTTCATCTTCTCTGGCTGGTTCTCCTTGCGGTCTCGCAAAGCAAGATAATTCTTGCAGTGTCTCTCCAAGGCCCCATATGAGTAGAATCAGTTGTGTAGCTAGACTGTATAGCCTGGTGCAAGCTCAAAATGATGCCCCCGGAAGTGATGTCGCAACCGGAAGTAATGTCATAGCTAGGCTTTTTAAAAAAATGAAAATCGGGGGAAAACCTGCCTCTTCCCCCCAGAAGCTCGCCCCCCACTTGCTCTGCTGCCTCCCCACAGCCAGTGGCATAGCTAAGGCATCTATCTGCTATTGGGATCAGATTTTGTAGCTCCACCATGACAAAATCAAATATAATTAATTAAGTAAATAAATGTGCCCCTGATTGGTTCGAGACACTGTACTGGGGTGAAGAGGGACAGTTATTCTTCCCCTGCTAAACATAAGAGGAGCACCACTTGAAAAAGTGCCTCTTTACCCAGTTAGCAGGGGTAACTATATTATGATACATGGAAATGAGAGCTGACTCATATTAACACCTTACTGGTTCCATGCTGTATCATAATAACATCTCATTGGCTCTCCGAACAATCAGTCTCATAGGTCAGTTTTGAGTTAAGCAAACCCATCTCTTGTTCCACAAGGCAGTTATGTTTTCATTTTCTGGTCAATTGGCCATAACTTTTGATAGAATACAGGTATTCCAATTAGGTTTGTTTAGTTGCATTCTGCATTAAATTACCTTTACAATGATATATAACATGATGGTATTATTCATACATACCAATTTTTTCACAATTTTGGCCACTAGTGTCAAGCTCAGCTTGTTGCCCCCCAGAAGCTTGTTGTCTGGTGCAACTGCTATTTCCTGCACCCCCTTAGCTAAGCCACT
Source organism: Tiliqua scincoides (assembly GCF_035046505.1). Classification (NCBI taxonomy): domain Eukaryota; kingdom Metazoa; phylum Chordata; class Lepidosauria; order Squamata; family Scincidae; genus Tiliqua; species Tiliqua scincoides. The sequence goes on from NC_089822.1 coordinate 194,966,043, forward strand.
GGGTAGAATTTCATATACAGCAATTAAGATATGTGGTGATCTTTATGGAGATATAGTGCTGTTTGTCAATAAAACAACAACCAATTTATTTTTGTTTGGATTCACAAGTAAGAAAACATTGGGTGCATGGAGCTTTCTAAAATAATGCCAATCATCCTTTCAAACTTGTATAACCTAATTTTTAAAAATCCCTATAGACAACTCCTAAGAGTTGTACCCTAAGGGCTTTTTGAACAAAGGCACTTCATTCGTTCAAGAACCTGATTTCACTGATCCACCTCCCTTGGTAGCTTGGTAGCCATGTATCTGACATCCCATTTTTTTTTCACTTGATTCCAAAAATGGAGTGGATTTTGGAGGGGTGTGGGGGGAATACTTTGGGGAAAAGGAGGGAGAGGTGTGTGTGTGGGAACTTCCTTTTGCATGCCCTAGGCTTAGACTAGAACCCAAGGCTTTGATCTTTCTTAGGCAAATGCTGTGATGCTTACATATTATTGGATTTTGGCAAAATTTGTAGGGAGAGAGAAGGCATCAGGTAACAGAGGAGGCAACATAACCAGGGCTATGGTGTTCATATTTGCAGTGAAAAAGCTAATTTCCCTTTTTTTAATTTATATGTGATTATAAATCTGCAGTAAGGTAGTAGTAAAAGGAGGAGGAAAATCAGTGTTTATACTGTTTGCACCATTGTTCCTGCTGGGTACGTTCTAATGCAGTACCGCAGGGGTAATTTGCTAGTACATTCCAAAAGCTTTAACAAAAAGAATAATTGTAATGCTTCCTTGATAACAAAACACAATTAATGGAGCTGATCTTCAGGGGTTTAATTAGATTTATGAGCGCACTAAGAAACCAGAAAACACAGAATGATGTTTGAGGCGGAACAGTGAGGCTGCTCTGTTTGCCACAGAAGAGAGGATAATATAGCCCGCTGGGTCACATTTTAGGGCTGGAATGCTTCAGGTGCCAACTGAAAATGCTGCAAGATTCATTCATTGTTGCAGTACTTTCTTATTTGAGTCACAAACAACACATCAAGTAAATGGAGTGTCTGAATGGAGGGGAGAAGCTGTGCTATAAACACATAGACTCTGTCCACATGTTCTGAGCCATGCAAAAATTTAGACTCTCTGAACCAGTGGTACCCAGAGTTTTTCAGCTGGTGCTTTATTTGACCAACTGGGCCCATTGGCCACAGCTCCCCAATAGAACTACAACACTATACATTGTATAGAGTTGCAGGGTTTTCCCAAGGATTCCATGACTCCCCTGATTGGTTTCTACAGCTCCCCAGGGAGCCATTTACTCAAAGTTTGGGAACATCTGCTCTAAGCAAAAGGTTGGGTGAATATGCAAAGATAAGGGATAAGGCTGGTGGGCATGATCCCAGTGGCCTCTGCACCCATTCACTTTATATGATGTGTCGTCTACACAGGGCTATTATACAGCAAACACCACTCATTCTTCAGGAACCCCAAATCAGCTCAAGTCTCCCTCAGAGTCAAACATACACACATACAGAAATTTCACAGACCATACTACCTCTCACAGTCCATGCCATGATCACACTGAATAAGCTCTCAGAATGACAGAATGCTCATACTGCAAAGATGAATCAGCTGCGTCAAGTAGTTCTGCTTTAGTGTCTTGCAGTCCAATTCAGTGTAACTCCTTATACAGCAATGCTGCGGTGTCAACAGGGCATTTGATCGCTGGTGCAAGTCCACTTTGACCCAGGAAGGCAGATTAGGCCTGGGAATGGGGTCAGGATTTGGCGTGTGCTGCCACTGCCAATCCTGCCCCCCTCCTGGGATTGATTTGGCCCCCTTCCCTCCCCCGTCATTTTTAATATTTTCTTGAATTGTTGTCCTGAAGAGGTGTATGGACTTTGTTTTTGCAATTTAGACAGCAGAAGATCGTGTCAGAGACTGCTGTCCTCCTGGATCTACCAGGAGGCTTGTATCACATGTACTGGTGCTAAATGAAAGGGTTAATCAAGTTGAATGGCCACATGACAGAGATGCTGTTGTCAGTGGTGTAGCTGGAAGGTGTGCTACCCTGGGGCACACTTTCCAGTGCTGGAAGAGAGATGAACAACAAGGATCAGTGGCCCGCTCTTGGTTAGATTCAAAAAGCAGTGTATTTTAAGAACATTTCTTATCCAGTAGTGACATTTTTATACTCTGTAATAACCAAAGTTGGAGGAGCTCTTGAGGAATAAGCACATGCGCTCTGAAATAGTGGTAGAAGTCCTGACATGGTGCCCCTGGTTTGGAAGCGTCGTGCAGCTCAAGTGCATACCTGTTCTGTCAGAAGTAATTTTTTTCCCCAGTGGGAGACACTACCAAGTACTTGTGTGTAGGACTGCCACACTAGGCTAGCACACTTTCTCTGGGACTGATGAATGGCCTCTGCAGGCTTCATGCTACGTTTCAACATTTCGGCACATCGCCTTGAGATATTTTCTGTGGGACTTTCCAAGTTCTGCTGCTACAGGAACCCTCTTTTCTTTTCATTTTCTTCACAGCAGCTGTTGCCTGAGGGAAAGTGAAGGCAGAAGCCTTCTTTGAACAACATGCAGCGAAGAGTAAATTCGATCTCATCAGCAAATAGTACTGTCTGTGTTTTTCCTCTCTTCTTTGTGTTTGTTATTGCAAATGTGCGTTTGGATTTAATTGGAACTTTGTTTCTGAAGAGTTATTAAGATGGCTGTTATTGAGGATGCATTCTACATTCCACCTTCTGTGCTATCTAAATTGCCATGGTAGATTCACTTCAGTAAATTAGGCTTTAATAATGTTTCAACTTCCTTGTGCACTGGGAAATGTAGAGAATTCTTTCTTGGGCTTGGCTTTGAGGAGAGAAAAATTGAGTCTTTAGTCATGCAGTATAAATCTGTTTATTCTTTCTGATGCTTCTGTCGTGTTATGAATGCTCAGCGTGGCTTGTGTTGGATTTCCAGACAGTTTCCCATTCAGACATTGACTTGACTCAGACCTGCTTAGCATTCACAGCATAAATGCATCATAAGCTCTCAGACTATTTCTGAGTCTTGAAGCAAGCACATCATTCAGCCCTGTGCACAGAAGGCTATGGATGGCCCCTAGTGAATTGGGGTACATTTCTTTTAGAGGAGAGCCAGGAGGGTGGCAGTTTGGGAATTGAACTGAGACCTGGAAGATCCAGGTTCACACCCCTGCTCAGCCATGGAACTTCCTGGGTGACTTTGGGCCAGTCACTATCTCTCAACCCACCTACCTCACAAGGTTCTTGTGAGGACAAAAGGAGAGGAGGAATCATGTACACTACCCTGAGCTTCTTGGAGGAAAAGTGGTTTTAAAATGTGAAAAATAAAAAATAAATAAAATATTAGGATGATAAAAGGCAGGGATGCCCTGTTTCAAGGAATCAAACTGAATTCAGAGCCTGCCTGGTCAAAGCTCAAGAGCAGGAACAGCATTTGGTGGGCCGCTGTGAGATACAGGAAGCTGGACTAGATGGGCCTCGGGCCTGATCCAGTGGGGCTGTTCTTATGTTCTTAACTACAATTCCCAGGAAGCCTTGCAGGTCTTGTTATCTGGTGTCCTTCCTGGGGCATTTGGTGGGCCGCTGTGAGATACAGGAAGCTGAACTAGATGGGCCAATGGCCTGATCCAGTGGGGCTGTTCTTATTTTCATCCACACACACTGGGAAATTGTGACCCCACTCTGTACAATTAAGGCTACTGGGTTTATTTAAGGTGATGTGAATTTCCTAAATTTTCATAATGTGAATTTTCATATGTTTTCTAGAAACATAAAAAGAACGCTGCTGGATCAGGCCAAGGGCCCATCTAGTCCAGCTTCCTGTATCTCACAGTGGCCCACCCCAATGCCTCACGGAGTACTGAAAATAACAAGATACCCACATCCTGTTGCCACTCTCTTGCATCTGTCATTTTGCTTGTCATGTTAACAGACCTACTTTAGCTGCCCAAACGTAACTAATAGCCCACCAATGCAGCTTTGCCCACCAAGCACGTGCTGTGCCCTTCCTATTATAATAAAAATAAACTTAGTTATGTTGCATCCCCAAGTTCCTATTCTGTTTATGTAGCACAGGGGTGCTCAAACTTTCAACTTTAGGGATGCTGGACCTTTAACAAGTGTATAGAAGAGAGAATTTCAGCAGGTTTAACTTGTCATCCCACAGATGACAAGCTGCACCTGCTGAAATTATCGCTCCTACACAATTTTAAAGGTCCAGGATCCCTAAAGTTGAAAGTTTGAGCACCCCTGATGTAGCACAACGTTCTTGTTGTTGGTTCTTGAAAGAAAGAACCTCTATGGTTGTAAAAATCCCCTTGAGGGATTTAGAAATGCCTGCCTCTGTAAACCGCCTTGAATAAAGTCAGAGGAGTAATCCGATGACCAGAAAGGCGGTATATACATACCTAGTTGTTGTTGTTGTTGTTGTTATTCTGTCAGCACTCAGGTCTCTGCAGTTCTCAAGGTTTTCAAAAGAGGATTACCTACCTTTTTTTTCCCAATATGAAGGATGCATGTAGATTACTGTCTTCACCAGGAATGAAGATTTCTTCAGACAATACTTGTATTTGGGGGATGACACCTCTAGTACTTGGGGTATGCCAAATAGTTCGGAGAGCAACTGAAAGCTCCAGAGCAACATACAGTACACACACAGGTCACACCTATCTTCAGTATCAACCCTAATAACACCATCCTAACACCCTCATTGTAGATAATCTCCATATTTTAGCAGAGTTTCCCAAGCTTTTTAACCCAGGATCCAATCCTATCCAACTTTCCAGCACTGATGCAAATGCAATGTAGCCCAAAGCCCCAAGATTCTCTTACCTCGAGGCCGTGTGACTGCCCCCAGCAATGCAGATTGGAATGCATGCCCCATTGGCAAAGCTGCATTGTTGCTGGAAAGTTGGATAGGATTGGGCCCCGCATCTAACAATCATCCACTTAACGACAAGGGCTCTTCTGATCCGGATGCACTTACACATTCTCTGGTTGTCCTCATAAGTGTGGCACACACTTTATTTGACAGCTTGGATGCTGTTTGCAGTTAGCTCAGTTCTGGCCCTATCATATCTAACCCTGGGAGCCATGCAGGGAAATGAAAATGTAGAGCATGTGTGAGCGATCACAGTAATTAAACATTGCCCACTTGTCCCTGTTTCACCTTGCAACAGACTTGAGGAAGCAACCCCTGATTATCACGGAGTTCTTTTGCTTCCCTCTCACTTGTTTAACCTTGGATTTATGCTTTTATCATGTAAACAATTCCTAAGGATAAAGCAAGTTAACGGGTTGTTATCTCAGGATAAATGATTGTGCAAACAGGCCCTGGGAGTTTTGCCATGGATTTCAGTGGAAGAAGGATCTCACCCAGCATATTAATTGGATGTGGTTTTTTTCCTCCAAAAGATGCCTTTTTCTTCAGAGCGTTATGGAGGTAAAGGGGGGGAATAAATCACTCCCTGCAGTTGTCACCTAACTCTGGCAAGGGCCAGCGGAAGAGTTTATATATAGCTTAAACTGGCGTGTTTCCTGTGAATAAACTATCAAATACTTAAAATAAATGGCTTGTCCTTGTATCATTACTCACTCGCGGGATGATTTATAAACCAATTATGTGGGGAGTTTTCTTGCCTTTCATCAGCCTTATAGATTATGGGTCAATTATGTATTTTTCTCATACAGGATATAGCTCAGCACTGCCACAAAATGACTGAGACTGCAGATTGTGGCTACGAGCAGTGTGCTCACACTTGCAAATATTCATGTCTCAGGGACAATCTGCAGGATTATTCCACTTTGTCACACGTGGTGACAAATCTGTCCCTATGCTGGGCTTTCCAACTTCTTGAATATGAGCATATCAAAACAGACCTTTCTCCTCCTGGTAGCAGATTTTTGTTAAACAACAGGTCTGCACTTTATGTTACTTTGCTGTAGGGACCTCTGTTTCTTGCCAGCCATTTCTATCTGGTCATCCAAAGTGTAAGACATTTGCTGGCAATCTTACAAGCAATACAAAAGACACACACAAGTGCACATACACAGAGAAGCAGAGCTAGAGGGGGGCAGTGCAGTAAATATGGCAAGCTCCACAACATGCCTTGTGAACGGCCCCTCTCTCTTGGCATCAGAGGCATAAGGGCAGTGAATAGTATGTTGCTATTGCTGCCTCAAATGGCTCCAATGCTGAGGGGGAGGGGCCGTTTACACGGCATGTTGTGGAACATGCCATACTTACCGCACTGTCCCCCTTTGGCTCCCTTCGGCACACACATACTCACACACAAGGCAGGGTTTATAACAGCATTCTACATACAATTATAACAAACATTGTATGTAAAACTAATAGATACACTAGAAGAGCAGATTCAACACAACCACATAGTAAGTGAAATCTAACTGCAGATTTACTTATGGCAGTGTTTCGCAATGTTTGATTATGTCACCGCCAGTTACTTCTGGATGGGAAGGCCAAACGTAATGCAACAAACACTAGTAAGAGGCTCAGGGCAGACAGGAGGGCTTTTTTGAGCACACAAAGGGAATATGCTAGAGCTCTGCCTGCCAAGCCAAGCCTCCTACTGCTCCTTGTCACGTTGCATTGCTGGTCTCACTGCAAGGTGGTAGGGGACAGGCAGCCCAATCCTGAGCTACCTGAAGCTGCGGGACCCGGCGGCTCCACAAAGGGCTCCCGCCAGATCCAGAGCCTCCCGCGCTACCGGGGGAGGCTCCTCGTCAGAAGGGGACGTTTGTCCCCTTCCCCCGAGTAAGGGAAAGAGTCTAGCAATGGGACTCTTTGGTCGCCGCTAAAGTGAAGGTGCTCATGTAGGGCGAGCAGTCCTACCCGAGCACCCTGGATCCTGCGGAGCTCAGTTCCGCGGACCCGCCTCTCCCCCACCCCCGGTAACGCCCTCAACCATGCTTCCCCCCTTCCTGGAACACCCCTGTACTTTACAATAGTCCCCACGCCCCTGGGAACACCCCCATTCCCCGTTCCACAGCCTGCAGGTCGCAGGCACCGCCGAGCTGCGGAACACTGGCACCCGCCGGGCGGTGGCTCAGAGCCGGCCGGAGCTGAGCCATCTCCAGTGGGAGCCCGGCAGTAAGCCCCGCAAATGTGCCTTATGGCACGTTTGTGACTGTGGTCCGTGCCACGGAGGCGTGGTGTGGACCATAGGATTGGGCCCTAAATGTCCCACATGTACCACCAGACACCACCTCAAGTACCACTGGTGAAACGAGTACTACTGGTTGACTTAAGGCACATTCAATATGCATACCTACAATACATACAATATACATACGATATACGTAACACATACTATAATGCATATAACACATACATATATAAATATACATATTATACAATGAGTACAATGGGACAGTTCTGAGTAGACATGCATAGTTCTGGGCTCTTAGAATTGCATTATGTGCCCAAAGTTATATGTTGGTTATGAGGGCAATCCAGCTGTCCTTAAAAAGTTCCAGACATCCTTTAACATCCATCATTTTCTCAGGTCTTTCCTCCCACATGAAAAAAAAAGTAATAGAGAACTGTGTATTCAGCACCAGTGGTTTACCTGCTTAATTAAGTATCTTTATACATAAGCACCTTTCCAACGTTTTGTTATCTTTCACTAGGGAAAATGTTGCAGTTCATCGACTGAATTTGCACAATGTGCAAATTATTCAGAGCCTGGACGTATCTCAGTGGCAGAGCACCTGCTTTGCATGCAGAATGTTCCAATGTTCCAAGGAGACATCCTTGGTGTCTCCAGAAAAGACCCCATCTAAAATCCTGGGGATCCACTGCCAGTCTGTGTCAGCAATGCCAACTCCAACGGTTTGATTCAATATAAGGCAGCTTCATTTCTGCAAGCTCTGAGAAGTCTCATAGGGGACTATGAGACCACTGGGATGTTCAGGTAAGTCCTACCCCTCTTAGCCCTCTAACCCTTCTTGACTGGCCTCTCCACCGCAATGGCACATTGGATGGAGCGGACATTGCACCGGCGACCCTGTACCCAATGTGCCATCCCGGTGTAGGATTGGGCCATTAGTCTTTTTTTTTTTTTTTTTGGAGGGAGTGGAACTCTCTGCATTAAGCTGATCTGCCATCCAGTCCATGATCTTTTTTATCAAACAGAGCTGTGTACTTCAGTTTGGCTATAGTCTCTCTCTGAAGGTTACAGTAAGGGCTGGTCCCCCCAGTATCGTTTAAGAGAAAGTTAAGTTAGTATTTCCCCCCTGCAACTCTTTTGGTAACAGAATAGCTGAAGTGTGAACTCTCTGTTCCAGTTCTTGAGCGCTTTTAAGCAAACTTTACTCTGCCTCAGTCATCTTTTCACCTACAAATTGCATTGGGTCCCTGCACAAAATTGTTTTCCCCCATGCATGAATGTTACGTATTTTTAAAAAGCACTGCTAGTAATAGCCACGGAGGAAGATGTGGGTGTGGAGAGATTCTCCCATTATCCTCCCCGCTGTTACTTTACGATAGTGGTTCCCAACCTTTCAGAGCCCGTGGACCACTGAGGCAAAAATTGGAATAGTCGTGGACCACATGCAATACCAACTGTGCGCTATCTTCACCCTCTCTGGTGGTCCATGGGGAAGCATCTCTCAAGTGACCATTCCCTCACAGACTACCAGAGAGGGTGAAGAACAGATCACCCACAGCCTTCAGTTTCTCCACTCTCTCTGGTGGTCTGTGAGGAAGCATCTCCCAAGTCAGCACTCCTCCACAGACCACCAGATAAGTTGGAGACTAGACTGCCCACAGCCACAGCCTTCAGTGTCTCCACCTCTCTGGTGGTCCATGGGGAAGCAGCTCCCAAGTGAGCATTCCCCCAAGGACTACCAGGGAAGGTGGAAAATGAAATGCTAGCAGCCAGCACTTCACTGCCAACTGTGGACAGTCCATTCTATGCCTTCTCTGGTGGTATGTGAACGAGGGCTTTTCAGCAAAATGCTGGAATTGTTCAAATTTGATTTTTGTTCTGAAACCTTGTGGACCACTTCTCAGGGTCTTGCAGACCGCAGGTTGGGAACCAGTGCTTTTACAAGAAGTGGCTGCAGCAGAGAAGGTGGTAGAGGAGGAAGAGGAAGTATAGTGTGCACTGTCAGGAAGGTTGCTGCTATGTGCACTGGTGAGGGATACTGGCATAGGGACAGAGTGCTGGTAACTGCACTGGTAGAAGTGGATGTGTGGTAGAATTGGGTGGGAGTAGAATCTGACTGTTTCAGGCAATGTTTCAGCTTGGATTGCTCTATTAATATCCCTATTCCGTTCTTTAAACATGTTCCTCAGTATTCACAAACAGGTCTTAGCTCTCACAAGTTTGGTCATACCTATTTTATCCTTTGACTTCCAATCCTACTGTCTTCTCTGCATTATGGACCAAAATATATTCCCTAGCATTTAAGAAAAATTTTGTGTCTTACAAGAGGTTTAAAGCAACCCCAGACAAAAGAACAGTAAAGCTATTTTTACTTAGGAAAGTATAATTTCATGCATATCAAGAGAAACATAACATTGTATTCTCAGAGGATGAGCCAGTCCCACAGCAAATGCAGAGGGATTTGTATAGGGCTTAGCGTAACACCTCTTCCTTGCCTCTATAGGTTATGCAATGGTATTCTAAAGAGAATCCAACACTGGTATGCAGATTCTATATTCCATACCACCATGCATTCCTCAGTATGAAGCATGTTACTCCTGCAAAAGTAAGTATGAAGCACACTTACTTTTGAACAGAAATTATGGTGACAGAAAATGCCCTACATTCCTCTGACAGGAGGGAAGAGGCACAGGACAGCTTCTGTGAGCATGCATGCCCTCTACTGTATGTGACCTGATCAAGGTTAGAAATATCATTCACACTGGCCATTTGGTGGTACTTAGAATCAAACTTACTGTATGCCTAATGATTCAAAACTGATGCTAATTTTGTTCATAAATAGCATGCAGAGATCCTTCAAACTTGGCCCAACCATGGTGGGGGGGGGGAGAAGGTGATTTTAGGACTGCTGCAATTTAGATCTCAATCACAACCCCTTTGCCTGCTATTTTTAGTGGGGTAAAATACTTCTGCTGCCTTTCAACTATAGGGTTTGTTTTTGTGCACCTCTGGTTTATCCTTTAAGGGACAATCTAGCTTCACATCTCGCAGAATGGAAGGTTCTCTGCTTCATTCTCCCTTTTTGGTGTGCATGCACGAATGGGCACATCTGCAGGCTATGTGAGGAACCACACTTGAATCACGGTGATAAACTGGGTGATGGAGCATGGAAGGTTGATAACATGTCTGCTCTCCCCACCCAAATCTCCTTCCCTGTGTGATGCAGATTAATTCTGCTTAGACAGGAGTAGACAGTCTACTGTAGACTTAGTAGTCTAAGTAGACTTAGACAGTGCTTCATACTGAGGAATGCATGGTGATATGGAATATAGAATTGGCATACCTGTGTTGGATTCCCTTTAGAATACAATTGCATAGCTCAGGGGTGCCCAAACCCCGGCCCTGGGGCCACTTGTGGCCCTCAAGGACTCCCAATCTGGCCCTCAGGGAGCCCCAAGTCTCCAATGAACCTCTGGCCCTCTAGAGATTTGCTGGAGCCTGCACTGGCCCTACACAGCTGAGCATGAGGGTGACTGTTCGACCTCTCATGTGAGCTGTGGGACAAGGGCTCCCTCCACTGCTTGCTGTTTCACATCCGTGACGCAGCAGCAGCAGCAGTGAAGGAAAGGCTGGCCTTGCTTTGTAAGGCCTTTTATAGGCTTTGAGCTATTGCAAGACCTTCATTCATTCATATAAGTTCCATCACTAATATATTCATTTATGTAAATATATTCAAATTTGAAATGTAAATTGATTTTTTTCCCCCCGGCTCCTGACACAGTGTCAGAGAGATGATGTGGCCCTCCTGCCAAAAAGTTTGGACACCCCTGGCATAGCCTACAGAAGCAAGGAAGAGGTGTTACACTAAGCCCTATACAAAGCCCTCTGCATTTGCTATGGGACTGGCTCATCCTCTGAGAATACAATGTTATGTTTCTCTTGATATGCATCAAAGAGAAAATGGCCCAAATCCCTGTTGTTGGCAGTAGGGCTTCTGCAATAGCAGGGCCACAGTTGCACTGATATACCTAGTGGTATGCTGGCATTTCCTGGCCATAAGACTGAGCCATAAATATGTCAAAGTTAGAGTCAAACCAGAGAAATTTTCTGAACATGGATTCATATCCAGCTAAGATTCTAGATTCCCCAGGAACCTCTTCCATCGACAAACTAGATTTACTTTGTAATTCTGACTGCCTTGAATTAATATTGGGAATGGGAACTTGAGTCAGGTAACTTGAGTCTGAGTTGCAAAAACACATGTTTTTTGCTGACACATGCAGACTCGAGTCACCTGCATCAATGTCTCTGGCATTGACTCGAGTCTGAGGCCACTGACTCAGCACTCAGTTCCCAAGGGTGCAGACTCAAGTCTGTCTGAGTCTCGGCGTGCTTGCTTACTTTTTTCACAACATGAAAAATCTCACGGGGCCATCATTCACACTGGGCGAGCATCAGGGAAGTTCCAGCCAGGAGGCAGGGAAGGGTTAATGTTATGCTTTTGCATCAAGCAGGAAGTGGGGGAAGGCGGGAGCACGCTCTCTTTTCCATCTCTGAAGAAACCGATGATCATGGGATGAAGGATGGGTGGTCTGATTTGTTTCTTTGAATGAGGGAAGGCAGAAGGAGGGAACCAAGAGGGTTCTTGCCTTAGAATTGACTGAACAACCAGGGAGGGGGAGAATGGGGTTGGGGAATCAGGTGGGAGGCGGTTCATAGTGATCACGCTTTCCAACTGCATGGCTGCTTTTGGCTCCTTTGTTACTTGGGAGGAGGAACAACTGGTGCAAATGGGACTACTTCTGAGTAGAGTTGCAAAGGATTGGTTCATACTGGTAAGTATGAACAGCTGCTGCGCGTGACCCTCCTCCCTCTTGCTGCTTTTGTCCCTGCTCTCACACAGTCCATCTCACCTCTTCCCACCTTGTTTACAGATGGGATGGAGACTTCAGGGGAGTGGTTAAAAAGAAATCCAACACACACCTGCACTGCCTGGCAGCAGCTTTGTTTTTTTTCTAAGGAGCTGAGGCTGGTTTTTTTAAAGGGAAAGAGTCCTCACACAAATCTTTTCGAGTCACGAAACCGGTCTGGGCAACTCGGAAAGCCCACCCATTAGGACTCATTTTTGAGTTGAGTTGTGGGATTGGAGACTCGTGACTCAACTCAAGTCAAGCCGTGCTGGACTCGCCCAACCCTGATTAACACAGTGAGGAGCTATGACATCCCTGAATCCCTAGGTGCCTGCAGCAGCTCAGTCTCTTCTTCGAATGTTAATGATCATGTAGTCTTCTTAAAAGTTGCAGGACGTTTTACTCATATCCTATGTGCAGTTTTCCACCACCTTTGAGGTCCTGTATTTTCATTTCTAGTCATGATGAAAGCAATATTAAAACTCCATATTTTTAGGGTCCTATCCTGTCCACGTTTCCAGCTCTGATGCAGCTGTGCTGAAAGGGCATGCGTTGCATTCTGCAGTGGGGGAACAGTCGGGCTCCAGAGCCCTCCAGAGGGCTCATCAAGGTAAGGGAATATTTGTTCCCCTACCTTGGGGCTGCATTGCAGCTGCATTGATGCTGAAAAGTTGGATAGGATTGGACCTTCAATCTCTCAATATCTTGCAGGAGAGAACTGGGCATGCTTAATGTTTTCATTCCATAGCCTCTCACCCTCTTTCTCTCTCTTTCTGGCCAGCAGAATCATCCCCAAGAAACTGCTGCAGTGCTTAAAGGCATAAATAAATCTCTAGGAACATTCAGACTGAAACATCTGAGCTTCTCCCATTTCTTCTACTTAGAATTCATGAGGGAGCACAATGCAATTTAATATATTTTTGCTTTATAAGTAACACCATTTCTCCATTCTTACAGTTAGAGGGAGATTGAGCTACAGCATTCAAACAATCTTATTAACGTAATGTTTTGTTTAAAAAAAAGGGGGGGGGGAGAAAAAAAAATCTTTGGTTCTAATCGCCAGAGCATAGACAACTCAGATTCTTCAGTCTCCATGTATTAAAAGATACTGTCCATTTGTATCTACCAGGTATGCACAATGTATCATACCTTCATCTCAAATGAAAAATGGCAGGCTCTTAGAAAAGGTGAAATTTATCCCTAAACCTCAGCAGGGTGCCTTAGCCAAATTTTAGCCCAGTCCCATCGTGGTCTTACAATGATAGATCACATGATCCATTAGTGTAAGGCCAGGCCCAAAGTCACACAAGATGTTCCAACTTTGGGCGAATCTCTGCTGGTGGCAAGGGAGTGGGCCACTGAACCACTGTCAGAGCATATAGGTCGGTAGCAGGGGAAGTTTGGGGTAGAACTGTGGGCAGTTTAACGTGGGGAGCAGGGCAGGCTGGGGGGGGAGACATTCAGGGACAGGAGAAGGAGAATCTTGGCAGAAGCAACACACGCTGAGATCCTATCCTCCCTTCCTGGAGGGAAGGATCCTATCCTCCCTTCCTATCCCGGATCAACTCCCAGGAGTCTCCTCAGACTTATGCCAGCACAAAAGTGTAAAGGTTTAAAGATTTGAGGAGACCCATTGGGAGCCATGAAAACTGGCTCTCCCATATCTTGAATAATGACATCACTTTCTGCCTAATTACATCACTTCCGGCTCTCAGCAGGGATCATGAATGCAGTTCAGCCCTTGGTATGAAATGTGTTTGACACCCCTGGGCTAGAACATGAATCTGGACTAAACTGTGGTGGTACTTGTGGGTGCATGATTGCAGGGGAGAAAAGACAACCCATGTTGGACTCTAAGAGAAGATGTACCCTGGAGATAACAGCCTGCTTCTCGTGGCATTTGGGCTGGTTTCTTCATCCATTCCTCACTGTACAAAAAATTGCCTCCCTGGGTTAGCTAAACTTTTCCAAAGTAAATAAAGTGAATGCATTCCTAAACTGGGATAGCATCTCAATCAGTAAATCTTGTCTTCCAGTCTAGTTTCCTCTGGTACATAAGTGTTTAAACGGAGCCCTTCAGAGGTACTGATGTTGGGTTTTTAAAAAAAATGTTGATAGTATTAACATTGAAACAACTTTTCTCTATTATTTATTCTTATGTGATGACACTGTTAAATTGAGCGCACACAGTGAAATTATAATTATTCTGTTATTGACTGCAGCAAGATGAGAAATAGTATTTCATTGAAAGACCTGTCAAGATCTAACAACGAATGGACGGAAAAAGCAGGTTTGGAACACTGCCTTATTCATAAGATGAGTCTTTCAAGGGGAATGACTAAACAAGAGATCATTTATGAAACAGAGCATTCTTTTATTTCTTATGTTAACAGAAATTCCGATATTTCATGTCCAACAGAGACACAACAATCCTTTTGGAAGGTTAACTCACATTTGGCTATTTCTGCCAACCAGTAAAGATGTTATTAAAGTTGTATTTCATCACTGTTCTGAATATGTGTGGGAACTGTGCTAATGTGTGTCTTGTTATCATCTGATGTAGTTTTGTGTTGTTTCAATAACAGATGGAGAAAAAACTCCAAATGAACTACTTTACCCTCTGAAAGGAAAACACAACTTCAAAAGAAAGAAACAGCTTTGATTCCCAACTGTTCTGTGCACACCAGAAACATCTTGAATAACAGAGGCTCAAAGTGTTCCATGAGTGCTTGTATTAGGATAGCAATTCCATGGAGCCAAGTAAGAAGAACCCTAAAACAACACAACACCCAAGTTGATTCTCAGTGTTGCACAACTGAAGCAAAAGTCCTGTAATGCACACTCCACTCTTCTTTTGGCATCCTTTTTCATAACGATTTTCAACTGCTGTTCCATGGCACATTGGCGTGCTGTGAAAGATCTGAAGGTGTGCCGTGGCAGTCTGGAGCAAGTGGTTGAAAATAGCTGAAAAACTCTGCAGGGTTCTGTGGCTCTGTTTTTAGGGTAAATGTCTGTAGTAATGAATTGTCCATCCTCTGCCAGACAATCTGTTACTACAGACAGTTGCCCTAAAAAGAGAGCCACAGATTCTTGCAGAGTGTCTCAGAAGCCAGAAGTGACATCGCAGGAGGTGAAGACCATAGAGGTCAGTGTGCTGTCAGAAGAAAAATGTTGAAAATCACTACTTTATAGCCCAATCCAAAGCTTCCCAGTGCCAGCTGGAGCAGCAGTGCCAAAATGGCCTACCATTGCATCGAGCAGATGCTAGGAAGCAGTTGGAGGTCTCCTCAGGGGAAGGGGACTTTTGTCCTCTTCCCCCAGGGAAAGACCCAAGCCCTGCAATGGGGCTTCTCAAGTCTGCACCAGCGATGTTGCTGATGCAAACTTGAGAGACTCTGTGTTGGAAGGCCCAACATGGAGTTCCAGGTCTGGCAGTGCAGAGCTCCACCAGTCCCACCCCCTCATACAACTTCCTCCCCCCATCCTGCCCTTTCCCACCTTCCCCCTGCCCTCCCCCCTGCCCTGAGAACACCTCTCCTCCTGCCCTGACAAACCTCTCTGCGTCCTAGAGCTCATCCCTTGCTCCGAGTGATGTGCAGCTAGCTTGCAGCTGGCGTTGGGCTCAGCGTGGACTGGCACTGACCCAGCGCTGAGTGTTGCAGGAGTGCCTTATGTCATTTTGGTGACACCCAGCACTGGCATAAGGCTGACACAATGAGCTCAGGATTGGGCTCTTATAAAGTCTGCAGCAGCAAATTATTACCGCTTCCAAGGTAACCTGGTCATGCTTTAATATAGGGGTGTCCAAAATTTTTGGCAGGGGGGCCACATCATCTCTCTGACACTGTGTTGGGGGCCAGGGAAAAAAGAATTAATTTACATTTAAAATTTGAATAAATTTACATAAAAGACCTTACACAAAGACCTTGCCGCCACTGCTGCTTCTTAGACATGAAACAGCAAGCAGCAGAGGGAGACCTCAGCCCACAGTCACACGAGAGGTCAAACAGCTGGACTTCACGCTGAGAGCAGTTGTGTCGGGCCAGTGTGGGCTCCAGCCAGTCTCCAGAAGGCCAGAGACTCATTGGAGACTGGGGGATCCCCGTGGGCTGGATTGAAGGTCCCCAAGGGCCACAAATGGCCCTTGGGCCAGGGTTTGGGCACCCCTGCATTAATATATAACCAGAAGTCTGTCTGAGAAAAAGAACATTATGATGTTGTTCCTGTTAACATCACAGGATCATATGTGAACACCCAATGGCGTCCATGCCCAGTTCTGCATTCTGTGCATTGGTCTAACATCTTTTTGCATCCATCTTCATTTTGACTTGGCACTTTTCCTCCTCTTTGCATCTGGCATGTGGACAGGGGGCAATATCATTGCAAATGTGTATGGGTACCTTGGGTTACTAAATACCATAGATACTCTCCTATAGTATGTGAAATTTTTGCTAAGTAATCAAGCTCCAATTCTCACTTCAGCTTATCTCCGGGTCAATCAGAGAGCAAAGCCTTTCAACTCTGGACAGTTTCATTTCTCAAGCGGCAGACAGTCAGGCGCCAAGTTTCTCAAGCAGCAGGCAGGCACAGCTCCTTAGAAGCAATTTGTTGACCTTTTATTCTCCTTCCTTCTGCTGCAGCCTGGTTCTGCTTGGCAAATGCTTGCAAAGCAGGTCTGTTTTTTGAAACACCAGAATGGGAATCCTTCTTTCCATCTGAAGCAGGCTACAATTCAGTGCACCCTTACTTAAGAATAACACCCATGGAAAACAGTGGGTCTACTTCTGAGTAAAAAGGGTTGCAAATATATCCAGCTGCATCTCTCTGCTGTGAATTGAATTGTAGACTCCCAGTTATGTGTTATGGGTTGTATGTTGTACGTAGAGCTTCTGGCTTAACACACCAAATACCTTAAAGGTGGATTTGATTCATGGTTCTCCTGCAGTGGTTCCCAACCTTTTTCACTTGCATATCCCTTGGCAGCCCATTTCCATAAATTGTACCCTTCATCTTAGCAAAATGTTTGTAATTAATAATACAAGCCCTTATCTCCTCTATAGGAAAGCCCAGACTTCATGTGTTTATCACAGTGTTTTCTTTTTTTATCTGTTTGAAGAATAGAAGACTCTGCCTTTGCACTGTTTTGCACCAGAAGTGTGCTGAGAAATTCTGGTTGATTGACCACTTTCCATATTATGTTTCATCTTTTTTACTATGCTGGTTTTCAATCACTGGTTCATACATGAATTGATGACCAAAAACTAGCTATTGGTGGGGCTTTCACAGCCAACTAGCTACCTCCCTTCCTGCCTTGCTGGTCCTTGCAAGGCATTTCTGTCTTGCAAGGCATTCTGGAGCATGACCTGCCTTTTTCAACCATTATTCCATTCTTTTTCAAGTACCCCTAAAGGTCCTGTTGAGTGTCCCTGGGAGTACATGAATACCAGGTTGGGAACCACTGTTTTACTGGTATGTTGATTACAGTGCACTTACTCTGATAGTGCTTACAAAAAGGTGATGACCAGAATTTAAAAAGAATAAAAATGTATCTTATGATCTTTTACTATGTTTTTAATAAATTAGAGACTACAGTTCTTAGGTAACAATTAGTGGTGGGTTATTTTTCAGGATCTGGCCTCAAGTAAAATCAGACAAAACTCTAGTCAGACACCCCCCTAAGTTTAACCCCCGACTTATCCGAGGGTCATAGAAAATTCCATGATTGTTGGCTCAAAACCTGCCCTCGACTTATCTGTGGGATCGACTTATAGGTGAGAATCTGTGGTGGGTTAGATCAGCAGTGCTCAAACAGTGGGTGTGGGACCCACCAGTGGGTCTTGATCCAATTTTTAGTGGCTCATAAAACTGAAAGGGCAGATTAGGCTATGTCCATCAAGGGTTAAACAAGTTGCTACTTGGGTGAGGGGGGAACGCGGCTGCCTATTCACCATTATAGCCACACCCCTTGGCATTTATACATCAGGCAGCAGCCTCTAGGACAGTGATTTTCAATCTTTTTTCATCTCAAGACATACTGACAAAGTATTAAAATTGTCAAGGCACACCATCGGTTTTTTGACGATTGACAAGGTACACCATGCTGTTGGTGGGGGTATCACATCCCCCAATGGCCCTACTAATAAATTACCTTCCCCCAAACTCCTGCAGCACACCTGCAGACCATTTGCAGCACACCAGTGTGCCATGCCACAGTGGTTGAAAATGGCTGCTTTAGGACCTCTAAAAAGTTTGGGAACTACTGGTTTAACTGATTGTACCCAAGAATCAAATCTATCAAAGGTTGCCAATGTGGTGTAGTGGGTAAGATGTCTTACTTACCCACAAAGCTTATTAGGTGACTGGGGGCCCAGTTACTGCCTTTCGTCTTAGCTTACTTCATAATGTTGGTGTGAGAATAAAGAAAAGGGAGTAGTACAATGTATGCAACCTTGAGCCTCTTAGAGAAAGGGCATGATTACAATGCAATAAATACATCCTGATACAGATGCTCAAGTAAAATAGGATGGAATTGATCCAGCACATGTCCTTACTAAAAATTAGACGCCCAGATTCTGTGCAAAGCAATGCTTGTTAGAAAATGTCAGAGTTGAAGGAAAAGGTGGGCTTAAAATAGGAAAGGCCAAAGAAAAAATGCCAAGGAAGTCTGAAAGAACTGATTAAAATGATGTTTTTTCCCAATAAGCCTAGCAAGCCAAGGGTGGGAAAAGATTCTGATAAATTTAAGCAGAGACAACTGTTCTTTAGTCACTATTTTAGCAACATCCGGTGTGCTCTTATAAAATCTGGGCCTGTGACCAGCCATAAAATTTTCCCTGCAATGTTGAAGCTGAACAGCCATTGGAGGTACAGGGAAGGGAAGCTTGTTTTGCCTCTCTAGTCCAAGACTGCAACTTTGATGATGTTCCGCAGTTCCAATGCGGCATCAGAGAATGAGAATCTTGTCAAATAAATATTGCATTTAACTGCATTGGCAGCCTTTGGCTATTCAATAAAGGCTCTCTCATATAAAATTCAATCTTTCTGAAAGGGATGCACATCCTAACTTAGCAGGCAGTAAAAACAGTAAAAAGAATTTTCAGGGCCTACTTGGATCTCTTCTGTCCTTTTCATTTGCCAAGTACAGCCCACTTCCTTGGCTTATTCTGCTCCTGCTATGATTGGACAATTGAAGAAATTTTTTAGCCTATGAAACAGCAGCTTTACCCAAAGGCTAATTAAGGGCCCAATCCTATCCAACTTTCTAATACTGGTGCAGCTGCAATGCAGCCCCAAGGTATGGGAACAAATATTCTCATACCTTGAGGAGGCCTCTGTGACTGCCCCACCACCACAGGATGCATTGCATGCCCCATTGGCACAGCTGCACCAGCACTGGAAAATTTGATAGGATTGGGCCCAAAACCTCTACTTTGCTGCTTACTGGCAGGCAGTGGGTTTGTGGCTTGACTTCAGGCCGCCTCCCCCACTTTGCATGAATAAGAGCTCAGTATTAATGCCTGGCATGACATCTCTAGTTAAAAGGATCTTAGGCAGCACGAGTAAGAAAACCTGAAACCTTGGAAAACCATCATCTGTTGGGACAGATGAACCAAGAGCTTATATGTTCAACTTCAGAATTTTCATGGAAATGTCATTTGAACAGAAAGACATGGAAGGGCAAGTGTTTTTGCAGATAAGTAATGGCCTAAATGAATATTCCACCCATATTTGAATTGTCTTTCTCATCCTCAGATCAACAGAACCTCCCTGCTGCTTCTTGCCTTGAAACTGGGTGAGCAGAACAGGTGCCACTTAATTCCATGGCGTGATAAAAGTGCATGTTTGTGATTAATATGTGTTAGAACAAGGAACGGCATGGTAATGAAACTGTAAAGGTCTGGGGGAGCCTTCAGGGAGATGCAGTTGAGCTCACTCTGCTGTTGGAATAATGAGGCCTCCCTTGCACGGTCAATGGAGTTAATGTTTTTGACGCAGGTAGAATGATTAACAAGATATAGCCACCTGCTGGGACAGAAAACAAGAACATTTTCAAAGACATGTGAGCGGTTGGTAGAAAGTTGGGCCACTGTTGTTCTCAGTTCCAAGTCTTCTACCACAACGAATAATATATAAATCCAATTTGTAGGCACTTCCTCCTCCTATCACTTTGCTGCTGCATCCTTTAATTCCTTGTGCTTTACATATTGTTCACTGTTTACCCATCCCCTTGCAATATATGTAGGTTGCCCAAGTGATTCTCTTTCATCAGATGGTTCTCCAGACCCTGTTTCTCTCACAGCCCAATTCTTAGTTGAGTGGCTCAGATGTTCCACTGGTGCTGACTGCTGTAAAGGCACTCTGGCAGCGTGTGAACTCACATGTTGCTGGAGTGCCAGCAGGAAGGCCAGAGCACACTCCAGAGCAACCAGACTATGCCACTGATGGAGGTAAGGTGGCAGGAAAGTGCTGGCTGTCTTGTGACATCATCAAAACCACCAAACCATACATGTCAGTTGCCTTGAATGAAGGTATAATCGCATCTTGTAATGTTTGTTGGCTTAAGAAAAGATGAGCAAGAACGAAGTATTGGCTTTGAATTATGCAGCAGAACCACATGCTTCAGGTGAACCATCAGATGCAAACTTGCCAGAAGCCTCTGCAGGATTACCACACTGCTGCTCTGAGATGCATAATCAGCAAGGAAGTTTGGCCTGGAGTAGGCCTCAATTAGCCTGAGATATTGGCAGTGTTTCACCGATTTGGCAGGGGAGCCCTGTGTTGAGTAGCTGCCTATGCCGGTTTGTTCCCAGATAGAAACCAGATACCTGAAGGTTACAGTCTTGTCTTATTTGCTATCATCTAGAGACATGGTCAACTTGAGTAGAGTATCAGAGAGATAGATGCGCCAGAGAAGCTGTGACCCCAAGTATAGCATTTTATATCTTCGCCAAGGTGATGGAACAAAAATTTTTCAGGCTATAAGATCAAGCCATGATTCAGCAAAAGAGAGACACTGCAGGTGATTTAAATGACAGGCAAGAACAGAACAGAGAGAATGATAGGAGGGGAAGAAAGAGAAGGAGAAGGATTTAAGAAACACAATCTCTTGCACAATTTGGATTCTCAGCTTAAAACTTTTCTGCTTGTTGCCAGCAGACTCATTAAAGTGGACAAACTGGAATGTTTGGGAAATTGTCCAGACCCGATATGGGACAGAAGTGTCGATAAGCATGAACAGAAAAATGAAGCATCTGTTATTTGAGTTGCAGTCTCTGCTATAGACCCTTTATACTGACACATTGTAGCTTAGTGCAAATGGGCACTGTAAGTTGTCTATGTGGGTCAGGAAAGCATTGCCTAACCCTGGCCTCTTGCTACACCAGACCTCCATGGGTGATCATTCTGTGCACACCTTTTTCTGTGGAGGGACAGTATGGGGTGGGATCTGCATCTTCACTTACCCAGCCCTCCTGCCATGTCTGAGGTCCATATATTGGTGATGATGCTTGGCACAGTGATCTAAATTGCAGTGCTCACAGGCTCGGGTCCCTATTCATTTTTCTAGGACACAGATCACACATACAGAGACTGCTCTGCCAAAGATGTACACACATATGCACCTGTGCAAGCATCACTTCTTATTCAGCCCAATTCTCCCATTCAGTTTTCTTTTTTCCTCCCATACACTTCTCTTATTTAAACAGCACAACCACCACACCTCTATCGTTACTTTGCAAAAAATAATTTGGAAATGCAGATGAATTGCCAAACTGCAGTCATGGCAGCATAGTCTTCTTCTGCACCGGCAGATTTTGTGTGTAGCATAGTTGGCACTATACTGTATATCATTTGGGTTTGAGGTCATTAACCCTGACCTTTCAGAGCAGCCTGAACTCAAACATATAACAGGACATGCAGAGTGAGTAATATTATTTTTATTACAGTGGACCCCTGCTTTGCAATGGGTTACCTTTACAATCAAATTCCTTTACAATGGACTATCTGTAATAAGGTTCACTATGCAATAAGAAGTTCACCTTATGATGGGCTCACAATTATTACCAACAGAATTTTGTAGGTGATATCTTGTGGTGCTATAGCCAACCTATAGTCAGACTTCAATATCCATGGGGAAGCCATTTCTAGACCCCCACGGATACTGAAACCTGTGGATAAATATAGCTGTGGGTCTGCTCCATAAGACCTCCAGACATGACTGGAGTTGTTCTCTGGTTGCTGCCCAGAAAAGTTCTGAGGTCTGCATAGGCCTCTATGGGTCTCATAAGCCCTCCAGAGTTGCCAGAAAGTTGGTTTTCATAAAAAAACAGAAGTACCTTTTCCACACCTCCAGAGTGACTTCAGAAAGGTTCCCAGATGTGACTGCAGAGCATCTCTGGTTGCATCAGGGAGCTCACGCTGGGCTTCCACCATGGGTTGGAACCCTCAGTTAGTGAATCCGCAGTCCTGAATCTGTATATGCAGTGGCAGGACCTGTATTTCATTCCTATAAGTTGCTGTGACCCCACAATTGAGGCATCATGACACCATTGGGGTCATGACCCCTAGGTTGAATAACACAGTGTTCTCTATAACACTGTTATAGAGAACAGCAACAATTTAAATTTTCTTCTGAAATCACACAAAAATAATTGGTTTTGTCACTACTGTATTTACTTTTTAAAGGCAATCTACACATTTTATTTGTTTACTGTTTTAGGCTTACATATACGCACTTTTATATTAAAAACGTGCTTAGATCCATATGGTCCAGTAACTCATATATACTTTTTAAGTGCATATTTTGTTTTCCATTCTATCATAGAGATATAAAGTCTGTAATAAATTTTTTTTATATCTCTAAGATTCTGCAGACCTTGGCTATGAACCTGGTGCCCCGCAAAAAATATTTCCAGTTGGGCCCCGCTCCTACAGCTGGCTCTGAGTAAGGCAGGAGGGAGGAGGTGGTGACAGATCCACGTATAAGGGGAAGAAGGCATGGGAGGGGGCTCCATCTCTTTCTCCTTCTTGCCCACCTGGCCTTCTTGCTGGGCATTTTGTATTAAATATGATCTACCCTTCCTGCCGGTTACTTTCCAGGTAGAAGAAAGTCAGTAGAGGGTCTCTCCTAGCTCTGTTAGCCAAAATCCTTTAATCTGGAGCTACTAGAGACTGAGGGCCCGATCCAAAACCCTGTGTGCCAGCTCACTGCCGGTGCACACTGTTGCAAATGTACTGTAAGGCATGTTTGCAAGCCCTTACGATGGGCACAGTGCTAGAGATGGCCCAGCACAAGCCCATGCTGGGCCAGCTGTGGTGCTGGGCCCATGTTCAGCCATCCAGCAGTCACCTGGACTGACTGGTGGTGGAAAGGTGAGTGGACTGTGGGGGGGCCAGGGAGGAGGCATTCCAGGGCAGGGGAAGGCAAGGAGAGGGCAGGGAGAGGGTGTGATGGGGGAGGGAAAAGAGAAGAAGGGGACGGGACTGGTGGAGCTCTACTCCACTGGATCCTGAGCCCCGTGTAGGATCATGTGGTCCAACATGGGACTCTCTGATTCTGCGGCAGCTCCAGAGCTGCCATAGAATCGAGGAGACCCATTGTGGGGCTGCTTTTCTTACCTGGGGGAAGGGGATGAATGTCCCCTTCCCCCAAGGTGTTCTGCCAGAGATCCTCCCCACTGGGCCTTGTGTCCGCTTAAGGCTGATTAGTTTCCCTTGTTAGACACACAAGTGCAGCAAGCAAAAGTAAGAGTCCAGTCCCAGTCCACAGATTCCAAGTAAGTCAGTCTAATCAGTTAGAGATGCCAAATCAGAGTCCAGAGCCAATAAGCCGAGTCACAGTCCAAGGTCAGATTCCAGGTGTCAGTCAAATCAGTCAGAGTATCCAGGGCAAAGTCCAAAGTCAATAAGCCAAATCACAGTCCACAGTCAGATTCCAAATTCAATAAGCCAAGTCAGTCTCCTCTCCTACCTCCAACCTGCACTCCTTCTACAACCTGCACCCCCTTCCTGCCTCAGGTGCTCCTAATATCCCTGAGGGCCCTATTGCCTTCAAGTGGCTGCAGCTGTGCAGCACATACTGCTGGATGCCCAGGCCTTACCCTTAAAGGGGCCACTGCTGACACATCTACCTCCTCACCAGATCTTCCGCGATTCCAATACACAAGGAGCCCCTGGCGGCTGTCTGGTTGTGCGTTGAATACCGCAGCAGCCATTTTGGTGTCATGACAGCCCCACTCACCAGGCAGCTTAGAACTGGGCTGCCCATCAGGGACCTTTCACATTTTAAAAAAAGTGATCTTCCATCCAACAGTGGTCCTTTCGTTGTTATTGGAGATACCTCTAGATGAGCAGAAAAGCTACAATTTTGCAAGAGCTGAACACAGACAGGAAAGCGTATTGTTCTATTTGCCCAGCATTTCTGCAGTGCCCCTAGAAGGCATGGAGCCCTATTTCCTGTTCACATTACAATGCAGCCAATGTACAAGGCAGTGAAGCACTACATTCGCTGTAAAACCACCTTCACCATGTTGGAATGCATGTCCTTGCATTTTGTGCTGGATTTAACAAGCAAGTGGTCTAATGTTTCTATTACTGAGCAGATCTGGTTGACATTGCTGTGGCATGAGACCATCTACTGTGTTTAAACAGTAGCTTCCTCTCTTTTTTTTGGTAAATTGACAGAGCAACCAGATTACATGTTTTGTTTGTTCTTCCAAATGCCACACGGTTGTTGTTTTTTATTATTAAAAGGATTTTAAAAAGCATAATTGAAATTCTGAGTCAAACAACTCAATTGTCAAGAGATTGTGTACAATCACTATCTGTGGGATTCCCCCCCCCCCCCTGAATATTGGCAAAGGGTAAACCTATTCATCTCCTTGCAGATTCCCTCTGTACATACCAAGCAGCATCTTGCATGTTGTCCTTACAGCAGTCTGACCCACACCAGGGAGCAGAGCCTAGAGCCCTGGATTTCAATTAAGATTCAAACATCACAATGATACAGTTCTCCTAATCCTTCCACAAAGGTATGTGTGGTTAATCAAACAGTAATGCCTCAGGTTCCTTGGCTTTGTTTAACATCAGCTTAGTGCCAAAGCTCGTGGGGACATTGCTTACCTGTTCAAAATGGATGCAATGCCTCCTACCCTCCTGAAGATCTCTGGCTAGTTTTTAGATGTGGCTGTTTGTGATGGACATAGTATGAGACATGCCAATCTTGCATCACTTATTGCAGAGCATTGTCATTACTTTGGAGTTTATTATACCCTGGTTTCCCCCTTCTTATTATAGGAAAGAAATATTTTTGGGCCAAAGCCTGAAGACTCCCTCTTCCTTTTCCAATCCAGGGAGTGAAGGGAAAAGGAGGAGTAGTGGAGGCCAGTAGTAGACAGAGATGAGTGCTCCCCTGCCAATCTGCTGTCTGGTATAATAAACTCCACTACTCCTGTTGGCCTCATGGATGGGCCAGCCTTGCCTTTCATTTCAGACCCCTCTGATAACAGATAACTATTCAAAGTTCGTTGGGGAAGTTTGGCATGGCTTCTGCTGGAGATTGGCATGGAGGCAGGGTATATTGTAGACTCTGCAATTTTCTTCTGAGCCAAGCAGTCTCACAGACAAAACAAGAATGTAGAAAAGCAGTAGGCAGGAAGTTGGGCAGGTATCTAAGAAGGGATGGAAGATGGTGAGAAGACCACGGGTAGTAACAAGAAAGTCACACAGTTGTGTTTGTTGTTCATACAAAGACAATGAAGAACCAGGCCTGATTCAGAAACAGTTTCAACCAGGTCAAACTGGACTGGGATCTGGAAGGACAATGCTACCCCCTTCTTCTTCAAACCTGCAACCTCAAGTGGTTTACCCCAAGAGGCACTAGTGCACAGGGCATCTAGTTTTGAATCCGGCCTGATCCTAAGAACATGCCAACCTTATTTGTCACCTGTCTGTATCATAGGCTTCCTGGTCAAGGAGGTGGTAACTCAGAAGTGCCCCTCTATTGGTCACAGTGTGGACCATTTTCAGTTACTAGTTCAGTTACTGGTGTATCAACAGATCTCATCCTGTAGCTGAACTTGGTGACTAATATTGCTGCCACCTTTTTCGTTGGTGCAACTGCTGACAGAATCGGGTTGGAACTTTAGCAGATTCCTTGTCTAACTCACGTCGCACCCCTCCATCACTCTATATCCTTCTGGCATCTTAGGGGTTCTTTGAAGCAATTAATTTTGAATGGGTTCCTTAACAATAGAAGCCCCTCACTGTGTACTCATGACGGGTTTGTCAACAACATGGCAGGGCGTTAAACAAGGGGTTTTCTTTCCCCGCTGATAGCTGATAATGTCAACTTGTAAATGTTTTATAATTACCTCATGAATTATTCACTGCTGACTTAATAACCTTACATTTTATGGGATTATGGTTTTCTGGGGAAAGAAAAAGTGCCAACCTGGGACCCAGCTGCGGTGATGAGAAAATGCTGAAGTGTCTGATTTATTTTCTGCTGGTGCTAGAGTTCTCTTTTTTTATTTATTTCTTGAAGGCAATGAAATAGAAAATATTAGTAATGGAATGAATTAAAAAAAGAACCCAGAAAATGAGGAACGAAAAACTCCCCAAAGCACGCTAGCTTGTGTGTTTTCATCTGAGATCACAGCTCAGAAATCTATCTATTGCTGAGGATGCTGAAAAAGTTCAGCGTTGTGGCTGTTGTGACCAGTTTTTGATCAAGCACAAATCACTGCAAAAAAAGTGGAATCTCTTCTCTCCCCGGTTGCTATAACTTATTTTACTGTCTTGAGCACACCCTCGCCCTCTATCATCTGCATTTGCATTTCTTCTTTGAAGAAGGAGAGGAGAATGAGCAGCAAAATGGCAGGTGCGTTTCAATGTAAGTAAGTGTAAAATAATGCACACTGGGGCAAAAAATCCAGACTTCACATATAGGCTAAGTGGTTCACAAAATCTCCGGGAAGCACTGGTAAGTTTTGATGGGGGCGGGGACTGGGATGGGGAGATGTCCCAATGGTGCCATGGTGATTGCGGCACCGCAGGCACCCAGGCACACTTAAACATACCGGGGGGACTGTGCAGCCTCCTGGAAGGTCTTGGAGGCTCACAGCCCCCTGCAGTGGGCTCCGATTTGCAGTTGGAGCCCACTTCCAGTTTATGGTTGGAGCTGTGGGGTGTGGAGTTTCTGAAATCAGAAGTGGGTTCCAACTGCAAATCAGAGCCCACTGCAGCAGAGGGGAGGCTCGCGGAAGGGGCTGCGAGCCTCCAAGATCCTCCAGGAGGCCGCACAGTCCCCCCAGGTATGTTTAAATGCACCTGAGTGCCTGCAGTTCCGTGATCTCTGGGGCAGCATCAGGACACCCATTTATGGGTCACTTCCCTTAAGGGGAAAGTAACTCATTTTGGTTCTAATGGTGGGTTGTGATCCACCACTTTGAGAACCACTGGGGTACTGAGTTGTCTGTGATAGATCAGGAGAGAGATCTTGGATTTCTGGTGGACAGCTCAATGAAAGTGTCAACCCAATGTGTGGCAGCAGTGAAGAAGGCTAATTGCATGCTTGGCATCATTAGAAAAGGTATTGAGAATAAAAGCTAATATTATAATGCCAGTGTACAAATTGATAGTAAGGTCACACCTGGAGTATTGTGTCCAGTTCTGGTCACCACATCTCAAAAAGGATATAATGGAAATGGAAAAGGTGCAGAAGTGAGAGACCAAAATGATTACTGGGCTGGGGCACCTCCCTTAAGAGGAAAGGTTACCACATTTGGGGCTCTTCAGTCTAGAAGTCTAGGCACCTGAGAGGGGAGATGATTAAGACATACAAAATTATGAAGGGGATGGATAGAGGTATGTTCTTTTCCCTCTCACACAACACCAGAACCAGGGGACATCCACTAAAATTGAGTGTTGGGAGAGTTAGAAAACACAAAAGAAAATATTTCTTTATCCAGCATGTAATTAGACTGTGGAACTTCTTGCCACAGGATGTGAAGATGGCATCTGGCCTAGATGCCTTTAAAAGGGGATTGGACAACTTTCTGGAGGAAGAGTCCATCACAGGTTACAAGCCATGATGGGTATGTGCAAACTCCTGATTTTAGAAGTAGGCTACCTCAGAATGCCAGATGCAATGGAGAACACTAGGATGCAGATCTTTTGTTACATTGTGTGTTCCCTGAGGCATCTGGTGGGCCACTGTGAGATAGGAAGCTGAACTAGATGGGCCTTTGGCCTTATCCAGCAGGGCTCTCCTTATGTTCTTAGGACTCCTCTTACATCCACTAATTGAGAAGGGGATCGCTTTAGTTTAAGAACAAGGAAAAAACTTCCAAACTTTAAGATTCACCAGTGGTAGGAGCTGGAGATGAAGTTGTGGAATCCCATTCCTTGGAGATTTTTCTGAAACCATCTGAGGAGATTCTTGAGGTCTCGCCAGTGGAAGATTCTCGACTGTGCATGCAAAAGAGTACTGGTGCTAAGAGAGCAAATGCCTGCAATCTGTACTTGGATCTGTACACAGTGTCTAACAGATTATAGTATTGTCCAGAAATCCATCTACAACAGTGTTTCTCAACTTTTGTCCCCTGATGGACAACTTCTCACGGTCTGTCTTAAGTACCACCAATACTGGTGATGTCAACCTATGGCTCCAGCCCTTCTGGTTCTCCCTTTCTACTTCTGCCATGTGGAAACTCCCATGGAAGGGGGGTGACAAGAAAGCCCTCAACCAGAATATGAAGGCAATAGCCTGTCCCTGCCATTGCCCCCATGTAACTGGCATTCAGATACTGCATACTGCCTCTGAACCTGGGGGGGTAACATGTCACCATCACAGCAAGAAGCCACTAATAGACTTTTCTTCCCTGGTTCGTTGAATCCCCTTTTAAAGTCATCTTCAAGAATGCAGCTCCAACATGGTTCCAATAATATCGACATGATCCAACAGATTCTGTGCTGCTCAAGAAATGTTACTTAGGGTTCCCAGGCTGCTAATAATTCAGATTTTATTCTGAGTTGGTCTTTAAGGATGTGGGAACTTGTGTTTATATAAAATATATAAAAAATTGTATAAATTTATTTATTTATATAAATATATAAATCTATTTATATAAATTTATTTATTTAGATATATAAAGTAGATTAGATATACATACCACACACACACACAGCTTCTCTTCTGAATATATTTAAGTATGTTTCATAAAAGATTGCACAGAGATGGACTATTTTTTCCCCTCCTCTCCCTTTTGTCCCACTTTTATTTATTATATTGCTCTATACACCTAAATGGCCAGGGTTTTTTCTTTTCCTTTTTTGGCTTACTATTTATTATTGTTTTGACAGCCTTGAAATGGGAACTGGAGGCAACTTGATAAATGGATTGAGAGCTTGCCTTTCCGTCAAGAAGTCACTCTGCCGCTGCAGTGCTGGTTTTTCTAACTGCATTCAACTTCCGTTTGTCCTTCTGTTCTCTTTCCTTCCTCCCTAAACCTCCCTTCTGAATGGGACAAGCTGCCCATTAAGCTCTTTGCAACCCTGTGCCTTGGAAGGGGTCCTCAGCTCTCGTCACCCCTCCTAAAACTGGGCATGCTACTGTCTTAACACCTGCTTGATTCGCTTCTTGGTCCCTCTATCTCTCATTTGCCTCTCTTGAACTTTTTGGTCTTGCTCTGTGGCTTTCCAGCTGTCTGGTCCCACATCTCCCACATCACTACACATTGCAGTGGAACAAATGCAAAGGCAACAACAACCCAGTATGTCATTACATACCAGTTTAACATTATATTCCACAATGTATTGTGAGAGATAACTCTTCATAGTTCCTCGTGAATGAGCAAACTGTAGGGACATTAATTTTCTTTAATGGAAGTCTCCAGTAGCCCTCCTTTCCAAGAGCCAATTCTCATGTTCATTTTTCTTACATAGAAAAATGTTTGCCATAAGTTTGCCATAAGTTCTCCTGGGATTCCTGCAGAGGCAGGAAGCCTGCCAGAAGTTGACTAGCAGAGCAGGAAAAGGGACCAGCTTGACTTCCACTATGATGAAAGCCCTGGGTTGCAGATAGTGTCTTCTCTTGTTTGCTTCCTTGCACTTTGTCAGGGGCTCCCTAACTGAAAACGTGCTGTGCCTGCCAGAACTGCAGAAAGATGCGCACAGGTGTGCACAGGGTCAGTGCTAGCATCATTAGGACAACTAGGCAGCTGCCTAGGGCGCAGACTGACCTTTGAGGGGGTACAGTTTTATACAAATTAGTTTTTTTTAACACATGTAAAACAAATACAACTGCAAGAAATGCAATAAAAGTAATTAATATCATTTTTTATTTTAAGCTCAAGCCCACATTATGCATAAAACATATCATGTGTGTGAATTCACTAGAGGAGTAAATGATGTTAGGAACTGTTAGTGGAACAAGAGGAAGGAGCAGGAAAAGAATGTACAGGCTTGATACGATCAAAACAGATACAAAGATGACTGTCCAACAGTTGAAAGAAACCACACTTGAAAGGGAGTGTGGAGAACTCTTGCCCATAAAGTCATCAAGAGTTGGACATGATTGCATGGATAATGCACACACACGCTCAAAGTATACAGGCAGGCCTCTGTATCTGTGCATTAAGTTATCTGTGAATCCAGGGGGCTCTGTGCCCCCTGTGTCAATTCTATTACCTTAGTTTTTGTGTACTAGTGCTGGAAACTTCCTTAAACAGTGCTGGAAGCTTAAACAAAGCAAAATTGTTGCTGAAATGAAGAGAAACTGAACCAGCCTCCATGCTAAATGGAGCCTAAATGAACAGCGCCTCCTCCAGGGAGAACTCAGAAGTGACAACCAAGCCAGTCAATTCCTGTTCTCTCTGAAAGAGGGGCACTTACTGCAGCTGCTTCTCACCCCCATTCCTTCTCCTGTGGTGGCTCTCCTCTTCCACAGGAGAAGGAACGGGGGCGAAAACTGCCAGTGCCTCCTCCTCCAGGGAGAACCCAGAAGCGACTATGTTACGAGCTGCTATGCACAGCTGTTTGATGTTTCTGTGCCTCACTGCCGAACCACAATCACCCCCGGCGACAAGGAAGACTCAGAGGCAGAAGTCATCCACCACACTCCTCCTTTACTGTATGTACAGATATTTACAAGTCCAAGTAGTACAACGGTACACGATCCACTCTTCCAACCAACGTAGCCCCCGGCTCACAATACTCTGCTTCTCCCACACACTTGCTTGCCTCTGCTGGACATTTATATTTCTTGCAGCCAATCACAGCATTGGGAATTACTGCATAGTCATGCTGACTGTGCAGCTGCTGCCACACACACACACACACACACACGAAATCACCTGATGCAATATCACCAGATATTGCATCAGCATGAAGCTCCCAGGATGCTGTGCACTCCTGGTTTGGCCAAGGCTTCAGGCCTGATACTGTGCAGCCAGTAAATTACCAGTCAGGCCGGGGTTCAACCCATGACAGCCTTGCATCACTTGCTGTGCAAGACAGTCACTTCCGAATTCTTGCTGGAGGAGGGGCACTCATGGTGGCTGTCTCACCCCCATTCTTTTTCCCATTGAGAATTAGGGTGCTTCTGTGGCGGTGCCACTCGACCCTGAGGCCAAGCAATGGCAGCCCCTCCACCCCAGGTGCTACAGACCTGTCAGATTACAGTATGTTTGCAAGCTCAGCAACAGTGCTCAGCCAGTATAGTATTGGACCCAAAGTCACAATGGGGCATGTCCATCACAAGCCAAACATGATGCTGCCTTGTAACCAAAGACCAAGTGCTGCTCTGGCAGTTTCTGGACCAGACCTCAAATCTCCTTGGAAAAAAACCTCTGACATAACAAAGAGCTTAGCTCTGATTGGCTCAGGAGACCTTTGTGATGAAAACATAGCAGACTTCACAATTACAATGTTCAAAATGACCCTAGAGCAGCTTAGATGGGGGCCTGCATTTGTATTAGGGCGCAATCCTAACCCCTTATCCCCAGCATTCCAGCACTGGCATAGCAGTGCCAATGGGACATGTGCTGCATCCTGCAGTTGGGTGTCACTCACGGAAGCCTCCTCAAAGTAAGGGAATGTTTGTTCCCTTACCTCAGAGTTTCAGGGGGTAATTTGTACCCGGGTCCAGGGTCAAAAAGGGAGCCCCAGAAACATGTCCCCCAAAAATGTCCTGGAATCTTACATTTTCCGATCTCACCAGGGCCCATTAGAGAGGGGTATAGGAGGTACCTAGTACACAGATCTAGGGTCAAAAAGGGGCCTGGGAGCCAATAAAGGGAGCTAGAAATTTCCTGGGATGGATCTCAGAAAATGTTTGCACATATTGTGTGGAGACTAGCATTCACATTTTGGGTAAACCAAAATTGTTTTGTTTTATTTTATTTGTAAGCCACATAGTTTTATATATTGTGGTTCTTAGAAATTATGATCCAATGGAGAAAGAAAGGGGCCCAAAAGAATCTTTGTACACCCAAATGGAATTCCATAAACCTTTGTACACCCTGATAAAATTCCTCTCAGAACCTCAGAGAGAGAGAGAGAGAGAGAGAGAGAGAGAGAGAGAGAGAGAGAGAGATCATCAGCTTATCCTTATAGCCCACACTAACTTTTGAGATCTGTTTGTTTGCAGCACATTTCCCACCATTAGAGCTAACCCAGAAGTTGCTGCAGAACAGTAGTAATGAATGCCCAGCTTACGTGCTATCATTGTTCAAGGAGAAGAACAATAGACAGAATAGTTTTGTGGGCTCCCCCATTCAACTAAAGGAGGGAGTCGTCCTTGTGCATAGTACAAGACTGACCTCCAGTGGTCAATGCATGGTATGGTTAGGTGTCTTTGACAGTGTTGGTCAGGCAATGTATGTGCTGCATAAACTCACAGGCAGCCCAATCCTAGCTTGCGCGCTGAAACAGGCAGGCCAGTGGGCCTGTGCTGTTTCCAGCGCAAGTTTCAGGAAGCCAGAAACTCAGCCAGGGGCATGGGGCTACTCGGATCTGTGCCACCTCAGGAGCCCATGACTGTGCCAAGCAGCCCATGACTGCCTGAGAATGGGGTTAGTATCCAGTATAACTGCCAGATCCTGGCCTCGCCTCCCACTCCCTGCCCACCCATCCCAGGAACACTCATGGCCCACTCCCCCGCCCCCAAATGTCTCCCTCTTGCCCTCCCCAGGCCCCCCCCCCACCTGTGCTGGCCAATTCACCATCCCCGGAGCTGCGTCAGCGTGGGGAGGTCAGCGCACAGATGTGCACTTTCTACCCCCCAAGTGGTGCAAAAGTGCTTGACGGAACTTTTGCAACACTCCTAGGCCTGTGCAAGGGACTTGCAAGGGCCCAGGGCACTGTTTGGATTGTGCCATTAAGCAAATAATTCTGATGGTTTTGGTGAAAATGTCCAATGATCTAACTGTGAAAACTCCATTTGTAAAAATGGGGTTTGATGATAGCCTGCCTATGTGAACTGCCTTGAGTCTGTCTCATTCTAAGGGTGTAGTCGTAACCAACTTTCCAGCACTGAGGTAAGTGCAATGCAGATCTGAGGTAAGGGAAAAAACATTGCCTTGCCTTGAGCTGGCCTCTGTGACTGCCCTCCAACTGCGGTATGCAGCCCATGGCCACTGCTATGCCAATGCTAGTTAGTTAGGATTGCACCCTAACGCATTGTGAGAGTCAGTGAGAAAGTTGGTATAAATACTTGATGATGATGATGATGATCTGCTCTTTTGCACGGGATTGTGGACCTGTTCCTAGGAAGTGGCACTGACTAACACTGCCCCATATCAGATGGAAGTCTGAAAGTTTCTCTACCTCTTAATTATAGCTGGGACAAACTTGTGCTAGTCTCCTTAGCGTCCATGGAATTATTTCAGCAAATGACACAAAGGAGTAGGGAATGAACAATAATTCTTATAAGAACTTTAAACTAGCAATCATATGATCTATTATTTTGAGCTTAGCACTTCATAGGGTTGTAAGTCAGAGAAGGAACTTGTACGTTGGGCCCTTTGACTGAAATTCATTGTTATCACAGGGAAAACTGGGGGGGGGGGACAGGGAGGGAGGAATTTACAGGAAGAACGATGCAATAACAACAGTGAGTCAACCCTTTAGAAAATGACTCAAAAATATTCAAGCTACTGGGGAGATTCATTTCACTGCCACATATTTTGTTTTCTGACATAAATAGTAATATTTGAAGGATAGCATAACTGACTGTTTCAGTGTTATACACCATATAGATGACATGCAATTACAGGGAATTACGATCCACTGTCATGAATATGTACAAAGGAAGTTGGCGTGCTGCATTGTCTCTAGCAGATGTCAACAAGCACAAAAAATTTGACTCAGCAACTATATTAGGAATGCAATCAGCTAACAGGCATTTTAATATATCTTGATCCTGGATCCTGTCCATTAACCGAAACAAAGAATGTTGCAAGTAAAGTTGAGAAATGCTGTTTAATGTGATTTGTGTGCCATGATTTGTACATGTCAAACACTGGAGATGAGGACTATAGAACAGGAAAATGGACTGAAAACTTTCTGTATCAGCTAAATTGAGTGGTTATATCTGGGCAAAGGAAGGAAAGCAAACCTAGAATTCAGTTTTTCACAGAGTCAATTGTTGGAAACAAAACTTGAGCAATTGCTAACATGGATCATGTTTTGAATATGCTGCAGTGGAAATGTTTGTGTTGAAGAGTATCAGTAACTTAGGTGAAAATGTTAAAAAAAATGACTTTTTCAAAGGAAAGTACAGCATTTTACATCAGAATAGAGGCTGAAATCCTGCATTTCCTGTGGGGCAGAAGACTATTCAGGACTGGTCATTTTCTGGCAGATTCTGGGCCATTTCCAGAAATAGTATGGGAGGCAGTCACAGTGCATTCTGCTGCCACATATACCAAAATCCCATTCTTGGGTGTTTGGGGTGTGGGTATGTGGCTGCTTCTAAATGCTTCACACCTCTGGTTTAAGGATCCCACATAGCATTACCACAGCACATGCCCCATTGGCACAGCTGTGTCAGTGTGGGAAAGTGGATTAGGATTTGGGCCTAGATTGGGCTAACGTGGTTTGGCTCAGTATAAGGCAGCTCTTCTCTCTCTCTGTAACATAAAACTACCCTTTGTTCACATGTGCATTTATGCTCCAAGTCCCTTCCATTATGAAACTCAAAGCAGTAAACAATGGGTTCATTTCACAAAGTTCCCATCCACTGTCCAGCCCTAGATCTGCTTAACTTCAGCAAGGCTTAAGCATCTGTCCATCTAAATCTATTCCAGCCACTGGGACAGGGCACAGACCCCACACCTATTGTAGAACAATGCCCAGAAACATCCTTGAAGCTCAGTCATGTGTGTGCATCGCTAGGCCATGAAGCTTGATGATGACCAGTAGGATCAGGCTGGAAGGGACAGAAGGACAGTGGGACACTCTTGTCTTTGTGATGAAAGAAGGGCTTGACAGATGAGTTATAGTAATGAATAAAAGACCTTGACAGCTATTGTGTGGATGTGAGAATGGAGTCATTTATCTCTTGGAAGCCCTGACTTTTAGAAATGTGTAGAAGAAAATAAAAAGGACAAATGACCATTTATTGGAAGTGTGGTGCAGCACTGAGGGAAGCAGTTAATTGCTACTTTTTTCTTTTTCTTTTTGCAGAGCTATTTAACATATGCCAAAGACCTCATTTTCTATTGACTAGAATAATGTTTTACAAGTGTCCCTTCTGTTTTGAAGAGATATGAAATCTGTCGGTAATTAACTTAGTTTGGGAGAGGTAATGGCTTCGAAGTAACAAAGGGAGACAAGGAAGGGGAATTGCTAAGAAAAGGATCCTTGGCCACAGCCTGAAAAATCCCAGAAATCATTCTGATGAGCCAAATGTCTGAGTGAGTGACAGGATTCATATCACAGATGACCAGCATAGAAGTAGCACTGCTCACTATATGCAATATTGATTAACTGGAAAGAGAGGAGTAGGATGAGAGAGAGAGAGAGAGGGGGGAGGAGGAGGAGGAAGAGGAGAAGAAGAAGAAGAAGAAGAAGAAGAAGAAGAAGAAGAAGAAGAAGAAGAAGAAGAAGAAGAAGAAGAAGAAGAAGAAGAAGAAAGGGAAATTGAGAAAGTCTCTTCCTAAAGCCATGCCTAGTGGCTCACTGGCACAAGTCCAAGAAGCCCCATATCAGGGGAAAAGACTTGAAAGTGGGAATAGGGTAGAATGAAAACCAGTACTGCCAATCCTGCCTCTTCCTGGGCCTGAACTGCCATCTCTTTGCCCTCTCATCACCCCATTACACCCCCTCCCAACCTTGTTCTGCCCCCACCTCTGCACCTAACTGCTGTGTTGGGCGCTGCTTTGGATCAGGCATTAGCAGGATAGCACCAGCACTTCCCGCTGGTGCAGCCTAATCACAGGGTGCTGAAAAATTTATGACACCCTAGGCCAGCGCAGCAGCTGCTACACCAGCAGAACATAAGCAAAGAATTGTACTGCAAATTGGGATTCATACTGGATATTCCACCATCTCCTAACCCCCCTCCTGGGCTAGCCAGTGTTACACCAGGCCACTCTGATGTCTACCAGTTAAATAGCTGGCAGAGATCCAAGTAGACCCATAGGGCAGGCTGAGGCATTACTTGGGGTAAGGGGAACAATATTCCCTTACCCCAAGGAGACTTTCAGCCTGCCCCAAAGCTGTGTTGGATGCAATGGAGGCCATGTGGTTCCACTACACCACCGCAGCTTAGAATTGGGTTGTCCATCTAAGAACTGGGGGAGGGATGGGAGGCGGGTCCGCAGAGCTCCGCTCCGCAGGATCCAAGGTGCTCATGTAGGGCTGCGCACCCTACATGAGTGCCTTCACCTTACCACCGACCTTTTGGTCGACGATAAAGTGAGTAACCCCATTGCTTACCTTACCTGGGAGAAGGGGGCGCAGGATCCGGCGGCAGCTGTTCTCGGTGCCACCAAGCCTGGGCACCCCGGGCAGCTCAGGATTGGGCTGTGAATCATTAATCCTATGGGATCAAAGGAGCTTGAGGGAAGCGTAGTCTATCTGGTTAGAAATACCCACAGTGGATAGCTTCAGAATGGCACAGGTAGATTCAGAATGTCTGCAGATGTTTAAAAATGGCTGTGGATAGCTTCAAATTGGCCACCACAAATAGTTTCAGGTTGGCTGTGGAGAGCTTTAGACAGGCCACAGATGCAACAAATGGCTGCAGGTAGCCAAGAACAGGCAGCGGATGGCAAGTGAATTCCTGGTTACAGAGTGCTCAGATAGCAAGAATTGACTGTATTTTGTACCATTCATCAGTTTAGGAAATGAACCTGGGAAAATAAAGTGGGTTTCAGGACAGTAATAGGTGTCAGCAGCAGCAGGGAATCTCTACCAGGACCAACGGTGATAAGTTTGTGGCACTTTTAACATCAATGAAGTTCTAGATGAAATCAAAGTTCACTATTACAGATAGCATCACTACTGTTCTATATATTCAGATATGACTGTACTGTTTACATGCCTGAGGTCAGTTCAAATGGTACAGTCCATATGCAACGCTGCCTCCACAGGATTTGTGTGTGTACATAATGTTTGAGATTTAAATCTGGACTGGTTGAAATATCTAAAGACTCCTATCTGTGGTTTCCTGGCCTTGACAATGAATTATTTCTTAATGCTGAGGTTCTAGCTAACTGGGGCCCAATCCTATCCAATTATCCAGCACCGATGCAGCCAGAATGCAACCCCAACGTAAAGGAACACATGTTCCCATACCTTAAGGAGGCCTCTGTGACTGCTGCCCCACCACAAGATGCAGTGCATGCCCCATTGGCACAGTTGCACTGAGACTGGAAAATTGGATAGAATTGGGCCCTGAGCACTCCACTTTACCCTTCCCATCCTGGGCAAGACTTTTGACATATACAGGTTGAGTCTCATTATTCAAGGGTTCCCAGAACTCAAGTGAATGGCAAAAATTGCACTATCGCAAAACAATTTTAAAAACAAAGTCCCATTGCTCAGGTGATTTAAAAACAGCCCTGCTGACTTTTGTGATGTTAAGATAGAGTCATTAAGATTACAATCCAACAATCAGTCTCTCTCCAGATCCTTAGAAAGGATTGTCTTTCTTATGTTCAGCGGGAAGGGAGGGGGTAGGGAGGGAGTTGCTTGGAGAGAGAATGATTGATGGATGTCAGCTGGCTGCCCTCTCTCTATTGTAAGGGTCCGTTTTCCTTTAATTTAAAGGGTGCTTCTCATCATGTTGAGATAAAAATCTCTACAACAGTAAGAAAAGCATTTTAAAGGGGTGCATTTTTCCCCTTCTCCAGGGATCAGCACATTCCTTCTCATTTGCAGAGGCCATTTGTGTTGAGTTAAATCTGTGTATTTAAAAATCCATGTATAAAGTTGGGCCTGTAGTTACTTGCAACACCAAATGGACTTCGATGAGGCACTAGCTTCCTGGATCCAGGGCATGGTTCATACATGCATGTCCATCACTTGACTAAACATAACTGACTTAGCTCCATCATGGCATCAAGTGATGCCTAACAAGTAAACAGACTTCACTGAAAATTACTGGATTGAGTATGAAGGTTTCCATCCACTGGAGAAAGTCTCCATTCTCTGAAGGAAGGAACCTTCAGGATATAACCACTGCTTTTGCATAGTACACAAATGAAGTTTCTTATATAATGGAAACATTTTTAGGAAATTCATAATGTTTGTCCTTGGGGGATGAATATTTGCAGAAAGTTTCCTTTTCTTGATGTAAAAATAGGCATTCAAATAGTTCGTTAGTGACTCTTCTGGGAAAATGTAACTTTAACAAGAATGAGTCACTGAAGTTGTAAGGACCATTAACTGTTAGTTCTAATTTAGCTTCCTGATCAAGGCACATTCACCATCCACTTTAAGTCTCTCAAGGGCAAGGTGGACTCCAACTGCTATCCAAGTGATTGCGCATTTGATCTAGTGCTGTGTCAAAGTGAACACTTTTCAGTCATGTGCTCACCACAGGAATTCATAGAGGATAGGAACACAGCTCTTTTTTTAGTTCTTCAGATTCAGACAATGGACCTGATTAAAGGTCAGTGCAGTGGGACACTTCACCATGGGAAATGTGCTTTAAGACAATCTGTTGCTTCTCAAATTCTGCCTTGCAAAGGGGTACACACTGTTGCCCAGAAACCTGATTTATAGCACAGCCCTATGCATGTTTACTAACTTCCATTGAATTCAATAGGGCTAACTCCTAAGTAAATGTTTGTTTGTTGGCAACCTTCAGTCTCGAAAGACTATGGTATCGCGCTCTGAATGGTGGTTCTGGAACAGCATCTAGTGTGGCTGAAAAGGCTGATTCGGGAGTGACAATCCCTTCTACACCGGGAGCAGGTGCAGTCTGTCCCTGGTCCGTCTCCCTGGCTATGGGCCTTCCTTCTTTGCCTCTTTGTTGAGGTCCACTCCTAAGGCCTTCAGATCCCTCTTGCAGATGTCCTTGTATCGCAGCTGTGGTCTACCTGTAGTGCGCTTTCCTTGCACGAGTTCTCCATAGAGGAGATCCTTTGGGATCCGGCCATTATCCATTCTCACAACGCAAGATCCAGGTCTACAGAGCTTGCGTCCTGAGTACACTTCTGTACTGCAGTGAGTCATGGACTCTTCGCTCACAACAGGAGAGGAAACTGAACGCTTTCCACATACGCTGCCTCCGATGCATCCTTGGCATCACCTGGCAGGACAAAGTTCCAAACAACACAGTCCTGGAATGAGCTGGAATCCCTAGCATGTATGCACTGCTGAAACAGAGACGCCTGTGTTGGCTCGGTCATGTTAAGTAAATGTAGATAGGCTTGAAGCCTAACAGCCCAATCCTATCCTCCATTTTTCCTTTCCTCCATGTAAGCCTACAGG
This sequence comes from Tiliqua scincoides, assembly GCF_035046505.1. Lineage (NCBI taxonomy): Eukaryota > Metazoa > Chordata > Lepidosauria > Squamata > Scincidae > Tiliqua > Tiliqua scincoides. The sequence goes on from NC_089822.1 coordinate 195,006,049, forward strand.
CTGTCTATGGATCTGACCCACACCAGCCATTTTGCTGACATCAGTACGAGGAGAGCTGGGGGTGTTGTTGGGGGGGGGGTTCAGCGATAGGATACTTGTGCGATAGTTACTGCTGCTGGGATCCAACCCCTCCCTCTTTGGAAGAGATCTCTGGATCAGACATAAAGGTAAGAAAGTAATAGTTTGTGCTTCCTACCTGGAGCATCGAGAGCTAGGCAGAATTATGATGGGAGTCATATGCAGTTACTAGTTTTTCTTCCTCCCTGTTGTAGGAAGATATCCCCAAATACTGTATTACCTTCACAGTGTGCCCAGTTTAAGACATTGGACGATGTGAAATTGAGACAAGATAAATGTGAATTGTCACCCATTCAATCTGAATTATCATAGGCAACATCTGGTGTGCTCCCTGGGGCATTTGGTGGGCCGCTGTGAGATACAGGAAGCTGGACTAGATGGGCCTATGGCCTGATCCAGTGGGGCTGTTCTTATGTTCTTATGTTCTTATGTTAACATGCAGAAAATTACATTATATTTTCCTGCTGAGTCATTCTTGGCAGACAATTTTGAAAAATGCAGCCTATAAACTTTTGCAGTGTTTTTAACAGAAGCCTGAGAAATAGGGTACTGAGAAGGACAATGAAATAGGTTGTGAATGGGGAAAAAATGACCTACAAGTTCAAGGATACTTGAATGAATTGATGCTAGTTTTCTAGTTCATTAGTTTGAATTCCGTATGGTTCAAAACATGACAAACTACAGAAGAAAGCAAGCAAGAATTGCCCCGACCTCATAAGAGAACAGGAGGTAGAAGGCCCAGCAGTCTGACAACTTGGGCTGCAATCCTAGCCATACTTTCCTGGGAGTAAGTCTCATTGAACACAATGAGACTTACTTCTGAGTAGACAGACATGCACAACACTGGGCTGTAAGTCACCTGCAAAAACTGAATGTCTGTCTGAATAGCAAGATACACTGAACTGATACAGAGGCAATAAATTCAAGCCTGGTGCCACCACTGAGTGAGAACCAAGGAGGTCTGGATCTTGATTGAAAAACATCACTTAGTGGGTGTGGCAATAAGCTATCAGCAGTGTCCTCCACAGGTTGATGATGTCATTGGAATGCACCCTGACTGGAACTCTTCAGATGGTTTCTGATTTGTACAGCTGTTACTAAAAAGGCTGCTTTGGTTAGGGGAATTAGTATATTAGCCTTTTGGAAACTTTTGGGACCATAGGCTGGATACTAAGACAGCGCAGAGCAAAGAAATCCCTTGTTTACCTTAATGAGGAGACTGGGAGGAAGGTAACTTTCAATCAAAGGATTATATTTTTATTGCAAAAACACATAAAGGTAAACATAATACACATGGAGAATTGATAAGTAAAGATTTCTGGTACTTGTATCTAGTGTACCTAGCTAGTGGTGGCTGCATGTGCTATGTATTTAGGTGCATCCGAAAAGGAATCAGAAATGGATAGGGTGTAGGGAAATATTTAGGGGTTCCTTAATCTGCTAAACCCAGTTGCTGACTAAAGATGGGGGAGAAGGGAGGAATAGATAGGGAAGAAGGGAGGGAGTATAGACGACAGATATATTTACCTGTCGGGGGGGGGCAGTTGGATGGGAGAGAGTATGGCCACTCCGGCAGGAGGGCAGTCAGAGAGAGAGAGCATGTGCTCTGAGTTCTCTCTTATAAGAGTTGTCTTTGACCTGGAAGTTGATCTAAACTGACCGAAAGTATCCCAGAGCTTTGCACATGCTCAGTATACGTGGAGTATGTAAAGAAAAGGTGGAAGGGTCCAGAACCAGCTATCAGCAAAGCCTGACTCTGGGGGAGGGGGAGTAGCTTACTTCCTGTTGCTACTGGATTTTGGAGTCTGGAGGTGGTTTAATGGCTGTGATTTAATTAACAATAGGTGATAGACTTTGCTGCCAAAGTCCTCCTCCTTTAAAGTGTTTGCATATTCAGTGATTGACTTAAACAATAAAGACATTTCCAGTGTCTCTAGAGAAAAATGAGTCTTCCCAGACTGACAAACAACATGAGAAATGAGTGAGCTTAAGATTTGACTCCTTTTGTGGCCTGAAAGAGAAGTTTTAGGCCTGCATTTTAGTCCAAAATACATAACTAGATATAAAAACACAACTTGGAAGGGAAAAGGGGATTTTCACGTAACACAGCTCTGCCCGTACCAAGTGACACCCTCCATTAATGGTAGAAACTCCTTCCTGCCTCGTTCACCTCAATAGTGGCAGCCACGTAATGGTGGCATGCAAATGTATTGAGCATGTGCACCTCCCATTGAAATTCAGGGAATTTACTTCATTTACTTGTGACTGTGTTACTGCTTCCTGCTTTACAGGGCTTACCACTTAAATAGACAAGTAAAGTGGGGAGGGAGGCAGGCCTGAGGAGAGGGGGTAAAATCCTTGATGCCCAGTCTTCCAGCAGACACAGACCATGACAACACAAACTATATAGTACAGAACAAGTTTATTACAAAATAAATTTAGATACCTCAATCTCAGCCTCCAGGGCTGTATTTCCACCAGAGCAGTGTTTCTCAAACTGTGGGTTGGGCCACACTGGGTGGGTCATAAGCCAGTTTCAAGTGGGTGCCCATTCATGTCAATACGTTATTTTTAATATATTAGACTTGATGCTACTATGCTATGTGTCTGCATTTGAGGAAATATTACAGATCTCTACTTTTAACAGGCTACGATGTATATGCTTTCAACAATGCTAGTAAATGGGACTAACTAGTATCGTATTGGCTCTCAAATCAATCAGTTTTGAGTCAAGAAATCCACTTTTTGTTCCATATGGTGGTGTGTTTTTGTTTTCTGGTTAATTGGCCATAACATTTGATAGAATACAGATATTACAATGTAGTTTGTTTCACTGCATTCTGCATCAAATTACTTTTCCAATGATATATCACATGATGATATTATTCGTACATATCAAGATTTTCACAATTTTGGCCACTAGTGTCAAGCTTAGCTTGTTGCCCAGTGCATTTGCTATCCCCTGCGCCTCCTTAGCTACACCACTGCCTACAGCTGGACTTTCTGCTGTATCATTTCATTGTGACAGCATGGAGCAGAGCTGACTCTTTTCTTCTCGATTCCTGACTGGAGAGTGCTTAGGTTCATCAGAGTTTTGCTCCTGAAGGTGCTGTCTACACAAATATAAATTGCACAGCCGGGTTGCCACAGGCTTCCTGACTCTTCTATCTACCCATTATTTTCCTGCTCTGTGTGAGGTAGCCAAGCCAACTAAACACCACAGCGCCCATGATTAATCACCCCGACAAGGAAACCTTTACAACAGTACTCTCAGGCAGGCAAGGAAAGAAGTGCCATGCGTTTGTCTTGTTTTTATAGGCACTGTGAGATCTGGGATGCTGCAAACTCCACTGACACATTAGGGCTGGGTTTGGTGGCTGTAGCCTGAGGGTCAAATCTGACATCTTGAAAAGTGCTTTTTGACTCCCCACCTGCCTTTTAGTGTCTGCATTCACTTTCTCTTTCCATCCTCAAGGGGACATGGGGCTGTGGTAGAAGCACAGGAGAGGCAGCCAGGATAGGATGAGGTGCACAAAGTTGCAGTGTGTCACAAGGAATTTTGCAGCATAGGGCAGCTTTGCTCAGGGCATCCGACTGGGTTAGACTTTTGTCTTGGCTGGTGCTGTTCCTCTGCATGAATGGGAAAGAGCAGAACCTTTGCTACAATCTGGTGCAGTGCAGTGGATAGATTTGAGTTGGACTCAGCCCAGCTTCAAATCCTCACTTTGTCATTAAGTTCACGAGGTGATCTTATGTGGCCTAGGTGGCCAGTCACCATCTCTCAATTAAGCCTACCTTTCAGGGTTGTTGTGAAGATAAAGGGGGGGAAACTTCTATGCTGCTCTGGGAAACTTCAAGAAAAATCTGGATGAAAATGTAATAAATAAAGGAGAAATAAACTAAATGAATAGACAGTGGGAGATAACTATGACTACCCGTAAAAGAAGTGAGGCCCACACCGGATATGCAGTCATTCCATTGCTAAATGCACCTGAGAGTCACATTTATGAGTGTAAAGTTACGTGGAGTTTTCAGTCACATGTTCACTGCAGTCCAGGGGTTTTTAGTGGCATGCTAGTACTTCCTAGAGCACTGCTAATCCTCCCTTGGCATTCTTCCTGTGTCTGCATGCTGCGGTCCAAACTTTAACATACATAAAATCACTTAAAATATATCACTGGGCACCTAATTAATACCCAAATGTATTAAAAGGCATACTTAAAAGGTCTTTGTGAGGCAGAGTGGTGCCACCAGAGTATACATGCAGTGGTGTCCTGTTGGGGATGAGAGCACTGTGGCTTGGAACATTACATGTCTCCTTCTGGGGGGGGGGGTGCGGCTGCAGTGGAATTCTGCAGAGGACCACTGTTCACCCCCCTGAGGCAATGGTGCAGTCCTGAAAAATAAAAGGTATTCTGATGAGTGTTTGGCCAGCAATGCCTGAAGCCCTTGAAATTCACCAAAAGTGGACACTTGTAACTCTGAGCTGTTGCAAAAGGAAGGGATAGCTAAGCCACACAACTGATAGAACAGGCACATGCGATCATCCTGAGGGGTCAGGAGGTGAGTGGTAGAGGCAGGGAGATGCAGCATCATTTCATTGCAGCATGAGATTCTTTTCCCCACTTTGGTTACTTGTGTGGGATGCATTGTTCTTCGCCTGTTGGGGTGGTGAGCCAGTTGGGCGTTTGTGCCTGGAGTCCTCCTAGGGCAGAATACCTGCAGTGAAAATTCTGAGAGGCCAAGAGCCAGCAAAATATCTTGCCAAAACTCTTGTGAGAGACAAGAGGTGATTTGTGCATAGTGCTCCCTTTGTGCATCAATTGTCCTTTCACCCTAGTTCCTATCACCAAAGTTCCCCTTTGAGAGACCAGAGAACTATAGCCCCATGTCACACATCTGAGCTGGGCAACCCAGTCCTATCTTGTGCCGAAACAGGAAGGCCGGCAGGCCTGCACTATATCCAGCACAAGTTTGCGGCTGTCTGAGCCTCAGTCTGAGGCAAGGGAAAACTTGTCCCCTTACTCCTGGGAGAGCTGCAGCAGCCCCAATGGATCTACTCAGTGTTCTGCCAAATTCCTGTTCCAAGCTTGATCTAGAGAACTTATGCCCACTTTCAGCTAATTAGTTCCCCTCTTCACTTGAAATAGCTCTAATTTGCAGAGAGCACTGCTGGGTACTGCCAGGGTAGCTCTCCTGTTCAACATTGAAGACCTTGTTGCCTCTAGTGAGATTTCTGCTGCCAGCTGCGTTACATGAATGCAAAAATCATGTGCATACACCTGTAGAGGCATTAGAACAGCAGAGCCTGAGGGGTACCTGTCCCAGGTGCTGCCCCAAGGGGGACAATTTTTTAACTCTGTCAGCGCCTCCTCCTCCTCCATGACTTCCAGGTTTTCCAGAGGTGGAGGAAATGCTGGCAGAGGCTGCTTCGCAATCTGGCTGCTGCCCCTGTTCCTTCTCCTGTGGAGGCTCCCACTTGAAGGGGGTGCCCTTCAAGGAGAAGTTACGGGGATGGCAGCCAGATTGCAAAGTGGATGCTGCCAGTGCCTCCTCCTTTGGGTGAACCCGGAAGTGACATCACAATGTTACGTGACAACATGATATCACTGCCCTACGCACCAGGGCCAGTAAATATGACACTCCTGCACATGCTCAGCTAGACTATGCTGGCCAGGAGCTCTCAGACTTTTGATGCTACTGCTCAGGAATAGTTGGAGTGGAAATTCTGCTTGGCTTGGGGGCGGGGGGCGGAAGATGCCATCCCTGCCACTCCAAGGGGAAAAAAGCTTTTTAAATATCTGCACCCGCGCACTGCTGCCCCCATCCTTCTCCGAGCATTATTACGTCTTAATAAAGAGAATGAGTGGAGCATGCTGGGAGGAGCAGGAGTAAAAAGTAAAGGGACTGGCTCTACCTAAGCTCCCTTCACCCTCATTGCCCACCTGGCAGCTTTCTTAAGATGAGGAGTACAGCAATGCAGGCTCTTCTTTTCCTTCAGCCCCACTGGAGGAAGAGGAGGGCTGCAGCTGCCATGATTCTCCTCCCGCTTGCTCTCAGTGAGTGGGAAGGGTAACGGAGAGCAGATTGCAGTGGCATGGTGGGTTGGATGGGGCAGAAGACAGGCCTTGGGTGCAGAGAACCCCTCATCGGTTCACTGCTCCCCTCAACTTGATCCTCAAAGCAAGATTTTCAGTCAGCCTCATTGCTTGGTCATCCCCACTATTGCTGTGTTGGTGGACTGGCCACAGACATTATGGGGAAGATTGACATGGCCCTCAGAGTGGCAGATGGGTGCTCTGCTGCCACCCACCAAGACCAGGCACTGCTATCACAGGGGTGCAACAGTGTGACTGAGCATCCCTTCAGCGGCAGCAGCAAATGAGTGTGCTGAGGCCAGCTGTGGCAGCTCATGTGGCATCCCCCCTTCCTTTGAGGTGAGATGTTTCACCTTTGGTCAGCACTGAGGCTTTATAGCTGGGGATTTGTCATGGCAGGCTGAGGGGCAAAGATGCAGACATTTAACTCTGTATGTCAGGCTGAGGAACAGAAAGTGCAGTGCTAAGTGTGTTGAGTATATCAATTGCTGGGAAGCAGCAATGGAAGAGGACTATTGCCTTCAAGGCCCAGCTTGTGATTTTCCCAGAAGCATCTAGTTGGCTGCTGTGGGATGCCAGACTAGATGTGCCTTTGGCCTAATTCGGCAGGGATCTTCTTATGCTCTTTGGGGATTTCAAAAACACAAGTACTGCATTCTTTTAGTTCTACTTAGATTTATATAAAAATGAAGCTGCAAAGGTATTTTGCACTTAGGAACTTCACCTAAGAGGTACAAGTTCTCACGGTTTCCTCCACCTAGACCAGGCAGACGGCACCATAGAGAAGTCCATACTAGAAAACTAGAGCAATTTGGTTTCTTGGTATTCATATAAAGGAACCATTTAAAAGCTATCTTTGGAAGAGCTGCCTATCCTGCAGCAGCAAAATGAATAATTTTTAAAATGCCATTTCCTGCTAATCAAAAGCATTTACTGATATGTAAATGAGCCACACATTTCAGGACATATTAATGCCACATAAATAGTGAAGAGACACATGCACATCAAGCAGTGGCATTATTGGTTTTTCCACTTGGGGGTAGTCACGGGTTTACCTGTGCCTCAAGGAGCAGGAACGTGTTTCTCTCCTGTAATCAGTGATGAAATAGGAGCCTTGTCTCTCTCAGGTGGTATTTTATAGTGCCTTGTTATTGTTCATGACTCAAAAGCAGCATACTGCATTTGCCCAGATCTTTGTCTCTCTCAAATGATATTTTATAGTGCCTTGTTATTGTGCATGACTCAAGACCAGCATATTGTTTTTCTGCTGAACTGGAGGAGAAACACAGAGTTGGCTGCAGTTCTGTCTATAAGAAGAAGCTAGAAAGTAAAAAACAAGATGCATGTGTTCAAACATGTACGTGTGTGCGTGTGCGTGTGCACACATTCATGCAATGCAAGCAGTCAGATAATCTGGAAATCTCAACTTTGGGACAATAATGTGATCGTTCGAAGTTTTCAAGAGTAGTCCTCGATTCAGTTTGAGTCTCCTTGGGAAGCTCACAATAACCTGGATAGTACAATGAGAAACTGGGAGCATCTTTGTATATGGTGGAAGTTGCTTCTTTCACATGTGCTTAAGGTACACGAAGAACTGTACTCAGGTAGTGGGTACAGGTACAACTGTTCCTCCAGCTGAAAAGTCAGACCAGGAGCAAGAGTTAGAATGTCAGCAGTCATGACAGTAATTTATTCAGAAGAAAGAGGGATGACTGGTGCCAGCCCTCCACTCTGCCTCTCCACTACTACTACCCTGACTAGCTGATTGCCTCCTTATAGTGCCAGTTTGGTCAGGATTTCTGATTTCAGAATGGACCAAGAAAGTGTTAGCATAGTATCCTGCCACCAACATGCAATGTTTTCTTCTAATTCTGAACTGTGGCTCTCATCTTTAGTCAACTTGATCACAGTGCTTGCCTTACACAATCGGGCTAAGCCAGAGGTTTTCAAACTCTCCGGGAGTTTGCAAACCGCTGTAAGTCCTTGAGAGGGCAGGGGGAGGCAGCAGCATGATCCCCAGGATTGCGCCACTCAGGGGGCTGCAGGGGCTTGAGTTCACTTACCCGAGCCTCCTGCAGCCTCCCAGGGGGAAGGCGGGGAGCCCTGCGCAACCTTCTGCAGGGCTCCCCGCAGCTTTGAAAGTGAAAGTGGAACGATTGCGCTCCACTTCCTGTTTTGCAGAAGTGGAGCGCAATCGCTCCACTTTCACCTTCAAAGCTGCAGGGAGCCCTGCAGAAGGTCATGCATGGCTCCCCGCACACCCGGGAGGCTGCAGGAGGCTTGGGTAAGTGCACCCAAGCTCCTGCAGCCCCCTGACCAGCGCGATCCTGGGGATCATGCCACTGCCTTCTCCCTGCCTCCTGGCTGCCCCTGCCTCTTAAGGGGGCAGAGGCCAGGGCCCACAGGCTGGGGCGTCGCAACACCCCATTCTGAAAAGCCCTGAGCTAAGCAATATGAATCCCGCTGATCCTTAGCTGCAAATCTCAGGGCTTATTTGCAACGAGTAGATGCTCGTTTATATTCCATTGTTCTAGGAATCCTTGGGACTGTAGTTCTCATGAAAAATTGGTGTGTTTACAAAGGAAGAAATGTAGCCACCAGGTGAAAGTCATTATCTCAGGGATTTAGTTTGTTTTCATTCATATTGTCCTTACCAAACTGCATTCATAACTTCTGAATGAGCCATGATACCAAGGTGCATATGATGTTTATACCATCAATGGTTATTTTTATGATACTTTTAGCACATCCCAGGAACAAACAGCAATAATCCAGGGATGATTAACTCCCAGTCTGATTTACACCAAACTTGGATGCAACTTTTACTATTGGACTTTATTGGCACTTTAAATCATGTGTTCGGATTTAGCAAATGCTTGCAATTTTTTGTGTAAGACCCGTTAAGGTGAGAAGGCTGTAATCAGTGTACACAGTGGGAAGATGTGAAGAAATGAATAGCATGCAGTGACAGGATAACCTTATATGTTTCTAAAGTACCCACCCCCATTTGAGAGGATTTTAGCCAAAACGGGACCACTCGCAGATTGACAACCTAACCCGCGCTGGAAAGGGGAGGCTGCCTGGAAAGGGCTACCTGCAACTCAGTCTGCAGCAAGGGGAATGCAGGATGTCACCACCCCCCACGAGCAAATCTACTCCCCCCCACTTACCTGGAGCTCTCAAAATGGATGATAGGGCCACACCTAGAGTATTGTGTCCAGTTCTAGTTGCCAAATCTCAAAAAGGACATAGTGGAAATGGAAAAGGTGCAAAAGAGAGCGACTAAGATGATTATGGGGCTGGGGCATCTTCCTTATGAGGAAAGGCTACGGCGTTTGGGCCTCTTCAGCCTAGAAAAGAGGTGCCTGAGGGGGGACATGATTGAGACGTACAAAATTATGCAGGGGAAGGATGAAGTGGATAGAGAGATACTCTTTACACTCTCACATAACACCAGAACCAGGGGACATCCACTCAAATTGAGTGTTTGGAGTATATCTTTACTCAGCATGTGGTCGGTCTGTGGAACTCCTTGCTGCAGGATGTGGTGACAGCATCTGGCCTGGATACCTTTAAAAGGGGATTGGACAAGTTTCTGGAGGAAAAATCCATTATGGGTTACAAGCCATGATGTGTGTGCAACCTCCTGATTTTAGAAATGGGCTGTCAGAATGCCAGATGCAAGGGAGGGCACCAGAATGAGGTCTCTTGTTATCTGGTGTGCTCCCTGGGGCATTTGTTGTGCCGCTGTGAGATACAGGAAGCTGGACTAGATGAGCCTATGGCCTGATCCAGTGGGGCTGTTCTTATGTTCTCATGCAACTCCAGGATGCATCACTTTAAACTGTGCTTCCAGAAAACCAGAAGCACAGTTTCTGACCCCATTGGGAGCCTCATAGACGCTTCCGTGGGGTCCTAAAGGTGCACAAGGCTCCACACCTAGGGCATTTGCCCCATAGAATGAATGGGAGGTCTGCTACTGAAACAGCTTTCCATTTAACAAAACTAAGGGTCCAGTCCTCTTCAACTTTCCTGCACTGGTGCAGCCCTGAGGTAAAGGAACAAACTTTCACTTACCCTGAAGAGGCCTCCGCAACTGCCCCACCACCACAGGATGAAGCTCACACCGTTAGCACAGAATGTGTGCAAAGCAGGGCCCATGTGAAAGGGGTTATTTGTACCCAGGCCCAGAGTCAAAAAGGGGGCCCAGGTCTCCTGGGCCAAGAACCAAAGAATTTCCTGGGATTTTACATTTCCTGATTTCTCCCGGACTCACTGCCCACACAGGGTGCTGGGTTGCTACTACTAGCCATATCCACCAGGCTGAGACATGCATACATGACACTCCTTACTGCCTTGTCAAATCTAGGAGGAAGCTGGCCTGCTACAGTAGCTCTTTGGCTTATGGATCCACTTATCATGCAGGAGTGTATAGGAGATCAGGGACACAGCTACAGGACTACATCTGCTGCAGAAGTAAGTTTTGATGCACATAGGACACTATCCATTCTAATGTGAGCTTAAACACTGTTGCTAATTTCCTGCAATGATTTCCTATAGAGATTTCAGACTTAGGAGTGTACTTGGTTTTTTGCATTACTATATCTAGTTACTGATGCCATGCGAACAGGTGGACCTGGGCTCCGCTTTGGGAACCTGGAAGACCTGGGCTTGAAAGCCTACTCCGGCTGTTGCCATCTTCCCCTGCCCTGTTATGTCCATCCCTGCTCCTGTTCTGCCCACCCTCTCCTACTCTGCTTTGCCCCTCCCCTCCCCCTTTGGGACTTTCACCCACTCCTGCAGACTAACAGTGTGATTGGGGCATGCTTACTCTTAAGAAGACCCTATTTAATCCAGTGTGTATTTTTCCTGGAAGCTGTGCATGCTGGAACATTTTTGTGTGGGATCCTTCTTGTTACTCCTACCGTTAAAACAAAAGGGGTGCAATGATCCATTCTCTCCCCCTACCCCCCCCCCCAAACTAGCAGATTCTAATCTGATAGATTAAGTTGAGCAAGGGAATATGACAATAAGAACAGATCCAGCCTTGTTATACACTATACATGGATTTGACTCAACATGATGGGCCCCTGCAAATGAGAAGGAATGTGCTGATCCCTGGAGAGGGGAGAAAATGCACCCCTTTAAAATCACAGTTTAAAAAACTGCTTTTTATTGTTGCAGAGAGACAGTCATGCAAGTGATTACAGGTATAACCTAATTATCCACAGATTTTTCTATCTCAAAGCTGATGAGAAGGGCTCTGTTAAATTAAAGGAAAATAGTTGTTTAATAATGCCAGAGAGGGCAGCCCGCTGACAGTCCATCAATCATGGACTGTAGGCTTCACTCCTCCCTTCCCCCCCCAGCATGTGAAAGAAGGCTAAATGGCAGTGATTATTACCTTCTCCATTCTTTCCCCCTCACTATGGTTCCTAGGGAAGGGAGGGATTGCTGCCTCCAAGTGAAGCCTAAGCGCCTGGAGAGAGACTGGTTGCCTCTGTGTGCATTACAAAGGTCAGTAAGGCTGTTTTTAAATCACCAGAATAAAGAGACTTTGTTTTTTAAATTGATTTGCTATAGTGCATTTTTGCCATCTACTGAGTTCTTGGAAGGGAACCCTCAGGAATAATGAGACTCAACCTGTATTCAGTTTTTTCAGTTTTCACAAGGATCTTGCCCTATGCCCAATTGGAAAATCAGCATGAACTGGAATGCATTAGTTATAGCAATTGTGTAAATCTGAATAATAGACATCATGATTTCTGTCCAACTAAAACCACTTTGTCATGGGAGCTGGAAAATGTTTATATGCATTTACCAAGGCTTACTAAATTTTATTTATATTTATACAGGTATTTATATACCGCTTTTCTTTGGTCGTCAGATTTCTCCTCAGACTTTAATCCAAGGCGGTTTACATAGGCAGGCTGTTCTAAACCCCCCTAGGGATTTTTACAATTGAATAGTTCTAGTCTTTCATAGAACTCCTCGTTGCAGCTGGATTCCTTCCCGGTCTGGCCTCTCTCTGGCCCTTCGTCTCCCACGCCCCACTTGAGGGCAACTCCTCTCTGCCACCAAGGGTCAGCTCATCAGTATTATCAGCGTGTCGTCAGTTCTTGGGTACTTCCGGTAGTTTTGAACTGGCAGCCTCAGATCTTCAGGCATACAAGGCGGCAGCTCTACCAACTAAGCCAGACCTCCTGCCCAAGAGAGCAAATCCTGCCCCTCCAAATCCAAGAGAGGATTAACTAAATGATCGATTTGAGTCATAGTAATGAAGGAATATTTACTAAGGAATCACTCAGTGCAAAGTAATTAGGATGATGGTACATAAATAATATTTCTTGTAATTTTGGCTAAGTAACAGTTGCTTAGATCCAAACTTTTTCACTTTCCATTCCTTCTGTTTCATTTTGCAAGTCCCACTTTTGCAAGTACTGCTGCTGTTATTAGAGATGCCAGCTGTACGGATGTGGAGCTTCTCTTTGCAGCCTTTTTTCTCAGTGCACCATTGCCCCAGCTATCTTCATTTTGGGGAGCTAGGCTGTCTTACAGTCATCATGGAGAGGGCCGAGTACCACCTGCAGTACAGTTAAGTACCAATCATGGTTTTATCACCACTGCTTGGAAAAAAAATGGTTTAGATCTTTCAAATACTGTTAAATACAAGTGGGACCATGGTATCTGCTGGGGTTTGGTACTGGGACTCCCCACAGATATAAAAATAAAATAAAATATGTTAAATAAAAGCAGTTAAAACAAAGCACAAGTCAGGCAAGCAGTCAATTAGAACTGCTATTTTGCAGCTCACTCTGAGAAAAGTGATTCCCTCCCTTCACCCTGGCTCTTGGCTGGTGATTAATCACTTCCACATTCCATTGTTTATCCAACCAGAGCAAAGAGAGAGGGTCACTTTTCTTGTAGTAAGATGCAAAATAGCAGCTCTAATTGTCTCCCTAAAAAAGCGGTTTTTTGGAAAGGGACTTTCTTTCCCCTTCTCCAGGAATTGGCAGGGTCCTTCATCTCTGCAGTGACCATTAGTGAGTTTAATCCATGGATAAAAATATCAGTGGATAAAAGAGATTGGATCCATACACGCTTAAAAGCTAGCCCTGTGCTTACAAAGTATTTCAGAACCGGGACTCCAGTTCAAATTCTGTCTTGATTCTGTCCTTTAGATTCTATGCTTTGCAACAACTCAGAAAGATATCCACCATATACATGGATTTTACAAAAACGTTTAAAGTGACCCAACAAACTGCTTTGCAGTACTTCCATGTTTAGTTGTTTGAAAGCATGCAGAAATATAAAAATAACACTGCAACAAAATAGTATGACATCAGCAAATCTAATGTCAGGATTTGAGCTACATTCTTTTGTATAGTGGAAAATTGTAATGTAACTGGGGTCAATCATTATTAGAAGGAAAGTTGTTTGTTGATGTATTGTGAACTAATTTGGTTTTTTACCTCTTTTTAGGTGTATTATCCCAGATGACTGCTTCACATTGCCTAAAAGTTGCATGGTGGCAGATATGCATAGGCTTTTATGTTTACCAACTCAGTAAATCAGAATGAAATAGAATAATCTGAGCCTTTATTACGTCAAGTTAGTATGACAGTTCTTCATTTGCAACTTTGATCTAAACTTTTGGTACAAGCCTTTGAGTATAGATTCTGCAGACAATTACCAACATTTTGCAACCACTAACAGAATATGGTTTCCACTGGAGCTGGCTGCCGCAAAATGCCATAAAGCGCTTTGTGGCAGTGAGGGATCAAGCACATTGGTGGATCAATGGAGGCGTGCCTGAATGGATGAACCCAGTGCAAGGCTGGAACAGGGAGGAGATGGGATCAGAGGTGGGCAGATTGAGTCTGGGAGAGGCTGGGTTTGGCAGCAGTGGTGCATGCTGAATCCCAACCTCCTTACTGGGCCTGATCTGCCTGAATGGTCAAACTTGTGCCAGTGATATAGCTGAAGCCAGCTTGAGTTGACCTGTTGTGATTGCTGGGGATTACCCCAGCTCAAGGGAACAAATGTCCCTTTATCTCTAGGAGCTGAAAATTCCCTGCGGGATGCAGCGTATCCCATGCTGGTGCTGCTGTAGCACCTTGCAGGCATTTACAGCCCAATCCTGAGCTGCCCGGGGTGAGTGGCTGCAGCGGTGCCAAGAATGGCTGCAGCAGCATCCTGCATGCCTTGGGCTGCTGCGGGTGGCACCTTGGGAGAAGGGGACTTCTGTCCCCTTCTCCCGGGTAAGAAAAGCAGCCCCACAATGGGGCTACTTACTTTCCGCTGACCAAGAGGTTGACGGTAAGGTAAATGTGTTTGTGTAGGGTGCCAAGCCCCACACGCACGCCTTGCATCTGGTGGAGCAGAGCTCCACAGGACCCACCTCCCTCCCACCCTTTCTCCACCTCCCTGTCATGCCTCCTCCCTGCCCTCTCCACCCTCCGTCTGCCTCCCCCCTCCCCGGAACACCTTCTCCCTGCCTCCCTCCCCGCCCCCACTTACTGTGCTGTGGCTCGGCAGTCCGTGAGACCGCTGAGCAGCAGAGGATGGGTGGCTGCCCAGTCTAAGCCCAGCACCTGCCAGTGCTGGGCTAGCACAGAGGCTGGCCAGCGGTAAGCCTCGCAGACATGCCTTGCGGGACATTTGCTACAAGCCGGAGTGCCGAGCTCAGGACTGGGCTCTTAGTTAGGATCGGGCTGTAAATGTGCCACCGCTAAAAGAAATCTGATTAGTTCTTTTGCAAGATTTATATTCTCTTTTGAATGAAGGTGCCAGTGCTGGGTCTGGTGTTAGTGGCTGACAAAAGATTATTATGAAGTCTAAAAATAAAGTTGACCAGAATGAGGATATTGCATCTGAAGCTCACCATATGCGATATTACATACCTTGTCCTTCTAATAAGGGCATAGCCCTCCAGTGTTTGGCTTTGAAATTGCTTTCATAATGAAAAGTGTAAAGTGTGAAATATACCATATTTTGAAATATATATGTGATGAATGCCTTGTGTTCTCTTATTCTTTACCTATTTTTCTTTATTTTTGACACTTCTCACTCCCCAGAAACTCCTGAGCATGTTCAGCATCCTAAAAAAGCTACTGAGACACAGCAGTCTTTGTCCTTTGTTTGAAAAGCCATTACATGCATAACCTGGAATCTGTGGATCCAGCATCAGTCACCCACGGTTTAGTGGATTCTGGTGACACACTTTTAGAAGGTCTAGAAAATAAATACCCCAAATAGCTTTGCATACTGTGGCACAGCACAACCACTGGGCAGGAGGTCTGGTCTAGATGGTAGAGCCTCTGTTTGCCTGAAGATAACATCTGCAGGTCGCCAGTTCGAGGCCACCGGCACCCTGAATGGTGAGACCTTGAAGCAGCTGACAAGCCCAGCCAAGTTATGCCACCTGCTCTTTGGTATGAGCGAAGAAGCATCTTGGCTGCCCTCCATGTGAGAGATGAAGGAGCTGCTTGTCAGCTTGTGTGGGAGGAAATATCCGATCAAAAAGATCCATCTGAAATGTTGTGGCTCTTGAAAATAGAACCTTTCTTCGACTGTAAAAATCCCTACGGGGATTTAGAACAGCCTGCTCATGTAAACCGCCTTGAATAAAGTCTGAGGAGAAGTCTGATGACCAAGAAAGGCGGTATAGAAATACATATATTATTATTTTCAGGGCTCTAGACAGTCTTCTGAGCTGCCTGCAGCCTGGTCACAAAGAGACTCTCCGGGGTCACCTTGAGTGAAGGGAGGAACGCAACAGCAGCAGTTGTGCTGGGCCATGGTAGGCAAAGCTATTTCAGGTATTTACTTTCCAGACCTCTTTAAAGTGTGTACACAATATCAGCAGATTCATGGTATTTGTGGGTGGCGTCCAAAATGGAACCCCTTGGATATGGGGGTACTCCTATATTGCTCAGCCTATATTGTTTTTGTGGATTAGAGTCATTTTCTGTATAATGAACCCTCCTAGGTCATGATTTATTGGGCAAACAAACCCTTCTATCTTGGTAAAGGGGTGGGATGTACTTGCCAAGTGGGCTTCACTCCGCCAGTGTATGACATCATTAAACCTAGGTTGCTTAAGATCATGCATAGGGACGCTCATGTGTCTCGTGTAGGTCTCTCATGCTGAATACCCCACCTCACCAACAAAATCTGTTGTATTTATACATACACACCAAACTTGGTAGAGAGGTACTTTTTCAAGTGGTGCTTCTGTTATATTAAGCAGGAGAAAAACATCATCATCCTCTTTATCCCAGCATAGTGTTTTTTCCTAGTGTCTGTTGCTGACAGTATTCTGCATCTTTTTGATTGTGAGCCCTTTTGGAACAGGGACCCATTTACAGTCCAGTAATATTCAATGCTATTGCAGTGGGCTGCTAGGCCCACCCTGTATCATAAGAAGAGCCCTGCTGGATCAGACCAAAGACCCATATAGACCAGTTTCCTATAACTTACAGTGGCCCACCAAATGCTTCAGGGAACACACTAGACAGATACAACCTGTGTCCTGGTGCCCTCCCTTGCATCTGGCAATCAGAGGCAGCCTACCTCTACCTTGCATATACCTACCATGACTTGTAATCCACGATTACCTTTTCCTCCAGAAGTTTGCTCAATCCCCGCTTAAAAGCATCCAGGCAAGATGCCATCACTACTTCCTGTGGCAAGGAGTTCCAGGGCCTCAGAGGAATTTTATCAGGGGGTACAAAGTTTCTTTGGGACCCCTTTGCAAAGGGGGAGGGGTGAAACACAGCAAGGGAAAGTGGTGATGGGCATGCAGAATGGGGGCAGCGAGGGGCAAAACAGGGTGAGGGAATGGTGGAGATAGTCTTTGGAGCCTAGGTGTACCCATCCATGAGGCATTGGCAACGCGATACAGTAATACAGAAAACCAGACACTTTCCTAAGTCTCCCTAAAATCTTTTAAATATAGAAAATCATTGCAGAAAATTGCATCAACATATTTAGGCTTACACTAGAATGGAAAGTGTCATGTTTGTACCAAAACATACTTCTGCAGTAGCTGTAGTTCCACAATCTGTGTCCTTGAGCTCCTGTACACTCCTTCAGGGTAAGCAGATCCAGAAGCCAAAGAGTTCCTGTAGCAGGCCAGTTTCCTCCCAGATTTGACACTGTG
The DNA here is from genome assembly GCF_035046505.1 of Tiliqua scincoides. Lineage (NCBI taxonomy): Eukaryota > Metazoa > Chordata > Lepidosauria > Squamata > Scincidae > Tiliqua > Tiliqua scincoides. The sequence goes on from NC_089822.1 coordinate 195,023,389, forward strand.
TTATGGAGTGTCATGCATGCATTCTTTGGCCCAGCATATATGGCTTGCCTGTAGCTGCAGCTGCATGGTCGTGGTAGTGTCCCCAGCATCTTGTGTGGGCAACAAGTCTGAGTAGCTAGGAAAATATAAGATCCCAGGAAAATTCTGGGCCCCCTCCTTTGGCTCCTGGGCCCAGGTACAAGTTACCCCCCTCTCCTAGGTTCTGAGGAGTTCCACAGACTAATTACATGCTGGGTAAAGAAAAGCACTGGGTATCCAGAACTGAAACTGAGAGGGATGGAGGTCTCCTTGGGAACAATCTCCCCTGACTCTGTGTCGAGCCCCAGTCTGCTCAATGGGGCTATACAGATCTGCAACAGCTAAATTGCTTTCAGGCCCGGGATGGGGGTTAGGATTCAGTGGAAGCCTCCTTTGCCATCCCCACCCCCTCCCAGACCTGAGCTGCCCTCTCCCCACGCTTCCTACCCCAAAACACTTCTAAGATACAGACAGGGCCTCTGAAAGGAATTTTATCAAAGGGTTCAATTTTTTTAAAATCAGGGGCAGGCAGAACAGGGGGCAAAATTGGGCAGGGGAGGGTGGTGCCAGCCGGAATAGTCTTTGGAGCCCAGGTGAGATAGGAAAACGTAAGATCCCAGGAACTTACTGGTCCCCCTCCTTTGACGCCTGGGCCCCCTTTCAGACCATGGGCCCAGGTACAAATTACCCCCTTCCCTCTCCTAGGTCCTGGATACAGATAAGCCTTACCACTGCTTTCATGGCATTCCATGTCATATTAGGAAACATTGCACCTATACAATTAATTTGGAAGTATTGTTTCAATTTCTATTTGATTTTTTTTTCTTTTGTAGAAAGCTGAGGTTGCAGTATTAAGATGTTTAAGTGCCAAACCGGGGGACACACACACACACCATCTCCTGGCATGGAGAAAGAAGCAGTTACTAGAATGTGGTCCAGTGCTTAAGCTGACCAAAATCTGAGCTGACAAAGGAACCAAGCTGTTTTGCCAGATCCCCACTCCAAGCTTTGCTCAGAGAATTATGCCCACTTTAAGCTAGCTCCCCTTCTTTCCACAACAATGGCCCTATCTCTGCCCTGCAGCACTGCTGGACCCCACCACCAGGGTACCTCACCTGTTCAACCTGCAGAGGTCCTGCTTCCTCCCCTCTCCTGCCAGGAGCTCCTCCTGCCACTACAGCAGCACCTTGGTCCTCAGCAGGTCTCGGGTGAGGTAGCCACACACTAATCTCCAACAGTTTCCAAAGTCCATTCACCTATCAGCAGCTCCAGTGATCCATTAGCCATTAATTCCACACCACTTCCTGCATCAGGTGCTTCTTATATCCCTGAGGGACCTATTGCTTTCAAGTGGCTGCAGCTGTGCAGCACACCCTCTGCTAAAATCCCAGACCTTAAAGGGGCCACTGCTGACACCACATCCAATCTCCTCAAGGGATCTTGCACATTTCCATTACACAAGCCACCCAGGAGATGCTAAGAAATAATAACTTCTGGAATATGTGCCATAGCAGGGAGAATAAATAGAAAAGTCTTTAATGTTGTAGTTGGCTTCCCTCCAATTACTGTATCTTTCTAATTATACTCTAATAGTATCTTTTCTAGCCCTTTTTAGTGCATTTATTTTAGGTGTATTCTTTTTGTCTCTTTTTTCTAGATTGGGATCACTGATGATCTTCAAGCTTCTTACTAGTAGTACTTCACGTCCTCTTAATTATTCCATTTGGGTCAGATATTCTTAATGTATTTATTTTTCACAAGGAAAGAAAGATAAAATATAGAAAGAAACTACAAAATAAATGCTGCATCCTGTAAATCCAATACAAGTGATAAACTGCAACAGAATCTCATAAATCCAACCAAAATGCAGAATTTAAATTAAGGACAATATCAGAATCTGATAACCTCCACTAAAGTATCACTTATGGAACAAAAGTTGCACATCATCATCAATATTTGAAAGCCAATAATTAGCTGCATATTTTTTTCCAAAAGTCCAGAAAAAATATCAGTCCTATAAGAACTTGTTATTCTTACACTAATCACCACTGTTATTAACATCATATATCAATTTCTCCATTGTAGTTATCATTCACAGTTTCCCCTCTTCCACATTTGGTACACCCAAATTCTTCTCTGTTACAGCAATACAAATTCATGCAGCTACTAATATGCTTCTTTTAATTTTTGATTTGAAAGTGGAACTGAACTGAGAAAAAACCCAAAACTAACACTTCTGGGGCATCTAACAGATTATGGGCCCAATCCTATCCAATTTTCCAGCACTGGTGCAGTCACAATGCAGGCCCATGGTAAGGGAACAAATGTTCCCATACTTTAAGGCTGTGGTTTTCAAACTGTCCAAGAGTTTGAAATCCGCAGTAAGTCTTTGCAGGGGTGGGGGGGAGGCGGCAGGGGCAGGGGGAAGGCAGCGACGTGATCCTCAGGATCGCGTTGCTCCGGGGGCTGGAGGCACTGGGGTGCACCCTCCAGTCCCTGCAGCAGCTGTCCCTGTGTGCGGGGAGCCTTGTACGAGCACCTACAGGACACCCCACGTCAGGGAAAGGGAGAGTGGAGCGATCTGCTCTGCCTCCGCAAAAGCGGATGTTTATAGCATCGGGGAGCCTCAGAGGGGCTTCCCCGATGTGGGTGGAGGTTGCGTGAGGGCCTCAGGTGAGCGGGGGGGACGACAGATTTTTGTGCAGGAGGGCTGTGATAGCCCGCAGGGAGTGCCATCGCAGACCTTTGCCCTGGGCGCAGGGCTGGGGAGTTCTGCCGCTGTTACTTATGATGCAATCCTATACAATTTTCCAGTGTCGATGCAGCCATAATGCAACCCCAAGGTTGCGTGTTCCCTTACCTTGAGGAGTCCTCCATGATTGCCCCTTGAGTGCAGGATGCAGTACATGCACCATTGCCACAGCTGTACCAGCACAGGAAAGTTGGATAGGATTGAGTCCTTAATTAAATTTTATTTTGTTGTGGGAGGCGAGGCTACAAAATGTTCTTTGGCCCCCAGGTAGCAGATAGATTCCTTAGCTATGCCACTGGCTGGGGGAGGTGGCAGAGCAAGTGGGTCGCAAGCTGTTAGAGGAAGGAGGCAGGTTTTTTCCCCCAATTTTCCCTTTTTTAAAAGCCCAGGTGTGATTTTGTTTCCAATTGTGAGCTCACTTCAGGGGCATCATTTTGAGTTCGGCACCGGGCTACATGATCATTAGCTACTCCACTGATCTTCACATCAGTGAAGTATTGGATGTGCATAGAAATTGTGGTGGGAGTTGCAGTGTATTCTAAAGTTTGGGCCCCAGTCTTTTCACTTCTTTGTTTTGAGTCCATTAATACAGATGATCATGTTGGAAGTTGTCTTCTTCCTCTTTATTGTAGTCATCATCCAGTAGGTGATCAAGAAATTGAGATGTGGAGAGGGATGAGCGGGCCTCTTGTTTCCTTCTGGATAGATGTAGAGTGGTGAATGCCATCAAGTATCTCCCCATCTGTAAGTCATCCCTGCTTTGTGTAGAATGCTTTATGGGGTAGTAGAAAGTTTCTGGATCAGTCTCCTGGCAGATCTGGATTTGGTTCCCTTTGAAGTCTATGGATTCTATGTTCAGCAAATACTTACAGATCTCCTCCTTCAGTGTGTATCTTGTTAACGTCATTATAATATTCCATGAAGAGCTATTATTTTGCAGTAGTGGGGCTAAAGCTCTATGTGCTCACTCAGAGTCTGCTGTGATTTCAAAATCACAAAATCAGTTTAGGGAACCACTGAACAAGAAACAGAATTGTGTCTTTCTTTACCTTCCACTGATGTCAGAATCCCATGACTGCAAATTCTGCCAGCATCTGTTATTCTTGAGTCCAAGTTTAGTTTGGTCACCCAGATTTGCAGTTTTTGTGGCCTTTGTTTGTCCCAATGTTAGAGCCGCCTTATTCACTGTTTCAACAGCACTTTCCAAGAAAGTTTTTATAATTTTTAATAAACTCCTGAAGATCTGTGTCTTAGTGGAGCTGCCTGAACTACCCAGCAAGTTGAGTGATGACATCTGCATTCCCCATTTCCACTGCTTTCAGATGGAATTTTGACACCACTGTTGGGTCTCCTTGCTTTTCTGTATATCAGTGGGGCAACGAGGCAGTTACATACAGTTCAAAGTAGATCTTAAATATTTTTTTTTCTCTAGATGGTGGCAGATTCTGGTGCATAGCCTGGTTAAACTAGCCTGTACTGATTTTTGATCCATCTATTTGTTTTATTATTAGAGAGTTTCCACTGTGAGAAGAGAATCAATGCATCAGCGCCACCTTGACCCATGACATCATCCACTCACTCTTTCTCAATGCTGTGATGCTTTCCATCTCCTTGAGGATCATTGCCAAGGTAAGGAGAAGGATTTATCTGAGAAATAGTTGGGATCTTTATTCCATCCTAGTTTCACACTGTGTCCATCTCATTAAAAAACTCTGCAAATGGGAACTATTTTAAGATGTCCATTCTTCATCAACGATTGCAAGCTGCCTTTCAAGTTTGGAATGCTCAGTCATGCCCTTCATGGGCAGCATGCTTGCCTATGTCTTTCACAGTCCAAGTGGCTGTTTTTCTTAACACCTCTGATATGCTTCCCATGTTTTGGTAATCAAAATAGGAATCTTAGGGTGCAATCCTATCCTGCGCTGGAACAGGCAAGCCAGGAGGCTTGCGCTGTATCCAGCGCAGGATAGTGGCCAGAAGCAGCTCAGACAGAGATAAGGGAAAACATTTCCCCTTACCTCTGGGTAATGGCTGCTGGCCACTATGGGTCTCCTCGGACTTGTGCCACCTTTTGAGGTGACACAAATCCGAGGAGAGTGGTGATAGAGAGATTTCTGGGACTTGGTCTCTGGGTCAAAATGCTAAGCAAACATAGACTCCTTTAAAAGCATATAGAAAAATTTATTTACATGCTATTTACAGATTAAGAATAGATTAGGATGGATACAGGTTTGAAGTTACCCCATGGTGGATATTTGATTTCTCTCCGAACCACACCCAAAGCTCTTGTACTCTATGAAAAACAAGTAACCCATGTGATATTCATGTCACTTCCCTCTCCTTATTTGGCATACTGGTGCATGATTCCAGCCCTAACTGGGAAGTCTGTTATCCGTGTATGGAGAAGTTCTGGCTTGCAACCTTGATTTCACAAGACCCTGGAATGTTCCTTTTGGGAAAGCTATGACGCACATGTTTTTCCCTCTCTGCAGGTCATCTTGACATAATGACTTTCCTATCCTGCTTTTAACAGAAAACCAGTCACAATTTTGGCTCCTAATTTTCGAGTGTTTTTCTTATCTGAAGAGAAGTTAGGTTAACCCTAAAAATCTATATCAGTGGAGTGGCTTGAAGTCGCTCCGTTCTCTCTGGGAACAGGGGTTGGGATCTGGCATAACTGCTGGATCCCAGCCCCACCTCCCACTCCCTGCTCACCTGCCCCCAGGGCTACCCACCGCCCGCTCTCCTCCCGCCCAGGAATGCCTCCCTCCTGCCTCCCCCCGCCTACCATTTTGTGCTTGCGTCAGCCCAGCTTGTGTCAGGCTTGCATCAGCCTCCACAGGCCGGCACTTCTCGAGTGCCAGCCTGGCTTTCTCTCGAGGAGGTGCAAGGGACTTGCGCTGGCCCAAATGCGGATCAGGTCTGCGCCCTTAGACATTCTTGTAGTATAGGAGTTGCTTATCTATAAACAACTCCTCCAAGCTGGGAAAATATTAAAATGACCCAACCTTGTGAATGTGGCTCAATCATGTGGGTTTTCCCATGGAATAAGCATTGCTCTACCTACTATGGTGCTGCTTCAATGGTAAATGCAGTTGTTTGGGGGCCCTATCCTATCCTATTTTCTAGTGCTGGTGCAGTTGTGCCAGTGGGGTGTGCACTGCATCCTGCAGTGGCAGGACAGTCACTGGGGCCTCCTCAAGGTATGGGAACATGTGTTCCCTTGCCATGGGGCTGCATTTTGGCTACACCGCAGCAGGAAAGTTGGATAGGATTGGGCCCTGGGTCATTGATCAATGGGTTGTATGATGTTGAGAAGACACCACCATAGTTACATGGCACTAGACAGGTGAGAGTTGAAGATAGATGATCCATCCATACATGGGGGCACTCTGTGTTTAGCAAACTTCACTTTGTTGTGCCTGCCCAGTATGAAGGTGCTGTTCTGGGTTGGAAGGTGGTCAGAAGTATGTCTGGGATGCCAATATTTGTACTGAGGGGAGAGGACACTCAGAAAAGCCATCCTGAACCGTCTTGACAGCAAGTTGTAGATTATGGGATTTACAGCAGAACTCAGATAGAAGAAAACACCTAGAAGAGAAAAATTCAAAAATAAACAGGGAGGGGAGGATAGAAAAACAAGTTCAGTTACTGAGCTATACATGCTTTGCTAATTCTATTACTATTTAAGTAGCTGAGAGAAACAATGTATATAAGATGACACATTTTACTTGTCCATTTTCTGCCCAGTTAAAGGTATTACCTTATACAGATATTTTCTCATTCTCTGAGACAAAAATTACAGTGTTGTCAACAAGATTAAAATGCTCCATCACACCATAATATACTGTTATAAATAAAAATTACAGAAAAATTATCTTTACAGCCAAATACTATACTGTATAGCATTTGGTGGCAGACCCATCTATTTAAATGCAGGTCTGTACTGCTCACACATAAAGCAAGGTCTGATTTAAAGCTACCCCTCCCAAAGTGTTCGTGGCTAAGGACAGCTAAACCCTCACCCCACTTACTTCCTGTTCACCAGCAGCTCCAGTTTTCCTCACCCAGGCTCACTATTAGTACTGGAGACCAGCTTTGGAAGGGGGAGGGGAATACCTTCTATCTACCTTGAGAGATAGAATGTGCAGGGGAAAGTGAAAGTGGTGGTGGGGAGATTCCAGCAGTTGAATTTCCATGGGGAGGGGGGAGGTTGTGTGGCAGGGGAGGGAGTGGGGTGGGAGGAGGACAGAGCTGAACAGAGTTCCACTTAGCCCCGTGTCGGATCACACAGTCTGACATGGGACTCTCCGGAGCCAGACTCTCTGGCTCAAGAGCCACCACAGAATTGAGTAGCCCCATTGCAGAGCTACTTCCCTTACCTGGGGGATAGGGATAAATGTCCCCTTCCCCAAGGAGCTGCCGGCAGCTGCCTGGGACACACAGGATCCCGTGATAGCCATTTGGCGCTGTGGAACCCTGTGTGCCGGGCAGCTCAGGATTGGGCTGCCCAATCCCCTTTGGCTCTTTCCCCACTTCCCTCCAGTCCCCATTGATGGACACAGTCAGCCTATTGAAATGATGTTATTTCTGGGAACCACTATTGTGATCAGGTTACTGGCTATCTCAGTGGCAAGCTAATGAACATGTAGCCCGGTGCAGAGCTCAAAATGATGCCCGGGAAGTGATGTCACAACTGGAAGTGACATCATGCCTGGACTTTTTAAAAAGTGTAAATTGGGAGGAAACCTGCCTCCCTTCCCCCAACAGTTCACCACCCATGATTTGCTGCCTCTCCCCAGCCAGTGGCATAGCTCAGGCATCTATCTGCTACCTGGAATCAAAGAAGATTTTGTAGCCCCCCCCCCCATGACAAAATCAAATTTAATTAAGTAAATAAAAAAGGCATGCCCCTTATTGGTTAGACACTGTGCTCCCCTGCAAAATATAAGAGTAGCACCACTTGAAAAAGTGTCTCTTTACCAGTTAGCAGGGGTAACTGTATTATGCTCCATGGAAATGGGAGATGACTAATATTAACACCTTATTGGTTCCATTAAGTATCATATTAACATCTCATTGACTCTCAGAACAATCAGTCTCATAGGTCAATACTGACTTAAGGCAGTTGTGTTTTCGTTTTCCGGTTAATTGGCCATAGCTTTTGATACTTTTGATAACTTTTTGATATTTTGATAGAATATAGATATTCTAATGTGGTTTGTTTCATTGCATTCTGCATTAAATTACCTTTCCAATGAGATATAACACGATGGTATTATTCGTACATACCAAGATTTTCACAACTTTGGCCACTAGTCTCAAGCTAGTCATGAGCTAAGGCTAGGCACATGAGCTAAGGCTTTCTCATTAGTATAAAGATGACTAATTATAGTGTAATGAACTCTTATGGTAACTATAGAGTTCATGAATTGCACCACGACCTTTGAAGAATGGGAGCAAAAGTTGATATGACTTGCTGATGGTTTCAGGATACGTTATAAGTAGAAAGTGGGAAGAACAAGAATTGTTGGACTGAAAAACAGTGTAACAGACCACAATTGCTGATGTTGACTGGCATGAATTTCTCAGACGTAAGCATGAGAATTAATTTGTTCACTCTCTGACTGAGGAATGGAATATGGTTGAATAAACATTCGTTTTTCTTCTTCTTAGTGTTTGCTTGCAGTTTGGTGATGAGGTGATCAAACTTAAATAAGAAAAAGTTACCTGAAACTACATGGAGTAAGTTGAAGGTATTGGCAAGTGGTTCTGTCCAGTTTACAACAAAGCTGTAGAAGAGTCGATCTGCGTGGAACGGAGCCCAGCAGATAGCGAAAATTATCACTAGGGTAACTGTCACACAGAAGAGAGATAGTGAGAGTGGGAAGCTATATAATCTGCTCTTCTTCTGTATTAACGTGATTCAGTAAAACACTCCAGATGGTTTCCAGCCTTATCAAATAGAAATATAATGTCATTGTATTTCATAACATTTGTCCTCTGCCTCTTGGCCCACACAATAAAATTAATTTACAATAAAAAAGTTTAATTTTGTCATCATATCGTCTTCTACAGTTCAGTAGAATAACATTGGTTTTTTTATTAGCCTGCTCTTTCCTAAGTGGAGATAAAAAGCATCAGCAGGCTTCTAAACTTTTATTGACCAATTTACTCTGAACAAGAAACTTTGGATAAGCAACCCGGTATTAGGGATAATAGTGCAGATTTGGGGCTTTAGAAACTGGATATTTGTCTCTAGTGTCGCCCAGATGCCCCCTCCAGACCTGACGCGGGGGGTATCTGTGGCATGGCCCAGCTGGGAGGAACAGCTCACCTGGGGGCGGGAGGCGAGGGAGCCTGCTTTGTTGAACTGAGGCAGGGCTAGACGGGCCTGCGCGGCCCTCTGGCACGGCACTCCAGGCCCCAGCAGACTCCCAGTGGGAAGTCAGGGAACGGCTGGGCAGCAGGCAGGGGCTGAGGCGGAAGCGGGACCGCCTCTCGGCTCGCCCGAGGTTTGCGAGGCCTCCAGTGGCCGGAAGGTGTAGGGCTCGCCAGCCTGCCAGCAAGCCGCATAAGAGGCTTGGGAGCCAAGGCGAGCGGTCGCCAGGCTGGAGGCGACTGCAGCGCCCCAGTGGAGACACGGGAAACCTCGTGCCTCCCGCTGGCCTTGAGGCTGCCCATCTCCTGCTTTAAGGGGTCCCCACAGGAGACCCCAACTGGGGGGGCAACCCCTCAGAGCTCGAATGCCACGGGCTGGTGGGCACCCCCTGGGGCCCATCTCAAACCTCCTTCAAGGGGGGGTCCTGCACCAGGGGGAGGGGAGCTGGAAGGGGGACCTTTGGGGGCCCAGTAAGGCCAGGAGCTAGCCCAGAGGGGCACCCACAGGGGGCAACAGGCTCCCCTGTGACTCAGACATGGGCAGCAGCCTGGACACCCGTAGCAGAACGACCCCCAACCCCAAGACAAGGCAAGGGGTCAGAGAGGCAGGGGTCTCACTGGAGGCCAAAGGGGGAGAGGGGAGAATGAGGCTGCTCCTGCTGATGAACTGTACCACTTACCTGCAGTGGGGAAAAGGGAAAGGGTGGTATCCATGTTAATTGACTGTATCACTTACCTGTGATGTAAGAGAGCTGATGAGCGTCAAGCTGTTGACAAGATTAAATTGGGCCAAAAAGCTAAAGTTCTCTGTACCAGTCTCTTCAAAGAAGGCCAAGAGGCCACGAGCACCACCGGGGGAGGGGCGCCCCCAAAGATGGACATTACATCTAGCTGGCACACTTCATTATGTTTTGCAAATCTGGGGCAGGCAATCCTGTGCCTGCATATCAAAGAGACTTTTTTAAAAATTGCAATGATTTTTGTGGGTGTAATTACATGGGCAGTCGGGGTGAAATTTTCCATTCAACAACAATAGGAATTGAAAGGTTCCTTATTATTCTTTGTAAAACAAGGAATAGTGTTGTACTTGTGTATCTAGCTTATGTTATTACAGGTCGTGCCTCAACATTTGTGGGGGTTTTGTTACTGGAACCCCCTCGGATGCTGAAAACCACAGATAAAGAAATCTGACCCACAGAGATCTCCCGGACATAAATTGGGGTAGCATCTGGTAGGTCTCATGAGTCACAGGGAGGCCACTTGCAATCTCCCTGCAACTCAGAATGCCTGCTGGAGCCGTTTAATAGGGGCTTCCAGTTTTCACAAAAACTTCCTGTTTTTGTAGTTTTTCTTCTCTCTGGTATAAAGGCTGCCTGGGACAGGACAGCAGGTGCTCCAAGCAAAGACATTTTGCTATTCTTTCTTTCCTTCTTTATTTTCTTTTGAGTTTCAAAACATCAGTGATGAGATGGATTGTAATGTCTAGCAGATTTATCTCCACTTGCTCCCAAAAGACACATGTTTATATTGATCTTCCTTACATTACTCCATAAGTACAAAGCATCATTCTGTTACTTACACAGCATCTTAGTGATTGACTTTCCGGAAGCCTTTTGAATATTCACTCCCATTTTGTCTGCTACCAAAGCTCGGTCTCTTTTTAGCTGGCAATCAAAAAGATATTTGCAAAAATTTTAGAAATCATGCAACAAGAACGGGTCTGGTGACATTTTTGGAAATCAGTCAAAAAATATTTCATTCGGGCACATCTGCTAACATTGTGATCTACTATTTGTTTTGCCAAACTCCCTTTCTAAACTTGGTCTAGAGCACTTATGCCCACTTTAAGCTAATTAGTCCCCCTGGCTCAAACACAGCTAGCTCTAGCCGTGTACAAAACTACGGCTGAACCTCAGCACCAACAGGAAGGTAACCAGTAGGTAGCTTGCCTGTGGGACTGCAGGGTCCCCAGTTCTTCAAGCAGCAGCTCTTCTGGGTACAGCAGAGCCCTTTCTGCTCTCCATCATTCAGCTGTCTCCATTCAGTCAGTCGGTTTGCCAGGCGATCTGTTAGGGCACAGTCCTAACCTGCTTTCCAGCACTGACATAAGGTCAATGCAGCTCCTAGGTAAGGAAACAAACATTCCCTTACTTTGAGGAGGCCTCCGTGAGTGACACCCAACTGCAGGATGCAGCAGATGTCCCATTGACACAGTTCTGCCAGTGCTGGAAAGCGGGTTAGGATTTAGGCCTTAGTCAGTTTGCCAGTCCATGAGTCACTCCACCAGTTCGTTAGTCAGTCCGCCAGTTCATGAGTCAGTCCTCTCCCTCCCTCCCTCTCTCTTCCTCCCTCTCTCCCTCCCCCTACCCACAATCTCCCCTTCCTCCAAGTACTGCTTTTATCTCTGAGGGCCCTGAGCACACTCACTGCAGTCTAAGGCCCTGGTGTAAACCCCATGCTTCCCAGACCTGTCAGAGCAAGTCTGACAGGCAGCAGGGCCACTGTTGACACCATACCCTATCTCCTTAAGGGATTTTGTGCATTTCCATTACACTACTCTGGAGTCAGTAGGCTGTTTTGCAAGTCATGTGAAGCCATGGGTTTTCTTAAATGTGTTTGTATGGTTCCCCCCTGGAGGGGCCTGGGGCAGTCTTGTTCTAGCCCCAGATTGGCTGGAGGGGGAGGGGGTTCCAGCACCCTTGTCCTCCTCCCTAGTAGAGCCGCCAAACCTGGCTTAGGAGCAGGAGCTATCCACCTCACAGCTCCCTGCTTCACATTGACTGCCTCGCATCCCTGGCTTCCCTGGTTTATGGAGCAAGCCCACCCCCTTTGCCCCATCCCCTTCCTCCTGGTGGGGCAGAAAAGGCCCTTTCCTGTTCATTGCTTGTTTCCTTCAGTGTTACCTGTTTGCCTTGCCAGTCTCCCATACCTGTTTGGGGTGAGCCAACCCTCTTTGCCCCCCTCCAGGGCAGAGAAGACTCCCTACCCTGGGCATTTGGGCCCCAATTCAGGGTAAGTCGGGGATCAGGGCCTTGGGGGGGGGCCCTGACAGTTTTAAGTTTCATAAGCCATAATTGCATTGTAGTATATTATCCCAGTTGGTTTGGGCTCTGCCTGCACTGCTTATCCTCCTATGCAATGTCAAGATGAAATCCTGAGTTTCTCTGCTCCTCAAAACTGCTGGCAAAATGTAGCATTTTTTAGATTGTGAGCCCTTTTGGGACAGGGAGCCATTTAGTTATTTGATTTTTCTCTGTAAACCGCTTTGTGAACTTTTTGTTGAAAAGCGGTATATAAATACTGTTAATAATAATAATAATAATAATAATAATAATAATAATAATAGCAGCAGCAGCAGCAGCATTGTGAGCAAAGCTCTTACCAGTGGTCTGGAGAAGGAATGGGACATGGCAATTTCTTCAGTCAGATTCTCTGACTGCTGTTGGAAAAGCTGAGATGTGAAAGCAGAAATTTGGGTCCAAATCCTGCCTTCTCCCCTTCATAGATTCTCCCCAATCATTTTCTGCCCATACCCCAAACTACCAAGATGCCTCACAATTTCAACTACTGGGTTTGAATGCCTAACTGTTTCACAGATTCCACCCACACTCACTGGACATAACCTTGACAGCACTCCAGTGCTCTTTGCAACAATGGATCACAATCCTATTACTTTGTCATCCACTTCCACAGAATAGAGACCTAAGAAAGCATTTCCACCCACTCCCCCAGAAAAAGCTGAATACAATTTTGTCTTCTTTCATTCTGAGCCTTTCCTGGCACCCCAGAAAAATCATAACACTTCATCCTAAAGAGAGCATTAAAATAAATTCTCCCAATTGCATGTAGAATCATGCCTTGCCACATACTCCCAATAGAGGTTCAACAAAAATACATGTTTAATTAAATGGGCTTTAATAGGCATAAGTGAAAAAATAAGAACAGGTGTCCAGTTTAGGAGAAATGAGATTTTAAAGGCAGGGGAGTCTGTGCTTAGTTCTAAAGGTTCAGAGACCATGGGAGACATTCAAATAGTGGTCCTAGATGAACTAGCTAAATACTTTCCTTGTCTCCCACACTTCCCAACTGTGGTATTTTTGCATGTCTGAAGATTCCCCTCAAACTCAATATAGACAAAAGGGAAAGCTTCCTCTCTGCACATGGAAATATCCTATGTCAGGAAGAATGCTGAGCTGAAGACTTTCCCCAACATGCTCTTCTTTTGTGGGTAGGAGGGTGAGTATTTAAATAGAGCAGCCCAGAAAAAAGATTGCCCACCAAAAGGTTCTTACTCTCTGTGGAAAGGATACCAGCTTTTTTTTTTGCCTTAGGCAACAAAATACCCTAGGCTGACCCCAATTAGAAATGGCAATGGTATGTGATAATGATACAGTCAGCATCCAGCTGAATCAAGCAACGTCCATGCTACACTAGCTGTCTGTTCCTACCCTCTGTAATAAATACAATACTGTACACCTCAAATGCAGTAGACATTCCTGATCTTGCTTGCAAATAACATGGTTAAGGTCAAGTGGTAAATCCCACTGGTAGTATGAAATGAGACTGCAGCCCATTCCTATGCTGCATCATCATCATCATATTCCGAGTTTGCCTGGGTTCAATCTTTGTTTCCCCCCCCACTCTGTCCTATGCTGTTTAATTTATTGCACTGTATAAACATTTTAGGAGCTTTTTAATGGTGGCCAATATAAAATTATTTCTGCCATTTATCAGGTTGTCACATTCTGCCACTGGGGTGAATGTTCAACTGAAGAATTCTTTACTTCATTTTTATTTGTATGCACTTTCAGTTCCGTAACGTGCAAAGCAGCTAGTGACTGCCAAATTTGCCTGAATAATTCAGTGGCCATTTTCTTTTCAGTCACAGCCAATATTTTCTTCCAGGCCAAACTGCAGAATATGTATTGTTGTGGTGTGGTAAGAAACTTGACGGATACTATACCACATAGGAAAATGTCTGTTTTTCTTTATGTACTCCAGAGATAACAGAAAATATGTTACAGTTAACCCTGTGACATTTGTCAGTGCTGTACAGTAGTTATTATTATTATTATTATTATTATTATTATTATTATTATTATTATTATTATTATTATTATTATTATTATTATTATTATTAATATTATTATTATTATTGCCCTGCAGTCCTTTCGGCAAAAGTCCTTGAGTTTCTATCATGTATAATTTAAGATGGCAGTCCCACTGCAATAAATTCCCGTGACGTCAATTGAATTTTAACTGATGCCAGGAGTGCACAAATCCACTTAATATTAGTCATAAGAACATAAGAACATAAGAACAGCCCCACTGGATCAGGCCATAGGCCCATCTAGTCCAGCTTCCTGTATCTCACAGCGGCCCACCAAATGCCCCAGGGAGCACACCAGATAACAAGAGACCTCGTCCTGGTGCTCTCCCCTACATCTGGCATTCTGACTTAACCCATTCCTAAAATCAGGAGGTTGCGCATACACATCATGGCTTGTACCCCATAATGGATTTTTCCTCCAGAAACTCGTCCAATCCCCTTTTAAAGGCGTCTAGGCTAGACGCCAGCACCACATCCTGTGGCAAGGAGTTCCACAGACTGACCACGCGCTGAGTAAAGAAATATTTTCTTTTGTCTGTCCTAACCCGCCCAACACTCAATTTTAGTGGATGTCCCCTGGTTCTGGTATTATGTGAGAGTGTAAAGAGCATCTCCCTATCCACTCTGTCCATCCCCTGCATAATTTTGTATGTCTCAATCATGTCCCCCCTCAAGCGTCTCTTTTCTAGGCTGAAGAGGCCCAAACGCCGTAGCCTTTCCTCATAAGGAAGGTGCCCCAGCCCCGTAATCATCTTAGTCGCTCTCTTTTGCACCTTTTCCATTTCCACTATGTCTTTTTTGAGATGCGGCGACCAGAACTGGACACAATACTCCAGGTGTGGCCTTACCATCGATTTGTACAACGGCATTATAATATTAGCCGTTTTGTTCTCAATACCCTTCCTAATGATCCCAAGCATAGAATTGGCCTTCTTCACTGCTGCCGCACATTGGGTCGACACTTTCATCGACCTGTCCACCACCACCCCAAGATCTCTCTCCTG
The DNA here is from genome assembly GCF_035046505.1 of Tiliqua scincoides. NCBI lineage: Eukaryota > Metazoa > Chordata > Lepidosauria > Squamata > Scincidae > Tiliqua > Tiliqua scincoides. The sequence goes on from NC_089822.1 coordinate 195,038,654, forward strand.
ATCTGTCACAGACAGCTCAGAACCCATCAGCCTATATCTAAAGTTTTGATTTTTTGCCCCAATGTGCATGACTTTACACTTACTGACATTGAAGCGCATCTGCCATTTTGCTGCCCATTCTGCCAGTCTGGAGAGATCCTTCTGGAGCTCCTCACAATCACTTCTGGTCTTTACCACTCGAAAAAGTTTGGTGTCGTCTGCAAACTTAGCCACTTCACTGCTCAACCCTGTCTCCAGGTCATTTATGAAGAGGTTGAAAAGCACCGGTCCCAGGACAGATCCTTGGGGCACACCGCTTTTCACCTCTCTCCATTGTGAAAATTGCCCATTGACACCCACTCTCTGCTTCCTGGCCTCCAACCAGTTCTCAATCCACGAGAGGACCTGTCCTCTAATTCCCTGACTGTGGAGTTTTTTCAGTAGCCTTTGGTGAGGGACCGTGTCAAACGCCTTCTGAAAGTCCAGATATATAATGTCCACGGGTTCTCCCGCATCCACATGCCTGTTGACCTTTTCAAAGAATTCTATAAGGTTTGTGAGGCAAGACTTACCCTTACAGAAGCCATGCTGACTCTCCCTCAGCAAGGCCTGTTCGTCTATGTGTTTTGAGATCCTATCTTTGATGAGGCATTCCACCATCTTACCCGGTATGGATGTTAGGCTGACCGGCCTATAGTTTCCCGGGTCCCCCCTCTTTCCCTTTTTAAAAATAGGCGTGACATTTGCTATCCTCCAATCTTCTGGTACTGTGGCCGTTTTGAGGGACAAGTTGCATACCTTAGTCAAGAGATCTGCAACTTCATTCTTCAATTCCTTAATAACCCTTGGGTGTATGCCATCAGGGCCCGGTGACTTATTGATCTTTAATTTATCAATGAGGTCTGAAACATCTTCTCTTTTAACCTCTATCTGACTTAACTCCTCGGTTAGGAGGGGCCGTTCGGGCAGCGGTATCTGCCCGAGGTCTTCTGCCGTGAAGACAGATGCAAAGAACTCATTTAATTTCTCTGCCATCTCTAAGTCTCCTTTTATCTCCCCTTTCCCTCCCTCACCATCCAGAGGGCCAACCGCTTCTCTGGCGGGTTTCCTGCTTCTAACATATTTGAAGAAGCTTTTATTATTCCCCTTAATGTTGCCGGCCATGCGTTCCTCATAGTCTCGCTTGGCCTCCCCTATCACCTTCTTACATTTCTTTTGCCACAGTTTATGTTCCTTTTTATTCTCTTCATTAGGGCAAGACTTCCATTTACGGAAGGAAGCTTCCTTGCCCTTCACAGCCTCTCTAACTTGGCTGGTTAGCCATGCGGGCACTCTCCTGGATTTAGTGGAACCCTTCTTTCTTTGCGGTATACACCTCTGCTGGGCCTCTATTACTGTTGTTTTAAGCAGCCTCCATGCACTCTGGAGAGACTGGACTCTTTTTACCCTCCCTTTCAACCTCCTTCTAACCAGCCTCCTCATTTGAGGGAAGTCCGCCCGTCGGAAGTCAAGGGTTTTTGTTAGAGATTTGCCTGGTATTCTTCCCCCAACGTGCACGTCAAAACGGATCGCAGCATGATCACTGTTCCCCAATGGCTCAGTAACGTTTACATCTCTAACCAGGTCCTGCGTACCGCACAAAATTAAATCCAGAGTCACCTGTCCTCTGGTGGGCTCCTTGACTAGCTGATCTAAGCCACAGTCATTTAGCACGTCAAGAAATCCGGTTTCCTTATCGTGACCAGAACACAAATTGACCCAGTCAATATGAGGATAATTGAAGTCCCCCATGATTACAACCCTGTCCTTCCTTGTCACCTCCCTGATCTGTTTCCTCATTTCAAGGTCCCCATCAGATTTCTGGTCTGGAGGACGATAGCACACCCCCAGTATTACATCGCTGCACAAGCCTGGTAATTTAACCCACAGAGATTCTACAGTGGAGTCGGACCCACCTTCAATCTCTACTTTGCTGGATTCTATCCCTTCCTTAACATAAAGGGCCACCCCTCCTCCAACACGCCCCTGCCTGTCCCTCCTGTAGAGTTTATAGCCCGGGATTGCGGTATCCCACTGATTCTCCGCATTCCACCAGGTTTCCGTTATGCCCACTATGTCAATATTTTCCCTTGTCACCAGACATTCCAGTTCTCCCACCTTTGCTCGTAGACTTCGGGCATTCGCATAAAAGCATTTATACACGGAATGCCCCAGGATGGGCTGCTTATTCGCTCCTTTGTCCCCGCATCCTCTCACTGTGCCAAACCGTTTATCACATCCCATCACCCTACCTTTCCCAATTTCTTCTCCTACCCTGCCTTTGTCTTGTTGTTCTCTAACCTCCCCATCCTCATCCCATAGGGATGAGGAGTCCCGAACCGGATGCCCCTCGGCTCCTGTCGGCCTTCCCCCAGGGATCAGTTTAAAAGCTGCTCTGCCACCTTTTTAATGTTATGCGCCAGCAGTCTGGTTCCATTCTGGTTCAAATGGAGCCCGTCCCTCTTGTACAGGCCCCGCTTGTCCCAAAACGTTCCCCAGTGCCTAACGAATCTAAACCCCTCCTCCCTACACCACCGTCTCATCCACGCATTGAGACCCCTGATCTCCGCCTGCCTAGCTGGCCCTGCGCGTGGAACAGGTAGCACTTCAGAGAACGCTACCTTTGAGGTCCTGGCTTTCAGCTTCCTGCCTAAAAGCCTAAATTTGGCCTCCAGGACCTCCCAGCTACACTTGCCCACGTCGTTGGTGCCGACATGCACCACAGCCGCTACCTCTCCCCCAGCACTGTCTACTAGCCTGTCTAGACGAGAAGTGATGTCCGCAACCTTCGCACCAGGCAGGCAAGTCACCATGCGGTCCTCACATCCGTCGCAAACCCCCCTCTCTATGTTTCTAATAATCGAATCCCCCACTACAAGAAGCCCCTGACCCCCCTCCCACCGAGGAGTATCCCGAGTGCGCTCGGATACGGGCCCATCCCCTGGAGAAGGGATCCCCCCTAGGGGATTGTTTCCCTCCTCTCCAGGATGACGTCCTCCAGTCCCGAGACTTCCCACCCGGGCAGCCGAGGAGCTGCACGCCTGAGGTTGGGACGAAGCCTGATCGTCCCCGGAAGTCTCCCCACGGTCCTCCTCTGGCTGCCTGCGCTTCTCCAGGTCGGCCACCAAGGCTTCAAGGGAGCGGACGCGTTCCCTGAGAGCCTGGAGCTCCTTGCACCGAGGACACACCCATGACTTATGCCCAAGAGGCATATAATCATACATGTGGCACTCGATGCAGAACACTGGATAGCCCCCACCCTGCTGCTGGCTGTCTGACTGCATAGCTTTTTTGTTGTTGTTGTTTTATTTATGGGTCCTTTTAAAAACCGTACACTGGATAGCAGCCCTCTTCTCAAGGGAAGAGGAAGGGCAGTGTATGGGGCCCTGGCCTCCTCGCCCTGCTGCCGAACTCGCCCAGATGCTAAACTCTTGTGCCTTACCTGGCACTTGGTTCCCAGAGGCCACACGCGTCTGCAGAGAGCCTCGCGCGATGGCCCGCCTAGCTTTATACTCCTGGCTGGCTCCTCCCCCCTCCTTCCTTCCTGATTGAAAGGGGGCTGGCCTTCCCAGGTGAGTTTACAAAAGCTCAGGAAGGCAAATGGCTGCTGATGGGCGTGACCTACTCTGCAGGCTCCTGAATGGACTGCTTGGATTAGCCTACTGGGGCTCTTAATGGGTTGGGAATTGGCCCTTCCTAGGTCCTTTCCCTCCTAGTTCTGTTCTCTTAGGCTGGACTGTTTTTGTAACCGCAAGCTAGTTTTTATTTGGGTTTGTTTAATTATTTATTGCTCTCTAGATCCTGTGTCCCAATTTACTGACCTATTTAGGTTATGTTCTAACTTAGATTAGGTTTAACCTGGGTTAAGTATAGGTTTAATTTAAACAAGTAGAAAAACCTGCTTTCCACTTTATCCTCCTCCCTTCCTTCGATTAAGTGCTACCTTAGGTGCAGCTAACTTTCAACTTTGATTTAAATGCCTGACCCTTGGGCTCTTACTCACGAGTAGGACTCTGCTCTTACTCACGAGTAGGACTCTGCTCTTACTCACGAGTAGCCCTATGTACCTCCCTTAGGTGCTAACTTTCAATTTTGATTTAAGGTTGCTTTAAAGGTAAGATTAAGGTTAGAAGACAGGGAGTTAGAAAGATTAGTCAAGATTAACGCCTCTGCAGGAAGTGCTGCTTAGAAATAAGTTCCCTTAGGGGCGAGGGAAATTACTTTAAAGTACATTTGTGTAAAATGCGGCAGTAAGTCTCCTTGAAATAGCTGATGCTCTTAACTGTGTAAGGATTTTTATTCAAACAATTTCCACAAGACCAAGTTCCCTGTAAGTAAAGTCAGTTGCCTGTAGGTAAAGTTGATGGGTCTTATTTCTGAATAACATGCAGAGACCTAAACTTTCAGGTACAATGAATGTGAGCTGATAATGTCCTTAACTGAGAAGACGCAAATTGCTTCCATTTAGTCCTAAACACCCATATTAGGGGATATTCCTGTTAGTACTATCCAATGAAAGTAGCCATAGTGGCAATTGCAGATTTAACCGAGAGTCAGGACACTGGAAGTTAAACTAACACTTATTTCTCTCCTCCGGTGGCTTACATAGTGCTACCTAGTGGCTTCAGTTAACACCATGATAATGGTCTTCCTTATGGGAAACAAAACTGATGCAACGCCACAGTGCTGTTCAGGTATGATGGTTTTTAAACATTCTTGTCCTATGGAATTCCTCACATATCAATTTTGTGCTGAGGAACATGTGCAGAGGCAGAGAACTTCTGGGATACAAAATATAAGTTCAAATGAGACCGCCGTTTGGCCTAGACTAGAGCATGCATGATGACCATTAAGACCATTAGTGGGAGCAAGCTGTCCTTTATCAAAGCTTCTCTGCATCAATTAAAGGAGGCCTTGCTAAGCTTCAGGTCTCCTCAGGTTCCCTAGACTGTGCATAATGCACAGGCCGCAAGACTTTCAGCTGGCAAGTCTCAGAAAGGAGCCAATTGATGTTTGCTTAAAAGTCTCATTCAGCTAGATAAGCCAGAGAGAGAGAGTGCTCTATGCCTGTGTAACCAGGCTGCTTAAATCCCATTGACTTAAGGACACTGAGTAGCTGCATAGCCCAATCTTATGATGGTATACTTGGAGTTTAGTGATGCATTATCGCAAGGAAGAATGCACAGGATCATACCCTAACTCAGAGCTATTCAAACTTGGGCTTCACAACGCCCCAGCCTGGCAGCCTTAATCCCCAGGATTGTGTCACTCAGGGGCAGCAGGGACTGGCACTTACTCACCAGTCCCTGTCGGGCAGCAGCCTGTCGGGGGTCTGGGGAGTCCTGCGCGAGTGTTTTCTTTGTGGTATGAACTGTTCAGAAGTGGAACGGTCTGTCTCGGAAGACTCCCTCAGAAGACTGGTAAACTGTCATTGGAGATATTTAAGCAGAAGCTGGATATCCACCTAGCAGGGCTGTTGTTGCTGTGGACAGCCTGCTTTGGCAGGGGGGTGGGCTCCAGTATCTTGTAAGAGCCTTCCAATTATATGATGCTTTGTTTTTGATATCTATTCTTTTCCACAAATCTTTTGTCTTTGGATTGGAAGCTATTTTCATCTCTTAGAGCTGAATCCTACCCCCTCCCCTGCTCGTGCAGCTGTTGCAGCTATTCCAAAAATGGGCACATTATAGGAGAGAAAAGAGGTCCACAGAAGGGATAGGGTCCAGTGTGCACCAGCGCCACCAGATTCACTGCCTCCTGCAGCCTCCTGCCTCTCCCCACACAGCTTCTCCCCCTCCCTGCCCAGTTCCTTCCTTCCCCACCCCCTTCTGCCTTCCCTGCTGAGTTACCTGCTCCAGCAGGTGGCCAACAATCTGTTAGTGCAACTGGGAAGACTTCCGCCTTCCCCAGCGGTGCTCTGGCCACTTTGCAGCAGTTGCTGCCAGTGGAACACATGGGCAGCTGGGTCCAATGGGATTGGGCTGGTATTCTCTTCTTTTCAAGGGAGTTGGCTTTTTTTCCTAATGCTGATTTTGTACCCATTCCAAGATTTGGAATTTGATTTGATTTTCATCAAATGGATCCAAGTATCTCATCTTAGCCACGTTCTCTCTAGAAACTGAAGTAAGGACTTCCCCCTGTGTCATTTAGTGAGACATGCATTTATTAATAATTCCCCACATTAACTCCTTTGGCAACAAACCAGGTGAAGGGTTGGAGCTCCAGTGACTGAAACTCAGTAGCCTCTACCTGAAATCTTCATATGCTGAACACCAAATATGAATTTCAATCTTGTTATAGGTGCTTTCCTTTGAATTGGTATAAGATTAATATGCAGGTATGCATCAGCTTTTACATTAAGCAAAGTGGGAGCCAGGGAAATACAGGATCCTAAGTGCCAGAGCAGGGGGTCTTCAAAGCATGCATGATTCATTTGTATGCAACTGAATGTTGTTTTAAGTCAAGATGAAGTTTTTGATATAAATGTAATGAAATACTTCAGGGGTGACACATCCAAGAAGGACTAAGGTAGCATTCTCAGGCAGGCCTCCATCTATCCACTCAACACCCCTGCATTTCCCTGGGCTGGAAAAGGAAGAGAGGATGAAGCAGAAAAAGAATGTGTGAAGTAGGGGAGAGGGGTGGGCTAGCTAGAGCATTGATGCTTTAGGTCACCAATCTCTTTGCTCCCATACTTTCTTCCACTCTGACATTCTCTTTCTTTTCCCATCCAGGAAATGGGAAGAGCAGAGTCTATCACATCAACAAGTAAGGGGGGCAGCCTTTCGCGCCCCCCCCCACCCCGCCTCAGGCATTGAGAGGTTCTGGATCAGCCCTGAACAACTTGATACAGCTGCTACCCAAAACAGGCAGAAAAGCACCGCAGCCAGTATGCTTTAAGAGTTGTGACCATAAGCATATTTGTATTGTTGCTGCTGCTCTCCAGATGATATTAGCAGGCAGGAAAAAGGAGGAGCCACAATACTGTGGTCCCATTATCCTCCCTTCTCACCCATCCACAGACTTGGAAAGGTTCCCTTCTCTCAAACTGCAGGCTTTGGATGCATTAAGAGAGTAAAAGAATATAAAGACAAATATAACCATGTTCATGTTTAGCTTAATTATCCAAAGCAAATGAGCAAGTTGAGGCAGGGTGGAAGGAAGGTGGCATCCAGATCTAATCCAGACACCCATGGCACCTGGTATCAAGGCCTGGTACCACCTCTAAGTTGGTATGCAAAATGTACCATGCAGTTTTTGTCCTCCTGCACCTGCAAGCTCCCAGATCAGCTCCTGCATTTCCCCCAGCCAACCCCTGCACCACTGCATGGTTGCCGCCTCCTGCATCTCATTCCCATGCCAGTCTCTGGACCACTGCCCTTGTATCAACGCTCGGATTCCTACAAGCCCCTGCATTGCCCTCTCTGGTCCACCCCAGATTTGTCCCACTTCCCCACTCCTGTTGCTCCCCTCTTCTTCCTGCTCTGTCATTTGAAAGGCTGGAGAGAACGGGGAAGGAAGAGAAGAAATGAAGTGTGGTGACCAGTACCTTAGAGTCACTTCTCCCCAGTGACTACATCTCTTCTCCATCCCTCTCTGCCCAGGATGCAAATGTTTTTTTTTCCCCCTCCAGGACTCCAGTGTATTTTATATTTCATATTATATTATGCATGCATTGTTGAAATATTATCCACTTCTGCTCAGCTAAACAGAAGGCAAAGACATAAGTTAAACATTAAAAGACAACAAGCCACATCATTTAGAATGCCCTAGACTGTGTTCTTTTATAGGCACTGGTTTTTCAATAGTTCCCCGTTTGTTCCCGTGGAGAGTTTTGTGGAAAAATCAATGACCTGCTTTTCTTAAAGTATCAAACGTGACAGTAGATAATGCCATGAGGCGGTCTTGGTCCACCAGGGGGTTGTGATCTGCAAAGAACAAAAGGCTGTTGCTGTCTTCACACGTGGAATTCTGTTCTCCCAGCAGTCCATAGCAGAACAACTCCAAGTGAATCAAGGAAGCAAGACATTTGTGCCGGTAGGGTAAGACCCTAAACCAGTGGTATTCAAACTGGGGCGTCGCGACGCCCCAGCCTGTGGGTCCTGGCCTCTGCCCCCTTAAGGGGCAGGGGCAGCCAGGAGACAGGGGGAAGGTAGCGGCGCAATCCGCAGGATCAGTGCACAAGCTGCACTGGTGCCACTGCATCGGCCTGGGTGAATTTCATTAGGATTGGGCTGCAAATTTCATATAACTAAATTGAAAATGTTTGTTTTTCAAAATTGATTGGTCTGTTCAAGTCTCCTTACTATCCGCACTTAGGATCAAATCCTATCCAATTTTCCAGTGCCACTGCAGCTGTGAAAATGGGGCATACGCTGCATCCTGAGATGGGAAGGCAGTCACGGAGGCCTCCTCTAGGTATGGGAACTTATGTCGGGGCTGCATTGCGGCTGCACCGATGCTGGAAAGTTGGATAGGACTGGGCCCTTAGAGACTGTAGGGGTTACGTCTGCACTTAATGCAATATCTATGTATGCAATATCTATCTATGTATCTTGACAGAAAGTCTTGACATTCTTCCTTGAAAAATGCATCCCCAGATATGTGCACTTGATGAGATCATTGCAGCTATGATGCCAAACCAACCATATTCAGCAGTAATTTCTTGGTTGACTGAAAGGGGCATTAAGCACTTTTCATGAAAGATACTGAGCCAAGCTAGCTGCGATTTTTTAATTGCATAATTTGATACTTTTTAAAAATATAAACAGCAGCTGCAGAGTATGTGAATCTGGATCAGGCCTGTGGCATGAAGGGGAGATGGGACTTTAACCCTTTTCCCTTGCTGAGGTGCCATTCCCTGTGACCATTACATTACGTGGAAACTGATGGAGCTTGTACCTGAAGCTCATGCTGATGGAAGGCCCACAGCCATGCCAACCTGAGAAGGTGAGGGTCTCCTACTGCCATTTTCTCTGTTGGAAAGAAGGCACAATGCCACTTACAGGGTAGTAGGGGCAATCTTCTTTCCAGGAAACAGATGAGTCAGAGGCTAACTGTCTCAGACCTTTATTCTTGTCTTCTTTGGCCTGTGGGGGTCTTTCCCCACATGACTTCCTTCATCACTCTATCTCCTTCTGAACCTTCAAGCACACAGACCTGCCATTGTCCAAGGTCTCTCTGACTGATCCTACATATTCCTGGTTCACTGGCCAAACACCCCCCAGCAAGTCAGATATGTATGTTCCCAATTTGTTCTTGCATATCCTACCATCTCAAAGGTCTTAATACTCCATGAGAGAGAAGGGCACAGTTCTCAAGCAAATAAACCAAACACCGAGTATAAGTGTTTGCACACATTCACCTGACTGGCCAAATACACCATTCAGGTGGGCATACAAGTCCTCATGGCAACTACCTTCTAGTAGGGACCTCTTATAACAGCCAGTCCTTCAGCTAAGGGGAGACTAAAGTCCTGTGGACTAAGGGCCATATCCTCTCCAAATTTCCACTGGTGTACTGTGCCAGTGGGGTATGTGCTACATCCTGTTGTGGGGGGAAAGTCATGGAGATCTCCTCAAGGTAAGGGAACGTTTGTCTGCTTACCTCAAGGTGGCATTAAGGCTGTATCAGCACTGGAAAGTTGGATATGATTGGGCCCTAACTTCCCTGCTCTTGCAAGCACTGAGCTCCTCTAAACTCCAGAAACTCAAACCAGGGACTCTGGTTCATTCCAGCAGCAGACATAGGCCCAAATCCTAACCAATTGTCCAGCACTGACATAGCTTGCCAATGCGCCATGTACTGCATTCTGCAGTTGGGTAGCAGTCATGGAGGCCTCCTCAAGGTAAGGGAATGTTTGTTCCCTTACCTCAGAGCTGCATTGCCCTTACCTCGGTGCTGGAAAGTTGGTTAGGATTGTATCCTGAGTGGTCCAGGCCAGACATGGATAATTATAGTTCCTTTGTACTCACACAGGCACAAGCCTGTAATAAAAGAATGGTTTATTTAAATAATAGAATTAGGTTTACGTGTAACTTTGGAAACATTTATTATTTCAGAGAATCAATGCTAAATGCTAACACGCAATGCTAAAACAATAAAGCTAAGCTCTTAAGCTTACTTGTTCCTAAAACTCACCTGGATCTTACCAACTTCTGAGCATATGCAAAGGGTAGCTCTTCTACTTGCCACCGCACAGCCAATGCAACCAGCTATCCATAACAGAGCAGCAAAGCTCACCCTGTCCCAGCTACAGGGGTTTTAATACCTTAGCTCTTAGCCAACCAGAGGTTTGGACCAGCCAAAGGTTCTGAAAAATGATCTCATCACCGGAGACGATTGTTGGTCACCCATTCCAACCCCTCCCAACTGGAGAATCACAACTGCAGCCAATTCCCAATTAGTAAGAACTTGAAGATCCACCATATTTTTGGTCTCTCACCCAGCCAAAGTGACATTCAAGATAAGGAGGTTCTTTCCCAGTTAACTAGCAAACTCTGTTTCCCCAGCTACTACAAAATGGCTGAAGGCTTATATGATGAAGTCAAACCTAAGTCAGGATTTTTACCTGTTCTTCAGAAGATCTCTCTCCATAACCTCTGACCAGCCACATGGAGTCCACCATGCCATAAGGCTTTACACACCCATGCAAAGGAAACAGCTCCAGGATTCCTTGTTCCAAAGTCTAGGACCAATGCAGCTAACAGAGATGTGCAAGCTTGTGACATGTAAATTGTTTAAAATTTTAATACCTCCTGTTTTATTATTAGCAGCAAACTAGCAGGAGTTGGTGAGGAAGCAATTAGAAGAAAGGGTCTTTTGCTATATGACTGTGCTTGATAGAGACCCCTTTTTTCCAACACTCTCCACCACTTCCTGGAAAGCCAGGGTTCCAGGAGTAAGGAATTACTGAGGAGAAACAGCAGCCTCTTTTCCCCATTGGAGCTCTTTGCCTACAGCTCTGATTGTCAATCTTACCTTTAAAGATTCAATTTTTTTCCTCTTTACACTAGGGGAAATCCAACTTTCCACTGAAGTGCTCTCATTCTCTGTCATTTCTGAGCATTGTTTGTAAATCAGCTAAAGAAAGGAATTCACAGTAGTGAGGGAATTTTGCTCTAATTTACTAGCTCCGAATGTCTTGGAATACTGTTTGTTTTAGAATCTTGTTTATTTTTTTTATAGATCACTTTAAAGTGGAGCAGAATGTCTGAAAATGAGGGGTGGCATATTTCTATTTGGAAGATGCCATGTCTTTGTGACTTATAAGCTTTGTGCTCACCGCCATTATCTTTGTCTGCAATCATCAGAGCATTATATTCTTTCAGAATGCACTGGCAGAATTTCTTGCCTTTTACCATGCATGAGAGATAGAGAGAACAGTCAGGGTGATATTTGTGCAGAACAAACTTGGTGAGGAACATGCAAGGAAAAGGATAACCAGTTCCATGAATAAAAGAGATAATTCCTAACTACTCACTGCTTTATTGTATGAACCCAGCATGACAATTCCTGAATTATGTAAAAGGTAATACTTATAGTAGTGATTCCTTCTATGAATGAAATCAGATGAATGCAATAGAAAGACAGATGGAAAAGAAAATGTGTGTAAAGAGTGGACTCCCAAATCTTTTACAACTGGCAGCAATGGTTTAATATTAATTGAGCTGGGATGCCTAACCCACAAAGTGAATTGATGCTAAACAAATCACTGCCAGCAAGGTGATGCAGTTGTAAAATAACCTGTGGACCTTATGGTGAGTTTTGATTAAACAGTTTCTGTAAGGTCCCTTTGAAACCATATTTCGTACATCTACAAGGCAAGAGCGCAGTGGTTCTCAAACTCTCTGGGAGAGTTTGAGAGCCACTAAGTTCTTGTGTGGGCGGGAGGGGGGAGGCAGCAGGGGCGGGGGAAGGCAGCGGCGCAATCCCCAGGATTGCGCTGCTCAGGGGGGCTGCAGGGGCTTGGGTACACGTACCCAAGCCCCTGTAGCCTCCCAGGGGTGCGGGAAGCCTGGCACGACCTGCAGCAGAGCTCCCCGCAGCAGTGAAAGTAGATGCGGAGCGATCGTGTTCCGCCTCCGCTAAAGCGGAAGTGGAGCGCGATCGCTCCGCAACTACTTTCACGAGTGAGGGGGGGGGATGGATGGATGGATGGATGGCATGACTTCCTGCATTCTGTAGACTGCATCCAGTCAATTTCAAATTCAAGAAGCAAGATCTATGCCCACTTTCTAGGAAGTAAACACCAGGGCCTCTGAGAGGAATTTTATCAGGGGGTACAAAGTTTCTTTTGGGCCCCTTTGAAAAGGGGGAGGGTGAAACAGTGGGGGAGAGTGGTGATGGGCGAGCAGAATGTGGGCAGGGAAGGGCAAAACAGGGTGGGGAGAGGGTGGAGACCTCTCCCTTAGACCTTAGAAAGTTTAAACTTTCTAAATTACCATTTATTAGTTAAACGTTAATTAAAATCAGTGCAAAAGTGAAAAGAACCAAAATGCAGTGGGAAATGAAATAGGAATTTGTAAGAGAGCTAGATACAATTCAAAAATGAACTGATATACATAGGCTGGGCACCACTGTTCGCTAATAATTTGGTAGGGGATTTTGTGCAAAATGATTTGAGTTTGCGTTTGAACTTGTTTTTCCCCATTTCCAGAAAGATAACAGTAAGATGAGACAAAGGTGATTAAGTAAGAAATTAAAGTGTAAGATGACATGGTGGAAGATGAGATGGAGTTTAAAAAGACGGTTTCATAAAGACTGATTACTTAGGACTCACTTTTAGTCCCATCAGGCAGTAGAGCACACTGATGACACTCACTGGTAGCACATAAAAGAGCAAAGAAGTTAACTGGATGATCCAGTTGTAGATCCACATGGGCTTGACCACAGTGCAGGTAGCAGAGCCAGGGACCTCTGTGTGATTTGGAAAATACTGTAGCACAATACCATGGATGCTGGTGTTGGGAAGAGAAAAGAGGACCGAGAGGAGCCAGAGGGCAATGATGGTACGCAGAGCTCGCCGCCGAGTGCTCTTCATTTTGGCTTGGAAGGGGTGAAGGATGGCCACATACCTTTCTGCACTGACTGTGGTCACACTCAGGATGGAGGCAAAGCACACTGTCTCAAAGAGCGCCGTCTTGAAATAGCACCCCACCAGTCCAAACAAGAAGGGGTAGTTGCTCCACATTTCATAGACTTCAAAGGGCATCCCAAACAGCAGCACCAGCAGGTCTGAAACAGCAAGGCTAAAGAGATAGTAGTTAATGGGAATTCTCATGTTCCTGTGCTTGAGAATCACCAGGCACACCAAAAGATTGCCAGGCACACCGACGATGAAAATCAAAGCATACACCCAAGTCATGGGCAAAAACAGGTGGCTCCGTCGGGGTCCGTACAAAAAAGCTAGGTAGTCCTCTGTGCTGTTTAAGTACCTCTCCAGTGGCTCTACTTCTCTTTCAATTTGGTGATGGCACCAAGAGAAGTTAGTGATCCAATCCATGGTAGGTTCTCTTGAGGAAGAAGAGTCTCTTTTCTGCATCAGATTTCTTGAAGATTTACTTGTTTCAGGTTCCTCAAAAGTAGAGGTGTGTGTGTGTGTGTGTGTGTGTGTGTGTGTGTGTGTGTGAGAGAGAGAGAGAGAGAGAGAGAGAGAGAGAGAGAGAGAGAGAGAGAGAGAGAGAGGCAGAGGCAGAGGCAGACGGAGTGAGAAAGAAGGGAGAGAAGTTGATAGAACGTCTGTTCAAACCTGCAAGCATAAAGACACGAGAGAAATATGAGAGAGTGTGTACATCTGCTTCTGCTAGAATAATCATTCCCTTGTGAAGAGTCCCTTTAGCAATAAGCCCCTCCTTTCACTTATACTCATTGGTTAGCTTCATGAATCAAATTACGTGTTGATGGGACTGCTCTTGGCTACTTGCTTCAGCTTTCCTGACAGATGCATTTATAGTCCAAGAGGAAAGACGGGAGGAAGGTGGCTGGGAGGAATGGAGCACTGCCCCTGAATGTTTTGATAAAAGATTAGCAGCAACACCCTTGCTCGAGGCTGAGCATCAAGCAGGAGGGAGGCAATCTCAGGACTAAAGTCTTAATCAAAGCTTATGCTGAAGTAAATTCTTCCAGCTGGAAGCTACAGAATATAAATAATACCGTTTGCCATGTACAGGCATGGAGCTCTTATTGATCTGAGTGTTCCACATTGTGTAACAAAAAATGCCAATAGTTTGGCAGGTGAAGAGATGGTATTTTATCTTAGAGCCCATTCCTGGGCTCGGTGCTGTGGCTTTGTGCCACCACGCAATGTTGCAAATGTGCCATAAGGCACATTTGCGAGCCTCACCGCCAGGCTACCACCCATGCTAGCCCAGCGCTGGCCAGTGCTGGGCTAGTGCGGGGCAGGTGCCCAGCCTCGGCGGTCTCATGGACCACCGAGTCACGGCATGGTAAACAGGGATGGGGAGGGGGCAGGGAGGAGGCGTTCCAGGGAGGGGGAAGGCTGGCGGGGTGCGGAGAGAGGGCGGGGGAGGCATGGCATGGAGGCAGGGGTGAGGAGGGGGTGAGCGGGAGGCGTGCCGGGGGAGGGAGGGAGGTGGGTCCATAGAGCTCCGCTCCACCAGATCCAAGACATTCATGGAGGGCTCAGTGCCCTACATGAATGCCTTTACTTTTCTGCCGACCTTTTGGTCAGCAGTAAAGTGAGTAGCCCCATTGCAGGGCTGCTTACCTTACCCGGGAGAAGGGGATGCGGTAGCCCAGGGCACGCAGGATCTGGTGGCATTCATTCTTGGTGCTGCTGAGGCTGGGCCCCCCCAGGCAGCTCAGGATTGGGCTTTTAGTCTACTATAATGTTTCCTTATTGTCTCCAATGCATGTGTGATGGTGGAAATCTACTTTAGAGTACTGCATTGATGCACAGATAGAGAATCCTTTTAGAAAAAAAAAAGATTTTAAGGAATCGAGACTATTGTTCTGGAATAACAATTTGTAAAGGGCTGTTGGAGATATATATAAGAGTGGAAATTTAGATTATTAAGATATAAAGTAATTAGAATATTCAACTTTGCTCATGCTACACTATTAGAGGTTTTCTTTAGAGGTTTTCTAGAACTTGCAACTTGGGACTTACTCCTGGGTAAGTTGTGGGTAGGATTATAGGCTAGAATTGTTAAAAATTTTCCTGCTTGATGATGTCACTTCCAATCAGGACATCACTTCCAGTGGGTCCTGACAAATTCTCCATCTAAAAGGTGGGTTCTGGTGCTAAATGTGTGAGAACCACTGATCTAGAGGACAGGCATCAGTACACCATGCAGTCAATAATACTGCTGCATGCATCCCACATCATAAGGGCTGGAGACATGAGAAGGGCATGCATGTCCACACTATGTAAATCTTGAGACATTTGACCATTGGCTGTGTGCATACACTCTGTAGACTGGTGCTGTAACACAACATAGCATAACACGAGAAGAGCCCTTCTCACTGGTGTGAAGTGTGTAAAGTTTTCACTAAACCAGTGAAAACTTTACATACTTTGCACACTACATAGTGTGGACATGCATGCCCTTCTTATGTCTCCAGCCCTTATGATGTGGGATGCATGCAACAGTATTATTGACTGCATGGTGTACTGATGGAGAAACCTTGTGTCGGGCTTTTGAGCCTGACACTGGGGATGGGAATCTGCAGAGGAGGCCTCCATCAGTCTCACTCCCTCCTGCGCCTGTACCACCCCCTGTTCTGCCCTCTTTCCAGCCTCCCAGAAACACCTCATAAGAATATAAGAACAGTCTCGCTGGATCAGGCCAAAGGCCCATTTAGTCCAGCTTCCCATATCTCACAGTGGCCCACCAGATGCCTCAGGAAGCACACAAGACAACAAGAGACCTCATTCTGGTGTCCTCCCTTGCATCTGGCATTCTGACATAGCCCATTTCTAAAATCAGGAGGATGCACATACCAATCATGGCTATGTAAAGAGAGTGGGGAAAAGAAGGAACATGGTCCCCAAACTGGTGCAAAACAATAGTCACAAGTTCATTAAAAAAACAGCATGTAAAACAAACAGAGCTGCCAGTAACTGTAACTAACTAGACAGCTAGTGCTAATCAGGAAATATTAGCCAGACAGGGATTTACAGCCCAGTCCTCAGCTGCCCAGGGCGCCCAGGCTCAGCAGCACCGAGAACAGCTGCTGCCAGATCCTATGTGTCCCGGGCTACCGCAGGAGGCACCTCAGGAGAAGGGGACTTTTGTCCCCTTCCCCCAGGTAAGGTAAGCAGCCCCGCAATGAGGCTACTCACTTTACCACCGACCAAAAGGTCAGTGCTAAAGTAAAGGCACTCTTGTAGGGCACCAAGCCCTACACGAGTGCCTTGGATCCTGCGGAGCAGAGCTCTGCAGACCAGTCTCCTTCCCTCCCCCGGCACGCCTCCAGCCCAACCCCTCCCCATGTCACGCCTCCCCCCACACTCTCTCCACCCCCCGCCGGCCTCCCCCCTCCCTGGAATGCCTCCTCCCCATCCCCGCCCCTGCTTAATATGCCACAGCTCCAGGAGACCGCCGAGCCACGGAGGCTGGACGACTGCCCCACGCTAGCCCAGCACTGGCCGGCACTGGGCTAGCACGGGCGGGAGCCCAGCAGAGAGGCTCGCAAACGTGCCTTGTGACATGTTTGCAACAGTGCTAGCACGAAGCCGTGCTGCTGAGCACAGGATTGAGCTCTGAGTCATCCCTGGAGGATTAGCAAGGAGATGCAGGATGAGGAGACATGACACATATGTAAATTTCCAGCCCTTTCGGGAACACATCGGATTTCAAGGAGATGCAAGGCTTGAGGTAAAGCAAGATGATTAGAGACAAAAGTTGTGGAAGAAGAAAAGTAATGGGTGGCTGAACCTTGGTTTTAGCAGGGTTGATGCAAGGTGGAAGAGAGTGAAAGTGTATAGTGTTGGCTCTTTATAGCCAAGGTTACTTCATCTAACTCAGGGGTGTCCAAAGTTTTTGGTAGGAGGACCACATCATCTCTCTGACACTGTGTCGGGGGCCGGGGGAAAAAAAGAATTAATTTACATTTAAAATTTGAATAAATTTGCATAAGTTTACATAAATGAATATATTAAAGATGAAGTTATATGAGTGAATTAAGGTCTTGCAATAGCTCAAGGCCTATAAAAGGCCTTGCACAAAGCAAGGCTGGCCTTTGCTGCTGCTACTGCATCACAGATATGAAACAACAAGCAGAGGAAGTAGCCCTCATCCCACAGCTCACGCGAAAGGTCAAACAGTCGCCCTCATGCTGAGAACAGTTGCATCAGGCCAGTGTGGGCTCCAACAAATCTCCGGAGGGCCAGAGGCTCATTGAAGACTGGGGGCTCCCTGAGGGCCGCATTGAGAGGCCTTGAGGGTTGCAAGTGGCCCCAGGGCCAGGTTTTGGGCACCCCTGATCTAACTCATTGTTAGAGAATATACTTTCACTCTTCTGATGCTCTTGAGTACTTCGAGTATCTGAGAGTGGCTTGAAGTACCAGATATTTGCCCCAGAATGGAGTATAACATTAAAAGGGTCTTGGGATCCTTGTCAGATTGTTCAAGAGGATTGTATTCAAGGAGCTTGAAGAAGCATCTCTGATCTCGCACTGTGATTTGGTTCCAGAATAGAATGTGAATGTGATGAGTGCCAACACCCACTAGGCCTGGAAGAAAGACCAGATAGGAAGGAGAGGCAGGTCACATTCTCAGTAGATCTACATGTAGGACTGGTAGATAGACGAAGAGTACAGAATATCTGTCCTGATCTGCTGAGAATGTTCCTGGGTTACAAAGCTGGGGATCCCAGGTGGAAGGTCAATGAACTATAGGCATAAAGGTCACATTCCTATGAAATCCTAGTGACTAAACCAATAATTGATCCATAATGATTTCAAATCTGGTCCAAATTGACACTCAGCGTAGGAGGCAAAGCATGGTAGGTGTTGCCCAAGGATGTTCTGGGCGCTCCACATGTGTAAACAGAGGTACTGCTCCAGCATACCAATGATTCTGGAGTCTGAGTGCAGAGTGCTTTTCCGTGGTTCTGAGTAGTTTTTCTGATTTCAGTATTTAGTCAGGCCACAGTGGTTCTGTTTAGGGGTGTCTTAATGTAGCACAAGTTGCTCATAAGAAGATCCAGGAAGAAGAAGAAGCTCATAAGGGATCCAGGATCCAGATACACACCTTGGCTGTGAAAGGGGAGGTGTAGTTATGGAGTTACTAGTGATTGTAAAAGTGTGTAAATACATACCTGATTGTAAATACATACCTGATGAGTGTCAGTACATGCCAGGATCTTTCAAATTATTTCTGACTCTTTCAAGAAAACTACTGTCAGTCTCCAGCCACACATTCAGAGAACACATGATCAAGTGAAATATATTTCTACCTTATCTGCACTTTTTCAGAACGTCTGCATTATTAAAATTCCATCATAAACCATTTTAGATAGTGGAGGTGTTCCATGTGACATTATGACCATATTAAAATATTCTTGGATCAGGCAACATTCATAATTTTGCCTGCAATATTTCCAAAGATGTTAAAATTCAGTATCTGTCACCCTTCCTTCTTCCCAGTAATTATTTTCCTGAAAATAATAATAATAATAATAATAATAATAATAATAATAATAATAATAATAATAATGATGATGATGATGATGATGATGATGATGATGATGATGATGAAATGCTAGGTACTTTGGCACACTTTTGTTTAACACTAAGGTTACGTGATGACAAGCAAATATTTTTAATATACTCTATACCTATTCTCAAGAGACTGTTAATATGTTAATTGATAGACCTTCATCTCCGAAGTATTTAAAAATAATTAGGGTTTACAGTAAGCCCTTTCCAAGCAAACAAGGTTAGGATTAGGTTTGGTGTGTAGTTCTATCAGAATGTTACAGCCCAATCCTATTCTTTCCCTATCTCCCCCATTAATGCAGCAAAAAGGTTTGTGCTGTATCCTGTGGGAGAGGGAGCACTCCTCGAGGTCTCCTCTGGGTAGAGGGTAAGACTCCAAGGCATGGGCAGTTCTAGTCAGATCTGCACCAGCAAAATGGTGTGGACCCAGGTTAGGGGAACAGGTCTGGGGAGGGGATTTGGTGGACACCACTGCTGCTAAACCAGTCCCTTAATGAACACAATCTGTCAGGGATGGGAACTTGAGTCAGGTGAAATCAGCAGTTTTTTTTGCTGACTCATGGAGACTCAAGTAGTGCCCATGAAAGATTCAGAAAAACACGCAAGTCAAGGACCCCTGACTTGGTACTTGGCCCTATGCACAGAGACTCCAGTCTGTCTGTATCTAGGTGTGCTTGCTTACTGTTTTCACAGTGTGAAAAACCTTGTGGGGTCATCATTCAGACCAGGCAAGCAGCAGGGACATTCCAGCCAGGAGGCAGGGAAGGGTTAATGCTTGCTTTTGCAGAGAGCAGGAGGGGGGAAGGCAGGAGAGGGCTCTCTTGCCTGTCTCTGATAGGAAGGAACCAATGATCATTGGATGAAGGATGGGCGGTCTGATTTGTTTCTTTGAATGAGAGAGGCAGAAGGCGGAACCAAGAGGGCTCTTTACTTAGGACTGGCTGGAGAAGCCCAGGGAGGAGAGGACAGGAAAGTGGGAGGAAGGTTTGTTGCAATCATGCTTTTCAATCACATGGCTGCTGTGAGCTCCATTGTTACTTGCGGGAAGTAAGCCCCATTGAATGGCTGTAGTGGGACTACTTCTTAGTAGAGCTGCAAAGGATTGGATCATCCTGGTAAGCCTTGCAGCTGCTGTGCATGACCCTCCTCGCTCTTGCCGCTTCTGTCCCTGCTCTCATGCAGGCCCTCTCATTCTCTCTTTTCCTGTTTACAGATGGGATGGGGCAGCATGGGAAAGTTTAAGGTGAACTCTCTCTCTCACACACACACACATACACCCCTGCAGCAGCTCCATTTTTTTTCCATGCCTGACACGTGTATCAAAAGACTCGTGACTCAGGCCACGAGCCGTGGCTCAGAAAGTGCCCCTGTTATGACTCGTTTTCAAGTCATGAGGGCCAGAGACTCGTGTCTTGACTCAATTCAAGCTGCGCCTGACTTGCCCATCTCTGCAATCTACCCTCCCACATTGCTACTCTATTCTGCATACCTCCCATTCCCATTCTGCACTCCCCCTGCCCCGTTCCATCTCCCCCACCAGCAGGCCTCTATGGATCCTTCACTGTAGGCAAGGCTAGAGATGCAAAATTTCCAGAAATTTTGAAACTCAGAAAAAAACCCAGTTTTTTCCCTTTTTTCAGAAAAAAATGGAAATTTTTGGAAAAATTGAAAAAAAATGCTACATTGGCACTTTTTTTTTTTTTTTTCCTTTTCCAGATTGAAAGTCATTCTGTTACTTTAGGAATATCAAGTATGATAACTATGGACAATTTGACCTGGCATAAAATTATCACATGGCTTTGTGTCACAAAATTATCATATGGCTTTGTATCATAAAATTATCACATGGCAGCTGAAAGAGGCATGAAGAGCAGGTTGCACGTGGCATTGTAAATGCAGTTCTGTTTTGTTTGAATGGGCCATTAGGAAGTGGATATTGGCCATGTATTTAAGCTGGAAATCTTACCTCTCCTGTGCACTTTGTAGGAAGAGCCTCACTCACCTACTCTGTTGGGCACCACAAGGCAGGTTAGGGTTAGGATTAGGTTCCAGGCAGAGAACGAACAGGCCATTTACATACTTTTGAGATGAGTAGGCTATGCTCCATCTGGCACTCTCTGTTTGGTCAAGGTTTGGCTCTGCTTTGTAGGATAGTCCTGGCCAAGGGGAACACACAAACGCTAACTAGAACTGGCAATAATGATCCTAGCAGCTCAGAATGAACGGCTTAAGAGTTTAGCCACTTCCCCTGTTCTGATGAACAGGAAAGCTGGAGGAAAATAGAAAAGGAAGCAGCAGCTGTGAAATTACTACACAACTTAGAAATAGGTTTTGCAAGTGATTTGCAAAGGGATTTACTCCATATTTTTTGGCAGCATCCCAGTAACTTCCTTATTGACATCAAGATGCCATTTTTATGATAAACGGAGGTTGGAGAAAAAGGGAGCTCATGTTATTTGCTCAATATTTTGGCAGATCTGTCATATTTTGGTCAGTTCTGAAAGCCAAGGAATGGAAATGAGATCACAGAAAAGTAACTACCTCGAGGCATCTAATTCAGATAAACCAGGTTGTCACTATATACCAACCTGCCTCTGACTCAAATTGAAAATGATAATGTGTACAGCCCAATGGAGCCTGTAACACTGCAGGCAGAGATAGGGAGAAGTTGCCTCTAAAATGCTTTCCTGTGGAGGGAAAAAAAGCCTCTCCCCACACCACTGGTTCCCAAAAATTTTCAATTGGTGACTTGACCTGTTGGACCTTTGGCTGCATCTTCACATTAGGGCTATAATCGTATACACTGTTATGAGTAGTGTGCCAGGTTTGTGAAAGAATTCCACAGCTCCCCTGGCTGGTTTCTGTGGCTCCCTGGAGAACCATGGCTCGCAGTCTGGGAACCAAAGCTTTGCATATAGAAATCATCACACCATGGAGATCTGCCTGTCTTCTTGCTGATGAACAATTTCTCTGTGTGCAGAGAGTTAATTTGAGTGGCATAAATTCACACATTGATCCCCCACTTGCAGTCTGAAATGGTACAGTTCCAACTGGATTGCACCTTGTCATTATTCTGAATGTGGAGGTGAGTTTAGAGAGCTGCATTATGTGAAGTGCTGAAATGCTGTAGTGGTGAGTCAAAACAGGCGCCTCATTTTGTGAAATAGTTTGCCCTCTGTTTTAAGAGAAGAGACCTTGAAAGAGTTGCCTACTTTACAGTGGCCATGGCTGTTTCAAAGAAAGCCGTTGCTACATACAGTTTGATACTTATCTCATGGTATGTTAGGTGTTGGAAGTGATAGTTCTACATGAGCAAGGCAGCATATCAGGAGTGGAAGGATGACAAATGGTTGACAATATGGAACCCCAAGAACAACTGGGAAGCAGTGTGGACAGGGAACATCCTTGCTTAAAATGGCCACCACCTCTTTCTGTGTAAACTGGGCTTAATTATATCCTCCACTGATTTCAGCTATTTCAATTTCTTAGCCTAGGAGCAATTTTTTGTGTGTGGCAAGAATTAGCACAAGGAGAAATCATTTAGGGATGTATGGAAGCACCCTAGTCTTATATAGAAACTAGTCATAGAAATTTCTATATAGAAGCTAAATTTGAGGGTTCCTCCCAATGCAAAACATCTGAGAATTTGTAAGAGAAGTCAGACAAGCTTCTATATAAGACACTTCTCAAATGTTTTGCATTGGGAGGAACTCTCAAATTTAGCTTCTGATTTTGCTTTGTGCAATTTCAGTGCCAACTCTAAAAGCAGAATCTTAACATTATTGAACAAAAGATGACATCCTGTATAGTGCGTTTATAGGGTTCATAAAATGAGCATATTCTAATAATGTTATAATCAGGGGGTACTGTCAGAGGACCAGGATGCCATAAAGTCCTGGCAGTTTACAATCCTTTCATCAAAGAGGAGCCAATGTTCCCAAATTACTCAGGAGCATTTCAATCTCTTTTCACTGTTGTTAAAAGTTCACTTCACTATTAAGATGAAAGTAACAATGCTAATCTCCTTCTAGATTGACCTCAGTGAAGATAATGTTGAACTGCAATATTCAAAGGATATTACAGATTGAGACTAATTATTCCCCTGGGTTCCAAGCACTCATTTAAAAAACTGGTTTTAAAAACGCACTATAGCAAATCAATTTAAAAAACAAAGTTTCTTTGCTCCAGTGATTGAAAAACAGCCTTGCTGACCTTTTGACTCTACCATAAGAGTAATCAAGAAGACAATCCATCAGCACTTCACTCAGCCCCTCACTTCACCAATGCAAAATGATCTCTTTCAAGTGCTGGGGGAAAGGGAGGGGTCCAGAGAAGGACTGATGGATTGTTAGCCTGCTGCTGCTGCTCTCTCTCTCTCTCTCTCTCTCTCTCTCTCTCATTAAGGAGGCTATTGTTAAAGGACTGTTCAGTTTTTTAAACTGATTTTAAAGGGATGCATTTTTCCCCTTCTCCAGGGATCAGCACATTCTTTCTCATTTGCAGGGGCCATTCGTGTTGAGTCAAATCTGTGTATAAAAAATCCGTGTATAAATAGGCTGGACCTGTATTTTTTTCTCCTCCTTTTCTGTACTGTCTGCACTCCTGGAAGCCAAATTCTACTAATTCAGTTCAAAAAGGCTCTATAAAAGGGCAACAGATTTGTAATGAATGTATTTGAGAGCTGACACACCAAAGCAAATCACTGTATTCTGGTAACATATTGGTCTGATTCAAAAAGCAGCTCCCCTTTCAGTAGTTTTTTAGAACTGTTTCTAAAAATGGCCACTTTTTCATTTACCTTTACGTTGATCTTTCCTTGCTCTTATTCTTTCTGTTGGCTTTGTTTGATCTCAGTGATGTCACTTGGCATAGACTTGTGATGTCATTTCATCTCATGTGATTTATTATAGCTGGGATTACTAATGTGTCTCTTTCAGGAAACAGAAAGAAGCAGTGAGTTGGTGAGCGGCAAGGGGAACAGAATGGAGCAAAATAGAGGGAGGGCAGGAGGTGTATCGGGTGGTGGGAAGAGGTGGCCCCCAGTGCAGGCAACTTGCACCGGATGCTACCACCTTCTTCATCTTCTGACACACCCCTTTTCTCTTCTTGCCTTGGATTTCTGGTGTCGGTTTGAGGAGACCCATTGGTGAACCACTCAGAGCACTCCCTACTGATGGGAAGGTAAGGGAAAATATGTTCCCTTTTCTTCTTCCACACCTCCTGATCCCCTCCCCGGCAGGATGGGAGCAAGCCTTTATGGTATGGCTGCATTAGCAGCAGGGGCAGGGGGGAATAGGGTTGGACTGTTACTCCTGTAACAATAAATGTAAGTCCTGAACTTTAATTTTGTTCACAAAATGCAAGGCAATTTACTGCTAATTGGGTAAAACGATCAAATCTGGTGTTATTGTAACAGTGCAAAACAACATGTACCCACTTAAGTCCTTCACAGCAATTCATTTCGCATCATTTTAAAGAGTCAAGGAGGTTGGATCGTTTTACAGAAATATGTTCTTTCTTTGTGAGCATGTTTGTCCCATAGGAGGACCTTGAACTCATGAGCAGAAAGATTCGTGTTAGAATGAAATTGTATTGGACACCTTGAAATGCAGCAACTGAAGGGAGAAAGACTTGCTTTTTCCACAATGATTGGGAGTTGTATCCTGAGGACCTCTCACAGAAATAGAAGTCGTTTCCATTTGTGCAAAATGGGCGGCAGTTGTTGGTTTCCCCTTATCTCTACAGCCCTCTGTGTCCTAGACAATCCTGGTCAGATAGTGTGGGGTAGTAAGAGGGCTTATGGTATGGAATCTGTACAGTTATCTAGAAGTGGTGATGGGCTGGATGAAAATGAATAAAATGAGACTTAAAGGTGGACATGTCGATTGTTGGTGGCCTAGTGGATCAGCTGATTTGTATACATTTTGCGGGGGGGGGGGGTTGTCATTTCCTCCTTAAAGGATCAAGGTCACAACTTTGGAATGAGCTATTGCTATGTTTGATATGCTGATATTGCAGTGGCAAGGAGTTCTCCACCCCAACTTTCCTTAATGTGCCCTCTGCAGCTTTGATACTGTGATGTCATTTATTTATTTACTTAATTTATACCCATCCTTCCACATAACTCAGAGCAACAGGCATAAGACTAAGATGCACTGATAAGACCCAGAGTTGCTTAGCTTCTGCACAAGCGCTGTGCCATGCATTTTTAGAAGCTGCCTTGGTAACCTCTTGGATAGACTATTCTCAGGGCCCTATCCTATCAGGTTAGCACCGGCAGTACACACACACCACCGGCAGGCACTGTGTCGTAAAAGTGCTATAAGACACTTTCCCATCGGCACTTGACACTTAGTGCCGGCAAAGAGGCCAGCATCAGTTGGCATTGGGCCTCTGTGCAGGGATGATGTGTCGCTGGAACAGCCAGTGTTAAGTTCTCCTGCTGCTCAGCAGAGAGCCTTTTGGGGGAGGGGGAGGGCAGAACTGGGCAAAGAGAGGGTGCACAAAGGGGAGAATTAGGCCAGGAGGGGGACCGTGGCTGTGAATGTGAAGCCACTGGAGAAGACTCCAGTGGCTGCCCTGGCCCTGCAGGATATAGCGGTGGTCATTTTGGTGCCACTGTTCAGTGCGGTGCTGGGGCAATTTAGGATTGGGCTGCCCATGAGCTCTATATGGGGCTGCCTTTGAAATGTGTGTGAAAACTTCCAAGAAGCCCAGAATGTAAGGGTGAGGTTATGTAAGGAATAAATGAACAGTGTTATCCAAAGGGATTATTTGATTAGAGCTTTTGCATACTTCTTGTGCTGGCTGGTTTTGAAATTATTGTTGTTATTCATTCTTTTTGATGAGACAATTGAAATTCCTGTACCTATTCATTCCATTTGAAAGCAAAAAAGAAGACTTAGGCCCAAATCCTAACCAACTTTCCAGGGCTGGCCTATCTGTGCCAATGGGATGTTTGCAGCATCCTGCAGTTGGGTGGCACTCATGGAGGCCTCCTCAAAGTAAGGGAATGTTTGTTCCCTTACCTCGGAGTTGCATTGCCTTTATGTTGGTGCTGGAAAGTGGGTTAGGATTGCTCCCTTACTTTGTTTTGCTAACTTACACATTCATGTCAATTGGATGCATCTATTTTTGAAACTATGGGCTTTAGGAAGTACACTGTGCTTTTTTATGCATAGGGGAATTGATTTTAAACTCTCTTTTTTCCCTTCTGGAAATATTGTTCTGCTTTTATTTAAAAGACTATAAAAAGCAAAAGTCTTCAGTGGAGCAGTAGACTATGAAAAAAATTCAAATGCAGCTGCTGTTATTTCCATCCTTATGTGTTCAGGTTAAAGCTATAACACTGACTGAGAATAATGGCAAAGACTGTTGGACTTTGGTCAAGAATATCTTTCTGAGATTCAGATTCTTGCTCAGGGTGACATTACTGGGTGACTAGTGGCTGAATACTAATCACAAATGTAGGGTGTTGCAAATGTGCCATAAAGCACATTTGCAGCAGTCTGGGAGTAAGGAGTACTGGCAGAAAGGCCTGCACTATCCCACTGGCTCCAGATTCAGAGCTGCACTTGACAGAGTAGTAGGGAGCTGCTCTGAGTGGTCCAGGGGAAGGGGAGAGTGGGAGAGACAGAGAGTGGGCAGATAAGGCACTGGAGGGTGTGGGATTGGCAGAAGAGGCCTCAACCATATCCTATTCCTCCTCCTAAGCCTTTTCCCCCAACAAGGGACTTCTCAAACCTGCGCAGATCCAAATAGGTGTATTGGGCAGGCTGAGGCTCAACAAGGGGTAAGGGACCAAAAGTTCCCTTTCCCTGAGGAGATCTCCCTCCTGCTCAATTCCAGCCCTGAGTACAGCATGGGCCATGCAGCCCCCCTGTGCCAGTGCTGGATAGGATTGGAATGTAAACCACCTCACAGGATTATTGTGAGAATAAATTGGGGGATAAGCATGATGCCTTGAGTTTCTTGGCTGAAGGGTGGCGTTTGAAGAAATGAATGAGAGAACCACTTACAGCTGAGGTTCTCAAACTGGGGTGTCTCGACGCCCAGTTAACTATTTGTTAACTATTTAACAAAACTGCAGCAGGGAAAATTAAACCTAAAATCGTGCGGGCTCTACTGGGGGAAATGGAGCTGCCCATCTACCTTCCCCAAAGGTATGGGTGAACCATTAGGCTCCACTGCCTGATGGGGAACCCCCCCCCAGGGTCAAGCCTCTCATTGCCACCCCAAAGGGGTTGAGGGGCTAAGTAGCAATGTCCCATGGGATCCCTCACTTGGATACCCCTGCTTGCCTGGCCAAGGGAGAACCAACCTGCCTCATCTAGCCAGGAGAGCCAGCATGTGCAGGCCTGGCTTTGCCCCCCACAATGAACACCAAGACCTTGTTACCTGCCCCAGCCTGCACAATGCCTGCCACTCGGAAGGGTCAGCCTAGCTTGGCCCCACTGCCCTACACAGAAACAAAACTTTCCGTAGGCCCTGCTGTGGGTCACTTAGAAAAATGTCATATCCAATCATAGAAAGGTACACCCCATCCCCACGAAATAGCGAGAGTATGTCATAGGCAATTCTGGAGTGCGGAATAACTGCACCACCCCAATCCACTATCATTCTGTCCAGGTATGCGTTTACCTTTTTCTGGCTAGCTCGATCTTCTGTGGGTTCCTGACGTGTCGCCAGACCCTCCGATGAAGCAGGTAAGACCATAAGCCCCAGAAAACGCTGCTTCAATTAGAGAACATCCTGCCTGAACTGAAGCTTCAAGGACAAGGATGTCCTCTGGCTCAAGTTCTTCTTGTCAAGGTGAATAACAAGCACCTGAAGAGGTGGATGGGTTTCCAAAAACTCACAAAAAACCCCCAGCAGAAACTGCCCAGAGCAGACCTCGCCTAGCCACCTAGTGAACCTGGGCACAGCTGCCAAGTCCTAGCTGGGTGCCAAAATCGCTGGTAGCGGCCCTCCTCTTGGCCCAGAAGACAATGGAGTGCCCACAGATCCAGACCCAAACTGGCAAGGTCCATAAACCTGTGGACAGAGAAGACCAGCATGAGGCAACAGAATAATAGCAAACCAGCTGATGAACAACCAACAACAACAAGGCCTAACTGCGGCCTACAGATGCACATTGCGCTACATAAACAGTGTGCATCCCATTGCACTCACGGGTGGGTAACCCAGAAACAGAGTCCAAGAGAAATAACCACCCCCCTCCTTTGGACAAACAGGGGAGGGGGCCTCAGCCAGGGGGAACCCCTGCCAGAAGCCCAATCAGGGTTGGTCAGGATCCCTGACATAATATCAGAAGGCAGCTGAGTTCCACCTACCAATATGTTGGATCTAATGGGCTAGGAAACCCATTCCAGCTGCTATGGAAGCAGCCCCTATCTAGAAAGAGTGAAGACCAAAGTCCTCACTCCTTAAACTGAACTGATTGGAGAGGCATCCTCATGGCAGAAAAGAGGGCCAGGTGCCAGAGGCCTAAACAGCACAAAGGATCTGAGCGTCCTGACAGGGCATAAGAACATAAGAACAGCCCCACTGGATCAGGCCATAGGCCCATCTAGTACAGCTTCCTGTATCTCACAGCGGCCCACCAAATGCCCCAGGGAGCACACCAGATAACAAGAGACCTGCATCTTGGTGCCCTCCCTTGCATCTGGCATTCTGACATAGCCCATTTCTAAAATCAGGAGGTTGCACATACACATCATGGCTTGTAACCCATAATGGATTTTTCCTCCATAAATTTATCCAATCCCCTTTTAAAGGCATCCAGGCCAGATGCCATCACCACATCCTGTGGCAAGGAGTACCAAATACCAACCACACGCTGAGTAAAGAAATATTTTCTTTTGTTTGTCCTAACTCTCCCAACACTCAGTTTTAGTGGATGTCCCCAAATACTGTTGTTGTTGTTGTTGTTGTTCTGGTGTTATGTGAGAGTGTAAAGAGCATCTCTCTATCCACTCTATCCTTCCCGTGCATAATTTTGTATGTCTCAATCATGTCCCCCCCTCAGGCGTCTCTTTTCTAGGCTGAAGAGGCCCAAACGCTGTAGCCTTTCCTCATAAGGAAGGTGCCCCAGCCCAGTAATCATCTTAGTCGCTCTCTTTTGCACCTTTTCCATTTCCACGATGTCCTTTCTGAGATGACATCTATGAGATGACACGATGTCCTTTTTGAGATGGCAAAGAGCGAGGTTTGTGGCCAGGCCTAAGTGTACTTTACAGCCAAGGCCACACTGATCCACTTTGATAAATGGAGCATGATGACCAAACTTTGCCCATGAAAGCTATATCCTACATTTGGATGGCCCTACCTGAGGCATCCCTTGCTGAGGTCGCCAAAACCTCGCTGGGGCAGAAGGCCCCCAAAAAGGGGATAAAGGCTTTTATGGTTCTAAAAGCCAGAGCCTCGTACGGAGTAGGAGCAGAAAATATGATACTGACATGCAAGGTTCAAAAGCCAGCTCTGGGTAACC
Organism: Tiliqua scincoides; assembly: GCF_035046505.1. NCBI lineage: Eukaryota > Metazoa > Chordata > Lepidosauria > Squamata > Scincidae > Tiliqua > Tiliqua scincoides. Next base: position 195,067,846 of record NC_089822.1, read on the forward strand.
AGTGCCCTACGATCCGGTTGTGGGGTACCCTTCTCCTGTACCCTTCAACCATTTTCCGAATCCAGAAATCAGTCGTTGTGTCCTCAAAATCAGATGCCTTTGCACAGAAAGCCAGTGCTGCCAGGTGCACCGCTAACAATCATGCTGCAATCCCTAACCCCTGCAAGTACAGTATATACTGCATCAGGTGATTGGGATGAATGGGCCACTCCTGCGGCAACAGTAAGGCTGCCATGTAAGACTCGAATTCCCGCACCTTACTTTGATAGCTTTCATATCAAGCTATGAGCGAACAGCCCATTCCAAAACTGTACTGAATTTTTCAAAAGCGGACAGGAAACAGGACATCCCATGGAGAGGGCCTTGTAGACATAAACCCTGCCCCCAAATTGAAAACCAAAGAGACAAAAGTCCTTGGGATGCACAGGCAGAAGACAAAAAGCTGACCTATATCTGCCTTGCCCAGCATGGCATGTTTACCACAACTGCACACTACCCTGATGGCCTGATCAATTAAGGTATATTAACTGAACAGAGGTGGGAGGGTATTCTATCATTAACTGAAGAGCCCTCTGGGTAAGAAAGGTGGTGTATCAGCCGATATTGCCCCAAGACCTTTTTAGGGACTACGCCCAGCAGGGAAATTTGCAGATTGGAAAGTGCAATCTTAACTTCCTTCTCTGTTTTCCTTCTGACCAGCTCTTCCTTGCCCTGAACTGAAGGCAAATTCCTTGCCCAAGTTGGGCCAGCCCGGGGGGGGGGGTGCTGCGCAGGAATCCTAAAACCCTCCTCAAAACCCATAACCAAAAGCTTAGCCACCTGCTGATCAGGATAGGCATGTAAACAGTGAATTAATGCATGGAGCTTAATTGGTGTTGGGGCCCCTTCCAGTCTGAGAGGGTCGCTGTCTCCCCCTTTTCTATTCTGATTGCTTTGTGGTTTTTGAGAACGCCTGAACCAGCCCGGCCAGGGACAAGAGGAAACTGTATGCTTCTGTCCGCACTGGCCACATGTGTGCGCATATGCTTAGGCTGCCTTTGAACATCTGCCCATTGAGTTGAACTCATAGCAGGAATGTGGGGGTTGAACCCTCTGATTCCCAGCCATGGATGTCCCCTGGCCTAAACTGCTGCTCAATATTATGTGGCTGCTACCCGAACGATCACCTTGGTTCAAGTTGGAGGGCATGACAATCTGGACCCAAAGTTCCCACTGAGGGATACGCCAGTCTAGGGCGGGGTCATGCAAAGCACACAGTCTAAAGTGGACATCATACACCAACCAGTCCAGCCCAGAATACTCTCTAAATGCCCTGTGTATAATATCCAAATATTTAATCAGCGCGCCCGCCTTTGCTGGCTGCATCTGAATAACAACTGCCATATAGATAGTATAGCCTGTCAGCCAGTTGTTCCAATTCCTATCAATTTTCCTGTCTGGGGATAGGGGGCAGGGTCTCCCACCTTTTGCAGAGGTTCTGGTTCCTTATGAAGGAGACGGAAGAGGTCCACGAACTCTCCCCTCTAGATTTTCTCCTTCACTGCCAATGCTAAATGACCCCCCCCCCCCCAAAGGCAGTGCAATGTCGCTATATGGGACACATGGCCGATCTGACAGTGCTTCCATTCCTGTTGCCAGTGAGCAGCTAGCAACATAAGGTGGCTGCGTGTATGGCAGACCATAAGGGACACCAGAAACCAGGGACACACCCGTAAAGGGCAGAGCAGTGGCTCAGCCATTGCCTGAACGGAAGGTGATTGGTTGCCAAACTGCTAAGCTCCCTGTACCTGTGGGTAGGTTGCCATGTATTGCCATTGGGGGTAGGCGCCCCAACCTGACCAATACAGAGCTGGTGGTGATACTGCAGCAGCTGGCATAGGAACACCTTCTCTTTCATCCCACATTTTTCCCCACACTGTGCTATCAGGCTTCGGGCTCTCATCTGGATTCATGGAAACTGCGCCTCCTACACTGCTGCACACAGTGATCTCTCCTTCTCCAAACTCTCCACTCATGCCATTAAGGAGCGGCGTTCTGCCATGTCCTCCTCTGATGACAAAACAGGAGCGGGGGGGGGGGCAGGACACTTTGGCACCTTGCCCCCGATTTCTTATTCCTTTTGGGCATAACTTGCGCGATTAGGGGCGCAATCCTAACCCCTTATGGCAGTGCTTCCCAGCAGTGACATAAGGGCAATGCAGTTCTGAGGTAAGGGAACAAACATTCCCTTACTTTGAGGAGGCCTCCGTGAGTGACACCCAACTGCAGGATGCAGCACAAGTCCCATTGGTACCACTATGCCAGTGCTAGAAAGCACTGACATAAGGGGTTAGGATTGCGCCCATTGAAGAATAAGCCTTGCTGAGGGAGAACCAGCATGGCTTCTGTAAGGGTAAGTCTTGCCTCACAAACCTCTCAGAATTCCCATTGCCTAGCACTGGGACATACCCAGTGCTTTGAGGAGGCCTCCGTGAGTGACAGCCAACTGCAGGATGCAGCACACATCCCATTGGCACTGCTACGCCAGTGCTGGAAAGCACTGACGTAAGGGGTTAGGATTGCACACTCGGTCGCACAGCAGGTGACACTACCCAGCACTTTTTTTATTTTTTTGTGGGGGGGGTGGTGTTTAAGCCCAAGGCCCCCCCCCCGCTTATCCTGCTAATCCCACCACAAACAAGCCTAACTGCTGCCTTTCTCACCCCCAACTATGCTCTTCTTCCTCTTCTTACCTTCCTCATCCTCTCTTCCTCTTCTCACTTTCCCTTTTTAAAAAAAAAATAAAAGGGGGGGTGGAATGCCCACAATAACAAACTCCTTCTCCCAGTTCCATAAACCACAATAACCAAGTCACCTGAACTAGGATTCAGACGCTCAACCAGGATGCAAACCCTTAAGCACTAAAGCCTAAATCTTAATCTACTGAGCCACTTGATAGCTCTTGCTTTTATGCTAGACAAGGATGTATTTATGTGATTAAATTCAACTGAAGGATACAGGCGAGATCACTGGGAAGGGGAGCTTGCAACGAAACCCTTCCTAAACCCTCTCACTCTCTGCAGGCGCCTCCCTCCACACTCCCAGCCCCGAGCAAAGAAGTGGGGGGGGCAGGTGGGAGTCCACGTGGCTTCCTCTCGTGCTGTTGCTGCACCTACTCTTCGTGGTGCCTCTCCTCTGGCCCCGCTTTGCTCGCCCATGTGGGTGTTCGCCTCTGCCTGCCACCCAAGCGCCTCTCCGCTTTCCTTCACTGGCTCAGCCCCCACAATGCACTCCGCTAGGCTCGCGGGAGGGGGAGGCTGATTGCCTCCGCGACCACTGGTCATGGGGCAAAGCTAGGCACTTGGCTCAGCGAGCTCTTGCTCCAAAACCAAGCGAGGGCCCCCATGGTCATGGAGCGCTCCTGTGCGTTCCTTCCCGTTTCACTGACAGTACCCAAATGGCGGGCAGCTTGGTGGCTCACAGTGGCCACACCCCTGCCTCCCTGCCCAGCCAATGGGCAGAAAGAAGCCCCATGCCTGTGCCTCGAGTGGGGCCGGGGGCAAAAGCAGTGGTGCATGATGTGCATGCCACTGGTCTTCTTTGGGAACAGCTTTCCAAAAGGGATTGGCTCAGCAAGGTTGCATACTGTTTAAAGGTGCACTTCTTACCATGGCTGCTTCTGAAGAAGTTTATTTTTTTAAAAAAACTGCATCTTGTAGAAACTGAACTGGTTCATCACGCTTCATCATTTTCATTTTGTCCTATCTGCATTTTATTTTTATGTTTATTCAGATGTTATCATGCCTATAGTTTTTATTTCTCATTTGTTCAGAGAGCAGATTTAGGGGTTAATAAAATATAATCCCTTTGTCCTATCCAATCAATTGGAAGGGCATTCAACTGTAAATTGACTGGAAAATTATGAAGTTATAGGCAGGAGAAGAGGAAGTGGTTCCATCCCTGACAGCAGTAGGGCACAAATGAGAATAAAAATGGTGAGTATTGTGGCTATACAGTTGTGATTCTGTTGAATGAAGATAGACATGAGGAAGGTTTTTACCTCTGAAAACAAATGGAGAGAGGGAGCCTTTTTTAAAAATTTCCTGCACACTCCTGAAAACTTTTATATATACACTGAAGCTAACTTGTTTGGATAGTAGTTCAGTGGAAAAACATATGCAATTTAAAGAAAAGATACATGTGTGTGCTTTGGCTGGGGGGTTGTTTATCTGTATTCTTCAGTTGTTCTTCTGGAGAATGTATTTAATGTTCTGAGAAATAACACTCACTTCTCAGTTCCCTGCTGCTAACAAGAAAAAAACCCACAAAGAAATTATTTCAATTTAGGATGTGTTTGCACCTGAACAGCATGTTTACTATTATTTCTTTATACAGCACCATCCCATGGCATTAACAAAGAATGAAAGAACAAGTCTTGTCCCATGAGATGTACAATCTAACAGGGTCTACAATCTATCAGCCTTTGGGGGTCCTTGGGAAGAGACCCTGAGGGATCTTTCTTTGGATGCGTGCATGCATGCGAGCATATGCTAACACCAGCTACCCAAAACCCTGCCTGGTCTTCCCAGAGACTGAGCAGGAAAGGCAAAATAGTTCTGCGATGGTGGGACTACAAAGAACTCTGACCACTATGGCTTCTGCGTCTCCTAATTACTAGGGGTGTGTTCGTTTTTCAGCTTCCAGTGCTAGAAGCACTAGAGAGTTGGGTTTTTTTTTCTTATTTTCTCCTTCAAGCATACTAGAGTAACATTTGTTTTCCACCTTCTAGCACGCTTGCCATGCTGGCTGTCTTTTCCTGTGAGCTAGTGGCGTCGCTAGAGGGGTGCGGGTGGTTCAGGCCGCACCGGGTGACAGACACGGGGGGGGTGACATGCACTGGGAGGGTGACACGCTAAAATCACGGTGGTTAGGTGTAATACCATCATGTTATATACCGTTGGATGTGGAATTTCCAGCACAATGCAATGCAAAAAACCAGAGTGAAATATCTCCTTTCTATCAAACGTTATGGCAAAAAAACAAGAGAACAAAAAAATGCATGGAGCCCTATGGAAAGTGAAACTGAGCCATATTGCATGTTTACTCATGGGTAGACAAACTTGCCTTAGTCCATTGGAAAGGGCAAGCTGAGAGGAATCCAAAGAGACCAGAATGGTCCTGAGCCAATAAATGCAGCATCCAAAAACAACTGAGAAGGAAGTCCCTACCTCCAAGCAGATGAATGTATTGAGCCCTATGGAAAGCAGAAGTAAGCCTCACAGTTGCGTTTCCTTGGCTGGTGATCAGGCCAGGAAAAAGGGAATGTGAAGCCACCACAATAGTCCTGATCTGATGGAACTGGAGCTCAACAAATGCTCCAGAAGGCAGCCTCCCCCCCCCCCCCCCACACACACAAAGGAATCAAAACAGAGGCTTCAGCTGACAAGGTGAAATTTTTTGAGACTTGCAAAGCCAGCTGGATCCTGATCTGGATCCAGATTTAAACCAGTGATCTGGTTTAAACAGAAGTTCTTAAATTAAACTGGGCACTGGGTAGGGCTGAAAACCTTACTGATTTTGGAGGGGGGTGTTATTGCTGGCAGGCTACAGAAGAAATTCACTTGGTGGACCACGGCTGGCTTCTGCTTATTTAATTATTTGTTTTACTTTAATTATTTATACTTTTTTATTTTAATTTGCCTGATGATGTTACTTCCACCATGACATCACTTCTGGTGGGTCTTGGACAGATTGTCTTTCTAAAAAGTGGGTCCAGTGCTAAAAGTTTGAAAACTGCTGCAATGAGATATTAGTAAGTTGACACCCTGGGGAGGGGGTGACACCACTAGTGACCAAAATCACTAAAATCACAGTTTGGAGGAATAATATCATCATGTTATATATCAATCAATGTGTAATTTCATGCAGAATGTGTTCTATCTTTGTTCTATCAAAAGATAGAACACATTCTGCATGAAATTACACATTGAAATGTGTAATTACTGCATGAAATTACACAGCCAAAAAACCAGTGGGAGTGGAGTGATGGAACATCAGCACGCCCACCACCTGGGGTGTTGTCCTGCCCACTGCATGGGGGGGGGGTGATGTGCTGGCATCCCGCAGCGGGAGACAGGAACCCTAGTGATGCCACTGCTGTGAGCTGAATGCTAGAACACATGGCCACCTCCATATTGTCCTATTCCTCTGTTCCAAGGAAACAACTGGCTGCAGCCATTTTGTCCAGTAAATAGGAGAGGTGATGGAGGAGGGGTTTTGAACTTCGACCAAAAGTTCCATCCATCATTGAGATTTTAAAAGCATTACACAGAAGTCAGTAAGGTACCTTTAATAACTATAAGGCAATGATGGAACATTGCAAAAACACCCTGAAGTACATTTGCAACCATTTCCCTTCCATTTCTTAATGAATCATATTTTTAGTGTGCTAGAAGCTTGCTAGCGACATCACTTAAGGCTATTACTATTTTCAATCTGAAAAATGAATGCAAACCTAGTAGTGTCTGCTGGATTACCAGATGAGGAGAAGGTCATTAGAAGTTACAGTGGTCAACTGCCCACTTTGCCAGGCACCATTTTAAAATGTTCACATGACCTGCCTATTATGAAGGATGGAACCTTCTCCATCACCTGGTAAGCAATAGAGATGTTTACTGAGTGATATGGAGGGTGGTATTAACATATGTGCTCAGGCACATGTAAGCTTGCAACAAGCATTTTCTCCAGCATGTGTCTTTGCTGGTGTGCACCCTCCTCTCTGCCTGGTTTCAAAGAAGAAGGAAATCTGAACATGGATTTATTTATTTATTTAGTGTATGGCATATAATGCATGGACTTATATATCAATTAGGCTAGGTCAAATATCAATGTCTAGTTTGTCCAGCCATTCAAGGACAGTTGCCTTCATTGAAGAAGTCAGACCATGGGCCAGTATACGCCCTCAGTTTGCAGCCAGACACAATGTGGTATATGGTTTGGCGGGAGAACGCACAATCACACTGTGGGATAGATACTAGCCCTCATTTAAACACTGAGTCCTGACTAACACCGTGTAGGGTACGGATCCTGTTCAAAGTTTTCCAGTGCTGGCGAGGTAAGTCGAAACCTGGCACCTTAAGTGTAGAATTGTGTACATATCTACCTGCTTCTGGGCTTCTGACTGCCCATTGAGCTTTCCATTGGGCATTGATGTTAAAATTGTTGTGCAGATGTTGTGCAAGTGCCAGAGAAGGCTTCCTGGATTTAAATCTACCAGTTGATAGATGAGAAAGATCAGCATGCGCTGGTAAAAGTGGGTTGTTGGTGATTTTTCTATATTCTTTCACTAAAGCTTCTTGTCTCTGTAGGGCTGGTGGTGCTATGTGGCTCAAGACGGAGAGCCAACAGACAGGAGTGGGTCTTATACAGCCGCTTATGATCCTCATGGTTTCATTTAATCTGGCATCAGTCTTGCTAGTATGACAGCTGTTAAGCCATACTGGAGCACAATATTCTGCTGCAGAGTAGATCAGTCCTAATGCTGATGTTCTGAGAGTGGTGGCTGAAGCTCCCCATATTGTTCCTGTTAATTTCTGGAGTATGTCGTTCCTGGTATTGATTTCTTCGGATGCGTTCTCGAGGTGTGGCTTATAGGAGAGAGTCTGGTCCAAAGTTACTCCAAGATATTTTGGATGAGGATTGTAAGGGAATAGGTTGTTATTTAGATAGACCTTCGGGGCTGAATTAGCTAATTTATTGTTAAGGTGGAGGCATGTAGTCACCGTTTTGCTGATACTGGGTACTCCAGACAGCAAAATATTTTCCCAGGATCTTGAGGTCTTCTGAGAGGAGGCCATCCAGCACCTCCATGTTTTTCCCTACACTGCTAGAGCTTAATAGTCTTTAGCCTGATCCAGGTCATGTCACATCATGTTTTTGCATCATCGAGAACATTCTCCAGAGGCAAGCTTTTTGCATTAATATAAAAGGTGAAAGTAAAACGGAAGTATTGGTGGTTCTGAGCAGCATTCTGTAATCCACCAGAAATTGGGTCATGACCTGAAGTTTGAGAAACCCTGCTCTAGCCACTTCCTGGAGTCTGGTAAAAACTTTCGTAAAACAAAGAAAATGTTTTGCACCTCCAACGGTTCTCACCAATTTCATGATTAAGCTCAACCTAGGAAATGATCCATCTACCATCCAGCCAGCTACTACATGCTCATCTGAGTGGTGCAACAAAAGCAGAATCCATCACTGTCCCTGACTACCAATAGAAGACCTCTTGTTTGAGTTACTTGTTTCTAGGGGGCAAAAATCTACATGAACCCTTAGAGCAGGGATTTTCAACCACTGTGCCGTGGCACACTGATGTGCCACAGATGGTCTGCAGGTGTGCCGTGGGAGTTTGGGGGGGAGTCATTTATTAGTAGGACAGCTGGAGGATTTGAGCCCCCTACCAGGAGCATGGTGTGACTTGTCAATGGTCAAAAAATGGATGGTGTGCCTTGACAATTTAAGCATCTTCTCAGTGTGCCAAGAGATGAAAAAGGTTGAAAATTGCTGCCTTAGAGCCTGTGCTCTTTGTCACATGGCTGTCCTTTGCTATTCTGGCTTCCTGTTGCTCTGTGGATTAAAAACCTCCTGGGGCTGCAACAACGTACCCTCATTCTAGCCTCCATTTGAGAGGCTGTGTCAGCTGGCACCTAAGTTGGTGACATTCCGCAGCCCCTGTCTTTCTGGCTCCTTCCACCACCCTGGAAAGGGGAAATGATACAATGTATGGCTCCCAATGAGATCCAATCCCTTCCCTTCTCATTTGCCTCAATCTGCCACCACTGGGTAACTGCTGATTCTGCATAGTTTCCAGTCCTGATTCAAATGACTTTGTCCCACAAGAATTTCCATGAAACTGAGTGGGACACTACATGAATGCATGAAAATATTAATTGTGCATTAAATATTAGCTATCCCCTCCAGTGTCCAGGGAGAAATTACTTCTCTATCCAGGGATATATTTATTACGTGCTGTCATGGCCGAGTGTGGTGGAATGTAATTCTCCCTCCAGCTCAGGCTTCCCCAAATCTCCCAGAAAGGCTCCCTGGGCAGAGCCCTTCAACCTTTCAATAAAACTAAGAGGTTTATCACTTGGTAATATAGGGAAGGGTTAGGGTAAGAATTTAATATTACAAAAGGGAGGTAGAGAAACAAAATTTCAAGACCCAATAACATCACACATTTAGTGTGTGATGTTATTGTATAGCCTCTTTAGTGAATTTGAGGAAGAGCTTTCTCATGAGGAAGCTGCTTGAACCATTCACTAAAGAGGCTATACTATATCTCCAAAGCTAGACGTGATAGGGCAAAACAGATGCCATTTTTGGAATCGGCACCCCAAATTCATATCAAACCAGCTCAGTTTTGTAGGCCTGTGTTATTGTAACTAAATTGATAGGGCCTGATCTTGTCTGATCTCGGAAGCTAAGCAGGGCCAGGCCCGGTTAGTACTTGGATGGTAGACTGCTTGGGAATACCAGGTGCTGTAGGCTTATACCATAGTCTTTCGAGACTGAAGGTTGCCAACCATTTTATTACAGAATAAAACCCTGATTACCCCCCTTCCCAAAGAGACATTCACTGGTTATAGAATCCCTCAAATTGAACAACCCATCCATCATAACCACATAAAATCTAAAATGATTGATAAAAGGTAAGCTGGGTCACCACTAAAAGCCTATGCTCTACCTGGTGAGCTCCTTCATGCCTTAACCCACCACTCTTTCTAAATCCTTTGCACTCAGTACCCAGAACAGCAAAAGGGTGCTACATCCCTAGCATTGACCACAGACACTCGCCCATAAGCCAATCTCACAGATAAGTTGAGGGCAGCTTTGGAGCTAAAAGTCATGGAATTTTCTATGAGCCTCAGATAAATCAGGGATAAAACTTAGGGTGGGTGTATGACTATAATTTTGCCTGATTTTACCTGAGGCCAGATCCTGAAATATGAATTGCCAGTAAAATCCGCTTATACCAGAATTCAAATGAAATGTGTTTAAAAACAGAATACTTGCCTCAGAATACATCATCAAGTTGTTGACTCTTTGCAATCTTTGAGCAGATTCAGAGCAATGGACTTCTCTTGGGAGGCAGTGGGGAAGAGAAGAAGCTCACCACAATTATCCTCCCACATGCTGCTTGAGTGGGTGAGTGCTGCCTGTATGAGCTTTAAAAGATCTAATAATGCCCCCACTCCCCCCAAAAAACTTGCCCTTTTGTTACTTTCATGCTTCTGGCAGGGTGGCTCATCAAGTCAGTGGTGTGGCTTAACTGTCATCCTTATGCTGGAGGAGTTAGGCTATACAATCGCATTCTACCTTCCTTTCTCTCTCCTTGATGTTCCCTTCCTTATCAGAAGACTGCAGCTCATCAGAATGGGCTGACCTGGCTTATCTTGCAACAATTGGACAGTTGGCATCCTTCAGTCTCGGAAGACTATGGTATCGCGCTCTGAATGGTGGTTCTGGAACAGCGTGTCCTGTCCAGTGCACAAAGCCTGGGTAAAGTAGATATGGAGGATAGATTGTTTCCAAAAGCGAATCCCCCCTCTCCATGTCGCTGAAATAGTCCAATGGAAAGGCAGAAGCCAATACGGTTGGTTCCAGCAGCGTCGCAGGAGTTGCCAGAACGTGACTGTGTTCAGCCGTGAACTGCCTCTGGGACTCCGGCTCTGGATTTTGCCTCAAGGTTTATTCCTGAAGCCTTTTCCATAACTGGATGTAGCCACAAGGCAGTGGAGGTTTGGGATCAGAGTTTTCCTTCTCTCAGATGAGCTGCCTTCCTAGGCTAACAGATCCCATCTACCCGGTGGCTATTTAGTCGCCTCTTACGACAAGTACAGCCGAACTGAGGGCCTATTCTTATCCACCAGCCCCCAGGGAAGAGACTTGCGCGTGGATTGGATTAAAGTGAGGAAGAGGTGCGCATAGTCAGCCTCACTCTCCCTTCCCAGATGCCATCTTGCTCCAATGGCAGGACAAAAGTTGAGACAGTTGGAGATGGGCTGGGCGCAGTGGTTGACCGAGGGCATCTTTCGTGTCTTGCCGTGCTCTTAGCGTACCACGTCGCTTGCAGAAACCGCTTTCATGACCATTGGTCCTATTCTAGTAGGTCTCATCTGCTCAATCCGCCGGAGTCTGTCTTCACATGCTCGGGACAGACAAGTCCCAATCTCGCCGAAGGTCAATGACCCAACGGTTACCCTCAACCTGGTTTGGCCAGCCTGTTGAAGCTGTTGTCCAGGGTGTGGCCACTGCACATGCTGTAGGTACTGGGAGCCACAGGTGAGAGCTGAGTGACAGGTGGGGACCAAAGGTGGATGAGTTGCCCTAAAAGGACATGACATGCCCCTACACCAGAGGTACTACCCCTCTCTGGACACCCCATACACCCCATGCACATACATGCAATAATTGACTTTTTCCTATTCCACACAAGCAGAGAGAGGCCTGCACACAGCTCCATTGTTGACTACTGCATTTGTTTGCAATTCTGTCTTTTAAAAGGCATCTTAATAATTACTGGTATTTTGATTCCCCCTCCCCCCCATTGCCCACTGCCCATTCTCTCTTCTAGTGAGGGTGGTCTCTCTTTCTCTCTCTCTGTGTGTGTGTGTGTGTGTGTGTGTGTGTGTGTGTGTGCGCGCGCGCGCATTTCGCCCTGTTTAAGCAAGGAATGCAGGCAAGCACTAGGACCTGGGGAAATTTCTCTCCCTCTCCCCGCTTCCTCAGTCTTATCAATCTTTCTTGCAAGAGTGTTTTTGCAAGCTTGGTACCTTGCTGATTGTGTTGATTCAGGTTCCCACACCCCATCCCCTACTCCCGAGACAAAAGAGGTGTGGAAAAGGAGATTTTCTGGAGGCAGAAGCTAAGTAATGACAGGGTGTGTGTCTGTGTGTGTTTGTTCATTCTCCCTGTCCATTGCGCCCTGTCTCTACAAAACTGGAAGTGGAGTGCGATTGCTCCACTTTCAGTTCTTCAACTTTGGGGAGCCCTGCAGAGGGTTGCACAGGGCTCTCCACACCCCCAGGAGGCTGCAGGAGGCTCTGGTAAGTACAGCCAAGCCTCTGCAGCCCCCTGAGCATTGTGATCCTGGGGATCACGTCACTGCCTTCCCCCTACCCCTGCAAGAACTTAGAGTGGCTCACACCCTCCGAGAGAGTTTGAAAACAGCTGCCATAGATACTCACTTACAAGATAGATAGATAGATAGATAGATAGATAGATAGATAGATAGATAGATAGATAGATAGATAGATAGATAGATAGATAGATACTCACCTACAATCCTATCCTTCCACCCAACCCGCTGATGCAACCATAGCAAAACAGCTTGCACTCTATCCTGCAGGGTGCAGCAGTAGTTCTCCTCTGGATAAGGGAACACTGTTCCCTTATCTGGGATAAGCCTCCATGGCATGGAGGGGTCTACCTGTGCCAGCAAAATCATGTGTGAAGGTCTGCATGGACCCGGGTTGGGGAATCAGGTACAGGAAGGAGGTTTGCATTTAGTGGGTGCTGCTGCCACCCAGCCTGTCCCCTTGCTAGACCCAGTCCCCCCTTCCTCCGCCTCCTCCCTCTCCCAGCCCTGATCCACCTCCCCCAGTACCTTATCTCTGTTGGCAATTCTTTGGCAGACTGTTGCTGCATATGGGGCCACTCTGGACTCACCACTGGCAGGCTGGCAGCGTATGTTTTATGGAATGGTACAATACTAACAGATTGACTAAGGGCGCAATCCAGAGAAGTACTTGGGTCAGCACAAGTCCCTTGCACCGGCCCAGGAGGGTTGCAAATGTGCCATAAGGCACATTTGAGCCTCATAAGTTGGCAAGGCCGGCACGCAAAGGCACATTGGCCTGTGGAGACTGGCATAAGCCTCTGAGCCAACTGAGGCACTCTTGGGTTGGCTGAGCTTGGCCGATGCAAAACTCTGTGGTGGGTGGGGAGGAGGCGAGAGGGAGGCGTTCTGGGGTGGGGAAGGGTGGGTGGTGGGTGGGCTGGTGGTGAGCAGGAGGCAGGGCTGGGATCCGGCAATTATGGGTCCAAGGAGACCCATAGGGGCTAGGGTACCTTGGAGACTGAGCCACTTTGGGCCCCTATCTTGCAGTGGATACAGCACAAGCCTCTTGACTTGCCTGTTCTAGCGCAGGATAGGATTGTGCCCTAATTGTTTGCCAGATCAGGTTAAATTGCTTCACTGATGACTGAGACACACAATCCAGACAAAGTTAAGTGCTTTTTTGTACAGTCGTTTAGAACTGGAGAGTCAGACACTTGCTTAACAGTCTCATAAGTATCAACATGACATATAGCTGGGTATGTTTACTCAGGAAGAAAGTCCTACTTGAGAAGATGTATTCCTGAGCAAATTTGGGTATAGAATTGCAGACTTAAATGTATTGGATTGGATTGTGTCCAAAAAGGCAGAATATAGGAGGCTGTTTTTATCCATATCAAATCATTTAATCGAATTTTGGACCCTTATCTTGGGTAAGCATGCATTTCTTTTCTTCACCAAATTGCTGGTTTCTAAGAATACAGAGCCCTCTAGCTGTAGCATACTGTGATTTACAAGAGGCAAGCTAGAATTACCTTCACTGATCTAAATAGAAGCAGGTGTGCTTAAGAAAAAATAGAGAAGGAGAAAAATAAATGATGGAAGTTGTTTTAAAATCAAGATTCTTTTCTATTTTAACCACTTGGTCTCAGCACTGGGGCATAGAATACTGGGGCACAAGGTGGGTGGAGATATGAACTCCAGAGGAATGGGACCGTTGCTCACCAGGGCAGGCAGGGATTTGTCTATCAGGGGTTTGTTTATCAGGAGTTCAATTCAGAAACTGGTGCATTTGTTTCACATGGTGGTCCTTATCAAGGGAGCTAGCTTTCTACCCTTGCTCTGCTCTAAAAGATATTCCTTGGATGTGTGTGTTTGCTTGGGTGGGATGAGGGAACTTGAATCCTGGGTGCAGGGACTTGTAGTAGTTCTTTAATTTCCCCTTTTGCTGCTGTTGCCACTGTAACTCTTATAGGAAGTGGTAGATCTGTGACATCTTTGTGTCACGTGTGTGTGCGGGGGGAGATATATTCTCCTCAGGGCATCTCCTCATGGTCAGGGTAGTGTCTGTTGCTGTGTTGCTCATTCCCAGTGGTTGGCAAGGGGGTGTCCCTCCAACACTGGTCACTCATTGGCCCTATACCTGTACATATACAGAATTCTCAAAAGATGCGAGTTGATGTTGAATACTAGCAATTGCTGGTCCCCATGCACATCTTGAATACTAGGAATTTGGGTGCTGTGTTCATACACTGTATTCTTCTCCTGTAAAAAAAAAAAAAAGGAACTGGTTGGTAAGAAACATTAATGATGGATGCTTGAGAGTAAGAACTTTAAAAGGGCCCAGAGGTGGCTCTTTCTTGGAGGCAACCTCAAACTTGCCTTTTCATCAAATGTGAAGCCTTAACAGGTTCTCTGATGTGCTGATGTCCGGCAGCCCAATACGATGCTGCTTGGCACCCAGAAGAGCAGTGGCGCTAAAATGGCTACCACTGCATACTATGGGTGCCGCAGTAGCCACCAAAGGTCTCCTCATGGAAAGGGGCCATTTGTCCTCTTCCTCTGAGTAAGGGCGCAGGCCCCACAATGGCTCTCCTCCAGTCTGCACTGGTTGTTTTGCCGGCGCAGACTAGAGGAGCATCTTGCCAGGCTTTTCAGCCCAACACAGAATATAAGACTGAGCATAGAACTCCTCTACTGGTCCCACCCCCCTCCCAAGCTCAACCCTCCCCTTCTTCTACCCCAATCTGCCCACTCCCCACATCCCCTTTGGCCAGCACTGCAGGAGCACCAGCCAGCTGTCCCTTCCACACTGGGACTCAGCACTGACTGATGCTGGCTCGGCACTGGCATTCCCTACTCCAGTGTATCGTAAACGTGCTTTATGACACATTTATGATACCCAGTGCTAGCAGTATGCTTGTACTACAGCACTGAAGAGCTCAGGATGGGGGTCTCGGTTTAACTTCTCTGTATTAGAGTCCCTAATACAAGCACATGTTCCTGCAAATCTTTCTTTTCCTAGGGTATAATGTAGACTGCAAAATACACTATAGGCAGTACATAATAGGGCATGCACTTCCTTCCAAAAGAATCATCTTCCAAAATGAGCCACCTTATTTCAAAGCCCAAAATGAAATAAGGTTTATCTGAAGCAACTTTGAATGATGGCCATTTCAATTGCCTAATTTTTGGTTGTCTGCCCCGTCTGAAGTCTTTTCTTCCATATATATAAAGAGGCTTCCAAGCAGTGTGGGGAAGAGAGGAATCAAGTCAAAATTTGATTGACAGCTTTGAGCTACCAGAGAGGCATATAGGAGCTGAATGAGAGCTGACAGTTGGCTTCCTCTTCTAATCACTATGATTCTTGGGCTGGCTATTTTCTCTGCCTGTGACTGCGGTCTCGCTTGGAGTGATATTTGTTTTTGGAGCTTATGGTGAACTTAGTTCAATCCACTTTTCCCCATTCCATTGTTCTTGAATTAGCCATCCCTTTCCATCCAATTTCCTTGTTTGTTGTGGGCGTGATTAATTTTTGTATGGTTCTCTGTTAGGATCCAGTACACAGAAGAACTCTCCCAATTCATACTTCAGTCCAACCATGCCTGACCATTCTCCTTTTCTATGCCTGTGTTAGTTCTGCTTTGATTCATCCCTTCAAATGCTATTTGAACACATAGCATTGCATATTACAATTTAATATTGATTTCCTTGGGGACTTCTGCATCTATCTTTCATAAATTTTGCAGGTTGCAGACAGGCAGTCATGTTACTCTGTAGCAACAAAAACAACAAAGAGTCCCATGGCACCTTAAAGACTAACACATTTATTTTGGCATAGGATTCCATTGACTTGTCAGTCTTTAAGATGTCATGGGAATCTTTACTGATATTTGGTGGGAACATTCCTGGGGTCTGTTCTGTACTGCATGCAACTTTGGTGCAAGTTGGGCAGAAAACAAAACAATAATCTCAAACCTTTAATATTATTTTTCTGGATAACTTCTGAACCCCTTCACCTGTCTTTCTGAAAGTTTGCAAGGATCTCAGGTACATTTCTCCTGAGTTTCACGCAAACTGGCACAAAAGCATATGGAAGGATTTATCAGTTAATGGCCCAATTCTATCTGCATGGTACACTGGTAGATTCCAAGGTCCGCCAGCATACTGTGACAGCAGCTTTCCATTGTCATCTGATACCACACAGATTAATATGTGGTCATGGTGGCAGTGGGAACAGATTGGGGTAGAGATTGGACTGGGCTGGGGGCAGGTTGGGGTAGATTTCAGAGGCAATGGCAGATACCAAATCTGGAATTTCCATCATGGCCTGGACATGCCCCATTTGGCCTAACAGATCTGCAGCAACAAAATAGCTGGATAGCTTTGAGTAGGATGGTAGGGGACCACAGAGCAGCCAGAAGGTAAAAATTTTCTTTACTTACCTCTCCCAGACAACATAGTCCCCAGCTGGCCTGCAGGCTGCAGCATCAAAAACTACTTACATTTATGGTCTAGTTGTGTGAGTGAATAAAATACATATTGTACTGCATTTTGTTTTTTATTCCCTTCCTCGTTGTGATATTTTTATTCTCCATTTATTTATTTTTATTCTCAGAATAAAAATTCTCCATTACATCTTTAACCCTGTCTCCCTCTTTCTTCTATGCCATTCCACTGAGTTTAGCCACTGACTGATACACTTCATCCCTGCATACGTACTAAATTTATTTTGCGTGCACAAATTATGCATGTCTTAAAAGCATGCCTGGTGATATTCATGGACTACAGATGGCAGCAGAGCTTCTTCATTACTGCAGACCAAGCACTGGTCAATGCTGTCTTGGTTGAATTTAACTAGGTAGTTCATTAATTGCTGATCCTTGTTTGTTATTCAAAAAAGTTGTGGCCTTTCTTTAATCCAATCTTTGAATCCTGCCTCATCATTATGCGTATAGGATTGCAGCCCAAGAATGACGACCTGCCAAGGAAAAAATTTTTTTTGTAAATGAAGACTGATGGCTGTGGTCTGTCTTCCCCACATCATTCCCTTCGAGTATGATTCTATAATAAAGTATTCTAATAATTCAAATATTGCAATAACTTAACCAGAGGCAGACATCACTCCAGTAAACTTTGTCAAGGGAAGCTTAATATTTTTCTATTAAAGTTGTGCAGATTGATAATACTGGTTTCAGTTTTCCGTGTGTGCTCCCACCAGATGTCAGTATCAGCTAAATTATTAATACTAACACTCAAGCCCTTGAATACAAATACAACCATTTGATGTCAAAAGACTAAAACAGATGAGAAGACAATGGAGGCAACAAGGACCAGTCTATTTGCGAACATTTTTTAGAGGATCCTTCAGCGATGGAAAGAGATGGTGTGTGGTTTTCATTTTGAAAGCCATTTTAAGGTCAGCTGCAATTGCTTGTTACAACTGCTATTTAAGAGGGAGAATGTACTACTTTCAGAGGTACTTCAGTGTTTGTTCCTGTTTGAGGAAAGGTATGACTGAATGACTCTCTACTATCTATTTATTCAAATAATGCAATCAGGTCATGGTCCCATAAGTCCTTCAACAATCTCCATTATTGATCTAGATAATTGCACCTTAATAATTGAAGCATCCCTGATTTAATACTTGGCAGCTTCACCATTTTCAGAAGCTGGAGGTGCGATGGCACAAAACCAGGCTGTCCAGGTCCAGTCAAAATCTGGAGGTGAAGAACGGGCAGTCCAATCCTGAGTTGCCTGTTCCGCCAGGACTGCTGCAGTGCCAAAACGGTTGCCATGGCATCCTATGCATAACAAGGCAGCCATCAGCGGCTCCACAGGGGAAGGGAAGTAGCCCCACAACGGGACTACTCGATTCTGCGGCTGCCCAAAACAGAGCACCATATCCAATGAAGCTGAGCTCTACCACTTCCATCTCCCTCCTGCCTGCTCCCTCTCTCTGGCATGCCTCCTCCCTGACCTCTCCCCGCCCTCCATCCGCCTTCCCTGGACCTAGAACAACTCCTTCCCATTTCTCCTCATGCCCCCACCTACCTCTCCGCCACCCAGAGATTTGGGTAACCGCCAAGCGGTGAAGTACCAGTGGTCCAATGGTGCTAGCCCAGCACCTGCTGGCTAGTTCCGCCACGTGGCCAGTGCTAAGCCTCGCAAATGTGCCTTACGGCATGTTTGTGACAGTGTACACTGGTGGTAAGCCAGCATGCACGGCTTAGGATTGGGCCCTAAATCATGTTATGAATCTAGAATCTTTTGTCTATGTGAACTACTTTGAAACCTCATAACCAAAGGTAGAGCTCTCTGGAAACATATTTATTTCATGAGTATGGGAAGGAATCAGAGATCGGATTTCACTGGTGCAAGTTCAGAGAGAAAGGGGCTGCCGCCTGAAGGAATAGGATCCAGTGTGCACCATCACTGCTGGATCCACCTGTCCCTCAGCCTCCCAATTTCCCCCTCACTGCCAAGTTTTCTCGATTTCCAATATGACATAATACACTGTCTGCACATGTGCCAAGAGGAAGAGGGAGAAAATAGAATTGCACTAAGCCCTTTAAGAATCCTTTTCTGTGCAGAATCATGCCCAATATCAATGCTTTGCCACTCTAAGGATAAAATCAGTCTGTCATGGCTGATTCCATCTCTCTCATATCACTTATAGCAATAGATGGCCAAATGAGTGGCAATTTCTGGAAAGAAGAGAAGTTATAACTATTCACAAGGCTGAGAAGTATTTATTCTTCCTTTCCCCTGTCATTACTCTTCTTCTGGCCTGATTCAGAACTGTTACAAAACCAAGACATTGTGTTAAATCAAAGAGAATTCATTACTGCAACATCATATACAATTATTTAAATGAGATATGGACTATCATTATGATAATCAAACTATCTCATTCCCAGCAGTCAAACTCTCTCCTCCTTTTCTTCTGGTATTCTCAGTAACTAATATCTAACAATCCGCAAGAAGAAGCAGCCTCCCTCAGCTGTAATTGGTGCAGTTCCTTACTCTGACTACATTATCATCCCGTACTTGCTCTTGGTGATTCCAATAAATAAGGCTATAAAGTGCACTAAGCCAGTGCAAAACTATTTACTTTGGCCACAGGGCTCATCAACTGTACAGCAAAAAATGCCAGACAAAGTTTATGAGAGACGATTCGGTTTAACTCACCTACAAGAAATGAAGTACCCAAAAAGACTATATCTCAGTGAATTTTTTTATAGGACAATTCTCCTTTCTTCCTCCTTCTGTAAAGAGCTGTTTCAGATTAGGCCAAAAACATTTGATTTGCTCTTTGGCTCAGATCCAGTTTACTCATTATCTACTACCTGTAGCTTTGGCCAAAACCCCTTTCCCCATGCTGGAAATGCACCCAGCAAAACTTAGAAAATGGCATAAAAATTATTTTGGCTTTCCAGTACATGATCTTCTGAATTTACCTCTGAACATAGATAACTACGGTTATATGAATTATGTGTTATGAGTGGCTCAGATTTCATGGCCACCATGGCAACCATAAGCTATATCTCAGTGGATCACAGCCCCCACACAAGCTGTGGGACACACATTGGACCTGTATTCACTGCTGGGTAAGGGATTGGTGAGCTGGTTGTGAAGGAGACTAAGGGCCCAATCCTATCCAATTTGGCAGTGTTAGAGTAGCCATGCCAATGGGGCATGCACTGCATCCAATGGTGGGGAGGCAATCACAGAGGCCTCTTCAAGGTATGGGAACATTTGTTCCCTTATCTCAGGACTGCATTGCAGCTACACCGGCACTGAAAAATTGGATAGAATTGGGCCCTAAGTTCACAGTCCTATCCACTCCCTCCCCCCCAATGCAGCAGCACCAAAAAGTCTACCTCTGTGGAGGGAGGGGGTATCAGGAGGCTTGGGAGAGGTAAGGGAAAATATTTTTCAATTCTTCCTTGTAAGTCTCCCGATTGCCAATGGGTCTCTTCAGACCTGCACCAGCTCTGTAGCTAGTGCAGGTCTGAAGAGATAAAGGGGGTGGAGAGGCTGTTAAAAGTGGGTATAGGATATGGCACATGCCCTCACTCCTGGATCCACCCCCTTCTGTGGTCTCCCCATCCCATCCCATTCCTTCCCCTCCCCACCCAGTTTTATTTCCTCCTTGCCCCTTTTCCACCGCTGCCTTACCTTCTCTGGTGGGCACAGAGGGGTTTGTCAGAGAGGTTGTCAGCAACCCTAACTAGGAAAAAGTGGCAGCATAAGCAAAAACAAATAGCAGGACTGGGGAAAAAAAGATGGATATATTCATTGATTAACATTTCTTTTAGGACATATTTTTCCTCTTCCGGAAAGCTGTGCTTTTGCCTCACACTGAAATGGATGAACATTCAATGCAGCCCTAGTGTGAGTGCATATATTTGTATATAGATTTGGGTGACTTCAGCCTTATAACAAAAAGCAATGAATGGTTTTGAAGATTAATTCCTCGTAATCAGGAAATACCGTAGTCAACAATCTGAATTTAATTACATCACCAACAGCTGGGAGGCAATTAACATCCAGCTCTTCCTTCCAAACTTTTGGAGAGTTGTCTCTTTCATTTGTACTCATTTGTACTCTTCTTTTGTACTCTTTAATTAGAAATGTAACTTTAGGTTGAAAGCTGACCAGGCTGTCAAATTAACACCTTGTCATCCAAAATGTATTGAATATCACTGTTTGCAGGAAGATAACAATAGCCTGACATTTCTGCCCAAACAGAATCCTGAAGCAGATTCATATGGCTCTCCTTATCCAGTTAAAATGGATTTTTCACAGAAAGCATTCAAAGGATCATGTGTGTGGAGATAAGCAATGAGCAAAGCAGTTTGTGTTATTCAGTTGAGAAAAATAAATAAATATGAAAGGACGTGATAAGAATTTGAACAGCATGTAGAGAAGGATATTGATTTCTCAAAAAAATACCAGAATGCTAGGATGCTATGCAAATATAACAGCATGGATGCTGTACTCAGGGACAGTAGCGACAACAGTGTGCTCCACTGCTTTGCCAACATGTTTGGGTGTGCAGTGCTCCTATAGCCCAATCCTGTTGTTTTCCCAGCCATAGCATACAGCCATGCCAAAATGGGCTGTGCTACAAGCTCTGGTTGGCGAGCCAATCCAGGAGGCATGGGAAGGGAAAGGGACTCTCTGTAAAGCCCCTCAACTGGCAGAGGAGATCCTTGGACCTGTGCCAGTTCTTTAGTTAGTGCAAGTCTGGGGAGACAAAGGAAGCATGTTGGCTGGCACTGGAGGGGGCAGCATCTGGTGCAAGTCACCCATGCAAGGTGCCACACACTTCCACCTCTGACCAACTCCATCCCTTTCCATTATGCCCACCCCGTGCCACATTACATTCACCCTGCTGACTAACCTCTATTGGTGGGACTCCAGTGTCCTGCCACCATGCTCAGGCTCTCTACAGTCTCTCTGGAAGCATTCCAGAAGCACATGGCTCCATGTGGTTTGGGAATGCCTTTTGCAATAGCCAGAACACATCACATGTTCCACTGTCAGAAAGCTAGTGATGGCCCATAGGAGTGGACTGTAAATCACAGAGAGAATCATGGGTATAGCATTTGTCTTTGCATAAAAGTCCTGTGCCCATGGTAAATGCGGGGTTTGGACTGTGGACCATGTTGGGGTGAGGCTTGTTGGTGCACTTTCACAGCCCTCCTCCACCACACAATGGTTTAGCTAGATTCATCACATCTGAACAGGGCTAGGGTCATCTAGGGAAGCAGATGAACTGTAGGGCCCAATCTTATGGTCACTCTCTGCTGCTGGAACATGTATTAATAGATTAGTGGCCCTATTCTCACCAGAGCCTTCCTGCACACGTCAACAGAATGCCAGCTCCTAGTGCACCAGCTAGCAGCACTGTAACAATGCACTTTATGGCACTTTGTGACAGTATGTGCTGGCAGAACACACTGAAGCCCTCAGTTAACACAGCACCTGCTGGGTGGACCCCAGAGCCCCCTTGGATGATCGCCCCCACCATAAAAGACAGGCCCCCTGCCCTGAATAACACCACCTTCCCCAACAAGGGACCCAAGGATACTCACCTGACATGCCCGTGATCCATGGGATGGGGCAGTGGGACCCTCTGGGGGATGGGCACCTCAAAACAGCAGACTCATCAAATGAAACAGAAGGGATTCCTGTTAAGAGACTGGTGCAAGGGCCTTATGGCACAATAAGGTTCCAATGAATGTAAAACTACTAACAAGGTGAAATTGGTTCAGCAAAATTGCACAATGGTCTGGGTGTGTGTCTGGAAGTCCAGGTAAGTCTGTGGTGGCATGAGTCACTTCCACCACTATCCCACCCCCCTGGGACCCCCTCGGACCCCAGCATGGATGTAACAGACCTACTGCAGAGTTTGCAGTAGCTCACTAATTGGCATTAATTTCAATAAATGTGGCCCAGTTTTAAAATTTGCCCCATATATTTATTTGGGGCATATATTTATTTATAATAGCCATGTTTCTGATGAAGGGTGGGCAATAGCCATGTTACTGATATGGCTCTTGTTCTCTGGAGAGGCCCCTAGAACTAAGTACACATTCACATTTGTGTGTCTTCTGCATGCCTTGAAAGAAAAAGAAACAAAGATAAAATATTGACCATGTAACAAAGCTTCTGTTCAAGATGTTCCAGTTGGATTTTCTTCAGTGGTCACTGCTGTAGACATAAAGTGTAGGGGTTGTGTCAGGATAAAGGAAACTCAGCAGGAGACACATTCCAAATTAATTTCCCTTGACTCAACTAAAATGGAAGAATGCATCCAATAAATTAAAGATTGCCAACATCTGGTCTATGACATTCTTTGAGTGAATCCAGACCTGGCATGGGTTTGGAATGACTCTCCTGTGATCTCCTAAGACACAATTTCATGTCTTTCAACAATTGCCTTATGCATATTGTGGATTAAACAAGACTGCTGCATACAGGACATGTTTTTTTTTTTAAAGCATTTCAAGAATATTGTAAGATTAGGGCTGCAGTCCTTTCATACTTACCTGAGAATAAGCCCCATTGCTAGA
Source organism: Tiliqua scincoides (assembly GCF_035046505.1). Taxonomy (NCBI): domain Eukaryota; kingdom Metazoa; phylum Chordata; class Lepidosauria; order Squamata; family Scincidae; genus Tiliqua; species Tiliqua scincoides. The sequence continues at coordinate 195,091,024 of NC_089822.1, forward strand.
GGTGCTTGAAAATGGTGTTATTTACCTTACTCAGATGGAAGCCCATTGTGTTCAAGACTTAGAGCCCAATCCTGAGCTCGGCGCTGCAGTTTCCCACCAGAGCACACTGTTGCAAATGTGACATAAGGCACGTCTGTGAGATTTATTGCCAGGCCAGCGCCCATGCTAGCCCAGTGCTGGCCGGTGTTGGGCTAGCGCTGGGCAGGTGCCCATCCTCTGCTGAGACCGCCAAGCTGTGGCACAGTAAGCGGAGGCGGGGAGGAGGCGTTCCGTGGAGGCAGGCAGAGGGCGGATGTCATGAATATGTACAGTTTAGGCCTAGTAGAATGTAAAGCCTGAACCAAACTAAACCAGTAACAGAAGTGGCTTGCAGTTCCTAGCTGCAAGGAATTTTCAACTCAATGGAAGGTGATAATGTGGCACCTAAACAGATAGAGAGGCACCCATGAATCTCCAGTGGGGAGGGGAAGAACTAAGAGGGATAGTATCCAGCCCCACTTTGGGAAGATTCTGGCCCCAAGGGTCTCTGATTGGACAGTTTAAATGAGTACAGAATCACCTGAGTCCTGTTAGCATGTGAAGTATAAGAACAAAGCCCTAAGGGTTGTGTTAGTCTGTTGTTGTTTTGGTGGAAAAGGTTGTGGGTGCAACATCCTGTAGGGAGAGCCTGTCTGCCAGGGCCATGTGGCCTGTTAGGTAACTGCCAGCTGAAAGATCTACAAAAAAAGCTGACCCAGGTGAGAGTAAGGGAATAACAGAGATAGCCAGTTAGCTTTGTTTTTTTTAATGCTGATATGTTTCCTAGAAGTTTTATGCCTCTAGCATTTGCTGCCTTTTGTAACTTTATGTAACCCTATGTAATTAATAAAGTAAAAATCCTTTTACTAAGTTGTGGCATTGTCTGTTGGGGGTAAAGATTCAGAATCCTGCCTAGCCGTTCAGCAAGCTGCCAAATACTCATTGAGGACTAGTAACTTGAGGACTGAGGCTTTAATTAAAGAAAGTGCTCGGTGCCTGCAAGGGATAGAATTAAGCCTAGAGGGTCTCAGTGTCCCTGGACTGAGACACTGGCACATACAGGGTGGTGGCAGTACTACCAAACAGGGGTCCTTGAGGGCTCTAGGGTTCAAGAACCAAGAACCCTGAGCACTCCAAAACCCTGGGAGTTTATGATAGCGGGGAGGAGGCATGATGGGGAGGCGGGGGCGGAGAAAAGGTGGGCAGGAGGCATGCTGGGGGAGGGAGGGAGGCGGGTCTTGTGGAGCTCCGCTTCACCGGATCCAAGGCGTTTGTGTGGGCTCGGTGCCCTTCTTGGCGCGGCTACAGCCACACGCCCCGGGCAGGTCAGGATTGGGCTGCTCAGCTGTAATCCTACCTTACCAGAAACCTATACTTATTGCCTATTTGACTTACTTCTGAGTAATTCCAAAGCCAATCCCAATGCTTATAGGTGGACCTTTCCCAATAAAGATACTTATTGGAGGAAGACAGTGGCAAAAATATTGCTGATTATCTCTCCTCCCCCCCAAAAAACACGGGCAGTTGTGGCTCAGGCCCTCTTTGCTGGAGTTGGCTGGGAGTCAGCTGGGCCAGCAGCACGGAGGCCTGTGCCAGCTCAGGAGGGCCTGATCAGCCCCTGGGGTCATACGGAGGGGCCCCCTGGGGGCTGGTCATACGGAGTAAGTTTGCACCAGGTAACGCAGGGGGTGGGAAAGGGTGACAGATAGGAGTTCCGGGGTTGTGGAGGGGCATTTTTGGGCATGGGGAAGGTGGAACTGGAAACAGATCAAGCCCGGGAAGGGTGGGATTGGCAGTGGTGCACGCCAGATCCTAACCTCCACTCCTGAGCCTTGCAGTCTCTCAAGGGCTGCTTGGATTCATGCCGGCTAAATAGCTGGCATAGATCCAAGTAACTCATAGGGCAAGCTGGGGCTCAATACAGGTAAGGGGGGGAAAAAAACCCCTCACCTCAAGGTGACTCCAGCCTGTACCAAACCTGCAGCTGAATACAAGGTAGGCCACTGTAGCCTGGCTGTTCAAGCACACTTTGCAACTTTCTTTGCAACTGTCTTTGTTGTTTCCTCAAACAACAATGTAAAACTCAAAACCTATGCAAGGCAATCCAACAGGTTTTTATTTCCATTATTGCAGGAACTTCACAAAGAGAACCAAACGCTTAATGTTCCGTTTGTCAAGCAAAACTGCAAAATTGTAATTAAATGTGGTAATGAAGTTAGAGAGTTTATTTTATGGTTTATTCGTACAATAATAGACCACACTCAGCATGCGATAATAGCCCAGATTTACATTAAAGAGTTGCTGACACTTTTGGAAACATTTTGTAAACACAATTTCGATGAGCGTTGGCTTTGTAGCCACTGACCCCCCGCCCCCAAGTGATTCTGGAGCATAGGTAGAAGTCATTCCAAACACTTTGTCAGCTTCCTTCTTAAGTGATCATAATCCTAATCAGCATGTTGACAATATCTTGGGTAGTATGAAGCATGGCTTGGTGCTGCTTATAGGATTGTGTCCTGTATTATATTTATGACTGCCTTTTTATCGACCCTAGCATTTACAGTTTGTATTTTGCAAACCTGACTATCTGACTGCCACTGAACATCTCCCATCCTCCATCCTGAGGATTTAATTCCATTAAACTCAAAGAAAAAACCTTGTCTCTCAATCTCACCATTTGAACCTCAGACATTGGGGAGGTGGGGCAAGAAGACTCTCAGAGAAGCAGGGCACCAGTTTGAGTGGGTTGATATGGGAGGTGATTCCTGATTTACTGCAAGTCATTTAGGGCATTAAAGGCTCTCACTTTGAACTGAGTCCAGGAACAAATGGGGAGCCAATGAAGCTGGCAAAAAAACTGGCAATGTAATCCCTGCTTCTGATACTGTGATCCAATACTTAAGCATTGGAGTTTCCAGTATCCTGCACAGATCAGCGCATTACCGTAAGCCAACCTGGAGTTCAAGCATAGATAAGGAACACCTTGCAATATTCCAGACCTTTGAAGCTCATACCTTAGGCTGCAATTCTATACACACTTACTTGAGAGTAAGCTCAACTGAACACAATGAGACTTACTTCTGAGTAGACAGGTGCTCGTAGGCTTTCAGTACAGAAAGCAGGTAGTGAAAACAATCGACTACACATATCTGAAGGATCAGGCTTTCACAATACTTTCACAACTTGTAAAGAATCACTACTGAGAAAAATACTGATCCAAAATGAACCTACAAGGTGAGCAGATCTGTTGGGGAAATGTCTAATTTGTAGATGATGGTGATGATTTTACAAATACTAATTTCCAATCATTTCTCAGCTATCTTCTAGAGGAGTGTTCTTCAACCAGTGGGTCATGACCCTAATGGGATAATGAAGCCTCATTTGGGGGGTTGCGGCAACCTTTCAAAGCCTGTGCAAGAGAGGGTTTGGATCCAAGTTATTAATGGTACTGCCTTAGCAAAACTTAGCAAAAGATTGATACAATCTTGCACAGCTTCTTCTGGCTGCCTTGTCCTGCAGCTCCTACAGCCAGCCCTGCTCAGGCTGGGTTGTTGTGAAGACACAAGAGGTAGGGGGAAAGGGGACAGGTGGGAGCAGAGTATAAGCAGGGATGGGGATGGGGGCATGGAAGAACCGGGTCCGGGAAGGGGGTGGGAGCAGCGGTGGGTCCCCAGTCTTACTAAATATTATTTAATATTTATTTATTTATTGGGGTCATGGCATGAAAAACATTGAAGACCACTGATCTAGAGCAAAATCATTGGCACTTAGAGCTACAGCTTCTTTTGCACTTCTTTTGTTTTGCTTGTGACGATATATCTGACCTGAAGTAACTTGGTTCTATTTATGCACATTTTTTCATTTTCACCAGTTCTCCTGTTGAGCTTACCACCTCTCTAATTTTCCCATCTTTCCACTTTTCCCTCTTTCTAGTTTTCTTTTTCAATTAACTTAGATTTGATGCTTTAATCCATGATTAGCCATAAGCATTCTCCAGATTGCTGCCTGATCTCCTAGAAAATTAATCTTCAGAAAATGATCTCATCAAAACGTACCGTGTTCAAACTGTCCCCCCTCCCTGCTGAAATACATTCTAATCAAAGTGTATTGTGTCTGATGCAGAGATGTTTGGGATGGAATTTCTATACTGACAAGGTTTGTTATCTTACAGACCAACCACATTCTAGATCCAGTCCCATGTGTGTGAAGGGGATTCTAGTACCATCAGTCCTTTTGCCTCATTACCCTCCTGCATCTGCAGAACTATTCAGTGGCTTAGTTATCAGATGACACCAAACTATTCAATATGATGAAATCCCAAGTGGGCAGCAAAGAACTCCAGAAAAATCTCTCCAAATTTGATGAATGAGAAACAACATTCAAGTGAGATTCAGGGATTTAGGGATTCAATGTACAGGTTGAGACTCTTTATTCATGTGGGTCCAAGCACTTACACCTGGATGGCAAAAAAACACACTATAGCAAATCAATTTAAAAAACAAAGTTTCTTTGCTTTAATTTAAAAACAGCCTTGCTGACCTTTGTGATGTAAGATAAGAGTCATTAAGAAGACAATCCAACAATCAGTCCTGCAAGGGCTTACAAAGGTTCTTCACTCAGCCCCTCCCTTCACCAATGCAAAGTGATCGCCTTTCTTTCACATGCTCAGGGGGAAGGGAGGGGTTCGCTGGAGAGAGAAGGACTGATGGATTGTCAGCCTGCTGCCCTCTCTCTCTCTCATTAACGAGACTGTTGTTAAAGGACTGTTTAGTTTTTTAAACTGTTTTTAAGGGGATTTTTCCCCTTCTCCAGGGATCAGCACATTCCTTCTCATTTGCAGGGGCCATTCGTGTTGAGTCAAATCTGTGTATAAAAATCCGTGTATAAATAGGCTGGACCTGTACTTTACAGTGCCTATGTGAGTCCATTGTGAGTTCCATTGTGTTCAATGAGGCTTACTCCCACAGAATTGTATATAGGATTGCAGACTAACAGCCCAATCCTATTCTTCCTCCCACCACCTTTGGAGAGGTGCCAAAATGGCTACTGCTGCATCCTGCAGGGGAGGGCAGTTGGGGAAGTCTCCTCTGGGTAAGGGAATGATCATTCCCTTACCTAGGGGTAAGCCTGTGCAGCACAGAAGGAAGGTCTATTCAGACATGTGCTAGAGTAATTGCTGGTGAAGGTCCATGTGGATCAGGTCCAGGAACGGGGGTTTGGTAACAGCCACCAAATCCTAACAACCCTCTCTGACCCAATCTGCCCAACCCCCCACCCATTTGCCACCCTGTTTCGCTCTCCCACACCTCGTCCCAACTTCCTTGTTGGCTTACCTACATTGGCGGTGTCTTCCTGGTGCTCTGATTTGTGCAGGAAGGCTCTAGCCTTCCTTCTGGTACTCCAGCCGCACATGAGTTCTTGTGTTGCTAGGGCACCTTTTACAGTTGGTGCTGACTGCTTTATGATAGTCAGTGTCAGCAGACCACACATTCCACTGCTTCCTAGACTGATTAGGATTGGGCCATAAGTATAGTGGTGTCCATTTAGCGGAAAAGTTCCTATCTTCATATATGCACTGATTGGTCCTGAAGTGATGGAATTAATTAGAAAAGAGATCTTTGGATAATGAAAGACAAAACAATTAAACATTAACTGACTGGGGAGGAGATATTAAAAAGGTACATTTCATGGTAGGTATTATTAGAAAAGTGATTAAAAATAAAACTAACAGTGAATGAAATCCTAACCCCTTATGTCAGTGCTTTCCAGTGCTTTCCAGCACTGACATAAGGGCAATGCAGCTCTGAAGTCAGGGAACAAACATACTCTTACTTTGAGGGGGACATCCACTAAACCAGGGGACATCCACTAAAATTGAGTGTTGGGAGAGTTAGAACAGACAAAAAAAATTTCTTTACTGAGCGTGTGGTCAGTCTGTGGAACTCCTTGCCACAGGATGTGGTGATGGCATCTGGCCTGGATGCCTTTAAAAGGGGATTGGACAGGTTTCTGGAGGAAAAATCCATTATGGGTTACAAGCCATGATGCGTATGTGCAACCTCCTGATTTTAGAAATGGGCTATGTCAGAATGCCAATGCAAGGGAGGGCACCAGGGTGCAGGTCTCTTGTTATCTGGTGTGCTCCCTGGGGCATTTGGTGGGCCGCTGTGAGATACAGGAACCTGGACTAGATGGGCCTATAGCCTGATCCAGTGGGGTTGTTAATAATAATAATATTATTATTATTGTTCTTATGTTCTTATGAGGAGGCTTCTGTGAGTGACACCCAACTGCAGGATGCAGGGCATGTCCCATTGGCACTGCTATGCCAGTGTTGAAAAGCACTGACATAAGGGATCAGGATTGCACCCAGTGTTGTAGAAATCCATGATGTGAACACATTTGGAATACTTCATGCAGTCCTGGCTGTTTCAAGTATTTCAATGAATTTCAATCAGGATATCATGGATTTAAAAAACAATCCAGAAATAGACAACCACAATGATTGGAGGATTGGATCGCCTTTTCTCTGAGAATTTGAAACTTTTGAGTTTATAAAAAAAAACTAATTTGTGGTTTGGAGTATGCTAGAAAATTACAGAAGTTAAATGGTTCACGTATGGAATTCAGTTCCACTAGATGCAGTGCTGGCCTCTAGCTGGAGTGCCTTTAAAAGAGGATTAGGTAGATTCATGGATCTGTCAAAGAATGTTAAATATGTTGGGTGTATGGAACCTCTCTGAGAGAAACAATAGGAGCTGGCTTTCCTGAAGCCTCCAGTTCCCCATTGGAAAGCAGGCTGCTGGATAGACAGAGCTGTGATCTGAACCCGCAGGCTCCTTTTATGCTTTTTGGTCCTTACAAGACCACTCCAGACAACAATATTGTCAAGAACGACTTGCTTCAATGCTACCTTTCTGCTGAAAGTTAAAGCAACAGACTTTGATTTTCTTCTTCTACTTTAACATTTTCCTATGCTTTGTCACTAGAGGTCAATATAACCTTCCCAAAATTTTGGTCTCCTCTTTTAAAACGCCTTCTGATTTGACAGTTTGTGATTTCCACCCACTCACATCATTTTTACAGTTGAAAACAAGTTCCCCTCTATCAGCTAGGGTGTTTATGAGAGTAACAAGAAGGAAATTTTTTTCTTTCCCATCCTTCTCTTGCGTAGACAAAAGTTACAGATAGCTATGCTGCTCCACTAGAAAACGAACAAGCAAAGAAAGAACATCCATTACGACTACGAACAAGTGTTATTAAAACTGAAATAGCAAAAGGTAGCAAGTTTTGGGTTTAACAGAAGACTTCTGCAGGCTAGATGTTCAATCATTGCTGTGTTATAAGGAAAATTCAACAAGGTGATGTCTTGTTCCTTCTTAGCCCTTCAGAAACAGGTTTGCTTGAGCCTATGTTGTCCTCATGAGCTTCCTATCATGCCAATCATATAGCTGGCAGTCAAATATTAGCATTATAAAATACACATGCAGCATAATCCTATCTTGCGCTGGAACAGGCAGGCCAGGAGGCCTGTGCTGTATCTAGTGCAAGATAGGGGCCAGAATTGGCTCAGCCAGAGGCAAGGGTAAGCCACTGCAGCCCCAATGGGTCTCCTTGAACTTGTGACACCTCCAAAGGTGGCATAAGTCAGAGGAGAGTGGAGCAGGTTAAAGCTGCTTCGCACTGCTAAGGAATGAGGGCTAGGATCTAGCATAAGATTCAGGTCCCAGCCCCGACTCCCTCTCCCCGCCTGCCTGTCCCTGAGACAGCCCTCCCCTGCCCCGGAACACCTCCCTCCCACCTCCTCCCTGCCTCCTCCCTGCACACCCCAGAGTCTTGCGTCAGCCGAGCTTGGCCAATGCAAGGCTCCATCCCTGAGTCGATGCAGAGGCTGGATTCAGCTTCCGCAGGCTGGTGGTCATCCCTGCACTGGATCAGCCAACGAGAGGAGAAGCACACATGCTTTATGACACATTTGCAACCCTCCTGGGCCTACAGAAGGGACTTGCACTGGCCCAAGGGTGACTCTGGATTGTGCCCTTATGCTAATATAGTGGTGCGTGCTTTTCTGTAATACATGTTTTCATCTTTGGTTACTGTTTCAAATATATTTCTTCCTACACCCAAAGGAGACAGCTGTTTCCTTTGGAAACCACCACTAACCTTGCACTCCCTAGATGGAGCCTCCGGCTGACCCAGGCTCCAACATAGTCCCCAGTGAGGGAAAATGATCCTTTCTTTAATGATGATGTCCATCCTTCATGACCTACAGGAGGTTCTCAAACTGTGGGTCCAGGGATCCACCAGTGAGTCATAACGCAATTTTGGGTGGTTCGCAAAACTGGCAGTTAGGTTATGTGCATCAAGGGTTGAACAAGCTGCTACTTGGGGAGGGAAGCACTGCTGCCCAGTCACCATTATAGCCACACCCCTTGGCATTTATACATCAGGCAGCAGTCTCTGGGGTCTCGAAAATGTTTGAGAACCGCTGGTCTATAGGATGAATACTAGTGAATAGTGTTGAAATGAATCTTCTTGCTCTGATCTTGCAATATCCAGTGGCTATGAATTTTTTGTCACAGAACCAAAGTCTAATTAATTCAGGAGCCTCCTCAGCTGGAGTCTGATGTGCTAAGAGATCAGTATCACCTGCAATACACAGCTCACCAGGGTACCTAATTTACTTGGGATGGAATGTTCAGCAGTCAACTGCTTTTGCTTGCACTAAACTGATCCATAAATAAATGCATCCTGCCACATATCTGGGGCAGCACATATCTGGGGCATGTGCTTGCTTGGCACATGTATTTCTAATGGCCCCTAATGGGAAAAAAATCATCAGAATAAAAACCCATCCTACTCTTTATTAGATGCTTGGATGTTAGCACCTCTTATAGACTGCAGTAGGAATGAATAAGAATGGAAGAGTGAGAATGAATTTTATCCAGAAGCTGAAAGGAACAGCCCAATCCTAATGATGACTTGAGCTGGCATCCTAACTTGAATGGATTGTGCCCTAATCTGAATGGAGTTGATGGAACTGTTCAGGGTGCTGGATGAAATCTTTTTCATAATTCCTATGAAAATCCACCTGTAGTGCAAATTGACTTCTCTTGGTCAACTCTTCTCTGCTAGCTCTTGTTAGAAGGTATTGATCACAATTCCTTCTAACCACACTGACTCACAATTTTTCAGGAAGTGCTAATGGGTTCCCCCCCCCCAACTTTCAGTAGTTATCTTCACTTGTATATTTCATTGTGTGACCTTTTGAATTATGCAACCTTTAGCTGCGTGTGTTATTTCTTAATTCAACTGGTGGAATGGCGAAAGCATCTTTCCTTTGAAAAGCAGAGCTCCTATTCAATGTGGCTGAATGTAGCTATGATTGTAAATCAATTTTTGATTTTTCTCACCAGTAAAAGTTTTAGTACTTGAGCTACAGATCAAGATAAAGCAGCCTATTAACAAGAAGTCTGAACAAGGTGAGCAATTTCCACAGATACAGAGGCTATCATTTCCAGTGGGTGAAAGAAAGGTAATATTACTGGACCTATTTAGTCTGATGGCATCTGGCTCTCTTGAACAGATACAACCGGTGCATATTTGATTGTCTCTTGAGGAAAGGGCTCTATCAAAATGACACATTTTCCATTTTTTTTCCTCACTGCAGGTCATAGCCACCTGTTTTCATTCAGGCCTCTCAATTGTAGTGCCTCTTGCTCCTGCCTTCACTGTTTGCATCTCTCAGAGATGCATTAAAAAAAATACAAAAACATGTGAGGTGTGAAAAACCCATTTCACTCATGAAAGATGTCACATTGACATCCCACTGCTGAATAATGGGAAAGGCTGACAAAAGTGGATGTGCGCATGAACAGCAACTGTTGGGAGAGGGGAGGATAAAGTGAATGTTTTGCACAGAGTAGAGGTATGTGTAACACACAACACCAAAGAGTTAAGAACACAGTTTGCAATCACTTCTGAGCGCTCAGCCCTTCTTTTTGTGGCATGGCTCTGTTTGAAGTACTTAATGCCTATTGTTGGTTAAAGCTTTCATATTTGCAATAGGCAGCCCGTGGTGCTCAGAGCTCTACCCCACCCCCATATCTGAATGATGTCTCCTCCCTTAGGCTGCAATCCTATGTAAACTAAGAGTAAGCCCCACTGACTATAATGGGACTTGCTTCTGAGTAGACATGCATAGGCTTGGGCTCAGGCAGCCTAATTCTGAACTTCCAAGCACCCACTGAAGCAGTGATAACCAGAGCAGCGACAGCTGTATATAGTGGGAAGCATTGGGAAGCAACCTGAGATCTCCTTGGGGGAAGGGGACTTTCATCCCAGGGGAAAGTCCCAAGCCAAGCAGTGGGGCTTCTCAAGTCTGCATCTGCTATTTTGCAGCCCAACACGGAATTTGTGACCCAACATGGAATTGTTTCTGGTCTGATACAGAGTTCAGGAACTGGCAGAGCAGCACTCTGCTGATCCCAGCTCCCTCCCAACCAGTTTCCGCCCCCACCCCACCCTCATTTTGCCCTCCCCCTGTCCCCCAGAAGCTACACCACCACCCGGCTGTTGCACTCACCCCTGACGGCATGTCCTCCTTCTGCCAGTACTGGGCCCGGTACCAGTGCTTGTTACTTGCCAGGTGCTGAAAACATGCTTCACGGCACATTTACAGCACCCAGCACCGGCACTAAGGTTTAGCACCAGGGCTGGCCCAGATTAGGTTTGGGCCCTTAGCCCCCAATCCTATTGTGGTCGTACACTGCTGGAACTAACAATCTAGCAGCACAAGGCCCTTTGCAGTGGTGTGAAAGCCAGGCTGCTGCTGCAAACACTGAGAGGTGCAGTGCATATGACAGCAGCCCCAGGAGGCTCTGTAGACACCAATAAGTTGGTGGTGGGGCAGGGAGGTTCTCAACAGTAAATGCACATTCCAGATCCGATCCCCATTTTTCAGCCTGTTCTGCCCTGTTTCTCTCCTTGGATTGACACCAGCTATATAACTGGCCCAGGTGCAAGATAATCCATAGGCTGCCAGGAAACTTTTACAAAGGTAAGTAAACAATATTTACTTGCTCCCCCACCATTGAATGCAGATTTCACTCCACCAGTTTGCCTGTGCAGGTGGGATTGGGCTGTTACTTGCTTCACCTATGTCTGCGTAAGTCACTTTTTCCTTAAAGCCTTTGGCACAACCCCCTAGAGCCCATGCCTTCCTGCAATGAAGCCTAAGTATGTTTGACTGAAATAGTAACACCTTTACCTGTTTAGTCATGCCTTTCTCTCCCCTTTCTCTATTCTTTGCTCTCAGGTGTTGTACAAAGAGAAGGTAGGCTGACCTGAGTAGGAGACAAGGAGAAGGTAGGCTGAGTAGAGCATAGTGGTTAGCGCTCACACAACCTTTCCTGTTCTTTGTTTTCCTTTCCAATAGCTGAAGGGGGGGTGGAACTAGCAGCTTCTATCTGCTGCCACCACCCCAAGCTACAGAGACCAGGCCCGGGGGGGGGGGGAGGCATCAGTGTTGGGTGTCAGGTTTCGTTAAGTAGGGAAAGGCAGTATATAAATTTTCAAAGAAATCTGCAAGGAAACCCTCCCAGGAAAGCAGTGAACCCCAGGGGTTTTTATTAAACATCAAAACCACTGTAGTGCCTTGGTGAGCAATCTGACATGACAAGTTGCTGAATTACCCGTGAACACAGACTAGACAAGCAAAGAGTCAAGATGTAACTAATTTATTACACATCTGAAAGAAAGGGAATTAAACCAAATGGAAGGAAAAGGAGATCAGGACTGTAGCTTCAGCTTTGATGACCCATGTTCTGTGTTACTATGAATCAGATAGCAGCACCGTACAAAATTATGTAGAGTTTAGATGCCTCAAGCAAAATATCTTGCTAGAAATTTTGGTTCAAATTGTAGAGTGACTAATAGGCACAAAACTCTAATGACCCACATTTGGAAAAGTGTAAAAGGAGTATCAGACCCTCACAATCATAATTATACCTAATACATATTTATCTCCATTTCAGGGCACTCTTCTCTAGTGAACTGTAGCTCCAGGGCTGTGGCCTAAGGTATTCATGCAGATTAGTGGTTGAACTGCTCATTGAATCTGTTTTTGAAATGACATTGAGGAGGCTTGTAATGATGCAATGAGCTAATTAATGGAAAGGCATGCAAGATTATATTTTGTGAAAAATTTCTACTGCTTGACTATCTAAGCTCTTAGTTCTTGGCGTGTCATAAGAAGGCCAACTCAAGCCTAATCCACCATAACGTGCAGCCAAACCAGAATGGGCTGTGCTGCGGTGGAGAGGGCAGATCAAGTGGCTTGGGAGGGAAAGGAAATCTTTTCCCTGACCCCTCCATAAGCCTTCCAATCATCAATGGGTGTCCTTGGATCTGCACCAGCTGTTTAACTGGCTTACGTCTGAGGAGACAAAGGGCATGTCACCTGTACCCAGATGGGGTAGATAGCATCCAGTACAAGTCACCAGCAATTGAGTGCCACCCTTCCATCTCCAACATGCCTCCTAAGCTCCCCCATTCTGCTCTGCTCTGGTCTCTCCCAATCCTGTTCCACCCGCCTGCCTTCTTGGTTGGCAGGTGCTTTTTTTCCTCACTGCCATGCATGGGGCTGCCCCAGCCCCTCCAGTGGTGGTCCAGAAGAGTGTGGCTCTGAGCACTTCCAGAGTGCCTTTTGCCTTGTCCATAAAGCATCAACTGCTGCCAGAGTGCTGATTCTGGCAGCGATAGAGCCTAATCGGATTGGGCCATTAGTGTACAGTATACTGAATTTTGTTTCACATAGCTTTTTTTAAGAGAAATGTTCCAGAATTTTTAAAAAGATAAATAAAATCTATAGACATTGTTTTTGACAGTTTTGTCTTCTCTTTCCACCTCTGCAATGCACTTTCATTTTGTCATCAGAAATGACTGCCTGATATTAGTCATGTTTACGGAGAAATAAATTTTGTGTTCAGTGCAAATGAATTCCAAGTAACCATGCATAGTATTGCAGCTTAAAGCAGTAGGTGGATTGGGTCCGCATGTACTACGGGAACAAGTATTGTAATGAACCTTTTCCAAGAATCATCTCAGTTCCATTATATCATGGAATACAAGGGGCTGTGTCCCAAGTGATACGTAGTATCTTGAATAAAACAATAATCATTGACTTCTTATAACATGACTGCTTGTTTGTCCCCTTAAGATAGTGGATGGTATGAATGTAGAGAACAGAGGCCAAGTATGTTTGAAGATATCTTATACAGTATATTTATATACATACATATACAGAACGTATATCCATTCTGAGGCAGAGAAGCAAGAAGTACACTGGCTTAGTAAATCACAGACAAATACTGGACTCTAGCCTTTGCCTGTTTAGCTAATCCAAGCACGTCTTGAGATATTGTGTATCTTTCACCAAAATCCTTTTCTTGATACTCATTTCACTACTTCCAGTTATCTGCTCAGTCCCTATGTTTTCAAGGCTATACAAATCATTACCTTAAAAAAAATAAAAATCACCTTTTCCAGAATCCTTTGAGAAGTGCCTGAGATTACATTCCCTCACTTCACCGAGCAAAACAGAAATCCCTTTGGAGAAAACTCAGTTCATTTGCACATTCTCCTGATCTCTTATGCTTCTTTGACAATACTCTTTAAACAAGTTTTTTTTAAATTATACACCTGGGATGATATACTATTTTTGAAGCCCTCAGAGGTCTTTCTTTGCATGGAAAGAAATTCTATCACAATTACTTTGAACGGTCCACTGCTCAAAAAGAATACGAGTAATCTGCGCAAAATTATTCTTGCTTTATGGTGTTTATCTGTTTGATCCATTTCCAAACTGACCAAGCCACTAATGACCCTCCTTTCATCTGTGTAATATTTTCAGTCACTTCTGCTGGACTGGAATCTGTTTTTTCAATCTGATTTCCACCTTTTTTCATGATTGTAGGCTGCCATCACAACTGGTACAGGTCCAAAGAGCCCCATGGGGGGATGACAGGAGGCTTATAGGTGGGTCAGGGAAAATAATTCACCTTTCCAAAGTCTCCTGATCCGCACCTGCTGCTGGAAACACGTTCCTTTTTGTCACAACTTTAACAGCCCAGGGTGGGGGGGAGGATAGGATTGGGATTTAAGTGTGCAATCCTAAACCACTTTCCAGCACTGGCATAGCTGTGGCAGCCGGACGTGTGCTGCATCCTGTAATTGGGTAGCACTCATGGAGGTCTCCTCAAAATTAGGGAATGTTTGTTCCCTTACCTCGGAGCTGCATTGCCCTTATGTCCGTGATGGAAAATGGGTTAGGATTGCGGCCTAAAGGCACAATTCTAACCAGGTCTACTCAGAAGTAAGTCCTATTTTGTTCAATGGGGCTTACTCTCAGGAAAGTGTGGTTAGGATTGCAGCCTGACAGCCCAGTCCTGAGCTCCAGTGGCATGCAGTTTCGGCGGCACTGAAAACGGCTGCAGCCGGATCCTGCGCGCCACGAGCTACTGCAGGTGGCACCTTGGGAGAAGGGAACTTTCATCCACTGGACCCACCTCCCTCCCTTCCCCTGGCACACCTCCTCCCTGCCCTCCACCTGCCTCCCCCGAACACCTTCTCCGTGCCTACCACTAGCCCCTGCTTACCATGCTGTGGCTTGGTGGTCTGTGCAATCACCAAGCAGCGGAGGCCAGGCAACAGCCCGGCACTAACCCAGCACTGGGCTAGCACAGGTGCTCGCCCAGTGGCAAGGCTGGGAAACGTGCCTTATGGCACGTTTGCGACAGTGTACGCCAGCAGTAAGCCAGTGCATCGAGCCCAGGATTGGGCTTTAAGTCTCCTTCGCTCTGACCTCTCAAAAATGGCAGCTCAGCTCCCTTGCCCTGCTCCCTTCAAGGCTACTTTCTCAAGTTTATACTTAGAGCTTGTCTCATAACCCTCTTGCCATCCTCTTTGCCTAGGGAGACTCACTCAGTCAGCCATATGCTGCAGTGACCCCAGAAGCTTAACACCTTCAAGCCTCACAGAAACAGGATAGGTAACCTTGGTTCACAGTGCAGCCTCCAAAGACTCATTAAATCTGCACAATTTGTCCTTGTCTAGTCTCAAGTGAAGTCAAATTGCCCGCATGCTGAGTGATTGGCTCTCCTTTCTGTGAGTGCTGTGTGTGGAAGTATGTGAAGGCGCTTGTTTCAATTTTTCTACCTTTTGCTGGATGCCCAAGATCAGTCCCAGGCATCCTTCCCAAACAAACCCTTTTGTTGATCCAGCAAGTCCTCAGAACAAGGAGAATCTCCCTTACCTATGGTGATCTCTTTCAGAGGTTTGGAGCACCAGTCAAAAGTGTCTGTTCAGTGGAAGCAACTAGCTCCCCCATCACAAGAGAATGAAGTGGGTTCACAGCCTGTCCCAAGGTTTACTGCTTGCCAGTAATCGGGCTACTGATAGCTATTCCCAACCACAGTCTTTTGCCACTGACTGAAAGCCCAATTCTGAGCTCGAGACACTGGCTCACCACCGGCGCACACTGTTGCAAACGTGCCGTAAGGCACATTTGTCAGGCTTACCAGGTAGCGCCTGTGCTACCCCAGTGCTGGCCGGCGCTGGGCTAGCACTGGGCAGGCACCCAGCCTCCACTGCTTGGCGGTTGCATGGACCGTTGAGCTGCAGTAAGGTAAGCGGAGGCAGGGAGGAGTCATTCCAGGGAAGACGGAGGCAGGTGGAGGGTGGGGAGGAGGCGTGAAGGGGAGGCAGGAGGCGGGCAGAAGCTGGCGGCAGCCATGCTGGGTGGAGAGAGCGGGGAGGGAGGCAGGTCAGGTGGAGCTCTGCTGCACTGGATCCAGAGCATTCGTGTGGGGCTTGGCGCCCTACATGAACTGTTGAAGTACGCGGCCGACACCGCAGCTCCAGAGACTCAAGGTCAGGCAGATACTCCCCGTAAATAACAAGACACAGATACGGCAGTGCTCCACCACCAGATGTCCTTTACTTGAAGATATATACAATATTTACAGTGCAAAGGCAGCTCAGCAAGCAAACAGCAAAGATAGCACTTTTCTTAACTCTCAGATCACCAACTCCACCGATGTAGCTTCTCGCAGACACTCCACATAACATCTCCCACACAGCAGCTTGCACAAGCTGCAATTTATATTGGCACTGGCCAATGAGAAGCGGGCTGCGATCTGGTGACTGCATGACTCATTGTCTGGTGACATGGTATTGCAGGGTATTGTATCATCCCTGCTGTGCCCTGTTGCATCAGCCAATCCCATGATGCACTGGGCTATACTACATGTATCCTGGTCAAGACATCAGGGCTTAGCCTTGCTCTATCCAGCCTGTAAATTGATTATAGGCCTGGGGCATATATCATAACATGAACGCTTTTACCTCATTTTGAGTAGCCCCATCGCAAGGCTACTTCCCTTACCTAGGGGAAGGCAACTTTTGTCCCCTTCTCCCGAGGTGCCACCTGCAGTAGCTCGAGGCGGACAGGATGCGGAGGCAGCTGTTTTCAGTGCCGCTGAAGCTGCATGCCATGGGAGCTCAGGATTGGGCTGTGAATCATTCAACCATTCTCCTTGCTCTTCCACCATTTCCATCCCATTTCAGCTCTCCGCATTTTCCTTCTCCCCTCTTTCTCCCTGGCATGCCAGAACCTCTCCTTCCATCTCTTGGGTTGCTCTCAGTAGCCCAAGTCTCTTTATGTCCCCTCTCCCACCTCCCCCAATTTCGCTCTCTTCACTTCGCTCCTTCTTCTAAGGAGTTCCTCTCTCCTCATTTGTCCTCCTTCTAAGAACTTTCCCTAGGGCGCCATTGTGTGTGATTGTTACTTGTAGATTTATTTATTTACTCATTTTGTGCTTCGGTTTTCTTCCCAAAGAGCACCCAAAGTGACTTCAGAGCCATAAAATTACAACATTTAAAAACACTTCAAGTCATAAGTGTAAACATTAAAACATCTTTAAATCATCATTAAAACTTCACAAATAAAGCACAAACCAGCAATAGTCATCTCTTAATAAAAGAAGGGCAAATACTGTGAAATCCAATCAGCAATAAAAACATCTCCATAAAATCTGCCATACATCTACTATTAAAATAACCATGAACTCTGAAGGCTAGTCTGAAGAGAATCAGGTTTAAGCCCCGATGGAAAGCTTCTGAGGGGGGATGCTCATTTAGAGGTAGCTAACTTTAGAGGTAACCGATCTCTGAATGCCAGGTGCAAGGGACTGGCAACAGGATACAGGTTGGCTTGAGAGCTCTCTGGGGCATCTGGTGGGTCCCTGGGAGATCTAGGGAGCTGGATCAGATGGGCCCTTGGTCTGATTCAGCAAGTCTCTTCTTATGTTCTTAAGGACCATACCTCCACTTCAGGAAGACTAATTCTGCCAAAGTTTAACATGTAAGATGTTCTAGAAGCCAGACATTTGAAACATATGGCTCTGGGACCCCACTGTGTTGATGAACTAAAAGGGGGAAGTTTGAATATTTTTTACATTATACCAGCAAAGAAACACTGTGACATCAAGCAGAGCTTAAAGCAATAGTCAACTCCCTTTGTTCTGCCTCCCACTGCCTCTTCAGTTATGAAGGGATAATTTGGACTGTGAGGCATTTCAATAGCCATTCAAAAAGGCACACTGGAGGGGCTTGTTCTTCGAAGACACTAAAATGTAGAAGACAAAACATAAAGTGGTCAGTTTAGCAGGCCCTTCCTCTTTGGTCGGCAGGAAGGCTCTTCTCATACAGAATAGTGTTGGGGAAAAGGGGGTTTGCATCAGACCACCACAATCTAGCTAGTTAAGGAGTGGTGTCTTCTTCTTCAATCTTGATATCTTTGGGTCAAGATATCATTAGGCCAGTTGTACCATCAGGCAAACAAAGCAGCATACCATTATACAAATTCAACAGCAATATCCAATGTGTGTAGCAGACAGAGCCTTGGACTTGGACAACTTGGAGAGGAGACAACTTGATCCCTGTCTCTGTTCAGCATGAAGCTTACTAGGCAGCCTTAAGCTAAATCACTAACACATCTCAGTCTAAACTATCTCTCAGGGTTTGGGGGAGGGTAAAACCAGATAATCTTACGCACACTAGGATTCCAAGAGGAACACAAGGTAGACCATGAAGATATTACTGGGTAATCATATGCTAAACTCCTTATCATGGTTCAGTTCACTCTACTGCAACACATGAAACCTAGAAAGCCCCTTCACATTGGAAACCGCTTAAAGCAATGTTGTCTTCAAGGGCATTTCCAGATTTTCTGCACTAGATGGCACTGTTGTGTGTTTCTGGAAGCCAGAGCAGAAACCACAAGAATCCATCAGTATGTAGCAGCTATGTGGAAGGAAATTGCACAGCACCTGCATGTGCTATTCTTGTCACCAGATTTCTCTCTACTAATTCAAAGACTTGCTTCCTTGCAGACTAAAATCTCTCAGCCCTAAGGACAGTATAAAATAATACTTACATTACAATGTAGCCTTCATTGACTGAATCTCAGTTGTCTATCATTCCTATATATCAGTGCAATTCCAAGTGTAGCACTGCATCTGTTTAACCCTGTATATACCTAGAACTCTACCCAAACATTAGCTCATCCA
This sequence comes from Tiliqua scincoides, assembly GCF_035046505.1. Lineage (NCBI taxonomy): Eukaryota > Metazoa > Chordata > Lepidosauria > Squamata > Scincidae > Tiliqua > Tiliqua scincoides. The sequence goes on from NC_089822.1 coordinate 195,109,671, forward strand.
ACAAAGCTGGATGCCATTTGGGTAATTAAGATGGATCCTTTTGGCCCTACATAGCACCAAAATTCTGTCATATCCTCCACTTGTACCCCTCCAAGGAGCCTGTCTGGTTCTCAGCAGGACTGGTCCAATAATTGGCTCCAATCAACTGCTCCATCCTTATTTTGTGTGTTCAGAGAGTGCATGAGATGGGTGGGGATGGGTGGTCTTATATGTAGCTTGCAGCAGCGGTGGCAAATTTGAGCAGCAGAATTTGGGCTGCCCCTGGTCCTCACTGTGTTCTGCCTTTAATAGGAAAATAATTGAACCAGAGAATTGACCCAATCAACAAGAGCCCCCTTCAGTGGTCAGAAATATGTATGGGAAGATTTACTGGGATGGGGGAGAGGATATAAACAGTGCAAAGAAACCTGGCAGAATATTTCATCAGAGAATGTTTTGAAATTCAAAGACAAAAATGGATGTGAAGCCTGTTATGGACCATGTGATCCACCATTCCAACCATTATACAATGAATTTGATGTATTTGTGTCTGTGGTACTCTGATAAATCTTGGGATTTACAACATAAATGTTTCACCATATGCAAAATCTCCTGGCATTAAGATATATGGTGCTTAGCATGAACAAAGAAGTCCATCTTAGAAAGTTGCAGTAAAGTAAGTAGACAGACAGACAGTCAGACAGATAGACAGACAGTGAGTGTTTGAATGGAACAGTGTTAGACTTTGACAAGATGCCTGCCTATTCGGTGCACTTCCACTGCTAGCAGAGTTAAAGATTCTACACAGTAGTATTGTCAGCATTCATTTAAATAAGCAGTTCGCTAACCTTTGCCTTTCTTTCTTTCTTTCTTTCTTTCTTTCTTTCTTTCAGATGTTTTTTTCCCTATCAAGTAGAAGAAACCGATCCCAGATCTTTTGCACTTCTTCGACATTTTTTTTTCTGGGGATGGAACTGAAGAATTGACATTTTGACTAGACTGGTAATGTTGACTACATGAAGTAACCCATGAGATAATTTTTATTTATTTACTTTATTTTTTAAATAAATAATTTATTTAAATAATTTTTTTTATTTTTATTTATTTACTTTATTTATACCCCGCCTTTCTCCCCAAAGGGACCCAAGATAAGAAACAATTCATGAATGCACATGACTGTATTACTGCCTGCCACATGATATGCATGTATTTGTAAAATAGCTACCACATCTTTGCAAATGGTCACCCACAGCTTTCACCTCTGGACTCTGTGGCAAGATTGCCAGGATATCTAAGATGTTCATTTGGCATGACAGGTAGTTCATATGATATCTCATGTTCACTGACAGTATTGGTCCACCATCTTTATTGTCACAACTGCTGCAACAGTTTTATACACCATATTATACACAGTATTGATGCATTTTTTTCATTAATCCATTTGACCATCTGTGGTATGTTGTCTTAGAATGTACAGTATTTTTACAGTATATTCGCTGTATGATGTAGATTGATTTGACTGACATAGCCACTTCAGGAGCAAGGGAACAGAGGGAAAGGGTCTTGTACTGTCTAGCTGCACGTTCAGCCCATGGCAAGGAGACATGCTGCCACAGCATATATTCCTGAACTGTTAGAGGATCACCATGCATTAAAGGAACAAGAGGAAATTTGCAAGACTTCACAACTAATAGAATTGCAACCATCCTTTGCCAAAGCCCTCCTACTTTGCAATACCAACCACATAGAACCGTTTCAGTCTACTATCAGTACTCCTAATCCACAGACCATGTTTCCTTGAGGATGCAATCCTAACCCCTTATGTCAGTGCTTTCCAGCACTGGCATAGAGGTGCCAATGGGCATGTGCTGCATCCTGCAGTTGGGTATCACTCACAGAAGCCTCCTCAAAGTAAGGGAATGTTTGTTCCCTTACCTCAGAGCTGCATTGCCCTTATGTCAGTGCTGGAGAGCACTGACATGAGGGGTTAGGATTGCACCCTGATTTTATGCCTGGTGTCTGTTGTGAATATTGACGATTTTTAGACACTCAGCTTCTTTCTTGCCCACTTTTCACCAATTATTCCCACTGAATGAATTCACAGAGCTATATGTCATTTTTCCAAAAACTTGGAAACTGGAATTGGAGCAGTTGAAGGCCCTAACAAATTACCCCGGCAAAGTTCACCTGCCATAGAGGCAGTTCTCTCACTTTGTCAGCACAGTAGGCGCAATATAGTAGATTAAAGTTAAACTTCTTATATGCATTAATAGGCTATACCGGAAGGCTGCAAGAAGCCCAGCTCCTCCTGCACTCTACTGATACATATGTATTATCAAGCAGAGCTTAACACGTCAACCTTAACCCAAGGCTTCTCCAGTTGGTCAGGCAACTTCCTCAACTAACTCACTGGAAAGCAAGAGTATATGTAACAATTGCAAGATGAAGGAAAAGGCAGTTTCCATGTTGTTTAGCTGACTTCTAGTCCCTTCCTAGTAGACCTACTTCTTCTGCAAAGTTAACAAGGAACAAATGCAAATATTACAAATGCATGAGCTGACATTAAAATGGAGATAGATCATTGTCTGGTGTGTTCTTTAGTCTTAATGATATATAGTTGGTTGTGTTGTGCGATAAAGGAAGACATTCTATGTCCTTTACCATGCATTCCCCAAATAAATACAGCCAACAACAGGTATGGAATTAAAAATGGGCCACTTTATTGAATACAAAACATTGCAACAGGGCAATTAAAGGGGTAAACAAAATCCATCCCAAGTGCGGGGTTCTATGTGGGGGAAATGGCCCTAGCCGTCTTCATCCCCCAGTCTCATAGGGCGTCCACCTGACTCCAGGTGTAACTCAATTGTTATTAAGCCTGCCTCTCAACGTCGCCCGAAGAGGGTAAGTCAGCAGAACTGCTATGCCTTCAGGTCACCCCTGCAAGGCCCCCAAGTTCGGATAAGGGGCTAGCCAGCCTGCCTCCTCGAGCCGGTCAGGCATCATGGGAGCGGTTCTGATTCACCCTCCCGTTCTTGCTGACTTAGATTGGACACTGAGAAGGTTTTCTGCCGACCCACCCGGCACTTCTACTGCCACAAGGGGAGGTCAGCCTAGCGCTTGGCCTTCCCTGCACCCAAAAAAGGTTCTCAAGCCCTGTTGCAAGTTTGCCAAAAACATGCCATAACCCTAGGGGAAAGATGCACTTCATCACCACGGTAAAAGGCAGGAAGATTGAAACAGATTCCAAGATGATGAATCACTGTTCCTCCGAGGTCCGTGATGACCCTGCCCAGGTAAGCATTAATTCTTTTGCGGGCCACATCTATCCTCCTAATACCTTTGGCCCACCTCCAGACCCTCCTAGGCAGAAGGTCAGACCACAGGATAGTAATCCCAGGGAACTGACTCGCAAGCGTTGTAAAATCCCTATAAGCCTGAAGCCTCAAGGACATAGACTTCCTCTGGCCCAAGTCATTCTCGCCCAAGTGAATAGTGATTACCTAGGGCAGGGGATGGAGTGCAATAAACTCTAAAACTTCTGGGAAGAATTGACCCCAACACATGCTGCTCTTAGCCAATGTGCTTCCGAGCCCAAAAAAACTATGGGATGTCCACAGATTAGGACCCAGGCTGGGAACCTCCCTTGCGGAACTGTTAAGACAAGAGGAACACTGAAAAAAAACTCACTCATTCCTAGTTAATAATAAGTGTTAACAGTTGAAATGAGGCATAACTGTATGCCTACACTTTGAAGAAGAAAAACACATTACCCCTTCCACACATGGAACAGGGGCACACACGGTTATGGCTGAAGCCTCATCGCCCCTGACCCAGATGGACCAGGGACAAACACAGAAATGGCCGAAGCCTCATCACCCCTTCCTTAAATGGACTTGGGGCACACACAGATATGGCCAAAGCCTCATCACCCCTCCAACCTGGGTAGGGGCAGCATACCCGCAAAACAGATAATTAGATATATGAATGGCCAAAGCCTCATCACCCCTCTGTCCTCAGTAGGGCAGCACACCTGTAAGTGGGTCATTAACACATAATGGCAAAAGCTACATCACCCCTTCATTCTAGGTAGGGGCAGCACCCTTGAAACAGTTCATAATAACAAAATATCAACCCCACTCTCAAGGTGTATGGGTAGCACACGTTTGAAGAAGTTATAGATAAGAGAACATCATCCCACTCTTAAGGAGTAGGGGCAGCACTCATTGTCTGGCTAGGCAAAGCACATCACTCCCCTCTGGGGAAAAGAGGCAGCATGCCTATCAAGCAGGTTGCTAAAAGACATAACTCCAATCTCTAAGAGTAGGGGCAGCACGCCTGTTAAACAAGTTTGTAACAGAACACACACACCCCACTCTCAAGGAATAGAGGCAGGGCACCCATTAGGTAGATTAATAATTGCAAAGACACTAGTCTTGGCAAAGGCCGTTGCATCTGTGCCTATCTGCACAGGGCTACTGCACTTGGTAAACGTGCAGCTGCACCTCCATGCCTGTTAAGCAGGTTACTAAAGGCATTACCCCACTTATGAGGAGTAGGGACAGCACACCTGTTAGGTGGGATTGGTAACAGAACACCCCCCCCCCCATAGAGGCAGGGCACCCATTAGGTGGGTTAATAATTGCAAAGACACTAGCCTTGACAAAGGCCATTACATCTGTGCCTATCTGCACAGGGCTACTGCACCAGGTAAATGTGCACCTACACTGCCATGCCTGTTAAGCAGGTTACTAAAGGCATCACCCCACTTTCGAGGAGTAGGGACAGCACACCAGTTAGGCAGGATTGGAAACAGAACATCCCCTCCCACTCTCAAGGAGTAGAGGCAGCGCACCCACATTAGGTGGGTTAATAATTGCAAAAACCCTAGCCTTGGCAAAGACCATTGCATCTGTGCCTATCTGCAAAGGGCAGCAGAACCATCATGCATGTTAAGCAGATTACTAAGAGACCTCACCCCAGACTCAAAGAGTAAGAGTCATGCCCCTTAAGCAGATTGTTGACAGAACCTCCCCCCACTCTCAAGGAGTAGAGGCAGCACACCCACTCAGTGGGTTAATAACTGCACAGACTCTAGCCTTAGCAAAGGCTCTTGCATCCATGCCTATCTGCACAGGGCTACCACACCTGGCATTAAACATGTATTAACACCTCGCTGGGGGAGATGCCCCCCACTAAAGGGTGCTAAGACATTGTGTAAGCGGTGGAGCCATGAAATCCAAGGGACAAACTAAACCACACTTCATGGTAATCCCTTGTACGTGATGTTGGGCAATAAGCCTGTGGCAATCAGCCACTAGGAGGGAAGCAGACTATCAAAAAGTGCTGAAGTCACAGATCTACTCAGGTAGCCGACTCAGGTGAAGGAAACTTCCAGGGCTTGGGGCAGAGATGGGACTTGAAAGCGCACCTTGCACCGCTCTAGCCCCATCCCAAGGGCAGCCTCCCTCCTGCTCCTGGCTAAGTGTCCGATTGGGTCGCTTGCCAGGAACGGGCTGAAAGCTGCCCAGGCACACGCGCGCTTGGGCAGCTCTCCTGTCCCACCCCCTTCTGGCTAACCAGCCAATCAGCTGGCAGTAAACACCTGCTGCCAGCTGAATGGGGGGAAGTCCTGGCAATTGTTACTAGTGTGCCAGAGAGGCACGCTAGCAGCCTTTCTCTAAGATATCCCATGATTTTCAGTTTTATTTTTTCACAGATTTGAGGTTTTGTTTTGTTTTTTTTTATACAAAAATGAGAAGTGCCAGAAGCTGTGTAATGTGTTTTTATTCCAAGGGTGCATTTTTATGAAATATCAATTATAATTGTTTTAAAAGTGTACTAGGTGGGTGATATAGGTAATATAGTGTCAACAGATGCAGTCACAGTCATTACCCATGCACCCACCCAGTTCAGCCCAACCAGCTTACAGTGACAATATGTAGTTAGAAAATGGTTTTACTTTTTGCAGATTTTGGATTTTTTTTTTTTTACAAAAATTAAAGTAAGAAAGCAGTGTTAATATGTTTTTATTTATCACTGGGGGAAAAGATAATTGCACCTTTACCCATGATGCACCGCTCATGCCTCCTGCATGTCGCAAGTCTTACAAATGATTGAAAACATGACAGGAATAAAAGAGAAAATTATGAGGTAACTGTAACATCTGTGGGTCCTATCTTACCCAATTTTCCAGGGCCAGCGCAGCGGGGCCAATGGGGTGTGCGCTGCATCCTTTGGTGGGGTGGCAGTCACAAAGGCCTCCTCAAGGTAAGGAAACATTTGTTCCCTTACCCCCAGGCTGCATTGCAGCTGCAATGGTGCTGGAAAGTTGGATAGGATTGGGCCCTGTATTGGCTCTCAGATATTCCACAGTGAAGGAGAGAAAAGACAACACATCTTATATCATACTTGCTCCCCCCCCCCCCACTCCAATGAGTAGATCAATTGCTCCAAGAGGTATTGCTCTGAAACTCTAAGTTTTTTTTCTAAACCAACTGATCACTGCAGAAGAAAAAAAATGGCACTCCAGGAGGCAGAGAAAGAGCAAGCAGCCATCCACCCTAAAAAATTACTGTAATCTCTTTTTCTGCCACGATAGAAAAATTAATATGGGCAGGTGTCCTGATATGAGGCAGATTTTGCAAGGAACTCAAAGAAGACACTGGTTTCCGCCAGTGTGGTTAAGGCCGCATGTAATACAGAAATCGTCGTTTTAATTTCAAATGGAAGTCTCTGTCATCATAAATACTGAGCATTCATATAGTACTTCCAAGTGTTCAGAGCGTTCACATGTATTATCTTGCTGTATTATCCTGAAGTAAGTATTATGTTCATCCTTATGTTGCAATCAGAGGAGCAGAAGTTTGCCTAAGGCCATCATGGCAGAGGTCAGACTTTGAACCAGGGGAGTTCTCATTCACAGTTCTTCCTGCTGGCTGTTCTGCACCACACCAGCTCTCCTGAAGTTGTTGTTTCATTGGTGAGTAGCACATCAACATGCATGTGAATGCAGTGCATGAAAAGTTTCTTCTAAAAGCAAGTAGAAGCATAACTAATGGAGACAAAGCCATCATGGCCATCTTTTCTATGGAGTTGTTCGTTTATTTTGCAACCACATATTTATTGGCCATGTTCAATTACTGGGGTGTGTGTGTGTGTGTGTGTGTGTGTGTGTGTGTGTGTGTGTGTGTGTGTGTGTGTTTAAATCCGGTATTGTTATTTGCCTCGATCCCCATCAATTCACTTCTCTCCTTATCTAGGTGAACTTCTCTCTAACCCAGGACTCCAAGTACATTGCTTTCCATGCAGCGTTACCTGAAATGCCTTGTATGGGAACAATCCATCTTCTTAAGAGAATTCCCTATCTATAATTTCCATCTCTGACTACTAGGATCAAGAGAGAGAACCTGAAAGACAGGACTACTGAGAAAAAGCAAAAGGAATAACAATCCCTTGGTTTTAAATTACAAAGCTCTTGTGCAGTGTTGCTAGCAAATCCCCATGGCTTTGTAACTTGCAAATGGATGTCTGAGAGGATTCAAAGAAAAGGGAAAGGGATTTCCACACTTGGTTTCCAAAAAAACAAAACAAAAAAAAACCTTGTTCCTGCTTCTTTTTAGAAAACAATACTACTCATTGCCTACCTATCCCCCACAATAAGCACATGTGACAGCAACCTGGAAGACAGCAAAGGGCCATGTTTATTGACTATGTATACAGGGATTGGTTGGTTGCAGGGGCCCCTGTCAGCCTACTCCCAAGTCCCAAGTACCATGTGGGTATCTGTCCTGGAGGAGACAGTTACTTACATGGCGCACTCCTCCTTTGCTCCCCAAATGGAATGGTACCTCTCTAGCACCTTTGCAGTAAAAAATCTTCAGCTGGTTCTCCTCTACCCAATAGCTGGATATGGATTATGGCTGGACCATAATCACGTGTGGGGGGAAGCCATTCAAGTTAGCCCTGCCCACATATTGATGTGGCAGGGGGGTATTCTTCCATTTAGGGCCTTTCTACATATGTATTCTCAAAATTCATGTTAAACACTGTGCGCAGCAATTCCCAACTTCCCCATGGTTCCTGAGGACTGAATCATACAAACATTTTTTAATGCCTAGCCTTGGGCCTGGAATGTAAAAGGGTACTAAAAATGAGAGTGTCTTTAGTCTAAATCAGAAGTAAAACTAGGAAAAAAATGGCAAAGGAGAGAAGAATAGCAAAATAGCTTTGTGGAGGCCTAACCATTGCTTGCCTGTCCATGTTTGTTTTCATTTCTATACTGCTTTGTGGACTTTTTTTTTTTTTTTTTTGAAAAAGCGGTATATAAAAATTATATATAAAAAGTAGTATATAAAATAATAAAAATATTATTGTAGTAAATTAGGGCCAGCTCAAGACTGCCTGGCACCTGAGCAAAGGTGCCAAACGTTGCCTTCCAAGGATGTGCTCAAGTCGCTGAGCCTGAGTCTTGAGTCAAATCACAAGTCATAGCGCACTGTGAGGCCTCCCTGTGGGGGCCCTTTCCGAGGGGGACCCCCTTGTGGAGGCCTCAGAACAGTTCACCAGAAGAAGGGGGGGTTGTGTCACCCGGTTCCCCCTCTTTGGGTTGGCAGCATTTGCCAGTCAGGAGCAGGGGCTGCTGTCAGCAGATCCTCCTGCCTGCTCTTCTAACTCCCAACTGCCTTGTCATCCCTGGCCTCCAGCTTTTTGTAGGGCAGACCACTTCCCTTTGGCCCCTCCCCTTCCCTCACAGGGATGGTACAAAAAGGGCCTGTCTCTGGGACTGCCCTCCCCTGGGATTACCAGCACTCCTCCCCTTCCTCTCTCTGTTTCCCTCCCACCTCATCTCACCTGGAGCTGCCAGGGTTGCTCCTGAGAGGGCTGGGAAGGCTGCTGCCTCTGCTCTAGTCTCTGCCTTTAGGGGGTGGGCTGGCCCTGCCCACCCGGGTCCAGTAGCTCTGCAGACGACACCAGGAGGTCCAGCTGTGGGCTCCTGATGTCACAGCCAGGTGCCCTGCCCAGCAAGGCAAGCCCCGGCTGGTTGGGCGAGGGAGTGCTCCCCTTCCCCCCCAAGGAGGGGCGGCTGCCCAGCAGCCAAATGGCCTGCATCCTGTCTCCCCCCTCCCTCCTCCAAGGCAGAGGGTGAAGCGGGGGGTTTGGCACGCAGTGTTCCTCTGCTGTGCCTTGCTGCCCACAGGAGTGCCCAGGCAGTGCATGGGGAGGTGGCCCCATGCTCCACTGGCTTCCTCCCTGATCCTCTGACCCAGAAGTCCTCTCCCTGGGTAAGTTGGGGACCTGTGGGAGGAGGGGAACCCCGACACGCACATCCATTGCGACTTGACCCATGATAAATTTAAAGTTTTTCGAATGAAGTCACAAGTCATTTTGAGAAATGAGCCTCATGCCACCTCCCCCCCCCAAAAAAAAAAACAACTTCCTGGTATGTATCCACCCTTCTCCTTGCCCCTGTCCACCCTCCCCGCCTCCCTCCCTCTCCTAGTCTTACTTATCAGGGCCAGTGAGCATCTGAAGGATGCTGGCATATGAAGCCTGTGGCTTGTGGTCCATTTGTCAGGATGAATGTAACCAAGCCTGGAGACTTCTGGCTGATGTCACAAGGCTACTAAGACTTGAAAATTGGGAACAAATCGTGGGCCCACGTGTAAAGAGGCAGAGCACAACGCTGCCCTCCAAATGGCCTCAGGTTAACCTTTGCCACCCATCCAATTAAGCAAATGTTGGAGAGACTCAATAATTTTGAGCAAACTGAACCTTTGGCACATGTCATGACTAACGAACTGCACTGAGATGGGGGGGGGGGTTGCAAGCAGCTTAGCCCTCCCAGTTGTCACTTGCAAGTTTCCATGTCTATTTCAAGTGGTGAAAGGACAGCATGTTATCCATCTTATTGCCATGATGTGCTATCTGGGCAGGAAGATGGTTTTTGAAGCAAATATTCCGACTATGGCTGTAGCCACAGTTTACTCATAAAAATTCCTCCCTCAGCTTGTGTTTAACACAAACCTAGCTCTGCCTAGGCCTTGTTTCCTCAGAAATGGGTCCTTTGCCTAAGGCCGGATTTCTGTTTTTACATTTGTTGCTGATCTTCTCCACAAAAAAGGGGGAAAAAATCCCTTTCAGCATTCGGTTCATCTCTCCAGAATGCAGAGAACACACAGATGGGCTTGAGCTTTTCATTTCAGTGTTTGTCTGCCTTCCTCTCTCCTCCCCCCCCCCCCAGCAGCAATGCCTCTGGCATTTAAGTTCTGCTTCAGAACAAACCTGATAAGGTCCTTTTTGGCGTTGTTGGTATGTTCACATGGGGATAGACTGACACGGGGCTGTTTAATCAGCAACCCCCATGCAGTATGGAAATACTTTTGCTCAGCTAGTCAAGAGAAATATTAAGCTACACAATTGGCCTATCCGAGTCCATTTCTGCAGACACAAAGTGACACTGATCTCAAGAGGCGTTAATGCTGAATTCAGCTGTTGCTGGATTATGACCAATGTTAAGGCAATCGAGGCTATCCCAGACCGCAGCTGGCTAGATCAAAGCAAAGCACTTTGCACATCTGCTCAAATCTTTGCATGCAAGTGACTTACGCTGCAATAGAGCTTGCTAAACTCTTAATACCTCTATAGGGGCTTCAGTGGATTTCTCGAACTGTCAGGCAGTGCTTTGCATTTAAGAAAGCAGTTGCTCAATTAACGTTCATAAGCATAACTCCCAAACTCATTATTTAATCTTGTAACGCTATTAAAAGTTCTGTCCTTCATCCAAGCACATGTGTCCCGTCTCTTCGTTCATTGCAGGTCACAGGTGACGCGTTACAATTGCAATTAAATTGCAATATATTATGGTTAGGAAACCCAAGAAAGATCAATGCACCACTATGAAAGACATAGCTGGACTTGAATAATTTCAGATTAGAACTGCATCAAATATTCTCAGTTTTTGGTTTGAGGATAGAAATTCACTGCCATTGTGGATAATATTTATAGAAAAATACTTAGACATCACCTAAGTTATCACCTTTCCTCAGTCCTGTTCAGTGACATTGTTCCAGTTCATTGCTGCTTCCTTGGTGACATTTTGCATGGCTTCCTCCTTCCTGAATTAGTCGTATGAGTGATCCTACCCAATTAGGGATCACAACAGTCAACGTTATACAGCCAATCGGATTTGGCCATGTGACATTGTTGAGGACCGTTGAACATTAGGGCAATGCAGATAAATAAAGCAACATCACCAGAAGAAACATGCAAAAGTTGTCAAGCAAAGTGTTTTTTGGCACTGCCCAAAGTGTTTGTGAAAAACCATGATCAATTTTGTCTCGGTTCAGTTTTGACATATATTGAGACATCTGTTCCAGGGCGCAGGGAGGGCACTGTATCATGCTCAGGTTCTATTTTCTGTTATCCTGGGCTATGCACCTGAGCATTTCATGCTGTGAAAATTCATTCTTCTCAAAAGGATCCGCTTTAAAGAACTGATTACATGGAGTGAAAAACACTAATTGTCCTGCATCTATATTCAGCTGTTTCCTAGGTGCCTGCAGAACCTGTTCTTCTAAATGACTTTGGAAATTACTGATGCTTTACTGCTATTGTTAAACAGTTCTTTTCTCTCTTGAAAAAGGAAGGAAAGTGTAGTTGTTCTCTATGGAATTCAGGACAATGCAGCTTTTGGTCTGTTCCCCCTCCCTGCCTCGCTTTTTCTTTTTTCTTAATTGGAAAGGAGAGAGGTCCCAGTGCAACACTGTACCACCTAAATGGCATTCTCAATTTTCCATTTAAATGTAGAGCTGGTCTCATCTATCCTGAGATCAGAGGCCTCTGATGTCTGAGTTATGTTTGTTTGTTAGAGGCGAAACTGATATGTTTTACAGATGCAGCTATTAATACCCGAGATGGCCCAAAGGTTGCAAAGGATTTATTTAAAATGCAGATGAGCTCCCACTGCCTTAGGTAGTGTCAATTCTGCAGATTTTGGTGCTGTGAAACTGAAAGGACGTTTGCACCATTTTGTTTACAGTTAAGACACTGTCATGTACATATAACACATTCCTTCGAGTTCTTTCATTGCTGGATTCAATCCTGCCTTGACTTCGGCGGGTGGAATGAGAAAGTTATTTAAAACAACCACCACAACAAGGTGCTCCATTTTGCTCTTGTGACACAACATAAAATGGCTCACTTTATTTTGGTTCTTTAAAAAGGTACCATATAATTTATGTTGCATTGATCATACGCAGCTGCGGTCCAATCTGCAATAATTCTGGACACCAAATGGAAACTGTGAGCCAAAGAAAGGCCCAGGCAGGTGGAGCGCTGCAGAGTAGTTCTGGTCTGTAGCCTCAGAATGTGCAGCAGTTTATAATAAAGAACAGATGCTTCCCTTTAGCCTAGTTCGCTTACTTATTGGTCTCCCTCCATTTCATTTCATGAAACAGAGTTGCCGCTCCTCTGTCAAGTGGAAACAATAGGTGGTTGATGGGAATCAAAGTTGTGAAGTGGAACCTGGTAATTATTCCTGCTAGAAGGGAAATGAAGAGGTCATTGTTCCTGTGCACTGCTATGGCTGGTTAAATGTTACTTGCCAGTCTTCTAGCAGGAGCTGGTCATCCATTTGTCAGCCCTAATAACAATAATTTAGTTGCCAGCACACCGGCCTTTGAATCCAGTAGAATTGGACACAATTGACATTCGGAAGTTTTTCTACAAGATAAAACAGCTGATGTATGGGTATGACATGCAAACTTAAACTCTAGAGTATCTTTTCACTTCAGCAATCAAGTTAACTGATGAAAAGATGCAAGAAGACTAATGCTGGTCAACTGACTGTTACCTCAGATGTCCCGTTTGAAATTCGAGCAGGTTTTCCAAGACTAGTTTTTAGGAAAATTGTTTCCTATTCCAAGTCCATACCACTTTTGAAATTGGAAATGTCAATTTGCATCTAGATCCCTCAAAGGGAACATTTTGCTTTTTGAGTATCTCTTCTGATTGTATTTGCTTATTAAAACTAGAACATTTTTATAGAATAGAATATCCTGGAAAGCCAGGATGGTAGTGGTTTTTTGAGTTGCAATAAGAGCTGGACAATCCAGATTCAAAGACCTCACTCTGCCATGAAGCTTCCGGAGTAACCTTACACCAGTAACTATCACCTACCTTGCAGGGTTGTTGTGAGGAGAAAAGGAAGGAAGGAACCATGTATTCCACCCTGAGCTCCTATATGATTAAAAAAAACATAGAATTTCTGCTGCACCCACAATGTTTGTTTGGAATCTATATTGTCTAAATGGTGGAATGCCAATTTTCTTTTCTTCAAGGACGGCAGGTCACCTACTGCAACACTGTGTGTACCTATGAGAGGGACCAGGTTGCTCAAAAGTACTCATGGCAATCATTGTGCCAGGCTAGGGCCCAATCCAGACGAATGTGTGCCAGCTCACTGCTGAGATGCACTGTCGCAAATGTGCCATAAGGCACATCTGCAACCATTAGCATGGGGCCACGGTGTGTGCTGGCTTAGACTGAGCCCATGCTGGGCTAGGACCCATCTGAGACTGGCAGATCACCACCAGAGCTCCATGCAAAGCACTGGGCAGCAGAGGTGTGAGTGGGGGCACGGGGGAGGCAGGGGGTATGTGGGGAGCACGGGGGGAGGCAGGGAGGAAGAATGATGTAGGAGGGAGCGGGGTGGGAGGGGTGGGACTGGAGGAGCTCTGCTCCGCAGGATCCAGAGCCCCCTGTTGGGCCTCATAGCCCAACACAAGGCATCTCTCCTCGGTACCTACTAAAGAGTCACCACAGAGTCAAGTAACCCCTTTGTGGGGCTACTTTCCTTATTCAGGGGAAGGGAACGAATGTCCCTTTCCCCCGAGGATTTGCCGATAGCTGCCTGGCATGCTCAGGATACTGCGGCAGCCATTATTGGCACCACCGCAGCCCTGTGGACCAGGCAGCTCAGGATTGGGCTGCTATTGTTTTATTCCTAGATGAGCAAGGGTGGGTGGCTGGATGGGTAACTCCTGTGCTTGCCCTTGACAGGACACAGAAGCTTGATCTTTAAAATGGAAACTGCCGTCGTAAAGCCACTTCTAGAATACATTCATTTATTTAAAAATTTTCATCCTGAATGCTATGAGGCACCTAACAATATCATATAAAATACAATAGTCAACAATAAAACAAAAATGCACACAACAAAGAACAGCTTTAAAAACCAGATCACGGTCAGCAAATCAACAAACTAAAAATACAAAATATATCCCCATGTTATGCATGCTCTGAGACACACATACCATATGCATACAAGGGATTTGAATGTGTATGCAGGGACCTAGACGCAATGGCTTGTGACATTGGACTGGCATTGAATAAGGATGAGACAAAAATGTGAATGTAGCACAATACAATGTATTTGAGGGATAAATATGCAATAAGATAAATATGCAATAAGAAGCAAAGGGAATAACAAAAAAAAATGCAATGCAACACACACACAGGCACACAGCTAAACCATAAACAATAATGATTCCAGCCAGGAAACAATGGCCCACGCAGCACCACATCTCAGTGGCCAATCTAAGGGGTCCTTCACATCTGGGTAGTCCAACTCTGGTCAAAGGGAAAATTCTTTGAAGGTGGAGGAATGTGTAAACAAGTAAAATGGAGAAGAGAGGAAGAAAGGAGAAGTATTTGTACACTAGCAGAGGAAGGGGAGTAGGAGTACGGAGCTGGGGAGGAAGGGGGAAAAAACTAGAAAGAACCAAGTATTCCAGCTATGTTGAAGACTACCTTAGAGTTTAGTCTGGAAGAGCGGCTACAGGGATGAGCCCCTTGACGGGCCATAAAACATTTCATCTCCTTGATGGCTTGTGTCTCCCACTGTACAATTATTTTTAGCAGACATATCCATTAGATGGGGTGTGATTAATGCCCCCCCCCCATTTTTCTTTGGTTGTGGATACTTCTAACACTGCCAGAAGCTCCTGTGCAGGTTCAGCAGCAAAACACCTGCTGTGACCTGCTCCTGCAGCAGTCTTTGCCAATTTTTTTTTTTAAACACCGTTGCCAGACAGCCATGGACTGTTGTGGATTTGATTCTTTCATGATCGGAGTAGCTAACCATCATGCTGAGGTTGGCATGTGTTTACCAATTGGGCAGCCAAATGTGTCTATCTAAAGGTGTGGGATGGAGAGGCCTAGTGGGTTCCAATGCTCTAATCAGGTAACTCTATGACATCATAAAGCCAAGGGCCCCAGTCCTAGTTAAATCCCCTGGCTGATGCACACATGCCTAGGAGGCACATGTTGCATCCTATCGTGGGGAGCGTGGGACAGTTGCAGGGAACCTTTGCTCCCTTACACTGGGGAAAGCTTCCACTATTCTTATGGGTCTCTTCAGTTCTGGGCCATTTTGGAGTTTGTTCAGTTTGGTTCATTTTGCTGGTGCAGAACCAAGGTAAGTAAAAGAGAGGGGAAGACAGAGGGAGAGGAGATAGAATATAGTCGCATGCAAGTGCAGCCAATCCCTCCCCACCCACTTCCTGTTCCACCTCTCTCCCCACCCTCTCCTCACCCAACCCCCCCCCCCCATTTCTCCCCATCCTTCCAGTGCCTGCCTCTACTATTGACTCACCTGGTGCTGGCAAACAGAGGCCTCACCTGGATCCTGACGAGCTCACCAATGCTGCTGGAGAGTGCAATGATGTTGTGCAATGTATGCCAGGATCTGGGCACTTGCCCCTTGGTCATAACACCTGCTGATGGAACAAATATTTGCCAGGCGGCACCTTTAGTTAGAACTGGACTGTCAGTTACCTAAGTAAAAGCACAGGGGCTCATGTGTATTCTATATTATACAGATATTTTGAAAATGTAAACATGAAACTTGACAGGTAGGAAAAAATAGATTCATTTTTCTGCAGATATAGAGATATTGAAGGAGAAGAGGCCATTTGCTTGTGCGATTAACAGATGCTTGAATCTAAAATAAATGCTAGGACTAGTTCATCTGTACTTGACAAGTGAGGAGGATGGGAAATGGCAAAATTTTGATTGGCTGGAAGGATGCTGTTAAATGGGATTGTAGCTGTTGCCTGAGCTATGATAAATGATTTGATGTTGTTATAACCTCCTCCTGAACAAGAGAATGAACAATTTAAGATTCAGGATTGTATATAAACAGATAACTTTTTCTTTTTTAAATTCAGGGGCACATCAGCCCTTCCCTAAGTAATTGATATTGTCTCTTAGCACTGACTTTGGCATGATAGAATCTCTACCGTTACACTGTACTTTACTGAATTTTTTGAGGTAAAAAAGAAGCATGAATAGGCTGCTAAGACGACTGATTTGGATAAAACCTAATGTACAGAACTTGTTTTTTTAATATCTTGTATCAAATGAATTTGGTCCAGAATCAAAAGACAGATAGTCTTTTTAAGGCTGAAACTTACCCAGGTAAATTGTAGTTACCTGCGAACTTAAAAAAAAACTCTAATGCAGAAGATCCCGTGTAGCCCCACCTACAAAACAGCTAAGCCAAAATTCATGCAGTAGGCATATTTACATCAGTGGGGAAAAACTGGGTTAAATAAACTGGGGGCCTTCTCGGTGGTGGCCCCTGAACTTTGGAATACCCTCCCCTTAGAATTGAGAACTGCTCCCTCATTGCTAATATTTTGGCGTGGACTGAAGACCTTTTTATTTCAAAAAGCTTTTAACTGTGGACAGGCTGGCTGGTTTTCTTTCTCCTTTTATATTAGAATCCATGGGGTTTGTTTTAGATTTTTAATTATTTGAAAACTGTTTTAATTATTGTTTTTAATTGTTAATTTTGTATTTTTAATTGTTGTAGGCCGCCTTGTGTGCCCATGGGGCAAAAAGGTGGGATATAAATCAATAAAATAATAATAAAATAATAATAATTCAGATAGTGCAAGCTAGCAAGACCTAGGAGAGATCTACGAATGTATGTTGCTGGTCAAGGGCTGTACCTGGACACTGCATATTCCTATTTACATAAAGATATTCATTCAATAATTGGCTGGATTCTTGCTTCTTCTTCTTTTTTAAATCTGAATGGGGCAGTGACTCCCATTGTTTGCCTGTGATTTCATCAGAAATCTTACTTGCATCAGAATTTATTGTATTGGTTTATAGAGACATCTATATAGCACATCTGCACAGTACCTATTGCAAAGATTATTCAGATGTTTTTGTGCAGCACCTCTAATCCCTGCTCTGCAAAAACTCTGTAAGGCCTTCAGCACTGACCCAAACGGCATTTGGGGAGATATTGTCAAGAATCTTATTCTAGCATAAAATTGATTTTAAAATAGGGTTGGATCCTAACGACTGTATGAGAAAGAAAGGAAGGAAACACTTTTGTCCCCTTCTCCCTGATGCAACCCTTGTGGAAACTTTCTTCCACCTTTGGTCATTAGGCTTCAACTTATAAAAGGTACATTTGTTCAATTTGAATTATCCCCAACATCCCACTCACAAATGTGCAGTCTGAGTGCCATGCCGGGAGCTGGGCTGGGAGCGCAGCTCAGGGATCTAGCGCTCAGTGAGCGAACATCCAGATGGCTGGAACATTGGTCACTCAACCACCATAGGCAAGGGTTGGCCAGCAGGTGGGGGTTTGGAGGAGTGGGGTGGGATTAACCCATTTCTGCCCAGCCCACAGGTGTACACATTTGATCCCTGTTGCATATATGCAGTGTTGGGTGGAAATGGCTTAAAAGGAGAGCTGTGAGAACAGGGAAAGAGAAAAGGAAAAGAATGCACAACAGAAGAGAGAGAAAAGAGCTGGGAAGACAAAAGTATGGAGACGGATAATGGAGATACTCTGGGGTGAGAAATTGACAACAGTAAAAGAAGCAGGGGAAGAGAAAAGATAACAGTAACAGAGGGAAAACAGAATGGAAAAGAGTGACACTAGGTAAAGGCCAAAATGAAAGGGTATAGTGAGGTGGGGCAAGGGAGAAAGCACAAAAAGGCAAGAGAGAGGAGGAAGGGACAGGTGGAATCTGTTAAAGAGAAGAAAGCAGAAGAAGAGAGATAAAGATGAAGAAAAAGAAGAAAGACAAAGATGAGAGAACAGGAAAGCGGCATCTGTGTCAGGAACAAGAGCCTGGACTGGGGGGGGGGGGAGTGAGGGAACTACAATATGGACTTCTCTGGGAGGAGGGGGAACAAGGAGAGCAATAACAAGGGCTCAGTTAGGAGAAGAGTCACAATTGATAAGGTTCTATCACTCCTCTTCAAGAAAATTCTACTACTGTTTTGAGGTTAAATGATGTGAAATTGACAAAGGAGTTCTCTGGAACTTCATAGCAGAGGGGAGATGCTGGAGATGATCATTGTGAGGGCTGACCAGATCATGAAGGAAGATGGAGTAACCAGCCACACCTCTCAACCAAGTATGACAACAGTGCAATGTCCTTTCTAATAGGAAACATTTGCACTACTATTCTGATGGAAACACCGAACACCCTGGAATTTAAAAGCTAGGATGACAACTAAGAAAGATGGAGAATGAAACTATTTGGAAGAAATGTCATCTGGATGCTCAGAAACAAATCAGCAAGTCAATAATGTAAAGGCAGGGGGAAGGAGAGAGAGCAGAAGCACTGCCCCGCAGATATATGCTTCCCAGTTTCGGAAGAAAAAGTTTGCATTATGTCAGAAAGATGGTGGAGTTTTGTTTTCAAGTAGGTTATGTAAAAGGTGGAAAAATGGCACATTTCATTTAATCTATTATTGTGACTCTTACACTGTAAGCGTGAAGCAGTTTCACCAAGATGCTGTTTCCTTGCCAGAAGAAGCGGGCGTTGTGATTTACTTCACTGGGAAGTGTGGATTCAGGCTGTGATCTTGCCATCGCTTATTTGGTACTAATAAAACTGAACGTTTATAGAGCATTCAGTGTTCATTACATATCTCAGTGATTCTCCTTACTACAATTGTAACTATGTCAGTAATTCTTCTATGAGCATTTTTATTATTTGAGGTGATTTATTTTTAACCCCAGACTAGTAGTGACCCTAGGAGATGGTTTTCAATTGATTGGTGATTGATTGACTGTAAGCATAGAGACTCCATCTCCATTTTTTCTCCTTTTTTATACTGAGAGATTTTTACCCTTCAGTATAACACACACCATCAACTCTTTTACCTGCCCAGTTGGAATTCTTTTAAAGTCAATTAGCACTTGGCTCATTTCCACTTAAGGAAATTTATAATGTATATATTATATTTTTATTACACATTTATAATATATATATTATTGTCACAAGCCAAGTCAAAAGATGGCATTGTCTTACTTTCTCAGACATGAATTATTCCTCATGGTATATTTACCCACAGAATTACACTCTCTCTCTCTCTCTCTCTCTCTCTCTCTCTCTCTCTCTCTCTCTCTCTCTCTCGTGTGTGGGTGTGCATGTGTGTGAATCCATAGTGCCTTGTGGTAGTTGTCTCTTGCAGTCATAGTGATCTGTGCACATAGGCTGAGCCAAAATTAACACTCTAGTGAGAAGATTTACTTGAAATTTGGGGGCAAGGGTGCAAAAGCCGCACAGAACAAAACCGAACAGCTTAACCCTTTGGTCACTACTTTCAGCTTCCAAAGGGCATTACTCCTTGGGGTGGTATCAGTTATACTGCTCCTCTGACAGTTGGGGGTCTCCAATTACTTCCCAGAAGTCCCTGAGGAATTATGCTACATGATCACAGCATTGTTTCCAGGAGATTTATGGGAGGAAAAAATGGCAACCACAATTTTGTGAGCAACATTTTTGATAGTTTCTAATAGATTATATAACAATTCCGCCTTATTAGTGGATGGTTTGTAATTTGAGGAAAGGAAGGTCGCTTTTTCCTTCCCCAACCATTGCATTATTTTCAGAGAACTAAGTGAAATACAGCTATGACACTGAGGGGCTGATCCTATCCAGCTTTCCAGTGCCAATGGGGCACATGCTGCATTCTTCAGTGGAGGGGAACAGTCATGGAGGTTGTTTTAGCACCTCTGTGGGTGCATTGCTGCATGGCACCAAGCAAGCATAGGATTGGGCCCTAAATCTCTGTAAATCTGGACTTTCCTCTGTTTACACCTTCAAGCATCTTTGAATTAAATTGTTTTCTAACATAACAGGTCTGGGTTTCTTCCATACTAGAAAATGGACTTTCTAGTCCCCATGTTCCATACCCACTTGGATTTGGGTTGTCTTGGCCTCACAAGTGAGGCAAAAAGCAAATTTTTCTTGAAAACACTCACTCATCTCAAAACAAATCCAGTAGCAGGGCAATAGCAATCTCCAGGTCAGGAGGTTGGAACCATTTCTGCCACATAGTTTGTCCCACAGATGGCTGGTTTGAGGGTAGTTAATATCATCATCAGGAAGACTTTGTGATGGAGTTGCCCTTGCTCCTTTCCAATATCAGAGGAAATTTTAGTTATCTTGGCCTCAACAGTGGGGCAAAGGAAAACCCAGTCTGATGTCACCAATCGGGAGTGCAAAACTTAGATAGAAGAGACTTGGGTTGAAATCCCTGACCAGCGACAAAGCTTCCTCTTGGCATTGTCATAAGCTCACAACCTAACCTATCTCACAGTGTTACTGTGAGGACACAAAAGGGGGTGACCTGAGTTCCCTGGAGAAAAAGCAGAATCAGAATCTAGTAGTGAGATATCTGAGCTTTTAATCTTTGTCATTTGCTGTGTCTCTCTTTTTTGGTCACCTTTTCCTTTGAGACAGGAACCTGCTCTCTTCACCGCATGAGCTCAGCATGTCTTCCTGTAGTCGCCCCCCCCCCCAAATGCTCATTGTTCTGCCCCCAAGGGACTCCCAGCCTTTAAGAAACAGGCATTGCAACATTGTGCAGTGCCAGGGACAGGGCCGATGTGTTAAATGATCATCATCCTTCCCACAATCACAATGCTCCCAAGTCTGGACAACCAAGCATCCATCTCCATCCCTTGCAAACTTCATTGTGCTTATGTGCCTTTCTCTCTTTGGCATCCTCTTGACATTTGATGACCTTGAAAGTGCTCAAATGAGATCCAATCCTCAGTAAATAACCAGATTAGAAAGACTCTACCGAAGAAGTGAAAGTTTTTGTCTGGGAGAAGATTGCAGAGACCTGTTGCCAGGCAACACAGGCTGGAGGCGACACAACAAAGAGGAATGGTCGTGTGGGTGTCGGGGAGCGAGAGCCAATAATGTAAACTGGAGTAACTCTACTGTGCTGGCAGAAGTAATTGGAAAGAGTTATAGCAGCATGCACCTTCTTCAGAGGGACCCTCTAGCTAATCGTAGGAGGGTGTAGAAGTTGTGCTTGTTTCAAGAACCTGTCTGAGATTCATGTTTCTTTGTCCATCACAGTGACATCATCAAACGGCATTGTGTGGAAATGTTAATGGGGATCCAAGGACCAAGACAATAAACTTCAAAGTAACCCAGGCAGAATTCAGGATCAACTTTTCAGGACACAGTTTCAAACTAATGACTGCAAATATTGTGAACATGCTACAATTGCTGTCGTACCAATGGTGCTTTGTGACCACTGACTAATTACAAGGTGGTTTGCATTATCGCAGTCTGATTACATGGTGTCTAATGCATTGGCAATGCTTAAATGGACAATAAATGGACAATGCTTAAATGGACAATCCAGCTGATCAAATTGCCAGGCAGATACCAAAAGACTCTGGCTCCAAAAAGATCAGATATCAGTTGATTTAAAATTGGTACACATTAGAGATTGGAGAGAGATCAACAGATACTATGTAAGTGAAGACACAGTACAGTTACTAATGCCAGATCCACACGTCCGAAAAAGAGAAATGCTGAAAGTGCTGTCTGATAAGCACATCAATGGGTAGCAGCCATTATAACTAGACGAAGCCTCTCTGTTCAGGGTTTCTGAACCCCAAATGCTGTCAACGAGCAACAAGGGAGGGCTGTTGGCTTCATGCCTGCTTGTTAACTTTCCATCTAGCTGACCAACTTCCAGTGTAGGAAGCAGCATTCACAGGGCTAGATGAACATTTTATTTAAAAATCAATTTTGATAATGAAAAAAATCATTGTTACTCACCTCCTTGTAATTGCATGTTGCCTGACTGCCAAGGGGTCTCCTCGTACACCAGCTATTTAGCTGGTAGAACTCCAAGAAGCATTGAGGGAGTATTGTGCTGGGAAAGGGGGATAGGATCTTGGCATGCACCATTGCCACTGAGATTCTCTGCCTCTCAGCCCTGTACCACTGCCATTGAGCCGAGCCCACCCTCCCCCATCTCAATCCTTCCTGAACCACTCCTGTCATCACCTTACCTGCTCCGATGTAGGCTGGGTGAGGTGGTGGCACCAGCAGCCTGGATAACATGCAGATCATGAGATCTGCTGTCATAGGCCATGGATAGGCTTGGGCCATACATGTTGTTGTTATTATTATTACAGTACTAATAATAAAACTAATAGAACTAATTCCAGATAGTCATTGCTATCTGACAAACTCCAGTAAACAGTAGAGTACTAGGGGTCAAATCCTATCCAACTTCCCAGTGCTAATGCAGCCCTGAGGTAAGGCAGCAAATATTCCCTTACCTGGAGGAGGCTCTATGACTGCCCCTCTCCACAGGATGCAGCACACACCTCATTGGCACAGCTGCATCAGCACTGGAGAGATGGATAGGACTGGGCTATAGGAGGTTGAAAGCTCTTAAAGAATCTTGGCCTAATTCTTCTTCTTTCAGGCAAATCAGCATGTTACCAGCTTCATCTATTTATAACTCTCTCGGTATTTTACTTCCATTAGAGTACAGGTATTGTTGTCACTGAAGTCTATCCAATACCATTTTCTTTCAGTCCAGCAGATGGTGCTTTAGACTGGGGACTGTGAACCTTTGGTCCACAATTCCTATTCACCATGAAGTCTCAGAAGTTCTGAGCAAGTTACTTCCTGTTTGCTTCTGCCCTTTTCTGTGCTGCATCAGTCCTTGCCTTTCTGGCAAAAAACATACCTGCCACCAGAAGCAGCCACCAACAGGAACTTTGCTGCTCTTCTGCAATTTACAATGGGTGAAAGAAAAACATATGAAGAAAAAGTGCTTCACACTACACAGGGATGGCCCAAGCCCTTCCAATGCCTGAGGAGGCAGGCCAAATTCTGCCCCTTTACTCCATAGTGTGCCAGCCTCTTTCCCCCCCCCACCCTCCAATGTTCTAGCTCAACACCCTCCTCCTCCCCACATTTCCTCTTCCTCTCTTTCCTTTTCCAATGCAGAGAGTGGAAGGAAAAGTTTCAAATTGATCCCTTATGTAGCTTTTCATAAGTCTTTGGGAGGCCCCTGGTTAAAATTCATGGCAGGAGGCTAAGGGAAGATACTTTGGGTCCTTGATTTCATCCATACCTTTCCACCAGGGAAGAAAAGCAGCAGCAGGACAAAATTGTGCAACCACTTAGAAGGAGAGGAATACAGAGGAACAGAGTGCTCCAGTTCAGTTGCTAAGGGCTAGATCACAGAAGGGTTGAATCCTAACCTGCACCTAGCCTAGGGCCTAATCCTGAAGCCAGTGGCACCCAGGGCTCCAGTGGTGCCAAAATGGTGAGAATTCACTCCCTTCCTCTGGGCAAATGGCAACCAGTGGCAATGGGTCTCTTCAACTCTGCACCTGCGTTTAATGGGCACAGAGTCAAGGAGGCCTGTGTTGGGCTGCCCAGCTTATGGGGGAGGCCCAGGATGCAGTAACAGATGCTGCTGCCATTTCCACCCACTCATGGCCCAATCCTCTCCCCCTCCAACCCAGTTCCATCCACTCCAAACCTTCCGTCCTCCCCCTGCCCAAAAAGCCATGCTGCCACCTGGTAGTCTCCAGCAGCTGTGCGGCACCCTCTTCGTGGCACTGAGGCTCAGCACTGACGCTCACTCCTTGCTGGGTGCCATGAATGTGCTTTATGGCATGTTCGTGATGCCTGGAGCCAGTGCTCCAGCACCAGCTTCAAGATTGGGCTGCTAGTTAACTGGTGCAAATCTGAGCATCCCATGTAAGGCTCTGAGGCTCGGGAGTTAGGATACAGTGTGTGCTATCGCTGCGAATCCCACCCCCTCCCGGGCCCAATTCTCTCCCTGTTTCACCCTCCCACCACACAGCAATGCCTCTTCCCACCCCCACAACACCACCCTGCTACCCTCTCCCATCCCCTGTGCCACCTGATGCAAACCTACCTGTGTTGGCTGGTGCAGGATTGGGATCTGGCACCAGCAGGCTTGCACATATTCTCAGGAGCCAGCGCAGGTCCCCTGTGCAGTATAGCACTGGGCTGTAAGCTTGTTGCTATATAATTACAGTAGCCTAAAGAGGTTGCCACAGATCTGGCTGTATGTCTGTTTGAGGTATGGCTCTCTGGAGTTTGGGCAGGTACTATAGTATACAGAACTTCATGGAGATCATACATACCAAAGATACATTGATCATTGCTCACCTTAGCTCCAGAGAGCCGTCTGTCTCAGGCCTTGAATCTCATGATATATGCAGACACCAAAGGTTGTGACTCAGTTCTTTACAAGGAGTTCTATAGTTCAATTTTTCAACAGCTGAGTAGTTTCCAAGCTTTTTAACAGATGGCGACAGAACAAGCCCCCTACATTTTTAATCTGAATTTCCCTTTATGCAGCATGGGATACGGAATGTTGCTAAAAAATGCATTAAGTATAAATATATGATGTCTACAAAATAATGTCTGCTTGATTTATGGCATTCTGTTTGTAGACTAATGGGTGTGTGTGTGTGTGTGTGTGTGTGTGAAATCTTTAATATTTGATGCTACCTTTCCCTGCAATAAAAGCATTTTTTCTTTGAAATTAGCAATTTTTTAATTTATTTAAAAAAACCCTACCCACACCCATATCCATACTTTCCATAGCCTCTGTGTGTTTTACTAAGCCTCTCCTTTCTTCTAATATGGATCACTTTGCCCTCTCTGGTTCTTTGTGCATGGTATCATTTATTTATTAAATATGTATTCTGCCTTTGTCCCCGAAGGGCACCCAAGGCAGCTAACAATCAGTTTAAAATACAAAGTAAGATACAAATAAACATTGAAAATAAAACAAAAAAAATTAAAAAACAATTAAAACAAGATAAAATACATAGCAGCAGATTAAAAGCACACAGAAAAAGATATAATTTATAAAAGCCACCCTTATAAGGCCTCAAAGGCTTTCCTGACTAAAAAAGTCTTCAGGCCCCGCTGGAACATTAATAACGAGGAAGCTGTCCTCAATTCAAAGGGAAAGGAATTCCATAGTGCAGGTGCCACCACTGAAAAGGCCCTGTTTCTGACTGCCATCCCCTTCACCACTCTCAATGATGGCACAACCAACAGGGCCCCTTCTGATGACCTCAGAGAACAGACCAGACTATACGGAAGAAGGCTGTCTCTCAAATACGCTGGTCCCAAGCCATTTAGGGCTTTAAAGGCCATAACCAGCACTCTGCATTCAGCCTGGAAATGAATGGGCAGCCAGTGCAGCCACCAGAGCAGCGGCATGACTGAGTCAAACCACCGACCTCCAGCAACTACACGAGCCGCCACATTCTGCACTAGCTGTAGCTTCCGGACCATCTTCAGGGGCAGCCCCACGTAGAGCATGTTACAATAATCTAATCTTGATGTCACTATGGCATGGACACCGTGGCCAGATCTGCCCCAGAGGTATGGTGGCAGCTGGCGCACCAGCCGAAACTGGGCAAAGGCACCCCTGGCCACAGCGGACACCTGGACATCCAAGAGGAGCTGTGAGTCCAGGAGAACCCCCAAGCTGTGAACCTGTTCTTTCAGGGGGAATGCACCCCATTCAGAGCAGGGCAATAGTCCAGCACCTGCATCATGGATTTCTGCAGTAGGAGGACCTCTGTCTTGTCCAGTTTTAATTTCAGCTTGTTCGCCCTCATCCAGATCCCAACAGCCACCTTGGAGTCCAGAGGAAAGGAGAGATAGAGCTGAGTGTCATCAGCATATTGATGGCACCCAACTCCAAATCCCCGGATGACCTCTCCCAGCGGTTTCATGTAGATGTTAAACAACATGGGGGACAATATAGAACCCTGTAGCACCCCACACCTCAAGGGCCAGGATGCCGAACAGGAGTCCCCCAGTACCACCATCTGGAATCTGTTGGCCAAGAAGGACCGGAACCACTGCAAAACAGTTTCCCTGATCCCCACCTCGGCCAACCATCCCAGAAGGACACCATGGTCGATAGTGTCGAAAGTCACTGAGAGATCCAGAAGGACTAGCAAGGATGCACTTCTTCTGTCCAGCCCTCGGCGTAGGTTATCCACCAAGGTGACCAAGGCCATCTCCATCCCGAAGTCAGGCCTGAAGCCAGATTGAAATTGATCGTGCTATGATTTGAACAATACAGGCAAATATATCAGAACTGTGTAAGCACTGGAGCTTCTATCTAAGCATAGGGTGAGAGATGCTAGGGTGAAAGACAGGAACAAACCTGCAGTCGTTTCATGCTCTGCCTTCCCACATTTGTGTGCAGTCCAGATGTGCAGTAAAAATCTTGTCTCCCTACATGGCTGAATGCTGACTTTGGACAGTTACTGCTTGATAAACGGCTGCCTAAAGTCACCCAACGTCTGCTGATCATCAGGGTGAAAGATTGATCAGGTTGGTAAGTGTCCTGGTGGCTCAGGTGATTGGTATATGTTCCAGACTTAACCTGAATGGTTTCTGATAAGCCTGATGGCAGCAAGAGTGAACTTTGTTATAATAAACTTGGCCTATGAGCATATAGGAAGCATAAGCTGATTCTGCCAAGAATAGTTTTATCCTGATTTACCAGGTGTGGTCTTTTATATTTACAGGTCAACAAATGAATGGAAAGGTATGTCGCAGCTCCCAGTGAGGGATATGGTAAGGGCTAGTGGTTCCCTTTCTCTGTCACTTGTTTCTGGAATCTTAGGGTCAAGTCACAAGGGATGCTTAAAGTGTCATGCCAGCTTTTTTTTCTTTTGGGGGGCCCTGATGTGCAGGAAGAGAGCAACAATTTACTGTTACAACATAGTGCAGATAAAAATCCCCGAACAGCTGCTTTTAGAAGAAATGCCCCTTTGTGTCAACAGAAGTTTTTCTCTTGAAGATGATAGGCTTTTGTCACACTGCAGCAGGAGGGCAAAGGGTTAACTACTAAGGTCCTAGTTTTTGTTGCCACCCTTCACAGCTGCTATTTTAGTGTTTGAAAAAGCCAGAAGCTCTAAGGACAGATCTAGTGGCACAGCTACTTTGACCCTCATTTCACCCACAGATATGTGATTCTAAGCACACTTGGAAGAAAGTTGTATCAATGGCCTTCCCTTGCTCTGCCTATTGATGCCATCTCTTAATTGCTTACCCTGAAGCACTTAATTTAAAAATAACTCACAATCCATGCACCACCTCACTGAGTTGTGATTCACTGTAGTAATTGTTAGCATGACATTTCCTCCCATTCTGATGCGGGGCCTAATTGAATCTTTCATTGATTACAATCATTCCTTTGACTTCACTATATTGTCTGACAGGGCTCTGGTTGCCCTGCTGCTTCTAAGTATTAAAGAATTCAATACTGTCTGAAGATCCATTTAGCAATCCCAGGTAGCATGCATATTAATGGCAATATTATATACACTTTTTGCCAAAGTTGGATGGTCACTTCATCTGAGCCGGATACGGCCCACTTCATCTGATGGGAGGCTCTGGCCTACTTATGTCATACTAACGATAAGATTAATGGTCTTCAAGAAGCTACGAGACTCTTCCTGTTTATTAAAATTGCAAAGTGATCTTGCATTGATACTGTAATATGATAGTATGATATAACTACATTATAGTGCAGAGTTTCCGCAGAGTTACTGCAATGCTTCATGAAGAAGCCACCTGGTTTTGTGAATTTTAAAATCACAACAGTTTGAATAAAATATCTTGATCATCTCCACAGAAATACCACTGTGAAGGTCTTCTTGGGCACCATGTTTTTTTATGGAAAGGTAGAGTCTACATGCCTGAAATAAATACATAACGGATACATAACAGAAGGCCTGTATCTTAATAGCACACTACTTGCACACTACTTAATAGCACACTACTCAATAGCACACTACTCGCATGTGCCCAGGCCTAGTGTTGGTGTGTGTGCGTGGGTTTATTATTATTATTATTAAGACAAAGGGAACCTTCAAACATTCATTCTCTCACTGAAAGACTGAAGCAGTGCAGACAGTCTGGTAACAAATGCATCATGTTGGTCTACTGATCATGTTGCTGAGTGGGAAATGAAATCTCCGTCAGAGTAGACCCCATGTGCACCAAGACCTGTATTTTACCTCTCCTCCCTTCATTCACTTTTGCTTACACAGAAAGCTCTCAGCACTGGTCTTTTGTCCAATCCTCAACATTTGCCAGGTTTTCCATTAGAGAATGAGCAAGTTTCTCTCATTTCACCTGAGTGCCTCCTCTCTCTTTCTGCCTTTGTGCTTAAGGCATTCTAGAGTGAGTAGTGTTGGACATGAAAAAGGATACCTTTTATATGGTAGTTGAAGAAAAAAAACAAAAAGAAATAAGTAAGTCTGCCAGCAAAAGAAAGAAATAATGAGAAGGGAAGAGAGAGAGAGAGAGAGAGTGTCTTTAGGGAAGAAATCAGAAAGAAAAGTGTGAGAGAAATATTGATTCTGCACTAACAATGCTTCTATTTTTAATAATACAGAAAGAAGTCAAGATGGAGTCAAAAATCCCTCCAATGGCAGTTACAGGAACTACACAATTTGTGCACTACTAGGAGCTCTCCGACCTGATTGACCCATCCATATGTTGACAATACTAGATGAGAAGGTATATCGGTCCACCAGGTCTAGCACCCAGACAGTCTAATTCCTGCCTGACAAGCCTCTAAGCCACCTCCACCTGAGGGAAAGGAGGAATTACTAACAAACAAACAGACAACTCCAGAGGACTGAACAGCCTTAATGGGTGTAGTATGGTCCTACCTGAAGGAACCCCATGTTGATTGCCAGAACCATTTTGGAGCTTGCCTCAGCTACAGAAATTGTTGGAAGAGTCACTATATATGAAGACAAAAGTCCTTCACCAATTGCAGGAAATGAGAGATTCATGGTGCCAGGCAGCTGCAGCCTTCTCTGTTGAATCTTCCCAGGCTGGTTGATTGCCTGACATCTGTGCTCAAATTTAAATAAATATCTCAGAAACATATTTATTGATTTGAAACAGAGCCTTGGAGTACCTGAAAGCCTAACAGACTGATTGTGGCAGAAGCTTTGCTGGACCAGAATCCACTGTGACTACACCACTGGAATATATTGACTTGTAAATGAAAAAACACAGTACAGAATATATCTTTTCAAGTTCAAAGTTATTGCATCTTCCTCTTCAAGTATACTGTTCCCAATAACTGTAACACAAGTCAGCCTGGGAGATGCTCTGATATTGAAGTTTGTCAGAACAAAGTTAATTCATATTGAGTTTCACAACCAAAAATGCTATTAGAAGGAGTGCTGGGTGAACACATATTTATTTCAGATGCTTGAACATTTTCACATCCCTGCTGCCCTTTTAATCAAGCCTGATGTTAAAAAGCCCAATTCACATATTATCTCCCTTGCTCATAGTAGCTGATTGAGCAATATTATTCATTTATTCATTTATTTTATTTGATTCCTATCCCCTTTCTCCCCAAGGGGCACCCAAGGCAGCTTTCAACACATTAAAATACACGTAGAAATTATAAAATGCATAAAAAATATAAAATACACAAACGATACAATATTTAAAAGCCAACCAGCAGCAAGCAGCAGCTATAAAACCATTTATCTTAAAACATTAATAAAACCACCAAGCACCAGTTTGCACCAGCGAACATCTGCACCTCAAAAACACTGCTGGATTCTGAAGGCTTTTTGGAATTAGAAAGTCATCAAGCCTCAAAAGAAGGCTTCTAAAGAAGGAGCAGTTTTCAACTCAAGGGGGAGAGAATTCCATAGGACAGGTAGGCACCACTACTGAAAAACCAGCCTGTTTCTGGCCGCTATCCGTCTAATCTCTCTCAATGGTGATACATCCAGAAGGGCCCTTCCAGACAATCAAAGAGAGCAGGCTATATTATACAGAAGTAGGCAGTCTCTTAAATATGATGATCCCAAGCAGTAAAGGGCTTTAAAGGCCAAAACCAGCAACTTGAATTGGGCCCAGAACTGAACCGGCAGCCAGTGCATCTATCAAAGCAGCAGTCTGACAGAGTTAAACTGCCAAATATTTGAATGCCCTTTAATGTGAGCAAGTATAATTTGTGAATCAGGCATTCACTGTTACTGGGATTGTCTGGGAGCAACTTCTATCATCTCAGAGGCTGAAAAGGGGTCTGCAAATCTGTAAGGTTTGCAGGGGGGGGGCAGATTTCACCATGCATTCCTTTAGGTAGGTTCAGAGTATTTAATGGTTGGTGCACATAAATTAGTGGCCTTTGCGTAAGCCTCAACACTTCTGGACCCAAAATTCAATACAGTCCCACATTATCCCAGAATTCCCACAGGCGGACTACCAAGTAGTGTGAACCATCTCTAAGTAACAATGTGATGATCAATTAGTATTATTGATGTAACAATCAACTAGTAATAAGTTCAAAGAGATGAACAAAAGGTGAATTACAATACAGAGGAAAAACTCAAGAATAATAAGGTACAGGATTAATCTAAGGTCAAACAAGCACTACCAGTGAATCGAGGATTAAATCCACCTGTCCCATTTCACTGCTTGATTTGTAAGACCTAGTTTTCACTCTGTACCCAGAGCTAAGAAAGCCAAAGCAAAAATTAGGACAGCCGCAGAATGCTAAATCTTTCAGGCTTTGAAGATTACTTTGAGGTGAGCACAGGGGCCTCATTTTAGAATTCCCTATTTGTTACCCACTCCAAAAACGGTTTATGTATTAATCAGTTAATCACTGCTGAAGTTTTAATCAAGCACCAGGGCTTGTAATCAATTGGCCACCCAATGGAACATAAGGAAGTTTGCTGAGCTGCCCACTTGCCCTCCTGAATCTTAATTAGCAATTATCTCATCCTCATGACTTCTTGACCCCACATATTTTAGCTTTCCAATAAATATATCCCTACAATCATTTCACCTTTTGCAGCTGGCATTTGGCTTTATTCAGAGTTATCATTAACTCTCCAGACTTGGTAGAACATGCAAGATGGGAAAATCTTTAGTCAACATTGCAATTACTATAATGAGAAGATACAATGAAGTTATCCTACAGGCAGTGTCAGAATATAACCACAAAAAAAAAAATCTTGACTTGTTCCCTCCCATCCTTTTTTCCTAATACAAACCAAAAATGCTCACATCTTCACTGCTGCCACTTTTGCTTGTAATTATTCAATGTTACATAGAACTGCGTAACACAATGGGCCATCAAAAGCCATCAAGTGATACTTCCAGTACAGATACTGAGTAACTTATATGGTAGCGGGGAGGGAGGTTTAAAAATAAGGCAGAACAAAGGTGGAAAACTCAACTCATCCCTTCCATTTAACTCTATATATTGAGCTGAGCTTGGTTTCTCCAATTATTCCATTTCCGTGGCTGGCTACATTCTCACCAAGTGGTGTGGCCTAAAAAATGCTGATATAGTTGCTGACTTGTGCCTGTATCCCACAGTTAACTCTTGGGTAGCACAATCATATAGGGCACTTACAGAGGCAGAGCTCCAGGTCCACTGCCATTAGTGCCACTATTGCATCATAAAAGATGTAAAAAAAACATCTGGAGGCCTGGCATGTGCAACAGCGGCTCCTGGAACATGCTGGAATAGGTAAGATGGCAGAGGGGTTGGTTGTGGGTGGTCCAGGAGAGGATCGGTGCAGGGAGTGGGAAGGGCAGGGGATGGTTCAGGGGCTGCCTACAGCTAGATTGTGGCAACAGTAGTATATGCTAGATTTTTTTCCCCATTCCTGGCCCAAACCTGCCCCCTAACTCTCCTCAGACTTACTCCAGCAACATCGCTGGCGTAGGTTCAAGAAGACTCATTGATAGCCACACGGCCTACAGAGAGGTAAGTAAAAAATACTTATCTCTCCCAGGCCATTTGGTTCCCCCCTCCCCACAGCATTCAGTATGTGCTATGTTTAGGGGGTGCTGCATGCTATGAATTGGCAGGGGGTAGGATTGGGCCCTCAGTGATTACACCTGAATTTAACTGGTGGTGCATTTACAACATGTACTTATGGAGAAAGACTGATTTGGAGAGTTACTTTCTGATTATTTTTCCTAGTCATTTCAGTTCTAGAAATTCAGCCTTTTACACATTTGTGACACATCTGCAAGCAGGATATAGTCTGGGGGAATACTTAATCCATAAATTACCATGTTTGAAGTGTAGGTTAAATGGCAACGTGTGCATGTGTTTGTTTGTGAGGGTGAGTTGCACCAGATCCACAAATGAGATAACTTGCCACTCAGAGTGTAATGTATTCTTGTATTCTTTCCAGAGAGGGATGTTGTCATTGATATATTGCATAGAAATTCTGTAATCCATAAACCCACACATGCAAGAGGGAGATACCCTGGGTAGTTTAGCATGTCCTTGATACATCACAGGCCCTTGCCATTAAGGCAATAGGGAATTTGACACAGATATGCTTTACATTCTGAGTAAAGCTGACTTACAAGTCAATCTTGCTAGAGAAGCAAAATCTACCTTCCCCTTCTCCCTGTCCATCATTCTTTATGATGAAGAAAAGCAGCCTCTCACAAGTACATGGGGCAAAGGAATGAAAATACATCAGCAGAACTGTTTAAAGATGAATAGCCCTCACACCATGATGGTATAAAACTGTCATGAACAATATTTGCATCAGACATGGGAATAATATACTGGCTTTAAACTCTGCAATATTCCTGGGAGAAAAGCTTGAATTATTTTTTAGGGTAACTCACTGTTACGGTGACTTGATATATATCTGCAGATGAAGCATTATTGCTATGTTCTTCCATTCAGATTTCTTATGGCAAAACAGATACTGAACAAGCCATCTCCCAAGTCAAAACACAGTGGAAGTAAGAGTGATACCATCAAAAATAAGAAATGAAGGGAGAGGCTGGAGTCCCTATCAGAAGTTCCCACTCCACATGTATACTGAATGGAGGGGAAAGTAGAACCTCATGTGCTGGTTTTGCTCCCAAAGCCAATCAATGCATAGGCCCCTGCCCTTGAGGTTACATGTTCACATCTGTGTGGAGCTATATGCAAGTAGGGCTTCTTCTCACGACCTGGTTTCAAATACTAGACAGCCAGTTGTACATTCAGCTGTACATGTATATACGCCTTTGCATATAGACATCAAGTGTGTGGCTGGATCAGAAAACAAGGACAGCAGGTATGGTTCTGCTTCTCCTCCAGGTTTGGGATACATGGAGGGGAACATCTGCATGCCTATTATGTGGCAAAACTTGCAACCTAGCAGAGAGACTCTCACAGTCCAATCCTAACTAAATCCT
Source organism: Tiliqua scincoides (assembly GCF_035046505.1). Classification (NCBI taxonomy): domain Eukaryota; kingdom Metazoa; phylum Chordata; class Lepidosauria; order Squamata; family Scincidae; genus Tiliqua; species Tiliqua scincoides. Next base: position 195,143,246 of record NC_089822.1, read on the forward strand.
CATGCGGCACTGGTACACGTTCGACTTGATTCATGAAGATGGATCAGGTCTGGGTAGGAGGTCAAGATTTGGCATGCACCACCACCGAACCTGCTCCCTCCCAGGTCCAATTTGCCCATCCCCCTTCCATCTCCATTCTGCCCCTCCTGCCCTGTTCAGCCCTATCCCTGCCTCCCTCCAACTCCTTGCACCAGCTTACCTGCATCAGTTGGTGTCCATCTTTGCACAGACCCAGCCACTCACTGCCTGTTGCGGTGGCCAGGCTACACTGAAGGGCATGTCACATTTTGCGACAGCTGTAAAGGGCCTGACAATGCCAGAATGCTCATTACAGCAGTGAAAGGCTCTAATAGGATTGGACTGTTAATAATGCAATTCTATGCACACTTACCTGGGAGTAAGACCCATTGAACGGAGTGGGACTCTTTTCTGTGAAAACATGCCTAAGACTGCATTTCTAGTGTATAGGAAGTGGAGCTATGGCCTCTGCCCTTCCTAAATGGCACTCTGGCTTATGTTCCTTTTCTGAATTTTAGGCCTTGTAATTACTTTACAAATTACCCTTGAACTAACTGTCCACTCTTTTTTGTTTTTCCCCAAATCTATCTGTTGAACTTTCTGACACTGTTGATTCCTCATTTGTTTCCAAAATTGCTGAAGCACAAGGCCTGGGTTGGGAGTGAGCGTAGATGTCATAGCCCAGTGAACCAAATAGCAGAACACTGCCAAGGTCACAGCGATAGTACAAACCTTATTAATTCCTGTTTGTTTTTGACAGAATTACTGTGCACAGACCATGGAGGGCATTCTGCTGTAATAAATAGTATAAACCAAAAGAAAAGAGGGGGGGGGAGACAAAGAGACTCACCTGGCTACAAATTTGATAACTGAGAAACAGCTATCAAAAATCTCGTACCATTCAGGACATTCAACCTATGCCTGTCAATCAGTTTTAACTAATCTAGCATTTAAAGCTGAAGAATCAAAACGTTAATATTTTCATTCTGAAATAACCTTTTGAATGTATCAGCATTGGTTTTGGATCCTCCTTCACAATGTCTAAAGAAACCAGGAATTATATTTTTACGCGTTCATAATTTAATTCTGATGAACGGAATGAAAGCATGTACACTGACACTATAAATACTTTGGAAAAGTGGTTCTGAAGCGTCTTAGCATTGGGACCCACCTAAAAAAAGGTTTCACTTTACTAGCACTGCAAGTAGCAAGTTGTTTAACCTTGATGCACACAGCCTAATCTGCCTTGCAGTTTCGCGACCCACCAACAACTGGGCCGTGACCTACTGGTGGGACACAGACCCGCTTGGGAACTTCTACTTTGGAAGTCTTGCATTTATCCCATTCCATAATGCAGCATGCATAGAAAAACCATTAGTCATTTTCTTAAGACCCCCAGGCAGTTTAGTCCACTTTCAACCTTATTAGAAAGGCGACTGATGACTAGTCCTCCATGTGGACAGACTGAAAGGGGGAACAAGGGCTTCTGCAGGTACGGAAGGTATTGCTGGAGGAATTACTTCATCTGTTTTCCTTATGGTTAGCACCATTGTTTACTACTTCCACTATCCTTTAAAACACTTCCTTCTCTGCAGAAGGCTGTAATCCTAACCACATTTTCCTGAGCATAAGACAAGTTTGGCTGCACTTGTCGTAAGAGGTGACTAAACAGCCACCGGGTAGATGGGACTCGTCAGCCTGGGAAGGCAGCTCATCTGAGAGAAAGAAAACTCTGATCCCAAACCTCCACTGCCTTGTGGCTACATCCAGTTATGGAAAAGGCTTCAGGAGACAACCTCAAGGCTAAATCCAGAGCCAGAGTCCCTGAGGCAGTTTGCCACTGTATACAATCACGCTCTGGCAACTCCTGCAATGCCGCTGGAACCAACCGTATTGGCTTCTGCCTTTCCACTGGACCATTTCAGTGACGTGGAGAGGGAGGATTTGCTGCATGGGTAGCAGTCTATCCTCCATATCTACATTACCCAGGCTTCGTGTACTAGAGAGGACACCCTGTTCCAGAACCACCATTCAGAGTGTGATACCATAGTCTTCCGAGACTGAAGGATGCCAACAGAAGCCCCACTGAACAAAAGCCCCATTGAACAAAGCCCCATTGAACAAAATAGGACTTACTTCTGAGTAGACCTGGTTAGGCTTGTGCCTGAAGCCTTCTTTATAAACCCCAGAGCTGTGCTACTGCATAAGAACATAAGAGACATAGTTGATCTCTGGTCTTGCATCTCCTATGTGGCCACGCATACACACACACAGAGGGGTTTTCAGACTGTTGGCGTGGTGACAGCACATGAGCAGAGACACTGATATATTCAGCAAGTCTGGAAATGTTGGTCTCCACTGACAGTGGTAACGTATTGCTTGTTTTGCTACTTTTACTAGCCCACTCCTTTGACTTCTTGTTTTGTTGTTTTCTGCCAATATGTAACAATGGCTGCAGTTCTCTCTTTGCTCTAGTAAAGTTCTTAACGAAAGTTAGTTTTCCTGTGTGTGGGTCTGCTTTAATCCTTCAGCTAACACAGACAAGGTAGTCCTTGTTTGGGAAAAAAACATTGGCTCTCTTTCAGCTATTCATATGTATTGACTGCATGCATGTAGGAAGTCAGCCAGTAACTGCATTTACAGGAGCAAAGGTGCTTGTCAGCTCCTAGCTCCACAGGGGTATCTGTGCATTCACACTTGTCAGATGAGTGTGTTACTTTACTTTTTCTTTAGATATATGTGGAAATACATGACCACCTTTCAACAACTTCATCCCATGCCAGATGAGTGGATGAAGAACACCCCCATGTTCCAAACAGTTTAATCATCCATGTCCTGTTTGGGGTTTATTTATGCAAAAAGAATTAGATCCCATAACTTCTGTCAGATAAGATCCTCAGGGTGCCTCATATTCAATAACATGTACACAATAAAATGGTAAAACAATATTTCATTATCTTCAGAGATAAAAGATATCCACTGGTGGTTAAATATGGTGGCAGACATGTTAAGAGTGTAACTGTGTAACATGTGTGTCTTATCAGAAGTAAGCCTCTAAGTTCAATGAGACTAATTTCTATGTAAGTACAATATGTATAGGATTGCAGCATAAGTTACTGTGGGCGCAATCCTAACCCACTTTCCAGCACCAACATAAGGGCATTGCAGCTCCTAGGTAAGGGGTCAAACATGCCCTTACTTTGAGGAAGCCTCTGTGAGTGCCACCTAACTGCAGGATGCAGCACACATTCCATTGGCATAGCTATGCCAGCGCTGGAAAGTTGGTTGGGATTTGGTCCAGTTTTATTCAAGCTTATCTCTGAATAAGAAACGGTCATTTACATCAATACTCATTTTGGTAAAGTCTGAGAACTTGGGAAATTAGAAACTGCAAGCAAAAAATCAGACAGATAGTATAGCATTAACTAGGAAAGAAAAATAACTTGTGAATTGGCTTTTTGCCAGCCAGACAAGCTGAGACAATCCGACCCTGTCTAACAGTCAGAGCAAAAGTTGTCAGGGTGAAAGATCTGATATTTTATTTTATTTTAAAAGATTTATATCTTTTTAAATAAAATAAATCTTCATTCTTAAAGAGACTGGTGGTGGCTAACAGAACAATTAATTAAAATACAATAAGTCATAAGAACATAAGAACAGCCCCACTGGATCAGGCCATAGGCCCATCTAGTCCAGCTTCCTGTATCTCACAGCGGCCCACCAAATGCCCCAGGGAGCACACCAGATAACAGGAGACCTCCATCCTGGTGCCCTCCCTTGCATCTGGCATTCTGACATAACCCATTTCTAAAATCAGGAGGTTGCGCATACACATCATGGCTTGTACCCCATAATGGAGTAAAGTCATAAAACATAACAGCAGCAATGAAGTATACTATTAAAAAGAGAGAGAGAAAATAGAGACCATAATACCTAAACATAACCTGGAAAAGCCTGACCAACCAAATATATCATGAACTTCACAGGCAAGTGAATTCCACAAGGAAGGGGCCACCAGCAACAAGGGGCCACTCCCCTTTGGATCCCTCTGACAGGACCTCTAACAATCATAAATAGGATACACAAGAGGGAACCGGAGGACTTCAGGGCACAGCTAGTCTATTCGGATTTTTCCACCTGGTTTTTGAACAATAACTGTCACCTTTCCATGACAGAAACATAGAATGACCATTTCCATATTCCTAGAGAGAGAATAAATGTTTCTTTATAGTTATTTCCCCCCCACTTTATTCAAGGAGCAAAGTTCATGTCTCTGCAAACAAATTGGCCCATATACATCACTCACACACACACACACACACACACACACACACACACGCACAGAGAGAGAGAAAGAGAGAGAGAGAGAGAGAGAGAGAGAGATTTCCATTGGCAATAAATACAGTTTATTGCTATTTTACAAAATGTTTAAATCCAGACTTTATGACCTTAAGAAGTTAATATGGTAGCACACTTGTAAATGTTTAATTTGTTCTGCACAAATGGATCATCAACGAATTTATGAAAGGAACAGGCACAAGCAGAGAGAGAGAGAGAGAGAGAGAGATTAATTTTAGTCATGTGAGAGGGGGGCTTTCTTGGAAAGGATAGATGGGTGTAGCTAGTTTGCTAGCGAAAGGCCTTGCTGGTTTGGATTAATGATTTTCAGTGAATGAGTGAGAAAATGAATAGGTTTCCAGGAATTGAAACTTGTTACTGAATTGTTTTTTAAACTGGGATTTTAAAAATTGTAATGTATGTCTTACTCAGGGGTTTCACTGACGGTCCAATTGGGAGACACTGTACACATGGAGGGGAATTATTTTGCTTCTGATTCACTGTCATCATTTAGTACTCCTAATGTGTTTATTTCAAATTAGCTTCTCCTGAACTTCAGCTACTGTAGTATGAATCTGTCTGTATTCACCTACTCAAAATCACTCACACCTGTGCTGTAGGGATTCCTTGATGAGCTCACACTACCTTCGCTGAAGTGTGCTCTAAGAACTTTGCAGTTCTATTCTATATACAGTATAAACAAGTGAACTCATCAAGCTGCTCCCAGGGGCTCGGGGAACAGATGACTCAATGCAACAGAAAGATCTGACATTCTGTTCTAGGTTTCTGCTTTGTGTTCTTCTTTGGCAAGCTGCTCCATGCAGCCATGGCACAAGTCCCCATCTGCAAACCAGCCACAATGTGCCATTCAGTTTCTGTTATAAAATGATTGCATTACTCTGCCAAAAGAAAGGTAATGCCCTCTGAGAAAGCTGAGAAAAATCAGAGTAGTCCTACCAGTGCCAATTCCATACAGGGTAGTCTTGCAGATGCATCCTTCATTTTTCACTGGATGCTTTAACACCTGCTCAAACTCTGCAGGCCCAGTCTTGTGACAAGCGCCACAGTGCCTCCCAAATAGTTCAATCAAGGTTTGGAAGGAGATTGTTGCATTTTTTTTATTTTTTATTTTTGAAAAGGGAGGTTCTAATAAGCACAGCAATCAGCAGAAGATTCCTTCTCCTAAATTCCGCCACCCAGCCAATTTGCTGCTATCAGTAAATACACAGAAGCAGAGACAGTTAAGGTTGCAAATGAAAATACTCACTGTTTACAATCGTGCATCTTCTGTTACGTCAGAGGTTTCTACAGCTTAGGGAACAGAGAACCCTGAATGCTGAAAGTAAGGGGATGCTCTTCAGCGGTGGCTGCCAACCCCTCAGGGAAAAAATCCGGAGCCTGGTTACTGCTCCTGGTTACTGCTCCTACTGTGGCTTGGAAGAGAAAGGGAGATGTGGGAGAAGGAAGGAAGTGAAAGTCACAACTCCTACAGGTACCACAGAGGACAAAGTGAAGGCTCTCAGGCATCTGGACAATACATTGCCCTCCAGAGTCCTGCAGTAGTATCCATTTACATTCCAACCATTTTAAGTGCCTCTGTCTCATGGGCTAGAAAATCAGATTATATTTTAATAGCTTCTGAGTAAAATGCTACACACTGCTTTTCTCCAGCTCTTTAAAGTGAAAATGTGTTCTTTCTTTTTCAAAGCTGGAGAGTGGGAGGAAGAGGAGGAGGAAGATGGAGTTTGGTGGTAGGATGTAAGCAGGCATCCTTGCCAATCTGTTGCTTGAGGTGATCTCCTGGCCTCATGGTGTGGCTGGCATACTGATACTATTCAGTATGTGTGGGTTCAGAGCATCTAGACAAAGCTAAACAATTCAATATTATGTACTTTCTGCTATGGTGGTGGTGGGCTTGGGGGTTGAATTCCTTGCTGATCTACAATGCTTTTTTTCAAAACTAATTGACACAGAGAGCAACCCTAAGATTGTGCTGGGCTGGTGTAAGTCTCTTTTGCTGCTCCACCTCCTTCAAAGTCAGCTGGACCGGCACATTGATGAGCGCTGGCCTACAGATGCCTAATCTGGCCTCTGTTCCTCCACAGATGGGTAAGCTTGTGCTGGCAGCGGGATGCCAGTGTGGGGCTTTAGAGAGGGTGGGGGAGGGTGTTCTGGGGGTGTTCCAGGGCAGGGGGAGAGCAGGTGGCAGGCTGGCTGGTGGGCAGGGCAGGCCCAGGAGGGGGCTGGTGCCAGGATTTGGTACTTAGGCCAAATCCTAACCCCCCTCCTGGGCAGCCTGGCATAATGCCAGGCTGCTTGGATATGTGCCACCTCTTTAGGTGGTGCAGATCTGTGTATCCCCATTCAACCTGCTGCCGCATTACTCAGGGTACAGGGAATTAATTCCCTTATCCCGAGCTGCGCCACAGCCAGCCCTAGCCCTGCTCTGGATGCAGCACAAGCCTGCCAGCCTGCCTACTCCAGGGCAAGTTAGGATTGGGTTGATAGTATAACTGCGTTGGGCACTATATGTTGCTTTTGGGGCAGTGGTTCCCAAACGTTTTAGAGACTCTAGAGGCTGCTGCCTGATTTATAAATGCCAATGGGTATGGCTATGATGATTGGGCAGCAGTGCTCCCTCCCAAGTAGCAGCTTGTATAACCCTTGATGCACATAGCCTAATCTGCCCTGTCAGTTTTGCAACCCACCAAAAATTGGATCATGACCCACTGGTGGGTCCTGGACTCAGTCTGAGAACTGCTATAATATATATACATATATATAGTGCCCTATAATATAGTGCCCTAAACCCAGTGGTTCTCAAACTCTCTGGAGAGAGTTTGAGAGCCACTACGTTCTTGCGTGGGTGGGAGGGGGAAGGCAGCAGGGGTGGGGGAAGGCAGCGGCACGATCCCCAGGATCACGCTGCTCAGGGGGGCTGCAGGGGCTTGGGTACACGTACCCAAGCCCCTGCAGCCTCCTGGGGGTGCGGGAAGCCCGGCGTGAACTGCAGCAGGGCTCCCCGCAGCAGTGAAAGTAGATGCGGAGCGATTGTGCTCCACTTCCGCTTTAGCGTGTACCCAAGCTTTAGCGTGTACCCACTTTACATGTATCCAAGCCCCTGCAGCCCCCCTGAGTGGCGCGATCCTGGGGATCACGCCACTGCCTCCTCCCTGCCTCCAGGCAGCCCCCACCCCTTAAGAGGGCAGGGGCCAGGGCCTGCAGGCTGGGGTGTCACGACATCCCAGTTTGAAAAGCCCTGTCTAAACCTATAACCCAGTGGTTCTCGAACTTTTCTGGCCCACGACTCCCCTGATCCTTGTGGCCATTGGCCACAGCTCTCCATTACAACACCACACCTCAGTTACCCCCTAAATGGGGGTGAAGGTGTTATAATTATACACTAGAAACAAAAAAAACAGCTGCCAGCACTCTGAAGCTGCAATCCTAACCACACTTACATGAGAGTAAGCCCCATTGAACAAAATAGGACTCACTTCTGAGTAGGCCTGGTTAGGATTGTGCCCTGAGTTTGTTAGCAGCACACCTGGAGGGTTTTGGAAAGGGACAGGGGAAGTGATGAATCTGCTGGGGGAGGGGAAGACTGTTTTGTGTGTATCTGCTAATTGCATACTGATACAAATGGAGACCCAGAGACTGTTTGGCTGCAATCCTAACCTCACTTTCCTGGGAGTAAATCCCATTGAACACAATAGGACTTACTTCTGAGTAGACCTAGCTAGGATTATGCCTTTTGTCTTACAATAGCAGCCAACATTTACCAGCAAACAACAGTTAACCCCTACTAAATAGTAAGAGGCACTTTTTCAAGTGGGTGCTCCTCTTTTATTTAGCAGGGGGAGAGTAACTGGCCCACCTCACCCCAGAAGTAACTTTTCTAGTGGCTGTCTGCTGGTGTTTTGCATCTTTTTAGATTGTGAGCCCTTTTGGGTCAGGGAGCCATTAGTTATTTGGTTTTTTTCTGTAAACTGCTTTGGGAACTTTTTGTTGAAAAGCGGTATATAAATACTGTTAACAACAACAACTACTACTACTACTGCTACTACTACTACTACTACTACTACTACTACTACTACTACATGGGACGTACCTCCCCCGGGAGGCAGAAGGAAAAAGTGGGATGGCTGAAAAGGAATGGGTATTTTTATTTTTTTAATCAATTTTTGGAGACAAAACCAACAAGAGTGACTTTTTTCTCTTTTTTGAAGGGGGAGGAAAAAGAGAAAGCTGAAGATCCTTGGTTAAGCTGACACAGACCCCAAGCCTATGTAGATCTACTCAGAAGTAAGTCCCATTTGAGTCAATGGTGCTTACTCCCAGGAATGTGTGGAAAGGATTGCAGCCACACAGAGCAAGATTACAACTCACCCCAAAGTAGATGGGGGCTGCTCACTCACATACACCCCAACATGCAGAAGGCACCCCTACTCCTCCCAGGCAAGATGGAGGAATGCAGGCTGGGACATTTGGATACCCCCCCCCAAGAGCAGGCTGGGCTCTCTCCTTCCCAAGCGGAGGCAAGTGCTGTGCTGCCTGTACTTAACTCTTCCCTTCCAGTTTGAAGCCTGCCAGGAGCTTGCCCTGTGCTGATGAGATGCAGCACCTCTGAGCTGCCCAACCAGCATTCTCTCCCACCTCCTCCACCAGGTTTCACACACCCCACCCACCTCATTCACGGCCGAAGAAAAGGAACAAGTAGGGAGGGGCAGGTGCAGCTGAGCAGAGCAGTGCAGCTACTCTACTCTACTCTACTCCTACTACTAGGTCCTGCAGCCATGGCCACCTCTCTCCTGGAGATGCCTCACAACACCCATGGCAGCTAGCCATGCCTCCCTAGGGAGCCGGGATGCACAGGTTAAATACCTCAGCTATAACTGCTATAATATAGTGCCCTAAATGTAAGTCACTATTGGATGAGCAGGAACTGTTTGGTTTGGGACAACAACTAAGGGCCCAATCCTAAAAAATTTTCCAGTGCCGGTGCTGCTATGCCAATGGGGTATGCACTATTTCCTGTGTTGGGGAGGCAGTCAAAGAGGCCTCCTCAGGATATGGGAACATTTGTTCCTTTACCTCGGAGCTGCATCATGGATGCACTGGTGCTAGAAAATTGGATAGGATGGGGCCCTAAGGTAGTCATCCTGTCCATTGTTTAGTGGCCTGTAGTATTCTGCACAGACTTGCATGCCCAAATCTCCTATTTACAGAATGAACATGGCACCTTTTAAGCTCAATGGGATACTGAAGTATGCATTTGTTTTGTGGTTAATGGCAAATTGAATCTAATCAGACCCATTCAGACCAATTTTCATTCATCACAAAATGAATGCCTGCAGTACCTGAATGAGCTGAATGGCATAACGTCAGAGCATTGTGTGAATGCTGGGTGTTCAACCTTTCCCCTCCCCCCCCACACAGAATGGGATAGTTATTAATGAAACATTTTAACAAATGAATGTTGAAATGAATGGGGGCTTACACAACAATGTCTGAATTGGGGGGTGGGGAAATCTGCTTACACCCACTGAACATTCATACATTGTATATGAATAGATTCTCCCTATGTATGCCAGCAGAAGGCATCACTGAACTGAGAAACAGCTATTTATCTATTTATTTATTTTACTTATTTATTCATATGTCACTTCTAAATACAGTTTGGCAAAGCAGGGAAAAGACAATAGGAACAATAACTTTAAAACAAGAATGACAAAAGAAAAAGTCAGACTCTAAAATGTTTAGTTTAATAAGAACAATTAATTTTATATTATATTTGAACTCACAAACTTTCAGTACAAATTAAGATTTGGAAAGGTAAATCAAAACTTTTTTTACTTATCTCTCTGTAGGCTGCCTGGTCTCCATTGGGTCTCCTCAGATCAACGCAAGCTCTTTTGCTAGTGTACGTCCGTGGACACTCCTGGTGGTTGGACCAAGTTGGGAAGGGGGGGAGAGAATTTTGGTCTACCAAAATTCTCCCCCCATCCCAGCCCAGGCCACTCCCCACTCTGATCTGCCCACAATCCTCCCTCAAATTGCCCCACCACTGACTTGCTGGTGATGGTGAGGGGGCAGGGCAGTAGCATGTCTGCAGGCTGCTGTTGTTCACTTGGAACTTCCAACTGTTTGTGCTGGTGATGTGGCTGCCTTACCATTGGCCTAGGACTTACAGTGGCAAATTGCAAGATCCACCATTTTAAGCCCAAGTGTAGGATTGGACCATCACAAGGTATATTAAAAAGATAAAATGACTCAGTAGAAAACTCAGGCACCAAGACACAAACACCAAGACACAACTTGCCCCTTGGCCTTTTCATTACTTTTTCAAGGAATTTGGAGCCCAATCCTATCTCCTCACACACTATAGCAGGGGTGGGCAAACATTTTGGCAGGAGGGCCACATCATCTCTCAAATACTGTGAGAGAGAAAAAAGAATTAATTTACATTTCAAATTTGAATAAATTTACATAAATGAGATGGAACTTAAATGAATGAGCGGTGGGTGTGTGGAGCTTCCGGTCATTTGTGCCAGTGGCTGTGGAGCGCCTGATTGCAATTTCCACCTTTGTAAATGGATTTGCAGCAGCACATCATGAATCTATTGCTCTAATTGGGGTAATAGGATTGGGCCATCAGTAATTGAATAGTCAATTGCCCGATTACCTTTCCTGGCAATTTCTCTGTTCTAGCTACCATTCCTATGGGTTCATGGCTAAGTCATAGCTTCTGCCACCCACCTAGGCCACCCACCTAGGCTTCCTTCCACCTGGAATTCTTCTGCTGGCACCTAGCCGGGCAGAAATGCTCATTTCTGTCACAGCCAAAAACAAGGATTTGTCATAAAACTGGGGACTGAGGCAAATATAGCTTTGGAAGAATGTGGCGTGACATTCATATACTTCCCTGGCAATTGTACCTTCAGTATTGTAGAGGCCTCTGCAAATACAATAGCGTACTTTTAGCTGTTGCAATTTCAGTCAGAGGGAGCATAGGCTAAATTCTGAAAGTACTTGTGTTGCTAGAAAATCTCTGATCACTGGAGGTTTCGCTCTCTGCACTGTCCTTAGCAGATGTTTGAGTGACATGCTGCAGGGATAGAGGCTTCATAGTGGTGGCACCACAATTATGGAATTGTTTCCCTGAGGAGATCCAATGCTCTCTCTCCTGTCCTGCCTTTTAGATGAATATCGAACACTTTTTAAAAAACATTTCAGAGGTATTATAAATTTATTTCTGCTGTTTAATGGACAGATTCCTCTATGTTTTATTCTAGACTTGTTAAGTTTTGGGGGCGCAAACCTAACCCCTTATGTCGGTGCTTTCCAGCACCGACATAAGGGCAATGCAGCTCTGAGATAAGAGAACAAACATTCCCTTACTTTAAGGAGGCCTCCGTGAGTGACACCCAACTGCAGGATGCAGCACATGTCCCACTGGCACTGCTATGCCAGTGCTGGAAAGTAATGACATAAAGGGCTAGGATTGTGCCCTTTAGCTCTTATTGTTAGTACATTCTGTCACATGCAAGCCACTTGGATCACTTGTAAATAAGTAAATATTTTGCCTAATTTACCTGGAGCTGCTAGTGCTGTCCATGCTTTCCCCCGGCCCCAACGTGTTTGGAGGTGTTGTTTGGAGCACGTGCAATGGATGTCTTCACCACCACTAGTCCTTCTTTCTGTCCCAAGGCAAGCCTTTGAATAGATGGGAGGCAAATGGGAGCAGAGATAGCATGGTTCAGGTGATCAATCAATAGTTTTCGAAGCACTGGAGATTTGTACCTTGCACATGGCATATACCTTTTGAACATATGTAGTCCTTGTGTTGAGCTGGATTGAGCCATGTCAGTGCTCATACATCCCTAAACATGTTTGCAATCAAACCAAGTTAGCTATTTTTACTGCTGCATACAAAGGCAGAGGTAAAACACCACTCAAAAAGAATATGTACGATCATTATGTTATGATTGTGGCAAGACTGGGGTGCATGTGTGTTTTCCAGATTTATCAATATGCACGTCAACACAGCTAATGTGGAGGATGAAAAAAGACATGAATAAAATTAACTGAAAATAAAATTGACTGAAAACTGCAGTCAACTATGCACGCATCATATTCTGTACCAAATTCAGAAATACAAACTGGAGCGATGGACAATGTCTGATGCAGGGTGATGGCATAGGGAAGAATTTCTTCTGAATTTGGCGTCAGCATTTTGATCATTTTTACAAAAAGTGGAGTCCTGGAGGCATCTATAAGAGGGAAAAAATAGCAGCATTAGTTTAAAGAATTTTATGGTAAAAGGGCATCCAGGCCATGCACATCATTAAATGCACATCATTTTAGAAAGAGAGAAACTAGTAGCCAGATTCCATACATGTCATGAGAAGTTGTGATGAAAAGAGATGAAAATATGAGAAGAAAAAACTCTATGAGAAGTTCAGAAATATTTTGGGGTTTTCTTTAGGGATTGAGAGGAAGAACATTTGAAGGCTACAAATGAAAAATCCATGTAAGTTGTAAAACTAGAAGTTTGTTTCATTAAAAGGAATTGGAAATGCACAGAAGAGGAAGAACAGTACACTGCTAGGCAGTGTAGAAGATTTATCTGGGATACACATCACTAAGGATGAGAACAAAAGATAGTCATTGATGGGAATGTAATAGATGGCAAAGATACTTTTATCATTTTCACTCTGAAGGACATGAGAGTAACATAGGAACTGGCTGTAATAACCAAAGTGTATTAAAGGTGATTACAAGAAACCAAATGAAGATGGTGCTTAGAAAAAGAAAGCAAAAAAGATCACTGGAACCAGAAGTAATTCCTGTAGATATGTTGAAGGACATAGGCTAGTTGCCATCAGACAAACTAATCCTAAAGGACAGCACACCCAATGCACATTTCATAGATTTCAGGGGAACAAAATTAGAATGAATCAGTATAAGGAACTATATACTGAAATTGTGAGAGGAAGATTATAGGAAACAAGAAATCAAACTTAGCTCTCAACCTAATTTTGTTGGGGACCAGTGCTACAAAGACTATCTTTGCACTTAAAATACATGTTCCAGGAGAGATCACAGGAAAAGATGGAGTGAATTAGAAATCAAAAAGGGTATTAGAATGGAAAGAAGTTAGGACTGATATAGAGAAGACTGATGGCCCAATCCTATCTGGGTCTTGTGCTGCCTACATGTATGTTCCAAAGGTTCTTTGCAGTGGGGTAAAAGCCAAACCACCATCATGCACTTCTGGGCCACTGCCACAAATGGGTAGAGGTGTGGCACACATGCCAGAGGCTCCTGGAGGCTTCACCAGCCTCAGTAAGTTGGAGGTGGGGCAGAGACAGGGAGTTCGAGGAACATCCTGGGGTGGGGAGGAATGATGGTAGGAGGTAGGGAGTGGGCTAGAAGGGGTGGATCTCAGCAGCAAGTGCTCATGCCAGAACCTATCCCTCATTTTTCAGCCTGTTCAGTCCCCTTTCTCTCCTTGGACTTACACCAGCTACATATTTGGTGTGGCCCTGAGGAGAGCCATAGGCATAGACCTACCCAGATTTAAGCAAGGCCCAAATCCTAAACAACTTTCCAGCACTGGCATAGCTGTGCCAATGGGATGTGTGCTGCATCCTGCAATTGGGGAGAACTCACAGAGGCCCCCTCAGAGTAAGGGAATGTTTGTTCCCTTACCTTGGATCTGCATTGCCCTTATGTCAGTGCTGGAAATTGGGTTAGGATTGCACCCTAAATTTACTTACCCCTGGCAGGCCTCCTGATCACCTCCATGACTGCATGTAGCATATGCTCCATCAGTATGGTTGCATTTGTCAGTAGAATTTACTGTGATATATTTGGAGTATTTTAAGCAATGATTGACAGTCAGTGAAATATCCCTTTTCCATTTAAATCTGAAAATGTACCTCCTAGGAAGGTATGATTCCCCTGTTTGCATGCTCCCCTCTCCCACCTTTCTAGGGGTTTCTTTCCTGGCCTACAAAGTCATTAACAGAATGGCCTCTTGTTCAAGGCTATCTTGTACACTGTAACAGAAATAGAAATTTTAATTAACCAGTGGAAAGTTCTGTTTTGCATGGAAGAACCTCAAACTCTTTGACCCACTAATTAAGTTGTTGAATTGCCAGCTCCTTGAAAATACTAAAAACACAGAAGATGAGAAGAATCTAAGCTCTGTTCAAGATGGAAATGTGCATACATTGAACTATTGGCAGGAAAACAGGGGAGATGTAGCCCTTATTTTAAATGTTTGCAGAATTCATAGTAGGTACTTCTATGTTGCTCAGGAGAAAGACCAGCTTAGATTCTACTCCATAATACTCATACAGAATTTATATCCTCAAAGAGTTTTTCCAAGTTTTAACAGAGCAGCTTACAGCCCAATTCTGTGTCTGTTTACCCAGAAATAAGTCTTACTGAATTCAATGGGACTTACTCTTAGGTAAATGTATGTAGGTTTGTACCCTGGGGACATTTGGAGCACAATCCTAGGAATGTCTACTCAGAAGTAAATCCCATTATATCCAAAGAAACTTACTCTCTGGTAAGTGTGTATAGCATTGCAGCTTTGGTGTGAGAACTGTGTCAAGGAAAACTCAGTAAAACTTAGTCTATGTATACGGTTTCCTTTTTAACAATGTCACCAGCAAACCTCCAGACAACCTCATGCAGACCCAGTTTCAACTATGATGGAAACCACAGCAAAGTGTCCTGCTGTGGGCCCCTCCTACATGGATGGTCACCTTCTAAGGTCAAAAGGGCTTACTTTGGCAGTGAGGCAGCAACTGAAGCACTGCTCTTCTTGACAGCCTCACTACTAGCTGACTTCTTTATTAAAACCTCTTTTTAAACCTTTTTTTAACCTACAATTCCTCCAGAGTTGTGTGACTGAGAAGCTGCACTAGAATGGGGCAGTTGTGGGTAAAAAAAGATGATCAGTTGCTGAGGGGAGCTGTGCTGCACAGCTACCGACAATAGCTCTGGGCTATAGGCACAGTCTTCCTTGTGGGTGGCAGGGCCAGATGTCAGCAGTGGGCCCTGCTTAGCACACTGGGGCCTAACAATTGCCCCAGGATAAGAACATAAGAACCTAAGAACAGCCCCACTGGATCAGGCCATAGGCCCATCTAGTCCAGCTTCCTGTATCTCACAGCGGCCCACCAAATGCCCCAGGGAGCACACCAGATAACAAGAGACCTCATTCTGGCGCCCTCCCTTGCATCTGGCATAGCCCATTTCTAAAAGCAGGAGGTTGCACATGGTGATGCTATGCCTGACCTTTTAAATGGGGATATTCGAAACCTTTTTGTTTCTGCAAAGTGTCCTGCTTTTCAGCCCCAAGGTTCTGGATAGTTGATGGAGCATCTCTCATAGACTTGCTTTATTTTATTTATCAGAGTAAAGTATTTGCATACCACCTTTCTCATAGATTCAGTATTTATTCAAGAATAAATTTGATCCACACTAGAATGTGGATGATGTTTTCAATGGCACACACATTTGGATGCACATCCCTATTCCTAAACACCTACCTTTTGTACACTATAGGCATTTGTACATTCAGCTGAAGATATACAGTGATGCCTCGCAAGACTAAATTAATTCGTTCCGTGAGTCGTTTCGTATTGCGAAAAGTTCGTCTTGCGAGGCATCACTGCAAACTGCAAACAAACCAACAAAATGCAAAAAAAATTCATCTTGCGAAGCACGGCCATAGAAAAATTCGTCTTGTGAGTCACCAAAAAAATCACAAAACGCTTTCGTCTTGTGAGTTTTTCGTTGAGCGAGGCATTCGTCTTGCGAGGCATCACTGTATTTTTTTTTCTTCCCGAAACAGAAAATAAAGAATCATATATTGTAGAACAGGGGTTTGGAAGAATTGACTGCACAGCTGAACCACAATGTACACATCAGAAATTGAATTAATGTGGCATCCCTGCTTTTAACTTCAAAGCATGGGAGATTTTTAAAGTCTTGAGAAAATCTCTGATGGCTATAACTATTTATTATATGAGAAAGAGAGAAATAAATTTGTGTATGGGGTGCACATGTACCTCTGGATGACAAACACGGCCTCTGATGGTAATAAAAAATGGGGAAGAGGCCATGTTTGTAGAAGGAGAGATAAGAAGCTCCCTCTGCTTTGTGTTCAGCAGCCGCAGCAGCCTGATACCAAGGAGATAAATCTGATGAGATCATTAGAGAGACATTAAACACAGATAGGGCAGGAAGTGAACCAGATGATAATTGGTGCTCAGAAGCTCAAGGGAGGCTGTTCATGAGAGATGATGACCAACTGTATCAAAGGCAGCAAAAGGACTCTGAAGAAAAGGGGCAGGAGAAATGAAATAGGTTCTTCGTTAGGAGTGTGAAACATATGTCAACAAGCTACAACCAAGACTGAAATGAAATTAATTCCTGTGTGCTTTTGCATTGACTGGGTGTAGCTCAGTCCACAAAAACCTGGGCACTATTGAGCTGCATCAGGCTACTATTTTCAATTCAGTTTGGTTTGAGTGCAAAACAGTCCCTGGGGGGGGGGGGGGAATCATGTGCATTTGGTTACAGTCCATGTTCATTTCATGTGGACTGAACCCAGTTTGTGCAAAAGCACCCCCCAGCTCCTCTGTTTTCACATGGTCAATTGGAATGTGGTGATGGAGCTTTATTTTGAAACTGGCACTGTCCCAGTTGCACCATCGCAGCTGCTTCCATTGTTTCCATTGCACCAGCTTCGTTCTGCTCTGCAATCCAAGGGCTTACAAAAGAAAATGTATGGGCTGAGAAGTACATGTTTGCTGTCAATTGGGCATCCTTTGTGAATGAGGAATTGCCTCTCTACCCAACTTCAGAATGTGTTTTGTCAAAGGAATGAAAAATAATAATTTGGAGGAAGAAAGCACAAGAAGCAAGTACATCTGTGTTTATCTGGGCAATTTGCAGCCTGCTGCCCTCTGCATTTTTGAGGAGTTAAGGACTTTTCTTTCTGTGGTTGGAATTCTGGTTTTTGGGTCCCTGCATACATTTTAGCTTTACAGGTGGAGTCTATTTATATGCGTTAGTTCCCTCTGTGACCTGGCACGATTAACAAAAAATGCATTGTGCTAAATTCCATAGAGTTACGCAAATACGCTGCAGCCTGACACTTCCGGATGGACAGAAACTAAGGCAGCTGTTATCAATCCCCTCCCCTCTGCTCCGTACTCAGCCCTCCCATTGCCAGCTGTACCGCTTGTTTCACAGGTGGAATGCTGAGCTTTTAAGAGTCCAGTCCTATGTGTTTCTACTCAGAAGTAAGGCCCATTTCAGTCAATGGGGTTTACTCCCAGGAAAGTATGGAGAGGATTTTAGCTTTGCTGGGCTGTTTTGTTTCCATAGGCTGGAGCACCATCTTGGTGGGGGGGAATTCGGCAAACACTCCCTGGGTTTTTTAAAGCAATCCCCTCTGTTACTACCGCACCTGCCGTGTGTGTGTGTGTGTGTGTGTGTGTGTGTGAGAGAGAGAGAGAGAGAGAGAGAGAGAGAGAGAGAGAGAGAGAGCGAGAGCGAGCGAGCGAGCGAGCGAGCGAGCGCTCCACCTTGCTGCACGTGCTCTGGCTACAGAGGTTTTCCACCACCACCCCTTTCCCTCTTCAGCCTCTTTGCTGGCTCAGGGGCTCCAAGAGTGTTACTGTTCCTTTGCAAGGAGAACCTCTTCCATGGCTCCAGGGCTATTTCCCTGCCTGGGTGAGGCAGAGCCTTTTTGCCATGTTTTGGGCTGCCTGGAAATGGAGTAGAGGCCAGCGCAGGCAAAAGAGGCAAAGGTGTGTGTGACTTTTAGTCGCCCCCCCATTCGCGTTGCGACAAATGTGCAGATAAAAAATCCGCGGATAAATAGGTTGCACCTGTACATTTTTTCTTGTCTCTGAAAAGATCTTGAGCGAATGTGCTTAATGCTGTGATCTACCCTAGGACAGCTTTTGTGAGGCAGTCAGACATTTTGGTATTGAACAAAAGGCATAATTTGTTGTACATTCAAAGTTCTGCACAAATTCTCTCTCTCTCTCTCTCTCTCTCTCTCACACACACACACACACACACACACACACACACACACACACACACACAATTTCAACACTAATGTGTTTAATCTGAGATCTCTCATGTTCAAGGGCATATATCAAAGGAAGGATCTGTTTTGCACTTACCAAATGTCAACTTGGACCTACATGGGCTGTTCTAAGTTTTCCCATCCTGGGAGTCTCTCCTCTGAATTATTTTGTTGATTGTGAGACAAAGAACATCTGGCTACTTTGCCCCAATGCTTTAGTTCTTGCCAGCCTTAAAGATAGTATGGGAATTGTTCTAAATTCTCTCTTTACCATGTCTGGTCCCAAAATGGTTTTCATGGCAGGTCAATAAGGAAGCATGAATATTGTAATTCAGCCATTGTCAAATAGTCTACATTTAAGGAAGCCTAACTGTAGAGGACCCCCTGCACATCTCCCTTGGAATCTGCAGAGGGCATATTCTAGTATACGGTACAGAACTCTGGTGTCTCACAGCCTGCTTCCTGTGTCAACTGAAAATGTGTTACTGGGAGTGCTATTGGGCACATTTAACATGTACACATGGGGCCAAATTGACTGCATACGCAGGACCCAAGTGCAATGGCTCATGGCCCAACTCAGTGGTCTGCCATGAATGGATGAGGAAGGCAAGTAAATGGCAAACATGTATAGTTTTTGTTGTGGAAATAAAAGCTCAATATTTGGGAAAGGGGATTAATACTATATTTGCCCACACCCACTCACACAAACATGCACTAACCCTCAGTGGTTTCAAAGCAAAAGAAAAGAGAGAAAGACAATCCTTGCAAGGAAAAGGAGTGCATTGTAGCACCAAATGGAGGAGGAAAGAAAGGAGGGAGAGCAGGATGTGAGTGCTGTAGGGAAATCAGGGAAATGACACTGGGCTATGCAGTAGCAAGGAAAGAAGGAGAAAGATGGAAAACCAGATGGAAGTGAGAGATGGAAAAAACTAGGAAGCACCAAAGGTTCCAGCCAGGTACGAGTCCATGGCTCAGGTCTGTCTTTGCTGTGGTCTGCACCAGGGATGCAGGCAGGGAGTGAGCTCCTTGGTGAGCATGAAACATTTCATTCACTTGCAGTGGAGAAGCTTATCCTTCCCAGTGCCTGACTACTATCAACCAATGTCTCAAGCCTCTGAGGTGGAGAGCAAGTGGAAGCAGTGATTCTCCTTGGAATCTTTGATGAGTTGGGACTCAATCCTATCCAACTTTCCAGCACATGTGCAGGCACAATGCAGCCATGAGGTAAGGAAACAAATGTTCCCAAATGTTCCCTTGAGAAGGCCTCTGTGACTGCCCCACCACCACAGGATGCAGCACATACCCCACTGGCATGGTTGCACTGGCACTGGAAAGTTGTATAGGATTGGGCCCTTGGTTAGTTAAAGGGAACTATGTGCTGGAGACCAGGAGTAATTGGTCCCTTCAGCTATTGCTTTGTGTAGTGTTGTACCTTTCCTAACTTCCAACAAGGGATAGTGTGCACTGTCCCAATTCCACACTGCTTTCAGACAGGGCTGGCCTTAAGAGCTGTGAGCTGTGGGGTCCAATTGGAAACACTTTTTGTAGGGGTCCCTGGTTCACAGTCAAGTTCTATAGAATCTTAGAGATATAAACAAAAATTATTATAGATTCTATATCTTTATATTAGAATGGAAAGCAATCAAAATGTGCACTTAAAAAGTGTATGTGAATTAATGGACCAAATGAATCTAAGCACATTGTAATGTAAAATTGCATACAAGATTAGAGTAGTCTACCCTAGTGTGAGAGCCCCTAAGGTGCAGGGCCCAGTTGGGAGCAGTTAGTCCAATTAGCTTAAAGCCGGCCCTGCTTTCAGTGTGCCCTGCGCATTACCTGAACAGGACTACTGAAGACAGGTGCTGGGACTAGACACTAACTGTAATTCAGCACTGACTGTAGGCATTCAAGCAGATGGTGCTCTATATCTTTTATTCAAGATGACTGACTTAGCATGACTAACAGCTAAGTACTGGGTAATTTAATTTTGCGTGATAGTAACCTTCTCCAAACTTCAGTTACTCTTGCTCCTCCTTGGCATGCAGTCCCAAAGTGATGTCACTTATTGCAGTAGTTCTCAAGGCCACAAGTCTGTTCCCTTATCTTCTGCTGCCAGATAACATTTTATTCCGAAGACTGTAAATTGTCATTATGGTTTCTGCACGGTAATCTAGCATAAAATTAGATCATATTGAAAGTATATTGATTGGCTAAAGCACACCATAGATTTTCTTTTCATTTAACCTATGGCAGAAATTCATGAGGACAGTGTTCGTGAAATGAAGAATTAAATATTTGCATGAGGTCCTTAAACTCAACAGAAAGCAGAATACCAGAATGAAACAAAGGGAGTTTCTATGCACGTAAAAGACATTAAGCAAAGAAGTTGCAGAGGTATATGCAGGAGTGACAGCTCTCATGAAAAAGCTGGAGCAATTGTGCTGGCCAATATAATCTGGCGGGTTTAACTGAAACAGTAAATTCTATGTAATCGCACGTCTTTTTGTTTTTTTCCATAATGAATGATAATTATTCTTGACCTGATCTGAAAAACATGTAGCATGAATGAATTACAAGTGTAAAGTGGGCCTCTGACAGACAGGACGTCAGGTCTACGACTACATTGCTACCTAATAGGTGACAACAGCACAATCCTAGGCATATCTATTCAGATGAAAGCCCACTGAGTTCAATAGGGATTAATCTCAGGTAAGTGTTGCAGACTAATGGTGCAATCTTATGGGCACACTATAGTTGCCGGAGAGTTGCCGGAAGTCTCAGTGTGTTTTATAACTGTCTCAAACAGCAACACAGCATTTCACACACCCAGGCCGCCATCGCAAGTGACAAGTGGCTATGCACCACTGGCCTTCCAAACAGCCCCAGTGCTGGTAAGTCAGTGTGGAGGAGTAGGGAGGTGGGGAATGGGTGAAATGTGACAGGAGGGGTGGAACAGGGCAGAAACAGGAGCGGGGAGGCAAATGAAGACTGGGATGGGGCAGCATCACTGATACCCTATCCTTGTTCCTGGCTGAATCTGCCTTCCCAGATCCACGTGGACTCATACTAGCAAGATCACTAGTGCAAGTCCAAATAGACCCATTTGGGCAGTAGAGTCTTACCCCTAGGCAAGGAAATAAATATTCTCTTATGTGAAGGAGACCTCTGGGACTGGCCTCTCCCCTCAGGATGAAGCGTGCATTCTGGTGGCATGGCTGCATCAGCAGGGGATGGGGTTTGATGGGACTGGGACATAAATATGCCAGTATTTTATATGTGGTTCTTATTCAAAGTTGATGGGAGAGCGAACAAGCTAGTCTACCCCACAATAAAGACATGAGGTCTACATTTAGGTCAATGACTGTTAATTATTTTGCAAATAAGAAACTGGAGTGTCTCCTCTCTATCCTACTTCAGCTGTCCCCTACCACAGCGTGGGTACTTTGGCTTGAAGAGCTGGGGTATAGCCTCTCTCCCACCTCAGGTGGCAGCCCCTGACAAGGATCAGACAGACTCATGATCATTCCCTGACCTGCCCTTTCAGGTGAGGAGGCCACTTGCAGCATTGCCTTACAAAGGCAATGCAGCCTTTGAGGAGGGGATGCTCACCGGGCCCAGGAGAGGACCCACTGAGTCCCTATGGGCCAGAGTCCATAGAGGCCAGTATGCCTTGCAAAGAAAAACATGGAAAATCACTGAGGTAGACAGTCTCCAAATGTCATTTGGATGAACTCTTAGGTCCTAGAGAGGGATTTCTAATCATTAATTTATTTGTCCAACCTTCCTCAAGAGTGCTTGAAATAAAGTTCTCTTCTTGGCAGTGGATGTTATAAGTTGTTTTTAAATTGACATCTGTGCTATCTTTTAATAAGAGGCCATTTATTACCGCCTACAAATCTATTAGCACTTAGGCACTAATTAAATCGTAGCCACTTAACACTAATGTGCTACCAGCTTTTTCAATTAATGGCTTTATTGCCCAGGTGATGAAATGGGAGTGGGATCACAACCTTAGGTTTTCCGTATCAGTTTTACTAAGGCCAGACAAATGGAAATGGTGAAATAGACACATAGCCTGCACAAATGCAAAGCCTCTTGTATGACTCTCAGAGTGCAATCCTATCTCAAGGCTACGCCGGTGCAGCAGCCACTGAGCAGGCCTAGAGTATCACAAATGTGCACACAAACATTTGTGATTACTTGCGAGTCGGCAGCCCTGGTGGAAAGGCCTGCTGTGCTGCATCCCAACTGCTGGTTGAGGTGAATACTTTGCCGAACAGTGGAGGGGCAGGGGGAGGGTGGAGAGAGGGTAGAACAGAGGCAGGTAGAAGGCAGATTCAGTGCAGGGGAGGGCACAATGGGGCAGATCAGGCCTGGGAAGAGACAGGGACGGTGGAGCAGTCCTCTGCTGTATCCTATCCTCCCTCCCAGGCCTGATAGTCCTACATGGGCTGCTTGGATTTGCGCCAGCTGGTGCAGGCTGCAGTATTGTACAAAATAAATTGTACCCTCACCACAAGGAGACCTCCAGCTTGCTCCTAACCTGCACTGGATGCATCATAGGCTACTCGGCCCAGCACAGGTTAGGATTATGCTGCCGGTGTTCGACACAATTAGGAATGAAGTAAACCCTCTTGTGTCCCTTCTATAGAGACAGTGTCCTCAGCTAACCATGTTCCAGTTATTCTCCAATTCAATTATGTCCACAAAGATATAATTTATTACCACAAATTCTAGCCCTCTGGCTTGGAAGTTTTGAGCATTGGTGTATACTAGACCCCCTATATATTGTGTGCCTCCCAAAATGTCCTTGGCATGTGTATTTTCTAACATGTCCTTAGCCACCTGGCATGTTGTTCTGTAAGCTCATCTTCAAGTTCTAGCCTAACTCCTCATTTCAACGAACTGGAACGCTCATTCCCTTGTCCATGAGGAATGATTTGTCCTAAAACGAATGCTCCTCGGAAACTGTTGTTAACTTGGAAATCCCTTCATAGTCAATGCTAAATCCACTGTCTTGGTGTCAGTGGAAGTAGACACAGCCCAAGGCTCCATTGTTCCTTTTTGCTGCGTTTAGTGACCATGATTCCATCCTTTATTCCTAAAGCAGTTGTTTAAGGACCAATGCATTAGAAGTGCTACGCAAATATGAATTACCTACACTGTAATTCTTTTCAAATATCGCCCTGCTGGGAATCTACCCAATAGCTTGAACAAGTGGGATATTTCCTGCACTCAAATTTCAAAATCTAAGCAGAAATCCAGCAGTAGGAAATTAAATCTAAGCAATTATTTGCAAGAAAAAAACTATTGGCAATCAGAAGAAACGTACCATGAGACTGCGGTTTCCATTTTAATCACACATTTTAAATTCAATTTCTAAAGTATGGCAGATGTTAGACACAATGAATGCGTCTCCTGCAAAAGTGTATGGGGAAGTAGTCTTTTTCAAAGGAGAAGAGGGATGTTATTACTCAGTGGGAGCTCTTCCTTCTTTTCATGGGATTTCTTGGCATGAATAGAAGGTTGCGGAATTAATCAAAGCCGTCACTGCCTCTCTTTTATTTCTGTGCAGAGAACTGTGCCCCCCCCCCATTTACCCTTTAGAACCCCTGTTCTTTGTGGGCCATTTATTTTGAATGATGAGCATATGCACCAAACATATTGATTTCCACTAGTGTTTTGGTGATATATTGTGCAATTCTGATACACTGGTATTAAATAGGACAATCTTAAGTGTAGGAATAAGTGGACTGCAGTCCTGGAACGAGCTGGAATCCCTAGCATGTATGCACTGCTGAAACAGAGACGCCTGCGTTGGCTCGGTCATGTCGTGAGAATGGATGATGGCCGGATACCAAAGGATCTCCTCTATGGAGAACTCGTGCAAGGAAAGCGCCTACAGGTAGACCACAGCTGCGATACAAGGACATCTGCAAGAGGGATCTGAAGGCCTTAGGAGTGGACCTCGACAAGTGGGAAACCCTGGCCTCTGAGCGGCCCGCTTGGAGGCAGGCTGTGCAGCATGGCCTTTCCCAGTTTGAAGAGACACTTGGCCAAGAGGCAAAGAAGGAAGGCTCATAGCCAGGGAGACAGACCAGGGACAGACTGCACTTGCTCCCGGTGTGGAAGGGATTGTCACTCCCGAATTGGCCCTTTCAGCCAATCAGAAATATGCTGAGTCATGTCACCTCAAGTTGCTGTCCAATCATAACACAGGTCTGCAACCAAAAAGCGGTTTTCATAATTTTATCTGATTCTTATGTTTTTTGGTGCACTGAATTCGAAAATGACCACCGTTTTTTCCTGGGACATCAGGTTTTTTCACAATCGAAATGTGCCTTGGTCAAACAGGTAGCTGGAAATCGCTAAATATGCTGCTGGGACAACAGGCTGGGTATACCAAATACCCTTGTTTTCTATGTTTATGGGACAGTAGAGACTGACAAAATCACTAGAAGCAAAAAAATTGGCCACCAAGAAGTCTAGTTGTTGGTGAAAAGAATGTTCTCAGAGATACATTGGTACCCCCTGAGAAGGTTTTATTACCTTCTCTCCATATAAAATTAGGATTAATGAAGCAATTTGTTAAGGCACTTCCCAAAGATAGCGAATGCTTCAAGTACTTGGGGTCCAAGTTTCCAGGTTTAACGGAGGCAAAACTGAAAGAGGGGTTTTTTGTTGGCCCGGATATTAGAAAACTCATATCCGACAAAGTCTTCATCAGTTCAATGACTCCAACTCAAAAAGAAGCTTGAGTTGCCTTTACTGTGGTCATAAATAACTTTTTTTTATCCCCTGAGGGCTGGGGATAAGAATAGGCCCTCAGTTTGGCTGTACTTGTCGTAAGAGGCGACTGAACAGCCACCGGGTAGATGGGACTTGTTAGCCTGGGAAGGCAGCTCATCTGAGAGAAGGAAAACTCTGATCCCAAACCTCTACTGCCTTGTGGCTACATCCAGTTATGGAAAAGGCTTCAGGAGTCAACCTCAAGGCAAAATCTGGAGCCGGAGTCCCTGAGGCAGTTCATGGCTGAACATAGTCACGTTCTGGCAACTCCTGCGACGTCGCTGGAACCAACCGTATTGGCTTCTGCCTTTCCATTGGACCATTTCAGCGATGTGGAGAGGGGGGATTTGCTGCATGGGTAACAGTCTATCCTCCATATCTACTTTACCCAGGCTTCACGCACTGGAGAGGACACTCTGTTCCAGAACACTATTCAGAGTGCGATACCACAGTCTTCCGAGACTGAAGGATGCCAACTGACTGAAATAACTTTTTGGGGAACCAAAAGGACCCAAATTACAAGGAAATGGTGGAAACAATGTTGAAAGCGTTCCACAAGCTTGGTTGCTCCATGAGCTTAAAAGTCCATTTTCTCAACTCACACCTTGATTATTTTCCTGAAAATTTGGGAGCAGTGAGTGAAGAGCAGGGAGAATGTTTCCATCAAGATATAAAAGAAATGGAAAGAAGGTGTCAAGGAAAATGGAGTGTAACGATGATGGCTGACTACTGCTGGATGTTGTATAGGGATCTTCCGGAAGCCACATACAAGAGGAAAAGCTCAAAAAGAAGTTTAGAGTTTAAAAAAAGACGATTTCACAAGCAATCTACTTGAATGTGGTGTCAATTTTGTTGTCACTGTGCAAATGAGTTAATATTTTTCATGTAAATAAAATATTTGCGTTAAGAGATTTTTTAAAACGATGACCACCCGTTTGTTCGAAAACCTGACATCCCAGGACAAAACTGCTATCGTTTTTGGATTCAGCGCACCAAAAAACGTAAGAATCAGTCAACAAAACCAAAACAGCTGTCCAAAAAAATTTTTTTTGCAGACCTGTGAATTCATGTCACGTCCATCTTGTCTCCTTCTTCTCAAGTGGATCATGCCTATGCTACATTCCTTCTTCTCCCTTATCCATCTTTCAAGTTCCCTGCTGGCACCTCCGCCTGCCAGGCAGCTCAGCATTTGAAAAGCAAGTTAACTCTTATGTCTATTATTCTGCCTGCTTTGCCATTTGAGTTCTAAAGCTTGTTCTCAATATTTCTTTGTTCTTAAATGACCCATACTTGTAAGAATATTGCCCATTATTGGTTTCCTGGATGTCCTTGGTGTTTCTCAGATCCAATTCAACCTTTCATTGCTGTCAGGTCAAACCACTGTTGTTACCCAAGATTCCTGCTGTAGCATGCCACTGTGCCATCTTATTGCCAAACAGTATAAAATATTATGAAATATTCCAAAATATAATATAAACACCCTGACAGGAGGTGTGTGCGTGTGACGTCTCTGATTCTAGAAAACTGGGAGGGGAATTACGAGTCGGAAATTGGTTCAGATGAAATGCTTAACATCCAGTAATTTCCCCGTGTGTGAAAATGCATTTGTGTGGATTCTATATATTCAGTTACACTTTACAAGCATTCACATGATTATTTAGTTGGAGAAATTATCCATGAAAACAATTGGATTATTTGTCCCTTGAGTACTAATTATCCACAATAATGGTCTACAGATTGGTTTACTGGCATGAGTCTTCAGAAGTATAATCATACTCAAGGGCATCCTTAGGAAGACATAGTTGAACTCTAATCATGGAATGTGAAGACCTGTTTAGGTGTTTGCCAGGCATCACATGTACACTCTGATCCTAAATTTAAATGGAACTAAAGCCAGTTTGCAAACAGTTTGAGCATATATAAACTCTAAGTGTGCATGTGTGCTTGTCAGGGTGGTTGTAGATGCTGAGCTCATGCAATGTCCTCCTCCCATGTATAATGCTTAGTGCAAACTTAGAGAATATGAAAGCATATAGGTTGTAGGCGTTGTGTACACAAAGTGTTTTCATGTTGAATGGATCATGTGAGGAACCTTTTTGTGCAGGAATTCACATGCTGAGGTACTAGTTCAGATTAAAGGGCATATGTGTGGTGGAGAAAGGGATTTAAGCCCAAGGCTTCCTCTTAGCCCTGCTGTGCATAACCACATATACCTACAACCCAATCCTGTTCTGTTGGGGGGGAAGACTTAATGACAGGAAGAGTCTTCTGCTGTCATAAAATGCTGTGTACAGTGCTCTATCAGTGCCCATTCTGCGAGTACTGCCACATGAGGACCCCACTGCGCTTGAGGGACCAGATAAGGCAGCGGTGGGGAGGTGGGCAGGGAGGGGGGCTGGGGACAAAACTGGGTAGGGATGGGGAGGAACAGGGGTGGGGAAGTGGTGAGAGAGGTTGAATCTGACAACAGTGGTGCATGCCAGATCTTTATCCACTCCATTGACAAACTCCCTGCCCCTTTTCTTTCTGCAGACAAATGCCACTAAAAATGGGAGATAAGTATAAATGTTCATACACACCCCCCATTTGATGCAACATGTACCTTTTTGGTGCACTGCATCAGTGAGAGAAGAGGATAAATTGGGCCCCTAGACACCCCCCCCCCGGTCATATGTTGTAAAGTAGACCTAAATTTCAGCAAAACTGATGTAGAAGTTTAGAATCTGGGTAATGGAAAGTCAGTGGTGTAGCACAGAATGTAATTTCATAGCACACACTAATACACTATTGAACAGAGTTGTGTAGGAATCACTGTCCCCTTGTTGGAGGAAGACTATTGTTGTCACCAACCTATGCATTGTGTGGACAATTCCTCAGTTGTCCAGTGGGGCATCTGCACTATGTAGAAGTCCAAGCTTGTACCTTTCCTCCACTACTTCATAGCTGGCTGAGGATTTGACCCTGGGTCCCTCTCTCTGAGTCCAACACTCTAACTGCAACAGCTCTTGACTGAATCCTCTGCACCTGTATAGGATCAGGCTGCATGCCTTCAAAATACTGCCCCCTCCGTATCCTTTGCCACTTGATCTCCAGTCTTCATTTTGCACCCATAACAGACAAGGTAGGTAGTGTCACAATTAGGGTAATTATTTGGCAAGTATATATTTCAGTATAAAGACTTCTGAAGATTCTTCTCATATTTCATTTTTATTTGTTTGTCCTTAAAGAGCAATGAATGCACAAGCAAAGGATTACATCTCCCTCTTGAAGCGCAGCAATAAAATGGTAGTTGTAATGAAATTCAGCTGATATACAGGGTGATATTTCACTTAAGCTTTCAAATAAAAAGCTGCTTCCATTCCTGATCAGAATAATTCATGACTATAAGGCTGAGCTTCATTTTTAATTGTCCTTATTTTTCATATATGTTAAATATGGTTCAGATTAATTATCACCATATACTGTCAGCTTTGTGAATGACTCCATGAATCTCTATGGAGGATGCACTCAAGTTCAAGGGCAATTCATTTCTTTGGTTGCATTAATGAAACAAAAATCTTATTAACATATATTTGCAGTTATACTGGGGGGGAAGAGTCTTCAGTGAAGATATTTGAATTTTGTAAAAAAGAACAAGGCATTTCTGATTTTCTTTCAAATATTTTCCTTAGTGTTCTTGCAAAAATGCATGCAGGTGTGCATGATTTCTACACAAGACTGCCTGCATAGATTTCCTCTGAAGAAATGTGCCATTCTGACATTGCTCAGTCCTCTTTCCCATTCTGACAGGGAATGTGTTTGAGAATCAGGAAGAAAGGCACATGGGCCATTACATTCATAGCCAGAGAGCCAGGAGGGGGAGTAGGCTGTGTATACAACCATGAATCCATGATTTCCAGTTCATAATTGTAGGTTTTGCATAATCACTGTAATCATGTGGATAAGCCCATCAGCTTTAAGAAATTGCTTTGCTTACATGACTGCTCAGTTCACTCTACTTAAAGTATGCATGTTGCACGCGTATGAGTAGCATATGAGGGTATTAAAAGCTGGTTGAGGACAGAAAGGACTGTAAGGCCATCTTGTCCATGCTCAGCAAGCAAGTTGGATCGTTTAAATCCTGACATCCCTACAAGATCATCATCTAGTGTTTCAAGATGCAAATAACTGTTTGTCCTATGCCTGACATTTATTGGTTCTGCAATTTGGCACTGCAGAAAATGAGAGCAGAGTCACTGCTGACAGATTTCTAAGAATTATGTATTTAGGTATCCCAGCTTTTCTCCAAGAAATTCCAGATGTTCGTCTGTGAGGAAATCTAGGCCAAGAGACAGTGATCTTCCAAGTGATCTCTAAAGAGCTGTAAAAAAACAAAACAAAAAAAGGAACTTGTTTTCCCACATTCAAGCCCAGTTATGCAGCTCCTGTTCCACATTATCTCATTTCAGACTACACATAAAAAAGAACAGGTGCCTAACCTTTATGGCTGCAGATGAAAACTTTACAGTGATGTTAATGATGTGTGCTAATGTGCTTGAAATGAGAGCCAGTTGGAAGGATTTCATTCTTTATAACTTCCTCTCCCTTTCTATGGAAGAATTCATATTTTATTCTGTTGTACACTGACCTGTCACCAGAGGTGGCATGCCAAATGCACCCCTCATTTGATGATGTGCCAACCTCTGCTCATTCCAGCCTCTAATGCTCTAACACTCTCCTCTTCTCCCCGCATTTCATCTTCCTCTTGGTCCCCCTCTTCCTTTTCCAGTCCAGGGAGTAGAAGGAAAAGGAGGAGCAGAGAAGGCAAATAGGCTGAGAAAGAAGGGCATCCCCCATCACTCTGCTGCCTGAAGCAACTGCTTCAGTTAGCTTCATGGAAGGTCCTGCCCTTACTGTTCCTACCAACTGCCTGCAGGCATATCTCACAAATCCCAGCAAGCCCTCCTTTCTCCCTGCTACAGAGAAAGTTCTGAGAGATGGGAAATGACAATTTCCAGATTTGCTATTTCTGGAAGATTTATTTATTTATTGTTGGCAACCTTCAGTCTCGAAAGACTATGGTATTGCGCTCTGAAAGGTGGTTCTGGAACAGCGTCTAGTGTGGCTGAAAAGGCCAATTCGGGAGTGACAATCCCTTCCATACCGGGAGCAAGTGCAGTCTGTCCCTGGTCTGTCTCCCTGGCTATGGGCCTTCCTTCTCTGCCTCTTTGCCTCAGTCTGTTGGCCAAGTGTCTCTTCAAACTGGGAAAGGCCATGTTGCACAGCCTGCCTCCAAGCGGGCCGCTTAGAGGCCAGGGTTTCCCACTTGTTGAGGTCCACTCCTAAGGCCTTCAGATCTCTCTCGCAGATGTCCTTGTATCGCAGCTGTGGTCTACCTGTAGGCGCTTTCCTTGCACGAGTTGTTTGGAACTTTGTCCTGCCAGCGCAGACATTCGCCTATAAGCCGATTTCACAGAAGTCGAGGGCAGGTTTTGAGCCCAAAAACTATGGAATGTTCTGTGATCTTAGGATAAGTCGGGGTTAATTTAGGGGGGTGTCTGATGATAGTTTTGTCTGATTTTACCCAAGGCCAGATCCTGAAAAATAACTTAGCAGTAATTGTTCCCGAAGAACTGTACAGCCTCTAATTTATTTAAAAAATATAGTAAAAGATCCTAAGATACATATTTATTCATTAACTTTTAAAATTCTGGTCTTCACAACCTTTTTGTAAACACTATCAGAGCATTGTAAACAATATACCAGTAGAACCATTAATCAAATCCTTCTTTAAGGCACCTGGTGTGTAAAGCCAGAGGCTCTCTATATAACATATAACTTACAACACATAACTGGGAGTTCAATTCCATTCACAGCAGAGACAAGCAACAAGGAATGACTGAGCAAGTGTAGCTGCACATAGTTGCAACCCGATTTACTCAGAAGTAGACCCATTGCTTTACATGGGTGTTATTCTCAAGTAATGGTGCACTGAATTGTAGTCTGGGACAATGTTTCGAAAGGAAAGGAGGATGACATCCTGGTGTTTTTAAAAAAAAACAGACCTCTGCAAAATGCAAGCATTTGCAAAACGGAATGAGGCTGCAGCAGCTAAAGAGAAGGAGGCTTGCTTGATTTCAATGGGAGCCTTGAGCCCTGGTTGACTTTTTCCTGGGGTGGTTAAACTTGGGGGAGGGGAAGATGAAATTCTTTGAAAATTATTTGCAAATGACTTGCCAGGAACTGTTCTGAGGCAGGGGCAAAAAGGAAAAAAAGAGGCATTTTACCTTCTTCTCCAAACTGGAAGGGGGATGAAGGGGCTTGTCGGAGTTGTGAGAAGGCTTTGTGAGGAGTAAGTGCTGCACTTCCATAGCAGCAACCCTCATACCAACTACTATTCCCATAAGTTCCTTCATTCTCTTCCTATTAGGAGAAGAAGCTAAAATGGCTGCCTCTGAATACCACAATTACGAGTAAAAATTCTCCTTTTTCCTCCACCCCCTAGATCCTGCTTCTTAGACCAGTTTCACCCCCCCCCCCACTTCACCAGACAGCTGCTAAGGTTTCCATAAGCTTCCCAGATGCTTCTGCTTTATTCATTGTATTGACCCGTGTATAAGTGAGTATATAAGGTGTATCGATTTTCCCCACTCAGTTGGTCAGAACTGCTGTGTGGTTTAATGGTTAGAGTAGGGCTTTTCAAACTAGGGCATCGTGAGAAGGCTGGGGGAAGGCCCTGACCTCTGCCCCCTTAAGGGGTGGGGGCAGTGAGGAGGCAGGGGGAAGGCAGCGACGTGATGCCCAGGATCACATCACTAAGGGGGCTGCAGGGGCTTGGCTGGACTTACCAGAGCCTCCTGGGGGTGCAGGAAGCCCTGCGCGAGCGTCTGCAGGGCTCCCCATGTTTTCAAAAGTGAAAGTGCAGTGATTGCGCTCCACTTCCAGTTTTGTAGGAGACTGCAGGAGGCTGTGGTAAGTCCAGTCAAGCTCCTGCAGCCCCCTTAGTGACGCGATCCTAGGGGTCACAATCCTGAGGATCACATTGCTGCCTCCCCCCCGCCCCACAGGGACTTACCACATGACTTGAACTCCCTTTGAGAACTGCTGGGGTAGAGTATTGGAGCAGGTCAATCTAGGTCCCAATCCCTACTAAGCTACAGAGCTCACTGGACAAGTTTGGGTGACTTACCAGCTCTCAGCCTAACCTACCTTGCAAGATTGTTATGAGGATAAAATGGTTGGGGCGGTGGAGCAAAGGGAATCACGGATGCTACCCTGAGATCCTTGAAGGAAAAATGAGTTAAACATGCCATAACTAAATCTGAAGACAAGAGCCCATCAAGATGCGATCAGTAAATATTTCTACTTCAGCCACCATCCAGGGAAGTGCTGAGTTCTTTATGACAACAAAGTGGGCAAGATGTTCAAGCACCACACTGTAGGATTTAAAAATTAAAAAGAGTAAAACTGAGCACCACGGAAAATTGCTGATGGCAAGAATTATCTGTTTCCGCTTGTCCTTTAGACAGCTCATCTGCAGCTGGGCTCTCAGCATAGGATGCAACTCATCATAAAAATCCCTAAGAACGCAGCTTTCATGTTGTGATGAGAGTATATATACTTTTCATTACCCAGTGCCACTCAAATTGCTTCCTGCTGCTGGCTGATCATCTGATGGGGTATTGTTCACAAAGCAATTGCTGTGCGCAAAGAAGTCAGCAAGGAAAAGAACTTTTGTGAGGAGCACACAATGGGACGCAGCGTCTGTCCCTGCTCAGAAATCAAATCAGGCGACACGACGGGGAGACCAAAACAAATATCTGCATGACTGATCTATTCAATCTCTTATCATCATGGGAAGATTTTAAAAAAGGGAAAAAAGGCACCTCTTTCCCTAAGACTATGAAATGGACAGAGCTGCACAAAAGCAAAGAAATATACATTCCTTCAAAAAGAAGAAAACAATTAAAGAAGAATAAAGGTTTTAGCAGCAAAGACAGGCTTATTGGACAGAATCAAGACAAATAGGGAGAAATTGATCCCAGGATTCAAGGGTGAGATTTTTTTTTTTTAATCTGCAGGCAGCAGATTTTAATACACAGGATTAGAACTGCAGTCTGGAGAATATTTGAGTTCTAGTTTTTCTTTGGAGAGAGATTTTAAAAGGTGCATACAACACTTTCAGTGGATGTGTGTTTATGGACTGTATTACATTTTATGCCATCCTTCCTCCAGGGAGCTAAGGGCACATGCTTTTCCCCCACCACAGATTTACTATCACAACCACTCTGGGATTGTTGAGGTAGGTGGTGTAGTGAGCTGAATGGCTTTGGTTTTTGTCCCACTGGAGAACACTGGACTCTCACGTTGACCCACACCAGATAGAAACAGAGCCTATGTGAGGGAGATGGATGCTGTACTGCAGGGGTCTCCAAACCCTGGCCTGGGGACCAGATGCGGCCCACGGCGAGCCTCTATCAGGCCCATGGCCAGCCTCTGGTCCCCTGAGATCCTCTGGCCCACTTGACCAAACACGACCAGAGCTGTGCTCTGGTCACATCCAGAGGGTGTTCAGAGGGCCTAAAAACATCACTTCCTTGTTTTCCCAAAAAATTTATTCATTCATGTAAGTTCCATCTTGAATGTATTTATTTAAATTTTATGTTTAAAATTTATTTTTTTCTGACCCTCGACACCCTGCCAGATATTTGATGTGGCCCTCTAGCTGAAAAGTTTGGAGACCCTCGTTATAGAGAATCAGGACAGGAGAAACCACAACTTCATTCTCTATCATAGCTGCAGGGCTGTTAAAGCAGAGACAGCATGATTCTCTTTTATCTGGCAACCCTAATGCTGGAGTCTTTGTTAACCTTCACCTCTTCGTTCTGTGTCCTGCAGCCATTAAAGATAGGAACTTTTTTTTTTTTTTTGCTTTAATTCTACATAGCAGGACTATATAAGTGCATTGCACAGATAAGTTCATTTAATGTGGTGACAGCACAATCTTATGCATGTCTACTCAGAAGTATGTCCCATTGTGCTCAATGGAACATGCTACCAGGAAAGTAAGCCTGGGAGTCTAACAGCCCAATCCTATCCACTTTCCAGGGAGTAAGCCCAATTGCCTCTAATGGGACTGACTTCTGAGTATACAAGTATAGGATTGGACTGTAAGTCTGCAATCTGACTTGCCTGGGAGTAAGTCTCGTTGTCACTAAGACTCACTTTTGAGTGGACACACATAGGATTGTGTTGTTGTGCTGCTATTTAAATAAGAATATTTATATATAGCCCCCCCCATATCCACGGATCCCATATCCATGGTTTCACTTATTCATGGTTCTCTGCCCGTAATGCATTCATTATTTATCTGTCTGCAGGCTTTCATGTTACAGAACAATAGAGGAGAAATATGAGATAAAGTCAACCAGAACTCTAGAGAAGGGAGAAATTGGAAATGGAAAAGGTGCAAAAGAGAGTGACTAAGATGATTACTGGGCTGGGGCACCTTCCTTATGAGGAAAGGCTACGGCGTTTGGGCCTCTTCAGCCTAGAAAAGAGGCGCCTGAGGGGGGACATGATGGAGACATACAGAATTATGCACAGGAAGGAAAGAGTGGATAGAGAGATGCTCTTTACACTCTCACATAACACCAGAACCAGGGGACATCCACTGAAATTGAGTGTTGGGAGAGTTAGAATAGACAAAAGAAAATATTTCTTTACTCAGCGTGTGGTTGGTCTGTGGAACTCCTTGCCACAGGATGTGGTGATGACGACTGGCCTGGATGCCTTTAAAAGGGGATTGGACAAGTTTCTGGAGGAAAAATCCATTACTGGTTACAAGCCATGATGTGTATGTACAACCTCCTGATTTTAGAAATGGGCTATGTCAGAATGCGAGATGCAAGGGAGGGCACCAGAATGAGGTCTCTTGTTATCTGGTGTGCTCCCTGGGGCATTTGGTGGGCCGCTGTGAGATACAGGAAGCTGGACTAGATGGGCCTATGGCCTGATCCAGTGGGGCTGTTCTTATGTTCTTATGAGACAACCAGAAAGATAATAGGAAACAGGAAGCTTCCTGCTTCCTGTTAGTATTCTCTTAGTCTCCCTTCTCTAGTGTTCCAGCTGACTGCTTCTCACTTTCCCCTTCTAGCATTCTGTAACAAGAAGGTCTGCAAAGAGAGAAAGCTGCAAAGAAAGACAGATGAGAAACAACACCAAGGAGAAGAGCTTATGAGGCACAAGCTGTCCAGCCCTTAGCATCTCCTACTAAGATAGAGCAAAAATCCTCATTGAAACCTTAGAAAGTTGCTGACAATAGTAAGCTAAATGGATCAGAAAAATTCTGACTCAGAAAAAGGCATGTTCCTTTCAGGAGCCCAGAACATATTGGTGGTGCAGGACCAAGTCAACTAGTCCCTCTCTTTTCAGCCTGGGAGCTAAAGATGCCACACTGCATCCAAAATTTTTGGAGGGCCTCAGTGATATAGTAACAAAGCCAACAACTATGTGGGAAGAAATTGGAATGTAGCACTGGAGGTGACAGTGGTGAGCATTTTAATTGACCCATTTGCCTGCTTTGAATTACTCCCTCCACCCATTCCTCCCAAAGCTGCTACTTGCTCATCACGCAGGTAAGCTATATGCATTTCCCCAAAGGGATAAATACGTATAATCAGGAAAATGGCATGGGGAGAGTGTTCAGCCTCTTTCCCCAGCACCACAGACCTCATCATTTCCTCCCAGTGGCATCCCTGGGGTTAGTGCCACCTGGTGCAGCACTTAACTGGAAGAGCTCAATCTTCCAGTCCTTCTGGGTGATGGAATCACATTGCCCCTGACCTTCTGCACTGTTGCATTGCTTTTAATGCAAGAAGCCCGCCTCCAGGCCACCTCTGTTTAGCAATCTTCAGTCTGCTCCAGGCCCACTCGCTTCATGTTCTCTCCAGTGAGTGGCAGAATCACAATTGTCAGCAAGAGTGTGAGGCCACTGGGCCTGGAGTAGGCCAAAGATTGCCAAACAGAGGCTTGGATGGTGTGGTATCACTCCTCTGAGGGTGACACCCAGTGCAGTCTGCACCCACCACAAGCCCCTAGTGACACCACTATTTCCCCCAACCCCTTGTTGTTGTTGGTAACCTTCAGTCTCAAAAGACTATGGTATCGCGCACTGAATGGTGGTTCTGGAACAGCATCTAGTGTGGCTGAAAAGGCTGATTCGGGAGTGACAGTCCCTTCCACACCGGGAGCAAGTGCAGTCTGTCCCTGGTCTGTCTCCCTAGCTATGGGCCTTCCTTCTTTGCCTCTTAGCTTCAGACTGTTGGCAAAGTGTCTCTTCAAACTGGGAAAGGCCATGCTGCACAGCCTGCCTTCAAGCGGGCCGCTCAGAGGCCAGGGTTTCCCACCTGTTGAGGTCCACTCCTAAGCCCTTCAGATCCCTCTTGCAGATGTCCTTGTATCGCAGCTGTGGTCTACCTGTAGGGCACTTTCCCTGCACGAGTTCTCCATAGAGGAGATCCTTTGGGATCTGGCCGTCATCCATTCTCACAACATGGCCGAGCCAATGCAGGCGTCTCTGTTTCAGCAGTGCATACATGCTAGGGATTCCAGCTCGTTCCAGGACTGTGTTGTTTGGAACTTTGTCCTGCCAGGTGATGCCGAGGATGCGTCGGAGGCAGCGCATGTGGAAAGCGTTCAGTTTCCTCTCCTGTTGTGAGCGAAGAGTCCATGACTCGCTGCAGTACAGAAGTGTACTCAGGATGCAAGCTCTGTAGACCTGGATCTTGGTATGTTCTGTCAGCTTCTTGTTGGACCAGACTCTCTTTGTGAGTCTGGAAAACGTGCTAGCTGCTTTACTGATGCGTTTAGCTTGGTATCGAGAGACAGAGTGTCGGAGATCGTTGAGCCAAGGTACACAAAGTCATGGACAACCTCCAGTTCATGCACAGAGATTGTAATGCAGGGAGGTGAGTCCAAATCCTGAACCATGACCTGTGTTTTCTTAAGGCTGATTGTCAGTCCAAAATCTTGGCAGGCCTTGCTGAAACGATCCATGAGCTGCTGGAGATCTTCGGCAGAGTGGATAGTGACGGCTGCATCGTCGGCAAAGAGGAAGTCACGCAACCCCAACCCCAGGGCTTCTCAAACAAGGTTGTTGCAATGCCCCAGCCTGAGGACCCTGGATTCTGCCCCCTTAAGGGCAGGCTTAAGGGGGGTTTGCGGAGGTTGGGCGGGATAGCTCCGCTTTCACTTTCTGAAGGCTAGGGAGCCCTGCAGACGCTTGTGCAGGGCTCCCCGTACACCCAGGATGCTGCTGCAGTGACTGGTAAGTAAATGCCAGTCCCTGTAGCCCCCTGAGCAATGCGATCCTGGGGATCACGTCGCTGCCTTCTCCCCCACCTCCACTGTCTCCCCTCTCCCTGGCAAAGATTTAGTGGCTCTCAAACTCTGAGTTTGAGAACCACTGCCCTGCCCCATGTTGATTTTTAAATACATGCTGTGGGAGATATGATCATAGATTTCCTGCACTGTGTCCCATCTGGCCATTTATGCCAAGTGTGAGACATTTCCCCCACAAGTGCTGTGACAAATTAAGACAGAGTTACCAACCACCCAATTTTACCTACAGTGAAATTGGAGGCACATTAAAGGGTAGCTCAGGCACTTATAGGAATTTCAAGCAAAGTTTAAAAAAAAATTGAAATCATTTTCCTTCTTTACATTTCAAAAACCACTAAGTTATAGTGATATATGTAATACACCCAAGGCCCTATTAAACATTTTCCGCATCACATAGGCCCCTGGCAACTACCTAGTGGGGGGAAAAAATCATTGCCCCAGATATTTAAGAGAAGGAAGCTATCTAGCTAAATTACTAGAAGTGTTATCATCTCACTGTAGTAGCCGCTGATGTGGCCTTCCCCTCCCCCCCTTTGAATATGGAACTGAATTGAGAAAAGCCACATTGAACAGCTGAGCAAAGACATAAGAACATAAGAAAAGCCACCTAGATCAGGCCAAAAGCTCATCTAGTCCAGCCTCCTGTATCTCACAGTGGCCCACCAGATGCCTCAGGGAGCACACAAGAGAACAAGAGACCTGCATCCTGGTGCCGTCCCTCACATCTGACATTCTGATGTAATGATTTGGCTCAGGATCAGGCAGCTTCCCAGGTTCTTCCTGAGCTGTGGCATCACTAGGGTTTGTACCACCGAGTGTGGCAGGACAGCACATCACCTCCAAGACGGACTTCCTTCCACACAGTGGATGGGGAAACATCCCAGGCAGTGGGAATGGTGATGTACCATTGCCCTGCTCCACTGGTTTATCTGGTGTGCTCCCTGGGGCATTTGGTGGGCTGCTGTGAGATACTGGAAGCTGGACTAGATGGGCCTATGGCCTGATCCAGTGGGGCTGTTCTTATGGTTTTTTGGCTATAACTTTTGATGGAATAGAGATATTTCAATGCTGTTTCTTTTGTTGCATTCTGCATGAAATTACACATCCAATGATATATCACATGATAGTATTATTCAAAAATACCAAGATTTTAAAAATTGTGGCCGGTAGTGGTGTAACCCCCCTGTGCATGTCACCCAGTGCGGCCCACACCCCTCTAGCAATGCCACTGCTCCTGAGAACAGGAGGGTTTCTGGCAAATTCCAGATATGTGCAACATCTGTCTATGAATCCAGAGAATCCTGGACATTCATTGGAGATTTCCTGGGAGATCTTATCAGAATCTGCTATGAATACAGAAAGACTTTTAGATTCTCGTTCTGAATCAAGAAACCAGTATCCTGCCAGCAGCCCCAGGGGAAGCTGGGGGAAGGTTGGAGCTTTTGCATACCAAACTTGGGGTTTTGATACTCTCCCTCTTCTCCACCTCAGCTTTAATAATATCAGTGTCTTTGTTTTAGGAGCACTAAACATGGACTTTGTACATAGATGAATGAAAGGGGCCAGGGGCCATCCTCTGATGGGTGTTACTGTCTGGAAACCTTAAAACAAAAAGCTGGAGCTGGAAAAAAAAACAAAAAACATCCACTTGAGTTGCGAACTCATAGTGGATTTTGATATTGCTTGTATCACTATCTGAATATGTGGAGCATCTCTGAATAACTACTGTTTAACCCATTTTTGCCCGGCCCATAGGCATACACATTTGGTCCCTGTTGCATATATGCAACATTAGTCAGAAACGGCTTAAGTTAGTGGTTCTCAAACTTCCTGAGAGTTTTACTCCTGGGATAAGTCCTTGCGGGGGAGGGAGTGAGGGCAGGATTGTGTCACTAATGGGGGTGGAAGGGGATGCTTTTACTTACACATGAGTGCAGCACATTGCAGGAGGTGTGGGGAGCCCCAGGCAGCCCTCCACAGGGCTCCCTGATACTTAGAATGTTGAAAAAAGCAGGCACAAAGCAGTTCCTAGTTGCAAAGACAAAGAGGAAGTGCTCTAGGCCCGCTTTTTTTCCAATGGTCTAAGCATCGGGCAGCCCTGTGGAGCACTGGGCTCCCTGCATCTCCTGCAACATCTTTCAGC
Source organism: Tiliqua scincoides (assembly GCF_035046505.1). Classification (NCBI taxonomy): domain Eukaryota; kingdom Metazoa; phylum Chordata; class Lepidosauria; order Squamata; family Scincidae; genus Tiliqua; species Tiliqua scincoides. The sequence goes on from NC_089822.1 coordinate 195,183,043, forward strand.
CACCTGTGAGTAAAAGCAGGCCACTTCCACTTCTGCTGCCCTCACCTCTCCCCCGCCTCTTAAAGGGCTGGGGGATCTTTTACAGAACTAGTGGGTCGCAACCCACCAGTTTGAGAACCACTGGCTTAAGTTATTGTTTTTGGTACTCTGACAGCTTACATTGTGTGGATTTGATTGTAAGGAAAAGGTTTGAAGAAAAGATATTAGACTTGCAATTGAAGTCAAGCAGTCATTTTCTTTCTAGGCATGTTTAGCCACCTTGGATGCCCTTTGGGGGAGAAAGATAGGATACATATTGAATAAATAATAAAATATGAATTATGATTACTTTATGAATGTGGATTTTTTGCTTGTTGCCTTGTAGTATTATATGAATTTGTTGCTAATGCAAACTGTGTAGAAAGATGCTTTTGTATGGAACAAGACAGTTCGGAAACTGCAATTAGTGCAGAATGCGGCGGCCCGTGTAGTTACTGGAGGTAGGCGGTTTGACTCTGTTGGACCGCTTCTCCAGAAGCTGCACTGGCTACCCATTTGCTTCCGGGCCCAATTCAAGGTGCTGGTTTTGACCTTTAAAGCCCTTTACTGCTCTGGGCCAGGGTACCTTAGAGATCGCCTACTTCCGTACAATCCAGCTCATCCTCTTAGGTCGTCAGAGAAGGCCTTTTTACAAGTGCCGCTGCCCAGGGAGGTACATGGGGCGGCAGCGAGAAATATGGGCTTCTCAGTAGTGGCACCAACACTATGGAATTCCCTCCCTCTTGACTTATGAATTACTCCCTCTCTTTTAAACTTTCTGGCGAGGCCTGAAGACTTTTCAGACAAGCCTTCTGAGTCCTGACCTTTTTAACAACATTTTATTTAAAACACCTTTTACACCTTATAACACCTGATTACAGGCCTTGGGTCGTTTTAATAAATTGCTGCTGGTTGCTTTTTTAAACTTTTTATCTGATTGCTGTTTTTAAGATGTTTGTTAATATGTTTTTACCTTGTTTTAAATTATGTTTGTAATGTGTGTTTTAATTATTGTTGTAAGCCTCTTTGGGTCCCTTCGAGGAGACAGGTGGGATATAAATAAAGTAAATAAATAATGTGGCATTGCAATTGTATGGTAGAAACTCCTGTCTTTCGCTTTTGTCAACTGCTGTCTCTGGCTATCTTGATTTACATTACCCAAATAAGTAATGTCTAGCTCTGAAATCTGAATTTCTCAAACATTTGGTGGAGAACTCTAGGGTCAGTCTTATCAGAATCAACTATGAGTCTAGAAAGGGTCTGAAGGGGCGGGCATACTTGCACAAGCATATTGACCCTCACTGACGCCTGATATGGGTTGGCTTGATGAATAGCGCATTTTGCAGGTCCACTGTGCGGCAGAGTTGCAGAAACAGTGTTTCTTGTCCCTCACCACAGGGAGAAAACGCTTTTCCCCAAGGAAAGGCAGCAACCATGACAGGATATTTGGAAGCTATTGTTTCAGACTTACTTAAATTAACTTTACAGCCCAATCCTGACCTGAACTGGAATAGGGAGGTCAACTGGCCTGTGCTGTATCTAGCGCAGGTTTAAGAGGTGGCTGGAGGTTACCTCACAGTTGGAGGGTATCTTCCCCCTTATCTCATGTTGTGCCTCAGCCACCCCTATGGGGCTACTTGGATTTGTGCCAGCAAATTCTCTGGCACAAATCTGAGCAGCACAAGTAAGGCTGCTGGGCCTGGGGGTTAGGATTCAGCTTGTGCTGTCATGGCTGATCCCACTTCCCTCTCAGGCCTGATCCACCTCCTGACCTGCCCCCAAAATGCTTCCTTCCGGCCTCCGTTCTGCCCTCCTGCCACTTTCTCCCCCCTCCTGTGCCATATTGCCTGGGAAACATATTGCCATATTGCCTCAGAAACAAACTCACAGTTTCTGAGACTGAATCCAGCCTCCTTTGTCAGCACAAACATACTTTACAGAATGTTTGTGACACTTGAAAGACGATGCAGCAGGCCTGCGTCGGCACAGCACACCTTTAGGACTGCGCTGTTAGTTTGTTACTTCTCTGATTTTGTGTGTATGTGTGTACATGGTTTTATAGAGTTTCTGGTTGCTTTTAAATATGTTGCTTTAATGTAAATTTTAAGAGCCCAATCTTGAGGTCCACGGGATGGCTCCGCGCCATGGTCCTCAGTTGCAAATGTACCATAAGGCACGTTTGCGGGGCTCACCGCTGGGCTCCCACAGGAGCTAGCCCAGCGCCGGCCGGCTAGCACCTGGTGGTCGCCCAGGTTCCACAGCTCTGCAGTCTCCTGGACCACCGGGCTGCAGAATGGGAGGTGGGGGCATCGTTGGGGGCGTGGGGGAGGCATTCTGGGAAAGGGGGAGGCTTGGCTGGGGGGCATGGGGGAGGTGTGTCGGGGAGAGGGACAAATGTCCCCTTCTCCCGAGGAGCCTCCTGTGGTAGCGCAGGAGGTGCAGGATCCAGCGGCAGCCCTCCATGAAGCCGCCGGGTCCAGTAGCTCTGGGCAGCTCAGGATTGGGCTGTAAGTCTGTTACTTACACTTCTCAGTTTGCTAGCTGATTGGGATCAAAAGGCAGAATAGAACGTGCAAAACCTGATAAATAATTCTCACTCACTCCTACAAGTTCAATAATCAGTAAACCCAAAAGGAATACCACCCCAAATTGTAACTCTCAGCACAGTACACTGTCTAGCATTATCTTATAACACAGATAAAGAGCAATATGTCTCAAAAGTGCCTCACAACTGAGACTGAATCACGCATCAAAAGCAGATGCCTTGGTTGAAAGACTGATTTTTTTCTCTCCCTCCTTTTTTCTGTTTATTTTTGCACCTGCAAATTTGCTAAGCAATTTCCTTTGCAAATGAAAGGACTGGGCTCTCCTCAGACCATCTAGCGAAGGAGAAAAAAACCTTCAAGTCAGACTTGCTGAATGGTTTGCCTAGCTCTGCAATGCAATTTTGGAAAAAAGTTCTTTTTTCTTTGCTTTCCTTCCTGCCTTCACTTGCAAACAGGTGATCTGAAAAGGGATTAGCAGGAGATTATTTCTCTGACCTCACCATTTCACAAACCACGCATTTCTGAGAAGACGACATGGGCAGTGCATCTATTTCCTGCACGCCAAATGACTGCGTCCTGGTTTTTTTGTTTTTTTTTAAATGGCAAACTAATTTCTTTAGCTTGGCATGGAGGGAAGAAGATTTCTTTCAAGTACCAATTTGCTTTAACTTTAATATTTATCTCACCTTTTTGCTTTTGAAGAAGTGCCTGGCCTGATGACAATTTTGAGTGAGTGAACGATTTACAACAGCTGTGGATACCTGCCAGGTAGCATTCTGTTAAGCATGGACAGGCATATATACTATATCCATCTTCTGACTTAACACATCTCTCCTCAAAAGTCCTCATGCTTGATCTCAAGTAAAGCTTTCTTTCCTGGGATCTTTTATGTATGGAATTCCAAGAAAAGCTCAAAGAGTTGAAGTGAGATTAGCAAAACTCTTTGGTCAGCCTTCGCTAATCTCCAAGTTGCCAATGAATTTAGCCTAAAGTGAAATTTGATGTATGTTCATATGCAGAAAGTAAAAGGGAGGCATTTTGAGGAAATTTCCAATACATCTAATGAAATTCCTTAGGTCAGGAGGCGCATATCATTTCCCAGTGGTTAGATATTACATATTAGTGTTCTTCAACTTGTAACATAGCTCAATATCACAAGCTGTGGAAATTCATCTTGAAACAAGGTCATCACAAATGTCAGAAACTTTACTACTACATTTAGAGCCAAGTAACTGAGGATCTATAGTACTACTATTGTCACTATATATCACCACTATTGTCTCTGGTCAGTTATGTGAACCTAGTCCAAATAGCTGAAAATTTATTGGTCCAATGGTTCTTACACTTTGAGTGCAATCCTAAGATTGCACTGAGGTTTCCCCTGCACACCTGCTTCCAAGTGTCACAAGTGTCCCGTAAAGCATGTTTGTGCTGACTTGGGAGCAAGCCACACCAGCACAAGGATGTGCACCAGTCTGCCAGTGCCAGATTCCTTCTCTACACTGGGTGAGGCAGATAGGTTTGCCCCCAGCAGGGGGGTGGGAGAGCGTTTGCCCCCAGTAGGGGGGTGCAGGGGGTGGGAGAGCGTTGCAGGAGGGCATTCCAGAGGTGGAGAGGAGGTAATTCTGGTTGGGGGAGGGTAGGATGGGGGAGGATTGGGCCCAGGAGGGGAGTGGGATTGGCGGTGGCAGTGCATACTTTATCCTAACCCCAGTCCCAGGCCTGGGCAGCCCCACACAGGAAGCTTGGTTTTGCACCAGCTAAATAGCTGATCCGAGTAGCCCCAAAGGACAGGCTGGAGCTCGACACATTGGGCAAGGAGCAAAATATCCCCTTACCCTGAGGTAATGTCCAGCATGCTCCTAACCTGTATAGGTTACAATGCAGGCCATGTGGCCTGGCTGTTCCAGCGCAGGTTAGGATTGGGCTATTTGTTGTACTGAGCACCACGATTCTGGTTTGTTTGTTGAGCACTCTACTTTGTGCCTTATGACGAGAGGCAGTCTAAAGGTTTTATTTTTTCATGGGTGGTGGTGTTATCCTAAAAAGGGGGGCTGAAAGTGATGTCATGTGTTTTATTCCAAATTAATATTTTAATCCAGTGCTTTCCAAACTTTTTAGCACCAGGACCCACTTTTAAAAATGACAATCACAACCCACCCAGGGGTGTCCAAAGATTTTGGCAGGAGGGCCAGATCGTCTCTCTGACACTGTGTCAGGGACAGGGGAAAAAAAGAATTAATTTACATTTCAAATTTGAATACATTTACATACATTTACATAAATGAATATATTAAAGATGAACTTATATGAATGAATGAAGGTCTTGCGATAGCTCAAGGCCTATAAAAGGCCTATCCTTTGCTGCTGCTGCAGCATCACAGACGTGAAACAACAAGCAGTGGAGGGAGCCCTCATCACACAGCTCACGTGAGAGGTCAAACAGTCACCCTCACACTGAGAGCAGTTGCGTCGGGCCAGTGTGGGCTCCAACAAATCTCTGGAGGGCCAGAGGCTCATTGGAGACTGGGGGTTCCTTGAGGGCCACATTGAGAGGCCTTGAGGGCCGCAAGTGGCCCCAGGGCCAGGGTTTAGGCACCCCTACACTAGACCATAAAAGAGAAATCTAAAGAAATAATTTTATTTATTAAAGATTATTTATAATAATCAGGGTTCTGTGCTAGTGATCTTTGTGTAAATGTGTAGATATTTTCTAGACTCAAGAAATGGTTCATTGTTCCCCCAAACCTTTACAGTCATTCTAGAGTACCCAGAAGGTTGAATTAGAGAGCAAGATGTGCAGATAGAGACTTCCAGGCCAGATGAAAAGCTGGGTTCCACATGATCTACAGCATGCCAATTACTAGATAAAATTGGAAAATGTGACATTTTCATTTGGGGGTATGAAGATTATCTCATACCACAGATTAGTATTCCAGATTAGCATTCCAGCTAAAGATTTTCTTCTGCAAACAAGGCAAAGGTGCTCGTAAAGTGGTTTTTTAATGTTTCAAAAACCTTTTGCAACCCACCAAAAATCAGCATGCAACCCACTGATGGATCCGGACTCACAGTTTGAGAAAACTGTGTTTTAATCAATTGTAAAGCATTTTTATCGAGTGTAATCACTGTCATATAGATGGTATATGTATATTTTATGCCTGTGGCTGTCAGCAGACATAGCCACAGGAATAAAACAGGCATAAAACACATTACATTACACCCCAAAGAGCACAACTACAGTCAATTACTTGAATTAAACTTACAGGAGCCATTTAAGATTTGCATGCTATTTGTATGAACAGCTACAGTGAACCCAAAACTGCCAAATACAAACAGATTAAAACATTGAGAAGATAGCAACTTGGACCAACAGAATTGAACACAGCATTGAATCGCTATGGAAACAAACTGGTTTTAAAATGCAGGAAAAAAATCACACCAACATAGCCATTAACATTTGCTCACTTGCATGTAAATGCGAATGTGTAGCTCAGTTTCACTTTCCATAGAGTTCAATACATTTATGAGCTTGGCAGAAGGGACTTTCCTCTTGAGTATTTTTGGGGCCTGTGTTGATCAGATCGGGACCATTCTGGTGGCAATGCATTCCTCTCGGCCTGCCCTTTCCAGTGGACCAAGGCATGGTCACCTATTCATGAGTAAATGTGCATTGTGACTCAGTTTCACTTTCCATGGGGCTGCATGCATTTTCCATGGCAGTTTCTGAGCATGATCAGAACACTCTACAGACTGTTAAAGCCACAGAGCTCCAATGGAGTTAGGGGCTTAAAAGCATACTCAGAAGCATTTGGGACGATCCACAGACACTCCGCAGCCACTTCAATAGGTACATGTCGCTGTTATGTCATTAATTGAGCAGGATATCGCGTTTTATCATTTTATATGCCTGATTTTGCAATATAACAGTGTTATTTTGTTTCGACCATTTGACACCTACTTATAACCATCACAAGTTTCAAAAGTTATCTATGCTGGAATTAAAAATGATATACTTTCTTTCCCCTCAATAGTACAGGAAGGGAGGGGTGGTAATGTACAGTAATAAAACATATGATGAAAAATGCCTTGCCTCTTCAGCATCTAGTTATACTTGTATGAAAATATGCAGCTCTTCAGCATTTCCCGCCATCGTCATCATAGCCTCAGGGGTTACCTGAGTACACCGGAGACCACAGTTTAACAACCATAGCTGTAGCTTCCAGACTGCAGTCCCTTGCTTAGCTTTAATTTTTGACATAATTTTTGTGTTGCATACAGATTCATATTTGTGTTCAAAACATCATTTATCTAGTAGTGTTATTAGGCCACAAATGTGTCTATTTGGTCCCAAGTTGATGGTTGAATGTAAAATTGTAGCAAGGGAATTATTCCCCAAGGCTTTATTTACACTTCTAAAGCATCTGTTTCTACAGTTTTTATGCATTTTTTTCCGGAGGGGATTCAGGACAGGAGATTCATCAACCCTGCTAGGAAACTTACTAGGAAAGTGAATGCACATCCCTGCAGTTTGAACTCCAGTGACTCCTCTCTGGCATTTCTTTATGTCACTCTTTCAAATATAAGAGGAGTAAGAGTTGAAATATAACTTACAGAGCCATCGCAAACAAGCCATCATTTTTTTTTTCAGTCTTCAGTTCCTTGGCTGTGTTTATACACCATTGCCTTTCAAAGACTTGAAGGCAGTATGAAACAAGGATCACAGGTCACGCATATCCATTTCCCACTATTGTCTCTGGTCAAACAAGTTTTGCAGATCTTTATAGTGTGGGGGGGGGGGCAGGGGAAGCAGCATTTAAAACGCCTTTATCCAGTCTAGGAGTGCTGAATGGAATAATGATTTTTCGGCTAGCTCCGTACCTAAGCTATTCTCAAGTTCCAAGACCAAGATTTATTTTGCATTTGATTTTTATCCTGCCCTCTGTTAAACTCAAGGCAGTGCTAATGGTTCTTCTCTCCCCTCTTCTACCCTTGGAAGAACTCTGTTAGTGGGCTCTGTGGATCACAGTAAGATCCACAGCTGAGCAGGGGTTTAAACCCGGGTCTCCCTACAACACATCTGTGTCATCAGACCAAGGGGATATTAGATCCACAATACAGCACGTTACATTGTCATCGGCCTCCAGGAGCTATGGAACATTGAGTCAGCTGTTGGGGAAAAAAAGCAACAGCAGCAACAGAACACAAGGGGAAAGGACAGGGAAGAAAACTGGCCTCTTTGAGCCAATGGAGCATTCCGGTTGGAGAGATGGAACATTTTGTTGCAGGTCCCACATGGGATGTTTTATGTGGTTCATGCACATTTTATCCTAAAGCAGTGGTTCCCAAAGTTGTTAGCACCAGGACCCACTTTTAAAACTTTTTAAAACTCTATTGGGACTCAATTAAATTTACCAGACTTGTAAAAAAAGTGATCTAGAAAGAGATAGTATTTATTTATTTAAAGTAATAATAATGAGAAAGAAAGACCCTTAAACATTTATTTCCCTATATTTACATATGCTTGCAAATTGCAGGAATTCAGCTACTTGCAGGGCCTTTAGCAGTTACAATATCTGATTTTTGAATAGCTTCAGGGCTTGAGAATTAGTTATCTGATCTTTCCATCACCCTTTTGCAACCCACCAAAAATCAGGTTGCAACCCACAGTTTGGGAGCCACTGTCCTAAAGGAATCCTTTTCCATTAACTCATTTATCTAGGTATCTGCCATGGAACAAAGTACATTACACAGGCATCTTGGGTTTGCACAGTGCAATGTGACCTGGAAATGTGATTTAGAACATAAGAAGAGCCCCGCTGGATCAAGCCAAAGACCCATCGAGCTTTCTGTATCTCACAGTAGTCCAACAGATGCCTCAGGGAGCACGCAAGACAATAAGAGACCTGCATCCTGTTGCCACCCCCTTGCACCTGGCATTCCAAGGTAGCCTACTTCTAAAACCAGGAAGCTGCACATACCCACCATGGCTTGTAACCTGTGATGAAGTTTTCCTCTAAAAATCTGTCCAAACCCCTTTTAAAGGCATCTAGGCCAGGCACCATCACCATATCCTGTGGCAAGGAGTTTCACAGACTACTTACACGCTGGGTAAAGAAATATTTTCTTTTGTCTGTTCTGAGTCTTCCAACATTCACTTTTAGTGGAGGTCCCCTGGTTCTGGCATTGTGTGAGAGGGAAAAGAATGCCCCCCTATCCACTCTGTCTAACCCGTGCATAATTTTGTATGTCTCAATCATGTCCCCACTCAGGCATCCTTTTTCTAGACTGTTCTTGCTTGAAAACTGGAAGAGGCTTTCAATCAAGTTTTGTTTTTGTTTTTGTTTTTTTACTATTGCAGAGGCTTGGGGAGGCCCTTGGAGGCCAGCATTACACCTGGAAAGCTGAAAAAAAACCTTTCCTCCCAGCAACACAGTGATTTTGGGGATCGTGTTGCTGCCTTCCCCCACTCCCCACCCCTAATGGGATAGAGCTACATGCTTCCCAGGCTGGTGGGTTGTGACCCACCAGTTTGGAAACCACTGCCTTAAAGCATATCCCAAACTCCTCCTCTGCAGATGAACTGTGCAAGGAAGGCTTGCTGGTGGATCATCAGTTATCTTTCAGAGAAGCTTGTCTGACTGAGCATCTCACTGAAAAATCCCAGTTTATTTGGAGTGCTGGAATAGAGTGTGAAAACTGTTTTAAAAGAAGAAATGACATAACCCAAGGCATGTATTTTCTGTGTTCTGCTGTCAAGTCTTTGTAAGATCAACTCTTTCACCTGATCACGGATACAGCATATTTCCAGTAATCCAAAAACCACTAGGAAAGACACGTCAATTAAATTAATGTTAACAGACATAGCCTGAGGTCATTTGCCTGTACACAGTATCCAGAAGTTTTGCTTTTTCTGACCAAAAACCTACGCAAATAAAAATCAGGAAATACTGAAGTATTCAGCCTCTCTGTGCTTACAAAATGCTGGCCGCATCCCCCCCACTCCACTGCCACATTCCATAACCCCTCCCCTGCTCTCCCCATGGACAGTGTTTGTCTGCACAGACAACCATAACACAAAAAGCAACATTTAAAAAAACCAACAAATAAATAAATAAGAAATACAAAAAGAATGAGCCAGTCAGTATAGAAGGAGGTCTTCACCTATGCAAACTGCAGAGCATTCTGGTGATGGGGAAAATGTCATCATATTCATGCTGCCTCCAAGTAACTGCTTTCTCAATGGTGGGGTGGGCAAACCCCAGCCCATGGGCCCTTGGGGTCCTCCAATCCAGCCCGCAGGGAGCCCCTAGTCTCCAATAAATCTCTGGCCCATCATGGATCCTGTGTTGGCCCACGACTGCCAGTTGCAACCACTAGACATGAACTGTGGGCCAACCAAGGCCTTTTATAGTCTCCATGCGTTTTCTGCTTTAACCTGGCCTGGGCATTATTTTAACCCCACCCCCCATGCCTCTGAACAACTTATGTCTCCATGTGTTTCTAGCTTTCTTGGTCTGTATGTTGTCATTGTGCAAGAGGTATGTGGCAAACAGGTCATAGTTCTCATGTGGTTCTACATGCATGTTTTAGAGTTCTCGTGTGTGTTATAAATAAGCTCAGTCATATTCATTCATTCCATCTCTAATGTATTCATTTATGCAAATTTATTCAAATTTGAAATGTAAATTAATAACTGGTATTTATATACTGCCTTTCTGGCCTTTGGATTACTCCTTTGGTTTACATAGGCAGGCTTTCTCTAAACCCCAGAGGGGTTTCTGCAATCACAAATAAATTCTATGATTCAAGAACAATCTACAGTTGATATCTCATGGTCTGGTGAAACATTCTGGCCACACTCTGTCTCCCACACTGACAGACAGCTCGGAAAGAGCTAGAGCCAGCTTCTTTTGGCTCCTGTCCAAAAGGGTTCAGCTTGGCTTGTCAGCACTCAAGGTCTTGCCACTCACAGAGGCTTCTGATGATCTTGAACTGGCGACCTTCAGATGTTAAATTTTTGGACTTAATGGTGGCTCTACCCTCTAGACCAGAACTCCTGCCTCTTTAAGAAATTAATTCTTTTTCCCCCCATTCTCCAACACAGTGTCAGAGAGATGATGTGGTGTCTTGCCAAAATGTTTGCTCAATGCTGCTCTACGGAAAGGGAGCACATGTAGATGGCTCAGTGTTTTACAATGGAGAAACCAAAGTTCTGCCTAAGAGAGAATTACAGTACAAATCCAGATAAGGAGATACGATGCACAAAGGATTCTGGGCTGAACATGCAGCTCTGACCATATCTGTTGAATCTACTGTTGCTCAATCTCTGTGAACTAAGACTAGAAAGAAAACAAGATTCTTTTTCCTCATAGTTATAAATGGGCCTTATCCAGAATGAATATTATGAATATTAAGTCCCACTGAAATAAATTGGACATGTCTGTGATGCAGGACTCTCCTGTCCATAAGAACAGCCCTGCTGGATCAGGCCAAAGGCCCATCTAGTTCAGCTTCCTGTATCTCATAGTGGTCCACCAATTGCCTCAGGGAGCATACAAAACAACAAGAGACCTACATCCTGCTGCCATTCCTTGCATCTGGCTGTTTGCATTGGCGGTAGATTGGGGAGGTAGCAAACCTATGACCACTACATTCTCTCCACTCTGCCACTAGTGGAGCTGGCCTCCTTACCTCCTGACATCCACTGCATGTATTCTGCATTTCCTGCTTTGATTAAGGAGTCCATGTGGGGGTAGGAGTGATATTGGGGCATTCTGATTCCTGGAGTGCAGCGTTTCAGTCCCTTCACCTTGCTTAGGGGCCAGATTGCTGCACTCTATGGATCGGAATGCAGCAATCCTGACCAATTACCTAGCTGGATTCTTGCTGCTAGACCCATCCCCTTCCGTCACTTCCCCACCACGTTCCTCCCCTCCCTGCCCCATTTTGCCCCCTCCTTGCCTACCCTGCCCCCATCACTGCCTCACTTTCTCTGGCAGGTGTGACAGGGTCCATCAGTGGGGTTAGAGCACTGCTGCCTCTTGTGGCACAATTCCCAAAATGACCACTGATGGAGCACTCAGCGTCCCATTGCTAGCCATTTTACAACAGCAGAACTGGCTTCCACAGCAAAATACCACTCACCACCCACAACTCACCTACTCTCAAAATATCAGTTGAAATAAACATGTCTTCAGTTCCCACTGGAATAGCTCTAATGAGGGGTCAAAACTGTTGAGGTTGCAAAACTGTGGTACCACCACAGTAAAAAAGCCTGCTTCTCCTTTCATGCCTTTACATTCTGTTAAAGGTGGTGCTTGAAGCAAGACCCCATTAGCAAGTCTTACAGGACGGACTGCAATACAGGTCCAGCCTATTTATACACAAATTTTTTATACACAGATTTGACTCAACACAAATGGCCACTGCAAATGAGAAGGAATGTGCTGATCGCTGGAGAAGGGGAAAATGCACCTCTTTAAAATCAGTTTAAAAAACTGAACAGTCCTTTAACATCAGCCTCCTTAATGAGACAGAGAGGGCAGCTGGCTGACAATCCATCAATCCTTCTCTCTCCAGCGGACCCCTCCCTTCCCCCTGAGCACTGAAAGAAAGGTGATCACTTTGCATTGGTGAAGGGAGGGGCTGAGTGAAGCACTTGGAGGAAGACTGATGGATGGATTGTCTTCTTAATGACTCTTATCTTACATCACAAAGGTCAGCAAGGCTGTTTTTAAATCACCAAAGAGCAAAGAAACTTTATTTTTTAAATTGATTTGCTATAGTGCATTTTTTGCCATCTGAGTGCTTGGAATGGAACCCACATGAATATTAGTCTCAACCTGTACATGGAAGGAGACAGTCTCTAAACTACTTTGGTCGCAGGCCATAAAGGGGCCTTCTCTCCAGCTGCTTGTTCCACAAAGAGGGAAAACTGCCTTATTTCTCAAGAAGTAAGAAGTTCCTTGCTAGAGAACTAAGGTTAGGTTTTATAGAATTCCTCCTTAGCTTTGCAATTTTGAAAGCTTGAGTACCTGTGTTGAAGCTTTGTGTTTGCCTATCAAGTAATTCTCTTTTCTTTGTGCAAAAATATGTGATAGTACGAATATCTGCTAGAGGTATGAACCATATGGCTGTTGTACACATTTAGATAGAAATAAAAGATGTTTACACCCCAAATTCACATTCATTTAACTCTGCTAATACATTGAATGAAAACATCAGATTCTAAAACTTGTACAATTTATCACTGTTTCTGTATACAAGAATATCAAGCATTGTTCTTAAATATTCAATTTAGTCATATATGCCTGGCTTTATATTTTTTCGGGGGTGGGGGAAGGACTTTCTCTAACCAGTGGCATCACTAGGATTCGCATCACCCGGTGCGGGAGGCCTGTGCGTCACCACATGCAGTGGGCGGGCCAACACCCCAGATGGTGGGCATGGTGATGTACCATTGCCCCGCCCCCACTGGTTTTTTGGCAGTACAGATATTTCAATGTGGTTTGTTTCATTGCATTCTGCATGAAATTACGCATTGATTGATATATAACATGATGGACTTATTCCTCCAAACTCTGATTTTAGTGATTTTGAAAACTTGTGGAGTTATACACACACACCCGTGTCAACTTACAACACCTTACTGCAGCAGTTCTCATACCTTTAGCACTGGGACCCACTTTTTAGAATGACAGTCTGTCCAGGACCCATTGGAAGTGATGTCATGGCCAGAAGTGACATCATCAAGCAAATTAAAATAAAAGACATGATTAAATAAGGGGGAGCCAGTCTTGTTCCGCCAAGTGAGTTTTCTCTGTAGTCTGACTACAATAACACCCCCCAATAAGAATCAGTGAGATTTCCAGTCCTCCCAGTGCCCAGTTTAAATTCCTTCTATTTCAAGCACATCAATACAAAGACCCACCTGGCTTTACAAGTCTGAGGACCCAATCCTATGCCTGTCTACTCAGAAATAAGCCCCATTAGAGTCAATGGGGCTTACTCCAAGGAAAGTGGGGGTAGGAGTCCAGCCTCAGAGCCCAATTCTATGCCTGTCTACTCAGAAGTAAGTCCCATTAGAGTCAGTTGGGCTTACTCCCAGGAAAGTGTGGATAGGATTGGGTTGTGAGGGAAACTTTGCAAGTGCAAAATAGAAAACTTTCCCCTTATCAGTTCAAGCCTCTTTGTTGGTCCTTTCTAGTGGGGGGGATTGCCTTCTGGGGCCTTTGTTGCACTCCAATCCCATCGGATCAGGACAATTCTGGTGTCCTCACATTCCCCTTTGCCCGGCCTGACCACCAGCTCACTTTCACTTTCCATAGGGCTCCATGCATTTTTTCCTTCCAGTTTTTTGGCCATAACTTTTGAAGTAAAGGAGCTATCTCAACGTGGTTTTTGCATTGTGTTCCACTGGTCATTTTGCATCCAACAGTGTATGGCATGACATGGTAGCTTCTAGAGCCGCGATTTTAGCACATCACCCCCCAGGGCATATCACCCGGTGCGGCCTGCACCCCCCGCACCCCCTTAGCGACGCCACTGTCTCTAACCCAGTGGTTCTCAAACTTTTTTGACTGGTGGCTGCCTTGATCTACTGGGGCATTGACTGCAGTTCCCCATAAGGGCTACAATTCTATACATTTTATAGCATGGTGGATTTTCGCAAGAATTCTCTGGCTTCCCAGAGAGTCACAGCTCACAGTTTGGGAACCACTCCTCTATCCTACTGCTGATGATGTGGTACATGTGCCTCTGTATGATTCAGCCCACCTCAGCATTTAAGTTCTCAAATAACTCCTTGTTGTATCCTTATGGGGTAGGCCTTCTCCATTTTGGTTCACCGAAGTTTGTTCCTAGAGGGACCCTGATGGAAAAGGAGAGTGAATTGAAGGGAGAACAAACGTCGCAACCATCAGTGAATTAAGAAATGACTTTTTGGTGTTCACGTCTTCCCTGCTGTGCCCTTCTCAGGAAGAAGATACAAAACCCTTGCTCTGAGGGAATGTGAGGAAGAAGAAGCCTCTTCTGCAGACTCAGCAAGACCCACTAAGGATGGATTATGTCTTAAGTCCAGGAACGATTGTGGAACATTCTCCTATGCATGTACAGATATGTCTGCTTTATCTAGTTGTGTGGTTTTAGTTTTAAAGAACAGCCAAATACATATTTTCACAGCATTTCTGCTCTGCAGTTCACTACAACTTAAGAACATAAGAACAGCCCCACTGGATCAGGCCATAGGCCCATCTAGTCCAGCTTCCTGTATCTCACAGCGGCCCCACCAAATGTCCCAGGGAGCACACCTGATAACAAGAGACCTGCATCCTGGTGCCCTCCCTTACATCTGACATAGCCCATTTCTAAAATCAGGAGGTTGCACATACACATCATGGCTTGTAACCTGTAATGAATTTTTCCTCCAGAAACTTGTCCAGTTCACTTTTAAAGGCATCCAGGCCAGATGCCATCACCACATACTGTGGCTAGGAGTTCCACAGACCAACCACACGCTGAGTAAAGAAATGTTTTCTTTTGTCTATCCTAACTCTCCCAACACTCAATTTGAGTGGATGTCCCCTGGTTCTGGTGTTATGTGAGAGTGTAAAGAGCATCTCCCTATCCACTCTGTCCATCCCCTGCATAATTTTGTATGTCTCAATCATGTCCCCCCTCAGGCGTCTCTTTTCTAGGTTGAAGAAGCCCAAACGCTGTAGCCTTTCCTCATAAGGAAGGTGCCCCAGCCCAGCAATCATCTTAGTTGCCCTCTTTTGCACCTTCTCCATTTCCACTATGTCTTTTTTGAGATGCAGCGACCAGAACTCGACACAATACTCCAACTTGACTGAAACACCAAGTATACAGCTCTTGACACTAATATCTTTTATTTGTAGTAATATTCTGGAGACTGAATTGATCCTATTTATCTGTATTCTTCATGCAGCTACAAAGGTAAAGTCTTTTGGTCCTGTAGAACTAACCCTCCATGCATCTATTTCCTGGCAGAAAAGACATTTTTTTCACCAGTTCCATTCTGCCAGTTGCATAAAGCCGCTGTAATTACAATACGTAATTACCCAAATTACAACGCATGATGCATCTAAAGATAAGTTCCTCCTCACAGCAAGGTCCGAAGATAGGTATTTAATATATACAATTGATCAAATAAGTGTTTGGTATTGAAGGTGAGCAAGAGTCAGAATTGGAAAGGATACTGGATGACAGTATAATAATAGCATTTCTTTGTTGTATTGAAATGTGGTGTTCTCATTGCATACATCTCCTATTCTCAAGTCCCTGATAGTCTTCAGTGCTTACCAGTGGGTGATATGTTAGCTCAAGTCTTGTGTCATTTATCACAGCATTTGAGTTCATCTGCAGAATTTACAGCCATCCATCTCTCCTCCTTGATGTGATGCTCCACTCTGTTAATTACTTGGGCTATTGTTCTGGTAAAAGCGCCATCCCTTAAGCATAAGGTGATTTGAAATCATTCAGGCAGGCAAACTGCAGACAAAAGGAAGACTTAACAAAATGGAGCTACATTAAAGATGTGAATTCAAAAGATGATATGCAGCCTCTATCAGGCTTTGGGCACAATCCTAACCCCTTATGTCAGTGCTTTCCAGCACATGTCCCATTCCTTCAAGTGCTTTCCAGCACTGACATAAGGGCAATGCTGCTCTTCCAAATCTCTCTAGAAAGACATTTGCTGGGCACTTCTGTGGGCAGGTGCTAGTGTTTTGCTTCACCAAAACTAGTCCTCCCACACAGCCAGCCAATCAGTCTCCTGAAGTTCCTCTTCTGGTTTACAATGAAATGCCATTGGAAGGGGAAAGGAAGACACACAGCAAACACAGATGGAATTTGAGATCATGCTCCAGAACTTATGGAGAATGAGAGAAAGAGCAGCCAATTCCAATACCAGCTTTTCTATGATTTTCCCTGTCACAGAAGGAAGTATTGTGTGGAGGTATGTTTTTGTTTATGGATTCCCCTAGTGTACAAGCCTGTGAATTCCTTCAAGTGTATATCCAGGGGTCAGAATGACATATTATTATGCAATTATAGCAGAATTATACAAATGGTCAACTGGGAGGTGGAGGAGCTGGAGGGCAGACTCAGATTGCCTTTGCCAAGCTGGTAACACTTGTTCCACTAGTGCTATGAGCTCATAGGTCTGGACTGTTCAAGCTGACAAAATGGGATTTTCTGTAACTGGATATACACCACACGTACATTCTTCCTTCTTTATAAGAACTTTCGCTATACAGATTTTCATTTATCCTGCACATACTGTACATTTTATGACCATATGAGAAAATTGGAATGGCTGTGGAATGAGTTAGAATTTTCCCATTGAAATTAATGTAATAATTGCACTCTTTATATAGGTTTTCACTGTAAGGGCTGTTTTCAACAATAGATTAGGTACGTATTAAAAGGTGTATATTTTCTAGAGTCTAGATCTTAGGCTGGCCCAAAAGAAGGCCTGTAACTTAACTCCGGGATAGCAAAGTGGGGGCAGGGATATACAGCTAATCTCGACTATTTCCTAATATTTCGACATATTACTAATATGTACTATAAGTACAATTAGAATTTTATAACTGGTACATACCACTGATATCTTTTTATGACAGTTCATCCTTCCTGTCTATCCACCTTCACCATTCACTATCACCTTCTAACTGCCAAAGCACACAAAGTTTTTCCAGGCCTTGCTTCACCGGTCATTCATGATAGACAGACTCTTGTACAGAACAACTCTCTGGTGGTCTGGGGAGTGTAAAGGGATGGTGGTTTCTTAAAAAGGCATCAGCAAAGCTTAATCAGAATGAATGAACCTCAGCGGAGCTGTCTGAATTTTCATTTCTTTTCTTCTTCCTAGACTTTGACAGGATTAACTCATGTTACCCATAATAGAACAAGAAAGAGTACTAATAAAATAGAGCCCACTTCAACCAAGCCCAAGGAAGAAATATATTCACAAGAGCACAGCTTTTTGTGTTAAATCAAGAGATGGATTATCAGTTGGAGAAAATGATCTCTCCTTTGGGTTTATATACTACAGAACTATAGTCCTTGATGTACAGTAAGTTTTATAGCTTTCCTAGCTCCCCAAGGATATATTATTGACAGTTAAATGTGGCTATTAAAGTGCACACCCCAAATGTATCATGTCTATGAGCAACCAGCAGGTGCAAACACCACTGAAAGAAATCAGTTCAATTTCCTTTTCTGGGGGAGGGGCTTTTCACATTAAATTGAGCTGCCATTTTAACATTGACCAATTTGGCCTTTGAATTAGCACAGTCAAAATTAAAGATACAGCCCAATCCGATGTGGACCTTGAGCTTCCAGAATTCACGCTCGTGCAGAGCAAGGTCCATTATGGCAGCGCAAGTGCTGGAGTTCATTTGCATGCTTCTGGGCCGCTGGAACAAATATCCAGAGGCATGACATGTATTCCAATGGCTCCTGGAGGCTCCACTGTTATCAGTATTTTGGTGGTGAGGACAAGGAGGGGCATTCCAGGGTGGGGAGAGGGGAGGGCAGGGAGTAGGAACCAGACTGGAGCAGGTGGAACTTGGTGGCAAAAGGTGCATGCTGGATATTATCCCTGATTTTCTAGCCTGCTCTGCTCCCTTCCTCTCATCAGACATGCCAGGAAAATAGCTGACATGGATCTGAAAAGATCCACAAGTGACCAGAAAGTATGATAAGTTAAAAAAAAAAGCCTTTTACTTACCTCTAGCTGGCCTTCTGATTGCTGCTCCCCACCTAGCATGCAGCGTGAGCTCTGTTGGCACGGCCTACATGCTGTAGTGTGGTGGGGGATCGGAGTGGGCTGTATGGTTATTTGTTGAACTGATGATCAGCCTTTTCAACATACAAAACATCACAACAATGATAAAGTAATAGCATGTTCACAGGACTATTTTTTCCAACTTATAGTACCATCAGTTCCGCACTTGACAAGAAGTCTTCCTATGATTTTATGCATGAATGTTTTGCCCACAGTCAAACTGCATCACAAGTTTTGTATCTTTGAAATGCATAAATAGTCATTCTCAAACATACATTTTACATGAGAATTATGACAGTTAACTATTCTAACCTTTTTATCTACTTGTCCCTAAGCCTTTCTCGCTCTTTGTCATGTCACTTCCTATTGATCTATATAAAGATGCCATTCTTGATATATGCAGAACATACCAGCACTTGGACTGCAGTTAGGATGAGGTATACATGAGTCTTACAGCCTAATCCTAACTGAGGGCCCAATCCTATGCGAGCACCGGTGCTGTGCTCCAGCACTAAGTGTCACAAATATATCATAAGGCACATCCACGACACCCAGAGAGGAGGGATTGCTAGTGCTGGGCCAGTACTAGTCAGCCCTGGGCCTCAGCACCACACTGCAGTTCTGCTGTGTCTGCCATCTCTGGTTGGCAGAATGGGTTTGTGGGACAGGGAAAGGAATTCAGGGGTGGAGGGACGGCAGGGTGGGGGGAATAACCAGCCTGGGTAGTGGTGGAGCCGCTATCCTCTGTGTCGCGCTGCATCCTGTTGGGGGAGCAGTCACAGAGGTATCATCCAGATAGGCCAGGGTGGTGTAGTGGTTTGGGAGGTGGACTTGGACCTGGACGATCCAGGCTCAAATCCCCCCTCAGCCACAAAGCTCCCTGGGTGACCTTGGGCCAGTCACTTTCTCTCAGCCTCACCTACCTCACAGGATTGTTGTGAGGACAAGAAGGAGGGGAGCGTCTGTGTACATTGCCCTGGACTCTTTGGAAGAAGGGCAGTATAAAAATGTGAGAAATAAATAAACAAATAAATATGCCTCTGTAAGCCCACCAACTGCTGGTGCAGGTCCGAGGTAAGGGAGAGGGAAGAGAGGAATAGGATGAGGATATTGCTGCAAGTCACTGTTGATGAAGTCTGCCCCATTCTGCCCCCTCCCTGCCCCATTCTGCCCACCCCATGCTCCCACAGCTACCAGCTCCAGCAGAGACAATGGACTCCAGGAGTGAAGCTGTGGTGGCAGTGCTCTGTAAGTGCCTTTGACCACCATTTTAAAACAGTGGAATACTGTTCTGCTATCATAAAAACTTCCTGCGCTGCCCAATCCTAGTTAGAACTGGGATGTTACAATAGGACTTCTAAACTCTTCACCAGCTATTTTCAACCTTTTTTACCTCATGGCAAACTAAGAAGGCACTAAAATTGTCAAGGCACAATATCAGTTTTTTGTTTGCTTGCTTGCTTGCTTGCTTTAACAATAGGACACACTGCATTGCCAGCCAGGGGCTCGCATCTCTCAATGGTCCTAATAATATATGACCCTCCCCCCAACTCCTGTGGCACACTTGCAGACCATTCAGGGCACACCAAAGTGCTGCAGTACAATGGATGAAAAATGCTATTATACACACTTACCTTGGAGTAAGCACCACTGAACTCAATGGAACTCAGTTGATATGTGTAGGATTGTACTGTAAGTCTGTTTTTGGAAGGAAGTTGGAAATTTTTCTGTTTTGCAATGAGACATTTGGTAATGTGAGAGTGGAGATGGTTGAACTGGGTGTTATTTTGTAACAAAGGAAGAAGCAGCAAAAATGTGAATGGTTCTAACTGCTTTGCTTATTTTTCTTGTTGTGATGCAACACTCACTCATGAAGAATTGTACTCATTTAAGTAGAGCACCAAATTAGGCATATTCATGACAACTCATTTGTAAATTCCAGACACTCAGTTGGCTTTTGAGACAATGTCAAATTAGTCAATGGGGATAAAGGAAAAAAACATGCTGTTTTTTTTCTGGGGGGGAGGGAACATGCTGTTTACTGTACACAACTTGCTCATGAGCAAAATTATTTCTGTTCATTGAACCGTTTCTGTTTCTCTTTTCCCAAATAAGCAGGAATGTAACAAAACTTGGAAGTAGACCCAGTCCAAATGTTTTCTGTGCTGCATGTTACTGCTTCCTGATAGTGTGCCCCCTCTCATATAGACTAGGAACATCCCCAGAGTCTGAACCACATGGGCCTTTTCACCATATCAGTAATTCATCCAGCTAGAGCAGTGGTTCCCAAACTCCTATCAGGGAGTTGGGAACCATGAGGTATGTAGTTCTAGGGGTGGGGGAAATGGCAGCAACATGAGCCCTAGGATTGCTCCTCTGCTGAGGATGGGGATGGGGTTTTCACTTTCCTTAGCCAGTGCTGGCCTGAGGGGGGCCGCGGATGCTTCTGCCAGGCTCCCCAAGCCTCTGGTAAGCTGAAAATCATGATAAGAAACCATGTCCCGTTTTGTGATAGAAAACCAGAAGTGTTTCCAATCATGATTTTCAGCTTACCAGAGGCTTGGGAAACCCTGTAGAAGCATCCATGGAGTCCCTGCAGCCCCTGAGGACCGGAACTGGCTAAGGTAAATGGAAACCCTTCCATCCCTGGAAGTGGCATGATCTTAGGGATCAAGTCGCTGCCATTTCCCCTGTCCCACCCCACACCTTAAGGGGGCAGTCACTGCTGCTTCCCAGGCTGGTGGGTCATGACCAGTTGTTTGGGAACCACTGAGCTATTAACCAGTAAAATCAATCATTTTTACACACTCATGCAAAACCCCAACAAAGGAATGGACATTTAAAAACAAAACTCTCCACTCCCACACTGTAAATAAAGCAATGATCTAGAACTATGACACATAACAGATGGGTGGCTCAAATAGAAAAAGGAATAGAGAAAAGAAAGAAGAAAGACAAATCACCTCACCTTAAAGATTCCCCCCCCCACCTTTTTCCAGCAACTCCACAGATCTCTGCTTCTCTGAGTAGTTCGCTGTAGGAGTAAAATGATGGATGCAGAGACTATGGATGAAATGGGACAGTTACTACGAAGAACCTATGAAAGATCCAATCCAATATTGGGGCTAATAACTATATAATAGTATATGTGACTTCTTTTTAACTCTATAATGCCACAATTTGGAGAGCTGGCTGAAAAAACAGAGGTGGTGGCTAATCTAGCCAACACAGCTCTGGAGGTGGATATAGCACTTCAAAGCCACAAAAGCCACAAATTTGAATTGCACCTGAAAATGGCTAGAAAGAATTATCTGAAGCAGAATTACCTGTGTGTTGTGACTTTGAGGAATGCTGTGAAGGAATGGACACAGCTCTCTTTCAGGGTGGTTAGCACCAATTATTCACCTAGAGGAGAAAGTTTCCCCGGTGGTCTAATAGGCTTTTAGAATTGTCCCATGGTCTAAAAACGCAGCCTTTCACACTTGGGATATGGTTGTCAGATTCCTGGATTCTTGTCCTAGGGTCAATGTCCTGAAAGAATCACAAGATTGGGGATTCTTTCTATTTAAAGATTCAACCATGACTGTTTTCCAGGATACTGCACCTGAGACACTGTACAGAGGATGTGAAATGAAAGATGCATTCCAAGTTAGCTGTTTCCCTTTCGCTGAAGCACAGATGAAATACAAGTGGGGATTTCCCATTCAGCTGGTAGTGATACGCAATGGGGCATTATATTCAATGAGGATTGAAGACTGTGATTTGTTAACAGTATTAAGCTTGGATACTCCAAAACACTTGTTGAAAGAACAAGGTGAGGCTGAGGAAATGAAGAAAAATTAAAAAGCCTAAGTTAGAGTTATTAGAAATTCATGCAGAACACAAGGCCTGCCTATTTCTCCAGCAAAATTTCTTAGAGCAGTGCTTTTCAAACTGTGGGTTGGGACCCACTAGGTGGGTCATGAGCCAACTTCAGGCTCATATATTTTTAATATATTAGACTTGATGCTCTCATGGTATGTGATTGCATTTGGGGAAATGTTGCAGATCTGTACTTTTAACAGGCTACTATGTATAAGCTTTTAACAATGATAGCAAATGGGGCTTACTCCCAGGTAAGTGTGGATAGGATTGCAGGCTTTGGAATGTTTGGGGAATATTTTTTAAACAGATCAGCAACTGGTTGGGAAGGTTCTTCTTTATTTTAAATATATGTTTAAACTTATTGTAAACTTTTAATTTATTTAGTTGATTTGATTTTGTCTTATGGGCAGGGGTTCCCTGCTTAATTTCCCTGCTTGATGATGTCACTTCCAACCATGACATCACTTCTGGTGGGTCCCAGCAACTTGCCACTCTAAAAAGTGGGTCCCAGTACTAAAAAGTTTGAGAATCACTGCCTTAGAGAGAGGAGTTCAGACCAGTAAAGATTTGGTTAGATGAATGGTTAAGCATTGCATAAAGTATGAAGCATTACAAGCATTAACAATAGGTTATTGATCCCATCTAAGGATATTTCAGAGGCAGTTGTGGAATATCGTGTTACTCTCTGTATGTCCTGGGCAAATGATTTCAATACTTCAAGATAATCTGCTTTCCAGTTATGTCTCAGGAAAAACAAATGTTTAGAAAAATTGTTTTCAGGGGAAGAGCTTAAGGGGTGTGTGGGTTTAAAAATCTTTGAAATGGAAAGACTCCTGGGAGAGATGGGCTCCCTTCAGGGTTTTATGTTTCAAAAATGTTTCTATACACACTTGGTGGCAATCTTCAATATAGTATTAGAAAGAGGATGGGCCATAGATCCAGGAGGGGGAGTGTAATCGAAGATCAGAAGGTCATCAGGTGGATGATGTGGTGTTGACAGCGATTCCATGTTTTGACACCTGTTTGACAGCTCTGGGAAGGGAAGGGCTGGCTCCACAGCTGTAATCAATCAAGGCCAATGGAGACCTGGATGGACACTTGAGCTTCATTTGACCTCGATGGGACTTTGAATGGACATGGACTGAAGAGATGGCTCACCTGAGCCTAATTTGGACTGAACAAGGAGCTAAGAAGGTAGCTCACGGTTGAGCTGCATTTGGACTCAATGGGACATACGATAAAAGGCAGCTTCAGAAGGAGCAAAGCTACCTAGACAGAGGTATCCTGACCCAGAGGGAGATGCCACCTGACCAGAGGGAACCTGACCTAGAGCTACCCTGACCCATAGGGAGAGGCTACGTGACCCAGAGGGAACCTGACCAGACAGAGCTATCTGACTCAGACCTACAGGCGAAGAGGACTGCCAGGACTCGGCTGGAGGACATAGAAGAGAGGACTGCCAGGACCCTGCTGGAGAGCACACTGCTGGAGAGAAGGGACTCTGCTTCAGAAGACTGGACTGTGCTTTGGAGATTGGCTTGGACTTGGACTGGAGGCTTTGGACCTTTACCCACTTGAGTTAAGTGGAGTTTTGGGAAGGGAAAGCCTGTGGACAAGAGGACTTGCAGGGAGTGTCAGTGTTTGTAGCAATAAATTCTTGTTAATTGCACAAACTGATAAGGAGTTCTGTTTGTTTCCTTTGCACACCACAGCTGTTGTTCTTGGAAAAGGAGGGTGTTAATTAGCCAAAAAGTGGGCATTAGAAGGGAGTTGGAATATTTGGATGGGACAAATTGGCATAGTCAGCAGGATAGGGAGAATTTGGGCAAAACAGCGAGGATCAAGGCAAGGACTGTGGTTGGCCGGGAGGAGTGTCAGGGAAGGATAGGTGTGGCTATCAGCAATATCCTAGGCCCGCTTTTCAGCCTCAACATGCCTCCTTTGGCCCAGTTGGACTTGTGCCAGCCAAAGGGCTAGCACGGATCCAAATAGGCCCATTAGGGTCCATGGCATGGCAGGGTAGGAAAGTAAAATATTCTTTTACCCACCGCTCTGCCAGCCCATTTCATGCAGCGGAGGCCATGTTGGTGCCGCTACACTACACAGGCCAGCCAAGGATAGAGTTGAGCTGTAAGTTGTTTACTTCTGTTTCACAAGTGAGACTCAGTACCTTTATTGGAGCTTATTCTTAAATAAGTAGACTGTAGGCTTAAATGACTTTCTTTCTAATACACATAAATTGAATAACATAAGATGGACACAATGTAGCATACATTGTGTAGGAAGAAGAGAGCTAGGGTGATGTAGTGGTTTGGGAGGTGGACTTAGACCTGGAAGATCCAGGTTCAAATCCCTCCTCAGTCACAAAGCTTCCTGGATGACCTTGGGCCATTCACTAAAATGTGAAAAAATACAAAAGAAAAATCTTCCATTTTTAACCCATGTTGTGATGCTGAGGTCTTTAATTGCTTAGAAAGACCACATATCTTATGGAATGGGTTCCTTTAAGCAATCAAGGGCTTGTATGTCAAGCCCATAGCACACACACAAATACATGGCTACAGGTCTGCATATTTTCTATTACTAGGGGAAATGACAAAGGTGCCTGCTCCTCCACTTCCTTTGTCCTCTCAGTAGTATTGTTTGAGAAAACAATCAGGTTTTGTGATGACCCGGGAAAGCTGGAGATAAATGGAAAGGCTCATGTTAATCTTTTTGCTCATGACATAGTTCTGTATCTCTCTGATCCCCCCCAAAATTTCCAAAGTGAGTAAAATCCAAAGGATATATGGAACAATTTGGGGGTTCAAAATTAACTGCTCACAATCAGAGAGCATAACCTCCAGCATCACAAAATCATGCTTCATCTGCTTGTGAACTATAGTTTACTAAGAGGTCATGAAGACTGTTGGAAGTACTGTACATATTCAATGCTAGCGTTAATGTAAAGTTTTTCCAAAATAACTATGTTAAACTCACGTATAAAGCTGAGAAATAATTACTATGTTGGAAAGCTCATCAAATATCTTGGCTCACAAGAATTAATGAGATAAAAATGTTAATAGTTCCAAGACTTTTATTTTTATTTCAAGTTCTCCCCGTAATATAATATGTAGGCAGTTTATAACCAGATGGTTAAGTAAAAGATAATTTCATCTGGGGAAATAAAATGGCAAAGTTGTCATTTGCAACCATAAGAGAGCCTACTGATTGGGGTGGTTTAGGAACCCCAAAGCTGCAAGTTTATTATGAAATATTTCAGTTATGTCAAATCTTATGTATCACTCATTACACATCTTCCAAATCATGGTGGGGATTAGAGTTGAATGCTTGTGGGCATTGTCCATTGAATGCTTGTCCTCTGGAAGTACTTGGGCACTGAAAATATTGTAGGCCTCAGAGTGTACTTGAAAATCCTTTTCTAGGGTCCATTTTGCAAACCTAGGACAAGCAAAAAGGAAAAATGGCTCCTTCATGATCCCCATTACCTTCCTTTTAGGGTCAGAATTGTTTTCTACCTGGCTTTTGGCATCATTATTTTTAGTTTGAATAATTAAAAAAAAATTCCAAGATACTATTCAGAAAGGATAATTTAGACCAGTGGTTCTCACACATTTTGCACCGGAACCCACTTTTTTGCGTGAGAATCTGACAGGACCCACTGGAAATGATGTCATGACTGGAAGTGACATAATCAAGCAGGAAAATCTTTAACAATCCTAGGTTGCAATCCTACCCACACTTACCCAGGAGTAAGTCCCATTTACAATCATTGTTCAAAGAATAGACATAGTAGCTTTTTAAAAGTACAGGTCTGTAACATTTCCTCAAATACAGTCACATACCATGGTAGCATCAAGTCTAATATACTAAAAATAAAATATTGAAATGAATGGGAACCCACCTGAAATTGGCTCGCAACCCACCTAGTGGGTCGCAACCCTTAGTTTGAGAAACACTAGTTTAGACAAAAGTTGAAATAATGGACCAAGTTACAGTGGTGCCTCGCAAGACGAATGCCTCGCACAAGACGAAAGCGTTTTGCGATTTTTTGGTGACTCGCAAGATGAATTTTAATGCCCGTGCTTCGCAAGACAAATTTTTTTTAATGCTTCATGCCAGTTTATGCTCACATTCACCCTAAGGAAGGGGGAGGATCTTCATGCCAATTTATGATCACATTCACCCTAGGGAGCGGGGGATCTTCATGCCAGTTTATGCTCACATTCACCTTAAGAAAGGGGGGGGGGAATCTTCATGCCAGTTTATGATCACATTCACCCTAGGGAGCAGGGGATCTTCATGCCAGTTTATGATCACATTCACCCTAGGGAGCGGGGGATCTACATGCCAGTTTATGCTCACATTCACCCTAAGGAAGGGGGAGGATCTTCATGCCAGTGTATGCTCACATTCACCCTAAGGAAGGGGGAGGAAGACAGCGAAGAAAGTGATGTCAGTGATTGTGAGCAAATGAGCTTCATAAATTCTGACTCTAGTGATGATGAGCTCTTGGGGTTTCCCGAAAACTAGAGTACTCAAACCTTTAAGTCTCTCCATTTGTTAATGACAGTGATAATGGTTCTTAATGCCTGCCTCACTTTACATGGAGCGAAAAATATGGTATGCCTTTAAAGAGCACTTAATAAACACTTTGTAAACCAAATTTGACTTTGTTCTGACTTTTTTTGCCCATAGGAACGCATTAATTAAATTTCAATGCATTCCTATGGGAAACCGTGCTTTGCAAGACGAAATTTTCACAATACGAAACGACTCGCGGAACAAATTAATTTCGTCTTGCGAGGCACCACTGTATATAGTTTGAATATATACCATTGCAACATGAGGTTTGGGCACATGTCAGGTGTGGGAGGTGAGATCCACAACTCCATCCAGAACTCCATGTGGGGCCTTGTGGCCCAACACAAAGTCTCTCAAGTCAGCACTGGCAAAATAGCTGGCACAGACTTGAAAAGTCCCATTGCGGGGCTTGGGGCTTTCTCTGGGGGAAGGGGATGAAAGTCCCCTTCCCCCAAGGAGAACTCTGGCTGTTTCCCAGCACTGCTGGATACAGCAGTAGCCATTTTGGCACCGCTACTCCTGCAGGTGCCGGGAAGCTTAGTCTCCCGTCCAAGCAACTGATCCTGCTTAGCTTTTTTCAGGCAAGGCAACAGCTCAACACCTCCTCCTGGTTGCCCCTTGCCTACCCTTGGATGCTGGGCACTATCTGTCAGTGCAGCTGCATAATTGTCAATGGAGAAGGCTAGGATTGGGCTCTTAGCTTCTGAACATTTTGGAGCTAGTGTGCCAGGGGTAAAGCTGGAGAAGCTCAATATCCATTTAATTCAGCTTCCTTAGAGCTTCTTTGCAGTGCCAAGTTAAAGAGAGGGATAAGGACTCTCTAAAGGACCCCAGCAATGTTGTGTTATATAATACAGAGACATTAACATACTAACACAATATGGGAGCCAACTAAGAGAGCGTGTCAGTCATAATTCAAAGATAACATCTGAACCAAGCTCAAGTATGTTCTGAAAGTGCTTTCTGCTTCTGTGTCTTTCTGTCTGAGGAAGTCTTTCATGTGTGGGGATGAATAGCATCCATGCCTATGTGGCCTCCTTGGTCTCCCATTGCCCCTCAGTTAATATTACCCAGATCCTCTCTTGAACTGTTTCTCAAAGTCCAGTTGCTTACATATTTACCATTAGCTGGGAACTGCTCGTGAAAGCTTCCTGACACCACAGCAGTTCAAACGATGGCTAATTAAGTGCTCACAAGGCCACAGGTTTGGCCTCACACATGTAAGGGTTAATCATGTGTGAGTAACAGAAGGCAAAAATGGTATAAACAGTGTTAAAGAGTAGACCTTTTAGACCTTTGACAGCCTGCTTTGTAACATTGCTCTGTGGTTTGCATCTTCATGTGTTCGGAGGAAGCACTCTTGATTATGCCTCACCTGCTTGATTTATGCAAAAATAACTAATCAGCTGTCTGCTTCACGACCGTGCAGAGAAAATACAAGTTTGTCAAACAGATTGGACTTCCTGTCTGCACACTGACAAAAATCAGAGCCTTATGTTTTTAACAGCTGTCTGGCTAGGACAGCCAAAATGCTGTCAGGGCTTGAGCCAATTACGGTTTCTCTCCCACCGCTTCACCTCCCTAATTATCTCAGAGAGCAATAGTTAAAGTAGACAGTAAAAATTAATTAATTTCCTACATGCCAATTTAGCACTTGCTTCTATGGGGCAGGGAGAAAGCTCAGTTATTTTTTCTTTTACGTACTTTTGTTAACACCCTGTCTTGACTGTGAGATTTGGCTTATGATTTAGCCATTGATCTGATCTAATGTTACAACTGAGAGGAATAGTCTTGTTGAAATAATTTGCATCAAAGCAGTCTGTTCCTCAAGGGAACTGGTCCCCAAAACAATCCCGTTGAGAGTAATGGATCAAACATCTGTGGGCCACATTCAAGACTGGATTCATAGTTACCTCTGATTGCACTATTAAGGAGTTTGGTCTACAAATCATAGTACCAGAATACGATTAACACCCATTCAATTGGTGATATGACCCTTGGACACCTGATATTTTCCCCTAGAGTTCTCTTTTTGGAATCAGTTCCACCCCCTTTCAGAACTTCCACATTGCCATCATGATATAGTGAAGGGTTGAGTTTGGATTGGGAAGACATAGGTTTAAATCCCATTCTACCATGATTTCCAAAGAAAGAAAGCTGCATTCAGCCTTTCCTCCTAGTTTTCCCTTTCCTTGCAGTATGTGCATGGGTGACTGTGAAAATGTTTTCAATTAGCTATTTTATATAAGTGGTTGTATATAGGTGTATTATAGGTTTTCTACAGGATCTTTTATCTAGGTATGCTTCCAGATGTTCTCAGGCTTCATCCCCTGGCATCTCCAGCTAGGACTGGAAAAGACCCCTGCCCAAAGCCCTGTAGAAACACTGCCAGTCGGAAAATGCTGCACTGAATGGAGCAATGGTCTGCCTTGGTTGAGGGGCAGCTTCCTATTTTCCAAACACAAATGACAGAGGTGCCATTTTCCTGCACTACAGTGTGCTGTGAATTTTAAGAGGAAGTCATTCTCAGGAGAATAACTTTTAATGCCACACTACTACTTCCCCTCATGTATTTTATTCAAATCTATTTTGATTTTAAGGGTCATTTCTGTTGCCTTGGCCTCAGTTAAACTCTAAATGTTTGCCAAAGAGGCACTGTGGGAAGAAGAAAAGGCTTTGTCATTGTTACATGAAACCATTATCCACTGAAGTATGACTTAATGGTCATTCTAAGCATAGGATGTGGGCGCCCTAGGGACTAGCAGCAAACCAATGATTCATATATTAATTACTTAGAGCTGTGAGAAAGTGTGCCAAGAGCTCTGTATTATTTAGGCCAGCTAACACAATGTAAGCATCACTGGAGCATTCTAAGCAAAAGGGGGTCATTTGGGAATCATGTTGCATAACATTTTGGGGGGCTAAAAGAACTAACAACCCAATCCTAACCTGTGCTGGAATAGGCAGGCCAAGTGGCCTGCGCCATATCAAGTGCAGGTTAGGAGGTGAGAGGAGTGCAACTTCAGTAAGGGAACTTATGTCCCCTTACTCTTAGTACTGCCCCAGCCACCTCAATGGGGCTAGTTGGATCGGTGCCAGCTAAATCACCCAGTAATGCTGGGCTGTACAGGAGGGAGTTTAGGATCTGGCCTAAGCGTCTAACCCCCTCTTCACCCACTAGCCCACTTGCTGTCACCCTCCACTACTCCAAAACGTCCCTGTTCTGCCCTCACCCTGCTCTCCCAAACCCCCAGCACAGGCTGCCCTCAGCTAGCATGAATTCACTGGGTCTGGGTGTGTGGAGGATGACCCAGCTGACTCTCTCACAGAGGTGCAAACATGCCTTATGGCATGTTTTTGACACTCCTGGGTTGGCGCAAGAGACTTGCTCAGGCCAACAGATGGTTGGGATTGCACCCTAAGTTAAAAATCTTCGAGCGTAACATTGATTTTGATTCTTGTAGAACTAGCAGTTTTCAACTCATGTCTGAAGTAGTAGCTACTAGATTTAGGAAGGGATGGTTATACTCAAAAATGGCATACCCAGAGACATATTGTAAGTTTTGTGGGAACCTCAACATGCTGTGTAAGTGGCCCCTCCCTCTCACCTTCAGAGCAAGAAAGTAAGAGTAGAGCAGGCAGTAAGAGTAATATGCAGGCATCTCCTCCACTTTGCTCTCACCGTCCAGAAGGTGGGGAGGGGCTGTTTACCTGCAAAACTTACTATTTTGCCCCCTTCAGGGAACACCACTGCAACTCAGAGTTCCAGGCCGCTGCCACACCCAAATTGCTGCCCAAAGTAGAAATGGAGTATCTTCTTAGGGGTAATCAAAATGTCACATCCAACATGGCCATGCCCCAAAACCTGCAGACCAAGTTTAAAAGAAAAAAAAAAGTGGCAGTGGCTCCGTGGTTGCTGTTCTTGCCAACTTATCGCTGGCAGAGTCTTTAGCTGATGCTTGGACATTCTCCCAAGCCTGTGAAGTCAGCAGGAAAAGAAAATGTGAACTGGAACAAGCTCAGGCCAGCTGAGTGGCCAGAAGAAGCTGACGGGCAAGGGTGGGCACAGGGCACCCTCTTCCAGATCATTGCTGACCTCAGCCTGCCACCTGACCTGGCTGCTTCACTTTGGTTTCCAGGGCATGCTGACCTGTGACAGAGCCTGTGTGTGAACCAGAAAAGGAGGCATTGGCTACAAATCCCTAGGATTTTTTTTTCCTGCTCTTTTGTTGATTTTTATCCCCTCCACCATCCACTTCTGGGTTCTGTTACATTTCTGAACTTTTTCTTCCATTTGTTTAATCAGATGTTCTTGGAGGAGGGGAAGATAGTTTTTAATAAGTACTTCTCGTACTTTCAGGAGAAGAGGTGTGATTTGAACAAAGAAGTTTTAACAATCGAAACAGTCTTAACCATTAGGCTTGGAAAAAAGTTGACTTTGCTCAATATTCTATTAGCATCATAGAGGCAGTTCCTGAAACTGGTTAGCACACTGGTACTGCTTTTGAGATTAAGAGAAGGAGCAAAAGCTGTGGCTGCAGGGGAAATTAGTGAAGGGTCACTCATTCTGTGACCTAGCACGTACACAGTGTACTAGATTTCCCATGTTTCCAAGTGTTCGTGTAGAAAAAAAAGGCTCTAGGTTAGGAGAGGGATACATAAGACCTATAGATAATTATGGAGGAACTTGAAGGGGAGAACAAGACATGGAGATGTGTTTGTAGTTAATTTGCACAAATGAAAGGGAGCAAATGAGAAAGAGAAGATTGGCTCCCTGACAAATTGCTTGCAACTTACAACAGTGCGGGGAGTTTACTCCTGCCGTTCAGTCATATTGATTGATGACTCAAACCTCCAAGAACCTCAATGGAAGTGATTTTTCTTGTTCATTGAAGTCCTCGCTGGATTATTCAAGAAATCTGGATCAAAATGATTTAATTGGGATAGAGAGAGGCTATCTGACAGCCCCTCCCCCAGTCGCCAATGCAGCAATGCCAAAAATGCTATTGTTGCATCTTGGGGTAGTTCCAAAGGTCTCCTCTGAGTAAAGGAATACAGGTTGAGCCTAATTATTTGCGTGGGTTCCGTTCCAAGCACTCACGTGGATGGCAAAAAACGCACTGTAGCAAATTCATTTAAAAAACAAAGTTTCTTTGCTCCGGTGATTTAAAAACAGCCTTGCTGACCTTTGTGATGTGAGATGAGAGTCATTAAGAAGACAATCCATCCATCAGTCCTCCAAGCGCTTACAAAGGCACTTCACTAAGCACCTCCCTTCACCAGTGCAAATTGATCACCTTTCTTTCATGTGCTCAAGGAGAAGGGAGGGATCTGCTGGAGAGAGAAGGATTGATGGATTGTCAGCCAGCTGCCCTCTCTCTCTCTCTCTCTCTCTCTCATATTAAGGAGGCTGTTGTTAAAGGACTGTTCAGTTTTTAAAACTGATTTTAAAGGGATGCATTTTCCCCTTCTCCAGGGATCTGCACATTCCTTCTCATTTGCAGGGGCCATTAGTGTTGAGTCAAATCTGTGTATAAAAAATCCGTGTATAAATAGGCTGGACCTGTATTCATTCCCTTACCCGGGGTAAGTCTCCATAGCATGTAGGGGTCTACTCAGAGACTGCCGCAGATCTATGTGGACCCATATACCTGCCTCCACTGCCATATCTTCCACTGCCCTTTAGCATCCTTTCCCTTCTCTGAGCTTCTCAACCAAGATAAGCACGTATCTCACAAGCTACACCCACCTTCTAAAATCTATTCTTTAATGCACCTGTCCAGATTTTACCGTATCAAAACCTCCTATCCAGTCATCAGAACTTCCACCCCAACAGATTGCACAATGAAGGAACAAAGAAGGGAAACAAGAGAAGGGCATTAATCTGCAAAATATGGCCCCTCCACATGATGGGTCTAGGCCACCAGCCCTCTCCCAAAATACCTCTCCCATGTCTAGCCTGGCTACTCTCACCACAATCAATCTTTTCTCCTTCTCAGAATATGAATCTCAGTTCATATTCCACTCTCATCCTTACACCTCTCCCTCCCCTCCCTTTCACAAATGTTTGTCCCCACACACTCTTCCCCACACACTCTTCCTCTTGTCACTCACTGAGGTTAAGGCTCACATATCCTCCCTTATCCCCCTCTCACAGAGGTGCAGGCTCACCTCCCTCCCCCAGTGGCATAGCTAATGATTGTATAACCTGCTGCCAAGCTCAAAATGATGCCCCGGGAGTGATGTCACACCCAGGCTTTTAAAAAGGTGAAAATGGGGGGAAATCCACCTCTTCCCCCAGCAGCCCAATTGCTCTGCCACCTCCCCCAAGGCTCCCCACACATTAAGATCTTATTGGTTCCCTGCTATATCCTAACAACACCTAACTGGCTTTCAGAATAATCAGTCTCATTGATTGGTTTTGAGTTAAGTTTGTGTGACATAATACAGTTTATTTTCTGGTTATTTGGCTATAACTTTTGATAGACTAAAGATATCATAATGCAGTTTGCTTCATTGCATTCGGCATTGAATTCCACATCAAATGGTGTATAACATGATGGTATTATTCAAAAATGCTTTCACAATTTTGGCCACTAGTGTCAAACTCAGGTTGTTGCCCCCTCTAAAGTCTGTTGCCTGGTGCAATTGCTACCCCGCACCCCCTTAGCTATGCCACTGCCCTCTTATTCCCCCTCCCAACTCCTGCACCAAGACTCAAGAGAGACGTCAAAGAGCAGAGGGCCCTTGCCCTGAAGGAATGTCCCAAAGGAATGGTGTTGTCCCTTCAGTGGTGACCTGCGTCTGCAGGGCAGCCTGGGGGAAAACCTCCAGCTCTAGAAAGTGGGCAAGCAGTGGGTGGATCCATTCACTGCATTAAGATTGTCCAAAAGTTCTTGCTGCACTGCCACAGGTGCTTGTAATCAAGGCCGCTGTTATTGCCTCACTTGAAAAAATTTGGAGGAAGAGAAGACACTGCTGAGTGAAGTCAGCCCAGGGGAAAAATCCAGCATAAGGAGAATATACCCTTTAAAAAATCCCAAACATTGCAGCTGATGTTTCCTTATCAGCTCCTGCTACAGCACCATCCTTCCCTGCTATTTTCTGCATTTTCTTTTTCAGTTAGTATCTTGGGCAATGTGACCCATTTGGAAGTCACAAAGAGAATGGGATCAACTCACCAAGTTATACGGCCAATCAGTTATACAACCAACAACAGCAGTTCAGCTTCAGATCAGTATGTCATCCTGGACAGGTGGGCATTCAGACCCCCTTCCAGGGGCTGAAAACTCCTGCAAGGGCTTCTTGACATCACTGACAGTGCAAATGAAAAGTGCTGCTCTCTCAGGTCAGTGCAGTATTTATGTTCTGTTTGGAGAGCAATATGGGGGTATCTTTATAAACAAGGTCAATGCAATATTAATGAAAACAAATTCTAAAAGGAATTAAACAGAGAAATGGAATCCGCTTCAATCTGTCTTTCCTTTTCATTTTTCCTTTCAAGGGTTTTTATGTTCCACAATTATGGCATAATATACACGCTTAATAACGACAACAACAAGAGCAGTAATGCTTCTTTTTTATATAGTGCCCATATGCCACTGACATTTTTGGAGCTCCATGAGTAGGAGAATAAGCACATTTTACAAGGCCAATTTAGTCCTGTAAGATTAAAACTGGAGAGAAAATTAAAACTAATTCAAGTCACAAATAAAATGGGTAAGGGCTCCTAATGGCTTCCTAGGATTTAAGATGTAAAATCATCTTCAGGAGTGAAAGTGACTCCAGAAGTGAATGCATGGGTGGGAGAAGGGGGCCAAATCAACCTTGTTTGCACATGCTTTCCAGTGAGCACAATTGCTTTCAAATCCTCTGCTGTCAGTCAGATTTTGTCAGCTACATTCAGATCTGATGAGTTTTCAATTAGCCTTTGTGAAGTGCATATGAGCATGAAGGACGTGAGCACAATAAGTTCAATAGTTGTGAATTGTGGGATTTACAAGCCTTCAACATGTCCTTGTGCATACACAGGCCATGAGTTGTGTGGCAACCACAAAACCATATGACAGAAATGATGCACTGCAGAGGCATGGAGCATGCTCCCTCAATGGTGTTCTGGTCCTTATTCTAAAAATGGCTTCTGCAGAGCACTTGAGAAAGTTGAGTCTGGATATTAACGTCATACTGCTGCTGAACCCAGAGTGAAGGCTGAAAAGATTTTGAGTTAAAACTGACTGTAAGCCTCTGATCGACAGTGATGGTGCGTTGAGATGTTTAAAAAGTCAGTAATTAGGCCACTGCATACCCAAAGTGATGAAATTTTGCATATGTAATCAGCTTTGCTTTGTACATAGCTGAGAATTTGCTGCCTTCCTATCTTATCTGAAAACATCTACTCTGAAAACTTGTATGCTCTACCCCAGTGGTTCCCAAATGGTGGTTCCCAAACTCACAGGGGCTGATCAGCTTCTCTGATGGAATGCTCTGTTGGCAACCATTTTGTGAGCACTCCCCATCCACTGACAGTCCCCTCTGTACCTGCCGGAGCAGGTAAAGCTGCAGTGGAGGTGAGGAATGGCATGAAGGGGCAAAACTGGGTGGGGAGGGGGCAGAAATGGGGAGTTAAAGGAGGCTGTGGGAGGGGTTGGATCTGGTATTGATGGTGAGCACTGGATCCTATTCCATCTATTCCAAACCTCTCCACCCTCTTACCCCTCCAAAGATCTCCAATCCGCCCCCCTCCCATTGGATACAGCGTGCTTCTTTTTGCCATGACTGTGCCAGGAAAGGGTGGGGGAGGAAAGGATTGAGCTCTTGGAGAACTCCTACTTGGGATTAAAGGATGCTTTCAAAGAAATCAGCAAGTAGAGTTCCATGATCATCATCATACATTTCAGATACCCAAAGTAGCTAGAGAGGATACAGTAGCTTTTTTTACTGTGCAGTTCTCCACTGCTCTCTTCACCCACCTTGCCTGCTCACCTGTTGCTATAGCACAAATGGATTTTGTTTGCTCCTCAGCAAGTGGAAGAAGCAAGTGAGCAAAGGGATTCTCATTCTCATGAAACGTGGACTCCAGGTGGACTATGAACTTTGGATCACAGTATAAACACTTCTACGTTTGCCTTTGATACAAACCACTATGCTTTCAAGGCGTGTGTGTATGTGCTTGCATGTTCACATGAGTGCATGCATGTGCGTGTGTATATGAGTACGAGTGAGACAGAGACAGAGAAAAAACTTTTTCTGCCTTTTTATTACTGAGCTCAATATATTCATTTGTTAAATCTCTACAGCATAAATTTTCCATCCATTACAAAAATAGCATTTTCCCACCTCACAATATCAGGAATTAATTCTGAAGTTCATATGAAAGTAAACTACTGTATTGGTTTTGCAGAACAATTTGTACTGGAATTGGGATAGTAGTTCAAATGTTTGATGGCACAGATGGCACAATATTTATCTAGACATAAATATTATACACAGTGAGCACCATCATAAAACCAAAAAGAAAGGAGACTGGCAATTAAAATGGTTAAAATTTCTTAAGATAGTAAAACCTTAGGGTGCTACTTGTCTGAATTAAAATTAATAAATAAATAAATTTATTTTTAAAAAAATTCAATGCTCCCATTGGCTGTAATGAGTTGTGGATTTGCACTCCTCAAAAGAAGTCAATAGATTTTGAGAAAATAAACAGCCAGAAATGAAGGAAAGAGAAGTGGGTTCTTATTGTCTGACTTCACAAAAAGATCTGTCTTTTGCTTATGGAAGAACAAAAGGGAAGAAAAAACATATCTCTCACATTATTTTATTATAATCCCTCACTTGATAATTATGTTTCCATGGATGAAATTACTAGTTGTGCTGACTGCTTCTTAGATAATGGGGTCAGGAAGCTTAAATCTATTTAAAAGTTTTTTTTCCCAAAGTTGCTCAAGGTGACAAAGAATTTTAGTCCCTTGTACGTCTTAAAAGAGGAGACTCCAATTCAAGACAGTTTTTGGTGTTGTTATTTGATTGGCAGAACTCGACTAACAATAGAATATTATGTGGCAACTGCCTTGAACTCCATTATTTTGGCACGTTTATGATGTGTATGCTTGTTGAAAAAAAAAAGGTATGGAAATATAGGCCACCTCCCATAGTCACTATTTCCAGTGAGGTGCCCAGTGGCTGTGGTACCCTAGGTAGCAATGGTATGATGTCATGTGACAATGTGACATTGTGCAAAGTAATGATGTCATGTGGTGTCTCTTTCAGGGACATGCCAGGAGCATGCACAGGATCATAGTGGTGGTTGGAGCAAAATTGCCCCAGCTGCTGCTGTGAGTGCCCAGGTGGCTGCCATTGCTTCCCAACTTGGAAAGCTACTTGAGCACACATGCACTCACAGTGGAAGGTGGGGCAATTTCACTCCAACTGCTGCTGTGAAAATCACCCCAGTGGCTGCTCAGACTGCCTGTATGCTGCAGTTGCTTCCTGACTCAGGAAACTACTGGGATGCACACATACTCACAGGGGCAGCTGATGTCCACCTTAAAATGTTGCCCAGGGCTCATGCCCAGGCTTTCCATACCCTGGATACACCACTGACTAATACCCATTCTCCTGCTATCAAAGTATATTTTCTTGATTCTGCTATAAATACACGCAAGTGGAAGTTCATTGTATGACCTTAGGTGGATGAAGAACGGCGTCTACATGCATGGTTCTTGCGCCAAGCCAGCTGCCAGGGCTACAAGTACATAACAGCCCAATCCTGAGCTGCCCAGTGCCCAAGGCTGCAGTGGTGCCAAAATGGCAGCTGCTGCATCCTATCGCCTTTCAGGCAGCTGCGGGTGACTCCCAATGCCTCCTCGGCTGAAGGGGACATTTGTTCCCTTCCCCCAAATAGGGGAAAACGGCCCCACAATGGGGCTACTCAACTCTGTGCCAGCTAAATAGCCAGCGCAAAGAAGCCCCATGTTGGGCTGCGAGACCTGACGCGGGGCTTTGGATTGGGCGAAGCTGAGTAACGCTGGTCCCACCCCGCTCCCTCCCCGCCACGCCTTCTCCCCGCCCCAGAATGCCTCTCCCCATGCCCCCACTTACCTCTACATCACATGACACTTCACACGGAGCAGCAGGCAGTGGCAAGCTGGCCTCTGACCAGTACCAGCTCATCACATGCTTGTGCCAGCGCTGGGTCGGCACTAATTGCTGCAAGCCTTCCTTATGGCACGTTTGCAACAGTGTACACCGGCGATCAGCCAGCGCACATTCTTCAGGATTGGGTCCTAAGTCTGGTTAGAGGATGAGAGATAGAACCTATCAGCTGTTTGGAGGGGAAGCAGGGCCCCCAAGGCTTTACGGCACATTTATGACACCCAATGCTGGCGCTAGGGCTCAGTGTCAGTGCTGGGTGACTTTAGGATTGGGCCTTGAATTAAAGAAGCCATTCTGGATTCCATGATCTACTCCAGAGTTTTGGTGACCAAAGCTCAGGGGAGTGGATCTAGGTGAACCCTAAGTTTGAAATTATCCCTAGGTTTGAAACTTACCTAGGAATCGTCTTAAATTCTGAAATCCATCCCTTCTTACGAAATCCTGCTGAGAGTGTCACACATTGAGTTTGCCTTACAGTGTCATGAATTGCATTTCTATCATAATTGTTAACTCGGGGATTTTTTTTTTAATATTTTGACTGATCTTTGACTCTGTATCCCATTTGGGAATTCTTTTGGCCACCACAGGTAGTTTATGAAGATCAGCAGGTGACCCTGATCTTCCAAATATTTCTATTTCTGGAATACAAGTCTACCACTTCATTTTCTTTTTCCCAATCAGTCCCACAGCACATTCATTGTCGTATCCAATTCAGTCAGACTTAATAAGATGGGTACCACATATTTATTTGATGTTAATTGATTGCAGATGGAGCATTCAGTTGAGGTTTAATTAGCACGTAAGTGATAAGTCCAATTACCTTCTAATGATTTAGAAATTACATCAGCTACACACTAGTGATTGTGTTCTTATATAAAAACACAATGTGTAAGGAAATTTTTTTGCTATTTACTGAACAGATTCTTTAAAAAGAAAAAAAAACCTTATATGAGGTTTAATCAGATTTCAATTAGATGGGGAAAGAAAATCTTAGATTAGCATTTATTAACCATGCTAATTGGCATCAACCGATTGCACAATGTAGCTGGAAGTGCATTTTCACAATGGTGAGGAATATTAGAGAATGACAGGAGGAAATCCAAGAATCCTGGCAGTTCAGTCATCCTATATTTTATGTGATTAATGCAACCTTGATTATGCAGAGAGCTTAAATAAGTTGGAATTAATTGTGTATTAGACTTATAAAATGTTTAACGTCCAGCTGTAGTATGATAAGATATTTTTTCCAGTAAACTCTTGCTGCTTAATGAGCAGATAAGTTGCAATATAGATTCTGAGATTGATTCATTTTGCTGCCATTTAAAATGCTATTTTAACCATTTACCACAGACCTCAAGCAGCAGTTAATAATTGTCATGAATTCTTACAGGTGAAATGAAAATATTGTTGGGGATGAGTGCTAGATAGATTGACTGTGCCTAGTTATGGAAACAACCTTGTGTTGTCACCGTGAATTTCTTTGTCTCTGAGACCAATGTTGGCTTGAGAATTATTATCAGGCCTCAGTTTGTTCTCCATTTTTCACAGTAGAGGCAGGAGACTAAACAGGCAAGGTTAAGGTAGAAGAAGCAGTTCATGACTGATCAGGACTGGAAGAAGGTGTAGTCCACACAGAAGAAGTGGAAGCTTGAATGAGCAGGTCAGGACTGAAGGCATCAGAGGCCTGGGCGTAGTCAAGGTTGAGTTCCCCAGCCAGGGTGGGAAAGGTAAAGGGAAGAATCTGCTATGTCTACTCAAATAATTTGCTCATAGTGAGGAACCATGAAGTCATATAGGGTCAGCCAAGCCCTGAAACGGTGCCAAATTCTGCCATGTAAGTGTGTGTGCCCCATTCCATTTTCCATTGTCACTGCCTCTGATCTTCCTCACTGTTAAACTCAATATGCTTCCTAAGTATACTTCCCTATAAACAGCTATTTTTTCCCCCATCTCTCTCTTGCTCTTTGATTGATTTCTCTGTAAATGTGGTCCTCTCTTGCATAGTAGAGGACAATTAGGAATGGAAGTGGTTCCATCGTATCATGCCCCAGTAAAATGGGCTAAGAGATTTTAAATCTTTTAAATGATGGGTTTTTTCTCTGTAGCAGGGAGAGAGAGAGAGCAACAGTTCCTGTTCATCCCAGTGTAAAGTCTGTTTCACCAGCAGTTGGCTGGGCACTTTAAAAAAAAATTGCAAGCCATTAGGGACAGAAAATCATCTTTTCATCTGTTTTGC
Source organism: Tiliqua scincoides (assembly GCF_035046505.1). Taxonomy (NCBI): domain Eukaryota; kingdom Metazoa; phylum Chordata; class Lepidosauria; order Squamata; family Scincidae; genus Tiliqua; species Tiliqua scincoides. The sequence goes on from NC_089822.1 coordinate 195,223,256, forward strand.
TTTATCAACTTTTCTTTACTGAGAAGTGCGCATAAATCATTTTAATAAGAATTAATAGTGATGTAAAAAGAAAACAAATTCTGATCCTAGAATCTCTCTCTCTCTCTCTCTCTCTCTCTCTCTCTCTCAGGTGGCTTGCTCATGCTCTGTGGAACAGCAAATGCAAACACTAGTGCATGACTAGCTTGGTTGGTTTCGTAGTTCACACCAAGTAAGTAAACACATCTAAGAAAAGCAAAAACAACAATATCAGTTATTTCTCCACTTATTTTCTTCCAGAAGAACAGGCTTTTATCCCACAAAATTGACACCACCCCCTTGAGAACGTTCCATGTTTTATGTTGCTTGGTTATTCATAGCATTATCATCCTGCTGCTCAGCATTCCCTGTCTCAAAGCTTCCATTAGTCATGCCTTTTTCTTTATGGGTTGTTGTGATCCAGAAAAAAAAAGAAAAAAGAACAAACTTACAGTCAGGTGTGGGGGCCATTTTGATAGTCCTGTTTTTCCTGCTATGCGCAGGTCTTCCTCAAGAGAACTAGTGATGAGAAATCATTCTATGGTACAAAAAATGCAATTTAATGGGGTGATGGTTCAACGGTTAAAACTGTAATTTGCCCCTTTTTCCCCATTAAAAAAGCAGCCCTTTTTGATGAGTGCTTTTCAGACACCTTGTTTCAACAGTGGCTGTGAAGATATAATTGGTGCTTTGATGGCTGAAGCAAGGAAAAGAGGCCCAATCAATAGAAATTGATCAGTCAATCTACAAGATCACTTTGTATGTATGTTGTTGTTGTGAAAAAGCATAATTGTGCCACACTCTGGTTAATTGCTGTTTCATATTCAATCCCTGTGTTATGTTTACAGCTCATTAAGGAAAGTGTCCAGAATCCCCTGCCTTGTACTCCTTGTTTCCACTGCTAGTAATAAAGAGGAATGTAATACACCCCTGGGCTTCTGAGGTATTTTATCCCAAAGTATAAGTTGTATCATAAAGTAAAATTTGCACAGTTTTCTCAGTGTATCAAGGACAAGCCCTGTGGCATTCCAAAGTGGCAAGCCCTGCAGACAATAGGCATGGAATTCTGTCAAGTGTTACCAGGAACATTTTTTTAAAACTCATGTAACGGATGCACACTGGATCCTGTGTAGTGGCCAATGGTACAGCTACATAGTTTAGCTGGAAACAAAAATGGAGATAAGGGTGAACATGCAAGAGCATTGACGCTGTGCTCAGAACTCAAAAAGTGCGCTCAAACCAGGCCTTAGTGAAATAGCTCACTCAGACTTGCCTTTGACAGCAGTTCTCCCTCTTCACCACACACAACATATTTTCCAGTGGTTGATGTCCCTTCTTGGTGTCTTTAAACTGTGAGCCCCTTAGGGGCAGGAAACCATTTATTGATTTGTTTTGCTATGTAGACTACTTTGTGAATAACTTTGTAGTGAAAAGCGATATACTGTGTGTATCTGCAGGAGATCTGTTCCAGGACAACCAAATTCTGCGGATAGAGAAATCCATGAGGGAAGGGGGTGCCATGGTAAACTGGAAGTGCCTTTCAGAAGCCTTCTGAGATGTGGCGAAGCCTCATGCGACCTCCCCACACCTCAGAAGGCCTCCCAGACCCGACTGGAAAGCACTTCTGATTGTGTTTGGGAGGTCTCTGAGTCCTCCAGCTGTGGGCTCAACCTCTGTGTATATTCAAATCAATGGATGCTGAGCCACAGACATGGAGGGCCCATTTAAAAATTTAATCATAATTTCACAATTCTATGAGAACGTCACAATTCTACAGATAGTGGCACTAACACTGAAAGACTGTCCTATTAGTGTATGGCTTATCAACATATACAACTTCCAAATTTATTCCAGCAAGTAAAGAGGTCAACTACATATGTATTGCTTTAAAGCAGGAAATGTGTGAAGACTTATGGCTTGTATTAGGCTGACAGTAGGATCTTGAGAGCTGTAATACTTGACTTGGCCATGAAGGAACACTTTATCGCATGTTAACACTAACATTTGTCTCTTGCTTACTGTGTGCATTGGCTGTGACCCATCACACAGTGTGATATAGATTTTTAAGGGTTAACCTAGTTTCTCTCGTTAAGAAAATAGCTGAAATTAGGAGCCAAGAAAAACAATAGTGTTTCCAGTAAAAGATAAGGGATCATGTTATATCAAAGTGACCTAAAGAGATCATTATTGACAGAACATGTAAAATTCCAAGAACTTGTGTAACCAGAATGGTGAGCCAAGAACATTCGATCTCAGAGCAAAATCTCAGAGCAAAATGACCTAATTAAAGCTCGAACCATGCAGTCTCAATATATTTCCAAATAAGGAGGTGGAAGTATGTCACATGGTTGTCTTGGAGGTGGTGGAAGAATGTCACATGGTTGTCTTGTTCGGCCCAGGTATTTAATGTGGAGTTGTTGGTGTGGTGCTGAGAGGGGCAGGATGAGGAGGAAGGAGTGCACATCTGTATCCAAATTGAACTGAATTGGCTTGTAACTATGTCAGTAAAACCTCCAGATGATAAAGACAAGGTCTATGGCTGTTTTAGCATTGCGTCAGACAAAAGAATCTTAAAATCTCTCCATCAGTGTCTCCACAACAGAACAGTTCATCTGCATCCACTCCTTTCTATGCATACTCCATCACCACTGTGGCTTGTTTTTCACATAATTTGCAGGGGGTGAGGCAAATACTTGACTGATGAATAATATCTTCTGTGACTTCATCACCTGACCTTTTGTGCAATTGTTTCAAATCACCATATCAAGATGACAGGCCGTAATTTCTGGCAACCATTTGACTTAGGGAGATATTGTCTTCCTTCTGAGACTGCTGCACAGCAACCATTTTCTGCCGCAACACTGCACGAAGTGGTCATTTTATTGCCATGAAGCAGCTGGTACGATGGTATACTTTTGACATTTGTTAACCTACGTTACTGATCTCAAATATATCCTTGAACCAAATAGCAGAATGCAGTACTTAGTCATTTCCTGTCTGTTACACATTGTCTGCCACCTTATGGAGGTAAACTTCTGAAGTTTCATGAACATAAGTTAGCAAGTGTGAAAAAGATTAGAATCCCTTTGTCTGTTGTGGGGGAACATCCGATGGAAGATGCTGCTGACTTTAGGGTGGAGAAAAGATTGGTTGCTTTGAGGTCTCTCAGGCCTTTGTGAGATTTGGGGTCTATAGTTGATTGAAAGGTCATGAGACATGAGCCTTGGTATGGGATCTCACAGGGATTGATGTGCGAAGTGGGAACTGGATCTACAAGGAGCAGGCAGGCATTTTGAAAAAAACAAACCTGGGGATAAGAAACAGGGATTCCCTGGCAAACATTTTGCTCACCTTGGAGAGCTAGTAATTCTTCTAGGCTCGAATTTTAGTTGGAAGAGAACTTAGGGTCTTGTAAAACTTACCCCTCCTTTGAAGGAAGTTGTAATGAGTCCCCAAAGTTCTTTCCTAAATCAGGTAAACTTCACCATACTTAATATCTATAGAGCAGTGTTTCTCAAACTGTGAATCAAGACACACTAACTGGGTTGTGAGCCAATTTCAGGTGGGTCTCCATTCATTTCAATATTTTATTTTTAATATATTAGACTTGATGCTACCATGGTATGTGACTGCATCTGGGGAAAAGTTACAGCTCTGTACTTTGAACAGGCTGCTACTTATATGCTTTTACGGATGATAGTAAATGAGACTTACTTATAGGTAAGTGTGGGTAAGATGGCAGTCTAGAATTGCTAAAAATTTTCCTGCTTGATGATGTCACTTCCGGTCATGACATCATTTCCAATGGGTCCTGATAGATTCTCAATCTAAAAAGTGGGTCTCACTGCTAAAAGTTTGAGAACCACTGCAAAGTATTTGCAGCTTCTAGGAATACAAAGTAATAGCTGAAAAAATTTATGGGGACCTATAGTCCCAATCTCTCTGGATATAGTGCGTGTCTGCTTTCTCTCTCCTGGTCATTAACCTGTAAGAGAAAATCAGGAGAAAGCTTTTTCAGTCCTGACGTGATACAGAAGGTTAGAGTTGTGTGGTGAATTTGGAGACGTGGACTGGAACCTTACCTTAGGTTCTTGTAAACCATGTCTTTCTCTCGGCTCTGAACCTCACAAAATTAATTCAGCACATACCTTGATGATATACCTTTGCATTGCAAATTGGATCCCACTGAAAGAATTTCTTAGTCAGAGAACCCTAGAGAAATTTAGGAGAAATCCAGTGTCGCAATATCTCTCTATTTCGAATGTTATGGTTCTACTTTGTATTTTGTGCATTTGGTCATTCATGGCATGTTATTGTGGGTGGGTCAAAATAAAGAAGGAGGGTTAAATTTCAGTAACAAGATTACAGAAGGAAGCCTTGCCGATTCCAATCCTAGACTACAGGCAGTGTTGTTTAGAGGTGTGCAATTATTTTCTTTTTCATTGTCCACTTGTGTTGGTCTCCTTGCTGAAAAGACCTGCATTAAGCACTCGCTTCCTTCCCTTGAGCTGAGTAATTTTCTTTCATTTCTTTCTTTTCAGTTCTTTCTCTCTCTCTTCATCTATGTGTGTGTTTTGCAGGATGGGGAGTCATAGAATCATGGAGTTCAAAGGGGCCTAATAGGTCAACGCCCTGCCTTAGGCAGGAAATCCTCTTAGAGCATCTCCTACAGGTGCTTGTTGAACTTCTGCTTGAATATCTCTAGTGAGGGAACAGTGCTTCTATCTTCTTCCTGCTTTGGGGGGGGGGAGGTGCTGTCTGTTTATAAGGTGCTGTCTGTTTATATTATCCCACTTATATTATGACTACTCCGAAGTCCCATTGTGTTCAATGGGGCATACTCCAAAGTGTGTAGAATTGCAGCCCAAATCATGGGGAAGGAGACTTGGCAGTTTGTCTTGCAAACTAGTGCTTCTCCACTTGCTTCTGGCTCCTTGTTAATAGTGCCTGAATTAAACATGTGGCTTTTGTTCATCAAACAAGTCTTCTTTCTTTCCCCACCCTTGCTGGATTCCCTTCACAGAGAAACTGACTTCCAAAACATGGTTAATGATACAGATGTGTGTTCGGCCTGCTCTTGGGAGAAGCAGCTTGTGCTTGTGTTCAGTGTGACTTACTCCCAAGAAAGTTTGAATAGGATGGTAGCCCAGGCAGAGAAAGTGAGGAGGAGGTGAACACACCTTTCCTGTCCCCCCTTCTCTATTCCATTGTAGCTGCCCCTCCCTCTCCTCTCCTCCCCTCCCCCTGCCACCATTCCAACCAGGTGATGCTGTGAGCCAAGAGCTCTCACTAAACCCTGGCCAAAGTAATGCCATTTTAACATCAGTTCTGACTCTGGTCCTATAATGATTGTTAGCAAGAAGCTGTGAGCCACCTCTGATCCAGTGCCTAGTGCCTTAGTCCTTGAAGACCAGACAGAGCTGGTCTGTGTTATCTTGCCAAAGCAAAAATTTATAGGAGGGCAAAGGGGGTGTTTGAGTTCGGTAGGGATGGAAATTTACCGAACTTTTTGCCTGTTGAATGTATTGCTTGAACTGAGTATAAAAAGCTAACTGCATCTAGCTACACTTGCACATGATCTGAGGCAACTGGACTCCTTGCTATAGCACCAGCAATAAACAAGCCGTTTTCTGCTATACCTTCCCTCAGAGTGTTAAATGGGGATGTAGCACTCCAGGTAATGAGCCTCACACTGCCTTTGTAGGTTCAAGGGCAGCACAGGGAAGACAGCTGTCATCAGTGAGCTGAACCTATCACATTCATCCAATGTATACCTATTCAGAAGTAAGGATGCAATCCTAAAATGGCCCGCGCAAGTCCCATGTGCTGCTTTACTGGTGTTCTGAAAGTGCTGTAAAGCACATTTGCACCATGAGGAGAGGAAGGAGGTTGGCCCAAGTTGCTTTGGGCTGGTACAGAAGGTGAGTCTGTGCCTGCCAAGCTAAGCTGGCGCAGGGGACTGGTGGGCCGTGGGGAGGGAAAGAGGGAGGTGTTTTGGGCTGGGGGAGGATGGGCGGCGGTCGGGCCCATGGATGGGCGGTGGGGAAGCAGGGGACGGAGCCAGGATCGGGCACTTATGCCGGATCCTATTCTGTTTCTGGGCAGCTCAGATCTGCGTCACCTCTTTAGGTGGTGACCATTGGGACTGCAGTCGCTTTACCCAGGGGAAAGGGAAGTGACACGCCTTGCTCTGGGCTGAGCCACTGCATTGAACTGACTTACTTCCAAGGAATGCATAGCATTGCAGCTCAAGTCACGTAGCAGTAGGCGTGAAAAGAGAGTGAGGCACAGGAGGACAACATTTAAATATGTTGGGTGTGAATAAGTATGGGATGGTGGCTGCTTTGGGGCATGCTCAGAGGCCCCAAAGAGTAGCTGGCAGCTTGCTCCCAGCAAGTAGGTCAGCCCAGTGCACTCTGACACAGAAAACAAGCAGCATGTGAATTCTGTTGTCACTGGCAACAGTAGGAAATTCAATGTCCTCCGAAGGGCAAACCTGCAGGGGGACATTCCCACCTCTTTTGGCTGGCAAGTGCTGCAGGGAATCATGCAGATACAGGAAGTCTGCTGAAGGGTGATTGGGAGCACTGGAGGAGGGTCAAGCACAATGTTTGCCTTGAAGAAAGCCTTGGGTTGCAGTGAACATGTGGCTGCAAATCCTATGTGAACTGAAACTCACAGATATGACTCACAAATGCATTTTCCCACAGAGCAGCCTCATGTTTGCTTTGAGACTCAGCCTGGTTCTTTAAGTTGGAGACAAATAACAGTGCTTTTATATGGAATTGGCTTGCACTGCATGAGAGTGCCAGTCAACATGAATAAGAACATAAGAATGCATCAACTAAGAGGGGTCTGATCACTTCTGTCTTGCTCTTAGTTGATGGTCTCTCTGGTCTATCTTATCTACCACCTTATTTCTTCCAGTGTTCGGATTGGAAAGCATTCTAGAAGGGCATAACCTGACAGCTCTCTCTCATTTGTCAATGCATCTGGTGTTCAGAGATATACCATCTTGAAACTGAGAGACGGTGTCTTGGAATTGGCTTGGAAGATGGCTTCAGTTACATCTCCAGTCTTTGAACCCCAGCTGTACCTTAAGTACATCCCACGAAGTATAATATTCTTAATTTCACCCTAACTAACAATTCTTTCACTACTGTTAGACTGAGATATAGTAGCTTATTCAAGGTCATGGAGTCAACTTCACAGATGGTTTTGAGCCATATATGAACCCCAATAGCTGCATCAGAGTTATGGTACTTGTTTCTTAAAATGTTTCATTTAGGCCCTGAGGGTAAGTGACCTTCTTCAACCATTCAGCGAATTTTGAAATCTCCATTAAATGGGAGGTGGGCAAACCTTTCACATCTGTATGCATTAATGAGTCATTTGTAGTTATCTTAGTTTTAGGGAAGGAAAGAGTGGGAGTAACTTAAAAAGCTGGACGTTAATTTTAGTTATTTATTGGTGTCACTTTCAGGTATTGGTAGCAACTCTGCATTTAATTATGTTCTTTTCCACTCTTCTCCATATTCCTGTATTCCTGTATATTCCTTCTCCATATTCCTGTAAAGGAAGCCTTGCCTCATTCCTTTTAAAAAATGGTTTGGATTTAAGATTTCTTTGGCAGTGATTGTATTTAATCTCTCCTCATACCAATTTCATCTGCAGTTACAATGGAATAATTAAATATGATATATACCACAGTCCAGAGCAACTGAGGGTCAAGCTAGACATTTGTAAATGTTCGAAGCATCCTTCCAGGCAGAAGAGCATTTGCTGTCGACAAAGGCAGTGACAGGAACATGAATCCTGATTGGGACAGTAACATGCAGGGTCAACATTTTCACCATGCACCACTTTTTGCTGCTAAAAATGATCCCCAAAGCAGCTATTTGCTACAAATAGTCATGCAGGTATAAAAAGCAGCTGGGGGTGGATTTTCAGTATGAAAATGGTATGTGGGAAGGAGTTAACCCCTGCTTCCCATGTGTGTGATCCCAGTCAGGACTGGTTTGTATGTTTCTCTGTATTTGGAAAGAAGAGGCAGCTCTGGTTGGAAGCAAGTTTCTTAAATACTTATTTGTTTACATTTCTAATTTGACCTGGGATCACTTTAAAAAACTCTTTTTAAAAAAAATCTTGTTTGTTTTTCTGTTGATCTACCATTTTTAGTTCTGACAGTATCAGGATTTATATCATAACGCTTCCCAATTTTATACAACTTCTTTGTGTAATTGGTAAGCTGTGGCCTAGATGTCATTATTTATGCCTTTTTAAAAAAACTATGGGAAGAGTGCTTCTAGAGTAAAAAAAAAAAAAGGGGGGGGGAGGCCATGGATTCTTTTCTAATTTGTTCAGCATTGATCAATGTCTACTGAACCAGTTCAGAATGTGATCCCTCCCCCCTCCCTCAAGTCTTTATCTGGGAAATTTAGGCTCCCCATTCTGTATCTATGAAAATTTTGATCCAAGTCTTCTCGTACCATTTATCTCATATGTAGATTACAGATGAACCACCCCTGCTTAACTTGGCAAGCTGGATGTTCAGGATGGATAAGAAGAGCAACAAACAAAATGGCTACACCATGAGTTTGAAAAGCAAGCTGAGTACAGTAACTCCTTTTTTATACAACTTTGGTAAGAAAGTCATTTGTCTTCTCTAATGACAATCAATAGTCATTCAATGCTTTTGTTGCTCAGCTGGGGAGGGCATTGCAAAGGAGTTGCAGGAAGCAAAGTTCCATGTCTAAGTTATGAGAGAGCATGGTCAATACACAAGTACTTTTTATCTCTCAGGTGTGAGTATCGAACCCTTCAGTGATAAATGCATGATGTGTGCTATCATGCTGCCTGTGGGATCCAAGTAAGTATGACTGAAATTGAAGGGTTATCTTCCCTGAACATTTCTTAAAATAAGTTATTCTTTTAATTCACAAATTATAGGAGTATTACTGGAAATACACATAGCAAACCTAAAAACTTGTGTTGGTTTGCTAGTCAGTAGGAGTGTTGCAATAGCTTTGCAATATTTTGTTGTATTTCCATTAGTTGTTTGTTTGATTTTCTCTATAAACTGCTTTGTGAACTTTCTGTTCTGTTGAAATCACAAATTGTGATTATGATTTTGGTGTCTCTCGTGGATTGTTTGATGTTATAGCAAACCGGTTTAATTACTATTGTTGTTCTAGCAACTGTTCTGACTGAGCATTTCAGGAAAAGTAATGTGGAAAAAATTGATGATTCCTGGATTCAGAGTGATCTGTATCTGATCAGAAATGGTTGTTGAGCATATTCAAAAATATGTAGACCATAAGAAGCTGCCTGATGCCGATCATTGGTCCATCTCATTCAGTGCTAACTGGCAGTAATCTTCCCTTGGAATGGTAAGGATTTGTTTACCTCCAGATGTTGAGGATTGAACCTGAGACCTTTTGTATACAAGGCATGTGCTGTAAAACTGAGTTGCAGCTCCTCACCAGTTCACTGTATGCAGCAAAAAACAGTGATCCTCTACTTTCTTCAGCATAGAGTGAAAACCACAGGAAACCCCAAAACAAAACAGAAAAAAGAAATAGTTAATACTGCAAGTGGAATTATGCATATGGGCATTTCAGAGTGGGAGCAGTTAATGCTGAAGTAATCACATGTATAAAATTAGAAGTTTAAACAATTTAGGCTCTTTTTTTAATTAAGCAGCTGGAACATTAGCTGGATGTAAGTTAAGCTGCCACTCAAAAACATAAATGCTCAAGTTTGCTGAAATCTGGGCATTAGTGAAAAGGAGATAAAAAAAGACTGAAATTATTTGGTCACTAAAGAAACGTGGCCATTTTTACAGCTATTACTGAGCATCCTAGCTAAGTGTCAGAATAGATTAATATCTTCCAAATATTCCATGAAAATAAGCATGCCTGGGGCCTGGTGTTAGTGCGATAAACAAGTTGTTATAATGGCACATCTTGAAAGTGTGAATAAATATGCCAGCCAGGGACGACTGCCATGCCCATAGCAGAGTCAGCCAAGCAGATTGTACCTCCTGGCAGTGCTTCAGTAGGACAGAGGTTCAGCAGGAGAGCTGGATTTGACAATGCATAACAGAAGCCAGGGAAGAGGCAATCGGGTTCAATTGTCCCTGTTTTGCAGGGTGTCGGAGGGAGCCAAGGAGTCAATGCCAAATGGAAGGAATAATGCACACCATATTTAGTGAATGGAATTTCTCCACAACAGAGTCAGTGGCTTTGCTAAATGTGTTTGGTTCATCACACAGTTCAAGCACTACGTACTTTGAAGGATGCTGCTTGGATCCTTGCAAAGAATGTGCATGAAGAATATTTACAGCATCAAGTATTTAAGTCCACTTGATTTAGTGAAGCATGGCTGTGGACTGTCTGAGAGAAGGGATCGGACAGAGCCAAGGTGACCAAATAATCCACCAGTTAGGGCTGCATTATGACCGTCTTACTTACCACAACTGGCTCCTCCACTCTTCTGCACTGATCCCCCCTTTCCTTTTTGAATCCAGAGAGTGGGAAGGAATGGTGGGGCAGCAAAAGGGGCAGGATTCGGCTTAGTGCCTCATGTGCTGGAGTTTTGGACTGACCCTACAAGGCTTAAGCTTCTTTCCAAGTTCTGCTGATACTATTTTGCACGCATTGAAATTTAGCATTGGGAAAGGATGGAATGACAAAACTTATAAGCAATCATAACAACTTTAAAAATGCACAGGGGTTTTGTCACATGTGCATTAATGCTGTTTGAGTAAATTAGCCATTGGGGATATTTAACGTAAGTGATTGGAGACTCCATAAGAATTGTCCAAACTGTTACCACATCAGCATGTAAATCCATAATGCTGCTTTGTATGTGAATGTTATGCTAATGCCAGAGATGTGCTGCTGAGAGTATTATGAACAGAAGCCACTGTGCTTTTTGACAAATTCAGCATCAAGCCTGCAGTGTCATTTTTTTTTTTGCTGTCGGTTTCTTCTGCAAATTAGTTCATAGCTGATTGCACCTAAAATGTATGGCTGGAAGTACACTCATTTTCTGATCACTGTGCATGTATTGAAAGAAGCATCCTTAAATGTTGTTTACTACACCCTTGCACAGTAAACATGTAGCTGTGTGAATATAAGAAAATCATTCATCATTGGAGGTTTCTATTTGCAAAGCAGAGCAAATATTTTAGATCACAGGAGGCTGTATTGGCAGAACCTAAGCATATGAGTATATAAGAGCAGCAATACTGGATCATACATATGGTTCTAAGAGCCCAGTATTCTGTGTGTATATGTAGTAGCCTGCATGTGGGGGGTGTTTTAGATTGTTTATGCCCTGCTGCAGATTTTCTGATTGTATTAGTAAAGCCTTGGTCTATATCCCAAGCCTTTATATGCCTATATCCCAAACCTTTGTCTGGCATGCTCATTTCAGAGGTGCAAGGGTAAATCCTTGCCAGTCACTCTGAATCTCAAGTAACCACATCAATTGGACCAAGATTTTGAGCATCATTAGCAAGAGGATACATGCTATGATGTCTTAAACTTCATTCTTAGTACCTATGGGGCCATCAAATGCACATTTAGAGTGTACAGAATTTTGCACATCATCTCGTACCATGAAAATATGTAACAGTTGCATAAATCTGCTGTATACACATTTAAAATGATGGTTACCTTGAGTACTGTATTATACAAAGGGGAGTTTTTCTTAATTTTTTTTTCCTTCTGAATATAGCTCCTCAGTTGTAGTGGGGGATGATCCCAAGATTCCATTAATGTTCAAGAGCATCTGTTCAGAGGGTTTGATGCTTTCAGGGGCAAGGTTGAGAAGTCTCACCGCAAACATGGAAGCTCAACCTGCATCCTATTGAATCCCTCATGAAATATATAGATTTCATGAATGTATATAGATTTTTTTCTGACACAGCCATATTGTGGTTTGTGCTTATTCCTTTTTGTAGTATATTCCTATGATCATGATGTGCAGACAAATCCATCTAGATCCCACTAATACTGTGTCAGTAAAATCTTTTCTTGTTAAGCTTACGACACCCCAATGATTCGGTTACATTCTCCCTTCTGATGTTGATGCACCAGTTGCTGCAGACACACATTTGAAACACCTCATCAAATGCACTCCTGTGTCAAAACCTCCCAATAAAGAGAAAATCAAAATAACAGGCAAAACCTTGGGCTAATCTTTCTCTCTGGTATGCCAGATTCTAATATGGGAAACATGAAAAAGTGATACCTCCCACCTACAGTCTGAAATGATTCTTTCTGCTTTACCAACTCAAAATGTTCCAGCACGAGCTCCCTGGGGGCCCTAGGGAAAAGTTCTTTGTGTGATGCCTCCTACCCATCCCTTGATTGTGCACAGGATACTACCATTGCCACTGGTTCTGAGGGTTCAAGGGTTGCTCTGACTGAGTGGGCCATCTGATGGTTGTAGGCCTTCTGTCACTGCTTGACAATGGCCAGCGTCTGACACCAGAATTCCACCATTTCATGTATCCTGTATCAGGAATGAAAACTTGAGTCAGGTGACTCAAGTTCGAGTCACAAAAACACTTTTTTTTTTGCTGACTCAGTAACACTCGAGTCAGGTGTGTCAATAGCTCCAACACCAACTCAATTCTGAGGCTATTGGCTCAGAAATGAGTCTCCAAACATAGAGACCTGAGTTTGTCTGTGTCTGGGTGTGCTTGCTTACATTTTTTTATGGCATGAAAAACCTTGTGGGACCATTATTCTGATGAGGAGAGCAGCAGGGAAGTTCCAGCCAGGAGGCAGGGAAGGGTTAATATTTTGGTTTTGCATCAAGCAAGAGGTGGGGGGATGGAGAAGGAAGCAAACTCTCTTGTCCATTTCTGAAAGAACCATTGATCATCGGGTGAAGGTTTTTTCCCCTGGACAAGTGAGGGGAGAGGCAATTCCCAGCTATGTAGGAGAAAGACATGGCTCCAGCAGGCTCATTGAATGACCAGCTGCAATGGGACTGAGTAGAGCTGCAAAGGACTGGGTCATACTGGTAAACCTCCCAGCTGCTGCGGGTGACCCTCTCCCCTTGCATCGCTTCTGCTCCCACTCTCACGCAGTTCATCCCACTTCCTCCTGCCTTGTTTACAGATGGGATGGGAACATCTGGGGATTATTAAATGAGAACTCTGACACACACACCAGCAGCAGCTCCAATTTTTTCCACAGATGACTTTTTTATTTTTTTTACAGAAAAGACCTGGGACTTGAGTCTAAGTCCCCACAACACTCTAGGCAAATTGGAAAGTTTGCCGATTAGGATTCGTTTTCGAGTCGAGTTAAGGGGGCAGAGACTCATGAGTCAACTCAAGTCAAGCTGCGCTGGATTTGCCCATCTGTGCCCTGTATGGCTGTTGCATGTGCAGACCAAACCTTATTCTACTACTCCACTCTGGTACTGAAAACCGATTCCTAGGCTGAAACCATTGACACAAATTAAGGCCCATTTAGTAGTTATCCTGTTTAGCATGGTGCTTGTTGTCACACATCTCTGCAATATGAAATATTTGATAGCATACAGACTTGCAAATGAATGGTAATGTTAGCGTTGGATGAAATTCTTACATTTTAAGTTGAGGAGAAATAACACTGACTTGTCAACAGAGGGAATAAAAGCAGAAAGAATGTTTCTTTCTGCTTTTATTCCCTCTGTTGACAAGTCAGTGTTATTTCTCCTGAGTAAACACCATTCAAAAGTTAAATTACATGGGGGGGGGGGAGATAACAAATACTAGATTTAATATATTAATCTATTCTTTCCACTGTTCAGCTGTAACTAAGAAGGTATAAAAGAAAGCCTTCCCATTCAGTCACTTGGGAAAGTAGTATGATAATGATTCCGAGGGCAGAGGATAAAGCTTGGAGAGTGATCCAAAGCAGTGATTTGAGCACAAATAAGAGAACCACAATGGTAACTGGAGCTTTCTTGGGATACTTTTCTGCTCCTGATATGCTCCTGCCTCTCTGAGAACAGAAGTTGCTGTAGAGAACTCTCACAAGTTTGGATTTATGGTTCTTAGTCAGGGCCAAAGTCTTCCAGGAAGCAACCAATACTACCAGATTCACAAGATCAAACAGCAGGCTAAAAGAAGAGGCATAATGATAAGAAATATAGTGGTACTGCCTGTTGCCCACTCCCCCTGTTAACTTACCAATGTCGGCAGGGCCTCTTCTTGCTGCTGCCACACAAGGGGTCCTTAGGTGCTGTCTGAGGCAGTGGCCCAGTTGGCATCTGTGATGGCATCAAGCACATTCATCCTCAGAACGTTAGTCCCAGGAACAGAGCATGCAGATACGATTGGACCATTAGTGTTGGCTTTGAATCTGGGCACCTGGGTCTGATTTCTCCTTTACTTTGGCAAGTACCTCTCAGCCTCAGATGATTCCTCCTGTCCAAAAAAAGCAGAAAGAAATAAGAACCTACTTCACGGCATTGCCATGAAGGCAAATAAAACAAAGCACTATGAAAAAGAGGGCTACTGTAATGTCCATCGTGGGTGGAGACCCCACCCCTTGGTGTGCAACCGAGCGCGGGGGGCTTACCCTGTCTATGAGAGTTGGTCGTCGGCGGAAAAAAGGACGGGAGGCCGATACAGCTCCCAGACAGTTTGCACAGACAGTTTACTTGTGTCAACCTCTTGGCATTCATGGGGCCTGTTACAGCACAGGCCCCTTTTCCTTACACAGACTCGTGCTGTCGGCACACGATAGACTTGTTCCCCATTCCTCCCTGACCCCTTGAGGATGCAGGCAGGGCTCTCTGGCTGGTGCCTGTTGGCCAGGGGTATGGGTTCCTGATGGCCGCCGTGCTGTTGTCCGGGGCCAGCTTAGCTGTCCTTGGGAGGGCCCCAGGTACTTCCGGGCTTGCCCCCCCAATTAGCCGGCCTCCAGTGGAGGTACTTGGCTCTGTACCTTCGCTTCTCCTGATGTCACCCCCGGGGCCCAGGTGAGTCTAGGATCGGGGAGCTCCCAGCCCCTCTCTCCAGGGCTGAGGTAAGCAAAGTTCCCTTCGGGGCCTGGATCATCTGAATAAGGCCAGAGTTTTTACCCCCTCTGGCCTTCCCCTCAACCCTGCTCCCACCTGGAGAGGAGTGACCTCTCCCTAGGCTGCCCAGCCTCCTTATGAAGTCAGTCTCGGGCTGGGCCAGCCCCACCCCTTCTGGCCACGCGGCTGCTTGCTGCTCCCAGGAGGCATTAGGCCCTACTCTCTGGGAGGTATCCTGCAGGGGACCCCAGTCCTGCCGGGGCTTAGGTCTTACTCCTGAGGAGGCCCCTACTCCTGAGGAGTTCCTGGCCACCTGGGCTGGGCCCGGGTGACAGCTACCTAAGGGCAAAATAATAGTAACAGGGACTTTGTAACACTGAGAGTTGATTCAAATGTTCATAAAAAGCATATGCATGATCCATCTGAACTGAATTGCAAATGGGATGCTTCATGTTGAAATGCTTCTCCAGATGGGAAGTGACCATGTAAGGGAGACGTCTCTGATACATATGTACATGCAAGAGCACTCAGAATGTTTGATCATTTAAAGAAGTGATTTCCCCTACCTGCGTTTTGAAGTAGTGTAATAAAATATTTTCTTAACATTTCAATCAGATGTAAGTGGTGCCAATTTCCAAATCGTGTTCCTCTTTGACACCCAAGTTCAGCTTCCAAACTTCTGGGTTTCTTTTGTTTTATGTGGGACTGAAAGTTTTGCTAACAAGGAAACTCAACAGGAAGGAAAGTTTCACTGAAAAGTCATGAATTTGGTTTGCGTTTAGGTGAAAATATACAGCTAAGTCTGCTGATGGACAGTACAGAACCAGCAGTGTGTTCAGTTTAGTTATTGACTTACATACGCATGAATGTTTTCATCTAATGATGACTGCTACATGGTTCTCTGTTCGTTTCCAAATGCACCCTGTTCAAAGACTGGCTAAAAGCTAAAGCAAAGCTTTGAAATATTTTTGCAACCTCGGCAAATCTAAACAGACTTTAATGGTTTCTTCTGAAAGTTTCATTTTTCTATTTACTCAGCTTATTGACATTCTAGGTCACTTCGAAAGCAAGATTGCCTGGGTCAACAATTTGCATGGAAAAGGAATTACCAGTGCCGCCGCCCCCCAAAAGACAGCATGCTCCTAACGGCAGGGATCACAAATAGCTCATACCCCAAGCACAATTTCTTAACTTTCTGAAAGCCAGAATTAACCCAGACATTCCCATTACTATTTTGTAGCAACTTTCCCACAGAGAAATGGATCCTTCTTCATCCGACTCCCAAACACGCAGCATATCAGCAAGATTAAGAGCCCAAGCCTATGCATGTCTACTCAGACATAAATCCCATTATAGTCAATGGGCTTTACTCCCAGGTAAACATGGATAAGATTGCAGCCTAACAGCCCAATCCTGAGCTGCCCAGAGCTCCCAGGCTTGGCGGCTCCGTGCAGGGCTCCTGCCGGATCCTGCACTTCCCGCGCTACCACGGGAGACACCTCGGGAGAAGGGGACGTTTGTCCCCTTTCCCTGAGTAAGGGAAGCAGCCCTGCAATGGGGCTACTCACTTTAGTGGTCACCAAAAGGTCGGCGCTAAAGTAAAGGCACTCATGTAGGACATGCAGCCCTACACGAGTGCCTTGGATCCAGCAGAGCTCGGCTCTGCGGATCCACCTCCCCCACACCCCCAACACACCTCCCCCCTCCCCAGAACGCCTCGCTCATGCCCCCGGCCACTCCCCCGCCTCCCATTCCGCAGCCTGGCAGTCTGGAAGAGCTGTGGAACCCGGGCGACCGCCACACGCTAGCCCAGCACCGGAGCCATGCCGCGGACCTCAGGATTGGGCTCTAAGATACCTTTAGGCATACATTTATTTTTATTAGGATTATGTTCCACTATTTTTCTGTTGTGAACCTCAGAGTACATACAGGACTGGCCCAGTCATGAACAAGGCAATTTGTGTCAAGTGCAGGTGATGGAGGAGCAGCAGATTCAGTGTGCCTTTTACCCTGAGTCTCTGTTTCCTGCTTAGCAAGTAGCAGTTGGATCATCCATTCCCCTACCTTCCTTTTTCCACTCAAGAGATTACACATATAACCTAATTATCCACAGAATTTTCACCCGCAGTTTCTCTCAACACGATCAGAAGGGTCCTTTAAATTAAAAAAGTTGTTTAACAATACAACTGGGTGATTGTTGGACCCAGTGTTGGACTGGGTACATAGGCTTCCACAGCAGTTACCTGTGCAGACTTGTCAGACCTAGATGTGTTCAACTTAAGCAAGGTAACTAATGGTTGCTGCTTGTTCTAGTGAGAGATCACTTGTTTTGACACACGTGTGGAGGTTTCACATGTGTGAATGAACCTCCATTCATCCTGGAGGTTCAGTGGTGGGTGAGGGTAGTTCCTCCAACAGCAATGGCTGGTGTAAACTCTACTTAAAGGAGCATGACTCTTCTCTCCACTGGGACAGCAGTAAAGGAGGAGTCCATTCCAATTCCCCACAATCTTCCACCATGCAGCCATGCTGATGGAGCACATGCTATATAGAATGCGGCAACCAGACAGACTGGGAAATGTAAACACACTTTTTCTTACCCGCTGATAGGGTGTCTGATTGCCAATGGGTCTCCTCAGACCCATGCCAGCTGTTTTGCTGGCAAAAGTCCAAGGAGATTCAGGGGATATATTGGACTGGAAAAAAGGGATAGCATGCTGCTGCAGCCAGGATCCACCCCCTCCAGCCCCTGAACTGCCCCCTGCTCTCCCTGATCCTGCCCCAAATCTTCTATGATCTGCCTCTGCCTGCACCTTATCTGCTACTACACAGGCTGGCCATTTTCTTCAGTGGCTCTGATGTGCACATCAGCAGGGCAATGATTGCGCTGAATATAGTTCCTTTAGAAGTTCATCAGTCACTGTTGTTAGAGTTGCAACCCTTTGTCTGGTAAAGAGTTGTATTGAACCTTGGATGAGCAGGCACACAAAACAGCATACACCAGCAGAGTTCTTTGAATGGAGTGGTTATATTTCAGAGCAAGGGTTATCACAGGTAGAGTAATCAGTAAACAATCCTAGTCAGCACAATGAGCAATCAGTCCATAAACAACATATCCAAATCAGTTTTCCAAGCTACACAGTCAAAGTTCATTCCATGGTCAGTAACAACATGTATATACTCACATCCAGCCTCCCAAGTTACTGGCAGCAGTTCAGTAGTCTCCTACTACACTCCTACTGCTGCACTGGCAGCTCAACAGACCAAACATTAAGTATTTGGAGTGGCCAATCGGTGTAGGCTAAGCCACACCCAGGGTGAGGCAGTCACAGGTGTTTGCTGATCCTGCTGACTCCAGCAATCTGCACCTGTTCCTGAACCACCTTGTTGGTTGTGTTTCTGCCTTATCCAGAACATAGACCTGACAACTGTACTTTTGGCAGTCTCCACATTTGACATTGAAATGCCTGGCACAGAAGTCACAAAACTAGATTATCTTGATAATGCCTTTCAAGATGGGTGATAATGTTAGGAAGCATCAGGACACTATAACTCTAGACAGCACCCTTTGGTTTCAAGGACAAAGAACTGAATTTTGAAGGAACTTGCCAAGTTTTTCTAGGTTAAGCTTTCTTTCATTCCCCACTATGCGCAAATGTCATAATTCTGTTCCCAGAGCAAATTGTCTAATTAACAGCTTGTCCCAGATGAATACCCACCATCTTTCCCTGTACATTTTCTCAAACTTTGAAATAACTATTGCCTTTGTGATGACAGTAATATATTGGATTTCTGCCAAATAAATATTCCTGATCATTGCCACAAAGGACAGTTTTACTTGTATACAGCAAAATAACATTAACACAATTACAATAAAATTCACTACACTAAAGAGATCTCTACCAACACAAAAGTTCACATCAAACCTGATTACATATTACTGGTATCTGCTAATCTCACTGACTATCAGTGAGAATAAAGTGAACTGGTGGATAACTATTCTGTAGATGCAGAGGAACAAATCCGAACTTGGAAACTAATCCATTCTGTCCTGTTTTCTCCTTGCCAAAAATTATTTCAGATTTGAGGAAACTTATAAGATCAATAGCATTGCCATGAGTACTCATAGCCATGACTCCAGAGGCTGTTAATATATTGATGCCGATCTGTTGCATCTACCTTCCCTAAGCTCTCCACCTGAACCTGAATGAGACCAGTGACAATATCATTTTGATTCATGGGAAGGAAGCTTTTATGAAGTTAAAATTTCAGTGACTTCCTTCCCATTATATACATTTAAACATAGGTAGGCTGTTTTTTATTATTAGAATATTGAGGACACATGACAAGTACACTAAAACAAATACAATGGCGCAACATCAAATGGCAACAATCACCTTCATCAAAGTGCAGGAGCAGGTAATCAGCCAAGGACACAATCCTAACCTACTTTCCAGCATTGACATAAGGGCAACGCAGCTCCGAGGTAAGGAAACAAACATTCCCTTACTTTGAGGAGCCTCCGTGAGTGACACCCAAGTGCAAGATGCAGCACATGTCTCATTGGGACAGCTATGCCAGTGGTGGAAACTTGGTTAGGATTTGGGCCCAAGTCAACAAAACAGTGCCATACAACTTAAACAACAAAGAGATGTGGCACCTTAAGGAACAACAGACACATTTATTATAGCATAACCCTTGTGAACTGAAGTACGCTTTTGCAGATGCATGAATTATCTGTGAACTCTAGTTCATGATGGTTTCTTATGCTACCTTGGATTAGTTTGTCAAAGCCACAAGACCCTTCGTTGTTGCTGCTGTTATAGACTCCCGGCAGCTACCCCTCTGGAAATAATATAGGCTGTTTATGCAATCTGTAGCATCCACAGAGAAGCACCAATGACAGATCATGTTTTACCAAATGAACTTTTTGCTAAAGCCGGCAAATATCTCATTTGTTTGTTTTAGTGACAGTTCATTCTCTATTTTTCTGAGACACACATAACACATCACACACACCAGTTTGCAATAACAGTGGATTTGGGTGTTAATATTAGGAATTGTTTGCTTTTTGAGTGAAAAGGCCATTTGAGGCTTATGGTAAACATCCTATAAATGGCAAGAATGAAAAGGGATCTTGCTTCTGTAAAGGTTTCAGAAAGAAAGCATTTTTAGAAAGCATCTGCTTTTGCTCTTCTTTCTCTCCCTTTCAAAACAGAGTTTTACTCATACCTCCTTGCTCATTTAACAAGAAATAGGCACCTTTATTGATTCACAATTTCTATTCTCCAGCATGACCAAGCACACCGGAGAAGTCCCTGCAGCACTCAGAACAAAAGCACTAACAAAGTACACACAGTAGAACAGAATTCTTTGGTGTTTCTCAGCCAGGATAGCCTCAGAAATTACACAATGAACTGGTAGCACACAATGTTGAAAAGTCTTCCAATGACGCTTCACTTATGTAAGTCCAATGAATATCATTTTGGCCCCACTTTGTTGAATGAGGCTATGCTCCCAAAAAAAGCATGCTTACTATTTATTGAAATATTCATGTCACAATCTCTGACTTACAGAAAGCACCTTTCAAAACAAACCAGCCAAATAAAAATTATTTAACTGCACTGAATTTGAAATT
Organism: Tiliqua scincoides; assembly: GCF_035046505.1. Classification (NCBI taxonomy): domain Eukaryota; kingdom Metazoa; phylum Chordata; class Lepidosauria; order Squamata; family Scincidae; genus Tiliqua; species Tiliqua scincoides. The sequence goes on from NC_089822.1 coordinate 195,243,942, forward strand.
AAAGCACACCAAACATTCATCACAATAAAAGCAATTACATGCCTATAATCTAACAGCTGGATAGCATTCCAATTAAAGGCAGTCCACGTGCATTTAAAGTAGCACAGATCAGCCAGTAGGAAAAACTTTGTGAAAGAAGCAGATTTTTCCTAAGAATTTCAGCCTTAGGATTCCCATGTGCAAAGGGAGCTGGTGAGATGATGTTGCAGGGAACTATTTGCTAAAACTCTCAAGTGGGAGAAGGCCCCACACTTTTACCAGCAGTGTCATGCTTCAGTATTTTACCTCTATGACTCACCAGCAGCATGCTGTATGGGCCACTAACATAATTGCCTCTACATAGCCAGGGTATCACTTGGCCAATCAGCAACCATGTGGGTTGTGTAGTGCTGACTTACAGCCCAATCCTCAGCTGCCCAGAGTGCAGGGCTGCTGCAGCACCAAAATGGCTACCATGGCATTCTAAGCGCAACCAGGCAGTCTATGGCGGCTCCTTGGGGGAATGAAAGCAGCCCGCAATGGGACTACCCAATTCTATGCCAGCTCTGGAGCTGCCGCCAAATTGGAGAACCCCGTGTCGGACCACACGATCCCACACAGGGCTCAGGATCCAGTGCAGCAGTCTCACCTTCCTCCCACCTCACTCCCTCCCCGTCATGCCGCCTCCCCACCCTCCGCCTGCCTTCCCCCTGCCTCCCCTACCCTGGACGCCTCCTCCCACCCCCATACCCCTATTCATCTCTCCGCCAATACACAGTCCAAGTGACAGCCAGGCAGTGGAACACAGACCCAGCGCTGGAGCTGGCCCAGTGCGGACTAGCTCTGGCGCTGGGTCCACGGTACTGCTTGCAAATGTGCTTTATGGCACATTTGCAACAGTGTGCACTGGTGGTGAGCCAGCATGCAGGGCTCTGGATCGGGCCCTTAGCCGCTCTCTGTTGCAGTGTGATAGCTGCTAATAAGAGCACGAGGCTCTGTTCCCTCTTGGTTGCTGCTCATTACTCCCTGCCATACTGCACCACATCACACTACCAGCCACTGACACATCTGAAAAACCATATTCTGGGGGGCGGAGCTAACTTTCAGTGAAGTTGCAGTGAACTTTGGGGGTTCCCGAAGAGACTGCGAAATAGATGTGTTTTCATGTGCCTAAACAACTAGGGCACGCTTTGGTGCCAGGAAGACGGTACGAAGAGCTGAGAGCTTGAACGGGGGGGTCCTTAGAAACAGGCAATTTCAAGGATTTCTCTCTGTTTTGCTCTGTGCTGAAGCATATCTATCCCGGGCGCCATCTTTGAGAAGCTCAGAAAGCTGAAAATCCGTCCTCCCACGGCCTAGATACAACAACATTGCAGCGAAAAAAGCTATTAAGAGTGAGTGAACTTGGTTTGTTAAAAAGTTTTATTGAGAACTGTAAGTAAGAAGTCTGGAGGAGGAGATAATTCAAGATTATTCACGCTGGCCGTTAGCCACCCAGGGGGGGAATAGGTGAATTGGTATTTCCCCTGCTGGAGTAAGTGCAAGATTATATTTTTTTTTAATGGTATGTACCGAAGAGAAATAAATAAGTAATTTTCAACGAAGGAAATAAAGTTTACCTTCATTTTCCCAGCAAAAAGCCTTTATTTAAGCCTGGACACTGCTAATTTCAGTTTCGGTTTCTCAGCAAGAGGCTTGAATTTTTTTTTTTCTTCTTTTGGTCATTTAAAGGCATACTAACCTAATTTGACTGTGGATTTGATTGACTTTTTTTTGGATATAAAAATCTGGAAAGTAGCCCTGGATACATAATTAGAAAGTAGCCCTGCAGGAAGTGGCTCGAGTTGGTGTTGATAAAAATGGCTTTTGAAAATCTAAAAGATGATCGTGAAAGCCAGGCCTTGTTGGTGGACTTTCTGATGGATTTTAGAAGAGAAATGGAGCAACAAGTCAGAGAACTCTCTGAACAAATTGGGCAAATAAGCTCCTCCCTTGTAAACACGCGGGAACAGATTATAAACAATAGAGAAGAAAAAAGAATGGATCAGATGTCGGGTGAAGTTAAAGAAGTGGAGTATTTTGAAATGGGACACGAGATGGAAGAAGAAATTGTCATAATAACTGAGAATCTTAAGGAAGAAAAAAGACGAAATGTTCAGAGAGCAAGCTGTCTCAAGAAGAGGAAGAATTTATGGATTGAATTCAAGAATAACAGAATGAAAAAGAAGAAAGAAAGAAAGAAGAAAGAAGAAAGAGGGGGGGACTTAAGAAGAAAAAGAAGAAGTGGAAGAACCAGTAGGAGGACTAAGAGGGAACACCAATAAGATAGAGTACAAAGTAAACAATAAGAAGAAGGGCAAAATGGTTGAACAATAAATAGAATTTTTTTAAAAAATATATTAAATTAAAATAGATGCAAATAAAAATTTGAAATATAAATATTGTGGAAATTAAGTGGTATTAAGATAAATATTTTATTAATTAGATTAAATTAAAGTGGATGAAAAGGGAATTTGGAATATAAGTATCATGAAAATTAAAGTGGTAAATATATGAAATAAATTAGATGGAATTGTAATTTTGGAATATAAGTATGGTGTAAATTATAGTGGTATTAAGATAAATAAAAGGGTTATTTTATAAAAAAAGAAGGTAAATAAAATAAATTATAGATGTCAATTTATTTTGGAGAAAATATTAAACCTGTATTTTAGGTTAATAAATATGTGGTGGATAAGCGAAGTATAATATTATTGTAATTGGAGATATTTGTTTTTAGATGTGATATTAGAAATTAAGAATCAGATAAGAGATTGTATTTTAGAGGTTAGTTTAGTGGTAAGAAGAGTCTATAAGTAAAAATTTGAAGCCTTTTTTGATTGGATAGTTATGGAAAATGATGTATAACATGTTATAAGAGATATTGAAGGAGGTAATACCATTGTAATTGGAGACTTCTTTTTTAGATGTTATATTAGAAATTAAGAATTAGATAAGAGATTTTATTTTAGAGATTAGTTTAGTGGTAAGAAGAGTGTATAAGTAAAAGTCTGAAATGTTTTTTTTTTTTTTTATGATGGGATAGATAAGGTTAGAGGAAAAATATGGAATGTTAAAGTACTAACCAGTTGGGTTAAAGAATATGATAATTTTTGTATTGATTATTAATTTTGTGTGGATTAATGTTTGTTGTAATCGATGGCCACCACCCTCGTGTGTAACCTATGTAGTCCTAGCCCTAAGTCTATCCAATTTTCCTTACCTGTATCTGTAATAAATAAATAAAGCATTATAAAAAAAAAATGAAAAACCATATTCTGGAACTATATAGTAATTAGATCTCAACAAAATGTCAAAGAGTCACACACCTGGCTGACATCAGGCAAATCTGTATTAGCCACTTCAATTGTGCTAACTTCCTTCCCAGACCACAGCATGGCTTCTCCTCCAGGTCATGTCTAATTCCACTTTTCACCAAACACAAGAGAGCAGAATGCAAACAAACTGCTCTACATTTTAAAGCGCCAGAAGTAACTGTTTCTCAGGACAGCCCCTCGTTCTTCCAAAAAAAGAAGACAGACCAACACCATTAGCTTCCTGCTTACCTGGTGCAAGCCTATTTCGTTTTATTGGGGTTGATGGAGAGTTTTATGGCTAAGAACTAAACAAACTATTGTCTATGTACTACTTTCTGACCGAACACGTGCAATTAAAGATACTGTTAGAAAATCCAGTTCCAGCATAGGAAAAAAAAATTAGATTACTAAATAGTAAAATAAATAAAAAAATTAAAGACTGACTAGTAGAAGGAGTCGGGGAACACAGACTGTTAATAGGCACACCTGAAAAATTATGATTATAACAGTGCAATAATAGATGTGTCTACTAAGAAGTAAGCTGCATTGAGTTTAATGGAATTTAGAGCACAATCCTATTGAGCCTTAGCACTAGCGCTGACCTCCAACACCAGTGCTGGGTGTCGTAAATGTGCCATAAAGCGCATTTAAGGCCCCCTCAGAGTAGAGCACTGGCGCTGAGCCAGTTGGCACTGGGCCCAGTGCTGGATGGAGGATGCCACATGGCTGCCTGGAGCAAGGTAGGAGTGCCAGATGGCAGTGCTGCCTCTTGGAGAGGGGTAAGGTGTTCTGGGGCAGGAGGAGGGCTGGGTGGGGGATGGAATTGGCCCAGTAGGCGGTGTGACCAGCAGAGGCCTCCTCCATTAGATCCTATGTGTCAGGCTGAAAAGCCCAACAAGGAGGTTCTCAAGTTGATGCCAGCAAAACAGCCGGTGCAGACATGATATGCTCCATTGTGGGGCAACTGTTATCCTAGGAAAAGGGGATGAAAGTCCCCTTCCCCTGAGGAAACCTCTATCAGTTTCCCGGCACCTGAGGGATAGTCATCATTTTGGCACTGCTGTTCCTTTGGGCTCTGGGAAGGATAGGATTGTGCTGTTATTCCCTAGTAAATTTTTATAGGATAGCAGCCGAAGGTGACAACAACAGTATTAGCAAATACATGCAATTGTAGAAAAAAACAAATTACACAATATTAGACAAGCATTAGTTTTCATAAAATATGATAATATTTGTAAATATGCAACCACAATTAATTGCAATGATCACAGAAAATCAGCAGGTCCCTTGATCTTTAAGAGCCAGGGAAAGCATGTGATAGATTAGAGTGGGATTCGCTATAATCATGCGTCAAACAATTTAAGCTTAATTATGCTATAGGTAGTTTTGAATAAGGATTGTGACTCCATGGCTTTGGAGCAGAACACAGAAGGAATGAGGCAGAGTTGTCCTTTGTCAACTTAACTTTTTACTGCAAGTTTACAGTAAAACAATTTACTACTTGTTATCAGGACTGAGAAAATACATGGGCTCAATATTACCAATGAAGCATAAAGACTAATTTTCTTTGCACATGAGACATGTGCAGTATTTGACAACATCAAAGGCATGATTAGAGGAAGTCATGAATATAATAACAATTTATTGGTCACCTTGGAGACATAAAGGGTAAAAATATTAATAGAACAAAACATCAGTAAAGAAGAATATATGGAAATAAAATCAATTATCTTGAACACATAAAATATTTTGGGAATTAGATGAGACTATCATATAATAATAAGAATTTACTTAAAAATAAGTATGAGCCAATATGGAGACAATTATGAAAAGCTATTTTAAAAAATGCACTAGCTTGATATAGGTAACAGTGTTTGATATTAAAAAGAATTAATTCCATTAAAATGAGTATACAACTTGCTTTTCTGTTTTGGAATATGTCTCATGTTCAGCTACAGGAAAAGAATACATTTATTTTAGATAATCAATTGGGTGGTTTTTCAATATGGAAGTACTTTAAGATACATCACTCAGGGATTTGCATAACAATAGTGTAATTCAGTCTTTTGATATCAAATATCTTCAAACTGGAAGCTTTGTTTTAATGCTTCAAGCAAGAAGATCAAATAACATTAAAGAGCTTACTAAATGGTGAACAGTTAGTGCAGTTGAAAACAGAAAGAATTTTCTCTATATTATATAAAATCTCATTATTTGAAAATGATTGCAGTAGAATTAAGTCCTGCATGTTTAAATGGTAGAAAGATATGCAAGTAGAATTAGCAGTATATATTTGGTCTATTTCTTCAAGAAAACTCTAGGTCCCCATCTCCCAGTAGGTCTTATTGGAGTTGTTTTAAGACGGCCTCCCAACTGAATACCTTGCGCATTACATAATATTTATAGTACAATTGAATACAGAATGTTGGTACTACTGTATGAAGCAAAGAAAGTTGATTACATACTAATAAATATGTATGTTCATAATGGTATGTCTGTAATCAATCAGGCAACCCAGTCCTATTCCCCACCATTTTACGTTATGCAACCACACTGATGGAGCACATACTGCAGTAATGGTGGTGGGGCGGGCTGACCAGACATACCTGGGAAAGCTAAGTAAAAATATTAAAATATGGTATAAATTTTTCATAAAGATATTGGTAGGGTTCATCCATTGCTTGTAAATATTCCATGCTATCATTTTATTCATTGCAAATTATATTATTTTTGTTAATGAGAAGATAATTCTGTGTCCCAAAGAGGCTCACAGTCTAAAAAAGGATGCCAGGAAATAGTCACTGGAAAAGATGTTATGCTAAGCTGAACAGGGACAGTTACGCACCCCCCTCCGATAATTGTAGAAGAAGCTCCACTTTAAAAGGCTCCTCAATGTCCATCTAGCAGGGACACATTAATCTATATTAGTAGAGGTAGTTTTTGTGTGTGTGAGAGCAACACAGAATGCTAAATAATGAGAATTTCTGCTCAAATCATGATATAAAACAATATTAAGATCAAAAAAGGAAAAACCACTGGTTTCACAAAATAACACCACTTTTGCTTATTTTTGAAGAATCCACAAGTAGTTTTCACTAAGGAAGTTAGCCCCTGATGGGTTTCCAATGGTGGAACGGCTGAGTAAAAGTATCGGCTAGAGCAGGGGTCTGCAAACTTTTTGGCCAGAGGGCCACATCAGATACCTGGCATGGTGTTGAGGACCGGAAAAAACTTTAAATATAAAATTTATATAAATAGAGATAGAACTTAGATGAGTGAATAAATGAATGTATGGGCTCATTCATTCAACCTCTCTGGCCCTTAGAACACCCTCCAGACACTACCAGAGCATAGTTCCTGTCAAGTTCGGCCAAGTGGGCCAGAGGCTTTCATGGGACAAGTGGCCTGCCGTGGGCTGGATAGAGGCTTGCTGCAGGCCACATCTGGCCCCCGGGCCAGCGTTTGGAGACCCCTAGGCTAGAGGGTGTGTGTGGCAGCTGGGGGGAGGAGAAAGCAAATGGCTGAGCAGAGGCACTGAGAAGGAAGCGCTAAGGCTGAGATTCTGACCTGCTTCACTGATTTTACTTTTTCTGTATTGTACTGGACCTTGACCTCATCACTTTACGTGGTTTTTTTTTTTTTTTGGCACATTTTATGCCATTCTGGTATGCAAAGGGGGAGATACTGTGATTTAAAAAAAATTCTGTGTGGTTCTGCACTTTTGAGAAGCTTGGAAAACCGTGTATGTATATATGCTTGGTAATGGTCTAAAATGATACAGAGTTCACAGCTGAGATGCTTATTGTGCTTTATTGCACTATTTGTACAATTTAGAATAAGAATTTGGATAAAAACTCATAATACCACAATTTTAGTCAAGAAATTTTGGGAAAAAAATCCCAAAGAACACTTCTAAATATTGGTACTTCATTCAAATACCTCAGGAATTACCCTGACATGGGTTTCCCTATGTTCCATTTTATCCTCACAACAATCCTGTGAGGTAAGTTGGGCTCAAAGCTGGTAAATGTGCCAGATCATCTAGTGAGTTTCATGCCTGAGGGGATGTTCTGAATGCATGTTCTCCCTAGTCCAAGGATCTATCCACTACACCGCACTACCTCTTACAGTACTTATGGAACATAACTTTTTTTTGCTTTATTATTATTATTTTTTTTTTGCAAACAACACTATCACAAGCGTGCATAGCTGGGGAGAAATAGAATCTCCATTAATTAGTACTAGTCCTGAAAAAGTTGCCATTCTTTTGGAGTAGATCATCAATTGAGTGGAAGATTCCCCCCTCTCCCGCATTCCAGGTCCCAGCTAATTATATGAAGGAATTGTTCGGGAGATGTTGATGGACACATCTGTCACATCTCACTGATGTGTTGCATTCTCCCTCCGATCATTACAAAATAGATTCCCAGTATGGGTCCATATTATACTGACACTAGCGTGTCAAGATTGTCTGCCCAAAATGACTGCTCTAAGAGACAAAGAAGGAAGATACTGAACGCTCTTGCCACACTCCTGCTGGGTAATTTAAGGCAGTTCAGAGCATCTTTGTATTGTTGTTTTTCTTTCCCTCTAGTACTGCAGTTAGTCTTTTTTCCAGAAGTCCTGCTAGGGTTTGACAACAGAAATGGAACGATATGCTGGTTCAATTGAAAGCAGCAGCAGGCAGAGACAAACTGTCAGGGGGTGGTAGGTTCCTTGGTAGAAATTTAATTTGTTCAATATGATAATCAAAGAAAGTGGAAGGGGGTGTGTGGAAACAAAGAAAGGAAACTGGAAGCAAACAGCAAGCCTTCCTGCAAGTTTCAGCAGAAAGGGAAGGAACATGGTGAGGTAAAAATTATGGAAACGAAAGTGTCTTTTGTTTTAATAGAGCACTCAAGGGACTAGATACTATTTGCTAACTGAGAGTGAGAGACATGCATGTTTCTTTCCTTTCTGTCCCCAGCCATTCATATGTTACATTTTTCTTAGGGTGTATAACAAAAATTGCAATGAGTGAATGTAACTAACATGTGTTTGCAAATTTATGTATGTTACAGGTGCATTAATATGGAAGCCACAATCAGCTGTTGCTTCCTTCTGAGTGTGTATCGGGTGGCAAAAATAGTGTGCCACTTTGCAATGCATAGCTGTTTCAGGAGTTTCTGTTTCAGTCTTGCACTGGTAACTTGTTGCCTATTGAAATGTGATTTTTTTTTTAAGTATTATAAACTCAAAACATTCACTTTACCCATAAAATCCAAAGCCTCCATTCAATCTTCTAGGACCAGGACCAACCAGCTAAAGTCTCCAGCACTGTAGGAAATTTGAGGCAAATCTCTTAAAATCATAGAATCACAGAGTTGGAAGGGACCTAATAGGTCATCTGCCTTAGGCAGGAAATCCTCTTAGAGCATCTCCAACAGGTGCTTATCGAACCTCTGCTTGAATATCTCTAGCGAGGGAGAGTCCACCACCTCTCTTGGCAATCTGTTCCACTGCCGAACTGCCCTGACCATCAGGAATTTTTTCCTGATGTCTAATCGAAATCTTCTCTTTTGCAATTTGTTACCCATTGGTCTAGTTCTACTTTCAGAGACAGCTGAGAATAAATTCTTTCCTTCTTTCATATGACAGCCCTTTAGGTATATGAAGAGAGCTATCATATCCCCTCTTAGCCTTCTCTTCTCCAGGCTGAACATGCCAAGTTCCCTCAACCTTTCCTCACAGAGCTTGTCCTCCAGCCCCCTGATCATCCTCGTCGCTCTCCTCTGAACCTGCTCCAGTTTGGCTGCATCTTTCTTAAAGTGGGGTGCCCAGAATTGGACACAATACTCCAGGTCAGGTCTAACCGGTGCAGAGTAAAGTGGAACCACAACTTCTCGAGACTTGGAAGCTACGGTTTGGTTAATGCAGTCTAAAATTGCATTTGCCTTCTTTGCAGCCGCATCACACTGCTAACTCATGTTCATCCTGTGATCCACTGCAACTCTAAGGTCCCGCTCACATGTAGTGCTGCCAAGCCATGTATCTCCCATTTTATACCTGCATCTTTGATTGTTTTTGCCCAAGTGCAGAACTTATGTTCTTATGTTCTTATGTAACTTTGCATTTATCCCTGTTGAACTTCATCTTCTTCATTTCAGCCCAGTATTCCATTTTGTCTATGTCTTCCTGAAGGCTTCTACTGTCTTCTGTTGTGTTTGCCACTCCTCCCAGTTTGGTGTCATCCACAAATTTGATGAGGCTCCCTTGTATCCCCTCATCCAAGTCATTGATGAAGATATTAAAGAGAACCAGGCCCAAGACAGAGCCCTGGGGTACCCCACTCGAAACCACCCTTCAGGTTGATGCAGAGCCATTGACAAACACCCTCTGTGTATGGCCGTCCAACCGTGTTGCAAATTCATCTAACGATTATATTGTCGAACCCGTATTTTACCAATTTGCTGATTAGGATGTCATGTGGGACCTTGTCAAATGCTTTACTGAAGTCAAGATATATTACATCTACTGCATTCCCACAGTCCAGTAAGCTAGTAAGAAATGAAGAAGCTACAACAGTTAAAAAAATATTTCCTGAAAATCAACATGGTTTGCAAGTTACTAATCTTTAGTCAAATTTAGAGATTTCCCCTTGAATTTTTTTTTTTTTTCAGGAATTCATGGTATGTTTTGTTATTGTTGATGGTGGATTTTTATGGAGTTAGTTCTTCTATAATTTTGAAGAAAATCTGTCAAGCAGAGGTTTTCTTTTTGCTTCTGGTTTTTTAATTCACTTTAATTGCCCATTTTATCCAGTGGGGGACATGTGTGGCCAGAATAATATTGCAGATGTCATGGTGGGGGGTGGGGTTGAGGCATTTCCCTTACCCTCGGCAAACATGGCTGCCCCCTGTTCAGCAGAATGCTGTCTGAGTTAATTAAAAACTATTTTGTTCATAAGATCAATATCCTTTGGCCAATTTTTCTGACATAAGGATAAACTAGAAGGCTGAAACAAACCCCACTCACAATTTGGTCCTGACCTGAGGATAAATTAGGGTGCAATCCTAACTCCTGGTTGAGCCAGCACAGGCATTCCTGTGCCCGCTAAGAATGCTGCAAACATGCTGTAAAGCATGTTTGCATCTACTCATGAGCCAGCAGAGTCTGTCCAACAGCCTGCACCCACTTGTCATCACTGGAGCAGCGCCAGGGAAGGTTGCTGGGAGAGGGTTGCAGAAAGGGTATTTTGGAGGGAAGGAGGGGGTTTTTGGGGTGGAGGGAGGGTAGAATGAGGTGGATCATGTTAGGGAGGGAGCAGGACTAGCAGGGCAGACCTCCAGCTTGTCCTAACCCCCCTCCCCCGGCCGCCTGGTATTGCACCAGGCTTCCCGGATTTGCACCAGCTAAATAGTTGGAGCGAATCTAAGAAGCCCTATAAAGGGTTTACTTGGAGCAAGGGGAACTATATCCCCTTATCCCAAGGAGACCTCCAACTGCCTCCTGAACTGCATTGGCTGCAGCATAGGCCCTGAGGCTCCACTGTGCCGTCACAGTTTATGATTGGGCTATTAGTGAGAAACCGTGCTATCGAAACGGTTTATATAAACAAAGTTGCATGTCTGCCATTTCTGAAATTTGCCTCAATGTAAGGAAAGCATAAACGCCTTATCATCTAAACATTTTGCTCTAATATGCTGCAAAATGGGCAAGTTCAGACAATGTCAGACTTACCCCTAACATCAGGATAATACACATGAAGCATTCTGCCCACTCCAAAAATGCAATTCAAATTCTAAGAATTATTGTTGGCTTCAGCTTCTGCCAAAGACTTTCCTTCTGGTTAATTTAAGATGCTCCCAATATGCTTATTTTTCTTTTGTCGCCATGATCATGTGATATGTCTACACACACACACACACACACACACACACACACACACACACACACACACACACACACTTTCCTTTATGACTGGCCTCTTGTCATTCTTTTCATCACGGCCATGACTCAAGCCTTTTGTTTTAAAACTTTTCACCTGCCATCTCTCCTTACCCATAACTCTCTCTCTCTCTCTCCTCTCCCCTTTCTCACTCCCTGTCTCCTGCAGAAGCTCGTCAGCCTGCTTTGTCGGCATCTCCCACGTCTAACTACTTGCCTTCTGTCACGCTGCTGTCTGGAACAGTTTTCTCCTCCTCTCTCTTCATCGTGCTGCATCCCCGTCTTCCGGCAAGTTCCTTAAGGGCCTTTTCTCCAGCAAAGTTTTATTCACAAACACCGTACCCCCATCTTAACTTGCATCTCCACTGCCATCTCCCTAAACCTGCATTCATTGCTTATTGAACACCAGCTGTCCTGCAGCAGCAGCCGCAGCCATGAACACAGATCTATGCTTGCATGACACTACGGGTATAAAATATGAGGAAATCTACTGAGTTTGCAATGGTAAAATGAAGACAGAAGCCTTTGTTTGCCTTTCCCAATAATGTACTGGCATCTTTGCTCCTTTGAATGTCTCACAATGTACTGTATTTTTATTTTGTCACCAGTTCTCTAAGCATATCACAATCAATTAAAAAATCACAAAATTAGATTTCATTTACAGTGAGTGGCATTATGATTCAAGCTACCTTTATCTCCTCCTCTACACTGGGGTCTCACAATGTCATTCCTCCCCCCAGCTCCTGAGAGTTGGGGGCCTCAACAACAGCATGGGATGGGGCTGCAAAAGAAGTGGGGGATCTCGAGAAACCAAGCTGAGGCATCTCCATCTCATTTGGAGATGGTCATCCAGTGTCTGGGGCTTCTCCCTCCCCTTGCAGCATCCACATCACATTTACTTGGTTCTTAAAAAATAATGCCCTGTCTTTGAGCAGCTTAAAACAGTTGTTAAACAAAAATGAATCCCACAACATCCAAGACGGTACACTATGTCTCTGGAAAAGGTGACAGGAAGACAGCTTGCCTCTGTGCATAAGCACTGCTCTGGAGTCAGGAAAATTTTAAAATGTGCCATAAATTTTTTTTAAAGTGTCCATAAATACGATAGAATAGAAAAAAAATTCCCTCTAAAGGATAGAAATAGATAGAGCTGTATTGCTTGTTGGGATACAACTACTGCGAAACATACCAGTCATTTCAGAGTGAAAATTAGTGCAAGCTGTAGATTGAATTTGGGGACTGACTAAGGTGCAGTCCCAACCTGTGCTGGAACAGGCAAGCCGACTGGCCTGGACAGTATCCAGGGCAGGTTTGGTGGAAGTTGGGGCACAAGTCACAGTAAAGGGATTTCCTTCCCCTTACCCCAAGTAATGCAATGAGGCTATTCAAATTTGAGCCTACAGTTTCACAGGCCCAAGTGGCCCAAGTAAGTGGCCCAAGTAATGCCGCTTGGGCAGGGAATGGGAGTTGGGATCCTGCCTGTGCTGCCGCAGATGGTCCCACCCTCCTCCTGGGCTCGATCCTGTCCTCCCCCCACTCAGAAATGACCCCTCCCCACCTTTGTTCCTCCCTCCTACCACTCTCCTCCATCCCTCCAACACTCTCCAGTGCCAGCCTGCCTGGGCAGGCACAAACCTACCTCCTTCAAGCACAGGGCCGGGTCTGCGAGGCCAGTGCACAAATATGCTGGCCTAACCTACTTCCGAGTCATTGCAAAAGTGCTTTATGGCACATTCGCAATGGCTGGGAGCCAGCACAAGGGACTTGTGCCGGCTTCCAGGGGGTTAAGATCACAAAGGATATAGATTGGCTTTCCAAGCAAAGTGAATTCTTCCTTAATATTGACACACAGGCACTGGTTCCATTTCAATGCCAGGAATATACTAAAACTGCACTTTGGTTTCTAAAAAGATAGCAAAACATGCGTGGACAAAACTGCATTTCTGCTTTCAGCGTATCAGCCCTATGGACACATACTTGAAGCAGTGTGCCATTTATTTCATTGACACATAGGATAGTAAGTGTTCATGAGTGTAAATGTAAATGAGTATTTTTCTCCAGCCTACAATTGGAGTGATGAGAAGCAACAATTCATCATGTGATATTTTCCTTATGTGGCTGTTGAAAGCACAGGTAACCCTACCAGGAAAATAAAGACAAACCTGTCGAGAAACTGATAAACCAAAAGCTTGATATGTGACCAAAACCCCATGACAGGATCATTTCAGTTGTGGCACCTAGTCTGTGGAATTTTCTCCCCCTGGATCTTAGGACTTCACCTTTCTTGCTGGCCTTCCATAGACTTTTAAGACTTTTCTGTTTCACCTTCCTCTTAATTAGGGCCTTTGGCTGGTTTTATAGCTGCTTTTATTGTACAGCTTTATTTTCACTGATTGTTTTATTGCTTGTATTGCATTTATGTGTTATGTGTAATCTCTTTATGTTGGAATATATAAAACTCCAGCAAGGCTGGAAATGAAGGGCCTTCGCTTTTCAAATAAACAGATATGTGAGTAACAACTTGTAACAGGCTGGAAGGTCTTAGTTCAGATCTGTGAACCCATGAAAGTCAATAAAAATGTTATATTAACAAGCTGTTAAGAAATTAGAAGGTGTCAAATGTCAGTGAGTGATGGGTCTCCAGAAAAAGAAGTTGTTGCTCATTATTAGTTGTCAAACAGAGCAAATGGCAGTCATTAAACTGTTCTACAGCACTAGAGAATCTCCCAGGTAGGCCCAATTTACTAGTCCATCTAGGGTCCAATTCTATCTGCAAGTTATGATCCCTGCCAGAGTATCACCATGCATGCTGGCGCAATAGCAGACTTGCTGGCACAGAAATTCACCTGCTGACAGACTGCTGACGTGCCTTTGTAACCTGCACACAGCTCAAATGCTGACACAACCCCACTGGTGAAGAGACCAAAACGGTGAAGAAAGCAGGGCATGACATGAGTGGGACGTGTGCAATAAACTCTCTTCAGGTGATAGGCATGCCGCCAACACCAGGCATACGCTACAGCAATGATAGATCAGGCATAAGAAGCATTGGGAAGTTAAACACAGGAGAAAAGTGCTTGTCACCCCCAATCCACCCACTTCACCACGATGGAAAACAGGATATAGACTACACCTAGCAGCCAATGACAGCACACCCACCTGAGCATATAAGCCTCTTTCAGGGAGAGCCCCAGTTAGATCCACAAGCTGGAAAAATGCAGCAGGGAGATTTTAAAAAGCCACGCAGGCACTGGGAGGACTGCAGTCAGGCTTTCAGGGGCCGCACTCATGTGTTGGACTACCATAGACCAAAAATATGGCTCAATACCAGACTGTTGTGTCAATTCTAAAGGTAGAGCACAGCAGCACATGGAGTGCCTGCAAGCCAAGTAGGTCAGAAGGGGAGGTGAAATGAGACAGGGGGAGGACCAAACAGGGTGGGGGGAGGCAGGAGGCATGATGGAAATGGAAGGGGGCAATGGGGTGCCAGCTACTAGAGAGCATCTGGCACCTCCCTTTCTCTCTTCAGACTTGTGCCAGCTAAGGAGCTAAGGAGCTGGCACAGGTCCAAAGAGACCCACTGGCAGTTGGGCTTACAGGGAAGTAAGAAAGAACATGTCCTCTTACATCTCCCAAGCCTCCTACCCCCTCCTCCCACAAGCCTTTTGGGGAGAATACGCTTGGACTGTAAGGACACTACAATGGCACATGATTGAGACTTATAAAATCACGCGTGGTGTAAAGAGCATGAATAAAGTGAAGCTTTGATTATGCTTTGAAAGAACGGGATATAAATCCAGCAAATACACAAACAAAATATACTCATCAGTCTATCAACCATTGAACGTTTGTTCTTGAAAGGACTTACTATTTTGTTTTAACCAGTTATGGATTCTCTCTTTAATGGGTTTGCTTGTTTCCACAGCTGTCAATGACCTTTAGCTGCACAGCAGGTGAAGGTGGATAAGGGTAACTTCTCCAGTTCTTGAGTCTCTCTCCTCTTTGCCTGCCTTATTTATACATCTGTCATGATCAATGTGGTAAGGCTGTCATAAAAGACCTTTTTTATTAAAAGGTTCCTCAGTATTTAATCAAAGCTGCATTGATCACTTCTCAGCGGGCACTTAAAATGTTTATATATCTTGGAGACACTTGACTGTGAGAGCAGAGGGACAGAATGCAAAATTCCTGACAATTCTGGTCTGCTCTGCAACTCTGCTCTCACAACACAAGAAGTGTCAAGCTGAAGGAATGTCTGGATTGCTCTCTTTCTTTATTGGGGTTCTAATCCATCCCCCCCCCCCACTGATTTACAAGCAAGGTATGGTATAAGCATTCAACATTAGGTCTGGTCTAGAGGGTAGAGCCTCCGTCTGCCTGAAGATAACATCCACAAGGTCGCCAGTTCGAGGCCACCAGCACCGTACGACCTTGGAGCAGCTGACAAGCTGAAGCCGAGCTATTCCATCTGCTCTGAGCGTGGGAGGATGGAGGCCAGAATGTGAAGCCAGATCGGAATGAAACACCTTGAATGTAGTCGTTCTTGAAAGAAAGAACCTTCTTTGAAATTGTAAAAATCCCTATTTAAATAGGGATTTAAATAAAGCCTGCCTATGTAAACCACCTTGAATAAAGTCTTGAATAAAGACCAAGAAAGGCGGTATATAAATACCTGTTATTATTATTATTATTATTATTATTATTATTATTATTACTGCACTGCTGATTGGAAGGGTTATTCTTGTTTAACATGTTGAGCATGGAGCCTTTCACTATCCCACTTCCCTTTCCTAGTACCAGTTTTAGGATGCGTGCAACATGATCCATCGTTAGCTATAAGAAAACATACATGTTGAAAGAGCTTTTGCATACACCTGTTCCTAGAGTGTATGTGGTGCCAAGGAATAAGATTCACATGTGGTATTTTTACTTGGGTCTGGATAAAAGTGTGTTCATATGGACACTGCCTCACAGTCCACAAACTCCAATTCAATGTGCTAGTGCTCATTGTGGTTGAGTATTTGCTTGAGGTGTATTTTCTGATGAAACACTGCATTCAGGATTGAGCTTGCAACAGGACACTCATGGCCCCGTGATACCACCCCATAGCAGCTCAGATAGAGATGTTAGTGAATTTTGCTAGGCTCCTGTTTAGAAAATAGTTCCTGAAGCCACAAACCTCCTGAGCTGCAAGAATTCTTTTGAGTTCCAAGAGTTCAAATTTTTTTCCCTTTACTCAGTGGTTTAGCTACGGGGGGGGGGGGGGGGACAACTAAGTTTTGCAGGGCACCTCAACACACCGTGCAAGCTGCCCTTCTCCCTTGCCCTCACTGCTCTTGCTACCAGAGAGGGGGAGAGGCAGCTTGCATGACACATTAAGATACTGTGCAACACTTGCAACACTTAGTGCTGTGCCCCCCCCCCGTACACTACTGCCTTCATTGCCTGCCTTCCTCCCTCTCTCCTTGCCAAACCTTCACCTTCTCCCTTGCTAGTGGTGGCCAGAGCAGAAGAAGACTCTCTCTGTGGGGAGAAGGGGTTTTAGCAAGGCGCAGGAGCATAAAGCTAGGCGGGCCATCGCGTGAGGCTCTCTGCAGACGCGTGTAGCCTCTGGGAACTAAGTGCCTCTGGGAACTAAGTGCCAGGTAAGGCACAAGAGTTTAGCATCTGGGCGAGGAGAAGGCAAGGAGACCTCTGAATTTTGGAGAAGGAGAGGAGGAGGAGCAGGAGGAGGAGGTAAGTGTACTCATTCTAACGCTTTGTCTTTCTAACTCCCTGTCTTCTAACCTTAATCTTACCTTTAAAGCAACCTTAAATCAAAATTGAAAGTTAGCACCTAAGGGAGGTACATAGGGCTACTCGTGAGCAGGAGCAGAGTCCTACTCGTGAGTAAGAGCAGAGTCCTACTCGTGAGTAAGAGCCCAAGGGTCAGGCATTTAAATCAAAGTTGAAAGTTAGCTGCACCTAAGGTAGCACTTAATCGAAGGAAGGGAGGAGGATAAAGTGGAAAGCAGGTTTTTCTACTTGTTTAAATTAAACCTATACTTAACCCAGGTTAAACCTAATCTAAGTTAGAACATAACCTAAACAGGTCAGTAAATTGGGACACAGGATCTAGAGAGCAATAAATAATTAAACAAACCCAAATAAAAACTAGCTTGAGGTTACAAAAACAGTCCAGCCTAAGAGAACAGAACTAGGAGGGAAAGAACCTAGGAAGGGCCAATTCCCAACCCATTAAGAGCCCCATTAGGCTAATCCAAGCAGTCCATTCAGGAGCCTGCAGAGTAGGTCACGCCCATCAGCAGCCATTTGCCTTCCTGAGCTTTTGTAAACTCACCTGGGAAGGCCAGCCCCCTTTCAATCAGGAAGGAAGGAGGGGGGGGAGCCAGCCAGGAGTATAAAGCTAGGCGGGCCATCGCGTGAGGCTCTCTGCAGACGCGTGTGGCCTCTGGGAACCCAGTGCCAGGTAAGGCACAAGAGTTTAGCATCTGGGCGAGTTCAGCAGCAGGGCGAGGAGGCCAGGGCCCCATACACTGCCCTTCCTTTTCCCTTGAGAAGAGGGCTGCTATCCAGTGTACGGTTTTTAAAAGGACCCCTAGATAAAACAACAACAACAACAACAAAAAAGCTATGCAGTCAGACAGCCAGCAGCAGGGTGGGGGCTATCCAGTGTTCTGCATCGAGTGCCACATGTATGATTATATGCCTCTGGGGCATAAGTCATGGGTGTGTCCTCGGTGCAAGGAGCTCCAGGCTCTCAGGGAACGCGTCCGCTCCCTTGAAGCCTTGGTGGCCGACCTGGAGAAGCGCAGGCAGCCAGAGGAGGACCGTGGGGAGACTTCCGGGGACGATCAGGCTTCGTCCCAACCTCAGGCGTGCAGCTCCTCGGCTGCCCGGGTGGGAAGTCTCGGGACTGGAGGACGTCATCCTGGAGAGGAGGGAAACAATCCCCTAGGGGGGACCCCTTCTCCAGGGGATGGGCCCGTATCCGAGCACACTCGGGATACTCCTTGGTGGGAGGGGGGTCGGGGGCTTCTTGTAGTGGGGGATTCGATTATTAGAAACATAGAGAGGGGGGTTTGCGACGGATGTGAGGACCGCATGGTGACTTGCCTGCCTGGTGCGAAGGTTGCGGACATCACTTCTCGTCTAGACAGGCTAGTAGACAGTGCTGGGAGAGAGGTAGCGGCTGTGGTGCATGTCGGCACCAACGACGTGGGCAAGTGTAGCTGGGAGGTCCTGGAGGCCAAATTTAGGCTTTTAGGCAGGAAGCTGAAAGCCAGGACCTCAAAGGTAGCGTTCTCTGAAGTGCTACCTGTTCCACGCGCAGGGCCAGCTAGGCAGGCGGAGATCAGGGGTCTCAATGCGTGGATGAGACGGTGGTGTAGGGAGGAGGGGTTTAGATTCGTTAGGCACTGGGGAACGTTTTGGGACAAGCGGGGCCTGTACAAGAGGGACGGGCTCCATTTGAACCAGAATGGAACCAGACTGCTGGCGCATAACATTAAAAAGGTGGCAGAGCAGCTTTTAAACTGATCCCTGGGGGAAGGCCGACAGGAGCCGAGGGGCATCCGGTTCGGGACTCCTCATCCCTATGGGATGAGGATGGGGAGGTTAGAGAACAACAAGACAAAGGCAGGGTAGGAGAAGAAATTGGGAAAGGTAGGGTGATGGGATGTGATAGACAGTTTGGCACAATGAGAGGATGCGGGGACAAAGGAGCGAAAAAGCAGCCCATCCTGGGGCATTCCGTGTATAAATGCTTTTATGCGAATGCCCGAAGTCTACGAGCAAAGGTGGGAGAACTGGAATGTCTGGTGACAAGGGAAAATATTGACATAGTGGGCATAACGGAAACCTGGTGGAATGCGGAGAATCAGTGGGATACCGCAATCCCGGGCTATAAACTCTACAGGAGGGACAGGCAGGGGCGTGTTGGAGGTGGGGTGGCCCTTTATGTTAAGGAAGGGATAGAATCCAGCAAAGTAGAGATTGAAGATGGGTCCGACTCCACCGTAGAATCTCTGTGGGTTAAATTACCAGGCTTGTGCAGCAATGTAATACTGGGGGCGTGCTATCGTCCTCCAGACCAGAAATCTGATGGGGACCTTGAAATGAGGAAACAGATCAGGGAGGTGACAAGGAAGGACAGGGTTGTAATCATGGGGGACTTCAATTATCCTCATATTGACTGAGTCAATTTGTGTTCTGGTCACGATAAGGAAACCGGATTTCTTGACGTGCTAAATGACTGTGGCTTAGATCAGCTAGTCAAGGAGCCCACCAGAGGACAGGTGACTCTGGATTTAATTTTGTGCGGTACGCAGGACCTGGTTAGAGATGTAAACGTTACTGAGCCATTGGGGAACAGTGATCATGCTGCGATCCGTTTTGACGTGCACGTTGGGGGAAGAATACCAGGCAAATCTCTAACAAAAACCCTTGACTTCCGATGGGCGGACTTCCCTCAAATGAGGAGGCTGATTAGGAGGAGGTTGAAAGGGAGGGTAAAAAGAGTCCAGTCTCTCCAGAGTGCATGGAGGCTGCTTAAAACAACAGTAATAGAGGCCCAGCAGAGGTGTATACCGCAAAGAAAGAAGGGTTCCACTAAATCCAGGAGAGTGCCCGCATGGCTAACCAGCCAAGTTAGAGAGGCTGTGAAGGGCAAGGAAGCTTCCTTCCATAAATGGAAGTCTTGCCCTAATGAAGAGAATAAAAAGGAACATAAACTGTGGCAAAAGAAATGTAAGAAGGTGATAGGGGAGGCCAAGCGAGACTATGAGGAACGCATGGCCAGCAACATTAAGGAGAATAATAAAAGCTTCTTCAAATATGTTAGAAGCAGGAAACCCGCCAGAGAAGCGGTTGGCCCTCTGGATGGTGAGGGAGGGAAAGGGGAGATAAAAGGAGACTTAGAGATGGCAGAGAAATTAAATGAGTTCTTTGCATCTGTCTTCACG
Organism: Tiliqua scincoides; assembly: GCF_035046505.1. Taxonomy (NCBI): domain Eukaryota; kingdom Metazoa; phylum Chordata; class Lepidosauria; order Squamata; family Scincidae; genus Tiliqua; species Tiliqua scincoides. Next base: position 195,264,166 of record NC_089822.1, read on the forward strand.
GCAGAAGACCTCGGGCAGATACCGCTGCCCGAACGGCCCCTCCTAACCGAGGAGTTAAGTCAGATAGAGGTTAAAAGAGAAGATGTTTCAGACCTCATTGATAAATTAAAGATCAATAAGTCACCGGGCCCTGATGGCATACACCCAAGGGTTATTAAGGAATTGAAGAATGAAGTTGCAGATCTCTTGACTAAGGTATGCAACTTGTCCCTCAAAATGGCCACGGTACCAGAAGATTGGAGGATAGCAAATGTCACGCCTATTTTTAAAAAGGGAAAGAGGGGGGACCCGGGAAACTATAGGCCGGTCAGCCTAACATCCATACCGGGTAAGATGGTGGAATGCCTCATCAAAGATAGGATCTCAAAACACATAGACGAACAGGCCTTGCTGAGGGAGAGTCAGCATGGCTTCTGTAAGGGTAAGTCTTGCCTCACGAACCTTATAGAATTCTTTGAAAAGGTCAACAGGCATGTGGATGCGGGAGAACCCATGGACATTATATATCTGGACTTTCAGAAGGCGTTTGACACGGTCCCTCACCAAAGGCTACTGAAAAAACTCCACAGTCAGGGAATTAGAGGACAGGTCCTCTCGTGGATTGAGAACTGGTTGGAGGCCAGGAAGCAGAGAGTGGGTGTCAATGGGCAATTTTCACAATGGAGAGAGGTGAAAAGCGGTGTGCCCCAAGGATCTGTCCTGGGACCGGTGCTTTTCAACCTCTTCATAAATGACCTGGAGACAGGGTTGAGCAGTGAAGTGGCTAAGTTTGCAGACGACACCAAACTTTTCCGAGTGGTAAAGACCAGAAGTGATTGTGAGGAGCTCCAGAAGGATCTCTCCAGACTGGCAGAATGGGCAGCAAAATGGCAGATGCGCTTCAATGTCAGTAAGTGTAAAGTCATGCACATTGGGGCAAAAAATCAAAACTTTAGATATAGGCTGATGGGTTCTGAGCTGTCTGTGACAGATCAGGAGAGAGTTCTTGGGGTGGTGGTGGACAGGTCGATGAAAGTGTCGACCCAATGTGCGGCGGCAGTGAAGAAGGCCAATTCTATGCTTGGGATCATTAGGAAGGGTATTGAGAACAAAACGGCTAATATTATAATGCCGTTGTACAAATCGATGGTAAGGCCACACCTGGAGTATTGTGTCCAGTTCTGGTCGCCGCATCTCAAAAAAGACATAGTGGAAATGGAAAAGGTGCAAAAGAGAGCGACTAAGCTGATTACGGGGCTGGGGCACCTTCCTTATGAGGAAAGGCTACGGCGTTTGGGCCTCTTCAGCCTAGAAAAGAGACGCTTGAGGGGGGACATGATTGAGACATACAAAATTATGCAGGGGATGGACAGAGTGGATAGGGAGATGCTCTTTACACTCTCACATAATACCAGAACCAGGGGACATCCACTAAAATTGAGTGTTGGGCGGGTTAGGACAGACAAAAGAAAATATTTCTTTACTCAGCGCGTGGTCAGTCTGTGGAACTCCTTGCCACAGGATGTGGTGCTGGCGTCTAGCCTAGACGCCTTTAAAAGGGGATTGGACGAGTTTCTGGAGGAAAAATCCATTATGGGGTACAAGCCATGATGTGTATGCGCAACCTCCTGATTTTAGGAATGGGTTAAGTCAGAATGCCAGATGTAGGGGAGAGCACCAGGACGAGGTCTCTTGTTATCTGGTGTGCTCCCTGGGGCATTTGGTGGGCCGCTGTGAGATACAGGAAGCTGGACTAGATGGGCCTATGGCCTGATCCAGTGGGGCTGTTCTTATGTTCTTATGTACTGTTTGGCTCTAAGTCAATAAGGGATTTTCTCTTCCTTTTTACCCCGTCCCTTTTCTGTTGTCACTCTGACTCTGTTGCAGAGTGATCGCAGAGGAGGGAAGGAGAGAAAATGTTTTATTTGAGAATGCCAACTGATGCAGCAGTGACTCCTGCTGCCATGCTCTGCAAAAATGGGTAGAAGGAGGGAGAAGGAAAGAAACACTCCCTCAGGCACACTGCTAAAACAACTGCCACTAGAAAAGGGAAGGGGAAGTCGGAGATTGGCAGGAAGGTGGAGGAGAATTTTTCTGAGCCATCCCCAATTGGCTCTACTAATTTCCCAACTTCTTTCTGTTTTTCTTTTTTTCTTTTTTTTTGGGGGGGGGGGGCGACACCTTGGATAGTTTTTGAGCTATCTGGGATGAGCTCAAGCCAGCTTGCCCATCTCTGTTTTTGGTTGCTGCTCACAGAGCCAAAAAAGGCTGAAAATATTCATTCCATAAGGCGCTTGAGGTAAAATGTCCCCTTGCCCTCCCCATCCCAATGACATTTGTATAAAGTGTTTAGAGCAGCCTGACTTGCTGTGGCTGTTTTTATGATAGCCATATAATGCATTTCATTTGTTGATTTATATGACAATTTATAACCTGCCTTTCTAAAATCACTTTACTCAAGCATATACATGTTTACAAACAGAACAACGCAGGGCACAATTTAACAAAGTTCAGAATTCATGACATAACATCCTTAATCACCAATCATTCAAATGAAACTAATACCTCCAGCATTTGAATGTCGGATGCTTAAGGATGATTAGAGCGAGCCTAAGCTTGCAGTAGGCTGATGCAGTCCTCTTACCCTGTAAAGCGTATACACGATAGCTTGTGAGCTGCATAAGCTGGTGCAAGGATGTACAATGATGTCCTGGTGCCGGATCCAGGCCAGGAGAGGGTAAGTTTGTGCAGTGCCGAGGGAGGCCAGCACATGTGGTGAGAGAGGGTGGTGGGAGGATGGGTTGGAGGTGGGAGAGGACATTTTGGGGCAGGGGAGGGTGGACCAGTGGGCAGATTTGGCTTGAGCCAGGGGTGGGACAGGCCCTGGCAGCGCAGGCCATATCCTAACTCCGCCTCTTGCCCGATTGGCCTTACACAGCGATTTTTCTGGCGCAGATCTGAGAAGCCCCATAGGGGTGGGTGGGGCATTACTCAGGATAAGGGGGAAAACATCCCCTTACTGTGAATTGCACTCCAGCCGGCACCTACCTTGCGCTGGATACAGTGCAGGCCTGCCTGTTCCAGCACAAGTTAGAACTGGGCTGCCCACCAATGTATAGGAGTGCCTGGAATTTGAAAGCAGCGTTGGCTGCTACTGGGGCTACAGGTTGTCCTCTGACTGCATAACTTCCTTCCAAGCAATCAGAAATAACTGAATTTTCCTGTCCTTGGACATGCCTATTTGCCAGCTGCCTGCTTAAAGGATCAAAATGTTGTCATGGTAGCAATCACAGAGATCATAGGTGAAATTTGTCTGTGAAAAACATGGAATAGCACAGTGCTAGTCCACTCAGCTCACTTTGATTCAGTTCCTAGAACCTTTCCTGTATAAAACGGCATTTCCCAAATCCACAATTTACTATTGCTAACCAGACCGCAAAAGAACAGGCAAAACCTGTAGAACGCACTGACACGGTTAGGGCTCATGGACACTGGCACTGGTGGGAACTACTGAGTCAGCCAAACAACCTGAGAGACCCTGAATGGACTCAGACCTACAGAATGAGTATGGGACATACACAAAGAGTATGGGAGTGGGGAATGAAAGAGTCAAGTCCAGTAATTCATTTTCAGGTGGCATGGGAGTGTATCTGTGGCACTCCTTCCCCCATGGCTCCCTGGGCTTGATGCTGCTATCCAATGCATCCTGGCAATGGAGAAAGAGGAAGGAGGGAGGGAGGGAAGGGATGACCTTATCTTCTATATGCACTGCTGCTGCCACCTCTCCACTTCACAGGTAAGGGGAAGATATTTGGGAAGTTGGTGGCTGATGGGGATGAGAGAGGGCATTTTTTCCAAGTCACATAAGAACATAAGAAGAGCCCCGCTGAATCAGGCCATAGGCCCATCTAGTCCAGCTTCCTGTATCTCACAGTGGCCCACCAAATGCCCCAGGGAGCACACAAGACAACAAGAGACCTGCATCCTGGTGCCCTCCCTTGTGACATCCTGGTGCATCTTTGTGACACCTCCCTGGTGTCACAAACTGGTTCGGAATGATGATCACGGTACTTCTAACTCCCCCCCCCAGACAGTGGCATAGCTAAGGAGGGGCTAGAGGAGGTCAAATGCCCAGGGCTCCATGTTGCCCAGGGTTCCACACTGACTCAGGAGCCTTTAAACAGGGACTTCCATTTTGCTCCACAGAAGTGGCTTCTTGCTACCCAGCTCTATGTGATCTAGCTCTCCCCTCCCCTAGATTTTCCCCAGGTCTTTTATTTAGGGGATTTGCTCAGGGTTCCCCCAAAGGGCAGAGCCCAAGTCATTTATTTATTGTATTTCTGTGGATCCCCAGTAAGGTCTTCTCATTCACCTCCCCAGTAAAATTCAAATTAGTTTTACATTGCATCATGGTATGCTACAATGGAAACTACCTCTTTTATTCTTTTAAGGCTGCAATCCTAACCACACTTTCCTGAGAGTAAGTCCCAGGGAACAAAATACGACTTACTTGTGAGTAGACCTGGTTAGGATTGTACCCTAAATATAATTTTTTTACTCCAACAGGGATTTGATCCTGCACCATCTGACTATTCAACCTGAGGTTTCCAACTCTCCACTAACCCACTTGATTGTTCTTCTAAATAAATGAGCAAAGAAATGGGATATAACCAGCAAAAGGCAGAGGTTTGAAGATAAGCTATTCATAGAGAGGCAGGACATTCAGCTAAAATTTAATTTAATAAAAAAAAAAGCAGGCTTGATTTCACCACATAATGGATTGTTCTCCCTACTTAACAAAGCAACCCTCCACTTTTAAATTGATTCCATGCTTTATGAATTGGTTCCTTTGCCTCAGCAGTTGGAAAACCTGTTGGTTTTCCAAAGATGTAGTAGTTAGGATGCTGGACTTTCCTGGTTTGAATCCTTCCTTGGGCATAAAGTTTCCTAGGGGAAGTTTGGATCGTATTTTGCTCTTGCTAGTGTAGGTGATTCCCTAGCTTGGGGAATGAATTTTACTCAAGGTCTTTGATTGTCCTCGTGATTTTAATTTTTAATTATTTTAATTTTATTCTTTTATTTTCTCTTTTGCTTAAGGAATTGTGCTCCCTGCTTAGCAAGTTGATTCCCCTGCTTTTGAATTGATTCCCTAATTTATGAATTTGTTCCTAATTCTCTGAAGAGCTTAGAAGAGCTCCCAGAGCTCCCAGAACCTTTCAACAGGGACTTCCGGTTTTCATGGTGGGCATTTGTATGGGGGGGGGGCTCCAAAATCTTATTTTACCCTGAGTGTCAAATGCCTTAGCTGGGTCACTTGGTGAACAAGAAAACTGTCCTCATCTTCTCTTGTGCCTCAGGCTACTCGTCTCCAGGATGCCAAGCTCAGTTTCCCTGGTCCCTGTCCACAAAAGTCTTGCCAGGGGTTGCCCAAGACAATCCAGCAGCTGAAGTGGCAACTCAATTGCTGTTCCTTTTATATGCCAGCCTCTGCTCCTCCCGCTCCCTGGACTGGAAAAAGGAAGAGTGGAAGAGGAAGTGTGATCGAGTGGAGCCCTTTTTCATAAAAATAGATTTTTTGACCCCCTTCGGGTGACACACTTCAGAGTATGATGTCAGAAGGGCATCATTTTGAACTTTGCCCTGGGTGCCAGGGTGGCTAGCTATGCCATTGACCCCAGTTGTATTCAGATCAGGTAAGAATTAATTTGAGGCAAGATTTGGAGAGTTGGCCCTGCACATGCCTGATCTCGTCTGATCTCAGAAGCTAAGCAGGGTCAGGCCTGGTTAGTACTTGGATGGGAGACCGCCTGGGAATACCAGGTGCTGTAGGCTTATACCATAGTCTTCCAAGACTGAAGGTTGCCAACCCATGTCTAGAAGACACAACCATGGACATCAAAGGAAGGAAATCCAAATTGTGTGAACTTGCCCTGGTGGAGTTGACTGAGGCAGTTGGGAAGAGTGTGGGGAGCGATGGTGACTGGCCAGAAAGGACTGAAGTTGTGAACAATGCATGCCATTTCTAAAATGGCTGATTGAGATGATTCATGTTTGAAAATAAAACCTGTCAGCAACCCTGCAGCCAATGATCTATTGGAAAATAAATACTCATTTTGTCCAGAGTTGGATTTTGTCCATTCACTGCTCTTTATCTTTTTTCTTCTTTTGCTGTACAATTTTGCCTCACATGTCTGTGCAAAGAAAGATACTATAATTACAATGCAAAATCAATTATTGTAACCCAGTGGAACAATTCAAAATGCTAGGGAAACAGTACACTCCAGCTAATTAATTATTACATCATTGCTGATTACAATATTGGTCCTGAATGATACCTACGCCCTACTGAAAGCTGTTTCTGTTCATGACAGTAGGCTCTCTTTGAGCTTCACAGAGCTCTTCTCCAGATAGTTATTAGAGGACAGAGCTAAACATGCGTGATTAGCACATGAGACTGTATGGACTGAAAAAAGCCTTATGAATAGGCTTGCTACTCATAGAAGATGACATGGAGGTGTAAGTAAATAATTAACACATATATTAAAGATAATAGACAGGGAGCCATTGTACAGGCTGGACCACATTCTATGCACTTTATGGGGTTTTGCATTTTTTTTTAAAGGTTCACACAAACATGAAAATGCAATATGAAGTGTAATTAAAACAAATGGCCAAAATAGCAGCTCTTTTAAAATGCCATATTCTTTGCAAATGTCACAGAGGGAGGTAAGACATGATCTTACCAGTTATGTACTTTTAAGTTCCATTCATTTCAATGTAAAAATCCAAGCAAGTGGTCTCTCTCCCATTGAACTGAATGACATTTTAAAGTATGTACTTAATTTAGCTGTATCATGTCACATTTTCTGGAACAGTGAGCTTTCTATGACAAAATTGATCAACAGGGTAAACAATAGTTCACAAATTTATATCTATAGTTTAATGTAACTATCTGTAATTTTTTTTTGGAACAAATCAGAGAAGAAAGGGATGTGTTGGAGGCAAGGAAGAGAACAGCATCCAGTGCAAGTTGCCATACCAGATGCTACCCACTCCTGTTTCTGACACACCTGCCCCCATTCAGATGTGGTCCTGGGCTTTTTTCCACCCAGGGCTGCCTCTCACTTTGCCGTACTCTGCCCCCTGACCCGGAAGTAATTGCAGTGACATTATCATGCCACCACAATTGCTTTGGAACTGGGCCTGGAGCAGAAGCCTCTCCTGGCTCAAGTCCGTGCCACTCTGGGCTGCCCCCCTTCTCTCCTTCAAGGAGGCGAAAGACACAGCCCAAACTGGCACATAATCACGCCAGAAGTTTCTCGGTGCAAAGCTGCTCCAGGCCGCATCTTTCTTTTCCTTGGAAGAGACGAAAGACACAGCTCAGGCCCCAGAGCAGCACGGATTCATGCTGGGAGTGGATGCCACTCTTGGCATGCTGCTGCTCTGGGCTGCGTCTTTTATCTCCTCCGATGAAAGATGCAGCCCAGAGTGGCAGGGAATTGCACCGGAAGTGGCTGCCGCTCCTAGCGTGTTGCTGCTCTGGACTTTGTCTTTTATCTTCTCTGAGGAGACGTGGCCAGGAGCGACACAGAATCGTGCCCAGAGTGTCTGCAAGTTGCAACTATTCTGGGCATGATTCCATGCCATTATGGGCCACCCTGCTTGCTCTCCTCTTATAACATGGCACAGAGCGGCATGGCCGGGAGTGGTTGCAACTTTGATGACTTTGGCAACCAGATACCTCCAGGAAGGAAGTTCCATGGCCAACTCCATGGTTCTACCTTACAAAAAAGTAACGTAATGGGGAGCTGCAGTCAATGGCCAGTAGGTCAAGGGAGTCGCAGGTCAAAAAAGTTCAGGACCTATTGCCCTACCACCTTAGGCCTCTGGCCCTAGCCTGGTTAGGATGAAAACTTCTCACCACTTAGCACTGATTTCTCTGCTTCTGTTGGCAGGCCTTGTAAATTCATACTATGAAAACTACGCCACAGTCCTCATTCCATCCTCACTGCTGACTCACCATCTTCGGCAGGAGTTCCCTTCATGCCATCATGCACTGGATCTCTGCGATGTCTCATGGAAGCAGATGGCTATGCATGCTTCTGGATTGCCATCTAGGACAGCTGGAATGCTAGTTCCGGTGGTGGACCACTACAATACTTAGGCAACGGTTGACAAATCCTATACAAACTTGCCTGGGAGCAGGCACCTTTGGATGCAATGGGACTTGCTTCTGAGCAGACATGCATGGGATTGTACTTAAAGCAGTTTTTATTTCAAATCAGCCCTGGAGGGTATTTCCTCTCTATTCTCCAGTCTAGGTTTCCCATAGCTTCCCAGAGTATTCCAAGACGATTATAAAACTGAAAAAAAAAATATCGCAATGTTCCCTTAAAAATTCAAAATCAATAAAAAACACATTAGCCCTATCTTCATTCTCCTTCTGTATGCAGCCTTTTAATTAGTGACCATCTGGCACATGTCTTTCACCTCCTCCTGCGTAAACAACTGACAAAGCTGTTGGACAAAACCTTGACTGCTATGTGTCTGTGAACCACTTCTTACGGGTAACTCTTGGATGCGTGATTGTTCCAAGCAACTCTCTTCTCCTGGGACTGCCTGATTTAGTCTCTCAACTTGGATAGTAACATTTTTTGCCCTAAAAAAATAGAGACTTCAGTGTCATGCATAATGAATCGCACTGCAATAAATTGCCCAGCTCATACATAATATGATTCCATCTTATAAAATAATAACAACCTGTCATTTTAAATCAGTGGCAACAAAGGCCAATCTAGCTGACGCTGATTGCTGTGTCCACTAGTCAGTACATTTGACAGGTGTGTGGGGGGGGGCACCAATGGCTTGGAGCAAAACCACAAGTTGCCTCAAGCAACCTGACAATGAAACTAATAACCCATTCCTGTACATGTCTACTCAAAAGTAAGTCCCATCACAGTCAATAGGGCTTCATTCTATTGCGTAAGTGCGAATGGGATTGCAGCCTAAGAGCCCAATCCTGTGGTCGCAGGGCGGCATGCTGAGGAGGGGGGAGGCCAGTGGGGGTGGAGAGAGGGCGGGGAAGAGGCGTGCCAAGGGGGGGCGGGAGGCGAGATGGAGGTGGGCAGAAGGAGGATCCACGGAGCTGTGCTCCGCAGGATCCAGGGCGCTCGTGGAGGGCTACGCGCTGTACATGGGCTCCTTTTCCTTACCACTGACCTTTTGGTCAGCAGTAAAGTGAGTAGCCCCATTGCGGGGCTGCTTACCTTACTCGGGGGAAGGGGACAAAAGTCCCCTTCTCCCGAGGTGCCTCCCGTGGTAGCGCAGGAGGTGCAGGATTCGGCAGCAGCCCTTCTCAGTGCCGCAGAGCCTGGGCGCTCCGGGCAGCTCAGGATTGGGCTGCCCAGCAGCAATCCTATACACGTGTACCTGGGAGTAAACCCCATTAATCCCATTTCAGATATGGCTAGAATTACACTGCAAGAAATTTAATTCAAATATGGCTTCCAGTGTCTAAATAATCACTAAATGACAGGGTGGGTTCTACCTGCCTGTGCAAATGAAACATCACAGATTTATCTCTATTAATTGTGCTTTCGTGTCAGTTCAATATTAGTGGAAACAGTGCTATTCAACTGAGCCAATTTACACATTCTGTTGTGAGTTATCAGGCATGAAAGCAGGGCCAGCTTTTGCCTGATTGGGGCAATTGCTCCCAATTGGGCCTTGTGCTTAACGAGGGCTCGCAACTAATTGATGATGCTGACCACCATGGAACGGCCCAGAGAGGGGAAAGAATAAGGGAGTAGTCAGGAAAGCCGGGAGAAGCTGGGTACAGCTGAAGAAACAGAACCACCTGCAGCCAGCAAGGATCTGGGATTGGAAGGTATGTTATAAAGACAGAAGTTTGCTTAGAGAGACACCTTTCCTGACTCCTGATCAGCTCAAAGGGGCTCTCCTGGGCCATGCTTTCTTCTACGCCCCCTCCCAACCACCCTTTTGTAACTGCCAACCACAGGTCCAGGAACCAAGAAGAAAATTAGCAGAGGGTACCATACAATGGAGAGAGAACCATAAAGGCTTGTTTGTGTCTTAAAGCTCTAAAGTTGAATGTTTAAAACCCAGAATGTTGAATTCACATCCGATTGCATTCCATGTGTCTTAAGGAAAGGATGGTGGGCATCTGGCATAACTGGCATAGTTATGAAAGTACCATGAAGCTTTAAGGCATGTTTGAGTCTCAGGCTAGTGCTTGTTTTGAAAAGAAAACTGCAGGTTACACCTGTTATCGGTTTGCCTGCACTACCATGAAATTAAACTAAATGTACCCTATTCCGTTTCTGTAAGAGGTCGACTCAGACAAGTAAATTACAGCAAAAGATGTATCAAATAAATGGATCCCAGGGAAAAAAATTAAGTAGGCCATCAGCAACATAAAACTGCAGTTGCAAAAAAAAAACAAACCCAGAATATGGTGTTAATGTAAAGGTTGGCAGTGCCTGCAGCACAAGGTAATTCTTGGAATATGTATGAAATACAAGGAAAGCTTATCTCTTTGAGAGCAGGACACTATAAAAATACAATTGCCAGTACAGAAGAAAATTGGAGTTAATTGCCATAGCAACAAAAGAATTACACTTATGAAATATGGCACGTAACATTCTTATATGCTACATTAATGATAAAGCAATCAAAAGTAAACAAGAGGGGAAGAGCAGTAGAATCTACACTGCCTAAACTGGAAAAGACAGATTCACCTGTCCTGTCCCAAGGATTGTGGTTCAATTTACACACTGCATAAAAGTTCTTTTTTTCCCCTTAATGGTTTTTTTCCCCCCAAAAAAAGTAAAATCAACCTATGCAAGCAGGTAGAGGATGGGGAGATGGAGAAAACCTTGTCCCTCCTGATCATTGTTCCAGCTCAAAACAACCTTCACCTGAAACACCCACAGGACAATATATGGAGAAATATGGTTTTTCTCCTACAGTTGAAACAGCAATGTAAAGATGGTAATTTTAAGCTGAAAAGAACCAGAAGCAGCTCATCTCATCCCACTCTTTTTCCACTCACTGCCTGCCCAGGTTGGTTTTGTTTATAAAGAGAAATCATGGGGGACAGAATGCAATGGGTGGTTTGGGTCTGAGAAGTGTGGAAACAACATTTTAAAAGGCCTGTGAGGAGTGAAGGTAGAGGGAATAAAAAAGTGAGACTCTGTTTTCGCTTAGGAATTTTGATTGCAGTTTTACTGTCAACACTACTTCATAGTAGTGAACTTCATAGTACTTCATTATTACTTTCAGCCCAGTCCTATGGGTGTGTTATGGCAGGGGGAGAGCGGGGCAGGTTGGACCAGGAGGAGATGGGATGGGGCAGGGCCTCCAAGAGGAATCCTATCAGGGGATACAAAGTCCGCTTGGGGCCCCTTCCCAAAGAGGGAGGGGGTTAAACATACTGGGGGGGGGCAATGGGGGCAGCAGTTCTGTAGCAGCTGCAGCCCCACAGCTATGTCCCTGAGCTCCCATCCACTCCTTCATGGCAAGCAGTTCCACAAGCCGAAGAGCTCCTGGAGCAGGCCAGCTTCCTCCCAGATGTGACACTGTTAAGGAACATATGCATTCCTGGGCCTGGTGGGTGTGGCTTCTGGCGGTACTTGCTGCCATGTGCATCCCATGTGGGTCTGGGTGAGATTGGAAAATGCAAGGTCCCAGGAAATTTCTGGGCCCTGTTCTTTGGCTCTTGGGCCCCCTTTCTGACCCTGGGCCCGGGTACAAATTACCCCTTTACCCTTCTCTCCTAGACCCTCGGATGGGGAGTCAGGTAGATAGGGCCCAGGAGGGAGAGAGTTTGGCAGCAGCAGCACCCACCAAATCCTAATACCTTTCCCTGCCTGCTCTGCCTTCATATGTTAATGCGAACTAGCACCAGCTATAGAGCTGACTTGACCCATAGCAGCTGCTGGGGTTTATTCCAGGAGAAGGGAACAAATGTTCCCTTACCCTGAGTGTTTTGCAGTGGCAGACCTCCCCAGCCTCGCGTCCCAGGGCAAAATTCCGAGATGGCAGCCCCCCCATGGGGTGCAGCCACCTCCCTGAGTGCAAATCCATCAGAGCCTCACACAACCACAGGTTGCATCGGGGAAGCTTCCTGAGGCTTCCCCGAGGCTTTAAACTGTGCTTCCGGAAAAACGGAAGCACAGTTTCCCAATCTGAGCACGTGCCCGCATGAGGAGGCACCTAATTTCTCATGTCAAACGTCATTAGCATTCTGATCCTAAGCTCCTTCTTTTGAAAAGTACAGTTCTATTTGGATGCCATGCCAATGGTGCATGATGGACGCTGGCACAATATCTGTCACATCCTAAGCCTGCCCTGGCAACATCACACTGAGGGTGCACTGATGCTGGTGCAACAAGGGCCACAGGCAAAACCTGTCTTGACAAAGCAATATTGGGCATAGTCCTTCCCTGTAACAATCTCAGTGTCCAGAAACACCAACACCGTCTGTTATCTATGGAGTGGCATCCAATGGCTGTGTGTCACCACCGTGACATAGGTACTACATCGCTGTGACATCACCATGTCATCCATGTGACATCAGCACATCATCTTCATGACACAGGTGTGGCATCTGTGTGGCATCTATGTGTCATCGTTATGAAGTCAGCAGGCCTTCTGTGTGACACCTGTGTGTCATCAGTGTAATGTTCAAGCAGCCAATCATCACATCCAATCAGCCCCAACACTGGCAGACTCACTTCCAGGGTGAACTGATCAGGTGGGGGCAGGTGCAGGGCCAATGAGTGACCAATGCTGGGGTGGGGCACCCTGCCAGCCATTAGGAATGATCAACATAAAAAGAGACACCATCCCTAACCATGGAGAGATGCCCCAAGGAAACCACACACATTTACACACAGCACAAGGGTGCCACCACACTCTAACCTATATGTCCTCTGTATTTCAATTCATCTACGAAACTGTCTTAGAGCTGCAGCACAGTGGCTAATTAATACATCCCTAGTGCAGGGTGGAAGCTGCATCTGCATTGCTGGATCCCATTTTGTTCCAATAATGTCTGTTTTCTTCCCACAAGGCAATACTTCCCATGGGGATCATATCATTTGGAACCATTTGGAACCAGGGGCGGGGAGGGGGGAACACAGCCATGTAATCCCCAAGGATGCACTGCTGCCAGAGAGAGAGTTTCTTTAAAAACTTTTGAAAAACTTATTTAAGGGAGTTCTGGCCTCCAGGAAGAGGGGTGCTGGAAGCTCCACAGAAGCCTCTGCAGGGCTTCCCAAGCATCCAAAACAGTATAAGAGAGAGAGAGAGAGAGAGAGAGAGAGAGAGAGAGAGAGGTGATCAAAAACCAGGTGTGATTTTCAATCGAAAACAGGAAGTGGTTTTTTAACACTTTAAAAAAAACAACAAAAAACTGTTTTGGAGATTTGGGGAGCCCTATGGAGGAGTATATGGTGCATCCCCCAGAGCCTGGCACTCCCTTAAGTAAGTTTAAAAAAAAACAACCCTCCCTCCCAGGAACAGTGTAATCCTGGGGATTGTGTTGCTGCCATAGCTTCACCCACACACACATTTATGGTGCTCCCAACTCCCTTGTAGGAGTTTGGGAAGCACTGACTTAGGCAATCGATGAGTTGGTCCTTAGGCTTCCAAGGTCAGTTATGAAAACCGAACAAAACACATTGCTAAAGTTGCATGCATCCATTGTATATATCTGCAGAGTTGCAGATCCCTTTCTGTAGTTCCTTTTTATAAGATTCTAGTTTTTCTCTTCAGTCCTTTCACCTAAGCAAGAGGGTTCTCAAATGTTATCCTTAGGAACTTCCATTAGGCAAGAAAATTACTGTTGGATCCCCTCCCTAGAATAACGAAAACAAAATTTAAAAATCCTTAGCCTGGTAATGCTGTTCTTAGCCCAAGGAGAAATCAGTTCAAAGCAAAAATGAAGCAGCAAGTAAAGTTACAGCTGGCTGTATTGATCCTCAAGGATGGAGTAGAGTCACAAAATAAATTAGGGCTACATGGGACCCCTGTATAATTAGGGTTGATGGCGGTCTGACAAAAACAGCTAAACCTTTCTGGGAAAGATATGGTTTGTCGGTTTTCAAAATTTACATGAGCACTGAAGATTTCCAGTATATTGATACCCATAATGCCCAATTCTATCCCCAAGATATGCCAAAAACTGCCACATAAACTGGTTCAATGACAGCCTCACAAGAGTGGAAGTCCCCTATCAACTGACAAGCCATGGACACTGGCATCAGAAAAAAAACTTCATTCTGGGGTAACTTGGGCATAGCTTGGAAGCTGGTGCAACTGCTGGAGGAGGGAGGAGGGAGGTTGAGCATGATGTGGGAGGGACATTGGAGCGACAAAGAGGAGTAAACAGTACCAGATTGTCAGCATTGCATTATTGGGTGACCTACTCCTGGACAGGTGTGCCTGGGTTTGTGACCCCTGGAGTCTTCTCATGGACAGTGCAGCCTGGCTGATTTCCTTGGGCTGTGCTTGTTTGCTTTCTTCGGGGGGTGGGGGGTGGGTGTTGGCTTGGTCTCCACCTGGATCTGTGACTCATGCAAGATGGAGAAGGAAGTAATGAGTCATGTGTTCCACAATCTCCCAGTTTGAGGTTGCTCCTCATAAATAGAAACACCTACATTTCTTCATCATTTCCAATCTACTCTTGCAAAACTCATGGTCAAATCACATAAAACACATGATTTGACCATGAGTTTTGCAAGAGTAGGTTTCTTCTTGTTTATAAGACTTGCCACTAGTCCATTGGGAGATATTATCATTAAGAGAATAGGAAACATTTAAACTGACACATTGTGAGGAATCTAGAAAGTTTAATCGGTCGAGACACACAAATTTCAATAACGACCAAACTTACATAAAGTGTCATTTTTTTAAAAGTGTGATTAAAAGTGTGATGACAGTTCCTTTAATTACAGTCACCTTTCTTTCAAAGGAAATGACAAAACCGTAAAGAAGATTAATTAAGACTTTAATGTTCCAGAATGACTGGAGGCATATTTAAATAAGACTTAAAATTAATCTTTCATTGGGGCAAAAAAAAAAAAAATTCTCTATCATTAATGGTAATTTCTACTTAGGTTTTACTGGAAATTTTGCTCTGGTGACCTCTTAATCTGAATGCTTTAGGACATGTTTGCAGTATCACACACATCTAAATAAGAAATGCTAATCTAAGTATTTCCCAGAGAATGTAGGATTTTATCCAGAAACCTAAGGGGTTAGAATGATTAAAAAAAAAAAAAAAGACTTCATGCTAAACCCCTAGCTTCATTGATAAACTTTCTGGGTAGCTTTGTTGGCGGTAAACGTTGATGTATCAGAATCTTGAGAGACACAAGGAAGAGAAAAATCAGATGATTCATAGGATCCACAAGGCAGAATTCAAAACAGTCTCCTCAGTTGGCTACCTGCTCACTTTCTTCCTCCAGCTGGTTGGATGTCATCCATCCAGAAAATGACTTCTCACTGGATCCCAGTACTGTTTGAATCAGAAACCACATGCTCATTCAGGCTTCAGCTTCAGCCAAACACACCAAGCTGTCAAACCCAGACTCCTCAACTGGACGCTGGCAAATTGCTCAGGAAATCTTGTAGGTCCTGAAGAGTCTGCCAGCTCCAGAATTTTATAACACATTCTTAGCTTGGCCTGAGTCAAAATCCAAATTCTGAAGCTTCTTGGCAGGGGGGTTGTTTTTTTTAGCCCTCCTGCCTCTTTCACTTCATTCCTGTTCAGAGACTTCCAATGGACTTTGATCCATGATTCTTTTTTTTCCGGAGCCTCTTGTTAACACTGCCGTAGCTGACCTTCATGGGTTACCTGTAGCTTTCATCTGCTGGCATCAATTAGATTTGTTCAAAAACTTCAATTGAAACAGCCTCTGTGTGTGTGTGTGTGTGTGTGTGTGAGAGAGAGAGAGAGAGAGAGAGAGAGAGAGAGAGAACACACACACCCTCAGGTCCCTTTTGTTGTGGGTGCAAATGGGTACAATTCATTTTTCTGAGCATCCAAACAAAGTGCCGATGTTATGGCAAGAACCAAAGCAAAACTGTGCAGCAGGAAAATTTGTAAAACCACATTTTCCCCCTTCCCTGTGGGTGGTTAAATGGCTGTTTAAGGTCATTAGCATTACACCGTTTCCAAAGCGAAAATAGGATGGCGGGGGAAAACAAGAGAATGTTTTTTATCTTCCCCTTCATTAAGAGCCCTTTCTGTATCTGTGTTTATTAGATTATATTTTAATGGGTGAATATACTCAGGAAGGAGGAAAGCGGTTCATCTGAGCTTGTCATTCTGTTAATATGCACTCATGAATATGCACCGGAATAGGCATTAAGCAGTAAAGCAGCGGGCCGACTGCACTCTGTGGAGCCGAGTTCAAATGAGTGGCAAGCCATTCACAAAGATCTTATTTTCACAGATAAATGACCCCTGCCATTTTCGAGCATGCCCTGAAAGATACATTTAATGAAAGTTGAGTTTACGGAAATAATGTTTGTGGTATTAAAGGGATTGTTTTGGCTTTTGTCCACAACATGTGATAGGGGTGTCACTTGGCTTTGTCCTGAAGTCCTCACATTGCTTTGAACTTGCAGACAAAAGCTGCAAGCCTTTGGGTGAGACCCACTGACATCAATAGGCATAAGAATAGGATCAAATGATTACTGAAACTTTCTTTTGAGGAAGCACACAGGGATAGCCTAGCATGAGGGGTTTCTTGAAATTCATGGGCCACAAGGTATTTTCTGTGGCTGTTCTACACTGGAAGTGTCAAAATCAAGTGCATATGCACATAAAATGGTTTGCCGCATGGACACACTCACACACTCCCCAGCAGTAGTTGCATTTTTTTCCACTTTTTAAAGGCGGGCTTTTTAAAGGGGAGTAGCGACTTGAGACCATTAGAGTCACTAAAGGCTAACTCAGAGACTCAGAAAGTGCCCCCGTTAGGACTCTTTTTTGAGTTAAGTCAAGGGGAGTGGTGACTCAGCGACTCGACTTGAGTCAAACCATGCTGAGTTTTCCCATCCCTGGCTTCCAGCAGCCTCTACATGGAGGCCATATTGAAAGAAGGGGACTTAACAATATCATTAAATTAATTCACTGCAATGTACTTTTCCCACGCTGTCCTGCTGTCCTGCTGTCCCACGCTGTCCTGCTGAAGCAGGCCTTTGGAACTGCAACAGAAGGCATCTATCTCCGGACCAGATCAGACGGAAAGCTCTTCAACCTCTCCAGACTGAGAGCAAAATCCAAAGTCCAGCTGAAATGTCTGCGTGACTTCCTCTTTGCCGACGATGCAGCTGTCACTTCCCACTCTGCCAAAGATCTCCAGCAGCTCATGGAGCTAAACAAACGCATTGGTAAAGCAGCTACCACGTTTTCCAGACTCACAAAGAGAGTCTGGTCCAACAAGAAGCTGACGGAATATACCAAGATTCAGGTCTACAGAGGTTGCGTCCTGAGTACACTTCTGTACTGCAGCGAGTCATGGACTCTTCGCTCACAACAGGAGAGGAAACTGAGCGCTTTCCACATGCGCTGCCTCCGACACATCCTCGGCATCACCTGGCAGGACAAAGTTCCAAACAACACAGTCCTGGAACGTGCTGGAATCCCTAGCTTGTATTCACTGCTGAAACAGAGACGCCTGAGTTGGCTCGGTCATGTCGTGAGAATGGATGATGGCCAGATCCCAAAGGATCTCCTCTATGGAGAACTCGTGCAAGGAAAGCGCCCTACAGGTAGACCACAGCTGCGATACAAGGACATCTGCAAGAGGGATCTGAAGGCCTTAGGGATGGACCTCAACAAGTGGGAAACCCTGGCCTCTGAGCGGCCCGCTTGGAGGCAGGCTGTGCAGCATGGCCTTTCCCAGTTTGAAGAGACACTTTGCCAACAGTCTGAGGCTAAGAGGCTAAGAAGGAAGGCCAATAGCCAGGGAGACAGACCAGGGACAGACTGCACTTGCTCCCGGTGTGGAAGGGATTGTCACTCCCGGATTGGCCTTTTCAGCCACACTAGACGCTGTTCCAGAACCACCTTTCAGAGCGCGATACCATAGTCTTTCGAGACTGAAGGTTGCCAATACTAACTTTTCCCATGACACACGCAGACATACGTAGACAGGCTCTTGAATGGACATGGGAAGCAAATATCTGAAACTCCCTGTTCATTATCCTCCACTGGTATTGTATCTTAATATAAAGTTTGGCATATAATTTATTAGATGTGTGAATGTTCTAACAGGTGGGATTAAATTTAGCAGTATTACTCACACAGATGAAAGCTAAAAATCTCTCCTTTCCATTACTTCTTGAATGAAAGGTTCTCTTACAGTGCAGGGAAACAACCATTTCCAAGGCACCATAAGCTGACATAATGCATATATCATCTTTCAATTACAATTATCTCCAAATGTCCCACTTAAATCTTCCTATCTCCATTTTACTCAAATATATAAGCTTAGAAACTGATCTCTTATCACAAGTGATTGCTGAGCTCCACAGTCCTAACTTGCAATTAGTTCATTTCTTTTCTGCAGGGCTTTCTCAGAGAATCCTCAGGGAATGCTTGGGGTCTTTCCAAGAGTTTACTGAGAACGCCTGGAAAAACTGAGCCCAGGGGGCCACATCTCCGGCCTTTCTTGCTCGTTTGCCCTTCTAGTTTGCCCAAACCATCTGTAGGAGAACCACTGGCAGTGATAACAGAAGCCTTGCAGGCCTTGTCCTTAAGGCCGAGCTGCTGGGATACATTCTGCCTAATAGTTTCCAGTCCCTCCAGGCTCTTTGGGAGCACACAACCGGTGAGTGGACATAAGGGCAGGAGGTCTGGTCTAGAAGGTAGAGCCTCCGTCTGCCTGAAGATAACATCCACAAGGTTGCCAGTTCAAGCCCGCTGGCACCGTGCGACCTTGAAGCAGCTGACAAGCTGAAGCTGTGCCATTCCATCTGCTCTGAGCGTGGGAGGATGGAGGCCAGAATGTGAAGCCAGATCGGAATGAAACACCTGAATGTAGTGGTCCTTGAAAGAAAGAATCTTCTTTCAAATTGTAAAAATCCCTATTTAATAAGGGATTTAAATAAAGCCTGCCTATGTAAACCGCCTTGAATAAAGTCTTGAATAAAGACCAAGAAAGGCAGTATATAAATACCTGTTGTTGTTGTTGTTGTTGTTGTTGTTATAAGTTGACAACTTGCCTTCAACATCATCTGGAGGAGGACCACATTACATTGATTGTTAACATTATTGTAATAGTCAGATATTACAAGGATGTGTTTCTAAGGCTACAATCCTGTCCACACTTACCTGGGAGTAAGCCCCATTGACTATAAAGGAACTTACTTCTGAGTACACATGTATAGGATTGAGCTGTAAGTATGGTTAACAAACAGCCCTAGCACACACCAAGATCCTCTCCCCCTTTTCTGGGGTGCACACCAATGCCCCTCTCCCCCAAGGCTCCTAACTGGCATAGGTCTGAGCACACTCACTGGGGTTCAGGTGGTCTATGGAGAGGTAAGTAAAAAAATCTTTACTTGTCTTTCCTGGGCCATCTGATGGTACCCTCCCCACTATAGCATGGCTGCATTGTGTAAACTGGTGGGGCATAGGATTGGGACGTAAATGTGTTTAAATCAAACTATAGTCTTCCTCAGAGAAATAAATCTGGCAGTTTGATCTGTGAATTGGAAAAATCAATTTCCATTCCATCCTGAATGTATAAATAAATTCTATTAACTTTCATGGTACTACAGAATCTCTTCATGGCATGAAGCAAAGTTAGTTAGGGAATGGAATCAATTTATTATTTATTTCCCATAGTTGTATCTTGCCTTTCTCCCCCTAAGGCACTGATTCCCAAACTTGTTTGATTGGCAGCTCCCTTGACCTACTGGGCCATTATCTGAGCCTCCCCATCAGGGCTACAATCCTGTACGTCGTATAGGACGGCTTCCCTGACTGGTTTCTGTGGCTCCTTGGGGAGACACAGTTCACAGTTTGAGAACCACTGCCCTAAGGGAACCAATCAAGCAAGTCCTTCTGTCTCCTGACTCTATCATGGAAGATTCTAGAAGAGCTGTAAAAACAGACTCTTTAGACAGGTCTTTCAGGGTGGATAATGGTTTTGTTGCCAATGGAGGTTTTACTTGGTATAATTAAGAATATAGAAAATAAATCTAGTTTATGTCCTCAGCTCTACAAAGTACATGCAATGCAGCACATGTGTAGTCATATAAAAGAAACTAGCATCCTGTAAAAAAAAGTTTACAGCCCAATCCTGCCCTCAGAAGTGCCAAAATGGGCTGTGCAGTATGCTTGGGGGGGGGGGGGGAGTTGAGGAGGCTTGGAAGGGAAAAGGGAAAAAAATAATTTCTCTGACCTTTCCATAAGCCTCCTGACTGCCAATGGGTCTTCCCAAACTGTGTCAGCTCTTTAACTGGTGCAAGTCTGAGGAGACAAAGGGGGCGTGCCAGCAGCAAGTTACTTGCGTGGATGCCACTGCCTCCATAATTCCCCCATTCCACCCCATTCCACCCTTCCCCAGCTGCCCCCACCACCACTGACCTTCCTGAGTCAGCGAATGCTCCTGTACCTGCCATCATCCACTGGACCTCCGCGTCCTCTTAAAGCATATCCCGCCACATGCTTTAGTTCCTATGATGGGGGATAGGATTAGGCCATTAGTATATTTGCTTACCTACCCTCATTTTAATAATTGTTTCAATTCTATTTTAGTTACAGGTCCAGCCTTATTATACATGGATTTTTTATACACGGATTTGGCTCAACACAAATTGCCCCTGCAAATGAGAAGGAATGTGCAGATGCACCCCTTTAAAATCGCAGTTTAAAAAACTGCTTTTTACTGTTGCAGAGAGACAGTCATACAAGTGATTACAGGTATAACCTAAGTATCCACAGATTTTTCTGTCTCAAAGTAGATGAGAAGGGCCCTTTAAATTAAAGGAAAACAGTTGTTTAATAATGCCAGAGAGGGCAGCCGGCTGACAATCCATCAATCATTCTCTTTGTAGGCTTCACTCCTCCCTTCCCCCTGAGCACTTGAAAGAAGGCTGAATGGCAGCAATTATCACCTCCATTCTTTCCCCCTTGCTGGGGCTCCTGGTGAAGGGAGGGATTGCTGCCCCCTAGTGAACCCTAAGCACTTGGAGAGAGACTTATGGCCTCTGCATTACAAAAGTTAGCAAGGCTGACAGAACTGGCAGACAAACTGGCAGAATGGGCAGCAAAATGGCAGATGCGCTTCAATGTAAGTAAGTGTAAGGTCATGCACATTGAGGCAAAAAATCAAAACTTCACATACAGGCTGATGGGTTCTGAGCTGTCTGTGACAGATCAGGAGAGAGATCTTGGGGTGATGGTGGACAGGTCGACCCAATGTGCGGCTGCAGTGAAGAAAGCCAATTCTATGCTTGGGATCATTAGAAAAGGTACTGAGAACAAAACGGCTAATATTATAATGCCGTTGCCCAAATCGATGGTAAGGCCACACCTGGAATATTGTGTCCAGTTCTGGACTAGATGGGCCTATGGCCTCATCCAGTGGGGCTGTTCTTATGTTCTTAAGGCTGTTTTTAAATCACTGGATCAAAGACACTTTGTTTTTTAAGTTGATTTGCTACAGTGCGTTTTTTGCCATCCATGTGAGTTCTAATGGAATAAATGGAATAATAACCCCTCGCGAATAATGAGTCTCAACCTGTACTTTGTATAAAGAAACATGTTTTAGGACAAAAGGTTAACACCCAATCCTATTCTCCCCCCCCCCCCCCCCACACACACACACACACCGCTGGTGCAGCAAAGCTGAAATGGCTACCGCTGCATCGGGGGGGGGGGTGTTGCAGAGGTCTCTCTGGGTAAGAGAACATTTGTTCCCTTACTTAGTGATAGGTTTCTGCAGCATGAGGCGTTCTACTCATACCTATGCAAGCAAATTCACTACCGCAAGTCCGCATGGACAAAGTGCCATGGGATCAGGTCTGGGAAGGGAGCTAGAATTTGGCCACCTCTAAACACACCCCCTTCTCAGACCTGATCTACCCATTTCCATCCCATCGCTGCCCCATTCTGCCCTCCCCCACCCCACTGGTCTTTTATTCCATCCTCCCCTGCCCCATCGCTGCCTCCCCTATGCTGTTTCCCCCACCATCCCGCCTACCTTGGTGGATTGTTGGCAACAAAGCCCAATAGGATTGGGTCATTAAACTATGTATTTAACAACTTTGCACTATTGCCAGGAATTTAAAAGTGAAAAATTCCAGAGAGACATTTTATTATGTTACAGCAAAAACAGACATGCATGTGACAAAGTGAGTTCCAAACCATGGATGTTTCTGTCATAATATATACATTTACCTTTAAGGAACTATTAAGAGTCTATGGGCGTAATCCAAACCTGTGCTGGAGCAGGCAAGCCAGGAGGCTTGCGCTGCATCCAACACAAGTTTGTTGGCTGCAGCGGCTCAGCCAGGGGCAAGGCAAAGCTCTTCCCCTTACCCCTGGGTAAGGGCTGCTTGCCCCAATGGGTCTCCTTGGACCTGCGCCACCTCTGGAGGTAGCGCAAATCCAAGGAGAGCAGAGCTGCTTGAAGCTGCTCTTTTCTCTGTGGGGACAGGGGTTGGGATCAGGCATAACTGCTGAGTTCCAGCCCTGCCCCCAGCTCCCCACACACCCGCCCCCAGGGCTGCTCATCGCCCACCCTCCCCTGCCCAGAAATGCCCCCTCCCACCTCCTCCCCATCCCCACGCCTACCATTGCTGCTTGTGTCAGCGCAGGCGCACCGACACAAGCGGCGACGAGGAAGCTGCCACGGAGGCTTCTGCCAGCCTCCGCACGTTGGCACATCTACATGCACCAACGCGGCTTCCTCCCATGGAGGCGCAAACATGCTTTACGGCACTTTTGCAACCCTCCTATGCTGGCCCAAGGGACTTGGACCTTCAAAAGGTGCAGTCAGGATTGCGCCCTATGTTGTTCTACTTAAAAGCTGACACCAAGGTTGACACCCCTGGATGATCAGGGGCTAACACCCCTGGACCATGAATTGGTGTTATAATTATCTAGAGAAGGCCAAGCTAGTGTCCAGAGAACAAAGTGGATCCTGAGAATCCCTGCTGTAAAATAAAACTTAGCTCTTTCATTAACCCTCTTCGGACTTTAACCATTGAGGTTTCCATCATTAGAGATTGCCTTGGAGGACTGTGGCAGCCTTTCCCAGCCATCATGTCTGTTGATCTGTCCCATTCTGTCTTCAGGGACATTTGTCTGCACAGCTGAATACTGAGAATCAACACTTCCTTCTTTCATTGTCACACAGCAAAATGGGTAACAAAATTTTAGTCAATGAAATTATCAGCCATCTCTTATGTACAGCTTTTTGCCCAATTTTAGGAACAGTTGTAGCTTCCTGCCAAATGCCATTTACATGTATTCACTGCATAGCTCAGTTCCCCATTCCCCTGGGACACATAATATTGAATTGTCCCACATATGAAACCAAAACTATGATTCTCGGGGTAATGTAGCAAATCATCAATGCGCTGGGTAAATTATTAAAGTTGACAGTTATCTACATTGTAATGGAATAAATTGCAATTTTACGATTTTACAGTCTGCTTCTGAAGATGCTCCTAGAGGCCCCCACTGAGATCTGTGCTAGGATTGTGCAAAGGCTGGAGCTAAGTCAAAATGACTTGCCACAGATCACATCAATATCCAGAGAAAGGGAAAGAGGACAGAGTTTCCCGAACACCATGGTAATAACCAATCAAATGTGGGAGGAAAGGATGATTACATTATTACATTTTATGTGTGTTTTTGATGAAAATTAGCGGAACTATGTAGGCAATGAAATGGCTCATAAAATTCATTTATTGTAAAGAAAAATCAGTTGTGAATCTTGAATACTGTCTGCAAATTTCATTTAAAATACTATTTGAGACTGAAAAACGTTAATAAAATGGACAGCAAAAACTGTCAGAGTAAAGAGGGTTGAACATAATGAAGAGGGTTGAACATAAAGGGTTAATTATGAAGTGAGGATTAAAACGAGGATTGTCAGTCATCCTGGAAGTGAGGGATCCCCGGAGCAGCCCCCTAAGGAAGCTGGCAGAAGCAGCTTCAAGTGACAGATTGGTGAAGGACAGCCCTATGTGCAGCTGACTTAGCCGGGCTCCAGCCTCCTTGCACACCCACCTCATTCCCAATTTGGAGGTATTTTTAAACATCAGGAAGAGGAAAGCGGATGTGTGCAAGGAGAAAGAGTAGAAATCTAGAACATTCCCTAGGAAACACTCTAGGCCACAGTTTTTTCTCTCCACACACTCCTGGTTTCCTCTTCCTGCCACTTAAAATAAATAATAATTTGAGGGGGGAAAATGAAAAGAATCCTCCATAGTGGGAAGAGGAAGCAATGGCGGAACCAATGGCAAGTAAAGGGGAGCACATGAAAACAAGAGGAGGTAGCAGCAAAAGCTCAGATTGCATCAAGAGTCGCGTGGGACCTTGAAGCAACAAGGAGGAACTTTATAAGCCTTCAAGAGGTGCCCTTCCTCTCTGTTCCAATTACGTTTGCTTTTTCTGAAGTCTGAAGGTGAATCAGGCACTGGAAGGGGTTGGGATTCGGTGTGTGCTGCCACTGAACCCACCTCCTGGACCTGATCCACCCTCCTCCCTGCCCTGGCACCACTCTATTTTGCCCACCCCCTCTCCAGTTCATGCTCCCCCTAACCCATCCCTCCCCCTGCATGGCCTTACCTCCTCTGGTGGGCACCCCTGATCCAATGGAGTGCAGAACCAGCTGTTTGCCACTTGCAGAGGCCCAGTCCTACACACTGGCCTACTCACATTTGCAATGGCCATAAAGAGGTTTACTCTGGCAGAATCACATTCCGCTGGCATAAATTCATTGTTAGGATTGGATCGTGAGTCTCCTTGGACCTACGCCAGCCATTTAGGATTAAGATTGGGCTGCCTGACTGCCAGGGGCAAGGAAGAGCACATGAAGTCTGCCAGTCATGTGAAGATGAGCAAATATGTTCCTCTTCCTCTAAGTGCTGTTCTTGGCCACCCCACAGGTGCATGTGAGGATGAAACATTTGAATGCCACCTAACTAGGCAATTGATTTACTATCAGCCTAAACCTATTGGATGCTTGTCATCACTGAATGTCCAGAATCCTCTTCTTGCCACCCTGCAGCTATGGAAGGGCTCCACACAGCAAGGATTCTTACAGGGAACACTGGTCATAAAGGTTAACTTAACAGTATCTGCCTTTCCATCTATCCTGTGGCACCATAAAGAAGAATCTTTCTTTCTGCTTAATAATTCAGTTCAGCATTTTTTTTTTTCAGTCTCTAAGGGATTTTCCTCCTTTCTAGCAACCTAGCATAGTGCCTCCAGAGAAGACTGGATAAACCCACCAACAGCAGAAGGAAAGCTTCAGGATCTCTCTGAGGAAAGTGCATCTTTGGTACATTTCCATAAGGACTTTGCACAGTGATGTATCTAACTGAACCATTGCTAAGACCACCGATGAAAACAAATGAGCAACTGAAGCCAAATCCAACTTCCACTGGGAAACTAGATAATTCTTTCACAAAACCATTCTTTTCTTTCTTTTTTTACAGATAGCTATGCCATTTAAGGCATTCAACCCTCATTATGGAACGGAAAATGATCATGTTAAATGCTTTGCAGTTTCCTGATGAGGCTAGTCTTCAAAATATAGCACAGGGATTTGAAGCAGGAAAAAAAAATTGAAGACTTAAATGCTTATAATTTTTTTAATTAAAAATTTCCATTCATCCCCCCCCCCTTTGCTGCCCAAGTTACTAGAATTCAGGAGAGACCATGAAGGCTATAGAGGAAACAGGAAGAACAGGGAAGTGTTATTAAATCAGATATTAAAAATCAAAGACAGCTATAAGACGCACAATATATTCTCGCAGCCCTGGAGTCAAAAGCCCTTGCACTTACTGTGGACATTTTTACCACCGCAGTTGAAAACTCATTACTATCCAAGAGTCAAGACAGTGAAGTGTTTCAAGTTAGATGCTATTAATGCTGGAAGATGCTGAGTATGGATTTCTCGTCTTCCTCCCCCACCACAAACACACATCATCACATGCATAAATTTGACCTTTTCTGCTGGCGTTGCAGAGAAAGAGTGGGAAAATTAATGGAAGCAATGTGGGATATGGATTTGAGTGCATTCCATGAGACCCGCTACTGCGCCTGCAAGGGTTTCTGGGTTGGAATTTGCAAAATTAATAATATCCTTTGAGATTTGCTTCTAATAATTAAGAATACTGTTTTCCTTCACAGAGATAATCTCTGTATATCAAAAATTGTATGCATTTTTTTTTAAAGAAAATGCAGTATGAATGTTGTTCTGTTACAGGAACCCACATAAAGAGATAGTGTCACATCAAGAAAAATGTCACATATGAAACGTTCCTGAGATTGTCCCTTGATATTTTCATAATGAAATCAGGGTTGACATAGTTCTAGGTGAAATCATACTCTTCTCTTTAGGAACTTTCTTTTAGATGTCATCTTTGAATGAATGAATTTTTGAAGCAATTTTTGAAATTCAATCTCAAAGGGCTCATTTCACTTCAGGTGAAGTCACTGAAAACTGGCTCCATGTGACAGTACTCCATTTAGTATTCTGTTCCCTGGGAGGTTCTTCATTTACTGCATTTATCACCCACTTTTCTTCCTTAAGTGAACATGGAGGTTGCCAATCCAGGCACTAACCAGACCTGCTGTTACTAGGTGTAAGTTTCAGAACGGGTGTTACCATTTTGTGGAATCCAGCACTATCTCCTCTGTTAAGTTCCGTGGGGGGGGGGGGGAATGCCCCTTCCTCCAGTTTTCTTACAACCACCAAAGAAGGTCCCATGTGTAGATACCCTGCTGCCACCAGCCCAAGGCTCACTACGGGGATTCCCTGGGTCAAGTCCCTCTTCCTTACAATATAAAGATATTTGAGGGGTTCTTTTTAATTCCTCTCTTCTATTCCCTATAAAAGAAAAGAAAAATGGCTCCCAGATACCTCAAAGAGACCCAGACAAGAAGCAACAGGACCCAGGAGTTTATTAAGATCCACTATTACTACTAACAAAAGGAGGGCTTCTAAATGTACCAGTTAGATAAGAATATTACAGTCCTAGGAGGCTCCCAACCCTGCAGGGCTCCACCAAGGCAAAACCCCTTTGTGAACTGGCTGATAAAGGCAACTAAGGAGAAAAAATCAAAATCAAATGCAGTCTAACTATTTTACAGAATTACATTAACTTCTTTAACCACAGCACCAAGATGAGGCTAGCTCTCCCTTAGGTCTAATACACCAGGAAGTTACCATCAGCTCCCATTCTCTAAGGCAGGGGTGCCCAAACCCTGGCCCTGGGGCCACTTGCGGCCCCCGAGGCCTCTCAATGCGGCCCTCAGGGAGCCCCCAGTCTCCAATGAGCCTCTGGCCCTCTGGAGCTTCGTTGGAGCCCACACTGGCCTGATGCAACTTCCCTCAGCGTGAGGGCAACTGTTTGACCTCTTGCGTGAGCTGTGGGATCAAGGCTCCCTCCACTGCTTGTTGTTTCATGTCTGTGATGCAGTAGTGGCAGCAAAGGAAAGGCCGGCCTTGCTTTGTGCAAGGCCTTTTATAGGCCTTGAGCTACTGCAAGACCTTCATTCATTCATATAAGTTCATCTTTAATATATTCATTTATGTAAACTTATGTAAATTTATTCAAATTTTAAATGTAAATTAATTCTTCCCCCCCCCGGCCCCCGACACAGTGTCAGAGAGACGATGTGGCCCTCCTGCCAAAAACTTTGGACACCCCTGCTCTAAGGAATTTATCCTTCCACTAATGAAACTAAGCACCCTCACCTGTAGCTCTTGCACATGAGGCCTAGCTAGCTCAAATACCACTATGAGAGAAAATACAATCTACGTGAAACAGCAGTGTAATGACACCCTCTCTTGGAACCTCCCCACCATCCCTTTTTTCTCCTCGGAGGTGCAACGACAAAATGGCTGGCATAGGTTTGAGGAGACTCATAGGCAATTGGGCAGCCTCCTGGAGGCTGTCTGATCACACCCCCACCATAGCATGCGGTGCAGCCTTTATTGGTGTGGCTGCCTGCTAGAATGTGGCATGGGACAGGACTGGGCAGAATGTGGCCCAGTTTATACCAACTGTGATCTTGTCTTGTGTAGGTTGTGGTGGGTTTCCCAGCAATGTTAGTTGCAATTCTTCAGTACCCCCCCTCCTCCCCTTCATTAAAACTTCCCTTTTGCATGGAAGGAAAAATATGACCACACTTGTGAAGCTGAGACTAAACAGTGTTGTGGCAGATAAATAATAGTCCTACATGGATTCCTTTCTAATAGTCCTTCTCATTTCTGTTCCTATGAGAATTGCACTGATCAATTTACTCATATGGAATTAGCTAGATATTTCAATCTGAAAAAAGGGTCTTTGAAGTTTATGTTTAGCTACTTAGTATGCCCGTGCCAATGGATCTTTACATTTCAGTCAATTTTCAGCCGAGAGCTCTCTAGTGAATAAATGTTGCCAATTCAATTCACTTAATCTTCACTTCATTTTTTCCCCAGTTTAGACTTTTAGAAATCTTAACTTACTGATTTGTCAAAAGAGCCAATAGAATACTTCACAACTTAGCATTTAGCAAATGCATTAAGTTTCCTTTATTGCTTATAGGATAACTGACAACAGGCCCAAATTTGCTCAAATATATTCAGTGCTTCTAAGTGCTTGATGGATTTTCTGAAGCTTTTAAAACTCTGTAAGAGAATTCAGTGACTTTGGCTGATGGCTTCTATATAGCATAAGCTCATTCTTGACTTCAGTTAGGCCAGCGTTATCATGCTAATGATGCAGGTACCTTAGTGGGCTTACAAAAGGACACCCCATTTTGGGTGTCCTTACCCAATCCTATCCTCTGCCATGTTATAGCATGCAGCTGGGCCAACAGAGACAGTACTGCATGCTATGGTGGTGGGGGGCATGATTGGATAGGCTGCAGGAAGGAAGTAAAAATATTTTTTACTACTCCTCTCTGGTAAGCTGCCCTATAGCCTATATACCAGCTGTTTTGCTTGTATATGTCCAAGGAGTACTGGGGGCAGAGTGGGCTGAAAAATGGGGGACGTCTGTGCCAGTGTTAGATTGCTGGAGGCCTGAGAGCAAAGTGGGACCCTGAACTCCACTTTGAAGCTTACAGGTGATGACTGTTCCCATGGTTCCACCTCCTATCCTCATAGGTGGGAGGAAGATAAGTCAGGAGTAAGACAAGAGAATGAGAATATGGGGAGGAGGAGGAGAGGAACTGCTTACCCAACTCCCTCCAAAAGACATACGTACATGGCTTAAAAGGGGATTGGACAAGTTTCTGGAGGAAAAATCCATTATGGGGTACAAGCCATAATGTGTATGCGCAACCTCCTGATTTTAGAAATGGGTTATGTCAGAATGCCAGATGCAAGGGAGGGCACCAGGATGAGGTCTCTTGTTATCTGGTGTGCTTCCTGGGGCATTTGGTGGGCCGCTGTGAGATACAGGAAGCTGGACTAGATGGGCCTATGGCCTGATCCAGTGGGGCTGTTCCTATGTTCTTATGGCTTCTTTCACCCTCTGTGCTGATCAGTGGGCACATCCCATAGAAGCTCCATGAGGGCACAGGGGTATCTGGAGGATACTCCCATGTTTAGATGGAGTGCTAGGCATAGTGGTGGAGTGAGTCTCTTGGCCAACTAGTGCCACCTCTGCCTCCACTGCGGAGTGTTCGGAAGGTCAGACCAGCCACAAGGGTCTTCTGATGGGTATGGACTGTCAGCCAGTATCTCACCTGGCCATCACCCTCTGATGCCGAATGGGCCATAAAAATAGCAGTTCATCCAAACTGCTCAGATTCTAACTTGGGCACCTTTTCTCTTTGTTCTAGAAGAACTAAAGACAGTGGTGAGGGACTGACAACTCAGTCCTAACCAAATTTCCTGTGTCAATGCAGTCATGCCAGTTTGGTGCATGCTGCATCCTATGGTTGTGGGCAACCATGGAAACTTCCCCAAGGTGAAGGAATATTTGTCCCTTACCTCAGGACTGCATTGCAGCTGCACTGGCATTGTAAAGTTGGTTAGAACTGGGATGTGAGTCATCAAGAGCAGAGCATAGTATTAGGTGCCAAACCACTTTTCCCTCTTCCCATCATTCACTTGGCACTGCCATCATTTTTAAAATCATTGTGATTAGATAATCTCATACTGAAATGAGGTATGAGGGTGGGTGCCATGCCAACTGCAAAGATGGCTGGCAGTGGGCAGAGTCAACTGAAATAGTTCCACTAGATCCCAAAGCTTGAGAACCAGCCAAATACTGCTACTGACAAGTGCCACATCCCACCTGTTCTCTGAGGCCAGATGCAACTCTGTCCATCTCCAGCATCCAAAGGAAAAAGATACAGGTATCTTGTTGTTTTGTGGGCTCCCTGAGACATCTGGTGGGCCACTGTGGGATACAGGAAGCTGGACTAGAGGAGTCTTTGGCCTGATCCAGCTGGGCTCTGCTTACGCTTCTTAAGTATTCGCCTTTGAACACAAGGTAGACCAACTTCATCTGAACACATCTTGCCCAAAAGATTGATGGGTAAGGAAAAGCCATTCAAAGAGGGCTCAGATCAACACACTGCTTTCTTTAAAAAAGGAGGGGGAGATTGCAGGAAACATGAACAGCACAAGGTGTGCATGTCAATTTCTCTCTCTTCTGAAGCCTGCTGAGAAAGCCCTGAGCTAGGGATGAGTGTTAATTTCAAATTTTATCTATAATAATAATAATACAGGTATTTATATACTGCCTTTCTTGGTCCTCAGATTTCTCCTCGGACTTTATTCAAGGCGGTTTACATAGGCAGGCAAATTTAAATCCCCGTAGGGATTTTTACAATTTTGAAAGGTTCTATCTTTCAAGAAACCACAACATTCAGATGTTTCTTTCATGATCTGGTCGCACATTCTGGCCTCCATCCTCCCACACTCAGAGCAGATGGAGTAACTCGGCTCAGCTTGTCAGCTGCTTCAAGGTTGCACGGTGCTGGTGGCCTCTAACTGGCAACCTTCGGATGTTATCTTCAGGCAAATGGAGACTCAACCCTCTAGACCAGACCTCCACACTATGACATGAGTTTGGTTAGCCCATTTTGTCAGTTTACAGTAATGCCCTCTTTCTGTGGGTGCAATAATGAAGACTCTCTTTCATTCACCAGGTACAGAGTGCTACCTTGAAGCTTGTGCTCTCTTTGAACAGTACCCTAACAGTGAGAGATTAGCATGTGCTAAAGCACTTTGACTAGCCGGGATCAGTCTGTTAGTTATGGGTGGCTGGACAAGTCACATAATATTGTTGCAGCTGCCTATTTGAATGTGTCTGCAGGCATTTCCATGACTAATACGAGCATATGCAAATTTCAAATGAGATTTCAGCAAATATGCATGACACTTTGAAATTAGCTTCTGCAAACAGCCAGCCCTTTAAAACTCACTGGCTGAAGTGTTTGCTGAAAGCTAGCTCATGAGAAAGGCCCAGCAGTGAGTTTGATTGTGCATGTAAACAAAGAGCTGGCAGGAATTTGGCAATATTCGACCAGCTCTATTCATCATCAGACCTCTCTGAATAGCTTATATTTGGGGATTTAGTAAAGCATGAAAGATTGCAGCAGAGAGGGAGGGCATTTGAAAGCAGTTTATTTGCCATGGCATGGTAAGTTTATTTGAATTGGCAGTTGTGTTGCATTTTGTGTTTCCTGGTGCCCTTTGAAAGTCAAAGGCATTATAGTGCCAGTGGGACACATCTTGTTTTACCTTATCGTGTGTTCCTCAATATCCTTTTAAAATCTGCAGTCCAGGCTGAGTTGTGTTCAAGTGCAGTAAATGACCCGTGCACTGTTCCTAAAAGTATATCCCTGACTCCAGGTGCTACTCTCTCTTTCTGTCTCTCTTGGCCTAAGAGAAGCCCCAGCATCATAGAAGCTCTACTGCATGTCTGTTTTACGGAGTATTGCCAGGATGCAGTATAACCCTGTTAATAAACCTATACTACCAATACTTATGTGGCTCTTGACATCAGTAGTTAAAATTCAAAAGGCAACACAGAGATGACCTGACATCCAAAGCAATTTCTGTGTGACATTCCATCTGTGTGCATGGGCATTTGCTAACAGAGTTTTAAGGAAGGAAACATTGTTTCACCAAAAGCTAAGCGTGCTTAAAATGCCTCCTGGAACCAGCAGGCTCTGAGCTCATGCATACCAAAGGCTGCAATCCAATACTCGCTTTCCTGGAAGTAAGTCCAATTGAATTCAGTGAGACATACTTCTGAAATTGACATGCACAGGCTTGCACTGGAACTGTATTTTTTTATGGCAAATATATTTGTTTTTCTTCAGAGGGGTTGTATTGATTGTCTCCAGGGCGGTACAACCAGTAGTTCTGGTTGTGGGTGTTCTGGATCAGAATATTGCCCAACACTGCCTTGAAGCAATGGTGGATACCTCTGCCACGGTGTGCTGAATTTTTAAAAAGCCCCTTGCTATGCCCCATCAGGGTTGGCATTGCCCCATCAGGGCAATGTGGCCTATGCTGTGACATTGGGCCCTGCTCTCTGGGCCCTCTCACACTGGGGCAGTGGGCGGATCTCCCACTGCTACAGCCAGCATCTGGCAGCCTGGGAGGGTGCTATGGTGAGTGTAGAATGTGGGCTTGCTAGCCCTCCCCTGGGACTCTCTGGCCTGAAATGGGTCTTCCAGAAATAGTTGGTGTTGATGTTATGTCACTGCCAACTATTTCTGGGTGTCATTTTTTGCACACAGCCCCACAAACATCTGGCTGACTACAGCTGCAGTTGATGCGGCTGCTTGGTGAGTGGGGGGTCCCACGCAAGCACCCCAGATTGGGTTCCACTGATCCTGAGGCCAGCCCTGTGCCCCATTGTGTGGTTATTTCAAACCCAGAAGTGCAGAACTTCCAGTTTTATTTAAAGGGATCACATGAACAAGGACCTCCTTCATTTGCTTGGTTTCGGACTCAGGGTAAAGACATACAAACCTTGCCATCTGCCACTAACTCAAAGCAATTTGCCCCAAGGCCGGGTTGCTTGTGATTGTCTCTCTATACACACCTGCAATAGACAAAAGCAGTTGTAGATATCCAACTGCAAAACAAGCGGTTGTAGCTATCAGTGCCTTTATTTATATGGATGCAGATTCAGCAAAAGCTGGTGATGAATGTCTAATGAATGGCATGAATGTGTCCAACTCATAATGCTCAGCTATAATAAATTGATCACTATTTCTCCCAAAGATTCTTCTCCATCTTGGAATTTTAAATGAGATTCTGCTCATGCACAGACAAGCACCAAGCAGTATCAGATCTTCAATATTCAGTATTGATATGAGTGGTTTTTTATGTTAACATCCTACCCTGTGACTGTAATAATAAACATCAAGCATGGAAAGTACTTCTCATCAAGGAGCTATTGTGCAAGGGAAACCTTGGAACCAAACTTGTAATGCAGGACTTCCACCTGACAAGATTGTATGAGATGGTGTGCTGGAACCCAAGCTTCATCCCTTGCTACGCTAAGAAAAGGCAATGCAAGGACATCGCGTTAGCTTTTCGCGCACTTTACAGGCCCCTTAGAAGTTCATTTATGAACAGCTGACTTCACAGTAGAGTTGTTCAGCAAGGGATAATTTACGCCTCAAATTGGATGACTCCTCTGGCACTGCATGAGTTGGTTTTGTATGCCACTCCCGACAAATGTGGTGTGCTCCAGTGATTACTGTGAAGAAGCAGGAACAGAAGTCAACGACTCACTATGGGATTCACACATAGACTTTGGCTGCAGGTTTTCATTGATTGTGAACTGCTGCTCATAACAAGGGTTGAGAATCTTCCTAAAAAACACCTTTTTTATTTTTACGAAGTCCCTCTGAAAGGTCAAAGATATGTCCTGAGCTCTCCTTGTAAATAGAGTAGATAGAAGGCGCTGGGTTTTTTTTGTTTCAAATGCTCCTAGTTTTCAGCTGCCAGCATTGTCTAGGATGCATCACTATACCATAAGGCCCTTTTGAACATCCGCCAGTATCAGGGCTACTAATGATATTGCTCCATAGGAGAAACTGTATTAGCTGCCATTGGCAAGAAGACTGTTGCTCCTTGGAAATAAACAAGTTTATTGTGGCACCAGTTTTGTAGACAGCTTACTTCACTGTATGTTTGAAACTGGATCGGGGAAGCAGAAGGTATATTCATACAAATCCACTAAGACATTGACGTTCTTAGTTTTTAAATGCATTTCTTGCCTTTTTATAATTGGGGAAGGCTAGAAAATAAGAGGCTTTTCTGGGCTCTTCAAAAAGTGGAATGCAATTTCAAATAAAATTATCATTCTTGTGAACCAAACTCATGTTCTTTCTTTATTTTAGAGTGGATTCTTAGCATAGAGTGTTCACATTTTTGGAATTCTGTAATAGCAAAATACATAGATTCAGGGGACTCCCAATTAGCAGGGGTAGTTTTTGGTTTTGTTTTTTTTTGAATTTTGGTGTTATCCTAAAAAAAGAAAAGAAAAAATGAAAAAAGGCTGAAAGCCGTGTTATGTGTTTTTATTCCAAACCATTTTAATCAATTTTAAAGCATTTGTATCAAGTGTAATCACTCACAGCCCAATCCTGAGCTGCCCGGGGCACCCAGCCTCGGCAGCACCAAGAATGGCTGCCACCAGATCCTGCAGGCGGCGCCTTGGGAGAAGGGGACCTTTGTCCCCTTCTCCCAAGTAAGGGAAGCAGCCCTGCAATGGGACTACTCACTTTATCGCTGACCAAAAGGTCGGTGGTAAAATTAAGCCATGTAGGGCGCCAAGCCCCCCACGAACAGACAGTATCCAGTGGAGAAGAGCTCCACCAGACCCGCCTCCTGCCTCCTCGTTCCCTCCCCTGGCACGCCTCCCGCCTGCCCTCTCCTTGCCCCCCGCCTTCCTGTCATGCCTTCCGTCCTCTCTCTGCCTGCCCCGTGCCTCCCCCCTCCCTGGAACACCTCCTCCCCACCCCCTCCCCGCCCCCACTTACAGTGCCGCCACTCAGCAGTCCGTGAGACCACCAAGTGGCAGAGGCTGGGCGCCTGCCCTGCACTAGCCCAGCACATGGCCGGCGCTGGGCTAACATGGGTGGTAGCCCGGCAGTGAGGCTTGCCAACATGCCTTATGGCACCATTGCGACAGTGCACAGCGGCACGAAGCCACGGCGCCAAGCCCAGGTTTGGACTCTCATATGGGTGGTATATATGTGTTTTATGCCTGTGGTTTTCTGCAGACATTGCCACAGGCATAAAAGAGGCATAAAACACACATATACCCCAAGAGCACAACTACATAGTCAACTACTTGAATTAAATTTGCAGGAGCTGTTTAAGGTTTGCATACTACTTGAATGAACAACTACAATGAACCTAATGTTGCCAAACACAAAAATGCTTGTGTTTTGAAGATAGCAACTTAAAGATAAAACATTTTGAAGATAGCAACTTAAACCAACAGAACTGAACACAGCATTGAATTGCTATGGAAACAATAGCAATTTTTTGGTTGTTTTTTCCCCCTTGCAGTTTAAAATCTGGTATTAAACTGCAGGGTAGGGGGACCCACACCAACAACCTTACCAAGCTGGGGGTGCCTTCTGGAATGTTTGTTGAGCTTCATGCTCATCGTGATGGGGACCATTCTGGTGGCCTTGCATTCCCCTTCGCCTGGCGTTGTATTGGAGCCAAGGCATGGTTGCTTACTCACAAGCAAACATGACCATGTTGCTCAGCTTTGCTTTTCATAGAGCTCAATACATTTGTCAGCATGGAGGGAGGGACTTCTTGGAGGCCTTTATTCATCAGATCAGGACCATTCTGGTGGCACTGGATTCCTCTCCGCCTGCCCTTCAAAAGAGACTGAGGCACAGTTGCTTACTCACGAGTAAATGTACATTGGGGCTCAGTTTCACTTTCCATAGGGCTCCTTGCATTTTCCTTGGTAACTTCTGAGCATGCTAAGAAGACTCTATAGCTGGTTAGCTTAAAACAGCAGAGCTGTGTGTGGAGTTACAGGCTTAGAAACACAGTCAGAAGCACTCAGAACACTTTACAGACGTTCCGGAGTCACTTTAACGGGTAAATTTCAGTGCTATTTCATTAATTGAGCAGGATATCATGTTTTATTGTTTTATGAACCCTATTTCATGTTATTTCATTTTTACCATTTTAGACTGCCCCTACCAGTCAATTATGGAAAGAAAAAAGATATTTCAGTGATAAAGTTCAGTGCAATATGCTCAGTTCAGATTAGCTTACAAACCAATGTAGCAAGATCATTAAAAAATATGTAGACCATCAATGTTAAGAATCTTAGAACGTTTTTAAATTTTGTTTAATTTTCATGGCCATAAGTAGAGGTGTGATTTTTTTTTTTTGTAGTGATAAAAAATAAAAACACATAACACCACTTTCTGCTCATTTGGGGGGGACGGGACAACTCATAATCTGCAAAAAAATAAAAAACGTTCTCCAGCAGAAGTGGGTCCAATGCTGTGTAATTTCATATTTTCTAGATAACAGTAGTCAGAGTCACTAGTAACTGTTGTTTTTTTTTTAAACATATCTCTGGTGGAACCAGCCGAGAGGCAAGGAATAGCTTTGACACCTACAGTCCTTCTAGTAGCACTGTAGCAGTTCAACAATGTGCTGACGAGCAGTGACACAGGCATTGCAAATTCAAATGGACATGCACAAAACAGACTGAACAGCAGCTGAGCAGAATGGAAATATCCAGTGATCCTACAGGTCAGAACAGAAATGTATTCATAGAGCTGCAAGGGTAATTTTCCGCAGCACCTGTTTTCGATTATACCCACTGTTAGGATTATCAGTCCCTCATGCTCCAAGCATGAACCACAGTATCCAGAGAGCTAAAATATATCAATGTTTTGGAACAGATTACCTGACCACACTGCTTTGAGCTCAGATGCTTTCATACCAAGTGAAAGTCCACAGTGAAATAATATAGATTAGTTATGATTCAGAGGTACTGTACTGGCTTAGCTACAGAACAGGGAAGAAAAATTAATACTTTTAATTTCATCTGAGCTAAATTGATTGTGCCATCTGCCTTTTGTAGTGGTCGATAATATCAGGTCTTCGGTAGAAATCATAAAAGCCAGCATATTTTCAGAAGCATTTCTGTTTGAATGGAAGGGAATCTGTGGTTCATCTTTGTAAGCTGCAAGAGTTAGCAAATGAATTAATAGCAAGACCTCTTGATATGTCACCCAGACTTTCTGTAGGTGGTAAAAGAGGAGGCAGAAGCTGCGTTTTCAGAACTGACTTTCCGTACGGATTTTCGAGAACTGAGTGGGACGTCGGTACCTAATGCTGCCGCTACCTGACTTGTACAGTTTGTAAAACTGCGGATGTTATCCAAGGCTGCCTCTGCGATACGCCTCTAAAAGGGTCTCGCGCAGGGATTTAACCCAGTAATTTTGGATTTGAAAGCACTTTACTAAATGTGCTATTTCCTCTGCAAGTCTCGTTGGTATAGTGAACCTTACTCACTCTTTCTCTCTGCATGCAGCACATTGTGATCTCGACGAAATGGGCTCATGTTCAAAAGGGGTTTCTATTCTGTTGAATAAATAGCCTTTACTTTAAGATTATTTAACATTTTTCTTCATACATTTCGAACACCCTTAATATTTTGTGTACAAAATATAAACTTAGTCAAATGCATCGGTTATAATCCATCCATCAGTTAATGAAAATATCAGCTTCAACCTGCAGCAGAAAGCACCTGCAAATACACAACTACTTTTAACTATTTCTTGATGTACCAAAACAGACAGGGTCCACATGGTACATTAATTGACTTCCTTCTCTAAAATGGGCATATAGTTTCATTAAGGGTATAATCCAAAAGATGCCTTATGCCGGCCCAAGTCACTTGGGCCGGCATAGGAGGGTTGCAAACATGCCATAAACCACGTTTGCGCCCCCATGGGAGGAAGCCGCGTCGGCGCATGTAGATGTGCCGACGCATGGAGGCCGGCAGAAGCCTCCATGCAGCTTTGCACCGACACAAGCGGCAACGGTAGGCATGAGGGAGGCGGGCAGAGGCAGGAGGGGGGTGTTTCTGGGCAGGGGGAGGGTGGGCAATTGGCGGTCCCGGGGACACGGCTGGGACCAGGCAGTTATGTCAGATCCCAACCCCTGTCCCTGAGGGGAATGGAGCGGCTTCAAGCCACTCTGCTGTCCTCAGACTTGCGCTACCTCCAGAGCAGCGTCTGAGGAGACCCATTGGGGCCAACAGCCCTTACCCAGGGGTAAGGGGAAGAGTTTCCCCTTACCTCTGGCTGTGCCGCTGCTGGCCAGAAACCCGCGTTGGATGCAGCACAAGCCTCCTGGCTTGCCTTCTCCAGCGCGGGTTTGGATTGTGCCCTAATAGACCTAAATCAGGGGTGTCCAAACATTTTGGCAGGAGGGCCACATCATCTCTCTGACACTGTGTCAGGGGCCGGGGAATAAAGAATTAATTTACCATTTAAAATTTGAATAAATTTACATAAATGAATATATTAGAGATGGAACTTATATGAATGAATGAAGGTCTTGCAGTAGCTCAAGGCCTATAAAAGGCTTTGCCCAAAGCAAGGCCAGTCTTTCCTTCACTGCCACTGCTGCATCACAGACATGAAACAGCACATCACAGATGTGAAACAGCAAGTAGTGGAGGGAGCCCTTGTCCCACAGCTCAGGTGAGAAGTCAAACAGTCATACTCTTGCTGACAGCAGTTGCGTCGGGCCAGCATGGGCTCCAACAAGTCTCTGGAGGGCCAGAGGCTCATTAGAGACTGGAGGCTCCCAGAGGGCCTGATTGAGAGCCCCCGAGGGCCGCAAGTGGCCCCCGGGCCGGGGTTTGGGTACCCCTGACCTAAATGAAGGGGTAGGCATATGTGGGAGAAAAGATTCCATCATGTGTATAGAGTTTACATATTATTAGAGATAGATGAGCAAGTGACTATTTTTAAAGCTTTGGGTCCTGGGAGTGCTAACTTCATGAGACACATTACATACGAAGAAGTTGCCTTCGCCTGAGAGCCCAATCCTGGGCTCGGCACCATGGCTTTGTGCCGCCGCGCACTGTCGCAAACGTGCCATAAGGTGCGTTTGCAAACCTCACTGCCAGGCTACCTCCCATGTTAGCCCAGTGCCAGCCGGTGCTGGGCTAGCGCCAGCCTAGCACAAAACAAGTGCCCAGTCTCTGCCGCTCAGCAGACTGATGGACCACCGAGCCATGGCATGGTAAGTGGGTGTGGGGATGATGGCGGGGAGGAGGCATTCTGGGGAGGGGGAGGCTGGCGGTGGGCAGAGGGAGGGTGAGGGCAGGTGTGATGGGGAGGCGGGGGCAGGGGGCGGGTGGCAGGCATACCAGGGGGAGGGAGGGAGGCGGGTCTGTGGAGCTCCGCTCCACTGGACCCAAGACGTTCATGTGGGGCTTGCCGTCCTACACAAATGCCTTTATTTTTCTAACCACCTTTGGTCGGTGGTAATGTGAGTAGCCCCATTGCAGGGGTGCCGCCTGTGGTAGCCCGAGCCACGCAGGATCCGGCGACAGCTGTTCTCAGTGCCGTTTAGGCTGGGCACCCTGGGCAGCTCAGGATTGGGCAGCCCGTAGGGTCATCTAATCCAGTGGTTCTCACATGTTTTGGCACTGGAACCTACTTTTTAGAATGACAGTCTTTCTGGGTCTCACCGGAAACGGTATCACGGCCAAAAGTGACATCATCAGACAAATTAAAATAAAAATTATAGATAATTTAAAAAGTAAAACAATTTTTTACAGCCCAATTTGCAGCCCAATCCTAAGTGGGTCTACTCAAAGTAAGTCCCATTATGTTCAATGGTGCTTGCTCCCAGGAAAGTGTGCATAGGATTGTGGCCTTAATAAAGGGAGATGAGATGCGAAAGGCAACCCTGTTCGACCAAGTGAATTCTCTCTGTAGCCTGCCTGCAATAACCTCAGCCCTACCCAGTGCCCAGTTCAATTTCTTATATTTAAACCAGTTCAGTGTGACTTAGGATGAAATCGGTTTTAAATTCAGCATCGGGTGGGGGGCTAGACTGAGATTCAAAGCTTCCCTTCACAGCTTCCCACAAAGCATTAAAACCCCAGAGTGATGAGGAAAGGAAATGAGATGCTGGGAAGGGGGGGGGGGAGAAAAGGAAACAACCATTTCCAATTAAGCAATGGTTCCCAAACCCATTAGTGCCAGAACCCACTGTTTAAAATGACACACTATCAGGACCCACCTAGTTAAGTCTGAAAAAGAAAATAATTCACCTTATCAGCTCAAGCCTCTGGTCTTTTTTCCTTTTAGTGTTTGGGGGGGGGGGGGGTAAACTGACTTCTGAAGCATTTGTTCAGTTCCACTTTCATCAGATTGAGACCATTCTGGTGGCCTTGCATTCCTTGCTGCCTGAACTTCAACACAAGCCAAAGCACATTTCTTACCCATGAGTAAACACAAATGTGTAGCTTAGGGTGCAATCTTACCCTGCACTGGAACAGGCAAACCAAGAGGCTTGCGCTGTACAGGATAGGTACACAAAGCAGCTCAGCCAGAGGTAAGGTGCCCTGACCCCTATGGGTCTCTTCAGACATGCGCTATCGCCTAAGGTGGCACAAGTCCGAGGAGAGCGGAGCGGCTTGGAGCTGCTCCAAGCTCCCCAAGAACAAGGTTTGAGATCCAGCATAACTGCTGGATCACAGCCCCGCCTCCCACTCCCCACCTGCCCACACCCGGGGCCGCTTACTGCCCTTCCTCCCTGTGTCCCAGAACGCCTCAGAGCTTGGCCAACTCAAGACTTGGAGTCTCCATTGGTGCAGAGGCTTAAGTCAGCCTCTGCAGTCTGGCACGCCCCCGCGTGCCAGCCTTGCTAACTTTGCAC
The DNA here is from genome assembly GCF_035046505.1 of Tiliqua scincoides. NCBI lineage: Eukaryota > Metazoa > Chordata > Lepidosauria > Squamata > Scincidae > Tiliqua > Tiliqua scincoides. Next base: position 195,305,298 of record NC_089822.1, read on the forward strand.
AGTCGGTGCAAAGCTGCATGGCACAAGGGACTTGTGTGGCCCAAGGGCCAGTCAGAATTGCACCTTTAGTTTCACTTTCCATAGGGCTCAATACATTTGTCAGCTTGGAGGGAGGGACTGCCTTCTCAGGTATTTTTTGGGGCTGCATTCATTGGATCAGGACCATTGCATTCCTCTTGGCCTGCCTTTTGCAATGGAACAATTTGCTTACTCATGAATAAATGTGCGATGTGGCTCAGTTTCACTTTCCAGAGGGCTTTATGCATTTTCCTTCTCAGCTATCAGCTTGTCAGTTTCAGCTTCACAACCCACCAACAGGTTGCAACCTACCAAGTGGGTCGTGACCAACAGTTCGAGAAACCCTGATCTAATCTACAATCACTGCTGCCTCCACTGATTGGCAATGGCTCTGCAGGGTTTCAGACAGACCTTTTTCCCCACCCTGGAGATGCCAGGGATTAAGAGTCCAATCCTATTGAGCTTGTACCACCAACCCTAGGTGTCATAAAAGTGCCATAAGACACTTTACCACTGGTGCTCAACATGCAGTGTCAGTGGCAGTTGACAGTGGGCCTCAGCGCCGGGAGGCCCCACCACAGGAGCAGACAGTGGTACATTTCTCTGCCAGCCAGTGGAGCATCTTTTTGGGATGGGTGGAAGGTGGGGAGAGGGTGAAACTGGGTGGAGAGAGGGAAGAGGGAGGGGAGAATCAAGGAGATGGTGGCAGACTCTGCCGCCAAATCCTATGCCCCTTCCTTTCCTGTGGAGCCCTACATGGGCCTGTGCCAGCAAAATAGCTGGCACAACTTGTAGGAGACCCATTGGGGCCGCCTGGGCTTTACCTCACAATAAGAACATAAGAACAGCCCCACTGGATCAGGCCATAGGCCCATCTAGTCCAGCTTCCTGTATCTCACAGCGGCCCACCAAATGCCCCAGGGAGCACACCAGATAACAAGAGACCTCATCCTGGTGCCCTCCCTTGCATCTGGCATTCTGACATAAATGTTCCCTTACCCTGAGGAGACTCCAGCAGCTGCTCCACACCCACAGGATACAGTGGCTGCCTTGGGGCATAGGATTGGGCAGTAAACCTGGGAGTTTGTCACTGAGTCCCACCCTTAAATTCCTACCTGACCCATCTCTGTTTGTTGTTGGCAATTTGTTTTATGGTTTTCATATGCTTTGATTGTACTGCTGTTCACTGTATAATGTGGTGAACTGTCCTGACACATTCCTATTATCAAGGTCTGAAGTAAAAGAATTAATGCAGCCAGGCAGGATAAAGATTGGAAAGTACTTTGCGTGCAAAAGCTACCTTACAGCTGCTGCTCTCATTCCAGTAGTTATGCACAGGGGCATCAGATGAAACTGAACACTTCATAACCGACAAACAGCACAAGCCTACAAGTGTCTATTCACAGGTGAGATCACAGTGTTCAGTGGAGCTTACTCCCAGGAGAGTGTGTACAGGACAGCAGGCTTAAGGAAGGCAAATGTCCTTATCTCCCACAGTTGCAGCTTTTGCTTTTTTTTTCAAGGAAACCAGACATTTAAGGGATGCATCATTTTGGTTATAACATGCCTTTCATGTGGAATTATGAAACTACCTGAGTGCATTTCCCTTTATGTTCAAGCTATGTCAACAATTGGGTGCCCTGGAACAGATAAAGAGACAATATACATCCAACATTCCAGAATCACCATTCAGAACGCGATACCATAGTCTTTCGAGACTGAAGGTTGCCAACAGGACATCCAACATAACGTTTTGAGGAATGTGTCCTATTTTTTTGAATGGGTTCATTGGAAAAGCCAAGAAAAATTAACAAGAGCAAAGCAGGTGATAGATAGATAGATAGATAGATAGATAGATAGATAGATAGATAGATAGATAGATAGATAGATAGATAGATAGATAGATAGATAGATAGATAGATAGATAGATAGATAGATAGATAGATAGATAGATAGATAGATAGATAGATAGATAGATAGATAGATAGATAGATAGATAGATAGATAGATAGATAGATAGATAGATAGATAGATAGATAGATAGATAGATAGATAGATAGATAGATAGATAGATAGATAGATAGATAGATAGATAGATAGATAGATAGATAGATAGATAGATAGATAGATAGATAGATAGATAGATAGATAGATAGATAGATAGATAGATAGATAGATAGATAGATAGATAGATAGATAGATAGATAGATAGATAGATAGATAGATAGATAGATAGATAGATAGATAGATAGATAGATAGATAGATAGATAGATAGATAGATAGATAGATAGATAGATAGATAGATAGATAGATAGATAGATAGATAGATAGATAGATAGATAGATAGATAGATAGATAGATAGATAGATAGATAGAAGAGTAGGACAAGAAGGCAAGCCCTATAGGGATGACTGGGGGTTTACTTGGGATAAAGGGAAATATATCCATGCATCCTGGCTATACCGGCTCAGGTTAATATTGTACTGTAAGTTAAGCATGCTCAAGTTTCATAAAATTTAACCAGACGTGGGTGTGATTTTTATTTCCACTAGCTTTGTACCACTACCTTTTCTGAGGACAATAAGCTTAAGGATGAAGGTTTCTTTCTGTACACAAGGACAAATCCTGTTATTCCAACTGGATTTCCTGTGGGACAAAATTGGCTTAAATGACTGTGAAAAGGAGTATGAACTCAATCATACCATTTTGAAGTCAAGAAATGACAAATAATAATTTGTGAGGTGTTCAAACATTTCTCATTCCCAGTGAGCTTGCTCATTCGTCATCCTCTTCTAGCCTTCAAAATGGTTCTGTTTGCTTTTCATGCACATCAAAGTGGTGTCTGAGGTAAAGCACATCAAACAGGGACAGCACCTGAAACCACTGCAAGTGAAAAAGAGACAAACAACAAAGAGTGGTGAGACATTCAAGCTGAATATAGAGAGCTCAAACCAATATCAAGGGAAGCCCTTTAGACTGGTCCTCTACAATTCTGATTGCTATTCCTCTTAGAAAAATAGCTGCTGTAATTGATATCAAGAAGTTATAATCTTAAAATAAGCTTATGGGAACTGCTCTGTCCCAATTGACCTCATCCAATGCATAGAAACTTGCTATTTACAGAGAGGACAACATGACACAAATCAGGAACATAATGGAGCAACTGGTAAACTTGCTTCCATACCTGTTGCCCCCAGTGTCAAAGAGCACCAATGTGCTACAACCAAATAGTTACTAAAGTTTAGGCAGAACAATAGTAATTGCTAGTGGTGTTCCCTTGTCCTGATACCCTGCACAAATGACGCGAGACAAAATGACCTTTGGTATGAAATGGACCACTTTCATTTATCTTCTAATATCAACCAATACATCCTGAAATGGTTCCTGTAGGGGTACCTACCCCAGAGGAGACAGATCCACTGTCACATTCCACTTTCGCCATGACTCCGGGTTTTCCAAGCCAACTTCTGGAAATGGGATCCAGGCAGTTAAATGAACCTCCCTATTCCAGCCTTTGAGAGAGACTCTGAATTGCAAATCTAAGGGGGTCACCAGCCTACATCCCTCAGCCAGACAGCCTCTTGAGAATTATTCTGGTTTTTCCTCTGACTCTTGCATACTTTAAGGTGCACACCAAGTTCCAAATTTGAGTCCCAGTCCTGCACTATACCTCCCAGTAGTGGCTGCCCTGGCTAAGAACACTTAAAAACAGTCCACGGTAGGTAAAAAAAAAACTAAACAAAAACCATCAGACAGAAAACAAACAACTCTTGCCAAGCCCCTGAGGGGACCCAGACAATCTCAGACTATTCTGGGGAATTGTGGGATGGGTTGTGAATCTTCCAAAAGATTCACTTTTGGAAGTGAGTGTTAGGCTGGGATTTTGTACACAAACACTGCCTGTGCACAGCCCATTGATCCCCAATCACCAATCATGAACCCCTGTTCATGTAATTGCGTCTTGCCTGTTGCAGGGCTGGATCAAGCAAAGATAACCCCCACCTTAATTTTGGTGGTGGGCTATGTTCATACAACAAGGACCCAGCAATGTTTACCTGGAAGTTAATCCCACTAAGTTCAATGAGTCTTGCTTCCTAGTAAATTCTCTCATGTGTTTGTGAACCCAATCCTATGTGTGTTCACTGGGACATAATATCATTGATTTCAAGGTGCAAGTGTGCATAGGACAGCAACATTACAGTCCAGTTCTAAACATGTTTACTTAGAAGCAAGTCCTGTCCATTGCAGTAGGATAGCTATGATCTTAACCATGTAGGTCAGGGTTGCTCACACTTTTTTGGCTCGAGAGCTACTTTGAAACCCAGCAAGGCCCCGAGATCTACCAGAGTTTTTTTTACAATGTTCGCGCCATCATAATATATAACATTTATGTGTACAATGTATGTTGGTGTATCTTGCATAACCGCATGAGCCAATATTGCACAACACAACATAATTAACTATAAACATTTTTATAGTTTATAAATAAACAATATTTTATTGTTTTATAACAATATATTTTATTTATTTTACAATAACAATACATTTTATTTATTTTAAACTTGTAATTACTTGTAATTACTTTGTAATGCCTGAGCTTGCCCCAAACCCCCCAGGGCACACCTGAGGACTGTTAGTGACACACTAGGGTGGTCTAGCCAAGCCATCCTTCTTACTCAGGCTTAAGTGACTGGGGGGGGGGGTTGATGAATGAGGGCAAGGGGAATGGATCTTGAGTGGATGGGACAAGTGGGGGGGCACTGTACGGGGGGCACAAGTGGGGGGGCAGAGTGGGTGGGGCAAGAAGGCAAGAGGGGAACAGGGACTTTTCCAAGCCAGGACCTCCCCCCCCATTGAACTTTCCTCCCCAGTGTCTGATTTGGGAGCCCACCACCACCATCTTCCTCATCCTCACCCTGGTCCAACTTTGTGCCCAAAGTCTGCCATGCGTGCCCACCTCTCTCTGGGTCTCGGCTCCCCCCCCCAGGCCGGCAGCGCCTCCTGGCCGCAGCCCAAGCCGTGCGCCCCCCGGCTCAGCAGCGCATGGATCGCCGGCCTCAGTGACCCAAGTGCCCAGCTCACAATCGCCTCCTGTGACTGCCTTGAGTCCCACAAAAGAAGAAAGGGGGAAAACAGATCAACATACACACACACACACACAGACACATTTGGCAAGGCTGATGAAAGCTAACAGCACAAGAAATATGCCACTTGTGCTTCTCCTTAATGCTAAAGCAGCCCCCCTTCTCTCCTCCCACCATCCAGATGTTTTTTGTGTCTGATGGCCTGGAAGAGCTACATGTTTTCCCAAATCCTGACAACAGGATGTAGGCAGCAAAATGTACATTTATTGCAAATAAGCCTGCAAGAAGAGGACAGCCCCACCCCACATACACACAAAACAGCCCCACCACACACAAAACACACACACAAACCATCCCCACCATCACCCCTCCACACAAACCGCACTACCACCACACACACAAAACAGCCCCACCCCCCACCCCACTCACAAAACACCTCCAACACCATCCCCAACACACACACCTCACCCCCACTACACACACACACTCCACCACACACACACCACTCCACCCCACCACAAACACAAAATAGCCCCACCCCACCACACACCCCACCCCCACCGCACTCACAAAACACCTCCACCACCATCCCCAACACACACAACTCACCCCCACCACCCCCACTGCACGCACACACAACACACACTCCATCACACACACACTCCACTCCACCCCCCACCCCCCACAAAACACCCCCACCATCACCACGCCGACTACACACACACACCCACACAACTGGCCACAGATGGACCCAAGAAGGCAGATGGCACTGACAGCCACTGTCACCCGCCTGCCCCACTTCAAGCTCTCACCTCCCGGGGAGAGCCCGCAGGAAGGGGGGGTGGCAGCACCCACAACTTCGCGGCCGGCCCGGAGACATCAACAGAGATTTCAAACATCTGCTCACGGGACCAGAAAGGGCGCCCCTCTCCATCCAGGCACGGGTGGACCCGGGAACGCTGCCTAGAGAAACGAAACACCTAGACCACAGGGGGTGGGCGGTGGGGGGAGCCCCTCCCCTCGGGTCCGCTCCTTCCTCCTCCTCTTCCTCGGGCACGCCACTGCCGGGCTGCGCTCCCTCCTCCCCGGCTGTCCTCGGCTCTGCAGACTCCCGCGGCTTCCTCCTCTGGCATCACCTTCTCTGATGCCCCCCAAGGAAGCCCCGCAGCCAGCATGGGGCGGAGGAGGGAGCCTGCCAGGCGCCCGGAGCTGCCCGGCCAGCCTCCGCCCTGATCCTCCGCCCTGCGGCCAGCGCGATCCTCGCGCGCCTTGAGCAGCCTCACCTCGCAGGCTCGGGGGCTCCTGTGAGGGGGCAGAGTTGGGGGGGAGCCCGGCTGGGTGACTGCGGCTTGCCAGCCCTCTGTGTGTGTGTGTGTGTGTGTGTGTGTGTGTGTGTGTGTGTGTGTGTGTGTGTGTGTGTCAGTGCCTACAGACAGGGCTCCGCGATCGACTAATTTTGCCTCGGGATCGACCGGTAGATCCTGATCGACGTACTGAGCACCCCTGATGTAGGTACACTTCCAGGATATGGCTTTTTATATGAACAGCATAGGTTGTTGGCAACCTTCAGTCTCGGAAGACAATGGTATCGCGCTCTGGATGGTGGTTCTGGAACAGCGTCTAGTGTGGCTGAAAAGGCCAATTCGGGAGTGACAATCCCTTCCACACCGGGAGCAAGTGCAGTCTGTCCCTGGTCTGTCTCCCTGGCTGTGGGCCTTCCTTCTTTGCCTCTTAGCCTCAGACTGTTGGCCAAGTGTCTCTTCAAACTGGGAAAGGCCATGCTGCACAGCCTGCCTCCAAGTGGGCCGTCAGAGGCCAGGGTTTCCCACCTGTTGAGGTCCACTCCTAAGGCCTTCAGATCCCTCTTGCAGATGTCTTTGTATCGCAGCTGTGTAGCACTCTGCACAGCATAATAGGCACTCTATTACCCTGTACATGCCTGATCTTGTCTGATCTCGGAAGCTAAGCAGGGTTAGGTCTGGTTAGGACTTGGATGGAAGACCACCTGGGAATATTAGGTGCTGTAGGCTTATACCATAGTCTTTTGAGACTGAAGGTTGCCAACCACTATGAACAGCATGCATGGAGCAATTACATGGGTCAAACCTGCAGCAGGGCATAGGGGGTGTTTCGTACTTTGCTAACACCACAGGTCCAATCCCAAACACAGCCCCTCTATGAGTTATTTTTAAAAGAAAGAAAGCAGCCCTTGGCTTTCCACAGAATGTTGTTTTTTTCTATTAAAAGAGCTCAATGGGAGCACACAACTGGGACCAGAACAATGGTGATGGTACAGTACTACAGTCCCTCTACTTCCCATGGAGTTTCAATTTGTCTTCAGTCTACATCTTCAAAGAACAGGCAGGATTTTATAGGATTAGGTGATCCTTCAGATACCCTAACCCCAAGCCACACTGAGCCATTGCAGATCTTGTAATGCTGGTGAAAGGCATCCCAGTTAAATATCTGGCTTTTGTGTTTTGAACATGGTGATGTTTCTGAACATCTGAAATGTATTTCTGTCTTTAAAGGCAGCCCCAATGTACCACCCATTGCTGTAATCAAATCAGAATGTTTCATAGACCAAAACCTACACAAACTTCTTTCCTAATATCTCACATCAGCTCAAACTGAATGCTTTTCAGTGAAAGCATTTCAAACATTCATTTGCAAGCAAGCTCATGAAAAGTCATTGACAGCTGGCTTGTGTCTTGTACTCACCATGGGGACCGGGCTGTGAAAACAGTGGGCACCTGGATGAACAAGTTACATGGCTGCATTCAGCCTAGCCAGTCACAAGTTTTGCATGCTTGCCCAAGTTCCTCATTTTGAGTCTCAAGATATGAGTCATGACTGTAGATATCAAGCCTCTTGTGGTTAGATGGACTATTCGGCTAAGTACTGCTGAGCTGTATTCATTCACAGAGAAAATTCTATTTTGAATGAATTTGCCTGCAGAGAACTTTCAGGATTTGCTTCATGCTGCAAAGAACAGTAGCAATTAAATAATCTTGTTAATTAATTTTCCCTTTCTCAACCAGTCTCTCGCTCACAGACTCCAGTAGTCCTTTAGGCTGTAATGGCCTTGTATACTCAGAAATTGTTGTCATTGTAGAGCTGAACTAAATGGCAGTTAGATGGACTCCATTAGTGAAATTCTGGGCTTTGTTAATTGCAATTATGACTTATGCTGAAGTGTAGCATTATTAAGAGGCACAGTAATAGTTTAGCATAGTGTTTCTCAAACTGTGGGTCAGGACCCACTAGGTGGGTTGCGAGCCAATTTCAGGTGGGTCACCATACATTTCAATATTTTATTTTTAATATATTAGACTTGATTCTACTATGGTATGTGACTGCATTTGGGGAAATGTTTCAGACCTGTACTTTTAACGAGCTACTTTGTATATTCTTTTATCAATAATAGTAAATGGAACTTACTCCTGGGTAAGTGTGGGAAGGATTGCAGTCTAGGATTGTTAACAATTTTCCTGCTTGATGATGTCACTTCTGGTCATAACATCACTTCTGGTGGGTCCTGACATATTCTCATTCTAAAAAGTGGGTCCTGGTGCTAAATGTGTGAGAACCACTCATTTAGCACAATGACTGCAGTATATATCTATTTAAATGAATACTCTCCAGGACCTAAAAGTGTACAATCTTTGGACTGCAATAGAGTTTTGGTTTGGGGATATTCTTCCTTCCAAAATCACAGGTATCTTTGCAATGGATGAATCTCAACACAGATCTAATAGTGTAATTCTATGCAGATCTGTTCAGAAGTAGTTTTCACTGAGTTCAATGGGACTTAAACTCACATAAGTATGTAAAAGATTGCAGCTTAAACCAGCATGGTGTGTACTTTGATGAGAAGGCAGCAAGCAGGCAATTAAAAGACACTCCCATGCCAAGCAGGCATGGGAGAAGAGGCCAGACTTTGCCTAAAAGAATACAAGGAAGGCACCAGACTCACAAATGTAGGGAGGATGTAACTCAGTTTGGATATCACAACAGAAAAGCCCTGTAACCTATAGCTCAACTTTAAAGCTGTTTGGCCAGCATGTTGCAAAAGCAATCATTCCAAGACTGGCCCCACAGTGAAGCAGGGTGAGGAGATTCACATCAGGTGGTTGACTGTGGACCATTTTGCAGATTAGGCATGAGAGCCCCCCCCCCCAGTACTTCCTCCATAGATGGACTCCAGAAGGAGGCAAATGAAATGGCACCATGCTGCTGCTTTTCTTCATCTTTCTCCTTTCTTTTCAGTTAGGAAGAGGGAGGAATTTGATAGAACAAAGAACTGAGTGTGTGATTGTAAGAGGTATATCAGGGACTTAAGAAGGGTGATCAGCGTTCACTGTTTGGAGTGGAAGGTGGAACACTGAGGGGCCCTCCCACCCATCCATTTTGCTACAAATCAGATCCAATCTGGAGGTTGGGGTGACATGATGACACGGGGCTGACATGATGGCATCATCGTGTCACCCCATCCGACATACTGGCTGGCCTGGCAAAGTCACTAGGGCACCATTTGGTGCTCTCAGGGTGACCAGATGCAATGGAGGACCGAGTGCCTCTACCTCTAACCACTGTAGAGAAGAGGGAATTTTGGCAGGTGGAGCTCAGCATGGAAGGGTTTGAAAAGCTGCACCTGCCAAAATCCCCTCTTCTCTACAAAAATTAAAGGTACAGGGACTGTGTCCTCCCTTGCATCTGGTCACCTTGGGTGCTCCGCTTCAGAGAGCAAATTGTCTTGGGTCAGCAATGAATCCTCCTTAGGAGCAAAGGGCCTTTTGGAATAGTATTCTTTGAGTGAGCTGTTTTAACTGGAGTACCACACTAAAATACCCAAAGCCCCTTCCCTACTATTACATGCTGGGCAATTTATATGTGTTAATAAATTACTCTTTTCAGCTCCAGCTTTGCTTATCCTTTTGTTCTTTTCTTTGGAAGTAACAAAAGACAGGTTAAAAATGAACATTTTACCTTTGAAAGGAAATATGCAGTCCTTGAATTGAACTGATGTTTGGAGCTATTATTGTTATTAGGGCAGAGCTGAAAGGGAAACAATTTTATGAGCATTTTTGTCAGTGTTAAGCACTTTTTTTAAGAGAACAGTGTGAAAGGGGATGGAAGTATTTGCGTACGCAGAATAGGCTTTGTCGACTGTGATCCCTGACTAGCTAGGATCACTCACACCAATTTAGGAATTCACTTAGCTACTTGTTTGCCTTCATTGATGGTGCCTCATACAGCATCAAACCATTGGCCCATCTTGTTGGCATTTAGTGGTAATGGTTCTCCAGGGTTTACAGACAGACTTTTCCTTTGTCCTACCTGGATATACCACAGATAAAACCCAAGGATTCTGTATGCAAGGCATCTGCTCTGTCACCAAACAGCTCCTTCTTGCCAGTTGCCACTCTATGATAAGATGTAAAGAACTTTTATTAGATATCTAATATCATGGTGTTATCACACTCACTATGTGATCCCTGACTGGCTGAGAGCACCCTAAGATGAAGGTGTAATTTGGAGCAAGAGAAAGGAATTGAATATAGCAACACAAATAAAAAATAAAAAATTGAGAACAGGCAAAAAAAAAGTTAACATTCTTATTAAAAACGAACACCTTTTTGGGAAATATCTTTCTCTTCCACTATTTGATTTTAACCCTTAAAAATAAAAATGGGTAGATATTCAACACAGGCCTATAATCCAAATAATTACTATACCTTTTATTTAATCTCATATAGTAACTATGCAACAATAGTTACGTTTTGAGTGACTCCAGAATAGATGGCTAATATAAAGTATATTGTTAGACCTGTTATATAAATACAATCTCTTTGAATCTGTTAGAGAAAAACAAGACAAATGCAATACAATGCAGATTAAAATAGCACATGTAATCATCATGTGCTACATTTTATTAGCACATTTTATTATCACTTAAGTTAAAGGTAAGTGTGAAAGTTGAGAAATTTCTTTAGAACTATCTCTTCTACAGAAGTATTATATAAGTATAGTTTCTTAGAATTATTTTAAATGCACTGATTTTCTAAATCCTCTTTCTGGAAAAGCATTGCTTCTAGATTACAGCTACTTTCTCCCAATGGCATCCTGGACATTTTCTAACCAAGGGATCTGTATGGAAATTCTTTTAAATAATTCTTTTAAAGAGTCTACCATACACATTGTACGAAAGGAGGAATGTGATCAAGCATATTTGTAATTGTAAGAATAGGAAGGTGAGTTCCTGGAATGCTGCCGGAAGACCCAGTGCAAAGTGCATTGGCAACTTGAGAAAGGTGATAATCACCTGCAGAATAGAGGTGCTTTCCAATAAGAAATGCAAGCAAAGGTACGTAAGGTAGGATTCTTGGTTTTGGAAGCCATTATGGTCAACCAATTAGTCAGCTCTGATTTATGTTAGTAAAAGCAATCCTTAAGAGAATCCCACAATGGCACAACATATTTTGATAAATTCTATGAACTTTAAATTTTGCCTTTTAAACAGGATTTGACAGATTTCTGGAGGAAAAGTCCATCACAGGTTACAAGCCACGATAGGTATGTACAGTCTGAGATTAGCTGGTCGCTCATCATGAGGGCCGGGTAGGAATTATTTTCTGTCATTCAAATTGGCTGTGTGGGTGGCAGTTTTTTTCACCTACCCCAGACTGGCGCTGGAGGGAAGGTATATTCAGTAGGTTTCATGCGTTAAAAATTGGTCACTGTGTTTAAGAAAGGTGGCACAAGTTCAACCCAATTGCAATCTGGTGTTTTTGCTGGGGGGTGTGAGCATAAATGGAATGCTATATGCACGGAGGTGGCAGTGAGATGCAAGTATCTTGTGGGTGCTCCTTGAGGCATTGGTGGGACCACTGTGAGATACAGGAACCTGGACTAGATGGACCCTGGGCCTGATCTAGCAGGGCTCTTCTTATGTTCTTATGACTCTTAATATCAATTTTTTCCCACTGTGTTCTCACCTACTGCTAAAAATGTAATTAAACTGGCATTCCTGACTTTTATTATTTTGTTAGACAAGACCTTTCCAACCAGTTACTGTGACAAGACTGTAGTCAGTCTTACAGGAAGCAGAGGCTAAATATAGTTCTGTATAATAAGGCCGTGATTTCAAGGCAATCCTCATGTTCCACATAATTTATGTGTCGTCTCTCATTCAGTAGCTGTGTCCATTATTTTCCATGCCTCTAAAAGCTTTAAATTTTGCTTCGGAGGCAAGCAGAATATTCTTATCCAATCCAGATATTGGATTTAGTCTGAAAGGAAGACATTGAACACAGCAGCACAAATTCTTGAAAAGATACCTTGCAAAATAAGGGTGATATTTTTGCTGCAAAAAAATGCCCATTTATTTCTTTATTACAGTATTTTTTGTTGGCATTTTCCACCTTCTTTGACCTCACCTTCCTTGACCTCCTTTGCCCATACTACTCTTTGACCTGATTGACTGGGGAGACACATCTGATTTTGTATATGAGTGTGTGTGATGTCATCACTTTAGAAATAGCATCATGACATCATGCATTTATCCTCCAGCAGAATTGAAATGGCATAGTGTTCAAAATAAGTAGCAGTGCAGGCAAATAAGCGCAAAGGACAGCCAGGGCAAAGAGTAGGAAATATGATACTGAAAAGAACAGCAGTGGAACATGCAAATGTGTCTGCAACAAGCACTGAAAGGGCCCAAAATGGGCATTGTACTTGATGCCAGTGTTGGGAACTCAAGTCAGTGACTTGGATTCGAGTAGTGAAAATGTGGAATTTTGGGTGACTCAGCAACTCGTGAGTTGTGCACATGGAAGACTCTGAAAAAGACTTGAGTCAGGGCCCCCCTGACTTGGCACTTGTCCCCATGCATGCTGACTCGGGTCTGCCTGTATCTGGGAGTGCCTGCTTACTGTTTTTGCCCTGTGGAAAACCTCATGGGGCCAGCATTCCAATGGGTGAGCAGCAGGGAGTTCCAGCCAGGAAGCAGGAAAGGGTTAATGTGAGCAAGAGGGGAGAGGCAGGACTAGGCTCTCTTTTCCTGTCTCTGATAGGAAAGAAAGAACTGATGATCATTGGATAAAGGATTGACATTTTGATATTTCCATTGCCTGAGGGAGGGCAGGAGGAGTACCCAAGGGAGTTCTTGCCTTACGATTGGCTTGAAAAGCCCAGGGAGAGAAAGGAGGTGAGGCAGAGAAGGAATTCATAGCAATCACATTTTGCATGGCATGGCTGGTTGGAGGGGCAACCCTCATTGAATGATTGGCTTCAGTGGGACTACTTCTGAGCAGGGTTGCAAAGGATTAGGTTGTCCTGATAAGCCTTGCAGCTGCTGCTTGTGACCCTCCTCCCTCTTCCATTCCAGCTCTCTCGCTGTCCCTCTCACCCCTCCTGCCCTGATTACAGATGGGCGGGGACATCAGGGGAGTGAGTAAAAAGAGCTCTGACACACACACTCCCCAGCAGCAGCCCTGTTTTTTCAGCAACAGGCTTTTTAAAGAGGGGGACGACTCAACTCAAGTCTTTTAGAGTCACTAAAAGGTGACTCGGAAAGTGGACCCATTATGACTCGTTTTTGAGTTGAGTCGCAGGGATTTGTCCATCCCTGAAGAACACAAACCTCAATGGACTATTGGTTTCAGAACAAATGAGCCTCTCCGAAGACCCATGATAAATAATGAGGTACATATTTCATACTGTATGTGCAATTAATTTGGAAATTTATTGTTTTCCCCACGGGCATTCAGATTTCTTATCAGTCTTTTCATGGCAGCACCTCTGCCAATAAGGTGGAGGTTGTCTTTGCCCAGTCCTGCCCTGCATAAGGCAAAGCAGGAAGGACCTGATTGGTGTGGAGAGCCAGCCAAAGCTTACATGTCACTGTGTGCAAGCCCCAAAGCTGGCATTCTGGTTTTGGGAGACTTTGTGCCCGCCCATCTTTGGGACAGTCTGTGACTAGCTGGCCACCTTTAGGGGACGTGTGGGAATTGTTTGCTTCCTGAATGATTACCTATTGGTGGTAAGTCTTTATCACCTACCCTGGACTGTCATTTGGCAGGCTTGGGATGGGTGGAGAAATTTGACTGCTTTGAGCCCCTTTCTAGGGGGTTGGTGTGGAAAACCTGGAGACAGCAAGAGGTGATCTTGGCTTGGAGCCAGGATGGTAACGCCCAACAGGAAAGTGACAGTGGGACTTCAAAATCCAGACAGATAAAAAATTGGAAGACAGATACAATTGTGATTGAGAAGAAACAAGTGATGCTTATTGGTGTGTCCATTCTAGGAGATAACCATATCAAGGAGAAACAATTGGAAAAGATCACAAAATACAAAGACCTGGCAATTGAAATACAGAGCCATTGGAGAAAGAAAACAGCCACCATCTCTATTGTCACTGGTGCAATCCCCTAGACCCTTAAGAAATATCTGGCCAATACAGGCATAGACAAGATAACAATTGAACAACTGTTGAGCCACACGACTAGGAACATTGAACGTTATACACACTATCTCACCAGTTCTTAAACTCTTGTGAAGAGTATGAACTAGTGAGCACCCAAAAATCCCAGTCCAAACATCTGGTGAGCTGTAACACCCTGATAATAATGTGCACTCTTCTCATTCTTCTCTTTTTAATATTGTATTTGAAGAAAGGGCTAAGGGGGGAGACCGGGAGTATTGAGAAGTATACTATAATTGTAAAATATTGTGGCAATCAAGAGAGGTAAAGAAAGGGAGGCAGGAGTGCTCAGATCTCAATATTCTTTCATCTCCTATTAAAGGCAGCATTGCACCTTGTTTATTATTCCCTTGGAGTCAACTATCCATTGCCAACAAAAGTCTGCAGCGCAATTATCTTAAAGCAGATGCTAATGTGACCCCAGATGGGCAACCCGGCTTTGCATAATTGAGCAGTTTTTATTATGGCACACAATGGCTGTTGAGCTGTTGCTTCCCTTAAAAGTCTTTATATCACAGGAAGCCTCCTGAAACCTGTTTACAAAATGGGCTGTTCTCTGTCTGTTTAAATTAGGCCCAATTTTGCTCAGCTCTGGTTTATGCGGAATGATTTTGTTCCCTATATAAGCAATGCCCCACCTTCCCCCCCCCCAACAAAATCCATGTACTTTCAGATACGAGAGCCCATGGATGTTCACTGAATGCTGATTCATACAATCTTCTCAATCCACTCTGCTGTAGAGATACTCAACCCATGCTGATATTCAACTGCATCAGTACAACATGACATCGTGTGGGTCACTGGCATACCATGAGCAGATTCTGCAGGCATGGGGGGAGGGGTTAGGAGGAGTTGAATCAAGAATGGGCTGGATCTGGTCCCCTGATCTCTCTTCCTAGTCTCCCTCCTTCCCAGCCCAAAAGAGCTTTTTTTTTCCCAAGGAAGGCTGGGTTTGTTGCTGTTTTTAAATCATGTGTTTTTAAATCTAACAATAGACCTCTAAAGAAAAACAAAACAATGATCACATCTGCAAGCACTTCTTGGAGAGTGGCACAATGACACTTCCATATGCTTGCCTATTAAGGGATCTCACTGGGGGCCCATCACTTAAGAGGGGGAGACTTGCAGGCTGCTTTTTCAGTTCTTGTGCTGAAAACAAAACAAAAAAGGGGGGTTGCAAAGCCCCCAAGAACTCCCAGTCTTGTACTTCGGCTTAATGTTTGTCATCCTGTGGCAGTTCCTCACAAAGGCAGCAGTTAGCATTTTTGCTAATAACTGTGCTTGCATCTTGTAGAAAAACCAGCACCCACTCACATACTTGCAGAGGGAGGGTATTGATTTACAGTTCAGTTTTGCATTTGTAACTCTCACAGCATAAAAGACATCTTGGCAGGTGATCCACTAGTACACTTCCTTTCTTACTTTCAACTCCTAGCCGAAATGTATTTCTAAGGATGCCTCTACCTGCGTTTTGGCTTTGGCTATGCAAAAAACATCTCTCTCTTTCTGATTGTATATGGCTTCCTGATATTTGGCTCACATGCAATGCCTGGGCAGCAGCACTCACCATTGCATTGTGAGACCGAAGGCAATAAACAGCTGAATCAATTGATTTAATGCCAAAATGTAGCTGTTCATAGAACACACGACTCAATGAAGCAGGGTGCTTCCTATTACTAAACATGATTGTAAAGTGGTTGCTATTGAAAATTTCTTTTTGAACACAAGAACCAGACAAAGGAATTGAATGAGAATTTCAAGTACCAGCAAAAAAAAAAAAAAAAAAAAAAAAAAAACTTCCAGAAGCACAAGCATCAGGGCAGGAGGTCTGGTCTAGAGGGTAGAGCCTCCGTTAGCCCGAAGATAACATCAGAAGGTCCCCAGTTCGAGGGCACTGGAAGCTCCCTGAACGGCTGAGAATGGCGAGACCTTGAAGCAGCTGACAAGCCCAGCTGAGTGATTCCACCTGCTCTTGGTGTGAGCAAGAAGCGTCTTGGCTGCCCTCCAGGTGAGAGATGGAGCTGCTTGCCAGCCTGCCTGGGAGAACTAGAGGCCAGAAGTGAGACCAAACCAGGAAGATCCATTCTGAAATGTTGTTGCTTCTTGAAAGAGAGAACCTCTATGATTGTAAAAATCCCCTTGAGGGATTTAGAAATGCCTGCCTATGTAAACCACCTTGAATAAAGTCAGAGGAGTAATCTGATAACCAGGAAGGTGGTATGTAATTAATTAATTTAATTAACAGTATTTATATACCGCTTTTCAACTAAAAGTTCACAAAGCGGTTTACAGAGAAAAATCAAATAACAAAATGGCTCCCTGTCCCAAAAGGGCTCACAATCTAAAAATATGCAAATGAATACCAGCAGACAGCCACTAGAACAGACAGTGCTGGGGTGAGGTGGGCCAGTTACTCTCCCCCTGCTAAAAAAAGGAGCACCCACTTGAAAAAGTGCCTCTTGCCCAATTAGCAGGGGTAAGAGGTATGTAAATACCTAGTTGTTATTATTATTATCATCATTTGAATAAATGAGAGAATCCTGCACAGCTGGTAGATGGTAATCACATTTCCTGTTGCCAATTTGTTCAATCAAAATGATTTATCATCTAGTTCAGGCTTCAGGCCCAAGATAATGTCTTTTTACATCCTGTCAAGTTTGGAACATTCACCTAAAGATATCAACCAGAGGCTGCAATCCTAGGTGTAAGTTCCACTCAGTTCAATGGGGTTTACTTCTGAGTAGACATGCATTGGCTTAGACCAGGGGTCTCCAAACTTTTTGGCCAGAGGGCCGCATGAAATATCTGACGCAGTGCTAAGGGCCAGAAAAAATTTAAATATAAAATTTAAATAAATAAATTAGAGATGGAACTTAGATGAATGAATAAATGAATGAGTGGGCTCATTCACTCAGCCTCTCTGGCCCTCAGAACTCCCTCCAGATGCAATCAGAGCACAGCTCTGGCCATGTTCGGTCGAGTGGGCCAGAGGCTTTCAGGGGACAAGAGGCTTGCCGCAGGCCGGATAGAGGCTCGCTGCGGGCAGTATCTGGCCCTCAGGTTGGGGTTTGGAGACCCCTGGCTTAGACTCTACATCAGTGGTGGTCCTACATGGATTTTGAGAACAAGTAAGTCTTTGCAGGGGCGGTGGCTCCACAGTGAACATGATAACGCTGTGAAGAAGGGACTTTCAAACATACCTGTAAAATAGGATTCAATTTGGTTCAATTTTTAATTCATTCCAAGACAAAAGGTACATCCCTTAGTATGCATAAGTGAGGCCTTGTAAATACTTATAATGTTAATATTTCACTGCCTCTTCTTGAAATTATTATTATGATGGCAACCTAAGAAAGACAGGCAGAGACAGAATCAGAGTTGTCATCAGCTTCTTAGTTTCATATCTTTATATACTCCATGAATAAGGAGCTCTCAACAGAAGGAAAAATTCAGTTCCTTCTAGCCTTAGAAGTCTTAAATCTACAACAGCCCAATCCTGTGGGTGGGCCGCACTGCCGGAACTCATGTTCTGCAGCACAGCCTGTCTTAAAGCGTCACAAAACAGCATGCTGCAGGATTGCTGCCAGAAATGGCAAGTTGTGCTGGCTACATGGCAGTGGCCTACTTGGAACCTCTGGTGCTGGTAAATAAGTGGCAGGGGTGGATCATAGGCAGGGAGGGGGAGGACTGGCCTTCCTGTAGGAGGAACTACAGGAAGGAGGTGAGAGGGGGAGGATCCAGGAGCAATGGTACACACAGGATCCTATCCTGTAGGTTGCTATCCCTCTTTTTAAGCCTTCCCCCCTTTTCCTTCCTCGAATGTATGCCACCAAAAGAGGTGGTGTATGCCCAAGGAGACCCAAAGGCAGCTCCAGGGCTTATGCAGACGTATGTAAAATAATTTTGAAGAAAGTAAAATGACTCTTACTTACCTCCCATTTGTCCTCAGATCACTCACCCCACCAATGGATTTAGCGTGCACCTTTTGGGCATGGCGGTCTCAGCGCCGGTGGTGGGAGATAGGATTGGGACTGAAGAACACTTGTTTGAGCCATGGGTAGGATCTCAGCAGCCCCATTCACTGATGTACACAAATAGCATCTCCACACAAGTATGAACCAAGGTGGCAGATACATTCACTGTCAGCCATGGAAAAGATAAATGATCAAAACTCTGTCATGGCCTTTAAAAAAAAAAATCTTCCATTACACCATTTTTAAGTGTGATGTTAAGACATTAACTCACTCCCATCTCTCTCAGGATGTGTATTTTTTTTTTTTTGTAACTTCCAGTTGATTCTATATCTGTCTTATGGAAATAATTTCCAATCCACATATCGATTTCCTAGGATGCTGTCATACAGAATTAGATTACAAAACTAATATCAACACACACACCCCAAGGAGGGAAAAGGGCTTTTAAGACGAGCAATTTGTTCTTAAGAAATTCTGAGTGGTTACTAGTAATTGTATCATCTTATTAAGCTTAGAACTCTGATAAGAGAGAAAGGTTACCCTCAGAAGTTGTCATTGGGGACAGACTGTTATTGAAACAGACTGATACCCAGCAATTTTTGACTATTCCTAGTCTTTATGATGATTTAATCCTGTTTCCTTCTGTGAAAGCCAGTTTCTAGAGCAGCAATTTTCAACTTTTTTCACCTCTTGGCACAAGGAGAAGGTGCTAAAATTGTCAGGGCACACCATCGGTTTTTTGACAAGGCACACCACACTGCTGGCCAGGGGCTCACATCCCCCAATGACTCTACTAATATGTGGCCCTCCCCCAAACTCTTGCGGCACACCTGCAGACCATTCGAGGCACACCAATGTGCTGTGGCACAGTGGCTGAAAATAGCTGTTCTAATTAAAGACTACTTGCCACAGTAATTCTTTGACTCTTCTATTCATTTTTGGAAAGTGATGCTACATTTCTTTTATCCAATCTGTTAAGTAAACTAAACACTAATTTTTCCATGAGTTCTCAAATACAGTAACTATTTCTGAGATGAATCTCTTAAGAATCGTTGGTAAATACAATCAAGACTTACGTATTTGGATTCTTTATTTAAGAGTCATGACTTCTGGCCCTATGCCTAAATTCTTAGGTCAAGTAAAAGAAAAACCTTCTTTTTAAAATAGCATTTTAAAACTCCCCCAACTCAGCTATCAAACTAGACCTTGAAGAAACCATCTTACCAGCCTTTCCCATTAGCCCTCTGCACACATCCCTTACTTGCCCCATCTGCAGGGTGTATTTGAGGGTCCTTTCTTCCAGTTTCATTGCTCTGGATGCATTGCACCAATATTAAATGTGCTGCATGACAGGTGTTCTTCCATTTCTCCAAACTGGATGAAAGGTGAAGGGGCAGATAGGAGCTATAGTCTTTGCAAAGGCTACTTTAATGAAAGAAGCCCTTGCAAAGACTACAATTCCCATTAGCCCTTTGCCTTTCTTCCTGTTTGAAGGAAAGAGAAAAAAAAATCTTGTATCATTCACTTTGGGTGTGCTGCATTCAGAGCAGTGATGGGAAATGAAGCAAGGTGCACTGCTATATGGGTAAGTTAAAAAGGTGGAACCTTGTGGGGAGGGTGTTTGTGGGAATGGGAGAGCTGGGGAAGGCATTTTCTAAATCTTAAAATGACTTGGCACAATATCTAGGCCAGGAGTGTCAAACATGAGTCCTGCAGGCTGGATAGGGCATGCAGAAGCTCTTTATCTGACCAATGTGATAACACAGGCCTATAAAATTGAGGGTCAGAAAAGTTTTTCCCAAACTTTATGGTGGTTTTGATATGAATTTGGGGTGCCGATTCCAAAAATGGCATCTGTTTTGCCCTATCACGTCTAGTTTTGGAGATATAGTACAGCCTCTTTAGTGAATGGTTTAAGCAACTTCCTCATGAGGAAGCCATGGTGTAGGCTTCCTCATGAGGAAGCCGCTTGAACCATTCACTGATGAGGCTATGCCGTGTCTCCAAAACTAAACGTGATAGGGCAAAACGGATGCCATTTTTGGAATCAGCACCCCAAATATACCCAGGAATTGGTGTAACGTTTAAGGAAGTAAAATGTGTGTTGGCCTGTATAATTGGTCTGTCCTAAAGCAACATCTTTCAGCAGCGCCTTTCCACTGGGGCTCTGAGAGGGAGAGATAGAAGGTGGCCTCAGAAGGCAAGGAGCACTGCAGGTAAAGGGAGACACTACCAAGGCACTGGGAGAGCCCAATTAGCACACATGCTGCCCTTTCAGCAGCACCACTTCTGCCAAAGCATCACTCTGCAAAGCACCTCTCAGCTGCTGGGCTGTCAGGTGATGCCTTGACAGAAGTGGCACTGCTGAAAGGGTGGTGAATGTGATAACTGGGCTCTCTCACTTTGAGGGTTGAGCTTTCCCATATTTTGGAAATATGAGCAGGATTTGCATGCTTTCTCTTCTATCTTTTGCAGCAAATGGCCTGCATGATAATTGGGCCGTTCCAGCACTGCCTTTTCAGTAGAACTGCATCTACCATTGCCTCACTTGGCAGCTCTGCAGCTGATGGTGGTGCTGAGAGAACCCAATTACAGGGGCCAGATAAAGAGTTTCTGTGGGCTGTATCTAGCCCATAGGCCTTATGTTTGACATCCCTAGGTTAAAGGTTTGTGAGTTGCTCTCTCCCTACTGTGACTAGATCTCACTTTTGGTTTCTTTTCCTTTTTTTTTTCCTACCTGTGTGTAACAACGGCTGCAATTGTCTCTTTTGTTGTAGTCAATCTCTTAATGAAAGTCAGTTTGCTCTGCTAACAGTGACAACAAGAGCATGGATAATATAGACTATAAATCTTATGTACTGGAATCGCGGAAGATCTGGCGAGGAGGTAGATGTGGTGTCAGCAGTGGCCCCTTTAAGGGTAAGGCCTGGGCATCCAGCAGCGTGTGCTGCACAGCTGCAGCCACTTGATGGCAATAGGGCCCTCAGGGATATTAGGAGCAGCTGAGGCAGGAAGGGTTTGTGGGTTGTAGAAGGAGTGCAGGTTGGAGAGAAGAGACTGACTGGGCTTATGGACTTTGGACTCTGCCCTGGGTACTCTGACTGACTTTGTGACTAATGGACTGCTGGAGACACTGGATTTTGGTGTGGGGCTGCTGTGCCCAAGATGCCTAAGACCTGCTGAGGACCAAGGGGCTGCTGTAGTGGTGGGAGGCTGCTGGCAGGAGAGAGTGTTACCAAAAAGGGCTGTTATGTTTTAAGGGGAATTATTATATTACCCTTTTGGAAACCTCAGGATCGCAGGCTAGATAACAAGACAGCGTAATGCAAAGAAATTCCTTGTTTAGCTTAAAGAGGAGACTGGGAGAAAGATAATTTTCAATCAACGATTATATTTTTATTACAAGACACATAGGTAAACATAATGCACATGGAGACTTGATAAGTATAGGTCTCTAGTACTTGTGTCTGGTGTACCTAGCTTTATGGTGGTTGCATGTGCCGTGTATTTGGTGCATCCGAGAAGGAATCAGAAAAGGATAGGTTGTAGGGAAGGATTTTAGGGGTCCCTGGTCTGCATAACCCAGTTGCTAACTAAGATGGGGAGAGAATGGGGGAAATAGGTGGGGGAGAAGGGAAAAGATTCCAGACGCAAGATATAGTTACCTGTCCTGGGAAGCAGTTGGGGGAGGGGGTGTGGAAGAGTCCTATGGAGGACCTGTGCCTTGGGGGGCAGCCAGAGAGAGAGACCATGTGGCCGGAGCTCTTGGGTTGTGGCTGACCTGAAATGACCTGGATGTGGCCTCCTGGACTTTGCATGCTCACTACACACAGTGGTACACGTGCAGTATGTAAAACAGTGGAAGGGTCCAGAAATCAGCTATCAAACATAAGGCCTATGGGCTAGATACAGCCCACAGAAACTCTTTATCTGGCCCCTGTAATTGGGTTCTCTCAGCACCACCATCAGCTGCAGAGCTGCCAAGTCTTCCCCCCCTTACGGTGTTTGCATATGCAGTGATTGGATCAGGAGGCACAGTGATTAGGTTAAAACAATACACATTTTTAGGGGACATTTAGGAGAATAGGAGACATTTGCTTGTCCCTATAGAACTAGGTGATCTGTAGCCATGCGCTTGTGACTTGACTTGGCTGTGGCCTGTATGTTGAGGTCTTGCCTACATCCAAAATACATAACCAGATATAAAAATTACAAAAGGAAGAAGGAAAAACGGGATTTTCACGTAACAAGAGGACCTCTGCAGGTTGAGCAGGCGAGCTGCCCTGGAGGTGGGGTCCAGCAGGACTGCAGGACAGAACCAGGGTCATTTGTTGGGGGAAAGAAGGGGAGGTAATTTGCTTAAAGTGGGCATAATTCTCCAGGCAACGGGAATGCAGGTGGAGGAGCAGCTTGCTTTTCTGCTATCTGATGTATACTCTGATATATCGTTCAGGGTTGCCCGTTTCTGTTATGCTGCACAGTTGGTAAGAAAGAAAATTGAGAGTGTAAATCTCTGATTTTATGATGTTATATATGTGTAAAGGGGTGTTGGTCTTAATTTTGTGTATTTTGTTTTGTTGTCTGTGATTAGCTGGTTGGATGATCGTAAATAAAGTATCAATCTATCTTCTCCAGGCAGAGCTTGGCCTTGGAATCTGGCAAGACAGCTTATTAAACCGCATTTTAACATTTCTCAATACTTCTAAGCAAATATGATGAGATGTAGACTAATGTCTTGATTATTGAGTTGAAACACTGGGCCAACAAAGCTCCCATGATCATCGAGCTTGTTCCAGGGTTTTCTTTTTCAATAATAATCTGTGAGGAACTCCAGCTTACAATTTAGGCAATTGACAGAAACGCAAAGTCCGTGTCTGAAGAGGAAAGAACTGTTTTGTTCAAAACAAGTGGATTTAAAGTAATGAGTGGGGAAAGTGGGATGCTTTGACTTGCTTTTTCCAGCAATTCACAACATTTCTCCAGAAGGGAACTGAATGATTCAGTTTTCACCTGTACTATCTGGTCCCAGGATCCCAACAGAGACTCTTTCATACTTAGTGGAGCATCTAATATTTGCTATTCGGTCATGACAGTGGCAGAGACAGAAATTCTGAGATGCTCTGAGCTCTGGGGAGCCCTAGTCAGCGAGCTGCTGTCCAACAAGCGGCAGTAATGTGGAATAAATCGCACAGGCCCAGCTTTTCCAACACTGGCTTATTTCGAGAGACAGGGACATTGAACTAACGAGGCATGATGTTGTTAAATGGATGAATCAACATGGGTGTGAGTAAATGCAGCATGAGAGTCCCCCTCCCCTTTTGCAGGGAAGAAGACACAGCTTTACTTCTCCTTAGAAACCTCTTTGGAGTCATGAATGACAAAACCAGCTTTTGAACCTTTGAGAAAGACAGATACTTGCTTCACTTTTTATTTGTAATGGAAGGCTCCATACCTAATGTAGTCAGTGGACTTTCATGGTCAACAAATGGCTCCCTTATGCTCTGAGGAAATCGTGGCAATCTATGATTTGCCACATTTTCATGATGGAGCCTAAAAAAGGTTAAAAAGGAGGCCAAGATGAATCAACGAAACATCTGAATTGTTGTAGCTCTTGAAAGACAGAGCCTTCTTTCAATTGTAAAAATCCCTCCGGGGATTTAAATTAGCCTGCCTATCTGAGGAGAAATCTGAGGATCCAGAAAAGCGGTATATAAAAACCTGTATTATTATTATTATTATTATTATTATTATTATTATTATTATTATTAAAGGTGGAGTATTGTGTGATGGGACACCACAGGCCATGATGAGTGAAGACTATAAATGTGCATTAAGAGAAGAACTTTGATGCTGGTGGCAAGTACCCAAATCCTGTGGCATCAGGAGGGCATGATCCTTAAACAAAGAGATGTAATCTCTGATTTTCCCTTCAAGAGCAAAATCAATACCCAGAATAAAAAAATATCAAATCCCTGAAAGGCATTCTATTATCTATAAGGGTGAGCACATGGCACTAGTGGCATCTGTAATGAGGACTTAAGTGGCTGTGTCACATCTGAAAAGGAGACTAAATGAAGTCTGAATATATATGGGCTGCCTTATGTGGTTGTTTTTGTACATTGAGTGTACCCATGGTATCATTTAGTGTGTGGTGCATATATTAGTTTCAGAGGGTGACATTAATCTGAATGTGGCTCTTCCCCCCCCCCATTGAAGAATAGCTATAATTTTATAGCCATAATGAGAGCATATTTTAGCAAATTGGCAAGGAGTTGCTGCCAAATCTGTGCTAGAGAACCATTTCTGTTGGCAGATGTATCTAGTTTGAAAACGACTGTGCGTGCTCTTTTCCAAATGCGTGGCAGGTAAATGGTCTAAATTCTAAAACCTTGATCATAAACTGAACACAAAATGTTTGGAGTTCAGTGTTGAAATGAACTGAATTATCCTGGGAGTATATTTTTTTTTTCCTGTTGGGGTCCTTCATTTGCTTCAGGCATCTGGAATTGGCTAAATAAGACCAGCACACAGGGAATGTGTGAAACTCTCCTGAGAAATCTCACTAATTTCACTGAAACTCTTCTGACTTTCCTTGAAAATCTTCACAGGCAGGTGCTTTCAATTTGTCTCAGGTTTCACTTGAGTCAAAACTCAATAAAACCACATGAAGAAAGCTGGCTGGGAGATCAAAACAAGGCTTAGGCACTTTATTCTGTGCATCACCAGGGTAAATGACCAACAGAAGGTACTGTGGGTTTCATCTCTGTTGCTTTGCAGTGCTATCCTGCAGATGACCATTTAGATGTTCTACAACCTTCAGGGAATCAGGTGATTTCAGGAGCCACCAACTGGTCTCTACAGGTCACTGTTATCAACCTGCCTTATACATTTCCCCATACCCAAGTCGTCAACTCCCAGCACTACCAAACCATCGCCATAGCTGCATGCTCATCTTTCTCTTCCTTCCCACCCTTTGAGCTCTTCAAGGGGCAAGAAAAGAAATCAAGTTGAAGATGTTGGAATGCTTTGGTAACAAGGATCAATTTGTTATTGGGGGAAGGTTTTTTCCTTGCAATAGAGCTCCAGTAAGTTCTTTTGGGACAATGAGGTGTCGGAGGCACCCTGCACGTCTGTAGCAAAGCATGATTATCAGTCCACTCTTATCCTTCCCCACCCCTCCCTGGTGCAGCCATGCCAAAAGATGCTCTACCCAGCGGGTGTGGAGGGGGGAGATAGATTGGGAAACTTTGGAAGGGGAAGTTGATTTAAATCCCCGTACACCACCTTAAGACCCCTGCTATGCAATGTGTCTCCTTGGGCGTGCGCCAGCGATTTTGCTGATGCGAGTCTGAGGAGAGAAAAGGAGTGGGGACGCTGCTGACAGAGGAGATAGAATTCAGCATGCGCCATCACTGCTGGATCCACCCTCTCTCTCCGTCTGTCCACTGCCATTCCTCCTTCCCTCCCCACCCAGTTACTCAGTGGCTCTCTTGTGCAGAAATAAGATGTTATAGAGCAGACATGAAATTCAACACTGCTAAATGAGTGTCTCCTATGCCTTTCCCCCACGTAATGTCTAGAAATCTTGGAGAAATCTACATGGATTGGGGAAATGGAGAAATCTTCAACAATAACTGCACACATTTATTTTGATTTATTAAACTATTAAATGTGCATGTATTTGCATATAAATAAAGATATAATGTAACTTTCCAAGCAAAGAGCATACCTTTCTTGTTTTTCTTTATGATATGTTTGCATTTTGGAGGAGGCATCGTGTTCAAAAGAGATGATCTTGTCTAAGATGGTCTTTGCCACCGTATGTTTTTATAAGTATTTCTATGAAAAGGAAGATAGCTATATAGATAGATATGAAAATTTCTGTCCAGATGATCAGAGCTCATTTCTCGTAAATCAAAAAAAGTTTTTAATTGCTTCATCAAGGATTAAGTGTTGCAGCCCTACCTTTAGATCAGAATAGGTGATACTACATCATGTCTGGTCAGGAGGTCTGGTCTAGAGGGTAGAGCCTCCGTCTGCCTGAAGATAACATCCACAAGGTCGCCAGTTCGAGGCCACCGGCACCGTGCGACCTTGGAGCAGCTGACAAGCTGAAGCTGAGCAATTCCATCTGCTCTGAGTGTGGGAGGATGGAGGCCAGAATGTGAAGCCAGATCGGAATGAAACACCTTGAATGTAGTCGTTCTTGAAAGAAAGAACCTTCTTTGAAATTGTAAAAATCCCTATTTAATAAGGGATTTAATAAAAAAAAAGCCTGCCTATGTAAACCGCCTTGAATAAAGTCTTGAATAAAGACCAAGAAAGGCGGTATATAAATACCTATTATTATTATTATTATTATTATTATGTTGCAAGTTTACATTCCGCTTGCTTGATTGGCAGAGGCTCACAATGTAGTGACATCATGTTGTGCGTTTTGTTTTCCCAGATGTCACAGAGGAGCAAGAAGGAGGTGATACAGGACAGTTAGACATCACCTGTAATATCTAGTTCCAGCCTTCCTCTTACACATGTTGAATTTTAGAGTCACTGGCAGTATGTGTTTGTTCAAATAGAGGTTAAGGTTCATGTTGTATGTACAATTCACTCTAGATACAGAAAGAGTTTGATCAATAGATTTGACCTCAATTTTCTCTTAGCTTACAGTGTTGCTTTTCTTTCTGTATGACCTGTAGTGGACTGACTGAGCTACATAGAACATTATGCACAGGCACAAGGGAATGATAGACTATACTGATTTTCTTTCCTCCTTGTACTTGGCTGACCAGAGTTGTTCTAATATTTGACAGCATGTTTACTTCTAATCAGCAATGCTTGATGCGCCATTTCCTGTGAAAAGGTTTCAGGCAATCCTGTTTTATTGCTTGGCTACAATCCTTATAAAACAAAGGGATGTTAACAGATTATTACACTTTCTCCCATTGCTATTTTTGGACTGTTTGCCTAGACCAAAGTTTCTCAAACTGTGGGTCAGGACCCATTAGGTGGGTTGCGAGCCAGTTTCAGGTGGGTCCCCATTCATTTCCATTGTTTTATTTTTATTATATTACACTTGACGCTACCGTGGTACGTGACTGCATTTGGGGAAATGCTAGCAACCTAAGAACATAAGAACAGCCCCACTGGATCAGGCCATAGGCCCATCTAGTCCAGCTTCCTGTATCTCACAGCAGCCCACCAAATGCCCCAGGGAGCACACCAGATAACAAGAGACCTCATTCTGGTGCCCTCCCTTGCATCTGGCATTCTGACATAACCCATTTCTAAAATCAGGAGGCTGGGAATACACATCATGGCTTGTACCCCGTAATGGAAACTTGCCCAATCCCCTTTTAAAGGCGTCTAGGCTAGACGCCGTCACCACATCCTGTGGCAAGGAGTTCCACAGATCGACCACACGTTGAATAAAGAAATATTTTCTTTTGTCTGTCCTAACCCGCCCAACACTCAATTTTAGTGGATGTCCCCTGGTTCTGGTGTTATGTGAGAGTGTAAAGAGCATCTCCCTATCCACTCTGTCCATTCCCTGCATAATTTTGTATGTCTCAATCATGTCCCCCCTCAGGCGTCTCTTTTCTAGGCTGAAGAGGCCCAAACGCCGTAGCCTTTCCTCATAAGTAAGGTGCCCCAACCCCGTAATCATCTTAGTCGCTCTCTTTTGCACCTTTTCCATTTCCACTATGTCTTTTTTGAGATGCGGTGACCAGAACTGGACGCAGTACTCCAGGTGTGGCCTTACCATAGATTTGTACAACGGCATTATAATATTAGCCGTTTTGTTCTCAATACCCTTCCTAATGATTCCAAGCATAGAATTGGCCTTCTTCACTGCCGCCGCACATTGGGTCGACACTTTCATCAACCTGTCCACCACCACCCCAAGATCTCTCTCCTGATTTGTCACACACAGCTCAGAACCCATCAGCCTATATCTAAAGTTTTGATTTTTTGCCCCAATGTGCATGACTTTACACTTACTGACATTGAAGCGCATCTGCCATTTTGCTGCCCATTCTGCCAGTCTGGAGAGATCCTTCTGGAGCTCCTCACAATCACTTCTGGTCTTCACCACTCGGAAAAGTTTGGTGTCGTCTGCAAACTTAGCCACCTCACTGCTCACCCCTATCTCCAGGTCATTATGAAGAGGTTGAAAAGCACCGGTCCCAGGACAGATCCTTGGGGCACACTGCTTTTCACTTCTCTCCATTGTGAAAATTGCCCATTGACACCCACTCTCTGCTTCCTGGCCTCCAACCAGTTCTCAATCCAGGAGAGGACCTGCCCTCTAATTCCCTGACTGTGGAGTTTTTTCAGTAGCCTTTGGTGAGGGACCATGTCAAACGCCTTCTGAAAGTCCAGATATATAATGTCCACGGGTTCTCCCACATCCACATGCCTGTTGACCTTTTCAAAGAATTCTATAAGGTTCGTGAGGCAAGACTTACCCTTACAGAAGCCATGCTGACTCTCCCTCAGCAAGGCCTGTTCGTCTATGTGTTTTAAGATCCTATCTTTGATGAGGCATTCCACCATCTTACCCGGTATGGATGTTAGGCTGACCAGCCTATAGTTTCCCGGGTCCCCCCTCTTTCCCTTTTTAAAGATAGGCGTGACATTTGCTATCCTCCAATCTTCTGGCACCGTGGCCGTTTTGAGGGACAAGTTGCATACCTTAGTCAAGAGATCTGCAACTTCATTCTTCAATTCCTTAATAACTCTTGGGTGGATGCCATCAGGGCCCGGTGACTTATTGATTGTTAACCTATTCTTTAACAAGCTACTATGTATATACTTTTAACAATGATAGTAAATAGGACTTACTCCTGGGTAAGTGTGGGTAGGATTGCAGCCTACGATTGTTAAAAATTTTCTTGCTTGATGATGTCACTTCCGGTGGGTCATGACAGATTCTCTTTCTAAAAAGTGGGTCCCAGTGCTTAATGTGTGAGAACCACTGGTCTAGACAGCAGCATTGATTTGTCCCCAGACATTAAAAAAAAATTCACAAAATTAGTTAAACTAGAAGGGATTCAGTTTAGCTGATATCAAAGAAAGATTTTTTTAAAAAGACTAGAAGTGGCAAAATTAAGCTGCTTAATTTTAACATGCAATATATAGTTCCATTATATGACTGATGATACTTATTACTGCATATTACTAATGTCATGCTCTTAATATGTAGGATGAATTATATTGCCAGCAATGCTCTTCAAAGCATATGTAATGTGCACATGGGGGGGGGGGGATTGTGATCCTGTGTAGTGGTCAATGGCATAGGTGTATAATTCGACAAGGAAAGGACAATGGAGGTGAAGGTGAAAGGTACAGCATACAAATCTATTCTAGTGCCAGAAGAAAGATTCAAGACTGGGGCCTAACCGAACATACTCTCGTCCGAGTAGACTCCAACATGCTGTGGAGTTTTACAAATGTTCCCTTTCCCAAAGGAGGCCTTTGGGACTACTACCCCCCCCCCCCCACCAAGTGTGCAGAGCCATTTTGGAGCAGGTGTGTTGGCGGATGGGGGAAGCATAGGGTTGGGCTGTAAGTAGCATACAACCCCATCTCTAAATATATTTTCTTTGATAATGGATGGTCTATAATACTATAATACATTGCCAGGGTGGCAATGGGGGCAAGTGCCCTGGGCGCCAACCAGCAGGGGGCAGCACCATGACGCACTCCCCTCCACCACCAATTTTTTCGGCATGGTTTGGAACTACACTGACAGTGGCTGCATTGACAGTGGCTGTGAGAGCACAGTCACTGTTGGCGCAGTTCCATGCTGCTCTGAGGGCTGCCATCCCCTCCCTGTCTTTGAAAGGGAAGGAGAAGAGGGCAGCCCCCAGATTGGTGGGGAACCACGCTGGCAGTGGTTGTGCTCCTGCAGCCACTGTTGGCGCAATTTTGAACCACATCAGAGGGCCACCCTCTTCACTTTCCCTTTAAAGAAAGCGGAGGAGGAGACGGTGGCCCTCAGAAATATAAGGTAGCCGTGCCCACCGCCTCCTATTTCTGAAGAGGCTGGTACTGTTTCTAGTTTCTAGGCTGGTACTGTTTCTAGGATGCTCTCCATCCTTCTGATAATTTTGGTTGTCCTCTTTTGAAACTTTTCCAGCTGAACAATATTCTTCATGAGGTGTGGCAACCAGAACTGTGCATAGTATTCTATATGTAGCCGCACCATTGATTTTTCTAAGGACAATCTACAGGTGTGCCTTGGTATCCACTGATTTGGTATCCACTGATTTGACTCACCACTGATACCAGTCCACATTTAAATGCCTTGTAACAAGGAAAAAAGCACCAAAATCCAGTTTCCTATGTTTGTGCTGTTAAATTGCACCGGTTGGAAGCTTTTCAGGGTTAGCTTTAAAGACCCACTTCCACATTTCTTGCTTCTCAATTCTTACCCCAGAATGCATCGGTATAGATGCTACACCACATTCTGCCACTTGGATGGGTTGAATAATGGAATCTACTGGAATGAAATTATTCCATTAGGAGCAAAGGAGGAGTAAGAAACCTGGAAATGAGCCTTTAAAGCTATTTTTCCACTGATTTTTATATCCACTGATTTTTTTTTAATCAACTGGGGGTTCTGGGTAATCAACAGAATCCCAGTGGATAACAAGGCATGACCTGTAATATGGCCAATCATATAGGCAGTCCTCTTCCTAATGACCCCTAGGACAAAATTTGCTTCCTTCACAACTTCCATATACTGGATTGACATGTTCACTGAACTATCCACCATGACTCCAAAGACTGCTTTCCCAGTTCATCACTGATAGCTCAAACTCCATCAGTGTATATATGAAGTTGGGAGTTTTTGTCCCAATGTATATCACTGTACGCTGATCTGCATTTGCCATTTGGTTGCTTGTATGTCCAGTCTGGAGAGGTCCTTTTGTTGCACTTAATCTGCTGTGGTTTTTACCACCATGAATAGTTTGGTGTAATCTGTAAACTTGGCCATTGTGCTGTTTACCCCTAACTCCAAACCCCTAAACTCATCTCTTACTCCTATCCCACCTAATAGTGCATCCTGCCAAGAAGGCTCTGCGAACCTCACTCTTCCCTAAGAACCCTCCAAAAACAACAAGATGAAGGTCACATTGCATGTCTAATTACAGTAAATACGTCTATCCTAGGAATGATGAATTCCACCCTTCGTGTTTAAATTAGTATACTGTCTGTGTTATCCTTGTATCACTCTCTGTGCCATCAGAATCAACTGCAGCTCCAGCTGTACATCATTTTCTTTGAGGCAATAACTGTGTGCACACATAGCCGAGGTCTGGCATTACATTTTAGTCTGCTGCAGTGCCAACCTTGAGTCAGATTCTTTCTGTCTAGCCTGTCCAAGTCAGATATTTGCATGAAGTCAGGCTGCAAGTCAGCCCTGACTTCTGTGGGGGCCCAGTTGCTCTAGCCCAGTAAAAAAATCATGCAATGATCTGCATACTGCCACTCTTCTTAAAAAGCATCAACCACGGGGCGGGGGGTGGTGGTGGTGGTGGTAAAAGGTTCACCTTCAGTTTTGGCCCCAAATATCAGAATTCAAATCCAGCTGCATGTCATTCCAGGCGCCCCTGCCTTGCAATTTGCCTAACTTGATATTTCGTGCTTGATGACAATGTTTAGTATTCAGTGAGCTGCAGTGGATGTCTGTAAAATGCTACATTACATTTAGTCATTTTGAAAGCTGCTAAAATGGCTCTGTATTATCACTGAGTGCAGAATCGCCCACCTCCATTCCGGGTTTGCCAATCTGTCACCAAGAAATTCCAGACTGTGTCTGTACTATGAACCTGTCAAAAAGAAACAAGATGTATGCATTCCATTTATAATGCTCAGATAAGAGATGTCTGACCATGAACAGGGATATGTGATCGTTGTTTGGGTCAATGCAAGGTGAAATGCCTTCATTTGCAATTGGCAGGCACGCACATGCACACACCTTCTTGTCCATATCTTCTCCTTTTTTATGGTTTATGATCCCTTCATTAAACTCTGTGCATCGGGAACATGTCCACTTGGAAAAGTGTCATCCTCCTGCACAGAAAAGTTGCTGTTAGTTCATGTAATATGAATACATTCATATTATTTCGTTACATGCATTCTAGTAATTACGGCTTGTATGCTGTCAGTGTCAGGGGTGGACCAATCTCCCCAGTTCCACTTTATGGGATTTTGGAAGAGTGTGAAATGAAATCATTCCCTTCCACCATAACTCCAGAGTGGAATGCAAGAGTCGAAATGGCTTTCACAGTTCACTCCAGGCATACAGCAAAGGCTTGCATCGTCAAACCTCTCTGTGCATGCTCAAATCCTTGATGTACAGTGGACAGTCTTTAAAAACCACTTTTCCCTTCCTGTATCATAGAACTGTTAGGCTGCAAGGCTGATGTGTAGTGCAGCCCAGGTTTCTCTCTTGCATCCCAGAGCAGTCCTATTGCACTCTCGGGGCATACTTCAGATTCTAAATTCTATAGCCAATGAAATCAGGGGGCTGCAGGCCAGTCTGGCCTATCTCTGTACTAAAGCAGCACCAAATTCTGCTGCCTGCTGTCAAAGAAATGAAGGCCCAGAGTGCCGTGCTAACATGAGTCACCTTAAAATGGCTCTTTCTTATGCAAATATGTCATACCTTATGCTATAAGTCTCATGTTTTTTTAATAGATTCGTTAAAACCTGCATAGCCTCTTCATCAGAAGATGCTGGTTAGCTAGTGATGCTTTTACATAGGAATGGGCCTTTGGCCTTGCCTCGTTATTTCTGCAAAGGCCTGTAAGTGTAAGGTCCAAATCCTAACCCACTTTCCAGCACTGGCATAGCTGTGCCAATGGGACATGTGCTGCATTCTGCAGTTGGGGGGGGGGCACTCATGGAGGCCTTTTCAAAGGAAGGGAATGTTTGTTTCCTTGCCTAGGAACTGCATTGACCTTATGTCAGTGCTGGAATGTGGTTTAGGATTGCACCCTAAATCTGGTCTGTGCCAACCAGTATTCAAGTTGCTACAATAGGTTTTGAGGCATGCCAAGAGGTTTCTGGAGGTCATCTCTTAACATTGGACGATTTGGGAAGGTGGAGAGTCAAGGACAGTTAATACGCAGGTCAACGTTATAGAACTGAATTATTATAACATGGGTAGTACACATGCTTCATTTTAGGTAGCAGAAATATGGCCAAATGTAGTGGGCTGTGTTTGCTTTAGGAATATACAACAGATTTTTGCAAAGAAGTATAAAAACTTTGGATATTTTGTTAAGGGTTGTCCATCCCTTATAGCTGATTTGCACGTCAGGTGTGTTGGCACTATGCACCAAGCAGCTGTTCTAAATAAAATGCATACAACTTTATCTGAACTTAAAGCTGCCTCCAGTGTTTTGACTTCTCTACAGAACCTGGGGGGGGGGACACTGCTCCCCTGACACTGCCCTCATCTTCCTTGGGATTTTTCTTGGGATGTGCATTGCTCTTTTCAAGAGACAGGCAAGTCCTTGAATGTTGGGGGGTCCACGCTGTTATAGAATCAGAGCCACTGGACATGTTTTGGGGATTCTGTTTACTGAAGTCAATCTACATTTTGCAGCAATTTCACTGTGCTTTGATATACACAACGTATTTGTGTCAGGGACTGCAGTCCTGTGCAGGAGTAAGTCCATTGAACTTAACAGGATTTACTTCTGAGTAGATGTGTGCTGTAAAACGGTGGCATCCTCCAAGTTAGTGGGAGCTATGCTTCACATCCTCCTCCAGTGTGATCAAAACTACACTTGGTTTTGATCTGTTTTCTTGATCCGTTTAAATGGGACCAGGCAAACTAATCAAAGCTGAAGTTTCTTTTCAGCAAAAATTCAAGCTAGTGAAGTACAGAAGCTCAGCCTGATTTCAATTAAAATGTGAAGTGGATCATTTGAGGGTTTTTTTTTGGGGGGGGGGGAAAGGATATCTAATTTAAATAATCAAAGGGTACAACTATAACAGCAACCTCCATTAGTATCACATTTCTCCCTCCCCAGAAAACAGAACTGTGTAAGCAGTCCCATGCATATTGCCACATAGCTCATGGGGACTGTTGCAAACCAAGTGCATAGTTGTTGGGTTTCCACATCCCATTTGCCTATGAGGCTACATATATGACTACAAAGACAAAGGCTAGTTGGAACTGCTGTTATGGGCAAGCACTGTATAGTGTGAACTGGCTGTACTGGAAGTTTGCAAGGTCTACTTGTAAACACACACATGTATAAACATTACTGTTTGAATTCTCATCAAATATTAACTGAACCAAGTAGGCATGTTTTGGCAGAGGAAGGTAGGGTGAAACAATCCCCATCAACTGCATGAAATCACCAACATTTCTCCATGGAACTAGAATTAGAAAAGGTATTGAGAGCAAAATGGCAAATATTATAATGCCGTTGTACAAATCAATGGTAAGGCCACACCTGGAGTATTGTGTCCAGTTCTGGTCGCCGCATCTCAAAAAAGACACAGTGGAAATAGAAAAGGTACAAAAGAGAGAGACTAAGATGATTACTGGGCTGGGGCACCTTCCTTATGAGGAAAGACTACAGCGTTTGGGCCTCTTCAGCCTAGAAAAGAGATGCCTGAGGGGGGACATGATTGAGACATACACAATTATGCAGGGGATGGACAGAGTGGATCGAGAGATGCTCTTTACACTCTCACATAACACCAGAACCAGGGGACATCCACTAAAATTGAGTGTTGGGAGAGTTAGAACAGACATAAGAAAATATTTATTTACTCAGCGTGTGGTCGGTCTATGGAACTCCTTGCCACAGGATGTGGTGACGGCATCTAGCCTGAATGCCTTTAAAAGGGGATTGGATAAGTTTCTGGAGGAAAAATCCATTACGGGTTACAAGCCATGATGTGTATGTGTAACCTCCTGATTTTAGAAACGGGCTATGTCAGAATGCCAGATGCAAAGGAGGGTACCAGGATGAGGTCTCTTGTTATCTGGTGTGCTCCCTGGGGCATTGGGTGGGCCGCTGTGAGATACCGGAAGCTGGACTAGATGGGCCTATGGCCTGATCCAGTGGGGCTGTTCTTATTTTCTTATGTTCTTAATCAGACAACCATAAAAACCACATGACAAGATTAAACATGATAAAAGTAACACTTGTTCTGGTTCTTAGAAACTGCTTCCACGGGCTTCATTGTAATTTCTGAGGTTCACTGAGCTTATGCTCACAACCATGTGTGTCATGTTCAAGTAACAAAGAGATGAAGAGAAGCATTATTGATGGCTGCCCTGTCTGCAGTTATACATTTCATTTCCACTCTAGATGCACAAAAGTTAATGCCTGAAACCTTTCAGGAGCACTGCAAGAGCATTTTAGTCTGGTCTTTGGGGCACCTAATTAAGCAAAGTGTTGGGACATTGTAGTGATATGTTCTTCTGGTTTCTCATTTAGATTTTATTCTACCTATCCTAAACCCTCAGGATGAGGCAGGCAATAAGAAATATATATGTACTTCACTGTGCCTGAGATGTAATACCTGTCAAAGGACAAATGTTTTTAATAGCAAGGGAATGGCTGTAAGGATTGTATTGCTACAGAGTGTGAAAGTGACAGACCTAAAGGAAAGCACCACATATTCAGGGAGACTTCATTTCCTGTCTGAAGACTTTGCTATGTAAAATGTTTGAGAATATTGGTAAACTGAAGATTAGAAATAGGATATACTGACTCACCTGAATATCTAAGAATAGTGTGAAACATTCGTATGTTATATAGCCTTCACTTTACTACCATTCCCTAAACCCAGCGGTTCCTGTATTTTCCAGGAGAGTTTGCACTGCTGTAAATCATTGCAAAGGAAGGGGGTGGTGCCAGTGCTTCTGTATTTGCACTTGCACTGGGGATATCGGGCCCACCATGGCCTGCAGATGCCCCCTGGAGGGTGGGGGAAGTCTGCATGGCCCTTGGCAAGCCTCCCTACACCTTAAAATTGTTGGAAAATGCTCATGTGACCAACTTCCAATTTTCATTGAGAAACCAGAAGTGGGTTGCGCAAGCATTTTTCAACAATTCCATGGTGCAGGGAGGCTTGCCGAGGGCCATGCAAGCTTCCCTCACCCTCCAGGGGGCGTCTGTGGGCCGTGGTGAATCTAAAATTAGCCCAAATGACCCCAGCGCCAGCGCAATTACAGGAATGCTGGCACTGCTGGCAAGGTCATCCTGCCCCTTAAGGGAGAAGGGTCAGAAGCTTTCAGGCTGGGGTGTTGCAGCATCCCAGTTTGAGAACCTCTGAGTAAGCTTTTTCCTTCCCAAAATCCTAGTCATCCAATCCTTGTTTCCCCCAAGCAGCATCATGTCAGTTTCTTTCTGCAAACAGAGTTGAGTTTACTCTATCTAATAACACAGGCCAACACACATTTTGCTTCCTTAAGCGTTACACCAATTCCTGGGTATATTTGGTGTGCCGACTCCAAAAATGGCATCCGTTTTGCCCTATCACGTCTAGTTTTGGAGATATAGTATAGCATCATTAGTGAATGGTTCAAGCAGCTTACTCATGAGGAAGCCTACACCATGGCTTCCACATGAGGAAGCTGCTTGAACCATTCACTAATGATGCTATACTATATCTCCAAAACTAGACGTGATAGGGCAAAACGGATACCATTTTTTGAATCGGCACTGCAAATTCATATCAAACCACCATAAAGTTTGGGAAAAACTTTTCTGACCCTCAGTTTTGTAGGCCTGTGCAATCTGTATGTGTTATTAATTACAGTATTTATATACCACCTTTCTCATATATGCAAGGTGTTTTGATGGGCAGACTTGTCTTTTATCTTTTCCACTTAGATATATGATCATTAGCAATTAAAACCCACATAGATGAGGCTTTTTCTTGTTATATTCTGAAATCTGGATATTTTTTTTAAGAGTGGTGGGGTATTCTTGTGTGCTTGCCCTTTTCTGACTTCTCCTCCATGAATGGATTGTACGAAATATTTTTGCTCCTCCCACAGATCTAGAATGTATTCCAGATGTAAGAAATAAGATAATGTTGGAAGGAGAATGTGTTTGAAAGGCTTTTATTTTATGGTGAATGCTAGTTTTCCATCACTAGCTGTACATAGTTGCACAAGACAAACATTATGCAGTATTAGAATATCAACCAAAAGGTTGGGCAGGTGTTCCCATTCATAAAAGAAGCACATTTGAAGACATGAGTCACAGATGTCTTTCCCAAAGCCAGGAAATCTACCAAAAATACATAATCACATATGCAGAGTCTATAGCATTATGCTAATGCTTCTATTTATCCCTAGTTCTGATTAGCCAAATATTTTGGATGCCTTCCAAGGGTAATTTGGATAACAAGGAACACAATAAGTGGGTGATGTCATTGACTTCAGTACTTTGCTTAATTTATTACTGCTTTTAATAATATCTTCTTAAGTTACTTTGTAAGGTAGACAAATATTTCTCAGCAATAGCAAGGGATGAAGTAAGTACATCTTTACAGTTCCAAGATGCCCTGCCATGAAATATCATTAACTCTCATTAAACCATTAATAAGGAAGTGAAAGAATTCAATTCAGCAGCATGTTGTAAAGAGAAAGAAATCCACAACACACTGTATATGAAAATCACTGATGTGGTACCACCACCAACCACTGGTGTCTTTAGGGAGGTGCGGGGGGGAGGGGTGCAGGCTGCACCGGGTGACACACAAGGGGGATGACACCATTACTGGCCAAAATTTTTAAAATCATGGTATTTTTGAATAATACCATCATGTTATATATAAATTGGTGCATAATTTCATGCAGAATGCAACGAAACAAACCACATTAAAATATCTTGATTCTATCAAAGTTTACAACCAAAACCAGTGGGGCAGGCAAGGGTACATCACCATGCCCACTGCACAGGGCATTGCCCCACCCACTGTGTGGGAGGAGGTGCATCATAGGAGTGATGCACTGGCCTCCTGGACTGGGTAATGCAAACACCACTGCCACCAACTTCAGCACCATGGACAGTTTCTAAGGCTGTATGTGTGAAAGATGTTTCTCGAGGCCAAACTAGATACTGTATAGCAGTGGTACTCAAACTTTTCCAGCCAGTGGCTCCCTTGACCCCCATGGCTGTTGGCCATGACGCCCCATCATGTTCCTGAGGGCTGGAAGTGACATCATTAAACAGGAAGTGGCCAGAAATATTAACTACATTAAATATTATATTATAATATTATATTATAATATTATATTTATTTTAATATAATATTAAATATATATTAACTATATTAATATTAATTATATTAATCATATCATTAATTAAATGCAGATCTTAAAAATATATTATTAATACACAGCAATATACATGCTTTATAAATGATCAGCTGCTGATCACTGCTGGAGACAGGATGCTGGAGTAGGTAGATTTTGTCTGGTCCAAGAAGACTCATTTTTTTAAACTTTGTAAGCATACCAATAGAATTGTTTTATCAAATGAACTTTGTGAACAACCAGTCTGACCAACATTACACATACACACCCCTGTGGACCCCAATCCAACTAGTAATGTCTCCCATTCCCCTTGGATAGGATTGAACCCTTTATTAATTAAATTAAATTTTTCCAGCAGCTGGTGGGGAAAACAAAAATAGACCATGAAAATATATCAGAGCTGATAAGGGTTTGGTTAGGAAGCTGATTTGTCTCCTCTACTAGGAGATGCACAGCTCAGCCTATGCATGTCTACTCAGAAGTAAGTCCCATTAGAATCAATGGGGCTTACTCCCAGGAAAGTGTGGATAGGATTGGGCTGGCAATCACTTCATCAATGGCTGATAAGTATTCCCTTCAAATAGCAAGATTCATCACTTTAAAAATACAGCCTTTCCTCTTCAGTCAAACAACAAGATTAATAAATCACTTTAAAAACAGTACCCTTTTTCTGCTCCTGGCCAAGTAAAGTGTGTGCTTGTCTCTCCCCTCCCCCTTTGCCAACTGCATTGAAACAACTTTAAGGGGAGGGGGAGGAAAGGGGGAAGGTTTGGAGATTGAAAGGGGGAAGAGGGAGGTGGTTGAAAAGAGAGATTTCACTTTGATGAGAAGCGATCCCAGGCTGGGAACGAGGAACCAACCAGACAAGGATCAGCGAAGGTTAAGGACTGCAAGCCGAGCATGCTTGGAAGAGGGTGGGGTGGCGGCAGCCACTCTCGCAGCTGAGCAATTCCCATTTCTTCTGCTTTAAAAAAAAGCGCAGACAACGGGCTCATATTCTGCCCAGGGGTGTGACTGTATTGCTGCGAGAGGACATCCCGCGCCTCCCCTTTGAGTTCCTGGTGCCGCCCTAAAGAGCCACACCTCACAGTTTGAATAACACTGTTGTATAATGTGTTACTTCATCTTTAACTTAATTCCTTTCCAATTGAAACAATAAGCTGTGGATAGCCCTGGCTTTCAGGAGGTCTGGTCTAGAGGGTAGAGCCTCCATTTACCTGAAGATAACATCCGCAGGTCGCCAGTTCAAGGCCATCGGCACCATGCTACCTTGAAGCAGCTGACAAGCTGAGCCGAGTTATTCCATCTGCTCTGAGCGTGGGAGGATGGAGGCCAGAATGTGAAACCAGATCAGAAAGAAACATCTAAATGTTGTGGTTTCTTGAAAGATAGAACCTTCTTTCAAATTGTAAAAATCCCTACGGGGATTTAATTAGCCTGCCTATGTAAACTGCCTTGAATAAAGTCCAAGGAGAAATCTGAGGACCAAGAAAGGCAGTATAGAAATACCTGTATTATTGTATTATTATTTTAAGGGTCCCCTTCTCCCACTCAAGAACTGTAATTTTGATTGTTTATCATGTGATTTGGTAATCAATAACCTGTGTTAGTCTGCAAAGCTGCTCACTTTGAATTTTCCTCATCACGTTTTAAGCTCTTTGACAATACTTCTCTGTCATCACTACCATTCCCATCACCTCCATGTTAGGACAGCCATCTTGCTCCACTGTTGTTTTGCTTTTAGATAATTAAGCATGATACTAAATAAGACTGGTCAGGAAAGCACATATCACGCTACTTCTATTTGATACCTCCCAGTTCTGTGCATCTAACAATCTCATTGTTTCTCTGGTGGTCAGTGTACAGTGCTCTGTAGATAAGGGTTAAAGAAAGCATGCATATGCTTGAACAGCTATATGTACACTTTCTGTACTAGCAGCCCAATCCTAACTTCCTGCATGGCAATGCAGCAGGGTCAATACTGCTACCACTGCATCCTTCAGGGATATTTCAGCCTATAGAGGCGTCCTCAGTTTAAGGGAACATTTGTCCCCTTGTCCTTGGATAAGTCCCTGCTGGCCCAGCAGGTCTACTCAGATCTGTGTCAACTATCACTGGCACAAGTCCAAGTGGACTCTTAAAGGTGAATTAGTCTCAGGAACAGGGTTAGTTTTCAGCAGGCACTACTGCCACTGAATCTGTCCCCTTCCCGAATCTGATTTGCCCTCCTGCTCACGCTTGTCACCAATCTGTTCCACCCACCCTATCCTGTTTTGCTCACCCCACATCTCTCCCATCCCCTACATGCTGTTACCTGCAGTAGTGGGCAGTGGGCATCTGCTGCCACATGGAGCTGGGCATGGTGGGAGATGGGTGTCTGATGCCACATGGAGCTGGCTGCTTGCCCAGCAGCGGTCAGTCCACATGTTCTGTTGTGTCATGTTTTGCAACTACCAAAAAAGGTGTTGTGCCTCTGGAATGTTGCAGCACAACTGCACACCGTACTAGTAGGATTGGTCTGACAGTGATATCATGACTTCTGTTACTGCTCTGCTTAGATAAAACAGTGAGAATCAACACCATCTCACTCTTTGGTATAGCACAACTAATGCATGAAAAATTGTCCATCAGCAAAATGAGACTCAGAGTGCAATCCTGAAGAGGTCTTCAGCTGGTGCAAGTCTTTGTGCTGGCCCAGAAGTGTTGTGAATGTGCTGTAAAGCATGTTTGCACCTCCTTAAGAGCAGGCTAAGGTTGTGTGCTGGCCTCTCTGTACTGGATCCTGACCAGAATCAGGTGAGATTGCGCTGGCTGAGGCAGGACACCATGGGCAGTTGGGGAGGGTGGTGGGAAGGCATTCTAAGGTGGGGAAGGGTTATTTTGAAACTAGGATGGGCAGACCGGGAGGCAGATTGGGCCAGGGAGGGGGCAGGATCTGCTGCTGCATCTTAGGCTGCATCCTAACGCCCCTTCCCAGCCAATTCGGCCTTACATGGGCCACTCGAATCTGAGTAGCCAAATAGAGGTGACTGGCGCACAACACAGGGTAAGGGGGAAATATCCCCTTACCCTGAGTTGCACTCAAACCGGCACTTCCTTTGTTCTGGATACAGCTCAGGCCACTCGGCCTGTCTGTTCCCGCACAAGTTAGGACTGCGGCAGTTAAGATCTTTAATGCCAAGTCAGTTGTGCAATTACTATATGGCATTCCAGTTTGGATTAGGGCAGCAAACCATGAGCTGCAGCGAGTCCAGGCAAAATTTCTTAGGGCAATCCTAGGGTTACCTAGGTGTGCCCCCTATGCCGCCACATGCTTGGAAGCAGGGCAAAAGCTCTTGTTAACCAGAGCCTGGCTTTTCTCCATCCAATATTGGTTGCAAA
The DNA here is from genome assembly GCF_035046505.1 of Tiliqua scincoides. NCBI lineage: Eukaryota > Metazoa > Chordata > Lepidosauria > Squamata > Scincidae > Tiliqua > Tiliqua scincoides. Next base: position 195,347,548 of record NC_089822.1, read on the forward strand.
TTCATTACAATTCGCCTCCAGGCAGTCTGCTATATTTGATGCTTGATCTTTCTTCATGGTCAAACTATATAAGGAAGAAAATTGAGACAATAGGGATCTCACTAGACCATCTGAACATGTACTCATATGCTGAGGCCTGTTGGAGCATCACAGTCAGACTGTTGGATATCAAAATTCAAAATCTTAATGAACAGGCAGCAAAGGTTTGCTCACCCTTATATTATTTCATCCCATACCAGTTAGGGAAAATGGCAATTCATCTCTCCTCACTGACAGACCCCACAGAACATCATGCCATAACCCTGGTTCAACGTTATTCCCTCAAGGGTGACAGCTGGGAGGTATCATAATACTCCCTATCAGGATCGTCTCTGCGCTTGTAACATGGGGTCGGTTGAATCTCGTCCACATATATTTTCCTACTATCCTTGGCATAATAGCACCCGTCTACCTATCTAATGCCCATCCTGGTTAATAAGGTGGGTCTTCTAGATATGGAAAAAATTAAGCTGTTATTAAATGATTGCTCACCCTCAGAGTTGAAAAAGTTTTCAAAATTCTTGATGGCGGTGATAAGCCATGAATCATGTGTTCAATCCTATCACGGAGAGGGTGGCAGTCTATCTGTAGCTGATGGTGGCAAGAGAGGCTATCCAGTATATTTTATATGGGACAAATATACCTGATTTATTCAGTTGTTATGTATCATATATCATAGGCTTGTACTCACTACTGTTGTTCTCTTTGTTGTGTCGTTGTGTTTGTGTTTGTTATGTATGCCAATAAAGGTCTTATCTCTCTCTAAAAAAAGGTAGGATTGGGCTCTCACTTGCATATTCTCAACTTCACTAATAAGAATATAGACCAAAAAGTGTAGATTGTATGTTTGTTCTCACTTCTTGAACCACAACAGTCTTATATATTAACTGTGGCACATACCATATTTTCAAAGAGAAATATGATTTCCAAATAAACAGTCACCTTTTGACATCAAGCAGAAAGAATACAGCTCTGCTCTTCAGTGTAATAAAAGATGAAACTCAAGATAGAGGAGGACACGTTTGCTCTGAATACATTATGGGCTCCGAGCTATCATCTCACGTCTCAAAATCACATTTTCACTTGCTTACTTGAATGCTTCTTCAAGAGTTCTGGCTGGCTTTGTTATGCTTTTTATAATGGCATCACTTGTCTTTTTGCAAACCAATTTCTGTGCTTTCAGAAGGTGTCCACATGCAAGGTCAAAAGATCAAATGATCTGTTTTAATAAATAGAGGTACCCAGATAGAACAGGCAGGCTACAATGGATGAGAAACTTAAATAAAACTCTGCTACTCGAGTAACTGATGGGTAATGGACAAGGATCTGAAATAGTAATAATCATGATAAAACATTTAGCTCACTTACATTATAGTAAAATTTCTAAGATTGTTTGAAATGGCACCCACGGCTGTACCGTGCATGAAGTGAATGATTTGCTCACATCAAGTGGCAGGTTGCAGGGAATGGCAAAGAAACTTGCAATATCATTCACCCCAAGTCCACTGCTGCCTTCTGCCAGCCTTGGATAGAGCCAGTCTGATCTGCATCCCTCTTGCTTTTCTAGAAAAAAAATACTGAATCACTTGCACTGAGAGTATAAAATTACACTAACCTTACTAGTTATCCAAGGTTTTGATTCACCAAACTTTTTTTTTATTCCTTCCAAGGTGACTTGTATTAAAGAGATGGTACTTTTTAAAAGGAGGGGTTTAAACTGGCAGGGGAGGTGGATCTTCCAAGACCATTCCTGCCCCAGCTCATGTCACCAAACTTGAGCCGATCAACTGCTCAATTCCAGCCACTGGGAGTCAGCCAGGTCCAATGGGAGCATCCTTCCCTTTGAGCCACTCTGCTGTAAAAGGTTGGTAGAGAAATGGACCCTTCATCATACTGGTACCTCAGGACACCATAGTCCAGGGGTGCTCAACACGTCGAGCCCGATCTACCGGTCGATCGCGAGGCAAAATGAGTCGATCGCAGAGCCCTATAGACTAAGGGCTCCGCAATCGACTCATTTTGCCTTTAGCTGCTAAAGGGTTGGGCTTGACTTTGCAGGACAGCCCTCACTAATCGATTGCGGAGCTCTAGCTAGACCTCTCCCAACCGGGCCACGTGGGAGCGGGGAGGTTGCTTCGGGGGCAGCAGGCAGGCTGCAGATTTCTGCCCTTCGCATTATCAGCTCGGGCTCTTGCGATAGCTCAGCTTCAGACATGCTTCTTCACCGATGACACGAGGTACGTGTGGGAAGGAGCCTGGCTGGGGCTGCAGTGCTAGCCACTTACACAGAAGTAAGCCCTGTTGGCTCTAATGGGGCTTTCTTCTGAGTAGACATGCCTAGGATGGGGCTCTGAGGCTGCAAGCTTGTCCACACTTTCCTGGGAGGAAGCCCTGTTGGCTCTAACGGGGCTTACTTCTGAGTAGACATGCATAGGATGGGGCTCTGAGGCTGCAAGCTTGTCCACACTTTCCTGGGAGGAAGCCCTGTTGGCTCTAACGGGGCTTACTTCTGAGTAGACATGCATAGGATGGGGCTCTGGCTTCGTGGAACTAAAACTGAGCCACATATTCAATTCAGTCCCAATGGAACTGCGAGGTTGTTTTGTACCATCACTTCACACTTCCCTGGAGGTGAATCTTTTGAACACAGATTTACTTCTGAGTAAACATGCAGAAAACTGTACTGTTAATCGCTTTTCCTCCCCTATAACATTTTCTTTGTATACCCCTGTGCATCTGTTTGCTAAATGCAGACACTTTATGCATCTGATAACATGGGCTTTGGAGCCCAATCCCATGCATGTCTACTCAGAAGTACATCTCATTATAATCAATGAGACTTGCTCCCAGGAAAGTATGGATAGGATTGCAGCCCTACAACACAGTCCTATGCTTGTTCTACCCTGAATTAAATTCCATTATAGGCAATGGTGCTTACTCCCAGGTAAATGTACATAGGATCAATCAAACTCAGAAGTAAGTCCCCTTATAGTCAATGGTTCTTACACCCAGGTAACTGTAGTGGAGCTAAACAAGGGTTGGGCTTGACTTTGCAGGGAAGGCTCGGGGCAGAACTTCGGTTTGCCTTGGAGAACCTGAGGAGCGTCTCCAGAAGGGCTCGGGAGCAGCCCGGGACTGCCTGGAGGAGTTGCTTGGGGCCACTCAGAAGTGCCGCTGATACAGGGTGGTGGCAGCCTCCAGCTGGGAAAGTTCAGCAGCAATTGAGAGATGCAGGTGCCCAAGGCTGCAGTCCTCTCACTTACCCAGGAGTAAGCCCCATTGACTAGCATGGGACTTACTTCTGAGGAGACAGGCTTAGGCTTGGGCACACAAGCTGCAATCCTCTCCACACTTACCTGGGTGTAAGAACCATTGACTATAATGGTTCTACTAGCATGGAGCTTGCTTCTGAGGGGACATGCAAAAGATTGGTCTCTAAAGCAGGGGTGCTCAAACTTTCAACTTTAGGGATGCTGGACCTTTAACAAGTGTATAGAAGAGAGAATTTCAGCAGGTGCAACTTGTCATCCCACAGATGACAAGCTGCACCTGCTGAAATTCTCTCCTACACAATTTTAAAGGTCCAGGATCCCTAAAGTTGAAAGTTTGAGCACCCCTGCTCTAAAGCTCCTATCCACACTTACCAGAGAGTAGTCCCCATTGACTAGCATGGGACTTACTTCTGAGTAGACACCATAGGGTTGGGCTCTGAGGTTGCAATTCTGTCCACATTTACACAGGAGTAAGCCCCACTGACTATAATGGGATTAAAAAAAAAACTCTGGTAGATCTCCAGGCCTTGCTGGGTTTCAAAGTAGCTCTCCAGCCAAAAAAGTGTGAGCACCTATGCCATAGTCTAATCTTCAGTTCTTTCCCAGTCCACACCAAAAGTTTCAGCTGTGAAAAACATACACCAATTCAACCAAATTAACGAGACTTAACCTGAAAATATCAGCAGCATAGAGAAGGTGGAAACGAGGCTGCAGGAGCATGTTAGGCAGCAACAACAGCAATTTTAAAAAAAATGCTGTTTGACTCCTTTATAAAGGGTACTGGCTAGCCCCACTTTGCCAAATTGCAGGGAGGATAGGCGGGGCTGCTGCCACTGGAATACTGAAGATAAAGGGCAGGCAGCACCTGCTTTTAAAGCCATAGAAGTTGGTTGCTCATCAGTTCCTCACGCTCCAGGAATGGGTGTGCTGAACCATAATAAATGAAACATACTCTTGGTCACAACTGCTACTTGAGATTGTCGCAGCGATGGCTGGATTCAGATCCAGTTATTTATCCACCATCCATCCAAACCACAATTGCTGATTGACACTGCTGGTGCCAGGTCTGGTGCAAATGAAAAATAGAGCTGGGTGTCACCAGCATCTTCATAATTCAAAGCAGAATAAGTGACATTTTATGAGCCATCAAGATTATTTGCTGTTCTGTATGTCCCAAATCTACAGATAAAACCTGAAACAATCTTCCACAGGAATGCTGCATACTTGACTACAGGGATTAAAATTTTGAATTTAAAAGGCATAAATGCTGATGTCTGAAGCTAATACATAACACAACCCTGGAGTTGTTCAAAAAGTAGCCTAGCATCTACTGCTTCCTGAAAATTCAAGTGGATATTTCACAGTGGACAATGAATAGTCACTAATAATACTGTTGAGCATGACTTGGATAGAAATGCATGTTTAACTCCTTTGAACAAGTCTTGCGTGAGATTTTGTTAATGTTGGTAATATTTGACTTTAGTTCTGTGACCTCATCATAATAAACTGTGGGCTACACTGAGATGTAGATCTAACTAGTTTGGCTTGCCTGTTTCTATGGTTACCTGTGAGGTTCTGCATTTTCGCGCATTGTAGTCTCATTCCTAACAGTGTATGTGGGAACAGAGTGTAGTTCAGCTGATAGGAAATCCATCCTGGAAATGACTGAGCTGTTGTGAAAGGCTGACTCTTGTTTTTAATAGTTTTCTAGTCTCTCCTAGTTACTTAAGCTTGAACATTGAGTAGGCCCTGATCCATTGCCTGTATTCAAATAGCACTAGTGCTTCAGATGTCTTTGCATCATCACCATTTTTTTAAACCTTCAGACTACCAACACCTTCATGGATTTGAACTGTAATGCAGGCTACATGGATTTTTTTTTGTCCCAGTTTTAGTTCTATAGGGCTGGGAGAAGTAAGAACAGTGAATGAAAATCTTGTCTACTTATAAGTAAATTATAGCATGCTAATAGTGGAGCAATCAGTCAGTACACTTTTTTTAGAACTAAATTTTGGGGGGAAAAACAGACTTCTACAACTTCAGCTTTAGAAAAATTCAAATTCACATAGTCAATTTTTGCCAAAATTCCAATTTACTGTTAACAGCCCATTCTTTGCATTTCATTTTGCGTCTTCAGTATCATTTTCGCTGCTTCTTCTCATCTTTGCTGGGATCATTTATTTTTTTATTTTTCACATTTTTATACCACTTTTCCTTCAAGGAGCTGAGGTTAGTATACATTGTATCCTTCCCTCCGTTTGTTCTTACAACAACCCTGTGAGATAGGTGACGCTGAGAGACAGTGACTGACCTAAGGTTACCCAGAAAGCTTCATGGCTGAGTTGAGATTTGAACCTGGATCTTGCAATTCTTTCAAGTCCAACTCGCAAACCACTACACCATCCTGACTGAATTATATCCCAAATACTGGTGCTTGTATTTTCTGCAACAGAGAAGTGCCGTTTCAAATGGAATTCTTGTTGAGGGACATGTATTAAGAGGTGAGGACTCTGAATAAAAGTAGTGCTATCTCCTCTGTATTAAGTGGCTCCTAAGTTTTATTTAGCTAACGAGCTTCCTTTTTGCAAATCCCTCCAGTCAGTATTTCATGAACCACATTAATGTTCTAATTCATATTGACAAAGTAAAAGGCGGAAGAGGGCATGGATTCACAAGAGGATCTTCCATCATGAAGGTTCTGTGCCGGAAAGCCCGAGCAATTATGTGCCATGTCAAAAATGATAAAGTCTGGGATCTGCCAGGAGGCTTTGGACTATTCTTGAGGAAGGGGGAGAGAAGATATTACATCATTAGTTTACTCAGTCCATCACTAGCAAAGGATAAGATGGATGAAGAAAACATCAAAGAAGATCCCACTAAACAAGCAACTTTGAAAGTTTTAATGCTTCCTAAAATCATCATGGTAGGAAGGATATGTTGTTTCCTTCATACACCACATAGAGGGGCATGACTATATGGTAAACATATTGTTTTAAGGCTATCCTTATAAAAGGATAGCCACAAAAAGTTAGATTTATTTATGTGCAGAGTAGACAGCATTTCAAAAGTCCATTGTATTTGACGTGTGAATCATGTGACTTGAGCCCACTGGATTTTTTTTTACTAACTCATGATGTGAAGAACACACAAATGTCTATTTTGTTGACAATATGGGAGGCTACGGCCTGGAAAGGTTTCTAAAGTACACAAAAATAGCAAAACATCATTGTCCATGCTTCACATTTTGACAGCATGATTTTCTGGGGTGGCAGTGGCTCTTGATGGGAGGAGGATGGGGAGGGCTTACCACTCTCCCTCCGCATACAACACCACTTCCACCCCTCAGGGAGAGAGATAAGCCACCCCTATCCTCCCTCTGCAGTCATTAAGAGGTGTTAAAATTGCAGGGTTTGGGGAGTATTTAACACATCTTACCTCCTCATTAGGGACACCTAAGGGGGCTTACAAACATATTAAAAACACCACCATGTTTTGTTATTCCAGTTAGCATCATCCCCATGAAAACTGATATTATTGGAATAATAATATCCCTTGAAGAACCTGGAGGGTATGAGGTAGAGAAAGAGCATGCAGGTGGGGCTACAGCAGTAAACAGCACCTGTGTGGGGAATGTTTACATTTAGTCTCTTGAAAAAAAAAATGAGGACTTACGTAATTATTATTAACAGGATTTATATACCGCTTTCCAACAAAAAAGTTCAAAACAGTTCACAGAAAAAAATCAAATGGCTAAATAGCTCCCTGTCCCAAAAGGGCTCACAATCCAAAAAGATCCTATGCTCCCTCCCTGGCCGGGAAGCCTGACACAAGCCTCCTCGAAACTGCGCCCACTCAAAACCATGCACAGATCCTCCGAGGAGACCCATTGCGGCCTGCTGTATTCTACCTGGTGTAAGGGAGAAAATGCTTTCTTACCCCAATGAGATTCTGGCAGCTGCCTCAGCACCCCTAGGATACTGTGGTGGCCATTTAGGCACTGCTGTTGCTCTGGGCGCCAAGGCACAATAGGATTGGGCTATTACTCTCCCCTGCTAAAGATAAGAGGAGCACCACTTGAAGAAGTACTTTGCCCAATTAACAGGGACTACCTCAAAGGGGCCTCCTGTATAGACATTGGAGGCCTCAGGTATCACCTCTAGGGTTAACTTCCCTGGTGTAGTTTCTTATGTATCTCTGGTCACCCCCTCTGCAAGTCTGCATCTTCATTTGTCTCCAGTGCCTCTCTTTATACTTGGCTCTGGGTTCCTCTCCCTTCCCTGTTGTATTTAGCTTAAGGCCCTCCTCAAGCTTTCCTGCTCTCAGTCATGTATTTGCAAAGCAATAGTGCATATGCAATCCACAGGGGTAGGGAAAATGAGGGGCAGTTGTCGCAGAACAGTAGCACATGCAGGAAGGCTTATAGCGTCACACATCCTCCTGAAGGTCATCTATAAGATGCAAATCCCAATGTTTCATTACATGAATACATACAGTGTTTCATTGGCATGTAACATATTGTTCCTCCCTTTTGTCATATTGATATGGTTGGGACTTATGAGATTAACTGTGCATAAGCTTGAAGCCAGTGCTAATTTTCCAAAATACACAGTTTGATAGTTGCAGTTTATATAGAGTGCCCAAGGTCACCTAGTCATCTGAGATGAGTCTCTTTTGGCAGGCTGCCCTTCCCGATAATACCAGCTTTCCATTTGCATTCAGTACTTACTCATGAGTGGCAAAGACCTTCTGGGTTGTGGGATGCTTGTAAATGCCTGTTAGATCTGCCAAACCCAATATTATGGAGAAATTTTAATGCAATTTCAGACCAATGGAACATTTTCTAAATTGCTGCGCAGTCAAGGGAATGTATGCTCCACTCTCATGGAAAGGCCTTGCAACAACTGAGCGACTGCGTCCAAAATTACACACTTGACAAAGTTTTGCATGCTGGGAATGACTGACGAGTCACTTGGAAGTGTGAAAAAATTCACTGTCCTCAGATATCACTGAGGTTTTGCCTTTCCTGATATAAATGGACAGCACCTCTCATAACGGGGGGTGACAGGCTTTCCCAGGGGGCTTTCCCAGCAGTGCTGCTCCCAGTGAGACCTCTAGAAGCTACAAAATAAAAGTGTGTGTGTGTGTGTGTGTGTGTGTGTGTGTGTGTGTGATATCATCAAGAAGACCTAAGTAAAAGAACATAAGAACAGTCCCACTGGATCAGGCCATAGGCCCATCTAGTCCAGCTTCTTGTATCTCACAGCGGCCCACCCAATGCCCCAGGGAGCACACCAGATAACAAGAGACCTCATCCTGGTGCCCTCCCTTGCATCTGGCCTTCTGACATAGCCCATTTCTAAAATCAGGATGTTGTGCATACACATCATGGCTTGTACCCCGTAATGGATTTTTCCTCCAGAAACTTGTCCAATCCCCTTTTAAAGGCGTCCAGGCCAGATGCCGTCACCACATCCTGTGGCAAGGAGTTCTGAAGAACTGAAATTTTTTAAAAAAAAATCCTTTTTGTGTGTTCCCTTAGCCTTTAAGAGCACAATCCTAGGCATATCTACTCAGAAGTAAGTCCCATTGTGTTCAATGAAGCCTACTCACAAGAAATGTTTATAGGATTGCAAACTAAAAATACAAAGGGGGAAGAAGAATCTAATCAGAGGTAAGTACCATTTAAGTCCTATTGATTTGCTGGGAAAGATGTGAGCACATTCCTCTATCTCTCATTGGCATCCACAGGACTAAAAGTACTCAACTTTGGCAGGATTTTGCCTTTGCTTAATTGAAAACAGTGGGCAGGTTTTCTTTTTTCCTTCTTTTTCTTGAGGGGAAGCGAGACACCAGGTCCTGGGTATGATGGGAACAGAAGGCATAGCCTGAGGTTTCTAAAGGGTAAGGCACAATGCTGAAGGCAAAGGGGGTTAATTTGCCGCAGATCTGCTTGACAGACTGTGAAAGATTTTGAGTGGTGCCTGCCATCTTGTCAGGATGCTCAGGCAGAAGCAGATGTGACACCGCAGTGAGGCAGAGTGTAGGCAGGGTGGTACGGTTTCAGTCAAAAAAGTACTGCTGGTGAAAAAGAATGCAGAAACCTAGACATTTCCCAAAGCAGAGTTTTAACCTAAAGTTGCCACTGTAACATTCCCTAATTTGAAGAAAAATTGAGGATTCCCTCCAGGCAAAACATCTTAAGGCGGTAGTTCTCAAAACTTTTTAGCACCAGGACCCACCTTAAAAAAAAGTTTCACTTTACCCGCCGCACAAGACTCTGTGGCTATAATGGTGATTGAGTAGCAGTGCCCCCCTCCTATAGCAGGTTGTTTAACCCATGCCACACATAATCTAATCTGCCATGTCACTTTTGTGACCCACCAAAAATTGGGTTGTGACCCCCTTTCGGGCCAAACACCCACCGTTTGAGAACTGCTGTTCTAAGGAATTTCAAGGGCAGTCGATTTCCAAAAGTTTGCCAAAAGCCCTTGGTGTGGGAGAGGATATTTGAACATTTTTCACACAATAAACTACTGCACTTCACTTGGAAGAGCAGTTCATCCACCACAAATGGCCTTTGATGGTGAGACCAATTCTGTGAGTTAAGGCAAAGGTGAAAGGCCAGGAAGACTCTGTGAGTCAAACATCTGATTTGAATGCCTCTGGTGTTTGCCTCTTCTCGCAAATGCTATCCATGGGGATTGGATTGAGGAGTAATTGGTGTGTTTGCTGTTATGCTCTGCAGAGCCATCCCTGGGTTGGGTGCCACCCAGTGCAGTGTTCTCAATGGTACAAAGAAACTTGGTGTTCTAGAAGTTTGGGGGTGACGTAATGATGTAATGATGTTACCCCCCCCACCTTCCGGGATACCACATTGCTGTTTATGTGGAAAGCTTGCCTCTGGACCTCCTTTGGTGATCTTCAGCCCACTCCGAATCCAGTCGCTTCATGTTCTCACTGGCAAGCAGTGAACATCAAGGGCTCAAGACCGCCGGGCCCAAAGCAGGCTGAAGATCACCAAACAGAGGCTGGGACAGTGTTGTATCACCCCTCCTGCGCCCCACATCCTTTTTGTGATGCTACTGACGTAGTGGGCATTCCATATCTGTAGAGACTCCATGGACAAAGGGGAAGGTTCCCTGGCCCTCAGAATGCCTTCTAAGGCATAAAAACACTTCTGGTTTCCTGCATGAAACTGGAAGTGTTTTGGCTCTCTGAAGGCATTAAAAGTCCTTTGAAGGGTTGGGGAGGCTGCGTGTGGCCTCTCTGGACCTCTGGAAAGAGGCAGAAGGCGGCAACCCAGCTGGTGTGGGCGGGGTCAGCATCCTGGCCAGTGGGGGGGGGGGCAGCTTGCAGTTGTGGCCCTGGGCAGTACTGGGACCAGGATTGCCCCTGCTGTAACTACCTGTTTTCAGTTGTGTTTTATAATGTGAAAGGGAACTTTCATACTCTCACCATCTTCACACACACACACACACACACACACACAGTTTCTCCTCTCATATCAGAAGTGCCCACACACATTTGCACGCTATACAAAAGTGCAGAGAATATGAAGTATGAATCACTTGTGCTTCTTGTTTTCCCCATAATCCAGTACATTACAAAAAAAAATATTTTGCGTAGTCCTTTGCATTATTTCTTTGTTTCCTTATACTCCAGCCATCATTTCTCTCCAACTCCATCCAGCAGAATTCCCATGGCATTAACTAACTGTAGCAAAACCTCATTAGCCCCAGTGTGCTCTAGTTGAGACCTGCTTTTCACAGAAGCATGCCAACTACATCTTCCGAGTAATGGACTGAAATACTTAAAAAAAGGAAGCCGTTGTTTTTATAAACACAACAGGGAAAATCAATTATGTACATTTTTAACAGGGCAGCGTTGTAGTTTTCAGATTGCTGACTTCAAATATTTGCCGAAATAGTGTTGGGTGAAAATAGATGCAAGCTTGATTTGGCTTCTGTTTCCTCAGCTGTTTAATTGTGCATGGGATAATAGGAAATAGCATTCGAGATATCAGATAGCCATTTTGGGATCTGATTGAGAAGAAAGCATTGCAGTGCTCTGAAACCTAGTGGTTCCAGAACATAATAATCACTGAGAAACAGCTATTGGAATAGTTGAACAAATACAGTGTGCTGGCTTGCTCTCCGATAACTTGCTCTTCAGACCTTCTCTGAGTTGGAACTCTATGAGAATTTTCTCTCAATATTTCCATTTCCTTGCATCAGTGTAAAGTAAGAAATCAATACATGTGGGGGGATTTTTCTTTTTCAAAGAACATTTAAAAACCAAATAAATCAATATTTTGAGTTTGAACATTTCAAGCTTTGTGTAAATATGATTTTGAAAAATTAATAATAATAATAATATAATAATAAAACTTTATTTTTATCCCGCCCTTCTCCCAAAAAGGGACCCAGGGCGGCTAACAACATATAAAACAAATTAAAACATAATTTCACAGATAAAAACATATTAAAAAACACATTAGCAGAACCCATAAAAACAGTAGTCAGAAGAGTCAGAATAAAAGAGCATAAAACAGCAGTTCTTAGAGGAATCGGGCCTGTAAAAAAGCAACTAAAAGATATATGTAAAAAAGCAACTAAAAAATTAATGTTCTGGCTTGTGAATGCTTTGTCCTGAAAAGCTTCCAATTTTAATTTTACAACAAAGAACATGCGCAGTTGTGACTACCAATGATATAATACAAACAATAACAAAACAGTGGTGATGGTGATGATGATGTTGATGATGATTGTGCAAATATTCATTCACCTTATTATTATTACATATCATTGTTTCTTAGGCTGAAGTGTTACCAAAAGAGCCGGTTTTTAGGGAAATTATTACACAGCCCTATTGGAACATGGGACCTTGAGACTGGAGAAACAAATCATCATTCTGCAGATAATCCCCTTTCCTTAAAGAAGAAGACTGATTGAAATCTTCCAATAAAAGATTTTGGGCTGATCTTGTGGCTGGAAAGGGTGGGGCCGCCCAGACCAGCCAGAAGGCTCATAAGGAACCCAGTGGCCAGTGAAAGAGGTAACTTCTCCTTGAGCTCTGGCTTGGAAGTGGTGGCCCAGGCAAGCGGAAGCAACCCCTTGCACATTCCTCTGTTCGTCCCTGTCCCTGAAGAGGCTGAAAGGGCCCCTTGCTGGGGCAATCAGCCCCTTACCTCCAAGGGAGGCACTCCCTTGTCAAGACAGGGGGCTGTGGTCCCAGGGGGGCTCATGCCCTACTAAGTGGGGGTCCCTCAATGGGGTGCTAACTGCTTTCCCTGGGTGAGACCACAGGAACCCAGGTACTGGCCTGCACCACCAGCTCCCCACCCAACAACCACCCCCCTTGGTGGGAACCTCTGACCAGACTGCAAAAAGCCCTGACCAGCCACACTTACTGACCCAACCAGGCTTACCCAATGGGCTCTTCAGGAGGGAGGCATTCCAGGGCCAGCAGAACTGACAGACAACCAACCATAAGGACTCCTGCAACTGTCAACTTACCTGTACTTACCGAGAGATACAATGCATCTTAAGGACTGTGGACGAGGACCTTTATGGTGTAACAAGTCCCCGATGAATGTAGACTCTGGCAAGATTAAACCGCTTGTGTAAACCATTTTCCAGGACTCAGTGCCTCCTTCCTTGTTGGGGTAAGTCGACCGTTGCCAGTGGCGTAGCTAATGTAGCCCGGTGCAAAGCTCAAAATGTTGCCCTGGAAATGATGTCACAACCAAAAGTGATGTCACACCGGAGCTTTTAAAAAAATGAAAATTGGGAGGAACCCACTTCCTCCCCCCAGCAGCTCACCACCCACTTGCTCTGCTGCCTCTCCCCATTCAGTTGCATAGCTAAGACATCTATCAGCTACCTAGGGTCAAAGAAGATTTGTATCCATCCCCCCACAAAATTAAATTTAATTAAGTAAACAAAAAGTGTGCCCTTGATTGGTTCGAGACACTGCTGGGGTGAAGAGGAATGATTATTCTCCCCCCTGCTTTTTCAAGCACCACTTGAAAAAGTACCTTTTTACCCAGTTAACTGTAACTAACTGGGTAAAAGTTAGTTTTAAAGCAGGGGTAACTGTATTATGATACATCAGGGGTGCCCAAACCCCGGCCCGGGGGCCACTTGCGGCCCTCGAGGCCTCTCAATGCGGCCCTCAGGGAGCCCCCAGTCTCCAATGAGCCTCTGGCCCGCTGGAGATTTGTTGAAGCCCGAACTGGTCCAACGCAACTTCTCTCAGTGTGAGGGCGACTGTTTGACCTCTCATGTGAGCTGTGGGATGAGAGCTCCCTCCACTGCTTGCTCTTTCACATCTGTGATGCAGCAGTGGCAGTGAAGGAAAGGCTGGCCTTGCTTTGTGCAAGGCCTTTTATAGGCCTTGAGCTATTGCAAGACCTTCATTCATTCATATAAGTTCATCTTTAATATATTCGTTTATGTAAACTTATGTAAATTTATTCAAATTTTAAATGTAAATTAATCCCCCCCCCGGCCCCTGACACAGTGTCAGAGAGCTGATGTGGCCCTCCTGCCAAAAACTTTGGACATCCCTGTGATACATGGAAGCTGACTCATATTAACACCTTATTGGTTTCATGCTGTATCATGATAACATGTCATTGTAACATGTCAATCACATAATAACATGTCACTGGATCTTAGAATAATCAGTCCCATAGATCAGTTTTGAGTTAAGAAAAACACACTTTTTGTTCCATAAGGAAGTTGTGTTCTCATTTTCTGGTTAATTGGCCATAACATGTGATAGAATACAGATATTCCAATGCGATTTATTTCATTGCGTTCTGCATTAAATTACCTTTCCAATAATATATAACATGATGGTGTTACTCATACATACCAAGATTGTCACAATTTTGGTCACTAGTGTCAAGCTCAGCTTGTCCCCCCCCCCCCCAAAGCTTGATGCCCGGTGAAACTGCTACCCCCTGCACCCCCTTAGCTATGCCACTGACCATTGCTATTGCCTGCCCTGAGGTAGCCCCGCCCCCCAGGCCAACTCCAGGGATGGATGTTACAGTCCCAATACAGAGTCATTTTAAAAAGTGGGTCCCTGTGTTAAAAAGATTGAGAACTACTGTTCTGTTGTTTTTGCTACTCCTCCCAGCTTGGTGTCATCTGCAAATTTGATGAGGCCTCCTTGTATCCCTTTGTCCAAGTCACTGATGATTATGTTAAGAACCTTTATCTTCCTCTCCTTTCTGGATTAGTCACATGGGTCAGCACGCCTAATTGGCTGTTACACAATGAACTCTATATCTGTTATCATAACTTCAGTAGATGGGCCTATGGCTTAATCCAGTGGGGCTGTTCTTATGTTTTTATGTTCAGTTTGTATGAAATGCTGGTACCAACTCTAGGGCCATGTAGAACCCCTTTGAGATCTTTCATTGCCTTAATATGGCTTCCCTTAAAAATTCATATATTTATCCTTGGGAGGAAGTTGGCATTTACTTAAAATGTCAGTGCCAATTCAGGTTTCAACTTGGTCTTATTTATGAAGCATGGAGTATAACTGTGACCAGCCTGTATCAGGTCCCTAACCACTTTTGATGCTATTGTTACCACTACTGAATTTTTTTTTAATCCTATCTTTCTATTCAGGGACACTATGCAGCTTATAATAAAAAAAATATATCGATACAAAATTTATAGAAACAAAGCAGCAACAATTTAAACAAACCTAAGGGCATAAGCAACAAAACAGATTAAAAAATGCAAAAACCACCTGTGAGACAAATCAGGACTTCAACCTGATGAAACAGAGCCAGGGAGGAAGGGAGATGCACACTAGAGGGGAATAAATTCCATGTCACGTGGCAGTGACATTTGACATCATTGCTGGACTTCTGGGAACACCAAGTTCCGAGCTGCATGGAACTTGGCTTTCCAGGGCTAGGAGCTGCACAGCCTTGCAGCTTAAGGGGATCAGTGGCAGAGAGTAGTAGTGAAACTGACATGCTTTCTCAGCCACTGATTCTCACTGAAACACCTTGTCAGTCTTACCTCTACAGAAAAGAGGTAGCCAAGCCAAACCAAGTTTCACAGGTGCTCTTTGCAGCCTTTGCCTTGGGACTATTTTGTACATAGCATCTTTCTTAAGACATCTAAGACTCAAGAGGTGTGTGTAAAAGCTGAAAAGAGGACAGGTGAAACTGACAACCTACTCCTCCCCCAGACTTTTCAATGTGTTGTTGAAATTAACAAGAGATTTCAAAGCCCTTGGCCAGCATCTACCACTCCTGACTGGTGGATTACCATGGCAATCTTAGTGCCAATGGATGTGATAGGACTCCTAACATCGTCATACAGCTCCATGATACAGCCGCTTTGATGAAGCTGAACAGATCTAGGTCTGGCTGGGCAACTACTGTACATCCAAGTCCTGTGTAAGCTACTTTAAGCTCCATGGTGGAAAAATGGTGAGATATAAATGAATAGGTCAGCCATAAGGACTGATCCTAAATGCCTTTCTCTAAATAAATGTGTTGGTTCTGCTTTCACAGTTTTTCTTTGCAGGCACTTGTGTAATTCCTCGGATTCTCTACTGATTGTGAATTGTTAAAAAAAAAAAATCAACCACAAGTTATCTGAAAATACAGTGCTTTTTAATTTCATATCAAGTACTATACCTCGCCATGAATCTCCCCCACCACTGAAATCTCTTTGTCCCATGCCCACCAAAACCTGCCAAAGATCCCAAACAGCAAGCTGCTGCTGTAGACTCAGTCTATTAATCCTTTATATTCCTGAAATCACACTGTCCTACCCCAATCTTTTGCACCTGGTTCCAGTTCTTCTCCTTTCCCCTGTGGATAATCCCCTTGGAACATGATCCTGGAAAAGACTATGAGATAATGAAGACCATGATACTGTCTGTTGGACTAAATATTGGCAGAATCTCTCTGCAGCCAGTTGGGATCCTGCCAGAACTGCCTATATCTCAGCCACCAAGCATATCCAAATGGCAAATATTCTTCTCCAAAAGCTTCTTTGCCCTGAAGGGAACAGTGGCACCTTTTGTTTTCATTGGGCACTTTCTCTTTTTTTTTGATAAGATACAGCAAACATACTGCTCAATCTTCTCTACCAGTGAGTTAGAGGGATTGCTTGTCCTTAACAAATGACAAGAGCAGATGGTATTGGGAAGAGCCTGCATGTGTACTGCAGTGTTGGGCTAGCATTTGTTAGTGCCCTGCTGCACAGCTTAAAGCAACAAAAAGGAAAGTCAATGAAGCCTAGGAATGGGATTTTTTCCGCTTTATTATTGCATCAGGCTTTGTTTTCCAGATTGATTAGTAGTCTCTGCCTCCTGTGGTATAATCCTCTTTAGCAAGAGTTATGCTGTTCCATGTAGTCTAGACCTCCTGCCAGGAAAGAATGTAGTGGACTCACCTGTGCTGGCCTGCACTGGTGCCTGGAGCATGTGTTATCTTTTTCAACAGCTGCTTCTAGTCACTCAGAGATGAAAGTGGATATGGGAGCAACAGTACCTGGCTGGTTTAACAGGCGGCGTGGTAACTCATGGACTTCTGCCTGGGCAGCAGCTTGCAGTTGCACTTTCCCAGAAGCAGGAAAGAATTAAACAGTAGGTCAGAGTTAAAACTGAGTTAGCATTCCAGAGCGTGGTCCTATCTCTTTTATTACTTCAGTGAAAAAGAAAACATGTTCCATGTCTAATCTGACATTGCTTTCCACAAATAGGATGGAGAGGAAGGGACACAAAGGTCACCAGATCACACTGGATGGATGAAGCGTCTCCATCATGAGGGACTAAGTGTAGCAGTGGTCATTTAACCCAGCAGTTTTCAACTGGTGTGCCACAGCACTTTGGTGTGCCATGCATGGTCTGCAGGTGTGTCGTTGGAGTTTAGGGGAGGGTCATGCACTAGTAGGACCATTGGGAGATATGAACCCCCACTGGCAGCACAGAGTGCCTTGACAGTTGGGGAGAAAAAAAAAATGGATGGTGTGCCCTGAAAATGTTAGCACTTTGTCAGTGTGCTGTGAGATGGAAGAAGTTGAAAATTGCTGGTCTGAGCCCATCTAGCTTCAGTTTGCATGATTAGTCACACAGCTGAGTTATGGGATAATCTTGGGTTTTTTTAATGCCGGAATATTACATGCTTCCCAGTTCCCCAAGCAATGAGACATTTCAGGAGCAATGCTACACCTCATTATAGCATGCAACAGACACCAGCACTGCTGCATACTTTGGGCCAACCCAGGAGCCCTTTCACTCTGCCTCTGTCTTCCAAAACAGAAAACTCCTAGTTTTTCACACACATGTAGGTGTATACATGAGTGCATACAACCCTTTCTGGGTATTGTGTCTTGGAAATGAAATGGATACAAAAATACAAAAGCCATGCTGACGCTGGTTTTATAACAAGTGTACATATTTAAAAAGTTGCACCTGTGTCACCCAAAAGGGTGCAGATGTTTAGATTTCAGCTTGCCACAGTTCTTGGGCAGCTAGACATTTGGCATGTGCCACAGTTCTTCACTTCAATGGTGGAGCAACAGCAGCTGCACATCCTCTATTGAATGTAAATAATTCCATTGTGCCAGAACTCTGTGAGCATGATAGGACTTTTGTGGAGCCCTTAGTACCGTGTTTCTCAAACTGTGGGTTGGGACCCCCTAAGTGGGTTGTGAGTCAATTTCAGGGGGGTCCCCATTCATTTCAATATTTTATTTTTAATATATTAGATTTGATGCTACCATGGTACGTGACTGCATTTGGGAAAATGTTGCAGACCTGTACTTTTAACAATATATATTGTTATATATATATTAACAATATATATTGTTATATATATATTAATATATAGATTGTTATATATATATATTAACAATGATAAACAATAGGACTTAATCCTGGTTAAGTGTGGGTAGGATTGCAGCCTAGGATTGTTAAAAATTTTACTGCTTGATTATGTCACTTCTAGTCATGACATCACCTCCGGTGGGTCCAGACAGATTCTTATTCTAAGAAGTGGGTCCCGGTGCTAAATGTGTAAGAACTACTGCCTTACAACATATACAAAGATTAGGATCAAGGGTGCATATACATGGTAAAGGGTTATGCTCATAAGACTTTCTAAAGGAGAACACCATCTACTACCTTTTTTTCTCCATGTTATGGTCAGCTTTAATTCCTTGTGTGTGTGTGTGCGTGTGATGCATTTTATGAAATATGCTAGAAAAAAACCATATTAAAGCTATAAATCACATCTGTGAGTGTGTCAGCAGCAGTTTCAGAAAGAAAGTGGCTAGTCTGACAATTTTCAGGAGCCCACTGCTCCATCCACTTTAGATTTTTCTGGGTGTCTTTTTTCTGGATATGTACAATCTGAGATTAGCTGGTCGCTCATTATGAGAGCCGGATAGGAATTTTTATTTGTCATCCGAATTGGCCGTGGATGGCAGTTTTTTTGCCTATCCCAGACTGGTGAGAGAGGGAATGTATCATGCATTTGGGTTTCATGCATTAAAAATTGGTCACTGTGTTTAGTAAAGTAGCACAAGTTAAACCCAATTGCAATCTGGTGTCTTCGCTGGAGGGGGGTGGAGTTTGTGAGCTTAAATAGTATGCTAGATGCAGGGAGATGGAAGTGAGATGCAAGTATCTTTTGGTCTTGTGTGTGCTCCCTGAGGCATCTGGTGGGCTGCTGTGAGATACAGGAGGCTGGACTAGATGGGCCTGGGACAGATCTAGCAGGACTCTTCTTATGTTCTTGTCTGAGAAGGAGTGAAATTAAGAAACTTTATTTTGAAAAGACTGCAGTACAAATGATCTCTATGAATGGATGCACCAAATTTCTTCAAGCAGTACATTTTTGCCATGATGTGAAATTCACTAAAATGTCAGAAGAAAGTGTTCCTTATTTGAGAATGTTAACATCTTATTGCTGATTGCCTCACTTTCCAAACATGCAGAATCTCCTAACTCCATTTTGGTTCCTTAGCTGACATTCTTAAGAGTCAGTCAGGACTTTTCCCTGGAGGGGATGAGGCAAGGCTTCTTCAAATTAAGGTCATGCTAAATAAGGGCTATTGATTGGAAAACTGTAGCTCTGCAGGGCATCTCTGTGTTACCGTCCTCTAAGACCTTGCATGTTTGGGTTCCCTACCTTGGCATTTTCACACTTGCAAGAACAAAATTAAGCCTAACTACCCAGTGATTAGGCCACCTGGACAGTATTTTTCAGCCTCCTTCTCCAGGATGTCCCCACCACCACCAATGACACTAAACATGGGTACAGCCCACACCCCTGTCATATCATTTGTCCTTCAGGAACCTTTCTGTGTCCTCCTAGAAGGACATACTTAACTCATTCAAGCCCAGAGCACTCCTGGCTGCATGCTCAGGAGAACTTCTAGATACCATTATTCACTCAGGAATGTCTTTGCATTCTTTGTCCAAAGTCTTATAACTACCTATGCTCTGAGTGCAGAATGTTGGCTTTCTCTTTCCCACCGTGCTGTCTGTTTTGGTAGATTCTTCCTCCACTACAGACTTGCACTGTCCGTTCTTTGTGAAGTTTTTCCTGCTTGGAGAGATTCTTGCCTCAGTAGCCACCTTCATCTCTGGAGGAGTTACTTTCCCTGCTCATCAAGGGGCACTGTTTTGGTCGTGTTCTCCCCCCCCCCCCCGATTTGTCAAGATGCAGCCCCATCTGGCTTCACAGAAGGACACTGTATTCCAGTCCACCCAGCAGATTAAGGATTGGTAATTTTGCTTCTCTCCCTCTAAAACGCATAACTACCGCCCACCTCTCAATTCTTCAGTTCCCCACTACCTGTTTTAAACCTCCCAGTAGTTCTCTCCTTCCCTTCCATGGGGTCATTAGCAGGCAGCCTAACTCTCTATATTTCCCCTTCACTTACCCTGTGCAAACAGAGCTACTCACAAATAATCTTTCACCCACAACCACTTAAATTACTGTACAACTGATCTTACAAGTAAATATTGCCTTTTCTTTGTTTTTTTCTGTATCTTTTAATAGAGTCTATATTCTTTTGGAAAATGCTGTCTCTGGTTACTGTTAACCTAGCTGTAGACACTTTGAGGTTTTTCACTCCGCTATCCAGACAATGGTCCCAAAACAGCCATATGCTGCATTTTGACTTCTCAAGTATTAATTCCCCCAATTTGATTTAACTATGGTTCAGAACTGTATGTGTCTGTACATGTGTAGCAGTAGACATGCGTGCATATATGAGAGCAGTGTTGGTAGCAGTCTAGCCTTAACAATTTATCCCAAATGCACCCTAATTATCTTTATCCAAACATAGTCACACTTTGCTGGAGCAAAGCAAGTCTTCTAACAAAATGGTTCCACCTAAAATTGGCACATCTAAAATCTAGTGTGTCCTCAGAAGATGTTTACCTATTTATTGATGATATGAAGATACTGAGAGATTTGCTGTTTGAACTGTTAGAGATGGGGGGAGGAATATGGGTGGGGGGAGGAAGAGAGCAGTTCCCCATTCCAGCGACAAGCAAAGCTGATAAAGAAAAGATGAAGCCTCAGGCAATCCCAATCCTATAGGGCCCAGTACTATCCAACATTCCGGTGCTGATGCAGCTGCCTAGATAAGGGAACAAACATTCCCTTACGTGATTCCCCCCCCCACACACACATACACACACACTACAGCATGCAGCACATGCCCAGTTAGCACAATTGTATCAGCGCTGGATTGCTGGATAGGATAGGGCTCTTAGGGCCCAATCTTAACCACCTTTTCTGGCAGTGATGCACATGTGCCAATGGGGCACGTGCTGTATTCTGAGGTGGAGGAGCAATCACAGAGGCCTCCTCAAGATATTGTCAGTTCTCTTCACTCAGGGCTGCATTGCAGCTGCATTAGTGCTAGAAAGTTGGTTAGGATAAGAACATAAGAACAGCCCCACTGGATCAGGCCATAGGCCCATCTAGTCCAGCTTCCTGTATCTCATAGTGGCCCACCAAATGCCCCAGGGAGCACACCAGATAACAAGAGACCTCATCCTGGTGCCCTCCCCTGCATCTGGCATTCTGACATAACCCATTTCTAAAATCAGGAGGTTGCGCATACACATCATGCCTTGTACCCCATAATGGATTTTTCCTCCAGAAACTTGTCCAATCCCCTTTTAAAGGCGTCTAGGCTAGACGCCAGCACCACATCCTGTGGCAAGGAGTTCCACAGATCGACCACACGCTGAGTAAAGAAATATTTTCTTTTGTCTGTCCTAACCCGCCCAACACTCAATTTTAGTGGATGTCCCCTGGTTCTGGTATTATGTGAGAGTGTAAAGAGCATCTCCCTATCCACTCTGTCTATTCCCTGCATAATTTTGTATGTCTCAATCATGTCCCCCCTCAAGCGTCTCTTTTCTAGGCTGAAGAGGCCAAAACGCCGTAGCCTTTCCTCATAAGGAAGGTGCCCCAGCCCCGTAATCATCTTAGTCGCTCTCTTTTGCACCTTTTCCATTTCCACTATGTCTTTTTTGAGAATGTGGCGACCAGAACTGGACACAATACTCCAGGTGTGGCCTTACCATAGATTTGTACAACGGCATTATAATACTAGCCGTTTTGTTCTCAATACCCTTCCTAATGATCCCAAGCATAGAATTGGCCTTCTTCACTGCCGCCGCACATTGGGTTGACACTTTCATCGACCTGTCCACCACCACCCCAAGATCTCTCTCCTGATCTGTCACACACAGCTCAGAACCCATCAGCCTATATCTAAAGTTTTGATTTTTTGCCCCAATGTGCATGACTTTACACTTACTGACATTGAAGCGCATCTGCCATTTTGCTGCCCATTCTGCCAGTCTGGAGAGATCCTTCTGGATCTCCTCACAATCACTTCTGGTCTTCACCACTCGGAAAAGTTTGGTGTCGTCTGCAAACTTAGCCACTTCACTGCTCAACCCTGTCTCCAGGTCATTTATGAAGAGGTTGAAAAGCACCGGTCCCAGGACAGATCCTTGGGGCACACCGCTTTTCACCTCTCTCCATTGTGAAAATTGCCCATTGACACCCACTCTCTGCTTCCTGGCCTCCAACCTGTTCTCAATCCATGAGAGGACCTGTCCTCTAATTCCCTGACTGTGGAGTTTTTTCAGTAGCCTTTGGTGAGGGACCATGTCAAACGCCTTCTGAAAGTCCAGATATATAATGTCCATGGGTTCTCCCGCATCCACATGCCTGTTGACCTTTTCAAAGAATTCTATAAGGTTCGTGAGGCAAGATTTACCCTTACAGAAGCCATGCTGACTCTCCCTCAGCAAGGCCTGTCCATCTATGTGTTTTGAGATCCTATCTTTGATGAGGCATTCCACCATCTTACCCAGTATGGATGTTAGGCTGACTGGCCTATAGTTTCCCGGGTCCCCCCTCTTTCCCTTTTTAAAAATAGGCATGACATTTGCTATCCTCCAATCTTCTGGCACCATGGCCGTTTTGAGGGACAAGTTGCATACCTTAGTCAAGAGATCAGCAACTTCATTCTTCAATTCCTTAATAACTCTTGGGTGGATGCCATCAGGGCCCTGTGACTTATTGATCTTTGATTTATCAATGAGGTCTGAAACATCTTCTCTTTTAACCTCTATCTGACTTAACTCCTCGGTCAGGAGGGGCCGTTCGGGCAGCGGTATCTGCCCGAGGTCTTCTGCCGTGAAGACAGATGCAAAGAACTCATTTAATTTCTCTGCCATCTCTAAGTCTCCTTTTATCTCCCCTTTCCCTCCCTCACCATCCAGAGGGCCAACCGCTTCTCTGGCGGGTTTCCTGCTTCTAACATATTTGAAGAAGCTTTTATTATTCCCCTTAATGTTGCTGGCCATGCGTTCCTCATAGTCTCGCTTGGCCTCCAGTATCACCTTCTTACATTTCTTTTGCCACAGTTTATGTTCCTTTTTATTTTCCTCATTAGGGCAAGACTTCCATTTACGGAAGGAAGCTTTCTTGCCCTTCACAGCCTCTCTAACTTGGCTGGTTAGCCATGCGGGCACCCTCCTGGATTTAGTGGAACCCTTCTTTCTTTGCGGTATACACCTCTGCTGGGCCTCTATTACTGTTGTTTTAAGCAGCCTCCATGCACTCTGGAGAGATTGGACTCTTTTTACCCTCCCTTTCAACCTCCTTCTAACCAGCCTCCTCATTTGAGGGAAGTCCGCCCATCGGAAGTCAAGGGTTTTTGTTAGAGATTTGCCTGGTATTCTTCCCCCAACGTGCATGTCAAAACGGATCGCAGCATGATCACTGTTCTCCAATGGCTCAGTAACGTTTACATCTCTAACCAGGTCCTGCGTACCACACAATATTAAATCCAGAGTCACCTGTCCTCTGGTGGGCTCCGTGACTAATTGATCTAAGCCACAGTCATTTAGCACGTCAAGAAATCCGGTTTCCTTATCGTGACCAGAACACTAATTGACCCAGTCAATATGAGGATAATTGAAGTCCCCCATGATTACAACCCTGTCCTTCCTTGTCACCTCCCTGATCTGTTTCCTCATTTCAAGGTCCCCATCAGATTTCTGGTCTGGAGGACGATAGCACGCCCCCAGTATTACATTGCTGCACAAGCCTGGTAATTTAACCCACAGAGATTCTACGGTGGAGTCGGACCCACCTTCAATCTCTACTTTGCTGGATTCTATCCCTTCCTTAACATAAAGGGCCACCCCACCTCCAACACGCCCCTGCCTGTCCCTCCTGTAGAGTTTATAGCCCGGGATTGCGGTATCCCACTGATTTTCCGCATTCCACCAGGTTTCCGTTATGCCCACTATGTCAATATTTTCCCTTGTCACCAGACATTCCAGTTCTCCCACCTTTGCTCGTAGACTTCGGGCATTCGCATAAAAGCATTTATACACGGAATGCCCCAGGATGGGCTGCTTATTCGCTCCTTTGTCCCCGCATCCTCTCATTGTGCCAAACCGTCTATCACATCCCATCACCCTACCTTTCCCAATTTCTTCTCCTACCCTGCCTTTGTCTTGTTGTTCTCTAACCTCCCCATCCTCATCCCATAGGGATGAGGAGTCCCGAACCGGATGCCCCTCGGCTCCTGTCGGCCTTCCCCCAGGGATCAGTTTAAAAGCTGCTCTGCCACCTTTTTAATGTTATGCGCCAGCAGTCTGGTTCCATTCTGGTTCAAATGGAGCCCGTCCCTCTTGTACAGGCCCCGCTTGTCCCAAAACGTTCCCCAGTGCCTAACGAATCTAAACCCCTCCTCCCTACACCACCGTCTCATCCACGCATTGAGACCCCTGATCTCCGCCTGCCTAGCTGGCCCTGCGCGTGGAACAGGTAGCACTTCAGAGAACGCTACCTTTGAGGTCCTGGCTTTCAGCTTCCTGCCTAAAAGCCTAAATTTGGCCTCCAGGACCTCCCAGCTACACTTGCCCACGTCGTTGGTGCCGACATGCACCACAGCCGCTACCTCTCCCCCAGCACTGTCTACTAGCCTGTCTAGACGAGAAGTGATGTCCGCAACCTTCGCACCAGGCAGGCAAGTCACCATGCGGTCCTCACATCCGTCGCAAACCCCCCTCTCTATGTTTCTAATAATCGAATCCCCCACTACAAGAAGCCCCCGACCCCCCTCCCGCCGAGGAGTATCCCGAGTGCGCTCGGATACGGGCCCATCCCCTGGAGAAGGGGTCCCCACTAGGGGATTGTTTCCCTCCTCTCCAGGATGACGTCCTCCAGTCCCGAGACTTCCCACCCGGGCAGCTGAGGAGCTGCACGCCTGAGGTTGGGACGAAGCCTGATCGTCCCCGGAAGTCTCCCCACGGTCCTCCTCTGGCTGCCTGCGCTTCTCCAGGTCGGCCACCAAGGCTTCAAGGGAGCGGACATGTTCCCTGAGAGCCTGGAGCTCCTTGCACCGAGGACACACCCATGACTTATGCCCCAGAGGCATATAATCATACATGTGGCACTCAATGCAGAACACTGGATAGCCCCCACCCTGCTGCTGGCTGTCTGACTGCATAGCTTTTTTGTTGTTGTTGTTGTTTTATTTAGGGGTCCTTTTAAAAACCGTACACTGGATAGCAGCCCTCTTCTCTAGGGAAGAGGAAGGGCAGTGTATGGGGCCCTGGCCTCCTCGCCCTGCCGCTGAACTCGCCCAGATGCTAAACTCTTGTGCCTTACCTGGCACTTAGTTCCCAGAGGCACTTGGTTCCCAGAGGCCACACGCGTCTGCAGAGAGCCTCACGCGATGGCCTGCCTAGCTTTATACTCCTGGCTGGCTCCTCCCCCCTCCTTCCTTCCTGATTGAAAGGGGGCTGGCCTTCCCAGGTGAGCTTACAAAAGCTCAGGAAGGCAAATGGCTGCTGATGGGCGTGACCTACTCTGCAGGCTCCTGAATGGACTGCTTGGATTAGCCTACTGGGGCTCTTAATGGGTTGGGAATTGGCCCTTCCTAGGTCCTTTCCCTCCTAGTTCTGTTCTCTTAGGCTGGACTGTTTTTGTAACCTCAAGCTAGTTTTTATTTGGGTTTGTTTAATTATTTATTGCTCACTAGATCCTGTGTCCCAATTTACTGACCTGTTTAGGTTATGTTCTAACTTAGATTAGGTTTAACCTGGGTTAAGTATAGGTTTAATTTAAACAAGTAGAAAACCTGCTTTTCACTTTATCCTCCTCCCTTCCTTCGATTAAGTGCTACCTTAGGTGCAGCTAACTTTCAATTTTGATTTAAATGCCTGACCCTTGGGCACTTACTCACGAGTAGGACTCTGCTCCTGCTCACGAGTAGCCCTATGTACCTCCCTTAGGTGCTAACTTTCAATTTTGATTTAAGGTTGCTTTAAAGGTAAGATTAAGGTTAGAAGACAGGGAGTTAGAAAGACAAAGCGTTAGAATGAGTACACTTACCTCCTCCTCCTGCTCCTCCTCCTCTCCTTCTCCAAAACTCAGAGGTCTCCTTGCCTTCTCCTCGCCCAGATGCTAAACTCTTGTGCCTTACCTGGCACTTAGTTCCCAGAGGCACTTGGTTCCCAGAGGCCACACGCGTCTGCAGAGAGCCTCACGCGATGGCCTGCCTAGCTTTATACTCCTGGCTGGCTCCTCCCCCCTCCTTCCTTCCTGATTGAAAGGGGGCTGGCCTTCCCAGGTGAGCTTACAAAAGCTCAGGAAGGCAAATGGCTGCTGATGGGCGTGACCTACTCTGCAGGCTCCTGAATGGACTGCTTGGATTAGCCTACTGGGGCTCTTAATGGGTTGGGAATTGGCCCTTCCTAGGTCCTTTCCCTCCTAGTTCTGTTCTCTTAGGCTGGACTGTTTTTGTAACCTCAAGCTAGTTTTTATTTGGGTTTGTTTAATTATTTATTGCTCACTAGATCCTGTGTCCCAATTTACTGACCTGTTTAGGTTATGTTCTAACTTAGATTAGGTTTAACCTGGGTTAAGTATAGGTTTAATTTAAACAAGTAGAAAACCTGCTTTTCACTTTATCCTCCTCCCTTCCTTCGATTAAGTGCTACCTTAGGTGCAGCTAACTTTCAATTTTGATTTAAATGCCTGACCCTTGGGCACTTACTCACGAGTAGGACTCTGCTCCTGCTCACGAGTAGCCCTATGTACCTCCCTTAGGTGCTAACTTTCAATTTTGATTTAAGGTTGCTTTAAAGGTAAGATTAAGGTTAGAAGACAGGGAGTTAGAAAGACAAAGCGTTAGAATGAGTACACTTACCTCCTCCTCCTGCTCCTCCTCCTCTCCTTCTCCAAAACTCAGAGGTCTCCTTGCCTTCTCCTCGCCCAGATGCTAAACTCTTGTGCCTTACCTGGCACTTAGTTCCCAGAGGCACTTGGTTCCCAGAGGCCACACGCGTCTGCAGAGAGCCTCACGCGATGGCCTGCCTAGCTTTATACTCCTGGCTGGCTCCTCCCCCCTCCTTCCTTCCTGATTGAAAGGGGGCTGGCCTTCCCAGGTGAGCTTACAAAAGCTCAGGAAGGCAAATGGCTGCTGATGGGCGTGACCTACTCTGCAGGCTCCTGAATGGACTGCTTGGATTAGCCTACTGGGGCTCTTAATGGGTTGGGAATTGGCCCTTCCTAGGTCCTTTCCCTCCTAGTTCTGTTCTCTTAGGCTGGACTGTTTTTGTAACCTCAAGCTAGTTTTTATTTGGGTTTGTTTAATTATTTATTGCTCACTAGATCCTGTGTCCCAATTTACTGACCTGTTTAGGTTATGTTCTAACTTAGATTAGGTTTAACCTGGGTTAAGTATAGGTTTAATTTAAACAAGTAGAAAACCTGCTTTTCACTTTATCCTCCTCCCTTCCTTCGATTAAGTGCTACCTTAGGTGCAGCTAACTTTCAATTTTGATTTAAATGCCTGACCCTTGGGCACTTACTCACGAGTAGGACTCTGCTCCTGCTCACGAGTAGCCCTATGTACCTCCCTTAGGTGCTAACTTTCAATTTTGATTTAAGGTTGCTTTAAAGGTAAGATTAAGGTTAGAAGACAGGGAGTTAGAAAGACAAAGCGTTAGAATGAGTACACTTACCTCCTCCTCCTGCTCCTCCTCCTCTCCTTCTCCAAAACTCAGAGGTCTCCTTGCCTTCTCCTCGCCCAGATGCTAAACTCTTGTGCCTTACCTGGCACTTAGTTCCCAGAGGCACTTGGTTCCCAGAGGCCACACGCGTCTGCAGAGAGCCTCACGCGATGGCCTGCCTAGCTTTATACTCCTGGCTGGCTCCTCCCCCCTCCTTCCTTCCTGATTGAAAGGGGGCTGGCCTTCCCAGGTGAGCTTACAAAAGCTCAGGAAGGCAAATGGCTGCTGATGGGCGTGACCTACTCTGCAGGCTCCTGAATGGACTGCTTGGATTAGCCTACTGGGGCTCTTAATGGGTTGGGAATTGGCCCTTCCTAGGTCCTTTCCCTCCTAGTTCTGTTCTCTTAGGCTGGACTGTTTTTGTAACCTCAAGCTAGTTTTTATTTGGGTTTGTTTAATTATTTATTGCTCTCTAGATCCTGTGTCCCAATTTACTGACCTGTTTAGGTTATGTTCTAACTTAGATTAGGTTTAACCTGGGTTAAGTATAGGTTTAATTTAAACAAGTAGAAAACCTGCTTTTCACTTTATCCTCCTCCCTTCCTTCGATTAAGTGCTACCTTAGGTGCAGCTAACTTTCAATTTTGATTTAAATGCCTGACCCTTGGGCACTTACTCACGAGTAGGACTCTGCTCCTGCTCACGAGTAGCCCTATGTACCTCCCTTAGGTGCTAACTTTCAATTTTGATTTAAGGTTGCTTTAAAGGTAAGATTAAGGTTAGAAGACAGGGAGTTAGAAAGACAAAGCGTTAGAATGAGTACACTTACCTCCTCCTCCTGCTCCTCCTCCTCTCCTTCTCCAAAACTCAGAGGTCTCCTTGCCTTCTCCTCGCCCAGATGCTAAACTCTTGTGCCTTACCTGGCACTTAGTTCCCAGAGGCACTTGGTTCCCAGAGGCCACACGCGTCTGCAGAGAGCCTCACGCGATGGCCTGCCTAGCTTTATACTCCTGGCTGGCTCCTCCCCCCTCCTTCCTTCCTGATTGAAAGGGGGCTGGCCTTCCCAGGTGAGCTTACAAAAGCTCAGGAAGGCAAATGGCTGCTGATGGGCGTGACCTACTCTGCAGGCTCCTGAATGGACTGCTTGGATTAGCCTACTGGGGCTCTTAATGGGTTGGGAATTGGCCCTTCCTAGGTCCTTTCCCTCCTAGTTCTGTTCTCTTAGGCTGGACTGTTTTTGTAACCTCAAGCTAGTTTTTATTTGGGTTTGTTTAATTATTTATTGCTCACTAGATCCTGTGTCCCAATTTACTGACCTGTTTAGGTTATGTTCTAACTTAGATTAGGTTTAACCTGGGTTAAGTATAGGTTTAATTTAAACAAGTAGAAAACCTGCTTTTCACTTTATCCTCCTCCCTTCCTTCGATTAAGTGCTACCTTAGGTGCAGCTAACTTTCAATTTTGATTTAAATGCCTGACCCTTGGGCACTTACTCACGAGTAGGACTCTGCTCCTGCTCACGAGTAGCCCTATGTACCTCCCTTAGGTGCTAACTTTCAATTTTGATTTAAGGTTGCTTTAAAGGTAAGATTAAGGTTAGAAGACAGGGAGTTAGAAAGACAAAGCGTTAGAATGAGTACACTTACCTCCTCCTCCTGCTCCTCCTCCTCTCCTTCTCCAAAACTCAGAGGTCTCCTTGCCTTCTCCTCGCCCAGATGCTAAACTCTTGTGCCTTACCTGGCACTTAGTTCCCAGAGGCACTTGGTTCCCAGAGGCCACACGCGTCTGCAGAGAGCCTCACGCGATGGCCTGCCTAGCTTTATACTCCTGGCTGGCTCCTCCCCCCTCCTTCCTTCCTGATTGAAAGGGGGCTGGCCTTCCCAGGTGAGCTTACAAAAGCTCAGGAAGGCAAATGGCTGCTGATGGGCGTGACCTACTCTGCAGGCTCCTGAATGGACTGCTTGGATTAGCCTACTGGGGCTCTTAATGGGTTGGGAATTGGCCCTTCCTAGGTCCTTTCCCTCCTAGTTCTGTTCTCTTAGGCTGGACTGTTTTTGTAACCTCAAGCTAGTTTTTATTTGGGTTTGTTTAATTATTTATTGCTCACTAGATCCTGTGTCCCAATTTACTGACCTGTTTAGGTTATGTTCTAACTTAGATTAGGTTTAACCTGGGTTAAGTATAGGTTTAATTTAAACAAGTAGAAAACCTGCTTTTCACTTTATCCTCCTCCCTTCCTTCGATTAAGTGCTACCTTAGGTGCAGCTAACTTTCAATTTTGATTTAAATGCCTGACCCTTGGGCACTTACTCACGAGTAGGACTCTGCTCCTGCTCACGAGTAGCCCTATGTACCTCCCTTAGGTGCTAACTTTCAATTTTGATTTAAGGTTGCTTTAAAGGTAAGATTAAGGTTAGAAGACAGGGAGTTAGAAAGACAAAGCGTTAGAATGAGTACACTTACCTCCTCCTCCTGCTCCTCCTCCTCTCCTTCTCCAAAACTCAGAGGTCTCCTTGCCTTCTCCTCGCCCAGATGCTAAACTCTTGTGCCTTACCTGGCACTTAGTTCCCAGAGGCACTTGGTTCCCAGAGGCCACACGCGTCTGCAGAGAGCCTCACGCGATGGCCTGCCTAGCTTTATACTCCTGGCTGGCTCCTCCCCCCTCCTTCCTTCCTGATTGAAAGGGGGCTGGCCTTCCCAGGTGAGCTTACAAAAGCTCAGGAAGGCAAATGGCTGCTGATGGGCGTGACCTACTCTGCAGGCTCCTGAATGGACTGCTTGGATTAGCCTACTGGGGCTCTTAATGGGTTGGGAATTGGCCCTTCCTAGGTCCTTTCCCTCCTAGTTCTGTTCTCTTAGGCTGGACTGTTTTTGTAACCTCAAGCTAGTTTTTATTTGGGTTTGTTTAATTATTTATTGCTCACTAGATCCTGTGTCCCAATTTACTGACCTGTTTAGGTTATGTTCTAACTTAGATTAGGTTTAACCTGGGTTAAGTATAGGTTTAATTTAAACAAGTAGAAAACCTGCTTTTCACTTTATCCTCCTCCCTTCCTTCGATTAAGTGCTACCTTAGGTGCAGCTAACTTTCAATTTTGATTTAAATGCCTGACCCTTGGGCACTTACTCACGAGTAGGACTCTGCTCCTGCTCACGAGTAGCCCTATGTACCTCCCTTAGGTGCTAACTTTCAATTTTGATTTAAGGTTGCTTTAAAGGTAAGATTAAGGTTAGAAGACAGGGAGTTAGAAAGACAAAGCGTTAGAATGAGTACACTTACCTCCTCCTCCTGCTCCTCCTCCTCTCCTTCTCCAAAACTCAGAGGTCTCCTTGCCTTCTCCTCGCCCAGATGCTAAACTCTTGTGCCTTACCTGGCACTTAGTTCCCAGAGGCACTTGGTTCCCAGAGGCCACACGCGTCTGCAGAGAGCCTCACGCGATGGCCTGCCTAGCTTTATACTCCTGGCTGGCTCCTCCCCCCTCCTTCCTTCCTGATTGAAAGGGGGCTGGCCTTC
This sequence comes from Tiliqua scincoides, assembly GCF_035046505.1. Lineage (NCBI taxonomy): Eukaryota > Metazoa > Chordata > Lepidosauria > Squamata > Scincidae > Tiliqua > Tiliqua scincoides. Next base: position 195,378,931 of record NC_089822.1, read on the forward strand.
CCAGGTGAGCTTACAAAAGCTCAGGAAGGCAAATGGCTGCTGATGGGCGTGACCTACTCTGCAGGCTCCTGAATGGACTGCTTGGATTAGCCTACTGGGGCTCTTAATGGGTTGGGAATTGGCCCTTCCTAGGTCCTTTCCCTCCTAGTTCTGTTCTCTTAGGCTGGACTGTTTTTGTAACCTCAAGCTAGTTTTTATTTGGGTTTGTTTAATTATTTATTGCTCACTAGATCCTGTGTCCCAATTTACTGACCTGTTTAGGTTATGTTCTAACTTAGATTAGGTTTAACCTGGGTTAAGTATAGGTTTAATTTAAACAAGTAGAAAACCTGCTTTTCACTTTATCCTCCTCCCTTCCTTCGATTAAGTGCTACCTTAGGTGCAGCTAACTTTCAATTTTGATTTAAATGCCTGACCCTTGGGCACTTACTCACGAGTAGGACTCTGCTCCTGCTCACGAGTAGCCCTATGTACCTCCCTTAGGTGCTAACTTTCAATTTTGATTTAAGGTTGCTTTAAAGGTAAGATTAAGGTTAGAAGACAGGGAGTTAGAAAGACAAAGCGTTAGAATGAGTACACTTACCTCCTCCTCCTGCTCCTCCTCCTCTCCTTCTCCAAAACTCAGAGGTCTCCTTGCCTTCTCCTCGCCCAGATGCTAAACTCTTGTGCCTTACCTGGCACTTAGTTCCCAGAGGCACTTGGTTCCCAGAGGCCACACGCGATGGCCTGCCTAGCTTTATACTCCTGGCTGGCTCCTCCCCCCTCCTTCCTTCCTGATTGAAAGGGGGCTGGCCTTCCCAGGTGAGCTTACAAAAGCTCAGGAAGGCAAATGGCTGCTGATGGGCGTGACCTACTCTGCAGGCTCCTGAATGGACTGCTTGGATTAGCCTAATGGGGCTCTTAATGGGTTGGGAATTGGCCCTTCCTAGGTTCTTTCCCTCCTAGTTCTATTCTCTTAGGCTGGACTGTTTTTGTAACCTCAAGCTAGTTTTTATTTGGGTTTGTTTAATTATTTATTGCTCTCTAGATCCTGTGTCCCAATTTACTGACCTGTTTAGGTTATGTTCTAACTTAGATTAAGTTTAACCTGGGTTAAGTATAGGTTTAATTTAAACAAGTAGAAAACCTGCTTTTCACTTTATCCTCCTCCCTTCCTTCGATTAGGTGCTACTGTAGGTGCAGCTAACTTTCAACTTTGATTTAAATGCCTGACCCTTGGGCTCTTACTCACGAGTAGGACTCTGCTCCTGCTCAGAGTAGACCTATGTACCTCCCTTAGGTGCTAACTTTCAATTTTGATTTAAGGTTGATTTAAAGGTAAGGTTAAGGTTAGAAGACAGGGAGTTAGAAAGACAAAGCATTAGAATGAGTACACTTACCACCTCCTCCTGCTCCTCCTCCTCTCCTTCTCCAAAACTCAGAGGTCTCCTTGCCTTCTCCTCGCCCAGATGCTAAACTCTCGTGCCTTACCTGGCACTTAGTTCCCGAGGCACTTGGTTCCCAGAGGCCACACGCGTCTGCAGGATTCGACCCTTGGTCTTTTATTGCTTGGTGTAATTGCTGTAGAAATAATGATAAGTAACTAACAGCCCAATCCTATGGTTCCCAGCACTTGCTGGAACAGTGGCAACAAAGCAGCTACCGCTGTATCCAGTGGACACTGGAAAGTCACCAGGAAGTTGCTGGGAGCCTCCTCAGGAGTAGAGGACTTTCATCCCCTGCTCCTGAGGAAAGCTCCCACCCTTGCAATGGATCTTCTCAAGTCTGCACCAGCTACTTAGCCAGCACAGATGCAAGAGCCTCTGTGTCCGGCCTTCTGGCCCAACACAGAGTTCAGGATCTGATGGAGCAGGACCCTACCAGTCCCACCCTCTCCCACCTGGTTCCTCCCCCTGCCCCATTCTCGTTCCACCTTCCCCCTGCCCCCAGAGGCCACACTGTCGCCTGGCAGTCTCACCCTTGGCGGCAGCACATTCTCCTCCTGCCAGCGCTGAGCCCTGCGCTGGATTGGTACGGACCCAGCACCAGTTCTCCCTACTCTGCAGGTGCTGTTAACCTGCTTTACAGCACATTTACAGCACCCAGTGCCAGCGCTACAGCTCAGCACTGGTGCTAGGAAAGTACAGGATTGGGCCCTAAGCCACTGGAAACCATTTCAGTACATGTTACCTCTTCAGTGGCTAGAAAGGCACAGCTGTGATCAAGAAGCTGAACTGGGGTGACCAATGACTTTTGGAAAGCAATGTCACTCACTGATGGAAAAAGGAAAAATCTGTGTCTTCCAGTCGTTGCTGGATTCAGGTGTTAGTTGTGGAGAACGGTAATCACAGTCCATCATTAATGTGGATAACATCCATCCTCAGTAATAACCCCAGTAATGTTTCTCTTTCTACTTCATTGATGATGAGAGTGGGGAGTGGAGCTGTTTAGAGATCCAACTCTATGTAACTCATTGTTAAGTGGATTCCAGATGGCCAACAATTTAATTCAGGTGAACAGCTCATTTAGCAGGATCAGGCCAACAATTCAGCAATTTCAAGAACAGGCAGCATCTCAGAAGCAAAACAGGAGGAAAAAAACCCCATAAAATATTGAAGCGGAGTGATCAAATTGAAGCTCAGAAATGGAAGAGCACCTGAGCCCAACCATAGAGGAAGGCTCATGAATGTTTAAGGTTTCTGAATCACCCAAAGAAAAACTTACCTTAGCGGTATGTTTATGTGCACTGGGAAAGAATAAGAAATGAGTTGGCTACCCGTGTTGTCAAAATACAATGTAATGCATTTTTTATATGACCTCTTCCATGCAAAATACCAGAGTTGCTATGCAGAGAGAATCAAACATGATCTAAGGATTCGAGGGCAAAATGTGAGGCATGTGGGTGACTTTTTTAGAGAGGAAAACAGTCTGCAGGCATAAGCAATGATTTGCTTGCATTTCAAAGAAAGGTAAATGTATCCAGTATGGGGAAAAAAAATATTTATATTTGCAGTAAAATGCAGCCAATTAAATGAATGCATATATTTGGATGTGAAAGGGGACCAAATATCAAGGCTAAATTTTCTAAAGCTAAAGCAATTCCAAAGGTTGCTTCTATGCTGAAAAAGAAGGTCCTCCTGGTTCTGAGGAAAATGTTAGGATTCTTCTTGTCCTTCACAGCATCTCAGCAGCAAAACACAAGGGAAAGCCGCCCCCCCCCCCCTAAAATATTGAAGCGGAGTGTTCAAACTGAAGTTCAGAAAACGGCTGTGCACCATAGAGGAAGACTCATGAATGTTTGCTACTGACTCATACTTGGGCATTTTTAGTTTTTTAAAAAGGGCAGCTAAGTATGGGTCAGGGGAACATGACTGTCAGCCCAAACCTATGGGCCATTTATGAGAACAGATCTGCTTGGCACAACATTGTGTGGTCATCACATACAATGGAGCTTCTGGCAAATGGGGAGGTCTGGGGTGGAGAGGGGAAGGACAAGGGAGGGGGAGTGGGCTGCAAGGGGTGGATCTTGGCAACAAAAACTCACACTGGATCTGATCCCTGGTTTTCCAACCTGTCCCGCCCCCTGACCCTCCTTGGACTTTCTGCTTGCAAAAATACTTACCAACTATTTCTTACATAAACACTACAGCTACTGATTCCTCATTCAGGTCCACAAATCTGCATGTAAAAATCTAGAAAGTGGCGCTGTCAAGTACGGTACACAGGTGTGACCCTGGGATGGTACTGGCGGTTATACACTCTTGTACTGGCTTATACTGTTTTCAGAAACAATTTAAAAATATACAGACAATAATAATAGAATCCATAAAATTTTTGGATTCCCCTCAGACAGATTTAACATAATTTATCCAATATGAAATCACTCACAGTCTCTCTAGTGCGTATTATGTTGTTATTCCTCCTGCAACATAGCAAGAATTGATCCTTAAGGGGAAAACCAAACATTAAGTCTCCCAACTCATGTACAAACTTCTTGCTTTATATCATAGGATTATTAATTTTATAAGAGAAAAGATTTGCTTCCCAGTGCATTTCCTGCATTCTTAACCTTTGGTTTGAAAAGAGAAATTGCTACTGAATTTGGGGTGTTTTTATAACCCCAAGTAATTTTTTCCCCTATAAAATGGGTCAGCATAATCATGCCAGAGTCAAGATTGGGGATGCTGTAGAATAAAATGTCATCAGTTCCTTGTACAAATTGGGCAGACAAAGGCGACAATACAACAATACTGTCTCAAGCTACTCAGTACTATTGGCACTCAGTAAACAAGGTGACCTAAGTTTAATGCAAAGATAGTCTGTTAAATCTAAAATATGCACCCAAACCCCACTCCTGCTGTACTAGTCTCATGTAATAAACACCCTGCTGTGGAATTGACAAGATTGGCCCCATGGGAGTTCACAGAGCATGCCTGTTTGAAGACATCCTTGGTTGTCTTGAGCATTTTGAGTTCTTCCTTTATTTGAAATGCAGATTGCATCTATTTGCAAGACTGCTAGTTTGCCAAGCTGAAAAATAATAATAATAATAATTTGGCCATTCAGAGGTTCTTTGAGCACTTATTCTACCTTTGCAAAGGCCCAAAGCTTAGAAATGCAGATTATGTCTACTGAAATACAGACTAACTGCCCCTTGTGGTTAATCATTGATGGTAGAGTTGTTGAACAATAACTAGTACTTCTTGGGGTCTCTTTGACTGCAAATAAAATATTCAGATCCATTGAAAACATACTCAGGATTTTTCTTTTTTACCCCCTGGAAAAATACCTGTGTCACTGTGGTGAAAATTTCACCCTGAGTATATTTTCATTCACAGAACATAAATCATACATGGTATCTGGCTAAGGGCCCAATCCTATTGATGTGGAACACTGGTGGATCCTGAGGTCCATCAGTACATCATACAACCTACTATCGAGTCCATCTCTCTGATGGTCTGTAGAGTGCAGTCACCAGTGCAAAAGTTAGGAGACCATGAACCAGCAGTGGCATGAGGGCACAGTTGTGGGGGTGGATCAGGTGAGGATCATGCTAGTTCAGGAGCAGATCAGAACAAGACAAATCTTGGTGACAGCACAGCCCTGGGATCCAGAACCCTGTGCCAAGCCTCACATATGCTCTTCACCCTATGCCACCCTAAAGCTAGTATGGAGTTAAATAAACCCATAGGGGACAACAGAGTGGTGGAGAAGGTAAGTAAACATTTTATAACTTCGCTCTCCCAGCTGGCCTGCACTCTGCAGGCCAGGCCAGGATAGAATTGGGCAATAAATTTTGGATACGTTATGGATCAAAGTGTTACTGGCAGTGTCTTAAAGGATTAGCCTTCTATTTACCAATTAAAACCAGTGGCAAAAATATATTATTGTACCCGTATGACACAGTTTGGTTAGTGGCATATCTGGGGGGACAGGAGGGACAAATGCCCCAGACACTAGGCTGGGGGTTGCTGCCATACCACCATCCACACACACACCCCCTTTGCACCATTCAAGGTCTTCAGCCCAGACACACTTTGAGGGCTGGGGAAGCAGTGCACTGTCTCCCTGAACCTCTGGAGCCCTTCTAAAGGCCTCGAATGGCTGAGAAAAGTACCCAGTTTCATGGAGGAAACAGGAAGTGACAATTCTAGGCCCTTAGAAGTCCTTCTGAGGGCCAGGAAGGCTTCCCCGGCCCTCAGAATGCCTTCTAAAAACGTCACTTCTGGTTTCCTCTGGGGAACCAGAGTGAGTTTTTTCGGCCTTCGGTGGCATTTAGAAGGCCTCCAGAGGGTCAGCGAGGTAGCGCGTTGCCTCCCTGGGCCTCTGAAAGGGAGGCAGCAGCCTGCTGGTGGGGGTGGCAGCTCCACACAGGGGAAGTGGCAGCCTGAGGTCTTTGTCTCGGGCACTACCGGGACCAGGATCGCCACTGAGTTTGGGAGCTGGTTTCTTATGAAGGCCTTTACAAGGACAGCTACAGCAATATTGGAATCAAAAGAAAGGAAGAATCCAATGTTCTACCCCATGGATTGTTCTACCCCCATTGGTCTGCACTGAGATGTATTATAAGGAAAAATGATTGACAATAAATTTACCTGATGTTGAGACAAAACATTGATCCATCTTGCTCAGACCCTGAAAAACGTAAAAGTGTGTGGCCTATGCTGCCAATGCATACATCCAGTGAAAAGGGAGCCAGGCTTTAGTTTGCCTTCATTATATAATAGTTACCATATAAGAAATAGCAAATGACCAGAGAGGCAGAAATCCATGCAAGCTCAATAAACCATTCCATGGTTATGAGAAAGCTTTAAGAAGCGACAGTGAGTGGGGTAACGCTGGTATAGGAGTGAATCACGTACCTGATTTCTACGCATTCGCTGCAATGTTCAAAAACAAAGCACATGAATCTCCCACACAGTGAGCTGCATATGTTCAAGATGTGGGAGCAGGTCATGCACATCAACATAGGAGAGAGGCATGCATGAATCCTGAGTGCCCCTTTCAGATGTTTTCCCCTGAGCACTAAAAAGAGAGGCACAAATCATTTGTGCATCAGCTTGCCCTGTTTTATTTTAACACTCGACACTGTTCCAAGAGAACATTCTGCTGGCGTTTTGCAGAGACGCCTGTTCTTGACATTCCATCTTTGTCAAATGCAAAACTTACAAAAAAGTCAACAAGAAGAAAAAGCTTTGGCAGGTGATGATTTCTCTGGCTTAATTGCATTGCAGGGCTAAACCCACGGATAGATAATAGATTAATAATAAAGCAGGGAGGACGGAAGAACAAAGGAGCAATAAAGGGCACCACAAAGCAGAACAGAACAAAGTCAGGCTTATTCCCACACCTTTCCAAGCTTCTCCACAAAATCAGATTTGAAAAAATCAAGCTTCTGACCTGGATGGCCTGTTAAATTCTGATTAGAGGAGAAACTTGCATTCTTTTAGAAACATGTATAATTCCCCACATTGCTACTAGTGGTTGTGAGGAGCAGGTTGTCAGAGTCACCAATGGCTCTGGGGAAGGACCCAGCACTCTTGAAATCACTTCATGAAGCTAGAAGTCACCATGTATGGTGGAGGCATACATGGGAATGAAAGCTAACCCAGAATAAGCGTGCAAGAACCTACTTGGAAATTGACCTTTCTAATGAATGTAGCACAGATTTGGATGCAAAAGTGGGTTTCCATATCCACGAGTAGTCCATGAGTTTTGTTTTGGCCACAGAATAATCTAAGCACCTTCTCCACTTCTTCAGAGTCTTCCATGTAAGTTTTGAAAGTATGGTTGGAAAGCTCAAATTGTTGCCCAAAATCCATGAGTTTAAAGCCTTCTTTAGAGGTGAGACAGTGTACCAGACTCAACACCAGGGGATAGCTCCCAGGGGAGCTCTTCACCAGAGATTGTCTTCTTCTTGTGTTTGGCTTTAAAGGACATTTGCCTCTCCTCCTTTCTTATGGCAAGTAGTAGGGAAAGGTGTGAAAGCCTGAACTTTAGCTGAATATTTTATCAACTCATGATGGAGGAAATCAGTATTTCAACTATTCTAACTACTTCTCTCAGCAGTGAGGGGCTTCCTTGCTGTCCTAGGACTCCTTTGTGGAGCAGTTGAGAGCCTCCATTCATATTTGACAGGAAGAAGTGTGATTGTATCCTGCCTGAGTGGTGTAGGAATGATGTGGCAAAGGAGGTGCACTGCTGTGCCATTGGATGCAGAAGAAGTGAATGGTGAGGAAGAAGTAGTCTTCAACCTAGGTCCCGTTGATATGGATGAGTCTTCCTCCTCATAGCCAGGACCTTCAGACAAGTTGTCCCAATCTGTGGGTGATGCAGAAAGCCTGCTGCTTGAGGTCTTCAGAACAAGGTAATTCCTCCCTATTTCCAGGGGAGAATGCTTTGAAAACTTGCAGGAGGAAACAGGAGCAGAAAGAGCTGGAGGGGGATTGTTACCAGCTGTGCTTTTTAAAACACAGGAACATGCTCACATGAGGGGGGAAAAGCTACAGTGTCTACACTGCGTGTAGGGACCCAGTGCGTTGGTCAATGGGATGTCTATGTAACTTACTGGCAAGAGGAAGAACAGAAGCAAGGGTGAAGTTGCACCAACTTTTACTACAAAGTGCTCCAGGCACTGAATCAGGGGGTTTAAACTGGGACTATCTGAATTAGCTCATTCACTCTTACTCTGTACAGGGGGAACCAACCACTAACAGTCGCATGGAACTGAGCTCTAAGAAAACCTTTTAGAAGGAGGGAAGAAGAAGAGGGAGTAACAAAAAATTATGTTAAAATGTAGTGGCTGCTGTAACAAAAAGCAGCACAATCCTCTGTGTATATGTTCAGGAATGAGGCTGCAATCCTATCCACACCTACCTAGGAATAAGCCCTACTGGCTATAATGGCTCCACCGGTCCAGTCCCCTCCCTCCCCAATTTCTTCCCCATCCCACCTTTTCTCTGCCCTCCCTCCAGAATGCCTTCCCCCCACCTCATCCTTTGCTCCAGGCAGCACGCAGCAGGCATCTGGCTGGCGCTGCCTCAGTGTGCCTTACAGGTCCATTTGCAACACTTAGTACCAGCGCCAAGGGTTCAGGATTGGAACATGAGTCCCAATGAGTTCAATGGAACTTACTTCCAGGTAAGTGTATCCTGGTCTGCAGCCCAAGTCAACATTCCTTTGAATTGCTTACTAACAGTGGCCAAAACATAGATCTATCCAAAGTGGGATTGTAATTTAAATCAACCTAAAGGTATTCAATCCCCAAATAGTAAAGAGGGTGTTCTACTACTCTGTCCTAACAGACTTATCTTCAAGTCTCCCACAGAACATAAAAATATGTTTTTCTGTCCTTACCTTTCTTAGCCTCTTGTGGACAATATAGTGAAACAATTGTAAACAGGTAGAATTTTAGCAGAACTCCTGGCCATGTTTTGGACTCCTTTGGTAAATGCTGTTTGCTCTTAGGATGTGCAACATGTCACTAGTTATGAACACTCTTTTGGCTTCCCACGAAATTCTTTTCACCTGAGAAGAAGCCCCAGAGTTGCTTTGAATTTACTTTTGATAACATTTTGGTGACAACTTTATACCACCTCTTCCAGTGTAGTTAAGGAATGCTGAGTATTTAGGTTAAAAAAAATTAATATGATAGTGTTGTGCTACCTTTAAGCATGTTACCACTTATTGGCTCTGCAGGGTTTATTTGTAAAACGTTCAGCTTTCCATTTGGCAAACCTATGCCAAGGTGGCCTTTGCAAAGCTGTCATGCTCAAGTCATCGGACCTCCTTTCTCGTACCGTGAAGGGGCGACTGATTGGAAGATGCTATTTATCAGATGTAAAACAGTTTTGAACATGCTGCTGATAATGCCTCCTGCATTCTCCTCTAATTACAACAGATCAGATAAATGCAATAATAACTATAGCAGCACTTAGCCTTGCACAATACAAACAGTCCTATCTCTTCTTTGCCGTATAATTAGAAACTCACACATAAACAATACCAGCTGCTAAAGTCTGATAATATTCAGACGGAACAAGTTCTTTGCCAGTAGGGAACTCAATCACTTAAGAGCCGAGAAAGACATTTGGGATGGTCTGGCAGTATTTTTCAGATGACATAAGCCTGTCTTATTGGACAAAAGAGTCTGACCCTGTTTGGGTGAAAGAAGTTTGATTTCCTTGCAAAGGACTGCATTCTTTCAGTCTCACACATTATACAGTACAATTAAAAAATGTAGGCACCAGAGAGGACATTAGCACATCCATGTGTGCAAAAATGTAGATGCCGATAAACATGAAAATTGTTTTAAAACCTTGTATTTCAATTCTCTGAAGTAGGATATAAGCAGGATTTAATTGCCGAGCAGCCAATTCACTTGATGCAGCAGAACTGGTAGTTTATCCGCATATCTGTAAAGATATTACCTCCATTCTTCCACAATCCACATGGGACTTGGAGGTTATATTTTCACATCTTGAGGTACTTGCCAGTGGTGCATCTTTTCTTGCGCGGTGTGGTTTTTAGTGTATTGAGGAGCAGTGTCAAAACTAGTCTGCATTAGCAATGGTTGAAAATGCTTTTTTCTTTTTCCAATTATTCACACACCTTGAAAAACGATGCTCCATTTCTACCAATATGTTGTTGATATTTCAACTGCAAGTGAAATGGCAAAGTGCTGATGACTTTGCATTCACTTTGTAGCTAGTGGGTAGAACTGAAGTCAACCGGCTTGGGAGGGCTGAAAAAGGCAGAAGATGAAATTCTAATGAAAGACAGCAGTAGGCCGTGAGAACATTTTGAGAAAAAGGATGAAATTTGTGTGAGTGCATGGTGAATGCAGACCCAAAAATATATGCGCAAGAAGAGTCATGAAAAACTGCTTGCTATTAAACTAATAATATTAATATTAATTATGTGGAGGATGGCGGAAGTTTTGTGGGCTATTGTTGCCTACACACATCGTCTGATGGTTTGCACTGTGGCCCACTAAACAGCAGAACTGTTGGTCGAGGACTTATGGTCAAAGATTGTGAGATCCACCACCATAAACCCAGTAAGGAATTGGGCCATAAACATATTATCCCACAAGAATCCTTTCAAGACAGAAAGCAGAGTTTACTATCATTTGCTCTGGCTTTTTCTTCATACCTCTATTGCCAAAGCTTTTTGGGGAATAATAGCCCCCCAAAATTGAATTAGGAATAGTCAATCACATCTTCCAAGTAAAGCATGTCCACATAGCTCTCCTCCCTGCAGCTGGGGTAAGTCAATTATCATGACAACTTGTTGTGTGTCTGGGTGGAGAAATTTTAAAAGGATTATAATATACTGGATGAGAACCTGTTTTCTCTTTTGAGTGATCCATTACCATATTGTACTGCAGACATCATTTAATGTTCTGTGATGCAAAGGTAGAAACCACCTAATAAGACAACAAGCAATGAAAAAATACAACTATTTTTATTAAGATTTAATATAAGAATTTCCATTTTTATCCAGAGCACATTTGTCCATTCTATCCAGCAACACTGTTGCTAACTTTGATGGAAGGCCAACTTGAGAAGCAACAAGATTGTGTGACATCACAACTGTTGTCTTTGCAGGAATAAAAACTCAGGAGGAATATGATGTTGAAAGTGTCTGTTCAAATATGTGTCAAACAGATTCCTGGTCAAATGGGAATGACTGGACTTCTATAATCCCTCCATGCCTTTCTTGAATCAGACCACATCAGTCAATGTAATCATATCAACGTTGGTCGCATAGACATGCTCTACATTTTCTTTCTCTTCTCTTCTTTGCATGGACCTTACCAAGAAGGGGTGGAAGCAGCCAGAGACTGCTCAGACTGCCATCCTCGATGTCATTCAGCTGGAGCAATGGTGACCATCCTATAAGAAAGTTGTACTCCAGGCAAGGGAGAGTTGAGGAATGTAAATTAAGAATTGGGGGGGAGGGGCTTGCAGGCCTGGCTGCCTTTGTCTCTGTCTAAGTAAAGTGACAGAGCCTAAGTAGACACTAAGAGCACAATCCTAAATTGTGCTAAAACTGGCACATGTTCCTTGCATCAACTTCCAGTGTCATGAATGAACTGTATTTGCACCACCATGCGAACCGGATCCAACCCTGGCAGAGGTATGTTTGTGCCATCAGTGACGGGGTTTGAGGAGGGTGAGGGGAGGGCATTTTGGGGGCATTCCAGGGACAGGAGAGAGTGATTGGTGGGTGGGCCAGTAGACGAGCTGGGTGTGGGGCCAGCTTCCGGCATTTAGGCCAGATCTTAGCCTCCCCTCCCCAGCAGCCAGCTTTACACTGGGTTGCTTGGATCTATGCCAGCCCCATTGAGGTAGCTAGGGCATTACTTGGGGTAAGGGGACAGAAGTCCCCTTACTCTGAGCTGCACCAGGTCCACATCCAACCCTGCTCTGGAAACAGCGCAGGCCAGTCTGCCTGCCTGTTCCAGTGCAAGTTCGGATTTGGTTGTAACTCCCTCCTCACAACTGCAGCAAGGACTCCATGAAAAGAGCAGCACCCCTCTGTACAATATTTACTATAGGAAGATCGAGGAAGTTTTTAAAATGGAACACAAGATAGTAGTTTTCTCAGTGCTCTAGTCTTGTATAGTATTTATTTATTACTTCTCTTTTCCACCTTACTTTTTTTGTTTGAAGAGTTGAAAATGTTGGTTTGAAGATGGGTTTAAGTTTCTGTGCATATGAAAGTGTTCTCACTTTCTTTTTCTCCCTATTTCACTCTCCTTTTTCTGCTTCAGATTACAAACAGATCTGAGTTTATTGTTTTTCTGACCCCCAACACCCCTTCCTTCCTTCCTTCCTTCCTTCCTTCCTTCCTTCCTTCCTTCCTTCCTTCCTTCCTTCCTCAAGGTTCTGCTCTCATCCTCCCTTGCTCAGCTTCTGATAATCTACCTTAGGGCGCAAGCCTAACCCCTTGTGTCAGTGCTTTCCAGCACTGACATAGCGGTGCCAATGGGACGTGTGCTGCATCCTGCAGTTGAGTGTCACTCACGGAGGCCTCCTCAGAGTAAGGGAATGTTTGTTCCCTTACCTCAGAGCTGCATTGCCCTTATGTCACTGCTGGGAAGCACCGACATAAAGGGTTAGGATTGCGCCCTTAGAGCCTCTGTCAGCACGGAGCTTATGCCAGCCTCTGCTGGCTGGCATGTCTCCACACGCCAGCCTAGCCGACTCACAAGGAGGCGCAAACATGCCTTACAGCACGTTTGCAACCCTCCTGGGCCAACGTTTGCAATCCTCCTGGGCCAGCGCAAGGTACTTGCACCAGCCCAAGTGCAGCTCAGGATTGTGCTGCACATTTGGCCACTACTCACCCGAGTGTTATTCTTTTTTTTTTTTTTCTTTTGCACAGCTCTCTCTCTCTCTCATTCCTTCTTTTCCTCTCCTATGTTATTAGGATCAATTTGACCACACTTATCTCTCTTTTATTCCTTCCTTTCTTTTTTACATTTTGAGTTTCTATTTGACCATTCGTGGCTGTATCTTATTCTTTCATTTCTGCCTTGCATTATCTTTCTCATTTCTTACCTGTGCCTTATTCCTTCCCCACTGAGCTCTCCTTCATTCCTTGTTTCTTTCCTACATTAGACAGGCCTACAAAAGTGAGTCAGAAAAGTTTTCCCCAAACTATGGTGGTCTGATATGAATTTGGGGTGCCGATTCCAAAAATGGCATCCATTTTGCCCTGTCACGTCTAGTTTTGGAGATATACTATAGCCTCTTTAGTGAATGGTTTAAGCAGCTTCCTCATGAGGAAGGCATGGTGTAGGCTTCCTGATGAGGAAGCTGCTTGAACCATTCATTAATGAGGCTATACTATATCTCCAAAACTAGATGTGATAGGGCAAACAGATGCCATTTTTGGAATCAGCACCTCAAATATACCCAGGAATTGGTGTAACGTCAAGGAAGCAAAATGTGTGTTGGCCTGTGTTATCAGACTCAGTTTGGGCACACTAAACTCTCTTTTATTCCTTCCTTTCATTCTTATGTTACCACATGGGCAGTTCAATCCAGAGCTGCCCAGCACGCGGGGCTGCAGTGGTGCTGAAAATGGCTGCCACTGTATCCTGCACACTCGGTGGGCAGCACCAGTGGCTCCTCAGGAGAAGGGGACTTTTTTCCCCTTCCCCTGAGCAAGGCAAGTAGCCCTGTAATGGGGCTACTTGATTCTACAGCAACCTGAGGGAGGAGGGCCGGGGAGAGGGAACAGGGGCTTTTCTCTGTGTCGGGCGGGTGGCCAGACACAGAGCCTCAGGTTCCAATGAACCAAAGCAGCACTGGTCCCACCTCCCTCCCACCCCATTCCCTCCCTCCAGCACACCTCCTCCCTGCCTCTCCCCATGCCCCCACCTACCCCTCTGCCGCCTGGCAGTTTGCTTGACCACTGAGCAGTGGAGCACCGGTGCTCCACTGATGCTAACCTAGCGCCAGCCAGTGCTGAGCTAGCACCGGCACTCCGCTGGCAATGATGGCTGCAAACATGCGTTATGGCACATTTGCGACAGTGTGTGCACTGCATAGGATTGGGCCCTAAAATTGACCACCACTTACCTGTATCTTATTCCATTTCTTCTTTCCCAACAGTGAGCTATTCTACCTTTTTTGCCTGACATTATCAGACTCAGTGTAGACACACTTAGGTATCTTTTATTATTTCATTTCTTTTTTTAAATTGTGCGGCTCTGTTTGGCCATTCGTGACCTGTGTATGATTCTTTTTTCCCTTCCCACTGAGTTATTCCACCTTTTCTTTCCTGTTACCAACAATCTGGCCACACTAACCTCTCTTTTCTTCCTCCTTTTTCTTTCTTACATTATCAGTTCCAATTTGCCACCACTTATGTGTGCTTTATTCCTTCCTTGTGCTTCCAACTATATATTCCACCTTTTTTTCCCCCAACTATATATTCCACAGAGTGAGCCTCTGTGTTACCAGGTTCACTCAATGTGACCACACTTAGGTCTTTTTTCTTGTCTGTCCTACATTATCAGGCCCTTTTTGACCATGAACATATCTTTATATGTTACTCCTTTTTCATCACTGAGCTCTCCCTTTTTAATCCTTTTTCTCCCCTATGGTTTCAGGCTCAGTTGGCTACACTGAGCTGTACTTTATTCTTTCTTGCATTATATGCTTAATATGCCCATGCTTAGATCTCTTTTCTTCCATTTCTTTCTTACATTATTACTTCACTTGACCACTACTAACCTATGTTTTATTATTTTTATTATTTTTAAGATGATGCCCTGGAAGTGACGTCACATCCGGAGGTGATGTCGCTCCTGGTTTTTTTTTTTTTTATACCCACTTTTTTTAAAAACAGTATAAAATAAATCTGCCACATCCCCCGATCTGCTTACTGCCTCCCCCCAACACCAGCTCCCTCCTACTCACCCTCAAGCTGCTGCCACTTCTGCATCACCTTTGGCGCGCCCCACCAGCCAGGCAATGGGCTACATTGAGGGCAGCCCTGCGCCCATGTGAGGAGAGGTCGGGGCATGCCCCCTACCAGGTGGGGGTTTTGTTTGGCGGGCAGAGCTTGGTCCCGCAGCTGCCTTGCGGGGGGGGCAGGGAGAAGATGCTGTGGAGAAGCCCTCTTGCTCCTCCCAGTGGCTGAGGGGGAAGGAGAACTCAGGGTAGACGGGTGGGAGGAAGCTGAGCCTGACTGAGGCTACAATCCTATCTGCCCTTACCTGGGAGTAAGCCCCATTGACTATAATGGGACTTACTTCTGAGTAGCGATGCCTTGGGTTGGCTCTGAGTGAAGCCTCACTCTCAGCAGCTGCAGGGAGAAGGACTTAGAGCAGGCAGGTGGGAGGAAGTTGTGCCTGACTGTCTGAGGCTGCAGTCCTACCCATACTTTCCTGAGAGTAAGCCCCATTGATTGTAATGGGGCTTACTTCTAAGTAGATGTGCCTAGGCTTGAGCTCTGAGGCTGCAATCCACTCCACACTTTCCTGGGAGTAAGCCCCATTGAGTATAATGGGGCTTACTTCTGAGTAGATGTGCCTAGGGTTGGCTCTGAGTGAAGCCTTGCTCGAAGCGGCTGGTGGAGGGGGAGGACTTGGAGCAGGCAGGCAGGAGGAAGTTCTGCCTGACTGAGGCTGCAATCCACTCCACACTTTCCTGGGAGTAAGCCCCATTGGATACAATGGGACTTACTTCTAAGTAGACACACATAGGATTGTGCTGTGTGGGAGGTGGTGATGGCAACGCACCTCCTCCTCCCTCCCTTCCTCCAGCTGCTGCTTCTGATGGGAATAGTGGCAAGCAAAGTAGAGGTGGTTGGCCGCTTCAGTGCCTGTAGGCAGCCTTTGGTTCTCAGTGGGGGGGGCCTGCAGTGACCCCCACACCAAGGCGCCCCACGAAGGCCTCCCACAACCCCGCTGAGGTCTCAGACACAGCAGAGCAGAGCCACAAACACTGCCTCAACCCCCTTCCGGGCTCCGCCAAGGACAGACAGGTGGCACTTCCCCTCGCCTCTCCTTCTCACCAAAGTGTGGAGCAAGGGTGGCATAGGCAGGGCTTCCCTGACCCCCCTCCAAGAGGCTTCCCCCACTCCCTCCCAGCTGCTGGAGGGGGGGAAACAGTATAGCCCGTTGCCCCATGAACCTGCAGCTGAATGTAAGTCATGCATGCAGCGATAACAGCAGGCTTCTGTTGCCCCCTCCAGTCCATTGTACCTGGTGGGGCTGCAGCAGCCCAAGGTAACTCACAGGCAGGCATGGTTGCCCCAATGTTGCCCCCCAGCCCCTGATGTTGCCCCTCCAGCAGCTGTAGCCATGTGCATTTGCTACCCCCTGCACCCCCTTAGCTACACTACTGATTTGCACGCTTGTCATGAAGGGGAGGACTTGCTGGAGCAATTGTCCTGCTCCTGTCCACCCACAACCCACGCGTACACAAACAAGTAGAGAGTAACGTATGAAGAGGGTATGTATGTAGTAGCAGTAAGAAAGAAGAGGAAGAGAAATTCACTACAATTTCCAGTAGTAAGAGACGACACTTGTAGGAGCCACTGAACCAACTGGCTTCCCAAAATGTTTGAGGTAACACAGAAAGCTGAATTAGAAAAAGGGTATTCTTCCTTCCTTTAAGTGCCAGTGCTATCTGTATGGCACAAATCTAGTTGTCCAAAAAGTCTTGTTTCCTGAAGAATCATATAATCAACATCATTGTTCAGTAGCTTAATATTCTATGTATATTGAAAGAACCTTTTTGAATGGCTCTCTATTTCCACTTGAGTTTCATCATATGGTTTAAATAGTTGATGTTATCAGAGCTTGCAGCAAACAGGAAGGAAGCCAGCAAGGAAATAAAGCAAAACCAGGGTGGAGGGGAAGTAAAATAGTAAAGTAAAAAGTAAAATCTAAAGTACCCTTCTTTGAAGGAAAATATTGATTGGATTTCAGCCCCTTTTCCATCTCCTGCAAAGGCAATCTTTCAAAATTCACCAGTGTCAGGGAGGTGGGTTCTTCCCCCTCCCCGCTGTTATACCTGCGGAGAGGAGTGAATGGAAATGGGGATGCTGCTTTGAAGTGGGGATGCTCTTTGGAAGGATCTGTGTCCTTTGAAATGTGAAAGTTCTTTCCTATGCCATCCAGTTTGAAATAAAGTGTGAAACTATTTGAAGTCAGTAGGACAGTCAGGGGTTTGCCCAGTTGGAGGAGTAAAATTGCCAAAGTAGACTGCAGAATGGAAAATTATGGCCCTGGGAATCAATAAGGGAATAAACACCACAGATCACTATTATCCAGATATCTGATGGGGGAGGGAGGTTTGGAAGGACAATGACCAGGTGCTATCAATTGGAAATTATGCCAAATGCTTGATAAGAAGGGACTATGAGCCAGGAAAATGATTGGTTAAAAACTTGGGGTGATCTTGACCAGTGACAATTCTGGTTCGGTATCTTCTGGAGCCACATCCACAAGCTGCTGCTCCCCCACCAGCCATGCTGCCCCCCCCATGGTCCTGTCCCCTGCCACCATTCCAGAGGCCCAGGGAGGCACCTCCTCATACTTCCAAAGGCCTTGTAAGGCTGTTGGAGAGTCAAAAGACATCACTTCCAGTTTCACAGAGAAAAGCCCCAACCCTCAGAATGCCTTCCAGGGGCATTAAAAACATCACTTCTGGTTTCCTCTGAAAAACCGGAAGTGATGTTTTCCAACCCTTCAAGGGCCTTGCAAGGCCTTCATAGGGTTGGGGAAGCCCTTGGAAATCCTGGGGGGGGGGGAATCCTCAGAGTGCAGCCCTCAGATTCACTATTTTTATCCCTGAGAGGCTTGGAAACGGCAAGGTTTTGCGGCACCAAGGTAGAAAACCTGATTTTTGCATGCTTTTTTCCTATCTAAAGACTTTAAACAAGAATCCCTGCATCCACGGTGAGTCAAATTTGTGGATGCCAGACCTGCAGATGCCAGGGTGCCACTAAGAACATAAGAGCAGCCCCACTGGATCAGGCTATAGGCCCATCTAGTCCAGCTTCCTGTATCTCACAGGGGCCCACAAAATGCCCCAGGGAGCACACCAGATAACAAGAGACCTGCATCCTGGTGCCCTCCCTTGCATCTGGCATTCTGACATAGCCCATTTCTAAAATCAGGAGGTTACACATACACATCATGGCTTGTAACCAGTAATGAATTTTTCCTCCAGAAACTTGTCCAATCCCCTTTTAAAGGCACCCAGGCCAGATGCCATCACCACATCCTGTGGCAAGGAGTTCCACAGACCAACCACATGCTGAGTAAAGAAATATTTTCCTTGGTCTGTCCTAACTCTCCCAACACTCAATTTTAGTGGATGTCCCCTGTTCAGTGGCATAGCTAAGAGGGTGCAGGGGGTAGCAAATGTACAGGGTTAGGTGGGGGGCTACACAGGCTACAGGGTGGGGGGGCTACAAGACAGTGGGCTACAAATTGTAGTGTGCACATTGTAGTCCCTCTTACCCTGTAGCCCAATGCCTGCGCTTGCCAATCAGGCTGCTGCATGCACATGTTGGAGAGAGGAGCTTAAGGTGTGGGCAACAGTCCTCTCCTGTGGTCCTTGCTGCCGCTCCATACATTGGGCTGCAGGAGCGTGCAGGAGTCAACCCACAGTTGAGAGGGTGGTGGCAGCAGCTGGGGATGGCGTGTGCTGCTGCTGCTTGCTCGCTGCGACCGCCCTAGCAGCGCTGCCGGCTGGGGGAGGAGGGGGACAGTTGAGCCCCTGCCGCGCACATGGGAGAAGAGAGGCTAAAGTGTTGCCCCTGCCCCTCCCTCAGCCAGCAACAGAGATGCAACTGCAGCTCACGCCTCCGTAGCTGTTGCCGCCGCCGCCACCACCACAGCCGCCTGGGGGCCGTGTGCTGCTTGCCACGGGTCCCAGCACTGTGTGCGCACTTTGCTAGTGCTGGGGCCGGCAACTGAGGCTGAGCTGCAGGCACCGCAAAGCAGAGGAGCAACAAGAAGCAGTCCCTCTCTCCTGCAGCCGAACCGTGAGCCCCTCGCCATACACACAGCAGAGATGAGAGACTCTGGCTCGGCTGCAGGAGAGAGGGACAAGCGGTGCAAAATGGCTTCTTGTTACTCCTCCACTTCGCGGTGCCTGAAGCCCAGCCTCAGTTGCCGGCCCCAGAAACAACCAGAAGTACCCGAGAACTGACAACACGCTGATATACTGATGAGCTGACCCTCGGTGGCAGAGAGGAGTTGCCATCAAGTGGAGCGTGGGAGGCAAAGGGCCAGAGAGAGGCCAGACCGGGAAGGAATCCAGCTGGAACAAGGAGTTCTATGAAAGACTAGAACTATTCGATTGTAAAAATCCCTACAGGGTTTAGAACAGCCTGCCTATGTAAACCGCCTTGGATTAAAGTCTGAGGAGAAATCTGAGGACCAAAGAAAGGCGGTATATAAATACCTGAATAGATAAATGAATAAATAAAGTAAGGAAAAGTCAGAGGGGGAGCCAGAACCAATCTCAGTAGGCCACAGTCACACCCGCAACAGATGGGATGGAAAAACAGCACTGATAGCAGGCAGTACTGACAATTCCATGGGCATCCACAGTTGGGCCAAGAGGTTCACAGGATCCCTGTCCGATGCATGCCACACCTCTGTGTCTTTGCCTCTGAAAGCCATCACAAGCAATAATGTGGATACTTGCTGTAAGCCATACCAATTTGTCACTTGTGTTCCTTCTCTCACCTTGGATCTGTCCCCTCCCCGCATTGTGGGCACAAAATCTGCTAAATTGCGATTTCACCAAAAAGCAATATCAGAATTACATCTACCACATGCCTGCTTCACCTCATAATGTAGGATGAGAATGCAGAGACCATAATAGTGCCCATAACAATGTTGTCTATACTATTTGATAGCAATTTCACATCTGCCATCCTCATGATAATGATAATGACACATAAAATTATTCCAGCCAATTATATGCAACATAATATGAAAAGTAACTGTGGCCCATTGGCTCATAATACCTTTTTGATGTGACCTGAGCTATGAACAAGTTGCTGACCTTTGACATATAGGCAATCAACTCTTTTCCATCTTCTCTTTTAACTTATGATGATTAGCTGGGCTTGGATAATACAAGCAAGACTCTGATTGTTATAAATTTCCTTGAACACATTACAAGCAGTGCATAGTATCAGGCATCTTGTCCTCAAAGAAAGAACAGATACCCTCCAATCCCCAGGGTGAAACTGTCTTCTTCCTTTTGCCTATAAGCCACTGTCGAAGCACCATTATGAAGATGCATTATAAATACATTTAGCTTAGCTTAAAAAATTGCCCACAAACAATTTCCTTTTGCAAGGCTAAACAAGGACCAGATGCTTAAATGTTACAAATTATCTCGTCTTTGGGAAGTCATGTATCTCTTCATTACATTTATTCCAAACACAATTAATCTGTCTTGAACGCTTATGATCATTGTGTTGCAAATGTGGGCTTAGAGTTCCCACTGAAGTCAAACAATTTCTTTTCCCTATCCTTTTTGGAAGTGTCTTGCTTAGCATATCCAAGTCTTTGCTTTCTTTGCAGCTGTGTTATATTAAAGATTCTTATTCTGCTTGTGATCATCTACAGAGCCTCCAGGTCTCTCTTCTTCTCTACAATTTCCAGCTGATGAGTCCACAGATTGTAACAAAAATGTGTGGCCATTTAACCTTTGTATTTTCTAAAGGGAATATTTAGTCATGGTTTGTGCAGTTCTTTGTCTCCTGGCCATTTTATCCTTCCTATCATGTCTTTAGAATGAGGCTGGTAAATTAATAAGACGTGGCTATAACTGTAGAGTACTTTAGTGAGTCTTTTTCACTTTAATGCCAGTAGTCAGTTAATAGATGTTATAACTTTATGAAGATTGTAGCATTGGGGGAAGAGGATCCAAGAGTGGAACTTGCCTCCAGCTTAATATTGTAGGTGAAGGCTATGTTATAACATTGAGGGCTCACTCCTATGCACACCAGCCCAGAGTGTGCATTGCTACTGACAAATCAAGTCCTGCATGGTATGGGTGCCCAGAGTGCCCAGGAGAGGTAGGTAAAAATGTTTTTACTTACCTGTCCACAGGCTACTTGGTCTTCAATGGGATTCCTTGGACCTATGCCAGTTCTTTTGCTGGGGTAAGTCCAAGGAGACTCCTTGGGGTGGGCCCAAGCTGGGAAGAGGGTATAGGATCTCAGCATGAGTAGCTGCCACCAAGATCCTATCCCCTCCTGCTAATGACTATCCCTCACCCAGCCCACTCCCTCCCCTGATCCACCATGATCTTCCCATGAACTGCTCCTGCTGAGGACAGCAGAGGTTCTGTGGGCCACTGTCACCTGTGCTGCTGGATCCACTATCTCCCTCCCCAGATCCACCCCCTGCCTCCCCCTCCCTGCCCATGCCAATTTACTGTGAGCTGCAGAGTCCGGGGCCCATTGTGGCTCAGACTGGCCTGGTGATCTTCATGCCATGGCTGGGCCTTTTGTTAAATGGAATGCTTGTTTAACTTTCACAAAAGGCCAATAGGATTGGGCAGTAAGACAACTCACAGCCCAATCCTATGCATGTCTACTCAGAAGTAAGTCCCATTAGAATCAATGGGCTTACTCCCAGGAAAGTGTGGATAGGATTGGGCTATCAGTGAGTCACTTCAGCACCAACTCTATGAAAAGCTCTTCATGCATCACAAAATAGAGTTCTTCTTCTAATCACTTGGGGGAAGAAATAACCTTGAACATACGTGTTCATATTAAGGGCTGTAACAGCATTTTTATTTAAAGTACTTCTTCTATATTAATGTTCAGGACTGGAACAGAAATAACCCCAAAAGCAGATGGCATTGCAAAAAATAACCCTGGCTTATTCAGAGGCATCCTGAAAGAGTGAATAGTCTGATGATGATGATATGGAATGTGTTATTTCAAGTGTCTGTTAATCACCATTTTGTAACTAATAATTGTAGATAGATATTTTATTCATTCCTTATTTTAAAGCACACTTTTTTAATTTTAAAGGGTTTTCATTTAATTGGGAGCATCAATATAATGTAACAGATGACCTTTATGTCCGAACTCCATAAATTATACTGAAAATCTCTTCAGAGAGCACATTATGAAATTACCCTTATTTTTGCATTTTGATCTGAAAATCCCCCAAATGACCCAAAGTTGGTGAGGTAACTTTTGAGGAGGATTCTACCCCACAGTTATCTTTCATTATTAGGGAGTTGCCTAGATTTGTGCACACAAAAGGCTCAACAGTAATCTAAGTGATGTTGGATGGGCATAATTTCCACTATCTTAAATCTACCAGTACTTTCATCTTTGTCGTTTGTTAAGTTTGTACATTAACAGTCTAAAACAATGATTTTCAACTCACTTTTTCATCTCACTGACACTGAACTAAAATTGTCAAGGCACACCCACAGTATTTTGACATCAAGGTACACCATGATGTTGGTGGGGTGCTCGCATCCCGCAATGGCCCTATTAATAAATAACCCTCCCCCAAACTCCTACACCTGCAGACCATTCACGGCAAACCATTGTCTCATGGCAAAGTGGTTAAAAATGGCTGGTCTAAAACCTAGAATGGAAATCAAGTCTAGGGCTGCCCTCTGAGAAGTCCTGCCTCAAACACAATATACATGAAATCCTTATGTAGGCCAGGGCCCATTCAGACATTTGTAAATTTCTTTACACATATGTAAATTAGAACATTAGATCTTTAGTATGCTGATGGCAATTTGTTTTAAGTAAGCCAACCAATCTTAAGATACCGAATTATGAATGATTTGTTTTTAAAAATGCATGATGTATTGCAAAAAAAATTAAGCTTATGGTACTCTAAAATCATGAATATTTTTTTTCTCCCAATATTTATGCAGACACACATGCCACACATAAAATTCAACAGTTGCTCTTTCAAAGTAATCCTTGCTTCCTGTGGAGAAAAGAACATCCACAGAAAAAATGATTCATGGTGTGAGCATAGATTGATTTGACAACGGTAAAAATATGTATGACTAGATAGCAAAGATACAGTTCAGGACTGCAGAAAGTTCCCATTGGAACATGAGCCTTCATTGAAATTGGCATTTCTAGTCAGAAAATGTCAATGCTAATGGGATTTTTTAGATTTGCTACCAGCAAAATATTTTTAAAATGCAGCCCGGTTTTGGAATCCTTCTTTGAATTAAAATGAAATTAACAGTGAAAAACCAGCTTAAAACTGGAATTGATGTTTTGAAGCAAAGAGGCAGAAGGTTGAATATTTAGCCAGATGTATTCTATCAATATGAATGTCAGTACTAAGACTCAACACACTGGGGGGAAAAGCACCACAAATATTATTGAATTGACATTTGAAGATGGATTTTTTTTCATTTCTAAGTGAAACACTAAATATTCAATAAATTATAAGTGCCAGTGGTGGGAGTTTCAGAATAAAAAACCCTTTTACTTCCATCCTGTTTTTCAAAAGCTTAGAAATTTTGACTGCTATGGGGACAGAAAAAAGATCTTTCTTTGTTTTTGGATTGGGGGGTGTCAAAACAATTGGGAAAGCATTCAGTTTGCTAGTTTAAAATGCCTATTTTTCAAAACAGCTCTTGTTAGAAGGAATTTGGACACAATGATCCCATGGAGACAACTGAATGTACAGGAACGTCTATATTCAATTTTATTGGTGCATGATGTTCACATCTGAAGACATTCTCAGCAACAATCCAGCCCGAGCTGCATGTAAATAAGGAGCTAACTTGCAGCTAGTCTAAAGAGAATGT
This sequence comes from Tiliqua scincoides, assembly GCF_035046505.1. Classification (NCBI taxonomy): domain Eukaryota; kingdom Metazoa; phylum Chordata; class Lepidosauria; order Squamata; family Scincidae; genus Tiliqua; species Tiliqua scincoides. Next base: position 195,402,720 of record NC_089822.1, read on the forward strand.
GAATGTCCACTCTGAATTTGAATGCACGTCAGAATGTTTGTCCCACTGAAGCACATATAGTGCAGATGGCCTGTGCCTTCACTTGGATCGGCATGGAGATCTGAATATGTCTCCATTTCAGACCTGAGGGGGAAAGCTGTTCTACAGTTGGGGTGTTACATCAAGAATGTGCTGCCCTGGGTCACCACCAACTGCTTTTTCCTGGCAGGAGCAAGTTTCCATTTGAAGATGTTAGCATGCAGACCTGTTTATATGGGAGAAGGTGATTCTTAAGAAAAAGATAGCCTGGTACAAAGCTTCAAAGTTTACAACCAGCCTTTTGAGTTCAGCCTAGGGAGCTCAGGTCAAGTAGCAAGGAACTGACATGATCCCTGTAATGGGCACCTAATGCAGTCTGGTAGCACTGCACTTTCCAAATACTTTTCAAAGGTAACCCAGTGTAACGTGTACTAGAGTAGTCATACCCAGCTGTAACTAAGTCATGGGTCACATGGTCAGATCTGCCTTTTCAGGAATGGGTTCAGCTGACATACCAGCCAAAGCTGCGCATGGGTCACTTCAGGTCACACTGCCTGGATACTGACTTTGGGTCCAAGATCATACCAAGACTGCAAACCTGATTCTTCCAGATGAGTGTAACCCTGTTCAGAACAAAAGTGTAAACAATTTAATTACAACTTAGTATGGCAATACAGGTATAGTTGTTCCTTTTCGAAGGTGTAGACTCAGTTCAGATTTGGCTTAAAATAAAGGAGGCACTTTCAAGCCAGCAGAAGGGCACTACAAGAAGACATGGAAGCCAATAGCCACTATGATCAAAACGGAAGGCATTATCGAATAGCTAAGTTCAAATGAAGATGCTGCTGATCAGAAAGGCAGCTAGCGTGCCTGTATGTCATTTGCAGCCCTTGGGGTCCCCCAGTCCAGCCCGCAGGGAGCTCCCAATCTCCAATGAGTCTCTCGCCTGTTGGAGACTGTTGGAGCCCCTGCTGGCCCACGACTGCCAATCATGACCACTAGATGCGAGCTGTGGGTGGGTTAGAGCAAGGCTTTTTATAGTTTCCATGTATTTTTTGCTTTTCCCTGGCCATTATTTTAAAACCCCCTCCTCCATTGTCTCTGAACAACTTATGTGCCCATGTGTTTCTGGCTTGGTCTGTATGTTTTCACTGTGCAAGAGGTGTGTGGCAAACAGTTCATAGTTCTCATGTGGTTCTACCTGCCTGTATTATAGTTCTCATGTGTATTAAAAATATGCTCAATAAAATTCATTCATTCATATAAGTTCCATCTCTAATGTATTGATTTATGTAAATTTATTCAAATTTGAAATGTAAATTAGTTCTTTTTTCCTGGCCCCTGACACAGTGTCAGAGAGATGATGTGGTCCTCCCTGCCAAAATATTTGCCCACCACAGCTTTAAAACAACCCCAAAGTCTAAGGCTGTTTCTAGTCTGCTCCCATTGTTTTGCTTGGACCTCCTTCTCCTTGAAATACCAGCCATATCAAGGAAACAGAGTTTTTTACACAGTCTTTTGAGGTGCTGTTCCTTAAATTAAACTCTTGGTAATAACCTCCCGTGCAGCTGGCTTGCACAAAGGTAACAACCAACAATGATTCTGCTGACGATGCCCAAAGAAGGACAAGGATTCATCTCACTCATTCTTACCTGTCTTGGTGCTGCATTGCTAATTAGGACAAAACAACCACAAAAGCCGGCTCTAGTCACTAAAGTCAGCATGTGATCAGGCACACTGGGAGTAGATCTGCTGACAAAGGTGGTGGCATATTTGTAGCAAGGATGCCTTCTTCTCCTTCTGCCTCCTCCCTGTCCCACTGTATCCCTGTCACAATCCCACACCATTGTGTTGAGTAGGTAAATGCTCTGACGTTGATTCAGAAACCAGCTTCTCTTTGTCAGAGAAGCCTGGATGAATGGAGGCTTAAGGAAAAGTTTGCATTTGCCAAAACAAGCAATCCCAATCTGTGAGGCACTTCACCTCGCTCCTAATTTCCTTTTAGTTCCTGTCCAACCAACAGCGTGAACATTTATAGATATTCACAAGACACTGATCCATACAGATCCTTGGGTGAGTGCAAGGTCCCTCTGCCAATGTCATGCTTAGTATATGCAAGGAGGACCCTGGTGGGTTTGTGAACAGGTTTTTCCTCTGAGGCTCTGGCTTCATAATTAGCTGCATAATTGCAACTGTTTGGCTGACTGCTTCCTGTGTTATTTAGAGGAACAGGACACAATTGAGCTACTGCAGTACAAACTGGAAAGCCCATAGTCAAATCCAAGCCTTCAGACAAAAGAGGATATGTCTGACCGGCAATAAGGGGAGTATCGTCCAGCTCTGAGGAGGAGCAACCAAGGGTCATCTCCTCATGCTCAAGAGCTCCCTGGAGTAGCTGTTAAGTCTCCGTGACAGGAAGCAAAAGAGGCATGCAGTTCTGTTCATTAGCTTTTCTAAGCACACACAAGGATAGTTTGATATACTCAACCTGTAACAACAAGGCACTATATCAGAGATAAATTACTTAGTGCAGATTCCTTTCCTCCCAGCTTAGAAGAGATGAAGCCCTTTCCCTCATTCATCATGCTCCCAGAACCGCACTACAAAGTAACGCAATTAGCAATAAGAAAGGAAGCTCCGGCCAAACCATTGACTAATCTTCTTACATATCTCTTAACGATTATACATATTAATTAAATTTGTGCACCAATGTGCCGCAGCAGAGAGAATTAGTGTGGAGCAATCACACCTCCAGGATCTTCTCTTCAAAAGAATTCTGCCTTATTCCTTCTATAACCACCCACTCTCTTTTATAACAAAAAAGCCTATAATTATTCCCAAGTCCACAATTCAGGCAATGTCTTCTTTCATGCACAATACGTTCCATGCAGATCTAACTCTGCTTAATTTGGGGGCACAAAGGCCCATCAGCAATGGGTAGAGCCTGCAGCTTGCATGGCAAAATATGTCTCAGTTATATGGAGTGGGTCAAAAAGCATCTGGTTCCTGATCATTACAAAAATACCTTTAGCTTATAGGTACTTCAGGGTTTTTTCACCAAAGGAAAAAAGATAGCAATCTTTTCCTATACATTTTTATATAGAACACTTGCAATCTGTAAGTCTGTACCAATGAGTGCAAACGAGTGTTTGCATATTTTTGTTAGTGCTGAGAGACTCATGGAAATGGCTTATTATCTATAATAATCTGAACCCCTTTGCAAAAAAGAAAGTATATAGTAGAGAAAATAATGTCTTTTGAACAACTAGAGTCCCTTTACTGCTAAAGAGGGGAAAGGACCATAGTTCAACTAACAGAACACAGGTTTTGTGCAGGAGGTCACATGTTCCTCATAGCTCCACAGAAAGGATGTGCATGAGGCCCTGGAAAGCCTTAATACCTGTCTAGAGTACCTCTAATCAGCTAACACAGGCAACACTGGGCTAGACGGATAAATGATCCTAGTCAGTGTAAGGCACTGTTCTGCCAGATTCCCACTCCAAGCCTCACTTAGGGAATTTATGCCCACTCTAAGCTAATTAGCTCCCTTTTCATTCCCCAACAATGGCCCCAGTTCTTTACAGCAGCACTGCTAGACTCCACCACCAGGGTAGCTTGCCTGTTTAAACTGCAGGGACCCAGTTCCTAAGGCAGCAGTCCCTCCAGGTATAGCAGCACACCTCAGCTCTCCACAGCCTGGTCAAGTAGTCCGTTAGTCAGTCCGTTAGTCACAAAGTCAGTCAGAGAATCCAAGGCAAAGTCCCAAGACAATAAGTCAAGTCACAGTCCGAGGTCAGATTCCAAAGTCAATAAGCCCAGTCAGTCAGTCTCTTCTCTCCAACCTGCACTCCTTCTACAACCCACAAACCCTTCCTGCCTCAGGTGCTCCTTATATCCCTGAGGGCCCTATTGCCTTCAAGTGGCTGCAGCTGTGCAGCACACTCTGCTGGATGCCCAGGCCTTACCCTTAAAGGGGCCACTGCTGACACCACATCTACCTCCTCGCCAGATCTTCCGCGATTCCAGTACAGGCACTTCCACATGTGGTCATCTAATGTTTTAACAACATCAGTGTCCTCATGCTGGAGAAGGGGATTATACACTGCCTAAAGAAAGATGACGGTCCAGTAACGGTCCAGCACACACTCAGATCTGGCTACGGTGACCCATGCCCTAGTGACATCTAGATTAGATTACTGTAATGTGCTCTACATGGGGCTGCCTCTGAAGACGGCTCAGAAACTGCAACTAGCGCAGAACGTGGCTTTCTGTGTGGTTGCTGGGGCTCCTCAGTTCAACTCAGTCAGGCCACTGCTGGCTCCACTGGCTGCCAGTTCATTTCTGGGCTGAATTCAAAGTGCCAGTTTTGACTTGACAGTTCAGGACCAGGGTATTTGAGGGACCACCTTCATCCATATAATCCTACCCATCCTCTCAGGACATCTGAGGGGACCCTTCTGATTGTGCTGCCAGCAGTAGAGATGTTGGGGGATGGCAGCTAGAAATAGGGCTTTCTTGGTGGTGGCACTCTGTTTATTGAATTCCCTTCCCTGGAATTAAGAACAGCTGCCTCTCTGGAGACCTTTCGGCGAGGCCTCAAGACCTTCTTATTCATGAAGGTTTTAAGTTTATACCAAGAGCTGGTGATTTTAATGATTTTTAAATTGTCGTGATCTTGGGTGTTTTAATGTTTTAATTTGTTTTAATATTGTATTGACTTTATCTTTCTTATTGTTAGCTGCCCTGAGCCCCTTCAGAAAGGCGGGATAAAAATACTTTAAACAGCTTCCCCATGGAAGTAAATGGGATTTTAAAGTCCTTGGAGAATAGAAAGACTAATGGATCAGGCCAAAGACGCTTTTAATCCAGTAAACTTTCTCAGAATGTCCTAGCAGAGCAGCAGTGGCCCAGAAGTGTGCAACCGCAGCCCGGCTTGTGCCAGAATGCTAGTTCTGGCAGTGCAAGGCCCCAGTAGGATTGGGGCCTAAAAGATATAAGCTTCTTTTCTGTCTTCAATTATGCTGAGCTCTGAAGTTAAATTAAAGAAGCTTGACAATGAAACTACTTTATTCCCCCTTGACACTGGAGGACAAGTCTGCTCTCCTGGAGTGCCATATGTTTCCAGCTAGCATATATCGTTTACTTCTTGTACTACGTGAACCAAAATGTCGTTCTGCATGTAGAGTGGTGTTCTGCTGGTTAAACTTTTCTTTGTTATCACATAAGAGCTGAAAAAGATTTCTACCGATGATCAACGATTACATTTTCTCCTGGTCTGTTTTTGATGTACCATGTACCATGCAGCAGTACCCAGCACATGTTTGTGCAGAAATAAACCCCACTGTGTTCAGTGAAGCTTCCTCCCAAAGCCAATGGCCACATGAGTGCCACCAAAATGATGGAAATACAGATTATTAAGTACCCCAGTGCTGACTTCCCTGTGTTTTGAGAAAAAGGCAGGTATCTGTTCTTGCTGCTTCCTATATTAGGCAGGCACTGATGCAGAAGTACTTCAGTTTGAACAACTGGCCAGTCTATCGGTGGCCCTTTCCTCCCTTTTCCTGCCCCAACTGTATGAGATTTTCCTCATTAAAGCCCGCAGGTTGCAGTTTTGGGGAAAAATTTCTCCTTGTGTCTCTTTCACTTGAAAATTGAGCTGTGGGAGGCTGAATGTGCTGAACTAGTACATTTCTAGAGACAAAAGGCCCTAATGTTTTACTTTTTGGGATCCTTTTTTTTCCTCTCTTCATTACCATGTTGCCAAGCAACACTTTACCAGTACCGGCAGCTGGAAAACGAAAATACGATTGTATGAGGAGGAATTAAAAGAGAAAATTTGCTTCCTGTATTCTCCCTTCATCACCTGGCTGCCTTTGTTTCAAGTGCATTTTTCTCTCCCTCACAAATATTAAACAACAGTTTGTGTCATTTTGGTCAAACAGAGTTCCCGACTATTGTTGCTGTCTGATTAAATTGGACAGAGATGAAAAGCTTTTGGGGTGGGGATGAGGGAGGGATGGGGGGGGGGGTTAGATAAAAGGGCCACTATTCTTATCCATACCTGTATGGATAAGCCAATCATGAATTAAAAGCAAACAGCAATGAGAATCTGCCTCACACTCCATCCCCCTTAGTGTGGGGATCTAATCTAGACAAGACAGCAGAAGTCACTCCTTCCCTTATGGGTGTTCCCACTGATTTGAAACGGTGGGCTTGAAGTCCAAGCTTATCAATGCCAACCCTGAAGAGGACACTGAACATTATTGCCCCTCCAGGCCAGAAATCATTTGAGGTCCACTTGCCAATCTAAGTGTAAGTGATCACCAACCAGCCCCCTGAACCAGGCAGCATCTAGGGATCAGTACTGGACCTGCTTCTGCAGTTGCGTGGCAGACCTAGAGCTGGCTGACATCATGGAGCAGTGTACCACCCCCCACCCCCTGTCCTGCGCCTGCACTGTCATCCTCTCCTCAGTGCATGCACAGATCTTGCCTCTGAGAATAGCTCAATTTGGAGCTGTATGAAGATGAAGGGTGGGTGGCAGGGCAGATTTTGCAGCATTTGCCGTGCAAGTAAGGTAAGTGCTGCCCCCCCTTTTCAACAGAGATGGTGGAAAACCACCATTCTGCTGCAGGGGGGCAATGTACCCCCCTGGCCCTGCCTCAGTTACACCACTGTGCTTCTGTCCCTGCTAACTTCAGTGCACACACCACAATTCCCTAAAGCTACTCCTTGATCACTTTTTAAGTGGCATTTACAATACAAGCCTGTGCACATCTACTCATTTCAATGGGACTGAGTCTGGGTAAGTGTGCCTAGGATTGCAGCCTTAGTATGGGGAGAGCAACTGCCCCAATTTTCCCCAGCACAGCATCTTTTCCAGAGGCTAGTGTTTGCTGGTATCCTTTTTTAGATTGTGAGCCCTTTTGGATGTAGACCCCAGTGTCTCTGATGATTACGGTGCTTATCCCTCCTTCCTTCTTTCAGTCCACTGTTATTCCCTGTTGGATTCTCCTGCCTGTGTACAGAAAATTACTGGCAGAATGAAGGGAAGGGACTGGCCCTGCTTAAGGTGTTGCACTTCTCTCTGCCTCTTCAACTACAAGGTCTACAGTTCCAGTACAAGCACACATGCTCTCTCGCACATCGCCTGTGTTGTCACACCACAGCAACTGTTCATAATGTTGTTTATCGCTTCTGGGTGGACAAGGCAAAAAAAAAAAATGAATAGGTTTGTGACAGGAATGCACAATTCCAGGACTCAGACAGTACACGCGTGCAGAGTTAAAATGTTTGCTATCCTTGTCCCTAGACAAGAAGAGGGGCCAGGTGCAGCAGGAATCAAATTGGTGCCCATTGGTGCTGCTCCCTGGTGGCTGAGCAGGAGGAACTGTTAGGAATTCCTTCCTTCCCTATCAGGGCTGAAGTGAAGGTTCCTTCTGCTGCATCTGAGCCACAGACATGTTGCTTGTTTCTGCATCAACTTGGCTGGAAGGAAACAGGACAGCAGGCAAAGGAAGAGCTTGGCCGCTGTCTGACTTGCGCCACTAGATGCCTGCACAAGCACAACAAGCAAAACTGTGTACATTAGAGCCAGCAAAGGCAGCAGCAGCAGGAAAGCATGATGCCCACTCACTCACTCTGGGTCATCCATCACACTCTGGACAGGAGGTGACAGCATGGCTATAGAGAAGCAATTTCTGAGCAGTGGAATCAGGCTAGGAGTGTATATGAGAGAGATTGAAACGGAAGCTAGCACATTTACTTGTGTGTGTAAACCCTATTAAAACCAGTAGCCTTCACCTTCAAGTAAAGATGCTTAGAATCATGACAAAAAGGGAGAAAGCCAGTGGGATATGAGAGAATTTAGCAAGGAGAGATGGGGTTGAAGACGCAATGGTTCCCTCTTACTCCAAGCTCTGAATTCTTGACTTTAAAGATATAGGACAATTCTTGATTATATTGACCTTCTGCAGACTTTGTACCTGCAGAAAACTACTTGTAAAACCCAGGTTTGCTTTTTGAATTATTTTGACGGATTAGAAAAAAATTATATGAAAAAAATTAAAAGCATGAAATTACTGAGAAGACATTTTAAACATGTTTAGATAGTATTTAAATAGCTTGTAGACATTTTTATTGCTTCTGTTTGCACTGTACTTCTCAGAGATTATCTGTGTTTACACACCTGTAAATGTAATAGCAAAAAATGCTTTATTTAGACCATCTGTAACAAGCCAAAATGTTTATATGTTTTAGAGAAACCTGTATTTAAAAAAAAAAGGCAAAAGCAAAAATAAATCTTTTTCTAATTCTGCTACCTCCAAAAGAGCATTTATTAGAATTTCGAAGGCTGGCTGATTTTGACAGGTCCAAAAGCATCTTGTAATGCTGTAATTTGAAGAAAAGATCAAATTCAAAACTACAGAGTCTTCTGGCAAATGAAGGAGTGGGAATCATAGGAAAAGTTGGTAGCTCAGCGGGTTATAGGATCCTGCTTCTATTACTAATGTACATAAGAGCAGATCTAAAACATGTTTCCTCAGAAAACTTTATTGATGCTTGATGGGCTAAGATGTTTTAAATAAGATTGGCATCAACATTGCACATCAAGCAAAATTTGTAAATTTCAGGGTACCTGTCAAGGGAAAACAAGTGAGAATTCTCAAGAGAGTCCAAACCAGTTTCTATAAAACAAGTGAAAATCCTCAAAGGAGTCTACACATTCCTAAGGCACATCTCAGGATAAGGCATTGATGGCTAAATATGCCATGATAGATTTGTTTATTTAGTGATATCCAAATTATTCATGGGTGTCTTGATTGGTTGATCATGTATCGTGTTGATCATGTAGTTGTGTTGCAGGGACCAATAGTTGATTTGATATGCATTGATTTCCTCATTTTTTCCTGCATAGGCTGCCATCACATTTAGTTTAATTTTCTGAAAGGATGTGCTGAACAAAACAAAATGAATAGATTAGGCAAAGGCAAGTGGAATGAAGAATCTTACCTGAATAACTGGCAGAAATAGATGCCTAATATAATTAGCAAATTGTAAAAAAGTTCAATTTGTTTTCTGAATTTATATTGGCATGACTTTTAAAAGACACTTACTTCTTGGGATGAAAGTTAAGAACATAAGAACAGCCCCACTGGATCAGGCCATAGGCCCATCTAGTCCAGCTTTCTGTATCTCACAGCGGCTCACCAAATGCCCCAGGGAGCACACCAGATAACAAGAGACCTGCATCCTGGTGCCCTCCCTTGCATTGGCATTCTGACATAGCCCATTTCTAAAATCAAGAGGTTGCACATACCTCATTCTGGTGCCCTCCCTTGCATCTGGCATTCTGACATAGCCCATTTCTAAAATCAGGAGGTTGTACATGCACATCATGGCTTGTAACCCGTAATGAATTTTTCCTCCAGAAACTTGTCCAATCCCCTTTTAAAGGCGTCCAGGCCAGACGCCATCACCACATCCTGTGGCAAGGAGTTCCACAGACCAACCACACGCTGAGTAAGGAAATATTTTCTTTTGTCTGTTCTAACTCTCCCAACACTCAATTTTAGCGGATGTCCCCTGGTTCTGGTGTTATGTGAGTTAAGTTAAGCCTAGACAACTTATTGAAAGGCTGAGACATCACCATGTCAACAAAGGTCTGAATAGTCAAAACTATGGTTTTCCCAGTTGTAATGTATGGCTGTGAGAGCTGGACCATAAGGAGGGCTGAGTGCCAAAGAATAGATGCTTTCGAATTATGGTATTGGAGAAGAGAGCCCCTTGAACTGCAAGGGGATCAAATCAGGCAATCCTATAGGATGGGGTCTCCAAACTTTTTGGCCAGAGGGCCACATCAAATATCTGGCATGGTGTGGAGGGCCGGAAAAGAAATTTGAAAATAAAATTTAAATAAATAAATTTGAGATGGAACTTAGATGAGTGAATAAATGAATGAATGGGCTCATTCATTCAACCTCTCTGGCCATCAGAACACCCTCCAGACACAATCAGAGCACAGTTCTGGTCATGTTCAGTTGAGTGGGCCAGAGGCTTTCAGGGGACAAGAGGTGGCCACGGGCCAGAAAGAGGCCTGCTGTGGGCCGCATCTGGCCGCCGGGCTGGGGTTTGGAGACCCTTGCTATAGGAAATCAACCCTGACTGTTCATTGGAAGGATAGATGCTGAAGCTGAAGCTTAAATACTTTGGTCATCTCATGAGAAGGGAAGACTCTTTAGAAAAAACCCTAATGCTGGGAAAAATTGAAGGGAAAAGGAGAAGGGGGCGGCAGAGGATGAGATGGTTAGGTAGTGTCAAGGAGGCAATGAGCATGAATTTGGACAAACTCCGGAAGTTAATGGTTTACAGGGGGGCCTGGTATGCTGTGATCCATGGGGCCATGAAGTGTTGGACACAACTTAACTGAACAACAACAACAACAACAACGTTTAAAAATGTAGATTTTGTTTGATTTCCCTGTCCTAATCTAAGGATGCGGGGCAAGCTTCAGAAGATGCATAAGATTTTTTAACTGCAGCCCCATGAAAAGCTCACTTAATGTCCAAATGCATATATAAATGGGACAAAAGTGGGGGTGGGGAAATGGAATGCTGCTCTGCCACCACCATTATTATGCAGTGGATAATATGCACCAAATTATGCAGGGGATGGAGAGAGTGGATAGGGAGATGCTCTTTACACTCTCACATAACACCAGAACCTGGGGACATCCACTAAAATTGAGTGTTGGGAGAGTTAGAACAGACAAGAGAAAATATTTCTTTACACAGCGTGTGGTTGGTCTATGGAACTCCTTGCCACAGGATGTGGTGATGGCATCTGGCCTGGATGCCTTTAAAAGGGGATTGGACAAGTTTCTGGAGGAAAAATTCATTACGGGGTACAAGCCATGATGTGTATGCGCAACCTCCTGATTTTAGAAATGAGTTATGTCAGAAAGGCAGCTAGCGTGCCTGTATGGGCACGCTAGCAATGATTGCCAGGCTTATCTCCCTATCAGCCGGCAGCAGGGCTTTGCTGCCAGCTGATTGGCTGGCTGGCCCTGGGGGGCGGGACGACTGAGCCTGATCTAGCGCGCAGGCACTAGACCTGGCTCAGTTCCGTTCCTGGAAGCGACCGAGTAGGTCGCTTTTCCAGGGGCGAAGGAGAGGCTGCCCCACGACGGGGCTTGGAGCGTGGGGACCCACGCTTGCAGGCTCCCATCTGCAGCGGCAGCGGGTAGCCTCTCCAGGGGGGTGAGCTGCACACTCTGCAATCGCTGCGGGGCGCGGAGGATGCGGAGCCCCGTGAGCGACCACAGCGGGGACGACCCGTTGCGCGCTCTGCCCGAGCGGCATTAGCGGGGGGTTGCCCGTTGCGCGCTCTGCCCGAGCGGCAACGTTAGAGGGGTCAGCTGTGGGTGCCTCCCAAGGGGCCCTTGCCTGCCTGGGGCGCTCGGTTCAGGCTGCATTTTGGCGGCCATTGGGCGGGGCGCCTCATGGCTGGGCACCATTTTAGGCTCCTGCCTCATGGTGCGCCGCCATTTTACAAATTTAAAAATAGCCCGGCGGCCATTTTAGGAGCTTTGCATCCCAAGGGGCCTTTTCCTTTGCAGGGTTGCGTGGTCTACCGGCAACCAACATGCAAGCACGGTGGGGCGAGACAAAGTGCTGCTGCGGCATCACTGCTGGGATCGTGCCCTTTTGTGGGCTACCGTATTGTATACTGTCAAATTAGAACACAAGGGGGTGGTGGGCCCCCATTGGGGATTTTCAGTCACTGGGGGGTTGAGAAGGGGATGAAAGTTCGGAAGTTGGGCGGCAAGGCCACAAAAAAAAAAAAAAAATTGGTTCTAGCATGGCCCCCCCTCCCCTCCCTCCCTCCTTATCGGATGATGAGGAGTAAATGCCACAGTTGCAGGCCTTGGCTTGCTACGACGCGAGACAAAAAGAAAAGGCCCGTCAAAAGGCGAGGCAGGGGGAGGCTGAGGCTCGCCCGCATAGTCGCACACCCGGCGTGGAGGCCGCGGGCTCCGCACGCCTTATGGGCAGCGGAGGCATTTATGGTGGCCACATGGCACGGGGCGCCGTAAGGGCCCATGGCCATTTTGTTACTAGGCAAGGGCCAGGCCTGGTTACTGCTGGACAGGGAGAACACCTGGGAATTCTGGGTGTTGTAGGCTTATACCACGGAGAACGCCTGGGAATTCTGGGTGTTGTAGGCTTATACCATGGAGAATGCCTGAGAATTCTGGGTGTTGTAGGCTTATTCCCCAGACTTTGAGATTACAGTTGCCAAGCATTTTAGGGTGATTAGTGGGAAACACAGGTGCTCATCCCCAATGCCCAGATTCAATACTTCTGATCTATTTCACCTCCTGCGTAGTCAAATGCTCATGCCCACCTGACTTGTGCAGGATGTCAGATTTACATTTCCTCAGGAAATGCCCTTGTTTTGAAGCCAGAAATGTCATTTTATTTGCATTCAGAGGGAAAACTGTTAGGCCCTTTCCCTCTTTGCATTCTTTGCATTAAAATAGGTTATGATAAAACCAGCTCAAAGATATAATAGCACAAATCCATAAACCCTCTGTTTATTAATATCCTTTTACATGAATCCCTGCAATCTTCTGGTATGGAAAGGGTTTCATTGTCGGTGGCAGTGAAGTTTTTATAAGGCTAGGGTTTTCGCAATTACTCCTCATAGGTGGATGATGCCTTCAGTACCCTGCTTAACAGGTATGGCCAGGCTGCTACACATTTACCAGGTATGGAGCCTTGTGCACATAGGCACAAATGTAATGGCTGGCGGTTTTGCAAGTATTAACCCACCTTCGTGGGTTAACCCACAAGTTATTAATCCACCTAATGAGTTTCCCTGCCTTTATTCCTTGAGAGCTGCTGCACATTTAACAGGCAGTAGGCACATAAGGATAGGCATAAAAAGTAATGACCTTTTCAAGGCTTGTGGTTGGAATTGTTACCTCACCCACCTATTGGGTCCCCTGCCTCTAGTCCTTGAGAGCTGCTGCACATTTAACAGGTGCAGTAGCCATGTGCGGATAGGCACGAAAGAATGGCCTTTCCTAAGGCTTGTAGGTGGAATTATTTACTCACCCACCTAAGGGGTTCCCTGCCTTTATTCCTTAAGATCTGCTGCACATTTAACAGGTGCTGTAGCCATGTGCGGATAGGCACGAAAGAATGGCCTTTCCTAAAGCTTGTAGGTGGAATTATTTACTCACCCACCTAAGGGGTTCCCTGCCTTTATTCCTTAAGATCTGCTGCACATTTAACAGGTGCTGTAGCCATGTGCGGATAGGCACGAAAGAATGGCCTTTCCTAAGGCTTGTAGGTGGAATTATTTACTCACCCACCTAATGGGTTCCCTGCCTTTATTCCTTGGGAGCTGCTGCACATTTAACAGGTGCAGTAGCCATGTGCGGATAGGCACGAAAGAATGGCCTTTCCCAAGGCTTGTAGGTGGAATTATTTACTCACCCACCTAAGGGGTTCCCTGCCTTTATTCCTTAAGATCTGCTGCACATTTAACAGGTGCTGTAGCCATGTGCGGATAGGCACGAAAGAATGGCCTTTCCTAAGGCTTGTAGGTGGAATTATTTACTCACCCACCTAATGGGTTCCCTGCCTTTATTCCTTGGGAGCTGCTGCACATTTAACAGGTGCAGTAGCCATGTGCGGATAGGCACGAAAGAATGGCCTTTCCTAAGGCTTGTAGGTGGAATTATTTACTCACCCACCTAAGGGGTTCCCTGCCTTTATTCCTTAAGATCTGCTGCACATTTAACAGGTGCTGTAGCCATGTGCAGATAGGCACGAAAGAATGGCCTTTCCTAAAGCTTGTAGGTGGAATTATTTACTCACCCACCTAATGGGTTCCCTGCCTTTATTCCTTGGGAGCTGCTGCACATTTAACAGGTGCAGTAGCCATGTGCGGATAGGCACGAAAGAATGGCCTTTCCTAAGGCTTGTAGGTGGAATTATTTACTCACCCACCTATTGGGTCCCCTGCCTCTAGTCCTTGAGAGCTGCTGCACATTTAACAGGTGCTGTAGCCATGTGCAGATAGGCACGAAAGAATGGCCTTTCCTAAAGCTTGTAGGTGGAATTATTTACTCACCCACCTAATGGGTTCCCTGCCTTTATTCCTTGGGAGCTGCTGCACATTTAACAGGTGCAGTAGCCATGTGCGGATAGGCACGAAAGAATGGCCTTTCCTAAGGCTTGTAGGTGGAATTATTTACTCACCCACCTAAGGGGTTCCCTGCCTTTATTCCTTAAGATCTGCTGCACATTTAACAGGTGCTGTAGCCATGTGCAGATAGGCACGAAAGAATGGCCTTTCCTAAAGCTTGTAGGTGGAATTATTTACTCACCCACCTAATGGGTTCCCTGCCTTTATTCCTTGGGAGCTGCTGCACATTTAACAGGTGCAGTAGCCATGTGCGGATAGGCATGAAAGAATGGCCTTTCCCAAGGCTTGTAGGTGGAATTATTTACTCACCCACCTAAGGGGTTCCCTGCCTTTATTCCTTAAGATCTGCTGCACATTTAACAGGTGCAGTAGCCATGTGCGGATAGGCACGAAAGAATGGCCTTTCCTAAGGCTTGTAGGTGGAATTATTTACTCACCCACCTAATGGGTTCCCTGCCTTTATTCCTTGGGAGCTGCTGCACATTTAACAGGTGCAGTAGCCATGTGCGGATAGGCACGAAAGAATGGCCTTTCCTAAAGCTTGTAGGTGGAATTATTTACTCACCCACCTAAGGGGTTCCCTGCCTTTATTCCTTAAGATCTGCTGCACATTTAACAGGTGCTGTAGCCATGTGCGGATAGGCACGAAAGAATGGCCTTTCCTAAGGCTTGTAGGTGGAATTATTTACTCACCCACCTAATGGGTTCCCTGCCTTTATTCCTTGGGAGCTGCTGCACATTTAACAGGTGCAGTAGCCATGTGCGGATAGGCACGAAAGAATGGCCTTTCCCAAGGCTTGTAGGTGGAATTATTTACTCACCCACCTAAGGGGTTCCCTGCCTTTATTCCTTAAGATCTGCTGCACATTTAACAGGTGCTGTAGCCATGTGCGGATAGGCACGAAAGAATGGCCTTTCCTAAGGCTTGTAGGTGGAATTATTTACTCACCCACCTAATGGGTTCCCTGCCTTTATTCCTTGGGAGCTGCTGCACATTTAACAGGTGCAGTAGCCATGTGCGGATAGGCACGAAAGAATGGCCTTTCCTAAGGCTTGTAGGTGGAATTATTTACTCACCCACCTAAGGGGTTCCCTGCCTTTATTCCTTAAGATCTGCTGCACATTTAACAGGTGCTGTAGCCATGTGCAGATAGGCACGAAAGAATGGCCTTTCCTAAAGCTTGTAGGTGGAATTATTTACTCACCCACCTAATGGGTTCCCTGCCTTTATTCCTTGGGAGCTGCTGCACATTTAACAGGTGCAGTAGCCATGTGCGGATAGGCACGAAAGAATGGCCTTTCCTAAGGCTTGTAGGTGGAATTATTTACTCACCCACCTATTGGGTCCCCTGCCTCTAGTCCTTGAGAGCTGCTGCACATTTAACAGGTGCTGTAGCCATGTGCAGATAGGCACGAAAGAATGGCCTTTCCTAAAGCTTGTAGGTGGAATTATTTACTCACCCACCTAATGGGTTCCCTGCCTTTATTCCTTGGGAGCTGCTGCACATTTAACAGGTGCAGTAGCCATGTGCGGATAGGCACGAAAGAATGGCCTTTCCTAAGGCTTGTAGGTGGAATTATTTACTCACCCACCTAAGGGGTTCCCTGCCTTTATTCCTTAAGATCTGCTGCACATTTAACAGGTGCTGTAGCCATGTGCAGATAGGCACGAAAGAATGGCCTTTCCTAAAGCTTGTAGGTGGAATTATTTACTCACCCACCTAATGGGTTCCCTGCCTTTATTCCTTGGGAGCTGCTGCACATTTAACAGGTGCAGTAGCCATGTGCGGATAGGCATGAAAGAATGGCCTTTCCCAAGGCTTGTAGGTGGAATTATTTACTCACCCACCTAAGGGGTTCCCTGCCTTTATTCCTTAAGATCTGCTGCACATTTAACAGGTGCAGTAGCCATGTGCGGATAGGCACGAAAGAATGGCCTTTCCTAAGGCTTGTAGGTGGAATTATTTACTCACCCACCTAATGGGTTCCCTGCCTTTATTCCTTGGGAGCTGCTGCACATTTAACAGGTGCAGTAGCCATGTGCGGATAGGCACGAAAGAATGGCCTTTCCCAAGGTTTGTGGGTGGAATTATTTATTCTCCCAGCTAATGGGGTCCCTGCCTTTATTCCTCCTTGGGAGCTGCTGCACATTTAACAGGTGAAGTAGCCATGTGTGGATAGGCACAAAAGAATTGCCTTTCCCAAGGCTGGTAGGTAGAATTATTTACTCACCCACCTAATGGGTTCCCTGCCTTTATTCTTTGGGAGCTGCTGCACATTTAACAGGTGCAGTAGCCATGTGCAGATAGGCACGAAAGAATTGCCTTTCCCAAGGCTTGTAGGTGGAATTAATGACTCACCCACCTAATGGGGTCCCCTGCCTATCCCGGGGGAGCTGCTGCACATTTAACAGGGCAGTAGTCATGTGCGGATAGGCATTAAAAGAATGGCCTGTTCACAAGGTTTGTGGGTGGAATTATTTACTCACCCACCTAATGGGTTCCCAGCCTTTATTCATTGAGAGCTGCTGCACATTAAACAGGTGCAGTAGCCCTGTGCTGATGGGCACAACAGTAATGGCCTTTTCAGGCTTGCGGTTGGAATTATTAAATCAACCACCTAATGGGTTCCCCGTCTCTCATAAGGAGAGGGTAGTGCTGCTGCACAAATGCCAGGGGCAGTAGCACTGTGCAGATAGGCACAACTGAAGGGGCCTTTCCCAAGGCTGGCGTTTTGGAACCTTTAACTCACCTACCTGTGGGGTCCCTGCCTTTATTCCTTGAGAGTACGGGGAGCAGTGCGGGCTCCATGTGCAGCGCCAGGGGGCATGTGCAGCGCCACGTGGGCGTGAGAGTACGGGGAGCAGTGCAGGCTCCATGTGCAGCGCCAGTGGCCGTGTGCAGCGCCACGTGGGCGCGAGAGTACGGGGAGCAGTGCGGGCTCCATGTGCAGCGCCAGTGGGCGTGTGCAGCGCCACGTGGGCGCGAGAGTACGGGGAGCAGTGCGGGCTCCATGTGCAGCGCCAGTGGGCGTGTGCAGCGCCACGTGGGCGCGAGAGTACGGGGAGCAGTGCGGGCTCCATGTGCAGCGCCAGTGGGCGTGTGCAGCGCCACGTGGGCGCGAGAGTACGGGGAGCAGTGCGGGCTCCATGTGCAGCGCCAGTGGGCGTGTGCAGCGCCACGTGGGCGCGAGAGTACGGGGAGCAGTGCGGGCTCCATGTGCAGCGCCAGTGGGCGTGTGCAGCGCCAAGTTGGCACGAGAGTACGGGGAGCAGTGCGGGCTCCATGTGCAGCGCCAGTGGCGTGTGCAGCGCCAAGTTGGCACGAGAGTACGGGGAGCAGTGCGGGCTCCATGTGCAGCGCCAGTGGGCGTGTGCAGTGCCAGGTTGGCGCAAGAGTATGGGGAGCAGTGCGGGCTCCATGTGCAGTGCCAGTGGGTGTGTGCAGCGCCATGTGGGCGCGATGTGTCAGAGCCGCGTAGGCTCTGTTGGCAGCGCTTGGAGGGCGTTTGCTGCGCCAGTGTCGGCGTGATGGATAGGTGGGGTGTCCTAGTAAGGCAGACCAGGTCACTGACCGTGACTGGCCATGGGAGTGAGTATTAGAGCGGAGGAAGGATTCCTCCTTTCTCTTGGCCTGTCCAGTGAGCTTATCTCACGATATGCTTCTTTTTCCCACAGGTCCGCGAAGGAGCTGCCTAGCCAGGGTCTTGATCTGCGGACACTCCATAGTTTTTTGGGCTCGGAAGCATGCCATGTCATCCAGTTTCGGCTCTCAGCTGGTGCTGGGTGATGTTGCGCACATTGACTGGTTGGCCAAGAGGGGTATGTGTTGGGCCAATTTTTCCTGGCCTTTTTGGAATACATTGCTATCAACCCCCTGCCGCAGGTAATCGTGTACACTTATGACCTGGGTCAGAGGACGTCCATGTCCTTGAGGCTCCAGGCCTGCAAGGATTTTAACCTGTTAGTCCATCAGTTTCCCGGGATCACTATCCTGTGGTCTGACATGCTGCATAGGCGAGTTTGGCGGTGGGCGAGTGGGTTAAAAGAATTGAGGTAGCACGCAAAAGGGTCAACGCTTACCTGGGCAGGGTCGTCACGGAGCTTGGTGGAGCGGCTTTCCATCATCCCAGTATTGGTTTTGAGGAGCCTGCTCTTTACCGTGGCGATGGAGTTTACCTTTCTCCTATGGATTATGGGTGCTTTCTTTCAGAGTTGCAACAAGGCTTGAACCTCTTTTGGGTGCAGGGAAGGCCAAGCGCTAGGCTGACCTCCCCTTGTGGCGGTAGAAGTGCGGGGTGGGTAGACAGAAGACATTCTCCGGCGTCCAATCTAAGCCAGCAAGGGCAGGGGTGAACCAGAACCGCTCTTTGGATGCTTGTCCGGCTCGAGGAGGCAGGCTGGCTAGCCCCTGATCTGAACTTTGGGGCCTTGCAGGGGTGACCTGAAGGCAGAGTAGTTTGGCTGGCTTACCCTCTTTGGGCGACAGTGAAAGGCGGGCTTAATAACAATTGAGCTACGCCTGGAGTTGGGTGGACGCCCTATGAGACTGGGGGACGTAGACGGCTAGGCCGTTTCCCCCATTTAGAACCCCGCACTTAGTTTGGGTATTGTTTTCTATTTTGCCTTGTTGCGCTTGTTGTAAGTTAATAAAGTGGCCCATTTAATCCCATACTTGTTGTCGGCTGTATTTATTGGGGAATGCATGGTAAAGGCAGCTAGCATGCCTGTATGGGCACGCTAGCAATGATTGCCAGGCTTATCCCCCTATCAGCTGGCAGCAGGGCTTTGCTGCCAGCTGATTGGCTGGCTGGCCCTGGGGGGCGGGACGACTGAGCCTGATCTAGCGCGCAGGCACTAGACCCGGCTCGGTTCCGTTCCTGGAAGCGACCCCCGCCCACCCGCCCTGTAGCTAGTCTGGGATTAGCTGGTCGGAAATGAGTTATGTCAGAATGATAGATGCAAGGGAGGGCACCAGGATGAGGTCTCTTGTTATCTGGTGTGCTCCCTGGGGCATTTGGTGGGCCACTGTGAGATACAGGAAGCTGGAATAGATGGGCCTATGGCCTGTTCCAGTGGGGCTGCTCCGCCAGGTGGTGTCCCTCGATTCAGTGCCAGACGGATGGCGCAGGCCTTCCCGCCAGCATCCACCATCCACTCCTGCCAGGTGGTGCCCCTCAATTCAGTGCCAGAGGGAAGGCACAGGCCTTCCCTCCAGCATTGCTTACTCACAGGCTGCCACAAACATGCTTTACAGCATGTTTATGACACCCTGCACCAGCACAGCAGCCACTGCACTGGCATAGCTGTTGAATAGGATTGTGCTCTGAGTTTATTTACAAAAGACACTTTTGTAGCAATCTTTGGGGAGGGAATTTCAAACTGTCCCTTCCACACTTTTTTTTTTTTTTAAACTTAAAGTGTTGTGGAAGGAAACCTGTAGCTTAGAATTCTGGTGGACTTGACACAAACAGAAGTGGAAACAGTGATTAACCTTTGCTCCAGACAATGAGTTTCCAACATCAAACAAAGCACCTACAATAAATATGTAGCAGTGGATTATAATTCTGCTCCAGACCAACCCTTGATGTAGAATAATCCATGCATTAACCTTTACTTATGACAATCAGATGTAATCAGAGGCTGTACCTCACAACCGATAAGCATATTTTGGATGCAGGTGAGTGGAAACCAAAGGAATTCACATTCTTCTTCATCACATAATTCTCTTCTAAAATCAATAGAATTCTAATCATTTTGTTTCTTATGGTAATAATTCTCATTCCATGCACAGGCAATGAAAAACAGGAAAGCAAAGTCCCATAAATGAGTTAGCAGAATAGGGATAGATTCTATCAAAGCATCTCCTGCTTCTTTATTTATTTCATTGCATGAAGCTAACAAGCCAGAAGCAAGATGAAAGTTTTCTGAACTGAACAATCAAAAGATATCAGAATGCTAGCTGAAGATTTTCAGCCTTGCTCCTCACTGCTGCCTCCATTGCTTCCTAGCTCCACCTCTTCTTCTTCCCAGTAGCCTAGCTAGAGGGAGGGGCAAATGGTAAATAAGAACATAAGAACAGCCCTGCTGGATCAGGCCATAGGCCCATCTAGTCCAACTTCCTGTATCTCACAGCGGCCCACCAAATGCCCCAGGAAGCATTTAACAGAGACCTGCATCCTGGTGCCCTCCCTTGCATTGGTATTCTTACATAGCCCATTTCTAAAATCAGGAGGCTGCGCATACACATTACGGCTTGTAACCCATAATGGATTTTTCCTCCAGAAACTTGTCCAATCCCCTTTTAAAGGCATCCAGGCCAGATGCCGTCACCACATCCTATGGCAAGGAATTCCACAGACCAACCACACACTGAGTAAAGAGTGTAAATACTGCAGGTGTCACAATGCACCACGTAAGCAGCCCCTCCCACTCACAATCGGAGCCATTCCACTAATTGATGGTAACGCATAAGTGCTTGCTGAATCTAATGGAGTCTCCTGCGCATTGCTGTTGCTGCCCAGAATGGCTCTGACAGTGCGTTGGAGGGGCACTTACATGGCACATTGTGGCACCTACAATATTTACCATTTTGCCCCCCTTTGGCTATGCTACCACTTCTTCCAGACTTAATACCTCCTCCATTTTGGATCTATAAAAGCAGAGAACTGGCCTATCCACGAGGGAAATGGCAGGGAGATGATTGGCAGAAGGTGCCCACTGTCATCTCATCTCCTTCACTGTCAGCCAGTCCTCCTCCAGCTGCTACCTGGATTGTAAAAGGAAGAGTGGAATGGCTTGGAAAACAAAGCATGGAGGAATGGTTGGCCAGACCACAGGTCACCTAGCCTCAAATTCGATTCTCAGCCTGATTGGCCTTGGTGGCTGGAAGTGTCTGTTGCCTACTCAAGAGCGTTTGGGGCTGGAGTGAGTTTTCTTTAGTCAGGTAGGTCACAGCTGGCAGGTTTGTTTCAGGTTCGGCATTCAAAACAGGGTTAGTGTGCATCCTGGAATTAGCTGATTGTTAAAGGGCACCCAAGACCAACCCCTGAGGTCTAGGTGGCTCAGATTGCTGGTTGGGATCCCTTTGGGCAAGGGTTGAGGAGGTTTTGTGGCTTGGGTAAGACTCTGTGGTTCATAGCTTCCTTGATCCCTTGTTCCCAGAACCATTGTTCTGGGGAGTAGATGGTCAGAATCTAGGACTTATTAATTGATAATCCTTGGCTTTGAACCTGGATGGTAACATTTGTTAGACAGGAATAGGCAGCCGCTTTGTCTACCCCAGTTTAGGAGTCTGGAGGTAGAGTTAGGACGCTCTGGCTGCAGATTGTACAGTATGTGTTTATGCTAATAAACTGTGGCCAGTTTAAACCATAGCACCTTTTCTATGTTTTTGGGGGGTATGCAGGCAACAGGCTTTGGGCCCAATCCTATCCAGTTTTCCAGCACTAGTGCAGCTGCACTGGAGCCCCAAGGTAAGGCAACAAATGTCCCCATACCTTGAGGAGGCCTCTGTGACTGCCTCCCCACCACCGGATGCAGTGCATGCCCCATTGACACGGCTGCACCTGCACTGGAAAATTGGATGGGACTGGGCCATTTGCCAGTTAGGGAGGAACAAAATGCCTGCATGTAAAATGGAAGCCACTGCACCGCCTTTGATCATAAATCTGCAGCAGCACATTCAGCAGGTGAAAGTAAATGTTGATTTCCTTCTCCCATTTCCGAGCACCAGAATCCATCATGTTTCTTTACGCAGTTCAATATACAAACATATAAACCTCAAAGTGCAAATTTATAACAGAAATAGCTAGGTGAAATGTCTCCCATGGGGGAGAGATAGGCAAGTTTGTGAGTCATATACAAAAAAAAAAAAATCAGTGGTGCCATGAGGGGGGCATTGATGCATTGATCACTCTTGTCTATAGCCAGCTAATACCCGGAGAGGTTATTCAAGTGCAAAAATTAGAGTTACAAAAAACAGAGTCTGATAGGATCACTTGAAGAGGAAAGATAGAAAATGAGCATACAGAGAGAGAAAAAAAAAATTTATGTGTTGAATATCAAAACCCAGGTGGTGCTGCCATTTAATTAGATGTGCCAAGATTCCCTCAGGAATATTTAGAAGGGCAGCTATTCAAAGAAATTAACTCTTGAGGATCGTGGAGAAAGGCATCTACCTCTCGGTCAACTTTCCTTTGTGTACCCCCTGAAAACAAAACAATCTACTCATTACCAGGACACTACTTTGCTTTCATTATTATCACAAATTACTGTGATATCCACCCAGTTCTATAAAGTCATTCCGCACATTAATGTTTAATAATTAAGTATTGACTTTAGGGAAATCTGTGCCAGGCAAAATGCAAATTGTACTATTAAATATGCAATTGTTTATGAGAATACTAATTGTCCACTAACAAACATGTTCTGCTTCCTTCCATTTTTGCCTGTCTAGCCATCCGATTACACAGGCCAACACATATTTTGCTTCCTTAAACGTTACACCAATTCCTGGGTATATTTGGGGTGCTGATTCCAAAAATGGCATCTCTTTTGCCCTATCACGTCTAGTTTTGGAGACACAGCATAGCCTCTTTAGTGAATGATTCAAGCAGCTTCCTCATGAGGAAGCCATGGTGTAGACTTCCTCATGAGGAAGCTGCTTGAACCCACAGCCTCCAGCAGGGGGCTCACTCCAGGAGCTTAACTGTGGGTTAAGTCCTAACTGGAACTTAAAAAAAAAAATAAAGGTCAAAAAACAGCCTGCCTGGGACTGAACTTTGAGGAGTTTTGCAGCCTCAACTGGCCCCCCTTTTGGCAACTAGCAACCAACCTTTATATTTTGCAGCCATGGAGCACCTTCCCACCTAAAAAAAATTATTCTTCATAGGGATTTGAACCCCAAGCCTCTGGCTCCACAGACGTGCAGTTTATCCATTGAGCCATCAGATCTCTGAGGCTCAAAGTGTTTGGAACTAACACTTGAGGCACTGATGGCCACCAGCTGGGCTCAAGACCTTATATATTTGTTCTGAACACTTTAACTACTGTATAGGCTTTCCTATAGCCCAATGGAGAGAGTTTCCTATAGCCCAATGGAGCACCTCCCCACCTAAAAAAAATGGGATGTTTCACTCCAGCTGTGGCAGGAGTGCTTTTGCTATCAGGGAGCTCACACGGGATGGACGTGTGTGTGTGCGCGTGTGCGCGCGCGTGCGTTTATAAAAATGGTTTATAAATAAATAAATAAATAAATAAATAAATAAAAAAGTTGTGAGTTCCTGCACCTTTTTTTTTTTTTTTTAAAACAAAAAAAGCACTGCTATACTCTATCTCCAAAACTAGACATGATAGGGCAAAACGGATGCCATTTTTGGTATCGGCATCCCAAATTCATATCAAACCACCATGAAGTTTGGGAAAAACTTTTCTGACCCTCAATTTTGTAGGCCTGTGTTATCAGGAACTGCCTGAAACTGAGCTAGCATATAAAAGCAGGATGCAAGTAAGATACAGCGGAATGAGACATGGGTTCAGAAAATTAGGGGTGATGTGATTTTGAAATATGATTATGAAATTTCAGATATGAAATACTGAAATCAGTTGTCATGTGGTGATCAGTGCAGAAATCTATAACTCAGAGGACAGTCAGACAATATTCAAGAATTGGAGGAATGTATGGAGGGTATATTTACATCAGAACAAGCATTAACAAAGGAGAATTTTGAGATGGATTTGACTAACAAATTCATTGCACTTTTACCTCCCAGATGGAAATGCTCTTCTCTTTATAAGAGAAGATAGTTATTCTAGCTTCTACTTTAGATAGTTGCATAAATGCTGCATAATTTGAATTTTATTCCTTCACTAACTCATATTTGATTTGCATGTTTTTAACTTAGTATTATTTTAGAATGTTGCATCTTTATTATGTTTTTTTTTTAAATATTGTTGTTAGTCACCTTGAGAATAGGTTTCTCATACTCAGCAGTGATAAATAACAAACAAAAGCATAAATATAATACAGACATGCTCCCTTATCCCTGGAGGTTCCATTCTGGAACCCCCTGTGGATAGCTGAAACCACTGATATGGGTGAACACCCATCCCTGAGTTCCGGGGAAGCACCTCCCCTCTGGAGGTGAGGAGAGCTCTGAGCCCAGCAGAGGTTCTGTTGAGCTCAGAAGCCTGTCAGGAGGATCTCATCCGCAGATAACTGAATCAGCAGATATGGGATCCACGGATATGGGCCCCCTATATTAATAATAATTAGAACAGCATTGAACCCGCAGGAGAAGAGTCAATCATATTGTCTTTTGCCAACTGTTTGCTTCATTCAAGCTGGGCAGTGATTGAGTGGGAAAGACTCATACGTTTGGCCCCAACCATGGTTCTGGTAATCACACACGTACCTTAAAGACATGGAATCACGTGGACTTGTGAATTCACATGCACAGCTGTGTGTGACTGTGGTCAAGGGATATCAAATAGATGCTTGCCAAACAAGTATAATTCACAGTGCAGCGGGTTTCATTCTTGTCGAAAAGGACTTTATTTCTGCAGAAAGTTTCTTTGCATAGAAATGAGAAGTTGTTAAGCTTGTTTTACTTATTTACTGAACATATTTATACCCTGCATTTCCCTTCAATTATTGGGGGGGGGGGGTTGCCTGAAGTAGCTTAAAAAATTCATAAAACCACAACAACAATGCAAACATTTTAAAAACCATGAGGAAAAAGAACTAGTGGAACATATTACAACAACCAAGTCTTAATATCACCAAGGCATAGACCACCATGGTCAGGTCAAGTTTGTCTTGTCAAAGTGTAGTTTTGGGTATCAAGGTAATGTAGAGGCATCACTAGAATTCATGTCACCCTGTGCAGGAGGCCTGTGCGTCACCCCGTGTAGTGGGTGGGGCAATACCCCAGGTGGGCATGGCGATGTACCATCACCCCTCCCCCACCAGTTTTTTGGCTGTACCTTTTTTTATAACACAGATATTTCAATGTGGATTGTTTCATTGCATTCTGCATGAAATTACACATTGTTTGATATATAACATGATGGTATTATTCCTCCAAATTCTGATTTTAGTGATTTTGAAAACTTGTAGAGTCTCACACACACACACACACACACACACACCCCGTGTCAACTTACTAACACCTTATTGCAGCAGTTCTCAAACTTTTAGCACTGGGACCCACTTTTTAGAATGACAGTCTGTCCAGGACCCATTGGAAGTGACATCATCAAGCAAATTAAAATAAATAATTATAAATAATTAAATTAAAATAAAATAATTAAGTAAGGAGGAGCCAGTCCTGTTCTACCAAGTGAATCTACTCTGAAGTAAGTCCTATTGTGGCTTACTCTCAGGAAAATGTGGGTAGGATTACAGCCTGTGAGCCCAATCCTATGCATGTCTACTATGAAGTAAGTCCCATAGCGGTCAATGGGGCTTACTCTGTAGTCTACCTGCAATAACAACCCCCCAAAAAGAATCAGTGAGATCTTCAGCCCTCCCAGTGTCTAGTTTAAAGTTCTTCTATTTCAGGCATATCAATACAAAGACCCTCCTGGCTTTGCAACTACAAAACAGAAAACTTTCCCCTTATCATTCAAGCCTCTTTTTAGGGGGGGAGGCTGCCTTCTGGAGCAGCTACATCCGATCATGACTCTTCTGGTGTCCTCACATTCCCCTTTGCCTGGCCTGACCACCAGCCAAGGTACGTCTTTACTCACAAGTAAACATAACTGTGAGGCTGCTTTGCTTTCCATAGGGCTCCATAGACTGGGACAGAGGCAGCTGGGACAGAGGCAGAGGTGTTTTGGGGGGCTGCACTCATTGGATGAGGATCATTCTGACATCCTTGGAGCCTCTCAGCTTGCCTCGACTAAGTCAAGTCCACCTACTCGTGAGTAAACGTGGTCATGCGGCTTCGTTTCAGGTTCAGGCTCAGACTCGCTGCTGGGGGGAGCTTCTCTGGTGTTTTTGGGGGGGCTGAATTCATTGGATTGGGACCATTCTGGTGTCGTTGGATTCCTCTCTGCCTGCCCTTTCTGACGGACTATGGCAATTACACCTACTCACAAGTAAATGCGTGATACGGCTCACTTTCCATAGGGCTCCATGCATTTTTTCCTTCCAGTTTTTTGGCCATAACCTCTTTTGAACGAAAGGAGTGATTTCGATTCTGTGTTTTGCACTGCACTCCGCTGGCCATTCCGCATCCAACGGTGTATGACATGTCATGGTAGCTCATAATACCACAATGTTAGCGCATCCTCCCCCAGGGCGCGTCACCCCCCCAACGCTTCACCTGGTGCAGGCTGCACCCCCTGCACTCTCCTAGTGATGCCAGTGAGTTAATGCTCAAAGAAAGGTTCCATCCCAGTCAGTCCTGTCAACTCCTCTCCATGATTGCAGGCAAAGATTTTTCTCTGCCCTGCCTGGAGATGGCTAGGATTGAACCTGCAAACTGCTGTACACAGGGCATGTACCCTGAGCTAAGGAGCGTCTCTCACTGTGCTATTCTTGCTGCCTGAGCCAAGGCCCTTCCCTTGCAAGCTACTCCTGTGCACTGAACAAAGACCCTTTCCCCTGCGTGCTGCTCCTGTGCTCTGTCGCTGAACCAAAAAGATATTACTGTTAAATATGGATGAGTCTCTGAGAAAAACGAAGCCCACTTGAGGAAATACAAAATTATTTTTCTGCACAGCAAAAGTGACATTTATATTAGCCCTAGTTAATATACATTGATTGGATTAAAATGTATCTTTATGAATAAAAGTGCTCGGCTTAAGGAAATGAGACACCATCGATTTCAGTGACAGGACGGCAAAACACAAAGAGGGAAGGGATTGAGTATGGTTTATATGCAGGGGATTTAGCAAGGAGGCATTGATATACAGTATCTCTAGGAAGAAGTAGCTGCTAAAATTCATGTCTGCCGTTAAGTTAATTCCAGGCATGGCAGGAAAATCTACAAGAGTGAGACGGTGTGTTTTCAGATACACAAGTGAATTCACAGATTGCTTTTCCTCAGAGATATATCTGGCAGAATTATTCATAATTTAAACCTGCAAATATATATATATATATATATATATATATATATATATATATATATATATATATATATATATATATATATATATATTATGTAGACAAGAATTTAGGTATTTTATAAACATGCATCTTTAATAAAAACACTGTTGTTTTTAGAAAAGAATGTTAGGTACAATTATCTTTGCTGTCTCAACTTTTCCTAAGCTGAGTTTTATCATTCTTGAGATTTGTTGCATGGCATTCTTAAAGGCCCGATCTTATTCAGAGATGCAGCAACTGTTACCCTGCATGTGCCTGATCTTGTCTGATCTCGGAAGCTAAGCAGGGTCAGGCCTGGTTAGTACTTGGATGGGAGACCGCTTGGGAATACTGGGTGCTGTAGGCTTATACCATAGTCTTTCGAGACTGAAGGTTGCCAACCATTCAGAGATGCCGTGCTGATGTCGCACAGATGCCATCATGACAACAGCTATATCCTAAGCTCATCCTGGCACTGCCACACTAATGGCACAATGATTCTTGCACAACAAGTGCCAAGTACCAAGCCTGTCCTGACAAGCTATGCTAGTGCAGCCCTTCACAATAAAACCCCCAGTGGCCAGAGAAACACTGAAACAGCCTGCTATCCACAGAGCGGCGTCCTGACAGCAGCATGCCATCATTGTGACGTTGGTGTGTCCTCACCATGAATTGGAGCACTATCTGTGTGATGTCCGTGTGTCATTAGTGTGATGTCCAAGGAGCTAATCACTGTAGCCAATCAGCCCCTACACTAGCAGCCAGAGAAGTGTTGGCAGGGACAACTGAGCAGGGGGCAGGTGTAGGACCAAGGAGTGGCCAATGCTCCTGGGAAACCTCCCTCCACCAGCAGTTAGGAATGAATAACACAGCCACAAGCACCACCTGAATCATAGGGAGATGTCCCAAGGACAGACAGACGCATGCACACACACCGTGACATAAGGATGCCACTGCACCCCCACCCCCAAAAAGAGTTACACTGGCATCAGCAGTAAAGGGGCAAAAGCAAAGTTGAGGGACCGCTGTACCCTGGGTTCAAGTCTCCTCATCCCCACCCAGATAAACACATACACCTAAAGAATAGCTATTGAGCAGAATTCAGATAGAAAGATAGCTCCCTAGGAAGAGGGCAGCCATGTGAAGCAAACACACAAGCACCACACACATGGCAAGAGTTTCCCTGTGGGGGCATCTGCCAGTTGGAAGGGACCCATTCGCCAGGGAAAGGACTGGGAAGAGTCACAAGGGGAGCCTCAGCAGCACACAGGCAAGTAGGGTGGTCTGGGCTCACAGCACAAAGGCCCAGACTAGGAGCCAGGTAAGATAGGTTTGAGCCCAGCCAAGGGACATGCCCTCACCAGCCAGACACTCACCATTGGCATGGCTGACCAGCAACACCCAGAGCAGGGACAAAAGAGAAGAGGGATGTACATCTAGAACTCATATTGGCCACTCACCAAAGCTGCTTGCTAACCACCCAGCCGCAGCAGGAGCCAGGCAAAGAGGTCCACATCTGGCATTTAACAGCTTGCATCACCTCAAAGGCACACTTGACTGGGCAGATATAGCACTTGAACCTATCAGAGGGAGCACTGCATGGGCCAATTGTTCAGCTGGCATGAGACACAGGGCACCTACTGCACTGGTCTGCCTATCTAGTTGCATCGGCATCCTCACACACCCCACGCCCTTTGCTGCTTTGCTGGCACCTACTGGTGTGGGTGTCAGTATGCTGCTCCCCTGTCCCCTTGCCACTTGCCACCCTTGCCCACCATATACCATGTCAGCAGAGAACAGAGGACTCAGGATGACTACAGAGTCCCCCACTTTGGGACACATGGAATCACAGAGTTCAGATGTGGCAGATGCTGAGAACAGACAGCCTTGCCCCCTATAGAATCCCAGCCTGAGACCAGCTGACCTAAGGAACAACTAGGGTTGGTAGAAGGGATTCCTCTCTGCTAACAAAGAGTCCATTACAGCCCAATCTGACCCCAAACCATTGACAACGGTGCAGTCACATTTTGCAGATAATGTCAGCTCCTCTCATCTCTTCCCCCATTCTTGCCTGATTCATTCTTCTTATTTTGATGGATCAAAACCAATACTGCAGAGAACACTGCAAAGGACACATTCTTGGGTCTGTAAGGGTGTCTGTGCTGTGCCCAGAGTACATGTGGATCCAATGATCAGCATTGTGTGGTCCAGGATGTGACATTTGTCCCTTGCAACTCTTTGGAGTAGGGTAGGAGTAGGTGAAGAAGTTGAAAGGAGGAGAACAACAAAGAAGGCAGTATTCCCCTTTGCTTGGAAAAATACCATATTTCTTTCATGCATATACTCTTCCTTTGGGGAGAGTAAGCATTGTGGGGTTATTGTAGCCCTAAGCAATAATGACTCGGTACAGGTTCAGCCTATTTATACACGGATTTTTTATACACGGATTTGATTCAACATGAATGGCCACTGCAAATGAGAAGGAATGTGCTGATCCCTGGAGAAGAGGAAAAATTCATCCCTTCAAAATCAGTTTAAAAAACTGAACTGTCCTTTAACAATAGCATCCTTAATGAGGGGGTGGGGGGCAGCTGGCTGACAATCAATCAATCCTTCTCTCTCTAGCGAACCCCTCCCTTCTCCCTGAGCACATGAAAGAAAGGTGATCACTTTGCATTGGTTGAAGGGAGGGGCTGAGTGAAGAAGATGACAGATTGATGGACTGTCTTCTTAATGACTCTTATCTTACATCGAAAAGGTCAGCAAGGCTGTTTTTAAATCGCCAGAGCAAAGAAACTTTGTTTTTTAAATGGATTTGCTATAGCACGCTTTTTGCATCCACATGAGTGCTTGGAAGGGAACCCACTTGAATAATGAGGCTCAACCTGTACTTGATATCAGGGCCTAGGAGAGGGGGGTAAAGGGGGTAATTTGTACCCAGGCCCAGGGTCAAAAAGAGGGCCAGGAGTCAAAGGAGGGGGCCCAGAAATTTCCTGGAATCTTACATTTTCCAATCTACTCAGACTTGTTGCCCACGTGGGATGCTGGCAACAGTACCACAAGCATGTGGCTGCAGTTACTGCAGCTACTGGCAAGCTGTATATGCTGGACTGAGGAATGCATACATGACACTCTTTAACTCTGTCAAATCTGGGAGGAAACTGGACTGCTACAGGAGGTCTTTGGCTTGTGGATCTGCTTACCATGAAGGAGTGTAGAGGAGCTCAGGGACACAGCTGCAAGACTACAGCTGCTGCAGAAGCAAGCTTTGGTATGCACAGGACATTTTCCATTCTAGTGTGAGCCTAAATATGATGATGCTAATTTTTTGCATGATCTTCTATATTTAAAAGATTTTAGAGAGGCTTAAAAGTGTGTTTGGTTTTCCATTATTACTGTATCTAGCTGCCAGTGCCACATGGATGGGTAGACCTGTGCTCCAAAGACTTTTCCAGCTGTCACCACCCTCCCCTCACCTTGTTTCGCCCCTCCCTGCCCCCATTCTGCTTGCCCCTCACCACCCTCCCCTGCTCTCTTTCACCCCTCCCCCTTTACAAAGGGACCCTAAAGAAACTTTGTACCCTCTGATAAAATTCCTCTCAGAGGCCCTGCTTGATATCTTCTGATCACCTATAGAAAGGGAGGAAGAAAGAAAACTGGGATATGCATGCAGATTCAGTACAATTCCTAACCCAATTTTTGATCAGGCTACCATGCTCCATGTGCTGGTTCTATCAGTGCTGATCTCTTCATTCTAACTCCGAGTAAATATTTTAACTTTGCAT
This sequence comes from Tiliqua scincoides, assembly GCF_035046505.1. NCBI lineage: Eukaryota > Metazoa > Chordata > Lepidosauria > Squamata > Scincidae > Tiliqua > Tiliqua scincoides. The sequence continues at coordinate 195,433,834 of NC_089822.1, forward strand.
ATAAATACAGTTAAAACTCAAAGGACACCAATGCAGTATCAAGGTTAATGATAGCATCCATTGTCTTCTTGGTGTTTTTTTTCTAATGAATATGCAAATCCATCTGACTTGGTTAAGCTCCCCTTCTCCCTGATGCTTGTGACTGGCTTGGTAGTCCTTTGAGTATGTTTTATTCAAGAGAACAAAAACATGCTGGAACCTGAGACTTTGGTGAATAATAAATTGACTTTGCCTTGGCCTTTTAGCTCATTATGAATCTTTTAAAAGGTTAGTGTTCTTTTCTTGTCTCTTGCTGAGGTGTTTCACTCTTTCTTTTTTTTGGTCAGGCAGGGTTTTGGGGTAGAATTGCATAGTTGGAGCTTGATCATCTTTGGAACAAGATGGAAAGTGTTGTGTTTTTTTTGTGTGTGCTCTGCTAAGAAGGCATTGAAGATTTTTGAAAGTAAATTGGGGTCAGTAATAATTGTTTTATTATTGGTTAGGTGCCAACATTAACTGACTTGAGCCATCCAATTGCTGAAAACAAAGCACATGCTTCCTGAATTTTATTGCTGTCAAATTGCCACATGAACATATGAAGCTGCCATAGGTCTGACTTGATGTCAGAACATAGGTCCATCTCGCACAATATTGGCTATGCTGACTGGTGGTGGCTTTCCAGGTTTTGAAGGACAGAGATTTGTCCCAGCCCTACCTGAATAAACCAGGGATTTATCTTGGGAGTGTTTTCATATTATAATGATAATAATATTATATGAGGTCTCTTGTTATCTGGTGTGCTCCCTGGGGCATTTGGTGGGATTTGATGGATGTGGTGACGGCATCTGGCCTGGACGTCTTTAAAAAGGGATTGGACAAGTTTCTGGAGGAAAAATCCATTATGGGGTACAAGCCATGATGTGTATGCGCAACCTCCTGATTTTAGAAATGGGTTAAGTCAGAATGCCAGATGTAGGGGAGGGCACCAGGATGAGGTCTCTTGTTATCTGGTGTGCTCCCTGGGGCATTTGGTGGGCCGCTGTGAGATACAGGAAGCTGGACTAGTTGGGCCTATGGCCTGATCCAGTGGGGCTGTTCTTATGTTCATGTAAAGCATGTACTCTAACCTTGAGCTATGGCCTTCTCTTGGCCCTCTTCTTCATAGCTGAATGCAGATCAATTGTACTGAAAGATTTAGGACAGAAGTGGAATTTGATGGTGCTGGATCTATTTTTTTTTTTCAGATAATTATTTGAAACAGAGTATTCATATGCGCAGACAATTCACCTCCATTATGGGAATGAAGTTAAGATGTTCAATGTTGTCATTTATTATAAACATTAGAAATTATTTGGTTTACCAAATAATACAAAATAGTAATTATTTTATTAATAGTTTTAATCTGCGGTTTTCAAACTCTCAGGGAGTTTGAGGACCACAGTAAGTCCTCGCAGAGGAGGGACAAGAGGCAGCAGGGGCTGGGGGGAAGGCAGTGACGCAATCCCCAGGGCTCCCCAGGCATCCAAATGTGAAAGTGGAGCGATCACGCTCCACTTCCGGTTTTGTGGAGGTGGAGCGCAATTGCTCCACTTTCACTTTTGGAATATTGGGGAGCCCTCCAGACTCTCACACAGGGCTCCCCACAGCCCCAACAGGCTGCTGCAGGGACTGGTGAGTGCATCCCAGTCACTGCAGCCCCCCTTACCGACGCGATCCTAGGGATCACGTCACTGCCTTCTCCCCACCCCATCCCCGTCCTCGCCCCTTAAGGGGGCAGAGGCCAGGGCTGTCAGGCTGGGGCGCCGCAATGCCCCAGTTTGAATAGCTCTGTTTTTAATAATAATTAAAATGTCATTTATTAATAATAAATAATTATTTTATTATTTATTGGTATTATAAACCAAGTTAAACATTTGGTTTAATTACTATTTTGCAAGGAGGAGGGATTTAAACAGAAAATAGATACCCAAATGAGAAGATCCAAAAGCAATAGAGGGTTTCTTGAAAAAAAAATACATTTTTTTATATGATGACTAAGGGCCCAATCCTGTGGTCTGCACCGTGCCGTGCCTTTGCAGCACGGACCACAGTCACAAATGTGCCATAAGGCACGTTTATGGGGCTTACCGCCAGGCTCCCACTGGAGGTGTCTCAGCTCCAGCCGACACTGAGCCACCACCTGATGGGCGCCTCTGTTCCACAGCTCGGCGGTGCCTGCGACTGCTAGGCTGCAGAACGGGGAATGGGGCTGTGGTCAGGGGCGTGGGGGAGGTGTTCCAGGGAGGGGGGAGGCATGGTCCGGGGCGTTCCGGGGGCGGTGGAGAGACAGATCCATGGAGCGCTCATGGGCTGTGCCTTCACGAGCGCCTTCACTTTAGTGGCAACCAAACAGTCACCACTAAAGTAAGTAACCCCATTGAGGGGCTGCTTCCCTTACCCGGGGGAAGGGGACAAACATCCCCTTCTCCCGAGGAGCCTCCTGTGGTAGCGCGGGAGGCTCTGGATCTGGCGAGAACCTGCCAGGGAGCCGCTGGGTCCCGCAGCTCCGGGCAGCTCAGGATTGGGCTGCCCGTAAAGTATATCAGAGGCATCTCACATTTTAAAAGACATTATGCTGAACTGTAAAAAAAACCACAGTAACTACATCACCTTGATCCAGCTACAGCACATATGCAGTTTTGGTACACATATCCCTAGCCTGTAGAGAAGCTGCAGATGAAAACAGCTGGACATGCAGTTCCCAGTGTGATCAAGTCATCAAAGCAGACACAGCCCTGATTTGAGAATAAGACATGATGCCATTAGCTTTGGGGATGATCACAGGGGAGACTGCCTCCATTGACCTCCTCATAGTGTATGAGTGATAACCCTGGTTTCTTACTGGGAATATGTATGCAGCTGCACCAGATGAAATCTGTATAATCATTGCAATTGATTGCTTCTACAGAGCTCAAACGTCCTTCACACATAGGCAGCCACCCTGTGGCAGTCTTGCTGCAGGTTGCGTAGGCCACATGAGTGCGTGGTACATGTGGACAGAAGCAGGAGGGCCTCTAACTCTGTCAGAGACATGAATTCCAGAGGAACACTCCAGGCTGCTTCTTCAGACTGCTGTGTGTCTTGCTCCCTGGCTCAATGCACTACAGGCAAAATCACTACTGACTGCATGTGCACTGTAATGATCACACTGTAGGGGACTGGAGAGATAGGTTTTTGGGTTCACTTTGGCACACTTTGCCAAAAAAAGTCGGCCACCACTAACTTAAGATGGATCCATGAAGAGAGAACTTGCTGTGAGTAGATTTTCAACCTCACTGCAAATTTTAAATTCAAGCTGAATATCATTCATAAATGTAAAGTTTAATTATTTCCCTGAGTTTGGGAAAGCCTCAGGCAGGCAACTTCACCCAATTTGCCCACAAGCAAATTGGCTCCCACCACTGTCACACCATCCCAGATGTGAGGTGTCAAGGGACCCACCAGACAGAACTGATGGAGGATTGTACTGGGATGCTCAGGACTCAGTTGCACAAGTAAAGGCTGCTGATCAGTTGCTTCCACCCCACCTCATTTTCTGGAAGTTTAAAATTGAAGCTGGACCTGCAGCTCCTGCTGGGTTTTCTGCACACGTGAGCTCCATCTATGCACAAGGCACCTTCAGATATGAGGTGTCAAGGGACCCACCAGACAGAACTGATGGAGGATTGTACTGGATACCACTTCCAGCTGGGAAGGAAGCCTGGTTCAATTAAATTCAAACAGGAAGGTTGACCATGGTCTGTTCCCACAGGATTTGTTGTTGATGGACCTGTGACACTTTTTCTGGGAGTGGAGAGTCTGTGGGCATGCATAGGTAAAAGCAGCTTATTCTTGCTCACCCCTGGTGTGTTTTCTGGCTTTCTTGAAGGGGATAAGCAAAGCAGGGAGTGCATGGTACAGGTGATTTTAAGCAGTATTCCAGAACAATTTATCACAAGGGGGGGGTATGTTGCACTTTCAGTGGGATATGGTTTGTGCCCTGTCATGGCTATGTAGTATTTGGACATGAAGGACAAGATAGAAGAGTTATCTCTTGTGTGTGTGGCCAGCAGAGCTGCATGCATGGGCTTCACAGACAAAGCAACCAACATATTGGATAGGAGAAGTTCAAGGTGCTCAAGTACAATGTCCATGGCTGAGAGATGGTTTGGGCATAGTTTGTTCCAATGATTATTTCCTACTGGCAGATGGCAGCTGGATGACCCCAGTGCAGGTATTTATTGGGGGGATCTGAGCAATTTTAATGCATTGACAGCCTTCAAGGTCGGGTTACCTGCAAAAAGACAGAGGGAGGAGAACATAAGAACAGCCCCACTGGTTCAGGCCATGGGCCCATCTAGTCCAGCTTCCTGTATATCACAGCGGCCCACCAAATGCCCCAGGGAGCACACAAGACAGCAAGAGACCTTCATCCTGGTGCCCTCCCTTGCATCTGGCATTCTGACATAGCCCATTTCTAAAATCAGGAGGTTACACATACACATCATGGCTTGTAACCCGTAATGAATTTTTCCTCCGGAAATTTGTGCAATCCCCTTTTAAAGGTGTCTAGACCCAATGCCATCACCACATCCTGTGGCAAGGAGTTTCACAGACCAACTACACGCTGAGTAAAAAAATATTTTCTTTTGTCTGTCCTCACTCTCCCAACTATCAATTTTAGTGGATGTCCTCTGGTTCTGGTGTTGTTGAAGATGAAGAATCTGATATTAATAGCCCCTGCTGGCTTGTAGCCCTTTTCCTAGTATTAGGGAAGTAACACATCTCAGAAATCAAACCATTTCCTATTGGGCAGCACCAGTCATTTTGTTGACCTGGTGGGAATCCTCACACTGATTCTAGCTGGTCCATAACATTTTATCTCCTTTTGGGGAAGAAAGTATCCCAAACTCTGATTGAGTGGTTTACATTTAACAGTCTCTCAAATTTTCCCCCTGAAGTCAGGTAGGTTGACCTGCACCAACCACCAGGCGTGAGCTAAGATCAGAAAGGGATTCCAGCTAAGACCTTTTGATTTCCTTGTCGTCACCAGACAGCCTTAATTTTAGTAAAGATTCCATAACAACATCTGTATAACTATGTTAGTTTTGTCCCCCACCAGCCTTACTGCAATAAGCTTCTGCCATGAATGCTCCATTTATAACTTTCTTTTTTAAAAGCTACCACATCGAGAGGTAAAAGCAATGCATTCCATTCTGGGCGTGAGTTCTGCTGCTAGCACTGTGCATTGGAGGAGACTCTGATCACTCAGGAGGCAACTTAGCACTGCTTAAAAAGGCTCCTGAAATGTGTTGTAGTGAACGATGTCTTTTGCTACCCTACCCAAATATCCCATATTTTCCCCAGCAGGAGATGATGCATGCAGTCGTTTTACAAAGAACTACATTTGCTGCTGGCTTTCCAGCAAACTGGGGAAGTGAATCTGGAAAGGAAGAGAGGAGGAGGAGAGAGAGGAAGGGGTTCTAAAATAGCTTTCCTTGTAATTATACCTTACATGACCACAGCATGTGTTGTTCTTGCAGATGGTTCATTTTAGTTTTTTTCTTTCTTTAAGAACACTGCTTGCACCATTTCTGAAAGATTCCAGTGCTATTAAATGTGGGTTCTTGGCCTTGCTTGCAGCTTGATTGCAAGGTATAATTTTATTGCTGCATATTTCATTGTTGATAACAGTGTTATCCACTTTATCTGTAGTTGCAGCTCTCTCTCTCTCTCTCACACACACACACACACACACACACAGAGAGAGAGAGAGAGAGAGAGAGAGAGAGAGAGAGAGAGAGAGAGAGAGAGAGAACCTTCTACAGAGACTGGGCAATTCCTTAGATAAACTGTGGTGCCAGCAATCTGGGAACACAGGAAAGGTGCCAAGCTGACCACTGTATTTTTAAGTGCCTCCTTTCCCTTGCTCTTGGCTTTATGCTACAGCATTTAGGGTCAATAACAGCCAATGGCTGCACCATTTGGCACTGTAGAAGACAGTGCAACGCCCATCAGTGCTCACTGTGGAAAAGCCTACTTGCTAGTTTGGGTCATGAGGCCTGCAATAGTTTCATCTCTACAGGATGAAACAGATTCATGAAGGACACATCTATCAATTGCTACCATTCATGATGGCTACGGGCTACCTTCCAGGTCAGTGTTTCTGAATACCAGTGCAAGGGAGCAATGGCAAGAGAGAAATACACCTTTCCCTCCTGCTTGTGGACTTCCCAGGGGCAATGGGCAGGTCAGTGTATGAAATAGAACACTGGACTAAATTGGCCTGATCCAGCAGGGTTTTTCTTATGTTGTTATCTCCTGTTGTCCCAGTGATATTTCTGTCTCTCACATGCCTGATTATGTTGTGTCAAGCCAACTGTCTGTGAGAACTGTGTATTAGAAGTAACCTTGTCCTCCTGAGACCCCTGTTGGTCTGGGGGCTCATGACAATCTTCTTTACTGAAGTTAAGCAGGACTGAGGCTAATCAGTACCTGGATGGAAGACTACTTGGAAATCCCATGAGTTCCACCAAAGGCAGTGTAAATAAATCTACTCAGCTCCTGAATTTGCTGAGGAATGGCATTTCCAGAGTGGGCCTGCTCGTTGCCCAGCGCTGAGGTCACATCAGCCATATTTGGTGAGGTCAGCGCTGAGGTCATAATCAGCCATTATTTTCTTCAAGGGTGAAAGGTCTGCAAGTGGAAACCCTACCTGCCAAGACCAAGCAACTTTACGCAATCTCCTTCAAGACCTAACCGATGGAAAGGCAGGATAGGAAACTTAAAATTAATGAATTCTCTGGTTGACAGAAGACATGGAGCAGAACACAAGAAGTGGTGTGCTCCATGATTCATTCAGCTGGCTATGCTTTTTTGTCCCATCCCCTTTTCTATGTTTTATGGTTTAGTTGAAGTGTTAGGGTTGACCTGCAAAGGGGTTGCATGCCTGTTTCTCTGTTGCAGGACTGCAGCCATTGATGCCAACATTGCACACAAACAAATATTTGCACAATGCAAGACATTAGTGCAGGTGTATATATATACATATACTCACCCACGACTGAGGGCCCATTCCTATCCAATTTACTAACACTGGTGCAGCTGTAATGCAGCCCTGAGGTCAGGGAGCAAATGTTTCCTTCCCTTGAGGAGACCTCTGTGACTGCCTCCCCACCACAAGATGTAGCACATACCCCATTGGCACAGCTGCACCAGCACTGGAAAACTGGATCGGATTGGGCCCACAGTGTTGTAAGTGCCTGTGTTAATGCACTCAGGCAGCGCCATCATGAGTTCAATGGGGCTTGCTCCTAAGCGTGAAGAGAATCGAAATATATTCACCTGCTTGGATTTTGAACGTGTCATATTTTCTTAAAGCTGTTGGCACACATGTAGAATATACTTAAGTCATGTCAGACAGAGGGTGTCTGAAGCTAAGTGATTCTGGCAGTTTCATTGTAAAAAAAAAGATGGCAAGTCTGTTATACCATGAGGAATGTATAGCACTGTAAATAACCCACTGTGAGGCCCAACATTCTCTGCATGTCCATTACGATTATTGATTCACATGAGGAAAGGCTTGTGCAAAACAATGAAACTGAAGGACCAGGGGGAATTTCAGTGATGAACTATGTTTTAGTGTCTGGGCTATGTATATGGTATAATGATGGAGAATGCAGTCTTTACAGACATGCAAAAACTGTCCCTCTATTTCAATGGCTATTTCCACATTTTATACACTGACATGGCATGTTTGTAACACTGATCTGCAACACTGAATATACTCTTTTCACAATACAGGACTTGATTTGAAACATTGCTCCATATTGTATGCATGTCATTATTGACAGCATCCGCATTCGATGGGTTAAAAGCCATCACGTGTATGTGCAACCTCTTGATTTTAGAAATGGGCTATGTCAGAATGCCAATGCAAGGGAGGGCACCAGGATGCCGGTCTCTTGTTATCTGGTGTGCTCCCTGGGGCATTTGGTGGGCCGCTGTGAGATACAGGAAGCTGGACTAGATGGGCCTATGGCCTGATCCAGTGGGGCTGTTCTTATGTTCTTATGAGGGTAATACAGATGTGCATTGCAGGTTCATACAGTGTAATGCAGATCTGAACCATGTCTGTGCATCACAGTTGGCTTCCTTGAGCATTATCTGTCACATCCAGTTGCCCCTAATTTGTCACAATTATCTCAAATCTTATGATGCATTTACAGAAAAGGCAGAACAGAAACCCACTAATGAAATGAATAAATAAGCCTGTTTAGCAGCTCAGTCCTAACTAAAACTTTCCCTGCCAACACAGGCATGCCAACAGAGCATGCGCTGCATTCTGTGGAGGGCAGGGCAATCTTGGAGGCCACCTCCATATCAAGGAACATTGGTTCCCTAATCTTGTTGCAAGCCTCCACTCCCCCAATGAGTCTCATCAGATCTTTGCCAACTATTTTGCTGGCACATGTTTGAAGAATTAAGGGAGAAGGAACAGTAGAGGATCAGATTCCGGTACACACTGGTGCCAATGGAATCCACCTGTCTCCCCTGTTTTGCCTCCCACCCACCCCCTTCCATGCCCAGACACTCCCCTGTTTCTCCTCCCTGGTCTGGTCCTCCCACCACCCACTGGCTTACCTGAGCTCCTGCGTGCAAATGGCAGAAGGACTCCAACACTGCCACTATTTGTAGTGGTGATTCTGGAATGGCTGCTGGTGCTGCACTGCACACAACACCATATAGCCATTTACAGCAGCAAAACTGCTGTTCTACTATCTTAAAGCCCAGTTAGAATTGGGCTGTAGGACATTTAGGGTGCAATCCTAACCCCTTATGTTGGTGCTTTCCAGCACTGACATAAGGGCAATGCAGCTCTGAGGTATGGGAACTATCATTCCCTTACTTTGAGGAGGCCTCTGGAACTGCAGGATGCAGCACACATCCCACTGGCACCGCTATGCCAGTGCTGGAAAACACTGACATAAGGGATTAGGATTGCACCCTTAATCACAGAGAAAATATATGATCTTTCATATCAGAAGCAGAAAATCATAGATACTGGCACCACCACCAAAAAGGTTGTGTTTCTAGTGAGTCATTATACTGTCATCTAATCACCAATACTGGTGGCACCTGAAAAGTAACAGTCAGGGTAAAAAATAGGATTGTATGGACCTGGCAACAGCTCCAGACAGATCTCACTACCATGGACTAGACCAGAGTAGTCAGATCCTTTGCTTCCAGAAAGATGAATAACTCACAGCAGAAAAACTAAACTTCTGTCACCTTCTCAACTATTAGCTTGTCAGTTTCACAACCTACCAAACATCAGGTCGTGACCCACTGGTGTCACAGTCGCCCACTGGTGGGTCACAACCCACACTTTGAGAACCTTTGCACTAGTTCATGCCAAAATGATTAAGTTCAAAGCACATACCTAAGTTAAAACATTTTCAACTAACTAGTGTGCCTTTTTCCAACTTGTAACAAGACAATGGTTATACACCGGTTATATGGGCTTTATATTACAATGGGAAAGCTTGTGACATATAACAATATAAGGTGCAGCCATCTCAGGCTGTATCACTGATATCACAATAACACTCATGTTCCTCAATTTCTCTGACAACATCCTCTGGTTTCAATAACTGAAATACTTTCAGAAATATAGGACAAGGACACTTTTTCTGTAGACATTGTTCCTAAAGCAGAGTCCAAGTCAGAGCAGATTGGAGTGATTTTATTCACAAAGAAGTCTGCAAAACTGTCACAGCAAGTTACCAAGCACTCTAAAGCACTAGATGAACAAGAGAGTTCAGCTGAAATAGCCTCTTCATCCCTCGAATAAGCTCCACTGGATGTAACTATGTAGACACAATGGTGGCAGAGGGGAAAAAAGGTCTTCACCAAAATCACTGCCATCTAATACTGCCATCAAATGGACTCTGAGCTATACCTAATCAGATCTTTTCCACATGAGCCAGCACCTCATTGGGATGAAGTTCCAGGTAAGAGAAGACACAGGGCGCAATCCTAACCAGCAGTTATGCCGGCATAGGAAGCCCTGGAGTGTCGCAAATGTGCCGTAAGGCACATTTGCGCCTCTGTGGGTGGGAGCTGCGTTGGCGCATTCAGATGTGCCGATGCGCGGAGACAGGCAGAAGCCTCTGCAGTGCCTCCCGCGCCGCCACTTGTGTGCTCGCGCCACCACAAGCAGCGAAGGTAGGCGTGGGGGGCGGGAGGTGGTGTTTCTGGGCAGGGGGAGGGTGGGCGATGGGCAGCCCTGGGGGCAGGTGCACGGGAAGCCGGGGGCGGGGCTGGGAACCGGTGGTTATGCCAGATCCCAACCCCCATCCCCGGAGAGAACTAAGTGGCTTCCAGTTGCTCCGCTCTCCTTGGACTTGTGCCACCTCCAGAGGTGGCGCAGGTCCGAGGAGACCCATAGGGGTGTGCAGCCCTTACCCAGGGGCAAGGGGAAGAGCTTCCCCTTGCCTCTGGCTGAGCCGCTGCACCCAACGAACCTTCACTGGATGCAGCGCAAGCCTCCTGGCTTGCCTGCTGCAGCGCAGGTTAGGATTGCACCCACAGTGAGTTAAGCAGCTGTGTGAGTTTAGCAGCAGGGCAAGGCTGCCAGTCCCCAGACACACCCCATCACTTCCCTTAAGAAGTTAGCCCAACTACGTTCAGTTTTCTTGATTGGCCCAAAACAAATACACAAGCTGTGCAGTCAGAAAGCCAGCAGCAGAGTGGGGGCTATCCAATGTAATGTGCTGAGTGTCATCTGTATGACTGTATGCCCCTTGGGCATAAGTTGAGGATGTGTGCTTGATGCAAAGAGCCCAAGGCTCTCAGGGAATCAATTTGATCCCTTGAAATATTGATAGCTGATCTGGAGAAGCAGAGAAAGGCAGAAAGGAACCATAGTGAGACTTCCAGGGATGTGAAGGTGTTGTCCCACACTCAGATGGGCAGTTCTTCAGCTGCCAGGGAAGGAAATCTTGGGGAAGGAGGGTGTCATTATGAGAAAAACATTCCCCTAGTGGGGATCCCATCTTCAGTTGATTTGCCCATATGCTGTCACAATAAGGATAGTCCTCTGGGAAAGAGGGGGGGGGGCTTCTTTAGTGGGTGATTCTATAGTCAGGAACATAGACAGGGGTGTCTGTGATGGCTGTATGAACTGCATGGTGACTTGCCTACCTGGTGTGAAGGAGGTGGATATCATGTCTCATCCAGATAGGCTGATAGAGAGTGTTGGGGGGGAGGTGGCAGTCACACGTCAGCATCAGTGACATGGGAAAATGTAGGTGGGTGGTCCTAGTGGTCAAATTTAGGTGCTAGGAAGGAAGCTCAAAGCCAGGACCCCAAAGGTAGCAGTGCTACCTGTTCCATGCACAGGGCCAGTTGGACAGGCAGAGCTAAGGTATTTCAATGCCTGAATGAGATGGTGGTGCCAGGAGGATGGGTTTAGATTCATTAGGCACTGGGGAATGTCTTGCAATAAGCCAAGCATGTAAAAGAGGGATGGGATTCACTTGAACCAAGGTGGAATCAGACTGCTTACACATAACATTAAAAAGGTGGCAGAGAAGCTTATAAACTGATCCCTGGGAGAAAGCCAATAGGAACTGAATGGTATCCAGTTCAGGGTTCGTGATTCTTATGTTATGAGAGTGGAGGGATTCAAAAGCAGCAAGGTAATGACATAGTATGAATTAGGAGTGGAAGTGTGATTGGATATGACAGCTTGTCCAGCAGAACAAAAGGCTGATAAAGGGGTAAACAAACAACCCTTCTCAGAACACAGTAAACAGGTGCTTTTATGCAAATGCCCAAAGTCTCTGAGCTAAATTGGGGAAATTGGAATGTTTTGTGGCTAGGGAAGGCAAGATCAAGAGCCAGAGAAGAAATTAATCCAGTGGGCCTTCAGTGGGCAAGGGCAACAGAGGTTGTCAGGCATATACACAGAGACTGGATAGAGACCAAGGGCCAAGGTCTGGATAACCCAGAAAATCAGACGCAAGACTTCAGGACCTAGGACAGATCACAGGGAGCTAGCTTCTTGCTCCAGCCAAGGTATCCAGACAGGTAACAGAACAGTTGGTATGCCAACAGGCAGGCTGATGGTTTGTGAAATTTGCCATTCAATCGGTCATTAATGCAGGCATGCTTGGAATGTAGAGGTGTTTCTTGTGAAGATATCATCCTAATGCAGATGTGGTGCATGAAATGAAATTTGAAGAGGTCTATCATGAACTAGTAATTGAATGATCTACAAAAATGAATGAAAATGGCCTCCAAGAGAAATAATATGGCAAATAAAAAAATGGAAGTATTGGGAAGAGCAGCAAGTCTGCCAGTATTGGAGACTGAGCTGTTAGCTTTCCTCTTCTGATTCAGATTGATTCTAATTGCAAACATAAGTCAGTTGATTGTGTTCAGGTTTTATTTATGATAGGTTCTGATTACACAAATTATGACAAATTAGAATTAGGTAGTAACGAGCCCAGCAGTACACTCTGTGTTGCTAGGTAACAAGCCAGCATTATTTCAAATAGTCCAGTCAATGAATGGTAAGTGAAATAGCTAAACCATTGTGTCATCTATTTCCTTCTCTTTCAGTATGGATGCTAAAAGCCTTTTGAAATTTCATCCTATTGAATTCTAGGGATTTTTTTTTTTAAGCAACAGTTCAGGCAAGAGCCTGTGTTTGGACTCTGTGTTACAGAAGTATTACCCGAACAGCAGTTGAGGTCACAGCTGGCTTCGGATTTGACAATTACGTTGATCTGGAAGTTAGACACCCCACTTGTGGTCAGTTTGTTCTGGTGTCATGGTACCCTACCAGTCAAATCATGTAGGTGACCCACACCAGGGAAGCGTAGGGAGCCCCTCAGGCTACAGAACAATCTTTCATCCTTGATGATATAATAAAGGCATTTTCTAAAATTTTTGAGAGACTCCTTTTTGGTTCAGCTCAAAGTAGTCCGACTACTAAAACTGGTCCGATGTTTCAGTGAAGCATTAACCAAACTATATATGAATGACAATTTTGGATGCATATTTCCTTCTGAAAACATCGGTGGGAAGCCAGTCAAAACAGAAACTTTAATTGATGGAAAAGGAGGTGGCAATATCGGTTCCAAGGAGGATTAACAGTTCGACATGGGAAGGGCATTCTCACTCAGAGGTTAAATTTATAACCTACCTTTCCAAAAGCTCCAAGTGGCTAACAACAATTCATAATAAAGAATACAATCAGTAAAATTTTAAGCACATGATCTAAAAAGGTTGACAGTAAAATACAATCAAAAACCAACACATAGCAACCCATGGGGACGGCATGAAACAGACTGGAACCATGGCAGGATAACTGCGGTGGGGCGCTTTAGGGCTTTTCATTCTTGATTATACTTCCTGTCCCCATGTGCTATTTTCAACAAACAACTTCTGTTAGCTCTCTGCTCAGGCAAAGCCAGAGACAAAGCTAACAAGTTGGTTCAAGGAAAGTTGCAGGCAGCTGAGTCAGCGGAAGTACACTGCACCTGTGCCTGCCACACCCTAGTTAACTGAGCAGACTCTGATTGGGTGCTCAGACTACTTAAGCCTCAGTCTGCAGCTCTACCAGGGCAGTAGGTGTAAACTGTGAAACTGCTGCCGGAGACTTTGACGATCAGATAACTGTGTGTGTATATGCTGTAAATGACCTTGGACTGACTGACTGTGATTTGTGGATACTGACTTGGATAAGGTAAGGCTGGACTGCTATACTCTACGTGTATGACCTGGACTGTTTTTTGACTACTCTGTGTGTGCAACTCCTTGCTCAAATATACAACAGCAAGTTCAAAGACTCTGCTCTGTCTGCTGGTTTTTGTGCACCCTGCTCTACACTGGGACACACTCAAGGTTCCTCCAGCCTTAACAACTTCAACTGAAAAAAAATGGAAGATTTTTTAAAAATATAAAAGAGCTCAGTGGGGCATGATCAGGAGCAAAACCACAATGGAGTTTGCCTGCCTCCCTGGCTTGGTTCCGCTCTATGGCCCATGGCCCTAATTTAAAAAAATATGATAACCCAACAGACCATGTTATGTAATTAGTGTAATGTGTAACTTGGTCCTTAGGATGACAGCCCAATCCTAGCCTGCACTGAAAGAGGCAGGCCAGCTGGCCTGTATTGTATCCAGTGCAGGGTTGGAGATGATTATGGTGCAATTCAGGCGAGGAGACTTTTTTCCCCTTACCCTGAACACTTTCCTAGCCACTGCAAAGAGACTACTTGGATCGACACCAGCTAAATCACTAGCATAGATCCAAGCAGCCCAGAGTTAAGCTGGGCTGCTTCCGGGGGGGGGGGGTGTTAGGATTTGGCTTAAGTTTCAAAGGCCAGTCCCACCCTCCTCCCAGGCCTGGCCCACCCACCTATCATTCTCCCCTCAACCCAGAACACCCCAAAATTCCCTCCTCCCACCTTCCCCAAACCTCCATAATGTCGGCCCTTCAGAGCACAAACTCATCACCACTGTGGCTTGCTCTGACATGGGGAGGCCGGCACGCATCCTTTCACCTGCCTCCCCAGCTTAAAGAAAGTGCAGCCATGCCTTATGGCACGTAAATATAAAGGACTTACACTGGCCCAGCATGATCTTAGGATTACACCGTGAATATGTTCAGTGTTTGTTTCAGTAGCTGTATAGGGACCCTATGACTTTTTTTTAGTGCTTCTATTTGAATCCTATCTTATGCACGAAGAGGACTAGAGGAAACTCTTGCCCAAACTCATCTCTGCCAAGGATCAGCAGAGGCAACTACTTTTAATCATCACATCTGCACTTCAGATATTTTAAGACCACTTCCCTCTTTTTCCTTGTCTTGGAACAGCAAGAGAAATCCCCCTGAACTGAGCCCAGTACGGGTTTCTACTCTGTAATTATACCTGTCACCACTTCCAGCCGAATGGATATAAATAGCCGGCACAATAATACTTTCCTAGTGTGTTTTGTTTTTTTTTCTCCTTTCAAAAAGCCTACATGCCCCTGCCTCAGATGGCAATGCCAGCCTGGGATGCACGAAATCAACAAGGCCCCTTCTGTTCTGCCTTCCACTTGCATTATAAAAGCATATGTTACCCACTGAGGCAATAGATTTTATGTAATCTTGTTTGCTTTGGAGGAATTGTCTGCAAGGTTCCTGTCACATGGGGAGGTCAGAAAGAGTGAGTCTAACGGCTTAATCCTAATGCGCTTTGATTTTCATGAATTTGGAGGTATGTGGATATAACTATTTTTATTCAGCAATAACAGTGAGGATTATGGCCTGGGACTTGAACCTGCAGTGCAGAAGTCATAATACAAAAATACAAACAATCTACTGGTAGTCAATGCTCATTTTAAGAACTCCTGTCATTTAGGGCCTGATCCTACCCAACTTTCCAGCACCAATGCAGCCATGCCAACAGGGTGTGTGCTGCATCCTGCAGTAGAGAGGCAGTCACAGGGGCCTCCTCAAGGTGAGGGAATGTTTGTTCCCTTACCTCAGAGCTGCATTGTAGCGGCACCAGCACTGGAAAGTTGGATAGGATTGGGCTCTTAGTGTCCACTTTTTTTCAATGATGCTTTTTGTAGAGAAAGGTTGAGATGGATGGGATGGACGACTTCAAGTCAAGGAAGAATTTTTTTTTTTATGTTCAGCTTGAATTGACTTGAACAGAGTATTTTGTTGCTCGTGACCTATCCCTAGACATTTGTACCCATTGCTTGAAAATTTATTCAGTGAACTCAGCTGAAACTGGCAGAAGGGGAGAGTCCCATCATCTAGGTTCAGCAAGGTTCATTGAAACAATTCACCATTTTCAAGCAATGGGAATTGGAGAACCATCCAAAAATAGCATTCACTATCTTGCTAAGATTTTGTCACTGTGATGACTTCTATATGATGAGTACTGCCTCCTAGTGGCAGAGATTATCTTAATGGTCAATTCTATCCCTTGCAGACCAGCTAAATCCATAGGGCCACAGCACACAGGATCACGGCACATAACCTATCCCTTGTTGGCATCCTTCCATGGTATCGTCCTCTGAATGGTGGTTCTGAAACAAAGTGTCCTCCAGTGCGTGAAGCCTGGGTAAAGTAGATACGAAGGATAGATTGTTACCCATGCAGCAAATCCCCCCTCTCCACGTCGCTGAAATGGTCCAATGGAAAGGCAGAAGCCAATACAGTTGGTTCCAGCGGCATTGCAGGAGTTGCCAGAACGTGACTGTGTTCAGCCATGAACTGCCTCAGGGACTCCGGCTCCGGATTTTGCCTCGAGGTTGACTCCTGAAGCCTTTTCCTTAACTGGATGTAGCCACAAGGCAGTGGAGGTTTGGGATCAGAGTTTTCCTTCTCTCAGATGAGCTGGCTTCCCAGGCTGACGAGCCCCATCTACCCGGTGGCTGTTTAGTCACCTCTTATGACAAGTACAGCCAGACTGAGGGCCTATTCTGATCCCCAGCCCCCAGGGGAAAACCTATCCCATACATAACAATATCCAATTGTTGACAGATCAAACTGCATCCTGGAATGTAGATTCAACAATGCATAGAGGCGGGAAGGGGAGGGCTAGCGGCACAACAGAGGAGGCAGGGGTGCAGTCAACTTGTGCTAGATGCTATCCCCTCTGGTATCCCTTTCTCTCCTCAGAACTGCACCAGCTCACGTTCTAGCACAGGTCTGAGGAGACCCACTGGTGAGCAGGAGTGGCCTCTTCTGCCCTCCCCCTCACTGGATGTGGCACAAGCCTCCTTGGTGTGGCTGCACTGGGGAGGGGGAGAATATGATTGGACTGTCAATCACTACCTATCAAACCCAAAATAGAAGGAATATGATATCCGTGAGCTGTTCAGTCTAGGAAAAAAAGCTCACTATCTTGAAAGTCAAAAAGGTTGAAGGAAGAAGATAAGACTAAAATTAATATGCCTGTTTTAAGCAGCTGTGGAAAATACTGACGTGCCCACCCAAAAGATGGCACAAAATTAAATATCTCCTATGTGTAACATGAACATTTCCTATAGCTTTTACGAAAATACTGAGTATAATATAGGCTGCATTAACTCACCAACTAGACTTTACTGCTCTAGAGGTTTTGCTATGTAAAATGCAACATTTAAGTTTAAGTAGTAGGTCAAACTAATTTAGTTCCTGCTTTCTTTTGCCTTTTAACATGTATAAATTTAGGAATTTAGTTCAGCAGACCCTGACTCTGGATTATATTCACGTTGGAGGTGCACTAAACACATACATTAGACTTAAAACACTCTTTTTAATAAGGAAGGCAGACCATTAAAAGGGTGGACCATTAAAAAAAGGGATAAAAGAACTCCAAGGTATGGCATGTTTGAGGTTTTAACAGGGTATGTATGAGCTGATCTTTAAATCATCTTTAATATTCAGCTGACTTGAAATATGAGAACGTGTTTTTGTGTTCTACATTGGACCATACTCTGAAGCTTCTACAGAATACACATTTCATTCATTCATTAAATCATTCATTCAGAACATAAGACACTGAAAGCTCTTCTCCAATGCAGTTAAAGCTTTGAAGTTCAGGCAAAGGAAAACCAGAGGGGGGAAAATGAAGAGATCATGCTCACTAATGACAAATTCTCCAGAGTCCTTTGCAAACAGGAACTGATATGCAAAATTCTTCTTGAGTTGGCAGCTTTCCTGAATGATCACATCTCAGTGAAATGACTGAATGCTTTCCAGGTTGACATAGTTATACAGGCTGTGCACCCTTGCTGAAATTCACCACACATCGTTTTGAATATCTCTATAGTTATAGTTTTTCCTAAACTGCATATATACATAGGCATGCACAAACATGCTGTATGAAACAAATCTTGGAAGTGTTGAAATTAACTCTCAAAGGAAAACACAAATGTACAGTAAATACAAAGCTCAAAAGTACTGAGAGAGAGAGAGGGAGTATACACATCAAAATTCATCACATATAGCATTAGTTCTTGCCGACAATGCAGCTGTCATCGCCCACTCTGCCAAAGATCTCCAGCAGCTCATGAACTGTTTTAGCAAGGCCTGCCAAGACTTTGGACTGACAATCAGCCTGAAGAAAACACAGATCATGGTTCAGGATGAGGACTCACCTCCCTGCATTACAATCTCAGCGCACAAACTGGAGGTTGTCCATGACATTGAGTACCTTGGCTCAATGATCTCCAACACTCTTTCTCTCGATACCGAGCTAAACAAACGCATCGGTAAAGCAGCTACCACGTTTTCCAGACTCGCAAAGAGTCTGGTCCAACAAGAAGCTGACGGAACATACCACGATCCAGGTCTATAGAGCTTGCGTCTTGAGTACACTTCTGTACTGCAGTGAGTCATGACTCTTTGCACACAACAGGAGAAGAAGCTGAATGCTTTCCACATGCACTGCCTCTGACGCATTCTCGGCATCACCCGGCAGGACAAAGTTCCAAACAACACAGTCCTGGAACGAGCTGGAATCCCCAGCGTGTATACACTGCTGAAACAGAGACGCCTGCGTTGGCTTGGTCATGTCATGAGAATGGGCGATGGTCAGATCCAAAGGATCTCCTCTATGGAGAACTTGCACAGGGAAAGCGCCCTACAGGTAGACCACAGCTGCACTACAAGGATATCTGCAAGAGGGATCTGAAAGCCTTAGGAATGAAACTCAACAGATGGGAAGCCTTGGCCTCTCAGTGTTCTGCTTGGAGGCAGGCTGTGCAGCATGGCCTTTCCCAGTTTGAAGAGACACTTGGCCAACAGTCTGAGGCTAAGAGGCAAAGAAGGAAGGCCCATAGGCAGGGAGACAGACCAGGGACAGACTGCACTTGCTCCCGGTGTGGAAGGGATTGTCACTCCCGAATTGGCCTTTTCAGCCACACTAGACGCTGTGCCAGAACCACCATTCAGAGCACGATACCATAGTCTTTCGAGACTGAAGGTTGCCAACAACAATCTTTTTATGAGATAAAATGATAAAATACATGCAAAGGGATTTGTTACAGGATAAAATATTGCCCATTATAATCCTTACTAAACTTCTGACCACAACTCTGTGAGATGTATTACTCAAGAATGTTACATGTACTGAACATTCTTCCCACTTCATGTTCTCAAGTGTTTTATATGTATTTCTTTTATCTGTTAAGAGTTAGTTCAAACATGAGCCAGGTACAATAGGTTCACATGCCCCCCTCATACAGGGACAGACCAGCCATGAGGCAGCTGGGCAGCCCAATCCTACTAGATACCCTACAAGATGATGCAGCTGCACTAATGTGGCATGTGTTGTATCCTGCAGGGCAGTTTCAGGCTGCAGAGACCTCCTCAGCATAAATGGACATTTGTTTTCTTCCCTGGAGCAAGCCCTCATCAGCCTGCCAAGTCTACTTGGACTGTGCCAACTTTATAACGCTATAGCTGGTGCAAGTTCACATGGACCTGGGTTAGAGGACTGAGGCTGGGAAAGGGGGCAAGATATTGGCATGTACCACTGCAGCCAATACTGCCCCTTCCTGACCTTGATCTGTCCCTGTTCTCTGCACTGTACCTCCCCCTCTCTGCCTCATTCTACCCACACCCACCTACCTCCCACCCTCTGCACAGACTTACTGGTTCTGTTGGACATCCTCCATCCACCGGCTCATTGACCCAGCTGCTCACTGCTTTCAGCAGTGGTCAGGCAGTGCCTAATGCAGGCAGGAGATAGGAAAGCCCCATTTCCATGAGTGGATGTTCACTCACAATTCACAAGATGTCTCTAACTCACAATA
Source organism: Tiliqua scincoides (assembly GCF_035046505.1). Lineage (NCBI taxonomy): Eukaryota > Metazoa > Chordata > Lepidosauria > Squamata > Scincidae > Tiliqua > Tiliqua scincoides. The sequence continues at coordinate 195,453,645 of NC_089822.1, forward strand.
CAATCCAAACTTGCCTGTCTGCTGGCACAGCAGCTGCTACACTGGACGAGGGTGTTGCAAACACACTGTAAAGCACGTTTATAACACCCAGAGAGTAAGCAGCACTGGTGGGGAGGCCTGTGACACCTCGCTCTAGTTGTATTAAGTGGACTGGCCACTGGCAGAAGTAAGAGACACGCCGGGTGGCAGAGGGGCAGGGGGAGGCTGGAGCAGAGGTGGGAAGGGATTGTTTCTTGGCAGGGGGAGGGCAGAACAGGGGTGTATCAAGCCCAGGAGGGGACAGGATCAACAGAGCAGGCCTCCATCATATCTTAACCCCTTCCCAGGACTGCCAGCTTCATACAGGGTTGCTCAGACTTGCAACAGCTAAATAGCTGGCACAGATTCAAGTAGCCCCATTTGGCAGGCTGGGGCATTACTCAGGGTGGGAAAAATATCCCCTTAGCCTTCCTTTAGTGGAGCCCATGCAGTCCTACTGTCCCAGCTCAGCTTAGGGTTGGGCTGTGAGTCCCTCAGCTACGGAAAAAAGGAAAAAACAACATGTGATTTGTCTGGAGTTACACCAGTGTTCTCTGACAGAACAGAAGTCTGAACCAAGATATCTTCTGACACAAGCTAATTTTGTAACCAGGCAGAGGAAGTCTTTTGCATGCATATACACCCACATCAAACAGGGAAAAAGGTCTCTGCCATTAAAAGAATTTTCCAAAGGGAATCTCCAGCTTATTGAAGAATCAAAGGGATCACTGAACCGAATACCAACTAATTGTTCATATAACTTACGAGTATTCCAGTGAGTTTATGTCAAGCAAAACAGACAACATGGTAGTGGCTTGTGATGATTGTTTGAGTAGATTTTGAGCCTGTTATCCTTTCACATTGTCTTCAGCCTTGTAACGCAAATGTATTGTGCAACACAGTTAATTCCTCCATTTCCTTCTAATGACCTTCACTTTATTTAACTTAATTAAAGCTACTCATAGAAGTAATTAGTAAGAAAAGCAGATTCTTTATCTTTTTTGGGTGCTTAAAGAAGCTGCACGGCTAACAGTGGAGTTCATTAGCACATCTCTCTTGAAATCAAGATGTGCTGTCATGAAAAGATAGCTTCATTCCGACAGCCATTCTTCTGAGTTTTGTTATGGCCAGTAAACTTTGCCTTGATGAAAGTTCTTGTCCCAAGAGCTTGATGTTTTCACATGATGAGATTTATGGAACAGTGTTCTCTACATCCATCTTTTAAAACGAGTGCATATTTCATCATCCAAAGAGAGAATGAATAATGATATGATCAGTATTATAAATGAGTACTGTGAAACAAATCCATGCCTCCTGAGAGTCATATTTACAAGTGCTCTTTCTGAAATCAAAATGATTGGCTTTTTAATATACATTCTCCCTTCAGGTCTGCTATACATCAGGTTAAGTACTGCTCAAGTCCATCTGTATTTCAAGTTTCATTTTTTCCAACACTACTTTCAGATTGGTCTCTCATTGAATGCTGTCATGTTAGGCTCTGTACCCAAAAAACTGGTGCCATACAAATTGGTGCCATCAATAAGTTTACCATTGTCTTTGATATGGTACCTTGTGGCACCTTACAGTGCAAACCTAATGTTCCTTTGAGCCAGCGCAGTCTTCCCTGCTCCAGCTCCAAGTGTCAGAAATGGGTTGTAAGGCACATCTGTGACAGCTTGCAAGCCAGCTGGCACAAAGGCCTGCTGCCTTCCATGCGAACACAGTGCTGGCCAACACAGATAGATTTGCACTGGGTGGCACAGGGGTGGGTGGGAGAGGGTGGTGGAAGGGCGTTTTGCTTGCTGTGTTCTCACTTAGTTTCCATGACCACACTCTGCAAATATCAAGTTTGTCCTGCACACCTTGAAACAACATCCTAAAAAAATCCCAAATCTATTGATTTTGTAGAGGCATATTCAACTGTGTTGATTCTGAATGTGAGAAATGACAGTGGCATTCTACGTAACTCCTCACAGGGTGATGTAGCCACGCCAATGGATTGCGCATGGCATCCCATGGGGGAGTTTCAAGCTGCAAAGGGCTCCTCAAGGTAAAGGAACTTGCCTTGGGGTATGCCCTTACTGCCCGATTTACTTGGACCTGTGACAGCTATGTAGCTGCCACAAGTCTGAGTAGAACTGAAAAGGTGGATCAAGACTGGGAAGGGTGATTGGATATCATCAGTGCCACTGCCGCTCATACCTCCCCCTTCCTGGCCACAATCTGCCCTCCTCCATGCCCCAGTATCAGGGCCTAGGAGAGGGGGGTAAAGGGGGTAATTTGTACCCAGGCCCAGGGTCAAAAGGGGGGCCCAGGAGCCAAAGGAGGGGGCCCAGAAATTTCCTGGGATCTGACATTTTCCTATCTACTCAGACTTGTTGCCTGCACAGGATGCTGGGGACACTACATGAGTTGGTAGACCTAGGCTCCAAAGACTTTTACAGCTGTCTCTACCCTCCCGTCACCCTCCTTTGCCCCTCCCTGCCCATATTCTGCTCACCCATTACCACCCTCCCCTGCTCTGTTTCACCCCCCCCCTTTCCAAAGGGGCCCAAAAGAAATTTTGTACCCCCTGAAAAAATTCCTCTTGGAGGCCCTGCCCAGTATCCTTCCTATTCCTCTCCTTCCTGTTCCGTTCTGCCCATCCCTAACTCCCTCTGGTCCCCTGCACTGGTTTAGCGGTGCCAGGGCTCCTTCTCCATCTGCTGGCATATGGACCTAGCCAGTTGTTGCTGTGACAGTGGCCATGCCATGCTGTAAGGCAGGGGTCTCTAAACTTTTTGGCCAAAGGGCCGCATCAAATAGCAGGTACAGTGTTGAGGGCCAGAAAAATAAATTAAATAACAAAATTTAAATAAAAACATTAGAGCTGGAACTTGGAAGAATTAATAAATGAATGGGCTCAACTGCCCAGGATTTCTGCAAGCAGCAGCACAGCCCAAGAAATAAAGCACACACTTAAATGGCCCCCATTCCCCCACCCCAGAAGCACAACTCCAGTTGTGTTTGGTCAACTGGGCCAGAGGCTCTCAGGGGATCAGAGGCTGGCCATGGGCTGGATAGAGGCTGGCTACGGGCCGCATCTGGCCCCCAGGCCGGGGTTTGGTGACCCCTGCTGTAAGGCATATGTGATAGCTGTAAAGGACCTTATGCTGCCAAAATGTTTGTTCCGGAGGCATAAGGCACTGTTAGGACAGGGCCATTAGCTACACTTTTTCATTTCATCCTTAACAACCAACTGTCCCATGCATTCTGCAGGTCAGGATTGTGACATCATTAGCCAAAGTCATTATAAGAAAAGATTCAATTATATTTAAAACAATCTTCCAGGCTTCCGGCAAAACCCTAGAAGAGCCAGGTACTTTTATCAGGTGAAAAAAAGAAGCTTGTAAACAAGTCATCCATCTCCTCTCATTTCTACCTCTTCTTCAACAAGATCTTGATTATAAAGTACTTTGAGCACCAAGAAGTACAACATAAATGGCAAATAATAAAAACGCTATTCGCCATAGCAACTATGAATGGGAAGGCTTGAAAGGCCCAACATCGACAAAACCTGAAGGGAAAATCAGAATGAATGGGAATAATTATCTGCAATCTTGTGCCCAAATAGTGCCTCAACCAATGAATGAGCAAAGCAGAATATAAACAGCATGTAGTGAGAATTAAGACAGGCACTGCATTCAGTGACAAATGGAGGCACTCTGTTACAATAATAATAATAATAATATACAGTATTTATATACCGCCTTTCTTGGTCTTTATTCAAGACTTTATTCAAGGTGGTTTACACAGGCAGGCTTATTAAATCCACGCAGGGATTTTTACAAATTGAAAGAAGGTTCTCTCTTTCAAGAACCACCACATTCAAGATGTTACACTCCGATCTGGTTTAACATTCTGGCCTCCATCCTCCCACGCTCCGAGCAGATGGAACAGCTCAGCTGCAGCTTGCCAGCTGCTTCAAGGTCGCACGGTGCCGGTGGCCTTGAACTGGCAACCTTGTGGATGTTAATCTTCAGGCAAATGGAGGCTCTACCCTCTAGACCAGACCTCCTGCCCAATACAATACACACACAGAAACCAGTTTCCACAAATGCATGATGCTAACTAGTTGTTGTCTCATGACATATAAAAAGGTGCTTGGGGTGGGGGGGATGGACACCTATGTTCAGCAGAAATAATAACAGTTCTTTTACCGATTGCTTTTTTTCCCCATTTATTTTGTCAGCCATCTTAATACTGAGGCGCATAAATACCTAAAATATGTAAATAAATAATAATTTGAATATCATTTTATAGATTATGGCCCCAGTTCCCAAACTTTGCTCAAATGTTGGGACTACTGTGAGTATTTGTGGGGGTGAGGGGGGGAGGGATGGCAGTAACTGCACCTTTGGGGAAAAAGGGGTTTTTTTCATGTACCTGGGGGTAGCACCTCCCCTACTGAAGGTGCAGGAGGCTGCAGCTCCCTCTGTAAGCCTCCCTGCACCTAAGCACAGCTCCCAGATGCAATCGTAATCCACTTCTTGTCCAGAGTACCCCACAGTTTCTATTTAACTGCAACTTTCCTCCTCTGTGTATGTCAGCTATCTACCAATATAGAAAACCAAACAAAACAGGACAGAAGAGAAGGTGGAACTGGTCAATGACAACTTTGTTTCTGTCTTCTTTTGCATGCAAGACTGTGCTCAACCTAGTGAGAATGCATCTGCTCTGATGGTAAGAGTGTGTGTGGGGGGGGGGTTCCTTCCTTGGTCCTGCACTGCACAGCACAAGGCAGGGTTAGGCAACACCTGACTGGTGTACTGGCCCTGCAGGGTGGGACTTGAGCAGCATTTTTGCTACTCTTGCCACCAGCCCCCCACGTGGAGCTTAGGAAACCTCACCCTACTCAGTCTGAGACCAGCTGGCTGCCCTTTTGGGGGCCTGGTAGGAATGTTTGGCTTTCCACCTCTTTGGCAATTGGTAGGAAGTATTTTTGCCTACCTTAGACCACTCCCCTGAAGTGTGGCATTAATTTAGTCAGGCTGGCCACTTCTGGCAGGTATAGTGAAGGACTGTGAATAGGAAGAGGGACCTGGCGTGCCCCCTAAGGTAAGCGAGGGCCAAAGAAGAGCCAGTATCAATCACAAGAGGCTATCTGGCTCAGGGGTGCTGGTTAGTGACCCCCTTGGGCATAAATTGCAAAGTCCATCTTAGAGGCTGCCTGGTTCAAGACGGACTGAGTAATTTGACTGCCTTGACCCCCTTTCCTGGGGTTGGTGGAAAAAACCAGGGGTTGGCAAGAGGCAATCCCTGCTTGGAGCCAGGGTACTAGTGCCCAAAGAGAACATGACAGCTGCATCTGTTTCCCTCGGGTGAAGGTGAGGGTCTCGAAAAGGGTAGTTCTTTTTGCCCCAAGGTTGAATTCAAGTAGCAGAGCCAGAAGAGGGGCTGGAATTCTTTCTCTGTCCCAGACCAGTAGCCTCGTCACAGGAGCAGCTTTCCTCTGCCGGGGCTGGCAAAACACACAAGGAGAAATAAGGAACTCTCAGGAATCATAAATTAGTCTCTCCCAGGGAAATGAAACTTCTTTTCACAGCTTTCATTCCCTAAAGAGATCATTCCAGCTGATTCTCAGCAGGCTCTGCAGGAACAGCGAGGCACTTGCTCTTCTGTTCCTCCTTCCGCTCATTCCTATTAGCCCCAATTTATTATTGCCAAGCCAAATCCCTCCGTGGTATTTCAGCCTCCCCAAACTTCCACTCCTATCCGATTTGCGTGGGACCTTATTAGCACCTCCAGCAGTGCAGTCATTCATCCCTTCCTCTGACACTACAGGGATTTGAACGGTTACAGGAGCACCTTCCAGGCCAAATAATAGACTCCATCGACATTCAGGAGTTTTGCTGCTGGATGTAATTAGGGGGAATTTGCATCTCCTGATTGCTCGTGCTCTTCAAGAACAATGTGAGCTAATGACAGCCTCCGTGAAGTGGTTTGGCTGCATTACCATGCTACAGTCCTGTTTGAAAACAGCCTCTAATTTAGAGGAGATTGTGAAGGGGGAAAGGATTCTTTCCTGTTCTCATGGATACTCTTCTCCTATGAATCCACTTCTCTTTGGCTTGGTTTTTGCTCAGTCAGATGCATTCTCTTCGATGATAAACAACAAATAGCTGTTCATGGTTGGTTAGCCCCTGAAGCAGCCTTCAGGGATCCACTGCATGAATTGGGACAGATCCACTGCTCCTGCCTGTAGAAACCCCAGCCCCCCAAACCTCCCTGTTGCTGCCGCCTCCTCCTCCTCGCCTACGTGGCTGCTTAGGGCTGAGGCATGGCATGGCTGTTTGAAGCATGTCCCTTTAACTTCAGCTCCAGCACCATCTCTTTCCTCCAAACGATCCCATTTGAAATAAACAGGATAAGTGGAACATGCTGAGAGTTATTCTGCTGCATGCTACTGATGGTATGGGAGCCAGTAAGCGCTGTGCTGACAGTAGCAGGCCATGGAGCCTCCACTGGAGCACTGGAGGTGCCTGTTGAGCCTCTACTTGAAGATCTCCAATGAAGGAGAATCTACCACCCCCTCTTGGTAATCGGTTCCACTGCCAAACTGAAATACTGACAAAAATTTCTTCTTGATGTCCAACCAGAATCTCCTCTCTTGCCTGGGCTGAGAGGATCTCAGAATCTCCATCTGAGCAAGGAAGAATCTTCCATTTGATCTAGTTCTACTCTCAGAGGCAGCTGAAAACAAATTTGTTCCTTCTTCCATACTGTTGTGTATGTAAGTTATGCAGGATTGAAATCCTGCATAACTGATTGGCCCAGATTTATGGCTGGCCAATCAGGTGATGGACTGAATTCTTACCTTCCAATTGGCCCTCTAGTTAAGGTTTCAACTGCACCAATCATGGGGAGTCTGGGCAGAGCTAAAGGCTATAAAAGCCAGGGGTGTTTGCCTTGTGTTTCATTGCCAGGTTCTGTTCTTAGGAACAGAATATGTTAATAAACATATTGAGCTGTTGTCTCTATGCCTTCCTTTATTCGCATGGACCCACTATACAACACATACCCTTCAGATATATAACACATATAACAGCCCTTCAGATATTTGGAGAGCGCTATGTTTTGCCAGACTCCCAGTCCAAGTTCTGCCTGAAGAATTAAAGCCCTCTTTCAGCTAATTAGCTCCCCTTTTTACCCAACAATGAGTCTGGTTCTGCCTTGCAATCCTGCTGGACCCCACTACCGGGGTAGCTCAATCTGCAGAAGTCCTCTTTCCTGTCAGCGGCCTCCCACCACTACAGCAGCCCCTTGGTCCTCCACAGGTCTTAGGCGTGGCAGCCAAACACCAATCTCAGTGTCTCCAGTAGTTTCTGGTCCAGCAGTCTCCAAAGTCCATTGACACATCAGTCCATTAGTTCCTCACTCCATTAATCCAGTCTCCCCTTCCTCAAGCTCTCCTGCTACCCTCACCAAACTCTCCCTTCATCAGGTGTCATCCGGTCACCCTATTGCCTTCAAGTGGTGCAGCTGTGGAGCACATGCCCTGCTGAATGCCCAGGCCTTTATCCTTAAAGGGGCCACTGCTGACACCACATCCTATCTCCTCGCCAGATCTTCCGCTATTCCAATACACGTTATCATATTCCCTCTTAGTTTTCTCTTCTCCAGGCTAAACATACCAAGTCCATCAACCTTTCCTTGTAGGGCTTGTTCTCCAGTTCAGGGCTTGTTCTCCCCATTAAGGGGGAATGGCCCAGATTTGGTTCCCAATGGTGGGTCGTGACCCACCACTTTGGGAACTACTGCTATAGAGAGTCCGTGTTGTGTAGTGCAGTAGTGCATAATGGGGTCTAATGGAGTCCTGGGTGGGCCAATGTGGTGATGTCACCCCCTGTGACACTTTGCCACCCCTGTGCCACTCCACCACACCCTCTAGCATATTGAATGGCTCCATTTCGGAGGCAAATAGATACAGGGGAGGGCCAAACTTGCTCTTGCCACCACCACCTTCTTCATTGTCGCCACTCTATGCCTTCAAGTCCACACCCCGCCTCAACTGGCTACTGGGGCACCCACCTCCCTGCACCACCCAAGATATGCCTCTGGTATAGTGGTTAAAATCTAAAACAAGACCAGGGACATTGGGTTCAAGTCTGCATTCAGCTATGAAAGGAAGTGGGTGACTCTGGGCCACTTTCTCTTTCAGTCTACCTGACAGGCTGGTAGTTTTTGTCATGCATATAGACTCCTCAGCCATTGATTGCTTTTGCTTCTTAAATACACCCCCACACTCAAGTCCCTCATCCAATTGCAGAAGCAGAACTGCGACACTGAGCAGATGAAGCTGCCCCGCCGGAAAACAGTTGAAGATGTAGTTGAAACAAATGACTCATGAATAACTCATCGCCTTGAGTGTAATGCATTTGTCAATCAGTTCTAAATCAGAAATGAAGTCATAAAAAAAAGCAAAGCCCAGTTTTGGGTAATTTACAGAGAACAGAGGGGAATCTGTCTGACACATTATTTGCTATATATATAGATCATCAGGTTGTACAGGAGAGTATTTAAAACACTGATCACTGCATTGCTCCAGTTTTACCTGAGGTTAATGTTGCTGCATTTGTAATGTAATGTTCACATCTTCACAAGTGAATATCTGTGGATGGAAAGTGGATAGTTTCTCCTGCAGCAACATTGTCATGTTCTGCATCCTGCAAGTTTCAATTTGTTTTAAGGGTCTGCTGAGTTCCAGGGTTTGCAGAGTTCCTAACATATGCCTTATAGTCAGCGGCAGTCCTAGAGGTTTGCCCACCAGGGGACACTATCCCACCCATCGCCCTGACCCGGAAGTAACTGCAGTGACGTCATTGTTACTGCAATTACCTGCAGCATGCTGCCTCCTCTGTTCCCCCTTTGAAGGAAAGGGGTAGGCTCCTAAGGAGCTATTTGCGCCACTTCTAGCAGCGTGGAAGGCTCCAAGAGAGCTTTTGGTGCCCAGAAGGCAGAAGTGCCATCTGCCTTCTGGGCGCCTTCCAGCAGCATAAAAAAGCTCAGAAGGAGCAGTCTGTGCTGCTAGTACCCCTTCAGAGCTTGAAGGGTTGCGCACCTCCTCCGCAATCAAAGGAGACGCGTGCCACTTCCTGCCAGGTGGGCTCCTTGACTGTTCTGATGGCTGCCTTCTCTCCTCCCCTTTCTTTAAAGGGGAAGACAGGGGGTGGCCCTCAGATATGGTCACAGCCACTCTTGGTGTGCTTCATCGCTGATCTGAGGGCCACCCGCCTCTACTCCCCTTTAAAGAAAGGTGGCCCTCAGACTGACACAGAACCACAACGACAGTGGCTGTGCTCCTGCATTTGTACCCCCTGTCCCCTCTTGGCCCACCACTGCTTATAGTGGCCTGTGTGAGAGAGACATATCGCTCATGTGTATTTTCTAATGTGGCCAATTGAATGGCAAGTAGACCACAGGAGAAAATAAATGTGCGCGCAGTGTGTCTCTAAGATGCACCCTGCACATAAAGTCTCTGCATTTGAATCATGCCTGCATCCCAAAATATTACTCATGCACCCCCCAATAAGCACAAAAGATAGGTTTGGGTAACTGGGCAACTTTATTAATAAACAACAATAAACACCATGTGGTCCTCCCTGCCATCTGCAGTGGTGGCCCAGAAGCATGCAGCTCCATTTGCTTCCAGAAGGTGTTTTAGCATCAGGTGTTTACCAGAAGGTGGTAAAGCATCAACTACCACTGGAACACTAGTTCTGGCAGTAGCACAACCCAATACAACTGGGCCGTGACTATAACAAATGCATATACAGATATAACCTAATTATCCATGGATTTTTTTTTTACCTGTGGTTTTGTCTCAGTGTGATGAGAAGGACCCTATAAATTAAAAGGAAAAAAGTTGTTTAAAAATAGCATTGTTAATGAGAGAGAGAGAGAGCAGCCGGCTGACAATCCATCAATCATTCTCTCTCCAGGCACTTAGAACAGCTTCACTCTGAGGCAAGCGACCCTTCCCTTCCCCCTAAGCATGTGAAAGAATGCTAAATGGCATTCTAAGCACCTGGAGAGAGACTGATGCATTACAAAGGTCAGCAAGGCTGTTTTTAAATCACCTAGCAAATGGACATTGTATTTAAATCAGTGTTTCTCAAACTGTGGGTCAGGACCCATTAGTTGGATTGTGAGTCAATTTCAAGTGGGTCCCCATTCATTTCAGTATTTATTTTTAATCTATTAGACTTGATGCTACCATGGCATGTAGATCCATTTGGGGAAATGTTACAGACCTGTACTTTTAACAGCTACTGTGTATATTCTTTTAACAATGGGACTTACTCCTGGGTAAGTGTGGATAGGATTGCAACCTAGGATTGTTAAAAAAAATTTCTGCTTGATGATGTCACTTCCGGTCATGTCATCACTTCTGGTGTGTCCTGACAGATTCTCATTCTACAAAGTGGGTCCTGGTGCTAAATGTGTGAGAACTATTGATTTAAATGGATTTGCTTTAATGTGATTTTTGCCATCCATGTGAGTTCTGGGAATGGAACCCTTGCAAATAACGAGACTCAACCTTTTTTTAATGGAACCAGACACACACACACCCAAACCTGTCTTATGCAACTCTTTATACATTATGATTTTGTAGAAGTAGCATTTAGCAAATAGCATTGTTATAGTAGTTCTCCTGCTTAATTTGGATCATTGGGTTAATTAATTCATGACCTGTAGCCCATGCCTAACCACATTTATTGGAAGTAAACAGCTATGCTTAGGATTGCAGTCATGGACTAAAAAAAACAAAACACAATCATAAGACTTCACTCTGTGACATATTTGTTTCTTTTTCAACCGTAGTGTTTCAGTTTTAAATAGTCATCCTTCTGACAGAGGAGTTAGTGCAGCTGATGGCACATTCCGCCTCTAGGCCAGGAGGTTATAAGTTTAGTTCAATATCATGGGTTAGGCTCAAATCCAGGGTGACACAACTGTGCAGGCTTTTGAGAGGAGGCCATACTATTCAAGGTGACATCCTTCAGATGAGATGCTCTATCAAACTCCTTTGACCTTATCCCTCTTGACTGGGCAGGTAGAAGTTCATGATCTCATGACACTTTCAGAAGGAAGAGAAGACCACTTCAGTGTCTAGGCTGATGTGCATCTTCTTACGAGAAAAAGGCTCTGATGTCCAAGGCAATGCATGAACTATATAACAATGGCTGTATTCCTTAAGAATGGCTAGAAAACTTACAGACCAATCCTATGGACTTTGATGCCTGCTACTGCTGAAAAAGTGTCAGAAAGCACTTTTCCAGCAGTGTGATCAGTAGCTGGAGCTCAAGCTGCCTGCAGGAACAGGTAAGCTGCTGAGAGAAGTAGAAGGGGATAGAGAGAAGTGGAATAGAGTGGGTAGGGGGCAAAATTGGGTATGGAAGGGGATTTGATGGGGGCAGGGAAGCTTTCGGATTAATTAATTAATATTAATATTAATAATTAATATATTGTTTCATCAATTAATTCACTTTTTATACCACCCTTCCTCTAAGCAGCTCAGGATGGTGTGCATGGTACCTCCCCTTATTTTGTCCTCACAACAACCCTGTAAGGTAGGTGTGACAGAGATAGTAATAGTCATGACATGGAATGAATAATAATAATGGCTAGAAAAATAAATGCAGTGAATATTTCCCCACAAGCAATGGATGAAATTCTGCATCAAATGGTATATAACATGATGGGATTATTCCTAAAGGCCATGATTTCCAGAATTTTGGTCTCTAGGGTGTCACCCCCCCCCTCCCGCGGATGTCTCATTGGCCTGTTTTGAGTTAAGGCAGTGGTTCTCAAACTTTTAACACTGGGACCCACTTTTTAGAATGACAATCTGTCCAGGAACCACCAGAAGTGATGTCATGGCTGGAAGTGACATCATCAAGCAAAATAAAATAATTATAAATTATTAAATTAAAGAAAAACAGGTAAATAAGGAGAAGCCAGCCCTGTTTCACCAAGTGAATATTCTTTGTAGCCTGCCTGCAATAACACCCCCCCCACACACACACACACACACAGATAAAGCAGTGAGATTTTCAGCCCTCCCCAGTGCCCACCTTACCAGCTCAAGCCTCTGGTTTATTCTTTGGGGGGGGGGGGGGTGGCTACCTTCTGGAGCATTTGTTGAGCTCCACTTTCATCAGATTGGGACCATGCAGCTAGCCTTGCATTCCTCTTTGCCTGACTTGACCAGGAGCCAAGGCACATTTGCTTACTTGTGAGTAAAGGCAACCATGTGGCTTACTTTCGCTTTCCATAGGGCTCAATACATTTGCCTGCTTGGAGGGAGGGACTTCCTTCTTGTTTTTTGAGGGCTGCTTTCATTAGATAGGAACCATTCTTGTGTCAATGGATTCCTCTCAACCTGCCCTTTCCAATGAACCATGGCAAGTTTGCCTACTCGCGAGTAAATGCGCGATATGGCTCAGTTTCATTTTCCATAGGGTTCAATGCATTTTTTTGTTTTTCCGTTTTTGATCAATAACTTTTGATGGAAATGAGATATTTCAATCTGGTTTTCTGCATTGCATTCCACTGGAAATTCCACATCCAACGGTATTTGGCATGATGGGGTTACTCCTAACCTTCACGATGTTAGCGATGTTGGGGCATTTGTGGTGTTACACCCCCCAAGGGTGGTACCTGGACCGCCCCCTCCACCCCTTGCCAGCTACACCACTGGGTCCTACCCTCCATTTTTGCCACCTCCCTCTTTCCCTTCTCTCAGACCCATTGTGGGGCCAGGAGGCTTACATGGGGGTAAGGAGATATAACCCTCTTTCCTTGCTGAAGCCTCCCAATTCCTTTTTTTTTTTTTTTTTGGTGCAGCTGCACCAGCAGGGGGCAAGGAGATAGGATTGGGCTCTCAGATTTCCAAGGCATATTACAGTCTCAAATATTAGGATGTGACAAGGGGAAAAATACTGAAGCAAACAAACAACACGTTGAAAGTGATTTGATGTGAAAATACAGCACAGGAAAACTGTGGAAAAGGCTACAGCAGGGGGAAGAAGATGTTTTTGTCTTGACCTTCCAAGCCATAGTGATTTAAACATTACTCAGTGTTGGATCCCCGGGGTGGTCATCCTATGATGTGACCTTCTTCTCCAGCATAGGGTTTGGAGGGATGCCAGGTCTCTGGAGATGTCAATAGGGTTGGGCATAAAGTTAACCACATATTGGAGAGAATGATGAATCATTGGGGTGGGGTTCATATTGTTTGAAAGGTGCTTTCCCGGCACCTTTCTGATTTTGTGTTCACACAGACTTTATTGTTCATGGGTGATGGTGTTCATTTGTCTTCTCTGAGTTTGACCTGCAATGCAGTCTGTGCAGCTTCATTGTTAGAAGGTGGGGCAGTGGGGATTAAACCTAGGTTGATCCCAGGTTAAGCCTCTCCCCTGTGTAGCAGGTTTAGTGTGGTTATGGAGTTCAGAACAGGGATTGGCGTGCATCCCAAGGTTAGATAATTGGTTAAGGAGGACCCAAAACTGACCCCAGAGATCTATGCAGCTTGGGGTGTTGGTTGGAATCCCTTTGAGGAAGGATTTCAGTGTCAGGCCCAGGGGATTTGTGGGCAGTTTTGAATTTTGCAGCTTCCTCAGTCTCCCAACCATTGTTTTGTGGATAGACAGTGAGAAGCTGGGGATTGGCAGGTGGTGTTCCTTTGCTCCGAGTGTGGGTGGTGATGCCCATTAGGGTGGATAGCAACTGTTGTCTTGCCCAGTTTAAGAATCTGTACCAATTGGAGGTAGAGTAGAGGTTAGAGAAACCCTGTTGCAGATTTTATGTTACTATCATTAATAAACTATGTACCTTTTAACCCACACCACCTTGTCTGTGTTTTATTGGGGGGTGCATGGGAAAAGTCAATGCATTTAAAGGAATGAGGGATAAAGAGAACAAGGGGGAAAATGTGAGTTCTTGGTGCTCTCCCAGATACATTTGTAGGCAATCCTACATAGAGAAGCCAAAAATAACACAGGCACTTCTTTCCACTGAAACCACCCTGCCATTCCGAGATTAGGACTGTGGCTGATCCTGCCCATTTAAATGTAGGGCGGTAGCAATTTATAGCAGCATGACAAGCAGCAGAGGTGATTTTATGCAGAGGATGGTCATGCTGGCATGAAAGCTCCTTGACAAATCTACTTAGTAATATCAAAATTGCTATTTTAAAACATTGTCAAACGTATTAAGTTCTCCAAATGAGAGGGGAAAAGCTTCACTGGGCCTGCAGAGAACAAGCATACGATATTGCTCAGCTGCATTTCTTTCATGTTGAAGTCCAATCGCTCTGACCCCATCTTCTTTCAACACTGTAGCAGCATGGAATATGTCCGTTTTTTAAGACAAGAACCCATGAATGGGATTGTCTCTAATGCTTGTTGTTTTCTGCTACCATAATATGCTTAATCCCAGTGCTGCCATGTGCAGTGGTCATGTCAAGTGCTTGAGTAACTCCAAAGGTATTTTAAAGATTGATGCGTCTATTTAAGTATCAAGATGCATCAGTTGAGTGGCATGGTAAAATCCTGAAGTGCAACTCATAATCTTTTCTATTGTACTTCTGTAACATGCTGAAACTCTTCCACTTGTCAAGCTAATTACAGTGCTCTGCTCTCCTCTACTGTACCTTCCCCCTCCTATCACTCATCAGCGTCTGCTGTCCCCCATGCTGGTTTAGGATTTCAAAATAAGGTTGCTCGTAGGAGGAGGACTCTATAGCTGCCTAACATTTCTTAATGTTAAATCCGTAATCTTCCTGTCTGACTCCTACTCACCATGCACCCATGCAGGGCCTCTGCCGTCTGCCACATTATCTGATGAACACACTCACAGATGATGTCCAAGAACATTTTATGGAGTGATATATACATTAGGTGAATGGAGTTTCATGTTCTCCTCTGGCATGAAGTTACATGGTCATGTTATTTTTCCAAATTCCATTGTGGTTGGGTATTTTAAAATAATGTGTTCACATTTTACTGTGCTCTTGTCCTGTGGTTACAGTCCTACTCAGATGTGATGATGATGGCCCCCTGACACAGATGCAATGACAGCTGAATCCTAAGCTCATCCAGTGTGAATAGAGAGGTGAAACACCACAGACCAGACAATGCCACACCGGTACAGCCCTCAGTAACATCACCCACATACATGGAAACCACAACACAGACTGTTATCCATGGAGTGGAGTCAGTTTAATGTCCAGTCTAATGTGTTAAATGAGTTCTTTGCATCTGTCTTCACGGCAGAAGACCTCAGGCAGATACCGCTGCCCGTACGGCCCCTCCTGACAAAGGAATTAAGTCAGATAGAGGTTGAAAGAGAAGATGTTTCAGACCTCATTGATCAATTAAAGATCAATAAGTCACCGGGCCCTGATGGCATCCACCCTAGAGTTATTAAGGAATTGAAGAATGAAGTTGCTGATCTCTTGATATGCAACTTGTCCCTCAAAACGGCCACAGTGCCAGAGGATTGGAGGATAGCAAATGTCATACCAATCTTTAAAAAGGGAAAGGGGGGGGGGACCCAGGAAACTATAGGCCGGTCAGCCTAACATTTATACCGGGTAAGATGGTGGAATGCCTCATCAAAGATAGGATCTCAAAACACATAGACGAACAGGCCTTGCTGAGGGAGAGTCAGCATGGCTTCTGTAAGGGTAAGTCTTGCCTCACGAACCTTATAGAATTCTTTGAAAAGGTCAACAGGCATGTGGATGCAGGAGAACCCATAGACATTATATATCTGGACTTTCAAAAGGCGTTTGACACAGTCCCTCACCAAAGGCTACTGAAAAAACTCCACAGTCAGGGAATTAGAGGGCAGGTCCTCTCCTGGATTGAGAACTGGTTGGAGGCCAGGAAGCAGAGAGTGGGTGTCAATGGGCAATTTCCACAATGGAGAGAGGTGAAAAGCGGTGTGCCCCAAGGATCTGTCCTGGGACCGGTGCCTGTCAAACTCTTCATAAATGACCTGGAGACAGGGTTGAGCAGTGAGGTGGCAAAGTTTGCAGATGACACCAAACTTTTTTGAGTGGTGAAGGCCAGAAGTGATTGTCTGGAGCTCCAGAAGGACCTCTCCAAACTGGCAGAATGGGCATCAAAATGGCTGATGCATTTTAATGTAAGTAAATGTAAAGCCATACACATTGAGGCAAAAAATCAAAACTTCACATATAGGCTAATGGGTTCTGAGCTATCTATGACAGATCAGGAGAGAGATCTTGGGGTGGTGGTGGTGAACAGGTCGATGATAAGGTCGACCCAATGTGCGGCGGCGTAAAGAAGGCCAATTCTATGCTTGGGATCATTAGAAAAGGTATTGAGAACAAAACAGCTAATATTATAATGCTGTTGTACAAATCGATGGTAAGGCCATACCTGGAGTATTGTGTCCAGTTCTGGTCGCCACATCTCAAAAAGGACATAGTGGAAATGGAAAAGATGCAAAAGAGAGCGACTAAGATGGTTACTGGCCTGGGGCACCTTCCTTATGAGGAAAGGCTATGGCGTTTGGGCCTCTTCAGCCTAGAAAAGAGACAGCTGAGGGGAGGACATGATTGAGACATACAAAATTATGCATGAGAAGGATAGCGAGATGCTCTTTACACTCTCACATAACACCAGGACCAGGGGACATCCACTAAAATTGGGAGGGTTAGGACAGACAAAAGAAAATATTTCTTTACTCAGCGTGTGGTCGGTCTGTGGAACTCCTTGCCACAGGATGTGGTGATTGCATCTGGCCTGGATACCTTTAAAAGGGGATTGGACAAGTTTCTGGAGGAAAAATCCATTGCGGGGTACAAGCCATGATGTGTATGCGCAACCTCCTGATTTTAGAAATGGGCTATGTCAGAATGCCAGATGCAAGGGAGGGCACCAGGATGAGGTCTCTTGTTATCTGGTGCCCTCCCAGGGGCATTTGGTGGGCCGCTGTGAGATACAGGAAGCTGGACTATTTGGGCCTATGGCCTGATCCAGTGGGGCGGTTCTTATATTTCTTATGTCCAAGGAACTAATAACTGTATGAGAGCCCAATCCTGAGCTCAAAAGGCAAGTTTGCGAGCCCTAGCACTGGTGCTTCACCAGTGGTAACCCAGTGCCAGCCCAGACCTTTGGGTTAGCGGAGAATTGAGTAGCCCCATTTCAGGGCTACTCACTTTACCCGGGGGAAGGGGGCGAAAGTCCCGGTCTCCTGAGGAGCCGCCAGTGGCTGCCCGGACCACGCAAGAAGCTGCAGCAGCCATTTTCAGTGCCACTGCAGCCCTGCGCCCCAGGCAGCTCAGGATTGGGCTCCTAATCACCCCACAAAAGGATCCAAAATTCTTCATGATCACCCCCATGAATCTGGGGGTAAAGGGCCAGATGTCAAAGTTCCCTGTTCTCAAGAAGGGCCAGAATAAGGAGAGTGACTCTTCCCACTCCTTCTTTTGGCTCTTTTGAGAATAGCCAGCTGAACAGATAGAGAGTGGATTAAATCACTGTGAGAAGACTTCATGAATTTGGGAGCTGAACGCAAACTGGCAGGAGGCTCACCATCTTCCTCAGCACCAAGCTGCTTAGCCCCAGCTCCGGATTTCTCCAAAAGTCTCAAGGCAAGCAATAAAGGCATTAACCATACCCAAATCATCAGATTAAATTAGAATGACATCAGAACGGTATGCTTGGCATGTTCCATGGTGTGACATGCTTTGTTCATGAGTTGGGCTATTGTTCCAGCCATGACTGACAGGGTGTCTGCAGCATGGTTTCAGAAAGGTTAATGGGGGATGAGTAATTGGGGAGAAGTGGATACTAAGCAAGGCTAGCTTCACCTTTTGGCAAAGCAGTGGAAGTATGGATTTGTGACCAATGGGCATGGAGATGACTGGATGGCAATTCCTTGAAGCTTTCCAGTGCTTGGGGGAAGGGTCTGATTGTTTGTGCAGCATTCACACTCACATCTCCAATGGCTCTTCAGCTTGGGGATGTGAAACAGAGATAAAGTTTCTCACGCAAAGGCATGATGAGAGCAGGAATCATAATGTTGATTTAGAGAAAGGGCAAAGGGACAGCAACATCCTGCAGCTCATCTAAGTTTGAGTGGATACTGCTTTAGGGGATGAGTCTTCATATTGGATGAAACCTGCTACAAATTATGATGTGTAATGAAGCTGTGGCCTGGTTCTCAATTCAAGCTACTGCCTTGTACCGTTGTCAGGTGTGGGGGTCAATGGTGTCTTCACAGCCCCATCATGCAACAAATAGCCTCCAAGTCAATCCAGCAATATAGTTCTGTGATTAAATATTAAAAGTCAGAAATATCACCTCTATTGTTCTGTGATGAAATATTAAAAGCAACATCCGTTTTGGTTGTGCATGTGTGAATACTCTTTCAATATGTTTTAAAACGGGAAACTTTAATATGTGAAAAGGGTGATATGAAAATTATAATTACATTTTTATGAAATTGTAATTTGAAAAGAAATTTGACGAGTATTGCCTTGTCATAGGTGATGTGCCTAAAGTTGTACAGGGAGCTGATGTCAGAAGAAATCAGTTTTCTGGATTAACACAATAGTGGTTGTGCTGTACGTGGCCTTCTCCACTGGGACCTGTAAAGAATGGAAGCCATAATAGGCACCATTGAAAGTACAAAATTTATTAGCAGGCATAGGGGAAATGAATTTTTAAAAAATCAATCCAGGTCATATTCAGGCAAGGGAGAAAGAACCTTTCTTCATTTCTTTCCGTCACTGTTCTCCCTCCTTCCCTTCCACTCTCCATACCCACAATGGCAGTTAAACATTTATAATGCTTTCGCAATGTATTCACAGCCAGAGGGCCTAAAAACTTTACAGATATGTAGTTCGATTCTTGCCCCTTGAAACATGTAACCACAAGGCCATAAGAAAAAAACTTGCCAGCCAATTGTTTTCACTTCAGATGATAACTCAAATGTGCTTCACCTTTTTGATCAGGCTAAGGGAGTTTTTATTGAGCGCAGTTGGATAACAAGCCCATTAAAAAGAGAGAAGGAGTCATATTTTTCATCAAGCTGCCATGAATTTTATTGGCTGGCAGTATGCAAAGGCTCTGGTAGGCCATAATCTATGGCTTGGTGGGCTGTGTTTGGCTTGGCGGGTCATAAGTTGTGCAGGCTAACTGTGGGATGGCTATTCAGGGCTCAGTACTGCACCATCACGCCTTTCGACATTTCCATTTTCTTAGCCTTAACTCTGGCTTGGTAGAGTACTTTATCATTCGATCCAAGCTAATATAAAGTACATCATCAGTACATCACAGGAATGCTTCCTTGCAGGTTTGTTTGTGTGAAATTTGGATGTGTTCATTCCTTACTTGAGATCTGGCTCCAAACATGGGCCAGAAGTACTAATTGAAAAAGAAATACACTAATAAACTAAATTCACTGATCTTTAAAAAAAGAAAGAAAGCAAGAAAGCAATGTTGAGATGCACTTTCAGAACTAAAAATCCATTAACATGATGTCAGATTAGAAGTACCACATGTGGAAGAGAATGTTCCAGGTGCAAGTGAGTGGCAACAGGATGCAAGTATCTTGTTGTCTTGTGTGCTCCCTAAGAAATCTGGTGGGCCACTGTGAGATACAGAAGGCTGAACTCGATGGGCCTTTGGTCTGATCCAGCAGGGCTCTTCTTGTGTTTGTAATGTCCTCAAGGGGAACACCACCTCCCTTTCCCATAGTGGTCCCCGGCACCTCCAAAGATAAGGGGTGGGGCATTAGGGGCAGTATCTCAGGGGAAGAAGGGAATAGTCCAACACTATTCTACTATGGGTAGAAGCAGAAACACTTTGCCCAAGCAGAGCTCCTGCTCCTAGTAGGTGGCTCCTCCCAGTTGGGGGGGGCCCTGCAGCACCCCCTATTCAACAACCAACCGACCCCATTTCCAAGGATCCTCAGACTTTTGGTACAGGCTTTCAGGAGACCAATGAGCTGCTGTGGGAGGCTTGGTGGGACTTCATTTCACATGCAGTACCTCATTAAAATTTAGCCCATAATGTATCACAGATGTTAAATGCTTATTTTTAATAAATACGTTAAGCACATGTAGGGCACAATCCTAACCGGCAGTTATGCCGGTATAGGTGGCCCTGGAGGGTCACAAATGTGCCGTAAAGCATGTTTGCGCCTCCTAAGGCAGGAGCTGCGTCGACGCATCAGATGCGCCAACGCGCGGATGGAGGCAGAAGCCTCCACCACGGCTCCTGCGCTGCCGCTTGTGTCAGCGAGAGAGCGCTGACATAAGCTGCAAAGGTAAGCGTGGAGGGGCATGGGGAGGGGGCGTTACTGGGTGGAGGGAGGGTGGGGGAGGGCGGGCCCGGGGGCGGGCACGCAGGGAGCCAGGGGCGGGGCTGGGACCCGGCAATTATGCCGGATCACAACCCCCGTCCCCGGGGCGAGCGGAGCAGCTTTAAGCCACTCTGCTCTTCTTGGACTTGCGCCACCTCTGGAAGTGGCGCAAGTCCAAGGAGACCCATAAGGGCGTGCAGCCCTTACCCATGAGTAAGGGGAAGAATTTCCCCTTGCCCGTGGCTGAGCCGCTGCACGCTGCAATCCCGCGTTGGATGCAGCGCAAGACTCCTGGCTTGCCTGCTCCAGCATGGGTTAGGATTGCACCCGTAGATGTATAAGATCAGCTATTATTTTCATAAGTACATTTTGGTCTGTGGAACTCCTTGCCACAGATGTGGTGATGGCATCTGGCCTGGACGCCTTTAAAAGGAGATTGGACAAGTTTCTGGAGGAAAAATCCATTACGGGTTACAAGTCATGATGTGTATGTGTAACCTCCTGATTTTAGAAATGGGCTTTGTCAGAATGCCAGATGCAAGGGAGGGCACCAGGATGAGGTCTCTTGTTATCTGGTGTGCTCCCTGGGGCATTTGGTGGGCCGCTGTGAGATACAGGAAGCTGGACTAGATGGGCCTATGGCCTGATCCAGTGGGGCTGTTCTTATGTTCTTATGTACTCAATCTCTTCCTTATTTTTTCTTGCTGTTTCCTCTTCCATCCTACTTCTCTACTAAGGCTCACAGGAACTTGCTTCTGAATCAACATGCAATATGTTGAATGATTTCTTGAGCCTTCTCTTCTCTTTGAAATTTTCCCCAGTGTTTCTAATGTACTTTATGTCATTATATAAATGTGTATCAGCATCCTTTTATGTACAGGTAGTACATTTATTGTGTGCAGGGTTTGAGATGTGTTTAATACAATATACTATATTTATACAAGCATAGGCTAGTGGGAGCCTGAACTTGAGAAGCCAAAGTAGGTGTGTTTGACGTGATACTGGGTATTTCTTGGATTAGCTAACTTTATTTTTGCAACTTAGTTCCCTAGAGACCAACTATTCTGAATGCTCTTACGTTTCCTGGAGCTTGGAGATATGCAAACTATGGTTATAATGTTGGCCACAGAAAGATGCACTAAAAGAAAACAGACATCAGCAGGAAGCTTCACCTTGCGTAGGTGGTTTGGATGGTAAGAAGCAGTCCAAGTTACATGACAAAAAGAGCGCTATACTGAACTGATGAATGAATGTGACGTCACACACTTCCCCTCCCTGCAAATGTACGCAATGCAGAAATATAACCAAGGGCATCTATTGTGTTTGGAGTTCCAGTTGAACAAATCTATTTTAATTTCTAAAAATGTAGTATCAGTTGAATGTGCTTGTCACACATCCTCTTTCATTCTGAACCTCTCTCATCTTTCTTCTTGTCAAATCAAAAAGACATGAAGTTGGTAAATAGAGAGGATGTATGAACCAATATATACATATCCTTGATCTACATTCATCCGCTCTCTAGCCACGGAGGATATTGCTTCTCAAGGACCGAGAGATCACACTGTTGGTGTATCCGTTAATGTCTTCCTCTGCCTTTCCAGAGCTTTGTCAACTGATAGATATCAACAGGAAGCATGTTCTCAGGCATTACTAAGAACAGAAAAGTAGTAAGTAGGAAAGTAGTAAGTAGTCAGTCATGGATGGAAGGGCAGCCAAGCTGCTGCATATGTTTCTTGCAGCAGGGGTGGCAAAATGGGATTATTCGACAGCCTCTACATCAGGGCAACCCATTAGTTGATCTTGAACCTCAGAATGAGTACAAGATGCATTATGTGTACTGAACTGAAAGTCACACATGTATTAAGTGATCTGCAACAAAGTTAACTACTTAGTGGCCATGTTTCCTACCCACACTCATTGAATTACCTACTGCTAAGGAGAAATCTAAGAAGTCCTCATACACTGCTGCTAGTTGTTTTTGAGCAACCCCACCAGAACTCCAATCAAACCTCAATCAGTATCCTCCTCCTTGCTTTTCCCAGCCTACACACTTGGTTATGCCAAGGAGGAACCAGTATCGTCAGCATTCCATCCCAGCCAGTGGATTAGTGAAACTGCTGAGACTTCTCTAAGCTGGAGACCAAAAGAGTTCATCATTCTGATGCCTCAGGGTATACTTTACACCTCTCACCTGCACTGAATCTGCCAGTGGTGACCTCATAATGCCATTAAGAATGTGAAAAATCCTAGGCTCAGTTCAGTACAAAACCACCCACTATTTCAGCAAAATGGAGTAGGTGAACATGACTCTAATAGCCCAATCCTACCCATTCCCTCCCACCAATGCAGCCACCCCACCCGGAGCATGCGCTGCTTCCTATAAGGGAGGGGGGGAGGTCCCAGAGATCTTCACTGGATAAGGGGATATTTTCCCTAGAACTAAATTCCTACTCAGATTCAAAAAGAGACAAGCAAATAGAAACTCAAAAATCAGGACTTCTGCAGCTACTGATGTGTACAAGGGTGAGGACCCTTAAGTAGGCATGTTTACACTGCCAGTCCATTAGTCCCTTTCCAGTCCAAGGTTAGTATAATCTGACCCAAAGCCTTGTACATTCCCTTGGGGGGACTGAAATGTTGCCATCCACCCATACATCCCATGTGAGGTAAAGAGCCATATTTTAAATATTCTTGACCAGTGTTCTTCAACCTCAAGGTCTGTTCTGCCAAATTTCCAGTCTAAGCTCCGCCTGGAGAACTATGCCCACTTTAAGCCAGGGGTTTCCAAAGTTTTTGGCAGGAGGGCCACATCATCTCTCTGACACTGTATCAGGGGCCAGGGGAAAAAAAGAATTAATTTACATTTAAAATTTGAATACATTTACATAAGTTTACATAAATGAATATATTAAAGATGAACTTATATGAATGAATGAAGGTCTTGCAATAGCTCAAAGCCTATAAAAGGCCTTGCACAAAGCAAGGCCGGCCTTTCCTTCACTGCCGCTACCGCATCACAGACGTGAAACAGCAAGCAGTGGAGGGAGCCCTCATCCCACAGCTCAGGCGAGAGGTCAAACAGTCGCCCTCGCACTGAAAGCAGTTGTGTCGGGCCAGTGCAGGCTCCAACAAATCTCTAGAGGGCCAGAGGCTCATTGGAGACCAGGGGCTCCCTGAGGGCCACATTGGGAGTCCTTGAGGGCCGCAAGTGGCCCCAGGGCCGGAGTTTGGGGACCCCTGCTTTTAGCTAATTAGCTCCCCTTCTTTCCTAAAAAATGACCCTAGTTCTGCCGTACAGCACAGCTGGACCCCACCACCAGGGTAGCTTACCTGTTTAAGTCCTCCTTCCTCCCCTCTCCTGCCAGCAGCTCCTCCCACTTCTACAGTAGCAAGTTGGTCCTACGCAGGTCTTGGGTGTGGCAACCAAACACCAATCTCAGTGTCTCCAGCAGTTTCTACACCAGCAGCCTCCAAAGTCCATTCACACATCAGTCCATCAGCAGTTCCATTAGCCATTAGTTCTTCATTCCATCTCTCCAGTCTCACACTTTCCTCCGTCTACTGCCCACACCAAAATCTCCCTTCATCAGGCGCTTCATCAGGCTTCATGGAAACTTTTCCAGCTCTCTCTAATTTAAATATTTTATTACAGCGAACAGTGCTGGGAGAGCATTATGGGGGCAGGGAGTGGGAAGCAACAGGGATTGGAATAGGTGGATAGGGTCCAGGGAGGGGGGCAGGATCAATGATGGGGTCCCCAGTTTCTTTCTTTCTTTCTTTCTTTCTTTCTTTCTTTCTTTGGGCCATGATATTTAAAAATGTACTACTACTACTTGACGATCTAATATTTGGTCATAGAACAAAATATGTCAGCTTCTTTCCCACTCTCCCATGATCACAAAGACAACTTCCCACATGCACAGCGTTCATACAAAAGCTGTTCTTGCTGGTTTCAGTAAACACTGTAAGATCTGTGGCTAAGGGTATGAGTTAGATGTTTCCAAGTCAAATCTCACTTCAGCCACAAGCTCACTAGGCAGCCTGGGGGCCATAGACGTCAAACACACATCATCATCTCTTTGTTTTCTCCTTTCAAACCTATGATGCATATTGGGACCACAGTGCAAGTGGAAAGATACTTAACCCTTTGCACTCCTGCCCTCTAATCCAAAACAGCTAAGTAAAAGAGGATTCCCATTGTACAACCTCTGCAGCAGACTCCTACCTGAGAAGATACACTTTGTCTGGCATGAGCTAACTAGAGGCCATCAGGCTATATGTTCTATTGGAGATAATAAAAGTCTGAGGAGCAGATATTTTCCATCATTACTCCTCCCTGACCTGCATAAGCCATCTGCCACCAATAAGAGGCAAGAACTGCAAACTGCCCAGCTGCCTACTTCCATCCATCCGTCCATCTGAGATGAACAGGTATCTTTGGCCTTTATAGCAATTGTATATGTAATTATGGGCTTTGTGCATGTACAGTTTTGTTTTTTCCCCACATTTTTATACCGCCTTTCCTCCAAAGAGCTCAGAGTGGTGTTCACAGCTGCTCTCCTCCTTTTTGTCCTCACAACAACCCTGCGAGGTAGGTGAGGCTGTTTGTGATAATCAGTTCATCAGTTTGTGATCTGGATGTCAGTTCCCTGCATGTGCAGTTTGTGATCTGGATGTCAGTACACATTTTGTACTTGTTTGGACACTGCCGGATCACTCCAAGGACTCACAGGCCCTGCAGCAAATGTGAAACTGATCAGCATTGTTCTCCTTAGAGGTAACAGCTCTGTTTTGCTCCCTTTTGCTTTCTTTTCATCTTTTCAACAACTGGTCTATACACTCAGTACATACCTTGCATTTAGATAGCCCAAGGTTAAATCTCTGACATATTTGGTTAAAATATATCAGGGCCTCTGCCTGAGACCTTGAAGAGCCAATCATTTAGAGCAAACATACTGGTCTAGAGATACCAATTGTCTGATTCATTATAAAACAGCAGGCCAGTTCAGACACTTTCCCTCTCTGAATGGATGCTCTCATCATCTAACCTGTTCCATGTGTATTCATGCTCTGAACATTCACACGTTCATGCTCTGGACAGTCACATGGTCTTGTCTCTCCCCTTGCCGCCCAATTAATTTTGTCACCTCCATGGAGCAGCAAGTCATCCAAAGTGTCACTCACCACATGATTCACACACACACACACACAAAGGAAGGGTCCAAGCTGTGCATGCATCTGGAACATGAAGATCACTAATCACATGGAGCCAGCTGGATGATGAAAGTCTTGTCTGAATTGGCCCAGTTTCTAATATCTAGAACAAATACATTTCTCAGATGCATTTGCCCTACATACGTCATTATGTATCAGACCTACATATGCATAGAAGTTCAGATGCTGAATGAACACTGGAAGGTTTGTAGAACTGCTACTGCAACGTTGGGCCCCCGTGCATGTCTGCACATAGAAAAGGTTTCAAAAGAGCTAGTGATGACATTTAAATTGAGAATCAGCCCATAAGATTCTTATGGGAGGATCATGTATCAATTGCATATAGCAGTGTTTTTCAATGTTTGTCCTTTACCATACCACTTCACATGGTCCATCTCTTTGAAGTACAACAGGAAGTAACTAGCAATGATATCATTGCTAGTTACTTCTGGATTGGGAAGCCAGATGTGATGTGACAAACACCAGTAAGAGGCTCAAGGTAGACAGAAGGGCTTTTTCTTATGCACAGAAAAGCATACTTTGGAGCTTCCTACTGCTGTTGTGTTGTGTTCCTGGACTCACTGCCAGGTGGCAGGTGCCCAGGGGTCCCACAAATACTACCAGACACCACTTCAAGTACCACTGGTAGTACCTGTACCACTGGTTGAGAAACACTGGCATACAGCTTTCTTATTCCTTCTCTAATCTTGGATGGGTGCATTCAATTATCAAGCAATAAAGAAGTTTTTGTCAAGCCAGAAGGCTAGACAGACAACAGTAGCCAGGACTTGGCTTACTGTCTCTTTTCCCCTCTCATCACACCATCCAGTCACAGACCGATGACTGGGTGAAGCTTGATTACCATGTACAAGTTGATCACATCTCTAAAAAAAAAGAAAAAAGTCACAAATTCCCTGCCTCGCATCCTGATGAAGAATAATGAATCTGCGTCAAGTGACAGCAACGCTTGGAAAGCGGTCACAAACAAAAGTGGAAAGCATGAATCATCCATTGTGTGAACTGGCAAGACCTTTGTGTGCTATTTGATACAAGCAAGCCCTTACCCCATGAGTTGGCCTTCTGGATTGGAAACATGGTTGAAATGTCACTTTTGGGGAAGGCTTTGGTTGGGTGTGGTTTCTGCAATCAAATAGATGGTAACACACAAAGGTCAAAAACACCCCCATGTGCAATTTACTAGGCTCTTACTGGCAAATCTGTTCTGAGTGCTTAAGAAAAACACAAAAGCAGGCCTAAGCATGTGCCAGGTTTCCATGACTCCCTAGTCAATTTCTAACTGCAGCTGCCTCTCCAGAGTTAATTGCCCAGTAGGAATTTTGAGTTCTCAGCTTGCTTTCTTCTCTTACCCTTCCCCCTGATTTTCTTTCTCATTTCTCACCAGTCCTCACAGTCTTCCCTTTTTCCCATTGGGCTGTGATAGAAGCAGGTTATTGACAGAGCACAATGCTCCAAAATAGCCAATGGGTTCTTACAAGTACCTGGAATGCAAGTTACCTACTTGCCAAGGTGGGGTCTGAAATGGGTTTTCAAACAACAACAACCAGCTCTATCTCCATCCTCCATGCACTGGTTTCATTTTGTGCATCTAGTCTAGTGGATGTGCACCCAGAGGCTCTGTATGCTGATTCTGCATAGTGTCATTTCACTGTGTAATTATCCTACAGAGCCTATGCACATAGAAGCTCTGAGCATGAGTTCTGATCAATGTGTGGGGTAGGACCTGCCAACACATGCCTGTTGATTGTCCCAATCCAAAGAGGATGCACATTTAAAGAGAGGTTTGTATCCTAAACATAGAAACCAGCCTCAGAAAGGTGACCACAAATGTTGATCACATAAAGGAATCTCCAAGGTCCTATAAACCAATAATTTGCCAAGGGTGAGAAGTGCCTTCATAAGAAGATTTATACCAGTGCTAGTGGAGGGTTAAACACTCATCTCCCATCCCTCCCATCAATCTTCCCTTTAAGGCTCTAGCCTGATGTCACCACTCAGGCTTGGTTGCCAGTTTCATGAGTGGGTGGGGAAGTCTCCAGGCTTCTGCATTCTAAAAATGCATGTCCCCTCAAGGAATTGGCAATGTGCTGCCTCTCTGGCTGAAACAGCAGAAGCAAGTGGGGAAAGATACAGAAAAGCCAGACTGAAATGGAGAAATGTACATGCGCGAATGAGGAAAAGAGGAAAATCATTTGTATTTCTGCAAGCCCTGCTTAGGAATTCAGCTTCAAAACTGTTGAATTCCCTCTTCAGGAAGCATTTCGATGAGCAGCAGAGGGGCTAAGAAAAGGTCATGTGCAAATGCTCATCTTAAAGCCCTGGATGCTGGTATTTTTTTTTTCTTGAAAAGCAGGCTTGGAGGAGGCGTTTGAGAGTGGAGAAACAGCAGGGGGGAAGGGGGAGTAATTCTTTCCTTGTCTGCCATTTCCCTGTTCCAAATCACACTCCAAGCATGTCTTCCCTCCTGCTGCTTCTCCGCTCTGAATCGCCCCCTCCAAAGCTGCTCTGGAAAACAAAACAATAAAAGCATAGGGGCTTGAATACGTGCATTTGGGCTCACTATTTAGCTAGTAGAGGAGTGAAGGGTGGGCATTATGATGATAATTTTTTATGCTCCGAATTCTACAACTCCCCACCTCCTGATCCTCCCCACCTTAAATCAACAGACCAATCCTGACCTAGCCTAACCCAGAGTGTGTCACAATGCTGGTGCAGCTTCCTTTGCCTGCTAAGAGTCAGTCAGGGATCAGGCAGCAATGGAGTCACTGCATTGCCCCCAATGGGTACACAATGGCTGCTGTGCCAATGGCCTGGCTCTTGCACACATAGAACATGAGTTCTATCAGCTCAGTGTCTAAGTAGGACTGGGCCATAAGCAACCCCTTAAAAAAAAAAGCCTCTAACAGCAAATTGAATCTTGAAAGTCTAGAAAAGTTTCCATTCATATCATTCAGACCCAACTCTAGAATGGAGTTAGCCATCCTGTCACCACTCTTTCTGTTCCTCTTGTTCTACAGAGAAAGGAGCTCTCTCAGGTTAGTGCTGATTGGTTTGGCACCAAAACAACTTACAGCCCAATCCTATGCATGTCTACTCAGAAGTAAGTCCCATTGTATTCAGTGGGGCTTACTCCCAGGAAAGTGTGGATAGGATTGGACTGTTACTTGCTAAAAGTTAACCCCAATTGGTTCCCGCCCCCCTTTTCCCCTGGATTTCCATAGCAGCAGGAGATTGTGTTGTATAATGAAAATGTTCCTGAAGAGTAGGATGACTAAGATGTAAGAGTAAGATGACACAAAAGAAATTGTCAGAATAATTGTTTGGTTTCACAAATGCATCAACCCTGACCCTTATATATATATATATATGACCCTTTGTTTCTATGCATTCGGTGGTTTATTTTTTGACTGCACAATGCAAAACTCTCTGTTACACAAAGTCCTGACAAATAAGGAGTATTTTTTTTTTGGCATATGAATTTCTTTCTAAAAGCCTGATGCATATATATACTATATATATATATATATAGTTTGGTTTCACAAATGCATCAACCCTGACCCTTATATATATATAAGGATATATATATATCCTGGTAGCACAGCTCTTCCTTCTATGCATCAGGCTTTTAGAAAGAAATTCATATGCCAAAAAAAAAAATACTCCTTATTTGTCAGGACTTTGTGTAACAGAGAGTTTTGCATTGTGCACTGTCAAAAAATAAACCACCGAATGCATAGAAACAAATGTGTCTAGACTCTTTTGGGGGGTGTTTTGTTTGGTTGGCTGGTTTTTTGTTACCACTGATAATCCACAACAGCTAGACTTCAATACAGCCTGACTTGTTTTCCACCCTCATGGTAATTCTGTGGCAGTAAGAAGGAGCTGCGGCCTGAAAATATCTGGAAAATGAAATTTTCCTTTCCTCCACAGAGCAGCATTTACAACACGTTCAGTGGCAAGATCAGTTTCCCACACTGATCGATGATGAAGGCATGTCTTGTGAGGAGAGACCGACTTTTTACTATTTGCATACTTATATTGCTTTGAGTCGCTTTGAATTGGAATTTCTCCTAATAACTGCTCTCACTCAAATGAAGAAATGCTATTCTTGACTCCCCTTCCTTTTTTCTGCTGGTGGCTCATGATGCTATTGCTGCATGCTCAATTCTCCCCTGGCTGCAGACGGGCAAATGTCAAGCAATGCTAGCTTGGCATTTGCGACCCAGATTTTCACTACATTAGGAGATTATTATTAACAGTATTTATATACCACTTTTCAACTAAAAGTTCACATTTTAGAGATCTTTCTATTAAAATTATTCCTCTCTTCTTATGTTATTTCTTCCTGCTTCCTGAGCCCTGGACAATCAGGCTTCCTGCTGGAATAGTATATGATGGTAAACTCCTTAGGGCGCAATCCTGAGGTGTCCTTGGACCGGTGCAAGTCCCTTGCAACCAGCCCAGGAGGGTCACAAATATGCCACAAGGTGTGTTTGCACCTCCTCATGAGTCCATTAGGCTGGCACATGGAGGTGTGCTGGCCCATGGAGGCTGAATTCAGCCTCCATGCCAACGGAGGGACTGAGCCTTGCGTCAGCCGAGCTCAGCCAACACAAGACGTTAGGGTGGGTGGGGAGGAGGTGGGGAGGAGGCAGGAGGGACGCGTTCCAGGGTGGGGAAGGGCGGGTGGGGAGCAGCTCCCTGAGCAGTGTGGAGCGTCTTCAAGCTGCTCCGCTCTCCTCGATCTTGCACCAGTTCAGGAGGTGGCGCAAGTCTGAGGAGACCCATAGGGGCTGTAGTGATTTACCCAAAGGGGAAAGAGTTGGCATTTGATTGATTGATTGATTGATTGATTGATTGATTGATAGGAATCAGTGTCTGAATATTTTGTTGCCACTATACATGGCAGCTTTGCCAGAGTTCAAGTGCTGTTGTCTGTTGTCACTTTAAACTGAACTTTTCAGTAATACACCATTAATTTAGGTTTAATTTAGTGTATATTAAAACTGTAATTTCTTATTGAAAACAATTGTGGATTAACAGCTGTGTAATGGATTTGCATAAATTACATGGCTGTTATTCCTCATTTAATATGCTTTTTCAATCAGTTTGGTATTTAACCTACAATAGCTGCCTTATGCAATTAGCTTTCCAAGCATTCCTGTTGGTAAATATGCAAATGTGATACTTTCTTTTTAACAATTCAGGTTGCAATCATGAGACAACAAATGTGCTTCTTGGCTTAAGAGACTACTACTTGGAGGTAAATAATTTCAGGGTATTTTTTTTTTTTAAATCATGAAAAATGTGCTGATGTGCTTAAAGTCACCCTGATCAAGACGGGAGCTTCTTCAAATAATTTACCATGTAGATTTGGCACCTCAGTGTTTTGTGTTCTCAGCAGCAGTAACCATGGTGCCTGTAAAACATACATGACGTGGATCTGAGCGGGCAAAGATAGTCCACCAGCAATTGATTCCTGGAGTATGTGTCAAATATAGCCACAATATATACCATTCAGAGCCTCCACTGAACTGAGTTTTGAATCCCAGGCTAACTCAAAGCAGCAACAGAGCTACCCCTTGATGCGTCCTGGGGCAAAGGGCTGTGATGCCACCCTCCCATACTTACCCAGCCCAACAAAGCCTTGAGCGGTGTTGGAGACAACTCAGAAAGCATTTTGAGGCTTCCACATGGTCTTAAACAGTACTTCCAGGAAACCAGAAGCTTCACCAGAAACCAGAAGTTTCAGCAGGTTATTTGCATGGTCCACAATGCTTTGCGGACACAGCGCTCAGGGCATTTGCCCCCTGCCCCCCCCAGGCCCGCCACTGACTCAAAACATATACTTGACAATATCAATGCAGACAATCAATGCTTATGCTCCATG
The DNA here is from genome assembly GCF_035046505.1 of Tiliqua scincoides. Lineage (NCBI taxonomy): Eukaryota > Metazoa > Chordata > Lepidosauria > Squamata > Scincidae > Tiliqua > Tiliqua scincoides. The sequence goes on from NC_089822.1 coordinate 195,485,170, forward strand.
ACCCCGTGTAATCCCCAGGCAGCCCTGATGGGTATCCTTGGATCTGCGCCCGCTGTTCACTCCCTCCCCTGGCCATGACTTCCCCCTCCCCCCACACCAGAACGCCTCCCCCCACCCAGACTTACCTTTCTGCCACCGGGTGCTCACATGAAGCACCGGGCAGTGGTCCTCTGCCTGGCACTGGCTCAGCATGGGCTTGCACTGACCCAGCTCCGGTGCTGGACCAGTGGAGACTGTTGCAGGTGTGCCTTGTGGCACATTTGTGATGCTGCACGCGAGCGCTGGACCAGTGCAAGCTCATTTGGATCAAGCTCTTTTTCCCCAGTAAGCGTGTATGACAGCGGTTTCCAAACTCTCTGGGAGACTTTGGGCTGCTCTAAGTGCTTGCGGGGGGAGGGGTGACAGCAGCAACATGATTGCCATGATTGTGCTGCTGTCAGGGACAAAAGAGTTTTTATTTTATGTCCAGCACAATCCTATCTTGTGCTGGAACAGGCAAGCAAAGAGTGCAAGATAGGGCTGCAAAGTGGCTCAGACAAAGGTAAGAAGAAACTCTTCCCCTTACCCCGGGTAAGCCTCTGCAGCCCCTATGGGTCTCCTCGGACTTGAACCACCTCCCGAGGTGGCACAAGTCCGAGGAGAGTGGAGCAGTTTGAATTCGCTTGAAGACTCTTGAGGAGGTGCAAGCTTGAACCCTCCTGGGCTGGCGTGAGGGACTTGCGCCAGCCTAAGGGCAAGTCATGAGCGTGTCCTTACTTTATTTTTATTTACAGTGCCAGCCCTTTGGAGGGTGTGAGGAACTGGCAGACCCCCCCCCCCCCCCGCAGAGCATCCTAAATCTCAGAACAACTAAAAGAAAGCTATTGCAACCCACTTCTGGTTTGCAATTGCACAACCAGAAGTGGATCACAATCACTTTCTAAGGCTATTCTGAGGCTTGCAGAGCCCTGCAGAGGGGTCTGCGGGCTCCCTGGACCCTCCAGAGGGCTGGGGCTGACAATGGTAAGCAAAAAAAGCCCCCTTTTTTCCCAATAGTGGCACTAACTATAACTAACTATAGTGGCACTAACTAACTATAGTGGCACTAATAGTGCCACTAACTAACTAACTAACTAACTAACTAACTAACTAACTAACTAACTAACTAACTAATATAGTGGCACTAACTAACTATAGTGGCACTAATAGTGGCACTAACTAATAATAATAATAATAATAATAATAATAATAATAATAATAATAATAATAACTTTATTTCTACCCCGCCTTTCTCCCCGAAGGGACTCAAGGCGGCTTACAACATATTAAAAACAATTTAAAAACAAATAAAAACATATTAACACATACTAAAAACAGCAGTCAGAGTAAAAAAAATAGGTAAAAAGAGCATAGAGCAGCAGCAAGTCATAAAAGAATCAGGCCTGTAAAAAAATATTAAAAGATGTTAAAAGGCCAAGAACTCAGAAGGCCTGTTTAAACAGAAGGGTCTTCAGGCCTTGCCGAAAGGTCTCAAGAGAGGGAGCCATTCTTAAGTCAAGGGGAAGGGAGTTCCATAGCGTTGGTGCCACTACTGAGAAGGCCCTATTTCTTGCAGCCGCCCCACGTACCTCCCTAGGCGGCGGCACTTGTAAAAAGGCCTTCTCTGATGACCTGAGAGGGCGAGCCGGATTGTACGGGAGCAGGCGATCTCTAAGATACCCTGGTCCAGAGCAGTATACCCTGGTCCAGAGCAGTATAACTATAACTAACTAACTAACTAACTAACTAATAGTGGCAACTGTTTCACTGCTTTTGACACTGGCCCGCTCCTCAAGAAGGCAGAGGCAGGGCTTCCCTAGCCCCTTAAAAGGGCAGAGACAGGGCCATCATGATGCTCCAGTTTGGGAACTTCTGGTATATGGCATTGGAAGCCTAGGTACTGCTAACACCACACCGAATATTTTCCTTAATTTTCAGCCCAATCTTATCAACTATTGTTCTGGCAGCACAACCATATGCGACAAAATGCTACATTGTAAAGCACGAGACCAAGCTGCTGGAGCCATTAAGTCAATGGCAGAAGCAGGTTGTGGGTGGTGTGGGGGAAGGAGTAGGAGGACTAGGGGAGTTTCTGGGTGGGGAGGAGGAGAAACTGGGACAAGGAGGAGGCAGAAGGGGGTGGATCTGGTGGCAATGCTGCAGGCTGGATCTTATCCCCTCTGTTTTAAACCTCCTTACCCCTTTTCTCTTCTCAGACATACGCCACCAAAATAGGCAGCTTATATCCAAGGAGATCCACTGAAGATCAGGCAGTTTACCAGGAGGTAATTTTAAAATAATTTTACTCATCTCCTGCAGGCTGTCTGATCAGTAGAACAGAGGATCTAATATCATAAAATAGGCCATAGATTTGGGCCATTAGTTACGGGGGGGGGGGGGGACCACAACATCTTCTCTAAAGTAAGCTGTTAACCACTTTAGAAGCCTAGTAATAGAGTTCCGAGTTTCAATTCAAGTTCACTTAAAAAGCAGTCATTCTGGATTGAATGCACAAGCGGCAAAAATGGCCCCCTGCCCCTGAATGCTCTGTTGCAATGCAGAGATCCAGAGTTTCTGCATGACTTCAAGTAAGTTTTCAGAGTTGCTGGCAGTGCATGGTAAATGGCAATTTTGTATGCATATAGGAGCAAGCTCAAGTCCAAACAAATAAATAAAAGAATCTTCTCCCTTTCCTTTGACGTAAGTAAGACAACCGAAATAGAAAACCAAACATCTGTTTGGTGAGCTCCTCTTCTATTTAAAGTGTCTCCCTCCTTCCCACCAGTTTCCTCTTGCCCCAGTATGTAGCACCAGATTCCTCTGCTTCCTACAGCCCTTTTCCATTGGCAGCATCTGTGTCTTTGACTTTAAAAGGGCAACCAATTCCTATGCAACTGTAGGTGTTTGTTCACTGGATCAATTGATGGATGGGTGGATTTTAAAGGAGATATGTATTTTAATAAACATTTTCATTTCACATCTTGATTTTTTTTTTTCAAAAACATGTTGAACAAGATGTAGAAGGTCCCAGATGTAAAAGGTTGTTCTGATCACTTAAAACCACTTAAATTCTGGTCTTAAAACCAAAGACTTAGAATTCATAGACCCTATTTTTTCCCCCCTGCATTTTCTCATTTTGTTTTGCAAGGATAGCAAACTAGTGATTGGTTATGGGTTTTAAAGCATACAGATTGTTCAGCTCCTCACACATGAATTTCGTGCCCCATTTACTTACTGCCCAGCCCTATCCTTGGCTGTCAAATAGCATGCTGCAGCACTAAGACCAGCTCCGCTGTATGCTATGGACTGGCCAGGGGAACATGACATGACAAAGAGGTAAGTAAACAAAATTTTTACTTATTTACTCCACTATGCTATGGTCCTCAATGGGTCAACTGCACCAGCTCTCTGGCTGGCATAAGTTTAAGTGGACCCAAGGTGGCATGGAGGCTGGGCGGGGAGCATAGGGTATCAGTGGTACCATTGCCACTGATATCTTCCCCCTGTCCCTGATCCCCATCCCAAACTCCTCCCTACCACTGCTATCAATTTACCTCCTCCAGTGGTGGTGAGCACTCCTATGGTGTGCGCACATGGTCACTAGCCATTTGTACTGGCAGTCCCATTGTGGGCATCATCACTGCAGCTGCAGCCCTGTCAGAGAGAGCAATTGAAGGTGTCCATATGATTAGGCTGTTAATTAGGCAACTCAGGTCCAAACTACATGTTATAATTAAGAGATGAACTTGAAACCTGCAATCTCTTCTCTCTCTCTCTCTCTCTTTTTTTTTTTCCAAACAGCAGGTAAGTCAAGCTCAGGACATACGATCTGTAGAGGGGTATTTTCTTTTATATATTCCCCCTGCACTAATTAAAAAACAATGCACAGAAAGATTGCTGTTTCAGATTCCCCCTCTTCCTTTTCAAATATTTCTGGGTGATAGTTTCCTACTTTTTTTGCTTTTGCTTTTTTGTTCTTTCAATGTAAAAATGTACAGTTTCCATACCAACTGTCAGGCATCAAAATTCTATGTCAGTAAGTGGAGAATTAACTATTTTGAACATCATGCAGATGAGAGAGAGAGAGAGAGAGAGAGAGAGAGAGAGAGAGAGAGAGAGAGCTGACTGAGAATCTAATTCCAGGCAACATGGAAGAAGGCAACCATAAATGGACAGAGTCTGAGTATGAAAGTGGGTGTGTGTGTGTGGAGAGAAACTGCGGAATTTGGGAACACATCATTCTGAAATCAAACATACATTCTAGACAATGTCAGTTTTACATTTGCATTATAGATGTGGGAAATGAAAGCATCTATTTGATCTTCACTTGTTAAAACAGCCTCAGAGGACCTTTGTGATTCATTGTAGAGTCTAGTGGCCAACCTACATGTTATGTTAATAATGTGCTTAGCTCTAGTGTGCCTAGTTTTTATTTTAATCAATATCAACCTAGAGAGTTCTGATCCCACCCAGATCAGGGGACTTGACACCAATGGGAGATTTCTTCCTTGGGATCACAGTGGGTCAAAAGATCAAAACCCTCCTCTGACTGCAACAGTTCTCATCTGCATCACCACCCTGTGGCTGCTATTGAATGAAGAAAAACTAAGCATATCAAGGACATCCATAACATGTAGTTATTAACATAACATGTAGTTTGGTTCTGTGGGCTTATGGCAGTGATACTCAAACTTTTCCGGCCAGTGGCTCCCTTGACCCCCGTGGCTGTAGGCTATGACTCCCCATCATGTTCCTGAGGGCTGGAAGTGACATCATTAAACAGGAAGTGGCCAGAAATATTAACTATATTAAATATATTAAATATAATAATATTATATTTATTACAATATAATATTAAATATTAAATATATTAACTATACTAATATTAATTATATTAATCAAATCATTAATTAAATGCAGGTCTTAAAAATATATTATTAATACACAGCAATATACATGCTTTATAAATGATTAGCTGCTGATCACTGTTGGAGACAGGATGCTGGAATAGGTAGATTTTGTCTGGTCCAGGAGGACTCATTTTTTTTAACTTTGTAAGCATACCAATATAATTGTTTTATCAGGGGGGAGGGGCCAGCCAGCACTGAGCAGATGTGCCTTTCTCGGGCTCTTGAAAGGCACTCTGTTTTTTCCCAAAAACTGTGGATCTGAGGAGATCCAAGGATTGTTTGTCAGGAGAGACAAACTCCTCCATGTGATGGCTGATTCCTGAGGAGATAAAGCCCGGCCAGGGGGCTTTCCCAGGAGATTCCGCCATCTTGGCAGCAATGGTGAAGAATTCATTTTGAATCAAGCTGAAGGTCCCTGCAGGGAAAGACGTTGACAGACTTAAGTGTTACTCCGTTTGTGTATGCCTGGCGTGGACTTAGTAATTGATTGCCTGATTTGTTTTCTTGCCGTGAGAAGAGGAGGGGGGGAGATTCCCCCCCAGCTGCTTATCGGTGTGAGGAGAAATCATAGAAGAGATTTACCAAGCTTGTTATGGTTATCTGAAAATATAATTACAACTTTACAACTTTGAATTTTGGTGGATTATAAATTAACTGTCCTTGGATAAAGTTTGTGCATTGGAGCATTTATTGCCTTGGTTTGCTACTATCGTTTGGGAGTGTGACTGGATGTTTTGACATTCTTGCAGATAGATGAATGCAGTTGCCAAGGCTACAAGTATAAACACAGTAGATAAGAAACAAAAATAAAACAAGAATAGTGTACCAGTGACATCTAGTGGATTTAAAAAGACATTGCAAGAACTGGATTTGTGTTTATAAGTGGAGCAAGGAAAATAGTACACTGAGGACATCTAGTGGTCTTAAAGAACATTAACAAAGATGGCGGCTAAAACAGAAAAAGTCCAAAGCTTGCCAGTGTTGGAGATGGGACTTGGAAAATTAATACAAAAGGAATCAAAAAGGGAAAGACTGGAAACAGACTATGCAAGATACGAGTAATATCGTAATATGGAAAAACTGTTGGCAATGGTACAGCAACAAATAAACCAATTTGTAGAGACCCAAGCTAGCGGGGATGCTTTAACTAAACAATTAGATGAATTTATAAGAAAAGATCAAGATAAATTATCAGAGACAAGAAAATCAACATAACGCAGAGACAACGTTAATGGAAATTCAAATGGATAGTGCAGCTCGAGTGGTGAGGATACAAAATATACCAGAAGAGAAAGGAGAAGATATGTCATGACGGATTGCCAGATTAATATTGGAAGGGATTGATACATCGATGGAGGAGATATTTAAAGAACTGGATCCGGTGAGAAGAGTGAGCACTTTTTATCTGAGAAAACACGAATTACCAAGAGAAACTTATGTGAAATTCATCAGAACCTTTTACAGAGATAAATTACTGAAGGCCTCACAGGAAAAGGAATGGATAGCGGATGACAATAAAGTTAAAATTTTGAGATATGTTCAATGGAGAGTTGAGAAATGGAGTTCAAAGAAGAGAAAGAGAAAATAATGAATGTGATGGAAATGGACAGACTTTCAGAAATTTTGGATCACCAACAAAAACTGACACAAATTGAGCAATGGAAACCTTTTTATGCTTGGTTGAAAATGAAGTTTTAGAAATATATGATTGGGCATTTAGATGATTGTATTATATATCTAATTTGATATGATACGATAGATGAATGATGAATGAAAAATTATATTAAGAGGTAAATTTAGAAGAGGAAATTAATTAAGATATGTAATGATTTATTAATTTTAGCGATATATGATGATATTTGATTTCCTGCACCCTCTTTTGTGTAAGTGTTATGTTTTTTTTGTGTGTTTGTTTAAAAATATTTTTTAAAAAAATTTTTTTAAAGAATTGTTTTATCAAATGAACTTTGTGAACAACCAGTCTGACCGACATTGCACACACACACCCCTGTGGACCCCAATCCAACTAGTCATTTCTCTCATTCTCCTTGAATAGGATTGAACCCTTTATTAATTTAATGAAATTAAATTTTTCCAGCAGCTGGTGGGGAAAACAAAAATAGACCATGAAAATCTGTCTGTGACAGATCGGGAGAGAGATCTGGGGGTGGTGGTGGACAGGTCGATGAAAGTGTCGACCCAATGTGCGGCGGCAGTGAAGAAGGCCAATTCTATGCTTGGGATCATTAGGAAGGGTATTGAGAACAAAACGGCTAATATTATAATGCCGTTGTACAAATCTATGGTAAGGCCACACCTGGAGTATTGTGTCCAGTTCTGGTCACCGCATCTCAAAAAAGACATAGTGGAAATGGAAAAGGTGCAAAAGAGAGCGACTAATATGATTACAGGGCTGGGGCACCTTCCTTATGAGGAAAGGCTACGGCATTTGGGCCTCCTCAGCCTAGAAAAGAGACGCCTGAGGCGGGACATGATTGAGACGTACAAAATTATACATGGGAAGGATAAAGTGGATAGAGAGATGCCCTTTACACTCTCACATAACACCAGAGCCAGGGGACATCCACTCAAATTGAGTGTTGGGAGAGTTAGAACAGACAAAAGAAAATATTTCTTTACTCAGCGTGTGGTTGGTCTGTGGAACTCCTTGCCACAGGATGTGGTGATGGCGTCTAGCCTGGACGCCTTTAAAAGGGGATTGGACAAGTTTCTGGAGGAAAAATCCATTATGGGGTACAAGCCATGATGTGTATGCTTGATTTTAGAAATCAAGCATTCTAAAATCTCCTGATTTTAGAAATGGGTTATGTCAGAATGCCAGATGCAAGGGAAGGCACCAGGATGAGGTCTCTTGTTATCTGGTGTGCTCCCTGGGGCATTTGGTGGGCCGCTGTGAGATACAGGAAGCTGGACTAGATGGGCCTATGGCCTGATCCAGTGGGGCTGTTCTTATGTTCTTATGTTCTTAAAATAGAGCTGATAAGGGTTTGGTTAGGAAGCTGATTTGTCTCCTATACTAGGAGATGCACAGCGCAAGCCTACTCAGCAGTAAGTTCCATTACAGTCAATGGGGCTTACTCCCAGGAAAGTGTGGATAGGATTGGGCTGGCAATCACTTCATCAATGGCTGATAGGTATTCCCTTCAAATAGCAAGATTCATCACTTTAAAAATACAGCCTTTCCTCTTCAGTCAAACAACAAGATTAATAAATCACTTTAAAAACAGTACCCTTTTTCTGCTCCTGGCCAAGTAAAATGTGTGCTTGTCTCTCCCCTCCCCCTTTGCCAACTGCATGGAAGCAACTTTAAGAGTCTTGACAACTGGTAAAATAGGAAGCGTTTTATTTGGGGATGGGGAGGAAAGTGGGAAGGTTTGGAGATCGAAAGGGGGGAGTGGAAGCACTCAGTGAGACACTGGAAATGGCACTGCAGGGGGTCCATTCTCCACCCTCTCTGGTAGTCCATGGGGAAGCATCTTGCTAAATGAGCACTCCCCCACAGACTACCAGAAAGGATGGAGAATGGACCCCCCTGCAGCTGATATGTCAGCAAGCACTGGACCACCAGAGGAGGGGAGGGAGGAGAACGGATTACCTACAGCTGCAGCCGACAATTCCGTGGTCCATGGGGAAGCGCTCACTTTGCAAGACACTGAAAGTGATCAAAAGTGATACTCTTTTTTTTCCTGAGACCTCACAGACCACTTCTCAGGGTCTCACGGACTATCGGTGGTCCCCAGACCACAGGCTGGGAACCACTGGTCTAGATGAATTTTGCATGTGATCTGAGAACATTCTCTTTGTGCCTTGCTTGGCTAACCTACCATAAACAGCTGTTTCTGCACCTTCTACTCAGTCTGTTATTGGATTGGGGCATACCATGTACCTCACTATACCCTCAGATTTTGGGGGGAGGTAACACTATATACACTATGGCTTTATGTGTTGGTTTCTGCTCTGAGGGTCTCCATCGGTTTCCATAGCCCTGCACATTCATTTTCCAACTATGATTCAGACCAGTAATTTATCAGTTAGCAGCTGAAATGGGCTTTCATGCCAAAATAATAACAATAATTTTCCCCGTGAGCCAGGCCTTTTTAGCATGTTTTCTTTCAAATGTTCAGCCATGGCAGATGACGCAAAATGACATGACATGCTATTTCCTGATATGCTCTGGTACCAAAACACTTTAAAAATTATTTATATCATAATAACGCTAAAAAAGGTGATGCTGGTATCAGAGCTCCCTTTGTGGTAGATGCTGAAACAAACATCTTGAATTGTTTCCACCCCAAGAACTTGCAATATGAATAGATGCATTGGCATTAAAAATAGCTTTCCCCCCACATGGGATCATTCTGAATACGTAATTATATTCATTTTGCAGCTTTTCAAATAGTTTGGGCTTTGATATAATTTGCAGCACATTTCCATTCTCAGAGAGTGAAAAGGGGAAAGAAACTAACCCGGGAGGCGGAGGCGGGAGGGAAGTGACAACATTCAGAGCCTTGACCTCTTTCGTGCGAACATAGCAATGAAACAGAGCAATGTTTCAGTGGAAAAAAAATAGAACATAAAATGGGAAGACTCTCTACACTGTGAAGCAAAACTTCATAAGGAAAAGAGATGTCTCCAAGGTCACAGAAGTCATGGTTAAACTGGGATTAGAGCCCATATCTTTTGACCTCTTCAGGTTAACGCACCAGAGATTGTGTTTCTTCCAAACTAATATCATCTTCATCAAAAGCAAAGTGATAAAAATTAAAATGAACATGAACTCTGGGACCCCAGAAAACCAGAGCTGAATCCTTACCTCCTTTTCTCTTCTCTGATCAAATCATATCGATTCCGTAAGTCTCTTTTGTTTCAAAACAAAGGGCAATTCAGGTCTACAGAACACCTGTGGCTGTCGGTTCAGGCATATTCTACTGTCTCCTGTGCTGTCACGACTTGCTTTACAGCAGGGGTGCTCACACTTTTTTGGCTCGAGAGCTACTTTGAAACCCAGCAAGGGCCGGAGATCTACCAGAGTTTTTTTTACAATGTTCGCGCCATCATAACATATAACATTTATGTGTACAATGTATGTTGGTGTACCTTGAGCCCCACTGAGTATAACAGGACTTACTCCTGAGTAGACATGCCTAGGATTAGGCTGTGAGGCTGCAATCCTAGCCACACTTACCTGGGAGTAAGCCCCATTGAGTACAATGGGCCTTACTCCCAGCGTTTCCTCCCAGAGGCACCTGAAAGGGGGGGGGTCGGCACTCTGCGATCTACTCATTTTGCCTCGCGATCTACCGGTAGATCGCGATCCACCTATTTAGCACCCCTGCTTTACAGCATGTTTGTGACAGCACACACCATCACACCAGCCACCCCACCAGCATAGGAGGTAAATTTGTGTCTCAACTGCCACTTCAAACTGCAGGTGTATGGGTGACAGTCGGGGGTGGGAGGGAAGAGCACAGATCCTTCTCTGTGCTGGAACTCCTGCTCAAATCTCCTTCACACACCCAGAATATATCTCTGCCTATCCTGCTGTTCATTACAGGTGCCATCAAAATCAGATGCAGTTGGGATTCGTTGATACATCTATGGGTCAGCTCATTATAAAAACAAACAAAAACCATGCCAGAATACACAAGAGACTTCTCTTCATATTCCAGTGTAGTTCTGAGCACTTCAGAAGTGCTTTAGCTTTCATCCCACATGCACAGAGGCCTTTGGTATGAATATGTCAGTTTTGCCATGTTAGTACTGGATGCTTCTGGGCCTGCATGGCATGGATGTGTTATATACCTTATCGGATTCCAAGTCATTCTATACAGGGCTTAAGGGGAAAGGTTAAGGAACTCTTAATGAAATCCAAAACCTTATACTTGGAAACCTTCCAGTTTTAGCCTGAATATGCTCCTAGCCTTAGAAGACATTTGCTAAGGGGACAGGGAAGGAGACCTGCCCCCCTCTCACAACTTGGATACTGTTTCTTCAACATATTCATGGCCTCTTTAATCTGTTGGATTCTGAAGTGGCCGGACACATTTGGAATAAAAAAATCTAGATGCCTTCTTCAAACCACAACCTGACAATTCCCCAGATCTGTACTTTTAGCTCCACAAAACCTGCCCCAACACTCTTGTCTACACAATCTAGTCTATATCCAGCATCTAATCCTAGAAAAGCCACCAGTCTTTGGTAGAAATTACTGCTTTTCTTTCTCTTATCCAATTTTGGAAGGTATGTAAAAAGCAGGAAGTTAACCAGGAGATGCTTTTTTTTTCCCCTTCCTTCAATCAGTTTTCTTCCTCTCTTGGATTGTTGTACCCTGGGGGTTGATTTGGGACTGCATGTTTGCTCTCCTGGAAGCAGAACCGCTAAATTAGTGCCATTATAGTTCAATTAGAAAAATGGTAACTCAGTTAGAAACATGGCAACTCCACTGGAAAATTGCAAACTCACTGGAAAATGAGCAGCCCTGCAGACATGCTTTCAGTCCAGTGGAGGCAACAGTTTAAAACAAAAGTGTGAGATTATGGGGGATATAGACACAAGCGACCTTGCCTTGAGGAGAAATGCGAGTTGCTTGGATTATACTTTGGAAAAGCGAGATATGTATATTAATAATAATAATAATAATAATAATAATAATAATAATAATAATAATAATAATAATAATAATAATAATAATGGTGTTTACTTACCATCTTTCTGGCTTTCTGGTCACTGGATTACTCCTTTGACTTTATTCAAGGTAGTTCACATAGGCAGGCTTATGTCCGGTTTTGTTTTTTTCTTTTCCTACAATATCTAAGGCAACATAATATTAATCAGATATGTTGAAGATGATTCGCATATCTGCAATAAACACTTTAGAAGGTTAGTGGCGCACCTTAGTTGTACCAATGTATGTTATGTATTGGAGGGAACTGGAGAGCTATAAATTCATAAAATAAATAACTACGGTTTTGAACCCGAACTATGATTTCAGCTATGATGAATGATTTCAGAGGTAGGTGGGGACTTGGGGGGAGATGCGGAGGAGGGGTTCCAGGGGGAGGGAGGGAGCGGAGTGGGAGGGAGGCTGGAAGCTCCACCAGATCCTGAGCCTCTGTGTTGGGCTGGCCGTCCAACATTGAAGCTCTTCATTCTACGCAGACCTTCGGATCGTTGTAGAATCGAGTAGCCCCTTTGCGGGGCTACTCACTTTACCTGGGGGAAGAGAAGAAAAGTCCCTTTCTCCTGAGGAGGCCGCAGCGGCTGCCTGGGGCGTGCTGGATGCATACTGCAGCCCCGTGTGCTGGGTCACTCAGGATTGGGCTGTCAGACATCACTGGCATTCCTGGAGGGGCAGCAAAACACTAAGCTTTTCGGCCCCTGAATGCCTGTGCAAAGCAGCCCCTCCCCCTCATCTTCATGGTTGCAAGAGGAAAATGGAGGCCTCTCCTCCGCTTTGCTTTTGCAGCCATGATTGGCTCTGAAGGCAAGGGGGAGGGGTTGCTTTACACAGGCATTCAGGTGCCTGAAAAGCTTAGTGTTTTGCTCCCCCTCCAGGGACGCCAAGTGTCAAACATGACCTTAAGCTGTCATTAAGTGCCCTCACCATGCTTTCTGCATAATATCTGAATTGAGCCAGAGGACATTCATAATGTCCTGAGATCACACAAAATAATTTAAAATAGCCACCACATTGGACATTAGTACACAAATATAGCATAAAACGGAAAACAGTCAGAGTTACTCAACAGTCCCAAGTATTTTATGATGGAGCCAAGCTACGGCCTTGAACTTCTGGATTTCTACCTGATGTGCTTTTCTGTCAGAATAGGGATGCTGCAAATGCTCATCAAGAGTTTCTTTCAAAATTCTGTCATCTCTGTTCCAAAAACGGGCTCCTTTCTTTCCAGGCATAAAACACTGGATCTCTGCCATTGCCTTTGTCAAGCAATAAGTGCATTTACTTAGCGTAATGTAGAAGAGATCTTTTAGAATTAACATCTCTGTGGGAAGCGTATCCAAACATGTGCTTAATTTGTGGTACATCTGGCCCCAAACAGTTTGATTTCTCTACCACCTAGGGTGATAGCAAAACTTTCATAGGATTCACAGATAACTGGATAGATTATTAAATGTATATGTTGATCACTTATACACACACTTCTAGAGACAGTGACAGCAATAGATTTAGCTCAAAGGGAAGGAGCTGCAGGCCAGACGTAAGCTTCATAAAATGAGGCTCCAATCCTATCCTCCACCATCCTACTCAATGCAGCCATGCTGCTAGAGCATGCACTGCATTCAGTGGTGGAGAGGATAACCAGATGGCCTAGGAGAGGTAGGTAAAAATATTTTTTATTGATCTCACTGTAGCCCACCCGGCCCACATTGCGTCTCCTCGAATCTATGCTAGATATTTGCTGGCATAAGTCCAAGGAGAGGCAGGGGTATGTTAGATGGGAAAATGGGGTTGCTGACATGTACTGTTGCTGCCAAGATACACTCCCTCCTACCCCTGCCCAGTCCTCTTCCCATCCTGATCATCCCCCAAACATTCCACAAACTCCCTCCACCACCTCCTTAACTGCATAGTGCAATCTCTAGGAGCCGCTGGCACACGCGAGGATCTCCAGCCATTTGCACTCACAGCCCCGCAGCACACAACAGCAGCAAACTGCTTATGATGTCATAAAAGGACTTACAGCCTCTATAACATAAACCCCCCATAAGAGTAGACTGCGAGTGATGTTTCAGATATCCATATTATTGGGAAACTGCATTTTTCATCAGTATCGTTCTGAAAACTGAAAGGGAAAAAGAGACTGCAATTCAGCTGACCAGAGCATTGCTGAATTTCAACCACAGCTGTATATGGAGGCAAGAATTTGTATGTTTAGTATTTTGTGCTGCTTTTGTACATTTCGAAGGTGTTGCAATCAGGAGTGTAGTGAAGGGGGAGGGGCAGTGGAGCTCTGGAACATCTACAGCAAGAGTAGGGATGGCCCAAGGTGATCCACCACCCTCAGTTCTGTGCTGAAAATACACCCCACTGAACATAGTGAGACTTCCTACTTTACAGTCCCATGTTACAAAGGATTGTGCTGCACATGCTGGCTCCCAGATTACACAGAAGGAGGAAAGAAGGAGGTGTGGTGCAATTCATGAATCTCACCATACATGCATTCCATTAGCTGAAATGACCTTTGTGGATTCTTTGACACTGATGGATCTTGCTGCAGGTGAGATGTGTACGTCCCACACAACACATTACCTCTGAATCAGAAAAAGTTGTGAATCATTCATCCTTCTGCCTTCCCTGCTTCTATGCAATGGTCTGTGAGTTTGCAGAATGAGCACAGTGAGTCAATGCATTGGTTTCTTTATATGCCTTCAGTCTCTTTGTTGGGGGGGGGGGTGTGAGGAGGGATTTAGAAAACTCTGTCTATTCCAATCACACACTTCCCCCAGTTACACTGACATGCCAGAGAAACAGCAAATTGTTCCTACCATCCTGCTCTGACCCATAAATGTCCTTACTCCTCCTACCTTCCTTCTTTTTCTTGCTGTCTTCTCCCAGCCCTCTTTTTTCTCTCAATGGAGAGTAGACCTAATGCATACCAAATCTGTTCAAAAGCCCTGAATGTGCCCCATGCACAGGTTTGGTGCACTGGATTAGGAATCCTCAGTAGCCCAGTTCCAGCTGTTTTAGATCTTGGATAAGTTGCATGCCCACTTCTAATTCATCATAAATGCAAAGGGGGAAATCAGTGTGTTGTAAGATAGTATCTATCCAATGTTCCTTATCCATGGATCATGTCTCAAAACAGAGCAAACATTCTCTCGAATCTGACTGGCAGTGAAAGCAGAAATGGAAGATTAGATTTTTCCCAGACACATTATATATCTCCTTCATATTTAGCCCCTTCTGATATCTCAACCATGGCCTAAGAGAAGAATTTTATTGGGGGTACAAAATTTCTTTTGAGTCCCTTTGCAAAGGGGGAGGGGTGAAACAGAGCGGAGGAAGGTGGTGACAGGAGAGCAAATGGGGGCAGAGAGTGGCGAAACACTATGGGGCGAGGATATTGACAGCTGGAAAAGTCTTTGGAACCCAGGTCTACCCGCCCATGTGACATCAGCAGCTAGATAAAGTAATATGGAGAACCAAACAGTTTTAAGTCTCTCTAAAAAATTTTAAATATAGAAAATCATGCAGAAAATTAGCATCATCATATTTAGGCGCACACTAGAATGGGAAGTGTCCTGTGCTTACCAAAACTTGCTTCTGTGGCAGCTGTAGTCTTGCAGCTGTCCCTGAGCTCCAGTATGCTCCTTCATGGTAAGCAGATCCACAAGCCAAAGAGCTACTATAGTAGGCCAGTTTGCTCCCAGATTTGTCACTGTTAAAGAGTGTCAAGTACGCATTCCTCAGCCCAGCATATATGGCTTGCCAATAGCTGAAATAGCTACAGCCGCATGCTCGTGGTATTGTTGCCGGCATCCCACGTGGGCGACAAGTCTGAGTAGATAGGAAAATGTAAGATCCCAGGAAATTTCTGGGCCCCCTCCTCTGGCTCCTGGGCCCCCTTTTTGACCCTGGGCCTGGATACAAATTACCCCCTTTACCTCCCCTCTCCTAGGCCCTGATCTCAGCCTTTATGAAAGAGGCCCGTTATTTGAAATGATTGTCCCTAAACTGCCCCACAGGACTATTGTGAGGCATGCAGGCATGCTGCCCTTAGTTCCTTGGATATAAGACCGGATATGATGATGATGATGATGATGATGATGATGATGATAGGAACTGTGATTATTGCCCATGGTAGCTGATGCAGAATTAAGAATAAACTGAAGAGTTCCACATTACCTTATGAGAGCCAGTGTGATGTGATTTGAAACTAGGACTGGGGAGAGCTGAGTTCAAAGCCCCACTCTACTATGGCACTTGCTGAATGACCTTGGCCTGTTACGTGAAAATCCCCTTTTTCCTTTTATGTTGTGATTTTTATATCTGGTTATGTTTCAAAAACATCATGCAGGCCACATCTCCCCCAGCACATGTTTCCAAAGGCCCTGGTCCAGCCACAAGCACATGAATTACACAACCCCCATTTCCTTGCAGGTCAATGTATGCATTGTATTGTTTTAAGAGCTATATGCAAAAATGCCTCCTGATCCAATCACTGTTATGCAAAACAAGCATGCACCTCCGGAGAAAGAAGTCTATTGTTCTATTGTTGTAGCTTTATCACTCTTAAGTACCCTCTGCAAACTGCCTCCAGGGGTTGGCCGAGTTCCCCCACATAGGAAGCCAGCATGGCTGATAGCTGACTTCCAATCATCCTTTTCTTGCATGTTCCACGTGTCCCACTGTGTGTAGTGAGCATGTGCATCCAGGAGGCCACATCGGGGTCATTTCAGGTCAGCAAAAACCCTTAAAAGAGAGAGGCTGCCATGTGCGCTCTCTCTCTCTGGCTGCCCTCCAAGGCACAGGTCCTCCTCCCCCCCCAACTGCTTCTCAGGACAGGTAACTATATCTTGCGTCTGGAACTCTCTCCCCTTCTATCCTACCTATTTCTCCCCTTCTCTCCCCATCTTAGTTAGCAACTAGGTTATGCAGACCAGGGACCCCTAAAATCCTTCCCTGCAACCTATCCTTTCTGATTCCTTCTCGGATGCACCAAATACACGGCACATGCAACCACCATAAAGCTAGGTACACAGGATCCAAGTACTAGGAACCAAGAAACATATACTTACCATTTTCCATGTGCATTATGTTTACCTGTGTGTTTTTTGTAATAAAAATATAATCCTTGATTGAAAGTTATCTTTCTCCCAGTCTCCTCTAAGCTACAAGGGATTATCTCTGCATTACACTGTCTTGTTATCTAGCCTGCGATCCTGAGGTTTCCTAAAGGGTAATATAATAATTCCCCTTAAAACATAACAGCCCTTTTTGGTTACAGGCCCACTCTCCTGCAGCCCAGTCTACCACACAGGGTTGTTGTGAGGATAAAAAAGGGACAGAGAAGAACCATGTCTGCCATCCTGAGGCTATTGGAGAATAGGACACAAATGTGATAAACAAAGAATCTTTTTTGTTGTATCCAACAAGAGCATCTTTCTTAAAGAGAAACTTCAGCAAAGTATTCAAAATTTCTGAATGCTCCCATTTTCATTAAAATCTATGTTGGTATCATTAATGGCCCAATCCTATTCAGGGTCTGTGGCAGCGAATCTTGTGATCCACTGCTATAAGCCCTGTTTCAGTGGTACAAAAGCTGCACTGCCATTGTGTGCTTTGGAGCCGCCAGTACAAATGTCCAGAAGCTCCACACGTGCACCAGCAGTTCCTGAACACCCTGCCAGAGCAGGTAAAATGAAAGCGAGGATAGTTCAGGGGAGGATCAGGGCAGGGACTAGATCAAACGAGGGACAGTACAGGGGAGGCAGTGAGAGCAGCAGCAGTGCACAGCAAATTCCTATTCCCAGCCCGATACACCCCCTGAAGCACCTTGGACATGCACTAGTTAAATGCCTGGCATAGGCCCAAGAAGGCCCATTGGTGGCCAGGAGGCTTATGGGAAGGTAAGTAAACATGATTTTGCTTACCCTTCTTGGACTGTCTTCTCACTTCACACACCCCCCCCCCACCATTGCATGCAATACACTCCATCAGCTGCCCATGTCCATATGCTCAGAAACTTTGTGCAAGTTAAGATTATTATATGCCAAAAAGAAATGTAGACATGGGCAATCTTTGTTTTCAGTGTCCAGAATTGTAGTCATAATTCTGGACTGTGAGGTGATAAAAAGAACTGAGATGTCTCTGTCTGGTGCAGTAAACTACTCATTAATTTGACATTAAATGTAAGGTCCACGAATGATTATGCTATTATCTAACATGAAACCATATGCAATTATTTTTTCCCATTTTTCTTTCACAAAATATTAACTGCATGGATTTCAAATTCTTTGACTATTGTTTCATGCACTTTTATGTAGATGCTATTACCAGGCATGCACTGAGTCACACATATCAGGCACATGTGCGCACAGATGAATCAAATTGCCGATGCAAGGACCTCTGTGCAATTGGCTCATGGTACAAGTCAATGGAGCCTGGAATTTGACAAGGATGAGCGAGACAGGGATAGAGGTGCAATCACAGTCATATCCGTGGGGGAATAAATGTGCAATAAGAAGAAGAGGAAGTCAAGAGTAAAATGCTGTTGCTAACCTAGTTGCTAGGTATATTGGGGGAAAAGCCTGACTTACTGGGAAAAGAAGGGAACATAAACAAGCAAAATAGTGAAGGGGAAAAATGAGTGGGGCACAGAACAGGCTTGAAAATAGAATCGTAGACTCTCACACACATCCTTACGCTCAAATACACACAACCAAGAGGGAGGGGTACTAGGCCCTAAGCATGTCAACAATCTGGCTGCACATGAGACACAGGCTAAGGTATAACAGAAGGTAGTGGCCAGCCTCCTATTGCACTGAAGGCAAAGCACCTAAGCTGGGACATGATGCATTTGAGCAAAGTACAGCCATTTGGACATTTACAGGAGCCTTCTCAGTGCACACAGTGGGGTGTGGGGGTGGAAGCTAATTTAAGTTGTCCTTTGGGATCAGGTTTGAGGGTTGAGAACCTCAGACCTTGGTCATGTCTGGATGTGAGTCTGGCTTGCCCTGGGCTAGAGACACATATCACCTCCAAAACAACGGGGTGACCTCATAACAATGCTGCCACAATTTTGATTGAAAAACACAACAGTCTTAGAGTTCAATTAATTCATGGCTGCCCCCATTGATACTTTGTAAGAAACAGCACTTTAAGTCAAAGTGAATCATAACTCTATTTCGAGGATTGATTCACCTTCCATCAATGTCAGGGGAAAGATTCCAAAACTTGGCAACAGTAGAATGTACATACAGTATTTAAAAAGCAATTTTGAAAACCCTGTTCAGTATACTCCTTTCGTAGAGTGAACTGTCCTCTGGTCCTTTCATCCAGCCTCTTCTTCCTCCGATAATAAGGTCAATGCATCCTGCTGTTTGTCACTATTGCAAGGTGAATAGTGGACCTGGAGAAAAATGCAATGCTAACTCAAGTGTGAGGGGCCTTGGGCGAAGAGGGTCCAATCCTAAAGGGCAGTAAGGCCAGGGCTGGCTGGCACCCTCAGGGTAGGGAGCAACAGTGCTGGGCCAGCGCCAGCCACCCAGGGATACATGGGACATTCAGACAGCAGTACAGCCTTTTGGGTGGGGGGAGGCGTTCTGGGGCAGGGTGAGGGCAGAATGGGGGAGAGGCTGGGGCGGGAGGGAGTGGGACCAGTGGGGGCCTCCTCTGCCAGATCCTATCCCCCGTGTTGGGCTGAAAAGCCGGCACGGAGGTTCTCAAGTCTGCACTGACAAAATAAGGCTGGGAGCTTTTTCCCAGACCTCCAGTGGCTTCCCAGCGCCCGCAGGATACAGCAGTCACCATTTTGGTGACTCCAGGCACTGGAAAGGATAGGATTGGGCTGTCTTTCCACATTGGTCAATTACCTGGGTTTTGAAGGTGGTGGGAACAGTACTGAGAGGAGCAACAGCACCAGTGGTGGTGGCAGAGCAGTGAAAGTCACAGCAGCACAGGGGTAGGAGGACAGAAGGCAGGCAGAAGGTGTCAGAATCAGTGGCAGGAAGGGGGAGAATTGAGACAGAGGGGCAGTGGGCAGCAAAAGCACTAACACACACACAATTTTAGTTTCCTCAGTGGCCAGCCCTGACTAAGCATCTCTCCTGATTGCACAGTGTCAGGATTGGAAGGGGGGGTTGTGGGGGTAAATAAGTGGCATGCATGCGCCAGTGTCCAGCTGAACTTCAAAGTGGAAGGGTGAAATGTGGGGCCCAGGCATTAATGGCAGACTCTCCGCTTTTTCCTAAGGGTGTCACTGGGCAGGAGAATTGAATGGGAGCTACCTCATCTTCTGCTACGTATTTTTATTTTTCACATGTTTGTACCACCCTTTCACCAAGGAGCTAAGGGTGGTATACGTGGTTCCTTCCCTCTGCTTGTCCTCACAACAACCCTGTGAGGTAGCTGAGGCTGAAAGTGACTGCCCCAAGGTCACCCAGGATCTTCATGGCAAATTTCAAGGCAGACGGGTTCTCTGGGTTGCATCCTGGCACCCACATTATCAGGCCCAAAACCACTCTTCGCATTGCCGGCTTCCTCACCTGCTTTAGTTGTGAAAGACATTAGCATTTCTTTCACTCAGGGACTGACCTGACTCGACTGCTCAAGCACAGCTCCACTTTGTGAGGGGGCTAAAATTCTCTGCCTGCATTTCCCCAGTTGTAACTAGACATAATCTTCTAATTGGATCCACACCTTTTTCTCGTTTCAGTTGTCAAGACATAATCTCAGGTGTATTTAAAGCATATTCAGAAGTGACGGAGCAAGTTAGCAATTTAACCTTTATGGGGGGGGGGGTTAAATGTCCAGTTTTAACCTCGCTGGGAACCAATCACTAAAGGGATTCAAAAGGACCATCCCCAGCATCATCCCCCATCCTAATTAGCCAAATTGCCATAGCAACTCTTGGAGAAGGTACACATTACGAACTGCATGGTGAACTAATTGAACTTATTTCACAGCTGAGGAATGTAAAAGTGCATTTCACATTTAATCATGCTCAGAACATTGACATTCAAATCAGAAGAATAATTTTTGTTGGGCAAATTGTATAGGGGATTGGGGAGGAACCATCTGTAAAACAGAACCAATAAATGATACACAAGCAAAATAAAAACATTAAATTAATGATATTTACAAACCTTGGGAACTAGGGAGATACAGAAGCCTGCCAATCAGATAACTATGTTTTGCTTTGTTTTGAAATAATGAGGAAGCTTCTATTTTCTAAATTCTGCAAACAAGCAAGGGTGGGATTCCAGCGTGTGTCAATTTATTGTTACAATGGTAGCTATTGTTACAGTTCAGAAATGATAAAAAAGCATAGTGGTTGCAGTTCCGGCGGTTCAAGGGATTTGTGGTTATATATTTAACTTTTAAAAAATAAAAATAAAAATATGCCCCACCTGAATTATTCTGTCTAGTTTTCTTCCAACGAGATAGGTTGTTATTTTTTAATAGTAAAACCTTGGAGTTCAGGTTTTTCAGCAAACCATTTGTTAACTGTTAATCAAATGTTTAAGGGCAAAATCCAAAATCTTTTTCCAAGCAACAAAGTGCTCTGACACAACTCATATTCATTTCACATTCAAATGGGGGGGGACGACCCAGCCTCCTAAGTTTAAGAGACCTGTTTAGTTACTGTTTTTAGAAGCTATGCTGAGGGCCATGATTTGGCTAAAATTGGGGAAGTCAGGAGATGAACATGGATCTCATTAAGCCCCATATCCCCCCATAACTTGGACACTGTTTCTATGGAGATTATTCAAGAAAATGGACCAAGTGGATGATTTTTGCATATCTAAGAGCCTCGTGTTGATGCAGCTTCTCCTGCATCCCACAGGGAAGTTTTGGCTTTGGTCTCTTACAGACTATAATGTGATTAAAAAATAGCCTGTCTTTGGTATCTCTTACAAACACGTAAGTGAATATCCTGTGGTTCATCATGTCCCCCTTGCCTGCTTCTGGCAGACTTCAGGAATTTGCTTCTTTTATTTACTTTGTAAATTGAATACTAACTCTTTGGTACAACTATTTCTGGGGTGGCCTATAGTATCAAAACAAAGAGATTGAACAAGAGTAAAAGAAACACAAAACAGAAATAACAGAAAAGAGAATAGCATGGAAACAGAGATCAAGAGCCCTTGGACAATAAAATAAACTTGGCACTGGAAGGGCATAAAATTAGATATGGTGATGCAATAATTATATTTAACATTTATACTGTATAGTGCCTTTTGAGTGTGCAAAGCAATTCACAGACCTTATCATGATGTAACCCATGGAACCAGCCTGTAAGGGAGGTGTGCATTAGGGAGTAACTTGCCTAAGGTAACTTAAAACCCAATCCTATCATGGCC
The DNA here is from genome assembly GCF_035046505.1 of Tiliqua scincoides. NCBI lineage: Eukaryota > Metazoa > Chordata > Lepidosauria > Squamata > Scincidae > Tiliqua > Tiliqua scincoides. Next base: position 195,507,162 of record NC_089822.1, read on the forward strand.
TTATGGTGGTGGATTTCACAATTGCCACTGTACGTCCCTGAACAATGGCGCAAAAGTCACTCCATTATTATGTGAGCTGGACACTCCAGAAGCCACTGGCCCACAGAACTTCCTTGGCCCTTCACTGGAGCAGGTAGGTGGCAGTGAGTGAGGCTTGGGTGAGGATTAAGAGAGGAAGGGGTAGGGAGCAACCCAGCTAAAGGGAGAGGAAGGATCTTGGCAGCAATGGGAGCAGGGAAAAGGGAAGGGCAGACTGGGTCCAGGAAAGTGGCAGGTTTGGCAGCATCACTGGCCACTGAGTCCTAGACCCAGACCCAATACTGCAGTGCAAGTTGACAAATTCACTATTGCAGGTTCAAGTAGACCCCGCCATGTTGTGCAGGCTTACCCAGCGTAGGGAATTAATGTTGCCTCACCCAGAAGAGACCTCCATAACTGCCTTCCACAGAGGATGCAGTGGCAGTTCTTCATCAGTGGGAGGAGAAGTATAGAAGTGAGCTGTAAATGTTTTCTTACTTTATATGATATATTGCCTGATTTTAAATATTTGTTGTAATACAATACGTGCCTCACTTCTGGACTTCCTAGGGTCATCTGGTTGTATGTTAAGAGTTGGAAGGGACCCTGGAGGTCATGATTGGCCACCATAGGAAACTGAATACTAATCTAGATAAACATTTGGTGTGATCCAGTCTTATGTGCTTGATGTACAGTAAGTAAAATATCTGCATGGTTAACACATTTGGTTGTGCCTGAAATCTCACTTTTTAGTTACATTAGTTTATTTTTTTTTCATTTCTACAGTCTAACCTTTTAGGTTCACTGTGCTCACATTGTATCTCAATTTCCCCATCAATCAAAGAAAGCTAAGGAGACTTGTTCGTTTTGGGAAAGTGTTTTAAAATACCTGGCTATTAAGATGTATTTGGTATAAAAGCAGCATATTAGTCTGAATGATGCTAGTCTGAGTGCTGGCTTAATTTTCTATATAACTGAAGGTAAATCAGGAATTGAACCACAATTTAAATATAGGTGCCTGTGTTATACAGTTACACCTACTGAGTAGGAGAAAATAGAGGCCCCCAATCCTATCCAACTTTCCAGAAGGAATGCAGCTGTGCTAAGAGGGTGTGCATTGCATCCTGCTGTGCGGGAGGGGGGACAGTCACAAAGGCCTCCTCAAGGTAAGGGAATGTATGTTCTCTTACCTTGAGGCTGCACTGCAGCTGAATCAGTGCTGGAAAGTTGGATAGGATTGGGCCCTCAATCATTTACAATTCTGAGTCGGAAGATCAGCAAATTTAATTGCTTATTAGAGGTACCAGGATGCTATCTGCCTATTTATCTTGAAGTTTTTACAAGCCCCCATTACCTAAGTTTGATATCGGATAATTAAAGGATCAAGGGGGCTGGGAGAATCTCTTTAATGTGTAAATATTTCAGTATAGTTGACCTAGAAGTTGACCCAATTTATTTTTCTGTAGGAATCATGTTCTTCAGAAAAAGAAAAAGAAATTAGACTGCTTAATATTTCAAGTGTGGTACTACAGAAAAGACATGTAAAGTTTCATCTGGCAAAAACTGAACATAGCACCTCCTGCATGCAAAACATAGCCATTGAACTATGACCTCTCCCCATGTAGCTAGCCTCCAGGTAAAGCCTTTATTTGCTACATGTTCTGGTTCTGATGGCCCACTTATTGGAAGTTACTGTGCAAGCACTTCAACTTTTGGGTATACCGACTCCTGCTTTGACACAAATTCACAAACCATATGCTGGCACAATTTCTGAAGTCTGTGTTGGAATAGTCTGAAGGCCTATTCTTGTAACCCTCTCAGCATATCTTGAAAATATGAAGAAGATTTGCATGCTTTCTATTCTGTCATTTGCAACTAATTAATTTCTTTGTGAGAACAAAGTGCTTATTTCTGGCCATCATCTGCTTAACAATGTCATTTTCTGCGTAATGATCCACTTCCGACCCTCATCAGGCAGCATGAATGCTAACTTCAGCCCTCTATTGTCTGGGCACCGTCCAATGAACACTCGAGACAACACACATGGGAGAAAGGACCACTTTATTAGCATTTTAATACGGAAAGGAGGCTGAGACCTGCAGTTGCAGGGGCAGCGAAAACCCCTTTGTGGCAACCCGCCTGTCAAGCAGGTTGGAAAACATCGCCCCTCTCTTAAAGAGTAGGGGTAGCTAAGCAGGTTGTCATCCAAACATCACCCCTCCCTCACCAGAGCAGAGCACCTATTTTTAAAGAGGGTTCACATTTCAACTTTTTTGAGCACTCTTTGCTTTGACCTGTGTGGATTTGTTTGTGTGTACATGCACTCATGTGTACATACAAATATGAAAATCATAGAATCATGGTTTCATATTTTTCTATTTCATAAAAATATCAGCAGCTTATAATCAATCATATATCTCAGTCATGTATTCTGTGTAGACTTCTGGCTGTAAAGTAGCCAGAGTCTGAGCTGGTGGTGTGAATGCTGACCGCTGAACTCCTTTGAAAAGGTGCAAATAGCCAGTGGTTCAAAGGGTTATGAACTATTATAGGATAAATAGGACAAGCCTATGCTTGTCCATTCAGAAGTAAGACCTATTGTGTTCAATGGAATTTACTCCCACATAAGTCTGTATAGGACTGCAGCCAAAAGTTCCTAACTGATCCCACTCATATGCATGTATGCATAGAACCTGCATCACCAATCATTCATAAATGATGGGGGTACATATTCCATTCCTCACCCATGTGCATTGGACCTCTAGCTCAGTGAATGTGTAAAGAGCCTTGATCAGGGTCCATGCTACTCCTATATTCTGTGCATAAGATAGCACAAAGCCAGAATTAACATAATTTTAATTTTGGATGGTGAATGACTTCTCAAAATCTATGCTATAGAAAGAGCATCTTTCATTATAGATCTTGCTAGAAACTCTAGTTTCCCAGGTGCTTGGGAAGAAATGCCCCAAACAGCTCGGCACTGCTACTCAGGAAATGACTCAGAACATTTCTCGATAGTCACAGTCAAATGGAATAAAAAAAGAAATGGCTCACTTCCACAAGAATGGTGAATTGCAAGAAGAGAGGGGCTGAGTGTGTGAAACGCCAAAGCAAATTAGCCTTTCAGAATTCAGGTGGGCAGCTTTGACCTTTTGTGAAGCCTGGGAGAAGTATGATAGAAATCATTATCAGAAGCAAGGCATCTCTTATTAACACAGCACAAAAGGAAAAAATAAAATAAAATCCAGCTTTCCCCTATCACCATGTGGCAGAATAATACAAAAAGGTCCAGATTGCTCTTTTCTAAAGTCCTGCTCACAATTATATCTATGGGCATGTGCGCATCTAACATTCTGTGTTCTGAAGTGCTCTTTAGATAACAATTTCAGCAGTGCCAGGTTTTAGGGTTGTCAAATCCGACGCATCCCAAAACCTGAGATTTCTGATTTGTCATAACTAACAACCTTTGAAAAATTGGAAGGGGAGACATCTTGGTATTGGGACAGAGTCCAGATGTAAAGCAGTGGGACTCAGCAGTGGCCCCAAAGCGCCCTGAGATGGCGGAAATGGTCCTGAGAGCAACAATAAAAGAGCTCGATCAAATCAAGACTGTTCCCTGGTTGATATCCTAGGACAGTGTTTTTAAACTGTACTCTGGTGCCCTGGGGCTCCGTGAGACCTCTTCAGGGGTTCCACAAGCACAATGCCATAAGCCCTGCCCTATTCTCTGGTGTTGTCCCTGCACTTCTCTTGGCTGCTAGGAACTTGCAGCAGCTCCTGCAGAACTTGGTGTGGTGCTGCACTTTGCAGGTGTTGAATTTCTGAGTGGTTGGCAGATGCATCAATGCTCACAGTAGCATTCTCAAAGAAGGGAGAAATGCTTGGTTTTCCAGGTGCCTCGACGCTCAGTGTGTGGCCCCTCCCCCTAGCCTTTAGAGTCATTCTGGGCAGAGCAGAAGTCGAAGCAGAAGCATCTCCTCCGTTTTGTTCTTGCTGCCTGGATTAGCTGCTAAGGCAAGGAGGAGGGAGCACTTTTATGGCTCAATGAGATGCCTGCAAAACTTAGCACCGTGTCCCTGCTCTAGGAACTCTTCTGGATCCTTAGGCTCATAGCAGTCCAATCTTTCCTCTGCTCATAGCAGTTGCATTTTTCCTCTTGCTCACTTCAATACAGCCTACTCCTTGTAGGTAGGAATTTTGGAGGTGCAGATCTGGATTTCAGATTCCAGGCAAAATTCTGTGCAGACTTACTTGGAGTAAAGTCCATTGAAATGTGTGTCGGTGACAAAATTCAAGAACAAAAAAAGACTGTCTTAAAGCAAAAAAAAAAAAAAAAAGAACAACAACAAAACCCTATCCGTTTACTCAGAAGGAACCAGACAAAATGATCTCAGCTTGTACCTGGGGAAGTGCTGAATAACTAACTTGCCTCCCCACCCAGGAATCTGTGGGGATGAAGTGGGTATTAAACATTATTCATGCCTGCTCCAGGTGCTTTGACTAAATGTGATACTCTCCTCCCTGCCACCACCCACTATATAAAAATCAAGGCAACTGAAAAGGAAATGCTGGGTTTGGCACTGCACCACTCCGTGCATGCACTGGCACTGAGGAGGCATACAAGGCTTGCATTCAGAACAAAGAGATTCGTGGGGAGAAAAAAAAATAAAGGAAAAAATTATATTTGACTCAAACTGTTACCACGGTGACATTTCGTAATCACAGCCCTTGGGAAACATGCTTCAGTTCAGGAACATAGGAGGAGGGGCAGTTTTTATAGCTAAATCATTAGAGGCTTTAAGCCTAATACCAACAGGAGTGACCCATTCAGAGTAATAAAAAGTCAATACAATGAACTGAAAGGGGACTGTTGGAACGCAGTCATAATGGATAAGGTTTACAAGTCTAGCAGTCATTGCATTTGCTCTTTATATACCCAGGGAACCAATTGTGATGATTGAGTTCCCCTTTCTTCCTTCTTATTCCCAAATGTTTCCCTTAAGGAAAACCTGTGCATAAGGTTCAAGAGGAAGAGGCTTCCCTGAGTCACTTTGAAATCAACACCATTGTAGAAAGGCTTCATGGGCAGGCAGATGGATTGTGTGTGAAGATGGCTTGTCTTCATCAGTCAAGTTCACCAAGGGGTTCTAGCCAGCCCACCTGCTGGAATTGGCATGCGCTAGCCCATTCGGCATCCAAGCCCACCTCTGATCAGGGAAGGCAGAAGGATGCCCAGTGGTCACGAACCATCCAATCAGATGGCCTAATTAAACCTAGGTCAAATTCAAGGATACTCAAGTATGTTCTGATTCTCTCAGAGTGAATCTGTGCATGGCTAGTTCCACCTGACACACTGGGAATTAAGGAGGTGTAATGGTGTCAAGAAAACAAAGGCCCTGAGCAAAAACAGATACAGACCGGAGAGCTAAGATGCATTAGGGAATTATTTTACTTTTAAGTTGCTCCGTAACCACCTGCTTGTATTGTTGCTAAAATCCACACCCAGGAATTTCCAAAGCCTAAGACATTTTCCAAGCCTGTTTGTTCTATTCTTTACTCCATTGTATTACTCTCCTGCTCTTTTTGTGCTTCCATAAACTCTTTTTATATTTTAACTTTTTAGCTGCTTGTTCTTTGAACTCTGTTGTAACCTTGCCACTGAACTCTTGGCTATTCACTACAATCTAGGTTTGGGGGAAATTCTCCGTGTAACTGAGAGAAAGGCTTCTGAAGACAGTCTTTCTCTGCCTAGTGTTTTTCCAGTGGTGGCAGCAGAGTCTACAAATGTTGGCCATGGCATAAGAGAAGGTCAGGGGAAAAGAGGGAGGCACAAGCACCAGTCTCCCGATCACCCAAATAAAGAGGTGGTCGGAGTTTGTTTGGCCTGGCCTGGACACGAGAGTCCAGTCCCTCCCCAAGGGGGAGGTGAAGGGGGCTGGGTCTGGCAGCCACTGCAGACCTTTTAAAAGGGGACGAGACCCAGCCCTCTTCCACCTTGTGCATGTGGGCACCATGGGAATACCCGCCCACTTGCCCTAGAGGCAGTCTGAGTTTCTGGTCGCCGTTTTGCTGCCTGCCAAGATTGGCCAAGGGGCAGGCAGTTTTTTTGCCTACCCCAGACTGTTATGGGCCAGGGGGTTACACCCCCCCCCTGTTTGCAAGCTGCCCTTGGTCACTTTAAGAGGGCAGGTGGTGCGGGTTAGGAGGCGTGAATGGGACTTTGGCATGCACCTTCAGGCGGCATAGGCAGGGCAGAACCCTATTTCAGTCCTCAGGGGCTTGGCGGCATGAGGACGTAGACGGGGCCCTGGCCGGGACCGCGGGGCACACCTCAGAGGCTCAGCGGCTCGAGGTGGCACAGTCTGCGGTGCAGCTGCCTTCCCCTTAAGGGACAGACATGGATGAGACGCGCCGCCTCAGCAGCGGGGCGCGACTTGGAGTCGGGTGCATGCCCGCCTGGGGGCAGAGGTTTCTGGTACCGCCCAGAGGTCCCTCCCCGCACCACAGGGGCTTTCGCTGCCTCGGATGCTGCAGGTCTCAGCCTCTGCTCCTCTTGTTAATGTAAAATAAAGTGACCCTTTCTCCCATATCTGTTGTCTCGAGTGTTCATTGGACGGTGCAGAAACAATCTTCCTTCCCTCACTACAACACTATTCCTATGAATTTTCAGTAATACAGTAATTATCCTTTTTCCTCTCTGTGAGTGTGATGGAGGAAGAGCAGGATCAAGGGAAGTATTTAAGTAGAATACAAGCTAGCTGGCTCTTGTTAAGTGATAAGAAATTCACTTTTTTTGCTGGATTTGAGTTATCACTTTAAATTTTTGCAGCTCAGAAGAATCAGGCAAATTCCTAGCAGATGTTGACAGACTATCTGGTTCTTCATCCATTATAAGGGGGTGTAAAGTGGTCAGATTTCTGAAAGCAGCACTGTGGGTCCAATTTTTCTAAGTTTAGATTCACTTCAAAGGTTGCATCTTTTCAAGCCAGTCATGACCTTGGACTAGCACATCTGAGACAGCACTTTCCTGCTCTGAGTCTGCTTACATTTAGAGGTCTTCATGAAAAGCTAAACTCCAAGTGCCCCCTCTACCAATGCAGCCACATTTAATTACTTGCCCTTACCTCTCTGAAAACCTCCTGCCCGCAATGGATCTCCTTGGACTTGCACCAGCTCTGGCTGAGAAGAAAGGGACGGGGAGGCTGCTAAAAGAGAGGATAGGATCCAGCACATGCCATCACTGCCAGATCCACTCTCTCCTACACCAGCTCCTGCAGCCTCCATGCCCATGTTCTTCCTTCTCCTTGCCCAGTTTTGCTTCCTCCCTGACCTCTATCCACCCACCCCCTGTCCTTGCCCCTGCCTAACCTGTTCCGATGGATACGGCAGGAACCACCAATGGTTACAGAATACTGCCGCCTCTTGTAGCAGCACTCCCAAAATGGCTGCCGATGGAGCGCTCCACATGCTATCTGTGGCCATGTTGCAACCGCAGAAGTGTATTCTGCTGTCACAGTCCACTTTGGTTGTTAGCTCAGTTCTAGAGTAATGTACAGATTCCACCTTACTATAAAAAATGACTCTCATAGAGCTGAGCCTAAATTCTGGCATCGCCACCCATGCTGTCATGGGAAAAGTGGTAACAGTAATTAAGGAGACAGACAAAATAAGTTTAAAAGCACTGTATTGATTGCCCAAATATGTGCAGGGAAAGCAATGAAACTGCAAAGGAGTTAAGTCTTTTTCTCCCCCTTCCTTATTCTGCTGGTGATAACAAGGACTCAGTCACAGAGCGCAGGGTACGACAAAAGCCCAAGAAACTGATCTGTCTTTCGCTCAGCTCACTTATTCCATTTCAAAGCTTTTATTCCTATTTGACTTTTAGAAAGGCCAAGACAAGTCACTTCTATGTGCAACCTATGTGTTTGTTTATCCTGTGTGTTTGCAAGGCAGCCTGGGAAGCTGCTAAGCCAGATGGTAATGATGGTATTTGCAAAGCTGGTTGAATTACTGAAATTGCTGATGCTCCTTTCTTTTAAAAAGAGAAGAAAAGAAAGAAATCAGCATCCTTTTATCTGGTTTCACATTTGGGGTTTTTATTCTTACTGCTTGCGTTTGATGCTGGAAATGGAGAAAAGAGGGTTGATTCATATGTCGGTAATAAACAATCACTTCAGTCTGTGTTTGACTTTATGGGGAGTATTCAGGCAGCCCAATACAACCTAAATCCCCATGCAGCAATGCAACATTTCCTGGGCGGGCTACACTGCATCCCGCATTGGATTTTTGGATGTTGGAGGTCTTCTCGGTGCAAGTGGACATTTATAACCTCCTGCAGCCACTCATCAGCAATATCACTAGCCCAAGTTTGCATTGATTCATGCAGGTGGATCAGGCCAGGGAAAGGCCTTAGGATTCAGCACATGCCAGCGCCACCAATCCTGCCCTCCTACTGGGCTTGATCTGCTCACCTAGATATATATCCTCCCCATTCCATCAAACCCTTTCCTCGCCTTCCTCTGTCCCTGTGCTGGACATATCAATGTGCCTGGGCCTTGTACTGCTTTAATGTACTGCCTTATAGTACTTTTGTGGTCAAGTGTGCTGGTGGAACACCTGTTCCACTGGCACAGGCCCTCAATAGGATTGGGCCAAAAGTGTTGCTAAGGCTTGCTGCATACATGGAAACCAAATGCTTGCAACAACAAACACTTGCAACCCTTCCAACACTAGCAGGGCTGTTGTTACCCACATCAGAATTTCTGGTTAATGCTCTAATCTGGTGGAGATAAACATGCTCACAGTAAATAATCCCTTGAGTAAAGAGTTCAAGCATGCTGTGTACATGTATTCATTTGTATTTCCATCCTGCCAGAAAATAGCCAGGCATGACCATTTTCAGTAGCAGAGGCGTTCCTGGGGGCAACCCCCAGTTTTCCCTGCACCCCGTTTCGTCCCCCTGCTCTGCTCCCACGCACCTGACCCGAAAGTAATTGCTCTGCTCCTCTGCACAGCTGCCTCCTCCGTTCAAACTTTGAAAACAAGGGGGAAATGGAGGAGGCAGCCGAGGCCCCCACGGAGCCTTCCACGCCGCTTGCAAGAAGCACAGAAGGCTCCATGGGGGCCTGGGAAGCGGTACGTGTCTCCTGCGAAAGGAGGAGGCGTGCACCTCTTCCACTCCACCTCTGAGGGACGCCCTCAGAGGCAGAGCAGGGGCGCCCTGGGTCGGGAAGTGACGCGCATCTCCTCTGAAGTCGGAGGAGGCACGCTCCGCTTCTGCTCCGCCTCTGAGGGACACTCTCAGAGGTGGAGCAGGGGTGCCCAGGAGTGCTCCTGGGAGGCAGCGGGAAGCCTCCTTTATAGGAGGAGACGAGATGTGTGCTCTAGAGCGTCAGTGCCTCTCTAGGGTGCCTGTCTTCTATCCTCCTATATAGGAGGAGGGGAGAGGGGCGGCTCAGTTGGCGCTGTCGGAGAGGCAGCAAGCTGCCTCTCCACAGCGCTACTGGGCGCTCTTTGGGGCGGGGGTCCGAGAGGCGCCCCTGGAGGGTCAGCGCTCAGGGCATTTGCCCCGTTTGCCCCCCTCTAGGACTGCCAGTGTTCAGTAGTAATCAAAAGTGCTAAAGTTGGGCTCCACTTGTCCATTGTAAGCAACCTTAGTATATTACCAGCAAGTTCTGTGTCCTCTGATGAGGCACAAAAAGTGCTTTAATAACAAAACAGAATAAATGGAAAAAGACACCCCTAACTTAAAAGATTATGACTCAGCAGGGAATGAAACCAGTGTAAGAAGAAGAGAGAGTTTATAAGTACCGTAGATACTCGCCTATATGGCGATGAATTTGTGCCGGGGAAACTCATGGGAGAATCGCCCCCTCATCTTATCTCCAAAGTCACCCAGCGGACAGAGGGGGCTGGGGGCCATTTGCATGGGGGGCTTGGCAGGAGGATGGGCAGCTGCACCTCGCCCTAGCCTGCACCCTGCCTGTCGCTCCTGGAAGCTGGGAGGAGGCAGGGCATGGGGGTCAGCCTGCCCACTGGCATTCCCCCACACCCTCTCAGAGCCTTCCAAGTGCACACCCTGCCACAGTCCTACCGCCCATAGGGGCAGGGAACAGAGCGGGGGCGTCCTGGCTGCCGCCACCACTGCCAAACCAATGGAGGGCAGGGAGCGCGTGGGGATCGTCCTGTGCTGCTCCCTGCCAGGTGCTCCCCGGCGCCTCCCTCCCTGCTGGCCACAGCCACGGGGTAGCGCAGGTCATTCCCCGAGTGCTCCCTGCTCTCAGTTGGTCCAGCAAGCAGTGGCAGTAGCCAGGACATGCCCGCTCCGTTCCCTGGCCCCCCAGGCAACGGGACTGTGGCAGGGAGTGGAGACGGAGGGCTGTGAGAGGCAAGGAAGCATTACTGGTAGGCTGCCCTCGCATGCCTTGCCTCCTCCGGGGCTCCTCCAAGGCTCCAGGCACAACCGGCCAGGTGCAGGCTGGGGGGACACAGCTGCCCATCCTCCTACTAAGTCCCCCCCACCCAGGTGCAAATGGCCCCCTCTGTCTGCCTGCGTGATGGCCCCGCATGCCCTGGCTCCAGGAACGATGAGGGGAGCAGCTGGGTGCAGGCTGGCAGGAGGTGTAGCTGCCAGGAACTCCACATGAGGCCCGGAGGCACCGCTGCCCTTCCTCCACAGAGGGTCTACTTCCATGTAAATCAGGTGCAACTATGTGCAGCTGCACTTGCTCAGTCACTCCTTGTTGCTTGTCTCTCTACTGTGAACTGAATTGCACACTCCCAGTTGTGTGTTGTGTGTTCTATGTAGAGCCTTTGACTTAAGGCACCAGGCACTTTAAAGGAGGATTTCATTAATGGTTCTACTGGTATGCTGTTTCCAGCGTACTTAGAGTCCAAGCCTAGGCTTGTCTACTCAGAAGTAAGTCCCATTAAAGTCAATGAGGCTTACTCCTAGGAAAGTGTGGATGGGATTGTGGCCTTACTCTTTTAGTGTTTACAAATGGTTGTTAAGAGTACAGTTTTAAAAATTAGTGAATAAAAATGTATCTTATGATCTATGAGATAGATCATAGTTTTTAATAAATTAGAGACTATTTTAATACTGTTTTTGCTATACTATGTGTACATACTATGTATACATAGTATAGCAAAAACAGTATTAAAAATAGTGTGTGTATGTATGTATATGTATACATGTATGTATAGTTGTATACATACATAGTATGTATGCATCTGTGTTTTTAATACTATGTTTTTAATAAATTAGTGACTGTACAGTTCTTAGGTAACAATTACTGGTAGTTAATTTTTCAGGATCTGGCTTAGGTAAAATCAGAGAAAATTAGTCAGACTCAGACACCCCCCTAAGTTTAACCCTCGACTTATGCAAGGGTCATATAAAATCCCATGACTTTTTTTTTTTTAATCAAAGCCTACCCTCGACTTATATGTGGGATCAACTTATGGGTGAGTGTCTGCGGTAATTCTTAATTTGCCAGCAGCCCCCCCCACGCCAGAATTCTATCAAGCCACTGTATTAACAATTTTCGTATTTTGGAGAACATACTTCTAAGAGGTACATTTAGAAGAAAGCAAAAAAAATCTGCAGCAACTGGATGGGCAGGAATAGTCCTTTTCTCTTGTCTAAAGATGGAGGAGTTGGCTTGGATGTCGAAGGATGTTGTGTTCCTTTCAGCAGACAGTGCAAGACTCAGATGGTGGCTTTGTACAAATGTGTTCATCAAATTATATCTTGCAAACAACATGTCCAAACTTCAAGGGAAAGAGAATGTACCTTTTTCTTGGGCAAAATTTCATGACCATTCTTATGTATAGCCATCATATGCCGAATATCATGGGACTCTCATGATATCATGGGATTTTGAAACCAAAGAAAATACATATGCAAAGTTCTCCTGCCCAAAAGTCCTATGAAGAATTAAGACCACCTAGAGCAAATGTAGAGGAGTTTATTGTTTGTTTAATTTCTTATTGTTAAAAACACAAAACATCGCACTTTGGTGTTTAAGAGCTGAATCCTGAGTTCTTAGCATCGTCCACTGCTGGTGCTGAGTGTTGCAAACATGCCACAAGGCATGTCTGCAGCCCTTAGCGCTGCTCCAGAGCTGGTGCTAGCTCAGCACCAGTCAGTGCTGGGCTAATGCCAATGGACCACCACTGTTCCATGGTTACCCACAGTGGAGAGGTAGGTGGGGGCATGGGGGAGGCTGGGAGGAGGTTTTCTGGGGTGGGAAAAAGCAGGCAGAGGGTGGGGAGAGGGCAGGAAGGAGGCATGCTGGGGGGAGGGAGCAGGGCAGGAGAGAGCTGGAACCAGAGGAGCTCTGCTTCTTTGCAGCCAGAGCCTCTGTGTTGGGCCACTGGCCCGACATGGAAGGTCTTGATTCTACAGCGACCAGAGGGTTGGGGGGGTACTTGCCTTCCCCCAAGGAGATACCGGGGTTGCTCTGTTGTGCACAGGATGCCGCGGCAGTCATTTCGGCACTGTGGCAGTCCCAGAACAACAGGCAGCTGAGGATTGGGCTGTAATATATCAGAAAAAAAAAACACAAACACCACATTTTGGTTTTTAAAATATTTTCCCAAAATTGAAATAGAACATAAGAACATAAGAACAGCCCCACTGGATCAGGCCATAGGCCCATCTAGTCCAGCTTCCTGTATCTCACAGCGGCCCACCAATAGGCCCACCAAGAAATAGATTGCTTTTCCAGTTAGAAATAATACAGTGACTTCATCTGCTGATACTATATCACCTATACCACCTACCTAGTACACTTTTGAAGCATTTAAAATAAGAATGATAACTTGGAATGATAACTTAGAATTAAAACACATAATGCCGCTTTCTGCCTTTTTCATCATGAATTCTGCAAAAAAGGAAAGCCATTTTCAAACACCCCTAGTTATAAGCTTACATATAGGATTTACCATTTTCCATGATCCTGTTGCTTGATTTGTGTGCTTTGTTCTTAAGCAGAGAGGGGGCAAAGGTTAATCTCAGGCCATTGGGGGGCTACCCCTCCATTCTTCCCTTATGCATTCCCCCCCCCCATTTTTTCCTGGTTTGGCACTGCTTGGCAGCCTTGTGACACCACCAGGTCACACTTCAGAAATTTCAAGTTTTGAGGGGAGTCTCTAACTGACAACTCTACTTGGCTAAACAGAAGTCCTTAACACAATGGTTCCCAAACTTTTTAGCTCCAAGACCCACTTTTTAAAACAACACTCTATCCACCTAAGACTAAAAAACAAATTTAACTTTACCAGCCACTCAGGCCTCTGTTTCAGTCCTTTTTACTATGGTGGTGGTAGGGGGTGCATTCTGGAGCATTTACTGAGCTTCACGTTCATTGAATTGGGATCATTCTGGTGGTCTTGCATTCTCCTTTGCCTGGCCTTTGATTGCTCCAGCACAATTGACTACTCATGAGTTATGAGCAAACATATGGCTCCATTTCACTTTTGATAAGACTCAATACATTTTCCTTGTCAGCTTGGAAGGGAAGACTTCCTTCTCAAGTGTTTCGCAGATCAGGACCATTTTAGTTGTGTTGTGTTCCTCTTGGCCTGCCCTTCAAAGAAGGCTGAGGCACGTTTTACATTTTCCTTGTCAGCTAGCAGCTTGTCAGTTTCACAACCTACCAATAATCAGTCACAACCCACAGTTTGGGAAACACTGTTTAGCACTATTCAACAGTTTATCACGCTTTCTAGTCCTGTCTGGGTGTTACTTACCTGTGGGAACATGTGATCAGGGGACGTGGGATGCCTCCAGCATTGATGCACCTTGCTGGTCTGTCCTTCCATTCTCTATGGCAGGGGTGCTCAAACTTTCAACTTTAGGGATGCTGGACCTTTAACAAGTGTATAGAAGAGAGAATTTCAGCAGGTGTAGCTTGTCATCTGTGGGATGACAAGTTGCACCTGCTGCAATTCTCTCTTCTTTACAATTGTTAAAGGTCCAGCATCCCTAAAGTTGAAAGTTTGAGCACCCCTGCTCTATGGTTAAAGTATTTGTTTACAGAGAAAAAATGATGTACCAAGGGGTAGATCCTCCCCATGATATGCAATACTGGGTGCCCTGCTGACTTTGAACCAAGCAGCAGAACGAGCTGAATACCAGATGAAGGATTATTGATGTGGTTTTATGTTAAAATGGCCCCTAAATTTCAAAGCCAAACAGATAGGTCATGCATGAGGTGCTGAAGTAAATACTTCGGCTTGAATCCAAGCACATTTTGTTTCGGATGAGTGGCAGTGGGAATAACATACACCTTCATATCATATGTCAACAAAACCAAGAATAAATTAATTTGTTTCCTTTATCATTTTAAATTTTTATTTTATCACATTATCATTTTAAAATTTGATTTTATCACATTGGCATCACACACAACCTCCAAGAAGTTCAGGGTAGCATACTTAGACTTGATCCCTTTCTATTCTCAGCTTGGGCTGAGAAATGACTCTGCATCCTGCTTTCCCCAGGTTCACACTGAAAAGATGGTCCACAGTAGAAATGGCATGTGGGATGAAACAAGGGGGAACCCCATCACACATATATACACACAGAAAGCTTTCAGCTCACTCCCTTGGCGAGTTAGAATTTAGATTTTATTTTCCCAAAGCTATTGGTTAATTAATCTATTTGAGTAATCAGCTTGGATCCAGCACAGAAGCTCTGATGCCTGCTTGAGTGACACTTTCATCGTCTCATCAATCTGTTTACTTAATTAACTCATGGAAAGGAAGAAATAACCTCTCTAATTATGATGATAAGTGGATCCTAATGATGTCCAAAATGTGTCCATGCCAAAAAAGCAATTTCTTCCTAGGCTCTCCAAAATTCAGAAAGGTTACACTTCCTCGGAAATGTATTGTACACAGGTTCTATTCAGAAAGCAAATGCCATTTGAAAGTGAAGTGGGTGGGGGATTGAAGTGCCCAAAATATTTAAAGGCCACCAACCTGACATTTAGAAGAAATGAATGCAGTAAACTGGCATTCCTAATGGCAGCTACCTTGAGGAACCCCTTCTTTTCAGTCTTAGTTTAACTTTAAACCCTGATATACTGAACAGTTAAGTTGTTCTGTCAAAAGATGGAACTATGCCATACAGGATCCTAGGCCATATAGCTTTTCTTTTCCTGGATAGTTAAATTATTGGGCAGTCCAACTTTACCCACCCACCCCCTACTGTCCATGGCATGCAGCCCTGTCAATGGAACATGTGCTGCATGCTGTGTTGGGGGTATGTGTGTGTGACCAGACAGTCTGAGAAAGGTAATAAAAACATTTTATACTTGCCTCACTGTAGGCTGCTTGGCCATCAGCTCTTTTACTATTGTAAGTCCAAGGAAGGGGCAGGTCCAGGCCAGGAAAGGGGGATGATCCTGTGCGGTGATTGCCAGTTAGCTTCTGGGCCCAAAGGTGCCCAAAATCAATCAAATGTTTGATTTTTCAAGCATTTCACAATGTGGATTTGAGAGAATTCCTCTTCCAATTCCCCTCAGTTCACACCTAGTTCCAGTTCCCTGCTTACTATCATCTCTTGGCAATAGGTCAGCTTGGCTACAGGAAGATGGCAGAGGTTCTTAATGGCTGCCCAGCCTCCCAGAGGAAACTCAGAAGTGCACAATCCTCTGGTGGAGGGAGGCAGGCTGTGCAGCATGGCCTTTCCCAGTTTGAAGAGACACTTGGCCAACAGACTGAGGCAAAGAGGCAAAGAAGGAAGGCCCATAGCCAGGGAGACAGACCAGGGACAGACTGCACTTGCTCCCAGTGTGGAAGGGATTGTCACTCCCGAATCGGCCTTTTCAGCCACACTAGATGCTGTTCCAGAACCACCATTCAGAGCGCAATACCATAGTCTTTCGAGACTGAAGGCTGCCAACAGCAATTTGTAGGAAAACCTGTGGAAGCAGATGAGGCTTTGCTTGGTGGTGACTTCTGTTGGAATTTGGATGCAATGCCACTTTCAGGACTGTAGAGGGCAGAGCGTAATGTCCAGTCATCTGAAATCTCTTCACCTGCACCCTCTGCAGTTCTTGCAGGAGGTTTTGTCCTTGACACTATTCCCTTCCTCCCCTCCTTCTCACTTTTCCTCTTTTCTCCAGACAAGCGGACTCCAAACTGCAGTGTTTAGAAAAAGGACTTTCCAGCATCTTCTTTTTCCAGCCGATCTTCACAGAAAGTTGCACCAGGCAGTCACTTCTGTTGCCCCTTGCTCCAGCAGGCTCTACGCCCCAAGTTCCAGGCAGAAGCGGCTGCCCAGCATGACTTTCTGTGAAGATCATCTTGAAAGATAAGATGCTGCAGTGCGGAACAAAAAGCACTACACCAGGATGCCTTTTTCTAAATACCAGAGCCGGCCCATTGGAGATGCAGAATGCGCTCTGGTAGGGCTTCTTGCCTGCCAAGGCATCCTCACCCAGACTTCCACATAATGGGAACAGCTCTAGGGTTCTCTGTCCCAAGGTAGTAGGACCGCCAATCACTTCAGAAAATACACTATGAACTGTGAGTTAAGCCATTCTTATGGAACCTTAACCAAACCTCTGCTCCTGTGTATGTTTTATTGCTAGCAGCTAGCCCAGTTGGTGGGTGCTTTCACGGATTACTCAGGTATTCCTCCCTCTCTTCCAACAACTTCTGCGGTATTTTGACCATTTGATGGAGAACCCGTGGACGTTATATATCTGGACTTTCAGAAGGCATTTGACATGGTCCCTCACCAAAGGCTACTGAAAAAACTCCACAGTCAGGGAATTAGAGGACAGGTCCTCTCCTGGATTGAGACCTGGTTGAAGACCAGGAAACAGAGAGTGGGTGTCAATGGGCAATTTTCACAATGGAGAGAGGTGAAAAGCGGTGTGCCCCAAGGATCTGCCCTGGGACCGGTGCTCTTCAACCTCTTCATAAATGACCTGGAGACATTTAAGGTGAGGTGGCTAAGTTTGCAGATGACACCAAACTTTTCCAAGTGGTGAAGACCAGAAGTGATTGTGAGGAGCTCCAGAAGGATCTCTCCAAACTGGCAGAATGGGCAGCAAAATGGCAGATGCGCTTCAATGTCAGTAAGTGTAAAGTCATGCACATTGGGGCAAAAAATCAAAACTTTAGATATAGGCTGATGGGTTCTGAGCTGTGTGTGACAGATCAGGAGAGAGATCTTGGGGTGGTGGTGGACAGGTCGATGAAAGTGTCAACCCAATGTGCGGCAGCAGTGAAGAAAGCCAATTCTATGCTTGGGATCATTAGGAAAGGTGTTGAGAACAAAACGGCTAATATTATAATGCCGTTGTACAAATCTATGGTAAGGCCACACCTGGAGTATTGTGTCCAGTTCTGGTCGCCGCATCTCAAAAAAGACATAGTGGAAATGGAAAAGGTGCAAAAGAGAGCGACTAAGATGATTACTGGGCTGGGGCACCTTCCTTATGAGGAAAGGCTATGGCATTTGGGCCTCCTCAGCCTAGAAAAGAGACGCCTGAGGGGGGACATGATTGAGACATACAAAATCATGCAGGGAATGGACAGAGTGGATAGGGAGATGCCCTTTACACTCTCACATAAAACCAGAACCAGGGGACATCCACTAAAATTGAGTGTTGGGAGGGTTAGGACAGACAAAAGAAAATATTTCTTTACTCAGCGTGTGGTCAGTCTGTGGAACTCCTTGCCGCAGGATGTGGTGACGGCCTCTGGCCTGGATGCCTTTAAAAGGGGATTGGACACGTTTCTGGAGGAAAAATCCATTACGGGTTACAAGCCATGATGTGTATGCGCAACCTCCTGATTTTAGAAATGGGCTATGTCAGAATGCCAGATGCAAGGGAGGGCACCAGGATGCAGGTCTCTTTTTATCTGGTGTGCTCCCTGGGGCATTTGGTGGGCCGCTGTGAGATACAGGAAGCTGGACTAGATGGGCCTATAGCCTGATCCAGTGGGGCTGTTCTTATGTTTCTTATATTGTTTAAATATTGTCCTGTTCCATTTCAAACACAGAAGGGACATTTAAAAAGCAAATGCTGCAGGACACAGATAATCCTCCTGGGCTAACCCAAGTCCCAAAAAAGGCTCTGGCTAATTTCTGGCACTCTCGTATCTAGGGGTGAAAATCAAGGATGGAGAAAGGAAAACTCTCTCATCCCCTTTCAGGTGCGCCAACAGCAAACCTGTGGGTCATAATCACTTTAGGCCAAGAGTGGAACTTGCTCCATCCCATGCAGGTAACCGTGCTTTTTAAACATTGATATCGGATTTCCAGCACGAAGTAGGAGGAAAGGGAGAACTCATTGCTTAAATTGTTTGCTTGCCTAGAAAAGGTGTTTAAACTAAAAATCAGATAACAAAAGCATGTTTGCCTCTTTTATCAACTGAAATAGCAATTTGGCTATCTGCTAGCAAGCCAGTGTGTTCGAGCAAACAAGTAGCTTCTCCGAGTTCTAAGATGGGGGGAAAATGTTAACATGGGTTCAATTCAGCATGGTCAAACAAGCAGTTAAATTTTGAACACACACACATGCAGACCATTGCGCCCAGGTAAATTGTTGGTGGTGACCGGCAGCTTCTGTCCAAAGTTTCAGGGGTCTTTCCAGCCCTACCTGAAGATGCCAGGGATTGAACATGGGATCTTCTCCATATAAAGCATATGTGTTAAAGCCCATCCTCATTTTTTGCTATTGGTAGTTTAGTGAGATAACTTGCCACTCTTGTTCAAGACTTTGTTTTGTCATTAAGCCATTCATGCACTGGATATCATCCATGAAACAAGCAAAGCTAACAGCAATTAGGTTATCACAGTACCAAGCTATTTTGTATATTTCGTCTCGATTCTGAAATTAATAAATACACTTCCAAACATGTAACATTCTGAAATCTCATTTACCTTCTATACAATTGAATAATAGAGGAATAATTAAAGGAGAGAAATGCTTGGACGCAAAGAGAAAAGTCGTGCCTGTAATGACGTGAAGCTATTAACATTCATTTATGTCTACTCTGTACAGAAAGTGGTACAATATTCTTTTAAAATTTAAATTAATCATTATAATTACATCCTGCCCTCTATATGAAAAAAAAAAAAAATCTAGAGAGATTGCCCAGCAAGAAAATCACAGGAGTTCAAAAATGCTAGTATTTCATTAGCAGCCTCAGAGAAGCAGAATCCACCCCTTCTGGTAAGAAGCCACATAGTTTCCGGGTAACTTTTTCCTTCAGTTTAATTTCAGCTTTGATTGCTGTACAAAATGATTCCCATGGCTTCATCAGACTTTACTGAGGGTACCTTTGCTGTGCAGGTACTGGGGGTTGTAGAATACCTGTGATTGTAGTACAAACTGTGCCCTTGCCACTTGGCAGGGAGGGTGGGCTAAAGTGGGGTAAGGATGTATGGAACAGGAGGGGGGCTGCAGAGGATAGCAACATGAGAACTTTGGTCTATAGGCTCTGGATAATGTTGCTTCTGGCTGTCCTGGCTATGGCCCAAAGCAGTAACCACTCACATACATGTGAAATAATGTAATGGAGAGAACCACGGAGGACTACCCTGTTCCCCTTGCAATGTGGTGTCAGGAAACCAACTGGGTCATGTTGGTGTTCCCTCTAAATAAGACTGTTACAGACCCACTACTTAGATTAGCTGTAAGCTGCTCAGGTAACCAAAAGGCATGAAGCTTATTATGAGGAAATTGCACCTCTCTGCTCTGGTGGTTTCAGGTTTGAGGTATGGCATGACAGCCAATGTATAGCAAAAAGCCAACAGAAAAAGCTTCTGCTAAACAGTTTACTCTCTCTATATATATTAAAAAACAGCACACATGTTACAGAGAACAATAATCAGCACAGCAGACTCATATCACTTCAAGGAGCTCCCTGGGGCAGGGAGATGGTGGGGCCCACATTGCTTCTCTTAAGAGCCAAGTGAGGAGGAAATATATATATATATATATATATATATATATATATATATATATATATATATATCCCCATGATGGGATGAAGAGGGACAGTTGCTGTTGCCTTGCTAAATATAAGAGAAGCACCATTCATGAAAACATGCGTGGTTTCATTCTAACCTGTTCCACTGAGAGTGCACAATTTATACTGTTTGGCTTTATAGGATATTAAAAATTAAGATTAAAACATAGCAGTATTCTCAGCCACATCCAAAACTCTGTCCTAAATTTCCAAGACAAAGGTAGAACCTCTAATAGAAAATCATTTCCTTTGATCTAAACTCAGGTTTATTGGCTACCTCTTTGATCTCCACTGTCTAGTTGCCATTCTCTGTCTTCAAAACATCTATTCAATAGCTAGCCACCCTTTTCCTGGCTCCAAACCAATGTTTAATCTTTTTTAATGTCATAATGGTATAGGTAAGCAAATCAGTTTGTTTTGCTAGTAAGCAAGCTTGTTTTACTTGCAGGAAAAACCTTTTGAGATTAAAAAGTGAATCAGAGCCAAAAGGGCAGGAGTTGAATCAAAAAACAGAGCTGGATTATTTCAGTCAAGGACATTTTTCTCTCCATGTCTGTGAATTTCACCACAATCATATCCATATCTACTCAGAAGTCTCAATGAATTCAATGGGACTTACTTACTCTTAGGTAAAGGATTGTCGCTTCCTATCTTGGAGATTTTACATCAAGATAATGCAATATCATCATGAATATGTTTTCCTTCATAGTTCTCCATCAATGATAACACAATTAAAAGGATTCTGGATCACACTCCAAGGGCTGCCCTGTTACTCACCAATGTTTTGTCAGGGAAAAATAAACCAAGTAGCTGAAACTTGAAGGTGGCATTTTGACCCTTGCAGTCAAACCAGCTACGCTACTTTTTGAGGTGACTCTGGTGGGGACCAGGATGCACAGGAAGGGGGGGTGAGTTGATCTTCCCTTAAAATCTGAACATTCCCCCCACCCAAGTGGTGATTTGCTGCTAAAGTGGCTATTCTCAAGTCAGTTCTTCAGAAGGCAAATTGCTGCTTCAGGGGCAGCTTTAAAATGGCATGGGAATTTTTCTATCAAGCATAAAAGCAGAAATTCATTTAGTCATCCAGGATTAGATGAACCTTTGCCCAGGGATGCCTAAATTGTTCTCTCAAACAATAATGGAAATCTTAATGTGCCACCAAAATAGACTCAGTGGTTTCAACATTAGCAGATTATTGTTGCAAAATTCAGAAAGCACCTTTGCATCTCATTACACTACACCAGGGGAGTCCAAAGTTTTCGGCAGGAGGGCCACAGCATCTCTCTGAAACTGTGTTGGGGGCCGGGGAAGAAAGAATTAATTTACATTTTAAATTTGAATAAATTTACGTAAGTTTACATAATATACTAGAGGTGGAACGTATATGAATGAATGAAGGTCTTGTAATAGCTCAGTGTGCAGTGAGATGAAAAAGGTTGAAAGGTTGAAAATTGCCTACACCCTCCTAAGTATGTAGTTGCTATGTAGTTAGTAACATAATACTGGCAGATTTGGAAGGGGTAGAGTGCCTCATAATTGGCAGGTCATACTTTGGAAACCACCACTGCCCAAACATTAGAGTAACTTTACATATGTTGTATTAATGGAAAACATGTACCAACACTTTGGTAAAGTTCCATGTGCCTTTGGGGAATTTGTGGTTCCTATTTAGTCCCTTTCCATTGCATAATGTCTAAACTTTGAATGTATTCTGAGAGTCATGCTATGCATGCAGAATAATCACATGATGGTACAGTTCTGTTGTGACTGCACCATTTCACAGCAGGTAGATATACTGTGGTATATATATATATATATATATATATAGTCCTTGCACTCAGAAAAGTAGCAAATCATGAATAAAAACACAGGCTCAGACCTGTGCTATTATGTAGATCAGTGGTTTTCACACATTTAGCACCCACTTTTTAAAATGAGAATTTGTCAGGACCCACCAGAAATGATGTCATGATCGGAAGTGACATCATCAAGCAGGAAAATTTTTAACAATTCTAGGCTGCAATCCTACCCTCACTTACCCAGAAGTAAGTCCCATTTACTATCATTGTTAAAATATACATAGTAGCTTGTTAAAATACAGGTCTGCTACATATCCCCAAATGCAGTCACATACTATGGTAGGATCAAGTCCAATATATTAAAAATAAAATATTGAAATGAATGGTAACCCACCAGTAATTGGCTCGTGACCCACCTAGAGGGTCAATTTGAGGAACACTGATCTAGATACTGTACAGGAAGTTTTTTGTTTTGTTGCATTTTTTCCCATGGCAGAATGTTTGGAAATGCAGTCTCCCCATGACATTATAAAATGGCAGTCCAGCAAGACAGATTTCTAGCCAAGGAAGGCAAGAAATTCTGCTCAATGCCTAACGTAGGAACTTCAGCCAGTTCCTGAGTGAGAAGTATCCAGTTCCAGTTCCAGCCAGTTCCAGTATGTGAGAAGGACACATACATGAGATCCTGATAACCAAAACAAGCAACAAGGGTTTGACAGAGGAGGACTGATGGATTTTAAAAAAGCTAGAAATGAAGCAAAAATGAATGCTTAGTTAAATGTATACAAATAGTACTGTACCGTAAAAATACTAAATTATTATGTTCGTGAATGCTCACGTGGAGTTTTGGCAAAAGGGGATCCAAAGTCTTATCTAATGCTAATGTCTTGCAAGCAGTGCTGGAGTGGTATATTTTGATGTGCAAGAGTTCATCATGACATCTACCATAACCATGCCCTACTAAGACTATATATCAAAAATATCAGCTGTAAATTTCTATATTAGTGTCATTTTCCTGCCATTTATTCCTACTTTCAAACAGTATAATTCATTTAAAGTTCTTCTAGCTCATTTCATCACCAATTCTTGGAGCAAGTTTCAACATATAAAAATTGAAAAATGGAATTTAAAAATATCCCAGATAAACATAAGAGATACATCAGAGTGAGAGCTTCTGCATGTTTACTCAGAAGTAAGTCCCATTGTGTTCTGAAAGATGTACTTCCAGATAAATCTGCATAGGTTTGTAGCCTTAGACAGCCCTTGGGAAAGATGATGTCCCAGATAGTAACATTTGCCCCAAAGTAAGTTTCTCAGTTTGCCCCTTGCTGAGCCTGACGCTGCTTTTCAGCTTACATCTTTTAAAAGAAAAGTCAAAGGCAGCACCTGAGCACTCCTGCTGATGACATCACTCTTCCTGCTGTAGGAGATGCCCGGGAGTTCTGCTCCCCACACTCCCCCTTGACTACACTCCTGTTTGCAAGGACCAACAGTTTTCACTCTACTGTTTTCCTCAAGGAAAGTGATATTAACTTTAGGTCAGTTTCATTACACAATAGTCCCAAGGTAGCTAGCTTTAGCATTTAGATATGGCTTGATCATAGGAAGCATCAGAACTTGTGGTATGCTGTGCTTGTAGCCCTGATTTCACAGAAGGTGTCCATCTGCATCTACTTGTTAAACAAAGAACACACCGCCTGACATTCCACTGAAATCTCCTTAAATCGTTTGGACTGGTTTCATGCTTATCCATGACAAGAGTACTTATGTGACTGGAGGGACACAGGTTAGAGTTAATTTTGGAATCTACTTGGGGACAATTATGTTGGGAAAGATGCTGTTCAAAGTAAAGAGAAGCCTATGCGTGACATGGAAGTAGATGGGGTGAGGAGATGATGTCACTGTCAACTACTTCGGGGGGGGGGGATTTCAGGCCAAATGGACCCAGGGGCAAGTGGGCAGGGCCAACCAGCAACTACACTCCATTCAACTTACCAGCCTTGTGACTGGCAGCTGATGAGTGAGATGCTGGCTGTGGCATCAGGCAATCCCCTTGCTGCCTTAGCTCAGGGCCCCTTCATGCACATAACTGGGGGAAATCAGCAAAATCTCCCTAGGGCTGGCCCCTCAGTGACCCATTGTGACTAAACTGTAAAGCAGTTTGTGATAAAATCGCCCACATCTCTTCCAACTTGGATGCCACGGTAACTGCTGATTGGGTTCCAGTGTTCAGACCGCCTCTGCTTGTTACATTTTGTCGGATTCCTTTTCATTTTGCAGCTCAAAGATGGGCAGGGTGCTTGTATGCCTCCTGCTTCCGTGCTTAATGGCTATGTCCTCCTTGCTAATCAGAATTGCCAGAGACAAGTCGGCCAATTGTGTAGAAGTGAAAAACAGTGTCTCAATGGGGAATTTGGAGTGGGATATGTGTGCACACGTGCATGTCTCTGAGAGTGGGGGTGCGGAGGTAGTTAGGCCTGCGTTCAGACCTATTGAATTCACTGAAAATTAAATAACAGTATTGAATAGATGACAAATGTTTTGATGTCTTCATGTGACACTAAAAGCATCCTGATTCCCTCTCTCACTGTGTGCACTTGACAAGGTTATTAATGGGAGTTGGAAAGTGTATTAACATATTTTAAGGAAATTTTTATATGCAAATTCATGGCTGTGCAGAAAATACCAGAAAAACACACTTTTAGGCTGAAATCTTTTACACATAGCTCCATTAAACATGGGGGGGGGGCTGACTTCTAAGAAGACATGCATAGGATTGTGCTGTGTCATGTGTGAAAATATCCAAAGATTTCCATTAATTCTCACCTCCTCTCCTCACAAAGAAATCTATTTTCTTCATCTGCTTTTTCTTTACAGCTTATGAATCTAGAACTGCAATTTTCAACCTTTTTCATCTCACGGCACACTGACAAGGCACTAAAATTTTCAAGGTACACCATCGGCTTTTTGACAACTGACAAAGCACACTGCACTGCTGGCAGGGGGCTCACATCCCCAATAAATTACCCTGCCCCAAACTCCCACAACACACTTGTGGACCATTCATGGCACACCAGTGAAAATCACGGATCTAGAAGCACAACAGATTTGCCCCAGGGCAAAGCATAGGGAGAAATCCTTCCCCTCTCCCCATAGCCATCCCACTGATACCAAGTACAGTATCACAGTACAGTACAGTATCTACAGCTGGTGCATCTAATCAAGTGGACTCTACTTAACCAGTCTTACACTGCAATAATTCTGTTTTATCTTCCTTGTTTTACCTTTGTACACAAAGTGCTTCGTTGCTTTCCCAGGTTTTAGTATCACCTATTTGCTGTGCTCCAACATAGATGGGGCAGATAAGGGGTCATAGGGTGCAGCATAGGAGACAATGAGCTGCGCCCAGGATGACTAGAAACAATGGAGGGCAGAGTGCCTATATCTTTAACCATTGTATATAAGAGGGAATTTTGGCAGGTGCAGCTCAACATGGAAGGGTTTTAAAAGTAGCACCTAGCCAAATTCCCTCTTCTATATATTGGTTAAAGGTAAAGGCACCCTGTCCTCCACAGTATCTGGTTACTCTGGCTGTGCTCACC
Organism: Tiliqua scincoides; assembly: GCF_035046505.1. Lineage (NCBI taxonomy): Eukaryota > Metazoa > Chordata > Lepidosauria > Squamata > Scincidae > Tiliqua > Tiliqua scincoides. Next base: position 195,532,582 of record NC_089822.1, read on the forward strand.
TAGCAGAGTTTTGATGGTGTACAAAACACGCATACTCAGTATTCTATGTTGGTTTCAGGCAAAAGGTTATCACTCTTCTACCCAGGCTGCTTGCAAACCAAGGCACAAAAACTCATACCGAAAATTTAAAACTAAAGGCAGTTTACTCACAATCTGATCCAGGCTTATACAGACATTTAACTCACATCAAGATTCTTGAAACTGGAAGACCAGAAACGCTAAATAGCTGCCCCTGGATGCATGTAAGTGGGATAAAAGGAATAGTTAAAAACAGAGATTAAGATATACTCTTCTGTAATGCAACACTCAGCAAACAAGAAGCTGTATATACACAAAGAGGAAAGGGACCACATACAATTTCATTTTAAAGAACTAGATACTCAACTGATGAATGCTACTCAGTGTTGCTATTCCCCAACATTCTAACGCATGGCAGTTAGGAGGACCGGCAACTATTCTTATTCATTATACCCATAGCACCCATTACCAAATCAAAAGCTGATTGCATTACATAGAGATCTGTTCTACAAGTGCAGAATATTGTGGGAAAGAAGTGGAGGAGACTGGAAGTGAATGCACAATCCTACTGGAGCACTCTGCTGCACCAGCCCTGAGTGTTGCAAATGTGCCGTAAAGCATGTTTGCAACAACTCAGCCTGCCAATGCTGCATCAGTGCCCAGCAAAAGTAAGGAAAGCACCAAGAGGTGCAGGAGCCTGGGGAGGGTGGAACAGAGGCAGGGAGGGGACTGGGGACGGCAGAATGGGGGAGCAGAATTGGCAGAGGAGGCCTCAGCTGTATCCTATCTTCCTAGGCCTGGCAGCTTTACACAGGACTGCTCAGACTTGCACCAGTGAGTCAGCTGGCACAGATCCATTGGGCAGGCTGGTGCATTACTTTGGGTAAGGAGAAAAATATCTCCTTACCTTGAGGAGACCTCCAGCCTGGTTCTTACCTATTTTTACCTCTTACAGCTTGGACCACTCAGCTCAGCAGCACCAGTGCAGGTTAGAAACCGGGTCCGGTACCATTTATTTCCAGATCCATTTAGAGGGCCCTACTTCATTTTTGAACCATCCCATTCATTTTAGGGTGCTTAAAAGAGAACAACAGCAAACAAAACCCTTCCTTTTACTTGGTTTCCATTACCTAACTGTTTTAGGGCCCAATCCTATCCAGCTTTGCAGCACTGGTGCAGCCGCAATGCAGCCCCAAGATAAGGGAACAAATGTCCCTGTACTTTGAGGAGGCCTCTGTGACTGCTACCCCACCATAAGATGCAGCACACAGCTGCACTGGCACTGGAAGACTGGATAGGTTTGGGCCCTTAGTGATAGACAGCAAGAGCTGCAATGCACAGCCACTTCCTGATGGGTGCCCCCTTGAATACCTGCACTACCCTAGGATGCAAAATTGTCCCAAGGCAGTGTGGGTAAATGACAAAGTCCACTGACATGAAACCAACTGGAGACAATAAAAGAGAAGATGGGAGAAATGGGGTGGAGCTAAAAGAGCATCTCCATCCTGTGCAATTAGAATAGACTCCCCTCTTCATTTGCATCACCTCCTCCTCTGTTCTGTTTTGTGGTCATGCTATTTTTCATCTCATGGCACATTGACAAAGCACTAAAATGGTCAAGGCACACACCATCAGGTTTTTGACCATTGACAAGGCACACTATGCTGTGGTGCGGGAGGGGGGGAGGCAGCTCACAGCCCCCATTGGCCCTACTAATTAATGACCTTAAGAACATAAGAACAGCCCCACTGGATCAGGCCATAGGCCCATCTAGTCCAGCTTCCTGTATCTCACAGCGGCCCAACAAATGCCCCAGGGAGCACACCAGATAACAAGAGACCTCATTCTGGCGCCCTCCCTTGCATCTGGCATTCTGACATAGCCCATTTCTAAAATCAGGAGGTTGCGCATACACATCATGGCTTGTACCCCATAATGGATTTTTCCTCCAGAAACTCGTCCAATCCCCTTTTAAAGGCGTCTAGGCTAGACGCCAGCACCACATCCTGTGGCAAGGAGTTCCACAAACCGACCACATGCTGAGTAAAGAAATATTTTCTTTTGTCTGTCCTAACCCGCCCAACACTCAATTTTAGTGGATGTCCCCTGGTTCTGGTGTTATGTGAGAGTGTAAAGAGCATCTCCCTATCCACTCTGTCCATCCCCTGCATAATTTTGTATGTCTCAATCATGTCCCCCCTCAAGCGTCTCTTTTCTAGGCTGAAGAGGCCCAAACCTTCCTCATAAGGAAGGTGCCCCAGCCCTGTAATCATCTTAGTCGCTCTCTTTTGCACCTTTTCCATTTCCACTATGTCTTTTCCTGTGGCACACCTGTGGACCACTCGTGGTACACCAATGTGCCCCGGCACAGTGGTGGAAAACGGCTGTGCTAGAGTGTGGTGGTGTGTCTATGTGCATGCACAATACTGTTTTAAATCTATTCACTCTGTTGTCATTTGGGACGCCCCTTTGGTTTGACAAAGAAGATCAGAGAGAGAGCGAGAGAATAAAATACCCCGCTAGATATTAACATGATTGATTGATCCACCAGTAGTAAGGCTGGTGCAGCTGCAGAGTTTTGCAGGCAACTATAGGATAGGGGCTGCTCAGATCCTATGCTTGGCTGAGAGTGTGTGCTGCTACTGGAGTATGGATAACAGTCACTGAGCAGTGCGCGCCTCCTGCCCCTGGATGTGCAGTTCCTGGGCACATGCCTGTGCCTTGCAGGCTTCTCAGTCCGGGGCGAGTGGGAAGGGAAGCTGTTCGCTGCGATACAACAGGAACCTTTGAGACCATCCTTGCTAAACGGCGATTTCGCCTCCCCACCGCCCTTCTCTCTCTCTCTCTCTCTCTCTCTCTCACACACACACACACACACGCTTCATTGCGAGGAGGCGGACGCAGGCATCCTCTTAGCCTTCGTACGACCCCCTAGGGGCACTATGTAGGACGGTCAGACGGGGCATAGAGCCACACCTCTGAAGAAGGCGAAAGGGGGGCGCGCAGGTGAATGGTGGGCAGAGACAGGGCAAGGAAGGAACCCTGAGCTGGCCAGGAGCGTGTTTGAACCCATGTCTACTCAAAAGGAAGCCCCATTATAGCCAATGGGGCTTACTCCCAGGTAAATGCAGATAGGACCGCAGTCTTTCTTCCCTTGCAGCCCAAGCCTATGCAAGCCTACTCAGATGTAAGTCCCATTATAGTCAATGGGGCTTACTCCCAGGTAAATGTGGATAGGAACGCAGCCTTTCTTCCCTTGTAGCCCAAGTCTATGCATATCTACTCAGAAGTAAGTCCCATTATAGCCAATGGGGCTTACTCCCAGGTAAATGTGGATAGGTTCACAGCCTTTCGCCCCTTGCAGCCTAAGCCTATGCAAGCCTTACTCAGAAGTAAGTCCCATTATAGCCAATGGGGATTACTCCCAGGAAGGTGTGGATAGGATGGCAGCCTTGAGCATCCCTTCTGGGTTCCATTTCGAAATGACGCTCCCGTCCTCTTTGAAGAGCCATTTGTCTCCATCGCCCGCGTCCTCGTCCGGCCGATCTGGGCTGTAGCGGATGCCCGGGAGCTCTGGGATCCCCAGAGCCAGCTCAGGACCTCCTGGTCTGTACCTGGAGAGCAGAGAACTCGCTCGCTCCCTAGGAGTTCATGGTCACTTAGGGACTGGCGGAGGGGCTCTCTCCAGGAGTGGGGAGGGGGGGAAAGCAGGTTAATGGTATGGGAGGGAGCACACAGGGAAGGAGGGGACCCCAAGGATGGAAAGAGCCTGGGAAAAGAGGGGGTGGGGACTCTACCTTTGCAACAATGAGAGGGAAATGAGCCTGACGGAAGAGTGCTTGGAGTGTGTGTGTGTGTGTGCGAGAGAGAGAGAGAGAGCGAGCATGCATGTGCATGAGTGAGGGAGGGAGGGAGGGGGGCCTGAGGATGAGAACGGGCTTCTTTCTCTCGTTCTCTCTCTCAGAGCTCAGTTAATCCTGCTGTCAGTTGGTGTTAAGGCAGCGATCTAAGCGCTGGATTCCGAGAGCCGGAGACACACCGCAGAGTGGAAGGAGGAGAGGACCACAAACCAGGCAGGCAGGCAGACACCAGGAGGGGGAACTACCAAATCTATGCTTGGACCTGGGCTTCTTTCTCGCCAATGCAAAAAGGAATATGCAGCACATCTTTGCTTTCTTCTGCACCAGTTTCCTAGGGGCAGTGTTGGGGGTCAATTTCCCCAGCAACATCCAGATCGGTGAGTGTGCAGCGCCCCTAGGAATGCGCGTCTTTGGGGTGTGTTGTGTGGTGCAAGCCATCCTCCACTTGCAGAGCAAGAATGTGCGTCCGGTCCGGTGCATGGAACGTAGTAGCAGAGCAGAAGGGCCCCGGAGGGGATCGCAATCGGGGCTGTGGCTGTGCTTCCTAGTGGGTGGGTGGGTGCATGGGGGGAACTCACAATGGCTCTTTCCTCCTAGATCTGGGACTGGGCGTTTGATTTCGATGGGGATTGGGCTGAGCAGTGAACACCACTTTGCATTTGGGGGGGTGGAGTGACGGGGGAATGCGGTTTCTCGAGTCTGTCGGTGGAGATACCTGCCGGAGAAACCACTTCCTAATGGGCTTTGTTGTGACTGTGTAACGAAAGCAGCGCGGCGCCAGGAGGAGGTGGCACCTTCGTTCCCTGGAGCCTTTCTCGGGGATCCAGCCGCCCCACAGCCTTCCCCCCCCCCGTGCATCGTGCATCTAGCCTGGGCTAGCGAGCGCGATCTCTCCCCCCTTCCCTTCGCCTCCTCGCCCCTTCCTCCTTGCAATACCCGTGGCTGGCTGGCATCAGCGGAGCCAGAGCAACTCCTGGGCTCACCCACTTGCGGGATCGGCGCTTTTATGGCAGTTTGCACGCCCTCGCTTGCAACCTCACTGCAGGAGGTTGCAGGAACCCGATGGCGATCCTGGTCACTAGCAGGTTGCTCAGCCCCCTCTCCTTCCTGGGCAACCACAGGCGCCTAGTGTGATTTTTTTTGGGGGGGGGGGCGTTTGGTTCTGGTGCACAATCTCTCCTACAACAGCATCAGCAAGAATGGTGCACACTGTTGCACAGGCAGAAAAGAGCCCTGCTTTGTTCAGTGCTGGGGGTTCCTTGCCAGTGGACTGCAATCACTCTAGCAAAGGGCCGCTATTCCTGCTCACACTATAATGCTTCATTCAGTGTCTAGCCAGGGACTCCTCTCTGTGGGCCTCATTCACTCAGTCCCTTTGCATTTCAGGCAAACTCTAATGAAACACACGCAGAGGTGCCTTCAAAGGTATGGCCACAGATCGGTCTCCCAAGCAACAGCCAGCCCCTCCACACACACCAAGCGGAATTTTCTGCCCAGCCCACAGGTGTACGCATTTGGTCCCTGTTGCGTATATGCAACGCAGGGCAGAAATGGCTGAATGAAAGCCCTGCTTGAATCCATTTGGGCGGTCTTACTGCACAGTGTTATATTTATAAGGCCGGCAACTTAATTCAATAAGCAGAATAGCCAGACTTCCTGTCACCTGAGCTTGGCGCTTGGCGCCCATCAAATCGAGGGCATGCCCTGCTGGGCACAGGAAGACTTGTTTCAGAGTGGTCCCTTTTTCAGGCCAATTTTGGCCATTTCCCCCACCTACCCTCCTTATCCCCAGCCAGGTGTTGCTTGGATCTGGCAAGATGAGTCTGCCTGTGTTCTTTCTGTTCTAGTTTAGCAACAACTTGTTGAGTACTGTAAACATCTGTTCAGTGGAGGCAAATGTGACAGATTCAGATCTTGTGTACAGGAAGGGACACCAGGTTCTAGTCTCCCACTGATTGGGGGGGGGGGGAGAGAAGGTAGGATGCTGAGGTAGAAGAGATGCAAATCAGTTTCCCTGACAGTACCCACTTTAACCTTTCAAATCTTAGCAGAAAATGAGGCCTAAGGAAAACCTCCCAGATAGTTATAGCCCCATTTGCTCTTCTTTTGTGATCAAGTATTTTGGATCTGGGATATTTTATGTTACATAATTATCAGATTTCACAGGGATACCCCAAACTTGCACCATCATGCATTTGGTTGGACTTTGAGGTGCCACAAGGCTCTTTGTTGTTTTTTGCTACGACAGATGGAGGTGGTCACCTTTCTAGAGAAGTGTTTGGAGATGTTTTAGGCACTGACCTTGCAGGCGATGTTGTCCTGAAATAGGGTCATAGAGTGAGTGCCATTATACTTCAAAGTTAAACTCACAGTTTGTTTTCCCCTCCCTCTTTTTTTTTGTCTTTCCTACTCTAGGGGGATTATTTCCTACGCAACAATCCCAGGAACATGCAGCTTTTATGTTTGCTTTGTCTCAGTTCACAGAGCCCCCAAAGCTGGCTCCCCAGATTGACATTGTGAACATTAGCGACAGCTTTGAAATGACTTATACCTGTAAGTAAGGCTAAGCAAAGGCCAACTATTCTTTCTCCTGGCTCTTTCTTTTTCCTCTATCTTATCTGATCATCCGTCTGAAGTGAAGAACTTGTGTGGGGACAGTTGCTTTAAAATTAAAACTCTCCATCAAGGTCTACGTAATGAGATTTTCTAAGCGAATTTTTTTTTCATTGTTTATTTGGAAGTTTGGGTGATTTTGGTGATGGTTGTTTTGTCCAGTGCACTATTCTCCTCATTCCTCTCCCAGGTTTTTCAGGGTTTTTTTGGGGGGCGGGGGGGGAAGGGTTGTAACTCATGAATTTGTCATAGCTCAAATATGTGACACATACAATGCAGTAAAGAAAGCAGAATGAGTGAATTATTACATATATCTTGATAACCACTTAGTATTAAAATATATATAGTCAACAGTTATCTCAGATTAGTACGAAGTGCATAAAAGGTAGGATTTGTAGTTAAGGGTATATTAATGAATGCAAAGTAAGAAAAGTCTGAGCTCTAGCAGTTATTCTTAAGACTTTTATCCAGAGCAGTTAAAGTGTTTCCGAGAATAAAACTGCACTGGCAGTATCTTTCATAGGAGGCTTTGTGGAATATCCTGAAATCAGCATGGGAAATGGTTCTGTACAGAACTAGTAGTGTAGAAGCCAAAAACATACTTTACTGTGTTCCATCAAGATAATCCAGGCAAAATGCATAAAGGAAATAAAGGGGAAACAATTTTCTTTGCATTAAGGAAGGGAATGGGAAAGATTTTGGTTTTTTGCAGTTACCCATGGCTGTTCTCGGAAAGAAGGGCTACATGTGTTATGAAATGAAGTCTTTAGTTCGGTCCTATGTCAGACATCACGGGGACCTCCACTTTTTAACTGAGAGGAAGCTACCCTTGGAATTTGGTCTTTAGAGCATATCTGTTGCTCCAAACACTGGTCTAGGTGTGGAATACCCATAACTTCTTTTGCTGCCTTGCCCTGGACATCTGAGTGGATAATACCAGTGCTTTGATCAACCAGAGGCAAATCGCTGTCATGTATATAGTCTTCTTTATTGTGAGTATGCTATGGAATGAAATAAATAAAGGACAATGTGTGGGGAAAAAATAGTATTTCTTTGATTCCTGTTGCTATTACTCTTTCCAAATAGTGGCTTGCAACTGTGGCTATAGTAGAGTGTGGAATATAAGGAATTAGGAGGAGTGTGGCTTCAGGGTGAGAAGGGGAATGAGAAATGAGGGTTTTGGACAGATAAGAGTTCCAGGCTCTGATGGGGAAGGTAACAAATTTGACCTGCTGGGTGCAGAAAAATGAAGTCAAATGGGCAGCAATAAAACTAGATAGTGGGATACAGTGTTGCTGGAGCAAAGAGTTCTCCCACATGGCTATAAATAATAAGCAGAATTTTGTCTGTGACAACAAGCTTCTGCTTTTGCTTAGGATGAAACAGTTGTGTTTCTGTTGTTCCTTTCAAAAAAAACTTTCAGGGCTTAATTGACTTCTTTCTGGGATTAATTTACTTCTTGTATACAGTGTCATCACTTGCGGTGTCAACAGAGTCATAGACTGTATCATGGTGCAATGGTGAATTTGGCTTGGTGTGCCCAGGAGCTCTGTTCCAACCCTGTAATTTCATAATTCATTGTCCCCTCATGGTGCTTCAGCAATCAACATAGAATTGTGCTCCAAATGGTAAACTGGAAGCAAATCGTCTCCCTCAGCTGCAATGAAAGAGCAATTTTGACAAGCTTTACATTATAGCTAGGTTTTATGTAGAGCACTTTGTCCTAGGTGAGCGATGAAAGTCAATCGACATCATCCAATTGCAATTATTTCCATTTATCCTCAATTAAAGGCTTTTATCATCGGTTCTGTGGAGCTATCAAATGCAGCCTTTTACTCACAGGCAATCTGTGCTTTGTTGTGTCTTAGAAATTCAAAAGTTGTACTAGCCAAAGCATTCTTCTCTTTCTTTCCTGTATGTCAAAGACTGACAACAGTGGGGGGAACTCACACTCATTTCTTGTTGTTGTAGTGAATGCCAATCCCAATTGCTTTGGTGTTTCATTTCACATGGTGATGATACAAATAATATTATTTTTATTTATGTTTTATTTTTCACAAGTTTATACTGCCCTTCCTCCAAGGAGCCCAGGGTGGTGTACATGGTTCCTTCCCTCCTTTAGGTCCTCGCAACAACCCTGTGACATAGGTGAGGCTGAGAGATAGGTTCAGGTTCAAATCCCCGTTCCGCCGTGAAGCTTCCTGGGTGACCTAAGTCCAACCACTATACCACCCTCGCTCTCAGTTATATGCATATAAACAGTGTTTGTTCCTGTGGAGATGCAGAATGTGTCTTGGTGCTTTTGTTACATGAATTACCTTAGTTCCCAGTGCCCTCTCAATGACATTTTCATCTTGAGGACCTCATAAATCAGGTCGTTCTTGTGACAACACTAATGACAGGAGGTCTCAGTATTAAATTGGCATTACCAGGGAAACGTGCGTATTCCCAATCCCTAAGTGTTTCCCCTCAGAGAATAATATGGAGGCTGACCGCCGTTCCAGGGAAAAATTGGCAAGTGGGTGCCACCAATTCTCTTCTGCAAAAATACAGTGTTCTTTTTTTTCCCCCAAGCAGGGAAACATCTAGTGTGTGAAACTTCTAGAAGTTCATCATTTCTAGTGTGAAAGTGTTCCTGGAATGGAGAACATAAGGAGGGTTAAGCAGTCCTCCCTCCTGGTCTCCAGTCTTGCCTTGCCAGTGCAGAGATTCCCCCATCCTTGGCCCTGCATTTCATTACCTAGACCAGGGATGTCCAAAGTTTTTGGCAGGAGGGCCACATCATCTCTGACACTGTGTCGGGGGCTGGGGGGGGGAGAATTAATTTACATTTAAAATTTGAATAAAATTACATAAATTAATATACTAGAGGTGGAACTCATATGCATGAATGAAGGTCTTGCAATAGCTCAAGGCCTATAAAAGGCCTTCCACAAAGCAAGGCTGGCATTTCCTTTGCTGCCCCTACCGCATCACAGACATGAAACAACAAGCAGTGAAGGGAGTCCTCATCCCACAGCTCACTCAAGAGGTCAAACAGTCACCCTCATGCTGAGAGCAGTTGTGTCTGGCCAGTGTGGGCTCCAACAAATGTCTGGAGGGCCAGAGGCTCCTTGGAGACTGGGGGCTCCCTGAGGGCCGCATTGAGAGGCCTTGAGGGCTGCAAGTGGTCCCAGGGCCAGGGTTTGGGCACCCCTGACCTAGGCAAATAGGCCATGCATTTGCCCTGATAGCTTCTATCTGCTTTAAAATGCTCATAGGAGTTTTGCAGCCCAATGCAACTGCCACTACCTCCTGTATCCCTACACAAATGGTGGACAACTTTAGGATGGTAATTGGTACACATCACGGTAAGGTAAGGTACACATCATGGGAAGTGGGAGTTTAGAGTCGGCATGATAGCAAAACATATTTTTATAGTTCTTGGAACAGTGCTGCAAAAGTGATAGTGATATATAGCAAAAGGACAGGGCTTTTTATATGGAAGGAGCTTCTGGAAGTGTGTTTTCTTTGCTCATGTGTAATACTTTTAAACCTGTTGGGAGTTTAGTAAGAAATTTCCATAATCACCAATAGTGATTTGGCAGTATTCAGTGCAAAAAGACATCCACTGCCATCTAGCAGGTAACAATGAAATAATGAAATAGCAGGTAATAGAAATGGGAGTGACGTGCAGTGGAATTGATATCCCGCACTGACAGGCAATGAAGCAGATGCAATCACAGACTGTGCACGGTTGCCATGCCATCATCCTTTGGTGTCACACAGTAATAAGAAGCAGGCTGTATCCAATGCTTGGCTGTTTATGCAACAATATTAACTACCACCTCACAGAAAATTGGGGTGGCTTCAAATTAAATGGATGATAGGAGATGTTTGCCTTTCCCATAACCCAGCGGTTTTCAAACTGTCGGGGAGAGTTTGAGCTGCTCTAAGTTCTTGCGGGGGCAGGGGGAAGGCAGCGGCACAGTCCCCAGGATCGCGCCACTCAGGGGGGCTGCAGGGGCTTGGCTGCATGTATCTGAGCCTCTTGCAGCCTCCTGGGGGTGCAGGGAGCCCTGCGTGATCTTCTGCAGGACTCCCTGCAGCTTCAGAAGTGAAAGTGGAGTGATTGTGCTCCACTTCCACTTTAGTGGAGGCAGGGTGCGATTGCTCCACTCTCACGTTTAAAGCTGCGGGGAGCCTTGCAGAAGGTCGCTCAGTGCTCCCCGCACCCCAGAGAGGCTGCAGGAGGCTTAGGTATGTGCAGCCAAGCCCCTGCGGCCCCCCTGAGTGGTGTGATCCTGGGGATCAAGTCGCTGCCTCCTCCCTGCCTCCAGGCTGCCCCCGCCCCTTAAGGTGAAAGTGGCCAGGGCCCACAGGCTGGGGCGTCGTGATACCACAGTCTGAAAAGCCTTGCTGTAACCTTTTAAAGCAAAGCCACCACAATGTATATGCTAAAAGACGAAATCCCCTAGAACAGTTCGTACAAATTTCCAGCAATCTTAGATTCCATGTGTTTATCTGATAGCAACCTATGATAGCAGGTTTTGTTTTGGAATGGTTATGTTATGAAGTGATAACTGTGGCCCTGGGGACCCTTTGAGAGCCACATCTCAAATACCAAATGGTGGTATTCAACTTGTCAAGAACTAGGCCCCACCTCAAGCTCTCACTTTTGATATGGAACCAACATTCCAGAGCCAGTGCATGAGAAGAGTGTGCAAGTGGGTGGCACACTACCATGCATGGCCCCTTATTTCTTGTCTTCTTTCCCTATAAGTTTGTGGCCAATTGGGTAGGGGGGAGTGCCCTCAACTTTAAATGATGGAGGGAGGAAAAGAGGTAGCCAGACAAAGCAGAAATCCCACAGTAAGGAAGAACAAGGCGAATCAAGACAGCTTGTTGAAGACTAGGGGAAGTGACCAAAGCACTTCCTCCAAAGCCAAAGTCACTGGGGGGATTTACCTTATCAAAACTGCTAACCCTGGCTACTGTTCAAGCTGGGCAGACCTGAGCCACAAAACAAAATGGCAGACATTGCACTGCAACAACCCACCTGAGGCTTTTGAGGATTTGAAGCCACTCATTCGTACTCCTAAAAGCTGCCTCTCCAACCTGACTAATTTGTCGTGGAAATGTTTTTGCTGTACTGGAATTTTAAAAAGAAATTTAATTAAAATTAAACTTACTAGAAGTGACTGTCCATGCTGAGAGGCTGATTATTCTGCAGTCACTTCATGGTTGGCAGGACGTCTTGTGTCATAATTGGCATTTATGGAATTTCCTATGTTGAGATGGGAGAGTCATGACAGAATTGTATTGAAGGAATAGAGCTTCATATAAGTAGTGGCAAACATCTCCATATTCCTGGAGCTTTGGTCAAGATATGCCCTGGGGGATTTTACAGAAGATGCCATGTTTATTTTGCATTCTCCACTGCTGTTTTCATGATCGAACGGGTCAAGGTAGAGGAGAGCTTTTTTGGGGAGCCTGTCTTTTCAAACAATCCTTTCCTGAATCAGTACCATATAGATGTTTTGCTATTATTTTATTATACTTGAGCATTTTTACCATATATTTGTTCATTCCCTCTCTTTTTGTTATGCAACTGTTGAAGCCTGATTCAGGCATTTGCCCCTTGGAATTGGATCAGTGCATTGAAAACCACAGGGAAGATTGCTCTGGAGGTATTATTTTTATCATGGTCTCAATCTTTCCTTACTTCGTTATAATAGGTGTTCTCTTTTAGTGACCAACTGGAGCCCCATCCATCTGATTCCCTCAGGCTAGATTGCCTGATGTAGATATAATATTACCAGAACTGGAGGCTGATGGTTGCTTAAGTGGCCCTGCAATGGAAGCCAAGGCCAGGATTATGTCAGTGGCAAGCCTTCATTTTTCTTGCATCTTGCCTCTCTATGCTGTCTGACATATCTCGAGGGCTCCAGAAATACAGGCATGCCCCCATATCCACAGGGATATGAGGGAACACCCCCCACCCTCCTGAGGCACGGGGAGCTGAATACAAGGCCACCAGAATGTTTCCAATCTGATGAACATGGAGCTCAACAAACGCTCCAGGAGATGGTCCCCACCACCATAGTAAAAAGGATAAAAACAGAGACTTGAGTGACTGATAAAAGTGAAACTTTATTTTTCTAGTCTCATAAAGTTAGGTGGGTCCCAACAGAGTGTTGTTTTGAAAAGTTGGTCCCTGTACTAAAAAGTTTGGGAACCACTGATTTAGAAGTATTTGTATAAGCATATAATCTACTTGTGTCCTATAACTTCAGGCAACAGTACTGGTACATAAAAGAGTTTAAAAAAAAATGAATACACCCTAGAGTTTACTTGCAAAAGAAATTTAGACAAAGGCTTTAAGCACCTTGCTTCACAAAACTAATTATCTATGGCCAGGAAGGGGACTGATAATTCATCTTCATGAAATAAAACTGCAGTCCTATACACAACTTTCCTGGGAGTAAGCCCAACTGAATGCCATGGAACCAACATTTCAAAACAATCAGTAATTACTAATTATGATTAAAATGTCTAACAATTACTTTGGTGCTTTAATACTGTCATTTCTTTCCTTGCATAACACCTTCTGTTGCAGCTCTTATAGATGCAAGAAGTAATAGGCACACACATTAAAGTCCCCAACTGCAGGTTGAAATTTATTGCAATTAAACCATTATGCTAGGTAGAATTAAAAAAAAAAAAGGTCGCTATTTCTCAGAAAGGCACTGCTGTAATTTATTACACTGGTAATCAATTAAAATGCAGTTTTGTAATTAAACTTCCTCAAGCTCAGTTGTATGATGCTATGTAAATTTTGTGTGTTATGTTTGTTTATCCCAGGAGTGCCATAAAAGCAAGTGAAGTGCATGTTTTCATGCGTTGCAATCCTGTGCGCATCTAGGCCATTGAATCGTCCTGAATTTGAACGGTTTGTGCAGAATTGTCGTTATAGATTACTAGACGGCACATTCCTGTAATCAAAGCAATACCTATTGAACACAAGTTCAGTCAATATTTAATATTAGTCAGTATTTAATAATCAGGTGGAATTTGGCTATCAGTACAATAATCTAAAGTATCTGGAGGGGGAAAAAAGCATCCTATGGCTTGTGTAAACTCCATGCACATGAACACATTTTTCAAAATTACTTCAAAAAAGGAATATTTTAGGCAGTTCTGTTGATTTTTTTTTGTTTCCCAAGTAAGCTGCACCGTGCTCAGTGAGGTTTACTCCCATGTAAACGTGCATGGTCTTGCATCATATACACACTTACCTGGGAGTAAGTTGCATTAAATGCAATGGGACTTACTTCTGAGTAGACATGCACTGTTACTGCCAAATCCTCTCCCCTCCATTGGGGTCAATGCAGCCACACTAATGGAGTGTGTGCTGCATCTAATGGTGGTGAAGGGAGATCAAGCAACCAGCATGAGGTAAGAAAAAGTATTTTAATAATAATAATAATAATAATAATAATAATAACTTAATTTTTACCCCGCCTTTCTCCCCGAAGGGACTCAAGGCGGCTTACAACAGATTAAAAACATAATTTAAAAACAAATAAAAAACATATTAACACATCATAAAAAAAAAAATTTACTTTTACTTAAGTAAATATGTTTTTACTTACCCCAAGGCTGCCTGATTGCCTGTGGTTCTTCTTTGACATGCCCCAGCCATTTTGCTGGCATCAGTTCAAGGAGATGAACCCCCTCCCGCTCCTTCCCTGCCCCCTGTACTCAACCCTCCTTGCCTCGAACCTTCCCCTGTCCTGGGTGCCATTGCCCATTTGCAGCAGCACCCAGGAAGTGCACAATGGTGGCCTGGCTTTTACGCCACCATACAGGGCCTTGTGCTGCAGGAATGCTAGTTCAGCAGTAGAAGGATCTGTTAAGATTGGGGCATCAATATATATGTATAGAGATATATAGTGTATTGCAGTTGCTACTGACTCCTGTAGAGGGAAGCTCCCCCCCAGCTTTGATTTTCCTGAGATGACAAAATCCCAATCATAAGTATAAAACACTGGGGACTGAATAGCTACAGCCACGATGCCAGATACAGGATGACTCATTGGCTGAATTACTGCCTGACGTAACTGGTAATCAAAGCACTGATGATAAATTATGGTATTGGCTCATTTATGCTGCCACCCCACTGAGTCCATTTAAGTTGGGCAGACATAAAAAATTTCTGGGTCAGATTGCACCTCTTGTACTATTCTGAATCTCTTCTATCTACACCAATACATTTTGTATTCAGATCTAACAGTGAGGCTTCTCTCTTTTGCTTGGTTCACACTTGTTGGCGGAAGCATTTATCCTTCAAAACTTCAGCCTTCTGTTTTGCTGTGTTATCTAGAGATGGCAACACATACAAGACATTTACAATCAACCATTTGGCCTAACACAAATTGAATGAGACTCTGGCTCTGGGTAGCTTCTTCTAAGGAGATAACTGCAGGCTTTCCACAACCCAGCCTTACTTTCCATTGGAAAACCCGTCTACTCCTCACAGGCAGTGGGGCAGTTGACGATAGAGGATGCAGCCAAAGCAATGTGACACGGGAACGACTGAGATTAACAGCCCAATCTGAACCAACGTTCCAGTGATGATGTAGCAGCAATAGCAATCATGGAGAAAGGGAAGATGTTCCCTTCTCCTGAGGACGCCTGCGTGATTGCCCCCCTCCACTGCAGGATGCTGTGCTTACCCTGTTGGCATGGCTGCATCAGCACTGGAGAGTTGATTAGGATTGGACCGTAAGGCTGCAGTCCTAAGCATAAGTTCTCATGGTAAGAATTGGACTGTAAACAGAACAGTGGGAGAAATAATCCATTTGCAAAGGTAGCTTTTGTTTGGTTGTGGGGCTGGAAGGAACGCTGCTATTGACTTGTGTCAAAGGGAAACATTTGAGACAATTCCAGTTTTTCTTATCTCCACCGAAGCTGCCCGGGTTGCCAGTGGGTCTCCTTCATAGCTGGCTTAAGTCTGAAGAGCCTCCGGGGGGGGGGGGTTTAGACCAGGCAAACGGGGATAGGATTGCAGCATATGTGACTGCTGCCGAGATCCAACCTCAAACCAATCCCTGTCTGGCCCACTCCCCACCCTACTGCTCCCTGATCCTCTCCCTAACTGCAAGCTGAACTTTATATTGTGTCGGGGGGGGGGGGGGGAGAAATAAGTCTTCTAGCAGATTGTTAACTCTTTGATATGAATACTTCAATTTTTATGTAGATATCGGTAGTGTTCGCTATGTGTTTCATGTCTTGTATTTTATGGACATATTACACCCACACTGCACAGACAATATATCACTTATAATTTTATTTCTGAGTATTTTATTTTCATTGATTGCTCCTTCCTTTTTAGAATTGTTTATGTGTCTCTCTGTGTGTATTTTGGTACTGTATCGTAATTAAAGGGTGAGCATATATTTTTTTTTCCTCACAGCTAAATAAACAGAACAGTGTAATATAGCTTAGGATCATCTTTCCTAATAGATCTTGTTTGCAAAAATTAAGACTTGCATTACTTGGAAGTACACAATTGACACGTACCTTAGTACGCTGATGCCACTTAGTACCTTAGTACATTGATGCCAATTGATGGTACCTTAGTAGATTTTCTCAAGACACAATTCTCCATTGTCAGAATGAAAATAAGTTGACACTATCAATGCAAGATACAATTGTTTAATGTAGAATAAGTACTCGAGATACATGTGTACAATATTTGTAGTTAATAACAAGTAAGCCAATATTATTATCCCCATATTGCTGATGAGATGCTGAAGCCGAGAGAATCCTGCCTTGGCTGAGGTCAGCCAATTAGTTTAATGTCAAGGTGAGATTCGAATGACTCTTAAGTTCACAGTTCATATTCTTATGCATTACATTGAACCAGTTTCAGATGGAGCCCAAGAAACGGCACATTATACCAGGCCAAACTAGGGGCAACTATTCAGAGTGACTTGGTCATAGCTGTACATGTTAAAAGCTTTCATGCATATCTGTAGGGTCCTAGGACAGCTAAACTAAAATGGACCAGATCTGTCTTCCATCCTGATATAATATAGGGCATGAGCAGCAGCCCTATGTAGGATTGGGCTGCCAGCTGGAGCACTTTTGCAACAGTGAAACAGAGTTCCCCTGCTGCAAAATGGCTACTAACAGCACCCAAAGCACTCCATCAGCAGTCATTTTAGGAGCGCTACCTCAAGAGGTGGCAATGCAGTTGTCAGAGCAGGAAAGGTAGTTGTGGGGATGGGGAGGGAGAAGAAGAGGGTGTGGGAGGGTGTGGATCCAGCAATGAAGGCATGCGCAGATCCTATCTCCTCCATCAGCTGCCTCCCGGCCCACTTTTGCTCTTTGGACTTGTGCCAGGTACCAAGCTGGTGCAAGTCTGACCCATTGAAGAACTGGAGGCTTATGGAGGGGGAATGGAATTTAAATCTCTTTTCCTGCCTGAATCCTCCTGATCCACCTCTCCCCCCCCCCCCCCGCTATGTATTGCACATTTGTTTTTGGCACAACAACATAAGCGTGGGGGGGGGTGATAGGCTTGGGTTCTTGGCTGTGTAGGTGAAAGCATTATAGCTGTGTGGATATGAGGGCGTATTCAGCATTGTGGCTGAATAGGCAATGTGAGCTCTTTGAACTAATGAGTCTGAATCATACTCAGGGTGTGCAGGCTTTGCTCATAAACACTTTGTATGAAGAAAAAGCTGATGAGCATGGAAATAAACTCAACAAGCTCTTCCTTTCTGGGCCTTCTTCCCCTTCCCAATACAGTGCCCTGATGGGGCTGACAATATGACACCAATATTGACAATAAAACAATGTGGGGGGTGAGTCACTAAGAAGAAGAACTTCTTTTTCCCCCCTCAAAAGCTTTCTGATAGTTATGAAACCTGAAAGAGGACTTTGTCACTGAATATAAGGTGCACTGATCAAGAATAGCTATCTCAAGAAGGGTAGCTGTGGACAGTAGTGGGGAGAAGATGCGTAAAACTATCTGACAACAGCAGCTGAGGAAAGCAAGCAAAAGACCAGGGGATGCATCAGCAGAGCACCAATGAGACCCACTCTTATATTATTGTACTACACAGGGCTGCTAGGATAAGCTGAAAATGAGAAACAGGCCTGGTCCACAGGGAGATAGTTCTATGTACAGGAAGTGATTAATGTATTTAATGAACTACCAGAAGCGGCAATAGATTTGAAACCACAAGCAGGGATCTCCAAAAGATGACAAAGAATTCCATTTCAGATGGCAAGACTCAGCCTAGCAGGTCAGCAGCATAGATGTGTAGGTCACCGCCTGCCCCTTCGGTCATAGCTGCAACAGCTTTCTCGCTAATTAGATCTAAATGAACCGTATATCATATTGGCCTTTATTTGTTTTACAAAAAGCACAGTTTTAAACTTCACGTAGAGCCTTTCCTTACAGCCATCGCAGGCAGTGCAAGCTCCATTTGGGCTCCTTAAGCCAACACTGCATGCTTGTCCAGGAAACATGACCATTTCTGCAACATACTTTAGTGGTAGGGGATATTTTGGCAACAATTATTTAGAATATTTCTATACTGCTTTTCAACAAAGAAGTTCACTTATAGCCCAAGCCAACACAAATCCCTGTGTAGTGACGCAATGGTGCAGGCTGCACATTATCCTGCAGGGGATTTTTGGAGATCTTCTCAGGGTAAGGGGTCATTTGTCCTCTTGCCCTGGGGTAAGGCCCAGCAACTGCAATGGGTCAACTTGAACCAGTGCCAGTGGTATAGCTCGTGTAAGTCCTCATTGATCCATGCAGGCAGGTCAGACCTCCCTGCCCTCTACTGCCTTCTTCCCATCCCTGGATTTACATGCTATAATGGGCATCCTGAAGGTTGTCAGCATGCATGGGAAGGCTTGTCCCTTTAAATATACCAGGAAGTCCCACATTTCCTGGTTTGGAAAAAAGAACCACATTGCGGAGGAAGGTAATATGTAAGTGGCTCTTATTTTTCTTTTGGAGCACAGCACAGGTGACGGGCAGGATAATCATTTGCACTATTCCTGGCTTCTTTGCATGCTTTGAGTTCACCTATCAGAAGGGTTGCATTCCAATGAAGAGGACTGTGTCACACGTGCAAGAAACAATCTACTAATCCATTATGCATATGGAGAACAGCAAAGGTGCAAAAGCTGTAGGTATGCCCAAACGTATGCCCAGAGCTTTGGATCAGAACACCTGCCTGCAGAAATTGCTTCCGCTTTTTCCACACTATGAATGTGCACATGAAAAAGATGGTAGATAGGATTTTGGAAGGGTTTTTATTGTTTAATTAGGGACATAGCCCCTAGCTAGGTCATATTGGTTGCACATGATTAATGCAGGGAAACCAGATAATAAAGGTAGCCAAAAAGATTTGCAAATGCTGTAAACATTTCATTGCTGAGCCACAAAATATTAAAATTTCTCAGAACTAGACGAGCAGGAAAAGAATCAAGATCTGTTCAGGGGTTTTGCGCCAATTGCAGTGCTCCATTACTGATGCGACGGCCTTGTTAGGATATGATGCATGACTCTTGAGAAGCCTCTGTTCTACGTTCCAACCATTCCCACTGTTTGCTTCTGGCAGCATGTATTATTAGCAGTTGTGAGTAGGTACGTGTAGGAACTTAAACGAAGGAGGTAGCTTGATCACTTGTGTTTAATTTAACAAAAGGCATTCTATTTATTAGCACTTCATAACAAAGAAAGCAGAGTAATGTGCAAAAGCCAAGGGACATCGAAAGAGATGATGATCTTCTATGGAACTATATACCCAAGTGATCTTTTAAATGCGAAAATAAGGCACCTCTGTGTGTTCAGTTGCAATAACGTGCTCCTTACCAGCCTAATGTACTGTGAGAACCTTGTGCAAGCCATTGGTTTAGAATGAAATGATGTGAAATGATGGTATGATACGATCAGACTCCTGTAACACTCTCTGCATGGGGTAACCTGTTGAAAAGTGCCCAGAAACTTCAGCTGGTACAAATGAAGCCACCAAGGGTTAATTTGGCTCACCTTCCCGTTCCTACATAATAATAATAATAATAAAACCCAAAACCAATATTTAAAAGCATATGCATTAATCAGACAACAATACAATTTAAAATCAGTAAAACATAACTAAAAATAGGTCTGCAATCTGGTGACAAACCTGTTACCAGAATAATTCTCTCCCCCCCCCCCAGAATAGAGTCTGTCACTGACACATATGTCTATTGCCTCTGTCTCTTGTTTTAAACTTATTTTATCAAATTAGTTATATCAAATGAATACTTGACAAGAGTCCCTTCTCTGGCATGTAGTGACTAAACCTGTCACTCATCCATCAGGCATTTTGTTTTGAGAGAGTTTATTTTCGTCTGATTACAAAAATGAGAAGCGGCTGTGAGATCCTCATATCGCAAATGGATTGTGAGGCCACTATCTCTGCTAATGACTCATTCATGACCAGGTGGTGCACACTTAGTGCCATGATTCGGCACTTTGTTTTTGCTCAGGGAGACTGACTGGAATGGAAACCATTTGCTCGAAGAGCCAGCGTAGAGGTTGGCAGCGCGTTGGTATTCAGACAAAGCACTCCCTCCGCACCTGGTTGATGCTTGCGAGATCTAACAGAACAGAACATGTGTACACACACCCTGGGGGCATGTATGCCAAGGCTTAAGCAGAATGATGGCTCATAAATCACTTCCCTGCAAAATGACAAAAGGCTGTCATTATGATGGGAAACCCCCACACCAAAATCAAAGGCTCTTTCCACATGGAATATGATAGCAGGAAGGAAATGGGTGGGGAACACAACAAATAATTCTGTGTGTTGCTAATAAATTGTCCTTTTTATCATTAAGAATACTGTATTGACATCCTGCTTTTCAGCAAAAGCCATATCTCAACCATCAGTTTTAAAGTCCCCACCCTCTGCCAATAGCACTGTAGCCAAAATGGTGCCAACACAAGGCATTGACATGGTTAGTGTTGTGCCCCATCCACTCACATCTCAAGTAAACTGAGAGAAGTCAGCCCATTGGAGCTACCATGGTAATGAAGGTGGGACTTGAGCTGAAGTAATGGCTGCTCCAGGCTCTTTCCTCTTATTTGACCAGAGCGAGGCATTGGCTCATGTATCCACCATTAGCTGGACATCTTTTTAGGGGACAAATAGGACCTTTTTCTGCTCCGTTGTCTAATTGGCCCTGACTGGGAAGTTTTTTTCATCTCTGCATTGACCAAGTGGGTTGTTTGTAGTTAGCTAAGTAGCCACAACTGGCAGGAACGTGTAGGTTGTGCATTAGGATTAGGAATTGGTGTGTATCCTGAGAAGTGGAGCGGTCAAGGCGGGAGCTGAAATCTGTTCCTAGAGTAGAAGTGGCCAACCTTTCAAGTTTAGGTTTCTTGGCCTTCAATGATTGTGAGGAGGGAATTTCAACAGGTGCAGCTCAACATCTGTGAGATGATGAGCTGCACCTGCTGAAATGTCCTCTTCAACATAATCGTTAAAAGTCCAAGAGCCTTAAAATTGAAAGGTTAGCCATCCCTGAATTGGAGGCTGCTCAGCTTCGGGGTGCTGGCTGGGAACGCTTTGTCCATGGATTGTACAGTCTATCTTAAAGTCCTGTCAGCATTGTGAGGGTGGTGCAACCCAGATCTTCAAACACCCCCCCCCCCTTTAAAGGAGTTGGTGTTGATAAGATGCAAAAATTATTGGCAATTGTTAGCTTGGAGTCAGGATGAGTTGCCCATAGGGGAAATAGCCAATAGTTTGCTGGGTCTTCCAAGCAAAGGAACCAACACTAAAGAGGGTAGAGTTCAGTTTGTGTTAGGAACTTCCACTCACTGAGCGTTGAGTTAGGATCCTATCTGATATCAGAAAACTTTGAAGACCACCAGGAGCAAGCCCATGTGAACCTTTCAGCTAAGCAGTTAATTCCAATTCTGTCATGTTCTTCTGTGCGGTTTCTGGCACAGCTGGTCCAAAACTGAGGCAACAGAATGACTCAAAAACAAGACAAGGATTAAGGAGTTGTGGGAGAAATGAAGCAAAAGAAGACTTCCTGCTCTGGCCCACAGAAGAAATATCTAAGAAACTCTGCAGATACAGCCTTGAAAATGTAACTGATGTCTCACGAAAGGATACTAGCAATTTCTGACTGTCAAAGCTTATACAGTGAGAGAAGAGAGCCTATAAAAGGTACTTACATCACCCTTGGATTTATCAGATAAATTCAGTGTCTGTTGTTTCTGTGAGAAATAGCTATACTCTGAAATCATTTATACAGCATACACAGAGAGATGCATTACCTTGTCTAGCAATGGCTGCCTGTAAGAGTCACAGGAGCCATTTTGGATAGGGCTGATATAGCTGCTATTTACCATCTGCTCTTCGGAAACCATTACAATAGTAGGGAATTCCCCTCATAATTATGAACACGGAGTTTCATCCCTTGCTGTTCTACTGAAGTGACAAGGGAGTAATTTGCTTGCTCATTTCAATCTTCATCTTTATCCCAAAATATGGTCTCAGGGGACTGGCCGTATGCCAGGGGCAGCTTGACCGACATGCTGTTAACTGTTCTTGTGCTGACTCACCTGTGAGAGTTATAAAGAATTAAACTGGAGATTGCTGACTTGGGCAACTTGCTCTCTCAGAAGTGGATCTGATCCACATTTATCATTCCAGATGCTTACCCACAAAGGATTTTTCATGTTTCAAAGGCATATTTCTATTAAGACATGGCAATAAGGAAAGTGCCTTAGAGATCTTGTGACTGATCATACTGTAGAAGAATAGTATTGTGACCAATATACATAATATCTTCAGTGAGGGTGTACCAAAAAAAATGAATGAATGATAGTATGACAAGGCTATAGCTGGTATTTAGTAGTAGGTTTGTGGTTCAACCTACATGACAACTAATCTAGCCATAGTGGAATTTCCTAATCTCTTGGGTTCTGCTCCAGAAGGCCTTTGTACTATGTCAATGAAGCATATGCATGATCTCTGCATACGCATAATTTCTGAAAAGTCTTCCCTGGCTTTGTAGATCATAATAGCATGCCACCATAAGAGGTTTTTGGGGTTTTTTTTGCATAGATGTGGCACAGTCTATAACAGGGGTGTCCAAACTTTTTGGCAGGAGGGCCACATCATCTTTCTAACGCTGTGTTGGGGGGGGGGGCAGGAAAAAAATAGTTAATTTACATTTCAAATTTGAATAAATTTACATAAATGAATACATTAGAGATGGAACTTATATGAATGAATGAAGGTCTTGCAATAGCTCATGGCCTATAAAAGGCCTTCCACAAAGCAAGGCCTTTCCTTTGCTGCCACTGCTGCATCACAAACATGAAACAGCAAACAGTGGAGGGAGTCCTTGTCCCACGGCTCACACGAGAGGTCGAACATTTGGCCGTCATGCTGAGAGCAGTTGTGTTGTGCCAGCGCAGGCTCCAGCAAGTCTCTGGAGGGCCAGAGCTCATTAGAGACTGGGGGCTTCCAGCAGGCCGGATTGGGAGTCCTTGAGGGCTGCAAGTGGCCCCAGGGCTGGGGTTTGGGCACCCCTGGTCTATAACATCATGGCAGCCTCCAGAACTGGCACTGAACCCCAGGGTATGATTTGATGACATATACTACAGACACCCTGGTAAAGCGAAGCTGTCTGGTCATTGTCTGGATGGGCATCCACCTGGGAATCCTATATATACTGTATATACTGTAGTTCTATAATAAAAGAACTGTGTTCTATAATAAAAGAAAGGATACACAGTAGGTGTTGAAATAAATAAACCACCACTAACATTGCTAGTGGAATTAGAGCATCTTCACTAGTTATGGTGTGTTTCAGAGAAACAGCTGTGGCTGCAGTCCTGTTGTGGATTGCAGAGGGGGCATCATGGCCCGGGTAAGTTTGGGAACCACTCACCTGTAGGATTGGTCCATAAGGCTGCAATCCTGTGTGCGCTTACCTCAGAGCAAGTTCCACTGAACTAAATAGGGCTTTCTTCTGAGAATACATGTACAAGACTGTACAGGTTGCTATGTAAATGAAAGTTGTTCAAAGAATGCACACTCAAAGAATGCACACTTACACTTTGCAAGCTGAAAGAAGAAGAAGCAACATTCTGGAATGATAAAATAGAAAAGCAGACACTGTGGCCAGGTTAGGGTTACTATTTCACTACTAACCAAGTTTTCTATGCAGTTCACTCTGTCTATCTGATTGCAGCTTACTTGGTGACCCCCTCCAAAGGTTACGTCTTACAACTTGGAAAGAGAATCCTAGAAAGGAATAAAAGCAATAAGGAATAACCATATGTAGTGATCAGTAGTGTAGCTAGAGAGGGTGCAAAGCACTAAGTTTTTCAGGGAGCATCTCCGTAGCATACAAGTGCCCCTCTCCTTCTGAGCCATTCCAGGTGGTGGTTGCAAAACAGAGGTATATGCTGGCATGGCTCTGAAGGGGAGGGTCTGCTTGCATGTCATGGGCAGGCTCCCTGCAAAAGTTAGTGCTTTCCACCCCATCTAGCTATGCCACCGGCAGTGATAACCCTAGATGATGATGATAATGATGATGATTGATGATAATAATAATACAGGTATTTATATACCGCCTTTCTTGGTCCTCAGATTTTTCCTCAGACTTTAATTCAAGGCGGTTTACATAGGCAGGCTATACTAAATCCCAGTAGGGATTTTTACAATTGGAGAAGGTTCTGTCTTTCAGGAACCACAGCACTACAGATGGATCTTTTATGATCTGGTGTCACATTGTGGCCTCCATTTTCCTCCCACATAGGCTGCCAAAGAGCAGGTGGGATAACTCGGCTCGGCTTGTCAGCTACTTCAAAGTCTCACAGTTCACAGTGCCAGTTGCCTTGAACTGGCGACCTTTAGATGTTATCTTCAGGCAAATGGAGGCTCTACCCTCTAGACCAGTCCTCTGCCCAGCCAGAGGCAAGGGGAAACTTTTCCCCTTCAGTAAGGCGCCCTTGCCCCATGGGTCTCCTCAGACTTGTGCCACCTCCTGAGGTGGCACAAGTCCAAAAAGAGCGGAGTGGCTTCACGTCGCTCCAAACTCCATGGGAACAAGGGTTGGGATCCATGTTAAGTGCTGGATTCCAGCCCCGCCTCCTGCTCCCTGCACCCACCCCCGGGCAGCCCACTGTCCGCCTTCCCCCCGTCCAGGAATGCCTCCCTCCGGCCTCCTCCCCACCCACCCCAGAGGCTTGCATTTGCCCAGCTGAGCCAACGCAAGCCAAGCTGAGGAAGCCAGCGCGGAGGCTTGTGTCAGCCTCTGCAGGCCGGCGCACTTCTGAGTGCCAGCCCGGCTTCCTCCTGAGGAGGCACAAACGTGCCTTATGGCAAGTTTGTGACCCTCCTGGGCCAGTGCAAGGGACTTCCACCGGCCCATGGGCACCTCAGGATTGTGCCCTTAGTAATGTAATGTGTGTGGCCAGAAGCCCTTTCGCAAGTGCTGTAATAAAAATCTTATAAAGAAGAGTAGGCTTTTGCTCAGTCGAAGAGCATCTGCATCTTTGAATGCAGATGATCTTAGGTTCAATCTGTAGTATTCCAAGTAGGTCTGGGAAAAATTCTAGTCTGAAACCTGGGACAACCTTTGTCAGTACTACCAAGGGTGCAAATCAGTGCTTTCCAGCACTGGCATAGCAGTGCCCATGGGACATGTGCTGCATCCTGCAGTTGGCTGTCACTCACAGAGGCCACCTCAAAGTAAGGGAAAGTTTGTTCCCTGACCTCAGAGCTGCATTACCCTTATGTCAGTGCTTTCCAGCACTGACATAAGGGGTTAGGATTATGCCCCAAGTTGATTATCTGTCTCACCATAAGGAAACTCCCCATGTTCCTAACTAGCAGCCTTTTTTTCTTTTTTTTTTAAAAGTCAGGCAAGTGTTTACATTGCCTGAATTTTGTAAAATCTCCTAAGCATCTACTGATATTTCTACAATCTTACCATGGAAGTCTTGCATATTTGAAGCACATGGTCATCATCCAACGTCATGATCAGGTTCCTATAGCAATATTTGTCACATCACTATCCTAAAGATTTGTACCAACACATTGCCTGCTATCTCAGTCTGCAAGTTCAGTGAAGGTGTGCCAAAAATATTCAGATTTGTAGTGTGACAGGGTGCACTTAAAGACACCTGGTCAAGAAGAACATGATTACACTTTGGGAGCTGAAATGAAATCACAAGTAAAAATAATTAACAGTAATGTCCAATTAGTTGTCTTATCCAATTAGTTGATTTTGATTCTCAAGCAAACTTCCAAAGCCTTAAAAAAAATTTTTTTTTTACATTGCTCTGAGGCAGGGGTGCCCAAACTCTGGCCTGGGGGCCATTTGCAGCCCTCAGGGACTCCCAATCCAGCCCGCGGGGAGCCCCCAGGCTCCAATGAGCATCTGGCCCTCTGGAGAATTGCTAGAGCCTGCACTGGCCCAACACGACTACTCTCAGCATGAGGACAACTGTTGGATCTCTTGCGTGAGCTGCGGTCCAAGGGCTCCCTCCACTGTTTGCTGTTTCACGTCTGTGATGCAATAGTGGCAGCAAAGGAAAGGCTGGCCTTGCTTTGTGCAAGGCCTTTTATAGGCTTTGAGCTATTGCAAAACCTTCATATCAGATTCATTCATATAAGTTCCATCTCTAATATATTAATTTATGTATTTTTATTCAAATTTTAAATGTAAATTAATTCTTTTTTCCTGGCCCCTGACACAGTGTCAGAGAGATGATTTGGCCCTCGTGCCAAAAAGTTTGGACACCCTTGCTCTGAGGTATTATTGATAAAAAATATTACAAATATTACTGAGCATCGTTCAGGTAACCACATCCACAAAGCTGTGTGGAAAAGATAAGGACTCTGAAAGTTAGAAAAACACACATAAATGCTATGATAATAGTTTCTGAAACTTCCTATATATGTATGGCTGCAATCCTACACACACTTTCCTAGGAGTAAGGAACACAATGGGACTTACTTCTGAGTAGACATGCAAAGGATTGTGCACTACGCCAGTGAGCATGTCAGTCCAGTTGAGCTTCTTCTGCCATATGCTTGCAACAGTGGGTTTGGAAAAACCCATCCGATGGCAAGCTGGTACAATCCCTAAAATTAAGTTCCAGCCTCAGAGATTCTAGTAGACCAGACCTCTCTGCCTCCTCGTGACATCATTCACTGTCACATTCATTCATTCATTCAATTCATTCATTCTATTTGTACCCCGCCTTTCTCCCAGGAAGGCACCCAATTAGAGGTGTTTGAAAAAGGTGTTATTTACTTTACTCTGAAGTAAGCCCATTGTGTTAAGTAAGGCTGTAATCCTGTCTTACTCACCGGAAACAAACACCTCTATATATCATTCCAGTACTCATTTCATTAGCAGTCTTAGCTAGAACAATCAAGTTGATCTCGCATCAAAATGCAAGGCTGTGAACGTTGTGAACCCTTCCCAAAAGATCCACAGTCTTATTTTACAGGCTCCATAAAATGGCAGTTTGTAAACCAGTTCAGATCGCACCTGGCCTGACAGTACTGCATTAAGAGAGAAAATGCCAGCATAAATATGGAAATCACATCTCAAGAAAATGAAAAATCAATATCTTCCAACCAAGCCGCTTGCCTTCAGTGCCTTTGCAAATTATTGCTTTGTAATAGCCTATTCTGTTGGAGATCATAAACCTTGCTAACTAGACTGCTGTGGGGTTGGGGAAACTGCAAAAGGGAGAGCAGGGTGATGAGTGACAAAACTCCCAATGCTCTCTGTGGGGGAAAAAATGATTTTTCTGATCTTGAGTGGTGTCACTTTTAGGAGCCGTGGAGAGTTTGGGAGTACTGCTTTACTCACACTATTTGGACAGTGATTTTGACAAGGCTAAACAAGATATGCCATCTAACTAACTCTGCTACCCGACAAGAACTGCATTCAGAAAACTCTTGTTCAGATCATCCAAGGTTTCTCTGGAAACTTGGCAAGGCATTTAAACATCCCTTTTCTTTCCTGAGCAGACTGTTGGTAACCTAGAAGCAACCTCAGAGCTTCCAGAATCAGAAGTATACCCAAAATTCTCTTCACACCCCGTGAATGAAACAAATCTGGACTTTGGGCTTCTGTATTATAGAGGGATAGGGGCTGTTGAGTGAATGCAGAAAATGACTGTGTTATAAAAATCCCCTTAATAAAGCACTTCAGTAACAATGAAATAGTTTGAATGCAAGGTAAAATGCAGCCTTGTAATTAAGCCCACAAAATTTACTAGCCTGCAAAATTTTTTACTACTGTGCTTATTGACAGAACATATGAGTCTTTAGTATTTTCTGTAGATACTAGTATATAAGGTGAGAAATTTTGACCAAAAAATCCAGCATAGATCGTCTCCTCTTCCTATCTGCGGGTCACTCAGGAGTCAAATTCCATATTTTTGGCTCAAAACCTTCCCTCGACTTATCTGTGAGACGACTTATACGCGGGTGTCTGCGGTGAGTGGTGAAGAACTAGAATCTTTAGAGCAGCGATTTTCAACCAATGTGCTGTGGCACAATGTTATGCCGCGAATGGTCCACAGCTGTGCCGTGGGATTTTGGGGGAAATGTCATTTATTAATAGGGCCATTGGGGGTTGTGAGCCCCATGTCAGCAACATGTTGTGCCTTGTTAATTATCAAAAATTGGTGGTGTACCTTTACAATTTTTACACCTTGTCAGTGTGCTGTGAGATGAAAAAAGGTTGAAACTGCTGCTTTAGATTATAAGGACCGCAAAACATACACATATGCACACACATGTGTGTATAAGAGTGGAAGAGACTGAGAAACTCCCAAATTGGCTAGATCCCCCATCTTTGATAAACAAAGACTCTATGTGTGCCTGGTGTTAGGTTTGTCCTGGGTTGTTTCTCTGCTCCACACTTAATTCAGTAAAGATGAGGGGCTGGTGAAACGCCATGGAACGCTTCTGGCAGGGTTTTACTAGCCAAAGGCAATCCAAACATTTGATTCCTCTCCAAGAAACACACACCCCCTCACACTTCATTCTTTCTGCACCGACATAGACAGTAGCATCTCCTCAGTCTCAGCATCAACAGTGGCTGGTCATCAGCAAAAGGGACTTGAATAAGCAAGCCAAGGAGTTGCTCAGAGCTGCAGGAACACCATCCACTGCTCTTATATTGGAGCCACTTCTAAGGACACTTTCCAGGATGGGAGAAGGAAGGAGACTCTCCTGATCAGGCTTGCTGTCCGCCCGTTCCCCCAACTGCTGCCCCAACAGCAGCTACTGGAAAGGCCAGATCATGAGGAGCAAAAGTGGAAACAGTGGCACTGCTAGCTGTTCCTCCTCTTTTGTCACCTGCCTTGGCAAAGTTGTATACTGCCCAGTGGTGTCGCTAGGGGAGTGCAGGAGGTGTGTACCTGGTGACGCGCATATGGGGGGGTGATGCGCAGTGGGGGGAATAACAAGCTAAAATTGCTGTGGTTAGGAGTAACACTGTCATGTTATATACCGTTGGATGTGGAATGTCCAGCTAAATGCAATGCAAAACACCAGAGTGAAATATCACCTTTCTAGCAAAAGTTATGACCAAAACACCGGAGAACAAAAATGCATGGAGCCCTATAGAAAGTGAAACTGAGCTGTATCGCGTGTTTACTCGCAAGTAGGTGACCTTGCCTTAGTCCTTCGGAAAGGGCAGGCTGAGAGGAATCCAATGACACCAGAATGGTCCTGATCCAATGAATGCAGCCCCCCAAAATAGAGGAAATTCACTTGGAGGAACAGGGCTGGCTTCTGCTTATTTAATTATTTGTTTTACTTAGGGCAATCCTAAACGTGCCTTATGCTGGTCCAAGTCCCTTGGGCCGGCATAGGAGGGTCACAAACATGCTGTAAAGCATGTTTGCACCTCCATGGGAGGAAGGAAGCTGCATCGGCCCATGTAGATGTGCTGACGTGCGGAGGCTGGCAGAGGCGGCAACGGTAGACACAAGCAGCAACAGTAGGTGTGGGAGGTGGGGAGGAGGAGGGCGTTTCTGGGTGGGGGGAGGGCAGGCGATGGGCTGCCCTGGGGGCGGATGCGTGGGGAGCCAGGGGCAGGGGCAGGAGCCGGATCCCAACCTCCATCCCCACGGAGGGGCTTCAAGCCCCTCTGCTCTCCTCGAACTTGCACCACCTCCAGAAGTGGCGCAGGTCCAAAGAGACCCATTGGGGTGAGCAGCCCTTACCCAGTGGTAAGGGGAAGAGCTTCCCCTTGCCTGTGGCTGAGCTGCTGCAGCCAATGAACCTGCGTTGGATGCAGCGCAAGCCTCCTGGCTTGCCTGCTTCAGCGCAGGTTTGGATTGCGCCCTTATTTATTTATTAAGCTTATTTGTTATACTTATTTATTTTAATTTGCCTGATGATGTCACTTCCACCATGACATCACTTCTGGTGGGTCTTGGACAAATTGTCATTCTGAAAAGTGGGTCCCAGTGCTAAAGGTTTGAGAACTGCTGCAATAAGGTGTTAGTAAGTTGATGCCCTGGGGGTGTGTGTGACACCACTAGTGACAAAAATCACTAAAATCACAATTTGGAAGAATAATACCATTATGTTATATATCAGTCAATGCGTCATTTCATGCAGAATGTGTTCTATCAAAAGGTACAGCCAAAAAACCTGTGGAGGCGGAGTGATGGTACATCACCACGCCCACCACCTGGGGTGTTGCCCCACCCACTGAATGGGGGGGTGACGCACTGGCACCCCGCACCGGATGATGCGAACCCTAGTGACACCACTGATCCTGCCCCTGGAGACATTAGCACTTCAGGCTGCTACTGCCTCCCAGATGCATGGGGTGGAAAAGTTAAGAAACAAAGGGAAAGGAAAAAGACTTGCTGCTGCAACTTGGCACATAATAGCACTCTTCTCTTTTCTAAACAAAATTCCACTGGTGACCGGGTGGGTACAAGATAGGCATAATTAGAATTCAAAGAATAAAAAGCTTTCCTTGATACATTTGTTGCTTGAGGATCAGACATATTTAAGATGATGATTTTTTCAAATACAAAAAATAAGGCTAATCCTTTTTGCTTTCCAGGTCTAAGTGCAGCAATTAACTCTGGAAGAGCAGAGATGTTTGCCTGGAACCTACAAACCAGGCCCCTTTGTGACTCACTAATCAGCACCTCTGACTCTACCTTGTGTTGCCTGCCCCTGACAGCAACTTTAAAATAGGTCAAATTTGAGACCATCAATCAGCACTGAATTCAGCTCTTAGCATTAGCCATGTGTAGCAGAATCCTTGTGACAACTGAATTAATGCTTATAATGATGATGTTCCTAGGAAATGTGCTAATATGCCGACTTACAGTTGAGCATTTAGATTGGAGTGAGTTGATATTCTGATTGATCAGAAAGGTATACTTTTGCATTGTACTGTCAAATAGATGCAGGTGCCACAGCTGATCCATCACCTGAAATGGCAGCTGATTTGCCTCCTACAAGCATACATGTGCACCAGCTCCCTCACTCTGTGTACCCCCAGCGCAAGTCCAACAGCTAAAGCAGGGCTGGGGTGTACATGGCCACCCGTGGTGGAATAGCAGTTTTCTTTTGTCTCTGCTGGGGGGAGGGTAATGGCACACACTTCAGGTGCATGGTAAACACCACAAAATTGGCCCTCCCACCTGCCTTTGGCACCATACTACTCCAAATGAAGCAATTTTTGGATAAGGGCTATGCTGGCACAGGGGAGGGGTGACAGTGAGGGCATGAGGGTGCCACCCTCTTCCATGATGTCACCTAGCCCTGAGTGCCACCGGGTTCTGGCAACGTAACTGCTCAGTGGCAAGAAACACACACAGGCTTACACAAGACTTTGCACATGAAGCAAATAGTACACAAATTGGATAGAATGGGCATATGGAACTTTAAGGTTTAATTGTCAGCAGTGGGAGAACTACAATATCTACACTTGAAACAGAACTTGATAGGTTCTGTGGTATCCCCAACTCCAACTGGCTCCATGAAGAATTTTTGGGTTGCATTATATAAATAGGTTCCATGAGGTTTATTAGGAGATTCTATTTCATAATGCAAAACATTCCAATTACTGTGATAATGTTGATGACAAGAGCCATATGTTCCTAAGATTTTCACTAGGCCAATGGAGCTGGTTGGTCTGAGCATTTGTAATTGTCACAGTATCAGTACTCATGAAGTACCTACAGGCTGAAAATTGTGAGGTTCGTCTACAGGAGGCCAAAATTTGAGGATATTTTTGAAACTTATGTCTTTTGACAAATCTATTAAAAAATAAAATTGTACAGTCCAGTACATAAAGCTCAAAAAGAGACAAAAAAAAGACTCCACGGAATGTCACAATTACACAAGTTGTTGGCCAGAGTAACTGTATCTGAGCTGAAAACTCTGGGCAGACGGAGGAGGATAATCCACATGTGGTTAAAGAAGCTAGTTGCAAACTGCTTTCAAAGTCCCAAATTCTCCAGTTGGGATTGAAGACATGTTTGCGGTTGTTGTGAGACGAGCTGTCTTGCCTCCAGGCCTTTTCTGTTCCCTAGTATAAATCAACCATGGATTGAATAAAAAATGAACTCAAGAAGATAGGATCCCTGTAAAAGAAGCCCAGTATTCCCCTCCCCCCATAGGCTGAGCTGTTAATCTGTTAGGAGAAGAAATTCTATTATTCTTGGTGTCACTCAGAATAAAAAGAGAGAGAAGAAAGCCGTGAGCAGTGAAAGAAAACACAATCTGATGAAGGAAAAGAAGGCAGTGGCATGTCTGTGTTTGTTTGTACATATAACAAAACATGATTTTTATTAAAAGGTAGTGCTGAATCTTGATTGCATCCGCTGCGTGTTTTTATTCAATCGTAGCTTTTTGCTTTGCACATTCCTATCCCTTGCCATGCTATAGCATGCAGCTACCAAGCTGGAGAAAGGGGGGCAGGGGGCAAAATCCCTGGGGCCAGGGCTTCCAGGGGGCCTGGGCCATGACAAAACAAACTATACAGTACAAAACAAATTTATTTCAAAATTTGAGTACAGTCGTGTGCGGATTAATGACAGGGATGCAGACCAGCATTGTTGTCGTCAAGCAGGGCTTGATGTAATGTGAAGCCTCTGGAGGCGAGGGAATTCTCAGCTTCCCTTGCCTCCGGAGGATTTTCTGAGCCTCCAAAAGGCAGCGCCCATCCACGTGCTGTCTCTATGAGGCTCAGCATGCTGGAATCGTGCAAGAGATGTAACTTCCGGTTTCCCTGAGGAAACCAGCAATCATGCCTCTTGCGCAATTGGGGCGTTCTGAGTCTCACAGAGGCAGCACACGGATGAGTGCTGCTTCTAGGACACTCCGAAAAGCCTCTGGAGGTGAGGGGAGCTCCCCTCATCTTCGGAGACTTGGGGAGTGCACCCTGGTCCGACCAGGTGACCAGTAGCGGTCATCGCAAATGCAATCTGTTGCTGGTTGGAAGGTCGTTAAGGGCCGCATGCCTGTACCTCAGTCTCACCCTGTCCAGGACTGCATTTCCACTACAGCTTTAATCCACTTTCAATGCACTTCTATTACCCCAGTGCATTCTGGGAGAGAGTATAGTTTGTTAGGGATAACTCTTAACAGCTCTCAGATTTCTTAACAAATTATAGTCCCTCCAGAATGCATTGGGCAAATAGAAGTGTATTGAAAGTGAATTACAGCTATAGTGAAAATGCAGCCCAGATCTTCTGCATAAGCACCAACATGTAATAGTACAGTTCAGTCATGGGACCTTACACCTTCAGACCTGAACTGCTATGTCTCAGTAGTAGGTTACCCCCAGTTCGGTTCACAGAACTCCAAAGCCCCAATAGTCAGCTCCATCTCTTCTCCTAGTTTAGTGTATGTGAAGAGAACACATTGGCACGGGATCAAGTCCACATGTGTTTTGGCATTGTTTGAAGGTGAAAGTAACAGGATGAGATACCAACATAAGTCTGGAGCACAGAAAAGAAAAAGGAGGGAAAAAGAAAAATGCCAGTAAAGTTTATTTCGCCTGGGCTTTATTTCAAAATCATCACATAGAAATGAGGGAGCTGGTGAAAGCCAGTTCTTGGATGTCCATACATTATTAGAAGAAAAAACAAATAAGGAGGACTTTGCTGAGGTAGAAGACAAGAAATGCAGTAGCAGAGAGAGGACAGGGATGGACAAATGGGTCCTGGGAGAGGGCAGGATCGGCAGCACTGGCATGCTCTGTGTACTATTGCCTCCCTGGGCTTGAAAGCCTGACTACAGGTCAGCTCAGACTTGCGCTAGCTGTTTAGCAGGTGCACGTCTGGGTAGACCCATTGTGCAGACTAGGGCTTTCCCCATGGAACAAAGTCCCCTTACCTCTAGGACAGGGGTGGGCAAACCCCAACCTGTGGGCCATTTGCAGCCCCCGTGGACCCCCAATCCAGCTCACAAGGAGCCCCCAGTCTCCATTGAGCCTCTGACCTGTTGGAAGCTGTTGAATCCACGCTGTGACTGCTTATGTCTCCAAGTGTATCTGGCTTGGTCTGTATGTTTTCACTGTGCAAGAGGTGTGTGGCAAACAGTTCATAGTTCTCATGTGGTTCTACATGCCTGTATCGTAGTTCTCATGTGTATTATAAATAAACTCAGTAAAATTCATTCATTCATATAAGTTCTGTCTCTAATATATTCATTTATGTAAATTTATTCAAATTTGACATGTAAATTAATTATTTTTCCCAGCCCCCAACACAGTGTCAGAGAGATGATGTGGCCATCCTGTCAAAATGTTTGCCCACTTCCGCTCTAGCTTGCTCAATTCCAGCACAGGATGCAGTGCACCCACTCCGGCCCTGCTGCGTTGGGGCTGGTTCAGATTGGGCTGTTGATTATAGTCAACTTCAGTGTCATCCTTTTGACAGTTATTTTCAGCACACTTATCACATTGGCTCTTCTAGATCACATCCATTCTGAAGAAATCCCAAGAAGATCTGACTCCTGCCCCAGTGAGATAAATAGCCTATCTTTTAATTAGGGGTCCAGTTGTCTTTTTGATTAACTATTTGGTGCCAGTACAAAGATTCTGGAATAGGATGCTGCACAATCCAGCACAGTTAACATGAACCTTTAGCAAATGCCAACTATGCACTTTTTTCTGTCTACATTTTGTAAGACTTTAATATGACAGAAGGGTAGAAGGAGACTCTCTGAACAATAACTGCAGCCAGGAAGACCATAAGCAGGTGGAGGGAAATCTGCTAGTCAATCAAATGGCTGCCTGTCACATGAAAACCAACACAGCTTCCTTTTATACG
Source organism: Tiliqua scincoides (assembly GCF_035046505.1). Taxonomy (NCBI): domain Eukaryota; kingdom Metazoa; phylum Chordata; class Lepidosauria; order Squamata; family Scincidae; genus Tiliqua; species Tiliqua scincoides. Next base: position 195,567,442 of record NC_089822.1, read on the forward strand.
GCATCCATCAAAAGTAGCATTGTGAGAAGGTTTGTGGTAAAAAGTCAAACAGGGAGCTAATGCTTTAAAGAGTTCAGTGCTGTATCTCTCCTGCAGGCAGGTGATGCGCAGAGATGGGAGTAATTGAAATAGAAACAAGATGAGATTTAGACAGCAGCAAGGATGCTAATATGTGCTCAGGTCCCAGCAGAGAGTTATAATGAGGGTGGAGTGATAGACAGGAGATGTCAGCTGGGATTTCATTCTATGCTAATGAGATCTGAGATGTGGCATCCCTTCCCTCTCAGCCCCCAGGCCAGTGTATGATATACCAATACACTTCCCAACTGACCTGAAGCACATCTTCCCTTAGCTGTCCTGACCCTACAGCATGTCCTGCCACTTCCAGGACATTTGAAAAAAATATGCATGCGTTGGAGGAGGGAAGGGGGAAATAGATAATCATAAGTAAGTTGGTAGATTTGGGCAGAATACATCCGTGGAACTATTTTACTGCAATTCTGGGAAATAATGCAGTGAAATGAAATGCCTCGATGTGTGGGAAACATTTGCATCTGCTGATCACTCCCACAAGTATAGCAAAATTCTGAACCATTCTTTCTTATGTTACTTTACCGTTGTGAGAACTCCTACCATACGATTTTTTTCCTTTCCTATGCAAGTAACATTAAAACCTTAAGATGACATGATGGGGGGTGGTGGTGACACAGTGATACAGCTACTCAGTTTTAGAATCAGCATTGCTTCTTCCACATGGGGAAGGCTGTCTTGGAAAGTGTGGTGGGTGGAGCAGGTCTATAAAATGGTGCTTCTGTATCTTTAAATATATTTATTTAACTAGATGAACTACTTTTTCCTGATAAGCAGTGTAGACATATTCTTAATAATAGAATTATGGGCTGACAGGATTGGGCCAGAAGAGTATCATCCGAACTGCTTTTCTGAAAAGCTGTTCTGCTTTTATTGATGGTGATCTTTTTCCAGTGATACCACTTACACATCCCATGCTTCGATGAGGGGGATTTCTTGTTTTGGTGACGGTTCCACAGTCCTAGACCTGCATGGACATACATGCTGCTGAAAGGAGAAATTCCCCAAATGCATAATTTTGTCCCAGAGTGCTGAGGCAAAACGTTTGAATCTATGGGTAGACTACTCAAGTCCAGACAAGCTGGCAATATATTCAGGAGACAGATTTCAGGAGAAGTAAAAGCAGCAGCATTATCAAGACAGCCATAACACTGGACCAAATGAATAACTCTTCCAAGCTGCTTATGGTGAGAAGATGCTATGTAGCCAGCTAAGGGGCGCATCTGCCCTGGTTGGGTCCAACTTTGGATTGCTTTCCCCTTTCCCTAGGGGCCATACTGTTGTTCCATGTTTTGCCCACACTTGCAGAAAGACATCTAGTGCTTTGTAGGCTTTGACCATATCAAAGTAGTCTTGGTAAAAGGGGGAGGAGATTCTGTTCTCCCAAACTGAGTATTCATTACTCATAGGCTACTGAGAGTAGAGGCATAGGGCTTAAGTATAAAGAAGCTGACAGCCCAAACCTGTGCATGCCTACTCAGGTCCTACTGAGTTCAATGGGACGTACTCCAAGGTAAGTATGCATAGAATTGCAGTCTGAAGATGCTGTCAGGCACATAAGGGGCAAGTTCCTCATTCAGAACGTCCAGCTAATTAGTACTGACTGAGCATTATGTCTTAAAAAGTAACTAGGTAGAGATCATTCCAGAGTGATGGAGTTTTGTCCTGCAATAAAATTAACATAAAATTAGTCCACCTGGTTCACTAGCATGTATCATAAAGCTCCCCGAATTATAATCCAGCTATAGTAGAATCAAATTCATCTTTCATTTGGGCTCTATCGGTCCAACTCAAGAAAAGAAGCATGAAGCCAGGGGGAGATGTTAATAATTAACAATACAGTTCTATGGCCATCAAAGGTATTTCTGGCAGTAGCAGGCTGGGCTCCGCTGCAAAGGATTAACATGATCAGGAGGATTGACAGATGAAATTATCACTGTGATAGTTCAGGAAAAGCACTGGGATGAGTTTTCTCGGAGGAGAAAAAATCAAGGTACCAACGGAAAAAAAAAAGGGAGGGAATTCTTTCTACAAAAAGAGGGCTTTCTTTAAAAAAAAATTCTACCACAAGCAGTGATCTTGGGTACCTCCCAAGGTACCCAATTAATTAATTAATACAACCAGACCTGTAGACTGTATGATGATGGGACCTAGGATATACAGCAGGGGCAAATCCACTGACTTCTGGCAATATGAAACTGCAACAATTTAAGTCTAAGTCTGATATATCCAAAGTAATTTAGAGAGGGCCAGATCCAGATGTAACTCTGAGAGGCCCCCACCAGTTGACAGCCTTAAACAGAATCCCATTGCAGTAGCATGCAATGAGAATCCAGATTCTTAAACACCATCCATGCTGGTGTTAAGCACCAAAATCAACACAATGAAACTGCTTAATAGTCAGGCCATTGGACTTAGGCACATAAGCATTATTGGCAGATGCAAAGAAAAAGAGAATGAAAACATTAGGTGTAGATCCAAGGAGAGGAGATACTCTAAGAAAAAAAATTGGGTTGGTCAGTGTCTCGTTCATGGAAATGGATGGAACGTCTCCTAACTTCAGGGTGATTGGAGACAGGCATTTGACATGGAAAACAGCTTTTTAATACTGCAGCTTTACAGTTGGTTTGCATGTTACTTCCTGTGTTCAGGAAGACACACATGAGTACAAAAATAATGTGCCCTGCCAAGTATGAAGCACATGGATGTAAAAATAGAGCATATCTTTCAAGAAAAGCTTAGATGCCACAGCTCAATCTTTCACACTTGAAAGGGTATCCATGTCTTTAGTGCTGAGGTTTGCATACTCAAGTGGTGGCCTTGGATACACACACTGAATTAAAGTGACAGTCTGTCCTGAGATTGCATTCTGCAGTACTTTCAGCATCCCTGAAGCTTTCCATTTACCAGCATGGCCCCAGATGGTCATGTTGTCTGTTTCATTCATACCTTGTTTAACAAGGTATTCCTGCTTGTGAATTCCTTTTCAGTGTGTTTTCTTCCATGATTATCCTCAGCATGCAAATTGTCTCCCATCAACCTCACCATTTCTGGTTGTTGAAAATCCTGCTATTAGAAAAAAAAAAATCCCCTCCCTTTTATGCAGCCTTGCACATTTTTTTTTTTTATACCGAAAGCTTCCTATCCTTCTTCCCCTTGCTGTCATCACCTATTTTATCTTCTTGGTATTATATAGCTGTGACTCCAGGGAACAGACTCTTTCTCTTGTCCTACTTTTTGTGAAATGCAGGGTTTCCCACAAATTGTTCAGTGCTAGTATATCATTTTCAAACACAGCCAAACAGTTTTGATGTGATACCTCACTACCAAGGGGTAGGTACTTAGGGTGTAGTGCTCATGAGTATTATTATTATTATTATTATTATTATTATTATTATTATTATTAATAACAGTATTTATATACTGCTTTTCAACAAAAGTTCACAAAGCGGTTTAAAAATCAATATAACTAATAGCTCCCTGTCCCAAAAGGGCTCACAATTTAAAAGATACAAAACACCAGCAGACAGCCACTAGAAAAGACACTGCTGGGGTGAGGAGGGCAAATTACTCTCCCCCTGCTAAATAAAAGAGGAGCACCCACTTGAAAAAGTGCCTCTTACCCAATTAGCAAGGGTATGCATGTGTGTGTGTGTGTATATATAACAGATGACAAGCTGCACCTGCTGAAATTCTCTCTCCTACACATCCCTAAAGTTGAAATTTTGCCCATCCAAACTGCTCTTCAGACTTTCCTCCGTTTCTAAAGAGGTTTGTCATGCAGTGTGGGGTCTGCTGTTCAAGCAACCCAAGCCCAAGTCCCCCTTGAGTGGGTGTAACTAGTCAGGCAGTTCTTTCAATACATGCAACTCATAGGGATTTTGGTGTGTGAAGAGGTTGGATTATGTATACATGCTATATAATGCACTCCTGATTCCAGATCTATTTAATCTCACAACTTGATAAGTCTGCAGAAAATTTCAGTTTCCTTAAGCTAAATTAGTTCAATTTCTTAGACAAATCAAAGCTGGTGCTTGATTACTTCAATTGCTTAATGAAACTTTGCTAGGATTTTTTTTTTTTTTTACGTATACTAATCAAATATGAACTTCAACTCTTTAAAATGATAGTTCAAATCAAACATCATTCTTTGCTTCTTTTGGCAATAAGCAACCAATCACAGCCCTATCAACACAGCAACTTAATGAGTAGTTAAGACTAAATTGAACATCAGCAAGATGTTTCTGAGAAGTACTTAGCATCTCCAGTGGGCCTGTTGCCTACATGATTTTTCTTAAACAATTTCTAATCATTTCACTGCTGGCATCACTATTTGGTGAAAGAAAGAAAGAAAGAAAGAAAGAAAGAAAGAAAGAAAGAAAGAAAGAAAGACCCCCTGTGCAAGCACTGAGTCATTACTGGCCCTTAGGGTGTCGCTGCTTCCATGGTGGTTTGCCATTGCCTTCCCCAGTCATGTTACCTTTCCCCCAACAAGCTGGTTACTCATTTTGCTGACCTAGGAAGGATGGAAGGCTGAGTCGATCTGCAGCTGGCTACCTGAGATTCCAGCTTCTGCTGGGATCGAACTCAGGTCGTGGGGAGAGTTTGCAGTACTGCGACCTACCATTCTGCACCACACAAGGCTCTATGTGGTGAAAACACTTGTGCTAAAACTAGTGACCAAGATCCAGATAACTATTTTGGTGTATTCAAGTGCTTGTGTATACCCAGCAGTATTTTTGCCTTTTCCCCAACCGATTCTCATATCATATCTCAAAGGATATACATATGACATAGGGACTTCATTCAAAATAAATCTGAAGGCTTCCTGGCCTTACACCACGAGTTGCATGGTTCATAAAGTGATACAGTGCGGTGAACGGAGTGTGACCACGACGACACCTGTGCTTTTTTCAGTCTCCACTCAGCAGTTGAGGCTCCCTGTGGGGCTACAATCCTATGCACATGGATCCTGAGAGTAAGCCCCACTGAAGAAAATGGGGCTTACTGTACTTCTGAGTAGACAAGTATAGGCTTGTGCTGTTGGCTTGTCACTATCAGTTCAACTTACCTATAAGGATATGGGGAGCTTGGACTTGTGAATATTTAGTTTTAACCCTAAGTATTATATCACCCTAATTGCCACCCTCATCCCATGCTGAGACGGCACACGCTGCATTCAGTTGGGGGTGGAGGTTTGATCAGGAGGTCTGCCAGAAGTAAGTACAAATATTTTACATCTTCATAAACCTCCTAGAGGCCTGTGGGCCTCCTCAGACCCATGGCGGCTTCACAGCTCGCATAAGTCGATAAAGCGATGGGGTAAGTCAAAAAGTAGGAGATCTTGTGTGTTCATTTGCCACCAAGATCTGGCCCGGTTCCCGCTCCCTTACTTTGTGAAGTATTATTTACTCACTGAGATCTTGATTTACTGAGACACTTATCTGTTTGATAGAGAACCTGGCCAGTGTATTTAAGGCTCTACAGAAGCATTACTGATGGCATGAATAATAAAATGGCTGAAAGGAGTCTATGGACAGTTACTGGAAGTGTTTCTTAAAACATGTAACGTGCACATGGGCGAATTGTGTGCAGGCTGGATATTGATTTTCTGAATTGGTATATTTCTTAATTACTGAACTATTATGACTTATAAAGTAATATTTTTTGTAATTTAGTGGTAAAAAAAGTAGCCTGACTGGTGTCAGGCTTGGACTTGCACTTGAGTCATCACCATTTGTGTTAAATAATATCTTCATATTTTTTTACTTATTCATAAACGTTTCAATTCCTGCGAGGGGAGTGACTGAAAAAAATATATACTGGATTGTTTGAAAGAGAGAAATGTGAATGGGCAGTCCAAAACTATCCCCTGCCAGTCAATAGCATGCAGTGCTGCCAACAGAACATAAGAACGTGAGCTGTATGGTAATGGGGGGGGGGGCGGAACCAAATGGCTTGGAAGATGTAAGTAAAAATCTTTTTTTTTTACTTACCTCCTCGTAGGCCGCCTGGATGCCAGTTGGTCTCTTCGGATCTATGCCAACAATTTAGCTTCTGTAAATCCAAGGAGCCTCAAGAGCATGTCGGGCTGGGAAGGGGGCATAGGATCTTGACATGTGTTGCTGCTGCCAAGATCCTTCCCCAACAGCCCCTGAACCATTCCTAGTTTGGCCTGTTCCCCTCCCTGATGTCCACCAAATCCCCGAACTGTCCTTGCAACCCGGCATGGTGTGGTTGATCTGCTGGTATTCACATTGGACCTCCAGCCATTTGTACTGGTGGTCTCACAGTGCACAATAGTGCAGCTTTTACGATATCAGCCTGGAACTTACACCAGGAGATCATGATACCTGCTGCCATTAGCCCTCCGTAGGATTGGGCCATAAGTTTTATGTGGGAATTGGGAAGAGAATACAGGCCACTGCACCTCAGAATTAAAAAAGAGGTACACTTGAAACAGATAGCTGCGGCCAGTAAGTTAACAGGACGGGTGGAACGGGGGAGCATCATGTGCTGTTTGGGGTGGGGACTAGACCATGCTGGGATGAGGGGGAGGATCTTGGCAGCAACAGTGCAAGCCAAAGAACCAGCTCCCCCTTTCTGGCCTGAACCCATCTCCAGGAGTCTTTTGGACTTATACCAGCAAAAGAGCTGGCATAGGTCCAAAGAGACTCATTGGCAGCCAGGTGACCTATGGAGTAGTAAATAAATAAGATTTTTACTTACCGCTCCTGGGCCGTATCATCATCCTTCCACCACCACAGCATGTAGTACATGATCAATTGGGACTGCTGCATTGTGCAGGTTGGTGGGGATTAGGATTGGGTTTTTTGTGACCCTGCTGTGATTTTGCTGCATCTAAAGGAGTAACCTTTTTTAGAATTATTTTTTATTTCTGAATAAGCAATGTTTCTTTATCTCTGGAATAAATTATTATTAGGGTTTCTACTCTGAAGCTTTGACAGCAGAGTACGTGCTTGCATCTTTAACATGAGCGGTATCTGTTCTCACTAAAAGCCACAGGTTGGTTCTGGTCAGAACGTTGATTCTTGTGCAATTTGTAGCTCCAGGCTCTCATCAGATTGGCATATAAAATGGAAACAGATGCCTTTTGTAACTCCTGTAATGGACCATCTCAGCCATTAGATCTGGAGCAATCATTTTCTGAGGGCTCTTTCTCTTCAGGGGCAGTTTTTTTATTGCATTATTCATCTATGCCCTTTCCACAGTAAACTCTTGTCTTCTTATGATTACAGCTTGACTTGGGCCTGATGAAGTCCCATCAACCCGCCCGCCTGTTTGAACAATCAGTCTCATTGATTTGTTTTGAATTAAGGAAATGTACCTTTTTGTTACATAAGACAGTTGCATTTTTGTTTTCTGGTTTTTTTGGCCATAACTTTTTATAGAATGGAGATAGTTCACTCCGGTTTTTTCCATTGCATTCTGCAATAAATTACACATCAAATGGCATAGAATGTGATGGTATTAGTCCTAGAAACCGTAATTTTAGCTATTTTGGTCACTAGTGGTGTCATCCTCCCCTTTGCGCATCACTCCCCTTTGTGCGTCACTCAGTGTGGCCTGCACCCCCCCCCCAGTGATGCCTTTGCTTGGTGGGGTGAAGCTTTCTGTGGCAACAAGCAAATCAGAGATCCCAACATTCATCATCACATCTCTGAACAATGTTTCCAGATTTAACAGGACGCATGTTGTGATGCACTATGCTGAGATTATTTTCCTTCAAGGGAAGAAGGAAAAAATTTTCATATTTTACACGCACACACGCACACTGGCTGCAGAAGAAAAAAAAAAAGAATTAATAGCCAGCAGGGCTATCAGACAATAGTTTTATTTTTTACAATTGCTCCATCCCAAATTTATAGTGACACTAATGAACCAAATTACAGCCCAATCCTGAGCTGTCCGGCATGTGGGGCTGCAGCGGCGCTGAAAATAGTTGCCACTTCATCCTGAGTGCAACCTGGGCACTGCCGGTGGTTCCTCAGAAAAAGGAGACTTTCTTTCCCTTTCCCAGGTAAGGTGAGTAGGGTCGACATAGAATCAAGAGCCTCCATGTTGGGCTGGTGGCCCAACACGCAGGAGCAAAGCTCCACCAGTCCTGTCTCCCTCCCGCCCTGCTCCCTCCCCCAGAACACCTCCTCCCCACCCTCTCCCCAACCTGCCTTCCCCTGCCCTGGAATGCTTCCTCCCCGCCTCCCCCCACACCCCCATTTCCCTCTCCACCATCCGGCGATCCACATGACCGTGGAGTGGTGGAGCAGCAGTGGTCTGCCCGTACTGAGCTAGCACTGGTGCTGGACTGGTGCTGAGGGCCGCAGGTATGCCTTATGGCACACTTGCAACAGTGCACGTTGATTGTAAGGCGGCACACACTGTGTAGGATTGGGCCTTTAATCATTTCTAGAGTCAATGAAACTCTAGATGATGTTAATTAGGATGATGAATTCCCCAGTTCATTTTGCAAAGAATCCTAATCATTTCTTTAAAACAACTAATTGAATTAAATTAAGCTAGAAAACAATGTTGGCTACTAGAGGTCAGGGTGTCAATGGACCAATGGCCAGCCTCCATTTTGTAAAACAGGGTATTGCATTTCTGTATATTCAGTGACAGTCATCATCCCCGTGTGTTTATTATGTTTTACTCAAGTGAAACAAGTTTAGTAGACATTAGTTCTCTGAGGTTTGATACAAGCCATGCAGCACAAAACATGGTCTTAAATATTTATCACCCATATGGGAGAATATTAAACATTCCATTTCTTTATTGTGTACAGCACTGCTGAATATTTTATATCGATGGCAACAGGCCACATACTTAAAATGGATTGCAAACTGACTACATTTGCAAGGAAAAGATTGAAAATGAGAAACAGATTAGGATTAAATTTCTCAGATCACTTCGGTGTTAGGCTCTGGCTATTCAATGATGCTCAGATTGTAAATAACATAAACCCATGCTAATGTGTGCATAGATGGGTTCCCAGAGCCCAGACAGAGGCCCAGTCTAGGGCATGCTTGAAATAATAATGCCACTGTATTAATAATAACCAGATGGTGTAATGCTATGGCATGCTGCACTGCTGGTTTCATTGAACCAGTGAACTGGCCCCATTTAGAAAGTGCTTTTATTTTTCTTCTATTAATTCTTGAATCTTCTCGTTCTCAGTGTGACATGTGGATGCTTCTTTACGAACATGACATGACAAGCTCTCCAGTCATTCTTTCAGGGGTGATGTCATAGGTCAGCCAGATCAGGTATTGGCTGAGGGCCCATACCATCAGATGGCTCTTCTAGCTGGATTTACCCCTTAACCCTCAGTACTGATGGCAGTGGGGGTGCTATCAGAAGTCCTGGGGGTGCTATCAGAAGTCCACTGGCAGAGTTTTTCCCCAGGGGCCCCAGTAACCATGCACCAACACCACATTCTTTATCACAGCTCAACAGCTATGCTTTCTGTTCATATGACATGCAAATCAGATGAGCCTTGCAGTCTTAACTGGTGAACTTGTGGACGTATTTGAGCTTCAAAATACACTTCTACAGGCAGAATAAAAAATGCTGAAGGTGAATTTGAACATATGTAGAAAGTATGTTCTACATCATCATCATATCATATGATGATATCATATATAATATTATACTTGCATAATACCAAGTATGCAAACATCACAGAACATTCGTTGTTGATTTTGGAGGATGACCTTTTCCACCCATCCAAGATAACAGGCTGAGGCTAGCTGGCTGCCATTGGATTTTGTGCTTTCATGTGATTGGGCTTTGGCCAGTTCAGTCACAACTGGCAGGAATTGTGCAGCTGCAAGGTGGCCCACGAGAATGGCTGTCCAACCCGGGCTGGCACAATGGCTTTGGCCAAGCTCAGGGAGAGAAGAAGTATAGCCTGGTGGTCTTTGGATTGTTGCTGGAGTGCAGGTAGTCTTTGCTCGGTGAAATGTACAAATGCAGTAGCAGTAAGGTAAGTAGGGGAAGCAAGGTACAAAGGGAGATAAGCTAAGACCCCAGGGTCTAGGACTCTACTTTGGGGGGGGGGAATTACATCTATCAGTCAACTTAATATTTCTCAGTTTGTGTTGACCTGTCTCAAATTGCCAAAATGTTCCCCCATTTTCGCCATCTCAGAATGGAGCAGATAAATTGGGGGATGTTTCATATCAGCCTGGGTTTAGACAAACTTACATGTGACAAACAGTTGCCATGGGAAACCTCAAAGCCTCTCTCTGTCTTTCTCTGTCTCTGTCTCTCTCTCTCTCTAATGATTAAAGCAAATGCTTTCAAATGCTCTGATACAACAACAAAGATAAGTTCATGAGGTGGTAAATGGAGCACAGTTCATAGTGTCAGTTCTATCCATTCATTCCATCTAATCTTTTAACCCGAACTTTATATCTTATTCTTGTGAATTCCACAACCTGCTCAAAGATTGCATGCGTTGTTTCGCAACATATTCAATGCTATTAATACTTTCATTAATATTATGGGTGTCATGCTATAGGGCCATTATTTGTGGGTGCTTTTATCCTTTTCTCCGTCTTTTTGTTCCATTGCTAGATCCCTCATCCAACTGCCCAGCGTTCATTACTGTCTGATATTTACAAACCTACTATGAATAGACTGTAAACAATAGAGCTAATGTAGCTTCATGGAAAGAAAGAATGAGTGTCAGCAGCCTGGGTCCTGCAGGAGTTCTGTTGCTAAGGAGTGCCTTGTAAGGCAGAAGATTAGCCTCTGCATGGAGATGCAAATGCATAGGGTCTTTCAATGATTGGTCCCATTTGCTCCCCACTTCAGCAATTGGCCAATAAAAAACGGATGCCAAGAAAGACACAGGCATATTCCTTGATCCCAAGACCCTCATGATAGCATCTTTTAAGCCCTTCAGTAGTTTCCCCCTCAGGAATGGATGGATGCCAAAATCATTTCCGGAAGGAGACAGAAGAAATCCAAATGCCTGCGCTACACACACACACACACAGTGCAACACAGGCTGAAAAGTAATGCACTTCTTGTGTGTATGATTAATTGTGAGCTCAGCAAAGTTTACACTCCCATTCACATCAAGGCTGGGCGTTGCATCAGCACTTGGAAAATGGGTCACACAACAAGGAGGAAGGCAGCCAGTGCCTGCAAATTTATTACCGGTCTCCCAGTTTTCATTATAATGCCTCAGCTGCTGAGGCGGTAAGATTCTTGGCTTTTGTTTTGTTAAGTAAGCATCTAACCTCCTTGACTCCGGAGGAGAAAATATTGAAAATATACCATGAAGTGGGACCAAGAGGATCATTAGAAAGTTATGGCAAAATTATTATCCTCCTAAAATCTTGTCAAGGGGCATCCCCAGATCCCTGCTGATAAAATCACTGATTAACCTGCTGATAAAATCACTGACATGGTTGATGTTCTCCTAATAGCTTTATTTCCCATGTCTTTCTGACTTTTGTCATTGCCTTAAGGATGCCTTCAGCTTCTGGCATTCTGAACAAAATATCAAAAATTGGAGCCCCCTGTGCCTCACCCAAGAGCCCCGTTTTCTGGGTCAAGAAGTCCCTTCCTGCATCGCTCTCCTAGATCATGTGTCTGGTGGCTGTCACCACCATATTTCAACACACATCTTTTGCTCGCACCCCCAGATATTCTTCTCCATCCTTTCCAATGACCCCTGGTCCTTAGAGAGCATCCAGATCAGCTACCAGGAAAAAAAAACAAACAGCAAAAGAACTATGAAATGAACAGTGATGATCTCAACATCTGGAAATTCTGACAGGAGATGTCATTTATGTCTCAGTGAAATCTCTCAGGCTGCAAAGGATTTCTGCAGCATTCCACCTAACGTGGAATTTAGTGGTGGAGCTGCAAGCGCATCTCAGTAAAGTGAAAAAAAAAAGAATTCCGGGGAACTTACCAATGGCTAGCACTGGACATTTCCTGCAAACCCACCCCAGATGCAGACACCCCATGTCTGCAAGTGTGCATGCCTTTGTATGCATGCATGAAAGTGGCAGTGAGACTGCTTTATCCACAGCGTTTAGGCCACAGTTTGCACAGTTGCATGGAGACTGTAGTTCCTACAGTTCATCTTAACTGGGAGTTCCTACGGTTCATCTTAACTGGGAGTGTGCCACATGTCCGCAGGTGTGCATGCCTTTGTATGCATGCGTGAAAGATGAGAAACTGCATTGCAAGCCTGGACTTCCTTGATTCATAGATCATCTTTGCAATGAACTCAGTGGGTGACCTTTAGCCAATAACTTCCTGTCAGTCTCAGTTTCCCAGCTGCAATATGGGGATACCAATACTTACCCCTACAGGGTTGTAGTACAGGGTACTTCAAGATAATACTTTGCAAATTCAGAAAGTGCTATGCTAGTGTTAACTACAGTACTCTTATTATAGGCTGCCAATTCCATGGAGAGAGTTGATCCTGCCCTTACCGTAGCCTTCTATTTCAGCAGAAATGGCCGTCTGCATGTTGCATATTCTATGCAAAGGCTTCTAGACATAATTCACTCACAGTTGCACTGCCTTATATGGGTACAATAGTACAAGTGTGACCTAGGTGGGATCTAGCAGGGTTTCCAGGAATTCCGTACAAACCTGGTGGTGCACCCATCCAAGCACACAGTTACTTGTGTTTTTTCTCTGTTGCATGACAGCATTACTGGTTATATGGTACATAGTGATATGCAAAGTGAACTACTACACACAGGCAATGCTACGAGGGAGATCATTTGTGTGAGCATTATTGAATGAGAGCATACATTAACAGTTTTTCCCCCTGCACATACATGGAAAGTATATTTTCCTGTCTACTGATTGATGTGCTTGCAAAGTATGTCACATGTATTATCTTGAATATGAAAGGTTCAGTGCTAGCCGAAACAAGTGTCTTGTTTACTTCAGACTTAAGGAATGTTGAGCGGTGGTTAGTCAGGAGGAATAGAGGGTAGTTTCAGTACACTATGGGATATTACAGATAAGGAATTTGGTGTGTATCCTAAGGCAAGTGGATTGATCAAGGTGTACACAAGACCAAATGGTTGGCATTTGGAACCAACCGTACTGGCTTCTGCCTTTCCATTGGACCATTTCAGTGACGTGGAGAGGGGGGATTTGCTGCATGGGTAACAGCCTATCCTCCATACCTACTTTACCCAGGCTTCGTGCACTGGAGAGGACACTCTGTTCCAGAACCACTATTCAGAGTGCGATACCATAGTCTTCCGAGACTGAAGGATGCCAACACAAGACCAATCTCCAAAGGCTGCTTAGTTTGGGGATGTTGGCTGGGATCTCATTGAACAATGGGTGGAAAGTTTATGTCAAAGGCTGATCTGCTTGGGTGGGTGATGCAACCCTAAACTACCCATTGCAGTTGATATTGTCAAAAAACAATTTGGCCATTCATATTCCAAAACCGTTTCTCACATCTTCTAGGTCTCTGCAGGCAATAACACAGCTATTCCCTCTTGTTATATCTAAATTTTGAGTGTATGAAGTGAGACCATCTAAGCTGGTGAGTGGTGTTTTGAAAAGCAGGAGAAAATGTCCCTGGGAAATCCCTCTTTGCAAAAGGAGAGCCTGCTGGATCTCTCTGTATTGTGCGATATTGTTCAAGAGGCAGCCAAGGTTGCTTCCCTTTTCTTCAGCTGAATGGAACTCAGCTGGCATTCTCTGACCTTGTTTAACAAGGCCCTTTCGGACTCAGAGGAAGCAAGGTGAAAGGAATAGGTGATAAGGAAGCACAGGAGAGCTGACCTCCTACTAGCACACCAGCTAGTCAATTACCTTCCCAACCGGGTGCCATAGTTGAAGAACTTCTCATACATTTCCTCACAGGGCAGACTTCTAATGACTTCAGCCAAGAACCTCTTTTTAAGAGCCACATCCTGAAAATTGTGTTGCCAAGGTCTCTCCAAGTGAGTTTTCAAAGCAAGTCACTCTCTCTTGACTTGACAATCTGTACAGCTCATTGCTAACTCCATTTACCTGGAAGCCTGTCCCAATGAGATCTGCTTCCAGCAAAGGAGAATTAGGATTGCAAGTGCACAGTATACAAATCCCATTGTCTCCTCTAAAGCATACCTTTTTCTTATCCCTAGCTCCCTTCCATGCTCTCCTCAGAGCTTTAGGGATCAGAATCAATGCATCCTGGAACGTCAGTTGAATCCAGTTTTCCTTCCCACACTACAGTTAGAATAAGATGTTTCACCTGAAGGGATTTACTTGGCACAGAACAATGGAGTTTAATAACTTTTGCAGTGTTTGCTGACCCTGATTCATAGGAGGACAAGGAAGAGTTTCTTTCACATTTGCAATCCAGGACTGTCCCCTTTTCTTCCTGTCAGGCAAAAATTCAACACGTGTGATTTCAGAAAATTTCTTGGACCAGCATAATGTAGTGCATAGAATCTAGAATTTTTCAAAGGAGTTGCAGATTCAAATCCTTTCTCAAATGCAGCTGATCAAGGCTCCATAGGGGAGAGAAAGCACACCTCCTAAATTCCCTCTTCCAATCAGTCAGGGCCTCTGAGAAGAATTTTATCAGGGGGTACAAAGTTTCTTTTGGGCCCCTTTACAAAGTGGGGGTGAAAGAGTGGAGGAGGATGGTGATGGGCAAGCAGAATGGGGTGGGGGGAGGGGGGAGACATCTGGAAAAGGCTTTGGAGTCTGGTCTACCCACTCATTTGGCATCGGCAGCTAGATAATTCAGAAAACCAAACACACTCCCAAAGCTATATTGAAAATCTTTTAAATATAGAAAATCATGCAGAAAATTACTATCATCATATTTAGGCTCACACTAGAATGGAAAGTGTCCTGTGCATACTAAACCTTGCTTCTGCAGCAACTGTAGCCCCATAGCTGTGTCCCTGGGCTCCTAACATATTCCTTCATGGTCAGCGGATCCACAAACCAAGGAGCTACTGTAGCAGTCTAGTTTCCTCCCAGATTTGACACTGTGTTAAGGAGTATCATGTATGCATTCCTCAGCTCAGCATATATGACTTGCTAGTAGCTGGAGTCACAAGCTTATGATAGTGTCTCCAGCATCCCATGCGGGCAGCAAGGTGGGCAACAAGTCTGAGTAGATAAGAAAATGTAAGGACCCAGGAAATTTCTGGGTCCGTCTTTTGGCTCCTGGGCCCCCTTTTTGACACTGGGCCCAGGTACAAATTACCCCCTTTACCTCTCTCTCCTAGGCCCTGCAATCAGTTATTGGAGGGAGATTAGCCCTGTGTTCTGCTGTGTTCATAATGGTACAGTGGTGAAATCAGACCATTATGTACCTTTGTTTCAAAAACCCCAATGTGTGAGTGACTGTAGAGTTGCCAACATCTTTTTCTAGACCTGCTCCTGTGTCATTAACAAGCAGTCACGCCCATTAAAACATAAGGAAAGTCTCTCATATGAAGTCAGACCCTACTGGCCAGCAGTGGCTTTCCGGGTTTTTCGGAGAGACATTTTTCTCTGCCCTGCCTGGAGATGACAGGGATTGAACCAACAACCTTTTATATGCAAAGCAGGTACACTGCCTCTGAGCTATAGCCCATCCATTCTATGTTCCATTCTATGCCACAAAAATCTTTGATGGGATAAAAACTCCCCATCTAATATTGTGTTCATCAAGTTGCTGTTAAAGATCCAGGGACAAGACCAACAAAAAAGTCAGCAGTCTCCATTCTTTTTGAAGGGAATTTCAAAATTCTTGCAGAGATGAACAAACAAAACACGCTTCAGGTTTTTGTTTGTCTTTTAAAAAAGCAAAGATATCACATCTCAAATGTATCATATCTCAAATGTATCATGTTGCGCATAGATGTCTTCAGATAGAGTAACATCTCATAAAACTTAACTGTCCCCCTCCCCCCTTACCATCCTCCTCCTTTGGAAGTTTTCCTTAGGATTCCTGGGTGAGCAGAAGCTTCGAGTGGTACAGTAGGAAAAGTCACTCTTGAAAGTGAGTATGCTGCTCTAGGATGAGTTTTGTATTCAGCCCGAGAAATGCTCATAAGTGTTTGCGCAGTTACTTGTCATGCAGAACCCATGTTGGGAGGGCAGCAAAGCATCCCTTTTCCCCATAGGGCTGTCAAATAAAGCACAATAAGATGTTGTAGGAGGTGATCATGCAGCAAGTCTCAGGGAAAAAGGAAATGGAAGAGCCAGACACTGTAGTTCAAGAGGATTTGTAATGGGATCGAAGGATTTCCACCTGGGCCGCAAGTCGCTTCTGCAAATCTACCTCTGACCTGCTGCTGCTATGTGAAAATGCTGTTGTGAAGAGCGAAACTGTGTCCTTGCCACATTCTGTGTAGTAAAAAAGCAGCAGCCCTCTCTTGTCTGTCAAATGGATCTTTTTATGAATTGAAACAGCTGAGGGGCTGGTGGAGGAGCTAAAATGGTGGAACTTGCCAAAGGAGACCCAAGTGGAAGGTACCACTTCGTCTTCATGCTGCTTAACACCTGCTTCATACTTTACATTTTTTAAGGTATACCAGTATACCTAATTGGTTTCACATGTGCACCAGGGGTAAACAATGAACTAGATGCAAATGGATTGGGACAATGGAAAAAGGTAATTTAAATACATACATGCACACTTATACACACATGTAATGAAGCTAAACCAGAATGTTTTTGTAATGGAAAAGCAGGTTTTGGAGGGAATAATTTTGAGTGGAGAGGTCGCAAGGGGGTGTTGCTTAATGTTTCTCCACCCACACCTTCTGAATTTCATTTTTAGCCCCCCCCCCAAATAAAATAAAACCTACCCCCAGCTTATTTTCCTTCAACGAGGAAAAGTTTCTCTTTGTAAACATCTGCGGAATGCTGTGGGAGGATCCTGAGCCCCAAGTGGGGCAGCACTGTCTGACATGGGACTCTCCAATTCTGAGCTGACTCCATGCAGAACTGGGACGGGGAGAGGTGGGGGGAGATTTTGTACTCACCTCTGCCAGCGTTGGCCTCTGGGGTGCAGGGAGCCCCATGGAGACCTCTGCAGAGCTCCCCATGCCACGGAAGATCTTTAAAAAGCTATTTCTCGTTTTATAATCGCATTTCTGGTTTTATAATCACAAACTGGAAGTGGATCATGATTGCTCTTTAAAGACATCCTGTAGCATGTGGAGGTATCCGCAGGGCTTTCTGCACCCCCTGGAGGCTGACGCTGGTAGAACTGAGTACAAAAAAACCTCCTTTGATCCTGGCAGTGGTGTGATTCTGGGGATCACTGTGCTACCTTCGCCCAGCCCCCACAACAATTTGCAGTGGTTCCCAGAGAGATGGTCACAAATAACCATCATGTGATGTTTCTCTAGAATGTAAGCATTTTTTTGTATGCTTGTTTAGTTTTTTTGTTTGTTTTCATTAAGAAGAATTCAATTTAATTTTTTATTCTAGAAAACTGCATCCATTTTGTAAGTCATTTGTAATTCCCATTTTTTTTCATCTTCAATTCCCCATAAATACAAAGGGAAGGTTCCAGCCTAGTTCCCCAGAGAACCTTGTTTTAATTAGTACTAATTGTTCAGAATAATATCATCTCTGGAAATATTGGTTATAGGAATGT
The DNA here is from genome assembly GCF_035046505.1 of Tiliqua scincoides. NCBI lineage: Eukaryota > Metazoa > Chordata > Lepidosauria > Squamata > Scincidae > Tiliqua > Tiliqua scincoides. The sequence goes on from NC_089822.1 coordinate 195,585,143, forward strand.
ACCTTTGATGAGACCGATACTACAAGAATCTCACCCTGAATTGCTTCTCTGATCTGAACTCAAGCCTGGTAACTTTGAGGCTTAATCAAATAAGAAAAACAAGAGTAAAACAACCATGTGGTGTAGGGTTGACCTTGGACATAGAGGATGTTTGTTCAACTTCCTGCTTGTTTGGGAAACTTGCTGGGTGATCTTCCACAAAACATTGACTCTCAACAACTAACAGCCTAATCCTTTCTGGGGCTTATGCTGACAGATATCCCAATCCATCAGTGTAAGTCCTGGAATGATGGTGTGAAAGTCACTACATTGTTCTGAGGGCCACAGCTGCCAGGGGAAAAAGATGCCTTGCATGGGCAACAGTGGCCCACTGAATCTCTTCTATTCTGTAAGTCGGAGGGGCAGTATGGGAGAGGATCATGGGTGGTTTGGGGCAGGGAGTGGCCTGAACCTGGGTGGGGGGGGGAGACAATCTCAGCAATAGTGATGCCACCAAGATCTTAAGCCCCTTCTCCCCGCAACATACCCCAGCTCTCTCCTAGGGAGACGCAATGGAGGCCAGAAGGCCAATGCGAAGTTAAGGGAAAAGTGCCTCCCTATCATGGCATGCAGTGCACATAGTGGTACTGCATGCTATGGGCTGGTGGGGAATAGGATTAGGCTGTTTATAATCCCATGAGATCCTACACCATGGCTTCCTCATGAGGAAGCTGCTTGAACCATTCACGAATGAGGTTATACTTTATCTCCAAAACTAGACATGATAGGGCAAAACGGAGGCCATTTTTGTAATTGGCACCCCAAATTCATATCAAACCACCATAGAGTTTGGGAACAACTTTTCTGACCCTCAATTTTGTAGGCCTGTGATATCAGTGTGTGCTGCTGCTGCTGCTGTCAAAAAACCCCCTTCATGGTCCTGACCCACCCTCCTCCTTGTCCCGCGTCCACTCCATTCTACCTACTTCTGACTCCCTTCCACCCTCTGTATCCATTGACCATGGGTTCCTGGAGCAGCTGCTCACTGCTTGCAGCGGTGCCCAGGCCACACACACTGCATGTTGTATTTTGTGATGGCTGGAAAGTGCATCATCATCATCATCATCATCATCATCATCATCATCATCATCATCATCATCATCATTATTATTATTATTATTATTATTATTATTATTATTATTAACAGTATGCTGCCAGGCAGCAGCATAAGGCCCTCCAAGGATCAAGCCATACATAAATGTGATCCTGCATGATCATCCTGATTCACTTTTCGCCCATACTGTGTGCTTGAAGATCTGTTTGGCCGTGGCAAGATTTTCCCCGCCTAAACCGAGTCCCTATCTGAGTCCCTATCATACTTTTTACCTTCCCTCATGGCATTCCAAACCCCTTAGATGTGGAGCCTAGATACGGAGATGTGGAATTGTGATTCTAGGCCCATCTTTCTGCTTGTTTTGAGACACTTCCAGGCTGCTGATTGGCTCAAGCTGTGTTAGAGGAGTCCAGGGATGTAGATTGGGGAGATATGATCCAGGTAAAATCTGCCAATTTCAGAAGTCACTGAGACAAGGATGTGGCAATTCTGGGTCTCAAGTTCCAGAGTCAAAGGTCCATTACTTTTTGAAGCAGATGTGTTTACAGTCAATGTTCCTGCCATGGCTACTTACTTCAGGCAGGGCATCAGCTTAAACTTCAATCGCTTCTGGAAAATTACATCTTCCAGGTGGCCTTTCATAAGGAGGAAGATAGGAAGAAAGAAGAAAAGGGGGAAAAAAACTTTTTAATCATGGTTGGATTTTATGTTCTTCTGGCATTCACACATGTCTGATGTTCATGAGAAGAGCCTTGCTGGATCAGGCCAAGGACCTACCTAGTCCAGCTTCCTGTATCTCATGGTCACCCCCAAAATATCTCTGGGGGCACACAGACACCAAGATACCTATATCCTGTGCCAATCCCTTGCATCCACATTCAGAGATAAGCTACTTCTAAAACCCAGAGGTTGCATGATTCATCCTAACTTATAACCTGTGACTGACTTTTCCTCCATAAAACTGCCTCATTCCCTTTTAATGACATCTAGGCCAGGTGCCATCACAGTATCCTGTGGCAGGGAGTTCCACACATTAATGGTGGGCTTGATAAAGAAATATTTCCTTCTGTCTATTGGTCTAAGTCTTTGGCCACTTAACCTTAGTGAAAGACCCCTGATTCTGATATGGTGCAAGAGGGAGAAGAACTTCCCTCTCTCACTGCAGCCATCTCATGCTCCTGTGAGGAGGCTTCTGTAACATCAGGGAGGTGCAGTTGCTCAACACCTAGGCATGATGTCACAGGGTTGTTGTCTTTAAGTGAAAAGAAGCAGTTTTGTTTTCTGAACTATGTGAAGCTTTTCTCGCTTTGTAAGCTTCAGTTTTTGAACTGAAAAAGAAAATCTATACAAAACCTATTGGCCTACTGGCTTTTCAATCTGTTTTATACTAAAGTCCCAAGAGAGACTCACTTAATAGGTAGTTGAAGCCTGGGGATTTCAATCTGATGCTTTGCCCTAGAAAGCATGATCATGTTTTCTCACTCAGGGCGGCAGACGGTGCTTGATGGCAATGTCAGTGGTGAAACAAAGGTAGGCTCTGCGAAACCTCAATTATAGGAAAGTTGGATAAGCTTTGGGGCAATAGTAAAGCTGATTTAATAAAAAAAAGTAAGAGTCTATTCAAGCAATTCATTATCTATGCATTGTTCTCTGGGGTGGAAGCTGAGGCCAGTCAGACACGGAAAAACAGAATGTTGCATAGTACAGCAGATCTCTTTAAGAACAAGGCTGTTGTTGGTTTGAGATAAAGAACTAAAGCAAGAGGACTGAGAACAGGATTCTTCTGATTTCCCTTCAGTACAAGACCAGGAAAAAAGCAGAGAGTAGTTAATCAGGGCAAGTGCTGACATCCATAATGCAGCAAAAGGCAGCTTCCAAAAAAACTGTTCAATGGATCAGGGGAGGAGTCATTACCAAGGCCTGCTCATCTATGCAGATGAAGCACCCACTTTGAGTGGCAGACTGGCAGGATGGTAGAATTGGTACAGAGTGCCCCCCCAAACACCCCACACCTGTCCCCCACCTTGCCAAGTCACTGCTTGGCCAGATGCTCATCCTCCAGCCTGGCCTGGTGTCCCTGTTGGTGCCCAGCCATGCCAGCCCTGGAGAGCAGCCACTGAGATCTTCTTTCCACAGGAAGGTCACAGCAATGGCTGGACCACAAGACAAGGAGTGAGTGTTCACAGAGTGCAGTCATTGTGTCAATCTTCTTCCCTTTTGAAAGGGAAGCTTCCAGGAGGAAGGTTGCCTTGGCATCTCCTATAACTACCTCTGTCACAGGTCCAGCCACCACTGAGATCTTCATTCCACTGTGGTTCTGTTCCCATTTCAAATGGCTGGACCAGGGGAGAGAGCAGAAATCCTCTGCCTGCCTCTGTCTTTTTGAAACTTGGGAGGCAGTGGGATGAAGACTGTGACAGCAGTCATCCCTATTACTCCACCTTCCTCCTGCTTCACAAACAGCAGTAGATGTTGCAGCTGAGGACTTCAGTCCATTGCCTCCCTTTTCAAAAACACTGGGGAAGGCAGAGTGCCGAGGAGGATTTCCTCTCTCTGCCCCAATGCAACCAATTTGAAATAGGACTCACAGTGGAACAGTAAATAGAACCAACAGTGGCTTGCAGTGGGGAAGAGGATGAGGAGATGGGCACATCTCCTTCTCCTCTTCATTCCAAGTCACTGTTGATTCTATTTATTGTCCCACTGTGAGCGAGAGGAAGGTGCAAGGGAGCAGAGCATGTGTGCTGACACACACTATAAAAAAGATGGCAAAATACTGTAAGCCACCACCTCCGTCATGGTTCTGTAAGTCAGTGTTTCTCAAACTATGGGTTGGGACCCACAAGGTGGGTCGCAAGCCAATTTCAGGTGGGTCCCCATTCATTTCGATATTTTATTTTTAATATATTAGACTTGATGCTAACATGGTATGTGCATTTGGGAAAGTGTGGCAGACCTGTACTTTTAACAGGTTACTATGTATATGCTTTTAACAATGGTAGTAAATGGGACTGACTCCTGAGTAAGTGTAGGTAGGATTGCAGCCTAGGATTGTTAAAAAACTTTTCCTGCTTGATGATGTCACTTCCCATCATGGTATCACTTCCGGTGGGTCCTGACAGATTCTCATTCTAAAAAGTGGGTCCTGATGTTAAAAGTTAAAACCACTGCTTAAGTGAAGTTGGGTAGTGATCTCCGGCAGAGAATCTTCAGCACCCTCAGCAAACTGTACTTCTTGGAGAAAGCTATAGCAGTTAAACTGGGATAGCATTGTTGGTAGTGTAGAACTGCGTTGCAGGATCACACTGGGTAGCTAGATAATGACTTCAGAGTGCTAGATGGTAATGTATATTTTTGTGCTTGCTCATCTTTTAAATGCATTGTAGAAGAAAGGCTACCATTCTGACCTACACACACTGGACGTGCGTAATACAAGTATTCATTTATTTGTTTGATGGTATTGTGTTTAAATGCAGTCGGTCTTATGCTTTAACTCAGCACTTAATGAAATGGCTGTAGTGATATTGGCTGTATCATCATTCTTCTGGTATGCACCCAATCTTCTTGGTGTGTAGTTGGTACCCGTAGACAGATATAGAAGTTTCAGTGGGTGAGATGGCAAAGACAAAAACTCATGACTCTTCCCAAGTTTTAGAAATCCCATCCCATTGTTAAATATACTGAAAATTTCACCATCTCCCCATAAACAGATTCTAGAAACCTCATTGTAGCCCTCTGTCTTCAGTGCAGCAGTTGAGCAGTAGGCAGTACAAGTAGAATCCAGGGGACCTGTGGAAGTTTGCAAATCACCCTAGATATATTACAGCCCAGACGGAGCAAGCCAGACTCACCAATGTTAGTGGAGTTACTCATAAGAAAAATTTACATTAGTACATCTTAATGGTTACAGAGTGATCACACGAGCTACTCAACTAGTGTATATTTCCAAAGAGTTTTTGCAGCTCAGACTTGGTAGACAGATCGGCGATGTCATTATTGTTGCAGACATTTCAAGTGACTTTGCGGGCAAGTCTTTTAAATAGAGTGCATCTCCTTGGCCAACTTGGATTTAACACAAACCTGGGATGAATACAAGAAGTTGTTCTCCCAGGCTGATTCAGTTCATGGTGACATTTCCAAAAGAAATGAGAAGTGAAAACATCTAAAACCAAATATAGAAAACCCTTTTTTTTAACAACTCAGTCCTCAGTGATCTGGTTGTCTACCTGCTATGTACCTGAACGACCCCACGGATCCTGCCTTTAGGTTATCACACCTTGTCAAGTATATTCATGCTCAGGTTTGAGAGCTTAGATTTGATGTTCCTTGGAAAGATCCAGTTGTTGAATATCCTAAGTTTGAAGGGCCTTTTTTCCATAATGATGCCACTGCACAACTCATCACTAGTTCCACTGATGTCAGAGAGTCTACCCTGCCCTGACTGCACTGTGTGAGAGTCTTTCTTTTTTTGTTATTTACAAAATTCCATATGCACAGAACTTCCACCTGAAATATACAGACCTCAGCTAGACATGAACAGTTTTTGCCCCAGGCCACTTCGCAACTATGCTGAAGGGAGCATGCATGGTGTTCTGTTTGGGGTTCCACAGTAACAGCATATTAGTAGGAAGGAGAATTACTACTATTGTTAGTAAACATTAAAACAAGGAATGCAAGACGCTTTCCAGATGTTGAACACTGATCAACAACTCCCATTGACATTCATGTTATGCTTTTGGAAGAACCAAACAGCTGTGCTTGTCTGATTACCTCATCCCACAAAGCCAATGTTGGCAATACCTTGACTTCATATATTCATTTGGGCTTGTGACAGGTAAGGCAGCAGACATATCCGATGAGATGGAAAGAGATAAATTGCTTGATTCCCGTGACTGGAGCGACACTACAACCGCTTAAGTGTTTTTATGGCCATCACCTCATTTCCTGCAGTTGCTGTCATGCCAGTTAGGACACAAATCCCACTGGCTGAGCTTGTTGCTGACAGGCTGTGAATCATGAAATGAAAATGCTGGCATGCGAGAGTCCAGATGTGACAGGTGGGGATTCTTACAGCAATGATGTATGTGGACACTATTGGTTAAAGTGCACAATAAAACAAACAGGCAAAAGAAAAGTGACCTCCTATGACTTGTTGCCTCCTGTAACAAACAGGCAGCCAAAGGCAAGCTGCTTGTAAAAAATGTTCTGACTGCCTGTATGAGGCAGTTTGAGGCAGGTGTGCTCCTGGAGCAACCTTGGAAGCTGGCACAGACCAACAGAATAATCCCATCTTCGGAGTCTGAAGTCTTATATCGTTGAATGTCACTTTATTGGTTGCCTCCATTTTAGAAATGAACAAGTATAGCCTAGCAGTTTCCCCCTGAGTTTAGGCTGGAGTTGAGCCAAATTTTCATGAGGATCATGTCTGGTGTGTCAAAAATTGCAGGTTTGGTTAAGGAGAACTTTTGATTAAACAGCTATTAAGTTGCACAAAAGTCTGTCCTTTCGTCTAAGTCTTGGACTGTGGCAGAAGCTCCCCACACCCAGGCTGTTTTTTAAGGCTCTAGTCAAGGGACCTGTGCAGATTCTGAGCTAGCATAGAACTTAGGGAAGCTCTGAAGTCTTGAGGAAAGGCGATCACAGGGATTGTCTGCTCAAGCTTGGGGAAGTGCACCACAATTTAGTGGCTTAGATGGTATGCCTTTATATACACTCTGCCAGCCCTCTGCCAGTCCATGCCAATTTCAGCTGGGGAGGTAGCCACCTCAGATGGGAAGAGAAGCTGAATATACATTTAGCCCATAGCCAGTGGCGTTTGTCGAACAAAGGACAAAGGCTGCCTGTAAAGTATAACCCAGAAGCTGAATAGTACAGAAGCTGCTGAGGAGTTAAAAACTGTCTGAAATACAGAATAATAGGAAAAAAATAAGGAAAAATACAAGGGGAAATGCAGGAGATTTATCACAAGGGTCTTCAGTGGTGAGTTGCTTTTTTTTCCTATGAGTTGCTTGCAGCCTTTTACAGTCTGCCTGTTGAACTCACTGGGGAAATTATACCTCTGTTCATTTGGGAGAGAGATAGAGACCCGCTGCATGAATGAAAACACATGGTTGGGATCCTGCTTATCTTCACTTCTGTTTGTGTTTGTTTCATTTACCTGTTCATATCTTGCCTTATTCAACGCAATGGAAGCATCTAAGGTGGCTCACCATCCTGAAGTTAGCTAATAAATGTACAATATTATATATTTAAGAAATTACAATAACAGAGCTGGAAACTTTCGTTTCCTTACCTTGCACTAAGCCTCCGCTACCCCAGTGGGTCTCCTCTGATTTATGCCAGCTATTTTGCACAGAATGATGGAGAATAAGGGAGAGGGAAGGGGGGAAAGAGGGAGCTCTGGATACTGATCCATCAAGTGCCGCCGGTAACTGTCCCCTCTCTCCCCCCATTCCACTTCCTTCCCTGCTCCGAAACTCCCTGTCCCTTCCCCTCCCTCATCCTTCCCACCCAACCCCCACCACCAGCTTACCTGTGCTGCCCGTAGAAGGCATCCTCACTGGTCTGTGTGCAAAGCCACCAGCCATCTGCACTGCTGGCTTCATGACACACACCAGGGAACATCACTTCTGCTAGCAGACTAGCCCGTTAGTATCGGGTTGTTAATTTCAGCTTGTCTACCCTCATTGAACTCCTCACCAAGTCCAGATGGGGCTGGAGTTCAAGACTGCTACTTATAACATTTATAGACCACTATTCAAGTCAAAGTGTCCCAGTGCAGTTTATATAAGGTTTAGATAACAAACCACCATGGAATTCCAGTTGTGGACTGTTGCTAAATCCGGTTTGATTGCCCCTGGAGGATGTACCTTCTGTCCTAAGCATTCTAGTTGAATCAGCTTTGAGAAAACTGTCAAAAGTGTTCAAAGCGTCAACATGAGGGAAATCATTGGTGACAGCCTCTTTATCAAGCACATATTTCTCTGCACCACCTCACTTGAGCAAGGAGAATTGGAGATCCATTGCTAGCATGCCATTAGTAAGCAGGGAACCAGAGTAACTGAGGAATAACTCTTAAAAAGGGATAATTGAAGTATTTGATTAAAAACCTCATAGGGTTGGATCTGGAAGAGTGGAGTTATTCTGTGCAGCTGGGTTTTGTTGAAACCACCACCACCACTGCAGCCCTCTGAAAATCTGCTGTGGAGGATTGGAGGATTGGATCCTATTTTGCTAATTGTGTACCATTTTCACTGGTTGCCATTTCATTTCCAGGCTCAATTCAAGGCTCTTTTAAAGCCCTAAATAATCAGAGACCAGAATACCTCAAGAATCTCCTTTCTAAATATGATCCTGCCCAACATCATTCATCTTCTGAGGCCTTGGTCTTTGGGTCCCCTTTGGGCATTGACAGGGTCTGTTCAGGACTGGCACCCAAGGTCTAGATAGCCTCCCAAGAAAGGTCCACCTGGCCATTTTGCTTCTTTCTTTCAAGTGAATGGCAAAGAAGAAATTCCATCAGCTCTGCAGGTCCTCATTTGATTTGTTTGTTGTGTCTAGTGACTTTTGGAGATTGTCACTGGTTTTCTTTTTTCATAATGGTATTATATTCATTTTATTTTCATTGTAAGTTACCTTAGAATAGATAATTGTTAGAAAGGCTGGGTATGAATGATGAACGTAAATTATTTAATAAAATGTTTTCAAATATACAAGTAAAGCATGTCTGGTGGCAGACCAGGTCTCAGGTCTGCTGCCTCACATTATATCGTCAGGGAGACACGCCCAGCACCACATGGGAAGCCTTCGGCTCTCACCTAACCCTCCCAGCTTCTCTCTCTCTTTCCCCCCAAAACTGCAACTGTGGTTTCTGCACACAGGTGCTCATAAACATGCATGACACATCGCTTTTCCCCTTAGATTGAGAGAAGCTACATATAATGCATGTTTATGAGCACCTGTGTATATTAATGTATGCTTATGAGCATGTTTATTAGCACCTTAACTGAGGAGAGCTATCTCCCAATCTTTAGCTCCCACTGAAGAAATCATAGCCAGGCATCCTAGGCAGGGACAGCCAAACGCGGGACGTTGCCTGATGTTGCTGCCCTGGGTTCACCATTGTCACCTCTGCTACTGAGTGGGGGGGGGAAGCCCCTTACCGTGCTTTGTCATGCAGCTTTTGCAAACCTAGAAATGTGGGACTTCCACTTTAATTTAAAGGGATCGGAAATCCTGCTCTTTTTGGTTTATGAAAACCAGGGATCAGGGCCCAGGAGAGGGGGGTAAAGGGGGTAATTTGTACCCAGGCCCAAGGTCTAAAGGGGGTCCCAGGAGCCAAAGGAGGGGGCCCAGAAATTTCCTGAGATCTTATGTTTTCCTTCCTATTCAGACTTGTTGCCTGCATGGGATGCTGGGGACACTACTGATGCCACATGGGTTGGTAGACCTGGGCTCCAAGGACTTTTCCAGCTGTCTCTACCCTCCCCCCACCCTGTTTCACCCCTCTCTGCCCCTATTCTGCTCACCCGTCACCACCCTCCCCCGCTCTGTTTCATTCCTCCCCCTTTGCAAAAGGGCCCAAAAGAAACTTTGTACCCCCTGATAAAATTCCTCTCAGAGGCCCTGCCAGGGATGGGAACTTGAGTCAGGTGACTTGAGTCTGGGTTGCAAAAAAAGTGAGTTTTTTGCTGACTCGTGCAGATTCAAGTCACCTGCACCAATGACTTGATGGATTTGTCCATCCCCAGTGAAAACCACACAATAGAGCAGGCGCCTGATCTGCTTTGCACTCACTTTTAGAGAGTAGGAATTGGATCACTATTACCCTGCACATGCCCGATCTCATCTGATCTCGGAAGCTAAACAGAGTCAGGCCTGGTTAGTACTTGGATGGGAGACCGCCTGGGAATACCAGGTGCTGTGGGCTTATACCATAGTCTTTTGAGACTGAAGGTTGCCAGCCACTATGGTTCATGTCCACAGCAGGCTGGAGGGAGGATGCAGCAGACTTGAGGTGAAGGGCCCCCCAAATCTGCTGCCCCCCTCAGCTGTGCCATCTGTCGCATGAGGCAAGCTGCATCAGGTTGCATCATGGCTGGCCCAGCAGTGACCCTGGGCTAGTCATCAGGAATCTGTCTAACAAAAGAAATGCTGGCCAGCAGCCAAATCAGTAGTATGGGAGGAGAAGCATGTGGAGTCCTTCTTAATGGGAAATGTGAAACCACACACTCTTCAAACTCGGTCTGCCTCTATATCAGATATACTGCTGTGAAACTAATTTAATTGGGACTAAAGTTTGCTTTAACCACTAACGGTGCCAAAATAGCACATGGCAAAATAGTCTTTTTAAAAATCCCAACTTCTGTTAGCAAACGTTTGCCAGAGGCATTGCAGTACTGTCAAGCCCACGCTGATCCCCCAAAGCTGATCCTGGGAAGGCAGACCTACATTGTGCTTGGGTCTGAATGACATCTCTGTCTTGCTGCAGACTCTTTCTCTGCTTAGCATTTTATCTGGTTGATGTTGGGCAAGTCCACTTATTTGCCAATTGTTTCCTCTGTGGATTTCCCAAATCATTTCCTCAGGGCACTCCTGGAATCCAAAAAGATCACTAATCTCAGGAGCGCCTCTTGGCTCAGTTACTGAATTTTTCTTGCTGTAAAATGTATGCATTTTTAATTTTTAAAAAATTACCCAGCAAAAATAGCCTGGAGGGACTCTCAGAGTGAGTAAGAAAAAGGGCCCATATTGAAGGGAAAGGATGGATTCTTACTATGCCTGGTGGTTTGTTTTTTGTTTTTTTTAACAGAAGGGAACTCTTATTTGTGGGGGTCTGCATGGAGACCCATGAAGAAGAGTTGCTGCTTGAAGTGTACAGAAGTGTACATGTTTGCCTGGTTTTCCAACTGCGCACCTCTTCGTCAGTTCTGAACTCATATTGTGTACTCACAAACACGACCGGTTGCATTAGAAGAGAAACACCTCCAAGCAGCACTTTCACAGAGGATGCTTCTGAAAGTCGCCTCATACAAATGTCTCCCCTGATTTTGGAATTCCAAATTACCTAATCTTACCTAATTACCAGTTACCTAAATCTCTCCCCCCCCCATTACTCAGTCAGTAGAACAGATGAGTGAGGAATTCTCATGTTGAGAATGAAATTATTCAATATCTTAATTTCCAGACCCTTCCAAATACTGGTCCTTGTGACCAAACACTGTGCAATGCACTGTTTGTTGAAAGGGTCTCTCTCTCTCTCTCTCTCTCTCTCTCTCTGGTGAGGTTCTTTTGAACTTTAAAAAAAAAAAAAAAACTTACATTGCGGTCTATGTCCTGACCTCAAGTTATGTTAGAAGCAGGAAACAGCAAATATGTTAGAAGCAGGAAACCCGCCAGAGAAGCGGTTGGCCGTCTGGATGGTGAGGGAGGGAAAGGGAAGATAAAAGGAGAGACTTAGAGATGGCAGAGAAATTAAATGAGTTCTTTGCATCTGTCTTCATGGCAGAAGACCTCGGGCAGATACCGCTGCCCGAACGGCCCCTCCTGACCAAGGAATTAAGTCGGATAGAGGTTAAAAGAGAAGATGCTTCAGACCTCATTGATAAGTTAAAGATCAATAAGTCACCGGCCCCTGATGGCATCCACCCAAGAGTTATTAAGGAATTGAAGAATGAAGTTGCTGATCTCTTGACTAAAATATGCAACTTGTCCCTCAAAACAGCCACGGTGCTGAAGATTGGAGGATAGCAAATGTTACACCGATCTTTAAAAAGGGAAGGAAGGGGGACCCAGGAAACTATAGGCCGGTCAGCCAGACATCTATACCGGGTAAGATGGTGGAAAGCCTCATCAAAGATAGAATCTCAAGCCACATAGACAAACAGGCCTTGCTGAGGGAGAATCAGCATGGCTTCTGTAAGGGTAAGTCTTGCCTCACGAACCTTATAGAAGTCTTTGAAAAGGTCAACAGGCATGTGGATTTGGGAGAACCCTTGGACATTATATGGCTTGGCTTCTGTAAGGGTAAGTCTTGCCTCACTAAACTTATAGAAGTCTTTGAAAAGGTCAACAGGCATGTGGATGCAGGAAAACCCGTGGACATTATATATCTGGACTTTCAGAAGGCGTTCGACCCGGTCCTTCACCAAAGGCTGCTGAGAAAACTCCACAGCAAGGGAATTAGAGGGCAGGTCCTCTCATGGATTGAGAACTGGTTGAAGACCAGAAAACAGAGTGGGTGTCAATGGGCAATTTTCACAATGGAGAGAGGTGAAAAGCGGTGTGCCCTAAGGATCTGTCCTGGGACCGGTGCTTTTCAACCTCTTCATAAATGACCTGGAGACAGGGTTGAGCAGTGAGGTGGCTAAGTTTGCAGACGACACCAAACTTTTCCGAGTGGTGAAGACCAGAAGTGATTGTGAGGAGCTCCAGAAGGATCTCTCTAGACTGGCAGAATGGGCAGCAAAATGGCAGATGCGCTTCAATGTCAGTAAGTGTAAAGTCATGCACATTGGGGCAAAAAATCAAAACTTCACAAATAGGCTAATGGGTTTTGAGCTGTCTGTGACAGATCAGGAAAGAGATCTTGGGGTGGTGGTGGACAGGTCAATGAAAGTGTCGACCCAATGTGCAGTGGCAGTGAAGAAAGCCAATTCTATGCTTGTGATCATTAGAAAAGGTATTGAGAACAAAACAGCTAATATTATAATGCCATTGTACAAATCGATGGGGCCACACCTGAAGTATTGTGTCCAGTTCTGGTCGCCACTTCTCAAAAAAGACATAGTGAAAATGGAAAAGGTGCAAAAGAGAGCGACTAAGATGATTACTGGGCTGGGGCACCTTCCTTATGGCTATGGAGGAAAGGCTATTGCATTAGGGCCTCTTCAGCCTAGAAAAGAGACGCCTGAGTGGGGACATGATTGAGACATACAAAATTATGCATGGGAAGGATAAAGTGGATAGAGATATGCTCTTTACACTCTCACATAACACCAGAACCAGGGGACATCCACTAAAATTGAGTGTTGGGAGAGTTAGGACAGACAAAAGAAAATATTTATTTACACAGTGTATGGCTGGTCTGTGGAACTCCTTGCCACAGGATGTGGTGACGGCCTCTCGCCTGGATGCCTTTAAAAGGGGATTGGACAAGTTTCTGGAGGAAAAATCCATTACGGGTTACAAGCCATGATGTGTATGTGCAACCTTCTGATTTTAGAAATGGGCTATGTCAGAATGCCAGATGCAAGGGAAGGCACCAGGATGCAGGTCCCTTGTTATCTGGTGTGCTCCCTGGGGCATTTGGTGGGCTGCTGTGAGATACAGGAAGCTGGACTAGATGGGCCTATGGCCTGATCCAGTGGGGCTGTTCTTATGTTCTTAAGTTGAAATGTGTTGGGAATTAAATATTGCTTTTTTCATTTTTTCAATCCGTTTTGACGTGCACGTTGGGGGAAAAATACCAGGCAAATCTCTAACAAAAACCCTTGACTTCCGACGGGCGGACTTCCCTCAAATGAGGAGGCTGGTTAGAAGGAGGTTGAAAGGGAGGGTAAAAAGAGTCCAGTCTCTCCAGAGTGCATGGAGGCTGCTTAAAACAACAGTAATAGAGGCCCAGCAGAGGTGTATACCGCAAAGAAAGAAGGGTTCCACTAAATCCAGGAGAGTGCCCGCATGGCTAACCAGCCAAGTTAGAGAGGCTGTGAAGGGCAAGGAAGCTTCCTTCCGTAAATGGAAGTCTTGCCCTAATGAAGAGAATAAAAAGGAACATAAACTGTGGCAAAAGAAATGTAAGAAGGTGATAGGGGAGGCCAAGCGAGACTATGAGGAACGCATGGCCAGCAACATTAAGGGGAATAATAAAAGCTTCTTCAAATATGTTAGAAGCAGGAAACCCGCCAGAGAAGCGGTTGGCCCTCTGGATGGTGAGGGAGGGAAAGGGAAGATAAAAGGAGACTTAGAGATGGCAGAGAAATTAAATGAGTTCTTTGCATCTGTCTTCACGGCAGAAGACCTCGGGCAGATACCGCTGCCCGAACGGCCCCTCCTGACCGAGGAGTTAAGTCAGATAGAGGTTAAAAGAGAAGATGTTTCAGACCTCATTGATAAATTAAAGATCAATAAGTCACCGGGCCCTGATGGCATACACCCAAGGGTTATTAAGGAATTGAAGAATGAAGTTGCAGATCTCTTGACTAAGGTATGCAACTTGTCCCTCAAAACGGCCACGGTGCCAGAAGATTGGAGGATAGCAAATGTCACGCCTATTTTTAAAAAGGGAAAGAGGGGGGACCCGGGAAACTATAGGCCGGTCAGCCTAACATCCATACCGGGTAAGATGGTGGAATGCTTCATCAAAGATAGGATCTCAAAACACATAGACGAACAGGCCTTGCTGAGGGAGAGTCAGCATGGCTTCTGTAAGGGTAAGTCTTGCCTCACGAACCTTATAGAATTCTTTGAAAAGGTCAACAGGCATGTGGATGCGGGAGAACCCGTGGACATTATATATCTGGACTTTCAGAAGGCGTTTGACACGGTCCCTCACCAAAGGCTACTGAAAAAACTCCACAGTCAGGGAATTAGAGGACAGGTCCTCTCGTGGATTGAGAACTGGTTGGAGGCCAGGAAGCAGAGAGTGGGTGTCAATGGGCAATTTTCACAATGGAGAGAGGTGAAAAGCGGTGTGCCCCAAGGATCTGTCCTGGGACCGGTGCTTTTCAACCTCTTCATAAATGACCTGGAGACAGGGTTGAGCAGTGAAGTGGCTAAGTTTGCAGACGACACCAAACTTTTCCGAGTGGTAAAGACCAGAAGTGATTGTGAGGAGCTCCAGAAGGATCTCTCCAGACTGGCAGAATGGGCAGCAAAATGGCAGATGCGCTTCAATGTCAGTAAGTGTAAAGTCATGCACATTGGGGCAAAAAATCAAAACTTTAGATATAGGCTGATGGGTTCTGAGCTGTCTGTGACAGATCAGGAGAGAGATCTTGGGGTGGTGGTGGACAGGTCGATGAAAGTGTCGACCCAATGTGCGGTGGCAGTGAAGAAGGCCAATTCTATGCTTGGGATCATTAGGAAGGGTATTGAGAACAAAACGGTTAGTATTATAATGCCGTTGTACAAATCTATGGTAAGGCCACACCTGGAGTATTGTGTCCAGTTCTGGTCGCCGCATCTCAAGAAAGACATAGTGGAAATGGAAAAGGTGCAAAAGAGAGCGACTAAGATGATTACGGGGCTGGGGCACCTTCCTTATGAGGAAAGGCTACGGCGTTTGGGCCTCTTCAGCCTAGAAAAGAGACGCTTGAGGGGGGACATGATTGAGACATACAAAATTATGCAGGGGATGGACAGAGTGGATAGGGAGATGCTCTTTACACTCTCACATAATACCAGAACCAGGGGACATCCACTAAAATTGAGTGTTGGGCGGGTTAGGACAGACAAAAGAAAATATTTCTTTACTCAGCGCGTGGTCGGTCTGTGGAACTCCTTGCCACAGGATGTGGTGCTGGCGTCTAGCCTAGATGCCTTTAAAAGGGGATTGGACGAGTTTCTGGAGGAAAAATCCATTATGGGGTACAAGCCATGATGTGTATGCGCAACCTCCTGATTTTAGAAATGGGTTAAGTCAGAATGCCAGATGTAGGGGAGGGCACCAGGATGAGGTCTCTTGTTATCTGGTGTGCTCCCTGGGGCATTTGGTGGGCTGCTGTGAGATACAGGAAGCTGGACTAGATGGGCCTATGGCCTGATCCAGTGGGGCTGTTCTTATGTTCTTATGTTCTTATGTTCATACATCAACTTCAATCACCTTGTTGCTTGACCGTGGTATTAATTCACAGTTGCAGAGAAAGCATTGCAGAAAAGCAATTCTGATGTAAACTGGAGCCTAGTGCAGGTGCTATAAATAGTGAATAAATGCATGGGAGGCAGTGAGAGCATGCCAGCAAGTCCCACCAATGTGCTGACACATTTCCAAATCCCTGCTGTCCATGAGTACAGTGCTTTGTTATAGCAACAAACATGACACTCAAGGAGGGATCTTCAGTGTGATTAGGGACCCTGAGTGCCTATGTCATCCCTAGTCATAGGGAGAAGTACAGTGTTTGCCATGGTAGGGAAGTGCTATAATTGTGGACACGGCTCTGGAAGCACATTAGCTTGAGTAAGGCTTGCCAGCATGCTCTCACTGCCCAGTTACCACACATTTCTGTATGTTATTTATAATCCCTGCACAGGGCTTGTATATATGTGCAGGACCTACATGTGCACATCAATAAAACACTACACTAAAAAACAATGATGCATTTTTTGCCACAGTTTATGAATTTACCCAAGTGCATTCTGTGCACCATGTTATTTATGTTTAGGGAATTGCAAACGAACTAAAGGAATTGCATTTCACAGTAAACTGTGCAGACTCAAATTCCAGATTTAATGTGGGACATTATTGTTGATGTTAAGATAGCTGTATGCATCACCAAAGGACTCACAATCTAAATAAAGATACAAAAGAAGCATCAGCAATAGCCACTGGAAAAGATGCCATGCTGGGATGAAGAGGAACAGTTGCTCTCCTCTTGCTAAATACAAGAGGACACCACTTTAAAAGATGCCTCTTTGTCCAGTTAGTAGGTGTTCTCCTAGTTGAACTAGAAATTCGTCTGCATAGGATGTAAGGCAAAGTTAATCCACAGAACAATGAAGAAAGAGAAGGGAGAAGAAATCTCATCTTTATTTTACCCCTGGTAAGGAGTAGAAAGCATTCTATTAACAACCCAATCCTATCACTGACTTACAGTGATGGATTTCATGATCCATCCGTGTAAGCTACTTTCCAGTGATGCAAAAGCCGCACCTCCATTGTGTGCTTCTGAGCCGCTGGCACAGACAACCAGAGGGTTGGCACACATGCGCAGATAACTCCCAGATGCTCTGCCTGAGCAGATAAGGTGGCAGTGGGGGCAGTTCAGAGGGAAGGAGTGGGGCAAGCACAGGCTGAACTGGGAAGGGCGGAAGCAGAGTTCAGCTGCAGCAGTGCACACCAAGATCCTATGCCCCTTTTCCCAGCCCCTGAGGCTCGTTGGATTTATGCCAGCTAAACAGCTGGTGTTGTGCTGGGGAGACCCCTTGGGGTCAGGAGGCCTACAGAGAGATGCTTTTTGCTTATCTCTCTAGGGCTGTATAGTGACTCCCCCCCCATTGCATTCAGCACACACTCCATCACCAGTGCTGCATGCTCTAGGCTGGTAGGAGATAGGATTGGGCATAAAGCTAGTAGTGTTCTTGAGTTAGAATTTTCAATTTCACACCATTTGCTGATAGATTTGAGCCCACATTCCATCTCCATTTTGACGTTGGTTAGCATTCCATTTCAAACGTGAAGTGAAATGTTTTTTACTTTAAAAGTCATTGTCACTAATGAATTTTACAACTGAATGTTCTGAATGCTCATGAAAATAGTGGTGTGCCACCATTTATATTTCAGCACTTTGATGCTCTGTAGCAAATGTACAGCTTCAGTCCCAGATATTCCAATCATAGATTCCAATCTAATTTCTGGTTACACTGTCTCTTTCCACCCTTGCATGAGATTGGGTTGTAACATCACGGGATTAATATTTGACAATGTTATACAGCTCATTTTTCTGCTCCTCCAATCTCCCCTAAAGAAAGAAACCACTTCCCACCTCTTTATTCTTCAGTGCTGTTGTTCGGATTTACTCTTTGAAATCACATTGCAGGTGGCGATGAAAGAAATGACCTTTGCTCAGTTCTACAAGGCCTTCATCCATTCCTATTTCCATCATGGTTTCAAAGACATTTCACCAAACTCCCAACATTTTTCTGATGCTTTTTCAGGTGGCTTGTTCTCAAATATCAAAAGCCTGCCAATGTCTTCATTTTACATTGCACTGCATCCTTCTAAATAGCCATCAGTTCCCAGTGTTCCCTATAATATGGGTGTTGTACGTATGAAACTGCCTTTATATTGGTACATCTAGATTGGTACATCTTTATATTGGTACAGTAAGCTCTTACAGGCAATGGAGCTTTGAAGCAGAAATCTTTCATAACTCTGCCAGTTCATAGTAAGTTTTTGAACCTAAAGATGACGAGAGCTAAATCTTGAACTTTAGGCATGTAAAGCAGGTGATTAACCACTGAATAATGTCCTTCCCCAAGGGTAGTGTGGCTCTTGCTGACACGGTTGAGCATTTTTTCGTTGTAGATAAGCTGAAATAGCAACTATTTTAAAAGAAGCGATATCCAGAAGTGTTTGTTTCCGGTGAGCAAGACAAGGTTACAGCCTCTTACTGAACACATTGGGCTTACTTTTGAGTAAAACAACACCATTTTCAAACACCTCTAGCTTAGCAGTTTCCAAAGTCCTCTTTGGACATTGGGAACATGCTAAGTGTTGGCGGGAGCAGGGCCTGGATCTGGGAGGGTTTCCCAATGGCACTGCAGCTACTGCAGTACCAGGGGTTTTCCCCCTTACCTGGAGAGTTGCACTGGCCTTGGGGAGGGTTTGGGAGGCCTGCAGCTCCCTCCGTGGGCCTCCCCATTGCTTGAAATTGCTCCAATCAGAGACTGGAGTGCAACCTTTTTCTTTTAGCATCTCACTGTTGTAAAGGGCGCTGTGGCAGCAGTGGCGACACTGCTGCAATTGTAGGACCCTGCCATAGACATTAAGTTGGGGGGCATTTCATGGGTGGACAGGGGGTGGTAGGGGGCATTTCTGGGAGGATTGGAGGGAGGGCAGGGAGCAGACTGCAGGGGGTGCATCTCAGGGACAAACATGCACACCAGATCCTATCATCTGTTTTTAAGTTTGCTCTGCTCCTTTTCTCAGATATATAGTAGTATAGGTTCAAGGAGACCCATAGATGACTTTTTGGTTTATGTAGAGGAAAGTAAAAAAAGTGTCTTATCTATCTCCTGTTTGCCTTCCCTCCAGGCACCCTTCTACCACAGGTGGGGGATAGTAATGGGCTAGTTTAATATCTGCTTTTGAAACTGGGGAGTTTTTCATGAAAAATAGCAAACAGAATGACCTTTCGTCTAACAATGCACTCTCTGCACAGCATTTCATTAAATGCTAACTATATGTTGCTTTTGAAGAACTGACATTCATTTTGCTATTGAGATCATAAAGAACAATTTAGAGCTATGCTTCTTCAAGCACCTACTTTAAAATTACTTGTTAACTTGCAACCAGTTAATGTATGTGCCTGTAAATCCATTACACTCTCCAAATAAAATTGTCATAATGTTAGAGGAGATAATGTACTTTTAACCAAGTGTTTGCAAACCCCTGGATTGGATGCAAAATGCTAGACACTATTATAAAGCCACGGCAGGCACATCACTGATGGACAGATATTAAAACATATTAATATCTTAAATTAATATATTTTTAATTTTAATAATATTTAAAGGGCTGCTTTGAATGCCCTTGGGGTGATAAAGTGGAGTAGAAATTTAGTAAATCAATCAGTCATTCAATCAAAATATATTAGCAAAGCATTCCTCTGGGTTTCACAACGGTGAGAAAAAATTTTCTTTTGGGTTCACCAGTTCATTCTGAGATAAAACGCCTTTAAGTACTGGATGATTAATTTCATACTACTAGATACTTGCTGGATTCCCAAAACCTGGATGATTGCTAACGTCCAACCATGAGATTGCCTTTCCATAACCTGTTCTTTTAAATCCTTTGGGCTGACAACTGGATTCTAATTGGAATTAATTAGGAGCATAGCTTCAATCACTGATCAATTAAAACATCAACACTGCAGTTGCCAATATATTTTAAGATCACATTCCTGCTCTCACTTATGAACACATAGGCTAGTGTGGTGATTAAGAAAAAGTGCTGTGAAAACCAGGAAGTTTCTCCTTCAAATTGCATCACAGTCATGAACTCATTAAGTGGCTTCATGTGAGCCATTATCTCTCATTTTTTTTGCACACACCCCTGCACAGTGAAGAAGTTCATGTTGACCTCTCATACAGCACAATCCTATGCAGTTCTACTGAGTAGTCCGTTCCATTATATTTAATTACATTGCCAAGAAAGTGTGTACAGGCAACCTGTGTTACCTGTGGATTCGGAACCCGTGGATTTGACTGTTCTCAGGTTCCAAACCCAAAGGTGGGTCCAGCCTGGACCCTCTGGATGCAACAGGAGCTATGCTCCCATCACTTCCTGAGGACCTTCTAAGGGCCAGGGTTTCCTCTCTGGCTCTCAGAAGGTCTTCTGAGGGCTCTGGAAGGCATAAAATTGCAACTTCTGGTTTTCAATTGAAAACCGAAAGTCACAATTTTGACCTTCTGGAGACTTCAGAAGATCTTCTGGACATGACTGGAGCATAGCTATGGTTGGGTTCAGAGGGTTTGGGGGTTCAAAATTCAATCATCCATGGATTTTGGGATCCACAGGGGCTTCAGGAATGGAATCCCCGCAGATACTGCTGGCCACGCTTTATAGGATTGTAGCCTAGGTAGTTGTTGAATGAGTTACTGAGATAAGAAGTCTGTGACATGCTTTGAGCATTTAGAAAAAATACCTTATTACTATAGAACTGTTTGACTTCTTGGGACTTGTACATAGGAAATTATGTATAGCCTAGATTGCAGGAGCTCTCCAGTGGACCTCCTTATCCATGTGGGTACAGTTCCAGAACCCCACACAGGTAACAAATTTGCAGGTGATCAAGTCCTGGTATTAAATTATGTTAATATGTGGAAAGTGTGTACATTTATGGAAATGGCAGTGAACATTGCCTAATATTGTGTACACTGACATACGGAAATCGCCTAAGACATGTAGAAATTGCTTAAAATTGTGTTAATGGTATTCCGAGGCAGATGCAAGGCAATTGAGTGGCTGAGTGCTGCGCAGTGGCTGGGTATGTGAATTTTTAAAAAACAATTTTTCAATCCTCAGTTGGTCAAGCCCCACAAACTGTGGATGCCAACCCCACAGATAAAGAGGGCCCATGATATTTTGCTACTGTGGCCTAAACTAGAATCCTATCAATATCAGTCACCCATATTAAGGATTCAGAAGAGAATCCTCTTTAGCCTGCTGAGCTGACTTGTCTCACAATCATTGCTTGCAGTCTTGCCACACAACTACAAGCTTTTCATGACTTGTGAATGAGTTTGATTTAGCAACTTTGAAGCTTCTGCCTTCAAGGGTTCTGTCCAGGACATGATAAGGAACATGCTTTTCTCTGTTTCTCCAGTCCTAGAGGTAAGCCTGCTGCACTGTGGCAGTTCTCATCCCTGGAGTACTTAGACAATAAACCTCGTGCTTGGAAGGGTTTCCCCCTCATTCTGGCCTCCTCAATCCAATAACCCTAGCCAACAACAGAATTGCTCTGCCAGTGGTTTCCTCTTCTTGACCCACATTTATTCTCCAAGTTGCAGTGCCAGAGAAGACCCACCTGGCAGATTCTTCTAGCAAAAGAGCTTCAACATGATTATAATGCTGGTCAGGTCACTCAGTTTGGCTGTACTTGTCGTAAGAGGCGACGAAACAGCCACTGGGTAGATGGGACTCGTTAGCCTGGGAAGGCAGCTCATCTGAGAGAAGGAAAACTCTGATCCCAAACCTCCACTGCCTTGTGGCTACATCCAGCTATGGAAAAGGCTACAGGAGTCAACCTCGAGGCAAAATCCAGAGCAGGAGTCCCTGAGGCAGTTCATGGCTGAACACAGTCACGTTCTGGCAACTCCTGCGATGCTGGAACCAACCGTATTGGCCTCTGCCTTTCCATTGGACCATTTCAGCGACTTGGAGAGGGGGGATTTGCTGCATGGGAAACAGTCTATTCTCCATATCTACTTTACCCAGGCTTCGTGCACTGAAGAGGACACTCTGTTCCAGAACCACCATTCAGAGTGCGATACCATAGTCTTCCGAGACTGAAGGATGCCAACAGGTCACTCAGTGAGCCCTGGTGGCTTGTTTCGATTCAAGCCATCCTTCAAAAAGATGAAGACAAACTGGAATGAGTTCAGAGAAGGGCAGCAAAGTTAGTCAGGGGGCTAGAAAACAAGCTCTTTGAGGAAAGTGTAAAGGAACTCGGTGTGTTTAGCCTGCAGAAGAGAAGGCTGAGGTGAGGAGGACATGACAGCTCTCTTCCAAGGCCTGATAGGCTGTCACATAAAAGTGGGCACAGATTTCTGCTCTGCTGCCCCAGAAGGCAGGGCTGTATGTAATGGACTCAAAAATTACAGGAGGATAGATTATCTTTTGTTGAGCATCGGGAGAAACTTCTTAACTGAGAGTAACGTGGCAATGGAGATGATTTGACTGGGGGGGGGAGGCAGGGTGTAGGTGGCCTCCCCCTCACTGAAAGTTTTCAAGTAGATAGCTGTCTAGCTTGGATTTCCTCCATTGAGCTGAGGGCTGTACTAGGTGACCTATAAGGTCCTTGCCCACTTTAATCAGAACTTTAAATTAAATGTTATCAAACCATGAATTGGTTAATGATGCTGTTGAATTTATTCATGTCTTTCATCATGTTATTTACCTTTGCTTTCTGGCACAACTGGGAGCTTTACTGGGTTCCTGTATTCCAGTTGATTTAACAACCATGAGAACTAGAACCTTAATGAAGGACATTTTATAACATAAGTCCAGGAGCTGGAACATTAAGTAAAATATCAGACATCATTAAACGTACAATAAAGGCACAAAACTTGGCACTGGAGTGTAACAAACTGACTCTAATATCCCTAGAGCAATCATGCCTGCAGGAAGATAACATTAATAGGAATTCATTGTATTTTATAGATAACAGATAATTGAGGTGATCACTAGTTATGTGTGCTCAGCTGGGCATAGAGAGGGGGAAGAATGCAGTTTCCACCCCAACGCTTTCCATGAGGCTTCATTTCCAGATTTTAATCCAGCAAAAGGCATTCAAGAATTACCTGATCTTAATATATTGGATAGAACTTTTAAATTAAAACTTTAAAAATAGATAGATTTATATTCATTGATGGCCACACACTGACAGCGCTGAGTCCATCCAGGCAATGCCATGCCGATATATTGAATGTACATTGTACATTGGATTATTTGATGTACCTTGGATGTATGCAACATGGGATTCCTTCCCTTCCATTGCTTACCTGTGTGGACTGGATTGTGCTTTGCTTCTCCGTTGGGTGGTGAAGTAGAGGTCCCCCTTGAATATTTGTGTGTACTCCTAGGGCAGAATACCTGCAGGAAGAATTTTGAGACCAGTATTGACAAAATATCTTGCCACACATGTTGTCAGGGACAAGAGGTTGCTTGTGTAAAGGGCTCTTTTTGTGCCCCGAGTGCTCTTTCACCATAGTTGCCATCACAAAGTTCCCCTTTGATCAGCCAGAGAGTCATAGATCAGTGCTGGGGATCTTATCATCTGAGCTGTGGTCTCCCTGGTAGGGGCGTATATACAATACTGGAGCTGGAGTGGTGTGGAGTGGTGGAGATTACATTGGTGGCAAATGTAATCTATATTCTGTATTGGGCAGGAGGTCTGGTCTAGAGGGTAGAGCCTCCGTCTGCCTGAAGATAACATCTACAAGGTCACCAGTTCGAGGCCACCGGCACCGTGTGACCTTGAAGCAGCTGACAAGCTGAAGCTGTGCCATTCCATCTGCTCTGAGCGTGGGAGGATGGAGGCCAGAATGTGAAGCCAGATCGGAATGAAACACCTTGAATGTAGTGGTTCTTGAAAGAAAGAACCTTCTTTCAAATTGTAAAAATCCCTATTTAATAAGGGATTTAAATAAAAGCCTGCCTATGTAAACCGCCTTGAATAAAGTCTTGAATAAAGACCAAGAAAGGCGGTATATAAATACCTGTTGTTGTTGTTATTATTATTGTTGTTGTTGTTGTTGTTATATGTTCCATCATAGGAAAGTGGGTGGAGCTGGCGGTGGAAATGGGTTAAACTTTTTAAAAATGGCTTCATATTCTACCAACGCCTGCATTTTTTTCCTAGTTACTTTAGCATACCTTTTAGGCTTGGAGATTTTCCATTGCCTTCTCACAGATCATGGCGTGAATGACTTTGCCAAAGCATACAGGACACTGTGCTACCAGAACCAATGAAAATGACACCCGCACTCTCAAACAATGAACTTTAAAGTCTTAAACATCCTGGAACTAGAGGACTTGAAGAACTACCTATCCTAACCTATATAAACATGCCCTCTTGCTAAGATCAACTGAGGAGTTTTTGTGTCTCCTGCCCTTGGGATAGCTTTGTCCTCCCAAAGTGTGTTTGGAGCTGATACATGTTCAGGTTGTCTCTGCAGTTGCAGCCAACTTATGTAGCAGCCAACTCCTTGTCCCTGGAAGTGCAGTGGCTCCATCCCATCCCCTGTTCTCACAGCTAATGAAAACACTTTTAACCTTTGAGTTCTAAGTTTATTTTGATCTATTCTATTTTCTCTTAGTTACACTCTTTTGATATTGTTTTCTGTTCCAGTGGACTGTTTAATGTTGTCTAATTCTGAATTTATTTTTATTGCACGTTGTTCTGTAGTGGCTTCATTTTTGCAGTGTTTTGGTATAGCTAAACTTAGGAGACGATATTACCCATGCTCCAAGCCTCTGGAAACCTCTGGAAACATGCATTTTTTCCTAGGTCTTAAGGACCTAGTATCCATAATGTATTAGTGACTGCATTGTGTTCAGGTAGGGAAGCAAGCTTTTATAATAGCATTTCTCTCTCATGTGTCAGGCTTGAGGAAAGTGAAAGTATGGTCAGGGCAGGGTCCATGAGATGGGGTGCAAGGGGTAAATTTTACTCTGACCCAGGATCAAAAATGGGGCCCAGTAGTCAAAGGAGGGGGCCCCCCAGAAATTTCCTGGTATCTCAGCTAGCCTCGCAGAGAGAGAAAAATAGAGGCTGGGCCGACTGGGAGGCCAGGTCTACCAGGCGGTTAGACCTGGGCTATACATTGGGAAGCCTGGTAGACTTGGGCTCCAGAGACTTTTGTGGCTATCACACACACACACACACACCCAGTTTGTTTCCCCTGATGAAATTCCTCCCAGAGGCCCTGAGTGTTGTTCCTACTGTGAAGCAGATGTAAGCATTTTAAACACAGACAAATCATGAAAGCTAATTAGGACTAAGACTGCAGTGGGAGTAAGCCGCACTGGAACTTTCTTCCAAGAAAACATGTATAGAATAAAGCTGCATGGTCCATTCCGTCAGTTTCAACAAGAGTCACAACTAATTGGTGTTGGGTTGCTCCTATGGCTACCAAATGAAGCAGATGCAGGTTGCAAAGGAGAGAGAGAGAGAGAGAGAGAGAGAGAGAGAGAGAGAGGAAGTGACAAACATTCTAATGGAAGCCACAAATACCTAAGTGTTATTAAAAAAGTGAGGTCACATGAAACTGGGTGGGTTTGTTCCTTCTCTCCCTCCTCTGAGAACAAGATTGAGAATGACAAAGTTACTCATGGAGTCCAAGCAAAAATTTTTGTTCTTCAAAAATATCAATACAAAGATTCATGTGTTATGAGTTAATGAAGCTGGAGTCTGTATTATGAGCTGTACCTCTTTTTGTCACAGTAGGAGCCACAGAAGGATTTTTCCTGTCATGGAGAATGCACAGTTTGCTGCATAACCCAAGTGTTTTATCTTGTCTGCCAGTATCCTCTTGAAATGTAAATAAAAGAAGGCAAAGGCATACTAATGAGACCCCAGGGCTAAGGCAAGGGGTGGATCACCATCATGTTTCCTTGAAAGAAAATCAGTTGAGTACTTGCCTATGAAGCAATCAGATCTTCAAATCCCCATACGCACACATCTGGACACATCTCTAGAGAAACGGCAATGGACAGACTAATAATCAAATGCAAACAGCAGCACCAGAATTCATGCAAGGACTCTGTTGGTCAGTTTCAAAGTCAGGACTTTGCTGACAGATCAGTGAAGTTGGTCTTCCAGTCTGACTCCTTGGAAAGGGGTTAGTGAGTTTCTCTTGGCTATTTCAAAGGCTTTCTGAGGTTTGCCATTTTTGGAATAGCTGCCAACTCCAAAACGCCCAACAAACTTCACATATAGGCTAATGGGTTCTGAGCTGTCTGTGACAGATCAGGGGAGAGATCTTGGGGTGGTGGTGGACAGATCAATGAAAGTGTCGACCCAATGTGCAGCGGCAGAAAAGAAGGCCAATTCTATGCTTGGGATCATTAGGAAGGGTATTGAGAACAAAACAGCTAATATTATAATGCCGTTGTACAAATTGATGGTAAGGCCACACCTGGAGTATTGTGTTCAGTTCTGGTCGCCGCATCTCAAAAAAGACATAGTGGAAATGGAAAAGGTGCAAAAGAGAGCGACTAAGATGGTTACTGGCCTGGGGCACCTTCCTTATGAGGAAAGGCTACGGCGTTTGGGCCTCTTCAGTCTAGAAAAGAGGCGCCTGAGGGGGGACATGATTGAGACATACAAAATGATGCATGGGAAGGATAAAGTGGATAGAGAGATGCTCTTTACACTCTCACATAACACCAGAACCAGGGGACATCCACTAAAATTGAGTGTTGGGAGAGTTAGAACAGACAAAAGAAAATATTTCTTTACTCAGTGTGTGGTTGGTCTGTGGAACTCCTTGCCACAGGATGTGGTGACGGCATCTGGCCTGGACGCCTCTGAAAGGGGATTGGACAAGTTTCTGGAGGAAAAATCCATTATGGGTTACAAGCCATGATGTGTATGTGCAACCCATTTTAGAAATGGGCTATGCCAGAATGCCAGATGTGGGGGGGCGGCACCATGATACAGGTCTCTTGTTATCTGGTGTGCTCCCTGGGGCATTTGGTGGGCCGCTGTGAGATACAGGAAGCTGGACTAGATGGGCCTATGGCCTGATCCAGTGGGGTTGTTCTCATGTGCTTATGTAAGCTGTCATGGAAACGTCTGGCAGCAGCCACACACTCATGCTTTCACTAGAGGTCAAGCAATTGCAGCACAATGAAGAGGTGGCTGCAGGTGGTTACTGTGGAAATTCAGCTGTTGATTCTCAGCTATTCTCTAATTCTGTTTGCAAGACCTCCCTGCCTCTAGTCTTTGCTTCTTCTTCTACTTTAAGTGCCACCATGGGACTCACTGCTTCATCGCAAAAGCCTAACACCACCTTCATTTCATCTCCAAGGCCTTCCTGGCTCTCACTTGGATTATGCACTTTCCCCCAATGTGGCAAATAGCAGCTGAGGTGTGAAGATTCAGGGCACAATCCTAACCAGGTCTACTCAGAAGTAAGTCGTATTTTGTTCAATGGAACTTACTCTCAGGAAAGTGTGGTTAGGATTGCAGCCTCAGATGGAGAAAATGCCAATGGTGGAAGGGTTAAGGTCTCATGGTCCCAATCCAATTTCCCACCCACATGGTTGTTTTCAGCAGGTATTCTACAGAATGTTTTGACAAGCTCGGCTCTGAGTTTGCCTTTTTTTTTTTTTAACTGCCATGGCACACTGAGATAATGTTCTCAGTTAACTGTCAACAAGGTTTCTTGTTCTTGTGTAGTGACAACCAGTTCAGATCTATGACTGTACCTGCCTTTTGTGCGCACTGCCTCTCATAAAGACATCTAGCAGCCTCACACAAAAGCTTTCTCTGTGTTACACTGTACAAAATGTTTTCCAGGAGTTACCCTCCCAACCATCATGAAAATGAATCAAGATCAACATTTCAGGATAGGCATCCCTATGAAGATACCACCAACTTCCAGGCTGCAGCCTAAACTTCTTTCCTGTGGTTGCACTGTGAAAACAGGGGCTGCTAATGCACCATATTGGATGACTGCTGCAGGCAGCTCACCAAATATTCCCTTTCCCATTCACACAGTTGCTTTAACATTTGCAAGGTCTGAGTGGCTCAGAAAGGCATAAATCTTAGCTTGGCTCCTTTCCCAAGCTCTTTCAGACCCAACTTCCCACCCACCTACCTCCTACCTAGGGTCTCCATCAGCTTCATTGTTACTGGATGAGGTCCAGTAACTAGCACCAGGATGAGGTCTCTTGTTATCTGGTGTGCTCCCTGGGGCATTTGGTGGGCTGCTGTGAGATACAGGAAGCTGGACTAGATGGGCCTATGGCCGGATCCAGCGGAGCTCTTCTTATGTACTGCTACCTCATCCAGTTTTTTGCCCTTCAGAATAGAAAGGTTGGAAATTAAATGAACTAACTAGCTAAAGCCAGTGTTTTTAATTTTTAATTTTTGCTTCAAACTGTGAAGGAAACCAGTACAGTCTGAAGCAGTGGTGTAATCTGTTCAAAGCAATTCATGGTACACACACATACATAGACAGGCGTGTATACTACGTGTGTGTGGAACATCAAAACATTCTTAGAGAATGCTTGCTTAAAAATACAAGTTCAGCAGATAGATCAGTGAGTGAAAGGGAATTTCGAGAGTAATCCAAAGTGCTCGATTGGCCAGTGCAAGATCAATAGCAGCTTTTGTTGCCCTGTGTCTCTTACTAGCATTTAGCAGCTGGAAACTAACCACAGTAGACCAGTATGTGGCTTACCCATAGAGAAGATACAACTATAGATCAATAGTTTCATCTAATTTACCTTTTTTATCAGAGAGTGCAGATAAGGTATTTAGAGGTTTATTACATTATTCTTAAGATCACATGTTCATGAGCCCAGGCTCTGAGATGCAACATCACCAGCACAGCTTCAGTGGCTGAGAATATTCTGCAATGTAAAAAGGTCCCATTTGCAGCCCAGATGTCTTTCACTGAAGAAGTCAAGGAGGGAAGTACTTGCTTGCTCCACAGAAAGGTTAACATGAGCTGTTTCCCACTGATTTCCCTCTGCTGCTCATTAAGTTGTTCTCAATATTTTTATTGAGGAAATTTTGCCTTGGTGCAACCCACTAAGGTCCCTCTTTGCCTCACACCAATTC
This sequence comes from Tiliqua scincoides, assembly GCF_035046505.1. Lineage (NCBI taxonomy): Eukaryota > Metazoa > Chordata > Lepidosauria > Squamata > Scincidae > Tiliqua > Tiliqua scincoides. Next base: position 195,614,189 of record NC_089822.1, read on the forward strand.
CAATTACATCACACCATTTTTTGTTATAATTTGCCATTGAACCATTGAAAAACCTGCATGCTAAAATAAAATAAAAATCCACATTTTAAGAAGTAATAGTAAAATCTCCTTCTGTGGCTGACCTGGTGGGATTTATGTTTGAGAGTCTATGGTATAACCGTAGATCTGATGGAGGAGCTGCTGTCACCAAAGGCATTCACATTCACAAAGAAAATAAAAATACATAAACGCAGTGGAGATTTAATCTCTGCGTATGCAACCAGTTTTTCTTTTCCTCCCTTTTTTTCCATTTGTTCAACACAGTTTAAGAAAGAATAAGAAGTACGACCTTGGTTAGTGAAACCCTGGCAGTTTCTTAAGTTTGAATGAAATCCTTAAACATTGTGGATTTCAGCGAAACAAACCTCATGTGTATTGATGCTTTGGATGATGACCTCAATTAATATTGAGGACTTTTTGGTGTGTGTGTGTGTGTGTGCGTGTGTGCTGGATTTGATGCTAAGAATGGAAGAAAAGAAAGAAAGTCTCAAAGCCAGTATATGAGAAGTAAACAGATATATGAAGATGTGGCATTAGTCTTACCTAACAGAAATGTAGAAGGGTTCCACGTCTTCCAGGTAGTGATTGCAATTAGACAGCAAGCATAGAGGTCTCTTTCCTGGGAGTAAGACCCAGTGAACTTGGTGGGTCTTCCTTCCAAGTAAGCATGCATAGGATTATACTGAAACTATGTTAACATTTCCCATTTCTAGAACAAACCTAACTGATGAAGGATGAACTAAGACAAGGTTCTCAAAGGAAAGATAAGAGATAAAAATAAAAGGGATAAAGATAAAAGATACAGTTGTTGGCAACCTTCAGTCTCGAGAGACTATGGTATTGCGCTCTGAAAGGTGGTTTTGGAACATTGTCTAGTGTGGCTGAAAAGGCCAATTCGGGAGTGACAATCCCTTCCACAACAGGAAGAACTACATGAAAGGGTGACCAGAGATATCTCAGTATAGCTACTGTTTTAATTTTGCAGTCGATCAATTGATACATGAAATCAGTCTATTCACAGGTGTATTTTTTTCCCCTGTTACCTACTGAGGGCCATATCCTATCCAATTTTCTGCTGCTGGTGCAGCTGTGCCTGCATCATCAATGATGATGATGATGATGATGATGATGATAAATGAAAGGAACACTTTGAGTATGTGGAAAGCACCTTTCCTTCAAGTAACCCTCCAGCAATAGGGAGCAAGCTGTGCAGTGCTCTTCCACCCCTCCATCATCATTTACTGTTATGTGTAGTGATGCTTTTTTTAAAATGGGGGAGTGTTCCAATATGTGACCTCCTTCATCACAGTCCGAAGTAGTGTAGTTCAGGAAGAGTTGTACTACCTCTCCTACTGTTTGTACGGCCTTGACTATCATTGGCATTGGATTCATTCATTCATTCATTCATTCATTCATTGGATTTGTAATCTGCCTTTCTCCCCAAAGGGCATCCAAGGCAGCTAACAACTAGCAACACATAAAACGCTTAGTACAAAAATGATAAAATACAGATTTAAAGCTATAAAAACAACAATAAAAACAGACAAGATAAAAAAACAAAGCAACCAGCAATAAAACGCACCAATAAAAAAACATTAAATAAATTCATAAAAGTGGCCATTACAGGGCCTCAAAGGCTTTCCTAAATAAAAATGTCTTCCAGTCTTGCCAGAAGGTTAATAGAGAGGAAATTGTCCTCAGCTCAAAGGGGAGGGAATTCCATAATACAGGCACCACCACCGAGAAGGCCCTATTTCTGGCTGCCATCCCCATTACCACTCTCGATGGCGGCACAACCAATAGTGCTCCACGGATTGCCTCAGAGAATGGACTAGATTGTACTGAAGAAGGCGTACAATCTTCCCAAGGTCCCAAACCTTTTAGAGCTTTAAAGGTCAAAACCAGCACCTTGAATTGGGTCTGGAAATGAACCAGCAGCCAGTGCAGTCGCCGGAACAGTGGCATGACAAAGTCAAACCGCCAACCTCCAGTAACTATATGAGCCACTGCATTCTGTCCTAACTGTAACTTCCAGACCATCTTCAAGGGCAGCCCCACATAGAGCACATTACAATAATCTAATCTTGATGTCACCATGACATGGACCACTGTGGTCGGATCCAATTTTTGACAGGTACAGCCACAGCTGGTGCACCAGTTGAAGCTGCGCAAAGGTGCTCCTGGTCACAGCCAACACCTGGGGATCCAGGAGCAGCTGTGAGTCCAGGATAACCCCCAAGCTGTGAACCTGCTCCTTCAGAGGGAGTGCGGCCCCGTTTAGAGCAGGACGATAATCTAACACCCGCATCATAGATTTCTGAACAAAGAGGACCTCTGTCTTGTTGGGATTTAATTTCTTTTATAAATTCAACCACAAAAAATAGAATGAAAACGCATCAGAGAAATGGAAAACAGTGTAATTCTCACACAGAAGAAAATACTATACAGACCTGTGAATGACCCTATTTGATATTCTTAAGAATGGAAACATAAATGTCCATATGTGTGAATATGTATATATGAAAATCCTCACCCAGTGCACTTGCATTCTGGAAGATATTTGCAGGTTCTCTGTCAAATCTTCCTGTGGAAAGTCTGCCAGATCTGTCAATCCCAGGCCCTTCCATTACAAAGACGGCAGATGCACTTAAAGTTATGAAGCCTAGAATAAGCAAATCTAAAATGTTTAATCTATTATTAATCAGACAGTTGCTGAAATGATAGGGCTCTGGGGGACTTGAGAAAGACATCAATATTTATGGGCTCGTTAGCAAATGTTTCTCTCTCGTTTTTCTATTTATCTTTAAAGAGACAGCAGGAGTATGAAGGATGTTTATGTTTTATGTCATTACATAAGGAGGCAATGTCAAGTTTGGGGACAGGAAGATTCAGTACAAGGTTCTGAATATTAATCACAGAAATCGTGTTGGAATCCAGTCTCCATAGCCTTGTAACAGGTTTCCATATACTTCCAAAGGCAGCAGACTATAGGCAGATCAGACAGTCATAAAACAGTGATGGAGGATACCAGAGAGCCTGGTGCCTTTTCATCCATGCTTAGGAGGGATGAGCTCTCCAACGTCCATACCTGTTTTGAGAAACGGCTCTCTTTTTCAAAAGCTGGCCCATGGAATCAAAGCCGTCATTGTGACAGATATAAGGCTTTGGTAATATTATTCCAGTTAAATTAGCTGTACAAATCAGAATGTATTTAAAAAAAGATTCTGGAATAAGATTTACATTCTGAAAGAAATACTCACCAAAAGGAGCATTACTTGATGCAATATGTTGTCCACTCTGTGCGAGTTCTTACCTCTCTTCCTGGCATCTCCAGCTTGCAGTGCTTTGTCCTTCTAACCACTTTTGTAGCATTTTGTTCAACGTGGTCTTGACAGTTCAGCTTCAAAGGCTGGCTCTGAGAAACAGCATGTCCCGTGTTATTTCTTATTCCCAGTGACAACGTTATTAAGTAATTTCTTAATCATCTCATATGCTTTTTTTCTTTTCCAAGGCTATTTCTGGAGCAATACTCCTGTCTTTTTCATTTAATATCTCCTTAGCATCTTGCATTGTTCATACAAAAAAATTTTTTCTTCCTCTTCCAAGAGCACATCCATGATTTTTTCTTTTCTTTTCCCAAATCAGTGCTGAATTTGCACAAAAGTTCACCGTGTACAAAAATACAATTATGTGCTGTATGCTATAAATGGTGGAGGAAAGGAATGAGGCAGGAGTATGAAGAGCATGCTTTCCTGAGGGGTGAAGTAGCTCAGTTCAGAAATCCCAAGGTTGTCCACTTTTGAGCTACTGCTAAAAGACAAAAGCTCAAAATGGTTTGGTGAACAGACACATCAGCCTAATGATGCAATTTCACCAAGGCCCAAATCCTAACCAACTTTCCAGCACTGGCATAGTGGTGCCAATGGGACATGTGCTGCATCCTGCAGTTGGGTGGCACTCACGGAGGCCTCCTCAAAGTAAGGGAATGTTTGTTCCTTTACCTTGGAGCTGCATTACCCTTACCTCAGTGCTAGAAAGTTGGTTAGGATTGTGCACCCATAAAGTTAAACACACACACGAAGGGGTCTGATTCTGAGGAAGGAGGTGTGGCACAGTGCCCACAGGCAGCACAAGATTTTTGTCCACACAAACCATACAAGAGAGCTACATAGTTTGGCGTGAGAAAACCAAGACATGGCGCACCCAACAACAACAGATCATGGGAGAGAGTTCAGACATCTAGCCTATGTAGCTACTGGGAACAGATTGTGTGAACAATTGCCAGAGGAGGAACTGGCTCTCTTTGTGATGGCTTGCCTTGTTTGAGAACAATATTAGCGAGAGAAGTAGGGAATCCAGTCAAACATTTTGAACTGTCTCATTACCCTGAGGACTGCATTTTTGGGCACTTCCCTGTGTAAAGGATGTCTGAAAAGCTGAGCGTTGTGTGGCTTAGAGCAGAGAGAGAGCCTTCTTGTTTCCTGATTGCATTAGCTTTCTACTACCCTGGTTGCTAACACAGTAGCTGGCTTGCAAGACATCAAGAATGCCTTCAGCTCTATTTAGCTTATAAACTGGTTTCTGACCCCTGAGCATCGCAGTCTTTTGTTTGCCAATTGAGTCATCTGCTGATGCTGCATCCCTGAAGGCCTTCTGCTGATATTGTTTTCTGCTGCCTAAAGTCCCTTATTCTCTTAGTCATCTGTTCCTATTTCTTCACCCATGCTAATATTATATATAATTGTCCCAATGCCTACAGAACACAACTGACCTGTGCCTACGTTATTACCTGCATGGAGAGCTATTCTCCAGAGCTCCATGCTTAGGAAGTCACAATGAAATCTGTTGGTGGTGGGCTGCAGCTAAGAACATGGAGATTCCCGTGCTCGAATATGCTGGTGCTGTCACACGCTGGCTCACGTGTTGTCTCTGCACAGGGATGAAAAAGCAGAGGGGTGATGTCAGAACTGGCTTTCAGAGTGACAGATGAGTGTGGATATATGATATCCAGAGTACTGTGTAATGATTTTTCACAGAGGTGAGCTGGCTGTGCTGTGAAGGGAGGCTGTTACTCTACCACAATTGGGCTGTTGAGGTGCTGACACACTGAATGGCCACCTTTTGTATGTTTGTGTGTGTGCCTTCGATGCAGCAGGAGGCATTATGCTGCCTGTCACTGAGAGAGAAGGATTATTGCACCTGTGACAGGCAGAGGAGGATTACCATGCCTGTGATATGATGAGAGGGATTAGAGGACCTTTGATAAGCAGGAAGTTTTAATCTGCGTATGCAAAGCTGGAAGAGGCTTGAAGGTGCAGAGTGAGAGATGCTTGTCAATGTGCATGACACTGAGAGGGTTTAATCTAGCAGCTTTCCCCGCTTCCTTAGATAGGAAAGGAGTTTCAAGGGGCTGCAAGACAGCCGGGTACAGTTAAGTGTGAACATGACAACATTTTATTTTTCAGTTGCTCTCACATTACGACTTTTTTCAGATATCTATCTTCTTCCCTTGGTATCTGATTTACTCCTCTCTCTCTATGCTTCACTTTTCTTCTCCATAGTCAAATGTGTCTTTACACATTCCTCTGGATCATAGCACGCAGGTGTTACTTCAGAGAAAATGAATATGACTCTACAGGTTGTTATCCATTCATTCTCACTTACCCTCCGAGACATAAATGGTTGTCACAGAAAACAGGGAGGAGTTCTTGAGAAGTTCCCTTGTCTCCTCTTCATCACTTGCTTTCCATCACCTATAAAATAATTCCTTACAGCAATTTGCAGTAATCCATGATGAAATAATTTTCATGTGTATTATACATGCTGCCACATTTACATGCTACAGGTCTCTGCAAAAGAGAGATACCATGGCAGTACAACACTGCCAGAAAGAAGGTGATGTCCAGCGAAACAAGATGCACAGTATGAACTGTGCATTTGTTTCATGCAGCATTTTTTTTAGCTGGCAAATGTTGGAGGAGATGCGGATTGGAATGGAAGGTGGGGAAGTTGAATGAATTCATAATTATGACATTGACCTATATCTGGGGAAAAATGTGAACTCTGCAAAAAAGGAGAATATCTCCCAAAGTTATTAACCTGCAATCCTACGGCCCAGTCTTATGGAAGCTGTACGCTGCCAGACCAAGCACTGGTGGCGTACCGTGCTTCCCAGCAGTTAAGAACATAAGAATATAAGAAAAGCCTTAGGTGAAAAAAGTCAAATGCATCTATTTCAGAAAGCAAGGTAATTCACAGATTCCTGAAAATAAATCTCTGAGGTCTTAGGATTCAGAAGACGATATGGGAAATGCTTCTCCTTTGAACTGTTAAGGGCCTGGCCACTGTAGTGCCCGGGGCCAGGCCTGCAACATGTTGCCGCCCCCCTCCCGTAATTACCCAGTTGCGTGACCTTCCCCCTCGGCGCTTCAAAAGCCATTGGAGGCTTCTGGAGCACTGTTAAAAGTATATCCAGTTTCCTGATGGAAAACCGGAAGTACTGTTAAGGGTGTTCCAGAAGCCTCAGGCGACTTTTGGAGTGCCACGCAGAAGGGCACACTGGATCGCCTACCCCCGGAACGGCTCCGGAGGGTGGGCGGAGGTGGCAGTGGTGATGTGTGGGTGGAGGCAAAGCCATGGTGGGCATGGAAGTGTCGCCCCATAGGGCCCACAGACATGGCACCTGAAGCTTTTGCCCCCCTGTCCCCTCTAGGCCCACCACTGCCTTTGAACAACAGAGGAAAAATGAGATGAAACTCCATTTCCCCCTCAAAACAGGCTTTTATGCAGGTTTTTTTAAATCCTCTAACAATTTCTCACTCGTTGTATCCTGTGGGTCACTAAGGAAGGGGCTTCTGTTTGACTTCTCCTTTGGTTAGCATTAAACTGCTCCTTCCATTGAGAAACAGATAAGCAGTTCACCCTTTGCCTCATCTCTAATAGCTTCTCTTGACTTCTCTATTTAAGGCTAGACACCAGAAAACCGTGCTAAAAATCTTGCTTTATTACTTTGCTATACTTTGATGCTCTCTTCATGACCTAATCACGAAGTAAATATTATACTCCAGCAGTGAACCTGTACTAACCAATGAGCAGATGGCACATGGAATTGTCTAAAAATATCAAACCAGCATCAGTATTTGTTTGACTCTACTGGCTTGAAAGCCACAATGTTTAGGTTTGTCATTATTCGCTTTTTTAATGTAAAATATTTCTAAGACAGCTATCAGTCTTACCAAAGGATCCGTCATGGTGTCTCCCAGCAGTTAAGTAAAACAATATTTAAAACCTTTTAAATAATAATTAAAGCAACAATTAACAAAGCAAAAATTGAAAACAAGGTCATGAGCAAACAAATCTCACAGGCAATGGAGGTATCATAAAAACTAAAAGTCAAAGCTCGGGAGCAAGTCAAATGAATTGAACAGGCTTCACTGCTTAAATGTGGGCAGTATGGGGCAAACCAAGCTGCCACATGTATGGAATTGTATAATTGGGGGGCTACCCCCATTAATACCTTATCCTGCATCCCTACTAATTGTACCTCAGTTGATGTGGGACTCAGAGAGGGTCATCTGAAGACCGACAGTGTGTGAGCAGATTAGCATGAGAGGAAACAGCCCTTCAGGTACCTGGAACCCAAATCGTCTATGGTTATTAGAGGAAACAACCAGCAGCTTGAATGAGCGCCTGAAAACACATGTAGAACCAGTTGATTTCATAGCGCACAGGTATAACATGCTCTGACCAGTGGATGTGGTGCTTGCATGCTGCACCCTGCACCCATTGCAGTTTCTGGCCAGGCTTCAAGAACAGCCCTGTGTAGAAAATGGTTGTTGGCATCCTTCAGTCTCGGAAGACTATGGTGTCACGCTCTGAATGGTGGTTCTGGAACAGAGTGTCCTCTCCAGTGTGTGAAGCCTGGATAAAGTAGGTATGGAGGATAGACTGTTACCCATGCAGCAAATCCCCCCTCTCCACGTCGCTGAAATGGTCCAATGGAAAGGCAGAAGCCAATACGGTTGGTTCCAGCGGCATCGCAGGAGTTGCCAGAACGTGACTATGTTCAGCCATGAACTGCCTCAGGGACTCCGGCTCCGGATTTTGCCTCAAGGTTGACTCCTGAAGCCTTTTCCACAACTGGATGTAGCCACAAGGCAGTGGAGGTTTCGGATCAGAGTTTTCCTTCTCTCAGATGAGCTGCCTTCCCAGGCTGACGAGTCCCATCTACCCGGTGGCTGTTTCGTCGCCTCTTACGACAAGTACAGCCAAACTGAGGGCCTAGTCTTATCCCCAGCCCCCAGGGGTAGAAAATGTTAGTCTAGATAAAGGATATCATATAGAAGGAGGGCAGAAATTGTGGCTCCAGAGGGCAGGACTAGAACCGAGGAGCTAAAACTACAGGAAACTAGATAGACTTGAGGAAGAATTTCTTACCTGTGAGAACTATCCAGCACTTGAACATTCTGCTTCCTGCAGTTGTGGGCTGTTTCTCATTGAAGGTTTTCAGGCAGATGGCCACCTGTCAGGGATGCTATAGCAGTTCCTGGCACTGAATAGGGGTTTAGACTAGATGACCTCCAAGATCCTTTCCAATTCTAACATTCGAATGCATTTCTGTGCAGTGGTTATTTGCCAACGTTTCAGAACTGCCCAGGAATATCTGCCGTGCAGTTGTTGAACATAGTTCCAGGTCTTGGTAAGTTTCTCCAACTCTGTCATCTGAATTGGCATACTGTGAAAGAGATCTGAAAGTTTGCCTCAGGGTTATGATGATGTCCTTGCATGCTGCTGGAACAGATACAGTGGCTGCTGTGTTCATGCTGTTTGGCTGAGAAAGCTGCCCCATCACTGAAGCAGTATCTGCTAAAAACAGGAAGCACACACAACCTATAGACTTTTCCCCGCAAACTTTGTGACCATGTAGCAAGTATGTCTTTGCCTATGTGTGTAGTCACCTGAAGAGGATTGATTATGCAGGGAAAAAATGAGGTTACGGTGCTTCTTGCCAATTTTAGAATCGACTTTTAAAAACACACTCCAAAAAGAGCCTGTAGATGGTAGAATAAAGACAGGATCAAAGTGGCTTGAAATGTGGAATGGGACTACAGGTTTATTAAACTTGGTTCCATTAAAACCTTCAGTCCCTGCTGCGTCACTGTGGCTTTTAAAATGAGATTCGTCCACATTTAAAGACCCATTGGAAAACTGCAAGTCCTAGATTTGGTGCCTTTACTTCTGTGCCCATTTAATTCTAGAGCAGGGGTGTCCAAACATTTTGGCAGGAGGGCCACATGATCTCTCTGACACTGTGTCAGGGGCCAGGAAAGAAAGAATTAATTTACAATTTAAAATTTGAATAAATTTACATAAATGAATATATTAGAGATGGGACTTATATGAATGAATGATGGTCTTGGAATAGCTCAAGGTCTATAAAAGGCTTTGCACAAAGCAAGGCCAACCTTTCCTTCACTACCACTGCTGCATCACAGACATGAAACAGCAAGTAGTGGAGGGAGCCCTCATCCCACAGCTCAGATGAGAGGTCAAACAGTTGTCCTCATGCTGAGAGCAGCTGCATTGGGCCAGTGCAGGCTCCAGCAAGTCTCTAGAGGGCCACAGGCTCATTGGAGACTGGGGCTCCCCGAGGGCCTGATTGGGAGCTTCCGAGGGCTGCAAGTGGCCCCCAGGCTGGGGTTTGGGCACCCCTGTTCTAGAGCATCTAGATGCATACTAGTTGCCATAATCACAGTTGATCACCATTCCACATCACTACAGCTCAAAACAGTATTATTATGCTCCTTATAGATTTATGTGCATCTAGATGTGTTCAGACACATTATCTCAGTGATATCTCCATAACCTTTATAACAATTCTATTAGGTTAGAGCAGTATGATTATCCCCATTTTTGCAGATGTGAGGCTGAGATGGCAGGAATGTAAGTAACCCATTGTAAGCCACTACAGTTTTGATTTTTTTTTTGCGAATTGTGCATATCCAACTTTCACGTGTTCAGTATTTAAAGTGTGAAAATACGCCTGTGTGTATGGAGGATTTCTACATACAGTTGAGAACCATGCTTTTTCAGGTTTTCTGGTCACTTGGGAGGAAGTCATTCAGCTGGGCTTTTTCAGACATTATACTGAACTGTGATGTTTTCATATTCCTAGAAATATGCAATCTGCTTGTACATTTTTGTTTTTATTTCAATACAAGAGACCTAGACTTTCTGAACCAATGTGGTCTATAAAACAGGCTGTATGGTTGAGTTGAAACCGTGAGATGTATGACTTCAGTTGCTATTCAGACATGAAATAAAGAAGGGTAGCCTTGAAAAAGTCTCTCTTGAGCTTCATTCCTCATGTGTCGTTATAGGCCTACATATAGACCTACACAAAGTTACTGTGACATACTAACTTTTATAATACATTACACAGACTACTCTTTGGAAGCAAACCTATATATTTACTTGGGAGTAAACTCCACTAAACTCAGTAGGGTTTACTTTTGGATAGACCTACTCAGGATTGCACTGCCAGTCTCATAATTCTTGATCTTCCATTGCTACTACATTGGAATCGCATCTTACATGGAAGTTAGATTCTAAACTCAACATGCAAGGCAAAAATTAGGTACAGTATCAACAAAAATTACCTTTGAAAATTTCTGAAATCTCTTGCATTTAAAGACTACATAGTACAAAAAGTGTGTACTGTATCTTTAAAAATTAGAATCATACTATGAGAGGCACACAGGAATTGAGATCGACTAAGGGAACGGCAGATTCATCTCTCATATCTCACACTCCTTCCCAGACATGCTGTTATTGAATGGAATGGTGGCTGGAATTACCCACAATGTTTAAATTGTTGACTCTCTCTCTCTCTCTCTCTCTCTCTCTCTCTCTCTCTCTCTCTCTCTCTCTCTCTTTTCTTGCCAAGCTCATCTACTTAAATTCATCTACATTAAATCCACTATATACTCAAAATGCCTGTATCTAGAGAAACCACCAGCTTCTTTTTGGTTCATAGCTTCTTGTATTTTATTTGATGTTTTATTTAATTTCCATGCAACATCAAGAAAAGATTCACATAGACCTGGGAGGTATTAGAGATCCTTCTAAAACTAGGGGGAAGTGGGACAAATGAGCATTCTTCAAATTGCTTCTGTGATTTTCGTTCTCCTCTCTGCAGAGATTTTGCTTAAAACTGGGAAGTTTTCCACCCACACACAAGAATGGCCTGAATAGCAAAATTTGATTTCAACTAGACAGTTCCCAAGTTGTATGATCTAGGGTGTCAATATGTTATAGATTCCATATGCCAAATGAAAGTTGTGTTCTGATTTCTTTCATGTTGCTATTTAGTTTAGGGTTGTAATTTTTAAAATATCGAACCAGCCTGCCTTGATCCAGAATGCTTACCTGTTCTCTAACCATCTGTTTCTCACTAGAAAGCCTTCCTTCAGCTGCTAAGAATCTTTGCTTCTTCTTCAAAATGAGGAAAATACGACATGTTAGAACACCTAGTTCTGTGAAATATTGACATCATACCTTGCTCCATCCTTTCATAGCCAGATGGAAATATTGGATCAATAATCCTGCTTTTGCTCAGTTGTGCAGATTTTTGATCCATTCAAGGTTCCAAGCCATTTGGGGTCTCATGAATTACTTTGTTACACTTTGGACACTAAGCCTTCTCCAGTGAGCTCAGAATCATGTACAAGGGCAGGGGTTCTCAAACTTCTCAGGAGTAAATCTCCCAAGGTAAGTCTTAGTGGGGGCAGGGAAAAAGACAGCAACACGACCCCCAGGATCATGGCACTGCAGGGGCAGGGGGGCTTTTAAAAATGTAACTTACCTCCTGCCAGGGTCTGGGGTTTGGGGAGCCCTGCAGAGCACTCTTCAGGGCTCCCCACAGCTTGTAAAAGTGAAAGTAGCGATCGCAACCCACTTTCGAGTTGTGATCGCGAAATCGGAAGTGGGTCACGATTGCAACTTTCACCTTTTACAAGCTGCTGGGAGCCCTGCAGAGCATTCCGTGGGGCTCCCTGCACCCTCTCCTAGATCGTGGCAGGAGGTAAGTTATGTTTTAAAAAAGCCCCCCTGCCCCCGCAGCATCATGATCCTGGGGATTGCGTTGCTGCCTTTCCCCTTCTCCCACCCCTTAAAGGGGCAGTGGCCAGGGCTTTCAGGCTGGGACATCGTGACAACTCAGTTTGAGAACCACTGTGCAAAGGGTTTGCAGCCATTCTGTTATTGTCACTGTCCAGACCCAGACTAAAATTAGCCAGAGAAGTTGGACAACTTCAAGGACTTGTGCAATCAGAGCCTTTGTTCCTTGTTAAAGCAGTCCCCTCTGCAGAAAGCCATAGAAAGACCATGCAGATGCTGGCACACTTGTGCAATGGGTTTCGTCCAAGAAACTCTGCGCAACTCAGTTGCATGTGAATGTCTCATTTTATTGGTATGATAGATCTGAAATTTAAGACAAATCTCCATTAGCAATCATTTTAAAATCTAACAGTATAAAAGACATTAGGAGTACAACTCAGATCCATATGCGTGTGCATGTGTTCCCAAGACACTTTCTGAGGAAACACGGCCAGATTATTTGATCATTCAGCTAACAAGTCGCAGCTGTGTGTTTCTCTGTTATTTTACAGATGGTGAGTTAGGGTGATGGATACTGATGTGTCTAATCATAAGTGAGCTTACAGCAGAACAGACCTAAAAGCTCATGCCATGTAACCTAGTTCGTATGTGGTTGCAAAAAGGCCCAGAGTAGCCCAAATCCTATTCACATTTAGCCTGCAATCCTATATGCACTAACCTGAGAGTAAGTCCTATTATACTCAAGGAGTTTTGAATAGACATGCATAGGATTGCACTGCCATTTGTTGAAATCATTACACTGATATCAGCACAACTAATGGCCCAATCCTAAGGGGGCCTTACGCTACCTGAACTAGTGTTCCGGCAGCATCAGGTCCTTTATGGCTGTCACAAAATGTGACATGCCAAACAATGCAGCCTGGCTGCTGCCACAAGCTGTGAGAGGGTAGGTCTGTGCACCAAAGGACAAGGAAAGAGCACCAGTGCCAGTAAAATCAGTGCAGGCAGCAGGTGGGAGGCAGTGGTGGGCAGAACGGGGAGGGGAGGAACAGGGCAGAGATTGGGTAGGGAGGGGGGTGGATTGGGAGAGAAGGGGGAATTATTGGCAACAGTGGCACCACCGACATTCTATCTTCCTTTCCAGCCTGAATCCTTAGCCTCTCAGACTTACTCTCACCTCCAGAGCATACTTTATAGGGAGTGGTTTTGTGTAGGGGGGGGAGGGGGAGGTGGGCAATTCTTGTCAGGATCACAACGCTGCAAGGAAGTGTAGCCTTTCCCTTTTGCACTGTTTTCCTACCAACACCCCCCCCCAATCCACCCCAGAGGTTTTGATATGTCCCTGAAACAGTTTGCAGAAAACAGGCTGGGGATTATTGGTGGAAAAACAGAATGACAAAAAGACCATGCCCTCTTCCCTTCCCCACATGCCACAGTCCCAATGAAAATTGCCCCATTTGTGTTCTTTAAAGAAGTGCTTAAAATCAGTAATAACAACAACAACAACAAGATGAAGAAAACCTACAAAAACTAGTCTAGTTTATGCCTATAGGAGTGCTCAAACCCTGGCCCAGGGGCCATTTGCGGCCCTTGGGGACCCCAAATCCGACCCACAGGGAGCCCCCCCCATCTCCAATGAGCCTATGACCTGCCAGAGACCTGCTGGTCTGATGTGATGCTGGTCTGATGTGACTGCTCTCAGTGCAAGGGTCAACTGTTTAACCTCTTGTGCGAGCTGCAGGCCAAGGCTTACTCCACTGCTTGCTGTTTCATGTCTGGAAACAACAGCAAAGGAAAGGCCAGCCTTGCTTTGTAAAAGGCCTTTTGTAGGCCTTGAGCTATCACGAGACCTTCAATCGTTCATTTAAGTTTCATCTCTAATATATTCATTTATGTAAATTTATTCAAATTTTTCCCAACACAGTGTCACAGAGATGAAGTGGCCATCCTGCCAAAAAATTTGGACACCTCTGCTATAGATCCAGTTGAACTTATTGGGACTGACTTCTAAGTAAACAGATTTGAGATGACAGTGCATATGTGCTGTGCCACATCATGGACTAAGGGTCCTCTCTGTAAGAAGTGTAGATTGTAAAGTACCTTGAGTATTCAAAATAAAATGCAACAAGAATAAATTGCATCAGCAAGCTCTTTGATTGTAAATGTTTGAAACCCAGGGTTGCTCAGCATCATGCATCGCTTGAAAACTGCTCCAACACCAGTCGCAAGCTATATATACAGAAATACCTGGAACACAGTAGGCTGAGGTATAATAAATCAGAATCCACAGCCAGCCATCTGTCACCATTTCTACCTATTGGAGTGGCTGCAACTTTTTGACATTTCTGATTTTCACCAGGCATTAAGAAATCTTGTGGAAGGAGCACAGTAGAAATGAATAGCTCTCTGTTATTATTATTTATTGTATTTCGAAAACTGAAAGAACCTAAGTTATTATAATGTCTAGTAAGTGATGGTCATATTACCCCATGACATTGAACGGGCATGAAAAATATGAAAAGCACTGCATTAAAAACAAATGGAGAAAGAAACCATATGACAAATCACTGTGCAAGCAATAAGCAGGTAATGGAATTTAACTCCACAAATGCTAGAAGGTTCTAAAGGCTAAGGGGGCTTCTGGGTGCTGGTAAGCAGAAGGAGGGGCTGTAGGGCACCTGTTTTGCATGTGGAAGCTCCCAGGTTCAATCCCTGGCATTCCAGGTACGACTGGGAAAGAGCCCTGTCTGAAATTTTGCAGTCAGTGTAGACAGTATTGAACTACACAGAGCAGTGATTTCCAATCTTTTTCATCTCACGGCATACTGACAAGGTGCTTAAATTGTCAAGGCACGCCATCAGTTTTTTTACCATTGACAAGGCACACCATGCTGTTGGTGGGAGGGGGGTTCACATCCCCCAATAGCCCTACTAATAAATGACCCTCCCGCAAACTCGCACAGCACACCTGCTGACCATCTGCGGCACATCATTGTGCCAAGGCACAGTGGTTGAAAATGGCTGACATAGAGCAATGGCCTGACTGACGGCACAATCCTGTTGCGCCTCTGCACTGGCAGAGCAAGTGGTCCGCTGTTGCAAATGTGCCGTAGAGCATGTTGCAACAGTGCTGTGCTGGTGGGAAGGGCTGTGCGGTCCTGCTGCAGCCAGTGCAGGACCCAGAGCATGCCAGACACAGTCTGTTCTGTGCTGGGAGGTAGGACAGAGTGGGGAGAGGGCAGAACAGGAGCAATGGAGGATATAACAAGATGGCTATGGGGGCAGGGGGATAGGAGAATCAGGTCCAGGAAGGAGGTGGGTTCAGTAGGAATGGTAGCCACCAAATCCTAGCCCCTTTCCCAAAATCCACCCAGTACCTGCAGCAGCAAATTTGTCAACACAGTTGCAAGTAGACCTGTGGATATTTACCCCTGTGCTGTGGATGCTGTGGATATTTACCCCTGCATAAGAGAATGAATGTTCTTTACCCAGAAGAGACTTCTGCAAGCCCCCCCCCCTCCCAAGCAGCAGTAACTTTTTGGCACCACTTCATCAGTGCCAGGGGCGGGGGGGGGGCCTGTGGATGAATAGAATTGGGCTTTAATGGCCCAATCCTAAAAGGTCCTTACACTGCCCGAATGCGTGTTCCAGCAGCATAAGGCCCTTTACAGCCATTGCAAAACATGCCATGCCATTCAGTGCAGCCTGGCCACCACAAGCGGGTAGAGGACACCCACTGATCACAATACTTCAGCGCAGGAGGTGGGAGAGAGGTGGGGGGGTGTTGAACAGGGTGTGAAGGGAGAGTTACAGGATGGAGATGGGGGAAGGAAGATGGATTGAGACTAGGAAGGGGGCAGTATTGATGGCAGTACTGCCAATATCCTATCCTTCCTGGCCTTGACCCCCTGACCCTCCATTCAGACTTATGCCAACTAATTCACTGACGCAGGTCTGAGTAGACCCAGCGGGCCAGCATGGGGTTATCCTGGAGCAAAGAAAAAATATTCTCTTACCCCAAGGAGGCCTCCAGGGCCCCAAACTCCCCCACAGGATACAACTTGCCCAATCAGTGTGGCTGCATCAACACAGGGAAGTTAAGCAGGACTGGGCTGTAAAGTGGTTTCTTTTGCTCTCAGTTTTGTAGATAAACTGAGTGAGTACAGAGCAAGGGTTTTTAACCACATAGGGCTTTTTCAGGGTGACCAGATACAATGGAGGACAGAGTGCCTATACCTTTAACCAATATATAGAAGAGGGAATTTTAGTAGGTGCAGCGCAACATGGATGGGTTTAAAAAGCTGCACCTGCCAAAATACCCTGTTCTATACATGGTTAAAGGTATAGGCACTCTGTCCTCCATTGTATCTGATCATCCTGGACTTTTTGCAAGGTCTACTTCTGTAGACACCACAGCCACCAGTCATCTATTGAGCTGAATGGCTTGCACCACAGCAGGCCTTCACCTCCTTAACTCTCCTTCACTCTGTGTCCACTTCCTTTTGCCAGCCCTGACCTGAAGGGCCAGAAGGACCTAGCCACATCTTGCTTCCCAGTGCATTGCTCCTCCCACCCCCCTTCCTGGTGCAGTCAGGGCCACAGAGTAGTGCCACATGATCAGCGTGGTAGTGGGAGTGGCAGGTGCTTCCTGCTGTACTCTGAAATAACACTATTGGTACTCAAAGCGCTGGTGGAAAACCACTAGCACAGAGTCTCAAATTTCCTGTTCTTAACAACACAGAAAGACTTAAAAAACTAGCCTTCTGCCTGTACTGGTAAGTTTCAGCATGAAGGATTATAGGATTTTCACAAGGGCCTTCTTTAATCAAGCGATTCCACATGTGAAAGAGATGGCACGACTTTCTGAGAGGACTGTATCACTTCAGCTAGCAAATGTCGGAATAATCCTTTATGAATTGGGCTGTCAAATGGCTTAATTGCAAGTAATCCGTTTTAAGTTGTTTATGGCTCACACAGCCTTACATGTATTCATTACTGGATAAGGTACTGACAAAAAAAGGACACATTATAGCCACATTCCATAAATCTTTCTGCACAGCACAGTAGAGTGCACCTATGAACCTCACTGAGCAGTGCCACTGATTATAGAATCATAGAATTGGAAGGGATGCACAAGATCATCTAGTCCAGGGGTGTCAAACTTGTTTCATATAGTGAACCAAATAGCATTCATGACATCTGCTGAGGGCCAGAAGTGATGTCATTAGGCATTAGTGATGTCATTAGGTGTCATTAGGTCATAACCAGAAATAAGCATTTCTTTTCACTTAGGATCTCATTAGCTGCAAATGACAGAAGAGAAAACATGCAAATCTTGATCATATTTCAGGATATGGGAGAACCCAATTTTCATGTGGGCACACCCTTTCAGAAGTGACATCTCAGCATTGCTCAGCAGCTGAGTGCCCAAAGGCTGGATAAAAAGCTTCTGCAGGCCACATCTAGAACCAGGGCCTTATGTTTGACACCCCTGATCTAGTCCAACCTCCTGTGAGGTAGAAAAGGGATGCCTAGAATCAAACAAGAAACTGGTACTGACCTGGCCACAGTGTTTGTATCAGTAGCAGTACATGACATCCTATACTGGATGAAGGATTTGCCCCTCCTGAAGTAGCTTCTCAGGCCCCGACTTTGGGCCAAATCCTATCCAATTTTCCAGCACTGATGTAGCCATGAAGTGTTTGCTGCATTCTACAGTGAGGGAGCAGTGAGGGAGGCCTCCTCAAGGTAAAGGAGTGTTTGTTCACTTATGCGGGGGCTACATTGTGGCTGCATTGGCACTGGAAAGTTGGATAGGATTGGACCTTCAGTTCAGAAATGCTATTGGTATGTGGAAGCCTCTTTCCTCACATGGGACCCCGAATCAGATCAGGTCAGAAATGTCCAGTAACATTTAACGCCTGGTTTGCTTAAGTCCCGAAAAAAACCTTGAGAATGGTGTTCACACTACACATCTTGCGATATGCAGTGATGAATCTGTAAATTGCAGCAATGAATCATTTTCTGAAGCTCTTCTGGCACATTAGCTTTTGCCTTGGGATTCAGTCCTGCCAAGCTGAACATGTTCAGAGGCAGGTTCCACTTTTTGGTGACAGAACCAAAAACTTAAGGTACACGAGATGCAAAGGAGTCTTGGAAACCTCACCATTCCCAGCCTTTGGGAGGCGTGAATCCTGCAAAACCCATCTTTGTTAAATATGAAAATAAAGTAGTGTAAATATTTGTGCTGAGAAAAGTGATTAAGAACATCATGAACGTCTGCTTGTTTTAAAAAGCAAAGCAGGCCTTTATGGTTTTTTATTTTAATTTTGGAAGGTACCAGAAATCTCAGCCACTTACCTACATCAATAAGTTATCTATGTGAAGGTGCAAAAAAATAAAATTCAACTTTCCGTCTTTCTAGAGAATCTGTCAGTCTTCAGTACTTCTTCTCTGCTTGAAAGTGAACATTCAAAGGTGTGCATTTTTAGGACATTTTAAAATGTGTGTTTGATAACCTTTGATCTTTCCTGACATGAAGGAACTGTGAAGTTCTTTCCCACATCACCTTCATGGGAACTTGAGGAACCCCTTCTGGAGTTGAAATGGCATGACATGAGAGAAGAGATAAATAATCATGAGTGTGCAGCAAAGTTAACCCTGAGCATACATTAGGACCCAATCCTATGAACATGATGAACCACTGGAACTTACTTTCCAGGGGTGCAGTGTGCTTATGGAGATTGTGCGTTCCGTACATGCCAGGTCACCACTGCAGCGGCAAGCACCAATGTGCTACCACCTCCAGAAAAAGTCCTGGTTCTGGTAGTGCAGGGGCAGGTAGGGAATGAACAGGGTGGGGAGAGGGGCTGTCGAGGCTGGGAAGGGGGTGGTATCAGCAGCAGTGGCACTGCCAATTTCGTACCTCTTTTCCCAGCCTCAATCTGCCTTCCCAGATCCACTGAGACTTGTACTAGCAATCACTGGTGCAGGTCCAAGTAGACCCATCTGAGTAGACCCATTCAAAGACCAGTGGGATTGCCCCTCCCTGCAGGATGGGGAGCTGTCAGTTCCAGCTGTTCTGGAGATTGCAGAGCATCTGTCTCCAAGGCTGTTCTGAAAGAGCGTCAGTTATGCAAGGCTTGCACTGTGCCATGATAATCCCTAGCACTTCACACACACTCACACCCCTGCATAGAGAAAACTAGTAGGTCAGACATCTTCTGCTGGCACATAGTTTCCTGTGTGCAGGAAATGGTATTTGCATAGAGAAGCTGACCCCCTCCTACAGTCAGAATAGGTCAAGGCAAAGATGATGACTGGATGAGGCAACTAGATGACAATTAACAGCCCAACCCTATCCACACTTTCCTGGGAGTAAGCCCCATTGACTTTAATGAGACTTACTTCTGAGTAGACATGGATAGGCTTGGGCTGCCAGCCTGGTGAGATCCTAAAAGAACATTTTAACCTATGAATGAACTCTGCTTTAGCCAATTTTTAGCCAATTTTTTAAACCTTGTCTTCTGAGGCAGTCTTCTTGCCTTTCTTTAGGAAGAAATTTTGAAGTTGGTATTTCCAGTTGAAGGACAGTTTTAGACAGCCCCGCTCCTGATCATCCTTATTTATGCTGAATGTATAACCATGTCATTACATGAACCATCACACGATGGCAAAAAAGTTAAACAAATGAAGCACACCAGTATTGATGAAAGAATTGTAATGTTTCAAGTCTCAACTCTTTTTCAAAGGAACCATTTACAAAGAGAAAATGTTTATACAATGTTTCTGAATACTGTACCAATTAGTCTTGCAATTCTTTTTCCTGATGGGGTGCCTTTTCCTTTAAAAGTTGCAATTCAGTGGGTTTTAAAATTCAACATTTAGCTTTCACATGCAAGCAGAGAGACAGTTTCACCTGTTGATTTTCCTGTTATGTGGCTGATAAACTCACAGGAGCCTTGCTAGAAAAAAAGGTGGCAGCCCTATTACAAGTGCTATCCTACGTGCGAGTTAAAAAAATATATATATCACATACTGATGGCCCTATCAAGGAAGTAGCCCAGAAATGGTTTTTTGCATCAAAATAATATGCTGCAGCAGGGTGGGGAGGATGACAGAACACTCCAACCTGAGATTGCTCTTAAATTTTTCCCTCCCACAAGCCACTACTTTTAACAAAATATCCTGGTTGGGGGGGGGGGGGGCGTGATTTTCAACATGAAAATATGGCAGGGGGAAAGAAATAAAGACCAGCCACACACTATAGTGTAAAAGGATTTATTCCTAAATGATAAAAGAAACAAAGAAAAAAGCAAAACACTACAACACGGAAGAGGAAACGGATCACATCAATGAAAGAAACAAAAAAAAGAAACTTCGGGCACAAGCCTAACCAGGTCTACTCAGAAGTAAATCCTGTTTTGTTCAATGGGGCTTACTCTCAGGAAAGTGTGGTTAGGATTGCAGCCTATAACACTATAGAGGAAACTGATCACAATGTTGTGTATGGATCTCAAAGAGGCAGATCAATCTTTACACTGGTAGTTTGCCACCCAAAGAGGTAGCGTTGGCAGGCTTGCGAATCACTCTGGTTTAATACAACGCAAGTGTGCCGGTTTTCATCTGTCACGAATCGGGAGGCATGATTAATGCTGCTGCTGCACTGGCTGGTTTCTGACAGTGTCTGAGTATGAAATATACATAACTGCTGAGCTATTTTAAAAAAAATAGGAAGAAAAAAATGCCTGCCTTATTCTTCTATACTACAAACAGCCTCCAACTTCAGGAAATATTGATTATGCAAAGGGAAATGGAGAGGAATCCCCGTCTTGGAACATCAAAGCTTTCACACCGCACCCTGTAACAAGTTTAAAAACAACCAATTTACAAAGCCCTCACCAAAAAGAAACCTTGCAATGGAGACAGTCACAGGCTTTCATGTGCAACAGAACTGCCACAAATGGCTAGAAAGGGAAATATTAAGTAATGAAAAGGGGAGAACAAAAAACCAAGTCTGTTGGTGACAAATTGTATTTCACTTTCTGTAAGTCCTGCCATTATGTGATGGGTCTGGCTTCTGATGTTGCCTTTGCCCTGTCTCTGTATTAAGGTGGGCAGCCATGGCCTGCTAAATAGAAATGTTACACTAATCTATCCTGTGTTGAAGTGTGGCCTGTTGTCTTCATGCATATTGGGTTAATCAACTGTTGATTCTGGGATTGTTTGGAACTGCAGTGAAGCTGCTGAGGTCCTGGTGCAGTCTCACCAGGCAGTAGCTTTTGGAATTGACCAGGTATTAATCCCAGGAATCCCTAAGTGAAGGGGATGCTAGTTCCAGCTCTGTGGTGAGCATTCTCAGTGTGCTTTATGGCCTAGTTCTAACAGGGCCTTATGCTGCCGGAATTAGCATAAGCATGATATGCTATTCAACTTTGCCTGGCTGGATCTGCATGCCAGCAAACAAGGAAGGATCCTTGGTGTTGGTTAGTCAGCGCAGGGGGAAAGGAAGGAAGTGGGGGTGAGTGGAACAGGGCGGAACAGGGCAGGGAGGGGGAGGAACCTGGCCAAGAACAAGGTTGGGCAGATTGAGGCTGAGAGGTGGATACTATCAGTGGCAGTGCCACTGCTGCTATCCTATCCCTTCCTAGCCTTGATCTGCCTTCCCAGATCTAAGTAGCTAGCACAGGTCTGAGTAGACCCATTGGGTGGATAAGGACTTACCCCAAGGCCATTAGTGAACCTGCCATTAATTAAAAGGGGCAAATGCCCCAGCCTCGTGCACCTTTCGGACCATGTGAAAGCGGGTCTGAAGCTCCCAAAGTGGTTGGAAACAGTGCTTCCAGTTTGCCGGAAGCACAGATTAAGGCTCCCCAATGTGTCCTGAGTTGTACAAGGCTCCGTAACGTTGTGGTGAGTGGGGGGGGGCAGATTCGCACGCAGGGGGCAGCATCTTGCGGGGGCACCATCGCTGACCTTTGCCCCTGGTGCGCGGCTGGGGAAGTCTGCCACTGCCCAAGACAAGGTTTGTTCCCTTCCCAGAGGAGAACTGCATGACCTGAAATTCCCCCGCAGGATGTAGTGTGTGCCCCACTGCTGTGGCTGCACCACCACATGGACAATTTGAGGAAGATGTGGTAAGAAACAGTGTACTTCCTTGTTGTTGGCAACCTTCAGTCTCGAAAGACTATGGTATCGCGCTCTGAAAGGTGGTTCTGGAACAGCGTCTAGTGTGGCTGAAAAGGCCAATTCGGGAGTGACAATCCCTTCCACACTGGGAGCAAGTGCAGTCTGTCCCTGGTCTGTCTCCCTGGCTATGGGCCTTCCTTCTTTGCCTCTTAGCCTCAGACTGTTGGCCAAGTGTCTCTTCAAACTGGGAAAGGCCATGCTGCACAGCCTGCCTCCAAGCGGGCCGCTCAGAGGCCAGGGTTTCCCACTTGTTGAGGTCCACTCCTAAGGCCTTCAGATCCCTCTTGCAGATGTCCTTGTATCGCAGCTGTGGTCTATCTGTAGGGCGCTTTCCTTGCACAAGTTCTCCATAGAGGAGATCCTTTGGGATCCGGCCATCATCCATTCTCACAACAAGATGCTAAGTTGCATTGCATTATGTGCTCAGAGCTCCTCAAACTCTTAGGTGCCAGGGCCACATCACTCAGTTTTGCTCTTAGGATGGGCCAGGTCGGGTCTATAATAGAAGATAATACATACATATTGTGTAGAACTCGTAAGAATTGTTACAACAGGAGAAAAACATTTACAGTACAATATATTAGTGTATAATTAATAACATAATTAACAGATCTCCCTTGACAAAATCTGTTCATGCTCCTGATGCCCTCTCCTGCATTTCCTGGCTCCCACTCCAGTGAGGAAAAACAAGGGAGAGCAATCTCTCTCCCCTGCTGTAGCTACCCATAGTTGAAAGGTGTGTGCAGGCAGTCTTTCTCTTTGTGGCAGCCAGTGGATGTTTTGATGCTACTGCTGCTCTATTACTCCTTGGGAACCTCATTCTCTTTTACAATAGACAGGAGAGCAGAGACAGACTGTTATTGTGTCTGCATTTGGTTGTTCCAAACTGTTTTCCCTGCACTCTGTGTGCAGACTGGAAAGCAGCTCCTCTCTAGCCTGCCTGAAGGGAAGAAAAAATGCCTCTGGCACCCACTCATGTCTAGCTTCTAAAGTTGCACCCACTCAGGCCTGATGACTGATTGGTCCAATCCCAGGTGCTTTTAGTTGGGGATGGGGCCTGCAGTGGGGGGGTGGGAGCTGGCTGAAGCCGGCATTGTCCCGGCTGAAATGGATACTGTGGACCACAGTCTGATGGAATGATCATGAACAAGCTGTTTGAGAATAAAGACTCATCTTACAATAGAACACCATAGGTGCCTTCCGTTCTTCCTTCTCTGTTTCTCTCCATATGGGAACCCGAGCATGAAAAGCAAGTTAAGAGTTTGCTAAACTGGAGGTCACAAATAAAATTGTTGGCTAGAAAACCAATCATTCCTATGGAGTTATTACTGAAATCTTTTTTATAATGTGTTTCAAAAGAACAAGGATTCTATGAGTAATTATTGAGTAGTATGGGAAAGTCTGATGTAGTGCAGTCTTTGCATGTTCCCTACCATGTTCATATCCCGCTTTTCTGGGGGGGGGGGGAATCTACATAGACAGCTGGAACACATCAATACATGTCTGGTACAGTGATTTTATACTAAAATGCCAGGTGCCCATTTTCAAAATTCACACCTTCATATTCATTTATAAGCATCCAGAGATGAGAGAGAGAGAGAGAGAGAGAGAGAAATCAGAGGGCAATGCAGTTGTTTTTCTATTGATGGGAAAGATGGGTGGAGGGACTCTAATGCATATACTGCATCTGGTAAATATGTTTTCTTAAACAGATTCCCATTCCATGAACAGATTCTCTATTGACACTGCAGTTTTCATTTATTCACAGTGATTTGGCAGGGTGCCTCTCTCAGAAATGTGCTAGTTTAGCAGATGAGAAAATAAGCTATTGTAGATGTGGAGGTTTGAAGGGAGGGGCAGGTGGGAATTATCCCTTTTAAAAAAATCTCAGCTTTTAAAAGGTGCAAACTCAGACACTTATGAGAATACTGATAAAAAAGGCTATATGCAGGGAATTCATGGGAAGACCAAACATTAGGCGTGATAGAAAAGAGGAACTCTGCAATTGTACTGCAAGAGACTGGGGACAAAATGTGCCAGACAGGAGAATTTAGATCTTCTCTTCATTTTGCTCATGACCTGACTTGGCTAATTGGCATGGTGACATAGTTCAGGATCCAGAATGGTCAAACTGTGGCTGATAAGCAGTATACTCATCCCACGTAGTTATGGAGCAGTTTATGAATGCACTCACAGTTCAGTGATATCCGTGGTATATACCAAACAGCTCCGATACAAAATGACCTGCTCATAGTTGAGCCTGGCAGTGTCATTTATTCCCACCTGAATGAGCAGCAAAGGATAGTGATCAGTGGGTTTACCCAGCTTTGGAAGTCTCTTTGTTGCATCCTGGATTTGTGCACTAGGAAGTCAAAGCATCTCACAAGTAAGGAGTTGAATTGACATAAAGCAACTACTACATCTCCTGGCAGGGAATCCTCTGTCTACGTCCTCCTGGTGAGTTGAGTCCCCTGTTGAGCCCCCTGGTGAGTTGAGTCTTCCCTGCTGTCTCGTACAACTAGCTGTTGGTGTTCCCTGTTATATAATGGGTCCATGCAAATAAAGGAAGGCGTAGTGATAACAGCTCAATACGTTTATTCCATCTTCAGAACAGAACCTAGCTAAATACAAGGCAAACCCCTGGCTTTTTATAGCCTTTAAATCTGCCCAGACTTCCCGTGTTTGGTGCAATTGAAACCTTAACTAGAGGGCCAATGGGATGGTAGGATTTCAATCCATCACCCGATTGGCCAGCCATAAGCCTGGGCCAATCAGTTATGCAGGATTTTGATCCTGCATAACTTACATACATAACACCCCTCCCCCCAAGTACAGTTCAAGATTAACCAACATAGTCCTGTAAGTGGCGGGGCCATACCCACATTCACAAAGAACAGCACGGTATCGGTATCAGGACCTCTGGTTCCTCAGTCAGCTCTGGGGTTGGCACATCTATGGCAGAGGGACTCCCCATAGGTCCGCTAGTGGCTATCTTATCTATCTAGTGGCTCAGATAAGTCCAGGGAGGTCTCCAGTTCCTGCAGTATCACATCTGGACTGATGGCCTCTATAGACTGTGGCAAGACCTGATGCTCTCCACCGGGGACTGGAATCGGTGTGGTGGGTGCTGAGTCAGCTAGGCAGTGACGCATCTGGTCCACATGATGGCGGAGGGTCCAGTTCTCACCATGCGTTCAGCTTGACCATTCGTGGATGGATGGAAGGGAGCTGATGTCACATGGCAGATCAAATACCTGCTGATGAACTCCTTGAATTCTGCTGATGTGAACTGGGCAGTGTTATCAGACACGATCGTATCAGGTAGGCCATGGGTAGCAAAGATCTTGCGGAGAGCCTTGACGACTGGCCAGGATGTCATAGCTGCTACTGGGACAACTTCTAGCCATTTGGTGTAGGAGTCCACTAGAATGAAGAAATTTTGGCCGTGAAAGGGCCCTGCAGTCTATATGTAGTCAGAACCATGGGGTGTGAGTGTACTCCCACTGTTATACAGGCACTCTAGGTGCTTCTGGCCGAGAATCCTGGCAGATGTTGCATCAAATCACCCATTCTTTGATGGCCGCATCAATTCTGGGCTACCAGACGTAGCTCCTGGCCAGTGCCTTCATTCGTATGATGCTCTGATAGTTTTCATGTAGGGCTTCTAGGACCCGGTGATGGAGCTTAGTTGGAATGATGACCCGGCTTCCCCAGAGGAGGCAACGCCTATGGGCTGAGAGTTCGTGCTGGCGGGAGACATATGCAGTGAACTCTGCGTCCATGCGGTTTGTAGGCCACCCCCTCCACACCCAGTTGATAACACGGGAAAGGATACGGTCCTTGGCCGAGTGTGAAGCCATGTCTGACGCATGGAGTGGCGGTTCTGGGAGCGATTCCAGGAGCATGATGCCATGTGCTGGAGCCGGATCGGGTCCATGAGCAGGCAGCGGAAGGCGACTGAGGGCATCTGCGTGGCCCATCGCTTTGCAAGGCCTGTAATTCAGGGAGTACTGATATGCTGCCAGGAATATGGACCAATGCAGGATGCGGGGAGACAGAATCTGTGGCATCTGTTTATCTGGGGCGAGAAGACCCAGCAGAGGCTTATGGTCTGTCAATATCAAAAATTGTCGACCATAAAGATAGTCATGGAATTTTTTGATGCCCGCCACTATAGCCAGAGCCTCTTTATCTATCTGTGCATAATTCCGTTCAGCAGGAGAAAAGGTGTGTGAATAATAGGCTACTGGAGCCTCTATTCCCTCTGGGAGTGTGTGGCTGAGGACTGCACCAATACCATATGGAGAGGCATCGCATGCCAGGACAACAGGAAGTGACTCATCAAAGTGAGGCAGTACGGAGTTGGAAGTGAGTAAGTTCTTTACCTCTCAGAAGGCAGCATCCTCGCAGTGGCCCCAGACCCAGGGGGTCCTCTTGTCCAGGAGGCGATGGAGTGGCTCTGCCAACACTGCCCTATGTGGCAAAAAGGAATGGTAAAAGTTCAGAAGTTCTAAAAATGCCTGTAACTCCTGCCTGGAGGTTGGAGGTGGGGCATTCACGATAGCTCAAACCTTTTCTGGTACAGGATGGATAACATTAGCATCAATGAGGTATCCCAAGAACTCAACTTTCGGGGTTCCCAAGATGCACTTCTCTTTCTTTACCTTAAGTCCAGCAGACTGGAAGCGGCGAAGGACCTCGCAAAGGCGACTGGCGAATTCTGAATCTGATGCCCCGGCAATCAGCACGTCGTCAAAGAAGGGAATGACCCCAGGAATTCCTTTGAGGAGAGTGTCCATGAGGCCCTGAAAAATTCCTGGTGCCACACAGATGCCAAACTGTAAGTGTTTCACCGTAAAAGTACCCCGGTGGGTAACTATCGTCTGTGCCTCTGCTGTGTCATCATCAACTGGCAACTGCTGAGAAGCCTGGGCTAAGTCCAATTTTCCAAAAACCTTGGAGCCTGCAAGGGAGGCGAGGAGATGGCTGATGACGTGCACCGGGTACGCATGCTGCTGGAGAGCCTTGTTGATTGTACATTTGTAATCCGTGCAGATCCTCACATCCCCATTAGGCTTGAGAGGGGTAACAATTGGAGTCTCCCAGAGTGTGTGCGGCACTGGCTCTAAGACCCCTTGAGCCACAAGGCAATCCAGTTCCTTGTTTATCTTGGGTTTGAGTGCAAAGGGAACCCGCCTTCATGCGTGCCTTCATGCAGATGGGCGTGACGGCTGGATCTAGGTGCAGAGAGACCAGGGGGCCGGTGTCACAGCCAAGGGTTCCCTCAAAGACCTGGGCAAACTCTTGGCAGACTGCATCAAAGTCTAATTTGCTGATACTCTGGACCCCAGTCACCTGGATGCCCAGAGGATCAAACCACTCAAGGCTGAGGAGACTGGTGCAATGTCCCTCAGCAACCACCAGATCCAGGAGCCCATCAAAGTGTTTATAACAAACCTGAAACTTACCCGGACCCCAAACAGGGACACGGTTACCCTGAAAATCCGTAAGCAAAAGTCCAGTTGGCTCCAGGC
Organism: Tiliqua scincoides; assembly: GCF_035046505.1. Classification (NCBI taxonomy): domain Eukaryota; kingdom Metazoa; phylum Chordata; class Lepidosauria; order Squamata; family Scincidae; genus Tiliqua; species Tiliqua scincoides. Next base: position 195,642,067 of record NC_089822.1, read on the forward strand.
TGGGGCCCTTTCTAGGGCAAATGCGCCGAAAAGTCTCTGTAGAAATAATCGAGAGCACTGATCCGGAGTCCACTTCCATTACACAGGGAAAGCCTTGAATTTTTACTGTCACCTGTATCTTTTCCTTGGTTGGCAACCAGACGCTCTTGATGGGGTGTACTGAAGTAGTGTAGATCTCTTCCTGGCTGATAGACCCCTGAAGAACTTTCTGGCTCCGAGCCTGAGAAGGCTTACTGAGACAAGCGCGGGCAATATGGCCCCTCATTCCGCAGGCCCAACAAGTCACATCACGGAACCGGCAACTCTGACATTCATGTGGTTCCCCACAGCTGGCACAAGGTCCCTGGCTGGAGACATTGGAGGTCTGCCGGACCCTGGGTCTAGGTGCTTGTGGTTCCTGGCAATCATTGTGTCTCAACATGCCTCAATTAATTCGTAGCACCTCCCCTTCTTCCGAACTGTCTGCAGCCGTGTCCTCATGGTGGACTGCCTCGACTTTTCGAGTTGTGGCTGGGCTGCGAGAGGCACGAATCTCCCTTGCTGCATCTTCTGCTTTTTCAAACACCAGCGCCTCCTTGACAGCCTCTTGAAAGGTCAGGTCTTACTTCGCAAAGAGCTTCCTCTGAATCCTTTCATCCTGGAGGCCGCATACAAACCGGTCGAGAAGCATTTTTTCCAGGTCTCGGAATTCACATCTTCATGCAAGATGATGAAGCACGGACACGTAAGCTGGAACAGACTCACTGGCAGCCTGATCTTGCTTGTAGAAGGCATGGCGGTATGCAATACGAGACAGCTGGGGCAAGAAGTGATTCTGCAGGAGGCCCTTTATTGGCAACCTTCAGTCTCGAAAGACTCTGGTATCGCGCTCCGAAAGGTGGTTCTGGCACAGCGTCTAGTGTGGCTGAAAAGGCCAATCCGGGAGTGACAATCCCTTCCACACCGGGAGCAAGTGCAGTCTGTCCCTGGTCTGTCTCCCTGGCTATGGGCCTTCCTTCTTTGCCTCTTTGCCTCAGACTGCTGGCAAAGTGTCTCTTCAAACTGGGAAAGGCCATGCTTTACAGCCTGCCTCCAAGCGGGCCGCTCAGAGGCCAGGGTTTCCCACCTGTTGAGGTCCACTCCTAAGGCCTTCAGAGCCCTCTTGCAGATGTCCTTGTATCGCAGCTGTGGTCTACCTGTAGGGCACTTTCCTTGCACGAGTTCTCCATAGAGGAGATCCTTTGGGATCCAGCCATCAACCATTCTCACGACATGACCGAGCCAATGCAGGCGTCTCTGTTTCAGCAGTGCATACATGCTAGGGATTCCAGCACATTCCAGGACTGTGTTGTTAGGAACTTTGTCCTGCCAGGTGATGCCGAGAATGCGCCGGAGGCAGCGCATGTGGAAAGCGTTCAGTTTCCTCTCCTGTTGTGGGCGGAGAGTCCATGACTTGCTGCAGTACAGAAGTGTACTCAGAAGTGTACTCAGGACGCAAGCTCTGTAGACCTGGATCTTGGTATGTTCTGTCAGCTTCTTGTTGGACCAGACTCTCTTTGTGAGTCTGGAAAACGTGGTAGATGCTTTACCAATGCGTTTGTTTAGCTCAGTATCGAGAGAAAGAGTGTCGGAGATCGTTGAGCCAAGGTACACAAAGTCATGGACAACCTCCAGTTGACCTCCAGTTCGACCTGGTCAGCAGGGACGGCCTCTTCAAGATTCTCCCCAAGATCGGATGTCCACCCAGGCTCCTCAGCATCATCAGATCCTTCCACAAGGACATGAAGGGCACTGTTGTCTTCGATGGCTCCACATCAGACCCCTTTGACATCCGAAGCAGGAGGCCCACAATATCCTTATAACTGGTATCCCTTAATTCTGCTGGTGCCACAAGATTCTGGGCGATTGCAAAAGTGGCAGAGCCACAGACGCTGAGCAAGGTGGCCCACTTTAGGGCAGCATCTTTAACTGCGTTGGCCTTCAGGAAGAACTCTAGACATTCTGCATAAGTGTCCCATAGCTCTGGGGATGCTGGATCGAATTCCCCAGTGTGACCTTGGGTGGTCATGGTGGCAGCTCAACAGATGTATGGAAGCTGGTCTTCTTTCTTTGTCTGGGGCGACAGTTCCCCAGTGGTGAATCAGCTCTTGGTTCTAGTGTTGTTCAGCATGGAGGAATAGGATCCCACCTTCGTCGCCGGTGTTATATAGAGGTTCCATGCGAATACAGGAAGGCACAGTGATAATAGCTCAATATGTTTATTCCATCTTCAGAACAGAACCTAGCAAAATACAAGGCAAACCCCAGGTTTTTTATAGCCTTTAACTCTGCCTAGTCTTCCTGTGATTGGTGCAATTGAAACCTTAACTAGAGGGCCAATCGGATGGTAGGATATCGATCCATCACCCGATTGGCCAGAACTTACATTAACTAGAGGGCCAATCGGATGGTAGGATTTCAATCCATCACCCGATTGACCAGCCATAAGTCTGGGCCAATCAGTTATGCAGGATTTCGATCCTGCATAACTTACATACGTAACATTCCCCATCAGGATTTTCAGAAGCACTGGTATCTGAAAGACACTAGAAGTGGTTGTGTAGCAGTGGACCAGAATGTCTTCTCTTTTTCTTGCTCCTGACAGTCACTCGCCTTCCCTGGAAAGGTATCTTTTTCCTTTGTAGCCTCTTTCTATTGTAGCATCTGGAAAAGTTCTACTTATGTTGTGTTGAGGAACTCCTCAGTTTTGTTAATGTAGCGAAGACTGGAAACCTGCTCCTTTAGCCCTCTGGACTTATCTTCCACTAGGGCAACCAGCCATTTGCTAGAAGCCAGGCAGCCTAATCTTAACAGTAGCAGTGCCACCACTGCAGTGGCACCGAATGGTGACCGCTATATCCTGCCTGATGCCTCCTCAGGGGAAGGGAACTTTTGTCCCCTTCCTCCAAGTAAGGGCTCAGGGCCGCAAAGGGTATCCTCCATTCTGCACCAGCTATTTTGCCAGTGCAGACTAGAGAAACTCCATGTTGGGCTTTTCACCCTGACATGGAGCATAGGATCCAGTGGGTCCCACTCCCCTCCCACCCTGGTTCCTTGCCACCCTGCCCTCCCCCTGCTCTAGAATACCTCCCCTCTCACCCAGAAACCCCACAGTCCTGCCCAGCAGTGCACCGTACCGCAGGTGGTCCCTCGGCGTCCTCCATTCGGCACTGAGCCCAGTGTCAACTGATACAGGCTCAACACTGGTGCTCCTTGTTCTCCTGGTGCCGTAAACTGCTTTATGACACATTTACGGCACTCAGCACTGGCACTGGAGTTCAGTGCTGACTCTGGGATAGTATAGGATTGTGCCCCAAGTCCCTTGCTGCACATGATTAGCTCCTCCTCTCCGACATCCCCTGTCGTCAGCAAAGCCTGCTGGGAGATATGCAGATGAGCTGCTCCTCCCCAGGCGCCTCTGCCTGCTGACATTTTGTGACAAATATAAATCTACACATGTTTTTACAGTGCTTTAAATCCCACTAAATGGGCCAAAGTCTCTTTAAATATTTAAATCAAATATTTGCACATGATGTGGTAATCCACAACCTTTGTAACAAAGACGAAGAGGGCAGTATCTTCAAGCCATAAAAAGGGGGATGCCCTAAAGGTTCTTGTAATACAGGCGTACGCTCCTTAGCGATGTTCCGGTAAACACCAGTATTGCATATCTGATGATCACGTGTGGTCACATAATTGTTGGGGGCACACACCCCCATCCTCCAAATGTGAGGGGAGCTCTGCATGATTTCCGGGTTCCTCCATGAAGCCAGAAGTTGCGCGAGAGATGCGATTTCCCCCAGTCTGAGCCTTGCAGAGGCAGCACTCGGACGTGCGCTGCCTCTGGGAGGCTCATAACCCTCCGCAGGTGAGGGGAGCAAAGCATCCCCTTCCCTGCGAAGGATCTGCATTACATCAAGTGCCACTTGTCGATGGGGATCGCGGTCCCGATCCCCGTTGTTAAGTGGCACACGACTGTACATATTGACTTTTCGGTAAATATTCGGTGAGTTTTGAGCTCCTGCAGCCTTTTCTTCAGGATGCTCAAAGCCACTGCACCAGGAACTAGTTCCTGGTTTCTTTTCTTTCTCCTGAATGCTCTTCTCGGGTATCCATAGCAACTGGAAGTTACCCATCTCTATCGCTGTGACTTATTTGATCTGACATCTGAAATGGAATCACCAATCCGTGGCCCCGCCCACAAGCTAGTTAATGGAGAGGCTGGATTTTTCACTTATTATTCTGTTTGGCTCAAATGCCAGGCAATGATTCATTTGTTAGAGTGCATTTTCCCCTCCTCTTGTGTGCTGCACAGTGGCAACTTAAGCACCAGGGTACTTATAGCTTCCAGATAGCTGCTGCATTTGCACCTGTTCCTTTAGAGTCTTTCCAATATTAATGCTTTCAGCCCCTGTACTGAGACTGAGGAAGCTGGCAGTGACAGACTATTGGCTTGCTTAATTGTCACAAGGAGACTGCTTACTGCTTCCGAATCAAGCCCAGAGGAGGAAAAAGAAAAATACAAACTGCTTTTTCTAATGCACGGTTACCACTCAGAAAAGCCTCAGCTAAATGGTAACGTTCACAGCCAGCTCCCACACTCTTCAATGGCATCAAATGTTCTTAAACGACATCTCCATTCATTATTATTTATTTATTATTAATTTATTATTCATTCGAAATCTTTTTCCACTGATAAAAGGGATTCTGTAAATAAAAACTCCATCTCAAATAAAAATATTTTATTCAGTACAGTCGTATCCCATGCTGGAACTCACGATGAGAACACATGGGGTTCCCAGACCACCCCCTGTCCAGGCACTGACCACATCCAGACCTACCTTCAACCAGATGACTGTGTTGAGTGCCCACAGAGCATGGCAATACAAAATGTCCCAAACTGCAGTGTTTCAAAAGGAAATAGAATTGCTGCTGTTTTGTAAGAAAAAAAAGTGAGAACCTAGACTCGCAACTGCTAGAGAAACGCTAGAGGAGGTGACAGTGAGGAAGTTAACAGAGTCTAGCATTCTCGCTATCTGTCTGCTCCCTCTGCCGTCTGCTTCCTGTTAGCATTCTCACTTTCGCCTCCCCTAATGTTCTTCTAGCAGCTATGAGTCTAGGTTCTCATTGTTTGCTTTCTTTTCCAAAGGATCCCAATGCAAAAGGGAGAAAAAATAATTTCCATTTGCACAGTTTTTGCAAATGAAGAGAGGTTAGTCATGAGCATGACAGGAGGGAATCTGAATACGGTTCACTATTGGTCTGCTGGCAACCTTCAGTCTCGAAAGACTCTGGTATCGTGCTCTGAATGGTGGTTCTGGAACAGCGTCTAGTGTGGCTGAAAAAGCCAATTCAGGAGTGAAGGGTTCACTACTGTCCGCGGTTTCAGGTATCTGTGGTAGCAGCAGGATCATAGCCCCCCCAGGTACTTGGGGTGCCTGTACAAAATGCAAAAAAACAAAAATTAACAACACTTGTAGGCATGATTTCATAGGTGTATTGAAAAATGAAATATTCATTGTTCATTGTTTATTTAAAATACTTATATCCCTTTTAAAAAATGCACCCAGTGCCTGACTTTCCTAGTTGTGGTACAGTGGCTGGCTACTATTCTGAAGACAAACTATTGATTCTTGCTTTTACGAAGTTTCATTTGTGCAGTTCTTCTGCATCAATGGGATTTTTCTGTCTCTGAGGTCTTTACGATAAAAATAGACATTCTTCATACATTTCATTATTTAAATGCAGAGGATTCCATAGCAATTGGGAGTGTGAGTGCATTCCCATACATTAAAAAAACATTGCTTTCAAAGATTCAAACTTTTTATGGAAGAACACATTCTAGATAAAGGATAATAGTTCTATAGAATGTAGAGATTACATGCTGAAAGCCAGTGTTAGCTATTTTATATTCAACACTATCAAACATCTCAAAAAGCTTTAGCATGTGTTTCCCATTTCAAGTTTATTCTGAAGCAAAGTTAAACAGCATTTTGAAAAGCCTCAGCAAAGTCACATTCCTTTCATCATGAAGCAAACTATTGAGTTATTCCAGAATACTGTTTCTGCTTGTATGAAGCTGCCTGATTCTGAACCAAGGCTATTGGTCAATCCATCCCCCTATGGACCATCAACAGCTCTCTGTCATTTCAGGCAGAGTTCTTGCCAAGCCCTCTTCCCCAAGATCCTATCCAGTGGAAATGAAAGGGATTGAACTGTGGAACATTTTGGACTACTATGAAAATGATGGCCCCTCCCATACCTACTTTAATAAAGATGGACTTTTAATAGGGTTGAGGACCATCATGAACATGGAAAGCAGTCTTATACTGAATGAGACCATTGTTCCATCCAGCTCAGTGGCTCTCCAAGGTTTCAGACCAACATTTTTCTCCACCCTATAAGGAGATACCAGGGATTACAGGCCCGAGCCTGATCTTTACATGCCAGCTCACTGTCAGCACACACTGTAGTAAACGTGCCGTAAGGCACACATGCAAGCATTAGCGCTGGCCCAGCACAGGCACTGGCTCAGCACAAGCCCGTGTTGAGCCAGCGCTAGTCAGAGGCTGGTGAACTGCTGCCAAGGTGCTCTGTGTGAACTGCCAGCAGGTGCTCTGGACAGCGGAGAGGTAAGTGGGGGTGTGGGGGGAGGTGAGGGAGGCGTTCCGGGGCGGGGGAAGGTGGGAAAAAGGCGTGATGGGGAAGGAGCAGGATTGGAGGGGGGTGGGACTGCTGGAACTCTGCTCTGCCGGATCCAGAGCCCCTTATTGGGCCTTGCAGCCCGACACGGGACTGTCTTAGTCTGTGCCAGCTAAATAGCTGCTGCAGAGTCAAGTTGACCCACTGCAGGGCTATGTTCCTTATCTGGGGGGAAGGTGACAAATGTTCCCTTCCCCTGAGGAGCCGCTGGCGGCTGTCCAGCATGCTCAGAATGCCATGGCAGCCATTTTGATGCTGTGGCAGCCTCTGCATGCCGGGCAACTCAAGATTTGGCTGTAAACCTACCCTGCACATGCCCAATCTCATCTGATCTTGGAAGCTAAGCAGGGTCAGGCCTGGTTAGTACTTGGATAGGAGACCGCCTGGGAATACCGGGTGCTGTAGGCTTATACCATAGTCTTTCGAGACTGAAGGTTGCCAACCAACCAGAGCAGGTGCTCTTCTGACTGAGCTATGGTCCTTCTCAAAGAAGAGCTATAAGAATATTTATTATCTGTGGGATGTTCTTGAGTACCTTTTTAAAGTAAAAAAAAACAACAACACACACACATGAAAAAGTAGACCTTGTTAGAATTATTGTGGCAGAGGCAAAAACAACAGCAACAAAAAGGTGTGTGACCTTTAGCTAACTGCCTATTCCAAAGGCTGGGAAAGGGTAAAGGAACCATTTTAATGTTTGAGAGAACATGAGTGTATCCATGGGATGTGATGAAGAAATGCACAATGGCATCTGTGCTGTATCAAAGCACTCTAAGGACAAATGTTTGTGAAAGGAGCCAAGTTGCTCCTAACTGGAACAGACATTTGCACCTTGTGATCACAGTTTCACCACCTTCTCGGATCTAATGTCAGCTTCTCCATCACCATGTGTGGAGTTGCCCTCAGGCACAGCAAGCTAAAAATAAATTACACAAACACATGTACAAATCAAGCAAAGATGGAGACCTCGGACTGCTCCTTGACTGTGTAAATAGCTCCAGGATTGCTGAAATCCTGTTTCAGTTTTTTAAAAATTTAAATTTTCATATACTTCAGACAAATTGTACAGTTGTATACTGACATTCTGCTCAAATAATGCACACTATGCAGTAAGGCAACCTAGGTGTGGTTGCCCTTGAAAAGTTTTTGCATCTGGGCAGAACCATCCAGGGCTGGGTCCCTACTATCAGGGTTTAGAAGCACCTTTTATGTCTCCCACAACATGACAGAAGGAAGGCCCATAGCCAGGGAGACAGACCAGGGACAGACTGCACTTGCTCCCGGTGTGGAAGGGACTGTCACTCCCGAATCGGCCTTTTCAGCCACACTAGACGCTGTTCCAGAACCACCATTCAGAACGCGATACCATTGTCTTCCGAGACTGAAGGTTGCCAACATGAGTATGTCTCCCAATCTAATCCGTTTTCGAGCTTGTATATGCTGGTTTTTTCTTAGAATTTTTTTTTTAAACTGAAAATAAATAAGCCTTTGGAACAGGAAAACAACTGTTGGCAACATGAAGGAAGGGACAGATGATGATGATGATGATGATGATGGTGATGGTGATTGCGATGATGATTCAGGTTCTTAAGTCTTCTCCCTCTGAACATGGTCATCAATGTTTGGGGCTTTCTGTGTTTAGACAAAAAAGCTTTACCACAACAGTTGTTAAATGGGTAGTGAAACTGTCAGTCCTGAGTGAGCAATTTGACAGGCAACCTTCTCACACATATTTACATCCTACTGCAGTAATAAAAGTTTTGAATTTTCTCTAAGAGGCAAGCAAGTTGGCAGACTGTCTAATGATAATGTCCATTGATCTGGTTTTTATCACCATTTTCTAGAGGGGAAAAAACGTGGAAAGTATCTTTCTTATTACCTTCTAGAGAAAAAGCAAACAAATGTGTTAATTTGGCTCATCTACTTTTGATGACAGAAAGGAAGATTGAAAGTTTCACAAACTTCTTCAGTCAGAGGCAAGGAGTAAAATGCACAGTGCATGTAGGTTAAAGCTGGACCTAAATATTGCTTGAAATATAAATCATCTCCCTGAGAAAGAGCTTTGTGAAGATTAAAAATGTGTATTCTGTGTATATCCTCCAACACAATGTGATAACAATTCACTACTGTTGAATGCAGAAAGCTTTGACATACAATAGAGTTGTGGAGTGGGGTGGTGCATTTGGCCAACAAAATACTCTTCCCTTCCCATTTCCCCTGCTGGGGAGCCAATCAACAGTAAGGAGGCAAGAAAGTCTCAATCCCTGTAGGAATTCCTGAGTCTTTAGGTTTCCTTGTGGGTGACTGATACTGAGCATTTATACTAGAGTAATACTTATAGTGGATTCTGATAAATCTAGCATCCAAAAAAGGGATTAAGATTCTAAATTAATTCTAGTCAGCTCCAGCAACAGGTTGCTGGAAGCCTTGGGGCAAAGCTCAATTCTGTGTGTCACCTGCTCATCCCCAATTGCACACTGAGTGCAGCTATTAGTGCTGTGAGACTGGGGTTGGCCCAGCCTCTTGGGCTCTCTGACGGGTTTGGGCCCTCAAGCAGTGCCCTTCTGGCTGATTCCTGATGCCTGATTCTATTTCATTATTCAGGATGCTTGCTAGAATTTGAAAGGGAAGATCTGAATCTGCTAAAAGGACAATCTGCATGTTGAAAAAAAAATTAAAAATAAACCCTGCCAAAATCCAGTGTTCCGCCCACCCAAATTCAGATCTGGCTGGCGATTGTATTCCAAAAGTACTATGCATATATGAGTGGAGCTTACAGTTCACAAATATGAGCAAAAAACCCGCAAGACAAATATATACTGCAAGGTATTGACAACTGGGAGCGCGTGGTGTGCTAGTTCTTACAACGGGCTTCTATGGTATTCCTGCTTGAATTACTATTCAATTAAATCTGATGTAGGAACATGGTTTAATGGCATGAATACCAGGAATGGCAAAAAAAGAAACCAAGCTTCTTTTTTTTAAGGTAAAAAAATGCGTTATTGTTTTTATGTCCAGATGAGTTCCTTATCTCTTTTCGGTATCATACTTACATCTTTAAATAAAACATTAGTCAATATATAGTGCCTAATAATTAAGGGCCCAATCCTATCCAACTTTTCAGCACTAGTGCAGCCTCAATGCAGCCTCAAAGTAAGGGAACAAATGCTCCCATACCTTGAGGATGCCTCTGTGATTACCTCCCCACCACAGGATGCAGCGCACACCCCATGGGCATGGCTGCACCGGCACTGGAAAATTGAATAGAATTGGGCCCTATTAAACAATGTAATATCCAAGTAATCTGTTCCATTAAAAAAAGAGAAAACCATTCCATTGCCTTCTTCCTTTATTATCCCCACAGAATCACTATTGTTTTTGGCATTTTATGCCATATTAATTATGGGATCATAACTGGTGCATAGCTCTTACTTTCCTGACACTAGATTTACTTGTTTGGAAGAGTTATTATTGCAAAAATTCAGCAGCGGTTCAGTAGTTTATTTAAGCATATCCTGTGGATGGGCAAAAAGATCTCTATGTTGCTCTCTGAAGTGATCTAATCTGTGGATGATCTCTCCTTCAAATAATCTGCCAGGCTTCAACCATTTGAAAAGGCTGGACTGCAAGTTCTCTGCCGCAATCTGTTTCAAAGGCTGAGATTAACAATTATCTGAGAACAGCGTAGGAAGAGAACTGAATGTTCAAGATTGATAAGTAGTGTTGAAAAAGCCAGGGAAGCTGAGAGAGTGTGCAATTAGTAGCAACTATAATTAATGCATTTGATGAGATCATAATCTCCTTTAGAAGGTATGTGGATCACAACGTTAATTTCAGCAGATTGGTTATTTATTTCATTGTACCAAAAATGTTCCTTTAATCTTGCTGTAAAACAGAAAAATGGAATTCCACAGGTCTGCCTAGTATTTGACCTTGCATGTTTGATCATATATTGCTTTCTTTATACCCACTCTCACCATAATGATATTAAAACTTTTCTTTGTGCAGTCAGTTCCATGATAGGCTTTTCTATGTCTTCAATTGAGAACACAGTACTTTATCTTGTTAATGTGCAGTAGACGGAAGGCATTTTTTTGCTTCCTTAAACTTAGAACCCAATTCCCCCTTCCCAAGATTTCTATAAAGACTGTTCCCAGGCTGGCCTAGCAATGAGGCTGACTGAATCACTAGCTCCAAGTTGTGGAGGATGGGGGAAATTTGGGGTGTACCATCTGCTTCTCCCCTCCAGTCCACTGTCTGTCAAGCCATTTCAGTCAGCTCTCTGATCCTCTTTGCACTCACTGAGAGCATGTAGGAAGGAGATTAGGGGCCCAACCCTATCTGATTTTCCAGAACCGGTGCAGCCATGCCAGTGGGGTGTGCACTGCATACAGTAGTGGGGAGGAAATCACAGGGGCCTCCTCAAGGTATGAGAACATTTCTTCCCTTACCTCGGGGCTGCATTGCAGCTGCACAAGTGCTGGAAAGTTGGACAAGATTGGGCCCTAGGGCAGCAACAGCCCATCTTTTCCAGTGGAAGGTGGGGGGGGGGAAGCTTCCACCACCACCACCGCCACCATGCTTCTCATTGCTATCTCTACACTTGCCCACCTGGCTGCTTAGGAAAGTGGCTGGGTGAACAAAAATAGGCAGAGTGCAGTTATCCTGCCTCTACCTCTTAACCTTCTGCTATGGTGCCGCCACTGTGCTCTCACTCTGTGCGGTCCTATTTAAAATAAACCAGATGTATGGAGCATTCCAAGAATACTCCCAGCATGCTGCACTCATTCTGTGTACAGTCAGTTCTCTTTGTATGCAAATTCACTATCTATGAATGTGCTTATCCGCAAGAGGCAGAATTACTACCTTCTCTTGTTATCCATGCCTCTGTTCTCATCTGCTGTGCAGAGACCTTCCAGAGGCTGCAGGGACCTTCAGAATGGTGCCTGTGACCAGTGCAGACCATTTTAAAATGGTTGGCGGATTCTGTGGTTCTCACACATTTAGCACCAGGACCCACTTTTTAGAATTATCTGGAAGTGATGTCATGACTGGAAGTGACATCATCAAGCAGGACCATTTTAAACAATCCTAGGCTGCAATCCTACCCACACTAACCCAGGAGTAAGTCCCATTGTCTATCATTGTTAAAAGCATATACAGAGTAGCCTGTTCAAAGTACAGGTCTGTAACATTTCCCCAGATGCAGTCACATACCATGGTAGCATCAAGTCTAAAACTTTAAAAATAAATTATTGAAATGAATGAGGACTCACCTGAAATTGGCTCGCAATCTACCTGGTAGGTCCCGAGGGGATTGGACAAGTTTCTGGAGGAAAAATCCATTACGGGGTACAAGCCATGATGTGTATGCGCAACCTCCTGATTTTAGAAATGGGTTATGTCAGAATGCCAGATGCAAGGGAGGGCACCAGGATGCAGGTCTCTTGTTATCTGGTGTGCTCCCTGGGGCATTTGGTGGGCTGCTGTGAGATACAGGAAGCTGGACTAGATGGGCCTATGGCCTGATCCAGTGGGGCTGTTCTTATGTTCTTACGACCCACAGTTTGAGAAACACTGCACTAGGGGTTCCAGGAACCTAGTGGATAATGAGAACTGGCTGTATTTTAAACAGGGTCATATTATGGAATAACAGTGAGAAAGCAGCAGTTGAAAGTAAAGGAGCTGGTTCTACCTCCTCTCTCCCCCCTTTTCTTACCCATCTGGATGCTTTCTTGAGCAGCATGGAGGTCAATGAGAAGGAGGATGAGGAGGAGTTTGTGGCAGTGGGATGCATGCACAAGGTGATTTATTGGTTTTGGTTTGTCGGAGGGTAGCAGGGGCAGCATCCCCCACAAAAAAATCAGATGGCATCTCTATTTGGCTGCTTCTGCCTATTCCACCATCACCTTCAACAGAAAGTGAGTCCAGCTTCTGCAGATGAAAGCACTTTGAAAAAGGACTTTAAGTATTATATGGTGAATTTTCACTATCCTGATTACCATACTGAAAGAACTTCCATGTAAAACACACAACTTCATTGTGTAGTTCCAGCTCTAATTCCCAGTCCTGTCAGTTAGGCCCTTTTTGTTTAGTAATGGAATATCTCTGCACTGATTTAACAGCGAATACAGTACTGTGCTTCTGTTTATGTCTTGCGCACATGCACAAGAACATTATCAAAATACACAGACACCAGCACCTGTGCATATTGCTAGCTAACGTCCATATATATGTATATCAGCGACCATATACTGTATGAACATCCGGGCTGAGGTCAGGATGATGCATTTTCCTCTAGGTGGGTATGAATGCATTGAGAAAAATTGCAGTGTGAGAAGCAGCACTCAGGTGGAATTTCTTGGGCAAACTAAAGTGATTATTTATTTTGAGACTCAGTAGGAGCAAAGAGGAGATGAAGCAGTATTGACCTACTTATAATCCCTCAAGGCAGACAGAGTGACATCTGCTAATTAAGGTGCTCCATGAATTTATAATGTAATTGAATATTTTAACTAGCACTTATACTAGACTAATACCTTTAATGGAGTATCTTATCCAGTCCCAGCTATTAGCTGTGCATAAAATAAAGTAAGCATCATATTTTCTTCTAAGTTCTCCATTAGAGAATGGAGACCCCTTTTACACATTGCAGTGGGAAAGTTTCAAATTACGGGGTGGAAAGTTTCATAGTGGCTCACAACCTCACTGCATGGATGCTTTAGTGCAGGCGTGTCAAACATGTGGCCTGTGGGCCAGATGCAGCTCCCAGAAGCTCTTTATCTGCCCCCCCCCCGTTTTAATTGGACTCTCCCAGAGCCACTCTTTCAGCAGTGCAGCTTCTCCCCAGGCATCACTTCGCAGAGCACCTCTTAGCTGCTAAACTGCAAAGTGAAACCTCAACAGAAGCAGCACTGCTGGAAAGGTGACCAAGCTTTTCCATATCTTGAAAATATAACCAAGATTTGCATATTTTTTACTTCTGCCATTTGCAGCTGATGAATTCCTACATGAGATCAAATGCTTATTCTTGGCCATCATCTGCCTAATGATAACACTTCCTGCTTGACATCATCACTTCAAGTCCTCAGCATGCACCAGGAATGTTATTCAGTCCGCTATATGAAACAAGTTTGTCACCACTGCTTTAGTGGATAATGTAATTTAGATTCACGCTGAAGACTTTCTTGCGTTTGTTGTCTGGGAGATACCCCAGCAAGTCACTTGGTATCAGAAGGCATATAAATTGTGTGTAAAGAACTGAGGAACTAGAAATAAGAAATTAAGTTGGTACTTTGTGCTTGGAGTTAACACTATGTCTTTTTCACCATGAGAGTTTGTAGCCAGCATCTGCCACCATCTACTGGTAGGCATAACATTAGTCCACATCTATCTGTTCTAACAGGAGGTTAGAACTGGCTGCTGCTAGAAGGAGCAAAAAATCCTTTTTGATTATTGCCAGTATGATCTGAGATTATAATTTATTTGAGAAAGCTAAGTGTTAGTCTTTCCTTATGTTTCCCTCACTGACACCAGAACAACACTGGTAGTAGTAGCTTCCTCCTTTTCTGCCACCTCTCCATGTCGCTAGTTCCAGGACCAGCCCCTTCATGAAAACAACTGAAATGGTCACCTGAGGAAGCAGATTGGTCAGGGGCCCCCTGGAGTGGAAGTACCTAATTGCTGGATGGAAGGAAGACTGGATTGGAAGGAGAAAGGATAGAGTGGGGAAAAAAAGTGTGGAGGGGAATGGAACTGCCAAGATAGAACATAGCAGAATGGGAGGTCATCAGGTAAGGGGGGCAGCATTTAGCATGTTTCCTCGGCTATCAAGAGGCCTTGGCCAACTCTGACAAACTCTGTCAATTGGGAGACTATTAATAGCAGTCTCCTATTCCATGGTGTTTTAAGTGCCTGACTTAACCCGACCCCTCCTACCTAACCTGCTGAAGACCCTGGCCTTCTCGCTGGTGCTCCTGCAGCATGTGCTACTGGGGTATACTTCACAGTTTCTTTTCAGCAGCCAGGGCTGGCAGAATGTGCATGGGCAGCCCAATAGGATTCCTCTTTGGTTTCTTCAAAAGATACACCATTTACTGTGTGGCTTTGAATTGTCCCTTTCTTTGGATGGAAGAATATAATTGTTTCTATGCTTCTCTACATATTCAATCTGAGCAGCTCTTTGTATACGTGTGAGAGTTAAGGAGATCCATTATGCCAGAATTTGAGGATCATTCATCTAAATCAACATTATAGCTGGTGGCAAAGACTGTAGGAAAGGTGAGCCAGCTGTTAGGAAGATTTGGAAGAGGACCTTACCCCGACAGTGTTCATCACACAACATCTGAATGTAATGAATGAAAGCAGGTGTGGCTAAGAGACTGAGCTGCACATTAGAATTTTCCCATGTTCATCTTGCCTCTGCCTTGAACTTTCACCATGTGGCCTTAGGCAAGCCTCTCCCCCTTGGTCTCAATTCCCTAGCAGCCATAATGATGCTTAAACACTGTACAGGATAGTTTTAAGTACAGCATCAGGATAACAGATGTGAAGTGCTTTGCACACTCAGAAAGCATTACTGTATATAAATGTTAAGTACTGGGCTAGATGTTATAAGTTTGGAATCAGGGGAGACTAAGGGCCCAATCCTGAACAGTGCATGCCAGCTTACCGCCGGCGCGTACTGTCGCAAGCAGGCCTGGGCCCGTGTTCCACCTCCTGGTGGTTGCCTGGACAGCTGGGTGGCAGAGAGGTGAGTGGGGGTGTGGGAGGAGGCGTTCTTGGGTGGGGGGAGGGCAGAGGGTGGGAGGGAGGTGTGGAGGGGGAGTGAGCAGGAAGGAATGAGGGTGGAGAGCTTGGCTCCACCAGTTTCTGAGCCCCATGTCAGACCATGCAGTCTCCAATTCTGTGTTGGCTTAAGAGCTGCTGCAAAATCAAGTAGTCCCATTGCAGGGCTACTTCCTTTACCCGGTTCCTCCAAGGAGCTGCCACGGGCTGCCCAGTTGTGTATTGGATGCTGTGGTAGCAGTTTTGGCTCTAAAGCAGACCTGCACACCGGGCAGCTCAGGATTGGGCTGTAAGGGTGTGATCCAAACCCCATGCATGGCCAGCGCAAGTCCCTTGTGTCGGCCTGGGAGGGTTGCAAATGTGCCGTAAAGCACTTTTGCGCCTTCTTGTGAGTTGACTGGACTGGCGCAGGTATGTGCTGACCGAGCCCAGTAAGTTTGCACCAGCTGAGGTCAGCTGGCACAGGGGTTGGGGGGGGGCTGCTTCTTTTTACTCAGATTTGCACCACCTCTTTAGGTGGCACAGATCCAAGTAGAACCATGGAGGTTTCTGCGGCGCTCCCTGGGGTAAGGGGAATTTTTTCCTCTTGCCTCTGGCCAAGCATCAGCCAGCCCAAGACTTGCACTGGATACAGCACAGGCCCACTGGCTTGCCTGTTCTAGCACAAGTTAGGATTGCACTGCCCAGTAGAGAACATATTTTTTTATTTTTAAGTTTTCCAGAATATCCCACAGTTAAGCAGATACATCTGTCCCCTAATATTAAAGCCAGAAGCTTTGTTAGGGGCAAAGTGCTGTCACTCTCAGTGCCTTCTCTTAGGAAACGTATTCATAGTAATTGGAATGTACCATAAAGAGGAGTGAAATTGAATCAGCCTGACAGCATCAAGGCCTGAGGTTGACAACTCAAAATATGCTACTGTCCCACAGCATGTGCTTCCCCCCTGGATATTTGTAGGCAGGCTTCTAGCACTTTTCTGGTCGCTTTCAAGTCCTCTCCTGAGGAATCTGATGACAGAGATCAAGACTTTCTGCATAGCAGCAACCAGAATTATTGAAATCAGACACAAAGAACTCTGGGACAATTTAATGTTTTTCAGCTTTGGTTCTAGCTATGTAAACATTCAATTTCTTCAGCCATTCTATATTAGGGAAATCCCTTATATGACCTTGAACGGCGGTTCTGAAACCTTTGGGCTTCATGATCCAGCTCGTCATCTGTGATGGGTTGTGGGTTCACAACTGGCTGATGCGCTGCTTGGCATTATGGGGTGTGACACAGAAGTTGCTTCTTAATTGTGCTGGCACAGAATTTGTATCATTGGCCACATCACATCATGCAATGCATACACAAACTGTGGATCATGACCCACAGGTGGGCTGTGACCTGATTTTTGATTAGTTACAGGTCTGGCATGACCAGGACGATGCAGGGCAGTCTGTGGTGTGATGCAGCCAATTTTTCCCAGCTATAGTTTTAAATGTATTCATATTTAATTATTAATTCCCCATGAAAGAGAAGAATACTTCCATAGATTTGCAAAATGTATAACTAACATAGGGCCCAATTCTATCCAACTTTCCAGCACTGGTGCAGCTGCAACGCAGCCCCGAGGTAAGGGAACAAATGTTCCCATACCTTGAGGAGGCCTCTGTGACTGCCTCCTTACCAAAGGATGCAGTTCTTACCCCATTGGCCCAGCTGCACCAGCCCTGGAAAACTGGATAGGATTGGGCCCATAATGTCCTATCTTCTGTGAGCTGTATGTTTTTATCAGTTATCAAAACCATGCTTCTTTCATGGTGGTGTTCATTGCATTGAAATAATGTTAATACCTTTTTTTTCTCAAGTCATGGATAGTCTGTGTAAAATGATTGCACACTGAGGCAGTCCTTTCTTCCTTCGCTGAATTGGGGGACTGTTCTGAATGTGGCATAGCATAATCCCACCAGCTTTAAAATCATGATTTTATCAGCTGCACCGCATTTTGAAGAATCAGAGCCCAATCCAAACAAGCTCGCGCAGGCCCAGCCCCAGCGTGCATTGTTGCAAACGTGCCATAAGTCTCACCTGTGATAGTCCACGCAAGTCCTGTGCTGTAGCTCGCTCAGCATGAGCCCGCTGGTGTCGGTGTTCTGGGGCAGGGGGAGGGAATGTGGCAGGAGGGAACAGATATGGTGACAGGCTCTGTCGCCATATCCCGAGCCCTCTCCCAGCCCGGGACACCCTACATGGGTCTCTTCGAATCAGCACCCACTCAATAGCAGGTGTACATCCAAGGAAACCCATCGGGGCCACCTGGTGATTACTCCAAGTAGTCCCCTACCCTGAGTAGCCCCGGTGCTGCTGAGTAGCCCCATGGGATGCAGCAGTAGCCATTTTGCTGCTGCAGCCCCAGGCACTGAGAAGCATTGGATTGGGTTGTCACCCAAGGCTTCTGTTCTCATTGGTGACAATAAGGCAGTCATTTTTTAATCCTTTGTTGTTCAGATTGTTCTAAAGTTTGGATTGTGTGCCTGCAGTAGTCCAAGAACCAGTAAGCTATCAATAACTTCATTAAGAGTTGCTCTAATGATCTCATCTCACTGATGGTCTCAGACTCATCCAGATCCAAAGCAGGAATCTGACAGGCGAAGAGTTAAACATGCTTGATTAGTCCTTGATTTTGTCAGTCAGTGAGATGTGGAGCAGCTTTGAATGTTATATATACCAACCAACAAATTAATAATCAAGATATGGAAAGCTTAACTAATTTCTTTTACAGCTTCTCTTTCTTTCTTCTCTCTTTTTTTCAGTCTGTTCCCAGTTCTCCAAGGGTGTCTATGCTATCTTTGGCTTTTATGAGAGGAGGACTGTCAACATGCTCACATCCTTCTGTGGGGCACTCCATGTCTGCTTTGTAACACCCAGCTTCCCTGTTGACACATCCAATCAATTTGTTCTTCAGTTGCGTCCAGAACTGCAGGACGCCCTCATCAGTGTTATAGAATACTACAAGTGCCAGAAATTTATGTACATTTATGATGCTGACCGGGGTGAGTTATGAATCAACATTGAGGGGAAGGCAGGGGGAAGATGTTGGGCCCTTATTAGTCATAGGAAGTACCAAAGTTTAAACCTGCCATAAACGTACTAAGATTGCAATCCTACACACATGTACCTGGAAGTAGGTTCCATTAAACTCAATAAATAGCCATGCACAGGATTTTTGCAGGCAGGTTCCTTAGGCTAACCACCACCTCATAGCCTCAGGATTACCTCATGGGGGGGGATTACCTATTGGGGGGGGGAGAAGAATAATGCAGATCTACCTTACAGGATATTGTATAGCATGTGAAGTGCTTGAGCCTTCTGAAGTTCTATTTAACTATTGCTTCTTGACATGAGGGTTAATGAGAATAGGGGTGAGCGATATGTATAAATGCATAAACTCTGGAAATTGTCAGAAAAGAAAAGGCACACAAAAAGTCTTATCTAAGAATTACTCCAGGGATTCATGTTTGCTTCCTATTCTAAGCTAACCTCATCCCATTTCAGGCTTGTCAGTCCTTCAAAAAGTGTTGGACACAGCCGCAGAGAAAGACTGGCAGGTGACAGCTGTCAATATCATGACAACGACCGAAGAGGACTACAAGTCACTCTTCCAGAATCTGGAGAAGAAGAAGGAACGGGTTGTGGTGGTTGACTGTGAATCGGAACGGCTAAATGCTATCTTGGGCAAGGTTAGTCCTCACCACAGGCACATATAAGGCAGGGAAAGGATGAAGGGTGGAACAGAGAAACCTGAAAGAATATAATAGGTAGACATACTTTTACACTGGAGGTTCTTCTCATTTATCTGTCTTTATTGCTTGATGCTGATATTGTTTTAATCGTCTGTAGTAAGCTACCTTGAGGCCTCATTTGGGAGACTAGAAAATATAATATAAATATAATATGACCTCCTCCTGAACTGATATTTGTTGAAGACACAGCAAGGGAAGTGTTAAAAACATGCATTAAAATTCATACCAATAAATCTTACAACTCAACCATTGGATACGATTGGGCCCTAAGTGTCCTGAACAGGCAGCATGTTTGAGGATATTGGGGTTTTTTTTAGAGAGTGATTGCACAATTAGGTGTGCAAGGTGTGCAATTCAGGCTGCAATCCTAACCACAGCTTCCTGAGAGTAAGCCCCACTGAACAAAATAGGACTTACTTCTGAGTAGACCTGGTTAGGATTGTGCCCTAAGTCAATTTTGCTTACAATAATATGCTACAACCACTCTGATATGCATTGTGAAAGCATAGCTGCATTTGCGGAACAGCATCCCTAGCATGTCAGGCCACTGTGCAGGAAACGAAGAATATCTGTGGAAATAAACTGATGTGTTTTGCAAATCCCTGTACAAATTGCATGTCTGTTCTAATGCATAAAAAATTGTCCACAGCAAACATCTGCTGCGCTGTAACTCTGGGATTAGAGTGTTTATCAGATTAATCTCACTATTCCCCTGGGCTCCTCCCATCTGTTTATTTGTAGTCACCTGTTGCCTTCTGTTTCAAACCTGTGATTTATGCTGCAGAAGGAGCTATTTCATTCTATAGCTTTCCAGCCCCATGGTCACAAAGTATTCCCAATTCTTTAATGTACTGTAGACTGTTCTATTGAAATATAATAATAAATGGGAAGGCAGCAGGATTTGACTCTCAAGGTTCTAATGAAGGTCCTGGGCTTACTTCTCTGGAGAGCCAACTTTTATCTTTCATCTATCTTTTATCTTTTAAGTGAGCAGAAAGTGGAGAACTTCCTAATGTGCTCTAGTCCTGTAGGCTTTGATATTCCTGCACCTGCAATTTGTAACCCTGGTTCTATGCACACGGCAGCATATTTAAAGTCTTTTAGAGACTGACTACATTTCATTTGATTTACACGGAAGGATGTATTGTTCAGAGATCATCGGGAGCACATGCAGCCAAAGCTCCTTTGCTCTCTCCTTGAATGCTGGTCATTTGAAGGACCTCTGTGAAAAGAGGTGTGCCCTCACTGAGCCAATGTTATTTCTAGGAAATAAATCTCAGAATCTACTTTTACGCCCTTCATTTTATGTTTAATGGCATGTATATCAGAGATCAACTTTTTTCTTAGCAAAAATCTTTTTTCCTCCCCAGCAGGGCCAGGCAAGACACCGTGGCACCTGACGTGGTGTGCCAAATGCTGGTTTTTATTCTATTGGAATAAAAACAGCTTATCTAATGAAAGACTGTAGCATTGTTTTGGATACATTTTCAGTTTCTTGGCAGAGTGCATGTCCACAGTCACATTTATTTATTTATTTATTTATTTATTTATTTATTTATTTATTACACTTATATTCCACCTTTCCTCCAAGGAGCTCAGGCTGGCTTTCATTATTCTGTTCCCACCCCATTTTATCCTTACAACAATCCTGTGAGCTAGGTTAGGCTGAGGGAGAGACAGAGATTAGCCCAAGGTCAACCCCTGAACTTCAGTCCAGACAAAGCAGGAATCCAAACTTGGGTCTTCTCAGTTTGTCCTGTATGCTAACCACTACACCACTCTGGTTGGTGTGTAATAGGGCTATAGGTAATAGGTACCTGGCAATAGGTAATAGGTACCTCTGGCTATAGGTAATAGGGTGCCACACTCTAATTGAACTAAAAAAAAGTCCGCTTTCTGGGCCGTATGCTTTTAGGATTTGGTCTGTAGCAAACCAATTAACCTGGATTATTATGGTGATTTTGTTGTCCACAGTCTGCCATTTTTGTAGCATAACAGCCCAATCCTCAGCTGCCTGGAACACAGGGCTGCCGTGGCACCAAAATGGCTACCACAGCATCCAACGTCCAACCAGACAGTTTGCAGTGGCTCCTCGGGAGAAGGGGACTTTTGTTCCCTTCCCCCCGGTAAGGGAGAAACATCCCTGCAATGGGGCTACTCGATTCTGCGGTGTCTCTTGAACCACCGCAGAATCAGAGAGTTCTATGTCAGACCATGTTGGGCTCAAGATCCAGTGGAACTGAGCTTCACCAGTCCTGCTCTCCTCCCACTCCGCTCCCTCCCCCCGCCATACCTCCCTCCCTCCCTCCCTATCCCCCCACTCCCCCACCCTGGAATACCTCCTCCTGCCTCCCCCACACCCCCACACACCTCTCCGCTGCCAGGTGGTCTGGGCAACCACTAGACAGAAGAACGCAGTCCCAGCGCCGGAGTTTAATGGGACATACTTCTGAGTACACATGTATAGGATTGCACTATAAGAAAATAACAGAATCAACAGGACTCTTGCCCACACATATAAATTGCAAGCTTTTATGACAGCATTTTTATGACAGAGTTTTGTGGCAGGTTTTGCAAGCATGGCCTCTTCTGTCAAAGTGCTTCAACATGAGAATGCATCTCACCAAGTGAATTCTTCCATAGCATAAAAGGGAACAAGCAACGTTTAAATCCTTGCTGTACACAACCAGGGACCAAGCTATTCTGCAGATTAAAGAAACCTGTGCATATTCTTTCTTTGAGAGCAAATATTAGATGTGCTTCTGGTAACCAGAATGATTGCAAAAATCATTTCCAAACAATGGAGAGCAATTGACATTTCACTTGTTTTAAATCTCACTTTCTGGGTTCATTTGATTCTATGTATGTCCCACCTCTCTCACCTGCACCGATATTCTTCCAACACACATTTACCCTCCTCCTCCCAAAGTCATGAAACTTAGTCTCTTTCTATGGTTAGGAGAAATGTATGTAACAGAAACAAGCCTTTCCTAAAAGTTCATGCTGATCTACACCAGTTCCAGACATATTTGCTTCAGTCATTATTTAATTATCCCACCCAGGAGATCTGTGCGGTGTTGAAAGGTGGTGAAGCCTTACTTATTTGTATCCAGAAGCGCTAACAAACGTCTACTTGGATAACACTAATTGAGGTGCTGGGATATTAGCATAGAAGTCAGACAGCTTTTAATGTATACTCAAGAGCATTTCAGCTGCAAAAGGCTAAAGCAGGTGAGCCAGTTAACATATGAACAAGTGTCCAATAACTGCTAATCCATTTGGTGATAATTGTAGAGCGAAGGATCTTTATGACATTGTTTAGCATTTGTGCACATCTCACCTGGGTATTGATGTTTAATTGAAAACCCATTCATACAGCTCCCTTCTATGGTCATGTGCTCTGAAAAAAAAAAGGCCTGGAATTTAATTTGTTTTGTATGTTTATTTGGGTTTATAACTGGAAACCTAATAAAAATACAGGCGCGACAAAAGAGGCTGACACAAATAGCTCACGACTTCTCTCCTTGGCCAAGAACACTCCCCTCCATTCCAAAATTGGCCTTATCACAGAGCTTTTGTTCCACGGACGTTTGATAGGAGGGCGCCATCCATTAATATTGCGCTAGTGGACACAAATGGCTCCAAACACAAAGCCAATAAAAATAGATGAAGAACAGGACAACTACATTTGCCCTTTAAGAAAGGTCTTTCAATTCCAGAAAGGCAGCAGAAAGGTATTTATTATTGGCAAAGAAGCATGACAGCATTATGGACCGTTCCACATTTCTGTTGACAAAGAAGCAGTAAAACTGTCGTGAGTTCGGCCCCAGAAAGGTCACAGTGGTGGTGGGTAAAGAATAGTCAGACAACAATAAATGTTCTTTATAGAGGAACATCTTATATAAGCTCACACTCTGTCTTCCAATGACATCTTCCAATGGCTAGATTTGAGTGCTCTGGGGCAATGTTTGCTCTCAATGCATTGTGCAGAGTGGATCAAATTGAATGCAGTAGAGTAGTGCCATGCCCATGGTGTTGGAAGGGAGGGGGCAGAGCAGAGCAATCAGCGAAAGCACCCCCTTCCTATGGTAAGATATCCCACCATTCAGGCTAGTTGCTGTTAATAAAACAGACATGGCTTATTGACCACAATTACAGATGGATGTATTTGAAAGCCATTCCTTGATATCCATACTTGTAGGCCGTGAAATATACCATGCAATGTACTATCCGCAAATGCTTAATATTCCTAGCTACCTTTTGCTAGGAAGGTATGCTATCTTTTCTGTTCTTGTGAAGGTTTGTTTATTTTAAAGTTAATTTCAAGTTTTTTGTATGTTTTTTTTAACACCAGTATATTTTAAGTATTCTATGCTATATTTATTTTTTCTTTCTTTTTCTCCCAAAATGAAAACCAACTATTTAAAAAATCAGTAACACATATACAGGAGCAGAGGCTTAGTTAAGGTTTCATAAGAAATATTTTATTGACCTCCCAATCTTATCTAAACGCTGCACTGGCAAAGCATGCATTCCATTGGCAGGCACTGTAGCAAAAGCATTATAAAGTGCTTTGCAACAGCACAAGGCCAGGAGCCTTCCTGTGTGTGTTACAGGATGCTGTCAGGATGCCCACGGGACCAAGTTAGTCCAGCACAGGGTGGGGGAAGGCAGTGGGAGGGGGTTGAATAGTGCAGGGGAGGGTTGTACAGAATGGTGAAAGGGGAGTGGGTGGGTGTTTCAGGCCCAGGAGGCTGCAGGATCAGTGGCACTGGTGTGCACCATATCCAAACCCCCTTCCTGGGCCTGATCCACCTGCATGGATCAACACAGACGTGTGCTAGCTATAGAGCTGGTGCAAGTCCAAGTTAACCTATAGTGCCTGCTCAGGCTTATCCAGGGGCAAGGGGACAGGGTAGCCAGCATCACTGTATCGCTGCACAGAAATTTAGTGAGGATTGGGCTGCTACTCCTTCAGTCTGATGAGAACTCTCAGCTTGAATTGGGAAATATTTTTAAGTAGCTTTTCTGTCATCCTGATGCAAATTTTCTCTTTGAAGCACAACTAGGCTAAAATAATTACAGAGGCAGGAGATACTTTGCAAAAGTTGCTTAACTTTTCCAGGAAATATTAAATAAAATGCATTGTGTTTCACCATTGCAGATCATCAAGCTTGGAAAAAATGGGATAGGATACCACTATATTCTTGCAACTTTGGTAAGCGAGATCTTGATTGTTCATGGTTGCCTGCAATGTGTATTGTCTGATCAATGCCCTTTTATTGATTGTAAATTGATTACTCATGGAAGGTGCAAATATATTAGAATGTTTTGCACAAACCGTAGAGGGTCATAGTCGTGTGATACTCACCAGCTAACAGTACAGAATGCACATATAGAGGTTCATGTCACAGCTTGGAGTGTTCTAATTTTTTAATGTAATTCTTGAAAACAAATGTCTTTGTTGGGAAGTGTAATCCCTAAATTTAGTACAATTACAAAGATAGGGGTGGAATGAAAAGAGAGACTCACATCCTTACTTGTCTCCTCATTCCTGTCAACTGATCATTTCAATTGATCAATCAGTGCCTCCCTGGGCAGTTTCTTCAGGTAGCAGAATAGCCTCTGCAGATATCTTACAGAGGTTATCTAGGCATCATATATCTATGGCAGTTTCTTAAAGTATTAGTGTCCTTTATCTGACTACTATCCAGTTAATGCAAAAACATCATTCTGGAAAAGACTAAGGAAGACTAAGACTAAGAGACTAAGGAAGTGCCAAGAAAATGTATGCCTAAACTAGGATCATCATGGTTTCTGTCTTAAACAGAAAGAAGAGGAATGTGAGAACATTTTTTAAATCGCACAGTAATGAATCATTAAGAATAACAAACACACATGGCTGTGATCCACCTCATTTATCATATCAGCAGATACACTAAGGACACAATCCTAACCCCTTCTGTCAGTGCTTTCCAGCACTGGCATAGCAGTGCCAATGGGACATGTGCTGCATCCTGCAGTTGGATGTCACTCATGGAGGCCTCCTCAAAGTAAGGGAATGTTTGTTCCCTTATCTCAGAGCTACAGTACCCTTATGTCAATGCTGGAAAGTACTGACATAAGGGGTTAGGATTGCACCCTAAGTGTATATAATGATAATTGTAACTGCAGTGTCTGTATTAGATTTAAATCTTCTATAATCCAGAAAACATTACTTGCTATGAAGCGATTCCACTTGAAGGTCAACAGTTGCCAGGTTTGGGTTAGCAAGTCATTACTGAATGTTTATAGCTGTAAAGGAGACTAGATTTACAGCCCAATCCTATCCTTCCTCCCTCCTCCCCCACTGATGCAGCCACGCCAAAAATGGATGCACTGTATCTAGCAGAGGGGGTGGATTGGAAGGCTTCAGCAAGGGAACAGGATTGCTGTTGGATCCACCCTTTTCTGCAGCCTCCCTGCCCCTTTCCACCCAGTGTCTCTCCCTCCCCACCCCGTTCTGCCCCCCCCACCTCTCCCACTGGTTTACTTGCTCCAATGGATGGCCAGCAGTCTGATGATGTGGGCTGGAAGGCTCCAGACTTCTGATGGCACTCCAGCAGTGCTGAAGGACTGCCTTTTATGAGAGGTGCTGACTGTTTTACAGCAGTCAGTGACCTGTGGATCATCACAGTGCTGCCCAGCCCCATAAGGATTGGGCTGTAAATTAATTTAAGCAGCTTCATAGTTTGGGAGAGATAGAGTAGATGCAGATTTATGGCACACATCGGTAATTCCATATTCAAGTGGATTTTTTGTGACTCTGTATTTAGGTGCCAATCATTTTGCTTATGTCATCTTATGTCTAAAGATAATTTTGCCACCAATGAGGCTAATATTCAGACAAAAGCACTCTCTCTCACACACACACATTCAAAATGACAAATGTTTTGGTGAAGTTGGATCCCATGCATTTGACGAGTCTCATGCAGTGAGAAGACTCCAGAGCCCTTCTGTCTTTTTGTTCTCTAATGTGACTGCTAATAATTGTTTAAGGGTTTGTTATTGTGTATGTCATGGCCACATGGCTTCAATATGTCCGTACTTTCAAACTCATTTAATCTAGGCCACCACACAGCTATAATGTGCTATAATGACTTTCACTCTCCACTAAACTGCACAACATTTCCGTCAGTGTACCAAAAGTGAAGTGTTCCATGTCCCATTAGCAATCCCAGGAGCCCTCTCAGCAAAAGAACAGATTGGGACTTCAGTCAACTATAATATTCTACTTACCGTTTGACTCAGTGGTAAACATTGCCTTTTTAAAGACGAGGCTGTTGAAGACGGAGATGTGGGACTTGGTTTTTTCCTCCTTCATGTTTGTTGAAAATTAGGTCAGCATATAAGTGATGCGCTAAACAAGAAAAGATGTTTTATTAGGTCAGGGAAGGGAGGAAGGGGCTCAGTGATGCCCCTGTCCTCTGTACCACATGACTGATGCAGACGAACGAAAGATATATCGCTGTCTGTTTTACAATGCAAACCTATGCTTGTCTACTCAGACATAAGCCCCACAAAATTCACTGGAACTTACTCCCAGGAAAGGTTGCATAGGATTGCAGCCTCACAGTTCAATCCTAACTTCATCATGAGCCAGCGTAGCCATCCCTACTCTGGCTCAGAGTGTTGTGAACATGCTGTAAAGAATGTTTGTGACTGCTCTTGAGCTGGCAGTGCTGGCCCAGTGACCTGTACTGGTCTGCCAGCACTGTGTCCAGGAGTACTGCTGGCTGTCACAGGTAAGGTTGCACCGAACAGTGTGGGGGGTGGGCGAGGGCATTTTGGAGGTGGAGAGGAGGACTTTTTGGGTGGGAGTAGGGCAGAACAGGAGCAGATTGGGCCTGTGAGGGGGCGGGATCAGGAGAGCAGGACTCCATTGTATCCTAACCCCCGGGCCCACCAGGCATTAAATAGCTGGCACAGATCCAAGAAACCCCATAGAGATGGTTGGGCCTTTGCTCGGGGTAAAGGGAAAATAGGATTGGGCTGCCTGATTTCCAATAATGGCACTTCAAAACTCTTGGCATCTGTGGGGAAAATCCTCTGAAGAACATGCAGCAGTCTGCTCTCAACAGCTTTGCAAGCAACCCAGGATTCTTCAGAGGACGTCTTTTCAGGTCCCCTTGGCAAGGCAAGGCTAGAAGTAGAGCTGCCAATAAAATTCTGTCTGAGGTAACATTTGGAACAAATTGTGAGAGTGCAGGCAGGGGGAACATCACCTCAAGCAAAACATCTGAAGAATGCTGGCGGAAACTGGGAGATTTTCTAGACATTTCACAGAGTGTCACAGGGGAGCCTATTCAATTCTAGAGTGGCGACTGAATTTCTATCCAATGAGACATTTAAAGCAAATTTGGAGATTCCTTGTCATTTGAGTTTCAAGGGAAGCTAAAAGAATTTCACTCATGCTGTAGCCCTGTGCACTTACCTGTCAGGAAATCCCATGGAACCCAATGAAACTTACTTCTGAGTAAACCTGCGTTGGACTGGGTTCTATGACTGGTGATATTTCTCACAGGGGTTTGCAGTGCACATTCCTTATCACTGAATAGTTTGTCGGCATGTCTTCTCACAAAAATATTCTGCTTTGGTCTGAAGAACTACCAAGACTTGGGCAGGCCCAGTGGAATCACTGAGGAAGATCCTACAGGCCAGTGGTTCTTACACGTTTAGCACCTAGACCCACTTTTTAGAATGAGAACCTATCAGGACCCACTGGAAGTGATGTCATGACCGGAAGTGACATCATTAAGCAGGAACATTTTTAACAATCCTAGGGTGTAATCCTAGCCACACTTACTCAGGAGTAAATCCCATTGACTATCATTGTTAAAAGAATATACATAGTAGCTTGTTGAAAGTACAGGTCTGTAACATTTCCCCAAATGCAGTCACATACCATGGTAGCATCAAGTCTAATAGATTAAAAATAAAATATTGAAATGAATGGAGACCCACCTGAAATTGGCTCACGACCCACCTGGTGGGTCCTGACCCACAGCTTCAGAAACACTGCTCCGGGCCACATCACAAATTTTTGTTTTCAGCTTTTGTCAGTTTCATAAAGAGGCTTGCTGTGCAGCATGGAGGGGCTGCTGTTCAAGAAACACAAGTCTCAATCTCCCTGGAGTGTGCAGAACTAGTCCTGCAGTTTTTCACTGTCAACTTTCAGTGGTTTCCTCTGATTTAAGTGATTATCTGGGATCTTGCCTGCCAAATTCCTTGTTGTTTTGCCATCACACAGCAGATACTTGCCTGGTAGCAATTGTGAAAGTTCAGAACTTGAAGGCCTACATAGCTCAGCAGCAGACCTGGGGCAAACAGGGCAAATGTCCCGGGTGACTCCAGGACCACGTGGGAAGCCTTCTGAGGGTTCCAATGCAATCGGAAACAGTACTTCCGGTTTTCCAAAAGTTCTGTTTAAGACCACAGGGAAGCTTCAGAACACTTCCCCATTCGGTCCTGTAGCCGTGCAAGGCTCTGTCGCACTGGGTAAATATGGGGGATGGCATGCATCGGGGGTTGGCATCACGGACCTTTGCCCCAGTAGTGGCGAGGGGTAAGTTCGTTACTGACATAGCTTGGTATCTAGGAGTGTGGAACTAGGTTTTTCCTATCTCCGTTTCTATATACTCAAAGCTACATTCCATCTTATTTAAGTCTATGTGTTTATAGTTTTGCCAGGCAATCCCAGCAGAATTGTGAGTGGTTCCCCCACTCCTTTTTCGGAATACACATCTGATAAACTGACTTTGCTTGAGGAGGAAAAGGAGGGATGGCAGGAGTATGTGAAAGGAGCACGTGGAAGAAGCAGCATATGATTTTCCAGCTCTAGTCATTGTTGGAGAAAGAAATTATGTGTGCCCACTGAAAAGGGAGAGAACCAAAGAGAGGGGAAGGAAAGAAGCAGAGGGGAAAGGGGAGGGGGAAGTACCTGGCTCTCGTTGCCCTAATGCACAAAATTTATCATCAGCTGAAAGTGCTCATTTTGATGAGAAAACTGAGATTTTAACAGCTCAAATTGTAAGCAAAAGTACAAAATGAATGTTTTATTTTTGAGGTCAGCAGAACACATAAATGAATGTTTTCATGGCAGGAACAGCTTTTCTGACAAAATGGTTGTTCGCTACACGAAACAGCTAATGACTTTTTCATGTTCACAAATAGAAAAAAAAATCAATTCTGTGTTTCAGGAAACTGCAAAAAGCCTGATCTTAACAGTCCCTTCAGTTGTTAGAGAAGCAACGAGAGAGGAAGCACAAGCAAATCACACATCTTCTTGTGCATCTTGTAGAACATACAAAGCAAAGCCTTGTACATCATCCCAGAGACATGCATGAGCCAAGCAGACATCTCTCTGCAAAACATCTCTCCAGCGCATGCACACCCTTCACAGAATGACCCACATGACCTCATTGGAAATCGCAGAGTGACCTTTGCATGCAGAAGGTCCCAGGTTCAGCCCTGGCATATCCAGTTGAAGGATCAGGACTCTGAAATATTTCAGCCTGAGATCCTGAAGTTCTGCTGCCAGTCTTATAGGGCTAGATGAACCTATGACTGAACTTAGTACAAGGCATCACATATATAATATGTGAAGCAGCCCTTGGTGAACAGAAATCAGGTGGTCAGCCCAGTCCTATGCTCTGCCAGTTCATAGCATAAAGGGCTGCAGATGGAGCCCATACTGCATACCATGGTGGGGGTTAATCAGAGTGAGAGGTAAACAAAAATATCGTAAACAGTTCTCTGTAAGCCACCTAACTGTCAGTGGGCATCCTTGGACCCATGCGAGCTCTTTCGCTGCAGTAAATCTGAGGGAGTCAGAGGACAGGTCTAAACTAGAAAAAAGGGGTAGGATCTGGCACACACTGCTGCCACCAAAATCCATTCCCCTCCCACTCCTGAACTGTCCCTGTTACACCCCCGAACCACCTTGATCCTCCCTGAACTATTCATGACCCATCCTCAGCACAACCCTGTCTGCTCAGTGGGCTGTTGGCAGTCACACACAGCCTCTGGCCATTTGCACCAGCAAGTCCAGCGAGCCCAACGGTGGGACACTTTTCACACCACAGTAACTGGACTTATGACTACAGATTGCAAGATCTGCTGCCATAGACCCAGGATAAGATTGGGCCATAAATCTAGGTGCTCATATTCTAAATATCAGCTTCCAGAAGCCTGTTGATTTTTGTTGGGTTAGCCAATAAAAATGATTTGAGTTATCCATTTTTTTTTTCCATTCAAGTGTTCTTCATAAGGAATCAAAAGGTGATCTTTGGTGAGTCTAAAAGACTTGGCTGCATGCTTTTAAAGTCAGGGGGAAAAGCAGAACCACAGCCAGTATTATCGGAACAGAAAGTTAAGAAACCTTTGAGAGCCCATTCTTTTGCCATCATTCAATTTTTCCGTAACCTCAGCTTCATCTCTACATCTGATGCCAGTGATTTAGCTTTTATGAGAAGAACATCAGTGTTCTACTAAACAGAAGAAAAAAAATGTGGCTAAAAATATGACACCTTCAAATTGCTTGCAAAGGTAAAATGTCAGGGATACCTCATACCTAGAGAGTCCTTCCTTTTTCTGACCCCAAATCCTTTGCACAATTTGGAAGACTGATAACAGCATATAGAAGAATCATCTTAAGCATAATTGGGATCACATGGTGACAGTAGACTGAACATTAACCCAGGTCTTAAAGAGCGTCACTGGCTTTCAGATCATTTCTAGGCACAATCCACTGTCTGATCCTGACCTCCAAAGCCCTAATTGGGCTGGGTCAGGGAATCCAGAAGGCAATTTTCCAGGAATGGGAACTTGAATCAGATGCAGACTCACTGCCCAATCCTGAACAGTGCGCACCGGCTTACCACCAGCTTACCACCGGCGCGCACTGTCGCAAACATGCCATCAGGCACATTTGCAGGACCTATCGCCGGGCCAGTACTAGGGCTAGCGCCAGGCAGCCGCCAGAGCTCTGCTGCTTGGCAGCCACATGGACTGCCGAGCAGCGGAGAGGTAAGTGGGGGCATGGGGGAAGGTGGGGAGGAGGCATTCCAGGGAGAGGGGAGGCAGGCGAAAGGTGGAGAGGAGCCGTTCTGGGAGGAGGGAGGGAGGTGGGACCGATGAAGCTTCCTTCACTGGATCCAGAGTGTGTCGTGCTCACCGCCCAACATGGAGGCTCTTGATTCTCTGCTGACCTTTGGTTCGGCAGAGAATTGAGTAACCCCATTGCAGGGCTACTCAGTTTATCTGGGGGAAGGGGACGAAAGTCTCCTTCTTCTGAGGAGCTGCCAGTTGTGCAGGATGTGGCAGCAGCCATTTTCGGCGCTGATGCAGCCCCATGCCCTGGGCAGCTCAGTATTGGGCTGTCAGTCACGTGTGGTGATGACTCGGGCATTGACTTGAGTCTGAGGCCACTGACTTGGCACTCAGTCCCCGCAAATGCAGACTCAACTCTGTTTGTGTGTGGTGCACTTGCGTAATATTTTTGCGGCATGAAAGACCTTGTGGGGCCATGATTCAGACTGGGCAAGCAACAGGGAAGGATTAATGTTTTACTTTTCATCGAGCAGGTGTGGGGGAGAGGGAGCAAGCTGCCTTTTCCATCTCTGAAGGAAACGATGGTCATTGGACAAAGGATAGGCAGTCTGATTTGTTTCTTTGAATGAGGCAGGGCAGAAGGAGGAGCCCAAGGGGGTTCTTGCCTTAGAATTGACTGGACAACAAGGGAGAGAGAGAGGAGACAGGGAAGCTGGGGGGGGGAGGCAGTTCATAGCAATCACGCTTTCCAACACAAGGCTCCTCATGGCTCCATTGTTACTTGGGAAGTGAAGCCTCATTGAATGACCTGCACAAATGGGACTACTTCTGAGTACAGCTGCAGAGGATTGGATCATATTGGTAAGCCTTGCAGCTGCAGCTCCTCTCTCTTGCCTCTTCTGTCCCTGTTCTCCCACAGTCCCTACCACGCCCTCCTGCCTTGTTTACAGATGGGATGGGGGCAGCAGGAGAGTGTTTAAAGAGAATTCCCTCCCCCCCTCCACACACATCCTGGCAGAAGCTCTGTTTTTTTCCATGGTGCCATGGCTCGCTTTTTAAAGGAAAAAACTCATGACTGGAGTCTTTTGGAGATGTGAAAACACTCTGGGTGACTCAGAAAGTCCCCGTTAGGATTTGTTTTCAAATCGTAGGGGCGGAGACTCATGACTCGACTTGAGTCAAGCTGTGCTGGACTTGCCCGTCCCTGCCATTTTCTTATATGAACCTGTCCACCCAATGAGATCATCATCAGAGGGACCCTTCTGAGGTGAGGTATTTTTCATGGTGGCACCCCAGTTGGGGAACATCCTCCCTAGAGAGCACTCTCTTATCTTTTCGATTCCAAATCAAATCTATGTTATTCTCTTGAAATTCTGATGCGTATTAACATCTCTCAGGATGCACTCTTATCCAACTTTCCGGTGCCAATGCAGCCCCAAGGTAAGGGAACAGAAGTTCCCTTACTTTTCGGAGGCCTCTGAGACAGTCTCCCCACTGCTGAATGCAGCGCGCACTCCATTGACACAGCTGTAAAAGTGCTGAAAAGTTAGATGGGATTGGGCCCTGAGACTGATTGCAGAAATCAGATTTTGTTGTTGTTGTTGAAGCTTCTGTGCTGCTTGAGTGCAGAATTTTATTTTTTTAACAATGCTGCTAGCAATGCTGCTCCTTAAGGCCAGTGTATACACAAATACATCATACAGATGGGCAAAGTGGTAACTAACAGTCCAATCCTGAGCTCCTGTGGCACGCAGCTGTGGCGGCATCGAAAACAGCTGCAGCTGCATTCTGCACACCAATGGCAGCTGAGGGCAGCACCTCAGCAGAAGGGGACTTTCACCCCCTTCTCCTGGGTAAGGGAAGTAGCCCTGCAATTGGGCTACTCAATTCATCGCCGACCTAAAGGTCAGCGTTGAAGTAAGAGCATTCGTGTTGGGTGCTGAGCCCCACACGAACGCTCTGGATCCGATGGAGTGGAGCTCCACTGGACCCGCCTCCCTCCCTCCCTGCTCCCTCCCTTGGCACACTTCCTGTCTGCCCTTTCCCCACCTCCTGCTTCCCCATCACGCCTTCTCTCTGCCCTCTCCCCCCTCCCCAGAACGCCTCCTCCCCACCTCCCCCCACCCCCGCTTTCCTCTCCACAGCTCAGCGGTCCATGCAATCGCCGAGTGGCGGGAGCCGGGCACCCACCTGGCGCCAGCCCAGCGCCAGCCAAACCTAGGCCATCAAGGGCGCTCACCCAGCGGTAAGCCTCACAAACGTGCCTTACGGCACATTTGCAACGGTGCACACTGGCAGTAAGCCAGTGCATCAAGCCCAGTATTGGGCTCCAAGTTGGCAAATGAAAACATTTTTACAACAGGTAATATTCACAGAAACTATCTTGAGGCACAGGTTTAGGATCTCAATCCCAGAAGTAGTTGGTTTTTTTTTAACACCTCTAGAGAAATGTGTGCGATTAGTGAAGGGACATGTACAACTCTACACATCAGTAGGCCTTTGTGTCATTACTTGACATAAGTTCAATAAACATCTGTGAAGTGGAACGTAACGATTTATTGACACTCTGTTGGAATGTTCTTTTTAAATGAATCATGGCCCTATCATTTGTAAGGACAGGCATGCACTAATAAAACCTTTATGGCACAGCTTAATATGATGTACCGCTTGAGAGGACTTTATTAAACGGGCCCCATATATTCCGGTGGTGCTACAGTTTGACAGATTCTTTTTCATAACTGGCATGTAACATGAGTTAGATCCAGATAGGCGCTGCAGTCATTCAAGTGCAGACTGAGAAATTTTCTGTTTTCTACTGCAAAAAGAGGGCAAGATACTTGTGACTGGGGTCAAAAGAGAATAGCGCAAGGTGTTTAAATGACTGCTTTTTTCTCAGAGAACTGTACAGATGCAGAGGCTGGGAAAATGCCAGAGCCCTGCTTCTATCTCTTCTGCTGGAAAAGAGCAAAATGATTGAAATGACCCCATGCCACGTTCAAGAAATGCACACTGCATATATTTTTTTACTCTGGTAAGCATAAATTTTAAAGTCAGAAACAGAGATTGAAAGAATCCAATTCTTTCCCCTTCTCACTTGTGTGTACACAACAGTAATGTTCTGGGTTGTACATAGATTATATCCCCTCATGTTACTGAAAGCTTAAATGAAGACAGGACAGTAAAGAGTGCTGCTAGGATCAAACTCTAAGACACAACACCTGGCTTTCTCTGTCTCTCCCAAGAAAGAATGAAACAAGGAACAATTGCCAGGAACCTGAAATTGCTGGAAAATTGTAGTCACAACACCTCAGCAAAGCATTACTATACTGTGATGCTTTGGTATTGACACCCAAAGACCACGCATAACCTGAGCCAGCTTTATTAGCCTGCACTGCATTAACTCTCCCACTTTGAAATCCTCCTAAAATCCCCTTTCCTAGTATTTTACTGTCCATCTAGTAAAACTCTAACTGAAATGTCAGGTCCAAAACTGCACCTGTCTATATGCTGCTCCTTCCATTTTGCACAGGTGCTCTTATCTTGTCTCACCCCTAGTTTCATTGTTAAACTGATTCTGCAGAGCCCTGGCAGTTTCAGTTTTTATACTGCATGTTTATATATATATATATATATATATATATATATATATATATATATATATATATTGCATTCCTTATATATTACATGGTTAGATTTTTATGTTTGTTATAAACATTTTGTAAGCTTGGCAAGGGAAAAGATGGGGTACAATTTTTTTTTTAATAAACTAATTCCTCCATAATCCATCGGGTTTTGCTTGACAACTCCTAATTCAAACAATTCTGCCCTACCTTCTCTCTCCTAACCTGCCAGACTTGATTCTAGTTCCACCCACTCATCAAGTTCTGCTCCAGAGCTGTGGTGTGTTTAATGAGACGTTAGGTAGCCACCAATGAGTGGCCACCAATGAGTGGTAATGGAACAATCCTACTCCTCTATGACACTTGTAAGGTTTAGTTCTATTGGAGGGAGCTGCCCTTGTTTTGTTCGTGAAGACCTGTTAGTATTGCATGCTGCTAGTTGACTTCTGTTGACCCAAAGCAAGACCTGTCAGTAGCTGGGAACATGAGATGGTACCCTATCCCTGAAAACCACAGGCAAAGAGAAAATACAGGCTTCACCCATGACTTTTAGCCAGGTTCAGCAGGTCTGGTTCAAACTACTCATCCAAATCAAGGGATCTATATTTTTTAAATATGCCAATTCCTAGTTTGTGGACTAAACCCATAATGGAAGAATGGGAAGCTAAGCAATAGAAATATATTCTAACTGAAGCTCATTGTTGCTGTTATGGCCATTTGATAGTGTTAAATAATGAAATGAATTTTGCCATTTCAGTAAAAGCTGAAATTTTAAAAAATCCTGTTTCTTACCCTCACTTAACCTGACTCCTGAGGTTTCTGACTGCCTTTTGAGCTTAGCTGCTTAACATTTCTTCTTTCTTCCAACTTTTCTTGAATCTGTATGAGCAGTCTAGGGAGTTTTTATGTACATCATAAAAGCTTCACAACCCTTGATGTAGAATAAGGAAGAGTCCACAAAAAGCAAAAAAAAGTCTAGCATTTTAAATCTCATTTAGCCCGATATGCCAAATTTCAGACTTCCATGGTTTTGTGTCCAGTTCCATTCTGCTTCTCTCTTTACTCTGTCATGTGCTTTCATGGTACACGGATGGCAAGAGTGTTGTTGGTATAAGCAGATCTGAAATTACAGTAATTTTGTGGAAGGCAAAAAAGATGCATCCTGTTGGAACATGACTTGAGCAGATGGCATCCTTTCTTCTAAGCATGCTTATCGTTAATAAGTTGTGAAAGTAATGAAGGAGAGATTTTGTACTGTATTCCACTGGAAGTCTAATGAAATATGCAAGAGAGCTTCAACCTATCTACCATATTTCTAATGTGCAAATATCCTGCAAAAATAATGTCCTTCAAACCAAGTCTGGGATGTCCAGGAATTCCTTACATTCAAATCGGAATGAATGTTATCAGCAAAGGAATCAATTGTCTGTGGAAAACAGTTTTGTTTTATAAAGTCTTGATAATGAGGAGGAGAACAAGTTTGTGACTAAGGAGGTTTGGTAGGTTGACCACCTCCCCTCCCCACACACACACACACACACACACACACACACCACTAGCCCTGTTTCCTCCCTCCATTCCATATTCTCTAAACACATGAGGGGAAATGATTGACCAGAGTTAGGAAGGAGGGTACAGAGAAACAACAGTAATGAGCATCTAGAGTAGTTTCAATGGGAATGAGAGGGTTGAAAGGATGGCAACAGTTTGTGGAATACTTTCCCTCAAGAGGTTGAATCATGTGTTTCCTGTGCCAGGCAAAAGACTGTTTTATAATACCTTTCATTCATATTATACTTTTGGAGTGTGGAAAGCACATCACATGTATTGTCTTGATGTTGTCTTTACAACAATTCTGTATAGTTAGAAAGTATCAGTTTCCCCATAATACAACTGGGGAAGCTGAGAGAGAGTGGTTTGCCTAAGCCCATCTGTTGAGTTCAGGGCCATGGCAAAAGTTGACCTGTGCAAGTTCTAATTTCCATCTCTTAGCGACTGTGCTACACCCACTCTTAGTTTTCTTTTATCACCTGTTTTATTTGCCCAGGCCTCTTATTATGCTTCTAGATCTGTTCAATGCTGCTGTTCTATCTAGGCAATGCTACTGTTTAAATAATTTTCTAGTGCTGATGTAGCCATGCCAACGGGGTATGTACTGCATCCTGTGGTGGGGGGACAGTCATAGAAACCTCCTTAAAGTAAGGAAATGTTAGTTCCCTTACCTTGGGGCTGCATTGAGCCTTCATCCACACTAGAAAGTTGGATAGGCTTGGACCCTAATTAGAAGCTTTGTTTTAAATTGCAGTCATTTTTTTTTAAAAGGTAGAAATAAATCAGAGCTTCACAAACTAGAAAGCTATAAAAATAGTTGCACTTAGAAATGCACTTACTGATACAGGGCCCAATTAGTACTTTACCTAGAGAACTAAAATGCCTACAAGTAAGCAGGATAACACAAAATCCTGTGGGGAAAAATAACACAGATGGAGATGTTTTCCATTACTGAACTCACTGGTTGTTTCTAGCAGGTTTTCATTCTCAGTCCTAGGAAGGTGGGAGCGCAATGCTGCCTGGTCTTATTGACGAGTCACTTCTGGTCTAAATACGGTAAATGGTTGGCAACCTTCAGTCTCGAAAGACTATGGTATAAGCCAGGGGTGCTCAATAGGTGGATCGCGATCTACCGGTAGATCGCGAGGCAAAATGAGTAGATCGCGGAGCCCTGTCTCTCCCAACTGTTAATATGTCAGTTTCGTCTAGTGACTAGACGAAACTGACATATTTAGCTGACACTAAACTGACACTGAAACTGATACTTTAGCTGCTCTTCAGGCATGCAGCAACAAAACTGGCGAAACTGACTAGACTCCAGCAGGGGCTCCATACATTAAAGGGGGTGTCTGTCAGACGCTTCCTTCCCCCCTGGTAGATCTCCGGGCCTTGCTGGGTTTCAAAGTAGCTCTCGAGCCAAAAAAAGTGTGAGCACCCCTGGTATAAGCCTACAGCACCTGGTATTCCCAAGCGGTCTCCCATCCAAGTACTAACCAGGCCTGACCCTGCTTAGCTTCTGAGATCAGACGAGATCAGGCATGTGTGGTACCTGTAATTCTCCTTGTTTCCAAGGTTGAGTGGGATTGGGAGCATGAATGATAGAGACAGAAGTACTCTCAGTATCGTGGGGAGCAGGCAGGGAACGTACTACAAGGCGTGCAGCAAAACCTCTGCGGAGAATGAAGAAGAGCTGGACACAGGCTGACTTCGAGGAAACGGCCTCTCCCCGCTCATTCAAAACGATAAGAGCTGTGCATTTTGATGCCAGACCTTGAGGGGGTAGGAGGTGTGAAATGGAGGGAAAAGAAGCCAGTGATCCTCAGAATTATGACAGGCGCCTAGAGGACTGTTCTGCCCCCAAGAAAAACAATGTAAACATGCTGGTATTTTAGACTTGTGCTGTGCAGGAATTGTTTAAGAACTGTCAGAACAATAGCAGGATTCTACTCGGAGCTCATTCACAGCAAGGGCACATTGCTGCTCGTTGCTGTCAGCACTTGCAAATCTCATATCCACCGATGTGTATGTTGGCGGGGAGAGGGAGAAGGCTGGAACCCTCATATACAAACAGAACAGCTGCAAGGGAACCTGCTTATATGGGTTGGTGTCAGCTGCACCAAGCACAGGAGAATATGGGCTACACTCTTGCCTATCAGCCACATAGCTGAGGCATCTACTAGTAGAGGTCTCTGCATTACAGATGAAAGCTGAAGGCAAAGAAGGATAGAAGGCTAGTCCTGCATTTCCTTTTGTGAAACTTACATGCAGTCTGTCACTGACAGTATGGGTTGGACACTTTTCATAGAAGCTGTCAATTTATTGCAGGAGGGGTGTCACCATTGCACTGAGGTTTGTGACCTTTAATCTATCAAGGGACAAGATGAAAGCTGCTTTTAATAGACAGAAAAGGTATCCCTGATTAAGTAAACAACATGAAAACTGGAAGTGCCTGCCACAAGCTCCAGGAGGTCATCTGCGGCTCCTCCACATGCCGGCTTGGAACACATAGTGGGTCAAATCTGTGGGTTCTAAATCCACAGTTAAAGAGGATCAACTTATGAGCAAAAGAAACTCATAGTGCAATCCAGATGTGCTCTTGGGCCAGTGCAAGGAACTTGCGCCAGCCCAAGAGCACATCTGAATTGCGCTTTGAGCTTCTTTTGCTCATAAGTCGGTGCTCATAAGTTTTGCTCATAAGTCGGCCCAAAGGTGACACAAAGGTGACACCATTTCAGGAGTCGGGAGATCAAATCCAGCACCATTGTGCTGGCAGACCAGTGAGTTTGTA
This sequence comes from Tiliqua scincoides, assembly GCF_035046505.1. Classification (NCBI taxonomy): domain Eukaryota; kingdom Metazoa; phylum Chordata; class Lepidosauria; order Squamata; family Scincidae; genus Tiliqua; species Tiliqua scincoides. The sequence goes on from NC_089822.1 coordinate 195,681,408, forward strand.
CCGGCCAAATCAGGCCGGCACGAGGGTCTAGAGAGGGTGGGAGGACCAGGCCTGGGAGGAGGGTGGAGCCAGGATCCAGCACTTATGCTGTATCCTAACTCCCGGGCTGGGTGACCCGGCCTTACACTGGGCTGCTTGGATCTGCATCACCTCTTTAGGTTCATCTTTAGGCAGTTCCCAGAGGGTTTGGGAATTGCGGCTATACTAATATGTATTAGTACAAACATGGGAAATGGAATGGGAATGGGAAAGTGGAACTTACACTTTCAGATTGGAACTACTAGGCCCCAATAGTCCATTACCCAGTTCAGATTGCAAAATTCCCAGGCCCCCATAGTAAGCTCCATTCTTTCTTCTAGTTTAGTGTGTGTGTAGAACACATGGCATTGGATCAAGTCTACAGGTATTTTGGCAATGTTTGAAAGTGACATTAACAGTATGGGGTACAAATATCTGGAGCACAAAAGAGAAAAGAAAAAAGGGGGGGGGGAAGAAAAAGAAAAAAGAAAGAAATGACCAGGCAAGTTTGTTTCACCTGGGCTTTGTTTCAAAACCCATCACATAGTGATGAGGGAGATAATGCAAGCCAGTCCTTGGATGCCCGTGCATTATTAGAAGACAAAAAAAGCTAATGAGGAGGACTTTGCTGAGGTAGAAGAAAAGAAATGTAGTAGCACTACTCAAAGATGCCAGTGGGTGGTTGGGATGAGAGAAGGCCCTCACAGGCTTGTATGGAAGAGGTAGTAACATCTGGTTATTGGGGGGGGGATCAGGCATCTTGCCCCTGGCCCACTGCCAGCTCCCACTGCCAGCTCTCAACAGCCCTGCCTGTCAGCTTTCTAGTGGAAAGAAAGAATTTTCAGTTTAATCTCCTCTGTTGTTGTTGTTTGATTTATTATTAGGTGCTGCTCCAGCTGTTATGATGTTTTTGCTATGTTTTATTGCTTATGGTGTTTTTAATGTATTTTATGTTATAAGTTGCCTTGAGCATCTTGAGACAGCAACTGTTACCCTGCACATGCCCGATCTCGTCTGATCTCGGAAGCTAAGCAGGGTCAGGCCTGGTTAGTACTTGGATGGGAGACCGCCTGGGAATACTGGGTGCTGTAGGCTTATACCATAGTCTTTCGAGACTGAAGGTTGCCAACTTTGATTACAAGAGGAAAGGTAAGGTAGAAATATTTTAAATAAATAGATTGGTGGGGTGTGCCATCCTGTCCTTCACCTCAGATAGCAAAATGTCTTGGGCCATCCCTGCTTGTAATAACTGTAGTGATGACAGCAGGAATACCAGAACGCTGTCCAGAGTTTTTAACATAGAGGGTCTGCGTTATGGTTAAATTTTGTAGTTAGGAGCAAGGAGACCAAGGTTTCAGATCCTCACTAGCCATGCCTACCTTCCTCTAGGCTTTCTACCTACCTCTAGGCTTTCTCTAGCCCAGCCTACCTCACAGGATTGCTGTGTAGGATAAAATAAGGGAAAAACTTGTACATTGTCTTGGACTCTTTGGATGAAGGGTGGGATAGAAAGGCCATTGCTACCACTGAATAATCTCTCTTGGCCACTCCACCACCAAAAGATGAATTAATTGCTCTGTATTTGATTGCCACAAACATTGCGTTGGAAATCATTTGGTTCAGATTTATTTAAAACTTTTAAATAAATATGTTACATACAGTCGTCTTTCAGAAGCAGCTGTTGCTGGCATAGATTCTTCAAACCAGACTATACAGTACTCCACTATTGTGATGTCCTGAGTCAGTTTTCAACACTAGCTCTTGATTTCATGTTGGGTATACACCAAATAATCTTTGAAGGAAACCTTTGTGAGCATCCGTAGGAAAATGATATCAGAACTGATTCTCCACATAACTTTTCCAGATGCTTTCCAAAACTAATCTTAGGAAAGCCTGTGCAACTAGCAAAAAGAGGGCTCATACCTTTTTATTACCAAAAGAGAAAAGACAAATTGGTGAAGAATAGGTTAACCAACTATTAAGCATGATAGATGAAATGGAACCTCCATGTTCAGAGGAAGTTTACTTCAGAATACTAGATGCTGGGGACAAAAAGCAGCAGAGGATTATCACTTTCATTCTCTGCTTCTAGGCACCCAAAGGCATCTAGATGACCTCTTGCTGAAAATGGAATGTTAAGCTAGGTGGGCCTTTAATACAATCTGTCTGGGTGTCCTTATCTTATCATGAAGCTCTTAAAAACAGAAGATGATCTGGGTCAGTTGTTGGCAACCCTACTTTAGTCACCACTTGTTATCATTTCTCATTCCTGCTGCTTTTTATTCCAGAAGATTAGATTTGCAGACTGTAGACATGTTGCTAAGGACTGGAAGTAATGCCAGCCATCACCCAAGCGTCAAAGCTGACCACTTAACATGGTGATTAAGGCGTACGAACCGCAGGCATCAATACATTTTGAAGGACAGTGGATAGCAGGGTAATATCTTCCCGGAAAGCTCTTAACAAATACAAATTCCAGCATAGTGAATAGTGAGGCCAGACAGATCAGATTTCCCATGCGGAAGAACTGCTGTTACATGTACATTTGATGAGAAAAACAACACAGTGCTTGATTTATGTGTTTCCAGATCGATTGATGCTGAGGATGCAGTGGGAAGCATGGCTGGATGGATTGCTGTAATGGAATGTAATTTTTTTTTTCTCCTCCATGATTTTACTGACCTTAGAAAGCTTTCTAAACGAAAAGAAGCATAAAAATGCATCAACATTGCCCCTCCCATAGTGCTCCTTAGCAATTTGGGGCTGTGTTTGTCATTAATATTTTCTGTGGTGGAACCACATGTGTAAAGCAATGCTATTCGAGCCTGGGATGTGACAATCTTGTGCTACGGCCATATAGCTGTCTTTAAGCAACCTGTTCATTCTTTCATTTTTAAGTCAATTCCAGTGCTAAACAGTAGGGTATTGTACAGATTTAAAATTTGCATAGTCTTAATCAAATCAGCACATGCAATTTAGCAGATTTTACTATCTGAGATATAGCTACTGTAGTTATAGCCAATGGGACAAGTTGATCATTTCTGCCAAGCTGTTTATGATATGATGACTTGGAATTTCAAAATATGCAATACACTTTACATTTTATGTAAAGCAAAACATTCCAATACATTTTAACCCAAGTGCTTTGTAGTGTTATTCATAGCATATGATTCTGAAGATCATGGCTGCTGCCTGCAGCAACTACCGTGATTTTGGAAACTGGGAAATGTTCTTCTGTGCTTATAGATACTTGCTGGCAGAAGTGATCTTCACACTCCTATTACTTATTGCTTTTTCCTATTAATGCTGGGAACTTGAGTGTAAGAGTCAGACATGATTGAAACCTGAGTGCCTGTTTTGTTTGTTTTCATAAATAAGTGGAGTCCCAATCTGGACTGGGGCTGCAGCATGGGGGAGGGATGGTTTCAACCCTTTGCTTCTGTCTCCATGGCTATTTGTCCTGGCCTCAAATCCTCCCAGGGGAAATACTAGCAGTGGAGAGCCCAGTTTGTATTGGGACCACAGGGCAAATTAGAGCCCTCCTTTCTCCATATACTCTACTACAGCCTTGAGCAAGCTCGAAGCCTAACGTTGTCGCTATTTACATTTTTAAAAAATCTGTAGACTCCAGGCACACAGTGTTGTTTGCTTAGGTCCCAAGAGAAGGCGATCTTCTGGGAACTGGTGGTTGGCAACCTTAGTCTCGAAAGACTATGGTATAAGCCTACAGCACCCGGTATTCCCAGGCAGTCTCCCATGCAAGTACTAACCAGTCCTGACCGTGCTTAGCTTCCGAGATCAGACAAGACCGGGCATGTGCAGGGTAACAGTTGCTGGCAACTGGGAACCGGGCCTTAACTAAAGGAGGGGCACGACATCACAGTTTCTAAAACTGCAGACCATAAGTAGCAAATGATCATGCGCAGCGGATTCACAAAACAGTTTTACCAACCATCTTTGGCTTATGGTGGCATTGGCTGTAGTGAGGAAGAAGCAGAAGGAGCTAAAAGACAAGGGAGATAGAATTAAGGTAGAATTATTTTTGCTACATGGCAACTACTTGTCCATCTGAGATGCTGAAGGGAAGTGGTCTACAGTATCAGAATTCTAATTTGGAGCTGTTCTAGATGAATTATGGTCAATGCTTTGTTCTGTTCATTCTTCGATAACAATAAGTGCAAGCTATCTCTCAGGGAAGCAAATAGGGGGCAAAAATGAAATATAGCTATTATTATGGATTTTTCATGTAATTTGAGTGCCAAGAACAGCATCAATCCTGAGAAATACCTGCTTCCAGCATTTCATAATTGATCCAAAAGGTTTGATGAACGGTTTTAGGCTAAACTTTAGCCTTATGCATTTCAGCCACTGCAATTTTTATCTCATCATTGCATTAATTTTAATTCTTGCTTCCTTCTCACATGTTTTGGGAAGAGGGCTTGATGCAGGTTTTTTCAGCTGTGGCATCCAAAATATGGAACAGCATCTCTAGAGAGGAACTAGAAAGGTCCTGTCACTACCCACTTACTTTTAGATGAGTGATGAAAACTGTTCTACCCCAGAAGACTCTTCCAGGCGATTGTTCTTCTCAGCTAGCTTCTGTTGAATATTGTTTTTCAGTGTTTACTGTTTAAATTATTTCTTATTTTAAATTATAATTGTCTGAATTTTAGTAAGTAGTTAGGTGCTGTACAAAAAGAATTAAAACACATGGCCCTGCCCAAAGACTTACAGTCTCATTAATTATGACAAGCATTTCAAGAAGAGGAAAGGAGAAGGAAATGGATGCCACTGTAGGGGCTTCAGCTAAGAATCCTGTGGTCACTGGCATGCTGAAGCACATCCAAGATAGGAAGAAAACATTGTTTTTTGGTAATTTTGTTCCCCCATTGGTATATTGCCCACAGTAGTATTGTATTGGCAACCTTCAGTCCCGAAAGACTATGGTATCGCGCTCTGAAAGGTGGTTCTGGCACAGCGTCTAGTGTGGCTGAAAAGGCCAATCCGGGAGTGACAATCCCTTCCACACCGGGAGCAAGTGCAGTCTGTCCCTGGTCTGTCTCCCTGGCTATGGGCCTTCCTTCTTTGCCTCTTAGCCTCAGACTGTTGGCCAAGTGTCTCTTCAAACTGGGAAAGGCCATGCTGCACAGCCTGCCTCCAAGCGGGCCGCTCAGAGGCCAGGGTTTCCCACTTGTTGAGGTCCATCCCTAAGGCCTTCAGATCCCTCTTGCAGATGTCCTTGTATCGCAACTGTGGTCTACCTGTAGGGCGCTTTCCTTGCACGAGTTCTCCATAGAGGAGATCCTTTGGGATCTGGCCGTCATCCATTCTCACGACATGACCAAGCCAATGCAGGCGTCTCTGTTTCAGCAGTGAATACATGCTAGGGATTCCAGCACGTTCCAGGACTGTGTTGTTTGGAACTTTGTCCTGCCAGGTGATGCCGAGGATGCGTCGGAGGCAGCGCATGTGGAAAGCGCTCAGTTTCCTCTCCTGTTGTGAGCGAAGAGTCCATGACTCGCTGCAGTACAGAAGTGTACTCAGGACGCAAGCTCTGTAGACCTGGATCTTGGTATGTTCCGTCAGCTTCTTGTTGGACCAGACTCTCTTTGTGAGTCTGGAAAACGTGGTAGCTGCTTTACCGATGCGCTTGTTTAGCTCGGTATCGAGAGAATGAGTGTCGGAGATCGTTGAGCCAAGGTACACAAAGTCATGGACAACCTCCAGTTCATGCTCAGAGATTGTAATGCAGGGAGGTGAGTCCACATCCTGAACCATGACCTGTGTTTTCTTCAGGCTGATTGTCAGTCCAAGATCTTGGCAGGCCTTGCTAAAACGATCCATGAGCTGCTGGAGATCTTTGGCAGAGTGGGTAGTGACAGCTGCATCGTCGGCAAAGAGGAAGTCACGCAGACATTTCAGCTGAACTTTGGATTTTGCTCTCAGTCTGGAGAGCCCAGTCTGGAGAGTCCAGTCTGTCCACCCAGGCTCCTCAGCATCATCAGATCTTTCCACAAGGACATGAAGGGCACTGTTGTCTTCGATGGCTCCACATCAGACCCTTTTGACATCCGAAGCGGAGTGAAGCAGGGCTGTGTTCTTGCACCAACCTTGTTTGGGATTTTCTTCGCTGTCCTGCTGAAGCAGGCCTTTGGAACTGCAACAGAAGGCATCTATCTCCGGACCAGATCAGACGGAAAGCTCTTCAACCTCTCCAGACTGAGAGCAAAATCCAAAGTCCAGCTGCCCACAGTATTCTTTTGAAAAGACAACAGTGTGTTCAATCTGAATCAGTGTGGCTTTTTCTGTTGATCTTATACATTTGCATTTAATTCACGTTGTGATAGTAAACTGTAAGAGCAGGAGAAAAATGATTGCAGTTTAAAAGATATATTTTTACTACATATATATTTTGCATGTTTCTTTCAAATCTCATCTTTTCACATCACCAGGGGCTCCTGCTCTGCTGGCAGAATTCTACTGAATTCTGTTAACTGCTTGCTTTTTGTTTTTAAGTTTAATGGTCCACTTCCGAAGATGGAGAGGAATTTTGATGTAGTTGGGAATATATTTGCAATTGCTGCTGCTGAGATTTGCCACCCAACGGATTTTATGAACAGTTTCTTTTCTTCTTTTTTACCTAACCTGCATGTTACGAACTTTTTTGTATAGATTTATAGTCCATCCTATCCCATAGAATAGGGATCCATCCAAAAAACCATCACAACGCTATCCCATAGAATGGGATAACAATAGAATGAATAACAACAGTATTAGTGCAAACAAAAAACCATCTTGTTGCTTTCAAAGTCTTATGGTTTGGTTTGCTGCTCAGTGTGTGTTTAGCAAGAAATTGGTCCTGGCCGGTCACCCAAGAGAATAGACTGAGGTTAGCTGGGGGGGGGGGGGGGGGGTCAGGAAAAATATTTTTTTGAACATTGATTGGTTTGTGGTGGATGAGTATATTCCACCGATTCCAGACCGTTTCAGAGTATGTTGTACTTTAACAAGGGTGTTCACAACTGGGAAGTATAGTATGGGACAAGATTTAAGAACAGGTGCTGGTGCTACCCCTGGCAAAAGTGGGTTGATCAAGTGGGTCAGAACTTCAGAGGCTGCTTAGGTCAGGAATGCTAGCATGGTTTGCAAAATCAATGTCAAATGCTGTTTGCAGAGAACTGCAGTCCAGAACTTCCTCAGTCCTTTTCAGAGGTTAACGCAGAGAAGCTTGGATGGTCAGCAGATGATCTATAGCAGTGGCCTCCAAACTCCGGCCCTGCAGGCTGGATCCAGTGTGCCAGCATAATTAACTCAGACGCAGTGACCGCGTTGTCTCACTGTTCCGCCCTGCAGCCTCCTTTCTTTGCACCTGATCTTTACAGAGCCTTGTGCCGGGCAGCCACTCCCCCCGGGAAATCGGGGCATAGAGCCTTCTGGGGCAATGTGCAGTGGAAGTGACTACCTGGCGCAAGACACTACAAAGATCGGGCATGAAGAAAGGAGGCTATGGGGTGGAATGTTAAGGTTTTGCCACCATCACGCGTGAGCTAATTATGCTGGTGCACCAGGGGCCAGAGCTTGGAGGCCCCTGATCTACAGCAAAGAGTCAGGGTAGGAATGCTTGCAAATGAGAATAGGCAGTAGCTGACTGTCTTCTCCAAGGCAGGAACCTACACTATAAAGGGGGAGAGCAACAGTAGTGTTAAGACCTGCAGCTATATAAGTATGTATATGAGAAATATGTATGTATTAAATCAATATATTGTGGCGAATTCATAATGCGGACATGTTGTCTCATGTGTTATTAGCATACGCGTTCAATTTGAGAGTTCAAGGTTACAATATGTCCAGTAACTTTAAAAATAATAGAATTTCCTCGACATGTTAATGAGTTGACAGACTTATATTTATCTTGCCATGTAAATGTTCCTATGATGGGAAAGGTGAAATACAGTATGTAATAAACTGGATGTCATTCATCTCTGCCAAGCAGCTTCAAAAGGGCAGGTAACTTGCACATTCTAGAAGTACAGTACCTTGTCTTAGTCTTTTACAGGTCTACTCTGTTCCTTGACAGCTGAGTATGAATATTTCCTTCTTGGTCAACTGAAAGGTCAATTGTTCCATCAGTTTTATTTGTTCCATGGACCTTGATCAGAGACTGTATTATCCCTCTATTGACACTTGATTGAGTGCATGAGAGTTAGAGCTGGATGAGCATCTTCTCGTGACTAATACTCCTTGCAAATTTTGACACTTTCCCCATTGAATCATTCTCTAGGAATACATTTTTCCATTATTCAAGCAGCCCTAATGAAAATGTACTCTGGCTAATGGGCCCATTTTCTTTTTTCACATTGAAATTCAAGTCATCTTCCCGATATGGCATTCTCTTTTGGCAGTAGAGGATTGAAATATAGTAGAGTCAACCTTGCTGAAGGAGAAAGCTGAGGGTGGGGTTTTGGTTCTGTAATTCATTAGTGCATCTGAACCATTCAGAAAACCCGAGACTGTCATCAGTCTCATACATTACATTCTGTGTATCTAGAGTAGTACCATACGCTTTCAAGGATTCCACTTCCCGTGCTAACTTCTGAAGTGAATACGTGTGCAGCCATTCACATGAAAAGATGTGTGTATACCTGTATGCATTCATTGCAATATGCAAATAGCCCTTGACTGTTAAATTATTTAGGGAAACAGATGAACTGGTGGGTCATGACCCAATTTTGGGTGGGTCCCATACGGTGATGGAAAGATCTGCTAACTAATTGCCTTAAGCCCTGAGGCTATTCAAAAATAATATAGCTGCTAATTGCCCGGCAAAGAGCTTAGCTCCTGCAGTTTGCAAGCACATGTAAATTTAGGGAAATAAATGTTTGAGCATCTTTTGGGGGGTTATTATTACTTGGAAAAAAATAAATAAATAATTTCTAGATTTTTTTTTTTTAAGTCTCATAAAATTACATCGGTTCCATACCCAGTGCTGAAAAGGTTGGGAACCACTTTGCTAAATCCCTTGCAAATTTGCCAGGCAATTGTTGGGGAGTGGCAACAGAGATCTGCAATCTTTTTCTCCCTCTCTGAGGCTGATTGCAAAGACCTGGGCTTCCTCATGGAAACTGCTTTTACAGCTGATGGGAGCATCTCTGGCTACAGAAGCTGCTCCTACTGTACTGTGTCATTATTTCGAATGACTATCCTCATAGCACCAGGCTGAACATATGGGGATGGATAAATCTGCACAGTGAGTCTCATCACTGCCTTTGTTCACTGCATCACACAGCAACACTTGTGTCATGCTGCAGTGTTACAAAGTCACAATAGCCAATGAACTGCCTTCTGTAGTTATAATAATACAGTATACACATCTGGTGGTACTTGTTGGACTAAACTCTTCATTTTGCTTCTCTTTAGGGCTTCATGGATATTGACCTAGTGAAATTTAAGGAAAGTGGAGCAAATGTCACTGGATTCCAGTTGGTGAATTACACAGACAGCATCCCAGCCAGGATCATGCAACAGTGGAAGAACAATGATGCCAGAGAACAACCTCGCGTTGACTGGAAGAGGCCAAAGGCAAGTGGTACTGAAAACCATTTGTTTGAGGTGGCATCACTGCCATTCTCTTGCAACACATTCTGTAGGAAGCAGAAGCTCAGTTTTTATGCCAGATTCCAGTCACTTTGCTCAGACTAGGTTAAGTTGACAAATACAACATTTTCTTTTCTAGTCTTGGAAGGAGCTCATGTACCCTCAGAAAATGTGTAAGCAACTGCTATAACAGTGGATTGAGATAAAAAGCTTCAGTTTGCAACCTCTGTTGCTTTTGCCTGTCTAAGGACAAAATACTGTATAGCACAGCACAGGAAATAGGTTGATAATATGTGTGTCCTAACTTGTAGCTTAGATCTCAACCTGCCACACACAGGTGTACAATCGTTGAAAAGATGGGCAGTTCAATTCTGTGCAGCGTGGGTGCAGTGGGGCCACCATTCCCGTGTTGTATCCAGTGCTGCAGCTGAGCAGGTGGATGGTCTCCTCGGGGACAAGGGAACATTTATTCCCTTATCCCGTGAAGAGCCCTGGCCTGCTCAATGGTGCTACTCAGATCAGTGCCAGTTATTTAGCTGGTTGGCCTGGGGCAGTGATAGGATGCAGTGGAGTCCTGCTCTGCCACCCCCCTCCCAGACCCAGTCTGCCCCTTGCTCCACCCTCACCCCACCCAGAAACACCACTCCTTACCTCCAGACAGCCTTTCTACTACCCTCCCTCTCCTGCCTGGCGCAAACCTTACCTTCTCCAGTGGCTTTCAGGTGGGATGCAGTGCCCAGGCACAGCTTTTCTGCTGGTGCCACTTACTTGTGTCTAAAAGTGCTTTATGGTACTTTCAAAACACCCGGCGCCAGCACTACAGTTGCCGTGCCGGCAGTCAGAACTCATGCGATTGGGCTGTCAGTCAATATTGTGGAGATTTATGCTTAAATTTGTGAATCAAGCCCACTCTGTTATTTAAAAACATGGTCATTGATCTTAAACACTCTGAGTGTTTTTCCTCAGACATTCCAGCTTGTTTCTTAAAGTAATATTCCATTTTGGGTGCCAGAGAAGATAATGCACCTATTGTGTGATTAGGGCCTACATGTTTGATTTTCCTAATGTAAAAAGCACTTGTGGAAGTCCAGACTGGACCAGAGTTTAGCATCTAGGAACAGAGCCTTAACCCCTTACCCTGCCACAGTTCCCATTCCAGATTGAAGACCCCCACAGCTGCCATTTGCCCCAGAGAAAAGGTCCCTTGAGACTAAGCTCTTCCCATAGCACAAATATTGACCATGGAAGTGGACACTGAATGGAACTTTTCCTACCATATCAGTCTAGATCAGGGGTGCCCAAACCCCGGCCCTGGGGCCACATGTGGCCCTCACGCCCTCTCAATGTGGCCCTCAGGGAGACCCCAGTCTCCAATGAGCCTCTGGCCCTCTGGAGATTTGTTGGAGCCCACACTGGCCTGACGCAACTGCTCTCAGCGTAAGGGCGACTGTTTGACCTCTCACGTGAGCTGTGGGATGAGGGCTTCATCCACTGCTTGCTGTTTTACATCTGTGATGCAGTAGCAGCAGCAAAGGAAAGGTCAGCCTTGCTTTGTGTAAGGCCTTTTATAGACCTTGAGCTATTGCAAGACCTTCATTCATTCATATAAGTTCATCTTTAATATAGTCATTTATGTATACTTATGTAAATGTGTTCAAATTTTAAATGTAAATTAATTCTTTTTCCCCCCGGCCCCCAACACAGTGTCAGAGAGATGATGTGACCCTCCTGCCATAAACTTTGGACACCCCTGGTCTAGATCAATCTCTCCATGCATGTTGTTTACATTAGAAAAATCAAGCCTACAGACCCTAATCTTGCAATATGCTCATTGTCTAGTTTTACCCCTACAGTCTGATCCTACCCATGTTTATTTGGAAGGATGATTTCAGTGGGTTTTACTTCCAAGTAAGTGTGCTTAGAATTTAAGCCCTAAAATAATTTTGTATGTTAAGTTAATCAGCTAGAACAATGATTTTTGAAAATGAATTATGCACTGAAACAAGCTTTATACATCAATTTGGAGAACTGATTTATAGTTCTATCAATAATAAGCATATGTCCAAACTGTAAACTTTAAAAACAAAAAACCCCTAAAAACCAACAATTTTCAAGCAGAGCTCTTCATCAGGGTATGATGCAATATTCAAGTTTCTGAGTATTGATATTATACAAGGTATCAGTTCTCTGTAGCACATTGCCTGGTATACTGTGTTTATATATATATATATATATATATATATATATATATATATATATAGATAGATAGATAGATAGATAGATAGATAGATAGATAGATAGATAGATAGATAGATAGATAGATAAACCTCTTCTGACATACAGTACTGTATTATTTTGGGATGAGTAGGGACGGACATTGTTCCATTGATAAATATAAGAAACACATCACTTAAAGGTGCCTCTTTTTCCAGGTAGCAGGGGGTTCCACTATATCCTTCTCCACATCCTTAATCTCATGTTATCTGACCAATCTTGTAGTAGCATTGACAGGGAAACCTACTTGGTTCTGATCGTAGTGGGCAAGTAACTCCAGGGGCTAGTAGCTTTGTGTCTTTTTTAATTTAAAAATATTTATCACCCACTTATTCTTAATTGTGTTGTAAATACATCTTAGGGCACAATCCTAACTCCTTATGTCACTACTTTCCAGCACTGGCATAGCGGTGCCAATGGGACATGTGCTGCATCCTGCAGTTGGGTGTCACTCCCGGAGGCCTCCTCGAAGTAAAGGAATGTTTGTTCCCTTACCTTAGAGCTGCATTGCTCTTATGTCAGTGGTGGCAAGCACTGACATAAGAGGTTAGGATTGCGCCTTTAATTGTACAACTCTTACATAATAGCAGAATACCTTTTTTGTTTGCTCTGATCTCTTTCTATATAACTGCATTAGCTAATATCACAAAGACTAGCAGTTCTTTGGCTGCTTGGTATATTTGTTTATTATCACCATGGTAGCTTGTTGCTTATTATTGATCCCCCTGGAATCCTTCCGTATATATCATATATTTTGTTGAACAAGGAAGTCCAAGAAAAGTGAACACTATGGCATCTAAAACAGATAAGAAAAGTGAAAAGACAATCTCCAAAGTGGGCATTCAGCTAACTCTAAGAATGGCACAAAGCTAAAACAAGTCTTGACACACATAACTGCAACCCTTTTCAGAGTCCTCTCTTTGCATTGACTGACCCCAGGAGGGATAGGCAGAGTGGATGGTTGCTTCTGACCATTTCCCCAGCACCCACATACTTGCTGTGCGCCTGGCCACCCTTCTTCAGAGCTTGTCTGCAGAGGCAAGCGCTGAATGAAGGGAGAGTTTCTCTCCACGATTATGAATCCAGGGACATCTAGAGAGTGTTTCCATGCTGGGGGCATGGACAGCTGTATGCTCCCAAGGATATAATTTCTTATGAGGGCTGCTGCTTGTGTCAGATCACAACACAAAGGTTCAGATGATTAAGAGTAAATCCATTTATTTCTGGAATTACAAAGTGCTCCCTGGTGATTCCTCTGTTAAAAGTTGATTTTATACTGATACTAACAAAAATTGCTGTTAGATTGCTATGTTTTAATGCCTAGATTGAAGGTCCTGTTTTGGGAGGAAGACCATATGTTTCCAGGATCAACCCTAATGGCCAGCACACATCTCTTATCTCTTTTCTAGTACACATCTGCTCTTACATACGATGGTGTTCGGGTAATGGCAGAAGCTTTCCAGAGTCTCAGGAAACAGCGAATCGACATCTCCCGTCGTGGGAATGCTGGGGATTGCTTGGCAAATCCAGCTGTTCCTTGGGGACAAGGAATTGACATTCAGAGAGCACTACAACAGGTCAGAAAGACACCAAACCATAATGTGGGATCCAAGCTTTTCTTTCCTACTAAGCAATCATTATGTATTTGTCCAAGAAAACTACTGATTACCTCTTTAAAAGTGGATTCATACAGTCATTGCCTAGAATACCCCCATTAAGTCATTAGACAAGGAATTAATTTAAAACAAGCTGCAATTTTAAAAAAGTGAAACATCAGTAACTGCAGGAGGTCCTCACTCTCCTCACACTTCATCATCAGTTACTGTGGATTCCTACCTCAGAGGAGATAGCAAGCAACTGTCTTTTCCCCCAGGATTTCCTCCTGACATGTAAATCCTCTACTGACAATCCCAGTTTATCCATGTCAACCCTTAGAAAGCATCAAGGAAACTCTGAATTGCATCAATTCCTCCCCCCCCCCCAGCTGAGAAGTCTTTGAGATTGACTTTGTAGTCATTGCTCAAGGAGGTTCCAGTCAGTGTACCTCAGCCAAGGAGCCTCTGGAGATTGATCCAGGGCCCTCTTTGACCAATCTGTTTTCCTTCAGGTACACACCAAAACCTTATTAGTAATCCCTCTCTTGTACTATATGCTCCAGTTATGACCAACTAGCTAGAAAACACACCACACCCATTAAACAACCTGAAGTAAGTGAGAAAAACCCTTCAACTGTATCTCAGCTAGAAAGCAACAGTTCCTACCTGCTCCAGAAAAGGTGACTAGGTAATCTCAGGCTGTGCTCATGTATAGATGGGAGGGGTTTTCTTCCTTAAAACACAACTCAGGGCCCAATCCTGTGCCCGGGGGCACGGCGCTGTGCCGCTGAGCACTGTCACAAACGTGCTATAAGGCACGTTTGCCAACCTGATCGCCAGGCTCCCACCGGTGTTAGCCCACCTGGCCAGTGCTGGGCTAGCGCGGGGCAGTCGCCCAGCTTCCGCAGCTCGGCAGTCTCCCAGACCGCCGAGCTTCGGAATGGTAGGCGGGGGCAGGGACAGAGGTGGGGAGGCCGGCGGGGGGCGGAGAGAGGGCGGGGAGGAGGCGTGACGCAGAGGTGTGACGTGGGGAGGGGGTGGGCTCGAGGCGTGCCAGGGGTGGGAGCGAGGCAGGTCCACGGAGCTCAGCTCCACAGGACCCAGGGCACTTGCGTAGGGCTGTACGCCCTACATGAGTACCTTTACCTTACCGCTGACCTTTGGGTTGGCGGTAAAGCGAGTAGCCCCATTGTGGGGCTGCTTCCCTTACCCGGGAGAAGGGGACGAGGCGCCTCCCGCAGTAGCTTGGGAAGCGCAAGATCCAGCAGCAGCCCTTCTCGGTGCCGCTGAGCCTCATCACCCTGGGCAGCTCAGGATTGGGCTGTCACTGGCTTAGTAGAAAAATGAAAAAGCCCTAATAGCTGTGATGGCTCCTTCCTTCAATTGAACTGACCTATCCCATCACTTAATTCTCCCATCTTGCCTCATGAGGGGGAAAGGAAATATAAAGTCCCCACAATGTTCTTGGGAAATAAGCAAGACATTTTTTTGACTGCAACTTGGAAACATCTTTTTGATTTCATCAACTTAAATGCTTGAATTTCATGCTCCACCAGATCTGTAGCCCCATGTCGAGCCTCCCAACCCGACACGGGGCTGCTTGACTCTGTGCCGGCTAAATAGCTGGCGCAGAGTCGAGTAGCCCCATTGCTGGGCTGCTTCCCTTATTCAGTGAAAGGGTATGAATGTACCCTTCCCCTGAGGAGGCACCAGGAGCTACCCATGGCTGCTTGATGTTCATAGAATGAAGCGGCAGCCATTTCATTGCTGCTGCAGCCTTGGGCAGTAGGCAGCTCAGGATTGGGCTGTTAAACTCCCACCATCATTCCGACTTGCACCTCCTACATGCTATTTAGAGTAAAAATAAAATACGGTATTGCAGTGCTTTCCAAACTCCTACAAGAGAGTTGGGAGCATTGTGTGTGCAGGGGAGGGGCTATGGCAGCATCGCGATCTCCAGAATCGCACTGCTGCTGGGGGGGTGGGGGAGGATGGCTTTGCAGGGCTCCCCAACCCTCTGTAACAGGGGAAAAAGCAATCGAAAGCCATTTCCTATTTTCGACTGAAAAACCACCTTAAAAACAACAACTAGAAATAGCATGCAGGGGATGTGCAGTCAGGCTAGGAACCATGATAGCAGTCCCTAAACCCCCTTCTCTTTATTTTGTATACGTTTCCCTCAACCGCACACACTATTTGTTTAAAAAAAGAAAAAAAAACTAAAGGGTCAAACACATCAATTTGTGTGTGTTTGATAAAATTGTGTGTTTGATAATCTGATAAATAAATCATTTATCCATAGATCGGGTCCTCGGGGCCCCCACATCACCCCCACTGTGGCCCCTCCGCTGGCAAGGGGAGCTCTACTCTGAGGGCTCAGCCACTGAGGGCTTCCCCAGGCCTCCTAATGCCTTATAAGACATTTAAAACATCACTTCTGTTTTTTGTATTTTTTTTAATGGGAGTTTTTTTTTTACTCTAATTGTCATTCTGAACCCAGCAGAGACCTTGGGCAAGTGCACATGACCTCTGTTGGGCTCAGAAGACCCTCCGGAGGTGTGGGGAGCATAGACTCTCCGGAGATGAGGCTATCCGCTCATAATGAGAGCATTATGGAAGGGAACCTGTAGTAGAACCATGCCTGTAGTATTTTAATTGTGGTTTGGACATTGTATTCCCTTTAATTATGTGGAAATTGCAGAGTATTTGTGGGGGACAACAGCTGTGCACTCTCTTCCTCATGTGATTGTGCATATATCTTCTGGTCTGGCCCATTATCTTCTCCACACTTCCAGATTGAGTGTAGGAACATCTTGATGCATACACATGTGATCTGATGTCTTTGGAAGTAAAATACTGAAAGTTCGTTGCAATCCTTTCACTGATTGCTGTATTTTTAAGGTGCGCTTTGAAGGGCTGACTGGTAATGTCCAGTTTAATGAGAAAGGACATCGGACCAATTACACACTCCATGTGATTGAAATGAAACATGATGGGATCAGAAAGGTAAAGGCTTACTGTGTATTTGAAAGCAGAAGGGAATAGTCTGGGCACTGAAGCTTGTTCTTGAGGCCATTTTTTCAGAATGTAGCTTTTGTTGTTAGGCTTATACTGTATGTATATAAATGCAATACATCCTTAAACAGTGTGAATCAGTGAGATTTTGGGAACAGGTGCTTGTTGGAAAGTGGGTTACAACGAAAATGTATTCACATCTTACTACAATCCTATACACCAGTGGTTCCCAAATTGGTGGGTCGCGACCCACCAGCCAAGGAAGCACTTGTCCCTGCTCCTTTAAGAGGTGGGGAGGGGGGGAAAGGCAGCATTGCGGTCCCCAGGAAGCGTTTTTGATCACATTTTTAAAGAACCATTTTGAAGTCCTGCACAGGCATTTGTGGGGCTCCCCTCACCCCCAGAGGCCAGCAATCCCTTAGCTAAGTTTAAAAAAAACACAACCCTTCCCCCTATTCTGGGGATCACATTGCTGCCATACACACTTATGGTGCTCCCAACTCCCTTGTAGGAGTTTGGGAAGCAGTGCTATACACGCATACCTGGGAGTAGGCCCCACTGCATACAGCAAGACTTATTTCTGAGTAAACATGTATAGGATTGTGTTGCAAGTTTTTTTTTTTTATATTCCACCATAAGCATTCATGTATGAATACATAGTTATGAAGGTCAGGAACTCTGCAGTATCAGTGAACTCAAGGGTTCATTTAACTTTCCATCAGTGTAATGACGCCAGTGTATGTGTTGCATGATTGTCTTTTTTGCCTAAATACGTAAGTTGTCTGTTAAAATGTGAATGTGGTGAAAACATTATTTCTTGCAATGTGCTGTGCTTGCCTTTACTGCTGTTAATTCTGGGACACTTTGGAGAGTACTTTTATGTTAACGGTATGCATTAAGTCCAAAATCTCTTTATTACTACTAGATTGGTTATTGGAATGAAGATGAAAAACTTGTCCCAACGGCCATAGATCAACAAGGTGCAAACGAAACTACAAATCTCCAGAATAGGACTTATATAGTTACAACTATTCTAGTAAGTGTGACAACGTCAATAACGCTTCCTGAACTACCCTTCCTCAACTATGTATCCTCTTTCATTTTGAGACACCTTTGATTTCCTCAAATACTTTTAAGTTAACAGCAGCCAAATGCAGTATTTTAACTAAGGGCGCTTTAAGACTTCATGTGATTAAAATGAAACTGGTGTGTGTGATGAGTACTCAGAAATTAACATTAACAGTCCACCCACCCACGCCCACCAACACAGCTGCACCAATGGAGTGCATGCTGCATCTGCAGGTCTCTTCTAGTTCCCCCCCCCCCTTGGGTCTCCTTGCCAGCCATTTTGCTGGCATAGGTCTGAGGAGAGTAAGAAAGGGAATAGGGGAAGGAACAGGCTAGGATACCTGTGCAAGTTGCTGTCCCTCCCACCCATCCTCTCCTTACCCTAATACTCACCCATTCCTCTCCCACCCTCACTCTAGCTTACCTGCTCTCCCTTGGGTAGTTGGTTGTGGCAGATTCAAAATGGGTGCCAGTGGGCACACAGCACACCACCGTATAGCTGTTTACAGCAGCAGAACCTCTGTTCCATTGTCATAAAACTTAGGATTGGGCTGTAAGCTATTGAAAGAGAACATCTGATAAAGAAGACACCCTGTTTGATAAGGGTTGTTTTTATTCAGTGAAGCACTTTACAAATATAGTTACCTTTTCTGGTCTTGTTCCTGTGCATCTTACAGAATTCAGACACATGGAATTTAGCAAAGTGAAAGTGTACTAGAAAGGAGATAGCGTGAAGAAAAAATGACTAAATGTAAAATCTTTCTGTGTCATTTGTCATTCTTTTTGACAGCAGTCAGTCCTTATCTAGAGTAATGTACCTAGAGTGGATTGCAAATTTTTTAAAGGAATAGAGCAATTGGGAAGGACTCAATTGACAGGCAGAGTAGATGCCATAGGCTTTGAAAAGTATACAATAATGATCTTCAGACATTTAAAAAAAACTGATAAAGAATACAAATATTTGTTCTCCATTGATCCAGAGGCAAGAGACCATAGGCTGACATCATAGGAATAAAAGTTTGGTTTAAGTATAAGAAAATCTTCAAAACTAGGACAATGTGTGTGATTTATGGTACTGTACTTTTCTAGGATAGCTGAGAAATCCTTGAGATGTCAAGTGAAGATCTGACAGGAGTGACATGAAACTTGTTCAAAACCAGGAGATTAAAATAGAAAAAAGATAACTCTCTTTTATGTAATGATTGTGATTCTCAGCTATTCCCAGCTGGCAAGTATTCCTTAAAGAAATACTGTATATCCTGTATACAGTATTCATTGCTGTAGACCAGCATGGTAGATTCACATGATGTCTTGGTCTACATGCAAGCACTTCCAACTTTCTCCAGGTATGCATTTTCATGGACAATGCAACTGGTGAACTGGGTAATCATGGCTATGGTAGCAGCAACTCCCATGATTTAACTGACTGGTAAAAGTTCTGTTGTGAATCTTAAAGATCATAGTTCTGTTTCAATGTAAATTCTGACCTGGAATATAAATTAGATGATTATGTACTGGAATGCCATGCATCATTCCTAGTCGTTCCATTGGATGGTATCTCACATGTATACATCTCACTAGAACTTATATTGTATTCTGGGCATTATAATCTAACTATATCTGATCGGGCGTGTAAACATGTTACCTTATTCTTGATGGCGGACGAGCATACAACAGCAGATTCAGCAGCGATTTTAGCAGCTCCTCATCACACCATAGGACTTTCTTGAGGGTTACATCATTCAACATTACAGTCCTGGATACTGAATGAATGTAAGTAGGGAAAAATATACTGCATTCTCTCTGCGCTGCACCTGTTATCCATCAGTAAGTATATATGTTTTTGGTGTGTTTTTTTTTTTTTTTTTGTGATGCTGCAGATGTATTGGGAAGGGAAGACACTTGGAAGTCAATGACTATGAGATTAGGGTGTTGAGGAGCACAGCTGAAGGTACAAGGGCAGTTGCAGGTTTATATGGCTGTGCCTTTAAAGGGCTCAGAGGTAGTGCATTTGAGATATGATTTGGTGTGGATGGTGGTGAATGTGGAGAGGAGTTAAGAAGTCACTTGTGTTGCATTACATAATGTGGAAGGTATAAATTTTGAGGTAGGATTCAGAAGTAAGGTATTGGATGATGACTAGTATACATTTTTTTAAGCTAGTAAGTCTCAGATTTCTTTTCAGTTGCAAGAGAGGGCAACACCATCTTCAGCTGTAGCAACAGGATCTTGAGATGCTCAAAATGGGAAGAGAGTATGCTCATGTTCAGTAGACATAGAGAATGAATGGTGGTGTGATGGATAGGTGGGATGCCATGAAATGTGGTGACTGTCTATTTGCATGCTTTTGTTGTTATGCCTTTTTTATGGGCCCAGAGCACCAGCCCAAGGGATGGAGAAAGATATTGGATGTCCAAGTGAAGGACCCCATTGTCCATAGATAATAGGATAAATATTTAGGTGAGCAACTCCCTCATGGAGACCCAAGATCTCCTCATGTCTGAGGCAGGGTACTAAAAGCTACCCTCTTATCTAGTTGCACCAACAGTTGTGACAGGCCACCACTGCTGCTCCTTCTTATGCAACGACTGGATTTGAATAGAATGGAGTGTGAGGAGAGTGGCCCACTACTCTCTTCTATGCTTCCTCTTCCCCTCCTTTCCCATCTTCCACTGAGCATGGGAAAAGGAGTAGAGGGAGCAGCATTCACAGAGGAAGTAGGTGTTGGCAGTGGGATTGCTAGAGGCAACGGCTCCGAGGGTGTAGAAATCATGCCATCACATCATGACATCATTTCTGAGTTCTCCTGGAGGAGGAGGAAGCAGTGGCTTAGCAATCAGTCTGCTGCCCCCCATTCCTTTGAAGGCTCCCTTTGAGCAAGGGACAGCAGCCCAATTGCAAAGCCGCTGAATCAGGAGGAAGCGGAGGTGGCTGATACTGCTGCATTAGTGCTGTTGCTTTTCCCACCACCACCATCTTGGCTCATGTGGCACCCCCTTCTGACTTGGTACACCGGGTGAACAGCCCCTGCTGCACCAAGGGTGGTGGCACCTCACTCCCCCACCAGTTCACAACCTGAAGCAACCGCCTCTCTTGGTCTCATGGATGACATGGCCCTGAACCTGCTTAACCTTAAATGGCACCCAGCAGACTTGTGCCTTGGAGTCATAATATTAGGTGCTCTGATAGAGTTAGGTGGATGTCTTGATTCAAGGTGTGTTGAGAATCAGCTGATTCCAAAAATTCTCTTATATGGCTGGCAAAAGAGCACCAGTAGCATGACTTACCCCAGGGGAACAAAAAACAAGACAAGTAGGTTCCCTTTCTTTCTTTCTTTCTTTCTTTCTTTCTTTCTTTCTTTCTTTCTTTCTTTCTTTCTTTCTTTCTTTCTTTCTTTCTTTCTTTCTTTCTTTCTTTCTTTCTTTCTTTCCAAGCTCTGTTTTCAACCCCTGCTCTTGCTCTTCAAGATGACTTGAAACCTTCCTTGTCATTCCGGGAATTTTTTTAAAAAAATGTGTACTTTTGGTCTACCAGCAGTCTACAGTAGCAATGGCAGTAAATATGGTTACAATCAAAGACTTGCAGACAGAATAACAGCAGTGAACAGTCACTGTTCATAAATCCATCAGTACATAGTCTGATACACATGGTAAAAGAATTGGAGTATGCACTTCCTCCCAAGCATAAGGGATAATAAGTGATGCACACAATGCATGAGTCCAGGCATATATGCATACAGCAGATGTATGAAATTGCTGTCCTCCCCTTTTTAATGTATTTCAACTAGCCTATGACATGTGAGAGAAGCAGTAGCAGAGATGGGATTGGTTGTGATGTGCTATAGTTGCATGTCTTAGGACACAATCCTAACCAGGTCTACTCAGAAGTAAGTCCTATTTTGTTCAGTGGAGCTTACTCTCAGGAAAGTGTGGTTAGGATTGTAGCCTTAGTTGTTTTATGTAGTGTTCCTTTCAATAAATGATGCATAGTGTGAACCCAGTGATTTTAACTAGAATCAAAATAAGTTGGGTTGAGAACATCACAGCAGTGTGTTTTGATGACCAGTATGTCTGTAACATTACACTTGTTTGTTTCTCCCAGATGATCTTCACCCCACCATCCATGAGGGATGAGATCAGCTGCCGTTGATGTCCTTGATGTGCAAAGTACACCCCCAACAGACACATGCTGTGGAGGGCATCTGCATTGTTCATGATTTTGATGAGAAACTGTTATAAAGTTTAAAAAAAAGATCACAAACCAAACTTTTGTACAATTCCCATTTCATGTACTTTTCTCAAAATTGCTTCTTTTTTTTTGTTTAAGGTTCAGTTTTTTGTATTAAAAAGCCAATGGATTGCTTTCAATTTAACTTATTGAACGTGTGCGTTTGTGCACAAACACCACTGTGTGCAGATTTCCCTCAGTTTCTCAATATTCCATCCTTTCATTTTCCACCATATTTGAGCTCCATAGCTTCCTCTCTCACATTTCTATCTATGCTGGGTAGGGTCCCTAACACCAAGGTAGGTAGTGCTTCCTATCTCCATGAGTGGCTTTGAAAATCACATCCTTGGTCATCTTTGATCAGAGAAATAAACAATTCTTGTTCCCCTAGTATTGATCCTGCATGGCCACCTTGTGTGAGGAGACAATTTCATTCACCCCATTGGTAATCCCTGTGCTTTTTTCTAAACAGTTTCTTCTACTGTCTCTTTATCATGACATGACACCAAGGTGAGGTCACTATAGTCAATAAATGAAATAATTAACCCCAGATCTCTCTTCTACTTTCTCAACAGCCCAGCATGCATGCACGCATCCCTCTCACACACACCCCTCTGACACACAGACATGCCCATATCCCAGATCTCACATACTCACTCCAAATCTCACACGCATGCACAGGCACACACCTCAAATCTCCCTGTATTCTCACACAGGGACTTGAAGGAACTTGGCTACAGTGCTCATCCTTCTCCAGGTCAAAGAAGGGGAAATTCAGAAGGATGGATGTGGAAGTTCTAAGCTGGAACAACTGATGTAATCATCTTTCCAAGACTCCTTGCCCCAAATTCAAAAGTTTTCCCCAAATCATTGTGATTTAGAGGAAACTACCTATTTTCTCTACTTTTTTTCCTTTCCCTTAATGTTAGGGGCAAGGAGGAAATGTGGATAGCTTGCAAAAAGGATGGAAGTTATTCTCAGCTGCCAGATGTCTCCCAGTATCTATTAGGATTATTTATTACTTTTCAACAAAAATCGTTCACGAAGTGTTTTATAAAGCAAAATGAATGAAAAGATTGTTCCAAAATGATAAAAATGCAAAAGAACTATCAGCACACAATCACTAGAAATGGAAACAGTTGCACCCTCTCCCCTGTGAAATACAGAATCCCTCTTCCCCCCCCCCCCCCACACACAAAAGGTTCTTTTTTGCCCAATTAGAAGGGTGAAGAAACTCAGCAGCATAATTTCCTCTGGGAGTTTGGATCCCTGTTCAACCGTGTCAAGAGATCTGTAACCCATGAGTAAATACTGCTCCAAATATTTTCTGGCTAATATCAGAAATGTCAACCCATGAAGAGTGTTAAGGTAAACGTATATTGTTATAATTCACGATGGACAACTCTCATGGGATAGGACAAGATTTTAAATGTGGTCTAGCATGAAAATATAACTGAAACCCTATACCATAGGTCTCATACAGCATGTCCCTGTGTTTCCTTTCCACTAATCCAAACTGCCAATGTGCTCCTGTGTTGATTTTTGTTGTTGTTCGGGGACTATAATTCCTCCAAACTCTGGACAGAATTCTTAAGAATAGATTTTGAAGGAGCAAAATGCTATTATCTGAATAGGAATGTTGATGTTGCAAAATTCAGTGCCATCCCTAGATTTGATTATGGGAATTGCTGCAATGACCTGGTTCACATGTTACATTTCTCCATATCTGAGAAATGTTGGGACTGCTCAGATATCAAGCACAACATTTTAGGTTAGCCAATTGTGAAAACTACATTTGTGTCTTACGTTCTGATTTAAACCGTATGAATTATGACTTGGATGGGACTACGATTAGAATGATGTAGCTGCCAGCTAGGTTCAGCACCAGTGATGTCTTGTAATAATCTATGTTTCAAAAATAAAATAATGGCGTCATTAACAGGAATATCCGCCTTAACAGTTTGGGCTGATGAAAGGAATGTTGAGCAGCCATTGCGTTTGAGGTTCCTAGGCATCTGAACCAATATGCCTCTTGGGCCTGTACTGTAATGCCAACTTCCATTTCAAGCACCTGAGAGTAAGAAGGAAGAATAGGAGAGGAATGGACACCATATTAGTGTCCATTCAGGAAGAGATGGAAATCATATGCTGTAGTGATCTAGCTGCAGGATGTTTCTATCCTTCTTTCATGGGCAGAAGAGTAAGATACCTTGCATTTTACTGAGGATGTCTGAGTGGATCTCAATCAGTGCATCAGGTTGACCCTGAAATAGTGTTATATGAATAGAACTATGACTTTCAAGCGGATGGAACTTTATACTTCTGTGGTGATTTCACAACTCATAAATCCCTTCCTCCTTAGCCAGTTCCTTATTGTGTCTTGCTCTAGTTGTATGAGTCAGCTGGAAGATATTATGTGCAATCTCTGTCTAGACAATTCTGGCGTGAAGTGCTGAGCATGTTCATTCTCTTCTGACATCATGCAGCAAGCTGAGCCC
The DNA here is from genome assembly GCF_035046505.1 of Tiliqua scincoides. Lineage (NCBI taxonomy): Eukaryota > Metazoa > Chordata > Lepidosauria > Squamata > Scincidae > Tiliqua > Tiliqua scincoides. The sequence continues at coordinate 195,705,697 of NC_089822.1, forward strand.
TTTCAGAAAGCTGAAACATAGCCCTGTAACTGTGCTCTTTCTTATCAGGAAGCCCCCTATGTGATGCAGAAGAAGAACAATGAGCAATTCGACGGAAATGCGAGGTATGAAGGATATTGCGTAGAATTGGCTGCTGAGATTGCAAAGCACGTTGGCTACCAATACAGGTTGCAGATTGTTGCTGATGGGAAGTACGGAGCCCGAGATCCTGATACTAAGTTATGGAATGGCATGGTCGGGGAGCTAGTATATGGAGTAAGTCTCTAGCCATGAACCAGTAGTTTAAAACTGTAATCGCGAATGATGCAAGAACATGCCCAAGTGTATTGGTCAAGCTAAGATGAGCACTTGAGGTTTCAGATGATTTTGCATCAAATCACTTCCTATTTGTGTTTGGTTGCTGCATGGCTGATTCTCATTCCCTGACAAAACAAGAGAAATATTTAAGCCTATGCTAGTCAGCATGTTGTATTATTAATGGTACTGTAAAGCCGGCAAATGACCACTTTTAGTTGAATCAGTTTCAGTCAACTTGAAATTGTGTCAGTCATCTGTTAGTAGGAAAGCATCTTCTTCTAGAAATAAGTGGCCAGGCACAATGCCAGCAAGAGACTCTTCTTCGGCTTGTGCAGTCTTTAGGCTTGTTATCGTCATGTCATTTCTGAACAGCAGCGTTTAGTGAGGAATTGTAAAACAGAGATGTCAGAGGTCCTTGACTAACGCATCAGTTGAGGAATCATACCACTAGACTTGTTAGGAAAGGATGGACTATTGGTAACTGGAAAAGAAACATATTTATATATTTTTATAAAATAATTAGGGGACAATCAAGCTGTCCAGATCAATCAGCAGTGGTGATGGATGGGGGGTGGGGAACCAGAAAAAATAAAGAGTGAAAAACAAGTGTTTATATAACAGGAACATTCTGAGTCTATAGCAAAATTCTGTTATGTTCTGGTTCTGGTGCACTGCAAGCCTTCATAACATACCTAATACTGACCTCTTTTTCTTTTCAGAGAGCTGATGTGGCTGTTGCACCATTAACCATCACCCTGGTGCGAGAGGAAGTAATAGACTTTTCCAAACCATTTATGAGCCTGGGCATATCTATCATGATTAAGAAACCACAAAAGTCCAAGCCTGGGGTCTTTTCCTTTCTGGATCCCTTAGCATATGAGATTTGGATGTGCATTGTCTTTGCCTACATTGGAGTAAGTGTGGTCCTCTTTCTGGTCAGTCGCTTTAGCCCTTACGAGTGGCATAATGAGGAACTGGAAGAAGGACGTGACCAGCCAGCCAATGACCAAACAAATGAATTTGGGATATTTAACAGTCTCTGGTTCTCCTTGGGAGCTTTCATGCAACAAGGATGTGATATATCTCCAAGGTTAGTAATTTTCTTTCAATATGCAATCTTTGCAAGGAGGAACTTAACAAATGCTATGGGACTTATTTGTTTTTGGGCAGAGCAGCCCTCCTAATCGCAGCAAACTTTCTTCATTTTTTTCCTCCATGTTGCTGTGTTTCTTTTCCCTGCTGCAAACAAATCGATAACAACCAAATCATACATCCAGTTTTCTAAGTATAGTTTAAGCTGCCCGAGGCATGATAGAGAAAATCCAGTATAATAATCATTTTAATTTATGTAGACCGCAAACGTTTACTCCATGGAGAAGCCTGCTTAATTCATAAAGTTGGTTGAGACTGGATTTAGAGTGACTTTTTTATTGTGCGTTCCTTGAGGCAACAATTTGAATGGGTGAAAAGAAATTAAATACTGAAAAAATTAAGTGCTGGAGAACTAAAATAATGTTTAAAGAAGCCACTCAGAAAGCAGTGTAGTCTGCAGCAGTGAAACTATCTTACTATTTGTAACTTTTAGGTAAAATTACTTTTATTAAAGGTTTTAAGAATGGCACCTTAAGCATTCGCCAAAAGTGTCACATGCCCAGGGAGATAGAATGGCTAAGATTTTGGAATAGAAGCAATAAATGGGTCAGTTTGCAATGATCTGTGTTGGGTTTTATAGTCTCAGTTGTGCATGAGATAATAACCTCCATTCCAGAAGCAGAAGATTGGGTATACATCAAAATACCATCTTTGTAAATAATAGTTTGGATATCATCCAAATCAGGACAGGAAAAGTCCTAAAGCATACTTTATGCTGAACTGTGTCCTTGGTGATTCCTAATGTGAAACAAAGAGAGAAATACAAGTTGAGTATCCCTTATCTGAAATGCATGAGATCAGAAATGTTTCAGATTTTGGATTTTTTTTTAAATTTTGGAATATTTGCATATTTAAGTATATACACCATATGTTGTTGCTGATGAGTTAGAGGCCTTGAAGTTGGAACAGCTCAACAGGATGGAATGCCAAGACTTTTTGCAAAGGTGCTGGTTACTGAATCTAGTCACAATCACATGGCTATAGGGGAGCACAGCACTAAGTTTTGCAGGGCTCCTCAATGCACCATGTAAGCTACCCTTCCTCCTCACCTTTGGAGCCATTCCCGATGGCAAGAGCAAAGCAGAGGAGACACCTCCACTTTGCTCTTGCTGCCCGGAATGGCTCTGAGGGTGAGAAGGAGGGGCAGCTTACACAGCATGTGGAGGAGCCCTGCAAAACCTAGAGTGTGCCCCCTCTAGCTACACTACTGCCTAGTCACACCATGAGGAGAAGTCACTCCAGGGTCAGCAGCTGTTTTCCCAGAATTTTGCCAGACTCTGGTGAATCACAAACTCAGGATTCTGCAGGTTGGGAGGGAAATGTAGAAAATGTGGCTTGGTTTTCTAGTGCCAGCTGATTGAGAACCATGAGATTCATGATTTTTTTTCTAGAACTTCCTCCTCCTGCCAAGCGTGCTGGAGCCACATTAGCTGAGCAGGGACAACACAATCTGTACAGAGCTGGTGATAGCACCACAGTATGGAGGTAGTCTCTTGGCTTTACAGTGCCTGACTTGTCATTGGTGTGTGCAGAGCCTGGAGACCTGAGACACACCATAATGCAATCTGGTGCAATGAAAGAAGTCTATACATGTCAAAATCTATTGAGCCTGTCCTAGAAATTTACAGGATTCCACCCCAGAATTCTAGCAGGGTGGTTTGCACCATTGTGTGTAGGAAGGAGGTCATGCCTGTGTCCATTTCTGTGAAGCAGCAACTGTTACCCTGCACATGCCTGATCTCAGAAGCTAAGCAGGGTCAGGCCTGGTTAGTACTTGGATGGGTGGGAATACTGGGTCCTGGGAATACTGGGTGCTGTAGGCTTATACCATAGTCTTTCGAGACTGAAGGTTGCCAACCATGTGTTGATGTTCTTAACCCAGAGAGATGCATTTCTGTGAAATCACATATGCATGTTTGAGGCTTTCTTTTTCCCAAAGAAATATCACCCTGAGGTACATTTGCCCTTGACTTATTCCTATGGATGGGTGCATGTTGTACGTGTGCTTTGAGGACAGGAGAAAACAGTGCTAGACTGAGGACAAAAAGAGGAAATAGTTGCACAAATGCATATTATTATTGCTACACAGCTAGCAGAGAAGCTCTCTCCATATGCCCTGGTTCTGATCTGTTTGTTTTCTGCTAGACAAATTACTCATGAGAGGTCAGGCAGTAAAGAAACAAAGACCTTAGAGACACTTGGACAGCTGTAACATTTCTGATGCTAATGGGCTTTAAAAGGTCATTGTCTGATTGCTGATTCTGAGATATCCAGTTTCTTGTGCTCATTACAGTTCTTGTTAGGAAGACCAACCGCAGCATCAGAAAAATAAATGGAAAGTTCATCAGTCTCTCTTACCTTAGCCATTTGGGATTAGATTATTATAAATGATACTACAAATTGAATTTGGTTTCCATAAGCATATCATACTTTGTAGAGTGGAGATAGAACAACCTGGAAGTATTAGAATGTGCTGCCTATTTACTCCTCTGCACAGGGCTGTGATCAATGGGTAGGATTTTCTTCACACTTAATGCATTAATTTGTTTCATTGCTTTGTGTGCATTGATTCCTAATTTGAAAGTTTGTGGCAACTGATTTAGTATAAAATGTTAATAATTTTATATTAACATTTGGCCTAATATTATAATAGGCTGATATTTGGCTAATAATTTGGCTAATAATTATAATTTGGCTAATATTATAATAGGTACATTCACTGATGAAAGTTTTAACTGTTTAAGCTTGACAGCAAGTTTGAATGGAAGAGAACAAATTGTAATTGCAGAGACTGAAGGGCACTCTTCTTCTACTACTTCTTTTCCATACCATTTTGGCACTGGTAATGTTACCACAAAAATGAGTTTCAAAGACAACATTAAAAATAGACTTTCTATTTAAATCAGGAGCCTTCTTTGTTGAATTGTAATTCAATAAACAATGCATTTTTTCCATAACTCCTTCAGTGTCTTCCCAAAAGTACCTGACTGAAATTTTACTGGTATACAAATTTAATTGCATTTAATTAACTAATTGTCTGATGGCCAGGTTGAGGTTTTGCTGATATGCAGATTTAATTATATTAAGGCTACAATCCTAACCATTGAACATAATAGGACTTACTTCTGAGTAGACCTGCTTAGCGTTGTGCCCTTAATCAATTAATTGAGCAGGACCCAAGTGATAAGCAACTAAGCAGCCGTGGTTAACAGCCCTGATTCAAAAACATAAAATGAACAATGAAAATGAATGCAACAGCTGCTACTTTGTATGTTTTAACCTCTGCATGCCTCAGCTTAGCTTGCCCCAGCTATCACAAGGCAGCTCAAGAAAAGAAGTTGAGTTGCAGCAGTTCCTAAAAATGTTTGGCACCCCAATCCCAACCTGCACCAGCACAGCCAGGCCACATGACCTGCACTTTATCCAGCACAGGTTAGGAGGTAGCTGGAGGTCTCCTTGGGTTAAGGGAATATTTTCCCTTTACCCAGAGTAATGCCCCAGCCACCTTTGTGGGGTTTCTTGGAAGCAAATTCAGGAAGCCCCATGTAGGGCACCCGGACCCAAGAAGGGAGTTAGGATATGATGGGGTTGGCCTTCATCCATCTCTCCCACTCCCGACCTGATCTGCTCCTTGTTCCACCCTCCTCTGCCTAAAAATGTCCCCACCCCCTCCCCTGGGTCACCCAGTGCAACCTTACCTGTGCCTGCAGGTGATGCTCATGAATGCAGAACCAGCAGGCCAGCACAGGCTGTGGAGCAGTTGCATGCCTACCATAGACTTCCCTGGAGCAAATTCCCCAGGCGCCAGCCACTAGGGCCCCATGGAAACCTCTCTGTAGCGCCGGGGAACCTCACAGAGGTTTCTCCGGCATGGGCCGCAGTTGCGCGAGGCTCCGTGAGCTTCTGGTGAGTGGGGGGGATATCAGCGCGGGGGGGGGCAGCGATAGCCCATCTTGGAGCTTTGCCCCAGGCACGGGGCTGCAGAGGTCCGCTGCTGCTGTTGGGTCAGCACTATTGGCTCACACATAGTCACAGATTAGCTTTACGGCACATTTGGGACAGTCTGAGCTGGTGCAGGGACAGCTGCGCCAGCTAAGGAAGAGGATAGGCTTGCGCTGTGGGTGTGTATCCTAAGAAAGGGAATAAAGATAAATACAAATATGTCTACCTCTTAAGAACTCCATGCTCAAAGGCTAATTCATACAACCTTTTTGTGGAAAAACCAAACGAGTTGATAGCAGGATCATATGTTATTCATACACACAGTGTGCTGTACATGTGATAGAACAGGGATTTTCAACCTTTTTCATCTCACAGCGCACTGACAAGGCACTAAAATGGTCAAGGCACACCATCAGGTTTTTGACAATTGACAAGATACACTGCGCTGTCAATGGGGGACTCACATCCCCCAATGGCCCTACTAATAAATGATCCTCTCCCAAATTCCCATGCATACCTGGGGACCATTTGCCTGTGTGCCACAGCACAGTGGTTGAAAATGGCTGTGATAGAACATCTGCTACAGGGCATAAAAGCATAATCCCAATTCCAAGTTCCTTCTCCTGCAGAAAAAGGTGGAACATGAATCACATAAATGATAAGGCATTTCATATATCCAGTTGTGAGGCATCAGGATGATTCACACACTCTCAACATACCATCACATAGTGAAGGAATGGGTGAGCACATCCTTCTGCATGAGTTACCTTCAGGTAACTGTCATGCAAATGTTTCATTCATTAATACAAGTCTTCCCTTGTAAACCAGGTGTGGGGAAGCCTTTGCAAACAATTCTGTGAATGGTGTGTTCATATCACATTAGCTTATGCTGAAGGTGATGTTGGTGAGGGGAATCAATTCCTCCAACTAAGGAGGCTCCTCATTTATACAAACTTGTGAATGCAGCTATCAGTTGCTGTGCTAGATCAGTTTTGTGATATTGGCGGTCTTCCTTTCCTCTCCCAGAAACATTCAAAGTTTGTCCTTTCCCAGGGCTCTTCATTTGACTCTACCCTTACTTTTTCTGATCTTGGACCCAGTGGCGTCACTAGGATTTGTGTCACCCAGTGCAGGAGGCCTGCGCATCAACCCATGCAGTGGGCGGGGCAACACCCCAGGTGGTGGGTGTAGTGATGTGTCATCGCCCCGCCCCACTGGTTTTTGGCTGTACCTTTTGTTAGAACACAGATATTTCGATGTAGTTTGTTTCATTGCATTCTGCATGAAACTACACATTGATTGATATGTAGCATGATGGGATCATTCCTCCAAATTCTGATTTTAGTGATTTTGAAAACGTATAGAGTCTCACACACTAACACCCCGTGTCAATTTACTCACACCTTATTGCAGCAGTTCTCAAACTTTTAGCACTGGGACCCACTTTTTAGAAGTGCAATCTGTCCAGGACCCATTGGAAGTGATGTCATGGCCCGAAGTGACATCATCAAGCAAATTAAAATAAATAATTATAAATAATTAAATTAAAATAAAATAAATAATTAAATAAGGGGGAGCCAGTCCTGTTCCAACAAGTGAATCCATCTAAAGTAAGTCCTACTGTGGTCAATGGGGCTTACTCTCAGGAAAGTGTGGGTAGGATTGCAGCCTGTGAGCCCAATCCTATGCATGTCTACTCTGAAGTAAGTCCCGTAGTGGTCAATGGGGCTTACTCTCAGGAAAGTGTGGGTAAGATTGCAGCCTGTGAGCCCAATCCTATGCATCTCTATTCTGAAGTAAGTCCCATAGTGGTCAATGGGGCTTACTCTCAGGAAGGTGTGGGTAGGATTGCAGCCTGTGAGCCCAATCCTATGCAAGTCTGCTATGAAGTAAGTCCCATAGTGGTCAATAGAGCTTACTCTGTAGTCTGCCTGCAATAACAACCCCCCAAAAAGAATCAGTGAGATTTCCAGCCCTCCCAGTGCCCAGTTTCAAGTTCTTCTATTTCAGGCATATCCATATAAAGACCCTCCTGGCTTTTCAAGTGCAAAATAGAAAACTTTCCCCTTACCATTCAAGCCTCTTTTTTTGTCCTTTTTAGTGGGGGGGGGGGGGGGGAGAGAGAAACAGGCTGCCTTCTGGAACATATGTTGAGCTTCAGTTCCATAGGATCGGGACCATTCTGGTGTCCTCACATTCCCCTTTGCCTGGCCTGACCATCAGCCAAGGCTCATCTGCCTACTTGCGAGTAAACACAACCGTGAGGCTGCTTCGCTTTCCATAGGGCTGGGAGGGAGGGACCTCCTTCTCCCTTTTGTGTTTTTGGGGGCTGCATTCATTGGATCCAGACCATTCTGATGCCCTTTGAGTCCTCTCAGTCCTTGCCTGGAGTAAGTCAAGTTTGCCTACTGGCGAGTAAACATGGCCACATGGCTTCCTTTCGGGCTCAATAGATGCAACTGGGAGGGAGGCAGGGACCTCCTTCTCGTGTTTTTTGGGGCTGCATTCATTGGATCGGGATCATTCTGGTGTCGTTGGATTCCTCTCAGCCTGCCCTTTCCAATGGACTATGGCAAGTATGCCTACTCACGTGTAAACGCACAATAGGGCTCCAAGCATTTTTTCTTTCTGGTTTTTTGGAAAGGAGCTATTTCAATTCGGTTTTTTGCAATGCATTCCCCCACGAATTCCGCATCCAACGATGCATGGCACGATGGGGTAGATCTGAAAGCTGCAAAGTTAGCGTGTCCTCACCCAGGACACATCACCCCCCCCCAGCACGGCCCGCACCCCTCTAGCAACGCTATTGCTTGGACCAAGCATACTGGTTGCCATAGACATTAAGCTAATATTGCAGACAGATGTGTCAGCTCACACATGTCACCATGGAAATCTTTGGGAGAGGCTTCATCCTTTTTTCTGAGTTTATCAGAAATAGGTCACTATGGCTCCAAGTTCAGAGGCACTGTGCTTCTGAATGCTGGTTGCTGAGGAACATTGCCTGGAGACTGGTGTGCCTCAGTAGCAGACCTACCCTCATTCCACCGGGGCCACAACATGGTCCAGCACACTGCCACCTCCCTCCCCTGGATACCCACCAAGGCTTATGGAGCCTCACATGACACTCAGCAATGGGCAAAAAACCTTCTGAGACTTCTCCCACTGTTTTAAACAATACAAATATCGCTTAAAACAGTGGGAGAAGGCTTTTCACCCGCAGCCTAGTGCCATCCGGGGCTTCGCCTGAGAGCAGAATGACTCGGAAGGGCAGGCAGGGTAGTTCAGCTGGCAAAGGCACCAGTGGCAGGGGCACGGCAAATGTGGCGCTCGAGGTTTTTGCCCCTGCCCCAGGTCCGCCACTGGTATGCCTTCATCTCCTGCTTGTGAACTTTCTGGAATCTGGTTAGCCATTGTGAGAATCAGGACCCTGGACTATGTAGTCTTTTGATCTTATCCATTGGGACCCTTCTTAAATTTTTGTGCCTACATATTTTTATTTAACACAACAAACAAAGTGCAGTAAGAGCAAAGATTCAGTGCTTTCTTGATGCCACTTAATAGCACAGCAGCTTCCTTTACTTCACCGCAGGAGTCACTGGATAAAAGCCTGAGGCCTGTGTTAAGCACAAGGTCAGGACGGTTTGTTTTGCTCACACTGACATTAAGAAAAACCTTGATCAAAGATGGCATGTTTCCAAGGTAACCATGCCTTGAAGCATGGCAGAAGTACATTCAAGAGAAACAGGGCTGAGTTTGTGAGTATTTTCAACAGCATATGAATGGGCCAAAGTCTGTGGCAGAAGAGAAGAAATGGATCATAACCACCAGAGAAATGAAAGTTGGAAGGGATATGGTCCACTATGTGGTAAAATAGTAGAGATTCTCTCTTCTTCAGAACTAGTATATATTTTAGGCGTGCAAACATATGGGTAACTGTTGCACCCATGTAATACCTGGGTTGGAAATGCAATACAGGTCCAAACTTGTTATACACTTATTTTTTATACATGGATTTGACTCAACACAAATGGCCACTGTAAATGAGAAGGAATGTGCTGACCCCTGGAGAAGGGGAAAAATGCACCCCTTTAAAATGCTTTTCTTACTGTTGTAGAGATTTTTATCTCAACATGATGAGAAGGGTCCTTTAAATTAAAGGAAAACAGTCTCTTACAATAGTTAGAGAGAGGCCAGCCAGCTGACAATCCATCCATCATTCTCTGTTCAAGGGACCCCCTCCCTTCCCCCCCCCCAACATGTGAAAGAAGGATAATCCTTTCTAAGTGCCTGGAGAGAGACTGATTGTGAATTGTTGTCTTAATGACTCTTATCTTAACATCACAAATGTCAGCAAGGCTGTTTTAAAATCACCTGAGCAATAGGACTTTGTTTTTTAAATTGATTTGCTATAGAGTGATTTTTGCAATCCACATGAGTTCTAGGAACAGAACCCAAGCAAATAATGAGACTCAACCTGTATCCAGATTGACCACAGAAGTGGAATTATCTTTCTACTCCTGATGAGAAGGTGGTTCCATGTTGCCCGTCACTGGTTAAGTTCTAGGAACTCCATGGAGCTCCCCTGCATTTGGAATGCCTTTACTCTCTCAGAGCAGAGAATCTTTGACTCTTATCTGAGCAGTAAATCCAGTAAATCTGTAGCCAGTCAATTTCACTGACACCTTTCTCAGAACACTTTCTTGAATGGTGGCGATTTCCCCTCAGATTAATGCAATGAGCCCAATGCCATAAAAGAGCCAAGTAACCATGGCAAAGTACTCCTCAGTGTGTCCATGGCCAAAGTCACATAATTTGTGAATGGCAGGAACAAAAATAAATGAAACAAAAATAAACTGAATCTTTGGCTGGTGCATCAGCTGCCCCTTCCTATTATATCTGCAAACTGCACTTGAGAGGATGGGGGAAACTGTTTCCAATGTCAGTGAGAATTTGGCATGAGCAAAAGTGTTCAGGAGCTCTATCTGCTTCAAGCACTGACAAGTACTGCACCGAGTTGGACTCCACTCTTTTACTCTCCACTCTTTTGCAACTGTTTTGAGCAATACTGAAAAATGCTTCCCCCTTTAATGATTTTTCTTGACTCCCGAAAAATGCTTTCTTACTGCTATACCTTGCCATCTCTGGCTTCCATTGATGTCATCACATGTCATTATTTCCAGAGGGGTAGCTGTGTGTGTTCCCATAAACAACTGAAGCACCTTAAAGACTTGACAGTTTACTGCAGCAACAACTTCTGCGAACTATAGTCTATTTCATCAGATGCATAAAGGCATATGTAGTCCCCAAAAGGATTACTGAAATAAATTTACCAGTTTTTAAGATGCTTCAAGACACTTTGCTGATGCTATTATGATGAATTATACTCTCCAGAAAAATATTCAAGGCAGCATATGGTAATAAAATTAATATAACATCATGAATAAATAATATAAAAGAAAACAATAACATATCTTAAAACTAAAACCTATATTAAAACTTACTAAAATGAAAAACAAAACAAAATGACAAGCTTTTTTAATGCTAGTTCATGATATAAATCTGAAAAAGCCCAATGAAAAAGTATTCCTTTCGCTACCTGTCTAAAATAAGTGCTGCAAGAGCTAAAACACCTCTTTTAAGAGATTGTTCCAGATCTTGGGTATATCTTTGAAAAAAGGCTCTCTCCTGGGTATCCATCTGCCATTCATCCATCATTCAAATCTGAATGGCTGGTTAGTAGTCTTGTTTATGGCATGACCTCTCACTGAGTAGGATTACACACTTGAATAGTCCAGGAAGAAGGAGCCAATGAAATATTAACAAGCAAGGTTAAATACAAACAAAAGAAAACCAGTGATCATACAAAGGATCTGAACATTTGAATCTGAATAGTTATTTGATTTTCTCTGTAAAATGCTCTTTGAGGTTTTTGTTGAAACATGATATAGAGATAGCACACAAATTGAGAGTTCTTAATTTGACCGTTTTTGAAATAGCACGATTTACAAATGAATACTGCAAGTGCAATTTGTGCTGGCTCATCTATGAAATAGCACGGTTAGGATTAGTGTAAGAATCACAGAAATGGCTTCCTGTGAAGCCTGGTAAATGGCTTGCTGATTGGTTGCTATTGCTCACCTTGAAGTTCAAGGGGGAGACTTTTTAAAGTGTGTCAGAGGGGAGAGGCAAATGTCTGACTGATGCAATCCTGAAGATCCAGGCCCATATGGCATTGATGGTCAATCACGTTTACTGCTGGGGGGTCTTCTTGTATGTGGTGTTCTTAAATGCCTAAAATGAGTCTCTTCGTCCTCCCCCCCCCATCCCTTCTCAAAGCTGTGAAACCTCCCACACTCCTCCTTGATTCCTGAAGGGGTTTGGCTCAGCTCTCAGGATCTCTGGTTGTTGGGGCTGCCTTTCCCACTGCCGTGGCTGTGTCTGTGTCCTTCTACCTCTTGTCATTGTTGTCTGGCTGGTAGACAAAAATCCTATGTTGTTGTTTTTTTTGGCATCCTATGGTAGAAGGGCAGTCCAGGACATCTCGTCAAGGGTAAACCTTTGTGACAGATGGGGTTTACTTAGACCTGCAACAGCTAAGTAGCTGGCGCAGGTCGGCATTGACCTGTGCCACAGAATCAGGTCCGGGAAGCGGGCTAGGATATTGGTGTTGCTGGTGCCGCCAATACTGCCCCCTCAAGGGCCTGTTCTGCCTACCCCTCCCTGCCCCATTTGCCCCTTCCCCACTCCATTCCACTCTGCTGCCATCTCCGCCCACCTCTCCCCCTGACTTACCTTCATTAGTGATTGGTGGGAGAAGCACTGGAGCAAGTGGGAAGGGACAGGCTTTCCTGCCAGCACTCCTGGCAGTGCACTGGTTAGGGTGCTGATGGAGCACCTTTTGCAACTGACACTGACTGCTTTATGGCAATCAGCACCACCAGCAGAAACAAGGATCGAGGTAAGTATAAGATTGGGCTGTAAGAAAGCCAACAACACTGCCTCAGAGAAACATTAGAAGCTCTTACAATATACTATGATAAAACCAGCACAAAAATTAAACCAGAAATGACCTTAGACATAATAACAGCCATCAGTCTTGCCTTCTGTTCTTTGGTTTAATCTTCACATTTTGCCTGTTGTCTCCTGTGAAAAGATTTGCACTGTCCTCAGGCAGTACACAAAAGATACGAGAGACTTTATTGTAGTAGAAGCAGCGATGAGGAACAGTGGCATGTATGAAGAGGCTTTTATTGTTGAGCTGAAACCTAGGGAAGGAGAGGCTGTGTGCTTTGACTGGGGAATGTTGCAGAGCACTAGCAGAGGGGCACCTGGGTCTGCACCATGTGGGTGCAGGACTTCTAACTGCTCAGGTGCTCCCAGAACTAAAACTCTTCAACTTTAAAAACTAACACGCACTATGGACACTGCTGCCATGATAACGTCTGACTGGATGCTAGACAGAATGGTTGTAATGAAATATACACTCAGCTCAAGCTTGGTATCGATCCCTCTGAAGACACTATTTTTCCCTGTTACTGAACTACAAATAATGATGTCTACAAGATACGTCTAAATAAAAGTGCTATCTATCTGGTCAGTGGATGGCATCCCGCATTTATATCTATCTTCCTCCTGTCACCTTGTACTCTTCAGACCATTGATCTCTCCATACGAAGTGAGCATCTAGTTAGCAGCCAGAACCTTGCTGAGAGAAGATTTCCTTCTGTTGATGTTCAGACATTCTCCCCTAACTGCAAAGCGGAACTCTTGGTAGAAAACTGTGCAGCAGCTAGGAGAGTTTCTCCTTAATTCCATTCAGCCTGTGCGTGGTTTCCATCAGCCAGTGAGGTAGAGTATTCAATAGGCCTTTAGGTCTTGACAACACCTGAAAGTGAGCCACGGGTTGGCCTAAGTGGGTCATACCAGTGGTACCCCATTATGGGAGGAGGTCTTTTTAAAGAGAAAATGAGAAGAAAAAAACAGGAAACAATCCAAAGAAATGAAACAAACTTGTCAGATTTCATCTGTCATGTGAAAGAGCTTAGGACACATTTTCACCCTTGCAGTCATGCTGTACTTGCCATACACAATCTCCTTGCATATAAAACTGTTAGAAACAGACAACCTCCTGTCCTTCTTTACATATGGTCACCCTAAAGAAATAAGGGTAAATGTGGTTTTGTTTAAAAAAAAATAAATCACCTAGAAGTGGAGCCCATGTTCCAGTTTAGGGTTAAATCTGGGTCTTCCTGAGTTTGGAAAGAGGAGTAGATTTATTCTCACTTAAACAGTCTAAAATAGCTGTGTATACTTTGACTCCCTCTTGTGTTGACCCATGCAGCTATGCTTATTTTGCACATCCTCTTTGCTGCTGTGGTCCTCCCCCCCCCCCCCCGGAGGTGTTGAAATAATGTAGTATGACCTTCAATAGGAGCACTGTGCAAAGTTCCTCTAGTCTAGTAGGCAAGATAGCTTTGAACCTTTGGAGCATTAAGTATTTAACTGGAAAAGAAACTCTCCTTTTTCGGTCTTTTGTTGCAACAGGTTGGTTGGCAACCTTCAGTCTCGAAAGACTATGGTATATAAACCTACAGCAACTGGTATTCCCAGGCGGTCTCCCATCCAAGTACTAACCAGGCCTGACCCTGCTTAGCTTCCAAGATCAGACAGGAACAGGCATGTTGCAACAAGCAATATCTTTATATGTATAGGAAAAAATATATATAAAATCTTAGTTCCCTGGTGAGATGGAGTTGGAACAGAAGGGTGGTAGGAGGCATCATTGCTTGCTTAGCTTCAGTGGTTTTTGTGGCCATCTTTTATTCTCCAGCAGTGCATATTGTGATGGAAGTTGGGTGGTGACTCACCATGGAAACAGCTCCATAGACAGCTACTGTAGTGACAAATGAAGAAGCACTTTTCCTCTGAGGTACACATTCCATAGCAACCAAGATGCACTGCAGCCAAGGCACTGCAGGAACTTCCTTGTTGTTTCTGTTCTTATCCAGAGAGCGAACGAGCATTTAGAGATTGACTGCCACAGAGCTACATGCCTTAACGATGGAATAAATGAACAATAGCTACTTAAATTAGCAGCAGGAGCCTTGGAGGCTATTACTTGGGTCTTTTACTCGGGCCTCTGAACCTTTCGAAGCTGCATGCCAGACACATCTTACAGCTCCTTTATCTTTCATGCACAAAAGCTAGCAAATGTTTATTGTCAACTTTTGCAACTAACATTAGGATAGCTGCATGCTCTTTGGGTTGTGGGAAATGCTAGGATATTATTGAAATCAAAATTGGATTCTTCCACCCAAAGGAAATACAGCTTCCTATTTCTGGATTACTCTCATTCTCCATCCCTTGAAAGTTGTTCCTATAGGAACCTTTGATTCTCAGAAAGGCCCATAATGTGCAAGGATTCCCTTTCACTATGATGGGCTGTCATTAGCCAGTATAAATATTAACTTCACTCCCCAACAACTCCTTAATCATGTTGTCTCAAGTTTCCAGGCTCGATCTAACCCCAGCTTCCCTGCATGGGGTAAGTAATAAGACTATCTGTTTACCCTTGCAGCAATCCTAATTATCTGTTTAAAGAACAGAAAGGACTCAGCCTTCTTGGCTTCAGGATTCAGCTTACTGGCCTCACCCAGTCTTGGATTAGTCCTAGGCAGAGATTCAACCCGGTTGCACATAAGTTAGATGGTTGGTTGGCAACCTCAGTCTCGAAAGACTATGGTATAAGCCTACAGCACCCGGTATTCCCAGGCGGTCTCCCATCCAAGTACTAACCAGGCCTGACCCTGCTTAGTTTCCAAGTTCAGATGAGATCGGGCATCTGCAGGGTAGATGAAAAGGAGAAACAGAGCTGGCTGCCATTCCAAATCCCCAGATGAGACCTCACTCATCAGTTTCATATAGATGTTGCATGCAGGGCCAGCTTTTACGCAACTGGGCAATTCCACCCAATTGGGTCCCATGCAGGTTGGGGGCCCAGCGCTGCCCTTCCACCCACTGCTGATTGACCTGAAATTGGCACCATGCAGGTGGCAGCACGCATGCCTCACTCTTTGACTGCCCTCACAGCTCCCAGTGCCATCTTCTCCCCATCTTGCTCCAGAGTGGACTGCTGAGGACGGGGCAAGAGTTGAGAAGCACCGCAGGCTGGGTACGCACTGTACCACTAAAGATACAGGAGTCCTATTCAGCTGCACAGAAGAAACAGATGTTTTTATCTTGGTCTAGCTAAATTCAAGCTAATAGCTTAAAAAATTAGTAAAGGGCGCCTTGCAAAATTAGAGGGGGCCCTGCAAAAGTGTTTCCAATTGGGCCGCTCCTAAGGCTGGCCCTGGTTGCATGGGGGACAGAACAGAACTATAATGTGGTTATAACTGTAAAGAGGAAGAGCCTCTCAGTTCAACCTTTGGAAATGACCATTTAGGCAGGAGGAAAACTAGTAGAGCACAGTGCCCCCTCTCACCATCTTAGACAGTCAGCCCATGGTCAAATGGTATTGAATACCACTGAGAGGTCCAGGAGAATTCGTTTGGTTGTACTTCATCCTTTCCCAGCTTTGGTTATCCATCATGATTACCAAAGCTGTTTCTCTATCAAATCCTAGCCAGAAACGATATTGAAATGGAACCAGTTAACCAGTGTCATTTAGCAGTGACAGGAGATGAATTGCAATTACTCATTCAAGCAGCTTACCTCCAAAAGGGTGTATTTGCCACTGGCCTATAGTTGAAATAATCTTGGAAGTCCATGAAAGCTTTTTTAGGAGCTATCCTGTAGCTGTTTCTTTCAAGGTGGTCCAGAGTACCAGTCGCTTCTGGATTACAACTTGTAGTAAGATGGGGAGGGGAGAGCAGGCAAGGGCCAAACACACTGGTAGTTGGTTGTATACCTTGGTAGCATCCTCAGGCCTCAAAAACCGAAAGGCACCACACTTGACCAGACAGGGTTTGCAATAATTATAGAACATAGATTGCAACAGATGAGAGAAATTTTATCCTTGATGTACTTCACAAACTAGTCATAGTGGACCTCCAAGGGTCATCGAGTATCAGACTGCTGGCCAGATTGAAATTAGCTCCATTCAGAAAAGCTCCACCAGATGGCACTGTACAGATGCAGTGCAGTGATGGAGAAGTATTGCGTCTTCAGCACCCTTACAGTTACACAGTAGGCTTGGAGGATGAGTTCTAACGTGGTTTGGTTGCATTTGCTTTGAAAAGCCCTGCACGTGTATTCTAGGTGTTGTCCCAGCTTTCCTAATAAACCAGGCAACTATTATTAGAAACAATTGTGTTACCCACCTGAGTCATCTTGGAATCCCAGAGATGAATCAGTCATCAAAATAATTCCCTTCCATGACAGGTGGATATGCTTAAATATTATCACAACATGCTACCTAAAATAATGATGTAATTCTATCTTTTTATTTTGCAAAGCTTGTTGGGTACTCTTCTTCCATAGCACTCAGGATGGCTTGTAACAAATAAATAAGCATAATAGTGATAATAAACAATAAATAAAATCAGCATAAAACAAATTCCAAACTAGCAATCAAATCAGCAGTTATCACGTTGATGGCCAATAATTACATCTTCAGAACTGCAAGCAGCTGAAATCTAATTACATCAGAAGATAAAACACATTATCTTGGTTAAGAATGCAGTTCCAGACTGCAACACTGAGACTCTCATAGGACTAGATTGCATCAAATATTGATTTCAGAATTAAAAATTGGAGATTTTTTAAAAAATTGAAAAAATATGAAGCCTGAAATAATTTTCCCTAATGTAGGCTTGGTTTGAAGCATTTAAAGGAAAGGAAAAAATAAATGAACATACATGTGATCATTTTTTCCCCATCTTCCTTGCTGCTGTGATCTCAAGATGGGGTGTCAGAGCAAATAAAGTTTCCATAAACGGACCCCCAGTTGCTGCTTTTATTACTTGGCTCATTCTGTTTGGGTTACAGGCTTCCACCGGTCAAGTGTCTCATAAGTCTTCTTGAGTTTGTTTTGCTCCAGAGCACATAAAAGTATGTTTCATTGGCTGATATAGTCACTTACATAAAGCCCCCCCCCCCCCAACTAAGATGAATCAACGTTAGAAGCCGAGGGCAGCTACTTGGCCAACTATTTGTTTAGCGTTTTCCCCAAGGTCAAATTGTGCATGTGAGTGCCTAAGTCCTATGTTTTTGTGTCACCGCTTTGACTTCTGTCCTTCAATTTTCAGTAAAGCATAAAAGTGTGTGATAGCTCTCTGGAAACCACATTGTAAGAACTGCCATATAGAGCTTCTGTGATGGAAGAAGGCACACATGATGTAACAGTCTTACTGAAGTTAAACATGTCTGGTTAGTGCTTGGAAAGGATATCACCTGAGAAGCCCTTGAATTTTGATTGAAGAAGGGTGGGCTATAAATGTGCTACGTTAATGTTAAGGAACTAATTACACAGGCCTACAAAATAGAGGGTCAGAAAAGTTTTTCCCAAATTTTATGGTGGTTTGATATGAATTTGGGGTGCCGATTCCAAAAATGGCATCCCTTTTGCTCTATCACGTCTAGTTTTGGAGATATAGTATAGCCTCTTTAGTGAATGGTTCGAGCAGCTTCCTCATGAGGAAGCCATGTTGTAGGCTTCCTCATGAGGATGCTGCTCGAACCATTCACTAAAGAGGCTATGCCATGTCTCCAAAACTAGACGTGATAGGGCAAAACAGATGCCATTTTTGGAATCAGCACCCCAAATATACCCAGGAATTGGTGTAACGTTTAAGGAAGCAAAATGTGTGTTGGCTTGTGTTTTACAAGTTGCAACCTAAACTTAGGACAATCATGTGGTACTATGGCTGGCTTTAAGTCAGTTGAACCAATTGCTCCCAACTGAGCCCACGCCTAAAGGGCACCTGTGCTAGGGTAATCTACGACCCAATCCTATTCAGCTTTCCAGGGCTGATGCAGCCGCAGTGCAGCCCCAAGGCAATGCTGCAAATGTTCCCTTACCTAGTGGAGGCCTCCATGACTGCTCCACCACCACAAGATGTAATGCACATGCTTTTGGCACAGCTGCATCGGCGCTGGGAAGTTGAATAGGATTGGGCCCTGTGTCTTGTCAAATACACATAACAGCATTGCAATGGACACCTGACACCATATTGCAGGTTTTATTGAGAACAGCAACCATTTTAATTTTCTTCTGAATTCTTAAAAAGTCAGTGGTGTTTTTTATACCGTTTATATTTTGAAATTTTATTTATCTCTAAGATTCTGCAGACCTTGGCTGTTAAACTGGGATGAGTCAAACAATGTTTCCAATTGGGGCCCTGCAGCTCCTAAGACCAGCCCTGTGTGATACAACTTTTGAGCCTGTGAAGCTGGATCTTTAGTCTATCTAGCTCAGTTGTTTTACTTCCACTGACTATGCAGCTCTCCAAGGTTTGAGAAGCCCTGTGTCGGACTTTTAAGCATGGGAGGGAAAATAGCGTTCATTGTGTTCCAGAAACACCAATCCCAGCTCCTCCTGGGCTTGATTCACCCCTGTCTCCACCCTCCCCTGCTCCGTTACACCCTTCCCAGCCCCTGCGCTGCCCATTGGGTGCTCACCTGCTCCATCGGGCATACAGTCTGAGGCCAGTGCTAGCAGGATAGCAGGGGCCTTCCCGCTGGCACTGCTTATTCGATGGGTGTCACGACATTCTTTACGGCACATATATGACACCCTAAGCCAGTGCAGCGACTGCTAAGTCGGCATAAGGTAAGGTTAGGAATGTGCTAAGCAGCTAGTTTTAATAAGGTGGCCATATCATGTTCTTGCATCATGAAGCCCTGTAACTAGGATGAGTACAGATATGGGATCCAGCATGGGCGGATATACAGTTTGAAGGGTATATTGTAGTTCAGGAAATGACTTCTCCTGTTTCTACCTTCTGGGGCATCTACCTTCTCCTGTTTCTGGGGCATTTGGTGGGCCGCTGTGAGATACAGGAAGCTGGACTAGATGGGCCTATGGCCTGATCCAGTGGGGCTGTTCTTATGTTCTTATGTACCTTCAGAGTCAAACATTAAACTCATTGTTTGACCCAATCATTTTTTAACGACATCCCCAAATTTATTTTTCTATTTATGCCTTTGTATCAAAAGATCAAATTATATATTCTAATTGGAAGCAAGTGTTATTAATGCTTTTAAAAGGACTCTTCTGTTCATTATTCTGTATATTGATACATAGTGCCATATAGCACAGCACAACAGGTTATATATGTGAGTGCATGAGAAAAAAAGGGGGACAGAAACTGAGGAAAAGAAGTGTCTCTGTATATGGAGATTAGTCTGATTAAGAAACCTAGAAGGAAATTCTAACATTTGCCTATTGCCCCAAGAGAGTTGCTGCTGACTCTCAAATCCAAAGACAGAACCACCGTTGTTCGGTAGTAGGGATGATGCTTCATACTTTGATCCTCAGATAAAAGACCCCATAGAAGTGCAAAGTCGTTTAGCATCTTCCATTAAAGGGCTTCAGAATCCTTTACCAAATACTAATTCATTCTCCCAAAACCCTGGTGTAATAGATAATAAGGAAGGGGGAACCTAACATGCAAATTGTACTGGAGTGGAAGACACAATGTTAATTTTAAAAGATGTAAAGGAAGGCCAAGGAACGACAGAGCTGTAAGATGTGTGGGCTTGTTACCAGTTCCTTCAAACACAGCAGTCTAGAGATGTGACTGAGTAGCTGATCTCTGAAAAGTGTGTGCCTTCGTTCCAAAGACTGATGACTCAAGTCACGAAATAAATACAGACAAATCATTTCTTTAAGCAGTCTTTTTATTACTAATTTTATCTGCCATGGTCTCCCTACGTAACATGGTAGCCTTGGTAACGTAACATATAGACAGGATATATGAGGTCAATTAAGAACACACTAGGCCAGTGTAAGTCCCTTACGCCGGCCTGGGAGTGTCGCATAACCGTAAGGCATGTCTGTGCATCCGTTTGAGTCAGGGAGGCCGGCACAAGGATGTGTGCCAACCTGCCCGCACTGAAGCAAGTTACAGTGGAGATGAGTTAGCACTGGTGGCGGGCCAGCAGCGCAGGGGTTTGGGGGAAGTGGGGGGAGGGTCTATCAGGGGCATTCCAGGGTGAGGAAATGGCAGGCAGAAAGGTGGGTGGGCCAGGCCCAGAAGTGCCTCCAGCACTTAACCTTCCTCCCAAGCAGCCCGGCCTAGCTCTGGGCTACTCAGATCTACGGTAGCGATTTAGCTGCCGCAGATCATAGTAGCCCCATTGCAGTGGCTAAGGCAGTGCTTGCGGTAAGGGGAAAGTTATCTCCTTGCCCCGAGTTGCTCCACAGTCACCTCCAACCCTGCACTGGATATAGTACAGGCTAGCCTGACTGCCTGTTACAGTGTAGGTTAGGACTGGGCTGTAAATCAATCATTTTTGCAGGAAAGAATCTGGAAAGGGAATCTGGAAATGGTCCAAAAGGATTCCTCTGGGTCAGTGTGGCACCACTGTAGCTTTGTCACAGAAGGGATCATATACAGAGTGATTGAGAAGACATGATTAGGTTTGGCATGTTGCTGCTATTTGATTGCACCATTGATCCATGTCAACACATCATGCCATGGCCCCAGACCTAGCAAGATAGTCCCAAGGTCCTAGAAAAGCATTCAGATCTAACAAAAGTATTTCCAAATGTCCAGTGGACATCCTGCAAAATAACCTGGTAGACATGGATTATTTCTAAATAGGAATTACTGTGATGAATATAACTTGGGAAAAGGAAAATGCCCAGTGACCAGATGTGTATGTGGTTTCTAGACAAACATCAGTGAATTCAATTATTACTTCACAAATTTACATGGATTTCATAAATTCTCTACAACGCATCCTTGTAATGCAACATATCTAATTGACAAACTTGTATCAGTTTTATACCAGTTTAATTTCCACTGCTTTTTACAATTTTATTGTACAATTGATTTTAATGCTTTTGACTTGTAAAGTGTTCAGTGTTAATATCTCATTGATATTTTAGTCAGTACATTATTCAGAACTGAGCAATCTGCTAGCATAAGTACTATTTCTAGTTGCAGGTGCAGTTTTAGAGAGCCAAAGCTGGGTGGAATGGAATGGCAACCTAATGTCATTTCAAATGGGTAGACTTAGAATGCTTTTGATTGCTGCCAGCGTCTGATGAGTCTCCATATTTGAAACAGAGAAGAAATTATTTTGCTGGGAAGGACTGGGAAGCAACCCTGGCAGCATTTTGTCTTTCCCTGCATGTGTAGATGAGTTCACTTGCTGGAGTTGTTCAGAGTCATTGGATGTGAAGCTCAATTGCTTTCTGCTTATAAACACATTATGGCCCAGAACAGGTGGACTAACCTGCACAGACTTGATGTGTAACTAGTTCTGCCGTGTGGGCTAGATAGATACAGGGTCTATTTTATATGCATAACCTTATGGGCCGATGAGCAAAGCTGTCATTAGGTATTAGCAGCACTATCATGCTGGAAGGGCCCAAACCCCTTAGGAAGACCCACTGCCAATTTCTGAGACCATCTCTGTGCTTATAGCATTTATGCAATGGTACAAATGTCACCAAGAACATTGTGAGAAGGGAGGCTTGCCCAGGCAGGAGCATATAGAGAACAATTTATCAAGGGTTCCTTGAGACATGGAACCAGCTCTTCTAATTTACTAGTGCAATTTTTGGTCAGTTAGCCCATGACTTTCACGTCCTACATCACTTTGAGCCAATGGTTTGACTGCTCCCTGCTACACATGAAACTGAACCAGCCTGTGAACTTGATCACGACAGCTTGAAAAATATTAGGGTGATTAAGTATCCATAGCTGATCTGGGCTCAGATTAGTGCAAGTTGGATGGCAGCCCATTTGTGACTGGCTCAGCCAACAGCAGATTAGCATGGTTTAACTGGAAAATCACACCAAGCTATATATTGTAAAAGCTATAAACCAAAGTCAAGCTTTTACATTAATGGGCCTTACATATAAATTAACATGATCATTGTGGTGAAGCCATCACAATGTGATTAATATTGTTTTATATACTCAGAATTCAAAAGCAATAAAACTGAAAACACTTCTCATGATAACGGAAACCAAAGTAAAAGAAAGCATTTAATGTTGATTATTTACTTATGTTTTATAAACCCGAAGGTTAGTTTATCCCCTTAAGGGCCACCATCAGTGGTTGTTAGGCTGCATTTTGCTTAGTGGTTCACAAATTTTGCACGTCTGGGCTGGAGTGTTGAGTTTGGGTAAACAGACTAAAACATCTGTTGAGGTGTTCCTCTCACTAAATGGCTTTGGGCTGTGAGGGTACAATTGTAGCAGATAACCCCCAGGACATTTTCTTCCTTGTGAGAAGGATAGACAGAAATGCAGAAAATGAATTAAAAGTGTGCCGCAAATTGTCTGCAATTCGTGTGCCACGGGAGTTTGGAAGACAGTCTTTTATCAGTAGGGCCATTGGGGGATGTGAGCCCCAAAACACACCTCATGCAGACATTACAGTGTACCTTGTCAATTGCCCCAAAAATGGATGGCATGCCTTGACAATTTTAGCACCTTGTCATTGTGCTGTGCGATGAAAAGAGTTGAAAATCACTGATGCAAAGCCTTCTTGCCTTGCAAGCTCTAGCTAAGTATCCTTTCTTGGGCTCATAAATAGTGAATGCCATTTTGGGATTCTCAGTCCAGGGTCATGCCTTCAGACACTTTGTTTGGATTACTAAACAGCTCTTTGCTTTCAAAAATGCTAATTGGGCTTTCATGGAGAAAGAAGGCTATTACCAGATGTGTAAATCTTCTTCCAGCTCAACACTGCAGCTGCTGTATGTTCCAAAAGGCTGAGGGGGGTAGAGAGGAAATAGTGAAGTCTAAATGTCTAACAGTACTATAAATAGTGCAATCCATTCTTGTCTAACCATGCAAATTCATCTTGAAGAAAGCTTTCACACAGGGTACAGAAACTGAAGAAAACAATGATTTGTTCCATAGGAAAGAAAAATAGTGAGATGCCTGGGTCATCAGTATTAAGAGGGAGTAGTAAGTAAACCGTTAAATTTAATTAAACCTGCAAAGAGGGCTATCAATTCAGAACACCACGTGGAGCAGCGGCCTTCAGCATTTCAAGGATGATGTGATTTGGTCCATACTAATTACGACCTTGACTCCAGATTAGTTAAGAAGACGAGTGTGTCCATTAATTTATGCATAGTCACTACCTATTTAAAAGATAAATTAAACCAATTCTTCTTAGGGTTGGAAACTTTTTAGTTGGCTCCTGTTACCTTAACAGAAGCTTGATCTGCAAGCATTAGCGGAGGATAATTCTGATGTCCACTCTGTGAAAAGCTGTACTGCCTGATTTCTTTAGATAAGCTGTAGTGAAATACCCAAGAGCAAGCCAGTTCAGGCTTTGTTTCGTCTTTTGTTTTCTTTCTCCTTCCAACTTGGTCAACCAGCAACACAAAATAATTTAAAAATAGTTTAAAATGCTTTTTCCCCATCTGCAGGCAGTACTAGAGTGGGGGCAGGACAAATACCCCTTTCCTCAATAAGGAGCTCCCGCTGACTGCCTATTGATACACTATACCAGGGCTCTCTAAACTTTTCAGCCAAAGGGCCGCATCAGTGGTGTAGCTAAGGGGGTGCAGGGGGTAGCAGTTGCACCGGGTATCAAGCTTTAGGGGGACAACAAGTTGAGCTTGACACTAGTGACCAAAATTGTGAAAATTTTGGTGAATGAATAATACCATCGTGTTATATATCATTGGAAAGGTTATTTAATGCAGAATGCAATGAAACAAACTGTACTGGAATATTTGTATTCTATGAGTATCAAACGTTAAGGCCAATTAACTAGAAAATAAAAACACAACTGCCTTATGGAACAAAAGGCATAACTCAAAACTGCCTTTTGCTTTTGCAAACTCAAAACTTTGCTTAACTCAAAACTGACCTATGAGACTGATTGTTCTCAGTGCCAATGAGATTATTATAATACAGCATGGAACCAATAGCTTTTTATTTATTTATTTATTTAATTAAATTTGATTTTGTCATGGAAGGAGAGCTACAAAATCTTCTTTGACTCCAGGTAGCAGATAGATGCCTTAGCTATGCCACTGACTGGGGGGAGGTAGCAGAGCAAGTGGGTGGTGAGCTGCTGGGGGGAGGAGGTGGGTTCCAATTTTCACTTTTTAAAAAGCCTGGGCGTGATGTCACTTCCAGTTGTGACATCACTTCCGGGGCAACGTTTTGAGCTTGGCACCAGGCTACATGATCATTAGCTATGCCACTGGGCTGCATCAAATATCTGGCACAGTGTCGAGGGCTGGAAAAACATTAAATATAAAATTTAAGTAAATGCGGTGAGACATGGATTCTTCGCTCACAACAGAAGAGGAAACTGAACACTTTCCACATGCGCGGCCTCCGGCACATCACCTGGCAGGACAAAGTTCCAAACAACATAGTCCTGGAACGTGCTGGAATTCCTAGCATGTATGCACTGCTGAAACAGAGACGCCTGCTTTGGCTCGGTCATGTTGTGAGAATGGATGATGGCTGAATCCCAAAGGATCTCCTCTATGGATAACTCGTGCAAGGAAAGCGCCCTACAGGTAGACCACAGCTGCGATACAAGGACATCTGCAAGAGGGATCTGAAGGCCTTAGGAGTGGACCTCAACAAGTGGGAAACCCTGGCCTCTGAGCAGCCCGCTTGGAGGCAGGCTGTGCAGCATGGCCTTTCCCAGTTTGAAGAGACACTTGGCCAGCAGGCTGAGGCAAAGAGGCAAAGAAGGAAGGCCCACAGCCAGGGAGACAGACCAGGGACACACTACACATGCTCCCAGTGTGGAAGGGATTGTCACTCCCGAATTGGCCTTTTCATCCACACTAGACGCTGTTCCAGAACCACCATTCAGAGCGTGATACCAGAGTCTCTCAAGACTGAAGGTTGCCAACTCAAGACATTAGAGATGGAACTTAGATGAATGAATAAATAAATGAATAGGCTCAAATACCCAGGATTTCTGCAAGCACCAACATAGCCCAATAAGTAAAGCACACAACTCTGATTGTGTTTGGTCAACTGGGCCAGAGGCTCTCAGGGGATCAGAGGCTGGCCACAGGCTGGATAGAGGTTAGTCACAGGCCACATCTGACACCCAGGCTGGGGTTTGGAGACCCCTGCACTATAGGACCCTCATGGCTACTTGAAGGAAAAGCACTTTTCACATACCCAGAGTGTATGTGTGTATGTTTTTTTTCCCCTTCATATCAATCAGTACGGATACATAACATCAAATACATCAACAGTTTCCCACAGGTTCACTTTTTAAATATTTCCTATTTATGGAGTAGGGGGGCTAATAGTGTGCCCCTCCTGCCTTTTTCCCTGACGATGATCCTGGCTTCTATTTCATTTATTTATTTAAAAATATTTTTGTATTGTAAATATGTACATATCTGTACATACTATTTCATAGTAGTTATACCTTTCCTCATATGTAAAGGTATTTATGGAAGGACTAAGAGCTCAATACTAGGCATGTCTACTCAGAAGTAAGTTCCATTGCAATCAATGGAGCTTACTCCCAGGAAATTGTCGATAGGGTTGGGCTGTAAGCTTGGTTATTGCATCTTCTCATGGGATAGTTTCAAGGTCCCGGGAGACTGAAGGTATATGATGGAACAACCTTGCTGAAACTAAACAGATCTGGGGCTGGTCAGTGCTCATATAGGAGATCACCTGATATTCTATATAAACTTTAAATTCCATCGAAGAAAAGCAGAAAGTAAATGATTTAACAGAATGAAGTATCTCCCTGGCTTGTGAGCACACGCAAGTTTAGTAATCTATGATTTTTCTTCTTCCTTATAGATTCTTAATTATGCTGAAGCATAGTAGAGATACAATACTTTCGCTTCTAGAAATCATAGCTGTTTGTCACTACCTTTTTCAACTGGTATATGCATTCAGACAGTTTGTATGAATAGCAGCTTTTTAAAAAAAATTAGATTAAGAAGCAGCAGGGATAGTTTTTTTATTTTTAGTTAGATTAAGAAGCAGCAGGGAGAGCAGTTTTGTTTTCTTTTTTCAATAACAAAAATGTGTGATTTATGATGCTTCTGCTCCCTTCTCCGAGTCTCTCAGTAACTGTGCTTGAATAGTATAGGCAGCTCCTTTGCATAAGGTTCTGTGCTCGCAACGTAATAACATATGGACTGTTTCAAGATCAACGGTGTGACTTTCAGAGGATTACTGACTTCACTGACCTAAAGGTATTTTATTTTATTTTTCACATTTTTATACCGCCCTTCCTCCAAAGAGCTCAGGGCAGTGTACACAGCTTCTCCCTTCCTTTTGTCCTCATAACAACCCTGTGAGGTAGGTGAGGCTGAGAGAAAGCAACTGGCCCAAAGTCATCCAGGAAGCTTCATGGCTGAGGGGGGATTTGAATCTAGATCTTCCAGGTCTAAGTCCACCTCCCAAAGCACTGCACCACCCTGGCTCTCCATCTGCTTGCAGCAGCTTGGATTTAAACTGACCCCAGCTGCAGCATAATTTAATCAAAAGTGGGGAGCCCCTTGCACAGGGCCTCTGAATTCCATCAGCTGCCAGGATTGCACTGGCAGTGGGTGATGGGAGTCATTTGGTATTGACCAGCTCTGGTCAGTTTAGAAAACAATGAACCCACTGTAGCTAGTAAAATGGAAATAACTCTCTAGGAACAAAGTCTGAAAAGGGGAGAGGCAACACCTAGAGAAGTGTGGAAACTTGTTCCTTTATTTCTGTATTATTATACCTTCCTACATTGTAGCTTCACAGGTGTAATAGTTAGGGCAGCCATTTTCAACCACTGTGCCATGGCACACTGATGTGTCGTGGATGGTCTGCAGGTGTGCCACAGGAGTTTGCGGGAGGATCATTTGTTAATAGGGCCACTGGGGGATGTGAGCCCCTGCTGTCAGTGTGGTGTGCCTTGTCACTTGTCAAAAATACTGATGTGGCAATTTTAATGCCTTGTCAGTGTGCCATGAGATGAAAAAGATTGAAAATCACTGAGTTAGGGTGAGAAATTAGGACTGAGCTAGACCTAGGTTCGAGAATTGGGGGTGAGTCATTCTCTTGCAGTCTAACTTACTTCACAGGGTTGTTGTGAGGGTAAAATGAAAGGGAGGCTCCAAAATATCACAAATAAAATAAAACATTGAGAACTCTCATCTGAAAAAAATATGCCTTTTTCTCAGTACAAACCTAGATCACTGTTTCACGTCAATCTGCAATTAGTTTAAGAGGTGCAGACATTTCTCCAGGAATGTCAACTGGAAGCCCAGGACTACCCAGCAGGTAGATCTGGGCTCCACGTCCAGGCTGGAACCCAGGTCTACTCACCTGATTGAACTCAGCTATTGAGTTAAGGGAGTGTTCATGACCCCTCCCAAACACAAATGCTGGATCTGCCCCTGTACACACACACACACACACACACACACACACACACACACACACTAAACTGCAGCAGCAGTTTAGCAGAGGTATCAAAAAGAAGGAAGAAAACAATAAACCAACCAACCAGCCAGACACAAAATCCAAAAAGCCACAAAGGCAAAAAGCAAAAAAAAAAAAAAAAAGTATGTGAATTCTCAAGATGTAGGTGGTGGAGAATGGATCTGGATCTCTTCCAAAGTGTCTTCCAATCTTGCCAATATGGCTTTGACACTTCAGTTTAAATTTAAAGCCTCTTTCATTTAACTTGACTTCGTGCAGTACATAAACAAGACAAGAGTGGTGTCCAGCTGTCCTGGATCCTCTTCTTTATTACCTAGCATTTGAAGGTATGCCTTGCTGAGCGGCAGTGTTTCTTAGCTCAAGGCGTATGTGCATAATAAAAACCAGCTAATTGTGTTATTCCAACAGTCTGAATGGAAGGGACAGAAGCACTGCCATCTTTTGTATTCCAACCTAGCAGTGCCCCCAGATGTTCTGCCCCAGTGCAAGAGATTATACCATATTTGGTAGCTTTAATTCAATGATAATTGGATAGTGGAAAAGATGTAGAATGGATGTTTAGAAGCAGCAAGTTTGATTTGGTTGCCAATCCTGGGAAAAGGTACTGGTGCTTTTTTTTTCCCCCTGCTTAGCTTTTGCATAAATTCACTCAGTGACAAATATGTCAGTTGACTAAATAAGCCTTTATTAAAAATGAATTGAACAGCAAATCTAGGAAGTCTTCCCTAAGCAGCCCCAGCTTTGGAACACCAGATTTGCCTTTCTAATTAAAATACTGTCAGTTTTAAATGTAATTCTCTGCAAGAAACAAGTGGGGGGGAGGGGGGAAGCAGGTCTGAGAAACAGCTCAAACAATTTCAAAGAGATTTATTTTGTATATTTCATGGTGATCATGTTCATCTTTCTATCTTAATGTGTTCGACTGGAGAATTGGTGCCTTTGGTAATAAGCTGTCAAAGTGAATGCAAAATACTGTTAGTTTCAGTTACCTTCAGCAGGGGATAAGATCAAGGAGCAAATTGTCTGATGTGTGAAGTTGCATTTTGTTTTATAAAAAAAGGAGAGATTACGAGATATGGTTCTCTGTCAGGCAAAGAAGTAATCCATTAAGGAAGAACCCAAGCACATCTCTCTGGCATAATTTGAAAAGGGGGTGTTTTATTCTTTGCTCTTTCAGCATAACCGTGGCACAGCTATACTTCAGGGAGTATTACAAGATGTGGAATTAGATATGGGAAGAGTGATGTTTTAAAAATTACTGATGATGATGGTGACTTTTTACTGTACAGTACTTTTAATGCACTTCTGCTTTGATTTTGGGACTCTTTGAATTGCGATACCAGCTATATTGTTAGTTTTAATAAATAAATATTTGGCCAGGGGTTCCAGATTGCTGCATTGCAAGGAGCAGTTTGCAACCAAAAATTCGAAATTGCAAGAAGAAAAATAACATGTGGGAACTGACCACTTGGCAGGACAGTGCAGGTGTGCACCACTTAACAAGGGGGATATGTTCTCCAATACCCATTATTATGCGATTAAGTTGTAAAGCGAACATTCATCCTAATCTAGTGCCTTTGCTTAAACAGACACTCCTTGCCAGACACCAGCTGGCTGCACAGGCTACTGGAGACAGATTGCCTCTTCTTTGCATTAAGAGCTTCTTGGTTGTGTAAACAGGCACTCTGCTGCAAGCTATTGGAGACCTGACTGCCTCATTAACAGCCTCTTTGTTGTTTTTTGACCACCATCCTATATACAATTCATTGTTAAGTGGTTGGTTAACAAAAGTGTAAAGTCATGCACATTGGGGCAAAAAATCAAAACTTCACATATAGGCTGATGGGTTCTGAGCTGTCTGTGACAGATCAGGAGAGAGATCTTGGGGTGGTGGTGGACAGGTCGATGAAAGTGTCGACCCAATGTGCGGCGGCAGTGAAGAAGGCCAATTCTATGCTTGGGATCATTAGGAAGGGTATTGAGAACAAAACGGCTAATATTATAATGCCGTTGTACAAATCGATGGTAAGGCCACACCTGGAGTATTGTGTCCAGTTCTGGTCACCACATCTCAAAAAGGGTATAGTGGAAATGGAAAAGGTGCAAGAGGGCAACTAAGATGATTGCTGGCTGGGGCACCTTCCTTATGAGAAAAGGCTATGGCGTTTGGGCCTCTTCAGCCTAGAAAAGAGGCGCCTCAGGGGGACATGATTGAGACATACAAAATTATGCACAGGAAGGATAAAGTGGATAGAGAGATGCTCTTTACACTCTCACATAACACCAGAACCAGGGGACATCCACTAAAATTGAGTGTTGGGAGAGTTAGGACAGACAAAAGAAAATATTTCTTTACTCAGCGTGTGGTTGGTCTGTGCCGCAGGATGTGGTGACGGCATCTGGCCTGGATGCCTTTAAAAGGGGATTGGACAAGTTTCTGGAGGAAAAATCCATTATGGGGTACAAGCCATGATGTGTATGTGCAACCTCCTGATTTTAGAAATGGGCTATGTCAGAATGTCAGATGCAAGGGAGGGCACCAGGATTCAGGTCTCTTGTTATCTGGTGTACTCCCTGGGGCATTTGGTGGGCCACTGTGAGATACCAGATGGGCCTATGGCCTGATCCAGTGGGGCTGTTCTTATGTTCTTATGGTTGTTAAGCAGCGCATGCGTATATAGATGACCAGAATTCATGCGTATGTGTAAATGGCATTGCGTTCCCAACAATCACCTGTTTCCTCAAACAAGTCTGCCATTCCTCCTTTGCTGCGCTTCACTTCCTTCATCTTTTACCTCCTTATCCTAGACCGGGGTGCCCAAACCCCAGCCCTGGGGCCACTTGGGGCCCTCGAGGACTCCCAATCCGGCCCTCAGGGAGCTCCCAGTCTCCATTGAGCCTCTGGCCCTCCAGAGACTTGCTGGAGCCATGCTGGCCTGATGCAATTGCTCTCAACGTGACGACCAACTGTTCAACCTCTCGCATGAGCTGTGGGATGAGGGCTTCCTCCACTGCTTGCTGTTTCACATCTGTGATGCAGTAGCAGCAGCGAAGGAAAGACCAGCCTTGCTTTGTGCAAGGCCTTTTATAGGCCTTGAGCTATTGCAAGACCTTCAATCATATAAGTTCCATCTCTAATATATTCATTTATGTTAATTTATTCAAATTTGAAATGTAAATTGATTCTCTTTTTTTCCAGCCCCCAACACAGTGTCAGAGAGATGATGTGGCTCTCCTGCCAAAAAGTTTGGACACCCCTGTCCTGGACCTACACTCTCTATAATACCTTGGCACAATTCCCAAGTTTCTTTACCCTTATTATAACTAAACCTAGGTACATTTCATGACATAATCACTGTTCTTCTTCCATTTAACCTGCCGCCACTCCCTTCCCATCCTCTTCTTCTGTTGTCTATGTCTAGAGTGTGAGCCCTTCAGGGAAGGAAACTGTTCTCTCATCTGTTGTAAGGTGCATGGACAGTTCCTCCTCTCTATAATGCTAAAGTCCTCTGGAGCGACTTATGGCCCAGTCCTATCCCCTGTCAGCCCAGAGCATACAGCACTGCCAACAGAGCATGTGCTGTATGCTGTGGTGGGGGTGTAACCAGATGGCCCAGAAGAGGTAAGTAAACATCCCCATAGGCTGCCTGACAACAAGGAGCGTCCTGGGACCTATTGACTTGTGTCAGTTCAAGGAGATTCCAGGA
Organism: Tiliqua scincoides; assembly: GCF_035046505.1. Classification (NCBI taxonomy): domain Eukaryota; kingdom Metazoa; phylum Chordata; class Lepidosauria; order Squamata; family Scincidae; genus Tiliqua; species Tiliqua scincoides. Next base: position 195,737,363 of record NC_089822.1, read on the forward strand.
ATGGCTCTGGCCCAGGAAGGGGGGATAAGATCTTGGAGTACACTGTTGCTGCTGAGATGCTCCCCATTCTGTCCCAGAACCACCCCTGGTCCAGCCCACTCCCCACTCCCTACTCTGACCATCCCCAGAACTGCTCCCCACTACCTTGCCTGCTCCAGCAAGACATATGGGAGTCTAGCGTGCGCATGGACTTTCCAGCTGTTTTCACCAACAGCTCTGTAGTGCCCAATAGCAACATGATGTTTGTGACACCGCACCAGGATTTATGGCGGCAGATTGCAAGATCCACCATTGTAAAAACAGAATAGGATTGAACTGTGAGTGTTGAAACAGGTATCAATGTAGGGCTAGGTATGGGAGAAGCTATTGGAGGAAAGAGGAATACACTTTATTGCTCAAGTAATGTGAACATTAATTATTGTTAATACGAGTGTCCTGTTTTTCAAAGGGAGGGGTTTGTACACATACGCGGATAATATACACAAGCCCTCTGGTGACCTGACCTGAATATACCAGCACTTATAATATATTCTGAATAATTGCCTGGAGTTAGCAAATGGCTGGATGAGGGCAAACAAATTGAAATTAAAGACAGAGATACTATTGGTGGGAAAATCTAGGTTCCAGGATATGGATTGTCTAGTTGTTCCATAGGGACTTGCAGTCCCTTTGAAGAGCTGATTTGCAGCTTGGGAGTACCCTTGGACTCACTCTTGCAACTGACTGTCCAATGCTTTTACCCAGTTACGGCTGGGGCTTCAGTTTTCCTGCATCAGTGAGACCTAACTGTTATTGTCCATACATTGAGCTACTACAGTGTGGTCTACAAGGGGCTGCTCTTGAAGACTGCTGACTGGCATCAGGTGTGGAAAACACAACATGTTTGCGCTGTTCCATCTGCACTGCTTACCGGCACATTTCTGAATGTAATGCAAGGTGCTGGGGTTGAATTTTAAGGCCACAAAGGACTTTGTAACCTGAAGAACGGAATGTCTGCCTCCCTCAAAACAACTGCCTACCATGCTGTTTCTCAAACTGTGGGTCGTGACCCTATTTCTGGTGGGTCGTGATAGGCTGGCAGCTGCCATCTTGGAAGATGGCCAGTAAAATGGGTGGTGCCAACTTGGAGGCTGGCAAACCTGGGTGCTGCCATTTTGAAAGATACCAGTCAGGCCCTAGAGAAGCTTCACAACTCAGGAGCTGCTGGGTTGAGTGAGTGTAGGAGTGTGTGAAATGGGGAGGGGGAAATGGGGGAAAGAAAAGCAAGTTGGTGATCTGCAGGAGTGTGTGAAGTAGGGTAGAAAATTGTGGTGGTGTCAATGGTGTCCTGGCAGCTGCCCTATAAAAAACAAAACAAAACAGAATGTCTCTTGGGACAGTAAGGATGTTACACTGTTCTCTGAGAGCATTTTGAGGATAACTTCTTTCCCTCCTTCCCCCAGTTCTTCTCCTCTCCCTCTCCCGATCCACTATGGTCAGTCCCCAGTTTTCCAACCCCAAGTCCCCCTAGGTAACCTGCTGATTTCCTAGCTTGCTCTCTCCTCCTTGCTTACACCATGACACACCTCCTTTCCCTAGAAAAGTGGATGAGGAAAGACTTCCTAGAAACCACTTGAAATTGTTTAGAGCTGGAGGTGGGAAGGTGCATCTATTGATCTTGTGCAAAGAAAGGTTTCTAAAATGCAAGGCAGAAATCCGACCTTGGGCTCTCTTGCAGCCTTACTAGTACATGCACAAGACATCGTTTTGTAAGCCTGACTTGGGATGGGTGCAGTAGGAAGCCCTTGCTTGCCAGTGTGGCTCTGATAGGCTGGTTGCAATTGCTTTCATTTTTCTGGGTTTCCAACTCATGAAATTGTGGGTTACAGTGGCTCTGATAAGCTGAGATGCTGACAAGCTGACCTTTGCATAATATTTGCTCTGGCAACCCAGCCAGGTTGTTATTTTGTGGTGTCACGGTTGTAAATAGGCTTTTTCTTTTTCTTTTTTACACTTTGCTATTGGGAAAAGGCTGAGAAATAATCCAATAAAAGCGAATATAATGCCATGAAATATTCTCCCTTTAATACAGTTTAATACACGTGGTATTGACTATATTAAAGGGAGATGTCACTTCTTGCTTGATGACTTCACTTCCAACTCTGGCATCACAATGAGGGCACTTCCTGTTTGATAATATCGCTTCTGCCCTTTACATCACTTCCAGGTTGATGACATCTCCTCTGGTGGGTCATGGACAGATTGTCATTCTCAGAAGTGGGTCTTGTTCTAAAAAGTTTGAGAACCTCTGGTCTATCCAATGAGATAATCAAAGAGGGATATTTTCCATGTTCTGCTACCATAGAAGTACAGTGGGCGGTGACACATGAAGGCGCCTTCTCTATGGCGGCACCATGGAATTCCCTCCCTCAGGAAGTGGGAATAGTGCCTTCACCACTTCTACTGCCAGCTAAATGCTTTTCTCTTTAGTTTGGCTTTCCTCTTTTGGTTTACTGTTGCCTATTGCTTGGTCTTCTCATTGCTCTCATGATTCTGATTATGTGCTGTGTTTTTCATTTCTGTTAATTGCTTTGATTTTTTTTGGCATTGTTTTGAATGTATTATATTCCTACTTGAAAGCTGCCTTAAGCACCATCCTAATGGGAAAAGAAAGTGCAGGGTATAAATCTTGTAATAAATAAATAATGTTGAGGGCCCATCTGGCCAATCTGGTGATTTCATCAGAAGAGGTCCTTTGGTTTTGCCTCCACATCAAGTTATCCAAACATTAATTAAAGCTGTTCTCTGCCCAACTGTCACCTCCACTTATTGCTTTCATAGATCTGGAACTATGAAAAAAGGTGGTCCTTCTCCAAGCACCCATTATGTCAATGAAAAAGAATAAATCCAAAGGTCAGATGCACACATCCAAATGTCAAAATCTACGACACATCTCTTTGGGAGTAGTACTAAGATGAATATAAGATCATGCATGTTCTCTAATAGATGACATGATTGGAAGGAAAAGGCACTGCGTCTTCTATTATGGCACAAAACAAGTAAATCTCATGTTTCAGGAATGGGAGAGACACAATCACTATGTGCAATAGAGTAACAATTTTGACAAGCTATTAGTGTGAAACAAGTCAGACTTGGGTGGGAGGTGGGACCATCATTCTTTGACTGAACAGAAAAATGTAGACTATATTGCAAAACTAAACTGTAGAAGTCAACATGTTCCTTTGTCAATGATGTCTCCGTGGTAGAAATGGTTAAGTAATGGCAAAATTGCCACTACTGTGAAAAATGTGCAGAGAAATCATGCATGTGCATACAAAGACGCACAGAAAGTTGTTATCGGAGTGACCAGTGACCCAGTATCTGTTGACAAGTTGTTTTATTCCACTAATGACATCCTCAGGTACAGAGCTTTGTGTTTCCATAAGGAGTGAATGACAGCCATTCACTAATCCACAAAATAGCAAAAAGTGTTCAGGAGCAACACCACTGTGGTACAAACTAAACCTGCCCTGGTATATCTCAAGCAAGAACCTGTTTCTCACATAATTTCCCCCATGCACTTACTGAATGGGGGAGGGAGGTGAAATTAAAATGTGTCTCTTAGTCATGCTGTCTGATACCAATGTGGAAGCTGGCCACATCCTCAGCAATTTGTCTTGCATAAGACATGGACCCATACCCATATATTCCATGTATACTCCATATGCTCCATGGAGTCTACCCACATACTCCATATTCTCATGAAAGCCTAATGTGCAATGGTATTAGGGCTAAAAGGCAGGGTCCCATTCTCTCCCTCCCACCATGCTTCGTAAGTGTGTGGGCCCAATCCTATTCAGGCCTTGCACTGCTGGAACAAGCATTCTTTATGGCTGTGCAAAAGCCAGACTGCTTTCCGGATGCTTCCAGACCACTGCGGCCAGGCCACTGTGCGTGCTTCCAGGCCACCACTGCAAACAGACAGTGGCACAGCGCATGTGGCAATGGCTTCAGAGGCCTGCATTGGCACTGGTAAGTTGGCAGCAGAGTCATGTCATGGGTGGGGAGGGGGAGGGAACGGGGAGTTTTGGGAAGGATTGGCAGAGGATGGGGGCAGGATGGGAGGGAGGGTTGGATCTTGGCAGCTCTGGTGTGCGCCAGTTCCTGTCTCCTCTTTCCCAGACCATCCCACCCCTCTTCTCTCCTCAGACATACACCAGCAAAATGGCTGGCATATGTCTGAGGAGTTGGATAAGTGGTTAGACAGCCTAATAGTGCAACTGTAAAAGTATTTTTACTTACCTCCTGGTGGCTGTACAATAAACCCCACCACCAACACTGGATGCAGTACATACTCCACCAGCACAGCTGTATTGGTGACAATGGAAGGGAATAAGATTGGGAAGATTGACTCCTTTCATGTTCCTAGCTAGCATGGAGGTTTGTACATCCCCTTTTGACTACACTCTCCTACTGTCTCCAAAGAGTATGTTTTGTGGGGAAGGAAGGCACTGCATCTGGATACACTACTTTTCATCTCCCCCTCCAGTTTGTGTGTGTTGAGGGGAGGGGGATCAAAATGCTTGAAATTCTTCCCTTCCCTTCCTGACTCCCAAAGCTAGGTAGGTCCTTGGCTAGGGTTGGATAGCACAAGTGCATTGCTTCTTCCCCCACCCCAAATGATTACCTGCCTTGTGGTTTCAAAGTGCATGTGCATGCACATTTCATCTTCATGAAACAAGTTTTAACTGTGCTGAGCAGTGCATCAACATTTTTCCTTTGTTCTTGGGATAATGAGTGTTACAAAGGATTGCAGCAGCATGGTATCAGCTGGTTGTACTGAACTTTAAAATAAATGAACAGTGGTGCCTGCCTAACTGTCCACAGCTTCTCCCCTCTCTCCAGTAATGACAGCAGCATATAATCAGAGTAGTTTGAGCCATCTATAACTGTCAGGCAGCGCTCCCCCTGGGAGTTGGTGATTAAGAATAAAGAAACCATGTCTGAGGTCTAAAGGATGGGATCTAGTTAACTGCAGCTGAGGGACTTTTAGTAGTAAAAATATCCCAGCTTCAGTGAGGAAGAAAAGCTGTATAACTTGCAGCTGGAGATGAATATGATTATTTGACATGCAAATGCAGTTTGTCAGATTGAAGTGGCCTTCATCAGCAGAAATGATGGCATTAAAATGCTAGCTGGTTACTCTTGGTTGGTGCCTCCATGCTTGTCACAAGTGCTTCCAATAGGCAGGAAGTGGAAGGAGGAGTGGTAGGAAAAGAAAGTGCTGGCAAATTATATAGGATTGGGCCCGTGGCTCTTTAAAATGTTCAAAGTTGGGTATGTGTAACCCCCTGGATTTAGAAGTAGGGTATATCTGAATACCAAATGCAAGGAAATGGAAACAGGATGCAGGTATCTTGTTGTCTTGTGCACTCCTTGAGGTATTTGGTGGGCCACTGTGAGATACAGGAAGCTGGATTAGATGGGACTTTGGCCTGATTCAGCAGGCTTTTCTTATGTTCTTATGATCCAGGGGAGAGAGAGGTGTGTTGGCCATTTGAAGAGTTCTGGCTCTTTGCAGCTGGCCTTCTTTCAGTGTATGCTCAACTATGCTGTAAACGTGCAGAACTGGAGGTCTCAGTCAAATTGAGATTGACTGAGAGGATCACTTTATACAACAGATTGGTAGGAGGCTGCCTGCTTGTGCCTGCCTCCTCTTCCCACTGCCTGAATTTGAAAAAGAACTCTTTCCTACTTCATTTCCTCTTCTTCCAGGGAACGAGAGGAGAATGAGTGGTGGCAGCAGACAGTGTGTTGCCGGCAAATGCTGCCTCCCTTATCTGGTCATGTGCCAGCTTCTGCTCCTCCAGCACACTAGCCCACCACTCTCCTCTCCTCCACTCTTCTGCTTGCCCCCTTTTCCTTTTGCAATCTGGGGAGCAGGAAGAGGAGGAGGATCAATGGAGGCAAGCAAGCTGACAGCATTGGGTGCTTCCTGCCAAGCTGTTGCCTAAGGTGACAGCGTCAGTTGGTTTCATGAATGGGCTGGTTGCCAGACCAGAGGGACAGTATTTGGTGTACTACACTGCAAAAATAAAGCAGATATGCTGTCCTCAAGTGAGGAAAAAATGTTTTCAAAGTTCTTAAATAATAATCTTCCTTGTAGATCTGAATTCATGAAATGACATTTTCCTTGTTGGATTTGGCTGGAAAGACCGAATAAACTACTATGTGATCTTCTCTATTTAAGATTTATATCTTCTCTATATCTAATATGAAACAAATTTTTGATATCAGTGCACAACAAACATAGGATATGATTAAATTCATTGAGCACACGCACAGCAAGGAAAACAGGGATTCCATACAGAAATGTGCTGGGCATCTTTCCTCTTCCTTGTAGTGAAGAACATTTCTTGGGGATCCTATTCTTCAAGTACTTAACTATACCTGCGGTACTCTTCTCTTGTTGTAGCTTCAGTAAACACAAAGCAGTTGAAGAAGGTACATTACATTCATGTTTCTGAAATCTATTTTTTTTAACTTTAGTCTCCTGTTGCATTTTGTCATTTTATTATGAAGAAGTTTGATAAAAATCAAAGGATTGTCCATCTTCATACCTTCCATAGCTCATAGGAGGCCTTGCTTGCGGAGGGGACAGGGGGTTACAGGCCTTCTCAGGGGTCTTTTCCTGGAATTAGAATATAGGTAGATGGGCTGAGTAGGTGCCTCCTGGATCCTGCAACCAGCATGGTGGCATAGGGCTCAGGAGAGCCCCACACAATCGACTTCCCTGAACTTTGCCTATTACTTCCCAGCCCCTCAATTTGACCTGGTACTATATGTATAACCCCTGAGGAGAGCTACAGAATTTTCTTCAGCATAGGAGGCATTCTCTCAACCTCAGGACTTTGCTGCATTACCTGCAGGAGTAACTGGTGTGTGAAGGCCAAGATGCTGCTCTGCTATGACGACTACCGGTAGCTATTGCTACATAAGACTATGTATGCTTCCAATTGTATGCTTCTAGCATGGCAATGACACAGTATGGAGGGCTTCCTGTGTATGAATTTGGACTTTAGAAGGAGATGTATATGCTAGTGGACTAATATTTGGAATCTGTGTGCACTGGTGAAGTCCTCCACACCTTGCCCTTGAATGTGGGTCACATAAGTTCCAAGGCTAGAGTAGACCCTTCTTCATGTTAATATTGCTAAATATGAAGAAAGGCCACTTCACACAAAAGTCCGCTTCACACAAAAGGATTGCAATATGAAGAGCACTTGGAACTGCATCAGTATGATTGCTCTGAGCAGAGAGACATTTGTTTGATGCAGCTTTTCATAAGGATAGAAGGCCACCAAGTGGGTTTTTTCTCCATAGGACGCTATCAACTGACATGTTTTGGAGTACCTGTAAAGACAAATCACTTTTAAGCTTGAAGGGTTTGGGAGAGGTTTGAATGGGGCTTTGGTGTCCCCAGTATATGGATGACACCCTGTTTTACCTCTCTATTCCATCAAATGCTGGAGAAGCCGTTGAAGTCCTGAAGTATTACCTTGTGTCAGTGGGGGCCTGAGTAAGGTTAGTAAGTTTGAATTATATCCAGATAAAATGGAGATACTCTTGATTAAGAGCCATGTGACTCAAGTGTTGGGACTATCAGCCTGTTCTGGAAGGGAGGGTTTATATTCCTTTAGTAGGAGCAGGCTCACAGCTGGGGGGGCACTCCTGGATTTTGTGCTTCTTCTGGAGCCAGCAGTGCCTTTGCCCAGCTTAGTCTGGTGCACCAACTGCATTCATATTTGAATCAGTCACATCTGACCACAGTGGTCCAGGCATTGGTGATTACTGGATTGTGCTCTACCAGGGGCTGCTCTTGAAGACAATTTGCAAACTGCAATTGGTGCAAAACGTGGCAGCATGTGTGGTTACTGCAGCTAGGCAATTTGATTCAGTCAGGTCATTATTTCTTCATCTGCGCTATCTGCCAGGTTGTTTCTGGGTGCAATTCAAGATGCTGGTATTTAACATCTTATATGACATAGGAGTATCTGGGGAACTGTTACCCTCCATTTGAGATGGTCTTCTCAAACAGATGAGATCATCTGGGGGGCATTCCTGTGAGTGCTCTTGCCAACTGAGGCTGAAATAAAGGCACCAAGGTGTACCACTACAATTATAGAACTCCTTCCCTTTTGAACTGAGAGCTGACCCCTTCCTGTTTATGTTCTCGGAGGGTTTGAAGAGCTTTCTGCTTTCTTGCTTGATCAGGTTTCTTGCTGCTATTATTATTGGTTTGGAGTTTTTGTTTTGTTTTACTATTTACTGTATTGTTATTGTATTTTATAGTAGAGGCTTTCATGTTGTAAGCCGCCCTGTAGGGTATAAATGCTTTAACATAAAATGGAAAAATGGTGAGCTGGTTTCATGTAAGCAACTCACTGCATGAAGTAGCTTCCATTGAACAGATGCAATTTCAAAAGGTACCAATGGCTAGCTGACCTCACAAGGCCTCCTCGAAGAAAGGGAACATTTGTTCCCTTACCCCAGGGTAAGCTGCTGCTGGTCCAGTGGCTCAACTTGGACCTGTGCAAGCGATATCACTGGCATAAGTCTGTGTTGACCCATAAAGGTCTATCCAGCCCGAGAAGGGGTTAGGCTTTGGCAGGCGCCACTGCCACCGAACCTGCTCCTTCACGGACCTGATCCATCCACCCCTGTCCTGTTTCACCCTTTCCCTGCCTCCCTCCCAGCCCCTACATTGTCTTCCCTGAGGCGGTGGACATTTGCAGTCTGTCACTGCACAAACCCGGCTGCTCGCCACTTCCAGTGGTGGTCCAGCCATGTTCTCCAGCATTCCTGGAAAGTGTGTTATGCACCAGAACTTGTGTTCCAGCAGCATAATGGCCAGTTCAGTTTGGGCCATAATTGTGAGTCTAGCTCAGCACTGGGGCATGTTTCAAAACAGGCATTTGTGGGTGGCCATTTTCTACTTCTCTTTTAATTCACTTTCACTCTGTTCTCTTTTTCATGCAGATCCCTCTCTGGACGTATAGTTGGTGGAGTCTGGTGGTTTTTCACCTTGATCATCATCTCTTCTTATACAGCAAACCTAGCTGCTTTCTTGACGGTAGAGAGAATGGTGTCTCCCATAGAGAGTGCAGAAGACTTGGCCAAGCAAACAGAGATAGCTTATGGGACTCTGGATGCTGGTTCAACTAAAGAATTCTTTAGGGTAAGAGAAATTAGTTCTGACTTCTATATACAAAGCAAGGGTTTCATGCTAATCCTTGTTCACAGGAAATACAGCACACAGGGTCTGCCAGATACCATAAATACCCTAGAAACATGGAGTAATTACACGCTTCCACAGATTACTGAGTAATTACACTTAGAAGCATCAAAAGTAATTACCCTGTGACTTGTAGCTCAGGTTTAGGGAATAATAAGTACTTGGTTAGCTCTGTAATTTAATGGCCCTGTTTACCATATGTAAATATGTCGAAGCAAGGCCTCAAAACATGCAGTTTCTTTCAGAGGTCTAATGACCCCTGTTTCTCAGTTCCCTCTAATGTTCTCTCCAGTCTGCATACTCTCTATATGGTTGACAGTTCAGCGGATGAAATTCAGGTGCTCTAAATCGTATGATCATAATGTGATCATACGAAACTGCCTTATGCAGAGTGCTACCATTGGAGTTCTATCTGTTCCAACAGGCAGTGGCTTTCTGGATACCCTATTCATTGGTTCTCCCACTTTTTCACTTCAGGGCCCAACTAAAAAATTGTTTCCTTTTTTACCAGCCTCTCAAGTGCTCAAGCCACTCAAGCAACTTTACCAGCTGCTCAAGCCTCTGTGGCTATGATTGGGCAGCAGTGCTCCTTCCAAGCAGCAGATTGATGCACAAAGACTAATCTATCGTATCAGTTTTGTAAACCACCAAAAATTGGATTATGACCCACAGGTGGGCCACAGACCCACAGTTTGAGAACCAGTGCCCCCCCTTTTCATAGAAGTTGCTAGACCCTGAATCAGGGACATTCTTCCTGCAAATTATATGTCCTACCATGGAGCAGTGGCCCTACCATGTGTTCTTAGTTTTCTCCTAAGAATACACCTTTAATTACTTTCTCATCTGTTATTTCCCTTTCCATTCAGTTTAATTCTTACTCTATTTCTGTCTTGTCTTTCAAATGTGCCATTGTGATCCCAGAAATTGCATCAGAAGTACATCTGTGTAGTTCCAATTCTTTCAATACACTTCTCCGAGGCCAGTTGATAGGGACTGTGTGGAGGGTTTTCATCCTGACGAACCAGACCTCCCTCTTAAGCACTTTCCTGTCTTTAGCTAAGTAATGTGTAGGCACACAGCCTAGCCAAATGTGTGTCTCCTTGGTGTATGAATCTCTGCTCTGTGTAGTAACACATGCTAAGAGCAGTGGATTTATGCTATTCTGGACAGAGATCTAAAATAGCGGTTTTTGAGAAGATGTGGACGTACATGAAGTCAGCTGAGCCCTCTGTTTTCGTGCCGACAACAGAAGAGGGGATGAAACGTGTGAGGAGATCGAAAGGGAAGTATGCCTACCTGCTAGAGTCTACCATGAATGAGTACATTGAGCAGAGAAAGCCATGTGACACCATGAAGGTGGGAGGTAACTTGGATTCCAAAGGCTATGGCATTGCAACGCCAAAAGGTTCACCACTGAGGTAGGTAGACTGAATGTGTTATTACTCACCCTAGAGCTCAAGTAATCAATGCATCCGTAAACCTGCCTCCAGTCTCCATTATCATATTATAGATAATGAAATGGGGGGGGGAGGAGAAATTCATGATGTGCTTAGGAAATAAACTGCCAGACTATTGTTTAACAGGGACATGAGTGACCAATTCTTCAAGCACTGCTTATGACAGTGGCCCCACTCCCTATATTATATGTTCTGTTACTATGGATGCAGCTGTGTGTAAACAGCAGGGATTTTGTGGCACACAGCGACTGATTAAGAAAGCATTATTTGGAAGCAACTTGCTTGCTTTTTGGTGCATGATATATTATAGCCCTTGTTTGGATTCAAGCATAAAAGGGATTCTGCTGGTAAAAGTATTTTGCTCTGTGCATGTCTGAACAAAGAGATGCAAATCTGTATAGGACAAACAAATGGAAAAACTAAGTGTTTTCCTTCTTGCTAGGCAATAAAGAGCTGTCAGGAGCTTATACTTAGCCTGTTACCCCTAGCAACCCATTGGGCCTAGTTAGTAAAACATACTATACCAAAGTGCTGTGGAGAAAGGTGCGAGTAGCATCACGAGCAAGACACAGAGGACACAACAACCACTCAAACAGAACACACAACAGCCAAATAAAACATGTAACAGGCTTAACACAGCTGCAAAATTGTTTTGCATCTTGCACTTGGTAAGATGGATGCAGCAGGCAAGACTTGAACACAGTTTTGTTTTTGTTTTCATTTCCAGACTGTATTAAAGCTTCTTGCCACCTTTGTCACTTCTTTCTGTTCTCCAATCTTCCTCATTCCCTCCTCGTTTCTACCAGGTCCACATGGGACAAACTTATGGGAAACAAATTGGGAAGGAACCACAGCTATGAGGAACACACAGACCACCTGAACAGAACATGTTTAACACAGAGATGCATGAAACCACACACAGGATACACACTGTACACAATTATCCATGCATTGTTCTTCACTTTTGTAGTTTTCTAGCAACAGGATAGGGTTTTGTCACTATTAGATGCAAGGCAGGACTTGGCTGCCGAATGTCAAGCTTTGGCTTTTGATGTGCACACTGTAGTTTGACAAAGAACGACATTTGCTGTGAATATTGCTGTTTCAATTCTTCAAGTTAGTTTAAAAAAAGAGTTTAAAACTTTAAAAAAGTTTTCAAAAAGAATCCCACTGTCCCAATTTTTTAAGGGCAGATTAAAGCAACTTTTCTTCTAAAAATCAGTCAAGAACTGAAAAATGCAAAATCTGATTAATCCTGTCCTTCAAAATGTTCTTCAGTGGGAGGGTTGGGAAGAAAAGATACTTCCTCTTAATTGACTTCCTGGGACAATTGGAACAGTCAAGGAAGAGCACTTTGTTTTTCCATTTGGATTGATGGTGCTTCTTTGGAACATACAGTCTCAGTTTTCTGTCCCATTATGTTTGTTGTTTGTTGTCATGTTAATTGTTAAACTAATACTATATACTCTGCAATCACCATGTAGCGTCTTCTCTTCACTGTGGGGACTTACCCAGGGAACACATTCTACTCTGTGGCTGATTGAACTGATGGACCCTATTCTTATTTCCATCCAAGTCAGCAGACGCTTAGCCATTGAAGTCAATGGGATCAGAATCTGTTGCATAAGGAAAACATTTTCAAGCAATAGCTCCATTGGGTGGAATCTGAGTTACATTGACACTAATGGGAGTTTTATTACTGACTTTAGCAAAGATACAGTTGTTCTCATGCTACTTTCTGGCCTGTGTTTAATGATCCACTGCAACTTCCAGTGTTCCCACTTTAGTGCTTGATTTAAATGAGACTTTCTGGTAAGTTAGCACACATAAGATTGCCGTTTTAATTCTAAAGCAGAAACATGAGAAATAATGATTGTAAAAACAAAGACAATTACACGACACTGGAAAAATGCACTGCAATTTTTCCTATTCTATGTATATTACAAACTGCACACCTATTTTTGGTTCTGCAGTTCCCCAGATCTGCTTTGCAGACAAATGAGCTTGATAACTAAGAATGGAGCACTTGATGTGCTGGAAAAGCACATCCCATCCCCTGAAAATTTCCCCACAGACTTACCCTTTGTAAGAGTGGGGCCTTATTTATTTATCATATTTTTTCTTCCCCTCCTTATGACCTCACAATAACCCAGTGAGGAGGTGAGGCTGAGACTGTGACTAACCCAAGGTCACCCAGGAAGCTTCATGGCTGAGTGGGAATTTGAACCTGGATCTTCCAGGTTTAGGTCCAACTCCCAAACTGTCACACCATCCTGATGGACACCAGACATACACCAAAAATTGTCAAGAACTTGGGGATTAAAATTAACCGTTCAGCAAGTTTAGCTCTTTCCATCATTTCAGACTGTAATGCACTTCTCTTTTTTTTTGCAAGACATCTGATATGTAGGAATAACTTGGCTTTTTGTCACAGAAGAAGGCATTATGAGATTTCCATATTCTCTTTCCCATCAGGCTTTAGCTAATAAATGATATGCGAATTCAAAATAACATGTTTATATACAAGGCAATTACCTTACATTAAATATAATTCCTCCATGTATGCGGAGACTCAAGAGTACTTTTGAAAGTGTTTATTTGTATAAATATCTTGTTAATACTATATAAGACTTTAGGCAGTGTTCAACAGGCAAAACTTATTTAGGGGAACAGCATTAACTCCCAACAAGCTGTCAGAATCTGGGGAAAATAAATTAGAAGGCAAAAGATGACCTTACAGAAAATATTTCTATATAGCAGTTAAAAAGAAAGAGGCTCTAGGAAGCAGGGAGAGAAGAGAAGGTATGAGTGTTCTGTAATTGGCTTTCCTTCTCAAAGTGGTAACCTTTAAGCAAAATTCCTCAGGGGCCCCATAAACTTGTATGTCAATTATTCCAAGTCATTTAAATGAATAAAAATGTTCCTTGTCAAAGACTCAACAAAACTAACACACTTCAGAGGAAATAAGTGCCAGCCAACTCTATTTTTCATCAAGGATTCTGTGACTTGTCAAAAATTGGAAAATGCTGTATGTCATATGAGCTACAAAGGAGAACCAATTACTTCAAATTTAGTCTCGTAGGAAAAATACAACAACATGCAGAACAAGCAACCTATGAGTGTATCAGAGTGATCTATACTTAAGGAACAAAGGGTTTGGTGGGCTTCATGATACTATATACCCACGCAGGAATTAAAATATTCTTTCAGATCACTGATTACTACATCTTAAAAGAGTGTTAACTGACTGACTGTACAAATGAGGCTATAGAGGCTTTGTTGTGCTTTAAAATGCAAAAATTTGTCGCTCTAACATCTCTGCTTGCAGTTAGTGGCTGAGCAGGCAAGCCGTGTTTAACTTGTCTTGTGTCAAATGCAACTTGAAGGGCACAACTCATACCTCATGTAGAGTTCCCGGAGCAAATGTCACAGTAGTTCTGCTGGCATTAGTTCCTAATCTAGGGTATTCCAGCACACCACTGCTGGCTCATCCATGAGGCCACTTGATGTGGGTTTCATCAGCAGCAGATTGTGAAGGGTGAAAGGCAGTAATGGACTCAGGGTGCCTTTCACAACCGAGCCTTTCACAACCGAGTCACAACCGAGTCACAACCGAGCCTTTCACAATATCTGGTGTGCTCCCTGGGGCATTTGGTGGGCCGCAGTGAGATACAGGAAGCTGGACTAGATGGGCCTATGGCCTGATCCAGTGGGGCTGTTCTTAGGTTCTTATGTTCTTATGAGTCTGCCACTGCCACCTCCCTCCAACCTGCCACCAATGCAAGCTGCAGTGACTTGCTTCCTGCTCATTCAAGCAAAAAGCAGATCATTTCCCCCCTTACTGTGCTCTCTTCATGCTGTTCGTGAAAGCCAGAAGTGCTGGGCTGCTGTCTTCATTTAGGGACAATGCAGTCTGGAAGTCTCTCATTTCTGGGTTTCAGAACTGCAGGCAAGGAGTACAGTAAAGGGTTTTTTTTTTGTTTTTTTGTTTTTTGTTTTGGTAGCATAGAGGCAGCAGACCCAAGACAGCATCAGATAGTGTTCCAGGTTGCACCGCCCCTGCAGTACACACACACTCACTCACTCTCTTGCTCTTTCCTACATGGCACACAGAACACAAGGGGACAAACTAACTCCAAGTAGGGGTGAGAATTAGAGCCACTTAAGTAGTCCTTGTCAATGAGATCATGGAAATCATCTGGGCAACTCCTGATTTCCTTTATTTTCCTAGATTAAACTTGCACCAGTGTTATGGAGGCTTTTAATGGTAAGGGCACAGAGGTTGCCTGATACTGAATAATGTTCTAACTGTGCCAGCTAAGATTGTCTTTAGGATTAAATTGCCCAGCATCAAGAAATAATAGTGTCCTGCAACAAAATTTTGCATCTTCCCAGCCTTAAGGTGCTCACTTCCAGCTTGCCCAGGGCACCAAGCCTGTGGGGTCAGCAGTGCTGCCCACAGTCCATCCTCCCCACCACTGGAACCCTTCTGAGAGCCGAGAATGCCTCACGCAGCATCCTCTAGCCCTCCGAAAACTTTCTGAGGCCTCCGGAGTGCCAATAAATATCACTTTTGGTTTTCCAATGAAAATCTGAAGTGATATTTAAAGTCCCTCCAGAGGCCTCAAGGCTTCTGTAGGGCTAGACGACCCCATGCAAAGCTCCAGATGCAACCAGTAAGAGGAGGATGGCAGTCTTGGGAGAGGCAGCAGCATTCTGTGGTCCTGGCTTCAGGATCACAATTGGATTCTAAGAGGCTTCCTTCAGAGTAAACATGCCCCTGATCACACTGTTTGGCTGCAGCACTCATTCACTTTGTTTCTAGTATTCGGGTTTCTTTTCTTTTTCTTCTGTCTCGCTAATGTTTTACTTTCAGTCCCTTGCCATTAGCTTTCCTGTGCACATCAAATGCATGGTGCTATATACTGTGAAAATCAAAGTCATTCTTCTGCCTTGTTCCTTCCCATTTCTGGCACTCCAACTCACTTACAAAGCCTCTCTAGAAATCCAGGTCCTCTCTCTTTAACCCTTAGATTCCTATGAATTAACATGTTTGGAGGTTTCTTTGCCTCCTGTGGGGGTTTTGTTTTTTTGAAAGTTCCTAACAACTGCAAACTTCTGGAGTTCAGTGAGTGCCCTAAAACCTCTATCCTGTTGTGGGTGGTCCTGTTTTGACTACAATCTGATCAGCCTCCAGTGATGAAGGTGTCTTTCTGTTCCTTTAAAAAAAATGTGAATGTATTACGTATCTCAAACCATAACTGACAGCAGATCAACATCAGCAGCTGGAATCTAACATTCCTAAGAAAAGCCTTATAATTTCAGAGTCTGATGGTTCTCCCAGGAAAAGGAAATCCATAAAAACAGAACCATGGTTTTTTTGTTTATTTTAAAGGCCTTCTTTTGTGCAAGTACAAATTTCACAATACAGAATAATAGAATTTGAAGTAAGGCCTTCACAGATGACAGTGGATGAAAAAAGAGACTCCCTAAGATATGCTTGAATTGTGCTTGTAAATCAACAGTCACTCCGTGTGATTTAAAATAATCCTCATATTTTCACTCTCATCAAGAAGAGATCGGCTGCGGTGTTCAGCACTTGCTGCAGTTTCCAAACACTCCTCAGGGATAACCCATATAAGACATGTTACCATAGTTAATCCTTGATGTTGCAAAACACACAGGTAAAAACTACTAGCAGCTCAATACTACCCAAACGCACACACCCCTGCAGATGCAGCCACACCAGCGGAGTGCATGCTGTATCTGTGGAGATCAGAAAGATCTCCCTGAGGTAAATGAACTTTTGTTTGCTTACTCTGGAGAAAGCCTCCATCACTGCTATGGGTCTTCTCAGTTCTATGCCTGCTATTTAGCAGGTGTAAGTCTGAGACGAGTAATGGCGGCAGTAAGGGAGATAGATGGTGTTAGGGTATTGGTGCACACAAGTGCTGCTGATATCTCCCCCAGTCTGCTTCCCTCTCTGTCCCACCCAGGACAAAACCTAGTCTCCCCTCCCAGCCCCATTCTGCCCCGTCACCATTGCACTTAGCTATGCTGGTCTGGCAGTGGGTCTACCACACTGCCACTTATTGCATCAGTGTGCTCAAAGTGGCTACTGGCAATGTGCTGTGAATGCCACCAGAAGCCATTCTTATCTGTGGAGGAATTCAGGGGTGTCATTAGGAATTGGCCAGGTTGAGCCCTGAATCAGGGCCACACTCATCATAGTGTGGATGGCTAGGATGACTCCTGAATTCTCAAGTGCTGCTGATAGCAGTGGTGCATTTAGCGCCCCATCTCCAAAGGGGCCCCATCTCCAAAGAGGCCCCTGTTTCATCATAGGGTCTTCAGGGAATGCTCCTTTGGTGAGGGAAGATGGGAGTAGCTGCTGCTCATTGCTTATCAACCACCAATGTTAAGCTTGGGTATGCATATGCAGCAATCCAACATGCCATGCATGTGTTTTGCTCCTGGGCTTCCGGTATCAACTTGGCACCAGTTCCAGAATTCGGCCTTTTTCCTCCTGCATCGGATTTGGCCCATTGACTTTAATAGAATCATGAGAATTTAAATCAGATGTGGATCTCTTCCTTTTTCTGTTTTTGTATGTTGTGAAATGTCTCTCAGTTGTGTATTGTGTATTGATTTGAACATGTTACGCTTCTTAAATTGATTAAATGTTTATTTTTTCGTTCTGTTCCTTGAAGAGAGATTATTACTAATTGTGTTGTTTTTATATGTCTTTTGTGACATGAGGATCACTCAGGAGGAATAGGCGAGCCAGACTCCCCTCCCCCATTCCCAAATAATCTATCTATCTCTATATATAAGTATATACAAATATATATATTTATATATGTTTGCAAAAAGCCAAATTACTGAGCCACAGCTGCAGCTTGACAAGTGACTACTGTTCTTGCACATAATTGTTTTAGAAAACAGCCCTATGCCTATGCTTGGAAATCAAATTTTATATCAATTCAACTGATGTAGAAGATGACGTCCAGTATGAACAGCTGTAACTTAAAGCAAAGCAGACTTTGGGATTCTGATCTTATGTACTGCAAAAACCGCCAATTGCAGGGAGTGCTATCCCCCCCCCCCCCCACACTGTTTTTCTAATTGCAAGGGACATGAACTCACTGGGGGGAAATACTGGAGCAGACTAAAGGGTGCTGGTTCACCGATCCCTTATTGTCACATGACTTTCCAAGTGTTCTCCGCCTGTTACTCATCGAGTGTTATCTATTCATTTTAAAGAAACCCAGTAAACCTGGCAGTGTTAAAACTGAACGAGCAGGGGCTTTTGGACAAATTGAAAAACAAATGGTGGTACGACAAGGGCGAGTGCGGCAGCGGGGGAGGTGACTCCAAGGTCAGCCTCAGTAAGAACAACCCAGTGGGTATAAACGGCATGGATAGTAACCAGCAACCACACTGCCAACACACCTGGCATTCAAACACTTGGGGAGAGCAAGCACTATTGGACAACCCTCTCACTGAATGGACTATGCACTCTGCTTTAACTAAGAAGGACGTGAGAAAGGAGTACATGGGGCTAGATGTGATGCCTGCATGGCCATTGTGGCAACCCTTTCTACAGCAGAAGGGTTTAAAATTGCTCCTGTTCGTTGCACTAAAGCTTCAATAGGACCACCTCCCTCCTTTCCCCACCTCCCATCCCTAAAGTTATTTTGGATTTCTTGAGCATGACCATGGATAGGGATCTGAGATACTATGCAGGGTTCTGCCACTGGCTGAGTGTCCTGCAGATGGGAATGGTCTGCAGTGATCAGCCTCGGCAAGGCCGTTGCAAGTATCTATGGCAGGTGGTTGAGGTTGCTGGTTACTCAAAGTGATATGGTAATACTCATCTTGCTGTGCTGGAGGAAAGAAGGGCGCACATGTGCTGGGAGTGGTGGGGATGGATGGTATGCTGGAGGAGGGTGGGGTGGCCAGATGGAGTATTCGATTGTATCACTTTGTAAATGCATAACTTGTACAATGAATGCTGTGAATGAACTGTCTGTGCTGAATAACATAAAATAACATTGGTAATGTTATTTATGTTATTTCCCCCCTGATTTGAAGAGGTCCCGTAAACCTAGCGGTTTTGAAACTCAGTGAGCAAGGCGTCTTAGACAAGCTGAAAAGCAAATGGTGGTACGATAAAGGGGAGTGTGGAAGCAAAGACTCCGGAAGTAAGGTCAGTTACCCCTGAAGAGGTCATGCATACCCATTAAACAAAAAAAAAAAAAAAAAGCAAGGCAAAGAAAATCAGTGTGTTGACCAAGACTCCCACAGCTGTAGTGGTACAAATGATTGGAACCTCCTATGACGCATGCTGGAACCCTGAAAGTTATAGTTACTCTGCATATGCATGGTAGTGCCACCTTAGTACACACATGTATAGAAATAGCAAAACAGCAAGGGTCATGCCATGTCTAACTAGTAAAATTGTACAAGAAATGACAAACAAAAAGAGTGGAGAAAAAAGGGTGGCTTTGTTAATTTTGTGGTGGGAGAAGCTATCGGAATCTTGAACCAGAGGGTTGGGAGTAAGCCAAAAGTGAAGAATTGCAAAGCTACATGCCCAGGTAATAGTTTGGCTAACTAAGATTTGTTGACAAAGGTATTGTGAGAGCAACAGATACAGATTTAGAATGAAACTGTACATTGGATCTGCTGAATCTGAGGGCTCTATCAGGTAGGGCCACTTCTTGCAATATGCTTTGTACTTGGATTCTGATAACTAAGCACAAGATAGTACTATATTTTGCATCAGTGCTGAAAAATGAACATGTGAATCAGTTATGTGCAAGCAGTGACTAGAAAATGATTGGGAACCATTTGTGAGGAGTTTGAGGAAAAAGGGGAGTGCCAGCAGGTCTTGTTCTTAAGTACATGATACAGCCTGAAGCGAGGTATGATCGGCTCCTGAAAGATCACTTGGGAACCCTGGGTATTCGTACCTTGAGTTCCATGGAAGGTGGGATATAAATGCAATTGAATAATTTATCTAAAACTGTGGTTTATGCCAGAATGCTGTGAGGTTCATGCTTCAGAGCCCAAGTACAAAACATATACAGAGTGGCATTCATTATTATTTAGCGTTATTAAATTCAACTATACACTGTACCAAGAAACAACCAACAATGAAAGGGAAGTAAGCAAATTCAGGGAAATGAGGGTTTGGCCTGGTGGAGTTGCCACTTTCAAAGGGTCAAGGGGTCAGCAACACAAAGACAGTACCAGAAGCTATCACATGTCATAAATATGGATATGTCCCAGCTCTGATGAAACGTTCCATTGTGCAGATAAAAGCAAAAGTGAGATCAGAGCCCTTAAGACCAGCAAAGAGGAAATAACTGCAGAGGAGCTGCTCCCATTGACATATTTGAAAGTATTATTTAAAAATAAGAGGCAAATCATTCAAGAACAGCAGCATGGTATTTAAAGGCAGAGAAAGAAATCAAAGAACAGAAGGTGGTTCAGAGCTGCTGAGTGCAGTGCAAAGGTCAATAAAATTGAAAACAGGCCTTTGAATCTGGAAATATTTTAATGAGAGCAACTGAGGCCAAAATCCTAACCAACTTTCCAGCACTGACATAGCTGTGGCAATGGGGCATGTTCTGCATCCTGCAGTTGGGTGGCAGTCACAGAGGCTTCCTCAAGGTAAGGGAATGTTTGTTCCCTTATCTTAGAGCTGCATTGCCCTTACCTCAGTGCTGGAAAGTTGGTTAGGATTGTGCCCTGAGTGTCACAGGCATCAAGTGTCATGGAATTCAAGTTTTAGAGACCAAGGAGATGAATTGAATGAGAAGAGAAAGTAAAGTAAATAGTAAATTTTCCAGGTTTTGAAACTCCCTATCTAAGAAACAAGAGAAGTCAAAAGGGTCTTTTGCAAGGGCAAGTTCTCTATCAAATAGAGAAATCTGATAAATGAAGTGGAATGGCAAATTCCATGAATGGACACATAATATAGAAAAGACCTAGCAGGTAGATCACTCTTAAAACCTAACCCTAAAGTTGGCACCTGAAGGAGAGCTACTCTTTAAAAATACAATCCAATTTGTATTTTAGGTGCAAAATACACCTGTATTAGGTGTATTTTAGGAATTCTTGCAAAATCCAGAGCTGGTTTACCTTGTAAGAATTAAATTGCTATTAAAGAATATTAGAGACTCATTTGACATAATCCTCACCACAGATCATTCCAGTTTCATAGCTCTACACAAACATACAACAGTCTTCTTCAGTGTCCATGGCAAAGTCTTCTGGATGAGATTTTAAATCAAGGTCACCTTTCAGAGCACTGCAGCATTACAGAAAAAGTGCTTCCTATAGTTATCAATATTCCCTTTTTTCACAATGACAATTCTGTTTGAGTGCTGACTCGAATGATTACTGTGCCTGCCAGCTGTAGAATTTTTTTAAAATCTGAAATTTTATCCTTTCCAAATCAAATGAATAATTTAAATTCTTATGAGTTAATATTTTTAATCAATGATAAGACTACTTTCCTTTATATTTACACATTTCAAGTGAAAAAATAAACAATCTTTTTTTTTCCTTGAGCAGCTTTAATTACCTGTACCTGCTCGATCATTTTGTAAAAGACTCTATAGCGCTGTGAGCTTGGAAGGTGTTCAAAGAAGAATCAAATGGTGTTCTCTGAGGCATATTAGTTATATATTAATAGTCCTTCTGTTGGGTGCTTAGATGCCCTGTTCCTGATCTGATTCCAACAAAACAAAACAAAAACCATTAGCATTAGAAAAAGTGTTATTTCTTGTTATAAAAGGAACATCAGTTACCATGTAAGTGAAGAGTTACTATTTTGCTATTAGCCCTAATAGACTCCCTCAGTGTCTTCAATCAAGAACTATATTCTAGAGAAAGATCTCTAGTTAATATGATCCAATCAAAATGACTGTGGCACTAATTCAGAAAACAATTCAAACCCAGACTCATTAGTTTATTGCATCTACTTTAAATAGATTATGGGAGAAGCTGATCTTATACTACTGACACAATAGAAGAAACAGAGGGGGACACATGGGTTTACGTGAATCATATGACCTCAGTGTGGCTCACGTTAGTTGCATGTCCTTAGAGAACAAATGCCAAACATATGGATTGCATGTAAAAATAATTGTGCCTCATTATAAAATTGTGAGAGCTTCTCAAATGTATAAGATCTGTTAATTATGCATGCCTGAATTGCTGAGAAACATAAATAAAGGGTAAAAACTTACTTTGGAAACCCAAAACTGTTTGGAAACAGAATCACATGAGCAAAAAGCACTGAGTAAATAATACTCTTAATTTTTAAAATGCAATACACTGAGGACAACATTCATTAAATCAATATCAAATCAATTTCAATATTAAATGAATATTAAATAGATTTCAATATTAAATCAATATCATAATAGAATGGATATCATTCTATTCATAATAGAATAGAATATCAAATCATAATAGAATGGATAGGAAGATCTACATTTTTCTTGTTATGGTTAGTGTTCCAGAAACTAGAAAAGTAACATCAAGAACATCAAGACTTTGGAATAGGCAAAATTTTGGTACAAGAGTGTTAACTCACTATTTTCATATCTCCTCCCTACAGAACACACTAACAGCACAATCCTATCGAGATTCCAGTGCTGTGATGCAGTGGCACCAAAACAGCTTCTGCTGAATCCAGTGCTGCAGGAATAGAGGCTGCTGCATGTCACCTCAAGGGAAGGGGACATTCATCCAGCAAAATCATTGATGCAAGTCAAAGCAGCCCCATGTTGGGAAATCAGGTCCAGGAAGGGGAACAGGATATGGCAGTAACCGCTGCTGCTGTTCCCACCCCCTCCCAGGCCTGATCTGCCCAATCCCCATCCTCCCTTGTCCCTATACTCTCTCCCCACTTCCATTCCACCCTCTCCTTGCTCCTCTGCCAGCCCAGGGGAGTGCATGGCAGGCACAGGTCTTTGACTGGCATCAGCCTTGCAGCTGACACGATGAGCCTCCACACTGCCATAACATGCTTTATAGCACGTTTTGACAGCAGTCATGCTCATTCTGCTGGTGCTGGGCCAGTTAGGATTGGGCTGCCCAGTATACAAACATTATATAATATATATATACTTTGTAAACAGCAGGCATAGGGAACCCAAACCAGCCATTTTCAACCACTGTGCCGTGGCACACTGGTGTGCCATGAATGGTCTGTAGGTGTGCCGTGGGAGTTTAGGGGAGGGTCATTTATTAGTAGAGCTATTGGGGGATGTGAGCCCCTCACCAGCAGTGTGGTGTGCCTTGTCAATTGCCAAAAAACTGATGGTGTACCTTAACTATTTTAGTAGCTTGTCAGTGTGCCCTGAGGTGAAAAAGGTTGAAAACCACTGCACTAGACTGTTCTGCCTGCCCTACAGAGGTCCAGCTTAATTTGCTGATAGATCAAAACAAGGATCTTCAACGTCCTGAATGCTAGGGTTCAGGAAAATAGTCAAGAGGCTCCACAGCTACTGGTAATCCTAGTCTATGAAAATCAGTAATCTAAAAGATTATTAAAGTTAGGTCTGGTCTGGATCATACACGCAATCCACAGCTGCTGCCAAAAGGGCAAAACCCTTCCTGTGGCAAACAGCATTTTGGTGGAGATGGTGGAGATGGTGATCAGGATGAGGAGGCTGGCAGAAACAAAATGTTAAAGACTTCTCTTATTCCTGATCAACTCCTGATCCAGATCCTCCCTCATAGCTACTATTTAGCAAAGAAAATATAAGCACTTCAGGGCCAATGACACATGTACCAAATGTGTATTTTGGCCCTTCATCTCATTGTGCATGGATAACACAGCCAATCAAAATCCTATTAAAAAGAACGCCTAGAAGTTATCTTTAAGCTTTCCGAGTCAGATTCTGAAGTTTTCTATCACAGTGTGTGACCCCTGCAAGGGAGTGGTCCTGGGAACTAGGAGTCCTGGAGGCTCTGTGTCAAAGCCCTGCATTGGGTCCCTACAGGTTAAACACCAGGGGTTGTTTTTTACACAGCCTTTCGTCCCCTTGGGCACTGACATGATTTCTTGAAGGCCCTGCCAGGGACATTCCCATGGTAGATTGGGGTGCTATATGCACAAGGCTGAATTGTTCCAAAACTACTACTGGAACTGAGAACTTCAGGGGGCTGGCCCACAGAGGGGCATATGCCTTCCTTTAGCCAGTCCCTACATAGCTGACTCCCCTGATCTAGCTTTCCACATTTATTGCTAGTAAGTTCTTGTAGACTGTGGGTATCGCAGAACCTCATTCTCCTGACCTGTATCAGGTTTACAGGGTCAAGAAAGACCACATGTTGCAGATTACAAATATCAGTGAATACTGGGAAGCTCCCTGGAGTTAAATAAAGTCAGTTGTCATTATTACTGTTTTGCAAATGTGTGAATAAAGCTTGGTTATTTAAAATTTCCTCTTACAAATACTTCACTGCAAAATCAGGAAATACTGATAAATACTGCAAAATTAGGAATACTGATAAAACGATCCCTCCATCAACAATTTAAAAAATTCTGACCTTTTACTTCCTGCTGCTTTGACATATACGGTGCGGTCAGGCCCACACACGTTCACAAGCACGCACTCACAATTTCCAAAATCGGGAGTTCAGAGGAATACATTCCTGAATTACTGCGGAGAGTTAGCAACTCATGAATCACAAGGTCGTCAGTACCTCGGTGGCCAGCCAAGTTCCCATACAGCCGGTTTAAACAGTAGCGTGCTGAGGTGAAGTCAGGACAGCTTCCATTGAATTTTACATATTCATGCGTGTTCCAAAACCGACATCAAACACCTCCACCTTACTCCACATGGCCTTCAAGGATGCCCTCATTTACCCTTAACTTGAGAGGGAACTTGGGCAGAAACAGAATAAAACAGAATAGAACAGAATAAAACAGCAGCAAACAAGATGATGGTTAAGCTGCCACCCTGTTAAAAAGACGCAGGCCTTGTCCCCATGGCAACAAGACTGAAGCATTTTTGAAAGGCAGGCTTTTTGCTTGCTTTTCACCTGCCAATCTTTCTCTTCCCTCCTTCTCTTGCCTCAAATGTAACTCTCCCTCTACAGGAGACAAGCTGTGACATTTACACTCTCACTAATAAGCTGGCTGCATGATGGGCAAACTCCTTGGGAGAGCATCTGTCACAAAGCCCAAATGGCAAGGCTCTGCAGCTCAGTGTAAGGGCTTGACTCTCTCCGGCAGTTCATGTGGGATTGGTGCCTTTCTTTATGTTCTTTTATTATTTGTGCTATTAAGTCAGGAGCCTGTAAAAAAAAAAAACCCCACAGGCAAGGCTTTTTGGAGCTGGTAAGCCAAGGCAAGCTACAGCAGGCAGGAATCGTTCTCTTGCCTTTGCAGCATGTGTGTGTATAACTCCGGTGCCAATATCCAACTGGGAAAGAACTGTGACTGCAAGACAACAGCCACTCACCAGACAACCTCTTTGCAATTAGAAGTGCATCCTTCTTGTTAAAAAAAAAAAAATCGGAGAGCCAAGCAGGTGTTAGATACCGTCAGAGTCGTTTCAAGCTTCAATCTACATTGTGACAACTAGCTTTGCGACGAGCTCACTCTCAGTATGCTCTTCCAGCCAAGCCTCAACCTGCACTGTGCATCACATTTTTCATGCAGTTCTCTGGCCAATATCAACTGCGGTAGCAGTAGGGAAAATTAGGGTGCAATCCTAACCCATTGTCCAGCACCGACATAAGGGCAATGCAACTTCGAGGTAAGGGAACAAACATTGCCATACCTTGAGGAGGCCTCCGTGACTGCCCCCTAACTGCAGGATGCAGCACATGCCCCACTGGCACAGCTCTGCCAGTGCTGGAAAGTTGGTTAGGACTGCGCCCTTAGGTGAGTGTCCCTGCTGTTTTTCCCAGATGTGCCCATGCAGCCTTGAGACACAGACCAAATCTATACATGGCACAATTCCTGATTCTACTTGCAAAGTCACTTAAACTTCAGCCCATTTAAATATCTTGTTACATAAAATTTCTTTATGGGCAGCATATAATGACCTTCAAAAAGCTAATGCACTAATTTGCAAATAAGGTCCTACCTGTCAATCTTAGAGAATATAAAAGATTTGAAGAAATCAAACACACACATACAATTAGCCTTGAAAGTTTTATATCCTCTTTCCACTTTTCACCTCATGGGGGTGTGTGCGTGTTATGTGAGGCACTAATAAATGGACAAGATAATCTAAACACATCTTAATAAGGCAGTGAAAAGTACACAATCAAATCTTTAAAGTAATTCTCTGGAGACAGACTGTAAAATATCCCATTTCTGCAGATATGTAATTTGTAGAGGCATGGATTTTGAGCATCAGAATTGGGACTAAACAGATTCAGTGTTTGAAAAAGACTGAAAACATTTATGGTTAGAGAGAAGATGTCTGCCAGAAGAATCTGGATTAATGGCTCATCAGTTTGGCAAAGGCTAGTGAAGGAATAGAGCTCATTTCTGGAGCTTATTTCTACTGTATAGAATCGCAGGGTTCTTAAGCGATTAGTCAATGTAACTGAAGAATGCAATCTATGAGTAGCCATATGGTAGTGCATATAAAAGGAAAGTGAATAACTAAATACACCACGTCAAAGATGTCCATTGCAAAGACATAAAGTCTGCATTGCCAGTTACAGTTCAGTTCCTGAAGCTTTTTGGGTATGGCACCATGAATACTCGACAACTGATTCTACATTAACGTGATAACCATTTAGGCAAAAGTGTTGCATTTCCATCTTCCTTTTGGGAGACTTATGAAAAGTTCCATCATGGAGATGCCAAGCCAACATATTTCAAGTGGGCTTCTGAACAATAGCAGGGAGCCCTCCAGGAAGATATTTCTACATGCAAACAGAGGAAGGATTAGGCCTAGCTATAAAATGAGAAAAACTACATGAAGATACTATGTCTCCTTATAATGAACCTTTTTTTGAGCAGTGAAAATAAGTTATTGGAGTGGCTGGCATGGCTGGCTCAAAGGTCTGCGCTGGCCCTAAATAGCTGGTGCAGATCTGAGAAGCCCCATAGGGCCAGCTGGTGGGTAAGGGGGGAAATATCACCTTGTCCCAAGGAGACCTCCAGTCACCTCCTAACCTGCTGTGGATACAACACAGGTCATACAGCCTGGCTGTTCCAGTGCAGGTTAGGTTTGGGCTGCCTGTTAATATAAGTACATATGTGACTGACTGTCAGGTAAATTCCAGCACACCTAATTAAGTCTTGGTACAATGCCACATATCCATTGTCTACATGGACTAACTAGGAGAGAAACAATATATCCCAAATCTAGATTAAAAGCCAACTTTTAACTTCATGTGAGAAATATTCAGATTTAAACAAGTGAGATGACTCCAGCATACCTGTCAAATTAGATACCATTGTTTAGTGTGTTTCTAACATTATTATTATTATGGCTCAGATTCCATCTCTGTAAATGGGGAACAGAGTTTCCTGCCTATTTCTCATGAGCAAATCAATTACTGGATGCTTTAAAAAATCAGTTCATATTCAGAATCAAATGCTAAATGTGATTAGTTGATAAGTCAATAATCCTACCTATCAATAAAATAATGAATTTTAAAATTCATCACCAGGACTTAGGCACAAAATTATTAAATAGATGCCTTTCTAAGGACAACCCCTTTTCAGAGACATTGCAGTGTAACTACTGTACAAAGGAAGAGAAGCATGTTAGGAGGTAATAAAGTGATTTTTGCTATGTTGCCCAGCAACAGAACATGCAAGCAAAACAATCGAAGAAGAAAAGAACAGACGTTCTGAAAGAGAGGGTTATTTTAGGAGAAAGAGAGAAATTGGAGACTAGCAAATGTCAACTCAAAGCAGATTACATTATTATCAATAATTGAAGCTACCTAGGCATTTGGGGCAAAAATAAGTATTTAAGGTCCTGATTTTTAAAAAAAGCATATAGTCTAAACCTTTCCCAAAGAGTTGCAAAGCCACTGAAATATTTCATTATTTTATGTGCGCAGTGGGGAAAAAGTATTCAGTTGTGAAGAAAACTGAAATGTCTTATGTGTATTTAAAAGTGTTGGATTGCCAGTATGGCATTAAACTCTTGTGCCTAAAGAACAAGTGTATGTTAACAGCGTCTTTCTTCCTCCCTCATCCCCTCCCCCCCTTTCCTTTCTCTTATAGGACAAAACAAGTGCTTTGAGTCTCAGCAATGTGGCCGGTGTTTTCTACATCCTCATCGGTGGGCTTGGACTAGCCATGCTGGTTGCCTTAATCGAGTTTTGTTACAAGTCCAGAAGTGAATCAAAACGGATGAAGGTGGCAACACATTCACAGGCCTTTCACGCCTTCTTTCTGATACCAGCCAGGCTCCGAATATTCTTTTAGAGGCTGAACCAACTCAGGATGGCTATTAGGGTAGAACAGCAATAGTTGAAGGACAAGGAAATGAGTTTTCCCTGACTTGAGTAATGTCTCTGTATTGCCCTTATCTGCAAATAGAATCTAGTCAGGATTATTAGGAGTTAATGGAAAATGTACTTAAATCCATACTGCAGACATTCTAACCTTAACACACATAAAGATCAACTTGGTTTGAAATAGAGATTGGAACTGTTAGACCAAAGCAGGCCAAGTTAGTCATCTCTCTCTCTCTCTCTCTCCTTGTTAAAATGAAATTGCTCCAGACCAATTTCATCATTTCTCACTATGGGTACTTGACTGGCCCTGGAAAGTTGTTCTTCAAAAATAGGAACCATCTATCCTACCAGAACAGAAAGTGGATTCAGACAAAACAGCATCTGCAGCCACCTGGATATACAAGTTCCTCTCACTTCCTGCTGTGCTTCTGCAGGAAGGTTCAAAAGGAAAGTCACTCAGGAAAAATTCACAAGTTTCACGGATGCAATTCTTGCTCAGCTATGATACCCATTAGGTAGCCTTGAACAAGTTACTATATCGTTACCTTACACATGAAATTGTTACGAGGCACTTGTGCATCTGGGTGGCTAAGCTTGCTGTCACATTTGGAGCTCCTCTACATCACCTTGCTGTGTTCACAACAGAGCAAGGATTCTTGACCCTCATAAAAGCAGCTCACAGCAGCTTCACATTTAATTAGGTCACTGTTTTGTGATGCTTGACAGTGGCATATTTAACTCACTTGAAGCTTTTAGCTCTAAAATTATTTCACTTTCTTGTGTAGAAGAGCCCTGGTAGCCCAATCTTATGAGCCAATATTAGTTTCTTTACAGAATCAAGATCATTTATGGTTGCTAATTTAGGATTGCAATTGTGAATCAGTCCATTCAGAGCTGATTACACTGGCAATGAGTATCAGGCCTTTTAGCAATACAGCCTCTGCCCACCATCATGGCCCAAGGATCTGTGGATTCAGATGGTAGAGTTTTTGTCACTATTAATTTTGCTTTAAGAACTAAACTTATACATTGCACAGTTGCATAAAAGACTTTCAAGAAGGCATTATTCTTCCAGTATATCTCTCCTCCTTCACCCCCCCCACAATAATAATAAAACAAAGAGGGAAAAGACATCCACATAAATTAATGTCACATGTGGATGCTGAAAGGAATACCCAAATACTGTAATTAGTATACAATTATAGGAAAGGATGCCAAATGGAACCAAACTTCTGCAAATCAGCCCTATTTTAAAAATAAGTAATGATAGTAAAATTCTCCTAATGGCCAAGAAAAACAGGTCTTCACAGTCAAGATGTGGCAGTCCATGATGATCACAGGGTAGTACAAGCAGATTACAAACAGGAGTAATTTTAAATATCCAGACTTTTAAAGAATTGTTTAACTAAGAGTAAAACTACATGTTGTATTACATATATAGCCCATGCTAGCCTAGTGCTGACTGCCGCTTGGCAGTCACATGGACCGCTGAGCAGCGGCGATGTAAGTGGGGGCAGGGAGGCAGGCGGAGGGCGGGGGGGCATGCCAGGGGAGGGAGGGAGGGAGGTGGGAACAGTGGAGCTTCGCTGCACTGGATTCAAAGCCTCTGTGTTGGGCTCGCCGCCCAACATGGAATCTTTTACCTCACATCAGCAGTGAATCGAGTAGCCCCATTGCAGGGCTACTACCTTTACCTGGGGAAAGGGGACAAAAGTCCCTTTCTCTCAAGGTGCCGCCCGCAGCTGCCTTGGGCATGGAAGATGCGGTGGCAGCCATTTTTGGTGCTGCACACCCTGGGCAGCTCAGGATTGGGCTCTCTGTCTCTAAGCTACAGAGTTTGCAGCATTTGTTATACTAGGATATGTTGACTACATTAAGAAGCCCATTCTCTGTGCAACTGACTAGTTGTCCAGTGATTCCTTTCATCTTTGATTTTCATGCTTATGACAATACTTATAGCTTCTAACCAGCAAGGGACTCCTACTCACTAGGAAAACAAGGCTGGATTTCTTGACACATCTCACATTTTGTCCAAGTTTGTCATGTCGTTACATGACTGAGGATTGGTTTTGATATTAACTATATTAAGCACCCAGTGAGGTAATTATTGCTGTACTAGGAAGGAAACAGTAAGTGTTAGCTTGACCAAAATGTAGCCCCATCATATTAGGAATGCAAGAGCAGGAATTGGTGGTCCAGTTTGAACACAGGCAGGTGAGCAGAGGCACATGACACAGTCAAGGATACATGAAGTCAGATACAAGGTCAAGAGACAAAAAGCAGAGGGAGGAGGCATAGTCATGGTGAGGCCACAGTTGAGTACTGTGTCAGGTGGATGAAGCAGAAGGCAGAAGACATGATCAGCACTGGTGGTAGTTAGGTGCCATAGTAGGCCAAGTAACAGAGGGCAGAGAAATTTACATAGTTACTCAGTGCAACAAGTTCTTCAGCCTGAAAAACTACCTTGCAGTCAGGGGTTTTATAGGGTCTGATACATCCACATTGCATTATATGGTCCACTGATCACATTGAGACTAGAGGTTAGCTGACAGTGCTCAACTCAGCATTGCAACCTAGAGGATGCTTTTGCCTTGACAGAATCTAATGTTCTTAGTTAGCTGAAGGGAAGCTTTGAACATGTATGCTTGAACAAGAAGGTATCCATTTTGAAAGGTTATACAGTATATTGTTTTTTCAAACAGGTTGTTACATAATAAAAGCCATGGGTGATTCTAATATGAGAGGTGTCAAGATCCAAAAGCCACCTGAATTTACAGAATCCCTAACTGTGAAACATTTAAAATGTGTGGCTAGTAATTTGTGATTGTTCATTCATTCTGCACATGATCAGAGTCAGTGGCATAGCTAAGGGAGTGCAGGGGGTAGCAGCTGCACCGGGTATCAAGCTTTAGGGGGGCAACAAGTTGAGCTTGACACTAGTTACCAAAATTGTGAAAATTTTGGTATGTATGAATAATGCCATCATGTTATATATCATTGGAAAGGTTATTTAATGCAGAATGCAATGAAACAAACTGCACTGGAATATTTGTATTCTATCACATGTTACAGCCAGTTAACCAGAAAATGAAAACATAACTGCCTTATGGAACAAAAAGTGGATTTGCTTAACTCAAAACTGACCTATGAGACTGGTTGTTCTGAGTGCCAATGAGATGTTATTATAATACAGCATGGAACCAATAGCTTTTTATTTATTTACTTAATTAATTAAATTTGATTTTGTTATGGATGGAGAGGTACAAAATCTTCTTTGACTCCAGGTAGCAGATAGATGCCTTAGCTATGCGACTGACTGGGGGGAGGCAGCAGAGCAAGTGGGTGGTGAGCTGCTGGGGGGAGCAGGTGGGTTCCAATTTTCACTTTTTAAAAAGCCTGGGCGTGATGTCGCTTCTAGTTGTGACATCACTTCCGGGGCAACGTTTTGAGCTTCGCACCGGGCTACACGATCATTAGCTACTGATCAGAGCTACAGAGCCACTGATCAGAGTTACTCTTTTCTTAATTTATTACTTCACGCTGAGTGATGGCTCTAGGAAAAGATTTCAAGGCTCAGCCTCATGGATTTGGATGGTTATATCTACACGCTTGCAGAAGCTCAGTATCTCTTTTTAGAAGACCAACATGACTACATATACACTGGTTTATGTGGAAAATCTCACAGGCAATGCAGGCAACCAGCTGGTAACAAAAAATGTTGATTGACAGTAAAGTGATCAAGAGTAAGTGCTAACTTCCACTTGATATTAAAGAAACTTTAATTAGGTATAGTAGGTTTTCAGGAAGAACAAAAAAAAAAAAAGACAAGTGTACCAGTAAACTGAACAACAGCAAAAAAAATGTTGTATATTATGATTATCAGGCCATTGCTAAAGACAAGGGGAGATCCCCCCTGTCTCTCTCAAAAAGGGTTTTTGTTTGATCCCACAGCAATCAATCAATGAAGCCATACGGACATCAACCCTCCCCAGAGCATCAGCGGCAGGAACCAGCAGTGGAGAGAACGGACGGGTGGTGAGCCACGATTTCCCCCAAACCATGCAGGAGATTCCATGCATGGGTCACAGCTCTGGGATGCCCCTGGGAGCGACGGGATTATAATTGCCCTTGATGGATCTTCTGGGTGAGAGCAGGGTCTCCTTGGCACCAGTCTCACCCGTGCCAAAACAAACCAAAACATTAACGAAGAGGGACAGTTCAGTGGATCTTCCCAAGGAAATCCGATCCATTTTCCTTTGTTTTTCTTTGTTTCTGTGTGTGTTTGTATTTTGCAGTAAATCCATAGGCAGAAGAAAGTACAGCCTGTACTGCAATAAGGAGAGGGCAACTGGACTGAACAGAATTTGGAGACATCCCTGAATACACGGTTACAGGAACACTGAGGAAGACAGCGCCATTTTGTTTTTAACTTGGTTGTTAATAAGTTCTTAGTGTGTGCAATATATATTTTTCTTACTAATTCCCGTGATGTCAGGGTAATGTCGACCCTGCCCTGCTCAACAGTTTAAAATCAGGTTTAGTTTGGGATGCAAACCTTACATGTCTGCGCTACTAACAGTGAAAGGAAAGTAAACCAACAAAAAACCCAATTCCTTTGAGACAACAGACTCAACTGTGTTTTAAATTTGTTGCAACAAGACTCGCTAGGCCATCAAAAGAGTTCTCCATACCATTGTCAAATGACAGACTTCAAAGACAGTTTGACTTCTCCAGCCTAGCACGGAGAAAGGAATAGTAAAACGTCTGCCAGAGATGGAGGCCAACAGCTGGGTCTGGATTTAGAGGAACCAAGGTAAACAGAAGCGAAAGTGCGTTTCATTCCAGAGTTTGAAAGTGGTTATTGGAATTAAAAGAGTTGTTAGTTTCAGGGGATATCAGCCCCCCCAACCCAGAATGTGCACTTGATGGACTACCATGAACAGCTAAGACCATGGCTGCCTGCTACATATGGGCAAAACCAAGAAAATGCAAAATATATTACATCTCATCTTCCCTGCCTGTCTTCTCAGAAGCAAAGAGGCAACTATCAGCCATTTCCTCATTCCTGCACTTTTGTAAGGTTTCCTTCCATGGTGATCCTTGTGTAGAGAACTTTACCTCCTCAGCTAAATTTCTGCAAGCCATTCCATGGCTATTGATGAACCAGTTAATCAGACTGAGACATCAGGGCTGTTTTGTGTATGTCTGGTTATTTTATTTTATTTTTTTTTTTACTTTGTGGGCCATATCTGATCCCATGGAGAAACGGGGCCATACACAGATTTATTATGACAAAAATCAATCGAGATTTTGCAGAATGACACCAACATGGAAGGGCATTCACCTAGTCGCAGCCTTCCAGAACACCTGCTTGCAACTGGCTCCAATACTTTTAAATATCAGTTTCAAGAATCAAATCTCGGCCAGCAGCATCATTTGCAGAAAAGCCAACAGACATGGTTTCTATCACATTCATCTTCATAAGGGAAGTGGAACACACTGAAGAGACCAGCTGGTACCCTGCTTGCTGTTGAAAACTTTGGCTGCAATCCTAGAAACATTTTCCTGGAAGTCAACGCCACTGAGCACAGTGGGGCTTCCTTCTGCATAAACATGCATAGGATTGTGCTGTTTGTCTCTGATCCAAATCCCAAATCCCAAGCTTGCAATGGAACACTGAAATCCACAGAGCTGTCCAAAGCACAAGAGAATGGTCTTGCTAGCAGTATTTTCCCAGACATGTGCATTAGTGTCTACATCAAAACAAAAGCTTCATTTGTATATGTGTGTGTGTGTGTGCGTGTGTGATACCAGCACCGTGAGCAGTGAAATGCTTGAGCACAGTGGAAAGCATTCCCCTGAAGAAAACTATATTAGAAGGGAGTGTCTGTCTCCTACTCCAGAGGAGACTCAACCCTTCCCTTGAAATCCCTATCTTCATCTAATCATTTGCCCATGACTGGACAATACCTCCAGATTTTGTAAGGGGTTAAAACTTCCTCCAAGTGCCGGTGCAAACCCAGCAGTAAAACAGAAACTTGTAATATCTGATACTTGTGGGTAATTTAATGTATAAAATAGGAGACCGTGGCATAGAATGGAGGCAAAAGATTTTACAAGGATGCTACACAGGCTATGGACTGAAACAACTTTGTTGTGGGGGACCATCCTGATGTAGCTTTTTAAAGAAAAATTAAATCAGTGTGACTGGCAACTGGCTCTAAATCTTCTAAACTTTCATACATAACTTGCTGTGCTATAAACATCAACAACCATTAAAAACTAGTCTCCATTAACTGATCTTACCACTCAGCTTTTTGTTGTTCCATCCGTTTCCTGCATTCATCTTAAGATGGCACCTTCATAAGACTGGCAAGACAGAAACTACAGATCCCCTTAAGGGGGCACAGCATGCCTAGTGCCTCATATTTGTTTTCTCTCAGTACCACTGAAAGTTTTTCTGTCTTCACCTTCCATCCAGCTATCTGTCAAGACTCAGATCTCAGCTCCGATAATAACTCTTCAAAGTCTTGTTCTTGGTGTGTGATTTTTTTAAAAAAAAACAAAACAAAAACCCATATGTCTGCCTTTGGTTACGTTTTGATTTTAGCTCTGTGTATGCTGTGCAGGGCGCAAGAAACCAGGCCTGCTTTTTTTCAGGAGAGGTCTTTTGGGTGTCCAAGGAGACCTCTTCCTGCTTTCAATTTCAAGGACTCTTGTCACTCCCCCAACTATTTTCCACCTTAAAAGGTAATGGGAGCACACCGCAGGGATTTCCTCCGGTGCAGCATAAAAATAATAATAAGCCCCATAAAACTGCCCCCCCCCCCAAAAAAAATAACTTACCTTTGTGGCAAAGGAATCAGAGACCTCTTGAGCCAGCCAGTTTAGATGGGTTTGTGAGAAGGAACCTTCTATGACAGGACAGATGCCTGTAGCAATTGGACATGAGACTCGTCTTTAAAATGTTTTTGATCAATGGAAGGGTGGGAGGAGGATATGAATGATATGGAAGAAGAGGGGAAATGATAACTTGTAATATGTATTTTTACTACACTTTTCTTAAATATAGAATAATGGGGGAACACTTAAAGACATTGACATTTTTCTCAACAAGAATCCATATTTAACAGTTTTGGCTTTCATTAAATTTTGCTCTTTGGTACCTGGATTTTTTATTTAAGAGTTATATTTGTTTTCACTCATCATCTATGGGTTGCAGATTTCCCCCACCGACTTCTTCTTAAATGGTGTTGAAGTGTAAAATATTGCCTGGAACTTTTGTAATATGGATGCTGTCTCCATTTTTCTTCCCTGTCCATGTTGCTTTATTTCATGGCTGGGTGGAAGAAAAAAAAATGTTTACCACTTATTTCAAAAACTCTTGTCGGAACAGCAGTCAGCTGTGGGTGAACACATCCCCCTAAAACCTACCCACAATAGATTACTTTCCCAGATGTTTGCTTGACATCTGAAAAGCCATTCCAGATTCCAGGCCCTAACACAAAGGGAAGATGCCAAGGCCTACAGGATGAAACCTATTTAAGAGCTTTATCTGGATTTATTTCAGATTGAACAGAGGCCCCACACTAGTTATGGATACAGGTGTTTGTTTCTGGTGAGCAAGATAGGATTACAGCCCAAATCTTACTGAACACAGTGGGCTTACTAAAATAAATAACACCATTTTCAAACCCCTCTTGTTATGGACCACTCTGAAAATGGTTCTTCAAGGGCAAATGCCCCACATCTATTTCATAAGCCCAGATTTAGATTTCTGGTGTAGCTCCAACCAACCCAAAGCAAACCCCAGCCATATCTAGAAACTAGACCTAGACAGCCCACAGGCCACGTAACTGCCGGTGCTATCCCAACCTTGGCCAGCAAATTATGTGATTATTCTGACAAGACACACAGCCTCTCAGCTTGAAATGGTGGCCACTGCATGGCCTGTGGCCGTGCAAACATCACTGCCATGGGTGCCGGAGTTTACTAGGGTTCAGTTGCCTCAATGGCATGACAAGAGATTCACGCTGGTGCAGCAGAGCTGCTTTATTATCAATTGCCCTCTCTGTCTTGAGAGTAGCCAAACACTGTTTCAGAATGAATTGGGGAATGTATCCTGTTTGGCCAAAATTGTCAAGAAGAAAAAAAGTATGAAGTTTCGGTTTGGGGGAAGAGAAATGTAAGTCATTTGTTTTTTCACTGTAGTGCAACAGAAGTAAGCTGGTACAATTGGGAACTTTAACTGTTGAAAATCAGAGAAGGAAAATGCCTTCTCCTTGACTGTCCTTGTAGACAACACTGAACTTCTAAAGTTGGGGCTTCATCATTTTCACAGGATTCATGGTTAGCCAACAAATATTACTCGAAAGGAACTATTACGTTTCAATACACGGGTTCAGAAAGTGGAAAGTATTTATGCACTCCAGGTTGTCTAAACTACCAAAGCAACACCTATCCAGCTCACACAGTTTATCAAATTCCTGCCTAGTTGTTCATTTGAATGGGGTTTATGATACAATGTCAGACTGCATGGTTCATTGTCAAGCCATGATTAGCAGCTTCCTGTGACAAGGATAATTGTGTGATTGAGTCACACAGCAGTGATACTGTGCATCATCTGGGCCTTGAGTGCCTGTACCTTGGTTTTTGAAAATGTTCTTAGATTCTTAAACTAGATCAAAATTAAAATTTGGGCTACAATG
This sequence comes from Tiliqua scincoides, assembly GCF_035046505.1. Lineage (NCBI taxonomy): Eukaryota > Metazoa > Chordata > Lepidosauria > Squamata > Scincidae > Tiliqua > Tiliqua scincoides. The sequence continues at coordinate 195,774,271 of NC_089822.1, forward strand.
CTAAGCACACTTACACTATAAGGAAGCAGGTTCCACTGACATCATTACTCCAGCATCTCTTCTAATACAATAATATTAAAAAGTCATCTACACCACCCATTTAGTTAGACCTCCACCGGAGGCGTTGCTAGAGGGGGGGCAGTGCACTAAGTTTTGCAGACAGCCTCCCCGCAGCGTGCAAGCGGCTCCTCCCCCTCCCCTCAGGAGCTACTCACCTCCGTTTCCCCCACCCATGTGACTCCAAAGGGGAGGGGTGGAGCTGCTTGCACCTGAGGGAGGCTGTCTGCAAAACTTAGTGCGCCACCCCCCCTCTAGCGACACCTCTGCCTCCTCCCCAATAGTGGAGCTATGAATTAGCACCATTGGAAGTATGGACATGGCATCCATGGCTGTTTAATCTTGATGGTTGCCTTAATGATTACAAAATAAATATTTTTGTTTCCAGAGGGATAAGGTATTCTGCCTTTAGAGTAGTTAATTGCTATTGGTGTTATGCAGCTGATGATATTAAAATATTTTTTCTTGTATACAGACTTAGCAATAAGTACCATTCACTTAAAATTGCTGCTTTAAGAATGTAAATATCTTCCATGAACGATAGCAGTTTTTGCACTGCTTACAATCTTGACCCAAATTAATAGCAGTGATTATGTACTGGTAGTGATGGAAGTTTGATCAAAACATGGCCTTGTGTATTATTAAGTAACACACAACACAACCATTTGCCCTCATTTCTGAATTGATGTTGCTCATGTGATTATTTGCATGATAGTAATTTCCTGTTTTCCTGCAGTGGAAATATTTATCATCAGAAGGTGAAGCCACAACTTGGTTTAAGTCAATTTCCTGTGTTGACAGCCAACCAAAACCATCTAGTCCCATGAACAGTTCATGTAAATAGTGTTGTTTTTACTATCAAGGCATATGTCTTCCAATGATGAAGAGCTATGTATTTCATCCCTTCCCCCCCCACCCCACTGTCTAAAATAATAGTGATTGACCGTGTCATTTTATTCTGTTTTTATGATGATCCACTTTTTTTTGTTTTCTGGAATGGGCAGCACTCACAATAGACTGCTACAGAGTAATAGATACTCTCCTACTGAATACAGACTGGAAATAGTAATAAAAGATGTTCACAGGCAGGATTAAATAAAACTGATGGTATAACAGCTTGTAAACATGGTTGTACATAATTCAGTTTCTCAGCCTAATCCTAAACTTGCCATAGCTTATACCAGTGCTTAGAATGAGACTCTTAGGAATCTGGGCATCAGAGAAGAAAATACCAAGATGTGGGACTGATGACAAATTTGCAAGTCAACCGAAAGCAGATGGCAAGGACTTCATAGGACTTTATGCTTTGGGATGCTGGTGGGGAATTATACATCTGAATGCTTTTCCATGGAATAATAATGATTAATAATAAAAACACCTCTTTGCACATACAAAACACATGCACATCAAATAAAAGATTGGTTTCAAAGCCACAACCCACAGAATAAATGTTTACCTTAATAAAAACTGATAGAACATGAAACAAGGAAGCTGAGACTTCATGTCCATCATCTATTCTTCCGTATTCTATCCCTATTTTCCTTTACCTGCGGTAACAAACAGGACTGCATACCTATCCTACTGCAGATGTAGGGCAAAAATGGGTAGAAACTCCAAGAGCTACACAGCTACCTTGTTTCCTCCTTTAGTGGTACTTTACACTCATTCTCTGTCTTGTGACATGGCAGCCTTAGTGAAAAGCCCTTCCATGGCTAGCTTTGCACTAAGATGATAATACAGACAAGCATTAAGTTATGTGCATCTGCACCTGCATTCCAAAGCAGTATGGTCCCAGTTCTGTCACCACTCTTTCTAAAAGTAATGTTTAGTCTGGGATTTAGGTTTTAGGTTAGGCAGTTCATCTAATGTGAGGGTTAGGCAAGTATTGTTTTGTAGGTGAAGAAAGTATCAGAATAATCCAGAGAAGTTGAGGTCACCAGATTCTCTCGAGGCAGCTAAGAAGCATAAAAAGATACCTGCAAATTAGTTTGATAATTCAAAAAGTAATTCAAGGCTGTGCAAAATGCAGTGCTCCGGTGACAGCAGTGTTGGTTTTTGGAATTATAATTTCTGAACAATGGCAGGTTCCATACTGCTCTACTTGAGTGCAGACAAGTCCCAGCTTGCTACTGTACTTCATGAAGCAGGCTCAGGTAAGAAGTCTTTTTCTTCATAAGCAGTCTGAAAACACAGAACTCCAGATACATGATTGTCAGGATTGAGTTCCTTCCCTGTGGTTTTTCTGCCTTTGCTTCTGCTGTTTTAGCCTTGCCTGTTGCTTGGTGTCCAGCTGTGGTCTGCTTTGCTGATAGGACTACTTTGCAGGCCTTCTGGGAAATCCAGGCAGCCTTTGCCTTAAAAGTCAACGCTTCTCAGACAGTGGAGATGTTGGTTTAGGGCTGCAGGTTATTTGTATTTGTCTGGAACTCCCACCATGCTGTTGTCTGGATTCTTGCTTTGTTATCTCTACCTCTTGACCTGCTTTCTGTGTCTCTTTGCTCTTGCTTGAGGCATGAAATAACGTCAAAAAAAAAAAAAAAAAAAGATTGCGAACCAGAAATTCCTAGAAAACTAATCTGCAAAGGTGACTGGAATTGCTGAAGAACTCAAGCTTCCATGGTTTACTTTGGGATAGATAGCCTCTTGGGATTAGTTCTGCCCTAAGACTGTGGGTCAGCAGGCCCTGAACAACAACAACAACAAGTAAATGCTGTTACTTCTAGCTTTGGCACAATAGCTTGGGAAAAGAGCAAAGGAGGGTCTCCAGGAAGTAGTGACAGCTGTGGAATTAGGCTACCAAAAATTTGGGAGCCCACTTCAGACACAAAGTTCTTGGGCTTCCAGCTTGGGTCTTTTTAGTAGCGTTCCATTGTTGCTTTTCCACTGAACCACAAGTGTGTTAGCAACTTTGTTTCCACACCATGGAAGATTATCTTAGGCTTAAATCCTACACGCACTTTCCTGGGAGTAAGTCACATTAAACATAATACAATTTTTGAGTAGATATGTATAGGATTGTGCTGTTAGTACACTACACTCTGAACGTGAGCCAACAGTGTGACATGGCTGCAAAAAAAGCTAATGCAGTGTTGGGCAGCATTAAGGGAGACACTGCGTCTGCGTCATGAGAGGTAACAGTTCCACTCTATTCTACACAGTTCAGACCTCACTTGGAATCCAGTGTCCCATTTTGGGCATCACATATTAACAATAACACTGATAAGCTGGATCACATTCAGAGGAAAGCAACACAGATGGTGAGGTCCTGGAAAGGTCCTAAAAGGCATGGTTAAAAGAGTTTGGTATGTATAGCCTAAAAGAGAAGCCTTTGGGGACATGTCTTAAAATAGCTGAAGGGCTGTTACACAGATGAAGGGAAGAACTTACTTTTCTATGGCCACTGAGTGCAGGACTAGAATCAGTGCATTAAAACTACAGGAAAGGAGATTTAGGTTGGACATGAAGAAGAATCTCCCATCTGCAAGAGCTGTTGGGCACTGGAACAGTCTGCCTCATGCAGGAGTGGACTCTATTGGAGGTTTTCAAGCCTGCCAGATGCATTACCTTGATATGGGCAGGGACCCAGAGGGCTCCTTCCAACAGAGAGTCCAGCTCCCCCCAGCTGGATAACATTCCAGCTCTTATCATATGGTGATAAGAATTCACCTTATCAATTCCAAAGATACTGCAACCCCATTTGAAAGAAAGGGCAGCCAACTGTAGCAGAATGACAGGTGACAGGTTGAACTACATCAGACCTTGGGCATCACCTTGTCAGGTGTTCTATTCCTTTACCGTAACATCTGAAGTACACATCAAAAAAAAAAAGCTGATCAAGAACCTTCCAGTTGTGTCAGTGAAATGAATCCAACTATGTATGTGAACTGGAAACTTCTAAGCATTGTAAGTTTGGAGAGGGGGTGGGAGGGAGAAAGAGAGCACAAGTTGTAACTATTGTTTGTCAACGTTGTTTGACTATGCGTTGTGGAAATCACGCATCACAAAAGACTTGCCACTGCCACGTACTGTGGGACTGCTGGTGCAAATGACCAGAGGGCCCATGCATGTGCCAACAGCTCACCAAGGCTGCGCTGGAGCAGGTAAGGTAGTGGCAGGTCATTGGGGGTTCAGGGGAGGTTCAGGGCAGGATGCAAGCCAGGCAGGGTGCAGTTTGAGGGCAGGAGGGGGTGGATCTTGGCAGCAGTCATGATGCCAAGATCCTATCCCTCTTTTCCCAGACCGATATGCCCCCTGAGGCTCTTTGAACATATGTCAGTTGACTGAAATACAGCTGGTCAGACATGCATCCACGGAATCCTATTGGCAGCCAGGTGGCTGATGGGGCATTAAGGGCAAAATATTTTAACTCTCCCAGGCTTTCTGGTCATCCTCCACCACAGAATGCAGCACACACTCTGTTGGAACTGCTGCAGTGCCTAGACCAGTGGGAGATAGGATTGGGCAGATGACTGCAGTCCTATACACAGTTATTTGGGAATAAGCCCCATTAAACACAGTGCGGCTTACTTCTAAGTAAGCATATATAGGATTGCACAGTAACACTCTTTTCCTCTACATACATTAAGCCACCAGACTTCATCAACTACTCCTGGGATTTGTATGTTCCTTCTCCTTCAAGTTGGGCAGCTTCCCAGATCTTTTTTTCATCTGAAGGAGCTCAGGCTCAGGCAGCTGTTTGCCCAGAAAGGCTTGTGAATGTGCCTCGGGTAGACTTTGCCAGTGGATGAAGACTTTTTCATACCACCCACTTTGATTTACCAGATGGTTGATTGCAGGGAGGTCAAGATATAGCTTCCAGGAATGGAGAAACATGGCTGATTTACACAAGGGTTACCAGATTTTCAAACATTTCAAGAGGCAATTAAAAAGAAGGTGTCCTCCATCAGGATGAAGAGTTATTTATTTAAAAGAGTTATATCCATCCACCTACCCCCCATAATGGTACACCCAGGATGAATTTAAAAGTTTATTAAAATACAACAAAATATGAAGGTAACTTTAGTTTCTTCACCTTCATCCAGTTCCCAGTTACCTCCAGGCAGTACTCCAGGATTTCACCACCTTCTCTGAGATTAGATGACATAGAACAGACTTCTTACCTTCTAGTCCCACTGTGTTGCCTGCACCCACCATGATCAGGAAACTGCAAGGCAATATGGGGCAAAGTGGTGCCTAAGTATCAACCAAGCCATCAACCCAAAAGGACAACATGTTGAGTGCTGTTGAGAGATCCAGAAGGGCCAACAGGAACACATTCCCCAGTTCAGTCTCCAACACAGGCTGTTTCCATCCCAAAGCCTGGTCTGAAACCAGATTCAAAGAAGCTGAAATAATCCACCACCCATTTGACAACCCTACCCAGACACAGGTGGGTCAAGCCTGGCAAGTAATTATCCAATATGGTGAGATAAGGAGACTTCTATAAGAGGGGGTGGACCAAAGCCTACCAGTATTGCTGGCAATACCCCATCTTCAGAGATGAAGGAATAACCTTCCCTATTCACTCAGCCAGCACCCCCACCCCCAGTAGATTGAGGCAACAGTCAAGTAGACAGGTAGAAGGCCTTCACACTCAAAAGGATCCTGTCCTTCTTTCTGTACAGACAGAAATGAATCAGAAGTAATAGGACCAACAGACAACACAGAGACATTGACACATATTGTCAATGTGGGGTCCAAGTCTTGATCAATGTGAGCAATTTTACCTGTGAAGTACCTATCAAACTGGTCACAGAATGTAACCAAGCTGCCCTCCTTACTTTGCTAAGAAACCAGGTGGAATGAGCCCCCGACAACCTGAAAAGCTTAGCTGAATGGCTGCCCACAGACACAATGGTGGCAAAAAAAAAAAAATCATCTTTGCTGCCATCACCACCACACAGTAGCAATAATATGTGTTTGGTTGGACTCATTGCGAGTTTTCTGCCACCATCGCTCAAGAAATCTGTTAAGCTTCTTTCATGGCCTGCAGCTCCTCAGAAAACCAGGGAGCCACACTGGATCCCCAACTAGACAGATATTGCTCAAGAGTGATCTGATCTATGGCCCTGGTTATTTTATCTTTTCAAAGGTGATAAGAGCTTTGAATGTGTAATTGGCCTCAGCAGCAAGAAAATCCCCTAGAGTCTTCAGAAAACATTCCAAGACCTTCAACCTCCAGGGGCAGACCATAAAATTTGATTCCCTGCCTCTGGGAAGGTAAGGAGCCACAACAAGTCTAAACACTAGCGGAAGATGATCTGTCCAGGCAAAGCAGTGATCTTGATCTCTATACCCAGATCACCATCCATCTGTTCCTGGCAAGGGGGATATTATCACAATGTTGTGGCTTCCCCACCCCTTTCAGCCATGGCTGCTGAATGACTGCATTCAGAAACCGGGTGTACAAAGCTAGGAGAGGTCCACCCTTCTTGCCTCTTCCAAACAGGTCTCCATAACAAATGCCAGGTCAGTTACTTCCTAAGTCCTAGATCAGGCTGATCTTATTACTCAATTGGCATTTAGCAGCAGCAGTTTCAGGTAGTGAAGAGGTCACTACCGGAGACACTAGCGGGCTGTAGACTGGTGGGAAGACTAAAATAGTCCATTTATTTCTCTGGGAACAACAAAGCCAACGCCCACCGCCATATCTCCCCTGGCCTCCCAATAGCAGCAGCATCCTTCCCTCCCTGTACAAAAAGGCAGGGGCCAAACCCTCTCACCAAACCAACCCACCAACCCTACAACCACTGCCCAAAGCACTCAGCAAAACAACCCCAACCCCAGCAGACAACAGCCTCTCCTATCAAATAAGAGGCTCCCCCCAAAAAAGGGAAATAAAACAATTGCTGCTGTATGAGAAATAATACTGAGAACGAATGAGCCACAGCACTGTATATAGCAGGGGTGTCCAAACTTTTTGGCAGGAGGGCCACATCATCTCTCTGACACTGTGTCGGGGGCCGAATTAATTTACATTTCAAATTTGAATAAATTTACATAAATGAATATATTAGAGATGGAACTTATATGAATGAATGAAGGTCTTGCAATAGCTCAAGGCCTATAAATGTCCTTGCACAAAGCAAAGTTAGCCTTTCCTTCACTGCCACTGCTGCATCACAGATGTGAAACAGCAAGCCATGGAGGGAACACTTGTCCCACAGCTCATGCAAGAGGTCAAACAGTCATCTTCACACTGAGAGCAGTTGGGTCAGGCCAGCATGGGCTCCAGCAAGTCTTCAGAGGGCCACATGCTCATTGGAGACTGGGGGCTCCCCACGGGCCGGATTGTGAGTCCCTGAGGGCCGCAAGTGGCCCCCGGGCTGGGGTTTGGGCACCCCTGGTATATAGCAATACGCATAACCCAGCAACATAACCCTGGAAACAAAAAGGTTCAGCTCCTGGATTATCCAGGCCAATTCTATATACTTTTATACTGTGGGAGCATAACGGTCATCCAGTACATACCATGGTTGTTCAGGGCCAGCATGGCCACAGGTACATCATGTATTGCTTTACCTATTACTCCGATAAGAATATTGAGACGGCCTTGGAGACCAGAATTCAAGTCTAGGTGTTGCTGAATAGCCTTTGGGAAATTAATCTTTCCTAGTGTTTTGGCTTCTATTGACAGATGTTATTCTCTGGAGTTATGTCAACTTTAATGTGATCCAGTTCTTCATCTATACCATCTATACTCTGTCCCGTCCTACGTTTCCATTGGCCCTTCTGATATTTCTACTTTGTATGTCTCGTTAACATCTCACATTCATTCTGTTTAAACAAACGTCACGTCTTTCTCCCTCGGCCCGCCACTCATCAATTTCTCATCCAGTCTCTATATTTTGTTTCTTACACTTGCCTCTTCCCTTTCTCCGCTTTCTTTGTGTTTCCTGCCCAGTCAAAGTTTAGACTGAAAGCTCCTTGGGGCAGGGCTTTTTTCCTACATTACTTTATACAGTATAATAAGAATAATCCTTCTACCACATTCGTAATACTCAAGCATTTTTATAGTCTCTGGTGAACAAAGGAAAGAGACCAAGAATGACTTGGTATGTGGACAGCCACAGCATGAAGTGCCCAGGGTATACAATGGGCAACTGAGCCTCTCAGGAGAGCATGTGTGAACTGTTTATATTTGAAAGACTTGTTCTATGCTGGCTACACAACACTGTAGCTAGAGGACTTGGGGTGTGTGTGTGTATCTCTGGGCGTGCACTCTTGTCCTTTGGCAATTTTTGAATTAAATAACTGCTTTCCTAATCATCTCACTGGAATTATCTGTCTCTTGCAAAGTGCCTGACAGCCAAGGATTATGTGTTCCAGGACACCTTTTCTTTAATATATCATATTATAGTAAGACATGCATTTTGAAAATAGGGGGGGGGGGGAGGAGAATATTTTTAAAATCAAGAAAAATTATCTCAGTATATCAAGATGCCCACCACACAAATGATACCAGCCTCTAAACCATATTCTGTCAAAAGTAAACATTAGGCCCTAATTGTGACTGGCAGAAATATCATCAAAATGTGATTACAGTTTTAAGGGAAATGCAGAAAAGATTTGCATACATTATGAATGACTGGGTCTGGGTCACATGAAGAACCAGTCTATAGAGCTTCTAGTGCAGAATCTCCAGTTTCTCACCATTTTGGAACTAAGAAAAGTGGGAATCCGCGTACATCCTGAAATGTATACAAGAAATCAAACTTACAAAAAGCACATGAATACAAAGATTCTCAGACCTTTTGGTCTGAGAGGAACTCTAATAGGCAATTCTTCAATTTATCTCCAAAACTTATGTTATTTCTCCATAACGATATGGTGTTGTTTCACCTGCTATTCAGTTACTAGGTAACTCTGATTATACTGCTTTAAACATTCCAAAATGTATCCTCTCCTCACATGCATCTTTCTCCAGAAATATAAATATCTCATTATGAAGATTTTTGGTTCCTTTTGTCACTGTCCAATTTGTCCCGAGTTGTTCTCGTTTACTGCCATAATACAATCTTACCAGAATTTAATATTTTATCACATTTTATACTACCCTTCCTCCACAGAGCTCACAGAGTTACTTCACTCCTTCTGTCCTCACAACAACCCTGTGAGAAAGGGTGAGGCCAAGAGATAGTGACTGGCCCAAGGTCACCCAGGAAGCTTCACGGCTGAGTGCGCATTTGAACCCAGCTCTTCCAGGTCGAAATCCAACTCCCAAACAACTACACCACCCCAGCCCTCTAATACACTTCCATTGTCACATTCATTCAAAGTGGCAGAAGTTTTAGTTTTGAGAAGGGCATGGCTGCCTGTTCCCACCCACCCCCAATCCACATCTCAGAACATCTGTTGCTTGAGAAAACATCACATTTGCCAAACATCATGTCGTGTGTTTTCAGATTTAATGGTTAGAAACCTGGAAAGGAGATTCTTCCAGGACTTGAGGATACAGCCTTTCAAGATTGGTGGAACTGCTGTTTTTAATGGTGTTTCACTAAAACACCTGTGGGCATCAATAGTGCAGAATACAAATCTGCAAGAATTGTTTCCAAGAACAAAAAGGCTTCTTTCCAAAGAAATGAAGGACATTTTTTTCCGTCGCTTCCTCCTTGGTTTTAAAATCTATTGGCCACAATCCAACCCACGGCCAGGACATGTGTGTTATACTTCATGCTGGAGACAGATCTGAGTAACTCGTACTTTATATATATTTTTTAAAAAGAGAGAGAAATAACTCTGTATTTGTTTATGTGTCCCAATGGCCTGCAGCGCAAGCTACAATTTGTCTCACACTTAGCAGAGTCTAATCCAATTAAGGGCCCAATCCTATGCTTCCCCAGTACCCAGTGGTACAGTGGTGCCAAAATGGCCACCGCTGTTTCCTGTAGGGCCAGGTAGCAGCTAGAGGTCTCCTTGAGATAAGGGAACATCAATTCCCTTACCCTGCGTAAAGTCCTGGTGGCCCTAATGCGTCTACTCACTGCTCCCACGATTTAACAGGTGCAGAATCGAGGAGATTGTATTTGTCCCCATGGCTTTGGGGGCATCGGATTCAGCGGCAGAATGTGCAGCCATCCCCTCCCCCTCCCCTGGGCTGGATCACCCCCTCCCTTGCCCTCCCCCACCCAGTCCTGCCCAAAAGCCTCACCACTAACCAAACTTACAGCTGGAGCTTTCATAGCACATTTTCTGCTACAGAGTGCAGATTTGGGGGCTTTCCCATCATGTCTTCCTTTTTCACTCCCTGTCACATGGTCATGCTTAACGGGCTGGTGGAATCTGGTTTTTGGATTTTTTTTTTTCCCCCTAACAGGCCAATTCAGCTACCTACAATTTTTATCCATTACTTAAGACCTTGGAAATCAGTGGATTTAGGTGCACATAAATTTGTGTTGGATTATGGCTATAATGTTTTCACTGAACACTGTGCTAAGTATATTTATTTGGAAGTAAATTCAATTGATTTCAGTGATACTTCAAAATAAGCACATTTTGAACTGCAGGGTCAATTAGAATAAAAATTGACAAACATGGTGTTTCGAGGATGATGATGATGATCTACTGGATGTGAGTATTCTAGGTGGTGATGGTAAATGCATGTTACTGTAGTGGGTTGCCAACTGAAAAGGAAAACACCAATCCCAGCAGTAGTGTTTGGAAGCTGAGAGGCAGAGTTGAAAGTGGCAGTTAAAACTTTCTTTGCTCATTATTTTCACATTCCAAATCACACTCCCAAGTGGCCTTTCCTCCTGCGGAGTTTTAAAAGGAACCCCACATTACCCTGAGCACCTAGCAACCATGAGAAACCCAACACTACATAGAACATTTTATATTTGTGTTTACAATGTTCTGCCCTCTTCCTTCCAATCACATTCCACCTCTGCGGTTTACCAGAATAGAATCACCACAGCAATGAGATTTTTTAAAGAGAGATTTTCCTGTTTGGACAAAAAGCAATAAGTCTGACTATGATGGAAAGGGACGGAAGGCAGAATAGGCCCAACAACTAGCAATTTGGGAGTGGTACCCTACTCTCCTAACCATTTTACTGGGGAGGCTGGGATTTACTGGGAATATGGTAGTCTTTTCGCTACCACCATCCCAGATAAGGAAGCTCAGAGAGAAAGAGGCTGCCTTCGGATCGCCCCTCTCCCAGATTAATAGACAACTTCAAAATTCATAGAATTCGCTCAGGGGAAAAAGAAACAGGAACAAAACATAGTGATCTGGCAGGTGCAAGAACTTTATTCTGCTTTCATTATTAACAGTGATAGACTGTAACCTCTAAAGGTAGCATTAAAATTTGTTAGGAGCCCTACATTCTTGTGATGGCATGATGCTACAAGGTGTTTAGGCTGGAATTCAAGTCACCCCAACCCCACTGTAACCTCATTACCTGTAGCTTTGCAGTGGCAAAATGAGCCAGACTGGCACACCAGTTAAGGAGCTTTGCAGCAGCATCATGCAAAAATATCCTGAAATATAGACTTGGGTGGAAAATCCAGAAGTTGAATTTTTGATTAATGTTCCTATACTAATTCCCTTGACTATTATTTGTCACATTTGTACCCTGATGTTGGTGATGTCTATTTCTCAAAGCTCCCCTGAATGAGATCTGTTCTGTGAAGGTTCAGTTGCGAGAGGTCTCAAATTCTGTGGTGCAATGAAGAAAACAGCAGGTTGTCGTACCTATGAGTTAAGGAACTCTAGATGGGAGACTAGTCCCAGGAGACTATATATTTGTTCTGCAGAATTCTGTGAATATTGTAGGGAAGTATAGAAAGGAAAGGTGCATGCCCCCCCCCACAAAAGTCTTTACAGCAGCAAGTGAGGAAATTGGCTTTCAAGATATCTTATCTTAACACAGGGGTGTCAAACATAAGGCCCAGGGGCCGGATGTGGCCTGCGGAAGCTTTTTATCCGGCCCTCAGGCTTTCAGCAGCTGAGCAGTGCTGAGATGTTACTGCTGTAAGGGCAGCCCACATGAAAATTGGCTTTCCCATATCTTGAATAATGACATCACTTTCTGCCTAATGACATCACTTCCAGTCCTCAGCAGGCATCATGAATGCTGGCCCTAGGTATGAAATGAGTTTGACACCTTTGTCTTAACACATTGGAACTGCCACACATTTGTGTTTTGGACGGAGCTTATGGAATTGGAACATGGTAATGCTGTGACACTTGAAACCAGTTCAGATGTAATAGGAACTCATGGTTTCCTGTTTTGTGAAAAAAAAAATCCTAGAGAACTATATGGGCTCATGCGCCCTTCCCCTTACCTTCTCAACTCTATCATAGAGATATGGCTAGAGGTGGAAGAAGACGGATTTTTCTGCGGATTTCGGTATTTTCCAAAAGTTAGAAGCACAGAAATCTTCTATGTGTTATGTGCTTTTGTTCAAAATTAACGTTATAATTATAATTGCTTTTATAGTGTACTAGGTAAGTGATTTAGGTGGGATAGAGTCAGCAGATGCAGCCACTTTCATTATTCATGCACACGCACTCCCATTAAATAATAAATGAAAACCAAATGAAACTGTTGTTTTTTGACGATTTGGGGTGTTTTAATTTATTATAAAAATGAGAACTGCAGATTTATGTGTTTTTATCTCGTTATCACTATTTTTCTCCCACCTCTAGCTATGGCACTTCACTCCTGGTTCCTCTAAACCACAGTGCTGCTGGTTATGTGAAGTTGGGAACTGTGGTTTAAGTCGGACTTCCAAATCTGCTTTTAAGTCCTGGTTTGGAAACCAGACTCAAACCATTGTTCCTGATTTTTCCTGATATTCCTGACAGGTCACATAAACTAGGCTTTAAAAAAATCAGGATTCTGGGCCTCATGAGCAGAGGAAGTTACAAAAGGGAGAGAGGAAGACGCATGCAAGCCTGTGACTCTACAAGGCTCGTTCTTCTGGTTGGAAACTGTGGCTTCCGGTTACCACTGAATTGGCCTTCAAGTGCCAATTGCATAACCACTGCTAAACAAGTTGCTGAATTGTAGAAGAAGCCTAAGCAAGCTTTTGAACATGCATGGTTCAAGGGGAGAATGCACTCCAAAGGACCTTGCTGTCCATTTGGCCACACCTCAAAACTGAAGTAATTCAAGACCGAGCTGTGCATTACTTGCAGTGACTATGATGATGTAGTCTCAGAACCAGGTGAATATTTTTAAAGCATTTGCAAAAACAAAACCAAAAAAAGCCCCTTCCCATATTACACACACCCAATTTGATTAGCCAAATGCCAAGAAAGCACACTGCCAGCATTTCAGCTCTCCAGAACTTAGTTGGAACTTGGCAATAGCAGGACCATAGATAAGTCAGGAGAACCTAGACAGTGCCAGACAAGATACCATGGAAACCACAGCTCCTGCTGTGTGTGACTGTGTGATTCCTGACCTTATTGGGAAGCAAGCGCAAGATCCTTCCAGCTTTATTCATCAACTGAAGACACCGCTGATGAACTGTGTCTCCGCGCCCCCCCCCCCGGGCCTTTTTGAAAATGCTATTTCTGGGAAGAGGAGCTTTCCAAATGTCAGTCAGTGAGGAAAACTTCTTGGTCATGAAGCCAAGGCTTTTTTCAGACACCACAAACCCAGGCCAAGTCCTCTATCCCCCCTGGCCCGCTCGTATGGCACACAGAACTGTAGTGGCCAACTGACAACAGGAACTTGGCAAAGCATTGCTTCAGAGAGCAGCCAGGCTGAACTCCTTTTGTGGCATACCAACAAACCTTGGGCCAAGAACTGGAAGGTCCAAACAACTCACCTTAATTTCTTATTCACTTGCTCTGGAGTATAATTAGCTCTGGTGCAAAGCGGGGTGGATGGGGGAGAAGAAGAGGATTTGCCCAACTGAATTGGGAACAGAGGTTCTGTGCATCTGTGAGTGGTATATAAATGAGAATTACGACAAGTGATGTTTCTTTTCAGTACAGTTATTCTCTTGGGCAGAAACCCATGACAATCATTATGGAAGAGGCAGTTACAAAGGAGAAAGAACAGGGCATTTGCTTTGGCATGGGAAAGGCAGGATATAAATGCTTCAAACAAACAAACAAATAAGAGCTTCACAGCCCAATCCTATCCATACTTTCCTAGGAGTAAGCCCCATTGGCACTAATGGGACTTACTTCTGAGTAGACATGCATACGATTGGGCTGTCAATTATTCTCTCCAAATTTAGTCCAATGGTTCCCTAAGCCTACTCAGACTCTGGGATCATGGTAAATATTGGCGGGGGAGGCCCTGCCAGTGCTGTAGTGATTGCAGCGCTGCTGGGAACAAGGGTGTATTTAAAAAAAAAAAAAAAGTTTATCTGGGGGTGGGGCTGGCCTCCAGGAGGGTCTGGGAGCCCCCCTGCAGGCCTCCCCACCACTCCAAATAGCTCCAATCACCGATCAGAGCCCCAGTTTTTGCACTATTTCTGCTCTGCAGCTGCAGCAATAACACACCCATTGGGGCCACTACACCCAATTGTCTTTTATGACCTAACTTCGGGGAGAGGCACTGATCAATGTATTTCTATGAAATGGAGCAGTCGCTGTACAGGCTGGGAGAGAGGAGGAAGAGAGGAGGATAGAGAGAGGAAACTGTACAGAAAGAAGTTTCCCTTCTGATTTCTGAACTCTTTGCAGAGACTGCTCATATATTCTGAGCAGATTTACATTGTGATGATTATTAATTTGCTGCTTTTGAAAATCATAGTTCTGATATTCAGCGGACTACTAGATTTCCATGCATTGCCGTTCATAGCACAAGTGTGGCAGCAACTATTACCCTGCACATGCCTGATCTCGTCTGATCTCGGAAGCTAAGCAGGGTCAGGCCTGGTTAGTATTTGAATGGGAGACCGCCTGGGAATACCGGGTGCTGTAGGCTGATACCATAGTCTTTCGAGACTGAAGGCTGCCAACCATGGCCAAGGAAAGTGCTGTGAAGCAGGAATTCTGCATACAGTAAATATCCAGGTCGAGACTGCCATTTCCTCTGCAACACACAGCAAATTCATCACCTTGTGCTGTTTCTGCCAATCTGAAATCAGGGTAATCCCTACCGTGAGAGTTATTTGTGAGGTTTAATAAGCTAATGTTTGCACAGCGCTCTCCATAGAGTAATTATATACAGGATGCACGTCCCATTTATTAGCAAAAGTCTTTGATGGCTCAGCCTGGATATCAGGACACCTTTTAATTCCTGATGATCCATATGGAAAAATGTAACAGTCACAAAAGTATGGTATGTTCATTACTCTACAGGGATGGTTTAACATGCTCCTAAGATCCCCTTGCCAGTAATGCCTCTTTCATTCAGGCTGGCATCAAAATTAATGGCATGTCGTGTTCTATAAAGTCCTGACTTTTTAGATGAAAGGTACACAGTGTTGTTCACAGATGGCAGCATGATAAATCAACATGTTCCTGTTGGAAGGATTTCTGGAGATGTCACCGCTTGATCTTGGAAAGCCAAAAAGCCACTTGTCCTGCAGGCTGATGGAGTGATAAGTCAGCACTGTTCGAAAACTTATTTTTTTTAATTACTAACAACTGAGTGCCCTCAGATAGCAGAAATTAATGGACCTTTGCAGATTTGGTTATTTCATTATTTGCTACATTTGTATACTGTCCTGCCTTTCTGCCAGTGCACCCAAGGTGGTTCAAGGTGGTTCACAGCTTAAAATGGCAGTGTAGAATTTAATGGACATAATACAAAAGGAGAAAGAGACAGGGAGAAAAAGAAACACTTTCAGATACTGCAGCCACTGTAATTCTGCGACGGTGGTGGTGGGCAGCCAAACTACAATTAGTCCCAGCTATGCTGATGGACTGCGGCTTTCCTATCTCATCTTCTTCTCTGATGTGGATGGGTCAGTGTGATGGTTAGGATGCTGAGGGCCTGTAGGCAAAGCCCTGCACTGGGCCCCCATCTGCTTCCTGATGGACCACTGATAGCAACTGTTACCAGCAATTCTGACCTATAATATGGTCCACACTGGGCTGGCCCATCCATGAAGTGATGATGCCGCTGTGTCAGGTAAGGGGGAGTGGCAGAGTTCCCTGCGTCACAAGTCTGTCACTGCCTCCCTCCACTCTACTGCAGCAGCAATCTGTTTCCCTACCCATTCACCTCACTCCTTCCTTGTGTGTCCCGGAAAGAAGCAAGGTGAGTGGGTCAAGAAACTGACCTCCATAGCCCGCTCTAGAAAAAGGTTTGCAAGCAGCTGCAATCTGCTTTCTTATCACTCATCTTGCTCCTTCTTGAAGTCCCATTAATCTCCACAGCCCACTCTGGAAAAAAGTGTTCAAGCAGCTGCAGTCTGCTTTCCTATCACTCATCTCGCTCCTTTGTGGTCTCGTTATATCAAACAGGAAGTGTGAGGCATGCTGGGAGCTACCAACATGACCCACGCTTTGTGTTCTGTAGAAAAGGATTGCATGGGAAGAAGCTATGGAAGCAGCTGTTTCTTTCTGGGTTGGGGGTACATGAGAAATGGGGTCGGGGCAGCATAAGGGTGCGGGTTCATTTCTGGGCTCACAAGTCAGTCCAGCTTGATGGCCCTTCTGTTGGGTGTGGGCCCTTGGCTATTGAGTCACCTGATCAACCTTCAACTAGTGACATTTGGAACTAGTGATCCAGAGTAAGCATGAGCAGTAGATGTTGAGTAAACTGTCTTTAAAAGTCAGCTCAGGAAGGGAAACCTCTTTTTTTCACAGCTTGATGTTTAGTTGGGCCAGCTGCCCAGCCAACTTCCAGAGTAGTTTGGTGGTCTCCTTCCACTGTTGGCAGAGTCTCAGATGTCACATCCACCTTTCCCCTGACAGGACAAAAGAACACAGCCTTTCATATTTCATACAGTTTACATAATAATAGGAGACTGGGCATCAACACTGCATCAGTAATAATGATTTATTACCCTTTCATAATTGTTCATGAATTATTCACGCCTGCATGAATAATTTCTACATGGTTGAAGCTGTAAACAGGAAAGTTGTTAAGAAGGAAGCATCAAATGGCTACCGTTATGCTACATGGCCTAACAACATTTAAAACGGGCTGCAAATCTTGCATGCAATTTCACTAGTGATTTTTAAAAGGCCTCAGTCTGAATATTACTGCCATATTTTGGATGGTCTCCAGGATTTAGACATGCTACTGCAGCAGATCCACTATGGCTACATTCACACCAGCATTTTTGCAAACATCTGTAGGATATGTGATGATACCAGCAAAGCTTTCTGAGATTGTCACTTAAAGAGGCAGTCCTGTGTATACCACAAAATGTGTGCAGTATTCATGAGAAGGGGGCATGGTCTTCACAACATCCTGTGAACCGTCACTGCATTCCTCTTCCTAACTTTCTCACATAAAATCAAGTCTCATGAATTAATTTTGTGCCATCAGTGCTGACATCCCTTCCATACCATTCCTTTCCTCTGGTCCCTTTGCTGTCAGAATGTCTTTGGTTGTGTGGTTTTGTGTGAATTTACACCATTCTACATAGGCAGGAATTTTGTCTCAAAACAAAATCTGGATCCCAGAGCCGGATTACTCTGCAGTCCCGTAAATTGTCTTCCCATAAAACCTCAAACAGTTCCACACCCAACCTGGGTACCTTTTCCAGTACATTGCATAAAACATATTAAAAATGCATAGATGCTTATTAGAGATGCAGAGATACACAGGTATAACTGTGCAGGTTCAGTATTTATTCATTGCAATGAATTTTAAAAGGCGAGCCCACAATTCCGGGAAAGCGTGCAGAGAAAAGAAATGCACCAAGACAATTTTAGGCCAGCAAGGAAGTAAACAGTAAAATGAAAATGTTCAAGAATGTTGATATGGGTTTATACCATAAAATCTAGAAATCTCTAGCAGACAATTCGTTGTGCCCCCACCAGACTACCATGTGAAGGATTCTTTGTGGAAAGCCTTGACAATTACGCTGGCATTAAACTAATATCATTTTGCAGCATTGATAAGCTCTTTAGGGCATAAACAACACAGAGTGACTGGTTAGAAATAACTGCAGACACTGCTTGGTCTCCACTCAGTATACACAGCATTTGCACAGTGACGTGTTTAGTAGCCTCTTCTCTGTGTAACAGAGCGTCTCGTTCTAATATATATATTCCCCTCCTGTATATATGTATTCCCCTCCTGCCTTATATATATATATAATACATAATATATATGTATTCCCATCCTGCCTTACACTGGATGTTTTCTCCTCATTAAAATCACTTCTTGGGCTCCATGGACCATTGCACAGGATTGGCTTCACCACAAATCCTTCCTATCGGACCAGAACCTGGCAGTTCTCCACCATTTGAGTCTCTCTTCCTTAGTCTTTTAACCCCAACATTGTTCACAGAGGAGTTAACTAAGAGAGCAGTCCTCACTTCTTTAGTGCTGGCGGTACAAGTGTACCACAGGCGCTGGGTGTCACATGCCTTAAGGCATGCCCATGATGCTCTGTGCCGAGTCAGCACTGGCCCAGCGCCAGTTGGTGTGCCAGTCGGAGGCTGCCCAAAGCTAGGTAAGAGCTCTAGGCAGCGGTGAGAGCCTCAGGGGTGGGGGGAGGTGTTCCAAGGTGGGGTGAGAGTGGACTGGGGGGGAGGAATCAGGGTGGGAGGGAGTGGGATCCTGAACTCTGTATTGGACCTTCTGACTTACATGGAGTCTCTCAAAATAGCCAGCACAGACTTGAGAAACCCCATTGTGGGACTTGGAGCTTTCCCCAGGGGAAGGGGACGAAAGACCTCCAGCATCTGCCACAGGGCCTGGTGGTGACACTGCCTTTAGGATGGGGCTGCCTGTCAGTAGTGCCACCTACTGATAATTAAATGACTGTGCAATGTGCTTTAATGAACTTCCATACTGGTGAATGAGCTCTAATGCACCTGAAGGCTGCTGAGCAAGATGTGAACAACGGATCAGTAATAGGTGAGATGAAGTGATGGAAGGACAGTTTCTTTAGAGTCCACAATAGTCAGGCCAGTGGATGTGCTGCCCCATCTCGAGCATTGCTGCACACCACAAAGGATGGGGGGAATTGGCTTTTTACTTTGCGAAACAATGAGCGCTTGTTGCAGGAGAAGGAAAAATTCTAGCTTAAAAACAAAACGATGACAGCTGGTAGTCCCCCCAAAGTTCAGTAATGCTCCACACTCCTTCCACCTGACCTGCACAGCTCTCCCCAACTCCGTGTGGATTTTTCTTGATTCATGATTGTTACAATCACTTCTTAACTAAGCAAAGGGAGAGGGAACTGAGGAATAGACACGTTGCGTGGACCCCAAATAGGTGCACATTTAGGCTTCATTCAGGCCAGGGCTTCAAGAACCCCAGAACTATATCACTTGGGGTCCAAACCTATGCAGCTTTCCAATGTTGATGCAGTGTATGAGAACAAACATCCCCTTACCTTGAGGAAGCCTCTGTAACTGCCCCCACCCACCATAGGATACAGCACACATCCCATTGGCATGGCTGCATCAGCACAGGCAATTTGGATAGGATTGAGCCCTTGGTCTACTGACTTTTACAAAACCAGTTACACAAATTTATATAGGTTGAAAGAGTCACTGATTTCCGGGCCTGACCCACTAATGAAAGGCAGTGTGGTGGCCACAGTGGATCAGCAGCAATGTCAGACTGACAGGACAAGCCCATCCCGGCCTCCCCCAACCTCCTCGCCACTCCTCTGCCCTTGCACTCCCCCTCTTTACTCAGTGGCAAGCCAGTTGCAACCGCCGCCGCTTCTCTCAATCTCTGATTTTTCAAAAGGCAGACATATTTGGGTGGTTCTCAAACTGTGTGCCACGGCACCCTCAGGCACTACGGTGAACTCACAGGGATGCCACTGGCTGTCCCAGCGACCTTTTCTTTCCAGTTCTCTTGGTTGCCAACATTTTGGATCATTCGAGATCTCACGCAATCCAAAATGGCAGTGCTTGGAGGGAACAAGAGGCTGCTGTCAAAGTGCGAGGAACCATGGAGCAGAGCAGATATCAGAAAAGAGAAAGCACAGACTAGAGTCTCTGTTCTAGCCAACTACTCTCCTCTCCACCACACTACCTTTCACTCTGTTCACTGCCCTCTGTTTCTCGAAAAGCCAAAGAGTGGGAAGAGCAACAGTAATGTTGGTAGAACAAAACCAGGGTAAGGAAGGAGCAGCAGAAGTAGGGAAATAAAGCTGGAAGGAAGGGTGCCATGGGAAAGGGATGGGAAAAAGTGGTGAGTGGCATACTCTGTTTGCCATGATGTGGTGTGGGAGAGGAGCGGTGCATTCTGTGTGCAGCGGTGGGGGGGGCATATGGGGTGGTACTTTGCTTCCCCACCTCAGGCCAGCACTCTGTTTTCCCGTTCATGTATTTGAAGCCCACCTGGAATTATGGCTCTTCCCCCTAGCAAGGAAGTTGAGCTACAGCCCTGATGGCAAGATGAAGGGGTAAGAGAAGAGCCAGAGCCTTTAAATTCTATTTAAAGTCTAGAAATTTCAGAGTAAAGATTAAAGCTGGTCCTGGCAGAGTTCTCTAATGCTCGGTCCTGCTGGACCCTGATGCCATGTTAAATCATGCCACACTGAATCCTCCTGCTACAGCACTTTCTTGTCCTTTTATTCACATAATTGCCAGTACTCACCAGATCTGATTTCACCTACTTTGCCCACATCATTTCCTGTTTCCTGAGAGTTATACCTTGCATTCTGATATTTTGGTTCTTCACAGTGAAGCACTGAGATGAAATCATGGTAACCATGGAAGCCTCTTTTAAAATACTTGTTGTTTTTCTGCCACCCACACAACTTTCCTGCAAGTACCTTCAAGTCATCTTGCTTTTTCTGCCTGACATTAAGGTGGCAAAAATAGTTAAGGTGAGTGTTGATCCTATTGATATTACTTGGATTACATTTTACCTTACCTTTTTGCCAGTGGCAACCCACTCAAAATCATAAAACAATTATATTTTATATATAATTAGATGGTAGGGGGGAAAAAATACCAAAATCCACACTTAAAGACACATCAGTATGACCCTTCACCACCCTTCACTGCCAGACATCACCCCAAGATATGAAGGCCCCAAACCACCTAGGGTTGCAGTTTTCAAGCCTTTCACTCTCTGGAGCCCTTTACGCTCCTAAAAGGAGCCCTGGGTAGCCCCACTGTCATATGCACAGAGTCTTGGGGAGCCCCAGAGCATAGGTACATGTGTGAAGTGGTGCAGCACCATGCTGAATACTGACAAAGAACATGCAGGAGGGGAATGAGGAATGAGGACAGCCACAAACAGGGGAACTGGGATGGATGGATGGATGAGCAAACTGGCAGCAAAGGATGAACAAAGATGGCAGCCACTTGTGATGTACTTGTGGAGCCCCTGAAGGGGTCTCAAGGAGCCCCAGGATTCCTAGGAGGACTCTTTGAGAAACACTGATCTAGGGTTTTAAAGGTCAGAACCGTCAACTTGAACTGAGCCAGAAACAAATTGCTAGCTAGTGCAAATGAAGAATGATGGCAAATGCATGAAGAATCAGGGTGATGTGATCCCACCAAGGTGTCACAATTACAAGTGTGGCTGTTGTCTTCAGTGCTGCCTGAAGTTTCCAAATGTTTTTCATGAACAGCCCCATGCAGAGCACATGACAGTAAGTCAGCTTGACCACAGTGAACGAGATACCTGTTGCTAATTGGTGATGTGATGGTCTCCATTGGAAGAACATGAGTTTGTTTTTTAGAGTAGGAAAAAAAATTCATTCAGAGTTGGTTGGAGCAACCCAAAGCAGGTAGTACTCCCACCTGCCCAGTGTTGACTCCAGCTTCAGGGGGCCCTGCAAGGACCTCCTAGTGATGTGCTCACATGTGCCACAATCCCAGTCTGCATTTCCTCCTCCGCGCCACATTGCTTTCCATGACAAAAAGAAAAATAATGTCAGTTTTAAGCCTCTGTTATCGGCAGGTTTGGCATAATGTTTAGTTTGACACATAATGGTGAAACTTGAGGCTGCAGTTAGATTGTAGTTTGTCTTGAAGAGAGGGCGGAATAGTGCTGAATGCTAGTAAAAGACTGATAGTCCTGCTGTTACGTGAAAATCCCCTTTTTCTCTTTTAGTTGTGATTTTATGTCTGGTTATGTATTATGGACTAAAATATCATGCAGGCAAAACCTCAACACCTTTAAACTTCTCACAATCAGGTCAAGCCACAAGATCATGGCTGCACAACCTCCACTTCCCTGTGATTATACATTAACAACACTGGAAGAGTAAATCCTTGTTTAAATGTCTTTATTGTTTAACTCAATCACTTTAAATGTATTCTATTGTTGTATTGTTTAACTAAATCACTGCTTATTGTGTAAGTTCCCCTGGCCATGAAGCCAGTCATTAGTTGATAATCCTTTCACATCGGGACCCCAAACACCCTGGTGGATGGCTGTTTTCCCCAGCTCAACCCCAAACACCCTAGTGGATGGCAGTTTTTCCCGCCAGCTCAGCACCCAGCCCATCTTTTGCCGTCACAGCAAAAACCCTTTTAAGATGTGCTAGCTCTCTCTCTCTCTGGCTGCCCTTCCAAGGCAGAGGTCCTCCATAGGACTCTCCACCCCCCCCCCCAATCCAACTGCTTCTCAGGACAGGTAACTATATGTGTCTGGAATTCCTTCCTTTCTCTCCCCCCCTCCTTTTCTCCCCTTCTCCCCCCATCTTTAGTCAGCAACTGGGTTATGCAGACCAGGGACCCCTAAAATCCTTCCCTAAAATCTTTCCTTTTTCTAATTTCCTCGGATGCACCAAATACTTTCCACATGCAAACACCATAAAGCTAGGCACACTTTTCAAGTACTAGAACCAAGAAATGTGCATTGTTTACCTGTGTGTTTTTGTAATAAAACTATAATCTTTGATTGAAAGTTATCTTTCTCCCAGTCTCCTCTTTAAGCTAAAAAAGGAATTTTCTTTGCATTACGCCATCTTGTTATCTAACCTGCGATCCTGAAGTTTCCAAAAAGGGTCGTGTACTAATTCCCCTAAACAAAACAGCCCTTTTGGTAACACTGCCATAAATGCCACATTGTAAAAAATCCACAGGAAGATGAAAGCTGGTTGCAGCAGTCCTTTCTCAAAAGAGCTCAGATGGCAAGGAGGGATTTGAAAGGCTTCAGCAAAACCAACAAAGAATCCTGTGGAACATATTTATTCAAGCATAAACAGTTGTGGACTGCAGGCCAGTTCATCAGATACATGAAATGAGCATCTTAGCAGGCAGCTACACACACACACGAAAAGAAAATTGGAAACAGCAGAGTGAATAAGCAGGAGGAAGAATGACCCACAAGACTGAAATCTTCTCAAAATCATTTCAGGCTCATCAAAGTTTTTCAAGGGTCGATTCCGTACTAGGGAAGAACAACTCCAAAGTAATATTGGAGGATAACTATGATGGATACACTTGGTTCATGAAAACCCAGTTGCACTTGCAGCTTTCTGGACATTATGCTTTAATGCATCTGTATTCCCCACTTCCCCCAAGGTGCTCATGCTGTTATGATGGGGATCTCTCCCCATCCACACAGAAAATGATGAGGTTGATAGTGCTGAGAGATAGTGACAGAGTCACATAGCACACTTCATCCAGGCAAGCAACATACACCTAAATCCATATTTCTCCAGTTCAACAGCAAGTCCACCACTTTAACCCCTATAGTAACCTGGCTCTCTGACCAGTAGTGTAGCTGGGGGGTGTCACAGGACCCTGGTTGGCATTTTTTCATGGGGTGGCAATGCCACCCATGCTGCAGCCACAGGGATCCTCCCCCCACAGCCTGCCCCCTGCCCCTTCAAATGTGACTGGAGCTATGCTCTGGTCATATATGGAGAGTGATCCAAGGCCCAGGAGGTCTTAGAAGGTCACTTCCAATTTTTTGGAAAAACTTGAAGTGACATTTTAAGGCCTTAGAAGGCCTTCTGAGGCCCGGCTAGGCCACACACAGCCTCCCCAGTTTTCAGATCACTCTCCAGATGTGACTAGTTGTGTTCGGAGGGGGTGAGGAGCAGCTGTGGTAGATGTACCCCGGGGTGGTACATCTTTCAACTGTCTGTGGGTACATATATTTCTGATATGACCCTCCAAACTTGAATGATTCCCAGCCCTGTCCTGTGAGAAGCCGAGACCACTTGCAAAGCCAATGTAAATTAAACATGTTTCATTTTCCAAACCCCAAGTTTGAGGTTCCTTTTTCCCTAGTAACTGGGCAAAGAAGTTCCTTTAAACTTAGTGATTCATATACTTGGCAGGGGGAGAACAATTGACCCTGTACCTCTGAGCATAGCATTCTTTTCTGTGGCCACTTGCTGTTAGTTCCCTTGTGTTTTTCTTCACACAAAGGAGCTACTTAGGACAAGGAAACATCTTATTCTTTTCCTATGAAAACTACTTTGTGAACTTTTTGTTTGTGTTGACGATGAAAAGCAGTACATAAATATTCTTAATACTAATAATTTTTGTAGAGCTGGGAGGGTTCTGCTGAAGAATTTCATAAGACCCTGGAACAGATTTCAAACTTCCTGAGTCCCAGTTCTGAATCATAACTTTGCTGTCTCTGGGCCAAAGATTCAGGAATCAAAGCAGGACTGATGAGGGAAAATGAGGCACTCAAAGGTAGAGATGACAGCCAAACACGCAACCATCAGAAGATTCTTCAAGGTGCTGCTCTTATGTCTTTCTTTGATGCTGCAGCCTGTAGCTGCCAGCACAGTCAATTTGCTTTTTCTCCTCTTTGTCATTTTACAAACAGGATGTTCTCTTGCAAAAGCAAACTCAAATTACTCTGCTTCCAGTGGTGCAGCTTCAGGATGGAGGGACTCGCTCAGCTTAAAAGGATTGCCGTTTTGTTGTCTCAGATTAGCTCAAATAGTATGACAAGCATTCCCCGCATCAAAACCAATGTTGTTAACCTTGAAATCTGCATTATTAATATTTCAATGCTAGTCCCG
Organism: Tiliqua scincoides; assembly: GCF_035046505.1. Lineage (NCBI taxonomy): Eukaryota > Metazoa > Chordata > Lepidosauria > Squamata > Scincidae > Tiliqua > Tiliqua scincoides. The sequence continues at coordinate 195,799,335 of NC_089822.1, forward strand.
TCAGGAGTTTGCAGAAGAAGTCTCTCCTGGACTGGTGACAGCTCGTCCTCATTTGATTCTAATCGTACATGAGTTAAGAAGACATCATTAAAACTACATTAAGTTTAATTATACCAGCAGCAACGGCAGACAGTACGAGCAGCGGCTTAATGCAGAATCCATAATTAGATAAGACTTAATCCATTAGATTCTTATTTGTTAAGAAAATGTGCCTCATATATAAGTGTCAGTACAAAGCAAACTACGCAATTGGCAGGAACTTCACAATTTTCTGGAGGTGTCCGTCCCCCCCACAACATGGCAACATTTTGTTCATTCTGTGGTTTTGTGTTTAAAGAGCCTACCAAGCAAAGTCTTCGGCTGCTTTGATTTCTCTTTCTCTTCAAATGGGACTGCAACAAGACAGATGTGTTACTCAGACTCAGTTAATTATGCAAGGGGGTTCTTCTCCAGTTATTTATCATATTTAGCGTGGTGAAGCTTAAACGCATTGAACGAACAGATCCACTTCATCAAGAAGAAAGGGAGGCTTTCTATGAAGAAGTAAAGCCAGGAGGGACCAAATAACAACCAATCTTCTAATCAACTGCATAGTAAAATCTTCCTGTGATTCCTGTACAGCAAAACTGTGCTTCCTTCCAGCAAAAACGCCCTGCAGAAAGTTACAAGATGCATGCAGAAAGCTATAGCAAATACTTTATGTAATTACTATAGAAATTACTTTATGTAATTTCTCATAAAATTTCAAGGTGGCTTATAAAATCAATACTAACATTAAAACAATAAATAATATTATCACACGATAGGCAATTGATTGCATGCTGTCACAATAATAACCACACTCACATACACAGGGAGAAGGCTTCTTTTGTGTTATGTTTCCTGCTATGCCAATTTGTACCCCTTTATTGCTTACACATAGAGGTGTCTGAAAACAGTGTTGTTTATTTTACTCAGAAGTAAGCTCATTGTGCTCACTAAGGCTGTAAACCAATCTTACTCACTGGAAATAAACACCTCTACTTACAGCACCATCAATGTACTTACAGCCCAATCCTGGGCTCGATGAGCCTTACCCCCGGGCGAGCACCAGTGCTAGCCCAGCTCTGGCTGGCGCTGGGCAGGTGCCTGGCCTCCGCTGCTCAGCAATCACACGGACCGCCAAGCCACGGCACAGTAAGCAGGGGCGGGGGGTAGGTGGGGAGGAGGCGTTTTGGGGAGGGGGGAGGCAGGTGGAGGGCAGAAAGAGGGCGGGGAAGAGGCATGACGGGGAGGCGGGGAGAGGGCAGGTGGGAAGCGTGCCGGGGAATGGAGGAGGGAGGGAGGGAGGCCGGTCCGGTGGAGCTCTGTTCCACCAGATCCTGTCGGTTCATGTGGGGCTTGGTGCCCTACATGAACACTTTTACCTTCCTGCTGACCTTCTGGTCGGCGGTAACTTGAGTAGCCCCATTGCGTAGCCCCATTGCGTAGCCCCAATGGGTAACTTGAGTAAGCCTTACCTGGCTTACTCCCTTAGCTGGGAGAAGGGGATGAAAATCCCCTTCTCCCAAGGTGCTGCCCGCGGTAGCTCAAGGCGCGCAGGATCCGGTGGCAGCCATTTTCAGTGCCACCGAAGCTGCATGCCATGGGAGCTCAGGATTGGGCTGCCCGTCCTCTACTCCATGGAAGCAAAGAGTCCCACAGTCCAGTGTGGCAAGACTCCCACACACCAGTGGTTTACAATCAACATTTTGATAATGGGAGAGGAAATGGAGGAATAAAGAGGGAGGCAAGGGTGATAAACAAGTAAAGGTGGGTTTACATTTTTCTGGAGCAATTAAGAAGCAGAAGAGAATTAAAAATGAGAAGAGACAGCGAACCCATGGAGAAAGATATGCTCTTTTCTTGTTTTTCTTCTCCTGCAACATGACAAGCTGCACAGTCACCTAGAATAAGAGTGAACAAAAAAGAGACATTCTGCCACAGCACAACTTTCAATTTCAGGTTCAAAGCACCATTGAAAACTCTGAAAGCAGCACTCGGGCAGTTTTCTTGGATTCCAAAAGGTTTCTAAAGGGACTCAGGAATCATCACAGCTGTAGCCACTTCTTCTTTTGAGGGCCCAATCCTATCCAACTTTCCTGCACTTATCCAGCCACAATGCAGGCCCAAGATAAGGAAATGAATGTTCCTTTATCTTGAGGAGGCCTCTGCGACTGTTGTCCCCCTCCCCCCCCCATTACAGGATGCAGTTCATGCCCCATTGGCAAAACTGCATCAGTGCTAGAAAATTGGGTGGGATTGGGCCCTGACTCTTCTGACAGGTAGTGGGGTTGAGGTGGCAGAATAAAGAGCTAGGAAATTGTGTGCACTCAGCTCTACAGTTAGGTCACAGGACCAGTAGGGAAAACTACTAGAATCATGCTAGTACTACAAATGTTGTATATGGAAATGTAGATGATGAGGAAGTGAAAACAAACTAAAATGAAAGATAGGAGAGTGTGGGTTGCAGTTTAACAGAACAGTGTTGCTCTGGGTAGTTTCTGTACATAGAAATATGTTCTCTGACATTTGTATTTGACTCTATTTGTAATGTCTGCAATGGGTTAATTTTAACAAACTATTTTTAACCAATAGTTTATCAATGATTTTTAATGAACTTTTATTTTAGGATTCTTATTTTTCCCAAGCACTTTCAGCAAAAGTTCAAAGGCGTTTTAAAAGAAAAAAAAGAAAAGAACAGCTCTGAATTTAAGAGAAAGCTTGCATATGTGTGTGAAATGAGCTAAAAAATAAAATATCAAGCAGAAATAGTCAAATACTTCCTCAGACAGAAATGTCAGGACCTTTAGGTTCTTATAAATAATTCCCTTTTGGTTTGGTAATCTGTTAAGCCAAGTACAGGAGCATCCTGTGATGCTGTTAATTGTGCTTTCCAGAGTAAAATGCCTACAGTCTGTTTAGAAAGGGGTTACTATGGTCTCAAAGGGGAAAAATTTGCCCTCACACAGTAGCTATTGGGCAAAATCCCTCTGATCAAGATGGGCTTGTATTTTGTTGTTGCTTTTATAAAACATCTTCCTGGGATCTGTAACCACATTGGGAACTATTTTGTGGAAGGGAAAACAGGTTGTCCAAGAATTTAACAAGGTATAGTAACATGTTTGACCAGCAAGAACGAGGAGTGCTTTAATAGCATATGGGGACTCTCATAGAATTCTGCACCGCATCACAGATCTGTGAAATAGTTGGTTGCTGTTGCTTTCAGACACAAACATAAAAGGCTTCCAAAACTGCCAGTTTCAAATCTCCCTTTCTCTCATCCTCCCCCACCCTTTGCTTCTTCTGCGTCTTATTTTGCCTTTGTTCACAAGCATGAAAAGAAAATGGTGGCAAGTTTTGCAAACCCAAGGACTTGCTAACACACAAATGTATTACAGTACTCAGCTGCATCCCATAATAACAAACACTGCTCCACTTGGTGCAAATCCCCATGAAGTTTAAGAATGCAAGACTTATTCATTGGCTGAAATACAATACACACTTACTTGGTGAGCCCCATTAATGAGACTTACTTTTGAATAAACCTGCATAGTTGAACTGATAGTGTGATTTTGCTTGACAATCTTGATGGAAAACCCAGGATATTGGGGGGTGGGTCTTAAGGGTCTGGAGTATCTCCTCAGTCTTTGGAAAGTGACTCCTTTCAGCTACAAGGAGGAGCAGGTAAACACGTGGGTGGCCCAATCCTGTCGCCCACACTGTATCCAGCACAGGTAAAGAGCAGGCTGGAGGTTTCCTTGGGGTAAGTCTAAGCAGCCCCATGTAGGGTGTTCAGGACTGGGAGGGAGGACAGGAAACGGTGGGGGGCCTCCTCCCCCAATCCTGGGCCTGCGACTGCGCACACGCTTTGTTGATATGTTGAGTGTTGAAAAGCCAGTGCTCTGGAAAATAGTAGAAGGTTATAGAAAGAGCTAGCCTTGAAGATGTTATGAAAAAATCATATCTATGGAATGTGTTTGCGGTTAAGCTAGAGAGCCGGCTGGTTACAGTCAGTATGAATCTCAGCATCCTTTTGTAAAATTCCCTATTACGTAACCTTATATCATGTGTTTTGAGACTTAATAAAAAGCTGGGTCAGGAGCCGGGAGAGACACACTTCTGCCTTGATTTCATTCTTGCTCCTGCTTCCAGCCGTTCTGCACCTCTCTGAAACCTGTCTCTGTTGTCTGATTCTTTGCCATGGCTTCTCTGCCACACCAAAGCAGCATCTCGAGCTGCTTCCCAAGTAGCACTAAAATGCTACACTCTGCAGCCCTCCTGGCAGCTCCAAAAAGCTTTGAAAAAGTAAAAAAAAAAAAATCACAACAAAATCACTTTGGGAACCACTGCTCTAGAGTCATCACAAACCTGCTGGCTTAGCAGCTGCTGTGTCAGTGGAGCCAATGCTTAGGATTGTGCTGTGAATTTGGGACAGACAAAGAGAAGTGAGAATTATTCACTGGACTGGGAGTTGCCGGATGGGCTGCAGGCATCTTTGCCATGGCTTTGAGAGATTTAGTGCTGGTGGAGGGTTTTGCTGCCTGCTGCAGGGTCTATTTCCTTTCATTATGCTTTGTCTGCATATTTGTTACTAAAACAGATTTTACAAAGGCATGATAAGCCTCACATGGTCTCTCATCACAGAAAGATAACGTGTTTTTAGATGATGATCCCTTGGGGGACAGGGAGCCATTTAAGGATTTTATCTTGTCTGTAAACCATTCCGTGAATTTTCTTTGTTGAAAACTGGTATATGAATATTCTCAGCAATGCCTTTAGTGCTGCCTGGTCAGAGAAGCAGGGAGCACTTCACGCCAACGTCTAGAGTTGGAGAACTGCTTCCTTGCAGAGAAACAGTGAGTGGGCACACGTGCCAAGATGGAGCGATAATACTTCTGAAATGAAATCTGAGTCGCCCAACAGCAAGCCCAGCAGGACGGATGAAATTTAATCGCTGCAGCAGCTTAACAAGGTTCTTGCAGTCAGCCTGGAGGAAGAACTTCAACCAGCCATGAAGGTGAATCTGAAGGCTACCCATGAGGAGCTGAGAGCCTCCTTTGATTAGCAGCTGCAAAGGGGGCAAAGCTAACCTGGGAACTGAGCTACCGAGACTGCCAGTAAGGCTGGCAGGGGAGCAGTGGAGTATTGCCAGAAGCTGAGCGCCAAGGTGCTTTGTCTCTACAGCAGTGATAAGAGTGAAAAGCCGGAGAAACAGCCTTCAGGACCAGAAAGCTTCTGAGGAATGAAAGGGCAGAATTGTCAAGAGAAAGGGCATCCTAAGCTGGAAATGAATGACTCGCACAGCAGCCAGTCGCAGCAGGGGTGAGGGTGGGTAAACCTGATAGACTTGCAGTGCAAGCCTGTGCATGTCTACTCAGAAGTAAGTCCATTGTATTCAATAGGGCTCACCGCCAGGAAAGTGTGTACAGAACTGCAGCCTTAGAGAAATTCAGTTTCCACCCCATGAAGCCTTTGTGAGAGGGACAAGGCCCCTCTAGCTGCTCTAGCCCAGAAGGAGCCTTTTACTTAGTTGTTCCCACAGAGTACAATACTGTATATGACTTGTGGAGGCAAAAGAGAATGGGAGGAGTATGTGCCTCTGGCAACATCCTCATCCTCCAGTGAAAGTGAATGGGATGATGAAAAGAATGATGGACTGCCAGCTTTAGTGGATCAGCCCCTCTTCCACTGATAAAGATGTTGCAGACTTAGATCTGGGCATGAATTGCACCTAGGCGCTGGGCCAGAAACCAGTGGGTGGAGAGGCAGGATGCTGCAGAAATGGGCACTCTTTGCAATAGGATTGAGTCTGAGGAGTTCTGTGATCTGGGCATACTGAGATGCCAGCAAAGCAAAGCAGGAGACTCTGGCAAAAGATTCTGACTTGAGAAACAGTGGGCTGGCTTGGATGTGCTACTTTGCCTGGATCGGCTTTATGCAGTAAATGATCAGTGCGCTCACGATGATCACACGTCCTTCTCTCCTTCTCCCTTCTGGGAGTGTTTGAGTCATTCCTCTAATTGCAGGGTGGTGGCGGGCAGAAAAAGCTGCTTATTGTTGCGGTTGTTTAGAATTGTTTTTAATAACTGAGGTTTGAGATGCCTTGGAATAAACCTTGTAGCGGAGAGGGAAGAATTGGCTTGTTGCTGTATGTGCAAAAGATAACACAGATGACTGGAGCCTGTTGCGGGTGGTATCAAAAGGGAATGTTAATGAAGATGGCTTAGGTGAATGCCTGCAGTTTTTCTGCCTTGAGCATGCAACTTGGTGACATATAAATTTCTCTCTTCCTTAAAAAAAAAAACAAAAGAACTGTGAATTGTATGAAAGCAACAAGAATGAGCAATGGGATGCCAAGGAAACATCTATCTTCATGTAAACAAGGGAGACAGACAATGGCTTGGTGCGGAGGAGTAAACATCTTTTTGTTTGTTAATGGTGATGGCTGAATAAGTACAGTCTTCAGCGGGAAGACGATTTCTTGGTGATTATGATACTGATTGTTTGTTCCATGGAAAATATGTTGGCAATCTAGAAATGTAAATAGCTAACCATGCATCTTCTCAAACATTAACTTGTCCATTTACCTTCTTTTCCAAGGTGTACTATAGGCTACCTAGAAGTTGCCTTGGGAATAGAGCCTTCTTTTCACAAGGCTCATCTCCTTTTCATTCTATTTCCTGAAGCGCAGGTCAGGTATTTTGCTGCATAAAAGCACCACTGAAGGATGTATTTCATCTGCACAAAAGTATGGGCACCAATAGTGTAGCTGGGAGAGCAAAACAGTAAGTACTGCAGGCACTGCGGTGCGTCGTGTAAGCAGCCCCTCCCACTTGTCGGTGGAGCCATTCCTGGCAGCAACGACAATCAGCAGGCACTTGCCAAACCAAACAACTTCTGCGCATTGCAGTCACTGCCTGGAATGGCTCTAATGGTGCGTAGGAGTGACCGTTTACATGACCTGCAGTACTTACCATTTGGCCCCCTCCCCAGCTATGCTACTGGCTGGCACAGCCACCTGGAATTTGGATACCTGTAACTTGGGGGTCCAGTGTGCAAAGGGGGAATTCATGTCATTGGTGAAAGGGTACGTGTGTTCATGAAGTGCAACAACTCACCATGGTATTGCAAAGCGGCAGCTGGCCCATTCATTGGAATTGAAGGGAAAAGACTCAGGCTGTGGTCGTAAGCGTGCTTAGTAGAGAGCCCCACTGAGCTCAGTGGGACTCACTTCTGGGTAAACAAGTTTAAGATTGCACTGCTATGATTCCTGCCGGGATGCTGAACAATTCTAGCCAGGGTGTCTAAGTATAAAGGAAGATAGACCTTCTGTGCCTTTATTAGCTGTGTAGAAGAGGGCATTTGGATCTGTGCAGCTTTTATCATCTCTGCATGAAAAGCCACACCTTGCAAAATTCTCTCTACTATAGAACTAGTCTTTAAGGCACAGAAGGAGGGTTAAAGTTTGGCGGCAACAGGAGTACATACTTTTCAAAGAGCTGTAAATATCATTCAGCTTCTAAATACGGACCATAAATGGTATCAAAAAAGGATCAAACACAGAAACAGACAGGATGGTCTCATGCCAAGTTATGAGTTTTCCTCATGCCAAGTTATGAGTTTGATATTCTCAGCACCTCTATAGGGTGATCAAGAACATTAACGTGGAATAGACAGCCTGGAATGTCTTTCCACTTTTCAGCAGGCAGTACCCTTCAGTTATTGGAAGGAGCAGAGAAACTCCTTGAAGCAGCTTGAAATTTGGAACTGGCAGATGCAAAACTGGCTGAGAATGGTTAGCTGGACAGGAAGCAGCCTGATGACATCCCTGCTGTTGCTCCTTTGGGGAATGTGATGCAGAATGAGTGGGTTTGTGGTCTGCTGCCAAGTCTGTTTCCTTCCACCAGGCTTTGTTTGCCTGTATGTTAATGAAGCAGGTGTCACAAAGGCACAATAAGCCTCCAGTGGTCTTTTGTCCAAAGAATGTGAAATCCTTTTAGCGCTACCTGGTCGGAGCAGTAGAAAGCACTTAACGCTGCTGTCAGCAGTTGGATTGTTTCCTTGGAGAGAAAGTGTAAGCTGATGAGAGAGTCAAGATGCAACATATACGATATGCCAATATGTTTCAGGAGAGCTGTCGCATTTATATCCTGACTTTTTTTTCCAGGTGGAGGGTAAGATGGGGTGTACAGGGGTCCCAGGTGGTTTCTCATCTGGGCAATGGCCAGGCCGGGCCTGCTTGGCTTCCTGCATGTGCTTTCAGACAATGCCTGGGATGCATTTGGTACTTTCCATGGACGTGGGGAACACTTAATGCTTGTGGCATTTTACCACTGTATGAAATGACTATAGTCTCCCACCAACAGGCGTTACTGTGTAGTATACTGCATGCGATACACATGGGTAAGGGTGTTTGTTTCTGGTGAGTAAGGGATTACAGCCCAAGTCTTACTGAACACAATGGGTTTATTTCTGAGTAAAATAAATAACACCATTTTCATACACCTCTATACATGGCTTATCCAAACAACCCTACTATGGGATCATCCAGGAGCTGGATGGCAGGATCAGCCCTGCAAAGATCAGGCAGTATCCCTAGCTCATGGATACTTGAAGACTCATGAATCCTACCCACGGATGTGGGGCCATGTGCACAGTAAATACAATGTGGTCTAGTGCAATGGTTCCCAAATTCCTATGAAGGAATTGGGAACCACTTAAGTGTTTGTGGGGGCAGGGCAACGGCAGAGATGCAATCCCAAGGTTTGTGCTGCTGCTGAGGTCAGAAGGGGGGATTTTATTTAAAGAAGTCAATGCAGGGTTGAGTAGGGGTGCACGGAACCCGTGGACGCCTCCACAGCTCTCCCCAATTGAGTAAAAATAATGATCGGAAACCATTTCCAGTTTCTCAATCAAAATTGGAAGTGGTTTTCCATTTTTAGTTAACTGAAGGCTTGAGGAGCCCTGCGTAAGTGTCCCCCAGAGCCCCACACTGACTTCTGCAAAAATAAACAAACAAACAAACAAACAAACAAACAAATAAATAAAATAAAACCTTTCTGACTCTGGCAGTGGTGCAGTCCTGGGAATCATATTACTGCTATTGCCCCACCCTGCCCCTTAAGGGGCCAGAGAAGAGTGCTTCCCTGGTTGGTGAGTCACAACCTACCAGTTTGGGAATCACTGTTCTAGTGGATAGACTGTTGAATGTGGGTTATGGAACCCTGATTATGATCCCTGTTCAGTCATAAAGCTCACTGACTAGTCACCATTTTTCAGTCCAAGCCACCTTCACAGGATTGTCATGCAGAAAAAAAAAATAAATGGGGAAAGCAACATGTGTGCTGTCCTGAGCTTGCTGGAGGAAGAGTAAGCCTGAAATATAAATAATAAAAATATCAATTCCACATTCCAGAAATGCAGGACCTGCTCTTACTTGGTGTTTTAAATACATTTATTATGCCCCAGTTCAATCCATCGCTGCAGCAAGAATGGTATGTAGTCACTGGCTTTAAGCCAGGCAGAAGCTAGGTTCTAATTTCCCTCTGTATTTCTATTAAGAGAATATAAAAAGAGGGCTGCTTTGAAATGGAGATGAAAAAGGAACATGTTCTAAGAGAGTGGAAAATGCATCCCAAATGTTGAGCTTTACATTAAGTACACCAAATCCAGCATGCTGGTTCTTATAATTGGCTACAAAATGGCAAGAGCTGTGTGAGTTTTGTTTTGTGAAGGAGGATAGAAACTGCATTTTAACAATGTGTTGCTGCCTTCAAGGACAACTAGTCCTGCCCAGCAAATATGAAGAGGAGCTCAACTCTCTTCTCTTGTTCAAAGCGCTTGTTAGAGAGAGCGAGATGGCAGCTTTTTTCCTGGCATGACAAGCAGAGATTCGGTGGATGAATTTTCCCACCAGGAAAATGCAGTGATAGGGAAAACCCATCAGGGGCTGTTTGTCTACCTTCTGTGCAGCTGTTAAAAGCACAGGCAGGCCTGGCTGGACCCACTATGGTTCCACTCTTGTATTGGATCTAAAGCTAGCTCTGTACCCTTCTGCTATATGTAGAAGCCTTCACAGGAATGGTACCCCAACTTCGCCTCTCCTACAAGTCCTGCCCCAAATCAGTCTTCTTCCTCAACCCTGCCCTACTGTGAAGGTTTCTACCAAGCTGGCAAAGCCATTCTCCAGGATACAGAGATTTGTGCTCATGGATGACCTTTGCTCATTCTATGACAGAAATGAAGTCACTCCGCCAATAACAAAGTGCAGGAGATGTTGTGCAGTCCGGGCATCCATGAGTGGTGAGAAGCTACCTGGGTATGGCTGGTTGCAGTGTTTGGCATTTTTATTTTGGGGAAAAAAAATGACTTAGAATGTTATAAATTATTCTATGAAGGATGATGATGATTAAGAAGAAAAAGACCAAAGTGATCGCAGTGGTGATTGGTGCCCTTGGTGCTATTCCAAAACACCTTGAAGAGCACCTTGGGAAAGACTCGATGACTGGATAAAATAAACCAGTACTGTACAAAAATATAATAATAATAATATTTCCAGGAAAGAGTGTATAGGTGTAGTGGAAAGGCAGAAGATTCCCTCAAGGAGATACTGTGGTATCAGCAGTGATCCCTTGTTTTTGACAGGTCTGGGAGGTATGAAGTTAATAGCAGAGCTTTGAATTGCAATAGGTGTGGTTCACAGCTGCATCCAAGTGGAGGTAATGAACACTTTAGAAATAAAAGTGGTGTCTGAAAGACAGAAAGGGTGTGGGAGTAGGATAGTGGTTTCCAAACTGTGGGGTTGTGACCCGCTGGTGAATTGCAACCTGATTTTGGGTGGGTCACCAAAGCATAATGGAAAGGTCAGATAACTAATTGATTCAAGCCCTGAGGCTATTGAAAATCAGATACTGTAGCTGCTAATTACCCTGCAAAGAGATCAGCTCCTGCAGTTTGCAAGTTTCAATAAGTATAGAGAGACAAATTTTAAGGGTCTTTTTTCTGGTTATTATTACTTATAAATAAAAATATATATTAATTTTTTCAAGATCTTATTTTTTAAAAACCTGGTAAACCTAGGTGGGTCCTGATAGAGTGTCATTTTAAAAAGTGGGTCCTGGAGCGAAAACGTTTTGGAAACACTAGAGTAGGAGGAGCGAGTAGGAAGATGGAGGGAGAGCAAAGTTGGGAGCAGAAAGAGAGAGGTAGGAAGAGACTGTGAGAGAGAGGAGGTAGGAGGGAAGAGAGGTGTGTGTATAGGTGTGTGTATGGTTGCCACAATCCAGGAACTGAGATTGTTGGAGATTGGTGTGTGGCTGCCTTGCCCAGGAGCTGCACTGAAGAGTTGCTGCTGCAGGGGAAAGACTGCTGACTGAGGACTATTGAAAGGAAGAACTCTGCAGCCTGAGCAAGCGAGCTACCTGTTGATTGCCTTTGCACAGGTGGTGGGGTTCAGCACTGCTCAGCACCATCAATGTGTGTGATATGTTACACTGTGTGGATAGGACCCTGCCCCAAGAGGCATACAATCTAGGTATTGACACAATGGAGAGAGCAGGGGGGGAGGGGATGAAGGCAGGGATAGATGGGATGCATGTGTTTTTGTTTCAATTCACGTATTAGTTACAACTTAGTTACACCCTTTCTTGAGCACAAGCACTCATGTTCAGAGACTGTGTACCTGTAAGTACTAGATGTGATGTGGGGAATGAATAATGGGAACTATCACTTTCCTTCTCTGTGTGAGAGCTTCCAGAGGAACCTGACTGGAAGACTTTGGGAAGAAGATACTAGATTAGATCAATGTTTGATCTGTTCCATCAGGGCTGCCTTTTATCTTTATAAAGCTTTTCTATTAAAGCTCAAGAGTAGGAAGAAAGCAGATGTTTCACTTCCACCAAAACACAGCTCGGGCCCTGCAATTTGATGAATTGTGTCAGTGGTGGATTGGGTTCCTTCTGACCTTAAGTTCTTGTGATTCCATATTTTTGAAGTTTACACTTTTCCATCATCTCCTTGCTTTCATAAGAGATTATGTGTGTTCCCTAACATCTTCGGGAACCTTAATACTTCTGTTTCTCTCTTGAGTTTCCAAAAGCTGACTACACTTCATCTGCCACCTGTTTAGCCAGTGAGCAAACAGGAGAGAAACTCTTAAGAGTTTTAAGCAGCAGGGATGAAACAGAGAAGACAAAGCAGAAAAGCAAGGCAATAAACAGATGGAGACAGTCATAAAATTGGGGTGGGGGAGTAGAAGGAGGGAAAATTGCCTTAAGATGTGTACAAAATAATGAGATTTGATGGAATAAATTCAAAAACTGAAAGGTTTTGAAGAGACAAACACATGCAGTAGATCATAAATTAATGGACATCGAGCAACAGCTATTGGTAGTTCAGGCAGGTATTTTTCCTAGCTGTAATGAGCTTTGGCTGCTTAATTAGTACAGTACTTCCCTTTGGAAGTGCCAACAATCTGATCCTGCTGCGAAGCCATTCTTGGCCTCCCATTGTTAGCACGACCCGTAGACAAGCAGTGGCTTGGCTCACACGAGTTCCAGAATCCCAGTGTCTCCTGGCACTGAAAGGCTCTGTGCTGGAATTGTTTTTTCTATCACTGTGTCACAGTGACTTGCTCCTTCATTGTTCCCCTGGTGGAGATGCAGAGATCAAGACTCGAACAGCTTCATTTGTATGGAAATCAGAAGATGACATCTGCAGATGCTCTGTCAGTAGCAATTAAATTGAGATTGGGGAGGGGCACATATTTCAACATCTTCAAGAGGTTTGGCATTTTCTCTGTCATGACAAGCTTGGCATTGTGGTTTTCAACAGAGAGACTGCACACTAATGACAATTATTGGTGTTATCTTATCCTCGGGAAATGTTGGAGCAGTGTCCCTGAAGCCCAACAATCACCCGTCTGTGTGGTGTGGGTGGAATTTCATTAAGCCCTTCGCCTCCCATTTAGAACTAGAAGTGCCAGGTGGGTGGCAGAAATTTTAGGCTCACACAGATTCGCTCTTCCCCTCTGCTTGAATGCAAGATGGGCAAACTCCCAATTATTCCATTAACTGGAGCAGTCAATGTTACTTTATTTTTAAAGGCAGGGTTCTTAAGTCTTTAACAGCGGCATGACAGAAATTCAGAAAGTAAAGCCTCATCTGGTGCATAGATACAATGATGGAAAAAAGCTTCACCTGTTGAATCTCTGCTTGCCACACAGCAGTTAAAAACACTGTGGCCCTGCCAGGAAAAGAAGTTGGCAACTTTGGCAATTCCCATTACAAGCATGTACAGTAAGTCTTCAGATCTTAAGTGCATGAAACATCCATGTTTTAAGCGTATTACAAATGTTGGATGTGTTATACATCACAGGACAGTGGAAGAATCTGATATACTGGTAAAGTTGTTACCTATCCCACCAAACTTGGGGCCACTGAAAACTCCATGGACTTTCAAAGTAACCTCAGATATTTGTAGTGCATTTGTTTTAGGGGTGGATTTTAATTTAAGGATGCCTGAATTGTCACCAAAACACATCTGTTCTCTTGCACAATTTTCAGATACTGAGTCCGGCCAGTATCTGAGTTTCAGATACTGAGTCCAGATACTGAGATATTAAAAAATCTGGACATTTGGGGAAGCCCTTGCCATGCCAACGTAAGTGAAAGGGAGAAGCTGCACTCTGTAGTGGCTCTGTAGTGTAGTAGGTGAATGTGGGGCCAAGGCACCTGAAGGTAAATAGGAATGTATAGGAATTGTTTGAACCAAGTGCCATCCATCCAGCTCAGTTCTGTTTCAAGAGGGTCAGAAGGGGAGTTCTGGGTTGGAGCACTCAGTGTGACACCTCTAACCATAGGCCAGTGATTTTCAACCTTTTTTATCTCATGGCACACTGACAAGGCACTAAAATTGTCAAGGCACACTGTTAGTTTTTAGACAGTTGACAAGGCCCACTAAACTGCTGGTAGGGAGCTCACATCCCCCAGTGGCCCTAGTAATAAAATGACCCTCTCCCAAACTCCTATGGCATACCTTCAGACTATTTGTGGTTCACCAATGTGCTGTGGTGCAGTGGTTGAAGATTGCTACCATAAGGGATCAGGCAGCCTATTGCAGGTAAGTAAAACATTTTTTTTTTCTTTACCTCCTGCTGGCGGTCCAATCCCCATTCTGAACTTTGGATGCAGTTGGGAGTCAGTGCAGCTGCATCAGTACCAACGGTGGAACCAGGTTTAGGCAGTAAGAGAGAGGGCATCAGTTCCATTATAACCATTTAATTATAAAGGAATTGAAATAGAAGTATTGTATACAAAAATACCCTTTTCATCCCAAATAATAATAAAGAGCTATTGCTGTGTCTTAATCATCATGTAGCATGTTCCTAGCCAAGAGTACTGAAAGTGTTTAATGAAAGAATATTTGGTGTATCCAAAGCAATGTGAAAAAGCAAAGGAGTTCCAGGAACCCCTACTCATTCAGCTGAATCCCTAAAGCTAAAGACAGAGATAGAAGGGAGAGATGGGGGGGGGGGGACAAGAAAGAGAGAGAAGTCACAGCTCAGTGATATCTACCTGAGTTCCTGAAGAGGTTGGGAGTGCATTTTCGGGATCCAGAGGTTCTGGGCAGGATGGAGACTCATGTACACAGAGGGCTGTTACTTTTTTGGTGCAACTACTAGCTGGTCAAAATCATGCAGTATTTAAGGGGTTTGGGGGAGCAACCTGCATGCAGCTCTGGGGATAGCTGCCTTACAGCCCAATCCTATCCACCACTGTTGAACACAATGCATCTGCACTGACAGAGTGCACACTGCATCGGGGCAGGAGGAGGGTGACAAAGAAGGCCAACCAGAAGTAAGTAAACAAACCTCTGGGTAGGCCTTTAGGCTTCCTGTAGGTCTCAGACCCATGCCAGCTAAGCAGCATATGTAAAATCTGATGAAAAAAGGGGCAGGGCATGTTGAGAAATGGAGCATCTGATCCAGCATTATTATTTATTATTGTCCTATCCAAATATCTCAACTCCCTTCTAATGCCCGCTTTTTAGCTAATTAACACCCTCTTTATCTCTAGAACAACCGCTGTGGTGTGCAAAGAAATGAACACAGAACTCCTTATCTACTACCCAAATTTATTGCTATGAACACAGACACTCCCTGCAAGTCCTCTTGTCCAAAGGCTTTCCCTCCCCAAAACTCCACTTAACTCAGTGGGTAAAGGCCTGAAGCCTCTAATTCAAGTCCAATCCGGTCTCCAAAGCACAGTCCAGTCTTCCCAGTCTTCTGTGTCCTCCAGCAGAGTCCTGTCAGTCCCCTTCTCCTGTAGGTCTGGGTCAGGTAGCCCTCTTGGTCTGGTTCCCTCTGGGTCAGGTAGCATCTCCCTCTGGGTCAGGGTCCAGGTTTCCCTCTGGGTCAGCTTCCGGCTGGGTCAGCGTCTGGCTCCTTTGGTCCTTCTGAAGCTGCTTTTTATCCTTTGTGTCCCATTAAGTGCAAATGCAGCTCAGCTGTGAGCTACCTCCTTAGCTCATTCAAAGCCCCATCAAGGTCAAATGAAGCTCAGGTGTCCAACCAGGTCTCCATTGGCCTTGATTGATTACAGCTGTGGAGCCAGCCCTGCCCTTCCCAGAGCTATCAAACAGCTGTCAAAACATGGGATCACTATCAACACCACATCTTCCACCTGATGATCTATGTTCTGATCTTCCATTACAATTATTATACTTTATTTTTACCCCGCCTTTCTCCCTAAAAGGGAGACAGTCTATCCCTCCAGCCTGCTACCCACCCCTGCCCTGCCCCTTCCTACCCATAGACCTCTTCCTCCAACTTACCCGGGTCAGCTGAGCGTCCACGAGATTCTGGAGTGCACTCAGAGCTGCTAGTTATTTTCACCAGCAGCTCTGTCATGCATGAGGCAGCACATTTTTGCCATCACTGGGCCTTTGGCACTAGCAGATCAGAAGATCTGCTATTGCAAAAAGGCATATAGGGTTGGGCCTTTCATTTAATGACCAGTGGGATTGAATAGACTCTGGAGGCTTCTGTATGGGTATGCAAATAAATGATTAGGTGGGCAAATGGGAGTTTGGGTGGATGCTGATCGGAACCATTCAGGACCTTAATACAGCTATACAAAGGAAGCTACTCTATGGGTTGATCCAGAGGGTTACAATGAAACAAGGCATCACACAGATGTGAGTCCAAACACGTAAATGCACAAGGTACATTTTTTCAATTGATATAGGGATGCTGGCAGGATACAGAGACTACATGGAGGGGTTGCATTCAGTGGAGACAGTACAAACAGAAGGTGCATTGGAAGTGATGCATAATTGCATTCACTGGAGACAGGAGGCAGCACAAATAGGATTATCTTCTTCCTTCCAGGGTGTGTGACTTGGAAGGAAAGCATGCTGAAGGGGATTTGAGACTTGACCTAAGTTTCAGAGGCCTGGTCTAAGTTTCAGGAAAACAGTGTCATATTGTCTATGTTTAGAGGTTCCTGGTGAAACTGTCCATAATATGAAACTGGCATCAGTTGGAATTGACAGGCAAGGCTGGTCATGATGTTGTCTGGCAGCAAGATTTGTATCATCCATGATTTTAATGTAAGGGCATGGCACAAACTGAAAATAAAACAAAAGAAAAATATGATTCTTAACAAAAGTGTTTCAAGAGTCTGGATTTCAACTGGCAGAAAACAAATGCAGGTTTATAAGAAGTTGCATCAATCCTGAAAAACTAAATGTGAGAAAAACCTGAAAGGTTTTTCATTTAGGCTGCCCTGGAGGAGGTGCAAAGATTCCTTGTTCTCTGCAGATTGTACAGGAGATTTAGAAAAGATTTCTCGAAGAGAAGCAGCTAACAAAAATAAACGTTGTGTAGAAGCATGAGGCAGTATGTGAGTCATTGAAGGAGGGTCTGCTTAGTTATACAATCATTAAGGACACAATCCTAAGTGCCCGTTTGGCCAGTGCAAGTCCCTTGCACCAGCCGATGAGTGTCAGGAAAGTTCCATAAAGCACTTTCACGCCGCTCTTGGGGGAAATAGGCTGGCACACAGATGTGCGCTGTCCTCCCCATGCCAACAAAGGGCCTGGGACAGGCTGAGTTCACACCAGCTGAGCTTGGCCAACGCAGGAGTCTGGGGGTGGGGGGTGGGGAGGAGGGAGGGATGGCAGGCGGGCAGGTGGGTGGGCAGGAAGCAGGAGATTGGGCCGACATTTGGCACTTATGCCAGATTCAGTACTTACACCTAGCCCCATTCCCGAGCAGCCTGGACAGCCCTGGGCTGCTTGGATTTGTGCCACTGATTTAGGTGGTGCGGATCCGAGTAGCCCCATTGAGGCTGCTACAGTGTTACCTGGGGTAAGGTGAATTTTTTCCCCCTTACCCCAGGCTGGCCTGCAGTCAGCCCAAAACATGCTGGATACAGTGCAGCCCCACCGGCCTCCCTGTTCCAGCAAAAGTTAGAATTGTGCTCTAAATGTCCGGGTCGTTCCTGCCCAATTATTGTAACTTAGGATGTTTCAACAATTGCTGTTGGATTTTTGCTAGAAGAGATGAGGAGGGTAGATGTAATCCAGTACTTTTTGGTGATCGGAAGTTAAATGAAAGAGAAACCAGGGCCTCAGTCCTATCCAACTTTCCAGTGCTAATGCAGCTACAGTGCAGCCCCAGGATAAGGGAACAAATGTTTTCTTCAGGAGGCCTCTAGTGAGACAAGGCCATGAAAGCAAGTCATTTATGCTAACAAACTAAATGTTTACAAGCTGAATGAACCAAATGTCAATGCTATGTTATGGGTGTTTATAGCTAAATTACGTAGTTTAAAACAACTTATTAGTTTATATGTTTAGGAAATAGGGAAAAGTGTTTGTATGCTAGCATGCTCACAAACACATTAGCAGCTTAATGGGAAGATGTATGCTTAAAACATATGAAATCCACTGTCTGAAGATGTCTGTCTGTAAATTGCAAGCAGGCTATAAATTAGTCTCAAGGAATGTCACTTGGCAAACTGCCAAAGCATCAGATAAAGTGAACGCTTCATGAAAAAAGTAGTATGAGGGAGTGAAACAGACTCCCAGCTTCTTCCCTGCTAGGAAAATACATGGGGAAAAGAAGAGATTTTTGCATTTTAAAACATTCAAGCTTCCTTAAACCAGAGAGAAAAAGGCTTTTTGGATTTTTTAAACAATGCTCATTTAGGCTTCTCTTTAAATCAAAGAACAGTCATGTATATGCATAATACCAAAGCAACATACCAAAGCAACATAGAAGTGCCAATGTTTGCATGCATTTTTCAATATTTTAATAGTTATTGCTTATAAGTGTAAATTAATGTTAGTAGCAATATATAGTAGTTTAAAGTGAATTTTTAGCTGTTAAAATAGTTTGATCAAAGCATAAAATACACAGAAAGGTGAAAAAGCTATTAAAAGAGGCTTAAAGCCACAAGTTTGAAAATGTAATTCAAATGCAACCTTGAAAAGCAGATGTCTGGCAAAAGTTAATTAACAAGGAGACTCTGAAATGTGGTACTCCTTACAGATAAGACTCTTATATGTGGTATATAGTGGTATATGTTTATACCACTATATATCACAATAACAAGTCACATATAGAGAATCACACATGGAATAGAGAGAAGACCAAAGGGCTTAGTTTAAACAGAGGTTGGCAGAAAGCCCACAGTGATTGATGGGACCAGACAGAAAGGAATGTAGAAAGATAACACTGGCAACTCTGTCAGGGTCAGAAATAAGCACAAGACATACCAAAAGCCAGTAAATGAGTAATCAGTGCCATCTAGTGGTTGTTGGAAACAACGTTTTCTATATGTCTCAATGTATGTATTTGCCTTTTTTAGAACTTGTAACTTGAAACCAACCAATCAAATGTTTGTAAAGTTATCTGTGGCCAACCCTGAGAAAGCCCTCATTTCTGATGTCACACACCAGCCAACGAGAAGTGTAAGACTCCTCAAACAAAGGAGCCAGAATCAAATGTGAGAGGCTCACACTGGAAAATTGCACTCTCTCGGAGGGCTTTGGGAGCTCCCACATGGCTCTCATTGCTCTCTTCGCTTTGGACAGGAGTCCCTGAGAAGCCCGTTGCTGGCAACAAAATAAAGCTTGCAGATGATCACCACTCTTGCTTACTGAGTTTGCTTTTGAACTTTGCTTTTGACCTTGCAACACTGGGACTACCCCCTCCCCCCTGCACTGCAAGATGCAGCACACACCCAGTTGGCAGGGCTGCATCAGTTCTGAAGAGTTGGATAGGATTGGGCCCCAGGTGTTCAGCAAGAGAATTTGAATGTTTTGCTATTGTGGAGGCTCTCAAAACCTATCAGCACTATATTTACTGTGTACAGAATCCATAGTGAACCCAGACCACAGCACGTATCAGTGGCTAATTTCAAAATGCAGTCCAGAAGGTTGCTTGTGGTGAAGGGTCTAAAAGTGTTCACAATTCATCATGTTTCTGGAAAGCAGAATGTGGTTATAGATGCTCTTTGCTGCATAGAAGCAGTGAAAATAGATGTAACCTGGTCCAGAGAGGACATTTGCCAAGAACACTGAAAGGACTCTCAGCTGAGTATAATGTGTCAATAAAAACATTGAAAGAAACAAGAATGGGGAGATCTGGCATAATAGTTACTGTAAGTAGAAATGGAGGGAGGGTGATTTTAAATAATTGTATACTTCTGCTAACTCCTCAAACTTATTTTGAGTTAGCGAGTTCAGTTCTTACCAGCTCATAGTCTAAATCCAACACTATTTGTTTGAACTAACTTTCATTTAGGTTTTCTCTAATGCAGTGGTTCTCAAACTGGTGGGTCGCAACTCACCAGCTTGTGAAAAGCTGCCCTGTTCCCTTTAAGGGGCAGGGGCAAGCGGGAGGCAGCAAAGCAATCCCCAGGATCGCACCCCTGCATGGGGAGGGGGGGCTATATTTTCACAAACCATACATGCTCCCAGGGTCCAGGGGGTGCGGGGAGCCCAGTGCAGCGCTTGCTGGGCTCTCCGCAGCTTGTAAACAGTGAAAGTTCCAAGTGCGACGAAACTGGAAATTCCACTTCTGGTTTCGTTGCGCTCGGAACTTTCACTGTTTACAAGCCATGGAGTGCCCCACAAGCACTGCGCTGGGCTCCCTGCACCCCTTGGACCCTGGGAGCATGTATTGTTTGTGAAAATATAGCCCCCCCTCCCCCCGCAGGGGCGCGATCCTGGGCATTGCTTTGCTGCCCCTGCCCCCGCAAAGACTTACCCCAGAAGTAAATCTCCTGAGAAGTTTGAGAACCACTGCTCTAATGGTTTCAAGTCTTGGATCAGATTTCCTCTTTGAGCTGGAAAGTCACATCGTTAGCTGCTTGCTAACTGAGTAAATTGTAGATTTGCTTCCATTTATCTCAAATATTGTAAGCTTGTACATTTTTTACATTCCATTAAATTCTTAATCTTCTGATGCTTGCCTCGTGTTTCATGTCCTTTTCCCTCCATAGCTTGCAGTATTTTATTGAACTGAATTAAGGTTTTAACCTTGATCAGGTTGCCCCAGTTTTCACTAGTAACAATAAATTGACAGTATTTCTCAGTTTACCATTTTACTGTTACAAGCGTTGTTGGGAGTCTGTCTATTCATGTCAAGAAAGTATAAGGGAAATCTGTGGTCCCCTTGCCTCTGCTTTTGCATTAACCCTATACAGGCATTTCAAAGAACAAGGAGACTGGGATGAACAATTGGCAAGTAATAGAGTATATTAAGCAAGTACTTTCACACAGCTCCACCGCACCATGGAACCACAGCACTGGGAATGCTCATAAACTAATGACCGTGGTTAGAACTCTGTCCTGTCTTTCCTGTGAGCCCTTCATCCTTTAGACTGTGGATCTGAACTTCATTTACTTTAACCCATTTTTGCCAGGCCGACAGGTGTACACGTTTGGTCCCTATTGCGTATCTGCTACGTTGGGCAGAAATTTAATTTGCTTTTGCTGTCAGTACTTGAATGAGGGAAGTCAAATACGACTTGTGATGACAGGGGATGGAAGTGATGTTCCAATGCTAGCCATGGGGTGGGGGGAAACCTGTGTGCATCAATCACTGTGAGGTTTGGGGGGCTTAAATAAAAGTAAAAATCAGCTAAAGATATTTTATTTTCCTTATATGACAATGGCCAAGCGCTTGCAATAATTGCTCTCCCAGCAATAAATTGACTATGCACATTTAGATTTCAATTAATTTGCCTGTGTTAAATGAACTGGTGCCTATTGCTTTCAGCAATAAAATCTTGTTAATTGAAAACATTTGCTTTATCTGCTTGAGAAAGGATGGACAAAAGTAGAGCAGAGTGACGTCACGCAGCCAAGGGCACATCCTGTAGTATGGAAAAAGCAAGGCTAAGAAAGAAGGGGCAGTGTTAGTACAGCAATAGGAATGGTGTGAGTGCATAAAAGATGATGGGGTGGCATATCACCAAAGGATTCAAAGGATTAACAAATCTTGATTTGTTTGCACATAGATCATGACACTCTGGTACTAAGGGATCTGAATGAGAGTTCTAGTTTTACTTCTCAGGACTGACACAGACACACATCAAAAATTGCTGGATAATTTCTGGACCAAAGTATATTCATTATCCTAATAAGGCTGCAATCCTATGCACACTTCTTCTTCGTCAGTGTTTGTCCTGTATGATGGAAGGACAAACTATACAATCCTATACACACTTACCTGGGAGTAAATCCCTTTGAATGCAATGGGACTTACTTCTGAGTATATATATAGGATTGTGCTCTAATTCCTTCTAGTAGTGAACTCAGGAATAGGACACAACCAAAAATAAACAAGTGTCTTCTCCGTACTTAAAAATATGCAGCAGTATACATGTTTTTATTTTATTTTTATTTTATTTAAAGACAACAACACAAATGATGCTGAGAATTTCTAGAACCTTGACCTTCCATGACATATGGAATGTCAAGGGGCTTGAGCCAGAATGTCAGGTGAGTTTTTGTGGTTGTTTGTCAAGGAATGTCAAGGAAAAGGGGGGAAGGAGAGAGAAAAGGGGCACTGGCTTCTTTCCTGCAATTGGCATTCTCTGCAATTGGCAAAGGAGCTTAGGTATTTCCTGCATGGTCCTTTGTGTAGTGCCCATGGAGCGCTTTGCTTTGCCATTTTTATTTCCTGATCGTCATTTGATCTTTTTCATAAGCCAACTTTGTTGTTGTTGTATCACATCCCCAGTATTTAGCATACTTTCTTGATAAACCAGCTTCAATGCATCTTCTTCTTCACTATCCTTTACATATTCTTGCAATGCCCGTTTCTCTTCTTGTACAATTTGGTGCACTTGTAGCATCCCATGCCCACCTATGCTTCTGGGTAAATAGAGTCTATCAACGTCGCTGCGTGGATGTAAGGCATGATTCATTGTCATTATCTTCCTGTCTAACACTTCTAACTCAACGTGGGTCCAGTCTACTACGCCAGCTGTGTATCTTGTGACTGGAATTGTTTATTGCTCTGATGGTGTTTCCTGCATTGAGTTTGGATTTTAATTTCCAGTGGTGGTGATGGCGATGGCGATGGCGATGATGATGATGATGATAAATGAGCTAGGCCTAGGGATATTACCACACTCTGTACCACCAGGCACAAAGACACAGCTGGGTATCCTTAACTTGAA
Organism: Tiliqua scincoides; assembly: GCF_035046505.1. Classification (NCBI taxonomy): domain Eukaryota; kingdom Metazoa; phylum Chordata; class Lepidosauria; order Squamata; family Scincidae; genus Tiliqua; species Tiliqua scincoides. The sequence goes on from NC_089822.1 coordinate 195,822,053, forward strand.
GAGTGAATGGAATACAAGTGCTGTTATTGTGAAAGGTTGAGCTAATATAGAATGGTGGCCATAACCAATTAGGAAAAGCTACCTTGTCTAATATATGAAGGTGCATTAAAAGAGCATGGAGTTCTGTCCATTGCACCATAAGCCAATCTGTTTTAGCTGTCCCTGGATATGCATGACCTTAGCAGGCTGTTGGGCTGCAGTTGTCAGACCCTGCTGTTTGGGGGGGAGGATGAACAATAGAAGAATTTGGAATATACAGTCTATCCATTGCCTTTCCCCCCCTTCCTCTCTCTCTGAGACCAGTCCCACAGGCCCAGGTTAGTTGTCGTACTTCTTTACTTGAATATCCAGTGTCTTTTCTCTGCTAGGTTAACTGCAGGAGGGAAAATGGGAATAGACTCTAAGATAGGCCAAAAGAAAAAAATAAAGAAAGCCATCTCCTTTGCTTTTATGAAACAGCACCATTTCTCCCAAACACAGACTATTTTTATTGAGCTTAGCTGCCTTTTCAATAACTTCCCCTGCTACATTCTTCAAGACGAGCATTTAAAAATAAAATGCAAAGCCTCCGCCATGCCTGGCCTCCCTGAACGTGATTGGAGTTCCTTGCTGCCAAGTGAAGCTTCAGAGCAATTCCTTAAGAAGTGGTGTGCGATTCCCTCGCCCCGTCCGTGTTCTCAGCCTGATTATTTTAAGCCCGCTGTGAGTCCCTCACCAACTGATCCTAATGTTATCTCGCGCACACAGTAGTCATTTCATTAAAAGGAAATCAGAGAAACTGACTTTAATAAATGTTAACACCCTCTCTGCAAAATCCAGCAATTAAAGCTTCTGCCCCTGGACCTTTCAAAATGACACAGAACAAATCCCCATCACTGGTAATAATAATGTGGTTCATCAAAGACAGCAAGCGTGTGGGGCTACAGAAGATAGTGCGAAGGGAAGGGAAGGGGAACAAAGGCACATCAAAGAGCACGGCAACAGCTGACCTCTCTTTTTCATCATCCAGAACAGAGGAGCTTCACGAGAACATGAACAACCCACTGAAGCAGCAGCGATAGGGGAGCAACCTGAGGCAGGACAGACAAACCTCACCATCCAAGCCTGAGTGTGCTTCTCTCAAGAAGTGATCATGAATCACATGTACTTTCAGCCCAATCCTAATAGGCTTATTGGCTAGTGGAACTGTCCTTCTGCCAGCAGATACTGTTTTACGGCAGTAACAAACACCCCCACGTCAGCAGAGATGTTGCAGGAGCCACTGCTTGCCGGAGAACGTAACAGCACCCACTAACTATGGTAAATTGGGGGGGGGGGCGGGACGGGGGGTGGAATGGGGGAGGGCAGGAGGCAAGGTGGGAGGGGGTGGCACCTAGTTTGGGTGACTTGCATTGGATCCTATCCCCTTCTTTGCTTCCTGACATGTCCCCTTTCTTTCCTTGGACTTGCACCAGCTAAAGAGCAGACATAGATCCAAGGAGATCCAATGGCAGGCAGGAGGCGTATATGGAGGTAAGGGACAATATTTTCCCTTATTTTTCCTAAGCCTCCAGATCTGCCTTCCTCTCCCCTGACGAGTGCAGTGCAAGCCTCTCTGGTATGGCTGCATTGGTGCATGGTGTGTGTGTGTGGGGGGGGGGGGGAGGATAGGATTGGGTTGTTTATTATTCTAATGCAGTGGTTCTCAAACTCTCAGGGAGAGTAAGTGTGTACAGGGACGGGGGGAAGGCAGTGAAATGATATGCTGGATTGCCCCACTTTGGAGGGGTGCAGGGGCTCGCTACCATTTACCGTTTGCAAAACCGGAAAAGGTTGCAATCGTGATTTTTACTGTCTCCTCATGTTGGGGAGTCCCGCACCCCTGGAAGGCTGCTGCAGGTCTGGTAAGTGGTAGCAAGCCCCTGAGCCCCTCCGAAGCAGTGCAATCTAGCGCATCACATCACTGCCTTTCCCCCCTCCCCACCCCTTAAGGAGGCAGAGACCAGGGCTCTCTGGCTGGTGTGTTGCAACACCCTAGTTTCAGAAGCACTGCTCTAATGTTATGGAAATGGAAAGATACTTTCAGAAAACAGGCAAAGAGATTAGTCATTAGTACTGTATATGTCAGTTAAGACCCCAGGAATTATCAAGTGAAGAAGAGAAACCAGCTTTATCATGGGGAGGGGGGAGTAACATGGACTTTGTGAAGTTATGTGGACATTGGTGCTAGCATTGATCTTTGCCTTTTCTCTGTTGGACAATCTAGGGACATCTTTATTGAAAATATGAAGTGGCAAGGCTGCCTTCTATCACGCAAATTCCAGGAGAGTGCTGGGAGAGACACCATTGCCAAAAAGTATACAGGTGGGATCTTGGTATCCACTGATTTGGCATCCACTGATTTGACTCACTACAAATACTGGGGTCCACCTTTAAATGCCTTGTAACAAGGGGGGGAAAGTGCCAAAATCCCATTTCCTTCCTTTGTGCTGTTAAACTGCACCGGCTACAAGCTTCTTGAGGTTAAAGTTAGCTTTAAGACCCACTTCCGTGTTTCCTACTCCTCCATTGTTGCCCTAGAATGCATCATAGAAACGCTATACTGCATTCAACCACTATATAGAATGAGTAATGTAATCTAATGGAAAAATTTCATTCCATTAGACTCCATTATTCATTCCATCTAGTGGCTGAATGCAGTATAGCACCTATAACTTGTTACAAGGTGGACCCTGGTATCTACTGGGGTTCCAGAATGGAACCCCAGTGGATTCCAAGGTTCCATTGTATGTTTTAATGCCTCTGATCACCACACCTCTAGAAGGACATTGAAGAGTTGGAAAAGGTACAAAGGGGGCAAACAAAATGAGTCTAGATTGGAGCATCTTTCTTGTAAGATGTTACAACATTTGGGGCTTTTTAGCTTGGAAAAAAGGTGATGAACCTGATGGAGACTTATAAAATTATCCATGGTGTGGAGAAATTTTCCCCCCCTCTTTCACAGTCCTAGAACTGGAGGCCATCTATTGGAAGTGACTGGTGGGAGATTCAAGATGCACAAAAGAAGAACTTCTTTTTCAAGCAGAACATAATTAGTCTGCAGAATTTATGGCCACAAGATGGGCACCAGTCTGGACACAACTTTAAAAGAGGATTGGACAAATTAATGGAGGGTGAGTCTATCAACGGATGACTTTGCACCACATCTGGCTTAAATGAAAGAAAGCTTCTGAAAACCAGTTCCAGGGAAGCAATGGCAGGAGAATTGTATGCTTTCTCTCCTGCTTGTGCACTTCCCAAAGGCAGCTGTTGGGCCATTGTGGAAACAGGATGCTGGACTAGTTGGGCCTTTGGCCTGATCCAGCAGGGCTCTTCTTATGTCTCCTTTAGATGTGGATAGAAAAAAAAGTACTACTGTATTTATTTTGAGTTATAATTAGTTGTGATTTTTTTTTTTCTTCCTGTACTTTTATTGCAGCTCCTGGTCTAAAATTAGTCTATGTAGGTGATCTTCAGTGCAGTACTTCTAGTTTCTGGCCTTTTGAAGAGCAATGACTTCCTGCGGTTTTATTTTCACCGAGTATTGACACTAGTTCTTGGATGTGGGAGCACACCATTGCCAAAGGCTCCAGCTAAGATGAAGGACTTCCTGCACTAGCAACTGCAGGCCCACACAATGAGGACACGTGGCAAAGCATTTGAAGTCTCCGTAAAAGCAGATGAAAAGAAAAAGTGAAATGGATGGCATTTTCCCTTGTGTTGCCAACTTGACCTGAAACTATTCTGGGATATTTTCCCTCCAGTGTGGTATAATATTGGAAAATCCTGGACCCTTCTGCTAAAATCTTCAGGATTGCTTTCAGTAGTCATGTGGAGATTCATGCTGATTCCTGGAGAAATCCCAAAACCTTAAAACAACAAACCACAGAAAAGAAATAAAAATCAGCCTTGCTCTCCAAACACTCACTGAAAGTAGTTTTTATCAACTCTCCAAAACTCTTAGCAGAGTTCCATGTAGGGCTGAAGCTATTCCAGGGGACTTTTGTTAAACACAATGTAGCCAGGAAAGTCCTATTAAAATATCAAGGATTGCTTTCAGAAGTCTCCTGGAGCCTGATGCTAAACCCTGGAGAATGCAAGCTAACCATGAACACACTAGTTCCACAATATGGTTGTGGAGCACAATGAGATAATATGGGTGTCATTGCTGAGAAAATAAGCAAAGCCTAGTATCACTTTTAAAAATGCAAACAAGGCAAGTCTTTCTTGGTGTTCTCTCTCCCTCTCTCTCTCTCTCCTACCTTCAAGACAATGATGAAGAGTTATCTTTATCATTGTCATCTTGGCTACAAAGATTCTGCTGCAATCTTGACTGACCAAGGAGTCTTAAAGCCCAATCCTAATGTTCACCCCTGCCAAGGCAATGGTGCCAAAATGGGAAATTGAAGATCCTCTGGCGCCATTGGGAAGAAAGGCAACCAGTAATGGCAGGATTGAGCTGCTAGATTCCCTCACACCCACCACTCTCTGATCACTGGAGTAAGAGATACAGTAGAAACTCTAACAGCCCAATCCTAACATGCCCTGGAGCAGGCAGGCCGGCTGGCCTGCGCTGCATTCAGAACAGGGATGGGGTGGGTTGCAGCACAGCTTGGAGTAAGTGAAATTCATTCCCCTTGCCCAATGTTGCAGGGCAGCTGCCCCGTGGGGCTACTCAGATCTACACCACTGCACTACAAAGAGGTGGTGCAGACCCAAGCGGTTGAGTATAAGGTTGGGCTGCTTGGGAGGGGGGTTAGGATCTGGTCCTGGTCCCACCCCCTCCTGGGCCTGGTACCTGGGAGGGGGGAGCAGACACTGATGCCTCCTAAAGGTGTAATGGAATGTTTGTTCCCTTAAAAACATTCCATTTTTGTATGGGAATGCATCGCAGCTGTTGGATAGGATTGGGACCTCAGAGTCATCAGCTTGATAATACAGGGAGTTTGTGGGCTAATTGTGAGTCAGGGTTGTCAAAGGCAAATGTCATCTATATCTGCTGAATTAATGTAGCACTGCAGAGATCTTGGGGCTAGGGTGATAACACACAGTGACCTCCCAGTTCAACAGTGAGGAAAATGTAGAAAAGGGTTTGAAAAGCAAGCTAGACAGTAGCCTTTGCTGATCCCAGGAGGGGAAGCAAGGTAAGGGATTGCTTTCTTGGTGGAAAGAGGTATCTCAGTGGCTGCTTGAGAAAGCAAAATGCCATAAGGCTGGTCTGGGTTCTGCTTACCTGGCATGCACCCAACACCAAGTTTGTGTGTATATAAAAATGTGGCAGGCAACAATTAGACCACCAACTGTACATTGTGACATCACCTTTCATAGCCCATAGCCAGCGCTTCCATTGTAAACCAATTTATTCTGTGATCGTGGATAGGTTGCTTCTTTTCATTATGCCTTCTTTCTCCTGCTGAAAAATTGAATCTGATAGTACAAAAACTATAGTGAACACTTACAGAGAACATTGAGTTTTCCAGACAAATGGAGATATTGATGAATGTGGTGAACTTATCTGTTGGGCATACTTCGTCTGACTGTGATGCGCCTTATTATTTAAACCAAAACTTTTCTTCTTTTCATTCTGCTATGACAGCTCAGCCAGTAGTGGATGAATTAGTTCATACAGTAGAAACAGATAAATTTTTGGAGGCTGAATGGGGTGAGCCTTGACAATGATAAATAACGAGTGTGCTGGAACCTGTGAACAGCAGTGTCTATAGAAGCTGATAAGAGTCCTTCAGTGATAGCAGAAATGGCCTTGGCTTTTCCAAGCAAGAAGTGACCAGTCGTGACTTAGGCAGATTGATTGTAACAAAGTTTTAATGTGGGTCCTGGCAACTATATGAATAGCCTGTGAAAGAGAAGCCAGTTAGTTCTTTCAGAGCAGGTCACTTCTGCTCATTTTTCTTTCCAAAAACAGGGGCTAGATGATAAGTCTTGACTGAAAGATGCACAGTGAATTCTGAAGACATGACACCCATTTATTTAATTTGGTGTGGAGACAATGAATAGAAAGAAGCTTTTCCTCCTCATTATACTATAGTGCGGTGGTTCAACATGAGGCCTGTGGGCCACATGCAACCTGTGAGGCTGTTTTTGGTGGCCTTCGAAAAGCTCCGCCATGGCCACCACCCACCATCTCCTGCTCCAGTGGCTTTTCCATCTCCCTGCCACACCATTCTGGCTTCTCTTGGAAGCCGTTCTGGCTTCTCTGACAATTACTTCTGCATCTGTGCACTTAGGAGTGATGTCAGGATTATGCGGTCCCCCCAGCTGTTAAAAGTTGGACCGCCATGTACTAGAGCCTTGTTCACACAAACATGACATGGATGCTATCCACACAGTACTGGAAGGGAGGTTGAGAGCCTGCCTCCTAAGCCTGCCTCTGCACTAAGGCACCAGCTAAGTCCATTCCCCTCCCATGAGTATAATGTTTGTCTGCAGTGACAAACACTGAAGCCGCTGAGCCTTTTCTTTAGTGTCCCAGATCACAAGGAAAAAGGCTCTTGTGTGTAGTGTTTATCACTGCAGAGCATGTTCACATGCATTTATTGTGCTGTGGAGGACAGGAGGTCTTAACAGTGTGACTGTATGGGGGTGGGTCTTAGTGGCTTGCATTGCATGGAAGCATCCACACAATCTTTCAGCAGGGCTTAGAAGTTGGGGCTCATCCTGTGAAAAGAGACTGGGGACAGATAAAAGGAAGTATATTAGTATGATTTATGGAATTCATAGCCACAAGATGAGGTGATGGTCAATAGCTTAGATGGCTTTTAAAAGATATTAGACTAATATCAATTGGTCATGATGACTGAATAGATCCTCCAGATTCAGACATAGCAGTAACGAACTTACCCCTCACTTGTCCGAGGGCAAAGCCACACCATCCACGATGCTGCCCCCCCCCACGTGATGCCTCCCCACCATACTTACCCAGTGTGATGGAACCTCACGCTACTCCAGGACCAAACAGCGAAGCATTCTGAGGCTTCCCCACAGTCTTAAACAGTATTTCTGGAAAACCAGAAGTACTGTTTCCAATCATGTTGAGAGCCTCAGAATGCTTCTCACATGGTCCTGGAGTCACAAGGGCCTCAGCACCTGGGGCATTTGCCCTGTTTGCCCTGCCCCAGGTCCGCTGCTGAGACACAGTATGTCCCAGTTCTGCTGGATAAATTGCCAGTTTGGTCCTTGATAAACAATGTCATATCTTCTCCTCCCACAGCTACATTCCTGTTATCAGGCTTTCTTCTGACAGTGTCTGCACTGGTGTGTGTGGAGAACTTCCATTTCTCTGTGGCAAAGAACATTTAATAGCCAAGGCAATGTGGCTTTGGGCAAAGACTGGTCTCGGCCATTGCTAGTTTGGAGGTATCTCCACCACCAATAGTTTTGCTAACCTGAGTAAAATGAAAGTTGGTGCCTGGAGTAGGAGAACTAAAAGGGAAGGGGAAAAGGCTGTTTGTCAGACATGTTGTGTTTTACTGATTTCGCAGGTCCTGTCTTCCACAGAGGCCTATTCTGCTTCCCAGAGATAACTTTGCTCTGCCCCATCTGTGCTTTTTTCGGGCTAGTTTCTTCTTCTCCCCCCGTCCATTAGATCAGGGGTGTCCAAAGTTTTTGGCAGGAGGGCCACATCATCTCTCTGACACAGTGTTGGGGGCCGAATTAATTTACATTTCAAATTTGAATAAATTTACATAAATGAATATATTAAAGGTGAACTTATATGAATGAATGAAGGTCTTGCAGTAGTTCAAGGCCTATAAAAGGCCTTGCACAAAGCAAGGCTGCCCTTTCCTTTCCTGCTGCTACTGCATCACAGACGTGAAACAACAAGCAGTGGAGGGAGCCCTCATCCCACAGCTCACTCGAGAGACCAAACAGTTGCCCTCACGCTGAGAGCAGTTGCATCGGGCCAGTGTGGGCTCCAACAAATCTCTGGAGGGCCAGAGGCTCATTGGAAGCTAGGGGCTCCCTGAGGGCCACATAGAGAGGCCTTGAGGGCCGCAAGTGACCCCCGGGCCGGGGTTTGGGCACCCCTGCATTAGATTCACAATGAAGACCCCTCATACTCACCAAAAACTAAACTCAGCAATGCCCTGCACTAATGGCTGTCTTGGAAACAGTCGCCAGGTATGGTGGACAAAGAAAGGATTCTCTCTAATTAACCAGAATGGGTTCGGGTACAGAAAACACACAGGAAGCTGCCTTATTGCGAGTCAAACCATTGGTCCCTTAAGCTCAATATTGCCTATATGTGCAAGTTTATAGCCAGTACTGTATAGCTATTATAGTAAGAATAAGGGCCTTTTCTAACCCTCCTTGGAGATGTCAGGTATTGAACACAGAACTGTCTATATGCAACTCATAAGCTTTACCACTGAGCTCTTTCCCCATCCCTGTATAGGTGCATAAGCAAGTGCTGCCAATGGTGTGGCTCAGCCTTAGCTACTACCATTTTGGAATAAATACTTGATAGTCATCTTATCTGACAACCTAAAGAGCACAAATACAGCACATTTTATTTGGTTGTTAGGTGAAGGCCATGAAATGGTAGAGTTTATTAACTCATCCGAGATAATCCTTGGTGTCTGTAGTAGGTCATATTTTTTCACAGTAGAAAAGTCTCCCAGTCATGAAGGAAAAAAGACTGGAGATTTATGCTATCTTGGTAATATCCATTTATTTACTCATATCAAAGTTGAACAGGGGGAGGGGGCTTGTAGAGAGATAATGCTCATGATAACACAGCATCATTCCCCAAAATGGCTTCTTGGCAGTGAAGTAGAAATTTCTCAAATGCTGGTCCCATAAAGATATAGCATTTTGTGTTTCCTGATAATATATCATTCCCTGATGGCAGACCTTAAAAACACCTGTCTTAAAACAAGCTCCATTGAGGCAATGTGCATGGGGCAATAAGTAGCAGTTACTGACTTGAAGTTGAAAGGCACTGTTATGATGCTCAAGAGTACTTTTTTAAGGGTGCAATCCTAACCCACTTTCCAGCACTGACATAAGGGCAATGCAGCTCCGAGGTAAGGGAACAAACATTCCCTTACTTTGAGGAGGCCTCCGTGAGTGACACCCAGCTGCAGGATGCAGCACATGTCCCATTGGCACAGCTATGCCAGTGCTGCAAAGCACTGACATAAGGGGTTAGGATTGTGCCCTAAGTCATATCTCATATCGACCTGGTCCAGAAAACAGATTTAGGGGCTGAGACATAATACAAGTTTAACCTTCAACACACCAGTCTTTTTCCTGGGTGACCTTGAGCCAGTCACTGTCTCTCAGCCTAACCTACCTCACAGGGTTGTTGTGAGGACAAAAGGGGGGAAGGGACTATGTACAACACACTGAGCACCTTGGAGGAAGGGCAGTATAAAAATGTGAACAGCAACATGTGAAAAAGATACAAAAGATAAATGTGAAAGATACATTCTTTGTATCTGAGAATATTAAACATTCTTTGTGACAGCATGTCTATCATCTCATTTCCTATCTTCACAAAATGTTCTGGGCAAAAATAGTCTCTAGGTGTAGCAAATGCTATTCTCTTTAAAGAGCTGATACCATTTCAGATCCTGAAATGAGGCAGAGAGAGTGTCAGGACCACTAAGTCCTGGTCAAATGTGTCCCAGCACTGGACATTTGTGACGGTTTTTTGCATCTCAGACATTTATGTCACCGTATATGTATATTTATATGAGATGTACTTTTAATTTTTTTAATGCAAAGGTAGGGTTAGGGTTAGGACTGGGATAAGAGGATAAGGATATATAATACAGGGTTTGATGCCCAGTTATATTTGGTTTGTTGCCCAGTTATAGTGCAAATAACCGGGACACACAAAGAAAACCAGAAAGTGCAGGGATGTCAATGACAGATTTGACCAGGACACAATTGTACAGGATGCAACTACCCTTGTACTGGCAGAGAGAGTCAAAGTGTGTGTGCATCTGTTTTAGAGCTAACATGTGTTTCTCTCTTGCTAGAAACAGAAGAGGCAACAAGGACAGGGAGAGGGAAAAGGCAGTTCTTTTCCCCACAGAGGCGGCAAGAGTGGTGGGTGGCAGCAGCAGTAGTCACATAAATTACAACTCCTTTCCTGAATGCCTCACAGGCTTGCCGTGGCTTCACCTGAATTGACCTGAAGCAAATGCTGCTTTTTTCATGTCTCTCATTCATCAAGTACCTTTTTTGTAGAAGTTTAGAGTTCTATACAAATAAGCTGCATACCAGATCTGGCATACACTCCTCCCCCACCCCACGCATAGCATAACATATATCGTTTCTTTCTTTCCCACTCAGCTCCCCACATGTTCCCCATTCAGCTCAATCATGCCTGCTTTGTGTTTTCAGCTCAGTGATGACAGTACAAGCACTTGAGTTTTTCCAATAAAGGAGAATGCAGAGTGTCTGAAGATTTCCCAGGCATTGTGCGGTCCTCCCGCTCCCCCTCCTGGTAAACAGGCGTTGAACAGACATATGCATAGAAAAGCACCCACAGGAGACAAAGAACTTTTATAATTGCACCGTCATAACTCCTGAGAAAGCACTCGTATCAGCTACAATGGATGGTTTAAATAAAAAAACCAGTGCTTTAATTAGAGCAGGGGTGTCCAAAGTTTTTGGCTGGAGGGCCACATCATCTCTCTGACACTGTGTTGGGAGCTGGGGGGGGATTAATTTACATTTAAAATTTGAATAAATTTGCATAAGTTTGCATAAATGAATATATTAACTTATATTAAGATGAATATTAATATGAACTCATATTAAGATGAACTTATATGAATGAATGAAGGTCTTGAATGAATGAAGGTCTTGCAATAGCTCAAGGCCTATAAAAGGCCTTGCACAAAGCAAGGCTGGCCTTTCCTTTGCTGCCTCTGCTGCATCACAGACATGAAACAGCAAGCAGTGGAGGGAGCCCTTATCCCACAGCTCACTCAAGAGGTCAAACAGTCGCCCTCACGCTGAGAGCAGTTGCGTCGGGCCAGTGCAGGCTCCAGTAAATTTCCGGAGGGCCAGAGGCTTACTGGAGACTGGGGGCTCCCTGAGGGCTGCATTGAGAAGTCTCGAGGGCCGCATGTGGCCCCAGGGCCGGGGTTTGGGCACCCCTGAATTAGAGGAACAACACTTAAAATCTATTTGATTGCTGCTAGATATTGTCCTGGTTATGGATTATCCTTTACACAAATCCTCACATTTATTCTCCCCCCCCCCCACTTTTTCTCTTTATTTATATTATCAAGAACCATGCCAATGGATGCTGAGCAAAGACAAAGCACTTGCACTCTAAAGCTGAGATCTGACTCATGTTGCCCATAGAGGCCATCCCTGCATCCACTGAATGGCTTGAGGCTTGCATTATGCAAATGTCATCAAGCCACACCATTGTCTCCTGAAGCAATGCACTCACAGACCCTTGGTTTGGCCTAGGTGTGTGCCCCACTATCTTGTGCTGGCATGATGCCATTTCATGCACTGGCAATGATCCCTGTGCTGAGCCAGCTGATATTCTGCTTCTATGCAGGGACCCTTTCAGGTGGAGGCTGGTTTTAGCAGGAAGCATGTCATTCATGCCACACCTGATGTGATGCTTAGATGATGCTGATGACGAGTCAGCTCCATTCACAGGGCTGAACTACTTGATCAGGCTGCTTAATAAGGCCAGCAGGATGGAACACTATGAGGAGAGCACATCCACATGTTTGATTCAATGCTGTAGTGCAGGGTTTCTCAAACTTCTCAGGAGCAAAACTCCTGAAATAAGTCTTTGCACAGAGTACTCTGCAGGGCTCTCTGCAGCTTATAGAAAATGAAAATACGAGCTATCACAATCCACTTCCAGTTTTGTGATCACAACCAGGAAGAGGGTCGTAATCACTATTTTCACTTTCTACAAGCTTTCTACAAGCCCTGCAGAGTGCTCCACAGGGCTCCCTGCCCCCTCAGACCTAGGTAGCAGGCAAGATAAGTTTAAAAACAACCCCCCCTAGGGATCACATTGCTGCCTTCCCCTGCCCCTAAGGGGCCAGTAGCTGGACCTCTAAGGGTGGGGCATTCTGATGCCCAAGTCTGAGAACCTCAGCAGTAGAGTAAGAAGCACCCTAGGATGAGGCAGCTACCTTTGTCAACACATTCCCATGTTACCAATAACAAATATGCATGCATGGTCCCACAGCATGCATAGTTGCATGCTTACTCATGGTGTCTTTGTAACACTGGCTTCACCCAAGCTGAATATTGGGTGGAGGTAGGCAGCAGAAAACGTCTTACAAACATTGGTTACACCCTAGCAGGAAGAAGCTCATGGCTTGTTCTCCCAAGCTTCTATTAGCTTGCATCTTTCCTTGTTGTCAGACTGTCCAAAGGCATGGAGAATGAGTCACCTAGACTCTCACCCTGGCCCCTCCCCTTAGGTCTGCACATGACATTCTACAAAACTCTGATACCTTCCTCCCTCTTCTAAGAAGCAGCCTTATTTATTTGCACATCTGATGGTTGATTTTCTGAGCTCCTAGCCAGCCTCTACTGTGCCAAAGAAAGCTGATCATAACTCCAAACGCATTACCTAACTTCACAGTCCTCTTTATTGTTGATAGGTATTAGTCACTCTTCTGCCAAAGCTCTCAGTTACTTCCAGCTATATGAAAGGTCCATAAAGCTCCAGGGGCTGAAGTGCATCATGTTTTCTCATTGCAGGGATTCAGTGTACTGCTGCACCATCTCTTTTCTTATTGAGGCCACCATTATTCCAAAGTAATCCCACTGCAGCCCTTCTAATGGACAATTGGGATACATGGTCTGATTATTTGATGTCCGAGTGTTCCATCCAGCTGCCAAAACAATGCTGATACTCGTTAAAGTCATTCAACATTTGGGTTTGAAAGAAAATTCATTGTATAGATTTTAAAAAGTTTATTTGTCACAGTTTTCCATGGTGGGTATTTTGTGCTGGCGGCATGATTAAATGTTATTTATAATTCTCTTTTCAGCAGAACATGCAGTGGAGTCTTGAGAAAGCTGAGCTTCCTTAATTGACTGACTTGGTCCCTGCAGGAGTGTGTACATTCCGAGTCGATGCTACTAAGTATTTGCTGCTTACTGCTTTTTATTGTTTAATTATTGCATTTTATTGTATTCTCTTTTTGCCTTGCATTTTATGTTTTTTGTAAGTTGCCTTGTACTTCCCATTATGGGGAGAAAAGAGAGATTAAAATATCTCACAGCCCCATCCACCATAGAGCCCAACCCAATCCAATCCAGCCATTTACTGCAGCAGAAGAGCTTCCACTGTCGTAAAATGGCTGCCAACGGCGTGCACAGTGGTCCATCAGCAGTCATGTTGGGAGCACTGCCGCAAGAGGTGGCAGTGCCCCCAAGATGTTGCTGGACCTGCCTGGATCCACTGGAGCAGGTAAGGCAGCAGCAGGGTGAGGAAGGAGCAAAACAGAGTGGGGAGTGGCAGGAAGGGAGAGGAACAGGTTGCAGAGAGTTGAATCTGGTGGTGCTGGCATGTGTCAGATACTGACCTCCTTATTTGCGGTTTCCCCAACTACTTTCTCTTTTCAGACTTGTGCCAGCTACAGAGCTGGTGCAGGTCCAAGGAGACTCATTGCAAAGCAGGAGGCTTATGGAGGGGCAAGGGGATTTAAATCCTCTTTCCCCTCTGAAGCCTCCTGATCTGTGCAGGCTCCTGCTGGATACAGCGTGCACCTTTTTGTCAAGTCTGCACTAGTGGAAGGTGGGAGTAAAAGGACTGGGCTCTTAAATATGTAAATAGGGTAGGTTTGAGTCCAGCTAAGGGTGTCATTACACATACATTGTTTAGGTGGGCACCTGAAATGTTTTGTGCACATTTGAATGCAGCAAAGGCTGTAGGCAAATATAGGCTTGTTCATCGGGGAGCCAGAACAAACGGCCTCTTCTGGTTTTCTGTATACTTGGTGGCCAAAACAGAGCTTGCCTCTGGTTTGCCATATGTGAAATGGTATTATTAAATAAATTATTGTTTTAAATTTTTAAATGCTGTTTTTCAGTGATGACAAAAAGTTCACAAAGTGGTTTATACAGCAAAGGGTTTTGGAAAAAAAAAGATTCCCTGTTCTTATAGGCTGGGGGGGGGGGGAAGAGAGGAAAAGAGCCCAGTAACAACTACTGTGAGGAAAGTTCTACTGGAATAAAGAACAATTGCTCTCCCCCTGCAAAATGTAAGACATCACCACATGAAATGGTACTTCATTGTCCAACAAGTAGGGGACCTGAACTGAGCGGTGTTTTATTACTTATGGCTGAGGTCCAGAGAACTACTAGGGCTGGGTGTGGCCAGTGGGATTCTAAACTTTTTTCTTTGATCCATAGCACAGCTTGCTTCTGAAGCACTTTCAAGAACATCAAAAGCATTTCATCACATAGCATGAGTGGGGTGGGAGCTGTTGGAGAAACAGAAGCCCAAAGCACCCTTGGATACACAGAACTAGTTGCGTGATCCTTTAGTATTCAGCCTACGTCTGGTAGCAAGAGAAGAAAAGACATTGTCAGTCATATGCAGAGAGCTTATTTTTGTTACTTTTAAGAATTTCATGTTATAGTTATGGACATATTATAAAACAGGTTTTCATTTTAAAATAACAAAGCAACAATGGCTTGCCACTTCAGTCAAATGAAGGGAAACATTTTGTACTTGCTCTGGGTCTAAAAAAAAGGTTTCATGATGTGTGAGATTCATTACTAATTATGCAATTATTTTGTTCCCTAGCACTTAGCAAGGAAAGAACTTGGAGAGCTTTCAGCAATTGGTAGTGTGGAGAAAATGATAAGTTACTTTTTGAACTCACAGTGTTGTTTTTTTTTCTCTTGTATTTTTAGAGTGTAATTTTATCGTATTGTTATGTTTTATATCCCCCTCCCATCAGTACCAATCAAGTGGCTGATCTTTCAGAAGACCTTAAAATGCTCATACAGCAGCGGTTCACAAACTGTGAACTGTGTATCATGAACTACCAGTGGGTCACAACACAATTTTTTGGTGAGTCGCGCACAGCTACCTGGAAGCTGTAAGATATTCTGGGGCACAATGCGGCCAACAAAGTGGGCCACACACCGATGCTACTTGGAAGCCACAATGCATTCTGGGATGCAGTGTGCCTGCTGTTCTGACAGAGTGGGTCACAGTGGTAAAAAGATTGAGAAGCAGTGGCCTAGAGCATTATATTTTTCTGCATGAGAGAGAGAGAGAGAGAGAGAAGATATAACATCAATCCATTACTGCCCTACTCCATGCCTGAAAACTTTAGCAACTAAGTAGGAAAAGCTGATTAGTGGGCTTCTGAGCTGTTTACCTGCTTTCCATTGGCACAGCACAGAAACCAGAGCCCACCCACATGCATCTATGTGTCAGCCTGGGCAGGAACCACCAGCCTCTGCAATTCTTTACAAAGTTGGTATGGAACCAGTAGCTGCAGCCTGAACGGAAAGGAGTAAGGCTGCCAGCTGAGCAGGGGTTTAATCCAGCTGCACTTGCCTTTCTGATGGCATGTGGCTAGGAGGAGAACAGACCAAAGTTCAGCTGCTTCCGGCCTAAGACTGTTGCAGAGGAGTCATCCCACTTGCACAAGGAGCAAGTCACCTGAGACCCTTGGAAAGTGATGGAGCTAACAAATGATCTAATTTAGATGTTAAGGCTATGGAGCAGGACACTGCTTTTAGATCATTGCCAGGGCTACAGCATAAGTTCTAAAACTGTTTTGGGCTCACCCATATTTTTGTTCTGTCATGGGTTTCAATATGTGGCTGGGCACTATCTGCCCTCCTCCAAGTGGCAGTTGCCCCACACTGAGCAGCCATCCCACTATATTCAGTTGTCCAGATTCATAAGAACTTAAGAAAAGCCTCACTGGATCAGGTCAAAGACCCACCTAGTCCAGCTTCCTGTACCTCACAGTGGCCCACCAGATGTCTCAGGGAGCACACAAGACAACAAGAGACCTGCATCCTGGAGCCACTCCCTTGCAACTGGCACATCAGAGAAAGCTTACTTTTAAAACCACAAGGTTGCACATACCCATCATGGCTTGTCACCTGTGATGAACTTTACTTCCAGAAATCTGTCCAATCCCCTTTTAAAGCAACTAGGCCAGACACCATCACCACATCTTATGGCAAGGAGCTTCACAAACAAATTACACACTGGGTAAAGAAATTTTCTTTGTTCTATCTCTCTCAACCCTCAATTTTAGTGGATGTCCCCTGGTTCTGGTGTTGTGTGAGAGGGAAAAGAACATCCCTCTATCCATCCCTTGCATAATTTTGTATGTCTCAGTCATTTCCCCCCAGGTGCCTTTTTTCTAGACTAAAGTTCATTTTTAATCAAAATCATTTAGTTTAGTTTAGTAATCAAACCTCTGCTCCATGTTTTAGTCACATGACTGCCCTGCTTATGCATAAATCAGGGCATGTGGCAACTTATTTTATCATCAGAAGGGTCTTGGTGGGTGAGGGGAACTGAACTTCCTTGTGACCAAATGTGCTTAAGCACTTTTGTCCCACTTAAAGATCTAGAACCAGGCTATGGGAGAATTTGGGGCAACTGACCATGGGAAAGTAAAGCAGGAGAATCCTGCGAGGAGACCATAAGGAAGCAAAGCAGGAGAATCCAGCTCCTCTTAAATTCATGCCTCTTTTGATATGCAAAATCAGACCCCATTGTTCTATGCAAGAACAGGGCAAAGGAATGATGAAACAAATATGGCTGCCACTGCCATGTCTAAGTTGGCTCCAAGATGCTACAGCAAGGCGAGTAACAAAATCATCAGAAATAAGAAGGCCATTTAAGGAAAACCATCTACTTGTTTTTCCTACATTCCTCTGACTACCGTAACCTCCTCTGCAATACTTCCCCTGAGGTCACAATTGACTATCTTCTTCATCCATGCCTCAGGCTGTGTGTATAGCTGGCACAATGCAAAAGAGGCAGAAGACAGATGATGGGGAAAGCAATCTTGTTTCTTAACACAGCAGGTAATCACAGGTGTTTGGAAAACAAACCTCTTCAGACCAGAGGGGGAAAAACACAAACCTGTTTGCAGCAGATTGCTCTTTTGGCGCTTGTGATCAATCTACTGGACTTGGAGAACACAGGCAGTGTGCAACACATTAGGGGATATCACCTGCCAGCAGAGAATTCACAGAGATTAGGATCACTTTCTAGAAAATGAAATGACATTTACCAAACTTTATTGTGCTTTGCAGAGATATCTGACTGGCTGAGTAAGCTGGGGAAGTGATTATTATAAAGATCTGGAGAATAGGCTTGCGCATCCTCAGTGCGTCAGTTAAAATGAACACTTCTGTTTCGAACACACACAAAATGGCATTTGCGTCACTCACAAATTCTGCAAAACAGATTAAGGATGCAATCCTGTATGCATTTACTTGGGAGTAAGTGCCATGGAATGCAACGGGAGTAGATGTGCTTGGACTGCACTAAAAGTCCATTCTAATCAGCAGAATTAATCTTCTTGCCCTTAGAGACACTTTCTACATCATCCACAGTTTAGCTGCATATAACAAGCAGTCACTCTTTGGCGGGATACTGTGAAATCCATCTTCGAATGATCAACGCCTGAGTATTTAAGACTCTCTCAGCTGCAGTGTGGCTTACTGAAAATGCAGTTTATGTTAAGCTACATTGTTTGGGAACAGGGAAGTTAAACAATGAGGAACGCCTTGCCACAGGATGTGGTGACGGCATCTGACCTGGATGCCTTTAAAAGGGGATTGGACAAGTTTCTGGAGGAAAAATCCATTATGGGTTACAAGCCATGATGTGTATGTGCAACCTCCTGATTTTAGAAATGGGCTATGTCAGAATGCCAGATGCAAGGGAGGGCACCAGGATGCAGGTCTCTTGTTATCTGGTGTGCTCCCTGGGGCATTTGGTGGGCCGCTGTGAGATACAGGAAGCTGGACTAGATGGGCCTATGGCCTGATCCAGTGGGGCTGTTCTTATGTTCTAATGTGAGAATTCTGTTGGGTTTAATAGAACAGTGAAACATGACTGGGGCATTTTTTTTCCTAGAGACTTTCTTATTCCAAATCTAAACACGTTTTATTTTCCCTACAATTGCACCTGATTTGTTTATCTAAAATATTTCCACCCCACATTTCAAAGGTAGACCTCAAAGCAGGTGCAATAGTTACAACAATTTCATCATAAAATAGTAGAACACTGCTGTGAAACTAATATACACACACAACTACCAACAAATGACAGCAATATTCAATTGGTGGAGTCTATTAAACATCAGTAAATACCTTGGAAAACACTAGTTTTTGCCTGGTGCCTAAAAACCATCAAAATCACTTGAGAGAAGCCATAGGTTGGTGTCAGAATATTTACTTTGCATAGGTACAATCCTTGACATCTCCCAGTTGGATGGGAAAAGATTCCCTTCTAAAACCCTGGAGAACTGCTTTGTAGGCAGTACTGAATTAGATAGACCAATGGTTTGACTCAGTATGGAAGACAGCTTCCTAATAAAGTGGTTGCCGGGTAACCAGATAAAGAGAAGTTCCACAGGTGGTGAACGACCACAAATAGGTCTCATAGCTACCCACCTATACTCAGAATGTGAAAGAACCCAGAGCCTCCGATAAAAATCACAATAAGCAGTCAGCTTCATATGGGCAAAGCTATTCCCTGAAGGCCTCCTTTTGTACCATCACATTCTTGAAAGCACATGCAGGGCTGTTCAATGCTGGAAATGTCACAGAGGAAGTGTTCCTTCCTACCACGTGAAGTCCATGGTTGCAACATCCACAGTCACCGATCTTTCATTGTAGATAGACACTAAATAGCACAGCCCAAGATAGAAATATATGCTGTATATAGTCAGGTGTAATAAAACCCTGATGACTGCATTTTCTAGGGGAATGCAGCTCTAGAGGAGATTTGTAGCAGAGAAGAGGTACAGAAATGGTTACCCAGCATTGTCTCTGTCCAAAGATTTCCTCCCTAAAGTGCTTGAGAGCAACTTTTTCTCCCAGTAGAAATTCAGACACCTGATTGCAAGGGAAAATATATCTGGATTCCAGTGAGGTAGAAGAGCAGCTTGGGGGAAAGTTGAAGGAGGGAAGCAACAAATGGCTTGAGGACCAACACCTCCTTTCTTGTTTTCTATTTCAAATTGTACTTCCCAGTTCTATTTTTTTTATCCTAGGTGTTGGTTAGATTTGTGTCCTGTGTAATGTCCAATTCCATTCTCAAGGGGAGAAAGCAGTCTTGACCTGAGATGGAACTGAACCTCATGTGCCCCCTCTCCGGGGATAGTCATGGCTTCCATTTAGAAACATCTATCAATTATCTTCCTATATTTAAATTAGCAATTATTGTAAGTGGTGACTGTGGTAAATGGTAGTCATTTAAGGATGCAGGGGCATTATAAGTACACAGCCGTTGCATTGAACAGAACCAAAGATTAAATTATATACTCTTTTGTTCTAAAAGTGGTTTGCAGGTCAATTAGCTTTTGTGCTGGCTCATTGTGCAGCGCTGCTATTAATGTGGACATTAGCACACTTTGGAAAACTTAGCTGTGCTGACCAGCTTTGAATAGAAGAGATTTGAATATTTGCTGCAAATGTTACATCCATTAAGATTTGCTAATTTCAATGGCATGGATTTTCATTAAACATTCTTTCTGGTTTGCAAGCAAATTGATTCTAACGGTGCAAAATGAAATTAAAATGAACCATCTTTCAGTTCTGGACAATCACTACTCATTTCAAACAATTATAGTGCCAAATCCAGTTCACTCTTACCTCTGTGACTGGTTTTTGTAACTGGCTTTATTCTAGTACCTAAGTAATTATTACACAAACTGTACTTTGAGTGTTTGTAACCTACTGAACAATCATTTTCCCTATTTTTAACAAAAACAGAATCATTGGTAGAGAGTTCTCATCTAGTTTTGGCTAACCCAGAGAATTCATAGTACAGGATTCTGAACTATCAGATTAATGGCCCAAGCCTATCAGGGCTGGTTGGCAACAGAACACAAGTTCCACTGCCAGCCACTGCTGAGAAAGCACCACAAAAGCACTTTCTGGCAGCACAGAGTAGCACATTGCTGGGACACCAGTGGGAAGACTGGACCCTTCCTGCACATGTCTTCAGCTCTCCTGCCACTTGCCAAAGCAGTGTACGGTTTTTAAAAGGACCCCTAAATAAAACAACAACAACAAAAAAAAGCTATGCAGTCAGACAGCCAGCAGCAGGGTGGGGGCTATCCAGTGTTCTGCATCGAGTGCCACATGTATGAGTATATGCCTCTGGGGCATAAGTCATGGGTGTGTCCTCGATGCAAGGAGCTCCAGGCTCTCAGGGAACGCGTCCGCTCCCTTGAAGCCTTGGTGGCCGACCTGGAGAAGCGCAGGCAGCCAGAGGAGGACCGTGGGGAGACTTCTGGGGACGATCAGGCTTCGTCCCAACCTCAGGCGTGCAGCTCCTCGGCTGCCCGGGTGGGAAGTCTCGGGACTGGAGGACGTCATCCTGGAGAGGAGGGAAACAATCCCCTAGGGGGGACCCTTTCTCCAGGGGATGGGCCCGTATCCGAGCGCACTCGGGATACTCCTCGGCGGGAGGGGGGTCGGGGGCTTCTTGTAGTGGGGGATTCGATTATTAGAAACATAGAGAGGGGGGTTTGCGACGGATGTGAGGACCGCATGGTGACTTGCCTGCCTGCCTGGTGCGAAGGTTGCGGACATCACTTCTCGTCTAGACAGGCTGGTAGACAGTGCTGGGGGAGAGGTAGCGGCTGTGGTGCATGTCGGCACCAACGATGTGGGCAAGTGTAGCTGGGAGGTCCTGGAGGCCAAATTTAGGCTTTTAGGCAGGAAGCTGAAATCCAGGACCTCAAAGGTAGCGTTCTCTGAAGTGCTACCTGTTCCACGCGCAGGGCCAGCTAGGCAGGCGGAGATCAGGGGTCTCAATGCGTGGATGAGACGGTGGTGTAGGGAGGAGGGGTTTAGATTTGTTAGGCACTGGGGAACGTTTTGGGACAAGCGGGGCCTGTACAAGAGGGACGGGCTCCATTTGAACCAGAATGGAACCAGACTGCTGGCGCATAACATTAAAAAGGTGGCAGAGCAGCTTTTAAACTGATCCCTGGGGGAAGGCCGACAGGAGCCGAGGGGCATCCGGTTCGGGACTCCTCATCCCTATGGGATGAGGATGGGGAGGTTAGAGAACAACAAGACAAAGGCAGAGTAGGAGAAGAAATTGGGAAAGGTAGGGTGATGGGATGTGATAGACGGTTTGGCACAATGAGAGGATGCGGGGACAAAGGAGCGAATAAGCAGCCCATCCTGGGGCATTCCGTGTATAAATGCTTTTATGCGAATGCCCGAAGTCTACGAGCAAAGGTGGGAGAACTGGAATGTCTGGTGACAAGGGAAAATATTGACATAGTGGGCGTAACGGAAACCTGGTGGAATGCGGAGAATCAGTGGGATACCGCAATCCCGGGCTATAAACTCTACAGGAGGGACAGGCAGGGGCGTGTTGGAGGTGGGGTGGCCCTCTATGTTAAGGAAGGGATAGAATCCAGCAAAGTAGAGATTGAAGGTGGGTCCGACTCCACCGTAGAATCTCTGTGGGTTAAATTACCAAGCTTGTGCAGCGATGTAATACTGGGGGCGTGCTATCGTCCTCCAGACCAGAAATCTGATGGGGACCTTGAAATGAGGAAACAGATCAGGGAGGTGACAAGGAAGGACAGGGTTGTAATCATGGGGGACTTCAATTATCCTCATATTGACTGGGTCAATTTGTGTTCTGGTCACGATAAGGAAACCGGATTTCTTGACGTGCTAAATGACTGTGGCTTAGATCAGCTAGTCACGGAGCCCACCAGAGGACAGGTGACTCTGGATTTAATTTTGTGCGGTACGCAGGACCTGGTTAGAGATGTAAACGTTACTGAGCCATTGGGGAACAGTGATCATGCTGCAATCCGTTTTGACGTGCACGTTGGGGGAAAAATACCAGGCAAATCTCTAACAAAAACCCTTGACTTCCGACGGGCGGACTTCCCTCAAATGAGGAGGCTGGTTAGAAGGAGGTTGAAAGGGAGGGTAAAAAGAGTCCAGTCTCTCCAGAGTGCATGGAGGCTGCTTAAAACAACAGTAATAGAGGCCCAGCAGAGGTGTATACCGCAAAGAAAGAAGGGTTCCACTAAATCCAGGAGAGTGCCCGCATGGCTAACCAGCCAAGTTAGAGAGGCTGTGAAGGGCAAGGAAGCTTCCTTCCGTAAATGGAAGTCTTGCCCTAATGAAGAGAATAAAAAGGAACATAAACTGTGGCAAAAGAAATGTAAGAAGGTGATAGGGGAGGCCAAGCGAGACTATGAGGAACGCATGGCCAGCAACATTAAGGGGAATAATAAAAGCTTCTTCAAATATGTTAGAAGCAGGAAACCCGCCAGAGAAGCGGTTGGCCCTCTGGATGGTGAGGGAGGGAAAGGGGAGATAAAAGGAGACTTAGAGATGGCAGAGAAATTAAATGAGTTCTTTGCATCTGTCTTCACGGCAGAAGACCTCGGGCAGATACCGCTGCCCGAACGGCCCCTCCTGACCGAGGAGTTAAGTCAGATAGAGGTTAAAAGAGAAGATGTTTCAGACCTCATTGATAAATTAAAGATCAATAAGTCACCGGGCCCTGATGGCATACACCCAAGGGTTATTAAGGAATTGAAGAATGAAGTTGCAGATCTCTTGACTAAGGTATGCAACTTGTCCCTCAAAACGGCCACGGTGCCAGAAGATTGGAGGATAGCAAATGTCACGCCTATTTTTAAAAAGGGAAAGAGGGGGGACCCGGGAAACTATAGGCCGGTCAGCCTAACATCCATACCGGGTAAGATGGTGGAATGCTTCATCAAAGATAGGATCTCAAAACACATAGACGAACAGGCCTTGCTGAGGGAGAGTCAGCATGGCTTCTGTAAGGGTAAGTCTTGCCTCACGAACCTTATAGAATTCTTTGAAAAGGTCAACAGGCATGTGGATGCGGGAGAACCCGTGGACATTATATATCTGGACTTTCAGAAGGCATTTGACACGGTCCCTCACCAAAGGCTACTGAAAAAACTCCACAGTCAGGGAATTAGAGGACAGGTCCTCTCGTGGATTGAGAACTGGTTGGAGGCCAGGAAGCAGAGAGTGGGTGTCAATGGGCAATTTTCACAATGGAGAGAGGTGAAAAGCGGTGTGCCCCAAGGATCTGTCCTGGGACCGGTGCTTTTCAACCTCTTCATAAATGACCTGGAGACAGGGTTGAGCAGTGAAGTGGCTAAGTTTGCAGACGACACCAAACTTTTCCGAGTGGTAAAGACCAGAAGTGATTGTGAGGAGCTCCAGAAGGATCTCTCCAGACTGGCAGAATGGGCAGCAAAATGGCAGATGCGCTTCAATGTCGGTAAGTGTAAAGTCATGCACATTGGGGCAAAAAATCAAAACTTTAGATATAGGCTGATGGGTTCTGAGCTGTCTGTGACAGATCAGGAGAGAGATCTTGGGGTGGTGGTGGACAGGTCGATGAAAGTGTCGACCCAATGTGCGGCGGCAGTGAAGAAGGCCAATTCTATGCTTGGGATCATTAGGAAGGGTATTGAGAACAAAACGGTTAGTATTATAATGCCGTTGTACAAATCGATGGTAAGGCCACACCTGGAGTATTGTGTCCAGTTCTGGTCGCCGCATCTCAAGAAAGACATAGTGGAAATGGAAAAGGTGCAAAAGAGAGCGACTAAGATGATTACGGGGCTGGGGCACCTTCCTTATGAGGAAAGGCTACGGCGTTTGGGCCTCTTCAGCCTAGAAAAGAGACGCTTGAGGGGGGACATGATTGAGACATACAAAATTATGCAGGGGATGGACAGAGTGGATAGGGAGATGCTCTTTACACTCTCACATAATACCAGAACCAGGGGACATCCACTAAAATTGAGTGTTGGGCGGGTTAGGACAGACAAAAGAAAATATTTCTTTACTCAGCGTGTGGTCGGTCTGTGGAACTCCTTGCCACAGGATGTGGTGCTGGCGTCTAGCCTAGACGCCTTTAAAAGGGGATTGGACGAGTTTCTGGAGGAAAAATCCATTATGGGGTACAAGCCATGATGTGTATGCGCAACCTCCTGATTTTAGAAATGGGTTAAGTCAGAATGCCAGATGTAGGGGAGGGCACCAGGATGAGGTCTCTTGTTATCTGGTGTGCTCCCTGGGGCATTTGGTGGGCCGCTGTGAGATACAGGAAGCTGGACTAGATGGGCCTATGGCCTGATCCAGTGGGGCTGTTCTTATGTTCTTATGAGAGGTGGGAGGGGTAGGGATGGCAGAGCAGGGGCAGGGAGGGAGTGACACTGGGCAGGGAAGCTGCTGGAGGGGATTGATCCATTGGCAATGATATGCACTTAATCCGACTGCACTTTCCTGCAGCCTTCCTGGTCCCTTTCTCTCCTCAGACATGTGCTAGAAAATTTGCTAGCAAATGTCTGAGAGACCCATTGCAGAGCAGGAAGCTTAAGGAGTTGCCTCTTTTTTTGCCTCTGAAACCTCCTGATCAGCACCCCACCCGGATCAGCTGGATTCATCTGGATACAGTACACCCATTTTCTCCATAAAGGCAAAAGGAGGACCATACATTGTCCATACAGACAAGAGGATGCACTTCTTCCCACAGCCCTACTATAGAATTAGTTGTCACAAGATGCAGTGATGGCCCACTAGTTTTGATGGCCTGAAAAAGTGATCAGACAAATTCATGGAGGCGTATCAATGACTACTTGTCATGATAGTGCCAATGGCTACATGCCACTTCCAAGTACAGAGGCAGTGAGCCTCTAGATAGCAGTCACAAGGGAGTAACAGCAAGAGAAGTCTGTTGTCTTCATGCCCTGATATGAGCTTCTCTGAGGCATCTGGTTGGTTTCTGTAGGAGACAGAATGCTGATATAAACAGACCTTTGGTTCTGATCTAGCAGAGTTTTCCTTATGTCCTTATTCCTAGCAATAGCAGCTTTTCATGTGAGAAGCAGATCTCAAATACAATTCTCACAGACACACAGACACAGACACAGACACAGACACACACACACACACACACACACACACACACACACGTAGATGTCTGGAAAAGCTATTTTCATACTTTAATGCCTATTAAGTCTTACTTGAAAAGCTCAATTTACATTTAATTCTTCCTATTACATATTAATTTCACTGTAACTTCAGGAGGCAGCAATATACCAGCCCTTGCTAGGATGTATGAGTGTAGAAGAGGTGGGAGTGAAGGTGAGAAGATGGCAGGGGGAAACAAAGGACTTTTTTGAGTTTGAGTTGCTCATTTTCATCCTTGTCAACAGCAAATTGCTTGTCAAACAACTCACAAGGGAGCAAGTACTGTCAGTTAAGCATGAATAATATTGGAATCCTATACCCCATCAGTCATTGCAAAGATCTTCAAATGTCCTTGCTTCTTCTCTTCATTGCCAACAGGACGTCTTGGCAATAATAAGAGTTGGCTTCTTCCAGATGCCCAGTTGCTGCAACTTTCCAAGTAAGCTCCTTCTTAAAGCTTAAAAACAAAACAAGTCTTACAGAGTCACTACTGGCAAGAGTCACTACTGAGATTATGAGTTTTTTAAAAAATGTGATGCACTTTTAAGAGGTGGGTTAAGCAGCTGTCATTGTTAGAGTGGCCATAATGTCTATGGCAGCAACTGTTACCCTGCACATGCCTGATCTTGGAAGCTAAGCAGGGTCAGGCCTGGTTAGTACTTTGATGGGAGACTGCCTGGTAATACCGGGTGCTGTAGGCTTATACCATAGTCTTTCGAACCATAACATCTATCTAGGCAGCTGAAATATCTACATATGAATATGCAGCACTTAAGGTAGTGGTTCCCAAACTGTGGGTTAGGACCCACTGATGGGTCACACCCTGGTGGGTTGCCAAACAGTGATGAAAAGATCAAATAACTATTTGCTTCTAATTACTCTGCAAAGAGTTCAGCTACTTCAGTTTGCAAAAGAGCTGCAAACTGCCCTGCAAGGAGCTGAGCTCCTGTGTAAATACAGAGAGATAAAGTTTGAGGGTCTCTTTTCCTGGTTACTATTACTTATAAATAAATTAATGAAATATTTCTTTCTAGACCCCTCCTTTTTAAAAATCTCATAAACTTATATGGGTCTCAACAGAGTGTTGTTTTAAAAAGTGGGCCCCAGTGCAAAGAAGTTTAGGAACCACTGACTTAAGGAATTTGTTTCAGCCCAAACCAGGGAATTATAGGGAAAGAAATGTCATAATATGTCTAAGCAATGGGGAAAATTAGGCACAGAGAGCCAAAACTATTTTTTAAGGTTAGCTCAACTAGCTAGCTATAGTTCCATTTGTAACTGTGATATGTTGGTCGTCACAGTACCCAAGATTGTAATCCTATACAAACTTTCCTGGGAGTAAGTCCCATTTAACACAATAGGACTTACTTCTGAGTAATCCTGCATAGAGTTGTGCTGTAAGAGTGTGCTATTAATATTGTTGGTGTTAACAACATTTTCATTCAGAACAATATAGAAATGAGTCTTTGTTTTGCTGATTTAAACTTTAACATCACCAAATGTCTTACGTTTGAGTTGCTTTAATTGTTCACATGAAACTGAGCATTTATGGGCAACAGAGGGCTATAGAACCATATGTGCTTAGTTATGAAATTATTTCCTACACTACTTTGAGACTATTTCATGTCATTTCTTTGTAGTGCCATTTCTTATCAAAGCTTCTGCTCTTTAGGAACGCACTAGCAACTGCTACCTTGCACATGCCCGATCTAATCTGATCTCAGAAGCTAAGCAGGGTCAGGCCTGGTTAGTACTTGGATGGGAGACCGCCTGGGAATACCGGGTGCTGTTGGCTTATACCATAGTCTTTCGAGACTGAAGGTTGCCAACCAGTCAATCTTGAGAGCCAGGAGGGTGTGGTAGTTTGGAAGCCGGGCTTACACCTGGAAAGTCCCTGCTCAGCCGTGAAACTTCCTGGGTGACCCTGGGCCAGTCACTATCTCTCAGTCTCACCTACCACCTCACAGGGTTAATGTGGGGACAGAAGGAGAGAAGGAACTATGTACACCACCCTGAGCTCTATGGAGGAAGGGCAGTATAAAAGTGTGGAAAAATAAATAAATAATTAAGAAGTGGCTTAAACCAAACAGGAGAAGAAACACCAAGCAATTATCAATGGGCAGCCCAATCCTGAGCTGCCTGGAGCTCCTGGACCCGGCGGCTCCACGGAGGGCTCCCGCCAGATCCTGTGCCTCCCGCGCTACCGCTCTGGCGGGAGCCCGGCAGTGAGCCCCACAAATGTGCCTTATGGCATGTTTGCAACTGAGGTCCACAGCGTGGAGCCATGCCGCAGACCTCAGGATTGGGTTCTAAGACTCAGAAATCTAAGTGAACCAGATTTCTAACAGAGGCAGATTGCCTTTTAAGCCTCCATAATTTATTGTCCCAGTCTAACAGACCAACGGACGTATAGTTTTTCCATAAAACTGCCACTTGGATTTACTCATCAAAGGCTGCAAATACATGTACACAGTCCTAAAGCTAATGAGCAAGCTACACTCTGTCACTGTAATTTCAGCGTTGTTTATCTCTGCATGTCTGGCTAGCCAACATATAACAAAAATTGTAAGACTGACACAGAAATGGAAATGGCGGCACAGGATGTGAAAGCAAATCTCAACCACCATTTACTTGGTTGGAAATTAAGGAACTTACCAGTCCCAAAGATTAATACCCCTCTTCCACCTCTTAAAAGGATACAGGGCACTCTGAGAGTCCCTCAACAGTCTAGGTTTCCCAATATATGTAGCGTATTGATATTGGATGAGAAATATTATGACTTGAAGGAGCAATATATGTACAGTACTTGTTATAAATGTATACCCCACCTTTAAACAAGTGTCCCCCAGGCAATTCACAATATGAAAGGAACAAGAGGAACAGCACACAGAGCAGCATAAGTTCAATTCTGAAGATTAAAAGGCCTGGAAGATCATAAAAAAAGATCTTCCCCTGGCACTGAAAAAGCATCAGAGCGGGTGCCAGGCAAGCCTCCTTGAGAGAATGTTTCAAAGATAAGGTGCATATAAATAGTAGTAGTAGCAATAGTAGTAGTCTATCATCATAATCATCATCATAGGAACAGCACATATACTATGGCAATATCTGTAATGCAGCAACATAAAAACAAAAAATAGCTGCCTATCCTAGGTCCTTGGGAAGGACTCGACAGGTGAATATATACAAAATCCAGTCAAAAACTTCATGACTGTGCAAAAATTGGATAATAACAGGATCGATCCATCGCAGGTCCTTGGGAAGGACACAATATCTGGACAAAACAAACCAATCAATAACACCTACCTGTGCGAAAATAAATAAATAAATAAATAAATAAATAAATACATACATACATACATACATACATACATACTCTCCTTACTCAGTCATTCCCTGCCTCACCTCACGTGGCATGGGTACCTAGAGGAGAGCCACTAAGGATGACTGTGGTGTACAGGCAGCTTCATGTGGCAGAAGACTCTTACCAGGAAGATAGGTACGGCAGAGCCTGGAATAGTATGGATCATAGTAATATTTGGCACACTCAGTCCTGAAGATTCCATTCTGTCTTGGTCTTACAGACAGGAGGTGGTAGAACTATACTGACTGCACCACGTCAGATTGCAGGTGGGAGGCAGTGACAGAACGCTCTTCCATGCAGGCAAAACGTCCTTTTATGCAGAACACTTATATGTTAGGGAGATGGTTAGGCAAGGATCCTTCTCCTTGACATCTAGTTTTCTATGCAGGGAATGTTTTTGCTGAAGAGCATTCAGCCATGTGAGCCCCAGTCTGAATTGATGATTTCCCTGATTAGGAGAAACAGATTCTCTAAGGATATATGAACTGCTGAGCTTTGTCCCCTCAAAACACTATTTTAAGCCCCTATTTTGCTAATTCAGTTTTATTTATTTTTTTGTTAAGAACTTATTTATTATTTTCATTACATTGTTGAACTAACACAAAATTTTAAAAGACTTCCACATCTCTACTACAGGCTTACAAACATAAATAATAATAATATCTATCTTCATAATATTTGACACAATAAAGATTAAACTTAATATTAGATCTCTTTTACATCTATCTCTTCTATTCAGTCTCCAAACCCACAGGTATATAATTCATTACCATCTAAGCTCTTCAGGAAAATCACAAATGGCTTCCACTCAGTCAAAAATGAGTCTATTTTCTTTTCTCTAATTAAAGCTGTCAACTTTGCCATCTCCGCCAGCTCCAGCATCATTGCCAGCCAATCTTCTACTGTTGGTATGCTGGAGCACTTCCATTTCTGTGCATAGAGTATCCTTGCTGCCATTATCATGTACAGCAATAATACACCATGTTCTCTTTCCAATTGTTTGTCCATCAAACCCAACATGAAAAACTCCAGCTTTCGCTGTATATTCTTTAAAATTTTCTGAATCTGCACATGAATTGGTGTCCAATATGTTTTGCAAATTTGCAGGACCACCACATATGAAAAAATGATCCCTCCTGGTGTTCACATTTCCAACAACGTCCCATTGTGTTATAAAATTTAGCCAACTTCATGGGAGACAAATACCAACGGTACATCATCTTATAGAAATTTTCTTTAAGATTTAAAGTAAACTTCAAACCTCTTGTCCACAAACCCATCCATTGATCCATTGAAATACTGTAACCAAAATGCTAATTCAGTTTTACAGATTGGGTTTGGCTCCAGAACCTATTCTGGATGACAGAACTGAACCCTGAAACAAGTGAAAAAAAACCACTTAGTTTAGTTGCACAGATATTTGAATTATGACCATAACCAAATCCATAATCCCTATCTACTGCTAGCACTTTTTTCTGGAGATGTCTCTAATTCTATATTGGTATACTAGACTACAGAACAGAACAAGTTTAAAGTTTCAACAATAATCTTGTGGGGGGGGGGGAGAAGATGGCATCACCACATATTGGAAGAGGATGGCATCACCACCAAACAAATATCTTCTGTGTTGCTGTTCAAGTTGCCAGAGACTGCCTAGTTGTCGTAAACTTGGGTCTCACTCCCAGGGTTTTGGGTGCTCAGAGTTGTTGGTTCTGAACCCTAGAGCTCTCAAAGATCCCTGGTCGGTAGTACTGCCACCACCCTGTAAGAGCCAGTGCCTCAGTCCAGGGAAACCAAGACCCTTTAGGCTTAACTATATCCCTTGTAGGCACTGAGCACTTTCTTTACTTAAAGTCTCAGTCCTCAAGTTTCTAGTCCACAACGAGGATTTTTGGTAGCTTGCTGAACGGCTAGGCAGGATTCTGAACCTTTGTCCCCAACAGACAATGAACCAACATGGTAAAAAGATTTTCTACTTTATTAAATACATAAGGTTACAAAAAGGTTACAAAAGGCAGCAAATGCTAGAGGCATAAAAACTTCTAGGAAATATCAGCATAAAACAACAAAGCTAACTTGCTAACTCTATTATTCTCTAACCCTCACCTGGGTCAGCTTCTTTTGTAGATCCTCAGGCCAGTTACCTATGGCCACATGGTCCTGGTGGGGCAGGATGTGCACCCACCACCTCTCTCACCCAGAGACCAGGAACAAAGACCCTTTCCTCCGGAAGTGGGGCTGGAAGCTCACCCTCTCAGCTCTTCCCTCCCCCTTGGAGATCTACAGCTGCATTCCAACCTTGATGGGCGTCTTTCTGGCTCCTAGGTGCAACATAATCACCATCCATTGAGATGTAAATCCTAGCAGCCAGGAAATGCAAGCCACTTCTGTGTTACTGTTTTAGCTTGGTTCAGGCCTTGCAGTGCTACTAGGCCTGAACTGTACATATCCATGACACTAGTCCAGCCCCTTCCCTGAAGGGATCTCACAGAAATTAATGAATTTGTCTTCAGAGCAGCATAACACCTCCTAGCTTCCATAGGAAGCTCCTTTCCTTGCATTTTGAAACTTCAAGGGATCTGAGCAAACCAGCAAGTTAGTAGAGGCTCGTAGGTTCTAATCATCACTGGCTTGGCAGATTTTGTTTTGCAAATGGTGGAGCGTGGAGTGTTTTCTCTCCTCTCAGCATCTATGCACTCTCTCCCTTCCACACACACACACACAGCATGTTGCTTTCTGTTTCCCAGCTGAATTTAATCTGCATCCCTCTTCCTGCAAAGCTAAGCAACGGCCCTTGTCTGCATCCACCTCTACACATGCAGTTGAATGGTCTCTGACAAATTCCGTTCCGTAGCTGTCCCCAAAGCAGCAATTTGGAGGTCTGATTTGAAAGTTTCATAAAGGGAATAATGGGAAAACTGTTTATCAGCACTTCTAATAGTTTGATAGGTAAGATTTTTTTACCTCCATAGGAAAAGTCATTGATTCCTCCCTTTCTCTCTCTCTCTCTCTCTCTCTCTCTCTCTCTCTCTAGCAGGAATACGAGCCTTTAAATAGCAAACAAATTACAAACTGAGAGGCTACACAGCCAATTCTTTAATTTCCAAACTGTCACCTCTTCCATTTGCCGTCCTGTCCTGTGCTTAGCAGCTTGATTTCCCGTGCTCTGTGACACACTGCGATCCCTGTTATGTTCCTGTTGATTATGCCTTCGACATGACAAGCAACTGTCTTCATTCTGTCAGCCACACTAGCCAACAACCATGTCAAGAGCAGATGGATGGAAAGGGGTGGGGGATCGTCTTCTCATTTCCTACTTCTTGGCTTATTTTCTGGTGGAAAGACAATACACACACACTGTGTTTTTCCCCATCCAGGGAGCAAGACAGCCATCTCTTACGTACCTTGAAGCTTGCTTTTGGAGGATTCAGTGGCGTCACTAGGGTTTGCATCACCCGGTGTAGGAGGCCAGTGCATCACCCCCCTGCAGTGGGCGGGGCAACGCTTTAGGTGGTGGGCATGGTGATCTACCATCGCCCCGCCCCCACTGGTTTTTTGGCTGTACCTTTTGGTGGAGTAAAGATATTTCAATGTAGTTTGTTTCATCGCATTCTGCATGAAATTACACATTGATTGATATATAACATGATGGTATTATTCCTCCAAACTCTGATTTTAGTGATTTTGGTCACTAGCGGTGTCACCTCCCCCCAGGGTGTCAACTTACTAACACCTTATTGGAGCAGTTCTCAGACTTTTAGCACTGGGACCCACTTCTTAGAATAACAATCTGTCCAGGACACATCATAAAGCAAATTAAAATAAATAATTATAAATAAATTAAAGTAAAATCAATAAATAAGGGAAAGCCAGCCCTGTTCCAGCAAGTAAATTTTTATCTGTAGCCTGCCTGCAATAACATCCCCCCCCAAAGAATCAGTAAGATTTTCACCCCTACGCAGTACCCAGATCAATTTAAGTTCTTATATTTCAAGCATATCACTATCAGGACCCACCTTTCCGTTGGGCTCCATACATTTTTTATTTTCCGGTTTTTTGCCAATAACTTTTGATAGAAAGGAGATATTTCACTCCTGTTTTTTTGCATTGCATTCTGCTCGAAATTCCACATCCAACGGTATATAACATGATAACGGTATTACTCCTAACCACCACGATTTTAGCGCGTCACCCTCCCAGTGCGCATCACCCCCCTCTTGCGCGTCACCCGGTGCGGCCCACACACCCCTAGCGATGCCACTGGGAGGATTTTACCATAGTCTGTCAGATTTGTGTGGATTTACCTATTGCTGGTCTCAGGGACAAATAATAGGTAGGGGCAGTCTAAAATGGTAACTTCAGAATAACAGTTCTAATGTGAAATTGGGCTTATAAAGCAACAAAAGCAATAACCTGCTCAGTTAACGAAATAACGTAGACATGTACCTATCAAAGTGGCTGTGGAGTGTCTGTGGATCATCCCAAGTGCTTCTGACTGTGTTAAGCCCCTGACTCCCTTGGAGCTCTGTTGCTTTAACTGGTTGTAGAGTCTTCTGGGCATGCTCAGAAGCTGCCAAGGAAAATACATGGAGCCCTATGGAAAGTGAAATTGAGCCACAGTGTGCATTTACTTGTGAGTAGGTGACTGTGCCTTGGTCTGTTGGAAAGGGCAGGCCAAGAGGAATGCAACATCACCAGAACTATCCTGATCCAATGAACACAGGCCCCAAAAACACTCAAGAAAGAAGCCCTTCCCTCCAAGCTGATGTCAAAATTTGCCAGTCCCAGCAGCAATTTTGACCCCTTGGCAGTACCCAAGAGAGTCAACCAGTACACAGATACCAGGCAAGTTGCAAACAGTTTTACTTAAATTGTAAAGCAGATCATAAACAATACAGATCAACAAGCAAGATAGCAGGTAGGTAAAGACACTTTCTCTAGCAAAACCTTCCCCTTTGGTCTAACCCAGCCATTTTCAATTGGTGAAAATATGCATTTTCAATTGTGAAAATATGCATTTTCACAGCATATTGGTGTGCTGTGAATGGTCTGCAGGTGTGCTGTGGGAGTTTGAGGGAGGGTCATTTATTAGTAGGGCGATGTGAGCTCCATCAACAGCATGGTGTGCCTTGTCAATTGTCAAAAGGCTGATGGTGTGCCTTGACAATTTCAGTACCTTGTCAGTGTGCCATGAGACAAAAAAGACTGAAAATCACTGGTCCACCCTCCAGGGGCCAGGCAGAGGCTATTTTCTAATGCTTAAAGCAGTGGTTTTCAATCTTTTATGCCTCACAGCACACTGACAAGTTACTAAAATTGTCAAGGTACACCATCAGTACACCATCAGCATGATATTATAAAGCAGGGGTGTCCAAACATTTTGGCAGGAGGGCCACATCATCTCTTTGACACTGTGTCAGGGACCAGGAAAAAAAGAATTAATTTACCATTGAAAATTTGAATAAATTTACATAAATGAATATATTAGAAATGGAACTTATATGAATGAATGAAGGTCTTGCAGTAGTTCAAGGCTTTGCACAAAGCAAGGCCAGCCTTTCCTTCACTGCCACTGCTGCATCACAGACGTGAAACAGCAAGTAGTGGAGGGAGCCCTTGTACTACAGCTCAGGTGAGAAGTCGAACAGTCGTCCTCTTGCTGACAGCAGTTGCGTCAGGCCAGCACGGGCTCCAACAAGTCTCTGGAGGGCCAGAGGCTCATTGGAGACTGGGGGCTCCCTGAGGGCCTGATTGAGAGTCCCCGAGGGCTGCAAGTGGCCCCCGGGCCAGGGTTTGGGCACCCTATTATAAAGTATATGTCGACAGATCCCTGCCCAAAGGAAGTTACAGTCTTAAATTTAACTTAAGAGAGACAACAGAGGAAGGAGTAGGAAATGGAGCAAGGGTCAAGAGGGGAATATTATTTCCCTTTTATTTCAACTACACATACTCAGCTTAACACCAGTGCTAGGCAAGCCATGAGTGCCATCTCTCCTCTGATAGAGAATCTACTACTCATATGCATTTAATATTGATTTAAATGTACACAGATTAAATTATTACAGTTTTGTACAATGTGTCAAAATCCTAGAGGTGAGCCTTATTGTAATTTGATTTATGCCTCAGTTCTGTTTGGGCCACTGTAGTTGTGCACTTCAAGGTTGCTGGTGCAAATGGCTGGAGGCCCCACATTCAAGATTGTGGTTCCTAGACACTCTGCCAGAACAAGTGACAACGGGGGAAGTTTGGGGGGATTGTGGGCAGAAAAGGGTGGGGAGCAGGCTACTCATAGTTTGAAGGCACGGAGTGGATCTTAGCAGCACATTTCAAGATTCTGTCACCCTCCCCTTTCCCAACTCAACGCACCCCCTGAGGCTCCTCAGGCATGTGCCGGCTAAATAGCTGCTGTATGTCTGTGGAGACTGATGGGTGGTCAGGCAGCCTAGGGGGAGGTAAGTTAAAAACTATTTTTACATACCATTCCCAGGCTGTCTGGTCACCTTCCCCACCTCGTGTCAGTCAACAGCACATACCTAGGGGGTATGATTGGACTGCGCATCTTACATATTTTCAAGAAACAAGATCCTTTCTAGAAAGAGAGATAGCAAAAGGATCTCTGCCTTTCTCTGACAGGGCTCCAGTGCTTTTCAACAGCTTCATGGCAGGTAGAAATTCAGTAGATGACGTTTTCTCCAACAAGGGAAAAGATGCAGATAAAGAAATGTTTGCCCACTGAATTCTGTGATGGAACCCTGTTGGCAGTGATAGCACCCAGGTTGGCAAATACAAATGGAATAATTTTAATGGCTGGTCTAGAAGGATGGAGCTAGTGAGCTGTGTTGTACTGTATGTCAGCGGTTCTCAAAACTCTCAGGGAGTTTGAGAACTAAGGTGAGTTGTTGTGGAGGAAAGGGAAGGCAGCAATGCAATCCCCAGGATTGCACTGCTGCCAGGGACAAGGGTTTTTTCCCCACACACCTACAGTCAACAGCAGCCTCCGGGGGGGGGGGATCCAGGGAGCAGCGGACCCCTCTGCAGGGCTTTCCAAGCATCCAAGTATAACTTTTTCAACTTAAGTTAAAAAAAACTTTTTCAAGTTAAAAAAAAAACCCACTTCCTGTTTTCATCATGGAACCAGAAGTGGATGGGGTTTTTTTTTTTTTACCCTTTTCAAGACGTTTGGAGGCTTGGGGAGCCCTGCAGAGGGGAGGCTGCTGCTGGCTGTAGGTAAGTGGAAAAAAAACCCCTTGATCCTGTGCAATCTTGGGGATTGCATTGCTGCCTTCTCCCCTTCCCTGCTCCTTAAGCGACCAGAGGCAGGGCTTCTCAGGCTGGTGGGTCGCTGCAACCCACCAGTTTGAGAACTCCTGCTATATGAGATTTTGCAGTTTAATACAACTGGAGCAGCTTATGGGGGAGGGGTTTTTCCTGCTTTTCCACTGTTCCTGCTTTAAAGAAAACCAGAAATGAAAACCTCAAGGCAATAGGGTTTCTTTCTTCCTTCCTTCCTTTCCTCCTTAGTTCTTGTTCCTTTTAAGAGCTCAGTTGTGACCAGAAATGTATTTAATGTGGTGTTGTGTTGAAAATGCCTGGATTGAAATCTCTCTTCAGTCATAATGCTGACTGGGTGAGCCTGTAGGATCAAGACTAAAGCCCACCTAATCCAGTATCCTGTTTTCAGCTACAGGAAGCCAGATGCTTTCAGGGGGCCTGGAGACAACAGTGCTCTCCTGCGGTTTGTGCAGAACGCTGAATTAGTTGGGCCTTTGGCCTGATCCTGCAAGACTCCTCTTATGCCCGAGCAGCACAACAGACAGTCACATTTAAACCATTTCTGCCCAACCTTGCATATATGCAACAGGGATCAAATGTGGGCTGGGCAGACCAGCTGCATATCCATTTCTTAAAACTTCAGGCAAAAACTGTGAACAATTCCTGTGTTTCTTGACTTTCATCCTCACCTCAGAAACAAATATTCTGCATATCTATTATTATTATTGTTCAGCTCTTCACTCCTCCCTCATGTGCCTTCTAAAGAGGGAAAGTTTCATATGATATATTACACTTACGCTTTTCACTAAGCTTCTTGCATCTGAGCTTCCCTTCAACATTTTCCTCTGCCTTCTTTTAATGCAGTATTCATTAAACCTGACCTTCAGCCTACAAGGTTATGAAATTCCTACCTTTCTTATGATAGCACAGCAGGGAGCACCAGGAAATGGAAAGAGAGAAATGCTGCTCCTCTTTGTTTTAAATGAAATGGTGTTGCATTTTTGAAGATCGAGATGGATACGGATTGTAATAATAGCCATAATTTGATTATATATGTATTGAGCTGTTAAGGAACAGCTTCAGAGTAATTTGACTATATTTTAACAGGGCAATATACTCTGAACTCCCTTATCTTTTCAGTTGCACCTGGCACTGTATCCTCTTTACATTTACAAAGCCAAAGCTCTTCCTAGGTAAATATTCAGATTTCAATCAAACAAATACATGAGAGAAAAAACTCTCTGTATTTCATCTTTGAATCCCCCATATGCTTGGGAGGAGAAGGGTTTGTGAGAACCTGAAAAGAGTGTGTGGGCATGCGTGCGCTCTAGAAAATGTGACCTTCCTCTATAATCTTCATAGCTATGCATTTCAGAAATAAAAAAAAAACTACTCTCTTGCTTGAAGCTGAGCTCACTGCTGTTTTAGCTTTCAGCTGAGGCACTCAAAAGGGTATATCTGTAGATTGGTTATAAATCTGCTGCACTGGAATGGCATGAAATGTTCCCAGTCCAAATCAGTCAGGTACTCACTGCCTGTGAAAACTGTCATGTTGTCAGCTCTTCTTCCCTGTCCTCAGTTTCTCTTGCTTTGGGCCACCATCTGCTAGCCCTTTTGTTTCATTGTAGGTACATTGAGATTTGTGGTGCAACAACACCTTCCCAGTTAAGTACTTCCCAGTTATGCAACACTTCTCCCAGTGGAAAGGAGACATATGGCAAAAAATACTGTGGCTCAAAAATATCATTAGTTGTTCCGAGAGCTGAACAGCATAGATGGTGCCTAGAACTTTTCACTGTGGAAATGGCAGTCACTAGTATGACCAAGAAATTCAGTGCAGGTTGAGGTAAAGCATTTAAGAGTCAGACCTTGTTGGCATCCTTCAGTCTCGGAAGACTATGGTATCACACTCTGAAAAGTGTTCTGGAACAGAGTGACCTCTCCAGTGCATGAAGCCTGGGTAAAGTAGATATGGAGGATAGACTGTTACCTATGCAGCAAATCCCCCCTCTCCACGTCACTGAAATGGTCCAATGGAAAGGCAGAAGCCAATACGGTTG
Source organism: Tiliqua scincoides (assembly GCF_035046505.1). NCBI lineage: Eukaryota > Metazoa > Chordata > Lepidosauria > Squamata > Scincidae > Tiliqua > Tiliqua scincoides. The sequence goes on from NC_089822.1 coordinate 195,859,958, forward strand.
GTTCCAGCGGCGTCGCAGGAGTTGCCAGAACGTGACTGTGTTCAGCCATGAACTGCCTCAGGGACTCCGGCTCCGGATTTTGCCTCAAGGTTGACTCCTGAAGCCTTTTCCATAACTGGATGTAGCCGCAAGGCAGTGGAGGTTTGGGATCAGAGTTTTCCTTCTCTCAGATGAGCTGCCTTTCCAGGCTAACGAGTCCCATCTACCCCGGTGGCTGTTCAGTCACCTCTTACGACAAGTACAGCCAAACTGAGGGCCTATTCTTATCCCCAGCCCTCAGGGGAAAGGGCTATAAGTCAGACCTATGCAGATAAATTCTAAGTGGCTGTCAAGAGAATGCATTTTGGGGTGGAGAAATTGGGTTCATTCCGCATTGTCCACTATGGCACCACAGGACAGTAGAAAACAGCATCAGTGTTTTGCATCCAGGAAGCAGGAAAAAGCAGGAGGGGCAGTTGGAGTGTTGGGAAAGAGCAGTGGGAAAAGAATGTGGCTGAGAGAGAGAGAGGCTCTGAGGAAAGCTGCTAAGCAGATGGTTGGGAAGGGTTAAAGCATATGAGAAGCATCTCTGAAGACCATCTAGAAAGTCCCACTGAGGAGCAATTCTCCTACTATGTGAGCTTCTGCATGAAGTGGTGCATTGCCTCCTGGGGCAAAGTACCAAAGTAAGACAGAAGGAGTTAAGCATCTGTGCGAGGAGATAAGAGATGAAGAGAAAGTAAGCCACTCTCTCATTTGTCTAACAGGAGCTAGGTGAGGGCAATACAAATAAATAAAGGATACGTAAGTATTTAATAAAGGCAGCAAGACAGAATTTGGACAGGGAGCTGATTCTGAAGGGAGTTACTGCTGAGGTCTACACAGATCTACTCTGAGTTGGAGCCAAGTCTTTTAGAGCAGGGGTGTTCAAACTTTCAATTTTAGGGATGATGGACCTTTAACAAGTGTATAGAAGAGAGAATTTCAGCAGGTGCAACTTGTCATCCCACAGATGACAAGCTGCACCTGCTGAAATTATCTCTCCTACACAATTTTAAAGGTCCAGGATCCCTAAAGTTGAAAGTTTGAGCACCCCTGTTTTAGAGGGAGTAAGAGCCCAAGGCAGAGGCACTTGTAATACAAACAAAACCGAGAAAGGAAAGCAAGCTTTTTACTTTTCTACTTTATTTAAATTGACCTTATACTTAACCCAAGTTAGAACTTATCTCAGGTTAGATCATAATTTGAAGATCTAGTAATTTGGGACATGGCACAGGAGTTAGGTGAGGGCAATCAATCAATCAGCACATACACTTAATTAAAGCAGCAGGGCAGAATTTGGACAAGAAGATGAATTCTGAAGGGAGTTACAGCTCAAATCTAAACAGACCCCTCTGAGTTTGACCAGAATCTACTGGAAAGTAGGAGCCCAAACTAAACAGAGGAAGAGGATAAAAGAAGGGGGAAAGTACTGTTTAGTGTTTTAACTTAAACAGGATCCAAGCCTAAGTTCTGCCAAGTCCAAAAACACTAAAGCCAGTGCAGTTTAAATTCAAAGTTAAGATCAGCTTGGGGTTAAATATAGTCCTGCCAAGGAGGTCTGAATTAAGAGGACAATAATCTAGGAAGGGTATTTTTCCAGTCAGTAAGTTTAGCATAGGGCACAATCCCAACCCACTTTCCAGCACCGACATAAGGGCAATGCTGCTCCCCTTACTTTGAGGAGGTTTCCATGAGTGCCACCCAACTGTAGGATGCAGCACACATCCCATTGGCACCACTATGCCAGTGTTGGAAAGTTGGTTAGGATTTGGTCCATAGTCAACTAACCTTTTAGGAGTTTAAAAACTCAGGTGAGGAGCTGGCATATTGGGTAAGCCCATTAGCAGGTTTCTGCTGTCCCCAGGGCTGTAATCACCTTCTGTGATCTTTGTTGTAATCACCTTTTACTGTTAGCTGCCTATTCTCTCCTGATCTTTGCAGATCCCACCTGTGAAAACCAGCCCCTTTTCAATCAGCCAAAGGGTGGTGCAAGGGACTAGCTAACAGTATAAAGCTGGAGTGTGCTTCTGCATGAAGAGGTTTGTGACCTCCTTGGATCTGGAAGAAAATGGCAAGGTAAGTCAGAGTAAGTTAAGCATCTGTGCAAGTTTAGCAACAGGACAGGGAAGCTAGGATGCCAAACGCTGTCCTTCTTGTCCCTTGAGAAGAGGGGCAGTAAACCAGTGTAACCTTTCTTAAATCCCTAAACAAAAACACAAAACTATGCACTCAGACAGCCAGCAGCAGGGTGGGGGCTCTCCAGTAGCAGTGAGTGTTACATGAATGACTATATACCTCTGGGGCATAAGTCATGGATGTGTCCTTGGTGTAAGGATCCCCAGGGACTCAGGGAATGGATCTGCTCTGTTGAAACTTTGGTTGCCAACCTGGAGATGTAGGCAGAGAGGGACCATGGTGAGACTTCCAGGGATGTGCAGGTGTTATCCCACCTTCTGCTGGGTTGCTCCCTAACTGACTGGGTAGGAAGTCTCAGGGCTGGAGGACATCATTCTGTTGAGGAGGGAACCGATCCACTAGGGGCGACCCCTTCTTCAGTGGTTGGGCCTGTATCCAGTCATACTAAAGATACTCCCCTGTGGGGGAGGGGCTTCTTATAGTGGGTGGTTCACTTGTCAGGAATATAGAGAGCGGGGTCTGTGACGGACATGAGGATCGCATGGTGATCTGCCTGCCTGGAGCGAAGGTTGCAGACATCATGTCCCATCTAGATAGGCTGATAGAGAGTGCTGGGAAGGAGGTAACCGTTGTGCATGTCGGCACCAACAGTGTGGAGAATTGTAGCCAAGAGGTCCTGGAGACCAAATTTAGGCTGCTAGGTAAGAAGCTCAAAGCCAGAACCCCAAAGGCAGTGTTCTTGGAAGTGCTACCTGTTCCACATGCAGGGCAGCTGGACAGGCAGAATGCGTGGATGAGACAGTGGTGTCTGGAGGAGGGGTTTAGGTTAGGCACTGGGATGTTTTGGGAGAAGCCGGGCCTGTACAAGAGGGACAGGCTTCACTTTAACCAAAGTGGAAGTGAATTGCTGATGCACAATGTTAAAAAGGTGGAGAGCAGCTTTTAAATTGACCCCTGGGGGAAAGCTGATAGGAGCTGAGGGGCATCCAGTTCAGGATTGGGATGAGGATGGGGAGGTTAGAGAACAACAAGTTAGTGACAGAGTGGGACCTGGGAGTGGATGCATGATGGAATATGATAGCCGATGGAATATGTTAGAAGCAGGAAACCTGCCAGAGAAATGGTTGGCCCTCTGGATGGTGAGGCAGGGAAGGCTGGACTAGATGGGCTTTTGGCCTGATCCAGCTGGGTTTTTCTTATGTTCTCCAGTAGAGAGTATGTTAATACTTACTCCACTGTTCTAAAGTTTATAGTAATTTTTTTGTGATGTGCTGTAATTATTGCTTTCTGATGTGTTTTATTTTGTATGCACCATTGTTCCTAAAATTTTGTGGGATGTGTGGAGGCAAAATCCCTGTACTAATTCAATGAGGAGAGACAGGTGAACAATTGGAAGGCACTATTTATATAATCAGTAAACAAGTGCATAGAACTTTTTAGACCAGGGGTGTCAAACTTGTTTCATACCATCGGCCGAACAGCATTCATGGTGCCTGCTGAGGGCTGGAAGTGATGTCATTAAACAGGTCATAACCAAAAATAAGCACTTTTTCTCACTTAGGAACTCATTAGCTGCAAATGACAGAAGAGAAAATAAACAAATCTTGATCATATTTCAAGCTATGGGAGGGCCCAATTTTCATGTGGGCTGCCCTTAGCAACACCTCAGCACTGCTCAGCAGCTAAGAGCCTGAGGGCCAGATAAAAAGCTTCTGCGGGCCGCATCCGGGCCCCTGAGCCTTATGTTTGACACTCCTGTTTTAGACACACACCCTTCTTTGTCCATTTCCCTTCTTAACAAAGAACGAAGTGGACACTGCCCTCTCCAGCATAAGCCTACGATCCTTACAGTAACTAATGTGATCGTCTTTTACAGGTTCGCTTTTTCTGGTTGTTGGGACCAAACACAGAGAACCACTGTCAAGGAAAAAGATGAAGAAAAGAGCACCTTTCACCTTCTGTGTCTGGGTTTTATGACCTGAGGCACGACCATGTATAGTAAGTAGTTCTCTGCTCTCACCCCGCCCCCTTCTGAGATGGATACTTTAGCAAGGGTGAGACAAAGGTCTAACAATAAAATATTGGTTTCTTAATGCATTGCCAGAGGATTCATGCTGGGGGCATAAAAATTTCTGCTAACATTTTACATGAAATTTTACACTGTGAAAGAGATATATTTAGATAAGCTGGTTTCATTGAGCCCTGAATTGGATTCATGACAATGAGTGTCAGAAACCACTAAAAGTGGGGGGAAACTGAAACAACATGCCACAGGTTAGGCTACGCCCTATAATATATCCAGGGTCCTTACTGCCTGGGCTGAGGTAGAAGTTTTCCAATGCGCAACTGTGGCACAGTTAGCAAATGACATGTTCTTTTAGTTCAGGGGTGTCCAAAGTTTTTGGCAGGAGGGCCACATCATCTCTCTGACACTGTGTTGGGGGCCGAATTAATTTACATTTCAAATTTGAATAAATTTACATAAATGAATATATTAAAGATGAACTTGTATGAATGAATGAAGGTCTTGCAATAGCTCAAGGCCTATAAAAGGCCTTGCACAAAGCAAGGCTGGCCTTTTCTTTGCTGCCGCTACTGCATCACAGACATGAAACAACAAGCAGTGGAGGAAGCCCTCATCCCACAGCTCACTCAAGAGGCCAAACAGTTGCCCTCACGCTGAGAGCAGTTGCATTGGGCCAGTGTGGGCTCCAACAAATCTCCGGAGGACCAGAGGCTCTTATGTTTCACCTGTCTTCCCAAGTGTGGTGAAACTTCATGTTCATGCTGGAACCGGATGGAACAACAACGTAAAGATGCTCTCTAAGTTTTCCAAAAATGCCGATTAAAGCCGTTCCTCCCAGGTCCCTCTTTATGCACTTAGAGCAATGGTCACCCAATCAAGAGACAGGCCTACATCTCCTGACAGGATGATGCAATGCCAGGGTCATTACAAGTCAGTTCTCTTGCTCGCTAAGTGGTACCTTCAGCGCGGCAGTAAATTTCTGATGTATACAATGTCCTTGGCACCTAGCTTCACTGTTACTCCTCCAGCATTCCCTTGGCCAGAAGAAACACTTATAAGAGTAAAGAGCTTTCTGTTTTCACAAGCCAAGATGATTTCCTACCACCTCATTCTTAGCAGTTCTTTTCTCCCTAACATAGATGCAGCTTAAAAAATGGAGTCAGACTTTCGGTCAAGTTCTACTTGCTCTTTACACTGGAACCCAGAAGAGGCTGGAGATTATGTTTGGTCCAATCTCAGTGAGTACAATGACTATTCCTGAGCCAATTGCAACAGTGAACTTTGTGTCGTTTGCTGCGAATACACTGTTTCCAACTGCAGTGTGGTTCCGTTCCAGGAGTCTTCTCATTTTAGACTTCCTCTTCTTCCAAGAAATGTTCTTATTCTAGTGATGACTCTGAATTACCCTTGATACTGGATCCTATTGAGGGGCCTCCTTCTCCTGACTTTCCTTGATTTGAAGTAATTTTCTTGCTTCTCATTGATCTGAAGGCCCAAGAAGCCCCCCTCATCTCCTGCCTCTTTCTGAGAGGAAGGCTCTGGGAACTGCTCCCCCATCTCCTGCTGGTATCAAAAAGAAAAAAAATGGCCTCGGGAGACCACCATGTCATGTGAAAGGGATCCTGAACACCCTTTTTTCAACCTGGTAATGTTACCATGGCCTTCTATACACTAGATTTGTCAGGTTAGTGCTTGGTCCCCATCAAACAACACTGACAGTGGGATTTCTTAAAAAAAAAAAAATTACTGTAAACTTTAGAGCAATGAGGAATTAACATTCTCTACAGGAGGTTTGCTCCTTAGTGGGACTTTCCAGATGGCCTTCAGAGAATGCTTCTCATACACCTCGGCCCTTCCCTTAGCAGCTTTTTCTCAGAGCCACTCTCACCCCCATCCTTTCCCAGCTGCCCTTTAAACTGCTCTTTTCCAACACTCCAACTGCCTCTTAACTGCATTTTCCCCACTGCCATCCCACCACACAAAATTCTTCTTTCCTAGAATGCCTCCCTGCTTCTCTCACCCCTTTCCTGCTTCCTGGGTGTGCAACATCGATGCCGTTTCCCACTGTCCTCCAATTTCTCCACCCCAAAATGCATTATCTCGACACGACCACTGATGGTACAATCCTAAAGTGCCCTTAGGCCAGTGCAAGTCCTTTGTGCTGGCTCTGCACTGCACTTCGTCAGCTTGGGAGTCTGGAAAGCTGGTGCAAGGATGCACGCTGGCCTCCCTGCACCGACGTGGGCCCAGGGCTTGGAGGGCAGGGAGGAGGCATTTCAAGGTGGGGGGAAGGTGGGCAGTCCCATGGGCAAGCGGCGGGGATACAGGGCCAGAATCCGGCACTTAGGCCGGATCCCTGCCCTGTTCCCAAGCAACCTGGGGCAGCTACAGGCTGCTCAGGTTTGCTCCCACCTTTAGGTGGTGCAGATCTGAGTAGAGCCATTGGGGCTGCTGCAGTGCTACATGGGGCAAGGGGAATTATTTCCCCTTGCCTTGGACTGAGCCATAGCCAGCCCAAAACTTGCACTGGATACTGCACAGGCCCGTCGACCTGCCTGTACCAGTGCAAGTTAGGATTGCGCTGTGAGTTCTATGGGTTGGTTCAGAAATAAGTCTCATTATATTCAGTGGTAATTTGGTGTAAGTGTGTTGCACCTTCCTTTCCCCTAGTGCAGGAGTCGGCAACCTGTGGCTCTAGAGCCGCATGCGGCTGTTTCAGCTGTCTGCTGTGGCTCCTCCTGGTGAAAGTGGCAAAGGGGTTAACAGGAGGCACCTGTGTTGGGAGGGCAGGCTGCTTCCCTTGGCCCCCTAAGCTCACTGCCCTCCTTTCCCTTCACCCCCACCTGCTCCACATTGGTTTCCCTTTTCAATTTTGCCTGCTCTGCAGGCTTAAGCTCCCTGTTTTTCCCTTCCCCAACTCTCCAGCAGGATGCCCTCCTCCTCAGCCATTGCGAGCCCTTGCAGCCCGCCTTTCCCTGAGCAGGTCCCCACTCAGTGCAAGGAGAGGCTTTTCCTCCACAGCTGAGGAGACATCCTGTGTGTCTACTCAGTAGTAAGCCCCACTACAGCGGATGAAGCTTATTCCCAGGAAAGGGTGCCTGGGATGGCAGCCTTGGAGCCTGTTCAAGGCCAAGCGCAAGGATGGGTGAGTGGGAGCCCGCAGGTCTGTTCGAGAGCAAGCCCCAATGTAGTCCCTGGGCTACTCCCAAGAAGGTGTGGAGGGTTGTAGCCTCAGCCCCCTCCTATGCAGGTCTACTCACAAGTAGTCACAAGGACTGCAACTTGAGAGCTCCAACCAACTTGTCTGCTCAGAAGTCCGATTGTAGTCAATGCGGCTTACTCCCAGGATAGTGTGGAGAGGGTTGCAGCCTGAGTGAGGGAGGACAGGCAGGCAGGACAGAAGCTGGCCTGTGGCTCCCCCCCAGCTCCCCCCCCCCAGTTCTGGCTTCTTCTCTTCCCCACCTCTGGAGTCTGTGTCCTTTTTTCCTTCCAGCAGGGTGCCTCTGGAAGGTGGGGAGAGTTCTTTAGTATCCATGTAAGATAAGCAGATGTCATAACTGACATATGTATTGGAATCCTGGAAGATCTGGTGAGGAGGTAGATGTGGTGTCAGCAGTGGTCCCTTTAAGGGTAAGGCCTGGGCATCCAGCAGAGTGTGCTGCACAGCTGCAGCCACTTGAAGGCAATAGGGCCCTCAGGGATATAAGGAGCACCTGAGGCAGGAAGGGGGTGTGGGTTGGAGAAGGAGTGCAGGCTGGAGAGGAGACTGACTTGCCTTATTGACTTTGATACTTTGACTTACTATGGAATCTGACCTTGGACTGTGGCTTGGCTTATTGACTTTGGACTCTGCCCTGGATACTCTGACTGACTTTGTGACTAATGGACTGCTGGAGACACTGGAGTTTGATGTGTGGCTGCTGTGCCCAAGACCTACTGAGGACCAAGGGTCTGCTGTAGTGGTGGGAGGCTGCTGGCAGGACCTCTGCAGGTTGAACAGGCGAGCTACCCTGGAGGTGGGGTTCAGCAGGAGTGCAGGGCAGAACCAGGGTCACTTGTTGGGGGGGAAAGAAGGGGAGCTAATTTGCTTAAAGTGGGTATAATTCTCCAGGCAGAGAATGGCCTTGGAATCAGGCAAAACACCATAGAGGACCAGGCGTCTGAAAACACAGGACAAGAATGTATGACAAAACTAACTAAAAGCTACAAGAGGGGGCTACATTATTAAAATGGGACCTATAAGAGCATAAAGGTTAAAAAAAACAAAACTATATATGCAGCGTTATCTTCATTTTAGATGTCAAAAGGGTTTTGTGGCTCCTGAGGCTTTTTTTTCTCCAGAAAATGGGTCCAAATGGCTCTTTGGGTGTTTAAGGTTGCTGACCCCTGCCCTAGTGGGTCCCATTGATTCAGAGGTTGCCCTTTTGCGTTCCAAAAAGAACTTAGCCTATTGCAGGCTTAGAAATCTGAGCCATTTGTAAATAATAAACTATCAGCAAAGTGCTTTCCAGAAAAGCATCTTTAATTTTGGTCTGAACTGATCACAATATGGTACCTAGTGTTAATATCATATTATACAATATGATAAACCCTGGTATTATATGACCATGTTTTAAATAAAATTCCATTAATTATTGCTGTATATTGATATTTTGTCTTCCCAACCTTACTAAAGTTGTTTTTTGTAAGATATGTTTCTTTTCTTATAAAACTTATATGAACATTTTCTTTGCATTAAAAAAATATAGTTAAAAAGAGAAAAGAAATTTGACGTGCATTACAACAACAACAGTATTTATATACCGCTTTTCAACAAAAAGTTCACAAAGCAGTTTACAGAGAAAATCAAATATCTAATGGCTCCCTGTCCCAAAAGGGCTCACAATCTAAAAAGATGCAACACCAGCAGACAGCCACTAGAAAAGACACTGCTGGGGTGAGGTGGGCCAGTTACTCTCCCCCTGCTAAATAAAAGAGGAGCACCCACTTGAAAAAGCGCCTCTTAATCAGTTAGCCAGGGTTAACAGTGAAAAGATAAACTACTTGTCTATAGTAGCTGTATGAGTATCCATTCCTTCCCTTCTTAGTACTTCACCCACCAGTGATGGCCTGTTCTTCAGCTCTCGCCCTCCCCTCAATGTATTTTGTAGCTACTTTAGGGTCAAATCCTATCCAAATTTCCAGCACCGATGAAGCCTCAATGCAGCCCAAAGATAAGGGAACAAATATTACCTTACCTTGAGTGCTGATACTTTGAGCTCTGTGACTACCTTCCAATGCAGGATGCAGCACACGCCCTGTTTGTCACAGCTGCATCAGTGCTGGAAAGTTGGATAGGATTGGGCCCGTAGGAGAAAATGAACTAGTAATGTCCATACCTGTTCATCTGACCTCTGGCTGATGGGTGGATACTTGCCCTCTCTGCCTCTGGAATAGTGCTCTGGCTTGACTGCTCCCTTGGACTATTTTGTTTCCCCCTAATGACTTGAAAATATATGATGGCTTTTGCTTTGTTTTGCCTTGTTTTAAATGTGTTTTAGTGATTAATGTTAAAATGTTTTAATGGTCTAGAGCAGGGGTGTCCAAACATCTTGGCAGGAGGGCCACATCATCTCTCTCACACTGTGTTGGGGGCCTGGGAAAAAAGAATTAATTTACATCTAAAATTTGAATAAATTTACATAAATGAATATATTAGAGATGGAATTTATATAAATGAATGAAGGTCTTGCAATAGTCCAAGGCCTATAAAAGGCCTTGCACAAAGCAAGTCTGGTCTTTGCTGCTGCTGCAGCATCACAGATGTGACACTGCAAGCAGTGGAGGGAACCCTCGTCCCACAGCTCACGTGAGAGGGTATACAGTTGCCCTCAGGCTGAGAGCAGATGCATTGGGCCAGCATGGGCTCCACCTAGTCTCCTGAGGGCCAGAGACTAATTGGAGACTGGGGCTCCCCACCAGCCGCATTGGGAGTCCCAGAGGGCCACAAGTGGCCCCTGGGCCAGAGTTTGGGCACCCCTGGTCTAGAGCCCAATCCTGGGCTCCACATGCCGGCTTACCACCAGTACGCACTATCGCAAACAAGCCATAAGGCACATAGAGGAAATGCAAGTGTGGTGGGGATTGTATTGAGACTTTAATACATACCTTTTTCTACTGCCCATCACATGATGCTTCACGCAAGAAATATCTAGGCCCATTGTTAGCTAGGATGCAGGGCTGGGAGGACTTAATCATGCTTCAGTCTCTCCTTCCCACACCTGAATCTGAGAACCTGGATAAGGTTGCTACCTTTTTAGCCATGGTAATAGCCAGGCAGAACTCTGGGGCTCTGGGCAGTGTGTGAGGAAAAGACTGATGTTTATGTTGTGTTGTCTTCGTATATTTTTGTTTTGTTTTTGTTTTGTTCTTTCTCTGTATTTTAGGCCAATAAAGGTCTTACTGAACTGAACGGAACTACCTATTGTTCTGATATATTGTATTATCAAGCTTTGCAAGCCATTTTGGGCATTTGCTTTGGCATGGGAAAGGCGGGATATAAATTTTTCAAATAAAATAATGGGTCTGAGGGAGAGTGTCTAACATTTTGCTCAGACCAAAAATGTTAACCGATTTTTATAATAGGAGCAGATTTGGAAACAGCACTGGAAACTTTGGTGTGGTGTTATACTCTACTGTGCAGCTCTTGTCACCTCTCCGTTTAACAGAAGTCAGTTCTGCTCTCTGTTGATTTGCAAACTTTTATTGCTCTTTTCAGCTCAGGTCCATCATTTCTTACGATGTGGGCAGAGTGAAAGTCAGAGCTACTGGATATTGGTATCTTCCACTACAAAAAGCATATGCGTCAGAAATTTGAAAAATGAGTTCCTCAAGGGTAGTTTTTGCCTGCCAAGGCTTTTAAAAGGAATTTAGGGAAGTTTTTAATGCACTGCCAGTTTCGTCTTTGCTTTTGAAAGGGAAATTCTATGCAGAGTAATCAGTCACTCCAGAAGCTGAATGCTGCAGTTCCAGGGGAGTGCGGAAGGCTTGCCCTTCTACCTCCAAGCAGACAGCTTCCTTGCCTGGCCTCATGTGCAGCGGGTCACAGCTCTAATTATTTTGGTTCACCCTGAGGTAAATCCAGGCCCATACAATACATTGTTAAAATTACACCATCAGTTGTGGTCAATACTAGATACATAAAACTGTATATGTGGAAAAAAATGAACTATTCTAGTTCCTATTGCAGTACTGAATTTAAGGACACTGGTGCTATATGATAAAGTGTACTGTGGGGTCCCTTGTGTGTCTGATTCATAAATCACCCACGAGGAGGTAAAATGAAATGTGACTTACACACATCTCACTTTATTCCTTTCAATCTATCCCACCCACCCGCAGCCTGAATAATCTCTAGCACAATGTTTTCTTAGAACTGAAAATGGCACCGACGGAACTGCTGCATTTGGAGCCAGTGGATACTTGGGTAACCACAATTGCATTAGGCCAGTACTTCCCAAACTTTTTAGCACCGGGACCCACTTTAAAACAACAATCTATCGTGACCCACTAGACCAAAAAGGGATATGCAAAGAAATATTTTATTTATTAATAAATTTAATAATAATTGGGGTCTTGTGCTCCCAAAACTGTTAGAGACCTTACCTATAGTATGTGTGTGCAGACAGTTGCTAGACTCTCCCTAGCTATGGAGTTCAAGGCTTGTTCCCCCAGACCTTTAGAATCATTCCATGGTACCCAGAAGGCTGAGCTGGAGAGCAAGATGTGCAGTTCAGGACTTTCAGGCCAGACAAAAGGCTGAAAATGGGTTCACAAGTGGCCTTTGACATGCCAATTACTAGAGAAAATCAGAAAATGTGACATTTTAATTTGGGGATATGAAGATTACCTCATACCACAAGTTAACATTTCAGATCATGATTTTTTTCTGCAAATCAGGCATGGGTGCTTGCAAAGCTTTTTTTTTAATGTTTCAAAAACTTTTTGCAACACTCCAAAAATCAGCTCATGGCCCACGGCTGAATCCCGACCCACAGTTAGGAATGCTGCATTAGGCCATTGTTTCTAGATCAGCATTGATTGGTAAGGCACTCCACGTAGGGGGTCTTTCCTATTGCAACTTGAAGATGCTGGGTATTGAAACTGGAACTTCCCCATTCAAAACAAATGTTCTCTGACAGGGCTAAACCCTTGTCCCCAGTCCTCTATTGGTCAGCTGTAGTAAGGAATGTGCAGAGAATCATGGCACATCCCTACACCCTTCCTCAGAATGTTGTCATTGCAGAAGGGAAAATCAGTGCTACATAAATCCTCCCTACACCAGACTATTATGTAGTAGTGAATGCATTCAACATGGTGGCTTAATTGGTCATGGTTCACTTTACCCTTTCATGCAGCACACTAGTGTGCCCATCACACAGTTTAAAAATCATTGCATCAGAATTTCAGGAGCGCAATGCTGAATGATAATTGGTTGTTTTTATATACAGATTCTTGTTTATGTCAGGGATGAAGGAATTTCCTCTTTTCTGTTTCTTCATCGTTCCATCAGGTTCATCCTGCCACATGGTTTGTTGTACCTTCCATTTAAAATAGAGAATTTCTAAAATGAACTATTGATATTGCACATGAATCATTTGCTATAGTATTCAATTCCTTCTGTTTGTTGTTCTTGTCTCCCCCCCCCCCCATCAGGTTATCAGCATGCACTTGTGCCATACCAGCCTGTGCATGTCAATGAAACATAGAACTGACACCATTGCCATTGCAGTGATCTGTACAATGTCCAAGAATCAAAAATTGATTGCTAACATATTGGTATCATACTGTCATGAACAGGTACCATCTAGGCCTAGACCTGAACAAGTTAAAAAGAGTTGCTAATAGTTTTTCCACAGTTGTGAGAAAGGGAGCAGTTAGCTCAGGAGAAAGGAATATATTGTCCCCTTTGATGGCCAGAAAGGGCAGATAACCAAGTAACAGCCAATTAGAGTGCTAGGAACCTCTGTGGGCAGAAGTATTCTTATCAGAAGTGATTAAGCCTAGCTGTGCATCTTCAATTGGGTGGGGTAAGAATTAGGAGCATTAGCAACAGGCCTTCTTCAAGAAGTTTCTAGTCATCAAGGAGCCTGATTGGTTAGTATAATATTCTGTCACCTCAGTAATTATTAACATAAAGGTATATATGTGGATCCCAAGGGGTGTGGTGTGTTCCCTCTCGACCAGAGAGTCTTGGGTGTGGCACCATCTGCCACTTGTGGTTAGTGCCATTGTTCAACATGGGCGCCTGGCCTCATAAATAGCTCTGGAACCAAGTGATCTTCAGTGGGTGACTCTTCAGTGATTCAGCTCTGGAACCAAGTGATCTTCAGTGGGTGACTAACCCAGGTGAGAGATAGGTATAGAGTTAAGATTAGGAAGTTAGCTTTGTTGTTAGACTGATATGTTTCATAGATGTTTTGTGCCTCTTGCAATTGCTACCTTAACTTTGCTTTGTGTAACCTTATGTGCCTTAATAAATCAAAATATCTTTTATAAGCCTGTTTTATTGACTACTGGGAACTGAAGTTCCGAATCCTGCCTAGCTGTACAGTCAAGCTGCCAAGTACTCGCTCAAGTCTAGAGCCTTGAGGCCTGAGTCCCAAAATTGGGTAAGGGAGCTCAGTACCTCCAAGGGCTAACAATAAGCCCGGAGGGGCCCAGGTCCCCTGGACTGGGTCTCTGGCTAATACAGGGTGGTGGCAGTACTACCAAGAGAAACATTTAAGAGGGTTAAGGGTCAGAAAGATCTAAGGCCCTCTACTATATAACACACACCACAATCAAGACAAGAGAATTCAAAAGCTGGTTAGAAACTCGGATGGGAAAAAGTCATAAGCATATCCAGTTATGCCATACCTGCATATACAGATTGTCACTAGTTTGTGTCAGAACTTCTATGCAAAGATTAATATATGATTGGAACAATCTGCAGAGCCCTCCCCCCCCCAACTTGGATCCTGCTGGTGATATCATGAAGCAGTATCTGTAGAGTTGATTGGCATACCAGTTTTAACTGCTGCTATTGACTATTACTGAGTGGGAGGAAGGAAACTGCTATGAAAATGCAAACACTAGTTTCTTTTCCAGTGTTGTGATATTGCTTGCGGCAGTTAGTCATAGACGCACATCCATTGCTGACTTTGTTTTGTGATTGTGACAGACAGCAGGGAACTAAGTGCGTATGCTGTTCTATTGTGCTGTGGTCAGCTGGTTGTTGACTTTGTTTGCCTTAAGTCTGCTTTTTGCTAATTCAACATTTGCCTGTTTTTCATTCTTTCTCTTCTTTGTCATCTAGAAATCCCTTTCCTGCTTAAGCATCATTCTTTTCTCACTTGTTCAGTTCCTTATGATCAATATATTCCCCTAGAAACCTACACATTTAACAAGCAGCACAGAATCTCATCTCACATCTGTTGCAAAAAATAGATGGACATGCTGGAGGTAGTTTTCCATCCTTAACAAGCACATTATCTCCATTCTGCCCAATGAAAGCATATAATGAAAAAGACAAAAAAAAAAAAATCAGATTGCATCTTGGAGCCCCCATGAGCATCATGTTTGTTAAATTAGAAGACTGAAGGTTCAGTACTTAAAACACTGAATAATAATAATTTTTAAAAGCAGAGCTAGTTGAAAAATGGAGTTTTATTTACATTCTATGGTGGAGACAAATGAATAGGATTTTCAGAGACAATGATGAGCAATTTGACTCAGATGGTGAAGGTAAATGTTTCAATAAAATGGCCCTACCCACATTGCAAAGAATAATACTTGTGCTGATTGGAAAATGGGATTTAGATCACAAGGGAAAATTTATCAAGGGAAAGTAGAGATGGCAGAGAAATTGAGTGAGTTCTTTGCATCTGTCTTCACAGCAGAAGACCTCGGGCAGATACCGCTGCCCGAACAGCCTCTCCTGACCAAGGAATTAAGTCAGATAGAGGTTAAAAGAGAAGATGTTTCAGGCCTCATTGATAAATTAAAGATCAATAAGTGACCGGGCCCTGATGGCATCCACCCTAGAGTTATTAAGGAATTGAAGAATGAAGTTGCTGATCTCTTGACTAAAATATGCAACTTGTCCCTCAAAACGGCCACAGTGCCAGAGGATTGGAGGATAGCAAATGACACGCCAATCTTTAAAAAGGGAAAGAGGGGGGACCCGGGAAACTATAGGCCGGTCAGCCTAACATCTATACTGGGTAAGATGGTGGAATGCCTCATCAAAGATAGAATCTCAAAACACATAGACGAACAAGCCTTGCTGAGGGAGAATCAACATGGCTTCTGTAAGGGTAAGTCTTGCCTCACAAACCTTATAGAATTCTTTGAAAAGGTCAACAGGCATGTGGATGTGGGAGAACCCGTGGACATTATATATCTGGACTTTCAGAAGGCGTTCGACATGGTCCCTCACCAAAGGCTACTGAAAAAACTCCACAGTCAGAGAAGGTGGTGAATGAACAGAGGTGAACTTCCCTTGCCAATCTCATGGGTGGGCTAGACCTGGCCACAGGACTGGGGACTAACCCTGATCAGGTCTATGGTGGGGGATAAGGCTTAAGGTCATCCTGGTCCTGATCCAGATCCCTCCTGACAGCTGCTCTTTTTGAAAGCAAGGTTAACCCATCAGCATTAATGACTAAATTAATATAATGCCTAGTTTGGCCCTACATCCAACTGAAAGCAGTGGACCAAGTTGGTCACAACTACTTTTGGCTGGATGAGTGCCTGTACTTGCAAGAGCCCAATATGAAAGAATAGTATACGCTGCTCTCTTCCTTGGCGCTGCAGCACTTGGCACTGTTTTTGTCTGTAATGAATCGGAAAACTAGAGTTTGTACTTGCAGATTGTTTTTGGTGATGGTTTTTGCAGAACATTTGTGCAATAGACATTATACTTTTTTATCTCCTGAATTATCTGCAAATGGAACCCAAAAGAAGGCAGCTTGCCCGGAGTGTTCCCAGTGCTTCACTTGCTTAGGATGTTATCAAGCCTCTCCTATCCAAGTGGCACATGTTAGCCATCGGCCTATCCCAGCCAACTCTTTTCAAACTCTTCAGTCATGTTTCCTTCAGCACAGTTTCCACAATGACTAGAAGTGATTTTTTTTTCAATGCTGTGGCACTGATTTATCGTGCCAAAGGAACAAAATCATAATTGATCAAATTGCTCTTCTGACAGCCAGTTCTCATTCATTCCTGCAGCTCTTTCTTTTCCAAAGAGAGGAAGTCAACGTAGGAAACACAATTTGGCTGACGATTGGGTTAACTGAGATCCTTGTAAGCCATCAACACAAAGGCTTAAGCAAATTTGATTAATTTATTTCAGTTTACACAAGCTGTCCTGTCAAATTATAATTAATGGAGAGGAAACAATTTAAGGTAAACAGAGCGGCACTGCAAAAACTGTCCCAGCTGAAAAATCCCACATTTGATATGTTGACAGTGTTGTACTTATATAAATCCCACCTTTAAAAACAATGGTGCCATTTTCTTAGTCTTGCAAACATGTGGCTTCAGCTGCAATCCTATGTATATTTACTGGGCACAAATCCCATTGGAATCACTGGGATTTATTTCAGAGTAAACATGCACCGGCTCAAGGCAATGAAGAAAATCAAAGGTGTTGTGATGGAAAAGAATGAGATGGCTGATGTAGACAACTCAGGGGATACATGAGAACTGCCTTCCTAGCTCAGGCTAGGGTCCAATTTCAACAGCAGCCTCTGCAAGCAATCAGACTTCTGGGATGTCATCAAGCATGGCAAGAAGTCAACACTCTTCCCCCTCTGTTTGCCCCATGTCCTTGGAAAATAGCACCTCCTCCCTTGCCTTCTCAGCAAGGGACAGAACAGAGGAGGACATATTCTTGCTGCTTGTTAGCCTAAGTAAGGGTGCACAGAGAGCCTTTCAGGCAGGTGAGGCAGACCTGAAATGCTTTCCAGGTGGCCTGATGCTGTCTTAGGTCCACTGCCTCTGTGCTAAAAGAAAACCAGAATACTTACCATGTTCCTTGCAAGCTGCTATAAAACCCAGAAGTGTGGGACTTCTGATTTTATTTACAGTGACAGCATGAACTCTTATGCTGTCCCTGCAAGGTTCCACATGTCCAGGTTTCACTGCAGCTTACAAGGAGCATGATCTGCCTTGTGCTCAAGTGGGCATGAAACAGATCAGCCTGACTTTGACAGGTTGGAAGGAGGTGGGCGCAGCAGACTTGGGCTGAAAGGCACCCCAAATTAATTGCTCTCTCACAGCCCTCACAATCTGCTGCCAACACAACCTGTTTCGGGGGCTGCATGGGTGGGCTGTTTCAAGGCTTGGGTAAGTCCTGGAACCTGAGGTAGGCCCATTTCTCAAGCTAAGCATGTCTAGCTGAAACTTCACATCCCTGCACTGAAATAACTGGACAAAGGGCAGGCGTTGTAAAAAAAGATGTGGGAAGCCTGCTTCCTCTCTCCCCACTCTGTAATTACAGCATGGCCCCATCATTTGCCATTACGAATTGGGGCTTCTAGGTCACATGGTGTGGCTTTCACACGACTTAAGCCCCAGAAGGAGCCAGAGAAGCTGCCTGTTCCATTCCTGACTAATTTAGCTGGAGTATGAGAAGAAGGAAGGAAAAGAGGCCTCACTGTAATTATAGATAAGCAATGGAGCATACCATGCTATTAGCATTTGCCTGGTTCTAACATGGGAAAAGAATGGAAAGCTGGTTTTTCCCCCCTTTAATTCTCATAACAGGCATTTTTCAAGCCTGTGGCATTAACAAAAAACAAAACAAAACTCAGGCTCTCTCTATTTTGTGTTGACCTCTGTAGGATAGAACTGAGAGTAAAGTTAAAATGGAAGAACAAAGCCCTTGGCAGGCTGTGAATTCTACCTTTCATGTCCCCTTTGCCCATGACTTTGAAGCAGTGGCTACAGGCCCTTTCAGATATGAAAGGCGAGCGTGATGACTCCAAGGCTTTGGTGAGGCAGCACAACCTTGAACCTTACAAGAAGGTTTCAGCAACCGAGGGCAGAGGTGATATTCACCGGAGACAGGCAAACACTGGCACTGGAACAATTTGCCTGGAGAACGTGTGCTATAGTCAGTGCAAAACATAACATTCATTCAGAGCATGTATATCTTGCTCACTCAGAAAAGGAGAGGTATCTAGTAACAAGGGTCATATTCTGCTCCATTACAGTTCCTTCTATGCTACCCTGAGAGAGCCACATATCTAAGCAGCCTTGTGTCTGTTGTTGATATGTACATCTGGACTGCACTGTAGATCACAGCATTCTCTTACATCATTCAGGTGACTCTCCAGTGGCCCTCTTTTTTTCTTTTCGTTTTAATCCAAGTGGATGCAGAGGCCAGTTATTGGGGATCTTATCTCACCACCTTAGGAATTAGCACATCTGGTTCCCACATGGTTTGGTGCTATCTGAAATGTGTCGTAGCACACTAGTGTGCCATGAATGGTCTGCAGGTGTGCCGTGGGAGTTTGGGGCAAGCTCATTTATTAATAGGCCCATTGGGAGAGCCCCTTGCTGGCAGTAGAGTGTGCCTTGTCAATTGTCAAAACACTGATGGTGTGCCTTGACAATTTTAGTACCTTGTCAGTGTGCCATGAGACAAAAAAGGTTGAAAATGACTGATTTAGTGTCTGAAAACAGGTTGAGCAGACTAAAGGTAAATGCATACATGACAGAGATAATGTTGGTGGGAAACACTCAAGATCTAAAGGGTATCCATGATAGAGGAGATGATTCTTTTCCTGACTAATCAAACAAGGAGCCCAGAGGTTCTTCTGGACAAAGGTGTGCTTTTTGACAACCAGGTAGCAGTTATTGCTAGAACTGACTCAGCTGGGCTTGTTACAGACCCTTCCTGGATAGGGTCAACCTTACTATACTAATCCATACTTCTGTACCCTCTATGCATGGTTATTGAAAAGTATTTGGGTGCATCTTTAAAGAGATCTCAGAAGCCTGCATCTGACATATTTGTAGGCTAAATTAACCATGCTGGTTTTAACCTGTAAAACTAGGTCTACCTACCTGAGGGACTGTCTTCTCACTATATCAGCCCATCTGCTAATCACAGATAATCAGGCCCTGCCTATTTATGCCTTTGCAATATAGATCGGAACAGCTGACAATTATTTTATTGCCAGGTATGCTTGGGAGACAGATGTAATTTACATGCACACAAGAGAACAAATATGTCTGCAGGGACCATAGCTATTGACTTGTTGCACGGCCAAAAAGGTTGGCTCAGTGTTTACCAGGAGCAAGAGAGCTGGAGATATAAACATAGACTGGTGAGCTAGTTGCAGCCATATCCGAGTTGATTGGACCTAACCACAGTGTGCATGCATGGGTCTGCTTTCCATCAAGCAATTCTTTGAGCAATTTTTTCTTTTCCCCTACTACAGTGCTATTCAAACTGGGGCACCACGACACCCCAGCCTGAGGGCCCTGGTCTCTACACCCTTGAGGGGTGAGCCTAGAGGCGGGGGAAGGCAGCGGCGCAATCCCCAGGATCACACCACTCAGGGGGCTGCAGGGGCCTTACCCAAGCCTCCTGCAGCCTCCCTGGGGTGCAGGGAGCCTGCCGCGACTTCTGGCAGGGCTCCCCGCAGCAGGGAAAGTGGATGCAGAGCGATTGCGATCCCAGAGAGTTTTGAGAACCACTGCCCTACTAGGTTAACAAGGGATCATTTTTCCAAATATTGAAGTGAGTATGGTGGATGGGTGCATTTTGCTCTTGTTTGAGGGGGGGTGTCCAGGCAGAACAGCACCCTGTGGTTGGGGTGGAGACTAGCAGAGGCGCTGGGCTCCTGTGCTATGTGTGCACAAACTGTTATAGCTATTGAACAAAATCATTTAACCCACTTGCCAGGCAAAAGGCAATTTCTGTCTCCTTCCCCAATGTATGAACATACTGCCATGATACTAAACAAACCTTTACTCTGAACCAGTAGCACACTTCTTATGTTGTCATGATGTCACAAGCTGCACATACATGCATGGACTGCACTTCATTATTCAATAAGTGATTACTTCCATGTGAAATGTTCAAGCTGAACCTATTGAAAAATATTGATTGTGGGTGCTAGTTGCATCAGCCCCTGTTGCAGCCCTTGGAGAAGCATTTGCGCATTCACATATAGCTCCCCACAGCTGGGAATTTAACCCACTTCCACACCCTTACCTGGCTGGTTGGCACGCAAGCATGCACTTGTTCCCAGGGATGATCTGCATCCAGTAGGTTCCTGGGAACAACCTGATGAGGGTGCAGACAAAGGAGGAATCAGGTTATCTACCTTGCTACCCCCCCCCCCAGCCAATCATACTTGCTCCTTGTGGACCTGCTGGATCCAAAGGGTCTCAGCCCAATGGGCTTGGAAGTGGGGGAAGGCAGAATAGCCCACAGACTCCCAAGAATGAATCTTCTTTCACCCATCCTCTTGGACAGTCAGACCTAGAAGGCAGCAAGGGAGTGCTCCACTGGATAGGCTGTTGGACTCTTGACCAGTGTCCAACCTGATGTCATACCAACCCTGATGTTTAGCTATTCTCAAGTGATAAACTCAAGTTAAACCTTTATGGTGCTTGATATCTGATCATTCAGTTTACATATGAAAATTATTGCTTGATGTTGCAGGCATCAAGTGAACAGGTATATTCATAATAATGCTCTGTAAACCACATATATTTGCCTCTTGTTGCTCATGGTGCTAACGTATAGCTATTCATTTTTGTCTGTCAAACATTGCAATTGAGTACGGTACTATGTTTGTTTCATAACATAAAATGCTCGAATCAGAAGCACGGTCTGAACCAATGGCATTATATGCCCACACACAGACTTTTGTAGAAATACTGTAGTGTATTTGGTACGTGCCTTGACCTAGAAGTTCAAAACCTTGGATGCCTTAGGGACCTTAAAATATAAAGTACCTTTACTGATAATCAGCAGTTTGCTTACTTTTGTTCTCTCACTCCTTTGTCTGCAAACTGTTCTGTTCTATAATGACATCTAGTGGAAAGAAACTTCATTGCAAAATTAGAAACTGTAGAACTAAATTCCACTCAAATGGTACCTTTCAAATGTCATATTTAGCGGAACAGAGATGAAGTCCAACTTGTATAGCATAATGTCATTACTTTGCAGCACGCACACTGAATACTTCAGGTTCATTATTACTTTTTCTTCCAGTTTATATTGTCATTATGAAGATATAAACATCTGACTGTCATGAACTGCAAACATATGTCAAGTTTGAGGGAAGTGGAATGTGTTTACATCTTGCCCATTTTTATGTGTTTACAAAGAAAAACTTGTGACCATGTCTCTTTTCATAATGGAAAGGTAGCATCTCTTTTAGATATATAAACCAGTCCAAGATCAAAATACACATGAATGTTGTGCTAAAAAGAGAAAATTTGTTAATTTGACAACAGCAACAACAAAAATTAGACCTGCAGAGAATAAAAAGGTACAAATGAACTTCACGCAAAGTGGAGCAATTCCAACAAACTTTTACCAGAAAAAAAAGCAATGGCTCACTTTAGGTGTCACTGAATAAAGAGTAATATCATGCAGTGAAGAGAGTGCCAATTTGCTTCAGAACCTACCCTCATTCTCCTATATTTGAAACAGGGAAAGCAGTTTAAAATAAAATTAAAAAAAGAGGATGACTTGCTTTGCTTGTCGACTACACAGCTCAAGGAATGCCAATTGCTGGGGGTCCATGAGGATCAATGACAAATGAAACTCCCCGCATCCTGCTATTTGGCCTGACTCTGGAGTAGCTCAGTTTCTCCACCCTGAAAAGGCACTTTCCATTTAAGAGAAAGCTGTGCATATGTCAACGGCTTTAGTCACTCCCTTCATATTTCCATTCCCTCCAGCACCTGAAGAGCAGCAATGACAAATCCCTTACATAATAGGTATGTAGCACAGGTCTCATGACTTCATCTTACCCATCATTCACCCAAGGTAGGAGACAAGGTTGAATTGAAGTGGCCAAGCAACCTTTACTTTAAAGAGATACTGCTCCATCTGGAGTAATACCCATGGAGCTGACAGCTGTAAAGAATGGTTTGTCATGCCATGAGAATGGTTGGAGGTCATGACTGCCAAGCTGTTACAGACAGGCAGCCCTTCATGTCCAACATGTCTCCAGGAAGTTGTATTTAAAGTATCAACCACTCAAAGCTTTTTTACATATTACAAAGACACTAACACAGATTTGAATAACTCAACATTGCCCCATCCCTTTTAATCACCACTTTACATCTTTGGTTATAGAAGTTACTTTCCCTCTTAATGAAGCATGTGGTACTGAAGAAAAGTCTCAGCTTGAATGCTTGAAAATATGGCATCTGGAAGTAAGCAAAGAAGGAAACAGCTGATGTCAGCACAACAAAACAGGCAGAGAGGCAGCTAAATCTCAATTATATTCTACGCATAATACCGCAGACACTCCCTAATAATAACTTATCCTGATTTAGAGCTTAAGGTAATGGGACAGATAATGAGATCAGTAGGATCCAAGCCAAAAACTGTACAACTTTTTAAATATAACTATCTGTCCTAGTGCTTCCAAATAAATAGAAAAAAATGCAAGGTGGAAACAACCTGAACAAAATATCACAGCCCAGGCACCCATCGTAGAAGGGGTTAGGTTAGGAACTAATGTTGATATTCTTTCTTCCATTGCAAAGCATGCAATGTCCAACTCCCAAAGCATAAAATGTCCAAAATAATGTCCAACTCCTACAAGATGGTTTTAAACAGACAAGGAGAAGGTTCTAGAAAAAAGTCAGACTGGCAATTTGCTTTGTTTTCTCCTACATTTTCACAAATGTAAATGTAATTTATTCACAATCCTAAATCTTCAATCTTAAAGGCAGCACTGCTGCTGGGTGCAAACCAGCTATGGCCCCACAGTGGCTGAACCAAAGCAGTTACGGCCCCACGGCAGCTGCCAGAGGTCTCCATGGAGGAAGGGGACTTTTGTCCCCTTTCTCGGGGGAAAGCCCGAAGCCCTGCAATAGAGCTTTTCAAGTCAGTGCTGGCTATTTTGTCAGAAGGCCCAACATGGAGTTCAGGATCCAGTGGAGCAGAACTCTGCCAGTTTTGCCCCTCTCCTGCCCTGGAATGCCTCCCCCACCCCCAAGGCCCTGACTGCCGCACTGAGCTCTTATCTAGTTCTAGACAGTGTCCATCCGACACTGGGCCAGCACTGATTCGCAGCAGTGTGTCACAGGTGTGCCTTATGGCACATTTGCAACACCCAGCGCTGGCACTGGCCCAGCTCAGGATTGGGCCCTAAAACCATATTATGGCAGGGAGAGAACATGATCCAATTCAAAATCCAGATAGTAATAAATCTTCCACAACCTGCAATGTTACCAAGAAATTTACCAGGCCCTGACATACTTGAGTTCTGTATTGTTTGGAAATTGAGTTCAAAAACTTGCAGAACAGTTAGATATAGGCTAAATCTTATATTCATATTCAATAAATATGAATTTATTTATTACCCAGTCCTGCCAATACCCCAAAAGCTTCCCAATCTGCCAATCGATCCTATAGTAATTGATCAAAAGTTTGCTCAGTTGAAAAGAAAAGTGGATAAATCAGTCCTGAGGCTGACGAAATTATTTTTGTGTATACTTTAAGCCATTGCTCCTTTAGAGATAAGGCAAAGGGAGAATTACTTTAGCTTTCCAATACTTGAACAGGTGGAGAAATGCTTTCCTTCATATAGTCATTACATTTCAAGGGCACCAGCTTCAATCTGTTTAAAGGCAACCACGGAGGTTGTCATCCTTCATATTTTACCTCAGTTCATGGCATGTGTAGAGCAGGATTCAACTTCAGCACCAGAAAAAAAAAAATCAAAGGCTCAGCTCAGTTCCCTTATGAATAAAACCAGATTGACAGCACAGGCCAAAAAGAGGCTGATCCTTTCATCCAAACTCCAGAATTTCAAGAAAAGTTATATGCATGTACTACTCGAGCAAACTGCATTACAGATTTGGGTTCCAGGCAGGATGCAATTGCAAAGTGAACTATTTCTGGTCTTCCTAATGAAAGTGTTCAGCACTTTGATGGGCCAGAATAATTTTGTGACAGGCACCTCTGTGAGCAAACAGTATACACAAATTTGACTGGCAGCCCTTTTCAAAAGTGAGTCCACCGAATGTGTGGAGTGGGCCCATGCCTGCTAGCCCTTTCCCCAAAGTTGCTAGGCCCTGCAGACCCAACCAGTGCTTGTGTGTTTGATGCAAGGGGTGCCTACATGCATACAACTATGCATAAATAGATGTTCCACCCAATTGGTATTAGGAGTATCAAACAATGCCCAAGTGCATACAACTATTGGTACACAGACATCCTCCTTCGAGGTATCCTATTGAACATATGGACATTGGAATCCAGAGTACAGCAACATTGGCAAGGGGTGTACAGACACAGCCCCAATTCCCCTTCCTCTTTCGATATGTTCAGTGAACAACTGGAGACATTTCTGAATATGGCTAACCATTTCTGGATGTTTCCTCCAAGTGTTGATTTTCAACTTTCAGTCACTTGCAAGTACTCCCCACCTCTCTTAAAATTGGCCATATCACTGAGGTGGGGGACAAGCAGAGGAATACAGAGAGGGGTCTTTGTTTGATCATGATGCATTGAACATGCTTGCCACTAATGATAATGCGAACATAATTTCCTGTGAAAATCATGAACGTAGCATGGGGGAAAAGAATATTCACCCTACAATCATGTGTCAAATTCTGCTTAAAAACAACAAAACAAAAACTGAGGCAAGCACATGAAGCCTAGGATACGATCATGGCTGTTGGGTAGTATCAGGTAAGGAAACTGAGGACAACCAAGAGGAAACAGAGCAAGATGCTTGAAGTAGTTTACAATGGAGCAGAATGCTAAGAAAACATATTGTTCTTGATTGGTGATTCACAGCCTCTGTGTTTTTAGGGCTAGGACTGTGGGCACACCATGAATTAAGATTATTCTCACCTGTGCATGTGGCATCCAATGAAGTAAGGTTGTGTTTACAAAAAACTCATACCACAATAAATGTGTTCTTAAAGGTGCTGGTTTTGTACTCTGTGCAGCTGTTTAACAGGACACACAGTAACTGTTCTGGGAGTAGATGGATGGAGCTAAGTACTATGTCACATGGAATAGTGTGCTGAAATTTAAGATAATTCCTATGACTAATACTTTTTACACCATAGCTAATCTTCTAGCTCTTCACTTCATCCCACAGCAATGAACATAATTTTATGTTCTATTTCTTTATCAAACTTGTCTTAAATCATCTTCTTTGAAGGTTAAACATTTCATCGGTCAATGGCCTGGCTTGGAAGCATCACTTGCTAATAAAGAATGTGCTTCCATTTTTGTTAGACTCTTATCAGGCAGAAGTCATTTTATGACTTGTTTACTAACATGTTCCTTCTCTTTATCATGTCTAAGACCTTTATTATATGCAATGCAGGAGATTTAGGACTGATTTTTTTCTTTAATTAAAAGAGTTAATTGAAAAATGCCATGAAAAACAGCAATGCTAGGGTGATGGTGGTGATTTGGTTCAGGGGCTATGGCACTGGTGAAGTTAACCCTCTCCCCTTGCATGACATACATGCCCCAAATTCTCCCCTCCAAGTGGTTGCCATTTGGAAGTTGCTATTAGCTGCGGGGGGGGGGTACCTATAGTGTATCTGGTTATTTTTCTCCACAGTTAATTGCCATTTCAGGGGAGACAACTGAGGTTGATGAAAAGGCACAATATACACTATGCAGAGCCCAGAAAAAAGATAGGAGGATCAAGCCCAGGAAGTTCTAGCAATTAGGGAGAGGGATAGCTGTTCATAAGTTTTTTCTCTTGGCTAAACAGGTATGTCAGTCAGGTTTTCTGGGACAGATTTCACATCTAGACACACTGCCTTTTTCAGGCCTAACAAGATCAGTTAGATATTCCAAGTGACAGTATACCATTGTTAGTGAATCTGGCTACTATTGCACACCAGCTTTAGTTTACTGGTTCATGGCCTATTGCTGAGGTCAGTTCTATGAGAAAATAGAGAAATACACAGAACAAATAAAGAAAAAAACTAAAACAAGTTAAGGCTTTATCACACCCACCAAGAAAAATGGTGGGTGTTCCAGCACAAACCCAATGTGTTTGTCCTTTCGGTAATTATAACCTCCTTCTTGGCTCATAGTCCAACAATTAGCTACTTGAGTCATAATTTTCCAAAATGATATTCAGAACACGCTTCAGCTGGGTGAGACGGGCCTTCAGAGATGTGTCAGAAAAGATTGTCAATTTGAGGGTCATGTCAAGAGGCAAGATGGATAAAATCCACCAACACCAAACTGGTCCATCTGGAGATGCCTAATGGGAAGGATGAGAAAAATTATGTAAGCACATTGTTCTGGGTTTGAATATTTTGGTACAGAACACAGAATATGGTCAGTTATGTTTGGACAACTGAGGGCAACAGTCCTGAAAACCCAAAAATTAATTCATTGAAAGTTGAGTAAGGTACTCACTAAAGTAGCATTCTTCATCCTTGGGGTCAGGACCCCAGTGGGGTGGAGAAGCCTCAGTTGTGGAATTGTGGCAACTTAGGGGAATGAAAAAGGTTGAAGACCACTAGACTAGAGCACCAAGAGGTAAAGGCGGAGGCATCTGCTGTATCCCTTCAGGTACCAGGACATTGTGTCCCAGTCATGCTCAGGTTCTTAGCGACTATGCTAAAGTAGCTTTTGCTAGTGCCAGGCTTCACTAGTGCTAGGCTTCATGGTAACTTTTTCTGCTCTCTCTAATAAGAATATTTGGCTATAGTGAACTGTGCTGGAAGGGCATTATGGGCTTGGGATCGACAGTGGGGTCCCCATTCTCATACTTTATTTAAGGTTATGGCATTAAAAAAGTTGAAACAACTGCACTAAAATAAAATGTAAAGTAATGCAATGTAATGAGAGTTAAGTAACCAGTACTTCTGATGAAGAATGCCTCCATCAGCTGACTAGGTGCATTTCCACTAGTTATTAAATTAGGGGGAGATCTTCCACTTGTCTCTCCAGTGTTGGGAAGGATGGGAAAATTCTGTCAGAGGGTGCATAGCAACTTCCTGCCCTAGTGGTTAACTGAACTACAGTAGTTCTATAGATATTAACAAATCAGCAGATGGCAATACTTCAGCTTACATCCTATTACTGTTTGTGGAGATCTTTGAATATTAAACATATGACATTACTTCTGACATTACTGAAATTAATGAGTATTTTTCATTGTGTGGGTTGAGTTTCTAATGACTAGTAAAAGACATTACTAAGGAATGGGGCCCAGTCAAATCCCAAAAGATAAGTATTTGGGTGGGGGGTGGAGAGCTGCACACTTTGTACTGCAAGCTCAACTAGGTTTTGTATGTCACGGTTGATAAGCATTTACAGTTTATAGTTGCTTCAGAAATTTTATTTCTGCCGGATATGGGGCAGATTAACCTTCTGGCCAGTGCTAAATTCCAGGGATGTGCCAGAGCCACAGTACCAAGACTCAAGTCTCCCCCCCCTTGACTCAAGTCGACCATGAGTCATAACGGCAACTGTCGTGACTCATCCAGAGCCGTTTTTGCATCATTTTAATTTGAGTCCGAGTTTTTTCAAGAAGTGAGTCAAGCCATGGAAGTGGCAAAAACAAAAAAAAAGCAACCACAGGGTTGAAGGCACACACAAAAGTGAGCCTTGACTCACGTCTGGGTCTTTTCATTTTTAGGGTAAACCCCCTGAGTCCCCAATCAGTGCCCAAATTTTTGACATGCGTGACTCAAGTCCTTATGAGTCACAGAAAACACGTTTTTGCCACTCGAGTGACAACAGTTTAATTTTTTAAAAATCATTTCTGCTGTGCTGATTCATACATACAAGGTAAAAGCAAGCCCCCCTTTTCTGATGAAGTAACAAAACAGTAAAGTATATACATAAAAAAGGAAAAACTGATGTAATTTATTTTTTTTTAGCAACCAGGCAGTTTACAGCTTATGTCCTAGGCAATAGTTTACAGACTGTCAATTGGGAAGCCTTAAGAAATGCAGTGTTCATTCTCCAGGGAAGAGGTTTTGAACAGATCACTGTGCATGTATTTAAAATAAGTTCTAGAAATACAGATGGGTAAAAAGGACTCTAAATAAATAAAAGTAGGTATGAGGTTCCTCTTTGTCCCAAGCAAGGCTGTTCCAGCTAGCTGGTTTGCTCCAAAGTACCCAGAAGTTATATCACTGTTGGGTGCTGTGGAGCCCAATTACTCCAGTTGTGTCCTACTGGGAAAGGCCATTCTTCCCTGACAGCCTTGATCACCTGGGTCAAAGAAGGACTGTTTAAGTAACCACCACAAGGAACGCAACAATCCCAACAATTCAACATATTCGGGTGGGAAGATCATGGTTACGTTAAAAGATTAAAATCCATGTGGTTAAAAAAGTCCAACATTTTGCTGTGTGACTTTTTCAGAACTTCATCAGAGAAATGAGCCTGGATCAGACAGGCTGTTAGAGAATAACCCGGAAACAGCAGTTAAAAAGCAGCACCCTCTAAGGCAGTGATTTTCAACCTTTTTCGTCTCATGGCACACAGACAAGGTACTAAAATGGTCAAGGCACACCATTTGTTTTTGGACAAATGACAAGGCACACCTTTCTGTTGGTGGGGGGCTCATATCCCCAATGGTCCTATTAATAAATGACCCTCCACCAAACTCCCGCAGCACACCTGGGGACCATTCGCGGCACACCAGTGTGCCACAGCACAGTGGTTGAAAATGGCTGCTTTAAGGTGCTTAACAAGGAATTAATTGCTTAGCTGTAGAGTTCTGATATTTTGGGGATGTTTAAGACATAAAAAAGCCAAGGTGCCACCTGCATATAAAGGCCATGCTATACTTACTTACATCAAAGGCACAACAGACAAGATTAGTAATATTCTTCATAAGACAAATTTTAGAACAATTTTCATGCCAGCTATTAAAGTCCAGCAACCCCAAGGATAGGAGACAACAGCTTGATATCCCTGGCATGTATAAGATACCCTGTGAATGCTATCGGGCCTACATAGGCACCACCAAACATTCTATTACAACCAGACTTGAGAGGCACTGCCATCTACTGCACCTGGATCAATCAGCAATAGCACAGCATGCAATAGAAACAGGTCATCAAATAAAATTCAAAGCAACACAGGTTCTTTCTAATAACAGTTTTTGTTTCCCAAGACTTTACAGAGAAGCTATAGAAATAAACATCCCCAAAATATCAACAGAAAAGCTCTACATATTAGCAATACGTGGCTTCCAGTCTTAAAAAGAGCAGACATCAAAGAGCTTTAATGAAGAGTTTTATAAGGAAGCTTTATAAGGAAGAGGTTCCCAGCAGAGATGGAGTACTGTGACTAGGCTAAGTTTGCTTTAAGAATGCAGTCAGCAAAAGGGTTACCTCATTTGCCAGCCAGCTGAGCAGGGCTTGCATTGGCCTCCCTCCTCTAGAGTTGGCACAAAAGTGCTTTACAGAACTTTCGCAACACTTTTCGGCCAGAGCAAGGCACTTGAGCCAGTCAAGGGCACCCTCTAGATTGAGCACTGAGATTTCCTCTGCATTAGCTTTCAGAAGTTGATGGCAGCTGTAGAGAGCCTTGATCAAACTCTGCTTTAACTCTCCCCTCCCTCCACCTTTTTCTGCTTGATAGTGGTAAAACTGTTTTGTTATTCTGATGTTTGAGTCACCTTCATTCACAGCCCACTCAGTGGCATTACTAGGATTCCCGTCACCTGGTGCGGGAGGCCTGCGTGTCACCCCATTCAGTGGGCGGGGCAACGCCCCATGTGGTGGGCATGGTGATGTGCCATCGCCCCACCCCCACTGGTTTTTTCGGCTGTACCTTTGGTTAGAACACAGATATTTCAATGTGGTTTGTTTCATTGCATTCTGCATGAAATTACGCATTGATTGATATTAACATGATGGTATTTATTCCTCCAAACTCTGATTTTAGTGGTTTTGAAAACTTGTAGAGTCACACACACGCCCACCCATGTCAACTTACTCACACCTTATTGCAGCAGTTCTCAAACTTTTAGCACTGGGACCCACTTTTTAGAATGACAATCTGTCCAGGACCCATTGGAAGTGATGTCATGGTCAGAAGTGACATCATCAAGCAAATTAAAATAAATAATTATAAATAATGAAATTAAAATAAAAGAAATAATTAAATAAGGGAGAGCCAGTCCTGTTCCACCAAGTGAATCCACTCTGAAGTAAGTCCTATTGTGGTCAATGGGGCTTACTCTCTGGAAAGTGTGGGTAGGATTGCAGCCTGTTAGCCCAATCCTGTGCATGTCTACTCTGAAGTAAGTCCCATATTGGTCAATGGAGCTTACTCTGTAGTCTGCCTGCAATAACAACCCCCCAAAAAGAATCAGTGAGATTTCCAGCCCTCCCAGTGCCCAGTTTCAAGTTCTTCTATTTCAGGCATATCCATATAAAGACCCACCTGGCTTTGCAAGTGCAAAATAGAAAACATTCCCCTTACCATTCAAGCCTCTTTTTTTGTCCTTTTTAGTGGGGGGGGGGGGAGAGAGATGCCTTCTGGAACATATGTTGAGCTTCAGTTCCATCAGATCGGGACCATTCTGGTGTCCTCACATTCCCCTTTGCCTAGCCTGACCACCAGCCAAGGCTCGTCTGCCTACTCACGAGTAAACACAACCGTGAGGCTGCTTCGCTTTCCATAGGGCTGGGAGGGAGGGACCGCCTTCTCCCTTTTGTGTTTTTGGGGGCTGCATTCATTGGATCAGGACCATTCTAACATCCTTGGAGTCCTCTCAGCCTGCCTTGAATCCTCTCAGTCCTTGCCTGGACTAAGGCAAGTTCGCCTACTTGGGAGTAAATGCGGCCATGTGGCTTTGTTTCGGACTCAATAAAGGCAGCTGGGAGGAGGCAAGGACCTCCTTCTCGTGTTTTGGGGGGCTGCATTCATTGGATCGGGACCACTGTGGTGTCATTGGATTCCTCTCAGCCTGCCCTTTCCGACAGACTATGGCAAGTACACCTACTTGCGAATAAACGCGCGATACGGCTCGCTTTCACTTTCCATAGGGATCCATTCATTTTTTCTTTCTGGCGTTTTGGCCATAACTTTTGAAGGATAGGGGCTATTTCAATTCTGTGTTTTGCACTGCACTCCGTTGGACATTCCGCATCCAATGGTGTATGGCACAACAGGGTAGCTCCAAAGGCCATGAAGTTAGCGCATCCTCCCACCAGAGCGCGTCAGCCCCCGGCGTGTCACCCAGTGTGGCCCATACCCCCTAGCGACGCCAGTGAGCCCACTTTTTTCCCTTCCAATTTTAATGCTTCGCTATGCCCTGTGAAATTTCAGCTCTCTGTGTGTCTAATCACCCTTGGCCCCACTGAGCACTTCCTTCATCCTGTCTTTCCCTTCTGCTCTCCAGGAATCTCCAGATTTTCAGAAATATCCAATGTTATAGAGCTGTTTTCCCCCACTGCTACAGCAAGGGGTCACTCTTTTCAAAGTTATTGTCTCCAAGCAACTTCCCCATTTATCTGTTTGCTTTTTAAATAGCTGCACCTGCTTTAATGCCCAACAAAGCCCATTCTTGGATGTTCATAACTTGAACTTCTTCAAGTCAGGGACTTATAAATGATTATTAGCAGCAATACCACAGTGTTGTATTTTTTCTTGGGTGAAAATGGAACGTAATTTTCTTATCTCACTCCCTTGATGTTGAGCTCCCTCCTTGGGAAGAGAGGGGGGCAAGGGTGACTAAAGGAAGGCAAACCAAACAGAAGACGGGGATTATTTTTTTAAAAGCACAGTGAGAAATAAAATGGGACTTGCAGGCTCCCACCTTCATCCTATTCGCTCCCATGTATAGGTATCTGGACAGAACATGTCTTAAATACCTGTATGTCCTCCTCTTTCTCAGGTAGGGGTTCATGGTGCATAAAGATTTGCCTGAAGCTAATGTCTTCATGTTCATAAAGCTTCTGCGTTAGCTGGTATGTGCGGTCATGCAAATGCTGAAGCTCAGCCAGTTCTTCTCCTTCTACCTACGTAAAGGAGAAGGAAGTTGGGAACAAAGGGAGTGCAGGTCAGTGCAAGGTAAGAATTTGTTCAGAGTTGAGTGCAGAACAGAGTCAAGGAAAGTAAGAGAGATTAGAGGGTCTACTGCAGTGGTGGCGAACCTATGGCACACGTGCCAGAGGGGGCACGCAGCACCCTCTCCGTGGGCACGCGGTGCTGAGCCAGGCAGCCTGGAGAGGGGCGCTGAAGCTGCGGGTCATTTTAACAGAGGCTTTTTCCGAGCCCCCGTGTGTTGGGAGGGCGGGCTGCTTCCCTCCTCTCCCTTCACCCCCACCGGCCCCACATTGGTTTCCCTTTTCAATTTTGCCCACTCTACAGGCTTAAGGTCCCGGTTTTTCCCTTCCCCAACTCTCCAGCAGGCTCAGCCAATCAGCATCCAGCAGGCTCCTGGCTTTTTCTGTTGGAATGGCTCAGGGCCCTTCACTGGCAGACCACCAGCCAATCCTGAGCTGCCCTCCTCCTCAGCCATTGCCAGCCCCGCCCTTCCCTGAGCAGCTCCCCACTCAGCACCAGGAGAGGCTTTTCCTCCACAGCAGAGGAGACATCTTGCGTGTCTACTCAGAAGTAAGCCCCATTACAGTGGATGAGGCTTATTCCCAGGAAAGGGTGCCTGGGATTGCAGCCTTGGAGCCTGCTCCTGTGCGTGTCTACTCAGAAGTAAGCCCTATTAGAGTCAATGAAGCTTACTCCTAGGAAAGAGTGGCTGGGATTGCAGCCTTAGAGCCCACTTCGGTGGGTGGGGCTTTCTTAAAAAAAAATATTTTCTTGTTTGAGAAAATGAGCAGTGGCAAGGTCTTACAGCCACCCCCTCCCTGCCAATATTTCTTTACCCAGCATGTAATTAGTCTGTGGAACTCTTTGCCACAGGAAGCAGTGATGACAACTTGCCTTTAAGAAGGGATTGGACAAATTTCTAGAGAAAAAGTTCATTAAGGGTTACAAGTAATAGTAGGTAAAAGATGTTAATATACGAGTTGTTTTTTTCTAAACTAAAACCTCAGTATTCAGGTTAAATTGCTGTGTTGGCACTTTGCGATAAATAAGTGGGTTTTGGGTTGCAGTTTGGGCGAAAAGGTTCGCCATCACTGGTCTATTGGCACCAAAGATGATGCCTCTCCTCCATCCAAAAACATTCCCTTTGCCATCCCACCTTTCACTTGTCCTGATCCATCAGAATTTACCATAAGAACATAAAGAAGGCTCTACTGGATCAGGCCAAGGTCTCATGTAGTCCATCTTCCTGTATCTCATACTGGCTCACCAGATTCCCCTGGGAGCATTCATGACAACATGATATCAGTGTCCTGTTGCCACTCCCTTGCAAGTGGCATTCAGAGATAGGTTGCCTCTAAAAGAGGTTGCATATAGTCATCATCTTCTCAAGCCACAGTACCCTAAAATTACACCTGCCTTTCTCAGCCAATGTCTATAAGTCTCTCCTGGACCCCTCCTGAGTTGCCACCCACTTTGTGCATGCATCAAGGCACACTTTAAGCTGAAGCTGCTCTGGGTTGCCTCAGAGCTGAAATCAGTAAGCTGGTTATAAAGCCACAGTTGGGAATTCTATCTCATGATCTCCAGTTGAAGCATCCCATCATGCTGTGTTACAAAATACTACATTCTTTGTCAAAAGACCACTACCAATGAGCCAAAAAAAGTAATTTTGCCTTTTCCACCCATTCTATCTACCTCCCTTCTTCCTTCTTTGTCTCCCATCCCCTTCTCTCTGGTTCTCCCCCACTCCCTTGAGGCGCAGCCTAAATGCCCACATATGGAACCATCTTAATCCCCAACTCACTCTTAGACTGGGTAAAATTCTTGGCCACTGGTCTCCTCTAAACTGCCTTCCTCCTTCTCATGTGCTGCCTATTAACTATACAGTCTTTCCCCCTTACCTTCTCATCTTCCAGGTACTCAATATCAGCAGTGTTGTAACCATCCCTGTGCCCCCGTCTCAAAACCTTGAATCGACGCTTGCCAATAGTCTTCACCAAAGATCGTCCATCAGGCAAAAACTCTATTTTCTGAATCTCCAGCATGCAGCCATAGTCAGCAAAACTGGAGAGAAGGAAAACAATATTAAGAGGGGAATAAAGAGTCATGCTGGCTGGTTTGGATTACTCAAAACTTAAGCTATTATCTTCTATATAGAATAAATGATCTGTAGTACTGCTGTTCCTCTTTGTGAGGCTGGAAAGCAGAAGTGGAAGAGAGTTTGTGGCTTGCCTTGAATTAACAGGACTGCCACCCTAGCATAACCAAAAAGGGGAATGCAGCCACTTGGACCCAGGAAATCTGCACCCCAGAAATGCAGTCATTGTTCAAATGTTCTAACAGAGAAAACTCTCTAGTTACATTTAATCTGGGTTTGCAACCCATTGTTGAGTCCAGCATTTGACCCATAACACCTTTCTGTCTTTTATTACCAAACAGCTACTGGTTGCAAATAGACCACTGTTTCTCAAACTGTGGGTCGTGAGCCAATTTCAGTTGGGTTCATTTCAATATTTTATTTTTAATATATTAGACTTGATGCTACCATGGTGTGTGCATTTGGGGAAATGTTACAGACCTGTACTTTTAACAAGCAACTATGTATATTGTTTTAACAATGATAATATATGGGACTTAATCCTGGGTAGGATTGCAGCCTAGGATTGTTAAAAATGTTCCTGCTTGATGGTGGCACTTCTGGTCATGACATCACTTCCAGTGGGTCCTGACAGATTCTCATTCTGAAAAGTGGGTCCTGGTGCTAAATGTGTGAGAACCACTGAAATAGACAATACACCTACAATATAAATTGTTTCACCTTTAGTGAAACTCAAGTTAACTTTCATTGTCCAGCTTGTTCATTTACACTCATGTCCTCCTGATCCACAGAAGTGTGTTGAAAAAGACTAATTTTTAATGCATTGCTATTTTTTCTATAGTTTAAAAAAACCATATAAAGTATTGAGAGTCCCAAAATATGAATTTATTAAGGCAGCAGACAATGACAGCAGAAAGGAGAAGCTCAGTGCTCAATGACAATCAGAAGATTACATCCCATCCTCCATCCCCCCAAGTAATAAATGGAGACTGAAGACCAAAATATATTTATTTCGATAAAGTTATTCTAACCATTGGCATCCTGAAACATGTAACAAGGGACAAAGCCTGCGACACGCATGAGGATTAGGAGACCACAATGACAGGCTTCATCACTCACCTCTTTCCATTCTCATACATACACATGCCAAACATCTTTGTTCCGGTCTCCTGACACCTTCGCATCATGAGGCGGTAACGAGGCTCAAACACATGAAGGGGACACACAATGCCTGGGAATGACATTATGCACACAAAGATGGGGATATTCTTGGTGAGGCTGCAGGAGGGAGAAAGGAAAGATGCAAACGCATGTTCTCAGTAGGGATAAAATACCTCATATGGCATACAGATGGAAACAAAACCAACCTATGGCATACTAACACAATCTGACAGGGATACCCTCTGCTTCCTGAAGTATGTATACTCAGAAAAGCGGTGGGTCACTGCAATACTAGCTCACACAAAATGGCTCTAGGTGGCCACAAAGTGCTGCATCCAGCTGCTTTGGGTGCCCGTTTGAAGAAAAGTGGGGTGTAAATGGAAGAAATAAAATAAATACATTTATGAAGGCCTTAGCTGGACAGAGGCAGATGGTTGCTCCCTTTTTCTTCTCACATGACCTTAGCTTGACGTAAGCTGGTGAGAACTGAAAGGTAGGAGTTGTGAAATAGAGAGAAAGAATGGGAGAGCTACCAAAATCTAGTTCAGTGTTTCTCAACTAATGGTACAGGTACCACCAATGGTACTTGAGGTGGTGTCTGGTGGTACTTGTGAGACCCGTGGAAACCTTTCGGGCAGCAGTGAGACCAGGAACATGACTCAACAAACAGCAGAAGGCTCCAGAGCATGCTTTTCCGCACTCAAAAAAGCCCTCCCATCCACTTTGAGCCTCTTATCTGGTGTTTGCTGTGTTGCATCTGGCCTTCCAACCCAAAGGTAAATGGCAATTATGTCATCAACCGTTACTTCCGGTGGTGCTTTGAATAGGTGGACAATGTGAAGTGGTATGGCAGAGGACAAATGTTCAGAAACACTGATCTTATTCAAAGGGTCTCATCTTGGGTGCCTAAGGAAATAGTTCCTTAAAAACAGGTATTCCTTCAAGATGCCTTCCTAAAATACATGGATATGAAATCTCCTCCCATATCACATGCAAAACACAAAGATATAAAGCATGCCCAAAAGGTTTATGTATACTTGGAAAGTTCTGCCATCTCAGCCTGGTGGACACATTTCCTGTCTGCCATTTCTGAGGGGAAGACAGCAGATATGAGATCTTCCAGGAGGACTGTCGTGCTGTATTTTCCAGCCTTCAGGTACTGGAAGAATAAGAGTCATATTGTAGTATTTTTTAAAAAAAAATAGAGGAAGTAATTTCACATCTCTTAAATATTCCTTTTCTGAGCAGATGTCTCACTTTTAATTTGTAAAAAATGTTTCACAGAATGCAATTGTCAGCACGTATCAGAATATCCCAGTAGCCTCACAGCAAGATGAAATCTCCCTCTGCACCTAGCAAAAGCTAATCAAACCTGCATAAAACCTCTTGAGAGTCTTTCCAGCATGCTCACTTTCTCTCCCCTGCCCTTCTTGTTAGTTTACTTAACATTCAGCCTGAAAAAGAGTTCTGGAGAGCTCACTCTTAGTCTGTGATTGCCTACAGTGCAATTCTATGTGCGTCTACTCGGAAATAAGCCCCATTAAATTCAATGGGACTTACTCCCAGGGAAGTGTGCATAAGGATTGCAGCCTCAGTAAATCTTAAGAAAGGTATTGCCCTGCTTTAACTGTTGTTCTTAGGTTGCTGATTCTACTGATGTGCTGCTTACTGTGTTTTTATTAGGCTGTCAGTGTTAGCAGAGCATTTTACATAGTGGTCATAAGCTGCCTTGGGTGGCTTGTCAAGACAGCAAACAAATAGCCAGTTGCAGCAAACCATAAGAGAGACTTGCAGCACATTAAAGATTACACGGCTCCCTCTCTGAAAGCCAGTGCAAAGCAAGAGCACCAGGAATTATGGTTGTGCAGTTAGACTTCCCATAGCAAGTCTATGCACAAAGCCCAACAATGTTTGCAATGCCTATTGTCACAGGATGCCGACACATACTGTGCTTATCTACGGCAACCTTTTTATACATAAAAAGGAGTTATTGCAATTAACTATTTTAAACACTCCTTTCGTGTTTCACTCATTATTCTGAAACAGAAAACACTGTCAATTTTTAACAGGATTCAAAAAATGATCAAATGATTAAAAAAAATTAGGGGAACTCCCCCACCCACCCATATTTTGTCCATTTTCCGGAACTTCACCTATCATCCTCTGCGCTATTATTGCTGGGCTTTACCCTGGTTTAAAAATTTTCTCATTATCCTTGGGTTGACAACCACAAGGTATCACTAGGCCCCGTCTCATAAATCTCAGGCTTTGGGATACATCTGACTTGGCAACACCATGCAAGAGGGAGGAAGCAAGAGGGAGGCACTCACTTGAACGGGAAACAAAAATTAATTCAACATGTTGTGTTTTCTAAATTCCTCTCTTGCCTGGTCTCTCCTGTTTTTAAAAGTGTGTGTGGAGGAACTATTCCACTTGCTTCCAGGGGTATAAACCAAGTTTGTCGGTGCAGAAAAGGAAAAAAAACCCACATGAATCCTGCAGCACTTTATTTCGATATTAGCTTTTGTGCGCTGCAGTTCACTTCCTTAAAGAGCTACAAGATTGTTTTACTCACTCACTGTTTACTAGTTTTTGTGCTTCAGAACAAGTGTGAGAACAACGATGATGACAAAATATGTTTCTTTTTTGCTTTTTTTTAATTTAAGGAAAAAACCCTACAAGATAAATGACATATATAACTCTCCTGGACTTGTGTGTTCCTTTGTTTTTGTAAACTGTGGGTCATGTGTTCTTGCTTCCGATGTTTGAGGGGAGAAAGCAAATAAAAAACACACCTCGAGTTATAAATGGTGCAGTTGTGTGTGTGTGTGTGTTTTTCTGTTGTGGGTTATCTGATGTGACTAAATAAGCATAATTCAAACTCAGGATTTTTGAGGGGCAGTGGGAGCTGTCTCACATTATATGGCCAACTGTCCAAAAATACATAGCCCAGAGTTCTTACAAAATATATTTTCAGAGAATAAGGAGTTGGATAGCAGAAAACTCCTCTATTTCTGAAGTCTTGGAGCAGAACAGGGTGTACTGTGATCTGCAGGAAACCCTCCCCCATACATACAGGATCATATAGAAAAGAACAGTAACAGAATACAGCCCACAGAAACCATTTCCATGATCATAACAGCACTTATTTGCTGCTGCCACTGCAGGCCACCTCCATATATAGTTTAATTTATGAAGATGTATCTCCAAATGATCTCATGCAACGGAAGAATTCTACTGAAAAAAATAAGCATCTGGTTTGCATGCATGAAACTGCCCTTGATACCTTCATATTCCATTAATTTGTTACAAAGTAGGAAATGCTACCTGTTGAACAGATGCCAGTGTGCTTATGTCTACTCTGAAGATACATCTCCATTTGGAGTGTGTGGGCAATTTATCTCCCATTTTAACACTTATCTTTTCAACAAAAAGCATTGTTATGAAGATTCATAAACTGGAGCGTCTAAGTATTATTTAATGTTCCCATTTAACTGACATTTAATGTTTCTATTTAATGTCTTCCAAATTCAATTTTTAGGCCTTTTGTGTTATGCAAAGACTTACCTGGTTAAGGCATGGTACTTGCACGTCTCGTTGGTTGTTGGCAACCTTCAGTCTCGAAAGACTATGGTATCGCGCTCTGAATGGTGGTCCTGGAACAGCGTCTAGTGTGGCTGAAAAGGCCGATTCGGGAGTGACAATCCCTTCCACACCGGGAGCAAGTGCAGTCTGTCCCTGGTCTGTCTCCCTGGCTATGGGCCTTCCTTCTTTGCCTCTTAGCCTCAGTCTGTTGGCCAAGTGTCTCTTCAAACTGGGAAAGGCCATGCTGCACAGCCTGCCTCCAAGCGGGCCACTCAGAGGCCAGGGTTTCCCACCTGTTGAGGTCCACTCCTAAGGCCTTCAGATCCCTCTTGCAGATGTCCTTGTATCGCAGCTGTGGTCTACCTGTAGGGCGCTTTCC
The DNA here is from genome assembly GCF_035046505.1 of Tiliqua scincoides. Classification (NCBI taxonomy): domain Eukaryota; kingdom Metazoa; phylum Chordata; class Lepidosauria; order Squamata; family Scincidae; genus Tiliqua; species Tiliqua scincoides. The sequence goes on from NC_089822.1 coordinate 195,899,598, forward strand.
TTTAGGCACGAGTTTCCTGTAGGCATGAGTTCTCCATAGAGGAGATCCTTTGGGATCCGGCCATCATCCATTCTCACAACATGACCGAGCCAACGCAGGTGTCTCTGTTTCAGCAGTGCATACATGCTAGGGATTCCAGCTCGTTCCAGGACTGTGTTGTTTGGAACTTTGTCCTGCCAGTTGATGCCGAGGATGCATCGGAGGTAGCGCATCCTCTCACACCTGTGTAAAAGGCTAACTGGCAGCAGGTGTAGCATTTTGGCACAAAAAGTTGCACTTGTGAGAATTTCTGCATGGACAGCCCAATCCTATTGGGCTGCCCACAGGCAGAATGAACGTTCCGCCAAGTAAAATCTGAGGAAAAATCTGAGGGTGAGAAAGGCAGTCTATAAAATCAAACAAATAATGTGATGCAGAATGCCATCCAGAAGGGAGAGGCAAGTTGGACGTGTGCACTCACATCTCTCTTTATGGATTAGCTGGGGCCAGTCAGATATATCCCCTAAACAAGCCCATCCCTTTTGCCCCTCAAATAAAACTGCCTCTCACTGCCTAGAATTTGCACCCAAATTCAGAAGGTCCTTTCCCTTGATGAAGTGAAGCGGCTGGAGAACCATCTCTTACCTCTCTCAGGCTCTGTTTGCAAAGCGGGCAGTTGGGCCTGTGGTCCATGCAGCGCTCCACGCACTCCCTGCAGAAAGTATGGCCACATGGTGTGGTCACTGGCTCAAAGAACAGGCTACAGAACAACCAGAGGCCAAAAAAAAAAGGGGGGGGGACTATCAGAAACTGAGGCAAGAAATATTTCATCAGACGCATTATTATTAAGACAACCAAGATGTGTTAGTGAACGCATGGTTAGTTGGTTGGTTTTGGTTAACCTGCATCTGTGTTAGAGGAGATGACGTGGAAGTGTAGTGCTGGCATAGTATCTAACTTTTGAACAGTATTAAATCATTTTCCTTCATTCTTTTTTTTTTTGGTCTTGTTTTTAAGCCAAACGGAGGTTACTTTCCAAACAGCCCTTGTAGACTGTCGAGCTGTTTTGCACTGCCAAGGCTAAAATGAGGTCTACAACTGGGACAATACAAGGGAGGAGAAAGGTTATGATATGAGAACATACAGAGCTGTCAGGAGCATTGCTAGTTAGTATGTTCAATAAACTTCTTCCTCTGGTAGCAGTCAAAGAAAATCCTCAGATACCATTCACCTAATTTGGGGGAAGGGGGTAATTGCAGTACACGTGCCTTCACTATTCAAAGAGTCTTTTGCAGGTACAGACACATGCAAACCAAAAAGCTACTGTTGGCTGAAAAATTTAGCTCTTATATTAAAACTCTCTTTTCATCTGATGGCATCAGCCCAGCAGGCTTTTCTAAAAACATGACAGCACTTGAAAACATCCAGCAGGAGATTCCAGCATTGTTCAATAGCTTATCTCACAAAAAAAGTCTCCTTTGATGCCTTCTCTAGCAGTTGAGCCATTTTAAGCTTTGAAATATGGTATACCTAAGGCTGGCCCATCTATGAGGCCAACTAAAGATGTTGCCTCAGGCAGCAGTTTGGTGTGTGTTGTGTGTTCTCTTACATGCCTCTACTGCTCCTCTTTCTATTCCCTAGACTGGAAAAGGAAAAGGGGAAGAGAAAATGTGGAGGGCAGTACTGAGCTAGAACATTGGAGAGTGACAGGAGGTTGGCACATCTTCAGGTGAGGGGGGCAGCATTTGGCCTGTCACCTCCAACATCAAGACATTTTGGGCAGCTTCGAGAATATAAAAGGGCCAAAAATCAAGTGGACAGCAGTTGCTTTGCACAAGTGGAGCTCAAGATTTGATCACAGGTTCAAAGATGTCAGGTGACAACACAGGAAAAGACCTCTGCCCCAGTCATGGTGTTTAGACAAACTCACCATGGAAGAGCAAGCTTGCAAAGCAGTTTTCAGTGCTCTTGGGTGGCTATTGTAACACAGTACGAGAAGTGTAGGAAATGATTCTTAAAACAGGCACTCCACAACCCTGCCATGCTGAATGGAAGAAGTCAGCTTGTAGCCTGTCCTAATCATCCAGACAGCTACATAAGCAATCAATGACTAAGAACTCTGTGCTGATGTACCATGGGAATCATATGTACTTATCGAGGAGTATTTAATCCTCTGAAAGAGAACTGCTTAGGATGGGTCATAAGGCAGGGCTTTGTAACTTGTACCCTTATCAACAATCTTAATCCCACATATCTAGTGCACACACTGCAAAAACACACTGAGACTTTGCCAAGGGTCAAGAAAAGAGAAAGAAAAATTTCAGGTTAGGATACAAATGCCTAGTGGGGGTTGTTCTCAGAAGACTGAGGAATGTTAAGAAAAGAAAGACTGAGCTGGCCTGGAAAAGCTGCACATGCAGTGTTAGATTGCATCAGTGTCACCATGGAATGAATGCGCATCATAGAATGATTGAACTGGAAGGAACTTTGAGGGTCACCTAGTGTGACTCTCTGCTCAGTCCAGTGACTGCTATAGTATTCCAAAAGGTGGCTGTCCAATTCTCCCTTAAGAACTTACAATGAAGGAGAGCCCACTATTATTATTAACATCTTATTTTTATTAAGATGGTTCCAGTGCTGGGCAGCAATCACGGTTACCAAATTCATCCTCATTTGTAGCCTGGTTCTACCTCCCTGTATTTTCAACCCTCCGATTCTAGTCCTGCCCTCAGAAGCTCATGATAAAAAACTCTCTCCTTATATAATCAACACAAAGAGTGGATGCATGGGTCTTGCCATCCCCATCCTCCCTCTCTCTACCTGTTTATTTATTTAGAGGTTTTATATACTGCTTTTCAGGTACTCAAAGCAATGTACAACATAAATGTTAAACACAGATAAAAGCATTTAAATAAAATCATCAGAATAAAACAATTAAAAGTTAGATAAGAGCAGATTAAAATATAAAACGATAACATAAAAGCAGCAAGAAGAATTAAAAAGGGGGTCCCTAGAGATCCCTCCCTCCTCAAATGCCAAACAAAACAAGTTTTAAACCATTAGAATTTAAAGTCTTTAAACCCTGCCAGAAACCACGTAACAAGGGGGCTGTCCTCAAGTCTTCTGTTAACCGATTCCAGCAATGTGGTGCCACAACCAAGAAGGCCCTGCAACCTGCTGCCACCATCTTGGCTGCAGATAGCAGCGGCATCTTAAGTAGTGCCTTCTGTACTGTAGGAGGAGATGTGGGGATTATATGGAGGTAAGGTTGTCCTTCAGGTATTCTGGTACTATGCCATATAGGGATTTAAAGGTTATCTTCAACACCTTGAATTGGGCCTGGAAAGGACTGGGCAGCCAGTTGGAGCAACGGCATGGAAGACTCAGCATGCCAAGCTCAGGTGACTACTCGTGTTACTTGTGTTTTAAAAAGCACTACCAGTAGCACACAGTAAGAGTGCCCTCCAAGAGTTTCAAGAGCTGGTGAAATTAACTGGAAAATGTTTTGACCCAAAATTAATACACCTATATTTTCATAAAAAGTTCAACAGACCAAAGTTCTCTCACGTGTGATTAGAAACAGCTTGATTACTAAAAACAGGCCCAGTAAACAACCATAAGTAACTTTTGCTATTATTATATGTACACTATATAATTTATATTTAAAAGATGTAATATGCATAAATATTTCTTTCATTTCCTTGCAATATGTGACCTTTTCATTCATTCCAAGCATATCAACAAAAACTTGCTGTGACCTTGGTATCACACAGGAACATAATATACCTTAACTAAGGTTTAGGTGGATGAGCTTTGGAGACAGAGTTGGTAATTAAAGACAGCTTCATGTCAAATATAAATCCTTTCTAATCATTAACCTGTTGGCTGGGTTGAGGAAAGTAGGCTTTAAATCCTGAGAGCTCAGCCCCACATCATCATTCACTTCCACTTCTCCCCATCATTGCCTTGATTAATGGGGAAAGGGCAGGCTTGAAAAGCTTCACTGAAGAACAGAGAATGGATCTGTTTAAGTGGGCTATGGAGGGAAGAATAGGCATCATGACATACACATGGCAAATCCCAAGGCATGATCTGAGGGCACAGGATACAGACACCTTGCTGAGGCTAAGGGGTCTGGAGCTGCCTTGTACAGAGCCAGACTTTGGGCACAATCCTAACCAAGTCTACTCAGAATTAAGTCCTATTTTGATCAATGGGGCTTACTCTCAGGAAAGTGTGGTTAGGATTGCAGCCTTTGAGTTTATCTGGCCCAGCAACTCTTCAGGTTTCAGAGAAGAATGAGCTACTGGAGAAGGCATGTTTCAGAGAAGACAGTTCTACATGGATATGCCAGGGAGTGAAACCAAGACCTTCTGCATGCAAAGCAATGAGCAAGACCCCCTCCATTGGATGGAAGACTGCCGGAGAACCCCATGTACCTCAGTGTTTATGATGGAATAAAGGTGGGATATAAATATGAACAATACAATAAAATAAATACAGTATCAAAAAGTGTTCATGTCCAGCTTGGATCATTGATATACTGCAGGCTGAGGCTAATTATTCGGGTGGGTTCTGTTCCAAGCACTCACATGGATTAAAAAAAAAACGCACTATAGCAAATCAATTTTAAAAACAAAGTTTCTTTGCTCTAGTGATTGAAAAACAGCCTTGCTGACCTTTTGACTCTAAGAATCATTAAGAAGACAATCCATCAGCACTTCACTCAGCCCCTCCCTTCACCAATGCAAAATAATCAAGGGAGGGGTCTGCAGGAGAGAGAAGGATTGATGGATTGTTAGCCTGCTGCCCTCCCTCTCTCTCTCTCTCTAAGGAGGCTGTTGTTAAAGGACTGTTCAGTTTTTAAAACTGATTTTAAAGGGATGCATTTTTCCCCTTCTCCAGGGATCAGCACATTCTCTCTCATTTGCAGGGGCCATTCATGTTGAGTCAAATCTGTGAATAAATAGGCTGGACCTGTATAGCAGAAGGGTGTTCAAACCCCCCCCCCCCAAAAAAAAGTAAAATAAAATCACACAAAGACCAGCAACATTGCGTAAGGACTGATGAGGAGTGGCCTTGCAGGGCTGATCTCAGACCCTGCTCCACTGGATCCTATGTTCTGTGCTGGACTGCAAAGCCTGGCACAGAGCTCCTCCAATCCACGCTGCCAAAATAGCCAGCGCAGACTGGCGGAGACCCGTTGCAGGGTCTGTGCCCTTCCCCCAAGGAGACTCCACCGGCTGCCATGACATCAGACATAGGATGCAGCAATAGCCATTTTGGCACCACTGCTGCTCTGGGCACTGGGCAGCTTAGGATTGGTCTGCTAGTAAATAGTATAGGATTATAATATGTAATGGAATATTCAAACTGATTGTTATTCCCCAATTCGACCATCGGGTTTTCAAGGCCTTTTCTTAGCCTTTTCTCTAAAAATATGAATTTCTTTTGTTTTTGAATACAATGCCCTGTATGCCTTTACAAAAACAGGGAAGCATTATTTTATGTGCCATGATGGTTCAGGTTTCCATTTTCAGCTTGCTTTTTTGTTTCTAACTTTTTCCCAACTGACAAAAACTGAGAGGTACAATTGGGGGGAGCTGCTTGCTATACTGTATATATTTGTTCAAATTAAACCAAAGGCAGGTATACTTTTTTAATTCTTTCAAGATACCCTAACAACATAACTTAGGGGTCCAGTCCAACTTTCTAGCACAGTCGCAATAGCAATTCAGTCCCAAGGTAAGAGAACAAACATTCCCTTACCTTGAGGAGGCCTCCATGACTGCCTCCCACCTCAAGATGCAGTGCACACCTGTTGGGTGCTGGAAAACTGTGTAGGATTGGGTCCTTCACATGCTAAGTTAGACAAAGTATGTGCCCTGCTCTTCAAAAATTCAGGTCAGTTAAGCTTGAGTTACGAAAGCAGGCATTGCATAGTTTTTACCTAGGAAGTTTTGCAGATAAATACTATACCATTTTCAGGCCAACTTAAGCAGTCTTTATCAGGCAGCCATTGAAGAGCTCCGATAGAAACTGACCGTATGCAAAGAGAACATTCCAAGTCCGTTGTACTCAGGAGGGCCCCAAAGTCTGGCTGAGCGTCCTGAGAGGATTTAGCTCCTGTGGTTTCTGCTAATGCTCCCTCTTCCATATCTAGATAGCAAGATGAAAAAGTAGAAGGAAAACAATGAGCATCATACATTGGCCCCACTCTTAAGTCTCTGTGTTTCTCCCACTTGTGCCCTAAGAAATACTTTGCCTTGTGCACGATGATCTGATCCACAAATCAATTCTGTAAGCAAAGTCATAGCGAAACAAACATCTGTGCTTTATATGTTCCTATAGCCTACAACATCAACCCAAGGGCTACTTTGGTCTCATGTTTCATTTGGATGGCAAGTGAAATTGCCCCAATAAGGACACCATCTCACACATTGCATATTTAGATGTACATCAGGGCTCTGAAGCATAGCTGTGGAAAACATGTGATCGCATTTACCAAGAAGTTCATGATTCACTGTTGAGTGTAAGCATGGTGAATAATTACTGCCCATATTGCAGAAATGGAACATGGTCCATCTGTAGTAGGACCTTGCAAGAGGGATCTGAAGGCCTTAGGAGTGGACCTCAACAAGTGGGAAACCCTGGCCTCTGAGCAGCCCGCTTGGAGGCAGGCTGTGCAGCATGGCCTTTCCCAGTTTGAAGAGACACTTGGCCAACAGACTGAGGCTAAGAGGCAAAGAAGGAAGGCCCATAGCCAGGGAGATAGACCAGGGACAGACTGCACTTGCTCCCGGTGTGGAAGGGATTGTCACTCCCGAATTGGCCTTTTCAGCCACACTAGACGCTGTTCCAGAACCACCTTTCAGAGCATGATACCATAGTCTTTCGAGACTGAAGGTTGCCAACAATAAAAGTAGGACCTTGAACTTAATATGAAGTTTTTAAAAAGTGACTAGTATCGTTTATTCCAAAGCATTTAAGATGCCACACGTACAGAATTTAGTGCAGGGAAAGCAAGTGACCTTTGTTTTTTGTAGAGAGACACAAGACACTCATCCATCAGCCACATATGTCAACATTCTTACCCCCTTTTTTCTTTGTGAGAACACCTGAGTTTGACATCTTCTTCAGCCATCCTGACATGGAAAGTTCTGCCTGGCTCTGATCAGACACAGCCAACTTTTTTCCCTTCAAGTCCTATATAAAAAAAATTAAAAAGTTAAACACAAGAATTTCCATTTCTGACCAACAGGCCCAAAAGTGGTCGAGACTACAAGTGAAGTGAATGAGTGCGACAAGTTCACATGAAAGAAAAGAATAATTGAAAAGTATAGCATCCTGGAATACTTAAATGTTGCAGCTCTGTTGGATTTTGCAAAAACATCCACTTCTTGACTACCTTTTTTGCTTTACTACAGCTTTATAAAACCTTTGCTGGTGACACCCATTTCTCACTTCCAGAAAGAGCCTTGTTTCTCCAGTGAGATCAGATTGCACAAATAAAAAGAAGGATGCATGAAGACTAGATCACCTCGAATTTTCCATGGCCAAATTGTAAACCGACACTGAGCTGGGCCGAGCTGCTAGTCTACATGATGTGCATAAAGACAGATACACACATATTCCAGCATATACCTCCCCTACACAATCTCCAGACCTGCACTAGCTAAAACATTCCATGCTGCTTACCTGTGTAGGTTCCCCTTCAAAAGGCACAAATAAAGGTGGTTCTTTCCCTGAATCAGACAGTCTTAAGTCTGGACTAGCATCACTATTTGGCTCCATGACAGTGCCTGTAAGAGGGGAGCTATGGTTCATGAGAATCTGGTAACAAAAAAAAAAGTTTGAAAAATAAAGTAAGAAGAGAAACTGCAGGTTAAACTTTAGTTTTACATAACGTTAGAGCAGTGCTTCTCAAACTTTTTAGCACCAGCATTCACTTTTAAAAATGAGAATCTATTGTGACCCACTAGATGAAAGAAAGAATTGTAGTAGTTATTTATTTATTAAATAAATACATTATTACTTAATAATAACCGGGGTCCTGTGCTCCCAAGGCTGCTAGAGAAGTTACGTATAGCATATGTGGCAGACATTTGCAAGACTCTCCCTAGAAATGGAGTTCATGGACTGTTCCCCCAAACTTTTACAGTCATTCCAGGGCACCCACAAGGCCGAAGTAAAGAGCAAAATGTGCAGTCAGGGACTTCCAGGTCAGACAAAAAGCTGAAACTGGGTTCACATGTGAACTACATTCCAATTACTAGAGAAAAATCAGAAAATGTGACATTTTAATTTGGGGCTATGAAGCTTACCTCATACCACAGGTTGGCAACTAATGATTTTCTTCTGCAAGTCAGGGAAGTGTGCGTGCAAGGATTTCTTTTTTAAAATGTTTCAAAAACTTTTCACAAACCACCAAACATCAGCTCGTGACGCACTGGTAGACCCACAGTTTGACCCATAGTTTGGGAAACACTGCATTAGTGACAAATGGCTACCATACCATTTATTGTGTTCCCTGACAGTCCAATCCTGAGCTGCGCAGGGCTGCGGTGTTGCCAAAAATGCCTGCCACAGCATCCTGCACACTTTGGGCAGCCACCAGTGACTCCTCGGGTAAATGGAGAAGTCCCGCAATAGAGCTACTCAATTCACCGCCAACCAAAAGTTCAGCAGTGAATCAAAAGCCACTGTGTCAGGCGGTGAGCCCAACACAGAGGCTTTGGTTCCAGTGGAGTGTTGCTCCCTCCCTCCCCTCTGGAACACCTCCTCCCTGCCCTTTTTTAATAGTTTGCTAGTGATGTGCCTATCAAAGAATAGCAAGGAAAGCAAGAGGTAGAGAAAGGAATAGTCAGGCACCTATCAATATTTGCATATGATGCTACTCTATTGTATTGGTACAGTATTATCAACAGATCACCTACATAGATCTCAATATGAACACAACTCATGTGCATTTTTGGAGCATTACAAAGTCCTACTACTGAGCATGACACATATCCACCAAAGATGTTCACAGTTCCTAATGCTCGTATTGTCTAACTTAACTCCTAGCAGCTCCCCTGAGCTTTTCAAGTTCTCGCAGTTATTTTGTTTCAAGGCTGTCTCTGTTTAACTTCTCAAAATCTAAAGTGTATAAGTCAAAGCAACTGTTTGCTTAAAAACAGAGCTTTCATTTTTGTGACTAGAACAGCCCATTTGGTGAATTGGGGGAAAGGAAGGGGGGGGGGAAAAATGCTTCTTGCTTTTAAGCCACATGAGTAGTCAAAACGCATATTATATGTGACCTGTAATAACAGAGGATACCTGGGATCCTGTTATACTACGTAGAATTGTAGAAAGCTCCATTCCAGGAATTGCCAGTGCAAGACTCTTTCATTCTCAAAGCTTCACTGGAAGCTAAATGGCCATTGTGCATTTACCTTCTCTGCCTCATACTGAGCAGCATGGAAACTGGAATTCAGTCGGAGACAATGCTGGAACTGCAGGAGGGCCTCTGATTTTTGTCCCATGGCCAGGAGCACCTTTCCCTTTCTATAAAAGCCCTGCAGAGGAATGGATAACATTATTTTAAACAGCAGCTTCTGGGCTTTCCTGCTTCTACTTCTACTGCAAAACCTTGCATATGGAAAGTATTACTGCTCATAAGTTATTTCTCACCAAGATATAAAAGGAAACAGAAGCATGCTTGACCTGACAGATAGCAGCAGAACAAAACCTGGAGGAGGATTTCAGGATTCCCCCCCCCCCCACTTGAGAAAGTGCTACTACCACTCAAAGAAGCGGACAGTGGCAATGCTGGATTTGTCAGAGGAACATAAGCTCTCTTCATGCTCCGCGTGTGCTCTTTGAGCATTCAGGATGGGGTTTCCATATGTGCAAGCAGACTCTCCTGGTGCACCACATGGATGATGCATGGTTAGAGGTGGATGTGCATGCATGTGGATGTGTGGTGGTACTGGGACGGGCAATAGAATTTTGGACTGGCAGAACTGGGAGGTGGGTCCAGGTGGCAATTCAGCATGGACTGTATCTACTTGCCAATGTCTTGCTTTCAGCAGAATGGCAGGTGGTTGGGCACGTAGACATGTTTGCTATACATGCACAGTCCTTCTCCTTCTGAAATTCTTCTGGATGCACAGGTGTTGAGGTAGGAGGGGAAGTTCAATGTGCACTTGGGGGCTTCTTCTGAGTAGAGTTTAAAGGACAAGTACAACAAGCCACTAGATTAGAAGAGAATTTCACCAACCCCCACAAAATGACAGATGATGTTATTCTAATTCCACAAGGTAGCTCATCACTGCTTTTCTTACTACCATCTGAAAATTGTCCATGAGCTTCTCCATGTTATGTGATTTCAGTTAACAAATCAAAAACCTTTACCTGGTCTGACCCCCATCAACTGAGCCCAGTTTCACCAGATGTGCTCACTTCTGCAGGAGCTGGATCTATCCTTCCAGTCTGTTAATAGTTTCTGCCCAATTAGATTGTGGACATGCAAGAAATGAGTTTAACAGAATAAAGACTGTGTATGACAGGAAGCCAGACAGCTCTCAGGGTGGGGCTTTGCTTTTTTCTTTAACCCAATAGAGTTGTCTAGGCACATTGAGCCTAACAAGAATTGACAGATGACCCGATTAGCATAATAGGGCATTTACACTCCATATTTGAAACTGAATGCTTCACTGTGTTGGCAACCTTCAGTCTCGAGAGACTATGGTATCGCGCTCTGAATGGTGGTTCTGAAACAGCGTCTAGCGTGGCTGAAAAGGCCAATTTGGGAGTGACATGCTTCACTGACGGATTCGGTTAGTGTGTTTCCGAACAAGACCCACCTAGCAATGCTGCCAGGAGAATGCCCAAGTTCAGGATTACGGATGAACAGCTGTACTTGGCCTACAGGCAACATGCTGGCACTTAGAAGTTAGATTTGCAAGACAGCAACTGAACACATTTACTCTAGTTTGTCAGTGCCTATGGAAGGGCAACCCTTGCCTCTGGCAACCTAATCATCAGTCACAAAGTCCTATCGTTTGTATCTAGTGTGCACTCAAACAGACATCCCATTTAGCGTTTTATCTCTTTCTCCTTCGGTGTCAGCATGGTGAGTTTGGGAGACTCCAGGACTCCTGGGTACTTAGTTAACGGAGGCGCCCAGAGATCACCCCCTGGTTTTGAGTGAAAGAAAACCACCTTAACCATCACTGCAGCTACTCAAACAACTGGGCTGCTCAGTAGAGTGAGCTCCTATTTAAACACCTGCAGTGCTGCTTAATGGCAAAGAGAACAGCTGCCCCCTCTATAAGAGGGTGAAGTGTTTTCTCAGCCTGCCAAGGGGCTCTCTCCTTGTCTGCAGCCCCAGTTCAGGCTACAAAGATTCAGCTGCAAACCATGGTTGGAACCTTGGTGCTTTCCCATTTCTTCCCTTTCTTTCCCTTAGTCTTTCTTCTTCTCCTCTTGATACCACATCATCCCTGATTCTTCAGTCCCTGTTTCCCCAGGTAGCACTCTGATTTCCCTAAGATGCTAATATCCTCTTCCCTCTCTGTTGGTGCCATTATATATCCCCTTCTACTTGTAAGGATTTACACAGAACAGGCTCTTAGTAAGGCCATCAAGTCTTCCATAACCTGTTTATAGACACTTAATGGGGCTACTGGTCTCCAGTAGCCTATGAAAAGAGTGTCTGTTTACACAACAAAGGCACTAGGTAGACCTGAATGTTCCCATAACAACCTACTCACATAAGGGGGGGGAAGACTGAGAAGGGAGTTGTTAAGTGATGCACATCTGTACTCTGTCTCTCTCTTTCTTCCATATGGTCAAGAAGGGTGGGTGGGTGAGTGACTGTGTACATTGCATTATATTATCTTTCCCATTGTTGGATTCTTATTGCCACAATAAAAACTATCTATGGCTGCAACTATATCCTTGCCCCCGTTCCCATTTTAGGCCATTCCATCAAGGTGTGCTACTGCACTTGGTCCCTGAACATGTGATAGATTTCCCACATATTACACATGTCTGAAAGTATGTCCAACAAGGACATGTCCAACTTCTTTGATATGAAGAAATCAGGAATTGGAAGAAAATAGATGCTTATGAGAAAATAGTAAGGGAATTATCCTCAATTAAACATATATGCTCTTTTGGAACACAGAGACACAGGGTTCTTCTAGAATCATCTTATAGAAAGATAAAGAATACGATGCTTGTAAAAGCACTTGTTTAGAAAAAATAGTTCTAATGATGCAACCATATGGATTCAGATCTTGCTCTGTGAATTCAAATCTACATTCCTAAGAAGAGGTCCAGAAGACATTTCCCTCTTCCATGGGGATGCAGGTCTAGTATCCATTTTGACATAAGGCTTCTTCAGTAAATTCTAATACTAGGCGGGTCTTGTTCACAAAAGTTAATGCTGTAATTGACAATCAATGTTAGAATATATGCAAACATGTACAAGACTTCAGAGACATTAAAAAGAAAACCACTTGCCACAAACTCCTATGTACACAAAAATCAAAGAATGTGTTTAGGAAACTGTTTCTAGTTGCTCATATGTTTAAAGAGTGTTTTTGGTGGATATGGACAAAGATATGCTATCCTCTATTCCTTGGTCATACAGAACAGTTAGCCTACTATGAGATCTCCTAGCTCTTTCAAAAACACTCTTAAATTGTTAAGACCTAACTATGTGCTGTATGAGCACACTGGGCTGTAACTGGAGTTGTATGAGAACACTGGGAAGAATACTGAGCGGATGCCACTCAGTTGTGGAATAACCTTCTTACAGAGACTCATCCAAAAGTCTGAGAATCTTCCAAGAAGTGGTATAAGACTTTTTTTTTTTCATCTGTGGACTTCTGGCAACCAGAAGGGAGGGAGGGAAAGGGAGGTTTTAATCATTATAGCTTCGAAGTTACATACTCGGAGATTCTGAGATGGACAATCAATTAAATGAACAAGAAATTGTTCCTTTTCAACTGGCTGAGCAGCATGCCAGTTCAGGCTCAGTCTCTTACAAAAGCTGTTTCATCTCACTAGTCTAAAATATATCTAGGCAAAGCAGTTGTTCTGCAACTACATGACATATAACTGCCCACCCAACTCACCTCACACTCTTTGGGTTCTTGTGCGCATAGCATCTCCAAATCTTCCAGAGCCTCTGGATATTGTTGCAAAGCTGCATATGCCTCTGATCGGTAGACCCTCAGTTCAAGATCATCTGGAGCTGCATGTAGAAGCAGAAGCTAATAAAGATTGAATGGTGACTCTATACCAAGAACAACAATTTCAAGTTGGTGTAGGATGGTGCCAACCTCCAAGATTGAATCATTGACCTGAATCATCTACTGCATACCATAGAACAGATCCAAGGGGGAAAACTGTGTACGGTCCAATGAATTATGAGTAGTCCAAATAGCTTCAGTGATGAGAGGCACTGTACATATGAGTTAAGTGCTTCAAACCTGTGCCAGTCAATATGGCTGACAGGATCCAGCAAACAAGAATCGCAGAGTGCATGGCAGATTGTTCCTCCACAACACTTACCAGATTCGTACCAGTATCAAGAAACCCAGAAGTTGTCGTCTGGGATACATCTTCACTTTTGAGCAAGGCAAGTATTATATAGAAACAGTCTCTAGAGCAGGGGTGCTCACACTTTTTTGGCTTGAGAGCTACTTTGAAACCCAGCAAGGCCCGGAGATCTACCAGAGTTTTTTTTTACAATGTTTGCACCATCATAACATATAACATTTATGTGTACAATGTATGTTGGTGTACCTTGAACCCCACTGAGTATAACAGGACTTACTCCTGAGTAGACATGCCTAGGATTAGGCTGTGAGGCTGCAATCCTAGCCACACTTACCTGGGAGTAAGCCCCATTGAGTACAATGGGCCTTACTCCCGGCGTTTCCTCCCAGAGGCACCTGAAGGGGGGGGGTCGGCACTCCGCTATCTACTCATTTTGCCTTGCGATCTACCGGTAGATCGCGATCCACCTATTGAGCACCCCTGCTCTAGAGGCTGAGCTAGAACCTTTCCTTCCTAAGTAAAGAGATTCTCACAGTCATTTCTGATCAAAGTTCTTGTGCATACATTCTGGTCCATTCCTGCCCCTCCATCAACCCTGCCAACATGTGCATCATGCCTAAAGTCAGCCATGCTAAGTCAGCCCACCTCAGCCTACAAACAACTATGAACAGAATGACCTTGCAAGTCATAACACATCTTCAAAACCCATTTAAATGTATATACAATTCAACTAGCTTTCTTTAGAGACTGTTTCCTTTCATCCCTCACTCTGAGGGAGAGAGTTTTTCAGAGCCAAAACTGGAGATTAGGAACTACATGTTGGAACTCTTGAATGAAGGCTTTACATAGAACAACTCAAATTAATTCCCATCACGAATTTAGGAGAGAATATCCATCTCACATTTCCTTCTGTAGTTATACTTACAAGTGCACCACATGCGGGGGGGGGGGTTTAGGGGTTACTTATTGAATACAGTACTTGTTGGCATCCTTCAGTCTTGGAAGACTATTGTATCGTGCTCTGAATGGTGGTTCTGAAACAGAGTGTCCTCTCCAGTGCGTGAAGCCTGGGTAATGTAGATATGGAGGATAGACAGTTTCCCATGCAGCAAATCCCCCCTCTCCACATCGCTGAAATGGTCCAATGGAAAGGCAGAGGCCAATACGGTTGGTTCCAGCAGCGTCGCAGGAGTTGCCAGAAGGTGACTGTTCAGCCATGAACTGCCTCAGGGACTCCGGCTCCGGATTTTGCCTCGAGGTTGACTCCTGAACCCTTTCCCATAACTGGATGTAGCCACAAGGCAGTGGAGGTTTGCGATCAGAGTTTTCCTTCTCTCAGATGAGCTGCCTTCCCAGGCTGACGAGTCCCATCTACCCGGTGGCTGTTTAGTCGCTTCTTAGGACAAGTACAGCCAAACTGAAGGTCGCCAGTTTGAGTCGAGCACCGTGAATGGTGAGACCTTGAAGCAGCTGACATGCTGAGCCAAGTTATTCCACCTGCTCTTTGGTGTGAGCAAAGAAGCGTCTTGGCTGCCCTCCGTGTGAGAGATGAAGCAGCTGCTTGTCAGCTTGCATGGGAGGAAACCAGAGGCCAGAATCTGATACCAGATCGAAAAGATGCATCTGAAATGTTGTGGTTCTTGAAAGATAGAACCTTTCTTTGATTGTAAAAATCCCTACGGGGATTTAGAACAGCCTGCCCATGTAAACCTCCTTGAATAAAGTCTGAGGAGAAATCTGACGACCAAGAAAGGTGGTATATAAATACCCGTATTATTATTATTATTATTATTATTATCCCCAGCCCCCAGGGGAAGTACAGTGAGTACAATGAGTACAGTGGAGTAGCAGTACCCCTGCTAATTGAGTAAGAGGCACTTTTTCAAGTGGGTGCTCCTTTTTTTAGCAGGGGGAGAGTAACTGGCCCACCTCACCCCAGCACTGTCTGTTCTAGTGGCTGTCTGCTGGTATTCATTTGCATCTTTTTAGATTGTGAGCCCTTTTGGGACAGGGAGCAATTTAGTTATTTGATTTTTCTCTGTAAACCGCTTTGTGAACTTTAGTTGAAAAGCGGTATATAAATACTGTTGTTGTTGTTAATACAGTGGGGGACTCCATAACTGTGAATTCACTTATCAGTGGATTTGGTCTGCGGGCCCCCACTGTGCACACACCCCCCATCCGGAGGGCAAAGGGAGATCTGCTCCCCTCACCGTTAGAGGGTCCTCTGAGCCCAGCAGAGGCCACGCACATCTGTCTGTGACCTCTGCCAGGCTCAGGCTGTGCCTTAGAGGTAAAAAGTCACTTTTTGCATAAAACCAAAAATGAAGTTTTTAATGCCTTATAAGGCATTAGCTCCTTTTTTTTTTTACCTCTAAAGCTCAGTTTCAGCCAGCAGAGATCGTGGATGGACCTGCACAGCCTCTGCTGGGCTCACAGGATCTCCCAGAGCAGGGGTGCCCAAACCCCGGTCCTGGGGCCACTTGTGGCCCTCAAAGACTCCCAATGCGGCCCAGGAGTCCCCACCTTCCAATGAGCCTCTGGCCCTCCGGAGATTTGTTGGAGCCCGCACTGGCCCGACACAACTGCTCTCAGCGTGAGGGCGACTGTGGGGAGAGGATTGCAGCCTTGGAGCCCAATCCTCTGCCTGTCTACTTGGAAGCAAGCCCAGTCCAGTCAATGGGGCTTACTCCCAGGAAAGGGGGGAGAGGATTGCAGCCTCAGAGCCCAATCTCCTGCATGCCGACTCAGGAGCAAGCCCTACTGGCTTAGATTGCAGAGACAACTGGCTGCTGCAGCCTTGCCAGGAGGAGAGAGTAGGATAAGGGGACAGGCAAGTAGAGAGAGGACTGTGAGGAGCAGAGGAGAGTAGGCTATGTAGGGCGGGGGAGTGGTGAGCAACTGGTCCCGCTGCACAAGGGGAACCTCCTCCTCAGTCCAGGCTGGGCTCCACAAGGGTCTCTGGGGGCTATGCTTGCCTATCGGGTGGCTCCATCTCTCTCTCACACACACACACACCCAGTGTCCTCATCAGCATCCAACAGCCCCCCCACCAACACACTTCTTCCTCCCTCTCTAAACACAAACAAGCACTGACGCAGGCGCCTCTCTTGCCATTTAAGCCAAATAGGGCTTCAGGGGGCAGCATGTTGAGCAGGACAGGTGGAGGAATGAGGGCTGGCAGGTGCATGAAAGGAAGATTCCCAGGAGGTCTGTGCCATCGCCAGCATCTCAGCCGCGGGAGGGGGAGAGGGCCAGCCCCTCCTGCCTGCCGCAACCGGTGGTTCTTGAGGTCTGCTGGAAGCGACGAGCTAGACTAACTTCCATCTGCAGGGAGGGGCAACATGCAGTTTCACCCGTCTCCGTGACTGTTGCCCCTCTTCCCTCCGGAGTGCCTGGCACTGGCAGGGCTGCGGGTAGCAGCCCAATTGTTGCACCCAGGTGCTGTTGCCTGCAAGTTGTTGCCCCCTCAGCCACACTGTTGCCCCCACCACCCTGTAGCCGGGTGCACTGCTACTCCCTGCATTCTCCTAGCTACACTACTGAGTGGGAGCCGTTCCCTGTTTCAGTTAACCGTGGGGTGTGTGTGTGTGTGTGTGTGTGTGTGTGTTTCAGAATGGAACCCCCAAGGATATCAGGGCATGCCTGTACTGTACACCTGTACTGTACACCTTCTGGTTCCAATTTATCTTGCTGATCATTCATTAACTCTCAAACTACCAAGCACTTCCAAGTCAAATAAATGCCAAAACATGAGGGGAGGGGAGTAAAAATCATTATTAACACAGAAGACTGTTAACGTAACAGTCACTGAGTTTTCAAGAGGTACTATCCACACTGAGGACGGTATGTAAAGAAATGTTTTATTATGATGGTTAAATATAGCAATGGCTCTATCATAAGATTCTAAACAGCTCACAGAAAACCTATTGCCTACATCTCTTAGACCCCTTAATTTCAATATAATACTACAGCCATCTCTCAGCTAATTTCTCTTTTGTTCAGATACATGCCAATTTTTTTTTTCCAAGCCCAGTCTCTTATGCAAGCATGCTGTTACACAGTTCAGCAGAATCTGACACTGCCCATGTGCTGCACTTTTAAGGAGAACACCGATGGGGTTTGGGGTTAGAGAGATACAGCTGTGCTTTCACCACAGGGGAAAAATAATAATTATAAAACGGTAGCCTACACACTCTTGGGCTGTAAATGGAGCCCCTCACCTCTCTCACTAGTAAATTTCCATAATCAAAAAGCAGTTGGCCGCATCAGCTGTAGTGATTCACCTATCAGTACTGCAGAAAGTTGTTATACAACAACAGTTTCCATTGCAGAGACGTTGAAAGAACAAGGAACACTGTGCACAGAGAATCTGTATATAGCATGGCATAGGTCACATTCTCCACTAGCATAAATCAGCTAAAAATCTGACTCTTGCTTCTAACTTTACATTTGGAAACTCTGAACTAAATCATCCAAGGAACCGGTTGCCAAGAAGTTCATTGAACCGCTCTTAGACTAAACATTTAGAACGTCTTCTTGTGATCAACTCTCACTAGCAGAAAGCCTCTTACCACAGATCCCAGGATGGCAGAGTCTAACAGCAAGCCATTGGCTGCCACTACTGCCAAGACCTTATAGCACTCCATTCATTGATTCACCAACCGTGTTATCTGTTTGGGAAGGGAAGGCAAATGCACTTTCCTCTGCAAAAGACAACTCCCATGCTTAAAATAAACTATTTCTGCCAAGTTCTGTCTCTGATAGGGTTCCTATACTGACATTACATATCAGGAGACAACCGATCAGTTTGAGCCTTTTCTGAATGACTGTTAGGCTCCAGATCTAGCAAAATCTATCATGGGTCTGCACATGTAGCTCAGAAGACCTTCCATCCAATCCACAGAGAATACTCAAAGGTGGAATGGTAACATTTGGAGCTCATCAGACTCCCCCACACTTCACTGAGGCTATACCACCAAAAATAAACATTACATTTCTATACTAGAGAGTTCCCTTTTCCTGCCACTTCTACTTTGAAGCATATTATTCTATATTCATTTAAACATGCAGCTCTTTTCATTCCAAATTCAGAATAGGTAACAATACTTCAACATAAATGCATAGAAATTGGATGGTGGAATTCTTTTTTTAATCCCAAGAGAGAGAGAGAGAGAAGGCAGCAGGCTAACAATCCATCAATCCTTTTCTCTCCTTTGGACCCTTCCCTTCCCCCAGCATGTGAAAGAAAGGTGATCATTTGGCATTGGTGAAGGGAGGGGCTGAGTGAAGTGCTGATGGATTGTCTTCTTAATGATTCTTATACTGTACAGATGTACACTGAACGCTTTCTACATGTGCTGCCTCCGACGCATTCTCGGCATCACCTGGCAGGACAAAGTTCCAAACAACACAGTCCTGGAACATGCTGGAATCCCTAGCATGTATGCACTGCTGAAACAGAGACGCCTGCGTTGGCTCGATCATGTAGTGAGAATGGATGATGGCCGGATCCCAAAGGATCTCCTCTATGGAGACCTCGTGCAAGGAAAGCGCCCTACAGGTAGACCACAGCTGCGATACAAGGACATCTGCAAGTGGGATTTGAAGGCCTTAGGAGTGGACCTCAACAGGTGGGAAATCCTGGCCTCTGAGCGGCCCGCTTGGAGGCAGGCTGTGCAGCATGGCCTTTCCCAGTTTGAAGAGGCACTTGCCCAACAGACTGAGGCAAAGAAGGAAGGCCCATAGCCAGGGAGACAGGCCAGGGACAGACTGCACTTGCTCCCGGTGTAGAAGGGATTGTCACTCCCGAATTGGCCTTTGCAGCCACACTGGACGCTGTGCCAGAACCACCATTCGAGCGCAATACCATAGTCTTTCGAGACTGAAGGTTGCCAACATACAGATGTAACGAATCATGCATGGGTCGTCCTATGCGACAGGGATAAATCACACGCACAGGTCATACTTCATGAAACAAAGTTGCAAAAGCAATTAGTCAAAGGTTGAACAAATGTTATGGGGGACCAAAATCATTTCACACCTAGGGGATCCTTTGCTCTGGGGTCAGCACTGGACACAACAACTACAATTTGCTTGAACAATAAAATGTGAGTTTTTTTCTGAAATGTTGGGATGATTTATCTAGTGATTAGCCAATGTATACTTGTTAAATAAATTAACAAAAAACAAAAACCTATGTAGGTTAATCTGTTCTTGACATCAAGAATATGGTGAAGTCTTCTGGAAGGTGAGTGATTAGACAGCTTTTGAGAACACACTTCCCACCCGGCAAGTCTAAGATAAATAGCTTTTCATTTAAATAGCCTATTAATTTATTCATCAATGTCATCGCTTCCAACCATAGACCTCTCTCAAGACCATTTAGATGTATGTTTTACAGTTTTGATGACATATACAACAACTGTGTTTGCAGCATTCCTAAATTATCCATCGCACCAAGATAAACACACCCCAGTGCAAAAGGTGATAGCAGTCTGATGCTTGAGTTTATGCCTTGCTCAGAAACTCATGGATCCAATTTGACAGAATCATTAGCTTGATGAAAGAACATAGAAGAACTTAGCCAGAAAGGTTAGAGGCAAGCATTCTTTACTGAAGTCAGACACACCATTCTGATTAGTAAAATATATTTACATAAGGATTTACGTTAATACGTTTTACATACGGGTTGACCTAAATGGATTTTAGTGTCCAGAAAACTGAAAATGCTTGGTGAAGCTACTGATGACCTCCAAAATCCCATGCAACTATTAACATTCTATGATTACAAATCAAAGCCTATCAGTTTAGCTCCCCAACATTATTTCCTTTGTGTATAAAGTGTGTAAAAAAAGGCGGGGGGGGGGGTAACCTTCAATGCAATTACAAGCAATGGCAGAATAATTTAAAATGCAATATGTTGTGAAATGACCTGGGCAGGCACCACTGATATCAGCTGGGACTGCAAATGGCATTGTAAGTCTTTGGCAAATGATCTCTATGTGTTTTGTGCTTTTTGCTATTGCTGCCAATTTCAGACTTCGGAAACAAAATCTGAAGAGTGCAATGCATGATGTTTTTAACTTTTGTAGCTAGCCATGGCTGCGGTTGCCAATCTGTCCAAGATGACCCTGTTTTCTCTCCAGTTTTTTCATCTGAAGAGGCAGTAAAAGTCAGTCTTGGACTATTTCTGGGCTGCTGTTGGAGGTCTGCCTCTTTACCTCTGGACTATTTACTCTGGCATTTGCTCTTCGCTCACAACAGGAGAGGAAACTGAACGCTTTCCACATGCGCTGCCTCCGACGCATTCTCGGCATCACCTGGCAGGACAAAGTTCCAAACAACACAGTCCTGGAACATGCTGGAATCCCTAGCATGTATGCACTGCTGAAACAGAGTCGCCTGTGTTGGCTCGGTCATGTCGTGAGAATGGATCAAGGCCGGATCCCAAAGGATCTCCTCTATGGAGAACTTGTGCAGGGAAAGCGCCCTACAGGTAGACCACAGCTGCGATACAAGGACATCTGCAAGAGGGAACTGAAGGCTTTAGGAGTGGACCTCAACAGGTGGGAAACCCTGGCCTCTGAGCGGCCCGCTTGGAGGCAGGTGTGCAGCATAGCCTTTCCCAGTTTGAAGAGACACTTGGCTGAGGCAAAGAGGCAAAGAAGGAAGGCCCATAGCCAGGGAGACAGACCAGGGACAGACTGCACTTGCTCCCAGTGTGGAAGGGATTGTCACTCCCGAATCGGCCTTTTCAGCCACACTAGACGCTGTTCCAGAACCACCATTCAGAGCGCGATACCATAGCCTTTCGAGACTGAAGGTTGCCAACACACTTACCAACCTTATACCTAATTCCTATATCTTTACAGTCACAGTCTTGTGACATCAGTGGGCTATGCTTCAGAGCTTTGGGTGCATCCAACCTGGCAAACTTATGGGAATTTTTGATAGGGAGATTTTGATTTCCAGCACCCCTCCACCAAACCTTGGCAGAATAATTAAGCGGAAACAACTGAAAAGGTTACTTTCTACCAAACATCAGTGACACTGTTAAAAGGTAATCTTCAGGAAAATGTTTGGAATGTTTTCTTGACTAGAACTTTGAACAAAAAAACATCCAACCACTTCTAATGCTAGATTTTTACAGGTCTCGGATGTATTTCCTGCTGTTTTGTAAATGATACTTAACTTTGAATTGTCTACCACAAGCCAGACCAGTAATAGGTGGAAACAACAAAGTAAAGAAGACCAGAACCAGCAAGTCCGTAGAAGAGGCTGCAAAACAACTGATGCATAGTGGAATTTCATGAGACACTATTTTGTGTAATGTATTTTATTGTATTGGCAACCTTCAGTCTCGAAAGACTATGGTATCGCACTCTGAAAGGTGGTTCTGGCACAGCGTCTAGTGTGGCTGAAAAGGCCAATCCGGGAGTGACAATTCCTTCCACACCGGGAGCAAGTGCAGTCTGTCCCTGGTCTGTCTCCCTGGCTATGGGCCTTCCTTCTTTGCCTCTTAGCCTCAGACTGTTGGCAAAGTGTCTCTTCAAACTGGGAAAGGCCATGCTGCACAGCCTGCCTCCAAGCGGGCCGCTCAGAGGCCAGGGTTTCCCACTTGTTGAGGTCCATCCCTAAGGCCTTCAGATCCCTCTTGCAGATGTCCTTGTATCGCAGCTGTGGTCTACCTGTAGGGCGCTTTCCTTGCACGAGTTCTCCATAGAGGAGATCCTTTGGGATCCGGCCATCATCCATTCTCACAACATGACCAAGCCAACGCAGGCGTCTCTGTTTCAGCAGTGAATACATGCTAGGGATTCCAGCACGTTCCAGGACTGTGTTGTTTGGAACTTTGTCCTGCCAGGTGATGCCGAGGATGCGTCGGAGGCAGCGCATGTGGAAAGCGCTCAGTTTCCTCTCCTGTTGTGAGCGAAGAGTCCATGACTCGCTACAGTACAGAAGTGTACTCAGGACACAAGCTCTGTAGACCTGGATCTTGGTATGTTCCGTCAGCTTCTTGTTGGACCAGACTCTCTTTGTGAGTCTGGAAAACATGGTAGCTGCTTTACCGATGCGCTTGTTTAGCTCGGTATCGAGAGAATGAGTGTCGGAGATCGTTGAGCCAAGGTACACAAAGTCATGGACAACCTCCAGTTCATGCTCAGAGATTGTAATGCAGGGAGGTGAGTCCACATCCTGAACCATGACCTGTGTTTTCTTCAGGCTGATTGTCAGTCCAAAATCTTGGCAGGCCTTGCTAAAACGATCCATGAGCTGCTGGAGATCTTTGGCAGAGTGGGTAGTGACAGCTGCATCGTCGGCAAAGAGGAAGTCATGCAGACATTTCAGCTGGACTTTGGATTTTGCTCTCAGTCTGGAGAGGTTGAAGAGCTTTCCGTCTGATCTGGTCCGGAGATAGATGCCTTCTGTTGCAGTTCCAAAGGCCTGCTTCAGCAGGACAGCGAAGAAAATCCCAAACAAGGTTGGTGCAAGAACACAGCCCTGCTTCACTCCGCTTCGGATGTCAAAAGGGTCTGATGTGGAGCCATCGAAGACAACAGTGCCCTTCATGTCCTTGTGGAAAGATCTGATGATGCTGAGGAGCCTGGGTGGACATCCAATCTTGGGGAGAATCTTGAAGAGGCCGTCTCTGCTGACCAGGTCAAAAGCCTTTGTGAGATCTATGAAGGCTATAAAGAGTGGCTATCGTTGTTCCCTGCATTTCTCCTGCAGTTGTCTAAGGGAGAATACCATATCAGTGGTGGACCTGTTGGCTCGGAATCCACACTGCAATTCTGGATAGACGCTCTCTGCAAGTACCTGGAGCCTCTTTAGTACAACTCGGGCAAACAGCTTTCCTACAACGCTAAGGAGAGAGGTGCCGCGGTAGTTGTTGCAGTTACCCCTGTCACCTTTGTTCTTGTACAGCGTGATGATGTTTGCATCCCTCATGTCTTGAGGTACTCCACCTTCTCTCCAGCAGAGACAGAGGATTTCATGCAGCTCAGTGACGATGATCTCTTTGCAGCATTTTAGGACTTCAGCAGGGATGCTGTCTTTTCCAGGTGCCTTGCCAAAGGCAAGGGAGTCCAGGGCCACGTGAAGTTCTTCTAGGGTTGGTTCACTGTCAAGCTCCTCCAGCACAGGCAGGCACTCAATGTTGTTCAGTGCTTCTTCGGTGACTACATTTTCTCTGGAATATAGCTCAGAGTAGTGCTGCACCCAGCGTTCCATCTGCTGCGCCCGATCCTGGATGACCTCGCCTGTGGCAGACTTCAGAGGGGCAATTTTCTTCTGTGTTGGACCTAGGGCCTGCTTGATACCATCATACATCCCCTTGATGTTGCCCATGTCAGCTGCTATCTGTATCTCGGAACAGAGCTGGAGCCAGTAGTCGTTAGCACATCTCCTGGCAGTCTGTTGGACTTTGCTGCGAGCAGTTCGGAGGACCTGCAGGTTGCGCTCACTGGGACAGGCCTTGTATGCTGCTTGAGCTCTCCTCTTTTCCTCAATGACTGGTGTCAACTCCTCAGAGTGGGTTTCAAACCAGTCTGCCGCCTTGTTGGTCTTCTTGCCGAATATGGACAAGGCGGTGTTGTCCATATTCGGTAATGTATTATGGTTTAACTATTTAGGCTGATAAAACAGGCAGCATTGAACCAGACACACAGAGTGACTTCCTTTTTCCTGGCAAAGTTTATGTGCCTTAGCAGCAGTAGGTTAGGCAAAGATCCAGGCCATGCACAAAGATGCAGTGATTGGGAAAGCTGCCAAATAGCTGCTAAACGCACAGAACCTCTATCAGGAACAAAATGATAATGCAAATTGACTGAATTTTAGCAAAGCACAGTTTTTAGCTCAAGTCTTCAAACTGAGTAAGGATCCTTACCACAGGGAAAGTATCACCTGGTGTAGACTAGAACTTGCCAATTACTGAAAGGGAGTCTCTCTCTCTCTCTCTCTCTCTCTCTTCCCCCCCCCCCCACCAGCCCATACTGTATTGGCAAACAAGGAGTTGTGCACCACAGGAAACTTTCACCAAGTGTGAAAGCAATCTAGTTATTTAGCATTTTGTCTATCACAGGCACAAGAAGAAGATCTTCACTGCTGTGATTCAAGGCATAATTAAAGATTTTGCATTTTAGATCCATTTGTACTGGGAAGATGGGATTACAGCTGCATATATGTGGTGTAAAGAATACGTACTTACCCTGATAATGAAATTTTTGGAAAATGTTCAGCTCCTGCCAGAAATCCTGGCAACTCTCACAGTTAGATATGTTTCACATTGAACAACAGAACAAACTCTGCAGGCAAGCTCGGACCAAAAAAAAATTCATGACCCAAAGTAACTTTTAGTCATGTTTTCTCTTCTTATTCTAGAAAAACCTAATCTCTTCTACCTTATTATAGCACTCCAGATGTTTTGACCAAACTTTGTAACCACAGTTTAAGTGCTAAGCACAGTTCATTCAGGGGGTAATCTCTATTCCCTACTTAATCTTCTCCTTAATATACCTTAACAAATCATAACTTAGGTCTGGATTTGCAGGTGAGTAAAGTCAGTTGTCACCTCACCCAGACCCTATAAGATTTAAGTGTACCTCAGCACCATCTGTCATTGATTCAGGCCTTCCTCCCCAGGCAGAAATGCTGAAGCTCTCATATTATCCTTTACTTATTGAGAACAATGAATCAGATAAAGGATACAAATGTTTCAGAGAGGTGAGGCTAGAGCTCTGAAATATTCTCATCTAATAATCCTTTCTCTATTTTTCATCTTCAGTTTCTTTAACATTTCAGATCATCATCCTCCCTCATCCCTTTATGTATGAATTTCCCCATCACTGCAAATCCATGCTGAAGAAAGCCATAACTATTGACTTTCTACCTAGCTAACAACTGTTCAAAGCAAAAATTCTCTATCAAGTTTAAAAAAAAAATGTGACAATTCCAATTGCATCAACAATCACAGAATTCTTTATGTTAAAATAGGGGTGGGCAAACTTTTGACTTTAGGGATCCTGGACCTTTAACAACTGAACAGAAGAGGAAATTGTATAGAAGGGGCAAATTCAGCAGGTGCAGTATGTCATCTCACAGATGAGGTCCAGGATCCCTAAAGTAGAAAGTTTGCCCACCCCTGGGTTAAGAGAACAAGGGGGGAAGGCTGCTTCAGGAAGGAAATAGTATTAAGATTCAGCACTGTATGTGTTCTTCACTAAACACAGAAGATAAAGTGCTGGGTTCAAATTGCCACACAGTAAACCCGGAGAAGCTACCTCTGTCTCCAGTGAACTTGTCTAACAAGACTGTTTAGAACAGGGGTGGCCAACTTGTCAACCCTGGGGCTCCTGGACCTTTAACAATTGCGTAGAAGAGAGAATTTCAACAGGTGCAGCTTGTCATCTGTGAGATGACACCCCTGGTCCAGGAGCCCTCCAGTTGAAAGGCTGGCCACCCCAACAATTCCAGAGTTATGGAAATGCTAAATAATAGCCTCGAACTGCTATAAAGACCTGTCCTACCTTATATTAGTCACATACCTCATAACCAACATACCCCCTAACAACAGATTCTGCTCCATGGAGTGTCATTCAGATTTTTTAAAAGGTCCCAAAGAAGCAGAGGGCAGCCATTGCCATACAGCCATGTAGCTTTAAAAAAAAAAAAAGTTCTAATACAGTTGTATAAGTAGTTTCCTGTTGCCACTGATGTGAGTGTATGCTTGCACTACAAGTTATCATAAAAGCACCCATTTCTAAACTTATCACTTGTCATTTGAAGGGGAAAAAATAAAATAAAAATCCTCCCCCCTTTTTTGCCAGTGTATAGTATGCCATGCACCAGTGGCATATGCCCAAATTCAGCTCCATTGCAATCAAGCCACCCATTGTCAAGAACAGGAAGTCCCTGTCTCTGCTCCAGAGTGTTATCGAAGACTGTCCCTTGCTGCTTACACAATGCAGCCGGCGATGTGGTGACAAGTTGCATAACCAGCAACTGTGGGGCGTGTCGGGGGGGGGGACTGATCGCTGACCACCCCCTACCCCTTCCGTGCCCCGACCTTCTATTAGCATCTGTGGGACAGCAGGCAACACACTGCTGCGGAGACTCAGAGCCCAATCCTATACAGGTCTACTCAGAAGTAAGCCCCATTATAGCCCATGAGGCTTACTCCCAGGAAAGTGCGGCTAGGACAGCAGCCTTACCCAGCGCGAGCCCTTTCTGAGCGGTCCTCAGGGCTCCCCCGTGGTCCCCGACCCCGAGCAGCTCCTGCACGTCGGTCTTCAGCCTGGCCAGCTTGGTGTCCCGATCCAAGCACTTCTCCAGCAAGCTGCAGAGCAGCACGTTGCAGGCCAACGCGCCGGAGCGGGAGAGGGTCAGCCTGGCCCCGCAGAGCCCACACTTGGAGGGCGAGGCTTCTCCTCCCACTGCCAGGCACCTTCTGCAGAAGGAATGGCCGCACGCCACCGTCACCGGGTCCCGCAGAGCCAAGCCACAGGACGGGCAGAGGAAGACTTCCATCCCTGCCGCTGCTCCGGCAAGGGGGTCCCGGGCAGGGCTCAACAGAGCCGCTCGGAGCGCCGTGCAAAGAGAAAAGGCATCCAGGGGGCGGGGGGAGCGGAGAGGTCCCTTGACAAGCCCAAGTCCCGCCTGCGAGCCACGCACTGCACGCCCAGGAGGCGACTGTGGCGCTGGTGGAGTCGCGATGTGGTCCCCGGCAGGGGCTGGGGGGGGCACACACTTTGCCACGCGTTGGAGAGAAGCACCTCGCCTGGTGGGACCCGCAGCCTCTTAAAGGCGCCGGCTCTTCCCCGGCACTTCCCACTCCGCACACGGGTCACTCCTCCTTGTTCCCAGCGGCAGCGAGAAGCCAGCTCCAGGGAGGCAGCCTCGGAGGGCGAGCCAAGGGGAAAAGAAAGCCACCAGCAGCTCGACCTCCCCGTCCAACAACCGACTCTCCGTCCAGACGGGGAGCGGAGGCGTGGCTCAGGGTCTCTACAAGCGGCGGCCCCGCCTCGGATCCTGGCTCCTTTCCCCTGCGGCGGGCTGGCTGGCGCTGCTGCGCGGAACAGGTTCCTCGGGAGCGGAGCCACCAATCCGGCGCCGGAGGCTGCGGGGTTTCCAGTCCTCGAAACTCCGGCTGCTGGCTTAGAGCCCAATCCTATGCCCCACTATAGTCAAGGGGGCTTACTCTCCGGTAAGTGTGAATAGAGCTTGCAGCCTATGCAGGTCTACTCAGAAGTAAGCCCCACTATAGTCAAGGGGGCTTACTCTCCGGTAAGTGTGGACAGAGTTGCAGCCATACAGCTCAGTCCTATGCTTGCCTACTCAGAAGTAAGTCCCATTATAGTCAATGGGGCTTACTCCCAGGAGCCTCAGAGGGGAAACTCCCGAGGCCGGAAAGATGCGCTGCTGGGCAAACCTCGGGTCGCCTTCTCCCTGATCCTCCTCCCCCTATCACTTGAGGAGAAAGGAGCTGCACGCTTCTCTGGGGGAACGTGGGAGGGGAGGGGAGCCCGTGTCGCGGCGTGGGCAGGGCAGAAAACTTTTCCCGGTGGGGCGCAACATCTCCGCCCCCGGGCTGGCGAAGAGCCCTTTGCCACCCTCCCCGGCAGAAGGCAGCGCATCGTCTCTTACATAAAAGAGCCCCATGTGATGGGGACGGAGCGCTGCCCCATTGGCTGCCGGCGCGGGCCCGCCCCTGTTGTGAAACAGGCTCTGCGGAGGGCGTTTCGTAACCTCTGAATGGGGAGCTGGAGTCGGTGTCGAGGGGGAGGGCGCGGCTGGACGCGGGGCTCTCGGATGCTGCGCGCTGCTCCGCCCTCCGGCATTCCTGGGTGTCCGGGGGCTCGGGAGAAGCGAGGAGAAAGCGGCCGCTGGTGCTAGGGGGTCTCCCGGCCGCTTGAATTGGCTGACAGCCCTTGAATTGGCGGTCTGGACTCCACGTGGCCCTTTGCCGCTGGCGTCCCTGGGACTGAGTGACAGTGCAATTCTATGCCTGTCTACTCAGAAGTAAGCCCCGTTGTGTTAAATGGGGCCTACTTCCAAGAAAGCATTTACTCCTATCCACACTTTCCTGGAAGTAAGCCCTGTTGACTCAAATGAGACTTACTTCTGAGTAGACCTGCCTAGGATCGGGCTCTAAACCCACTAGGTCCAGTGTCTCTTTCTCCCAGGAATTAGTGACTGAGGGCCCTATCCTGTCCAACTTTCCAGTACCAGTGCACTCTGGAGAGTACAAACATGCCCTAACCTGGAGGAAGCCTCCATGCTTCCTGTTGACACATGCCCTGTTGGCAAGACTGCACCAGCACTGGAAAATTGGATAGGATTTGGCCCTAAAAGCCCAAGCCTCTGCATGTCTACTCAGAAGTAAGTCCAATTATAGTAAATAGGGCTTACTCCCAAGTAAGTGTGGCTAGGATTGCAGCCTTATAGTATTGTAGCCTAACAGCCCAATCCTATCCACAGTTTTCTGGGAGTTCCATTGACTGCAATGGAACTTCTGAGTGGACATGCATAGGATTGGGCTCTAAGGCTCTGGTGCTGGATGCACTGCCAGAGTGCATGAAAGTGACTTCTAAGTAAGCATGCACAGGATTCCCAAAAAGGAGCCATATTAATCTGTTGGAGCAAAAACAACAGAGTCTTATAGCACCCTAAAGACAAACCCATTTATTTCAGCCTAAGCTTAGGCTTCATGAATTCCTATGAAGTCCTGTATCATAGAGTTTTATCCTACAATGAAGTGGGCTTAGGTTGAAACAAATTGGCTAGCCTTTTCAGTGCTACAAGCAGAGGCATTGCTAGGGTTGTGTCACTGGGTTCGAGAGCTCATTTCAAAATAAATTACAATATCTTACACACAGCCTAAATGCAGTGGCATCACTAAGGTTGGTGTAACCCCCAATAACTTTAAAAAAAATCTAACAGTACACCCAGCTAATCAGTAACCAACAAAAAAAAGTGACCAACTTGATGACACACAACTGAGTTTTAGTATTAGCTCTGATACATGGAAATAAGTGCTGGCTCATACTAACACATTATTGGTTCCCTGCTGTGTCATAATAACACTTCATTAGCTCTCAAACAATCAGTCTCTTTGGTCAATTCTGAGTTGAGAAAATCCACTTATTGCTACATATGGCAGTTGTGTTTTCTTTTTCTGGTTCATTGGTCATAATGTTTGATAGAATACAGATAATTCAACACAGTGTTTCATTGCACTCTGTATAAAATCACCCATCCAATTTTATTGCATCCAGTTTCATTACATTAAATTACCTTTCCAATGATATGATGGTACTATTCATAAATACATTTTTTCCAAAAGTCTTCTAAAGTTTTGGTCGGGAGTGGTGCCCCCACCCACGGTGTCACCCACTGTGGTCCGCACCCCCTAGAGATGCCACTGACCACAAGGCTCCTTGTGTTTAGGCACAGGATTGTGTTGTATAGCTACCCTCTTAGAGAGCGGGTGTAGTATTGTGCCAAAGGGCTACAGGTTGGGATTCCCCCAGTTCAAACTTCCTTCTATCCTGAATTCTCACTAGGTGGCCTTAGGCAAGCTACTCCCTCTCAGCCTCAGCAGCAATATGGGGATATAATACTTCCCATCTTGTAAAGACAGGGTTGTTGTAAAGACAGAGTCAAGAATAATACATGCAAAGCACTTTGCATGCTCAGGAAGTCCTATGCAGATGTTAAGCATTTATTCCCTCTAAACTACAGGTACTTGGAAAAAGTGCTATTGAAGTCAGTGAGCAAAGGACTATAAAATTATACCATGAGCCCAGAGGGGCCTTGTTTGTCTTGGGTAGTAACCCACTATGCTGCCTGGCAAATCAGTTCTGAAATGGGAGTTCCAGAAACAGTATGAGAAACAACATGTTGCTCAGGCATGTTATTCCAAGGAAAAAAGTCCAAACTTCTGCTTGCATAAGTCTAAACAGCTCTTTGGATTTACACTAGCAGAATTTACTGCAGAGCAAACATGTTTATTAAACTACTGAAGAGCCACATTGTTCACATTTCTGTTATATAAAATGGAATTGTGCAAGGGAACGGTGTGACCTGCGTAAGAGGTTTCACCCACATAGAACAGGCATTCTCAGCACATGAGTTTATTTGTGCCTCTTTCCTAGTCAACCTACTCCTGAATAAACATGGATAGAATCAGGCTGCTTGGCCACTATCTTACACACACCTATGGGAGCAAGCCCCACTGAACTCAATGGAATTTCATGCAAAGAATCAGAAAACACAGTGAGCAGGAATACACTATACACCCTGGTTGCTGAAGCACTCACATTTTTATGAATACAGTATAATACATACCAAAAAGACAGACTATATTTTATAGTGAGATACTCATCATCAAGTCTTTGTGGCATCTTCTCCAACATGGGATTAGTGGTGAAAGTGAGCAGGGACAGATTGGTATTGGCTGTACTGTCACAACCTGAGGGAGATCCAGAAAATTTTTTTTACACAAACATCTTGTTAAGCTTAGAGACAGTTGACACATTACCACAGGAAATGCTTATTCAGGCTGAGGTAATCCCAAAGCAAGGCTTCAAAAACAGCTTTCAGTTTGGAAATCAAGAACTATCTTCTTTCCTGGAATGGGACATTTGCTTCTCACAACCCAGCAGTGTGCTTTCATGCAAATATTTTATCATAAAACGTTAGATCTGATCTTACTCTTTGACAGTCAAAGTTACACACTGCCTTTTCAGAGCACAAAGAAATTATCCTGTGTAATTTGGAATAAAAGCAGAATAGTCTGTTTCCACAGCAACAAACATTTTCGCACAATGTCTGTTAACACAGATCAGGGGATAAAATCATTTAAAAAGGTGAACTGCCATGGTGGGGAGCAGAAAAGTAAAGTATTTACCCAGAGATCAGATACAAAGTAAGCAAATATTCCATAGGCTATAAATGCAGAGAGGTAGGGTCATATGGTGTTTTTTTGTCTGTCTGATTGATTTTGCTTATTATATTCTGCAATGTCATGTATAGTGATAGAAACATCACAGTCTGCATAAATCCATAAGAACATTGTTTACTTCTTGTATTTTAGTAAACACAGAAAATATGTGTGCAATCTTAACTTCTCCGTGTGTGGGGGGGGGGGGGGGGAACTACGCTTAGTATTTCTAAAATACAGTGCTACTAAAAAGAAGGTGTAAGAGGGAGATCCAGAGATGTACCTCTTATATAGGACTATTTCTTTATAATGAGAAAATGCTGAAAACTTGTCTTGAAATAGCTGTGCTCTTAGAATTACACAGACACCACCTAAATAAAATCCTAGATTTCATGTAGTCCTATAATGTTTCTACGCATACACATTTATGCCTGTAAGGGACTCTTCAGTTGTAAATGTACAGGACCTCTTGTGCATACCCACCACTTAGGCACCAATGAAATGGCATCTGGCCTTCCTTTCCTTATCCCTGGGGGACAAATAGGGCTCTCATCACCCATTACTTGTTGCAAAACAAACTGGTGTTAAAAGGACAGCTGGCTCCAACATTCACAGCCCTTCTTGGAAACTAGACAAGATGGGTCACAAGCCTCTCTGTAAATGCTTGCAACAGCAGAGCTCAGTTTGTATTGAAGCTCATGAGAGAACAGGACTAGTTTCCTTCGGACATAATTCTCCCTAATAGCTCCCAATCCTGGCTATCCTGTGATATTTTAAGGTGTAATGCAGCTGAGGTTTCTGCTGGTGGATTGTGGGCCTTTTGCCATCTATGGTATCTAATAGCTGGTGTTGATTAAA
This sequence comes from Tiliqua scincoides, assembly GCF_035046505.1. Taxonomy (NCBI): domain Eukaryota; kingdom Metazoa; phylum Chordata; class Lepidosauria; order Squamata; family Scincidae; genus Tiliqua; species Tiliqua scincoides. The sequence goes on from NC_089822.1 coordinate 195,931,933, forward strand.
TAATCAGTGTACAGAATATGACACTATGGGTTTCCATGCCAACAGGCCTCCAGAGACCTTCTTCATGACACAGTGGATCTTTGATGGGTTCTCATTTACAACATTGTATTAATCATGCCCATTGCAGCACTTAGCTTGCATGCCAGCCAATGCCAGCAACTGCAGAATGGGAAACAATTTGCAAGGACTTCAGTTTGTTTACTTCAAAAATATTTTTTATGTTCCATTTTCTCATTAATTTCAGCATTGCATGAAACTTACTCATGCATCACACAACTTTCCTGATTCTGATGTCCTTTTCCATCATCATTTTTGTGCTGTTTCAGTGTTTTTTCCCAGCCTTCTCATCGCTACAATATTCAGTATAGTATTTGTTGCCCAGCCACAGACCTCCTTATGCAAACTCAGCCACAACCAGACAGGTGGCTGGCTGAAAAGAAGCAGGGAAATGGATACTTATCCTTCCGCTATTTACAACATTTTCACAGTAAGCTCATCTTCCAATTCTGTTATCCCTACAAGAATTCCCTTTAGAGAAGGGAAGTACTATCTAGTCGCTTGGCTAAGTCCAACCACTCGATTCAGTTCTTAAATAGGAAAACATTTTTGGATAGGAAGAATTTTGGGGGAGCCTTTGCCCAGCTTTGGCTGGTGTGCCAGCTGTGGCTGTATTTGGATCATGCGGACCTGATCACAGTGATGCATGCCACTAGTGATATCAAGACTATATTATTGTAATGCACTCTGTGTGGAGCTGCCCTTGAAGATGATTCGGAAACTGCAACTAGTGCAGAATGTGGTTTGCTGGGGGACAATGGTTTGACTGTTGGGCCGCTGCTCTGGTGGCTGCACTGACTGCTCATTTGTTTCCAGGCCAATTCAGGGTGCTAGTTTTGACCTTTAAAAGCTGATATGGCTTGGGGCCAGGATATTTGAGAGACCTCTTTTATCCATATAATCTGGCTCATCTTCTCCAGTCATCAGAGAGGGCCCTCTTACAAGTGCTGCCACTTAGGAAGGTGGGTGGGGTGGTGGCAAGGAGTAAGGCCTTCTCCATAGTGGCACCAACTCTATAGAATTCCCTCCCTCTTAGTTTACAAACTGCTCCCTCCTTAGATGCTTTCTGGTGGGGCTTAAAAACATTTCTTTTTACTCTCGCCTTGTGAGGTTCTGGCTTTTTAATACCATATTTAAAGCTTCTAAGTATTAGTTTTATGGGCTTGTTTTTGTTAGTGTTTGCTGGTTCTTCTACTTTTTGGTCCTGGCTTTTAATACATATAAAAGGGACTGCTAATATTTATATTTTTTGATTTTGTATTTTATGTTTTTATTGACTTTTTGTAAGCCGCTTTGAATGCCTGCTTGGGAGATAAAGCAGGATATAAATTTGTAAGTAAATAAATAAATAAAACCTGATATGATCAATTCCAGGCCTGATTCACACAAACATTGGGGGAATGGGGGTGGAAGGCAGAGTGGAGAAGTCACTCCAATTTATATTGAACATATTGCGTTCAAAACTATTGTTTTCCTATAAAGTTGCAATCTCATAAATATGCCAGGTTTGCAGGATAGCTGCTAATTGCCCTGCAAAAGAGCTCAGCAGCTATCTTGCAAACTGCAGTAGCGAATTGCCCTGCAAAGAGCTCAGCTTCTGCAGTTTGCAGGTTTGTGTAAATAAATGTGTCTTGGGGCCTGATCCTGGAGCTAGAGCTGATGCAGCTGTGCTAGAAAGGTATGTGCTTCATCCTTTGGTGGGGGAGAAATCACGAAGGCCTCCTCAAGGTAAAAGAACATTTATTCCTTTATGCTGGGGCTGCATTGGCACTGGAAAGTTGAATCGGATTGGACCCTTAGTTGATGCCCCCCTAATAAAGAATTAAAAAAACAAAACAAGAATTTGATTTTTAAAGTTATTTTTTTCTGGGGAGAAATGGGAAAGGAAGGAGAGCATTCATCAGGGCTGCCTGATTAAGAGAAATATATCATTCTTTTGTAAATAAATAAATAAAAATATTATTACTTATAAATCAATCAATTTCTAGATCAGCGTTTCTCAACATTCATCCCCCACTGTAGCACTTTGCATGGTCCACCTATTGGAAGTAACACCAGAACTAACTGCCAATGATGTCATTGCAGTTACTTCCAGATTAGAAGGCCAGATGCAACATTATAAACACCAGTAAGAGGTTCAGGGAAGACAAAATAGCTTCTTCGAGTGTGTGAATAGCACACATTGGAGCTCTGCCCACTGCATTGCTGGTCTCGCTCCCAGGTGGCAGAGGTCTGGGGATCCCTCTAGTACCACCAGACAGCATCTCAAGTACCACTAGTGGTATGAGTACCACTGGTTGAGAAACACTGTTCGAGATCTCCTTTTTTGTAGAGCTAGGTGGGCCCCTATAGAGTGTCATTTTAAAAGAGAGTCCTGGTGTTAAAAAGTTTGGGAATCACTGCCTTAAATGTTTGACTTCATGCTTTATGTTTTGTCTGTGGCATGAAAATACTGAGGAAAAATTAGGCCATGGCCAGATTTGATGGTCGAGTATTGAACTGAGATGTCATTTAGCCCATCTATGGTTGCTACTTTTTTTTTTTAAAGGGGGCTCCTATGCCTTCAGCAGCTTCATGTTAGAAAGACATGGAGGCAGAATTTCCCATCACTGCTTTTCCACCCTGGAAAAAGTGGATTCTGGTCTATTATGCAACTGTTGACATCACCAGAGCTCAGCCAACAAGTGGCAGCTAGCCAGCCCAGTCACAAATAGTAAACATACTCGTCTGTATTCATTCTGGGAAATAGGTTGGAGAGATGTTCAATTTTTTGCTCAATTACCTGGAGCAAATTACCTTGTATATTTAGGTAATTACCTTATCAGTTCTGAGCTCTCCTTAAGAGCACCTAGCGTATAAAAAAATTTCCCTAGCTGCAAGTTGGGAAGATATATCTGTGTGAATAGAATTGTGTAAAACTATGCGAGATTCAAGCAAGATCAGTGTTTCCTGAACAACTCAATACTGTACACAATTTATCTGGGCAACTTTGGGGGAAAGTAAACAACAGGACTGCAGAGCTGAGTCATGAATAGCAGTTACAAAAGAAAAATATTGTTACAAAACATGTTTGTTCTTTCTTATTCGACTCTGTATTTCAGACACCTGTAGCACTTCTAGAGCACTTCCGAAGTCTATTTGGAGCTTCCGTCGGAATAATCATCTTAAGAATCATCTGATAACCCATGGAGAACAGGAACCTTAAATGTCCCAAGATTGTGGAAAGAGTTTTACTGCTCACTGAAATCGTACTGTGCATAAAAGAGACCACAGTGTAGAGAAACGGTAGAAGTGCTCGCAAGTGGGGGGAGATGTTTTCAAATTGAGTTCCTTTCTTCACATCCAAGAATTGATGTTTGAAAAGTTCTTGGTGTCTCTCCAGTTAATGGTACATATCTGTAAAATTTCCCCAATTTTACCATGGTAGCATCATGTCTAGTATGTTAAAAATGACATGTTGAGATGAATGTGGATCCGTCTGAAATTGGTTCATGACCCACCTAGTGGGTCCCAACCCACAGTTTGAGAAACACCATCCTAGCATAAACTCCTCCACCCAACCAGATTGCTGCTATCAATGAACAACCAGAAGCAGAGGCAGTTTAGGTTTCAAACAGAAATGCTTATAGTAGTAGAATCCTTTACTGGTATGTAAAACCAACAAATCTGCAACTATTGGTCAGCCAGGAAGCAGATCAACTTCTCGATCGCATATCTCAGTGACCTGCTACAGGCAGGTTGCCAGAGTATTGGTTATTTCCACAGAAGAATCATTTAGGAGGTAGCATATTCTTGCCACATCAGTAAATTCTCCTCTTGTTCTCCGTATAGGATGCAGATATCTTTGACAGATCTCAGTGTAAAAGGGACAAAAGAGAAAGGAGTGAACAATGATCTCAGTGAATTTCAGCCCACAAGAGCATAGCCTTTCAGCATGAGCTGTCTTATGAAATTTCCCAAAAAGACTGCAGACGGGAGCACATTAAATCTAGCAAGGGAGAAGGCTCTCCTTTTTTGATAACTGTGCAGATAGATATGAGGCTACTTGACCGTGCACTATAGGAATCTCCTGACTTAATGGGGAACATGCTCTGTTTGCCAAGCTGTAAAGTTCCTGCCTTTCGATGTTAAAAAAATTGTGTTTGATGAACTGAAATGCCTCTTGATAAGGAAGTGAGCCTAAACATGATTACAAATTCATGCAGGGAATGGACAGAGTGGATAGAGAGACGCTCTTTTCCCTCTCGCATAACACCAGAACCAGGGGACATCCACGAAAGCTGAGTGTTGGGTGAGTTAGGATAGACAGAAGAAAATATTTCTTTACCCAGCGTGTAATTAGTTTGTGGAACTCCTTGCCACAAGAAGTGGTTATGGCATCTTGCCTAGATGCCTTTAAGAGGGGATTGGACACATTTCTGGAGGAGAAGTTCATTTCGGGTTACAAGTCATAGTAGGTATGTGCAAGCTCTTGGTTTTAGAGGCAGGCTGCCTCTAATTGCCAGATGCAGGGGAGGGCACCAGGACGCAGGTCTTGCCTGTTGTCTTGTGTGCTCCCTGGGGCATTTGGTGGGCCACTGTGAGATACAGGAAGCTGGACTAGATGGGCCTTTGGCCTGATCCAGCAGGGTTCCTCTTATGTTCTTAAGATATATTCCAAAATAAATTGAGCTGAAGTGGATCCCTGCCTTTCCAACACTTTTAAAACATTAATGCTTCGAGATACTGTATCTGTACAGTACAGATATTACTTTTTTAAAAAAAGAAAAGAGCACAATGCATTGCATTTGTGTTCAGTTCTCCCTGGTTTCACTTTCACCCTATTCCCTTTCACTATTGACGACAGGCTTATCACACAGGGTGCAGTTGCTTCATTCCTATCAGTGCTTTCATCCTGGTCATCCATTGAAAAGATGGTATTGCCCAACAGCTTGGATGCAAGAAGAGAGCATTCATGTGTCAGGTGAAATTGTAAATGATGATTGAATAGGGTTCATATATAACTGGAGAGCTGAGCTGAGCAGAGGGCAAAGGTCTATCTGGAATGAATTCTCTCCATTTTGAAAAATGTCTTCTGTTGTTCAACAACAAACTCAAAGAGGGAATCTATTATTATTAATGTCAAAGGACCTTCAGGCCTGAGTTATGCGTAGTCTAACTAGTTTTTGGGTGCATGCTGCAGAAAAGGACAGGTTCCAGGCTTATGTACAGCACACGTTCATGAATGTACATGGTGGTTAATAAGTCTACATTCGTTTCTGACCTCCCAGAAGCATTTTTTTTCTGGGCACTTGCATACAGAAAAACTGTTGCAATTTTCCCCTATCTAGTTCCCTAGGGTCGCTTGGGTGAATCTCCGCTCTAAATATACAGCTGTAAGTGGAAAGGTACATTTTTGAAGCCAGATCAATGTCAAAGGAGTTGGGCTTTGATCCAACTACAGACTGAGGGAAGCTGACTTACGCCCAAATCCTAACCAACTTTCCAGCACTGGCATAGCTGTGCCAATGGGACATGTGCTGCATCCTGCAGTTGGGGGGCACTCACGGAGGCCTCCTCAAAATAAGGGAATGTGTATTCCCTTACCTTGGAGCTGCATCACTCTTATGTCGGTGCTGGAAAGTGGGTTAGGATTGCACCCTTAGATGACTGAGAGCCCAGTCCTATGCATGCCTACTCAGACATTGTTCCATTGCAGTCAATGGGGCTTACTCCCAGGAAAGTTTGGTTAGGATTGGGCTGTGTAATAGCATACAGTCAATCAACCAGACCAGCTGCAAAACTGAGCAAATGATTGCCTACACAAGACTTGAATATCTTATCCTGAATTTTTCTGTCTCTCTCTCTCCTCTACAATATTTCTAGGGTATCCAGTTATTGAACACCTATTTTAATCAACAGGCTAATATATGTTTTAAAGAAAGCTTATCGTTCCTTGCTGCTTGATTGGAATCCTGTGCTCTGATTTATCTAAGCTTGGTTTCTTAGCCTTCCTGAGCTAGGCTGCAAAGAGTTTGGCAAGAAATCCATACACCACAAGGCACCTGTTTGGGAGACCTTTTGCAGGGGTGATAAGGAGCTGCCTTATCTGTATAGAAGAGACAACTCTTGAAAAGCAGAAAGGCAAAGGGAGAAGGTGTTATTTGATGGGAGCCTGCCTGACATGTAGCTGTGAATTGTTCTCTGATAAGGGAAAACAGGGGGTGCAACTTCTTTAGCAGATGATCAAGAAGTGATTAAGAAAACTTTGCAGCCAGTTGAAAAGAAATGTCAGCAGAGTTTGCTCTTCCAGTGATGTGTGTTCCAAGATGAAAAAGATGAGAGAGGTGGACAACAGAAGAGGGGTGTGAGATGCCAGGCAGGGTGAAGTATAAATACCCACCCAGGGCAGGTTTTGTGCAAAGAGGCAAGACTACAGACAGGCATGAGAGCAGCACAAGGAGGTAGGTTCTGTCTCAGAGAGCATATAGGACCCATAAAACATTTACAGCCTACTCCTAGACATTTTTACTTGAAATTAGGTTCCACTGAGTGCAGTAGGACTTACAGCACAAGCTTATGCATGTCTACTCAGAAGTAAGTTCCATTGACTTCAATGGCACTTACTTCCAGGTAATTCTCCCAGGTGGGATTGTAACCTTACTCCAGGTTAGGCTTGCAGTGTTGTGAACTGGGGTTGGCTTGATTATGGAAAATAAATCTTTGACTACGATTTTGCCTAAGGAATTGTCTGGTGTGAGTCAAGGATGACAAAATAACCTGAAGAATATTTCTTAATGGTGGGCAACCTTCAGTCTCGAAAGACTATGGTATAAGCCTACAGCACCCAGTAGTCCCAGGCAGTCTCCCATCCAAGTACTAACCAGGCCTGACCCTGCTTAGCTTCCGAGATCAGACGAGATCTATGCTTTCAAATGTGACACCCATCAGCATTTGTGGGGAGGGGCAGCTCAAAACAGCTTGGGATTCAGTGTGGCAGTCTGAATTGGGAGACAGAGACTGGGGGAGGGGAGCAGGAAAGTCTCTCTGATTCTGATGCAGGATCGGAGACTTTCATATCAAATTTATCCCAGTTGTCTGGTTGTTTACAAAATGTTCTGCTTGTATAGTTCTCAATAAAACAAATATTTCCAAGCCATCTTTTGAAAACATCAATTAAAAACAATTTTCATAAAGCCTCCTTGAGCAGTGCCGGCTCCAGGTTTCAGGTCCCTTGGCAAATGGCCATCCATGGGCCTCCTTCTACCTGACGGTGCCCTCAAAGAATCACTCTGCCATCACCACACAAAGGCTTTGGGTGCAGAGGTGGGCTTGGGATCAGCAGTTGAGCCTTGGAAACTGCCCAACAATGCCATTTCTCTAACTGAAGTTCTCATCTGAAGTCTCCAGTATTCTCTCATCCAAAGGAAACAAAGGCCACAGTCTTGTGCCTGCTTACCTGGGAGTAAGTCTCATTTCACCAAATGGGGATTTCTTCTGAGTAAACATGGCTAGGAGCATGTGGATCATATTATTTGAGCACATCTCCAAAACCTCTCATCACTTGGAGATGCAAGGCCCACTTTACAACACCTTCTAGAGGCATTCCTCCATCTGGCCAGAATTAACATGGGGAAATTGAGGAGGGGAAGATGTTATTGTGAAATTCTCACATTCTAAACTCTGTAGCTGTATGTCCTGCAGTCAGAAATCCTGGCGGGGAGGGGGGGGGAGAGATGTAATTTGCTGCTGTTGCTGTTTTTTCTCTGTCCTTGAGACTTTGGTTGACTCATGCTTGTCTTAATGAGTCAGAGATCACAATGAGCCTGTACACATGTTTTATAACATGTTGAATAACAGCTGTTTCTGAGGACCTTTAAAAGTAATGTCACGATGAAGCCTACCATTGCTACTGAGGTTGTGGGGGGGTGGGGTGGGGGAACATTTACAGGAGCCGGTTTCTTTCCAAAGTACTTTGACTAAGCCAATAAGACTACAGCCCACTCGGTGTGACATTTCCAAAGTGTCTCTCCAATATGCATATAAATAAGAAGTCATTAACTGTGCAGAACTCAAACCTTTCTGGGAAAGTGGGAAACAATGTAGCTGATAGGAAAGCAAAAAACCTATTCCCAAATAACTGAAGAAGACAGATGGCTTACAGAGGTTTCAATAAAACTCACACAGCAGGTGCATTGAGATCATTTTGATCTTCAGCCTAAGAACTGCTAGAACTCACTTCTGGCAGTAAAACCACAATCCTAGAGGCTGTATTAAAAAAAACAAAAACAAAAACAAAAACAAAAACATGAGCCAAGACTAAATCCCATGTAAATTCCTGGGACTTAAGTTAGTGAAGTTACAGTGTAACCCTATGCATGTTTATTTAGGAGTAAGTCCCATTGTTTTCAGTGATGCGTACTGCGTACTGCATAGGACTGCAAGCTGAGTAATCGCCTGGCGCATCATGCACGTACAGGTGCCAAGAAGCAACAGGCTGAGCATCAAAGCACTTTCCAAGTCAGATTGACCCAGGTTACAGTGAAACTATCTGCAGAAGCATTGACTCTTCTCAGCTGCCTCTGCCTCCTCTTCATTCCCCTTGGCACCTGTATCTTACTTCTTTTGGTCCCTTGGGACTACTGATTGTCTCATTAGCATTCAGACCTTTGGCTCTGCCCGCTGTGTTTTCAATTCCTTGAAAAATAAACTGTGTTTAATTTTGCAAATGATATCCATTGACTCTCTCAGTCTTTCCCTGGAGTGGGCAATGCCATATTGGCCAGTGCTCGGAGATCAGAGAAAGAAGACCCTGCTCTGAATCTAGACCACATAGCAATAGTGTTGTGTTTGGGACTAGTATCCCCTAATTGCCATAATAGCATGACTTTGTATAGTGGTTTTATATGTGAAAAGTGCTTCACATGTATTATCTCAATGTTGTCCTTACAACAATGGTATAAGGAAGTGAGTAGTATCAACCCCATATTGCAGCTGAGGCTAAGAGGGCATAGTTGACCGAAAGCCACCTAATGGGTTCATGGTGACCATGAAATTCAAACAAAGAAAGTTCCTTGTGACAGTGGACAATCTTAAAAGGCACTTGAGCCAACGTAAGTCCCTTGCACCAGCCCGGGAGTGTCACAAAGAATGCAAAAGTGTTGCATTCTTTTGGGAGATAGGCTGCTGTGGGTCCAGGGACAAGGTGAGTTGTGTTGTCTGAGCTCGGCCTACGCAGGGATCTGGGGAGGGTGGGGAGAGGGAAGCATTTTGGGTTGGGGGAGGGTGGGCGAGTGGGTGGGGAGGTGGGCCCAGTTACGCCAGATCCTAGCCCCTTTCCCAGGCAGCATGGAGCTGCCTCTGGCTGCTCCATTCAGCTCGGATCTGTACCACCTTGTCAGGTGGCACAGATCCAAGTAGACCCATTGGGACCACTGCAGCAAAAGATGGTGTAAAGGGAAAGATTTCCCTTTGCCACAGGCTGCACCACTTTTGGCCCCAAACTTGCGCTGAATGCAGCGCAGGCCCATTGGCTTGCCCGCTTCCAGTGCAAGTTAGGATTGCGCCCCTAGTCTTTTAGGCAGCACACTACTCAGCTCTCTGCAACCGGCAGCTCTTTTGCAACACTTTTACAATTGCTGTTTAATCAGTCTGTGCAATACCTGCATTTTGGAGGATTATAATTTGTGACTGTGAAGCTAAAATAAATTGCCTGATTACCATTTAGTGAGTTTAGAGCTCAGCTGGAACTTGCCTCATCCTTACGCAAATCCATTTCTCATTATTAATCTCACCCAACTGTATCATCTCCTGAGGTCATACACCTCCTCCAGCCCATCCCAAATCCACAGTGTCTTTATTTTATATCATCTCAGGGGCATTTCACAGATTGAAATAGGTATGTGTAAAGAGATGAGCAAATATATAACAAATGCTTAGGCTTTGAGCACTATGGATATCTTTCAAATATGTGTCCTAGGGAGCAGCAGAGTTCCTTGCCAGGAATACACAAGAAAGCAAATATGATGCCACCATAAAGTGAGTGAATTGGCCTTCAGGAACCAGTCATTCTATGAGGAATTTCAGCTTTCCTTTCATTTTCTTCTTCCTTTGAGTCTTTTCAGACAGTGGTGACTGAAAGCAGCATATTGGGTAATATGGGCATTAAGGTCTTAGTGAGACTGTGGGGCTTGGAAAATTAACTGCATGTATATTTCTTGTGGTATGGGAGGGTGAGTTTTCCTTTAATGCAGGGGTGCTCAATAGGTGGATCGCGATCTACCGGTAGATCGCGAGGCAAAATGAGTAGATCGCGGAGCTCAGTTTGGGCTCCCCAAACTGTTAATATGTCAGTTTCGTCTAGTCACTAGACGAAACTGACATATTTAGCTAAACTGACACTGAAACTGACACTTTAGCTGCTCTTCAGGCATGTAGCAACAAAACTGACGAAACTGACTAGACTCCAGCAGGGGCTCCATACATTAAAGGGGGTGTCTGTCAGACGCTTCCTTCCCCCCTGGTAGATCTCCGGGCCTTGCTGGGTTTCAAAGTAGCTCTCGAGCCCAAAAAGTGTGAGCGCCCCTGCTTTAATGGTTAGGGTGTCATGGCCATCATTGGGGTTTGGAAAGAGATCCCCCCTCCAGACAGAATTGGCAGGTGACCATGTTTGTCTGTGTGCGAGTGCATATGTTTAAAACATGACTAGCAGAATCATATACTATTAGGGTTGTGCCAAATTTATTATTATTATTATTATTATTATTATTATTATTATTATTATTATAAATCATTTTGTTTTCAACAAAAGTTCATAAAGCAGTTTACATAGCAGAATAAATGATAAGATGATTTTCTATTCCCAAAGTGCTCACAAACAAAAATGTCAACGTGATACCTGCTCGCAGCCGCTGGAAAAGACACTGTGCCCCATGAAAAGGGACAGTTGCTGTCTCTCTGCTGAGTACAGTATAAGAGAACCATCCCTGAACTGGTGCCTCCTTGCCTTATGAACAGGAAACCGGCTTTCATTGTGTCAAACCATTGGTCCATCTAGCCCAGTATTATCCACTCTGACTGGTAGGGGCAGCTGTCCAAGCTGCCCCTGTCACATAGAGTCCCCCAAGGTTTTCTATTGGTGACTCAGACAGTATCTGAGGGTCACTAGCCATCTTAACTTGGGAAAAAGCCCCTTTCCAAACTCACTGACCCTTGGAAATCAGTCCAAGGAGGCCAAAAGAGAACGGGGAGAGAAAATGAGGCAAAGAAAGGAAGACAAATATGTGATTATTTCAGTCACATGTACTTAAGGTTCAATCCTATCTGGCCCTAGCACCAGCACTGAGCTCCAGCACCAGTGCAGGGTGTCATAAACGTGCCTTAAAGCCCACTTACAGCCCCTTCTGAGCAGGGTGTGCCAGGGCCAGGCCAGCACCAGTTGGTGGTGGGCTGAATACTGAATTCAGGATGCCATGGGAGTGCCCAAGGGGCAGTTGCCCTGCTGGGTGGCAGTGTGGGTTTTTGGGGCAGGGAGAGAGCGGGGTGGGGAAGGAAATGACCTGGGACGGGGTGGGACCAGTGGAGCCCTGCTCTGACAGACTGCAAAGGAAAAGGAGTGAAAGAAAAAGTTAAGACTTTGTACTGGTCCAACAGGATGGATGGTGATGCTCTAAATGGAGATGAAAAGTATATGAGGAGTGCTAGGGGATGGAATAAGTAGTTCAGTCTTGGACATAATGGTTAAGTACCCAAGCAAAAATATCAGTGAGGCCCTTGGTGCTGAGGTTTTGAACTGAAGGAGGAAGCTCTGGGGTGAAAAGGTAGAACTGAGTGCCACGAACTGAAAGCCATAAGATGTGATGAGGATATCCATTTAGCCAGTCAGGCAGCATCTGATTGTATACAGTTAAATCTGTATTGTATTCCTGTAATTATTCCTCTTTTTATGCTATTCAGAACAAATTCTTTCAATATACTGTTTGACGCCAGCTGCAACTGGGATTGCAATGGGATTTTCTGTTCAGGGACAATGCCTATGCCTCACTCCTGGGAAGAAAAACCCCAGTGTGATAACACTGTTATATAAATATGCATGACTATACGTAAGCAAGGTATCTCTTAAGTAACTGCAGTGAATCTTTCTGTTGCTTTCACCTGTTTTCTGCTCCACCCTTTAGTGCTTTATATAACAACCATTTGCGTTATAAACTGAGTCTTTCCCTCTATGTCACTGTATATATAACATGTATTATCTGGAAGACCAGTCAGAGGGAATATGAAATACATTTGCATGTTATTGACCTTGGCAGTGCTTAACCAATGAACTCTTTTCGGTTACTTAACAGAAAGAGCCCTCTTGTTTCCAGAGCAGCTAAGTTCTATATTGCAGCTTTGTAAAGCAGCTAAGCTCTATACCTTGGAATAATGTTAACAGGATGGCAAGATTCTTGGGGCTCACTCAATCACAGGTATCAAAATCATTAAAAAAAACTTCTTTTTCTTTGGCAATACTTTATTTATTTATTTATTTATTTTTTTATTACAGGTACAGGTAAGGAACATTGGATAAACTTAGGGCTGGGACTATACAGGTTACACATGAGGATATTGGCCATCGATTACAACATACATTGCCCAACAAGATTATTCATCAAATACAAAAATTATCATATTTATTAATCTACTGATTAATAGTTTAACTAAACAATCAATATTTTTTCTCTAAAATTATCTATCCAATCATAAAAAGGCCTCAGATTTTTACTTATACACTCTTCTTGCCACTAAGCTAATGCTTAAAATAAAATTTTTCTTGTCTGATTCTTAGTTTCTAATATCACATTTAAGAGGAATGCCTCCAGTTAAAATGGTAATACACAGTTCAATATCTCTTATAACATGTTATGTATCATTTTCCAAAATTTCTTTACTTTTTCGCCTATCCAGCACATATAATTAAAAATTCCCTCAATTCTTTACTCATCCGGCATTTGTTTGATGACCCAGGGTACACTTTTACTATTTTCTCTAGAATAAAATACCATCTATAAATTATTTTATATTACTTCTCTTTTAAAAAAATAACCCACCTTGAATAAAGTCTAAGGAGAAATCTGAGGACCAAGAAAGGCGGTATAGAAATACCTGTATTATTATTATTATTATTATTATTATTATTATTATTATTATTATTATTAATCTTATTTTTGCAATATTTGTATTCCAAATTTTCATTTACATCTACTTTGATTTAATATGATTAATAGAATACTCTTCATTTCTAAAAAAAAATTGATCCATTAATATCTACAAAAGAAAAAAAAGTTCTACTTGTTTTTCAGCCATTTTAACTTTCTTAGTGCTTGCTTTGTACAGTGTTTTCCTTCCTGTTCCTCCCACTGCTCCTTCCATTTCTTCTTTTTCTTCTTAAATCTCTTAAATTTCTTGGCCCCTCTCTTTTTTTCTTTCTTTTTCTTCATTCTATTGTTTTTGAATTTAATCCTAAAATTCTTCCTCTTCTTGAGACAGCGAGCTCTTTGGATGTTCCCTCTTTTTCCTTCCTTAAAATTCTTAATTGTTATAGTGACGGTTGCTTTTTCCGTCTCCTGTCTCATTTCAAAATACTCCACTTCTTTAGTTTCATCCGACATTTGATCCATTCTTTTTTCTTGTCTGTTATTTATAATCTGTTCCTGCCTGCTTATCAGGGAGGAGTTTGTGTGCTTCATTTGTTCAGATAATTTTCTGAACTGTTGCTCCATTTCACTTCTAAAATCCATCAAGAAATCCATTAATAAGGACTGGCTTTTACTAACCTCCTTGAAATTTTTAAATGCCTTTTTTGTCAATATCAAATCCAGCCACTTCTTGCAGGGCTAATTTCCAATTTTTGTATCCAAAAGGTATAAATCAATATTCCACAACCAATCAATAACAATGTCAAATCAGTCAAACAATTAGAGAGTCATTCAAATCTTTATCTTGCATCCCTTCTTCCAAAAAGGGTGGATCAGTAATCCAGAATAACACAGTCAAATTAGGATAGTATGCCTTTAAATGACCAGGCCTGAATCAAGGCTTTTTGCTAGGAAAGCAAAAGTGAAAATTATTTCAGCTGTAGATGATTAATTTTTCATTTCTTTTCCATGCATACCATTAAACAAAGTAATCTTGTGTTTACTCCAGCAGGGGTTTCTTTAAATCCAGATTTGCTCATTTCCCCTCTAGGTGGCTACCAGCCAACATAAATAATCTTAAAATTATCTTTTCCTCCTTCCAACCTCTTGATTGCAATTCTTGTTATAGCCTTTTAATGAGCCAAGGTTACTCACATTTTTAAAGCTTTTTTCACTGTCATGTTGTTGTATCTAGGCCGTGGGAGACAGAGTTCCCAGCTTTCCGGATCTTCTCCAAGATGGCGACCGGGATACGATGTGATTCAGCACAAATGGGGAAAAATCTTTGAAATTGCCTGTTTCAAAAGACTCCCCCGTTTAAGCTCTCAGCTCTTCGTACCATCTTCTTGGCAATGAAGAGTGCCTCAGTTGTTGAGGCACAAGAAAAACACATGTATTTAGCAATCCCCCTGGGAGCCCTCCGAGGTTCACTGTTACTCAGCGGAGTGTTGGCTCCGGCCCCCCAAAATCATTAAAAAAAACTTTCAACACAGACTAAAAACAGAAACAGAATACAAAATATCCTTGACCAGTTCAGCTGATGAATTGACCCTTCTTCACACCATTAAGAGCAAAATAGTGCATCCTACTCATTCTGGTGTGCTTTCTCCATTTTCCTAATTTTTTTTGGGGGGGGGGGGGTTGTCATACAGTCTCTTCCTGTATGATCTAGATTGGTGATTTTCAACCAGTGTGCTGCAGCACATTGGTCCACAGGAGTGCTGCGGATGTTTGGGAGAGGGTCACTTCTTATTAGGGCCATTGGGGGATGTGAACCCCCCACCAGCAGCACAGTGTGCCTTGTCAGTTGTCAAAACACTGATGGTGAGCCTTGTCAATTGTATCACCTTGTCAGTGTGCTGTGAGATGAAAAAGGTTGAAACCTGCTGATCTAGATCAATGGTGTGGTATATTTCAGCATGTAGGAGCTCATTATGACACTCCTATACACACACTCCATTAAGACTTCAACATTCCCAGTTTGAAACTTACTATACTGTAACTTTTAAAGAACTAGCACATTTCCTCCCAAACACTTGGGGTGGGTTGCAATAGGTTAAAGCAAAAGTATAAAAATTGAAAAATGGAATTAAAGAATATCCCAGATAAATAGAAAAAGTATATTAGAGTGCTAACCTTTGCACATTTACTCAGAAGTAAGTTACACTGTGGTTAGTAGGACTTATTCCCAGGTAAATTTGCTCAGGATTGTAACTTCAATGGGCTCCAACCTGTCTCTCAAGCCACCCAAAGACAGTTCCCTAGATTGTAACATATGCCCTTTGGGAATTTACTTCCTGCTGAGCCTGATTTATGACTTGGTCTATTTTGTTTAGGGCCCTTGAAAAAAATAGTTTCAAAGACAGAATCAGAGCACACCTGTTGAATTCAGGTGTGCACTGCCCCTGCTTTAGGAAAAGTGCTGGAGCTCCATTTCCCTCACTTTCCCTCTACGACCACCCTGATCAAGTCAGCAATCATATATGAGGATGCATTTTGGATAACCTACCACCCCATGCATTTAGGACTGGGGGCTCTAAACTTTTAAGCCAGAGGGCCACATTAAATATCTGGCATGGTGTTGAGCACCGGAAAAATAAATGGAAATATAATAAATATAAAATATTATAAATATAAAATTTAAATAATTACATTAGAAAGCGTCAGAAAGCCTAAGGCCTTCAGACAACTCAAACGTCACTTCTGGTTTTCAAGAAGACCAGGAAGTGATGTTTTTAGGCCTTTAGAAGGCATTCTGAAGGGAGGTGCATGGCCTCTCCAGTTCTCAGAACACCTTCCAGACAACTGGAGCACATTCTGGTCACATTCGGTTGAGGGGGCTAGAGGGTTGCCGGGGACAAAGAGCTTGTCATGGGCCAGATAGAGGCTGGTCATGGGCTGCATCTGGCCCCCAGGCCAGGGTTTGGAGACCCCTGATTTAGGAAAAAGAGGAAGACATATTGGAAGGAGTAGGTCAAGAGTGACCACACACCCCATCAGGAACAGTGGGGCCGGTTCTGTAAATATCATACAAACTGACCCTCTTGCACTATTAGAGATATTTCAACACTGACATCTTTATTTCTCTTATATGTAACTGAGACAATCGGCCCCTGCTATTCAGGAAAAACCAAGCCACACACATGAACCCAGTCGCTAATGGGCGTGGTGGTGGGATAAATCTGAAATAGAACAAGTTCCATTATTGACAGAATGAAAGGGCACGTGGTATTCAGTTCAAACACTCATTCACTGGAGATGGAGATTTCTAGATGTGGTCATTCATTTCTACCCAAGGTCAAATATGGTAGGCAGGCTTCCCCTACAGTGCCACAGTGTTGCCCTAAAGTAGAGCTTTTTTGCTTTTTTCCTTTGGCTTGCATGACTGACATTCACTGATATATAAATCAAAGGCATGTACAGGTGTGCACCACTTAATGAGGGGGATACGTTCCCTGATCCCCATTGTTAAGCAATTAGGTCATTAAGTGAACATTTATTCCAATCTTTTGCCTTTGTTGTGTAAACAGACACTAACTGGCTGCACAGGCTACTGGAGATAGATTGCCTCTTCTTTGCATTGAGAGCCTCTCTGATGTGTAAACAGACACTCTGCTGCAGGCTATGGGAGACACAATTGCTTCATTAAGAGCATCTTTATTGTGCTTTGACCACTGTCATATATGCAGTATGTCGTTAAGCGAACAGTTGTTAAGCGGCTCATGCCTGTATATTCAGGGTACCAGTGAGGGGGAAGGGATGGTATCTGGAGAGAGAAGCAGGTTTTGTCCCCTCTCAACTTTGCTTGGACTGTAACCTCCTTATGTTATCCCATAGAACTCAATGAAAATCACTGAGAACCTGCTATATGCATAATTCAGTCTTATTTTCCGTCAGGGATGCTGCAGTGAGCCAGTGGTGGCAGTAGGTGGCGGTGTGATCTTAGTTTTCGACAGCTGCTATGCACTGATCCTTTTGGTAAATTCCACAGTGTGAATCCTACCAAGATGGTCATGACTGATTTAGAATTACTCATCATTTTCTAAGGTTCAGTGAGGATGGCAACACTTCCACGTTTGCTCTCATCACAACATGGTGAGGTCACTCAATACAGGGGACAGGTAAGAGATGGAATTTGAAATTCAGGAAGTGGCTTGCCTCAATCAGTTCGTCAGGTGAGACCTGGAGCCAGGTAGAGCTTCTACACTCTGCAAATCCCCAATTCAAACAGATTACTGCAGTAGTTCCCAAACGTTTTAGCACTAGGACCCACTTTTTAAAACAACACTCTATTGGGACTCACCTGGGTTTAGAAGACTTTAAAAAACAGTGATCTAGAAAGAAATATTTTATTAATTGATTTACAAGTAATAATAACCAGGAAAAGAGACCCTCAGACTTCATTTCTCTGTATTTACACATGCTTGCAAACTGAAGGAGCTCAGCTCCTCGCAGTGCACTTAGCAGCTATCTTGCAAACTGAAGGAGCTGAGCACTTAGCAGCGTAATTAGTGGCTGCAGTACCTGATTTTTCAATAGCTTCTGTGCTTGAAGCAATTAGTTATCTGATATTTCCATCACTGTTTGGCAACCCACCCAAAAACAGGTTGCAACTTATCCTTGGGTCCCTACCCACATTTTGCAACCACTGGATTACTGTAATGGATATGTGACAGGGCTAATTAATGGTTGGCCTTGATGCAGCCACTCAGAAGATGTGAATTTTTCAGCTTCCTGCTGTGGCCATCAAGCCACATGCTCCTCATGAAGAACTGAGCCTTTTACACACTTCCACAACATCTCCTCCCCCCCCCCCCCCGATCCATATAGTAGAATGCAAATGGCCTCATCCCATTTGTGGTGGTTGTAGCATAGTCAATGAACGTGACCCATTCGCCACAGTGGGAATCCACCAGGGGTAGGAATGGCTGCCACAGCATACCAAATGGTCAGTCCATTTATATGCACCAAAGTGCATATTTAAAGCTGAAAATATCCAGCTGAAGACTCTTACATCACATTGTACCTACTCCCCATGCTATTGAACGGCACTACAGCACTTTCTCCTTTAGATAAGAAAATGATTTTGAAAATATGTTTAAATGCAGGGTGCCCTCCCCTTAACCCTGGACATTAGAGTGAAGTGATAAGAAACGGATGATATGTTAGTTGCACCTCTTAGGTTGCCTGCTTGTTACCAGATCTGTTATACTGGTATTCAACACTGCTTCCAAGGCAGTTTACAAAGTGCAGTGAAGAACAAATGCAGATAAAATCAACACAATCAAAAATCTTTAAAAGTAATAATAAAATAGTTGTTAAAATGGTAATAAAACAACTTTTAAAGTCAGGACTAACAAGCTGTTCTTCTGATGCTGAAAGGACAACAATGCAGATGCCAGGAGAACCTTCCTGGGGAGAGGATTTCACAATCAGAGCGTAACAGTTGTGAAGACCTTCTTCCCGTTCTCACCCTCCTCATTTTAGATGGTGGGACACCTGGAGGAGAACTACCACTTCTTCAGGTTGCTGTGAGAGCAGGCCTTCTGTAAGGTACCACCTGTTGTTGGGTTCTCCACCGTTTTGTAAAAGTTAGTCCCCTCTATGGAAAGGCTTTCCTGTGTGCCTTTCTATGGGTCCCTTTCTACCTAAGCAAAAGACAACATGGCAGGACCCATGGAGCCAGGTCAAGTAGTTCTGTTATGACTCAACTGGCAGCACACAGGAAAGCCTGGATTTTATCTACTGCTCTTTGTTCCCACCTTTGTGGAAGATAGGAACGTCCAAGGGTCAACCAGTATGTTCTGTCTCCAGTGATGTGAGCTAAATGTAGAGAAGTAAACATATAGATGGTTGCTCCTTTGCAGACCATGCGTTTACCCTTCATTTTTTCTTGTTTGTCATGTCAGGAAGCCAAGAGATCTCATTCTTTTGCTATAGTCACCATCAGCAGAGGTTTCGACCATACGTACACACACAGTATACGCATTTTGGAATACAGTGTTTGTGACGGTGGCTGTAAAACTGAATGCCTCTGTGTGAAGAAACAGGCTTAAGAAGCAGTGACCAAATCCACCCCACCCCCGTCCATCTCAGATGAATCTGAAAACATATCTGTTTACTTGGGTGAGGCTGGCTATTATGGATGCAGTTCAAATGCAAGGGACTATATAACGCCTCTATCTGCCTATTTCCCAAACTGGGCCCTCTCCTCTGCCATGCCTTAACTCAGGTAAGTGATGGAAAGAGAAAGGTGAGTGGAAGGAGAAACTGATTCACCCAGAGAAGGGAGGGGGTGGCAATGAGGTTGCAGAAGCTTCACACTGTAGGTGAGAGAGCCTCACACCCTTCAAAATACAAGCTCCAAGAGTAAAGGACAGGTAATGGGAAAGGGTGTGACCCAAAGAGAGGTACAGACATTAGATGGGGACAAGGTGATACAGGGTATATTTGGGCCACTGTTGCAGAAAACTACAGTGTCTAGGCCTAGTCCTAAGTATAGGTACAAGGACTAGAACCTTAAACTCTGGCCACTGGGTAAAACACTGATCTGTTCCAGAATGAACACATGGATATGTGAGTATGCTGAAGACAAAAACTCAGGCTTAGGGCTTATGAAGGAAATGAGAGCACTCAACAGTGTGTGCACATATAACAAAACAAAAGCAATTTATTTTGGATGAAGTTAATCCGGACACTTCCTCCTCTTCCTCCTAGTATACCAAATGTCCTCAGGATGTTCCCAGGCAGCTTAGTGGATGCTCCAGTGCTAGCTGTGGCCTGCCTCAGAATCAATCTTTTCCCTTCTTTTTCTTCTTGACACCTTCATGAACCTGTAATGAAAAGCGAGAATACGTGACTTGGAGGTGAGGCACATTTTCCACTTTTCCCAGTCTCCTCTCAGTAGAGTAACCATATTATGAAAGGAGAGGGCTGGCATCCCTTTAAAGGAGGGTGGCCATTCATCAAGTGCAGTTTCCCACCATCACCACCACTACATCACTTTTGGGGCTTTTTGTTCATAGTTCTTAAAAGGATAAAAGAGCTTTTGGACTAAGACCATTCAACCTCATTTTATCTGTCTGCATAGATGGGCACTGAGATGGTCTCTCTCTTGCTAAGCTGCTCAGCCCAATGCTGTTGCAACTAGAGCACTCTGTTTTCCGACACCTGGATGCTCCCAGTGTCCACAGAATGGGCAGCTGCCCCTGGAAAGAAAATAGCTGTCATCATTGCTGCTTGACGTTGTTCAAGAAATGATGCCTGGTAATGTCATGCCACGTGAATGCCCTTCGATTCCACAGCCTCCAGCAAAGTGGCTGAAGAGAGGTCACCACTGTTGTGCCTGAAAGGCCTTTTGTGACAGTGCCCTGTCAAATGGCCTTCAAATAGCCATGTTTTCAAGGTTTCTTATGAGTCACGATGCCATTCTGGAACCAGCGTAATAGGAAGCGTGGACAATAATCATTCATAGATACTTGGGAATTACGCACTGGTTGCTTAATTCTCACTGAGATGGCACACCTGCATCTGGCCTGCAACACTGCTCACATCTGAATGCTCTTCCATTCCCAAAAAAATTTCTTGTACAAATACCCCTTAGTATGTCAGAAGGAAGAGTTTAGATTTCCTTCTCCTTACAGGCTACCTTTCTTTGTAGAAGGAATGTTTTGTATGGATGATGATACAGTGCAACCCAAACATAGGTGTACTACCTGAATGTGAAGTAGCTCTACGTCTAGTTGCAGTGACTGCACTATTAGCACAGTTGCCAACTTGCTTTCCAGCAGTTGCTGTGCTTTCAAAGGCTCCTTATAACCCAGTACAGAAATTTAGCATGTGAATTTTTTCTTGAAGTTGAGCTTTACCATGAACCGGGGGCCTGCAACAACAGCAGCAACAAAAGCTGGCAATCCTAACTACCGACCCACAGCAGAACATTATGGATTCAAAATTTCATAGGATTTTGAAATTGATCTGAGAAGGGCTAGAACAGTTTATTTCTAGCTTCTACCTTGAACTCCTGCATGCCAAGGAGAAGTCTCCGCTTCTCCCAATCTGGCCATACTATGAAAGGAGATGCCCAAGAGATCTTTGCCACACAGCTATTTTGAAGACCAAATGGCTTGGGCTAAACCGCAATCCTAATGGTATCACAATAATGAAGACATCATTGAAGCTTCAGAGATCCTTATGGGGATCCATAACTCAGTAGGAGAACATTTGTTTCGCATGCAGAAGAGCCCAGGTTCAATCCCTGGCATCTCCAGGTAGGTCTGGGAAAGACCTCTGTCTGGAACCCTGAAGAGCTGCTGCAAGTCAGTACAAACAAGGCTGAGCTAGGTGGACAAATGGTCTGAGGAGAATTCATTCATTCATTCATTCATTCATTCATTCATTCATATCCATGGACAAGTCTGATCCTGGGGCTTCAATGACTCAATCTGACTCTTTGCCAGGTATCTTTCCCTCCCCTGCCATGACCAAACTTTTCACTGGAATTCTGTAGTATTTTTTCCGTTACCCCCCTCCCCGTTCCACTATGTAGATTTATCAGGAACTACTTAGTGTGCAACATGTGCACACCCCTTCCTCTGCAAGGGACTAGAGGATTTGATATGTGGAGCAACAGCCTCCCATCCAATCTATTAGGTGCCCAGTATGTTGTTACCTTTTCTGAATCACTGTCAGAGCTGCTGCTGCTGCTGTCATCTTGCCCATCAGCCTAGAGGGTAGAAGCCAAAAGGTTATTCTGGTGAGGACACAGGTCTGCCAGCCAACTTTCCTGGATCTCAGTCCATTCCAGAGGCTTCCCTATCTCCACCCTGAAAACACCCCTTCCAGAACGAACTCTATCAGTGGTCCTATTACTCCAATGGCAGCAAGGCCCTCTTCATTGGCTTGGCTGCAGTGGACTTTGGAAGGAGCCAAAGGTCACTCACAGAAGTACCAATCCCACCCACCCTCTTCCGGGACAGACTCCCTTTCAGTCCAGATCACTTTGCAGTGTTCTTTATGCAAAGGGAAGGGACCCAGACTTTCTGGTCTTGTTTTTCATTTCCTCTTCTTTGGTTAATCCAAAGCCATTCAGACATGGATTTGTCTGTTTTGTACAGCATTTAAGTTTTGTTCAAACTGTGTCTGCTTTTGGTGCTGCACTTTAAAAAGGATGAAGACAAATTGGAATGGATTCAGAAGACTCTCAGTGGTCAAAACAAGCCCTGTGAGGAAAGGTTGAGGAACTGGGCATGTTTAGCCCAGTGAAGAGAAAACTCAGTGGTGACATGATCAAACTCTTTCAGTACCAGAAAGCAGGGCTAGATCTAAGGGGTTGAAATGATAGGAGGGTAGATCTTGTTTGAGCATTAGGAGAAACTTCTGAGTGGTGAAAGCAGATCAACAAAGGAATCGGCTGTGTGGGAGGCTTATCTCTCAATGGAGGGCTTCAAGCAGAGGCTGGACAGTCAGCTGTCGCTGATGTTCTGACTCTAGATTGCCTGCTTCAAGCCACAAGACTAACAAGGCCCCCTCCAATTCCATGATTCCAAAAGTTTAGCACTGAAGTGATAGTAAAAATATTCATTTATGGCATGAAAGGTAGGGGACAATTTGCTTCTCTCTTGCTAGTTCTAACACATCCCCCTTCTGGCTACTTAGGTAGCTTCTTCTGCGTAAACAGGAACAGAATTTAACAGGCATGAAAGACACGTGGGCCGATTTAGTGAACATTCTCTTACGATCTGGATAAATGTAGGATAAGAATCTCCTGAGATTTGAAATCACTAACATTTGTCACGGCTTACATAAAGGAACAGAACGGGTCTTGCCTTCCAGCAGGAGAAAATAACTCTAACTAACAGCAGGAGAACAAGCCAGCTGGGGCTACGTTATCACTTCTCCCCATCTTCAACAAATGAGGACACCGTTTGTGCCAGTAATAGGCTTTTGATGCTGTGACGTGGGAACAAGAAAGGGAATTCTAAAGGGTAACATCTGCACACTCTTCTTATGGAGGCTCAATCATAATGTGCACTTTGAAATATGCTATTCAACCATTATCTGCATTTCCCAAGGGAGTCTTTCTACCTCCCTGTTGCATGCCCAGTTTTGTACACAGAATATTCAGGTTTTCCCTCCTGTTAGCCAAACTGGGCCCAGATTGACTCATCCACAAATCAAGGAAAAAATGGCCTTCATTGTTCTCGATGAACTCAAAACCTGAATCATACACAGCTAATTGATGCAGCATGTAATGTCATGTAGATCTTCTGGATGTGAGTCTCGGTATAGAAACTAGACACCCAATGAAATAAACGCATACCGCTTCACCAAACTATGATGCAAGCAAGCACCTCTTTTCTGTTCTTCTTTAAACTTCATTATGTGGCCATTGGAAACATATGTTCATGGCCCATGTGGATCACATGAAGCGGCTGGTTGAGCCAAGCAGTGAACAGATTCAGGATGTCTGTCACACTAAATTTGCCACTGCCTCCCTCCACAGCACCCACCCACCATGGATGGAGCCACTGTCATCCACTCACCGCTCGCTAAGAGAGGGGAAGTGGGTTGGAAGGCAGCAATCCAGCTCTGCCACTTCACACCACTCCTTCCTCATGCAGTCCCTTAAGATAGGAAATGCAGGGCACAGTGAGTGCTCCCAGTGAGTCTTCCACTTCACATTTTGTTTAATGAGCCTGCATGAGTAAGCGGCAATGTGAGGAAGTAGGGGGATAAATAGCCATCTTCCATGCAGTTTTTTTTTTGGGGGGGGGAGGCATGGCAGCAGATCAGGAGTGGCAACAGCAGGGGCTGGACTGGGTTGGGCAGTGGATTACCTCGATTCGTCCATGCTTCTCCTGCTTAATTGTTTGAAAACTTCTCCCCTCCTCTAGGCATTTTCACTCATTCAAAAAAGTATCTGACCACACACTTTATACCTCCATGTGGCACCTATATTCCTAGATACATTTGTGCATCTGATCTCTTTCATGTTTGATCTTCTCCAGTGTTTCACAGATATTTCCGTTCCCTCACACATTTATTTAAAAGCAGTTGTATTGTACGTTTCCATAATATATTTGTTGGTCTGTCTTGTGCATTCTCCTTCATAGTCATAGGGTCAATGTGATTGTGCACAAACATTAACAATTGTGTGTGTTCATGTGAAAGCATGGGGAGTGCAGTCAAATCCATTGTTAGTGCTCACAAGGCACATTCCTCAACACATTCCTCATTAAAAATGGATAATCACCAACTGATTTCAGGCAATGTGATTAATCTGAAACATTTCATACATTGCTTGGTCACTATGCATTGGACCAGGCAGTATGCAAAGATCCCAAAAGGAGAATATAACCTAACCTGCCTGGTGTGCAGGACTGCCACAGTGCCAAAATGGCTGCCATGGCATCCTATGGGCGTTTGGGCAGTTGCTGGTGGCTCCTGACGCCTCCTTGGGGAAAGGGGACATTTGTCCCCAATGCAGTGGGGCTACTCAACTCTGCACTGGCTATTTAGCCGGTGCAAAGTAAAGGAGTACCATGTTGGGACAGGAGGCCCAACCTGGGGCTCAGCTCCACCAGTCCCACCCCCATCCCGCCCTACTTCCTCCCCCTGCCCTGCCTTCCCCCACCCTCCCCCACCCCAGAACATGTCCCGCCATACCCCCACTTACCTCCGCACCACCTGGTGCTCCCACAGAGCGCCAGGCGGCGCTCCACTGTCCCCCAATGGGCGCCAGCTCAGCATGGGCTTGCACAGAGCCTGCTTTGGTGCTGGGTCGGTGCTAACTCCCACAATTGTGCCTTACTGTTCAGGACCGGGCCCTTAGAGAGCCTGGGCAGCTCTCCATCCAGTGCCTTAGCTCAGTGGCCTATTCATGCGCCCTTAGAACAGTATCAGTTGTTTGTTACCTGTTGGTGCCAATTAGACATTTTTTAGCCTCCTGATAGGTTTGTGTTTGTTTTGTTACGCCATACTTCTGGTTGTACAGGTGGAATTATTATATTGGTCACAACCAGCAGGGATAGTGAGGGCAGAGGCAGCGTGGCTACTCACCCGCTCGAGTCCACTGAGCACCCAGAGGCACTCAAGCAGTGAGGGACAGGGGAGGTACCTAATCAATCCCATGAGGCTAGTTCATACATAGAGTTAGATGGCATCTTTCCCTCAGCATTGTGGGCATTCAAAGGCTGATCGTATTGTGGTTTGTGATGACATTTGGCTTCCTTAATCCTTAATGGGGTTATAGCAATTAAATGAAATATAGCAGGGAAAGAACTCCACCCATTTCTTCAGCTAGCCTACACTGCTTTGAGGTTCCAGGTTATATCAGCCTGTGGGTCACACCACTACAGATTATAGTTTAATTAAGTTGCCACTTTTTGATCCAATACTGGTCTCATATCTGATCTGGATGTGGAGATGGTGTTCTCTTGTGCCCATTCTCTAGCATTAATTGAGCTTATGCATGTTGACCAGACAATGTGCAAAGCTCCATTTGTGACTGTGACCTTGTGCACATTCTTCATTGTGTCTTGTGAAGGTGCATGATCATGGATGTTGATGTTCATTCTGCATTCAGCTCACATTAACCACAACATAAATATGGGACATAAATAGAAGAGTTGGCTTTCCATAGTTCAGGATATGGCTTAGATCTGTCTAGAATTCCCCCCCCCCTTTAAAATCTCAATATTTTGTTATTAAAAATGTTGTGGAGGATGGATAGAGGGTGGAGGGTGGATAGGGAATAAAAATCCATAGCTCTCATGACTTGAAAATATGCAGGCAGTATCTGCAAAAGACTCTGGTATGCATGGATGGAGTTTCTGGCTAATTGTCCAATAATTTTGATGCCTTTGGCACAGAAAGCATGCAACCTTGAATTTAAGGTAATCCTTGGTAGTCCAGTGACAAAGCCTAACCTCTGAACTCACCCTGCAGGTTTAATTCTCACAAACAGCAATGTTGGGCAACTGAGTGGTTTTGTGGTCACGATTTTAGACTGAGCATGAGCTGTGCCCTCTGACATGGAAAAATCTGATTGTTGCAGATTCAGTGTGGTGATCCAATACGACCAATAAGGAAGCCAATAAGGAATTAATTGGTTACTATGCTGCTTCATGGAAATGTCTGGATTTTTGGATGCTCCTGACAATGGATATGCAGACATTGGACAACTGATAAGTATCACTTCAGGGCATTTGGAATCATTTTTGAAATTTTCCTGACAGTCACAGAATAGTGAGTTAGCTTTTGAATGTCACAAAACACCTTCTGTCAGACTAGGTATTTTTTGTGGAACACAGAAAATAAATGATGGGGGAGAAGAATACATTGTTTGCAGAGGGTATGAAGGTGACTGTCGAAGTCAAACATTGCATATGCTCCATCCATTATGGATTTCCTCCATTTACCAGGGACAGAATATTTTCTTGAACCTGTTCCCTGTCAATCACAGTCCCTATTTTCCCCTTGGGGCATGTTGTGTTTGTTAGTGTGAATTGCTAGGATTGTCACTCTTCTGCTTTAGCTCCTTCCCCAAAGTCTCTAGAAGTTATGTGTCTGAAGCCCAATCCTAACCAACTTTCTAGAGCCAACACAGCCTTACCAATGGGATGCACACTGCATTCTGGGGGGCAGTCAAGGAGGCCTCCCCAAAGGTAATGCAGCATTTGTTCCCTTATCTTGGGGCTGCACTGCAGCTGAATCAGCACAAAAGTTGGATAGGATTAGAATGAGTAATAGATACCTTGAGGTATCTCAAATGTCCATGTAAATAGATGTGCATGAACTTTGGGCCCAATCCCATCCAACTTTCCAGCATCGGTGCAACTGCAATGCAGCTCCAAGGTAAGGGAACAAATGTTCCCATACCTTGAGGAGGCCTCTGTGACTGCCTCTCCACCACAGGATGCAGTGCACGCCCCATTGGCATGAATGCACTGGCACTGGAAAATTGGATAGGATTGGGCCCAGTATCATCTAGGAGTTAGTGTGTTGCACTTTGATCAGGGACACCAGGGGTAATATCCCCAGTAGCTATGAAGCTGACTGGATGAACTTAAATCAGTCACAGCCTCTTAGCCTACCCTACCTTACAGGGTTGTTCTGAAGATTAAATGGGGTAAGCCATGCCTATGTATCCCATCCAGAGTTCAATGAAATAAGGCTGAGATACGAATCACTATACAGTATTAACCTGCCATGACATTTTATATGCTAGTGAGGCTCATTTTAAATGGATTGCTTGCAACAGGTTGTAGAATGTTCTGAATATTGAAGCTACATTAGAAAAGCAAATGACTTGAGAAGGAGAGACTCTTCTAGGGTAAGTGGAGGACTACAACATACGAAGCAGTATATATGGAGCTGGATGTTGTGGGGAGGTGGGGGGAAATAAGTCAATCAGTGCTCCCTGATTTGAGAGCAGGAAAATTAGGTTCCTGTTTCTGGTTGTAGAATGCTGGAGGATGTGGCATTATGATTTAGACAGGCTGTGCTGGAAGGGGTGCAGAGGTAGCAAATGCTCCGGGCTGCAGTCTGGCTGGGGGCCACAGTCTGGCTGCCCGCCAATGCAATTGCCCCCTCCCCCCACGATCACTGCTCATGCCTCTTGCAAAAAGTGCCAGAAAAGAACAGCAGGGGGGTTCGCAGTCTCTGGCCACTTGCTCTCCTTGCTCCAGAGGCTTGGGGGGGGGGAACCAGAAGGCTTGGGGGGGCAAGGTGTGGAGAGGTGGCAGAGCAAGGGGAACAAGTGACCAGAAACTCCAATCACTGTTCACAACAATTGGGAGGTGAGCAGGAGGGATTGGGGGAGGTAGTGGATTTTTTTTATTTTTCAATTTTTTTAAAAAAAGTGGGTGTGATGTCACACCTGGAAGTGATGTTGCTTTCCAGGTGTGACATGGGGGGGGGCATCATTTTAAACTTTGCCCTGGGCTCCAGGGTGGCTAGCTATAACTGCAGCCCCCCTACAAAAGGTTACTATTGCTGGTAGCGCCCGAAACTGAGCAAGTTACCAGTGACAAATGCATGTAGTCACAGAGTTAAGCACCATGAAAGAGATTTACCCACTTTGCAGATGTACCTCCTACTCCTTGGACTGGAAAATGAAGAGGGGGACATTGCAGAAGAGGAAGTGTTGCTCTCGCCCACCCTTCCACTCCCTCTCACTTCTGCTCTACCCCCTCTTCCTTTTTCAATCCAGGGAGCTGGGATGTGGAGGTGGATGCCTAGCCAATCTGCCGACAAAAGCAACTGCCTTGGTCACCCTCATGGATAGGTCAGCCCTACTTCTTCGGTGGGAGGTGGGGTGGAAACAGTGCTGCAGCTGCTGTCTCAAGCTATGGCCTGAGGTGAATAGCTAGGATTTGGTGGAGAAGAAGAGACCATATTCCCACAATAACTAGGACTCTTTGATGTGGCTCTTTGGTAGGGCTCCCTTCCTCATATTTCCTGAGAAGAGCAGGAGGCATTGAGAGGGAACCGGAGCTCCGACCTCAACCCTCTGGCAGTTTTCTGCAGCTGCCTTTGCTCACCTGTGGTCCAACTCCTTTTCCTGCCAAGCTCTCTTTTGCCCTTGCTTTACCACCCAGCCAAGCAAACCAAAGCAGCAGCAGCAGCAGCATGTTTCCTGCTGAGTTTCCTCCCAACTTGGCCAAACTCAGTCACAGCAGCGGAGGACACATGTGCAGAGTTGTGCCTTATGATATTTATCCCACCTCTTCCAGGAGACCTGAGATGAGGAAGGTGAATAATGCCTCATTTGAAGTGCTGAAGCACCTTGACACCCTGGGCAGTAATTTTCACTTCTGCTGCAGCAGCGCCCTCCCACTCTTTGGAAGGTCACAGGTGCGCATGGGAGCCTCCAATGACTGAGGCAGAGCCAACCATCACAATGAGTCAGAGTGAGGAGGTCAAAAGTCGGGTTGCCAACCCTCCAGAACTGGCCTGGAGTTTCTGTGAATCAGCATCCATCTTTAGGTGACAACTGCAAGCAATCCTGGAGTTTTAAACAGGGCTTCCAGGAATTCCCAACATTACATGATGCTGGAAAATAATCTCCAGATACAGTTTCTGTCAATGCTGGCAACCCTACTGCAGAGGTGGTGGATTCACCTGGAACTCATGAAACCATTGGGCCCTATTCATGAACTGCCCAGATCAGGTTGGCACCTGGGGCTACTGGGTGTTGGGGCTTTGCAAATGTCACATTCTCCTTGAACATGTGCTGTGGTCCTTTTCCTTCAACGGAGCGTCAGTACTATAATATTTATCTCAGAAAGCAAACTTTAAAGGATAGTTATTGTACTAAAATTTCCACCCCTACTTTTTCCATCTTTTCTTACCTTTTTCTCCTTCTTTTTCTTAACTTTTTTGTCTCCCTCCTTCTTGTCTTTCTCCTTCTCTTTTTCCTTGTCCTTGTCGTCTCTCCCAAATACTACAGACAGTAACAAGAAGTCAGAAGACACAGGAATATGAAACTGGGTGTGCTGTGATGTTTACCAAGCAGGGTGGGAGACTCATTATTTTCTCCAACTAAAACATCTTTCCAAATGTTAGTGCACATGATGGCTAAGCTTTTTGGCCAAGTGTGCCACACATCATGCGTGAGACTGCAACACTTTAGCATGCATCACTATGGTGCATGTGCAGTCCAAAGGCCTGCTGTAGTTTTGTCTCTAGTCTACTGAGTCAAGGAGTGGGCAATAGCAAAGCTGGGACATGCAGGAATGCAGGCCCTTACTGTCCAGTCTAGTTCAGCTTAAAAGTCCTGTTGCAGCAGGTGCCACTTGGGCAACTGTGCCACAGATTGGTGAGATACCTTGTTTATCTACAAGAAAAACATGCAAAAACTTCCCCAGACGTCTAACTGGAGACACATTCCACTCTCTGGTCTGCTCATTACGTAGATGGAAACCTCTGGTGGCCTTAGAACAGGAAGAGGATAAAGTGAATAGGGAAGGACAGAGTCCATCTCAAGCCCTTAGCTACAAGAAGAAGCAAATGCCAGCATGATGGTTAGTCTGGGCATATTTGTGAATATTTTGTCATATTTGGGCATGTTTGTGAATAGGGTTACATGCTAAGCTATGCTGTGAGTGAGCTGCTGTCACAAAGTGACACAGTAAACACCAACAGAGATGTATCTGAGGAATTCAGATTTAAGCCCATAAACAGTTATGCAGATATAAAGGTGTGGGAAGTTAGATAAAACTGTGTTGCAGTACAGAAATGGATAGAATTTGGAGTTGATGATGAGGGAGAGAGATTTTATGTTAACATCTTATTTGAAATAAAAAATCTTGGGATGATTTTCCATAAAGATTCAAAGCAGAAGAGACGCACCTTTTAAGATTGAAGACATTCTTCAGTTACTTCACAGTTCTTGCTAGGAAGTTCAGAATACCTTAATATCTGAACCTGAGGTTCTTTGGCCAGTATCCTACAACGTCCTTGTGCAGAAGCAGGACTGATAGTTCCCTATGTAGGAGGGGAAAAACACATGTGAAAAGTGCATTGGAATCTCTGTGGAAGATCTTTGAGTCCAACCTGTGTATTTGGAGCAAGCCGTCCTCATGGGACCAGTCTTGGGAGAGTTGATATGATATTAGCTGATATGATACTGGCTTATTTCCAAGCCCATGCAGAGAGAAACCTGTTTGACCTGTTGTCTCTTGGTTTCACCTGCAGCCTCACATACCTCAGAGTCACCCATCTAATAATTAACAAAGACTGGATGATACACTATGGACTTACAAATTTGTTTGCTGTGTAACAAACGAGCACTATTAATTTTATTACTCTCACTGGAAAATTTCAGATTTTCCTCCTTAGTACTGGAAAAGCTAAAAAAAAAAAGTCACTGGTAAAACCACTGAAGAGGAAATCAAGCCAATGCAAATATTTCTTTCCTCCATGAGCTTCTTTTCCTGATGCAAATTTGATAAGCCCCAATGTTTACATTTCCTAGAGGCTTGCCTCTGGTGATCAGCCTCACTTCCCCAAAACACTGAAGAACCTCACAGCAAAATGTCAGGACCTCAGCTCCACCAATCATACATAATGGGCACAGCCCAGAATCCCAGTCCAATACGCAACCCTTCAAACTGCACATCCAGTGGAGATTACTGTCTTGCCCACCACAGATGGAGTAGTAAATGATCTAAAACCAAAGCATGATAAAGGAAAATAATCTCACCTGGTGGAGAGGAAAGACTGTCAGCCTCCTAAATACTCTGTTGGCTGACTGAGATGTAGCTCATGCTTTATTAGTTCCACTGTCTCTCCTCCCACAATATGCTCTGGAAGAGAAGAAAAACTGGTTCAAGAGCCCTGCCCCAGAACATGCATCAGAAGGTGTGGCTGCAACCCTTGCTTAGGCAAAGGTCATTCTTGAACCCTGACAGTCTCTAACAGAAACTTGAAATATGAAGCAGTTAAACCAGACTTGTGAGTTAGCTGAAACATGATTTCCCTCTCTCTCCCTGAATTACTCCAAAATGGTAACAAATCCACTGAAAGAAATGGAAGCCAACGATGGGAGAACTTGGCTTAATATTTAGCAGATTTCTCAGTAGACAATTGTAAAAAAAGCAACTCTCTCAGAGCTCTCTTTCAGCACATAATGTTGGTGCATGCATACTTATGGTGCAATATGCATGCACTTTATTGCATTGTGCCCTGGGGACTGCAGTTTCCAGCACCAGACATGGATGAGAGCCACTCAGAAATTCAACTTTAAACTTCTGTCTCCTCTGAAACACACATATCCAAGAACAAGAGTTTCAGTTCAGGCTAGCGGTCTGCATCAATAAAATGTTCACAAGGAACACTAAAGAGGATAGGACCAAATTGAGAAAACTTCTTGCTATCAGTTTAGAGTGGAATCCTAACAGTGCGCTTGGCCGGCATAAGTCCCTTGCGCCAGTCCAAGAGTGTCACAAATGTGCCATAATTCACATTCACAACTACTATGGAGTTGGCCACGCCAGTGCACAAATGTGTGCTAGTGCACAGAGGCCACATCCAGCCTCTGTACTGCTGAAAACAGGCAAGATTGCACAAGACAAGTGTGGGGGGTGGGGAGGGTGACACGAAGGCTGAACAGGGTTGTTTGGGGGCAGGGGAAGGTGGGGGAAGGTGGGCCAGTGGACAGACTGGGGCTGGGATGAGGTGGGACCAGCCTGGGCAACCTAGGCTTTATTCTCACCCCCCCACCTCAGCCAGCCTAGTGTTGCACTGGGCTGCTTGAATCTGCACCAGTGATTTTGCTAGTGCAAGTTCACATAGTTCCGTGGGGTGGCTGCCATTATATGGGGTAAGGGGAAATAAATCCCCTTATTCCGAATTGCATGGCAGCCGCCTTCTAACCTGTGTGAGATACAGTAGAGGCCAGTTGGCCTGCCTGTTCCAGTGCAGGCCTGCCCATCAGGTGACCAGATCACCGAGTGTATCATAAATAACAAGGAATAAAAATTAAAGAGCTTGGGCGTACATGTCTACAAAGCAGTTGACCATCATAATTCACTTGGATTGACAGCAGTCAGTGAGCAAAATCTTTAATTTAATCTTTAATTTAATATTAATCTTTAATTAATATTAAATATTTTGCTGTGGCTGAAATGCTCACTGACTGCTGTCAACCCAAGTGAATTTAATATTAAATTTAAAGGTCTTTCATTTTGCTTTTAAATTTAATATTTAATTTAATATTTTGCACATGCACTACAGTGCAGCTCAAATGCTGACAGTGCACGTCTAGGACCTCATTTCACTTTATGAGCTGGAGAAGAACGTCCGGAGGGAAATGATGCTCAATTCATCATACCACAGAGCATTAAGAGCTGGACAAATTCATATTCCTAACAAGGTAATTAAGAACTCTTGCAACTTCTGTATATATTATAGAACTGCTGTGTTGCCTGGAGGATGTGCTTCTCAATTTGCACTGTGAAAATAGGCAGGTGGAGGGCCATTTACACTTTATGTGACATATGATTGCTGTGGTAAATCCATTAAGTGTGGGGGAGGTACATGCCTTCAGACATTTGAAGACACACAGTACATTTGCCCACTGCATGTTGTTTTTGTCTATTTAACCCATTTCTGCCCAGTCCACAGATGTACACAATTGATCCCTGTTGTGAATATGCAACACTGGGCAGAAATGACTTATGGAGGCTTTCCTGTACCCACCACTTCCTTTCCACTTCCTTTCCAACCATGATGGCAACTGCTGTTTTAAGGAAGGTTAGACCAAAGAGCACCTTGAAGCCTCTCGTCAGAGTCATGACCAAAAATACATAATCTACTCTAAGTGGTATTCTACAAATGTAAATAACTTCTCTTCTCAAGCGCATCGGTAAAGCAGCTACCACGTTTTCCAGACTCACAAAGAGAGTACACTTCTGTACTGCAGCGAGTCATGGACTCTTCGCTCACAACAGGAGAGGAAACTGAGCGCTTTCCACATGCGCTGCCTCCGACGCATCCTCGGCATCACCTGGCAGGACAAAGTTCCAAACAACACAGTTCTGGAACGTGCTGGAATCCCTAGCATGTATTCAAAGCTGAAACAGAGACGCCTGCGTTGGCTTGGTCATGTCGTGAGAATGGATGATGGCCGGATCCCAAAGGATCTCCTCTATGGAGAACTCGTGCAAGGAAAGCGCCCTACAGGTAGACCACAGCTGCGATACAAGGACATCTGCAAGAGGGATCTGAAGGCCTTAGGGATGGACCTCAACAAGTGGGAAACCCTGGCCTCTGAGCGGCCCGCTTGGAGGCAGGCTGTGCAGCATGGCCTTTCCCAGTTTGAAGAGACACTTTGCCAACAGTCTGAGGCTAAGAGGCAAAGAAGGAAGGCCCATAGCCAGGGAGACAGACCAGGGACAGACTGCACTTGCTCCCGGTGTGGAAGGGATTGTCACTCCCGGATTGGCCTTTTTAGCCACACTAGACGCTGTGCCAGAACCACCTTTCAGAGCGCGATACCATAGTCTTTCGAGACTGAAGGTTGCCAATACAAAAATAACTTCTCTTACTTTTGAACTTGGAATACTAGTGTATGCTGCCAGTACTTAGCATTACAGCTGTTATTTAGGACTAGTTAGTTTTTCATTCATTAGATTGCTATCCTGTCTTTTGATCTCTTTTGATCCTAGGGGGATGCTTATAAAAGATAGGGTTTTAATTATGTAAGCAAGCATACCTTCCTCACATAAACATTCCCATGCTCGGAGCCTCTTCTTCTTCAAGTTATTCAATTTGCACAAGCTGTTTTTTTACTGCAGGGCATGACTAAACAAACAGCCTGGGCTGGGCAACTTATATGGGGCTCAGGGGTTGATTTAGCTCTCCTGCTCAGGGGAATTGCTCCTTGTGTTCATGATATGGCAAAATGTTCCTGTTGCACTTAATACTCCTGTCCTAATAATGACATCAAGCTGTTTGGGTGCAAAGCGTCAAAGGAAGGAGAAATTGCAGGTAGGCAGAAATGCTCCTTTCTCCGCCCCATCCCCCGATTATACTGGTACTTCAGTATTTCTAATTCTCAGCCCTAACTGCCAATAATTTAGTATACTTTTTATTAACAACACTATACTGACTATTATATTGTTCTTTTTTAGGCTAACCATGGCAGGAATTTAAAGGTCAAAACACTGCCAACTTCTCAATATGGAAAGGAGGTCAATAATGCCCCTTTGGACATTCCTGGTAGGTTTCAAGGTTTCTAAACTGGAAAAAGAATGAGCATGCAGGTTATAATCCCTTGTTTCCAATAAAATTCTGCACCCATCTTCTTCTGTTCCACTTCCTCACCATTCACCTGTAAGGTATGCCATCCATTTCCATCTGTAATATCCTGAGGGACAGAGAGCTTTCTATTTGTAAGCCCTTGTGATAGCAAACCCACTAATCTCATGGCCACTTCCCAACTGGTGTTGGCAAAGAGAGCATTCAGCTAGATTCTTTGACAAGCAACACCTATCCCAAAGTGTCCTTGTGAGTACATGTTGCATGGATATGGGACTTTTGTCATATAAATTCACATGTCAGATATGATCTAGGAAGTGTTTATAGCAGACTGCTCCTCCTTCGTACTATTATCAGGTTTTAGCTTGGGTAATGAAGTGTATTTCTTTTTTGACTGCACCCGTTTGTGTCCTTTTTCCTTGCAAGTAATACTACTACCTTGTGCAGTTTGTCTCTAATGCCTCATCCTCTTCCTAACCTGATGAGCTTGTCTGTTTCCGATCTGCCTATAAAATCAGCAATGGTAGTATCCCCTAAGCCAAGGAGTGATATTCTTAATAATAATAAAAGTATTCCTTTAGTTTTGGAGTAGGCATTCAATCAGTGTATTGGCCTTCTCACCTTTTTCACGATTAACAGTGAGGCTGAACATCTGTGAAGTTCCTACTTGTTTACATCTGCAAGAGGGATCTGAAGGCCTTAGGAGTGGACCTCAACAAGTGGGAAACCCTGGCCTCTGAGCAGCCCACTTGGAGGCAGGCTGGGCAGCATGGCCTTTCCCAGTTTGAAGAGACACTTGGCCAACAGTCTGAGGCTAAGAGACAAAGAAGGAAGGCCCATAGCCCGGGAGACAGACCAGGGACAGACTGCACTTGCTCCCAGTGTGGAAGGGATTGTCACTCCCGAATTGGCCTTTTCAGCCACACTAGACGCTGTTCCAGAACCACCTTTCAGAGCGCGATATCTTTCGAGACTGAAGGTTGCCAACAGTGTCTGTTCTCATGGCTTCTGTTTTACAACCCCACATATAATAACAAAAATAAAAATGTTTCCCCCACCACTTTTTTAAATGATTGAGTAAGCAAAGTTAGTGATGTCTGCACATGTGATCATTTCATGGTTATTTTTAAGATTCCTTCTTTCCTCCCCTCCCCATTTTAAATAAACTACTCATAGTAAAAGGAGGAAGCACATACATCAAGAACATTATCTGCAGGCCCTAGAGCCTTATGCATTACACAGGACTTGCTTACACTATAGGAAATAGGAAACCTAGAAGGCTGCTAATGAAATGACAACATGCAATTTTGGCTGTATAGTGTGTATGTGGAGATGGTGTGGTGGAAGATTTGGTCTGTTACAAGTGTGCTAGGAAAGGGTTGTTTTCCTTTCATCTTTTTTAGAATTTATTAATCTGCTTGTAGAGAAAACCTTGCATTTTACTGGGTGGAAAAACCATAAGCTGCCCATGACTGCCTTGGTTTTAGTCAATGTTGCAAAACAGAGGAAAATTTATGAAAGTTAAGGCTTTGAACTGTAATGCTGATGCTTAAAGATTAGCACAGTATGAATGAATGAATGAATGAATAAACCTTTATTAGGCATAGATTAAAAAATCATAAAAGCAAACATAATCAGTCCTAATCCTGTTTATCAAAAACAGAGTTAAGATACTAAATTACTAATAATACATTTACAGTTCAACATAAAATATCAATATTTTTGACAAATTACATTAAGAAGGCTTAGAAATCGCTAAAAGTAAAAATTTAGAAACCCCCTCTAGCATATCTGGTGAGCAGTCATTTAGGAGACACTTCAGTTTTGCCTCATCCGAAAGCTCATTCATTTTGCTGAGAAGTGGAGTCATGTAAGTGTGGCGGGATCTAGTGTGCTGAGGACAATAAAAAAAGAATGTGTATGATTGATTCAACAATTCCCAAATTACAAGGGCAGAGGTGTTCTTTATATGGTATTTGCCTATATCTGCCTTCTGTGACCTTGGATGGAAACACATTGAATCTTGCCAAGGAGATTGCGTGACGTTCAGAAGGATTGATCAGAATACTCAGATAAGGAGCCATTTGCCCATACTTAAGCGGGATAGAGAAATTAAGAGGGGAGCAAATTCTAGAGATCAGCACAGTATTTTATTCTATGTTTTGCTTATTATTCTATGCAATTTATTATGACTTACAACCAAAACAATATAATAAACATTAAAAACTGCAGAAGAGATTCTTGTTCAAGCATCTCACAAGAACAGAAACATGTTACAATAGAAATTTCATCTGGACAAAATGCAATTCAGTATCATCAAAGAATTCTTCTTTAAGGTTCTCTTTGCAAGCTTTTCAAGAACTCTCCAAGATGTATAGAAAAAATGCAAACAGCTGGCCCTCTGCCATGTAGGAAGCCAGTGTTATAACCAACTGCACAACAACTCCAGGAGAAGACAGATGCAAGGAATCTATGAACAATGAGCTTTAAAAAAAAGTTCTCATAGCTACGACTGAGGGCATACATGGTCTACAAATGGGACAAAGTTGTATTGAAAAAACCCACCCCTCTCTTTCGAACATGGCCATCAAACTGAAGGTAAACAGCTGTGTATCATAACACAAACTAGACAAAGTCATTGCATACAAATTATGCATTAGTTGTGATATTTGAGAATATGGCCCAGGATAAAAAAGGGGGGGGGCTTTCTGTCTGCATACAAGTCCTCCTTCTCACTATGGATCCTTGCAATTCTCTCAAAAGCCTCTCTTGGAGACTGGGTTACTCTGGAGCTATACAATGCAGCTCAAAGAGTTGCTGGTAGAAGGGAAAGCTATCACACACGCCAGGAGCACACAAAAATCATTAAAACATGCACAGAGGCTCCTGGCCTCAGCACTTCCAGGCCAGTTGTATATCTGCATGCACTTTATTGTATCAGCAACCCAATAATCCTCTGAACATGCCTTGAAGATGTCCATGTTCTCATGGGGGATGCAATAGCTTTCTCTTGTACACCAGATGTTTCTCCATCTAACAACTGGAGAGCCTGGCAATGGCAAATGAACGAACAGCACCATATTCAGACATTTCATATTCATCCCCCCCTCCCACGTCTCTCTAAATATTTGCACTGCTGGTTTAAGAGCCACAGAAAGTTGCACACTTACTAAAAGACTGGATGAGCCAGTACTGTATTAGGTTTGTTGTTACTGCATGAACTGGGCTATTGTACGACATCTATAGCACAGATGTATATTTGTACATGCATTAATTATAATTACAAAGATTATATTTGTATATGCATTATTTTTCAAATTAGAGATCTTGCTTCCTGAAAGCAGAGCATACTTACGATAAAAATCAGCTGGAATCAGAGTATTGCTGTTTTTAGATTTCTAAACACACTGCAATAGGTATCTTCTCACACCATCAAAAAACCAAGATGCCATGCCTCTGCAGATGATTCAGTTCTCACTGTGAACATTTATAATTCTACTAAGTCCAAGAGGGTGCCAGTATGGCTATCGAGCAGAGGGGCTGTAAAAGGTAAGGAGGCTTCCTTCCATAAATGGAAGTTTTGCCTTAATGAGAATTTAATACACACACACTCCAGCAGAACAAATATAAAAAGACAACACAGGAGGCAAAGGAAAATTTGTGACGCATGCCTGACCAGCAACATTAAGGGAAATCATATTTTCCAAGTGTGTTAGAAACAGAAAATGTGCTAGAGGAGGAGTTGGCACGCTAGATAGTGAAGGGGGTGAAAAAGATCAAAGGGAACTGGAAGATTGCAGAGAAATTCAATGAATTTTTTGCATCTGTCTTCATAGCAAAAGAGCTCAGGCAAACACTGTTGCCTGAACAGCCTTCCCTGGGAAGGATGATCAAAGAATTAGATCAAAGAACACAGGTCGAGAGAGAGGACATTTCAGAACCTATTGACAAATTAAGACTGATGAGTCACTAAACCCAGATGGCATCTACCCAAGAGTACTTAAGGAACAGAAGTGTGAAATTACTGATCTTCTGAGTTAAAATATGAAACTTGCCCCCCTCAAAATGCCCAGTGTGCCAGAAGACTGAAGGATAGCTAATGTACTGCCAATCTTTAAAAAGGAGGGTCGAAGGACCCAGGAAACTACATGCCAATCAGTCCAACATGTTCCAGGTAAGATGGTGCAAAGCCTAATCAAGCATAACATTTTGGAATTTATAAAAGTTTTGTTGAGAGTCAGTATGGCTTCTGTAAGAGTAAGTCTTTCCTCAAGAATCTTTCAGATGACACTAAACTTTTCCAGGTGGTGAAGTACAGAATGGATTGTGAAGTGCTCCAGAGGTTCTCTTCAAAATGGGAGAAAGGGCAGCAAAATGGCAGATATGCTTCAATGTAAGTGTAAAATGATGCACATTGGGGCAAGAAACCAAAATTTAACATATATACTGATCAATTCTGAGCTGTCTGTGATGGATCAGAAGTGAGATCTTGGGGTAGTGGTGGACAGTTCGGTGAAGGTGTTGACCCTGTGTGTGGCAGCTGTGAAGGCAAATCATTGGTCAGGATAAAGATTGAGACTAAAACAGCCAATATTATGATGCCATTGTACAAACTGATGGTAAGACCACAGCCAGACTACTGGGTCAAGGGCTGGTCACTGCTTCTCATAAAGGATATAGTGGATCTGGAAAAGGTGCAGAAAAGAGCAATCAAAAGGAAAAGCTACAATGTTTGGGGCTCTTCAGTCTAGAAAGAAGACACCTAAGGGGGACATGTTGAGACATAAAATTATGCATGGGGTGGATAGAGGGAAGTTCTTTTCACTGTCACACAACACCAGAACCAGGGGACATCCACTAGAATTAACTAATGGGAAAGTTAGAACAGACAAAAAGGAATTTTTTTTTTTACCCAGAGTATAATTAACCTGTGGAACTCCTTGCCAGAGGTTGTTGTGATGGCACCTGGCCTAGATGCCTTTAAAAAGGGAACAGACGTAAGTTTCTGAGATTTAGAAGTAGCCTCTCTCTGAATGCCTGATGCAAGGGAGTGGCAACAGGAGACAGGTATCTTGTTGTCTTATGTGCTCCCTGAGACATCTGATGGGTCACACTGTGAAATACAGGAAGCTGGACTAGATGGGCCCTTGGCCCATAAATATTACCCCCCTACTGCAGCTGAAGAACTGAGGCTGAGTTGGAGTGGCCTGTCTAAGGCTACCAAGTGAATTCATGGCATCAGTGACATTTGAACCTCAAAAGTCCCAATTCACAGCCCAGCACTGCATCACACCCGCTGATAAGGTTAATTTGCAATGAAATTTTACCAACATCTACTTTGGGAAGAACAAATTCCTTTCTTTCTCCCTGCTCTAGTGCATTAGAAAAAATCCCTGAGGTAGCCTTAGAATTTCTGGTAGTACCAGAAAGGCTGAACATATTTTGGAGGCTGCTCACAGATTTTTCTATAATCGTTTCTAAGCACTTTGGAGTTCTCTAGGTATATGTGGGAGAGATATTTAATAGTACAGCACTCCTTCAGCCAGGTTTACAATGCTACCGTGGTCATTGTCAGACTAGTGTAAGAAGTTTACCACTAGCTTCAAAATTCTGATTCAAGGCTCCACAGAATCCCCAATTTGTGGTACATCTGTGTGACATCGCATGTGGATCTGCCACATGAAAAATAGTTGCTCCTTGAGTCTACATGGGAACAGTGATTGCATGCAAAGGAGAAAGCTTCAAAGCAGTGCTTCTCAAATTGTGGGTCATGAGCAGATTTTTCTGTGAGTTATGGGTCCACTATGACCAGAAGCTGCATCTGGGTCGTGCCAGTCCATGATCCATGTTATTGGCCACTTCATCCCATGCTCCAGAATGCCTTGCAGAAGCTACCTGCAAGGCATTCTGGAGCACAACATGGTATGACACAGCCAATGATGCAGGTCATGAGCTGGTATGACCCTGAAGCAGCTTCTGGTTCACGGTTCATATTGTCTTGCAGTTTCCTGGTCCCAGCAGGCCTGGGACCGACCATGGATGCTGGAATGGGTCACAAAGGTAGGAAGTTTGAGGACTACCGCTTTAGAGCATAGGAGAGAAGTACAATTCATCTTTTGCTAATCCAGACTGCAGTGTTGCCAGACAGTCATTTGGTTAATTGGAATTTTTGCCTTTGGAACATTACATAACATTTATTTGCATTATATAATATAGTGCAGATTTCACAACATCACACGTATTCAAAATATAGTTTGCTAGGGAAAAAATTGGTCAAAGGGAATAACTAATGCTAAAAACAAGATTTTTGTTCAGCTGTATAATCGCACTGGTCTGTTGTCACATTTTGAGTGCATTATACCACGGATGTTTTTCTTGATAACCAGTATTATCAGAGTATACCAGTGAAGAGATTTGGCAATCACAGCAGTTTGAAGGTTGGAACCGATGCTAGAAGACAGCAGCAGGTTCTCTATTAAACAGAAGCAATTTAATTCAGTTAAACTTTCTTCCCCTCCTGTTAAAGTAGAAGTTTCGATCTCCTGCAAAAAAAAAAAAATCACAATGATGATGAATTGTCTACTTTGGACAGAAGCAGGGGGCACAGTGACTGCATTTTTGTTTTCGTTAAGTGCTCATCCATGAATTCCTCCTGGGAAAGAAAAAAAAAAAACAGGCAGCACTCAAGCACAAGAGAAAACATCTCTCATAGTGGTATAGAACAAAACAGCAGAAAGTCATTGTTCTGTTTAAAAAAAGGAAAAAGATTTGGGACTGTTTGGAGAGTCTTGAGGTTTGTCTATATGAAGAGAACAAAGCTATCACTGGAGTCTAGACTTTGCTCCCACATTCCTGAATAGTTCTTGCTGTAGAACAAAGAAACAGCTTTTGCTGCCTTGCAACAGGGCTAAGGGATAAAAAATACTGCATCAGCTCTATGCATTTGTTTAGCTTCCTATGTCATAAAAAGCTTGAATTAGTCACTTGAGTGGAACCAGCCTTCTTTTTGCTACGTCATATTTATTGCTAGAGGTTAGGCATTCAAACTGTAGTGTTGGATAAATCAGTTCCAAAGTTCTGTCTCCATACATGTATTTGTTTCTTCGGTGTTCATCCTGGAAATATTATCATCTGAACAAGGAAGTTCTTAGAATTCCCAATTCTTTTTCAAAGCTATCACTTAAATCCAGAAGGCAAAGACAGTGGGTGGTCAGTCAGGCTGCTAATCTCTTTTACCTTGCCATAGCCTATGTACATTTACTTGGAAGTAAGTCACACTGTGTCCAATGAGGTTTATTCCCATATACGGAATATAAAATCATAATCTTAGGGAGCCTCTTACTGAATATCCTCCCTTGGATCTCTAGGTCACTGAAGAATGTACACAATAGGAAAATGGTTTTGAGGAGACATATCTTCCTTTTGCAGCAACTTCATGCTGGATTGGTATTTAACTTGAGGCATCCATTTAGAGGGTATACGGAGCATTTTATTATGTATTCCAATAATTCCTCTAGGAAGGGATTCCATCAATAGAGATGAATTATCATGTCTTTTGGATTCAAAGGGCCTACACTTGAGTTCGAATGCACTACTTCATTACAAAAGAACATGTAGAAATAACATTACCCAGAATGTTGCCAAAACTACCTGTACTTTGAACTATCTGCATTTCAATCCCTTCTCACAAGTGTACACATCTAACTCATGGATGTTCAGCATCTCATTACTGTCAGCAAAATCCTAGAAATTGAGGCTTTTGTCTTTTGTTACATGTTCTTATCCTTTTGCTGAATCAGATAACTATTGTGCAAGCAGGTTTGGGCTCTGCTGTTGTACAGTCCAATTTGATTTATTGCTTTGTTAACTCTGTCTGAGCTTGGATGTGGGAGATCTGAAGAACCGGCAGGAGCAGCTGGAAGGCATCTTGGATATATGAGGCACTGTTTGAAGCCTAAAAGCAAGAACCAAAAGGTAAGTCACACTGGGCCCTCTCCCTTGCATACAGAGTTAATCTGAACAGTGAACATTTGCTCCCTCGCTTACCAATCCTGTCATAGAATATTATGCAGCACTAGCTGTTTAGGACATAGAACCAAGACGCTGGCACTCACCTATAAGTCGACCCCACAGATAAGTCGAGGGCAGGTTTTGAGCCAACCATCATGGAATTTTCTATGACCCTCAGATAAGTCGGGGGTTAAACTTAGGGGGGTGTCTGACTATAGTTTTGTCTGATTTTACCTGAGGCCAGATCCTGAAAAATAACCTACCAGTAATTGTTACCCAAGAACTGTACTCTCTAATTTATTAAAAAATCATAAGATACATTTTTATTCTTTTTTAAATTCTGGTCTTCACCACCTTTTTGTAAACACTATCAGAGTAAGTGCACTGTAAACTACATACCAGTAAAACAGTGGTTCCCAACCTGGTATTCATGCACTCCCAGAGACACTCAACAAGACCTGTAGGGGTACTTGAAAAAGAATGGAATAATGGCAGAAAAAGGCAGGTCGTGCTCCAGAATGCCTTGCAAGGCAGGAATGCCTTGGAAGGACCAGCAAGGCAGGAAGGGAGGTAGCTAGTTGGCTGTGAAAGCCCCACCAATAGCTAGTTTTTGGTCATCATTTCATGTATGCACCAGTGATTGAAAACCAGCACAGGAAAAAAGCTGAAACATAATAGGGAAAGTGATCAATCACCCAGAATTTCTCAGGACACTTCTAGTGCAAAACAGTGCAAAGGCAGAGTCTTCTGTTCTTCAAACAGTTAAAAAGAGATAACAGTGAAATACATGAAGTCTGGGTTTTCATATGGGGAAGATGAGGGCTTGTATTATTAATTACAAACATTTGCTAATAGGAAGGGTATAATTTATGGAAATGGGCTGCCAAGGGATATGCAAGTGAAAAAGGTTGAACCATGAATCAAATCCACCTTTAAGGTGTCTGGTGTGTTAAGCCAGAAGCTCTACGTACTACATACAACCCATAACACATAACCGGGAGTGTGCAATTCAATTCAC
This sequence comes from Tiliqua scincoides, assembly GCF_035046505.1. NCBI lineage: Eukaryota > Metazoa > Chordata > Lepidosauria > Squamata > Scincidae > Tiliqua > Tiliqua scincoides. The sequence goes on from NC_089822.1 coordinate 195,975,937, forward strand.
AGCAGAGAGATGCAGCTACATATATTTGCAACCCTTTTACTCAGAAGTAGACCCACTGTTTTCCATGGGTGTCATTCTTAAGTAATGGTGCACTGAATTGTAGCCTGGGAAGGAGGGTCCCATCCTGGTGTTTCAAAAAACAGACCTGCTTTGCAAACATTTGCAAAGCAGAACCAGGCTGTAGCAGAAGGAAGGAGAATAAAAGGTTAACTTTGGCTGGAATTTCCCAGTTGCCGTAGAAACGATCTCTGCCCTGCCTGCCTGCCCTTGAGAAGCAAAACTGTTCAGAGTTGAAAGGCTCTGCCCTCTGATTGACCCGGAGATCAGGCAAAGTGAGAACTGGAGCTTGATTACTTGGCAAAAATTCCACATACTATACATGAGTATCTAGGGTACACAGTATGCCAAAGTCTCTATCCCTTGCCTACTAAACATCCTGTCTTCCCCCTCTTTTTAAAAAAAAACACACTTTAAACTTTCTTTAAATCCTGAGAGCTGGAATCTTGCTAAGATAAAACAAAACTGAAACATTAAAGGTCATGAGAAAAATCATAGATTCTGTGCCAAGAAACCAGACTAATACAGCTGCATATTGTCCGAATATGATACTACAAAGATCCTCTATCTTACATCCAATCAACATCATAGGCAGTGTGATGCAAGCTATGGTGCTTTTGATAATGAGATTTCAGAAACAACACCTTCAACAATGTAATATTAACCGGATACTGTACCTCTGTAACAATACTACACTACAGCCTTCAACACTTAATTCTCTCTTCACACACAGTCATTAGCCAACCATGTCAGAGTCCGAGCCTGTGAAGATTCTATCACTAGTTAACACATTCCTTACCTCTAAAAATACTCCTGTGATTAATGGGTTAAGGACATCTGCCTTCTCTTCCACCTGAAAAGATTAGATATTTCAGAAATGAGTACAGCTACGTGGAAGGACTCTGACCTAATTTAATACAGGTTCATTAATTTACTTCAGTTGATAATCTGACTCAAATGGTCCAAACGTGCAGCTCTGCACCAAGCATGTGCTATAAGGGCGTTCTGAAATCAAATTCTTGCGGAGTCGTAAAAACTCACTATAACACTGGAACACGTTTCCTGAGAAAATGTTCAGCATGAAGTGACCATGGAGGAGACAAACAGGAAAAAAAATCCCTCATTTGTGACATGTGATTAACATGAGCTGCCACAGTAGAAAGGGAAAAGAAAATGTTTGGGCCTGGTGGATGATCCCCAGTGATGTTGCCAAAACTGCCTGCAAAAGAATTAACCTTTTCTCTTTCTTTAGGACAAAGTTCAATAATGGAAAAGTCCAATCCTGTATGGACTCCGCTGCAGCTACAAGAGACCACAGGATGCCTCCCTGCTCTAAACCAGTATGTCAAGACATTGCATTGGTACATTGTGGTTGCCTCACTCTTCTGTGTTCATACAACAGTCTTTCAATCATGATCCCTTACCCCTGCAGCTGTTAAGCATGTAGCAAAGTCTTTAGACAGAGATGACAGTTCTTTACAGAGCACAACAGTCATTCTAGAAAAGAACAAACAGTGCATAGTAAATAAGACATATTAAAGCAAAGTTGCCTCCTTTCATTTGATGCCTGTCAGTGCTGGCTCATAAACAACAAATGCAATTCCATTTATGAAACTTCTTTTCACAAAATAGAAAGAAGGGATCAAGCACCTGCAAACTTCCACAGTAAACCACAGGCAAACAGCTAAATAACTGAAATTAGTTTAAATACTTTACATGCAGCATATAAATATATATTTAAAATATTTCACAAAGGCACCTGCTTTCTATTTAAAAACAAACTCCCCAGCTATGTGTGCTACAGATGTTTTACAACAACAGTTTTTAGGGAACCACTGCAATGCCAACCATTTCCATAGAAACTACACACTACAGGTGATTCTGGGACATGTTTTAAGGTCATACACTCAATTCATGTGACATTAGGGCCAACTGGGAACTGAAGTGGCAAGGGGAGACGCTTGACCCCCTTCACTGCTCCAAACTATCCCCCTCATTAGTTTTTACTTCGGTGGGACTTGTTTACATATGAAACCTGTAAAAGCTTCTTTTGGAAGAGCAATAAGGACAAGAGAAATTAAGGCTATAGATGAAATTGGGGGCAGGGGCACAATTTTAAAGAGGAAAAAACATGGTTTCATCAGCATAAATGTTCTGCTACAAATTGCAATCTCTATAGCTGCATTTGGTGACAGAAAAAAAACACTCAAGACTGAGCACTCCATGTCTTTTGTTAATTTCAGGATTGTTAAGAGAAACTATCCAGCTGTGTCAAAGCCAATAAGCAACATACAGTTTCATAAACCTCCGTTATACATGGCGGGATCCAAGACTGATCCATCTTACTGTGAAAGGACTTTGGCTCGGTCTATGGCTGACACTTCTTGCTTCTGGCCATGAAGAACCAATGCTGCTGTTTTGTGAAACACTTCAATGGAATAGGCTGTCAATTCAGCTAGGCTTCGGATGGCAAATGTGTGAATATCCTGCAAGAGTTAGAAAATGATGTCAGTTTGTCACCAGCTGCTTTGTGAGAACAAGGAGAAGAAAAAGTGGGAAGGTGAAGAGCCACCATCCCCTCCTCCATCTGTTGGTGAATTGTTAAGCTGAACTGTGCTTCTTCCCCCTTAGAGAAACATCAAATGTCCTGTGAGGCAAATACCTCAGAGACAAATCCCCATCCCCTTTTACTTAAATATTCATCTCTCTCTCTCTCTCTCTCTCTCTCTCTCTCTCTCTCTCACACACACACACACACACACACACACACACACAAGACACCTTGAGCATCTCCCAATGTCGTGGGAAAAGGCAGCATGCAAAAATTTAATTAAGTGAAAAGCTATTCTATGAGCTATTCTATGAGCTTTTCTGTCTCACTCTGTTCCAAAAGTTTCATGCAGAGATTATAAATACCAGGACAAAAGGAAAATGCTTTCAACTAACAGTATGGCCCAAGAGTATACCCACAGTCAGAATGCGCTGCAACCTGGGCTTGGTTAAAATTACCTCTACTGATTTTCTGTCTTCTTGTTCTGCATCCCCCGAGCCCACTTGTTGGCCTTCTTCATTTTGTCTTTCCTCCTTTTTGGTTGGCACATGAAAGCTTTTAGCCAACTCATGAGCAGAGTTCCTTGCCTGCCCAAAAGGAAGCAGATGTACCCCAGTACATTATTCAAAAGTGTAGGAAGTCTGATTCCCCAACTCATCCCTCAATAAAAGAAGTTCAAGTGTGATTATATAAGTGATCATAACACCTATTTGACAAAGAGACCAAGTATAGGAGAGTCAGAAAAACCAGTGTCCATGGTGGGGACCAGTTTAGCCCTAATAGAAACTTTACCCATAGGGGTAAGTGGCAAATTTTCCCAAATGTGAGATAACCCCAACCCTGCTCAAGAGCACCCCCCCCCCAACCACTAAGAAGCAAGTCTCTTGCTATGTGCATTGGTTTCTTGGTCATGCTAATATAAGACCAAGTGTTGGAAAACAGCATGTATAGATTGGTTTGCTTTCATTGACTGGTGGCAAACTGAATCGTGGTTCAGTTTACATATACACATGCGTGCTCATGTTTGTGTGTGCTTTGAATTACTATAGCTTGCTCCACGTCTTAGAATGGGCTGAATTGTAAAAGCTACATAAATTTTCATCTCTGTATAAAATTGTCATACATTAAGAAATTTTTATCCCACCCTTCCGTCCCTACAGGGGCCACTCAAGGCAGCTCATAATCAAATGTAAAACAATGTATAAAACTGATAATCAAATGGATATATTAAAAACTATCATCAACATTGTGTTGCAAGTGTAATTTTAATCATAATTTGCGTTATAATTGTTACTGATGCCAAGAAAGGGTTAGGCTATAATGTGAAATAACTCAGTGACTTAAAGACAATCTGCTCAAACATTGAGGTTTCATCATTCTCTTTTGGACTCTAGCGCCACTCAGTGGCTCTGTGAGATGCCACAAAAGAGTGCAAGGAGAGTGCCAATAAACTGCTCTGAGGAAGCAGGAGAACCTGCCCCTAGATGACAATTGTATTAACTGCACTCACTTGGGATGGTATGCTTTTTACGCTCTCAGGGAATAAATATCCCAGGAGTGAAGTTTAGAAAATGAGGGCCCAATTCTATGGGCCACAGTGCTGGTGCTCCACCAGTGCCATTGATCCGGGCTATCACAAAAGTGCTAGCATCAATCAGCACTGAGCCTCAGCTCCCAAAGATGAGCGCCAAGAGCTCCCGGAAGTAAGTAGGGCCACTGGTTGGTGAAAAGGCTTTTCAGGGCAGGGCGGGGAAAGGGATCAGAACTGGGTGGGGAAAGGGGAGGATCAGAGATGGCAGCAGGCTCTGCCGCTGTATCCTAATCCCCCCCCAGGGCTGGGAAACTCAACACGGATCTCCTTGAAACTGCACTCACTCAGCCTAGAGGAAAGAGGATACAACTTCTTGCGTATTTCAGGGCCCAAAAACACCACCAAACAACTCCCTACCTCAGTAGTTCCTAAACTGTGCCCTGTAGCAAACTCACAGGGATGCCACAGAATGTCCTCAGCATCGTCTTCTTCCCAGCTCTCCCGGGTGCTGCTATATTGAATGGCACGTGATTGTGACCACAGTAAGTTTGAGAACTGCTGTCGTAGACCACCACAATAAACAGAAAATGAGAAAACGGAGCAACTCACCCGGGTTAGTTTCTCTGGCTTTGTAGAGACATGTAGTTGTGAAAAGAGATCTAGTAGCTCTTTGGTGAAGTCTTCCTGCTCTGAAAGCAGCAGGAGACAGAAGCTGAATGCAACATATTATATATAACAAAGTCATTTAGTTAGTGACAAAGTCATTTAGGGTGCAATCCTAACCAACTTTCCAGCACTGACATAGCTGTGCCAATGCGGTGTGCACTGCATCCTGTAGTGGGGAGGTAATCAAGGGGGCCTCCTCAAGCTAAGGGCATGTTTTTTACCTTACCTTGGAGGCTGCATTGGGGCTAAGTCAGTGCTGGAAAGTTGGTTAGGATTGTGCTCTTAGTTTGGTTACTAGGACAGCGCTGCACCATTTTGTCCTCCAGAAGGTGTGTGTTTGGTATGACAAAGAAAAGAGGGATCTGGAAAAGTCCCCAGAGCCTTAGGTCTCTATCCACAGAAGTACTGTCAATAACATTGGGATGCAAGGGTGAAGTTATTTGCCACACAAAAGAACCACTGCCATGGAACAAACAAGAACTTAGCAAGGGCCTGTATACCCTCTTGTTTGCTCTATAGAGGCAACTGCAGAAGCTGCAAGGGACCCTACAGAACAAGGAGGCCTCCATCCCATTCCCTTCAGCAATGATGTAATATCACCGAGGGCCTATCCAAGTTATGTCAGGCAGTAGGGTGGAGGGAAGAGCCCACACAGTCACTCAACCACCCTACTGTGGACCGTTAATAGAAGGCTAATTCGCTGGTAGTAAGAAAATCAGCACATATTCAGAAAATATGGAAAATTTAAACATTTTACTTGCCTCATCTCACATGACTGAAGAGGCTTGAAAAAAATAAATGTAATCTTAGTGTTTTGCCTAATGGTGAATAGGTCATATCTGTCAGTAACTTTGGACAGATTCTTCAACAACATTGGTGTAAGTGCCGATCAGCCTTTATATTCCAAAGCATGTGGCTGGGATCCAAAAGTACACTCAGAGGCTTGGTTAGTGGGAATTGTTTTGTAATGGAGGAGGAGGAATGCCAGGTTGCAACCTCCCAAGACACATAACAAATTGCTTCTGAAACAGCTTTTAGTTTAGACAGCTTTCCACATGGTATGGAAATTTGCAGGGGTGGGGGGACCAAAGCACACCTTCAATATCCTTTTGGGTACATGAAGCTAGTTGAACAAGTCCATTCAGATCCATTCTAAAGCCCCTATATTTTGCAAACAGGTACGTAAAGAACACACAACATTAGGGCATTTGCTCCCAGCTTGCAAAATGATACACATGTGAACCCACACGTGAAAGTGCAATACAAGGTCATTCCTTTTACAGTTTGAAGGTTTACCATGAGAAGGAATTGCCTTTTATTTTCTATGATGCAGCTTTTTGCCAGCCAGTATACCGTATTACTTGAAAAAGATATGCACTCTCTATAAACAGCTGCCTATGTAGCGCCTTAGAGAATTTAAACTGATGTTGAAAGCCAACTGTTTACCCATTATGCATGCAGCACCATATGTCCACACAATAGAAAAAGCTGCTTGATGCTCATACATTTCTCCATCCATCGAAGGCAGGCTAGAACTGAGGTTTAATCTAAGGAAAAGCCTCTGCCAAACCATTTATGTAAACAAGACCAAAAAACTGATGTAGGGAAAAACAGAGATCTCTGTTGAGCAAGTCCTAGAAAGGCCAACTGAAGCTTTTTAAAAAAATGTAAATAATGCAGTGGGGAGGCACATGCTACTGGGATAAGAATTGTGGTTTAGGCTAAGGCCCTTCCACACACACACCTGACCTACCTCACAGGGTTGTCATGAAGGAAAAATGGGTTATAGCCCCAGGATGCTTCCCTGAACTCTTTGCAGGAAGGCCGAGATACAATCAATAACACAAGTTAAGAATATCAAGATGTTGATGGCAATTTCATGCATTTTTTTGCTAAAGCGATCCATAAAACACAACCTGCAGAAGGCAGCATTGCACACAGTATGCATTCAATTAATGCCACATACTTCTCTTTAAAGATTCCAGAGAACTGGGCTCTGCCAGAAACAGAATAATGTTTCTGACCACTGATCTCAACTCGCTTGCCAGTCTTTATGAGAAGTCTCTGTCCCATAAGTGTCACTGAAGCATGCTTACTAATCGCAGAGTAAATTAACATTCAATTAGTTTAAAAGCCAGTGTTCACCCTTGAGAAAATGCTCATAATTACCCTTCTTTTCTTCCTCTTCCTCATCACAAAACTCAGCCAATGAAAATGCTTCTTTGAGCTGTTCCAGTTCTGCCTTTAAAATGTCTAACTTGTCTCCAGAGAGTGCGCTTATAACCGACTTCACCTGATCAAGCAAAAGAAAGTCAAAAACCCATCAGCAGAAATGCTTTCTACCAAGTGTGTGAAAAGAAAGGCAGCAGCACAAATGATAGGTTAATGAGTGAAAATAATTCTCGCTTTGAGAAGGGGAGCCCAGCATTTCCACCAAGGAGGGAAACAGAGTATCAAACTTGCCATATCTCACAATTGCACTGAGTTTTGCAAACTGTGGCCCAGTCAGTGAGAACAACAAAGATGAAGAAAGCTCTTATTTAAACATATACTACACCGGGGGGGGGGGGGGAGAGAAAAACAGCTGAGGGAGGATGTGAGGCCATTCTCCCCCTATTTTTATTTGGCTTTCATTTACTGTGCAAGACACTTGTGAGGAATCTATAAAAGACTCATCCCCCAGAATTTAATAGATACCTATCTTTTTTCTCTTCAGCTGTAAAAAAAGAAATTGCTCAAGGCCATTACCTTTGATTCACTCTCTCTAGAAAGCATCTCTAAGGCTTCTAAATGAGAAAGACCCTGAAACTCATCAAAGAGTAGCCCATAATGGGCTTTCTTCTCTGTAGCCATGGAAACTTCACTAGCTGTCCTCTGTTCTTCTGTCTCCTTTGCTTCTCGCAAGATCTACAAATGGAAAAATCGAAGCATTACAATTGCTGCATAAAAAAAGACAAAGGTTCATGCCTGGAATGTTTGCTTTCCTACTGTGAGCAATTCTAGCGATGGATCATTTGTTGTTGATGGAACCCAGGAGGTGATGGCTCTCAGCTGAGCTAGGGAAAGCCAGTACCTGAGAAAGTGTGGAATTTCTGCTCATCAGACCTTTTGTTTTCTTAAACCCAGGATCACCTTCAGCTATCACATCCATAGTCTTCTTGCCAATGAATTCCAAAGCATCCAGGCCTCCAGTAATGACGGTCTTCCCCTAGAAAACAGTTGCACGTTTGGAAGAGAGATGAGTACAACTCAAAGTTCGCCATGAAAAACAATGCCATTTGCGAGACCTGAGAACAGGAACCTTTCTTCTCACTATGCAAGCCACCACATACACAGACACTGCCATATAACAACACATAAAACTCAAAAGCCTGGAAGAACTAGAACAGGGTTGTTAAACATAAGGTCTGCAGGCCTGATGCAGCCTCTGGAAGCTCTTTATCTGGCCCCCATTATAATCGGGCTCTCCCAGTGCCGCCCTTTCAGCAGCACTGCTTCTGCAGAGGCTCTGGGAGGAAGAGACGGAAAGCCTCAGAAGACAAGGAACATCCTGGGCAAAGGGTCAGACCAAGGGGGCCGAGAGAGGGAGATGCTGCTGAGATGCTGGGAGAGCCCAATTATCATGCAGACAGCCCTTTCAGCAGCACCACCTCTGCAGAGGCACCACTTTGCAGGGCGTCAGCTCTGAGCTCCTGTGATACTGTGGCAGAGGTGATGCTGCTGAAAGGGTGGTCTGCATGATAAGTGGGCTTTCTTAGCATGATAACTGAGCTCTACCTAGTTTGACACTCCTGGACTGAAAGGTCTTTGTCTGGCATCAAAATTACATCAAAGTAGATTCCAAGTGAACTCCCCTGGGCACAAAGTTCAATAATCAGGGTGCCACAACTGAAATGGTTGTCTCCCCACTCACCACCTGCTTGTCTATGTCAATCACCTTAGGTAGAAGGGGCCCCTGAACATGACCTAAGGGTCTGGACAGCCTCAAGCTCAAAAGTAGGTGGGCCAGGTTCCAAGCAATGAAGGGCTTCAAAGGTAACCACCCACACATTGAATTCTGCCCAGAAGCCAACTCAGTTGTTAGGCATTAACCACTCGCAGTGGAACACATTGGCAAGTTTCAGGTGCCCCAACCTTCCCCAAGGAGTTTGAATGAATGCCATATATTGATTGGAAGAGGAAGGCATGGTGATGGTGGGAGGGGGAAGAGTGCTAACGCCTCCCTCCTTTCCTCTCATCAGTCTCTGTACCAGTGACTGAATCAGTACACTCCACTGCCTTCATGAGAACAAAGTCAAGCAGAGAGAGATCATCCTTGGAAGCCTCTCTCCCAGTTACATAGAAATTCTCCCAAAACCTAGACTGTAGCGGGTGGACAGGAGTCCAGGAGAATTGGGGCAAGGCTCTGGCTGAATTCAACCAACAACAGAGAAGCAAAGAGTTAAAACATAAAAAGAGATCATTAAAACACAAAAGAAGTGGGAGAAATAATACAAAGGAGGAAAACATAGAACAAGGAGGTTTAAAATGTGCCCGATGTGGATCTTAACAAATACACAAGCAGGAAATTACAGGAAAACTTAAATGGAAAATAATTCCCTAATACGATTTAGCTCACTGATCCTACTGGGGCCTTAGGTTTCTAGGAGCCACTATACTCTCTGAGTGAGGCAGGTGAACTAGCTGTGCAGACTCATTCTGAGAAAACAAGATCAGAACATACATGAGTATCTTTGGACTTGACCTTAAGTAACCAAGTTTCAATGAGATCAGAGGTTCATTTCAATGGATTGTTCATGGTCAGCTGGGCATCCCTACATGACATGATCAGGGGGCTTGGATGCCCAATAGGTTAAGTGCAGTGATTTCCAAGCTGTGGGTTGGGACCCACTGGTTAGTCGCAACCTGATTTATGGTGGGTTACCAAAGAGTGATGGAAAGATCAGATAATGAATTGCCTCAAGCCCTAAAGCTATTCAAAAATCAGGTACTGTAGCTGTTAACTACCCTAAAAAGAGCTTCTAAGGCTCCTGCAGTTTGAAGCTTAGCTGCTAACTGCCCTGCAAGGAGCTGAGCTCCTGCAGTTTGCAAGCATGGGAGATAAATGTTTGAGGGTCTTTCTCTGGTCACTATTACTTATAATTTTATAAAACAATATTATTTCTTTTTAGATTTCCTTTTATAAAAGTCTGGTAAACCTACGTGGGTCCGGCTAGTGTTGTTTTAAAAAGTGGGTCCTGGTGCTGGGAATGACTGGGCTACTGCATACCAACCCCAGGAGGTGAGCTGGCTGGTTATTGTTCTGGATGGATTCAGATAATGAAAACAAGCAATTTATAAACTGTCTACCTGCTGGGCCATGCAACCTTTCTGCAATGGTGCAAATTGGCAATGGTGCTAATTTCAAGCATCTCAGAAAAGCCTCTTCCTGTGCAGAACCTTATGCTGTAGCTTTCTTTAAGGGAAAAATATGACTCGAAGAAGGGAGCTCAGTCATTACAGAAGGTTAGGAAATTAAGCCCAAGGAATTATTCTGCAAGAGAATGAAGTAGTTATTGATTCTAATGAAGCAGCTAAAGATGATTGCTGCCCTCCCCAAGGTATACCCCATTGATGCACCTTATATGCCAGTGATCTTTTGTAGTAGTGGATAATCACCACTGTGTGTTCCATGCAGAATTGTTCCTAGAAACCAAGATATTCTAGCAAGGTTTTTAAAACTGTTGCTTCTCATGTGCAAACTGAAGCTGCTAGTACTGTGTTGTTTTTCCAGATTATGTTTCATTGTCAGCTAGTCAATAAAGTCATTATTTTGCAGAAAGGCAGGATATAAATTAACAAACAGAACTAAAAACTAAGCTAAATAGAGGTTTCATCCTACCAGGACTAAAAAAAGAAAAAGAAAAAGAGATAATTAACATATTCCTTTCGGTCTCACTCACTGTGTTCTGGACGGCAGCCGAAATAGTAGAAAACATTCCAAATGCACCACTAATAGGCGATAGGTTTTCAGTCTCTCCTTTGTAGTCATCACTGCCTGCTTCAGTCTCTTGATTTTCTGGAACTAAGGGGATACTGTGAGTTGAATTATAAAATTTCAGCGCTTCAAAACTGCATTGTAAACTGGATACCATGTGATTCAAAATGGATGATTTTGAAACAAAGAGCCAAGGTGTAAATATGTCTCCACGGCATCCTTGAAGCATTACCAAACATCAGTGCATACTTTCTAGCTTGTGCACACTCTCTGTGCCATGGAAGTCGCTTAATTTTAATACATCTGTAAATGAGTTTGCGAATGAAGCCCCAAGCATAGTTCTTTATGTGTGAAGGTACCATATCAATCAGTTTGCCATAGAACACCACAATTGCCACCTTGATCTTAATTCAACATCCTTACTTCAAGTTAGCAAACATCTACTACTTCCAGGAATTCTGAACTGGGAATCACTGGGTCTACATACTGATGAAAGGTGGCCCCAGGCAAACAGAAAATCTAAGAGCATAATCCTATATGTAACTACATATAAAAGTAACCTCTATACATGGGAGTAAGTTTCACTGAATTTAAGCAGGTATAGGACTTTTGCCTTTCAGAGAAGTCCTATACATATTTACTCAGAAAACACATCAATTGAGTCTTGAGGCTTACTAATGAAATATGACTTATTTCCAGCTAAATGTGTATAGATAAAGCAAGCTTACATGCTTTATGACCTATGGATCAAGAGAGATTTGTTTCACATTTTATGGCCCATGAAGCAAACTGCTGAGCAACTCAAAAAAGCGCCATATGCAATATCATTAAGAGTGAATGCACGATGGCCACCCTGCACTGCATTTCTATTCTCTGAAGGATGTTCTCTAACTAAAACTGACAGAGTTTTATAACATTTAATGTCTCAATCACAAAGCCAAACTGTGTGTTTGATCTTCCATAACGACAGAACTCAGCGCTGTGTTATCATACCCTAGGCTGTAAGTGAATAGGCGGTTTCCATCAATATCAAACTTTACATTATTGCATATGAAAATGTACATTGAGTTTGATCCAGAAATATATATCTACCCAAAGGGCATTGACTGGGATCTAAAGAACTATTTTAGGGGCACCCAAGAGCTTGGGTAGGGCCGGTGGAGTTTGTGACTACTACTCTTTTTTTAAACAGCAGGCCCACATGCTGCATCAAACTACTTTTTAAAGCACCACCACTTTGCCTCATGACTTGGGGAGATGCTGCTTATTTGAAACAAGTTCAAAACTCCACTGGACACATGGAAGTAGAATTACATCCGGATTCCAACCGCAGTACATGTCTAGTACTACATGAAATCATTTGATAGTGATATACAGTCTCATCTGGATCAGTGACCCACAGTTATTCACAGCACACAGCAGAGTCAGGGCACTGGTTTGTTCAAATGCAGAGGCCTTTCCCACCAATCGTGTACAGAGGGACTTGATGAGATTTACATGGATGGAAAAAAGTCCAATGGCTGGATAAAAGCAACAATATCAAGTGTGGCTGCATTCCTCTGTGGGAATGCAGCCACATATGAATCTCACACATATGAATCTCAAGTAAAAGAGGGAGCAGCACAATGCATATGAAAAGTCTCATGGCTTGTAAGCAATGACAGGAGGAAAGGCAGTTTCTCTGGCAAGGTACAACAGAGTCTGTCAGTTAAGAAGTAATAGTGTAAATATAACACCATCCATCACAGTACAACAGGTGACAAACTTAAAACACGTTTTATTATTTTATTATTTTTTAAATAAAAACTGACCTTCTGTAACATTTTTGGCTTCAGAAGGCAATTCGCTAGGGCTAGGAATTCCAAGGGATGTCTCTGCTTTTTCAATAACATTTGAGATTCCATGACCTACAGAAGGCAGAGAATAGTATTAGAATAGAATAGTATTAGAATAGAATAGAATAGAATAGTATTACTTTAGTCCTAAGAGAAAATGAATTTCTTCACTGAGCAAGCAAGCAAGCAAAAGCCAAAGAAACATGAACTGCTCAAGGCAGAGGGCTGCATCTGAAAAACCTAACAATACATTGCCCAATCTAGCCATTAGTTTAAAATTCATTTATACAGAATGCTTCTCTCTTTCTTATTTTGACATAAAATGCTGTAAGGTTACATAAATTATCCAGGCTTTTTGTTAACACGTCTAATGTTAATATTTTGGATAATTTTTCTTCCATATTTTCAAGAAGGCATTTTGCCACAGCTAGAGTCTAAAAGCAAAGAAGCAATGTTGGGAGAGACCACTATATAGCAAATTTTTAGCAGGCCTTACCTACTGTAGCCACAGTAGCAGAAGCAGTTGAAAGCAATGATTTTCCCCAGCTCCCCCAGTATCCCCATGCTGTCTGTGACTTTTCAGTGGAACTGGAGCCCTTTAAGAGAAGAAAGTGAGATTATTTCAACTACACCTTTGAAATCAAGATCTCAGTTACCAGAACTCATTTTCAGTTACTTTACAGCCAGGACAACCAGAAGCAAAAACTCTAAATGTGTACTGTATTTCTAACTCACTCCAGCTGAAGGATTCAGGGCAAGCAAGATTTTATCATTTATGAACCTAATAAATCATTATGATGCAATAAATAATTGCTTTCAGCTGGAAGCACCGACATAAGGTGGTAATGCAAGGGAGGGTTTTCTCCATAGAGATGCCCCACGTGAGGAATTTCTTCTCCCTTCAATTTAGGTTGGTCTCTTCTTCACAGATATTTCAGCAAACTTTAAATACTTTTTTGTTCTCTTCCGCTCTCTAATATAGGACAATCCTTCCCCCTATTTGGCTTATTTGTTCTCTGGATTGCTGTTTTTCTTATTAGTATTTTGACTGCTGGAGGTTTCTTTTTTTACGTTTTTAATTTTACTAACGTAAGTCACGCTGGATACTTCGACTGGATTGGAAAAGCCTGCCCTTCTACATACTCATGTTTGGGTTTTATTATAGCCACGTGTCTGTTTCTGCCACAGCTCTCTGTGGCATATATCAGTGCAAAGGATAAAAGTGATTAAATGGACCTGACACACAGATAGTAAAGTCAAAAGAAAACTCCATTATTTTTAAACATGACAATAGAATATAAGTGAAAAAAACGGGTAAGTAAAGATGTTATGGTGCAGTAGTACCTAAGCCATAGAAGCATGGTGGTTGTTTTAAGGTATGAGGTTCAAGCAACACTATCACTCCAGAATAATCATAGGGAACCAGTAGTATCATGCACTTTCAGTACCTCATTTCCTATGAAAAGTTTGTTACCTATGAAAAGTGGTTCTGCACTAAGACTGCAACAGCAGTTCCACTTAAAACATGTAGCATAACAGGTTCTGCTTAGAAATACACCGTTTTGTTCTGTTTTATAGCTGGGGAATATTGAGACTCAGAGATGTACAACTTGGCTGCCCTCCCCCCAACTTGAGTTTTAGCAGCCTAATTTTGGGGGGGAGGGAGGAAGAAGAATGCATTTTTGTTACTGCCATTATTGAACAACTGGGAGTCAGAAATGCTTGCTGATTAACTACAAATCACCCAGAGGTCTATCACTAGGATCCTGATCTACATTCTGCCCACCCCCAGTGTAGAATGTGTCCCAGCTGAGCTAAGAAAAGACTGCCTGTGGGACACTGCCAGTGTGAGCCTTCTCTCTTCTCCCATCAACAGCAAAGTAATAAATAGCACTGAGGAGCATCCTTTGCCTGTCATTTCTCTAAACTTCACATCTCTCAGATGATTCCATCTGAGTATCAAATTTTAGATTTTCAAAATTTAGACTTTCATAGTACCGCAAGAGTAAGCAACTGAAGGCTTCAGCTTTTTCCTGTACCTGACAGCAGCCATGCACAAGGATACTAACCATAGCTATTCTTTTGCAAAACATTTCTTTTGCAAACAAAAGAAAGTTTGGCTTTTGCTATCTCTATCATTCAAACAGGTCCACGTTTATGAATATTGGAGATGAATGTATAATTTCATATGTAGAATAAATGTAAAATGCAGAGATACCTACTTAACAGTTCCACAGATGTATGCCAAACACCACATACAGAAGTTTCTGAAGCGAATGGATAGAGGGATGCTCCCTCTCACACAACACCAGGGGATATCCACTGAAATTGCATGTTGGGAGAGTTAAAACTGACAAAAATAAATATTTCTTTACCCAATGTGTAACTGATCTGTGGAACTCCTTGCCGCCGGATGTAGTGATTGCATCTGACCTACATGCCCTTAAAAGGGGATTGGACAGATTTATGAAGGAAAAGTCAATCACAGGTTACATGCCATGATGGGTATTTGTAACCTCCTGGTTTTAGAAGAAAGCTATCTCTAACATGTCAGACGCAAGGCAGTGGCAACAGGAGACAGGTATCTTGTTGTCTCATCTGGTGGGCCATCATGAGATACAGGAAGCCTGATCCAGCAAGGCTCTTCTTACGTTGCTCTGGGGGAAATATTCAAAACGTAAACACTGAAAAGAAAATTAGAATTTATTAATACTGGGTTAACACAAATACCTGTACATTCTGTGCCAATGGCTCTTGCACAATAGGAAGCTCAGAGACTTTGGCTTCTGGTCTTTTCCGTGTCATAGCCACAGGCTCGGTTTCTGCCTCTGTTGCAAACACCTCTGCCTTCTGATCATTCTCATCAAGTCCATCAGCATCTTCTTTCAAAGTTTTATCATCCCTTTCAGACATGATCACAACATATCCTAGATTTATAAAGAAGAAGTGTTATAATCTATACAACATAATGTGCCATATAGTATTTATCTTATATGACCTTACAACAAGCTTATGAAATAGGTCACAGTGATCAGAAAGTCCCCCAACATACTAACTGACTGGAAGCTGAGTTAGTATGTCAGAGAGAATGAGAGAGAAAATGAATTATCACTGTCTACACACTCCATTCCCATGGATTCACTTATCTGAAAGACTGTTACTCATGTCATGCCATCCTCTGCCTGTTCTCAAGATATGCACAGAAGCTATTCTGAGGCTATCCATTGTGACCATTCTAAGGTTATTCCCTGCTGGAATTCCTAACCTGGTTAGCTACGCCTCTCCCTAGGCCCACAGATCCCATAGGATCAATGATTCCATATCCACCAATTATCCACTGGGTTTTCCAAGAACCTAACCCCAGTGGATAACAAGAACTGACTCAGACACACTTGAACAAGGGTAGTTAAAACTTTGAAATTACTGAATTGTGCTACTAATCAATTTTATGAAACAAAATGGAACATTTACCATGGAAGAATATAGCCATATAAAATATTCTATTCAACATCATGGTCACTACTAGCTCCTAACTAAAGGTGGAGAAAATAAACATTTTCCCCATGGTAACTCAGTGTACTGTGAGCTCACTTTGCCTGTGACATTGGGACAGTAAACGTGACAGTTTCCATTTATGGGTATATGTGGCATAAGACTCCAGTCTAGAATGTTTTAGGGGTTTCTCACCCTCCTTCTCACATTAATTTGAGACAATACTAGTGAGATTTAGAAAAGTAACTATCTTTTCTTTGGAATAACCTAACAAGAAAGAGTTCTAATTAATTATCAACAACAAATATATTTACAGCTTAATAAAACTGTAACATAATAATATTTACACAACTCTTTTCCTTTCTCTGATGGGTGAAATAATAACCCTAAACATATGAGATCTCCAGGAAAGTCACTGTTCACACTGTAAATTTCTCAGAGCAGAGGATCCCAAACTCTCAGGAGAATCAGGACCTCTGTAAGTTGGTGTGGAGGTGGGTGAGGAAACAGTACCTCCAGGATTGTGATGCTGCAGCGAAAACAGGGCACATTTTCACTCATTGTCCCTCCGGAAGGTGTGGGGGGCCCATGGCCCCCTCTGTAGGCCTTCCCGCACTTCAGAATGGCTCCCTAACACGATTACAACCCATTTCCAGTTTTTAGACATGATCCTGAAGATGTTGTCACCACCACCACGATGTTGCCACAACTCTTAAGGGGGTAGCAACCAGTTTCCCCGGCTGAGGTATTCCAACACCCCAGTTTGGGAACTTCTGCCTCAGATGAAGGCTGCCTCAAAATGCAGCATTGACTTTACTTACAGAAAGCCAGGACAGATGGATTCCACAGAAATTATCCTTGCAAGAGCTTCACCTGAAAGTAAAACCTATTTCACCCTTTATGTGAAAGGGTTGTACAAGACAGAGATCCCTCATACCCTCTCTCCTCTCCCTGCGACTACAGTTTCACTACCATCTTCATTCCCTTCCCTCAGGCAGACCTCAGCAAGCTGACACACAACTTTATAATTCTACTTTACAGTTCAGCAGTCTTAAGCCCAATTTCTTACCACTGAAACATAGTCCAATTAGTATTTGTTTATTCTAAACAAAATGTTTATACGTTTGTGACATATACATGGGGGGGGGAATCAACCTTTTCCCCAGACTCATATCCCTATGCATACTTTGCACAACTAAGAGGGAATCACCACCTTGGGACTTTAGACTTCCACGCAAGGAGAAATAAAAAGCAAGACCTTTATGGGCCTTGCTAGAAATGCAGATTCAGCACAACATTTGTAGCCAGATTCTGAAAGCATTCATTCAATATTTGTACAGAGGTACACAAATTCAGTTGTATGCATTGGACGCTCATCAGAAAAGGGCTACAGGAGGCTGGAAAAGTTACACTGTTAAAAAACAGGTTTCAACATAATCAATACAATAATGAGCTATGGTGAGTAAAGTGGGACATAACAGCTCTTCACTATCCCATAACTACATTGACCTTTGGCACCATTGCCAAACTGATAAAAGGCCACACTCACAAATGGTCTGCACAAGGTATTTTACTTAACAAGTTCAGATCACACCACCCCACAGCTAAAATGACCAAACTTTGGTCAACTTTCCATATTAATCTGTGGTTAGAATTCAGAAAGCTTTCTCAATATACATTCAATCAAATTAATTATTGGAAAAGCCATGCATTTAACATGACATTGGAATAATTAATATGGCATGGTCCAGCAGGTATAGATGGACCTAGAAGACGCTATCATTACTTCAGTACCCCTCCTGAAAAAGCTAGGGCCATAGTGGCATATTCTACAGGAAGTGTGCATACAGAACTAGAAAGCATAATCAGATATGAGGTTTCTGAACAGAAATTCAGGACAGAGAAGGCACAGGGAGCAGGGGAAAAATCTCAGCTCAGGAAGGTTTACAGGTCTCAGCAGTGCAAACTCAGTCTAAAGAGTGCTACAGTACTTGGGTCCAGCTCTTCAGCTGCTTTTCAACGTTTCTGCATAGCAGATTATTGGTGTGAAGCATATGGTGCCATCAATATGCAGATGCAAACATGCATGCAGAAATGCAATGGAAAAATTACAGTAAATAGATTGTATTTAGAATACTTTTTTTAAAATAAACCAAGCAGCTTTGATATCAACTGCAATTAACATTAGGTCAAGTAACAGCTTGTTAATTATGTATTTTTAGCAATGTGTTTTTAACCACAACACAAATAATCTTAAAGCAAATATAAATAAAACCATCAATTTGCTGCCAGTGGCACCTATTTCCACACTGTGTGATGCAAGAGAGGTTGAAGAGTGCTATGAAAAACTAAGTCACACTAAATGCCTCTGTTACTCCGTGTCCTCTTGGAGCTGGGAAGTCTCCTACAACTTTGTTCTCTCTCTGCCAGTACGTGGGCAGTGACTTCATTCCAAAGGTATGAAGGACATTCTGGAATTACCCAATACACAACTTGTGCTAAAACTGACAAAGGTGGAAGAAGTCCAGGAGCATCACCATTGCTTCCAAAGCAATGAGGGCAAGACCGTCAAAGGCAATAATTAACTGCAATTGCAAGTAAGATGCTTGCTTGTTGTTCTTGGAGTTGATTGAGATGTTATAAATATGTATCTTTTTCAGTGAAAGAGTGAGGTGAGCATCCCCAATTTTAAGCCAGAATTGCCTTTCACATATCATAAGTTTGCATATCGACATTGTCCTGGGGATTGCCAATGGCATGTACAAACTTGTACAGTAAACATGTCTTAATTCTGATTGTCAGCTGGAAAAGAGGGATACAAATAAAGAATATACAAACATTTATAAATCAGATTTAACTCCAATTTGCACCCTGTGGGCCCACCTGAAACTGGTTCATCACCCACCTAGTGGGTCCTGACCCACAGTTTGTGAAACACTGCCCTAACAATATGTTATTTCAATTTCTCCAAAGGCAGAATCATTGAGAACAGGAAGTGAGGCAGCACTTCTACAGTGGTTCCTAAACTATGGGTCAGGACGCACTGGTGGATCGCAACTTGATTTTTGGTGGGTCCCATAGCAGCTGAGCAGAGCCTCCAATGAAAACACAAGTGATGGAAAGATCAGATTACTAACTGCCTCAAGCCCTGAGACTTTTCAGAAATCTTAATTGCTCTGCAAAGAGCTCCTGCTGTTTGCAAGCATGTGCACACATGGGGAGATAAATGTCAGAGCATCTTTTTTCCTGGTTGTTATTATTATGTGTAAGTAAGTAAAAATATTATTTCCTTTTAGATTTTTTTTTAAGTCTTGTGAACCAAGGTGGGTCCCAATAGGGCAGCCATTTTCAACCATTGTGCCGTGGCACACTGGTGTGCCGCGAGTGGTCCACAGGTGTGCCACAGGAATTTGGGGGAAGGTCATTTATTAATAGGGCCAATGGGAGATGTGAGCCCCCAACTGGCAGCATGGTGTGCCTTGTCAATTGTCAAAAACCTGGTGGGGTGCCTTGACCATTTTAGTGCCTTGTCAGTGTGCCATGAGATGAAAAAGGTTGAAAAACACTGCAATAGAGTGTTATTTTAAAAAGTGGGTCCCGGTGCTAAGACGTTTGGGAACTACTGGTTTAGAGTTATGGGATTTAAGAATATAAGAAGAGCCCTGCTGGATCAGGCCAAAGGCCCACGTAGTCCAGCTTCATGTATCTCACAGTGGCCCACCAAATGCCCCAGGGAGCACACAAGACAACAGACACAACCTGCGTCTGGCAATCTGGGGCAACCCATTTCTAAAATCAGGAGCTTGCACATACCTATCATGACTTATAAACCGTGATGGACTTTTCCTCCAGAAATTGGTCCAATCCCCTCTAAAAGGCATCCAGGCAAGATGCCATCACCACTTCCTGTGGCAAGGAGTTCCACAGACTAAACACATTAATGTGGCCGAAGGGGATTTCTACTGAACTTACTGCTCCTGTAAACAAGCAGTCAGGGTGCTCTGTGCAGAGTGACCAAGTTGACCAGGAGCACAAGCCTTTGCACGTCTACTTAGGAGTAAGTCCTACTGATTTCAATGGGGCTTCCTCCCCTCTTTCTCCCCCTTCCCCTCACTAACCTGTAGGAAGCTTTTGGACACCAAAATCACCACCTGCATCAACAGAGCCTGCAGGCAACAAAAACAACCACCCCCGCCTCAGCCCGGATGCTGCCCCCTCAGCCTCCCTGGGCGCTCACCTGCCAGAGCCAGGCAGGCCACGTCTCAGCCACTGCACAGTCCCACAAGCGTTTGTTCCTCCGAACCATAGAGGCGCCGGGAAAGAGCGGCGCACACCCGGAAGGACGCCATGGTGAGAGCTGAAGGCGACTCCCAGCGGAGGTTGCGCATGCGCAGTGAAGTCGCTGTCGGCTGGAAAGGGGAAGAAGCAGCACCAGGAACAGGAGGAGGGGTATGTCTGGATTGGGGTCGGGGTGGGTGAGTGACAGCCCAATCTTATGCATGTCTACTCAGAAGTAAATCCCCTTATGGTCAATGGGGCTTACTCCCAGGAAAGTGTGGACAGGATTGAGTGAGCGATTGAGGCTGCAATCATATCTACATTTACCTGGGAGTAAGACCCATTGACCACAGTGGGACTTACTTCTGAGTAGACTTCTGAGTAGACTCTGAGCACACTGCGCCCAGCACACGGCCATGACCCTTCGTCATAGGTGCTGCAGTGACGCGTGGGGTGCTTTGAAGTAGGGGCGTGACGTCATGATGCTCAACCATGACGTAGTGTGTGTTGGGAGGCTTTGTCCTGAGGGATAATAATCACGTGGTTTTGGAGGGTGGGAGTGCTTTTAACTTCAGCTGGGGGGCCTTTGGGAGTGCTTTACAAGGGGGGGGCAGAGAAGAGGGGTCTGCTTAGGGACTATCAATGAAGATATAGCCCTGGGAAGTTGACTAATACAAGGTTGCTGCTGCTATTATTATCATTTAAATAGCACTATCAGTGTTTATGGGGCTTTATTTAGGATACAGGAGGCTTGTCATGTTTGATTTTTAAAAAAATGCTAGTAGCACTAGAAGCAGACTCTGAACAGGCAAGAGAATGAGGCATGGGAGATGGTGGGGGGAGGAAACAGGGGGGGTGAATGGGCCATGAGAATGGTTGGGGAGGCAGAGGCTTCCCACCTGAGAACTTCAGAAAGCACTGACACTGTGTGAGGCATGCAGGCACTCACAAACTGTGCCCATAGCACTGTAGGTTGTGAGTGCTTGTGCACTGCACACAGAGACAGTGCTTTTTGAAGGACTCCTCTGGGAAGCCCCTGCCTCCCCACCCACTGCACATCCCTATGGGAAATGTCAAAGTGGAAACTGGTGAATGTGGTAAGGTCTACAGCTATTTTCAACCACTGTGCCTTGGCACACTGGTGTGCTGCAAATGGCCCCCAGGTGTGCTGTAGGAATTTGGGAGAGGGTCATGAATTGGTCAGGCCATTGGGGGTTGTGAGCCCCCCAGTGGCAGTAGGGTGTGCCTTGTCAATTGTAAAAAAACAGATGGTGTGTCTTGATCATTTTAGTGCCTTGCCAGTGAGCTATGAGCGGAAAAGGTTAAAAGTCACTTGTCTATAAGGTTTATACTGCATCTGAAAAGTGTTATTTTAAATGTAAGGAAGCTAAGCAGGGTCAGGCCTGGTTAGTACTTGGATGGGAGACAGCCTGGGAATACCAGGTGCTGTAGGCTTATACCATAGTCTTTCGAGACTGAAGGTTGCCAATGAGTGCTCTTTGATGCAGAAAACTGGGGTATACTGTAAATTAACTAAAAAAGTATTTGGCTGGACACCTTTGAAGCTTATTGGTTTTCCAGGGCCTAAAGGAGGTTATCCACAAAAATGTGTTTTTCCTACTTGAACGAGTCAATTAATGGCTGGTGCTGCCTCTGTCATAAATTGCCCTGTTACTAGTTAAACAGTGCTATTCAAATGGCTTTGCAGGTCAAATGTTCTCAGAGGAGTTGTGCATAGCCAGGACACTCTACCTTCCAGGTTTGTTTTAAACAACATTTTAGTGGCAGCAGGTGCTCTGTCATGTTTAGTAGGTTGTAGGTCACAGAGTAGTCCTTGACAGCCTCTGCATAGTCAATGTTAGATAACAGGACTAGGAAAGATTTCTTTCTGAAATTGCTGCTTGTAGCAGCAGCAGGCAGGACTCCACATTACTGCAGGTGGGAGAGGAAGGCAGCTAAAGCAGTCACAGGAGGACTATCCAGGCACAGTTTTGGTTCCCTTGTCCCTGAATTTATCAGTGCATTTAAAGGTAATGTACATTCTCCAGGTTGCAGTTTGGCAATTCTAGTCTGTACTTGGAGAGCCATGTGAGTCAGAGCAAACAGCTGCCAAAACCCAAAGCATTAACAGTATTTTTTTGATATCTTTGTGAGTCCTTAGTAACTAATATCACTGCAACTTTTCAGTGTTGTGTTTCTGTGATGTAATGAATATCTGTGTTATTCATTAGCAAGGGAAGGTAAAAAAGCAGTTGTGTCAGTTGTGTTTGGGCATGGTTCGTGTTTGATGCTATGGCACCATCAGGCTTTACAGTTCAATTCATGTAACTGCTTTTAAAAAAACACACCATGTTTTATTCATTGTAATTGCATTATGGCAGATGGGACTTGTATTATATGTTAAATTCTTGAGCATTGGCATTCCATTTTTTTTAAGATGTCAGCCCTGTGGGCAGTATATGACAGATAGGTAAGGGTCAATGGCGCATCTATGCGAAACTGGGAGTCAGTATCTGAGGTGTTTTGACCAACCATCTTATGCCTTCAAAGGAAGGGAGGCCTCCTATGTGTTATTTCTGGGGGGAAAAACACATTTTATCTAACTAGATGATCTACTTCAAAATAACACATCAATTATTTTAGTGTTCTTCAACCTTGGGGTTGGGACCCCAATGGGTTTGCGAAGCCTCTGTTGGTGGCAGCTTAAGGGAACAAAAAAAGTTGAAGTCTACCAGACTAGAGCACTAAGATGTAAAGGGGTAGGCATCTGGTGTACCCCCTTTTTGTACCATAAGATCATGCCCCAGTCCTGCTCAGTAGCTTTCACTAGAGCCTGCTTCATGGTAACTTATTCTGCTCTCTGTAATAAGGATATGTAGTTACAGTGAATGGTGCTGGAAGGGCATAAAGGGGGCAGGGAGTGGGCAGATAGGGTCCCAGGAGGGGGCTGGGACCAACGGTGGGTCCTCAGTCTCATTCTTTATTTATTGGGGTCGTGGCACAAATGAAGACCATTGTGTTATGTTATACTCAGAACTAGGGAATTGTATAAGTTTGGAATAAGCTTTCTCTTATTACATCTTGGAGTCTGGTTGCAGGGGATCCACAATATAATAGGATGATATGCACAGATTCATCATTGTGGGATTTTTATAACTAGGTCATGTTCCATGTTGTTAGGCTGTTTTCAGTGCTTTGAGCCTGTGTGCTGTGATATTGCATGTGCCAATGGGGCACAATCCTAACCAGGTCTACTCAGAAGTAAGTCCTATTTTGTTTAACGGGGCTTACTCTCAGGAAAGTGTGGTTAGGATTGCAGCCTAAAAAAAAGTTTCACTTTACCAGCTGCTCAAGATTTTGTTTTTATCCTTTCTACTATGGGGGAGTGCCTTCTGAAGCATTTGTTGAGCTCCACATTCATCTGGTCATGCCATTTTGTTGACCTTGAGTTCTCCTTCACCTGGCCTTAGATAGGAGCTGAGGCATGTTTGTCTACTCATGAGTAAATATGCACGAGTGGCTCAATTTCACTTTCTGTAAGGTTCAGTACATTTTCCTTGTCTGCTTGGAGGTGATTTCCTTCTTGAGAAGCTTTTGAGGCCTGCATTCATTGAATTAGGACCATTCTGATGGCCTTGATTTCCTCTTAGACTGCCCTTCAAAGTGGACTGAGGCACATTTGCCTACTCATGAGTAAACCTGTACATATCTACTGTAAGCAAGTCTACTCAGAAGTAAGTCCTATTGTGTTCAATGGGACTTACTCACAGGAAAATGAGGTTAGGATTGCAGCCTTAGTTTCACTTTCCATAGGGCTCAATACATTTTCCTCATCAGCTGTCAGTTTCAGGTTCAAGAGTCACCTACAAATCAGGTCACTACCCGGGGTTTGAGACATATTGTACTAAGATAACTGTAGAACCCTGGGTATGTGCTTCTTTCTGTGTTGTGATGATTCTTTTTGTGTTTTGTGCCTTTCTGTGTTGCACTGCATAAAATTGAGCATATCAAAATGAAACATTTCTCCAGCTGGGTGAGCAGTTCAATCTGAATTGTGTGTCACTGCACATACAGGTTATATTGTTCAGGGAGATTAAATATGACTGAACATTAAAGCAGGGAACGTGCTGGAATCCCTAGCATGTATGCACTGCTGAAACATAGATGCCTGTGTTGGCTCAGTCATGTCGTGAGAATGGATGATGGCCGGATCCCAAAGGATCTCCTCTATGGAGAACTCATGCAAGGAAAGCGCCCTACAGGTAGACCACAGCTGCGATACAAGGACATCTACAAGAGGGATCTGAAGGCCTTAGGAGTAGACCTCAACAGGTGGGAAACCCTGGCCTCTTGAGCGGTCCGCTTGGAGGCAGGCTGTGCAGCATGGCCTTTCCCAGTTTGAAGAGACACTTTGCCAGCAGTCTGAGGCAAAGAAGGAAGGCCCATAGCCAGGGAGACAAACCAGGGACAGACTGCACTTGCTCCCGGTGTGGAAGGGATTGTCACTCCCGGATTGGCCTTTTCAGCCACACTAGACGCTGTGCCAGAACCACCTTTCAGAGCGCGATACCATAGTCTTCCAAGACTGAAGGTTGCCAATACAATATAACAACTATGTGCTATGAACATTTTCGTATTTTTTTAGTTTTAGAACATTACAGTATATTTTCCCTCCTTGTGTCTTATCAACAGCAGCAGCTGTTTTATACAAGTATGATGACTGTCATAAAAAAAAATTCACATCTTGTTGATTTTTTCAAAACCTAGCAATAAAAGATCTTGCTTAACACTAATGGGTTTGCATGAAAGAAGATGAGAAAAGCAATTTAATAAATCAAACACTGAAAGATTTAATGGCAAATCCAGTGACCCGTCACCACCACTGCTGTGCATTATTGAAACTCTGTACAATATACGGGGGAACATATGCAATTACTGTAGATAATTATCTCAGTCTTTGAGAGAAAGCGTAACTCGTTGTTTGTTCCTCGGTTACAATGTAACAAGCAGGGGTTTTAGTGTTGCCTCATAAATGGAGCCAATAAAATTTGATGAACCAATTTCTTAAGTAACATAATATAAGCTGAGGGGGAGACCACATGAGTTGAATGAAAGAAATGAATTCTTTTTTTAAAAAATAGCATCAGCTTCTTCATTATTTATTGCTTGTAAAAATGCTTATACTATACTAGGAGCTGTACATAAAAGAAATGGGCCCCTGCCCTCCAGCTTGCAATTGAAATAAAAACATGAATAGAAAGGGATGGGAATGGAGGGGAAAGAAAGTCTTCATGTGCTGGTTGAGGCTGAAAGTAATCTAAGGGGAAAAAATTACAGTAAAAAACTCTATGCAATAGTTACCAAAAAAATAAGAAAAGTATCCGAATCAAATATATCAAAAAGTAAACACACATTTAAAAAGTGTGTGTGTGTGTGTGTGTGTGTGTGTGAGAGAGAGAGAGAGAGAGAGAGAGAGAGAGAGACTTAAAAGAGGATGGCTGACACCTATCTAGACTCTTTCACCTATTAGGGCCCAATCTTATCCCATTTTCTAGGATTGATGCTGCTCTGCCAACAGGTCATGCATTGCATCCTGCACTGGGAAGACAGCCACAAAGGCCTCCTCAGTGTAATGGAATGTTTGTTCCCTTTCTTGGAGCTGCGTTGCGGCTGCATCAGTGCTGGAAAGTTGGTTAAAGATTGGGCCCTTAGAAGCTGCAGGAGAGAAAGCACCACACAAGAAATGGCATGGAGGAGGCTTCATGAGATTACTATTTGAGGTGTAAAATTTAGAAGTTTAAACATAATATTTGGTGGGTCACATAAACAGTTAATGCATCAGAGTCTTGATTGCTATCAGAATTAATATTTCAATTATCCTAGATCATCTGAGATATAAAAGAGTGCTCAGAGTCTTAAGTATGGTTAGATTGATGAAGCCAGTCTGCATGTTAAAGGTACATAGAATTTTTTCTTCATCTTGCTATGTGTAGTCATTCAGTAGAGTAGTCTATGGACAAACATTAGAAAGTGCTTCTAAATAGTATGATCATTTGTTGCTCTTTTAACTTCAATAAAATCACTGGCTGAAGTCTAATACAAAGTGGGCTTAAGCCTATTGATTTTCAGGGTAACTTAAGCACTCCTAATTCTGTATAAAATTTTGGTGAAGCATTCATTTAATATTTGTAAAGTTCCGTGAACCAGTCTTTTTTTCCTCCTACATCAGTGGTTCTCACACATTTAACACCAGGACCCACTTTTAGAATGACAGTCTGTCAGGACACACTGGAAGTGATGTCATGAACGGCTGCAATCCTACCCACACTTACCCAGGAGTAAGTTCAATTTACTATCATTGTTAAAAAAAAATATACATAGTAGCTTGTTATAAGTACGGGTCTGTAATATTACCCCAAATGCAGTCACATACCATGGTAGCATCAAGTCTAATATATTAAAAGTAAAATATTGAAATGAATGGGGACCCATTTGAAATTGGCTTGCGACCCACCTAGTGGGTCCCGACCCACAGTTTGTGAAACACTGTCCTACATAATAGGACTATAGCATTAGAGATTGTTGTGTGTCATCCTGTGAAAAATGTTGGAAATCTCCCAGATGGCTGTATTCCATAGGAAACTTTCAGCCTAGTCCTGGCCCAACTGGTGCTCACATGCTGCCTTTTTCCATCACCCCGAGAATAAAAATCTTGCACGTACATTAGCACACACCCACGTGTTCCCTCTCCCCCAGTTGCTTTGGTGTAGGGTAGTGGTATTCAAACTGGGACATTGCGATGCTCCAGCCTGAGGGTCCTTGTCCCTTTCCCCTTAAGGGGTGGGGGCAGCCAGGAACCAGGGAGGAGGCAGCAGCATGATCCCCAGGATCGTGCTGCTTAGGGGGCTGCAAGGGCTTGGTGCACTTGCCCAAGCCCCCTGCAGCCCCCCGGGGGTGCGGGGAGCCCTGTGTGACCTTCGGCGGGGCTCCCTGGGTCAGGGAAGGTGACAGCTGAATGATCGCGCTCCGCTGTGCTAAACCAGAAGCGGTACGTGATCGCCCCACTTCCCCTTTTGACCAGTCCCTGCCTTCAGGGCTCCCCGCACCCCCAGGGGACTGCAGGGGGCTTGGGCAAGTGCCTGAGAGGCACGATCCTGAGGATTGCACTGCTGTCTCCCCCCCGCCCCCGCAAAGACTTACTGCGGGATTCAAACGTCCTGCGAGTTTGAAAACTGCAGGTGTAGGGACTGAAGTTGCAGGGTCCAACACCCCTTTTGGAGAAGTGGCAGGAAGACGTGTACAGGTGGAGCCTATTTATACGCCTTAGTTCCCTCTGTGACCCGGCAAAAAAACTCATTGTGCTAAATTCCATAGAGTTAAGCAAATACACTGCAGCCTGACACTTGGGGCTGGAAGGAAACTAAGGCAGCTGTTATCAATCCCCTCTGCCTCCTCCTCCTCCTTCCCCTTTCACAGGTGGGATGTTGAGCTTTTAAGAGTCCAGACCTATGCATTTCTACTCAGAAGTAAACCCCATTGTAATCAATGAGGCTTACTTCCAGGAAAGTTCGGAGAGGATTGTAGCCTAAATCTCATGCTTTGCTTGCTGGGAAGGCTTGCTTGCTGGCTGTTTTGTTTCTGTAGGCTGGAGCACGGAGAGCCTGCACCATCTCATGGGGGGGGGGTGGAATTGGGCAAACACTCCCTGGGTTTTTTAAAGCAATCCCCTCTGTTGCTACCACACCTGCCCCTCTGAGTGTGAGTGTGTGTGAGAGAGAGAGAGAGAGAGAGCGCGCGCGCGCGCAAGCACTCTACCTTGCTCTGGCTACAGAGGTTTTCTTCCCCCCCTTTCAGCCTCTTTGCTGGCTCAGGGGCTCCAAGAGTGTTACTGTTCCTTCACAAGGGGAACCTCTTCCATGGCTCCAGTGCTATATCCCTGCCTGAGCCTTTTTGCAGTGTTTTGGGCTGCCTGGAAATGGAGCAGAGGCCAGCACAGGGCAAAGCAGGCAAAGGTATGTGTGACTTTCTGTTCCCCCCACCCCATTCAAGTTGAGACAAATCAGCAGATAAAAAATCCATGGTCAAATAGGTTACACCTGTATTAAGGGCTTAGAGAAGCAGACTTGCATTTGACATTGGCAATTAATTGTAAGTGCATTTTTGTGAATGTCCATAAAATGGGTCTATATTGGAGCATGTTGAGCATAGAACATGAGAGCTAATAGGCCATGCAAGTGCTTTTATAAGTTGCATTTTATCTCTACTTCTCCAAACCATGTAACTTTGCAGCTTTTCCACATTTCAGAAATTTGACTGGTCTGCTTTTTAACACAATAATTTTTTTAAAATGTTATACACATTCCTCATATTGTATCATTTGCTTTGTGAAGAGAACCCTTGAAAAGAACAGATAGTGAGTCTGAGATGGTAACCAGAGGCAAGTTCCTAACATGAGGAAATACCAAGAGGAATAAGGCTCCATTCCTTAACTGGAAACTATGTTCATAGCTGGCTTTTCTTGAACAAGGTGCAAGCAGATTTTGTGAGTACCTGAGCTCGGTGCACCAGCTTAACACCGATCCATGCGGTTAAGCATGTTTTCAAGGGTTAGCGCCGGCTGAGCGCCAGAGCTGGTCCAGTGCAAGCTTGCACTGGGCAGCACCAGTGGGAAGCTGGCTGTTGCTCAGTCCTGCAGGCAGCAGAGAGGTGAGTGAGGGGAAGTGGAGAGGAGGTGTTCCAGGGTAGGGGGAAGTGTGGCGGAGGGAGGGAGTGGGGCGAGCGGAGGGTGGGACAGGTGGAGTTCGGCTCCACTGGATCCTGAGCCCCATGTCAGGCTGCGTGGTTCAACATGGGACTCTCAATTCACTTCCAGCTCAAGAGCCACTGCAAAATTGGGTAGCTACTTCTCTTACCCCTGGGAAGGGGACAAAAGTCCCCTTCCCCTGAGCTGCTGTGGGTTGCCTGGTTGCGCGTTGGATGCCACAGTAGCAATTTTGGCGCTGTGGCAGCCCCACGCTCCAGGCAGCTCAGGATTGGGCTGCCCAACCTGATTCACTTGTCACACAGGAGGAGAAAAGGAGTGCAACCAAAGCAATTGGCCTTCGCAGGCCCCAGAATGCCCTGCAGAAGTGACTGGAAGTGACTTCAGTTCAAACCAGAAGTTGTGTCCACAAACCACAAGTTGCTTCTGGTTGCTTCCGCAGGACATTTGGCGCAACCAGGAAGCAGTCTCTTGGGGATCCCAAGAAAGCATTGCAACGCTATAGGCAGCATTGCATCATGGTGCAGCACGTGGGTTCACAATCCATCGCACATTGGGTCATGACCCACAGTTTGAGAAATGCTACTCTATTGTATGTGAATCACCAATCAGTTTGTGATTGCACTAACAGATGTTCACTTTAATCTCAGGCCAAGTCAGCTGAGACTTTATTTTTCATAATTCCACCATGGAGTCTGTTTACTAGGTGTTTGCATTTGAAAATTGTAAAGCTTTGCATTGTTAATAACCTTTACTCATGCTTTTACATTTGCAGTTGGATGTTCCGTTCATGTGTAAACAAAAATCTTCAACATTTGTCTGCTGCTGAATCAGTCAAGAGCTTTGGTGACCAGCATAATGCAGTGAATTCTTTGTAAACAACCTGCCTTGGCTCTTAGTGTTTTTTCTCGTTATTTACGCTTCCATGAAGCTCAGTTGTTGCCTCTTAACTCTGGTTCTTGGATCTAGTGTTTTTGCACTAGAAAATGTGGCCACCAACCTGACAGTTCCATCTGGGACAAGGTTCCTGCCGCTCAACGCATCATTTCTTCCCATCTTACGAGCCTTGGCAAAATCATCTGTAGCACAGGATGTCATAGTGAAAGAGGGGAACTATGCTTTTATTCAATGCAAGCTGAACACAAGCTCGTATGACTCCATCCTTTGGTATAACTCAAAAGGAAATCTGCTAGAGCATAATGGAGGAGGTAAGTGGTAGTATTTTCCTAGCTTGATGCAATAGACCAGATGTACTGTAATTATCTGGACCTTTGCAATTCATCACACTTTATTTTTTTAAGATACATGAAAGGAAAACCATTCCTTCTGGATTATTGACCTCCTTTAACTAGTGCTTGCTGGTTTATTACTTTCTATTACTGCAAAAGATAAATCAACAATCACAATCGGGTTTTTAGATTTGTTTTAGTATCATTATTTGAACCATTGACCTCTCTAGTATTAAAATATTTTATTGACTAGGAGCCCAATTCTGAGCTCCACGTACCAGTTTACCACTGGCACACACCATCACAAATGTGCCATAAAGCACATTTGCAATGGTTAGTGCTGGCTGAGCGCAGGTGTTGGCCCAGTGCGAGCCCACACTGGGCTACCGTCAGTGCGAGGCCATCTGCTGCCAGGCGGTGGAGAGGTGAGTAATCGTGGGGGGGGGGCTTTTCAAGGTAGGGGGAGGGCAGGAGGGAGGCGTGGCGGGGGAAGGGAGGAGGGTGGGACCAGTTGAGCTTGTCTCCACCAGACCCTGAGCCCCATGTAAGGCCGCGTGGCCTGACAAGGGATTCTCCAATTCTGCACCGGCTTTAAAGCCACTGCAGAATCAAGTAGCCCCATTGCAGGGCTATTTCTCTTACCCAGGGGAAGGGGATGAAAGTCCCCTATCCCCAAGGAGCCACTGCAGGCTGCCCTGGTTGCATGTTGGATGCCGCAGTAGCCATTTTGGCGCTAAAGCAGCCCCAAGCTCTGGGCAGCTCAGAATTGGGCTGCCTGTAAACGTATTTGGCCTTGGTTAACTAAAAGGCTCACATTTACATGTTGTGAGTTGTCCATCTGTCCTATCTTGTATTGCCCCCTGCTTAGAGGCCCTATTCATAAGGTATTATGAGAAGCCTCCAACTCAGTAGTAGAGTACATGCTTTGTATGAAGAAAATTGTAGATTCAAGCTCTGTGATCCCAGGTAGGGCAGAGGAAAATTCCTGTATGCAACCCTGGTGAGCTGCTGTCTCTCTGTGGTGACAATATGTAAAGTATTAACTATAAATCTGTAACAGTAT
Organism: Tiliqua scincoides; assembly: GCF_035046505.1. Lineage (NCBI taxonomy): Eukaryota > Metazoa > Chordata > Lepidosauria > Squamata > Scincidae > Tiliqua > Tiliqua scincoides. Next base: position 196,007,377 of record NC_089822.1, read on the forward strand.
AGTAAACTCTTGTATTTTTGTCTTTAGATGGAAGATGGTTGATTTCCGATACTGTCCTTAATATCACAAGTGTAACTTTTGGTGACCGGGGGCGATACACTTGTGTTGCTACTAATGAAAATGGCATTTTGTATTACTCTGTCACCCTCAGGGTGGTCTCCACATCTGGGGACATGGGCATCTACTACATGATTGTCTGCCTTGTTGCCTTTACTATCACCTTGATCTTAAATATAACACGTTTGTGCATGATGAGCAGCCATCTCCGCAAGACAGAGAAGGCCATCAATGAGTTCTTCAGGACAGAAGGAGCTGAGAAGCTGCAGAAGGCCTTTGAAATTGCCAAACGCATTCCTATCATTACCTCTGCCAAGACTCTTGAACTGGCCAAAGTCACCCAGTTTAAGACCATGGAATTTGCTCGCTACATCGAAGAATTGGCCAGAAGTATCCCTCTTCCACCACTAATTTTGAACTGTAGGGCCTTCATGGAAGAGATTTTTGAAGCAGTGCGAGTTGATGACCCCGATGAAGTTGTAGATGGAGTCAAACAGACCCAGGCCCTTGGTGCTCAAGAGGCACTGTACCCCTTAAACCCAGAAATCAAGCGTAGTCATTCCCCAGCAGGGGATTCGGATGATGGCTCGGTGAATGACCATGGCAAAGAAATAGCTGTTGAGGTATCAGTCCACCTTCAGTCAGAAGCACAAAGCATTGACACTGTTTCCCATGACAGTGTCCCCTCCATACCTTCTGAAGAGGAAGCCTGTGCTTAATCCAAATAGAGCCGCAAAGGCATATGTATAAATGCAGCATCTGATTTCTTGAACATTTTAAGAGAAACGGAACAGCAGAGTTACAAATGCACAAAAACTAGGGTGTGTGCCTGTGTGTGTTAATTGCTCCAGAGACTAGAAGGTGCCAAACCAGATAGCAGAAAGGTGGATTGGTGTTCTGTTACATAGCTATGTTCATCTACAGATTGAAAACCAACTTAGGAGAAATTGTTTTAAAATTCTCCTTAGCAAGAGTGTTATTGCACATACTATTGGGAGCATTATACAAAATGAATTTTTTGTCCCAATCTTTGATCATCTCAAGTATTTTATCAGAAGACCCTAAACAAACCAAAAATCAGTTAATATGAACTGTTTTTCCCACATCTACAAGAAAACTCAGATTCCTAAATGTGCCCATGTAATGCTAATTTCAGTGTGTGACAGTCTGGTTCAGCAAATCTGAATTTATGAGATAATGCTCGTGTATCCTAAGTACTGTAGCAAGAGTAAGGGTTTATTCGATGGTTTCAAAACAATTCTGGGAAGCTAGAAAAAAAACCAGAGCTATCATTTTTCTATGCTTGCCTATGTTGCACTCAGATGCAACACTAGAACTAGAAAATGGAAACCTGAATGCAGATTTTGGCATCTGAATCTCTCACTACAGCCAAGAACTTATACTTGGCCATTTATTTGGTGCTAATTGCCAAGTGTTCTGAGGTGCTTTTTGTTTCTTTTTCAAGGCAACTCAAGATGTCAGCACTATGAGTATCGTCTACTGAAACTGGAGTGCTGACTGACCTGCCAAAATATTCTAGTGCCATCAGCATTGCCATGAGGTAGGGAACAGCAGCATAACTAAAAAGTTATGATCTTGTCAATGGGTCTGCAATAAATAAACCCAGACACTGAAAAGAAAAAGAAAATAAGAAAACCCAGCTTTCTCAGGCACTTTTCCCTCAATAAGGGAGAGGAATGTTCCTAGGACTCTGCTCCTAGACAAACTAGATGATGTTTCTTGTAACAGTTAAAAAAGATGAAAACAGTTGCAGGAGCCTGCTATTCTGAGCAGAGAACTGGGGGAGGAGAAACGTCATTCTGCTCTGGGAGGAATGAGAAAGGTGTCCAGAGCGGTTCATCCATGAGATCAACTGAAGCCATTGCCTCAAGAAGCAGATTGTTGGGGACTGCCTACCTCCATCCACCCCCTTTCCTTCACTGATCTTCCTCCTCCTCTGGATTGGAATACAAAGGGGCAAACAGAAGTTTGGAGGAGAAGAGAGCCATGGGCTAGACCAGGGGTGCTCAAACTTTCAACTTTAGGGATGCTGGACCTTTAAAAAGTGTATAGAAGAGAGAATTTCAGCAGGTGCAACTTGTCATCCCACAGATAACAAGCTACACCTGTTGAAATTCTCTCTTCTATACACTTGTTAAAGGTCCAACATCCCTAAAGTTGAAAGTTTGAGCACCCCTGGGCTAGACTGTTGGAGAAGCAGAAGTTGCCACATCATGAAGTAAGGGGGAGCAGCAAGTGGCTTGCTGCCTCAGGTGCCAGGAGGTCTTGGGTGGGTCGATAAGAGTCTGGGAGTAGCAGTTTTTAGTGGAAAGGGGCATAGCAGCTTCCCTCAATCATCCCATTGCTGAAATTTGCAGCTCCCTGCTGATGCTTAGAGCTATCAGGAGACTATTACACCCACTCAGTGATATGGTGTCTCTTTAGCTGGAACTAATATTGCTGTGCTCCATAAAGGACATGTGGCTATCATCCTGAGTGACCTCTATCTAAGAATGAGATTTAGGTGTGTCTATACATGCATCGAGTGGTACAGTGAACTGTACCATTTCAGACCACAGGTAGGGACTACCACTTCTGAATGTTTCCTCGCATAAAATAAGTTCCTGCAGATAGAAACCTAGCCTTATTGAAGAGAGAGATTCTTGCACAGCCCTTTGTTGGCTTTTCTGGTTTTTTATTTGCAGGGAGTTTTCAACAAAAGGGAGCACTCCAAAGTGTAGCTGCCTCACCTGCAGTTCAAATTGGTGCAATCCGTTCTACCATGTTGTTCTGCTGCACATGTAGACCAATCCTCCTTCAGCATATTGCTGGCACATGACACCAAGCAGGTCCTGTCCCTTCCCATCTTCTCCCGTTTTCCCATGCTATTAATTGACCCAAAGGGAGCTTCCTAGGGCCAAACTATGCCATGTAGAATTAGAAAATAGGCTGAGCTGATAACTGAGTAATGGAAAGAGGATTAATTGCTGGTTTGTTTGTCTCCTTCCTTAAGAGAAAGAATGTGGCTGTCTGTCCACCTGCTTGGCCTGTGCTTTCTTTTCTTTCATGTTGTGTTGTTGTGTCAGCCAATTGTGTGTGTTACCCATATGAATGAATGTCTTTGCTGCTTATTATGCCCTCAGAGGCCTAGGAAATCAATATAGTCTCCTGCTTTCATTACTTGGTGTTTTCCCTTCTCTTTTACATTTTAAAAGTGTTTCACTTTAATTGCATTTTCCATTCAGTTTGGATTTAATGTATGTAAGGCTTGTCTGCACTCCACAAATTAATTTCTTTAAACTGCTATAAATCTATTACCAAATCATTTTAACAACTTGGCAACAAGAACCCCATTTAATTTCTTCTTTCCTTGCCATTCTATTCATAAAATATCATTTGAGCTGGCAGCCATTGAAGGGAAATGAGCAGGATTTTGAGGAGGATTTAATATTACATTTATAACCATTGAAGTGGGTGACAGACAGAAATCAAAGTCATTGGCAAGGAACCCCAACTGTAAGAGAGAAAATCTGAATCTTATTCACCTGTCAGTATTTACCTTGCATTTCTTCCCATAAAAATTTGTATTGTTAAACTAGCATGATCATTCACTTGCCAGAGGGATATACTTCTGTAAGAATATATGTCTCACACAGGGAGTTTATCCCTAACCTCTGAAGGTGTTCTTCATATTGGGGTAACCCACTTCTGACGCACAGATGTTGCCTGTTTTCAGTCCTAGCTCCACAATGTTCCCTGCATTATCCTAAGTCCTTCCTGAAGACAGGGACTAACAGCGCAGTCTTATACAGGTGTACTCAGACATATGTCCACTACAATGTCACGTAGTCCCAGGTAAATGTATATAAATGCAGCCTAAAATGCAGCAGATTTCCAATAATCCAGTAATTTTGAGACTTAAGTGCTACCCCAATTATTGAATGTGCCCATCTAACAGGTCTATGCTGGAATGAAGCATTGCCAACATCTCTTGAGCAGCTGCATCAGCTTGGAGCATTTGTCAAGTCCTTGTTACCTGGACATGTGTTCACTGCACCTCAACCCACTTCAGGCACACTTCTCTGCCTTGTCAGGGTGAGGCCTGCTCTATGGTCCTGGATGTCGGCGAGGGCCCTTAACCTCCAGCAACCATTCCACTAGGATATGCAGCCAGAACCAAGCGCATCCAGCACCTCCACAGCCTCACTGTGGCCAGGAACCATTTTGATGCGGAACTATCAGGAAAGCTGTCATCTTGGATGCCAAACTATTGCAGTTTGACTGTACTGCTGTGTTACTGAGATGTTCACATAAACTAATCTGGCAAAAGTGGCTTCATGAGACTGCTTGACAGATAAACTTATCTGAAGTTCTCGGTTAGAACAGGAGACCAATTCATTCCCTAACCCTGTGCTGATAATGGTCAATACAGCTATTCGATGAAGACGTTCTGAAGTACAGCATTAGAATTTGGCCATGTTTGATGCTAAATGCTGCAGTCCTGAGTCTGTGCAGGAAACCTATCTCAGCAGTTCAATTAAGTTAACAGTCTGAATGTTTAATCACGCACCTCACCATTTGCAGTCAGAAGAGAACATTCCTACAATCTTCCAAGAGCAAACGCTCTTTGAACTCTGGAAACAGACTAAAGGTTTTTATCCCATTAACCTGTGCCCTTCCAGTTAAATTTTGCAACGGTGAAATCCACAGGCTGTGTGTTCCACCCAAAAGAATTCTTCCGTTTTCATTCCTTGTTCAGAGTTGAGTCCAGCGTAATTCTCTGAAAAATCCAGCTGCGCCTTAACACTGTAGCATTTGGCATGGCAGTGACAACTCAAATGATTGTTGAATACATTCATAGGCCAAATAATCACATCAGATAATAATAATTTTTCCTTTCTGGACTTAAGGTCTCTGTACCTTCATAACCTGATGGTGTTGTATTCTTTGGAGACATAACTAGCAAATCAAGGTTTCTTTTTATGGAGTTTCCAGTCTGGCGGGCTTAAAGAAAGCAGTGCTAATGGTTCCATCATGCAAGTAGCAAGACAGAAAACCAAAAGATACTGGAAGTGGGTGTGGGGTCTGCAGAAAATACATTCAACATGCCCTGTTTAATTCTTGTGCTCATGGCGTTTGAAAAATAATAATAATAATGTTGATAAATTCAAATGTGTGTTCTTATCTTTCTGAAGTGCTTTAGATAGAGGTAATATATCAAAGAGAATGTCCACCAGAAAGAGACCTTAAAAATAAAAGGCAGTATTTCTCTGTAGCCTAAGGTTTTCTCTCTCTCTCTCTCTCTCTCTCTCTCAGTTCTAAGTCATATATTCATTTTGCTCCATGATATGTATTGTATCCCATCCTTAGTCTTATGTAAATGACTTCCTTGTATGACTCGGGGTGCAATCCTAACCCCTTATGTCAGTACTTTCCAGCCAATGGGACATGTGCTGCATCCTGCAGTTGGGTGTCATTCACGGAGGCCTCCTCAATGTAAGGGAATGTTTGTTCCCTTACCTCAGAGCTGCATTGCCCTTATGTCAGTGCTGGAGAGCACTGACATGAGGGGTTAGGATTGCACCCTAAGGGACCAATCCTATCCAGCTTTCCAGCACTGATGCAGCTGTGCCAACACAGCTGATGCAGCTGTACCAACACAGCTTCCTGCCATAGGGGAGCAGTCACAGAGGCCTTCTCAAGGTAAGGGAATGCATGTTTTCCTACCTTGGGACTGCATTGCAGCTGCATCAGTGCTAGAAAGTTGGTCAGGATTGGGGCATAAAAAGTATGGAATTTCTCTTGTCTCTGTTCAGTGTAACAAAATTAGTCCTAGTGGCTAACTAAGTTTAGGATACCATCCGATCTATTATTTTCACTGAGTAGATTAAAAAAATTATTAGAACTGGATGCATGGTGTGGAATGCGTTGTGAAGTGCAGATAGTTTTCTAACAAACCTTTACAAAATGTTGACAAAGTTATTAATTTATATGGAATAGATTGATGGTGTTTGCATTTGTTTGATGCAGTGAACTAAACATTAATGTAGGAGTCCTCAGGTGACCAACTTTATATGCCCATTCCTAAATAAATTCTCCCCCCAACCGATGCAGTCATGTCAATGGAGCATGCACTGTATCTTCAGGAGGGCAGTCCTAAAGGCCTCTTGAAGAGAACAAGGTTCCTTGACCTTGGTGTAAACCTCTGCTTCCCAGAGATTTACTTGGATCTGCACCAGCTTTTTCACTAGTGCAACTCTGAGTGAACCCAGGGAGGTGGTTCAAGACTGGGAAGGGGGAATACGATAATGGCAGACCTGCTGCTGCTTCCCTTCCCTTGACACATGCCATCCCTGCCCCATTTCCCAAAAGATGGATGAATGCAGGGGGGTGGTTCAAAGCTGGAAAGGGGGATGAGATAATGGCAGAGCTGCTGCCGCCAACAGCTGCCCCTTGCCCTTGACCCCATTCCTGCTCTCGTTCCTGTCCCATTCTTCCCCCATGCTCCCGCCCACACCAACTTGCTGGCATTGGGGCATCTTCATGAGCCACTTCTGTTTGACTGGTGCCACTCACTGCTTATGGCAGGGGTGCAGTTGCATGTGATAGTGTGCTGTGTTTTGTGATGCCAGAAAGGCCACTGGGCTACCATTCATCCTTAAAGATGTCCCTTGCAGAATGTCCAGTTGTACCTGTTTACTTATTTCTAATGTCTTTTGTAAATCATGAGATTGTCTTGTCCTGTTTCTTAGCCTCCTGATTTTTGTACGTAGCATTAAAAAGCTGAAGTGTTACTGTCTAATATCCTGCTGAAGTAATTTGTATTCTGAAGATTTCTGCATCTTTGTTTTCTGTTAACAGCATAGGTTTTCATACTTTCATATAAAATACAACGTTTCTCCCCAGAATAAAAACAATCATTAAAAGCCTGGATTGTGTTTCTGATTTTATGTTTCCTCTGACCAACTGTCCAATAAAAGTTCTTAAATAACTGGCATTAGCTGTTGCCAGTGAACTTCTCATGTAATCAGAGAAAGTTTGCTAGAGTATTTGATCATTTGAGTGTCTGTCCATATCTTTACGTCTTTGATGTGTTTTGATGTCCTAAAGCCCTTTGGCAATCTGTAATAAATTCTCCAAGGTCAAAAGACAAGTGGCTGTAGAATAATTGAACTGTAAGAGCTGTGTTGCAGCAGATCTAATTGGCACTTTGCTAAATGTACAGGTTCTTGTTTATTTTTCATAAATTCCATCTGTGTCACAAAACTGGATTTCAGAAAAGGAACACCTCATTAACAAAGTCTGCACAGCAAATAGAACAATTTAAAAGCTGGGGGGAAAAATGGATGAGTGTAAGATACCAGGGGTGTCAAAATCTTGCATTGCTCTTAGGACCATTGAGAGTTAGATCATAACACCGACAACTAAAATATTTCTTGCCAAGGAGAGAATAACTCCTTAAGGAAAAAGTGGAACAATATGTTTTATTTGGATCACTTAACACTTAAAATGCATGATCTAATATTTCAGAATATACAACACTCTTCAGTAAATGAGAGAACAGTGAAAAAAATATAGAGGTTTCTGGAGCAGATTTTTTGGCTGCCCCTGTTTGCAGACTTTCTTCAGATTTTATATGTACAGAGCACATTGATGCCAATGAGTCATTACTTATCCTAGTTGTATTACAGGTAAAGCTGCAGTCCTATATGTGCTTTTTTGAGACAAAAACCCCCCTGAACACTGTTCGACATGCTTATTTGAGACTAAACACTGAATAAATTGCACTGTAAGTCTCAAATCATGGAGTGGCCTCCTAAGCCAAATTAGCACATGAAAACTGGAACTAAACACCCAGCTATAAAACCAGACAGAATATTGGATTAAATAACAAGCAATTACAATTGCTTAGAATAATTTCATCCTGAAAATTAGAATAATTAGAATAAGAATGCCCCGTCTCCACTTTTCAATTGCATTATAAAAATACAGTCAAGTGCCACCATCACACAAAAAATCAAAATGTTGCTAGTTCTTCTGCTGGATTACATCCCTGAAAGAATGCAGATGTGCCCTGGTGCATGTCTGCAGCATGAAAAAGATGTGATTTTGAGTATGGTTATCCTCCTTTTTTCATGACATCAAATAAGAGCCATTCAAATAAAGAAAGATTGTTCGTGCATACCTGTGAACATGATCACAATCTTTCAGAGGCTGAAAGATTCATGTTTTGCTGAAAAGGGGTATGACAATCTGAAACCCTTTTTAGTTTCAAAGATACTGTGGATGTTGCTAATTAGTTAGCCAGCTTGTTCCATTCAAGGGAATAAAAAACAAGTCTTAGTAGACTATCATTTGTCCTCAAAACAAAAATGAGTTTTATCAATGGAGCAACACTCTTGTGCAACTCAAATTCAAACTGACGTTAATGCCAAAACAAATTAGCAGATATAGATGTCTGTGGCACACCTGTCCATCCATCTGCCTGGGGGACCCCAAATGGTAATCAGAGTGTCCGTGAATTCACAAAGGCACAGTATGCTCTGTGTTGTTTTTAATTAAGGCAGTCTGCCCAGTATGACAGCCACTAGGAGATGGATGGGACAGAGACCATTGCTATGAGGCATCATTTTAACACAGAGATGCACAGTGGTTACTTTAAACTGACATACCAAACAGGACAAGTTACCAGAAAGAGATTTGTGGCAGCCTGTGGCTACTCTACTTCAGTAAAAATTAAAAACCAACTTTGTGCCAAAATTTGGCACTCAGATTTTTGAAGGAAGGAATATATACATTTCAGTGGTAAAGCAGATTCATGTTCTAGCACTAAGTTGCAGAGGACTCTGGGCCAAAACCCTGCACTGGACCCTCATGATGTTTCCTGCCTGCCCTGGCCCCTACTTGCAGGTTTGATGCTACCACTGCCACCAGTAAGGAGGGTTGTGAGGATCAGCCCCACAAGGTTGACCCATTGATGGACAGGGACCCTCAGCCATTGCTCCATGTGGCCAATCCCTGATACAAGGAATTGCTAGCTGAGAGAAGAATGAAGACAAGCTGACAGCTGGCTGCATGATGTCCCCTAAATGACTGGTGTGGATGAACCTTTCGCAGGTTCAATGCCATTTCAAGGAAGGCCGGTCAGAAACCCTGGAGTACTACTGCTAATCAATGAAGAAAAAACTGAGCTGGATGGTCTGAGTAATAGTAAGGCACCTTCTTATATTTATAGGCAAGTACTGTATTAATACAATCTATGAAAATCTGGATATCATTCATAACAGCTCTAAATGAAAACCAGGGCACAGGCATCGAAAGAAGGGAACCCTAACTGGCCCCTGGACAAACCCATGAGAGTCTCTTTGTTCCATTCCCATGGGAGATCAAGGCATGCATGAATGAGTGTCAGCTCCAAATATAAGACTGCTCCTTTGAGATTAAGACACAGAGATCATTCAGAGAACGAATTCCATATATGGAATTGCTCCTCATTATGCACTCATTCCTTACTTACCACCTCCTTTTATTTTCAAATATTTGCATCTCTCCTTTGTGTTTTGACAAGCATTCAAGGGAAAATGTTAAAATGTGCGCAAATGCCAAGGGTGAAAACAATTGTCGTACTAAAAGCAGTACAGAAATTTTAAACATAGAACCAACTGTCAAAGCATAAAACATTGCAGCACCAATGTTGGTTAAGCATACCTTGACCACCTTCTGGAACAAAAAGGTCTTTACATGCTAGGAGTAGGTGCCTGCACACACATGACACAGGTTTCATGTTCAGAGATCTGATCATCAGCAAGCATTCCAAATTGCATGGAATCAGGGCTGGCCCAGCTATGAGGCCCACTGAATGTACTGCTTCAGGCGATAGGCTGGGAGGGGCAGCAAGCGGATGGAAAAAACCCCTGCTGCCCACCAGTTCCCCTAGCATGTCACCAACTTGCCAGTTCTACCTGGCTACCCCATCCTCTTCCCAAATGTCCTCCTTGACTGCATAAGGGAGGAGAACTTCCTTGTTCTCCAGCACTGCCACCACCAAAATCTTTTATTGAGCACTCACAGGAGAGTGCTCAGGAAAAGAGTCAGGGTTGCTGCTGCCTTTTCTCCCCCGTCATTTCCTGTAAAATAACCAGGTGGAAGGGTGCTGGAAACAAAACTTCCAGTACCCCCAGGATCCCAATTAGTGGCCACTTTACACAAAGCAGCAGATTGGGGGGGGGGGGACAAGGACAGTAAGATGCATGCTGGAAGGAGGCATGCACTGGTGGGCAATGAATTGATGTTGAGTGTCTGCTGGGAGAGGCAGTGGATCAGCTTGGGCCACCCCTGCATGGAAGGTTGCATACATCTCTTTAGGTATAAGGCCTTTTCAAACAAATACCAGATGGATAGCTGCTGGAGGTCCAAGACCGCTTTCCCTGTCCTCTGAAGGCAGGGGGCTGGGAAAGAAATGAGTAGTGGGTAGTTGCTGGTATCATATTATGCAGGATTTCAACCTTTGCTAGAGATGTATGTATCACAAACTGCTGATTCTGAGTTCATTTCCCTAGTGCCAAAAACAGATGTTTAAATCTGTAATTATCAGCATTTAACACTAGAGGCAGCTGTTGCTTTTTACATGAAGGAGATACAAAAGGAGCTAGCATAAAAAGCAGGAGCCTTATATAGCCTCAACTTGACTGGGCGTGCAGAAATTTAAGGCTTCAATCCTATGCACACTTATCCTGGAGTAAACCCATTGAACTCAATGGAACTTACTTCTAAGTAGACATGTATAAGATTGCACTGTAAGGCTATTACGTGGTCAGAGCTTCTGAGTTTGGTCCATAATCGCAGGAGATTTGCTGACCTAGTTTTCATAATAGTTTTTTAATCTTTGGATTTCTCCATTACAGCTAAATGACAGGCATATTTTTAAACCGTTCTATAAAAGCAGGAAGAACCGAAATGTACATCAGTGAAAGCTGCATTCCTCACTGCATCAAACCTTGTACAGCAAAAACCAGTCAGTTAAGCTCTTTTAAAATCCTATCAATTTCAGTAGGAGAGTTAAGCACATGCTTAAACCCCTCCCATTAAAATCAATGGGATTTAATGTATTTAGTGTTCACATTCCTCTAAGGCAGGGGTGCCCAAACCCTGGCCCTGGGGCCACTTGTGGCCCTTGAGGGCTCCCAGTCTGGCCCTAAGGAAGCCCCCAGTCTCCAATGAGCCTCTGGCCCTCTGCAGGCTTGCTGGAGCCCACACTAGCCTGATGCAACTGCTCTCAGCGTGATGGCCAACTGTTCGATCTCTCGCGTGAGCTGTGGGACGAGGGCTCCCTCCACTGCTTGCTGTTTCACATCTTTGATGCGGCAGCAAAGGAAAGGCTGGCCTTGCTTTGTGCAAGGCCTTTTATAGGCCTTGAGCTATTGCAACACCTTCATTCATTCATATAAGTTCCATCTCTAATATATTCATTTATGTAAATTTATTCAAATTTAAAATGTAAATTAATTCTTTTTTCCTGGCCCCCAACACAGGGTCAGAGAGATGATGTGGCCATTCTGCCAAAAATTTGGACACCCATGCTCTAAGGCAGTGGTTCTCAAACTGGTGGGTCGCAACCCCCCAGCTCATGTAACGATGCCCCATTCCCTTTAAGGGGTGGGGGCAGGGGAAAAGCAGCAAAGCGATCCCCAGGACTGCACCCCTGTGGGGGAAGGGGGTGCTATCTTTAAACAAAACTTACATGCTACCCAGGTCCAGGGAGTGTGGGAAGCCCCGTGGAGCGCTTGCAGGGCTCCCTGCGGCTTCTAAACAGTGCAAGTTGCAAGTGTGACAAAACTGGAAATTCCACTTTCGGTTTAATTGCACTTGCAACTTTCACTGTTTAGAAGCCGCGGGGAGCCCTGCAAGCGCTCTGCGGGGCTCCCCACACCTCCGGACCCTGGGAGCACATATGTTTTGTTGAAAAATAGCACCCCTCCCCCCCGCAGGGGTACAATCCTGGGGATTGCTTTGCTGCCCCTGCTCCCACCCCTGCAAAGACTGACCCCGGGAGTAAATCTCCTGGAACATTTGAGAATCACTGCTCTAAGGAGTTCAGAGCAGCTTATGTGGCTCCCACCCCCCCTTTTATTCTTACAACAACCCTGTGAGGTAGGTTATGCTGAGAGAGAGAGAGAGAGAGAGAGAGAGAGAGAGAGACTAGCTAGGAAGCTTCATGGCCATGCAGGTATTTGAACCTGGGTCTTCCTAGTCCAAGTTAAGCACTAATCATTACATTACACTTAGAAATGTTGGCTGGATCATGTTCCTATTTTTCTGTCTCTTAAGAATCACTGAAGATTAAGGGACAGGCCACAATTATTTCTCTGACGACTGCTGTGATTAACATTTAAAACTTGCAATTCTTAGCAGATCCTAGGTGACTCTGAGCCCATAACAACACACACTCTCTCAGCTGAATCCAGAACATTGTTGTGGGAGGAATGACACCACATGGCCAGCCAGAGCTCTTTGGAGGACATTTCCATTTGGTGTATTGCTGAAAAATGCACAGGAGTCCCACTGGCAAGACACTGGTGTCTTTGGCATCGAGCATTTCCTGTTGGTGACAGTGAAGTACCGTATTTTTCGCTCCATAAGACGCACCTGACCATAAGACGCACCTAGTTTTTAGAGGAGAAAAACAAGGAAAAAAATATTCTGAACCAAATAGAGTAATAAAATATTTAATAAACTATAACAGAATAACATTTGAACCATATAAAGTGAACAGCAGTCAACAGTGGCATTAAGGACCATTATCACTGTCATTAACAAATGGAGAGACTTAAAGGTTTGAGCACTCTAGTATTCTGGAAACACCAAGAACTCATCATCGCTAGAGTCAGAATTTATGAAGCTCACAAAAGCAGATGCACACAAATAGGGGATCACATTATCTTTCTGCTACAATGATGTTCTGCCAAATTCCAATCCACTGGGCCTCGTGCCCGCTTAAGGCTGATCAGTCCCCCTTGTGCAACTCACCAGTGCAGCAAGCAAAAATGAGTCCAGTTCCAGTCCACAGATGCCAAGTAAATCAGTCCCATCATTCAGAGTTACCAAATCAGAGTCCAGAGCCAATAAGCCAAATTACAGTCCAAGGTCAGGTTCCAGGTAGATCAGTTAAATCCACCAGGGTATCCAAGTCCAGTCAGATTCCAAATTCAATAAATCCAGCCAGTCTCCTCTCCTACCTCCAACCTGCACTCCTTCAAAACCCACAAACCCTTTCTGCCTCTGGTACTCCTTATATCCCTGAGGACCCTATTGCCTTCCAGTGGCTGCAGCTGTGCCCAGGATGCCCAGGCCTTACCCTTAAAGGGGCCACTGCTGACACCACATCTACCTCCTCACCAGATCTTCCTGGATTCCAATACAAGGGGGGGGGGGAGCAGATCTCTATACAGACCAGTGCAAAAACAGGGGAAAGGTGTGGGGGAGGTAAGATCTTTGTATAGGCATCACAGCAAGACCATTGCAAAACCCCTTGCACACAGAACCAACAGAAGGAAGTGGGGGGGGGGGTGCAGATCTCCATACATACCAGTGCAAAAGCAGGGGAAAAGTGTGGGGCAGATAAGATCTCTGTATAGGCATCACAGCAAGACCATTGCAAAACCCCTTGCACACAGAACCAACAGAAGGAAGTGGTGGGGGGGTGCAGATCTCCATACATACCAGTGCAAAAGCAGGGGAAAAGTGTGGGGCAGATAAGATCTCTGTATAGGCATCACAGCAAGACCATTGCAAAACCCCTTGCACACAGAACCAACAGATGGAAGTGGGTGGGGTGCAGATCTCCATACATACCAGTGCAAAAGCAGGGGAAAAGTGTGGGGGAGGTAAGATCTCTGTATAGGCATCACAGCAAGACCATTGCAAAACCCCTTGCACACAGAACCAACAGATGGAAGTGGGGGGGGGCACAGATCTCCACACATAGCAGTGCAAAAGCAGGGGAAAAGTGTGGGGCAGGTAAGATCTCTGTATAGGCATCACAGCAAGACCATTGCAAAACCCCTTGCACACAGAACCAACAGATGGAAGTGGGGGGGGCGCAGATCTCCACACATAGCAGTGCAAAAGCAGGGGAAAAGTGTGGGGCAGGTAAGATCTCTGTATAGGCATCACAGCAAGACCATTGCAAAACCCCTTGCACACAGAACCAACAGAAGGAAGTGGGGGGGGGGCGCAGATCTCCACACATAGCAGTGCAAAAGCAGGGGAAAAGTGTGGGGCAGGTAAGATCTCTGTATAGGCATCACAGCAAGACCATTGCAAAACCCCTTGCACACAGAACCAACAGATGGAAGTGGGGGGGGGGCGCAGATCTCCACACATAGCAGTGCAAAAGCAGGGGAAAAGTGTGGGGCAGGTAAGATCTCTGTATAGGCATCACAGCAAGACCATTGCAAAACCCCTTGCACACAGAACCAACAAATGGAAGTGGGGGGGGGTGCAGATCTTCATACATACCAGTGCAAAAGCAGGGGAAAAGTGTGGGGCAGGTAAGATCTCTGTATAGACATCACAGCAAGACCAGTGCAAAACCCCTTGCACACAGAACCAACAGATGGAAGTGGGGGGGGGGGGTGCAGATCTCCATACATACCAGTGCAAAAGCAGGGGAAAGGTAAGTCATCCCCAGTAGAGCCAATGGGGCTCACTCCCAGGGATGAGTGGACGGGAGAAAAGCCTGCCAGCGCCTCCTCTCCCAGGGAGGAGCCCGTCTCAGTCCCTGGGCTCCCTGGGCTCACTCCCTAGGCTCGCTCCCTGGGCTCATAAGCCTGCCAGGGGCTCACTCCTAGGGATGCGTGGACAGGAGAGAAGCCCGCGATTGACTCATTTCGCCTGAGATGGACTGGTAGCTCCAGGATCGACATAATGAGCACCCCTGCTCTAGGGGCTTGCTCAGCAAGACTGCCATCCCACCCAACCACCCCCGCTTTCCTGGGAGTGAGCCCCAGTGACTCTGAGACTTACTTCTGAGTAGACACGTGGGCTTTCTCAGCGAGCCAGCCATCCCACCCACCCACGCCCCCTTTCCTGGGAGTCAGCCCCAGTGACTCTGAGACTTACTTCTGAGTAGACACATGGGCTTTCGCAACAAGCCTGCCATCCCACGCACCCACCCCCGCTTTCCTGGGAGTGAACCCCAGTGACTCTGAGACTTACTTCTGAGTAGACACGCGGGCTTGCTCAGCAAGACTGCCACCCCACCCATTCCGCTTTCCTGGGAAGCGGAGCCGAGCAGAGCGGGCAGGGGGCGGGGCCAGGGGCGGAGTTTTTTTTTTTTTTTTGCGCAGTATTCGCTCCATAAGACGCACACACTTTTCCCCCCACTTTTTTGGAGGGAAAAAGTGCGTCTTATAGAGCGAAAAATACGGTAGGT
Organism: Tiliqua scincoides; assembly: GCF_035046505.1. Lineage (NCBI taxonomy): Eukaryota > Metazoa > Chordata > Lepidosauria > Squamata > Scincidae > Tiliqua > Tiliqua scincoides. The sequence goes on from NC_089822.1 coordinate 196,022,867, forward strand.
TTCTGGAATGACTGCATATAACCAGGGTAATAGCCTGGGCTACTATGTATCTGTCTAATGCATCTGATGAAGTGTCACGCATCTAATGAAATGGACTATAATTCACAAAAACTTGTCTTAAAGTACATTAATTATGACACTGTGCCACAAGACTCTCTGTGGTTTTTGCCGTTACAAACATGGCTAGCCCTCTGGAAGTCTCAGCTTTGGAACACTGCTTTGGGGACAATTACTGGCAGGATTTGCCAACTTTTTTCTGGCAATATTTCTGGCCTTTAGCAGCTGCATGACAAGCAGAAGCTCAGAAGCTGATCTTTTGTCCTGCCAGGAGGAAATTTCTGCCTGCCAGGCAGCTGTTCAAAGCACAAGAGTCTTGCCAGGAAAAAGCAATTGGCTACCTTACTGACATTCCCTTAATGGTTGAGTTTCCTCTGGGAGGGTAGAACTGGAACTAAGTGACTGGTTATCACACCGATTGGAGATTTATATATTAATCATCTGAACCCACAGGAAAGAGGCCCCTGAGAAATCCCCTGAGGACATCAACAACTTCCACTTCACCTGGACAAGTTCATCAAGCAGGTTCACTTTCTGGACAAGGCAACATGATGGGCATATAAACACTGCCTTATCTCTGAAAACCACTGACTGTTATGCATGATTGAGACACATTCAGCTGGTTGACCAGAACACCACACAGTCCGTCACCTAGAGGCAAGCCCTATGATCCAGTCACATTTGTAGTTTCTTGGTCAGAGGCTGTACGTGTGTGCTTGTCTGCCAATGGAAGATGATACTTCATGCATCAGACAAAGTGGGCTCTAGTCCAGAAAAACTCATATGATAATAAATCTGTTATTGGGTGCTGCAATAATAGCACTTAGCATTTCTGTAGCATTTTTTTCAGTGTACAAAATGCTTCACATGTATTATCTTGATGGAATCCTTTATGTCACACTGAGTGACAATCCATGACAAAGGCAAAATCTGAACCCAGGAAATGCTGGGTTGCAGTTTGGTTTAGCCACTACCTTGCAACAAGTCTATGGACTCTTGTAGGTTTACAAAGGGGGAGAACAGGTGCAGCTGTAAGTAGTTATCCATTCTTCCATTTCTCAGTACAAAGGGTAATTTTGGAGTGGAGTGATAATTTCTATGGTTGCCACCTTTTTTTTGCTTCAATAAAAGCAGAAATTCTTTGAAAAGCTGAATCTAAGAGGACAACATGCAATGCAAACATATGTGCAAACATCCCTAAGAAAACAATGATTTATGGCCCAATACTATGGGGGTCTAACACCACAATTAGTAGTAATAGTAGATGCATATCTACTCAGAAGTAAGTCCCATTGTGTTCAGTAAGATCTATTCCCAAGAAAGTGTACATAGGAGTGTAGCTGTAGTGTGGTGGATCTCGCAATCTGCAACCATAAAACCTGGGATACTGGTGCAAAAGCTGCACCACTGTTGTGCACTACAGAGCTGCTGACCCAAATGACCAGAGGACCCAAGCATGTGACAGCAGCTCCCAGATGTTCTGCTGGAGCAGGTATGTCAGCTGTTGGGACAGGAGGGGGAGGATCTTGGTGGCAGCAGCACATACCAAGACCCTATCCCCCTTTCTCTGTCCCAAAATAGCCCAATAGTGAAGTGAGGGATGACAATTAAGAGTTGTGTTGGAGTGTGTGAGGATTTAGGGGTTTTGTGGGCTCTGCTGAAAGAGTATGTATTAACACCTTAAGGGAGTCTAGGGGAGGGGAGTCCAACCATCATTAATAGAGTGATAGGTCATTGAAGATATGGTAGCGGGGAACAGGTTGGCTGTTTCAGGAGAACAGAGTCAGTTGCTGACAGATTGTCCCTCTTTCTGGTCCTTCCCCCATCCTTCTGATCCTTGGCACTTTAGGCAGTGATCCCTTGAGTTTGTAACCGCTGCTCTTGAATGCCAGGTCAGTGAATAATAAAATCTGCTTAGTCCAATATTTAATCCTGGGTAGATGCTGTACCTGAACAGAGAGTCCATGCTCTGCCTAACATTCGTGCGTGACTCTCACTCTTGCACTGCTTAGGCAAGGACTTGACCAAAAGAGATGCTTTTTTATGAACGTCCTCAGCAAGGAGACAGAGGGGCGGGGGGGGGGGCAGAGTTCAGCATTGTGGTAGATGGAGATCCACCAGCAAGAGGCAGTAACAATCTCAAGATGGCCATCTCCCAAGCCTATACGAGCCTCACTTGGGCTACAGAAGAAAACTAGAGGCCCCTTCAGGTGCCCTTCACAACCACCACTGTGTTTCATCAGTCTGCATGGAGCCACTGGCAGTGCTTGGCCATCTGGCCCTTGCATCAGTGGGAGCACTGCACAGACAGCTAACCAAGGGCTATTCAGCCTAAACCCAGTGCCCTGCTTCTAGGCTTCTGTTCTGTCCAAAAAACACTTATCTTCCAATGCCTGCTTTTTGGCTAATTAACACCTCCTTTTCCAAGAACAGCAGCTGTGTGTGCAAAGGAATGACTACAGAACTCCTTATCAGTTTGAGCCATTAACAAAATTTATTGCTCTAAACACACTCCCTGCAATTCCTCTTGTTCAGAGGCTTTCCCCTCCCCAAAACTTCACTTAACTTAGTAGATAAAGGTCTAAAGCCTCCAGTCCAAGTCCACAGTCCAAACTCCAAAGCCAGTCTAGTCTTCCCAGTAGCAGTCCACTGCAGCAGAGTTCAGGTAATCCCTTCCTCTGTGTTCTCCAGCAGTGTCTCTTCCAGCAGGGTCCTGGCAGTCTACTCTTCTGTGAGTCCTCCAGCAGAGTTCTGATAGTTCCCTCCTCCAGGTAGGTCCATCCATGTGTGTCTTCTGGGGTTGCCTTTTATTCTTGTAGCCCCTTGTTAAGTCCAAATTAGGCTCAGCTGAGCCATCTCTTCAGTCAATGACCATTCAAAGAACCATCAAGGTCAAATGAAGCACAGGTTTCCTTCAGAGTCCCCATTGGTCTTGCTTGATTACAGCTGTGGAGCTAGCCCTTCCCTTCCCATAGCTGTCAAAACATGGGAATCGCTGTCAACACCACATAATCCACCAGATGATCTTCTAATCTTCCATTACAGCTTCCCAGAGGAATATCCCCAGCTCAGCTAGACCTCTCATGTGGTGGAGTGATGCAACCTCCTCAAGATGGTGGAGGTGATAACTATGATGTGATGCTCCTGCCTAATTGTGAAGTCTGTTGTATTTTCATCACAAAGTCCCCCTGAGCCAATCAGGGCTCGGCTCGGCTCTTGTGTTGCCAGAGGTTTTTTCCAAAGAGAGTCTAGGTCTGATCCAGAAACTGCCGGAGCAGCTATTCGTCTTTGGTCACCAAACAGCATCATGTTTGTGCTCATGAAGAACATGCCCTACTGTGACTTGGAGCAACTCTTGCTCCTGTTTCTTTTCAGCATCTGGGGTTTCAAGTAGATTTATCACTCTTGGGTAAGGGAAAAGCCTCAGTGTGGGAGGAAAGATGAGTCCTGCTACTGGGGTCTCCTTGCAGAGTCAATCAATACCTCAGCCAAGGAGGAGGAAGTAAACCTGTTTACTAGTAACCTGAATGTAAGAACTAGGTTTTTGGCCTAGACCTGAGGACCATGAAGGAGGGCTCCCAGAACTCCTCAGGTTCTGACCCTAGGACTGTTCACACATGTAAGTGAATGGAGAAGGGCCTGGTGCGTGGAGCACCTAGCAGTTAATGATGACTAGTACCTATTTGACCATTCTAACTGGGAGTGAACAGGGAAAAGGAAGCTCACACTGCCACCACACAAAGTTAGAAAGCCGACATGAAAGGAAGCCTCCTTGAGAAAATGTCCCCCAAATGAAAAGTAGCCTCCAAATCTGGGGAATCCCTTAAGAATCAAGCATTATCGGAATGTGTGTGGCAGTCTATAACTGAAAAATAAAATAAACGAAGACCAGATTACTGCCTCCCCACACATCCACAATGTTTTTGTCTTTTTCTGTTTGTGTAACAGGCTCCTGGTGCTGCATGAGTGAAGGCACCCCTCCCCCACTGTGTGGGTGGGTGCGTGGGTGGGGAACACAGCATCTGTGTGTGTAAGAGAAGGGGGCAGCCTGTGTGTGTGAGAGAGGGGGGGAGCATTTGTGTTGTGGATAAGTTGTGATGAGCCAGGCTTGGGGTGGGGGGAAAGAGAGGCTCTGATGCTCCAGGCTTGGGGTGATAGGAGTGAGAGAGGCTGTGATGCTCCAGGCTTGGGGGGGGGGGAAGAGAGAGGCTTTGATGCTCCAGGCTTGGGGGGGAAGAGGGAGGCTGTGATGCTCCAGGCTTGGGGGGGAAGAGGGAGGCTGTGATGCTCCAGGCTTGGGGGGGAAGAGGGAGGCTGTGATGCTCCAGGCTTGGGGGGGGGGGAGAGGGAGGCTGTGATGCTCCAGGCTTGGGGAGGGGACACAAAAATGGGCGAGGGCAAGAACGTGCAACCCCCAACAGGCACACAGAAGCCTGGCTCTGTGTGTGTGAGGGGTGGTGAAGAGAGCATAAGTCTGTGTGAGCGTGAGTGAGGAAGAGAGCATGTAGAAGAGAGAAAGGGCTGCTGACCAACCTGCTGCAGCGCTAGGGGTGAGGGAGGAGCCCGCCAGGTTTGCCAGAGGCTGCACGTCCCTGGGTAGTGGGGGATGCTGGGTGGGAGGTGCAGGAAGCGGAGGGAGGCTCCTGGCTGGCTGGCTGAGGAGGGAGAGGGCGCAGCCGCAAGAGCAGCGCTAGCCATCCCGCCTTTTCTGGGACAGGCACACCTGGCTGGGTGGGCAGGAGGCTTTGTGCGGGCCACTGTTGGCTCAGCCTCCGGCAGGGCTGCAGCAGCCCAATGGAAGGGGGGGGGCGTTGTAGCACGTTGTTGCCTCCTCAAGCCTGCCGCCCTGGTGCATTTGCTACCCCTGCACCGCCTTAGCTACGCCACTGGGGGACACTATTCAAATACTGAAGCAGCCCCCCCCACCTACCCCCTGGCCATTCCATTACCTTCGCTTTTGTGTTTCTTCCTCAAACAAAGTGCATTCCTTGCTGAACTGAAGAGCAACAAGCGACCAGCCTGCACACTACAGGCAGAAGACCAGAGGCATAACTAGGGTGGAGACTGAGGGGCACCTGCCCTGGCCACTACTCTGGGGCAGGTGGCTTCACACCCCCTTTTCCAGTGCAGAAGGAACGGAGGTGTGAAGCCACGCAGCAGGGTGCACCTTTAAATGCCTTGTGACAAGGGGAAAAAGCACCAAAATCCAATTTCCTACTTTTGCGCTGTTAAATAATTATAATTTCATTCCATTAGATTCCATTATTCGCCCCATCTAGTGGCTGAATGCAGTATAGCATCAATACCAACGCATTCTGGGGCAACAGTGGAGGGGCAAAAAACCTGGGAGTGGGTTTTTAAAGCTATTTTTCCACTGATTTGGTATTCACTGATTTTTTTTTTTTAAATCCACTGGGGTTCTGGAACAGTGGATAACGAGACACAAGCAGCTGTGTTCTACAACTAGCAGACTTGTTTGGGGGGAGGCACTTAGCAGCAATCTGTCATATGAGAATAGGGCTGAAATCCTAGGCACACTTTCCTGGGAGTAAACCTCAATGAGTGGAATGGGACTTACTTATGAGTAAGAATGCAAAAAAGCATCTGTTTTATCTGTAAAATAGTGGGGGACATGGAAACATTCAGAACCCCAAGGTTTGTAACCTGGTGTGTTGAAGATTTTAATTATTATTCCAAATCAGTTTCTGAAATCTGCAATCTCCTTTCCTTTTTGTGTATTGTTTTTGTGTGTTCACCTTTTTGGTATTTTACATTTTAGCCCTCTGTCTGCAGAAACATAAATGGAGAAGAAAGTACAGTATTCAGCCAGGCCCAGGAGAGGGGGGTAAAGGGGGTAATTTGTACCCTGGCCCAGGGTCAGAAAGGGGGCCCGGGAGCCAAAGGAGGGGGCCCAGAAAGTTCCTGGGATCTAACCTGAACTTGCTGATGGGCTCTGCATCAAGAAGGCTAGTAGACCTGAGCTTCAAAGACTATTGTGGCTGTCAGCACCCTCCCCCTATCCTATTTTGCCCACATTCTGCTGCCCCCATTGCCCCCTCCCCCTTTGGGAAGGGGCCTGGAATAAACTTTGTATCCCCTGATAAAATTCCTTTCATAGGCCCTGGTATTCAGTGTTCATGCATGCCTGGCATCCATAATTGGAAAGATTTTGTCTGAGTTGACTGAAAAATGAAATGTTCACCATTGCAAATAGGGAATTTTTTTTTTTAAGTTTAATGTAAACCATTCCTGCACTTAAAGAAAAAAAATAACACACAAATTTGGAGGCTGCAAGTTTGTTAGATCACCATATACCTATTTACCTGTGGTCATGAATCAGGTGTCAAATAAAAGACTTTATGTTTCTCCAGAACATGGCCAGGCATGGGCTATACTCAGGGTGACCAGACAACCTGTTTTTCCAAGAACATGCCTCTTTTCTAGCCTCATGTCCTGGAAAAGATTTTTAATGTCCTTCTTTCTCTGCAGGCAGTGCATAGCCTTCTTGTAATTAATAAATTATATGTAATTTAGTTTAAATTTAATAATTTAGTGTTTAAATTAACCACATGAAATCAATGTACGAGTGTTTTTAGCTTTTATTTTGTCATTTCCTACATTTTTCTCAGATGTCCTACATCTTGTCCTCTTTTGAGGTTATGACATCCAGTCACCCTGTGGGGGAGGGTGTTTACAGACCTGGTGTGTATCATGGAGACCTGATTGGATGAGTTGGGAGTTGAAAGTCTTTCCCAGATTTGCTGACCAGGTTTCTGGCTATTGCAGTAGCAATGACTACAAGGACAGGGAGGTGGGGTTGCAATGGTCTATCAGGATACCATCCACCTTGCCAGGCATCCTGTTCAGCGGTCCACTGAGTTTGAGTACCTTTATGTCATGCAGGAGGGACAAGACAGAGGGGTACCAACAAGTACCTATTGGTGTACTACCCACCATACTGCCCAACGGTTTCCCTACCTGAGCTGACTGGGGTGATCTTGAGTGTGGTGTTGGAGTGTCCTTGCCTCGTAGTGTTAGGAGACTTTGTCCATGCCCAACCATGAGTCCATCTCAGTGGATATCTGCCCCAGTATATGATGCAGGACACATGCTGGATCTGGTGTTTACTGCTGAGCTGGTTGATTGTGATCTGGATATGGAGGAGATTAAGATCACTCCTTTGTCATGTACAGATCACTTCCTAGTGGAATTTAGGCTTATTAGGGATTTCACATGTTCCACTGGTGGCTATAATTCAATAGGATGGACTGTTAATCAATGAATCCCAGTAATTTGATGCTGGCAGCTTCCTTCACCACAAGAGTTTTCATCACAATTGTCTCGTTATCTCACCCTAAATCAAGTCAGTGGGGTTCTTCTTTTTTTCCCCATGCTCCATCTTCAAGAGCAAAACGCTTGTATGAATGATTCACAAGCTCAGTGAATCACTGAGGAGCTTCAACAGCTCACTGCTTCTTCCCCCTTGCTGCTTATTTTTGTGTCCGATATTCCTTTATATGCCACAGAGAGGTTTTGTCTGCATGCTACTCCTCCTTTATTTGATCACAGGGCCCAGCCAGGAGATGTAATTCAACCACAATGATCTGAAGAACTATTCTGATTCACTCTTCCTTTTGTAATCTTCCTTTTGTGATCTTCAGCTCGTGCCTTTGAATTCATTAGCTTTGAACACACGCATGCACGCACGCATACATAGAAACATGCAGAAGCAAAGATTGACAGGTACATATATAGACCTCCACAGAGAGTGCCTTGAACTACTCAAGGCACCATTCTGCAGAGACACTACAAACATGCAGATAGATTTTGATGCTACTGTTGTTCTAATGAGGACCCAGAGGACCCTTGCATCATTCCCACTAGAATATGTTTCTATAGTGATTTTGTATGTAGTTTATTTCATCTGTGTGTAATGCTAGAGCAGGAGGGCCTCCTGCTCCTCCCTGTTTCAGATCATATATGATCACATTTGCATCTTTGGACCACACGGATTCCACATATTGAGTGGAGTTGTGATAATGTTTGCTGCATCTTTAAAACATATATTTAAAAAATAAATCAAGTTCTACTCTTTCCTTGCTATACCATTACTGGTGAAAATGGGGCCCCAGAGTAGCATATGCCAAGGATCATCAGGACTTCAAGCATGTGCATTATATTTTTCTGGGGCATCCATGGATGTTCTCACAACTAGTGCACATGTCTGCAACCAAGCAGTGCGATCTATACATGTTGCCAGGTATCCAAAGATCAGTCCAGACTCCAGCTGTGCCACAAGCATAAACAAAGACTTCAAGCACTAGTGTCCTGCGGGGGATTGGGGGAGCAGTGCCCCAGGGCGACATGCTCAGGGGTATCAAGTCACCATCCACTGCCCCTGTGGTGTACACTCAGCCACCCAGAGTGGCCACCAGCTTCTTTTGCTTTGAGAAAAAAAAAAAAAGTGGAAGACGTGGATAGCTGCTCAGAGTGGCACACAACTGCTCCAAGTGGTTGCAAGGGGGCAGGTTGCGTGCTGCTCGGAGCAGTTGCCTGCTTCTTCCACCTTTTTTTGCAAAGCAAAAGAAGCTGTTTCTTTGACTTTGGAAGAAAAAAAAACCACTTAGAGTGGTGTGCAACTGCTCCAAGCATGCTGGAAGTAACTGCGGTGATGCCATTGTATCACCGCAATTATTTCTGGGTCAGAGGGTGGCATTGACATTCCTGGCCTCAGCTGGCAGAAAAGCCAGGAACACAACTGGCTGCAAGTCCTCACAGAGCAGATAACCAAAACTGGTGAGCCCAGCTGCAGTTTATATATCAGGCCAAATGTCCAGTATACACATTTGCTGCATATCAACCACAAGGTATAGTTCTCCTCCAGAACTGAAAATTCTGGAGTGGGGCTGGGACTGAGGTGGGCTAGGGACAAAGTAAGCCTCACAAGGGAGGAGCAGGAGCGGGGATTACCAGTAATTAAAGTTCTGATATTGGATGGGTAATGGAGAACTGGTGTGATATAGTGGCTAAGAGACTGAGCTACATTTCAGGAAGTCCCTAGTTTGAATCTCACCTCAGTCGTGAGTTCACCAAGTGGCCTTAGGCAGACCTCTCTCTCTCTCTCTCTCTCTCTCAGCCTTGCCCCCTTCTGTAATATGGGTTTAGCAATACTTACCTTCCAAGATTGCTGTAAGGGTTAAAGCAAAATTATGCATGTGAAGTGCTTTGAACACATGCAGTACTTGTATACTGGTGGAGCCTTATTAGTGGTGGAAAGGACACATGCTGAACTATCCAGAGGAATTCGGTGGTTGCATGGTTTAGAGACACAGCAGTGTCAAAGACTAAGGGCCCATCCTGATGTAATCCCTTGCTGTCAATGCAGCTGTGCCAAAGCTGCCCAATTTCTGCCCCACCCTAGCCACTCTTTGCCCCCGCTGTCAGCTTCACTACCAGACCTAGCCAGCAGCAACAGTGGACCTCTGGCACTAGCAGTGGACTCAAAATAGCCACTATATGGCCATGTATGACAACAGAACTGTGTTCCGCTGTTGTAAAGGGCAGCTTAATCCTAGTTAGAATTGGGCTATACTCGTAAGTATGGCATTACTGGTCACCATTTACAGTGTGGGGGATTGTATACAGTGTGGTAAATTTGTCAGCATGATTTGGATTTGGGGCAAGGCAAAATGTAGGGTGAGTGATAGGGATGGTGCGGGGACAGGGGAAGCATTTATAGCTCTTGGCACATGCATGCAACATGTTTCAAAAAGCTCATGACTGAATGGAGCCTAGGCTCCAATAATAAGTATGTTACCTACATAGCAGGCCAGAAGCAAAGGGAAACAGTGTATTGTGCCCATGTTCTTTCTCATCTTAGAAGACTGCAGTAGCAAGGGGCAAGGGGCCTCTCCACTTCCTCCTCTCTCTTGCTCCTTAGTTTCATCAATGAACAATGTACAGACAGATGATGTGTGTGTGTGTGTGTGTGTGTGTGTGTGTGTGTGTGTGTGTGGTTTTAAAAGAAATGCTTGGAGACTGGGAAAGTGAAAAGAGAAATGTGCTCTTTAAGAACAAAAGCTGAAGTCAAGAAAAATGCAGGCATGGAATACAATATAAGCCGTGCAGTCAGCAATTCTGAAAACACAATCAAAGGATGGAGGGTTTGACAGCATTAAAAACACTTTGAGTTTAATCAGCCATCCATGCAAATTGTCACCCAGAAATAGCACGACAACTCATCTGTCACTGGCTCTGCAGCACCACGACAGCCCCCATGAAATGACTGAATGCCACTCCATCTGAACATGCTGGTGTAATGTGTTGTTATGGTTTTGACTGAGCTGTTTTTTCTTTTACCTAAATTATTTTGTGCAACAGCCCCTTGAATTCTTCCAGAATCTTGGCTGGCAATTCTAGAAAGCAGAGACACCCATTTCCTCTACATCAGTCTTTGGCCAGACTGTCTTTATGGAATGCGTGGGATTTGCAATGTACAACATTAAAGTTAATGCATTCATTTTGGCTACAGTCCTATGCCCAGTTATGTCAGCTTCTACTCATTTATTTCAGTGGGTGTAAAGCATGCATCATCCTGAGCAGCTGAATTTGGACAGAATGATGTCATTTCACATGTTGTAGAGAGAAACCTAAGTTTGCCACAGTGTGCATCCTCAATAGGGAGCTGCAGCCAGTTATGGCTCCCTGACCAGTATACCTGTATATTTGTGCTCTAGGGTGCAGATTCAAGACATGGAGCAGCTGGAGCTATGCATGCAGCAGAGCCTTTTCCAAAACAAAAAGCTGACACCCCACCAATTTGTTGTTTTGTAGGGAAATAGATCCAGTCTCCTGTCTGACAGCTTTTTTTTTTTTAAGCCTTTGCTTGCAACACTGTCAGTTGGATCAGCAAAGGGAAACCCTCTACACCCCCATCCAGAGGCATAATGCTCTGTCCCAGCACTTGGGGCAGTGACACAACGACATCATGTGACATTGTGATGTCCCTCCAGGTTCTCCCCATAAGAAGCAGTAATCACTGTGGTGGCTTGAAGGAAAGCTTCCATAAGAGAAGGATTGGGGGTGCAAAGCCACCAGTGCCTCCTCTTCCTCTGAGGAGAACCCGGAGGTTCTTTGCACCCTCTCCCACTCCTTCTCCTGTGGATGCTCCCCTATGATGGAGAAGGAACAGGGGGCATGAAGCTGCCTTTTCCATAACTTGAGCAGAATCTGAGGGACAGTCATGCACTCTCTTGGCATAGGAACCGGGGCATGTGCCCCTCAGGCTCTGACCTAATTACACCTCTGACCCTGCCTCCACCTGTTTGGGTGTTCAGTTTCTTCATCTAGAGAAGGTTATGCACACAGAAGCTTGCCTCCATGTGTGCATGGCAACAAGCTGAATTAGAACATATATTTCTAGGTGTGATTTTAAAAGCACCTTAAAAAAGCACTGGTCTGTGGGCCAGTCTCAATATGAAATGGGAGATGAGTGATCGGCTTCATGTGTGTGTTGTGTATGAAGTCATAACAGATAAAAGAAGGGGTCTGAATTGGAGGAATTTTATCAGGGGGTACAAAGCTTCTTTTGGACCCCTTCCCAAAGGGGGGCAACAGCTGGAATAGTCTTTGGAGTTCAGATCTACTGGACTTCCCGATGCAGAGCCCAGGTCTACCTGCCCACATGGCATCAGCAGCTTGATACAGTAATACAGAAAACCAAACACACTCCTAAGTCTCTCTAAAATCTTTTAAATATAGGAAATCACTGCAAAAAATTAGTATCCTTGTATTTAGGCTCACACCAGAATGGAAAGTGTCCTTTGTGTATCAAAACTTACTTCTGCAGCTGTATCCCTGAGCTCCTAAATACTCCTTTGTAGTAAGCAGATGTACAAGCAAAAAGCTACTGTAGCAGGCCAGTTTCCTCCCAGATTTGACACTGTGTTAAAGAGTGTCATGTATGCATTCCTCGGCCAGGTGCAAATGGCTTGCCGCTACCATGCCAACAGTAGCGCCACCAGTATCCCACTGGGTAGCGAGTCTGGGTGAGATCGAAAATGTAAGATTCCAGGAAATCTCTGGGCCTCTTCTGAAATCTGAGGTGCTAAACAGATTCACTCACTTTGACCACAGTGGCAGGTACATGGAAACACATGGTTTGGGATACATAACACTTGCAGTTAATGAGCACCTTGGGGCAAGGTGTTGATAAACAGAAAACAATCAGGAACATGAAGAGAGAAACCCAGCAGGGCACCAGAGTTCTGCAGAGTACTCCAAAGTCAGGGAGGACTTGAGGCTTGCCACATCTCTGGCCTGCTTGGTTTTAAAGAGCTGAATCCGTCCCAGAAAACTGAAGTGAAGGTGTCCAATATGCCTTGCAACACAAGGACAAAAACTGGCTGTTGTGCAAACAGCCTTCAATTCTGTTGACCCCACAGGCCTCACATACAGGTACACGGGGACGCATTTGCATGCGCAAGAGAGCATTTTGTGCATGCATGCCCACTAGGCCCCATAAAGCAGGTGCACAAGGTGACCTGGTGCTATTCCTGTTGGATGCCAACACAGAGAAGGCCCTGTCTGCCAGCAAACATCCAGAAGAGGGAAAAGATTATGCTATGCCTGGCATTGATTTTGTGGCAGTGGTTGTTATTGATCAGTTGTTATTTACTCTACAATTTAACTGTGGATGTCTTAATGCTGTGACTGCTAAGATACTTGTTCTCATGCATCACGATAGAAACATGATTTTAAATGATAGAAGGCCGGGCGTAGGCTGCTCCCTGTGCTGCTGCAATCTGTCTTGTCCCATCTCAAAAAGGCTGACCTGTGATAATGGTCCTCTTCTTCTTGCGCAATGACAGGTGCTGACGTCACCCTATTGCGCAGCAGGGTTTCACTGTATCCATTCTGGAAGCAAATGGAAGTAGCAACTCTCACCTAAGCTGTGAAGAGTGGGCGAGGCAAAGCAGCAAGAGAGTGCAGGGATCAATTCAGCAAAGCAGAAATTGCAACTGGCTGGTTTCAACCCTGGGGCAGGGCTGGCCCATCCATGAGGCCAACTGAAACAGTCGCCTCAGGCAGTAGGTTGGTGGGGAATGCTCATCTCTGCCCACTTGCCTTCACTGCTCCGCCTCCTCCTTCTACTCCCTGGGTGGGGGGAGTGATGGAGGGAGGGTTGGATGGATGATGGGGGAGGGATGGGTGGAAGGATGGATAGGGGGAGGGTTGGATGGCTAAATGGGGGGAATGATGGATGACCGAGTCCTGCGAGCAGGTGAACCGCATCCCAGCCCAAACCCCCTCCCCGGAGGAGTCACACCTGCTGCTTGCTTTGGTGGGGAGACGCAAGGCTGAGCTTTTCCTGCACAAGCTCCTGAGTCCCTTGTCCCTCCCCAGCTCTTGTCCCTGCCCAAGTGCACTGCTGCCGGAGGACTTGCAGTCTGCTCAGTGCTGGCCCCTCCCTCTGTGGGCCGTCAGCCCCTGGGATGGGGAGGCATGGGGGGGGTCGTGGAGCTCTGGAGGGACACCAGGTGCGCCTCTTAGCTCCGCTGTGGGGTCACGGGATTCCTCTGGCGTCACTGCTGCACAGCTCCAGCCCCGCCCTCCGCCAGGTGCACTACCTGGGCTGGCCTGGCCAGGCTCTTTGGAGTGCCCCCTTCAGGTGGGCTGCACCTGTGACATCAGCGGAGGGGGCCCCCACCTCCCCCTGTGCAGCCCCTCAATTCAGGCCCAAATCGCAGGCAGGCAGGAGAGGAGGGGGAGACGCTCCTTTGCTCCCCAACCTCCAGGGTGATGCTGCAGCATCCCCACCTAGACCCCTTTCCCCTTCCTGATCTCCCTCCAGCTGGGTGACTTCCAGGGAGAGGAGCCCAGAGGGAAGGAGCCAAGAGGCCCATCTTTCTCTCCACACCCCCAAGTAGGACTGGTCTGACCCCTGCCTACTGGTGCAAGTGGACAGCAGCCCCCAGGGAGGTGTCCAGCAGAGCACGTGAGGCTCTGCGCTCCTCGCCCCTCCACAGCCTGTCAGGCATTTGCAGTCCCTGAAATGATGGCACCTGGGCTGAGCTGCAGACAGAAAGTGAGACCCAGGTGGGGTGCTTCCAGAGAGCCGGCCACATTTCAGAGCAGAGGTCAGCAGAGACCTAGGCATGTTGACTTAGAAGTAAATCCCATTGAGCTCCAAGGATGAAGGGAGAAAGAGAAAGAGAGAGTCTGCCAGCCAGCCCCTGTGTCCAGCCATTCCTGTCCAGTACCCCTTTCTGTCCCCCTTTAAAAGGCCTCTAGGCCATCAAGTCCTGTGGCAAGGAGTTCCACAGACTAATAATAGCCATTCCCTTCCAGTATCCCTGCCTGTCCAATCCCTTTCAAAAGGCATCTAGACCTTCAGGGGCCATCATCACCACATCCTGTGGCAATGATTTCCACATCAAATCAGAGCCAACCAGTCCAGCTTTTCCTGGCCAGCTGCACTACTGGCTCTTCGCTGTCCCTGCCTGTGGGGGGAGGGGGGAGAGCTGGGCTGGAGCCAGAAGGGAGGCCACCTGGAGAGAGCTGAGAGAGCCTTCTCTCCCCCCCCCCCCACCCCTAAGCAGGACTGGCCTCCCAAGTCCTCCCCGAATGCCTTCTGCCTCCAGGGCACAGTGGGGCTGATGAGCTCTTTTTTCTTTCCTCAGTTCAGTTGGCCATTTTGAATCCCCCCCCCATTTTTTTTTCATTTTTTTTTTTTTGTGAACCCCCTGGAAACAGAACTGTCATCAGCTACTCAGTGCAGAAAAATACTGATGTTATGAACCTGGGATGGGTCAGGGCAGGATGGAACCCGGCAGGACAATAGTATTGCTTCACAGTTTTTTTACATTAAAAAAAAATTATTAAAAGGTTTCAAATTCTGTTCTAAGCTTCCTCAGTTGCCTCCTGATCAAGGAAAGTCATATTTCCTCTGACTTTCAAGACTGTAACAATAAAGGATATGAAAAAGAATACAGGATAGCAAGCCCCAAGGGGAACAGAGGAATGAGGCCTTGATCTTCTACAACCCATTCCCCACCCCACCCTTTTGTCTAGCTGGCCCTCTGGCAAAACTTTTCAACCAAGACTCTAAAATAAATGCAAAATAACCTCAACTTGATCACATTTGCACATTAAGCAGAATTTCCTGGACTTTGGATTGCTTGTGCCTGGGGAGGGGAGCAGGGCCTCGAAAGAGGATTTTTAAAAGGGGGTACAAAGTTTCTTTTGGGCCCTTTTGCAAATGGGTAGGGGGTGAAAGAGAGCGGGGGAGGTTGGTGATGGGTGAGCAGAATTGGGGCAGGGAGGGGCAAAACAGGGGAGGGGGGGACAGCTGGAAAAGTGTTTGGAGCCCAGGTCTACCCATCCATGTGGCATCAGCAGCTAGATACAGTAATATGGAAAACCAAACATACTCCTAAGTCTCTCTAAAATCTTTTAACTATAGAGAATCATGCAGAAAATTAGCATTGTCATATTTAGGCTCACACTAGAATGGTAAGTGTCCTGTGCGTACCAAAACTTGCTTCTGTGGCAACTGTAGTCTTGCAGCTGTGTCCCTGAGCTCCTATACACTCCTTCATGGTAAGCAGATCTACAAGCCAAAGAGCTCCTACAGCAGTCCAGTTTTGTC
Organism: Tiliqua scincoides; assembly: GCF_035046505.1. Classification (NCBI taxonomy): domain Eukaryota; kingdom Metazoa; phylum Chordata; class Lepidosauria; order Squamata; family Scincidae; genus Tiliqua; species Tiliqua scincoides. The sequence continues at coordinate 196,038,573 of NC_089822.1, forward strand.
CCAGATTTGACACTGTGTTAAGGAGTGTCATGTATGCATTCCTTGGCCCAGCATATATGGCTTGCCAGCATCTGCAGTAACTGCAGCCGCATGCTTGTGGCAGTATCCCCAGCATCCAGTGTGGGCAACAGGTCTGAGTAGATAGGAAAATGTCAGATCCCAGGAAAATTCTGGGCCCCCTCCTTTGGCTCCTGGGCCCCCTTTTTGTTCCTGGGCCTGGGTACAAATTACCCCATTTACCTCCCTCTCCTCGGCCCTGCTGCAGTAATGAAGTTAGCAGTCACACTAAGGTACAAGTTGCATTGAACTCAAGTGAGACTTACTGATGAGTGAATATGCTGGGAATTGCACTGCTCGGGTTCTTGGAGTCCAATCCTACTGGTTCACAATAGCAGCCGCAGACCTTCACAGCCCCGTGCCCGGGGCAAAGCTCTGCGATGGCACACACACCCCCGTGGGCTATCACCGCCCCTCCTGGGCAGAAATCTACCCCCTCCCTACTCACCAGAGGCTCATGGAGCTTTGCACAACCTCCTCCCACACCGGAGAAACAGCTATGAGTTTCCACGAGGCTATAAACTGTGCTTCCGGCAAACCAGAAGCACAGCTTCCACCCCGGTCTGGAGCCTCAGAGAGGCTTCCGTGGGGTCCCAGCGGCTGGCGCCTGGGGCATTTGCCCCAGGGCGGTCAATGGTAGGCATGCAACTGCACCATAGCCTGGCCAGAGATCAGGAGTCACAGGCAAGCAAAAAGTTTTCTGACCCTATAATTCCTTTTAGCATAAAGTGCAGAACTGACTATACCAAACAGAAGGCAAACCTGCTGAACAACACTTTTCCCAAGTAACAGGGAGACATTGTCAATCTCCCTAATCGTTTTATAGCTGTGACATTTACAATGCCTTGTTTAAAAAGTTTTCCTCATGATTCATCTGGCATTAAGCACTTGTCCTGCAATCAGAGGAGGGATGAAATCCAATTTGAGAGCCACTCTTGGGATCTGATACGGGGAGAATTGCAGCATAAACAGATGTACATTTGTCAAGCTTAGCAAGACATATTGGTGCAGGAAATTAGAAGCGGGACATTTGGTTTCTTTCTATACCTTCCTACATGCAGAATGTGAGTCAGGGATCAAAATGGCTTTTTTATATGAGCCATCCACAGCCGATGACATTTAGTAAAAACATGTTTGCCCACAATTGGTTTGCTTTTGTTCATTGTCATTCTAGCTTGGCAATTTGCATGCAGGCCCAGCAGATCAACATGAATCTTTCACCTCTTGCTCATTTTGACACAATCTCATGAGGCCACCTTCGTGTACTGCCGTAAATCTGTAGCTTTTCTCATTCTATTGCAAACCTTCATGAATCGTAAGCACAAGGCTGCATGAAGCTTTGGTACAGCAACAGGCAGCCCAACCCTGTACCCGGCGGTGCCCAGGGCTCCTGTGGCGCCAAAATGGTGACCGCCGGATCCTGTGGGCGTCAAGGAGACCGGAGTCTCCTTGGGGGAAAGAAGCATTCACTTCCTTCCCCCGGGCAGACAGAAGCCGGTATCAGTGCGTCTCCGTGGCTCTGTGCCCATGTTTGAATCATCCCCTCCCTCCACCCTCCCTCTGCCTTGTCCATCCACCCCCTGCCTTCTCCCCCATCCCCAAAACACTTACCATCAGCCGGTGCTGCAGGAGTGCCAGCCGGTCATCCCCCCTGGTGCTGAGGCGCAGTGCCTACTGGTGCTGGCCCAGTGCCAGTGCTCCCTACTCCCCAGGTGCAGTAAATGTGCTTTATGATACATTTATGACACCCAGAGATGATTCTGAGCAGCAGCACAAGTGGTAACAGAGCTCAGGACTGGGCTCTAAGATTCTTTTGATAGACAGATGAGAGGAGGGATGGCTGATGGCCTATCCAAGGGTAACAAGATGGTCCCCTTAGAGAAGGAGATTCATCCAGGATTTTTAAGGAGATGGCCATCAGAGCTTGGAGATGGTGACCCTCCCCAGCTAAGGGCTGGGGGCTTATGAAATGCAAACTGTTTCCTACAGTGTCTAGAACAGGGCCAGTAACTTCTCCAGGCTATTTTGTGCGTATACAAGGACTCCCCTCCAACTGCTCCCTCCTCCATCTGCCCCCAGCCTGCCCCCTGTAGCTCACTGGGAATGGTGGTGGCAGGCAGGTGTCAGCAGCTTGTCCCCCACCTACTCTTCCCATCATTTGGCAGCAAGCCAAAATGACACTGGGAAGGGTGCGGGAGCAAGTGGCTCTGTAGGCATTTCTCTGATGGAGGTGGTTCATTCCTGAATGGGCACCTACATGTGTACAAGCCCCCGTTTTGTGCCCCAGAAGGTTCCATCACAGGCACACCACCTCTGGTGCAGAAGCAGTGGTTGGGAATTTGAAACAGATAGAGACAGAGACAAAGAGAACGTCAAGAGTGCCAAGACTGAAGCCCTGCCCCCCTGATGGGGGGATTGGGTTAGTGGACCTGCCCCCTCATGGGGGGAGGGCCCCCCTCATGGGTTAATGGGCCTGCTACTTTTTATAAGCACTTGCTGTTTGCACCCACATATGCTCTGCTTGTTTATTTCAAAGTAAAATAAATATTGCAAGGACACACATGATTTGTCTCTAGTGCTCTCTTCTCCAAAGGAAACCAAATTCAATAGTTCTGCCTCAGGAATGTCCCATTGTTCAAACAAGTGGGGAGTACACAAAAATATGTAACATTATAATATTGCAAAACAAAGAAACAATCCCATCCATTTAACCCCATATCTGTACTTCTTCCCATATTAAAACTGGGATGTGTAAAATGGGAACAGCTCCTTCTGAACAATTTGCTTGAGGGTTGCCAGACATTACTTCATTTAAAAGAGTGTCCAGAATATCATCTACCAAATCACACAATGGTTATTTCATTGTATAGCAAGACTACAGAATAGTACAGAACAAACTGTCCAGCTCTGTGGGGTCTTTTCTTTCTGAAGCTTTTACTTCATCGCCAGCTGATTATTCTCCTAGCCAGAAATGCTTCTTTGAAGTGTGCACTTTCCCAGCCATGCCCACCCTTGCCCAGCAACAAAACAGCCCTACGGCAGGGAAAAGATTGATTACAGCTCAACACCTGTGAAAAGCCACATTTTCTAGAGATTGCCTCCAAGGTCCAATACAAAGGGAATTGGGAAGACAAATGTGGATTGGATGAACTGGTGACAGAATGACAAGACGAGCATGAAAGCGCACAGATGTCAACAGAGTTTTAAATATTCAGTGCCTCCAAACAATTGTTGCCAGACTTGATGTTGACAGAGACTGGGTTCATCCACAACTCCACAAGTCAATATGACCTTTCTTTATCAGGTTCTCAGCTCAATGGGACTTCTATATAGTCCATATCAGAACACTGATGGATCAGAAACAGCTTGTGATCATGCTTTCCGGTGGGTGTAGAGCAAAGGCAATGATGATCCGGTGTCCTAAAATACGGAATGAGAACATAACAAAAGCAGAGACTTTTATATAACTAGTCCAGGGGTCTCTAAACCCCACAAACACAACTCCGGTTGTGTTTGGTCAGCTGGGCCAGCGGCTCTCAGTGGGCCGGATAGAGGTTGACCGCGGACTGCATCTGGCCCCCGGGCCGGGGTTTAGAGATCCCTGAACTAGTCAGATAGTGCTAAGTTGACTTGTGGTCCTGTAACCGATATGTACAAGGTCCAGCAAGAATGATATATTTTTGAATACACAAAAAGAATGCAGATGTCACCTGAATGCTGGTGACACTCGATTGTATTTCTCCTTTACACCTGAGTCAAGTGAGACAGTGGAAGTGCTGAAGTGGGGCTGGAACCAATAACGGGCTGAATGAGGACAGATAAACTGAAGCATATCCTGACAAGATGGAAATTTTGTGTGGTGGGTAATTTGTATGTTTAAGAAGTTGTTTGGGCTGTTCAAAATCTGGATGGAGTTGCAACCCTCCAAGTAAAGGATCAGGTTCATAGCTGGGACACATGCTCTTGGATTCAGCATTGTTTCTAGAAATCCAAGTACATGCTTTGGCATGAAGCATTTTCATTAACTGGAGCTGGTGCACAATCACAAACCTCTCCTATCCAATAGCCTTGGCCACAGTTACCCAGGCTCTAGTAACTTACAGGGTTGATTACTGTATTATGTTGTACATGAGTTCTTTTTGAAAACTGCCAGAAACTACAGTTAGTTGGAAATACAGCTGCTAGATTGCTAACTGGGATCTGTCACTGGGAATATATGCCAGGTTGGAAGAGCTGTACTGGTGTCTAGACCATTTCTGAGCAGTTTTAAGTGCTTGTGCTTGCCTGGAAAATATTATTGGAAATGTGGTAAAAAAAAGTGATGAATAAATGAATGAATATAACAGAAGAGTCTTCTCCAAAATATAACATTTCAGATTTTACTAGGCTTAAAAATTATAAACAAGGGGAATTCTGCCTTTGAGCCATATCATAAACCAAACTGAGCAAACTTTGTGAAACCCATAGCATGCTGTGATTACATTTCTTATTTTACATTGTTCCCATTTCATTCTACTCTCTAAGAGTCCTGTGAAGCTTCACAACCTGTATTTGGTTGGATGCCTAAACGAAAACTTTGAAGCATTATATTTCAGTATATCTTTCTACGAAATGCCAAGAACTCATTTAGCCTAAAAATAGACCAATCTTGAAAACTTGATCACAAAACTGCTCTGTCACAAAGATTTTCCCCCATGGAGAGAAGCCTGCATGATTTGATGCCTGTTGATTGATAGTTACTGTGTAGGGACAAGCCCTATGACACCATGAAGGCAGAGAACATTGATACTGGTTAAGACAATACCCATAGGGGCAGGTTTCTATGTGCTGCACAGAAATGATGAAACAGAAGAAAAGAATGCAGTTGCTAGGGCAACTGCAATGCATATTAATGCAGGTCCCAGTTTGGAAAAATTAGGAGGTGTCACACATGGGGCTTACATTGACCCCAGATCCTGCCTAATACTTGCACTTGAGTCACTTCCCTTATTTCTTTGAACTTCCCCTAGGTTAGAAACTTCCCCTAGGTCTTCCCCTAGGTTAGAAAGACACTTTTTTTTTTGCAGGAGGGAGGCAGGATACTTTGAAAGAGATAGATCAGATCTTTCCAGTTTCTGGTTGGGAAAATGTTGTTCCATTTCCTCTATCTACCTCCTTGAAACATAATTAACACGAGAACAGTCAGGCATGTGGGAGAATTTCTGGGCTGCAGATTCAATAGTCAGAGCACTAATTCCAATTTAGTAGTATATTCTAAGTGACAGTTTAAAAAGCAATCAAAATATTTGTACTATCCCACTGATATGTTTGAAAATCTAGATGGGGCTCCCAGGTTTTTGATCCAGGTTTTTGATGAAGAACAGAGTTTCTTCCAGGTAAACGCCTGTCTCCCACCTGAGGAAGGAAAAAGTACAGATTGCTTACCTGTAATCATAGTTCTCTGAGTTGTCATCTGTGCAGGCACACATAGTCAAGTTCTGCACATACACAGAGCTAAACTTGGAAGCTTCCAGAACTTTGTCAAATGTTCTGTCCCTTCTTTCAAGTTGGGATAGCCCATCCACACTGAGTTCCTTGAAGATGGGAAGAATGCCCAAGCTGTTAGTTCCTTTGGTAACCTGTCCCTAAATCAAATTGTAGCATTTGAAAAAAAATGTCCTTGCACTAGAAACCAGGCCTGCAGAGGAGACAGTCAAGTAGGTCATTTATCTGCACAAATAAGTACTTGAAAAATTATAGTTACAGTTAAGCAACCTGTGCTTTTTCTTCATGGTTTTTCTCTACCTCCATTCATGTGTTGCTGATTATTGTTCTGGATGGTAGTTCAGGATGGAACACACTTGAAGAGACTGATTGATTGGTTGGTAGGTTGAAGGAGCCCACCACATCAGAGAATATAGAATCTGGTCTAGAATGGTTAGCAGTTTGTACAGACAATACATTTCAAATCTGAAGACCGAAGCTAGAGGCCTCAAGTGTAGATGTGCCACTACACATCTACACATCTACACATCCCAGCTGGCTGCTGGGATAAATACCAGGTGACCTAAAAGTCACTGGATCTGATATGCAGGCTGAAGTGGAGATCTTTGGAAATCCATGGTAAGAGACACTGTGGTATGACCCCTCACTTCTGGGAAATAAGAAGACTATGTGTAGAATTCAGGAGGACTTCTATGAACTGAATATGATGAGCCAGTTCCCACAGAGACTCCTTTGTGATCAACAAATAGACCCAGGGATGCTGATGGGGTCAGAGTGAAGCCCAGGTGTTTTAGACGTTGTTCGGATTCTGCTGCTATAAGCCAGTTGTCCAGGGAATACTATTATCTTCCAATCCATAAGGAACACTGTGACTACAGCCATACACTTTGTAAACACCCTCAATGTCATGGAAATGCCAAAGGGAAACACTCAATATTGAAAGTGACCAGGGCCAACTGCGAAATGTAGATAACCCCTGTAACCTTGCAAAGAAGCACTTTTATATTTTGTAGGGGCAGAGCAACTATCCTTGTTTACCTCGACATGGCATCTTTTTCAGTGGCTGTTCCTCGTGTCTCTTCTACATCCTTTTTTTTTTAGATTGTGAGCCCTTTGGGGACAGGGAGCCATTTATTTATTTGTTTTGCTAGATAAACTGCTTTGTGAACTACTTTTTGTTGTTAAATATTCCTAACAGTAATAAAAATGCCATGTTTTAGACGTACTGCAATGTGGAAAAACGTGATCCTTTATGGTTGTAAACTAGGCACTTTTGTAGAGAAATTCATTCAGGGTGTTTGGTGTTGATATAAGAAATTTCTTGATCCAGATGCAATCAGGTTTAGAATAAGACATAGAACACTGTCTCTGTTTGGTACTATGAAGTACCGCAAGTAAAAACCTCAGTGAAGTTGATATCAGCTTGTGGTTTCTACAAGAGGATGAACTTTGCGATATTTTGACAACCTCCCCTCAGAGATAATGCAGATCATGACGATTTTTTTATCCAGGGGAGACAAAGAGAAACATTCCTGATGATGCTTCAACAGTGGTCAGAAAGGAACTGAGGGATTGGGCATTCTTCCCACCCTAAAGGCACACAGTGTGCTTGTGGTTTCCCTCTCCCAGGAACAGAATGCTTAATAATGCTTAATTAAATGCATTATTTATGCTTAATAAAGTCCAGGGAAGCTTCTACAATGCTGTAGAACAGGAGTGTCAAAATAAGGCCCGTGGGCCAGCTGAGGCCCCCAGAAGCAATTTCTCTGACCTCCATTAGAATTGGGCTCTCCCAGTGTGATAATTGGGCTCTCTCATATCTTGAAATTATGAACAAGATTTGCACATGCTCACTTCTGCCATTTGCAGTTAATGAGTTTCTAAGTGAGTACAAAGTGCTTATTTCTAGCCGTCATCTACTTAATGCTACACTATCACTTCCTGCTTAATGATGTCACTTCTGGCCCTCAGCAGGCACCATGAATATGAAATGAGTTTGACGCCCCACCTCTAGAAGCTTCTGCACATATGAAGAACTCTACTATTCTGGCTCAGTTGGTAGAGCTGCCGCCTTGTATGCCTGAAGGTCTGAGGCTGCCAGTTCGAAACAACCGGAAGTACCAGAGAACTGACGACACGCTGATATACTGATGAGCTGACCTTCGGTGGCAGAGAGGAGTTGCTGTCAAGTGGAGTGTGGGAAGCGAAGGGCAGAGAGAGACCAGACTGAGAAGGAATCCAGCTGCAAGGAGGAGTTCTATGAAAGACTAGAACTATTCAATTGTAAAAATCCCTATGGGGGTTTAGAACAGCCTGCCTATGTAAACCGCCTTGGATTAAAGTCTGAGGAGAAATCTGATGACCAAAGAGAGGCAGTATATAAATACCTGTATAAATAATACAGTGGTACCTCACATAACGAATGCCTTGCGCACCGAAAAACTCGCAGAACGAAAGCGTTTTGCGAAGTTTGGTAACTCGCACAACGAATTTTTATGACCTGTGCTTCGCAAGACGAATTTTTTGTTTTGTTTTGGTTTGTTTTAAGGGGAGGATCTTCATGTCAGTTTATGATCCCGTCCACCCTAGTAAGGGGAGGATCTTCATGTCAGTTTATGATCCCGTTCACCCTAGTAAGGGGAGGATCTTCATGTCAGTTTATGATCCCGTTCACCCTAGTAAGGGGAGGATCTTCATGTCAGTTTATGTAAGTAAGTCCCATTGTGCTTGCTCCCAGGAAAGTGTGCACAGGATTACAGCCTTCAAGCTCCCCACTCAGCATCCCCCCCGTTTTTGAAATCCTCAGTACAGTATGTATGCCTTTAAAGAGCACTTAATAAACACTTTGTAAACCAAATTTGACTTTGTTCTGACTTTTCTTGCCCATAGGAATGCATTAATTAAATTTCAATGCATTCCTATGGGAAAACGCGCTTCGCAAAACGAAAAACTCGCATAACGAAAGGACTCACGGAACGAATTAATTTCGTTATGCGAGGCACCACTGTAAATATAAATAAATACTATTTGTGACTGTTCAAGGACCATGAAGAAGAAACAGTCATTTTTTTCCCATCCTGCTGGCTAAGGGAAAAGAGAATCTGAGGGAAGAGAGTTTGTCCAGCCAGCTTCTGGGGTTGGAGATTGGTTTGCCACCAAAACCAGAACAACTCAAAAAGTGTTCAAGTGATAGTTTCAGTGCCCACCTTTCCAGCAATCCTTATGCAAATTGGGGAAATCCTTTCAGAGTCTTGGTCATGTAAGCACTAGGTCAGAAGCAGACATTTGTAATTAATGCAATCTTAGGCATGTCTACTCTGAAGTAAGTGCTAGTAAATTCAGTGGAACTTACTCCCATGCAAGTGTGTGTAAAATTGCAGCCTTACTTATCAAAACAGTAAAATAGATGCAAGGCGTCGCTATTGCTCAATAAGGAAACTGTAGCTATCTGTGGCAGATGCAGCCCCTACTGCCAGCTGCCTGGGGCCATGGGTAGTTTGCACAATAACACAGAACATGTGGAACTGGAAAGATCAGACTATAGCATATGTTTGATAAGCACTTTGGTTGACTAAGCATTCAAAAAGCAGATTGTTCATTCCCATGACTATCTAATATATTTACAGCCCGATACTATTGGGCTTGAGCAGAACAAGCATTTTACCAGTACTAACTGCTTAGGGCAGTCATGAAAGGCACTTCCATGGAGTTGCGTGCTGCTGGAGTGCTGGCAGGGTGGCTGTAGTCTTTCCATGCATGCTGGAGGATCTTTCCAGATGCACCAAGGCAGGCAGGACAGTGGGGGAAGTGGGATGGGTTAGGGAAAGGAGGAAAGGGGACAGGGCTGAATGAGGTAGCAACAGGGATGGGGGAGGGCAGAACAGGAAGGCCATGGGGCGAAGGGTAGGCAGATCAGTTCTGGAAATGGGGCAGGTTCAACTGCAGTGGCAGGCACCAACTCCTAGCCTCCTTCCCAGATTCAGACTCTATCTCACAGCACAGGTTCACACAGACCTCTGTCAGCGATTTCACTAGCACAGGACTGAGTAGATCCCTTTGTGCTGTGGAGGATTACACCCAGGAAAGAGAATGAATGTCCCCTTACCCACAGGAGACCTCTGCAACTGCCCCCCACACTCAGGATGCAGCGGTAACCATTTTGATGGTGCTGCATCTGTGGGGGGGGGAGGGGAGGGACCATAGGATTGAGCTGTTAAAATGCCATACCTCTAAATGTGGGTGTTTGATTGTTCTATGTGACAGTAATTTCCTATATTGGAATGCATCAGCAAAGGTATTTGTTTAAAAATAAAGGTTGCATACAATCCTTCAAACAGGCTGCTTAAATCCCATTGACCACAGTGTGATTTAAGCAGCCTAGTTGCAGCCACAATTCCCATGAATGATGATCCTCTGAAGACTACAAGAAAAGGAGCTGTTACAGCAGTGTTTATAATAACAAATATTATTAAGACTGCAAATGAGCAACTATACTCTTGCCTTAAACACACATCAAATAGACATATCTCTCCATAAATATCTCTTTTCAAAATTATCAGAGTATGAATGTTGCTTCTTTTTTGCTTGAACATAGCATACGAGGATCCCTCCCTGGGTCAGAACAAAAATTGGAAGGAAGAAAGACCTGAGAATTGTACTCTGGGTAAACAAACAACATGCAGAGGAGGTTTCCGGAAGTACTGTTTAAGTCCACGGGGAAGCCTCAGAATGCTCTCCCAGTAGGCCCCCAACATCACACATGGCTCCATGGCACTGAGCAAATGGTGGGGGCAGTGTGGTGGTGGCGGCTATGTGATGCAGGACGAACTCATTACGGACCTTTGCCCTGGGGGTGCGTAGCAGGGCAGGTCCGTTACTGTGTCCCCCTACCACTATCTACCTAGCCTTATTGGTACAAGTGCAATGGTACCACAGCACTTACAACACTCCAATACTGTACCTACAAGTGAGGAAAGAAACAACACTTATTCAGTTTTGAACTGCAGGAAGAGACAGAAAACATGGAACTCTTTGCCACAGGATGTGGTGACGGCGACTGGCCTGGATGCCTTTAAAAGGGGATTGGACAAGTTTCTGGAGGAAAAATCCATTATGGGGTACAAGCCATGATGTGTATGCGCAACCTCCTGATTTTAGAAATGGGTTATGTCAGAATGCCAGATGCAAGGGAGGGCACCAGGATGCAGGTCTCTTGTTATCTGGTGTGCTCCCTGGGGCATTTGGTGGGCCGCTGTGAGATACAGGAAGCTGGACTAGATGGGCCTATGGCCTGATCCAGTGAGGCTGTTCTTATGTTCTTAAGAATGTAATAAATGATGATGAGAAAATCATAAACAAACAGATTTGCCATAATTGATATGTGTTTCTGCGTAATAGAGTAATTCTAGACTGCTTGGTGAAAGGTTTTATAACAGAAGCACCTCATACACAATAGTTGCAATAGGCTTCTCAGTAGAGATGGAAGCTTCTGTTTCCAAAAACTTAGTGAAATCCAGACCTCTGCTAGTATATCAAAGCCAGCAGAGACATATTTTTCTCTTTAGTGCCTTGTTTGACTTTGACAAGATAATTAATCCCATCTGATAAACCCTTTACAAGATAATTTTGTGTCTGGGAATCTGGCTGTGTTGATATCCAATACAGTCCTCATATCTGGGCTACAGGACTTGGACTGCAATGCGGTAGCAGTAGAACAGCAGTCTTGCTGTATAGAAACGTCTCTTTCCCTCAGTCTTCCTGCAGTGCCAGTGCATTATTAAGATTGGATACAGGCAAATTAAACTAATTACCATTCTTATTCTAGTGGCCCTGGTAAATCAGTGTGCATATTCAGCACCTCATTCTACATTTCAAATTTGAGTCCCACTTTGCCTCATGCACTTGTTTTGAAGGGGGCCAGGAACCATGCTGTAATGTGGTTTATTCCACAAGTACTAAGTGGTCACAGTGAAACTTGATATGTGCTTTTATGATATTCTCTGAAGCTCAAACTCATGTTCAGGCACCAGCTCAGTTCTTGCACCCATTTTCAGTAGAAGGAGGATGGATGAAAAATACATTGCAATGTGGTGTCTGAAGTGAGAAATCTCAAACAGTGTGCTTTACTAGTTGACTTGTTTGTGGTTTCAGCTGGGGCTGAATAGCAACTGGGAGACTTTCTAAAACATTGAACTGGATGTCCAGGAATGGACACTCTGTCAGGAGAGGAGTCAACCTCCCCCACCCCCATTCTTGGCTGAATAACGCCCCACCTGGCTGGATTGCTGAGCAGGATGATGGGAGCTGAACAGGGGCAATCCTTGTGTCTCACTATGGCCAGGATAGCATCCCTGATGGCAGGGGCACTGAAGCTGGGTGTCACAGGAGTGGGAGGGATGGAGGGAAACCTGGGAAACCTGTGCACAATTGATAACAAGGAAGAGGATAGCCAGGCTCTGAGGCTGAGGGTTTGCACCTGCTGGCCTCCTCAGGGAGGAGAACCAGTGATGGAGCTGAGGGGTTATTCAAATGGGCCCAGTGGAGGAAGAATTTTGTGAGTTGTTAACCCCATCCCCATGAGAACCCTGAAGCCATTTGGAAAGGGCACTGAGAGGACCTACTTTGAAAATTCTCTCTCTCTCTCTCTCTCACCTCCATGTCACCCTCCTTTCTGGAGAACATCAGCTAGCCTTGTGTTGGAGCTGCAGAGGTGCACTCCAACACTACAAGTATTACAGTGGACAAAGAATATGGCCCTCCATGTCTGAAACCATGGCATTTGCCAACCAGGATCTCATTAGCTTTTTCCACTGCATCCCACTGTGCTTGTGCTGAGGAACCTTTCGCAGGTCAGAGAGATACAGCAACATCAATTCTAAACCACCGTAAAAGTCCCTTGTAGGTCATCTAATTGAAACTGCTGTTGTTTTCATACAGTGGGTTTTTAGAACACATCACATTTGCAGCTGCTACAATATTCAGCCTGCCCTCTGTTTGGAAAAACTCACAGAGGAATCTTTTTATGTCATCATTTCATGTGATGCTAATTGAGAGAATAAGAAAGGAATTTGCCAGCTTTTTCCACATGCTACATCGAACAGGATGCTGACAGTTCATAGTCAAGAGCCTTTCTGGCAAACTGATGCTGAAGGGAGTAGATTAACTATTATTCAAAGTAAACTACAGGAGATGGCCCCAGTTAAAATAGACCACCACCTGGTGCATAATTATATGGATGTTTGCCCAATAGTTCCTGAATGTTACACCTTGGCTATGATTAGGACAGGTCACAGTGGAATAATCACAGAGAAAAGGGGCCAGAGCCAGATAGTCAGAGTCAGGCTGGGGTTGAGTACCAGATACGTCTGCAGGCTGAAAGCTAGAGGCAAAAGGCATAGTTAGGGCTGGGCTGGGCTCAAGTGCTATGGGAACACAACAGTAGCTGTATCCCTGGTAACTGGCATCTTTTAAAATGGGGTCTTCTTATCTTTAGTAGTGGGAGAGCAACTGTACCTCTCCAGCCCAGCATGGCGTCCTTTCCAGTAGCTATTGCTGGTGTCTCTTCTGTATTTTTTTTTTTTTTAGAATGTGTGCCCTTTGGGTATAGCATCATTTATTGATTTATTTTACTGTGTAAAACACATTGTGAATTACGCTTGTTAAAAAGTAATATATAAATATTCTTAATAATAATAGGTTAGAGACCAGGCAAGGTGCAGCAAGGCAAGGAGGTCTGTACTGCGTTTCAATTAATTGCTCAGACTGCCGGGTTGGTTTGCAGATGTGGGTTTTGCAAGGTCTGGGATCTAGAAGTGACCACATCTAGCCCGACACTGCCCCTTAGAGGGTGTCCTGTCTTCAGGATGTTTACTTGAGCTCATTGAAGTCCCAGAACATAGGTGGTGCAGAAGGTTAGCTGTCGGAACACTAATGTCACAGCAAGTGGCTACTTCCATCAGATGCAATCCAGCAGATGGCTATTTCCATCTCTAGGAATAGCATGAGGAGGAGGTCACACAAGAAATATTCTGGGCCCTGCAGAGACCTATGTGGTCACATGTCTCTGACAAAACTGTTGAGTTCCTCAAGAACCATCAGCCTCTCATCAACCATTCAGCCCTCCCTCCCTCCCCCCACTGAGAAGAATGGAAAGATTGCAGGCCTTACATGCTCAATTTGGACTACTTTGGGCATTCCAGATATTTGACTGCAACACAGGAGATGCTTCCTATTCTTTTTCTTCCTCCTCTCTCATCAAAAAGCAAGCTCCAACACTCGACAGGATGAACAGCTGGGTCCTAAATGTTCTCTTTGGCTTTTTCTCTTTCAAGAGTTCTGAGGAGCAGAATGGTGATGGCTCATTGTCAATTGTCCATATGAGAGATGTGAGGAGGCTCAGAATATGATTAAGAGGAGCCCTGCTGGATTAGACAGGGTCCTATCTAGGCCAGCTTCCTATACCTCACAGTGGCCCACAAGATGTCCCAGGGAGTACTCAAGACAGTGATACCTGTATATCCTGTTGCCACTCCCATGCATTTGGCATAGACACCAGAGATAGGTTACCTCTAAAACTGCATGGAGGCCAACATCCTCTCCCGTAACATACTTCTGCAGTCATACTGGGATTCCCTGCTCCCCTGTAGCCACAATAATGCAGTAAATATTGCAGCATGCTGTGCTCTTTCTGGGATCCAGTGTTTGTTTTTATATGCTTATCTCACCTCTCCAGAAGCCAACCCCCCCCCCCAAAGTGGCTCATTGCAAATCAGTAAATACTAACAAATCCAAGTTAAAAAAAAAAAAAAGGACAGAAAACCAATAAAATAGTAAACTGCAAGAGGCAGGATGGTACCATTTTAGACTCTCACCCAAAGGAAACTGATTTCCAGTTCTCAAGGCTTGATGGAAAGGCACGGATCCTCTGCAGTACGTGACCTAAGCCAACCAGGCTAGGGAAGCCTCCCAATCTTCAAGTACCTCCCCTATGGTGATTAAAGAAGTAAGATGTCCTCTTGAAAGATGCTAATTTTTGTTTGCGGTAATTAAATGGAAGTTTGAATGTGTCAAAGCAATTGGAAACAGTTCAGAGGAAGCCATTTTCATAAACTAAGGGAGTAACATTTATTTTTAGCACTTAAAGGTGAATTGGTATTTGAGAATATTCTGGTAAAATATGAGCATCTGTCTGTCATACCAGAGAATTACAAAACATGTGTGCATGCACAGAGAGAGAGAGAGAGAGAGAGAGAGAGAGAGAGAGAGAGATGCCAATAAAAAATAGATAAATTCTTGAAACATATGGCTCTTCTGCTCTATCTTTCCACATGAGCAGCCCAATAAAAGTTTAAGATGGAAAAGGCAAATAAAATTGATAATCCGCCCAAGGAGAGTGATTCAAATAAAGCTGCCACATTACAAGTGGCTGTCTGATTTACAGTTGTCTTCCCATTCTAAGATGGTCTGAGTTATCTTTATCCATACAATTCATTAATGCCATTAATACCCAAGAGGAAAAATTCAGAATTTATCTGTCAGTAATAGGAGCAATGAAATGCTATGCCAATTCACAATTTTGAGGAGAACATCAGTCAGTGCAACAGACGTCCACCATTCAGACAGATATATCTGAAAGCATTCTGAAGGCCTGGAGAAGGCACACCTTTTCTCCCATGAGTGTGATGAACCTGAGGGAAAATTATAGCACTGAGGGGAAATGTAGTCACGTTTGTATCCCACTCTTACTCCAGGAAGTTCAGAGCTTTGTTTGCTTTTTTCCCCTTTCTTCCCCCTCCATTTCATCCTTACAACAACACTTTCTAAGGTAGGTTAAGCTGAGAGAGAATGACTGGCTCAAAGCTACCCTGTGACCTTTGTAGCTGAGCAGAGATTGAAACTCAGACGAGTTCAAACCCAAGACTCTATCTACCACACTACACAGGCTCTCAGCGGCTGACTCACATTTTGCACATGACTGGCTACTGTTAAAGGTTCAGAGCATTTCCCCAGCAGCTCATTTATCATCACTCACAGGCTCCAATTATAACGTATCAATGTATAATTCATTAATGTGCAGACACAGCACATCAGTGATGAATCAGAGGTAGCAACCAAGGACAGCTCTGTGTCTGCCCTTAAAAAACCTAGGTTTGCTGATGTCAAAGTATCAGCCACCTGAAGGGTCACAGTCATTCTCCCCTTTACCTAGCCAGGCATACTTGGTTGTCCAATCTGTGGGCATGTGCCAATCTCAGCAGAAGTGCTGGTCAGCATCCTTTGTCTTTGGGGAAGCCCAGATATGAAGACAGCAAATCCACACAGTACTTGTCTGGGATGCCATGTGGCCCTTCTGTAATGGTGCTGGATTCCAAAAAGACATGAGCACTGCTAGAAAGTGCCTCAGTTGCTTTTAGGAGGCTGAGGGTCCAATCCTATCCAATTTTCCAGAGCCAGTGCAGCCATGCCAATGGGGCTTGTGCTACATCCTGTGGTGGGGAGGCAGCCACAGAAGGTACGGGAACATTTGTTCCCTTACCTCAGGGCTGCATTGCAGCTGCACCGATGCTGGAAACTTGAATAGGATTGGGCCCTGAGACATTACAAAAGCTTTAGCAGGCAGGGAGGTTGGAAAGTTCCAATAATAGGGAATAGTGCACCAAAAATATTTTTACTATCTCTTGGCCCCCCACAGCATATGACACATGCTCCGGCAGTGCAGCTGCATAGTGTAAACTGGTGGGGGATAGGATTGGGTTGTTAGGAACATAAACACCTGCCTTATACTGCTTCAGGTTATTGGTTAATCTTAGTATTGTCTGCTCAGATTGGCAGCTCTCCAGAGTTGCAGATGAGGGACACATGAAACACATATGCTTTGACTCTAAGCTAAAGCCATTTCCCCAAACTCATTTTACTTTTGGCAAAAACCAGGGCACTGTAAAGAACTATTGTCACCCCATTCTGTCGATGCCTTCAAACACTAGGAAATGACTCTCTTTCAGCACTGGCCCACCCATGAGGTGAGGTGAATTGGCTACTTGGGCTGGTGGATGAGCATAAGCAGACCAGTTGTTGATGTAGATAAAAATATGAAATATATCCATGGTGGCAGCGAGTCAGGGGAAGATCAGGCTGAGCCAGGGGCGGAACAGGGCAGGATGGAAGTGGGTCTCAGCAGCAGACACTTCTGAAACCTCCATCCTGGGTTTGACAGGGCCTCTTCGACTTAATAGATCTACACCATAGCGAGCATAGATCTGAGTAATGCTATGACAGGAGAGGTCAGTGACATTTTTCTTTACTTACCTTTGCTACCTAGCCTAGTCCTCAGCCAGCCCATAGGATGCAGCAGAGCCTATATAGCTGGTACAAGTCTGAGGAGACCCATAGGTGATTGAGGGGATTACAGAGGGGTAAGGGAAAATATTGACCCTTGCCTCTCCCAAGTCTCCGCCACCATAGCATACAGTGCTGCCTGTTTTGGTATGTCTGCAAGCTATAGCTGGGGCGGGGGAGAGGATAAGATTGGGATGTAAATGTCATTTCATTATGGTGGGAAAAGACAACTCATAGCTTCAGTCTGGGTTGGCAAACTTACCTTAGGCACAGGGGTGGGATATGTCACCTTGCCCAAACTCTCATGGCTTTTCCAAATCTGAACTATCAAAATCCCAATTCTAGAGATGATCTGCTAACAATTCTCATAAAGAAACATTTGCTGACCATTAAAGAGTATTAGTGTTCTTCGGTCAAATCTCAGACCCCAGTCATGCAGTTTTTACTCAAACCCATAACAATATCTATTCAGACACAACATATTGGTAGAAATAGCTCCCACTCAGAGCCTGCAATCTAAATAGGCCAGTCTAATAAAAATAAGAGCATAACATGGCATAAGAAGAGCCTTTTTGCATCATGCCAAAAGTCCATCTAGTTCAGTATTCGCTTCGCAATTGTATCCTGCCAGATGCTTCTGGGAAATTTGCAAATAGGTTATGAAGGCTGCAGATCTGCCTGTCCCCAGGACTAAGGAGTTTACTGCAAGAATAGGGAAAGTGAGTAAGGAGAAGGTCAAATGGTAACAGACAGGTTAGGAAAGGGTAAGGTGACACAGAAAAGATTGCAGAAGCTGTGGGTTTTGAGAAGATTTTTTAAGGAGAATGGGGAATCAGCTTGACAGGCAGACAGAGGCAAACTGTTCCATATATTGGGTGGCAGCAGAGCAAATGGCAAGAACCTATGAGAAGGGGGAAAGGTTTTCACATCAAAAGGTCCAACAGAAATTATTTTTAAAAAGACTTAAAAAAATAATAATGTTAATATTCAGCATGGCACTGACCCTTTCTACAGGAAGCAAGGGATGGTCAGGGGGAAAGTATACCTGCAAAATAGTTACAGTTTGGCTGATGGAGGAAGTGACACCATTGTATCCCCTTTCTCAGCCAGGACACCAAACCGAACAGCAATTCCTCTTTGCAGATTGGCTCCACATCTGCTGATGAAACCCAGGCTGTAAGAGGTGTCTTTCTTGACTTAAAGCAGGACATAGAAAACAGGAAGGCAAAAACCTGTCTTTATAGCCTATTGTGCCGATGATCCGAAAAGTAAACTTTAACGTAGTGGTCTGTTGAAACTTCAGTGGCCACTTTGACTGATTTAGAAAATGATTGGAAAATTCAATTAGAAGCTGTTTGTTACCAGGGGGAAGAGATTGCAAAGAAAACAATGAAGGTGAGAATGGAAGCGTTTTTATTTTTATTATTGTGTGCACTAAATACTGCCTCTGTTACAGGTTATTAAGAGCTGCATTCTCCTCTGGCAAGAGTGTGGGAAATTGGTAACCTATTCCTTCTGTTGATCTTAAGAAGAGTATTATGATGGCTTGAACTACACTGATGCATTATTAGAGCATCCAACTTCTTTCTGACGTTTTATAGACTGACAGACTTATTTTATTTTTGTCTTCTGAGATAGAAAGAGCTCTGATTCAATCTGTAGATGTACTGGCAACCAATGCAGTTGGGAAAGCAGCAGCCTGACGGAACCAAAACACCTGGCCCAAATCACCACACATGCAGCCTCGTGTTTCACTAACTGTACTTTCTGGATGGTTGTCAAGAGCATCTCTGTACAGAGCACATTACAGGAGTCAAGAGTTTATATCAAGGTTGGGAAAGGAAGCATTTGGCACACCAGCCTAAGCTGGGCAAAGGCCCCCAGGCCACCACTGCCACCTGGCGATGCAAGAGCAGTATGGGATCTAGGAAGACAGCCAAACTGTGAACCCGCTTCCTCAAAGGGAGTGAAACCCTGTTCATAGTCCAAAACCTGAATCACAGGCCTCTAAACAAACAGCAGCTCTGTTCTATCTGGATTTAATTTCCACTTGTTTGCCCTCATCCAGTCACTCATTGATTCCAGACAGTGATCCATAGTTTCCACAGCATCCCCAGTATTGGATGGAATGGTGATATTGACTTGGATGTCAACTGCATATTGGTCATTCCCAAAAGTTTCAAATGTAACCTGTATATTGATTCTTTAAGTTTCACCCCCTTTCTATAATCTCCCCATTTTACACCCTCTTTTCATTCTCCTTGTGTTTTCCAATGGTAGCACCTTCATTATGGCCCAATAGCCTTCATTCTTTCAATCTCTTTGACATGCACAGCTAGAAGAAGTGCATTGCTTCAGTTTACCAAGTTAGTCCAATACTAACTTTCTAAATTCAGACTGAGCTTGTATGCACAGGCAATAATTCCCACTGCATTAATTTGCACCTTGTTATTGATCAGCCCTTATAACTTGCTGGGGACTCCGCCAGACATGACTTATGAGGTCATCAATATCTTACTGAAGTAAACCGTGTACCCAGAGAAACAATTTCTCTCCAACCATGATTTTTTCCAAAAAGCAAGTGTCTGATTTGTATGCAACAGAGTATTCCCCTCCTCACCACATCAGTTGTGTTTCGGCCTTTCGAGAATATGATCTGGTTATGGTTTTGATCTGATGAAATCAGCTGAGATTTTGTTCAAGAAACATTTGTCTCCTCTGACCTCTGAGCCTTCTCTGAGAGTAACTGCAGTGTGAAACAGCAGAAGGAATACTGGCTAATATAATTTATTCATGTATTTTCAGAAAGGCTTTGGATAAAATCTCTCAGGAGAGACAATTTAAGAAAGCCTAATAACTATCCATTGAGAAGCACTGTTGTGGAATTATGCATTCACCAGAATCATGTGGCAGTCTCCTTCCTGGACTATACCACATCAATCCGCTTTCTTTTTAGGAAGGGGGTGATGCTTCTCCCAACTTCCTTCTTCCAACTGACTTTGCTGCTTTTCTTGAAAACAGTGTGGCAGAGCGAAGACTCAGAGGAGAAAACAAAGTAAGAAAAGATTACTGCAAACAGAAAGTTAGCACATGAGGGAAAGAAAATAGATAGGCTACCTTTCCACCAAAGTGCTGATAGTCTATATGCATGTGGGGTTTATTTTACTTGAGGAAGTGTTTAAAAATGTCATTCTTCTCTAGGCCAAAGTGTTAGTCCAGGAAGGACCATTGATTGATTTTGACAAATGCGTAGCTTGATCCCCTTTTTTAGTACATTCAAGCAAGCAAGAACAAGAGCTCAGACTCATAGCCAGAAGCCACTAAGACAGTGTCTGTGATAGGGACAAATATAATTTGCTTAGTGTCGGGACAATTTGGAAATAAATAATGATCCAAAAGGACACAGCTCATGCAATTAGCATATTCTGCATATTATTTTCCCAAACCAGGTAGCTATCAGGGCAAAAAGGCATCATGTTAAACTTGTTTTGTGATATACATTCTGGAATTAGTTCCAAATTAGGAAAAGGCTTGACTCAGTCCTCACCTTCCCCACCCAAAATCATAAAGCAGATTTACTGTAGAGTTCTAAATTCTAAGATTAGAATTTTGGATTGGAACAGCAGGGAAAGGCTGTTGTCTGAAACTCAGGAGGATTTCTGCCACTTAATGATGACTTAGGGTGGGAGATGGGTGGGACTGGTGGAACTCTGCTGTGCCAGATCCTGAAATCTGTGCTGGGCCACCACATGTTTGCAGTTAGACAGTAAACAGGAAGAGCTTTCATTCCTCCTATTCTGGGGCATAAGATGATTGTCAGCTGGTGCCCAAATGGAATGGCCCCACTGGCACAGCACTGCAAAATTAGACATGTTAAAGAGCATCCATTGCCTCACTATTGCCTGCTGTCAGAGACAGAAATAGAAGGACCTTTTTGATCTCTTTTTGTGGGACAATTCATGGGTTTTGCTACAGCAATTTACTACAGCAATTACAATAATCTCAAAGGAGGGAACAAAACTGAACAGAGCTAAAAGCCACTGGAATCCTAAAGTTTCAGCAACAGCAGATTTTAAATGAGTGCAGGTTTTCAGATGGATAATAACATTACTACTAAATGCTTCTTTAAAACAGGCATGGAGAGGAGTGAAAGGATGTGTTGGTGGGGCACAGTGGTGTTACAAATGCTGGAAAAAGAAGTCCGTGAGTCATTCATAGCCCAGGCAGCAGTTGTGAAGCTTCCCCCTACCCTAATGATCTATCACAGCATTGTTTCCTAGAACATACTTGCCTGGGTCACTAAAGTCTAAAGTCTAAAGGAATTGTTACATCATAGTCTTGGAGTAGTCCCAATAAGCCTTCAGTGGACTACTCATGAGTAAGCCATTTGATGAGCAAAGGGTGAAAACAATACTTTGGTGAATCATTCTTTGTATCCCTAGAAGTTGAATACCCCCTAGAGGTGGAATGTAATGCAGCTGTGTTTGTGACCTGTAAACAGATGTGGCTGGAAAAAAACTGGCAAGAGGGAGCATAGCAAGAATGTCAGCTGGTTTATGACATCAGTGAGAGGAGCTGCATGCCTCCTGTATATGACAGGGAGAGAAACTGGGCTCAGGCATACTTACTGCTGAGATCTCAGGGTTGTGAACTTTTAGTTGAAAAGCAGTATATAAATACTGTTAATAATAATAATTACCAGAAGGATCTCAGTGAGACTGTCTAAGCCTCTATTCAGTGGCCATGCCTGGAAAGTGGAAATGGCCTGCCGACTTGTAACTAGCTTGTTCAGCTGTGAAAACATCAGAGTTGCAGTGAAAATTCATGCATAAGTTACAAGTGTTTCCCCGCTGGAGATCCCACATGTTCACATTTGGATTTGCCAGAGCAGAAATGAAAGGGGGGATGACACAGTGGTAGCAAAAGCTGAACTGAAACAAGCGACTAGGCCTTACTTCATACTTGAAAGTCAAAAGGTGTGAAGATCTGGGAAAGGTCCCATGGCACTGAAGAAGGGAAACGCTGCATTGACCTTTGGATAAAATATGGAACCCGATGCGTGCAGCATGGAGATTCCTTAAATGCTCCTTCATTTATGAAGTCTTGCCTCAGCAATATGTAACCGTCAGGTTGTTTGTACCAGGGCTATTCCTCCCATCAACACCAAATCTGAATTCTGAAAGAAAATGCATATTCTAAATCAGTGGATTTAATATGGGTCTACTTCTAAGCAAATTGGTATAACCCACGTCACAGCTAAAGTACTGAAAGGTTATAACCAGACAGAGAATGAAAGAATCAATAATTAACTCCAATCCCCCTTTTCTGAACATTGTCTTTCCTTGGGTATATGGGTGCAACAGCATATAACCTTGCTGTGCCATTGATATGCAACTGGAGTCCAGAAATACAGGGCTGTCATTTGAGAAGCAACATGACTCTTTGGAACATGTTGGGAATTGGGAAATGTACCTTCATACCTCATGGAGCAAAAATGGGAGTGCTTGATCCTAGGGCATAAGAACATAAGAACATAAGAACAGCCCCACTGGATCAGGCCATAGGCCCATCTAGTCCAGCTTCCTGTATCTCATAGCGGCCCACCAAATGCCCCAGGGAGCACACCAGATAACAAGAGACCTCATCCTGGTGCTCTCCCCTACATCTGGCATTCTGACTTAACCCATTCCTAAAATCAGGAGGTTGCGCATACACATCATGGCTTGTACCCCATAATGGATTTTTCCTCCAGAAACTCGTCCAATCCCCTTTTAAAGGCGTCTAGGCTAGACGCCAGCACCACATCCTGTGGCAAGGAGTTCCACAGACCAACCACACGCTGAGTAAAGAAATATTTTCTTTTGTCTGTCCACATGATAACAAAAAGAAGAGGAGCAGTCAAATCCCCCCAGGTGCATAACCTGAGTATTTGTGGGAAGGTAATGGGATGGGGATGTCCTCCAATGAGCAACTAGGTCACCAGGATTGAGATGTGGGTTAAGGGAGCCAGTGAGTTCAGCAAAATAGGGGAGATGCCTCAAACACTTGGAAGAATCTCCAGGGCCAGCCCCAGAGCACCAGGTGCCTGAGCCAGTGTGCCAAATGCTGCCCCTCTTACCTGGTTATGTGGCAGCCTCTGCTTCTCCAACATTGCTTTCTCCTCCTCCACAGTTCTGTTGTGTCCCACTTGTCCTTTTTCCAGTCCAGGAGGTGGGGGGAGAAGGATCAGTGAAGTTGAGTGGGTGAATGAAAGTGGGTGCCCCCTGCCAACCCTCATGGCTGGCACTGCCTGCCTGGTTGGGCCATTAGTACATTTCAGAGATGTGCACCTGTACAGATGAAGGACACAGGTGCACATTGAAATACATAGTATTTTCCCCTTGTTGCATAACATTCCTATTAGTGATAGTAAGCTGCACATGTCAGAGATTTGTTACATTAAACATCAGCCATTCTCTCTCTGGGGAAGTCTTGTTAAAATCTTAGGGTAGTACAATCAAAAACTTTTAGACTGTGTTCAGCTATGAAGAACTAGTGTGACAAAAGTGAAGCTCCATCAGCAGATAAAAACATTGAACTGCCTGCACTTGCTCCAAAAGGAGTTGACTCTAATGAGCTCCTGGGGGTAGAATAATGGAATGGACCCGGAAGGGGTAGTAAATCAACCTAAATCAGTTCCAATTTATTTTCCTTTACAGGCTCCAATAAGTAATTGAAAACATTCTCCCAGACATCTCCCAAACCATCCTTGGCATAGATATGTAGGGAGTCTGAGAGTGCACTGAGCTGTATTGTATTTGGTAACAGAGTACAGATGTGGCTGGTTGTGTCAATTGGGAGAGAGGAAAATTTCAGAAGCTGTATAAAATTGGCCTAGTTTGGAAAAGAAGTCTAAAGTTAAAGAGAAAAAAAACCTTCAATCCTCTTTGTGCGCAAAATTCTCACAGTAAGGCACAGTATTGTGAGAGTCATTCTGAAGATGGGTCACACAGTTATTTAAGCATGGCACATACAGAAAAACATGGGGAAAATTTGGTCCAAATATAACCTATTTTTTCTACTTGTCTATATGGAAATTAAGCAAGGCCTTGTCTTTCCCTGAAATCTGGGACCAGATTTAGCCTTGGCAGTGAAAGCTAATTTTCAAATATACTGAGATTTCCTTGTTTCTGGTTTGGCATCACATCAAAAGTAATAAGGAAAGTTTTTGTGAATTTCTGTCCTGAGTCTCAGCTTCCTCTAGGAAGTGAGTTGCAAGTGTTTGTTTATAACATTCTGATCACTGCACTTCTGATGTTTTCCAGTTCTTGGCCTGGATTTAGGAGGAGATGAAGCAGGCAGCTATCTGGGGCACCAGGCTTGGTGGTGGGGAGTGGGGGGGGGGGGCAGGCATTTCTGCTATTGTTAAAATTTTGAAAGATCTATTTTATTTTATCTATTTTAAAACTCACCTAGCCCACCTTTCTTGCCTATCAAGGCAACCCAAGATGACTCACAATTAAATAACATGAAATAATCAATCAAAACCAAGCAGGGGGGAAAAAACACAGCCAAATAACTACAACTGAAAAACTGCAATCACAACCACTGCCAAACATCACGCCAGACAGTGGCTAACTGGAAAACACACAACTAAGCTATGATGAATGTTGTATTACTGCGCAAGCATTTGAAAGAGAAATCAACATGGTAGGTGGTGTTGTGACAATGGCCTCCAACCTATTATAACTCTTGGAATTTCTTTCAGCATCTGCTTCACTCTTCATGGAGGCCAACAGTATGAGCTAGTCATTCATCCAGTCTCTGTGGGAAGCACATTGCAACAGCCTAGAAACTGTGAGCTGTGAAAACAAAGGCTGTGATACCTTTTAAGAAAGTGACTCTAATTTTGTTACCACTGGAGCAAAGAGATGAAGTTAGAAAATGTGACAGAGGTGCAATAACGCTATATTTCTACCAAAAATCATAGTAAAGAAAGTTTTCTAAGAAAGAGTATCTGGACAGAAGTGGGTGTGCCTGCCAGGCAGCTATCTGAGACAACTGCTTCAAAGCCCAATCCTATGGGCTCACTGTCACAATCTTTCTGAAATCTTATTTATATTTTTATACCGCCATTCCTCCAAAGAGCTCAGGGCGGTGTACACAGCTACTCTCCTCCTTTTGTCCTCACAACAACCCTGTGAGGTAGGTGAGGCTGAGGGAAAGTGACAGGCCCAAGGTCACCCAGGAAGCTTCATGGCTGAGGGGGGATTCAAACCTGGATCTTCCAGGTCTAAGTCTACCTCCCAAACTACTACACCACCCTGGCTCTTGTCTGAAATAGCTGAAGCACATAATCACATCATCTCTAACAGCCCAATCCTATCCACTATTCCCCCCCCCCCATCAATGCAGTGGTGCCAAAATGGTAACTGCTGATTTCCATGGTGGAGGCAATTGTAGAAGTCTTCTTTAGGTAAGGGAACTATCATTCCCTTACCCACAGTGCAGGGTAAGGGTATCATTCCCTTACCCACAGTGCAGGGGGCTCTAATGAGACATGTGACAGCTAAATAGCTGGTGCAGGTCCATGTGGACCCATGCCATGGGATCGGGTCCAGCACTAGCCCATGGTGGAAGGTGTTGGTCTTCCTGCTGGCAGGTCCAGATGGTGCATTGTTGCAACATGCTTTATGGCACATTTGCAATAGTCTAAGGCTGCAATCCTAACCACACTTTCCTGAGAGTAAGCCCTGTTTGTAAGAACAAAATAGGACTTACATCTGAGTAGACCAGGTTAGGATTGTGCCCTTAGCCAGTGAAGCGGCTGCTGTACTGGCCCAGAGGCACCATAGAGTTGAGCCATTAATCCTTAAACATAACTAATCCAAACTGAACATACTCTTCCAGATGGGGTCTCTATGCTACAAATACTTCCCTATTACTTGCAGGCTCAGCTGGCGTAAGTAGTCCACTAGAGGTCTGAATACAATCTAGTGTGCTCTGGCTCAGAACTGAATCTGCATGCAGCAAGTAAGTCAAAATGTTGGGAAACCTTGTTTGCTCCATAGTTGACTCTGTCGGAGCTATGAAAACGGCACAGCCCAAGAAACAAAGTTGGTTGAGTCACTATGATATAAAGTAAATAAACCCTTGGAATAATTCAGATCACCTGTGATCAGCTACTGACTGCTTAGTCTTTTATTGACATTTATACAGAATAAGGGATTCATTCAGCATCTGTCCCTCGGAACAGTCTTCTCCTTTGCATTCAGAGACAGTCGGGCTCCTTGTGTGTGTAGGGAGGGACTTAATTCCCTTTGCTTGGCACAACCACTGCGCTCACCATCTGCTACTTCAGATTACTCATTCTGACTTCTTGACTTTTTATTCCCTCACATAGCCTTGAATGGGAATGGCGAGCAATTAAAATATTAGCTGGGGGAAAGCATGATCATAATGCACATAATTATCCCTCAGTCCCAGAATTAATGAGATAATATTGAGAAGGAAAAGATCTGAGAAAACTCAGACTCCTCCCTCCCACGAGTTACTGTGATCTAATAGCTGCATGTCCTTAAACAAGCAAAAAGAATGTTATTAAGAAGAATTTCATTTGTTTTTGAAAGCAGAAAGCAATAATGAAGGTATCATAGGAATGCACAATCTGCACACTGTTGACCACAGTTCCCACAAATGCTTTGAGGGGCTGAACCAGAATAATACTGACCAGCCTTTGACTTGAAATTCCAGGGCTGCTGATGGCTTCTAAACTTTTTAAATCTTTGGAAAATGTCCAAATTGAGGAAATAAAACTCATGAATGCTTCAGCAAAAGTAATATTTTGAACATTAATCCCATATATTTATTCTCGGAACTTTCTGAGAGCAACACATTTTTAATTTTAAAAGTTCAAGTTCTAAGTTTCACAATGACCACCCTCTGGAGAACGGATGCTGGTACCTTCCAGTCAAATTGTACTGTTCCGGCCTTGGCAAACTATTTTCATAGTTCTCTTTGTGTATAATTTGGAAGAGAAGAACCAAAGTATACTGGTGGTTTGACTGGGCTACAAGAAAAGCACATCGTATTAGAAAAACTATTAAGCCTGACACTAATTTTAAAATAGATAACTGGTAATCCTGAGCATTCTTACCTGGAAGTAATCCCCACTGAAATCAATTGGACTTCTACGTGAGCATGGTTTACAGACCATGGCGTATGTTTATTTTAAAAGCAGGGACAATACACTGATATTAATATAATTTTATTTACATTAGACCTTGAAGCAGCTGACAAGCCCAGCTAAGTTTTTCCATCTGCTCTTTGGCCGCCCTTCAAGTGAGATATGAAGGATTGTCAGCTTGCATGGGAGGAAACTGGAGGCCAGAATGCGATACCAGATCATAAAAGGATCCATCTGAAATGTTGTAGTTCTTGAAAGACAGAACCTTCTTCAATTGTAAAAATCCCTTTAGGGATTTAGTATAGCCTGCCTGTGTAAACCGCCTTGAAATAAAGTCTGAGGAGAAATCTGAAGACCATGAAAGGCGGTATATAAATACCTGTATTATTATTATTATTATTATTATTATTATTATTCATTTTCCACATGTTTCCTCTTGGGATACAACTGCCACTAGGGGGAGCAATTTTCATCATGAAAATGGAGGGGCAACCATTAAACCCCCTCCCGTGGCATGCCTTGCTCTCATCCTGCATTGCCACCCCTCCATCAGAGGCTGGTTGGTACCTTAAAAGGGTCACTTTCTGTCCACTTCTTGCTTTAAACCTTATGTTTTGCTGAGATGTGGATTTCAAAAAGTAACTTTTGGCCCTTGAACTGCCTTTCAATGCCTTTCAGTATCTGTTTCCACCATTAGATGGCTGCAGCTTACATTTTTCTGAAGTTACCACAAAA
This sequence comes from Tiliqua scincoides, assembly GCF_035046505.1. Lineage (NCBI taxonomy): Eukaryota > Metazoa > Chordata > Lepidosauria > Squamata > Scincidae > Tiliqua > Tiliqua scincoides. Next base: position 196,066,348 of record NC_089822.1, read on the forward strand.
AGTTACCTATAGCTGATGACAAGGAGCACGTCTAAGTCTCAATTATAGCATTCTTATACTCCTACATAAATTTCTTATATAACAGAGCCTTTAGCCATCAAGACACCCAGCTGCTTCAGTTCCCATAATTCCCCTGGAAGAGTATCTATGGATACAATTCCATTATGGGGAAAGAGCCCGAACAAAAAAAAACCATGGTAATATTGATTAATGAGCATATTGATTCTCAAATGCATAAGAAAACTAGTAGAACATACTGTACTGTATATTGTTAAATATGCTCAATGGTGAAAGATGCAATGGACAGCTGATGAAATGGCACCGGCCTACAATTACACAGGTAATCCAGTAGGGAAACCAGTAGAGATGTTTCAAGCATGTATTGCTGCAAGAGAGATTTGACAGTGACCTGAAGGCACATAAAGAAGCAAACTTGTTAGAGCTAAGCATATCTGGGCAAGGTCAGTGCCATGACATCTGGGCAAGCTCAGTGCTTTGTGGGAATTCTGTACACCACCTATGAATTCCATGATGGGAGAAAGGCAGGATAAACATGTACTCAAATGTTCATTCATTCATTCATTCATTGCTTTCTTCAGTGCAAACCTCAGTTAAGAGTTTTAGCAACATAAACATTTATGTTTGGTGACTACACATTTATGTATGGTCAAAAATGGGTTTGGGCATAGTACAAAGGTCTCCTAAGGACTTTTGGGGCCATCATGGGATCATGACCCATGGGTCATTGGTCAAAGGAAGGATCATCAGACTGATAATCTTTGCATATGAAGAACAGCTCAACTCCATCAGTGTTAACAGGCACACATGCTGCACAAAATTTAAATGAAATACATCCTAACAATACTGGATTATTTATTGTAAATCTATTCCAACTGTCATGCAACAGTGTTTGCCAATTCCAGCTGCTGCTGAGCTCACCTCCTTTAGGATTCCTTCCAGCAAGTGCTGTTTCTGAGAGCTGCAATGAATTTTAGGGCCTGGGTTAAATCAGTCCTAGGTGTTAGTTACTATTTAGAAAGTCTGATTTATGTAAGCTTCCAGCCTGACAAATTGATTTGTGCCTGATGATTCTGCTCAACTGAAAATCAGCAGGTCCAGCAGAAAAACAGGTTTATTCTCAGTGTTAAAGAAGAGGGTTTGGGGACTGCCTTATGTCTTTTCTGATTTTCCAATTCTTGCCAAGTCCCAAATACTTTTCACCTCTATTTTTTTCCAATTTCTCATTTTATTCAACAATCAAAAAATAAAGAGAACATACTGAAACATTTGTTCATCACAATCCTGAAGCAGTAGTAATACATTGAGAGAGAGAGAGAGAGAGAGAGAGAGAGAGAGAGACTCTGTTGTCAGGGGGATGTCACTCCAATCATTTTTTAGACCTAGGAAACGTTAACTTAAAGCACCATTTGGTGATCCTGAAAGCTATGGATTGGAATATAAAGGGTCACACAAAGTGAATCTCTAAGCATGACCTTCGTAGGGCTCTTTAGATGTTGATGTATTTATACATTTTGTGTGCCCTTGCTGCTGTATTATGGACTTTTCTCTCTGTGTTTTCTCAGTAGGATAATGATGGGTATATGGATTCACATAGGGTGGAAGCCAGCACTGCATGATGCACACACATGCATAAGTGCACAGCTGGCACACAGGGAGAGGCAAAAATTCCTTTTGCTGATAGCCCTTGTGCCTTCTGGGGAGCCCCTCAGGACGTTCCCCCAAAAGCCTAAAAGAGGGCTTTTCAGGAGCAGGGGGGCTGACACTTGAACAAGAAGCTGAAAAGTCCCTGCGTGTGAGCAGACCAGCCGCGTGAACTGTTCTGGATTCTGGCCATGCAGTGCAGCTGTGAACACACAGAGGTAGCTCCTGGCATGTATGATACTCACCTGCCTCCAAGCAGCTGTTACACAGTCACATGGTGCCACCTGACCATGTGAACCAGCTCTCATTCTGCCTTGTACATCTAATTAGGGCATACCTACAAAATGAATTGACAGCAGGTTTTGTAACACTTTAACTGTCACAGCTTCAACCAAACTATACCAGGAACCATAATTTGGGAGAGATGCTGAAAATCCTCTCAGAGATCCATGGCTGCATCTCATCCTACCAGAGGACTATAATTCTCAGGCTCCCCTTAGGAATGACTGTCAGACCTAGTTTACATCAGAACAAATCTGCCAATGGCTGTTAGTTATGATGGTTACATGGACTGTGCTTCTTCCCAAGCAGCGTCTCTTGTGGAGTACCAGTCGCTAAGGGGAAGCAACCGTAGAAAGGGACTGGTCCCAACAGACCCTGCATGTGAGCTTACTAAGATATACAACTGGCTATTGTGGGAAGCAGGATGCTGGATTAGATGGACCAGCAGGGCTCTTCTGATGTCCTTGTGAATGACAGTGTCTGACTGAGGTCAGCTGTTCTCATTAAGAATACCATTCAGAGCAGTGGGGAGTGCTGTTAATTGAAAGACAAATTAATTTTGCCTTTGCATATATGCTCCATTGACCTACATTACCATCTTGCTGACTTGCAAATCCTTAAAATGCAAAGGTTAGAGAGCAACTGAAAACTAGACTTTCCTGGTACCAATGTTCATTATTTGTTTACTGGTAAATTATTTTATTAAAAAGAGAAACAGGTACCCAAACTAGCACAATTTCCAGCAGTTGTTTTCTTTGCAAACACAGGCTCCAGCTTGGGGGGGGGGGCAGTTTGGTGCTATAGTATGAGAAAAGAAAACCACTGCAGTTAATAGGGCCAGCCCTCTACTTGAACCCAAATGTGCTGCCAGTCCAGGGCAGCCCACTGGGGAGGAGCAACTGGACCACTCACCTAATAGGCAGTTGTAAACCAATGGCCACCACTGGGATGCTACTACTGTCCACTGCTGTTCTCCTCCCCAGCTACGTGCTGCCCTTTCAAAGGGTAGAGAGAGTGGGGAAGGGAGTAAGGAAATGGAGAGATATGAAGTGGCAAATTTCTACTCTCTCCTTTTCCTACCCTTCCTGCCTTCTGAAGGGGTGGCAGGGAGGGTAGCAGCCAGCTGGCACCAGACATAGCAGAAAAGAAGAATGTAAGTTGTGGAGGTTGCTTTACAGCAGTCGCAAAGCAGCCTCTGCTGGCACCACTGCAGGACAACTGCAGTGTTTGTGTGCTGGTGCATCGCCACACAGAGAGTTAGGTAGGATTGGGTTGTTAGTTTCCTTTGGAGGAAGGAGCCCTGAAGACTTCAGGTGCCACTGTAGTATTTGCTTTACTGACAAACATATAAGAGGAACATTGTGGGGGCAAAGCAGACAGCACATCCATGAATCTTGCAACAGGTCTCCAAAGAGAACACCCAGGATGCTTCCATTTCAGCTAATTTACAGCTTTTTCTGCCTCTCAGTGCAAATTACAAATCTAACTTTGTCTCACACACACCTGCAAATCATGGGTCCCAGGCTCCACCCCTGCAAGTAAATTGCCCATTCAGAAAAAAAATCCACAATCATTGAGATCCATTACATTCTTTTGTCAAGTACATCATTTCTCATCAGGCAAGACTGTCAATGAAAAACACAGTGATAGACCAATTCAAAGAAATCAGGACAGCCACATTTCTTAACAGGATTATAAGAAGCTGTGATTAGTCCTGACATGCATGAAGTATGTGCTATATATAATTCGTGCATTGCTCTAATGCAAATTAGAGAGTGTACTATGTGCAAATTCAGCAGTTATATGCAATGTATGCCTACATTCATAATTCATCAAATTAATGAGAAAAAAAATCTTGTTGTGGGATCTCAATAGAGATGAATACAGAATATGGGATCTCAAATAGAGATGAATAAGAGAGACGAGGGCTGGGCTTGGTGCAAGATCTCTTGCTCTTTTTCCAGAGCTCTTTATTTTTATCCCCTCTTCCCCCTCATTCCAGACACTCTCTTTGCCTAATCAAACAAGCTAATCCTCTCACACCACGTCTGCCTTTTGTTGATTGGGTTTGAGGCAAGGAGGCTGAATCACGGGTGGCGTGGTTTGCCAGCGCCTTCGTGACAGCGTCCCTACATCTCCCCCTTTCTTGTTTTAAGGCATTGATATGCATAATACATCTGGCGTTGAGTGGGCACTAAGGCTTTCGGCCGACAATAAGGGATACAGAGGGCTAACAAATTAGGAATACATTGTACAAAACAACATCCTATGATTAAAACAATACAAATTAGTGCACCATATTGTACTAAGGTACGAAGCAGGCCAGTGGGAAGCCAAGACCAAAGGGCATCCTACCATGCAGGGATGCAGGTCTTGATGTATGCTCTGCGCATAGCTCTTAAGTTTGTTAATTTGTTGTTGAATTCGGTTGCTATTGTCTGTTAGGTTAAAACAACACATATCTTTTACTGCTTCACAATAGCAGCTCGGTTATCTAGAATAGCATGGTGAAGTTCGTGCTGTTCTTTTGCTAAGAGAACAATGGCTGTAGAAGTGGCGTTGATGGTTTTTGCTAACAAACAGGCCATCTGGCCTATAGTTTTTGCATTATTCACTGCAAGGCCAGGGACGCCTACTAAACTGGCTGCTAAAGACACAACTGAAGGGATACATTGACACAAGGAGGGGATACATTGAATAAAACAACAGATAATGATCAGAACAACCATCCCAAAAAATCCCATGCCCAAAAGTCTGTCCAAGCCATGCAAAGTCCGGCAGCCATCCTGTAAGCCAATCCCAAAATCCACCAAAGTTTACATCTTGTTGTATTTGTGCAATTGTCTTGAGTTGTCCACCACCAATGCTAGGATTACTACTAGGGAGGCTGCCAGTGAAACATACTCAGCTTTGCTTAACAATTTTACATTTGAATCACAATCACTGTGGAGTGTTAGAGTGTCAGCACCTTCAGATCTCCCCAGGTTAGGGGATGAGCTTCCTGTCTGGGTCTTTTGGCTGGCTGTCTGTTCCTTGGCTGCTCCTGTAGTCCCAGCTGGACTCATCTGGAAATTGGGGGTAGGTCATCTGGAAATTGGGGATCGGATTCTCCAGGCCCTGGTGACATCTTTGGCTGGCTGCACACACTGCGCTGGTACCTAAAGCATTCCTGTAGGAGTAAGCATAACAGCATAGCCTCGCCCCCAAGTTACCAATGGGGCTGGGTAATGGTTTCCTGACTCCTTCATGTCTTTCATTAGGAGTAAACCTTTCTGCATTTAATGTTAAAAATTTTAAGTATATAATAAAGTATAGAATATGATAAAGTATAGAGTGTTTCCTAAATATGTATTAGCCCAAATAGTCTCATATCTCCCTTTTTTGTTTTAATAAAAAGGTTTTAATAATTTGTGTTTGCACTTGTGAAAAAGGGATGGAAAATTGTTTACCATCTTCCCTGAGTGACTAGCTATTGGATCAGAGAACAGGGAGGGAGTTCACTGATGAAATAGGGAGGCTCCTGAGAGTCTGATCAGCTTTGTCCTTTAGATAAGAGCCTTGGAAGGGGGTTGTGATTACGATGTGGGCTACAAAATAAGGTTGGGTCCAGTCTTGAAGCAAATTCTGCATGTTTCTTCCATCTTTGGTGATGGGGGTGTGTGTGAAAAGAAAACACATTGGTTTTAAAAGCAGATAGAAAAAAAAAATCATGGTACCAAAAATGATAATGAGCTCAATATACAAAAATAATAAAAAATTGTTGCAACGAATATCAGGCCTATTACAGAAAGGAAGTCATGTGGACTTCAGATAGACTTCACTATAAGTCAAAGACAAACAAGAACAAAGACAGACAAAGCGCTTCTTTCATACCACACACACACATCCAAAGAACATATAGAACATTTTAGTATTTATATGTATATAAGCAGAGAACATAAGTAGAATTAAAAGAATTTGTCATGACAATTTTTCCATTAGAAAAGAAATACTTCATTAGTATTAAAAATACAGATATAGGATCACTGCTTATTCCTGTAAAGGAAATTGAGATTAAGTAAATTTGTCCTCTGGAGGACAAATGCTTTTTTCTTTTCTTTGTCCTTACTTGCTGCTGAAACAAAAAGTTGCTATATCAAGCAAAATAAAATGTGTACATATGTCCTGTAAAAGAAACAAGGTTTAGTAATCTTTAGTCCTTCACTTGAGAGCAAATGTTTTCTTTTCCTGTTCTTTCTTGTTGAAACAAAAAGGGTTAAAACAAAAGATTGCTGATATTTTGCACTCTGTGCATGCTCTGAGGCACAAAGATTAGGAGAGGTCCTTCTGCTTTTCTTTTCCTTAGGAACCATGCATTGGCTTTTTGCCTTGCATACATGAGAAACCTAGAAAGTTTTAAGGAAACACTAAGTTATTATTCAAACTTCTGTTGCTGGCTACAGTGGCAAAGAGTTCCAATGGCCAGTAGGATCTATTAACTTAGCATCAAAGAAACAAAAATGTTATTAAGACCTTTTAATAGGTTTTAAAATGCCTTAAACATACACATGGTTTAGTCTTTGCTCCAACACGATAATCTGATAAGAAGTGGAAATTTCCCACAAATGAAGGTTTTCATTTTTTGGTAAAAGGCAATTTAATTTTTACTACAGCCTTGCCTTGGAGCCTCACTGCTCTTTCTGGCCCCTTTCGAATGAGAGCAGTGATAGCCTTCTGATAAGATAACACATTCCTGGATGGGTTGGCTGACTGACAAAGCCATTCAAGAATGTATATCTGAGTTTCTGTTTTAAGCTACAAAGGTGGGTGTATGGGTCAGAGAGTAGAATTACTAGCCACAAAAGATGGGAGCCAATCTACAAATTAGTGTCTCATGATTTGTTATATTTCTTGTATGGAATTACAAGCTTCTGGAGAGAGGGTGATTTGCTTTGCGGGGTCTTGGCCCTCTTTAAGGTGGTCAAATACTGGCTTTAATAGTTGTGTGGGAAGCTTAAAATACATACCTAATGAATATAAGAACATAAGAACAGCCCCACTGGATCAGGCCATAGGCCCATCTAGTCCAGCTTCCTGTATCTCACAGCGGCCCACCAAATGCCCCAGGGAGCACACCAGATAACAAGAGACCTCATCCTGGTGCCCTCCCCTACATCTGGCATTCTGACTTAACCCATTCCTAAAATCAGGAGGTTGCGCATACACATCATGGCTTGTACCCCATAATGGATTTTTCCTCCAGAAACTCGTCCAATCCCCTTTTAAAGGCGTCTAGGCTAGACGCCAGCACCACATCCTGTGGCAAGGAGTTCCACAGACCGACCACACACTGAGTAAAGAAATATTTTCTTTTGTCTGTCCTAACCCGCCCAACACTCAATTTTAGTGGATGTCCCCTGGTTCTGGTATTATGTGAGAGTGTAAAGAGCATCTCCCTATCCACTCTGTCCATCCCCTGCATAATTTTGTATGTCTCAATCATGTCCCCCCTCAGGCGTCTCTTTTCTAGGCTGAAGAGGCCCAAACGCCGTAGCCTTTCCTCATAAGGAAGGTGCCCCAGCCCCGTAATCATCTTAGTTGCTCTCTTTTGCACCTTTTCCATTTCCACTATGTCTTTTTTGAGATGCGGCGACCAGAACTGGACACAATACTCCAGGTGTGGCCTTACCATAGATTTGTACAACGGCATTATAATACTAGCTGTTTTGTTCTCAATACCCTTCCTAATGATCCCAAGCATAGAATTGGCCTTCTTCACTGCCACCGCACATTGGGTCGACACTTTCATCGACCTGTCCACCACCACCCCAGTAATATGTCCCAGTAACTGCTGTAATTATACTAAAGTCAGGCATTGGGAGATTTTTAATTCTGGGGTTGCAGGCGCAGCATAAGTTGTTAATACTTTATGCCCTAGATACAAATAAGGAACTTGTTGCTGTACCTTTTCTGGTGCTATGTGAAGACCAAACTGTTGTAAATTTTTAGATAGGTCTTGCAGGAGAGAAGAATTTAATTGGGGACCTGCTATCAATATATCTTCCATAAAATGATGCATTATGAGTTTTGGATATTTATTAATTAACATGGAATGGGATAGTGGGTTAAGGGTTTCCTAATTGCACTTGCTTGTCTGTTTCATTAAGAAACTGATCTACTCGGATGGCTTGTCCCTGTGTGTTCTGGCCAGCCCCTGCAGGGCAGATCATTGAATTTTTTTCTGCTTTTAAATCTCCTGATTCCAGGGTCTCTCTGGCCATGCCTTCCATGACTGAAGCCTGCCTGTGAGGGGTAGTTTCTGGAGGTTCTTTCTTTTCTAGAGGAAAAAAGGCATGGGATTCCCAGTGGTCGGCCAGATCTAGGGTGCCTGCTGTGCGGGCGGCTATTTGAGACCACCGCGGCGGCTCCGAAGGAGCACTAGGCACGGGAGGCGATTTAATTATTTCGAGGGTTGGCGCTGCTGGAAGGAGTATTGGATATAGGGGTGGCCCTGTAGCAGAGGGGAGAGTACCTTTCAAAAGCATATTATCAGGTGGATTAAGTTGGCACAGAGCTTTATATACCTTTTTCCAGGTTAAAATTAGAGCAATGGGGATCCGGGGTTCTGCCTGCAGATTTTTCCCCAGCCTCCCCCAATCCGCAGTCAGAAGACTGCCTCGTTTCGGATACCATGAACAAGAGGTGTCCAATTCCCTGACAAGATCTCGAAGATCTTGCACTGAAGCTGAGCCCTCGCCGGTCTGTTTGACCAATTTATATAATTCTTGAGCATGCTCGCTCTGTTCCTTTGACAAGGAATCCCCCATACTTACCAGGGAGCCGAAGCTGAGGTATACCGAAGACTGTTCCAGTCGAGGTAAGTTGGGTTCTGGGATCACGTCGGGGTCACCAGATGTGGGATCTCAATAGAGATGAATACAGAATATGGGATCTCAAATAGAGATGAATAAGAGAGACGAGGGCTGGGCTTGGTGCAAGATCTCTTGCTCTTTTTCCAGAGCTCTTTATTTTTATCCCCTCTTCCCCCTCATTCCAGACACTCTCTTTGCCTAATCAAACAAGCTAATCCTCTCACACCACGTCTGCCTTTTGTTGATTGGGTTTGAGGCAAGGAGGCTGAATCACGGGTGGCGTGGTTTGCCAGCGCCTTCGTGACAGCGTCCCTACATCTTGTAAGCATAATAGAGCTTATATAAAATCTTTAAAAGGATAGTAAGACATTTCAAGAGCTGAATTTACTGGTCTCTGATGAAAAGGGATGATATTTTGCCATTTAGACATATCAAATATTTGGTTAAATGCATGCAACGCATTTGCAAAATACACAGCAGCTTCCACTGTTGTTGTGTAGGTGTTGTTTTGTAAAATTGGCTATAGTCTCTTTAAGTACTCCTTAAGTGGATTGTTAAGATGTTGTTAATACAACTCAGATGGCAAGAAATATCTACTAGGATTGTTTTTCTTCTGCAAATTTAGATAGTTAAAATTGCAACATAAATACAATGAAATATTGTTCTCTCAACACTTGATTGATCCCCATTGACATGGAAAAAGCTCCATTAAGGCAAATGCTTTGAAGGTCTTCCAAGAGATATCTGGAATGCAAAATCTCTCCTGGGCCCTTCAAGATTCATTCTGAGCTTCTTGGCATCTTTCATGAGCCAATGTCTGCAAAGCTTCGTGTTTCAGCTGTCTCACAGTTTAGTGTCTCACTGTTGCTCTTCTTCTCCTTTCTGTAAAGGGGTCCACATGAATTGAACTGGCCACTAGCATACCGGCTGGTAGCTCAGAAAGTTTCAGCTTGGCCTAAGACCCCTGGGAGGCTAAGGAAATGGGGCACACACTGCCCTATCCCTATCCCAGTGGTACAGTGAACACACCACTTTGCCCCCCCATCCCTTCCCTGGGGTGTCCCAGTGTGCACTGCAATTCCTCCACTCCTGTAATGTTGCTGGACACATTTGTTTATATGTGTACATGGCACTGGCTGCATACCAGGTGAGCATGACCCAGACCAATTGCATGGTGTTTGGCTTGGGCTGATAACAAGGAAGCATCAGGTCCCTCAGGCCTTTAGGGGGAAAAAACCAACCTTAGGGTCTTCACAGCAACCCCATCCCCACACTCTACATTAGCTACCTTTCCTTTCTTTTTGGAAAATGCCAGAACCAGCCACACTTTGCTTGGTCACCAGTTCTGAGCGGGAGGCTTACAGAGGGGTAAGGGAAATTATTCCCCTTTCCCCTCTGAAGACTCCTGATCTGCCACCGCCATCACCCAGCTGGATATAACACCCTCCGTTTTTGGCAAGGCTTCATCAGGGGTAGGGAGGATGGGATTGAGCTCTAGGACTCTAACAGCCCAGTTTTAACTAAACCCCACCCCCACCAATGCAGCCACACCAAAGGAGTGCATGCTGCATCCTATGATAGGAGGGCAGTCGCAGAGGTCTCCTCATGTTAAGGGAACTTTTAAGGTTCCCTTACCCTGGGGCAAGCCTTCACTGCCCAAAGGGGTCTACATTTTGCTGGTACAGAATAAGGGAGAGGAAAGAGAAGTGGGAATGGGGATATCATCCTGGTGCATGATGGTGCCACCAGGATCCACCCCCCCCCCCGTTTTGCCTCTTTCCCACCCCCTGCCTGGCCAGATATTCCCCCTTTCCTCCCCCTTGACTCCCATTCCAGGTTGTTGGCAGTTCCTGTACCCTGCTGTGTGTAGTTTATAGTGGTAGCAGGCTGCCAACACCATTGTAATTTGTAGGCGGCACCCCTCCCCCCAAATGGCCACCAGCAACATGCTGCACTTGCAGCTGAATGGCCATTTGCATCAGTGGAACCTCTGTTCCACTGTCATAACTGCTAGCTAGGATAGGGCTGTCAGGCTACTTTTAACCGTTTTAGGAGAAGGCCTCCTTTTTGGGCAGGCTAATAGTCACTGCAACTAGTTGAACAGCTGGATTCCCTAGTTGTATTAAAAAAACAGCTTTGAGCTCCTGCAGTGCTGGTTAAGAGAGAGACTAGCTCTCTCTCTCTCTCCTCTCTCTCTCTCTCTCTCTCTCTCTCTGCAAGGAGTAAAGTGATTTCATGGCCTGCTGAGGGGCTCATTTCTTGCCTGTAACCCTACACAGAACTGCTATGCCACTACAGAACTGCGATGCCACTACAGACGTCTTCCACCTTGGGATTTCCTGGCTTTTTTCTCTTCTCTTCCCCCAGTTCCTCTCCTCTCTTTCTAGCAAAACTCCAAGTTTTCCAACCACAGTTTCCCCTGGGTAAACCCCCTGAATTCCCTACATCCCTCCATTTTCCTGCATCCTGATTTCTACAGCCATCCCAGTCCCATCTCTCCAAAATCAGATATATTTCCAAGATGAAGAACTAAAGACTTTGCAAGTGTCATAAATCACATTTTCTTCTTGGACACATTTCAGAGGATTAATCCAGGAACATGGGCAAACAAAGGAGGCCTCTATCAAAGCAGTGTTACTATTTTGCATCATATTTCCATTTATTTTGGCTGCCTAGAAACCCAATGCTTCCTTTCATGTAGGACACAGCCTTTTTTGTGTGTGTTCTGAGACTACAGCGAACAATTCTTACTCACAACTCAATCTTGTGTAGCATTGGAGCAGCGGTGCCAAACAGCTGCCACTATATCCTGTGCTGGATTTGAGCAGGCTGGAGGTCTCCTTGGAGTAAGTGTACATTTGTCCCCTTACCCCCAAGTAAAGCTCCAGCCTGCTCAATGGGGCTTCTTGGAGCTGTGCCAACTAATCGACGGTGCAGACTCGAGAAGCTGCTGGTCCCATCCCGCCCTTGGGCCAGTCCCAACGCTGTTCTGCCTTCCTCCCTCCTCCCCCACCCAGAAACACCTCACCCACCCTCGCACCACCTTCCCCACACCTCCATGCCATTCGATGCTTACCTGAGCTCTGCCAATGGCTGGGACTCTGACTGAGGGCATTGCAGTCGTCCCTGCTGGTGCCGTGTACTCTGGGTGGTGCAGATGTGCCCGTGTACTCTGCCCATATACTCTGGTGCAGATGTGCCTTTTGGTACATTTGCGACACCCAGCACTGGTGCTGTGCTGAGGCAGAATTGGATCAGGCTGCCCTTCCTCTCACCCTCCTCTCCTTTCTCCATTTTATCACGTAAACATTCACTACAATACACAAATACCCACACTGAACTTCTTGCAAATCACCTCTCACTCTGAATTAGAAACGAACAAATGAAACACAGCCCCCCCCCCCAAAAAAAAAATTCTAGCAAAACATTTTTTACAGGAAACAATTAGGACAATCAGGGGGAACTCTGGTTTTTCTGTGCCTAGCAGCACTGCCAAGATACCCCAAGTTGGATGATGATTGATTTGGGACTGTAGATCTTGATTAAAAATGTTCTTTTCTGTGTCCTCCTGTCCAGATGGAGTCTCCTGTCACCATTCACTAAGTTCCTCTGCAGAATCAACAGATTGGTTGTTTAAAATTGCTTCTTTGAGCATATAAATTAGGCAGGGAGAGCTAGAAGCTATACATAACGTGCCCAAGGATGCAAACTGTACTAAGGAACCCAATGTATGCAAATGAGCAAAGTAAAATAGAATGCATAGAGACCAATAATTCCTCTAAGGCAGGGGTCTCCAAACTTTTTGGCCAGAGGGCCGCATGAAATATCTGGTGCAGTGCTGAGGGCTGGAAAATATTTAAATATAAAATTTAAATAAATAAATTAGAGATGGAACTTAGATGAATGAATAAATGAATGAGTGGGCTCATTCACTCAGCCTCTCTGGCCCTCAGAACACCCTCCAGATGCAATCAGAGCACAGCTCTGATCATGTTCAGTCAAGTGGGCCAGAGACTTTCAGGGGACAAGAGGCTGGCCACGGGCTGGATAGAGGCTCACTGCGGGCCACATCTGGCCCTCGGGCCAGGGTTTGGAGATCCCTGCTCTAAGGTATCCGCACCAGGTCACGGATCCCTTCAACTGCCAGGCTGGAGTCCTGCACCATTTCTGGACACACAGCAATTATATCACGTCAATACCAGACAACAGGGAACACCAAGTTCTGAACTGCCCAGAATTTGGTTTCCCAGGGCTTTAAGATTAAGGGACAAAAGACAGTCTTTCCACCTTCAGGCCTGTTTTCATATCTTTAAATCCATGTTTTGATCAGTTTGTATATTTTGCTTACCAGTGACAAGCATTCGTTCTCAGAACCTTCGGGCAGCAATGCAGTGACTAAAGTGTAGACATTTTAATTCTGATTCCTTCTATGGGGCTGCCATGAACAAGCACCCCCTCCTTAGGAAACCCCCTCCTTGTTTCCCAAAATGGCAACACTACATACACATTGAAGCTGACATAGGCATCTCCCTGCACATTCGCCATTCCATCCAGAGGTCTGGGTCACATAGTATTTATCTCATTCCCCTCTCAGATGTATACTGCAGTCACATGACTGTCTGGTTTCCCCAGAGAACAACAGTTTTGATTAATTGACCAAATCTGCTCAGGCTGACTTGGAAGTGAGAAAGTTGAATGATTGTTAATTTCAAACCAGCCTATCAGAGCTTAGGTGGGGCTAGTCTCCCAAAATGAAATTCAGGAGAGATGAACAGCTGCATGAAGCGGTGAGATATGCATTGCAAGATCAGCCAAGGCACTAGGACAACTCTGATGCTGTCTTGCTAGGGCAGGGCTGATTTCTATGATGACCTTTCTCTTCAGTGCCAGAAGTATGCTGGTTGTAAGTGGATTTGGTCCAGTCAGGGGAAGTTTTAGTTAGAATCTATTTTGTACTTTATTTTGAATTTTGCCTCTTGATCTCAAGTATTGAATTTGACTGTTTTCTCCTGTACCTTTGACAGCAGCAACTTGCATCAATTTCATCCTAGGTCTCCTGATTGCCCCCCCCCCATACCATGCAGTATGTGCCACCAAGATGCACCTCCGGATTCAAAATTCAAAATTCCAATCACTGGGATAGTCTACCTTTATGTTCAGCATTTGCTTCTGCAGGCAAACATGGAATGAGGAGAGAGCAGAAGGGGTGGGGCTGGGTTGCTTCATCAGCATGGGGTGAGGGTAGTTCTAGAAAAGCTCTTCATGAACTTGCTCTTCATTGGAGAGCAATGGAGTGAACAGAGCTCAGGTATTTCTCAATATGCCAGAAAGTTCTAAAAGCTCATGGAAGGAAGCCATGCTGCTGAGAAAGCTTTGAATGGTGGACTGTGAAAATGGACCAGGGCAATGGCCTTAAGTCCTCTGACTCTCATCCCTCCCCCCCCCCACAGTAGCATTCACTGCTTTAAAAAATTGCAAGAGACCCTGTCATGAAACTCTTTCTGTCTTGTCTCATTCAGGCCACAGAATACTGGTTTGTCTTCCTTTAACCTTGACTTCTTCTCCAGAAGCCTCCACTAATGGCTGTCTTTTTAAAAAAAAAAAAAAGCCTTAAGTGCCACTTACCGATCATGGCAGGTCAGACATGTTCTCTGTACTAGGAAACACCCCCAATAATTACATCCCATCTTCCAGTCAAGTGGAGCTCAGCTCTATAGTTTATTTAGTGGAATGGTACACAGGCAGACTTTGCCACCTCAGAAAGTCGTGAATTGAGCTGTCAGCTCCCATGAGCAAAAGGGATGACTCTGAATTTATAGGTGCTCAGTAGCAGAACATAGGCTTTGCATGTAAAAAAAAAGTCAGTGAGAACCTTGAAATGGTCTGTTAAGAATTATTCTTTAATTTCTTTTTAAAAAATTATGACTATCAAGTTACAAATTTACACAGTATGTATTTAAAAGAGCCACAATTAATTGGACTCATAGTAGCTACCACAAAGCAGGGGGTTCAGTCCACTGAAGAATCATGGAGTGTAGATAGTCACAACTAACTTAACATAGGTGACAATTCAGTATTTCAGACATACAGAAATTCACCATTTAAAGTGAAAAATCACATCTGTGCTTACCTTTGTTTTATCTTGACTTTTTGTACCCTAACAAGTTTTGTTCCTTGGACAATGGCAATAATTTACCAGGCTGTTAGTAAGTAGTAGTAGTAGTAGTAGTAGTAGTAGTAGTAAATGGTCAGGTGTTGAGGAAGGTTGTCCTGGTTTCCACTTAGACTAGAGTCTAGTTTAGCAGCACCTACCAAATTCATGATGGGTTCCAAATGTGCTTATCTATTTGCAAACTGGAAGTATGTTTCATTGAACATAATGGAACTTACTTCTGAGTAAACCCATTTAAGAGTGAACTGTAGATGATCTAATATGGTAAGTGCTTTTTGTGGAAAGCTTTTTCAATGAAACTGTCAGTTGAGTTCACAGTACTGGGTCCATGGGGTCACTGGCCTTGGTATAATGCTGCAGGTTTTAACCTGATACTGTAGGACTCATTAGGGCAACTCCACGACAAGAAGATTTGGAAATGGTAGCTTATGGAATGGAGAGGGAGTGTTGGTTTTAGATCAGGGAGACCTGGATTCAAATCCCTCTGCAATTACTTTGTCACCTTAGAGTAATTGCCTCCGATCTCAGCCTAACTAATAGGGTTGTTGCAGTAATAGAATGGGGAGAAGAAACCACATAGGCTAGCCTGAACTCCTTGGAGGAAAAGTGCAATAGAAATGTGACAAATACAAATAAACAATCTTTTGCAGTGTTACTTATAAGAGCACTATTCTGAAAAATGCCTGGAAGATTCTAGATTGGGGTGCCCAAACCTGGGGCCAGTTGCGGCCCTCAAGGACTCCCAATGCAGTCCTCAGGGGAGCCCCCAGTCTCCAATGAGCCTCTGGCCCTCCAGAGTTTTGCTGGAGCCCACACTGGCCCGAAGCAACTGCTCTTAGCGTGAGGGCGACTGTTTGACCTCTTGCATGAGCTGTGGGAGGAGGGCTCCCTCCACTGCTTGCTCTTTCACATCTGAGATGCAGCAGCAGCAGCAAAGGAAAGGCTTTTTATAGGCCTTGAGCTATTGCAAGAACTTCATTCATTGGTGGTTTTACAACTGATGAATGTTCATCTTTAATATATTTATCTTTAATATATACATTTATGTAAATGTATGTAAATTTATTCAAATTTTAAATGTATATTAATTCTTTTTTTCCCTGGCCCCTGACACAGTGTCAGAGAGATGATGTGGCCCTCCTGCCAAACACTTTGGATGCCCCTGTTCTAGATGTTAATGGAGACTTTGCTGTTGCCTCCTATTCCCTTGCACAAATTGAAGCAGTTCTGACTGAAGCACACACCAAAGAAGCCCATTATCAGCTTTTGCTATTAAAGCACTGTGCTGCTGTGTGCTGCCACTGGGAGGGAGGAAATGAGCTGATTTTGTTACCTTTCTGCTTTAAAGAAACCTTGACAAATGTCAGAGAGCAGGAATGTGGAATGTTCTTAGCAGGCAATGCAGCCACTCTCCTCCAGCTCGGATTTCTGGGGAATTGCAATCAAGACCATTACCTCACCCAGTCATGTGTCAGGGCATCTGCTACAGGAACCCAGCCAGGACGTGCAACTGCAGACTTACACTGAAACCCAATCTGTCAGGCTGGCAGAAATGATGTTAGTAAAATGGCATTTCAGGCATTAGGGAGCACAGGATGCTTGGCAGGAGGCACAAATAGAAAGGAGAAGACACAGTGCCCCCTGGGCAGGCAGGACTTTGTTATCAGAAACAGGAACACAGCCGAAGTAGGTGGGGTGAAGGGTTGGGGGGTGCTCACGTAGGAACTGCACGTAGGCTCACATAGAGACATGAATGAGGTAGATGGTAGAAGATTCAGAATCAGGGCAGGTTGGGCTATCTCTATAACGACAGTTCTCGCTGTGCGTGGTGGATACGTTTCCCTGAGGAGCTGGGAGGCAAAAGAGAACATGAAAGAAAAGGGAAAAAGCACCGAAAAGGTGGAAATTAAAGGGCATATAAAGAGAAAGATAAAAAATAAATTGATTTAGAAAGAGACAGGCACTAAAATGGCACAAGTGAGACCTTCCTATCCAGGCTAAGCAAGCATGGGACAGTCGGAATGCAGGTCAGGGGTGGGAAAGGGCCAAAGGTTAAAAAGCTCACTTCCCCACACAAAGGAAGTCCTGATCCAAATTAGGACCATGACCTGATCCAAATTAGGACCATCAGTCATGGTCCTGATCCAAATTAGACCCCCCCCCCAACGCCATAGCTACTATTTAGCAAAAACAAACAAAACCACCAAACACAGGAGGCCCAATAGCGTATTTAAAATAACATCTAGCTTAACCCTAAAGCAGCAATTTTCAACCACTGTGCTATGGCACATCGGTGTGCCATGAATGGTCTGCAGTTGTGCCATAGGAGTTTGGGGAAGGGTCATTTATTAGTAGGTCCACCGGGGAATGTGAGATTTCAGTTCAGTGTGTCTTGTCAATTGTCAAAAAACCAGTGGCGTGCCTTGACAATTTTAGCACCTTGTCAGGAGATGAAAAAGGTTGAAAATTGGTGCAGAAGGAACAGGGTAGAAAGTGGGGTGGAAGGACATGTTATTTATCTGTCACTATCATTTTTGTAATAACCACCTGTGCTGTCTCACGTAGTGCCACTTCATGCACACAGCAACCTCAGCAGCTTCCAGAGCTTTCTCAAGCATCCTGCCCTGCCCAGACACGCTGTGTGCCTCAAGGGTGGAAGAGTGACCAGTCCCTCCATTACCTTGAGGACTGTTGCTTAAGTTCAAATTATAAGATTTGAAGAGAAACGCACTGATGGAGCCAGACCTGCAGGGAGGATGGGCAAGTGGGATGGATGTTGAGGAGCACACATGGCTCTTCAAAGAATTATCATTATAGGCAGCGACATAGCTAAGGGGGTGCAGGGGGTAGCAATCGCACCAGGCAACAAGCTAAAGGGGGGCAACAACCTGAACTTGACACTAGTGGCCAAAACTGTGAAAACCTTGGCATTTTTGAGTTATACCATCATGTTATATACCATTCAATGCGGAATTTAATGCTGAATGCAATGAAACAAACCACATCAAAATATCTTTATTCTATCAAACGTTATAGCCAAATAACCAGAAAATAAAAGCACAACTGCATTTTGAAACAAAAAGTGGATTTCCTTAACTCAAAACTGACCAATGAGACAGATTGTTCCAAGAGCCAATGAGGTATTGTTATGATATAGCAGGGAACCAATAAGGCATTAATAAGGGGGGGAGCCTGGGGGGAGGTGTTAGAGCAAGTGGGTGGCAAGCTGCTAAGGGGGGGGAGGCGAATTTTCCTCCATTTTCACTTTTTTAAAAGCCCAAGCGTGACGTCACTTCTGGAGCATCGTTTTTAGCTTAGCACCAGGCTACACGATCATTAGCAACACCACTGGCTACAGGTGAGCAAGTTCTCCTTCTTTGTGCACCCTGTGAAGTGCACAAAGTGAGCTAAGTTTCCCCTTACTTGTGGGTTGATCAGGGAAAAATGTTCTGATGAACAGTTGACTAAATGAGGCATCAGTGCTTGATGTCATATTTAGGGCATAGCACTTGCAGAGCTCTGGGAGCAGCAGAGGATGAACCCCGTTGGGTCAAGTTGGGTTCAGCTGAAAGGAAAAGGAAAAGAGGTTGCTCTTCTTTAGTGGCCTGGTAAGAGATTATCTTAGGCTACTATCCTATCCACACTTTCTGGGAAGTAACAGCCCAACCCAGTTGAGGATTATGCTGTTCCGTGAAGCCTTTTGTGACAGTTGAAAAAAGTTCCACTGTTGCAAAATGGCTGTTAACAGAGTATGCAGCACTCCATCAGCAGACATTTTGGAAGAACTGCTGAACAAGGTGGCAGTGTGCCAGTAGATCACCAGCCACCTGCCAGAGCAGGTAAGGCAGCAGTGGGGCAGGGAGGGAGCAAAACAGGACGAGGAGGGATGGGGAGAGGGCTGGGAGGCTGTGAGAGGGGGTTGATCTGGCAGCCATGGTGCATGCAGATCCTATCCCCCTTTTCTGCAACCTCCCCACCCCTTTTTCTTCAGACTTGCACCACTGATCTTGCTGGTGCAGGTCTGAGGAGACCCACTGTGGAGCAGGATTTAAGTCCCCTTTCATGTCTGAAGCCTCTTGATCCACCACCACCCCAGCTTGATACAGCACACCCATTTTTGGCCTGGCTGCACCAGTAGAAGGATGGAACTGAACTCTGATGATGCAATCCTATGCCAGCCTCCACCAGTGGGAAGAGCATATGCACTGTTGCAAGCATGCTGTAAGGCACATTGTGGCAGCATGAAGGCTTGTGGGGCAAGTGCAAAGGTCTGTGCCAGCCTGCTGATGCCCATCAAGGACCTGCACCTGCTAGAGAAGGTAAGGTCTCTGTGGGCCAGTGGATGGGGGGGGGGGGTAGAGCGAAATGAAGGTAGGGCAGGGGTGTAGGAGTGAATAGAAATATTTCAGCCCTTGCAAGCTCCTGGTGGCAGATAAACAGACTGTTGGTTTGGAATTATGTAGTCCTACAAACACAGAAAACTGGGGAAACTATTGGTTTTCCCAATAGTAATGTGTGGCTGTGAGAGCTGGACCATAAGGAGGGCTGAGCACTGAAGAACAGATACTTTTGAATTACACTATTGGAGAAGACAGCATAGTCCTGGACTGCAAGGAGATCAAATCAGTCAGTCCTACAGGAACTCAACCCTGACTGTTCATTGGAAAGACAGATGCTGAAGCTGAAGTTTAAATACTTTGGTCATCTCATGAGAAGGGAGGACTCTTTAGAAAAGACCCTGATGTTGGGAAAAATTGAAGGCAAAAGGAGAAGGGGTCAGCAGAGGATGAGATGGTTAGGTAGTATCGCGGAGGCAATGAACATGAATTTGGACACACTGTGGAAGTTACTGGTAGACCAGGGGGCCTGGCGTGCTGTGGTCCATGGGGCCATGAAGAGTCGGACGCAACTTAATGTCTGAACAACAACAATGAACACAGAAGGAAAGGGCTTGCTTAATACCCAATATTTGCAGCATTCTTTCTCCTTCTGAAGCTGATTTTTGAAAGAGCACAGGCAACATTATGTGAAATATTGAAACCACAGCATGCAAACAAGGCAATAGCCAGTCTCAACTCCACCATGTAAGGATGGAATCTGACAATTGGAGGGCCATAACATAGAGCACAGATTCCACTGACCCTCTGTGCCAATAAGGTATTTCTCTGATCTTCTTAAACTGGAGATGCTCCCTTTCTGTTCAGGGCAGGACCAGGCTGATTCACCACCTGCCCACTCCAAATTCCTCTGCCTCTGTGCCAGCACATGTGAGCACCTTGACCCATCCACCAGGTAGCAAGAGCACACAGACCGCCAGCACACACCAACACCACCACTTCCTCCACAGGTGCTTGTCTAGCACTGGCTGCAAGAATCGTGTTCCTCCCTACAACTTTACAAGAGAAGCCAGGTAAGAAAAGGCAGTCGCCTTTTTCCCCAAACTCTCAGGAAATTGCTTAGAAAAAGAAATGTAGTGGTGAGGGCAGTGGAGCTGAAAGAAGAAGGTGCTCTCTAAGCACATAAGAAGAGAAGGGGTCAGTACCAGGCCAGGGTAGTTAGTGCACAAGAACAGGAAGTGTATGGAGCCCCTACTGTGCTGCCATAAGGACTGCATAATAGAAAACTAGACCTCCTGGAACTGTTCAAGTTCTGTGATCTCTGTTTTTATAGCTCTTGCATATCAGCCACGATCACTGCTGCATCCTCCTCCTTTTCCAGCTGGGAAACCCATCGCTTTGCCACCAGCTGCAACCTCCTCCCCTCATCAGCCCCCAGCTGTGGCCTTGGTTTTTCAGCCAGAGAAGGAGCAGGAAAAGCAATAGGAGCCGCGGACTAGGCAGGCAAGTAAGCAGGGACTGGCAAGACAAACAAATCAGCATTCAGTGCTCTGCTGCGTAGGAGGCAGACATAAATATAAAATCAGAGTTCACAGCATTCTCTGAGCTCTCTGTAAATATTATGGGTCTGCTTTCAGCTCAGTCAGTGGATCACAGGTTGGGCCAGCCTAGGCTGAAGTCACAAAAACATGCAAAGTGAATCTAGAAACTGTCAATACAGTCAAGATTATGTGAAAGAGTCACATAATATATATATTTCTGATTGCATTCAGAGACTTCAGAAGGCTCAGATCCTGCTGCTGTTGGGTCACTCTCAGGCCAGCAATGCATCAATCAGTAAATAATACTGCTTACCTGCTTTCTGAGAAGCAGCAGAGTGGGTTAGATGGGGTTGGTGGGTGGAGGCCAGGATAGGAAGCAAGGGGAAAAGGTCATTTAGTTATACACTGATCACTTGCACATGGCATTTCACAGCAAGAATCCTGTTGCTGATGGTGATTTCGTCCCTTAACATATCTCTTTCTGTGTTCATCAGAACTTAATTTCACAATGTTTGGTGGTAGTTGATTTGGAATCCATGTTTATGATTACAGTCTTGGTATCCACAGGGGATTTGTTCTTGGGCCCCCCATAGATATCAAAACTCGTGGATCCAAGATTCTGGCTCACAGGGGTGCCAGACATGACCGGAACCTGGTTCCGATCATGTCCAGAGCCCTTCTGAGGCCCTCAGAGGCCATACGCAGCCTCTACAGGCCTTGGAACACCCCCTGAAAACCTCAGAAGGCCACTTTCAGTTTTCGGCAAAAAATGGAAGTGGCCTTCCGTTGCTCCTGGATGGCATTCTGAGGCTCGTAGAGGCTGCATGTGGCCTTTACAGGCCTCAAAGCTTCCCAGACACGACAGAGACAAGGTTCCGTTCACTTCTAGGAGGTCTTTAGTGGATCCAGCCATGTGTTCAGAACCCATGGTTAGTTAAAACCACCAGTCCCAAATTAACAGATAAACAGGCTGGAGCTGTTCTTTTATATAGAGACTTAAGGGCCCAATCCTATCCAATTTTCCGGCACCAGTGCAGCCACAATGCAGCTTCAAGGTAAGGGAACAAATGTTCCCATACCTTAAGGAGGCCTCTGTGACTGCTGCCCCACCACAAGATGCAGTGCACACCCCATTGGCATGGCTGCAGCGGCACTGGAAAATTGGATAAAATTGGTCCCTAAGACAGTAGAATGGTGGTACCTGGGAGGCAAAAGCAGAGCAGGGTCAGAATTCAGGAGTATTTTTTGACATTACAGTCCTGGTTTCAGATCAAGAATTAAATTAGACCAGTCCCGGGCATGTCTCAAAGCTGTATAGGCAGCCTTGGGGCATTTAGTGAAGACTCTGAAGCTACAGCTGGCCCATACACTAGTGCTGAAATGGAGGAATTTCATCATTCTGCAAGCCTTCCTCTTTTTCCACATGAGCTCCAGTTCCAGTTGTCCAAAACTACTGACCATCCGACCCCATTTGTTTCAGCTTCTGATTTCCCTTTCAGCAATGCCATTATTCCACTTTATTGCAATTGAAGGCAAGTTCATAACCCAGAGTAAACAGCTAGCACACTTGCTGGCACTTCAGCGAATGTTCACAAGCCAAAATGAAATGGGAAGGAAGGAAGGAGGTGCCGAGGAAGACTGCTACGGTCAAATAAGCTCCAGCCACCCACATCTACTGGGCATCAGAAACGTTGAAACCTCACATTGTTAGAGTTCATCAAGGAGATGTTACTATTCCCTCATTACTGACAAAAGGTTTGTCTGACAAATCAGAGATTACAGACAAAAGTTTTATGCTGCTATGAGTGGAGTTTTAAAAAAACAACTTCTTCCGCTTAGTACTTCTGTATATTTAGCCTCCTTGTAATAGGACTGTAGAGTTGCCGGTGACCCTGGATTACTCTCTAGGCCTTCTTTCCCCCCAGTTTGGCTGTGAGCAGAGATTCCATTTCTGGGACTGAATCCCACTAGACTAACACAATTACAAGAAAAATGCCCTCCAAAAATGGAGGAGGGGTTTGCTTTTCTCCCGTCTTTGTGTAGCACAGCATCCACTGATATGTACAAACTACATAAATAAAAACTCACAGAAATGGTTTTTTTATTTTAAAGGGAAACTTTTTACTAGATACAAGATTTTATCAAAAGCTGGGAAAATAACCAAGAGAAAATTTTCTATTTTCTATACTCCAAATCAAGATTGAAATGAAAACAGTTCTCTTTTTACCCCCTAGCAAAACGAGCCCCATTACTTTGAATTATGAGCAGCCTTCCCCATGCAGCCATGCCACCATTCACCATGCAGCGCTAATGGAAGTCCCGTGCAGCTTCCACACTCGCTCACCACCACACACTCCACAGCTGCTCCTGCACAGCCAAGGCAGGGCTTTGCACACTCTGGGCATAAAATGGAGGGAATATCAGTTATAAGCCTTTTTATTTTCCAATCTCATCCAGGGATTGTGTTTCTGTCAGGGAAAGAGCCAGAGGCTGACTGAGGGGAGTACTGCCTAGTGCAGTGTTTCTCGAACTGTGGGTCGTGAGCCAGTTTCAGGTGGGTCCCCGTTCATTTCAATATTTTATTTTTAATATATTAAACTTGATGCTACCCTGGTGTGTGACTGCATCTGGGGAAATGTTACAGCTCTGTACTTTTAACAGGCTACTATGTATATGCTTTTAACAATGATAGTCAATGGGACTTACTCCTGGGAAAGTGTGGGTAGGATTGCAGCCTAGGATTGTTAAAAGTTTTCCTGCTTGATGATGTCACTTCCAGTCATGACACCACTTCCGGTGGTTTCTGACAGATTCTCATTCTAAAAAAGTGGGTCCCAGTGCAAAACATCTGAGAACCACTGGCCTAGTGGTTTGCACTGAGCACACCTCTTCCTGGATTTACTGGGTCAGTAGCTGAATTGGGAGGGGGCTGGTATATGTATCTAATGCCACAACCCCCAGCTAAGGAAATTAGGGAGAGGAGGGTCATCTGGGAAAACCACCTCTCCTAGGAGAAGCACAGAACCCAGTGGTTCTTAAAATCCAATCACAGTAGTGCTGGTGAGCAGTCACGTGAGACAACACACTGATAGACTAGGTAAGAAATGCTGTATAGCTAGTTTATTAAAAGCCTAAAAGAAAAGGGAATTCAACAAAATGAGAAAGGCAGAAAAAGTACAAGCAAGCTGATGAAAAATGCACAAAAGATATCTTCACCAAACTGGATTCAGTAAGTAGTGCTGCTCAGCAAAAGAATGGGGCTACTCACTTTAGTGGTGACCTTTTGGTCCCCGAGAAAGTAAAGGCGCTCGTGTAAAGCATTTGTCCCCTTCCCCTGAGTAAGGGAAGCAGCCCCGGAATGGAGTAGCCCCGTGTAAAGCAAGCAGCCCTGTCCGAGCACCTTGGATCCTGCAGAGCTTGGCTCCGCAAATCCGCCTCCCCCGACACGCCTCCCCCACACCCCTGGCCATGCCTCCCCCTTCCCAGAACGCCTCCCCCATGCCCCTGACCATGCCCCCATCACTTGTTCCGCAGCCCAGTGGTCTAGGGGACCACCGAGCCACAGAAACTGGGTGCCCGCCACACGCTGGCTCAGCGCCAGCCAGAGCTGGGCTAGCTCTGGTGGGAGCCCGGTGGTAAGCCCCGCAAACGTGCCTTATGGCATGTTTGCGACTGTGGTCCACAGCGCGGACCTCAGGATCAGGCTCTAAGTTGGTGTGCCTTGTGTAAACCAGGAGCTGGTTTCAACAGAAGACCTGACGAAGCACTAGGCTGAATGCCCACAGTGCATGCTAGACTCAGGAGGAGGCTGGGCTACCCAGATATGAAAAAGAACCTAAATCCTAACCAGCACATGGCTGTCTGGCATCAGCACATGGCATTTTCAGACGAAGGCTACTTGCAGGAAGGAGTCTCAACAGCTTTTAGGTGCTGAACAAGCACAGACCTTTGGGGAGATTAGAAGTGCCCCTAAAGAAAGACAAATAGGCCAAAACAAGACAAAAAATAGGAGAGGAAGCAAAGCATTCATCACAGCTTGGAAGTCTTGAAGGCACTCTTTTCTAAGCAAATTCCTATACTAATATGCCCCAGTATTTAATCCTTAGCTTGACCCCATCTACTTTTTCCTGGAATTTCTAGTAAATTCCTTCCTAGACATTTATTACTAGACGTTTCTAGGCTGGCTCTGCTGTGGTGGTGATAATGGTGGGGCCTGTGCTGGGGGCCCAAGCCCATGCATGGAGGCAAACACTGATGACCCACCCATGCAAGTCATAGCAGCCTAGAACCCTCTATTAAGAAGCTACAAAGTCACACTGTGACTGTTTTTTTGCTAACCGTATTTGCAAGCTGCATATAGAGTTGGGAAAATAAACTCTGCAATTCTATGCACATTTACCTGGGAGTCAGCCTTACTGAACACAGCAGGACTCACTTTTGAGTAGGGTGAACTTCCTCTTTCCTCTCCCATTGGCCAATGGACTCTTGAGTGTGGCATCAGGAGTTGGCTATGCAGGACATTGGCTGAGGGTCCACACCCATCAGGTCTACTGGGCTGTCCCCCAAAAGCTCAGTACTAGTGACTGAGCTAGGACAGTACTAGTGATAGAGGCCAATGCTACAGCATGGTGGGCCCAATGCAGGACACCAGCACTCAGTTTTTCCCACCTCCCAGAATGAACACCCTTTACAGCCTAAATGCCATAGCAAGTGACTAAGTGATGTATTTCTGGCCATCAATTTTTCTGGCCACAGTGGTAAATTTTGAACTGTAGAAGCTCAACATGACATTCTGCCATTCCCCCCCCCCCAAGTCACATTCCACCATGCTATGCAACCAAAAAAAAAAAAAAAAAAAAAGCAACATTACATTTCTTCATTAGAGTGTTCCTTGTCTTGTCACTTCTTCCTGCTTTGCAACATTGTACAGCATTGAAAGATCTAGCTCATTTCATCCCAAACTCTTTGAATGGGTTGCAGTGTTTTAAAACATATGCCAAAACATTGAATTAAAACATGCCCCAGATACACTGTACACTGTACACTGTATATTAGAGTGCTAACTCAGAAGTAAATACCACTGTGTTCAGTAGAATTTAGTCTCTGATAAACATGCCTAGGATTGAAGCCCTAATGTGCTACATAGTCTCTCTCAGGCAGCCCTTGGGAAAGTTGACAACCTAGATATTAACATGTGCCCCTAGGCAAATTTCTCAATTAGCCTCCCACTGAGCCTGATGCTTCTTCTCCACTAAGATCCTTTGAGAACCATTTCAAGGCAGCACTTGAGCTCTCCTAATGATGACATTGCCACTCCTGCTGTAGGAGAAATCCCATTGTCACTGCTTAAGTGGTTCCTTTTCTCCCCATATGCCCTCAAGCACTGTCAGTCTTTGTCACTTCTTTGTGGAGCATGATAAGGCAACAATAGAGCTTTACTTGGAATCAGAAACTATATAAACAAACCTACAGAGATATTTTGAAATAAAAGTATCAATAAAAACACATTCTTAAACAACTGTATCCACTCATTCCCTATTGTTGTTCAGACAGCAATTTTTCCTTCCCTTATTGTCAGAAACCTCATTTCAGACCTCACTGATCTCTCTCACTCTCAGCCAATCCTAATCTCCATCACTTCTATAAACCAATCATATCTCTTGCCCAGCACTGCAATCCTAAAGGATCGCCATTTCACAACAAACCAATCAGAATGGTGTGTTTTGCAGGGATAGGAACTCAAGTCAAGTGACTCTGACTCGAGTTGCGAAAATGCATGTTTTTTGCTGACTCATGAATCACATGCATGGAAGACTCTGAAAAACACTCGAGACAGGGGCCCCTTGACTTGGCACTTGACCCCAAGCGCAGAGTCTCGAGTCTGCCTGTGTCTGGGTGTGCTTGTTTACTTTTTCGCAGTGTGAAAGACCTCGTGAGGACATCATTCAGACTGGGCAAGCGGCAGGGAGGTTACTCCCAGGAGGCAGGGAAGGGTTAATGTTTGCATTTGCATCTGAGCAGGAGGGAGTGGGCTCTTTTGGCCATCTCTAACAGGAAGGAAGGAACCGATGATCATTGGACAAAGGATGGGTATATGATATTTTCTTTGGCTGAGGTACAGCAGAAGGAGGAGCCAAAAGGGTTTTTGCCTCATGATTGGCTACAGAAGCCCAGGGAGGGCAAGGGAAGCGAGAAGGGGCTATCTTGCCTGTCTCTTTCAGAGCTGATGGTCATTAGACAAAGCATGGGCATCTGATAATTTCTTTGACTGAGGGAGAGCAGGAGGAGGAGACAAGGGCATTCTTGCCTTATGATTGGCTGCAGAAGCCAAGGGAGGGGAAGACAGGTTTTTCCCCTGGACAAAGGAAGGGAGAAGGTGGGGGGAGGTTGTTCAGAGCCATCCCAGAAAAATTCATGGCATGGCTCCAGCGGGCTCATTGAATGACTCAGACATGACCCATTATGACTCACTGTTGAGTCGGAGAGAAGCAGTGACTCTAGACTCGACTTGAATCAAGCTGCACTGGATTTGCCCATCCCTGGTGTTTCGTATCCCCTCTGCATCCCCAAGCATTCACCTCTTATCACTGCATGCTTTTCAAAACCTTCATTATACATGTTCTTTCAGATAACACTTTAACAACATTATAATGAATTTATATTAACATATAACATTACTTCTGTTTTAACATATGATAATGCTTCCTTCACTACAGCCACTACCAGGACATGAAGGTACTTTTTAAACATGTATGATCATCATTGCCTTGTCACTGTGCAAGATACCTCTGGGGTTTATTTATTTGGTGAACTTTTTTTACCTACCTTTCAGCTTTCAAAGCTCTCAGAGTGGCGTACAAAATAAAAACACATAAAACTCAGATTTCTGCTTATGGTACCACTCACTACCATTTGGAGGTACGCTCAGGGGTTGCCCTTGAATCACAGTCAATTTCAATCTGTTTATTCCCTCATTCAGTACTCCAAACCATGCAAAGGGAAAAACAGATGATATTGCCACATCAGGCCTTCATTTGAGCCTTACAGTTTGAGGTTTGTTGGATTTCCAATTGCATATGCAAAGCTGCTCCCAGGAAAAGAGGCTGCCTAAGATCACCACCAATGGGGAAAAGAACAAACAACTAAGGGCAGCAGCCAGTTTTTCACCCTTAAATGTGACGTTGGAAGGTTAGTGCTCTAAGTTTCATGCATCGTTCAAAATATTCTATGCCATTTTTCAACACAAAAAAGTTTACACAGTGGATACACTGCAAAAAAAATGAACAGATGGTGCTTTGTCCCAAAAGGGCTCACAATCTAAACAGATGCAGAAGAAACTCCAGTAAACAGCCACTGGAAAAGACACTACACAGAGGGACAGTTGTTCTCCCTCCTGCTAAATATAAGAGAGCCACTAACTTTAAAAGGTGCCTCTTTGCCCAGTCAACAGGAGAATGCAGAGTCATGGACATTTCTACTTCATAGACTCACAATGTCCAGACCACCAGTCCTGGGGGAGGGCTCGGGGGGACAAAAACCCCAGGTGCCACACCTGTGGGCCCTGTGGGGGGTGGCACCACCCCGTGCCTACCTCACTACTGCCTCTGCCTGCCCTCCAGAGCCGTTCCACAGGCAGGCAAAGCCCTGTGCTGCATTCCTGGACACTCCAAAAGCCTTCTGAGGTCTCCAAAGTGCCCTTAAAACAGTATCTCTGGTTTTTGTCAGAAAACTGGAAGTACTGTTTAATGGTGCTCTGGAGACCTCAGAATGCTTTCAGAACATCATGCGAGGCTCTGTATGGTTGGGTAAGCATCCCTGGAGAGACAGTGTGTTGCAGGTGGGCGTGTTGTAGTCTTATGCCCTTGGGAAGCACAGGGGCCAGGTCCACAAATGCAGACCTCCTTCTCAATATGTCCTTTTGCTCTGAAATACACACAATGCCACCCTTCCTACCTGACACTGGAAGCATCTGAAAACACAACTTCAGTTGCATGCTGATCTGAAATGTGTAGGAGCAGAAAATGGCAAGTCCTTCCATTTTGTTAATTAAGCAACCACACATTTGTCTGGCAATGTTCCTAGCAGTCTAGAGTTGAGTCTTCCTTTTTCTTTCTCACGGTCTAGCTAGCAAAATGCTCTTTGTTATAAGAGCAAAGAGTGTGTGGTGGGGTCTGTAATGTAAATAATGTAAAGGCGCCTGGGGTGTGAAGTGTGTCTCATGGCACCACCATTTAGGATCCTTGTTGCTAAGATCCAGGCAATGACAGAATATGAGTTTCACCTCTCTCACAACAGTATCCCCAAGTGTTACACTCTTGCCTACTGGCGTAAATGGCAACCAGTATCCACTTTCAGCAGGGCCCAGGGAAGGAGCCCCAGGAGGTGGAGAAGGAGCAATGAGAATGCAGTAACTCCCTCTCCACCTTGATCTCTGAGGTTCTAGCTCTGTTTGATAAAAGAGAGAGCAAGTGGGGATATGGGGCAGCATGCTCCTACCCTCATAGCTGTCGGCTAAAGGTCAAGCATACAGGTTCATTCACAGACATTATGGGATGGGTCTTAAGCATATGCTGTTCCACTGTATAGTGTAGAAATGGAGAAGCAAGTCTGCTCCTATTTGCATAGCCCTACCCTGTTTCATGGTCACTCTAGTGTGACAGAGTCTTGGAGGCTGATGTTTATATTATCAAGACCAACTTCCAGCTCTAGCCCTGTCCACCTCTCAAAGGACACAGCCCAATCTCATGACTATCATTTCATGGAGCCAAAACACCAGGATAAATATCTACTGCCGGCACAGGTTAATATCTTTCTCAGGATGAACATGAGAGTATCGCAGAGTGACACTGTGGCTTGTCAGATGTAGTCTTCCTTCCACTGGGGAAGAAGCATAACTGGGAGCTGCCCTCTATTTCCTCCTACTCCAGCTCTTCAGATGGGCTACATGGAGTGTGGGGAAAGCATCCTGCTGACTCCCACTTCTCTGCCACAGGAAGCTGCCTTAGCATCAGAATATTCTTTCATCTGGCTCTGGATTGTCTTTTTGACCTATTGACAGAAACTCTCTAGGGCTTCAGACAGGGTGTCCAGAAATCCACCTCTGGTCTGAGCTCCATTTTGATAGGCCAGAGTCCATTCTGAGCAGCTGAGAATTTCTGTGCTCATTAAAGGGCTTATCAGCAGTTTTGCAGGCTGGCCACCTGTGTATTATCTGTTGGTTTGGCTCTTCAAGGCTGAAGAAGCTGAGCTGCTAATTAGGAATTCACTACAGCTCAGATTCTCTGGTTGGGCAGGGGAGAGTGAGGTTGCATCTGCAATCTGGAAGCTTTGGATAACCTAGGGTTTGGATTGGTTAGGACATGGTTGAGAGGTAACCTCTTGGCTACAGTTCTGTTTCTAAGATCTATCAGGGTCCCACCATGGATTCCTGCTAGTACTATTGTTGGTGGTGCTGTGGTCAGTCAGTTGGCTGACCCTTTGTTCAAGCTTAGGAGCTATGCTCCACAAGTGAGAGATAAATGAGTCTTAGGAGTTAACTTTATTGTTCTACTTGCTACAGTGCTTGTGACTGTTACTTGTAACCCTATTTAAATACTTTTTAGCTCTGTATAATGCAAGTAATTAGCATTTCTTAAGCCATTCCTGCCCAACGTTGCATATATGCAACAGTGATCAAATGTGTACACCTGTAGGCTTGGTAGAAATGAGTTAATAAACTTATAAAATCTACAGCTGTGTTGCCTGTGAGAAGGAGTTGGTTCACCTAAATCCACTCTTGGCCATTTTAGCCACACTATTGAGTATTTTCCAATTGAGCATTGTGGCAAAGAGAAATGGTGATTTGCACTGCTTTGAATCCTTAAGGACTTGGGGGGGAACGGGAACCGAGAGGCCTTCAGCTTTCCCTGGCTGGAAGGCTAGCAGATAAAAAGTGATTTTGGTAGCCTACCTTTGCAGACAGGTGGTTTTTTGGGTGCAAACCAAAGCATGCAGGGCCAGGGCTGGCTGTGCCTTGGGGGACTGGGCTCAGTGGGTATTGCCCTTGACACAGGAACCTTTCCCACCTTCACCTGAACATACCTGGGGTTGAAACTGAGACCTTCTGCATCCAAAACAGTGTTCTGCCAGTGAGTGATGGTCCTTCCTTGCCAATCCAACATGCATTCCAGCCCTTTTGCAAGGATTGGTGCTGCATGTGGAAGCCACCATTTCTGGGTGCATGGATCCCCCATCACTTCAAGCTGATCCATGTTTACATTCACCCAATCTGGCATGAGCGAGAGGACATGGTGGAGCCCTGTGCTGCCTCACACACATGCATTTATACAGCTGGTGAGGAATGAATAATGGTTCAATTTAGCAAGCACAGGCCATATAACAACATCATCATGCTGCTGTGGAGACAACATCATCAATGGCAGTTGAGACTGCCATTTTGAATTGCTCTGGAATTGGTCCTAGACCTGGAGTGAATAAAGCAAATATAGCTTGGCTAGAACCGCAGTGGAGTTCCTGTCTTTATCAGACACAGAGAACCATTACCAGCAAGCTTCATTTGCTAACCATATTGACAGCTTCTGTTGGCCCTTTCAGGTTTGCCAGAGAAGAGGAACAGAAGGAGTGTAGCTATCCTAATCAAGTTACTTCAGTTGAGTGGTGGCTCCCTGCACAGTCCATTTATTTCACTATTAGTGCCAGGGTTGCTGCAGAGCAGATTAAGGCTCAACTCAAGGAATTTAATGGTGCAGCCAGATCAGTGACAAGAGGCTTATTTTTCTTCCAGGCCTCAAGCCTGAGGGGATTACAGCATTTGGGAGCATCACCTGCAGATTCATGCCTGACACAGTTTCTCTTGGGTGCCTTATCTAGGAGAAGGGAGAGCAAAATCCTTCAGGAAATTAAATCTTCTAGGCATACAGCACTGTGCCTTAAAGCATGGCCCTGGGTGGGAGCTTATCAGTGAGTTTCCTCTCAGAAAGGAGGATTCATTGCAGCCACAGTCTCTCTTGGCTAAAAGAGAGAGCATCTTATCCTCCTCTAAAGAGCTGCATTTAATTTACAAGGCCCAGGGGGGAAATTATATTGCCATGCATATCTGTCAACTTTCCAGCCTGTTGACAAGCATTCTTTCCAATTTTCTTCTCCCAGATCACTTCTAAATAGGCTGCCACTTCTCTGAATAAAAATGAGAATTTGACTGGGTGGCAAAAATGGGTCGGGTCAGGCCAGTTTAAACTCAAGTTGGTGAAACCACAAACACAGTTTCAAGCCACTGCCAACTGTGCCATCTGACTTTCTGTAATAATTTAACCTTGATGGTCTGTCTTAATTTAAGGAATATAGTTAGTACATAAATTCCTTCCAAACCAATAAATGAAAGCTGCAATCCTAAACACATCTACGAGGGAATCGGCCCCATTAAACAAATTAGGACTTACTTCTAATACTAAACTTGCATAGGATTGTGCTGTCCAGACATAGAAGCCTCCTATTCAGGGCAGTATAGTGCTGACAATCAGAAGCTGAGGCCAGACAACAGAGGATGGCTGTTTCCATCATGTTCTACTTCTGAGCTCCTTAGGGGCATCTGACTTGCTGCTGTTGGAGACAGGTTACTGAACTAGATAGGAGATATTTGACCTGACCGAGAATAGCACTTATGTTCTTTTATATCAGGGGTGTCCAAAGTTTTCTGCAGGAGGGCCACATCATCTCTCTGACACTGTGTCGGGGGCGGGGAACAAAAGAATTAATTTACATTTAAAATTTGAATACATTTACATAAGTTTACATAAATGAATATATTAAAGATGAACATATGAATGAATGAAGGTCTTGCAATAGCTCAAGTCCTATAAAAGGCCTTGCACAAAGCAAGGCTGGCCTTTCCTTCCCTGCCACTGCTGCATCACAGACATGAAACAGCAAGCAGTGGAGGGAGGCTTCATCCCACAGCTCACGCAAGAGGTCAAACAGTTGCCCTCACACCGAAAGCAGTTGTATCGGGCCAGTGTGGGCTTCAACAAACCTCCGGAGGGCCAGAGGCTCATTGGAGACTGGGGGCTCCCTGAGGGCTACATTGGGAGTCCTCAAGGGTCGCAAGTGGCCCCAGGGCCGGGGTTTGGGCACCCCTGTTTTATATAGTAGTTATCTTCTCTGCCTTCTTCCCCACCACCTCATCTGCCTACATGGTTCAACCCACCAAGAAGATACCACAGAACAGTAATCTCAGATGGGTGATTCATGCCAGAGAAGATCATTCACTATACAAGGGAAGACAGTCTTTCTAAGGAAAACATTTATCCCATAAATCTTTGAGCATAAGCAAATCCCATCTATTTAAGATGAAACTTTCACTGTGAAAGTAGATGTGGTGTTAAATGTGTCATTGTCTAGCTGGGGGATTCTTTTTACTTAAAAATGGCAGCCAAATCAGTGGCACTAGGGTTTGCATCACCCTGTATGGGAGGCCAGCACATCACCCCCTTGCAGTGGGCGGGGCAACACTTCAGGTGGTGGGCATAGTCATTTACCATCACCCCACAGAACATAAGAACATAAGAACAGCCCCACTGGATCAGGCCATAGGCCCATCTAGTCCAGCTTCCTGTATCTCACAGCGGCCCACCAAATGCCCAGGGAGCACACCAGATAACAAGAGACCTCGTCCTGGTGCTCTCCCCTACATCTGGCATTCTGACTTAACCCATTCCTAAAATCAGGAGGTTGCGCGTACTCATCATGGCTTGTACCCCATAATGGATTTTTCCTCCAGAAACTCGTCCAATCCCCTTTTAAAGGCGTCTAGGCTAGACGCCAGCACCACATCCTGTGGCAAGGAGTTCCACAGATCGACCACACGCTGAGTAAAGAAATATTTTCTTTTGTCTGTCCTAACCCGCCCAACACTCAATTTTAGTGGATGTCCCCTGGTTCTGGTATTATGTGAGAGTGTAAAGAGCATCTCCCTATCCACTCTGTCCATTCCCTGCATAATTTTGTATGTCTCAATCATGTCCCCCTCAGGCGTCTCTTTTCTAGGCTGAAGAGGCCCAAACGCCGTAGCCTTTCCTCATAAGGAAGGTGCCCCAGCCCCGTAATCATCTTAGTCGCTCTCTTTTGCACCTTTTCCATTTCCACTATGTCTTTTTTGAGATGCGGCGACCAGAACTGGACACAATACTCCAGGTGTGGCCTTACCATCGATTTGTACAACGGCATTATAATACTAGCCATTTTGTTCTCAATACCCTTCCTAATGATCCCAAGCATAGAATTGGCCTTCTTCACTGCCGCCGCACATTGGGTCGACACTTTCATCGACCTGTCCACCACCACCCCAAGATCTCTCTCCTGATCTGTCACAGACAGCTCAGAACCCATCAGCCTATATCTAAAGTTTTGATTTTTTGCCCCAATGTGCATGACTTTACACTTACTGACATTGAAGCGCATCTGCCATTTTGCTGCCCATTCTGCCAGTCTGGAGAGATCCTTCTGGAGCTCCTCACAATCACTTCTGGTCTTTACCACTCGGAAAAGTTTGGTGTCGTCTGCAAACTTAGCCACTTCACTGCTCAACCCTGTCTCCAGGTCATTTATGAAGAGGTTGAAAAGCACCGGTCCCAGGACAGATCCTTGGGGCACACCGCTTTTCACCTCTCTCCATTGTGAAAAATGCCCATTGACACCCACTCTCTGCTTCCTGGCCTCCAACCAGTTCTCAATCCACGAGAGGACCTGTCCTCTAATTCCCTGACTGTGGAGTTTTTTCAGTAGCCTTTGGTGAGGGACCGTGTCAAACGCCTTCTGAAAGTCCAGATATATAATGTCCACGGGTTCTCCCGCATCCACATGCCTGTTGACCTTTTCAAAGAATTCTATAAGGTTCGTGAGGCAAGACTTACCCTTACAGAAGCCATGCTGACTCTCCCTCAGCAAGGCCTGTTCGTCTATGTGTTTTGAGATCCTATCTTTGATGAGGCATTCCACCATCTTACCCGGTATGGATGTTAGGCTGACCGGCCTATAGTTTCCCGGGTCCCCCCTCTTTCCCTTTTTAAAAATAGGCGTGACATTTGCTATCCTCCAATCTTCTGGCACCATGGCCGTTTTGAGGGACAAGTTGCATACCTTAGTCAAGAGATCTGCAACTTCATTCTTCAATTCCTTAATAACCCTTGGGTGGATGCCATCAGGGCCCGGTGACTTATTGATCTTTAATTTATCAATGAGGTCTGAAACATCTTCTCTTTTAACCTCTATCTGACTTAACTCCTCGGTCAGGAGGGGCCGTTCGGGCAGCGGTATCTGCCCAAGGTCTTCTGCCGTGAAGACAGATGCAAAGAACTCATTTAATTTCTCTGCCATCTCTAAGTCTCCTTTTATCTCCCCTTTCCGTCCCTCACCATCCAGAGGGCCAACCGCTTCTCTGGCGGGTTTCCTGCTTCTAACATATTTGAAGAAGCTTTTATTGTTCCCCTTAATGTTGCTGGCCATGCATTCCTCATAGTCTCGCTTGGCCTCCCATATCACCTTCTTACATTTCTTTTGCCACAGTTTATGTTCCTTTTTATTCTCCTCATTAGGGCAAGACTTCCATTTACAGAAGGAAGCTTCCTTGCCCTTCACAGCCTCTCTAACTTGGCTGGTTAGCCATGCGGGCACCCTCCTGGATTTAGTGGAACCCTTCTTTCTTTGTGGTATACACCTCTGCTGGGCCTCTATTACTGTTGTTTTAAGCAGCCTCCATGCACTCTGGAGAGATTGGACTCTTTTTACCCTCCCTTTCAACCTCCTTCTAACCAGCCTCCTCATTTGAGGGAAGTCCGCCCGTCGGAAGTCAAGGGTTTTTGTTAGAGATTTGCCTGGTATTCTTCCCCCAACGTGCACGTCAAAACGGATCGCAGCATCATCACTGTTCCCCAATGGCTCAGTAACGTTTACATCTCTAACCAGGTCCTGCGTACCGCACAAAATTAAATCCAGAGTCACCTGTCCTCTGGTGGGCTCCGTGACTAGCTGATCTAAGCCACAGTCATTTAGCACGTCAAGAAATCCGGTTTCCTTATCGTGACCAGAACACAAATTGACCCAGTCAATATGAGGATAATTGAAGTCCCCCATGATTACAACCCTGTCCCTCCTTGTCACCTCCCTGATCTGTTTCCTCATTTCAAGGTCCCCATCAGATTTCTGGTCTGGAGGACGATAGCACACCCCCAGTATTACATCGCTGCACAAGCCTGGTAATTTAACCCACAGAGATTCTACGGTGGAGTCGGACCCACCTTCAATCTCTACTTTGCTGGATTCTATCCCTTCCTTAACATAAAGGGCCACCCCACCTCCAAAACGCCCCTGCCTGTCCCTCCTGTAGAGTTTATAGCCCGGGATTGTGGTATCCCACTGATTCTCCGCATTCCACCAGGTTTCCGTTATGCCCACTATGTCAATATTTTCCCTTGTCACCAGACATTCCAGTTCTCCCACCTTTGCTCGTAGACTTCGGGCATTCGCATAAAAGCATTTATACACGGAATGCCCCAGGATGGGCTGCTTATTCTGTCCCCGCATCCTCTCATTGTGCCAAACCGTCTATCACATCCCATCACCCTACCTTTCCCAATTTCTTCTCCTACCCTGCCTTTGTCTTGTTGTTCTCTAACCTCCCCATCCTCATCCCATAGGGATGAGGAGTCCCGAACCGGATGCCCCTCGGCTCCTGTCGGCCTTCCCCCAGGGATCAGTTTAAAAGCTGCTCTGCCACCTTTTTAATGTTATGCGCCAGCAGTCTGGTTCCATTCTGGTTCAAATGGAGCCCGTCCCTCTTGTACAGGCCCCGCTTGTCCCAAAACGTTCCCCCCAAAAACTGGTTTTTTGGCTATACCTTTTGATAGAATAAAGATTTTCAATGCAGTTTGTTTCACTGCATTCCATTCTGCAGGAAATTACACATTGATTGATATATAACATAATGGTATTATTTTTACAAACTGTGATTTTAGTGATTTTGGTCACTAGTGGTGTCACCTCCCCCCAGGGAGTCAACTTACTAACACCTTATTGGAGTAGTTCTCAAACTTTTAGCACTGGGACCCACTTTTTGGAATGACAATCTGTCCAGGACCATCATAAAGCAAATTAAAATAAATAATTATAAATAATTAAATCAAAGTAAAACAAATAATTAAATAAGGGGAAGCCAGCCCTGTTCCACCAAGTGAATTTTCTCTGCAGCCTGCCTGCAATAACACCCCCCCACCAAAAAAAAGAATCAGTAAGATTTTCACTCCTACCCAGTATCCAGTTCAATTTAAGTTCTTATATTTCAAGCATATCAATATCAGGACCCACCTGGCTTTACAAGTCTGAGAGCCCAATCCTATGCCTGTGTAAGTAAGTTCCATTATAGTCCAGTGGCTTTGCTAATGAACATGTAACCCGGTGCAGAGCTCAAAATGATGCCCCGGAAGTGACATCATGCCTGGGCTTTCTAAAAAGTGAAAATTGGGAGGAAACCTGCTTCCTCCCCCAGCAGTTCACCACCCACTTGATCTGACACCTCCCCCCAGCCAGTGGCATAGCTAAGGAATCTATCTGCTACAGGGGATTAAAGAAGATATTGTAGCCCCCCCCCAAACAACAAAATCAAATTATTAAGTAAATAAATAAAAAGTGTGCCCCTTATTGGTTAGAGACACTGTGCTGGGGTGAAAAGGGGTTCTTGCCCTGCTAAATATAAGAGAAACACCACTTGAAAAAGTGCCTCTTTACCAGTTTGCAGGAATAGCTGCATTATGATACATGGAAATGAGAGCTGACTGATATTAGCACCTTATTGGTTCCATTCTGTATCATAACATCTCATTGGATCCCAGAACAACCAGTTTCATAGGTCGGTTTTGAGTTAAAGAAATCTACTTGTTGTTCCTTAAGGTAGTTGTGTTTTTGCTTTGTTTGGGTTAATTGGCCATAACTTTTGATAGAATACAGCTATTCCAATGGGGTTTGTTTCATTGTATTCCATATTAAATTACCTTTCCAATGATGTATAACATGATGGTATTATTCATATATACCTAGATTTTCAGTTTTGACCACTAGTGTCAAGCTCAGTTTGTTGCCCCCCTAAAACTTGTTGCCCAGTGTGACTGCTACCCCCTGCACCCCCTTAGCTACACCATTGTTATCGTCAGTGGGGCTTACTCCCAGGAAAGTGTGGATAAGATTGCAGCCTAAAACAAAAAATTCATCTTACCCTGTCAAGCCTCTGTTTCATTCATTTTATGTGGGGGGGGGGGGAACTGCCTTCTGGAGCATTTGTTGAGTTCCAGTTGCATCAAATCAGGACCATTCTGGTGGCCTCACATTTCCCTTTGCCTGACCTGCTCAGGAGCCAAGGCACATTTGCTTACTCGTGAGTAAACGTGATCATGTGGCTTAGTTTCTCTTTCCATAGGGCTCAATACATTTGCCAGCTTGGAGGGTGGGACCTCCATCTCGGGTGTTTTTGGGGGGCTACATTCATTGAATCAGGAACATTCTGGTGTTGTTGGATTCCTCTCAGCCTGCCCTTTCTGAAGGCCTAAGGGAAGTTTGCCTACTCACAAGTAAATACACAATACGGCTCAGTTTCACATTCCATTGGGCTCCATGCAATTTTTGTTTTCCGGTTTTTTGCCAATAACTTTTGATAGGAAGTAGATATTTCACTCCGGATTTTTTCATTGCATTCACTGGAAATTCCACATCCAACGGTATATAACATGATGGGGTTACTCCTAACCACCACGACTTTAGTGCGACACCCCCCTTGCAGCCCACACCATCCGCACCCCCCTAGCAATGCCACTGAGCCAAATCCAGATCAAGACTGTGGCACAGAGGTAGGTGGTATTTAACCATTTCCTTGTGTACCCTTTTTCCACCCAAAAAATTGTCCTCCTTCACCAAAATAGCTATTTAACCTTGACAGTGCTATTTGCTGCAGTGAGACCTTTGGGGTTAAATACCCTCTCACTACCACCAGGGATC
Organism: Tiliqua scincoides; assembly: GCF_035046505.1. Classification (NCBI taxonomy): domain Eukaryota; kingdom Metazoa; phylum Chordata; class Lepidosauria; order Squamata; family Scincidae; genus Tiliqua; species Tiliqua scincoides. The sequence goes on from NC_089822.1 coordinate 196,105,229, forward strand.
AGGCCCTTTCAGGAGAGCTATTTTTAAGTGAAAATTAATTCTCGTCTGAATGATGACACCTTTAATGTCATGTCTACCTTGCATCTTAGTCTTCCTAGAGAAACATAACAAGCTTGCTTCTCCTAATTGTGGCAGTTCTTGATATTGCACACGAACCCTCCCCTACATCTTCCCTTAAGACTGGGCCAAGGCAACTGAACATCAATTCTAGTGTTATATACAATCTGAACAAAGACAAGAGTGTTTCCGTTTCTCTTAATCATACCTGGATTTTGGGCACCATCTCTCAGAGAGGTGCAGCCCAATCCTATCCCCTGGTCTTCACCAAGAGAAGCACCAGGACCTGGATCCTGTTGTGCTCACCAGTGCTGCCAGCGAATGCTATGAAGCTACCAGCATACTCACTGGTGGCTGCGCATGCAGGCCAGCAGCAAGGACACTGTCTGCCAGGGTACATAAGGCAATGGTGGGAGCAGGCAGCAGGGGAACAGGGAACAGAGTGAGAGAAACAGGGGCATTTCTGGGTGGAGGGGAGGGAGGAACCAGGATGGGGTGGATCTGGAGGCAATGGTGAACATCCGGTCTTATCCCTTCCTTTTAAAAGCTTCCGCCCCTTTCCTCTCCCCAATAATACTGGTGTATGTCAGAGGAGACTCACTGGTGATTGGGCAGCCTACCAAGAGGTAAGTACAAAATGTTTTTACTCACCTCCTGCAGGCTGTCTGGTTGCCCTCCCCCCACACCATAGGATGCAAATACCTTTTTGGTGCAGCTGCATTGACACTGGTGGTAGGGGATAGGATTGGAGTCTTCCAAATCCGATGTCTTAGGTTTGAAAAGGTGTGAGAATGTGAGCTAGCATTAAGAGCATGGTGTCCAGTGGGGATGAAATGGTCCCTGCAGACCATCACTGAAAGGAGGTCTCTCTTTTTTGCATTCCATCTCTGACCAAGACGGTTGTGTATGGTCCCTTTCCACTTAAAAACCTGACGTTGCTTCTTACTCCATGCTTCCAAAGCACTGTTGCTTTGCTGCTCGCAATGTCATTCTCTGGCAGCCATGCTATAAATCAAGCAAGCTTTCAGCAGCACTAAGCCTATTAATTTCACTTCCTCCCTTACTCCTTTATAACTACAGCCAAAGGTTGTGAATTTGGTGCTTGCAGGGTTTCTATTGCATGGGAGGGGGAATAAACAATGAAAGGTGTTCTGCAGGGACTATAGACTTTACAGTCCTTTTATGTTTTCTGATTTTTGCCACCTGAAAAGCTGTCAACTGGGGGGAGAAAAGCACGTCAAATTGGTATGCTTAGTCCACTATGCAGCCCTTATCTTAGTCTCCCAGGATGGAAGCCACTTCAAAATGATTATTGTCCCCCACTGCTCTTGGAATGAAATTGGCCCTCCTGGAGCTCTCAAAGGGAATGGAGAGGTTGTTTGCTTGAATTTGCATGAAAAGCCTCCCAGATGCAGTGAAAAGAGGTGACAATCTATGCGTCACCTTTCTGCCAGTTAAACGAGGTAAGGGAATTTTTCCCCTTCTTTTAATTGTACATTATAATTCGGCTTCATTCTCTTCCTGTGCTTCCCTCTTTCTTTAACCCAATCACTTTACCTTGCCTTTTTTTCACTCACTCACTCACTCACAAGTTATTGCTTAGATTTTGATTAGATTATCAAAATCTTTAGATCATCTTAGATTAGCACACTCACTCACAATATGCACTCACAAGTTATTGCTTAGATTTTGTCGCATTCTTTTGGAGATAATGGTTGTTTTCGCCACTTCCATTACAGCTGTGCCACTTTAAACATGCCCCTTAAAATGCAGTTGCTGAAACTGGGGAGATCTGAATTCTCGATATCTCCCCAATTCTGGCTACTTCAAATCATCCTCCTTCTTTGTCCTTAAACTGCAGAATGAACCTGTGACATTTTTACTTGTGAATCAGTGTTGGTAGGGCCAGCCTATCCATGAGCCAACTGAAGCTGTCACATCAGGCAGCAGATTGGTGGGGGAGGGGCACTCTTCTATGCCCACCTTCTTGCCTCCATTGCTCCCCCACCTTCTTCCATTCCCTGGCTTAGAAAAAGAAGATGGGCACAGAGAAGAAATGCAGTGGCTGAACTATCGGAGAGTGGGAGGCAGGTACATTATAAGGTAAGGAGGGGCAGCATTTGGCATGCCATCTCTGGGCCCAAGCATCAGTACAGGTTGAGTGTCCCTTATCTGGACTGCTTTCAACAGGAAACTGTCTGAATTTTGGATTTCAGGATAATTGCCTAAATATAATGAGAAATGCTCTTTTCACTGTTATCCATACGCATGTCTGCTGGCCTCTTTGACATTTTTCAGCAATGTCTGTACAACTACACAACACAGAGCAGAGAACAGAACTCGCAGTCTGTGCCTGTACTATATGCACAAGACCTTCTAGACGTCAAGCTCCAGCACAAATGGCCAGAGGCTCCAAGCTTGTACCAGCAGCTCTTGCATGCCCCACCAGAGCAGATAAGGGTGCAAAGGGGGCTGTTTGGGGATGTTTGGGCATGCAGTAGCCAGGCCAGGCTGGGTGGGCACTCTATCTGTGGCACTGCATGATCTGGGCTGGCGGAAGATAGGATTGGGCCAGAAACGACCTACAAAATGCCTTTCCTCTCCTGCTTTCACTCTCAGCTGCCTCTGTGACTGACACAACTCTTCTCTCACTTCAACAGAAGCACAGAGTTCAACCTTTCCACCCATATTCCGTGGGTACTTAGCCAATTAAACCCCTAATTAAACTCTCATTTCATCCTTGTCATTGTTTTCTCTTATGTATTCTGGTTAAAATGGCGACACACATCTTACTGTAATTAAAAGATTTTCCTGAAGGCCTCTAAACATCTAATCTTTCAATCTGTCCTAGAAGATTGAATTACCATTGATTACTTGTAGCAGCACAATGAGAAGACACTGCTTTTAAGCCAAGCTGAAAAGATGGAAGGCCTGGATACTTTGGGCTGTGTTCCCATCTCTAGGACTTCCCCAATCCATCTACAGAGGCAGATCATGTAAGAACTTTATCTTCTAGCCACCATGTATGACATCCATGTATTTGGATGACACCATCCAAATATATGTCATCATATATTTGTGTTCTCCAAATGTATCTGAGGGAGATAATAGGCCCCTAGTAGTTATCCTTCCTGACACTGTGTCTTTCCAGACACTGACAATGTTGGGAGCAAATCATGGCAAATGCATGACATGCTACTACAGGTGATGAACCAGAGGTAACAACCAAGAACATTACTGTGTAAAAACTTTTAAAAGCCCAGTGTCACCCTATTTGATGAGTTAAGACCACTCAGGCATCCCATCCCACCTGTTTATCTACTGATGAGGTGGGCTTGGCTGCACAGTTGGTGGGCACAGGCCAATCTCAGCAACAGAGTTGGTCAGAACTTCAGCCATGGAATCCTTGTAATACTTGCTTGGGATGCCATGTGGCCTTTCTGCAATTTTTGAATTAAGAAAAATGCCTCAGCTGCTTTTAGGATCCTGAGACATCACAGAAACTGGGGGGGGGGGAGGGTTCTTAAAAAAAAAAAAAGTAGACAAAGAACGCAACCGTATTGTGCCCTTATGCTGCCAGAAGTAGTGTTCTGGCAGTGCAAGGTACTTTATGATGACAAGGGCAACTGTCAATTTTCCATGTGAGAGATGTGAGGAGGCTCAGAATACGATTAAAAACACAAGAAGAACCCTGCTAGATCAAGCCAGCTTCCACCATCTCACGGAGGCCCACCAGATGCCTCAGGGAGCACACAAGACAACAAGAGACCTGCTTCCTGTTGCCACTCCCTGGCATTCTGGAATCTGTCACACACTGTCAGGCCATTGCTGCAAACGGCAAGAGGCCATGTGCTGTAGTGGCTCTAGGAAACTCTGGAGGTGCCAGTATGTCGGTAGCAGGGGCAGGCAGGGGACATTTGGGGGAATTCCTGGCCATTTAGGAGGGAGTGGGCCATAGGGAGAAGATCTTATCAGCAAATATGCATGCCAGATCCTGTCCCCCATTTTTGGCCCCCCTGCCCACATTTCTCTCCTCAGGTTTAATCATGGGTCTAAAGATACCCATAAGCCACCAGAAGACCTATGCAGAGGTAAGTAAAATGTTTTTACTTACCTCTGGCAAGCCTTCTGATCGCCATCCCCCCACCTTTGGATGCAGCGTGGCTGCATCAGTACCAATGGTGGGGGTTAGGATTGAACAGAAGGATCAGGGGAAATGGGGGGGTTGCCACACAAGTACATGCTGTAACTTCATTTGATAAGAAAGAAGCCAGTTCTTCTCTTTCTCTGCTTCAGAAACAGCAATTTTGCTTGGAGTTTTTGAAAGAAACCCATTGCTACCTTGGTCCTCAGCCATGGCTGAGAGGAATATACAGCAGCCAGATTTCTATAATTGCAGCAATCTGGTGGCTGCTTCTCATCTGTCTTCAGGCTGACACAGCCTGCTGCATCCTTTCTTAGCTACGTGTATCTTTCATGAACGTTATTTTATCTCTCACACAAAGCAGGATGAAGACAACCAAAGCCCCGTGCTTGTTGCCAGCACACAGAATCTGGAACCAGGCACAACACTTGAGTTCTTGAGATTGTTTGCTCTTCCTTTAGCTGTACAATGTCATTCGGTGTATATGCTGAAATGCAGTATTAATACATTATTATTTTAGCCTTTCCGCAAAGAAAATATGCATGTAGCTATTTTACGGCTCGGTCCATGCAGAGAGAAGCTTGTGTCAGCCCACTGACTGAAAGGGCTTGGGCTGTGCATTGCCACGGAAAGGTCAACACTGTGCAAGTGAAGAATTTCCAAAAGATAAGTCATGGGCTCAGGAGGAATAATACAGAAAGTGATACAGTGAATAGGGACCATATGAAAATTCTGCATTGCACAGAATCCCTTTCCTCTGAACAACAGAGGCCTTCCAAACTCCTGCTTGTCCCTGTTATTCAAAGATATGATATGCCGCTAGAGCATTCAGATGAATAGAAATGGAGTGCATCCACCTGAATGCCCCTCATGCTAGAGGCTGCTTCCCACCTTCCCTGCTCCCAGCAACCAGCAACCGCCAAGTGTTGTCTTATGCGACATGACTTTTTTCATCTTCAACAGAGTTTCATGTTAATCAAAAGTGACAGCACGGCCAACACCTGCTGGAGGAACGCAGCATGTAGCAGAAGTCAGTGGGTTCCCAAATGTCATCATGGATTCTGTTGAAAAGGCGGGGTGTGCGTATGTGAGTAGGAGAGACAAACGTACAACTGTGCCTTCTGTTCCAAATATAACAACTTTGTTCTTTAAAAGTCCATCCAAACACACCTCCATCAATGCTGTGTAAAATTTTACTCTGAACGTTTTCAAATCTAATAAACTTTTCGTTTTGAAATGTGCAAAAAGAATCTTACATTGGTTTGCTTTTTAAAAATTGGCTTGCATTTTCCAAATAAGCAAAGCATGTTATTTACCCCACATGAGGTTTCCCCTGAAATATTTCCAGCAAGATTTTGATTGATGTAAAAACTAGGGTGTGTGTGTGTGTGTGTGTGTGTGTGTGTGTGTGTGTGTGTGTGAGAGAGAGAGAGAGAGAGAGAGAGAGAGAGAGAGAGAGAGAGCTAGCTCTGAAATCAGTTTTAGTATAATCTAATACCTGTTTACTCAGAAGTAAGTTCCAGTGTGCTCAGGGAGGCTTACTTTTCAGAAAGTAAGTACAGCCTTATGACCCAATCCTATAGGGCACTTATGTGCCATGTGGCATCATTAAAGACAAACTGCTGTTGTGTGCTTTGGGGCCACCAGCACAAATGACCAGAGGTCCCACGCATGTGGCAGAGGATGCCGTGCTAGAGCAGGTGAGGAGGAGGGATGGTTTGGGGTAGGGAATGGAGAGGGTAAGGGGTAGGAGGGGGCAGGAAGGGTGGATCTTGTTGGCAGCAACACACACCAGATCCTATCCCACTTTCCTGACCCAGACCTGTCCCCAGGAGTGTCAGACATAAAGAGCTGGCATTGGTCCAAGAAGACCCATTGATGGCCAGGTGGCCTATGGAGAAGTAAGTAAAAATGATTTTTAAAACATAATTTGAAATGTTGCTCAAGTCTTTAAGCCATGGATTAAAAAACATTGTAGGATCTAGTTCCAACGCTTCACTCTCAACTTTGGAAAGCATCTTTAGGGGGTTACAAGGAATTTGTATCCTCTCATCTGTTAGCTGGCTACTGGTGGACAGATGAGATGAGAGGATACAAATTCTTCCAGGCCATCTGGCCACCGAACCCCTCCAACCGCAGCTTTCAGTGTGTGCTCCTTCAGCAGTGCTGCGTGCTGTAGACCAGCAGGGGATAGGATTGAGCTCTTAGTAGTATAATGTCCTGTTCCCATAAAATAGATAAAGGGTAACTTTGTTGTAGTTAGGTTTGATGCAGCCTATTAACTGGGAAGGAAGGATGAAGTAATTTTTTTTAAGGGAAGATATGTGATAGGCTTAGAGAAGGTGAATGCACAAGAGAATGAAATTCTAAAATCGAAGGGAGGGAGGGAGAAAAGAAGGAATTGCTTCAAGAAGGAAGAAGCATTGCTCATTGGGGGGGACCAGATGAACCATGGTAACTAAGTGGGGTTCAGAATCTGCTGCCCTTTGTAGTTTCACGGACATGTCTCCCTCATATTCACCACCATTGCCTGCCTACCTCTTCATCCGCCATCTTCAAAACTGATAAAGAGGGGACGATTCTGAGAGCTAAATGCTTGTAAGATCCTCCATTCCAAGCCTGTCTTAGAGAAGCACCAAGGAGGTTAGGAGACAGCAGTCCTCCTTCTGATGGCCTGAAGCATCAACAAGAGATAGCAGCGCCTGGGGCAATGATGTTGCAATCTTGCGGCCAAAACAGGAGAAGGAGGTGGCTACGCCCCCTTTGCCCCCAAAGGAGAAAGAACAGGGAAGCAGCGAGATCACAAAGCCACCAAAACAAGAGCTGGCAGCGCCTTCTACATACCTGTGACCACACTGCTGCTGCTGCCACCTTGGCACATGGTACCCCTTTCCAGCCTGACACCAGGGGCAGCCCACTACCACCTCCCAGCTTGCTACGCCACTGCTGATTGTACTCCTTCCTACTCCATCGGAAAGAGGACCACAGTGGCTCTTAGCTCCTCCTTTTCAACAGCAGCATTGAGGAGGAGTAAGTTGCCTCATTCCACCCTCGTCGTATGGGCTCTCCAAGGAAAGCCTTTGAGAAGAGGATGGGCCAGCAGCCAAGTGGAGCAACCAGATAGGTGGGGGAGGCTGAACAAGGTGACAAGAGGATGCAGGGTGAAGAGTAACCCCCACCAGCTTGCTGCCTGGCCCAGCCCACTGTTCAGAACAGCTATTTTAGTCAGCCTCATGGATGGGCCACTCCTTAGGCACATGGGCCACATAGGTGCAGTCCATAGCACGTATCGCCCAAGGGAGTCTGTGAGCCTCTCAGAATCTCTGTTGCATGGCAGCCCATGCCTCCTCTGATATGGGTGATATGGAGATGATATGCACCAGTGCGCTAGAGACCCGAGTCCTAGGAAGCAAAATGCAGAGAATTGGGGCATTTCCCTCAAGATGACTAGCTTCTCATTAAATGTGTTCAGCTGGGCCTCAAAATTCTACAAAAGACCTCACTGTTTATCTCTCTATATAAAATGCAGGGGAACTTAAACCTAGAGCAGGCGCTTTTCTCCTTCCTCATGGTGGTGCAATAAGAAACTGAAAGATTCAAGCCACCATCACAGCTTAAGCTTGGGGAGGGACATAAATTCTAAAGACATGAAGCGGTAATGATAACAGCACAAGAGTTACCTCCTCTCCATTTAGTCAACATAAATGACCTCCAGAAAATAATTGCGCCAGTATTGTTCAGTCCAGGTGTCTTCAGAGAAAGCTTTTTCTACCTCTTCCAAGGTCTGCATATACACACTGCAATTGTATAACAATATTAATATCTCAATAATTGCAACCTCAAAGCATATTTTGTAGTCAATAACTTTTCCTGTGCAGAAATATTCCGTATATAGAGAATTGTCACTGGACTCTGTCACATACCAAGGGGGAGTGGTGATCTGTAGGGAATCCCTAGGGTGGTGCTTTGAAGGAGCAAGGTATACAGCTGGCCTTTGGATCACTTTTAAAACACAGAGATGGAAGAGGTAGATTTCTGTTGCCAGTTGTTGGCAACCTTCAGTCTCGAAAGACTATGGTATCGCGCTCTGAATGGTGGTTCTGGCACAGCGTCTAGTGTGGCTAAAAAGGCCGATTCGGGAGTGACAATCCCTTCCACACCGGAAGCAAGTGCAGTCTGTCCCTGGCTATGGGCCTTCCTTCTTTGCCTCTTTGCCTCAGTCTGTTGGCTGAGTGTTTCTTCAAACTGAAAGAGGCCGTGCTGCACAGCCTGCCTCCAAGCGGGCCGCTCAGAGGCCAGGGTTTCCCACTTGTTGAGGTCCACTCCTAAGGCCTTCAGATCCCTCTTGCAGATGTCCTTGTATCACAGCTGTGGTCTACCTGTAGGGCGCTTTCCTTGCACGAGTTCTCCATAGAGGAGATCCTTTGGGATCCGGCCATCATCCTTTCTCACGACATGACCGAGCCAACGCAAGTGTCTCTGTTTCAGCAGTGAATACATGCTAGGGATTCCAGCACGTTCCAGGACTGTGTTGTTTGCCACCAAGACTGTGGTGTGCCACCAAGACAGTCTTTGCCAACAGACTGTGTTCTGTTGCCACCAAGATGGTTTTTAAGTTCCATTCTAAGAACTTTCTCCTAACTTGGAAGCTGCCAATTAGCCCAGAAGCCCTCAAAGCTGGATTACCTCTGGGAAAGGAGAGAGGGAGGGAGAATGTCCAAAACTGATGTCTCTTTTCTTCTTGCTCCTTTCATGCATGCATACACACAAGAATTAGGAAGGTGTGTCTTCAAAAAACAGAGGAAGGGCTTTGGAAACAAAAATGGTGAAAAGGAATGAACACAGAGAAAAAACTGTTAGCTTGTATCTTGGAGATCAGAGGCAAAGAACAAAAGAAAATAAAAAACAGTTTTTTGACTAAAAGTTCCTATAGCACAAATTTCACTTACTCTTGAGCTGGTTTATGGACTTTCCCTGGAACCTGAAAGAATGGACAGCTGGTAAACTGACCCTGCCCTGTTGGACAACACCAGCCATTTTGCAGGCCTAGCTGGGATTCAACTCAACAGCTCCTGTTTATTCTTTTCTGAAGAGCATTGCACCCTGAGCACTGACTGGCTAGTTTAAACTAGCCAAGACTCCCACATTTTCCCACTTCCCAGTCAGGTGGGACTTGGACCAATAACCAAGTGAGCACTGAGTTTGACAGGGAATCAGAGTATTTCAACCAGGCAGCTTGGTTTCTCATTGCAATTCAGACTGGTGTTCTCACTACACATCCTATGGAGAGCCTACCTTTGGTATCTGCAGCTGGTCACTGTAAGAATGACAAAGTGACAAGCTGACTCAGGTGAGCCAGCATCAGAGAATACATAGGTTGTGAGTTCATCATTTTAGGAGAAGGATATTTGCTTGTAACAAGTGGCACGAGAACTTATTTTGGTACAAGTACGTGGTCCAGGCAGTCCATACCTTCCTACATGGTTCTATGTAAAGAAGAATGTCACAAATGAAGCACATGGAATGCAAAGAATATGTTCACACTCAACCAAAATGACAGCCTGCAGTGGAAGACTGTAGTCCTGATTATCAAAAATCCACCCATGAACTCATTGAGACCCTTCCCAAGTTAGCACAGAGAACAAGGACCCGTATAAACTTCGTTATTCTCAATATTTGCTTACAATAAAAATCCTCGTCTCAATTTGGGGAGTAGGTGAGGTTTAATATAATCATGTTTTGTATTTTCTAACAAAACAAAACACACTTTTTTTTAAAGATAAATCTATCCTGTGTGGGTTTTGGTCTCTGTGACCTGAACATCCCTGTTATTCTACATCACAAAAATTATTAAGGAAGGGAGAAAGGAAACTCTTCTGTTTCGTAACTGCTTTCGTTCAATGGGGTAACCAGAAATAGCATCCTGGGGCAGTACCAGGGGAGTAACCAGCGCACTGAATACTCCACCCACAAGTGCATAAGCAGGAGGTTAAATGTACAGAAGCACATTGCGCAGAGAACTGGAACGAACAACCAGATTAGTTTTTCCTGTGCAAGTACCAGATTTTTGTCAGTAGTAAGAACAAGAGGGGGAAAAAATGGGGCCTAGTCCTTGTTCAGGTGTAGTAACTTGAGATTCCAACCTGTTTGGAATTTTTCTCACCTGGCAGAACTAGACGCATGCCACCTGCCCTACCTTCTTCATATTTAAAATGGAAAATTGAGTGATAGTGGCCCAAGTGATAGTGATAGGCCTAAGGCCACCACATTGAACCAGACAAGCCACACACAAAGCTGATACTCTTAACCACAAATGCCTGTTAACAGTCCTGCACCCAGACCATCTCCCTCCAAAAAAACTTTCTTACCCACTCTTTCTTTCTTTTATTGGAAAACACCTCCATCAGCTTATTTAAAATTCTTCTTTCTCCAGCTGCTTCCGGACAGCTGCAGAGCTCAGCATGGGTTAGAGTTGCACTGAGGCAAGGCAAGCGGGTCACATAACTAGGACTCTTTCTACAAAAGGAAGTAAATACTAGTTCGCTCTCCCCAGTAATCTCTGCTTTGTTCCCTTTTCCTGCAGAACCTCAAAGGGTTTTTTTCTTCCTGATCTCAGCAGGAGAAATTGCCATGGTGGGGAATGAAACTAGCTTTGTACAGATCATGAAGAAATGAATTTCGGCTTTTCATAGTCTGTTTTTACAATGTAAGCAACCACACAAAAACAGGCACTTTCCAGCATAAATTCATTTCTAGATACTAAGTTTTTGTTTTTTGTTTTTACTTTAATTCCCACTGCTTTATCATAATATGAATGCTTTTATGGAAAAGTGCCTTCTCAATCATGATATAACAATCTGTTGTTTTTCTTTAGAAAAAAATGCTGATTTGTCTCTTGAAGTTGGGAGAATAATAGACTCCTGATTTGCCTTTTTGTTAAATGATCCTTTGTTTGTCAGAAAATGCCTGTACTTTACTTCCAGAATGCATTCAGTTTCCCCAAGGGCCTTGGGTGTGTTCTTTTAATCCAAGTGTGAGTTCACAATCAAAGAGTTTAGCTTAACAAATAATCTTGAAAGATCTGGCTTCCCTCCTCCTCATGCTCCATTAATCCTACTGTACTTGTCCATTTTTCTCACTCCACTTTCTGGTCACGCACTGCTGTCATCAGCATTGCATAAGAGAAGCCACTTCCTTCATGCTTTGGTCATTGTTACCTGAGCCACACTAAAGAATTTCAGCAGGCACCTCATTGCAACACTTCCGACAACACTAGAATGGAGTAGATGTTAGAACAAAAACCCACAGGGGAAAAAAGAGGAGGAAATGAAGTTAGATCTCAGCCCATACCATTTATGATTGAATTAAGTGGCTCTGAGAGCCCTTCCAAACTTACCAAAGAGCTCTGAGATGAAGATGGTTTAAGCTTTGCTCACAAAACAAGGAAGTGGATGAGAGTTAGTGGTGGTGGTTTATCATATACAAAAATGGTAGCTTGAGACCTAAGATGCTTTGGATACAATCCTAACCAACTTTCCAGCATTGACCTAGTTGCAGTGCAGCCCCACAGTAAGGTAACAAACATGCCCTTACTTTGAGGAGGCCCCCTTGACGCCTCCCCGCTGCAGGATGCAGTGCATGCCACATTAGCACAGCTATGCCAGTGCTGGAAAGTTGGTTAGGACTGAGCCCTTAGGGCATGATCCTAACCAGGTCTACTCAGAAGTAAGTCCTATTTTGTTCAATGGGGTTTACTCTCAGGAAAGCGTGGTTAGGATTGCAGCCTTAATCATACAAGTTTGGGTCGCCTGTACCATTCTGTTCTCTACCAGCTGGTTGCACACTGGGAAATTCTGTTTGACCAGGGGATTGAGGAAGTGGGTAAGAGGACAATGGCCTGGATTAGATATAATGGTAAACCATCATTTAGCATTATGTACATGAAACACAGCGAGCTTCTAGCTTACTGCTCTGTAATTTGGAACAAAACAGTTTCCCTTTTCCTCCAAATATGGGAAATTTGTCTGAACAAACCACAATTAGTTCACAAACCAGGATATCTAACTGGGATCCTGCTTATACACATAAACACTAACCTATGCTTTAATGTTATGTCTGAACTGGGCCATTGTACCTCTATGGTCTTGAGTGCAGAGATGCACATTTTCTCCAGGCTCTCTGCCTTTTATTCTTGCGGCAGAGCAAATGCGAGGGGGAGGGGGACTTGACCTGTGGTGGTAGTGCTTCATTTCTGCTGATGGGAAAAATGGAGAAAATTGCCCACTACACTGAGGGTATACAGTCAGCTGTAGAGTGGCACTGTTACTTTTGAGAGAAAGAACAAGGTGTGGGAAGGTGCTGTCAATTCCCCATAGGCTGGCCTGCATTTTTAGACATAGTCCATGACCCCATTTGTTGTTTTTTCTTACTGCTGAGTAATGATCAACGGTTAAAAATCCTAAAGTAAGCTTGATTATGAGAAATTCCATTTTAATCTTTGCTGGTTGTTTCTTTCTAAATGTCTTCCAATTCAGTCACAAACAAGACATTGCCATTTCAGCTCCTGTTGATGCCCAAGGGGATGTTGTCCTGAGGTCACCTACAGCTGCCTTCAGCCAGTTGCCATTTCAGATCACTCCACAACAGCAGCAGCAGCACGCCCTAATTAGGCAACAGTGACATGTACTTACTCTAAGTGACATATAATAACTAAGTACTGAGTCATGTTGATTTGCTACAATAGGGCTAAGACACTGAGTTCCCTTCCCTGGTCTCCAAATTGCTGGGTGGGTTGAGATCAGGAGTGATGCTGTGAAAGCAGCATGTCAGGGCAGCCTAGAGGCAGGCATGTAGGCACAGCAGAGATTCAAAGGGAGGATTCTAGCAGTCTTTGAGTAGCTTAGAGCAGTGAGTAGCAGCTGAGCAATGAGTTGCCAAGCCAAGGGACCAAACTAAGGGGCCAAGCCAGGGTCAGCAGTTATATAAAGCCAGATTGGACCCCATTGGCTTCTCAGGTCAGCTGATCCCTGCTGGACTGACAGCTGCAATATACCCAACATTTGGTGCCAGGAGGTCTTGGGCTGGCCTTGAATACACCCTTCAGCCATTGGCAGTGATGATGCATAGCAAAGATAAAGCTAGCAGTTCCCTCTGCTTGCAAACTGCCACTGGTGCACAGTGTAAGGTGCTTCCAGTATGGTGTACCATTCAACGCCACAGACCCTTAAACAACAGCATCACTTGCTTCTTGCCAGAATCACTATGGCTCCTGTTAAGCAAACACTGACAACACAAACAAATGGAGCATACCTAGCTATACAGCTTGATTGGCAAGTCTGCTGTACAGTCATCCTCACTCCTTTTGGGCCAGGTATACACAGATCAGAATTGCAGCTCAATCTTATAGGCTCTGGCCATCAGTGGAATGCGTGTTGTGTGCAGCTGCTTCCATGTACACCATATGCAGTACATGTATGAATCATAGCATAATAACTTTCAAAGTGTGTGAACATTTTTGTGAGACTCTCTCTCTCTCTCTCTCTCTCTCTCTCTCTCTCTCTGTGCATGTGTGTTCTGGCTGTCAAGGACAGTTAGTGACATCACAAGGGGTGTGTGGCCCATACCGGGGGGGGGTGACACCACTACTAGCCAAAATTGTTTAAATCTTGGTATTTTCGAAAAATTGAATATGTAATTTCATGTGGAATGAAACAAACCGCGTTGACTATCTCTATTCTATCAAAAGTTATAGCCAAAAAACCGGCGGGAGCAAGGAAATGGGGCATCACCATCCAGGGCGTCGCCACATCTATTGCATGGAAGAAGGTCCATCATGGGGGTGACATGCTGATCTCCCACACCAGGTGACATAAACCCTACTGATGCCACTGATGACAATGCAGCCCGACTGTGATCAGTGTAGGCCACGCTATTGCTGGCACAACTCCCTCCTAACAAGCATTTACTGCAGCTGCGGTTCTTATTCCGAAGATTGATTGGCCATTTGGACTTTTTCCAGCAGAGCCTGGGAGTATCAGTGAGCGGAAGAGGGATGGAGAAGGGGTCATGAGGGGGCATCCTCATTTTGAGGCAGGTTGCTTTTAAATTTTTTATGTTGTTAAGTGCTCTTTTAATCCCTGACCCTGTTCATTCATTAACTAATAACAGCCTTTCACAAAAGAACACTCAGGTGCCTCCTTTGGCAATGGGCAGAGCACTCAATCAATTATTTACATCAAATAAATTAACTAATTAAACCCTTTTGAAATAGAAATTAGACTTCTTTCTTCCTCCCAAGTGAAGAAAGCTAATACAGAATAGATGTTCAGTATGCAGTTCACAGTTCACTCCTTGTACGTATCAAAGCATATATTCTTATAATCAAAGTTATATTCTTATAACTCCCATTAGCCTATTTCTCATTTGAGTTTCAATCCTGAATCGCAGCAAAAATATCTGTTGTGTGCCCAAGCTACTCTCTCTAAGCACAAGGCAGGAAAAGATGGGGGAGCTTTAGTGGTTATACTCCACTGAAATCAGTTTGGCTTAATCCAGGCTGTGCACTGAATTGCCCTGGATTCCTATGGACTTTGCTTCCAGTTCCAGACATTGGAACGGTTTTTGGAGGTCCAGTGCACTCGCCCCACAACAGCCAAAGACCAGACCTCCAGAAGGAACTCAATGTGAACTGTCTGTGCGCACAGCTATAAAACCCTTATGTGGAACTGGCAAATACATTAGGATCATGGATTTCATTTCCTTTAGTAGTAGAAACTACTAAAATATGAAGCTCTTTCCTTATTTGTGCGCTCTGTTTATCCCACTCAATTAGATGCTAATTCCCTGCATCTTTGAGGTATGAGTGCTTGCTTTATTGCACAGCTCTCTAATGACTGTTGCTCACATTTTTAGTCTCTCTCCAAGAGAAATATTATAATGCAGCTCAAATGTTCTCTGGATCAGTCACTAAAAGTGCCAGTGGTATCTTGAAAATGTGTTTTTAATGCCTAAATAAATCCAACCCAGCATGATGAGGCTGCCCTTCTGAAGTGCAGGAGATATATCTGGCATGTCACACATTATCGTACCATTGTCATCAAATGTGGATTATCTTTACGGGGAGCTGACAGAGATTTAAGGTGTTCAATGAAAATGAACTTCTGACAGCTTCAGTGCCCAAAGAAGAGCGGATATGTTGCCCAGACAACAAGCTGGAGCAGAAGAATGCAGAGGTGAGATGGATATTTGCAAAGCAGGTCAGGGCTATAAAAACAGACCCCATCGATTATGGCTTTGAAAAATAAGGGATACAGTAACATCTGTTAAATAACTGTTACCACAGACAGAAGGCATCCAGAAATCAGAGATCCCTCAGTGCAGTGCATATTGAGAAACATAGCAGAAAACTTTGTATCCCAATAGTTGAGATGAATGAGCTGCCAGTAATTAAACTCTATTAGTATGCAAAGTTGGCCAGAAAAAGAATGAAGAGGGCGGAGTGCCTTGGCTCTGTTGTCTGGTGATCTGAGCTACAGGGGCACAGAAACTGCTGTATTCTCATTAAGGCTGTATTGTTCCTTTCACAGCACAGGGATAAACTGTGACATTTCCTTGGTGCTTCTTAGATCAGCCTTATTGAAATTCTGCATCTTCATGATGTATCCTGACACTCTATCATTTACAATGCCCACAAGCTGAGCACTCTGACTCATTATTATTAGTTAATGAGCCATCCAACCACCAAACCTGAAGTCTGCAGGATGGATTTTTTTTTTTAAGCCTCATCTTCAGTATGATTTACTATTCATTTTTTCAAAGTAGTGAAGCTGAAGATGGTGAATTGCCACAATCCCAAGAACATTCCTTTATTCCCCTGCACTCACAGATGGGGTCCATGAAAGCTGCTGAAAGGCAGGTTCATATCCTGTGGAAGTATAATACAGTAATTGATAATTGGTTTTGATGATATGCTGACTGACTAGGAAAAAGTCAGGCTGCTCATATAAATGGTCTACTACTCACATGAACAATGTAGGACCTCAGGCCTAGAAACTGAATGTTTATTTACAGCTCTCCCCTTCATTCTCTTCTTGGTTACACTGAGCAGGTTGTCTCCATTGATATGGCCTCCTCTATATGTGAGGCCCAGGACTAGTGCCACAAAAGACATGGGAGCTGTGCATTTACATGAAGGGATGCTCTGAGTTAATTTGATGTCTAGGACAGCACCAAATTTCAACGCCCACCTACCAGGGTCCATGAGAGGGGGGTAAAGGGGGGAATTGGTACCCAGGGCCAGGAGCCAATGGAAGAGGGCCTACAAATTTCCTGAGATCTTTTCCTATCTCACCTGAACTTGCTGACTGCCTAGGATGTTGGGTGCTTGGTGGCAGCTGCTGCTGCAAGCCATTTGCTAGGCCAAGGAATGCATGCATGACACTTCTTAATACAGTGTCAAATCTGGGAGGAAACTGGCCTGCTATAGTAGCTGTTTGGCTTGTGAATCAGCTAACCATGAAGGAGTGCAGGGCTACAGCTGCTGCAGAAATAATTTTTGGTGCAAGCAGGACACTTTCCATTCTACTGTGAACCTTAATGCGATGATGCTAATTTTCTGCAATGATTTTATATATTTAAAAGATTTTAGAGAGGAGTGTTTGGTTTTCCGTATATTACTGTAGCAGCCGACCCTGTGCTGATGTGAGAAGACCTGGACTCCACATTGGGAAGCCCAGTAGACCTGAGCGTCTAAGATTTTTTCTGGCTGTTGCCACCCTCCCCTTGTCTTGTTTTGCTTCCTGTCCCCTCCCCATTCTGCCCACCCCTCTTGTCACCCTCTTCTACTCCTTTTCACTCCTCCCCAGCTCTTTAGGAAGGGGATCAAAAGAAAATTTGTACCCCCTGATAAAATTTCTGTCTGAGGCCCTGCCACCTTCCAGCACACAGTCATTTCCTCCTCTTCCTAAACCACCTTGTTTGCTGCTTCTCTTTTACAAAGCTAGCCCAATACGGAGGATTCTGGGAGTGGAACCTTATCTACTCCCAGCATCCTTCCACCTGGCCAGTGAGGGAGAAAAGGTAGGAGAGAAAGAGGAGGCCCCTTTCCAAAGAGACCACTACAGAAAAGAACCTCAGTAACAGCTACCTTTTCCATCTTCGCCGCTGTGATCTTCTGCAGTGGTGCTCAAGGAGGAGGTAAGCTATCATCTTCTGGCTCACTTTCCAGTGAAAGCATGTGAGAAGAAGATGGAACAGCAGTCAGATGGAGCAGCTGGAGAGGACGTAGGATGACAAAAGTGGCAGTTGGGTGTGTGGTGGGCACAGCCTGCTGCTCAAAGCAAGCACTTCAACCAGCTTCAAAGTTAGGCTGTCACTGCTTAAATGACATCACAGCTCCACATTCGTGGAAAAAAACTTAGACAACTGCTTAGTACCAGAACCAACTCTCAGCCTGATCCCCAGTGAGCACTCTGAACCTATTCATTACAAACTGAAGAGCTGAGGAACAGGGAGTGCATGTAAAGGGAACAGGAAATGGGGGCATGCCCACTTGTTTGCTCATCCAGTCACACGCCCATGCACACTCATGGAAGGGGTGTATGTGCATGCTTTAGAGGTGGCAATGGGCAGGAGATTCAAGTTGTGCAGGGCCACACATCACGCCTGGGAAAAGGGATACTTTTATTGACACATAAGAACGTTCCAAACTTCAATACATTCCAATCACCTGTCAATTTTGTGAGCTAGGGATTTATTCAAATAGAGAAAAGAAAGTAATAGAAGAAAAAAGAAGGCAGACAAAGAAAAGAAAGAAGAAGGGAAGGCTGTAATAAAATATTTAAGTAATATTTAATTTTTATATTTATATAATATGTTGATATATTTATAAAATATTTATATTTATATATAAAATATATAAAAACATTTATATTTATATCTATATTTATAAAATATCTATATTTATATAATATTTTTTAAGTTATATTTTATATTTATATATATATAAATCATCCCCAGTTAATCTGGGTTTCCATTACATAGTGAGTCCCTGAGGTCCTAGTTATGGAAGCAGGTGCTTTGGTCTAGAGAAGGGGTGCCCAAACCCCGGCCTGGGGGCCACTTGTGGCCCTCAGGGACTCCCAATCCGGCCTGCAGGGAGCCCCCAGTTTCCAATGAGCCTCTGGCCCTCTGGAGACTTGCTGGAGCCCATGCTGGCCCAACGCAACTGCTCTCAGTGTGAGGCCAACTGTTCAACCTCTCACGTGAGCTGTGGGATGAGGGCTCCCTCCACTGCTTGCTATTTCACGTCTGTGATGCAGCAGTGACAGTGACAGAAAGGCCAGCCTTGCTTTGTGCAAGGCCTTTTATAGGCCTTGAACTATTGCAAGACTGCTCACATATTGGTTGACAACTGTCATAAGAGCCTTGTCAAAAAAAAGAAAATGGCAATGACCAACACCTGCTCAGTTCACATTCACCTCAGGCTTGAAGAGCAGCATGCAGAGAACTGACAGGGTTTTCCAAAAATGGAAGCCTGCTTTGGATCAGATTAGGAACCCAAATCTAAACGAGTGTCAGCACAATCCAATGCATGTCTACTCAGAAATTAGTCCCATTGTGTTCAATGGGACATACTCCCAGGAAAGTGTATGTATAAGATTGCAGCCTGAATGTCAGCCCTTATCCAAATCTTGCAAGCACAGCACTATCTCCCAGGGATAGGAACTCGAGTCAAGTGACTTGAGTCCGAGTCACAAAAACACGTTTTTTGCTGACTCATATACACTTGAGTCAGGCATTTCACTGACTCCGGCACTGACTCGAGTCTGAGGTCACTGACTTTGAAATGAGTCCCCATGCTTGCAGACTTGAGGCTGTCTGTGTCTGGATGTGCTTGCTTACTTTTTTGTGGTATGAAAGACCTCATGGGGCCATCATTCAAACTAGACGAGCAACAGGGAAGTTCCAGCCAGGAGGCAGGGAAGGGTTAATGTTTTGGTTCTGCTTTGAGTAGGAGGCAGGGTGGAGGCACGAGTGGACTCTCTTGTCCATCTCTGAAGAAACCAATGATCATTGGATGAAGGTTTTTACCGTGGATGAGTGAGGAGAGAAGGCAAGGGGGAGGTGGTTCCTAGCCATCCAGGAGAAATGGCATGGCTCTAGCAGGCTCATTAAATGACCGGCTGCAGTGGGCTACTTCTGAGTAGAGCCGCAAAGGATTGGGTCATACTGGTAAGCTTCCCAGCTGCTGCGCATGGCCCTCCTCCCTCTTGCCACTTCTGTCCCCACTCTCACATTTTG
The DNA here is from genome assembly GCF_035046505.1 of Tiliqua scincoides. Lineage (NCBI taxonomy): Eukaryota > Metazoa > Chordata > Lepidosauria > Squamata > Scincidae > Tiliqua > Tiliqua scincoides. The sequence goes on from NC_089822.1 coordinate 196,124,730, forward strand.
TCCCACTTCTTCCTGCCTTGTTTACAGGGACATCCTGGGAGTATTAAATGAGAAGACACTCTCTCTCTCTCTCTCTCTCTCTCTCTCACACACACACACACACACACACACACACACACACACACACACACACTCAGGCAGCAGCTCCGGTTTTTTTTAATGGAGCTGTGGCTGACTTTTTTACAGAAAAGATTTGGGACTCAAGACTTTTAGAGTCCCAAAAATGCTCTGGTTGACTCTGAAAGTCTGCCCACTAGGCCTCGTTTTAGAGTCAAATTAAAGTGGGTGGAGACTTGAGACTCAATTCAAGTTAAGCTGCTCTCGATTTGCCCGTCTCTCCTAACTCAAATCATCTTGTAGCTTTCCCTAGCTAGGTTCCCTAGCTTTCCCTATCAGGTATGGTTGCCAGTTGCCAAAATACAAAGTGCAAGGAACATTTTTAAATGCCAGTGAATACATTTGACAGTCCAAACCCCAAGTTCAAATCCTTTTTTTTTTCTTTTTGAGTATGCAAAGGAAGATACATTAGTTAATGAAGTTTTGTAGAAAAGGAAAAGAAAAATGCCTCTATCTGCTCCCCTTTGGTGGTCAGTTCCTTTGATATACATGAACCAGAGAGATAAAACACTCTAAATTTCAGGCACAGAAGGATGTTGTCTTTGTTGCTCCTTTTTTCTTTTTTGACCATCTGGGTTGGTGAATATTTGAGCAGCTCAATTTCATTAAGAAGTCACAGGAGCTGCACCAGAAGAAGGCCTCCCTTACATGCCCTGTTCTTTAGACAGGATCAACTCCCTTGCTGTTGTCCACTGATGAATTGAAGATGGACTCAGCTGCCTGCCTGATTTACCTCTCCGTGGGAAGCAGCAACAGACTCCAAGCCAATTCCGCTGGATCCTGCTGATAAATAACTCTTCATAAATAAATTGTCATAGCAGCTGGGGAACTGGGCCACTGAGTCCTATTCAATGGACAGAGTATCTTGGTTCCTGTACAGCTAGCAAAATTTTTCAGATGGGATTCACCAGGTCAGACACGTTTGCAGGACACGATTAATGAACTCTTGCCCTAGTTAACACAGGCTGTAATCCTATACATACTTTCCTGGGCGGTCACCCTACTGAAGACAATGGGGCTTACATCTGAGTGGGACTGTGTTGACAGGGATGAAAAAGCAGATTAGGACAGACAGACAGACCTGAACATTGGACATATGAGAAGACAGGAGTCTGCCTCTGAATAGGAGGAAAAGAGCTTACTTTTCAAACAGAACTGGGGCCAAAGCTACAAGTAGTTGAGGATATGATCAACAAGACAGGTGGAAAAGGTAACTTTTAGGGAGTCACTTGGCAAACCTTTCAAGTCCTCAGTTGGACTTGCCTATTTCAGGGATAGGGGCTTAGGTTGTTTATGGAATGTGTCCTTCACAGCCCAATCCTATTTACCCCACCCCCTGCAACAATGCAGCCATGTCTGCCACTGGAGTGCACATTGCATCCTGCGGGGAGGTGCAGTCCCAGAGGTCTCCTCTGTATAAGGGAACATTTGTTACCTTGCCTAGGGATAAACCTCCACTGATCAAATTGATCTTCTCGGACCTGCACAGGCAATTTTGCGGGTGCAAGTCTGAGCATATGCAGGAGGGTAGATCAAGACCAGGAAGTAGGGATACAATATCAGCAGTGCTGATAGCACCCCTTTCCCAGCCTACACACACACACCTCCCTACCCTGGTTTCCTCCCCATTCCTCCCTCTCTCCACCCTGTTCTGGGGCCAGGGTTCCTTAGCCACTTGCCACTTGTGATGGTGGTCCAGCTGTGTTGAATCATCACCTTTTGCGACCACCATAAAGCATGCTGCACAGCTGGAACATAAGTTCCGGTGGCACAGTGTACCCATAGTATTGGGCCTGCCCTATCAGGGCACAATCCTAACCAGGTCTACTCAGAAGTAAGTCCTATTTTGTTCAGTGGGGCTTACTCTCAGGAAAGTGTGGTTAGGATTGCAGCCGCGGAAAGTTAAGTCCCATTTATATTTGAGATATTTGCAGTATGTTCAAATGGGCTTGAATTTTCCCTAAACTGTAGGAAACTGCAGTGTTTCTCAAACTGTGGGTTGGGACCCACTAGGTGGGTCGTGAACCAATTTCAGGTGGGTCCCCATTCAGTTCAATATTTTACTATATTAGATTTGATGCTACCATGGCATGTGTCTGCATTTGGGGAAATGTTACAAACTTGTACTTTGAACAGGCTACTCTGTATATGCTTTTAACAATGATAGTCAATGGGATTTACTCCTGGTAAGTGTGGTAGGATTGCAGCCTAAGATTGTTAAAAATTTTCCTGCTTGATGATGTCACTTCCAGTCATGACATCACTTCTGGTGTGTCCTGACAGATTCTCATTCTAAAAAGTGGGTCCACTGCCCTACAGCATCCCCTGGAATGTAGCTTTAATGGGGGCCTTAGCATTATGTTTCAAGTGACAGCGAATAACACGTTTTATTTAAAAGTAGATACAAGAAACAGTTTGATCTTCTATAATCTAATGGTGCATGACACTATATAAACAGACAGCTACATACTGAATCAGCACAATAGCAAGTTAAGTATTGACTGTGATCATAAATACAGCCCAATACATTTCCACACTGCATTAAACATAGGCTCATAGATACCTGTCTATAATACGTTAGATGCTATAGCTGGGTCAGTGCATCCTTACAGAGCATTTGCTGTTTATTTGGTAGAACATAAAGTAAGCAGCATTATTCATTCCTGTTATGTCCACACTAATTCGATTAATTGTTAGGCAGAGCAGTACAAACAGAGTGCATCAGATAATGGATTTGATCAGGCTTCTTTCCAGTTCAGGAGTTTCTTTGCACAGAACATGAATTTTTATTAGTGCAGTGATTAGTAACTGTCTAGTTGGGACTTAGGTGGTGATGCACTTTCCCTTTAAATGTTTGGAAGCTCTACTTAGTTCCTGATAAAGTTCTACTTTCCATCATAGCTTCCTGCTTCCTGTTAGTGTTCTGGCTGTCTCCCTCCTCTAGCACTGTAGCTGACTGCTTCTCCCTTTCCTCCTCTAGAGTTCTGTAACAGGAAGGGCTGCAAACCAAGAACATGGCAAAGGAAGACAGATAAGTAACGAGTGCACAGGGAGCGGAGAACCATGGATAAGTGAAACGGTGGATATGGGATTTGCTCCCTGGGGCATTTGGTGGCCCAGTGTGAGATACAGGAAGCTGGACTAGATGGGCCTTTGGCCTGATCCAGCGGGGCTGTTCTTATGTTTTTATGGGATCCATGAATACACAGGGACACCTGTACTCTGCTTCTCCCGCCACCTCTTCCAACAGTAAGTGGGTTATCCCCAGTACTCCTGTGACAGGGTGTCTCTTTCTCTGTAGGGGACTGGAATGTTGTCTCAAAGTGGCAGGGCTGGCCCATTCATGAGGCCAGCTGAAGCAATCACATCAGGCAGCTGACTGGTGGGGGGGTGTCCTCTGCCCACCTACTTGCCTCCACTGCTCCTCCTTCTCCCTCTACTCTGTGGATTGGAAAAAGCATAGGGGGAACAGCATGCTCCTTCCACTCTCCAATTTCTGGCTCAGCACTCTCTTCCACATTTCTTCCTCTCTTTCTTTTCCAACCGAGAGCGGACAGAGATGACCTCAGAGCACCGACCTGCTGCCTGAGGCAATGACATCAGTTGGCCTTGTGGATGGGCTGGCCCTGGGCCTTATTCACAAACTACTGTGGTGGAAGCTTCCAGGAAAAGTGGCCAGTATTGCCTGTTCATTTACCAGTGAGAAAGGTGATTAATAGATTGGGAAATATGCAACCAGAGGTCAGCAGCTTCATCTCTGTCTCACCCCAATCTCCATTGCTTACACTCTCTGAAGCAAGCAAGCAGATTACAGTGGTGACCGGAAGTTACCAGGGGGGCTTTGGTAGTGTATTCCCTGCATGTGTGGGCCTCAGCAGATGCCCAACTATGCCAGCCTCTGATTCTGGCCCCGGTATATATTATTCTTAATAAGAAGAATAAGAAAATATATATATATATATATATATATATATATATACACACACACACACACACACACACACACACACACACACACACAGGTCCAGCCTATTTATACACGGATTTGACTCAACACGAATGGCCCCTGCAAATGAGAAGGAATGTGCTGATCCCTGGAGAAGGGGAAAAATGCATCCCTTTAAAATCAGTTTAAAAAACTGAACAGTCCTTTAACAGTTGCCTCCTTAATGAGAGAGAAAGGGCAGCTGGCTGACAATCCATCAATCCTTCTCTCTCCAGCAGCCTCTCCCTTCCCCCTGAGCATGTTTGCATTAGTGAAGGGAAGGGCTGAGTGAAGCGGTTGGAGGAGAACTGAGTGATGTACAAATCAATGGTAAGGCCACACCTGGAGTACTGTGTCCAGTTCTGGTCGCCACATCTCAAAAAGGATATAGTGGAAATGGAAAAGGTGCAAAAGAGAGCGACTAAGATGATTACGGGGCTGGGGCACCTTCCTTATGAGGAAAGGCTACGGCGTTTGGGCCTCTTCAGCCTAGAAAAGAGGCGCCTTGGGGGGACATGATTGAGACATACAAAATTATGCAGGGGATGGACAGAGTGGATAGGGAGATGCTCTTTACACTCTCACATAACACCAGAACCAGGGGACATCCACTAAAATAGAGCGTTGGGAGAGTTAGAACAGACAAAAGAAAATATTTCTTTACTCAGCATGTGGTAGGTCTTTGGAACTCCTTGCCACAGGATGTGGTGATGGCGTCTGGCCTGGACGCCTTTAAAAGGGGATTGGACAAGTTTCTGGAGGAAAAATCCATTTATGGGTTACAAGCCATGATGTGTATGCGCAACCTCCTGATTTTAGAAATGGGTTATGTCAGAATGCCAGATGCAGGGGAGGGCACCAGGATGAGGTCTCTTGTTATCTGGTGTGCTCCCTGGGGCATTTGGTGGGCCGCTGTGAGATACAGGAAGCTGGACTAGATGGGCCTATGACCTGATCCAGTGGGGCTGTTCTTATGTTCTTATGATGGATTGTCTCTTAATGACTCTTATCTTAGAGTCAAAAGGTCAGCAAGGCTGTTTTTCAATCACCAGAGGAAAGAAACTTTGTTTTTTAAATTGATTTGCTATTGTGCCTTTTTTTGCTATCCACCTGAGTGCTTGGAACCCACTCAAATAATTCGCCTCAACCTGTACTGCTTTTCAACCAAAAAGTTCACAAAACAGTTAACCAAAGATAATAGTAGGGTAATGGTATTTAGATGTTCAGTGGGACCTTAGTATCCATGGGGTGATCAGTTCCAGAGCCCCCATGGATACCGATTTCAGTGGATAATCAAATCCATGGAAAGGTTTGCCCAAAAAACCAGAAGTGCCTTTCAAAAGGCCCAGGCAGGCCTTCTAGCATGTGTGGAGGTCCTCCCCATGCCTCAGAAGGCCTTCTGGAAGCTTCCAAAATCTTCCGAAAGGGAAAATTGGGAATTGACTTCTGGACATGTCCAGGAGACTTTCTGAGGTCCTGAGAGTCCACACACGTCCAGGAGGTAATGTGAGTTCCTCTGGCACAAGTTGGCACCCGCATTGTCAAATCGGAGGGGGCCAAACCTGAGGATAAGGAGAGCCCACTGTATGTGTTTCTATATCTTTAAGGGCCAGTGGCTGACCTCCCCTCGAGGTGCCCTGGGGCAAAAGCCCGTGATGGTTTCCCCTCACAAGAAGCCACCCCCCCCCACACACACTCAATTGGGGCAAAATGGAGCCTCACACCGCTCCAGGACCAACCAGGGAACCCATTTGAGGCTTCCCTGTGGTCTTAAACTGTGCTTCCAGCAAACCCAGGCTTCCCACGTGGTCCTGGAGACGCGCAAGGCTCCACACCCAGGGCATTTGCCCTGTTCACTGAATGGCAGGTCCGCTGCTGTTAAGGGCACTTCCCTTTAAATTCTAGGAAGTCAGATCCTAGGCTCAGGAAAGCCAGCTGGTTCTCAGTATGTTCAGGCAGTAGCAGAGAGTACAACTACTTTTAAGAGTTCTTAATAAAACCATTGTATTTAGAACCAGCAAAACTTAAAACTTTTACACAAATCACAATTCTAGCTGGATCTAAGCCAGAAACATATGCCCCACAGGCAAAGTCCTCAGTTTGAGACTGATTCTTCTTTTTGAAAAAAAAAAAAAAGTTTCAAAAGTAGCACCTGGGCATACTGTGTGGTTTTAGATAATTTCAAGTACTAGTTTCAAGTACCATATTAGCAAACAAGCTATTTTTCCTTGTAACTTCAGCCTAACACCAATTCAAGTCTCAAAAATTCAACACAACACCAATAAAAATGTGATAATGTCCTGCTAACTTCACTCAATATAGAATTTATTAGGAATATCTTTTTTTTTAATCTAAAGATAGAATCTTCTCAATGGAATTATGATTCCAATCTGCTTGAAAGCCCAGCTTAAGTGCATAACAGATGCTACGCTTCTATTTATTGCACAAACAAAAATGTGTAAAGGTCATAAAATACCGTTAGTATAACATTGCTTATAGGAGCAGGAGATCATTCATATCATTCAGCATCATTGGTAAAACAATCTCTTTCCTGAAAAATAAGGCAAATACTTTTCTTTTTTTTATAACTGTAATTACATACTGAAAGAATTGCCCAAGCAATTGGTGATTTCAGCTGTACTGACCTCAGTGAAATTGCATCCATGGAGTATAAACAAGAAGGAAATTTAATCTTGTGCCACTAGATGCAGAAATTCTTCAAAAGGCATTGTAGTTAAATGAAATTTGGGAGACATTCCTGATCAGAAAATTCATTGTGCCTGCCCTCTATGGGTTTGGTCTTCCAGCTGACTGTAATAGCTACACATGTATACGCATAAAATCCATTGACCTCAGTGGAAAGAATGAATTCCATTAAATAAGGTGGTTCAAGAATTGTAGCACAATTTATTGAATTATTACAAACCTATATATGAGAAATTGAACTCTATAATCCTTTCTGAATTCCAGTGTTCCAGTGAAGAGTTTATGTCCTTGATAGACAACAGGTGGTCTTTGAGAGTAGTTTGTGTGTCTACAGTCCTGTTCCTTTAACATTCATTCCATCTTTCTGGCTTTTGCTGAGTGAAGAGAGGTTCGTTTGGCAGATCTATTGTCTTATCATTACTGCAAAACAATTGTGTTCAACTCCTAGATTCCAACACGTGGCCTGGTGCCCTATCCATATTAGTAGTTTAAATTATAATTCTGGCATCAGTACCGACTTATTTGTAAATAATATTTCTGGTTTGCATTGACGTTACAAACCATCTGTTTGGAGTGTTTGTCATGAATTTTTTCTCTCCCTTGTGGAACTGCTGCCAACCTATCCTTGAATGAAGATGATGAAATTCCAGGCTTTTCAGCCAGGATCTTTGATACCCCAGGCACAGGTGAAGACGCAGCTCTCAGTGATGAGGAAGGTTTTCAGTCCCATACCCCCATGCTGTTGTCAGGTTTGCACAACCATGGAGAGTTACAGCCCAATCCTATCTCCAGCGCCGTGTGCAGCAGCACCAAAATGGCTACCACTGTATCTAGTGATGGCACCGGAGGTCTCATTGGTGGAAGGGGACATTTGTCCCCCCCAGGGAAAGACCCAGGCCCTACAATGGGGCTTCTCATGTCTGCGTCAGCTATTGCCAGCTCAGACTTGGGAACCTCCATGTTGGGCTTTGCAGGGAAGTCTCTGACAGCCAGGCATAAAATGACTTGATTATGAATCTGCCTATTGTACAACATCCTTGCTGCTCAGCTCCACAGAAGATTGTTCCTCAGCCCTGGTCTGCTGATCCTGTGTGTGAACAAATCTCTCTTGGCAACTCCTACCGTCCAGCTCTAAACTACTATGTTTGTTGCTAGTAACTGGTTGACATCCTTTCCTTGCCTGTCATAGTTCTGGTGACTTTTCCAGGAGCTAGAATATTTCCTAGTACACTCTTCTCTCATTATCAGTACCTAATTCATACCTGAAAAATGCCCCTTGTAGTGAAAAGTCAGATGAATACAAATATTCCATTAATTTCAATGGGCAAAATTCTAACTCATTCCAAAGTCATTCCAAGTTCACCAAAAAGGCTTAATACTATAAAGAAAAGTTGTGTGGCATGATGAAATAGAATAAATTACTATTAATAATGATATCAATAAAGTTTTAAATACCTGTATCAGTAAAGTGATGGTGTTAGGAAGAGGAGGAAGACTGATTAGTGGGAAACCATGGTGGTGATGGTGGGTGAGGAAACTCTTGAACACTACTAGCACAGCACAAAAACAGATAAAAGGGAGCATGTAATGCACATGCCTTAAAGCAGTACAAAACTGAAAGCCCAGTCATTTCCTCCTCCCCACACTGATGCAGCCACACTTGATGTATCTTGGGGGGGGGGGTGTATTGGGAGGCTTCAGGAAGGAAAGAGCATTTAAAACCCCTCACCCCATGTAAGCCCCACCCCCCCTGCAATGGGACTCCTTGGACCTGCACCAGCAATTTTGCTGGTGGAAGTCCAAGAAGAGAAACAGGGCAGGAAGGCTCAGGAAGAGGTGATAGGATCCAGCACACACGATCTCTGCCAGATCCAGCCCCTCTTGCTCTGAGCTCCATCAGTAGCCATTTTGCAACAAAGTGCTATATAGAGCAGCCCAATCCTGCATAGAATTGGGCTGTGAATTTGAGGACATAGTCCCCATCAGGCAGTGTGTCTCATATAGCCAATTCCCAGACTATATAACCAATATTTTGGAATGCATATAAGAAATATGGTCTTAATATTTGCAGGATGTTTCAGTAAAAACCCGTATAGCGAATAGGCAGATAGGAGGAAGAGTGCATTCCCTTGCTGGAAGCATTTCCATTGCCTTGGCTCACCCATCTACCCTCTTAACAACAGACTGAAAAATTAAATACTATACAGATGTTTTCTGATATCATAATTGTTCTCCACTTCAACTCTAGAAACTAATTTGAGAACTGTGTTGGAAGGCAGTTTATCAGTGAAGTGTAGTGAGGTTCAGGCCTGGGGAGGCACAGCCACATGAATTCGCACACATTTCCCCCCAAAAATTTTTTTAAAAAGAAACCAGATGGGGCAAACCTGGGAGGCACTAGGAACCTCTGTGAGACCCAGAAGTTGATCTTTCAAGCCTAAAAATAGCACTAGAGACTGGGAAATGCCATAGTTTGACCGAGCAAAGGTAGGAAAAGCAATTTTTGCACTTTATGTTTTTAAAATGCTTTTATAGTGGACCCAGTATCTGTGAGTATCTGCAGTGAGTTAAATCCATGGATGCCAGGTTCGCAGGTACCGAGGTCACACTGTATGGAGCAACCTGAGGCAGCTCTGCCTGCTGCCTCTGCAGCAATCACTGACACAGAGCCCTGCCTGTTTTTCATTGGAAGTCTGCCATGATTGCAGTGAATCAGCTGCTGGCTGCTTCTCTATGCATTGGGTAGCACTGAGGGCCCTATCCAGGTGCCGCAAACATGCCATAGGGCGTGTCTGCAGTGCCTCGCGAGGAGAGGCTGCCAGTGCTGGGCCGGAAGAGGCCGCAGGAGCAGCTTAGGGCAGTGTTACCCAGGGAAAGGAAGCAAATGCTCTCTTCTCCTGAGGAGACTTCCGGCACTAACCCAGCACCCATAGGACCCAGTGGCAGCCATTTCAGTACCAGTGGAGCCCTGGGCACCAGCCTGGATAGGATTGGGCTGTGACTTTGAGAAGAAATGAGGAGCACTTGTTGTGTCCTTGGGCATTTTTTTTTAACGTTGGGTCTGGTGAGGCTCTGCCTCCCTGACTGCACATCCCTAATCAGTTCTGGGTGACATCCATCTCTTACTCCAGAACAACAGGTAAGATTCCTTACTCTTTGGAATGAGACTCTCTTCTGTGGAACAAAGCCAATTGGATACTACCCATCCTAAATAAAAGAAATGTAAAAATATTACTCATGCTATTCCCTCTCTTCTGGAGCAGTTTGATCATGAATATCAGATGCAGCGTGAACATAGAGAGGTTAGGGAGGTTAGGTTTTAACTCTGGGGCAGAAGACAGTCTGTGACCGGTGTGTCCCTCCCTCTCATTTTCATAAAGACAGCTATGTTTCATTTCACAGACCAGAAACGATGAAGCAGACTCAATGCACATACTCACACATACTCACATACTCACAATGCACACACTCAAGCCAGGATGAACTCCCCACCCTGCTGTGCTTCTTTCTTACAACTGATCTATTACATTTTGAAGCTGGTTTCATTTTGCAGAACCCTGTGGGCTTATGAGAACAGCCAAAATTACACATTTATGAGACATTCCTGTGGAGTAAAAAGATGGATTCAGACAGGCCAGTGTCCAATCAAAATACTGTATAAAACTCTCCGCTTTTCATTTCTATGCTTTATATTGCTCTTCTTTCCTTGGGGTTACTGCCTGAACGTCCCTTTGATGACATACTGGGCTGGCTCTGGTGGCAGAATATTACCCTGGTTGCTGCAATATCTGCTGTTTCACCCCTGGCACAGCCATCTGATGTGCAAGCAGGTCAATTGCACTTCTCTCCAATAAGTCATTTGCCAATTCTCCTGCTGAAACAGGGACGGTTGTGCTTTTTATTGTGACCGGGAGGCCTTGTTCTGTACTGGAAGTTTCTGGCTGGATTTTACAAAGACGTCTTTGTGAACTTCTAGTGACATTGGTACTTAACAGTTTGCTGCACCATGTTCCTAAACCTCTCATATTTCTGGTGTACCCTGAAATTGTTTTGCCTCCTTCTGACAAATAATACCCAGTTCCTTTAAACTGTCTTTACCAATCTCAACAAGTTGTTTGTCTTTCCTTTTGAACCTCACCAGTGTTGTTATTAACAGTATTTATATACCGCTTTTCAACTAAAAGTTCACAAAGCGGTTTACAGAGAAAAATCAAATAACTAAATGGCTCCCTGTCCCAAAAGGGCTCACAATCTAAAAAGATGCAAATGAATACCAGCAGACAGCCACTAGAACAGACAGTGCTGGGGTGAGGTGGGCCAGTTACTCTCCCCCTGCTAAAAAAAGGAGCACCCACTTGAAAAAGTGCCTCTTAACCAATTAGCAGGGGTTTTGTTTTAATGTATGAAGCCTTAAAAAAGAGCAGCATTCCAACTGAGATTGAATGTGGGCCAAATAAAGTGGAAGAATTACTTGCAGTGTGTTTCTGCTGATTCCGTCTAAAGTGGAGGCATGGTCTTTTATTTTTGATATTGTCTGTAGTGACCTTTTGACTCGCAGGTCCGTTGGTGTGTTGCTTATTTGAAGGATTTGGATGAACTTCCTTCAGCCCACACAGTTCACTGGGCTTCAGCATGTTCACACAGCTGCAGCCAACAGATCCAGCAGCTTACTATTGCAGCCGTCTCAGTGTCCCAAGAGAAAAGGCACATGATCATTGATCAGAGTGCTGGCAGTAGGAGTTGGCATCACTGTGCACATGCCAAAGGCCCAAGGCCCTCAGAATGGCCTGTGGCTATTCCGGACCGAACCAGGCCTAACCAGCTTACCAAAAATTCAAAGCCAGTCCTGATTGAACATCATGTGTGAATAAATGACATAAATGTGTGAATGAACCTTTACAGATCAACTGCTGCAGAACTTTTCAGTTTAATTGGTTTATCGCAGCAATTCTCAAACTCTCAGGGAGTTTGGGAGCTGCAGTAAGTCTTTGCAGGGGAGAGGGGAATGCAGTGACACAATCTCCAGGATCATGCCACTGCTAGGAGCAACAGGAGCTTCATTTTACTCACCATCAGCACTCTCCCAGACATGTGGAGAGCCCTGTGGAAGCCTCCGCAGGACTCCGCAAGCCTTGGAAAAATCTAAAAATAAAGATCGTGATCCACTTCCAGTTTTCAGTCATGAAACTGGCCTAGGTGGAGGGTAGGACCAGTGGAGCCCTAGTCCACTTTAACCTATCCTCCATGTTGGGCTGCAAAGAGTGACATGGAGGCTCTCAAGTTTGCACTGGCAAAATAGTCAGCACAAACTTGCGAAGCCCCATTGTGGGGCTTCGAGCTTTTCTCAGGGGAAGGGGATGAAAGTTCCCTTCCCCTGAGGAGACCTCCAGTGGCCCCAGGAAGGCCACTGGATGCAGTGGTAGCCATTTCAGTGATGCTGCACCCAAGCGGTAGCTGCTGTACCCAATGGTAGCCACTGTACCCAGTGGCACTGCTGGGGGTAATAATAATAATAATAATAATAATACATGTATTTATGTACCGCCTTTCTCGGTTGTCAGATTTCTCCTCAGACTTTCTTCAAGTTGGTTTACATGGGCAGGCTGTTCTAAATCCCCGTAGGGATTTTTACAATCAAAGAAAGGTTCTATCTTTCAAGAATCACAACATTTCAGATGGATCTTTTTGATCTGGTATCACATTCTGGCCTCCGGTTTCCTCCCATGCAAGCTGATAAGCAGCTCATTCATCTCTCACAGAGATGGTAGGATTGGGTAGGATTGGGCTATTAATCTCCTTTTCCTGCTGAAGACTTCCAATCAATACCCCCCCACACACACACTGGATACAGCACACCTGTTTTTGACACAGCTGCATCAGTGGTGGGGTGGGAGATAAGATTGGGCTGTTACTAAAGTATACAAGCACTGGGCAAACAACCATAGCAAAGGTGCAGCACCTAACCTTTTTCAATCAGAACCAAATTCTGAACCTCTCATGAATTGTCCATCGAAGAGGCAACTCCAGAATGTGTAGTGCTTGCTTTGTGATCATTAAAAAGCACTGCCCTGGCTCCTGCCCATGTCACTTCCCTGAGTTTGTGTTTGCTGTGTGGGTCAGTGGAGCATACAAGTATATCAGTGTGCAGCCAAGCAGGCTTGGAAAGAGAAGAAGCATGGCAGACCAGCAAAATCACTACTACTGTCACAGCGCCAGCTCTGCACAGGCCCTGAAATGGGATGAGTACTGGAACACATCCAGTACAAATGTATTTCCTGACCTCAGCTTCTACTCCTTGCTGCATTGGAACAGCAAGAGGTACAGTTCCTATGTCTCTGATATTGCTTCAGCATACATATCAAGCTCTTGCATGAATGGGCTTTCTCACCCATTGGCATGGAGAGGCCCACTATCCATGTACATTTGCCTGTGCTTCCCTGGAGCTGGGTTTGCCCCTGAAGTAAATGGAGAATCTTGCTACTTCTGGAGGTCCATGCTCACACCAGAGCTTCTGCAGCTCATTTGCAGCAATTACTTTCCTTTCCAGTTTTTCACTCTTCATTTTGCTGTGCTCCATGTATTTCCTTATGATTCATTACTGCTCTTTTCTTGGCTTTGTTTTAATAACTCTTTTGCTGCTTGCTTTTGTAAAAACATCTTCTATGGCTAGTAAGAAACACACTTATTTTGAACAGATGCCCTGGCATCCCTTCAGAGGTAATCTGCTGGATATATAATTCTTTGCTAGCAGTTCAATATTGTTTTAGGATGAAGCAATTTCACATGTGCTGGCAGCTCACAAACTCTCTCTCACACTCCCTGTTTTTCCTTCCATGGAATGCCTTGTTAACTTTAACAAAAAGGTGCTATAAGTGTAAACCTTAGTGTAGAGACCACTCAGACTGATATTGCCACATGCTTTTTAAAAAAAGCACATTTCATTCCTGTGAAATAGCATTTTTAATTGTTCAATTGACAAGTTAACAGGTACAATTAATGTTTGCTGACCTCAGGGATGGTGTCAGGCAGGGCTTTCCGAACTGGGACGTCACAACACCCTAGCCAGAGAGCCCTGGCCAATTCCCCTTAAGGGGCGGGAACAGGGGGAGGCAGCCAGGCAATCCCCAGGATCACATTGCTAAGGACTAGATGCACTCACCAGTCCCTGCAGCAGCCTGTTGGGGGTGCAGGAAGCCCTGCCAACCTTCTGCAGGGCTCCCTGCAGCTTAAAAAGTGAAAGCACAGCAATCGCACTACACTTCTGGTTTTGTGGAAGTGAAGCGCAATCACTCCACTTTCACTTTTTAAGACCTGGGGAGCCCTGCAGACCCTCGTACAGAGCTCCCCACACTCATCCCACAGCTCATGCGAGAGGTCAAACAGTTGCCCTCACACTGAGAGCAGTTGCATCAGGCCAGCACAGGCTCCAGCAAGTCTCCAGAGGGCCAGAGGCTCATTGGAGACTGGGGGCTATCCGCGGGCCGGATTGGGAGTTCTGGAGTGGTCACCCCCAGGCAAGTGGCCCCTGTGCCAGGGTTTGGGCACCCCTGGTCTAGGGGATACTCTCATTGGCCAATGTGAAGAGCAAGAACATATTGCTCATCGCTCACTGCCAGTAAGCTTGTGGAAGGCTCAGGAATACAATATGCCATGGGAGCCCAGTGTACAGTTTTACCTCATAACCTCTGCAACCTGGCAGCAGGCACTAACAACTAGAACAGTGCACATTGGGCACACCTGCACACCGGTAACATAAATTTAGCAAGAGCAAGATATTTCTCTGCAACTGTTCTCTGAACAGTCCTTCAATTACACAAAAGAATGTGCAGACCCTACAGGGGGCATTCTGAGAAATCTGTTCAGCTGGAAAGGGTCACGGAATGCCACAGAAAGTGTTCCTGCTCCCTCTTTCATCACTATATTTGCCATAAACATTGTATGAGTTCTGAACTTCTTCATGTAAGTGTATTTCAGTCTTGGACACACTGCCTCATAAGTGTTTGGGTTTATGTCTGGTACATCTGAAGTGAGTTGGCCAACTCACTTGACAATCAAGCATGGAAAATTAACCATTCTGCTTCTGACATGCTGCAAACACCTTGCTTGCTGACTGCACAGTGGTCTCAGAGTCAGATGTCACAATGATCCCACTGCGCTGCAAACCTGTGCAGATATTAGGATTGCAACAATGTGAAGGAGCACAGGAGTGCTGGTAAACCCATTTTGATGCATTCCTGTTGCCCGCCCACCACCCCTACCCTACACAGAGAGAGAGAGAGAGAGAGAGAGAGAGAGACTGACTCAACTGAGGAAACCCCTTAAGGAACCCCTTCTGTATTTATTAGTATGTACAGTTACCATATTTCTTTTCCTCTTGGAAAGAATAGAAATTCATACTTCAGCTTCAAGAGACTTTTCTAATCTTCTTCTTTCATCTTCCTTTCTCAACTCCTGAATTTCTGCATGCTGCTTTTAATGAACCTTACCCTGACTTTTATTTGCTCAGAAAGCAGATATCTCTGGCTAAGGGCAAGTTCAGTACAGTAAGGAAGCCAAATTTGGGATGCACAAATCATATCCCTGCAGGAAGTAGAATTGCCTCATTCCATATGTAAGAAAAGGTTCCAGTAGAAGGTTTTGCACACTGCAATTAGTGAATGCAAACCTCTCAGTTCGCACCCAGCCTTAATTCCTGCACTTGGTGGTGGGGGCACAGCATGATTTATTATTATTCTAATTAGAGTATTTGTTTTCTATCTTGAAGTGATATATTGGGAGGTGGCCAGGATGCTTGCATCCTACTTATGACAGCAATTCATTACTCCTACTACATGATACCCCTTAGACTGAGTTACCATATCAAGTTGGTTTCAGTCATCTCTCTCACAATATTTCAGACAGATTACATGGCCTTATTTGCTCCTTCATTCATTATCCCTCCTTTTCTCTCCATGACAGAAGCAGAGGAGTGGGGAGCACACTTGGCATTATTAATCTCTGTTAACTGGACAGAGATCTCACTAATGCAATGTGACAACCGAATACGGTACCTTTTCCCAAAAGGAACCTGGAAAAGGCAAAGGTTATCAGCTTCTGACTATCTTTCACCAGCAGTAGGAAAAAGAACCTTCTGGTTCATAAATACTAGATTGTGGAAGGTGGAGCATGTGAGGAATTGACTCTCTGGCTGTTAACACTAGATCAGTAATTTGCAACTTTCTTCAACTCACGGCACACTGCCAAGGCACTAAAATGGTCAAAGTACACCACCAATTTTTTGACAATTGCCAAGGCACACCATGCTGCCAGTGGGGGCTCACATCTCCCATTGGCCCTATTAAAAAATTCTCCCAAATTCCTGTGGCACACCAGTGTGCCACGGCACAGTGATTGAAAATGGCTGCACTAGATTGACGCACATA
Source organism: Tiliqua scincoides (assembly GCF_035046505.1). Lineage (NCBI taxonomy): Eukaryota > Metazoa > Chordata > Lepidosauria > Squamata > Scincidae > Tiliqua > Tiliqua scincoides. Next base: position 196,140,960 of record NC_089822.1, read on the forward strand.
TTGTTAGGCTTCTGAGAAGTACTGGCAGGAGCTCAATACAAAACTGAGGAATTTTACCAATCGTTGCCAGCATTTCTACTTTTTGACAGCTCAGGATCAGAGTCAGGAGTCTATCCATGCTCCCTGATTTATAAATGTACTTCTTTCCCCCATGCTTGCAGCCACACACAGACTGAAAACACTGCTTCAGACTGAAAGGCCTGATGCCAAATTTACATATTTTCCTTATTTCCTATGAACTGCATGCAGAGTTCCCAGATTTCCAATTGAGTGCTGCTGTAAGAAGCAGGTTAAGTTTCAAACTGCAGCAAAGAAGCCTTTTTTCATTTTGCAAAATACTCACTGTTTGAACCCTGACGAATGTTGTGTTCATATTCAGCCTGCCGGAAAACGTCACCTTGATCCACTGCTTATCATTTGCCCCCATTTGTCTGCAAGCAAACTGTTACATGACATCTTACAAGGATAACAACCAGTGAGAAATTATGGCCTTGGTATAATTTTATTCAGAACTTTCACTCCATTCATTTCACTATTCTTTTATTAAATGCCTTTGAGTTTATCTTAGATCGGGGCAAGAAAATCTGTCCTTCACTAATTTATGGAGGCAAGTAAGGCTGCACATATGAAACCTTATGGAGAGTTCCAGTACAGCAGTAACACTGAATTTGATACAAGTATCTTTACCAGAAACCCTTTCACAACCACATTATCATTAATACTTGCCAGGTTAGCTACATCCAGAAACCGGAGCCTGCTGAGGTGGACTATGGTGATATCAGGGCCTCTGAGAGGAATTTTATCAGGGGGTACAAAGTTTCTTTTGGGCCCCTTTTCAAAGGGGGAGGGTGTAACAGGTGAGCAGAATGGGGGCAGGAAGGGGTGAAACAGGATGGGGGAGGGTAGAGACAGCTGGAAAAGTCTTTGGAGCCCAGGTTTACCCATCCGTGTGACATCAGCAGCCAGATACAGTAATCATTTTTGTCACCTATCCATCTGACAAAAAAAAATTGGCAAAACAAAGTCCATTTCTGGCAAACTGGAAGTCCTAATAATTATAGGTTTAAAAATTAAATAGAAGGAAAATAAGCATGCAGAATTCTTTTCTCTATGACTTTTCAATGTGGTTGTGGTCTTCTCAGAACTTAGCAGCTATTCTGCAGTAAATTGTTGAAGTGTGACCGAAACATCACAGACATACAGTATCACAAACTGTTTCAACTTGTCTCATTAGAAGAAGACTGTATCTTCGGTGAGGCAAGACTTACCCTTACAGAAGCCATGCTGATTCTCCCTCAGCAAGGCCTGTTCATCTATGTGTTTTATCCTATCTTTGATGAGGCATTCCACCATCTTACCCGGTATAGATGTTAGGCTGACCAGCCTATAGTGTCCCGGGTCCCCCCTCTTTCCCTTTTTAAAGATTGGCGTGACATTTGCTATCCTCCAGTCTTCTGGCACCGTGGCCGTTTTGAGGGACAAGTTGCATATTTTATTCAAGAGATCAGCAACTTCATTCTTCAATTCCTTAATAACTCTTGGGTGGATGCCATCAGGGCCCGGTGACTTATTGATCTTTAATTTATCAATGAGGTCTGAAACATCTTCTCTTTTAACCTCTATCTGACTTAATTCCTCGGTCAGGAGGGGCCGTTCAGGCAGCAGTATTTGACCGAGGTCTTCTGCAGTGAAGACAGATGCAAAGAACTCATTTAATTTCTCTGCCATCTCTAAGTCTCCTTTTATCTCCCCTTTCCCTTCCTCACCATCCAGAGGGCCAACCGCTTCTCTGGCGGGTTTCCTGCTTCTAACATATTTGAAAAAGCTTTTATTTTCCCCTTAATGTTGCTGGCCATGCATTCCTCATAGTCTCGCCTGGCCTCCTGTATCACCTTCTTACATTTCTTTTGCCACAGTTTATGTTCCTTTTTATTCTCCTCATTAGAGCAAGACTTCCATTTACGGAAGGAAGCTTCCTTGCCCTTTACAGCCTCTCTAACTTGGCTCTTTAGCCATGCAGGCACCCTCCTGGATTTAGTGGAACCCTTCTTTCTTTGCGGTATACACCTCTGCTGGGCCTCTATTACTGTTTTAAGCAGCCTCCATGCACTCTGGAGAGATTGGACTCCTTTTACCTTCCCTTTCAACCTCCTTCTAACCAGACTCCCTCATTTGAGGGAAGTTTGCCAGTCGGAAGTCAAGGGTTTTTGTGAGAGATTTGCCTGGTATTTTCCCCCCTGAAGTGCACGTCAAAACGGATCGCAGCATGATCACTGTTCCCCAACGGCTCCGTAACATTGACATCTCTAAGCAGGTCCTGTGTACCACACAATATTAAATCCAGAGTCACCTGTCCTCTGGTGGGCTCCATGACTAGCTGCTCTAAGGTGCAGTCATTTAGCACGTCAAGGAATCCGGTCTCCTTTTTGTGACCAGAACACAAATTGACCCAGTCAATATGAGGATAATTGAAGTCCCCCATGATTACAACCCTGTCCCTCTTTGTCACGTCCCTGATCTGTTTTCTCATTTCAAGGTCCCCTTCTGGTTTCTGGTCTGGAGGACGATAGTACGTACCCAGTATTACATCGCTTCACAGGCCTGGTAATTTAACCCACAGAGATTCTACGGTGGAGTCGGACCCACCTTCAATCTCTACTCTTCTGGATTCTATCCCTTCCTTAACATAAACGGCCACCCAACCTCCAACACGCCCCTCCCTGTCCCTCCTGTAGAGTTTATAGCCCGGGATTGCAGTATCCCACTGATTCTCCGCATTCCACCAGGTTTCCGTTATGCCCACTATGTCAATGTTTTCCCTTGTCACCAGACATTCCAGTTCTCTCATCTTTGCTCAGAGATCGGGCATTTGCATAAAAGCATTTGTACATGGAATGTCCCAGGGTGGGCTGCTTATTCGCTCCTTTGTCTCCGCATCCTCTCACTGTGCCAAACCGTCTATCACATCCCATCACGCTACCTTTCCCAATTTCTTCTCCTACTCTGCCTTTGTCTTGTTGTTCTCTAACCTCCCCATCCTCATCCCATAGGGATGAGGAGTCCCGAACCGGATGCCCCTCGGCTCCTGTCGGCCTTCCCCCAGGGATCAGTTTAAAAGCTGCTCTGCCACCTTTTTAATGTTATACAATACACATATCCAAGTGAAACAGGCCTGAAAGATTCACCTAAGATCAGTTCAGTCACTTATTGTGAAATAGGAAAAACTAATCCACTAGTCAATCGATCCAAAGAGGTTACATTTTAATATTGATTGGTGAATGGTCCAGGTTATCTCCATGCCTTGTGAAACAGATCCAGGATCATCACACTGGCAGAAGTTTGTCAAAGGCATTCTTTGCCTTGCTTTGCCTTCTTTGAGAAACTTCCAAATGCATGAAAATTTTACAACTGCTTTGGAATGCTGCTTCCCTTCTAGGCTCTGCCCCCACCTCAGTCACTCACTGGCATATGCTGTATGTCGGTAGTTGCCAGAAATGAATCACTGGCAGAGAAACAGGAGAGCCAAGGGAACCGTCCTTCCTGCAGCTTCCTTTGTTTGTATGCTGTGCCAGTTACAGAGATGCTGCAGTCCAGCTTCTCTCTGCTGAAAGACAGAAGGTCAACACACAGCACATTAAAGAAAGAAAGTGTGCAGGAATACATTGGGCTTAAGCATGATTGCCTCTCTCTTTTTCACAAACAAATGCAAGCAGCCCATGTCATGGCCTCTTATTTCAAACACCTTAAGGAGATGAAATGGAGAGTGAAGCCATACATGATACTACACATGATACTCCCAAGGCACTGAAGCGGATGTATACTTGGCATGTAGCCCACTGCAAGCTCATTGACTTTTATTAGGATCTGGGTGGAACTGCCTAGATCCAGCATGCTTTGCATGACATTGTCACACTCACTGAAGCCACCAGCAAGTACAACAAGACTGCCAGCACAGGCACTGGTGGCCGCAAGTGCTCACTGGTGGTGTCATCCACCATCTGCATTCTCATCCGCCGGTACCAGATAAGTCAGCAGTGGGGGCAGGCAGTGGGAGGGAGCAAGAAGATCATGGGCAGCATTTCTGGGTGGGTGGGGAGGGAGGTGGAATGTGGACCTGATCCAGGCAGTCATGTGTGGTCGTATCTCAACCCCCTTCCTCTTACTCTTTGATACTGTGCCAGCAAAATAGCTAGTGCAGAACGAAGGAGGCCCATAGAAAAGGTGAAGGCTTTCCCGAGGGTAAGGGAATGAAAATTCCCTTACAGTGAGGAGTGCTCTGCAGCTGCTCTCCCCTAGTACGATGAAACATGCACCTCCTTGGCATATGTGCATTGACAGGGAGGGCCCTCAACTCTTGCTCAAAAGTCAGGTTGGCTCCCAATATCTTCTTTTAACCAATCTTTATTTGGATGGTCAGCACCAGCCACTATCCTACATATTTTGTTGCAAACCACATCCTGATAGGGAAAGGGCTTCCAAATCATCGGAAAGAGCAGCCAAGTACCACCACTACCTTCAACACCTAAGTGCATGTTGACTCTCAAATACTGTCGCATATGAACACTCATATATTCAGTACTGAAATCAAATGTGACTGAGTATTGAGCAAATACAAATAGCTGCATTCAGAGAATATTCAAGCATGCAGGGAGCATATGGGGGATATTTGCAACAGAATTCACAAAGAAGAATTCCAAGGAGCAAATTTGTTTCAGCTCTGAAGGGATACTCATGGACAAATGCATGTGAAAAACGATGCTAACATCTGAATTCTGCGTTGATTTTGCAGGGGAGCTGTGCTTCTGTTTGTGTGGAATTTACATTTACATAATATATGCCTCTGAGGAGCTCACTGTAATGGTCAGAATAGAATTAGACACTTTAAAAAGTGGTTCTATGCCAAAACATTAGCATAACTTGATTCAGGCTTTTGCATTGGACTATAAACCTCAAACTACCCACTGCAGTGGGGGTGGGGGGGCGGGTTACCGTTGCCATCAGCACCAGAGCACATACAGGGTGAAGGCAGATGTATTTTTTTTTTAAGAACAGAAGGGTTAACTTTGGAAATGTCCTCTTTGCATGCAGTTGAAATGTATTTTTTCCCTTCAAGGCCAAGTCCCTGAAAGAAATAGATTCTGCAAGTTTTCAACCAAAGCCACCTGTGGATGGTGTTGATTGGTTGATCACCTCTATCCCCTCCAAGGCATTCATGCTGGTGCGTGGACCCTTTTTTCAGCTGTGCCACAATTGTCCTGCAACACCATCTCCTAATGCTAGGCAATAATGCCCGGTTGCCAAGCTTCATGCTATGCAGAGCTTGGCTTGGAGCTGTACAGCCTCACGGTTTATGGGGAACAGTGCTGGTCATCTGTGATGTCTCCGAACAACTTCTGCACCTGCCATTTCAAGAACATTTTCTGCATGTTAAAAAATGTGATAAATGAATGAATGTGATGAAACCCCCCCCCTTCCTTTTTTCCTGCATTTTAGACACTTGTAGCTCCAAGGGGCTCCTGACCAATTAGATGCCTAGGAGCTGCTTGGATATGCTTTGCAGAGGCACTGTTATGTCTCTTTGCCATGCAAAGTTTACTGCTTTCCTGGGAGGATTCCCCCCTCCCCTTGACAGCACTCCTCTGCCTGGTCTCTGTTGTCTGGGATGGTGACAAAAGATAGTCTACCAAGGTTTTTTTCCCATTAAGCTGCTGGTCCAATAAAGGGAACATAGGAATCAGGAAGGGGTGTGAGTGCACCAACTTCTAGATGCTATTCACCTGGCTCAGCCTGCCTTCCCCTGGGAAGCTGGCTTCTCTGACAAATAGGAAAACATGCATGAGGCACTAGTGTGCACACAACGCACCCTCCCATACCTACATCATTCCTTCCCTAAACTGTGGGGGGTGGCATTTCCTGTAAAATCTAATACAACACTTCAATGAGATTTTCTAGTCATTAACTTCCAGTGAGGAAACAGGCTATTAGCCTGAATCCATCCTAACAAAAGGAAGAGTAGGCAATGTATTCCCAGCCCTTCTTGCAGAAGCAATGTTCCAAAGAACAACCTGTCACCAAGGCTGAAAATAAAATTCCATAGTTATTTCTGCAGACATTGATTCAGTGCCCCTAGCTGTACAATCCATACCTATGACCAGGGAGTGTAACATGGTGCATGACTTTTTGACTAAAGGTCAGAAGCAAAAGGCAGAGACAATTAGAGAGAGAGAGAGAGAGAGAGAGAGAGAGAGAGAGAGAGAGAGAGAGCGCAATTGTCCTGGGCTTCAATTATGCAGGGTGTTGCATCTGCATTGACATTGCAATCCAACAGAGGAAAAAAAGGAAGGGAAGTGTAAAAGAATATTCAGTCTCTGGGACCTCAAGAGATTTAAAAAGACTCTACTGGAAAACCATGAAGAAGTTAGAAAACACCTAGAAGTGATACCCCAGAGAAAGAATGAAGAAAGAAGATTTTCAGCACTTTTAACCACCACTTGCATTTCCTGAAACCTCTCCTTAGAGTCTTGCTTGGGGAGTTATAAAATAAAGTAAGACCAATAAACCAAGACTTCCTTGGCATAGAAGGCAACAAAAATGTGTGTGTAAGCAACATTGCTGACAATAAAGAGGTAGCACTCATCACCTGGATGGGAAAGGTGGTTTTTTATTTGCAGCAATCACTCAAACGGCATGGCATTGTCTCTCCTTGTTGCCCATGTGTCACAGTCAGCATGCATTAGGAACTGTTGTCAAGCCCAGGTGTGGGCTGCCAGCCCACCACTGCCACTAATTAAAACAGCCACAATTGCGCCGCAGTGGGGGTGGGTGGTGAAGGGGCTGTGACATAAGTGGCAGCACATTTTCCATGAATTCTGACAGGAGTCAGAAAGAGCGAATGAGAGGGAGATAGAACACACATTCCTGGGTCTTCAACCTTTCCATTTGTGCTTACAGCTCAGATCTAGTGCTCTTAGGAAACAACTGTGAGAAGGAAAATGTTTCTAGACATTGACATGCAAACGAGCTCAGCAAGCAACCCTGTACAGACTGCTTCAGAATTTTTCCTCAGTCAAATTGGTGCAGTGGCTGGCTGCTGTGATGGAGAATTGTTACATTTTACTCATTCTCTTTCCCCCATCCCCTTGATGGATGCATTACTTTCCTTTATTTACACTTTGCAGGCCAGAAAGTGTAAAAAAGCTTTTCCTGCTTTCAGGTTGTATTCATTCAATTTATAATTAAAGCTGCAACCTATACAGTAGAGTACGTCAATGCTCACTGAAGTAAGAAGTACTACTAAAAATACCATAGTGCTAAACAAACAACTAAGCTAAAAGATTTTTAGTCCATTTATTTCTGATTAATTGACCATAATAATAATTGATTAAAAGGAAAAAAATTAACATCGTGTTACTACTGATGAAAATCTCTTATTATTAATCCAACTCTGAAAACCCATCTTAAAAGCATGTCTGAAAAAGGCTGCCAACAGTGGGAGGGATGAGGAGGAAGTGTGCCATATCCTAACTCCTATTCAGATGATGGACGCATCCCTGACACTGAGAAGATGCTACATCAACAAAAAGGAATAAACCCTTAGTGAAAACAAAGATAAAAACACCAGAAAAATCAAGCCTCCTGCCATCACCACCTCCCACACCCACACTTGCCTATGATGGAACATAGTATACAGACTACACAGCACAACTAATCACTGCACACCTGTCCCAATAAATAAGCCCTGCCAGGGAAACTACAGCCTGGATGGGCTTAGGACATGTGGTCATTGTGCTGCCATAAGTGCACTGTGAGCAGATTGTCCAAATAGGATTGGGCCAAAAGAGCCACAGGGAAGCATAAACCCATGCAGTAGGTATAATCAACATAACGGAAACATTTGGTGAAACAAGAAAGTCTTTACCCAGTACCAAAATACTAATAAAACTCTCTTAAATCCAACATGCACTGCCTCTTTTAGAATTTAAGGGCACAGGCAACAAGCAGACCTGGAATCCCAAACACTATTTAAAGTGTTATACAGGTCCAGCCTATTTCTACACAGATTTGACTCAACAGCAATGGCCCCTGCAAATGAGAAGGAATGTGCTGATCCCTGGAGAAGGGGGAAAATGCATCCCTTTAAAATCAGTTTAAAAAACTGAACAGTCCTTTAACAGTAGCCTCCTTAATGAGAGAGGGGGCAGCTGGCTGACAATCCATCAATCCTACTCTCTCCAGCAGACCCCTCCCTTCCCCCAGCACATGAAAGAAAGATATTTACATTGGTGAAGGGATGAGTTGGAGTGCAGCCTTTCTAAGCACCTTGAGAGAGACTGATTGTACTCTTAACAATTCTATCATAATATCACAAAGGTCAGCAAGGCTGTTTTCAAATCACCTGAGCAAATAAACTTTGTTTTTTAAATTGATTTGCTATAGCGCTTTTTTGCCATCTACTTGTGTTTGGAACGGATAAATAATGAGGCTCAACCTGTACTTCTCTGCCTTCTTTTTGGAGGGGGGGGGGAGGTGGAATGTGTGCAAACTTGAGTTTAGGCAAGTCTACGGCATGCATAATGCAGGCTGACTATATGTGGCACACTTTCTTACACACCAAAGGTTTTGTTATGCAGGTATATGTCTTGTCAAATTCCTGTTATAGCCTTGGCCTAGAGCAGGGGTGTCCAAAGTTTTTGGCAGGAGGGCCACATCTTCTCTCTGACATTGTGTGGGGGGCCAGGCTGGGAGGGGGAAAGAATTAATTCACATTAAAATTTGAATAAATTTACATACATTTACATAAATGAATATATTAAAGATGAACTTATATGAATGGATGAAGGTCTTGCAATAGCTCAAGGCCTATAAAAGGCCTTGCACAAAGCAAGGCTGGCCTTTCCTTTGCTGCCACTACTGCATCACAGACGTGAAACAACAAGCAGTGGAGGGAGCCCTCATCCCACAGCTCACGTGAGAGGTAAAACAGTCGCCCTCTGAGAGCTGTTGTGTCGGGCCAGTGTGGGCTCCAACAAAGCTCCAAAGAGCCAGAGTCTCATTGGAGACTGGGGGCTCCCTGAGGGCTGCATTGAGAGGCCTCGAGGACCGCAAGTGGGCCCAGGGCTGGGGTTTGGGCACCCCTGGCCTAGAGTAGTGTTTCTCAAACTGTGAATCGGACCCACTAGGTGGGTCATGAGCCAATTTCAGGTGGGCCCCCGTACATTTCAATATTTTATTTTTAATATATTAGACTTGATGCTACCATGGTTATGTGACTGCATTTGGGGAAATGTTACAGACCTCTACTTTTAACAAGCTACTATGTATATTCTTTTAACAATGATAGTAAATGGGACTTACTCCTGGGTAAGTGTGAGTAGGACTGCAGCCTAGGATTGTTAATTTTCCTGCTTGATGATGTAACTTCTGCTCATGACATCACTTCTGGTGGGTTCTGACAGATTCTCATTCTAAAAAGTGAGTCCTGGTGCTAAATGTTACACAATTTAGTGGTTCTTACAAAACCACTGGCCTAGAGAATTTATGTCCACTTCAAGCTAACTAGCCCCTCCCCCAGTTCAAGCACAGTAAACTCTAGCAGCATATACACCTACTACTGAACCCCGGCATCAGCAGGAAGGTGACTAGTAGGTGGCTTGCCTGAAAGGTTGCAGGGTCCCTTCCTCCTCCTAGTTCTTCAAGCAGCAGCTCTTTCAGGTACAGCAGCACCACCTCAGCTCTCCACCATTCAGCTGTCTCTATTTGGTTAGTCCATCAGTCAGTGTATCAGTTCATGGTCCATCTTCCACTCCATGAGTCAGTGTACCAGTCTGTTGATTGTTCACTAGTTCATGAGTTAGTGTGCCAGAAAGTCTAATAAGTCTCCTTTCTCTCCAGCTACAACCCACAAACTCTCACTGCCTCAGGTACTGCTTTTATCCCTGTATTTTTATCATTGCCTCTAGTGGCTTTGGCTGTGCACCACACCCCCTGCAGAAAGCCCTTTAACCCCAGGCTTTAACCCCATGTCTCCCAGATTCACCAGAGCAAACGGCCACTGCAGACACCGCATCCTATCTTCTCACAATATCTTCTGCAATTCCAATACAGTATGGAAGAACAAATTACATCATCCTGAAGGCAAAATGGCATGGAAAATTATCATTGGGTCTTTCAGTATTAGGACTCCTTGTTTTACTCCTTTCCAATAAAAAACAAAATCCCTTTTATAATATATTCAAAGAAAGGGTCCTGTCTGAGGAAAAGCAGTTCAGAGCCTTAAATCCCTTTCAAATCCTTCTTCAAATGTATTTAACTGCTATCACATAGATCATGCAGTCCAACGGACTTCTTCTAGTTTCTGGGATCTGCCTCTGATAAATTGCTTCCTCTACTTTGCCTTTTAACAACCTTGCTGATGTGAGAACATGTCAAATCAAACTGCAATTCTTGATGTCTCAGTTCCTTGGAAATTGAGGGCCCAATCCTATCCAACTTTCCAGCACTGATGCAATAGTGCCAATAGGACATGCGCTGCCTCCTCAGTGGGGCAACACTCACAGAGGCATCCTCAAGTAAGGGAATGTTCGTTCCCTTAACGCCGGGTTGCATTGGTGCTAGAAGGTTGAATAGGATTGGACCCTAAACATCTCAGAGAGGTGGAAAAAGGATCCACCTTGACTCAAGTGAGCATTGAAAGTGCATATGCTTAAACACTAAAGCACAATCAAGTGCACAGCCTGCCAATCTACATACAGCCTGCCAATCGTACATGCTGCAGCTGGTGATATTGAACTGATAAGAATGATAACACATTAGAGCAGAATCATATTTTTTTCTAGTATATCTTTTAAATGAAAAGTACATCCTATTTGCTATAGTCATATGAACATCTCAAGGTTATGGTTGACTTGGTTTTTTCTCAACAGTCTTCATACTAAATGCTAGTATGCTGCTTCTCATACATATTCCCCCCACCCATGACAACCCATCCAGATAATAAATACTGTTGAATGTGTTTTAAGTCGCAGCTATTGTTTTACAACAAAAGCCACTGTGAGATTTTTTTATTTAAAAATATTCTTTAAAAAAACAATTTCCATTTATTCACACTGCATTCAGCAGAAAAAGCTTTCATCAATAGCTCTTCTCACACAACATCTCCTCACCTTTGCATTCAGTGTATACATGCAGTGGGGAGCATAATTGTGCCCATTTGCCTTCAAACTAACATACCCACTAGCGACACCCCAGCAAGGAGGGTTCCCCCCATGATGTGGAATCTTGATTGGCCAAAGTGGATGGCCATCTCCATCTCTTCCAGAACATGTTGCCTTTGTCTTTCCTTACTGATCATAAAGGGGGGGGGGGGAGAAAGGAGTCCTCACCTCAACCCTTCCATCAGTTAGAACTTGCAAGCATGAATGGAATCACCCATCCAGGTATAATTAAGGATTTTTAATTCTTTTTGTCAACTTTCCAGGTAAACCTTGAGTGCCAGGCACATTCACACATCAAATGCCAGTTTCCTAACAAAAGGAAAAATCATGCCAGTTCAAAGAAACAAACCATAAAAGCAACAGTGACAAACTTCAACATTTAAATATCTTACTATAGAAAAAGGGCTTTAATTGTCTTGTGTAACATAACTTGGCTAGTGCTGCATTTCTCAGACTGTGGGTTGTGACCCAATTTTGGGTGGGTCACAAGACCAGCACTACATAGAAGCTACAAGGCGTTCTGGGACACAATGCAACTGCAATGGCCAACAAAGTGGGTCGTGGCAGTGAAAAGTTTGAGAGCCACTGGGCTAGTGCATGTAGGCTTATATCTTCAAGTGCATCTTGAGCTGAATGAGGACCAGCAGACAGGTGTTGTAACAGTGGATTTTATTCCCTGTCCAGCTACTGGGGCTATGCCTAGAACACAGTTAGAAAAGCAACACTCACGATGATTAGCTGTTCAGGAAATGGAGGAGGTGGGGAGATTTCATTTCCCTTCCACCTACCTGCCAATCAGCATGATTCCTACTTTTCTAACAGGGCTTTGGAAAACAGCCTCAGTAGGCCTGGAGTTACTATATGAGCACACCCCATTACTGTAAGAATTGCCCAAGCCCACTGTTAGAGCTATAGTGTATAGGCACTAAGAATTAGAGCACTTTTTCTCAAATATATGCAGCCTTGCAATTGAAAGGAAAAAAATATCCACACTAGAAAATAGCAAGTAAACTAAATATACAGACTCAGTAATAAACTATACAGAGTAGTAATAAGCATATCAAGCACTGCTCAGAACCATAATCAATTTCCCTTTTCAAACAAAGCTCAGGGGTTTTTGCTGCATTGATATACTTGATAGATCACTGAGACATTCATGATACTGTGCTTGGAAAAATATTGCCCAGTCTCTGCTTTGATTCAGGTTTCCTACAAATTCATATATTGTGCTTCCAGTTCCTGTTTTCTGGGTATGCTGAATGTAGTAACTCAAGATGAAATTATCTGTTATGCACTTTGTATGCTTTTTATCACAACTGGTTTCCCTCCCCCTCCCTCTAGTGCCTTCGCTTATAAGTACTTCTGCACTGAATCAAATATTGTTTTCTGCCTCACCTTCCTTTTCTAGATTTCCAAGGTTTTCCTTGGGACCAACAGAATTTAAACATTAACTGCTCTTTACAGCTCTTGATTAGAGTAGAAATACTACTGTAGACAATAATGTTAATGTGTGCTACTGGCCACCTGCAGTATTGGTGTGTAATGAGAGAAAAAAATCTTTGTCTGTGCTCAGTTATGTGGACAAAGGTCCCATTGTGACAAATAGATTTTAATATGCACACAACTGTCTGCAGCACTGAGGCTTTAGATTTCCTCTCCTCAGCCCCTTCTGCCCTTCCCTATCAATCACATCCTCTATCGCTATTTACACATCCACTCTGTTTGCAAAGATAAGAAGTTCCATTTTCCTTTGTGGAGCAGCAAATCAAAAGTGAATGAAGATCGAATGCAATGAGCATAACTGAACAATTGTTGTTTGCCCCCCCCCCCACCAAACAAGTGTAGATCCCCTCTTCTGCACTGCATTGATTTTCAAGAATGTTGCCTTGGGTCTACCCTGGATTAGTAGCATTCTTCCTAATATAAAACTAATGATATAAAGGAGCTGGGCTTTGGAAAACATTTATATTCCACATTTCTGCTCACCAGAGGCCTCACACTGCTGTAGAAAAATCCAGAAGTTGAATCTGGCGGAAATTCGGAGAGCTGCAGATATAGTTCAGGCTTGCAGTGCAGCCACCTCCTGAGTTTCTGCTGAAATCTAACTGTTCTTGGAATGTTATTACTTTCTCCAAAGTGGTAAACCCAGTAGCCTATCAAAGACTCTTCATGCTACCATGAACCAATGCATTTTAACAGATCAGTAGGTCTAGTATACTTTCCAGAGTTGATACTCCTATCCTGATGTTCAAGGAAATAATAAACACCATACCGTCCCACCTCCCTGCCCATCAATATTAGCTCTGTGTACTCCCAGAGGCAGATGGTAGGCCACTGTGAGCTAAAGGAAGTGGAACTAGATGGGCCCTTGGCCTGATCCAATAGGGTTCTTCTTATGCTCTGTCCCTAGCATTTTCAGTAGCCAGTTTGGTAAGCCATCCCCCCATAACACAGTTTTCTCTTTCACCCTTCATCTTCCTTGCCTATATAAGCAAGAGGCTAGATCGTAAAGAGTATCAGACAATGCTCTAATCTTTATTGATGAGAGCTCAAAGCTGCAAGCTAATATTCTGGTCTCCTAAATTATTATGTGGAAGTATGATCTATTGATCATTGATTTCTATTTCAATGAACCTTCCTTTCAAGTGTACCCCACTTTCATTTGTCTCACACTGAGCATTTCAGCAAGTACTTCCTTCTTTCCTCTATTTTATACTCATATACAACAAACAGAAAAGACAAGTTCAAATACCATAAAAGTTACTATTTAAGAGTCCTGGCAGGGTGGGAGGGAAAAGTGTGTAAGAAAAAGCAAGCTGTTTCCTTATGTTCATTTCCACGGCTCCTGCAATGTGGAATGAATCCCCTTTCCTGGTTTCACCTCCCAGTGAGTAGCCATCAGCTTTCTCCTTTACAGCTGTTCCCCTGCCTACCACAGATGACCACTTAAAGGGCATGGATTGGGTTAAAGAGCTACACTCCAGGCAGCCTTTCCAACATATGTGTTGCTTGCTTTTAAACATGTCAAGGCTTTGAAACTACTTTTCAGCTTTCCTCTGTCTTCTTTCTAGACCCTGGAAATGAGAACTGCATGAGCCTTTTAGAGAAAGAGAGAGGGAGATTATATATATATATATATATATATATATATATATTTCTTGCCCTTTAAACACACTGCTAAATAACATTTGGAGCTATATGTTGTACAAAGGCTTTAGCAAACAGTGTGTTAATTTCCACAGTGCTAAACCTGGACTTCTGAAAAGTAAACCAAGGCAGCTACTAACAGTGACTTTGGAGATATGTTTTATGGCTGCAAACAATTTTAATCCGGTTGGATTAGAAAGAAATCCTGCAATAATATGCATCCTGTTTCAGGAAGCATCCTTCATCACATTCTGTTTTTAGAATGCCTCTATCCAAACAAGACTGATCTCAACCATTTCACTTGTGTTAATAGTCTCACAAGCAGGTTATACAAGGCATCAAAAGCCCTGGGATTTCAGGGTTTGACTGACATGGGAAGTGAGACATTATACAGTACCCTCCTGAGCTTTCAAGGAATGGTCAATATTGGTTACTGGTGTCTGACAGCCCAATTCTATACATGTCTACTCAGAAGTAAGTCCACTGTGTTCAACAAGACTTACTCCCAGAAAAGTGTAGCTAGGATTGCAGCCTAAAGTATCTGTGGAATTGCACTTACTGTTGAAGGAATCACCCAATATTTCAATATGTTTGGGAGACCATTTAGGTTACTGCTGCAGGTTGCCATCTCTAGAAAATCAAGTGGAACATTAATATTCTTAATAACAATATAGTAATAATAAACTATTACTTTTAAAGTGGCAACAAAAGCATAGTGAGTTAGACAGAGCCAAAGCAGCCCTGTCTTGCTGTTAAACCCCTCTATTGTTATCACTATTACTATTGCAGTTTAACAAATAAATAGACAATGGCCATGATAAGACTCCTGGGCCATTCAAACACACTATAGGGGCTTAGGGCTCAATGCAATGTATGGATATATCAGTATCCCTGTCTGCCCCTTGCCAATGCTGTGCAAGGACTCTTGTACTGCACGTATATATTATAGTGGAACAGGGTAGGTGCATGATGTAGCTGGCATTCCCCAGGGATGAGCAGATGCACCCTGCTTGAGCTGTTGCAAAATGAAGGGATGGTTATCCAGCACAATTGATAGTAAAGGCACATTTGACAGTACTGAAGAATCAGTTTTGGGGGTAGGGACATGATATGCAGCATTACCATATCATCATCATACCATATCATATCATATCAGCATTACCAACCAAAGTTCCTTTTGATGGGCTGTAAGCATGGACAACACAAGGCAGAGAGGTGTGCAGGGTCTTTTGTCCTGGGACTGGTGTGCTGTGATTTGCTGCCAAATGTACGGTAGTCTCTATCCAATGTTCTGCCATGGGTAAGTGGGCAGGGCAGATGAGGTGTTGGAAGTGAGATTTTCTGATGCTTTTCCCCTTGCCACTCTCCCCTATAAAATTTTCCTTTCTATGCCAGCATTCCAGCACCAGGAGTATATTTATCATGTGGGAGCATTTGGGATATGTCTTCTATTGATTCATCATAATCCATAATCTCTGTAAACCGCTTTGTGAACGTTCAGTTGAAAAGCGGTATATAAATACTGTTAATTAATTAAATTAATTAATTAATCCAAAACCACATCTCTGCCCCATTTTGGCCTGCCCACCAGCAAGAGTTATTCCAAAGACTAAGGTACACTAACATGTGTTCTGCCAGATTCCCACTCCAAGCCTCACTTAGGGAACTTATGCCCACCCTAAGCTAATTAGTTCCCCCTTCGCTCCCCAACAATGGCCCCAGCTCTCCACAGCAGCACCGCTAGACTCCACCACCAGGGTAGCTTGCCTGTTTAAACTGCAGGTACCCAGTTCCTAAGGCAGCAGTCCTTCCCAGTATAGCAGCACACCTCAGCTCTCTGCAGCCTGTTTGATCAATGAGAGTAGCCAAATCAGAGTCCAGATCCAATATGTCAGGTCATAGTCCAAGGTCAGTTTCCAGGTAAGCCAGTCCAATTAGTCAAAAGGTGCCAAGTCAGAGTCCAGCGCCAATAAGCCAAGTCACAGTTCAAGGCCAGTCAGCTCTCCAACCTGCACTCCTTCTACAACCCACAAACCCCTCCTGCCTCAGGTGCTCCTTAGATCCCTGAGGGCCCCATTGCCCCTAAGCGGCTGCAGCCATGCCTTATCCTTAAAGGGGCCACTGCTGACACCACATCTACCTCCTCACCAGATCTTCCGCAATTCCAATACAACATGTCATTGCACTTATGCCCTGGCTCGGTCCACTGGCAGGGGCCAACTGTTGTTGTGCCAGCAGGGTTGTCATTGTGCCAGTGTCTATGGATATATGCCATGTTGTGCATCACTCCAACTGGTGTGGCACTGGTATAGGATTGGGCTGGTGACCTTGTATAGAGCTTTCTGAGCATGCAAAACATTTCACATGCATTGATACTGTTCTCACAGCAACCTTGAAAGTGAAGTATTATAATTCCAATATTGCAGCTGAGGGACCGATTCTATCCAATTTTCCAGCACTGGTGCAGCACCACTGAAGTTCCAAGGGAACAAATGTTTCCTTTCCTTGAGGAGACCTCCGTGAATGTTCCCCATGCCCCATTGGCACAGCTATGACAGTGCTGGAAAGTTGGTTAAGTTTTGGGCCTAAGGCTGATCGGAAAAGACTTGTCTACAGCCTTCTAATGAATTCATGGCAGAGGTGAGGTTCAAACCAATGAAGCCCTGATTCCCATCTCAGATTCCCAGCCATGATTCATCAGTCAAGATGCTTGAAAAGTTTCCACATGTAACAAACTCTGGGTTTGGTGCTCGCTTCTGCTTGAGGGTATTGCTGTACCCACTCTGTAGAAGTGAGCAGAAAAATTAATCTGTAGAATAATCTGGATCAGGAACTTATCAGGGAAGGGGGACACCTAGTTTTGCTATCATACAGAATAATAGGTTTCATTTTGGAATTAGAGACCCTGATACAGAACTGGAATGATACAATTTTTCAAGGAGACATCCCAGGCCAAGACATGCATTAGTGCCATACCTATAATCATCCAGGAGCTGTCTGGAGTGCTGAACTAGGCTGAGGGCAAAAAATTCCACTTTACTTTTGACTAGCCACCACAGTGACACCTATTGACCAACCAAAAATGGAACTAAGAATTGCAGACGGCTGCCAGAACATTCTGTTTCTAAAACATTGAAGAGTATAGAATTATTATACTAAAAACACCAAATTCCACAAAGTCTCTACAGAACAGGAGCCACTGTTTCACAATGCATCTTATTTCAGTTGTTTTGATCTGAATATACTTTCAACTCTTCCTAGTTTATGCAGCAGATCCTACAGTTAGAGAGCCAGCTATCTGTTTAGTGCACGATTTAAATAAAAACTTATTTGGGGACCATCAGTTCCAAAATTAAGCCCACATCTAATTGAGTTTGTTCCCCTAATTAGTAATTCATTTAAGATATCTTGCTGAAAATGAATAATGTCTCCTGTCAGCTGAAAAGAAATGAATGGGATATGATGCAGCTTCAATGCTCACTACACTCCGACTGATGCTTAATTTGGTGATGTTTCTATGAATATCAATTTTTTTTACAATTCTAGCCAGTGAACCATTTGTGTTCATGTATGCTCGAAAGAATTGGGTAGAAAAAACTGCATTTCTGAAGGATATCTCTATTTCAATACAAGCAGATTTTCTCTGCAAGGAAGCACGTGAGTAATTCTGACATTTGTGGTGACATATACATATGAAAGCACCAAGTGTGAGGTACATTGGAATAAATTCTGGTCTGCATTGAATAGATGCTGTTCACTGTAACTGCTATGCAATCCTACTCAATGAACTATTTAAGGTATAATTGAGCAAGGGGTTCCTAAATTTTAAGCAGATGTCAAAAATCAAAATAGTGTATCTTGTACTTCTGCATTAACTAGCTATCAACCACCACTGTCACATCTTTTTATATATAAGAATATTCTGTCAAGGGCAGACTGTGCTCTTTTTTGTACCTATGAAAATACATGTGATGCTACATGCTTTTTACTGAAGGGCTCTCCAAAGCACACATATGAAATAATAAGGTGCCTATAGACACATAAGCAAAAGCACAGTACTGCATTCTTAAATTAGAAGTACTGTTGCTGTAGTGACTCTATACCTTGTTCCTCTTAGCATAGGTTTGCATAACATACAGCCCACAGGCAGATTACAGCTCTTTTCATGTCTATGAAACATGACCATATGCAGCCTTTTCTTGCATCTCTGCAAGAACACCCAAAGCCCAAACAAGCTCATCAAAAAAGTAGGTTAGTATAGATGAGTGTTGTTTTCTCATTCAGCAGAAGGCATTCTGGAATGGCTAACTCTAGCTCCAGCAGAGGCTGCCAGATTCCGGATCTGTCAAGGAGAGAAATTTCTTATTTTTCTGGCAGGGAAAACCACCAAACGAAACCAGGGAACATGGCGTTGGCTTTGCGGTCAGAAATACCCTGCTGAAATCCATCATCCCACCTACTGTGGGAAGTGAAAGAATTTTGTCCCTGCAGCTCCAGTCATCAGCAGGACCTGTCACTCTCATCAGTGCTTATGCACCGACTCTGTCGTCTCCAGCAGAAGCCAAAGACAAATTCTATGATGACCTGGCCACCACTGTCAAGAAAATCCCTGTAAAAGAGCCATTGTTCATCCTCGGCGATTTCAATGCTAGAGTTGGTGCTGATAACAGTTCATGGCCCACTTGCTTAGGTCAGTTTGGCACTGGGAGGATGAACGAAAATGGCCAACGCCTGCTAGAGTTTTGCTGTCATCACGGTCTCTGTGTCAGCAACACGTTCTTCAACACAAAGCCCCAACATAGAGTCTCTTGGAGACATCCAAGATCAAAGCACTGGCACCAGCTCGACCTGATCCTCACCAGACACTCCAGCCTTCCCAGCATCAAGATCACACGCAGTTATCATGGTGCTGCCTGCGACACTGACCACTCCCTGGTGTGCAGCAGAGTGAAACTGCAAACAAAGCGACTGTATCACACGAAAAAGGAAGGAAGACCTCGCATTGATACCAGCAAGACCTGGGATCAGAGAAAAGTGGAGGAATTTGCACAAGCGCTTGAGGAATCTCTTCCAGGCCCGGCCGACGCAAACGCATCCAACAGATGGGAACATTTCAAGAATACCGTTTACAACACCGCCTTGTCCATATTCGGCAAGAAGACCAACAAGGCGGCAGACTGGTTTGAAGCCCACTCTGAGGAGTTGATACCAGTCATTGAGGAAAAGAGGAGAGCTCAAGCAGCATACAAGGCCTGTCCCAGTGAGCGCAACCTGCAGGTCCTCCGAACTGCTCGCAGCAAAGTCCAACAGACTGCCAGGAGATGTGCTAACGACTACTGGCTCCAGCTCTGTTCCGAGATACAGATAGCAGCTGACACGGGCAACATCAAGGGGATGTATGATGGTATCAAGCAGGCCCTAGGTCCAACACAGAGGAAAATTGCCCCTCTGAAGTCTGCCACAGGCGAGGTCATCCAGGATCGGGCGCAGCAGATGGAACGCTGGGTGCAGCACTACTCTGAGCTATATTCCAGAGAAAATGTAGTCACCGAAGAAGCACTGAACAACATTGAGTGCCTGCCTGTGCTGGAAGAGCTTGACAGTGAACCAACCCTAGAAGAACTTCACGTGGCCCTGGACTCCCTTGCCTTTGGCAAGGCACCTGGAAAAGACAGCATCCCTGCTGAAGTCCTAAAATGCTGCAAAGAGATCATCGTCACTGAGCTGCATGAAATCCTCTGTCTCTGCTGGAGAGAAGGTGGAGTACCTCAAGACATGAGGGATGCAAACATCATCATGCTGTACAAGAACAAAGGTGACAGGGGTGACTGCAACAACTACCGCGGCATTTCTCTCCTTAGCGTTGTAGGAAAGCTGTTTGCGCGAGTTGTACTAAAGAGGCTCCAGGTACTTGCAGAGAGCGTCTATCCAGAATCACAGTGTGGATTCCGAGCCAACAGGTCCACCACTGATATGGTATTCTCCCTTAGACAACTGCAGGAGAAATGCAGGGAACAACGACAGCCACTCTTTATAGCCTTCATAGATCTCACAAAGGCTTTCGACCTGGTCAGCAGAGACGGCCTCTTCAAGATTCTCCCCAAGATTGGATGTCCACCCAGGCTCCTCAGCATCATCAGATCTTTCCACAAGGACATGAAGGGCACTGTTGTCTTTGATGGCTCCACATCAGACCCTTTTGACATCCGAAGCGGCGTGAAGCAGGGCTGTGTTCTTGCACCAACCTTGTTTGGGATTTTCTTCGCTGTCCTGCTGAAGCATGCCTTTGGAACTGCAACAGAAGGCATCTATCTCCGGACCAGATCAGACGGAAAGCTCTTCAACCTCTCCAGACTGAGAGCAAAATCCAAAGTCCAGCTGAAATGTCTGCGTGACTTCCTCTTTGCCGACGATGCAGCTGTCACTACCCACTCTGCCAAAGATCTCCAGCAGCTCATGGATCGTTTTAGCAAGGCCTGCCAAGATTTTGGACTGACAATCAGCCTGAAGAAAACACAGGTCATGGTTCAGGATGTGGACTCACCTCCCTGCATTACAATCTCTGAGCATGAACTGGAGGTTGTCCATGACTTTGTGTACCTTGGCTCAATGATCTCCGACACTCATTCTCTCGATACCGAGCTAAACAAGCGCATCGGTAAAGCAGCTACCACGTTTTCCAGACTCACAAAGAGAGTCTGGTCCAACAAGAAGCTGACAGAACATACCAAGATCCAGGTCTACAGAGCTTGCGTCCTGAGTACACTTCTGTACTGCAGCGAGTCATGGACTCTTCGCTCACAACAGGAGAGGAAACTGAGCGCTTTCCACATGCGCTGCCTCCGACGCATCCTCGGCATCACCTGGCAGGACAAAGTTCCAAACAACACAGTCCTGGAACGTGCTGGAATCCCTAGCATGTATGCACTACTGAAACAGAGACGCCTGCGTTGGCTCGGTCATGTTGTGAGAATGGATGATGGCCGGATCCCAAAGGATCTCCTCTATGGAGAACTCGTGCAAGGAAAGCGCCCTACAGGTAGACCACAGCTGCGATACAAGGACATCTGCAAGAGGGATCTGAAGGCCTTAGGAGTGGACCTCAACAAGTGGGAAACCCTGGCCTCTGAGCGGCCCGCTTGGAGGCAGGCTGTGCAACATGGCCTTTCCCAGTTTGAAGAGACACTTGGCCAACAGTCTGAGGCTAAGAGGCAAAGAAGGAAGGCCCATAGCCAAGGAGAACAGGGAGACAGACCAGGGACAGACTGCACTTGCTCCCAGTGTGGAAGGGATTGTCACTCCCGAATCGGCCTTTTCAGCCACACTAGACGCTGTTCCAGAACCACCTTTCAGAGCGCGATACCATAGTCTTTTGAGACTGAAGGTTGCCAACTACAAAGCTCCAGCAGTAGTACTACACAATTCTTAATGTCAGCCTTGCCTTTGCCCAAGTTGTGTGTAAACAGGAAGGGAGATGATTTGTTCACAGCCTTAGGTTTTCTTCAGCAATATGTCCATCTGTTTGGGACAGTGAAATACCTCTAGTCCAGTGATTCCCAAACTTTTTCAACTGGCGGCTCCCTTGACCTAGTGGGCCACTGGCCATGGCTCCCCATTTGGGCTATACATTGTATAGGGTAGTGGTTTTTTTGCGAGGACTCTGCGGTTCCCCAGGTTGTTTTCTGCAGCTCCCTGGGGAGCCACGACTCACAGTTTGGGAACCACTGATCCAATCCTTTGCTATAAAACAGATACAGGGGCTTTTAATCTCCAGGTACTGACTAATTAAGCAAGCAAGGCTTGAATCAAAGGGAGTGGTTTCTAAAGCCTCCCTTTCTCAACATCACTCAAACTTTAGGTTTGTCATTGTGAGAGGCAAATCTTTCTCTCTGGTAGAGAGAAATCTACCAAAGTAACCAGGAGGGAGAAAGATTTCTCACAAAGTCTCTGTCTCTGTGTGAGACAGAGAGCAGATGTTCTGGAGAGCAAGTACCTGAGAAGTCTTCCATATGCATCTTCCAGTTGAGTGTAGCCAGCCAGTTATGCTAGAAGGCCCATCTGCACCTGAAACTCCTTCAGCATGTAAACTTCCTTGAGTACTTGTGTGCTATTGCTGCCGATATCAGTAAAGAGCAGAGATAAGGTTGGGGGAGGGAAGGGAAACATAACAAAAATTAGGACTGAAGGAAGAGAAGTTAGGAACTGAAAGATGGGAGTATAATGGGGGAGGCGAAAAGAAACAGAAGGGGAAACAGATGGCAATGTAAGGTGACGATGATGCAGAAAGAAGAGCATGCATGATGGGGTGCAGAATCAGGGGTAGTTGAAAAGGAAGGTGCAGCAAGACCTGAAAAGTGATGCAGAAAAAGGGATTAACAACTGGGTGTTGAGGAGAGAATAATGTAGCCTAGATAGATAAAAGAGCCGTTAACTGAGAAATGGGTCTGCAGTGAGAGCTGGGAGCAAGGGAGCCGAAAATGGAGAGTGTAACAGAGATGGAGGTTCAGTGAGAGAAGAGTGGTATGGGGTGCAGTGGGAGCATGTGCTTCAGAGCAAGGGGGAAAAGGAAGGATGGAAACATCTGTAGCAGCACAAAGAGAGACAGAGAAGAGTGCACACTCTTGGGCACAGACAGAAATGTAATAGAGTCAAAAACGTAACAAAATTCATTTCTGTGGTTCAGGAACTGTGCAGCCCTCTCAATTCAGTTAAACTATAAAAGCAGCTCTCAGATAGGTTTGAACCGCACATGCTTGTCATAGAGAAAGCTGTCGTGCATCTTTCTTTCTACTGCTGTACAACTTAAGTGGCTATGTATTATTCAGCAGGGGCCAAAGGAAAATGCACTGCACCATTAGTGACAATGCAGTAACAACAAAGGGAACATAGTGAGCAGAGAGAGAGAAAGATGGAAAATGAATCTGTGGGGCTCTCTCCTTTAAATACCAGAAACGATGAATACAGCCGCATTTCAAAGAAGAAATAGAATTGACAAACTTCATGGCCATCTAATCTGAAACCACAGGCCATCTAGATGTTGACCAACCATAGGTGCTGCCACTTGCATTTGGGACTAAATAGTGTTTTGGATAATGTGGTTGGCATGTGATGAATTCAAAATTTGCTGGAAGGCTGCCACCTAGTGGATCATATGCTGAGTTTATACTCAGCATAAAAGATGAGGGGAAAAGATGAGATGTGGGGGAGGCAAAAGAACTACAGTATACAACTTTGAATCTAAACATACAATATTTAATAACAAAATATGTTTTATTAAACTATAACAAGAGGTGCTGTAGTTGCAAGAGGCCCATTTCTTCCAGCTACAAACACAGCAAAATGTGCTTTTGACACAGTTCAGCTATTTACTTTAGCCAAGCACAATTGCTGTTCTGCTTGACATGCTTCTTCATAATGAGGTTGTTTGTTCTTAATTTAAGAAATCAATCAATTCTCTATTTTTGGAAAAATCACAACGACCCACCACTACAGTGTTTTGGAAATGTTGTGCCATGGCTAAGACTTGACTTGTTTGTGGTACAGTGGAATCCACGTAAGTGGTGGGTTGATAAACTAATGTGTCAACTGTGCCAACTTCAAAGAGCTTGTGGATGCCAAGCAAAGGATTAAAGGCATGGGTAAAGACGCAAAGTCTGTTTAACTAGCACATATGGCATTTCCTGTATGCTTGGTTTTAAATGTTTGCTTTTCTCTTCACAAAACATGTATTTATCCACTCTGGCTACATCACAGGGCAAATTTAGCAGTGCGTAACAATACACACTGTTTCTAATCATGTTTTGTTTAACTGGAAACTACAAAAACATTCTCTGTACCCCAACAGTTCTATGAGAAAGTTGTCCTTACATTGCTACTTCTAAATACACATTATTTATGCATAAACACACTACAAGTTATATTACACAGGGACCAATCCTATCCAACTTTTCAGCACTGATGCTGTTGCACTGTAGCCCTGAGGAAAGGGAACAAGTGTTCCTTTACCTTGAGGAGGCCTTCATGGCTGCCCTTCCCCCATTGCAGAATGCAGTACATGCCATGTTGGCAAGGCTACACTGGCACTGGAAAGTTGGATAGGATTGGACGTACTGTAATTTTGTGAAGCTGTAAATTTAAAAAGGTCTTTGTGTACCGTTTTGTTTGGAACTGAAATTTGGGAGCAGCTACGCACGCAGCTTGCACTAGCTGCAAATATGTTTCAGCAACACTTTGAAACTGAATCTGAAATGCTGACATGCCTTCACATGCCTGCAGTGCTGTGCACTAATACTGCTGTTGCAAATATACACTCAAGATATACTGCATAGCCACTCAGGACTGAATAGTGAGAGCAAGGAAAGACTGCCCAGACCACTATTCCCAAATTCCCAACATTTAAGATGTGTTACTGCTGTGAGTCTATTTTGTCCCTAGTTGGCAGAAACACTTTAAATTTGAAGACAGTAACTTGTTTTGCGTTGCAGTTTTATGATAATTAAACTTATTTACATATCCTAGCAGCAGTGGCAAAAAGATCCCTTTTTAATTCCTCTGTTATGACTGATTACTGAAAAGTCTGTAAAGACAAAATAAAAAATTCAGCTATTGAACTCTAGCAAGCACACAATAAATCTGAGAAGGGAAAAAATCTGCTGCAGTTGGCAAACAAAAGAAGTTTTTTACCAAAAAAGAATATAGTTAAATTTACAATTTAACAAGTTGAAAGTTAACTCTTCAGAAAATATGTAACAGCACCCTGGTAGACCTCATCTTTTGTCCAACAAAAGCTTTTTGTGTGGAGATGTAAAATGGCTCCTTGAACCAATCCCTTTAACACCTTGAACTCTACTCATCCCTGTATCATCTTAACTTTGCCTGTAAAGCTGAAGCTAAAGTGCACCTTTACCGGGAAGCAAGTCCCATTCATTTCAGTGGGTCTTGTTTCCAAACACACACAGAGGATCGGATTGTATAATTTTATCCTTTAGACAAGCCTGATGTTCAGCATCCATCCTTTTGTGGTACATGGGCCTGACCACATGGGGCTCACCAAAGCTACTTGTCTGAGAACGAAATACACACTGAGGTGCCATGGGGGGGACCCCAATTATAGTCAGTAGGGCTTCCTCCCAGGTAAGTGTGGTTAGGATTGCAGCCCTAGAGCCCAATCCTGTGCATGTCTACTCAGAGGGAAGTCCCATTATAGTCAGTGGGGTTTACTCCCAGGTAAGTGTGGATAGGATTGCAGCCTTAGAGCCCTATGCATGTCTACTCAGAAGGAAATTCCATTATAGTCAATGAAGCTTACTTTCAAGGAAGTGTGGTTAGAATTGCAGCCTTAGCCTAATCCTGTGCATGTCTACTCAGAAGTAAGCCCCATTATAGTCAATGGTAAGTGTGGATAGGTTTGCAGCCTTAGAGCCCTATGCCTGCCTACTCAGAGGGAAGTCCCATTATAGTCAATGGGGCTTACTCCCAGGTAAGTGTGGACAGGACTGTAGCCACAGTCATTGTCAAACCCTTCCCAGCCTTGCACCCGGGCATCTGCCCCCCAAGCATGCTGCTGCTCCCCTTGCGCCCTGGGAGGAAGAAGGCCAGGCGGCTCTCCCTCTCTTTCCGACCGGCTCTGACTCCGCCGCCTCAGCAGCCCACAGGGGAGACAGAAGAGGCCAGTACCATTCGCGGCGGCGGGGGTGGGCAGAGCAGGAGGCAGACCCGCCACGCTCTCGCGTCTCTCCCGCCTCGGGCGCCGGCGCTGGGCGTGGCCTGGCTGGAGGTGTGGGCGGGGCCGTGACCCCCCTCCGCCTTCGCTCAGGGTGGGAGTGGCAGTGCCCACCCTCCGTAGCGGAAGTGCCTGGCGGACGGAGTTGGCGCGGGGCTGGCTGGCTGGCTGGCTGGCTGCTGTCGCCGTGAGGGGAAAGTTGCGGGGCTCCGGCTGCTCGTCCTCCTCCGTGCCGGATGCGGCGGAAGCAGAAGCGGCTGCTGCAGGCGGTGGGGCTGGCGCTCGCCGCCCTCGTCTTCCTCCCCAACGTGGGGCTGTGGGCGCTCTACCGGGAGCGGCAGCTGGACGGCGGAGGTGGCGGCGCGGGGGGAGCCCGCGGCGTGGTGGTGGCGGCGGCGGCGGCAGCGGCGGCTGTGGTGGCGCCGCCCGGTCGAGCAGCAGCAGTCGCCGCCGCCCGAGGGGAGGCGCAGGTGAGCCGCATCCCCCCTTGCCCCAGTCAGGGTCCTGGGGGAAGAGCCGTTGGCGTTCTCCCGTTGACCGTTAGTGGGAGGAGGGGGGTGATGAAGATGAGGATGATGATGACTCCGTTCATCCCCCCTCCGCCCTTTTCATCCCCCCTTTATGTGGCCTGGCGATGGAAGAGGAAGCCTCCTTCCCCCTCCCCTCCATGGGGCGAAGCGCTGCTGCCTATAGGGGAAAGTGGGTGGCTTGATGTGGGGAGGGAGGAGGAGGAAGCAGCAGCTCTCCCCTACCCCATGAGGTCCAGGACATGGGACCTTGTTGGGATCAGAAGTTAGGAACTGTTGAGTATGGGGCTGGGAGGAGAAGGAAGCCTCCCCCCCTCCAGGGCACAAGGAGAGGGGCAGAGCTTGCAGTGCTTTGGGGCTGCCAGGAATACCCCAGGTGGGTGTAGAGATGAGGTGAGTGTCTATTGCCTTGTGTTGGGGGTCTCTGCCTTGCTGGGGTCTCTAGGAGGTGGTTTTGCAATGGCCCTCTTGCATCAGGAAGATTTGCTGTTCTGCCTGTCCTCCACCTTGTCCCTTTGACTTAGTGGTCTGTGTTCCACATCTGTTCCTATTCCACATCTCTCTCCTGGTCTAGGTTTGAGTGATCAGTGTCATCTGTAGGTCCTGCCGTCATCGTGATCTCCTGATTCTGCTGGAGCTAGAGAAAATAAGGAAGACTCAGGGCCCAGTCCTCTCCAATTTTCCAGCACCAGTGCAACCGTGATGCAGACCCAGGTTCCCATACCTTGAGGAGGCATCTGTGACTGCCTCCCCACCAAAGGATGCAGTGTGTGCCCCATTGGCACAGCTGCACCCACACTGGAAAATTGAAGAGGATTGGGCCCTCAGTTGCATGCAGTTCAGTTTATTTGGGAGGGTAAAAACAGGCAGTGTTCTTTTAACTCAATGGAACCCTCCAGGGGTGGGATTCTGGAAATGGACAGGTGCTCTAGATTACTTAGGATTTGACATTTTTCTTGTGGGACATCCTTTTTAGTTATGGGTTCAGGATTTCTCCTTTCAACCAGCTTGTGCTGGCATCCTTGTCATTTTGGCACTTTGTCATTAAGAATTGAAAGAGGATGAACTGTCGCTGTCAGCTAAGCTTCTTTGTTGTAAAGCTCTCTTTGTTTGGGTCAGCTTACGCTTGTGTCTATCTAAGGTTGCAGTCTTGTGCACCTTTAAGCCATTTCTGCCCAACATTACATATATGCACCAGGGACCTGTGGGCCGGACAAACATGGGTTAACTTGGAGCAAATTCCATTGAAGCTGTAGGTATTTATTTCTGAGTAAATATACACTCCTCCAATTGAATTGATTAGACTGTTTGTGACTCTTGGCATGCAGGCAGGACTTCAGTGATTAGACAAATGTTGCTGGAGTACTCCCTTCCACTGAAGATGTATTTAAACAACCTATTCCTTCAGCAGTTAGGTTACCCCACCTCCAAAAGAAAACAGATGCAGTAGATGCTGCTCACTGTACAGCTGTGGTAATTCTCTCATCCTTTTTTTTTTTTTCTTTTCCTAGTGATAGTACTAATGAAAAGAGCCAGGCTGTTTCATTCAAGACAAAATGTATGACACACAGTGTGCAGTAACTCCTGAAACTAAGGAGCATTGACTTCTAGTAGTATGCACAACAGATACTGAAAAAGTCACATCAGTTGCAAGTTTCAAACCTGCTCTATCTTTGGTACACCAACAATTGTGTTCCTTATTTGTTGTCTCATGACTGAGGTTTTATTTTTCCTTCTATCTTCGCACTTCATTCCCTTACTACTCTAGAAATAATTTCCTTCAGTAACTGAGCATTATATCTAAAATAATGTAACAGTCCCTTTCTGCAGTCTAGCAATCTATGTAAGCTGCTTTGTAAACTGTTTATTGTTGAAAACTAAATACAGTATTCTAAATAAGAAGTGGTCCCTACACACTGGGAAAGGGGAGGGAGATCTTTTTAAGTTATCAGATTGGAGAAGTCAGTTGTCAGAAGGGAGCAGGAATTGAAAAAGGCTGCAGTAAGGAAATGAAGGACCTTATTTTGGATGTTGGGAGGACAAAAAGGGTGCCAGAGAGAGAGCAGTGAAAATGAGACTATTCATCTTCACCATGACCATGCTGAGCCTTGCCTTGAGTTTCTCTACTAACTACATTTTAGGCAAGGACTGGGTGGCAACCATGTGGAGCAAATCTGTCTGCTGTGGTTGCAGTTTTCTGGTGCAAGATCTACTGACTTTGCTTAGTAAGTTGCTTTTCAGAAGAATTGTTTGGAAAAACTTAAACGGTTTAGCAAGCTATAAAAACATCATTGCATAAAGATGTCATATCAGTGACATACTGCTCTGCTCAGAATCTGAGTAGATTTTAAATTTATCTTGCAGTTTTCTTTGGGATATATTTTCATTTCAGTCTGAGAAATCAACAGCGGATATATTAGCCGTTAATTTATCTCCTGGTGGCAGACAAATGTATCAAAAAATTACACCGTGAGAACGATGTATGCTCTAAGGACGATCCCTGTACATAAACACTTTTGGCTACTTGGATAAAGATGATGCAGGCAGCAGATAATGTATTGCTTTTACTTGGATTGCATGGTAGGATGTCAGTGTGAAAAATCCATGACTTTTCTGCTGCAGCAGCATGTTTGATTCATAACCACCTGCCCTAAAACTTTTTAGAATTGATCACAATCTCTGGGTCTATCCTTATAAACTGAGTCCTTTTCAATATGCCTTCCATAGTCAGCTGTGGAATTCAACTAAGAGCTGTAGAGCCTGCAGGTATTTAATTGCCAACAGGTACAAAATATAGTTTCTATATTGCAGCATTACTTTGTTACTGGATTGTGTATCCAAAACGAGACCATTGAGATCATAAAGCTTGTAATTAATAATTATAATATTTTCATCTTTTTCCTTGTTAGGAAAATGTTTGTTAGAATACTGCAGCAAAGCTGTGACTATTTTTCTAAACTGTATTTTGCAGTAGTAGTTAGTATGGCAGTACAAAATTATCCAGCACCACAGATTTAACATTTCCAAAATTATGGTTTTCTAAGTTACTGCAATATAAACTTGTCTCGGCTATGTAGTGTTTCAGTTCATTGGTGTCATTGTGATAATTATTACAATACCTAGCAATGGAGGATGTTACTGTTATTTAGGATGTTACTGAGTTCTCATTAATATCCTAAGTTTTTGTATTCAAGTGGTCTGCGACTTCCTTCTACTAGTGAAATTAAGCAGTCTCTATGTAGGTATGTTTGGGCATGCATATAAAATTTAATCTGCCACCGTTGGTGTAGTTGGACTGACAATCAGCCTGAAGAAAAACACAGGTCATGGTTCAGGATGTGGATTCCCCTCCCTGCATTACAATCTCTGTGTACAAACTGTGTACAAACTCCATGACTTTGTGTACCTTGGCTCAGCGATCTCCGACACTTTCTCTCGATACCGAGCTAAACAGGCGCATAGGCAAAGCAGCTACCACATTTTCCAGACTCGAAAAGAGAGTCTGGTCCAACAAGAAGCTGATGGAACATACCAAGATCCAGGTCTACAGAGCTTGTGTCTTTACACTTCTGTACTGCAGCGAGTCATGAACTCTTTGCACACAACAGGAAAAGAAGCTGAACGCTTTCCACATGCGCTGCCTCCAATGCATTGTCGGTATCACCTGGCAGGACAAAGATCCAAACAGCACAGTCCTAGAATGAGCTGGAATCCCCAGCATGTATACACTGCTGAAACAGAGACGCCTGCGTTGGCCTGGTCACGTTGTGAGAATGGGCGATGGTTGGATCCCAAAGGATCTCCTCTATGGAGAAGTTGTGCAGGGAAAGCGCTGTACGGGTAGACCACAGCTGCACTACAAGGATATCTGCAAGAGGGAACTGAAAGCCTTAGGAATGAACCTCAACAGATGGGAAACCTTGGCCTCTCAGCGTTCTGCTTGGAAGCAGGCTGTGCAGCATGGCCTTTCCCAATTTGAAGAGACACTTGGCCAACAGACTGAGGCAAAGAAGGAAGGCCCGTAGCCAGGGAGACAGATCAGGGACACACTACATTTGCTCCCAGTGTGGAAGGGATTGTCATTCCCGAATCAGCCTTTTCTGCCACACTAGATGCTAAGCCAGAACCACCATTCAGAGCACGATACCATAGTCTTTCAAGACTGAAGGTTGCCAACACAGGTGTATTTTAACTTCTAGTGTGGATTAAAGATTGTAGACCGTTTAGGATGCTCAATTACTGCTAGAGACAGTACCAGTCATGTGTGTGATTGTCATTTATTTCAGTCTTTGAACTGTTAAATCCTGAAAATGCTTGTATTTCTCTAATGGTCTGTATTGTAGATTCTTGGTAATAATTACTAAGAATCTTGCTTTCCTGTCATCTGATGAAGAAAGGCAGCATGTTGCGATGTGAAAGGTTAAGTGTGAGGAAGTTGTGCCTCCCTAGGAGGAAATATTTGAGAATTGGAACTATTATTTCAACATAGAGACAAAGTGGGTATCTATGGAATTTGTGGATTTCTCTGTATACTTGTTAGAATGCAGAACAAGATCACTTGCTTGAAGACTAAAGGGGTTAGCACTTTCCAGAACTGTGGTTATCTGAAAGATCTGTATGTTTTCATGAAAAGTAATATGTTTGGTTGGGAGTCATAAACATTCAGAACTTCAGAATGTCATAACTTGCTGGCTGTCAACTGTCATAACATAATGGGATAGCTTTCAGAATGTCATAACTGTCATAATAGAACAGTCATAACATCAGAACTGAGCATGTCATGGATCTCAGTTCAAAAGTATTGAACAGGATTATAAGATTGCCCAAATAGGCTAGTGAATGATCCTGATGGAATCGGAGTAACCAAGGCTTATATTTCAATGCTTGTGATCACTTGTGTGTGTGTGTGTAAACAATAATATATTTACTAAGTGCATCTATTTTTGTTTCTGTTCACCATTTGTGTGTGAGCAAAGGAAGCATCATTATATTTGGTAGACCAATGATCTTTCTTGATCAGTATCCTTTCCACTGGCAAGTAGCAGCCCTTCAGAATTTCAGGCAGAGGTATTTCTCAGTCTTATCAGGAGATGCTGAAGGCTGAGACTGGCTGAGAAATGTAATCCCCAAACCAGGGAGCATCCACTAAAATTGAGTGTCGGGAGAGTTACAACAGACAAAAGAAAATACATCTTTAGTCAGCATGTAATTAGTCTGTGGAATTCCTTGCCATAGGAGATGGTGATTGCATCTGGCCTAGATGACTTTAAAAGGGGATTGGACAAATTTCTGGAGGAAAAGTCCATCACAGGTTAGAAGCCGTGATGGGCATGTGCAACTTCCTGGTTTTAGAAATAGATTACCTTAGAATACCAAGTTCAAGGGAGGGACACCAAGAATGTCATATGCAGGTCTCTTGTTTTCTTATGTGCACTCTGAGGCATCTGGTAGGCCACTGTGTGATACAGGAAGTTGATCTAGATGATCCAGCAAGGCACTTTTTATGTTCTTATATCCTTAAATGCTTCCATCAGAAAGATCCTGAAGGCAGTTTACATAAAATAATAAGACACTGGGGCTGTTCTTGGTGCATGGTGTCACATTTGTAATTGACCTCAAAAGGTAAATATTTTTCACCATATTCAGTGTGTCTGGTAGAAATCATTGATTCAGTGGAACACGTTATAAGTATAGATTTAAATGTTTCTATTAAATTTTGTTTCATTTTCAACCAAGTTATTTTTAAAGTCATTGACATTTTAAGTAACAAATAGCTTCATTTTCTGTTTTTTCTCCATATGAGCATAGTTCATATTTTGCAGTTCTCCACTGGGTTTAACAGAACTTTCTTCTCCCCTCCCCCTGCATACACATGAGCAGTACAACAGAATCATCTGGAGAACTGAGGATGTCTGGGTGTGCCTCTTGCATTCCTTTCCCATTTTCCTCTTGGTCAAGTTATTGGAGGATATGACAGAACAGTCTGTTGAGTTGCTGTGTGCGTGCCACAGAGGGTGATGGGGCTCTATTTAGTCTTGTGAGAATCACTTTATTTGTGGTCACTGTATCCGCATGGGGAAGGATTATGCTACTAGATTTTTATTTTTATCCATTCTGCTTTTTGGGCTATTTCTTTGAGAACTGGGTGGGTAAAATTTATGCAGAAGATTATTGACAGTGACAGCCAAGTTGAAAGAGTTTAAAACAGCCCTGAAAACACTACTTTATTTTGACCCCAAATGGCTACCGTGTGTCTTATTTAGGCTGCAAAGAAATTATTTAGAACTTTTCTGAGTTAGGTTTAATCAAAAAATGCCTGTGATGCAATAGGCTCTTGCCACAATAAACCAATAATTCATTTAGCGTTCTATCTCTTTTGCCACAGGCATTCTTTTGAAAGATAGTCTTAATAGTGTAATATAATCTTGCTGGTACTTTAAAAAAGTTTTAACTTGCCACATGTAGTTGTGTGCTTCAGGGTACGCAATGGCTTTAGCCACCTATTTACTGAGAAAAATTAGCTAATCACTCTGAGCAGAGAAGGGCATTCAAACTCTTATGCAGGGCATTCACCTTTAATTTGAGCTTGTGTACCAGTTTGAGACATTTACCACAGGATTCCTTAGTTGTAGTATGACATTAGCTTCAAGTGTACATTTCTTGCCCCCTAGTGATTTACCTCTAGCAATTACTTAGAAACCTGCTTCTGGTTAGCCGAAGAAAACCAGTTAATCATTTCATTGCAGAAAAAAATGAAGTGATTCTTGGTTCTCAGCTGTTGTTGTCTTGTTCCTCCTAAACTGTGAACCAGTTAGAGCCACTACAGACAAATGTAACTGGCAATGTGACTTCAAACTGCAGATGGTTTTCCTACAGTCAGTCTTTACAGAAACAAAACATTGTTGCAACACAGAATGTGGACATATTCTCATTTTTTCTTCATTATTTGTAAGTGCTTTTACAAATAGTCCAGTCTAGGAAAGAAAAGGTAACAGAAGATTTTAGGTAGGGATAAATCAAGTTTGGTGAGATAGTGACTGTCTTTTTTTTTTTTTGCAACAGCAGTCATGAAACACTTGAAGGTGGTTGAGCAGTGTTTTTTCTATTCAGCGGCTAGAGGGAGATGAAACTTCAGATATCCTAGGCACCCGGTAGACAGAGTGCAGTATGAAAAATGAAGTGCTGGAGACACTGATACTAATGTCTTCTGCTTTTTTGAAATTTTTAAGTTCCAGAATAGTAAGGTGCTTCTAGAAACAGTGTTCGATTATATGTACTTTGCTTAAACGTTTGAGTACAAGAGTGGCCCTCTTAAATAGGTAGTGAGCTAATAATGATCCTTCCTGTACAGTTGTCAGATTAAGGAAATGGTTTGGCTAGTAACCCTGTTTAGAACACTTACCAAAGTCCAAATAGAGTTGCTCAAATATCAGGGATGGGAATTCAAGTCAGATGACTCATGTCTGAGTCACGAAAGCATGCATGTATTGCTGATTCATGTACACTCAAGTCACCTGAGTCGATGACTCTAGCACTGACTTGAGTCTCAGACCACTGATTCGAAAATGAGTTACGAATATGAATAACTAGAGTCCGTGAGTCTGTGTGTGTTTGCTTACTTTTTTTGGTTCATGAAAGACCTCATGGGGTCATCATTCAGACCAGGTGAACAGCAGGAAGATTCCAACCAGGAGGAAGGAAAGGGTTAATGTTTTGGCTTTGCATCCAGCAGGAGGCAGGGGGAGGAAAGCGGGAGTAGGCTCTTTTGTCCATCTCTGAAGGAACCAATGATTATTGGATGAAGGTTTTTTTTCCCCTGGATGAGTGAGAGAAGGAGAAACCCAAGGGATAAAGGTGGGATTCTTACTTTAGGAGTGGCTGGAGAAGCCCTTGGAGGGGGGAAAGGAGGAGGTGGGAAAGTGGGGGGGGGGAGGTGGTACATAGCAATTGAAGAGAAACTCCTGGCTTCAGCGGAGTCATTGAATGACCAGCCACAATGGGGCTACTTCTGAGTAGAGCTGCAAAGGTTGGAGTCATACTGGTAACTGTCTCCCAGCTGCTGCACGTGACCCTCTGCCTGCCTGCTGCTTTTGTCTCCTCACACGGTCCATTCAGCACCTCCTGCCTTGCCCAGTCCTTTTTGGGCTATGCCCTATCATGCCTGGCTGGTGCTCCTTTGGGAGTCATGATATGAAGGGGGGGGGGTTTTGTTGCTGGGGTCATATGGAACCAATTATCTTTCTGCACTCAATGTACTGCTTTACTTGATCGAATAACAACAGCAGCATGGCTTTTGTTACATAAATGAAATGGTGGTTGATTTTTCACAAGCAAGTGCTTGCGGTTTGCTTCACAAAGCACTCTGACTCGGGTCAAAATGACTCGGGAGTTTCTGGGGGCAAGTTGCCATAGGTGTTCACTGTGATTCGTCCACGAGTCAAGTCAAAGGGGGCAGGGATGGGTCTAGACTCAAGTCTCCTGCAGTGATTCCAGCCCATTCCTACCAAATATCTATAAAGCCCATCCTACACTAAGGTGAGCAGCTATTGCTGATCTATGAAGTATTTTATCTTAGCCAGTGGAACTAAATATTCTGCAGTGAGTGTAGCCTTAAATACATCTTGCAGAATTAGTAATACTATTTTTTTCAACCTGTCCTCCTTAGGAGTTTAATGTGTGTTTGTATTAATGTCTGGGGTAGGAGAGCACTGTGTTATGGTGGTTCCAGCCCTTCCAGGAGGGTCAGCATCTGAAAATGGTGCTGGGAGAGTCTTTGTTGTCTTACGTTATGGTGGGTGTCACCAATATGCAGAGGACCTCCACCTGAATGTTTTGTTGCCATTTCCAGTTTGAGAATGCTGTGAATGTTCTGAATCAGTATTTGGAGGTAATGATGGATAAGTTGAAAGTTCTTCTGGTTATGTGACTCAGTGAATTGTTCTGTTCTTGATGTGGTTGTGCTCCCCTTGAAGGATCTGATCCACAGTTTGGAAGGATTGCTGGGCCTGTTATTGTCCCTGGATGTCCAGGTGACTGTTTGTAAACACAAGAGCACTTTGGAAGGCAAGCAGTAATATGTAAGAAGGGGTCTTAGGCATTGGATAATTCACACAGGTCTGAGGGAGAAGCTTGTGGTTTGGGGCAACAGTGTTATTGAGGGAATTTGAAGAGGCAAGTTGAGATTGGATAATTGCTCTACTTTATCAAAAATGGTGATTGTACAGTCCACCCAGGCTCCTCAGCATCATCAGATCTTTCCACAAGGACATGAAAGGCACTGTTGTCTTCGATGGCTCCACATCAGACCCCTTTGACATCCGAAGCGGAGTGAAGCAGGGCTGTGTTCTTGCGCCAACCTTGTTTGGGATTTTCTTCGCTGTCCTGCTGAAGCATGCCTTTGGAACTGCAACAGAAGGCATCTATCTCCGGACCAGATCAGATGGAAAGCTCTTCAACCCCTCCAGACTGAGAGCAAAGTCCAAAGTTCAGCTGAAATGTCTGCGTGACTTCCTCTTTGCCGACGATGCAGCTGTCACTACCCACTCTGCCAAAAATCTCCAGCAGCTCATGGATCGTTTTAGCAAGGCCTGCCAAGATTTTGGACTGACGATCAGCCTTAAGAAAACACAGGTCATGGTTCAGGATGTGGACTCACCTCCCTGCATTACAATCTCTGCGCATGAACTGGAGGTTGTCCATGACTTTGTGTACCTTGGCTCAACGATCTCTGACACTCTTTCTCTTGATACCGAGCTAAACAAACGCATCGGTAAAGCAGCTACCACGTTTTCCAGACTCACAAAGAGAGTCTGGTCCAACAAGAAGCTGACGGAACATACCAAGATCCAGGTCTACAGAGCTTGTGTCCTGAGTACACTTCTGTACTGCAGCAAGTCATGGACTCTTTGCTCACAACAGGAGAGGAAACCGAACGCATTCCACATGCGCTGCCTCCGACGCATCCTCGGCATCACCTGGCAGGACAATGTTCCAAACAACACAGTCCTGGAACGAGCTGGAATCCCTAGCATGTATGCACTGCTGAAACAGAGACGCCTGCGATGGCTTGGTCATGTTGTAAGAATGGATGATGGCCGGTTCCCAAAGGATCTCCTCTAAGGAGAACTCGTGCAAGGAAAGCGCCCTACAGGTAGACCACAGCTGCGATATAAGGACATCTGCAAGAGGGATCTGAAGGCCTTAGGAGTGGATCTCAACAGGTGGGAAACCCTGGCCTCTGAGCGGCCCGCTTGGAGGCAGGCTGTGCAGCATGGCCTTTCCCAGTTTGAAGAAAAACTTGGCCAACAGTCTGAGGCAAAGAGGCAAAGAAGGAAGGCCCATAGCTAGGGAGACAGACTAGGGACACATTCCTAGAATGAGCTGGAATCCCCAGCATGTATACACTGCTGAAACAGAGACGCCTGCGTTGGCCTGGTCACGTTGTGAGAATGGGCGATGGTTGGATCCCAAAGGATCTCCTCTATGGAGAAGTTGTGCAGGGAAAGCGCTGTACGGGTAGACCACAGCTGCACTACAAGGATATCTGCAAGAGGGAACTGAAAGCCTTAGGAATGAACCTCAACAGATGGGAAACCTTGGCCTCTCAGCGTTCTGCTTGGAAGCAGGCTGTGCAGCATGGCCTTTCCCAATTTGAAGAGACACTTGGCCAACAGACTGAGGCAAAGAAGGAAGGCCCGTAGCCAGGGAGACAGATCAGGGACACACTACACTTGCTCCCAGTGTGGAAGGGATTGTCACTCCCAAATCGGCCTTTTCAGCCACACTAGACGCTGTGCCAGAACCACCATCCAGAGCGCGATACCATAGTCTTCCGAGACTGAAGGTTGCCAACAATAATAAGATTGTACAATGAAAAATTTTGAAGAGTAGTCCTGGGTACTGATGGCTTGGAGAGCTTGATCCCATTGCCCATTTGAGTTTGACCCCCCCCCAAACTTAAGTCCTTGTAAGCATTGATTTGAACAGTAGTACTATACATAAATAGATCCTGTTTAATCATAGTGAATGTGGAAGTTAGTATTCTAAAATGACAGTCAAGGCCCAGAGGTTTCCCAGTTCATGGCTTGTCTATACATGCATGGCAGAGGCAAAGAGTCAGCATTTGACAAGAGTAATACAGTGTCCCTGATGGGTTGTTAGAAAATCTTATGCAATAAAGAATTTAATCACATGTTTATTCTCAACCTATTTCTAACATTTTTAACAAGCCAGTTCTTTTGGTCACCGTGGCCATACTCCCTATGCTCTAAAACTTGTTTTGTTCTTGACTTTCTCTCCCAGCTCAACCATTCCTAATTTACTAATCTCATATAAAATAACAATTATAGAGTAAGTTCCTTTCAGTATAGTTGGCAAGTACACTTCTACATACATGCTTAATATGAATCTGAGCCAGTCAGGAATGGCTTTATGTTCTAGGACAGTGGTTCCCAAAATTTTTCAGGCCACCTCTCCATAAACTTAGCTTCAGTACCTTATCTTATAAAAAGCATTAATCAGAATAGTGGTTTGCATAACCTACTAAGGAAGATAACAATACAATCAAAACTCTTATTTAATTTATTCAGCAAAATTGATGAACTTGATCCAGAGATACCAGACTTGAAAAGTTGATAGTAATACAGCAAGAATCTTGGATATTGCATTTAGTAACTACTTCAGTGTCCATTAAGTTTTTAATGTTATGGATGGACTTGATGACATGATACCAGTTTCCTAACTTATAGTTTCAATTCACTTAGCAGGAGTTTTAAATGTCACATTTAGTAATCTGGAGTCAATTTCTTTGCTTGAAGAGAAGTTGGATAACTACACTAAAACCATGTTCTGCTAAATACAATGTTTGAAATGCAACAGGAGCTTCTTAACCACTGTCCATAGTGCAAGATAGTGACCAGAAATTTCCTTCTGTAACCAAAATTCTTGGTAAGAGATTCTTACCACTTCTCAAAATTCTTGGCTTCAGCTCAGTGTCATTTAATAGTTCAGTCAGTTCTTTTTCCACTACCCCATCTTCCTCAGTATCTGAACATGGATTTATCACCCAATCTGGAATTTCTATCAAAAGATCTTAAAATCGCTCAGACTTATCTTCAGGCAGCATTTCCAGACAATCACAAAACTGTGCAGATTGTCATCTTGTATCCCACCGTTATAGCTCAGGCAGATTTGGAAATCAGTATAGCTTGCAATGGCCTGTGTTGCTTTTGAATAGTGTTAACTTTGAAATAAATGTAGGCACAACAGATTTGGCCTTGTATTGGCAACCTTCAGTCTCGAAAGACTATGGTATCGCGCTCTGAAAGGTGGTTCTGGCACAGCGTCTAGTGTGGCTGAAAAGGCCAATCCGGGAGTGACAATCCCTTCCACACCGGGAGCAAGTGCAGTCTGTCCCTGGTCTGTCTCCCTGGCTATGGGCCTTCCTTCTTTGCCTCTTAGCCTCAGACTGTTGGCAAAGTGTCTCTTCAAACTGGGAAAGGCCATGCTGCACAGCCTGCCTCCAAGCGGGCCGCTCAGAGGC
This sequence comes from Tiliqua scincoides, assembly GCF_035046505.1. Classification (NCBI taxonomy): domain Eukaryota; kingdom Metazoa; phylum Chordata; class Lepidosauria; order Squamata; family Scincidae; genus Tiliqua; species Tiliqua scincoides. Next base: position 196,180,110 of record NC_089822.1, read on the forward strand.
CAGGGTTTCCCACTTGTTGAGGTCCATCCCTAAGGCCTTCAGATCCCTCTTGCAGATGTCCTTGTATCGCAGCTGTGGTCTACCTGTAGGGCGCTTTCCTTGCACGAGTTCTCCATAGAGGAGATCCTTTGGGATCCGGCCATCATCCATTCTCACGACATGACCAAGCCAACGCAGGCGTCTCTGTTTCAGCAGTGAATACATGCTAGGGATTCCAGCTCGTTCCAGGACTGTGTTGTTTGGAACTTTGTCCTGCCAGGTGATGCCGAGGATGCGTCGGAGGCAGCGCATGTGGAAAGCGCTCAGTTTCCTCTCCTGTTGTGGGCGAAGAGTCCATGACTCGCTGCAGTACAGAAGTGTACTCAGGACGCAAGCTCTGTAGACCTGGATCTTGGTATGTTCCGTCAGCTTCTTGTTGGACCAGACTCTCTTTGTGAGTCTGGAAAACGTGGTAGCTGCTTTACCGATGCGCCTGTTTAGCTCGGCATCGAGAGAATGAGTGTCGGAGATCGTTGAGCCAAGGTACACAAAGTCATGGACAACCTCCAGTTCATGCTCAGAGATTGTAATGCAGGGAGGTGAGTCCACATCCTGAACCATGACCTGTGTTTTCTTCAGGCTGATTGTCAGTCCAAAATCTTGGCAGGCCTTGCTAAAACGATCCATGAGCTGCTGGAGATCTTTGGCAGAGTGGGTAGTGACAGCTGCATCGTCGGCAAAGAGGAAGTCACGCAGACATTTCAGCTGGACTTTGGATTTTGCTCTCAGTCTGGAGAGGTTGAAGAGCTTTCCGTCTGATCTGGTCCGGAGATAGATGCCTTCTGTTGCAGTTCCAAAGGCCTGCTTCAGCAGGACAGCGAAGAAAATCCCAAACAAGGTTGGTGCAAGAACACAGCCCTGCTTCACTCCGCTTCGGATGTCAAAAGGGTCTGATGTGGAGCCATCGAAGACAACAGTGCCCTTCATGTCCTTGTGGAAGGATCTGATGATGCTGAGGAGCCTGGGTGGACATCCAATCTTGGGGAGAATCTTGAAGAGGCCGTCTCTGCTGACCAGGTCGAAAGCCTTTGTGAGATCTATGAAGGCTATAAAGAGTGGCTGTCGTTGTTCCCTGCATTTCTCCTGCAGTTGTCTAAGGGAGAATACCATATCAGTGGTGGACCTGTTGGCTCGGAATCCACACTGCGATTCTGGATAGACGCTCTCTGCAAGTACCTGGAGCCTCTTTAGTACAACTCGGGCAAACAGCTTTCCTACAACGCTAAGGAGAGAGATGCCGCGGTAGTTGTTGCAGTCACCCCTGTCACCTTTGTTCTTGTACAGCGTGATGATGTTTGCATCCCTCATGTCTTGAGGTACTCCACCTTCTCTCCAGCAGAGACAGAGGATTTCATGCAGCTCAGTGACGATGATCTCTTTGCAGCATTTTAGGACTTCAGCAGGGATTTGGCCTTAAGATTTGGCCTTAAGACTGCAACTTTCATTGAACTTTGCAAATGGTTCTGATAAATAAGCAATATCATGGCTGATCTCTTTGCATTCATTGCTGATAATGCATTTGTGTCATAAAAAAAACCACCTGTGTCAGAACGGTTGTGAAAGCATCTCTCACTTGCCTTTTGGTAGCCAAAAAAACTTCAAAATCTTCATCACTGTCAATAGTGTGTCTGGAATAATTGATCACTGAGAGCATGGGTTTTAATTTTATTCACTGCATAATGACAGTGTGTAATGACTTATGCAGGCGATCCCTGAGGCTTTTTGTAACCAGATGTTGGTGATGAATGACACAGTGAATGGTAAAGGCATTTGGCACTTTAAAAAAAAATTTTTTTTTCCCAATAAACAGCACATCCACAATAGGAACTGGTCATTGTTAGTGCTCCATCAGTTGCACCAGCAAGTATGTTAGTAAGTGGAACTTCCTTGTCTTTGAAGAACTGAAATATTGGCTCCCTTTTATTATTGTTAGCTGCCTTGCAAATAACTCTTGAGCCACACTTTTTTTAATAAAGCTCACAATAGTGAGAAGCAAACTCTGTTGTCCTAAGCATGCTGCACAATGTATCTTCCACATTTTCAACCATTTCATTTGTACACCTTTGCACTGAATTGTTGTTGAGAGGAATTGTTTCAATTATATTGTGTTATGACATGTAAAATTATACTCAGGACCTCACTAACTGCTGATAGGATGAGTTCTTCACCAATTGTATGTGGCTTTCCAAACTTAGCAATCAACAATGAAATGTATAATGCACACAATCCATCAGTGTTTTGTCATGGATCGTTGCAAAACATGGTCAACTGTGTTGACCACTTTGAAATTCGTCATGGAAAACCGCTAAGTTCTTGTCAACTATTCCTGGATGTTCCTTCTTCAAATGTTCATTCAGTCAGGAAGGCTTTGTTGTCTTGCTAGGAAAGTTCTTTTCGCATATTAGGCACATTGGCAGCTGCTACTACTGGTATAATCCATATCTCAGCTATTCCAAACTATATTGTCTACACCAGTGTTTTTCAAACTGTGGGTTGGGACCCATTAGGTGGGTTGTGAGCCAATTTCAGGTGGGTCCCCATTCATTTCAATATTTTATTTTTAATATATTCTACTTGATGCTCCCATAGTATGTTACTGTTCTGGGGAAAATGTTGCAGACCTGTACTTTTAACAAGATACTATGTATATTCTTTTAAGAATGATAGTCAATGGGACTTACTCCTGGCTAAGTGTGGGTAGGATTGCAGCCTAGGATTTTTAAAAATTTCCCCTGCAGAATGATGTCACTTCTGGTCATGACATTGCTACTGGTGGATCCTGACAGATTCTCATTATATAAAGTGGGTCCCAGTGCTAAATGTGTGAGAACCACTGGCCTACACTTCTTTGATTTTTCTGCTTCTGCCATTTCTATTCAGTGACAAAGAAATAAACACACACAATGACATCGGTTTCTCAAAACATGGTATACTGGTTTGATTGATCATTTCCACCAGACTTCAGCACTATGCAGAGGCAGGAACTTGGAGTCGCATTTGCCAGCATAATGCCATAATCCCACCACCTCCAATGTCGCTCTGCCACCCCCTTGCCTCTTAAAGTCCACCTAGATAAGCCCACCACTCACCAAGGGGCAGAACTGCTCACTTTGGGAATCACTCTTCTAGAGTTTTGCTTCTCAGGCATCACGCTATGTGGACTGTAGGTCACTCTTATATAACCTTTTTATAAAGTCAATGATGACTGCATACCTTTTGTTCTCTTTCCCTGTCTGCAGGGACTTAACAGCCTCTTGTTGTTTGTAAAGCTGCCCTGTTTTATGATGCAGGGTTAGAGGTAATTTCTTCCTTGCCTTGGTTATTTGTGTATCTTCTTTAGCTTCCTTATTTGAAACTGAGATTAAATTCTGGTTTTGCAACTCCAGTGAATGTATGTAATAGGATATGTACAGAGTGACAGAAGTATTGGTAGCCCTGTATGGGGTTTCTAATGCACAGGAAATGTTTTATGTAGTTGTTAGTCATACTTGGCATTATATATGGGGGGGATACGCCCTTCACCCAGTATGGGCTGTAATGTTCTGTTATCCACTGTATGGGAGTGGGGTGACTTGTTTTTCCTGCCCTGTAAAAGGAATTTATTATCTTAAGGTTGAGGTAAAACAAAGAAGATGCCTCAGAAGAAACTTACTTCAAAGCCCTGGATCAGGGGTCTCCAAACCCTGGCCTGGGGGCCACAACTGGCCCTCCAGACGATTTTATCCTGTGCATGTGGTTCCCCAGCCTTTTGGGGCTCAAATAGCTCAAAAGATGCACTTCCAGTTTTCCCAGCATGGGTATATAGCACATTCAGCCATTAGAGGTGCTGAATGTTATCCCATGTAATAGAATGAAATTATTCCATTATATTGCATTACATTCAGCACTTGTATTGGCTGAATGAAGTATATACCTGATATGTTTCAGGTCTCCCAGCAATTTTATATACAGGTGGAGCCTGTTTATCCGTGGATTTTACATCCATGGCGTTGGCTCAACATGGGTCCCCTGGACTTGGCCCCACCTGAATCCTCCGAAGACTTCGGTCATCTCCACAGGGCTTTCTGAAGTCCTCAGAGGCTGTGAGCCCTTGTGCTCTGCAGGCTTCAGAATAGCCTGTAGAGGCAATAAAATTTGACTTCCAGTTTCCCAAGGGAACCTGAAAGTGCCATTTTTATGTCTTTTAAAGCATTCTGAGGCCCAGGGAAGCCTCCAGAGGGCTTAAGGGTCCAAAGATCATTCAGCGGCTATAGGTGTTGAATGGAATGGAATAATTTTATTCCTTTCCATTCAGCATCTCTAGTGTCTGAATGCAGAATATACCCATGCTTTTTCAATACTACTTTTCTCAAAATTCATTCCTCCTCTTCCTGTGCAAGTCTGTTTTACCCTCTGCTACCCCGACCCTTTTTCACATTCCACTCTCCTTCTTCTTGTGCAAATCAATTTTACCCTCTTCTCCCCTCCTTCTTCCACCCTGACTAACTTATTATATTCAATCAATCTCTCAGCACATTATTTTTCCATGTATTTATTTATTTTACAGCCCCAGCACTGGGTCAGATATATGATGTGGCCCTCATACCAAAAAGTTTGGAGACCCCTGGCCTAGATAGTTCTGCTTTGTTAGTCCTGTACGTATGTGGCTATTTTCAAAATTGACTTGGTACCTGTATATACAATTTCATTTGGTTCATATTAAAAATAATTTGAGACAGCAGATAGTTTAAATATATGACTTGTTGGATTTGCTTTGAAAAATTAAGAACCCATTGCTTATACCGTATTAGTCACATGTGGGAACTTGCAGGTGTTGGGGGGGGAATATCTTCACTAGATTACAGTGTTTGTAGAAACGTTTGCAGACGACAGACAAGTTGGTTTACAGAGGTCAAAGTCTCTCATTTTTAATGGTATAAGTCAACGTGTGCTAACATAATTTCATGTATCTATTCCAGGGATAAAAATAAGAATGTTAACATTTGCTATTGCTGATAAACTTTTCAAAGCTTGCATCAGTGTAGAACAGGCACTGGAATGTGTTTAACTAATTAGAGTAGAAACTTTCACAGTGTGCTGTGATCTAAAAAGTTAATCTTATCTATTATGGTTTAGAAGTTAACTGCAACTGATGGTTTTGATTTTTCGCTTTCAAGAATTGGTGCCGTACAAGAAACAACTTTCTTTTCCGTGTGTATTATAACCAGCTACAGATGTTTTAAACATTATCACTTTTTAATTAGCTTTGACAGTGTCTTTCAAAAGCCAGCTGTTTGGCAACTTCTGAACAGGCTATAAATACTTTTGAAGATGGGACTGAAATAAGGCTTTGTGAATCATTTTCATGGAGTGCGACCTTTATGCTCTCTTCTCTTTTGAAATAGTTGCCAAAAAAGTTTCATACCACCCAAAAAAGTCACATTGGCAATTTTGCAACAGGTGCCACCCAGTTTTCTGACAAGAAAGATAAACTGTTGTCTATTCTCGTATGATTTTAAGATGTGTTTATAACATGTTGTGTTGATAGATTCCTAACGTTTCCCAAGCTGACTATGTGGACATCTAACAGGACTGTGCTTGTTAAGGCTTTGCTGCGCAGACACTTGTCCTCCCTGAAAAGAAAGGCCTTCATTACATCACTGTCACAGTGTCAGAATGAAAGACATTCTGGTCTCATTTTCAGAATGAAAGGCTACATTTCTGGTCTTATTCAGAATCTTGGAGGAGCGTGAAATAAAACCATTCCTTTTCTAAAGGCAATTTTAGAACAGTTGGGAATAAATGCAGTAAATTTATGTGGAGGATTTGGAAAGTGTTAAAATGGTTGGTCTTGTTTGAATGTACATGGCTATAGATGACTGTGTCAGATACTGCTGGTAAATTTACCATAGTGCAGAGGTTCCCAAACCAAGATGCCACAATGCCTCAGCCAGGGAAGCCCTTTGCTGGGTGACAGTGCTCCCGTGATCATGCCACAGCTGGGGGGGGAAAATGTTTTTTAAATGCTTACCGGGGTAGCACTGGTCCTCCAGCGGGTGCGAAGAACTCACGGCCCCCTCTGTGGGCTCCCAATGCCTCAGTACTGCTCCAAAATGTGATGGCAACCCACTTACTTTTCAAAGTAATTAGATTCTGCTGATTTGAATTTTCAGCTCTTACGTTTTTTGGTCCACTCCAAGTGGGTGATCTGTCTAATATTGTAGCTGAAGCAAACAAGGCACAGGCTTGTGTAAGTGTTGCATGTTCTTGCTTTAGAGCGGAAAAGTGGATTTGTCAAAAGAAATTATTCTTATTTTTGGAACATTTGAATAAGTTCATTTCTGCAGTACTGCTGAGCAAGGTGATCAATCTGTGAGGCTAACTGAAGTTGTCATCTTGGACATCAGTTTGGTGGTGGCCCCCAATCTCTGTCCATATACTTGCCTCAACTGCTCTTCCTTCTCTTTCCACTCCCTGGACTGGAAAAGGAAGAGGGCATAGAAGAAAAGGAAATGTGGAGGGGAGGGGAGTGCTGAGTGTTGAACTTTGGGCAGCAGAGGCTGGCACATCATCAGGTAAAGGGGCAGCATTTGGCAATGCCACCTCCAGCATCAGGAGGTCTTGAGCCTGCCCTGATGTTGAGACTTTTTATAAAAATGCGTTTCTGTCCTGTTTCTGTCCTGTTGGCAACCTTCAGTCTCGAAAGACTATGGTATCGCGCTCTGGATGGTGGTTCTGGCACAGCGTCTAGTGTGGCTGAAAAGGCCGACTTGGGAGTGACAATCCCTTCCACACTGGGAGCAAGTGTAGTATGTCCCTGGTCTGTCTCCCTGGCTGTGGGCCTTTGCCTCTCTGCCTCGGTCTGTTGGCCAGGTTTTTCTTCAAACTGGGAAAGGCCATGCTGCACAGCCTGCCTCCAAGCAGGCCGCTCAGAGGCCAGGGTTTCCCACCTGTTGAGGTCCACTCCTAAGGCCTTCAGATCCCTCTTGCAGATGTCCTTATATCGCAGCTGTGGTCTACCTGTAGGGCGCTTTCCTTGCACGAGTTCTCCATAGAGGAGATCCTTTGGGATCAGGCCATCATCCATTCTCATGACATGACCGAGCCAACGCAGGCGTCTCTGTTTCAGCAGTGCATGCATGCTAGGGATTCCAGCTCATTCCAGGACTGTGTTGTTTGGAACATTGTCCTGCCAGGTGATGCTGAGGATGCATCAGAGGCAGCGCATGTGGAAAGCGTTCAGTTTCCTCTCCTGTTGTGAGCGAAGAGTCCATGACTCGCTGCAGTACAGAAGTGTACTCAGGACGCAAGCTCTGTAGACCTGGATCTTGGTATGTTCTGTCAGCAGTAAATTATTATGACACACCTGCAGTTAAAACCTTCGTGATTTAATTCCCCAAGCTCGGCAAGGAAAAGTTTGCAAGCTTCTGACCTTTCCTTATGGAGCTTGGAGAATTAAATCATGAAGGTTTTAACTGCATGTGTGTCATCATTTGCTTGCAATCATTTTTAGAGACCGATAAAGAGGATTATTTAAATCACGTTGCTATAGAAACTTTGGGCTCTTTTGCCTTCCACCTCTAACTACAACACTTGCATAGATTTACTATCTGTTAGTGTACTTTTGAAAATCGGTTTAAAGTTCTATGGCCAAGAACTTTCAGAGAGACACATTTTATATCTATGTTAATATAAGCTGTGTGTGTGTGTGTGTGTGTGTGTGTGTGTGTGTGTGTGTGTGTGTTCTCATATGCCTAAAAGTTGTTGGCCTGTCAACATAATGTTAGTATTAGCAGTAACTTGTTAAATGTTACATAATATCCATAACCTGTTCTTTTCTTTTTGTATGATGTCTATAAATAATGTTTGGCTTTTATCACCAAGAATAATATGTGTTCTTTTTGTTCAGTATGCATGTGCACACTACTTTCTGCCATCTTTCCCCTCTCCCATCTGTTGCTAGGGTTGCTGACACCAGTGGCAGAATATCATGTACAGGGTGAAGAAGAGTGTCCCACTGACTACATTTATAGTAGTGATAGTTCAGATGTGGAGTCAGATATGGAAGGGCCTTTGTTCAACATGTTGGATTTTACTTGCTTTCTAAAGTTCAATGCCTTTATTCTCTGAACATTTATTAATGTCTTAATCTAAAATTAAGCACCTTACCCTTTCCCACCACTATAACTTGCTTCCTTGGTTTATGTGGGAATTGAAGGTGTTGAATCATGGGCAGAGAGCAGATCTTCTTGGTAAAAAACTAGTACAGTACTCAGACTATGACACAGGAACCATTTATAGGACTATGCAGCTGCAGTCATAGCGTTGAATGGAGGGTTTTTTCCCTGTTGGTTTGTATCCATCAAATGTTCTCCCGCTGCTTGTTCTGTGAATGGACTAATGAGTCTCTAGTGAATGGACTAATGAATCCTTAATCTTTCCATACATAAGAGTCACTGCTAGCCTGCTTTGACATGCATTTGTTTGCAGTTGCTTGGATGAGTTTTGGCTGGTTATCTCTGTAGAGGTGTGAATAATTGGTATTACTTCTAATAAAAATCACTTATGGTGATAAGGCCTAAAAAAAATGAGAATCCAAGAAGCTAACATTTTTTTTAAATCAGGAGGTCTTTGCAGAATAGAAAAACACATTTCTAAGTTCTCAGTGTCAGCAGCCAGTTCTGTGCGCTCTTATCTGGAAGTATGCCCTGTTGATCACAGTGCGCCTTGCTTTTGAGTAAATATGTATAGGATTGCTTTTGGTTACCTATATGTGTTTCTTCATTTAGACATCTTTTCTGAATCTTAAGCTTCTGTTTTGAAAAGATGTCTAGCACTTTACATGTAAAAGGAAAATATGCAGGCAGCATTTTACCCAATTTCTGAGTAAGGAAAGAATCTGCTGCTTTGTTTCACTATTCTTGTACAAGGACTGATTGAGTCACAGTGGCAATTGGTGTCCCTTCCTCCAAGATTTGGAGAATTTCCCACAGCTTCCTGCATGCTGGTGGTGTTTATATTTGCTGGAGTGGTGTTGGAGGAGTGTAATAAAACAGACAGGAGTCAATCCAGTTTGGAGAAGGGGCGTAGTTGCTTGCAAATTGGAATCCAGCTTGTAGGCAGGTGGATTTTGAAATTGCCCTTCCAAATATGTATATTAATTGAAGGAACTAGACACCTCTCTTGCCTTGTTTAATGATCTCCATACTGAAAGATTGTTGCTTAGGAAAGAGGTTAATTGCAGGTTTCAGAAGACAATATCTGGGAGGAGGGGCACCTTTCCTGGCCACTTCTCTATCTTGAAATGTCATGAAGTAAGCATCCTCCCACAGTACTACAAGGTCCGTTTAGTAGATGGTTATGTATATGTCTAGAACAGGGGTGTCCAAACTTTTTGGCAGGAGGGCCACATGATCTCTCACACTGTGCCAGGGGCCGGGGAAAAAAGAATTAATTTACGTTTCAAATTTGAATATATTTACATAAATGAATATATTAGAGGTGGAACTTATATGAATGAATGAAGGTCTTGCAATAGCTCAAGGCCTATGAAAGGCCTTGCACAAAGCAAGGCTGGCCTTTCCATCGCTGCCGCTGCTGCATCACAGATGTGAAACAACAAGCAGTGGAGGGAGCCCTCATTCCACAGCTCACGCAAGAGGTGAAACAGTTGGCCGTCATGCTGAGAGCAGTCGCATCAGGCTGGTGTGGGCTCCAGCAAGTCTCACTGAGGGCCAGATTGGGAGTCCTCGAGGGCCGCAAGTGGCCCCAGGACCGGGGTTTGGGCACCCCTGGTCTAGAATGTACTGTATATCCAGAGAAGGAGTTCTCTGTTGCATTCCTACCTTGGCTACTGAAACTAAGGTGTGGTCGCCTACCTAAACCTCCTGTTCCCTACTTTGCCTCAACTCTGCCAAATCCTCATGAATGAATATGACACACAATCCATTGTAGGTGGCATTCTTTTTTTCTTTTATTTATCTGTCCATCAATCTTATTGTGCAGCAAGTGGGCACTAAACTTGCAGGACAGGGCATGTGGTCCACTGACAAAGCAGGCGCACAGGCGTAGCTGTCATTGACAGCCTGACAAACATGGTAGTGAATTCAACCCCATCCCTCATTGAAAAACTTATGAATGGTCTCATTCCTTGGGTTGGGCATCTTTTATTTTTCCCCAGGCAAATCACAGATGGGCAGGATGACTGTATATATCTATAGTTGAAAAGAAAATGCTTCTGCACCATATCTGGGACAGTTCTGGCTTGCCTATATCAACATGGGAGCTCTGGAACCATAATATTATGATTCCTGGCTACTTGTTTGCAGTGGAAAAATAAACAGTGACTGTTCTGTGCAGCATCAATCTCTGCTTCTCAGTGTGACTTTCCTTTGTTTCTTATTCCTCTCCTCAATCTCAGGGTTTTAGGAGGTTGCTTTTACAAGGTGCAGTGAAGTGACCAAGAACCATTACAACAATCTCTGACATTTGCCACTTCTCAGATACACAAAAGGCACAATTTACAAACCTATGAACTATTTGGACAGGATTTTAAGAGTCGAACTAGATGTATAGATCTTTGCATTTTAAAGGGTTGTGCTAAATCCCAGAAGTGCTTCCGCTTTTAACTAAAAACCACTGGTGGGGGGCAAGGAGCGATGTGATAAATCTTTGTGTTTCCATGCTTTTTCCTCCAAGAATTGGAATGCGCCTACTGATTGGCTCCTGTCTGTTTCATTGCACTCTTCCAACACCACTTCAGCAAATGTAAACACTCCTAGCATGCAGGAAGCTCCAGCTGCCTAAGAACCTGCTCTGTGGGATTTGTAGAGGAACACCCACTCGCTATACAGTGGGAACTTTTCTGTTCTATTTACATATTTTATGATTTCTGCTGCATATTTGCATTCTATTTTGCTTTGCCCTTCTCCCCCTCTTATGTTGTGTTTTTTGTGTGTTTACTCTTTTAGCTGTTTTAGGTGTTTTTTTGTAAGCTGCCTCAAGCACTTCCCTCGTGGGAGGGAAAAATAAAATACAAGTTCTCTTGTAATGTCTTTAATTGGATGATTGAATGTAGAATTTTAAAGAATTCTGATTTTGCAAATGATCAATGGCAACTAGTGTTTCTTTTCAGACAATCTCATTATAAATTTCAGTATGTAATTAGAATGGATAGTATGAACTACTTGTTTACAACTATGTGTATGTTGATACTTTAGGACTCTCCATAGTCATATTTCTTGAAGAGGCTTTGAGAATTCTGCAGTACTACTGTGTACTTCAGTCAATTTTTATACAAAAAAAAAATGGATCACTATCCACTCTTCTATTCTTGCTGGAACCAGGCACACTAAATAGTGATTAAACAAAAGATTAAAATTCCATTTTTGTGTATGTTTAGCTGTTTAATGCTTCTTGATTCCTTTGGCAGTGTGTTCAGTGTAGTCTGGTAGACAACAGAAGGAGCTATTTGCAGCACTCCGTTTAAATCCATTTTTAGAATATTGCTTAATATTCCTTCTAGTCAGACCTCACTTTCAGTAGAGCGAGGGAGAAAACCTGGGTGAGGGGATTAGCTTTGTACCATAATTTAAAGTATTTTACAGGAAGAAGGACTTTTCTCAGTTGCATGAATGGTTTGGAAAACGGCTGGCTGCAATCTTATGGACTTGCTTTTGGTATAAAAGACGGTTGATGTGGCCACCATCACTGGACTACCTTTGGTTACTGAATGCAAGTGTGGTGTTGTCTTCGGCATGCTGAAGTGAAAGCTACATATAGGAGTTTTTATGAAAGCATAGTGGTTTATTATTTTGGCCCTGGGGGTGACACTCTTGTGCATTTATGCTTTTGTGCATTTATGCCACCATTGAACATCTATTTTTTAAACACATATTTAAATGTTCAAAGAAGTCAACATATTTATAAGCAGATTAAAAATCACAGCCCTGCTGAGTTAAGTCCACTTGCAAAATTCCAGCCCTAGCAAAAATACCTCACACTGCTTTTGCCTTGGTGTATTTCTAGGGTAGGGTTGTCCTGTAGTTTATGTATTCAGGTTTGCTGTAATTCACGATGTGAGTAGTGTATATTCAAGTATTTCTGATCTGAGAAGAAGTAAATGGAGTTGCTCTGTCCCTTGGGAAAGCAAAAAGTATGTGTGAAATTCTGTGGGAACTGGTATATAGGAGCTATTCTACATGGGACTGTATTGCCAGCACATATCTATATGAGACTGTTGTGTACAAGGACTCTTTATAGCATTCTACTCCATGGCTTCTACTACATTTCTTTCCATTTCTCTTAGATTTTTGTGGCAGGAGGATGATAGACAGTCTGCTCCTGGTTGAGTTAGAGTAGTTCCCACCCTATCATAGCAACTACAGTTCAGCCTATTTATCCAAGGATTTTTATCTGCAGATTTGTCTCAATGAGAATGGGGTGGAGGTACTGAAAGTCACACACACCTTTGCCTCCTTTGCCCTGAGCTGGCATCTCAGTCCATTTCCAGGCAGCCCAAAACACTGCAAAAAGGCTCCGCTTCGCCCAGGCAGGGAAATAGCCCTGGAAGAGGCTCCCCTTGCAAAGGAACAGTAACATTCCTGGAGCCCCTGAGCCAGCTGAGGCTGAATAGGGGAAGGGGGGACCAAAAACCTCTGTAGCCAGAACACAGAGCAAGGTGGAGCGCTCTCTCTCTCACTCACACTCACGGAGTGTTTGCCGAACCTTGGAGAGACAGGTGAGGGTGAGCAGAGAGCTGGACTACAAGTCCCAGAATGCTCTGGGGCAGAGGAGTTTCCATGATGGCTGTGGCCAGGGAGGGCTACAGGAGCAGCAGCAGTGAAGACGAGGAGGAGAACCTGCAGTGCTGTCGGGAGGCTGCCTGGAACACAGAGGACTCCCAAGCAAGCTCAGGATCTGACCTGCAAAAGGGGAAGGAAGGGGGAGGGGAGGGGATTGATAATGGCTGCCTTAGTTTCCTTCCATCCCGAAGTGTCAGGCTGCAGGCTGTATTTGTGTAACTCTATGGGATTTAGCACAACACGTTTTTTGTTAATCATGCTGAGTCACGGAACGAAACTAATGTGGATAAATAGGCTGTACCTGTATGTAAAACCCAGCTGCCCTTATGAGAGACAGGAAAGTGGCCAAAGACGTCAAACTCCATCAAATGCTTGCTCCTGGTTCAATTCAATAATTTTCTGCTGATACAAGGTGTCCAGTTCAATATCGTAACAGGTTCGGGGGGGAAACACACACATTTATCCTCCCCCCTGCCCCACCTGTTGGTTCCATGGGCTCATGTGTTTTATGGCTTCAATTCAACCTTAATTTAAGATTTTAACAGAAATATTTTATTAATGTTGTGAGTCTCCAATAATGTTTGAAGCCTCCAATAAAAATGTGGGATATAATAAGTTGAGGTATCAGTTACTTTCTTAGATACAAACTTGCTTATACCTATTTTGGATGGGGGAGGGGCGACCCTGAAAACCTTAAATCTGTGTGCTGTTGTTCAAAGCAAAAGAAACTTGATAATATGGAACCCTTTATGTCATTTACAATTATTTTGCTAGATGCATGACCTTTCCCAACTTGTGGGAAAGTACAATCAAAAGGTTTACCAGTTCTTCCTAATCCTTCATGCAGAAATGCTTACAATACTTACAACTTGAAAATGGGAGTCCTCTAACTTGTTCTTTTGACATATTCTTTTTCTCTTTGACACATCACAAGTCTTTGAAGACTATTCTTAATATTTCTTATCTAATGAATGAGACAGAGATCGGGGCATACCCTCATAGGAATATACCATTAAGATAAACCCCATTGCCTTACAGTGAGATCAGCAATGCAATGTGACAAGCAATGGTAGGAGGTTTGGCTTGGCAGGCAAAGCTCCAACATGCGCTTTTTGTGCACTCAAAACAGCCGTCCCATTCACCCTGAGCTGTTACTAGTGTTCAGTGCGTCATGTCTGGCCCCCCCCAGTTTGAAAGTAACTAGTGATGATATCATCACAGATGGTACTTCTAATATGTTGACCATGCAGAGTGGTATGGCGGCGGACAAATCTTGAGAAACACTGAAATACACCATTACTTATTACAGCAGCCATTTTCAATCTTTTTCAGCTCACGACACACTGACAAGGCACTAAAGTTGTCAAGGCACACTACTCGTTTTTAATTACATTATTATGTTACAATTAATTTAATTAATATAACTGTTACATTGAGGGCACAATCCTAACCAGGTCTACTCAGAAGTAGGTTCTATTTTGTTCAGTAGAACTTACTCTCAGGAAAGTGTGGTTAGGATTGCTACCTTAGATCATTACATGACAATGAAAGAAATTCACAGGAAGCTTGGAGAGGGAAGTATATGAGGATTCTGGAAAGGAGGAACAATGTTTTGAAGTAGGTGATCAAATTGTTATCAGTTGATATGCTTTGATATGCCAGGAAGTGTTGGTAAAGAGAGGTGAGACTGAGTACATACTGGAGAAATGTGGGGTGAAGGGAAGAAAGGAGATCTGACCGAAACAAGTGCAGGATTCACTGGGGAGGGGGGGGGAAGAGAGAGAGAGAGAGAATGTGAGGCAACTGATTCTGGACTTTGGAAGGTGGGGGAGAGGAGGGGCAGTAAGAGAGGAGTTAACTGCAGTTATGATTGGGGAATGTGTGTGCAGGAGGGGAGCAGGTGGGGTGGGAAAGAAAAATATCAATTGCCTGCTCATGTATTCAAGAAAGAGTGTGACCAAAAGCCCAAGCCTCTGTAGGTCTACTTGGAAGTAAGCCCATTATAGTCAGTGGGGCTTACTCCTAGATAAGTGAGGATAGGATTGTAGCCCAGCGCCCTTACTGTCAAAGCCAAAACCTTGCCAGTGGAGGCAACGCAGGGAGGGTCATTTTGGGGCATTGCAGGTAAGGAAAAGGATCCTTTTCAGCCAGCTGCTTCGCTGGCTCTGTACCTGCTTCCCACCTTCTGGCTTGCTGCTGGCTCCATGCTCCTGCCGCTGGGAGCTCTTCCAGGCTTCTCTGCCTGCCTGGCTGCCCAATCACAGCGTGGGGCAGGCACCAGCAACAGTAGGAGCTTCGAAGCCCCTTCGCAGGCTGCTCCTTTTTCTCCTGCTGCTGTGCAAGGCTCCAAGCAGCCACTTCTCCCCCCCCCCCCGTGCATGCAGCTGCTGCATGACTCCTTGGCCCCGTGGCACACCTGAGGCAGTCTCATGGCACACCAGTGCACCGCAGCACAGTGGTGAAAACCGCTGTATTAAAACATCATTACTTGACCCTGCCTTTAAATAATGGATGATGTTGTTTTTCTTAATAGTGATTAAAACTAATATTTTATATCGTGGGTATATTCAAAGCAGTTCATACACATTACACCAGCAATCCTTAAATAGCCCTGTAAGGTAAGACAATAGTATCTGGGTCCCGTTAGGGAGAAGGGCGGGATAAAAATAAAGTTTTATTATTATTATTATTATTATTTATTATCTGTGCATAGCAGATGGTGGGGGCTGAAACAGAGGATAATACCTTGTCAAGCACTATCCAGTGACTTCATTGCTTAGTGAGATTTGAATGAGGGACTTCCTGGCTCACAGCCCAGTCATTTCTTCACATTATAGACAGTTTAGACCAGGGGTGTCCAAAGTTTTTGGCCGGAGGGCCACATCATCTTCCTGACACTGTGTCAGGGGCCAGAGAAAAAAAGAATTAATTTACATTTAAAATTTGAATAAATTTGCTTACGTTTACATAAATGAATATTAAAGATGAACTTATATAAATGAATGAAGGTCTTGCAATAGCTCAAGGCCTATAAAAGTCCTTGCACAAAGCAAGGCTGGCCTTTCCTTTGCTGCCACTGCTGCATCACAGATGTGAAACAGCAAGCAGTGGAGGGAGCTCTCATCCCACAGCTCATGCGAGAGGTCAAATAGTCGCCCTCATGCTGAGAGCAGTTGTGTTGGGCCAGTGAGGGCTCCAACAAATCTCTGGAGGGCCAGAGGCTCATTGGAGACTGGGGGCTCCCTGAGGGCTGCATTGAGAGGCCTCGAGGGCCACAAGTGGCCCCAGGACCGGGGTTTGGGCACCCCTGGTTTAGACAGTTGAAATAAGTAAAACGTTGATTCTCTGGAAACTGATAAATCATACTTTCAAAATATTTGATTAATGATTCAGCTTGGTTTGTCTTACAAAAATGTAATAGCTGTCATGTTTGTTTTAAGGATTCCCCAGCAAGGCAGAACAAAGATGCTTACTTTGGCAGTGAACTAAAGAAAAAGGACTGGCATGATAGAGGACTTATAAGGAGAGACCTGGAACGTACAGGTATGTATGCTAATTTGGGGCATATTCGTTCAAACATGTAATTCTGTGATCCCATGTTTGGTAGCCTGAAGTTAGAATGATAGAGTTCCACAGACCAACCACACACTGAGTAAAGAAATATTTTCTTTTGTCCTAACTTTTCCAACACTCAATTTTAGTAGATGTCCCCTGGTTCTGGTGTTATGTGAGAGTGTAAAGAGCATCTCCCTATCCACTCTGTCCATCCCCTGCATAATCTTGTATGTCTCAATCATGTCCCCCCTCCGGCGTCTCTTTTCTAGGCTGAAGAGGCCCGAACACCATAGCCTTTCCTCATAAGGAAGGTGCCCCAGCCCCGTAATCATCTTAGTCGCTCTCTTTTGCACCTTTTCCATTTCCACTATGTCTCTTTTGAGATGTGGCGACCAGAACTGGACACAATACTCCAGGTGTGGCCTTACCATAGATTTGTACAACGGCATTATAATATTAGCCGTTTTGTTCTCAATACCTTTCCTAATGATCCCAAGCATAGAATTGGCCTTCTTCACTGCCGCCGCACATTGGGTCGACACTTTCATCGACCTGTCCACCACCACCCCAAGATCTCTCTCCTGATCTGTCACAGACAGCTCAGAACCCATCAGCCTATATCTAAAGTTTTGATTTTTTGCCCCAATGTGCATGACTTTACACTTACTGACATTGAAGCGCATCTGCCATTTTGCTGCCCATTCTGCCAGTCTGGAGAGATCCTTCTGGAGCTCCTCACAATCACTTCTGGTCTTCACCAGAAGTGAATGCAAGGAACTGAATGTACTGAATGCAAGGAACTGGGGTGGTTTTAACCTGGTATCAATACTGTTCACACATTTCCCAAGATAAAGTCAGAAGACAAGGCCTGGAGCACATGGTGAGCAGGAGCCTCCCATATCTTACTGCAGGTTGTTTGTTTCTCCTCATTGCTTGCTACTCAGCCATAGCAAAAAACTTACATGAGTGATGGCTTGTGTGAGGGGAGAAGACTGGGTAAGGCTGAGGTTCTTGCTGCCTCCAAGAATTGAAGTCTTTTGTGTTTATCTAGGCAGCCACTCTTTCCTCCCTGCTGCTAACCTTTGAACAATCAGGATGCCTTTCAGAGACTTTTAGGTTTAGCCAGTTGAATGAGAATGCAGCATAAAGTGACACAATATGCAAGGTACAGGGAAAGAGAATAGAACCAGCGTCCACCTCCTCAGTATGAGGTAGAGTGCTCCTTGGAAGGTGGAGGTTCCAAAGATTCCATTGCAAAAGCTCTGGCATCTTAAACTTAAACATAAGAGGAGGGAAGGAAAATTCGAACCAGTCTTACCCGAAAGCTGCTATAACTTCCTGTTTTGAAGCAAGATGAATTAAATGTGTGAGGGCTATACAGTACTTCCCTGTTCTACTTAGCCTGGCAAGAAGTGGTCACAGCCAATCAAAAGTGCAGCAGCTCAGCACTTGGGTACAGCCCTACAAGGGGCAAGGGTTGAAGGATAAATATGGTCCTGGGAAAGGGGAATTAGTAGCAAAAGCCATAACTGGCTCACTCTATTATCAGAATGCCTGACATGCTCCTATAACAAAAGTTCCACCCTCAATGCCACCATCTCGAGCAAGGGTGTCAAACAAGGCCCAGGGGTCTGATGCGGCCCAAGGAACCTTTTTATCCGGCCCTCAGGCTCGCAGCTGCTGAGCCATGCTGAAGTGCTACTGCTGAAAGGGCAGCCCACTTGAAAATTGAGCTCTCCCATATCTTGAATATGATCACGATATGTATATTTTCTCTTCTGTCATTTGTAGCTAATGAGTTCCCAAGTGAGAAAAAATGCTTATTTTTGGTCATGATCTGTTTAATGACATCACTTCCTGCCTAATGACATCACTTTTGACACTCAGCAGGCATCATGAATGCTATTCGGCCCTCTGTATGAAATGAGTTTGACACCCCTGATCTAGAGGGAATTTGATGAAGGTCAGAAAGGCTGTCCCTGTAGCAGCATCGGAACATCAGTATCTTATATGATGATAAGAGCTAGCGGTCAGATGGATATGGCTAGTCTGGAGGAAAGCACTCTCAACCGGGTAGCGTTTGGGTGCCTAGGAATAATTGTCAGAGCAGGGTTGTCGGTTCAGAGGCCAAATAGTGGAACCAATAGAAAGAGATGAATAGGAGGATAGACCGTGCATGTGCACATTTAAAGATGCTCTTTGGCCCATGTTTCATGTGGGGTCACCTTTCCTCCAAGAAAGGGCATGTAGCGATAACTTAATACCTTGTGCTGTTTCTTTAGCGCACAATGAAAATTGAATGCAATCTTCCTGCTTGAGAAATTAGTTATGAAAATGGAGGGGAACATTTTTGCTGAATATGTAACATATATTGTGTGTAACATACGTTGAGATACATCTGATCTAATGTACTTGGTTTAGTTTTAGTGCTGTTCTATTGAAGGGTGATTTTTCCCCCTAAAGCTGCAATTGCCAAGCAACATATTGACAGTAGTATTTGGTGTGCTTGAAACCATGCCACCACAACTGCTTACTATCTTAACTGCTGTGGAGTGTTTCTAGGAAATCATTATGCTAGTGACAGAACATGGGGCAACAAGTATTACCTATAGCTGTGGGATAATAGGGAAGCTGGCAAAAATAGCTTCTTGGGGTTTGAATGTAGGTGAACGCTTGTCCAATTAGAATGTGATAAACATTAATTACTCCACTTGCTTTACGTCTTGGCTGTAGGAAATGGAGAACAGGGAAAACCATATCCTATGACTGATGCTGAGCGAGTTGACCAGGCATACAGAGAAAATGGCTTTAATATTTTTGTGAGTGAAAAAATTTCTCTCAACCGCTCCCTGCCAGATATAAGACATCCAAAGTGAGTACAAGTTTTTGTTTGGTTTTCTTGTGGTACCAGAAGGACGAGTTCTTAGTTCTAGATTCCATTTTTCTTTATCTTGCCTTCTAGTGCAGCTGGCGTTGACCTTGTTGTCACATGGGTTGATAGACTTGAGCTGTGTCTGGTACATCAAACAAGAAATATCTTGCTTCAGTAACCCTTATTGAGTTGCAAACAAGTCATTACAAAAGTCCAGAAATACAGCCTACCTTGTAATTTACAGTTACCAACAATTGCAATTTAACTCTTCATGCATTTTATCTTGACGGGTTTTGCTGAAAATGTTGGCTTGTACTTATTTCTTTGTGCTTGCTTAAAAAAAATATTCAGCACTGCTATCTTCCAGTAATTGTTTTG
The DNA here is from genome assembly GCF_035046505.1 of Tiliqua scincoides. Taxonomy (NCBI): domain Eukaryota; kingdom Metazoa; phylum Chordata; class Lepidosauria; order Squamata; family Scincidae; genus Tiliqua; species Tiliqua scincoides. The sequence continues at coordinate 196,199,736 of NC_089822.1, forward strand.
ATGGTGTGGATGTGCTTCATTGTTCTTATCAGCTAATTAAAAGTTTGTGGTACTGCAGCGTCATTGGTTAACAGAGGTTGTTGCTTTTTCCTTTTGTGGAGAGTTAAATGGGGTTGTGGTGTCTAGGTTGCAGCTTACTAATGCTATATTTTTGAAGTATTTTTGTTTAATGTATTGCATGCTAATATATTACACTGTGTCTTAGCTCAAACAATGTTACTTTCTTACTTGTTAAAGCATGAATTGTCTTCAGTTTTCCTCTTCTTTTTTGCAAGTATCTTATATGAGAGCATGTGAACTGTATGAGAACTGCTTGGGGTAGGGGAAAAGAACTTTCACACTTTATCCCCCTTACTCCTGTTCTTTTCTGGATTTCACCCTTTATTTATGTGCACTGTTTACAAACAACAGCTTTAAAAGGGGCAATGCTTCAATTCATGTCAATGTGAAATTACACTACTTTTATAGGATGAAATTTAAGAGCCACAATGTCTGTGGTAAGACTTTTCAGGTCACCTTTTTTCCACATCAGCCCTTGAAAACTATTCCCAGAGTAATGAACACAAGCATTTTATTTCTCATGACTGGAAGCAGTAGCCAGCTGTGGCTTCCAGTTATGTCTGACTGTGGTTTTCAGTCAGAATGGCATTGTGAAGGGTCTTTCTATATTTCCCATAATGAAATTCTGTTCTGAATTAAAGTCATGAAATTGTTTCAAAGAAACATTTCTCTGTTGGCTGGTGAGCTGAAATCACAGCTGGACTTTATATTGCAAATGAATTTCTTCCATTGTACATTTGGCAAATTGTGTACTTGAGATCATTTTGACTGTCCGTGCCAGACCAAAATGGGCCGCTGATGAGCTGTGGTTCTTTTGGGAGGCATTTGGGGACATTTTTCCTTTTTTTTTTTTTTCTTGTGAGACTGGAGGGAGAACATGTTGGGAGATCTGTACCTCTTCCCTGATGTGAGTCACTGAGACCTATCCTTCATTGATTTGTTTAATGCATGCTGTGTATCCTGAATGTTTTTAATATTAGCTACTTCATAAGATAAAAGCAATGATGACCTTAGCTGTTATAATGTGATATTTCATATACAGTGGTCAAGCTAACTATGATCATTCATTTTCTAGCTGCAATAACAAGCTATACCTGGAAAAACTCCCTAACACCAGTGTAATAATCCCATTCCACAACGAAGGATGGTCATCTCTTCTCAGAACAGTGCACAGTGTTCTAAATCGCTCTCCTCCTGAACTGATAGCTGAAATTGTGCTGGTGGATGATTTCAGTGACAGAGGTACTTCTCTTGTAATGTCAGTTTATACAGATACACTACTGGACAAAAAACAAATGGTATATTGCACATTGTTTTGCACAATTGTATTCAAAGATTCCTTCCTCCTTAAGAAAGAAACCTTTCAGAATATTTCAGTTTCAATATATGAGGTAGTTTGAAACAAAGTATAGTTTTTGTTACAAATGTATCTATTTCTACAGGCTGTCATATAGAATAGTGGTTCCCAATGTGGGTTACATATACCTCCAGGGGTATTTAGGGGTACTTGAAAAAGAATTGTATAATGGCGGAAAAAGGTAGGTCTGTATTAGAATGCCTTGCAGGCTGGCAAGGCAAGAAGGAAGGCAGCTAGCTGGCTTCTAGTTTCTGACCATCAATTAGTGTATTACCAGATATGGATCAGTAGTTGAAAACATATAAATTTGAAATAACAATTACAAACATTTTTTCTAATATGAGGGGTACAATTTATGGAAATGGGGTACACAAGTGAAAAAATGTTGGGAACCACAGGTAGAGAAGATAACAAATAAGTGTTATTGAATTGGGCTTTAAAATTCTCAGTACACTTTAATAAACTGTCTGTGAACACTTAAATTAAGTAGTACATGGTTTTTCCACCTGCTCTCATATGTGAAATACTTTTGTACATTAAACCAGAAGTGAAAAATACTCCAGTGTAGTTATGCATACCTTTATCGAGACAGATTAATTTTTATCCATTTCATATTTATTCATCTAAAACAAAATGTTAACATTTTGACTTGATGAATCTGTGAAAAAATATCAGGCATCCAGGTTAGATGGAACTTTAGTCTGACTCTTTGATCACTGAGGTTTAGCTTGTCAGAGACCTCTCCTGGATGCTTTCTAAGTTCCTCAGATGTTTGTATCAGCACAAGCTACACAGTATTTTAAGTATATCTGACAGAGTTAAAAAGTCTGGTAGTACTTTGCACATGTAGGGCAAATTTCATGGAGTTCAACTCTGTGCCCATATCTTTTTTACCTTGCAAGCGGAAAAATAACTTCAGAGAAATGATTGTGAGAGGACAGGCTGGTAGGGAAAAGTTACGCACCCTCTTTTTATTTGCCCTTCCTCCATTCCCTTTGCAGCTTCCAATAGCTGCTTTTGAAATTGATTTTTTTAAATGTTGGATGAAAATCTTGTAGAGCTTCATGCAGCATATAGTTTGGCCTTGAAAGAATTGAAAAAGTACTTCTAATCCTAATGCATCAACATCACATTTCTAGAAGTTTTGGTGACTAGGATAGGATTTGTTGAGCCTTTTGGACAATTCTAATAAGTATAAATCTAGCTTTCCACTTTTCTGTTGCATATTTTACACACTTGGGACCCTGGCATAGTGATATACATTCCTCTGTAATCCCAGAATTATTTTTGGGAAACTGTGGAAACACAAGTGATGTGATAGGGTATTAATAGGTTACAGTTTTGTGTTAGCAGTTCATATGTGGTGTATGTACTGAATTTGTAATTAACAGAAAACAACCTCAGAATTTTCATGATTTTATGCCTTAAGAGTACAAGAACTACAGAATGCTTTGTTAATGCTACTTCAAAGACAATTAGTGGAGAATATTTTGCTGGCGAAAAGTAGTTGTTTGATCTTGATGTTCATAAATGCATAAACTCTGTAACCAGCTAGTGTGAAACTCATACTGACTTAAATTATTTTAACATGTTACCTCACAGCTGCAATAATAAAACGGAATTGTGACTCTTTATTCCTTGCAGGCAAAGCTTGTCATTATACTTTGGGGTTAGAAAATATTTTTAAATTTAACATCACCAGCAAATTCCCTTTATTCCTGTTCAGTTGAGAAAACTGGAAATGGTTTAAGTTAGTTTATTTTAAAAAAAAGGTTACAGCATGAAGACAAATTTTATTTTTCCTATAAATTGGATTATATTTTCCCTCTAGGATAGATAGGTTTATTTCAGATTCCTTGCCATTCTTACTACAGTATAGTTATTTCTCCAACCTGCAGGGGGGCTTTTGCAACCATGTAAAGTGCATTTAGATTCTTCCCTGTAGTATTTAAAAATTTTAACAAGGTCTCTCACACTACAGAGTTGTGATTAAAGCAGTGTGGCTAAAATAAGAGATGCTTTTCAGCTCATGTGATTCATTCACACTGGAAATTGTAGCGTGAGCTCAATTACATTCCAGTTTCTCCTGGTAGACAGGGAAAGACAGGATGCAAATATTTTAAATAAAATAATTTGGTATTGTACTTAAGGCTCAGTGGTTTAGTTGTCATTTTTATGCTTGAAACAAATACTAAAAACCACTTACAACAATAGAACACTAGAGATAACAGAACATGTTAAAACTGAAAATTAACTAAATTGTTTCCTTTTTCTGGCCTCTGTAATTATTGTTTGCATTGGTATTCTGCTCTTCTTTCAGGAGCATACGGCTAGTCTTATTATGATCTCAACAATCCTTTGGGGTAGTTCAAGTTGATAGAGAGTAACTTGCCCAAGTCCCTGCCCCTTATAAGGGGTTGTGCATGGATTTGAGTAGGTCTTCTCAGCTGAAATATAACATTAACTACATCATGTTTTTGTGGTGCTTTTCTGTGATATTAGCCTCCTGTGCTTAAAACGAAAAAATTCAAAATGTTATGATTCTTTGTCATGGCTTCTCATTTTTTTTTAACTTCTGCTTTTACATCAGTAGAAAGTACCATAGCACTCCTTTCTCTTCAAACTAAAGCTTTTCTCTAAACTATTGATCCTAATTTCTTTGTCATCTTTAATAGGTATGAGTGATATCTTTTTATTAAGTATGTGCATTCACTAACTTGATTATACCAAACTATGATATGTACTGACTATAGGTTGTGCCTCGTTATCCACTAGGGGTTCTGGAACAGAACCCCCAATGGATTAAAAAAAAAATTCAGTAGATACCAAATCAGATGCACTTCCAGGTTTCTTGCTCCTCTGTTGTCACCCCACAATGCATTGGTATAGACACTATACTGCATTCAGCCACTAGATGGGGCGAATAATGGAATCTAATGGAATGAAATTGTAATTATTTAACAGTGCTGAGGAAATTGAATTTTCGTTCTTTTTTTCCCCTTGTTACAAGGCATTTAAAGGTGGACTTTGGTAACAGTGGTAAGTCAAATCAGTGGATACCGAGGTTCCACCTGTATAGCTAAGATTTGAATGGCAACAGACAAGCCATGCTTGAATGCTGCTTGCATGTGTTCATTTTCTCTCTGTTCAGCACTTGGCTTCAAAACCTCTCTCCTGTCTCCATGGTACAGCAGCTTCTTGATGATAAGACACAGCTATAACTGTGGTCTGATTTCTGAATTTGTTCATAATGTCAAGCCACAATGAATACAAATTGTGACTTTTAAACCCACTTCAAGTTATAGTTTTACACCTTAGTTTGACAATTCCTCACAAACCATGGTCTATAAGCTGATGTCGGTTCAGACACAATGACAAGCTACAGTTTGGCATGACTTAAGACAGGCATTGAGACTGCATATTGTTGATGCTGAAGAAAAATATCTCTTTTCATGATAGTGAAACTATCATAAAAATTGCCCTCCAACATTTGATAAGTTAGTAACCGTATTGTAGAAAATGTTTATGGTTATGATTTTTCTATAGTATAACTCTAGTCATAGGCCTTCCAGGCAGGTAGGCATTGGTTATAGGTCTAGTTAACTAAAAATACGAAAAGACTTGCTAAGACAAGAGCAGCGCTTAAAATTTCTGCATTGCAAACTGACTTCAGAATCCCTGATACTTAACTGAAGGACCTTTACATAGACAAATGGCTTTGTGTTCTAATTTCATTCACTATTGATTAATGCTAAACTCAATTAAGCTGTTTCATATCCTTGCAGGATGTTGATTATATCTCCATGAGCTTATTAATAGGATGGCTCAAACAGCTTAATGCTTTCTCAGGTATGTGAATCATTTGTGTAGCTGTTGGAAAGAACTGGTCTATTTCCCATTTGATTTTAGAACTGTTAAGTAGTGTGTGATCAGATCTTTTCTTGGCTTTATGGTAAGTTCAGATGTTTCCAAATACATGAACAGAGTAGTGTGTGCAGTCACCCAAAGTTAGTTCACGAGTGTGTCTAATAGCTATGTGAAAGGGGATTAAATAGCTACTTGTCATTTGCACACTGAGTTATAATTGGTGTTTTCTTGCAGTGTTCATAGTAAATTGTAGTTAACTTTTGATCCTTTGAAAGAGACACCTTGCATCTTCTGTGCCTTATGTTGTCTTGTTGAAGTGTCGTAGGCTGATTATATTTTTGAATGTTATCCCATATTTGGACTTTAGATCTGTCCATGCTAATTCAGAAGCAGCATCTCCTCTAGTATTGTGAATACAAAGGTGAAAAGTGCATGGAGCTTGCGTTGCAGTCAACAGATGAAGTGAATAGTGGTGAAGGAGTTTGTTTGCATTATTTATAGGTAAAGAAGTTACCTGTTACATGTGTATCTGAATTAGGTAATTGATGTGCATTTTGTTTTAATTGACAGAAGTGTGGTCCTGGATTGTATGGAATATATTAATATCCTAGTAAAGGATTTGCCTAAATAAAATTTTTTTATTAGCCTAAAGGTGTGGAAATGGCTATGATCTTGTTTGAAGAAATCCAGTGTATAATAATCATGTTAGATCTTCCCAATATCAGAAAATACTAGGGGTTTTTTATGCTTCTGGTCATACTGCTAAACTATAGCTTTCCTACTGAAGCCTGCAAAGTTGTCTTAGGGATGTTGCTGCTGTTGTTCTTATAGGAGCACCCCCTCATTGTGGGGTTGTCTCCCCGGTGGCTCCTACTCAGAAGGAGGGGTGAGGACCAGGTCTGAAGTCCGCGTCACAACCGACCTCTCACAGACTATCTCACTCTGCTGTTACCCTGCACATGCCCAATCTTGTCTGATCTTGGAAGCTAAGCAGGGTCAGGCCTGGTCAGTACTTGGATGGGAGACCACCTGGGAATACCGGGTGCTGTACGCTTATACCATAGTCTTTCAAGACTGAAGGTTGCCAACCATTGGAGGAACCAAGTGGGCCTCTGATAATTGTGTAGGGAGCGAGTTGTTGCATCCAGCTTCCTCCTCCACTAGTTATGGCCAGGTCTGTCCCTGGGTTAAGAGTCCTGGTTCTGCTGCAAGTTAGGCAAGCTACAGTGCTCTCAAGAACCCACTAGAAAGTCTACTCATTACAGTGCATCCTGTATGCACTGCTGTGGACCACATCCTTTCCTGGATGTCTCCTACTGGGTCTGCCCCCAAGGGCTTAAAGCCCTCTAGTCCTGGGCTGCTGCTCCTCTCATCCTCCACTCTCTCCCCCTTCATGCCCTGCCATTCTGGTCCCCTCTTCCCTCCAATTCCCCACCCTCTTTGATCAGCTGAGCCAGTGTGGGCCCTGCTCTCATGTCACATGGAGCAGTCTCACGGAAGAGGGTGGTGCCTCCATGTACCGGAGAAGCCCAGGTGAGTCCAATGCTGAACATTCATATGTCTCTTTAATTTCAGGCACTGTCATTATTTCTTATCTGCCTCGCGTCTCATACTGTTTCCCAATGCCACTACTCCTAATAGTTCAGATTCAGAAGTAAATATAACATATACAAAAAATATAAAGATTTTAGACATTGACTTTTTGTTCTAGGTTCTGGAAACACATGTCTCAAAATGAGAAGGAATCAGTGTGTTATAACTTCCTTTGATTTTCCCCCCTACAGAACACTTGAAAAAGCGCTTGGAGGATTATATGGCCCAGTTTCCTAAAGTGAGGATCCTTCGAACAAAGAAGAGAGAAGGATTGATAAGAACCCGAATGCTGGGGGCTTCTGTAGCAATAGGTGATGTTATCACCTTCTTGGACTCTCACTGCGAAGCCAACGTGAACTGGTTGCCACCTCTGTTAGGTGAGACAATATGAAATGCTGTGTAAATGCTGTGTTTCAGTCTGATGAACAAAGATACCAGTGAACTATATTATAACATGTCTAGGCTATATATTAATTGATCTAGAAACTCAAAAGCCTAATTGCTGAGTTAATGAATGTATTTTTTCTTCAAAAGTTTTGTTTTTGTACTGTACCCATTTTTGGACTCCCTCCAATTCTTGGATTGACTTTTGGTTGAGAAGGAAAAAAATATCTGGTCATCCCATGGAGAGATTGCTGATATAACTCACTATGGGTCATTGTCTCAGTTTGATTATCCTTTGGGGGCTATTTGGTTGCAGTGGTAAATGATATTGACCTGCAATTAGTCAGAAAATTGAGGCTGATTAAACAGTACTGTGCAACTCAATATATTTACATTCTCTCCTAAAGTGTTGTTTGATGTCTAACTTGTTCAAACTTTATTGTAATTTCTACCTAAAATGTGAACAATTTACATTTCCCTGCTGTGAGGTTAAAGGTGCAATCCAAACTGACAGTTAGGCCAGCGCTAGTCCCTTGCACCGGCCCAGAAGCGTTGCAAAAGTGCTTTAAAGCACTTTCACACCACTCTGGAGGCAGTTCGGCAGGCACAAGGGAGTTGCGCTGGCCTCCCTGCAGTGTTTTGGGCCCTGGGGAAGGTGAGTTTACATTGGCTGAGCTCGACTGAAGCAGGAGTCTGGGGGCTGTTGGGGCAGAGGCAGAAGGGAGGCGTTTCAGGGTGGGGGGAGGGCAGGTGGCAGGTGTTCCTGCAGGTGGGAAGCGGGAGGCAGAGCCAGGATCCAACAGTTGTGCTGGATCCTAACCCTGTTCCTGGGTAGCCTGGACCAGCCCCAGGCTGCTTAGTTTTATGCCACTAATTTTGGTGGCACAGATCTGAGTAGCCCCATTGCGGCTGCAGTGGCTCTCCCTGGGGTAAGGGGAAGTGGTTCCTTTTGCCCCAGGCTGAGCCACTAAGTGCCCGAACCTTGTGCTGGGGACCTGTTGGAAAACTGTTGTAAGGGCAAGGGTCTTTATATGGTCCTGTGATGTGTCCAACCTGTGAACTTCTGTATGATTTCCTTGTAGATTTTCTGAGATACAAGCATCTCCTGATCATTTGATAGGTTAGGGACCGGAGCTTTGGTGAAAAGTGGAAAAGGTTGAAAAGCGAAACCTGGGGTTTTTTTTAGTTTACAAACGTTGCTTTCAATACTTTTTTAGCTAGCAAATTGCAAATGCCTTTTTTTATCTTGCAAATTTTTGCTGTCACACAAAAATTTCTGCAAATGGACTCTCACTAATGCCTTCAGGAATGGGAATAGACCCAGAGTTAAAGTTGGTGTGTGGTATGTCATGCACACACATGCTCACCCCAAAACCATTTGAATGACCATGTTATATGTAAATCAACATGGGGGAGGGCAGTTTTAGTCTTTAGACCAGCAGAGAGAGGTTGAAAGAGAAGAGCATGCGTTGAATGAATGATTTCTGGGTATAATTGAGCATCGAAAAACGAACCGTTGGAAATCGGGGGATACCTGTATCTGAAATACTTCAATAGCAAGTTATTTTCTTAGAGTTTATCAAATTATAAAATAAGTCTTTGATATTTCAACAAGTATGAGCCTTATGGCTATTTCGCCCCACTGTAATAAGTTTTGTGTTGCCAAAATATTTTACATTTCTTTGTGCAAATTATTTCCTGCCTGAATCTGGCAGAGAACTTGAAAACACCTTACTGTATTTAGTGTTAAGTGGATCATTGCCTTATTGAACTAGTTGTGAACTTGTGCAAAATGAGGTGAACTCTCAGATTATTGTTTAAAATGAGGCTTAAGTATTCGGCTATGTCTGGAACAAGTGAACCAATCAGAAAATCTCACTTTTTAAAAAGATTATTTTTGTTCATTTATAAAATGCCAAGCAGGTTAAAGGTTGCTAAACTCAGTAGAAAATAATCGCCTTTAGATGACCAAATAATGTGACTTCTTACAAGGCATTTGAATTATTATTTTATTTTTGTTTTCTGTCTTGTACTGGCGTACAGGCCTTTTAGATGCATACATAACAGAATGCAACAGAATACTTGACTGGCTACTCAAATGTGCAACTTGCCTTCCCTTGCTGCTAGGCCTTCATTGTCCTGTTAGGACTGTCAGGTCATGCCATTACAGCCACTACTAGCAACATTCCTGATCTTTGCCATTGTTAAATGCCCAACAGCCCTGTTAGGGTGCCAACCAAAATCTAAACCCTCTCCAAAAATCCTTCCTTCTATTCTGCTAATAGTGCACAACCTTTAAGAATCCAAGAAGAGCCCAACTAGATCATTTATTGTTTCTGCTGATATAGTTAGGGAGCAAGGGGAGAGTACCTGAGGCTACTATTGGATTTAACATGTCAAATCTGAATAGCCTGTGGTAGACTGACTACCAGTTCTGCCCCTCCTCAAAAACCCTTTGAAGTCGGTAAAAAAAAAAGATGCATCTCAAAATTTATATTTGTCCTTAGAGAATAGTTGCCTTCCCAGGATGCTGCTTCTAGATGGTTATTGGAGAAGAAAACTAAAATCAAACTGTACTCAGAAAGCAGGCAACTTTAGATTTTTGTAGTTGGTAGATAAAATAAACTGGTATGTTTTTGTGGTAACAAGCTTAGATATAGACATGCTGAACCTTCTGTATGCTGTACTGTACGCTCATTCTTTGCTAAAGATGAAAGGGAGTACCAATGACAGATTTAACACATTTCTCTGTGTCTCTCAGACCGTATTGCTCGAAACCGCAAGACTATTGTTTGTCCAATGATAGATGTAATAGACCATGACCACTTTGGCTATGAAACACAAGCTGGTGATGCAATGCGAGGAGCATTTGACTGGGAGATGTATTACAAGCGGATCCCAATTCCTCCTGAATTACAGAAACCTGACCCGAGTGACCCTTTTGAGTAAGTTCTTGAAACAGTGTCAATAGGTGTCTAACAAGCTAAGCTGTCACAGAGATGGTAGGCTCTTGGCACTGGTGCTTTCAGACAGATAGAAACTACCCTTTGCTTCTGTTTTAGGTAATTCATTTCAAGAGATGTGACCTCTGTCATGGTACTACTGTCTTCAAACCTACCATCAATGGAAGGTTAACACTTTTATTATAATATGTGGTATATAATGTAACTTCTTATCATGGTCACTGAAATGTAATTTAGCATCTTTGTGTTGCACTAAGCAAAACACTGTAAAAGCCAGGCAGCTTGTATCTTACGTTAAAGAAGCTTGTTGAACAAATGCAATGAGTGCTGTGCTATGCAAAACCAACATTCTGGTACCCAGCAACTTTTGTTTTTTCTATGCCTGGAAGACATAGACTCAGATAAACTTTAGTCCTCAGTTTGCATCTTGGTTCCTTTCTGGAGGTTTGTCCAGAAGTCAAAGCAGACACAAGCCAGAACATCGCTCTCATGCCTGGGCAACAGCACAAAGACAGACTACGCCTGTATGAAATCACGATGTGGGTGTCCATAATTGGGGGGCACAGTGTACCGGTATGGTAGATGATCAGTCATCTAAAAAAATTGTGTTTAATTTATGGTTTCTTACCATAATCCAAATAAGGAGGGGAAGAATATTACAGTATTAATATGCTTGACATTGGGTCGTTGTTGGAGATGTGCTGATCCATGCTGATCTATGTTGTCAGCTGAAGGCTTGACATAGTATAAAAAATGTTGTAAAGTAAGATATTGGCAGAGGTCTGCAGTATCACTGAAATGGTTAAAAAAATCAAATTTGGAAGAGTTTGTGTGGTGGTAATGTAATTCATGTAGATCTCTGTATTGGTTTTTAATAAAGAGTCTAATTTTGCCTTAAGGTCTCCTGTAATGGCTGGAGGATTGTTTGCAGTCGATCGAAAGTGGTTCTGGGAACTGGGAGGATATGACGCAGGTCTGGAGATATGGGGTGGAGAGCAGTATGAAATATCATTTAAGGTGAGCTATTTTCATAGGAAAATATAGTGGATAATTAAATAATTTTAAGCATGAAGCACCAGTTTGCACCCTTCTTGATTGATTGTATGTATAAAATGTGTTGAAAGTAAGGACGTTTTCTGCAGTATTTCTCATAAAGGGCAGCATACTGTCAGAAGGAAGTATTGGCCAAGAGTTCACAGTTTTTGTCAAGTAACATCATTTATCTGTGATTTTTATACCACCCATCTTCCAAGGAGCTTAGAGTGGTGTATATAGCTCCTCCTCTCCATGTTCCTTTTTTAATTGTGCTTTTATTTAAGCATGCTATTGGTTTGCAGTTGCCTCTCAGATGATATCCAGTGACTTCTATATCCAGCTGAAAAAGTTACACTCACTATCCCAGTTTGAGTCTAATTCAGACTAGCAAAGGACATAGCAGATAATTTAGCCTTGCCAGCCACCACACATCCCTTCCCTGATAATTACAACCATTTTTTGTTTATGGCTCTCCCCTATTGGTTTCCAAATCTGAACTCTTGATGATGCCTTGATTATGTTGTAAGAATCCATCAACTACAGTCATTTGGCAATTAACGTGCAGCAAATGATATTTTCTTCCCATTGTTTATCTACAAAATGAGTGATAAAGACACATTGGAAGTTTCTTGTTTCCCCTTTGAGATTCCCTTACACTTAGTTCCATTTATCCTTTTTACTATTGTGTGTAGAGAAATGGTGTAATAATGTAATTCTCTGCAGGAGAGGGTAGAAGCATCATTCATCTTCTCCAACTTGGACCTTTTCTAAAACAGTAGTTTCCAAGAGTGATGACAGTGACTCAGCAAGCTCTTTGTCTTTGAAATGCTGGAGCAGACACTCACTGCTTGATCTGCAGGAAATGAGACTACTTCATTCATCTGCCTACTTACTCTCTCTGAGATAAAATGGGTACTTCAGGCCAGGGATGATGATTTATGGTGGGTTAAATTCACTGTAATTAATCCCTGCAAAAGGCCTCTTTTTCTTGTATTGTGTCACAGAAAACAACATTTAATTGAAAGATGTGATGTATTATCAGAAGTTAAGATAAGTTGATGCATTCTAATGTCATTATTTCTGATGTCATTATTTCTGGCAAAATTGTAAAAATACACAGGTTGTTCACATCAAGAAAAGAACAGAATTTATGAAGTTTCATTGTCCATTTTTAACCTGTATCTGTTTTTAAAAAGATTCTGAGATCCTGTCACTTGAAGGAGCATTAAAAAATTGACACAAAGCATCTCCCGAATAAAATAAATGGAAAACGTTTTTATCTTTCAAGGGCAAACCTTGCAACTCATTTTTAACAAAATCTTAGCAAAGCTAATGGGAGGAAACTAAGTATACATTGACAGGAAGCAGGACAGTTCCTGCTTCCTGTTAAGGTTCTGGCTATGTCCCTCCAGTGTGCAGGCTGCCTGCCTGCATGTCACATTTCTCAGTTAAGCAAAAAAACTGTTCTTCTGTTAAGCGAGAAAATGCATTCTTCCACTGCTAATAAAGAAAAACAAAGGTAATGGTGCAGGAGACCTGCAGAGTACTGTAGATACTGGATCCTTGTATACTGGATCTGCAGATGCGGGGGGGGGGGCACCTTTCTAATTATTTGGAACCACTGTTGTGATTCTCAGCCCTAATGTGCAAACTCATCCTAGGTTGTTTGGACTCTAGCCAGCACTATTAGAAACAAAATAAAATGTGTGTAGATCGGATTTTAGCATATTTGCCTACAAGGAGGCGCATAGAAAATGGTAGTCTTTTAAGTGAATTGTTTACTGATGCTACATAAAATACTGGGTGGATGTAACAAGTTCTACCTCCTATGCCAGCTGCAGTGAAGAGAAAGGGTAAACAAATTGACAGAGAACAGCATGCTATTTTACTGGTTATAGCTGGAGCTGAAGTGGTTTCAACTAAAAGCACTGATTTTTCAGTAATTGAGCCTGTCTTCCTCCTTCCACATAGTCATTTATACTCCTTGTTCCTTTATCTTCATTTGTTTCATAGATTGCATCCCACTATTTTACTGAAGGTACTGAACTAAACTTTCTCTATAGGAGACCAGCTTTACTTGGAAATTTGATTCACTTGTGTTGTCCTACTTCTATCTGAGAAAGTAGCTGGCTACCCTAGTGCTTGTTTTTGTACCAGAAGCAAAAATGTTTTCTGAAAATGACTTGTGATTGTACTGTATAATGTAAGCTATTGGAAGTAGCCCTCAGACACCTTTGACTTAACCTGAAGTATAGAATGCATGAAGTCCAGAGACATCTAGTAAGATGCACTGGGTTTCGCTCAGATAGTACCGTGTTCCTCTTAAGACATTTTACGGCTGTTTCCCTATATGTGTGCCCCCTTTTAAAAATTCAAGTGTGGAAATATAGTGTAAAAAGTGCTTTGTTGGGATTCCTTTCTGCATTTGGGGGTGAGGGTCACTGGCATTTCTGAAGAAGGGGCAAAATGCTAAGTTTTGCAGGGTCCCAAACACCGGTATACAGCAGCCCCTTTCAGCTTTAGGAATTCACAGCTGTGACTGACTCTGAAGATGAGGGAGGGGGGCCACTTTACACAGGCATTCAGGAGCCTGCAAAACTTAGCATTTTGCTCCCCCTTCAGGAATGCCAGTGATGAGGGCTATATAGATGACTGTATAGAGAGGAAATAAAACCCTGTTTTCTGGGGAGGAAGACTGGAGAGGATGGTAAGGCTTCCTATACCTTCTGTCAGTCTGCTTAGTAGCCCATCATTTTGCCCCTGCTTGAATAATGATTTAAGACCCTTCATACCTAGGGGCAGGATTTGATAAGGGTATTGTCCTCATTTAAAATGCAGCAGCAAGTGCTGTGCATGATAAAATGAAAAAATCTTCCCAATTTCATCTCATGTGAGTAGTTCTTCGTTATCCCAAGAGCTGGTGCTTGACAGATGCTCGATTTTTTTTTTCCTTCAGTGCTGTAGCTTTTTAATTCCTTTCTTCTGCTTCCCGTATGTGAGGCACTTCTTTTCCACAGCCCTCCCCTTTTACAGATGAGAACTGATAATTTTCTTTATGCAAGTTGTAATGAATTCTGTCATCACACAAAGGAGTTGCTAATAAAATGAATCAAAGCAGCAATGAAATTGAATAAGAAGCCTGTTTTTGAAATTAGATTTATATTCAAGTGCCATATCACCAGTTGAAAGCATGAGGACATTTTAAAGGCACAGAGTTGTGCTACATAAGTATGAGGGAAGAATATTTGTGACAGAGAGGCATGATTTCAGAGGACTCCATTTGTTCATAAGCCTAGGGGCAGGCATAGGTATTTTGTGTGATGAAATGTAATTTTTTTAATGGAAAGTGTTATCAGTAATCTCTGAGATAAGAATTGGTCTTTCTTATATGCCAAGTCAGTCAGTTACCACTGGTTCTGTATTAAATTTTGAGGCTTTTGCACATTGGTTTATCATATGTCTAATGCTGGCCTCTAAGCTAAACCTATTTAGGTCAACAATCTTGGCTTCTCTGCAGAGAGAACTCCAACAAAAAGATTAGAAATGTTTGCATTTCCCCTACAAAATTCATGGTGGAAATCCCATTCCTCCATTACTGCTTCGAAGGGCATGACAAGACTCAGACTCTTTTCACTCATGCATTCCCAGCTGGAAAGGCCTCTTACTGGCAAAGAGAAGGGACACAGAGGGAGAGGTCATCTTCCTTTAGGCGCCCCCATAGCTGTTCAGGAGAGAATTTTTAGGCTCAGTGATGGCTCGTCTGTCCCTGAGCCCAGTTGTGTTGACTAAGCTGTGTTCAAGAAACATCCTTCTATCACACACTAATCTCTGGTCAGCCTAGAACAGTGATGGCGAACCTTTTAGAGACCGAGTGCCCAAACTTCAACCCAAAACCCACTTATGTATTGCAAAGTGCCAACATGGCAATTTAACCTGAATACTGAGGTTTTAGTTTAGAAAAAAATAACTCATACATTAACATCTTTTGTCTTTAAAGAAAAACACAATAACAGAGCTTTCAATGATACAACTTTTTATTGAAAGGTCAAAGTTTGCATTTGGCCTGCTTTTGAACCATTAATGTGATTTTTGCTGTTGTATGTATGCTGATAATTTGTCTAACCTTGGATCATACTTTGTACGTTTGAGAGCAACATATGCAGCACCACTCAGGTGTTCTGTTAGTCTGTTTCTGGTGTCAGATTTGATATCATTCAAAGCTGAAAACAGTTGCTCACAAGCATAAGATGATCCAAGCAAAGCAATTCCAAGTGCTTTCATTGACTTAAAATTATTTGGCAGAGAATTCCACACTTTAAGGATTTCATTTTCAGAACTAACTGTGCTGTCCTTTGTCATCCCTTCTATCTTCTCAAGTGTTTCACGCAGGTAAAGAGGGTACACAGTTGCTCTCCCCTACTTTAAAAGATGACTGGATTGCCCAGGATCCAATTAGACAAGGTTAAACATAAGGAAGTTACCAAAGTTACACTGAATAAGAAGGGCATTTCCACTCACTAGGGAGAAATGAACCTTAGCAAGTGTAGTGTAGTGGCTAAGAGACGTCAACTATCTGCAACAGGAGGATAATAATGCTGACCTACCTGAGAGTTACTACAGGTATGGACAAGACAATGCCAGGGCAGCATTTTTGAAGTGCTGCATAAATACTTATTAATACTTATTACCACCCCCTGTATAAATACAACAGCAAAGGAATAGGGCAGCAGGCACAACTGAACAGGGAATGTGCAGAGTGATCCTGTGACACTTCACTCAGAATTCAGTTTACATTGAAAAAAGGCTTACTTCTGAGAAAGCCTGCACCAGATTCACGCCCAAGTGAAAGAGAGGTGGGGGTGGAATGAGGACAACTACAGACTTGGGGCCCAATCCTATCCAATTTTCCAGTGCTGCTGCTGCTGTGCCAACGAAGTATGCACTACTTCCTGTAGTGGGAGGGGGGCAGTCACAGAAGCCTCCTTAATGTATGGGAACATTTGGTCCATCACCTTGGGATGCACTGGTGCTGGAAGGTTGGGTAGGATTGGACTCTCAGGGCCTGTCTACTCAAAAGTAAGCCCCATTATAGTCAGTGGGGCTTACTCCCATGCAAGTGTGGACAGGACTGCAGCCTCAGTGCTCAAGCCTATGCCTGTTTGCTCAGAAGTATGCCCCATTATAGTCAGTGGGGCTTACTCCCAGGCAAGTGTGGACAGGACTGCAGCCTCGGTGCTCAAGCCTATGCTTGTCTACTCAGAAGTATGCCCCATTATAGTCAGTGGGGCTTACTCCCAGGCAAGTGTGGACAGGACTGCAGCCTGAAGCTTCCACCTGATGCCCAATTTGTGGGGATGAAGCCCCCAGGCAGCTAGTGAATGTGTGCAGGACAGAGAGACCTAGAGCGACTGAGGAGCTCCCAGATCTAAGCACTGGATCTCTGCCCGGATGGCCAGCTGCTGCTGCTGCTGCTAGTTCATGGGGGGGCAGGCTGACTGACTCCTGAGTAGACATGCATAGAAGTGGGCTCTCTGGCTGCAATCCTTCCCTCACTTTCCTGGGAGTAAGCCCCACTGACTACAGTGAACTTACTTCTGAGTAGACATGCAATCCTACAGTAGGATTGGGCTCTGAGGCTGCAGACCACACTTCGCCATTGACCACACTTCGCCAAAGTCATATTCTGGGAATGTGGGCAGGCATGGTTTCCCCCAGATAGATAGCATTTTCCATGGGTTCTCATTCTCCTCTTCCTGCTC
This sequence comes from Tiliqua scincoides, assembly GCF_035046505.1. Taxonomy (NCBI): domain Eukaryota; kingdom Metazoa; phylum Chordata; class Lepidosauria; order Squamata; family Scincidae; genus Tiliqua; species Tiliqua scincoides. The sequence continues at coordinate 196,216,754 of NC_089822.1, forward strand.
TTCTTATGCTTGCTTATGTCAATCTGCCTACTTTCCTAATCACAAGAGTGATTGTAATGTTCAATAAGCTCATTCCTTTTATCATTCTTTTAGATCATTGTTGCCTCAGATCAATTGTTAAGGAGTGTAAATGACTATGTGGAAGGAGGAAGACAGACTACATTTGTCTGCCTTGTATTTGTAATTGTGATGATTGTAAATCATCTTCTCTGGTGTGCTCCCTGGGGCATTTGGTGGGCTGCTGTGAGATACAGGAAGCTGGACTAGATGGGCTTATGGCCTGATCCAGTGGGGCTGTTCTTATGTTCCTATAAATCTGTAATGCTAGCAGTCCAGTCCTAGGCATGTCTACTCAAAAGTAAGTCCCATTGTGTTCCGTGAGACTTCATCCTACCACACCTACATAGAATTGCAACCTTAATGATACAAAGAATAGCCCTAGCTGTAATGGCTTGTAGCAGTTTAACATGAAAAGCTTTTCATCAAATCAGTGTGTGATATGATTGGAGCATTATGTTTTGCACAGTTTGAGAAATGTTCCCTTCTTGCTTTACAATACTGCTGATCTTTAACTGTTTCTGAGCAATTTGTTTTTCTGTACAACACAATTGTCATTCAAATAGTTTAAAAAAAATTGTTTACTGTAAGGCAACCTTTGTTGGACCCAATCAAACACCGGATAAAACGGTGCTAACCAGTGGTGACATTATTATTATTTATTTATTTTATTAATTTATATCCTGCCTTTTTGCCCCATGGGCACACAAGGCGGCTTACAACAATTAAAAATACAAAAATAACAATTAAAAACAATAATTAAAAACAGTTGCATATAATTAAAAAATCTAAAACAAGCCCTAACATAAAAGGGAAAAAAGAGAAAGAAAGCCAGCCAGCCTGTCAGCAATTAAAAGCTTTTTGAAATAAAAAGGTTTTCAGTCCACGCCAAAATATTAACAAAGAGGGAGCAGTTCTCAATTCTAAGGGAAGGGTATTCCAGAGTTCAGGGGCCACCACCGAGAAGCCCTTCTTCCTGGCCGCCACCCCTCTCACCTCTCTTGGTGGCGGCACAGTCAAAAGGGCCCCCCCAGATGATGACCCAGATTGTTTTCCAATTCTGCCTTTATTAAAAAAAATGATAATGGCAGCTGCTTACTGCATCTGACACAAGGTTTCTTAGTTGATGAAGTGCAGGACTTCCACATTCAATTTAGACTTCAACCGTACTAATGAAGGAGTTCCTTTGTTCATGCAGATCTTTTAAATCTAACCAGAACTCCTGCACTTGCATATCTGAAGAAACTGCACAAGGAGCTCAGTAAAGAGGTGGGTCTTCATGCTTGACTTTAGTGGATGGAAATCGGATCTGTGTGGCTTGATGAAAGCAGCGGTGATGGTGGCGGTGTCAGACAGCGTGAAGGGCACCCCAACCTTCCATTTTCTTGCCCCCTGCAATCTGCTGCTGATGCCACCTGCATCGCCTTACCTAATGGATGGGCTGGCCCTGGTGCTAGCAAATTTCCAAAATGAAGAGTTTATCTGTGATTCAGTATAAGAAGACAAGTTTTCACTGGAACCTAGTCAGACTGGTATAAATAGGTCAATGGAAAGAAATGATCAAAATTGCATTTTGCAACCTTGTCCAGAAGCTCTTCCTCTGTTATGTATTTTAATGAAATTTTGTCTCTTTCTGAAGCTGCTCAAAAGTGCTATAACCTCTCAAAACCAGTGGTTAGCACATGCTTTCCCACGAACCGTAATTGAAATGCTTAAATTCATATCTGGTAAATAAAGATTGGTTCAACATGGAATTTCTTGTACAGAATAAGAGCCAGAAAAGTGAAACTTGACCAACAATAATGTATTCTTTGTTGGATCATTTAAATGTTTACCTTAACAAACATGGCCAGACATTTAAGTCTATTTAAAAATGGACATGGTACTCTAAAAACAGATTAAGTATGCTATTATTGGTCAAAGCACTTAAATTTATTTTTAAGCCTACTGGAATGCATGAACTCAACAGTAGCTCTACATTCATACTGACAAAAATTATATCCATATTTAATCTAGGTATGAAAGAAGGTTCTTATAGCCTGTTGGCACAGATACAATCTGTCTTGTAGGGAGAATAAATTTCTTGGCTTCACTTGGACATTAATTGGGTCATAATTCTTCAAGTTAATTGGTGCTCATTTTTTATATGAAATAAAGATTTTAATCTGTTATGGACTGTTGCTAATTGCAGATCTGCGGCAGCATACCACATATTTCTGTGCCTTTAGTGCTGAAAGGGCACATTGGCTTCAGGTTTGCAAAGTTGCTGATCCCCAGATAACTGTCTAGATTTGTTTCCTGATTAGTTTATAGTAAATCTACAAAAATATTCCTCTTCTAGTAAATTTGCATTAAAAAAAGAAGGCAGCACTGTACCCTGTGTTTGCCTCTTCATGTTGCATGCTACTTTCTAGGTTCCTCCTACAAGTTGGATCTGACAATATTCTTGACAGGTTGATAATATAGACCATTTCAGGTAACTGCAACTATGAAAGTAAACAGCCAAGTCTGAAAGTGCAGCCGAGATTGGAATACATTTATGGTAAAGATACTAGGTCATTGGAGAACAAAGTTTGTATTAGCTTCTGAATTGAAAAGTTTGATTTCCATTATATTCAGTAAAGTCTTATTGTCCCTATTCTCACTGCCACTCTACAGGTATGGATGTGTGGTGGTCGCATGGAAGACATTCCTTGTTCTCGAGTAGGCCATATCTACAGGAAATATGTCCCTTACAAAGTTCCAACAGGAGTTAGTCTGGCAAGGGTAAGAGCCCTTTTTATAACACTTCTTGTTAAACTTATTCACAGAATGTAAAGAATGAAATCTTCTAGAACGATTTCATCCTTTCATAGCTTCCACTGTGCTAAAAGGGGTTACCTGCTGGTGTGACAAGCCTTTCTTGCATTACTGTGTAAACTTCATCCCTTCTGTTAAAAACAAAAAGGTGACTAAATCTTTGTATAATTGCCAGGATTTTTGAAGCTAGATGTTCCATTTGGGTCAGTTGCAAAGCTTGAAAATCCCAATGAATGCTCTTATTGTTACTGAATTTTCACTTTCACATGTAGAAGGAAGAAGCTAGTAGCTTTCAGGATGATTGATAGTATAAGTGCACATTAGGAACAGATGCTACTATGCAGAAAACCATTATTAGCTCCTTCACTTAATAAAGACTTTTTAATCTGAACTTTTTAATGGATCAGTGCTCCCTCTAGTGGGAAAAGACAGTAGCAGAATAACAAAAAACTGACTACTTCAAAGTTAAGCTTTTCCTTACCTCACACTTACCTAAATTATGTCTGACTTTATGACAGTTTTCCCCATCAGTGCATTTGGTGCTGTTGGCCTGACTTCCTTTGTCTGAATTTCCAGTTTTCCAACTTGGTCTTGTGCTGTGTGTTGGGATGTGCACCCAATCAGATGATGCAATGAGATGAAATCTCCTCTAGAATTTATTATGAAGATTAGCCCTTCATGCTTACCTCTCCATGTGGGAGTTGCTTACCTGTAACTGTTCTCAGAATGTCTATAGTAGGCACATAATGACTACTTCCCTTATCATATATGAGCTAGATTCTCTTGCCTGTTCTAGGCTCCGCAGCTGGGAAAATAGAAGTTAGTCAGGCGCTCACCCTGATTTCTGGAAAATTCATTTGTCAGCTATAACAAGTTTGACTTTGAATGTTTACTGTATTAACAGACTGTACAAGTACATGATAAATGTTGGGGGGATAACCATGCTAGGCTGTTGAAGCAGAACTAAGAGTCCTGTACCATCTAAAGGTTTAGTGCAGCATAAATGTTCATAGGACAAAGCCTAAGTAGACTCTGACCTATAAAAGATTGTGCCATTATAAACATATAAACTAAGTTGATAAATATGCATAACATATAAGTGTTAGTCCTTAAAGGTACCGCATAATTCTTTGTTTTTATCTACATAGTATTTCTATTCTTATTAGAAATCTTATTTTAAACTTCATATGATTACTTTGTCTATTATTTTCATGCACCAAGAGTAGAATAGTAGAGATTTCACTTGCTCATAAGTAAGGTGGCACTCAAGTGAAAATCTTTGCGATCTTAACATTTATGCCTATTGCAAATTCAGCTCATGAATCTACTTTCTTTTCACTTGTTTCTTCCATAAATATTGGTATCCTTTATAGAACTTAAAGCGTGTAGCTGAAGTGTGGATGGATGAATATGCAGAGTACATATATCAGAGAAGACCTGAATACCGGCATCTCTCTGCAGGGGATGTAACTGCTCAAAAAGAACTTCGGAGTAATCTTAACTGCAAAAGCTTCAAGTGGTTCATGAGTGAAGTTGCTTGGGACTTGCCAAAGTTTTACCCACCAGTAGAGCCTCCAGCAGCTGCCTGGGGAGAGGTTGGTTCGTTCAAGAAACTCAGTTATATCATTATAAAATTTAGAAGTTTCATTAAATCATGCCATGCTGTAGGGTTGCGGATCTAACGTAACGATTTCCAGGACCTGTTGCGCTCATCACCCAGTGTGACACATTTGGTTTAATTTACCCATGAATATGCAGGGGTGCTTACAGGAACTAAGCGAGGATGTATATGACTGAAAATGTCAGTCTGCAATATCACACAGCCCCCCAGTTCCATTGTTTCTGTTGTTCAAAGTTACCACACGTTACCACAAATTACCAAATAAGTTACCACACGTGGAATAGCAAATAGCTCCTGTATGCAGCTAAACACTGTACTTCTGCCTTGTTAGGGAGAAGTGACATGAAAAGGCATTTCATAGCTCTTAATAAAGTGGAGATTGTAATGTAAATGGTCTTAAATATAGAAATCTTGCCAGTCCTGGCCTAGGCCTTAGAAATAGAGAACAAGTCACTAGCAATACTAGTAATCAGGGCAATCCCCTCATTGTTGGTTAGTGGTTGGTTGGGTGACTTGTATTGTTCTATAGTAAAATAAATATATTGGGGGTGACACCATGAGTTACCAGAGCAGGTGACACCAACCCTAGTGATGCCACTGGTGGGAAGGTTGGGTGGTGTTACAAGTCACTGGCTTGGATGACTTTTAAAGTGGATTCTAAACATTCATGGTGGACTATAGTCTATCAGTGGTTATTAACCATGGTGGCTACACTGAACTGCAGGGGCAGTATGTCACTGAGTACTATGTGCAGGGGAGGGCACTGACGTTCATCCATTGCTTGTGGGGAAATATTAACTGCACTTATTTTTTGGCCATTATTATTGTTCATTTCATGTCATGACTATTACTATCTCTCAGCCTCACCTACCTCATAGGGTTGTTGTGAGGACAAAAAAAAGGGAGAAACCATGCACGCCACCCTGAGCTCCTTAGAGGAAGGGTGGTATAAAGATGTGAAAAAAATAATTCGTTGTATGGGCCTTAGGTATCAAATGACCTAGCTATGCCATTGACTTTTGGTATACCTTGGAACCCCATAGTAGTTCAGTCTTACTGTTAAACTCTAAGGAGCCGTACATGCTGAACTCCTGGTGCATACTACTTAAGGTTTGGCTTTTTTCAGTCTACTGCCAAGTTCCCTCAAAAATAAAAACATGATAGTAAAGGTTTGACCATCTTTTTAAAGAAAATAACAACAAAAGCACCTCATTCTAAGGATGACCATAGATACAAGCTTACATTTCTTCAGTGAAACTATTTGTTAAATGACTCTCAAGCCCACGTGCTCAACATACTAATGTTAAAAACCACTCAGAGCAGCATGTTCTGGATTCCATATTCTTGACAACTCAACCCTTGAGCATTCCTTTTCTCTTGTGACAGTTACAGTGCCTTTATTTTAAAAAGGCACAGCACCTTTTGGTCTCTGTTAATGCCAGCTTGTGTTCAGTGATAGCCACTTATGTGTGTCTGTTTCTTTGGCTGTCAGAAAGCCTAAAAGGTAGCTGCAGAACTAATTAGCAATTTATTCTTGCAGATCCGTAATGTAGGGACTGGTCTCTGTGCAGATACCAAACATGGAGCCCTAGGTTCACCACTAAGAGTTGAACCCTGTGTGACAGGAAGAGGAGAAGCAGCCTGGAATAACGTGCAGGTATTTGCATTTTTAAGAATGAACTGATTATTGTTTTAGCAGTAGAATAGCAAAAACAGATGTTTTACACAAATAGAAGCTACTAAATACTATAATGGCTTCAGTGATGTGATACTAATCAGAGGGACTTTGTGAGGGAACTGAAATGTAATCTGTTCTGGCCAAACGGCCAGAACAGATGCTGTATGTATTCAGATTGATGTTCCTGGTGTAGTATGACAACATACTGTGCGTAAAGGAGAGAGTTACTTTAAATTATAAACTGCCTTGAGTGCTTTGGCAGAAAAGTGGTATAAAAATAATTATTACTGGGAGCTAAATCTTGCAGTGAACAATTGAGAAAACTACAGGGAGGAATGTTAAAAATAAACCAGAGAAGCTATACCAAACATAGAAAGATTCATGTCCAAGCACCATCCGAAACAAATGATAGCAGATTATATTAATGGATCTGTCAGCGCATTCAGTGCCTTGTTTTTGCATGACTAACATCTTAGTAGATGCTGGAGAGAGATGAATCTGGTCGGGCAGTATTTCTATCCTCTTGATGCATAAGGTTCCAGAAGTGTCAGCTTTATTTTCAGATGAAAATGTTATTTTAGCATACCATTGAAAGGAAGTTCAGAAACAAAAACACAATATTTGCTGGAAAGAACTACATAATTTTTGTTGCACTAGGAATCTGTTTGATAAAAAGACAGGCTGTTGCATATCGATTTGGATGCCTGGAAATTAAATCAATCTCCTTTAAAACCCAGTCTAACAAAACAAGCCTTGGCCATATCAATTAATCTCATGTTCCATTGTTTAACATAATGTGAATATTGAAATAGCTTCTTTTATCTAATTCTCCATAAAGAGAGACCAATTTTCTCTGCTTTTTATTTAAGCTAACAGTGGCAGCATACCCAGTGACTTTTATCCTGAACATGCTATATTGTTAAGTCTTCCTATTACTAACCCAGTATATACCGTATTTTTCACTCTATAAGACACACCTGACCATAAGACGCACCTAGTTTTTAGAGGAGGAAAACAGGAAAAAAATATTCTGAACCAAATAGTGTAATAAAATGTCTCTCCGCTGCTCTGTTTCCATGCTCCTTAGCATATTTTACTACCTCTAGTTTAAAAGGAATTTTATATGCTAGCCTTTTCTGCTTTATCATCCTTGCACTGGTAGAATGAGGTACTGTAGTATTTTTCTGCAAGTGCATTGTCACTAAGCATTACATTTGCATTACCATTGAGCGCCTGCATTTGCATTACAATTTGCATTTGCATTACCATTGAGCAAGCAGGCAGGACCCTGGTCAGGGGCAGAAGCATCTGCCAAGGAGGCTCTGCTGCCCTGAGAATGCCTGCAGCTTTGCAGTATTCGCTCCATAAGACGCACACACTTCTCCCCCCACTTTTTTTTGGGGGGGGGGAAGTGCGTCTTATGGAGCGAAAAATACGGTACCACTTGAACCGGAGTTTTTCCTGCTATCCTTCAAGTGAATGTGTGCATAGAAAGCTTCCAACAGCCCCTTGTTACAGACTGCCTCTTGTTGCAGATAATCTCTTGCCTCTTCGCTTTGTTTCATGCATCATTCTATGTGGAATATTCCACCCCACAAAGATTTCACCTATTCTTCCTGACTTCCATTCGTGGAGTCAGTAAGCTTCTCCTTAGAGAAATGCTGATGTAAAACTATAAATTTGTCTCGTATCTTTCTGTTCTTTACCCAAGAAAACAGCCACTGCTATATGCAATGTGTCATTTGGATTTTTCTTATTCAATGCAGTTGTCAGCTCTGGCATTGTACTTCTTCTCTCATACTCTCTTTGTCACTGGCTTAGCTTCCTTCTCTCTTCCCATCTGTAATTCACCACCCCAATGAAGGATCAATTCCTTTGCTTAATTCTCTGCCTGGTGATGTACTAAGAGTTTACTTCTCCTGAATACTAGACCAATATGCTTCTCCTATGATTCTCCACTACAGAGTATGACCTTGGAGTTAATCAACAAATAACTCAGATCTGCAAGTATTTTGTAACTGATCATAAAACCATTCACAGGAATTGATATGCTTACTTCTGTAACCTATATATGAGACCATGGTGGCAGCTTTTTAAAGTTTAGCTCCTGACTTGGTTTCCTGCCCTATCTTGAGGATGTCATGGTGGTTCTTCACATGGAGCAACTGTGTGAAAGAGGGGGGTAGACAGAGGAGAATGAAGTTTTTTGAAGTTTTGTCCCCTCTTTTACTGAGAATTCAGTGTCTGTCATAGCAGGTGTTCACATTCAGTTGGCGAGAAGATATCCGTCCAGGAGACCCTCAGCACACGAAGAAATTCTGTTTTGATGCCATTTCCCACAACAGCCCAGTGACTCTCTATGATTGTCATGGAATGAAGGGAAACCAGCTGTGGAAGTACAGAAAAGTGAGTGTATGCATTTGTTACTTGGACCATTTGAATCCATTTTAGACCCACTGTGGAAGAGGCTTAACGTATCATGTTTTATACTCTATTATTGTGGTCATCAAACTGCAAAGGAGGAAGCCTCATTGTGAATTAATAAAAGGAGTACTGTTAAGAGCATACTTGCTATTAGCCATGGGGGGGGGGGGAACACAGGGCATAGTAATATTTCTAGCAGAAATGGCTAAAATAACCTGTGTACTATGAAACAATATCCTCAGTTGTTCCATGATAGGAGTGACATCTGGCCTGGCCCATTCATGAAGAAAAAGATGCATCTTACATCAGAATAGAGGGAGCTGTGGATTTGGGGGGCCCTTCTCTCTGACTTTGCCATTGTCACATCCCTCCAATTCACTGTGGACTGAGCTGCATCCCTACCTGTTTAATTTGCTTCTGCCTTTGCATGGTCACTCTAAATCTCAAGGGACTGCTCATGGAAGAAATGAGTGAGTAGAAAAGCAAATCACTGCTGCACACATTGCAGTGCTCCGCTTCACTCACCTCACTTGTTTGTGACATGGTCCTTTTAAAGTCACCCCATGAGGGAAAAGAAAGGGAATGGAGTGGTGAAGCATCCATTTACTTGGCTCTTTCCTTGCCAAATCTTTAAATAAAACAAATTTTTCTTCCCCCTCCAGCATTTAACTCTTCAAGATCATACTGTTGCTATCATCCAGCCTTTTCACCTATTTGCTATCCTCACTGCCTATGAATTTTAGATCTCAGTTTCGTCTCAGTGTAATTGTCTGAAACAATACTAGTTTAAAACTACTACTAAAGTGTTTCATTGGAGTGGGGGAGGTAGAGTGCTGTGGGAACCCACTGCAGGGTCCCAATTAATCTGGCTCTGGTTGGATGAGGGGGCACCATCTTTTTACTTTTCCTCAGCACCAAAATGTCTTGGACTGGCCATGAACTACAACAACGTTCATACTGCTTTTTAAAAAAAAAAAAATCATTACACTTGGATTATTATTTAGATGCCTCTCTGTTTGTTCTTTAAATGCTCAGAAGGAACAGAGGCATGGGAGCTACATATGTGGCAAAAATATTCAAAAAGAAGAGCACTTAATGAAGAGCATTTAGTTAAAGAGCATTTAACTAGTTGAGTTTAAGTGTCATGAGGAAGAGTGCAGAAACCAAAAGCAGGGATGAATGAACTGAGTGCACCACATCCCCAGGGAATCACCTGGTCTGATCAGGAAGCCCTAGCCTAGACCAAGAGATATTATTTCTGGCTTTCTTAATTCAGCTGAAGATGCAGCTGGATTGGAGTGAGGCATTTTAATGTTTGCTTCGAAAACAAGCATGCAAGACTAGGGTTAGCAGTACATTCCTTTGATGAAACATGATTCCAAGTGAGGACTAGTGTCTCTAATATGTTGGGAGTGTAAAGCCTATGTTCATTAGTAGCAGTTTTATTTCAGTGGTGAAGATTTATTTACTTAGACTGGTTGTTCAAGGCAACTTACAAAAGCACTAAACCAGTGGTCTTCATTCTTTTTTGAGGAATGAATGAATGAAATAAACAAACAAACTGGGGACTCACTGCCAATCCCACCCTCTCATAAGAACATAAGAACAGCCCCACTGGATCAGGCCATAGGCCCATCTAGTCCAGCTTCCTGTATCTCACAGCGGCCCACCAAATGCCCCAGGGAGCACACCAGATAACAAGAGACCTCATCCTGGTGCCCTCCCTTTCATCTGGCATTCTGACATAACCCATTTCTAAAATTCCTCTCTCTCCCAGCACCTGATGTGCCCACCCCTTCCCCATCTTCCAGATAGATTAGGGGACGAAAGAGGGAAAAGGTGGTCATGGGACAGGCTTTGAAATATTACCTTGATCCCACAAGAGAGGCTTTGTGACTGCATTGGGGTTCTGACCCACTGGTTGAAGAATACTGCAGTACACAATGAATGTGGTCAGAATTTTGAAGCACACCGTAAGAGGAGTATTACTTGCAAAAAAAAAAAAAAGGCTGTTGAAATGTGGCAAGTAATAGAATAGCAGAGACCTTGTTCCTTGCATCTATTTTCTGATTGCCCTGGCATTTCCTTCAGTCTAGCAAGTTAACTTCTAATTCTTATCCTCAGGACAAGACCCTTTTCCATCCAGTAAGTGGCAGCTGCATGGACTGTAGCGAGAGTGACCGAAAAATCTTCATGAATACTTGCAATCCTTCATCTCCAACTCAGCAGTGGGTATTTGAACACACAAACTCAACAGTGTTGGAAAAATTTAATAAGAACATTGATCTTTAAAGACTATCTACATATGTATATACTACAGTTCTAGTTTTTACAGGGGAGATGACACATTTTTAAAAAAAAATAATTTTTTAAAAAAACACTAAGGTAAAAGGGAGAATCTCAGGAGAAGGTGTGACTTTCAGGCCAGTCTTTACTTTGATGATGCTGCATCTTTTCCTTTTGGATAGTTGAATATCATAAGCCAGAAGTCTAGGAATCTCCATTGCCATAAGATCTTGAAACCTGATTTTCTAAGGATGAGGTTCTCAAACTGGGGCATTGTGATGCTGCAGCCTGAGGACCTCAGCCTTTGGCCACTTAAGGGGTGGGGGAAGGCAGTGATGTAATCTCCAGGATCATGCCGCCATTGGGGACATAGGGGCTGTTTTCAGTCTTACTTCTTTCCCTGGGGTGTGGAGAGCCCTGCAGAGCCCTCTGCAGGGATCCCTGCAGCTTGTAAAAAGTAAAAACAGCTATCGCAACCCATCTCCAGTTTTGTGGTTGCAACCCAGAAGTGGGTCACAATAGCTTTTTTTACTTTTTACAAGCTGCAGGGAGCCCTGCAGAGACCTCTGTGGAGCTCCTCATACCCCAGCAGGGACACAGATAAGGTTGAAAACAGCTTGTGTTCCCAGTGGCACTGCTATCTGGGAGATCAAATTACTGCCATTCCTCACTCCTGCAAACACTTAAAGTGGTTCTCTAATTCCAGGAAAGTTTGAGAACTGCTGTTGTAAGGCAGTGTTCTCTTCATATTCTAGTGGCTCTCTGTTATTAAAGTAGCATGCAAAGTATAATTTTTTTCCATGGAGTGATAACACAACTATCAGGAGTTCTGACTCACCTTCCCCAAGCTAAGTCCAAGAATCCAAACCGCAACCAAGGGTGAGTGTTAACAACACTTACACATACCCTGTCTCAGTGCTTCTAAGGGCAGTGCTGGTATTGAGGTAGTTCACACTGCACTGTCCTTTATTTTGATGGTACGAAGATGTGTCATACTGTTGCATGACAGGTAGTGAGAATGAAAAATGATTCAGCACAATGTTGGATTTTCCAAATCCTGCTATTGATGGTTAAGGGACAGGTCCCCAGTGGAGCTCCTTGTCTCTTTGACTTCTGCATCTGTTTTCCCCCTAACATTTCAACTTTCCTTTCTCCCAGCAGCCCATAGAAACATCCAAACATTTTAAAACTCCAGCACTATACAATGTGAATAAAATCTAGAAAATATAAACTTCATACAAACTCCTGATTTTGTGTATTCCACATTCATAGTTTTTCTGTGAGTTCGGGTAAGCATTACAAAAACAAGTAATGCCTGTCCAGAATTTTTTCAAAGAAAGTTCTTAACAAAACCAGTTTGTTTTTAGCAGTCTAAATATATGGTACGTAAGCCCATGTAATGACTAGCATTGCTAATCACCTTCATGTTCAGAGTATCAATTTGTAGCTTCTATAATACTTAATCATATCTAGGTGCCATGTCCTTATTCATTAAGAAAGATTTTTATTTGATCTCAATATAACTGAATATAGAACAGGTAGTATGGCTTCTGAACAAGCAAAATATTAAAGGGGTTGAAAAAAAATAGCAAAATGTATCACCTTTGCAATAATCCTGTACACAAATATCAGCAGGTAAGCCTCTTAACAAAAATATTGTTCCATTTAATCATGTATAATTGGAAGCCGAACAGCACAAGTTTCTCCAGCGTTTCCTCTATCATAAAATTTTTGCAGTTGTGGGGTAATCGCCTTTTCAGATCCACTGTTTGCATATTATGAACTAGAGAGAGTGTATGATATACTGCTGTGACAATCTGCTGCTAGAATAACTGTGCGGCATTCAGTAGTACTACAGTACTGGAATAGAGGAACATTTATAGCAAAACATCCCAAGGCATCTCTTTGTGATGTCAACCTGTTGGGCAAGAGATCCATGTGGTGTTGAAATCAGGACCTGAAACTCACCTGTTAAGACAGCTGCAAGTTCAATGTAGTGAATTGAATAGTACTTACAAATGCTGGTTTAAATTGGTCCCTGATATTCAGTAGTAGACTGCACTTACAAAAATTATGTAACAAATAATATTGTAGCTAACACTAGTTAGGTGAATCAACTGTATCATGTCTGTTTAGTTCACTGTCATCTAAAGTTGTCCTAAAGGACTCAGTCTATATACAAACTAGCCAAACTCTTAAGGTAACTCCATGAAATTTAGTTGCTCCTGACTTCCTGTGAAGTTTCCAAATAATTGTTTGCAAATAATTGTGTTTAGGAGTATGATGTAATTCTGTTTGGTAATCGGTCCATAAATGCAATTCCATTCCATGCAGAAACAAATTTGAGATGACACCCAGTCACATCTTAAGATTTGTGTGCCCACCATCACTCTTTTCTATAGAAACAAATTTACAGGTTGCCCTATAATAAAACTTTGACTGAGACCTGCATAGAAACTGGAAAGAAATGTAGGATCTCTCAGATCAGGCCTTCCTATACCTAATCTGTTCCATATGGCAATTTGTTACCTTTAAAATTTTCAGCAGAGACAATTGAGTGACTGGGAGCCCATTCATAAGCTCTGCTGGCGCAGTGGGGATGTATTACCTTTGCTGCATCCAACACAGCTTCATAGCAGGCTGGAAGTCTCCACGGGGTAAGAGGATATTTTTCCCCATTACACCAAGTAATGCCCCAACCTGCCTTTTGGGGCTAGTTCAAGTGGCCCCGTGTTACGCTGACAGGCCTGGGAAGGGGGTTAGGATACTGCAGAGGCATACTCCGCCAATCTCATCTCCCTCCCAGGCCTACTCCACCCCTATTTTGCCCCCTCCCTTCCCTGAAACACCCCCGCCTCTGCTCCACCCTCCCACCGCCACCCAAAGTGATCTCTGCTCATTGGGTGGACGGCTTGGATGTAGCGGTGGCACAGGCCTTCCTGCCAGTGCTGCTTACTCTCTGAGTGCACAAATGTGCCTTAACAGCACGTTTGCTACACCCTCCACCAGCATAGGGACCTCCATATTTTTGATACTGTAAGGTTTATTATCCTTGTCAGTTTCTCACTCTTTGTTGTGTTGTACATTTTTTTTCCATATACTAAGCCTGCATTTTTGTCTAAGATTCTGTTTAAATCTGTGGCTAAGTGACTTGTGCTGGCCCAACACAGTGTTGGGATTGCACCCTCAGTCAGTCACAGGTTATCAAAGTAGTTTCTCATGGTACATTTCAAAGCTCATTGCATACATACTCAGTTTTTGTTGCCCTATTCCATAAAGGGAAATGCTGCGTACACATGCAGGGATTTCCCATTGACCATTCAGTGTAGTCTCTCTTTTATAGAAGAATAGGGGGAAGGCTCTCAGTGCAAAGGTTTCCTCATGCATTCTAGTTTTCTGACCTTTTGGGGGGGGGGGTCAATCCCTGTGCCAACTGCAACTTTTCATCTTCTCATAGACATGATGATGCACTATGCTCTAGCTTTGATTTTAAATAAACATTGAAGAAGTTTAGCTTGTTATACATTTGGTTAGGAACATACTGTTTGCAGTGCTCCGCTAACCAGTGAGTGAAATAACTGGAATCTAAGTATCAGTAGGGCAGTTAGCTCATATTTCATATTCTCTGTTTAGCAATGGAATTGCAGACTATTCTAGTTACCTAGCAGAATCTTGTATTGTTTCCAAAGGCTGATGCCAACATTTTCCTCCATGGAATAATATCCATTGAGAAATACAAATGAAAAAGAACACAGGAAATATGGAACCTGTACATATTTGGCAGTAAATGTTTCTTCTATCTACGGGTTTTCTTGCAAAATCCAGGCTTTGGGATGTTATAAGTGGCCCCCCTAATTCATTCTGGTGGCATGTTGTTTTTGTTTTTGACAGTTGTAGCCCTCTGCCCTGATTCTTTGAGAATCCTCTATAAGACCATGTCTCAAAATAGTCAATAAGACGAGACCCCAGTGCACGCTCCTCTCGTCTTCCCATCTTTGTCAGTCTAGCCTTGCTCTCTGATAAGGTGTGCAGTCTGTTATGCTTTTTTATTCTTATACCCTTTCTCTTCTGATATTAGATTGCAAATCTAGCTATTTTCACCCTCTTTCATATCCTCGCTAATCCTCCACCTGAAATATTCAAGGAAGCAGTTGTTTCAGTTATGCGGAGAAAGGGGCATACTCTGTTGGCAGAGTTAGAAGTTTCTCCCATGTGATCTCCTTGGTAGCACAGGAATAATGTCTATAGTGTTGTGGCCTAGAATTTCAACTAGTGTTGTCCATTTGAAGCCTGCTAAATTGTTAGATATTTTGCCAAACCACTTTCAGGATTCAATTGATTTCTCTAGCACCGTACTTCTCTCTCTTTCCAATTCTCAGTTAAGTTGCTGAGACATGCAACAAGGCGTAAAATTCAGTGTCCTCTGTGCATAATCTAAAGTTGCGTTCATCATATTATGTATTGTGTTCATTGCCTCAAACAGATCACATAGAGCCAAGAATCCCTTTAGTCATGTGATTCTTCGAGGACATAGAAGTATTGTGGGAAATAATTGCAGTAATTATTAGACCAAGTTCCATTTGGCCTCAGTATATTCTGTTTTTTTCCCAAGACACTGCTAATTAATATTCAGAGTTTATATTATACTTTACTTTTCTCTTCATACAATAGTAATTTTTCACAATACAATAGTACAACAGTAATTGTACTATTATTGTTACATAATAGTACTATGTACTATTACTATTATAATACAATACAATAGTAATTTTCACAACAACGTTGCAAGGTAGGCTCAATATTGGCACTATATTGAGATTGAGGTAAAACATGGTAGCTTGCCTAAGGCTACCCTGCAAGCTCATGTTTGAGATCTGAGGTTTTAACTGGAACTTTACAGCTTTCATTTTTAGCTGCTATACTTCATTGAATCTTAAGTGCTTGTAATGTGGAGTTTTGTCTTCAGCAAACTGGAACCAACACAAAAGCCCCAAAATTAAACAGACCATGAAAATGCTGGTCTTAAGCGCCTCCTTTCTGTAGCAATTTAAATATTTGTCTTTATTTGTCTTTGTGAAAAGATTTTTAAATACCTTTCCCACTAATCTGTGAAGCATTCCTTGATTTCTCTTCATAGTACTGATGTATTTAGTGCCGGGAAGGGCCTGGCTGATTAGTGGAAAATGTTGTCACAGTGGGCCACCTGCTGGCTGAGTAATGAAGCTACATTTCACCACTTTCATCTTTAATTCAGTCATTGCTTAATTCCCATTTTATTTATAAGCATAACATGTAAAGCGTTGAGTCTATAAACAAAGTATATTTGCATGCACATCAGTGTTCCCTCTGAAAGTAACATCAATTACTCTAATTGAAACTAAATGTTTCTCCTCTTTTTTTAACTGCAAGATGCTTAGCAACACTGCATTTGCTTAGCATCTTGTTAATGGTGTAAGCAGTTTTCTTGTGCCAAAAAGGTTTTTGCAATGCGAGTACTGGAACCATGCACAGTACTGTCCTCCAACATTAATTTGCATACCAATTGTCAGAATCTTTTTCTGGCTTTCAGTTGAATCAAATTTGTAAATATGATCATGGGAATGATCACTGCTTGAAGTGCAACTCTGAACTGCCGTTCCGGAAGGCAAGCAGTTTGCATGATATGGCTCCCCACATAGTAGCTGTGATTAAAACTTCCCCTTTTTAAAATGTTTGACATGGTGTGGTCTAAATGTATAAACTGAAATGTGCCTGCTGCTAGCAGCGATGGTATCTGCATCCTTGGTAGCTGCAGTAAATTTTCCTATCTGCTTTAAAGAAAAAAAGTGCAAACACACCCTCTGATGAAATCACAGAGAATAATCCAGTGTCATTAAAACCACTGGATTAAAAATCCAGTGATCATTAATGTGATCAAAAATCACATTAAACAGCATCATTAAAATAAAGAAGTGCCTTTTAAAATGCAAATGTGCAGCAAATGCCTACACTTGAACAATTTCCTAGTGCCTTGCTGGACAAGAGTGAAGTGGGGAGTGGGGGGGATGTATAAGAGTTCAATACAGTGTGCAATTAGTGGTGTCTTGTTGGGGAATGGGGATTTTTGTTTTTAAATGTTTAATTTCAGGTTCACATTGTAGAATGAGAAGATGCTGATCCTGATTTAGAAGATAAAGACATTCTTGAGTTTCTGTATTTCACTTTATCACACAACAAAAACTTGAGGGAGGAATAAGCAAATATTCTTACATGCAAAAAGAGGGTTAATGCTGAGAAAGAACTTCCTGAATGGCTGCCAATCACTGATATTGGCACACAGATATACAAGAACATCTGGGCAGTGTTCTAAACTGGCGTGGCCTGTGAGGTGTATCAGAATTAACAGTGTAGTTTCCATCAGGTCTGTGGGCCCCTCAGTATATTTACCAACATCTAGTCAATGTCTTCATTGAGAAGGAATAAGAAAATGTTCCATCCTCATACCGGCTTGAAGACGTGGTATCTCTGTTTATTTCAGCTAAGCAACTGTTTCTGAAAATTTTGGGATGTGAAATCCTCTATCTTGATATATTTAAAACATACAGAAAAGTGTTAAAAGTTAACCCAATATCATCACAAAGGAATAGCTTGTTCTGTGGGCTGTAGGGTATTGTGGTAGATATGAATTTATCATTACAAGGATCAATAGACCATCAGTAGTTCTGAATACCACACCTCAGGAAGGTTACTGCAGAGCTGGAAAAAGTGCAACAGAAGGCAATGAAAATGATCTGGTGGCTAGAACACCTTCCTTAGAGGAAAGCCTGATATTTGGGGCTTTTAGCTTTGGGGGGGGGGAAGGCAATTAAGAGGAGAAGAAAAGTGGAACTTATAAAATTGCTTATGATGTGGTGACAGAAGCGTTTCTTCTCTCACAGTACTTGAACCAAGAGTCCTCCAATGGAATAAACTGGTGGGAGACTTAGGGCAGACAAAGGAGGTACAAGTTCACACAGTACATAATTAGTCTGTGAAATTCATTGCCACAGGATGTGGCGATAGCCCTAGCTTGGATGGCTTTAAAAGAAGGTTGGGCAAAGTTATGGAACACAGGTCTTTCAATGGCTACTGGTCAAAATGATTATATACTACTACTGATGCAGCAGCATCATGAGTGCCCATGAATATCAGTTGCAGCAGAGCAGTGGTGAGAGAGAGGTATATCTTTCTCTCCTGCTTGTGGGCCTTTCTTATGTACATAGACAGTTTTTCATCAGGGAAATAATTTTGTTTCTTTGAATGATGTTCTTATTTGATTTCCAGTTTTATTATGGTGCCATGAAGTAAGAATATTCACAGATTAAAAGAGCAAACAGCTGCCTTGTAGCTTATGGCAGTGCTTCCCAAACCTACCTGGGTCGCGGCACCCCCGCAGCTTCTTCCTGGCTCAACCAGGGCCAGCCAGCACCACCATCTTGGATCCTGTGAAATCTCATGAGATTGAAGATGTTGATGCCCAAATTCATAAGATTTTGCAAGATCCAAGATGGTGGCACATGGGAGAACAAGTAGGAGGGGCCACCAGGGATACCTTGTGGCACCCCATGAGTGCACTGCAATGCCCTATGGCATTGCATTGCAATGCACACTTTGGGAACCCTTGGCTTATGGGACTCCTCCCTTTGCCTTAGAGTAAAAAAAAAAAGTCACTTCTGATTTTTTTGTAAAATTGGAAGTGACTTTTTATGCCTTGTAAGGCATTAGGAGACCTGAGGAAGCCCCCAAGGACTTCCTCAGGCCTCGTAATGCTAAGGCATTATGAAGGCACTTCTGGTTTTACAAAAAAACTGGAAGTAACTTTTTTTACTCTAAGGCTCAGTTGGAGCCCAACAGAGGCTGGTGACAGATGTGTACGTCCTCTGCTGGGCTCAGAGGACCCTCCAGATGTGAGAGGAACAGAGCTCCCCTTTCTTCTGGAAGGTGAGGGGGGCATTCCCTAGTATCCGTGGTTTCAGTTAATCGTAGGGGGTTCTAGAACAGAACACCCACAGACACCGGGGCACACCTGTATTTCAGTTATGAACAGCTTTAGTGGTATTTTACAAAGGATATTTAAGAGACCCAAAGTAATTTACCTGACACTCATACCACCAGTAACTTAACTGACGAGAATTCCCTTTTTTTTACTCCAAACTAACAAAATCACCTAGATGATTTTGCAAAGCATCATTTCTTGTAGATAGTTAATAGTGCTTGGTTAACACCGTAACAGTGTGAGAAGGATAAAATAAGTTTTTTCTCCTTGTG
Source organism: Tiliqua scincoides (assembly GCF_035046505.1). Taxonomy (NCBI): domain Eukaryota; kingdom Metazoa; phylum Chordata; class Lepidosauria; order Squamata; family Scincidae; genus Tiliqua; species Tiliqua scincoides. The sequence goes on from NC_089822.1 coordinate 196,235,905, forward strand.
ATGGGGCTGTTTACTACTTTCTAGCTTCCTACTGACACCTGCTGTTAAGATTCAGTGCTCTTCCCTCATACTTTACATCTGTAAAAGTGAATTACACAGATGCTTTTTCTTGTAAATTGCTTTTCAATCTCCTATGAAGATTTGTACAAGGTTCCTTAACGTGCTATAAAAGTACAGTCAAGAAGATACCACCAAGAGACAGAGAAATTACTTGGGGAAATTGCATGTGATAATGGCAGACCTATTTTATAAAAGGAATGTCTATACAGCAGGATGAAGGGGCTGATTTTTTTTCCAGAGCAAAAGAAGAATGTGGGTGAAGTTGTTCAACCCTACACCCATCACCTACCTTCCTGTAGTCCCTGTAAGGGTGTTCATCTCTCAACCAAGTTAACTCCCTGTATTGGAGCCCAGCTGAAAAAAGTGGCATCAAAGGCGGGGGGGGGGGGTTTAGCCCTTTTCATTGACATGCTGTCTTTACCTGTAAAATGCAAACACACAGTCTGTTTTAGAAGATCATATACTGTATGGAACAGGATGACCATTTAGGTAAGTTTTCTCTGGGTTGTTCAAACCACATTCAACCTTTCTGATACTTCTCTAATCCACCCAGAAGTCTCCAGGGATTCCAGACAATGAGTTCAGCTAGAACTATGCAGGCCCTGTTGCACTGTCGCTGAGGATAATTCCAGAATGCAAACAGAGTTATCTAAACTGGATTCATGATATTACATTGATTCTAATCAAGCTAGCAGACTAAAACATTCACACACCCCCAACAATAGTACTGTGGCCTAATCTGCTTTGAGGAGAGAAGAAAATACAGTAGAGGCAGCCTTCAGGGACTCTTAGGTTTCACACCTTGTCAAGCATGCTCAACAATTTCCTTGAAATTGGGTGTTGTTGCATAAACCTGTGTATTTATTTTGTGCATCTTGGGACAAGATCCTAATGTGGGGAGATAAAGAATGTCTAGCACTTTAATGTAGTAGCTTTGATAAACTGGAAATTGTTTGGATGTAAGGTGTAGTATTTCTAAGAACTGAAAGGACTTTCTTTTATAATATATTTAAAATAAATTTTTATTGTGTTTTTTCTGAAGACGTGTGAGTGTCCTGCCTTGTAGCAACCAAATGTTTGTGTGGAGGAAGAGGGTGGAATTGGTTTCTTTGAAAGAGCAAATCAAATATGCTGAACTGAGGCAGATATGTTGCCTTCTAAACTAGCCTCTGGTGCAGATCAAGACATTGAGCCCAATCCTATCCAACTTTCTAGCATTAATGGCAGCTGTGCCAATGGAGCATGCACTGCATCCTGGGGAAGGCAGTCCCAGAGGCCTCCTCTAAGTAAGGGAACATTTGTTCCCATACCTTGGGGCTGCATTGCGGCTGCACCAATGCTGGAAAGATGGATAAGATTGGGCCCACTGACCTGTTGTTTATGTCACTATTGTAGGAAAGGTTTTCTGTGAAAATATCAGTTACACTTGGAAATCCTGAACATAGAAAATATCATTTGGTATCTATGACAATATCATTTGGAACATGACATCATAGAACACAATGTCATAGAACATTTGGTAAGGACTGATGTATTTAAAGTAAACATAGTCCCTTTGTGTTCCGGCTCCCTCAAGCTGATCTGTAGACAGCTGAATTGGTTGTTCTTTGAGGCTACAAAGAGGTATATGGATGGTTGATTGGTATATTTACTTTTCCCGTATTGCAGGGACTGCTTACTTGCAGGTGACCTTTTTGTAAAGGTAAAGGGAGACCTCAGTAGTATCAGACTACTCCATAAAGGAGCATATGTCTGTATCCCAAATATAACAATTACCTTTCAATTCCAAACCTGAAAAGATACAAATGACCTTGCTTGGAATGATGAAAGGTCCAGCTGAGGAAACAGAACACAGGATAACAGTGGCCAACCAGATGCCACTGAGCAATTCACAAACAGCACATTATGGTGATACTGATCTGTTGAACAGCGCCATCTTCTCTGTTGTAATGACCTAAGCCGGTGGTTCCCAAACTGTGGGTCAGGACCCACCAGTGGGTCACAAGCCTATTTTTGGTGGGTTGTGAAAAGTTTCTGAAATATTAAAAACAAAACACTGAAATATTTAAAAGAAAAATGCCTTTGCCCAATTTACAGAAGCAAATTGCAATAGTGGGCAATACAAATATAGAGATCAGTCATGTGTCTAGAATGCTGTGGTTTGAGGTAATCTTCATACTCCCAAATTAAAATGTCACACTTTCCTATTTTCTCTAGTAATTGGAATGCCATAGATAATGTGTGAACCCAGTTTCAGCATTTTGTCTGACCTGGAAGTCCCTAACTGCTCACCTTGCTCTCTATTTCAGCTTTCTGGGTACCCTGGCATGACTGTAAAGGTTTGGGGAACAGCCCTTGAACTCCATTTCTAGGGAAAGTCTAGCAAATGCCTACACATACATCTTATATGTAAGACCTTGGGAGCACAGGATGCTGATTATTTATAATAATAGTTATAGTTATTATTATTATTTATTAAATAAAAATACTGCTTTCTTGATCAGATTTTGGTCTAGTAAAGCTATGTGGGTCACAGGCCTTAAAAGTCAAATTCAGGATTTTAAGTCCTATGCAGAAACCAGGGGGGGGGGGCTATGAAGTTCCTTTAACATGGATAGAACATTCTCACACCAGTAAATCCCTGTCTACACCTTGGCTGCTGCCATGTTCCGAACTAGCAGGGCCAGCACACTTCTGAGGATGACTGAAGTGGTCACCTCTAACCACTCGTATTCATTGCTTGTTCTTCTGCTGCTTAGACTGGAAAAGGAAGAGGAGGATGGAGCAGAAGAGTGGTGAGCTGCTTATTTATTGTTAAAAGGTTTGGCTTGTTTATATTTGAAATTAATAAACATTTGATAAGCAATATTAGAACTTAAATTTTTATTAAACGATCACAAAGCCTGTCTGATTGCTCATCTACCCCTCCTCACCTCACATTTATTGTAATAACCCAACATTCCTGTAATAACACATTCCAATAGTTAGTTTTTTTTGGGGGGGGGGGGCACTGACATAACCATGGCAGGGTCATTTCTAGTCTCCAGGTGCTATTTTAAAATTGTGTAGACTTTATGTGACTCAGAGGCTCTATTTTGAAAGACACAAAATCATACCATAAGACTGAGGTATTAAATCTGTGGCTCCCTAGGGAGGCGTGGCTAGCCGCCAGGGGCATCATGAGGTATCTGGGGGAAAGGTGGCCTTAGCTGCTCTGCTCAGCTGCATGTGCTGCCTCCCTACTTGCTGCTTTCCTGCAGCTGTGAAAAGGTGGGTGGGGCAGTGTGAGGTGGGGAGGGCATGTCAAACATGGTGGGAGGAGGTGGGAGAGAAGGCCGGCTGGGCAGCAGCAGAGGTGCTGCATCTCATCAGCACAGGGCGAGCTCCTGGCAGGCTTCAAACTGGGAAGGAAGAGTTAAATACAGGCAGCACAGCGCTTTCCTCCACTTGAGAAGGAGGGAGCCCAGCCTGCTCTTAGGGGGGGTGTCCAAATACCCCAGCCTGCATTCCTCCGCCTTGCCTGGGGGGAATAGGGGTGGCATCTGCATGTTGGGGTGTATGTGTGTGAGCAGCCCCAATCTATTTTGGGGCTGAGTTGTAATCTTGTTCTGTGTGGCTGCAATTCTTTCCACACTTTCCTGGGAGTAAGCCCCATTGACTAAAATGGGATTTACTTCTGAGTAGACCTACATAGGCTTGGGTCTGCGTCAGCTTAACCACGGATCTTCACCTTTCTCTTTTTCCTCCCCCTTCAAAAAAGAAAAAAAGCCATTCTTGCTGCCTTTGTCTCCAAAAATTGATTAAAAAATAAAAATACCCATTCCTTTTTAGCCATTCCCCTTTTTCCTCCTGCCTCCTTTGGTGGGGGGGGGGGTACTTCCCATGTTGGCTGCTATTGTAAGACAAAAGGCACAATCCTAGCTAGGTCTACTCAGAAGTAAGTCCTATTGTGTTCAATGGGACTTACTCCCAGGAGGATTGCAACCAAACAGTCTCTGGGTCTTAGTTTGCATTAGTTTGCAATTAGCAGATACACACCAAACAAAGTCTTCCCTTCCCCCAGCAAATTCATCACTTCCCCCCTCCCTTTCCAAAACCCTCCAGGTGTGCTGCTAACAAACTCAGGGCACAATTCTAACCATGTCTTCTCAGAAGTAAGTTCTATTTTGTTCAATGGGGCTTACTCTCAGGAAAGTGTGGTTAGGATTGCAGCCTCAGAGTGCTGGCAGCTGTTTTTTGTTTCTAGTGTATAATTATAACTCCTTCATCCCCATTTTGGGGGTAACTGAGGTGGGGTGTTGTAATGGGAAGCTGTGGCCAATGGCCACAAGGGTCAGTGGAGCTGTGGGCCAGAAAAGTTCGAGAACCACTGAGATATAATGAAGTTTTGTCTGGTATCTATAATGGTGCTCTGAATTAGTCAAATCTATCCAAAGTACCTGAGCCCAAACAATAAAATTGAAGGGCGTTATTCTTCTCTACCCTTCAACACTAATATTATCTCATTCTTTGCTGCATAATGATTCTGGAAGTTGCACTAGACATTTTATTTTTACAGGTACTCACTGGACTGCTGAAAATACCTCTCATTTGATGCCTTTGATGTTTATAACATCAAAGATTATGGCCTAAAGGCTGAAAGGTTATGGCCTAAATTCTAACCAACTTTCCAGCACTGGCATAGCTGTGCCAATGGGGCATGTGCTGTATCCTGCAGTTGGGTGGCACTCACAGAGGCTTCCTCAAGGTAAGGGAATGTTTGTTCCCTTACCTCAGTGCTGGAAAGTGGGTTAGGATTGCGCCCTAAGTCAGATAAAAGGCTCTATGAGAGAAAATCATATTGGAGACTAATGCATTCTGTTCCTTGCACACTTCCAATAATTTTATAAAATGATTAAGCACAATACTATACTCACAAATGAAACTAGCACTTGATAAAGGAAAGTTGTTCAACCAGTGCCTACAGAAGTTCATTTTAAAACATTTGGTTTCTAGGATGACTCTTTTTTGCCACGGTGTGTTTAATTGCAGTGTCTGTTTTTCTTTGCTACATTCTACAAAAAGGGAAACTTGTCATAAATAGAATTTGTCCTCCTCTGTGTGTTTTTAAACAAATCGTTCCATTTCCATGTGGGCTTCTTTTAAAGCAAGGCTGGCCCAAATTAAGCCATTTCTGCCCAACATTGCAAAGCTTCAGAGTCAGCCATACTGGGCAATGACCAGGAGCCCAGGACCATCAAAAGGTAAATTGTTAACCCTGAGGTCCACCTGCCCAGTACCCACAAGCAGTAGCCAGTAGTGACACAACCTTCTTCATGGAGAGGGTTGCTCCAGTGCTGCCCTCTCCCATCCTCCTCAAAATGGATAGTAACTCTTTCATTTGTGAGAGACATTACAGCAGCTACTTGCCCAGCTGATTGTGTTGTTTGTTGAAGTACATTCCTACAGCACACTTTGGTGTGTCTTACATAGGATAATCTGAATGATGTCAGATCTTTATTCATACAGCACCATCAATATATATGCCATTTTACAGTAGCAGTAAAAAGAGAAGCTGCAGTGTAGTGAGGCTTGCAGTTTAAGGATAGTACTACCCTTTGTGAAGCAAATGAGTGCTGAGGGAACAGCAGTGATTCTACAGCAAACATGCAATATAACTACATCTTTAAGCACCCATGTCTTACACCAGGGGTGCCCAAACCCTGGCCCTCAGGGAGCCCCCAGTCTCCAATGAGCCTCTGGCCCTTCAGAGACTCGCTGGAGCCCATGCTGGCCTGACGCAACTGCTCTTAGCCTGTGGACAACTGTTTGACCTCTCGGGTGAGCTGTGGGACAAGGGCTTCCTCCACTACTTGCTATTTCACATCTGTGATGTAGCAATAGCAGTGAAGGAAAGGCTGGACTTGCTTTGTGCAAGGCCTTTTATAGGCCTTGAGCTACTGCAAGACCGTCATTCATTCATTCAAGTTCCATCTCTAATAAATTTATTTATGTAAATTTATTCAAATTTTAAATGTAAATTTATTTTTCCCCCAGGCCCCTGACAGTGTCAGAGAGATGATTTGGCCCTCCTGCCAAAATGTTTGGACAGCCCTGTCTTACGCGAAGAAAGCAATCAGATATCTAATGTGTACAATATATACACATTTTTAGGCATACATGGGGGGAACTACAGCAGGAGCTGAAACTATGATGACATCACTGCTGTAGGAGTAAAGAGCTCTCAACTACTGCCTCTGAAACTCTTTTCAAAGGACCTTAGTGGAGAGGACAGCAAGAGGCAAACTGAGAAATCAGCTTAGGGGCATATCATGTGGGCCATCATTTTGCCAAGGACTTCCCAGGAGCCAGTATGTAGCTAATGCTGCAATCTGATACACTGTCCTGGGAGTAGGGCCTCTGAGAGGAATTTTATCAGGGGGTACAAAGTTTCTTTTTGGCTCCTTCCCAAAGGGGGAGGGGGGCAGTAGCAGCAGGCAGAACAGGAGCCAAAATAAGGTGGGACTGGGTGTTGACAGCCAAAATAGTCTTTGGAACCCAGGTTTACCAGGCTTCTTGATGCGGAGCCCAAGTCTACCCAATCCTGTGGCACTGGCAGCTAGAAAAAATAATATGGAAATGCACTCCTTAGTCTCTAAAATCTTCAAAATTGAAAATCATTGTATTGAAGTATTGAAAACAATACTTGATTTTCAAGTATTGAAAATCATTCAGAAAATTAGCATCATTGTAGTTAGACTCACACTAGAATGGACAGTGTCCTGTGTGCACCAAAATAAACTTCTGCAACAGCTGTAGCCCTGCAGCTGTGTCCCTGAGCTCCTATACACTTCTTCATGGTTATCGGATCCACAAGCCAAAGAGCTACTGAAGCAGGCCAGTTTCCTCCCAGATGTGACACAGTGTTAAGGAGCGCCATGGATACATTCCTGGGCCCAGTGTACATGGCTTGCAGTGGCAGTTGCCATTGCACACCTGCAGTTGTGCCCCCAATATCACGTGCAGGCAGCATGCTCAGATCCCAGGAACTTTCTGGGCCCCCTCCTTTGACTCCTGGGCCCTCTTTCTGACCCTAGGCCTGGGTACAAATTACCCCCTTTACCCCCCCTCTCCTAGGCCCTCCCTATTACTCACTGGGACTTACTACTCAGGTTTGTACTAAAAGGCTACAAACCTGTGCAACTTTACCTGGGAGTAAGACCTATTGAAAAAGGACTTCTGAGTAAACATGCATTGACTACCTAATGTACAGTACTACCCCCTACAATGCCACTTCCTTTAGCACTATGATGCTACAGTGCTCAGTGTCCTGTATGATTGACCACTATTGAAGCCAACGAGAGCAGTGCATTTTGGGTAATGTAGAATCAATCAGCATCAGCTTCCTGCCTTGTTGTCTCCTATAGTGCTGTTTCACACATAGTTCAACTTAACTAGATATCTCTCGCGCTATTGGAGGAATTTCTGTACCTAACTTATCTGGGATATTTTTAAGCATTTCTGCCCAAGGTTGCTTATATGCAACAGGGATAAAATGTATACACCTGTGGGCTGGGCAGAATGATTGCAACACACTCCAAAAGGCAGGTATGGAATGAGCGAGGTCTTTGCATTTAGTTTAGTAAGCAGTGTAGGAGTAAGTGGCAGGGGAAAAAAAAACACTGAGGAAGACATTTTAAGTTGATTTTGTATTTGTATAGTTCCAGGGAGGCACTGCTATATGAAACGTCATGGCAAGCTCCTGCACTTCAGGGACACTGGCTGTGACACTTTCTAGGTTTGCTGTCAGAAACAAACCTGTGCTTTATGCTCACAGCAATGCCATTTGTGGCACAAAGCCCTATACAGCTGCCTGCCCTACATTTGGATACCAGCGGGAGAGGGGATCAATCAGTACCAGCTTCCTGCCTCAAAAGATAACAAGGAATGAATGAAGTTCTGCTTGGACCTTGTCCTACCTATGTGTCTTGGGGAACCTCGTGGAAAGAAAGCTGCATACAATTGGACTGTAAAGATTCATTTTCCTTAGAAAGGATGACTAAAGAGCAAAGAATGGGTGTCTCTGTGCGAAGGAGGACACTCAGGTTGCAATCCTATCCACACTATCCTGAGAGTAAGATCCAATAACTATAATGGGACTTACTTCTGAGTAGACAGACATAGGCTTGGGCTCTCCCTCTACTTAGAGCAGCTATCAATACTAGAGGTGTTTGAAAACAGTGTTATGAAGCCTATTGTGTTCAGGAAGACTCGGGGTGTCCACCTCTCTTACTGGAGTAAGATGAGACACCTCTACTCATTAGGTGATCTCATGAAGAGGGACATCGCCACTGTGACGCACGCCCCAATCTATTCTCGGTTAGATTGCAACGTGCTGTCCGTGTTGTTGCCCTTTAAGGCAGCTTGGAAACACCCGCGATCTACGGCCTGCTGCTAGAGCTCCGCCTGTTCCCCATTCTTTTCCCGCCCTGTGTTCTTCCTCTTCAAGCGCCGCACTCCCGGTGGCCAGGAAGCGGAGTCGGTGCTGCGGAGAACGTGTTTCTGCACGTCCGTCCCGGTTCCCTGCGGTCTTGGAGCACGAGCTTGTGGCAGCAGCCAGGACCCGGTGCGGTGCCCAGATAAACTTGTCTCAAGCCAGTCTTGTCTTGCCCACTTGCAGCCCCCTGCCCCCCTTGTCTTGGGGGCTGCAGGTTGTGCCTGTGCTGCGAGCTCCTGCCCAGGAGACACTCTCGCTTCTTAACTCAGACTGCCCACTTTCCTGGGAGTAAGCCCCGTTGACTCTAATGGGACTTACTTCTGAGTAGACATGCCTGGGGTTGGGCTCTGAGCCCAGTTCCACATGTGCCCACAGGCTCCGAGCCCAATCCAATGCGTGTCTACTCAGAAGTAAATCCCATCAGGGTCAATGGGGTTTACTCCCAGAAAAGTGTGGATCAGCAGGTGCTCACCTGCCATCCTCCTCCACTCTCATCGACCCCCCCCCTTTTCTTTACTATTCGTTCCCATGTGCAGCTTCCACCTAGCCCCAATGTGCAGCTTCCCCCGCCTAACCCCAAGCAGGCCGGTCCCCTCCGCCACCCTCTCGATGAGGCGTGTGCGGCTGCACTCCTATTCACTTTCCTGGGAGTAAGCCCCACTGAACTCAGTGGGACTTCCTTCTGAGTAGACATGCATAGGACAGGCTGTGAGATCGCTATGAAGCCTCGTGGCACCCTAAAGAGGACCACAGCCCGCTTGCAGGTGGCACAATCCTATGCATGTCTACTCAGAAGGAAGTCCCATTGTGTTCAATAGGACTCCCAGGAAAGTGTGGATAGTGTGCAGCTTTAGGCTGCACTGCTATCCACACTTTCCTGGGAGTAAGCCCCATTGATTTTAATGGGACTTACTTCTGAGTAGACCTGCCTGGGCTTGTGCTCTAACTAACTTCCTCGACCCGCCTTTTAAACGGAGGCCCCCCTCCTCACCCTCTTTTTCTGAGCGGACTTCAAACACCGTGGAGCGGCCGCCCCGTGCAGGAAGCAGCCTATCACCGAGGACAGGCAGCTGCTCCGGCCAGCGGGTTGCATGAGCTGCGGCATCCTCCCCGCCTTCCGTGTGCCGGGAGCCAATGGCTGCTCGGAGACGGGACTTCCGTTCCGGGAGGAGCAGCAGCAGCAGCAGCAGCGGGCAGGTCGTGCGTGTGGAGAGCCGAGGACGGGGCGCGCTAGGGCTCCCGGCCGGGCTCTGCTCTGCGGCGGGGACGGTTCGCCCGAGGGGGGGCCGGCGCGGCTTGGCGGCAGGACCGGGCTGCCGGCTCTGGAGGCTCAGAGCTGGGCAGCCCGGGTGGCGGCTCGGAGCTCCTCGCCGGCCGGGCGCTGAGCGGAGGGGAGTCGCCGCCGCCGCCGGGAGCCCCCATGCTCTGAGGCCGGGGCGGGGCCCCTGGAGGGGAGCGGCCGGGCTTCTGGGGGCCCCGAGGCGCCCGCCAGCAGCGTGTCCGGGGCGCCCACCTCTTGCGCCCCTGAGGCTGGCGGCGGCGGAGAGGCCCCGCGGAAGAGGAGGCTCCGAGGCGCTCCGGGGAGGGGGGGAGGCGGCAGGCTGCGATGAATGGCTTCAGCACCGAGGAAGACAGCCGGGACGGGCCTCCCTGCGCGCCCTTCTACGGGCAGAGCTGCTGCCTCATCGACGGCGGCGACCGCTGCGCGCGCCCGGCCGGCAACGCCTCCTTCAGCAAGAGGGTCCAGAAGAGCATCTCCCAGAAGAAGCTGAAGCTGGACATCGACAAGAGCGTGAGTCCCGGCCCGGAGCTCCGCCTGCGGCTCCTGCTGCTCCCGGGACGCCTGCCTGCCTGGCTGCGCCTCCGGAAGCCTTACGGGCGGTGCACAAACCCGCGCGGCGGCTGCTGAGCCCTCTGCCCCGTAAGCAACAGGGACCAGAGCCCAAGCCCTGCGCGCCTACTCAGAAGTAAGTCCCATTGGAGTCAGTGGGGCTTACTCCTGAGAAGGCGTGAGCACGATTGGGCTGCAAATGTGGGTTGGGCAGAAAGCCGCGCTCAGCAAAGCTCCCCGCCTAAAACCACCGGAGGAGTCCCAAAGGCTGTGAAGTGAATGTTTTGGAAGTATGTTGCCACTTGTTCCTAGCACAGCGGCCTTTGTATAGGCAGCTTTAGGGCCCAATCCCATCCGGTTTTCCAGTGCTGGTGTAGCGTGGCTGGTGTAGGGGCATGCTCAAGGTATGGGAACACCTGTTCCCTTACCCTGGGGCTGCATTGTGGCTGCACCGGTGCTGGAAGGTTGGACTGGATTGGGCCTTTACTTTCCTTAATCAAATATGGGTTGCAAATGGCAAAAAAAAGTTTGTAAAAAGCTACTTGAAAAGCAGTATATAAATGCTATTAACTAGAGTAAAAAAAAGTTAGATACAAGGCTAACAAGTGAGGGTACGTTGTCAAGTGTGTAAGGAAAAAGTTAACAGACTAAATTAAAAGTATATTTCTTATTTTGTGAGAATTGGAGTGAAAAACTGTGAGAGTGAGGGCACAATCCTAACCAGGTCTACTCAGAACTAAGTCCTATTTTATTCAGTGGGGCTTACTCTCAGGAAAGTGTGGTTAGGATTGCAGCCTTAGAGTGAGAGAAACTGATACTGCTGACTAAATTAAAAGTATTTTTTTTAATTGTATGAGAGTTAGAGGGAAAGAAACCAATACCAGTTGGTTCATTATACGTAGTGTGGCAGGACAGTTGCGCATAGGGTATGGGCACAGCAGTTAATGGTATAAGTAGGGTGCAGTTGTCTTATGTAGTTAAAATGAGACTGTAACCCTGAATTCTTAAGCCATTTCTGTCCAGTGTTGCACAACAGAGATATATACACCTGTGGGCTGAGCAGGAATGGGTTAAGGATTAAGGTGAGGATATATAAATGTAATATTATGTAAATGTATTTATTTTATTTTATCACATTTTTATACTGCCCTTCCTCCAAAGTGCTCAAGGCTGTGTACATGGCTGCTCCCCTCCTTTTTTCCTCACAACAACCCCGTGAGGTAGGTGAGGCTGAGAGAAAGTGACTGGCCCGAGGTCACCCAGGAAGCTTCATGGCTGAGGGGGGATTTGAACCTGGGTCTTTCGGATCTGAGTCCACCTGAGCCCCAAACCACTACACCACCCTGGCTCACCAGGGTGACTACACCGAGATGTAGTAGGGGCATCTTGTATGCCACTGGCACTTTGAGGGAGTGAAGGAAAACCATATACTTCCTTATAAAAAAACAAAAAGTTGTGTGGATGCTACTTGAATACTTTAATACAGGGTCCTGGTGCAAATGGACACGTCGAGCTGACAAATGAGTTGCCCTACAAAGAGCTGAGCTCCTGCAGTTTGCAAAATAGCTGCTCATTGCCCTGCAAACAACTCCTGTAGTTTGCAAACTTGTATAAATACAGGTTGAGTCTCATTATCCCCAGGGTTCCTTTCTAAGAACTCATGTGGATGGCAAAAAACCCACTATAGCAAATCAATTTAAAAAACAAAGGCTCTTTGCTCTGGTGATTTAAAAACAGCCTTGATGACCTTTGTAATGCACACAGAGGCCATCAGTCTCTCTCTCCAGGAGCTTAGGCTTCACTAGGAGGCAGCAATCCTTCCCTTCACCAGGAGCCCCAGCAAGGGGGAAAGAATGGAGAAGGTGATAATCGCTGCCATTTAGCCTTCTTTCATGTGCTCAGGGGGAAGGGAGGAGTGAAGTCTGCAAAGAATGGTTGATGGAATGTCAGTGGCTGTCCTCTCTGGCATTATTAAAGGACTGTTTTCCTTTAATTTAAAGGGCCCTTCTCATCAGCTTTGAGATAGAAAAATCTGTGAATATTTAGGTTATACCTGCTATCACTTGTATGACTGTCTCTGCAACAGTAAAAAAAGTTTTTTAACTGCTTTAATCACAGATAAAACTGTGATTTTAAAGGGATGAATTTTTTCCCTTCTCCAGGGATCAGCACATTCCTTCTTATTTGCAAGGGCCATTAGTGTTGAGTCAAATCCGTGTATAAAAAAATCCATGTATAACAAGGCTGATAAATGTTTGAGTGTCTTTTTCTGGAGTGTTTTTTCCAAGTCCATCAATGACAGATAGTGGAGGCAAGTGAAGTCTGGGTCACATAACTAAGCCCTTCAAACCTTGGGGCTATTCATTAGGGCTACCTCATTATGAGAAATTGAGGTTTTTTTGCAAATAAAATATTACTTCTAAATAATATCATTTATTTCTAGATCACCTTTTAAGTCTCATAAAGCTAAATGGGTCCCAATAGAGTGTCTTTTTAAAGAAGTGGATCCTGGTGCTAGAAAAATTACCACTGAGCTATAGACTTGTAATTCAGTAAATTTTATATAAAGCATGACCCACACTAACCTTTCTGAGGAAGAAGTAAATCATAAACCTCAGACTAACTTGGTTCTTACCATTTGAAGGCTTATTCACAGGTTTTTTAAAAATTGCACAGTGACCCAAACTGGCACCTCATGTTGAATGCATAACTGCCAATAATTCCCCAATTCAGAATATAGTCACATAGTGTAACAGCAGTGTCGCAAACTTAGGGGGGGGGGTTTGGGGTGCTCAGAGTTATTGGTTCTCGAACCCTAAAGCCCTCAAGGCCCCCCCGTCCAGTAGTACTGCCACCACCCTGTATGTGCGAGTGCCTCAGTCCAGGAACGCTGAGACCCTCTAGGCTTAATTCCATCCCTTGCAGGCACTGAGCTCTTTCTCCAATTAAGGCTTCAGTCCTCAAGTTACTAGACCCCAGTGAGTACTTGGTAGCTTGCTGGATGGCTAGGCAGGATTCTGAACCTTTGTTCCCAACAGACAATGAAACAACTTGGTAAAAGAGATTTTAGTTTACTAAGTACATAAGGTTACATAAAGCAGCAAATGCTAGAGGCATAAACATCTAGGAAACATATCAGCAATAAAATAATAAAGCTAGCTGGCTATCTCTATTAATCCCTAACTCTCACCTGGGTCAGCTACTCTTGTAGATCTCTTAGCTCCAGGCTACCTGTGAGGCCAGATGCCCAAGGCGGACAAAGGAGCTCACAGTGTGCAGGATGTTGCACCCAAAAACTCTGCCCAAGAAGAAACGGGGACACCCCTTGGGGCACTCATTATTATACTTATGCTAATAGTACTGAGGTGACTTCATACTTATTTAGACCATCCAATCAGAAACTTTTGAGGACAGAACCTTCCCGAAGTTGGCTTGGTTGCTAGCCCTCCTAGTTCTTACTCCAACTGGAGATCCATAGCTGCATTCCATTCCGGCGCCCCTCAGTCTACTGAGGTGTTAAACATTCCAATGGGTTGTAATTCTTGTTGTCTGTCCTTTCTGGCCGGCAAAGGAGAGAGAACAATCTTTTTGTTTGTTTACTCACATTCTTGCAGCTAGGAACTGCTAGCCACTTCTCCGTTACTGACTTAGTTTGGTTCAGGCTTCGTATGCTAACCAAGGCCTAACACGTACATATCCATGACAAGTAGAAGGGAAGGGAAATTAAATTCTATCATTTAAGCTGCTCTATACATAACTCCCAGTTCCAAATCCAGTCTCAGTTTTCCAGCCTCCAGATTTTTCCCTTTGTAGGTTCATATTTGAAGAATTACTTCTCTTTGGTACCTGAAGAAGGCATGCTGATAGAAGTGACGATAGGAACTTTCTGCTAGCTTGGGCTATTAGGTCTGCTGAACTGAAGCAGTCTGCTGTATAAGATGGTAAATGTTGGAAAAGCTTCCTTTACCTCTTACAGAGGGACCAGAAGAGATCCCATGATATTTAATGGGGTCCTGATAGGGTCACAAAGCTGCTTTGCGCTTAGCAACCCATAAGTTGCTAAGGTGATGGTACTTTAAAAGGGGGGGACAGGGAGTGTGGAAAGCCCAGTTCTGTGCTGCTAAAATTTTGTGACTTCTCATTTGTTTTGCAACTGAGTATATCCTATTATATTGTGTGGTGACTACTGTTCCTTTCCCCTCCATTTTTGTTTTTTGAATTTGTAGGTTAGACACCTATATATATGTGATTTCCACAAGAACTTCATTCAGAGTGTTCGAAATAAAAGAAAAAGGAAGACCAGTGATGATGGGGGAGACTCTCCAGAGCATGAAGTAGATGTTCCAGAGGTATATAACATGCTGAAATGGCCCGCTGTTTCTGTTTTTGCCCTGATTGTATTTTCATGAGCTGTGACCAAACTTTGTGTTCCTTGGACCTTTGTTATTCATTGTATATAGCCTAAAGGTAGCATAGTAGATACACTGCTTAAAATGTATAAGGTAGTTCTGTCTTATTGAATTCATTGGGTAGAAGGACATAATATATACACTTTTAATGCTAGAATGTTCAGCTCAGTGCCTCCTTAAAGGACTCACTGGGCTAAGGTTTCCATACCAGAAGAGAAGCCTAGAGAAGCTGCTTCCTGACATCAAATCTGCTGTCCAAGGAAGGGATATACAGAGGTTGGAAAGGAAAGAGTAGGTTGAACTGTAGTATGCTATTTATGTTTAACATGCTACCTCAGCTAGTTTGCTAGAATGGTGCTGGGAAGGAGAAGAAAACTTTTTCCTGCTAGGCTCCCTGTTGGCCATGCATGGATTTATTTTCTCTTTCTCCTGCCCCACAACCAGCTCATATAGGTGATCAACAGAAGTAGTCGTAGAAGAAGGATGTTAACTGCCAACCTCTTTTTCTGTCCATAGGTTGGTGGGTTTGCAATAGCAGCAGCCTGCCTCCCTAGCAAGATGTATAGGGAATACCATAGGGCAGTGGTTCTCAAACTGTTGGGTCGCGACCCACCAGTTCGTGTAAAGGTAAAGGGACGGCGGAAGGGGAGAGGCAGGGAAGCGATCGCATCCTTTTGGGGGGTGAGCTTATGACTTACTTTCAGAAGGAGGGCTGCAGGAGGTGCAGGGAGCTCTGTGCAACCCTGCACAGTGCTCCCTGAGGTTTGGAACTTTCACTGAAAACAGGCGCAAAGCGCCTCCTGCAAAACGGAAGTGCTTTGCGCCTGCTTTCTCTGAACGTTCCAAGCCTCGGGGAGCGCTGTGCAGGGCTGCACAGGGCTCCCCGCACCTACTGCAGCCTGCTGCAGCCCTGCCTTCTGAAAATAAGTCACAAGCACCTCCCTTGTCCCCCCTCCCTCACAAAGACTTACTCAGGGAGTAAAGCTCCCTCAAAGTTTGAGAACCACTGCCATAGGGAATCCATGAGAGGAGGAATATGAACTTGAAGGGTACCAACTACCACATTAAGAAACTTATTCTTTCTTCCCTGAAGCCCAGTTTAGAATAACAGAATATAGAATACTCAGCACAAGATGTCTTGAATGTCATTTGGTGAAACTTTCTTTCAATTGTGTAGTGTTTTCTAATTGTCTCATAGGAGAAGCATCTTGAAGAATTCTGAGGACTTTTTCAGGAGGGAGTGAACTACCACCTGTTTAATGCCATTAGCAGGACCTTCTCCCTCATGGGTGAATTTACCACCCTCTCTGTAATAAGCCCCCTCACACAGATCTAATCAGCCAGGCGACTCCTTACATCAAAGGATTCTGTCCCCATCTTCAGGAAATTCTTTAATTCTTTTGAGATTTTTTTTTTTAGTGAAGTAGTGTTTAACCTCTATCAGTATTATGTGCTGTGAAAGTATGTTTTTTTGGGGGGAAGCTTTTTTAGCCCTGAAAGAGCATGTACCAAGGGTTCTTAAAGTGTATGGTGTCACTTGACCTGCCATGGTCTAAATCAGAGCTCTCTGAACTCAGGCTCATGGGCCTGATCCAGTGCCCTTCCTAACCCTTCCCCCATGTGAATGATGTTCGAGGAAATTGAAAATAGTTTCCTCTTTGGGGGGGAAGCAGAGTAGCTTATGCAGCAGACCCCCCTTTTCGGTATCACCCCAGGGAACCTCCCTCAACTGGCTGACTGCTAATCAATAAAAAAAGACAAAGAGGCAATGGCTTGTTAAAGTTGCAGAAAGAAGTTATTTACTTACAGTTCCACTGAGTGTATATTTACAGCATCTGATTAGGATCAGAGGTTCAGCTAACACTTAGAGATAGCAAGGTTTTGGAGCTGCCTCGCCTTGCATGCCTTGTGCTCAAGATGGCCTGGGCATCAGAGCCCTGGTGTGCCCATCTTAACAGGTCAGTGGTCAGAGGACAAGAGAAAGTGCTCAGAGGAGAAGGGAAGGATAAAGGGTTAGGGCCACACCCCACAAAGATCACAGAGAGAACAGGTAGAAAGGTCAGATTCACTGGCCCATAGCTTGACCCCTTCTGCACAGCATCCTGCCCCCTCTGGACAGCAGATGGAGTTGCATCAACTCCAACAAATGGCACTTACCATTCTGTGGGGGAGCCTCCTTTCCCCACCACCAATCTGTCCCAAACTATGTTCCGGCCAGCCGCCTCTGGTTTCTGTTGCCTCATCACCCACTGCACTAGGAGTTTGGGGGAGATCAGTGGCAGGGAAAGGTGGCTCCTCAGCAGAATGGTAAGTAGTGTTTCCAGATGCCTTTTCTAGTGCGCAGCTGTCTCCAGTATGGAGACCACTGGTCTAAATTGAGATGTCAGAGTATCACTCGGGTCTCTGGAACTTTGTTGTTAAATGATATATCAATGTATAAGTTTGTTTTTCCACCCTACATCTAGTAAAAACTGCTTGTAGCAAGGGAATTGAGTCCCTTTAAAGTGAGTCTGCAATGGTAAGTATTTCTGAAATCTTACAGAATTTTAATATCCCAAAGTAATAAATTCATTTTCTTTAGGCACATAAATGTTTCTGTAGTTCTGAGCTAAGAAAAGGGCAAAGGATTCTGAAGCCATGCACAGTATTGTTACTATCCCATTTGTGTTTGCACTTAATTTTTGCACTGTAAGTGTTTTTTCTCTGCTCATACTGATGTAGCTATCCTTGTACAGTGATTTTCAAGTTTTCTAGCGGAATAGTACTGTATTTAGTAGTTGGATAAAGTTTAATTCATTCTGAGAAATTCAACCTCAGAACTATCTTTTTAATTTTTTTTTAAATGTGGCCGTCAAAGAAAACTTGAATGTGGCTTTCATACTGAAAAGCATACATAAAAACAGTGGTGGAATATTTTAGGCATTTGTGTCATTTAACTTTGTGTACAAGTAGAATAGAGTGTCCTCCTAAAGGATTAAACAAAGAACAGACTTATGGTACAATGTTAGCTTTCTATGTCACATGAAGTGCTTAGGATAATGTGTTCCCATCATTGCATCCATATTGGCCGCAATCCAGGCTGCCCATTCCAACTGTTCATTCAGTAGAAGACTGGGAATAATGTGTCCTAGGGATATTCTAGTGTTAATGTTAGTTACCCAGATATCTTGAGCTTGGCTTGCTTGCTTAAAAATAGAAGGGCACAGTTCCTTATAGATTGCTTGTAAAGGTAAAGATTTTTTACCTTTTTTATTTTAAAGATGACTTTCTTCCTGCTGTTAATCATGCTATCTCTTTTGCAGGTTGACTTGTTTCAGCTTCAAGTAAACACACTGCGCCGTTATAAACGGCATTACAAATTGCAAACCAAACCTGGCCTCAATAAAGCGCAACTGGCAGAAGTAAGTACACCTGGAGGTTTTTGTGATTTCTGCATAAAATGATTGTGGTGTGAGTCTTATCCACCAGCAATGCTGACTCAGTTTTGCAGCTAATGCTTTCTTATAGTTCCACTACTCAATGCTCAACAATATCCACGTTTCTAGTACAGTATCTCTGTCCAACTGTATTTTAATGGAGAAATATGTAAGACTTTGGAATGTTGCTTGAGCATATAAAAGAAGCAGTTTTTCTTTTCTTCCTTGTTTGTTCACTTAAACCAATTACTATTGATAGAATGTTGCATTTTTCCAATTAATAGTGCATTCTCAACACACTATCTCATGGCCAATACCTCCCCCACCTTTATACTACTTTTCCATTCAGGCGGTAGGCTTTGATGCATGGATGCAAAATAAGTTTGCTCAATGACCTGTAGGGTGAGAGATGTTCCTTGTCAGCTCTCCAAATGACCCAGCGCTGATACTTGCCATTACTGTGTTTTCAGCAAACTTCCTAATTTCTGTTATGTAGCCTTACGTTTTTTGGACATTGTGACTGGAGCCCTGCCCAGCACAAAGCAAAGCTTTTTGAAATTATTTGTTAAGAAATGAGGCAAGTAGTACGATTGCAGGATGAAGGGGAGTGTGGCAAGAAACAAAAGCCCACTAACCACAGGGACTTGAAACTTCTTAATTGGCTGGCTGGTTAAATCCAGGCTCTTCAGGAAAGGCAAAAGAAAAGTGAAAAATAGAAGCTAGCACAGCTGCCTGCACAGCTAAGCTTCCCCCCACACACACAGGTGGCTCACTGCACAGTGCCTCAGGCAGTGGGGGCTAGAGCAGTGTTCCCTAACATTACTGGGCTTTGTGGGCTTCCTGTTTGCATAAGCATTTCTCATGTTAAGCCATTTCTGCCCAGCGTTGCATATACGCAACAGGAATCAAATGTGTATATGTGTGGGCTAAGCAGATTAACCAGAGATTCTCACCCCATAAGCAAACAGCAAAAGGTTTCTCACAATTGTTTATCTTAAGTCCCTTTCTTTGCCCACCCTTAGTCACCACATCTAGTAATCTGGAATCTATTTCTTTGCTTGGAGAGAAGTTGGAGGACTACCCTAAATGGGATGTTAGAAATGCAGCAGGGAGCTTTCTAACCAGCAATAATTTCCACCAGTGTTCAGCACTATGCAGAGGCAGAAACAGACATTGCCATTTGCCAGCATGGTGCCATAATCCCATCACTTCCAATGCCCCTTGTCACTTCTTTGCACCCCCTAGGTAAACCCTCCAAAGGTGGTACCACTAATTCTAGATTCTAAAAGACTTTAAATCAAAAAGTAAAACTTTAAAAAAAGTTAAAGTTTATGATACTAGGGCTGCAATCCCATGCACATTTACCTGGGAGTAAATCATACCTAACTCATTAGGCTTCTGAATAGACGTGCTATAAAACAAGCTTCCTCGCTCTCCTCTGTGACACTTCCTTTTCTAGGCTGGCATGGGGCTGCTGCAGTGAAAGTAAAGCAGAAACACACACCTATAGGTCCTATGGGAGGAAAGAAGAAGGTGTGTGCTTCATGTGACATCCTTTCCCTACCCAAGTGACAGACAGTCTCCCTGCATAAGAAGCCATTCTCCTCTTTCAGGCAACAGTTTCTCATGCACCTTCCCTAGTCCAGCAACTCTCGCAGATGCTGCTTCCCCCTCTAGACCAACACCAACAAGAGACCTAACCACTCCTGTAACTGAGGCAGTGACTGCCTTGCAACTCTTTCCTGGGGCACCTCAGAGAATTTTTGAGTTGGTCCGGTGTCCAAAATTTGAGCCCTGCCATTGTGAACATTAAGTATAAAGACCTACTGAACTTTCTGCGGAGTTCAGATCTGCCCCCTCTGATTAGCTTATCATAAAGTTTGTGAGGTATCCTCAGTCTTTTCCAGCGAAGTAGTACAATGCAAGTCAGCCCTTTTTATTTAAAGAGGAGAAAGTGACATAAGGATTTTGTGAAAATTTGTGAATTGAGGATTTGATTCTGGTGTCTGGCCAATGGCAGAAACTAAAGTCTCGTTATTCCAAGGGACTAATGGGGAAGCATCTGGACAATAGCACCTGCTTCTCTTGCTGCCTTACCTGCCACCAAATATCAATGCCTAGCAGCTCCATGTGATGCTTCTTGGATTTGCAACTTATCCCAGTCTTGTGCAATAGCTTTTGTTACAGTGTCAAAATGTTCACTTTGTAATCTGAATTCATGGTAGCCTACTTATCAGATATCTCTGTAAGTACCGCAGACACTCGCCTATAAGTTGTTCTCACAGATAAGTCGAGGGCAGGGTTTTGAACCAAAATCATGGAATTCTCTGTGACCCTTAAGAACATAAGAACAGCCCCACTGGATCAGACCATAGGCCCATCTAGTCCAGCTTCCTGTATCTCACAGCGGCCCACCAAATGCCCCAGGGAGCACACCAGATAACAAGAGACCTCATCCTGGTGCCCTCCCCTACATCTGGCGTTCTGACTTAACCCATTCCTAAAATCAGGAGGTTGCGCATACACATCATGGCTTGTACCCCATAATGGATTTTTCCTCCAGAAACGCGTCCAATCCCCTTTTAAAGGCGTCTAGGCTAGACGCCAGCACCACATCCTGTGGCAAGGAGTTCCACAGACCGACCACGCACTGAGTAAATAAATATTTTCTTTTGTCTGTCCTAACCTGCCCAACGCTCTATTTTAGTGGATGTCCCCTGGTTCTGGTATTATGTGATAGTGTAAAGAGCATCTCCCTATCCACTCTGTCCATCCCCTGCATAATTTTGTATGTCTCAATCATGTCCCCCCTCAAGCGTCTCTTTTCTAGGCTGAAGAGGCCCAAACACCGTAGCCTTTCCTCATAAGGAAGGTGCCCCAGCCCCGTAATCATCTTAGTCGCTCTCTTTTGCACCTTTTCCATTTCCACTATGTCTTTTTTGAGATGCGGCGACCAGAACTAGACACAATACTCCAGGTGTGGCCTTACCATAGATTTGTACAACAGCATTATAATACTAGCCGTTTTGTTCTCAATACCCTTCCTAATGATCCCAAGCATAGAATTGGCCTTCTTCACTGCCGTCGCACATTGGGTCGACACTTTCATCGACCTGTCCACCACCACCCCAAGATCTCTCTCCCGATCTGTCACAGACAGCTCAGAACCCATCAGCCTATATCTAAAGTTTTGATTTTTTGCCCCAATGTGCATGACTTTACACTTACTGACATTGAAGCGCATCTGCCATTTTGCTGCCCATTCTGCCAGTCTGGAGAGATCCTTCTGGAGCTCCTCACAATCACTTCTGGTCTTTACCACTCGGAAAAGTTTGGTGTCGTCTGCAAACTTAGCCACTTCACTGCTCAACCCTGTCTCCAGGTCATTTATGAAGAGGTTGAAAAGCACCGGTCCCAGGACAGATCCTTGGGGCACACCGCTTTTCACCTCTCTCCATTGTGAAAATTGCCCATTGACACCCACTCTCTGCTTCCTGGCCTCCAACCAGTTCTCAATCCACGAGAGGACCTGTCCTCTAATTCCCTGACTGTGGAGTTTTTTCAGTAGCCTTTGGTGAGGGACCGTGTCAAACGCCTTCTGAAAGTCCAGATATATAATGTCCACGGGTTCTCCCGCATCCACATGCCTGTTGACCTTTTCAAAGAATTCTATAAGGTTCGTGAGGCAAGACTTACCCTTACAGAAGCCATGCTGACTCTCCCTCAGCAAGGCCTGTTCGTCCCTTGGATAAGTGGGGGGTTAAACTTAGGGGGGTTTCTGACTATAGTTTTGTCTGATTTTACCTGAGGCCAGATCCTGAAAAATAACCTACCAGTAATTGTTACCTAAGAACTGTACGGTCTCTAATTTAATAAAAATACAGTCTCTAATTTAATAAAAACATAGGAAAAGAACGTAAGATACACTTTTATTTTTTACTTTTTTAATTCAGGTCTTCACAACCTTTTTGTAAACATCAGAGTAAGTGCACTGTAAACAACATGCAAGTAAAACAGTGGTTCCCAGCCTGGGGTTCATGTAACCCCCAGGGACAGGAGCTTTAGGGGTGCTTGAAAAAGAATAATGGCAGAAAAAGACAAGTAGTGCTCTAGAATGCCTTGCAGGGCCAGCAAGGCAGAAAGGGAGGTAACTAGTCGGCTGTGAAAGCCCCATCAACAGCTAATTTCTGGTGATCAATTCATGTATGAATCAGTGATTGAAAACCAATACAGTAGAAAAGCTGGAACATAATATAGAAAGTGATCTATCACCAAGAATTTCTCTGGTGTAAAACAGTGAAAAGGCATAGTCTTTAGTTCTTCAAACAGATAGAAAATACTGTGATGAATACATGAAGTATGGGTTTTCATATAGAGGAGATGAGGGCTTATATCAGATTAATTGCAAATCTTTAGCTAATATGAAGGGTACAATTTATGGAAATGGACTGCCAAGGAGCATGCAAGTGAAAAAAAGGTTGGGAACCACTGCAGGAGAACCATTAATCAAATCCTTTAAGGCAGAGGTTCTCAGACTTTGAGGGAGCTTTACTCCCTCAGTAAGTTTTTGTGGGGAAGGGGAGGGAGGCGCAGTGACAAGATCCCCAGGATTGCCTCACTAAGGGGGGCCGAGGGGGAGTGCTTTGCACTTACTTCAAGAAGGCAGGGCTGCAGGAGGTGCGGGGAGCCCTGCGCAGCCCTGCACAGTGCTCCCCAAGGCTTGGAACGTTTGCTAAAAACGGGCGCAAAGCACTTCCTGCAAAACGGAAGTGTTTTGTGCCCGCTTTTAGCGAACAGTCCATGCCTTTGGGAGCACTGTGCAGGGCTCCCTGCACCTCCTGCAGCCTGCTGCAGACCTGCCTTCTTGAAGTAAATGCATAGTACCCCCCTCACCCTCCTTAGGGGGGAGATCCTGGGGATCCCGTCGCTGCCTCCCTCCCCTTCCACCACCCCTCAAAAGGATGGGGGAAGTTCATTACACGAACTGCTGGGTTGCAACCCACCAGTTTGAGAACCACTGCCTGGTGCCAGAGGCTCTACATATAACATACAACTTAGAACATATAACTGGGAGTGTGCAGTTCAATTCACAGCAGAGAGACAAGCAATAAGGAATTACTGTAAGTGCAGCTGCACATAGTTGCTACCCTATTTTCTCAGAAGCAGACCCACTGCTTTCCATGGGTGCTGTTCTTAAATAATGGTGCATTTGCAAAACTGAAGGAGGCTTCAACAGGGTCTGTAAACTTAGAGGAGGAGGCTGGCTTCAGTTCAGAGGAAGTCTCAAGAACAGTGAAAAGGTTAACTTTGGCTGCAGCTTTCCAGGGGCTGTCTTGGCCCTCTATCTCTATATTGCTGGTTGCCTGCAACTTCTCCAGAGTTGAAAAGCTCTGCCCCCCTGAGCAACCAAAGAGATAAGGCTAGGTGATTATCTAAACTTGATTTATTTGCAAAAAATTTCATTTGTATTCTCCTCGGAACTCATACTCTGAGTAGAAACCTGTGTCTGGCACACTTCTCAGATTTTATATGAAATCTGAGCAACTTTGGCCCTGCACAGGATCTCTGTATATCTCTCATTCTTGAATCAGTTTTGTCTTAAACATCACATTCAAACTTCCACAGGTCACCTTGGATTATTTATATGAATCTTTTATTTAAAAATTATCTGACTTTGAGTTGACAGCGTTTCTGTGCAGATAAAGTGCATATCTTAATTCGAATCTGATTAAACAAGCAAAAAGTAAACTTATGTAGCTGGAGCTTAAAGTGGACAAACTTCTTAAAAAACGGATGTTTATAATGTCTGACAAAGAGAGCTTCTGTTATATGTGACCAACCAAGCTGAATTTGCTGATTTATTTGGTACATGGGTTTTCAAGTGTCTCCCCACTAAGGAAATCTTAGTGATGAGTACACATTTGATATTGTCATATACAAAGATGAAGGCAATCTCCAAGCATGTCCAATATGAAATCAGTCTGGGAGAACCTGTAGTTCAAAAGTAGTTCAATGAGTGTTCTTTTGGCTAGAGACTTTTCTGATTGTTTTATTGCTGTAGCCTAGTTGTTAGGATTTCTGTATAACAGTGTTTCTCAAACTGTGGGTTGGGACCCACTAGGTGGGTCACAAGCCAATTTCAGGTGGGTCCCCATTCATTTCAATATTTTATTTTTAATATATTAGACTTTATGCTAGCATGGTATTATTATTATTATTATTAACAGTATTTATATACCGCTTTTCAACTAGAAGTTCACAAAGCGGTTTACAGAGAAAAATCAAATAACTAAATGGCTCCCTGTCGTGACTGCATTTGGGAAAATGTTGCAGACCTGTACTTTTAACAAGCTACTATGTATATTCTTTTAACAGTGATAATAAATGGAACTTACTCCTGGAAAATGTGTGTAGGATTGCAGCCTAGGATTGTTAAAAAAAAATTTCCCTGCTTGATGATATCACTTCTGGTCATGACATCATTTCCGGTGGGTCCTGACAGATTCTCATTCTAAAAAGTGGTCCCAATGCTAAATGTGTGAGAACCACTGCTGTATAATGATACTCTGCTTATGTGTATATAGCAAGTGAGTGAGTTGGCATCCTTCAGTCTCGGAAGACTATGGTGTCACGCTCTGAATGGTGGTTCTGGAACAGAGTGTCCTCTCCAATGCGCGAAGCCTGGGTAAAGTAGGTATGGAGGATAGCCTGTTACCCATGCAGCACATCCCCCCCTCTCCACGTCGCTGAAATGGTCCAATGGAAAGGCAGAGGCCAATACGGTTGGTTCCAGCGGCGTCGCAGGAGTTGCCAGAACGTGACTGTGTTCAGTCATGAACTACCTCAGGGACTCCGGCTCTGGATTTTGCCTCGAGGTTGTCTCCTGAAGCCTTTGTATGACATAGTAAAACACTGATGAACAATACATGATGATATGTATTTGTAGAGTTTTTATATTCCTTAATACTGGTGATGGGAAAGCTCCATATTTCAGGCTTTTAAACTTGTCTTTTCAGACTGTCAGTCGCCACTTCAGGAACATCCCGGTAAATGAGAAAGAGACCCTTGCTTATTTTATCTACATGGTGAAGAGTAACAAGAGCAGGTTGGATCAGAAGTCGGAAAGCAGCAAACTAGAATGAAGATTAGGCAGCCTTTGGACACATAGATGTAATATTAAAGAACCATCAGGTGCATTATAGAACTGTTAAAACACTTTTGTAAATTAAAGTGTAAACTAGAAAATAATATAGACAACTTTGGTCTAGAATTTTAAAAAACATGGTTCCAGAAGACTTCTCCCATTTCAAAGCCCTAACATTTGACTGAAGGGATAGAGAGCACAGTGGAAATCAAGAAGTTAGACAATGACTATTCAGAGGATTGAAATACATCTTTGATACAACTCATGTATGAGATTAATTTGGCATCCTTGAGCTGGTTTATCACCCTCATTTAGTGTATATTGGCATAGGTCAGATACAGCATGGGAATTCTAATTCAATATCTTGGTCTGTGGCTCCTATAACTTAAATGTGCTCACCATTTGTGTGCCATGGAATTATACTTGTATTGAGTCTGTTCAAATACTCCACATTCTCAGTGCTGTAGGCCCTCATGCCTAGCCATGATCGAGGAATGCTTAAATTGGCCACACCTCTTTTCTAATCTTTTTTGAAACTTATTCACAGAAGTAAAATTGTTAAATATTTTTTCAACATTTCTGTAAGTTACATCATTTGGACAAAGTTAGTAGCAACTGGGACATTGCACATGGTTCTTAGAGTTTAATATAAAAATGTTAATTCATTGTCTTGGTTATGATGTTAACAATGGTTTTGTTAAGTTGCTGTCAGCCATTAAATCAATATGTTAAACACCCGATTTAGTCTACAATGTCAGGTTCAAATTGGATATTTTTTCCAAGTCTTTTGAATTTTTTCTTATCTTTACAAGACAGATGCCATTATGCGAATACTTTGCATTAATAGTCTATATCTGAATGTACATAATGTAGGACTAGTGGTACTAGTAGATATGAGCATTGGTTGATGTTGGCAGTCTTTTCCATTTGCCCTATTCTTGGTAATGGGAACTGGTGCTAATCCATTTGCCTTTTCGAGATGCACGTTCTTGAAAAGTGCTGTGACAAACAAGATAGTTACCATTGTAACTTAAAACTCTGTGTTGCTGCCTGCCTTGCCCCAATTCAGAATTCTGTGTGCAATGCAATGTGCGTGCATACAGCTTCCCCATTTGCTTCAGTGCGGAAGGCAGAATTATGGTCTGAAAATGGGCCTGCAGAACTTGACCCACCTGCCTCATTGTTCCCATTTCTGCAATCTCAGATTGGTAACAAATTGGTTTGAGCTGCTGGTGGGCCACATTACATTAGCTAGTCCCAAGTTATGCAGACCTGGTCTAAGATAAATTTTACTGAAAGTTGTAATTCTCTTTCTAGCCTTTTCACGTTTTATTCACAGTAAACTTTGAGACTGTCAAAGTTTATCATTTGTCTTTCAGCTCAAGTCCTTGCTTTTTTATAAAACTATAATCCTAAACACCATAATCTGGAACCAAATGGTCACTGAAGTCAGTTGACCTTGTGTCTGAATAAAGGAGGTGATTGCCGCTTGGAAAGAGTCTGCTTCAAAAACTGTTTCTCATTTTTAACAGTGCTATTCAAGCCACGCCATAGTATCAAAACAGTAGATTTTATTTTCCCTTTTATTGGGGGTAGCGGTTGTTTTTAAAAACAGCTGCTTAATTTGGTACTACTTTTGCTTGTGCAAGGAAAATAAGATTCAGCAGTAGTCTCTCCAATTCTTAGGTTTGACAGAGCATATGAAAACTTAGAATTTGTCAGTAAGCAAGTACAAAGTTTATAACAATGTATAATTGTTTTTGTTGCAAATTCAAGAAACATGAGAATGTGTCACTATGCATGTTGTATCTCAGTTAATTAGATGCCATTTTTAGGGTGGATATTTTCAGGCAGCCTCACAATTATGTACATTGAGTACCTATATTAACACATTTATGCATCTCTAAATGGAAACTGCACTGAATGACTTCAAACTGCTACTTTGTGTATTCAAGCTGTACGGCACCACTTGCCCCTTTTCTGAAATAATCAATTTAACCAGCTATCCAGTCAGTTAAATTGAAGGCTTGAGAGGACAGTCTTTGACCTTTTGGAGCTTCAGAATATCCATTTTTGCAGTTTGACCATGGCAAAAAGTTACATTCTTAAAGAGGAGCACCATATGCCTCATTTCTAGACCAAAAATACAAACGGTATCGTGTTAGGGCTTATTTTTCAATGCAAAACTGCAGAGTTTCAACAACCAGCATGAAAATAACTACAGAAAAATGCAGTGGTGGGTGCTATCTCTTCAGGAGTAGCTTTTGAGATCAGATTAAGGAAACCATTTTTCCTAATTGAATCAATTGGTGTAAAATTGGATTCCCTGCTTCATTATACAAGCACATTCAAGAGAAGCAGGATATCTAAGAGTTTTAGTAGGCAAGGAAGTTGAAGAATCTCTCCATTTAATGTAAGGAATTGCTGATGTCATAATCCTTGAATACTGTTGTCTTTTAGGGAAATCTGTACATGCCTTATTCTCAGCTACTCAGTACCAACAGGTATTGAGTAAATGTTTTGGCAGCTTAGATGGGCCACATCCATGGCTTCAAATGCTAGAAATTAAAATCCTATTAACAGCAATATCTATATTCAGGGAACACCTGTGGTTTATGAACATCTAGGAATGTATCCTAAGTTTAGTTAGTCATGACCAAGTCCCTTTTGAAATCAATAATTACTAACCTAAATTTAGGATACAGTCCATAATGTTGTATTGCCAAAAGCTCCACAATACAGTTGTTTAATATAATGGCAAATTATGCTGCATGCCATTTAAGGAAACTTTCCAGTTCCTTGTGGTTTTAATAAAACCTTCATCAGCATTTTTGGCTTGAAGGGGTAGGTATCCTTAAGAAATGGCTAAAATAGGATATGTGAGAACAGAGTCACATTGACATATTTGTTCACTGGTGAGTTGTTTTTTATCTTGATTCTTGTATCAAATGTAAATGTTACTGGGCTTCAAGCTATTAAGCAATTAACCTTGACCTGGAAGTGATGGCTTTCTCACAGATTAGTAGTGGAAGATCATATTTCTGGCTGAGACTATATTGAATGAAACTTACTCCAAACCAAAAGACCTGTTTGAAGCCTTCAAACCCATTTAAGAACCCACTTAAAGCTAGAAGGGCCATCATTGTTCTTAATGGGCTTTGCATCAGAGCTGAAGACCTAAATGTGATACATCTTCTATAATGAGGTTAACTTCATCAAAGATGGTGGTCCTCAGTGCGTTGTTGTTGTTGTGGTAGTGCAACAATTTTTGTTTATCCCTTGAGTTGGAATGAAGGAAAGAGCAAAGGGAAGGGGAATGTGCAATGATATTATAGTATCAGAATAGCATACACAGTGCAGTTGACAAAACAGTCAGGCCCTTACTGAGAAGAGTTTCACTCGGTTGATTCAGCTTTCAAGTATATGGCTGCAGCAGAAAGACTGCATATCAAATTCCTGCTTTAAATTTCAAATATTCTTTCAAGGTATATTGTAATTCAGAAGAGGTGGTCTTGCCACTGTTCTTGCAGAACTTGTGAGTTATAGATTCACAAAACTAAGCCAAACCGACTTTTTTTCTGCCACCTGAAAGGTTTGTCAGTAAAAGGATTTCCCTTGAAGGCAAGCAAAAAATCTGAAAGCCAAAGGAGCCCATGGCAAGAGTGAATATCTTACTTGGAACGTAAAGTAAAAAGCTGTGGAGCAAGATGTACCCCAAAAATGCAACTCTTGTTAGCTTGTCTGAGACAAAAATTACTGAACAGTATTCTAAATTTTGCAATGAGCAGATTAGCCAAATGCTGGTACGGGGGTGGGGGGGGTGGGGGGGGATTGGGAGCCTTGCACTTTACCCTATGTTGATAAAGCCTAATGTAAATAAGATGAAAACTCTAGATGTGATTGGAAGAAACATCTTAATGAAGATGTTTTGTCTTGAATGGCAAACTGTCATGTATAGTGCACTAGCATTACTTCATCCAGTGGCTGAAATGAGGGACTGGCAAAGCTTCAAGTCAGCTATACTAGGACAAATATTTCTGCCTGCAGAACTGATTAAAGGGCCCGACTATGACTAAGCAGAATATTGTTGCTCCCTCACTTGTGGGTAACCCACGTGCTTGGTGGTGGTTCTTTGGGTATTCGGATTGGGGGAAGAAGGTTGGTAGCTGTATAACTGTGCAGGATAATTTTTCCTTTGGTATCCTTTACACATTCATTAATTATGCATTTTTAAATTATGTTTTAAATATTTGTGAAGGGGATTATGCCTTAAACTTGAAATTTTATTGAAATCAGATAAAGAAACACTTAGCAATAGTTTTCTCTGTAGTTTTTTAAACACCTTCCATGCCCTTAGGTTTATGGAGTTTGCCTTCTGTTGCCTTCGTCCTTCCTTTCTTGTCCTGCTGCAAAGATTGGGAAAAACATACAAATGTATTGACTAATGTGTTCTTAAGCCCCTTGCAATTATGACAGGTTTATTGAAGGAAAACACCATCCCTTCCCCTTCATTCTTTCTGGTGGGCCTTCATCTGTTATACTGATTTTTATGCCAAATACTTTGAGTAAGCTTGTATTTTTAATTGTGAAACATAACTGTACTCGTAAAACAATCTAGTAACTTATAGTGAAACTGTAGAGTTCTTTTCTCTGAGATGTATAGTCTTCCCTCCTTCCACTGTGTATGAGAATTAAACTCTGGACTATTGGATATAAAAATGATATAAATGCCTGAGATTCATTTTTTAATAAATGATCAATTGAGCAAACAGCCACATTCATTTTGTTTCTTTGTGTTTTTTAAACTGCAGGACATCCAAGTTAAATATGGATTATAGAACTGATATTTTAAATGTACTATGGTTGCTCTCAATGTGCATCGTATAAAAGGTGCAATTTAGACTAAATCATGCATTAAAAACAATTTAATTAGCAGCATTTTAATCTTCACATAGAATTACAGTCTTCTGCCTATTTATCATATTCCTAATACTGAATAATTTCTATCAACTTACTTGTTGCATCATCTGAAGCAAACATTGAAATTTACCCTTGGCTGAGGAGGTACAATGAGGAAATGTCTGAGAATTTCAAAATGGTTTACATCTTAGTTGTTTACAAAAATCAAACATGCTGTATATTGCACAGAAATCAAATCTCATTCCCTAATTTTTTTCTTTAAGCAAAAGTGAAGCCGTTATCCTTGTAAGCATGTCAAGTGTCTAATTGGAGTTCCAAACCATTTCTCTTTAGTCTATTTCTACTGGTTATGTAAACAATGAATCTGTTAGTCTGAAGAAACTGCAGGGTAAAACAGTATGGTTTAACAATTGTATAGAATCAATACTCATTTCAGTTACAGCCTCCTTAGAGTGTTTTTCAGATTGCATACTTAATATTTTCAGTCTTATTGCAGCTGCTGCTGACAGTGGTTAAAATGAAGATAACCTATAGGGTGCATCGTGAGTTTTGTTAATCATGACTTATAGCAGCAGTTTTCAACCGCTGTGCCGCAGCACACTAGTGTGCTGCGAGGCAGCCTCAGGTGTGCCACAGGGCCAGAGGAGGCAGGCAGCAGTCGTGGGTGGGAGAAGCAGCTGCTCTGACCCTCACAGCAGCAGCGAAAAAGAAGTGGCTACTTTGCATCTCCTGCTGTGAGCAAGAGGAAGGCTGCAACCCGATCCTCCTTTACCTAGGAGTAAGCCCCATTGAACAAAATAGGACTTACTTCTGAGTAGACCTGGTTAGGATTGTGCCCTTTGTCATGTAATGATTTAATTGTATTAATTAGATACCGAGCTAAACCGAGCTAAACAAACGCATCGGTAAAGCAGCTACCACATTTTCCAGACTCACAAAGAGAGTCTGGTCCAACAAGAAGCTGACGGAACATACCAAGATCCAGGTCTACAGAGCTTGCGTCCTGAGTACACTTCTGTACTGCAGCGAGTCATGGACTCTTCACTCACAACAGGAGAGGAAACTGAATGCTTTCCACATGCGCTGCCTCCGACGTATTCTCGGCATCACCTGGCAGGACAAAGTTCCAAACAACACAGTCCTGGAACGTGCTGGAATCCCTAGCATGTATGCACTACTGAAACAGAGACGCCTGCGTTGGCTCGGTCATGTTGTGAGAATGGATGATGGCCGGATCCCAAAGGATCTCCTCTATGGAGAACTCGTGCAAGGAAAGCGCCCTACAGGTAGACCACAGCTGCGATACAAGGACATCTGCAAGAGGGATCTGAAGGCCTTAGGAGTGGACCTCAACAAGTGGGAAACCCTGGCCTCTGAGCGGCCCGCTTGGAGGCAGGCTGTGCAACATGGCCTTTCCCAGTTTGAAGAGACACTTGGCCAACAGTCTGAGGCTAAGAGGCAAAGAAGGAAGGCCCATAGCCAGGGAGACAGACCAGGGACAGACTGCACTTGCTCCCGGTGTGGAAGGGATTGTCACTCCCGAATCGGCCTTTTCAGCCACACTAGAAGCTGTTCCAGAACCACCTTTCAGAGCGCGATACCATAGTCTTTCGAGACTGAAGGTTGCCAACTATATATTAATTAGATTAATTAAAAATTAATTGTAATATAGTAATTTAATGTAAGTAAAAAACTGGGAGTGTGCCTTGACAATTTTAGTGCCTTGACAGTGTACCGTGAGCGGAAAAAGGTTGAAAATGGCTGACTTATAGGGAAGTCTTATATACGTTGTCTCAAAGGTAAGACCAATAAAATTCAAGAATTACTCCCATGTACATGTGTATAGGATTGCATTGATTAATGACAACTAACTAAACTTAGAGTGCTGCCCAACTTTATAAACCTTTGTGTAAAATATGCACAAATACCCCAGCTACTGATCTCCTGTTGGCCATCCTGTCTATATGCTTGTATAGTTATACAGTCTCCAAATTTGCTCAAACTCTCAGTGGAATTGAATGTTCCTGCCAAATGCCATACTCACTGTTCAAGTTGTCTTTGAGTTTGTAACTCATAACAGCTGAAACATCCACATTTTTAAAAAAGTTACAATCTCATTAGTTATCTGACCACCATATACAGTACATTTAAACTTCTTTCAAACTACAGAACAACTCTATATTGATACTTTTGATTAAGCCCTGAATTGTTTCTCTAGGCAGACATGATTTTCTATCTGCAGTGTCCTTTGGTTCATATGGGTTGTCATTTCCTTGATTAACTACCCCAAATTTATCCATATCTTGTAAAAATGTGCACTTTGCCCAAATACTTACTCTAAGACTGTTCCTTGCAACTGAAAATACTCTCCAAAAATTACATGCCTGCCATATCTTAGCCAGTATATACTCAAAGGTGCAAGAGATCAGCCTGATCAATAGAGTGTAGTGTTAGAGTAATTGTGGATTTCTGTCCTCAAACTTAATTATCTTGCTTTTCTTCAAATATGCTAAACATGCCAAGTACTGCAAATACTAGATGAATTAAGATAGTGGTGTTGCTAGGGGGGATGCGGGGGAGGTGTCAACTGCACTGGGTGATACATTTGGGATGTGTGTGTGACACCAAAATTGTGAAAATCTCAGTATTTTTGAAGAATACCATCATGTTATATCATTTGATGTGTAATTTAATGCAGAATGCAATGAAACAAACCACACTGAATTATCTTTAGTCTATCAAACCTTATGGCCAAACAACCAGAAAAAGAAAACTGCTTTAT
The DNA here is from genome assembly GCF_035046505.1 of Tiliqua scincoides. Classification (NCBI taxonomy): domain Eukaryota; kingdom Metazoa; phylum Chordata; class Lepidosauria; order Squamata; family Scincidae; genus Tiliqua; species Tiliqua scincoides. The sequence continues at coordinate 196,268,943 of NC_089822.1, forward strand.
GTAACAAAAAGTGAATTTCTGTAACTCAAAACTGACCAATGAGACTGATTGTTCCAAGAGCCAATGAGATTTTAGTATGATTCAGCTCTTATTTTCATGTATCAGAGCTAATACTAGAATTCTTAATCAGTCGTGGGAGTCATCAAGTTGGCCACTGGTTTTTTGTTGGTTACTGATTTGTTGGGTGACCTGTATTGTTGTAGATTAAAATAAAGTTAATGGGGATGATACCAACCCTAAAAATGCCATTTGCGTTTAGGCTATATTAGGCTATGCATGTGATACTGTAATTCTGTATGGTCTGGTACAGAAGGAGGTCCATCAAGGACATGATGCAATGAGTTCTCACACCAGGTGATGCAAACCCTACTGACACATCTGGTAAGAGATTTGCTGAATTTAAGCTTAGACTGCTTGTATCTTAAGTAAAGATGTAACCAGAAGATAAAAGCTAAAAGGAAACACTTCACTTCTTCATATGCTGCTTTTCCACAGTGGATCATGACTAAAACAGCTTGCAATACTTGTCAACAATACAGGTCCAACCTTGTTATACATGGATTTTTTATACACGGCTTTAACTCAACAGGAATGGCCACTGCAAATGAGAAGGAATGTGCTGATGCCTGGAGAAGGGGAAAAATGCACCCCATTAAAATCAGTTTTAAAAACTGCTTTTACTGTTGTAGCGAGACAGTCATGCAAGTGATCTTGTCATTCTTCAGCTGAGCCAGTGGCATTGCTAGGGGGGTGCAGGCTGCACCGGGTGATGCGCTGGGGGGGGTGAAGCGCCCTGGGGGTTGATGCGCCAAAATCACGGCTTTAGGAACTATCCTGTCATGCCATGCACTGTTGGAGGAGAAATGTCCAGTGGAATGCAATGCAAAAAACCCGAGTGAAATAGCCCCTTTTCTTCAAAAGTTATGGCCAAAAAACTGGAAAGAAAAAATGCATGGAGACCTATGGAAAGTGAAAGTGAGCTGTATCGCACACTTACTCATGAGTAGGTGTACTTGCCATAGTCTGTTGAAAATGGCAGGCTGAGAAGAATCCAGTGACACCAGCATGGTCCAGATCCGATGAACGCAGCCCCCAAAATTCCCCCCTAGAAGGAGGTCCCTTCCTCCCAGCTGCCAGTGTATTCAGCCCTATGGAAAGTGAAACTAAGTAGGCAAACTTGCCTTAGTCCGTCAGAAAGGGCAGGCTGAGAGGACTTCAAGGACGTCAGAATGGTCCTGATCCAATGAATGCAGCCCCCCGAAAACACTCAAGGAGGAGGTCCCTCCCAGCTGCAAATGTATTGAGCCCTATGGAAAGTGAAGCAGCCTCATGGTTGTGTTTACTCGTGAGTAGGCAGATGTGCCTTGGCTGGTGGTCAGGCCAGGCAAAGGGGAATGTGAGGACACCAGAATGGTCCCGATTCGATGGAACTGGAGCACGGCAAATGCTCCAGAAGGCAGCCTCCCCCTCCCCCCACTAAAAAGGACAAAAAAGGAGGCTTGAACTGGTAAGGGGAATGTTTTCTATTTTGCACTTGCAAAACCAGGTGGGTCTTTATCTTGATATGCCTGAAATAGAAGAACTTTAAACTGGGCACTGGGGAGGACTGGAAATCTCACTGATTCTTTTTGGGAGGGGTGTTATTGCGGGCAGACTACAGAGAAAATTCACTTGGTGGAACAGGGCTGGCTCCCCCTTATTTAATTATTTATTTTATTTTAATTTAGTTATTTATAATTATTTATTTTAATTTGCTTGATGATGTCACTTCTGACCATGATATCACTTCCAATGGGTCTTGGACAGATTGCCATTCTAAAAAGTGGGTCCCAGTGCTAAAGGTTTGAGAACTGCTGCAATAAGGTGTTAGTAAGTTGACACGTGTGTGTGTGTGTGTGACTCTACAAGTTTTCAAAATCACTAAAATCAGAGTTTGAATAATACATCATGTTACATATCAATCAATGCATAATTTCATGTAGAATGCAATGAAACAAACCACATTGAAATATTTGTGTTCTAAAAAAAAGGTACAGCCAAAAAACCAGTGGGGGCGGGGCAATGGTACATCGCCACGCCCACCTAGGGCATTGCCCCACCCACTACATGGGATGACGCGAAATGTAGTGAGGCCACTGAGCTCAGCCAGGCAAAGCAGTGTTCTAATTGCTGTCTGCCTCTCTACAACAGTAAGAAAAGCTGTTTTAAACCACAATTGTAAAGGGATGCACTTAACGTTTTATAAACTGCTTTTATTTAACACATTTTATGGTATCAGCAGCAGTGGCATCGCTAGGGGGGTGTGGGGGGTGCAGGCCGCACCGGGTGACGTGCACTGGGGGGTGACGCGCTAAGATTGCGGTGGTTAGGAGTGACCCAATCATGTTATATACCATTGGATGCGGACTTTTGAGCAGAATGCAATGCAAAAAACGAGTGAAATATCTCCTTTCTATCAAAAGTTATGGCCAAAATACTGGAGAACAAAAAAATGTATGGATCCCTATGGAAAGTGCAAGTGAGCCGTATTGCGCGTTTACTTGCAAGTAGGTGAACTTGCCTTAGTCAGTCAGAAAGGGCAGGCTTAGAGGAATCCAACAACACGAATGGTCCTTATCCAATGAATGCAGCCCCCAAAAACACCTGAGAAGGAAGTCCCTCCCTCCAAGCAGACAAATGTATTGAGCCCTAAGGAAAGTGAAACTAAGCCTCTCGGTCACATTTACTTGTGAGTAAGCAAACGTGTCTTGGCCGGTGATCAGGCCAGGCAAAGGGGAATGTGAAGCCACCAGAATGGTCTTGATCTGATGGAACTGGAGCTCAACAAATGCTCCAGAAGGCAGCCTCCCCGCTCCCCCCACTAAAAAGGATCAAAACAGGGGCTTCAGCTGATAAGGTGAACTTTTTTGAGACTTGCAAAGCCAGCTGGATCCTGACAGGGATCTGGTTTAAACAGAAGTTCTTAAATTGAACTGGCATTGGGTAGGACTGAAAACCTTACTGATTTTTTTTTTTGGGGGGGGGGGTGTTATTGCAGGCAGGCTACAGAGAAAATTCACTTGGTGGATCAGGGCTGACTTCTGCTTATTTAATTATTTGTTTTACTTTAATTATTTATACTTATTTATTTTAATTTGCCTGATGATGTCACTTCCACCATGACATCACTTCTGGTGGGTCTTGGACAGATTCTCATTCTAAAAAATGGGTCCCAGTGCTAAAAGTTTGAGGACTGCTGCAATAAGGTGTTAGTAAGTTGACACCCTAGAGGTGTGTGACACCACTAGTGACCAAAATAACTAAAATCACAGTTTGGAGGAATAATACCATCATGTATGTGTTTACAAATCAATCAATTTGTAATTTCATGCAGAATGTGTTCTATCGAAAGGTACAGCCAAAAAACCAGTGGGGGTGCAGTGATGGTACATCACCACGCCCACCACCTGGGGTGTTGTCCCAGCCACTGCATGGGGGTGACGCGCTGGCATCCCGCACCGCGTGACGCGAACCCTAGTGACACCACTGATCAGCAGGGAGTCTCAGAATCAAACCCCTGTGGTTGTCAAGGCATGACTTTATTGCATTAGGAGCAGTGGATCTTTAAAACTATTTTTCCACTTTTTTAAATCCACAGATCTTTTTTATCCACTGCGGTTCCAGAACAGAAACCCAGTGGATAATGAGGGATGACCTGTATTAAATATAGCACTACAATTAAAACAGTTCATTGCAGAATACATTTAGTTTAAACAACAAAATAAATTCATTTATCTTTCAAAAGGCACTGAGAACAGCATTAGTCCTTGTCCTAAATTGCCCATACATTCTAATGCTATTGTTCTTATCTTATTGCAAGGGGCCACATTTCTGTATAGGTTGGGATCTTTTCCCTGGGCTGGATGATTTCTTTATATATTCTTTGAATTTTGTAGATTCAAATTTTGTCTTTGCTGTGCTGCCCTGTAACTTCTGAAAATCTTCCTCTACGTACTTACCAAAGGTAGAACCCGGTTCTGCACCAAATCGCACATCTGTGGATATGAATGAAAGTTCAGTTGTGTTGTAAGCACTATCACCAAATCCATGGATCCCTTTTGGAAAACAACATGGAATATCTTGAATGTTAAAAAGCCATAGCTACTTCTTAAGTTGGAGAAATTTTTAAAAAAGTTCTCATAAAATATTACATCTTTTGTGTTAACACTATTACCGTATAAAACTGTCGCTATGGTATAAAAGGAAATTCTAAAACCATTGTACTTTTGATGAGCAACATGAAAAATCTTAAATTGATACAACTACTCAGGGTTAATTTAAAGGTTAGTTATATGGTATCTGGAAAATATCTGGTTAAGGCTGAGATTAGTAGTCTATTTGTATAGTATTATACAATATAATATTTGTATCGTATTTCTTTTGTACTTCTTGATTTGGCTTGGTATATTGATATATATTTTAACTTCCTGTGTTAAAGCTTAGGTGTTCTGGTTCCTTGAATAAAGGTTGTACAGGCTGAACACATAATTGTCCAGCCGCTAGCAGAGGTAACTTCACTCGATTTCTACATTACTGTTATAAAGTATTACAACTTTGAGGCGATTGTGACTGTGTTCCCATGTGTCTGCTTTTTGACCATATGAGGGCAGTATCCTCTAAGCAACCTGGCTGGTGGTGCCTTTAGCAGTTCCCCCTCTGCTACAGAGCTGTTTGCTGCTGGGGCAAGGAACATTTTCTACAGCTGTTACAGGGACCACAGCCATTTTCCTGTCACAAACAGGGCTCTTCTAGTAGAAGTGGTTGTACTTGTCAAATACCGGAAGTGGGATTATGCAGTATTAAGGGATGTGGAGATCATAAAAAGGGATTGACTATTTTTTAATAGCCTGGTTGAGAATGAAATGGAACGTGTACAATGGGTTAGATTCCTGAAGGAGACTTTTCTCCACCCTCTACATAATATTTGATAAAAACCAGGCTTTGATTTTTCTGAGCATCCCTCTTATAAAGGGCAGATTGGAAGATAGATAAAAATGTAAACAGTGATTCAACAGCATGCTTTTTAAATAGATAATGTGTTATCAAATATGCTTGAGCCTATACTAATAACAGAGGCTTATATTTTATTTTTGTCCTGTGTACGTCATGGATTACTAATGAGATTTTCAAGCACATTATTTCAAGAGCCAGAGTTGATTTCACATCTTTATCATCTTTAAAGAAAGGATTGTAATTTTCCTAGCCTCCATGAAGCCACAAGAGGAAATCAAATTGAGGTTAAGGGAGAGGACATTTCAGAACCTACTGACAAATTAAAGGTTAGCAACTCACTGGACCCAGAAGGCATCTGCCCAAGAGTTCTCAAGGAACAAGTGTGAAATCACTAATCTTCTGAGTAAAATATGCAATTTATCACTTAAGCCAGTATTCCTCCAGTATCCCTCAGAGTCCTAGAGGATCCCCTAATGTCATGTCAATTTTTAAAAGAGGGGGACTGCGAAAACTACAAGTTGGTCAGCCTAACATGTGTTACAGATAAAATGGAATATTCTAATCAAGAATAAAATCTTTGGGCATGTAGAAGAGCAAGCTTTGTTGTGAGAGAGTCATTATGACTTCTATAAGGGAAAGTCTTGCCTCACAATATTTTACAGTTATTTGAAAAGGTCAACAGGCATACAGATATGAATGAACCTGTTCACATACTATATATCTGGACTTTCAGAAGGCTCCTGAGAACTCCACAGTCAAGGAATAAGAAGGCAGGTCCTCATGGATTAGGAACTGATTGAGGAACAGGAAACAGTGGTTGTAAATGGGCAATTTACACAATGGGCAATTTACACAGTGAAAACTGTTGTGTCCCAGGGATCAGTCTTGGAACTAGTTAGTTGGCAACCTTCAGTCTCGAAAGACTATGGTATCGCGCTCTGAAAGGTGGTTCTGGAACAGCGTCTAGTGTGGCTGAAAAGGCCGATTCGGGAGTGACAATCCCTTCCACACTGGGAGCAAGTGCAGTCTGTCCCTGGTCTGTCTCCCTGGCTATGGGCCTTCCTTCTTTGCCTCTTAGCCTCAGACTGTTGGCCAAGTGTCTCTTCAAACTGGGAAAGGCCATGTTGCACAGCCTGCCTCCAAGCGGGCCGCTCAGAGGCCAGGGTTTCCCACTTGTTGAGGTCCACTCCTAAGGCCTTCAGATCCCTCTTGCAGATGTCCTTGTATCGCAGCTGTGGTCTACCTGTAGGGCGCTTTCCTTGCATGAGTTCTCCATAGAGGAGATCCTTTGGGATCCGGCCATCATCCATTCTCACAACATGACCGAGCCAACGCAGGCGTCTCTGTTTCAGTAGTGCATACATGCTAGGGATTCCAGCACGTTCCAGGACTGTGTTGTTTGGAACTTTGTCCTGCCAGGTGATGCCGAGAATACGTCGGAGGCAGCGCATGTGGAAAGCATTCAGTTTCCTCTCCTGTTGTGAGTGAAGAGTCCATGACTCGCTGCAGTACAGAAGTGTACTCAGGACGCAAGCTCTGTAGACCTGGATCTTGGTATGTTCCGTCAGCTTCTTGTTGGACCAGACTCTCTTTGTGAGTCTGGAAAACGTGGTAGCTGCTTTACCGATGCGTTTGTTTAGCTCGGTATCGAGAGAAAGAGTGTCGGAGATCGTTGAGCCAAGGTACACAAAGTCATGGACAACCTCCAGTTCATGCGCAGAGATTGTAATGCAGGGAGGTGAGTCCACATCCTGAACCATGACCTGTGTTTTCTTCAGGCTGATTGTCAGTCCAAAATCTTCGCAGGCCTTGCTAAAACGATCCATGAGCTGCTGGAGATCTTTGGCAGAGTGGGTAGTGACAGCTGCATCGTCGGCAAAGAGGAAGTCACGCAGACATTTCAGCTGGACTTTGGACTTTGCTCTCAGTCTGGAGAGGTTGAAGAGCTTTCCATCTGATCTGGTCCGGAGATAGATGCCTTCTGTTGAAGTTCCAAAGGCCTGCTTTAGCAGGACAGCGAAGAAGATCCCAAACAAGGTTGGTGCAAGAACACAGCCCTGCTTCACGCCGCTTCGGATGTCAAAGGGGTCTGATGTGGAGCCATCAAAGACAACAGTGCCCTTCATGTCCTTGTGGAAGGATCTGATGATGCTGAGGAGCCTGGGTGGACATCCAATCTTGGGGAGAATCTTGAAGAGGCCATCCCTGCTGACCAGGTCGAAAGCCTTCGTGAGATCTATGAAGGCTATAAAGAGTGGCTGTCGTTGTTCCCTGCATTTCTCCTGCAGTTGTCTAAGGGAGACTACCATATCAGTGGTGGACCTGTTGGCTCGGAATCCACACTGTGATTCTGGATAAACGCTCTCGGCAAGTACCTGGAGCCTCTTTAGTGCAACTTGGGCAAACAACTTTCCTACAACGCTAAGGAGAGAGATGCCACGGTAGTTGTTGCAGTCACCCCTGTCGCCTTTGTTCTTGTACAGCGTGATGATGTTTGCATCCCTCATGTCTTGAGGTACTCCACCTTCTCTCCAGCAGAGACAAAGGATTTCATGCAGCTCAGTGATGATGATCTCTTTGCAGCACTTTAAGACTTCAGCAGGGATGCTGTCTTTTCCAGGTGCCTTGCCAAAGGCAAGGGAGTCCAGGGCCACGTGAAGTTCTTCTAGGGTTGGTTCACTGTCAAGCTCCTCCAGCACAGGCATCTTGGAACTGATGCTTTTCAATTTGTCCATAAACTAATTTATGTTTAATTCCAGGTTATGTAAATCCTATATAACTGTCCTAATAGTTTGCCTGGTACAAATCAATTGCTCAGTGAAAATATAAAATGTTACAAAACATGCAATGTGGAAGAGTGAAGTGTGACTCTGCCCTTAGTCCGCTGATCTGCTGCAATTCTATAGGCATAATAAAGATAGCTAATATATTTTTGTTGCCTTGTGCTGAGCTGAAACATTTCTTTGTTAAGAATCTTGTTATCTGGCAAAGTAATGCACTTTCATACCCCAAAGGTGTTCACAAATGGCATGGTGGCAGTTTCCGTCTGGGGAAGGTCACTTAAGCCAGAGCATGTTCTCCAATAAACAAATGTGCTGCTTAAGGTTTGAAGGCACATGACGTTAATCATATCCATGATGCTTTTAACAGATTTGCCTGTAAGCTCTGTTTTGAATCCTTGGATGTCATCAGCACGGACTAAAATACATACTAAAATGTGTGACTAACACCAAAGAAATAGTCTCTATCTAAGCACTTATTTGCTGCTCTGTCTTTACCAAGTCTTTTAAAAAAAAAATCATAGAATCAAGATGTTAAGGCTGAAAGTTTCATATAGTACATAAAGTACAGAAGCAAAATTGATTATGCCCAAATAGATCCTACAAATAATGTTTTATGGCAATGATTCCCAAACTGAACTGTGGCTCCCTAGGGAGCCATGGAAACCAGCGAAGGGAGCTGTGGAATCCTCTCAAAAAAAAACCACCACCCTCTACAATGTATAGGATTGTAGCCAATGGCCCAGTAGGTCAAGGAAACCGCCCACTCAAAAATGTTTGGGAATCACTGTTTTATGGTAACATCTACTGGCTTACTGTATAGCTGATTTGTCTGCTCTGTCAAATACTGATTCTCATATACAGGAGTGTCAAACATAGGCCCAGAAAAGCTCTTTATCGGCCCCCATGATGACTGGGCTCTTCCAGTGCTGCTCTTTCAGCAGTGCCACTTCTGCTGAGGCTCTGTGAGGGAGTGACAAACTGAGACCTTGGAAGACAACAAAAGTGATGGAGTAAGGGGCAGACCAATGAGGGTGAGAGAGCGCTGCCGTGAGGAGGCAACACTTGACAGAGCATCTCTCAGGTGCTGAGCTGCAAAGTTATGCCTCGACAGAAGCGGTGCTTACTGAAAGGGCAGCCCGTGTGACAATTCAGCTGTCCCATATCTTGAAAATATGATCAAGATTTTCATATTTTTTCTCTTCTGCCATTTGCAGCTAATGAGTTCCTATGTGAGAACTAAGTGCTTATTTCTGGCCATCATCTGCTTAATGATTTCACTTCTGGCCTTCAGGTGGCAGCGTGAATGCTCTTTGGCCTGTGGTCTGAAGTGAGTTTGACACTCCTGCCTTATGAGGCATAACCAAGTAGCACAGTAGTGATGCTTTGTCCGGTCTATTAAGGACATGGGTGCCAGCAACATACTTTGCTGCTGTCTAGAAGCTGGATCAACCCCACTGCAAGTTCATATCACAATCTTTTTGTTGTGGAAATACTTGTATTAGCATTGAGTAGAGTTGGCTAGTTATAGTGAAATAGCAGATTAGGAGGGGACTGGTCAGCACTCAGTCGATCATGACCACTTGGTTAGCTTCTGGAGCGCTGGAATAGGGGTGGTGGAGAATAACTCAATTTGCTCCAGTAGCAGTTGCACCAAAGCTGAAACCTCAGTAGTACAGCTTCTGTTGGACCGGGGTGCCCAAACCCCAGCCTGGGGGCCATTTGCATCCCTCAAGGACCCCCCAATCTGACCCACAGGGAACCCCCAGTCTCCAATGAGCCTCTGGCCCTCCAAAGACTTACTGGAGCCCATGTTGGCCTGACACAACTGCTCTCAACATGAAGGCAACTGTTTGACCTCTTGCGTGAGCTGCGGGGTCAAGGATTCCCTCCACTGTCTGCTGTTTCATGTCTGTGAAGCAGCAGTGGCAGCAAAGGAAAGGCTGGCCTTGCTTTCTGAAAGGCCTTTTATAGGCCTTGAGCTATTGCGAGACCTTCATTCATTCATATAAGTTCCAGTTCTAATATATTTGTTTATGTAAATTTATGTAAATTTATTCAAATTTGAAATGTGAATTCTTTTTTTCCCCAGCCCTTGACACAGTGTCAGAGAGATAATGTGGCTCTCCTGGCAAAAGGACACCCTGGTGTCAGACCATTTTCTGGACCATATGAAAGTGACCAGTCTGGCTATGTTGGTATGAAGACTGTTAACTTGTGACTTTCTCAAACCTTTCTCTTAGGCCAAGGGTGTGTGTCTGATCTGTAGGAAAATGTACTCAGCTGGATTTTTCTCCTGTCATTGTATCAGCTCTCAGCAGTTTGTAACTACTAAAGGAAAATTTCTAAAATCATTTAGTACAGGTAGAGGTGGGTTAAAATGAAATAAAAACACATAATACTTTCTGCACTTATCATTTTTGTAAAAAAAAAAAAATGCACCCCAAAATCTGTGAAAAAATAAAAACCATTTTATTTTGTTTTTGATTAAATGATTAAATGGGAGGGTGCATGGGTAGTGTGGCTGCATATGCTGACCCTATACCACCTACATCACCTACCTAGTATACTTTTAAAGTGATTATAAGTACAAATTATAATGCAAATTTTGAAGAAGAAAAAAAGCACATACAACTTTCTGTACTTCTGTAACTTTTGAAAACACTAAAATCTGAGAAAAAATAAAACCATTTTCACCCACCTCTAAGTATGGGCAAATCTAGTTGGGGAGTCTTGTAGGATCCTCCTAGTGTTGTTTCTCTGTATGGGAAAGGCTATAAGAAAGAAATGTAAGAAAGACATTGCAGGGATTTTATTTGAAAGCCAGCCAAGGATCTTATAGACTGGAAGCCTGGCCCAGGATCAAAGGCCTCCTTGGTTGTAAATCTTTCACCTGCAACTGTTGCTTACTGGGGCTGGTGGCCATTACTCTGAGGTCGGGCCCAGGTCAGGATTTCTCCTGTCTTTTTAGTCCCCAAACTTAGAACCATCCACCTTATCTTTGACGCCATCTTGACATAAAAAACAAATTATAGCCCAATTACCCTCCCTGCAGGAGCCATCCAAAAATTGAGGGGCCACCTTAAATGACAGGAACTGTCAGGTGCTTCCTTAAGAAAATGTCAGCAAAGGAGTTTAGGGGGAAAAGGGAGAGGTGCCAGGGCAGGACACCATCTTGGTACATCCAAAATACTCCTCTTTTTGTTGGCAGGCTGACCACCTCATTGCTTTAAAGTCTAAATCATTAAGAATAGTTTCCATACCAAAGAACAAACTCATGTTGTTGGTCTTCATAAAAGTGCAGAAATAAAGGTTTCACTTAAGTAATTTTGTTTTTTGTTGGAAGAGCCTAGATCTAGTTCCCTGTTTTGAAGCCTACCAGACTTAAGAGAGGAAAAAGACTCTTGGTGCATATGCTTGATCATGTGCTTGCAGCTGAATGTGTGAATGGACTTTGAAAACCATGATGTGTGAATGTGAGTGTCCTGCCTAGGCTGCTGGGTATGTGATGGGCCACTCACCCATTCACGTCCCTACCTGATGTTGCAGTCTCATGATGTAACCATCAATTCATGAACATGTTCGTGTGAAGTTGGTTAAAACCTAGCCTCCATATTTATGTTATGTGGTACAAGCCCTTGGATCTGTGCAAAGACAACGGAGTGAGGCTGCAATCCTATACTGTACTCACTTTTCTGGGAGCAAGTCCCATTGAACACAATGGGATTTACTTCTGAGCAGGCATGCATAGGATTGGGCTCTGAGTGGGTTGGCTAGTTACTCTTCTGTAACTTTAAGAAATCATACCCTGAGCTTCTTCAAAAAATGAATGCATAGTGGGTAATTGAAAACCAAAAACAATAAAACCCAATCAATAAAAACCAAATGGCACACAAGATGGGGTTTTAAAACATAATTTGGATGAACAAAACCAGATCATTAACACATGCTGCAGAATAAGAGTATCTTCAATAACTGGCCAAAAAAAAATGAAAAGAAGGAGGGGAAAGCTGTTGGGTACCTATTTCCACTGTTCCCCCTAAGGTGCACAGCTTGATGTCAAGTGCCTTGTGGTTCAGAGATCAGCAATGACAGATGATGTCATCACCAAGCTTTCAGAGGCCCTGTTCCATTGCTGCACAGCCATGGAAGGGCTCCACACAGTGGTGGGAGTTGTTATGGGCAACACTGCTAAACACATGTGTGTACTTGAACCCAAAGGCATCCAGGGTCTAGCACAATCTGGCACAGTCTCTGCAAGGAGGTAATATCCACTACTGTATTTCTTGTTTACTAATGAGCAGGTATCAACACAGTTAACTTGGGATGTTCCATGTTAATTTGATTTTTAATAAAAGCTAGTCTGGTAATGGCATTCCTAGATATATTGTAGGAAGAATCCAACTTTACTATTTTCCAGAACCTCATATGATCTTTATTTAGTTACTATTGAAGCTGTCTAGTCCATCTACAGCTAATTTTGGTATTCATATTTTAACTCTTCATTGAGAGTTTACACCCCTTTTAAGTTTCTGTAAAACCTCCAAAGTTTTTTATTTTTTAAAAAGTTCAGTTTCCTACCTGCCTGATGAATTAATTTCTTTTTGGACTGGCAGTATTTAACTTAATGTGTCTTTTCTGCAAATAGGATTGTTTTCTCTGTGGAAATCTCTAAAGCCATTTTGCAACCCCACACACTTATGTGTGAATAAGCTCCACTAAATACTTTAGGCTTTCTTCTGAGTAAGACCGCATAGGATCACACTGTTAATTTTTGTGGCTAAAGCCTAAAAGTTTCTAAGATCTGCAAATAGTCTAGGTGAAAACTAAATCTTAATCTTATTCTTAACTTGGTTCAATATTCTAATGATAGCCAGCAGCCCAATCCTATCCACATTTTCCTGGAAGTAAGCCCCATTGACTCTAATTAGACTTACTTCTGAGTAGACATGCACAGGATTGGGCTGCAGGTTAATGATGAGTCCCCAAGATCATTCTATACACACTTACCTGGAAGTAAGTCCTATGAGACTTATTCCTGAGTAGAAGTGCATAGGATTGCACTACAAGGGACCCTCTCAAAGTAGTCTCATACCTTTTTGCAAGCGTTGACTAATCAGAAATATTGTATTAGTGAAAAAATGCTCAGTACCTAGCATAAGGAAAATGCAGATCAGTGATTGACCCTGAAGGTAAGTGAGGCTTACTTCTGAGTATTCAGGCATAGGAATGTTCTGTTAGAATATGACTTCTCTAGTATCTCAGGAAACAAGAGGGGAGAATTCCAATATTAATTCTCAGAATGCTTGGAAATGTAACAGGGAATGTATAGTTAATTGCAATCAAAGTAAGCCCATTGACTAATACAACTTTAACCATAAAAGCACACAGCCTCCCCTTGAATTTCCAAGTTGGTATCCTTTGTCACCCTGAGATGAATTTGGGCCTTTGCAGTGTAAAATTTGGCTATTAAAATTAGCAAGTTGTAAGTGCAATTGCACAAAGTGACTGATGTTGGTTTTTAATTGTTCTATTTCATCTATGATTTACTGGAGGGCAGGGATGGGTGAGTCAAGCGTGGCTTGACTTGGTCAAGTTACGAGTCTCTGCCCTCTGCAACTTGACTCAAAAATGAGTCCTAATGGGTGGACTTTCTGAGTCACCCAGTGAGTTTTTTCGACTTGAGAAGTCTCAAGTCGTGAGTCTTTCCCTTTAAAAAGCCAGCTGTGGCTCAGTGGAAAAAGAACTGCTGCTGACTCTGTGTGTGTATGTGTGTGTGTGTGTGTGTGTGTGTGTGTGTGTGCTCTTTAACCACTTTCCTGACGTCCCCATCCCATCTGCAAACAAGGCAGGGGGGGTGGGACTGACTGCGTGAGAGTGGCAATAGAAGAGGGAGGAGAGTCACGTGCAGCAACTGGGAGGCTTACCAGAATTTTTCTCTGTCCCCCTGAAGATGCTGGATATTGAATCTGGAAGTGACCACATGTAAAGCAGGTTCTGTGTCACTGAGCCATAATCCTTTCCCCAAATATAATTATTTTAAAATAAATTTAAAGAAACATGAACGTGGATGTGTTTAATCAGGACAGATATCTTGTACTCTTTGTGGTCCTTTCTCCATTCCCCCTCCTTTAATATTAGAGCTTCCTAATGAGAGATGGGCTTTTCAGTGGCACAGTCCAAGAGATGTGAGCTGACAGCAATCTGGTTATTTGCTCACCACTCCTTCCTGGAAGGTCCAAATGGATGATTAATTTTGACATAAATATTTTTATGCTGTAATACTTTGTGGGAATCTATTCCAAACTACTCCTATAGAGACAAGTGTTGTGTAGTTAGAAATCAACCCCAATGAACAATCAATTGATCAACCAATTGATCAACCCCAATCAACAATCAATTGGCACTACAGAGGTTTGTTGGACAGTCATTAAGGCACTAAACAGAGTACATCTATAAAATTCAGGGCATTTTATTGCACCTATGGTAGCAAAATCTCTACCAAAGTCCATTGGTCAGGTTGATGAGCTATTATGGGATGTCCACACACATTCCAGTTGCACAGGGAAGCAAGCCGTCTAGAGTGTCTTCAGTCCTTTCTTACAAAGGGAGGAAAAGTTATCAGTTTGACTGGGATTAAATCTCAAGGGTTCAAAGACAGAAATAACTGGAGCAAACAGAGGGCTAGAAAGAGACCTTCAGATGTAGGGGAGAGCCAAGGCTGCAGAAAAAGTGCAGAATAGGCTAAGGAATGAGAAGCAGAAACCAAAAAGAAGCATTGGTAGAGGAAAAGGAAGCTTGAATGTAAAAGGAGTAGAATTCTGCAAGTTTTAGCTTCTTCCTGTCACATCAGCATTGTGGCTTGACAAAAGGGGGCAGTAAGGGCCCAGGCGTCAAGCTGATGGGACATCAACCACACATGGATTTGAATTAACTAGCCACTTTTTTAAAAAAATTTTAGGCTTGTAGTTCAATAGAAATGCTTCCTTTTGGGTGGAAGAACTCTAGTGACTTCCCACAGGAGATTCTATTAGTTTTGTCCTTTGAGTCACCTTTGTCAAGAAACAGGAACATCTTACACATTCTTTAATTTTGTAACTAATTTTGTAACTTAAACTCTGAACTCCACAGAGTTTTTTGTTCAGTCCTTATTTCCAGGTCAAACTAGACATGCGAGAACCATGATCAGAATTTCCCGCATGGTGTTGTTTTATAAATAACTGGCAGTCCTGCTTGGCTGGGAGAAAACAATATTTAAAAACTCTTTTCTTACCATGTTATTTCTTGTATCTAATCCACCAACAGCACCACCACCCCCAAAACTTCTATAAGCTCTTTTGGGAAAAGCATACTATTATTTATATGGTATCTGCTTGTTTCCCCTCATGGAGCTTATAGTATCTAGGGGAAAAAGGGATACACATTGAGAAAATGGTGAGAGGAAAAGGTTAAAACCCCTTCCTCCCTCAACACCACCTCTCTGATCTTCAGATCAGCCACATGGGCCTGCTAATTACCTTTTTTAAGGTGAGAAATCCCAATCACAGATCTCCCAAACACATCAGGTCAAAGTTTGGTCTTTTCTTAGCAATATATTAATTGTCTCTTTGTCTTATAGACTTGATTGCAAAAACACACATAAGAAGAGCCCCACTGGATCAGGCCATAGGCCCAGCTAGTCCAACTTCCTGTATCCCACAGTGGCCCACCAAATAATTCGGGGAGCACACAAGACAGCAAGATACAACTTGCATCCTGTTGCCCTCCCTTGCATCTAACATTCTGAGGTAGTCCACCTCTAAACCAGGAGGTTACACATATCCATCATGGTTTGTAACCTGTGATGGACTTTTCCTCCAGAACTTTGTCCAATCCCTTCTTAAAGGCATCTAGGCAAGATGTCACCACCACATCCTGTGGCAAGGAGTTCCACAGACAAACCCCACGCTGAGTAAATTTTCTTTATTTTCTTTTGTCTGTCTTAATTCTCCCAGCACATCCACTAAAATTGAATGTTGGGAGAGTTAAGACAGACAAAAGAAAATATGTATTCACTCAAGGTGTGGTTAGTCTGTGGAACTCCTTGCCACAGGTTGTGGTGATGGCATCTTGCCTAGATGCCTCTAAGAAGGGATTGGACAAATTTCTGGAGAAAAAGTTTGTGCTTTTCCACACGTTCCACACACAGATCCATGCTCTCAAGGAAGGCTTTGACACATGTGTCTTGAACAGCAGTTCACACACTGCAAAAGAGCAAGCCTCTATTCAAACAGAAGAAAGTTGGAAAGTCAGTACAGGGTATGCCATGGGGATGTGCCTCACAGAAGGAAAGGAATTCCAGTGGGCATGCCAGAGTGCTGCACTGACTTTCCACTTTGCATATGATCCCCTGAAGATTGAGTGAAGAGCAGATTGCCCTCCTCTGCTCTGAAAGACATGTGGGATTTCCATGGGGCAGCTGAATAAGCCAACAGCCCCATGCAAAAGCACAATTGTGCCTTCCTCCCCCTCTCTACCCCTCTCATGAGTTCCATTTCTCTGCTCTGAAGCAGGAAGTAACAGGGGTACAGCACTGTTGTACTGCAGCAGCTGCAAGACATGAACCTGCCATCCTTTTCCCTGGTCACATAGTCAAGATTGGTTCAGAAGCAGCCTTACCATCCCCACCCCCATTTTGTACATACAAACTCCGGCAAAAGGAACTGAGGTGTAATATTGGACTGACTTTTCTCAGTAAGTCCTGTTTCTTGCTATGTGGAGACATTTGTAAATACCACTCACTAACTTTAAGATGGAGCTTGCTGTCTCCTGGATAGCTGCTCTGAGGCCAGATGTATCTCTTGAGCTTGTATGGTGTGATTTTAATGCCTTCATGCAAAAGGGCCTGGGACTGCAGCTCCTGATGGTGTGTTTCAAGTTCCTGCTTCTCACATCAGCAGGACAAGAGCTGTTCTGCTTTTTGAGGCAAGGCAGGAAGAAAAAGCTGAAAGAGCTCCACATGTTTCATTGCAAGTTGTCTCAAACCCAGGCCAGCCAGTGGAGACAGTCTCAGAGACCTGGGACAGTTCCCCTTTAATTTCAGTTTTGCTTCCATGATGTGCCTTTTCCACTTCTGTTTTCCTTTCTATTTTTTTCCCCCCTCTTTGTCAGATTGGTATTTTATTTGGCTCCGTGCTGTCTACAGGGCTGTCCCGCTTAACCCTTCTCTTGCTGCTTCAGAGATAAGAATTGGCTCCTTTGAAATCAGATAAACACTCTCATAAATACCGGAAAAAAACAACAAGCAGGCACTGTGGCTTTCTGAAGGAAACTGTATGCGGGGCAAGGGGAGAAAGGACAAGATAATATGCCAAAAGGCCAAACACATAAGTAAGTGCAGAGATGAGTCATGGAGTGGGTGATTCCCTGCAGGGCTAACTGCTTACCTTTTCACTGTACAAGCCATAGACTGTCAATGTAGCAAGAATGACTGATTAGCCATGCAGGGGGCACACAAGATGGAAGAGTCTCGGCTTCCATTAAACATAATTAAGTTTCTGGCCCTCAGGGTTGCAGGGAAAACTTTGACAATGGACAACTGTTGCTGTGGAATAGGCTTAGGACAATGTTTCTCAAACTGTGGGTCAGGACTCACTAGGTGGGTCACAATTTCTGGTGGGTCCCCTTTCATTTCAATGTATATTTTATTTTTAATATATCAGACTTGATGCTCCCATGGTACATGACTGCATTTGGGGAAATGTGACAGATCTGTACTTTGAACAGGCTACTATGTCTTTGCTTTGAACAATGATAGTCAGTGGGACTTTCTCCTGGGTAAGTGTGGATAGGATTACAGCCTAGGATTGTTAAAAAATTTTCCTGCTTGATGATGTCACCTCCAATCATGACATCACTTCTGGTGGGTCCTGACAGATTCTCATTCTAAAAAGTGGGTCCCAGTGCTAAAAGCTTGAAAACCACTGGCTTATGGGATACCATTATGTTCCTTCATAGCATGGGCAATGAATTAGAAGTTGCTGGGTCAAATTTTATATCAGGTATGAATTCATTGAATGGCCCTGAACCAGCCGTTTCCTGGCAACTCATCCCTCTGTAATATGTGGGTCACAACACTGGCCTGCCATACAGTGTCGTGCGAATGACTGCAAAGGCATGTTAAGACTTCTGAGGGCTTGAGAAAGACAGAGCTACATAAATACGTAGTTGTTCTTGCAGTATTGTGTGTTCAAAAGCCTGAGAAAATCAGAAGCCAAGGCAATAGGAAGAGTGTGCTTGTTAGGTTGTTAGATTGAGCCCACATGGGAAACTTAAGTGTCTGTAATGAATAAGCCAACCAAAATGCTGGTCCTCAACACAATGGAGGTTAAAGACATTTGGGTGCTATAGAGTGGGGCGCCACCAAAACAGGAACATTTGAGAGCTGAGTGCATCTCTGTGGCAACTGTTCCCGTAACAGGGAAGTAGTGGTTTCCAGGTGTGGGGAATGTCAGGGTTACAGGCCTGCCTATCAGGCAGAGTAGAAGGGATGCACTCGTGTCTATGAGGCTAATGGAACAAGCAACCAAAGTGACTCTGTGTGTGTGTGTTGCAGGTAAACACACACATACACAATTAACTGAGGGACAAATTCCTGGCCCAGCAGTACTACTGTAGTTCTTGCTATTTAAGGGGTCTTTATGAGTGCAAGAGAAAGGGGAGGGTGTGGCAAGTGGCTCCTGGTGCTAAAGAAACCTAGCATCTGAGATGGTGCTACCTCGTCCTTCCTGCCTGCCATCCTTTTGAAGCCAGTCCCAGCACCCCCAGGATCCCAGGGGAGACTGAATGGCCATTTTGAATGTTCCGGGCCTACCTAAACTATGCAAAAGTCAAGCCTACATATCTATGAGCTTGGGGGGTGGGGATTCAGGAAGAGGGGGAGGAAAAAAAACCTCTCAGATTTCTCAAGGGATAATTAAGCAACAGTGGGTGGGGAAGGGTTGCTAAGATTTTGAAAAATGCTCTGACAAGAGTTAAAGCTGCATGGGGATAAGTGTTGACATGATATAAGGCAAGGGTTAGCTGCTGGGATCAAAGAGGCACACCTCATTCTCCTGTGTCCCTTTCCTGAGCTGGGTAACAGAGAGCGGGGAGGTAATTTTTCTTTCCTGTCCAACCAAAACATGAAATAAGACTTGAAAAAGTGCCACTGAAGATTGCACTGCTGCACTCACAGTTATACTCAACGAAAGCAGAGACAGCAGGACCATTTTCAGTCCTGCAGGTCTTTCAGCTGTATTACAGCTTGGATTCTCCTTCGGTGTAAGGAAGGAAACGGAACATACTCACAAGGATATATCATTCATGGCTTGTGCCATGCCTCTGTGCCTTCTGCCACAGATCCACGGTCATGTTTGCAATATGGCATGTCCAAGCTCCTGTTGGTGTACTGTTACCTGCATCATTTTCTTGCTGCAAGCATTGGGAAATGACTTATCGGGGAGGAACACTGCATCATCACAGAGGAAGAAGCTGCTGGAAACAGAATGGCACTTTTGGTACATCGCAGGGCTTCTGCCACAGCACATCTGTGAGCCAGGGTGGTATAGTGGTTTGGGAGGTAGACTTGGACGAACCAGGTTCAAATCCCGCCACGAAGCTTCCTGGGTGACCTTGGGCCTGTCAAATTTATCTTAGCCTCACCTATCTCACAGGATTGCTGTGAGGACAAGAAGGAGGGGAGCAGCTCTGTATACTGCCCTGAGCTCTTTGGAGGAAGGGCAGTATAAAAATGTGAAAAATAAATAAATCTGTTGCGCTGCAGCACTGTTAGATCTCAGTAATATCAGCAGCCAAGAGTGCCCCCCTTCTACATAGTCTGGATTTCTGTTGCTATCTGTGGCAACTTCACAAGTCTTTTATTTCTGTTCAGTTCTATCATGCATGTCTGATCTAGTATGAGGGACTGTAATTTTGTCTGATGACTTGAGTTCAGAGGCGTAGCTAGGTCATTTGACACCTGGGGCCCATAAATTTTTTTCACCCCATATGACTTAATTAATTAATACAATACAATATAATACAATTAATTAATTATCAATTATTAATTATTAATAATTAATTATATTGTTTAATTAATTCACTTTTTATACCACCCTTCCTCTAAGCAGCTCAGGGTGGTGTACATGGTTCCTCCCCTTATTTTGTCCTCACAACAACCCTGTGAGGTAGGTGAGACAGAGATAGTAATAGTCATGACATGGAATGAATAATAATAAAGGCCAGAAAAATAAATGCAGTGAATATTTCCCCGCAAGAAATGGATGAAATTCTGCATCAAATGGTATATAACATGATGGTATTATTCCTAAAAGCCATGATTTCCAGAATTTTGAGCACTAGGGTGTCAACCCCCCCCCCCATGTCTCATTGGCCTGTTTTGAGATAAGGCAGTGGTTCTCAAAGTTTTAACACTGGGACCCACTTTTTAGAATGACAATCTGTCCAGGACCCACCGGAAGTGATTTCATGGCTGGAAGTAACATCATCGAGCAAAATAAAATATAAATAATTAAATTAAAGAAAAACAGATAAATGAGGGGAAGCCAGCCCTGTTTCATCAAGTGAATTTTCTTTGTAGCCTGCCTGCAATAACACCCCACCCCACACACACACAGATAAAGCAGTGAGATTTTCAGCCCTCCCCAGTGCCCACCTTACCAGCTCAAGCCTGTTTTATTCTTTTTTTTGGGGGGGGGGGGTTGCTGCCTGCAATAACATCCCCCCAACAAAGAAACCAGTGAGATTTTCAGCCCTCCCCAGTGCCCACCTTACCAGCTCAAGCCTGTTTTATTCTTTTTGGGGGGGGGGGGTTGCTGCCTGCAATAACACCCCCCCCCAACAAAGAAACCAGTGAGATTTTCAGTCCGCCCCAGTGCCCACCTTACCAGCTCAAGCCTCTGGTTTATTCTTTGGGGGGTTTTCTGCTTTCTGGAGCATTTGTTGAGCTCCACTTTCATTAGATGGGGACCATGCAGCTAGCCTTGCATTCCTCTTTGTCTGACATGAACAGAAGCCAAGGCACATTTGCTTACTCATGAGTAAATGCGACAGTGTTGCTTACTTTCACTTTCCATAGGGCTCAATACATTTGTCTGTTTGGAGGGAGGGACGTCCTTCTTGGGTGTTTTTTGGGGGCTGCTTTCATTGGATAGGAACTATTCTGGTGTCATTGGATTCCTCACAAACTATGGCAAGTTCGCCTACTCATGAGTAAACGCACGACATGGCTCAGTTTCATTTTCCATAGGGTTCCAGGCATTTTTTTGTTTCCGGTTTTTTGGCCATAACTTTTGATGGAAAGGCGATATTTCAATCTGGTTTTGTGCATTGCATTCCACTGGAAATTCCGCATCCAACAGTTTATGGCATGATGGGGTTACTCCTAACCTTTGCAATGTTAGCAATGTTGGGGCATTTGTGGTGTTACACCCCCCTCAAGGGTGGTACCCGGGGCGGACCGCTCTGCCCCCCCACTAGCTATGCCACTGCTTGGGTTCCCAGCCACTTCTCCACAAGTCCATGACAGTGTACATATCTGTATTGTGCATTTGCTGGGGGAAGCACCAGTGTCTGTTGTGTCAAACATAGAACTGCCCACAGCCCGAAACATACATGCTTCTCCGATTCCCAATACTTCCCTTTTATTTCTTTTTTCATTTTTTTTTTATGTTCCTATATCCTAAAGCTAAAAATTTCCAGGTGTAGGTGTTTGCATCAATGGTGTGTGGATGCTCAGACAGTGTACAAGTTCCAAGGCAGTCTTACAGGGCATTGATATCCTGTTCAAATAATGTGCAAGTAACCTTGAAACACACAGGTTGTCGCATAAGCAGACCTTGCAGCTTTTCCTGGTTTCTCACCTGGTTTCTTTTTTTGCTGTTCCCATCTGCTGCCTCTTGGACCTTGGGATCACATCTCAACTACACCCCCCCAGACTATTAATGTTTGAGGTTCCCCCTGCCCTGTTTTCATGAGGATCAAACCCAGTAATCTGTTTTATAAGAGTGCAACCAGCATCAATAGGAAGACCTTGTGCCACTGATGGTAGTTCACTCCAATCACCAGAGGTATTTCTCCCAATGGAGCCTGCAAATGATTGCAGCCTAAATATCTTCATGATCACAAAACCCAAAGAAAATAGTTTGGGACGCATTCAGTTACGATTAACAACATATGTTACAAGCACATGGCTTCATGTATAGCTCACAAATCCCCTTACTTTAGCAAAACCTCAATTGGTTTCACTGCCTGAATAAAGGGCCATGTTGCTGGGCCCCATCAGCACCTCATCCTCCAAATCACACCCCAAACCCAGATGATTGAATTATTTCCTCACCCAGGAAGACCCTCTATTGTCACTTTTTAAGTCTGATTCATGTGTGCATGAGATTGTCCACCCACAGTCTCTCCTTACCATGATATAGAATTATACAGAATCTATATCATGATTGCTATTTGACAGACAGAAATTCATTCTCAAGGGTTCTCTTAGGAGGTTGGACTTTGTGAACATGATTTGCCAAGTTACTTTTGTTGGACTCACAGCTCACTTCCTGATCTAAGCAAGTATGTCTGTCTTGGCTAAGCAGCAGGGTTGGCTTTGGTTCTGTCCTTGCAATACTCTGATCACAGTTCTGTTGCATGTCCCTGGTGTGTTGCATTGTGACATGAATCAGGCCTGAAATATTTAGTTTCTGTATAGCTTGATGTACACCATTCATATATACCACTGTCCTGCTTAAGCCATGAGAAGCAAAAGATGAGATCGGCACAACTAGATTTTCCCGTATTAGTGCTGGGTCAGAGTCATAGATGCACATGTTATTTAGTTATGGCATCATTTGCATCTTCCTGAGGATCAGCTCCATTGTTTGCCAGGAAAGGAGAAGAGTTGGCAGGAGTGACTTGCTACAGGAGAAAAGGGGGGCTACGCTTAAGGTTTCTGTAACTGAAAAAGCACTGTGGCTTGCGCTCACCAATTTACCAGGTCTAAGGAGCCCAACTGCCTATTTCATCCCACTCTTGGGACCCTGTTGCATTTTCACTAGGAATGGCTTTTTGTTGGTCTATCATAGTTGGGGGGGGGGGAACCAGAGATGTTAGATCCTCCACAGTTCCAATTAGACAGTTACTTTGTCATTAAGTAACTGTCATTAAGGAGTTCATCATTAAGATCTGGCTTACTCTTTTTATCTAAGGAATAAAAAAAAATGTTTAATGAAACAGAGGCAAGCTACTGGACTGGCCTTCCTTTTGAAACCAAAAGAAAGAGTTTCCTTTGACTTGCCACATTAGCGCTAATGGAGTTTCCATCAGTTAAAACAGGGAGGGGTAGAAGAGAAGAGAATTAACTCCTGGGCTCTAAGTAGTCCCTTGCTCCACAGGCAGCTGTGCATTTATATTCATATAGCCTCAGACGACTGCATTTAAATTAATATACAGATGCTGCTGTGTGGAGCACATACCCCATTAATGTTAGAGACAGGCTTCTAACTACTTGTAATATGTCTGTGCTGATTTTACAATAAACACTACCAGGCAGCACACGGAGCTTTCTCAGTGAGTATAAAGACTGAGTAAACACATCAGGGGTGGTTTAAGCATTTTGAAATCCCATCTATTTCAGTTACAGAGGCACATCTTCAAACTCTCCTGGTGAAATTCAAGGGACCTAAAATTGCTGAAACTTGGTATTTTTGCAAACAGTTATATAAAAATAAGTATACTTTTTTAAATATACAAATATAAATATACCTTCTCTAACTCTGGCACGGGAGTCAAAAATTGCAATGAAGTTATATAAATGTATCACATTTTGAATAAAATCGAAGTCATTGTAAATCCCATTAATACCTTCCACTGAAATACTTCCAAGTCTCATTAATGTTAATGGGAATTATTTATGCTCAGGATTAAGCCTCTCATTGAAATCAGCAGGATGCCAAAGTGTTTAGCTTTAGCTGGATCATGTCCCATGTCTGCCTGAAAGCAAGTTATGTTGATTTCAGTGAGATTTATTTCCCAAGGGGAAATAAGCCCCTAGGGGGCTTAGAATTGGGGTAAATTTATTTTTAATCCACGCAGTACCATTTAAAAAGAGTGCCCATTCATGACTAAATATGCGTTTGTGTGCATGCTTGCTTATAGGACTACATGTGTCTGTGGCTCGGAAACACTATTCAGTCTGCAAACTCTTAAACACCTATGAGGAACATAAACACTTTTTTTTAAAATAGTACTAAAATGCATATAATTAGGATGTAGTACTAGCAGGTAACAATATCAATTGATATGGAGATTTCCCAGATTGTAGAGTATATTTAAAAAAAACCTGTGCTTGTAAATCAACACATCAATTTAAATGTATGTTCTGTGCGATGTCCCCTACATCCAGGGTAGCTATGAGAAGTGCACAGCTGTGCCCAGAAGGTAAATGACACCACAAACCTCAGAACTTTTTCAGTCATGCTATTGAAATCAGTGAGGCTTAATGGTGTTGTAAGCTTGGGCTGAATCATGTCCTTCGCGTTTCTTTTCCTACTGCTCATCTCTCCGGATTTTTGTTCAGACACCCTCACTGATTTATGTTCCTCATAATTTCCAGAGGAGCAGCCATGTTGCAGCTATTGCTGCAAGAGCAACTAAAAATCTCGTAGCACCGACAAATCTGATGCAGTGGACGGCAGTTCCCAAGGTTTCTGCTGAAATAAATTGGGTTGTCTTTAAAGCGCCACACGACCCTTTGTTCTTTCTGCTCCTCGTAAGCAGCACAACAGAGAAATATTTCACACCCCAGGCAGTGGCTGACACACTCCATTTCTAGTTTCACTTATATGAGGACTCGGTCTGAATTTGAGGGACGGGGTGAATAAAGTTAGTTTTCGTAACACTTTTATTTATATTTATTTTTATATATATATTTATATATATTTAATCCGCATAAATATTTGACTTGGCAAATCTATTCTCTTAGCAAGTGGTCATACAGATTTGAGGTAGAAAAACCCGGTACAGAAAATGTATCAAATGTACCCATCTAGGTAGTTTAAATACATTTAAAAAAAACAACAAAAACATTTCAACCAGATTGGCAGAAAAGGGGTAAGGGAGGCGAGAAAGAGGTGGTGGAGGAAGAGGACCTGGAAAGTGTGTGTTTATTTACATCAAAACAATAACAGGGGGGCACAATTCAGTCAAAGGAAAGCAAATTTGCATAGCATTCATTTCAATGGATGGAAGTGTGCTAAGAGTGATAGAAGAATGTGCCATTGAAACCAGTTGGGTTTTTAGACAGTGCTTCTCTTCAGCTGGACTGTGCCCCATTTTTTTCCCCCCACTAAGAGAAGCCAATCACAAAACGGTTGGAGAAAATATGTGGAGAGGAGATTAAAAAAGCATTCAGAGCACACGGGTGCCCAGCTGCTCCATCTGATCCATTTGCAGCACACCGCCTTGAAAAGTCACAACTGAATCCCAGACCGGTGGTGGGATATTTACAGCAAGGCCAAATTCTCACCAGCTGATAGGAAGTGGAGCTGCTGGTCCTGCTTTGCTGTTGATTCACACTCCTGCCCTCTAAACTTCTCTTTTCATGTCACTTCTAAAGGGAGGCAGAAATCAGGGTAGGGTACACACACTCACTCACACGTGAATACACGCACACACATGCACAAAAGCAAAGGGAAAGGTGGCATAGGCGCAGCGCAGGCAGAACAAAGCCAGCCTCCCCTTTGTACAGCCCCACCCTATAACGCTGCTAATACACAGCTTCTGATTCTGAGCCGGTTTGTACCATGCTGCAGGTCAGACGGTTTACACCAAAAGGGCCTCATTAACATAAATCGGACTGTTTTGGAGTAAACCGCTTGAGGACTGCAGAGCTGGTTTTACTGATATAAAAGGGATGAATCTAGTCCGAGCTCAATGGCGTTGAAATGCCATCTATTTCAACAGAGGCACTCCACGCACTTTCCCACGAGTTTAAATGGGAAAGTATCAAATCTGAGCTGGATTGTGTCCAAAAGTGGAATTTTTAATGTCCCCAAATAATTATGACCGAAGGCCTTAACCCTCAGACTCGCTGAGAAGTAATCCCATTGCTCCTAGTGGGACTTCCTTTTGAGCAACTGTTTTTAGGACGGGATGGCAACTGCAAGAATGGTGCCATACCTGGATCTCAATGTATTTACTCAGCAGGAGCGAGTGAGATGCAAATCTCCTTTGCTGAAAAGGGAAGCCACCCCCCACCCCCACCCCAATATGGTCGTGCTTAAAAATAGAGCCATACTCAGAAATAAGTTCTCCTACCGCAAGCGGGCCTTCTTTCCATGTCAGTCATGGCCAAGAGGGTGATGGTAAAACTGGCTTGGCCTGAAGGATTGACCCAGGGATGGACCAGCTCCTCCACACACATTCTAAACAATTCCTTGCTTGATAGGGAGCCCATCGAACCAATAGGCAGATAACCAATGGGCATTTGTTTTGTCCCTCTTGTAAAATAACTAGGGGTGGGTGGGCTCTGGATTGGGACCATGGAGGGCCAGGCGTTACAGCCCGGATCCAGACTGGCCTGGAGCCTGTGGTGTGTTCAGAAAAACCAGCTTGGCTCCCCTGTTAGCACGGATGTTTTAGTAACACCAGGTGTAGTTGGACCCTCGCTTCCAAGTCACTTTGGGTGCTTCATTTTTCCCCTCGAAACCACGCTTTGTGCAATAGAAAATTTCGGGCGGTCCACAATCCCACAAAATATATAGATCTAGAGATATATACATTAACGAAAACACCCTGGTTCCAGAACACACATTCAACATCTCCTCGGTTTCCGAGGAGCTGCCTGCCTGCCCTCCTTCCTTCCAGTGGGGTAGGCTGTCGGGGTCAGGGCCTGGGTGTGTAAACCGTGTTGCAGTCCCAGGCCTTCCCAGGCTTCAGAAAAAGTTCTTTCCTGCTTCTTTCCCCTGAAAGGCGTGCTACAGCTGCTGCCCCCCCAGCCCCCTCCACAGCCTTCACATTGCACATCACCTCCAAGGCGGGGGCTCACCCACTCCAAGGCTGCCAGGGGGAGGGGTGGCTGGGTAGAAATTCTTCAACACTCTTATGCGGATGACAGAGCCTTGCGAAGGCTTTTTGGTTTGTGTTTTTTTTTTGGGGGGGGGTAGGTCAGTCCAAAATCACCAGCAACCATTGAGTTCATTGTCTAGTCCTGAAACTCCAGGTTTCATTGGTTCAGTTCCAGCGCCCAGACCTGCTGAGGCCAGCCAGTCCTGCCCTTGAGCCTTTTCTCTCCGTGGCCTAAAGCGTGCGAGTAGACCTCAGCGGGCTGCAGGAGGAAAAGGGGAAGAAGAAGAAGATACACGGGTGTCAGGAGTGAACCAGCCAGCATCAGAAAAGTCATCCAAGGCAAAGAAAAAGCATTAATAACAACTAGGCAAAATCCGGCCAAAATGACTTAGAAATTCCCACCAGAGCCTCAGTTAATTCACTGAAGCCAGAAAGACTGCCTTAGAACCCCAAACCCTTCTTCTTGGGATGCTGCAAATCAATTTGAAACTGAACTTTATATAGGAATAGTCGCTGACAGGACCTCTTCCATCCCACAGCTCCGATTCCACTTTTTATTACAATTTTCTTCTCTATTTTTCCTGCCCCCCCACATATACTGAACACACACACAGTATATATGTATACAGTATATACTGAGTGTGTGAGTGTATGAACTGAGAATAATTCACATACACACACAGAGTATGCATGTATACAGTATATACTCTTTGAGTGTGTTTGTGTGTGTGTATGAACTGAGAATAATGCACACACAGAGTATCTGTGTATACAGTATATACTGAGTGTGTGCGTGAGTGTATGAACTGAGAATAATTCACACACACACATACAGAACATGTATGTATACAGTATATAATCTGTGTGTGTGTGTGAATTATTCTCAGCTCATATGCAGTTCCTGCATCTGACGAACTGAGCTCGAATCCAGGAAAAACTGAGCGGAAACCAAAAGTGTGCATCTCTGTGCTGTGACCAGACTGGCTTGTTTTTAAGATTCCACTGATTCTGATGGAAGGGACTGAAGCACCTCCTGATATCCCCTCCTGATATCAGCGACCCTTTTAAGTGGTTCATGTGGCTGGGATCCTGCCTAGTCATAACAAACAAACCAAGTGACAAAGGAGACAAGCTGCTTCGGGTCCCCCATCCCACCCCAGCGTGCAGAGCCCAGCACGGAGATGAGGCCAGGCCAGGCGCGTGGACTTGTCAGCCCCTTGGTACATGACGCCACTGTTTGTAAATTTCACCCGGAAGGTTGTAAATAAGAACCAAGAACTGTTCATCTGTTTATGAGTATTAGATGATCAGGCGGACAGCAATAAATTTGTGACTTTTATTTGCCTGCCTTTTCTAAATATCCCAGGCGATGTTTTGGTAAATACAACCAAGCACTCTCCTAAATTACGTTCCTGATGAGCCTCTTAATTGCCAAGGAGATACTATGAAGTTCCACCAACAGGAATGAATAAATAACACAGGGTTTACACAGGCCCTGGAGAAGTATACACTCAGAAGACTGACTTTATAATAGCACATTTTTATTCCCTGGAGAATTTTTTTTTTTTTAATATCAGACCACATACATTTTGATTTTTAAATTCTGCTTCTCTTTTCTGTTCCTCCCCACACGCCTCCAACAGTGTAAAGAGATCATTTCAAAGTCGATCTCAAAAAGATCTATATTTGCTGAGAGAGAAAATGGGATATGATTCCCCCCCCCTACCCCATTAACAGTTTCTGCTGTCTTTGGACTAGGTAGGGGGGGGGAGCCTACACTCCAAAGTTCTATCCCAATTCTATCCAACTTTCCAGGGCCAATGGGGCATGCACTGCATCCTGCGGTGGGGTGGCTGTCACAGAGGCCTCCTTAAGGTATGGGAATGTTTGTTCCCTTACCTTGGGGCTGCATTGCAGCTGCATTGGTGCTGTATAGGTTATAGAGGATCTAGCCCTTTGATTGGGGAATAGAGGGTGTTGATCTTGAGAAGGGACAGTCTTCTCAGAGTAAGAACTGGCTCGGACTGCAGATCAAGTTGTTGATTCTCCCAAAGAAACAGATTGAAAATAATAAGAAATCAGATGACTAAAGAAATCGTTTTGCAAAGTCCATCCTGGAGGAAAAGAGAAGCAGCGTGACAAGGTCTAAAGGCCAATGGAGACAGGATGGTGCATTTAGCTCCCCACTCCATCTGCCTGCCTGCCTGCCTGCCTGCCTGCCTCAATTTTGTGCCAACCCAGGACTTCCCCCCAGCTGGATTGAAAAGGGATGCGGATCGGGCCCGCGGTGACCTCCAAGGTGACGCTCTTCCAGAGTGACCAGACGTTCTGTTTTTTTCCAGGACACGTCCTCTTTTTTAGCCCTGTGTCCTGGAAAAGAAGTTAAATGTCCTCCTTTCCCCCGGAAACAGGCAGCGTAACCTTCTTGTAATTAATAAATTAGATACGTAATAAATTATACGTAATTTCGTTTTAAATTTAATAATAAGTCATCTGGTGTTTCAATTCACCCCATGACATCAGTATACTAACTGGTGTTTTTAGCTTTTCTTTTGTTAGGTCCTACATTTTGGGGTGCCTGGTCCTCTTGGTGGTTAGGGCATTTGGTCCCCCTGCCTGCGCTCCCACAAGCCGGGCACGATTGGGAAGGCCGCCTGTGCGAAATCCACCCCGAGCCTCCCTTCTCAGCGCGGGTGCAGCGCCCGACGGATTCCGAGCCTTCCTTTCGGGAGAAAAGACGACCAGGAGCGCGGGAGAGACGAGGCTGGGCAGCGCGAGGGGAACGTGGGGACGCGCCTCTCCACGCGTGTCCTCCCACACGCACCCAAATGGGCTT
This sequence comes from Tiliqua scincoides, assembly GCF_035046505.1. Classification (NCBI taxonomy): domain Eukaryota; kingdom Metazoa; phylum Chordata; class Lepidosauria; order Squamata; family Scincidae; genus Tiliqua; species Tiliqua scincoides. The sequence continues at coordinate 196,298,649 of NC_089822.1, forward strand.
CCCCGCTTTCAGCCGGGACCCCATTCCGTCTCTAGCCCGTCCTCAGTCAGGGGGAGCGGCGGAGATGGAGCCAGAGCTTCTGAAGTCTGCGGGCTCCCTGCCCACGCCCTGGGGACGGAGGCGCGCCGCCCCCCCCCCCCACAGCCCTAGGGGTGCAGAAGGGCCGCCAGAGGAGGGTGCCCAGAGAAGCGGATCCAAAGGAGGACTCCCGAGACCCCACCTGACGGGGCGTCCTCACGCTTCCCCCCCCCCCCCAAGCCGGTGCCACTTGGGGAGATCGGGAGTCACCGACCCCCTTGGACCGCACTTCTAAAGCACCCGTTCCCGGGAAGGAGACCAAGAGCTCCAGCCTCTGCGTGTCTCCTCACAAGTAAGCCTCATTATAGTCAATGGGTCCTATTCCGCGTAAGTGTGCATAGGATTGCAGCCCAAGTGGACTGTTCCTCCCTGAGCAGCGGAGGGATCGGCTTCCCAGCCCCCACCCCGTGTTTAGGACTGGATCCATAGGGATCATCCTTAGGGATTCAGTGCCTCCAAACACGGGGGTGGGGGTGGGAAGCCGATTCTCTCCCCCCCCCCCCGCTGTCAAGGGGCCTTCCGAGGAAGACGCTCCAGGGCAGCCTTCTTCACCACACTCATCGACAGTCTCTGGCCGGCTATGGGGCGGGGTGGGGTGGAATCGTGTCCTTTCCACAGCTGGATCCCGTACCAGCCCGGCGGCTCCTGCGTGCACAAGAGTGCTGCTGTGGCCCCCCATTCAAAGGCAACGCAGAGCAAGCCTTTGCATGTCTACTCCAAAGTAAGTCCCATTGTGTCTCTAGCCGGACTTACTCCCAGGAAAGTGTGGCTAGGACTGCAGTCCCGGGTTACAATCCTATGCACCCGATCCTTGGAGTGGGCCTTACTGAACACAATGGAACTTACTTCTGAGTAGACAGGAGTCTACACAGGAGTCCATGGCCAGCACCTTGCCTTGGGGGCTCCACACCGGAAGTGCTGCAGGGAGGGAGGCTCGGTGTGGCGCAAGACGACTCTAGAGTGGCTCCTTCCAAGGGAGGCGCGCCACTCCGCTGCCCCAGACCACGGCTGTCCCAGGCCAAGGACAGGGTGGCCAGATGCCCCCACCGCAAAGGAGGACCAGGTACCCCAAAATGTAGGACATCCAAAAAAACGTAGGACACGACACATTAAAAGCTAAAAACAAAGAGTATATTGATTTTATGGGGTTAATTTAAACACTATATTACTTATTTATTTATATCCTGCTTGTATTACATATAATTTATTAATTGCAACAAGGCTCTGCACTGCCTGCTCACAGGGAAAGGAGAACATTCCAGTTCTTTTCCAGGACACGAGGCTGAAAAAGAGAACATGCCCTAGAAAAAGGGGAGTCTGGTCACTCTGGCCAAGGAGCCCTCTGTATGAAAGGGCACCGCAGTATGTCTCCTCCCTGGCAGGACTCATCAGAATCCGGCAAGACAGGCACTCCCACCTCCGCCTCCTCCTCCACTCCCCCACAAGTCCCAGAGACGGTCCCAGAGAAGGCAGCCCTGCAACCAGGGACTACTCAGGAGCAGTGAGTTCCCAGGCAGGAGTCCCAGGACAGGTTTGGCTGACCGGGCAGTGGGCATAGGACAGGAAACTTTTGTTGTTGGTTTTTAAGTCTCATAAAGTTAGGCAAGTCCCAACAGAGTATCATTTTTAAAAGGTTTCTGGTGCTAAAAGGATTAGGAAGCACTGTATTACCACATTGACCACCACAGCCAGATCCAACTGATGCAGATATGGTCTCAGCCGGTGCCTAAGTACAGTTCCATCCAGTGCTCCATTCTTGGGTCTCTGGAAAGGAGGGGCAAAGATGGGGGGGGGCAAAAGTGGTGGCAAGTGCAAAGGCCGCCTGCTCTGGGGCAGGCTGGGGATTTCACTGGGGCTGGAGAGGAGCCCTGCATTGTAAGAGCAGCAAGGATGGTTCATTTTTATATCCTGCAGATCTTAGGCCCAGGTTGCTGAGGAATAAGCAGGGGTGGTTTGATGCAGGAGCAGAGGGCAATTTCCCCATCCATCCAAACCTATTTCCTTAAATAGTGCAGGCAATCCTCATGCCCTGCCGTGCTGTTTTTATCATATGCAGCTTGTCTGCACCCCACACCAACAGATAATTATATGGTATAATTTATACAGCATAAGCTTGTCTCCATGTGCTCAGCTGAACTGGCACCCATGAGGACTGGGGGTGCCAACATCCCCTGAAATTCCAGCACAAACTTCCACTGGCTGGACTTCCAGAATGGCTGGCCAGAGGCCTCCATGGGATGTGGGAATACTGTTTATGGGACAAGGGGGTGTCTCAAAGTCCAAGCAGTGGTCATCCGGCGTCCATCATTTCTGGTTTCAGTGCTACAGTTTCACCCTGAGCCATTACAAAACTAATAATGGAGGAATGGTTTTAAAACAGGATCAGACAACTTGGCTTCAAAAACAGGAAGCACGGCGTGTCCCGTGGGAAGGGTGACCAGATGTCCTCACCACAAAAGGGGAGAAGGCACCCCAAAATGTAGGACATTCAAGAAAAAATGTAGGACATAAAATAAAAGCTGAAAACATTTGTATAGTGATTTCATGAACTTAATTTAAACACTAGATTACTGACTATTAAATTTAAAACTGTATTACATATAATTTATTATATATAATTTCTCAGTTACAAGAAGGCTCTGTGCTGCCTGCAGGCTCCCGCTCACAGAGGAAAGGAAGACATTTCAGTTCTTTTCCAGGACATGAGGCTAAAAAAGAGGACATGCCCTGGAAAAAGAGGAGGCCTGGTCACCAACCCCTGCAATTCCCGTTCACTCACTTGGTCAGTGCAGCTTTCTCAATCCTAACAGTCCACAAGCCGTTGAGCTAGGTGGGTGAGTTAAATTCCATCAACATTTAATGGGAAGGATGGACACGCAGTGAGCAATTAGGCCACCACCCTAGATGTGAAGTCAGCTAGCTGGGTTCCTTCTCCAACCTAGAGCCACCTCATTGTATTCAGTTATGTCTGAGACTCTGTTTGGTTTTGCCATTGGGATTGAGGACTGGAACCTTCCATCCCACTCCCACCACCGAATCCTAGCAGGACACACAACCCATGAGTGAAAGAACCTCAGTTACAGTCCGAAGTCTCCATGGCAAAACCAAACCAATACACTACAACTTTGAAGACCTTTGGACTTCAGAGCATCTCTTCCTGAAGGGATCCTCAGAGGAATCTGATACCAATGGCTCCCAAGACTACATGCTTACAATCCATCATCATTCAGGGTTGACCCTGAAACCAGACCACTGGCAGACCACTGAAACCAGCAGTGCTGATTCCCGAGTAATGGCTCAGGGTGGACCTTGCAATGGGCTGGTCACAAAAGTCAGCTGTGTACACATCCCATGGCATCCAAGCCACCATCAACACCACCACACCTGCACCCCTGGGGTCCAGCTCCCATTGGGGTGCACAGTGGGAAGTAGACTGCAGGACCTCACCAGACTATGGGGGGGGGCGACGACTCACATGCAAGAGTGCTCTTGTCTGGCTCAAACATTTCATCCATGCAGAATGCTAGAGGTTGAGAGAACACTTGGGACCTGGGGTGGGCTTTTCCCGACTTGCTGTGCTTGCTAGAATTTTTTGCGGTTGGGGAGCACACAGACCTGTGAGAGAGCAAGCAACATCCCCCTTCCCGCAGTCTGGTGGGAAAGTCTAATTGGGATGAAGGCCTGCTGGGACTGGCCTGGGGGGGCTCTTTTGAGAGGCAGACTCTGACACATTGAGTTTGGGCACCAGTAATGAAATAAGGTCATTACGATTAGGTTCCAATCCCTTACAAAGGGATCTATTAAAACCTGGAATTTGTCAAGTCAAAGGCAAGAGAAACCCCAATCATGTGCAGAGGGCCCTTCTTTTATTGCCACGCACATGGGGATGTGACAATCCACATGGGTACCTCTGAAAGCCAGCAAAAGACATTTCCCAAGGAAACACAAGTAGCTCCCACACACCTATTATTATTAATTATCATCATCAACTTCATCAGATCCCCACTTGATCAGGCCAAAGGCCCATCTAGTCCAGCTTCCCATATCTCATACTGTCCTTGCATATATCATCATCAATATTAATTACTAGTCAGGCCCCAACCAGGGGCCTAGGATGTTGTAAGGCATTTATAAATAATGCATGCTGAACCAAGCAGGTTAGCTTTTTGAATTTGACCAATAGTAATTTTGTCAACGTTCAGATATTTTAAATGCAGTTCTAGCATTTTGGGGACTGCACCCAGTGTATCAATTACCACTGGGATAACCACTGCTGGTTTGTGCCATAACCTTTGGATTTCAATTTTTAAATCCTGATATTTACTTATTTTTTCATACTCTTTTTCATCAATTCTGCTATGGCCAGGTATTGCTATGTCGATAACGGTCAACATATGATGATGATGATGATGATGATATTTTCACACAGTCAGGTAGCTGTTGACTGATTTGTTTTATCCAGACATCTGGATAAGGATCTGGGATGCCTGGTTTTTAATCCTATTAATTATCATTAATAATAAATAATAAATAATAATAATTTCTTCCAGTACTTTTGTCCCACAGCGGGATCTCCAAGGGCTTTTCCACCGTTTAATAAAATGCTGACATCACACTACAATAAGAGCCAAAACAGGAGCTTCCTTCCTTGGCCATCCTGCTGCAGCCAACGCTGCCTCTGAGCGCGTAAAGAGTGCCTCCTCCCCGGGAGACCTCAAGAACCCCCCCAGGCCTCTGGGCGTGTGCAGAGCGCCCCGGCCGGCGGGCTTACCGGCTCTCGCTTCCTGCGGGGCTCGGGCGCCTTCTTGAGCTCGGCCTTGAAGCCCTCTGCGGCGGGGCCGTCCTTGGCGAGCACCTCCATGAGGTAGGCGATGTAGCTGGTGGCCAGGCGCAGCGTCTTGATCTTGGAGAGCTTGGTGTCCGCGGGCACGTTCGGGATGCGCTCGCGGAGCTCGGCGAAGGCGCTGTTGAGGCTCTCCGTGCGCCGCCGCTCCTTGCGCGGGGCCCCCGCCGGCCCCCGCCGCCGCCCCGGGCGCCCGCCCAGCTCCGAGGGGCTGCCGCCGTAGGACGAGGCGGGGGAGGCCGACGAGCCCAGCCCGGCCGCGGCGCACAGCAGCTCCGGCGGCGGTGGCGGCGGCGGCGGCCTCGGCGGGGAGAGCTCCGCGGCGGCGCCCAGCAGCCAGCCCTGCGCGAAGGGCCGCTCGGCGGGCGGGAAGCAGCGCGCGGGGGGCGGCGGGGGCGGCGGCGGCCCGAAGAGGAAGGGCTCCGGCAGCAGCGCGCCGTGCGGGTGCCGGTGGTGGTGGTGGGGGTGCGGGTGGCCCTGGTAGCCTCCCACCACGTTCATGGCGGCGGCGCGCTACCAGGCCATCGGCCGCCCAGGGCTCTGCCCCGATGCGCGCCCACTCGCGCCCTGCTCAGCAGCCTCTCCGGCTCGCCGCTTCCCTGCTCTGCGCTCGGACCCTCCCGGCGCCTTTATACCGCGGAGGTCCTTTTGATGTCCCGCTGGAGAGAGGAGGGAGGGAGGGAGGGAGGGAGGGCGAGGGTTTGGGGCCGGCCCTGGAGGGCTGCGGGGCGCCCCACCCCGCCCCATATGAGCACCGCCGCGGCGCTGGTGGGGAGGAGCGAGGGAAGCAGGCGCGGGGCACCCCCCACACGCTCCCTCCCGGGGCCTTCTGCCCGGCCTGGGCTCCCTCCCTGCTTCCCTCTGGCTGCGTCCCAGAGCCCTGAGGCGAGGCAGACCTGGGCACCCGGCCGATCCCCTGCAGCAGGCATCGTCTACCTCGGGTGCGCGCCCTACAACCGACGGCATCTTGATGGGACGGTGCTCGGAGAAGTGGAGGTGAGAGCGGGACTCCTTCCTGAGCCGAGAGAGCCCCACGTGCAGCGGGAAAACCAGGACCTCGAGCAGCCAGGGAGGCGATCTCCTCCAGCCTGCGCTCCTCTTGAGGCTGGGATTTAGGCTGTGTGTAACTGATTCACACACACACACACACACACACACACACACACACACACGCACACAAGGCTGTGTTTGGGTGTCTGACAGCACAATCCTATCCACACTTTCCTGGGAGTAAGCCCCACTGACTCTAATGAGATTTACTTCTGAGTAGACATGCCTAGGATTGGGCTCTGAGGCTCTTGCCGCATTGCCAGCATCTCCCACCGGCCCCCCTGCCACATTCCAGCCTGCTGCAACGTCCTGGAGAACCCCGAAAAGCTAAGGTCTGGTACTTCCAGGCTGTGACTTTTGGACCGTTCTCCCGGTGTCCTGGATCCATCGCTGTTTACAGACGCCACCATTTTTGCAGGCACATCGTTTACACGGAAGTAGGTCTCGCAGCAGTTACTCCCAAGCCAAGGGTGCATTAGATCGCCTCCGGAGCACAGTTCCTTCGACGTACCGCCCCGTGTGTTGTATTAACCCCAGGCAGTATGACTTGTTTCCAAGAAAACACGGACTGCCAGTGCAAGTCTGTGCAGGTCTACTCAGAAGTAAGTCCCACTGTGTCTAGCGGGACTTATTCCCAGGAAAGTGTGTCTAGAATTGCAGCCAAGCAGCCCAGTCCTATGCGTGTCTACTCAGAAGTAAGTCCCATTAGAGTCAATGGGGTTTACTCTCAGGAAAGTGTGGATAGGATTGGGCTGTGAGGCTACAATCCTGTGCACACTGTCCTGTGAGTAGGCCCCACTGAACGCAATGGGACTTGCTTCTGAGTAGACCCGCATAGGCTTGTGCTGTGAATCGGGATGGTATGATCTGGAACTATGTTTCATTTTAATGTATTTCCTAATCAACATGCGCAGGAAGGGGTTCCACATTTAGCCTCCATCATCATCATCATCATCATCAAAACCATTCAACTCGACACAATCAGTCTCTGCCTCGACCACTTTTGCTGGTTGGTCGAGTCAGTGGACTCCACGACCATATTTACTGGGCTTGGGAAGAGAACTGTTCTCTCACTATACATTCTAAGAGCGCTTCCTTGGAAGCCCAGTCCCCACTGGTGATGGGCCATGGAGCTTGCTTCAAAGGAAGAGAGCTTCGGATCGCAGCCCGGAGTAACCCGATTGGCTGAGAAGGTCTGCAATGCCCAGTATTGCATTGCAAAGGTTGCCAATTTTTACCGAGCTTCTGCTTCTGTTCTTCTGCTGGAAAGGGGTGGGGGTGGGAAGGACTGAATCTGGCCTGGAACTGAAAGGGAGCGGGCCTTTAAAATCCCTGAACTCCAGCTACCCCATCCAGAGCAGGCGGAAGCAGGGTGCAATCCTATGCCTTCTTCCTGGGAGTCAGCCCCATTGAACTCAATGGGACTTCCTTCTGAGTATAGGATTGGGCTGGGCTGTCAGAAGGCTGCTGAGCTGCGCTGGAACTTGCGTCCTGTTAAGTTGTGGGCACCTTTGCAGGCCCGCAGCCTCTTTTCGTACACGCACTCACGCCTATTCTGAAACCTCCTTCCCTGGAACCCTACATTGGGTTGGGGTGGTTAGTTGATGTTGGGATGACCCCACGTGAAAGCCTCCTCCTTGCAACCTACTACTTTCCATACCTGCGAGTGCAATGAAAGCCTTCCACGAGGCTTTTCCAGGATCATTCCCCGTGGGATTTGTGCTCTTAAAACCAATGCAGTGGGCAGAGCCCGATCGTCTGCACATTGGCTCGGGAGTCGCGCGGGGTTCTATGGAGTGCTTCAGATGGCCATCAGAGAAGCGAACCCTTGAGGTGAATGGGGCTCGCTTGTGGGTAAACCTTTGGGGGGGGGGCTGTGGAAAGGGGACATCTTGGGAGCCCCACGTCTCGCTCTGCCTGCAGGACTTCGGGGTCATCTCAGAGTAGATAGTATGCTCCCCATTTCTCCCATGTTCAAGCCACACCCACCTTAAAATATATATATATAGTATGTGAGTTTGTGTTTAAATGTAAACGTTGATCTCAAGCTCCTCCTCACGATCCAGCTGTAGAAGGCAAGGAAAGCATCGAGGCAGAGGGGGCGACCAATTATTTTGGGAGTGTGCGTGTCCATCAGCCAATGGAGAATTGATGTACATGTCTGTATAAACTGGACACACAACACAGACACAGAAACACACACCAGTTCCTACAGACCAATTCTCCATTGGCTCATTTTCATTCATGTTTAAGATGGGAGAACGAGCATGAAATGCACTTTTCTTTCAGAAATTTAACATGTGAGTCGAAGTTCTTCCCTTGCCAACACCCCCCCCCCAGGCATTTCTCTCCTTTTGTGCCCCCTTCATTTTTGTGGTGCCGCACTGTTAGATCTGCCCACTTCAAGCTGAGGGCTTGAAAGGAACAGATCCTAGGTGGGTTAAAAGCAACAAGATCCAAGGAAAATCAACCATGTCTGAGGCCGCTTTCCGACGCGCACACTTGCTTGGGAGCAAGTCGCTCTGAAGCAGACTTGACTTAGAGCCCAACCTTATGCAAGTCTATTCAGAAGTAAGTCCCATTATACTCAATGGGACTTACACCCAGTAAAGCGTGGCTAGGATTGTCGTCTTTACTTTGGAGTAAAGGACAGGATTGCGCCAGGCGCCTGCTTGAATCCCAAATGTGGTGAGCTTTACTTCCTGGTCCACACGCTCAGGATCGGGCAGCAGGAGTGATTCTCGGTGGCCGGATCGGGCCGGAATGTGTCTGGAGCATTCCAGTTAAGGGAACTCAGAAGGAAGAGCGGCAGGGAGAGTCCAGCTGATTGAACAAGGAGTGAAGGGCAGCATTTTTGAACCTGGGGCTGTGGGGGCCTTCTTGATCCTGGATCTCTTTTATGCCAAGCTGTCTGGCACTGAGCAATGAACTGTATATATTTCTGCATTCCTCTGGTGTGCGAGTCAAATGACCTTCGTGTGGGCTTTAGGGCACAATCCTAACCAGGTCTACTCAGAAGTAAGTCCTATTTTAATCTCAGGAAAGTGTGGTTAGAATTGCAGTCTGAATTCTCTGCCTCTCCCCAGATGCCTGTGATTCGATGACTTTGCCGGTGTTTTACATATGAAAAGTTTGAAAAGTGCGAGTTTGTCTTCTTGGTTGAGGGTCGTGTCTTTAAAAGGGGGGAGAAGCTGGAAAACAGGAGATCGAAGCTGCTTTTCGTCTCCAACCATAGCTTAGGCCAGCCATTTTCAACCACTGTGCAGTGGCACATCGGTGTGCCGTGAGTGGTCCACAGGTGTACCACAGGAACTTGGGAGAAGGTCATTTATTAGTAGGACCAATGGAGGATATGAGCCCCCCCCCCACTGGCAGCATGGTGTGCCTTGTCAATTGTCAAAAACCTGATGGCGTGCCTTGTCAGTGTGCCATGAGATGAAAGAAATTGAAAATCGCTGGCTTAGACGGTCCAAGCCATAGAACAGCCTTTCTGGAACCTCTTCCAAGGCAGTGCATGAAGAGAAATCTTTCTCCAAAACACTGGAATCCTAAAGTGTTTTGGCCCTTGGAGGAAGTAGGACGTCGTTCCACTAAAACCACATGTATAGAAATGTCAGGGCAAAAGAATTGTCTTGGAGGCTCAGAGCAAGGGGTCGTCTGGCATTGTGTTCCCAGCAGTGGCCAGCCTCTCTGGAAACTCACAAACAGGGGTCGAAGGTGAGGGGTTTCTGTGATTTGTCCCATGCTCGACCATCTGCTGTTCAGAGGTTTGCATGTTCTGTTCGTGGAGGCTCCACTGAGCCGTGGTGGTGAAGACCCTGTTGTTCTCCATGGATTTGCCCCATCTGTTGAAGGGAAAGAGGGATAGTTCTGAACAGTGGTCAGCCGCCACCAGTCTTGTGGCAGTGAGTTCCACATACTGCTTCATGCGCTCTGTGAAGAAGGCCTCCTTTTGGTCAGTGCTAAATCGAACAATACTGAACGACCTGGAGATCTGGTACTGAGCGCGAGGGAGGGGGGGAAGCCCTAATTCCTATAATGTGACATACCTTTACAATGCCTTCGTTTGCCACGAGCCTGGAGGCATTTGAAAAAGACATGCTTTTCTGAAGAAGGAATTCCTGGGAGGAGAGATGACCATGAAATGGGGGGGGGGGCAAAAGAAGAAAGAGATGAATCCATTTCTGGACAGAAACGAGGGTGGGGGGTTCACCTCCCTGGATCTCAATATGTGCCCACAGGCATCCCCCAGTGTCAGACTCAATGGATCTCCAACTAAGTGGAAATGGAACGCGATGGTGGAACTGCTGTTTGTTTCAATGGAACCTGCGTTCACCGCCGGAGACAGGAGTGGATGGGATGGAGACTGGAGATCAACCACGTGGCCGCTGCACCGCACCTCCTACCGAGACTGTTTAAGGCTTCTCTCCGCTCTTCGAGAAGATCCTGAGACTGCCCTTATCTTGCAAGCACCCTTCGGTGGACTTCGGCTGAGCGATCCCGAGTTGGGGTGCCGGGGACCGAATGTGGGAGGGAGGAAGAGAGAGAGTCCCAGTGAGTAGGATGAAGGATGTGTCGCCCTCTGTCATCCTCTGCATGTGGCCCCTTGCTTCACAGCCCACGCCGCTGAGGGACTCGGCTAGCCTCGACCCAAAGAGCGCCTCCACGGATTTGTGGATGCAGCCGCTTGAGGGCGCGATCCTATGCATATCTACTCGGAAGTAAGTCCTGTTGTGTTCGATGGGAATTACTTTCAGGAAAGTGTGGATAGGATTGCAGTCTGAAGCTCCTGCTTAGCACAGCAACGGAGGAAGCCATTCCTTGCTGGATCAGACGAAGGGGTCCCCTCGGAGGCAGCAGCAGCGCTCTGTTTGCGCCACTGGGGGGCCAAGTAGAGGCCTGGGGACAGCGCCTGAGAGCCACAGCCCTCCCCGTTGTGTGCCCCAACGAAACCTCCTCTATTCCGACCATAATAACAGAGTGTAGTGGTGGTGGAGGAGGAGAAACAGGAGATGTGGTCTGAAGGTTGAGCCTTGCCTGCAAAAGCTGAGCAGGAGCAGCTGCTTTGGATGAGTGACCCAGACGCAGCCCTGGAGAAGGAGTCAAGTGGCAAGAACGGAAGACATCCCGGAGACCTACGGGTCTATGTATACCGCCTGGGGTCTGTGTGAAAGGCGGTGTATAAACTTCGCACCTGAGCGAGGTGTAAGGCTCATCCGGAGGCAAACTGAGAAATGTGCCTAGGGAAACACACAGGTAGGATACCCCTTCTCCCGGACCTCCGAAATCCCTTCATGTCCCATGAAGGCTACAGTCCTAATCCAATGAACTGGGAGTGAGGGAGTGAGTTCTCGTGATCAGTGGGATTTACTGCTGAGTAAACATGCAGAGGCTGGCACTTTAATATCCTTTTTATATTTTTCTGGAATATTTTTAAATTCAGTTCAATTTTTTAAATGAATTTCTTTTAAACAGTTGCAGTCCACTCCAAGAAGCTGGGATGGAATGAGTTCCAGCTTTCAATGAAGCGTCGTATCAGGAACAAGTGGCAGGGCCAATAATAATAATAATACCAATAAAATACCCCAATGAAGACATTTAAAGTGGTTTCTTTAGGGGGCTGGCTGTGGAGTGAGTCTCTGGAGAGGCTCCTTCGCTTCTCCGTGATCCACGAGCAGCTCCCACCCCCCCTCTGCCAAACACCCTCGAGGCAGGCTTGCATGGGGTGATTTTCGAATCCGCTTCCACGCGATGAGTCCCTCCAGCCTTCCGTGGCGCGGGCAGAAAGCCCACTCCTATGCTTGTCTTCTCAGAAGGAAGTCCCATTATAGTCAATGGGGCTTACTCCCAGGTAAGTGTGGATAGGATTATAGCCTTAGAGCTCAATCCTGTGCATGTCTACTCAGAGGGAAGTCCCATTATAGTCAATAGGGCTTACTCCCGGGTAAGTGTGAATAGGATTGCAGCCTCAGACGGCGTAAGAGACTCCCACCAGGGCGTATATACATTATTTGCCAATGCAAAATGAGAGCGGAGTGAGCGGGAGGAGGAACTACTGGCTCAAGACTCCCAGTGGGTTACCAAAAGCAGCACAAAAAGCCTCCCCCCACCCAAGACTCCACACCCCTGATACACAGCAGTATTTTGGACCTGACAGATGCAGACCATCACTCCAGATATCCTGCGCCAGATTTCTATGTGGCTCATCGGGGGTACGAACAGTGATTGGCTCCACCCCTTGAGTCATCACGTGGCGTCTGGCTAGGCCCCCGGCCACAATTTTGTACCGTGTTGAGACTGAACCTTAAATAAAAGCGCATACAAGAACTGGATCCCGCAAGGCTGGATTCTGCTCACACGCTCGGATTTTGGGGATGGGGGTGGCTGGGAAGATCGGATCGATCCTGGAGCAGGAAGATTTCCTTTCCAATATAAGTTTGCCTGATGCAGCAGAGGCGTAGTAGTTGTGCTCTCAATCGAAATCTACGTAGTAGGCTGCATTGACTTACCTGGGGAGTAAGCCCCATTGAACTATGCGGAACTGTCTTCTGGGGGGGGGGGGGGCTATACATTTGTATGTTCAAAAGACTGAACTGTGGCAGCCGAATCCTCTGCATGTCTACTCAGAAGTAAAACCCATCCTAGTCAGTGGAGCTTACTCCCAAGTAAGTGTAGATAGGATCGTAGCCTGAATCGATTGGAAGACTTTCATATCGTTCCACAGATGCAGGCAAAGCATTCTTCTCATGTTGTATTGGCTTGCAGCCTTCGTTCATACCTCAGTAACACCGCCAGTAACAACACAGTGTGGAAGGGATTGCCACTCCCGAATCGGCCTTTTCAGCCACACTGGACGCTGTGCCAGCAGGGCTTCCGAGAGGAATTTCACCAGGGGGTACAAAGTTTCTTTTGGGCCCCTTTGCAAAGGGAGAGGGGTGAAACAGAACAGGGGAGGGTGGTGATGGGTGAGCAGAATGGGGCAGGGAGGGGCGAAGCAGGGTGAGGGGAGGGCAGAGACTGCTGGAAAAGTCTTAAGAGCCCAGGTCTACCTACCCATGTGGCATCAGTGGCATCCCTTAGGGGCAGCAAGTCTGAATAGATAGGAAAATGTCAGATCCCAGGAAATTTTTCTGGGTTCCCTCCTTTAGCTTCTGGGTCCCCCTTTAGACCCTGGGCCCAGGCACAAATTACCCCCTTTACCCCCTCTCCTAGGCCCTGAGTGCCAGAACCACCATTCAGAGCGCAATACCATAGTCTTTCGAAACTGAAGGCGGTCAACACCCCCGTCCCAAACATCTTGATCTCTCCAAAGATGGACGAAGTTCCTGGAGACGGTCCCCTAGTCGGATAGGATTCTTGCCGGGAAGAGATCTCTTAGGGACGCAGGCTGGCTGGCACCTGTAGTAGGGGACTGGGGAACAATCCTATGCATGTCTACTCAGAAGTAAGTCCCATTGTGTTCAATGGGGCTTACTCCCAGGAAAGTGAGTATAGGGTTGCAGCCTGGCTCCATCATGGACTTAGAAGGGGGGGACTTAGAAGGGGGGACTAACGATGACACCGGTGCCGTTGGTAGAGGTCGCCTTGAGTGTCTAAAACGCCCAACTAAGGCTGCAATCCCATCCACGCTTACCTGGGAGTAAGACCCATTGACTCTAGTGGGACTTTCTTCTGAGGAGACATGCCCAGGATTGGGCGCTAAATCACCGGCTGGCTGCAGGAATGCAAGGGCAGCGCGCTCTGCTGCGTCCAGCCCGAGACCTGTAAGCGGGGAGAGGGGAGGCTTCGGGCAGGCGTGTCCATTCTCGTGCGCGCCGGTGGCATGGGCTGGCTCAGCGCTGCTTTGCCGTACGTCTCATTCGATGTGACTGGGCCACCAAGTGTGCAAATAGCATTCATTTCCCGCGGGAATGAGATCGATGTGCTGCAAACAACTTGTCTACACTTATATATGAAATCAGAGGCACATAAAATTGTTGAGCGAAGGCGTGTGGGGGGGGGGGGGCGAGGCGAGTCTTACCGTACCGAGCAATTTTGAATCAGAAAATATGCGGCAAGCGTTTTTTCCCCAGTAGATTGAATAGGGTGTGTGTGTGTGATCTTGCTGTTTTCTTCAGGATGCCGTCGTATTTCTTGTAATATCTATCTTAATGAATCACTTGATTGGTGAATCAATGGGGACTCAGAGCCCGTGTCTACTCAGAAGTAAGCCTCATTATAAATAAGGAGGCTTACTCTCCGGTAAGTGTGGACAGGATTGCAACCTCAGAGCCCAAGCCTATTTATGTCTACTCACAAGCAGGTGCCATTATAGTAAATGGGGCTTACTCCCAGGCAAGTGTGGATAGGGTTGCAGCCTTAGAGCCCAATCCTAAACGTGTCTACTCAGAAGTAAGCCTCATTATAGTTAATGGAGCTTACTCCCAGGAAAGTGTGGATAGGTTTGCAGCCTAAGGTGCACCAGCTGTAAAAATGACCTGGAGACTTCTCCAGGGTGGAATCTATCTATAGTGTAGAAATGGGAATGATGTTGAAAGGTTGGAGTGCAGTTATTATTTAGGATTGGAGTGTAATGATGTCGACCTTGGTTTACTGTTGTCTTTATTTATTTATTTATTTATTTATTTATTTATTAAATGCCTTGACTTTGCCAATGAAATTGCTGGTGTTCTTCGCTTGTCCGGGTGGATCCTCGACGGGTGGTGAAACTTCAGTGGAAGCCCGGACAGGGCTCCGCTGGCCGAGTCGCAGGGAGACTCCCGATCAGCCGTTTTGCCAAGCCGAGAAGGGGTCTTCTCAAGCCGGGACGGGCGGGACCCTGGCCCTGCCGGAGGAGGCCCTGCAATGATCGCCTCTGCTTGTCGGTTCCGAAGTGGGAAGGGGAAGCCAGCAGGTGAGACGCCGAACCTGGACGCGCTGGAAACGAGGCTCGCCCCACCCTGGCTTGAATATGGAGCAGGACCCTTGGTCTGAGGCCGCCATCCTAGCCACACTTTCCTGGGAGTAAGCCCCATTGAAATCAGTGGAACTTACTTCTGAGTAGACAGGCTGTGAATTCGGCGGAGGAGGCCAGGAGAATTTGGCTACGTGAATCCTACTTGCCGGGTGCATCTGGACACATCCTTGGCTAAGGGAGAGGTCCCTCACCCGGCAGAACAGGCGTCTTCGTCTCCAGAATGGCATTTAGGAGTCACTCCAGCTCTCAACAGCAGTGACCGGAGGGTCCGGACAGATGCCTTCTTTCCCCAGAATGCTCTCGTCTCGTCCCCAAAAGAAGATGAAAATGGCCATAACTCAGCGCCACTTATAGTCATTAGATCGACAGACAGGATTTCCCACTATCTTCACAGCATCCCGTAGTTTCACGAACATCCTGACTGTTTGAGGGGGGAGGGTCTTCTGAATCCTGATCCAGAACTAAATTCATCTGGAAGAAAGTCCCAGGAACTACGGGGGAATTTCTTTCCACGCCTGGGAAAGACGCCTCAAACTTTGACTTCGAAAGAAGTGCCATTGATCTGAATGAGACTCAAGTCACTTCCCAATTGTGGTTTAAAATGCAATGGCAAGCTGAATCGGATTGAATTTGCCTGGATATCGCGGCTTGTACCATTGTGTTATCTGGGGACTGGATTAATGGAAGAAATTCAATGGGATTTCCTTCCAAATCACAAACTTGAGCGCTCAGCTTCAGAAAAAAGAATTAAACCACAAAATGGTAGAAAGGTGTATTTTTTACAGGGAGATAAATATGATTCCCCTGCCAATTTGCTCGTGTGTGTGTGTGTGTGCGTGTGTGTGTGTGTGTTCACTTTTTAACCCGTCTTCAAAACGATCTCACTCTTATTCGAAGCAGCAACCATCGCAGTGTATGATTCTATGGGATCGGGATGCCATACAGACACACTGATTGGACTCCAACCTAGGGCCGTAACTAGGGGAGCCAGGGTGGGCACCCTGTGTCAGCAGTTTATGGGTCTTTGATGTTTCCAGGGTGACCAGATGTCATAACCGCAAAAGAAGACCAGGCACCCCAAAATGTAGCACATCCCAGGAAAATGTAGGACACGACACAATAACAGCTAAAAACACTCATATATGGGGTTAATTTAAATACTATATTACTTACTATTAAATTTAAAACTGTATTACATATAATTTCTCAGTTACAAGAAGGGTCTGCACTGCCTGCAGTGAAAAGGAGGACATTTCAGTTCTTTTCCAGGACACGAGGCTACAAAAGAGGACATGTCCTGGAAAAAGAGGACGCCTGGGATGTTTCTCCAACCTTACCCTTTAATTTGGCTCACCAGTTTATTGACCCGACATGATTGCCTACCTTGACAAAATAGTTGCCCACCCACCTCTAGAATCCTGACTATGGGCCTGCTACAACCCCTCCCCCCAAAGCGGTGGTGACTGTCTCCACATGATGGTTGATTGTGAACCCCACTCATGGATGCTTCTCGAACGACATCCCTTGTGGCTGCGCGCAATCCTCAGTGTGGAAGGAGAGCAGGCTCTGCATTTGGTTGCCTTGGGCGTGAATTTGACGTGTGGGTTTGTTTGGGGGAGTGGGGGGAGGGGTGGGCGTTAATGCCGAAGGTTCAAGACCGCGTTGGGCTGCAGTCTCGCCTGGTTTTCTTTAACGCATTTGGGCTTTTGAGAATCCGAACTGGGTCAAGAGGGGGAAACCCCAGAAAACTCAGTGTTTGACTGTAACAAACACACAAAATCACACACCGTGCTGAAACCAGCCCCCCAGGCCGGCATGTTAACGATTAACTCGTTTGCGAAGGACTACTCGTGTCGTTGCGGGGGAAACGCCTGCGGGCTGCGGGGAGCCGCTGCTGTTCACCAGGCGGCCTCCCAGGCCATTAATGTCCATTTCCATTGGAGCAGGACACATTTTATGGGGCTGACTTCAGTCGCAGCTCCCCGAGAGAGTCTCCAGCGGCTTCGGTAGCCACTTAGAGGCGTTTCAAAGCCACGAAACCTTCCTCCCCGGCTGATCGGAACCGCAGAGGCCATTAAGCTATTTGTGCCCGGCCCACAGGTGTACGCATTTGCTCCCCGTTGCGTATACGCAACGTTGGGCAGAAACTGAAACCTGGAAAAGGACTGGTGGGCTCCCCCTTCGGCCTTTGGATGGAGGCCAAAGAGTCCGACTTGGATTACAGGAGCGGCCTTCCCCGCCCAGCCCCCGCCTCCTGCCTTCGTTATTCCACCCTGCCTAAGCCTCCCCACCCCACCGCACCCCATTACGCCCCCTTGAATACACGAGGTGGAAACATTTGTTCTTCATTATTTGTCCCTTTCCATTTGGTAACTGAGAAGAAACACAAAGGAAAAAATGATCTGGAAAAGCAGGGCTCTTGGTTTCGCTCCGCTTTTCCAAATCATCATCATCATCGTCATCATCGTCATCCACGACGATCCAGCCAAAGTTCATTCTCTTTTATTCCACCGCCTGGACGTTCATCAAAAATGGTTAGATCTCCCACTGAAATCAGTGGCAACAGAGTGACCAGAGGACGCATCCTGGAAAAGAACTTAAATGTCCTCCTTTTCCCCCATGAGTGGCACATGGTCTTCTTGGTATTAATAAATTAGATGTAATACATCATATGTAATATGCTTTTAATTTAATAATATAATGTTTAAATTAATTCCATTCAATCAACATAGGAGTGTTTTTAGCTTTTATTGTGTGGTGTCCTACATTTTCCTGGGATGTCCTACATTTTGGAGTGCCTCTTTTGTAGTTAGGACACCTAGCCACCCTGGTGGCACCGCGTCTGTTTCACTGGAGGCTGGCACATCCAGGGCCAGTGCCTTCATGAGGCAAACTAGGCAGCTGTCTAAGGGCAGTCATCAGGAGGGGCTCAGTCTTGATCTTTGAGGAGGGACCCAGTTTTTGTAGCCCAGGTTTTGTTTTTTTTTTAACCCACATCAGAAACGATCTATGGGACATGGAGAGGGCAAATTTCTCAGATACGAATTTCCTCTGCCACCCCTCCCCTTCGCCCTGAAGTATGCAAGAAATTTCCTTGTCGCATTGGGGATCGATTTATTTATCCTCGCCTTCCTAAAACGCGAAGTGGCCCACAGGCAAGAAAGAGAACCCTCACATCACAGCTTCCAGGGCTGCGCAATAGCCCCGTCTGACGATCCGCCTCGCCCAGGCTCCTACTCGCTTCCTTGATACGACCAAGGACGACCTTATTCGGTGGAAGGAAGAGGGCAGGGCCCCTGGAAATCTGCTCCTCTCTGGCCTCAGTTCCAGAAGGAACTGGAAATAAAATGTTTTTCTTCCACATCCATATGAGGTGGGGGTGACACACCAGAAGAACTCTGAATTCTAACAATAATATTACTGATACTCTTATACAGCGTTTTTTCTGCCTTTTATTGGCAAATAACCTTCACCTGCATCTAGCTGTGCTTGCCCACTGAGGCGGCAATCCTAACCACACTTACCTGTGAGTAAGCCCTATTGTCTATAATGGGACTCACTTCAGAGTGGACATGCATAGGATTGGGTGTAAGGATGCCCGTTTCCATTCATTCATTCAGGGCCCAATCCTAACTAATTTTCTAGTGCTGGTGCAATTGCGCCAGTGGGGTGTGCAACTGCATCCTGTGGTGGAGGGGCAGTCACTGGGGCCTTCTTAAGGTATGGGAACATTTGTTCCCTTTCCATGGGGGTGCATTGTGGCTACACCCGAGCTGGAAAGTTGGATAGGACTGGGCCCTCATTCCCCACCTTTCCTATCCCAAGGTAAATGCCCAGGGCAGCTTACACAACCCGTACTAAAATATACAATCTGGTTGGCAACCTTCAGTCTCGAAAGACTATGGTATAAGCCTACAGCACCTGGCATTCCCAAGCGGTCTCCCATCCAAGTACTAACCAGGCCTGACCCTGCTTAGCTTCCAAGATCAGACAAGATTGGGCATGTGCAGGGTAACAGTTGCTGCAATCTAAGAGACAATAAATACGATCATTAATGAATATCATAATACAGTGGTTCCCAAACTTTTTAGCACCAGGACCCCCTTTTTAAAACGACGCTCTATCCGGACCCCACCTGAGTTTACCAGACTTTTAAAAAAGGAGATCTAGAAAGAAATATTTGTTATAATAACCTCGAAAAAGACCCTCAAACATTTCTCTCCCTTTATTTACCCATGTTTGCAAACTGCAGGAGCTGAGCTCTTTGCAGGGTAGTTAGCAGCTACAGTATCTGATTTTTAAATAGCCTCAGGTTTTGAGACCGTTATCTGATCTTTCCATCACCCTTACTCGTCCCACTACAAATCAGGTCGCTCCCCGCCAGTGGGTCCTGACCTACAGTTTGGGAACCACTGCCATAATTAATATAATATTGTATGAATTCAATAATAGGGCAGCCACTGTAGGGTAGCCATAGCCTAAAGCTTATGCACACTTACCTGGAACACCCCCTGGAATACAATGGAGCTTATTTCTGAGTAAATGCAGTATGCACACTCCTGGGAGTAAACCCGTTCGAACACCACGGGACTGACTTACATACGACTTACAAGCATAGGCTTGCGCTGGAAATCTTCCACGCCCCATTGACTGCAATGGGGCTTACTTCCTTGGGATTGATTCCCCATCTAGGCTTGCAACTATTCTTTGCCCTGACTCAGAAGAAAGTGTTCGGGGCCTGAGCTCAGGGGCCTCGCAGCCCCCTACTTAAGCGTGCAGAGGTGGCAGTCCTGGCCCTCGCTTCCTTCGACATGTGCATAAAGGTGGTTCTCTCCCACCACCCCTGTTGTTTCTTGTCACAGCCGCCCTGCAGCGTGTGCCGCAGGGAAAAGGGTCACCCCAGCAGCTTACAATCGAGTGGGAAAGGGCCTCACACTCACGGGGTTCTCATTTGCCAGGTACCCACGTGGAGCTGTTGGTGGCACCGAAACTTTGACCCCGGCTAAGGGGGTCTGTGCATGGAAGATCCTCCCGCCCCCCCTCCCGCCTCCTGGGGCGAATCCACCCTCCCAAACGGAGGAGGAAAGTGCTGCCTCCCTGCAGATCTGCTGGGAGATTTCCACCTCTTTCCACTGCTGCCCCCCCCATGGCCAACCAGCCGCGGGCTCTGAAATCAGAGGCATTTATCTAATCGCAGCAGCCCAGAGCCAGCGAGCATCGCTGAGTCTGTGCCGCAGGAATCCCATTGATAAGGGAGCTGCACAGTCTGCTGCAGTGCGGAGGGCTGGAGCGGGGGGGGGGGGCTCTTAAAGGGCCACCCCGGCTGGGAAGGCAGCCGCTTCTTTAACCCTTTCAGCAGCTGAGTCGGAGGCAGTGGCGTAGCCAGAGGGGATGCAAAGCGCTAAGTCTTGCAGGGAAGCTCCCCGCAGCGTGCAAGCGGCCCCTCCCCTTCGGTGCCATTCCAGGCGTATGCCTCGTTTTGCCCCCCCCCACTGGAATGGCTCCGAAGGGGGGAGGGGACGCTTGCACGCTGCGGGGAGGCTCAGGTGAGAGATGCCGGAGCTCAGATCCACCCATGAACCGGGACGGGTTCACTCAGGATGGGAGAGAACTGCTGTGCTTACTCAGAGCCCAAGCCTAAGCCTGTCTACTCAGAAGTAAGTGCCATGATAGCCAATGGAGCTTACTCCTAGGTAAGTGAGAATAGGATTGCCCCCTGAGTGGTTCAGCAAAGGCACTCTGCCCATGGTCAGGAGCACCGTCTTCTTTTTTTGAGTTGACATCCCATGAATACCAATTCGGAGTAAGATCCGAAATTTTCCTAATTGTGGGAGTGAGTCCCATTGAGTTCGGGGCGGTTTACACGCCGAGAAAACGTGAGTAGAATTACGAGTTTAGGGCCCAACTCGGACCACGTTTACTCCAAAGAAATTGTAAGGTGACTGAGAGCCCGATCCTGTGCATGTCTACTCAGAAGTAAGCCCCCTGTAGTCAATGGGGCTTACTCCCAGGAAAGTGTCGATAGGATTGTAGCCACAGGCTGCGATCCTAGACACACTTTCCTGGGAGTAAACCCTATTGAACACAATGGGACTTCTGAGTAGACACGCGTAGGCTGGTGCCCTTACTCTTAAATAAGTGCATATAGGAAACGGCAGTCGAAGAGACCTCCTGAGTTTAGTTAGTAACCAGACATTGGAAAGAAGCCAAATTAGGCAGGCCATAAAGGAATAGGGAACGCAGCCTTATCCTGAGTCAGGCCATTGCTCCAAGTGACTCACGTGCTGTCTGCGCTGCCTGCCAGTAGATCCCCAGTGTTTCAAGCAGAAAACCTTCTCTGCCTGTCCTGGAGATGCTGGGGTAAGGAACCTGGAACCTTCTGCATGCCAAACAGGTGCTGTCCCATACCTGCTTGCTTGTTGCAATAAAAGGCTTAGACCAGTGAATCTCAAACTTTTAGCATCAGCACCCACTTTTTAGAAGGAGAATCTGTCAGGACCCACTGGAAGTCACATCATGACCGGAAGTGATGTCGTCAAGCAGGAAAGCTTGTAACAATTCTAGGTTGCAATCCGAACCCACATTTACCCAGGAGTAAGTCCCACTCACTATCATTGTTAAAAACTTATACAGAGTAGCTTGTTAAAAGTACAGGTCTGTATCAATTCCCCAAATGCTGTTGCATACCATGGTAGCATCAAGTCTAATATAGTGAAATGAATGGGGACCCATCTGAAATTGGCTCATGACCCACCTGGTGGGTCCCAACCCACAGTTTGAGAAACTATACAAGCAGACACACACATGCAATTAACCTGTGCATACTGATGTCAGAGCTGGCCCTGACATAGCTCCAGCCACAGCTCAATGACAGAGCACCTGCTTTGTACACAGGGGTTCTCTCTGCTTCAATCCCTGATATATCCAGGGAAGGCTGAGAAACATCCCTCTCTGAAATGCCACACCAGTTAGCATAGACGAAGCTGAGTGAAATGGACCAGTGTTCTGACTCAATGGTAAAGAAGCTTTCTATGTTTTTAACTCCATATCCTTATCTCCACACAGTCATTTTCAGTGGCACATCTTCACTGCCTTCTGGTATTAACTGATGCAGAGCAAAACTGGAAATAGGTCAGATTGCTTTGTTTTTAAATTAGAAGTAACTGTATAGAATTTTTTCCTTTTTCAACAGAGAAAAAAGAAACACTCTGTCCACTTCATTATTTCATCCACCACAAGCATTGGCTGAATGTAATCAATGTGACTACCACTGTGACTCCTAACAGCAGCTCTCATTCATTTTGGGTGCAATCCTAACACCCTATGTCAGTGCTTTTCAGCACTGGCATAGCGGTGCCAATGGAACATGTGCTGCATCCTGCAGTTGGGTGTCACTCATGGAGGCCTCCTCAAAGTAAGGGAATGTTTGTTCCCTTACCTAAGAGCTGCATTGCCCTTATGTCAGTGCTAGAAAGCACAGTGCTGGAAAGCACTGACATAAGGGGTTAGGATTGCACCCTTTATTTGCTTCTAAAATGCATGCGGTCTCCACCAGCAAGAGAACATCATACTACTTTAACAGTCCAAGTCAGTGAACTTGGAGTCCATCACCTGAATAAATACATGGAAAAATCATGTTTTTTCAACTTGCACTTTGTAACAAAAAAAAAGTTCCTTTTGTCCAACACCTTCTAAATTCAAGCAGCAGGCTTACTTTTGTTCAAGTTTTTCAACTTGCTTTGGAAAAATCTCTCCTGGCAAATTTATGGGCTTGAGAGTTCTGGGAGGGCAGGCACACACTAACACCTGACACCTGCTTTCTTTCCAACCTTTTACAGGGAGAGCTCCTTATAAGTGTTCCCTGCAACTGTGGTCGCCTTGACGTGTGCATGTACATATACCATTTTCTCTGGACTCAGGTCCTGGCTGCACACTTGCTGACTGGCAGCTGCACACATGACCTGGTTCCACTGGAGAGCTTTCTGTTGATGTGACATTTATTATAATACTTTGTTTTATTCATTTACTGCATGCAAATGTTCAGTCACAGGAGTATCAAAATGATGTACATATTTTAAAAAAACGATAAAACAATGCAACAGAGAAATAAGACAATATAAAATGTGGAAGAGAGGAAAAAACACAGCAGTAAATCAAATCTTTCTGGTTTTTTTTGTTTTTATAGGATGGATCAAAGTGTGATAAGGCTCTATGAAATAAGAGTGGCTTTCAGATGTCACTTGAACATGAAAATGTGTTCTAGAGGCACCACCAGAGGCACCACCAATAAGCAGAGGTGTTTGAGTGCTTACTCTGGTGAGTAAGATAGGATTACAGCCTCAGTGGGCTTACTTCTGAGTAAAATAAATAACACTGTTTCAAATACCTCTACCGATATGGCCTTGGTTCTAGCTACAACCAAAAGCAAAGTTTATTTTATTTATTTTTCAGATTTTTATACTGCCCTTCCTCCAAAGAGCTCAGGGTAGTGTATGTGGTTCCCTCTCTCCTTTGTGTCCTCTAAACAACCCTGCAAGGTAGGTTAGGCTGAGAGATGATGACTGCCCCAAGATAATCCAGGGTCCAATCCTATCCAACTTTCCACTACTGATGTAGCCATGCCAATGGGGTGTATACTGCATCCTGTGATGGGGCAGCAGTCCCAGAGGCCTCCTCAAGGTAAGGGAACAAATGTAAGGTAAGGTGGCCGTATCGTGGCTGTGCTGGTGCTGGAAAGTTGGATAGGACTGGGCCCCCAGGCAGCTTCATGGCTGAGAGGGCATTTGAACCTGGGGCTTTCAGGCCTCATTTCAGCAGAAGAGTTAAGCACATACTTAACAGGAGGAGGCAGGAGCTCCATACTTGGGCAGGAGGTCTGGTCTGGGCAGGAGGTCTGGTCTAGAGGGTAGAGCCTCCGTCTGCCTGAAAATAACATCCACAAGGTCGCCAGTTTGAGGCCACCGGCACCGTGCGACCTTGGAGCAGCTGACAAGCTGAAGCCGAGCAATTCCATCTGCTCTGAGCGTGGGAGGATGGAGGCCAGAATGTGAAGCCAGATCGGAATGAAACACCTTGAATGAAACACCTTGAATGTAGTCGTTCTTGAAAGAAAGAACCTTCTTTGAAATTGTAAAAATCCCTATTTAATAAGGGATTTAATAAAGCCTGCCTATGTAAACCGCCTTGAATAAAGTCTTGAATAAAGACCAAGAAAGGCGGTATATAAATACCTGTTATTATTATTATTATTACTAAACTGACTTAAATCAACGAGCCTGAAAAATGTTTAACTTTTGTTGCAGCAAGCCTAGTTATACTGTATTTACATATAAACCTGCAGCTACAAAAACCTTGAATGTCTTTCTTTCTAGTCATTTTGCAGCCTCCTCCCAACCATTGCTTAGCAGCTGATCTGGAGGTCATGTGGGCAAACAGGTAGGAGCAAGACAAGCTCCTATTGGCTAGGTGTGATTTTGTAACTTTTTGAGCCAATAGCTGGTAGCGCCATGCTGGAATGTATACTGGACAGCTCACTTCCTGTGGTTCAGTAGGATTTCCATGTTCAGTAGGATTTCCACTTGCCCTCCCAAACAAGCAGTGCAGATTTTCTGGTCACTTTTCTTTCCTAACCTTCACTGGCATTGAGGCACTTGGTTGTGGTGGTGGTAGTTTTGTCTACTCCACACTGCAGGCTTAGGAGCAGTAGAATGTAGTGATGGGCTTCTAAGCTGCATGGCTGTGTGACCATGCAAGCTGAAACTTGAGTCTTGGCACACCTACCTTACTGGAATGCTGGAGCTCAGTGATATCAATATCATTGTGGAGCACTCTGGAGCTTCCACCACTCAGCCCCTATACTGCTCCAATGCACTTCCCTCAGAGATTAGCAGGAACTTAGGTGGGTGATGCTCTTTAAATAGATGCCCCCCACTTTGGTCATGACCTACTGGGACAGTGTGGATAATGGCATTGGTAGCAAAAGTTTGGTGAACAGTTTGAGGTATCAAGTGCAAGGGGGTTCCTCAGACCAGCTATCAGAAGTTGCTACCTTGAGAGTTGGGACAGGTGATTCCCTTGGGACATGTTTGACTCACCTCCATAGAGCTGGTTGGCTTGGGGAGGACTGACTCAGGTTCAACCTCCCTCATCACAGGTGTGAGGTAAGGAGGAAATGAGAGCAGCAGTTAACTGTTCTTGGTTCTTCTGAGCCAGGGTAGAGCTTGCCCAGAGAGGGAGAAGGCAGACCCTTTGCTCTGTGGTCTGCCACCTAGGGGCACCTGCCCTGAAAATTATATTAGGCAGGATGACTTTTGTTGCAGATAGTTAATCCAGTTGCCCATTTTCACTGCTGTGCTATTTCCTTATCTTTTTAAGCATTGCTATGCCTGTAGTGGTATGTTATTAGAACATGGATTGTGCAGTACTGCCAAATGTAATATTTAAAAAAAATGTTAATGATTCATTCTAGCAATAAATAGTAGTTTAATATACTACATTTATTTAACTCACTATTTCAGACATTTATAACCTGTCTTTCTATCCCCTCCATAAATAACAATAAAGCACAGACAAGCCAGTTTCTATTTTTTCCCCTAAATCTGTTGACAAACCAAAAATAACATCCACAGGCTCCAGTATCCACTCCATCTACTGTGCTTAACTGAAGGCTGAATCAATGCACTCCTTTCCCTGCACATACATTACTTAGGGTGCAATCCTAACCCCTTATGTCAGTACTTTCCAGCACTGACATAAGGGCAATGCAACTCTGAGGTAAGGGAACAAACATTCCCTTACTTTGAGGAGGCCTCCCTGAGTGACACCCAACTGCAGGATGCAGCACATGCCCCATGGGCACTGCTATGCCAGTGCTGGAAAGCACTGACATCAGGGGTTAGGATTGCGCCCTTAGTAGTTCAATGTGTGAACTGACTCCACCCAAAAGCATTGCCTTCAACCTATAATGACAGTAGTTGCACATCTATGCCACCATTTGAGAGAGTAATTATGAAGTTTTTGGAGGTTTATGGAGATGAAATGCTTGGTGCAAATGCATATTAAAAAACTAGAATTTCACATAGTGACTCCTTGGACATGGACACACTACAGTGGCGTAGCTAAGGGGGTGCAGGGATAGCAGTTGCACCGGGCATCAAGTTTTAGGGGAGCAACAAGCTGAGCTTGACACTAGTGACCAAAATTGTGAAAATCTTGGTATGTATGAAAAATACCATCCTGTTATATATCATTGGAAAGGTAATTTAATGCAGAATGCAATGAAACAAACTGCACTGGAATATCAGTTTTCTTTCAAAAGTTATGGCCAATTAACCAGAAAATGAAAACACAACTGCCTTGTGGAACAAAAAGTGGATTTGCATAACTCCAAACTGATCTATGAGACTGTTTGTTCTGAGTGCCAATGAGATGTTATTATGATACAGCATGGAACAAAAAACTTTTTAAATTTGATTTCATCATGCAGGGGGCTACAAAATGTTCTTTGACCCCAGGTTGTAGATAGGTGCCTTAGCTATGACACTGACTGGGGGGAGACAGCAGAGCAAGTGGGTGGTGAGCTGCTGGGGGGAGGACATGGGTTCCTCCCAATTTTCACTTTTTAAAAAGCCTGGGTGTGACAACACTTCCAGGGCAACATTCTGAGCCTGGCACTGGGGCTACACAATCATTAGCTACGCCACTGGACACACACAAGAAGAGTAGTGATGATGATGATGATGATGATGAACAATCAGAAAAATAAATATTGGGGATTATCATCTGACTAGCTCACCCCTGTGATGGAAAGAAACACCCTTTGAACAATAATTCCATGATGGCAGCATCACCACTATAATCCCACAGTTTCCTTCATCAGCACACCTTTCCCTTGGTACCCCAGGTCTAAACATAAAACAGAGCCTCTCCCATCACAGAAAACCTGGGGTGATGCTGTGGCCAGAGGGTTAGGCTTGGCCATGGAAAACTCCAGTTTAAGAGCACAATCTTATGTTTGTCTACTCAGAAGTAAGTCCGCTGCCTTCAATGCAGCTTACTCTCAGGAAAGTGTGCACAGGATCTCCCGCTCAGCAAGAAAAGTCCCTGAAACCCGGTGCACGTGGCAATCCCTTCCTCTCCTTGCAGCAAAGGAACCACCTGCTTTTTCCTCGGGGCTGCAGCCTTCCTTAAATGGACTCTGAGCGCATGCTGAGTCGCCGCCGTTCTTGATTGGCCCAGAGGGAGCAGCCGAATTCCCATCTCAGCCAATCACAATCTGCAGCGGAGGGGCCTTTCTCCCCTGACTCAGCAGCGCCTCTAGCGGCTGTTGGAGGAAGTGGGGGCCGCATTCCTGCACTGGCCAGCCCTGGCACGTCTCGTGACCTTGACGCCGCTCGCCCGTCCGCGCTCCGGACACCGCTGTCTAAATAGGGCTGTAAATCAGGCCTTTGTCTGATGGCGCGTCACTGCAGGGGCTCCGCGGAAAGGGGCTCTACGGCGGCGCTGTTTACACTGTAGCCCCGTGAAATATGCCGCTGTCTTTTGTATTAGCGTCTCCCTGCAACATCCCGTAAATCAGCCTGAGGAGTGGCCCAGCCCTTGCATACTTCTGCGCGATAAATTATCTCCATTGCTTTCCATTGTGCGGAGGGGAAGAGCCTCGCTGAGGAGGAGGAGTACAGAAGGAGCATACCTAGAGCAGCCAGGGATGTCAAACCCTTGCACACGCAGGGCCAAAGCGTGCATTCGTGGTGCCGAAAGTGACGTCATCCAGCAGAAAGTGACGTCACAAAGCAGATCATGGCCAGAAATCAGTACTAGTGGCGGGCTCTGCAGCCCCATGCCCCTGGGGCAAAGGTCCACAATGGTGCCCCCCACGAGGTGCCAACCCCCCCTGCACATGAATTCACCCCCCAACACACACTCACCGCAACCTTCCAGAGCCCCGCATGACTCCAGGACACACCAGGGAAGCCTCCTGAGGCTTTCCCACACTCTTAAATTGTGCTTCCAGCAAAACATGTCCGGGCCTCAATGAGGCTTCCGCACAGTCCTAGAGTCGCACAAGACTCTATACCGGGAGGCATTTGCCCCATTCACTTAAAGGTAAGTCTGCCACACTCAGAAACTCATTAGCTGCAAATGACAGAAGAGAAGATGTGCAAATCTCGTTCATATTTTCAAGATGTGAGAGAGCCCTATCAGCAAGCTGGGAGAGCCCAATTATAACGGGGCCGGATACATTGCTTCCAAGGGCATGTTTGGCCCATGGGCATTATGTTTGACACCTGTACACTGAAGAATACTGTGTGGAAACCTCTGCTCACTGGAGAAAGTTATGAAAGTGGATGGTGTGATTTCTGGAACTTTCCTCATGTTCTCAGATTAACAAAGAACATCCTGCATCATTTTAGACTGTGAGCCCTTTTGGGATAGGGAACTGTTCATTTAACCATTTTGCTTTGTTAACCGCTTTGTGTTTTTAGTTGAAAAGCAAAGATGGATGGATGGCAAATTCAGTGGGAGATAAAGCCTCCCATGCCAAACTCCATACAAGTCAGATGAGCTTGGGTGGTGGGCCACATCCAGCCCACCGGCCATAGGTTACCAACACCTGTCTTAGAGTCTCATCACAAATCTATTAGCTACACGAGGGCCTTTCAACATATTTCAATCATATTTGGATCTGGTTTGAGGAGTGGCTTAGCTCAGTAGTAAAACACTTGCTTTGCATGCAGAAGGTCCTAGACAGGGCTGGTCTTAGGGCAATTTGACCAATTTGGGCCCCGCACCTGGAGGGCCCCCACACTGCGGTGGCAAGCAGAGCGCCCGCAGCCAGCACCTTGCTCTGTAGCTGACACTCTGGCACAGAATCTTCCATGCCAAGGCATTGCAAGGATAGCATGGTGAGCAGAGCATTGCTGCTGGATAGCCCTCCCGCCTGCCCACTGCTGGGTCTTATTGGCTTAAAATCACCCCCCTGGAAGCAGCTGATGGTGATGCCACTGCTGGGTGCCTCAGTGCTGCCACTTGCCCTGGTGAGTAGAGGGGGCGTGAGGGTGGAAGGCCCACAAAAATGTTTTGCATTGGGCCCTGCAGCTTCTAAGGCTGGCCCTGGTCCCAACTTCAGTCCCTGGCAGCTCAAGGTAGGGCTGGGAATTACTCCATCTGACAGTGTTGGTAATACTGATCTAAAAAGACCAATTGTTTGATTCGGTATAAGGTAGCGTCACATGTTCATGTGATTTCCCACCCCCCACCCCAAACCATCAGAGGGTTGTATCCTAAGTTCAGCTTAGGGCAGGACAGGGCGGTGAGACTGGCAGAGGCCTCCTCCGCCAGATCCTATCCCCTCACATTGAGCTGCAAACCCCAACATGGGACATCTCAAGTCTGTGCTGGCAAAATAGCTGGTGCAGACTCGAGTAACCCCATTGCGAGGCCTGGGGCTTTCCTGGGGCGAAGGGGATGAAAGGAGATCTCTGGTGGCCTCACTGGCCCCTCTGGATACAGTGGTAACTTGGAGGTGCCGGGGAGCTTAGGATTGAACTGTAACTAAATTTAGGATATAATTCAGAAAAATTAAGGAAACACATTAGAAATATAATTTCAGCTGAGTTTAGATTAGAAGATGGATGAATGTTCAGCTTTGGTCAGGAGATAGCTGGTAGCAGACCTCCAGTTGACATACATCAAGACAATCAGCATCTAAGGCTGCAATCCTAACCACACTTTCCTGAGAGTAAGCTCCATTGAACAAATAGGACTTACTTCTGAGTAGACCTGGTTAGGCTTGTGCCTTAAGTTTTGTTATCACAAGCCAATTTCAAGTGGGTCCCCATTCATTTCAATATTTTATTTTTAATATATTAGATTTGATGCTACCACAATATGTGACTGCATTTGGGGAAATGTTACAGACCTGTACTTTTAACAAGCTACTATGTATGTTCTTTTTAACAATGATAGTAAATGGGTAAGTGTGGGTAGGATTGCAGCCTAGGATTGTAAAAAATGTTCCTGCTTGATGATGTCTGGTGGGTTCCAACAGATTCTCATTCTAAAAAGTGGGTCCCAATGCTAAATGTGTGAGAACCACTGATCCAGATAATTATGGTACCTTCATTGTATATACTGCTCAAAAATCTGAATATTTGTTTGTTAAGAAAAACCATCTATTTATGGTAAACCAGCCACTTACTCTGATGCACAAATCAGAGCACAAATCACAGCACAAACAGAACTTTATGGAAAAAGGTCACAACACTTTCCATGTCTAGCTGTCCATGTTCCTTTTTTACCGTCTCCGTTACTAGTCCTGTAAATGACAATGTGTTTACAAAGATTTTTATGTCATCAGAACAAAGTCACAGCTCAGTTTCCTCTCCAGTGTATATTTTATACAGATGGATGTGTCTCAAGGAACGTTCAAGCTGAAGCAAGGACTGGTTTATTTGAAAACGTATTTATTTGAAAAACTGTAACTCACAATTCAGGCAAACTGGACTTCACATTTATTGGTATTAGTAGGCTGCAGAGATCATAAATTCAGTCTGGGAAACTGCTGCCTCTAAATACAGTGTGCCCAAACATGACATCCAATGTGAGATGCATTTTATTTCTAATCCGACAACAAACACTGACTGATTAGAGTTAAATAGCAGATTCAGTGTTACACTTTGGAAATATTAAGAATGGCAGTATGGTTCCTTAATTGCATTTGTGGCAGGAAACAGCTGTTCTGGTGAGAGTGGAGGAGTTACATGGTTATCTGATTGCCTAGGTGAGCAATAGAAGGATGAATGGTCTATAGACACCAGCTACCATATAGGTTCTGAAAAGTTCCCAAGTGCGAGGTGTTCAGCGATTAATCCAGTTCCATATACTGTATATTCCTCCTTTGTTCTGTGGCTTTCAATTAATGTGCTGAAATTAGTTCCCCCCCCCCCCCCAATGTGTACTGTGACTTGGGTTCTGTAGTTTTAAAACAAACTCTGTGAGCATTTTATGTTTATGCTGCTGAATGAGTACAGGATGATTTCTGGTGTAACAAATATTTTTGGACTAAGAGGAACAAAGAAATAAGCCTAGGATTCACAATAAATAAAGTGAATGAGTGAAAGGAAAGTGGAACTTCCATCGAGCATTTAGCTATCGTGATTAATAATCATGATAGGCCTAACTCTGAATTTGTTCATTCATTCATTTATACATACCCCAACTTTCCAGTTGAAAACTGCCCAAGGTGGCTTACAATAAAATCAAAGATATTTAAAATTAAACACAACAGACAGTGATAGACCAATAGGCAATAAAATCACAGCAATAAAACAGGCAGTAAAATAACAGTAATAAATAAAACATTCCCAACTAAATACTGAGAGCAGTGGCAACAGACAAAACAATAGTTATAAGATGGCAGTGAAGCAGAATTTGTCTAATCGTTCCATTCAAAACTGTCTAACCTAAAGGGCAGCATCACATCTTCTATAATAGAAATCCACACATTCATTATGTGTTGTGTGAAGGACTTCTTTTTCAGTTCTGAATCTACTTTTTGACAATTCTGAAAACATACAATGAGATTGAGGATGTGTCCATGTTTGTTATATAGGGGGATCAGAGCTGTCACATCTGACATTGCTCTCTCTGCCCAGGATGACAGTCTTTTGTATTGGCATAAGTGTTTTTGTGCATTCCAATCTAAGGGTCCCCAAGGGTGTGTTAATGTATGTGGGAGATGCTTAGGCATCTCATGCACCCACACCCTCACCCAAACCACCCATAAACCCCCAACCAACATATACACGCTGCACTAACATTTCCCTGTGGTGATCTGAGATTCAGAGTTGCTAAAAATATTTTTCAAATGGTGGTATTAAAGTGGTGAAATTGTATGATCTCTTTCTATACTGATAAGATCCTGTACTGAAAAGTCTTCTGTAGCAATTCTTCTGCTTTTCTGAAATCATTGAAAATTGTCTTCAGCTGCAAGTTATGTATCGAGAGTGGTTGGTTGGCTGAAAGAGCTCACCCTGTAATTCAAAAATCAAACTTGTCTTTGCCAGGAACTGCTATGAGGCTGACATGTTGGATATTCATCTGGAATGTGTCATAAGAACATAAACACAGCCCCACTGGATCAGGCCATAGGCCCATCTAGTCCAGCTTCCTGTATCTCACAGTGGCCCACCAAATGCCCCAGGGAGCACACAGATAACAAGAGACCTCCTTCTGGTGCCCTCCCTTGCATCTGGCCTTCTGACATAGCCCATTTCTAAAATCAGGAGGTTGTACATGCACATCATGGCTTGTAATGGATTTTACCTCCGTAATGGATTTTACCTCCAGAAACGTGTCCAATCCCCTTTTAAAGGCATCTCTGAAAAAAAAAAATCTGAAACACATCACAGTCATGACAATACAGTACAAATAGATATCACAAGAAGGCAGTTAACATGACGCTGGTATCTGTCACCTTCCCCTTTTTCTTTTTGTCTGTCAGCTCTAGAAAGGTGTCCCAAATCTTGTCGGTTTGGCAAAAAAAAAAAAAGAGTCATCTTGATTGGATATCAAAAGCCAGAGGGCATTCTTTCAGTTCTCCTCTAGGGAAACCTGCAAAGGAAACAGTATCAAAGGAAATCTTAAAGATAAAACAGTTCAGGAAGTGAAAGGGAGAGGCCTGCTCAATTCCAAATTCTGGGGAACTTTAGGCATTGGGGACTGGGAGGGTACCAAAATTAGGGGGAAGCAGAGATGTGGATGGTCAAATCAGGCCCAGGAAGGGGGTTGGGTACAATGGCAGCAGCTGCCGCTGTTTCTGCCTTGCCCCCCCCTGATCTGACACTTACCCATCCTCTCCATTACACCCCTCCCTCCCTTACCTTTCCCCTGCCTGTCCTCCTACGAAAAGCCTACCTGCTCTAGTGGGTGATGCTCTGCTCTAACTGGCTCCAGCAGGCCAGCACAAGCCTTTCCACCAATGCCTCAATCTTCCGTGCTGCCACAACGTCCCTTATGACAGTGTGTGTGCTTGTCCTGCTGGTGGTAGCCAACTTAGGATAGCTCCAGTAGAAAACAAAAGCTGCTGTGGTTCCAAATAGCTTCTCCCCACATACTGGTTGCTCACAAGAGTGATTTGGAGCCTGTCCTCTCCCCTTCCTCCCCTTCTCTTTACTTAGGTTAAGCTCATTGGGCAGCCTCCCTGCTCTGCACTGCTTCTGTCTGTAATGAGCAGGAGCAGAGAATGTGGGGTTCCCTGTGACCAAGTAAATACAGGGAAGAGAGAGTGGGGACACACCTGCTGGTTTGCTCACCTGCCCTCCCCCTTCATCCATGCAGGGAGTGCATGTGGGCAATTGCATGTGCACAGAGGCAGCATTCTGGGTGGAACTTAGGGACATGTGCTATCCCTTGCAGTTCTGCAAGAAAAAACTAAAAAACCTTAAAAAAATACTAAATGACCCATATAAAACAGGCCTCAGGTGAACTGAGGTCCTTGCTGAAGCACTGAGGTCCTTGCTGAAAACTATAAGAGACGGCCTTTGTTCCTCTGGGATGGAATGATTACTATTTAGATAATTCTGCTGAGAATCCATTGGAAGTAGCCAGCATCTTCCACTGACCTCATGGACAATAGAGAAATGATCTTTGTCCTATGGCGTCCAGGATGCTTTTTTTTTTCCTGGCTGTGGAAATGGTGGATGCTGAAAAGAAAGTTGCAGCACCCAGATTATTCCTCAGAGTTCCAGCCCAGTCACAATGTCTCTCTCCTTATATTAAGGGTGAGAGGTGGGGAGCAAATTTGGTTCCTGTGGAATCTCATCTCATGAAGTTGGTGGTGGTTGTTTTCTTAAGTCCAAACTGAAAGAAAAATCATTTGAAAAGATGACAGGTTTGATTTACAGTGTCATTAACCAGAACTGAAATCCTACACAGGCTGCGTCTCCTGTGTAAACCGCATTCCCCTTGCTTTACAGCTGATGTTTCCCTGATTATAGCAGATAAAGGCCATTGTGGATCTGCTTCTCTCACTGTGTTCTTCATATGGATTCCATAATTTGGCACTGCAGCTGTTCCTCACGCCAAAATATACAAAATATGAATTCACTTAATCCTTGGCATGGATGTGGGGCTATACATTTTAGTTAAATGTATTAAAGTTTTTAAATAATATAGCATTCTCTCTCTCTCTCTCTCTCTCTCTCTCACACACACACACACACACACACACACACACACACACACACACACACACACTTAGAGGTGGGAAGTATGTTCCATCTCAAACTGTTGTTTTTTTTAATGATCACTTCCTCTAAGCTTAAAAATAAAAAAATCGGTGGTCCTTTCCACATTGGGACTCCTTACTATTGGTGAAGCATTGCTCTTCTACACAGCATGTTAAACAATGCTATATTCCCCATAATATTCTGCAATGCCCATCTTCACTGGGAGGGTCCCAAGTCGGCTTACTTATAAGCAAAACCCCATTTGAAAGCTGGTGTAGCATAGTGGCTAAGAGACTAACAGCCCAGTTCTATAGGACTGAGCACAGCAGCAGGCCATGTGTCCACTTTTGTGCTCGAAGAAGCCCTGGAATTCAAAATCTGAAAGGGAGCAGAGCAACTGTAGGGAGGAAAAGTTTCCTGAGTTGGATCCCCTCCACCACTAACAGAGGGAAGACTACATGTTGCAGGAATGAGAACATGCATGGAGGCCGTTTACTAGATGGGCTTCCCTCCACACCCACCTTTTCCTTATTTGGTTTCTTAACACGGATCAAGGGCAGCTGTTACTGAAATATTTCAGATTTAAAAAAAATCCAAAAACACTTTCAATCAATTTTTTTTCTGAAAAATGCACTGCTCTGTATTGATATTTTTATAGTATATTCATCCAAGGCCCTGCATTTGACAAAATCAATAAAAAATGTCAAATATTCTCAAATGTCACCTCCAAGTGATGGATTCAGGTTCCTAAAGCAGTGACACAACTCCTCACATGCCTGAACTCAAAACCACTGAGGGCGCAATCCTGGGTCGTCCTTGGGCCAGTGCAAGTCCCTTGTGATGGAGCAGGAGTGTTGCAAACATGCAAGGCATGTTTGTGCCTCCTTTAGAGTCAGAGAGGCCAGTGCAAAGATGTGGGCCAGACTCCTGATGCCACTTCCTGGACTTCGGCTGGTAAGTTGTTCCAGCTGAAGGTGGCCGCCATGGGGGGTTGGGGAGGGCAGGGGGAGGGCAGAACAAAAGTGTTCCAGGGCAGGGAAGGGCAGACAGTAGGTGGGTTGGTTGAGGACCGGGCTTGGGAGGGGGGCGGGAGCAAAATCTGGCACTTAGGCCAGATCCTAACCCACCTTCTGGGCAACCTGACCTTACACCAGGCTGCTTGGATCTGCACTACCTCTTTAGGTGGTGGTGCACCACCTCTTAGTACCTTAGTGAGGGAAAGGGCTAACTACTGTCCCTTAGTACCACAGATCCAATCTAAATGGCAGCTATTCACTAAAAAGTAAAAAATAAATAATAAAGAGATAAATAAAGAGATAAAGAGATAAGTAAAGAGTAAAGAGATAAGAGATCACTCTCATGGATCTCCTTCATCTCATCTGGTTAAGTCTTAAATCACAGAGATTTCAGTGGGAGAAACAAGAGAGCAAGTGGTTAACTCACTCATTGAAATCAATAGCAGGATCCTTTATCTAGATATATTTTGTGATGGATAAACCTCTGTATGCAACTGTTTTTCCTTCCATCTTCATCTCTGTCGCAAGTGGTACATTGATTTTCCCAGTGGTGTGGAAAATTTTGAAGTGCAGAAACATCATGACACCCCCCCATCATTCACAGTTCCTAGAGCCACACCCCACTAAATTACAATACATACAAAAATCAACTTTAAATTTCTTCATTAGTGTTTTTTTCTCCTGCTACTTGTTCCTGTTTTGACACTTATTATATTTCATTTAAATATCTACTTCTGTTTATCTCAAACTCTGGGAGCGAGTAGTATAAAACAAATGTTAGAAATTGAAAAATGGAATTAAAACATATCTCAATATCTTTACTCATAAGTCAGCCTCGGCCGGATCCCAAAGGATCTCCTCTATGGAGAACTCGTGCAAGGAAAGCGCCCTACAGGTAGACCACAGCTGCAATACAAGGACATCTGCAAGAGGGATCTGAAGGCCTTAGGGATGGACCTCAACAAGTGGGAAACCCTGGCCTCTGAGCGGCCCGCCTGGAGGCAGGCTGTGCAGCATGGCCTTTCCCAGTTTGAAGAGACACTTTGCCAACAGTCTGAGGCTAAAAGGCAAAGAAGGAAGGCCCATAGCCAGGGAGACAGACCAGGGACAGACTGCACTTGCTCCCGGTGTGGAAGGGATTGTCACTCCCGGATTGGCCTTTTCAGCCACACTCGACGCTGTGCCAGAACCACCTTTCAGAGCGCGATACCATAGTCTTTCGAAACTGAAGGTTGCCAATACAAAGTCAGCCTCACTGCATTCAGTAGGACTTATACTCAGGTAAATTGATGTAGGGTTGTAGTCTGATAGCACAACCCTATGTTATGTCTACACAAAAATGAGTCTTATTGAATTCAGTGAAATTTTCTCAGAGGCAAGTGTTTAGTATTGCAGCCAGAATGTAGCTACACATTGAGCTACACATTGCTCTCTCAGGCAGTCCTTGTAAAAAGTTGAAGGCCTAGAGGGGTGTAAGGGAAGGATCTTTGTCCCCAGTCAAATTTCTCAGTTTGCCTCCTGCTAAGTCAGTGGCTTTTTTTTTGGCTAAGAAAGGTTTCAAAGGTAGCACCTGACCGCTCTTGCTGATGACATTACTGCTCTTGCTATAGGAGAAGGTCTGTATCTCTGTTGCCACCCCCAGATTTCCCACTCCCCCAATTCATCACATACAGACTGAATATTTTGTTTATTAATTGCTTTTCAGCTGAATAAGCTCTTGAAGCAATTTTTGAAAAACGGCACATTGCTCTTATATTAATTCACAGGAATTAAACATGATTTTTCTCCGCAGTCTTGGGTAGACTTGCTGGTCATTAAGCAGTCAGTTTGATCCTGCCCTCCTGGCAGAACATAACTCTCAGTGCAATCCTATGCATGTCTACTCAGAAGTAAGCCCTATTGAGTTCAATGGAACTTACTCCCAGGTAAGTGTGTTTAAGACTGAAGATTGTTTTCTATGAAAGGGAACTTGGAAGACTGTAGGCTAAAATGCTGTTGAGCCAGCACACCTTTAGTTACTGCCTGGATAAGCCCAGGAGACAGGCCTCAGCAAAAGAAACCACGATATGAAACATACTCCTGTGAAGTTTCATGAGAAATGTTCCAGAAGAATGTTCCTAAGCTGCTCATGGCCCAATCCTATCCTTCCCTCTCTGCTGATGAAGCAGATCCAAAATGGCGACAGCTGCATCCTATGGGGTGGTGGTGGGGCATTCAGGAATTCCCCCCTGGGTAAGGGAACAATCTCCCCTTAGCCTGTGTGTGTGTGGGGGGGGGGGTCTACTTGGTTCTGTGCTAGCTAAATAGCTGCAGGATCCAGTCTGGGAAGGGTATAGGTGGCACCATCAGGTTGTTCAATTTATGTGGTTTTGTCCCATGAATGTTTTGTTTTTTTTAAATTAACATTCCATTAATTTTAACATCCCATTAACATTTTATTAAACATTCCAGATCTCAGTGGCATCCACATGGAGATAGGATCTTCCTCCTGTCTGGGCACTCTCATCTTGCCTTCTGGCTAGCTCATGGGATAACATTAGTCAAAGGTGCCCCATTTTAGAATGATTCAGAAATTAGAAGCAGCTTGGTCACTAATTACTTCTTTTTGCGTAGTAATAGGGTAGAGATAAGGAAGGAGGAAGGAAGAGATAAAAAAATAGGTGGAATTAGTAAACTCCACCACTCTATGCACATAATTGCTTTGAAGAGTTGGATACAAGGCAGTCTCAGTTGATTTTAGGCTTACAGTAGTTTCCAAGCTAACTTGAGCTAAAGCTCCCTCTTTTTCCAGGTTAACTGCTGTTGTTGATGCTTGGCATTGGTGAACTTTGTCTGTACAATATCACAATAATACGTTATTCAAAACACTACATAGAACTCAAAGACTGTTCATTCACTGATGTTCCTGCTAACTGGGTTAAGAAGCATTTTTAAGCTGTGGTTTCCCATAGTAGGGGGAGCTCCACTGTCTCTATTCATCCAGACATAGCATCCTTTCCAGTGCCTGTTTGCTGGCATCTCCTTTGTGTCCTTTTTTTAATTGGGAAGCTTTTTGGACAGGGAACCATCTTCTCATTTCTTTTGCCCTGAACACTACTTTGTGAACTTTTTGTTGTTGAAAAGTAATATCTAAATATTTTAAACAATGGTAATTTTACCAAGCCACAATGGAACAAAGGCTGGAAACAAACAATGTCTTTTTAAAGAGCATTAACAGCAGCCTGAGAGACGCTTTGCTTCCCATGGTGTATATTTCCTCTGATCCAAAGTCACCTCTGGTCAAACAGATGGCGTAGGTTTCTCCAAGCACTCAAAAACCTGCAAACTCTGTTTGCCAGAGGTGAAAGTAGGGGGAATATAGAGACATCCCCAAGTACAATTCTTTCAAACCACTTTTATCCCTGTGGGGGGGGGAAAAACTGTTCTGTTTCTTCAGTCATAGATAAAGACTTATAAATGTACTAGAATGATTCAGAAATAAGCTTGTCCCCTCATGAAACAAAGCACCACAACTGTTGACATGTGCCAGTTTTTCTCCTGAGTTCCCCAGAAAAGTCAAAAATTGAATGGAACATGGAGGCCAAGCCAGGCATAAATGTGTAGTAGCTCATGCACTATTAGACTGTGTATCTCTTAAAAGAGCGTCAAAGGTCAGTATTCATGAAACATGCAATAGAGATACCTTGAATCATTTGCCAGCAATTATGATAGTGGAATTACAAGGGGTTAGGGGGTGCGGGCCTCACTGGGTGATGTGCACAGTGAGGGGGGTGACACCACTACTCTCCAAAAAATTTTAAATCTTGGTATTTTTGAATAATACCATCATGTAGATGTATAGATCCATAATTTCATGCAGAATGCAATGAAGCAAATAGCACTGAAATATCTCTATTCTATCAAAAATTATAGCCAAAAAAGCCAGTGGGGGTAGGGCAATGTACATCACCACGCCTACTGCCCAGGGCATCGCCGCACTCCCTGCATAGGAGAAGGTGTATCATAGGGTTGCCATGCTGGCCTCCTGTACCAGGTGATGCAAACCCTAGTGATGCCACTGAGTTATGAACAACTGGCATTTTCCTATACTCAGAAGCAAGCAATTGTATTTACATAATGTCACAGGCAGATAAGTTATGAAGATTCCCAAAACTAGAGAGTCTGAGTCGAGTACCTTGTCTCCTCTAGGCACAAACCTAATGGATTGTGTTAGTAAATACAGCCTATTATAGTCCACTGTGTAAGATGCCTTTCTGGTTACCAAAACAAAGGCAAATATCTTAAGGGGCAATTGAGGCTGCTCAGGTAGTCTATTATTATTCTTATCAGAGCTGAGCCAAACAGCCAAAGGAGAGGCTGAGTCAAATCTGTGCAAAGCGATTTCCTACCACATTATAGCATGCAGCCCCAATAATGCAGGCTGCACTGCGTGCTGTTGAAGGGGGATCAGACAGCCTGCAGGAAATAAGTAAAAATATTGCAAGTAGAAATATTTTTTGCTTACCCCTCCAGTAGGTTGCCCAATCACCTATGCCCTATGGCAGGGGTGCTCAATAGGTGGATCGCGATCTACCGGTAGATCGCAAAGCAAAATGAGTAGATCGCGGAGTGCCGACCCCCCCTTCAGGTGCCTCTGGGAGGAAACGCCGGGAGTAAGGCCCATTGTACTCAATGGGGCTTACTCCCAGGTAAGTGTGGCTAGGATTGCAGCCTCACAGCCTAATCCTAGGCATGTCTACTCAGGAGTAAGTCCTGTTATACTCAGTGGGGCTCAAGGTACACCAACATACATTGTACACGTAAATGTTACATGTTATGATGGCGCGAACATTGTAAAAAAAACTCTGGTAGATCTCCGGGCCTTGCTGGGTTTCAAAGTAGCTCTCACGCCAAAAAAGTGTGAGTACCCCTGCCCTATGGGTATCCTCAGATTTATGACAGCCATTTTGTTGGCATAAATCCAAGAAGAGAAAAAGGGTGGCATGGGGAAGAGGGGAGAGAATCCTAGTGCAAGTCACTGCCACTGGTATCCTCCCCTTCCCTGCCCCCTCCTTCCCCTTTCCTGCCCTGAACTCCCCCTCTCCTCCCCCTCTGAGCCCATTGCACACCTCTGCCACTAATTTACCAGCACTGGCAGAGGGTTTGGGAGCCACTGCTGCATGTGCTGTACCACTGTCCATTTGCAGCAATAGCCCATAAGTGTGCAATGGTGGACCAGCTGTTACACCACCACAAAGGGCCACGCACTCCCAGAACGCAGCACAAGGGCAAGGTAGGATTGTGTTCTGAATCTTCCACCCTCTTCCACCATGCAGCCGCATTGATGGAGCATGGACTCCATGCTATGGGGAAGCAATTAGGCAGCAGGAAGGAAGCTTTCAAATAGGCTTTCCCCCACTTGGAGCCAGAAAGATAAGTTCAGAATGTGTTGTGTGTTTAGATTGGCTTTTAGTTGCAGTGTGCGACAGGGAAAGTGAGAATGAGCTAATACTGAAATATGGTACCATATTGCTTTCCTCTTTCTTAATGGAAAAGGAAGGAAAGGGGAAGGATCTGAAAGAAGGGAGCGATTTTAGTAATGAGAAAGGGAGGCAAACCATTTTGTTGTCCACTTCAGGTAGCAAACTGTCATGGGCTGGGATTAATTCATGACCTTGGTATTGCCTCAAGATTGAGACTGTGAGGCCCCATTTTCAAGACCTCATGGCTGAGGTAATGAGCTACAGGACTGTTAAATAAATGGAGCTTACTTGAGGGTTCAAAGAAGCTTTCCTATCCAACTGACAGAGCTGACTCTCCATAGTGAAATGTGAATATGAATAGAAAATTCCAGTGCTTGGCCCTAGTCACTGCCACATCCCCATTAAGCCTTAATGTGTGATTATGTCCGCCAGTGTCAGAAACCAGGACTGGAGAGTGTCACCGCATTTGAAAGGAGTTATTTACTTCTATGAGTCAGAGTGTTTCAGGACAACCTCCTGGGTTCAATCACATCAAACAATTTCTTGATAGACTTGAAAACTGATCCATCTATAGCGGCAAGGGATATCTCTCCCAAATGGAATTCCTTCCATTTAGCTTTTCCCAAGGAGAGGAGCATGTAGAATTTTGTTTTATTTATCCAAAGCTTTGAAGCAAGGGTCTCGAAGTGTGAGGTGGGACTCCTTTGGGAGACACAGGTCTTTGTTTGGGGAGTGATGAAATCACTCCCGACACCTACTGAACCTAACGACTAAGGACTGGTTCAGACTTTCAGACCTGTATTAACTTCCTTTGTGTGGTGATAGTTGGGATGACATGTGAATGTCATCGTGTGTCACCAGGCAAATCATGCACATGATGTATGTATGATTCATCCCATCTGTGTGCTCATTCTCCAGGAAGGCATACCAGGCAAACTTTGTGTAGATTTCCCCTGTGAACACAAGACATCATTTACATGGTGCTACAGGCATGTGTCCTTATGTCCAGCCTTAGTCCCACTACATAACGGCCCAATCCTATTATTGGGCCATGTTGCCGCAACTTGCATTCTGGCAGTGCAGCTTAACCTACAGCAGGGGTGTCCAAAGTTTTTGGCAGGAGGGCCACGTCATCTCTCTGACATTGTGTTGGGGGCCACGGGGGAAAAAAAAGAATTAATTTACATTTAAAATTTGAATAAATTTACATAAATGAATATATTAAAGATGAACTTATATGAATGAATGAAGGTCTTGCAATAGATCAAGGCCTATAAAAGGCCTTGCACAAAGCAAGGCTGGCCTTTCCTTTGCTGCCGCTGCTGCATCACAGATGTAAAATAGCAAGCAGTGGAGGGAGCCCTCATCCTACAGCTCATGCAAGACGTCAAACAGTTGCTCTCATGCTGAGAACAGTTGCGTCAGGCCAATGTGGGCTCCAACAAATCTCCGGAGGGCCAGAGGCTCACTGGAGACTGGGGGCTCCCTGAGGGCCGCATTGAGAGGCCTCGAGGGCCGCAAGTGGCCCCAGGGCCAGGGTTTGGGCACCCCTGACCTACAGTGTTACAATACAAGGAGGGAGGAACCGGAGTAGGGAGGAGGTGGGATTCAGTGTATTTTGTAGCAATGGTGCACACCAGAACTTATCCCCTCTGCTTGAAACCTCCCCATCCCTTTCCTCTCCTCAGAAATACACCACCAAAATAGGTGGCAAATGTCTGAGGAGATACATATCTGAGGAGATCATAGGTGGCCCCAAGGCTCATGCGGAGGCAAGTAAAAATAATTTTTACTGACCTCCCATTTGCCCTCAGGTTGTCTACCCCCCACCATTGGATACAACGCGTGCCTTGACATGGCTGCATAGGCGCTAATGTTGGGGGATAGGATTGGGGCATGATTACTGAAGGACCCAACATATGAACCAGGCCTGGATGCCAGCCAGTCTCATTGTTGCCCATTTAGTGCACCACAGTTATCCCATCCATAAATGCAAAGGGTCAATGCGCTAACTCTCTTTCTGTTTTGTGGACCAAGTTAATAGAACATTTCTGGGTACCAAAAAAGTGTAAAGAAAGTGACAAAGGTTCCTATGTAGCTTTGAATACCCAAGACAAACCTCAGCCTAGAAAAATCATAACCATTTTGCCTGCTTCAAGATGGAGACATAGGACCAGTTTTATTCCAACAGAATTTTTTTCAGTCGTTCCATTTTGGATCTGAATACATATCCTAGCGTTGTAAATTATATTGAAATATATTCTGGGTTTGTTGCTTTCATTGTGATTGTACTGTTATTTTCATTATTCACCAATAAAGGGGAAAAGAAAAAACAAGCATATATTTGTGATTGGAAGTCTTGAATCCAGCAGCATGCCCTGCCTGTAGTTTCCATTCCTGGTGTTCTGGTGTTATAGGAAGCAGAAGGGAAGATTAAAATATCCTTAGCACTATGAAAAACGATGATTTTCTACTCAATCTTGCCAAGTCATTAAAGCCTTTCCTTTTTGCTTTATGAGTGCTAAAATTTTGGGACAGTGTTACTAGCTTTCTTATAATGCTTAACTGTTTTCAGGTTTCAGCATATACTGTACAGGCAACGCTAAGGGTTAGCTCACACATGCATTTTCATCACTGAATGTCTGCCGCAACATCGCATAATGACTTCCATGTGTGAAGGACCCATCACAGGTCAACAGAGATGGCCAAAGATATGTGGTAGCTGGAGGTAGAATATCCAAATGGTGCTGGTCAGTGATAAAAATATAACCACAATCTGAATATTTCAAGAATATTTCTTTATGCCCCTCTTTAATGGCATGCCAAAATCTGCCACCTGTGGTAAGTGGGCTCATTTTGCCTAATCATAGGGCCAGTTCTGAAGATCAAACACATCATTTATGTTACCACTCACCATCTCAATATTTTTTTCAGTAGATTCACATTCTGCTTCAAGTCAGAAGATAACCATGAACAGGATGTCCCACATTTTAAAAAATGTAGTTACAAGGCCCCCAATTTGCATTGAGTTAGAGGTTGGGGGGAAGAGAAAAGCTACCATTATCTCTTATGGCTGTAGTTTGCAAACTGTGAACTGTGGCTGCCTGGGGAGTTGCAGAAACCAGCCAAGGGAGCTGCGGAATCCTAGTGAAAAACCTGCTGCTCCATACAATGTATAGGATTGTAGCCCTTGAGTTGTGGCCAGTGGCCCAGTGGGTGAAAGGAGCCACCAGGTGAAAAGGTTTGGGAACCACTGTCCTATGGTGAAAGGTAGGCACTTTGGGTAAGTACATTAGAGTAAGGGTAAAATCTGTTCTGCATGCTCAACAGTAAACGGCATGGCCCTTATTGCCAAGGATCTTGCAGACTGTACAGCGCTCCACCCATCACAATGATAGCCATTTTACTGAAAGAAGACAACATAGTACTGGTAATGAACCAGCAGGTTTAAGGCAATAAGAAGAGCTCTGTTGGACCAAATCAAGCATCCATCT
Organism: Tiliqua scincoides; assembly: GCF_035046505.1. Lineage (NCBI taxonomy): Eukaryota > Metazoa > Chordata > Lepidosauria > Squamata > Scincidae > Tiliqua > Tiliqua scincoides. The sequence continues at coordinate 196,342,777 of NC_089822.1, forward strand.
AGCCCAGCATCCTGTTTGCAACAGTGGCCAGCCAGTTGCTTCTGGAAGCTCATATGGGGGTATGAGGCCCTGTCATTGTCACATTCTCTTCAGAGCATTTTAGGTCCCAATCCTAGAGGCATTTAGTGCCACTGAAACAAGCTTGCCAGCAGCTCTAGGCTCTCACAAATGGCATCATACCGGAGTATGTGGGCTGGCCACTGCCACAAAAGGCACGCAGACAACTCCATGCACCAAAGATTTCAGAAGCCAATGGCCCCAGTAAATACGACATATAGGGGTAAAAAGGAGGCTGTGTGGGCAGAACAGGGTGACAACAGTGGCAGGAAGGAGGGTGGATTGGGAATGAGTAGGGGTGGTTTTTGTAGCAGCAGAGCATGCTGAAACCTAACCCCCTACTGGGCTCGGTCCACCTTCTCAGGTCCACAAGGACTTGGGCCAATGCTACTGCTGGTGCAGCTCCAACTACACCCATTGGGTTAGCAGGAACTCTCAAGATCGAAACTCCCCGGTGGCATGAAGCGGGCACCATGATGTCATTGCTGCATTGTCATGAGGGGAGTTCTGGTGAATTGGGTTGTCACTTATCAGAGCTGTACCACTGATGGAATTTTGATAATTTCAAAAGGCTAATCATCAATACTCCTCTCCCAAAGTGGAGCAATATCTTTTTAAAAATAAAATTTCAGACCATAACTCTTTTCTCTATGTTCAACCGGATATCTTTATATTTTTTTCAGGGCTTCATTCATGTATAATTCTAGAAAGTTTCTTTTCTGGGGGATACTACCCAGTGACCTGTGCATGGTATCGGTGGAGAGACAGCCAGTATTCCTTTGTTTATAAGAACATATTTCCGGTGATTAATGTTGGAGCTGCTGAAGTATGTTTGCAAGTGAGACTTTAAAACATGAATCAAACAATGTTTGGAATATGTATGCTTCTCTGTCAAACATTTCTCTTCGTCTGGAGTCTGCCGCTAGCCTGTTTCTCCAGAGGTATGAAGGCCTGCATGGTGGAATCCAGATCAAAAGCGATTATTCTACTGGATCATCCTCTGTTCTGTATGACTATCTTCATGGAAAGCTGAGATAGCTGATAGGGTGCTCTGTGTAAATGTATATGTACAGGATTTGCAAGATAGCTACTTCCTTAGACCCGAGTATATACAAAGAAGATGTATCATTCAAAGATGCCACTTCATATTTATCATCTTGAATCAATAGTTGTATTCTAAGTGGCTCCAGCAAGAGATCACTGCTCATTTTTTAACATTGCATTTTGAGGTTGCAATCCTGTGCATAATTCCTTGGGAGTAATTTCCAGTGAATTCAGTGTGGCCTACTTCTAAGTAAACATGTGTAAGACTGATCTGTAAACAAGGCATATTTGGAAAAGCTTCAGGAGATTATTGATTAAAAATATGAGGATTATAAGTAGAATTGTTGGCAACCTTCAGTCTCGAGAGACTATGGTATCGCGCTCTGAAAGGTGGTTTTGGAACATCGTCTAGTGTGGCTGAAAAGGCCACAATTATTAGAGGTGGAAGAACCAGTCTCAGATACCTTGTCAGTCCTAATGTTCACAAAATGGCCTTCGGCAAATCAGTATTGGCTGTCAAACTAACCTATTGTACAACCCAATCCTATGGGCAGTTTACACTGCTGGAACTACCATTTACACACTAGGTCTTCTGATAAGAGAAAGAGGGTATGTTGGGAGGCAAGGATGGGGATAGTATTCTGGTGTAGGTCAAGCATGCCAAGCCGCTTGTAGTAGAATTGAGGAAGATTCACCTCTACTACAAGCCTCTTGTAGTAGAATTGAGGAGATGGAATGTAGTGTCAGCAGTGGCCCTTTGTATTGACAGTATAGGGTTAAAACTTTGGCTTGCAATGAGTGTGGCCCACGCTGCAACCTAGGGATTATGAGGACCTTGAGGATAAAGGTGAAAGAATTATTGCCAGAGGGTGTGGGAGAGGAGAGGACGTATGTACCAATGTATGTACATATGTGTGTGTGGCTGCCTTGCACAGGAGCTGCTGAGAACTAAGGTATTACTGTGGTATTGCTGTGGTGGCCAGAGAAGCTGTTGACTGAAGCAGGGAGGAAGGAGAACCCCAGCAGTTTGAGCATGCAAGCTATCCTGGTGGTGGGGTCCAGTGGTGCTTTCTGCAGAACTAGGGTTATCTTGGGGGGAAGGAGGCTAATTAGTCTAAAGTGAGCATAAGATCTCTAGAGATCGGTTTTGACAGGACAACACTCTCCGTTCTGCCCACTCTCCACAGCATGCAACCCACCCTGCCAGCTGACCTGTGCTCCTCTACAGAACAAAGCGCAGGAGTGGGCTGCAGCTGCTGATGCCACCATGCCAGATGGTGGATCCAAAATGGTTACCAGTGGCCAGCTCTTTATGATGCCATAGGGCTTTTACAATGTTGTAACTATCATTACGACATCGCAACAAGCTCTACAGAATTGGGTAGCAAAAGAAACAAAAGTAAAAGCCAAAGCTTAGTGGTGGAGCACCACCATTGCATGCAATGGCCTTATATTCATTCCCTGGCATCTCTAAGTAGGGCCCCTGCCTGGAACACTGCAGATCCACTGCCAGCCAGAGAATATAGTACTGAGCTAGGCAGACCAATGGTAATTCCTCACTTGGACTATGCCATCCATGAGAAGACCAATACTCATAAGAATATAAGAAGAGCCCCACTGGATCAGTTCAAAGGCCCAGCTAGTCCAGCTTCCTATATCTCACAGTGGCCCACCAACTTCCTCAGGGAGCACACAAGACAACAAGAGAACTGCGTTGTGGTGCCATCCCTTGCATCTGGCATTCTGAGGTAACCCACTTTTAAAATCAGGAAGTTGCACATACACATCGTGGCTTGTAACCCGTAATGGATTTTTCCTCCAGAAACTTGTCCAATTCCTTTTTCAAGGCCAGATGCCATCACCACATCCTGTGGCAAGGAGTTCCACAGACTAACTACATGCTGAGTAAAGAAATATTTTCTTTTGTTTGTCCTAACTCTCCCAACACTCAACACTCCTTGGGCCCTGCTCTATATTTGGAATAAATATTTCAGGTCTCCCTGAGACCACATCATCATCATTTCTTCTCAATTTTAAGTGTTCTTCCTTTATCTATTCCGCCTATTGAATAGAAAGGAGTAATGCATACATACAGTTAGCTCTTTTTATATGTGAATTCCTTTTTCTGCTGCTGGCAGAATTGCCACCTATCTGTTCTCGTTATTATCTCTGTGCTGGTGCACAATTAAACAGGCATTTGGCCTTGGAGAATTGTCAGGCACATTTGTGTCAGCTTCCAGATTTGCCCCACCATCTTGGGCACCATCTCAGGAATCCAGCTGAACCTTCACAATCCTGGGGTGATGAGAGGCCAATGAATGGGGAGTCTCTGGAAGGCTATCTGAAGGCTGCTCTGGGGCTGGGGCAAACCAAGAGACAAGTGGAGGAGGAGGACAGGTGAAGCAATCCCCTCCCCACCACTGAGGCAGCAACCTCCAATGAGATGAGTGATAGCCAGCATGCAGAAATCGCCATTAGCATTGCCAGAACCTTCAATGCATCATAGGATATCCAGCATGGAAGAGGAAGCATCAGATGTTGGTGATGCAGATGAGCTCTCGCTATCACCTATCCCCATTTACTTCAAGTTAAGATTTGGGTTCATAAAGTTCATAGAGAGTATGGTGAAATGTGTTCCCTGGAACCTAACTCCATTTTCCCCATAAACTCAGTAATTTAGTATCCACTAATTCAGCATCCAGTAGATTTTCCTGGAACCTAATCCTAGCAGAAAATGAGAACTTACTGTACATACATATGTATGTACATATTCAACCGAAAAGTAAAACTATAAGACAACCTTGGGGTGGCAATGCATACAACAGATTTTGACATAAGAAGTTGTTGAGGCATTATGCACAGCAGCCCAAGGAATGATTATCATATACTGTGTGATTAGCATAATTCCACTGTCCTTACTTATGCATAAGTCTGCAATTTGAAGCCAATAGGGATTTTGTGTAATTAAATAATGACTTATTTTTGTGTAAGCCACTGGACTGTAAACTTCGACTGTAAACTGGACTGTAAACTTAATAGGACTCACTGCTGAGGAGACATGCATAGGATTGTGCTGTTAGGCAGACAAATAAGAAACCTGATGTTCAGTAAAAAAAAATTATAATTTGGGGAATCGGGGCAATTCTGATCTATTATCAAAAGCTGAGTTATGAATACTAGGAGCAAGAAAGATGTGAGTTTTCCATTATATGCGTTATACAAATACACATGCGTGGCAATCAGGATTTGCCTCAGCTTCTATCACATTACATGTGTTAGTAATCATGCAACTACCACCACCAAATACATAAAGCACTGCAGTCCCAACCATAAAATATGAGCTTTTGGTTGCAGCCAAGAAAAGCCAAGGCTGTAAGATTGCTATGATCCTATGGAAGCAAAGAAAAACTGTGACTGAGGTGTTGGTCATATCTTACAGCCTTCTAAGAATTTCACATTTCATATTGAAAGAGCAAGTCTCTAGCCTTCAATGGCTACATAAATAGGTTTGAAAGCACATGGACAAGGCATGATGAAAGATGTTCTAGAAACCAGAGGATCTGCTGAATAAGATTTCTACTGATCAGAGGAACGGTGGTGGTTTCAGTGCCGTAAATGGCTTTCCTTGCCCTATTCCATATCAGTGGCAGAATACATTAGTGTCTGTTTAGCTTGCACAGTTTATATAGGTTGCATAATTCAGCAATGTGCATCAAATGTGGGTTACTGGAGAACAAGTTTTGATTTTTTTTAAAAACAGTACAGTATTCACAGCCCTGTAGCTACTGTATCTTTTAATATCTGGTGTCAGCTTCTGGAGGGGTTGCCATGTTAGTCTGTTGAAGGAAAAATAAAACACAATGTCCTGTGGTACCTTAAAGGCCAACAAATTTACTTCAGCACAAGCGTTCATGAGCTACATTGCACAGATTTTACATTTTGCATTTCATGAACATTTGACCTTGCTGTTTAAACTTTTTTCTTTCTCTCTTTACATATTTGTGTGCGCGCGCATCTGATAAAGTAGACTGTACTCAATATGAAAACTACTGATGCAGTACAAGTAAATGGTTTGTCTTTAAGGTGCCACAAGCCACTGTGCTTGCAGGTTTGTGATGTGACCTTCACCTGTCCCTCCCATAACAGTATGACTCTCTCATACTGTTTATTTCTGTCCCAGGAACCTGGAAAAAATATATTCCAAACTGAGCAGCCTATTCTCAATTATGGTAACAGCCCAATCCTGAGCTTCCCAGCCTCAACTGGAGTAGCGGCGCCAAAGCAGCTGCCGCTGTATCCAACAGGCTCTGGAAAGAAGCTGGAGGTCTCCTTGGAGGAAGGGGACTTTCTAAACCTTCCCCCAGGGAAAGCCCCAAGCCCAGCAGTGGAGCTTCTCAAGTCTGTGCTGGCTATTTTGCCAGAGCAGATTTGAGAGATTCTGTGTTGAACCTTCCGGCCAGACACAGAGTTGAGAATATGGTGGAGCCGAGCTCCGCCATTCCCCTCCCTCCTCAGTTCCTTCCCATCCCCATCTTTCTCCACCCTTGTTCTGCCCTCTCCCCACCCCCAGAGGCAGAATTATCGCTTATCGGTCACACTTACCCACAGCAGCAGTGCATTCTCCTTCTGCCGGCTCTGGACCCAGAGCCTGACTGGTGCGGACGCACCACCAGTGCTCTTTACTCTGAGGGAGCTGTAAACATGCTTTATGGCATGTTCATGTCACCCAGCACTGGCACTAGGGCTCAGTGCCAGCACTGGGACACTTTAGGATTGGGCCTTAAGTAAGACATCTGTGTTTCTTTAAGTCTGCTCATTTCAGAATCCTGTTTTCCTGTGAGATGCATAGACAACATATGCACATGCTCTCTATATCCATTTGGCAAGGCAATGTCCTTAACAGGTGACTTTTCATTACTTTTTAGCATACCCAAGATTTATTCACTTCACAAGTCTTTTTAAAAGGCACTTGCCTTCCAACCATTCTTTCCCTACTTAGGAGAGATTAGGAGATCATATTTCATGGCCTCTCCTGGATCCTACTTCTAAAACACTAATGAACTATGGTTGAGTGGGCACAGTAATCCAGTATTTGCAGGAGCTTGTTAAAGTCACTGATTCCATTATAATAACCAGCTACATATGATCAAATTACCTATTGAACTAATGGGTCGGGGTAGGGCCTGAACTTGTCATAGTGGTGAATGGGAGTTTTCCTATTTGCTTCAATGAGGTTCACGCTCTCTTGAGAGAAAAAAACAAAGATGATTAACAAGGATTACAGTCCTAGCCAAGAAGTAAAATGCTTCCCTTTGCTTTTCTTGGCTCTCCCACCTGGCATCTGAGCAAAGGTATCTTAACAGGCATAGGTGCAGGGGCAAGGCTAGCCATTCTTGCTAGTGAATTAACCTATACCACGATGTCTCCACACCTCATTGGGAAGCCATACGGCATTTGAACAAGGCTACTGAAAGCGGTGTCATTTCTGTTGTTAATTTATAGGAAGCCTGTCTTCCAGGTCGTGATCCCCGGGTATTATATTAGTAGTAGTCTAGTCCAAAAGTCACTTGCACAATCTCGTAAAACCACACTGTTTAAAATCTAGTGTAATGCAGTATAAAACTGTACACTAATCTGTTGCTAGCTATGAACCCTGCCTGAAATCATGGCAAGACCTTCAAGATTATTGAACTAGGAACTCTTAGCTCAGTCCTAAGCTTCCTGGCACCCACTGGAGCAGCAGCGCCAAAATGGTTATTGCTGTATCCAGCAGGCACAGGGAAGCAGCCGGAGGTCTCTGCGGGGGAAGGGGACTTTCAACTCTTTCCTCCAACGAAAGCCCCAAGCCTCGAAATGGGGCTTCTCAAGTCTGTGCAGGCTATTTTGCCAGTGCAGAGTTAATGAGTCTGGAAGGCCTGATATGGAGGTCTGGATATGGCAGAGCAGAGCTCCAGTGATCCTGCCCATTTCCTTCCCCCTCCCCACCCTCATTCCACCACCACCACCACCCCGCTCCCTAGGGGCTGCACTGCCACCTGGCGATTGAACATACCCCTGGCAGTGAAGCGTCCTCTTCCTTCTGGTGCTGGGCCTGGCACCTGACTGGTGCAAGTCTATCGCAGGTGCTCTTTACTCACTGGGTGCCATAAACGTGTTTTACAGAACATTTATGGAACCCAGCACCAGCGCTAGAGCTCTGTGCCACCAGGCAGCTTTTAGGGAAAGGGACTCACTAGCCTGAGCAGGGGCAGCAGCAGAGGTAGGGTTTTGTCAGACATTGGCTTGAGAGCCCCCCCCCCCCCCGATAGCTCTAACCCAGCCGGACCTGCTGCACAAGTCATGGGAATATGAAACTATTATCAGGAAATATAGAACATGCCATCACTGCTTAACTTTTATACCAGTTAGTATAATTGTTCTGTATTGTGGTTACACACATAGCAGACCATGGGCTTTCTCCTAAACTTCTGTAATAACACAGGCACTCCAGAGGAAAGCCCACTGGCCAAAGGGCAGCATAAGGGGAGGAGGGAATGCTGCACAAGTCTCAACATGTGAAGTACTACTAGGGTAAAGCAAGGGCCCAGCAAGGGATACACAGAACAAGGGACACACAGGCAAACTGGTTGGATCAGGGATTTGTCTTTTGCGTGTGTTATGCTGTAAAACAACACGTATACAGAGGGGGTTAAAACTATTGTTGTTGTTGTTCAGAATGCTTATAAAAGCATTTTACTACCTGAAAAGCCCAGGGAAACCATATTGAACAAAGAATTAAAAAAAATAGAGATCTGTCATCTTGCTTCCTTTGCAGATAGGTTCATATTTATTTTTAGTATTCCAGCCTGTCTCATTTGAATGGTGAAAAACAGCTGAAAGTCATTTTCCTTTCCTATGTTGCCTTCATCTTCTTTGCACACGTTCACAAAATAGTTGCTTTGTCTAAGAAATCTTCAGAGAAAGACATTCCCTTTGACAGAAAAAAAATGTGTTGATCTGGATAATAACAGGCTCTGTCGAAGAGCTGTGGAATAATTCCCCAAAGGTACCACCCAAGTCTGGAGTATTATACTTCAGTACTGTAATTAGGGATCTGCTACTGATAAGGCTGCTGACCTAAGCCACTTTCTGCTATAGCCAGACATGCAGAAAAGGCCAGTGAACGGGGAGTGCATTACCTTCCACGGCTAATAGGATCTCCCTCTTGCACTGAAATTGAAAGAGATGTAAACAAATGAAAATGTGTCACTGCGAGGGCTTCAGATCTTTTGTCCACTGCAGCTCGAGATGTTAAGGCTGGCAGATGGCCTGGTGTTGTATTTGGTCCTTATACTAATTCATTCTGGAAAGTAGGATCATGGTTGTTGACTTTTATTCAGTTAGGATTGTAAAATGGGGAGATTTGCAAAGGTAATGTAGCCTTTACACACCCCAGGAGTAGAGCTTCCACTGTGTAGCTGCTTGTGGCCCTATAAATCATGCCAGCAGCCAGGCATCTCATTCCTACTGGTGTCCTTTTGCATACTACATCAGTTGCCAAGGCCAATCCTAGACATACTGACTTGGAGGTAAATTTCCCAAGAAAGAGGACATAGAATTGTGCTGTGACTCAAACTTGGGTCAGTTGATCTACCTAAAGAATTTTAATATAAGCCAGTAGGGAAGTTGATTGTCTCTGCCTACCTCCACAAAAATCATAAGGGCAGCACCAATCCACTTCACTCACCTCACTTCTTTCTCTCATGGTCCCTTTAAATTTACCTTGAGTTGTCCCTTTAAACTTAAAGGGAGAACTTGCTGGGTGCTGGGGGGGCGGGCAGTGCAATGTTCTGCCTCAGGGCTTCCACCAACCTGGCACCAACACTGGGAGGAATAACTTTCTCAGCAACCACAGTTTATAGTTTCAGGAAATCCCAGCAAATTGCAGAGTAATCATTTGTATTCTCTTGAATTATAATGTTATAAGAGTGAAAACACTAATCATCTGTTAAAGTACTAATCGTTTCATCATAACTTACCAGACTCCTGAGTATAATTTCCATCCTCAACCCTCCAAAAGAAGTTATCAGGGTACAAAGAACTCTGTATGGATATAAATGCAACTTCAATTGCAACAAAGCAACTTCAGGCACAATTTAGCCTCCTATGTTTCATCTCCATTTACCATCCCACCCAAAAAATCTAGACATCATGCTTCTGGAGGGAGAGAGAAATCATATGAGAGACATCTATTAAATATGAACATAGAACAAAATATTTGCATTATGAGTTATGTATGAAGGAGTCAATTTAAACACCTAGGGCTTTCCTACATCATTCTGGAGCAGGGGTCTCCAAACCATGTCCCAGGACCAGATGCAACCCGTGGCGAGCTTCTATCCAGCCTGCGACCAGTGTTTGGTCTCCTGTGAGCCTCTGGCCCACTCGACCGAACACAACTGGAGCTGTGCTCCAATCGCATCCAGAGGGTGTTCTGAGGGCAGGGGAGGCTGTGTGCAGCCTCCCTGGTCCGCAGAATGCCTTCTAAAGGCCTAAAAACATCACTTCCTGGTTTTCCTGAGAAACCGGAATTAACTTTTGTGCCCTCTGAAAGCTAAGGCTTTTTGATGGTTGGGAAGGTCCCCCTACTCCTCAGAACATGCTCCAGGTGCTTCATGTGATGTGCTGGTTCTGAGGTATTTACTCCTGTATATATGTCAGCTGCTTGGGAGGTGGGGGAATGGGGGTCCATTGGAGTGTGTGCTTTATTTTGAGATGTGTGTTGGTGCTTGGAGAAATCCTGGAAATTTGAGCCCATTCATTCATTCATTCATCCATCTAAGTTCCATCTCTAATGTATTTATTTAAATTTTATAATTAATTTTCCCCCCCGACTCTTGAAACTGTGCCAGATATTTGATGTGGCCCTCTAGCCGAAAAGTTTGGAGACTCCTGTTCTGGAGTACAGACCCCCTCATCAACTGGGACCCATTTCTGCTCTTCCCCTTTCCCTACTTTGGTGCCCATCACGCTCACGTGCTAGCTACTCACTTTGCTGATAGAGAGAAGGATGATTTTGTTTTCTTAGTGCAAGACAAATTTTTTTTTAAAGCAAACTGAGGGATGCCCAGCATATGGAATGTGGTTTCAATAGCCCAAAAGTGATTTATATGAGTCGTACAATCATCTAAAACAGATAAGGAGAACCTACCAGGTGACTTTTACAAGTATTCATTCGTTGCACAATCCCATTTAAAGAAAAGGACAGAATTCTTGTTTTTTGCCTTTAACCTTTGGTTTCAGTATTTACCGGTATTTAACTGTTATCTGCTTCCACCTCTATGTTGTAGCAAAATAATCAATCATCCCACATCTTCTTTGGTGTCTGCAAAATCTAAGGTCAGCTCTACACAGGGAATGCAGTCCAGACCTGCGGCATGTTTCACCCTGCAGGACTGGCCTACAGTTCCTCCACATGGCTCATGTGGACAAGCACTGCAAACTGTGCTGCCCACACCCCTGTGTTCTTGCAACAAGTCACTCAGGGTTCTCATTTGGAAAAACGTGCCTACTTTTGCTCAGGTCACATTCTTAGGTGCACTCAAAATTGGCTATTTCAGCACCAAATAGTGAACATGATCTTTAAATTAATCTTCACATTTTTAAGAGGGATATGTCTTCACTTATGCAAATCTTCAGAGGGGTGGTGCATTTACTTCATGAGGATCAAACCAACCAACAGAGTCCAGGAGCACACGAAGCTCTCTTATACTGAGATACACTAGTGGAGCATCTACCAACCATATAAAAAGATGGGCAGTCCAAACCCACCTAAATTCTTGTGCAGCAATGCAGTGTTGGTGCAGGGATGGCTTCTGCTGAATCCCATGGGGGATTTTTGGCTGCTAGATATATCCTCGGGGTAAGGGATATTTGTCCCCTTGCCCTGGTGTAAGTCCCAGCAGCCATAATGGGTTAACTCAGACCTGTGTAAGCGATATCGCTGGCGCAAGTCCATATTGATCTGTATAGATGGATGATATCTGGAAAGGGGGCTGGGATTCAACACATGCCACAGCTACTGAACCTTTCCCCCTTCTTGGGCCCAATCCGCCCAATCTCCTCCCCGTTCTGCTCTCTCCCTGACCAGTTCAAGCCCCCCCACCTACCTCTGCCCTGTTCTGCCCCCTGCATGGGCTTACCTTCATCAGTGGGTCTCCATCAATCCACCAGTGTGCATGGGAAGGTTCTGGCCATTCCATACAGGTGCACCAGCTCCCTGCACTGCCACAAAATGCTTTATAGCACTTTTGCAGCAGCCAGCACCAGCAGACCACATGTTCTGCCAGCACTTCCTTTGGTGAGGATTAGGCTCTTGGTATAACAGTGCAACTTGTTTGAATAAGTAAATCCTTTGTAACTTGTAAATCCATGTAACCAGAAAATTCATGGGTAACACACATGGAACTCATGTGTGTTTTTAACAACATATTACTCTGTGGTTTCAGAGTTTTCAGTTTCAATAGTTATGAAATGTCGTGTTTCAAGTTTTTCAGATCTTTTGTTCTCTATATAAACCATTTTTCCCCCTGTTTGGATCTTATTTAAAAATTATCCCTTCCTGTCTTCTCTGCAGCACTTCCAAGAATCAGCCTATAAGGCTTGTGGTGGCAAGATATCCTACCTGACAATAAGGTGAGTGCAAAGAGGAGGGAATACCCTCCTAAGCCCTTATCTGGCTTGTACACTTGATTGCTCTCTTAAGAGGCACCTTCCCAGTTGTACTATGTAAACCGGGGCTTGAGAAAGCAATTCCTAGTGTGAGTGTTATCAAATGCTGCTTATTCTGTCTCTCCTCCTTTCCTTAATCACCAGCCTGGTGCCAGGGCCTACTTGCCTGCCAAGGGATCTGGTTGGAACCAACCAGTAGGCTGTTTTGGTCAGCATTCCCCATTCCACAGACTTCCTCTGTCTCTTTCACTTTGGCGCTCCACCATTGAGAAAAAGCAGATATCCCCTACCCCACCCCCCAGCCTTTCACTGCAAAGTGAACTGCTGTCAAAGTGACATGCATTGACCTCTGTGCTGCAGTCTTGGCTGGAGAAAATAAGGCTTGCTACAGGGAAAGGAGAACACATCTTGGAATAAGTCATTACAGCACCATCACTGTGCATCATTGGAACTCATGTTTCCAGGTTGAGGGCACTCTGGAACGCACGCTTAGTATTTGTACTAACAGGCCAACCATGTAGCTTTAGAACTTAAAAGCAAATTGAAAGACTGGAAACTTTCCATTTCTGAAGTGATGTATGAAACATTGACCCATGAGTGGCAATGCTATCAGGGAGGGAAGGCGAAGGTGGTGACGAAGGGGCTGAATGGAACGTTCTGGACACAAATGGAGACAGCTCATCTGTGCATGTAGGGGATGGAGGGGTCAAACCTGGTTGGGTGACATAATTGTGGGAATTAGTTTTAACAAGCTGTGAGGGGAGGCACATCTGGCTGGCTGGGCTGGCTCAACAAGAGCACTGAGGTAAACTCACATTATTTGAAAGGCAGAGTTGGATTTGAAGGCTTCGGTGGAATAGTTCAAATTTTTATAACTGGAGTGAGAAGCTAGTGGAATACAATAGTTAAAATATAGTTTCATGATATTGAAAAGGCTGATCCTTCCATATATGGAAAAAAGTCTAAATCAAAAAGATTGCACAGAGATTAAGGACCCAATCCTAAGCTTTGTGTGCTGGCTCACCACCTGCATGCACTGCCACAAACGTGCCATAAGGCACTTTTGTGGGCCCTAGTACCAGTGCTCTGCTGGTGCTAACTCAGCATGGGCCAGCACTGGGCTAGCACTGGGCAAACGCCGGAGCTCTGCCGCTTAGCATACTGCCAAGCAGCAGAGAGGTAGGTGCAGGCGTGGGGGGAGGCAGGAAGGAAGTGTTCCAGGGAGGCGGAGGGAGGGCGGGGAGAGAGCAGCAAGGAGGCAATCTGGGGGGAGGGAGCGGGACAGGAGGAAGGTGGAACCAGTGGAGCTTTGCTCCACTGGATCCAGAGTCGCTGTGTTGGGATAACTGCCCAACACGGAGGCTCTTGATACTATGCCGATCTTTGGGTCGCTGCAGAATTGAATTGCACCATCTCAGGGCTACTCGCTTTCCCTGGGTAAGGGAACAAAAGTCCCTTTCCTCCAAGGAGCCGCCAGTGGCTGCCTGGAGTGTGCAGGATGCAGTGACAGCCATTTTCAGCACCATTTTCAGCACACATGCGCCGGGCAGCTCAGGATTGGGCTATAAGTGCAGGTTCCTGTGTGATTTCCCTCTGCTTTAAAGATGGAAGTCCATTTATCACTAATAATAAATACACTATTTAGTAGTTGCAGATGGTAAAGTAACCCAAATGTTGCAGATCTTTCACTCTCCTACAAGGAGCAACAATTCTTCGAGCCTTGGGATCAAAGTGCCATGTTGACAGGGTGACCAGATACAATGGAGGACAGAGTGCCTGTACCTTTAAACATTGTGCAGAAGAGGGAATTTTGCCAGGTGCAGCTTTTTAAACCCTTCCATGTTGAGCTGCACCTGCCAAAATTCCTTCTTCTATACAATGGTTAAAGTTATAGGCGCTCTGTCTCCATTGAATCTGGTCACCTTGCATGCTAAAAACGGTTTTTCAGTATCTTTCAAATAGTGACTGTAACATTAATTGAATATCAGCTGTCAAGTGATGCAATGTTAATGTATAGCTGCTGTAGTGTACTGACTAACTGTGTGAGCTGCAAGCCAAGGAACTACTGGTTCAAATTTTACTTTGGCTGTGCTCCCCCATCATAGGCAAGCTGCTCTCAGTTTCCTCACCTGCATATTCTTCATCATCATCATCATCAGGGAGAATTAATACAAACCTAATTTACAGACCCATTGTAAGGATTATTGAGATCATGTGTGAATCTGAATACTAAAAATGCACAACACAAAATAAATGCAGGCAGCCCAGTCCTATGGCCCTGCGGTTTCAGTGCTAATGCTGGCATAACATAGTTGCAATTCTTGGTACTCATCATGGCAAAACAGAAAGCACAAGATTACCTACATACTGCATGCACTGCAGCACTGCTGCAGCAGCTGCAGCAGCCATCACTGGGTTCCTAGAGAGAATGAGAGTTTGGGAATCTATTCCTCACCAAACATAAGTTCCAGACTCAGTCGTTCATCCTATCCCAGCCCCCCACCTTCTGCACTCACAGCTCCATCCAATTTTCCCTTTTGCATTGACAGCTGTCCATCAGCGTAAGGTCTCTGCTGGCAGTAGCCTCCTGCCAGCACAACAATGTCACAATCCCAGTGTAGATTCAAAATGCTGGTATCTTTTGTGTCACACCAGTAGAGAAGAATTGAGAGAGATACTTCCCTGTCCAGGATGGAAGCATAACACAGTAGTAGTAGTAACTTTATTGTCATTGTGCTACAGCACAACGAAATTTATGCACCTTTGAGATACAAGCATATACTGCAATTCCAACAATCACACTCTACACACTCACCCACACATACTATACAACATGCATCATAGTATAAAAACAGTATTGCAGCATGGCCTTTCCCAGTTTGAAGAGACACTTGGCCAACAGCCTGAGGCAAAGAGGCAAAGAAGGAAGGCCCATAGCCAGGGGCACAGACCAGGGACAGACTGCACTTGCTCCCGGTGTGGAAGGGACTGTCACTCCCGAATTGGCCTTTTCAGCCACACTAGACGCTGTTCCAGAAACACCTTTCAGAGCGCGATACCATAGTCTTTCGAGACTGAAGGTTGCCAACATGAATGAATAACAGACCATAATGCCCAGGAGCATGGTAACAACTATATCGCCTTATGCAACGAAATTATGGCTGTGGGATAAAAACTGTTCAGGAATTGTGTGCTGCTGCTCTCATAGTTCTGAATCGTCTACCCAAAGGCAACAGTTCAAAGAACTTATGAGCCAAATGGAAGGGGTCTCTCAGAATACTATGTGACTTCTGCAGACAGCGAGATGTATAGATGTCCTCCAAAGCTGGTAGATGAAGGTTGATGATTTGCTGCGTGATCTTAATAATTCTCTGCAGAGCTTTTTTGTCCCTTGCAGAGCAATTTCTGTACCACATCAAGATAACATAGGTTAGGACACTCTCAATGGTGCAACGATAGTGAGACACAAGCAGCTGCTGTGATAAATTTAACCTCCCAAGCTTCCTCAGAAAATATAACTACTTTTGTGCCTTTTTTATTGACATGCTGGTGTTAATAGTCCATGAGAGGTACTCTGTGATGTAAATACCTAGGAATTTGAAACTAGCAACCCTCTCCACCTCCTCACCATTTATGTATAATGGTGTATGTACATCCCTCTTTTTCCAGAAGTCAATTATAAGTTCTTTAGTTTTTTTGATGTTAAGTGAGAGATTATTTTCTTTGCACCACAATAACAATTCCTGTACCTCCTTCCTATAAGCAGACTCATCATTCCCACTAACAAGCCCCACCACTGTAGTATCATCTGCAAATTTTATAATTTCATTGGTGTTATGTGATGGGGTACAATCACGTGTATACAGGGAATAGAGGAAGGCGCTCAGCACACAGCCTTGGGGAGCTCCTGTATTTACTATCAGAGTGGAAGAACAATAAGAGCCCATCCTAACTGACTGTGGCCTATTTGTCAAAAAGTCCTTTATCCACAGACAAATGTCTTGCTGTATGCCCAAACTAGTCATTTAAAAAAACAGCCTGCTAGGTAGAATGGTGTTAAAAGCAGAACTATAACCCACAAATAACAGCCATACTTATGTACCCCATTGTTCCAAATGACGAAGGACTGTATGTAAAACAATAGAGATGGCATCATCAATCGACCTATTACTCCTGTATGCAAATTGACAAGGATCCAAGGTGGATTCAACATAGAGAGAGGATTGTGTTGTCAGCGCTATTATTAATTACATTAGACATGACAAGATCATATAAATATAATTTTATTGCTACTAAAGTTGAACATTTTTAATAATTCTTTGGAAAAAAATCTAGTTGCCAACTTGCCTAAGTATCATTCAGAATAAAATGGAGTGCATGGAGGAGAAGGCTTGTTGAAGAGGAACTATGTGACCCGGATGTTTGGTGTAAATTCGTCCACCAAATGTGTCAACTTGAAATCATCCATCAATACAAGCCCTGTGCAAATAACAGGAATGGGAAAAACCAGCACAGCACGACTTGAGTTGAGTCATGAGTCACCCCCATGACTCAACTAAAAAACAAGTCATAACAGGGGCACTTGCCAAGTTGCCCTTCCATGACTCGATAGACTCGAGTCAAGTTTCCCCCTTTAAAAAGCCCACTGCAGCTCTGCAGAGGAAAATTGGGCTGCTGCTGGGGCTTCAGGGTTCCCTTTAAACTCTCCCCTGCTGTCCCTGCTCACCCCAATGTCTAGCAGCGGCGCAGAATGCGCTGACTCCTTCCCTTCCCATGTGCAATCAAACCCCAGTTGCAATGAAGGAAACCCCCCCCCCTTCACTTCATGGGCATGGCAGGGAGTGAGGGTGCATCCCATATCAGCCAGGTGGAAGGGTGCGGAGGCAGTGCAAGCCGAGTAAGTGAGAAAAAGCCCACCACAGCTTTGCAGAGGGAAATGGAGCTGCATCAGGCCATATGCGTGTCTTGGCGTTCCCTTTAAACATTCCCCTGCTGTCCCCATTGCATCTGTCTGGAAGCAGTGCGGAATGCCCCCACCCCTTCTGCAACAGAAAATGCAGCTGAAAAAACAGCAAGAGGATGACAAGGAAACTCTGCCAAGAGAGAACACTAGAGAACAGTGTAGGTGATATAAGTCAGTCCTCCGCTGTCCCCACCTCCATATCACCTGTGAGGCAGTAGTGCAGAACACCCCCATCCCTTCCCTTCCCCCATTCCATGACTCCAGCCCAACCTTGACGAAACCCACCCACGCACCCCACCCCCTGGGCATGGCAAGGAGGGAGCAAGGATGCATCCCAGCTTGGCAATACAATGTATTATATTTGTATTTACAAGAGTATATGGATTGAGAAAGTTGGTTTGAAAAACTAAGGCTGCTGCCTGCCTGCCTGCCTGCCTGCCTGCCTGCATGGATTCTATGCTGGGAAATTTCGCATGGGAGACAACTTCTTTGAGCAGGTACAGAACATGGAATGAGGATATGAGCTGTTGGATGGCTGTTTTTCTATGCTCTGAGAACAGCCTGCCCCTGCTTGTCCCCTGCTTCTGATGCCCTGCTTGCAAAACCCACTTGTCCCTATGGAGAAAAACAGATGCTCTTGTCGCCTTTGCCCTCTCCTGGAGATGTATCCTTTGGCCAATGGATGCAGCAGACCACAAAAAAAAAATTAATCCTTTTGCTCCACCCCCCCCAGCCCATCTCTGAACACAGCATACCCTACTAGTTGCTGGTGCTGGAGGTTGCACAAGGAAAAAATAGCTTCCCAGATGAACACAAGAGGTTGTTCATACAAGACGGGAGTGGCAGCACGTTTTGCCAGATTCCCAATTCAATCTCTGCCTGGAGAACCTATGCCCACTTTGAGCTAATTAGCTCCCCTTCTTTCCCCAAGAATGACCATAGTTTTGCCCTGCAGCACTGCTGGACCCCACAACCAGGATAGCTAGCCTGTTCCACCTGCACAGGTCCTCCTTCCTCCCCTCTCCTGCCAGCAGCTCCTCCCACAACTACAGCAGCATGTTGGTCCTCCGCAGGTCTTGGGTGTGGCAGCCAAACACCAATCTCAATGTCTCCAGCAGTCTCCAAAGTCCATTAATCCAGTCTGTCTTTCCTCCTTCTACCACCCACACCAAACTCTCCCTTCATCAGGTGCTTTTGTGCCTGAGGGTCCTATTGCCTTCAAGTGGCTTCAGCTGTGCAGCACACTCCCTGCTGAATGTCCAGGCCTTTAACCCTTAAAGGGGCCACTGCTGACACCACATCCTATCTCCTTGTGCATTTCCATTACAGTGCAACCTTTGGCACAGGACTTGAGTCATTGAAATGGAATGCAAGTCATGAGTCAGGGAGCCCTTGACAAAATGCCAATTTTCACAACTCGAGTCAGAGTCACCAGACTCAGGTTCCCAACCCTGGCAAATAACCCCCTCAACAAATCCAAACACATTATTGTGCTAGTCCTCTGAGGTGGGGAATCTCCACCCCTGCTAAATGGGCAAAGAGGAAAAGTGCCCCTTGAGCAAAGTGCTGCTTCTCTTGTATTTTACAGGAGAGAACAGTGCTCTATTCACCTCAGCATTGCATTTTTCCCCAATGGCTGTTTGCTGATCTCCCATGCTTATGTGCCTATCTATGTAAGACAAATAATCTGTATGCTGAGCCTTTAAACTACAATAGTCACTTCATGATTCATTCTTCTTTGACCAATGCAGAACAGCAGTGGTGAACCTCTGAAACATAGGAAGCATTTATTTAACATTGGAAAATCTAATCCAACATTCATCAAGCACTTGCCAATGCTGACTGTCCCCCAGACATGTCACATCAAAGCTCATAACTCGTGGATGAGCAAAGGATCATATTTAAGAAAGTAATCAGGTTTTATTTAAAGACCCCATTACTCAGTCCCACTGAGCCATTGTTTGGATCAAATTGTTAGAAATCAGAGTCTTATTTCTCCTTTGAATGACTTGGGATTTTTTTCCAGTCCTTGCAAGTCTTCCCTTTTAAGGAGTTCGTTTAAGCACAAAACCACAAGAACTGCTGCTCCCTATGCAGAATGATGTATGCGTAAGTCCATCTCACACTGTGCTGCACTTATGGCAGTGAAGCCTTGTCACAAACCTTTAGAATTAGCATGTGCAAACCTTTAGAATTCTAAGCCCCCAACCATCTGCAGAACTGATTGCTGGAAAACTTGATTTTCATTGTTGTGTGTTGCTTATTTACCTCAGTTGTAGGACAGCACAGTAACTTGGTAAGTATGGTGACTTGGTAGTGCCAGAATTATACTGTAACCATTGTGGCTGTGCCTCAACCAGAGGAAGAAATTATATACTGTGTATATACTGTACTGGCATCACTCACTCTAATTAGAAATGGTACTGGAAATATGAGCTACTCAACAGTACCAGAGCCAGTGATGATGATGTCTTTTATTGGACTTAGATTGAGGACAGATTTCCTGTATGACTTGAAGATATGAATACTCTTAAATGACTGTAGAGTGGAATTGTTGGGTTTTTTAAATTGCTATAAGGCTGATCTGACATTTCCAAGGATGGAAAAACCTACAGTGGCTTGACTTGAGACACTGCCCCCGTGATTCAACTGGAAAAAGAGTCATAAGGGGAGCACTTTCCGAGTCTCCATGTCACCCTTTAGTGATTCAAAAAGACTCGAGTCAAGTCCTTCCCCCTTTAAAAAGCCCATCATGGAAAAAACATGGCTGCTAGTGTGTGTGTGTGTGTGTGTGTGTGTGTGTGTGTGTGCCAGAGTTTCAGTGTGTCAAAAACATGGTGTGTGTGTGTCAGAGTTTTCTTTGAACACTCCCTTGATGTCCCTGCCTATCTGTAACCAGGGCAGGAGGAGGTGGAAGGGACTGTGAAAGAGCGGGGAGAGAAGCGGCAAGAGGAAGGAGGGTCACACACAGCAGCTGGGAGGCTTAACAGGACAACCCAATCCTTTGCAGCCCTACTCAGAAGTAGTCCCACTGCAGCTGGTCATTCAATGAAAATTCCTCTTCCCTTTCCGTGCATTGCAAAGCATGATCACTATGAATACTCTCCCCTCATCCCTACCTCCTTCCTTTCCCTGGGCTTCTCAAGCCAATCATAAGGCAATTGGCTCCTCCTTCTGCTCTCCCTCAACCAATGAAAATATGAGAATGCCCATCCTTTGTCCAATGATCATCCTTCCTTCCTTCATTGCAAACATTAACCCTTTCCTGCCTCCATGCTGGCTCCTTGAGGTTTTTCACACTGTGAAAACAGTAAGCAAGCATACCCAGGCACAGGCAGATTTAAGTCAGCATGCATGGAGATGAGTGCTGAGTCAGGGGGGCCCTGACTCGAGTGTTTTTCAGAGTCTTCCACGCGCACAACTCACAAATCGCTGAGTCAGTAAAAATCACGCATTTTCGCGAGTCTGAGTCACTGACTTGAGTTCCCAGCCCTGGAAATTTCATTGTAATTTTTGCTGCCCTGTTCTCAACTATAAAAATGGGAATGTTGGGGAAGGACAGAGTTTAGAAGTTCTGAGAAAATCTGGGAGGGATTTTCCTCTGGTTGGTGACTGTTTTTTAATCCTTTATTTATTTTGCCTATCACTTCCTTGGTGTTAGAAGTGGCAGAGTGGCACTCTTCTCAGCTGCCAGCTCCTGCCTGACACCACAAACTTCCACCTGCCACAAGAATGCTTCTTGAATTATGTAGCATCATTCTGATGGAGCTTTCTTGGGGGTGGGGGGTGGAATCTGGTAGCCAGATCATTCAGTTCAGAAGATTTGTAGGCTTGATCTCAAAAATTTGGAGGCTGCACAGATTTGTTATTCCCAAGGTTCAGGACTTTCCTTGTTTTTTGCCCTATTGGCTTGCGTAGTTCCCTTAAACTTTAAAAGTCAACTTTTGGAAGATATTTGCATACTTCTGCCTGAGTTTTGATTAGATCCAAGGCTTGGACACAAAATAGAGCAATATTTTGTGTTCTCATGTAAATGACCGGGCTGCTCAGTAGAAGACTACCCAGCTCCCCACCCCTGCACACACATATTTTAACATAAAACTAAAACATGCAAAAATTCAACTCTAGACCAATACATATTGATTGTGAGAACCTGGGAAGAAGCCAGTGCACATGTTCAAGGCAAAGCAAACCAACATCCAACAGGGAGGCACAGCCACATAAATACACACACACACTCACACAAAACACACACTTTATCCCCCCCCCCCAATACTATTCCAGATCCATGCAGAGCAAAGCTTTAAGACACACCCCCTTCTTTCAGCAGCTCTGGCTGCTCCCCTCCCCCACCACTGTACAGCAACAGATTAGGCTAGCTTGTGCAGGCTCCCTGCTGCTTTTATTTCTATGTATGTGGAGAGATCTGCATCAGCTCTGCCTGCTTCCTCCCAAGAGTTTGCCTAAGCAGGCGTCCTGCCTTTTAAAAATTGGAACGCAACCATGATTGCAACCTGACCTGCTGAAGCAACTCTGCCTCCCCAGTGATTGCTGACACAGGCACCCTGATGACTTTTTGTTCCCCCCCCATTGGAAGCCAGCTGCCCTGCCTTTTTTTTATTGGAAGCCAGCCATGACTTGCGACCTAACCCTCTGCAAGCTGCCTTGTGATATAAAAATGTGAAAAACAACAAACAAAAAATTCTTTCATGGTTTTAGTTTTGCAAAATGGTGTAAAACTGGATGAAATTAAGTTACTATTGATTGATTTTTATTGACATTAATTTAATATTTGTATTTAAAATGAACATATACAGAAAACATCAGGAAAATTTGAACTGTCTGAAACACACAGTATATCTGATTTCATGGCAGATGTTAAGAATAGTGTTAAAGATCGTTAGATGGAAGATTTCAGATTGGGGAATTAATGTAACAGAAAATGTAGTGACAAAAGGGATAAGATTGCAGTGTTCAAAAGAGATACTCGTGATCCAGACAAGCAGTAGTACTTTCAAGTTTTAATTGTTTTCAGTAGGAGAAAGTTAAGAATATGCTATCTTAAAATGCTCTTATTTTTTCTAATTGCAGTTTTTGGAACAGCTTGAAATCTGGATAAGATTTAGGTAAATCAGTAAGACCTTGGAACACTTGGATCCAAGGGTATGATATGTTCGAAGTAAGCATTTTCAACCCCATTGATTTCAATGGGTGACCCAAATACCTGCCATCACAGGAGTTTTAAATGCCTCACTTTGGATTATACCCTCACAATGTGGCAAAGCAAACAACAGTTGGAGGACATGCTCCAAAATTTCTACTGAAATGTTGTTTTGAAATAAATGATAAATAAGACTTTTGACCATGAATAATTTCAGATTACAAGGTTGTGTACATTTATTGTCCATTTGTTTTTGAAATAAAAATCTACCAACATTTGATAGTTTTAGTTGTTTTTATGTTGTCAGTGTTCCCCCCCCCCCACCACCATAACCCTTTAACAAAATGAGATCCATTTGTACATCTGAAATGTTGATTTCAGGGTTATGTACCTGAAGGTATATAAGGTCCAGGACATATACCTGAATGTCCTTTCACAGAGGTGTTATAATGCTAACCTAGAAGGAATGTGGCCATCTAGGGTACATGTGTGTATTTGAGTTCTTTCACATACAATGGGAGCCATTGCAGCCTTAATGTTTGGCTAATGTCCTTTCACCGCATATTATATAAATAATATAAATAACTCGTCCTCAAGACTTCAAACATGCCACGTCAGATGTATGGCAGGAGATTACAAAGTTTGTTAATGCTCAGGTCTTCAATCATCTGGGCAGCTTAGAGGCTGTTAACTAAAATAGAGATCAATGCTTCAATTTTATGGGAGGCCTGTCCCATGTGACCAGATCCAAATCTTTTAGTTTATGGCTTGCTTATACATTCTTGGTGAAAAAACGGTTTACATTTTGGTCCTCGGGAGCTCTCCTAAATCAGCTGCCAGGTTTTTGCAGCTGGTAGTAAAGCGAAATGCTGTCAGCAAGCTGCCCAGAGGTGAACAAATGAGCCGAGAGGTGGGTTAGTGACGGCCTGAACAGGGGCTCAGAACAGCTCCCCTCCATGCAAAAAGCTGCTACTGAGCCCAGCCACAAGAGCTGGGGGGACATAAAGGGGATTGTTGTCTAGCTTACCAGGTAATGCCAGGCCTTCCCACCCCATGCAATCACTCACGCTGCTCAGCCAGTGCTTGACAGGACAGCATGGGGGACTGCAAAGGCAGAGTCGCACTGAAGGGGGCAACCCTGAGCCACGCAGGTGGGCTGCAGGCTTCTTTATCATCCCCATTGCATCTCCTGGGATAAAGACTGTCTCTAAGGTCACTTAGGAGTAAGGCTCAGGTTTTGAAGCTCTTTCATTCTCTCTCATCTCAGTGCAAATTTGAGCATGTTTTGCAACTTGCCTTTCAGTTGGAGGTTTTTGAAATACTTGGTTTTTCTCTTAGGTTTCCAAAAAGCCAAGCGTGTTCACTGTCCTTTTGACACATTTGTAAACCAAACAAAAACAACGAACAATGCAAGTTACATCCCTTGGAATGAGAAAAACATGAGAGTTGACCCCTCCCCCACAAATGGAGAGGAATATACCTTGCCCCAGCCATTTTGCATATATTAATTTATTCAAATGTAAGTAAAATATAACTCATGGTTCAGCAGTAACTTGATCTGCCACGATCAGGCAGCAGAGAGGGTGAAGATAGCTTGATATTCTTGCCCCTCACCTCTCACAGAGTTCCCCACTGCCATCGTGGAAGCTCTTTATGTAACTGCCTCCACTAAAGAAGCTCTCTGCACTTTGGGAAATCTTTTGCTACTGAGCAGAGTGGGATTGGCTATTAGGCTTGGGATAGGAAAACCCCAAAACACTGAAAGCCAAGACAGCTAGGTGGATCATCTTCTCCAGCATTCCATCCACAAGGAAAAAAGACATTTGAAATAAAACGCTCTTAACAATAAGCCCAATCCTAAACCAGACCAGCTATTATTGCAGCGCCTCTTCCGCTGGCACTGTCATAAATCAGTCAGTGCCAGTCGTGAAAGGTGCTCTGGCAGTGAACTAGGTAGCATGTTGCCAAGACAGACTCAGCAGACAGACCAGCTAACAATCCTTGATGCTATGCTGGGGTAAATAGGGTCAGTTGTTCTTCTCCTGCTAATGCATATGAGAATCATGATTTAAAGAAAGAAGCACCACGTCTCTGAGCCTACTTAGAAGAAAGTTAGGCCATCTCTGGAAGCATATTCCCAGATTTATCTGCAAATTCACAGACTCGGGGCCCAATCCTATCTAACTTTCCAGTACCAGTGCAGTTGCAATGCAGCCCTGAGGTAAGGGAACAAATGTTCCCATACCTTAAGGCAGTGGTTTTTAAACTCTCGTGGAGAGTTTGAAACACTGTAAGTGCTTGCAGGGGCAGGGGGAGGCAGCTGCACGATCCCCAGGACTTTCACAGCTCCGCTTTCACTTTCACAGCTGTGGGGAGCCCTGCAGAAGGTCACACTGGGCTCTCTGCACCCTGAGGGGGCTGCAGGAGGCTTGGGTAAGTGCACCCAAGCCCCTGTAGCCCCCTGAGCGGCGCGTGCTGGCTCCTCCCTGCCTCCAAGGATGCCTCCACCCCTTAAGGGGGCAGAGGCCAGGACCCACAGGCTGGGGTGTCGGGACACCCCAGTCTGAAAAGCTCTGCCTTAAGGAGACCTCTGTAACTGCCTCCCCACCACAGGATGCAGTGCACACCCCATTGGCACAGCTGCACCTGCACTGGAAAATTGGATAGGATTGGCTCCTCAGTCACAAAGGTCTACAGATGCACATTCAGCTGTACAAACAATCAGGCTTAAATGAAGAAAATCTCATGTACAGGATTAAAAATATCCATCGGCACTAGACCTATGGACTTTTGAAAAAAACGCAACACTGCATGTGAAAAAGACAAGGGGCCCCACAGTAACTGACTTCACTTTCTAGCAATAAATTAGCAGCTGAACGGACTGTCTTGTAAACCCAGATAATGATGAAGAAGTGCAAGAGGGGGCAAATGCCCCCTCTCTGAAAACCAGCTCTTTCCCCCCTCCACCAGTGCACAGTGCAGAGAATGCTTTCCTTAACAACTTTCATATGCAAGACAGAACCTGTTCTTCAGAACCTCTTTTGCCTTTTTGTCCCCCACTCCACTGCCATTTTTGTTTCTAGTACTTCTTTCCACAAGCTGTGCAGAATTTTAATTGTTGGCACTTGCCAAGATGTTTTCCACCCCCCCCCTTTTTTTGCAATTATCTGTACATTAAGCCAGATTCTGCAATCTTTTAAAACATAACTAAAATTCAAAATAATCGAGACTATTTGCTGTTTGGGGATAAATATTTTTCCCCACCTGAGCGGCTGATGCGTGTGGGAGTTCTTTGGAGTCCAGGAGTGCATCCTGGAGAGAAACAAACTTTTCTGCAGATTTTGTTTGCAGCCTGGAGAGCTCTTGCTTACAGGTTATTGCAAACTCTTAAAAAGAAGGAATGATCGTAAACTCTGGCAGCTTCAATTGGGTAAGTGCTGCTGCTATAATATTTAAAACGCAGCATTTGTGTGGAAAATATAGGAAACACATGTTTTCCCAGATGGCCCCCTTAGCATTTGATTTGCAAAAATCGAGAGCAAGATGTTTACTGGCTCACAGAACGGCCCAATTCTCTCCAGGCTATTGTTGTAAGAGTAGCCTTCAAGCTGCTCAGACTGACAGCCTCCACAGAATCACAGTATCTGATGGTAAAGATGTAGCATTCCATCTCCATGTGCTACTCCAATTAGACTGCTGAACAGATGAGAGATTGTGTGGCTGGGGGGAAGGCGTAGGGAAAGGATGCACATGCCCACTTGGGAAGAATGCACAAGCTCCCCCTCACCTTGTGCACCTTAACTCCTAGCATTGAAGAGGATTGTTCAGAGTACCCAATGGCACATTGGTTTAATACTAGCTTAACCAGAGCTGGCACCAAGGTTGCTGGGGGCCCTGGTACAAAGACCTGCACTTGGCCTCATATTGCATACCCTCATCCACTCCCTGATGGTGTAACGGTGCTACCATTGAAGAACTGAACCTGGATCTCCTTGATCTAAATCCAGGACTCCAGCCACCACACCATGCTCATGACTATCAGGAACACTGACTGATGCCGTTGCCTAAAGCAGCAGGTGGGCAAAGGGATGCCCACCTCCACCTGCTCACTCACCTCCATCACTCCTCTCCCCCTCCCACTCCTTGAATTGGAGAAGGAAGAGGAGGGGAAGCAGCAGTATGGAGGAGAGAAGAGTGGTGGGCTCTAGAGCATCAGAAGCCTGCTAGCCCACCATATCCCTCACCCAGGGAGGAGCAGGGGCTGGAATATCCCCAGGTAAGGAGCGGGTCAACATTTGGCATATTTTCTAAGGCATCAGGAGGTCTTAGGCTGACCCTGACTGCACTGTCCCCTCCTTGTAGTGGACCCCCCTTACTCTATAGTGTAAACCTGAAGCTGAGAGCAGGAGCAAACAAGTTATGCTACACCCAGGTGCTACACCCTACAAAGCACAGTTTCAGCTATCCTGAGGACATTGCCTGGTTTTTAATTTTAATTTTTAAATAAAAATGGACCGAATGAAAGACATAATTAAAAAAAAAAATCAATAAACACATCATTCTCCAAACACAGCAAAGTCAAGGCTAATTTCCACATCACTTTGGTGTGGGTCTGAAGCAAGAAATCCTGAACAACCTGGAGCAATTATCAGTGTGGGAGAATGGTATGGAGGCAAATGT
This sequence comes from Tiliqua scincoides, assembly GCF_035046505.1. Taxonomy (NCBI): domain Eukaryota; kingdom Metazoa; phylum Chordata; class Lepidosauria; order Squamata; family Scincidae; genus Tiliqua; species Tiliqua scincoides. The sequence continues at coordinate 196,369,392 of NC_089822.1, forward strand.
TTACAGTTATGGTTCCAGTCTGAGCTTTGGCCCCACATAGCTGCTACAAGCAAGTAAAAACAATCATTCAACTACTCTACACATGGTAAACATAATGTGTAGTTTAGTTCTGACTTCCTGTGGGGTGGGACCATTTTTCCTCCAGAGCAGTTTGTTATTATCTGGGGTGACTGTCAAGGTGTATGTTTCTCTATGATTGTCAGTTGAAGTACTGGTGAGAAAATTAGTTCATCTCACACTGCAGATCAATGGCTGCGTCCTTTTATTAAGCTAGGGAAATAGGCGAAAGTGATGTTTCCAGCATGTATTTAATTTAAAGACAACAAAATGGCATCTCCTCATTAAAATCAATTGTATGGAGGTCGCCATGTCATTTCCATGCACTGCATACACTATGGAGGTCACAATGTTTTTGACGAGTTCCCCCATTCTTTAGATAGGAAAATAGGCAGAAGCGATGTAACTTGGTGGCAGCCATCTTTTCTAGCTCCAAGCTCACTTAGGGCACAATCCTAACCAGGTCTACTCAGTCCTATTTTGCTCAATGGGGCTTACTTTCAGGGAAGTGTGGTTAGGATTGCAGCCTTAGAGAAGTTCTAGCATGGCTAGCATGCTGGAACCCAAAAAAGTTCTTTTTTTAGCTAGAAGCTAAAACTAAAAGGAATGCAGCCAATTACTAGCTCCTTTAGAAAAACCCCAGACACAACATAATATACAGAAATTGAGGGGGGGAGTATCAAAATACCTCATTCTGGAATCCAAACTCTCCCCAACACCCCACATCTAAGTGAAGAAAAGTGACAATTATCCACCTCACCTTAACAGCAAAGACATTGATGATAAACGTATAATTTAGACTGGGTCTTACTTAGCCCTTGTACACCCTGAAATAATAGTTTCTGGTAGTTCTACTCTCCATGTTTACTTTGCAGAACTGGCTCTTAGGGCTCTGAAATAAACCATCAAATGTAAACAATTAGCAATAATCCAGAGTCCTCTGTATATGGTGATGCCTTGAAATTTATACAGCATTTTCCCAAAGTGCTTAATGCACTTCACATACATTAGAATAGACCACTAATCTTTACAACAATCCTGTGAGGTATATCATTATTATTGCCCCCCTAGTACAATTGGATGGTTTAGGCTGGAAATTATGGCTTAGCTAAAACCCTAAAGCCACCTAATGGACGAGCTAAGATTTAAAGCAAGGGATTCATCTCATAGCTTATGCATTTAACCACAATATATATCGGGGTGACCAAACCTGCTTAAAGTAAGAGCCACATATGACAAACTTCAGATGTTAAAGAGCTAGAGAAGAGTTGTTTGAGAGCTGAAATATTTAAGAAGCATTTAAATTCTTAAATATATTTACTCACCGTAACATTAAACTTATCTTCTAATACAGTGGAGTCTCAGGCTGCAATCCAGTCTACACTTACCTAGGAGTAAGCGCCATTGACTCTAATGGGATATACTTCTGAGTAGACAGGCATAGGCTTGGTCTCTCGGAGCCCAATCCTATCCACGCCTACACAGAAGTAAATTCCATTGTAGTCAATGGGGCTTACTCCCACGAAAAAGTCTGGATAGGATTGGGCTCTCAGTTTACACCTGATAAATAATTATAAATTTTGAAAATTTCTTATTTACCTTTTATATTAATTGTGATACAAAAAGAAACTCAGGCAACCTATTTCCATGAGCCACACATTATACATCAGAGCCAGGTGTATCTCACAAGTTGTGGTTGGGCCACTCCTGATATACTGTATATATTTGAAAACACTCATCTGGCCTCATTAAAGGCACATTATCAAAGACATTGAAGGTACTCATTATCATCAAGATAATACATGGGAAACGTGCTGAACACTAAAAAAATGCAATATAGGTATATTACCCCTTATCCAGACAGTTCGGACTATTCCAAATTCCAGGTATGTTTGTCCAAGACTTTTCTTCTGTAGTGTGAACACTAGAAGGTCTTCTGCTCATTCCCATGTACAGTGAAGGTACAGGTTGTAAGTTCTCTTCTCTGTGGTGTGTATCTGTAGAGATCTATGGAAAAATGAAAGTGGCCAGTTACCCACTTTCTGTTATCTGTTACCCCATACTGTTACCTGTATGGGTAAAAATGAAAAGAGCAAGAGAAAGCGATAGATTAATGCAATTATTCTAAAATCCAGACAAATCTGAAATCCAGACAGCTTCCTGTCCCAAGCAGCACCGACAAGGGATACTCAAAAATAGTAGTAGTAGTAGTAGTAGTAGTAGTAGTAGTAGTAACAGCAGAAGCAGCAGTATTGCATACTGACAGATGTTGGAATTTTCTGACACTTTCCTTTGAGTTTCTTAAAGTATTCAGAATTACTAACAGATCTTTGCACCCTGAGAGGAAGGAAGAAAGAGAGTTGACAAAGTGAAAGAGAACCTATCACCTCTTACAGAGACCAGCACTGGCCTGAGAGGACTACTACTGTATTGTACTTTTAACATGTTGTAAGCCACTTTAGGGTTCTGTTTTGGGAGGCAGACAGACAGGGTGTAAAATTCTTGAATAAATAAATTACCCGAAAATTTCAACATTTACCATGTTTCTTATGTGTGTCATAACACACACACACACAGAGACCACAGAGAGAGAGAGAGAGAGAGAGAGAGAGAGAGAGAGAGAGAGAGAGTTTTCCTGCCTCATTTATGTTTTTCTAAAATTTCACAAATTGGCATCTCAAACTTTTTGTTTCCCACCTTTCAGTACTAGAAAGATAATATTGAGGAACAATCTGGTTCCAGCTTGGACTGTGCAGCGAAACAATCCTTACCAGGAAGATGAATGGCTTGCCAGTTTTCCTAATCCAGCCACTTTGGAAAAATTGTTTGTTCTCATTCTGTTTGAAACAGTTTCAAAGTGGTTCCAGTCTAGACTGCGCCAAGATAAATTACAAACTTAAAGAGTTGATATAAACCACAGAGGAGAGCTGGTCATTTGCATGAATGTAATTACAGTTGTAACAAATATTTGTAGTCATACAGGGATGTGTATTTTCACCCAGAATCCTCACTACCAACAAAACGTGTGAGAGAGAATGCGGACAAGCTGTTTGAGTCAAACCTCAAGTTTTTAGACATAGAAGTTAGTCTTCTGAGAAGGTAGAAAAGTACTGTCCTTTAAGGTGACCCAGGTATAGATATGATAAATTCCTCCCTCCACTAGAATATCACTGGTCACTGAGTCAGACCAGAACAAAGAGACAAACCTGAATGACTGATGGGAGACAGCCTGATCCTATCCTTCCCTTCCCACTGATGCTGCCATGCCAAAAAAAATTGGCACTGCATCCTGTGGGGGAGGGCAGAACAAATTTTGCCCCTTACGTCCCAGTAAGCCCCCTGAATGCCAATGCTTCTCTTTGGACCTTTGCCAGGTCTTTAGCTGACACATGTCCAAGGTGCAAGTCACCCATGCCAGTGGTTCCCACCCTCCCCCATTCCTCCCTCCCCCCACCCAGTTCTGGCCTTCTTGACATTCTACCTGGTTGTTCATTCTCCACTAGTGGGCCAGTAGTGCATAATTTGCACACTGCAGTCAGGCTGTTTGTGACAGCCATAAGGCATGTTCTGCCATCAGAACTCTAATTCCAGAGGCAGACCATGTGAATAGGATTGGACTGTAAGTGATTGTCAGTGTGTGGAAAGAGGCATGATCAGCAGTTATCAGCAGATTTCTGCAAAAATAGTTAAGAAGAAGTTGGTTTATTTATTTATATCTTGCCATGAAGTTATGATTATATTTATTTCTCCAGGAAAAAAATATACCACTAAATACCACTAACATAGAGTGATGTCTACAAGACTGCAGCCTTGGTCACTAAGTGCTGCACAAATATACAGCACACAGAACAAAATCTGTTAAAAAATATCAAAGTCTGTACAAAATAATCAAAATATGTAAAAAAAATCAAATGCGTTTGCTTTTGTCCTCAGAGTGGCAAGGTTTTCAGCTATCTTGTTCTTATTAATGTATGAAACACACTCTCCAAACCCTAGTGCCTTCAATGGGTTTCCTACTTGTCGTAGTCTCTGTGAGTGCCATTCTATCAGACTAGCGATACATCCCCATGCATTTCTAAACCATATACATTTAGGCCTGCAGACTTTGAAGTTTCCAATGGGGACAGTTGTTTTTGTTTGTGGTGTGGCTTATCACACCAGTGCCCCCTCCTTGTCTCCACAAGGGCTGCCTTCTCAACCAAACCTCGTCGTTCTGTCCTAGCAGGCCCTGCTGCCAGGGACTGCAGCACTGCCAGAGAACACTGATAAGGATGATGGATGAGGAGGAGGCTGGCTCCACTATGGCCCAATGGCTTCCTGGGAGCTCGAGACAGTCTCGCTGTTCCAAAGCCCACTGGAATGCTTGTTTAGAAGCTGGTCAGCAGCAAAAGGAAGGGAGAGGAGGAGGGGTCGAAAGATGCATCTATTCACCTCTACAGACGAAACCCAGATGGATCCTCAGCCCAACTCTGATTGCAGATTTCAGCACCCTTCTATCGAAATGATTTGCTCACATGTTGACAAGGTTCCCTTTCAGCATGGCAGCTCAGCCTCTGGTCAACTGTCCTGCCTAAATGTTTCTTTGCAACTTCTCATGATTTGGCTGTGTTTTGTTTTTCAAATTAGAGCATGGTGCAATTCAACACTGCTTTTTATCTGACATAATTTCTGTCTGATCAAAATCTCTGCAGGCTGACAAGGAAAGGAAAGAATTCCAGTTTTAAAAAAATCTACTTTGGATATTTATAGAAAGCAAAAAATGATTACACCTGGGGGCATGAGGCAATCAGGCCTCCTAATGGAGGAAAAGCACAAAAATAGAGATACTCTGGGCCATTTAAGTCATGCCGAGTACAGTGAAAGAGAGATTTAAACACATGTTCATAGGAAACACAAAATATGGCACAAAATGTCCCGAATAAATCACCTTCAGGCAGCTTACAGAAAAGGTGGTGTAAAAATCAGGGGCATGCGGTGCGAGGGTGGCAGGTGAAGCAGAACTGCCCCATCATAATCCATGGAAAAGCACTGCAGCCACCCCACTTATGCCACTTACACCTGAGGAGAGCCACCTGGGGAGGCTCTCCTTGCACCCAAAAAAGAGGGAGTGAGGACAGTCCCCTCAGGAGTAAGCAGACCCTGCAGCTGCAAGCTTTTCCACGGACAACAATGTGGTGGTTCTGCCTCACCTGCCATCCCTGCACCGCTCATCCCTGGTAAAAATGAAAATATCAGTGATGGAACAAATGAATAATATTTTATTCATTTGATTTTATCTGTATTAATACAGAACAACCCACTGGATCAGGGATGTACACTTCTGTTTCAACCTTAGTTAAATCCAATTTTATACTTTCAACCCTAATCATAATAAACTGCATGATGAAGACCAGTCAATCATTCAGTAGCATTCTGTCAATTATTTCATTTATTATGATTTTTTTTTTTTTTTTGCCACCAACAGGATGCTATTTTCTTCTGTTTCAGACACTGAAATGTCTTGGACCATCTCTGCACATGACAATATGGGGATGGATCATCCTGCTTGCAGAAATTGTACCCTTTTGACATTCATCTTCACATTCCCTCCTGACTTTACTATTTTGCGTTTCATTAAGCACAGGCAAATCAGAAAAAACAAAGTAAAAATTCAAATAATCCTAATTATTTAAAAATCCTAACGTGAATAAAAGCCTCAACACTATTTCCACAAAGAGGAAACAAAGGTAGTTTGTAATTTCAAGTAATAAAAAAGCTATTTGCTAGGTAAGTACATTTCTCATGATTTACTCCCTATTGTCTTTGATGCACATGATCTGTGGTAGGATAGGGGGGTGGATGATTAAACCACTGGACTTAAACTACAGCTGTTTTATTTGGAATCTCTGGAAATCTTTAAATGCCCCTCGAGCTGGACCTGCCTCTTGTAGTGGAATGAGTAAGAGCTATGACTTTCATCAGCTGCTGCCTGTGACATGCTGGCAAAGTCTAAGCTCCTGACAGGTAAGAGGTGTGTTGCGTGAAGTGATGACGTGTTGGCCCTGCTCTAGCTATCATTCTCTCTGATAGCTGGAGAGAGTGCAAGGCTATGTGTGGAGAGACTCACAGGAGCAGGAAGACTCTTAGCTTGTCATGTACTGGAATCAGAGGAGCTTAATGGGCTGGCAAGCAGCTTAAAACCCGGAGTTTCAAGCTACACAGAGGTATCCACACACATGAGCTCGCTTTCCTAAAATTGTACCCATATGTGCTGGCTGCCATTGAGTACCATCAGGCACCACACTCAGGTCAGGTGTAGCTGTATCCTAGTGACTCTGTCCTCCATTACACTCTGGGTTGCTCATTCCAGTCCCTTTCCTGCTTGAGTATGCTAAGGCAGCGTATCTCAAATGTTTTTAAACTTGCTCCCTTAGGTCACAGCTAGATGAGATGGTGACCCATCACTGGGTCTCCTTAAAGTTTTTGAACATGGCTGCATCTTGCACCCCTCCTCTGATTCTTATCAGGCCCCTAGCTCTTAGAAAGCTCTTCTTTTTGTGGTGTTTTCCCACTTAAATTCTCCCTTTCCCCATTATTTGTACAAGACATGGGCACTAGCTGAAGACTCCTGTTAAAGAAAAAATTCAATATACTTGAATATACTTTTTCAATATATTGAAAAAACATTTCAATATACTTGAAATATCCAATATATAATTGAATATAATATTCAATATACTTCAGTATTTTCAGAAGATATGTACATTTTGAACATAAATTTTGTTCAACTGTGTTTTTTTTAATTAAACTTTGCTAATTAAAAAAAACGCAGAAAGCAAAGTATTTCATTCTGTAAGTGTACATTATAAAACTTATTTTTAAAAAATTGGAACGGTTGTAGTGGGTACCCATCTGGCAGTATTTATTTTGTGTTGCCTGGATACAATGAAGGAATTAACAGCCCAAACTTATCGTGTTTACCACCTGCACTCTTGCCTTACCACCGGCTCTGGCTGTCATGAAAAGTGCCACTCCAGTACCAGTGGTAAGGCCGCAGCACCCACACTGAAGCCAGTGCCAATTGGCGATGGGCCTCAACCCTGAGAAGACGCACGAGGCAGTCATGTCCAGTCAGTGAGTATCAGCGCAAATCAGCTGCAAGGCTTTTCGGGGGGGGGGGGTAATGGGGGAAAGAGAGGGGAGGGTGGAACTAGGAGGAGGAAGGGTGGGCTGGAGGGACAATCAGGCCCGGGAGGGGGTTGGAGATGGAGGCAGAGGCTGCTGCCAAATTCTAAACCCCTTCCTGAGCCGAAGAGACCAACATTGGTCTCCTCAGTTCTGCGCCCACTCAATAGCAGGTGCAGATGGAGTAGACCCATTAGGGTCTAGGCTCAAAATAGGGTAAGGGAACTTTCCCCAAGGAGACCTCGGGCAGCTTTCCTGGCCCCACAGAATACGTTGGCGGCCATTTCAGCATCGCTGCTCCTCCAAGCCCTGGGGAAGCTTCAGATTGGGCCCCAAGAACCTCCTTGCATGTTTAGGGTTCAAAGACAGCATTCCTGCCCTTGTTGCTTCTGACAGCAGCAGTCACCTTCCCATTTGATGCCTGATTGGGTTATGCTGGTGGGGGTTTCCCCTGCCCTTTTTCTTCTTTTGTTGTTTTTATTGAACTATGCTTGTTTTAATTTCAAGTTGTCAAGCCATCTTCAGGATTTTTTTAATGGAAAGTGCAGAACATAGATATATTTCAATTAAGATCCATAGATTAGCACCTGGCAGGGCTGTCTAAAATGCACCCAAAGTAGTTAGTTGCAGATGCTCTCTTCCAGGGAATGACCTTTCTTAGTGGGCCTGCAGTCATTGACCTGCAGTGAGACTGTGTTCCTCTACTCGTTTACTCCCGCTTTTTCTACTGCCGTTGAGGAGAACGACCAGCAAAATCCTTGACACTGTGGTAACTTCAGCAAAAGTAACAGACAATGAAAAAAGCAGGTAAGGATATGCAGAAGTATTGGGTCTGTGGGATGACACAGGGAAGTCAGTGCTTATCAAGGCACCTATAATCAATATCTGATGTGTTCCCTGCACTGACATCTCACAATCACACCTGGTTCACAAAGTATGTCGTGTTTTGTTAAAAATGCAGAGATTTGAAGAGCAAACTGACTATACCAGGGGTGTCAAACATAAGGCCCGGGGGCCGAATGCGGCCCGCGGAAGCTTTTTATCCGACCCTCAGGCTCTCAGCTTCTGAGCAGTGTTGAGGTGTTACTGCTATAAGGACAGCCCACATGAAAATTGGGCTCTCCCATAACTTGAAATATGATCAAGATTTGTGTATTTGTTCTTCTGTCATTTGCAGCTAATGTGTTCCTAAGTGAAAATGTGTTTATTTGGTTATGACCTGATTAATGACATCATTTCCTGCCTAATGACATCACTTCCGGCCCTCAGCAGGCACCATGAATACTGTTCAGCCCTTGGTATGAAATGAGTTTGGACACCCCGGGACTATACTATGAAAAGTAGGAAAGAAAGCATGACAACTGTGAATTGAACTTGCTGTGACCTGGGTCTGACCTTTGCCTCCTTTTTTTCTGGTTCATGAAAATACACCTACCTGTGCATCTCTAGGGACAGCTCAACTGCACAAGACTGGACAGAACATTCCCTGCTGATTGGACAGAACTGTGGGTCTGGTAGGAGAAATTGTGGTAGGAGAAAGTTCTGGTAGGAGAAATTGACTGGATTAAGTTTGGGGTAAGCAATGTGAACCAACATTGCATCCAGAAGAAACGTCTAGAATAAAAATGTTTTCTTAAGGACTGAGGATGAGACCCAGAAGATTTGTTTTCTGATTGCCACATCTTGATAGGACAGTTTGATAATTTCTGTCTATGACAGGTTGTAGAATTTTTCAGTAAGATTCAGAGAAAAGATATTCAGTGCAATAGTTTTGCCATAATTGGATGATGCTCCTCCAGAATCCAAAGTTTCTATTTTGAACACATTAAAACATAATTGAGGTAGACCAGGGGTGCTCAATAGGTGGATCGCGATCTACCGGTAGATCGCGAGGCAAAATGAGTAGATCACGGAGTGCCGACCCCCCCCTTCAGGTGCCTCTGGGAGGAAACGCCGGGAGTAAGGCCCATTGTACTCAATGGGGCTTACTCCCAGGTAAGTGTGGCTAGGATTGCAACCTCACAGCCTAATCCTAGGCATGTCTACTCAGGAGTAAGTCCTGTTATACTCAGTGGGGCTCAAGGTACACCAACATACATTGTACACATAAATGTTATATGTTATGATGGCGCGAACATTGTAAAAAAAACTCTGGTAGATCTCCGGGCCTTGCTGGGTTTCAAAGTAGCTCTCGAGCCAAAAAAGTGTGAACACCCCTGAGGTAGACCATACCTGAGTCCTCAGAGCCCAATCCTATAGGGTGTCAGCACTGGCGCTGTAGCTGTGGCACATATTCACCACCTGGAGAGGAAGCGGTACTAACAGGGTGGCTTGTGCTGCCCCATTGAAGCTGCTGCTGGAGACTCGGCTGGTGGCGAGAAGATGAGCGCCAGGCAGCACAGGGAAATGGGGAGGGTGAAGGGAGCATGAGAGAGGCATTCTTGGGTGGGAGGAGGGCAGAGAGAGGGTCAAACAGGGGCGGGACCAGACTGGGAGGAGGATGGGACTATTGGAGACCTCTTCTGCCAGATCCTATCACCTATGTTAGTCTTGGAAGCCCAACACAGGGCTTCTCAAGTCTGTGCCAGCTATGTAGCTGGCATAGACTCGAGAAGCTCTGTTGTGAAATCTAGGGCTTTACTCAGGGTAAATGGACGAATGTCCCCTTCTCTCAAGGAGACCTCTGGCAGCTTCCCTACCCCTGCAAAATACAGTGGCAGCCATTTCAGTGCCACTGTACTGTGCAGTGTCAAGGAGCTTAGGATTGGGCTGCCTGTAAATTTATTTGGCAGACTACAACTGGGCAGCTACTGCTTTCTGAAAGCACCCTAATCACATCGTTCATGGCCCAGTTCTATGGGCCTTTTATAACTGCCTGCATCCTGATACATTGTTGTAAGCCTATATCCAGAACTGGTGCAAGCATTGCTCTGCTGCTAGGCTATTTGGAACCTCCACACAACTGCTGCCATAGACCCTGGGCTGCATCAATCCTGGTAAGTTGGCAGAGGGGGCATGTTGCGGAACGAAGGTTTGGGATGGAGAGGGGGAAGAAGTGGTGGATCCCAGCAGCAGTTACTTGCACCAGGATCATATCCTCTTTTTGTCCCATCCCCTTCTTCTCCTCAGACTTATGCCAGCCACATAGCTAGCATAGGTACAAGCATTGCCATAGGCGGCCAGGAGGCCTACAAAGACGTAAGTAAAAAAAGGTGTTTTACTTCCTCCTGTTGGCCTTCTGTTTCCCCCCTACATTGGATACAACGCATGCTCTGGCAATGTGACTGCACTGTTGCCAATTGTGGGGGAATAGGAATTAGGTGCTGTTGATCCTGTTTGTTTATGATAGTTGTGAAGTTGTCATCTTCTGCTCTCAGTTTCTCTCTTTTCTGGTCAGTCATTCTTTTTTGGCCAGTATCCATAGCCAAAGAGTTGAATTTCTCTTACCCTAGCTTTACTCTTTGTTTCCAAAGATATGAAGCCAGGCCTGTAGCCTTCAGTCCTGGAAGGCTTAGTAAGCTACTGTGGAAGAAGGGAACCCAGAGTTTATAGATTGTTTTAGCAACAATTGCCCATTTCCCTGAAAGCTCAGTAACTTTTCTTGGCAAGCACAAACATATAACAAATATCCATTGGAGACAGTGGAGTCTCCCCACGCAGTGGGTGGGGCAACACCCCAGGTGGTGGGCATGGTGATGTACTATCATTCCGCCCCCACTGGTTTTCCGGTTGTACCTTTTGATAGAACAAATATAGAACACATTCTGCATGAAATTACGCATTGATTGATATATAACATGATTTTAGTGATTTGGGTCACTAGTGGTGTCACACACACACCCCCCCCCAGAGTGTCAACTTACTAACACCTTATTGCAGCAGTCCTCAAACTTTTAGCACTGGGACCCACTTTTTAGAATGACAGTCTGTCCAAGACCCACCAGAAGTGATGTCATGGTGGAAGTGACATCATCAGGCAAATTAAAATAAATAAATATAAATAACTAAAGTAAAACAAATTAAATAAGCAGAAGCCAGCCCTGTTCCACCAAGTGAATTTCCTCTGTAGCCTGCCTGCAATAACACACTCCCTCCAAAACCAGTAAGGTTTTTAGCCCTACCCAGTGCCCAGTTCAATTTAAGAACTTCTGTTTAAACCAGATCACTGTCAGGATCCACCTGGTTTTGCAAGTCTCAAAAAGGTTCACCTTATCAGCTGAAGCCTCTGTTTTGATCCTTTTTAATGGGGGGAGGGAGGCTGCTTTCTGGAGCATTTGTTGAGCTCCTGTTCCATCAGATCAGGACCATTCTGGTGGCTTCACATTCCCCTTTGCCTGGCCTGACCACCAGCCAAGGCATGTTTGCTTACTCATGAGTAAACTCGACCATGAGGCTTAGTTTAGCTTTCCGTAGGGCGCAATACATTCATTTGCTTGGAGGGAGGGTCTTACTTCTCAGGTGTTTTTGGGGGCTGCATTCATTGGATCAGGACCATTCCAGTGTTGTTGGATTCTTCTCAGCCTGCCCTTTCCAATGGACTAAGGCAAGTTTGCCTACTCATGAGTAAACGCGCAATACGGCTCACTTTCATTTTCCATAGAGATCCATGCATTTTTTGTTCTCCAGTTTTTTGGCCATAACTTTTGATAGAAAGGAGATATTTCACTCTGGTTTTTTGCATTGCATTCCACTCGAAGGTCCGCATCCAACGGTATATAATATGATGGGGTTACTCCTAACCACCGCAATTTTAGCGTGTCACCCCCCCACTGCAGGTCACCCCCTGTGCGCGTCACCCGGTGCGGCCAGCACCCCCCGCACCCCCTAGCTACGCCACTGATTGGAGAGCTTCATTCAGACAATGACAAACTTGGATGGGTTTCTACGGCATTATAAATGTTTCTTTTTTAAAAATAGGAAATTTATGCTTGTAATAAAAATAAAAATTTTGGCTCTCAGGGACAGGATGCAAGGGGAATTTTAAAGCATGTTACAAGCAATCATCTTGGCAATTCTTCTGGTCTTACAACAATTTGTGAATTTAAATGGTGTTTTAAATATGTGGCTTTGCTTCAAATATAATTAAATAAAGATGTATACGATGTATTGAAGGCCGACTGTTCCCATTTCCCTCCCTTCTCAGCAAAAAAGTCTTCCTAATATGGGAGAAATGTTAGCAACATTAAATTTCAGGAAACAATTCTTAAGCATATATGATGCATATGGCACTTGTGAACCTTGAAGCTCTCCAGTTTTTCCATGAGGTTATATCATTGTTTCTCATTTTGTGCTAGCAATTATGTGCTTTCATCTGGATCAATGAACTGTTATTGCTTCACCTTCAATCGTTCAGTTTCACATTCATATCCCAATCCTGTAGTGTTAACCTTTGAGTGAGAAAGGTTTTCCAGTTCAGATGTAGTAAGAGGTAAGCAAAAGGCAGCTGTGCTCAGTAAGATAAAGGGAATCCATCAAACAATACAGTCATGCAATGAACAATAGTTTGGGGTCAGTTAGCAATATCACTTCTGTGGTTCCATCCCTGTGGATGGTGTTACCATGAGTAGAACACTATTTTTCAAGGACAGCAACCATGTGGGTGGCAGAGTAGAATCACCTGGTGATAATCCAGAATGCCCTTGCCTTAAATCTATACCATGGAATGTGAGTCAACTCAAGACAGCAATTTACCAAAAAGTCCCTCTGTCCATAGAATGCAGTTGCCCTGGAGCAGGGGTGGGCAAACATTTTGGCAGGAGGGCCACATCATCTCTCTGACACTGTGTTGGGAGCTGGGAAATAAAGAATGAATTTACACTTCAAATTTGAATACATTTACCTAAATGAATACAATAGAGATGAAACGTATATGAATGAATGAATTTTACTGAGTTTATTTATAAAACACATATATGCAGGCATGTAAAGCCACATGAAAACTATGAACTGTTTGCCACACGCCTCTTGCACAGTGAAAACATACAGACCAAGCCAGAAACACATGGAGAAATATGTTGTTCAGAGGCAAGGGGTGGGGGGTTAAAATAATGCCCAGGGAAAAGCAAAACACATGGAGAACATAAAAGGCCTTGCTCTAACTTGGCCGTAACTCACTTCTGGTGGTCATGACCAGCAGTTGCGGGCCAGTGGGGGCTCTAACAGTCTCTGATGGGCCAGAGTCTCATTGGAGACTGGGGGCTCCCTGTGTGCCAGATTAGGGGACACCGGGGGCTGCAAATTGCCCCCGGGCTGGGGTTTGCCCATTCCCTGCTGTGAAAAAACAAACTAATGCAGAGTGACTGCAGTTGTGTGGAGTTATAAGTTAACCAGATTGACTGGAGAGAACATCTAATATGTTGTCATTCACAAAAAGTCTTTGAATATACAATAGGAAGGTCACATTTATCACACACAAACTCCCCTGTAATGTTCCCAACAATGTTTTGGAAATAGGTCTTTCTTCCAGAGAAAAGACATTGCTCTGTCTTTTTAAAATCCCTTGTTTCTTTCTTTTCTCTTTTTGAGCTGTTAGCTCTCCTACTTAAGCTTGTTTTTAAAAAGAAGAGGGCAAGGGAGGTGCAAACAGGTAATCCCTTCATAGTACTACTATACAGTGGACCCCCCAGGACACCGCACAGATACTGAATTCTGCAGATAGTGAAATCCATGGGAGAGGGTGGTTGCCAGCAAATCAGAAATGCCTTTCAGAAGCCTCTGGGAAGCCTTTTGAGGCGTGGGGAGGCACATGCGACCTCCCCATGCCACAGAAGACCTCCCAGATCCAATTGGAAGGCACTTCTAGTTGTGTCTGGGAGCTCCTCTGAGGACCTCTAACGCAGGCTGAGGATCCACATTGAGTAAAATTTGTGGATGCAGAGCCCACGGACCAGGAGGGCCCACTTATTGTATTGCAGCAAGGTTGCCTCCTGTCTCCCTGCCCCATCCATTGCATCCACTTCCTTCCATAAATGGAAGTCTTGCCCTAATGAGGAGAATAAAAAGGAACATAAACTGTGGCAAAAGAAATGTAAGAAGGTGATATGGGAGGCCAAGAGAGACTATGAGGAACGCATGGCCAGCAACATTAGGGGAATAATAAAAGCTTCTTCAAATATGTTAGAAGCAGGAAACCTGCCAGAGAAGCGGTTGGCCCTCTGGATGGTGAGGGAGGGAAAGGGGAGATAAAAGGAGACTTAGAGATGGCAGAGAAATTAAATGAGTTCTTTGCATCTGTCTTCACGGCAGAAGACCTCGGGCAGATACCGCTGCCCGAACGGCCCCTCCTAACTGAGGAGTTAAGTCAGATAGAGGTTAAAAGAGAAGATGTTTCAGACCTCATTGATAAATTAAAGATCAATAAGTCACTGGGCCTGATGGCATCCACCCAAGGGTTATTAAGGAATTGAAGAATGAAGTTGCAGATCTCTTGACTAAGATATGCAACTTGTCCCTCAAAATGGCCATGGTGCCAGAAGATTGGAGGATAGCAAATGTCACGCCTATTTTTAAAAAGGGAAAGAGGGGGGACCCGGGAAACTATAAGCCGGTCAGCCTAACATCCATACCGGGTAAGATGGTGGAATGCCTCATCAAAGATAGGATCTCAAAACACATAGACGAACAGGCCTTGCTGAGGGAGAGTCAGCATGGCTTCTGTAAGGGTAAGTCTTGCCTCACGAACCTTATAGAATTCTTTGAAAAGGTCAACAGGCATGTGGATGCGGGAGAACCTGTGGACATTATATATCTGGACTTTCAGAAGGCGTTTGACACGGTCCCTCACCAAAGGCTACTGAAAAAACTCCACAGTCAGGGAATTAGAGGACAGGTCCTCTCATGGATTGAGAACTGATTGGAGGCCAGGAAGCAGAGAGTGGGTGTCAATGGGCAATTTTCACAATGGAGAGAGGTGAAAAGCGGTGTGCCCCAAGGATCTGTCCTGGGACCGGTGCTTTTCAACCTCTTCATAAATGACCTGGAGACAGGGTTGAGCAGTGAAGTGGCTAAGTTTGCAGACGACACCAAACTTTTCTGAGTGGTAAAGACCAGAAGTGATTGTGAGGAGCTCCAGAAGGATCTCTCCAGACTGACAGAATGGGCAGCAAAATGGCAGATGCGCTTCAATGTCAGTAAGTGTAAAGTCATGCACATTGGGACAAAAAATCAAAACTTTAGATATAGGCTGATGGGTTCTGAGCTGTCTGTGACAGATCAGGAGAAAGATCTTGGGGTGGTGGTGGGCAGGTCGATGAAAGTGTCGACCCAATGTGCGGCAGCAGTGAAGAAGGCCAATTCTATGCTTGGGATCATTAGGAAGGGTATTGAGAACAAAACGGCTAGTATTATAATGCCGTTGTACAAATCTATGGTAAGGCCACACCTGGAGTATTGTGTCCAGTTCTGGTCGCCGCATCTCAAAAAAGACATAGTGGAAATGGAAAAGGTGCAAAAGAGAGCGACTAAAATGATTACGGGGCTGGGGCACCTTCCTTATGAGGAAAGGCTACGGCGTTTGGGCCTCTTCAGCCTAGAAAAGAGACGCTTGAGGGGGGACATGATTGAGACATACAAAATTATGCAGGGGATGGACAGAGTGGATAGGGAGATGCTCTTTACACTCTCACATAATACCAGAACCAGGGGACATCCACTAAAATTGAGTGTTGGGCGGGTTAGGACAGACAAAAGAAAATATTTCTTTACTCAGCGTGTGGTTGGTCTGTGGAACTCCTTGCCACAGGATGTGGTGCTGGCGTCTAGCCTAGACGCCTTTAAAAGGGGATTGGACGAGTTTCTGGAGGAAAAATCCATTATGGGGTACAAGCCATGATGTGTATGCGCAACCTCCTGATTTTAGGAATGGGTTAAGTCAGAATGCCAGATGTAGGGGAGGGCACCAGGATGAGGTCTCTTGTTATCTGGTGTGATCCCTGGGGCATTTGGTGGGCCGCTGTGAGATACAGGAAGCTGGACTAGATGGGCCTATGGCCTGATCCAGTGGGGCTGTTCTTATGTTCTTATGTTCTTATGAAAGGGGAAGATATTGTACTATTGGAGCACGTTAAAGAATGTATGTATGTAGCTGCCTTGGGCATTTGCTCTGGCAGAGGAAAGATGTGGACAAATCTTTTAAATAAATAAATACATAAATAACATATGCAAGTGTTCCATGCTTGATTTTTGTGGGGTTTTTTTCCCCAGTAAATAGATGCTAGATCAAGGTTCCTATGAATTAGGTGTTTTGATCATAACTTTTGATAGAACAGATATATTTTGCTCTGGTTTATTTCATTGTATTCTGATGTAAATCACACATTGAATGATATATAACATGATGGTATGACCCTAATTTTAGCAATTTTGATCACTAGTGGTGTCACCCCCCAAGAGTAGTATCCATGGCCGCCCACCAACAGCCCCCCCTCTATCTATCTATCTATCTATCTATCTATCTATCTATCTATCTATCTATCTATCATAAACAGATAATTTACTGGAACGCTATAGCCTTTTCACTGTGCAGATAAAGTGAGATTGTCACATTGCACTACAATTTCATGACAAATTATTAGGTGTTTTATTCAAGGATGTGCTTACTGGGGCAATAGTTAGGACTGGTAAAATCCTTACTTTCTCTAGTTTGGAAATAAATGTTTAAGGGCCAAATCCTATCCAATTTTCCAGCGCCGGTGCAGCTGTGCCAATGGGGCATGCGCTGCATCCTTTGGTGGGGAGGCAATCATGAAGGCCTCCTCCAGATAAGGAAACATTTGTTTCCTTTCCTCAGGGTTGCATTGCTACTGCACTGGCACTGGAAAGTTGGATAGGATTGGGCCCTCAGTCATTGTGTGGGCAGAACACAAAAGGGACTATACAAAGTGCCTTTCTTGGTGGTGAAAGAGCCTACTGTTCTACCCATAAATCCAGCCTGAGTGAGTTCTGTTTATTCTGTTTACTACAATTACCTAACCCATGAGCCTGTGTATAAATCATGGTGAGCCATGATTTATGAGCAAACATATAACCCCAGAGAGTGTGCAGAATGTCCCCACATAGAAAGCTTTTACATTGTCCTCTGGGGAAGAAGAGATAAGAGCAAAAACCATAAGTATCTCTCTGTCCTATTACTGCTTCTTAATGGCCCAGCAGAGCCAAGCATGCCCCAGTGGGCAGAGGAACCCCCAGCTTGATTTTAAAAAAATTGTAACAAATTACTCCCCAAACTGAAGATGGTCTTTTGCACATACAACTCCATTGTGATCTTTGTTGACAATTGATGGGTTCATGGAAGGTTAAACATCTGTCCATGCTGCTCATCAGCCTTTCTCTAAAAATACCCCTGCTCCCACTCCTGTATTTGCATTTTGTCAATAAATGTGAGTTTGGGAACATACCTTTCACAAGGTAGCTTATAGTTCCACCCGTATGACATATAGCCTCCCCTTTGTTATGTATCTCAGGCAGCGCAATCCTAACTTGCGCTGGAACAAGCAGGCCAGGAGGCCTGCACTGTATCTTGCACAAGGTTGGGATTGACTGTGGCTTAGCCGGAGGCAAGAGCAGAATGGATCAGCCCAGAGCTGCGCAGTGCAGCCCAGGAATGGGGCTAGGATCCGGCATAACAGCCGGGTTCTGGCCCCGCCTCCTGTGCCCCACCAGTCCCCAGTAATGCCCTCTCCCTACCCTTCCCTGCCCTGGAACGTCCCCCTCCTGTCTCCTCCCTGCACTCCCCATGCCACCCCCAACTCCTGCGCTGACCAAGCTTGGCTGGCATGAACTCACCTGTTGTTACTACTGCAAATGCTGGATCTGGCCTCCACTGGCTAGTGCACCTCCATGCACTGGTGCAGCTTACTCCCTTGGAGGCACAAACATGCTTTATGGCACATTTGTGACCCTCCCATGGCTGGCACAAGGGATTGCACCCCAAAATGCAGCGTTTTCATCTCCATAGTTTCCAATAATGCATGCATTTTGTCAACAATTTTTAGCAGCAAAGGCAGTTTCCATGATCTGGCAATGATGATTTGGGGGGGAGGAGAGCAGTGTTAGAATGTTTATGAAAGAGACCCTACCCCCTGACAGTATGAAGTGTTTAAAACAGCAGAAATAAAGTGCAATGTTTATTTATCTACTCAGAAGTAGGTTTATCTACTCAGATGTAGGCTTACTCCCAGGTAAGTGTGTATTGAAGTGTGGCACAAGCCTATGCATATCTTCTCAAAAGTAAGTCCCATTATGTGCAATCTACTCCCAGAAAAGTGTATATTGGATTGCAATCTTAGGGTCAAACAGGACACTGAATCCAGCCATTTCACAAACTATTTATAGTACAGGTTAGCCATACTTATCCCTGGATTTGGGACCAGTGGATTTGAAGTAATGAGGATCAGGAGAGCCTTCCTGTACCTCCTGGATGCGACTGGTCTCATCCAGGAGGAATGCCTTCTGAGGCTCCAGGAGACTGCATAAAGCTTCCATGGAACTCAGAAGACCTCTCAGAGTCTCCTAAGGCACTTCTGGTTTCAGGTGGAAACCAGAAATGCTTTTTGGAGGCCTTCCAGAGGCCTTCTGAAGTGTGGGAAGGCTGTGTAAGGACTTCCCACGCCTCAGAGGGTCTCTGGAAGGCCTCAAAAAGGCACTTCGGTTTTGCAAAGTGGCTTTTGGAGGCCTTTCAAAGGCTCTACAAGGCCCAGGGAGGCCTTGCACATCCTCCTATGATAGGAAGACTTTTTTAGTCATACTTAGGAGGTACAGGGACAGCGAGTATGTGAATTTCATTACCCATGGGTTTCCGTATTGGGGGGAATCTGGGAATGGATCCCCCATGGATACCAAGGTCCAACTTGTATACCTTTCCACATTTTTGGTATCAAACTGTAATCCCACCAGCCATGAAAGAAATGTAGAGTTGGCACTTGCCCTAGTCATTCTGCAATAATGTACTGTAAATCTTGTTTCAATCCATGGGGCATAAAATACCATCCATAGATGCTTTATAATTATTTTCCTGAAAATTCATACAACGGAAGAAACTGTGTTTTCGTTTATTAGCATATTCCCATACGTCTATTGAAAATATCCAGTTTCAAACCCTGACTGAGCCTATTTCTTTTTATAACAATCATCTGTTTCTTGTGGTTTTGAAACATAAATGATTAACAATCTCCTTATTTCAAAATGCCAGATTCTAAAATATCCTCCTGGCCGGTTAGCTTGCAAAGATCTAGGCTGAGCTCCTATATACACTTACCTGCAAGTAAAGGCTGAATCCTATTTGGATGCCACTGTTGTTGCAAAGATACAAGCATGACGTCCATCATATCCTAAGCATGTCTAGGCAACACCACACCAGTGCAGACTTCCCAGTAACACTGGTGCAGCCTATCCAGCAGCACCAACAGTGTCCATGAAAACCCAATTACAAAGCAGCATCCTGATACTGGAACGTCATTGCCATAATGTTGGTGTGCTGTCCATGCGACATTGGTTAGATGTTGAAGAAGCCTGTCACTGCCAATGGCACAGCTAAGACGGTGCAGGGGGTAGCAGTTGCACTGGGCAACAAGCTTTAGGGGGGCAACAAACTGAGTTTGACACTAGGGGCCAAAATTATGAAAAAATTGGTATATACAAATAATACCATCATATATCATTGGGAAGGTAATTTAATGTAGAATGCAATGGAACAAACTTCATTGGAATATCTGTATTCTATCAAAAGTTATGGCCAATTAACCAGAAAATGAAAACACAACTGCCTTTTGAAACAGAAAGTGGATTTTCTTAACTCAAAACTGATCTATGAGACTGATTGTCCTGAGAGTCAATGAGATGTTATTATGATACAGCAAGGAACCAGTAAGGTTTTAATATGAGTCAGCTCTCATTTCCATGTGTCATAAGTAAAGCGGTACTTTTTCAAGTGGTGCTCCTCTTATATTTAGCAGGGAGAGAATAACTGTCCCTCTTCACCCCAGCACAGCATCTCTAACCAATAAGGTGCACACTTTATATTTACTTAATTAAATTTGATTTTGTGGTGGTGGGGGGGCTACAAAATCTTTGACCCCAGATAGCAGATAGATGCCTTAGTTATGCCACTGACTGGGGGGGGGAGCAGTGGCAGAGCAAGTGGGTGGCAAGCTTCTGGGGGCAGGAGGCAGGTTTTCCTCCAGTTCTCACTTTTTTAAAAGCCCAGTTGGAACATCACTTCTGGTTGTGACATCACTTCCGGGGAATCATTTTGAACTTGGCACTGGGGTACATGATCAATGAGTAGCATAGCACAGGCACTCTGATAACCATAGTTATCATAGGGAGGTGCCCCAAGGACACCACACACACACACAACATAACACAAGGATGCCACATCTCCACCCTGCAGAAGGTGGCAAGGTAATGCTATAGTGGCATCAGCAAAAAGGGTCTAAAGAACCTCTGCACCCAAGTCCCCATATCCCACTCATACAAACACACAGGTCCAAGGAACACCTTTATAAGCAGAACAAAGAAAGGGCTGAAAGATAGCTCCATCAGAAGAGGGTAGCCATGTCCAGCAACCACATAAGTCTCTTCATGATGAAGGATTGAATCCCTGTGAGAGCATTTACCACCTGGAATGAACCTTTTTGCAAGGGGAGAGACTGGGGAGCTTCAACAGCACACAGGCAAAGCAGGGTCCTGCTCACTGCACAAAGGCACAGGTTGGGAATCATGAGAGATGGATTCGAGCCCAGCCTTGTGATTTAGCTCAACCAATAAGGCACTTGCCTTTTACTTGACTAGCCAATAACACCCATGGCAGGGACAAAAAAGAACAGAAGGCAGATCTAGAACTCGCACTGGCCCCTCCACAAAGCTGCTTTCTCACCAACTAGCCACAGCAAGAGACAGGCAAATTAATAACAACAACAACAACAACAACAGGTATTTATATACCGCCTTTCTTGGTCTTTATTCAAGACTTTATTCAAGGCGGTTTACATAGGCAGGCTTTTATTTAAATTCCTTATTAAATAGGGATTTTTAAAATTTGAAAGAAGGTTCTTTCTTTCAAGAACGACTACATTCAAGGTGTTTCGTTCCGATCTGGATTCACATTCTGGCCTCCTCCTCCCATGCTCAGAGCAGATGGAATTGCTCGGCTTCAGCTTGTCAGCTGCTTCAAGGTCGCACGGTGCTGGTAGCCTCGAACTGGCAACCTTGTGGATGTTATCTTCAGGCAGACGGAGGCTCTACCCTCTAGACCAGACCTCCTGCCCAAATCCTTGCATCATCACAGACTCTGCACTGGCCCAACCAACTCCTGCGTCAGTACAAACATGTCTTACAGCATGTTTGCAACACTTGGTAGGCTGTGTAGGGGGCCTGTGCCAGGTCAACCTGCAGTTTGGATTGGGCTGCCTAAGATTTTAGGCTGGGGTTCAGTTTTGGTTCACTGGGAATCGATGGTAAGGCCACACCTGGAGTATTGTGTCCAGTTCTAGTTGCAACATCTCAAAAAGGACACAGTGGAAATGGAAAAGGTGCAAAAGAGAGCGACTAAGATGATTACGGGGCTGGGGCACCTTCCTTATGAGGAAAGGCTATGGTGTTTGGGCCTCTTCAGCCTAGAAAAGAGACGCCTGAGCGGGGACATGATTGAGACATACAAGATTATGCAGGGGATGGACAGAGTGGATAGGGAGATGCTCTTTACTCTCTCACATAATACCAGAACCAGGGGACATCCACTAAAATTGAGTGTTGGGAGAGTTAGGACAGACAAAAGAAAATATTTCTTTACTCAGCGTGTGGTTGGTCTGTGGAACGCCTTGCCACAGGATGTTGTGATGGCGTCTGGCCTGGACGCCTTTAAAAGGGGATTGGACAAGTTTCTGGAGGAAAAATCCATTATGGGTTACAAGCCATGATGTATATGTGCAATCTCCTGATTTTAGAAATGGGCTATGTATCAGAGTGCCAGATGCAAGGGAGGGCACCAGAATGAGGTCTCTTGTTATCTGGTGTGCTCCCTGGGGCATTTGGTGGGCCACTGTGAGATACAGGAAGCTGGACTAGATGGGCCTATGGCCTGATCCAGTGGGGCTGTTTTTATGTTCTTATGTTCTTATGAAAACTTCTCTGAACCGGTTTCGATGTTTGAATTTAGACAGGATTCTACTTTCTATCTGCAGAAGCACAAGGCAGCTAAAGTTAGCACTGAAGGTCTTAAAAATCTCTAAATGATCTCAATAGCAATGAATTAAGCCTGAGCTTAAATCTACTATTGAAATCTATGGTGGCTAAAATGTCATTAACTGTTGCTGGATTATGCCTTAAACACTAGGGAAAATCCATCATCATCTGATCATCTGATCATCTGACGTAGATGTCACAACATGGCTTCTTTACTAAATCACGTCCTGATCTTGGATATGCTCTTCTAGACAAGAAGGTGCCCCAATAGATAAGACCCCCTGTGGATCTTCCTTTGAAGGTTCCAAAGATAAACAAACCTTTCTCACCTAATATCAGCTTCTTTCTCATGAACTGAAACAGTCCATCTGATAAGACATTGACTTCCAGACAACAACAACCAAATGTTTGTTACTCCAGCCTCATCAGTTTTGCAGGGATCATCCTAACCACCAATAAGCTTGATAAGTGACTTCAAGATGGATGCGGTGAGAAGGCTCAATTAAATGGCATGCATCCCATCCCCCACAATATATAGAGCACAACATTTTGACTGTTTCTATCCAAGAAAGAAATTTTAAAATAATTGCAGATCAGTAATTGCAGAAATCGATAGATGAATGTGCTGTAGCTAACCAGAAGACTATCAGAATATTGGGTATTATTCTGCTGGGTAATATAAACTGTGTAATGTAAGTGGTAGTCATAGCATTATTATAAAGGATTATAATATTATTACCAATAATATTTTAGAATATTTTTTTACAGTTGGCCCACATGTTATAAGTGATAGACTCACACAAATTCAAGTATATGTGTTCATCCACTGAAGAAAGGGAGAGAAAAACAATGGTTTAAATAGTTCAGGTAACTCCACTTGCCTTTCCACTTACAGTCCAATCCTATGCCAGTCTTTCAGAGATAAGTTCCATTGAGTTCACTAGGACTTACTCCCACGTAAGTATGTGTAGGTTTGTAGCCTTACAGCCCAATCCTACAGTTTTCCCCACCACACCATTCAGCCACACCAAAACAGGCTGCACTGCCTTTTATGGTGGGGGGTCATCTGGGAGGCTTAGGAAAGGCAAGGAAAAATATTTTCCTTTACCTCCCCATCTAGACGATTCATTTAAATTACAAACTATCCTTTCTATAGAGGAAACTGACTCTCTTGACAAGGTTGCCAACTTTGTTTCTGGGATTCTGGCAGGACGGAATTCTAAGTCTTCTGCTATATTATGGTGAATGGGAGGAGGGGGTAGTGGATGATTATGATTGTTTTATTTTATTGTTTCTCTCTCTTTCTCTCTCTCTCTCTCTCTCTCTCTCTCTCTCTCTCTCTCTCTCTCTCTCTCTCTGTGTGTGTGTGTGTTCCGGATGTTTGTTTGTTGTTCTGTATTTCCTTTATCTATGCCAATAAAGGTCTTATGAATGTACCTCCTCGTCTAGCTCTATTATCCTTATTCTTCTTCTAGAACCGGTAATGGACATGCTACTTTAACCAGAATGAGTGGACAGGTCCCCACCCCAAGGGACTTACAATTTAGCTGGATGCAAGGGAAGCAGCAGAGGAAGGGAAATGAAGGAAAGGAGGTAAGCTGCAGAAGAATATGTGATTGCCTCATTTACGAATGCTTGACTTTAGTTACAGTAGGGAAAGTGGTTGAAGGTATTGTGCCAAACACTTTACAGAAAGCTGAGCTTTAAGAAGACTGTGCTTGGTATCCAGAACTGGCTACCATCTGATGTAAAATACACTGGGCGAGGGGACTGCTCATCAGATTCAGTCAGTGTGTTTGTGATGGTAGCATGTTCCCGGGACCACCTTATTTCATTATAATGAGCTTGTTGTAGCCATATGGCATCTTAAAGAGGCAATGGACCTTGAGAACTCTGCAAGTGCAGGCCTCATTCTCGGCCAGCAGCAAGCCTCTAACTGGGGCAGCCACATTTCTAGATGAGGTGTCAATTACAGGACTGTGTAATCAAGGATTTCCTTAGAATCAATGGAAATGTACCATTCTGTACCAATGTGCCAAAACGATTATGTAAAAGTTAGTTGGATGATTCTTGGATGCTTGAAGACTTGGCTTGAATGGAACCAGAGTGGCCAGATAATTGGGAAATATTCAGTGTTTCTTGAGGGAGCAGAGCTGTGTAGAGCAGGTGGGTGGAGTTTAGATCATTGTTGCACTTGGCAGGGAAGGGAGAATAGCAGCTGCTGTTTAACTACAGTGGTTCCTGTTTTAAAAACCAGATCTCTTTCTTTAAATGGAGGCTGTCATGCCACAAATTAAAAAGCCACTCCCCCCCCCCCCCCAAAAGTCATAGTTAGGACAGAGCTCTAGGTGGAGTGGAGTGGTGCACCCACTGGCTTTACCCTGGTTACAAGCCTGCTTCACCCTGTGAATTACACAGACAGCACCACCTGACCAAACTGGAGGTGTAAAGCCAGTTATTTGAATTTGCCTGTAAACCGCTTTGTGCACTTTCTTTTTTTTTGAAAAGTGCTATATACTTGCTGTTAATAACAATTAAAAATAATTAAGCAGCCACATGAATGAATTAAAAAGTGTTAGGAGTGCTCCATAACAACGGAGCATTCCACGCAAGGCACCCCAGTGTGGCGGAGCATTCCACTAAGCAAAGAATTTTCAAACACATCCCACATAGCTCAGCAAGTGGCCTGTCTCCTTCGGGTCTCTGCGAGCAAGCCAACAGCATCTCCTGCCATGAACCATACAGTCTGATGAATGCCGTCTCCCCAACCCCTCCTCCAAGCTTTCACCATTCTGAGTTGCTGCCAGTTTTGATGCAAACCATTGCATTCCCCCCAAAAGAAAGGAAAGCCCACCCTCTCATTAGCAGGAGCACTGCTGTCATGGTGATTTCTCCTCGATAGCATAAGTTGTCTACTTCTAAAGCACTCGCCTCACTCAGGAGAGAAAACAAGAGAAAGATCAGACTGGGTCCTGGCTGTTTAGTCTACCAATCAGATTGGTGACAAGGAGTCTAGGGTCTGAGCATGGAGCACTTTTGCTAGTATACCTCTGGCTACCACCTCTTCATGTCTCATTTACAAGAACAACTGAGCATGAGGACTTTTTTCTTCTTTATAATTTGGGGGTGGGGAAAGTGAGGAATTAAAATCCATATTTATGTTCAGTCATCCATATTCAACACAACCTAAATGCAGAGTCTATCTAAATATAAGTACATTTGCCTAGCTGATAGCACAATCCTACCATGACTACTCAGTCAGAACATAAGTAAGTCCTACTGAGTTAAATAAGGCTTGCTCTCAGGGAAAGTGCATATAGGATTGCAGCCTGAGGGCTCAATCCTATCCAATTTTCCAGTGCCGCTGCATCCGTGCCAATGGGGGGGGGTGCACTGCATCCTGTAGTGGGGAGGCAGTCACAGAGGCTTCCTCAAGGTGTGGGAACATTTGTTCCCTTACCTTAGGGCTGCATTGCGGCTGCACCAGGGCTGGAAAGTTGGACAGGATTGGGCCCTCAGACACTGAATCATCATGGGTAGTCAAGAATTTGCCTAATAGATCTTAATGAGATATCAATTGGATATCTAGGTGTCTAGGATGTGTGCTGTTTAGTGCAATCTATTGTTCAGATCAATGGAAGATTTGCCACTGAATTCAACAGGATTGAGTTCTTTAATTTCAAATTACCCAACTCTCTTCTTTATTTAGAAAAAAGCTCGTTTTTGCATTGAAAAACGTAATTGATTTTAATCCTTTCAATCCTAATTAATACCTCACCCTGAATAGTTCCTTTATCAGTCTCACCATGTATCTCTTATTTATCAGATAAGCACTTTGTGACTCATCAAACTGACTATAGCCTAGCAGCATATTTATTTATAGGATTTATATCCTGCCTTTCTCCCACACCAAAGGGGACTCAAGGTGGCTAACAATCACCATAAAATAAAACAATATATATTAAAAACAATTAAAACATTAAAACCCCAGGATCACCACAATGCCCCTGCTCTCTGGCACCTCATGGTAA
Organism: Tiliqua scincoides; assembly: GCF_035046505.1. Classification (NCBI taxonomy): domain Eukaryota; kingdom Metazoa; phylum Chordata; class Lepidosauria; order Squamata; family Scincidae; genus Tiliqua; species Tiliqua scincoides. The sequence goes on from NC_089822.1 coordinate 196,395,824, forward strand.
ATTACTGTCATGATTTTGTCCCTACGTTTGCCTTTAGGGAGATGGTACAATGTCTTTTTAAAAGATGTGTGTATGGCCAAGGCATTGGAGGGAAGGACTCAATGCACAGAAATTTTGTGTTGTGGAAGATTCCTCCCCCTCGCTTCCTGTTTAAAAGAAATGACTGAAGGAAAAAAAAGAAAGAAAATCCCATTTCCAGTATTTTACTGAAGGAAAAATGTGTGTACAGTATTTCAAATTTTTAAAAGGCAGGATATTCTTTTGAACATGGGAGATTCATTAACCATAATTGTTCCTTTTAAAGTACAGTCATCAGCATAAAAGCATTCATATAGCAAAATGAATTTAGATGATTTGGGCACTCAAGAGTCAATTTGCATTGAACATTTTTGTGCAGGCCGCAACTCATCCATAAAATGACTATTGATTTAGGAATTCCACTGCCAGTGGTATGCAAGTACCATAGCTTGGGGCAAGATTTTAAAATGAATTAACTGGTTATGGAGGCAATCCTGACAGTTCTTGGGCTGCCGCAAGTCCCTTGCACCAGCCCGAGAGTGTTGCAAAAGTGCTTTACGTACTTAGTACGTAAAGCAAAAGTACGTAAAGCACTTTTGCACCATTCTTCTGGAAGATAGGCCAGCGCACGGGGACAAGGTGAGTTGCGTGACCAAGCTCAGCCAACACGGGGTCTGGGCTGGCAGGGGGGAGGTGGGGAGGAGGTGGAATAGAGGCATTTCTGGGTGGGGGAAGGCAAGTGGCGGGTGGGACCTTGGGTAGGCGGGCGAGGAGTGGGAGGCACTGCCTGAGAACAGGGCTAATAATAATAACAGGTATTTATATACCGCCTTTCTTGGTCTTTATTCAAGACTTTATTCAAGGTGGTTTACATAGGCAGGCTTTATTTAAATCCCTTATTAAATAGGGATTTTTACAATTGAAAGAAGGTTCTTTCTTTCAAGAACCACTACATTCAAGGTGTTTCATTCCGATCTGGCTTCACATTCTGGCCTCCATCCTCCCATGCTCAGAGCAGATGGAATAACTCAGCTCAGTTTGTCAGCTGCTCCAAGGTCGCACGGTGCCGGTGGCCTCGAACTGGCGACCTTGTGGTTGTTATCTTCAGGCAGACGGAGGCTCTACCCTCTAGACCAGACCTCCTGGCTAGGATCCAGCATAACTGGATCACCCACTCCCCGCGCTCCCTCCCACCCTCCTGCCCACCCTCTCCTCACCCCCCCCAGACACCTGCACAGGCCGAATTCAGTTGATTCAAACTCACATGCTGCTGCTGCCACAGAGGCTGAAACTCTGTGCACTGGCACAGCTTACTTCCACGAAGGCACAAACATGGCACAAATAAACAAAATATTATTTCTTTCTAGATCTTTTTTAAAAACCTGGTAAATCTTAGGTGGGTTGTGACAGTGTGTCATTTTAAAAGTGGGTCCTGGTGCTAAAACGTTTGGAAACCACTTCTCAAATAGGCCAGGCATGACAGGACTCAAAGAGTCAGTGGAACGTGGGCACTTCTTTCCAATACAACACAGAAGCCAGCTCTCCAATTCCAGCAGAGTAAAGCTCAGCTGCATTTAAGAAACTTACAATCTATTTTTATAGAAATTTCTAAGTCTCATTTTGTTCTGGTGCCTTTTGGCATTCCAAAGAGAAAAAAAGCGAGGGGGGAGGAGGCTGAAGCTTATTAAAACCTGAAAATCAATGGCTGCTGCAGAAGCACCATTTCTTCTCCCCACCTTGGTTTTATGGCTGCTTTGTGTATGTGGGATAAAACTGCACTGAGGACCAGTGCTCAGAAACTGTGGCTATCCCCATATTCAAACCTCAAGTTCGCAGGCTCCTTAATGATTTGCTAGGCATTCTTTAAGGGTGGAAATGTAATTTCAAAAGAGAGGCTAATGCTAACTTACTCTTAAAAGCATCCTGAAGTTTCTAATAGGAAATTATAGTTTTGATAAGTAAGGAATAAATTGATGGTGGTGGTGGAGGAAGACAAGGAGGCAGCAACAAAGCAGTGCAAGCCTGATTGGCTGAAGGCTCAGGATGGATGTCATGCATTAATAGAAGTCTATAGGGGAGGGATAGCCCAATCCTATGCATGTCTACTCAAAAGTAAGTCCCATTAGAGTCAATGGCACCTACTCCCAGGAAGGTGTGGATAGGATTGGGCTCAGAGTGTGTTACACACTGGTGGGATACCATAAAACCCAATGAGGCCAAAGATCAGAAAGCGGAAGTAGGGTCACAGCACATCTGCCCATAAGTACATCCAACCGCACATCTGGGATGCAGTCTGCACCACTTTGGGTTTTCAGCCATGATGGTGTTGTTGCCTGACAGGCCTTTTCATTTCTTTTAAGCATGTGCACTCACAGGTACCTGGCACTGGGCGCCTGCCAAGAGAGCATGACTCAGGCCAGCAACATGGTTTTAGAAGCAGGACTGATGGCAAGAGGCGTCAGATTCAGAGGCTAAGAGGAAGGTCACCCTTTTTTATTGTCAATGTAGTTACCCCCTCCCCCCATTCTATTAGGCTGGATTGGAAAGAATCTCATTTACTTCTTGGAAAATTCCATGGGTGACTGCACCTTGCTTGCACAGCACATTTGAAAATGTGAACAGAAGCCAGATCCTGGGAGCTTCCTGACTTAGCGTAAACAAAGTTGTTCACAACACATAAGCCTCCAACTATAGCTGTTGTTATACATGGTCAATATTCTATTTTTGTTTATTTTCTGTAATTCAAAACATGCAGGAGATAGTAATCTAAACACATGTATTTGATGCTAGGTGCTGTCTGGAGAGCAAGCGGCCAGAGCACTAACTTGGTTGTGTAGAGTATTGATGGCAGGAGGCAGGCCAGGACAGAATCACAGGCCAGGAAGGCCACACTTTTAATTGGAACTGTGTAACCACCACCTCCACCACCACCACCACCCCGGCCACAGTTGATCCATGCAGCCTAATGCTCCAGCTTTAAATGGAGACCTGTTTATTCCTTTTCCTCCATCCAGCCAATTCCCTTTTCCCCCTCCAGCCAATCCTTAGGCAAGAATCCTCTTGGGCTCCTCCTTCTGCCCTACCTCATCCAGAGGAAAAAAAAGACCACCCATCCTTTGTTCATTGATCATTGGTTCCTGTAAAGATAGATAAGAGAGCCCACTTCTGTCTCCTGCAAAACATTAACCCTTCCCTGCCTCCTAGCTGGAACATCCCTGCTGCTGCGCGCCCGGTCTGAATTATGACCCCCCCCACCCATTGACAACACAGTGTGCCTTGTCAATTGCCAAAAAACTGATGGTGTGCCTTGACCATTTTAGTGCCTTGCCAGTGTGCCATGAGACAAAAAAGGTTGAAAATCAGTGCTCTAGACCCTTCTGAGCTTTGCATCCTCATCCTCTGCCTAGTGGTATAGCTCAAGGGGCAGTGGGTTCAAAGCTGGGTACCATGCTTTGAGGAGGTGCCAGTCTGCACCCCAATGGCAGACCCAAGGTGAAAAAGTCTTCTGAGGTTCAGAAGGGCTTCCTGGAGGCCTCAGAAAGGCACTTATGGTTTTTGAAGGCCTTTTGAGGCCCACAAAGGTTGCGGGGGGAGGGGATTCATGTTAAAAATTTTGGTACTCTAGGTGTCCAGATGCCTTAGATACGCCACTCCTTCTGTCTTCTATTTTATCTTGCTGTTGATCTATGGCAGCGTTTCTCAAATTTTGAGGGAGCTCTACTCCCTCAGTAAGTTCTTGCGGGGGAGGGGCTAGGGCAGCGATGCAATACCCAGGATCGCATCATTAAGGTGGGCGAGGGGGGTGCTTTACACTTACTTTGAATGATGTAGGGCTGCAGCAGGCTGCAAGAGGTGCAGGGAGCCCTGCGCAGCCCTCTGTAGCACTCCCCGAGGCTTGGATCATTCACTAAAAGCGGGCACAAAGCACTTTTGTTTTGCTGGAGGTGCTTTGCTCCTGCTTTCTCTGAACGTTCCAAGCCTTGGGGGGCACTGCGCAGGGCTCCCCACACCTCCTGCTGCCTGCTGCAGCCCTACATCATTCAAAGTAAGTGCAAAGCACCCCTTGCCCTCCTTAGCAACACGATCCTGGGGGTCATGTTGCTGCCTCCCTCCCCTTTCCCTGCCCCTTAAAGGGACGGGGAAAGCCTTACACGAACTGGTGGGTCGCAACCCAGCAGTTTGAGAACCACTGATCTATGGAGTAATAACTCTCTGTTGCTGTATCTTCACCCCCATTCCAGTCTCTATCCAAGAACCAACTGGCACCTATGATTGGTAACATTTCTGTTCCAGCTTTCTCTTCTGTCTCCCTGGGTGCTACCGAGGGTGTTGAGCTAGCGCTAAGGTCAGCTAACCTTTTGGGTCACTTCTCTCTTTGTTCAAGTGCCTGACCCCAGCAGTTTCCAAACTTACTATGGTCATGGCATCCTTTTTTCATGGCAACTTCTTCTTTACAGCTCTCCCTGGCACTGCCATCTTAGATTGCACAAGATCTCACACAATCCAAGATGGTGGCGCCCAGGAGAGATAAGAAGATTGGCACTGCCATCTTGGATTGTGTGAGATTTCATGCAATCCAAGGTGGCAGTGCCCGGGAGAGCCAGGAAAAAGAGGCCGCCCGATATATCCCACAGTGGCCCTGTGAGTTTGTTGTGGTGCCCTCATGTGCCACAGTGCACAGTTTGGGAACCACTGGCCTGCCCTACTCTCCTTCCCCTCCAGAAAGGCAGCTCCCTTGGCGTGGTCCCTTCCAAACTACTGCTTTATTTCATGTTCAGGGCTTGAGCAGAAGAAGAAGTGTAGAGTGGTGGGCTAGAATGTTAGAGATGCTCTAGTCTAGCCCATCACACTCCTCCCTTTTCATCCTTCTCCCTTCTGCAATCCAGGGAGTGAAAGAGGCATCACAGGGTAAAAGGGTCTTTTGGTATGCCACCTCAGGTTCAAGGAAGCCTTGGGCTGGCCCTGGCCTTGATATTCCTTACCCTGCATGTGCAGTTGGCCCTCAGAGTCTTTCTTAGAGGCCTTTGCCTCTTCTTGTACTCACACGGGTGGCAGTGGGGAATCAATAATTTTGCTTTTGGCACAGTGCAATGCATTATATTGAAGCACACAGTTCTTCATTTCTTAGCCCAAATGAAAATTAAGCTCCCTTTTAGCTGCTAAGCTTCCAGACCATTGTGCAGGAAGAAGAATTTTAAAAAAAGGAACTCTTAAAAAAATGTTCAAAAGCCCTTACCAGTTACTGGTAATTTTCACCACAGCTGGAACATGTTTGCTCGTTGGAAAGAAGGAATAAATTAGTAGCTCTACAGAGGACACAGGGAAACCTGGATTAATTGGGAACTACTGGATGAAACCTGGATGAATGCAGAACTACTGTGATCCCCAAATTTCTTTTCTTGAAAGCCTATTTAAAAGAGTAATGGGCAAATTTATTGGAAAGGACTTTCAGGGCTGGTAGCCGATGTCTCCCTCAGGCCTTCCAGTTCTGTGCTATTGCTGTGGCATGCAGTACTGTGGGCCATTGCAAATGATTCCCCCATCCTTGTCTTCTGTTTAAAATATACGAATGCAGCCGTGCTAGTAGAGAGCAGTAGCCAGCATATCCATTTTACGTGTCTGTTGGAATGGCTTCCCCCTCTCTACTGATCCATCTATTTGATTTCCCATGGAAATTCCCCATTTATCTCCCCTGCAACACCGCCCTCCTGTCCACCTTCCTCCGATTCATGCCTGCCAGCGCCTCATGAATAAAACGTTTTATCTGCCGGAGTGGCAGCACTTTATAATCAAAGAGCTGTGATAGGGGAGGCAGGATTAACCCCGAAGAAGGGAGAAAATCCCCCTACAGCCTCCTGCCCGGGTACATCAAAAGCAACATACCAACTGCTAATCTCTACTGTATAATGCATTGGTTAATCGTAGAGGAACCATAACTGCATACAGTGGAAAAAGCCTACTGTGCTCAGCTAGACAAGACCACGTGGCCTCCTCCCCGGCAACCTTCCTTTGCTTAGCACACAGCCTCTCATTTAGCCCAAGCCATTCACGTTTGCAGTGCAAGTCAGCAATGTGGCCCTTTCTCAATCACATAATCATTTCCACAGGTAACCTCAGTAATGTTAATACCGGAGCTTATCTTGTCGGGGTTAATGCCGCTGCTGTTGCAGCACTGCTAGTTGGAAACAAATTGGCCCCCCTCAAGACACACTTCAAAAGAGCCCTCTCTGAATGTTCATATCAAGATTTTTAAAAAGGTAAAGGTTTCCCCTGCACAGTCATGTCTGACTCTAGGGAGCGGCGCTCATTTCCATCTCCAAGCCAAGGGAGCCAGCGTCATCTGAAACATCTTCCCTGGTCATGTGGCCAGCATGACTAAACACCAAAGTGTACAGAACACTGTTTACCTTCCCACGGAAGTGGTACCAGATGTAGGGGAGAGCACCAGGATGAGGTCTCTTGTTATCTGGTGTGCTCCCTGGGGCATTTGGTGGGCCGCTGTGAGATACAGGAAGCTGGACTAGATGGGCCTATGGCCTGATCCAGTGGGGCTGTTCTTATGTTCTTATCTACTTGCGTTTACATGCTTTCCAACTGCTAGATTGGCAGGAGCTGAGGCAAGTAACAGGAGCTCACCTGGTTCCACAGCACCAAGGTCTCGAATTCCTAGGCTGCCAACCTTCCAGCTGACAGTCCAATGTCTTCAACCACTCGGTCACTGCTCCTCGTTCATATAAAATGTTACCCAAATAAATTCAATATTCATGTTCAACTTCTAGTGACATTTCATGTCTATATGTGATATGGCTGCCTTTAAGAGGGGATTGGACCAATTTCTGGAGGAGAAGTTCATTACCAGTTACAAGTCATAGTAGGTATATGCAAGCTCTTGGTTTTAGAGGCAAGCTGCCTCTGATTGCCAGATACAGGGGAGGGCACCGGGACACAGGTTGTGTTTGTTGTCTGTGTACTCCCTGGGGCATCCTGGTGGGCCACTGTGAGATTCAGGAAGCTGGACTAGATGGGCCTTTGGCCTGATCCAGCGGGGCTCTTCTTATGTTCTTATGATAGTGGACCAGTAATGGTATTTGGTATCTGACAATATCTGGTAGGCTTGGACTACGATTGGACTGCTGAAATGTAACTTCTTTATATTTGACAGTCAGTACATTTTGGTATCCAACAGTAATTTTTGACATGCTAGTTATATATGTTACATTTATAATTTTAAGAGCTAGTGTTTAGCATCAGGAGTTGGTGGAGTTTGGAGCCAAGTTAATTGTAATGGGGTAGCCATGGGCAGGAATAGGGTAGTGTAGTGACTAAGAAGCTGAGTTGTGAAACAGGACTTCCCTGGTTCAAATTTTACCTGTGCCACAAACTCCCTTGTTGATCTTAGGCAAAACACTCTGAATATCAGATGCAATGTGGGATAATAATAATAATAATACCTTATGGCAGTGTTTCTCGAACCATGGGTCAGGACCCACTAGATGGGTCGTGAGCCAATTTCGGATGGGTCCCCATTCATTTCAATTTTTTATTTTTAATATTTCTGACAATGCTACCATAGTATGTGACTGCATTTGGGGAAATGTTACAGATCTGTACTTTTAACAGGCTACAATGTATATGCTTTTAACACTGATAGTAAATGGAACTTACTCCTGGCTAAGTGTGGGTAAGACTGCAGCCTATGATTGCTAAAAAATTTCCTACTTGATGTGATGTTGTCACTTCCGGTCATGACATCACTTCTGGTGTGTCCTGACAGATTCTCATTCTTAAAGTGTGTCCCAGAGCTAAAAGTTCGAGAACCATTGCCTTACAGGTTTTAGCGCCCAAGAGTAAGGAGATGGTGGGTTTGTTCCTTTCCCCATGTCTTTCTTTTCATGTAATGAGTAGAACCTCACTATATGTGTGAGCAGAGAACATAAGATGGGTAATGTGCATATGGTGGCTTCTCATGTCTACTTTGGCTTTTAGATTCTGTAAATGGGGTGTGGCTGGCTTGCCTGAAAAATGCAGCTTGTAGTTCAGCAGTCCTGGCCTTTTAATCTAGTGTGATGCCTGGCTCAATTCAACAGAAATTTACCCAATAAATACACCATGTCACCCATGACGAACAACCCACTCGTATCCCCTGCCACTCAATAACATGGAGCCACATCAAATGAGCATGCACTTTATACTATGGGGGGGGGGGGGGATAGGGCAATCAGATGGCCAGCAAGAAGTAAAAAAGTTTTTTACTTTCTTCCTGGTAGACCACATGATCACCTGTGGGTCTCCTCAAACCCATGCCAGTTATTTTGCTGGCATAAATCAGAGGAGAAGGAGGAAGCGAGATAGGCTGGAAAATTAGGGGTAGAATTCAGCAAGCACTGTTGCCGTTGAGATACACTCCCTCCAGCTCACTCCCTCCCCTCTGCCCTCCCCTCACCCTACCCATGAACTGGTCCCCTATGCCCCCTTGCCTGTTACTGTGTAGCCTCATGGCCCAATCCTATCCAATTTTCCAGTGCTGGTGCAGCTGTGCCAACGGGGTGTGCACTGCACCCTGTGATGGACAGACGAACAGGCCTTGCTGAGGGAGAATCAGCATGGCTTCTGTAAGGGTAAGTCTTGCCTCACAAACCTGAACTGCACCCTGTGATGGACAGACAAACAGGCCTTGCTGAAGGAGAATCAGCATGGCTTCTGTAAGGGTAAGTCTTGCCTCACAAACCTGAACTGCACCCTGTGATGGACAGACAAACAGGCCTTGCTGAAGGAGAATCAGCATGGCTTCTGTAAGGGTAAGTCTTGCCTCACAAACCTTTTAGAATTCTTTGAAAAGGTCAACAGGCATGTGGATGCAGGAGAACCCGTGGACATTATATATCTGGACTTTCAGAAGGCATTTGACACGGTCCCTCACCAAAGGCTACTGAAAAAACTCTACTGTCAGGGAATTAGAGGTCAGGTCCTCTCCTGGATTAGGAACTGGTTGAAGACCAGGAAACAGAGAGTGGGTGTCAATGGGCAATTTTCACAATGGAGAGAGGTGAAAAGCGGTGTGCCCCAATGATCTCTCCTGGGACCGGTGCTTTTCAACCTCTTCATAAATGACCTGAAGACAGGGGTGAGCAGTGAGGTGGCAAAGTTTGCAGATGGCACCAAACTTTTCTGAGACCAGACGTGATTGTGAGGAGCTCCAGAAGGATCTCTCCAAACTGGCAGAATGGGCAGCAAAATGGCAGATGTGTTTCAGTGTAAGTAAGTGTAAAGTCATGCACATTGGGGCAAAAAAACAAAACTTCACATATAGCCTAATGGGTTCTGAGCTGTCTGTGACAGATCAGGAGAGAGACCTTGGGGTGGTGGTGGACAAGTCGATGAAAGTGTCGACCCAATGTGCGGCGGCAGCAAAGAAGGCCAATTCTATGCTTGGGATCATTAGAAAAGGTATTGAGAACAAAACAGCTAATATTATAATGCCATTGTACAAATCGATGGTAAGGCCAAACCTGGAGTATTGTGTCCAGATCTGGTTGCAACATCTCAAAAAGGACATAGTGGAAATGGAAAAGGTGCAAAAGAGAGCGACTAAGATGATTACTGGGCTGGGGCACCTTCCTTATGAGGAAAGGCTACGGCGTTTGGGCCTCTTCAGCCTAGAAAAGAAATGCCTGAGGGGGGACATGACTGAGACATACAAAATTATGCATGGGATAAAGTGGATAGAGAGATGATCTTTACACTCTCACATAACACCAGAACCAGGGGATATCCACTAAAATTGAGTGTTGGAAGTGTTAGGACAGACAAAAGGAAATATTTCTTTACTCAGCGTGTGGTCGGTCTGTGGAACTCCTTGCCGCAGGATGTGGTGACGGCATCTGGCCTGGACGCCTTTAAAAGGGGATTGGACAAGTTTCTGGATGAAAAATCCATTACGGGTTAGAAGCCATGATGTGTATGTGCAACCTCCTTATTTTAGAAATGGGGTATGTCAGAATGCCAGATGCAGGGGAGGGCATCAGGATGCAGGTCTCTTGTTATCTGGTGTGCTCCCTGGGGCATTTGGTTGGGCCGCTGTGAGATGCAGGAAGCTGGACTAGATGGGCCTATGGCTTGATCCAGTGGGGCTGTTCTTATGTTCTTATGACTGTCACAGAGGCCTCCTCAAGGTATGGGAACTTTTGTGCCCTTACCTTGGGGTTGCATTGCGACTGCACTGGTGCCAGAAAGTTGGATAGGATTGGGCCCTCAGTGGGCTATTGGCACACACAAGGAGCTGGTGGCTGCTTCTGCTGGCAGCTCCCTCACGGATAGCAGTGGCATGCTATTTATGATGGTGCTGTCCCATCTGCGATAGTAGAATGTGAGTTCTGCTGTCTTCATGATAGGATTGGGTCATAATTCACATATCCCATGGCTAAACTTTGATTTTCACAATAGCTGCTGGCATTAAGTTCAGGTGAATCCTGATTCAAACAAAATTCTACCATTTGCTGTAGATTTGATATTTGTATAGATTTGTATTTAAAATTAACACTGATTTGAAACAAAATTGTTATCTGGTAGGCCAGGACATATATATGATGCACTAATTGGATTGGTGCCTATGTCTCAGATGAATCCTGCCCTCTGAAGCTCTCGGGCAGCCCAATACTATTAAGTCCTGGTATGGTGTCCTAAAAGGTGTGTCAGAAATGGCAGAAGGCCTCGCATGCACATCAGTGGCATGCAGAAATCCTGCCAGAGTAGGTAAGATGGCAGTGGGAGTAGTTCAGGGAAGTATCCAGGTGGGCAGGGGCAATCCAAGTGTGGGAGGGGGTGGATCTTGGTGGCACTAGTGCATGCCAAGATGCTATTCCCCTTTTCCCAGCCCAACTCACCCCCTGAGGCTTCTTGGACTTACACCCATGAAATGGCTTGTGTAGGTCCAAGGAAGATGGGACTCGTTAGCCTGGGAAGGCAGCTCATCTGAGAGAAGGAAAACTCTGATCCCAAACCTCCACTGCCTTGTGGCTACATCCAGTTAAGGAAAAGGCTTCAGAAGTCAACCTCGAGGCAAAATTCGGAGCCGGAGTCCCTGAGGCAGTTCATGGCTGAACACAGTCACATTCTGGCAACCCCTGCGACGCCGCTGGAACCAACCGTATTGGCCTCTGCCTTTCCATTGGACCATTTCAGCGACGTGGAGAGGGGGGATTTGCTGCATGGGTAACAGCCTATCCTCCATACCTTCTTTACCCAGGCTTCGCGCACTGGAGAGGACACTCTGTTCCAGAACCACCATTCAGAGCGTGACACCATAGTCTTCCGAGACTGAAGGTCCAAGGAGGCCCACTGGCAACCAAGTATAAACTGGTGGACGATAAAACTGGAGCAAAAGTTTGTCAAATTTTAAGCTCACAATCTGAGACCAAAATCCAAATGTTCACATTTTTCTATCACTTTTTTAAAGCCCTCCTAGTCTGAAGAACAGCTCATTCTTCTACAGGTATCCCTGGAATTCCAGTGCTGGCCCTTCTTGTCACTTCTTCTGCAGGAACTTCCCTCTCCAAGCTGTTTTCCTTTGAAGAAGTGAGAGCTCTGGTTTCAGAAGGAATTCAAGTAGGGAAAGTGGTACATGGGAAGCAGGTGGTTCTCTGTGTTGGATTATCATGTTGAATTGCCTGGCCTGCTGTTTGTTGATTCTGTTCTTTATGTAATTGTTTTATTTTTTTTAACCTGTTCATTGCTGCCAAGGATTTTTATTCATAAAACAGATAAACAAATAAATAAATAAGAGCAAGTACAGACCAGAAATGAAGCATAGAATAGATATTGGGCTGAGAAGATGTTACCACCACAAATAATCTAGTGTATGTACCGCTGATAGATGAAATGCTTGGCAATGTACTTGAGGCTTAAATGTTCCCTGCTCTAATTTCATCCCCTTGATCCTCTTTCCTTCCTGTGGTGCTACCTCAGTATCCCAGTTCTCAGGTGCCATAGGAAAGTTGTTTCACATAATTACTTTAATTGAACAGGTACAATGCAATCTAATGTATCAGATGTAAATTGTACTGAGTTCAGTGGAACTTCTCCCACAGAAAGGTCCTCTGTGATTTTGTTATGCCTGAATGAAGAACTGCATTGTCCAGATTCATCTTTTGGTACACCTTCTAAAGCACCTGAAATAAAGACAAAATAGTAGTGAAATGTACTTTATCCACGCCAGCGTGACAGCTTATAGCCCACGTTACTTTTAAAAAGGCTTTCACTACTTCCAGTGCTGGCCAATTGCGCCATCTGTGGGTGCATGCACGAACCAGCAGTAACAGCATCTCCAGCTCTTCGGCACATGACGCTATCTCTGTCACTTAAAATTCAGGCCTGCTTCGGATGCCACCACATTCCTACACAGAAAGCACTTTGGTGAAGGAATCTGGTACAAGATACACGAGTGCCATGTCAGTTCTGCAGGATGACTGACTGCTTAGATAATTTGCCACTGGCCTGAAAGGTCTGAGGCTTGTTGTCGTCACTTCCATGTCATCTGAAAGGACAAGCAGCGGTGAACCATGCACTCTCCACAACTTGTGTGTCAGAGTGCAAATCAATGTAAGAATCTGGACAAAGAGCCAAAGGGCCCAATCATATCCAACTTTCCAGTGCTGATGCATCCTGCAATGGGAGGAGGGCAGTCATGGAGATCTCCTCAAGGTACGTGAATGCTTATTCCCTTACTTTGAGGGTGCATTTGTGACTGCATCAGTGCTTGAAAGTTGGCTAGGATTGAGCCCAAAGGCTATTGAAAGGACTTTTAGGTGTAGGAATCCACTCATTATCCTCACTGAGGTTCTGTGCCTTTAATGTGTCAGGCAAAACTTCAGTAACTGCTGCTTCCCCTGACATAGATATGCGGTGAACTGTGCCTGTTGAATTTTGCCTGTCTTGCAGCAGTTAACAGTGAAGCACCTTTGTTCTAGGTAATTCTGGAACAGCTTTTAGATGGTTTTTATTGCTTTATGTTGAGGCTGTGTGGTGTGGGTTATTACTTTTGTATTGATTGCATAGCTCTAATGGAAGCCACTCGGAAAGTCTCAAGGACATATGTTATTGGAATTTCTTTTATGGGGTTTGATTTGTAAGCTGCTTTGAGTTCTAATGAAAAGCAGGGTAGAAATTCATTAGATGAATCAAAAAGAACTTCAAGAAGGGCCCTGCTGGATCAGACTGAGGGGCCATCAAGTCCAGTATTCTGTTTGCCATAGTAACCCTCCAGACACATCTGGGAAGCTTACATGCAGGATAGCCCTATCCTCTGATCTGCCCACAGCTAGTGGTCTTCAGAGGTACATTGCGTCCAAAGATGGAGGGTCCACGACCTATCCACCTCTTGGCTTTATCTCAACTAATCTCAACTAATGATCTCAACTAATGATCTTCACCAGTGGTGGCAAATTTTGACTAAAGAGTGATTTTGTGAGCTGTCATAATAAGTACCAGACAGCTCTTAAAGGAAGACCAGGCACACAGAATCTTTATTCACTGTATAGCAGAGGGAATGGTGGCAAGTACAGTTTGTCTTACAAGGGTCAGAAAAGCTGCCCTGGCTGAACTCTCCTCTCCTGCACAATCAAGGTACAGGAACCCTTTTGCCTTTGTCTCTGGTCATTCTAGCCATACTTTCTCTTCCTCACTTCAGGACAGGAGTAGCTGTGCCCAGCACTCACATCCCAAAGGGATTGTCCCTTTGAGGTTCAAGTAGCCCCTAGAATACCTCAAGCACATTTAGAGAGGATAGTGGTCCTGTACAGTCCTTCCCGGGCTGCAAGGCCTGAATCCAGCTGTATTGCTGCTGTTGTATTAATGCATCAACCACATTCCATGAATCCATTTATTACACTTCCAAAAGTGGCCTTGAAATGCATGTTAATCTTAAGAGGCAGACTGAGAGCCACGTCACTAACAGGAAGCATCTTCAGTGCAAAAGTAAAGGCAGCAGACTGCCAAGCCCTTAGAAGAGTAGCCACCAAGAGACAGCGTTGGCAGGCTGGCAAACCGCTCACCTCAACATGGACCAGGAGCAGGAGGTACCAGAGCAGGGCATCGACTTTAGGGAGGCCCAGGTGGCTTCCCAAAGAGCATTTGTGGACGGAACAGCCTGGCCATGAAGCTGCAAGACCCCACCTTTTTTTCCCTCCTCCCTTCCCTTGCCTTGATTTTATGGCCCTCCACATGGCTGCCTATACAGACTACAGGCCTTGGCATCTGGTTTCCATCCCCCGAGCGGGCCCTAATTGCCGACGATTCTTTTGAAGCCCTTCTCAATTATAAAAATGAAACCAAGTCCTATAAAAAGAGGCAGCCTGCAGTGACAGACCCAGCAGTCAAATGATTTTATGAACTCGCGGGCTGTAAATTTTTCACCAAACAAATCGCAAGGTTTCTATTTCTCCTTCTGCCTCCCTGCTCTATAGCCCACCCCCTTTCCCCCCTGCTTCCCCCTTTGTTGTAGTTACTGGCATTCCTTACTGCTAGGATTGTTTTTCATGTGCTAATCAAGCCATGGCACATTATAATATAATGCCATACGGTGCTCTGCTGAGTGGTTGTGTGCACACTCAATTTTTCAACAGCACAAGAGCTCTTTAGTACCTGGGCAGGCACTTAGGAGCCTTTTAACCCCTCGGTGTCCTGTTGAGGAGAAATCACTGCCCTTGGCCAATGAGGAGCTAATGACCCAAATGAAAACCATAATGCTGAGGGATGAAGTAGGAAACAATTATCCCAATTGTTTGTTTCTTCTTGATCTGCCTTTTGCTGAGAGGCAGCAAACCTGGCCTCCAAAAGTAATGTTCTGGAATGGGGCTCCTCAGCTATAGTTTGAACTCTGCCACTGATTTAGCTGTGTGACCCTTGGTGAGTCATGGTTCCCTGGCTTAGGCCTTACTAACAGATGTGACACAGAAGGGCATGTAGCAAAGCCCCAACAAATGCTTTTTTGTAAAGACAAGCTTTGAGGAAGGCAATTTTGAATGGAGAATGGAGAGATTTTTTTTTTTTTACCCTTTGGCTGCCAGTCATTTGTTCAGGTTCAGATTGCCCAGGAATTCTATATGTCCTTTTGTGAGAGTAAACCTACATCTAGAATTCCACAGCTGGAAAACTTACTTGGGTGATCTGGAGCAAAAACAACTGGCAGGAAAAGGACCGAGTAGGCCTTTCTCTCATTGATTCTCTGCCAACAATTGCCCCTTTTAAAAATGGGCTTTCTCTACAAAAAGGGGCTACCTAGTTTTCATTCTGCATGTTTTTGTGGAAAATAATGTTTGTCTCTCTTCTGGAAAAATTGCAATTATGAGATTAAGGATGCAATCCTAACTAGTAGTAAAGCACATTCGCACCACCATGGAGGCAGTTAGGGTGACACAAGGGACTTGCGACAGCCTAACTGGGCCGTTGCAGCCCTGGGGAGATAAGTTTGGGCTGGCCGAGCTCGGCCAGTGCAGGGGTCTGGGGGTGTGTGGGGAGGGTGGGGAGGAGGTGTTTTGGGGTGGGGGGGAGGGTAGTCAGTGGGCCGTCCTGGGGATGGGTGGGTGGGTGGGGAGTGGGAGGCGGGGCCAGGATCCAGCTATAGCCGGATCCTAATCCCGTTCCTGGGCAGCCTGAGCCAGCCCTGGGCTGCTCAGATTTGCGCTACCTCCAGAGGTGGCGCAGATTCGAGTAGCCCCATTGGGACTGCAGTGGCTCTCCCTGGGGTAAGGGGAAGCAATTCTTCTTGCCCTGAGCTGAGCAACCAAGCACCTAAAACTTGCGCTGGATACAGCACAGGCTTACTGGCCTGCCTGTTTCCAGCGCAAGTTTGGATTGCGATGTTTGTATTTTTATAAAACAACTGGAGATCAAAGACTCACTGGCCAAAGTCCTGCATCATCATCCATGTCATACTGATAAGACAATCTGAGGATTGCAGGCATGCAGCTTTTTTCTTGCTTTCTGTAGTCAACCTCACTGGGCTTCCACAATTTCATTCTTTATTGCCTCAATAAAGAGGAATGTGTGACATTAACTGACCTTTCTCATGGCTTTTTTCCTTCCCTCATAGGCACCCATGTTTTCATTGCTAAGCCTGGGGTTCGCTGTTGTTCCTGTCTTGATATGGCGAAAATGACTGTAAAGTTATCTGTATTTTTCATCTTGCCAATGGTAATCTAGCATCACTTCTTAATTCCTTAGTTAATTCATACTGTCAGCTGACTCCTAGGATGCTCAAGCATAGTGGTGTAGCTAAGGGGTCTGGCACCCCTGGGGACACAAAACTTTTTAACACCACCAGGGTGTTAGCACTTCTGTGAACCAGATGCCCAGAACACCCTAAGGCAGTGTTTCTCAAACTGTGGGTTGGGACCCATTAGGTGGGTCACGAGCCAATTTCAGGTGGGTCCCCATTCATTTCAATATTTTATTTTTAATATATTAGACTGGTGCGTGACTGTATTTGGGGAAATATTACAGATCTGTACTTTTAACAGGCTACTATATGTATGCTTTTAACAATGACAGTCACTCCTGGGTAAGTGTGGGTAGGATTGCAGCCTAGGATTGTTAAAAATGTTCCTGCTTGATGATGTCACTTTCAGTCATGACATCACTTCCGGTGGGTCCTGACAGATTCTCATTCTAAAAAGTGGGTCCCAGTGCTAAACGCTTGAGAACTACTGCCCTAAGGTGTTCTGAGGTACAGGGAGACCACACGTGGCCTCCCCATGCCTCAGAACCCCTCCCAGGCGCCTTGGGATCCATGGTCAGGGGTGTGGTTTGGCACCCACTGAACAATACAATACAATACAGGTATTTATATACCGCCTTTCTATGTCCTCAGATTTCTCCTCGGACTTTATTCAAGGCGGTTTACGTGGGCAGGCAATTTAAATCCCCATAGGGATTTTTACAATTTGAAAGGTTCTATCTTTCAAGAAACCACAACAATTAGATGTTTCTGTCTTGATCTGGCCGCACATTCTGGCCTCCATCCTCCCACGCTCAGAGCAGATGGAATAACTCGGCTCAGCTTGTCATCTGCTTCAAGGTCGCACGGTGCCGGTGGCTTCGAACTGGCGACCTTCGGATGTTATCTTCAGGCAAATGGAGGCTCAACCCTCTAGACCAGACCTCCTGCCCAGGCATGGGCATGGTACTTGGAGCTATGCTGTCTTTAAAATGCTCATTAAACAAATGACAGAGCAGAAAATGTTAATTATCCATCAGAAAAATCAGTGTAATAATTCAGTGGGCAATGAAAAGTGTGAGCTCAGATTCTGAAACTGAATTTTCAGATTCTGAAAACAGAGAGAAATCCATCTGTGAGCTTAGGATCATTTTGCATATTGCCAGATTTTTATATAAAGGCATTTCTTTATATAAGGCATTTCTGTGTAGGAATTTATATAAATGTTTCACACTTTTCTTGTAAATGACCCTGAGAAACTTGTTCAAATGCAACATATAAATACTATAAATAAATAAATAAATAAATAAATATAATGTGCTACAACCCTATATGCAAGTTTTCTGCTGTGTTTACACTTGGCCACATGCTGTGAATCAATAGCCAAAGGCAGCTTCCTAATTGTATGTATGTATATGCAATTAAAACAAAACAAAACAAAACAAACGACAATAGGATTGTCACATGATGATCAACACATGAATATTATCACATGATGATAATAGAAGTTTAACTTAGTTCCAAAGAAGTGTTCTCTGAGTCGGAATTTGAAGTCATGTGACTTGGCTCTTAAATGGCCTTGCTTAAGAGGTCTTCTTGGTTCATTATGATATGGATTTTGTATTTTCCTGCATATTTCATTCTACTGATTTTGTTTGTAGTATGAGCGGTGGCATTTTCAACCTCTCTTCATCCATTGCAGTGTTTTTACTCATTGCTGAAAGCACATTTGCATTGTATGCTCTCCTCTTTCCAGTGTTCTTGTTTTAGAAGCACGCATTGTGCAATCTTCATATATCACATTATTCTGAGTTACCTGAGCTAACCTTCAAAATGAGTAGCCCGCATTATACTTTGGTTTTTAGCCTCACTAGCAACTGACATAAGTGTCTGGTCAGAAGCATTTAAAGCAGGAGTGGGCAAACCTTGGTTTGGGGGCCATTTGTAGACCTCAGGGTCCCTCAATCCAGCCCGCAGGGAGCCCCCAGTCTTCAGTGAGCTCTGGCCCGTTGAAGACTGTTGGAGCCCACATTGGTCCGTGACTGCCAGACACAAGCTACGGGCTGAGTTAGAGCAAGGCCTTTTATAATCTCCATGTGTTTTCTGCTTTTCCCTGGGCATTATTTTAACACCCCTCCCATTGCCTCTGAACAAATTATGTCTCCATGTGTTTCTTGATCTGTAAGTTTTCACTGTGAAAGAGGTGTGTGGCAAGAGGTGTGTGGCAAACAGTTCATAGTTCTCATGTGGTTCTACATGCCTGTACTGTCGTTCTCATGTGTATTATAAATAAGATCAGTAAAATTCATTCATTCATATAAATTCCATCTCTAATGTATTCATTTATGGAAATTTATTCAAATTTGAAATGCTAATTAATTCTTTTTTCCCCAGCCCCCAACACAGTGTCACAGTGCCCTCTTGCCAAAATGTTTACCCATCCCTGATTTAAAGGATTGTTAACCTAAGCAAATCATTTGTGTGACTTTGCCCCCAAATGGTCATTTTTTAATAAGGCAGCTTGCTTGGTTGCAAGAACTCAAGGAGGGCTGTCGCTCAGTGGTAAAGAACCTGTTTTGCATGCAGATGGTCGAAAGTTCATTCCCTGGTATCTTCAGATATGGAAAAGCAAAATTCCTGTCTCAAAACATGGAGAGCCACTGCCAAATCTGTGTTGACAATAAGGTACTGACCTAGATGGACCAATGGACTGGTTCAGAATAAGGCCATTTCCTATGAACTTCTGTTATCCTGCTTTGCTTGTATCCATTTCCTGTCTGTGCTTGGGAAGCTTGACTTTTTTCCGCCTATTTGTCAGGTGCTTTGAGACCCTGTGATGTCCCTGTGATGCACTGCAGAAAAGTCAAGCCATCAAGTTGAAAAGGTAGAAGGGATAAGGCTCAAAAATTCAAAGCATCCGCACCTTAAGATGAAAGCATCACATTGAATTATCCCACTGCCTTCCAAAAGCTGGTGTGATTCCTACCATCCTTCCTGTGTATAAAAGAGGCTCCAAAGAGCAACACTACAGACAGCCTCCATAAAACTCCATCCACAATCAGATCCTAAACACACCAAATATCAAACAATCCAGGCGGCTTGCCTTACTACACACTGCTTTGCATTGGCCACAGCTTTAGCCAATTAACATTCCTGAAGGGCTTTGGGGCACGCCCCTTCACTCTCACCTAGTAAATGTCAAAACTGGCAAGCTGAGCAAGCTATTACTAGGGGGTAATTCCATCTGAAACCCACTGCTCCCCGCCTGAGGCCTACACTGCCCGCCTGCCCGCCCGCCCTGTGACTAGTGAGCAAGCCAGCAAACCAGCCCCAGGAAAGAGAGAGGGGAAAAAAGAAACACAGATGTCAGCAAGGAAAGCCCACATGTGAATGTGCAGATTGTTTTGGCTAATCAGTGTCAAATGCGTGGTTGGAATATTTACAACTCCTGGCCTGTAACTTGAAGCTGTCGGCTTTATAGAGCCACAGCCTAAGCCCAAAAGGCTTTCCACAAATTCTGTGGGTTAGCGGACTTCCTATTGTGGATTGATTTAGTGACAATCAGGGTTAGGGTAGACACTGAGCGAAAGTGCACAAGTGACTGGCTTTAGCAAATGCTTCCATCTCTCAACAGACAGCTGAAAACTTTGCCATGAAAATTATTGCACTTGTGAGGTTAAGGGCGCAATCCTAACCTCTTATGTCAGAGCAATGCAGCTCTGAGGTAAGGGAACAAACATTGCCTTACTTTGAGGAGGCTTCTGTGAGTGATACCCAACTGCAGGATGCAGCACACGTCCCATTGGCACCACTATGCCAGTGCTGGAAAGCAATGACATAAGGGGTTAGGATTGTGCCCTAAGTGTTACAAAAGGATGTATTTAGTCCAAAGGCCATGGCTTGAACATGCTTGGAAAAACTGAGGATATGGAGCTATGCAGTACTCTTCTAACCCAGGTTAGTAGAGCTGGAAAACTGGACTAAAATAGCAGATATCACTCAACATACAGGGTACCTGTCAATTTTTATTCTGGCTCTGCTCACAATAACCTTGAGCATCAGTTTTATAATCAAAGCCTGTACAGAGTCATCACGTCTGCTCACTAGGCACAGGAGACAGTTGTCTTAAGTCAAAGTACAAGGTCATTTTTGAGCTAATAAATTTCCACAAGCAGAGACCTGATTCAGTGATCATCTTTTAGCATCATGAGCACAAGCTAGCATGAGACTCAGGTTCACACACCTTCCTGTCCCCCTTTGCACAAAAGGGATGGTGATTTCAAAGCTATCCTTCCCTGGTTTAGAACAAACCACAGTTGTTGTCCAGGTGCACCCAGAGAGCTGGAGCAACCTGGATTGAACAGCTTCATTAGGGATGCAGCAAGGCAAGAGATGCAGCACCAGAAGCTGTTGCCTCCCCCCCCCCATCCTGCTACTGCTGCCCCCACTCCTGCCAGGAGTCACAGGCAGAATCTCACTCATTGTGCCAGAATTCAGGACCATCTCCATTGCCTCCAGCAATAGAGAATCATGATCTAGGATACAGAATAGGAAGGGGAAGAACTAGTGGCTGCAGGAAATTCTCTGAAGATGTTAAAAGCCAATTTTAAAGTCAGTGATGAAGTGGATGAGCCAGAGGTTGGTGGTCCTGCCAGGACTTGGAAATCCTTCCCAGGAAACTGCTCGAGGAGGAGACAACATGACCATGAGGACAGTTGATTTCCTCTCCCACTGCATCTGAGACACCCACTTAGACGTGGGGGAGATGCTCCTCCTTTTTGGGTTCCCCTGCTTTTCTCTTCCATTTTTTTTCCTTGGGGAAACTGTCTTTCCATCCTACAACCTGCTTTTACTTTTGGAGGTCCTCAGAACAGGAGAGGACCAAGTATGAGGCTGACCAGGCAGCCCATTCCATGTATCCTTTGTGCCTCAAGTGGTGTAGACAGTTGTAGCATCTGAATTCTGCAAACGGCAGCTTGTTTACCAGCTAGAATATCAAAGCAAGCTCATGCTGGTTTTTACTCACAATCTTAAACCATGATGGGTCACCGGTATGTTTGAACCAGGCCAGTGACTTTCCACTTCAATGTCACACAAAAATTATTTGATTGAAACCACTCCATGGGGAAAAAAGTTTAACTTGCAGAATTTCTGAATGCCACACAGTTAAAGGCACATGAGGTCCTGCAAGAAAAAAAGGCTGGCAACCTTATAAACCAATGAGGAGGAGTCAGTGACATTGGGGAAGAGGAGCGGTTTCACACAACTTCTTATGTTACTTAGCTCAACTGTAAGCTACCCTGAGTATAGTCCACTGTAGAAATCAAAACTTATGATTTAAACTGATATGGAAAGCTGTAGCCAAAGGTAGCAAGATGAGTAGATTATACGATCTTGCATTCTGTGCACCTCTCACCGAAAGCAGCTGCTGTTTTCAGGATCCATGTTGCATTCAGCAGCACAAAATAGAGTATCCAAGTTACGGTCCCCTGTTACATTGCAGCAAGGCCCTTGAGAACAGGAGGGCAGTCCCTGCTTCTCTGAGGGATGCAAGCAAATCTATTTCAGGTGCCAATAATAATACCATAAACAGGCAAAAAGATAGAGGGTGCTTCCAGCCAGGACCGAGGCCAGTGGAGTATAGCAAAACTCCCTTGCTGGAACATCAGTTCCATTCAGAACAGGAAGGGGCTTGGAATTTTAATGCAGGGGCTGCACACAGAGGAACCCAGTAAGAGGCTGCCAAAAGTGAGTACCAACTTCTGTTTTATGTCTGAGTGAAATACAGATGTGCAACCCCTTTATAAAACAGATAGGATGCATACTGAAGGATGTTGAACTGCAGTGTGCTTGATTAACAGTGACTCCAGCGGAGAACTTCCTCATGGCTGTTTACATCCAGTGCACTATCCGGGACTGAGTCACTGTTAATCAGAGCCACTTTGCATAATGAAACAGCACATCTGTCACCGGCACTGTGTATTCTGTTCTCTTTGTATATAATGTTTCCCCCCTGTTCATTGCACAGAACTGACTGGATGCTGCCGTTCATTTTGCACGGGCTATTCTATATAGGAAACCCACTTCTTTTTTGTTATAAATTAAAGCCAATTGTCTTTTGATTAAAACAGTGCATGAACAGTTTTAGAACAATTGTATTAAAAATTCTTTTTGTGACATATACACATAGACTTTTTTTTTTTAAAACCTTCCTAATCATATTGGCATAATGATTTTATCCCTTTGTTATTTTTTTTCTTATGATTTCTGCAGTAAAGCTTTCTTTGCTGCATTTTAGTAAAACTTGCTTTAAAACTGGTGTTTAACATTTCAGATTTCAAATAAAAATACTTAAAGACAACTAGAGCTTGCATATGAAACAATAATCCACGTGTAATCATTTCTTGTTGTCTTTTTGGTGCCTTGTTTTCTTCTTCCAAGAGAGACACTCTCCTGTTCAGATTACTGCTCATTCCTTCTGTCACTTCTGCTGACCCTTGAAATCTTTGAAGCGATGCAGATTGAAATGAGACATTAGACATTTTGTGTTTTGTTGCAAGCATCCTCCACTTTCAGACCATCCTCATGTCTACAACTAGGAGGGGTCTCCTCTTTTTCCTCCAAACCCTCCAACTTTGTCTGTCATGTCTCAGCCTGCCAGTTTTTTGTGGCTTCCCATGTGAGGTAGCAGAGCAGCAATCTAAGGATTCTTAGTTTTGAACTTTGTGGTTCCTGCCTACAGAGGTGTGCTGCCTTTGATCATGAGGATTTTATTTACAGCATGAGACCATAGCTCAGTGGCAGAGCATTTGCTTTGCATACAGAAGATTCCAGGTGCCACCTCTGGAATTTCCACACAGAACTGAGAAAGATGCTGTCTAGAACCCTGGAGAGTAGCTGCAAACCAAGGTGGGAACCAGGGAGTAGAGCCAGGACCTCTCCTACAGATGGGCAGTGTGGTCATCAGTGGGTGCACCCAGGTGTTGCCCCTGAATATATTCAAAGGATCTTACCTGAGAAAAATCAGGCTCAGCAGGAAGCAACCTGAGACATTTTTGACTGGGGGAAATATTAATGTCTACGTCTTTCTTAAGGGCTACCTGAGGAAGAGTATGCAGCAGCTCATGTTATTTTAAGGCTACAATCTTAAGGCAAATGTACCTAGAAATACAGCAATACCTTGGCTTTCATCGCTTTACTCTTTCAGCCATTATTTTTTAAAAAGGCCTTTACAGGCTTTTCCAGAACACCCTCTGGACAGGATGAGAACACAGCCCCAATCACATTTGGAAGTTCTGGCATGCTTGACTTGCAGATTGCATTATCCACAGGTCAAGTGCGATCCTGGCCCATGTGCCACCCTGGTCCAGGCCACAAAATGCCACCCCAATACCACATCACATCACCCCTCCACCAAGTGTGTCCAGGGGCCATCTGAGGGCCAGAGAGGTCACCCATGGGCTCCCCAGCCCCCGGAAGACCTTCTGAGACAAAAACTGGAGGCAACATTTTTAGGCCTTCTGGGGACCAGGGAGACCAGGGCTGGCCTCTCCGGCCTTTAAAAGGCCTCTGGACACATCCGGTAGGAGATGGTGCAGCATGTGGTGCAGCATTTTGTAGTCCTGGCTCTGGGCGGCACAGGGACCAGGGTCACAGTTGACCTGTGGATAATGAAATATACAGGTCAGGCACGCCAGACACTCCAACCCAACTGGAGCTGTGCTCAGGTCATGTTTGGAGGGTATTTTGAGGGCCGGGGAGGCCATGTGGGGATTCCCTGGCCCTCAGAACGCCTTTTAAAGGCATAAAAATGTCCCTTCTAGTTTCCCCCAAAAACTGGAAGTAGCATTAAAATGCCTTTAGAAGGCATTCTGAGAGCCAGTGAAGTCATCAGGACACCCTCCAGACATGACCAGAGTGCAACTCTGGACATGTTTGGAGGGCAACAGGTCCAGTTAATCCATGGGTTTGGAATCTGCAGCTAGATAAAACTGTGGGGCCTGAATCTGCAGATAAACAATCTGGACCCGTATTTACATTTTATGCCAGCCAAAATAAATTTTCAAGGTAAATAAAGATAGTGACATCTGCCACTGCAAGTCCAGGTCCAACAGTGCAAAAGTGGCTCTGCTGTTCAGTGAGCCACAGCCACCAGCACAAACAGTCAGAGGTCACATGCAGGTACCACCAGCCCATAAGGAACTCTGAGGTTCCTTATTCCTCTGAACTTTGAGGTCCCCCAGGGACTTGCAATGCAGGGGGAGCAGGTGAGGCAGAACTGCCCAGCACAGTCCGTGGAAAAGCGTCACAGTTATCCCACATGCTTACCCTTGAGAAAGCTCTCCTTACACCCGAGAAAGAAGTTCTAAGGAGAACCTCCTCGGGGAAAAGCAGCCACGATGCTTTTTCATGGACAATGACAGGGCAGTGCTGCCTCACCTGCTGCCCCTGCACTGCACATCCCTGAGGTCCCCTCTGCCCAGTGGGTATCCAGCACATCTGCCCACAAGATACCCACTTTACTCACAGGGGACATAATTAAGAAAACTCCCTTGGTGTGCTACTGCTTGGACTAAAAATGATCTTGGAAAGGAAAGTTCTTGGTGTATGCTGTTTGTGCTCTGTTTCTGCTGAATTGTTCCCCACTGGTTTGAAGATGTGTGTAGTGCCAAGCATCAGGCACAGAAGCAACATTAAACTACTGGACCATTCATGGCATGCATGTAGGAAGCAGGACAGAAATAAAGCTTGGTATAATTTCTGACTAGGCTGGAGGATACACAATTCTTTGGATTTTGATCCATAATGACATGTAAAATCATCCAAATCTCCAGGATTGCTTTGGGGAAACCCTTCATTTGTTAAAAAAAACAAAAACAAAAAAACAAAAAACACTATTTTTCTACCACTGATTTAATTCAGCATGCTACTTCTCTTTGCATGCACTAGCATTAAAAAGCTACTGTGACTTTCACATCTTTGCTTGACACAAACTGCAGAACTATAGGCAGAGCTGATAAAATCAATACTGTGATGCCGACATTTAACTCAGTAAGAG
This sequence comes from Tiliqua scincoides, assembly GCF_035046505.1. Classification (NCBI taxonomy): domain Eukaryota; kingdom Metazoa; phylum Chordata; class Lepidosauria; order Squamata; family Scincidae; genus Tiliqua; species Tiliqua scincoides. The sequence goes on from NC_089822.1 coordinate 196,421,110, forward strand.
ATCCCTGTAGGAAGGTCCAAGATTAAGAAGTGGTATAGGATGGAGAGGGCAAATTCACCTAGCCCAAAAGTTTTAAAGGGAGTTTGGAAATGGCAATACTACATCAGTAATATCTGGGTTGCTGGGGCTACAACCCAACACTTACCTGAGAGTAAAACCCTTTGAGAACAGTAGGACATGCTTCCAAGTAAATACACACAGAATTACTCTGTAATTCCTACTGATTAATAGTATTTTCCACTCTGTGAAAAGACTATTTTTACATAACAAAGCACTTTTGGCATTACATTAGCATTGCAGAACCAGATTGGCTAGACTATAAATGAACATAAATGCAATGAAATTAAATAATGCTGAAATAGCTGCAGCATGCGTTTTCTTTCAAGAATGTGTGCTTTTTTTGTAGATTTTGGGAGTTGGTCCTACTTAGATCTGTAAGAAGTCCCAATGTGCCACCTAGTGGCAATCGGCTGCATTACATGAAGTAGATCAGATTACTATCAGGGTGTATCTTGACGGGATTGCAAAATATGGAATATGTTTGAACAGGATTCAACATATGATTCAAAGATTGAATATGTTTCAAAACATGCAGAGTTGCTGAAGAAATGTAAAGTGGACACATCATCTCCTGGGGCGGAGGAGTGGACAGAAGGAAGTGCTGCACCCTCCTTCTTTTCAACCCCCCCCCCCCCGCTCAATTTCTGCAACTGCTTTTCTCCTGATCAGGTATCAAGAAAAGAACAGCCTAACCCATTCTCCTGCCAGCACATAGCATGCACTGCTACTGACAGAGCACACACTGTATGCTATAGTGGGGATGGTGGTGGTGGTAACCAGATGGCCTGGGGGAGGTACATAAAAATCTTTTTCATTTAATTCCCTATCAGTCATCTGGCATCCGATGGGTCTCTTTGGACCCACACCAGCTATTTAGCTGGCATAAGTCTGGGAGGGCGGGTCAGAGGGTATGTTGGACTGGGTGAAAGGGGTTAGGATTTGCTGTTGCCACCAAGATCTTCCCATCCCATCTCCAAACTGCCCTGGCATGGCCCAGTCTCTGCCCCCAACCACCTCTGATTCACCTTCACCCACTTCAGCCATCACCTTACCTGTTCTGGTGGATAATCTGTGGCCCACTACTGACAGCATGGGGCTTTCTGACAGGGCCTCTGAGAGGAATTTTATCTGGGGGTATGAAGTTTCTTTGGGCCCCTTCAGAAAGGGGAGGGGTGAAACAGCGGGGGGAGGGTGGTGATGGGTGAACAAAATTGGGATAGGGAGAGGCAAAACAGAGTGGGGGGGGGGGAGTGGAGGCTGCTGAAAAAGTCTTTGGAGCCCAGGTCTACCCACCCATGTGACATTGGCAGCTAAATTCAGCGATATGGAAAACCAAACACACTCCTAAGTCTCTCCAAAATCTTTTAAATATAGAAAATGATGCAAAAAATTAGCATCATCATATTTAGGCTCACACTAGAATGGAAAGTGTCCTGTGCTTACCAAAACTTGCTTCTGCAGCAGCTGTAGCCCCGCAGCTGTGTCCCTGAGCCCCTATACACTCCTTCATCATAAGCAGGTCCACAAGCCAAGGAGTTATTGTAGCAGGCCAGTTTCTTCCCAGATTTGACACTGTGTTAAGGAGTGCCATGTATGCATTCCTTGGCCCAGCACATATGGCTTACCAATAGCTGCAGTAATACCAATTACTATAGCAATACCAATTGCAGTAGCTGCAGCCACAAGCTCGTTGTAGTATCCTATCCCCAGCATCCCGTGCGGGCTACAAGTCAGAGTAGTTAGGAAAATGTAATATTCCAGGAAATTTGTGGGCCTCCTCCTTTGGCTCCTGGGCCCCCTTTTTGACCCTGGGCCTGGGTACAAATTATACCCCCTTTACCCCCCTCTCCTAGGCCCTTCTTCCTGGCTGCTGCACAATCACTAGCAGGCTGTAGAATGGCTACAAGCAGTGGTGTCGCTAGGGGGTGCGGGCTGCACCAGGTGACGTGCCAGGGGGTGATGCACCCTGGGGGGTGAAGCACTAAAATTGCGGCTTTAGGAGCTACCCTGTCATGCCATACACCGTTGGATGCGGAATTCCCAGCAGAATGCAATGCAATAAACTGAATTGAATTAGCTCCTTTCCTTCAAAAGTTATGGCCAAAAAACCAGAAAGAAAAAATGCATGGAGCCCTATAGAAAGTGAAAGTGAGCCGTATCACGTGTTTACACATGAGTAGGCGTACTTGCCATAGTCTGTCGGAAAGGGCAGACTGAGAGGAATCCAACGACACCAGAATGGTCCTGATCATATGAATGCAGCCCCCAGAGAAGGAGGTCCCCCCCCACTTGCAAGTATATTGAGCCCTATGGAAAGCGAAGCAGCCTCACGGTCGCATTTACTCATGAGTAGGCAGACGTGCCTTGGCTGATGGTTAGGCCAGGCAAAGAAGAATGTGAGGACACCAGAAGGGTCCCAATCCAATGGAACTGGAGCGCAACAAATGCTCCAGAAGGCAGCCCCCCCCCCACTAAAAAGAACAAAAAAAGAGGCTTGAGCTGGTAAGGGAAATCTTTTCTATTTTGCACTTGCAAAGCCAGGTGGGTCTTTATCTTGATATGCCTGAAATAGAAAAACTTTAAACTGAACACTGGGGAGGGCTGGAAATCTCACTGATTCTTTTTTTTGGGGGGGGGGGGTTATTGCAGGCAGACTACAGAATAAGCTCCATTGACCACTATGGGACTTACTTCTGAGTAGACATGCATAGGCTTGAGCTCACAGTCTGCAATTCTATCCACACTTTCCTGAGAGTAAGCCCCATTGACCACTATGGGACTTACTTCAGAGTAGATTCACTTGGTGGAACAGGACTGGCTTCCCTTATTTAAGTATTTATTTTAATTTGATTATTTATAATTATTTATTTTAATTTGCTTGATGATGTCACTTCTGGCTATGACATCAGTTCCAATGGGTCCTGGACAGATTGTCATTCTAAAAAGTGGGTCCCAGTGCTAAAAGTTTGAGAACTGCTGCAATAAGGTGTTAGTAAGTTGACACGGGTGTGTGTGTGTGTGTGACTCTACAAGTTTTCAAAATCACTAAAATCAGAGTCTAGAGAAATAATACCATCATGTTATGTATCAATCAATGTGTAATTTCATGCAGAATGCAATGAAATAAACCACACTGAAATATCTGTGTTCTAACAAAAGGTACAGCCCAAAAACCAGTGGGGGCGGGGCAATGGTACATCACCACACCCACCACCTGGGGCGTTGCCCCGCTCAGTGCATGGGGTGACGGGCAGGCCTCCCGCACCGGGTGACGCGAATCCTAGTGACGCCACTGGCTACAAGGCTGGGGTGACTGCAGTTCATTTGATGCACAGGATCTATCAGCATATCATTCCCATAGAACTGGGCTGTAAACTACACTCAGAGGAAAATATGATTTGCTTAGCTTTTCTCAGTCACAATCCCCATGTTCTTCAGTAACGATGGTTTCTGTCCCTTCTATAAACTTGCAGTGACTGTCTCATGCCTCAGTTGGGGCACACTTGATCAGTGGCATCGCTCGGGGGGGGGGTGACAGTATTTTCAAATAATGCCATATCTTCCAATTTGTAATTTAATACAGAATGCAATGAAACAAATTGCATATTGAAATAGCTCTATTCTATCAAACCTTATGGCCTAATAACCAGGAAAAGAAAACACAACAAAGAGTGGTTTTCTTTAACTCAAAACAGACCAATGAGACTGATTGTTCCAAGAGCCAATGAGGTATCATGACATAATAGAGAACCAATAAAGTGTTCGTATGAGTCAGCTCTCATTTCCATTTATCACAGCTCATACTAGAACTCTGATTCAATTGTGTGAGCGTCATCAAATCAGCCACTGGTTTTTTGTTGGATACTGATTAGTTGGGTGGCCTATCCTGTTAGGTTTTTAAATAAATCAAGTTAAGCAGGGATTGCACCAACCCTAGTGATGCCATGGCATTTAGGCTTCTGATATTGTATGATATTGTGTATGATATTGTAATTTATTCTGTGTGGTCTGGTATGGGAGGAGGTCCATCATGGGAGTGGCACAATTAGCTCTTGCACCAGGTGATGAAAACCCTAGCAACACCTCTGCGCAAGATGTAGATTCCAATCTCTGACCACAACTTTACAAACAGCATGTGGGTTATTTTATATATTTTAGAACATGTACATCCTGCCTTTCCTGCAAGGCAGCCTGAGGCAACTCACAACAATCATTAAAAGCCATAGAACAAACCTGTGAACAATAAAACTAATAAGTCAGCAAACCACAACCCCACCCCCATTACGAACAACCCAATACAAAGTGCAACGAAAAAAGCCATGTTTTAACCGCTCACTGGAAAATATGAAGTAAATGGTTCCTTAAATAAACCTTTAAGGAAGCAAAATGTGTGTTGGCCTGCGTTATCATGTGGGCTGTCCTTTCAGCACTGACACCTCAGCCAGCTTAGCAGCTGATGGTGATGCTGGGAGAGGCCAAGGGCAAGATAAAGAACTTCCTCAGGCTGCATCTGGCCCCCAGGCCTTATGTTTGACACCCCTGGTCTAAACCATCCACGCATCTGATCTTCTGAGCTGTAGTTTGCCTGGCAGGGACATTAGTAATGAGGATGGTGTGTTGGGATTAGCTGCCAAATGTAGTTTGTATCCTATGATATGTCATAGGGAAGTGGGTGGGGCAGGGGGTGGTAAGACATGCAATTTTCTGCTGTTTTTCTCTCTCCCATTGTTACTTATGGGGTTACTGCTACCTATGCCAGCTCTGGTCTAACATTTTTACAATATTAGAAGCATGCCATCTTCTGAAGATGGTTAGGATATGGCATTTGTTGACTCCTCTTCATCCCTTTCACACTCCTCCTATGTCCCTGCCCCAATCTCTTCCCCATTTTGGGCTCCCCCTGCCGGAGGAGTTGCAATGGTATCTGAATGATGTCTGAGCTACGATGGTGCAGCAATTTTATGGAATTGCAATGGCATCCGTGGCGTGCCCATTCTGGTCAGTCTGTTGTTGCACTGTTGACAGCCTGTTAAGGATATTCTGTCATATTTAGGATCGAGCTGCTAATAAAATTTCATGACATCTGTATCAGTGACGCACAAAGAGGTCCAGGCTAAGGGAGGCATAGCCACATGAAAACACACTCACTCTCCCCCTTCCTCCCCCTTAAGCTTGGAAGAAAAAAAAACAACACTCTCAACTCCTCTGAAAATAATTTTCTTTAAAAAATTCACCTCTTCTTGCTCCACTCAGAGGTTGGAAGAGCTCAGTAACACACTCCCTGAGGCAGCTGCATATCTGCCTCCCTTGGAGCTTTAGAGAACTAGTCCTTTGTGCAAGGCTTTTTTCATGGCCTGCTTTTTTCATGGCTTAAAAAAAAAATGGAGTCCACTCTTCCTGCTTCCTCTGGAGCTTGCAGATGCAGCTGGACTAGATAGGTCATTGACCTGATCCACAGAGCTCTTCTTGCGTTCTTATGCCCCGCTTTTTTTTTTCCCCCTTTGGAAGCCTGTGATGATTGCAGTGCTAACATGCTGAGGCAAAGCTTCAAGCTGCCTCCCCAGAGATGGCTGATGCTGGCACCCTACCAGATTTTTTCATTGGAAGCCAGCCATGATGGCAGCAAATCAGCTGTTGGCTGCTTCCCTATGTATTATCATGGTGTGTGCTGCTTTACTCACTGACTGTCCTCAAGAAGAAAGGAGCAAAGCAGAAAGGCAGGGAACTTTTTCTTTTTACTTGGATTCTTGAGCTTTGTTTCTTTTACTTGTGGGTCTGGTGAAGCTCTGCCCCCCCCCCCCGCCTGCATGTCATTGATCTGTATGCTAATAGTACCCAGCACTGCCTCTCCAGATCTTTCAAGCAGCTCAGTCCTAAAGGCGGAGCTGCTGGTGGGTGCAGCGGCACCAGAGTTGCTACTGCTGCATCCTGCAGCACCATAGCAGCCAACAGGTCTCCTTGGGACTTTTGTCTCCCCAGGAAAGCTCCAAGTCCCACAATGAGGCTTCTCAAGTCTGCACCGGCTATTTTGCTAGTGCAGACTTGAGGGACTCCCTGTCAGGCCTTCCAGCCCAAAACGGAGTTCAGGATCCAGCAGAGCAGAGCTCCACTGGTTGTGCCTCGCTCCTGCCCTGGTTCCTCCCCCACCCTGTCTCACTCATTTCCCACCTCCCCCTGCCCCAATACTACTTACTGCCAGCTGGTGCTGCTGGAGTGCCATCCGGTTGGCCTTATGAGCAGTGCTGAGGCTCAGCGCTGATTGGCACTGGCCCAATGCTGGCAGCCCCTCCTTTCTGTGCCTTACAACCTGTTTGCAACACCCAGTGCTGACACTGGAGCTCATCGCCAAAGCTGCTACTTTTTAGGATTGGGCCCTTAATGCTTCCAATCCTCCACCTCCAGGTGCTTCTCTGACATTTCTATTTAGATGCTTCATTGGCATCTGTAGCCCAGCCTAAGACTTATCTTTTTTAAGACACCTCTCCTCCCAAACCTTCCTTTCCTCACTTGTGTTTCTCAGCCTTCAACAGTGATGCCATCTAATGCGTTGTTCAGGCATGTAGCCTTGGTTTTCTCTTTGTCTCTTCTCTCTTGCCTTTGCCTCTTACTAGCCCCAGCAACATGAGCCAGCAGGACAGGAACCTGTCTCTTCATTCTGTGCGCATGGATGATAGTGTTATAAATCAACAAGCAAGCTGGCACAGAAGTGTAACAGCTGAATAACTATGGCATTGGATTGAAATCCAGTGGGACCAAGGCTTCCTGTACTGATTTAAATCCGGTTCATAACACATTAATCTATGCTTATGTAAAACAGGGTTTTGCGTGCAGAGTACATTTTTAACTCTAATTCATATGTTGTTATAGCATTTACATTTGCAATTTTTTCAATGGGAAAATATTGTGTTCAGATACACACACACAAAATCAATCCACAGAAGCAGCAACTCTCACCTGCATGTGAGATGTTTGTGCATGTGTTGATGTTTGTGCATGCCATAGAAATATTTGTTTAAGGATGCATATTTGCCTTTCTTTTGTTCAGTGGTAATAATAGTCTGAGATCTGCTTAGTCTGCTTTATACGGAGGATAAGGTCAGTACTGGGCAACACCAGGCAGTGGTGTCACTAGGATTCACTTCACCCAGTGCGAGAGACCTGCCTGTCATCCCATGCAGTGGGTGGGGCAACGCCCCAGGTGGTGGGTGTGGTGATGTACCATTGCCCTGCCCCCACTGATTTTTTGGCTGTACCTTTTGATAGAACACAAATATTTCAATGTGGTTTCTTTCATTGCATTCTGCATGAAATTACACATTGATTGATATATAACATGATGGTATTATTCCTCCAAATTCTGATTTTCGTGATTTTGAAAATGTAGAGTCACACACACACATACACCCCCTGTCAACTTACTAACACCTTATTACAGCAGTTCTCAAACTTTTAGCACCAGGACCCACTTTTTAGAATGACAATCTGTCCAGGACCCATTGGAAGTGATGTCATGGCCAGAAGTGACATCATCAAGCAAATTAAAATAAATAATTATAAATGATTAAATTAAAATAAAATAAATAATTAAATAAGGGGGGCCAGTCCTGTTCCACCAACTGAATATTCTCTGTAGTCTGCCTGCAATAACCCCCCCCCCCCCCAAAAAAAAAGAATCAGTGAGATTTTCAGTCCTCCCCAGTGCCCAGTTTAAAATTCTTCTATTTTAAGCATATCAAGATAAAGACCCACCTGGTTTTACAAGTGCAAAATATAAAACATTACCCTGACCAGTTCAAGTCTCTTTTTTTTGTCCTTTTTAAAGGGGGGGGAGGCTGCCTTCTGGAGCATTTGTCGCGCTCCAGTTCTATCGGATTGGGACCATCCTGGTGGCCTCAAATTCCCCTTTGCCTGGTCTGATCACAAGCCAAGGCACGCCTGCCTACTTGCAAGTAAACGCAACTGTAAGGCTTAGTCTCGCTTTCCATAGGGCTCAATACACTCGCAGCTGGGAGGGAGGGACCTTTTTCTTGGGTGTTTTTGGGGGGCTGTATTCATTGGATCAGGACCATTCTGGTGTCGTTGAATTCCTCTCAGCCTACCCTTTCCGACACACTAAGGCAAGTTCGCCTATTCAGGTGTAAACACACAATACGGCTCCGTTTCACTTTCCATAGGGCTCCATGCACTTTTTTTCTTTCCGGTTTTTTGGCCATAACCTTTGGAAGAAAGGAGCTATTTCACTCTGGTTTTTTGCATTGCATTCCACTGGAAATTCCACATCCAATGATATATGGCATGATGGGGTTGCTCCTTAAACCACAATTTTAGCACGTCATCCCCCCAGTGCGCGTCACCCCCCTTGCGCATCACCCAGTGCAGCCCACACCCCCCACACCTGCTAGCAACACCACTGGCACCAGGGCATTTCAACCTGTACTGTGTACTTATGAATACATTTACAGAAGCAGGTGGCTAGCATCTCAGAGTGTTTCTTGCATGCTACCTTGCTTTCTTTGTTTCTGAGTTGAGATCAAGCCACGTTTTGCTTTGGATATCCAGGCTTGTGGTGTTCTAAATAAGAATTGCTCCCCTGGCTTTTAATAACCAGCTTCCAAAACAGAAAAAAGTCTGAAGTTTCTTTAGGAGGATTAAAAAGATCTTATTCACACAAAAAAATCTAATTCCAAATTGGGAGCACAATAATAATTAAAACTTCTTGCATCTGTGTTCCACTCCCCAGCTCTTGTCTGATGTTGGAAAATATGTGCAGAAGTATGCTTATCTATGGCCAGCAGGTGGCAGTAAAGTCAGTTTCAAGTTGAATTTCTCATGGATTTCAATTTAATCAGTGGGTGCCTTCATGCTGTTCTTTTGCTATGGAATTGCTACCCTTGTTTCTTCATTGCAACTTCTTCTTCTTCTCCATCTTTTTTTGCTACCCTTGTTTCTACCCTCTTTCTCCACCACACATCACAAGAAGCCACTTTCCCCTACTTTTTCCCAGGAAAAGGGGGGGTGGGTTTCTACAAGGGCACATCTCCACAGCTCCAACTGAGAAAGTTTTGTGAATTATCACTCACTCTCCCTTCCTTGCACTCTGCACCTGCTAGGTAAACTTTGCCTCCCCTCTTTTCTTTGACTGGAACATGGAATGAAGCAGCCACTCCTTCCCCTCAGCCACCTCCAGTACCAGCTTCCTTGTTCCTTTTGTACTTCAGTCCAGAGCAATGGTCAATCTACCCTTTTTGGTCTACTTTGACAGTTACTGCCATTTTAAAGAGGAAATAATTCATTTTATACATGCATACAATTCCACTGACCCCACAAGTAGGGTGCATTAAGGGGAGTGGGGGGGGGGAAGAGTTCCAGGATGTCTTACTGCAGCAGAAACAAAGATGGTCATCAGCAAGGATGCTCAGGTGTATTTTTCAAAGAATCAGCGAAATATCAGAGTCATATATGATAGTGATATATGTTATTGTAAATGGAAATATTTTCCCTAAGAGCTGTCTGACAGACACTATGTAACTCATGTTACATTAAGAGCCCAATCCTATCCTTATATACCCTGCTAGTGCAGCCACACCAAGAATAGGCATGCTGTATCCAGCAGGGTGGTGTGGATTGCGAGGCTTCAGATAGGAAAGGGGATTTAAATCCCCTTATCCCTTGGTAAGCTTCCTGCTCTACAATGAGGGCCCAATCCATCCAACTTTCCAGCACTGGTGAAACCGCAATGCAGTCCCAAGATAAGGGAATAAATGTTCCCATACCTTGAGGAGGCCTCTGTGACTATCTCTCCACCACAGGATGCTGTGCAAGCCCCATTGGCACCAGCACAGGAAAACTGAATAGGATTGGGCCCTGAGGGTGCAGTCCTAACCCCTTATGTCTGCACTTTCCAGCACTGGCATAGCTGTGGCAGTGGGACATGTGCTGCATCCTGCAGTTGGGTATCACTCACAGAGGCCTCCTCAAAGTAAGAGAATGTTTGTTCCCTTACCTTGGAGCTTCATTGCCCTTAGGTCAGTGCTGGAGAGCCTGAGTCTCCTCTTACCTGCACCAGCAATTTCTTTTTTAAAAAATTTTTTAAATATTTTTCAAAAACAAATATAAACAAACACACATAACACAAAAAACAGAAACAAAAAACATAATACCACAACGCGCGCGCGCGCGCGCGCACACACACACACACACACACACACACACTAAAAGAAGGGTGCAGGAAATCATGTATCACTAAAACTAATAAATCATTACCTATCTTAATCAATTCCCTCGCCTAAATTTACCTCTTAATATCATTTTTCCTTCATCATATCAAATTATATATGTAATACAATCATCTACATGCCCTATCATATATTTCTAAAACTTCATTTTCAACATAAAATGTTTCCATTGTTCAATTTGTGCCCGTTTTCATTGGTGATCCAAAATTTCTGAAAGTCTGTCCATTTCCATCACATTCATTATTTTCTCTTTCTCTTCTTCCTCACTCTCCATGGAACATGTCTCAAAATTTTGACTTTATTGTCATCTGCTATCCATTCCTTTTCCTGTGAGGCCTTCAGTAATTTTTCTCTGTAAAAGGTTCTGATGAATTTCACATAAATTTCTCTTGATAATTCGTGTTTTCTCAGATAAAAAATGCTCCCTCTTCTCACTGGATCAAGTTCTTTAAATATCTCCTCCATCGGTGTATCAATCCATTCTGACATTAATCTGACAATCTGTTGCGACATAACTTCTCCTTTCTCTTCTGGTGTATTTTGTATCCTCACCACTTGAGCTGCACTATCCATCTGAATTTCCATTAGCATTGTCTCTGCATCATGCTGGTTTTCTTCTGTCTCTGATATTTTATCTTGATCTTTTCTTATAAGTTCATCTAATTGTTTAGCTAAAGCATCTACACTGGCTTGGGTCTGTACAGATTGGTTTATTTGTTGCTGTACCATTGCCAACAGTTTTTCCATATTATCTTGCATAGTCTGTTTCCAGTCTTTCCCTTTCAATTCCTTTTGTGTTAATTTTCCAAGCCCCATCTCCGACACTGGCAAGCTTCGAACTTTCACTGTTTTAGCCGCCATCTTCGTTCTTCCTTCCTGTAGAGCTCAAATATCTGTTATCAAACAAATCACTTTCACTTTGACTTTCAATTATGTATATATCACAGCACATCAACAATCAATCCTTAATCACTCATCAACAATATCAAAAGAAAATTATAAAGTCAAGTAAAGCCTTTTGCTCGCAATGTTCTTTAAGACCACTAGATGTCCTCAGTGTATTATCTTCCTTGCTCCACACAAATATATAAACACAAATCCAGTTCTTGCAATGTCTTTTTAATCCCACTAGATGTCACTGATGCACTGTTCTTGCTTTGTTTATATTTCTTTGTTTATAGTTATAGCCTCCGCAATGCTATTCTTCAATCCGCAGGAATCCAGCCACTCTTTCGGGCAATCCCAAACAACAGCATCGAACCAAGGCAATAAACGCTCCAATACACAAACTTTATCCAAGGATAGTTAATTTGTAATCCTCCGAAATTCATAGTTGTAAAGTTGTAATATTTTCAGATAACCATAACAAGCTTGGTAAATCTCTTCTACGATTTCTCCTCACACCGATAAACAGCTGGGGGGAACCTCCCCCCTCCTCTTCTTCTCACTGCAAGAAAAAACCAAATCAGGCAATCAAATTACTCAGTCCACACGAGGCATACACAAACGGAATAACACTTACTTAAGTCTTTCAACGTCTTTCCCTTCAGCTTGGTTCAAAATGAATTTTTCACCATTGCTACCAAGACGGCGGAATCTCCTGGGAACGCCCCCCTGGCTGGGCCTTATCTCCTCAGGGATCAGCCATCACATGGAGGAGTTTGTCTCTCCTGACAAACAATCCTCAGATCTCCTCGGATCCGCAGTTTTTGGGAAAAAACAGAGTGCCTTTCAAGAGCTCAAGAAAGGCACGTCTGCTCAGCTGCTGGCTGGCCCCTGCACCAGCAATTTCACTGGCGCAAGTCTGAGGAGACAAAGAGGAGACAAAGAGGCTTGAAAGAGAGGGGACAGGATCTGATAGGATTAGGCCATAAAGCTACAATCCTGGCAGATTTACCTGGGAGTAAGTCCTACAGGACACACTGAGACTTATTTCTATGCCAAAGCTAGCACTCTAGTTTACCTTTCATATTCATTTGATATATTTTAAATTCAATTTTTCAGCTTTCATACATTTGTTTTAAATGCTTGGAACTGTCTCCAAGAGTTCAGGATGAAATGAGCTAGATCTTGGAATGAAGTATAATAAGTTTCAAAGTGGGAATAAGTGGCAGGAGAAAAAAAAAACCACTGTAAAGAAGAATTTTTATAATAATTTATTTTGCTTTTCTTTGATTTTTTGGATGTAGTCTTAGTGAGGCTATGGGGAATGTCATGATGAGCTCCTTCACATCAAAATTTACCATTATAATACTGGTCACATGAGCTGACTCATAACTATATCTCTCTGGTCTATTTATGATGATGATGAATACTTATGTATCACTGTTTAGCCAAAAAGTAGTTCACAAAGCTATTTAGAGCCTAATGCTATTGAAGGGCCCTACCCGATCCATTATTCTATTAAAGGGCTAAGTGTCGTAAATATTCTATAAAGCGCTTTTGGCACCCAGCAAGTAAGTTGCACTGGTGGGGAGGCCTGCACCATCCCATGGATGTCACATCCTGTTGACAGCTGCCAGAACAGTTAAAGTTTGTGCTGGGTGGTAGAAGGACATTCCAAGGATGGGGAGGGGTGTTTCTGGGTGGGGAAGGGCAGAATGGGGAGCAAGTTAGGCCCAGAAGGAAAAGGGCTGCAGAGCACATCACATCCTAAAACCCATCCCAGGCTTGCCAGTGTTACAAGGGGCTACTCAATTTTGTGTCAGCTGGCACAGATCCGAGTAGCCTCAGGCTGAACAGGCTGGGGTGCTACACTGTGTAAGAGAACAAATGTTCCTGCCTGCTTCAATCCAATGCTAGATACAGTGTGGGCCTTGTGGGTTCACTGCACCAGCGTTGGAAAGGATTGGACTGTTACACAGCAAAATAAATCAATAAATGGTTGCCCGTTCTCAAAGCGTTCCCAGTTGAAAAAGAAATGAAGCAGGGACACCAGAATAGCTGCTGGAAAAGATGCCATGCTGGGGTAAAGAAGGACAGTTGCTTTTCCCCTGCTAAATACAAGAAGACACCATTTTACAAAATGCCTCTTTGCCCAGTCAGCAGAGGTGACTGCCAATCTAACACTGCAGATTTCATTTTTGTTCTGATCAGACTGAAGTATTCAGACATGGGAAAACACAATGTACTAAACTTTATCTGGTCCTCTGAATCTCTCAGAACAAATACATTATGTACACTGGACATATTAGGAAATCCACAATACTATGGAGAATGGTGCCTCACATCCACAGATCTGTGTGTTGTCACTGTTCACACATCTTGTTAATATAGAGGCGATGTGGTAATTAGGGCGCAATCCTATCCTGCGCTGGAACAGGCAAACTAGGAGGCTTAGGGGACAAAAGTGGCTCAGCCAGAAGCAAGGGGAAACTTTTCCCCTTACTTCTGGGAAAGCCGCCCTTTACCCTATGGGGCTCCTTGGACTTGCGCCACCTCTGGAGGCAGCACAAGTCTGAGGAGAGCAAAGCGGCTTGAAGCTGCTCTGTTCTCCCTGGGAACGGGGGTTGGGATCCAGCATAACTGCCAGATCCCAGCCCCCCCTCCCACTTCCCACCTGCTCACCCGCAGGGCCGCTCACTACCTGCCCTCCTCCTGCCCAGGAATGCCTCCCTCCTGCCTCCTCCCCATCCACCCCCACCTACCTTTGCTCCTTGAGTTGGCCCATCCAGGTGTGTGGAGGAAGCCATCGTGGAGGATTGTGTCAGTCTTCACAGGCTGGTGCTTCTCTGAGCACAGGCCTGGCTTCCTCCCAAGTCAAGGGCTGGATTGCACCCTTAGGTAAGTAAAACTTATACTGATGTAAATGCCAACATTTGATGCTGTACGGAAAAAGGAAATAAATGCTTGAAAGTTCAACTTATTTTATAAAAGCTTATTGATGAATCACACCAGTAAACAATTACTGTGTATACCTATGGTATAACCTGCAGATATTCTCCATGGTGAATATGATAGATGTTACAACTATTGGACATCAGTTTACCAAATTAATGCCACAACCATGAAGTTGTTGATAACATCTGAAAGCACCCACAAAGATCAGAGTATTTCTTTTATAACACTTCTATTATAGTAGCCAGTCATGTAAATGGCAGTGGCATCACTAAGGTTTGCATCACCCAGTGCAGCAGGCCAGCACTTCACTGCCATGATGAACCTCCTCCATTCATTGGGTTGGGCAATGCCCCAGGTGGTGGGTGTGGTGATGCACCATTGCCCCACATCGCTGGTTTTTCAGCTATAACCTTTCATAGAATAGAGATATTTCAGCATGATTTGTTTCATTGCATTCAACATGATATTACACATCAAATGATATATAACATGATGGTATTATTCTAAAATACCAAGATGTTAAACATTTTTTAAAATTTTTGTGTCACCCCCCATGTGTGTCACCTGGTGCAGCCTGCACCCCCCCAGCAACGCCACTGAGTGGGGCTAATTATACTAATAATTTGGGCAATGCATGAATGAAGCAGATAATTGCTATTTTTCAGAGAACATCTATATTTCATTACACATTAAATTGCAAGGTGGGTTATGTTTTTTCACTTAACTTTTGATCTCTGAAACGGTAAGATTAAAAGAAAAAAAATTCCCCTAGCTATTTTTTTTATAAAGGCACAATTGACAAATCACTCCAGTAGGCACAAACTATATCTTCATTGCATCCACAATGAAATATTAGGAAATGTTCTTTCCTGATGAATTAATTACACAGCCAACACACATTTTGCTTCCTTAAACGTTACACCAATTCCTGGGTATATTTGGGGTGCTGATTCCAAAAATGGCATCCGTTTTGCCCTATCACGTCTAGTTTTGGAGACACGGCATAGCCTCTTTAGTGAATGGTTCGAGCAGCTTCCTCATGAAGAAGCCTACATGACTTCCTTCTGGGAGCCTTCTGCAGCCTCCTTGCAGGGGATTCAGGGAGCCCTGTGCAGCTGTCCGCAGGGCTCCCTGAAACTTCACAAGTGAAAGTGGAGCAATCGCGCTCCACTTCTGCTAAACTGGAAGTGGAGTGCGATCGCTCCACTTTCACTTTTGAAGCATCAGGGAGCCCTGCGGACAGCCACGCAGGGCTCCCCACCCCCCTGGGAGGCTGCAGGAGGCTCTGTTAAGTTTACCCAAGCCCCTGCAGCTCCCCTGAGCAGCACAATCCTGAGTGGCCGCCTCCCCCCCCCTCAAGAACTTACTGCAGCTTTCAAACTCCCTGGGAGTTTGAAAACCGCAGGCTTAATGCATCTTTTCATTTGCATTTTTACCATGTTCAGAATAGTTTGGGAAGAAGCAGAATGATGCAGAATGTCAAGGTAACATGAAAGTAAAAGCATTGGTGTTCTGCTCCACACACCGAACAGAGACCAATGAAGCCAAGAGAATGTGCAAAGTCACCCTTACAATTCCAGAACGGTATTTGAAATGATTTGTTGCCTGTGTAACTTCTCCAGGCGTTCCCTCCTTTCTGAATTTTGAATAATGTCTGCTTGGACAACAGTTGCAAAGAGAGAAATGCCTTAGCCTATACACATACATTCCCCCCCCCCCCAAAAAAAAAATTCCAAACGATGAATCACTTGACTAGGAGCATGCATAAGAAATTTTGGTGTGCACCCTGAGGTGAGCGGAGTCATAGGGTCATAGTACCAATATCTAGATGTTGCCTGGCTCAGGAAAGCTACCCGGTAGCCCCTTGGACTTGGTTTGCAAAGCCAACCTCAAAGGTTTTTTGACCTGGGAAGGTGGTGCAGTTCAGCTTCTTCCATCCTTAGGAGTTGGCATGGCTCCAACTCCAAGGAGTTGGTAGGGCACGTGGTGCCCATTGATATCCTGCAACTTGGAGTCATGGTGGGAATGCCTGTAAGGGAAGGAGAAATGTTCACTCTCTTATCTATGTTAGAGCACAATCCAAGGCATGTCTACTCAGAAGTAAGCCCCATTGAGTTCAATGGAACTTTCTCCCATGTAGGTGTGTATAGGATTGTAGCCTTTGATGCCTGCACAAGGGGGGCGGGATTTTGAAGTGTGAGGCAGGACTCGCTGCTGTTTAATTTTAAATTCAAGACTGGCTTATTAGCAAGTGTGGCCCAATGTTATTCCAAATCTCACACTTTGGAAGGGTGTAGCTGGGACAGAAAAACAGCACATATCTGCGGCTTCTCTGAGCCTGCCTTACAGCCTGATCTCCATGGGCCTCTGACATCTCTTATAGTTCCATCCATATGACATTGTTCCAACTGCACACACTCTCACTGCCCTCCTCCCTGCTCTGAGCTATCTCTGAAGCATTGGATGTTCATGGACTCTGGAACCCCACCCAGCCTGATCACTCTGAGATGAAGTGAACTGTGCCTGTCCCATACTGATTACATACTTGGGTACAGAAGTGTGTGGAGCTGTCTTTATCATTGTCAGTGTGCTGCTAGATCATTCATTCACCATCTGAGTAGAAGCCTTTTCGTCCTTCCTGTAACAAAAGCAGCCCAGTGGCATTCAGTGCAGCCCTTGGCCTCTTTAGGAAGGCTTGAACTAGAGATTGTCCGGGAGACCCAAGAGAGCTCTTTTCCTGCTCCATATGGATTACATCTTTTAATGATGGAACAAAGTCAAAGTCTTCCTGGACTGATCCTCATTATGCATAGCTTGTTTTTTTCTATTTGTATAACTTAAATAGAATTACTCCTGATGTTTCCCCAATACGAAAATCGAAGCATGCCAGTTAGCAGATTAAATTAAATCCTCAAGGTAGGTCTCAGTGCTCAGTGATATCAATGAAGAAATTTCAGGCTCACACATCTTGACAGGAGTGGTGACTTGGATACAATTCTCCTAATACTAAATGGGTCAAGACTATGGGAAGTTTTTGCCCCAGTCGACTCAAAAGAGAAAGCCCCAGTGCTGTTGGTAGTGGCAGTTGCCAAGAAAGGGTGACAAATTTACGGAAGACAAGTCTGCCAATAGCTGCCAGTGATGATAGCTGTATGCTACCTTCATGTTCTGAGGCAGTATGTCTCTTAATACCAGTTGCTTAGAGGTAGCAGTGGCAGAGGGTGACCGGCCACTGTGTCCTGCTTGCGGCTTTCCCTTAGTGCAGTTGGTTAACGTGGGAAACAGGTTGCTGGATTAGATGGGCCTTTGGCCTGATCCAGTAGGGTTCTTCTTATGAGGTATATGAAACTGGAACATGGTGCGTCTTCAGCCGGAGGACGCAGAGGAAAGAAAAATCATGGATTTGAGACTAATGACTGATTAATGTATATGAGCAATGATTGATTTGAGAAAAAACAATTGGGCTGCGATATGAGCAGCTTGCTGCAATATTTCACAAGGATTAGATATGGCTGTACCTTCTTCTGCCCCACCCCTAAATCAGAATTGTTCTAGGGTTGTTGTTTTTTAAAAAGGCCTTTCACTGTGGTGACTCATCATGTCTAATGTGGCCTGGGAATTTGAATCCACCTCAGAGTTATGAAGTCCCTTGAGGGCTGAGAGTTTATCTGTTGGCAGCAATGAGAAATGTGGAGAGAAATTGTTAAAGATAGTTGCTGATCATTCCAGCTAAGCTAAGCATTGTCTTGTCTAGAATTACAGCCAGCAGTTGCAAGGTGAAGGGATGGAGAAAGGTTAGGTACCGAAGACTTTTCTGGTGAGATAAAGAGAGGGCGCTGTTTCTATAGGTGTCGGGACAATAATCAGACAGACCTCAGTCTGAAGGGTGACAGCCATCCTGAGGAACAGATAGGAGACTTCAAATCAGTCAAAAACTTCACAAAAAGGTGAATTATGAACAAGGTACTTTCCAAAAGGCTCCTTGTAGCCCTCTCCAAAACAGGAATTCTTTGCCATAGGAAGTAGTGATGGCATCTTGCCTAGATGCCTGTAAGAGGGGATCGGACAAATTTCTGGAGGAAAATTACAGGTCATGGGTTACAAGTCATGGTAGGTATGTGCAAGGTAGGCTGCCTCTGATTGCCGGATGCAGGGCAGGGCAGGGCAGGGCAGGGCACCAGGACGCAGGTTGTGTCTGTTGTCTAGTGTGTTTCCTGAAGCATTTGGTGGGCCACTGTGAGATACAGGAAGCTGGACTAGATGGACCTTTGGCCTGTTCCAGCGGGGCTCCTCTTATATAGGTTTGAAAAACAGAATCCCATGAGCTGAGGGGCAGCACCTAAGGAAACCCCTTGACCCCCACTGCAGGGGTTGCATCACACACACCCTTTTTTATTTTCCTTGTCAGAAAGGAGGGACTCAAGGCAGCTCATAAATCAACATTAAAACGGTCAATAAAACACAACTGAAATAATAATAACAAGTAGCTTAAATTGACAGGCAGTAAAAGTGGCAGAGACACACTCAAACCAAATGCCTGTCTGACAGGATTGTCTTAATGTTCCTATGGAAAAATGTGTTTGTTTGTAGCATGTGGTTGTGTCTTAACACAGAAGACACAGAGGCTCCCTGGATGCCAAATACAAACCTGACTGTGTTGCTTTGCCTTGTTTCCGAGGAGTCAAGCACAACATACACTCCTCACTGGGACAGGAGTAGATATGCTATTTACAGCCCAAATATGTTTATTTTGTGTTTTTTTAAAAATGGAAATGTTTCCTGTTTGTGCTCATATGCCAGATTTCACTAATGGCTGGCCACATTTTTCTGTAACAATTTCTGTAACAAGCACCACTCAGTGGCATCGCTAAGGTTCGCGGCACTGGGTGCAGGAGGTTAGTGTGTCACCCCCATGCAGTGGGTGTGGCAACACCCCGGATGGTGGGCGTGGCTATGTACCATCGCCCCACACCCACTGGTTTTTGGGCTGTACCGTTTGATAGAACACAGATATTTCAACACGGTTTGTTTCATTGCATTCTGCATGAAATTACGCATTGATTGATATATAACATGATGGTATTATTCCTTCCAACTGTGATTTTAGTGATTTTGGTCACTAGTGTCACCACCCCCCCCCCCCGGCTGTCAACTTACTAACACCTTATTGCAGCAGTTCTCATACTTTTAACACTAGGACCCACTTTCTAGAATAATAATCTGTCTGGGACCCACTGGAAGTGATTCACCAAATGAATTTTCTCTATAGCCTGCCTGCAATACCCCCCACCTCCCAAAAATCAGTAAGGTTTTCAGCCCTACCCAGTGCCCAGCTCAATTTAAGATCTTCTGTTTAAACCAGATCACTGTCAGGATCCACCCGGCTTTGCAAGTCTAAAAAAGAAAAAAAATTCACCTTATCAGCTGAAGCTCCTATTTTTATTCTCGGGGGGAGGGCTGCCTTCTGGAGCATTTGTTGAGTTGCACATTCATCAGATCAGGACCGTTCTGGTGACCTCACATTCCCTTTTGCCTAGCCTGACCACGAGCTAAGACACGGTTGCTTACTCGTGAGTAAACGCAACCGTATGGCTGAGTTTCACTTTCCATAGGGCTCAATACATTCATCTACTTGGAAGGAGGAACCTCCTTCTCGGGTATTTTTGGGGGCTATGTTTATTGGATCAGGACCATTCTGGTGTCATTGGATTCCTCTCAGCCTGCCCTTTCCAAAGGACTAAGGAAAGTTTGTCTATTCACGAGCTGATGTGCAATGTGGCTCAGTTTCACTTTCCATAGGGCTCCATGCATTTTTTGTTTTCCGTTTTTTTGCCCATAACTTTTGATAGAAAGGAGATATTTCAGTCTGGTGTTTTTCATCGAAATTCTGCAACCAACAGTATATAAGTTGATGGCATTATTCCTAACCACCACAATTTTAGCACGTTGCCCCCCCCCGTGCACGTCACCCCCCTTTGTGCATCACCCAGTGCGGCCTGCACCAACCGCACCCCAGAACAACACCACTTGTGTGCATTTAGGCTGCTACCTAATGTCACCACCCCAGAGGTTCCACACTACCACACTACCACACCAGAGGTTCCCAAACTCTACAAGAGAGTAGGGACGTCACTAAGTACCTGCAGGGTGTGTGTGTGTGACTGCGGCAAAGGCACTTCCAAGATTGTGCCACTGTTGCAAAGGAAATTTTTAAAAAACATAACTTGGGGTGCTACACTTCCCCAAAGGGTGTGGTAAGTCCATGCCCCCATCTGTGAGAATCCCTGCACCTCAGAACAGCTCCCTAAAGCAATTGTGACCCAGTTTTTGTTGTGAAACTGGAAGTGCGTCACAAATGCTTTCAGGAGCAGTTCTGAGGTGTGGGGAGTCCCACAGAGAGGGGCATGGGCTCTCCACACCATCTAGGGAGGCATAGGTACATTTTAAAAAACTTTTCTTCACAGTGGTGGTATGATCTCAGAAGCACCATCACCAAAATCACAGCATCGCCACGCCCTTATAGAGGTAGCAAACTTTTCCCCCCTGGTTGGGGTGTCAAAGCACCCTTGTTTGGGAAATGCTGCTAAACACATTTACATTTCAGTATGTTCCATTAAACTCAGTGGGGCTTACTTCCGAGCGCCTAGGATTGCACTGCTAATTTCTTCATAATCCAGATGTCCTTCAAGGGCATCACTTGCCCTACAACTCACAACATGCACACACACACCCCCCCCCCCCAATTCACAACATTAAAGAAGAAAAGGTTGAAAGTACAGATGATTTTAAATCCACACATAATTTGTAAGAGGCAGTGAGCTGCACTATTCCAAATGCTGAACTGATTAGCATTCCAAACACTACAATAATACAAACAGAAGAACTTCAGATGTTAGGTTCCTGAGAAGCGTAAGAAGTGACGTAACTGTAGACCTTAGTCCTTAGCCAAACTAAGAGGACTCTGGGAAAATGCTCTAATATGGTCTGTAAAAGAGAATCAATCTCTCAATTTCTTCCTCATGCCAAGGTTGTGATTCATTTCCTATAGTCACCATAGCCCAATTCATGAAAATTAAATTGTTTATGGGGAGTAACCCCACATTCAGTACATATGTATACATATCAGTACATATACATACATATCACATATGTATTAAACACAGAGATGCTGGCATCCATGCTTCCATTCCCCCTCTACCCAGGTACAATGTTCTTAGGGTCCAATCCAACAAAACAGCTAATATTATAATACCGTTGTACAAATCGATGGTAAGGCCACACCTGGAGTATTGTGTCCAGTTCTGGTCGCTGCATCTCAAAAAAGACATAGTGGAAATGGAAAAGGTGCAAAAGAGAGTGACTAAGATGATTACTGGGCTGGAGCACCTTCCTTATGGGAAAGGCTACGGCATTTGGGCCTCTTCAGCCTAGAAAAGAGGCGCCTGAGGGGGGACATGATTGAGACATACAAAATTATGCATGGTAAGGATAAAGTGGATAGAGAGATGCTCTTTACACTCTCACATAACACCAGAACCAGGGGACATCCACTAAAATTGAGTGTTGGGAGAGTTAGAACAGACAAAAGAAAATATTTATTTACTCAGCATGTGGTTGGTCTGTGGAACTCCTTGCCACAGGATGTGGTGATGGCATCTGGTCTGGACGCCTTTAAAAGGGGATTGGACAAGTTTCTGGAGGAAAAATCCATTATGGGTTACAAGCCATGATGTGTATGTACAACCTCCTGATTCTAGAAATGGGCTATGTCAGAATGCCAGATGCAAGGGAGGGCACCAGGATGAGGTCTCTTGTTATCAGGTGTGCTCCCTGGGGCATTTGGTGGGCTGCTGTGAGATACAGGAAGCTGGACTAGATGGGCCTATGGCCTGATCCAGTGGGGCTGTTCTTATATAGCTGGGCTTGGAATTCTTCTGCCTGAATGGATTGTTTGTCCTGATGATGTGTGTGAACTGTGCATTTGCAAACTGGGGTTTTGAGAGAGATTGCCAGAGACTGATAGCCTCCTACATAGTAACCTGCAAAGAATCCTGTTACCTGAACAGATGCCAACAGACAAGGAATGATGCAAATGTTGTAATTTTAGTATTGTGAGTAAAGCGGTATTCTGTATTGTTTCTTCTGACTGTTTATAGGAGACAGTGTAAGGCAAGGAATGTCTATAATTGTTTATATAAATCAGAATATGAATAGTTTGTATAAATGTAAACACTATTACCCTGGCAGTGAGAGGGGGGGGGTAAAAGTTAGATAGGCATATTGGCTACCTGGCCTCTACTTAAAGACCTCCCATGATATTGTGAACCATCAATTTGAACATTACACACTAGCCAATTTTGCATAGCTACTTTACCAATTTTACTGTTGTATTTGCAAAATCAAAACAGTATTTTTCTGGCACCTGGGATATCCAATATCCATGGTTTCCCAAATTTGGACTTTATGGGAAATTGTGGTTTATTACAAGCTGAAAGTGAAAGCTATCTATCCCCATTCATTATGCAAAAGGAATAGAGGGAATATGTGAACTCAAATGTAAGTTCTTCTTTGCTTTGCTGGTGCGCATAACAATAAATCAGGGGGTTCTCAAAATCCTCTGGAGTTTTACTCCTGAGGTAAGTCTTGGCAGGGGAAGGGGGATCGCAGGGATTGCGAAAACCGGGTCATGACCTTTTCTTTTTTATTCTCTGCATGTTGTGTTTATTCTCCGCCTTGTGGAGACACACACAGGGCTTCCCGCCCCCCAGGGTGCTGCTGCTTTACTGTGTAAGTAAAGGACAGCCCCTGGCCCCCTGCTGACAGCAGTGTGATCCTGAGGATCACCTCGCTGCATTCCCTCTCCCCACCCCTTTAAGGGGAAAAGGCAGAGGGACTCAGACTGGGGCATTGCAATGCCCCAGTTTGAGAACCTCCGCAGTAAACCATGGCTTAGCATCCACTGTGTTTACACAATGTACCCTAACCTAGGCTTTTATGTCTTACTGAATCTTATAGCCCAGTCCTATTCAGCACTGGTGCAGCAGGGCCGCCTGGCCCATGCTGTATTCAGAGCTGAAACAGAGGAGGCTGGCAGTAGCATATTGCTCCAGCCCTGTGCCCAGGAGCAAAGGATCCCTCTGGATGCTGCCGCCCCCCCGCACCCTCCCCCCACTTACCTGGAGCACATAGAGTCTCACAAGACTCCAAGACGCATAGGGGAAGCCTCCTGAAGTTTCCCCTGAGGCTTTAAACTGTGCTTCCCGCAAACCTCAGGGAGGTTTCCGCGTGATCCTAAAGGTGCACAAATCTCTACACCTGGGGCATTTGCCCCATTCATTTAATGGCAGGTCTGAACATTTATCACTGGCACAGTAGATCTGTGTACAGTTTTCAGAACCAGGAATTGCCCTCCCCCTGCCCCTAAAAACACGCTCCCCACCTCTGTTCTGTCCTCTCCTCACCTCTCCACCACCCATTACACATTTATCTGCCTCAGTGGCTGTTGGGCTGGATGCGGCACTCACGGAATGGTGCAGGCCTTCCTGCTGGTGCCACTTACTCTCCAGATGTTGAAAAGTGCTTTACTGTGTTTTTACAAAATCCATTGTTGGTGCAGTAGGCACTGCACCAGCACTTGCCATCAGTAGGATGGGGCTTGGACAGCCCAATCCTATCCACACTTTCCTGGGAGTAAGCCCCATTGACTCAAATGGGACTGACTTCTGAGTAGACATGCATAGGATTGGGCTCTTAGTCACTAAAATCTTGCTTTCCTGCATCTCACCTTACTGTAACTTTGGCTAAGGCACTGCATTGGCTGGTGACATAGCCGCAAGCCGAACATGGTGATGCTGTGTTTCTGCAGTAGTCCTTGGTTCTGATTCTGTACACATATTTGCCAATCGCATCACTCATAGGATCAAGTTGCTAATGTGTATTACAGAAAAAAAAAACCCACACAACTAGAACATAGCCATCAGATTAATGTCTGTACAGATTCTCAGTCTGGCTTTGTTATACATATAACATCCCAGGAGTATTGTGTTGTTACAATGTTTATTCCTGGTGACAGCAACATATCTCTCAATCAGTCTGGAAATAGCCGCTGCAGCAGTTCATCCTTAGCTGCTTGTTCATTATTTTATTCTCCTATTTGGGCCAAGCACTAGAGCTTGAGTGGTATGTAAAAGGAGAGCAAATCTGCAAATAGGCTAGCATCATTATTACCTCTCTGTATTCTCTGGGCTGGAATACAAATGCAGAAAGTTACATTGTCTTTTTACCAAGTGCTTCCATCCGTTTTGAATGAAACTATATCACTGTTATTCCCATTGCTTCTTGTAACTGGAAGTTTTGCTTTTCAGCTACAGATTTTTACAAAAAAATGTTCATTTGTAATGACCTAACCTAGTCATTTGTGATTCCTCATACTGAAATTTCCTTTGCTAAAATATGGTAGCTAGAGGAGGGGAAGATCACAGCTATCCAGCCTGTGGACAGTGTCTTCAAGTTGACTTTTCTATTGCTGAATACAGATGTGAGTTAATGTGCTTAATGAAGGAGATACGTTCCCCACTCCATGTTGTTATGTGGTGAGGTCGTTAAGTAAACATTCAGCCCAATCTAGTGCCTTTGTTGTGCAAACAGATGTTCCCTGCCAGACACAAGCTGGCTGCACAGGCTACTGGAGATACATTGCCTCTTCTTTACATTAAGAGCCTCTTTGTTGTGTAAACCCAGAAACTCTGCTGCAGGCTATGGAGACCTGACTGCCTCATCAAGACCCTCTTTGTTGGGCTTTGACCACCATCATATATGCGGTCTTTTGTTAAGTGACGCATGCCTGTACAGCAGTGGTTCTCAACCTTTTAGCACCAGAACCCACTTTATACAATGAGAATCTGGCAGGACCCACCAGAAGTGATGTCATGATCAGAAGTGACATCATCAAGCAGGAAAATTTTTAACAGTCCTAGGCTGCAATCCTACCCACACTTACCCAGGAGTAAGTCCTATTTACTATTATTGTTTAAAACATATGCATAGTAGCCTGTTAAAAATTCAGATCTGTAACATTTCCCCAAATGCAGTCATATACCATGGTAGCATCAAGTCTGATATATTAAAAATGAAATAAATGGGGACCCACCTGAAATAGGCTCGCAACCCACCTGGTGGGTTCCGAACCACACTTTGAGAAACACTGCTGTACACTATATCAGGTTGCTTTAATATAAGTATATGGTGGAAGTCATGTGTTGCTGAATTGTGATGGACTATCAGATGTTGTCTTGTACTAGGGCAGGCCTGCCATGACTTGATTCACCAAGTAAAAAAATAAATAAACTCAGTCCAATAGTACCAGATGATAGTCCAAATGGAGCTTGATATGCTTGCCATTTTTGCTACTTGCCTGGAATGGAAAGTTAGAGGACTGTCATAGGATTGTTCACAATACATGGATAGGGGTCTGCATTTGATGGGTCACACAGGTTGTGCAGGACTAGCATTTGTAAGTTGGGGTTTTGCTGCTTCCCATTTAGAGTTACTAATAGCCCAATCCTATGCTGCCCCGCTGCCCAGAGGAACACTGGCACCAAAATAGCTGCTGCTGTATCCAGTGGGGCTGGGGCAGCTGCTGGAAACTCCTTGGGGAAAGGGAGAATTTGCTCCCTTACCCTGGGTGATGGCGCTGCAGCCCCAACAGGTCTCCTCAGAACTGCACTTGCTATTGAATGGGTGTAGAACCAAGGAAGCCTGTGTAGGGCTTCCCAGCCAGGGAGGGAGCATAGGATTCAGCAGCAGACTCTGCTGCCATCTCCACCCCCTCCTGGGCCCGATTATTCCCTCCCTCTGCCCTCCCTCCACCCAGTTCTACCCCCTCCCTGCCTCCCCCTCTCCCCAAAAAGCCTCGCTGCCAACCACTGGCAATACTTACCCCTGGCCACTCCAGCGTTGGGTCCTCCTGCTGCTGAGGCCAAACACCAACAGGGCCTGCGTCAGCACCAGTGATACACTTTCATGACACCCAATGGTGGAGGAATGAGCGCACTGCCGGTACTGAGCACCATAGGATTGGGCCTTTAGAAAGCAGTAAACAAGGTAGTAAATAAAACACTGGAAAGGATTGTACTGTTTCAGATTGAAGGTGTGGATCACATTTTTCATATATTCCATTTTTTTTTTCTTTTAAAGTTTTCCTGCAAATAGAAACTGGAATTGCTTCCTGGAATTCCACTGCTTGAGCTGGACCAGGACTTTTCTCCTGATCTTATAGGTTTTTCATTACTAGGAGGGTTGGAGTGTTTTGAGGCCCAATTCTATCCAACTTTCTGGCACTGATGCAGCCGCAATGCAGTCCCGAGGTAAGGGAACACACATGACCTTAAGGAGGCCTCCATGACTGTTCCCCCACCACAGACTGAAGTGCATGCCCCATGGTCACGGCTGCATTGGCACTGGAAAGTTGGATAGAATTGGGCCCTTAATGTGGTGGAACATTTCAAAAAACCCAATATACAACAAAAACTTAGTATATACCTCTGCAGTCTGAAGACGTAGAGTCCACTCAGTCACTTCTGAATTCTACCACTTTACTCCACGGGTAGACCACACCACACAAGAACCTGCATAGCCTCATGTATTTGGTAGCGGAGCAGAACCACGGTGGAAGAACAAATGGCTCTTCCTAATGGTATCTTCACCAAAACATTGCAGTATGCTTGCCTGCCAGGAAAACGCGGTTCTTTAACTCTGGCTGCAATCCTAACCACACTTCCCTGAGAGTAAGCCCCATTGAACAAAATAGGACTTACTTCTGAGTAGACCTGGTTAGTATTGTGCCCATACTCTACCAAAACAGATGGTATTTTGGAGAGTCATTGGCACGCCAAGGAGAGTCATTGGCGCTCAAGCAACACTCCAGGAGATAGGTACAAAATGTTTGTACTTGCCTCCTGCAGGCTGTTCAATCACACCCCCAACATAGGATGCAGTGTGCACCTTTTTGGTGCATGTGCATTGGCAGGGGATTTTGGATAAGTTCTTTTGGAAAGTACAAAAAAAGAAGTTTTATCTTCCTTCTACCACAGTAGAAGCTCCATTCATTTACAAACATTTTCCACTTCTTTTTCCTCCCCCTTTTTCCTCCCCCTGTTTTTTCTTTGTGAACCCATCCTCTTTAGTGTGAGAATGAGTACAAATCACTTTCCTCACAATGAATTATATAGGTAAGTCAATATTGCACCTTTGTTGTTGGGTTGGGGCTTGCACTAGCCTAGCACACAGAATATAATCTCATTTGTGTATGGAAAGTCCCTAAGACAGGGCCAGCCCAGCCATGAAGTGAATGATGCTGCTTGCATCACAGACCAGTGGTAGAAGGAGCAGCAGACTCGGGTGGTGCCCTCAAAGTCTGCTGCTGCCCTCCTTGGGCAACCCTCCTCAGGTAGAGCTGCATCAATCGGTTCTCCACAAGCTTGAAGTGGATCTTTTGCTTCCCTAGCCTCTCACTTTGTTCCTTCTTCATGTGTTCCCTTGAAGTTTAAAAGGACAGTGCAAGGAAGGAGTGATATGTGGGGGTGGGGAAGAAGCCACTCACTTTGCTCCTTCATTGCAGTCTCTGCAAATAAAACAGAAAGTGCAGGACAAGCAGGCAGTTCCCAGCATCACCCACATTTCCTGTTTTGTCAAGAAGATTGCACAGGAAGGAACAAGGTAACTCCATTAGTTTTCTTTTCTCAGGGGTGCCATCTGGTGCTGGCAGCATCAGTCTGTAGCTTCTGTTTGGCTGCTCCTGCCCTAAGATGCAAGTTGTCCATTAGATATCTCTCTAGTTCAACTGGAATATCATATGGCAGTACAACTGTATTAGAAGAAGCCCCCAATTCAGGTATTCTTGAAGCTCCTTCACAATCAGTATTAAATCTGGGTCTCTAGGGCTCAGTGGCATCACTAGGGTTTGTGTCACTCAGTGTGGGAGGCCAGAGTGTCACCCCCACGATGGACCTCCTCCCATGCAGTGGGTGGGGCAATGCCCTGTGTGGTGGGCATGGTGGTGTACCATCATCCTGACCCCACTGGTTTTTTTGTTATACCATTTGATAGAACACAGATATTTCAACACATTTTTTCCCATTATATTCTGCTGTAAATCACACATCAAATGGTATATGACATGATGGCATTATTCCTACAAACCACAATTTTAGCAATTTTGGTCACTAGTGTTGTCAACTTACTAACACCTTATTGGTTCCATGCTAATAATAATACCCCATTGGCTCTTCCAACAATCAGTCTCATTGGTTGGTTTTGAATTAAGGAAATGTTCTTTTTTATTACATAAGACAGTTGCATTTTTGTTTTCTGGTTTTTTGACCATAACGTTTGATAGCACAGGGATTTTTCCCTCTGGTTTTTTTCATTGCATTCTGCTGTAAATTACACATCAAATGGTATATGATGGTATTATTCCTAGAAACCGTGATTTTAGTGATTTTCATCACTAATTGTCACTAGTCACTCACCCTGTGCGCGTCACCCCATGTGGTCCACACACCCCTAGTGATGCCACTGCTTGAACTGCGGTTCTAAAAAAACACTCACTAGGAACTAACCTTCACTGACTCACTTCTGAATAAATATGCATAAGGGTGAGCTGTAAATTATCATAATATTGAAATTCTGTTGACAGCATGGTGGGTGATTTAGAGCTGATAGTCTCAGGTATTCCGAAATCTGATTGGAGCATATTAGATGGAAACAGGCATTTTGGATCCTTTTTTTTGTTTCTTTTTTTGCTCTAGACCCCAGCTCAGGATAAGAGTTTTCGATTTAGGATATACCAAACAGCCATCATAGATCTGAGTTATTGAACAAATAAAATACTTTTGTTTCCATTGCTGTTTCAAAAGGGTCATTTCAATTCTTGTCCTTGACTTGGTTTGCTTGCTTATGATACACGTAAGTCCAACTGCTCTGTGTGCATGCGGCCAGAGGGTAAGGCTGCTGCAAGACAACAAGTCTGAAACCTTTATTGGCATTAAAAGAAACAGTCAACGACACAAACAGTAACAAAGCCAGCGAATGACTGTAAAGATAAAAAAAAACAGGCAGAGAATAAAAGACTATATAAATCAGGCAGGGAATTTTAACTTAGAAACAGCGGAAAGGTAATCAGCTACAACATTAGTGATAGCCGCAGAACTATCACTTAGTAGGACAGATAGGTGATCAGCAGAAGAGCCAGAAAAAGAAGATAAGGTAGGGATCAGGAGTGAGTCTCGGAGGGAATGGTGAGCAGGACAGCGAAATAGGATGCGAGCCACTGTGTCCGGCTCGAGAGAGCAAAACGGGCATGGCTGCTGCAAGACTAGGGAAGTACCTTATGCTCCACCAAGGATAGACATTTCCACCTTGGTTAATCTGAGCTTGACCTACGATCCCCCTGAGCCCTGCTGTGTTTTTCCCCAAACATATCCTCCCTTGCTGTGGCCTCCACACAGCACCTTTGGGCAGCATTAATCACTGCTGGTGATATTTCATGTTGTACTCCAGGCAAAAGGGCAGGCAAAGCCCAACTTCATGGAGCATGGAAGCTGCTTTAGCTTCAGCATGCCAGAGGAAAGCTGCTTTCTTCAAAGCCTGGAGAAATCACAGACTACTGAACAGGAGAAAGAACCAATATTAGATTCCCCAGTCATCTGAAATTCGAGCAAGATAGGTAGCCCCAAGCATAAGGCAGTATTCGCTTTCCCCAACAGTGGATCATTGCTCTTTCCTCATTGGTTTATGTGTAATTTGTATTTCATTTCTGTTAACAACAGGAGTATAATGGACTCAATATGCACAGTTACAGCAAGTCATTTCAATATTTCAAACTAGGAACTTCCGTCTCCTCCCTGAAGTGAATATGAAATATTCATGAAAAACAAGTCCAACAGAAAAATCAAACGAACCCGAGAAGCAAAGGCCATTCAGCTGTCCAGTCAGGTTTTTCAGATTTGCAAGAACTTCCCTGGGTTTTTGAAAGCAATTTTAGGGTCTCTGTCGTTCCACCCCCAGGCATCTCACTCTCACAGCACTCACTGCACAGTTCACAGGCCCAGCGAATCAACCCCCTGCTCCCCCTGACAATAACACCCTGTCAGCAACTGGTCAGCGAGTCTGAGGTGAAAAGGGTTTCAGCAGTGAAGTAAAGTGCAATGCCAGCAACAGGCCAAGGGCCGCTATTGTACAAGCACGGTCCATGGTACACAGAGAGGGGATTAAGAGATCTGTGTCAACAGCGTGCTTGGGTATATAAACAGTGCAGAGGGAAAGAATTCTGGTTCACACATTCATTAGCACTGATGAAGTCATCTGCCATAAAAGCTGGGCTCAGGCTGGAGCACAGCATTATTTTAGTTAGCCTCGGCTCTTGCCATATAACTGATCTGAGTCTTAGGCTGTGACTGAACTTGGGGGAAAAAACATGAAGCCACCCAGGAGTCATATGAAAAGACCCAACAGGACAAACTGCTAGATTGGCCACAGAGCCTCACAATAAGAATGAGACAAGTGTATAAGACAGGCACGGCACAATCCTAACCAGGTCTACTCAGAATAAGTCCTATTTTGTTCTAAGAAGTCTGAGAAGAGGAAAGGGATGGGGAGGGTTGAAAAGGGGGGGATAAGTTCCAGCATGCATCATCACTGCTGGATCTACTCTTCCCACTCCTCTCAGCCACCAATTCCTACCCCCCCCATTGCCCAGATAGAACCCTGATCCATCTACTGCCTCCCGCTCCCCTTCCACTTCCTACTCCCACCACAGACTCACCCTGTGCTTATGGATGGCCCCAGCAGCTATGCTGGCAGTCATACAGCACTCACCAGTAGCATCAGCAAGTGTAGCAATGTCACAATGCACCCCAGGATCCAGGCACTTCCATCAGGATCAGAAGAATGTGTGTTCTGTAAGCGGAAGCCTCCAGATAGACTTGGGCTGTGGGTGTGACAGCAGAGTTGTCGTTTGCCCATCAATTGATGGACACTATCCAATAGCTGCCTGTGGCACTCATACACCACTCCACACTGTGTTTACTCTTGCAGCAGAAGTTGTAGTGCCAAAAAATGTGATTTCCCTGCAACAGGTATTCTATCTGAGGAGAAGACATTTGGGCCTTCTGCAGCCAAAACAAAAAACAAAACAAACATACCTTGACCCTCAAAAGCACATTTTTGTGCAATAATATATCTAAAAAGGTTCTTGGCTTGCAAAGTTTCTCCTTGTTGAAAATGAAGACCAGCTTTTTTCAATCAGAGTTTCAGTTACCATGCAAAATTAGAGAATATATTAAAATAAACCCAGTGTGCATTTCACTGCTAACTAAATACCATGTCAAATGTAAAACGCATTGCTTCTAGAATATGTACCAACATTGACAGACCTCCTAGAGAAAAAGTTCTGCTGCTGAGACAAGCTATAGCTAATAGTTCACCTGCTATCTCAGGTTCTGTGTGGTGTCATCAAGAGGTCATTTCTGGCTGACCTTAAAAGGCATGATGGAGCATAAGAAGAAGTGGGCTTCTAAGGTCTTAGAGTTTAAGCTTCTTTATGGCTTTATATGCCAATTCCCAGACCTGGAAATCTGTTCAGGAGTGTGTTAGAAGTCAAAGGAAACAATACACCATTAGTGCAGCATTTCCCCAGTAGTCTAACCTTAGAAGTAGGTTATCAACAGTCTCTTCTGAATAGCAGTCAAGAGCAGTCCCACATGAAGCACCAGAGCAGCAAGGATGCTTCACATATTATTGTTAAAATGGTCTGTTAGTTGTTTGAGGTTTGAACGATATGGTTCAAAAATTCCAGGGACAGATGAGCTTGAAGGATTCTTATAGTCTGTATGTAAGGTTGAGATGACATCTTCTATTGCACTAAGCTGTTGGTGGAGACAAAGTAAACCTTGACAACAGCACACACTTCTCATGCAAAAATAATCAGAGTAAAATACAAAGACAACAAACTGTGCCAGGTTTTGTGAGTTAATTATTACTCGTAGCACATCAGAAGTTCTGAAACAAAAGTGGAGAGACTGTGTCAGGCCTTCCAAACCAACACAGAGTTCAGGATCTGGTGGAGCAGAGCCAGCACTGGCAGCCCCTCCTCTCCAGGTGCTGATGTGCCATACAAGACTTTCATTGGCAGTATGCTCCTACTGCTGGCGCTAAAGAGCTCAAGAACCGTTGGGTTCTTATTCGGCAAATGTTTCAAGCTTCTCAATGCATAAAATTGTTCTACAGTAAGGTTATCTCCATGTAGTACAACACAAGTACATTGCTACATATGAAGTGCAGCAAGAATATTATGATCTGAGCGAACACAGATTCGGAAAATCACTGCACACATTGGTTGTCTGATCCATCATGTGTTGGAAATAAAGTCTAAATAAACTTTCATATGTGATCATGTACAATTTCTTTTCTATTTCAATGTTATCTCTGTATCTTAACATGGATAGCATGTTGTTGGCAACCTTCAGTCTCGAAAGACTATGGTATCGCGCTCTGAAAGGTGGTTCTGGAACAGAATTAACATGGATAATTTGATGAGAATATATTAATTTGTTTATATTTTTTATTAATTATGTTTTTATTTTTGTAACATCAGGCCCCTAGAGCAAGAGATCAACCTGAGCTAATCATTACTCAGGAATAAATACCAGGAACCTCAGCCAAGATCAAATCTACATGCTAAATATTTTGTCCAATGTGAAATGCAACCAAGAAGCTTTGAGCTGCCTGGCTTATAAAGTATACTGGAAAGCTATATGAGTTTCTGATAAGAAAGATGATATGATTGTTACTTGTGAACAGCAGTAACTTCGGTACTACTTACTTAGAATACCATTTGACACTTACTCTGAGGGAAGCTTTCTTTTTGTTTTCTAAATGATAGAAACATCTACAGTTAGACTAGTCACCAAAGGTGAACCAAGCATTTTGGGGTCCCCGAGTTGACTTTTTATTTCTTATTTTATAATGAAATTGTTAGAACTTTGGAATGCAGGTTCTGTTTTCCCAATAGTTGCACAGCATTTAGCAAAATGGAACTTCTAATAAAGTAATTTGTGTAAGAATGCCAGAAGGGGTTAACCCATGTCCCTGAAGTGCTTGCTTTAGTAATCTGATGACAATCAACTCATGTGCCTTTTTGAAAGACTAGTGTTGCAAGGACCAAGCAGAGGCAGGGTGTGACTCTGCCATTACTGCTCACCTACCCTTGTGGATCTCCAAAGAAATATAGCTGCTTTCAAGCTATATCAATGTATCTAAGCTTTCTAGGACAGGATAGCTACCTCTGGGCACAAGCCTAACCAGGTCTACTCAGAAGTAAGTTCTATTTTGTTCAATGGGGCTTACTCTCAGGAAAGTGTGGTTAGGACTGCAGCCTTTGTGTACCCTGTTATAACAAAACAGGTTTTGTGCTCTTTGTGCAGGTAAACTAAGCTGGACAGGTAACTTATGCAATTAATAACTATATTACAAGACCCTACACTCCATGAATACGTAGCCAAATGTTGATATATTAGGAAACTTTAGGCTTCTTAGAAGAAATGCGAGTTTCTTCCACTTTATATACAAGATTATTTGTGTATATTTGTACACAGCCTTATTTGGCTGGCTAAACTCTAAGAGTACAATCCTATTTTTAGGAAGTGCCAGAGTAGCATCCACTACACTGGTGCAAGCCATAATAAAAGAACAGTAAAGCACTTTTTGATGACTCCTGAGGAGGCTGTGCTGGTGGGATAGCCTGTGCCAGCCCGCCAACACTGGATCTGAGCCCCTGGCTGCAGGTGGAGATAAGTTTCATACCAAGCCACATGGCTGGGGGAGAGTACAGGGGCTGGGGGTGCAATGGCTGGGGGAGGGTGGCAGGAGGGAGGAAAGTGGCGAGGGGTATTTCTGGGTGGGGTGGGTAGAGCAGGGGCTGAATGATTGAGCCAAGGAGGGGGGCAGGACCTGCCTCCATCCTGTCCTATCTTCCCACCCAGCCTAGCCAGAGTTACACTGGGCTGCTTGGACTTCCACCAGAACATAAACATAAGAACAGCCCCACTGGATCAGGCCATAGGCCCATCTAGTCCAGCTTCCTGTATCTCACAGCGGCCCACCAAATGCCCCAGGGAGCACACCAGATAACAAGAGACCTCATCCTGGTGCCCTCCCTTGCATCTGGCATTCTGACATAGCCCATTTCTAAAATCAGGAGGTTGTGCATACACATCATGGCTTGTAACCCGTAATGGATTTTTCCTCCAGAAACTTGTCCAATCCCCTTTTAAAGGCGTCCAGGCCAGATCCACATCCATCACCACATCCTGTGGCAAGGAGTTCCACAGACCGACCACGCGCTGAGTAAAGAAATATTTTCTTTTGTCTGTTCTAACTCTCCCAACACTCAATTTTAGTGGATGTCCCCTGGTTCTGGTGTTATGTGAGAGTGTAAAGAGCTATCCACTCTGTCCATCCCCTCCATAATTTTGTATGTCTCAATCATGTCCCCCCTCAGCCGTCTCTTTTCTAGGCTGAAGAGGCCCAAACGCCGTAGCCTTTCCTCATAAGGAAGGTGCCCCAGCCCCGTAATCATCTCAGTTGCTCTCTTTTGCACCTTTTCCATTTCCACTATGTCTTTTTTGAGATGCGGCGACCAGAACTGGACACAATACTCCAGGTGTGGCCTTACCATAGTTTTGTACAACGGCATTATAATATTAGTCGTTTTGTTCTCAATACCTTTCCTAATGATCCCAAGCATAGAATTGGCCTTCTTCACTGCTGCCGCACATTGGGTCGACACTTTCATCGACCTGTTCACCACCACCCCAAGATCTCTCTCCTGATCTGTCACAGACAGCTCAGAACCCATCAGCCTATAACTAAAGTTTTTATTTTTTTGCCCCAATGTGCATGACTTTACACTTACTGACATTGAAGTGCATCTGCCATTTTGTTGCCCATTCTGCCAGTCTGGAGAGATCCTTCTGGGGCTCCTGACAATCACTTCTGGTCTTCACCACTCGGAAAAGTTTGGTGTCGTCTGCAAACTTTGCCATCTCACTGCTCAACCCTGTCTCCAGGTCATTTATGAAGAGGTTGAAAAGCACCGGTCCCAGGACAGATCCTTGGGGCACACCGCTTTTCACTTCTCTCCATTGTGAAAATTGCCCATTGACACCCACTCTCTATACAGCCCACCAGCTATATAGCCACTCACCCACCAGCTATATAGCCTTTTTATATTGCCCTTTAGGAAACATTAAGACACTGAACATTTTCAGAACCTTTAAGTACCTGGGACATGCTCCATAATGAATATAATTTTTCCATGCTACCAATTCTGATTTTATAGTTTCACCAACTCTCCATTAGGGAGTGCTTTGAAATTCAGAGATTAGTCTCCATTCCAGAATTGTTGCAGTGGAGATGAGAGCGTGGGAGATACACCTTGCAGAGGTGCTTAAAAAGCAGAGATGGGGCTAGTATGCAAGTTGCTAAGCACTAAGAGTGTGTTTATACACACTTCCTTTGCCTTTTGTATGCATAGCTCACCAGCAAAAAGTTGAACCTGAGCAATCTTTCAGCCCAATCCTATCCACATGTTCCTGGGAGTAAGCACCATTGACTCTAATGGGACTTACTTCTAAGTAGACATGCATAGGATTGGGCTCTTTGCTACCTATCAATACGTTTCTCACATAAAGAAGGAGCAATACTTTAGTACTTGGCACCTGCACAATACTAAGGCTACAATTCTATGAATACTTACCTGGAATTAAACTCAGTTCACTGGAACTTATATCCAAGTCAACATTCATAGGGCTGAGCTATAAAACTCTTGGGATAACTAACAGCTTATATGACAATGTGTCACTTGATACTCAGAAGTAAATCCTACTGATTTCAAGAGGTCTTACTCCCAAAGAAATATGCTCCTACCACTACACCCCATCTGTATGTGGTGACAACATGTCAAGGTAGCAGTAGTGTAGCTAGAGGGGGGTCACAGCGCTAAGTTTTGCAGGCACCTGAACATGCCATGCAAGTGGTGCCTCCCCTTCAGATCCATTCTAGGCCATTAGAACAAAATGGAGGTGTCCATTTTGCTCTTGCCGCCCAGAATGGCTCCAAAGGGAAGGGGCCACTTGCATGGCGCATTCATGCTGTGACCCTTCCTCTAGCTACACTATTGCAAGGTAGGGAGAAAGGAAGCACCAGGATTCCCTGATGCGAAATATGCTACACTAGATAACATGGAAGAATCCTAGAAATATCAGCATTGACCAGAAAGCACAGGCCCCAAGTGACTAAGCAGAGAGAGGAACAATATTAACTGGGCTATACTAAAGCTTCAAACATGAAACCCGCTCATTACCCTAAGGGAGAGGTGGGCAAACCTGGCCTGAGGGCCATTTTTCAGCACTTGGGGACCCCCCAATCTGGCCCACAGGCAGTCCCCAGTCTTCATTTGGCCCATCGGAGATTGATGGATCCCACACTGGCCTGCAACTGCTAGTCAACAGACCTGAGTGGCAAGCCAAGTAGAGCAGGGCCTATTATAGTCTCCATGTGTTTTCTGCTTTTCTCTGGGCATTATCCCCCCCCCCCATTGCCTCTGAACAACTTATGTCTCCTTGTGTCTCTGGCTTGGTCTGTATACTTTCACTGTGCAAGAGGTGTGTGGCAAACGGTTCATAGTTCTCATGTGATTCTACATGCCTGTATTATAGTTCTCATGTGTGAGAATGAGCTTAGTAAAATTCATTCATATAAGTTCCATCTCTAATATATTCATTTATGTAAATTTATTCAAACTTGAAATGTAATTCATTCTTTTTCCCCAGCCCCCCCCTACAGTGTGGGAGAGATGATGTGGCCCTCCTGCCAAAATGTTTGTCCACCACTGTCCTAAGGAGTTGATTGAGATTATTTTTATGCTTTATTTCACATGCAAGAGAGAAAGTGTGCTGCTGATGTTGATCTTGGAGGAAAAAGCCGATTCAAATCTGCACACATATGTCATTCTTTTATGGCTTCATACCTATATAGGAGAAAGCTCTGACAGAGCTCTCAGAAGGACTTTATTGTTACTCCTCTTTAGATCAGCAGAGTTAAAAAAATCTGCTAGCTATTCATCTACTAAGGGCACAATCCTAACCAGGTCTACTCAGAAGTAAGTCCTATTTTGTTCAGTGGGGCTTACTCTCAGGAAAGTGTGGTTAGGATTGCAGCCTAAATTGCTTTTTCCTTCTCCTTTCCCTGTATTATTATCATTACAGTTGTTGTCAATATTGACATATGCTTTTCTACAGAAGTGTTCTCAAAGCAGTTTACTTAAAAAAATTAAAACTATTGCAGCATCATTTTTTAAAAGCTACTGGTGTACAAAAACAAATAAGAAGTTTCAGTAGTCAGCAGTTTACAATGCTAGCTCTGTAAGTTTAGCAGCATTCCATGATGTTCCTGGCAGGGTGAAGATAGCTAAATCTCCAGGAATAATTATGTTAGGAAAATCTATGATGGGAAATAGTCCTAGGAAATATGTAGGAAATGCAGATGGGTTCTGATTAACCCATCAAACTATTTAATAGAGATTGCCTGGTCTTAACTCTTTTATATCTCTTTATATTGGCATATTGTCAGGGGAAGCAATTGGCTGCAGTAATCAGTATTCAAAAATCAGTGGCAGACCTCCCCAGCCTTGTGCCAGGGGCAAAGGTCCATGATAGCTCCCCCCCCTAGTCACCTGAGGCTCACGGAGCCTTGTTAGACCCAAAACTGCATTGGGGAAGCCTCTCTGAGGTTCCCCGACACTATAAATTGTGCTTCTGGAAAACAGGAAGCACAGTTTCTTCCCCCATCAGAGAGGCTTCCACAGGGTCCTAGCGACTCACGAGCAGGGCTCCATTAGACCTAATGGTAGGTCCACAACTGCCAAAAATTTAAGCTGCAATCCTGTATGAACTGGGGGTGGGAACCTTCAGTCTCGAAAGACTATGGTATCGCGCTCTGAATGGTGGTTCTGGAACAGCATCTAGTGTGGCTGAAAAGGCCGATTCGGGAGTGACAATCCCTTCCACACTGGGAGCAAGTGCAGTCTGTCCCTGGTCTGTCTCCCTGGCTACGGGCCTTCCTTCTTTGCCTCAGACTGTTGGCCAAGTGTCTCTTCAAACTGGGAAAGGCCATGCTGCACAGCCTGCCTCCAAGCGGGCCGCTCAGAGGCCAGGGTTTCCCACTTGTTGAGGTCCACTCCTAAGGCCTTCAGATCCCTCTTGCAGATGTCCTTGTATCGCAGCTGTGGTCTACCTGTAGGGCACTTTCCTTGCACGAGTTCTCCATAGAGAAGATCCTTTGGGATCCGGCCATCATCCATTCTCACAACATGACCGAGCCAACGCAGGCGTCTCTGTTTTAGCAGTGCATACATGCTAGGGATTCCAGCTCGTTCCAGGACTGTGTTGTTTGGAACTTTGTCCTGCCAGTTTGGAACTGGAGGTAAGTGCTATCAAACTTACCCAATCCTATCCTACTTTCCAGTGCTGATGAAGCCGCAGTGCAGCTGTGAAGTAAGGGATAAACATTCCCTTATCTTGGGGAGACCTCCATGACTAATTCCCCCCCATGGCAACACAAGAACTGTTGGCATGGGGGCAGTGGTGCTGGAAAGTTGGATGGAACTGGGTCCTCAGTAGGACTTACCAGGAATGGGCAAGTCAGGTGTGGCATGACTTGAGTCCAGGGTGACCAGATGCAATGGAAGACAGAGTGCCTATACCTTTAACCACTTTATAGATGAGGGAATTTTGGCAGGTGTAGCTTTTTAAACCCTTCCATGTTGAGCTGCACCTGCCAAAATTTCTTCTTCTATACATTGGTTAAAGGCATAGACACTCTGTCCTCCATTGCATCTGGTCACCCTGCTTGAGTCAAGTCACAAATCTCAGCCCCACAACTTGACATGAAGTCATAACGGGGGCACTTTCTGAGTCACCCAAAGTGTTTTTACAACTCAGAAAGACTGGAGTCATTCCCTTTAAAAAGCCTGCCATGGAAAAAACCAGGGCTGCTTCTGGAGCGTGTACGCACATGTTGGAGTTCTCTTTAAACACTCCCCTGATGTCCCCATCGCATCTGTAAACAAGGCGGGAAGGGGTGGGACAGACTGAGAGAGTGGGGATAGAAGTGGTAAGAGGGAGGAGGGTAACATGCAGCAGCTGCAAGATTTACCAGAATGACCCAATCCTTTACAGCTCTACTCAGAAGTAGCCCCATTTGCACAGCTCATTCAATGAAGCTTCCTCCTCCCAAGTAACAAGAGGAGCCATGCATTGGAAAGCATGATCACTACAAAGCATCTTCCACTCCACTTCCCTGCCTTCTCTCCCTCCCTGGGCTTCTCCAGCCAATCCTAAGGGAAGAACCCTCTTGGGCTCCTCCTTCTGCCCTACCTCATCCAAAGAAAAAAATCAAACTGCCTATCCTTCATCTAGTGGCCATTGACTCCTTTGAGATAAAAAAAAAAAACCTGCTCCTGCCAGATGCAAAAGCAAAACATTAACCCTTCCCTGCTGTTTGCCAGGTCTGAATGATGGCCCCACAATGTCTTTCACACTGCAAAAAAAGTAAGCAGGCACATCCAGAGACAGACTCAAGTCTGCATGTGTGGCCTTCAGTCTCAAGTCAAGTCATTGGTGCAGGTGACTTAAGTCTCTACAAGTAAGCAAAAATGCTGATTTTCACAACTTTGACTCAAGTCACCCAACTCCACTGACACCTGACAACCACTTGTTCTACCAGATTCCCAATCCAAGCCTCATTTAGGGAATTTATGCCCACTCTTAGCTAATTAGCACCCCTTTTGTTCCCCCCAAAACAGCCCCAGTTCTCTACTGCACTAGACTCCATCACCAGGGTAGCTTGCCTTTTAAAACTGCAGGGACCCAGTTCCTAAGGCAGCAATCCCTCCAGGTATAGCAGCTCCCCAAAGCCTGTTCAAGTAGTCCATTAGTCAGTGAGCCAGAAGGTCAGTCCACAAGGCAGAGCTGTAAGTCAACAGTCCAGTAGGTCCATTAGCCACAAAGTCAGTCAGAGTATCCAGGCCAAAGTTCAGAGTCAATAAGCCAAGTCACAATCCAAGGTCAGCTTCCAGATAAGTCAGTCTCCTCTCCAGCCTGCACTCCTTCTACAACCCACAAACCCTTCCTCCCTCAGATGGTCCTTATATCCCTGAGGGCCCTATGGCCTTCAAGTGGCTGCAGCTGTGCAGCACACCCTTTGCTGAAAGCCCAAGCCTTAACTCTCAAAGGGGCCTCTGCAGACACCACATTCTACCTCCTTGCTAGATCTTCCTTGATTCCAATACACCACTGCAACTGGCAACCACTGCACCAGCACTCACTGAGGATAAGACTCAACCTGACTCGAGTCCCCATCTCTGCCAATCCTATCCTTGGTGAGTGCTGGTGCAGTGGTTGCCAGTTGCAGTGGGGCTGCCCTTGACTATGGCCTGGAAGCTCCAGCTAGTGCACAATACAGCTGCTTGCATCCAAATATTAAGTATGAACATGTTCAACTTGCCATATCAGCTGAGCTGGCTGCTCATAGACTACCAGGCTCAATGTAAGGTTCTGGTTTTAATTTAAAGACCTACGTGGTCTTGGCACCCCCCCCCCCATATCTGTCAAATGCATACCTCAAATGAGGCCCTACTTCCATCACTAAAGGAGGTGACACCCTCATCTGCTAGGTGAGGGCCCACTGCTAGGACAGTGGCAACCCCCAGGCTGTGGAATGGTCTTATTCCTGAGGTATGAGGTTGTGGCTCTTTCACTGCTTTTGGAAAGGATACTAACAGCCCAATCCTGAGCTGCCCACAGCTCCCAGGCTCGGGCTGCCGCTGAATCCTGCGCCTCCCACGCTACTGCGGGAGGCACCTCGGGAGAAGGGGACATTTGTCCCCTTCCCCCGAGTAAAGGAAGCAGCCCCACAATGGGGCTACTCTCTTTAGCACCGACCTTGGTCAGCGCTAAAGGTGCTCTTGTAGGGTGCGCAGCCCTGCACGGGCGCCCTGGATCCTGCGGAGCACAGCTCTGTGGATCTGTCTCTTTCCCTCCCCTCGACATGCCTCCCGCTTGCCCCCTGGCATGCTTCCCCCCTCCCCGGAACTCCTCCCCCACACCAGTCCATGCCTCCGCCTCCCGTTCTGCAGCCTGGTGGTCCGGGAGACCGCCGAGCTACGGAACCTGGGCCACCGCGCGGCGCTAGCCCAGCACTGGCTGGCGCTGGGCTAGCACCAGTGAGAGCCCGGCAGTGAGCCCCGCAAACATGCCTTACAGCACGTTTGGGACTGTGCTCCGTGGCACGGGGCCATGCTGCAGACCACAGGATTGGGCTCTAAGCTCTTTATTCTGTTTGGTTTTTGATGTGTCTGGTAAAGTGCTATGAGCAGAGCTGGGTGAATAGATGTCTGTGGGTACTATTATCTTTTGTTGTTTCAAAATAGCTGTCATGTGTTTTATGATTTTATCTTGCTGCTTTAAGTACCATTTTATCCTTTGATCTTGTGGCCCATAAAATAAAGAAATAATGATATAAATCACTGTGCTTCTCTGAATATTACATTTTTTTCTGAAATAGCAGCAGCCTTGCTTTTAGAGGTACGGTAAGTAAATAATTCTGATCCAATGCATAAAAACATTACTGAAGTTAATAAACCTTATTACTGGAAGCACATGTAAAACAAGTTCTCAAGATCCTGTCAGCTGCTTCAAATCCAGGATATAATCATTTGATGGCATCCTTTTCTTCCCCAGGGTGGGTTTCCATGGGGCATAATTACTCAACATACCAATGACAGATTATTAACAGGACTAGGGATGCTGTGTGCCTGAGAAGGAACTATAAATGGAGCACAGCCATTGTACGCAGAAGGTGGCTGGATTAATTTGCAGAGGCTGTAGGGCTTTTTTTTTCCTTCATAGCTCTGTAGTCATTTTCTGATAGATGCCTTAACACATTTGTTTTTATCCCATCCAAGTTTTGACATATGAGCTCTTTTTTAGGTGTCAAAAAGAATACCTTGTCTGATATGTCAAGAAAAAAGAAATACATTTGTCTTTGATACCTCCTTCCTCTTCATCCTAAAGGTTTAGCTTTTCTATTTAGGATGTACCCATCTGGTGGGGAGGGCACCAGAATAAGGCCTCTTGTTATCTGGTGTGCTCCCTGGGGCATTTGGTGGACTGCTGTGAGATACAGGAAGCTGGACTAGATGGGCCTATGGCCTGATCCAGTGGGGCTGTTCGTATGTTCTTAACCTGTGTCAATATGTTTGTTCTGTTTTCATATAAGTTGAGACATAAAATAATAAATTGTCTACCAGGTTTAGGGTCTGTTTCATACATTGACCTCCAGCTGAGAGTAGTGATTCACCATTAGTAGACATGCCAACACTGCCACAATTTCCTTCGCTTATTATTAAGAATATTGAAATACTCTTTTCAACAAGAGCAGTTCACAAAGTGGTTTACATAGCAAAATTAATCAATAAATGGTTCCCTATCTCTGAAGGGCTCACAGTCTAAAATATATACAGAAGAGATACCAGTAACAGCCACTTGAAAATATTTATTTTCCAGAGTGGGAAGAGAGAGACAGGAGAGACAGGAAATAGGAGAAACATACACAAACAGAGTTAAAGGTTGATCCTGTGTTGCAGGTTAAAGATCTCAGGTCTAAAAAGGCTGGAGACTGCTAGGCTACTTCATTGAGGCCTGATTCCAACTGATGTGCGAAACCTGTGCTTAGGCAGTACCCACTTATTTATGTATATCCTATCCTTCCTCCAAGTTGCTCAGGGAGAATACATAATTCTACACACCAGCATTTTATACACATAACAATCCAATGAAGTACGTGAAGCTGAGAGGTAGAGACTGGCCAACACCAGTGAGTTTCATAACTGAGTGGAGATTTGAACCTAGGTTTCACCAGTCCTAGTCCAACACTTCAACCATTATGCCAGATTAGCTCACACTGCAGTTTCTCAGTGGGGATTCACGTGACATGACAATGTTCTTCCTCCATTCCTTCCTTATAGAAGACTGGATACAAGCCAAGTTCTAACCTAGCCTTTCCTGTTACAGGCTAGTTTTCTGTGCGGAGAGAATTTTTTTGTATGTAGGAACAGAGTCAATCACTAGTTTTTAGTAATTCTTCTAACACTTTGGAACCACTTTATTAAGAAATCACAAAGTATCTAGCACAACATACTTAACAGATATGAGGGAGAGAGGGAGGTTTGACACTGGGCAAGGGGTCAGTTCTAAAACACCATTTTTCATTTAAGTTTTAAGGATCGTGCCTGAAACACAATAACTCTTATCTAGAGCTGTCATCTGATTAAATTATTTTTAATGAAGTGGTTAAATTTACGTATGAATAAAACCATCATGTTGAAGAAAAAGGCATTTCAAAAGATGCCGGACCAAATCCTATCCAACTTTCCAACTCTGGTGTAGTTGTGCCAATGGGGTGTTTGCTGCATCCTGTCCTGGGAGGGTAGTTAAAGGAATGGTAAAGGTAAAGGAATGTTTGTTCCCTTGCCTCAGGGCTGCATTGCAGCTGCACTGGCACTGGAAAGTTGGATAGGATGGGGCCCACATTCCCTCCAATGTGAAGCGGAAATGCTCCTTGTGAGATGGTTTGCCACCTGTGATTTTTAGAAGTATTTGTTATACACTCCTTAAATCTGTTTCCCAATTAATTGGAGGCAACTTTTTAGTCTTTCTGAAAATTATGGCTCAGGGCCCAACTCTAGCCAACTTTCCAGCTCCAATACAGCGGCAATGCAGCCCCAGGGTAAGGAAACAAATGTTCCCTTATGCTGAGGAGGCCTCCATGACTGTCACCCTACAGCAGGATGCAGCACATGCCCCACTAG
This sequence comes from Tiliqua scincoides, assembly GCF_035046505.1. Lineage (NCBI taxonomy): Eukaryota > Metazoa > Chordata > Lepidosauria > Squamata > Scincidae > Tiliqua > Tiliqua scincoides. The sequence continues at coordinate 196,465,231 of NC_089822.1, forward strand.
CATGGCTGCATCAGTGCTGGAAAGTTGGATAGGACTGGCTCACTATAAATTTATCTGATTACAACCCTACCCTTAGTTATCATATGTGATGCTTGTCTGCAAATATGCTGGGATATTCTAAACTATTCTGGGCCTAAAGTGTATTCTCTTAGGTGATCTTCATAGGTACAGCACAGGTTGACAAACTATGAATAACAAAGGGTGTTGCTTGACCTTCCCCTACACACTTGCCATTCATATGCCATGACATTTCCTTTTCCAGTCATGCTATCCTGCCACAGACAACCACAAGCAAGCACCTTACCTTCCAATACTGACTGTATACTTGATAACTGTCATTGCAGAGATTGAAAAGTGCTCTGCGCTATATTCTGAGCAGGCAGCTGCTGCTTCAAATTTTCAGCACTTTGAAACAGAACATGGCCCGTTACCTTATTATGGACTGAAGGAAGCCATTTTATTAATTTATTATTAACAGTATTTATATACCGCTTTTCAACTAAAAGTTCACAAAGCAGTTTACAGAGAAAAATCAAATAACTAAATGGCTCCCTGTCCCAAAAGGGCTCACAATCTAAAAAGATGCAAATGCAAATGAATACCAGCAGACAGCCACTAGAACAGGCAGTGCTGGGGTGCGGTGGGCCAGTTACTCTCCCCCTGCTAAAAAAAGGAGCACCCACTTGAAAAAGTGCCTCTTACCCAATTAGCAGGGGTATTTATGAAATATAGATTCAATACAAACAAAAAAACAGCTCCACGCAAGGAGCAAGATAGGTCACGCCCCACCCTGATATGTACTGCCAAGATAACATACTCTGGGTTTGTTTGGATCTAAGTTCTATTCTATGATGTGCAAAAAATATATACAGTAAATTTAGTAGTAAAATTAATCCTGCCCTCTATAGCAGTTTGTCAGCCCAATCCTATTCACACTTTCCTGGGAGTAAGCCTCACTGACTCTAATGAGACTTACATCTGAGTAGACATGCATAAGATTGGGCTGTGCACTTGTGTATGGAATTTGTATTTACCTTCTATTTTTCTTGTGTAAAGTTCCACTGGCAAAGAAATAATCCAGCAAATGCTTCAAAGCAGCATTTTCACAAATGGTACCTCACAATAATCTGGGACAAGAATAGTTGTGAAATTAAGTTGTGGGCATTAAATCAAGCAAAACTGCAGTGGAAATTTATTTTGGAAGTTGCAATTTTTTTATTTTTCCTTCTTAAGTGCTCCTCAGAAAATGGTGCTTCTTGTTCAAGGCATGCCTCTTTCTAGTTCCTCCACTTTCCTTGCAGTTTTTTCACTAACTGAAATTTGTTCTTGTGTGTTGTGTGACTGAATTAGCAGAATCCAAGTTATTTAAAGTAAGTAATCCTATGGATTTATTTGTTCTTAGCAATTAGAAAAGGTAGAGAATAGGCCTCGTTTTTCATGGTGAGGAAAAACTTGTCACATAAAGGGGCTGGAAAGGACACACTGGATCAACTAATTCAACATAATCTCCTAAACCAGGACATCTTGTGCCCAAGGTTACCACTTGTTCTGGTCACTCTCCTATCCCTTTAACTACTGTATAACTGACAGAAATCCAAATGTGTTTAGAAAAAGAAAAGTGGTAACATACTTAATATGCATAACTTCATTCCCACGTCAATGTGAAAAACCTTTATAAATAATTATGGAATAAATAGTAGACAGACAAGAGAAAATATTTTAAATGTGTAATTAGTCTGTGGAACTCCTTGCCACAGGATGTGGTGATGGTGCCTGGCCTGAATGCATTTAAAAGGAGATTGGACAAATTTCTGGAGGAAAAGTCCATCATAGGTTACAAGCCATGATGGGTATGTGCAACCTCCTGATTTTAGAAGTGGGCTACCTCAGAATGCCAGATGTGAGGGACAGCACCAGGATGCAGGTGTCTTGTCTGGTGTGCTTGCTGGGGTATCTGGTAGGCCGTGAGATGCAGGAAGCTGGACTAGATGGGCCTTTGGCCTGATTCAGATCTTGGGGCTCTTCTTATGTTCTTATGACTTCTAGTGTTGTGTCACACATTCATTAATCGGGTTGATAGGCTGTACCTTCAGAGCTACTTTACATGAAATTTCAAAAGCATAAGAACCCAGCACCTACCTATTTTACTGTGTATACAAATAAGTGAGAAGCCACTGCTATTTTTTCATGTCAGTGTTCTCTTGTATTAACAGGCTTTGAAATCAATCAGATCCATTCTCTTTTTTTCTATCTGCTGTCTTCCTACCCTCCCTGCTGAAATGCAGATTACCAGCTCCTGGGGCAGGGACCTATCAAGTTCCAACTGACAGTGAAAGTTTAAGCATACTTCGAGCCCAATCCTATGCCTAAATACTCAGAAGTCCCATTATAGTCACTGGGGCTTACTCCTAGGTAAGAGTGGATAGGATTGCAGTCTCAGAGCACAAGTCAATGCCTGTCTACTCAGAAGTAAGTCCCATTATAGTCAATGGGCTTTAGTTATTTGATTACTAAAGCCATTTAGTTATTTGATTTTTCTCTGTAAACCGCTTTGTGAACTTTTAGTTGAAAAGCGGTATATAAATACTGTTAATAAATAAATAAATTATAGTTACTGGGGCTTACTTCCAGGTGAGTGTGGAGAGGACTGCAGCCTCAGAGCCCATTTCTATGCACGTCTACTCAGACGCAAGTCCCATTATAGTCAATGGGCTTACTCCCAGGTAAGCGTGGATACTGCAGCCTTTCTGCCTGTAACTGTGTGTTGAACTGCAGCCTGAAAGAAGGAAAGTGCGAGTCGGCTCCTCCCCTCTGAAGATGGTGCCTTCCCATCTTCTTCTGCCAGGAAGCAGGAGAGGAGCGCAACCCTTTGCGCGCCTCCTTGGAAGCAAGTCCTGTGGAACTCACTGAGTCATGACTGGCCCAAGCAAGCAAACACGAGCAGGGAATTCCAGCAGCGAGACTGCGCGTGCAGCCTGTGCAGCATCGAAGCTCTGCCGGGAGAGAAACTCCCTTGACAAGCCGCCCGCCCGTCCTTCCGTCCGTCCCGAATGCACCAGCGTCCCCGCCGCCCAGCCAGGCCCGCGGTTTCCCCGCAATCCCTCCTCCTTCCCGAGTGCTGCTCCTTTAAGGGAGCCTCGGCTCTGCGAATTGCATCAGGTACGCGCTCTCCCCCACCCCGCGCGCGTGCACACGCGCTCCCTGCTCTCCTCCCCTTCTGAGGCGCGCTCGCGCTGGGAGAAGGAGCGCGCACGCTGTCCCTGTGCCTCTGTAAGGCGGAGCTGGACGCGGGGCGCGCGCTCACGCCGGCCAGTCGCGTGGTCGCCCTGCTTCTCCATATTGCTGCGGCTGCATTAGAGAAGACGGGGGAGGGGGCACGCCGGGGTTGGGTTTCAAGGGTGGGGGGAGGAAGCCGGCGGCCGCAGCCCCCCGTGGCTTCGGGGCGTGCACGCACCTGAGCGAGGGCGAGGAGAGCCGAGCCGCGGGCTCCGCCGGGCAAAGTTTGCGGCGGGCGTGTGCGCGTGTTGTCTGGGGAGAGCCTGGAGCAGGGGCGAGGAGGCGGCTCTGCGGGGGCGCAGATGGCTACCCAGGTGGAGGCTCTGCTGCCCGCCACGCCGCTGCTGCCCGCCGAGGAGCACGGGCTGGTCATCAAGAAGCCGCAAGAGAAGGGCGAGCACCTCATGCGCCCGGGCGAGAAGGCCGGCGCCGACGAGGGCAAGGGGGGCGGCCCCGACAGCTGCGGCAAGGAGGGCGGCGGCGGCGCGGGGGAGCATCTGCGCCGCAACGGGGCCCTGAAGCCCCCCAGCAGCAAGCAGCAGAAGGACGACAGCAACCACCAGGAGAAGGAGAACCTGCTGCTGAACCAGAGGAGCGGCGGCGGCGTGGAGGCGAGCCGGGCGCCCGGCGAGGCCAGCAGCAGCAGCAGCAGCGGCGGCGAGGAGGGCGGCGAGCAGGGAGGAGTTGGGCGCAAGGAATTCATTGAGGCCCCCCCGCCCAAGGTGAACCCTTGGACAAAGAACGCCCCCGCGGCGCTGGTCACCCTCAACGGACAGTCTCCACCAGGTGGGTCCCGGGCGGTCGGCGAGCGAGGAGGGTGGGCGGATGCGGCAGATCAGAGCCGCCGGGGGCCATGTCTGCTCAGAAGTAGCTCCCATCGTTGGCAACGGGGCTTCCTCCCAGGTAGGGTTGACTGCAGCCTCAGCCCTCCGCAGTGTGGTGACATCTCCCTTTCCACCCGCCTTTGTCCATCCACGCCCGGCTCACTCCACCTCGCCTCGCCCTGCGCGCCCTTAGCGAATGGAGGTGGCGAAGCAGCATGGGACGAGGCTTTGCAGAGCCAAGCCCGAGAGGCCTGGCTGTGAGGAGGAACACGCCCGCACCGGGCATCGTTGGAACTACCACTCGATGGGTGCCGCCCCTCCCCAGCCGCCAGTGCCGGGCATGGAAGGGGTGGCCCTGTGGTCTTTAACGCCGGTGCCCCCCAGCACACACACACGCCCCGCCGTTGTGCTGTGTTTCAGCTTGTGAAGCCTTAACGAGCATGGAGCGTCGAGGCGGCCCACGCCCGCTCCCTTTGGGGCGAGTCCAATGGCGTGGTGGGAGTCTCAGAATACCGGGGAAACCGAGCCCAGCGCGGAGTGGGCATAGACGGGGTGGGGTGGTGGAGGCAGGCGGAGGAGGGTCGCGTTCGCTCTTGCAACCCGCGGCCGCTTTCCTGAGCAGAGCGGATTGAAACGTGCCTTGCTTGCGGGGAGCCTCGCATGGAAAGGAGGGCGGTGGAGGGGGGGAGGAGACGGCAGCCAGCCGACAGCTGAGCCCCCCTGAGAGGCACGAGGGCGCAGAGAGCATGTGCGTGTGCATGGAGGCGGAGGGAAGAGCCTAGTGTGGGTGACGGCGAGAGGCCGGTGGAGGTGGTGGGTCCTGCGGCTCCCCTGGGGAGAGAGCGCGCGCGCTGCCCCTCCGAACGTTCCACGGCCTTGTTGCAACGTTCTAGGCCCTGCCACCCGAGCGTTCCATCTCCGAACGCGCCGTCGCCCAATCGCGAGGCGTTGTGTGCCGCCGCTTTCGGAGCTTCCTCCTTTTTCCCAGCATTCCACCGCAGTAAAGGCAACGTGGTTTTCTTTTCGAGGCGGACATGTGATTGCTCTCCGAGCGGTCTGTGGAGCGCGGGGACGGGGGCGCGCTTGGGCTTTTCGGGCCCTCCTCAGGCGGCGGCGTCTCGGCTTCCCCTGGAGGGAACCCTCTGCAAGGCCTCAGCCCATATTTGTCGAGGCTCTGCGGGTGACAGCGAGCCTTGCGCCGGGAGGGAGAGAGGCAGGCCTAAGAGGCCTCCTCGCAGCTGCGTGTCCGTGTGTCCTCAGTCCACTGAAGTGTAATGAATGGCTATGGGGAAGGCAGTTCCCAAAATCTCCCCCACTCTCTCCATGTCTGTGGCCCCTCTGCTCTAATGGGGCAGGATGCCTGTCAGGTTGAATGTGGGACAAAGGTCCTCCAAACGTCCACGTGGGCTTATTCATGCCTCCCTCCCTCTTCTCTCTCCCTCACTAGCTTTGTGGGCTGGCATCATGACATCCTTCTGTTCTCTTCTTCCACAGGCTCAGAGTTCAAATTCAGTCTTCAGGCCCAATCCTGCCCAACTTTCCAGGCAGCTGTGCCAAATGGGCCTGCGACACATATTGTGGTGGTGGGAGGCAGTCATAAAGGTCTCCTTGTGGGGGCAGTCATGGAGGTCCCTTCCTTTTTTCCCTTACCTAGGGGGTGCATTGCGACCTCATCAGCGCTTGAAAGTTGGGCAGGATTGGGTCCTTGGGCTTCTATTCCTAGCATTGAACCTGGGTGGAGGCTGGAAAAGGGAGGTCAGAGAGTTGTCTGTCCACTCCAACCTTGGGACATTGAACAACTTTCTCTCCACCTTTGACATATATAGCCTTAAAGAGATTCAACATCTCACTCCAATATGTGTGCAGTAATTTTCTACTATTTATTTAAAAAGTCTTGTTATCTTGCCTCATGCTATTAACATAATGTTTTTACCTTTCCCTTCCAAACATATGTTTGTTTAAAAATCAGTCTTATAACAAATGAGGCACCTCCCCACCCCCTTCCAAACAACATATGTTTGGAAGGGGATGGGGAAGTGGCTCAGGGCCCAATCCTATCCAATTTTCAGTGCTGGTGCAACTGTGCTAATGGGGCATGCGCTGCATCTTGTAGTGGGGCAGCAGTCACAGAGGCCTCCTTAAGGTATGGGAACGTTTGTCCCCTTACCATGGGGCTGCATTGTAGTTGCACCGGGCCGGGAAATTGAATAGGATTGGGCCCTCATTTGTTACAAGACTGATTTTTAAGCATTATAGAGAACATATCTTACACTGGTGGCTTATGGATGGCCAAACTTCTAAATCTTTTGTAAGTTCTGATCTTTTGTAAGTTCTGATATTTCCTCCCCAGGAAAAGTGATTAACATCACAGAAAGGAGAATTTTCAGCAGAAAATGAGCAATTTTAAATCAGTAGCTTTACTGAACGCATGCTGTCACAGTTTAGTTAGATCATTTGCTAAATCTGATGTTAGATTGCTCAGGGATTCTTGTACTGTATCATGTAATATGATGAATCATCAAGGTTTACTGACTCTTGGAAGACGCGCAACTCTGCAGCACCTCCTTGAAATGCTGTCTGTCTTCCTTCAAAATTGGAGTGGTGATGCTGCTTATTCTACATGCTGTGGCATAGGTTCCTTCAAATAATAGCCAGTCTGTTCATTTTTCTCAACTTCTAACACAACCTTAAAAGCTTTTTCAAAAAACCATATTTAATGATAGCTTATTGGGCCGCATTCTGATAATAGGACTTTTAGAGGTTAAAGACCTGGTAGATAGCTTCTAGAGCAGTGGTTCCCAAACTGGTGGGTCATGACCCACCAGACAGGGAAAGCCCTGCCGCTGGCCACTTAGAGACTGTGACCCACTTCCGCTTTGTGATCCTGAAACCGCAGATGGGTTGCGATCTCTATTTTTAGCCATTCAGAGACTTGGGAAGCCCTGCAGAAGTATATGCCGGCTCGCCATACCCTCCCCGCCCCAAGCTGGCACTGCAAATGTAAGTGTAAAAAACTCCCTTTCATCCCAAGCAATGGTACAATCCTGTGTCGATGCATTTCCCCTCCCATGCTCCCAGGGGTTCTTGAGTACCACCAGACACCAACTCAAGTAACTACCGGCGTTACTTGAGTTGGTGTCTGGTGGTACTCAAGAACCCCTGGATACTTATCATCTGACAGCAAGACTAGTCAAGTGACACAACAAACAGCAGTAGAAGGCTCCAAAGCATGTTTTTTTTCAGACTTGAAATAACCTCCCGTACACCCTGAGCCTCTTACAGGTGATTGTTTTGTCACGCCTGGCCTCACAACATAGAAGTAAATGCCAATGATGTCATTGCCAGGTACTTCTGGTGGTGCTTCAAATAGGTGGACCATGTGAAGTGATATGGTGGAGGACAAACGTTGAGAAACACTGACTTTGGTGCTTCTGCTTCCCAACTTCTGAGGAGAAATTTGGGAACCACTGTTCTAGAGTGCTCTGCATAGAATGCTATGTACTTGAACACTTCAAGGCTTGTGGGCTGAGCAAATTCACTTATGGGTGACTTTCCTTTACTTACCTGTAAAAGTACCTTGCAAAAATATTTTATTTCTTGATGTTAATATCTGTATGCATAGTTTTTTCTTCAAAGAAATGCATCCTTCTATAAAAAGAAACTGCACTGAATCTCTGTGCTGAGTTTTTCAGCATTGTGGAAACAATATCTGTACAACATAGTTTCAGCGTTCTGTAAATTCCTATTTTTGTAATAACGCATGCCACAAGCTGCTCACACTATAGGTGTTAAACTTGCACGCATAGGGTTGTGATCAGAGCTCTGTTAAGTACATTTTTCTTTTTCTCCTATATGCTCACCCAGGTACCTTCTGTATGCCCATGCAGTTTTAGCTAATGAAGGTTGCCATATGCACCAAGCACAAGTTACTTGCTATGCATAGATAGGGAAGACTGGATGAGGATGTGGGAGGTACTGACAGACATCTCTCGTATGTTTGTTCCTGGGTGCTACATCACTGCAAGTCAAGCATTCACATGGTATATTTCAATACTCCACCTTCTGTTGGCCTGTCTGAAAGGTCCCCTGTACAAGCATTGCTGCAGACAGTTCTGTTACTTGGCAGCAATGGCCATAATTCACACAATGCAAGCTTTGGCAAATTATTTCACCCTTTTGCTCTTGGGGCTTTGTTTTTTCTGCTGCATTTTTATAAAGGCATTTGCAACATAAACATGGTAGTTGGAGATTACCAGATTGGACTAAGCAATGATAGACAGCTATCTGATGAGCTGTAGGGAAGCCAGTTCCCTACTCTAATTTAAATGTTGATTTAAAGATATTTTTATTCTTACAGATTGTTGTGCAAATTTAGACAGCTCTTGAATCTTGCATACACTTGAGCAAACATTTTAGAAGTTTGAGTTATTGGTATTTTTGATTTTGAAGTTTTTGTATTTTAAAAAAATGCATAAAGCTCTTACCTCATTGTCATGTGGTTTCAGAAGAATCACACTGGCAAAGCGATGTGGTAATTGCATTTCTTTGATTCTTAAAAATCCTGCCTATAACAAGATTGGAGGATCAAATTCTCCTTAGGAATACACCTTCAATTTGACTCAAAGTTATGATGGAAACAAAATCTTACTGTATGTGGGAAATGGCTAAGATCTGGAATGGCATTTTGGGGACGGGGATTATTGTGGGATCCATCATGTTTATGAACAGATAGTGCCATGGCTTTCCCCAACAAAGTATAGAAAATGTTTGGAGTAAGGTTGGGAATTTTCATGATCCCTAGGATTTTGACTACTACATTTTCAGGATCCAGGGTTGGGATAGCTAAACCAGATTGATGTACTTTAGACACAGTCAAAAAGCCATATCGTGTAAGCATTAGGTTTTGGCGGCTTTTTCATAATGAAGAAAGTGCCAATTGGATCATTGGTTAGACCAGGGGTGTCCAAACTTTTTGGCAAGAGGGCCACATTATCTCTCTACCAGGGGAAAAAAGAATTAATTTACATTTAAAATATGAATAAATTTTCAGAAATGAATACGTTAGAGATGAAACTTATATGAATGAATGAAGGTCTTGCAATAGTTCATGGCCTATAAAAGGCCTTGCACAAAGCAAGGCCAGCCTTTGCTGTCACTGCTGCATCACAGATGTGAAACAGCAAGCAGTAGAGAGAGTATTCATCCCACAGTTCACACGAGAGGTCAAACAGTTGGCCGTCATGCTGAGAGCAGTTGCATCAGGCCAGCGCGGGCTCCAGCAAGTCTCCGGAGGGCCAGAGGCTCATTGGAGACTGGGAGTTCCCCGAGGGCCAGATTGGGAGTCCTCGAGGACCACAAGTGGCCCCAGGGCCGGGGTTTGGGCACCCCTGGATTAGACTAAAGAAAAGGGGTATGTAGGATAGAATATAGGCCAGTTTCTGGTAGCCACCTAGCATCTGCTGCTTGCTGGGATTCTTAGTAAGAATGTTAGATTTGGAAGACCTTGGTCTGATCTTAAACAAGAATACACAGTCATTTAACGCAGGCTGGTTATGCCTTAACTATTAAAAGAGCTTCTAAGCATACACCATTGCTAGGTTTAATTAAAACACATAGGTTAGATCACAGGGACTCTAGTCTTGGGGAGAAGAAAAGTAGACTATGCAAAACTGAAGTTAACCTATGTCTTGCTCAAAGGACCTGTTGGAACCTTCCTACTTTTCCATTCTTGTTCCTGAAAGGAAGGATTCTGCCAACTTAGTTTTACTACTACTGTAGTTGGTCCACAAAAGACTGTGTGCACCTCTAGGATTTGATTTTGTAGGAAACTCATTGCTACAATAGAAGTGACAACTAGTGTTGCTTAGCGTGTGGGTTTTGTCATAGTTGCTTAGTCGGGTATTGACTTTAAGGTTAAGTCAGGGTTTCCCATAGGTGCAAAAAGGTGTATTTTCATCTTATACCCTCCTACCCTATCATAGGAAGCATAGTTTGGAAATTTTAGTACAAGTGTTGCTCAAAATTTATTTTTTCTCCTAATGCTTGCAAGGAGTTAAACTGCTACAGCATGCTGCATTCTCAGAGATCTTTTAGGATAAGGTGTTCTTTCATAAAGGCACACCTCTGTTCATTCTAATTTTAAAAGCTTCATTCATAATTGCTTTTGTTTGGAAAGATTATTAAAATGGTGCACAAATCAGTTGTCTAAGCATAGAAAAGTGAGAACTAAAGTGCAGTTGCTTCTGTTGCAACCATGAATTAAAACCTTGCTGTTTGAGAGAGTTGACAGTAGCATGGGAATTTCTTGGCTGAAACCTGCCTGCATCATGGTGACTATAGTTTGATCTACTTTTCTGTAACATGTCCTTCTGTAACAGCATTGCACATTGTGGGTGGGGCCAGATCAACCCCTTCTCTGGCAGCAAGTTTTGTGTCCTTAAGTGACACGCAGCAGTATTTCTGCATGACTTGGAATAGCACCAGGAGTCAGTGGGCTAACGCTCCAGAAAAAGGAATTCTGTATACCGTTGACTTTACTGGGAACTAGCCACTAACTGAGCAGATTTGCCACTTGTAACTCATTCCATTGTCTGAGGAATTTTTTTCAGGGAAGAAGGGATTTTTTTTTCAGGTTTTGCCTATGCAATATTTTACATAGGTTTGAATGAGATGGTATGATTAGATACTAAATTTTGTCAATTTCTGATATGAACAGTTGCCAGGACACCAGTGGTGATGGGAAAACCATATAACACATTGACAGATGGTTGAGGTAGAGCTGCCTAGTTAAGTTTTCTGCAAGAACAGAATTGTTTTGATTACTTGTTTCCCTTATCTCTCCATGAAGTGCTCTGAAAATGATTGTACTTGTTGATTAGGCTAGTCAAAAAAATTTTTTTCTTAAGTTGATTATTCACTCCTGAGTTGATTTGGTTCTTAATATGCTGGCACAAGTAATTTGGGTGGAATTCCAATTTCAGAAGGACAACAAAGGTCATATTTTTCCTTTGCTACCCTTGTGCCCTTCAGTTTTATTCTGGACCTTGGCCTTGTGCTTTGTTTGTTTAAGACAAGCCAGGAAATGTAATGTTTGAGTGAAAACTGATTGACAGTACCTTGTCTGGTTCTCTCTAGATTAACCCCAAATCCAGCTATTTCTACCCAGCATTGGCTTCTTTTCACTGTGAAACTTTATTTCACAGTGAAAAGAGGCACTTCCATCCTAATTCTATACATTTCTATTTAGAGTTTCATTGGTTTCAGCGGAATTCTCTATCATGTAATTATGTTTAGGGTTGCGTCCTTAGAATTGCTTTCAAGTGAATTAATGGGAGTTCACTTCTTAGAGGTAGATGTCTCAATAATACTTAAATCTGTTCAGCAATGGGTAGCTGACATCTAAATTGGTGTAAAACCATCTTTCAAATTGACAGGAATTATATTTACTACCCAAATGTTTAGCATTGGTTGTGACTTCGATAAGCTTTTCGGAATACCAGATTTAAATTCCTTTGAGTGGAAACTAAGCAGAAACATCCCTGGTAATATTACATGTTCCAGGTGACATTCCCCATGCAGAGTTAATGGCATTTTTGATATGAGATAGCACCATATATGTTTTTATTAAAAATAGCACACAAGTTCAAAGAGACACAAATACAGTCTGGGGCTATGAATTTTTTTTGCTCTATGAATAGGTATCCTCATTTATGTGAATGGTACACTAGATTCAGTTGGAACAGTTTAAATTAATTTAGGAAAAATGCCATTTAAATCTTAAATGCGCAAAGTGTTGCATATTATTCCAGGTTTGAGTAATCCTTGAAACAGATGCAAATATTTCTGTTTTACAGGTGTGTTGAGGGAGTAAAGCGTAACTTTCCTTTGTAAGTTCACATGTAAGCTGAAATTTGAATCGGAACTTTTTTTGGATCAGGTCATACTCGTGTTACGTTACATCAGCTCTTTGAAGTAGCATGATGGGCCACTGTTGGATGGAATGTGACAATATTGTGAAGTGCATTATCTGGAGGATGAATGAGTGAAAATCAGTGTAAGTACCTCATAGTCTAAAAGTGGCATAGGAATTGTCTGACATCCCGCAAAACTAGCTTAAGCAATGCTTTCCCTCCCTCTCTGACATTTGTATATAGTAGCCCCCACTTTTCCTTGTATTTTGGTGGTTGGCTATAGATTGAGTTGTAATGAAATTTATCCTGGTTGTGGTACTGACTGTTGTTGTAGCTGTGGGGAAAGATCACTTGAAAATGGTCACACCTTTCTGTTTGAATGAGACACTTGTAATTCCAAATATTGGTATTTGTCAAGCAGTGAACAGGTTTTCCCCCAGTTATTATCTGCAATCTTCCTGTTTACCTCTTGAAGATATTGTGGTGTTGGTACTATTTTATGTAGTGCCATTGGTGTGCATGGCACCTTTAAAATTCCATGAACAAAAAAGCCACATTGCTGCCCTAAGGGAGCTTACAGTCTAAATTTCAACAGTGAGGGAGACAGGCTAGAAGGGTATGGACACAAGCAAATGAAATTACATGTACTATGGCCTGTCTTAACAGTTGAGGTTGCTTGTTAAAGGTGATGCAAAGGCTTCAAAGAAAAGGTGAAAACAAAGAGCCTAAAGCACATTAAAAACTGACAGATTTATTTTGGAGTAAGCCAGTGGTTCTCAAACTTTTTAGCATGGGACCCACTTTTGAGAATGATGATCTCTCCGGGGCCCACCAAAAGTGATGTCGTCAACTTCTGAAAGTGATGCTGTGGCTGGAAGTGATGCCATCAAGTAGGAAGTGACATCTCCCTTTAATACAGTCAACACCATGTGCATTAGTAAAGGGAGAGTATCTCATGGCATTTTATTTGCTTTTATTGGGTTATTTCTTAGCCTTTTTCTAATAGCAAAGTGTAAGAAAAAATCCTATTTACAACTTTTGACAATACAAAATAATATCCTGGACTGCAGGGTTGCCAGAGCAAATATTATGCAGTGGTCAGCTTGAAAGATTGTCAGCATCTCAACTTATCAGAGTCACAGTAAAGCCACAATTTTATGAGCTGGAAACCCAGAAAACCAATTGCAACCAACTTATCAGAGCCACACTAACAAGCAAGGGCTTCCTACTGCACCCATCCTAAGTCAGGCTTACAAAACTGTGTGTTGCGCACACACCAGCAAGGCTTCAAGAGAGCCCAAGGACAGATTTCTGCCTTGCATTTCAGAAACTGTTCTTTGCACAGGATCAATAGATGCACCTTCCCACCTCCAGCTCTAAACAATTTCAAGTGGTTTTTAGGAAGTCTTTCCTCATCCACTTTTCAAGGGAAAGGAGGTGTGTCATGGTGTAAGCAAGGAGGGAAGAGCAGATGGTTAGCAGACAGGAAGAATCGGAAGGTTACCCAGGGGGACTTGGGATTGGAATTTGACCATAGTGGGTTGGAAGAGGGAGAGGAGAAGAACTGGGGGAAGGAGGGAAAGAAGTGGAAGAAATTATCTTCAAAATGCTCTCAGAGAACAGTGTTCTCATCCTCACTGTCCCAAGAGACATTCTGTTTTGTTTTTTAAAGGGCAGCTGCCAGGATACTATTGCCACCACCACCATTTTTCCACCCTACTTCACACACTCCTGCAGATCACCAGCTTGCTTAATTCACTCCCCCATTCCCCCCTCCCCATTTCACAAACTCCTGTACTCACTCACCCCAGCAGCTCTTCAGTTCTGAAGCTTCTCTAGGGCCTGACTGTAAACTTTCAAAATGGCAGCATCCAGGTCTGCCAGCTTCCATGATGGTGGCCCCAGCCTGTTGTGACCCATCAGAGATCAGTTCACAACCCACAGTTTGAGAAACAGTGGCATAAGCTGTTGTGGCGTGGAGCCCATTCTGTCAGATGCACGAAGTGTTATCCTTGGTTTGCGGGCATAAATGGGTATAAAGGAAAATAAAAAAACATATCTTGGGACCAAAAATGTAGGAGGTGCAGAGTTGAGGGGGGATTTGGAAGGAATAGAGTAGTGTACCACCTAGTTGCTCTGGGAAAGGATTGCAGGCATAAACAGGTGGAAAGTGACAATGGAGTCATTCTAAGAGCAGAAGATTTTGACATAGTTGAGCTAGAGGAGCAAGCATCACATGCAGGAATATATCGTGTCACTGAGCTCAGATTAACCCATATTCTGATAATACGTCGGTTATGTTGGGATGTTAACTATATAATGTGTGTTCTCCAAGAAATCTGTGTATAGAGCTACTGCTGTGAAGCACTCCTTTGGCTTTATGCTTTGTCCAAGCTAGGGTAGACTTCCCAAAGATTGGGCTTTTTGGGTTTGCTGTGGTTTCCTTGGTTTACTTCAAATATTGTGGTCTGTGAACTTGCATCAATAAGAACAGCCCCACTGGATCAGGCCATAGGCCCATCTAGTCCAGCTTCCTGTATCTCACAGTGGCCCACCAAATGCCCCAGGGAGCACACCAGATAACAGGAGACCTCCATCCTGGTGCCTTCCCTTGCATCTGGCATTCTGACATAGCCCATTTCTAAAATCAGGAGTTTGCACATACACATCATGACTTGTAACCCGTAATGAAGTTTTTCTCCAGAAACTTGTCCAGTCCCCTTAGGCATCCAGGCCAGATGCTATCACCACATCTTGTGATAAGGAGTTCCACAGACCAACCACATGCTGAGTAAAGAAATATTTTCTTTTGTCTGTCCTAACTCTCCCAACTCTCAATTTTAGTGGATCAATAATATCAGTAATAATACAAACCTGCACACATTTCTTTTTGTTTGTTTTCAGGATTAAATTAGGTATGGATAATAAGGAAGAGTGTACAGTGCCGTTTTCACTGGTGCAGAAAGTGTTGGCATTGGTGCAGGAAACCAGTCTATAGACCTATTCTTGGGTGCTGTTGGGGTGCTGAATCAAAAAGTGGCATTAGTTTTGCCTGATTGGCTCTAGTTTTGTGGGTATGGCATTAGCCGCCTGTATGCAGTTTCAAGCAGCTTCCTCATGAAGAAGCCATGGTGTATGCTTCCTCACAAGGAAGCTGTTTGAATTGGCATATAAGGTGGCTATGCTGTACCCCCAAAACTAGAGTCAGACTAAACGACAATGCCATTTTTTGATTCAGCACCCCAAAAATACTCTAAATTTGTTCAAGTATCCTTGGCAACTAAAAAAAAGTTTGTTTTTTTAATAGCCCTGTGTAATCTTAAAAAGCAGACTGCTGGTTTAGAGAGCACATATTCCATATTTTATAACTAAGAATTATTAGAGAATTATTAGAGAAATAATTGAAATCCTGGTGATTAATTCATGTAAATTATACAGATCCAAATTTATTGGCAGGAAAAGGGATTGTAGGAAGAAAGCAGTTTAATTTTGTGGCCAAGCAGTGTGGTTATTTTAACCAACTGTTTTGCTTGTCTGAGCAGTGACAATAGCTGATAGGAACTGGGAGCCTAGTATTACTGTTGAATGAATCATTTAAACTGGATGCTGGACAGTTGAAATTAATTTGTTTAGAAAGATGTTTCGAAGCCGTAAAGAGACCTAGGATTTTCTACCAAGGGAGAGAGAGTTTGACCTGAACCAGTATGGGGATTTATTTGTGTGATTCATTATTTTCCTCTGTGACTTTCTACATACACTATGTTTTTTTTTAGAGCTGTCTGTAGTTAAAATGGTTAGTGATGGTGAAGGATTATCGCTTCTCTCTCTAAAGCACATAGTAGTAGTGCCATTCATTTATGTTGTATGTTGTAATATCTTCCTCTTCAGTGGAAAAATGCAGCTTTGAAGAGGCTTTTTGTGTACATATGTGGTTGATCTAGTAGCTGCATAAGGTTGGAACTCCTTGGTCAGTTATCAGAGCCGTGTGCATTTGGGTGAGGATTTGATAGCATGGAAGGGGGTAAGTCGAACATTGATAAAAAGTGCTGTAGTTTGGACCTGCACATTTCATAGATTGCTAATAGTTTTGAGGAAGTGGGAACAAAAGGAGAGTGGTAGGTGGTGGTTCATGTGGAATCAGGAAAGCTACTTGACACCAAAAGATTAGACTGAAGCTGTCTTTCTTTTTCTAATTTTGTTTCATTACATTTTTGTTCTGTTTCCCACCTCCAAGGAGCTTGTGGGTGGGTAGTATAGATTGTTTTTGTTTTCCCATCTCACCTGTTTTATTCTTGCAGCAACCCTCTGTGCTTTCACTTTGGGCTGATTTCTGGCATGACAATGGTATGTGGAAAAGTGCTAATCTCCCCCTGTTGTTGGATGGGGGGGGAAGTATAAGATTTTTGTCAGGCAGAATAGAAAGATAGCTTTAAGCTATTTCTGTTGCATATACGCAACAGGGATCAAATGTGTACACTTGTTAACTGGGCAGAAATGGGTTAAACATGTACAGGTTGAGTTTCATTATTTGGAAAGTTTCATTATTGAGTCATTATATGCAATGGCAAAAATCCACATTAAAGCAAATGCATTTAAAAACTGTCCCTTTGCTAGGTGATTTAAAAACAGCCATGCTGACCTTTGTGATGTAAGACAGACTCATTAAGCAGAAAATCAATAGGTCTCTCTCCAGAAAGGCTTCACTCTGAACCAGAGATCCCTCCCTTCACCAATGCAAAGTGATTATCTTTCTTGAAGTGAAGCTGTTCTAAGTGCTTAGAGAGAGAATGATTGATGGATTGTCAGCTGACTACTCTCTTTCTCTCTCTCTCTCTCTCTCTCTCTCTCTCTCTCTCTCTCTCTCTCTCTAATAACAAGGCTATAGTTAAATGACTGTTTTCCTTTAGTTTAAAGGCCCCTTCTCATCACATTGAGATAGAAAAATCCTGGTGAAAAATTGTGGATAATAAGGTTATACCTGTAATCGCATGACTATCTCTCTACAACAGTAAAAAAAGCAATTTTTTAAACTGATTTTAAAGGGATGCATTTTTCCCCTTCTTTAGGGATCAGCACATTCCTTCTCATTTGCAATGGCCATTCGTGTAGAGTCAAAGCCGTGTATAAAAAGTCTGTGTATAACAAGGTTGAACCTGTATTTACCAAACCTGATATGCCCAAAGCCTGATGAGTCCATGATGAGTGCATGAACGTTCAAATGTACATGCAGAATGTCTGCTCTGGTAAAAGGCTTAACAATCACCACCACTGGCTAGTGCAGCCATTTTCAACCACTGTGCTGTGGCACACTGGTGTGCCGTGAGTGGTCCACAGGTGTGCCACAGGAATTTGGGGGAAGGTCATTTATTAATAGGGCCTATGGGAGATGTGAGCCCTCACTGGCAGCATGGTGTGCCTTGTCAATTGTCAAAAACCTCGTGGTGTGAAAATCACTGGGCTAGTGGCTGCTTTTCAGTGCTTTGTTAGTTTTGAGGGTGGACGCTTTGCTTCGGAGTGGCGCTTTCTAAAACACGTGCACCACAGTCTTGAGTACATTTACTCAAAAGTAATAAACCACTACAGTGCACTTGGGGATATTTGTATCAGAATTTGGTTTCTTGGCATGCACAATGAATCTGTTCTATCTTAGCTCTATGAATTAGGATTTCAGAAGCATTTCATATTCTTAGCTGCTTGCATCAGACTTCTGGATTTTAGTGTGACGCAGAGCCTTGGATTTTTTTAGACCCATATATAGTACAAAGTTGTTTCAGTTAAGTGGATAGTGGTCCAATAAAGCATTTATCTTTGCAACATACCGTGTAGTGTGTGGCCACACACCCTTCCCAGTTTCTTCTTCTCTCATGTCTCGTGTGCATATGTTTACACTCGTATTATATGGAAGTTGTCAAATGCTAAGCAAACAAGGGGGAAAAAATTAGGCCTGTTGTCTCAACTGTATTATGTCATCTGATAGCAGTAATAGGAGACTGCTGCCTAGAGGGTAGCATATGCCTGCATGCATCTTGGGTTCCTCAGTAAATTGTATAAGGATTTCCTGATCATATGATGTGCGCCCATACCTTGATTTTGAAGTCTGTCTTTATGAAGGTCATAAAGAGAAGACTCACAGCACATATCAGTTTATGGCTTTTTAACAAAACAAAGTCTTTGGACACAGACCTATAAATTAATTGTTGCTTGCCAGAAAAATAATTCTTGGTTGTCTTCTATGGCAGCGGATGCCAAACCTGGCCTGCGGGCTGGATCTGGCGCCCAAAACAGCACCTTTCCCCGGTGGTGCGAAGCTTTTTGTTCTGTGTCGCAGCATCTTGCCTTGCAAGCCAATCTTGTCAGAAAGTTGCACTGGGCAGTCACTTCTGCTGCTCCAGCAGGCTCTGTACCCCAATTTCAGGAAGGAAGTGGCTTCTTGACAACATTGGCTTGTAAGATAAGATGTTGTGGCATGGGATGAAGAGCTATGCGTTGCTGGGGGCTTTTTCCCACTGCAGCACTCCTGGGGTTTGGCAACCACTGATCTATGGCATGATTCAATAAAGTTAGAAACTAAAATACTGATTTTTAAAAATTGTTTGTATTAGAAGTGCTAGATGTCATAGATGCCAACTACTTTTTCATTCCAATTCTTGAGGTTATCTTGGCATAATAATGGTTAATAGTGGCTCTTTGGTAGCGATTTAAATGAGGAGTTGCTGTTCTCAGAATTAGAGATTATAGCAGGGCTCAGCAAATTATACATAGGGCAGTGGTTCTCAAACTCTCAGGGAGAGTTTGAGGCCATTAGGTCTTTGCCTCAGAAGGCAGGGGTCGGGGGAAGGCAGAGACACGATACCCAGCACTGCGGCTCTGATCTGTGTGCAGGGGCACGCTGCCACTCACTGCTGCCTGCAGGAGCCCCCCGGGGGTTGGGGCCTCAGCAGGGCTCCCCATGCAGTGCAGAGCCCTCCAGAAGGCAATCGTGACCACTTCCTGTTTCTCGATTACAAAACTGGAAGTGGTCACAGTCAGCTTCTGGAGGGCTCTGTGCTGTGTGGGGAGCCCTACTGAGGCTGGTGCCAGGCTCCCCTGACCCCTGGGAGGTTGCCACAAGTGGCGGTGAGTGGCAGCGCGCCCCTGCGCCCCAAATCAGAGACACGATATTTCTGAGAGCACAGGGCTCTCAGGATGGGGCATTGTGACACATAGGGGATAGGAGGATGAAGGATCTTGTTGATAAGAGGCTCTGTAGAGAGATTCTCTTCTGTAGGACCCATGTTCATAGTAACTTGGAGAAACACTAAAACAGATATCCTGTAAAAGGGAACGTGTAATGCATGTGCCTTGAAAGCGTGAGGACCTGCTACCCATCAGGCAGCGCATCTCATGCAAAGGAGGATTCCTCTTCCCCAGCCATGCTCAGTCCTTGGAGGCTTCCTGAAGTATACTTCCCCTACAGCCTGCAGAAGCACACTTGAGAAAGGAGACCCTTCTGGACCTTGGAGGGAAGAAATCCAAAATTCAGTCTGAACTCCTGGAACTCATTCCTGGGCATGCAAGGCAAATTCATCCCCTTCTGAGTCTCCAGAGCTCAAGGGGAGGGAATGTCTACCCATTGGATGAAATGGGAGATAGACATCCCTACATGAAGGACTTGGTTTAGTTTTCCTCCATCACCACTATCCCTATGCCTTATATTGAAAATCTTGGCATAAATCTTGGATAAAGGTCTTAATACGTGCAGTATGGATAGGTGAAAATCTGTGAAGCGAATGTGCAGATAAAGGGGGAGACTTTGATTGCTCTGTTTTTTCCCCCCTCTTTGTGATGTAGATGCAGTCTAAATTTTGGTTTTTTTTGTTTTTTTGTTTTTTTTGCAAAATCAAATATAACAGGTGCAAACAAAGTAGAATGTAGCATAATGAGTCTCAGCAGATACAAACTGAAGGTCTTTCTAAATAAAACTACCTTTCATTTCAGAAGGGATGGAAACGGCCAGTTGCATAAATCTGATGAACTTTTGCAGGGAAGGAATCTTAAATACTTTCTGGTGGTTATCCGTCTCGCTTCTAATTATGGTGGCACACCTAAAAACCCATAATTTCTCTGATTTCAAAAAGTATATGGGCAAAATTGCTCCTTCCAGGTGTGTCAGGCCTTATATGACTTAACTGTAGTTCTTAAATTGCTAACTACCAGGACTTGTAGTGAAGGTGTGATGTTTCCTAACTTGTCTCTTTTAGAAATTGTGTATTAGTCCAAGGTAGAAGGCACTCTTGGCCCAGTTTATAAACAAGAGTATTCAGCAAGATGTCCATATCCAGTAAAACACTCAGGCTGCTAATGGTTTCCTTTAAAGCAGTGATTTGCAACCTGGGGGTCGTGAAGTATGCCCACTTCTACTATCAATGATCCACTTTCATAAGTATCTCCATTTCAGAAGGAAATTTAGTTTCCATTCCATTTAGTTTCAATTCTTCTTTATCACATCTATTAGTAATTTCAAGCAATTGAAATTGGGTCCCGTTAGGGAGAAGGGCGGGCTAAAAATAAAGTTTTGTTGTTGTTGTTGTTGTTGTTGTTGTTGTTGTTCAAAGATGACACAGCTGTACCTGACTTGCATGAAATAAGACTCTTTCCCCTGCTCCCTCCAGCAAAATGGTTTATGCATATCTCAGGAGACCCATTGAGGAAGTGGAGGCTTACCCTGAAGTACTGGAATCTCCCTTATCTTGAGGAGGCCTCTGGGACCCACCCACCCCCGAAGGATGTGGCACATGCTCCATTGGCGTGGCTGTGTTAGGTGGCTTTAGTTAGGATTGGGCAGTGTGTCTGCTATAGTGCAATTGCTACAACTGATGCTTGTTGCCACAGGCGTTCCTCATGCTCAGTGCCTCTTAATATGGCACTAGACTAGAATTCACGGTGGTCTCTTGTATGTACCACTGCCTGTTGGACGTGGTTATCTATTGAAAAAAAATTTCTTCTTGGGCATTGCAGTAATTTTAACAGAAAAACTACTGAACAGAAAAGTTTGTCCATTGGATTTTCTTTTGAAAACTTGAGTTCTGCACTGACCAGTCCATGAAAAATGGTCTCATTTAATTGATATCACTTTCTTTGGAATTGGTGTGCAGTGGACCCACCTAATTTGCAAGTCTGCCATCCAAGGAGTTCATTTTACATGGATGTGAGGTTTCCTGTTAAAAATGTTATAACACACCATAAAATTGCACCATTCACAGAGCTGCAAGACAGTCTTCTGTGCCTCCTATAAGTCACTTCTGGGTCATACAGTGCATTCTGAGACAAACTAGGGCCAAGAGAGGGGTTGTGCCACTTGGGGCACAAGAGAGGGGTTGTGCCACTTACAGAAGATTGCAGCCCTACAAATGGCACGATTTTGCAGTGTGAAGTGGGGAAGTCTATTTTTTTTAACTGAATTTTACAGGTGGACCCTTGTTGTTCATGAGGGTTCTGTTCCTGGAACCCTTGTGAATACCGAACTTCGCATGAAACCAAACCACCAAATTTTGTGATCCACTGAGGTCCAAACGTGTGCAGAGCATTGCTCCCGTTGCATCTGGAGCTGTTCTGAGGCCTGTGGAGACTGCATGCTGTCTCCACAGGCTGCAGAGTGGCCTTGGGAGGTCCTAGAAGGGCACTTCTGGTTTCCCAAAAGTGCACTTCTCGGACCTCTGGAGACCTTTCTTAGGCCTGTGGATGCTGCGTGCAGCCTCTGGGCCTCAGAAAGGTCCCCAAAAGTGTCGGAGGCCACTTCTCCAGAGGTTGCTGGAGCGGTGCTCCAGTTGCTTCTGGAGGCTCTTCTGAGGCCTGTAGAGGCTGTGGAGGCTCTACATGCAGCCTTCACAGTCCTCAGAAGAGCCTCCAGAAACAACTGGAGCTCAGTTCCAGTCCCCTCCCAAGGCTTCAGATTGGTCCGAATGTGTCTCAAGGGAGGTTAGGAGGACCCGTGTTGAGCCAAATCCACGGATGGAAAATCCATGGATAAGTAAGCTCAACCTGTACTTCTTAAAAAGAGACTCCAGTATCTACACAGACTGAGAGACTGCTGTATATATCAGAAATTGGCTTCTCTCAGGTTCGTCTGCAGCTGGGGGGGTGGGCTTTCTTAACAACCTCAACAGTGAAGTAACAGCAGCCATTTCTTTGCAATGTTTAATGTGTATAGTTTTCCTGTGTAAATTATACAGCAAAGGAGACTTTTGTATGCATGTATTTTGGTTGACATATCTATTCCTAGTAAGCTTTTGTATATGGAATAGATATACAAAATATATAGAATAGATATTTGTCCTAGAATGCAGTTAAAAACCTTGCAGTGCTTGAATCTTCACAGCTTCACTTTTTTTTTGACATGTCATGAAATAATCTGGATGTTCTTGTTATCTAACCTACTCAATAGTCAGGATAACACTAGGGAAATTGTACAGAATAAATTCCTTAATTAAAATATACAGGTCTAACCTTGTTATACAGGGATTTTTTATACACGGATTTGACTCAACACCAATGGCCCCCTGCAAATGAGAAGGAATGTGCTGATGGGGATGTGGAGAAGGGGAAAAAATGCAACCCTTTAAAATCACAGTTAAAAACTGCTTTTTACTGTTGCAGAGAGACAGTCATACAAGTGATTACAGGTATAAGTAAGTATCCACAGATTCTTCTATCTCAAAGCTGATGAGAAGGGCCCTTTAAATTAAAGGAAAACAATTGTTTAATAATGCCAGAGAGGTCAACCAGCTGACAATCCATCAACCATTCTCTGCAGGCTTCATTCCTCCCTTCCCTCTGAGCACATGAAAGAAGGCTAAATGGTAGGCTAAATCACCTTCTGCATTTTTCCCCCCTTGCTGGTGGGTTCCTGGTGAATTGCTGCCTCTAGTGAAGGCTAAGCACCTGGAGAGAGACTGATGGCCTCTGTGTGCATTTCAACAGGTCAGCAAGGCTGTTTTTAAATCACCTGAGGAAAGAGACTGTTTTTTAAATTGATTTGCTATAGTGTGTTTTTTGCCATCCATGTGAGTTCTTGAATAATGAGTCTCAACCTGTATACCTTTAAATTGTAGGAGTTATAATCCCAAAATGCAGTTTAAAAGCAGAATTCAAACTAAATATGTTTCTGCTAGGAGAGAACCCAATCAGACTTTTGCAGATGCAGCTGTCAGAGCTTTCTGTCTTTGCTGTATGTTCTTCCCCCTAGGTAGGGAGGAACAAAGTGACTGGGAGACACTTTTACTTTCTGCATGTGTCTGAGTAAGAATGTCCAATTAAAAGCACATTCTAAAATACCGTATGCAGATTTTCTGGTCATCTAGACCTTCTTGAGAATATTAATAATTGCCCTTTTGTTAGTTAAGTATAGGACTCCTGAAGCAAATGTTTGAGAGAGATGTACTATACTTTTCAATGCATTTGTGGAGCCTCAGTGGGGCATTGTGAGATGGCAGTGAAGGGGCTGGCCTGCTGGGTTTCTGAGGAGTGATATGTGCAGCTCTGCTGGTGGTCAGCTGGGTTGTTGAATAAGCTGCTGTGCCCATCAGTTGGGTGGTTGAGTGCCCAGCCATGCTGCTCAGCTATGCAGCAGCACATCTAGACTCACTGGCCATCCTGGCATCAGTGCAGCAATGTTGCCAGCTGTCCCCTACTGTATGTAGCTGGGTGGGCAGGTAACTACATGAAACTACATGAAAGGGGTGGAAACAATTGCATGCAGCTGGTTTCTGGAGGCTGCAACTCGACCCAAACCTGTAAAGTGCCTTTCTGAAGGGGTGGAGAAGGAGGGGGAGATTGGAGACAAGGAAAGGCCAGACAGAAGAGATAAAGCCAAGCCAGAAGACAGCAAGCGAGCAGAGCCATAGAGAGAAGGAAAGGCGTACAAAGGATAAAGTGGGAGAGGACCCCTCTCCCACTCTAAAATGGGACCCCTCTAAAGTGGACTGGAAGGGGACCAGATTGCTAAGGGCCAGAGGAGATGAACCAAGCCCAGAGAATTGCAACTGCCAGGGTTCCAAAACAGCAAGGAATGCCCCTGGGTATTTTTTGCATGAGGGGAAAGCATCTGGCAGGACAGTGATCTAATGCTGTGGTTGCATCGTGTGCCCCCAGTATTAAAGCTGAATATTGCTGAAATGGTTACTGTGTTGTAGAATGTTCTGACATACCTTGGCTTGTTCTTTCCATTTTTCTCTCTTCCTCCTCCCCCTCACCGCTCTCATGATGACAGTAGCTTGAATATAGGATGAGAAAATGCTGTAGAGCTCAGAAAACAGTGTAATATACTGCCCTTTTTTGACTTCTTTGCAAGTAACTGGCTTGTACCACGTTGATAGTTTTCCCTTTATTTGCTGTTAAGAGTTGAACCAAACAAGGGAACTTTTTTTTTTAACTGGGATGGCTACTGAGAAGCTTGGTTTAAAACTGCCAAGTCTTTTACCTTTTTATATCCTGTAGTACCTACAAATGACGGGCTTGCTTGACAGATAGGCATGAGGCCCTATAACTGCTTTCCTCAATGTGACTCAGTTGCTTGCCACCCTCCTGGATGACTCTGTGCCTCCAGTAGTATCAGTTCAGGCTTACTGGTGACCAAAAGAAGGAACCCAGGAGCTGGGTCACCAGCTGCTTCATGGGCCTGGTAATTGGACGTATCTTACTCTTTCTTAATCCATCTTATACTTTCTCTGAGACTTTACAACTCCCCACACTGACAGAGTTGTGGCTCAGGCAAGCAGGATTTTGCCGCTTATCCAATTTGCAAGGTCTTATCAGGAGGGTGGAGGTTAAGGTAGAGAATGTCAAGTTTTAGTTCCCTGGGTACAGATAAGTAGCTGGGAGGAAAAGCAGCTGTGACATGCATGCCAGAAATATATAGAATATATGAGGTGTGTGTGGGGTGTGACCTTTTTTGCTTCCATGTCTCTGGGCCAAGTTGCTTTAGGCCTTTGCACTCATTTAGGTAGAGTATCAGATCATAGCTGTTGTGTTGGCTTGCTATCTTGACTTACATCTTTACATGTTTTCTCACAGGTGAATTAATGCATTGTTTCTTTACTAAATATGAGTTTTTGAAGTTGATCTCGGCAGAATAAATCTTAGCAAGCAGCCAAGCAGTTGTATTGGGCTTGGCAGATACAATAATTTAAAGAAGACTGAAGAATTTCAAGAAAATTAGCAACATGAGGATTGTGTGATTGAATCTTATTGGACTTCACTGTATAGGTTTCAAATCATGCACCATAGGAAGCTGTTTTCAATCAGTATGGTAATTCTGGTATTTATGTACTGCCGAAGTCCTTAAAAAAAAAAAAAGTAGGAAACTCTTCTTGAATTTTGCTGAGGTTGAATTTCAACCTGTAATTTAATGCTTTGTCTTATGCAAAATAAGAAGCTACAGGTGTGCCCCCCTATCCATGGCAGTTTAGTTCCAGAGCCCCCTGTGGTTAAGTGAAACCATGGATATGAGGGAATGCATCCCCCACCCTATGGAAGCGAGGGGAGATGAGGGTTTTCTCAGCCCAACAGAGGCCACATGCTTCTGCCTGCGGCCTCTGCCGCACTCAGAATGACATTTAGAGGCTAAAAAAATGCAACTTCCAGTCCCCTTGCTTCTACTCCCCTTGCCTCTGTGCTTGTGGGACCCTATGAACGTGATCAGTGCATGTGGGACCCTGTGAACACTGTGACTTCCTTTTTTCTATTGGTGTGTTCACTCCATAATTTTTCCTTCATCTGGGTTTCCTCCATATGCACTAGGCTTGTTTTACTTTTCCGTAGCTTAGTTGGTGACAGTGCAGAGTAGATCAGTGCCTGTAGTTATAAACTGGTGTAATGTGTTGGTGTGCTCAAATTTTCTCCTCTTCCTATCGAACATCCATTTCAAAGACTTTCTAGCTCATCATATCCTTGGTTTTTCTGTGCAAGAGAGGTGGCATTTTTGACATAGGGTATTTACTCTCAAGGATCACAGTATCTAGTCATTTAGGCTGCAATCCTAACCACACTTTCCTGAGAGTAAGCACCATTGAACAGAATAGGACTTACTTCTGAGTAGACCTGGTTAGGATTGTGCCCTTAGGCCAGTGGTATTCAGACTGGGGCGCTGCAACGCCCCAGCCTGAGGGCCCTGGCCTCTGCCCCCTTAAGGGGTGGGGGAGAGGGGCAGCGATGCAATCCCCAGGATTGTGTCGCTAATGGGGCTGCAGGAACTGGGATGTACTCACCAGTCCCTGCAGCAGCCTTCCCAGGGTGCGGGGAGCCCTGCGCGAGTGCCTGCAGGGCCCCCAGCCTCTTGGAAGTGAAAGCAGAGCGATTGCGCTCCACTTTCGGTTTTCTCCACTTTCACTTTCAAGCGGCTGGGGAGCCCCGCATGCGCTCGCAGTCACTGGTGAGTACATCCCAGTCCCTGCAGCCCCCCTGAGTGGCACAATCCTGGGGATCGTGTCGCTGCCTTCTCCCTGACCCTGCAAAGACTTGGTGCCTCTCAAACTCTCCCAGAGAGTTCAAGAACCACTGCCTTAGGCTCTTATTTTGCCTTGGTGCTTTCTGCCAATGTACATTGCTCGTCTACATTGAGTG
The DNA here is from genome assembly GCF_035046505.1 of Tiliqua scincoides. NCBI lineage: Eukaryota > Metazoa > Chordata > Lepidosauria > Squamata > Scincidae > Tiliqua > Tiliqua scincoides. The sequence goes on from NC_089822.1 coordinate 196,491,839, forward strand.
TTTTGAATCTGGCACCCACTTGCCAGTTTTGTTGCATTTATATTCCACCCTTTATCCAAGGAGATCAGGATGGCGTATATGGTTGCTATTCCTGCCCCCATTTATATACTCAACAGTTTGGTAAAGTAGGTTAGGCTGAGAGAAGTGATGGACCCAAAGTCACCCTTCATGACTTAATAGCAGTTTGAACTTGACTCTCACTGTTGGACTGCTGAGGCAGTCCAACCACTGCATTGGCTCTCAACAACTTGGTAGTGACCAATTTACACCCCACTTTTAGGAGGTTGGGTTGAAGTCCTTGTTGCTTTGGAGGATTTAAATGGGGGAAGGGAACTATTTTCTAGGTAGTCAAAGAGCACCAGGGATTTTTCAACCCAGATCAAAACTTGGCAGGTTCTTTCCCCCTTCCCATCCCTTTCTATTTGCTGTTCTATTTGTCTGTTCTGTGCTAAACTTTCAGGTTTTACTCCATGGTGGTGATGCAATTTTGACTTGTCCAGGATTAGAAAATGCTGCTGTGTTGGAATAAGTATCCAATCATATGCTTGGGTCATAACTAATTCCTGTGTTAGCATATGATTGCAAAACCTGGATTTGTACTGCACCACATGTACAATGCTTAAAACTCCTGTATCTGAGCCACCCTTCAGCCCTCTTAAGTGGCATAGAGCATCCTATTCCTTTTTTCCTTCATAGGCTTTTCTCCTTCATAGGCTTATTTTTCTTTCATATAGGCCACCATATATGTGTTACAAGTGCTTTCTTTGGCCTCTTGCTGTTTTGTCTTTTCCTCACTGCAGTTGTCACATATTACCTGTCTAGTTGTACCAGTAAATGTAAAACTGAACCTCATGCACTCCACATTTTGTCTAAAGCTGTGGTTCCCAGACTCTTTTGACTGTGACCCTAAATACAATTTTTTGGTCATCTCATGACCCATAGAGTTGGTCAGTGTGGCCAGGGGACCCGCACTGAGCCAGATCTGCAGAAGTAAAATCAGCAGATAAACAGTAGATAAACAGATTCCACCTGTGAAGCTGAAGTGCTCATGTTTTCTGTTGTCCTGTTGATATAGTCTCATTTAGCAAATGTCTTAGCTAACCTGGTATGCAGCTTATCCAACTTGATGCAATTGGATTGCTGCAGTTGAAGCCACTAAGACAGAAGGAACTTGTGGGCTTTTGGGCAAGAATATTAGCAAGACCTTTTCAGCAATGGCATGAACGCTGATTTGCCTGTGCCCTTGAAGTGTAAATATAGTATACCTAAACAGGCTTGTCTTAGGCTTGTCTTAAATGTGCTGTTCCTGAGACAGTGTTTATCTGTTTTTCTATTTGTTCCAGCAGTCATGTTAAAAGAAAGTGCTATCTTGTCTAAATGGAGTATGCCAATTGCTGTGGGTAACTGGAAAAGTGAATTTTTATAATCTTTTGCTTGCAGTGGCTTAGTTAGGGAAGGTGTGTCTCAGCTTTTAGATGGGAAATATCCTTTAAGCAGTTTGCTTTTCTGCTTTGCAAATGAACTTGCCTTAATGACTGACATTATGTCTGTATTGTGAGAAAGAGACCAACAGTTGATGAATTTGTTTGTTTCTCTGGAAATTATTTTTCAACACTTCCATTATGTTTGTGGTCTTTGCTCTGATTACACCTGCTAATGAACTGTAATGCAGAAATGGGAAGAAAAATTAAGGATTGGAATTTGTTAGTATGTACACAATATTCAAAACAATTATATGCCTTTTTAAAACATGTTAAACATTATAAACTTCTTGTCACATTGTTTTTGTTCCACTTTTCACACACCCTGATTGTCTCAAATATACTTACTTGAAATATATGGTTCCCCAACTCAGAGCAAAACTCCAAAGAGATGGGAGGAAAGAGTGAGTAAAAATAGGTGGATATAGTGGCTAGCTTGTATGGTACTAGAATGGAAGTGGTACTAGAATGGAGTTCTTGAAATTACATTGCCTGTAAAGGGACTCCCACTTGTGCAGAAACTTGTTCAAGTGGTAGCAAGGTTTAGGGTGACAGCTTGCTTTTTTATGAATTGCAATCAGACAGGTAATTAAGAACAATAATGAATTATAGTTTTAAGACAGGCTTACTGCAAGTAGATGTTATCCTCCTTTAGGATGCTGAGGCATCACAGAAGCTTCAGGGAGTGATTGAACAATAGGCAAAAAACACAGGGAAACTGGAGGATTTTTTAAAAATAGCACAGATTCCCAAAACACAATTTTCCAGTTTCAAAAATCCTTGTGTGCATTAAATCAAAACTGAGCAAGGGAAAAGGGGTGTCTGCAAAATTCCTGGAAATAACATTCTGCGTTGTGGTGCCGACTGGATGGGATTTGTTGCTGAAAGTTTGGATTCTGCTGTGTTCCTAAAGGACCTACAATTGTGTGTGTGTTCCCAGCTTACCTATACTCTTTTGACTTTCCTAAGGCAGGCTTTCAAAGACTTTATTATTCTTCACGGATAATACTTGCATTGCCATATATTTGATCAAGGCAGCAGGGGACTGTGTAAATGCATTCAGATTGGGGGGTGTTGCCATCTCTAGAACATGTTGCTTAGCGATTCTTGAAAAGTGACTTCACTCTTGTTGTCAGGCAGGTGATTGTTCTGCTTACCTGCTCTTATATCAAAATATGGTGTTTTTGTTCTCTAGTGTGAGTGTCATGGTCACATGGGTCTTTCCCACCTGATGGCTCTTCTCCAGAGCCACCAGGGTGTTAAGGAAAAGGCCCTTGTGACTGGACCAAACCACATTAGTGTGATGGCCCCAGCCATTCTTCATGGCCATCCTGTGTGTGGCATGTAATGTCTGAAGACTAGAGAAATGCTGTCTATCTTATGAAATATAGCAAGTAGGATACAGTCTGCCTATCACCTCGGCTGGCCTCAAAATGGCTGTTTTCAGCTGAAAAAACCGGTTTTTGGCTGAAAACTGGAAGTAATGTTTTTTGGCTGAAAATGGCCATTCTGAGGCCTGCCGAGCCCACGGGCAGATGTCCACAGCTTTGGCAGAACTCAGAAGCCCCTCTGGAAGCGAGGGAAGCAAGGCTACCCTCACCTGCAGAGGGTCCAGGCTGTGGGAACATGTGTTCGCCCATATCTGTGGTTTCTGCTGTCCGCAGGAGTTTCCAGAATGGAACCCTTGAGGATAAGGGGGCACCACTGTAGTCAAAATGCACTGTGTTCTATTTAAGTGTTGTGGCTATGCACCATTGAAATCAATAAATCCAGTTAGTTTTAACTAACCTAAGGTCCACTATTTTCAATAGGATTGGCAGCCTTGTCCTATTCAGATGCCACAGTAGTGCAATGCCCATCATATCCTGGTGATTCTCTGAGGCTTTGGTTGTGACTTTTTGTTTGTGGCTGCAGCCCATTAAAAGGGAAAAGCTTGTGAGCCACACCTTAAATTTAAATATAGATATTGAGGATTCTTTGTTTTTTAACAACACAGTAAAATTCAAACTCAAAATTTCCATAAAGGAAACACCCTTTTGAGGAAAGCTTTTCTGTTTGGAACTAAACATTAAGCATATTTTTCCTTCTTAATTTAAACAACTAAGGCTACTGGTGTCCTAGTGGTGTTTTATAGATAGTATGAAGAGAGACAAGTGCGAAGTAGTGCCACATGTTTTAAAACTGCGATTAGATTTGCAGGCTGACTCAGCACAATGGCAGGGTTTTCTCCCTGTCAGTACAGTAGGTTGCTTCTGAATGTTGTCCAGTATTTGCTAAGAAAAAGGAGTGGCGAGAATAAGCAATGGTGTGTTACTAATAAACATTGCATGCCTTACCATAATTACAGTGTTAACTCATATGTTCCTACCTCTAAAATTTCTTGTAATAGGATTGTATTTTAAAATTGGAGCTTTTGCAGGACATGCTCAGGTTTCATTTGTTTCTTGTTGTAAATTGGGGCAATCTATAACGAATCTTAAATTATTTGTTTATTCTTACTACTTTTAATGTGTGCAGATGCTCCCGCTCTTTTTAATGGCTAGCCTTGTACAGCACAATAGTTTTTGATGTAGGTCATTTTTTATAGCTTGGGTGGGCTACAGGAACAGAATGGTCCAAGAGCCAAGCCAAGGCTCCTGCCTGCCTCTCCCAGTTTTGTGCTTATAACAATTCTCTGGCTTTGCATGCTTGAGTAAGAATTGTGTCAGTGTTCAGAGTCTGCATGTGTTTGGACATTCAAGACAAGAGTGAATCCATCCAGGACCTTGTAGCCAACCCATGGCTAACCAGAGAATGAAATCTCATTCTCCAGACCATCCAAGATCAATGCGTTTCTGTCGTGGATCACCTGATACTCCAAATTCTGCATGATGTTCCTTATCTTGTATTAATAGGACTTCTATTCATTTTAGTTCATTGACAATCCTTTGGACTGGTGCCCAAGTTTGTTAAATGAGGTTCACTGTGGTAAGATATATCTGAATAACTTTCTGTTTTAAGGGGGAAAGTAAGATAATTGGTCCAAATAATTTGAGCTTTTAGCTTTTCAAAATGGGTTTTGCCTCAGTGTCGCATGGGCTTGCTTTTAATTTTACAGTGTGTGCATTTAGTTTTGTTTTCTGTACTCAGTGAAGCTGACTGATGTGAAGCATATCCAGTCAACTGTAGACCAAAAGCAGCTTGAGAAACAATTCATTATTGACTTGATTGATTTTATTAAGTACTGTTGTGAGCTGGTTTTGTGCCAAGGAGAGAGATTCCCTAAAGCAGTGTTTCTCATAGCATGTTTGCTCCTAGGAGCCCTGGGACTCCCTATGACTCCTTCAGGGGCTCTGTGAGTGCATTGTAAGAGGCAGCCAGCTGCTCAGTACTGCACCGCTATGTATGCTTGCCAGCACTATGGGGCTCCCCAAGACTTCATGCATGTTCTAGTAGAGCTCCCTGAGAATGAAATGTTGAGAACCACTGCCCTAAAGCAAACTGTGGTTAATGGAGAAAAAAGTGCAACTCAAACTAATAGGTCATATAGCTTTTAGTTATAGGTTGGTGGGATTAGTTATATGTTGGTGGGTTGGTTGGTTTGAAAATAAGAAATTTTGAAGGAGAGGGTTGAGCTGTGAAGAATTCAGGACTGTACTTATTTGCATGTTGAAAATTGATGTGCCTGAAGCGGGATGTGCCTGTCTGGAATGGAAGGGACTTTTTGTCATTGCTGTTTCCCAGCAAGAGAATCTGTTTGCCAATACCAGTTTGCAACTACTGCTTTAAACTTGCTTTTAAGGCCAAGGGGGGGAGGGAAGAGAGAAAATATCTGGTTTAAACAGGTGGGTTGGTTCAGTGAATCTTGCTGGAGGTGAGTTTTTTTAAAAGAAAGGGCAAAGTGCTAGCCCTGTTCTGTTTTGGATTTGCTCCAGTCTTTCATTATTTCTCTTGGCCTCCAAAACATTTCTTTACTAAACTGAACTTTGTGAGTTTTGGCAACTCAGTTATGGTTGTTAACTTGAAACTTTGTAAGGAAGGCTCTATAATACTTTGTCCTGTTAATCAGAATTGGAGGAGGTTCTGGTCAGAAGTTGCAAGTCTTCGATGGTTGGCTAAGATGATATAACCTCCCTCTGAAGTTGTGTTATGTCAAGCAGTGCCTCTATATAAAAAAGCAGTTCAGAAATGTACTACATGGGCATTGGCTACTGTACAGGGCAAAATGATCTCTAGAGGTAAGGATAGGAAAGGTCATTGGTCAGTAGTGGAGCTTGAACTTCACATGCATACATTCCAGGCTCAGGCCCCAACATATTTCCACTTAAAAGATTTCAAGTTAATAGGACAGGGAAGGACTCCTGCATGAGAGGTGCTGTCAGTCAGAATAAATAGTATGTCATCAGGCATATGTGATCTTGTGAAGAAGCAGGGCTTGCCTGGATGCTCATGCAGTACCCTTTGTGGACTAAAATGTATCCTAAGTTCTCTGAACCATAGCATTCCTTAGAATTCCAGTGACCTGGATTGTGTCATATATTGTGCCTGTCCTTAATTAGTCACCTGACCACCACTGGTAATTTGAGATTTTTGTCAGAGCAAATAGCTCTTTGTTTCTCTGCAAGATACATGTGGCAAGTGACAACTTTTTTTTGCCATTCATTTGAGAGCAGAGCTTCAGCTGCTCTTGAATTACTGATAGTGTTCCTGGCGGCTAACTTTGCCAATTGCCTTTGTTTTTCTTCTAGAATGTGTTATGATGTAAAATCTTCAGAGGTGCTCTAGATGAGGAAAATGGTGACAGTCAAAAACTGCCTGCTGGGAACATTGTCAGCTCTTCAAGTGCTGCTGAAGCCCCTGCTGCCTGCAGAGGCATGGCAAGAAAGTGTGTAAAAATAAATAAGCTTTACCACCACTAGGTGGTTAACTCCTAAGGCAGGACATTTTTTTTTGCAGGTGGGTACGTTTTGTTCTCTCAGTTACAAGGCTGGCTGAATATCCTGTGGGCTTGGAAGAGTGCCATTGTTCCTGATGTAACTGTCCTGTTGGGAGTTGTCTTTGCTTCTTAGAGGAGGTCTCCTTGATCATGATGTGCATGCAGCATGTGGACTTGTAGGCAGTGCCACCTTATTGCTGGCGCTGTTCTTGGGCCCACAGGAATAGCTACAGTCAGTTATCTTGGCTTCTGGTGAAATCCGTTTTCCAGTTTTGTGATTTTTAAAAAGCTGCTGAAGCCTGAATTTGCATGTACCCATAGAAAACTATTGATGTAAAATTTCTGGAAATTTTGAAGCTTGGCCAGGGGTTTTTTGGGAAAAAAATGGAAATTTTTTGAAAAAATGCTACATTAGCACTTTTTTTCTTTTCCAGATTGAAAGTCATTCTGTTGCTTTAGGAACATAAAATATGACTATGGACAATTTGATGGCATAAAATTAGCATGACTAGCATATTAAAAATATAGTGTATCCAAACAATTATTACAAGCAGAATTTACGCAACAGTCCCCTGAACTGTTTACTAGTGTATGTGGAACAGACAAAAATACCTCCACAAAACAATTTTTAAAAATCTGAAGTAACAATTATTCATACTTCCCCTCCACAGTATTAAGTAAAAAAACCCATTCTCATAAAAAGAATTGAAGACGGGAGAAGTTTTTAAGGAATGGGCATGAAATTTAATCAGAATCATTTTCTGAGCTGTAATTATCAGTTTCAGTCTCTGCTTCTGCAGCTACTCTGTTGTGTCTGTCATTATCAGAGTTTTTATGGACTTCTAAAAACTGAAGGTTTGTCCAGATTGAAACAAGCTTCTCTACCCTTTCACATGTCAGTTTATTTCTTGATTTAGTGTGAGTGTTTCCAAACATAGACCAGATTCTTTCACATGCTGCAGAAGATGGAGGAATCTGAAGAAGGCGATGAGAAAGTAGAGGCTATGTTGTGCAAAGACCTTGCCACCATGTTGCAGGAGGAATATGTTTGGCAGAATCCCAGATTGCATTCCTGGACCAAATCCTTGAAGATGTTCTTTATTCTGCAACATTTGAAAGTACCTTCCCAACATCAAGTCCTAAATGTGTTGCTTGTTTTGTAAGCCAGTCAAATGCAGTAACAGTGCTGTCATCACTTATATTTCCACCTTTGAATCTTGGATCCAGCAGATTTGCAGCAGCATGAATTGGATGCCAACAAAATTTTTCCCTTTTAAAAATAAAATCTTTCACTTTACTTTCCTCTATAGTTGTAAGTGACTATATACTGAGATTTTCAAAAACAATTGTTTTTATCTTGGTCATTAAATAAGGAATTTCTGACAAAAGTGCACTATCTGATTCAGATGCAGTGATTGTTGCAGCAATTGGCTTTAGAATCTTTAAGAAATTTTGCAGCTGAACCCAGAAGTCATCCTGATCAAGAACAGTGTTTCTTACACTCCTGGGTACTTTAAGATCTTCAACTATTACTGTTTCTTGAAGAACTTCTTTGTTTTTTAGTAAACTTTCAAAGGAGATCACCACTCTAGCCCACCGAGTTTTACTACAAAGCTTCAGTGCCACTATTTTATTCTTTGCATTTTTTTCTACTTGCTTCTTGAAAATTGCAGCTACAATATGAGTACCTTTTACATGTTTTATAACTTCTTTTGCTTGTCTATAGATCATTGAAGGTTGTCCAGTTTCATAATATCATTAAGAAGCGAGTTTAGCCCATGAGATTCACATCCTATTGCAGTAATATGTGGATACTTCTCCATTATGGTCTCCCAGGCTGCTTTCATATTGCTGGCGTTGTCAGTCAGCAAAGCAAATACTTTGCCACTCCCAGTTTTCTGTAGGACTTCACATATTTTACAGTTGATATACTGTGCAGTATGTCTGTTCTCTCCTGTTTCAATGCTTTTGTATAAAACTGGTTGAGGTGTTGTTATAACAAAAGTTATAATTCCTGCTCCTCTCACATTTGTCCATCCATCTGTAAGTAGTGCTTCATTCATTTTTCCTTGCACAGATTCTATGACATGTTCATGTTCCGATTCCAAAAAAGTCTTTCTCAAAGAATGTCAACTGGGCAAATGGTATGATGATCTTAGTTATTTCAAAGCTTCCTGCCAGTATGTATTTTCATTTATTGAAAATGGTGTTCCAGAAGAATTTATTGCTCTTGCAAGAGTTTAATCAATTTTTTCCTGATCTTCAGGTGTCATCTTGTCTACAAATGAAGTTATTGAATAATTTTTGAATGCAGCTGTCTTCAGTATCTGTTTACTTGAAGTTGCTGCTGATGGAACAACAACACTTTGTGTTGCTGCTGATGTTACAGATGGAGTAGAAAGAGGACTTCTTGAACGAGAACGTTGAGAAAAGCTATGCATTTTCATCATTGTGGTCCTCTTCACTTAGATCCATGAAGGATTTTTTAATATCTACAGGACACTTGTTACATACAAGAATGTGTTTTGTTATCCTGGTAGCATTTGGAAATGCATATTTCATCTGACAGTATTTGCAAATCAAATTTTTCTTCTCAAAAGAACTTGTAATGTGAAAATGCCTCCATATGCTAGATCAGCGGTGTCCAGAGTTTTTGGCAGGAGGGCCACATCATCTCTCTTACACTGTTGGAAAAGAATTAATTTACATTTAAAATTTGAATAAATTTACATAAATGAATATATAAAAATGAACTTATATGAATGAATGAAAGTATTGCAATAGCTCAAGGCCTATAAAAGGCCTTGCACGAAGCAAGGCTGGCCTTTCCTATGCTGCCGCTATTGCATCACAGACGTGAAGCAAAAAGCAGTGGAGGGAGCCCTCATCCCACAGCTCATTTGAGAGGTCAAACAGTCACCCTCATGCTGAGAGCAGTTGTGTCGGGCCAGTGTGGTCTCCAACAAATCTGCAAAGGGCCAGAGGCTCATTGGAGACTGGGGGCTCCCTGAGGGCCGCATTGAGAAGGGTCAAGGGCTACAGGTGGCCCCAGGGCTGGGGTTTGGGCACCCCTGTGCTAGATGTTGGTCTCACCATTTTCCTGAGGGACGTAGGAAAGAAAAATAATTTAATGGCTAGTTTGCAAGAAGACACTAATCTGTGGTTGTGGGTGCAGGAAGTAAAGAACCAGATTAGTAGTAATTAAATTATTATTTACACAAGGTTTATAAACTAATGTAGCTAAATGATTCAGTTTTCTGGAATCAGATAAATTTCAACTCTTACCTTTTTAAATTAAGTATATACTTTCAGGTCCTTTTTGTTGCTCTGTATTTTCTTCCAATGCTTTAAGGCCTAGTGAAGAGGACAGAACAGAACCGAACATACCCACCCACATGCAAAAACAAAACCGAAACCTTTTTCTTTTCTTGTGACAATAGCAGCACCTCCTAAGGGAAGAAATGCATCTTGTTCTTGTATTGGAGAGTTTGGTTTGTAACCTAAGACGTGCTTGTCCTCAGTGCACAGAAATTAGAATAATCTGATACCATAAATTTTTTAGAAATGATTTGGAAAACTTTGGAACACCTTGTCTTAAAATATTTTATTCATCATGATAAAATAAAACATTCCATAATCAATTTTTTTCTTCCCCCCCCCCCCCCATTTTTCCAATTTTATGGGGAAAAAACAAAAAAGACTTCAGGAAAAAAATGGTAAAAAACTTTTTTCAAAAAAAAAAAAATTATGGGTTTTTTTCCAGGTCTTCACATCTCTATATAAAACTAGTAAAGAAGGGAAGACAAGTTCTATTTAATATTAGAATTCTTGTCCTTATATATTTATGTTGATGAGTATTACATGCATTACAGATTTCTATGAAATCCTTCTAGTTTCCCAAGGAAATGATAAAGTTTTTAATAGTACTGTACCTTTTGAGAAATTACTGTCATCCTTCTGTCTTGACTGAAACAATTGTTTGGGGACAGGTTGAGGGAGATTATTGATCTGTTGAATGACCTACAGAAGTATAGATCCAACCTTGTTATACATGGATTTGACTCAACAGCTATGGCCACTGCAAATGAGAAGGAATGTGCTGATCCCTGGAGAGGGCGGAAAAATGCATCTCTTTAAAATCACAGTTTGAAAAACTGCTTTCTGCTGTTGTAGAGAGACAGTTATGCAAGTGATTACAGGGATTACCTAATTACCCAGATTTTTCTATCTCAACAGGATGAGAGTACCCTTTAAATTAAAGGAAAACTGTCCATTAGCAATAACCTCCTTAATGTGAGAGAGGGCAGCCCGCTGACAATCCATCAATCATTCTCTTTCTTTCCTCCCTTCCCCCTGAGCACATGAATATAGGCTAAATGGCAGTGATTATCACCTCCATTCTTCTCCCTCACTGGCCCCTGGTGAAGGGGGGGATTGCTGTATCCTAGTGAAGCCTAAGTGCCTGGAGAGAGACTGATTGCCCCTGTGTGCATTTCAAAAGGTCAGCAAGGCTATTTTTAAATCACTGGAGCAAAGGGACTTTGTTTTTTAGATTGATTTGATTTAGTTTGTTTTTTGCCATCCAAAGGACAAATTCAGTTCACAGAACCCTCATGAATGAGACTCAACCTGTAGTTGCATAATTCATTCTTGTCTGATTTGTGAGACACACAACTTGTTGTAATTTGAGATTTCCACACACTTCATCTTCATTTTAAAGACCTCTTATCCCTAGATACTGAAAAGGGGAAACCATGTGTTTTGGTGGTTAAGTCCTACAGGCAGAAAGCACCTTCTTGCATAGTTAGGGGTGGATTAAGGATATAAAGGCAAACTGTGGATGTGATAGCTTAACTATGATTTGCCACAGTGTCTGAAGACAAACCATTAGGTGATCAACTGGTAAACCATTGAATTGAGAATAGTGGGTTTGCAAAACCATTTTGCTGAGTCAGTGTTGGACTTGGATCGGAGGAGCTGAGTTCAAATACCACTTGGCTGTGAAGCATATTGGGTGGACTCCAACCCTGTTATCCTTGCTGGATCTCACAGGATAGTTATAACAATTAAAGCTCTCCATGAGTTATTTGGAAGAAGGATGGGGTAGAAATGTAATGAATGAATAAATAAGTACTATGTCTGAATTGACAAACCGTGTTTTCAACTATTGCTCCGGTGAAGAGATGAAACTAAATGCTTTGAAACTAAAGATGACAGTCAGTGAGTAGCTCTATTGGTTCAGTCTTCCAGGTTATGATTTGTGCAAACTGTTCTTTGGAATGGTTTCTGAATGGAACTTTCTTGTGATGCAGTGAAGAGTCTGTCAGATAATGCTTCTTCCCAGGATCAATATGTTTCATAAACCCTCTTTGGTTGTTCTAAAATCAGGTGTGCTATACTTGGTAAAATGGGAGCGTGCTGGCTAATCAGTTCCTCCCAGCACTGACACACTCTGTGGCTGTGCCTGCAGTTGGTAGCGCTGCATCTGAGGGTGCTTTCTCCAATGTGAGCTGTGAAGCGATGCCTCAGCAGAAGCTGCATAGCTAAAAGGGCATCCCATGTGATATTAGGCTCTCCTGGGGCCTCGGCGGCTTTTCCCTTTCTCATGCCTCCTGGTCTGTTGCTTCTCCCTCACCTTCTGTCTCTCTTGCCCAGAGCCTTGGCAAGTGTGTTGAAGGGGTGGTCTTGGGAGAGCCAAATTATCGCACACCCTCAAAAAAACTTGTGCAGGCGACAGTGGGCTCTCAAGCCTTTCATTTGACACTCGTATTCAAAGGAGTTTCATCTCTACATCTCTTGAGGCATGGCTCATCTCATGCAGTTTTGCTTATGGACTCCAAGTGATCTGTACTGTGATTTATTCGATCCCCTGCAGCACAGCTCACTGACTTCTATTTCATGGTGGATCAAGAAAATAATTGTGTTGTCTGTCGCTTGTGAGCAATAGATAAGCATGTAGTGTGTTGCTATATTTACAAAGTTTCTTCTTGCTGAATTTTAAGATGCCCTTCCTGCGTCTTATGCAGCAGGATTTCCCCTTCAGTGTGCAGTGAACTTTACATGGAATGTGGTCTTTCTGAAGGTAGTGATACTTCATGTTCCCAAGGAAGTAGTTAAACCCACATCATTTCACTTGCTTTGCTGTGGTACCTGTGTTTGGATGAGCAACCAGGACATGATCACATTAGAGAGCAAAGAATAGTCACTTAGGCATTCTAAGACTCTGAAGAGCATAGATTCTGGAATTCAGTTGTCATTGCCAAGGTGTCAGAACATTTTGCTCTCATCTCCAAGAACAGGAGAAAATAACTCTGTATTGAAGCTTGTCACTTGTATGAAGTCAGCCAATCTCCACAGTTTGGCACTGGCTGGATAACTTGGCTTGACAGAACACACAAAGTTCGATAAAGAGGGGGATCGGTTTCCCCTGGCTTAGGATAGAGGTGGGGTGGCCTCTTCAGTTTGTCATGTTGAAGGTCTGGGGGCAGAGACAGTGGCATTATTTATAGCACCAAATGCAGTGTACTCTGCATTGCTTTGTAGAGCAAGTTTTGAGTCATGTGACCATTTTCCTCCTTTCTTGGCTGCCAGTCTTCTGTGAGATCGTATATCTGAATAGGTAATAATTAACTGTTAACAAGCTTTTCATTAGAGGCCAGGCTGCATGTATGCAGGGAGACAGAGCTAGACTCAGTGGAAAAGGGTCTGTGTCCTTTTTCAATGGACTGCAATGCTTTGCAGTTTCCATCCCCTCTTAAGATTCCCTGAAAATGGTTTATTCCCATGTTAGGTAGACTTGATTGCAGTTATTCCCACAGTGCAGCATTTTCTTTGTGTACTAACAGTGACACTCTTTGGCTTCTTCAGAATTATAGATGACCATGTTGGTCCCTCAAATAAAAATCTATGCTTCAGAATAGGGTGGTGCTCTTATTCTGATCAATTAAAGTGGCAAAACAGCAAGCAAGAGACTCTCAAGTCCTGCAGAATTCTTCCTCAAGGTTAGATGGTAAAGCAAAGAAACAGAGGAGGGGAGGACCTGTTGGAGCTTAAGCTGCCATTCAGTTGGGGGACCTTCTGTGTGCTGTTTTGCTTACCATGGAGGCTGATAAAGAATTCTGCATGACGTGAAAGCTTGTTTTTGGATGCCTTGTGATTTTGGCTTATGATATGAACATAAGAACAGCCCCACTGGATCAGGCCATAGGCCCATCTAGTCCAGCTTCCTGTATCTCACAGCGGCCCACCAAATGCCCCAGGGAGCACACCAGATAACAAGAGACCTCATCCTGGTGCCCTCCCTTGCATCTGGCATTCTGACATAACCCATTTCTAAAATCAGGAGGTTGCGTATACACATCATGGCTTGTACCCCATAATGGATTTTTCCTCCAGAAACTTTTCCAATCCCCTTTTAAAGGCATCTAGGCTAGATGCCAGCACCACATCCTGTGGCAAGGAGTTGCACAGACCGACCACATGCTGAGTAAAGAAATATTTTTTTTTGTCTGTCCTAACCCGCCCAACACTCAATTTTAGTGGATGTCCCCTGGTTCTGGTATTATGTGAGAGTGTAAAGAGCATCTCCCTATCCACTCTGTCCATCCCCTGCATAATTTTGTATGTCTCAATCATGTCCCCCCTCAGGGGGGACAATTTTCTCTCCTAAGAAAGGAATATTTTTTATTTCTAGAAATATTACATTCATATCATATTTCTTATGATTATATGTACACAAAAAGAACCAGATAACGCTAAATTCGTACATTCATTGAAGCCAATGAACCCTACAGAACTGCATACATGAATGAGCTATTAGTTCTAACTCTAGAGACAGAACTTCGATGCCGTTGCACACGTTTGCAAAAGGTAAGGCAAAAAAATCAACGTGGTTTAAACAGATATGGTTTAAAATGAGTTTTTTTTCAAATGTTTTTAGTACAAAAGAAGAGTGTTTTTTTTTTTCTGGTGGCTTGCAAAGTTGCAGTGGATGTTGGCTGAGAATAAACATAATTCTGTAGACGTGACCATAGTTTTTGGAAGCAGATTGCCTATGTTCATGGAAGTGCACTGTGTCTGTGACAGCTGGAAAAGTGTGTAGTTTTCCCAAGACTTGTCATGCAGTCCCAGCCCAAGGTCATGATAGACAGATGCAGGTGAAAGGACTAACGTGGCATTCAGCCACTCTCTTCCGGGAGCTGCAAAACCAGCCCACTTGTATGTGTGTTTCCTCCTCCTCTTTTCTTCTAGTAGCTGTTCCTTTTACCTTGAGTGTGTGCTTCCAGGTTGGGCAACAGTCACAAATTTGGTGGTTAATATAGCAACGCTGGAGGGAGCTGCTAACTGATTTGCTTGCTTCTGATTCCTGCTTCTGTAAAGGCAGTTGGCCACCGGACTTTTCTCAGAATCTTTCTCTTGTATTTTAACATGCTGTAAGTGAGGAGGTATGCTTGTCCAAATAGGACCAAGTTGTTTTTGCTTTTTCTCCGTCTCCCCTCTGCTTTGAAAAGGCATAGTGACCTAGCTGTTTTTGAAAGGGGATGCCCTTTGGAATGAGAATGGGGAATGCAATCTTTAGAGCAAATGACCTTGAGCATGTAAATGATTGTCTTACGCTTTTTCCCTGTTCAACTCAGTGTGCGTGGGGTGTATGTGCATGTGTGTACATGAACTAAATATGCATTTCTTGCTTGCATCAAACTTGTTTGTCACAGACACCCCTGTGTTTCTTTTTGAAGCAATGTCTCTTAATGTAGGATATCTGCAGGAATTAAAGCATTGGTATATATGGTATTTGTATGATCGTATTATCTAGTGACAGGTACTTTTTGCTGGAAAACTTTATTTTTCCACAAAAGTGGAAGCACTGTAATGCCTTTTTCACAAAGTGCAATAATTAAATAAGCAGTCCTGTTTTCTCTGGTCCTCCCCCCTTCTTTATAAGTGCAATCTGACACCAGGGTACTGGCACTACTGTGTAAGGGTGCCTTTCAACATTTCCTTTCATCCTGTGCCCACTTATTCAAGGACTTAGAACTTCTTTGTAAGGGGATAGTGTCTTGTCCATAGTAGTGGCATTTATATTATTTATGCGGAGTATTTCAGCATTATCTATGCAATTGCTGGATTTTCTAGTAACCTAAGAAAAGTTATACACTGCAGAGCAGTGGGGGTCCTGGTTTCAAAAGAAAAAAGTCATACTCATCTGTGTTTGTTTGTATATGGTTTATTATGTTGTCTGTTTATACCTTGAGCTATATTGATAGATGCTCTTTTAAAGTAGTCTGCTTTTAAAGGAGTTTTGGATTTATTTTTTTTAATAATCCCAATGAGTTACGTTCTTAGCTTATGTTCTTCACAGGGTAGTGGCCAGTTCTTGGTTGGGTTGCTGCAGATGCACACAATATTGTTGTACAGTTACCATATCTATGCTATTTCAAAACATATTTGGCAATACATTTTGGAAGTGCCTGTGTATTCTAACCTAATATTGATGGATCTTTAAGAGGCTATCTTTCTACTGCGCAAAGCATTTCTAGTTGGATTACACAGACCTACAAAACTGAGGGTCAGAAAAGTTTTTCCCAAACTTTATGGTGGTTTGATATGAATTTGGGGTGCCAATTCCAAAAATGGCATCCGTTTTGCCCTGTCACGTCTAGTTTTGGAGATATAATATAGCCTCTTTAGTGAGTGGTTCAAGCAGCTTCCTCATGAGGAAGCCATGGTGTAGGCTTCCTCACGAGAAAGCTGCTTGAACCATTCACTATACTATATCTCCAAAACTAGACGTGATAGGGCAAAACGGATGCCATTTTTGGAATCGGCACCCCAAATATACCCAGGAATTGGTGTAACGTTTAAGGAAGCAAAATGTGTGTTGGCCTGTGTTATTATAGGAAGACATTATATTTAGTGAAACATTGACTGTCCCTTTACAAAAGAAATGGAATTCATCTGTATCTGTATTCTGACTTCAGGCTTAAGGTGAAGTTGCAGTTTTCCTTCAGCCACCTTGTTTTGCTAAGTGTCTTTCATGAATGTATTATACTTTTGAGTATTAAATTAAAAAGTGGTGTGTAATTCACTAGGAGCACAGGTGGAAGTGCTCTTACATAGACATTATTTTGGAAAGATGTAGATATGGGAGGTGGAGTGGGGAGAAAGATGGATCTGCACTTGTGTTCTTGGTGGGGAGGTAAGTGTAGGGGAAGTACTGGCTCTGTAGGCAAGATGCCAGTAAATCTTACGTGCTTTTTAAAAATGATTGGAGATCCACAGTTGAGATTGGAGTCCACAGTTAAGTTGCTGTCTTGATTCTTGAGAGAATCTCCTTGAAGCCCCCCTCCCCTGCCCAATAACTTTGAATGGATGCTTTTCTAGGTTGCATTGTGGATCACGTATCGAAATTAGCAACAGACAAGTTGTAGCAGCCCCATATTATCCTCTGGGTTATAGAATTCCATATAATGTGTGCTTGTTAACATAGATATCTGCATCACTTGATTTCTTATTACGTTGATTTTTTTGCCTTACCTTTTGCAAACGTGTGCAACGGCATCGAAGTTCTGTCTCTAGAGTTAGAACTAATAGCTCATTCATGTATGCAGTTCTGTAGTCAATGAATGTATGAATTTAGAGTTATCTGGTTCTTTTTGTGTACATATAATCATAAGAAATATGATATGAATGTAATATTTCTAGAAAGAAAAAATATTCCTTTCTTAGGAGAGATGGCTGTGTGTGTGTTTTATTCTGACCAGTCCTCTTGTTGCTGAGCCTTTCCTATTTGAGTAGCCGTATTAGTTTCTTCAGAATTTCCATGTGTGTTGGTGAAAGTACAAGGACTCCTTCTGAGGCACACAGTTTTCAAGGATGTTTGCAAACCTTAACTTTATTTACTTTTTAAGGGACATTCTGTTGACCCTTCAGAAAACGGAGTTGAAGAAAGTGCCATTGTAAATCGAGTAATCCTTGTCATTCTTTCAAAGCTCACCAACCGTAGAACTGAGGTTTAAAGCTTTTTAAAGTAGAAGCAGAAGTTAAATTTTCAGTAGGGCTGTGGTAGTAATAACAGAGGTTTGATGTATACATGAAGTGTGAAACGTTGATCACAACTGAATTTTGACTGAGCTTTCTAACTTCAAACACAGTTTCCTCTGTGCTAAACCTTGCGTCAGAATCTTTTGCTTGGAATCAGTGTGCTGGTTCTATTATTCCATTTTTCCATGGTAGCAAGAACTTTCTAGAAGTACTAATGTCTCCATGGAGCTCCAGCCACCTGCCAAGAATATGTAGCACTTCCATGGAGTCTCTCTCTATGCAGTATAAAGGGCCCATATGGTAAGCATATACTTTATAGCTTTTGTGTCGAGATCTTGTCACATGGAATTGGCTTGTGGTGACCTCGTCATGAAGGCCATTGTAGTGGCACTGAATTTAAGATTTCTTAGGATTCCCATCCCCACCCTACAGAAGCTTTGACCTTTTGTGGATGACTTTCTTCTTCAGTGCCACAAACTGATTTGGGATTGTGATAGTATAGAGCAGGGGTCTCCAAACCCTGGTCCGGGGGCCAGATGCGGCCCGCAGCGAGCCTCTGTCCCCGAAAGCCCCTGGCCCACTTTGCTGAACATGACTGGAACTATGCTCTGGTTGCATCTGGAGGGTGTTCTAAGGGCCAGAGAGGTTGAACGAATGAGCCCATTCATTCATTGATTCACACATCTAAGTTTCATAATTTAGTTATATAAATTTTATAATTTTTTTTCAGCCCTCAAAACCGTGTCAGACATTTGATGCGGCCCTCTGGTCAAAAATTTTGGAGACCCCTGGCGTAGAGCAGCCATTTTCAACCACTGTGCCGTGACACACTAGTGTGCCACAGGAATTTGGGGAAAGATAACTTATTAGTAGAGCCAGTGGGGATGTGAGCCCCCCACTGGCAGCATGGTGTGCCTTGTCAATTGACCAAAGCCTGATGGTGTGCCTTGACAATTTTAGTGCCTTTTCAGTGTGCCACGAGCTGAAAAAGGTTGGAAATCGCTGTTATAGAGCTTGCCCTCACACTTTCTCTAAATGTTGGATTGGGGGGGGGCAACAGAAACTGTCATTCTCTAGACTGAAGAGATAGAAGACTGAATTCCCTAACTACTTATTTTATAAAAATTAAAATTTTCAGTGAAATTTACTGGCTCCCTCCCTTTAGTTGAGATTGCTCTTGCACATCTCATTATTGTGGGAACAATGAAAGATTAAACTTTTTTGTCTTGCCTGGAACATTTTCATTCTGTTCAGTAATATCAGGGCCACTTTTTATCAATTTCTGGTGTGCTCGTGTTTGCTAGGGTTGTGCCATGCTCACCTGTTGCTCGTAGCCAAGCCTTGTGGCATCAAATGTTCGTGTTCAATGTCTGACAGCAGGTGTTTATTACTGATTGGTTTAATGATATTTTGGAAGGTGGGAAATGGCTAGGTTATACTTATTTCTATTACTATGACACTTTTAAATAATTGAATGAAATATCCTTCTCTAAGCTAAAAAGAGAACCTTAATTAAAAGTTGTTGGGCCTTTGATGTGGTAGAAATTGCTTCACTTTCTTGTTTACTTGGATGGAAAATCAGGATAACTGACAAATGAACACCAAGGAGGACCCAGTCTGAGACTAAGTTGCAAACAAGTAAAGACTCACCTACCTGAACTTATGTTGTCAACAAAAGTTGCAGTGCCCTCCTTACCAGAAAATCAGCAATCGATCTTGCAGTTGTAAAAGAAAAAGATAATGCTACCCCCAGTGTATTGGGATTTTCTGCCCACCTCTTTCCAGACCAGAATTTCCACAAAAGGGAGATATGCAAGATGGATTGGATAGATTAGCAGGGAAAGGATGGACTCACTTCCTCATCTCTGTTCAGTATGAATAGTATTTTAGTTTGCTTTTTGAGATATTCATCTCTTGTCTTTCAATGGAAAATTTTTAAAGTGGCTTACAAAAGTAACAAATAACAATTAAGCAATCAGATTACAAAAATAAATATAATATGAATAGCAATAAAATATGAAGAACTAGGCAGCAGAAATAAAGCAGTGGAACTTTATTGTTCTTAAAAGGGACATGGGCAAATAAAACCATTTTCACTTAGCATTTAAACACATGAGTGTGGGTAACACATGAGTATATGCATCAAGCAGACACAGAGAGGGCATTTTAAAGTTGGGATGCCTGTACCAAGAGGATCTGGTTTGTAGTACTCACCTGCCTAATTTTCATAGGCAGAGGTACTTTGAGAAGGGCCTTCTGAAATGATTTCATCAAATGAGCAGCAAATGATCCTTGAACTACTAAGCCATGTCGAGCTTTGTAGGTTAAAACCAGCACTATGTGCATGGAAACACATGGGAAATGATTGAAGCAGATTTTAAAATGGTAAAACATTTTGCAATCATGTTAGTCAGGAGTCTGTATAACCTTAAGATAATGAAATTATCTAAGATAAAGTTGTAGAAAATGAGAGGAGCTCTACTGGATCCTTCTAGTCCAGACTTCTATTGTGAAAAGTGACTAAATTCTTTTTAAAAGCCCTTAACTGAGATGTAGCAACTGTCTCCTCAAGCAGTTGGCACTCAGAGGCAATATTGGCTCTGAATCTGGAGGTTTTATTTAGCTGTTGTGGGTAATAGCTATTGATAAAACCTGACCTTTGTGAATTTGAAAATGAATATTTGAATCCCCCTGTTTTTATTTCTGTAATCTTCTTGTCCAGAACATTGTCTATCCTCAGTCCTACAGTGACATGGGCTTCTGATTTTTAATATTTTCTGCAGTCAAAGAAGCCTTCTGTATCCGTTTCTTGGTATATCTTGACTTGACTCAATTATAGGGGTACAGGGTGACAAAGTGAATGGGCTATAAGAGGAGAAAATAGCTTAATTTGTACCTGCTATTGCACTCTCTAATCAGAGTTTGAGGAAACAGCAGTAAAATGTGAACAATTGTGAACAAGTAGTGAATGGTGGTAGTGGTAGGTGGTAGTGATGATGGTAGGGTAGTGTAACCCTGTATTCTCTTTGTGAACCTCATGTAGCAACATGTGACCTGAAGTCACATGATGCATATTTGTCTGCCACTTGGAATACCCATGGAGAGGTCATTCTGTAGTGCTGTCAGTATATTCCGTACTTTACAGAACCCAGTCTCTTGAGAGGTCATTCTGTAGTGCTGTCAGCAGTGGCAAGTTCGCCTACTCATGAGTAAACATGCAATATGACTTTCACTTTCTATAGGGCTCCATGTATTGTTTTGTTTTCTGGTTTTTCAGCCATATCTTTTGATAGAATGCAAATATTTCACACTGGCTTTTTTCCATTGACTTCTGCTGTAAATTTTGCATCAAACGGTATATAGCATGATGGGGTTATTCCTAACAACTGTGACTTTAGCAATTTTGCTCACTAGTGGTGTCAACCCTCCCCCAAGGCTGGTACCTAGGGCGGATGGCCCCCTGCCCCTTGGTAGCTATGCCACTGGCTGTCGGTTTATATATGCCATACTTTACAGAATGCAGTCACACCCACACAATAAGACAGGCTTCTGTGTTGAGGACCTCACAGTCTAAATTAGTCTATTAGGCATTTTGTTTCTCTGTTGGTCTCTGGCCCCCAGCACCTGAACAAAGTTGTACGTAAATGGATGGATATTTAAACGACAAATTGGTTTTTTGCTGGTTTTACTATTCTTCTCATTGTTCTCATTCTGTTGTGATGGTGGGGACCAGAATATGTCCGAAGGACTTAAGCTGTTCTTTCTGTTTCACTGTGTTCATTTTTTGCAATGTTATTTTCGTGTAGTGGCTTCTTGGACAGAGAATTAGTCCTGCTTGAAATGTGCAGAACCACTGGAAAGGGGTGCGGAGTTCATGGAAGGATGGAATCCTGAGACAGGTAGAGCCATCCCTCCTAACCAGCTGAGATGCTGATGGTGTTAAACACATTTGGCAGAGTATTATTATTTATTCATTCTGTTTCTGTGGGGATGAATGCTTCCCTGCTGGTTCCAGCATTCCGGCTTGATTTTGAGAAGAAATGTGTTGCTCTAATAGAATTTTTTGGGGTGTGAATTTAGGTGTGTCCAGTTGCAATCCTAAACACATTTACTAGGGAGTAAGGCCCATTGAACTCAGTAAGAGTTCAGTTCTGAGTAAACAATAGGATTGTACTGTAAGATGTCTTGTTCTGTTCCCATTTTAAATTCCAATAGTGGAGTAGTGTCCCAACCAAGAGATCTTTGCCCACAGCAGCAAGTTATAGATATATAAATATGCTCAAGTATTGCTGAATGCTCTGCTATGGTACGGTATGGTTGATACTGAAGCCGCCCAGAAGGTAGAACAAGTTTTAGAAGTAGGACCCAAACTCATAATGTCTTGAGGAGTCACTGATTTCACTTTGGTGTCATTGGTGTAATTCGTGTCTGTATAGGTATTGGGACTCCAGCAGTTGTTTGAAATTTCAGAATCATGTGAAAAGTGTTGCACTTTGTGAATACCTTGAGGCACAAGAGTTGGCAGTACTACAGACATTTTTGGGGAAGGGATTTGAAAAGGGTAGGAGTAAAGGGTGTGGTCTAGACTTTTATTCAATCAGAATTGCTCATGTAGTATAATCAGGAGCACTACAGAGGTGGGTTATAATTACATACTCTCTTTCATGTGTGTGGTTTTCCATTGCAGAACAAATTATAAGGAACCCCTTGGATGCAGTAGAGCTTCCTGCCTGCTGTTGCCAAATAGATTGCAACTCTGTATAAGAAATGGATCATAGAAAACCCTGCATCCAGTCTGAGGAGTTGGAAACCTCAATTGCTGATATTAGAGATTTCATTGACAGCCAAGAGACTCAAGAGAGAGGTTGCATGGCTACTTGTGTGGAATAAGGCATTCAGGGGTGGAAATTTGAGGACAACTTGAGAGTAAACTTCTTTTAAAATCTGAACCATTTCTCTATATCTTTGCCATTTTTTGCCATCCAGGAGTTTACCTAAATGCAGTCAGTTCTCGTTACCCATTATGGTTAGGTTCCAGGGAACCCTAGCGAATAGCACATTCACAGATAATGTGTCAATAATCACATCAATAATGAACTATTGATCCTATGGGATCAGTGGGGTTAGGTACAAGGGGTACTGGGGGGGTAAGGGGTACTTTCCTTGCCATCAGAAGAATCCAGCAGAGACCCTCAGGAAGCAAATGTGGCAGGAAGTGCCAAAAGATCTCTGAATGCTGCAGAGACGGTAGTGTGCTCCTCTACTGATCGCAGTACAGGTGTGCCTCCAAATCCACAGGGGAACTTTCTGGAACCCCCTGCAGATACATGAATCTGCAGATATGAGGGAATGCTCACCCACCCCCCAGAGGTGAGGAGAGCTGTGCTTCTGAACCTGGCAGAGGCCACGGGTAGATGCGTGTGGCCTCTGCCAGGTTCAGAATGCTGGAAATGAAAAGCAACTTCCGGTTTTCACAGAGAAACTGGAAGTGACCTTTTCAATGCTTTATATGGCACAGGGAAGCCCAGGGAAGCTTCCCTGGGCTCAGTCAGCTCCCCTTGCCTCAAGGGCGTGGGAGTGCAGCGGGGGGCCTTCCCACACCTGCAGATAAGTGAATCCGCCCCCCCATATCTTATTTCAACTTTTTCTCCTTATGTTGCCTCAATTCGTAATGAATAAATCCCTGCAAGGCATAGTAATGTTTGGGATTGTCTTGAATCTCATGTGGCAGTTTCCCTGTTCCAGCCTCATGGAGCAGTTTGGCACCCTCCCACAGGACAGCTCTCCAGAACGACTGGTTCTGTGTGCACAGTTGCTAATCTCCTTTTCTCTTGTGTGGAATGGGAACACTTAGCCATTTCACTGCTGAGGAAAGTTGCAAACCTTCTAGGTCACTCTGTACCAAATGCAGTGTTAACTTGGGGTTTGCTGTGTGTTTTGCAAGTTTTAATCTTCCTCCAAAGTGCTCAACCATCAGAAAAGCTTTTTGAGTTCAAAGTTCTGATGGATGTGGTGAACTTGCTTTGCGTTTAGATGAATCTCTGTGAATCTTAAGTCTAACCTTTGAAACAGGACCGTGTGGCAGTGTGAGGCGTTACAACAGGAGTGTAAATGAGTGTGCATTAAGATACTGTCCCTGTGCACGGGTCATGGAGCTTAACTCTCTTTGAAAAATAAAATCCATGCCGGTATAAGGTGGAAGAACATTTGTGTGAAACCAAACCTTGGAAAAATGACTACAATGTCGATTCCGTTTGTTATATTTAGTGAACAGAAATCTTCTGCAGTAACATTTTTCTAATGCAGCCATAGCATGTTGCCATTTCATGTGCTTAAACAGAGGTCACTGACTTGACTGTTGAGTGGAAGCAAGACTAACGAGCAATTTATTCTCAACACACTGTGCCTTTTTGTTTGAGGATTTGTTTTTAATTTGTTGCAAGTTAGAATAGGTTGTGCTGTCCCAGCCATGCAAGAGGGGAAAAAAATCTTATTTTAAAGGTGCTAGTGATCCAGTGAATCACTCTCCCACCCTGTAGCATTTAATGTGCTAAAAAATGACTTAGTGCATTTTTATTTTTTTTTTAAAGAGTTTAGGTTTGGTTTATGGTGGGGGGAAATGTGCCTTGCTAATCTGGAAGAGTGAGAAGCTGTTGCTTTGAAATGTCAAGTGCTAAAAGTTGGAGACATGACCTTAGAAGTAGCAGATCTGTCCATCTTCTGGAAGAAAGATTACAACTTCCTAAGTTGTCTCCAACATTCAGCATTTGGTGTTTCAAAGCAATGGCTTCTCTCTCTTTCTATAGTAAAAGTTGTTGTATGATACATCATATGTGCTTGAACAATATCAAATCCAGTTCTTGCATTTATTTCAGATCTATGACTGTGTTCTGAAGGCAAATGATAAATATTTGCCTTCAGAACTCTTCAGAAAGCTCTGTGCACAGCTTTCTCCTTAGTTTAATGCTTCACACTGCAAACTGGAAAGTTATTGAGTCTGGCTTGGATGTGAATTGCCTGGCAGACTAGTTATGACCCACTGCCCATGAGGTGTATTGTGCAGGTAATGCTATCAGACTGAAGGAGGTGTTTTGATGGGTGCATGTCATCTACTAAGGTTCTTGAAATGGTGATCATGTGTTACCAGCCAAATGAAGACGCAATGGTACATTCAAAAGGCTGTGGTATCATGTTTGTTTCAAACCATCCTCACATGGGCTGCTAATCCGAAAACAGTAGTAATGTGCTGCTTTGTTCTTGTCCTTCTCTTTTCTGTTGCTGGGCAAAACTGAACTATGTGACCATAGAGCATGTTTTGAGTGCTCCTGTACAGTCCGTTACTAGCGTAAAGATTTGCACAACAGGAATTCTCTGGATGCTAATTGTAAACTAAAAGGTGGAACACACTGTCTCCTCAACTTACAGACATCCAAGTTATAGGTGGCTGTGTAGGAACTTCTGCATAGGTACAGTACCTCCTTTACAGTCCTTTTGCATAGGCACAATAGCACTGGCAAGAGCTGGCTGTTTTGACTTCATGTAGGTCTCTGGAATGGAATGTACGCATGTAGGGGACTTGGTATAGGCCTTGCTGCATGATCAGCTTCTGATGGACATTCTGAACCTTTTGCCTTGAGTAGTGTGTGTGGTGGGGATTTTGATTTTATCATTGATTGATTTATTATGGTGGTTTCCAGCATCTCTGAAGAATATTGTTGGTCTCATTAGTGGTTATACAAGTGAAATGCAGGCTGATGTTCTATAGGAAAACGGAATATTACCTGTTTTACGGTGACTAAGAAGAAAGAAAACAATTCTCTCCATGAGCAAATAACTTTGGGGGGGGGGCACCAGTATTTATAGCAACCTGTTGAACAACTGTAGGCCAGTGGCTGTGTGTATTGGCCTTGATATTATGTCTCAGACTCCTGCTCCTAATACTTCTGGGAGAGATACTGGGTTTTCCCAAATGCTGGACCTACTCAGAAGGGAGGAAAAATCTTTTTGTGTGCATATTTGTGTGGTGGCTAGTTAGATATGGTTGCATGGGATAATGCTGTAGTGTAGAACCTGAAAGGTATATGGGGGAGGGGGTGGCAGTGTATGCATAGTCTAATTGTACTTTGGAATATTAACTTTTTGGCTTTCTCCCCTCTCACCAGAGCATTCAACTCCTGCCAAGGTGGTGAAGGCAGCAAACCCGAGGCAACGGAAAGGCAGCAAGGTAAATACTTTGTGTCTCTTCCTATCTGTCAGTTAAGCTGAGAAGCAGGCTTAACATAGTGATCTGTTTTGGGCTGGCCCAAATGTATCTATTTTATGGCAGCATATGGAAGCCCACTTTAATTGGGTGTGCAGCAGCAAAATGAACTTCTCATTAAGAACTCTTATTGTTAGAACGTTGCACTTTCAAGGCAGTGACGATGTTCTCAAAAAAAAATCTCTGTCACCCTAGAATCTTATGTTGATCCCGTGTATCATTTTCTTACGCAGTTGTAATTTTCCTGTCATGCCAGAACATCTGGGCTACAAAGTGTACAAGACTTTCAGTACCTGCACACACATGCAACCATTCTGATTATTCATTAAATGCTGCTTTGCACAGTCCCTGAGACGTAGTTACACTGTGTGCTATTTTGTGCTGGTTCGATGGTATACACTCCCAAAGCCCTGTTTGTAGGTTTTTATCAGCAAGAAAATGGAGATTTTGGGGGCTGTACTACCTTGTTTACAAAACACAAACAAACCTCCAAAGGCATGTCTTTTCAGTCGCCCGCCCTTCAGTTTTGATCCTTCTGCCAGTGTTGGCCTCCAGGCATGTTTTTGATAAACAGTGCTATTTAGAGAATCTGTTCATAACATACCATAAGCATGTTATGCTTTGAGCCACCAGTCCTTAGTTTTGGTGCATCTCTTCTGAGCTTGTGATGCATGGTGGTCTGCAGTACATAGCTTGATTTGGGTGTAGATAAGTGGCTAATCCTTGTGGCAGAGCCTCTGCCTAGATGGCTGCTGGGTACTGCTTTGAAAGCAGTGCAGTTTGCTCTGTTGGGGAGGATGTGCTGATGGAGATGCCAACCAAAGACAGTCACTGATTCGTATTACTTTGTGAACAGTAGGCCTCTGCTGTACCATCTCGTTCAGTGCACCCTCTCTTGCTACCAGATGGTGCCATTGGAGCAACCATTCTGCCTTGTGGCATTGCAGGTTAAAGCATTTTAATGTTCCACAGTAGTTTGCTTGTAGAAGTTGAATGTTTGGGGTTGGTCATTATACCTTGAGAGAGTAAAAAACTTAAGATGATTCTGGCATGATCTCTAGGCACTGGCAACCACTCCCTTAAAACAAAGCTCTTTGCCTGTAGGAAATAATGGTAAAGTTTTATTGTTAAATGGATGAAAAGTGTCTATTTCTAAAGGTGTACTTTCATGCTGTCTTCTGTTTCATTTAACCTCTCTAAGATCTTTCTCTTTATATGAGGTTACAGGGTTGAGTTTTAGGAAACTCAATATCTAGTATATGGATTTCTGCTTACATTATAGTGACTCCAATACAGATTTTAGGAGAGCTTTAAGGGTGATGTCTTGTGGACCAGAGTGGGAGAAATTCCATGGGAATATCAAGAATTAGAAACTGGACATGGTTGAAAGCAGGATATACCATTGATTTTTATCTGCAGTTATGACCCTACTGGAGGGCAAAGCTCAAGATGTGCTTGCGCTTGGCCAAGTTGGGCTCACTCATTCATGACCGAGATTGCTGAAAGTAACACATACCAGAAAGACTGTGATATCAAATGAAAAAGTGTGGAATAATTTGAAAACCTAGTGGCAGTAATGCAGCAAGAAAGATGGGCTCTGTGGGTGAGACGGCTGCCGACGGCTAACTTCATACAGTCAATTAAACAAGCAAGAAGGAAATGACAGGTCATGTATAAGGACACTGAAATCCTCCCACAGTAGAAGCAGCCTTTTATGGAATTTCATGTAAGAGCACCTACCTCTGAGGACTTCATTTATTTGCTGTCTGATCCTTTTATCTAATGTCTCTAGTGACTGCATTTTTTTTGTTCAAGCAAGCATTTTGTGTAAGTAAATTGTATCCTCAATTGACTTTACATGTGGCAGGAAACGTAGAGTAGGAGATGCAAAGGAGGAGTTGCAGAAGCTCCAGAGGAATTCGTACCTGTATCCATTTCCCCAAATGCACAAAAAGAGCTGTGTTGCAGCACTAGCAAGTTGGTTGCTTTTGAATTTCCTGAAACGTGGAAAGTCGTCCTTAAGTTGCACTTGGTCTCTTCAAAGCAATTCGGTGTCAGAGCAAGGAATACTGTTAACTAAAATCAGAAGCCACTATCATTGACCTTTTGGCTGGCTCCCCTTCACTGTATAGGAGGTTACTGATGTATTGGTTAAACATCAAACTTCTGTGTTTGCATTGTTAAGCAATTGGTTGAAGCTTAGCTGCCAGTGTAAGTGAATATGTTGCCCACTAGGTGGCACTGTGTTAGTAAAATGAACTTGTAGTTATGTCTGGCTTCCAGTGCACTTTAAAGGGGAACAAATCACTCTCACTGGGCTGTAGAAATTACAGATTGGAAGATGGCTAGGAACCGTTCACATGCTAGAAGAGACTTTGAGTGATAAGTGTCTTTGCAAAAATGCAAAGAAGCCAAATAAGATGTGCTTGCAGCCCTAGTGCTGCTAAAGCAGAAGAGTACCTTTTAAGTGACTTAAGATATTTTGTCCAACTCTGAATTAATCCATGTATCACAGGGTGACAGAGTTGGAGCGTAATGTCTCTGGAATAATCTAGAAGCACATAGTGCCCATTCAGTCTACTCTTAATAGCATCACACATCTCAAATACTCTGTCCCTCGCACTGTGCTTTGACTAAAAATATTCGTAAGTTCTCACACTGGAGAAATACTGTAGTGTTTTTACAGATAGGAAGCTGCAGTTGGTGTATGATACACTGTTGATTCATTATCTCTCCTTTATCTAACTAGGTTGGTGACTTTGGGGATGCCACAAACTGGCCAACACCAGGAGAAATAGCTCACAAAAGCGTCCAGGTAAAATGCACATTGCAGCCTGTTAAGTAGGAAGCTTCTGCTTTTTGAATGGATATGAATGAATGGTACTCTTGGAAACAGGCTGGGTGGCTTCTGTCTGGGATGCTGTAGTGTCTGTGCTGAGCAGGAATTGAACTAGATGACCTCCAAGGTTCCTTCCAGCTGTTTACATTCTATGAATCAGTGTTATGTATAAAGCTCTGGGCAGGCACACTTTTCCTTTTAGAAACAAAGTGGAAATATGTATTGTATTAGTGTGGTCTTAACACGTCACAATGCATTAGAATACACAACTTCGTTTTACTTGTGATCACATATCTGGTATTTTAAAATGCAGTGTCTCTTGTATAGTCTTCCTGTTTGCATCCTGTGAGTTGTATGTGGCACTTGTTTCTACAAGATATGTATTCAGGGGTAGGAATTCCCATTGTCTTCATACTGCTTTGGTTGAGCAGACTCGGAAGGCTAGAGGGAGGGAGTTGCACAAAGATGAGAACTTTGTCCGCTTATACAGAGCAGCTGGAAATGAGTATGTCGTACACAAAGCAAAAATACAAAGAAGCCAAATGAGATGTACTTGCATCCCTAGTGCTGCTAAAGCCCTAAATGGAGATAAAGGAGGCAAGAATTGTACTTCTGAAGAGAACTTAATGTGTGTGTCTCTGATAGACTTCTGCGAGCATTTTTGAAAGGATGCAAGTTTTTAATGCAGAATGTTTATTTTTAACTTTCACAATAAGATTCAGAGATGTTGAAAGGAGGTAGGGATTGTGCATCAAAAATATTAAGTATTTGAACTCTTAATGAATTAGCATAAACACCACATTTGGGGGGAACTTCAACAATACAAAATAGTAACAAAGGAATAACTTGCATATTTCCCCTTTTGTACCTTTTCATTGTTCCTTTTCATTGTTCACTTACTAACTTCATAGAATTTTTGACCTGTTGGTTTTTTCTTGTTGACGAGTTTAACCCCTTCCTCTTAAAATTGGATTACTCTCCATCCCAGCTGTGTTCTCCTAAAGTTTTACTTACCCATATTTGCATGCTGTTTAAAATTGCACACGGGCAATGCACGCACACATATATAGAAGGCAGTCTTGAAAATGATTTAATTATCATTTGGTTGGTCCTACTTAGCACTTATTCCAAGTCAAGTTTTCTCCTAAACTTTTGCTTTCAGATTCCTGTTTTGTGTCTTTTACCTTATTTGTGTGCGATTTTTAAAAAGTCTCTTTGGGGTAGTAATAGGAAGAAACTGTAGTCAGCTGCAGTGAAAGTATTTTTCCATACACTGATTAAAATGACTTGTTTCTGTTCCTGCTGCCTCATGTTAGTGGTAATGCAAAGCTGACACATTCTTATAAGTGCATTCTGGGAAAAAGTTTTGTGCACAAAATGGGCTAGAATGGTTTAATGCAGGTGCTGCTACAAAGCTCATCTCTGTGCAGTTGTAAGGGGAGTAATGCCACAGATACAGTACTCAAAGCCAGCCCTGTGTCTTACAATTAGGATGCTACCTGGCAGGTTGTAATTATAAAAGCTTTCACAGGCACAGTGGCATAACCTGGAACTCGTATGTTCCTAGCTTTGTTTACCCTCTGCAATGCTTAACATAAGGAGGATTCCTTTGAAGGCTTTCTACACAAAGCACTTGCATGTTACTTGAGTTTTCCCTTTGGAAAAAAAAGACTTTGAGATCAGACATTCATTTCCTAATTTTGAAAACGGGGTGTTTTGAATTTGTCCTCTAGATTGTGGAGGTGTTTCTTCCCCCTCAGTACAGTGTTCTTTTTTCTTTTTTAAATATAGTAAATCATTTGCAACACAGGTTAAAAAATAACTTTTGTGCAGTGGGCAAAGTGTACCTTCTTAATGCTCAGATTCTCTACGGCTTCATTATTTACCAGTGTCTACTTCTATCAAGGGAAGAGGGGAAAGAAGCCAGATGTCCTTTGGCTGGGGTACTCATACAGCTGTTGTGACATGGTGTGTGTGTATAAAGGAAAGAGGATTAAAGGGCACCTTTCTCTTTTCTCCAGTGTGTTTCCCACTCTTATCTTTGCCTTCTTTTACTGAATCCACCTGCATGCTTGAAAGTGGGTTTCTGTTTACATTCTTAAGTTGATCAATTGTCTGTTTCTTTTCCCTCTTCTTGATTCTCAGTACTGATTTTGAACTTCTGGAAAGAAAAAGAATGAGGCCTAGGAGAGGAAAAAAAATTACCACTAGCAGAGCTCATTGCTATCATCAGACCCCATCATGGTAGTCCCATTCCTGTTTCTTGTCAGTTATGCACTTCCCATGGGGACACTTCTTTATTATAGCAAGTCCCTCCTACTTGGTGCC
Organism: Tiliqua scincoides; assembly: GCF_035046505.1. Lineage (NCBI taxonomy): Eukaryota > Metazoa > Chordata > Lepidosauria > Squamata > Scincidae > Tiliqua > Tiliqua scincoides. The sequence continues at coordinate 196,522,705 of NC_089822.1, forward strand.
AAACTATTTGAGCATGCTCAATAATAAATACCTCAAAACAAAGCCATTAAGTCAGTAGTTCCCAACATTCACTCAGAGGTAAGTGGAAAAACTAAGTGCTTGTAGAGGCTGGTGACACAGTGGCAACAGCACTTTTGGGTTCATGTCACCACCATTGCCGACTAAGTAAAAAAGGTGCATGTGTGGGGGTTTTTTACTTATTCAGCGGCAGTGGTGGCAAGGACCTGGTTTTGTGGTAACTCCAGCCACTGTCTTTGGTAAGTCTGAAACCCCCCTTTTTTTACTTAGTTGGCGGCAGCACAAAGTGCTGTTGCTGCCATCACCACCAGTCGCCACTCTCCTTAGAGAGCAATACAGTTTTTTCTGTTGCCCTGCGGGATTGTGACGCCCAGGATGCCATAAATGGATCTGTTAAAAGAAGTGGATTTATTATGGTCAAGACCAGGAGTCACCAAACCCCAGCCCGGGAGCCAGATGCGGCCCATGGCGAGCCTCTTTCCAGCCCGCGGCCAGCCTCTGATTCCCTGAGAGCCTCTGGACCAGTTGTCCAAACACAACCAGAGTTGTGCTTGAGGGGTGGGAGAATGGGGGTCCGTTTAAGTGTGTGCTTTATTTCTTGGACTGTGTTCGTACTTTGAGAAGTCCTCGACATTTGAGCCCATTTATTCATTCATTCATCTAAGTTCCATCTCTAATGTATTTATTTAAATTTTATATTTTTTTTCCCGGCTCTCGACACTGTGCCAAATATTTGATGTGGCCCTTTGGCCAAAAAGTTTAGAGACCCCTGCTCAAGACTAAAGGAAGGAGAATAAAAAATGACATGCACATTTTGGCATAAATATAGCTGCAGAATAGCTACATCCCCTAAATGATTTTTATTGGTGCATTTATTTTATTGGTGCATTCTTGCCGATTAACATGCAGCGTATCATTCTTGTATAAGTTTTCTGAGAGTTATGTAGGAGTATTTGATCCAGGTACTGGGGGGGGGTGAGTGTTAGATGCAGGAGTGGAGTGGGAGAAACAGAATTTATGCTATAACCCAGAGTTTTCCATTTCTACCTTGCCATAGTGCTGAGAGTTCAGTCTGAGCAACAATTTTTGGGGGTGCTAAGTCTCTGCTTAAGAGAAAGCCAGGAATAGCTCATTACAGGTCTAGGGCAGAGGATTTCCTTTTAGGGGTTTCCCTGCCCACTATGCTCCCTAGCTCAGCGCTGCTATTCTGGGACTGCAGCCTGAAACCCAGTCTAAAACCTGACCACAGTGATCTATAGCAGAGAAGGTAAATTTACCAAACGTTCAGTCAAGGCTGGGGATTACTGTGAGAGGATGAAGCAGATGAAAATAGTCAGCACCAAACTTGACTACTTAAGCCAGTATCTTGCTGTTTGTCTTGGGGCTTTATTGTGAATGGTATAACCACCTAAAGAGAGGCACAACACAGATTCAGAAGTGCTCAAGGCGCTTCTATTTTGGGACTTTCCTCCCCTTTGGCAGTAGCTTCCCAGCTTGGCAGTGGTCTCTTGTGAGTTGGGTTTGAATATAAGAAGAGCACCGCTGGATCGGGCCATAGGCCCCTCTAGTCCATCTTTCTGTATCTCGCAGTGGCCCACCAAATGTTTCAGGGAGCACACAAGATAGCAAGATACAACCTGCATCTGGCATTCTGAGGTAGCCCATCTCTAACATAAAGAGGTTGCACATACCCATCATGGCTTATAAACCGTGATAGACGTTTCCCCAGAAACTTGTCCAGTCCCCTCTTAAAGGCATCTAGGCCAGATGCCATCATCGCATCCTGTGGCAAGGAATTCCACAGACTGAACTGCACAGTGAGTAAAGAAATATTTTCTTTTGTCTGTCTTAACTCTCCCAACACGCAATTTTAATGAATGTCCCCTGGTTCTGGTGTTTTGTGAGAGGGAAAAGAGTGTCTCTCTATCCATCCCCTGCATAATTTTGTATGTCTCAATCATGTCTCTCCTCAGGTGCCTCTTTTCTAGACTGAAGAGCCCCAAACGCTGTAGCCTTTCCTCGTAAGGGAAGTACCCCAGCTCAGTAATCATTTTGGTTGCTCTCTCCTGCACTTTTCCTATTTCTTCTATATCCTTTCTGAGATGTGGCGAACAGAACTGAACGCAGTACTCCAGGTGTGGCCTTACTATCCATTTGTACAACAGCATTATTATATTGGCTGTCTCATTCTCAATACCTTTTCTAATAATCCCAAGCATGAAATTACGTAGCTTTCTTCACTGCTACCGCACATTGGGTCAACACCTTCATCAAGCTATCCACCAGCACCCCAAGATCTCTCCTGATCTGTCACAGACAGCTAAGAACCAATTAGCCTATATGTAAAGTTTTGATTCTTTGCCCCAATGCGCATGACTTTACACTTACTTACATTGAAACACGTCTGCCATTTTGCTGCCCATTCTGCAGGTTTGGAGAGAGTCTCCTGGAGCTCTTTACAATCTGTTCTGGTCTTCATCACTCAGAAAAATTTGATGTTGTCTACAAACTTGGCCACCTTGCTGCTCAACCCTGTCTCCAGGTCATTTATGAACAAGTTGAAAAATGCCAGCTCCAGGGCTGATCTTTTGGGCACATCACTTTTAACCTCTGTCCATTGTGAAAACTGCCCATTACGCCCACTCTCTGCTTAGAACATAAGAACAGCCCCACTGGATCAGGCCATAGGCCCATCTAGTCCAGCTTCCTGTATCTCACAGCAGCCCACCAAATGCCCCAGGGAGCACACCAGATAACAAGAGACCTCATTCTAGTACCCTCCCTTGCATCTGGCATAGCCCATTTCTAAAATCAGGAGGTTGCACCACATCATGGCTTGTAACCCGTAATGTATTTTTCTTCCAGAAACTTGTCCAGTCCCCTTTTAAAGGCATCCAGGCCAGATGCCGTCACCACATCCTGTGGCAAGGAGTTCCACAGACCAATCACACGCTGAGTAAAGAAATATTTTCTTTTGTCTGTCCTAATTCTCCCAACACACAATTTCAGTGGATGTTCCCTGGTTCTGGTGTTATGTGAGAGTGTAAAGAGCATCTCTCTATCCACTTTATCCTTCCCATGCATAATTTTGTTTGTCTCAATCGTGTCTCTTTTCTAGGCTGAAGAGACCCAAACGCCATAGCCTTTCCTCATAAGGAAGGTGCCCCAGCCCAGTAATCATTTTAGTCGCGTTCTTTTGCACTTTTTCCATTTCCACTATGTCTTTTTTGAGATGCGGCAACCAGAACTGGACACAATACTCCAGGTGTGGCCTTACCATCGATTTGTACAACGGCATTTTAATATTAGCCGTTTTGTTCTCAATACCTTTTCTAATGATCCCAAGCATAGAATTGGCCTTCTTCACTGCCGCCGCACATTGGGTGGACACTTTCATCGACCTGTCCACCACCACCCCAAGATCTCTCTCCTGATCTGTCACAGACAGCTCAGAACCCATCAGCCTATATCTAAAGTTTTGATTTTTTGCCCCAATGTGCATGACTTTACACTTACTGACATTGAAGCGCATCTGCCATTTTGTTGCCCATTCTGCCAGTCTGGAGAGATCCTTCTGGAGCTCCTCACAATCACTTCTGGTCTTCACCACTTGGAAAAGTTTGGTGTCATCTGCAAACTTTGCAACCTCACTGCCCAACCCTGTCTTCAGGTCATTTATGAAGAGGTTGCAAATGAAAGGGCTGGGACTCAAACTTCTGCCTTTGAGTCTTTCTTTCTCGCCGGGAGCAGAGAGCGCTCCGACCTTGGGAGATAGGCACAATAACAACTGGGCAGCTATCTGCATGCCACGCCGTCGGTGGAGCTCCAGCAGCAGATATCGGAGCCGTCCCAGCGGCCTGAGCACAGCAGCTTGCAACAATCTCTCTCCTGATCTTTCACAGACACCCATCAGCCTATATCTAAAGTTTTGATTTTTTGCCCCAATGTGCATGACCTTACACTTACTGACATTGAAGCACATCTGCCATTTTGCTGCCCATTCTGCCAGTCTGGAGAGATCCTTCTTGAGCTCCTCACAATCACTTCTGGTCTTCACCACTCGGAAAAGTTTGGTGTCGTCTGCAAACTTAACCACCTCACTGCTCAGCCCTGTCTCCATGTCATTTATGAAGAGGTTGAAGAGCACCAGTCCCAGGACAGATCCTTGGGCACACCGCTTTTCACTTCTCTCCATTGTGAAAATTGCCCATTAACACCCACTCTCTGTTTCCTGGTCTTCAACCAGGTTTCAATCCAGGAGAGGACCTGCTCTCTAATTCCCTGACTGTGGAGTTTTTTCAGTAGCCTTTGGTGAGGGACCGTGTCAAACGCCTTCTGAATGTCCAGATATGTAATGTCCACAGGTTCTCCCGCATCCACATGCCTGTTGACCTTTTCAAAGAATTCTAAAAGGCTTGTGAGGCAAGACTTACCCTTACAGAAGCCATGCTGATTCTCCCTCAGCAAGGTTTGTTCGTCTATGTGTTTTGAAATTCTATCTTTGATGAGGCATTCCACCATATTACCCGGTATAGATGTTAGGCTGACCGGCCTATAATTTCCCGGGGTCCCCCCTTTTTAAAAATCGGTGTGACATTTGCTATCCTCCAATCCTCTGGCACCGTGGCCGTTTTGAGGGACAAGTTGCTCATTTTAGTCAAGAGATTAGCAACTTCATTCTTTAATTCCTTAATAACTCTTGGGTGGATGCTATCAGGGCCCGGTGACTTATTGATCTTTAATTTATCAATGAAGTCTGAAACATCTTGTCATTTAACCTCTATCTGACTTAATTCCTTGGTCAGGAGGGGCTGTTTGGGCAGCGGTACCTACCCAAGGTCTTCTGCCGTGAAGACAGATGCAAAGAACTCATTTAATTTCTCCGCCATCTCTAAGTCTCCTTTTATCTTCCCTTTCCCACCCCCACCATCCAGAGGGCCAACCGCTTCTCTGGTGGGTTTCTTGCTTCTAACATATTTGAAGAAGCTTTTATTATTCCCCTTAATGCTGCTGGCTATGTGTTTCTCATAGTCACACTTGGCCTCCCGTATCACCTTCTTACATTTCTTTTGCCACAGTTTATGTTCCTTTTTATTCTCCTCATTAGGGCAAGACTTCCATTTATAGAAGGAAGCTTCCTTGCCCCTTATGGCCTTTCTAACTTGGCTGGTTAGCCATGCGGGTATCCTCCTGGACTTAGTCGAACCCTTCTTCCTTTGCGGTATACACTTCCACTGGGTCTCTATTACTGTTGATTTGAGCAACTTCCATGCACTCTGGAGAGATTGGACTCCTTTTACCTTCCCTTTCAGCCTCCTTCTAACCAGCCTCCTCATTTGAAGGAAGTTTGTTTGTCGGAAGCAAAGGGTTTTTGTGAGAGATTTGCCCGTTATTCTTCACCCCACTCGCTTCCTGGACCTCAACCAGTTTCTAATCCATGAGAGGACCCGCCCTCTAATTCCATGACTATGGAGTTTCCTCAGCAGCCTTTGGTGAGGAACCATACAGATCAAATGCCTTTTGAACATCCAGATATATAATATCCGCAGGTTCTCCTGCATCCACATGCCTGTTGACCTTTTCAAAGAATTCTAAAAGGTTCGTGAGGCACAACTTACCCTTACAGAAGTCATGCTGATTCTCCCTCCGCAAGGCTTGTTTGTCTATGTGTTTTAGGATTTTATCTTTGATGAAGCATTCAGTCATCTTACTGGGAACACCTCATCAAATGTTAGGCTGACTGGCCTATAGTTTCCCGGGTTTTCCCCCCTTCCCCTTTTAAAGATTGGTATGACATTTCCTGTCCTCCAGTCCTCTGGCACAATGACCGTTTTAAGGGACAAGTTGCATATTTTAGTTAAGAGATCGGCTACTTCATTCCTCAATCCTGGTATCCTGCCTTGTCAGGCTTTTGAATGAGGCAGAAATAATTGGGAAAGACCTTTATTTCTGTAATGCTTTTGTGCCAAGTACACGCTTTTTTCTGCAATTCAACTGGGGTTTTGTTGGTATCCCTTCTGCTTGGGAAGATGGTGGTACTATAATACTGTGCAAAAACTTTTTAATGACTTCTTAGGATATCAAGCTGCCCTTCTTCACAAATAGAATATCTCCTGAAGGTAGCTAGTAGTGGAATTCTTAGCATAGTCCTCATGTGCTGCTTTTCAACAAAACAAAATGTTCACAAAGCGATTTACATTTCAAAATAAATGAGATGGTTCCCTGTCCAAAAAGCTCACAATCTTAAAAGACCCAAATGGGCACGCCAGCAGACAGCCACTGGAACAGATGCTGAGTGGTTACTGTGCATTCAGTTTTGGGGGGGAGGGAGACATACGAGTGGTTGCGAGTGCTTGAGAGAATGAGCTTGTCTGGCTGTGTTTTAAATTCTTTTAATAAGCTAGTTGTGATTTGTGTTGACTGAGTTGCCATTGTGATCCTCCCTCTTACATGTCCAATTTTCTCATTTCCAGCAGCTGCCACACAAGCCCCAATCACTCCGGAAGCTGCCTATTAAGAAAAGCATGAAGGAGCAAGAGAAAGGGGAAGGGAGTGATGGCAAAGAGAATATGAAAGCCAGGTCGGATGAATCGGGGGAGGAGAAGAATGGAGACGATGAAAACCAGAAATCGGCCCAGAAGAAGAAGGGTGAGAGGAGACTTTGTAGGCCTAAAGAATGGGTTAATCTGGCATCTTTACAGTATTACTGGCAGTCACATCTCTGGGCTTCCTTCCTTTTTTTGTTTGAGTGGAATTTGGCAAAAATGACTTGACAGCATAGCTTGCTGGAGAAATGGATTTTGGATGCAGGTTTTAAGGAATTGGTGCTAAGGTCTGATCAGAAGGTGCATAATGCAGCATCATTACTGATGCTCAGCAGGTCTGGGTCTCTTTGGTGGCCGGATGAGAGAATGCTTTAGTGCTCCATTGAACCACCTGGCGTTTCATGTAAGGCTATAGATAGCTGCCTCTGACTTAGTTGGACCATTCGTCCATCCAGTTCAGTATTATCTGCAGTAATTGGCAACAGTTTTGCAAGCTTTCTGGCAGGATCTTTGCCAGCCATATCTGGAGTTGACAGAGATTAAACCTGAGACTTTCTGTGTGCAAAGCATGTGTTCTACCAAAGCGGGGGTGTAAGTGAAGTAATAACGGGAAATGCTTTTGTTGGATGAGGAATGGATTTGTGCAACTTAATATTTGTGCTTCCTCTAAAACTTTATTATATGTTTCTGTTTTGCAGGCAACAGACACAAATGGGTCCCTTTGCAAATAGACATGAAGTCTGAGGTACCAAGGGACAAAACAGCTTCTCGCAACAACAGGCAGAATGAGCAACACCGGCACCCCTCCAACAACCGGAGTGAATCAAAAGGTATGAGTGGAAATTCTACTGAAGGCAGCAGCAGAAAAACAAAGAGTGGTTTGTATGTGTGGTTGTTTAAATGCTTGGGCCATTGTGCATGTGCAACACTTTATAGAATAAACTCCAAACCTGTCCTGGGACTCTATCATTGTCTCAGATACTAGTGGATTAATGTGCACAAGGCCATGCACCTGGTTGGTGGGCAATGACTTCTCATTTTCATTTCTTAAAAACGGATTGCTGGTTATTATTAAGGGATCGTGTGTTTCTTTTTGGCTAAACTTTGATCATTCATCTGAGTGGTGAGCATAGAAGGAGATGGTTTTCACCAACATCCATGACACACCCAGAATTTCTAAGTACATAAGATCAGTTGTAACTCCTGTTCATCTTTGCCACTTCACCTTTCCTGTTCCCACCCAATTCTCCTGCAGCTTGGCACCTGGATAACAAGCATGAACGGAGCTGGCCTGACCATGATGAAACTTCTAGCGTCAAAAGCGAAGGTGCAGCTGTGCGTGGCGCCTTCAGGGGCAGAGGCCGTGGTCGGGGCCGGGGAAGAGGGAGAGGAAGAGGAGGTACTCGCTGTACGTATAAGACCATAATATGTCTGCAGTCATGCTTCTTTCTGTGTATAGTGTGTTGCTGATGCCACAGATAAAGCTGTCGGGCAACTTATTTCTACTTTAACTTGAAATGTGAATGAGTAGGAGTTGTCGGACTTGTTTTGATGAGGCTGTTAGCCAGCACTGTTTGAGTTTATTCACTGAAGTGCATGTATCATTACAGTAAACAGTAGCATTTCTCAGCTCTGTTTAATACTTTCATTAGTACTGGAAATGATGGCTGTATTAGTTGCTGAATACTTTGAACTAAACAGCTGCTGCAGAAATATATAAAGCAGAAGCTTGGAAATTCTAGGAATGCATAGTCTGTATATTGGTACAACAGTCATTCAAGAAATGACCAACTGAGTAGTCCTTATTTTGGTGGTTGTATATTGCAACTTGGTTCTCTCATTGTGAAGGAGGTTCTTGCATGGGTTGTCCCTCCTACTTGCTCTTTGATGCAGGAACATCTGAATTTGAATTTTCATCCTGCCCCTTGGGAATACCAGTTCCAGCCCTATCCTGCTGTAGCAACCAGGATCACAATGGTGTTCAGTCTTTTTCGCAATCTTCTCCCAACTTTGGGGTGCGGAGAGGGAGAGAAGAAACATAATAAGAGGAAAAGTAAGAGATCCTTCCCCATCTGGACAAAGGATGCAACTTTGTCTACAGGAAAGATTTCCCCACTGAGAATGCAGGTTGTGCCTCATTATCCACTGGGTTTCCATTCCGGAACCCTCAGTGGATACTAAATCAGTGGAAAAATAGATTTAAAGACCCACTTCTCGTTTTTTTACTCCTCCATTGTTGCCCCAGAATGCATCGGCATATATGCTATACCATTTTCAGCCACTAGATGGGGCGAATAATGGAATCTGGTGGAATGAAATTATAATTATTTAACAGCACAAAGTGGGAAATTGGATTTTGGGTCATTTTTCCTTATTACAAGGCATTTAAAGGTGAACCTTGGTATCAGTGGTGAGTCAAATCAGTGGATCAGCAAGGTGCCCATCAAAGAGAGAGATTGTATTAAGACTGCCAAAGGTAGCAAGGCTACATTGATGGAGAGAAGGACCCTGAAGGTCAAATAATTGTCTGTTGGTCTCCCCAAAGATGGTGGAGGGGTTCTTCCTTACCGCAACATCAGTGCTGCATTGCTTAGTGACCAAAATCCCTGATGCCAACTGCAAAACAGAAGTGACTTCTGCTCATTGAATTCGTACTGGATCTGTGGCGTGACTTGATCTGCAGCATACCAGGGTGGCTGGAAGGGGCCCCATTGACTTAGTCAAAGCTGGGGCAGAGCAGGTCGACAAGTGGCTAGGAGAAGCTTCTCCTTGAGCAAGCGTAGTGATCAGATGCCCCAGGGATCAGTGTACTGTACTTTTTCTTCTCCTGTTCTTGAGGGGAACCTGCGTGATTCTTTTTGCTCCTGGATTAAGTGGCAGGTAGTCTTTGAACTATTTAAAACTGTTGTCTTATCTCCTTGCAAATCTTAGGTACTAGAAAGTGTTATGAATTTGAGAAAGCTCACAAAAACCTCAGTACCTTCTTTCAGGTCTTACGGGATGTGGTTTCCTTAATAAACATTTGGATATATTGGTCTATCATGTGTGTTGTATGGTCAGTACAACATTGTTTCTGCACAATTCAAGAGGTGCAGGAGACATGGATTTAAATGCATATATTTGGTGCTGGGTACATACTTAGAGAACAAAGGACCAGACCAAAACTGTGACTATTAAAAGGACTGCTGGCAAGAGGACATGGGCCAGGAAGGCAACATTTCTGATTTCACATTTGAATCATGTAATAACCCCCCCCCCTTTTCATCTTTGGATGGGACTTCTTTACTGCCTGAACATACTTCTGTTTTCATGCCTCCAAAATAGAGACGTAGTTTTCTAGGTCTAAATCCTACAGGAACTGCATATCTAATAGTTTATGGTCCTAGCCTCTTCTCTAGACTGCTGAATTTGAGAACAACAACTTTTGTAAGAGAGAAGAAAGGTTTCATACTTCCAGTGGTCCTCACCAACCTCATTATGATGCTGTATTTTGGAAATAATGCAACAGTCAGCTACCACACTCTCAACTGGACAAGGGCAGAACCCATTATGGTCCCTGGCTAACAATAGAAGACTTCCTGATAAAGTCACCCTTCTAAAGAATCCCATAGAATTAAATGGGGTGAAAAAGTATACAAACCTTTGGCTTCTAGAGCGTAAGGTTCTTTGGACCACATTTGGTCTCTGTTCTGTATGGGTTTGTCACTATTCTGCCTTGCTGCCTATCTGTGGATTAAAAACCTGCTGGTGCTGTGACAAATCACCCCCATTCCAGCCTCCATTCAAGAACCACCATGGCAGCCAATACCCAGAACAGCAGCACTCCGCAACCCCCTTTCTTTTCCAGCTTTCACCTCCCTTTCTTCCTGAGCTCTACCAAGCTGTTGAAGCCAGTGCAGGCTGGCCAACCAAACAACTTGGGCTGGTGTTCGTTCTCGTTCTCTCTCTCTCTCTCTCTCTCTCTAAGTGCCCCTGTTTTCCATCTTCCTCCTTGGAAGAAAGACAGCTTGGCTTTCTTGCCCAACTCGCTTCAAGGCTACTGCCTTCCTTGCATGTTCTTCATCACCTTCTTTCTGTCTTTGAGACCCATCTCTGCCCAGGGAGATTCATGTGATTAGCCCTTTGCTACAGTGATTCCGGCAACACAACACACCTAAACTTCATAGAAAAGCCATGGTAATCTTGATCGATGGAGCAGCCTCATCAAGGACCCATCAAAACCCTATGTTTCCTCATCTTTGTCTCATAAAATCAAATTGGTTGCACGCAGTGTTTGGGAGTGTGTGAAGGGAAGCTCTTCTATTTTCTACCTTTCTGTTAGAGACCTGAGATCAGCCCTTGGCCTCCTTTACCAAATGCATGCCATTGACTGGCCCAGCAGATCTTCTAGAGCAGCGGCCTCCAAATTTAAGACCACTGCTCCCCTGTGTGAATCGAACTTGCCATTCCACCATGCTGTCTCTGATCTTTTGCCCTGATCTTTCGTCTTGATCTCCTTCCAAAGACGCTTGGACCAGCTGCTGCTCCAGCCAGCCGCTTCCACCCCAAAATCGGGGTGCAAAGCCTGCAGGGACATTGAGCAGCAGAAACAGCTGCCTATCGCGACTTCAGAAGAAGATCAGGGCAAAAAGATAAGTAGCACAGTGGAATGGTGAGTTCCATTCACACTGGGGATGGCTATCTCCAAACAATGGATCAGAGCCACGGGTTGTAGTTTGGAGATGTATGTTCCAGACCAGTGGTTCACAAACCTTTTAGAGGCCCTGGAGGTGGTTGCTTGATTTATAAATGACAAGGATGTGGCTATAATTGTGATTGGGCATTAGTGCTCCTCCCCTAAGTAGCAGCTTGTTTTAACCCTTGATGCACATAACCTAATATGCTCAGTTTTGCAACCCAACAAAAATTGGGTCATGACCCACTGGTGGGTCCCAGACACACAGTTTGTGAACTGCTGTTCTAGAGGGCCTGTTTCATCAATCAAAAGATTTGGTTCTGTAGGAAAGACTAGCTCCCCTGCCACAAATGGGTGAAGTGTTTTCACAAGCTACTTATCCCTTGCCTACCATCCGTCAATCCAGGCTCCAGAGAACCCTTTGTAGGTACAGCATTTTTGCTGTGATCTGGATTGTACACCCCACTCCTTTCATTCCTACTAACCCTATGTCTTTCTTCCTTCCCTTTACACCAAAATCTTCAGCCCACTGCATTACCCATGAACATGAACCAGGCAGGCAGAGAGTAAAAAATTAACAATTCTATAACAAATCAAGAGGTCTGGTCTAGAGGGTAGAGCCTCCATTTGCCTGAAGATAACATTTGCAGGTCGCCAGTTTGAGGCCACTGACACCGTGCGACCTTGGAGCAGCTGACAAGCTGAGCCGAGTTATTCCATCTGCTCTGAGCGTGGGAGGATGGAGGCCAGAATGTGAAACCAGACCAGAAAGAAACATCTGAAATGTTGTGGTTCTTGAAAGATAGAACCTTTCAATTGTAAAAATCCCTACGGGGATTTAAATAGCCTGCCTATGTAAACCGCCTTGAATAAAGTCTGAGGAGAAATCTGACGACCAAGAAAGGCGGTATATAAATACCTGTATTATTATTATTATTATTATTATTATTATTATTATTATTATTATTATTATTATTATTATTATTATTATTATTATCTGAAAGAAAAAAGATTAAGCAAATTAGAGAAAAGGAGGTAAAGAAAAGTACAAGCAGAGTGATGGAGAACGCATTAAGTTCATTGTTGGGTGTAGAGAAAAACTTGGACACAGAGACTAACTTGGGTGCAAAAACGAAGTAATAGGGAACTGGAATGCTACTCAAGAGCAAAGCACACCAAGCCCCCAGTGCGTTGCTAAGTCTGAGGTTTGCAGATTGGCTTGAAGTTTGTAGAGCAAATGAAACAAAATTTCCTGAATGTGGCTGGCTAGGATTATAGTTCCTGTTACTAGTTACTTACATTGTCTCAGGAATTCTGGTCCCTATGAGTGGGTGCAGCTTCTGGAAACCAGCACTAGCCTCGAACAGGGACTTGGTCCAAATATTCTCAAGAAGCATCTAACAGTTCTAGTGCTCCTGGCCTGAACTATACCAATCTCTCTGCCTGTCCAAGAGCAAATAGGAGAGACAACATGTGCTATCCAGTCACTGCTAAAAGGAAACATGTTGCAGTAAGTCCAAGGTTCATTTTGCTACCAGTGCAGTGTACTTTTCTTTTTCTGTGAATGTTTTATCCCAGTGTCTTTAAAAATGGAATGACATTAATTTTCTCTAGAAAATGAGAAAGGTCTTGACTGACTCCTGTTGTGTGAACTTGTTCTTCATACTCTGCCATGGAACTAATGCTATTGACACGTTACGTGCAAATAACCTTATAAAAGTTGAGATTCTACAATGTCTCCTTTTTCTCTGCAGCTCACTTCGATTATCAGTATGGTTACCGGAAATTTGATGGCTCTGATGGCTCACGTACACAGAAGTACACCAGTAATATCACCTATTATTTTGACAACATCAGCAGCACAGAACTCTACAGTGTTGACCAAGAGTTGCTCAAAGACTATATCAAACGACAGATGTATGTATCTGTTCTGGCTCTAGGAGTATCTAAGCAAGCAGTTTTTCAATGCCTCGTTAAGACTTGAAGGGTCATCATAAACTTTTGTTCCTCTGACAAGCAGCTTGACCAGTCCCCCAGCCACTGAATAAGAACCATCCATAATCTTCCTGACATAGCACTGGTTGCGTTACCCAGCATTTTGCTTGAGGAAATTAGGTTGCATCTCCTGCCAGTAAAGATGAAGATAATTTGTCTTATGGCTTAACCTTGAGACTTGCTGTGCTAGCAAATAAAAATAGTTAGAATGGTTAATGTTTCATCAGTGCAGTAGCACCTCCATGATGGTAATGTAACATCTCAGGCAAATATATCAACACAAATGTTTTATTCTGAGGTGACCAACTGGAAGTGCCCTTGAATTTGTGATGAAAATGGGTGCTGCCATGCCCTGTACACAGTTGAGATTCCTGCAGGATATAGTGAACAACTTCTGATATAAACTCTGCCATTAGGAATGAATCGTACCTAATATCAACCTGCCCTCAGTTCTGTAGGATTTGAAGTAACTTCTTCAGGAGAGGATATGACAGTTGTACCCTGTACCTCCAAGATCTATATGCTGCCAAGCTATGCAATGGAGGTTGACTACTTGCCCTATTCTTCATGTTACTAGCCTGTTACTAGCCTGTTACTAGTTATTCTTCATGTTACTGGAGCAAGGCTAGATTTAAATTGTTGAGATTGGTTGCCCCAAAGGGGACCAGTTGTCATTTGTTTCTGCACAACCAGAGGAGAAGTCCTGTGCTGCATACATTCTTGACTTCCTCCATCCAGAGCCATACAGAATGTATATTGGGGGTAGGGTTTGTCAGCTCCCCCCCCCCCAAAAAAAAGTTGATTCGATATCAAGGATATGTTTACAGTCTCTAATTTAGGGGATTCAAAGGGTGCAATCTGGAAGACTTATTCTGGAACAGCTATATTCAGGATTGTTTCCTTAAAAGGTAGATTAGGTTCTCTTACCTATATTATACTAAGATGGGAGTGTCTTGATTTGGAATGGCTGTAAGTCACAATAGAAAGGTATGGATGAGGACTTGCGCTCAAACAAATACAATACCCAGAATGTAATAAATTGTTTAAGTGACTCCTCTGGATACATCTTGAGCAGTGCTAGTAAGATTCTTTCTTTAGCATCTGCTTCTGTAAAGAGAGCTACTGTGTTCACCTAGTCCAGGGCAGGAACTTTTTCTTGCAGGAATCCTTCCCTGGGCAGAAAAGCTAGTAAGCAGAAGGAGTGGAGCTCCCAGCTGGACCACAATGCTTGTTCGTAAAGTTGTTTGCTAAGGATACACCTGTGTGGCATAAGCTGGGGCATGTGTGTATCTCTCATCCTATTACTTATTGTGTACAGAGAGTACTACTTCAGTGTGGACAACTTGGAACGAGACTTTTTTCTGAGGCGGAAGATGGACACAGAAGGCTTTCTTCCCATCACCCTTATTGCCAGTTTCCATCGGGTGCAGGCCTTAACTACGGATATTGGTCTTATCATTAAGGTGAGAGATTATCTTGAGTTCTGTTTGTTTCTCTCCTTTGGGTGAACTGCTAGGAAATCATGGTTTAATATCCTGTTTGGGCTCTTGACCATACCCTAATCCTTTTCTCATTTGCATTATCCTGTTTCCCCGAAATTAAGACCTATCCTGAAAATAAGACCTAGTGTGTTTTTGAGAATTGCTGAAATATAAGACCTACCCCAAAAATAAGACCTAGTTGTGATCAGGGCCGGGACCGGGGGGGAAGGGGTCCTCGGGCAGGGGCGGGTGGACAACGTGATCAGCAACGCTGCACTCCCATGCACGCCACCTAGAAAGTGCCTGCTGTGCTACCTTGGGCAGAGGACGCTGAGGAGGAGCTGAGGTGGGAAGCAGCAGGCGAGGCAACCCTGCCTACAGGGCTCTGAGACTCTCCACACTTTCCAGGGAGTAAGTCCCCTTAACTATAAAGGGACTGACTTCAGAGTAGGCAGGCAGGCAGGCATCCTCCTAGGCGCTGAGGGGACACCCTCTCCACACCTTCCAGGGAGTAAGTCCCATTAACTATAAAGGGACTGACTTCTGAAAAAAATAAGACCTACCCTGAAAATAAAACCTAGTGTCTTTTATATTTTTTTTGGCTCAAAAAAAAAAAAAAGACAGTGTCTTATTTTCGGGGAAACACAGTAGGAAATGGAAGTCTTCAGTGTTTTTGCATTTAAGGCTGTCTGATACATACAGTCAAATTATGATTTCATGTTTGTGATTCTAAAAGAACTTAAGCGTTCAAATCAGTGAGTTGTATCAAAAGAAAGTTGTGACTAAGCACTGTTGAAACCAGCAAAATTAGTTAATTGTGACCAATTCATAATAATAATGATAATAAGCAACTCAAATCCTGCTTTGTTTAGGGGAATTAGTATATTAGCCTTTTGGAAACTTTTGGGACCATAGGCTGGATACCAAGACAGCGTTAAGCAAAGAGATCCCTTGCCTAGCTTAATGAGGAGACTGGGAGGAAGGTGACTTTCAATCAAAGGATTATATTTTTATTGCAAAAACACACAAAGGTAAACATAATACACATGGAGAATTGATAAGTATAGATTTCTAGTACTTGTGTATAGTGTACCTAGCTAATGGTGGATGCATGTGCTATGTATTTGGGTGCATCCGAAAAGGAATCAGAAATGGATAGGGTGTAGGGAAGTATTTAGGGGTTCCTTAATCTGCTAAACCCAGTTGCTGACTAAAGATGGGGGAGAAGGGAGGAATAGATAGGGAAGAAGGGAGGGAGTGTAGACGCCAGATATATTTACCTGTCCGGGGGGGGGGCAGTTGGAGGAAGAGTCCCGCAGGACCACTCCCGCAGGAGAGCAATCAGAGAGAGAGACAGGTGCTCTGAGTTAACATAAGAACATAAGAACAGCCCCACTGGATCAGGCCATAGGCCCATCTAGTCCAGCTTCCTGTATCTCACAGCGGCCCACCAAATGCCCCAGGGAGCACACCAGATAACAAGAGACCTCATCCTGGTGCTCTCCCCTACATCTGGCATTCTGACTTAACCCATTCCTAAAATCAGGAGGTTGCGCATACACATCATGGCTTGTACCCCATAATAGATTTTTCCTCCAGAAACTCGTCCAATCCCCTTTTAAAGGCGTCTAGGCTAGACGCCAGCACCACATCCTGTGGCAAGGAGTTCCACAGACCGACCACGCGCTGAGTAAAGAAATATTTTCTTTTGTCTGTCCTAACCCGCCCAACACTCAATTTTAGTGGATGTCCCCTGGTTCTGGTATTATGTGAGAGTGTAAAGAGCATCTCCCTATCCACTCTGTCCATCCCCTGCATAATTTTGTATGTCTCAATCATGTCCCCCCTCAAGCGTCTCTTTTCTAGGCTGAAGAGGCCCAAACGCCGTAGCCTTTCCTCATAAGGAAGGTGCCCCAGCCCCGTAATCATCTTAGTCACTCTCTTTTGCACCTTTTCCATTTCCACTATGTCTTTTTTGAGATGCGGCGACCAGAACTGGACACAATACTCCAGGTGTGGCCTTACCATCGATTTGTACAATGGCATTATAATACTAACAGTTTTGTTCTCAATACCCTTCCTAATGATCCCAAGCATAGAATTGGCCTTCTTCACTGCTGCCGCACATTGGGTCGACACTTTCATCGACCTGTCCACCACCACCCCAAGATCTCTCTCCTGATCTGTCACAGACAGCTCAGAACCCATCAGCCTATATCTAAAGTTTTGATTTTTTGCCCCAATGTGCATGACTTTACACTTACTGACATTGAAGTGCATCTGCCATTTTGCTGCCCATTCTGCCAGTCTGGAGAGATCCTTCTGGAGCTCCTCACAATCACTTCTGGTCTTTACCACTCGGAAAAGTTTGGTGTCGTCTGCAAACTTAGCCACTTCACTGCTCACCCCTGTCTCCAGGTCATTTATGAAGAGGTTGAAAAGCACCGGTCCCAGGACAGATCCTTGGGGCACACCGCTTTTCACCTCTCTCCATTGTGAAAATTGCCCATTGACACCCACTCTCTGCTTCCTGGCCTCCAACCAGTTCTCAGTCCACGAGAGGACCTGTCCTCTAATTCCCTGACTGTGGAGTTTTTTCAGTAGCCTTTGGTGAGGGACCGTGTCAAACGCCTTCTGAAAGTCCAGATATATAATGTCCACGGGTTCCCCCGCATCCACATGCCTGTTGACCTTTTCAAAGAATTCTATAAGGTTTGTGAGGCAAGACTTACCCTTACAGAAGCCATGCTGACTCTCCCTCAGCAAGGCCTGTTCGTCTATGTGTTTTGAGATCCTATCTTTGATGAGGCATTCCACCATCTTACCCGGTATAGATGTTAGGCTGACCGGCCTATAGTTTCCCGGGTCCCCCCTCTTTCCCTTTTTAAAAATAGGAAAAGAGTTCTCTCTTATAAGGGTTGTCTTTGACCTGGAAGTTGACCTAAACTGACCGGAAGTATCCCAGAGCTGTGCACATGCTCAGTACACACAATGGTACACGTGGAGTATGTGATGAACCGGAAGGAAGGCAGCTTACCAGCCAGGCTGACCTTCTGGAGGGCGGGAGGCAATTTGCATAAGGTGCTTAAGAGTGTTAAAGCTACAACAAAAGAACAATAGACTTCCTCTGGAGCAGGCTTGTTTTGCATAATCCTCAGGTACAGGCTTGTTTTGCATAACCAGGAGGCATTCCTAGACTGGAGGAAGGGATGTAATCACAACTTGTGACCTTCACCAGGTTTCTTGGAAATTGGGCTTGTTTGCTTGGCCTGTACAAAATCACAACTTGGAAGGGAAAAGGGGATTTTCACATAACAGTAATGACTAACGTTCTTTAGAGGACTTCCAGAGGAGTAGTGGTGTTAACTTGTTGCAGAAAAAACGAGTCTTGTAGTACCTTAAAGATGAATGCACTTATTTCAGCATAAACTTTAATGGACAACCTGGCATGAGTATTTAGTCTTTTGTGCTTATTACTTTCCCCCAGCAGTTTTCCAGGAGTGTTTAGCTGCTGTGTCTTTGCCATCAAACAAGCCTATGCTACATGATGTTTATGATAGCTCTTTTGACCTTGCCATGATACATTAATGCTGACAGCCCCCCTCCCCTTCCAGGCACTAAAAGACAGCAAAGTTGTTGAGATTGTGGACCAGAAGATCAGGAGAAAGGAAGAACCAGAGAAATGGCCTTTACCAGGCCCTCCCATGACAGATTATGCGCAAACTGACTTCTCCCAGCTCATCAACTGCCCTGAGTTTGTGCCCAGACAAAGCTTTCAGAAGGAGACAGGTGAGTACTGATAGACACAGATGTGTGTGTTTATAAAAGCAACTTGCCCCTCTAGCCAAATGTATTCATTTGGTATTTGAATTTTAAGAACAAGACTCAGTCATCTAGTAGTATAGCAAGCTTTGCAAAAATGCTTTATGCTGTTCTGTCTGGACCATTGAAATGTCCTTGTGAGCCATCTGTTGTCCACTCCTGGTTTTGATGTTGTTCCACAGCAGCAGATATGTCTCAACATTCTTATAAATGTTTTTAATGGTGTCAGCAAGAGGAGCACTTGAAATCCTCAGCCATGAGCATCTCCTGCACAATATCAAAAACAAATAGTTCTCTGTAGTTGGTATTAAACAGTGAGTGATCACCAGCCATTTGGAGGCAGGCTCTTTAGAAGAAAGCACGTCCAGTTCCCTTTGCAGTGGCACTGGCACCTTCTAGTCTTGGAATCCTAATTAAGACCTTGGGAAGTAGAGACCCAAGGTTGTCTGTGTGGTTGAGCAAGTACCATTGTATTCTATCAGTTTTCAGTATCTTTCTAGCTTCTTAGTTGCAGAGGTGTGGAAATCTCAGCTGGTGAAAGAAATGTGTCAGACATCCTAACAAACCAAGACTTGTTTGCTAGAAATGAAATATAAGCAAGTTCGGAGTTAAATTACAAGGCTTGCATAGTAGGAACTTGCTATTTTTCATTCATGCTAGTAATGATAAAGAGCCAAAATTCTCCAGCTCATCCCAGGTTTTTGTTATAGCTCTAATGGAGTAGAGAGAAGCCTCCACCTGTCACTCAGGCTCTCCAAATGAATAAACATGTACTGTTCGGTGTGGAGCTTATCCTTATTGGTCTTTGAAGGATCCTTGACCACATGTATAGATCTTAATCTTTTTACTAAAATACATGTACAGAATCTGCTCCTGGGTCTCCTCGCTCTGCCAGTCCTATGCCAACCAAAACTGAAGAAATCAGTAATCTAAAGACGATGCCCAAAGGCCTCTCTGCCAGCCTGCCAGACTTGGACTCTGAGACATGGATTGAAGTTAAGAAGAGGCCTAGGCCTTCTCCAGCCAGACCCAAGGTAATTGTCAGCCGATGAAAGTCAACATCTGTAAGTGGATCTTATTTCCATATAGACAGAATGTTAAATGCTTGGTAGAAGATTCAGAACGTTCTCAAGAGTTTGTTCGTGTAATGTTCTTTGGCCTGGATTCTTCTAAATTGTACTGGGAGTGGAGGCATGTCCCCCCCCCCCCATGAAGTTCTTCTCTCATGCAAACCTTATTCTGATTCTGTAGGTTTTGTACTTGTGCTGTTGTACTATCTGAAAATTAATAAGGAATCAGATGGAATTCCATGCTTTTCTGGAGTGATAGTCTTGAAAACTAGAGATGTTTCAGGATGTTTCAGCAATCTCAATTATACAACAGCATTTGATGGTACTCTAAGCTTGCTCATTGTGCTTGGGGTTTCAATAAATTCATTGTTCCATAGTATTATTTGCAGGTGGACTGGTCTTTCTCTTGTCAGTTTTGCAGCATTTGCTCTGCATCTATAATACCCCTCTTCATTTCAGAAACCAGAAGAATCCAAGATGCCACAGAAACAGAAAGACCAGGATGAACCTGAGGAACTGGACTTTCTGTTTGATGAGGAAATGGAACAGATGGATGGCCGTAAAAACACCTTCACTGACTGGTCAGATGAGGATTCAGACTACGAGATTGATGACAGGGATGTGAATAAGATTTTGATTGTGACACAAACACCGCCTTACCTGCGTCGGCACCCAGGGGGAGATAGAACAGGCAACCACACATCCAGGGCAAAGATGAGCTCAGAGTTGGCCAAAGTTATCAATGATGGGCTGTACTATTACGAGCAGGACCTGTGGACTGAGCAGTTTGAGCCAGAGTATTCTCAGATAAAGGTGAGAACTGGAGTCTCCATTGTCGTGTGGGCAGACATGAGTGTGTTTTGAGATGGAGTAGTCCCGGGTGTTTGCATGCAATGTTCTTCTATCCTATTTCTAGCGCAGCAATAAGGTAGTTCACACAGATCTGACAGATAGTACTGCTTCTGACTTGTTTGTATATTATGTGTACAGGTTGTGTCTCTTAACAATAAAAGGAATGCTTGGGATTGGTGTTAAACTATCTCTACTTCCAAGTAGTCTGTTTTTTAGGCTGTTCCTTCCATTCCTGGCTCTCATAGCAGAAGTGAGCCAGCATTGGAGAAAAATAGCTAGGATTAACTTACTGAGGGGAGATAGTGTAGGAGAGGAAGGATCCCTGCCCATGAACACCTTTTGTTATAGGGTCTTTATTATCCACTTTATGAAAAGGTGGACAAATGAAAACAAGTCTACCACATCATGTGTACTTTGGTCTTCTTTGTGTAAATGCTTAGCAAGCTATGCAGGCTGTATTTTTGAGTCAAATGTTATACCCCTTTGTTCTGCATTACCACTTTGAGTGAATGTAATGTATTGTAGCATTGTCAATAATTTGGCCGTAATTCTAAGTTCTGTATGCAGTTTTTATGCTAAATTTACAAGTCGCAATCTGTCTTTTGTTTTTTTATGGTTGTTCATTTGTTTCCCAGTCATCCTGTCATGTCTTTCATGGCTGGGATTCTTAATGAGCACTTTCTCTCTCAGTGAAGAGCCTTTGGCTATGGTGGTGGTTTAACAAAACTTCATAAGTGGTGAAAATCAAATTGAGTCACTGTAGCTGTGAATTTTGGAACTGGAACTTCTACATCATGAAGTCTAGCTTGTGGCTCCCATTCTCCAGGGAGAGTGGGGAAGCACTGAAGTAGCATAATAATCTGTGAATGTGGATCTTTGCTGTTGAACCAGTCACAAGAACTTCAGCGCACACATGCAGTGTGCAGCATCAAGCTACTGACATGGTCAGGTTAAAATATAGAAAATAAGGTTATGTAAATGGGTCTCTTTCCTTTTTACATTGGAGAGAGTGTCATACAGCAAGTGTTTCCCATGTATTTGCTAGTGTTCCTAGCACCTTGCTTAGTGTTCCTAGGACATCTAGAGAACTTACCCAATTGTGTTTGCCTTGCCTTTTGATTACACTGAGAACCATCCATATGAACCAAAGATGAAGAAATTCTAGAAACATTCAGGTTGGGGGACAGCACAGCCAAATTTGTGCCATTCTATTGTTGTGTGTTAGAATGTGTGTATCACAGTGCCATAAAAAGGGGGCTAAAGATGTCTTGTTGGTCCTGTGACTGAAAACTTGGTTGTGCAGTGTGGCTATGATATGTCACACTTGAATAACTCTTCAGGACAGAGGCAAAGGACAATTCTCTTCTGCTTAACTCATTTTTGCCTGGTCAACACATGTACACATTTGGTCCCTGTTGTGTACGTGCAATGTTGGGCAGAAGTGGCTTAAGCCAGAACTTTTTGGAGGCTGCTTCCAATCCTCATTGCACTGCTGGATTGACCTACTATGAATTTTTGTTAACTCTTTTTAAATGCAGCAAGAAGTTGAGAACTTCAAGAAGGTGAACATGATCAGCCGAGAGCAGTTTGACACTCTAACCCCTGAGCCCCCTGTTGATCCTAATCAGGAAGTCCCTCCTGGACCACCTAGATTCCAACAAGGTAGGAGGCTGCATCTTCTGTGGCATACTGCTTGTCTCTTCCACTTTCCAGGTTTTAGTAGCTAAATTCCTGCCCGTAAACATACCTGATTAATTCAACCTACATTTCTGTTTTTGCTTTTATTGTCACTTCTTTTCCCCCAAAGTAGTGATTTTTTGTCTCCTTCTGATAGTTTAATTCTAAAACCACAATGACTCTATACCTTCTGTACATGGCAGTCTTTAACTCATTTTACATGATACACTCATTTTATGTCCTTAAGAATCTAAGAAAAAAATCCCTAATAAAACGTTTGTGCTGTCATTTCTTTCCCTCAAATGTAGGCAACTAGGTGAGGGGAATAGTTTCTCTGGGAGACATTGCAAGCAGAAGAATTCAGGGTTTGAGTTCTGTTGTTTTCTCATTGTAGTTCCTACAGATGCTCTGGCCAATAAGCTCTTTGGTGTTCCGGAACCTTCAGCTATTGCCCGTTCTTTGCCAACAACTGTGCCAGAATCTCCCAACTATCGCAATGCCAGAACCCCCCGGACTCCACGTACGCCTCAACTGAAAGACCCAACCCAGACACCCCGGTTTTATCCTGTGGTTAAGGAGGGCAGGTTGATAGATGCCAAGGTACGACTGCATACCAAAGTCTTGCTCTTTTGTATACATGCATGTGGTGATGCTCAAGAAGTGTTTGTCTTTTCTTGTCTGTACTGTCTGCTGTGGGAGACTAGAGCATTCCTGAGATAAAGAAATGTAATCTGAGAGTCTGCTTTATTGTAGACACCCCGGAAGAGGAAGACACGGCACAGTTCAAATCCTCCAATGGAATGTCACGTTGGTTGGGTGATGGATTCCCGGGAGCATAGACCTCGAACAACATCTATCAGGTAGCTACCAGAAGGCAGGGAGTTGATCAGAAGAGCCTACCAGTGAGGCGGAATATCAAAGAAATAAAGGAGATTCATTGATTCTGGAGGCTGAAAAACTCAGTGTATTGCATTAGTCCCCATTACTTCTCTTCATGTCCTTTTTAAAGGCCTGCTTTTCCAGAGTGGCTCCTTAATTGTTTTAGCACTTGTCACAAATGTGTATGTCCATTAGAGAAAATCCCTGTTTATAGTCAATTGTTCCGTTATTTCTGTAGCTGTGTCTGAAAACATGACTGACTCTTTCACTGACAGTGTTTTACTTTGCTCAGTTCCAGCCCCTCAGAAGGCACCCCAGCCATTGGCAGCTATGGCTGCACACCCCAGTCATTACCCAAGTTCCAGCACCCCTCCCACGAACTCCTCAAGGAGAATGGGTTCACACAACATGTCTACCACAAGTATCGCCGGCGCTGCCTTAATGGTAAGTTGTAAATGCAGCATCTGAAATCTGTACTTGGTCTTCATGCAGACCTTGAAAGTGGTCTAATCAGTGCTGAACACAGAAACCAGTTTCCAAGACTTGAATAATATGTTTCCTGAACTAGATCAGTAATAATAACTTTGTGTAGTGCTTTCGGAGCATGAAAAGTGTTTCACTTATATTGTGTTGAAGCTGTCCTTGGAATAACTGAGTAAAGTTAATATTATATTAAATACTATCCTATATAATACTGTAGGATTATAGTAAAGTGAATATTGTGGAGCTGAGGCTGAGAGGGATGTGGATAAGGCCAGATCATGAATTCCCTGGTTAAAATTCTGCAATGAAGTTCTGATTGTCAAACTGCCTTAGTCACTGTGCTGCACCAGCTCTCAGCAGAACTCTAGACCAGGGAACTCTAAACTATGGCCCACAGGCCGGATCTGGCGCACTGGGAAAACCCTCACGGGCAAAACCTTACTGTTCCATCCTGCAATCTCCAGTCTTCCCCAATCTTTGCAGTAACTTGTGCAGGGCAGCTGCTTCCCCCAGGTAATCAGAGCACAGAGTCTTCTGGGGCGATGGAAAGTGGCTGCCTGGTGCAAGTTTCTCCAAAGATTGGGCAGGAGAACGGAAGGTGGCTGGGTGGAACAGTAAGGCTTCTCCCGAGGGGATTTTCTCCAAGCGCTGTGGGCCATAGTTTGGAGGCCCCTGCTCTTGATTCAGTCAGTAATAGATCCTCTAGAGAAGCAGTAGCTGATCAAGCTACTGCCAGCTAGGTAGACTACCTGACATCCAGAAGTATTTTGCATTCCTTTGGTCTGTTGTGCATTGCAATTGCAGTGTAGTGTGCTGTCTGGTGCCAAATTTGGTTTCTGGACATTGTCTCTCTTCACAAGCCCCCATGGAAAGTGTATTGATCTGTGTGCAGCATCTACTGAAAACTAAAATGCACTACTGCCCTGTACATGGATTCCAGTAATCTGAAGAAAAGGTTTCTGTGTCTTTCACAGCTTTCTGTTCCCAGTTTCCTCTTCCAGTGGGGGGGGGGGGTGATTTATAGCCCAATCCTAATTAAATTTCAGTTGCACCAATGGAGTGCATGCTGAATCCATGGGGGATGGGGCAGGGGTCTGTAGGTCTCCTCGAGGTACATTTGTTCCCTTACATTCCTAACTATACTCAACTGTCATAAAGGGCTGCATAGCCCTTGTTATGATGAGGCTGTCACTCTTGTCTTAATGGAAGTGAGCACTCTTGCACATCACTGGCTACTAGTCATAATGGCTAGGTTCTGCCTTTCTTTCTGAGACAGTTTGAGTCTGGATGCCGGTTGTGGGAGAGAAGTATTTCTATCTTGCTTGTGGGCTTCCCAGTGGTGTGTAGTTCACTGTTGGAAATAGGATCCTGGACTAGATGGGCTTTTGGTCTGATCCAGCTGAACTGTACTTATGTACATCTGGCCTTACCCTAACTTTAAAGCTCTTCTACCTCTTTCAGTCATAGGGTTGCACCTAAGTTTTCTAATCCCCAGCTTACTGATAAATCATTTTGTAGCCCAGTGCAGTCTAGGGATCCTTGATTTTAATATGAAAAGGCACTGATTGTGCAGTGGGCTATTGAATAGGTTAAGTCAGAGGTTCCTAAACTTAGGGCGCAATCCTAACCCCTTAAGTCAGTGCTTTCCAGCACTAAGGTAAGGGAACAAACATTCCCTTACTTTAAGGAGGCCTCCATGAGTGAAACCCAACTGCAGGATGCAGCACATGTCCCATTGCCACTGCTATGCCAGTGCTGGAATGCACTGACATAACGGGTTAGGATTGCACCCTTACTCTGTTACCCTTGGTGTCAGAGTAATTCTCTCACGGTGCCCATTGTTGTACAGTTCTGTCGCTGTAGAGCCTACAGTCTTAGAGACACAGCCAGAATGTTTGGAGCAAAATCCCACAGTGCCCTGTGAATTTGCTGTGATGCCCTGGCATTGTGACACACAGTTTGGGAACTGCTGGGTTAGGTTATTTGATTTTATAGAAAGTAATTTTGTGGTTAAAAGTTAAGGAATCGCAAGGTGATTAGTGAGCATTTTTCCTTTTAGTACTGAAAGAAATATTTTTGTTTGTGTCTGCTGCAAGTCAGCTTAAGCGCCTGTGGGGCACCAGGTGCCTTTTGGGACAATTCCATGAATCACTCAGTTCTTGTGGTCTGCTTTTTTTACACTAAACAGAGCGGAAGCGACTAGGCATTGGTCAGTCCCAGGAGATGAACACGCTCTTCAGGTTCTGGTCGTTCTTCCTTCGCGATCACTTTAACAAAAAAATGTACGAGGAGTTCAAGCAGCTAGCCTTGGAAGATGCAAAAGAAGGGTACAGGTGGGTCCATGTATCTACATTGTATTAAGTGACTTGCATTTCAAAAACAAAGGGCGTGGAAATTAGATTTGGGTCTGACTGTGAATATCTGGGCATCCCTGGACTTTCAAAGGAAACATGAGATGAATAGTTCATCAGGTCTAGATCAAGGAAGGCAGTGAAGCCTGGAAGGCACAGTTAGGAAAGATCTGTGTTGTGGGTGGAACACACAGAGAAGGTAGAAAAGCAAAGGAAGGTGAAGGATGACCATGATGTGATCTTCCAACACAGTAACCTGAGCTTTGTTATTCTGGTTGTTTTGTTAGGTTTTAGCCATTGAGCCCTAGAATAGGCTTTTAGCAGTCGCTTTGGCCTATATGACTTGGCCTTCTAGGTTTGAAGGATGGTTGGGCAGTTGAGAGGTGCAGACGCAGTTGCCCTTCAATCTGGGACATTTGGCAGTCTGTGTTTCTTCAGGACAGTGGTTCCCAGTCTTTCGGAGTCTATGGAATACTGAGGCAAAAATTGGAATCATCGTGGACCACATGCAACTCCCACCCCCTGCACACAAAAAATACAAATAAATTTGTAATAATTAGTGAAGATTTACTAGGTTTATTATTTATAGAGAAGATTATGTGGATTGCTGCTTTTGTTGGTAACTGTGGCTTCAGATGGTCTGTGCCCTCTCGGATGGTCCGTGGGGGAAGCACTTGCTTGGCAAGATGGTGGAAGTGATTGAAGGCTTTTTCTTCCCTGAGAACTTATAGACCACTTCTTAGAGTCTTGCGGACCCCCTGTGGTCTATGTACCACAGGTTGGGAACCAGTGCTTTACGTAATATTTCAGAGCAAGCATACATCCATGTAATCTAATGGAGCATATGGTTTTGGACAAATAATGATGAGATTAGTGTCATGCCCTTGCAGGTACGGACTGGAGTGCCTTTTCAGATACTACAGCTATGGGCTAGAGAAGAAATTCCGACCTGACATATTTAAGGATTTCCAAGAAGAAACTATTAAGGACTATGAAGCTGGTAAGTGGTGATCACGGGTAGTGTCCTTTGGTGGCTTTTCCAGGGCTGGCTTGTGGGGCATGAGGAATGGTAACTAGAATAGTTCAGAGCCCATTGGGTTAAAAGATTGTGAGTCTGTGTTCATTGAACATGTTGGGATTCCAGACCCGTCATCGCAACATGGGTAGTATCCAAAGTTTAGTCAAAGTGCTTTATTTTGTATATCTTAAAATGTTCTGACAGTTTCATTGGATGATCTTCGATTCTAGTGTTATGAGTGAGGGAAAACCTACTCAATCTACTTTCCCTGGACCATGCAACAAATTGCCCCCCCCCCCGGTTTTTCTTTTTGCTGAACAAAAAACCGCACACCTTAGCCTTTCCTTTATAAGGATGGTGTTCCAACCCCCTGTTAATTTTGGTAGCCATCTTCTATACCAGTGGTTCTCACACATTTAGCATCGGGACCCACTTTTTAGAAAAAGATTCTTGTCGGAACCCACCAGAAGTGATGTCATGACCGGAAGTGACATCATCGAGCAGAGAGCTTTTTCACAATCCTAGGCTGCAATCCTACCTACACTTACCCAGGAGTAAGTCCTATTTACTATCATTGTTAAAAGCATATACATAGTAGTCTGTTAAAAGTACAGGTCTGTAACATTTCCCCAAATGCAGTCACATGCTATGGTAGCATCAAGTCTAATATATTAAAAATAAAATATTGAAATGAATGGGGACCCACCTGAAATTGGCTCGCAACCCACCTAGTGGGTCCCGACCCACAGTTGGAGAAACGCTGTTCTACACTGTTTCCAGTTTTATAATATCCTTTGTTAGGTGCTATGCTGTCACTACTGCAAATGTGACTGCACCATAGATTTGTATAATGGCATTGTGATACTAGCAGATTTATTTTAGTTCATTTCCTAGTAATCTCTTTCACAGCCGCTACATTTTTCATTGGGGTGTGCATTCTAACCCAAAAATACTTTTCTGGGTTTGTTACAAGCCATTCAGACCCTATCAGTATGCATATGAAATTGGGACTTTTGAAAGGGCAGTGTGCATCATGCAACACTTGCGTTGAACCTCATTTTCTAGTTCAGAGGCAGAACTCTTCACAGTCTTGTATTTCAGCCGTAGGCTTGG
Organism: Tiliqua scincoides; assembly: GCF_035046505.1. Classification (NCBI taxonomy): domain Eukaryota; kingdom Metazoa; phylum Chordata; class Lepidosauria; order Squamata; family Scincidae; genus Tiliqua; species Tiliqua scincoides. The sequence goes on from NC_089822.1 coordinate 196,550,684, forward strand.
CCACACCACTATTCACCTTAGATGCCAGGTCTTTTATGAACAAGTTGGCTCCTTACCTTGAGGCAAAGTGTTTTTCACTGGTGGTTATAATGTTTGGTGAGGTTGTTGGTATTTCCTGGTTATGGTTTCCAAATCAGCTTTTGCTGAAACTAGATTGTTGATGTGGCTTTTCCCTTTGGGGGGAGGGGTGCTATTCAGTGATGCTTTGGGAAGGATTAACTCTTGTTTGTCTTTTGTCATAATAGGGCAGCTTTATGGGCTTGAAAAGTTTTGGGCCTTTTTAAAATATTCCAAAGCCAAAAACTTGGACATTGACTGCAAATTGCAAGAATACCTCAGCAAATTCCGACGCCTTGAAGACTTCAGAGTAGACGTGAGTAAAAATAATTGTTTTCTCTTTTGTGTGCAGTTTTAACAGATATATTTTGACCAGCTCTGAGGGCAGATCATGTGTATGTACTCCGTAACACCTGATTCTGATGTTCTGACCAAACCATGATTTATATTTTCAGGATTGTACTTGGGGAACGTGCATTCCAGTTCTTTCCCTTGTTACCTGGCTCGTGATAGCATCTGAATTGGGTAAACTACAGTTGTCACAAACCATCATTTGCCTCCAAACCAGAAATGGAAACCCGCTTCAAACCATGTTGTGTGTTCATGGCAATTGTAGCTTGCCCTATTCAGACACTGGTTCACATAAACATTCACCATATAACCTACAAAGGGATTGGAGCATTCAAACCTTGATGCATGTTCTTAGCTGTCAGTCCATGGATTGGCCAAAACATCTCAGCTGGATCTGTAACTGGAAATGATTGGACAGAGCACAGGTTTCCCCCTGTATCTGCAGTTTCACTTATCTGCAGAGCTGCACCCCCCCCCCATTCCTGTTACAGTACCTTTGTTGTTCTGTGGTATGGAATGAAGCACAATTTCTTGCTTAACTGAAGGCAGTTTGCATGCTAGAGGGAAACTAATGAAACATTAGATTGATAGAACAGATCCTAGGCCATAATATGGGGTGGGGGGGACATCTGTACTTGGTCAGAATCTAGATGAATGTTTGCCTGGGAGCTTATACTTGGAGTTTGTAACGAAAGCAAGGCAGGATATAAATGGAATACAGTCTAGTTCAGTGGTTCTCAGACTTTTTAGCACCAGGATCCACTTTTTAGAATGGCAGTCTGTTGGGACCCACTGGAGGCGATGTCATGGGCACTGGAAGTGACATCAAGCAGGAAAATGTTTAGTACCCCCATATCACAAAATCAAATCAAAAGTTTACAGCGAGTACAAGTTTTAAAATTTATTTAAAATAAAGAGCCTTTCTCACCCTCCCAAGCTGATCTGTTAAAAAAAAATTTCCCCAAACATCACAGAGATTGCGATCCTGTCCACACTTACCTAAGAGTAAGCCCCATTGACTTATCATTGTTAAAAGCATAAGAACAGCCCCACTGGATCAGGCCATAGGCCCATCTAGTCCAGCTTCCTGTATTTCACAGCGGCCCACCAAATGCCCCAGGGAGCACACCACATCGCAAGAGACCTGCATCCTGGTGCCTTCCCTTGCATCTGACATTCTGACGTAGCCCATTTCTAAAATCAGGAGGTTGTACATACACATAATGGCTTGTAACCCGTAATGGATTTTTCCTCCAGAAATTTGTCCAATCCCCTTTTAAACATATGCATAGTAGCCTGTTAAAAGTCCAGATCTATAACATTTTCCCAAATGCAGTCACATACCGTGGTAGCATCATGTCTAATATATTGAAAGTAAAATATTGAAATGAATGGGTACCCACCTGAAACTCGTTCCCTAGTGGGTCCTGACCCATAGTTTGAGAAATTCTGGTCTAAGCTAACAAACCAAGTTAAAGGTGAAGTTAAAGGTGAAACACTAACACCACCCAGTGGCATGGTGAGAGATTACAGCTGAGTGGAAGGAGGAGACCCAGATCAACCTGATACATCATCCATTTAAAGGAGTTTATCCTTGTCAGTGGCCTGTTAATTCTTTGCTTTAAAATCTCTGAAAATACTCTAGCCTTCTTGAGCAGGTTAATTTAAAAGTTAGAGTTGCTTTTTTAGCTGGGAAGTTATCTAATGCTTCCTCTGTAGCTGTGTCACAAATGGTATGGTTTGCTACTGGATCGAGTTGTTTTTGTTTCTGCCAAGGACTGTCAGCCCGATATGGGTGAAGAGGACGTCTTCTATTAACCTTTCTATTTCCATGAATATCTTGCTTGTTAACACTATATTATATTACAGTCATCTCTCCACAACCTCAGTCTGAAACCTAACATTGCTAGTTTACTGCCTCCTTTCATTACCTTCCCTTTAGCACCTCTGTGTATGATAGCTATCCCTGAGGGTCACATCTTCATTCTCCTTTAGTGTCCAAGGTACCCAGAGTGGGCTGTTTTCTCCCAATCTCTTTCAAGATAAGACTTGAAAGAGTCCTTTGGGAGGAGACCCCCTCCCAGCTCTGGTCTTGTGAGGGCAATTGAATATTAGTCATAATTTGCAGAGTGAAAAGAAAAGGAATTATAAACTCAGAATCCATCTGCAGGGCTGAGTATTTTGTTGAATATGAATTGAGCATCTTTGAACCATTAATGAATGAGGTAGTCTTTGGCATAACTTCTACAAAAGCAGCAGACATTCACCCAATCCTTAGCACTGGAGGAAAAGCACCTTTGCAAACAAGTATACAGTAAGAGCTGCTGTTTTAACAGTAACGCTTTTTCTAGAATGCTGCTCTTGAGTGATTTCCAAGCATATCTGCAGGGTTGCATTAAGCTTTTGTGTTCAGAGGCAGTATGTTACCAAATACCCAATAGTGGGGAGGGCTGTTGGCTTATTACTTGTAGGATTCCTGGAGGCATCTGGTTGGTTCCTGTAAGGAAGCAGGATGCTGGACTAGATGGGCCTTATAATTTCTGTAGCACTTCTTCAAAGCAAATCATTCTTATTTCACTTAAAGCACTTATTTGAGCTTTCTTCTGCTAAACCTAAAATAACCATTTTGGGATTCTGTTTGCTCCCCCACCCCCAACAGATGTAGAACAAGAGAAAAAGTGCAACAGCATAAAATTGGGTAGAACAACATAGTGTTGAAAAGTGTTTCCTTTTAACCTAACTTGTATCTGAGATGGCAGGCTGAGGGAAAGATTATGGGTTTGGAGAGGATAAGGCTTATGTTTTGTCTGCTGATTCTTTTAAAACTGTGTACAGGAAGTTAGTTCCAGTTTGGAAGAGGAGGCAGAGTTTTGGGTGTTGATTTCAGGTTAGTTGCTGTGTAAATAAGTGGAATCCAGCACCATGTTTCCATCATGTATAGCTTTAGTTTTTGTGCCTGTCTTCTCTCCCAATCAAGTTTTTCCTCCAAGAAAGATTATTTTCTTTGCCATTTCATTTCCTCTGTAGCTTGATCTAATTGGAAAATACAAAAGGTTGGAAGCCGTTTATCTGCTGCAGTATATAGGTGTGCCCCAATATTCAAAGGGGTTCTGTTCTGGACACCACCACCCCCCCACAGTTAACTGAAACCGGGAACACCCCCGACCTTCTGGAGGTGAGGGGAGCTCTGCTCCCCTTGCCTCTGAAGAGTCCTTTGAGCCCAGCAGAGACTTGGAGGGTTTTCACAGGCTTCCCAAATATAAGGCATGAAAAATGTCACTTCCAGTTTCTCTGTGAAACTGTAAGTGATTTTTTTTTTACTGTTGGGCTCAGTCTGACAGATGCCCTCAGCCTCTGCTGGGCTCAGAGGACGTTTTGGAGGTGAGGCGAGCTCTGCTCCCTTCACATCCAGAGGGGATGTGTGCAGGGGTGGGGGCCAGACCCAATACGTAGATAAGCGAATTTGTGGAAATGGCTCCTCCCCATACTCTCTAGATGCCTTTATAAACTTGCAGGCACATCCAGCAGCTCAAGGACACAAGGTCAAAAACACACTGGCCTTTGGGCCTCTTCAGCTTAGAAAAGAGACGCCTGAGGGGGGACATGATTGAGACATACAAAATTATGCAGGGGATGGACAGAGTGAATAGAGAGATGCTCTTTACCCTTCACACAACACCAGAACCAGGGGACATCCACTAAAACTGAGTGTTGGGAGAGTTAGGACAGACAAAAGAAAATATTTCTTTACTCAGCATGTGGTCGGTCTGTGGAACTCCTTGCCACAGGATGTGGTGACGGCATCTGGCCTGGATGCCTTTAAAAGGGGATTGGACAAGTTTCTGGAGGAAAAATCCATTATGGGTTACAAGCCATGATGTGTATGTGCCGCCTCCTGATTTTAGAAATGTGCTATGTCAGATGCAAGGGAGGGCACCAGGATGCAGGTCTCTTGTTATCTGGTGTGCTCCCTGGGGCATTTGGTTGGGCCTCTGTGAGATACAGGAAGCTGGACTAGATGGGCCTATGGCCTGATCCAGTGGGGGGCTGTTCTTACGTTCTTAAATGTGAAAAAAGAAAGGGCGGCTCAAAAAATGCTGGATGTGCCACAGAATGGGAAGTTTTGAGATGGGTGTGGAAGTGCTATATAATTCATTTGATTTTTTTCCCCTGTTTTTAGCCCCCTATCGGGGAAGAAAGTGGCCACAAGAAATACCCATCAACATCAGGAGTAGATGGAAGAAAGCGATACCCATCCCAGTCTTCCAGCAAACCAGTCAGCCAGACCCCATCCAATCAAGTCTTTGTCTCATCCAGCCAAGTTCCCACTTCATCTAGCCAGCCTGTGCAGGAGGATGCCAAAAACCTGAGCCAACCACATGCAGTTTCCACAGCGACTGTGGAAACTCAAACAATGGGGAAGTAGACACACCAGAACTTCTAATGGAAAGGAGGCAGGGACACAAAGGGAGTTGGAATGTGGGCACCCAAGACTAGGCTTCTTGCGGGAGGTGGGAGCTACCCACGCACACGATTTATCTTGTTGACTGGAAAAACGAGGTGATCCAAGTTGAAAGCATCCTTTTCCTCGCTGTGATTAAGTCATTGATTGGAGCCAGATCCTCACATTTTCATGTCTTAGCGCCTTTCAGGGGTAGGGTTGGGAAGGGGGAGATTTTTTATATATATATATTATATATATATCAAGTTTTAAATTATTGATAGAAGAAGTTTTGTTTGGATTAAACCAAAACAATTCTCTGCATCATGCAGCTACGTGATCCAGCTCCTTCTCTTTCCTCTGGACACTGATCAACTATGCAGCCCACTTAGAAAGCTGGAGAGGGTGGGCGGAACAGTTGGTTCCATTTGGAAACTGGCCTTTGACTACCCAAGCCCAGCAGGCACCTCCCATTCCAGATATGACAATGTACAAGGAGTCCTTTGCCACCGTCATCAGTGTCACTTCTCTTATGGCTCCCTTCCATGCTGCTCACCCTTTCCATCATTGACTGACTACTGGAAGTCAACCAAAGGACCCTGGTCGAACATGGACCCACCTCGCATTGGGCTTGCCCAGTTCCTTTTGTGTGAAGGGCAGAACATAAACTCGCACAGTGTCTCCCTGCACATAGGAATGATGAGATGAGACTTTGCTGAAAGAGCTTTCCCTTACAAAACAAAAATCACAAAAAAAACTTCTTTAAAAAAAAAAGTCTTGTTTCTTTGCTTCCTTCCTTGAAAATAATGAGTTGCCTTATTGTGGAGTTGGGAACTTGGAGGCATCCCTGACTTCTCTGAGCAAGTCTGGAGCATGGCATCTTCTTGGAACTTGGGACCATGTTGGTCTCTGCTGTTCCCCTGACCAGTGGCTCCTGTCTGCAGATAGCTGGTGATATCCCCTCTGACCCAGCTGAGGTTGGCGTTGACCCTGGAACTATACTGTTAACATCTTAAATGAATGTTGGTTCAAACTACGTGGATAATTTCCTTCTGGAGGAGGGGGTACTGCAGGGCACTTCAATCTGAGACTTTTGCTATTGTGTAGTTGATGCCAATTTAAATGTATCAACTGTTATTGCCCTTCCTGCAACAGCAACTGCACACGCTATTGCTTCATTCAGACCTCCAGGTGCACTGCCATTTTCCTCCCTCTCCCACCAGGACAGGCCAAGAACCAGCCTGTTCATCTCATGAACTGTTCCTCCCCCAGGGCAGGCAGGCAGATGTGCCAGGAATGGGTAACTTGCACAGAGAGGATCCACGGGGCACTTCCTTGCTTTTTAACGTATGTGGTTGAAGAATGTGTACGCACACAAATCAGCTTTAAAGCAAACAAAAGGTGGGATTTTTTTTGTGGTGGCTTCCAGATCAGAGGCGGCTTGCTGAGTGTTAGCTTTGCTATGCGGGATTTCTTTTCTGTAGGCGCTTTTAAAGACTGGCATGCTAGCCTGCCTTCCTTCCCTGGGTTGACCATGTAGCCAAGGAGGACACCGCTGTTTAGACTCTTCCCTTGCTACAGACACCTTGACTGTTTGCATCCCAAGATCACTTCATGTATTTGGAACCATGTCCTCTCTCCCTCTGTCGTAGGACTTTATACAGAGCACCGTGCTTGACTTGGCTGCCTTTTGGGTTAACTGCTGGAGCCAAGTCCAAAACTGTTCTCAGTTTGTGCCCACATGGCTCTTAACATCTTAAAAGCAACTGGTACTAGAGCTGTAGGAGTGAACTTCAGAGAAGATGGAGGCATATGCATACAGGCATCTTGTATCTGACAACCTGCTTTGTTGTGTCCTGTGTTTTGTTATCTCCCTAGCATATTGGTCCCTGCTCTGCAAGTTGGAGAATTCAGTGGGGAAAGGAAAAACTGACATTACTTGGTCATTGTGCCACCCTGCTTGTCATAACTCTGAAAAGGGATGCAACAATAGTTACAAAAAGGATACAATTCCACTTGCGTCCTAACTACCATGGCTTGGCTCTAAATATTCATCTCCCCTCCCCCCCATGCAAGACACTTTTATGCATGTGGGGGTGGGGGGGCCTCACCAATTCCTCCTTTAACTGGCAGGCCTTGTACCTCTTGAAAAGCTGCCCTGGAGGTTTGCACAACCTTTGGGAGGAGCTTTTGGGGGAGGTGTAGGGCAACTGCTGGAGGAGTGGGCAGGAAAAAAATCCATACACAAGCAGAAGCAATCGTTTGCTATTTTGGATCCAAGGCAAGGATGGGAGAAGAAGAGATGCCTTTGGTGGTCTGCGTTTTAAGGTTTATGTTCCAGGCATGTTTTCCAGATCTTTCATAACACACTGCAAAAAGTGTAGCCATGTCAGTAAAAGGTTCTGTATGTTCTGCAGTTAGCCGTTTAGAGCAAATATTTGTGACTCGGGGTGCAGGGGATCTGATGGTAGATCTGATGGGTTGATTCATCACTCTTGCTATGTGGTGGTACTACAGGTATAGCTAATCGAGGAGACAGGCTTTTATTGCCTAGGATCTATTTTGTCAAGCTAATGTTTCATTTCTAGCTGTGTTGAGCATGTTATTAGTGACAGTTAGTTACAGAGGGTGATCATACAGTTAAAGCACAGCTTGTGGCTATGTAGCTGGATTTTTGTTTTTGCTATGTCAGTTGTGATCCTGTGTTACATCAAGCCTCTAGCCTATCATTGTGTACCATTAAAAGGCATGAGAAATAAAAGCAAGCATTCCATTGTTTGATTGGGTATGACAGAGTACCCTCTGTGATCTTCCTGGATGCATTGCAATAGTAGAACCATTCTAACATGGAACTGACAGTCTGAACTTCACTGCAGGCTTTTGATTATCTAGTTCTACATGCTAAAACTAGGCTGCTTTTTAGACTTGACTGGATTTCAGTTTGAAGAGGCAGAAACAATCTGGGACACTAACCTTGTATATTCACCACAACATGAAATAAGGTAACCAGTGCTCCTGAGACCCCATGACAATTTAGGAGCAGATGTCCAGGGTTGATCCATTGTGAGATAACCAGCGAACTTCTTTTTAAGCTTTCCTCTGAGGAAAGAAATAGTGGTGGAAGCCCACCCTAATGGTTGTTAATCCCTTAAACCGGACCAGCAGTGGCTTGTCTGTTTCACATAAGGACCCTGGGTGATATGTTGCTTATCTCTGCTGAAGAATTCAAGACGCAAGAAACTTTATCAATGGTGGTGCAGAAGAACATTTCTTACATAGTTAGCAGATCTTTTCAGAAGGCAGGGATAGATAGCACATAGGAAGTAAGAAGCTGGTTTTGACAGGACCATAATTCCTATAAGAATGGGCGCATCATTGTGTCCAGTGCAGCTATTCCTGGATATACCATGTGGTCTGACCACAAGGTCCTTATCTGCTGTTCAAGAGACAAGCTTGAAGATGCTCGCTGCCTAGTTTTTTGCATCCTTGATGGGTCTGAGATGGCAGTGGTATGTGTTTGTGGACATGTAGCTGTCATGTATCCAGTGCCTTGGCTGCATAGTGTCAGAAGGTCATGGTTATGGAACTGACCTATATCTGTGGGGTATACAGTTGCTATGTACAGGAACAGTTCGGTAGCTGATGCTTTGCATGGCCATTGGTACAGCCAGTCTCTTTTCCTCATCCATATTTTGTTATATATAAAAATGGGGGGAGAAGATAGAGCTTCTGGCTCAAGTTTTCCCAGCAGAGATGATGGATCTTGCTACTCTTATCTTTTTTGCAAAGTGAAAGGGATTCCCTACATTGTAACAGTTTTTGTTTGTTTGCATCTTTGTTGTCAAATGGACCAAGTTCAACAAACTTTGGTCTCTGATGCTGCAGTGGTTGTACCTTCTGAGAGTTCCTCAGTTGTGTTGTGCTTGTGGAACCACCTGCTATTGCCTTGTGTCTACAAGCTACTGTCAAAGCAGTACATCCCACTGGGAATTCGGCTAGTTTGCCTATCTTAGACCAAACATTGTCTAAAGAGTCTATCTCATCCTGGATAGCTGGTGCCCTTGTCCCCTTATAGGCAGACCTTGATGAGGGGCCCCAATTTGGTTTAGGATTTGACAGTGAAAGTAAGTGACCTTTATTATTACTAAGTGTTGGTGCTCTGTCTGTCCTAACCCTTTTTGCCCCCTCCTGCTCCTTCTCCCACCTTTGCTTTATCTGCAATTGTGGTATTCTGTCAAGGCTCTGCCCTTGCCTGTCTTGCTTCTGATTGGTTGACTGTACTGTTAACACATGGCACAGTAACCTGAAGTACTCTGCCATACAAAAATGTCATGGGATGGGAGATGTCATTCATGCCTTGCTCCATTTTTCTTTTTGGTTAAGCAAAAACAATGTTAATGCACCAAACTCTGCTGCACCAAACTCTATATTACTTATAGCTCCTTGTGGATCCTCTTCTAAAACTTGGATTTGTCAATATCTTTAAAATAAAAAGCTAGGTTTTTAGAGGGATGGGTAGCTTTATTAAATGCCTCAGTTTTTTAAATTAATTTCATATATGAGTGGTTTTATGGGGGGTGGTGGGAAACTTCATCTCAGCAACATGGGTTGGACAAAGTGTTTTTTAAAAAAAATTCTAAGGATAACATTTCTGTTAGTTTACATTTTCACTTTCTGAAGACACTTGAACATAGGACCGCTGTGTCTGTGATGAGGACACCTTATGGCTGGAAGCATGGAAAGGCTTAAAACCATTTGTATGTGGTTTTACAGACTATGTTCTTCCAAGTCTGATGGCCTTCTGTGGCCCTCCTTTATTTGTTTCCTCAATGGTATTGTTCCTGCATCTATTCATCCTCCCTCTCACAATATAAAATGTTAGAACAGCATGGTGGCCTGGGCCAAAGACATCCCTTGGTCCAGGGATTTTAATACCCTTGGCAGAAATTTGTCCGTCAAAGCCATCCTGCTGTAGTAGCATTGTGGCTGTAGAACAAGAATGACTGAATCCTCTCCTCCTGTTGATTTTTGCCCCTGCAGTAGTGCACTACCGTGATGGTTGGGATCTCCAGCCTGTGAAACTGTGACTCAGAAGTCAGCGCTGAGCTTTAAATGTGAGGGTTGGAGTTCCATTTAGCGTGAAATCTGTCATAAGCTGCTAAAAACTTTGGATAAGCAACCTGCAAAAGATGCAATGATTGTTCTGTATAGATGTCTGGCAACTTGGTCACAGTAGAAAAAAAACATTGGTTTGTTTGGGTTACTTTCTCTCCCTGAGCAGGTAGAGGGTGAGTGCGTGTGTGTGTGCGCGCTCTAACTTTTTCTCTTTTGCTAAAGTAAAACAACCCCAGAAGTGTTGCAATCATTTTCAGCTGTATTTATTCTTGAGGTAAACATTAAAAACAACTGTTACCTTATCACCCGGGAGGAAATTATCTTGTTAATATGGCCGACCATACACAATCCCATATCCTGTTAATAGTATGTAATTCTTAACCCATGTGCTAGGATCATCATCACATTTGGGGGGAAAAAAGAAAGAGGAAAAAAATGTAAAATACTTGAATGAGAGCCTGTATTATAAACAGTAATATTATTCAGAGTATCTGCTTTCTAGGCTGATGTGACTCATTATTCTAGTAGTGCTTTAGTCCTTTGTAACTTGTGGTAATTATGCTTTTTCCTTTTTAATACAAAAAATGTATAAAAATAAAAACCTCAAAAGACAATGCTGTTTGGACTCTTTTTGTGTGTACTCAGAGGCTGTTTCCACCATAGACAGTCAAATATGGAACTGTGAGTCTACGAAATACTGGCATGGCATGCTTACACAGGTAAGTGTGAACAGAGTTCTATGATGGTAGAGATGGGGCTAGACATAACTGCTGTTTTTAATAGCAGCTTTACGTTCCACTCGGAATCTTCCACAAGATTTCTGACTTAAGAATAATAAGCAAGCCTGCTCTGAGGCCTAGTTCTCACAAATCCTGATAAGATGGTCAGCTGTGTCTGGTAGGAGGAATTTCATGATAAATATTTCTCTATTTTTTTAAATCCATAATTCAGCATAATTATAGAAAATAAGATGTTAGAAAGATGAAGTTCTAGCATTATCCCCAAAATAACTGTTTTCAGCATGCAGGTGTCTGGGGAGGGGGAGCATTCTGTCATGTAACCCTTTAGATAGAGTCCGAAATGGCAAAGATATTTAACCCCCTCATCCCCTAGTTGGAAGAACTAGGCCCAAATGAGATCAAAGCACAAGAATAATTTGTTTTTAACTACACCATTGCTGCATTCTCTCATTTTCTGGTTTTGTGCCACTGTAGCACAAGACAGATTGTAGTTCCAAATAAGTTTTATGCCTTGCCGTTTATTGCTTAGTATGAGCCATCCTAGTATTCTGGGATATGGCTGTAGGAGATTTCAGTCCCTACAGTCGTTACTGGCTATCCAAGGCTAAACAATATCAATAAACAATGGGTTGCTTTACTCCCAATTTTAGATGAAATCTACCAGAAAGCCATTGCTTGTGGTTATCAGAATTGGGGTGAATTTCTGACTTGCCAAAATCTGAAATTTTTTGCAATATTAACTACGAGGGTCGCCCAGAAAGTAATGCACCACATTTTTTTTCTCCGCCTACAGTAATGGTACGAATGTGAAACTTTAGATATACATTATTTGAATTTTCAGGAGTGCGCACACAAATTTTTGGTTTCTTCAGACAGATAGCGTAGCTGCAGCAGTGTTTCGAAATGGCGTCTGTAAGTGATGTACGTTACAAGCAGCGTGTCGTCATTGAATTTCTCACTGCGGAGAAAGAAACTGTTGAACATTCACAAACGTTTGTGTACAGTTGATGGAGAATCTGCAGTCGACAGAAGTACGGTTAGTCGCTGGGCACAGAGGGTGAGGCCATTAGAAGGCGGTTCGGCAGAGCCCCAAGATTTGCAGTGTTCGGGGCGGCCATCCACGGCTGTCACGCCTGACAAGACGCAGCTTGCTGATGTGCTCATTCGCGAGGACCGACGCATAATGACTAGGCAGTTGGCGCTGAAGCTGTCAATCAGCAAAGGAAGTGTGGATGCAATCATCCGTCCTCTTGATTACTCAAAAGTGTGTGCACGATGGGTTCCGCGCTGTCTTACGGTGGACCACAAATCTCTCAGAAAAAACATTGCTTCTGAGTTGCTGAAACGTTTTGAAGATGAGGGGGAAGTGTTCTTGTCCAGGATTGTGACAGGTGAATGAAACCTGGGTTCACCATTTTGAGCCCGAAACAAAATGACAGTCGATGGAATGGCGTCATCCTCAATCTCCACAGAAGAAAAAATTCAAAGCAACTTTTTCCGCCGGTAAGTTCATGATCACTGTGTTTTGGGACTGTGAGGGCGTCATACTCATTGATATGATGCCAAGAGGCAGCACCATTAATTCTGACGTTTATGTGAAGACTTTAACCAAACTCAAGAAGCACTTCCAGCTACTTCGGCGCCATAACAACCCAGGTGAATGTTTGATTCAACATGATAACGCTCGGCCTCACACAAGTTTGAGGACTTCGGAACACATCACTAAACAGGGTTGGACTGTGTTACCCCATCCACCCTACAGCCCTGACCTAGCTCCCTCAGACTTCCACTTGTTTGGGCCATTAAAGGATGCCATTCACGGAAGACATTTTGAGGATGACGAAGAGGTGATTCGCACAGTGCAGAAATGGCTTCGTGACCAGAACAAGGAGTGGTACTGACAGGGCATACATGCCCTTGTGTCTCGCTGGAGGAAGGCCATAGAACTGGACAGAGATTACGTGGAAAAATAGGGAGTGTAGAAGAAACATCATTCTTTCTTGTGTGTAAGTTTCATTGTGTTCAATAAATGTTGAAGAAAAAAAATGTGGTGCATTACTCTCTGGGTGACCCTCGTATATCATTTCTCGGTCTAGGCACAGCATTGTATGTATTTGTCACATTTTTGTTCTGAATCATATGCTGTTTACAAAAAAAGATCCAAGTAAAACTCATTTTAATTTCATTTGTTCATTTATAAAACTGATTTTTTTTGTCTGAAAATGCGTAAAATATACCACGTGGCCCTCATACTGAAATCAGTGGCCCCTGACCCATACAGTGGACATAGAAGTTAGCTGCACTTGGGAAAGGAAGGGAGATTCATTCAGATTTCTTTGGAGAGTCAGGGATGCTTTCTGTAAGGGGTGTAAGTCCCAGCAGGACAAAGTGTCGCTCGTAGGCTTTTGACTGCCTAAATACTGTGTCTGTTCCATGCAGGCGGTCCAGTATCCCCAAGACCCCGTAACACTGATTGAATCTGGAGGGGAAGGACAAAGAGGGGGGAAAAACAATGTTATATGTTAACATTGGCATAATTAGCCATTTCCCCACATCTAATCAGTAGTCTTTGCACCTTCATGCAAATTTGCATTTTGCCATCTGAAAATTTGTCCAAACTAAACTGCTTTTTTTGTGTAAACAAATGGGTGGGGTTCATCTGGATCTCAAGGTAAAAGGGTGGTGGCAACTGTGTGATTCACACAATTCATTTTAGCCCCCTGGTCCCCAAACTTTTTATCACCAGGACCCACTTCTTAAAATGATGCTCTATCACAGGACTTTCCAAACCTCAGCCCAGGGGCTGGATCCAAGGTTTGGGGAAAGCCCTTCACTCCATGAGCAGAGCTTACTGTTACACTTCTGAGCCACAGGTATTCTCAGTAGAGCTGGGCACTGGGTTGCTCTGGGCAGGCATCCTGTTGCACAGCATTCTGGGATACAGGGCAATAGATGCAACTGCCAGAGCATCCTACTGAAAATATATGTACAGAAAATATAATGTACTGCAACTGTCAGAGCATCCTGCTGAAAATATATCTACTGAAAATATATGTGGCACGGAAGCGGAAAGTAAGCTCCAGTCTGAATGGGCACTGCTTTTTTGACGGTCAGTGGTCGTGAGTTTGGTGACTGCTGCTCTCAGAACCCATCTAGGTTCACCAGACTTTTAAAAAGGGAAATCTGGAAATAAATATTTTGAGTAAAAATACCAGAAAGACCCTCAGACAATCATCTCCCTATACAGGTCCAACCTTGTTATACACAGGTTTTTTTATACAAGGATTTGACTCAACACAAATGGCCACTGCAAAGAGAAGGAATGTGCTGATCCCTGGAGAAGGGAAAAAATGCACCCCTTTAAAATGCTTTTCTTACTGTTGTAGAGATTTTTATCTCAACATGATGAGAAGGGCCCTTTAATTTAAAGGAAAACAGTCCTTTACAGTAGTTAGAGAGAAGGCAGCCAGCTGACAATCCATCAATTTCTCTCCAAGGGACCCCCTCCCTTCCTCCTGAACACCTGAAAGAAAATCCTTTCTAAGTTCCTGGAGAGAGACTGATTGTTGAATTGTTGTCTTAATGACTATCTTAACATCACAAAGGTCAGCAAGGCTGTTTTTAATTCACCTGAGCAAAGGCACTTTGTTTTTTAAATTGATTTGCTATAGTTCGATTTTTGCCATCCACTTGAGTTCTAGGAAAGGAACCCTCATGAATAATGACACTCAACCTGTATTTACACATGCTTGCAAATTGTAGGAGCTCAGCTCCTTGCATGGCAGTTAGCAGCTATCTTGCACACTGCAGGAGCTGAACTCTGCAGGGTAATTAGCAGTATCTGATTTTTGAAGGGCCTCCGATCCTGAGGAAAATTAGCTCACTCGAGAGGTTGGCCGTCATGCTGAAAGCAGTTGCGTCGGGCCAGCACAGGCTCTAGCAAGTCTCCAGAGGGCCAGAGCTCATTGGAGAAGGGGGGGAGCTCCCAGCAGTCTGGTTTGGAAGTCCTCGAGGACTGCAAGTGGCCCTAGGGCCCTGTCCTAAGACATGCTTTAATTCCTGTGTAATTGTGTTAATTGTTGTAGTCTTTTTTTATATTTTCTGTTTTGAGGGACTCTTAATTGGAAGGGTGGGGTAGAGCTGTGGCCTGGGGAAATGGATGAAAGGAACACCATATATTCTTGACAGCCTGAATGCTCTTATCTACAAGCACTGAGGTTATATATAAAACAAAATCTGGTTAGGTCAAAGAGCTTGTTTTGAACTGATCATTTTTCAGTGTTGAGATTTAGGCCATAACAGTGGCTGCGAATAGATTATGTTCTTAGATGCACCACCCCTTCCCTTCCCACCCCCATACGTACAGGTGTGTAAGACTGGAAGAAAGGGAATACTATACATGTAAGAGAATAAAGTACAATTACTTGACATGATGGAAATCGTGGAACTCTGGTGAAGGCAGGAAAGGTAAATGGTAGCCACAGTGTGAGATTGTGGTAACCAGAAGGGCAAGACATAGCCATACTGAGGTTGAAGTAATGTGAGATTTCAGGAGGACTGGGCCCATCAATACAGGCAGCAGGTTGGAAAGCTGAAATTTCAAACACAAAACCCATATGTTGAACATATGCAAATCTAGACAAGCCCCCTAAGCCAGTCCCTGCTGGAGGATATAGAAAATGCAGCCTAGGTAAGAGTATGGTGAGCTAACATGTGTTGTATTTATCATTTTAAGCTTTTGCTTTTATTAAATTATATTAGGGGAAATGGTGGGCTATTAATCTTTTAAATAAAATATTTTGAGGATGCTTTAACAGATACATTACATGACCAAATATCTACTTCCTGATCTAGCTACACTCTTCCTTTTAAAGCATGTTTTCTAGCACACCTATGCCTCAACCCCACTCCTACTTTATTGTCACTTCCTCCACCTCCTTGGCTACTGTTTCAAAATGGGAAGATTCCAGCATCCTTTTGCCCAGTCTAGTTGAGTAAGCTAAGCTAAGCTGAGTAAGCTAAGCATAGCTAAGCAATGGAGGCAGCAATGATGAGGGAAGGGGGAATGTTGTCCTATGCCAGACACTCCAGAAGATGGCAGCAGCCCCCTAGCCCCTTCTTCAGCGCAGGGACCAAAAAGCATGGGATCCAGGAGAGTTTCCCGGATTCACCCTATCCAAGGAACAGCTGGGCATGGGGCTTGCCTACCTTTGACCTGCTGCTTCTGATCCCAAAGACTCTCCCAGTTTTGCTACTGTAGCTGTACCTGTAGCCCCTAAAACAGCATGCCCAGATAAAGCTTGCTTTGCCACAGTTTTTGAGGCTCAATTCTGTTCCCCCCTTTTTTTGCTGAGGTACTCAAGGCAAGTTCACTTGGAATTGCACTTACCACATGCTCTACTGGATGAGCATAGAGGCTGACTACGCCAACAGGTGCAGTCCATTCATGATGTTTTTTGTGTATATGTTTATAAAGGAGAGGATGATGAACAAGCCTGCAGAGAAGACGCAGAAAAAAAGATGTTATGTTTCACATTTACAACTGGGCTGAATATTGGGTTTCAGAGGCTTCATAAATGGGCCCAAAATACAACTAGGGGAAGAGAAGTACACCAGTATCCCATGCTGTTTGTGCAAATGTGGTACATACTCTTTCAAGGGGTAAGGCAGGGAGGTATAACTTAGATTGCCAGATTTTTAACAGGCTGGTCAGGATATAGTATCATGAAGCCAGCATAAAGAGCCAAATGTGTTCCCTTGGTATCATGCGTGCCTTACCGGTGAGAATAATAGAAGAGGATTTCCTCCACCACTGTAAAGATGGACAGCTCGACAAGAAGCCAGTGGAAAGTGGGTAGCTGCAAACTACATGGCTCACCCCTCCATTTCACGATAGGCCAAAAGAGCATCGCCACTGCCACATTGATAATGTAGCTGTTGAACAGAACTGTGCGGATAGCACTGTGCAATTTGTCTCTGTCAACCTAAGGGAGAGGCAAAAGGAACCTGCATCAAAATGTGGAACTGTCATGCCCTATGCATGAGAAACTCACCACTGGTGTAAAAGTTGGAAGAGGATTTTTCCCCCTAATCGCCTAATAAGAAATCATTCAGTTTTAAGTCTAGATTTCTGTGTAAACTTCTACATAAAGTGGGGAACACTTAAGATTACTATCTCCAGTATTTGTGCTTTCTTTTACAAGCAGTTGAGTTTCTTTGTATGTTGCCCTCTCCTGACTCAAGGAAAACATCTGCCCCACTTGTGGGCAACTCCAGCATCCTGCTTGGTCCAGTAGACTACAGATAAGCACCCAGAGTAAAGGGGGGAATTGGCCATTTCCCTGCTATACAATTCTTCCTGGCTTAAAGTCTTCCCTTGTTTAAAAGGTAGTAATGTTAATGCCCAAGTTTTTCTCTGATTTCTTAATACTGGAGAATATGAAAGCCTACAATATACCCTTGGTGCCTGTGCAGCTAAGGCTACAATTAATACGAGGGAAAGTAAGCATTATGCTGAAGGAGGGTATAGCAGTGCTCTCATGTACCCTTGTGGGATCGGATATTTTGAGCTAGAGAGGAAATGGAAGAGAGAAGACTGAGTGCTCAGCCCTTCAGTTTTTCCCTGAAGCCTCACTCCCCCAAGCTGTTCCAACCTCTGTTGGGTTCAAAGCCCATATTTGAGGTATATCCAGAACATTGGCAGGAATCAATCGTTAGGAAGGGGGAAATAAAAGTTTCAGGGAAAAACACTGGCCAAGGAAGGGTTATGTAGTCCTCGTCCTTTTCAGGCCAGTTCAGAGTTCAAGGGGGTTTGGGGATTGTGTTTCTTGAAGTACAACCTCCTCACATCCCCTTTTTTAAAACTGAGGGGCCTTCCTGGGTCAGTGACGGTATTGTACCATAGTCTGCCATTCAAAGAAAAAAATCCATTGCCTAAAGATGATCTTTGAATCCTATACTGTTCTTCAACAGTGTTTGCACTGTCTCACTGGTGGTTTTTTGTTTTTGTTTTTTTAAATCCTTCTAGACTAGTTTGCCTGGGCTGGAGTCATTTTATTAAGAAATACCTGAGCTAAAATGGCTGCAACAACCTAGAACAGTGATTCATTGTGTGTTTCTGTGGGAAGCACATTCCTAGGTTCTGGCTTGGTTGGATTACTTGGGGATTATTGCATAGTAGTTGCTGTTAATCTTGCCAACAAGCATAGACATGCTGATTTATCTCAACTAGGAAAAGGCAGTTTTTGCTTCCTCAGAACTTGGCTCCACCTTGTTTATGAGAAAACTCAGCAGCATTTCCTTCTCATCTAAATTAGCCACTGAAAAATATTTTCAAACTGACTCCATTCTGCTTTGGTTATTGCCTAGTGCTGGTTCATTGTTCCAGACAAACAGAAAAAAAAACAACTTTGTAGGTAAATTTGCTATTAGCATAGCTGGGCCATTATATTACTACAAACACAGCTTCAGTGGCGTGATTTGGGATTTACGCCAGCTATATACCAAGGGGGGAAAAGTTTCCCTATCCTACATACAGTATGTGTTAACTTGCAGCATAATCCTGTGTGTGACTATTCAGAAGTAAGCCCCATTGAGTGCAATAGGACTTACTTCCAGGTAAGTATGCATAGGATTGCAGCATTAGTTTAGTTAGCTTTCAACCTGCCATGCATTATGGTCAGGCCATGTAAACAAGCTTAGTAGAGCCTATTCAAATATTCAGAAGAACATGGTAGCTCTCCTGCAGATGTTGGCCTTCAGAGCACAGGTAGGAAATGTCATGTTTGAATATTCCCTTGCTCATATGCAAGGTGTGTTTGAAATGAGAGGCCAGAGAATTGCTATCTAAGGTACTTCCATCCCAGAAGCACTGTATCATGTATCTTTGAAATGTGTGACTTGTAAGTAACTAAGGGTGCAATCCTAAGCCCTTATGTCAGTGCTTTCCAGTGGGACATGTGCTGCATCCTGCAGTTGGGTGTCACTCACGGAGGCCTCCTCAAAGTAAGGGAATGTTCCCTTACCTCAGAGCTGCATTGCCTCAGAGGAAAACTATTGCCCATTTTCAGTGGGCAAGGGATGCTGGGATCACATAAACCCAAGAAGTCAGCTGATGGATGATTGGCAGCATAGGAGGAGGGACTGGCACAACTTCTGCCACAAAGAAAGTTCTGAATTGCAGTAAGCATGTGGTCACAAAGCCCACAGAGGTACTTTCCCACAGCATAAGTGAACATTTTGGTTTGGGCCTAAGGCCAAATTATCCCATATAAGGTTGCAATTCTAAGCACACTTACCAATTCTATGCTTACACAGAACTTTCTTTGTAAGCTTACGCACATTTGTAAGCACAAACATACACAGTGGAACGGACTTCTGAAAACTTGTGCAGCTGGGTACCAACTTATCTAGTAGTTTTCTAATTGACTTACTGGTTGCCCACCAATTAATTGAAGGATAAGAATCAGCAGCATCACTACCTTTCCTTGGACCCAGTGGTATTAACCCCAGTGAATGCATGCACCCAGAAGTAATTGGTGATGACATAGCAACGTTTTCCCATGACTACCAATTAGTTTCAGTATGTGAGCTGTTGCGGAACTAAAAAGCTACTTGGCCCAGTCACTTCTGCATGTTTCATAAATAGGAAGCAGCTCAGAACACCCGAAGGCAAAGAATGATGACACTCCTCAGGGTGCTTTGTGTTCTCGCAAGCTATACTAGCAAGAACACAAAGACAACAGATGGAACAAGACCACCGAATGCAGGTGGCACAGTGGGCTTTTTCCATGGAGTCATCCCCTCAATGGGTGCCACCCAGGGTGGCCTGCACTCCCTAGCAGTACCCCAATAAGAATGTCTATAATAAGGAGCCAGAAGAAGAACTGTGACAGTGGGTGAAATATGTCTGAGGTGAGGAGGAGAGGGATTAATATAAGTAGGATGAAAAACATGGCTTCCATCACTGCCTAGTTTGAGATGAAGTGAAGAATGGCATTAGCAATTAAAAGTTATTCTGATTTGTTTCCAGACTCCAGTTCCAATCCAGAGGTAGAAGTAATCTCTGAGAAATACCTACAGGGTCATTTTTTCCCAACTGAATTCGGTAGCGCGTAATGAAGGTTGGCTTCCCAGTCACATCTGCCACCATCAAAATTCCATTGAAGCCCCAGAAAACGATGCTAGGGATTATGGTAGTGCCTGTGGTATGAGACAATAGGAAGAGTGACTACTGGCAGGAGAAACTAGAACCCCTGTGAGTGTATTATTTAGCTCAGCTCAGATGCGGACAAAAGTTGGAATCCATTATGACTACATGTATGAGAGACAGAATCTTAAATTTCTAGACTGCCTAATAGGAAAGGTCTAGGAAGAGCAGGAGTGAATAGGCCAACTGTCACAGATTTAGCTTTGTGCAGAAGCACAAGGAACTAGAATTCACCAAAAGTCCATCTACGTCAGTTCTGTTCACACAGACCATGACTGTGGTTTTGTTCAGGATTTCAGGCAAGGGTATTTCCCAGACCCAAATGGAGATGCCTAGCACTGAACTTGGACCTTCTGCATACAAACACAAAGCACATGCTCTGCCACTGAGCCACAGTCGCTCCCTTCTTGTTCATTCAGATAATAGATGGAACGAGGACAAAATTCCACCCTAGTCACCACTTAAGCAGAGGTAAATGATTGCAGGAACTTCTATAAAGTATGAGTGTATATTAATATTTGTGCACTTTATACCCAAATCAATTTGCATGTTGGCAGTGGAGTGCACAGGTTATGTAACACTATCATAGATAGTATCACTATAGTACTAGAAGTAGAATTTGGCCCTACTGCTGACGTGGCAGCTTCTCTTCACACTGTTCACTTGCTTCATCCTTTGCAGGCACCAAGGCTTCCATCATCTGTTATTTGTAAATATGTCTAATACACAGATCTTGCCCACAGACTCTCATGCTAAACAGAGTGCCAATGCAAGACTCTGGGTGCTGGATGTGAAGGAATAGGTCCAGCATCCACCATGTACTCTCCAGGAAAGCTCTCTTAGGAAATAATCCTATGCAGGTCTACTCAGGAGTATGTCCTATTGTGTTCAATGGGACTTACTCACAGGAAAGTGAGGATAAGATTGTTGCCTTTGACTGCAATCCTAACCACACTTTCCTGAGAGTAAGCCCCATTGAACAAAATAGGACTTACTTCTGAACAGACCTGGTTAGGATTGTGCCCTTTGTCTTGTAACTACTCATCTTGTAGGGTTAACATGGCAAGCCCCTAAATATTTCTCTGACACAGTAGATATTTGTGATTAATGCTTTTGTAGTCAAATGCCCTTAGAAATAACTTTGCCTGAAAAGATTTGACTTCTGTTCAAAGTGACTTACCTAATATGTAAATCACCAAGTCATTTCCTCCTAACATGTAGTGCAAATTCTCCCACTGAGTCTGCCAGAAGAAGCCAGAGGCTCCCCAGAATTTCTGCAGATGCCTGCAAAGTAAAGTAACCCATTTGTTTTGGTGTTTGCTAATCCCCAAGAAAAATCCTGTGTCCAAACCATTAAGCTACAACTTAATAGCCTTACCATGTGATTGAGTTTCTGAAAGCAAGGAATACAAGCAGGGCAGGACCCAGGATAAAAGCAGTTGTCTTCAGAGAGTCCCAAAGCTTCCATGCCTGAAAACAAAGAACAGTAGTCAAAAGATACCAATAAAACAATGAAAGATTATTATAAAATGGAGAACAATAAGCATATTCTGTAAAGTACGAATTAGAACAAAAGCAAAGGAAAAAAGGATGCTTTGAAGTATGTTTTGAATGATCTGCACAACATTACAGTCTACACTGATAAGCTATGCTACATACCATTCCCAGAGAAAACTGTCCTTTATTGCACTTTCCTTTTCTGGAAGGGATAACCTGGAGCAGAGGAAGGGCTATGCACATTTCTTCCCTAGTATTTCTGGAAAACAGTTGGAGTAGCAGTTCCAAGAGGGATACTTACTGAGCAGTTGGAGTAGCAGTTGGAGTAGCAGTTCCAAGAGGGATACTTACTGAGCGTAGTCCTGTGTCTTTTAAGAGTAGCCAGAAGCACCGAAATAGAGCAGATGAAAGCAGTAAGAAAAGCTTTGCCAGATTTCTGCATATCAGGCTGCTGTCTTGGTAGCAAAATCAGTACAAGGTGGCAATGCTAGTTATAAATTGAGATAGCAACAAGTTATGCATCTAGGGTAGGAATCAGGACAGCATCCTTTAGCAACTGGTTGGAATACAGCACTGAATAAGGACCAGTAAGCAGGTACTGAAAATGTTATTCTAACTTGGTTAAAACAAAACATCGTTTCAGAACACGTAAACAATAAAACCCAAAATAATTCTGAAACTCCAAGGAATTATCTTAATTTGAAAATGTTAGTAAGTTTGAACTAACAGGAGCTTGGCTTATTTTTTTTTTTAATGCATTTGCAAGTTTGTCTGTTGGGTTCACTCTCCCATATTGCTCACCAGCCTACTGCTGTAAAACAGAAACAGACAAAATAAAAAAATCAGTTTAGAATTTCTGCTATTTTTCAAAACTTGAAAGTTCATTAGGGATAGCTTAATATGGACAAATTTCACTAGGGTAGCTGTATTCATTAGTTAATACTGAGTAACTGACATCAACAATGAATTTTGAAAAATGCAAAAACTAACAGCATCCTATATGATCTGTTCTTACATCTCCATTGAAGACTACAGAAATGGCTACATGAACTCTAATGGTTTGCAGACAGCTAGGTGGTGAAGATAATCGACATTTTAAGCTGTTGATACAATTAAAACCATATCAAAGGAAGATTTTAACTACTTCATTTAATTACTATAAACTGAAATCTTGGAATGGTAACTATCTCCAGAATATCTTAACAGCTGCAATTTCTAGCCTGTCTTCAAAAATATGTGGCAATACAAAAGAGTAAACAATTTTCCCCCCCAAACTTTTATTAGGCATAGGTATTTGATAGATTGTGGCTCCAATCCAAACCACACTTTCCTAAGAGTAAGCCGAACTGAACAAAATAGGACTTACTTTTAAGTAGACCTGGTTAGGATTGTGCCCAAAGTCTCTGAACAGATACCATACCGAGAATAGAGACCTAAGCAGTACACACATATACATATGTGCACACATACGTGTACACACAAATGCATACAAACATAACATTATACATAAGTACATATATTATTTAAAAGACAGAAAACAGCCAATTACTTTACAGACTTTGCCAGGATGTAATCTACTCAATGGTTACCTGGGACCGATAACTTAGCTCGATTCAAGTTACTCAGGTTTAAAAACTGTGCAAATGAAAGGGTTATATGCTCGACGTCACCCATCAGAAAGAACTGAATTATAGCATTATTAGGATGCCCTGTTTTAGCACTAAGCAAGAGAGAGAAATTGATGTCTTAGTGCTTGATATCTGGGACAGCGCAGCATAATGTGTATAGATGATTCTACTTCACCTAAATCGCAGCTACACAAACATTCTCCCCTGGAGGAATTTCTGAATCTGCCAAGTAGATCATTAGAGGGGATCACATTACAGTGTGCCAGAGTGAAGGCTCTCCTCTCCAGGGGGCATATTAGGAGGGACAAATATTTTGGTTGTTGACCAAATGTAATTTTAAGTTGGAAATTCAAAGGGGAACATTTTTTTTGTGCTGCACCTAAAAATCTCTTGCCTCTCTATGTCATGTATCCTGGTTGTCAAAAGCCTGATGATAACCTCAGAAGAGGGAGCCCCTTGTAGATCTGGCCCATCTGTTGGATTTTTTTTTTATCAAAAAGGCTAGGTAGGGAGTTAGCATTGGATCGGCCAACAGCCCCTTTAGCAGCAAATCATGATCCGCCCTGAAAAAGACTTTGGCCCAGTATGTTAAAAAACTGGACCATGCATGTAGCTCCAATCTATGTTGACCTGATTCCAGGCAGAGTTCTGCATAGGGAACACAATGCAGTAAGCCAAGAATTTTGTAAAGAAATTTAGACTGAACCCTTTTAATTGTATCATTTAATGCTAGCATCCATACAGGGATGCCATATAAAATTGGAGGTGTGACTTTGGCATTAAAAGCTTGAAAAGCAGCTGGTTCAAACGAGTTGCCCCAAGAAAAGAAAAAACGAATTATGACTTGGACAACTGGTTTGGATGAATTAACTGCAATCGAGAGATGAGAGGACCAGGAATGCTTATAATGAAACCGAAGGCCAAGGTACTGGAATTCCTTGACCTGCTGTATTAATTTTCCACTGAAAAGCCAAGACTATGATTTCCATGAGTTCCCAAAAACCACTATTTTGGACTTTTCATAATTTAGCTGCATAGCATTAGTTGTGAAATATTCAAAACAGCCTTTAACTAGTCTTCGTAAGCCTATTTTTGTATGAGAGATCAGAGCCATGTTGTCAGCATATAAAAGTAAAGGGACATCCACCGATCACAGTTTGGGACAATGCATGTCAAACTTTGTTAGGAAGGGGGCCAAATCAGTGATGAAGAGAATAAACAAAATGGGTGCCAGCACACAACCCTGCTTGACCCCCTTGTTGATTGGGATTGGAGCTGAAAGGTGACCCTGAAGGGATAATTTCACTTGGCAAGAAGTATTTAGGTGGAGGACACGAATTAATTCTAATAATCTTTTATCAAGTCCCATCCTCTCAAGTTTTTCCCAGAGTCTGTCTCTATCAATATCAAGTTTCCTCAATAAGTGGGATGCGTACATTTTACCTGCAACATCCAGAAGGCTTATCGGCCTGTAACTAGAGGGAAGGTTCTCATTTCCTTTTTTGAAAATAGGGACCAAAATTGATCTAGTCCAGGATTCTGGAATTACTCCAAATTTATCAATTCTTGTTAATAATTCCACAATGATTGGGGCCTACCAGTCTGGCGCTGCTTTATAGATGTCTGAGGGAATTGTGTCTGGGCCAGCTGCTTTACCGTTTTAACTGGTTAATAATTGAAATGGCCTCGTCCACCGAGACCACGGGCCAGTCTGGGAGGTCTGGCAGGACAGATGCCTTAACAGTGATAGATTTGGATTCATTAAAAAAAATTATTTAAAGTGTGATTCTCACAGTTTAGCAGGAATTGCAGTAATACCAATTGGCTATTTATGAAAACAACCTGATATGATTTACCAAAAACTCTTGGCATTTTTAGATCTAACAGCATTAAGAGTGACTATTTTGCTTCTGCAGTGTGATGGATTGAAACTCTAACAGCTTCTTTCAGTTGGGCAGTCAGCTTAAAATATTGGTGTAAAAGTGATCTTCTATTAGTATCTCTGAATTTTTTATAGGTGCTGCGAACAGCAGTTTTCAGAGATAGGCAGATCTGATCAATTTTGGTAGAATCATCTCTCCAACCCTCTGCTCTTCAGGGTGAAGGGATCTGACCTAATATATTCAGGAGAGTAGATATTAGGTCCTCAGAAAAGAAAATAATCCCTGTTTGATCCAAAGTAGACAACTGAGGGTTTTCCTTTGTTTGCATCAATGCACAAAATGAATCCATAGAGTCTGGGTCCCATTTAATTCTTTTTGTTATGTTTGAGTAGCTGACTTCCTCCTGGATGTTAGCATTATGATAACAATTTGGAAGATAAACTAAATCACACATCAGAGGTAGGTGGTCACTAGACTGAGGGTATCCAATGCAAAAATTAGCTATCAGTTAAATTAGCTATTAGTGGAAGGAGTTGAGGGGGGACCAAAATGTAATCAATGACACTCGCACCTCTAGATGAGATATGAGTGAATTTTCGATTATCGCCCAATACATCTAGGCCATTTAGCCAAATAAGGCCATAAGTAATACAGAATTTAGCTAGAAACAGCCCCGCAGCATCGATTGTTCTGTCTTTTGATTGCCTTTTGAATAGAAATGGCTCTGGCAATATCATGTCTATAGGCAAATCCCAAAGTTGATAAAAGATGTCAGAATTTTGCCCCACGCTTGAGTTGAGATCTCTTGAAATTAGTAGCTTATAAGGCAGAAATTTACCAGTCAGGTCATTGATTATACCACTAAGATACACCCATTACTTTTCTGTTGCAGATTTCTCTTTTAAAGGAGGCATGTATACATTGATTATCATTATGCTTTGGGGCATTAACTTCAACCTGATCACTTGTATTTGTTAAAACTATCAGCCATAAATAACAACTCATATTTGAAAGCAGGTTTCACCAATATGGCAAGGCCTCCAACTGGGTGGCCTTTTACTGCGTTCTTCCATGCAGGCAAAGATATAGAAGAAAACCCTTCAAAATCAACAGGTCTAATTGCCCAAGTTTCCTGCAGTAAAATAACAACTTGGTCTCTTAAGACAGTGTCTAGCTCAGGGGTGTCAAACTCATTTCATACCAAGGGCCAAACTGCATTCATGATGCCTGCTGAGAGCCGGAAGTGATGTAATTAGGCAGAAAGCGATGTCATTATTCAAGATATGGGAGAGCCAATTTTCATGTGGGCTGCCCTTACAGCAGTAACATCTCAGCACTGCTCAGCTGCTGAAAGCCTGAGGGCCGGATAAAAAGCTTCCGCGGGCCACATTCAGCCCCTTGGCCTTATGTTTGACACCCCTGGCTAGCTCTTTTCCCTGTGTCTTCGCAAACCAGTCAGTGATATTCCAAGATAGGATTTTCAGCTGGCCCCGTGGGACACTCTGGGAGCAGTTGGGTAAGAGTCAATCTGATGGAATTGAAGTTGAGGGGATTTGAGTATCTAGATACCTCTGATTTCTTATAACAAGATGTTGTGACCCAGACTCAGGGATAGCGTCCTCAGACAGTCTTGATTTGGCTTCCAAGTTATTTAGCGGATTAGCCCCTTCTGGGGCTGTTCCAGTTACTAAAAGGGGTTGAGTATGGTTGGGTGTAGACGATATCTGCAACAATTGACTAGACTGAATATCCTCTGATGAAAGCTGAGATTATTGTGCTGTAGCTTCCTCTAGATCAGCGAATGCTGACTGTTGTTTAGTTGGTGGAAGCAATTTGAATATCTCTGCCACTGCTTCCTCCAGCACCACATCCAGTTGGCAAGGGCCACTGACAGTGGATTTCATAGATGGTAAGTCCAGAGGATTATAAGGCAGTTCCATGGGCTCAGGGATCCGAGCCACATTGATAGATGATGACCCTGGGGAGGCAGGGCACCCATAAAAAGGGGAGGGGGATAAACCTCGCCCAACTGGGGGCTGTCTGAATCTCAGCCTGGAGAGACTGACTCTGAGGGGGGGCCATGTCTGGGAAAGATGTTGGACAGTCTTGTGGAGGAGGTAAGCTCTTAGGTGGTGCAGAAGAACAGGGTGACAGCACAATGCCCGTTAATTTTTGCCAGACCATCTTCACCTTCTTAACCATCCGCAGCTGCTCCCGTTGGGGAAGAACTCTAAATGCCTCCAAGGCTTCCCTGGTTAGTGTGTCCTCATCGATGTCCCTCTGAAGCAGTAAATCTATAGACTGGAGACTTGTGTCACTGCTGGGAAAGCCAATTTTCTGAGATGACATCATAATGTTGTTAGACAGACGCTGAGGAACATCACCAGTACTTATAATCTTCTCAGAGCTAAGCACAGAATTCTTTGAAGAGTGTCTCCTGGCACATTCTGTGTCTTCATCGGGTATCTCGTCCTGTAGCTCTGTGGTTGAGTTCGTAACCCTCTCTGGGCACCTTTTAGAAAGTGGCCCCATATGATCTATCCTAACCAGTTGGTCATTTGGAGTTCCAAGGGGTCATTGGTTCAAACCTGCAGAGGAGGTCGATACGCTTTTAGCAGTCAGCTCTGTAGGTAAAGGAAGAGCCAGATGTGCAGATCAATCTGACAAATTCCTTGAGTTATTGGATTCTTCAACAACTTCCATAATGTCAGTCTCAGTGGCCTCGAGTTGTGTTGAATGGCCTCCCCTAGGTTCTCCGGGCATTGGACCCACAACAGCGTCAGCTGTTTCATCATCATCATCATTCAAAGGATAGCTTACCAGCTTAGGTTCAACCTCCCTCAATTGTTCCTGCCATGTAGCAGACATATGCATCAGATGGGACTCTGACGGGGCAGCCAGGGGAAGCTTTCCATATATGTCTTTATCAGTCCCTGTATATCAAAGGTTGGGAGAATGATTCAGTTTAGTTAAAGCTTCTTCTAGGCAGAGGGTTAGGCTTTGCAGGGCAGCTGAGTTCCTTTCAATCGTGTTCTTTATTATTTTTGGACTCTGAGAGTTTGTTTGCTCATTAGAGGAGGATATTGCTGCAATCTTATCAGCTGTCTGGGCAAGAGACCAGGAATCACTTTGTACAGGGTTGGAAGATGATGCAATGGACAGAAGTTTCGAGCTACACCTGGAGGAGGGCGGTAGCTCTCGGTCGGAGTCAGCAAAGACTCTCTTCGCTTTTATTTTAAATGTGCTCATCTGTCTCATCTGAAACAGAGTCAAGGGAATTGTAGAGGTGTCGAAGGACAAAAGGAATCTGATTTTAAATGCAAAACTACTTAACCATTGGGCACTTATCATATTAATCCGACTGAATTCCATACATGAGAGTTTACTTAAGGACATAATAATAATAATAATTATAATTATTATTATTATACAAAACCTGTCTCACCATTTCCCAGAATTTACTGGCACTCTGCCAACTTCCAGGAGAATTTGGTTTGCTTGGAAGCAACGTAAGAGCCACCAGTATAAGGTAAGGAGACAGGTTTAGTCCTAGGTTCTTTCGGAGAGACGGAGATGTCCTTGGGCGTTATCTGCTTGTGACTGTAAACTCATGTTGTTGCTGGGGAGCTGCCCTTGGAGCCGATTGCTCCTGCAGCTTCTCCTGTAGCACATCAATTTGGGAAGATATTGACGAGTTCCTGAAAGATTGCCAGAACTGTTCTAGTCGCAACTAGGGAGTGATCACCCAAGAGTTAAGAGGCATGTATTGACCTATTCAAGGTCCACCGGGTCCTTTTGGTCCCCTTGAGCTAGGTCTTTATCTCCCAGTGCACTCTCACAAGCATAAATATTTTGTGGAATCACTTCAGGGCAAGACCCAGTCTTAGTGTTTCTCAAACACAGTGTATTGTTGCATTCTTCCCCCTCCAGATCAGATTCAATCTCTAGACAACCAGGATTGTTAAATGAAGCAGGACTGGGAGTAACACAGTCTCATTCCAAGATGTTATTTGGTCCAGTCAAAGTTGTTTAGAGACCTTCAATGGAGAACTGCTACCAGCTTGCTGTCTTTTCCTCCTCCTGCCCATGGGCACCAGGATGCAGGTCTCCTGTTATCTGGTGTGCTCCCTGGGGCATGTGGTGGGCCGCTGTGAGATACAGGAAGCTGGACTAGATGGGCCTATGGCCTGATCCAGTGGGGCTGTTCTTATGTTTACAATCCAAATCAATCCACAAGAGTAGACACTCCAAAGCAATGAAATAACCAGTATCAATGCTGCCAGCAAGATCTTCA
Source organism: Tiliqua scincoides (assembly GCF_035046505.1). Classification (NCBI taxonomy): domain Eukaryota; kingdom Metazoa; phylum Chordata; class Lepidosauria; order Squamata; family Scincidae; genus Tiliqua; species Tiliqua scincoides. The sequence goes on from NC_089822.1 coordinate 196,579,898, forward strand.
GCAAGTCAAAATATCTTGAGAGAAGGAAAAACCTCCTGTGTTGCTGCTAAAGCTAAAACTGATAAGAGCTCCAGCAGCAAAGATCCTGCTAGAAGGCAGTCATCTTCCTCCTCTCAGTAAATAATTTACTCTTAGGATATTTCAGGCTCAACACAAAATATAGTATTTGAGCCTTCACAGAAAAATTAAGTTGCTTATATTTCTAACTTTGCACTCAACACTACATTTCAAAGTTTTGCAAAACTTAAAAGCTTGTTGTGAACAACTGAACAGTAGCACATTTAAAAATAAGTGGAAAAAAACCTTTCAACTGTCTTTTAGAAACTGGAATTTCGTGTGGAAACTGAGTGATCACTGAGAAAAGTGTAATTTATAGTCATTTTGTGTTTATGGCTCTAGTACAGCTCCTTATCCTTCTTTCGTGAAACTTGAGTAGCATTCCATGAATTTGAATGGCACTTATGTCTGCCAATCTCCAAGAACGAAGAGCAATAATAATCTGTTATTCAGAAAGAGACTGAACAACATGGTACCACTAATCCAGTATTATCTCAACTGCCTCTCAGGGTCACATTACTGCCGTTTAATCAAGAGCGTCATCTAAGCCATAGGCAAATTTGGGTACAATCCTAAAGTTTCTCTTTGATATAACCGCATCAACATAGCATGCGCTGCATCCAATGGGGGGGGGACGGGACAATCGGGAGGTCTCCTCAAGGTGAGGGCTTTTTCATTCCCTTACTTTGCTGTAAGCCTCTGCTACCCCAATGGGACTCCTCAAATCCATGCCAGCTATTTTGCTGGAGCAGAAGTTAAGAGAGTAAGGGGGAGAAGGAGGGAGTTCAGGATACCAGCCCAGATGAGTGCTGCCACCTTCCTCCTTCTGTCCCCTTGCCCAGAAACTCCTCCACCTTAGCTTATCAGAGGGAAGCCTCCCCACCAGTCTGTGTATCTGTGCTGGTGGCCTCTTGTGTCTGCTGGCAGAATGACACTTCCACTGCTGGGCTAGCCCATTAGGATTGGACTGCCCCTCAAGTAGGTTCAGACACTGCTGTCATGAGGCTGTTGAATTAACTAGCACCCTGAATTTTAACATTAACTTGGATGATGTAGGAGTGATATTTTTACCTGTTTCTGGTGGTTGCCAGGAGCAGAGCATTTAGTATCTTCTTTCATCTGAAACAAAAAAATTGTGTGTGAGTGAGAGAGGTGATGAGGTTATTATTTCTTTTGTGTAAATCTAACAGAGGCCAACAACTGTTCTGGGAGGTGAGATACCCTATAGTACATAAAGTTTTTGCCAAATAATCAAGTTCCAATTATCACTGTGACTTATCTCCTGGTCAATCAGAGGGCAGAGCCTTTCAACTCTGAAAAGTTTGGGTTCTTGTTAAAGCTGAAAGTCATTTGGTTTCTGTTCTTGCTAAGGGTCATTTGTTTCTATAGTAACTTTCCTGGGAAATTCCAGCCAAAGTTAACCTTTTTTTCTCCTGCAACCTGGTTCCTTTTTGAAAATGCATGCATTTGGCAGAGGTCTCTTTTTTTCAACACCAGGATGGGATCCTCCTTCCATTTGAAATACAGTCACAGGCTACAATTCAGTGCACCATTATTTAAGAATAACTCCCATGGAAAGCAGTGGGTCTACTTCTGAGTAAAAAGGGTTGCAAATATATGCAGCTGCATCTCTCTGCTGTGAATTGAATTGCAGACTCCCAGTTATGTGTTATACGTAGAGCTTCTGGTTTAACACACCAGACACCTTAAAGGTGGATTTGATTCATGGTTCTCCTGCAGTGGTTCCCAACCTTTTTCACTTGCATATCCCTTGGCAGCCTATGCCCTTAAAATGTACCCTTCATATTAGCAAAATGTTTGTAATTAATAATATAAGCCCTCATCTCCTCTATATGAAAGCCCAGACTTCATGTATCTATCACAGTGTTTTCTCTTTTTATCTCTTTGAAGAACAGAAGACTCTGCCTTTGCACTGTTTTGCACCAGAAGTGTCCTGAGAAATTCTGGGTGATCTGGCCTCAGGTAAAATCAGACAAAACTCTAGTCAGACAACCCCCCTAAGTTTAACCCCGACTTATCTGAGGGTCATAGAAAATTCCATTATTTTTTGGCTCAAAACCTGCCCTCGTCTTATCTGTGGGACGACTTATAGGTGAGTGTCTGTGGTGATTTAATATCTGACAGCTGTCTATAATCAAGCATGCTTTACATAATCCCACAGCTTTCTGGGCAAACTGTGGACACCATCATGAAGAACAAGTTGTTGCCCTATACTTTGTTTCTTTGGAGTCCTTGAATGATGAATGCAATGAATGATGAATGTAACTGATGCAACCATTTTTAATTAAAGTGATTGTCCCTGTTAATGCTGTTTGAATTTTAATGGTCTGGTAAATGCATCTTTCTCAGAGGCATTCAGTCTTTAAGGTATACCTTTATTAGTTTATATATAAACTGTATATGTATATGTGTACACACACACACACACACACACACACAGGGTGTAGGGGGTAGCAATTTCACCAGGCAACAAACTTCAGGGGGACAACAACCTGAGTTTGACACTAGTGGCCAAACTTGTGAAACCCTTGGCATTTTCAAATAATACCACCATGTTATATACCATTCAATGTGGAATTTAATGCAGTGAAATAAACCATGTCAAAATATCTCTATCAAAAATTGTAGCCAAATAACCAGAAAATAAAAACACAACTGCATTATGTAACAAAAACTGTATTTTCTTAAATCAAAACTGAACAATGAAACAGATTGTTCTGAGAGCCAATTAGGTGTTATGATGCAGCAGGGAATCAACAAGATGTTAACATGGAGTGGGGAGCCTGGGGGGAGGTGGCAAAGAAAGTGGGTGGCAACCTGCTGGGGAGAGGAGGCAAATTTTCTCCCATTTTCACTTTTTTAAAAGCCCATGTGTGACATCACTTCTAGGGCATCATTTTGAGCTTGGCACTGGGCTACTTGATCATTAGGTATACCACTGGGTACTTGGGGTAGGGCATATCTCTTGCCATAAAAACTTTTATAAATATATAATTAAGAGCATAAGCTCAATAATAAGGGCAGGAGGTCTGGTCTAGAGGGTAGAGCCTCCATCTGCCTGAAGATAACATCCACAAGGTCGCCAGTTCGAGGCCACCGGCACCGTGCGACCTTGAAGCAGCTGACAAGCTGAAGCCGAGCTATTCCATCTGCTCTGAGCGTGGGAGGACCAAGAAAGGCGGTATATAAATACCTGTTGTTATTATTATTAGTGCATGCATAACAAAAGTTCATATTGCATCATTGCAAAGATATGAGAAATTAAAAAATCAATTTAAGGTGTAACATGCTACATAGTCTATGACTCCTGAACCTCTTGCATCTTATCAGTGACAATGCAACTGCAGTATGGGACCATTTCAAAAGGCCAAGAAAAGGAAATGATTCCTTATGGAATCATGGAACTTATGGAATGGGCTCTAAATTAGACATGCCTTTTAGATTTGTGGTCACTTACAGAAGGCTGAAATTCTATCCACATTTACCTGGGAGTAAGTTCCATTGACTATAATGGGACTTACTTCTGAGTAGATATGCATAGGATTGGGCTCTGAGGGCCCAATCCTGTCCCACTTTCCAGCTCCGATGTAGCCACAATGCAGCCCAGTGGTGATTTAATTAATTAAATTTGATGTCATTGCAGGGGAGGGGGGTTACAGAATTTTCTTTGCACTGGGCAGCAACTTAGTTAGCTATGCCACTGCATTAGGACCTTCAAAACTAGCTACTGTTCTTCAGGCAGCTAACATGACTATAGAGACCAGAAATTTCTACAGTAGGAGCAGAGAGAGAGGCATAAATACTGAAGGAAAAGATGGACTCTGTCAGTAGAAAGGGCTCTGTCTACACATCACATATTCCTACAAAAACATGTCCTGTAGCACCTTTCAGTTTTTGCTGCAGTAGACTAACACACATTCCCCTTCTGAAGTTGCTGCATGCTTTTCAATCTTTTAGTTATATTAAAAAGCTCTGTTCTCAGGCGTATAAGCTAGAGAGAGTATTACACTACCTTTATGCTCATCTTCGTGGCTAGTAAAGATTATTCTCCTTGATCTGAAAAAGAAGCATCAGCTGTCAAGGCATGAAGACATTTATGAACTTTGAATCTGAAAAATTTTGTTGGATCAACATCTGTAAGAAGAGGCATTGTAATTTTCAGGTGACACAGAAGTCTTCCAAACTGAAATTAACCAAGTCTTGAAAGCCATGCCTTTTTCTTCTGACCAGGCCACAACCATCAGAAATTCAGATTTATAGGAAACTAGCTTGGGCGTAGCAAATCCCAGATGCAGTCAATCCTATGGCCTCACTTCAGAGTAACTACATGCAGCTCCATTCAGTTCAGTTTGAAGTAAAAGAAAGTGTAGTGAAATTAAATGGAACTTAGTATCAAGTCACTGGGCGTGAGACTGCAATCCTCACATCATGCTACAGTAAACATCACACAAGCAGAACATCCCAGATCTTATCCATCCCATTTAGGAAATCAGTGAGATAAATTAATTATTTAATAGTACCATCTGCATTCAGCTGTTTCTCATCTGGCTTTGCTTGCTTCCTGCTGGTTACAACAGCACCTGGAGAGTTCTCTGTGATGCTGGGAGGACAGGATCATCTAAAGAACAGCTCCCACTGTTCTCGGCTTCTGATGTTGTCCTGCTGCTTCCAATTAACTTTATCACAGCTGCCGGTAAAGAAGGAGGGGGCGTTTCTGCAAGGAAGCAACTGACTGGTTTCGTTCCACAAACGTCATGCATGAAGCAACAGTGTGGCATTTTTAGTGCTGGCAAAGTTCCCTCCATCGAACATGCTTGTGTAGGTAGATGAAACAATAGGATTCTGAAGAGATGGACTTTGACATGATAAGCAATTTGTTGGGTCCAAATGTAGAAGGAAAGGTGTAGCTGCATTCTGGGATCCATTCACAGCTCTGAGGAAAAGTTGCCGCTGTGCAACACATACTGTGCCAGCTTTGCTTGGGGAGCCTCAGGTCAGCCCAAAGGATTTTGCAAGGGCTCCTGCACTGATCTCCAGTCCTCTCCTCTCTTCTGCTCTCCTGCTTTTCTTTTATGGTGCTCATGATTGAATTTTGCTGTGTTTGGTGATGATGACCCTGTTTTTCCTTGTGCTATTAGATTGCCACATTTCTGACATTTTAGCCATTATGTGGAAGGCTACTTGACAAGCCTTCAAACTAAAGCACAATTCCTTCTGATTCAGCTCAATACCAGGATGGGTAAAGGGGAAAAAAGGGATGCCACTGGCCAATCAGGACACTCCTATTCAGGGCAGATGAAGTCAAGTTTGGATTTAGGGCTTTGTTTGCCACTGTTTGCTTTGGAAAAGACCTTAAAGGTGCAATCCTAACCTGAGCTGGAACTGGCAGGTTGACTGGCCTATGCTGTATTCAATGAAGGTTTGGTGCGGTCTGGGGCGCAACTCGGAGTAAGGGGATTTCAATACCCTTCCCCTGAACAATGCCACAGGCAGCCCTATGGGGCTACTCAATCTTGTGGGCATAAATCCAAGTGGCCTGAGTAATGCCATTTGCTGGGGACAGGGATTTGGATTTGGCCAGTGCTCTGGGCCGGAACAAGCGCAAGTGACTTGTTCCAGCCTAATTCGGGGTTTAGGATTGTGCCCTAAGAATATTTATATTCTGCTTTTCAACAAAAAGTAGTTCACAAAGCTGTTTATATAACAACATAAACAAATTAATGGGTCCCTATCCCCTAAGCACTCACAATCGTTTTAAAAAATTGCAGAAAACACCAACAAACACTTATTGGAAATGTTACAATGTAGGGCTGAAGAGGGACAGTTGCTTTCTTCTTGTTGTTCTTGTTCTTGACAGTGAAGGTCAGCACTTTAAAAAGTTCCTCTTTGCCCAGTTAGCAAGGTGTTTTTTTGGCCCTGTTTTGACATAGGTGTTTGCATGCATGTTATGAAACTATCTCCTACCTTCCCATTTATTGTCTAATCAATAGATCAAGGACAGTTGGAGTTAAGCCGGTTCAGGTCATTGTAAACACTTTACTGCTCAGTCCTATGCATGTTTACTAAAACTAGGACTGCAAAGTTTAGTTAACCATCTAGATTGATTATTAGAAAACCATGTTGACATCCTTCAGTCTCAGAAGACTATGGTATCCCACTCTGAATAGTGGTTCTGGAACAGAGTGTTCTCTCCAGTGCGCGAAGCCTGGGTAAAGTAGATATGGAGGACTGTTTCCCATGCAGCAAATCCCCCCTCTCCACGTTGCTGAAATGGTCCAATGGAAAGGCAGAGGCTAATACAGTTGGTTCCAGCGGCATCGCAGGAGTTGCCAGAACGTGACTGTGTTCAGCCATGAACTGCCTCAGGGACTCCAGCTCCGGATTTTGCCTCGAGGTTGACTCCTGAAGCATTTTCTATAACTGGATGTAGCCACAAGGCAGTGGAAGTTTGGGATCAGAGTTTTCCTTCTCTCAGATGAGCTGCCTTCCCAGGCTAAGGAGTTCCATCTATCAGGTGGCTGTTTAGTTGCCTCTTACAACAAGTACAGCCAAACTGAGGGCCTATTCTTATCCCCAGCCACCAGGGGATATTAGAAAACATATACTCAATTAAAAGGTAATTAAGGAACTCATTTTTTCAAAAGATGTTTAATTTGTTAATTAAATATTATCTTAGATGAACCATGCACAATACTCTACTGTATATGTTTACTTAGAAGTAAGTCCCATTTTGTTCAAAAGACTCAAATCCTATGCATGTTTACTTGGAAGGAAGCCTTAAACATAATGGGACATACTCCTAAAAAAATGCATAGGATTGCATTGCTGAAGTCATATGGTAAATCAATTATGATTTCTTTGTTATAATAACACAATCATTTTCAACAAAAAGGGTCCCAAAGCAGATTACACTGTAAATCAAGTGCTGTCTCTGTTCAGAAGATACACTACCTTATTGCCAGTAAATGTTCAGAGAATGGCAGCCAATGATTGTGGCCTGAGCGCCAAACCAGAGGTGTAACTAGGGTGGAGCCTGTGACACTATGCCGGGGGGGGGGGGGCTGACTGCCCCTCAGGCTTCACCCTATTTATGGAGGAGGCGCTGGTGACTTTGTGCCCCCATTCCTTCTCCTTCAAAAGGGAGCCTTCATAGAAGAAGAAACAGGATGTGCGAAGCTGCTGCAGTGAGCGCTCCCTCCTCTGGGACAACCATAAGAAGCACAAGGCAATCACTTCGGGTTCTCTCCTGAGGAGGACGCGCTGGCGGTTTCACTCCCCCATTCCTTCTCCTGTGGAGGCTCCCCCTTGAGGAGGACGTCTCTTCAAAGGGGAGCCTCCATAGAAGAAGGAATGGGGACATGAAGCAGCCAACACCCCCTCCTCTTGGAAGTGGCGGCACTGCTCCGGGTGCCAGGGCAGAGAGTTATACCTTTGCATCAAACGATTATAGCAGTATCCTGTGCAGTTGGAGTGTGGGTTCCTATGGTATATCTTCCCGCTGAATTGGAAATAGTTGTCTCCAGAGCAGCCCAATGCCATACGGATCATACCCAGTAAAAAATTGTTTTGCTTCAAGTTCTATGAGATATAGCAGGTTTGCATGGTACAACTTTTAATCAGTACATTGGTTTCTATTACATATGAACTGGCTCATCCTCTGTGGTCTCAGAGGGAACCCTGATGCAGGTTCCACTTTTGACTGAAGCCAAACTGGTAGCAACAAGGGATAAGGACTTTTCTGTGGCAGCACCATTATTGTGGTGCTCCCTCTCAATTCAGTTAAGGACTGTGGCCTCCCTGCTAGACTTCTGGCGGGGGCTGAAAATATGCCTCTTCTTCTTTAGTCTTTCTTTCTTTGTTCTGATTAAATTTTTATCTTTGCGTATTTTTTGTTTTTTTGTTTATCTTGCTGGTTACTTTTGTGGGGGTGTTAAATGTTTTTATTGCTAATGATGTTGGCTTTTTTTGTAATTTTGTTTAAGCTGTAGTATTGTTTTATTGTGATTCCACGAATTCTGTAAGCTGCCTTGGGCACCCCAGTACTCGGGGATGAAAGGCAGGATATACATATTTTAAGAAACAATTTTAAAGAGAGTGAAGGGAGTTTTGTATGGGGGTGTGTGTGTTTAGGTTGGGGATCCAGACTCAGTTGTAGTCTCTAACCCAGAGTTTCTCAAACTGTGAGTCGGGACCCACTAGGTGGGTTGCGAGCCAATTTCCGGTGGGTCGCATAACACTTATCTCAGCTGCCATTGAAAATACAGAGCTATGCACAGGGTACAAAGCTACTGGCCAGGGTGGGCTTTGCCCTGAATAGGTGAGAAAATGGGATGCTGGAAAGGGTGGAAGGCAGTGTGGTTGGAGAATCGTCCAAGTCTGTGTCCTGCTTTGACTTCCGAGCTGGAATGTTTTAGTTCCAAGCTATGCAAAATAACACCACCAGCGTACTGTGTAATGGGACCTTAGGTTGATGTGGCTTAGATTTGAAGTCTAAATGGATGATGTCACTTCTGTCCATGACATCACTTCCAGGTTAATAACATTACTTGTGGTGAGTCCTGACAGTCTGCCATTCTAAAAAGTGGGTCCTGGTGCTTAAAGGTCTGAGACCCTCTCAATCTCAGCCTGACCTGCAACCTGCAATATTAACAGTGGGGGTCACTCCCCCGCAAGGCTGTTGTGAGCCACTCTGAGACACCTGATGGGTCACAGGAAGCTGGGCTAAATAGGCCTTTAGCCTGACCCAGCAGGGGACTTCTTATGTTATGTCCACTCCCAGCTCAGTCCCCCCTCCCTACCCCCTACCTGCAGCATGGAGATCTCACTCCTCCATTAAAATCCTAGACTTCTCCATTGACTTCTATGGGTAGCACTCGCTTCCGCCTTTGGGAGCAAACTTATAGATTCTACAATGACAACCCGGAAGCACCAACTAGGGCTCGTCACTCTTGCCTTTTCGCCCCCAAACATCTCTAGGGGGGGTGGTTCAGCAAACGCATGCTGAGAAACGCATGCGCAGTTAGAACGCAGGACTCACACCTCCTCTCTACGCCTGCGCAACAGGGTCCTTCCGGTGTCACTGGAATTATCTCAGCCTAGAAGGGCCGGATATGTTTTCTGCTCCGTAGAGCGCATGCTTGAGGGCAGATGCGAGCCAGTGAGGATATCCCGAACCAGCGAGTAATGGGGAAGCGGTAGGCTAGAGCGGCCCCCACCAGGCGAAGGCGGCGGAAAGGAACAACGGCCTGGCGCTTGTTTTTTTCCCGCGCTCTGGGTGAGGTGAGGGGCTTGGGGGTTGCTTAGAGACCACAGGGCGGGAGGGGCAGCTCCTCTGGGAGAGGACCGGGTCTCCTGGTTATCTTTGCTTCCCTCCCTCCAGTGGCTGCAGTCAGCTGGCAGCTTTCTCCAGCCCCTTCCCCCCAGGCAGGGTCTTCTCCCCCCCGGGGTGGGGGGAATTGGCTGCTCCTCCTTGGCTGCCAGTGCTTCCTGGGCTGTTCCATGTTGTCAAGTGGGAGGTGGCTGTGCTGGCCCCTGAGAAGGAAGACCCACAGCCCAGAGGAGGAAGTCACACACAGGCTCGCTCACAGCACAGGCTCACATAGGCAGGCTATAAATGGCACCCCCAGTGTGACCAGTCAGCCAGTGGTACCACTGGTGGTACTTGAGATGGTGCGTGTGGGACCCCCAGACCCCCACTGCCTGGCAGCGAGACCAGCCCTGCAATCTGTTTTTTCCACACTTTTATACTGCCCGTGCTCCGAAAAGCTCAGGGTGGCATATATATCTCTTCCCCTGCTTTTGTCCTCACAACAACCCTGCGAGGTAGGTGAGGCTCAGAGAAAGTGACTGACCCAAGGTCACCCAGGAAGCATCCTGGCTGACGGGGGATTTGAACCTGGATCTTTCAGGTGTATCCTGTTTTCCAGCACTGGGGCAGCTGCAATGCAGCCCCGAAGTAAGGGAACAAATGTTCCCACACCTTGAGAAGACTTCCAAGACTGCCTTCCCAACACAGGAAGCAGTGCATAACCCATAGGCACAGCAGCAACAGCTGCTGGAAAATTGGCTAGGAGTGGGTCCTAGGTCCACCTCCCAAACCACTACACCATCCTGGCTCTCATCGTCTTATGCAGTGTGACAAGCAGCAGCAGGAGGCTCAGCGGGAAGAATTCCAGTATGCGCTTTTCACACACTTGTAAAAGCCCTCCCAACCTCCCTGAGCCTCTTACCCGTTTGTCGCGTTGCATCTGGCCTCCCAATCTGAACGTAACTGTCAGTGACATCATTACCAGTTACTTCCAGTGGTACTTCCTAGAGGTGGACCATGAGAAGTGGTATGGCAGGGGACAAATGCTGAGAAACAGCTGGGCTGTACTAAACTCATCTTTATTTCAAATTAGTTTTTACATTAATTGATCTCCCAACACTTCCAGATGAAATTCTGGTAACGCCTCCATTAGAACTAACACAAAGAAGTATCGACTAGGTATCGAAGAGAGAAGCTTTTGAATTATGATTTACAACATTTATATACCACCTTTCTCATTGTGTCTCACAGCACATTGTGAGAGTCTTACAGACTCCAGGCAGTTCACACAGGCAGGCTACACTAAACCTGTCTTTACAGGTGTGTGCAGCTTAATGATCTGCTTAACAAGGGGACCGCATATACAACAGTGGTCAAAGCACAACTAAGAGGCTCTTAATGAGGCAGTTGGGTCTCCCATAGCCTGCAGCAGAGTGTCTGTTTACACAGCAAAGAAACTCTTTGGCCATTTCTGTCCTATGTTGCATATACGCAACAGAGACCAAACGTGTACACTTGTGGGCTGGGCAAAAATGGGTTAATGCAAAGAAGAGGCAATCTATATCCAGTAGGCTGTAGGATCCAGTAGGCTGAAAGATACAAGATGGTTTCAACACATATGGGAAGCAACAATGCTTGAGAATGTGTCTGTCCCCCAATTCTTGAAATTTGTTGTTGCTATCAGCTTGCTCCTGTGGTCTGAGGTTGGGGGGTTGGGAAATGCCCATATTGAGTGTGCAATAAAGCCAAGGGTGGCCTACAACAACTTTGTATTATGTTATTATGACTTTTTATTGATCTTTGAAAACATTCTTGTGTAAGAAATGTAGCATATGTTTGGATTTCAAGAAAATGGAGATACTGAATTGAGTATGTTATATAAAATTCTTATCCATCTTTCCAGGCTACAATCCATTGATTTCACTGGTCTTGAGCATATCTGTCTTTCAGATTGTGGCTCAGGTATTGGAGAAACTGGACATTGTTCCATGGGAATGTATGCACTTGTGCTAGCAACAGAACTACAAGATAGGACATAGCAGTGCCTGTTTCTAGTGCCTGCTGTTTTAGCTGCAGTTCTTCTCTAGTATGTAGTACATACGTCTTTGAATTGTGGCTTTTCTTGCACTGGAAGGTGGAGTTTAACTCCAACAGTAGAGAAGAATATCAGTAAGTATTAGCAATCAATAGGGTATTTGTTTTTAATTATTTACAGTCCAATCCTATCTACACTTATCTGGAAGTAAGCCCCATTGACTATAATGGGATTTACTTCAGAGTAGACATGGATTGGGTTGATAATCTAATTGTGGTGGTCAGTTAGTAGCCAATCAGGCACTTATGATTTGTTGTACACTGGGTTCCACAAATCCACCCATGAAACAATAGTGACCACTCCGCTTTGCTAAATACTTTTGTCCCATGTGCCCAGCATTCCTCCTCTTCACCCCTGTTCTCTATGAGCTGCACAGAATTTAGTTGTTAGGAGAAGGAGGAATGGGTGTCTTCTCTGTTTTTGCAGAGGGAGAGGAAAAAGTTTCCCTTTCTTCCTACAGGACCTTTGCTAAAACAGCAAGTCACCAAATTGGGAATTCCTGCCATTAACTTACTGTGTGCCCTCTTTCCTTTTCCACTACGTATGCATAGTAAATATATTATACAATACATGACTATTTTTCATTCAGATGATCATGAAATGGGTATAATTGGGGCCCACTAATTTATTAGCCAGTCATTATTGGTGGTCACTACCCACTCCTTCCCATGCTGTAGGAAGGGAGAGTAACCACTACTACTTTTTTCCAGTGTGGGGAAGGGAAGGGGTATGTTTTGTTTTTTGCCAGTGTTATTTTAAGACTATGGAATTGCACCAAGAAATAACGGGAATGTGTTCAGTCTTCTTCATGTGTGTCCTTTTATAACCCATTAGTTCAGTGGTTTTCAAACTCTCAGTGAGTTCTTGCAGGGGCAGGATCAGCAAAGCTGGAAGTGGAGCATGATCACTGCGCTTTCACTTTCTAAGACCTGGGGAGCCCTGCAGAAAGTTGCACAAGGCTCCCTGCACCCCAACAGGCTTCTGCAGGGACTGGTGAGTGCATCCCAGTCTCTGCAGCTCACTTAGCGAAGCGATCCTGGGGATCATGTCGCTGCCTCCCCCCTGCTCCTGCCCCTTAAGGGGAAAGTGGCCAGAGCTCTCTGGCTGGGGTGTTGCAATGCCCCAGTTTGAAAAGCCCTGCATTAGTTCAAGTTTATTACGGTTTTGGCATTGTCAATATGGTGAACATAGGCAATATATGTCTTTTCCTCATTTTCCACCTGCTCCCCTTTCCCCCAACATTTTTTCATATCTTCTAACCAGGTAATTTTGACTTTGTTTGACAGAATTTGAAAAGGTCTGTTGCTATTGTTAGAGGTGATGGAGAAATTTTAAAATGAGATCTATGAGATCTTAAATGGTTAAATTCTCTCCTCTAATTTGAGAAAAATAATTGAAATTGGAGCCAAGAGAATGACTGTTGTTCCTCTCAGGAGAGGAGGGTCATTATGGTACCATGACCCTAAGAGATAATGCAGATGCAAAACATGTAGATCATAATTTTCCCAAAGGGAGCTACCCAGAATCTTGCATAACTAAACACAGGTCTAATGTGACAAAGTTTCCTGAACTTGTTATACTGTTTGGTGTGGAGCATAAATTTGTTTGCAAATAGGTGTGACTTCCAATGATGAGACTGGAGTGAACATTTGTATCCAGAGATCAATTGACTTGTAATTCTTTTATTATTATTATTATTATTATTATTATTATTATTATTATTATTATTATACCTGCATCTGTATATCCTTATGCAATTGGCTTGTAATTCACCTACTAATGTAGAAATAAGCTTCCTAACCCTTTTTAAGATCTTTGACTGTTTAGCAGTGAGTCAGTAAAAAGAATCCAAAAATCTTTCTAAGTAATGGAAAGCAATGTATCATCCATTAAAGATTTCCTAATCAAGGATAAAGGTGACAAGTTTTGCAGATGGTGCATTTCTTTATCACAGAGAATTGGCTCTTATCTTGAAAAATTTTTTGGGGGGATGGCTTAGATTAACTTTAACTTTAATTAAAATTAACTTTAGTCAGAATTGAAATACTTCAAATATTGGTTTGAAAATATTTTACGCAGATTATACAATTTATTTTGTGTAGCCATGTGTTGTTGTTTAATGCCTTGGTATTTAGCTACCTTGCATTAAATACTGTTCATTAATAATTTGTAATCAGCAGCAGCAGACAATTGCTGGGTGTGATCATCTACTCGAAATAACCATCCCCATATGTAATGTTTTAAATTACAAATATGTGGTTTAGCTCCTGCACCATTCACACAAAAAAACATATCTGAACTGGAACTCTAAAAGGGAGAGGAACAATGACAATAATTTGCTACTTTATATTTTTTTAAATGTCTTCTGCTACAATACTATTTTTTGGAATTGTAATATGTATTTGTATTGATCGAATGTGCTTTCAGTTAGGAACATTTTGGGATGCCATCCATAAGCATACTTCCTTGGGACTAATCCCATTTAGCAAATGCTACTTTGACACAATCATACAAAGGAACAGGTTTCCTATCTAGTATGTTGTGTGGTATTTGTGGTGGTGATGAATTTTTAAGTGTGTTGAAATAACAGTATGCCTCTCTTTTACATATTTATAAATTTAGGGCAATTTATTGTGGTACTTTGGCGCTTCCATCTTGCCTGTGGTGCAAATCTTTCAAGATGCCAGCAGCACTTGCAGAAAACAGCCAGGTGATCTGTGAAGTATGGGCAAACAATTTAGAAGAAGAGATGAGAAAAATTCGGGAAATTGTACTCAGCTACAGCTACATCGCAATGGTAAATGCATGTTTGAGTCTTCAACTTCCTATCTAAATTAAGAATTTTCTTGTAGCAACTGAGAGCCCAGTCCTGCACGTTTGCGAGCCTCACCCTGGGCTACTACCCATGCTAGCCCAGCGCCAGCTGGTGCTGGGCTTGCGCTGGGCTAGTGCAGGGCGGTCACCCAGCCTCTGCAGCTTGGCGGTCTCACGGACCGCCAAGCCACGCACAGTAAACGGGGCAGGGAGGAGGTGTTCTGGAGAGGGGGGAGTCTGGTGGGGGGCGGAGAGAGGGCAGGGCAGGCGTGACGCGGAGGTGTGACGGGGTGGGCGGGAGGTGTGCTGTGGGAGGGAGGGAGGGAGGCGGGTCCGTGGAGCTCCGTTCCAGCGGATCCAAGGCGCTTGAGGGAGGGCTCGGTGCCAACCTTTTGGTTGGTGGTAAAGTGAGTAGCCCCATTATGGGGCTGCTTACCTTACCTGGGAGAAGGGGAAAAAAGTCCCCTTCTCCCGAGGTGCTGCCTGCAGTAGCCTGAGGCACGCAGGATCCGGCGGTTGCTGTTCTCAGTGCCGCCAAGGCTGGGCGCCCCAGGCAGCTCAGGATTGGGCTGTGAGACATTTTAGTTTTATCATGTGTCCACCAAATCAATAGTCGGGAAAACAAGAAACAATTGGTTTATTTCCTTGAGTGATGTTATCTATTATGAATTTCAGAGCTGTACATTCAATGCCGGTGCCTAACTTTATTTTCACATAGACTTCACTGATTTTAAAGTAGATTCCTGTGTAAATTTTGATATGCCAGCTCCCCAACTTACAGATGTCTCCACTTATGGACAGCCATGTTGTATTGGTACTTTAGCACAGGCATGAATGATAGCATTGTTCCAATGTGCAGTGCTTTTTTTGTTTAAAAAAAAAAAAAAGGGTGTAGGAACTCACAACTTGTTAATCTTTTTATTTATTTATTTATTTATTTATAAACCATTTTTTATTGGAGTAATAAAATATTTTTTATGTGCTTCCCCCTAAAGATGAACTTACTTCTGAGTAGACATGCATAGGATTGGGCTGTCAATCTCCACATCCCCTTCTCCCTAGCTACTTTTTCTACACATGGGGAAAAATACTGTACAGGTGCATTAGTGTCGTATAGTATGTAGTGTGGCACTACTTCAAGGAGAGGAAGCAGTGAATAGATTCCGAAAAATGGCTTACATGAGTTCCATGTAGTAAAATTACTCTAAGCAACTGTGGGAGTAAGAACAAAAAAGGAATTCATACATGAGAGGGGTCCTTAGGTGCACATAGAAACAGCTACGTTTGCAAACAAGCGCTTAAATAGGGTTTAAATCAGGTATCAGAATACACTGTGTCTTTGGAAAGGCACTTGGCATGCAATTGTATGTTCTCTGCTGCCCTGAGCAGATGCTGTGCATTGCTGGAGAGGAGCTGCAAACGCTGGCTGGCGGAGGGCATGCTTGTGGGGGAAGGATGAGGAGTATTTCTGGCAAGACTGGACAGCATGTTGTAGAATCCCTTTTTACCTGCCCTTAACATGTGAAAACAGGTGCAGATATATATCTCTGCCAGGATTAAGAGCCCAATCCTAGGTATGTCTACTCTGAAGTATGTCTCGTTCTAGTCAATGGAGCTTACTCCCAGGAAAGTGCCCTCAGAAGTCCACTTTAGTGAAAGGGGCTTACTATGGATAGGATGGCAGCCTTAGAGTCCAATCCTGTGCCTGTCTACTCAGAAGTAAGTTCCATTATAGTGAATGGGGCTTACTGTGGATAGGATGGCAGCCTCAGGGCCCAATCCTGTGCCTGTCTACTCAGGCTGCAAGGCTATGACACTTTCCTGGGAGTAAGCCCCATTGAGCACAATGAGACTTACTTCTGAGTAGACATGCCTAGGCTTGTGCTGCAGATTGGCATGGGGGCTGCACCAGCCAGCTTCCTTCCCCATCTCCTCCGCCAAGCCAGTACCTGGGAGTTCCGTGGGTGCCGCAGCCTGTCTCCCTGGCTGACTGACTGTCCGTCCGTCCTCAGGGGGAGGGGAGGCGGGCTGGGCTTAGACGAGAGCTTGGAGATGGGGGCAGGAGGGGGTTGTTGTGCAGTCAGGCAGGGGCCAGGCGCCTGCCCAGCCTGCACCTCCAGCACCCACCCAGCAAATGGCTCTGTTTTGCTCCCCCCCTCCTGGAATGCCTCCAAAGGGGAGGGGCCCCTGCAAAAAGGTGCGGGAACTCCGTCCGCGTTCCATTAGAAAAAAAGCCCTGCCAACGTGTGAATGCCAGGATGCATCTGATTGGCCACTTCTGGAACAAAAATGCTGAACTAGGTTGTCTGGCTGGGTTATTCTTACATTTGCAAATAAAGCATTTTTACAAACATTAGTTGTAAGACATTCCATATCTGCAGACATGGATGCAGGAAAACTTGGGATATATTTGTATATGCCTGTATTCTTTTCTTTATTTTTCTTTAATAATAATAATAATAATAATAATAATAACTTTATTTTTACCCCACCTTTCTCAACGAAGGGACTCAAGGCGGCTTACAACAGGTTAAAACAGATTAAAAACATAATTTAAAACAAATAAAAATATTAACACATCATAAAAACAGCAGTCAGATAAAAAAATAATCAGGTAAAAAGAGCATAGAGCAGCAAATCGTAAAAGAATCAGGCCTGTAAAAAATATTAAAAGATGTTGAAAAGATGTTAAAGTCTTGTTTAAACAGAAGGGTCTTCAGGTGTCGCTGAAAAGTCTCTTTATTTTCTTTTATTATTCTCACCTTGCTAGGTGAGAGGGCTTGTGTAGAAGCATTTGATTATTTTAGGATTGTGTGAATAGATAAATAGGAATAATTAATATGGTAAATTCTTCTGTATTATGAAGTTTGAGGTACTGAGACTTGTTTGCTTCTGGTTATAGGAATTTTGATACCTACAGTGTAGTAGTGATTTCATCATCTCACTATATTAGACACTTTTTAAAATTTAGTTAACTTTTTTTAAAAAAGTGCTTACTGATTTTGGCTGAAAGCAAGTCTAATTTCATGTACTTTTGAACTTGTAATGATTTATGGCCAGATAAGTACGCCTTGGACAGCTTGTTAGCTGACATGGTCTCAAGCTTTTCCATTAAGGCCTTATTGCCTTATATCTAAGAAAATGTTATTATCTTATCTGGCTGACTCAGGAGTGATTGATTAAAAACTGAAGTGTCTTTTGGAAGCAAAGGAACCTTCAAGGAATATTTTTTCAGGCCTGGCAATGAACATTCTATGGTATGTCATTTGTTGTGGGCTTTATTTTATGATTTTATGACGGTATCTTCTACATGACTTAAGGAACTCCCCCCGCCCCCAGTGCAGCCATGCTGAAAAGGAGCGTTCTGCATTTGGAGGAAACAGTTGTGAGAGGAAGGAAAAGGAGATTTAAATCCCACTCACAGTCCGCTCTTGCCCTCGTACATGTCAGATGAGGAGAGGTTGCTGATGGTGATGATAGGATCTGGCATGTACCAATTGTTTCATGAAGATAATGAAAAACATGGGGATCAGAATAGAACCATGTGGCATGCCATACTGTAAAGGCCAGGGCACTGAACTATAACTTACTCACCAGTACTCTGGAGCTCAGCAGTAGTGCTTGAACTGCTTTGCTGTGCATGAGCAAAATAATAATATTTGGCAGTGGTGTAGCACTTTCTGAGTGTGTAAAGCAGTGTTGTTATGATGTCTTTGCAAACACCCGTACAAATTAACTAGTAGTATCTGTGATGCAGTTGGGGAACTGAGACTCGGGGGGAGTGGCTTGCCAAAGGCAACTTTGTGCGTTCATGGCAGAGGTGGGATTTGAACTTAAGAAGTCCTGATTTGTAGCTCACTCTTTTAGCTACCAAGCTGTATCAGCTTTCTGATGGCAAATGAGTTCAGCTTTCACTGAATTTGTACATGTGGATCATGCAACATGTGTGGTGAAGCCATAATATTACTGAAGGGCATCTCAATTCTTTCTGCTTGATTTCTCGAATACTTTCATTCATAACATGACAATTTCCAGGAATTTATACTGACTCTGTTGGATTGTATAGAAAGGTGGTACACGTAGTCCTCTAATATGGACAGTCATATCTGCTCTTTTTGCATAGGTGCAGTCTATTTGGCCCTGTGCTTTCACACCTGCAAGAAAGCACTGAGTTGGCTAGCCAGCCACATTGGTGCTTTTGTGTTGATGTGGTGTGTCTGCCCTTGTACTTTTGTTTCAACTAACGTGTTTAACTAACATCTGTTACAACTTTCAGATAAATGTTCAGAATGGAACTCGTATGTAGGTCAGGTCAGTGGCAGACCTAGTGGGGGTCAGGGGGTGCAGATGCCCCAGGCTCCAGGAATTTAGATGCCTGGGGGGTGGCATTGTGACCCTTGGCCCCCAGCTGCCATTGCCTTTGAGAAACCACGCTGACAGTGGTTGCACTCTCGCAGCCCACTAATCTCGCAGCCCGATCTGAGAGCTGTCCCTTTCCCTTTCTTTAAAGGGAAGGAAAGGGGGGTCGTGCTCTGATCAGCGGCGACCCGTGCAGACAGTGGCTGCGCTCCTGCAGCCACTCTTGGCGTGGTTCCCATCTGCATCTGAGGGTCGCCTCCCTCTCCTCCCCTTTAAAGAAAGGGGAGGAGAGAGGGGTGGCCCTCAGAGTGGCAGGAAGCAATTCATGCTTCCTCCAATTTTGGAGGAGTTGTGCGCTGCTTCTGGCT
This sequence comes from Tiliqua scincoides, assembly GCF_035046505.1. Taxonomy (NCBI): domain Eukaryota; kingdom Metazoa; phylum Chordata; class Lepidosauria; order Squamata; family Scincidae; genus Tiliqua; species Tiliqua scincoides. The sequence continues at coordinate 196,598,919 of NC_089822.1, forward strand.
CCAGTGAGGCCTTTTCACAGCACTTCTAAGTAGCGTGGAAAGGCTCTATCGAGCTTTTTGTTGCTGCTGGAAGCAGTGCCCAGGACAGAGGCGAGTGCTGCTTCCAGGAGGCGGGCAGCACACACCTCCTGGGCACTGCTTTGAGCATTACCAAAACGCTCTCATGGAGCCTTTCGCACCACTTAGAAGCAACACGAATGGCTCCATTGAGCCTGGGCTGCCTCCTTCCTTCCCATTTTTTCCGAAGGGAGGAATAGAGGAGGCAGCTGCGCAGAATTAATTGTGGTGACAATGATGTCACCGTAATTACAGGGGTGGGGGCGACAAAGACAGAAATGGCCCCGGATGGGGAAAAGCCCAGGACCATCTCTGAATCAGGGACTATCTGTACTGAGAATGGGACTGTGTAACTAAGAACATAAGAACAGCCCCACTAGATCAGGCCATAGGCCCATCTAGTCCAGCTTCCTGTATCTCACAGCGGCCCACCAAATGCCCCACACCAGATAACAAGACACCTGCATCCTGGTGCCCTCCCTTGCATCTGGCATTCTGACATAGCCCATTTCTAAAATCAGGAGGTTGCACATACACATCATGGCTTGTAACCCGTAATGGATTTTTCCTCCAGAAACCTGTCCAATCCCCTTTTAAAGGCATCCAGGCCAGATGCCGTCACCACATCCTGTGGCAAGGAGTTCCACAGACCGACCACACGCTGAGTAAAGAAATATTTTCTTTTGTCTGTCCTAACCCTCCCAACACTCAATTTTAGTGGATGTCCCCTGGTTCTGGTGTTACATGAGAGTGTAAAGAGCATCTCTCTATCCACTTTATCCTTCCCATGTATAATATTGTATGTCTCAATCATATCCCCCCTCAGGCGCCTCTTTTCTAGGCTGAAGAGGCCCAAATGCCGTAGCCTTTCCTCGTAAGGAAGATGCCCCAGCCCAGTAATCATCTTAGTTGCTCTCTTTTGCACCTTTTCCATTTCCACTATGTCTTTTTTGAGATGTGGTGACCAGAACTGGACATAATATGCCAGGTGTGGCCTTACCATCGATTTATAATATTAGCCATTTTGTTCTCAATACCTTTTCTAATTATCCCAAACATAGAATTGGCCTTCTTCACTGCCGCCGCACATTGGGTCGACACTTTCATCGACCTGTCCACCACCACCCCAAGATCTCTCTCCTGATCTGTCACAGACAGCTCAGAACCCATTAGCCTATATGTAAAGTTTTGATTTTTTGCCCCAATGTGTATGACTTTACACTTACTTACTTTGAAACGCATCTGCCATTTTGCTGCCCATTCTGCCAGTTTGGAGAGATCTTTCTGGAGCTCCTTAAAATCACTTCTGGTCTTCACCACTCGGAAAAGTTTGGTGTCGTCTGCAAACTTAGCCACCCCACTGCTCACCCCTGTCTCCAGGTCATTTATGGAGAAGTTGTAAAGCAACGGTCCCAGGATAGATCCTTGGGGCACACCGTTTTTCACCTCTCTGCATTGTGAAAATTGCCCATTGACACCCACTCTGTTTCCTGGTCTTCAACCAGGTCTCAGTCCATGAGAGGACCTGCCCTCTAATTCCCTGACTGTGGAGTAGCCTTTGGTGAGGGACCGTGTCGAACGCCTTCTGAAAGTCCAGATATATAATGTCTATGGGTTCTCCAGCATCCACATGCCTGTTGACCTTTTCAAAGAATTATAAAAGGTTTGTGAGGCAAGACTGACCCTTACAGAAGCCATGCTGATTCTCCCTCAGCAAGGCCTGTGTTTTGAGATTCTATCTTTGATGAGGCATTCCACCATCTTACCCGGTATAGATGTTAGGTTGACCGGTCTATAGTTTCCCGGGTCCCCCCTCTTTCCCTTTTTAAAGATTGGTGAGACATTTGCTATCCTCCAATCTTCTGGCACCGTGGCCGTTTTGAGGGACAAGTTGCATATTTTAGTCAAGAGATCTGCAACTTCATTCTTCAATTCCTTAATAACTCTTGGGTGGATGCCATCAGGGCCCGGTCACTTATTGATCTTTAATTTATCAATTTGGTCTGAAACATCTTCTCTTTTAACCTCTATCTGACTTAATTCCTTGGTCGGGAGGGGCCGTTCAGGCAGCGGTATCTGCCCGAGGTCTTCTGCTGTGAAGATGCAAAGAACTCATTTAATTTCTCTGCCATCTCTAAGTCTTCCTTTATCTCCTCTTTCCCTCCCTCACCATCCAGAGGGCCAACTGCTTCTCTGGTGGGTTTCCTGCTTCTAACATATTTGAAGAAGCTTTTATTATTTCCCTTAAAGCTGCTGGCCATGTGTTCCTCATAGTCACGCTTGGCCTCCCGTATCACCTTCTTACATTTCTTTTGCCACAGTTTATGTTCCTTTTTATTCTCCTCATTAGGGCAAGACTTCCATTTATGGAAGGAAACTTCCTTGCCCTTTACGGCCCCTCTAACTTGGCTGGTTAGCCATGCGGGCACCCTCCTGGACTTAGTCGAGCCCTTCTTCCTTTGCGGTATACACTTCTGCTGGGTCTCTATTACTGTTGTTTTAAGCAGCCCCCATGCACTCTGGAGAAACTGGACTCTTTTTACCCTCCCTTTCAACCTCCTTCTAACCAGCCTCCTCATTTGAGGGAAGTCTGCTCGTCGGAAGTCAAGGGTTTTTGTTAGAGATTTGCTCGGTATTCTTCCCCCAATGTGCATGTTGAAGCGGATCACACCACGATCACTGTTCCCCAAGAGCTCCATAACATTGACATCTCTAACCAGGTCCTGAGTATCGCACAATATTAAATCCAGAGTCACCTGTCCTCTGGTGGGCTCCATGACTAGCTGCTCTAAGGCACAGTCATTTAACATGTCAAGGAATCCGGTCTCCTTTTCATGACCAGAACACAAATTGACCCAGTCAATATGAGGATAATTGAAGTCCCCCATGATTACAACCCTGTCCCTCCTTGTCACCTCCCTGATCTGTTTCCTCATTTCAAGGTCCCCTTCCGGTTTCTGATCTGGAGGACAATAGTATGCCCCCAGTATTACATCGCTCTTGAGGTCTGGTAATTTAACCCACAGAAATTCTGTGGTGGAGTCGGACCCGCCTTCAATCTCTACTTTGCTGGATTCTATCCCTTCCTTAATGTAAACGGCTACCCCACCTCCAACACGCTCTCCCTGTCCCTCCTGTAGAGTTTATAGCCCAGGATTGTGGTATCCCACTGATTTTCCGCATTCCACCAGGTTTCCATTATGCCCACTATGTCAATGTTTTCCCTAGTCACCAGACATTCCAGTTCTCCCATCTTTGCTCAGAGATTTTGGGTATTGGCATAAAAGTATTTGTACATGGAATGCCCCAGGATGGGCTGCTTATTAGCTCCTTTGTCCCTGAATCCTCTCACTGTGCCAAACTGTCTATCACATTGCATCACACTACCATTCCCAATTTCTTCTCCTACTCTGCCTTTACGTTGTGGTTCTCTAACCTCCCCATCCTCGTCCCATAGGGATGAAGAGTTCTGAACTGGATGCCCCTTGGCTCCTGTCGGCTTTCCCCCAGGGATCAGTTTAAAAGTTGCTCTGCCACTTTTTTAATGTTATACGCCAGCAGTCTGGTTCCATTGTGGTTCAAGTGGAGCCCATCCCTCTTGTATAGTCCCCGCTTGTCCCAAAACGTTCCCCAGTGCCTAACAAATCTGAACCCCTCCCCCCTACATCACCGTCTCATCCAAGCATTGAGACCTCTGATCTCTGGCTGCCTAGCTGGCCCTGCGCATGGAACAGGTAGCACTTCAGAGAACGCTACCTTTGAGTTCCTGGCTTTCAGCTTCCTACCTAATAGCCTAAATTTGGCCTCCAGGACCTCCCGGCTACACTTGCCCACGTTGTTGGTGCCGACATGTACCACAACTGCTACCTCCTTCCCAGCACTGTCTACCAGCCTGTCTAGACGAGAAGTGATGTCTGCAACCTTCGCACAAGGCAGGCAAGTCACCATGCAGTCCTCACATCAGTCGCAAACCCCCCTCTCTATGTTTCTAATAATCAAATCCCCCGCTACAAGAAGCTCCCAACCCCCCTCCCGCCGAGGAGTATCCTGAGTGCATTCCAATATGGGCCTGTCTGCTGGAGAAGGGGTCCCCCCTAGGGGATTGTTTCCCTCCTCTTCAGGATGACGTCCTCCAGCCCCGAGACTTCCCACCCAGGCAGCTGAGGAGCTGCATGCCTGAGGTTGGGATGAAGCCTGATCCTCCCCGCAAGTCTCCCCACAGTCCTTCTCTGCCTGCCTCTGCTTCTCCAGGTCGGCCACCAAGGCTTCAAGGGAGCAGACGCGTTCCGTGAGTCCCTGGAGCTCCTTGCACCGAGGACACACCCATGACTTATGCCCCAGAGGCATATAGTCATACATATTGCACTTGATGCAAAACACTGGATAGCCCCTACCCTGCTGCTGGCTGTCTGACTGCATAGTTTTTTTGTTTGTTTAGGGGTACTTAAAAACCCTTCACTGGTTTGCTGCCCTCTTCTCAAGGGAAGAGCAGGACAGTGTCTGGAGCCCTGGCCTCCTTGCCCTGCTGCTGAACTCGCACTGAGGCTAAACTCCCAGTGCCTCATCTGGCACTTCGTTCCCAAGGCACTGGGTGTCCCAGAGGCCACGCGTGCTTCTGCAGAGAGGCTCACTAGGTGGCAGGCGCTAGCTTTATACCCATAGCTAGCTCCTCCTCCCTCCCTCCTTGCTGATTGAAAGGGGGCTGGTCTTCCCAGGTGAGATTACAAAAGATTAGGAAGAGAAAAGGCTGCTGATGGGCCTAATCTACCCTGTAGGCTCCTGAATGGGGTGCTTGGATTTGCCTAATGGGGCTCTTATAACCTCCTAAAGGACAATGACTATGCTAATTTGCTAAATTGCTAAGTTTATGACTATGCTAAGCTAAATTGCCCTGGCTGGCTGGGAACGGGCCCTTCCTAGGTTCTTACCCTCCTAATTCAGTTCTCTTAGGCTGGACTGTTTTTTAACCTCAAGGTGCTTTTTATTTGAGTTTAAACTGCACTGGTTTAAGAGTTTTTTGGGCTTGGCAGAACTTCTACACTAAAGGTCTGAATCGTGTTTTGCCCTGTTTATAAAATAGACACCAAGTGTACTTTCTCCCCCTATTACCCTCTTCTTTGTTTAGTTTGGGCTCTAGCTTCCTATCTAAATTATACCTCCTGCTTTTATTAAGTGTGCATTTATTTAAATTATTTATTTATTTATTGCTCTCACCTAGATCCTGTGTCCCAATTTACTGAACCTTTAGTTTATGTTCTAACTTGGATTAAGTTTGTATTTATTGTATTGGCAACCTTCAGTCTCGGAAGACTATGGTATTGCGCTCTGAATGGTGGTTCTGGCACAGCGTCTAGTGTGGCTGAAAAGGCCAATCCGGGAGTGACAATCCTTTCCACACCGGGAGCAAGTGCAGTCTGTCCCTGGTCTGTCTCCCTGGCTATGGGCCTTCCTTCTTTGCCTCTTTGCCTCAGACTGCTGGCCAAGTGTCTCTTCAAACTGGGAAAGGCCATGCTGCACAGCCTGCCTCCAAGCAGACTGCTCAGAGGCCAGGGTTTCCCACTTGTTGATTAAGTTTAACTTGGGTTAAGTATAGGGTTAATCTAAACAAAGTAGAAAAACTTGCTTTCTACTTTAACCTCCTATGTTTTATTTACTTTTCCAAGTGCCTGTACCTTGGGCCCTTACTCACGAGTAGGATTCTGCTCCTGCTCAGAGTAGACCTATGTACTCGCTCACATATATATTTTTATTGCCCTCACCTAGCTCCTGAGCCCCAATTTGCTGGACTTTAAACGCCCTCTTTCTGGTTAGATTAGGTGCTAACTTAGGTAAAGGTAAGCTAAATTTCAATGTTTATTTCAGGTTAGAAGACAAGAGTTAGAAAGATAAAGAGAAGGAGTACACTTACCTTCTCTTTCTCATCGTCATCCTCCTCCTCTCTTCTTCACAACTCAGAGTCCTCCCTGTCCTTCTCCAAAAACTCAGAGGCCCACTTGCCTTCTCCCTCTTTTTGCACTGAGACTAAACTCATGGTGCCTTACCTGGCACTTTGTTCCCGAGGAACTTGGTGTCCCAGAAGCCACACGCGCTTCTGCAGAACTCATCATGAAACTTCTATTCTAACTAGTTATACACAAAATGTGACATTATTTATATTTTTATCCCACCTTTCCCTCACTGGTGTGTAGCTTAAGGCAGCTAACAAAATATACATGCCAGAAAAATAAAACTTAGAAAATCACAACACAGAGTCTAGCACAGACTTTTGTGCAGTTAGGGACTTCCAGGCCAACAAAAGACTGAAACTGGGTTCACATGTAATCTATGGCACACTAATTACTAGAGAAAATGGGAAAATACAACATTTTAGTTTGGGGATATGAAGATTACCTCATACCATGAGAGTGGTCTCTCCATTCAGATTGCCCGCTGCTGCCATTTTCTTCTGCAAACTGGGCAAGGGTGCTTGTTTTTTAATATTTCAGAAACTTTTCATGACCCACCCAAAAAACCCACTGGATTGGGAAATGCTGATCTAGGATACGTTTTATAACTGTTTATCTCTGAGTATGTGGTGAAGATATTTGTGAGTAGAAGCTTTGCTTTTTCTTCCTGCTTGTGATGAAATTCACAAAGAGTGAGAATTGTTTTGGTGCAGCAGCCAAGCTTCATCACTGCCTACAAGTTTTGGGTTGACCTTTCTTATAGGCTGACCTATACTACTTTCCCTTCCTTCTTTCCTAGGACACCGAGTTTCCTGGAGTTGTTGTTCGGCCAATCGGTGAATTTCGCAGCTCAATAGATTATCAGTATCAACTGCTTCGTTGCAATGTTGACCTCTTGAAAATTATCCAGCTGGGTCTGACCTTCACAAATGAGAAAGGAGAATATCCTACTGGAATCAATACCTGGCAGTTTAATTTCAAGTTCAACCTTACGTAAGTCTTCAGTCTGAGCAAGGAGAACAATCTCTCTCTTGTTATGAAAAACTATTGTCAAGTTGAAACAAGACTTTTTTACTAGCAGTCAGAGCGATGTTAGGAAAAATTCCCATCCCAGTATGGAGGGATTATATTTCAAGTAAATCTGCCATTACAGAAGCTGTTAATGATTGATTTGTTGTCAAAGCTTCATTAAAACACTGCCATTAATCTAGGATTTACTGCCAAATGTATTTGGACCCCCAAGTCCAGGCAAAGTCCTTATTGGCGTCTTCCTAGATTTGTTTCTTTAAAAAAAAATCAAATCAGGAAGAGTTAGGTATTGCCAAGAAGGTATAGAGTTTTTTTTCTTGATCTGCAATAGCAAATAAGTAGGCATGATCCAGGCATGACCTACAGTTAAAATTCTTTACCATAAAATTCAGCATGACTTGTTTGGATAAAGACAAATGACAGTCTTGTCAGTTGGAATGAGATCATAATTATAACTCAACTTCATTTCCATTTGTAACTATTTCTTTCATAGTACCAGCTTTAGAGGCTACAAAATATACAATAATAATAAAAAATTAAATGTTAACAAATTTTAGAAGAATATTTGTGTAGCACCAAAAACAAAGTTTTATGTCACCTTAAAGATAAACACCTTGACAAACACATCTATGCAGGATCAGGTGACAATAAATTTCTTAACCTTTGAGCTGCCCTAGGGCTCTTGGTTCTTTGCACCTTTTGAATGCAGTGTTGCAATGTTCACATTAATAACTATAATGTGTAACATTTGTATAATGTGCCAGGCTCTTCACATGCATTATTTGACAATGCTGTAAAATAAGTAGTAGTATTCTGGAATTGCTGCTAGGCAACTAAGGCCCAAATCCTAACCAACTTTCCAGCACTGGCATAGCTGTGCCAATGGAATGTGTGCAGCACCCTGAAGTTGGGTGGCACTCTCAGAGGCCTCCTCACAGTAAGGGGAAGTTTGTTCCCTTACTTCAGAATTGCATTGCCCTTATGCTGGAAAGTGGGTTCAGATTGCACCCTAAGGCTGCAATCCTATTTATACTTACCTGAGAATACCCATTGAACTCAGTTGGACTTGCTTCTGAGTAGACATGCATAGGACTGTGCTGCTAGCCTGAGAGGAAGTGACTGGCCTAAGGACATCTGCTGAGTTCATGACAGAGATGAGATTTGAACCAGAGAAGTCCTGATTTGTAGCTTGATCTTTTAGCCAATATGCTATGCCATCTCTTTCCTTGACATCTAATGTTGATTTGTCTTCGTATTCAGGGAAGATATGTATTCTCAGGATTCGATAGACCTTCTTGCAAGCTCTGGACTGCAGTTCCAGAAACATGAGGAGGAAGGGATTGATACCCTGCATTTTGCAGAGCTGCTTATGACCTCAGGTGTGGTCCTCTCTGACAATGTCAAGTGGCTTTCATTTCACAGGTTGGTCATATAGCTCTTCTCTATTAACCAGGATTTGACTAACATACTTTATAGAACTTTATGCATAGGCTTTCTTTGGGTTGTATCATAAGTTTAATCAGTCACAACTAAGGAAGGTGGTCACAACTGACTAAACATATTTTAGAGATTTAGACCTTCCTCAACTCTTGCTTTCAAACATTTTAGGGCTTAAGGTCAAAACCAGCACTTTGACGTGTGCGTGGAAGCATACTGATAACTAGAAATAGGTGTTGTGCAGTAGGGTTCTATGCCTTTTTGGTTTATAGAGCATAAAGAATTGGAAGTTTGCCAGCATCTTTTCAGGTGGAGCACTTATGCTTTTTGAACAACGTGACAAGCAGAAATTCAGCAGGTGAAGCATTCCCTATCACTATATCTCTGTCAGCAAGATTCACTTCTTGAATGTTTGGTGGTCATGCAGTTACAATCATGGAAAGCTAGTCTAAATCATTTATCAGAGTAAAATTTAAAACAAAAAAGGTATCTAGAAAATTTTACTCCGAGGGAGTACGAATGAGCCGATTTCTTCTAAATGCAGACCTTCAAAACTTTATCTCTCCAAGACTAGTAATTTGTTGCATAAGAGAATCAAAGCATGGATATTTTATTTCTTTAGCATCACAACCACTGTGGGCTCATAGCTGGATGGTGGAGTTAAGTAGACGATTTAGTCCTGCTGCTATTAGTTCCAGCTGTTTTCTTTTCCCATTTACACCAAATAGATCTCTTGTGACTTGTCCCTTATCTGTTAATATTTCTGTAGCAATTACATATTGGTACGTGTTCTTCAAGCACCTTTCTTCTCAGTATTATTCACCTACTTAGCTGTTTCAGTGCTTTTCAGCAACTATCTCTAGGATAAACAAAAAAAAGACTGTTCAGGACTGACAAATTTATTTCTGCAAAAGTGTCTGACTAAAGCCATCAGATACAAATCTCTAGGATGACTCCTAATAGCAGCAGTTCAGTAGATACTAGCTGAATCTGCAAACAGTGCACTGAAACAGGGAGAATGTACAGGAAGTCTCTTTTAAGTTGGGGTTAGGGACTGGAAAGTTTGGATTTATAGTAAAATGACAAAGAGGTATTTTCTTCCATAAGAAATAATTTCAGATAGGGGTTAATGGAGACCCCATTTACATCTTTGACTTGATTGGATTTAAAGAGAATGTTATCCCATAAGAAACAATAGAGTAACGTTGATATGGGTTGTAGAGAGTGGCATGCAGTCCTGCTTATGTATAAACCAGTACACCCCCACAGGGGCAGCCTGTCCATGATGTGAGTTGAGAACTTCATGTCATGCAGTGAATTGGAAGAGAGAGCCAGTAAGTGGTACCATACACACATCCTGTCTCTCCCAGCCTACTGCGTCCATGGAGTCCAAACGATTCCATCCTCTTGGAGTGCAAAAAGAGGACTTACCTCTCTCCCTTGGTATCCAGCACCAGTGCTGCCTCTTCTAGTGACTGGCATTCCAGCATTCCCTTAGTGGCCATTACAGGAAGTTGCAGGGGTGGTGGCAATGGATGCTGAGGAAGAGAGGTAAATGAAGCTAACAGAGGTCAATTCCCTGTTAGTTCAGTTAACAAGAATGCCAAAATTTACAATACTGTAATAAATATCACCCCAAGAACTTGGAGATTATAGAAAACAGAAAGAGCATGCAGGTCCAACAATGGAAAACTCTAAGTATCAGGAATGTCCCTTTTAAGAGCTCAGATGTGAAAGAGATGCAGATGGGCTATAGCGGTAGAGATACAAGTGTAGGGATCGTTTGTTTAGTTCCTCCAAAAAGTTGAGGGCTTAAATGTGGGGAAAGATATAATAAGGTGACTCATAACAAAGAGCCCCTGCATGATAAACGGAATACTAGAATGGGTATATAGTCCTTGAGCTTTGCTGGCTGATCTTTCTTTGCACATTTTTTTCCAATCAGTGGCTATGACTTTGGTTACATGGTGAAACTGCTGACAGACTCGAGACTCCCAGAAGAGGAACACGAGTTCTTTCATATCTTGAACCTTTTCTTTCCATCCATATATGATGTTAAGTACCTAATGAAGAGCTGCAAAAACCTGAAGGTACATAATTTTGCAAGTACATGTTAAAATTGGAACTAGAATGTGCCTTTTATATATGTAAACAAAAGTGAGGTGAGCTAAAATATTGTGTGGTAGATCTATGGTTTTCCTAATGAACAAGTGACTATAATTTAATGTCGCTTTGTTTACATATTAAGTTTGGGTTGCTAGTCAGCTGGTTGTCTCATTTGGTGGTGGTCACATTTTCCTTGAGGTCAAGAATGCCATTGTATTATGGTGTCCTCCGATACCTGTCACAAAAATACATGCTCCTTGCTCTCTGATTCTGCAGTTGGGGTCATAGATCCCTCAAATGAGATACATTTTTTAGCCTGCAACATTGGGTAGTATCTGCGCTCTTGCTCAAGCCCCTTGATGTTCTGGTGTCCATGTGTTGTAACTGTAGCCTTCTGTAAACAGGAGCAGAAACACAGGTTTCAGGAAGACTGCTTACATGTACATGAGGTACATGTAAGCTATCTTTGTGTTGGCATAGGTCATAAATGTACAGCCTTGATAAATGGTATTCTGGAAGATGAGAGAGAATGGATGTAAATCTTCTGGAAGATTATAGCTGTAATTAGCATAACTCTTTTCTTTTGTTACTGCTCTCTACATTAATGCTTTAAAAACATGACTTGCTTTTGACAAAGGTGTGTGTGTTTTTTGACTAGCCACTTTCCAAACATAAGACATGTAATGGTAAAATACATAAGCATATAGCAAGAAATATTTGATGAACTACAACTAGCTGCATGTTCCAATCAGGGCTGTGATCTGAACATGCATAACTTGTATAATATAGCAGACACCCTGTCTTGGTAGATTCTGCTTTTAACTTGTCTGTATGGATAACCTTACAAAATGCAGACTGGAGTTATTTGTGTTGCAGTAGAGCCTAGGGAATCCATGTATTGGCAACCTTCAGTCTCGAAAGACTATGGTATCGCGCTCTGAAAGGTGGTTCTGGCACAGCGTCTAGTGTGGCTGAAAAGGCCAATCCGGGAGTGACAATCCCTTCCACACCAGGAGCAAGTGCAGTCTGTCCCTGGTCTGTCTCCCTGGCTATGGGCCTTCCTTCTTTGCCTCTTAGCCTCAGACTGTTGGCAAAGTGTCTCTTCAAACTGGGAAAGGCCATGCTGCACAGCCTGCCTCCAAGCGGGCCGCTCAGAGGCCAGGGTTTCCCACTTGTTGAGGTCCATCCCTAAGGCCTTCAGATCCCTCTTGCAGATGTCCTTGTATCGCAGCTGTGGTCTACCTGTAGGGCGCTTTCCTTGCACGAGTTCTCCATAGAGGAGATCCTTTGGGATCCAGCCATCATCCATTCTCACGACATGACCAAGCCAATGCAGGCGTCTCTGTTTCAGCAGTGAATACATGCTAGGGATTCCAGCACGTTCCAGGACTGTGTTGTTTGGAACTTTGTCCTGCCAGGTGATGCTGAGGATGCGTCGGAGGCAGCGCATGTGGAAAGCGCTCAGTTTCCTCTCCTGTTGTGAGCGAAGAGTCCATGACTCGCTGCAGTACAGAAGTGTGCTCAGGACGCAAGCTCTGTAGACCTGGATCTTGGTATGTTCCGTCAGCTTCTTGTTGGACCAGACTCTCTTTGTGAGTCTGGAAAACGTGGTAGCTGCTTTACCGATGCGCTTGTTTAGCTCGGTATCGAGAGAAAGAGTGTCGGAGATCGTTGAGCCAAGGTACACAAAGTCATGGACAACCTCCAGTTCATGCTCAGAGATTGTAATGCAGGGAGGTGAGTCCACATCCTGAACCATGACCTGTGTTTTCTTCAGGCTGATTGTCAGTCCAAAATCTTGGCAGGCCTTGCTAAAACGATCCATGAGCTGCTGGAGATCTTTGGCAGAGTGGGTAGTGACAGCTGCATTGTCGGCAAAGAGGAAGTCACGCAGACATTTCAGCTGGACTTTGGATTTTGCTCTCAGTCTGGAGAGGTTGAAGAGCTTTCCGTCTGATCTGGTCCGGAGATAGATGCCTTCTGTTGCAGTTCCAAAGGCCTGCTTCAGCAGGACAGCGAAGAAAATCCCAAACAAGGTTGGTGCAAGAACACAGCCCTGCTTCACTCCGCTTCGGATGTCAAAAGGGTCTGATGTGGAGCCATTGAAGACAACAGTGCCCTTCATGTCCTTGTGGAAAGATCTGATGATGCTGAGGAGCCTGGGTGGACATCCAGTCTTGGGGAGAATCTTGAAGAGGCCGTCTCTGCTGACCAGGTCGAAAGCCTTTGTGAGATCTATGAAGGCTATAAAGAGTGGCTGTCGTTGTTCCCTGCATTTCTCCTGCAGTTGTCTAAAGGAGAATACCATATCAGTGGTGGACCTGTTGGCTCGGAATCCACACTGCGATTCTGGATAGACGCTCTCTGCAAGTACCTGGAGCCTCTTTAGTACAACTCGGGCAAACAGCTTTCCTACAACGCTAAGGAGAGAGATGCTGCGGTAGTTGTTGCAGTCACCCCTGTCACCTTTGTTCTTGTACAGCGTGATGATGTTTGCATCCCTCATGTCTTGAGGTACTCCACCTTCTCTCCAGCAGAGACAGAGGATTTCATGCAGCTCAGTGACGATGATCTCTTTGCAGCATTTTAGGACTTCAGCAGGGATGCTGTCTTTTCCAGGTGCCTTGCCAAAGGCAAGGGAGTCCAGGGCCACGTGAAGTTCTTCTAGGGTTGGTTCACTGTCAAGCTCTTCCAGCACAGGCAGGCACTCAATGTTGTTCAGTGCTTCTTCGGTGACTACATTTTCTCTGGAATATAGCTCAGAGTAGTGCTGCACCCAGCGTTCCATCTGCTGCGCCCGATCCTGGATGACCTCGCCTGTGGCAGACTTCAGAGGGGCAGTTTTCTTCTGTGTTGGACCTAGGGCCTGCTTGATACCATCATACATCCCCTTGATATTGCCCGTGTCAGCTGCTATCTGTATCTCGGAACAGAGCTGGAGCCAGTAGTCGTTAGCACATCTCCTGGCAGTCTGTTGGACTTTGCTGCGAGCAGTTCGGAGGACCTGCAGGTTGCGCTCACTGGGACAGGCCTTGTATGCTGCTTGAGCTCTCCTCTTTTCCTCAATGACTGGTGTCAACTCCTCAGAGTGGGCTTCAAACCAGTCTGCCGCCTTGTTGGTCTTCTTGCCGAATATGGACAAGGCGGTGTTGTAAACGGTATTCTTGAAATGTTCCCATCTGTTGGATGCGTTTGCGTCGGCCGGGCCTGGAAGAGATTCCTCAAGCGCTTGTGCAAATTCCTCCACTTTTCTCTGATCCCGGGTCTTGCTGGTATCAATGCGAGGTCTTCCTTCCTTTTTCGTGTGATACAGTCGCTTTGTTTGCAGTTTCACTCTGCTGCACCCCAGGGAGTGGTCAGTGTCGCAGGCAGCACCATGATAACTGCGTGTGATCTTGATGCTGGGAAGGCTGGAGCGTCTGGTGAGGATCAGGTCGAGCTGGTGCCAGTGCTTTGATCTTGGATGTCTCCAAGAGACTCTATGTTGGGGCTTTGTGTTGAAGAACGTGTTGCTGACACAGAGACCGTGATGACAGCAAAACTCTAGCAGGCGTTGGCCATTTTCGTTCATCCTCCCAGTGCCAAACTGACCTAAGCAAGTGGGCCATGAACTGTTATCAGCACCAACTCTAGCATTGAAATCGCCGAGGATGAACAATGGCTCTTTTACAGGGATTTTCTTGACAGTGGTGGCCAGGTCATCATAGAATTTGTCTTTGGCTTCTGCTGGAGACGACAGAGTCGGTGCATAAGCACTGATGAGAGTGATAGGTCCTGCTGATGACTGGAGCTGCAGGGACAAAATTCTTTCACTTCCCCCAGTAGGTGGGATGATGGATTTCAGCAGGGTATTTCTGACCGCAAAGCCAACGCCATGTTCCCTGGTTTCGTTTGGTGGTTTTCCCTGCCAGAAAAATGAGAAATTTCTCTCCTTGACAGATCCGGAATCTGGCAGCCTAGTCTCTTGAAGGGCGACGATGTCCATCTGCAGTCTGCTCAGCTCCATGTCGATGACAGCTGTTTTGCGTGCGTCGTCTATTTCTTGCAGGTCATCAGAGAAGCCAGGTGTCATTGTCCTAACGTTCCAGGTGCCCAGCTTTAGGGCAGTAGTTTTCTGTTTTCTGTTGCATGGTGCAGAGTTGTCGATCCGCTTGTCGGTTTGCACCCCATGAGGTTAACGGACCGTGGCGAGGCAACACCTTACTGGCTGGGGACTGCCCAGCTTAAGGCGGGCGGTAGCTGCCCAATGAGATGCAATGATCTCTCCCACCGTCGGAAGCAGCCCCTGGCGTCATGCTCTACGCCAATCGAGCAAAGACTTATAACCGGTAAACTGCTGCTTCCCGTGTTGTGCCGACGCCATATGGCGAAGTTGGAGTGTCCTCTCCAGTGCGCGAAGCCTGGGTAAAGAAGGTATGGAGGATAGGCTGTTACCCATGCAGCCAACCGTATTGGCTTCTGCCTTTCCATTGGACCATTCCAGCGACGTGGAGAGGGGGGATTTGCTGCATGGGTAACAGCCTATCCTCCATACCTTCTTTACCCAGGCTTCGCGCACTGGAGGGAATCCATGTACAGTACTGATATTCATGGTGTGAAGTATTCCTTGTTACAAGAATATCATACATGTTTCACCAGAAGTGGTGAAGCTGGATTAATGTTTTGACCATGGCTTTTCAGGTCAAGTGAGGGAGGATTCAAATCTTTGGTCAGCTGTAGGTCATTGGATGACCTTATTCAGGTTGCCACTCAGTCTGATCATAACTCTAAGCTGCTATTGTAATGAGTTGCATCAGTATCTTTCCCTCTTCTAAGAAGCATTTATCAAGATTCAGCTTTGTCCTTCAGGTCACTTCAGTAGTCATTGTTCATCCACCCTTATGTGATCACCAAATTCTTGCACAAAGTTTACAAATATGTTGTAAACAAAGTTTACAACATGAACTTTAAGACAGAAGCCCTGACTCCTAAGATTCTGGTCTCACCTTTCAAATTGTCATAGCCAGATGAAGAAAACAGTGGAATGGGACTTAGTTGGTCATTCTTACATTTCATTTATTCCTCTGATACAGGGAGGGCTTCAGGAAGTTGCTGATCAGCTTGACTTGCAACGCATTGGACGGCAGCACCAAGCTGGCTCCGACTCGCTACTCACAGGGATGGCATTCTTCAGAATGAAAGAGGTATGTGCATCTTGCCTTCCTTGAAGGAGGAGGGGGGACCCAAGTGCCACTCATTCCTTGGCATTTCAGCAGTCAATCACTGCAGAAATGTTTTAATTTAGACTGAATTGTCTGCCACTATAATGTAACTTCTTCTTGCAGTTGTTCTTTGAGGATACAATTGATGATGCAAAGTACTGTGGGAGACTATATGGCCTCGGTACAGGAGTAGCTCAAAAACAGAGTGAAGATGTTGAAACAGCCCAAGAGAAAATGAGTATTTTGGCTATTATCAACAATATGCAACAGTGATAACATGGTGTCATCCAACATGACATGGGTCCATGGAGGCAAACAGCCTCCTTAACTCTTTCACAACAATGGCAGAAGAACTGGAGTTTTCAGAGGGCAAAACCACATCTTTGAATCTCAGAAGATTCTAATCAAGCAACTTGATAACTGGTTGACTGTTTTGCCCCTATGTAAAAATAAGACAAATTTCAGTGTACATACCTCTTTTAAACCTTACTGAATTTGCAAGGAGTAGATCATTTCAGAACTTTCAGTGGAGCTGAAGTTCTCTCATGCACTTGCAAATTTAGCTTTTAAAAGCTTATTTTAAAACTTCTTTTGCTCTCTATGAGGGTGATGTGTTCCTAAGCCCTCTGCTAGCTTTTATCTTTTGTGTAAGTCAATATGTGAAAGTGATCCATTCAGCCCTGGTGGTGGAAACATAATGCATGAAGGATTTAGATATGTCCTAAAAGCAGCCATAATGGCTGTCTTGGTTAGCATTATAGATAGCACCTACTTCCTTTTAGATTGCTGGGCCATGTTGTTGTATCAGTAGGCTTCATCTTAACTACTGTAGAATGGAATAAAGTGCATGCTTGAGACTGCAGTAAGTCTGGACCAGGAATGATTTCAGTTGCTTGGTTTCACCTCAAGGGAAACATTTTCTACCCATCTTGCTACCTGACTGTTCAGTAAATGGATAAAAATCACAGATGTCTCTAAGGTTTAAGAACCAACGAAGGCAAGTTAAAACCTTCAGCTTTCCCTTTTCTACTATGTTGAAGAGCAGCCCCAGTGAAAATGGTCAGACTATAATTGCATTTAACATTTGTGCAAGTCATACAATCCTGAAAACCAAAAGCCTTTCAATCAAAAGAAACTGTCAAGCCTGGGTATTTTAACAAGCTTAAACTCTATTATGCAAAGTATTGCAAGCTGTTATTGCAAATGCTTGTGTGTGTATATATATTGGTTCTTAATTTTGTAAAATAAAGATTTCTCTTAAGGCGTGAGACTATTGGACTTCTCCATTTGAGTGTTCAATGTATTTGACCCAAAACTATTCAGTTAAAAAAAATCCCACCAGCATTCTTAGCAAATATTGACTTCACATAGGGCAATTAAGTATGTTTTATAACAGTTCTCATGCTTTACAAGTAGCATTTCCACTGGGAGATATGAACCCCTCCTGCCCACTGGTTACTGATCGCACCACTAAAATGGTGGTAGGAGGCTCTAATCTGTACTTCGAAGGCTGTGTGCTAGACTACATTTTCATCATGTAACCCTAAGCACCATCTTAAAGAAGATGGAACCTTTACAATGGTTTGAACTTGCATTTTGTCTCTGTGACAGTCAAGTACATCACTTTTCAGTCAGTTTTAGAATATACATTGCTTTATTGATTAGGTTCCCATAATCCCTCACCTCTCAAAAGTATAACAGGACTGTTTACTAAGCATGTATAAGAGTCGCCTTGCATAATTGTCTTCCACATTATGAAATAAGTTGACAGTGTTTAAAAAAAAAAGTGGGTAGAGCTTTTTTTGCAAAAGGATAAGCAACATCACTATAAATTCTACCTGTAAGTGAACATGACTGTATAACAGTAGGCTCTTATCCATCCATTGTAGAATGAAAATTTATTTCAAATTGGTGCCCACAAGCAGTTCTTCATATCAAGGAGAAAAGCTTAAGAAGCAGGAGCCTCATGTAAGAACTTCCTGCAAACCTCTTTATGTATACATAGTTGTCCATATTTTCTAAGCAGCCGCAAGGACTGCTCCTGTAATTCTGAAGCCAAATCCATATGGCACTGGACTCCCATGTGTAGCAGAACAAGGCAACATTCCAATACATCTGGGAAAGGGGAAGCCTGAAAAGAAAAATAAAGTGTTGCATAGTGGAACTTCCATGTGCAAATTCAGGCAGCAGTACATTATGGTAATTCCATCTTACTGCTCAGTTTCATAAAAGGTATGAATTAATAGCAGAAGTTTTTCAAGATCTTGCAGTCCTACTAGTGGAAGGAATACAAATGCACTAGTAGCACTTTGCCAAAAGATCTTCATAATTTGAAGGGGTCTGAAAAGAACACTTATTAACTTGGATAAAAGATGAATACACTAGTCTTGCAAGGGAACACATGATCTTATAAGCACCTTGCAAGAGACCCAAATTATTTTGATTTCCTTACATCAAACTAGCTATAGGTTCCTGCCAAAAACCTGCTGCCACTGAACTAGATATTCTGCTGTCCTTTAAACCTTACCTTTATATAATCTGGAAACTCTGCTAGTTGCTGATTTGCTTCTGTAAGTTGTTGCATCAGATGGGGCAGAGAAACTGATTCCTTCACTTGTTTACTATGAAGAATTAAGAAATCACATTTTTAAAAGCATATTCAAAGTTATCTTCCCAACCTGCCACTTGATTAGTTGAATACCATAAAAGGAAGGAAAAGAAACAAATGTATGATTACAAGTTCTCCTCACAAGTAGAGGTGTTTGTTTCCAGTGAGTAAAATACGATTACAGCCTAAGGGCACAAGCCTAACCAGGTCTATTCAGAAGTAAGTTCTATTTTGTTCAATGTGGGTTACTCTCAGGAAAGTGTGGTTAGGATTGCAGCCTCAGTCTTACTGAACACAATGGGCTTATTTTTGAGTAAAACAAACACTATCTTCAAACACCTCTACTCATAAGATTAAGACTAGAAAACGGTGTTATGCATTTTCAAAAAGTACAAAAGCGGTTTGGGTAAGAGTATGGGGTCACATCCAGAATAATGCTTCTGTGAATACAAGTTCCCTCTGAGAATAGAAGGGGTATTCCACTCACAAAGCACCCTTTGCCCAGCAGAACACTCCTTCTGTTTACAGAAGCAGTACTCTGGCTTTAAACAGTCACATCAACAGACCTGGCCAGAGATCACATGCTGACTGCTACCTTCCTAATTGGTACAATGTAACAGACACCCATAAATCCACTCACCAGCCTCAAGTGAACCTGGTCCTCTAGGAAGAAAATGCCCCACACCTCATCTCTTTTCTCACTCAATTTACAGTTGCTTAGCTGAGGGGGGGGGAGTCACGGATGCTGTGACCCTGGGCAGCACTCTGCCCTGGAGATTTGGTCACCGCAGTCCTGCCCCTTCACTTGCAAGCTAGGCTGCTCAAAGCATGGCTGCTCACTTTGGCAGGCCTCACTCCGAGTGGCATGTGACTGTGCCAAGAATGACGGTGGGGCGGGTAGGAGAACCTGCTCGCTTCACAGCCATTCTTGGCGTGGTTGTTCAGAGCGAGGCCATCTGCTTCTGCTGAAGAGGCCAGCTTTGCCCTGAGCATTCTGGAAGTAATTGTGGTGATATCACATCACCACAATTATTTCTGGGGTGGAGTAGGCATCAGGATGACTGGTCAGCTAAATCGCTGCCAGTTTGCTCACTTATATATTTTCAAAATGTTCCAGGTTTTTTCTTGTTGCATGCAAATTTGGAGTAGGAATCTTCATTATTGCTGCACACCTCTTTAGGACTCGGCCCCAACACAGAGTAGCAACCCAAAGAAATTACTTCTGTATGGTCAGGGCTCCACATGGCAACATATGACTGTGGCCTAATGCAGTGACCAGCACATTACTATATCTTGCAGCTGTGAAAAGCAATCCCACAGAAACAGTTCACATCAGCATATTACCACGATCAATGTATATACAGTCTCCATCACTTCAGCCACTTAAGTCCTTAAATCTTTTTATGGAAAATTACCTACCACTGACTCTGGCTTGGTGGGGAAAGTGGCTTTTCCAAGTCAGTCTCAGATTCCTGCTTATTGATGGCACTTTCCTGGAGGTTGTTCTTCTGGTGCTGGCTGATCATGGCTGCCACAGTTGCCTGAACTCTAGAGATGTCCCTTTGTGTACTCTGGACTGCAGCATGTTCTTCTGAAAGCAGTACTCTACAGCCTCTCAGTTGCCCTTGCCTCTTCATTAACAGGCCTGGGCTGATAGCTAAGTCAGCTTCTGAGCCATTGACATTACCTTGCTCTATGGAAAAAGATTCAGCTTCAATGGCAGTTTCTTCAAGGGAACAGACTTTTTCAGTGTTGCTGTGGTCAATAGCAGCCTGTTCATGACAGCAAGCCTCAGAAGCCAGCCCTTGCAGTTCCTGGCCAAGTGAATCCTTAGGTAGGTTCCACCACAGATCATATAGCTGTCCATAAGCCACAAATGCCTCTAAACTTGTGTAAGCCGCCATGGCCCAAGAGTTAGTGCTGTCCAGCTTGTCTCTCAAATGATCACAGCCTGCCAAAAGAAATTTAAACACATTTGGAAATATTGTGCATAATGCCTTCTCCAAAATCAGTTCCACATCAGGAAATTCCAAACTGCATTCCAGACAAATGAATATAAGTAAGTGCTATATATTGAATCATTATAATGATTATAATTATAAATAATTAGTTAAAGACCAGAAAAATACCCCTGCAGGCATATGGTCCATACATTCATGGATCTGCAGAACATTTATTGAACCAACAACAGGAAATGCTGTACTGAATTCTTCTCTAGCAGTTTATAAGATAAGAAAATGAATCCAGTTATTGTGAAATGAGTCCTTCTAGTTAATCAGCTAGAGCTCTAGTTCATTAAACACATTTGTACTATTTAAACATACTTATTATTTAAACAGATTAAATACGCAATCCTACTCCAGATTTAACTGGATCAAAGCCTGCTCTTTATGAGATGAGATGAAAGAACAGCAACCTTAATAATCACGAGGATGCACATGGCTGGATCCAGGTTAGTTGGTCACCTTGCCCCCAAAAGTTTTTAGAGATGGGATAGATACAATAATAGCAAATACTGCACATTTGGATGAACTGGCAAAGTAAGGTTCTTGGTTAGTGTACATTCTGAGGCTTTTGCGGTCAGCACTGCTATTATCACAATTAAAATTATGGAGGTTCAATTGCCACAGTCTAGTAAAAACTTGAGCACCTAACATTTTGCCCCCATCTTGGGTGGGCATTCTCAAAAGATTTTGAGAGCACAAAGACACACCTGCAATCTTGGTTGTTGTGATCAGGAGGGGTGGCTTGGGAGGGGAGCATGCAAGCCCAAGGCACATCTGAACATAGCGATGTAAGCAGAAGCTCCAACCTCAGAAGTTTCTTCCATTTCCAGTATGCTATATGAATTATGAGCCAAGGAGGCTTTACTTCAGCCTTCTAATTAAAGTCATAACACCTGCCCACCAAATGTTTTCCTAGCTGGCTTAAGAGGGCTTAACTGGTGAAGGTGGCTGCAGCAATGGGGGGGGGGGGGACATGACAGGGTATTAACACTTTTTTCCTTTTTTTCTGCATCTCACTGCAGTTACCATTGGCTTCAGCTGTGTAGTGCTTCAGGCTGACAGCATTCTTGGTAGCCTGGTTCCTGCTGGTCATTATTTTCCAGAATGTGTCAGAAAATGGCCGTAAATCATGTGAAAGGACCTGTTCCTGGCACATTCTAAAGATGGAAAAAAATGGTTACTGGCCACCGAGAATGCTTTCGGTACTTGAAGTGCTGCTGACCCTTTTGGTGCCAGAAGAGGCATAGCAAAAAAAAAAAGTTTTGCTTTTAAAGAAAAAAAGCCTTATTGCTGCTACTCGCTGTCAGAAGTTACAAGTTGCCTAAGCACAAAGGTAAGTAGTTAAAAGTCAAGGTGACTTTACCTCTAGGAAAGAGGAGGTTGCAAATCTCTTGCATAAGAGTGAAGTTTCCAGCCTCATAGCTGCGGGTCACTGCTCCAAGGATGGCTTGAACTGCCTCTTCCCAGGAACCTGTCTGATGACTCAGAAGTGCTAAGGTCAGATCATGAGAGATATGGAACAGGAGCTAGAGAAAGAAAAAGAGGAATCAAAAGTTTTCTCTAGATCAAACTTCACTAAGAAGGAATGAACAAGCTGAATTAAGGCTGACAACGCAGTTGGTATCAAAGTCCTATACCGAGCAGTCTATTTTCTACATTGCTGCTTTCAGCTGTGGTGATCTTGGGGACCCAAGTCATCATTTATAAAAGCTTAATAGGGATTAATTACAATCACTGATCTGACTTACTTGGGAACTCAGGCCACATCTGTCAAGCTGCCTCCCCATTGATACAGCTTTAACTGCACAATTCTTTGCTGATACATCATTATGTAGATCAGCATTTCTCAAGTGTACTCTTAGGAGCCATGGAGCTCCATGAGATCCCTTAAGGGACTCCAGAAGCAAACCGTAAGTGGCCATCATCTGTCCCCTGCCCAGTTTGCACTGGTGCTCTGGGGCTACCCTAGACTCGGTGCATGCGCTCGCAAGGTCTCCCGAGACTACTTTTAGGAGTGAAAATGGCTCCTGAGATAGAAAAGTTTAAGAACTGCTGGTGCAGATGAAAGCTTGCACCATTAACAAAGTAACAAAGGCTATTCTGAGTTTTCTACCACTTATTCTTCCCATTCCTTTTTTTTTGGGGGGGGGGAGAAATCAGTAATTTTGTCACAGTGTAGGAGACAATGTGCACAAAGCTCTTCAGCAATTCCTGATCTCGTTTTCAAGTGTAGGTTCAAAGCACAGATCAATAGTGGGGAATGGCAGAGAGCACTTGTGCCAACAACAATTGCTTTGCAGAGCATTGAATTTTATCTCCAGGTGTAAAAAGAACTATCATTTTTGATGTGCAATTTGCCAGAATACAGAAGAGTCCAACTGGGAGGGTAGGGGCATCTTTTTTCAGGATAGTTTCTTGCAAGTTCCTGATTTTCTACCTTTACACACCTCTCACACCCTAATCTTCTAAGAATCTCAACTCTTTCCTTAGATCACAATAAAACACAGGAGCCAAATTCTGAAAAATAAAGCATGCAAGTCAAGGAAACTGATGCATGCTTTCTCAATGTGCATAACATAGTCACAGAGAAGCAATATGGGATTTCTTGACTCAGTATATACGGTACAACATTTTGTTAAGAGCTTTCATCAAGTCTAGTCCCCGTAGTGCTACTGTCCTCATACGGTCTAATTCTGCCCCCTGTTCAAAGGCAATAGGTAGTACCCAAAGTTTTCATGCTTCAGAGGGAGAAAAACTGTAGAAGCTGCCCAATTTTGGCAGCCTACAGAGATAATGAATCAAATTACCTGCCTGGGAGGAGTATTGCTGGTAGATGGAGGATACTCAATGATTCGCAGTTGCTCATACATGTACTGAGCCTGTTTAGCAGTATTCACAGCAAATATGCTTTGCCACACATCAGTCACCATTTCTACGAAAGAGCAATCTTGCTTCACTGTCCAGCTGTGATAGCAAGGTGAAGATGGACTTCTGGTTTCCACTGGATTCTTTTCATTAAGACACTTGTAAAGCAATTCATTAAGACAGAACACCAATCTATGACCCTAGAAATAAACAACATTGTGAGGAAAGGGAGATTCCAAGACCAACAGATTTAAAAAGCAAAGAGAAAAAAGCCAACCCATATCAGGGTAGTGTGTTTTGCACAACTCCTTGTGTAATGTACTTAAGCCATTTCTGCCCATTATATATACATAGCAGGGGTCAAATATGTACACCTGCGAGATGGGTAAAAATGGGTTAAGTTAAAGAGATAACTAGATAAACACTATGCAAGGTCATGCAAAGTGAAAAGCAAAAAGGAAAAGAGCCTCCTGAAAGGTTTTATTGAAAACGTGGATATTCAATAGAAACCTCACTGGCTGACTTCTTTCAAAATATAGCAAGTACATTTATCTATAGCAGGGGTCTCCAAACCCCAGCCTGGGGGCCAGATGCAACCCGCAGCAAGCCTCTTTCTGGCCCACGGCCAACCTCTTGTCTCCTGAAAGCCTCTGGCCCACTCAACTGAACATGACCAGAACTGTGCTCTGATAGTGTCTGGAGGGTTTTCTGAGGGCTAGAGAGGTTGAACAAATGAGCCCATTCATTCATTTAATTCATTCACCTAAGTTCAATCTCTAATTTATTTATTTAAATTTTATATTTAAATTTTTTTTCCAGCCCTCCACACCACACCAGATATTTGATGCAGCCCTCTGGCCAAAAAGTTTGGAGACCCCTGATCTATAGGATTTCCTGACTGCAGTTATACCTGTACTCATAACCTGAAAGACAATTACAGCGCATTAAATGTGTGACTGTCTTTCTGGAAACTTCGCAGTCCCACAGCTGTATTTCAAACCAGCTAGGAGCAGTCTCTGAGAATCCAATATGTCAATGCAGAAAGAATGTTAGTATTGCTGAGCACAATTCAGAGTGCTGGTTTTAAAGGCCTTCAGGGTTTGGACTCTGGATACCTCTAAGAATGCCTGTCCTGTATCAGCCTACCCATGCACTAAGATAATCCTCCAGGGACTTTTCTCCACATGCCCTTACTATCTGAAATGAGGCAGGCAATGACCAGAAAGAGGGATCTTTCAGTGGTCGTATCCAGAGAAGCATGCATGACTCCTACACTTACTTGTGGGTGTATATGTGTGTGTGTGTGTGTTGGGGGAGGGAGAGAATCCACATCATTTATCTACATATACAAATAAACTTGTGCTTAGAGGGGTAGGAAAGTTCACTTGCTGGGAGTGTCCATGTCTTTTAAAGTGTGGGGCTGGCAAATGCAGAAGCATGGGGCAAAAGTATAGTCCAGCCAGAACTTTGTATTTCTTAGAAACATAAGCCAACACTCATCATGCAGCCCACATGCGTTTTTGTACTATACAATTTTGACATATTCTCCGTATCTTACATTTATTTAGCAGTTACTAAAGAAGTTAGTCAATGGGTCCAACTTCATGACTAATGTCACTTAGGATACAACTTTGTATGTTTAGAGGAGCAACAGTAAAACTTATATTTGTTTCTTGCACATACGAAGACACTAAGCAAAATCACTTATCTGAAGACAAACAGCCTGATCCTATGGGCTGGATACACTGGTGGACCACAAGATCTGCCAGCATAACCTGCAATCTGCTGGCATAACTCAATATGTTTAACAGAGGTCATGGATTGTGTTTTATGGGCTTGTGAGTGCATTTTAATATCTTTGTGTTCCAGATAGATCACAAAAGCTTCCTCCTTCCCTCAACACCAAACATAAATGGCATTTTTAAGGAAGTTTAAAAATATGAGTTTTTAGCCATCAATTTCTATCTATTGTAAGCAGAAACAGTCACTTGGGCTGCAAACCTAAACACACCTTGCCCCTGAGCAAATAGGATCAAGCTTGTGCAAAGGCATATCATGGACAAACCTGAAGTAGTATTAAAGCACACTAACCAATAAGCTCTCATGCTGCTGGAGGACATCTTGTGCCCCGACCCAGTTCCTAGAAGACAGAAGCTCCTGGGCACATCTTAGGGAGAACGTCATTGACAGATCCTTTTCTCCAGTTATAAGAGCTAGCTCAGCAGCAGTTTTAAGGGATGCAGTATCTCCCTTTTTAGCCAGCACTTTGGCTGCATCATAGGCACAGGCAGCTCCCAGGTAACTAGAAAGGAACCGTTAACACAAATGGTCACTTTGGTATTGCAAGAAACCCTCAATGCACCAAAAAGAAATAGCTTAATATGCTTCATTTCAGAATCCATAACATTCTACTTTCTTTGTACTTCCTCTCTTCTCAAGTACACAGCCATCAAGGCTGATACTGGGTGACTTAAAGACAGATTGCCACATTACACACATAATTCCTATTCTGAATGTCAAAGTATGAATACAATTATGTGCCTATCTTCTCAGAAGTAAGTTTCATTGTTTTCAATGGAGCTAACTCCCAGAAAAGTCTGCACAGGATTGCAGCCTGAGACTTTTATATGCAAGATGATATATATATACACACAAGAACAAACTAACAGTATTTGGAATTTAGTAAGCAGCATGCAGATTTGGAATTTGGTAAGATCATGTCACCACCTTCTTCCTAAACCACAGAGGGGAACTGAAGGCACACAACTATAAATTAGGAATACAGAAAATCCAGATCAAGTAATTCAAGGAAGAGCAGTATCCACACTGCTGACCACTTCAGATTTCACGTGGATAGCAAATTCCAGTTACTTTGAAATGAGTAGCGCTAGCAGTTAGCCACATTTCCCAATATGTCTACTACAGTTTTCTGAAGTTCTATAGTATGGCACCATTCATCAGTGTTGGACATCTCAGAAACAAAAGGCATCCCCCGAAACAATCACATTCTTAAACAAGTTTTGCAACTATATTCACAACAGCTCTCACTGAAGGAAAAGCAGTTTGCTTGCACTGGTACCATTTTGCTGCCATGGAATAATGGCCATCCTTCTCTAGAACAGCTGCCCAGCTGGTGTGTAGATCTTTCAGAACTGGATCTTCAGGACGCAGCCTAGCCTTGGCAATTACGATGGCTTCCCTGGGGCAAGCAAGAAGTGTTTTTTTAAAAAACAAAGACATATCGTTTTGTTTCACTGCATGAATGTAATTCTATTTTCCGTATCGGAGAAAACTCTGTTTCACTTTAAAAAGAGACATCAACATTGATTTTGAAATGAATGCCAGATGCAAGGGAGGGCACCAGGATGAGGTCTCTTGTTATCTGGTGTGCTCCCTGGGGCATTTGGTGGGCCGCTGTGAGATACAGGAAGCTGGACTAGATGGGCCTATGGCCTGATCCAGTGGGGCTTTTCTTATGTTCTTAAATGGCTGAACCAAACCAGGATGCCAGGAGTTCAATAAGCCAGTAACTGAGAGCAGAAAATTGGAACGCTTCCAAGAATGTGGCTTATTATTATCTCAGGCCATACTTCGAATGAATTTCACAAAGGTCT
The DNA here is from genome assembly GCF_035046505.1 of Tiliqua scincoides. NCBI lineage: Eukaryota > Metazoa > Chordata > Lepidosauria > Squamata > Scincidae > Tiliqua > Tiliqua scincoides. The sequence goes on from NC_089822.1 coordinate 196,625,787, forward strand.
GGTTTAGATATGCATGTGCATCAGACAGGAGTTTCTGGGCACATCAGAAGAAGTACATTGATAGAACCTTCTCCCCACTCATCAGTGCCTCATCGGCTGCAGCTGCGAGAAATGTAGGGTAATTAAAAAGGACCCAATCACAACATGTCACTTTGGCACAGCAAGAAAACCTTCATTCACCTAACAGAAGTGGCCTAATATGCTTCATTTTACGACTGACAGGCATCCTAATTCCCTTTTAGCTCATTCCTTCATGAAGTACCCACATGAGCCTGTACTTCTGGCCATGGATTTATTTTAAAAATCACATTTCCAAGTAGTGCCCCCATCCCACCCCCTTATAGCTCTAGTCTGTCGGCTTTGTGTGACTAGAAAGTTCCTATAAGTGCATACACAAATCTAGAAACAGCACTGAAAAAGGAGGATGAAATTATGACAAATGCCAATTTATGACAATTTCAGAATAGAAAGAGAACTTGCAGTGCAATCTTATGCATGTTCATTCAGAAGGAAATAGGCATCTACCCTCTAATATAAGCATTCAAGATTGCAGGTGTACAGTATTAAATAGGAAACCACACACACAGCTCTAATGTTGGCCTGTTATGGGAACTGAAGGATAAATTAATAGCAATATACAGGTTGAGTCTGTTTCCATTCCCAGAACTCATGTGGATGGCAAAAATCGCATTAAAGTAAACCCATTTAAAAAACAATGTCCCTTTGCTACATGATTTAAAAACAGCCTTGCTGACCTTTGTGATGTAACACAGAGTCATTAGGCAGACAATCCATCATTCAAACTCTCTTCAGGCTTCACTCTGAGATAACTACACCTTCCTTCACCCAGAGGACCCCTCCTTTCACCTAGATTGCAGTGCTGGGAATGAATGCAAAGTGATTATCTTTCTTTCATGTACTCAGGGGGAAGGGAGGGGTTGCTTGCCTTGGAGTGAAGATGTTCTAAGTGCCTGGAGAGAGAATGATTGATAGACTGTCAGCCAGCTGCCCTCTCTGGCATTAATGAGGCTACTGTCAAATGACTTTCCTTTAATTTAAAGGGCCCTTCTCATTGCTTTGAGATAAAACCGCAGGTGAAAAATCTGTGGATAATTAGGTTATACCTGTACTTAAAAAAACCCCAAAATTTCAGATTCATATACAAACTAACAGCACAATCCTGAGCTACACTTGGGCCAGGACCAGAAGAGTTGCAAACATGCCATAAGGCAGGTTTGCGCCTCCTCATGAGTTGGCTAGACCAGCACACAGAGATGTGCTGGTCTGCGGAGGCTGGAATAAGCCTCTGTGCCGACGGAAGCACTGAGTCTTGTGTCAGTCAAGCTCAGCTGACACAAGACTCTGGGGTGGGCGGAGAGGAGGCAGGAGTTCCAGGATGGGGGGAGGATGGATGATGGGGGGATGGGCGGCCCCGGTGGTGGGCGAGTGAGGAGCAGGGGGAGGGGCTGAGATCTGACATTTATGCTGGCTCCCAATCCCCGTTCCCGGGGAGTTCAAAGCAGCTTCAAGCTGCTTCGCTCTCCAGACTTGTGCCACCTCAGGAGGTGGCGCAAGTCCAAGGTGACTCATAGGTGCAAGGGTGGGTTACCCAGAGGTAAGGGGGAAAGTTTCCCCTTACCTCTGGCTGAGCTGCTTTAGGCACTTATCCTGCGCTGGATACAGTGCAAGCCTCTTGGCTTGCCTGTTCCAGCACAGGACAGAATTGCGCCCTAAGAAAATTATTTCATTCATTTGAAAAAAATTTCAGCCCACCTCTCCCTTGCCAAGGCAAAAGCCCAAGGCAGCTTCACATCACCTATTCCATTCTTCTTGGCATTCCAGTTCTGCAGATTCCTATAATCATCTCGTGCAAAATAAAAGTAACCCTTGAGCATATGCGAGCACTTGCCCCCCCCACACACTTCTCATCTCTCAACCCTGAAACTCATCAAAACAGGAGGAGTGTACTCACCTGAAACAACTGTGTGATTTCAGCAGCTCCACAGCTTCATACACTTTATGGAGAGAGAGGAGATGGGAAGCGGCCTTGACATACTGTTCCTGAAAACACAGCTGCTTTACAAAGGCTTCCACTGTCCATGCCCAGGCTTGATAACCAGCTAAAGAGAAGGCCAAACAGTACATTATTAACTCACTACCACAGAAAATGAAGTGAATACACCTGGGGAAGGATGCTTTGCAAGCTGAACCGTGAGAAATGTAGGGCTCAATCATATTCAGTGCGCACCGGTGTGCACTGTCGCAAATGTGCCATAAAGCATGTTTGCAGGTCCTAGCACTGGTGAAGCACCAGAGTTTCACTACTTGGCAGTCACGCAGACCACTGGGCAGCAGAGAGGTAAGTAGGGGTGTGATGGGAGGTAGGGAGGAAGCGTTCAGGGGCGGAGGGAGGGTGGGAAGGAAGCATGCCGGGGGAGGGAGCGGGGCAGGAGGAAAGCAGGACCAGTGGAGCTCATCCGCAGAGGCTCTTCTATGCCAACCTTTGAGTAGCCCCATTGCAGGGCTACTCATTTTATCCAGCAGAAGGGGACAAAAGTCCCTTTCTCCTCAGGAGGCAGCGGCAGCATTTTCAGCACCACTGTAGCCCTGAATGCCAGGGAACTCAGGATTGGGCTGCCAGCCTGTACTTCTCCAAATCTTGCAGCATCTAGTCAGGAATGATTCTCAAGTATGGGAAGGAGAAGGAGGGACATATCTAATCTGTGTCATTCAACTTTAGGAACTGGGACTCTGACATCAGCTTCAAGAAGAATTCATTGAGATCTCAGCTGAATGTGGGACTTATCAGTTCCTTCACCACAAAATGTCTATTCTTCTTACCTAGTAGGTAACTAGGTTTAATCAAAACATAACCAAACTATTTGGTGGCAAAGTAATTCTTGAACATCAAGCCTACCCATGGGTGCTAAGGCCACGAGTTGGTCTGTCAGCTCTCCCCTTTCTGCAGCTGACTGGAGAGCAACCTTCAGATCTCCTTTCCATACCATGAGCTGCTGAAATAACTCTGGGTGTCCATTCTCTAAGTGGCTTTTACCTGCAGGGAAACAAAACATGCTTCTTGGTTAAGTAAAAAGCACTAAGCAGGGCACATATCAATCAATGGAACAAGACCTGTATTTAAGGAGGAAACCTACAATTGATTTATCAGGCCCTCAGAAGAATAGGATGGAGGTCTACAAGTCTTCACTAACTCCCCCCAACCAAAACTTATGTTCTGTTGTTGGAATAGATATTGGTAGCATGACATATATTTAATATTGTACAGATCTTATGGTAAGCCTGCTCTTGATAACTGGCTGAAAGCTTCAACTGTTACAGATTACAGAAACCTGACTTGAGTGTTGCACTGCTAAGAAAAGGATGACAATGCTCTAAAGGTCTATGCCGTTTTAAACAAAATTCTAGGTAAAAAAAAATTTTTTTTTAAAGAATCAAGGTGCTGTTTTAAAGTACTTAAAAGCACAAGAACAACAACTTCCAAGAGTCATGCTTCTTGCCCATGGATGAAAGGAAAAATGCTTTTTGTTTCAATGTTATTAACTAGGAACTATCTGTGCATCTGCTCTGGCAGAGGAAAGGTGGGATATAAATGTTTTTTAAAAATGAATAATAAATCAATAAACTATTAGATTCTGTTTTACAGGACAAGTTCCAAAATGTGCGATGTGCACATAGTCATGCAAAAGTTCCTAGGCACTGCACCATGCTTTGCATCCATTTCATCCCACTTACAAAAGAATGGCAAAATCTGATCTGCAGGACCAATCACTAACCTTCTGTCTCCATCATCTTATATAGGGCAGGTCTATCTGTGAACAGCCCGAAACGGACATGATCTGCTGAACAAGAGGGTAAATCCTCCTTCAGATCTACAAGCAAAATGAGAATCAGATTAACTTCCATTTGTCATGCAATACCCCATTAGCAGAAAGAGATTGTAAAATCATCGTTATAATTCTTTCTTAAAGTACCATTTGTGCACAAACTCATACAAAAAGTTTGCCATCTCGAACTGCAAACACTTTAAAATGATCCACAAATAGATCTTCACCCCCAATATTGTCACTCAGGTGGAGATTCTCACAAAGCTATCAATCCTACATTCCTTTTAAGACCTTGCATTTGAAAGTAGTTTCTCCACTTAATCTCTGGAATTACTAAATATTGCCAAACACAAACATTACAGGCACCCTGCAGTAGTGTGGATGGTTTCCTTATTGAACTACAAGGAACAGATTAGCTTTTAGCTGAAGAACAAACAAAGGGATAGACATAGAATTTCCTCCTCTTCAATGCTTGCTCAAATTAAGCTCCAGATTAGAAGTTCACACCTGGTAAAACTGTTCTAAGAAAGTCCTTCTGCCTCTAACATTCTTTTTTTAAAGCCTGTGAACAGGGGCACTATGGCATGTAAAGCGGGAGCAGCCATTTTTGTTTATGCAGAGTCCCTTCATGATTCAATGAACTGAGAAGGAGGATGTATTCCCTAAGTGAGCAAGGTTGTAATGATCGAATACAGTGGCACATTACGACACACTGTGCTGCTAGCATGCCAATCTAAAGCATTTTGTAAAGCAGCACAAGCATGCTCCTGATTTGCTTCATTTGAAGTAGGCATGTGCTAGTGCAGCAAGTCACAGGATCAGACTATTAAAGCAATTACATTTAAAACCACCTAGAAAGTCTCCTGACATACACATACTTTGAAGGACACATGCTATAAATGAACACAGAAACTGCTCAATCATCAATATAAATTTTCCCATCCATACCTCTGGAGTGTAAGCAAGTTGCCAGTTTCAAACAGTCTTGGTGCAGTTCTTCTTTTGATCTGTGATCCATAGATATACTGAGAGGTAGGATTGAGCGAGGTTTTTTCTTCTTCACAGACAAATCTGACCCTAAAAAAGTATTTATCATCTTGTAACTAGACCACAAACACAGATGCCATTCATAAGGTTCCTGAAAATCATTCCGGACAATGGTAATGCATTCAAATCAGACAACTTTATGGACAAAACATGCATACATGTTACGAATGTGTACAAGGCAATGATGGTGCAATTTAACTCAAATTTCACTTACTGACTTTCACTGAAAGTTATTATCATTCATTATTATTAATCAGAAATTAAGAGTTTGTATGTGGAACTCAGTGGAGCAGTATGTAGCAGATGGCAAAAGCACGATGACATGTGCACAGCTACAGCCCAACAACTTCTAGGTCACCACTACTTCTATAACTTGAACACAGAATATAGTTCTAGATGTCCCTTGCCAGAATAAACACATGACTTGCAAAATGGTGCTTAGGAACACATATTAAAATTGAAAAACTTGAATAAAAAAAGAAAAAAGAAGTTTTGAATTCATAGGTTTTGTTAAGTTCTTTCTCTAACGCTAACCACATTTATGTTCCAGTCATTTCCAGAGAGAAGTATGTATACCCTCTAATCTTTAACTCCAAGATAAATGGAATTTGGTCTGAATCCATGCTTGAATCCTCCTTTTCAACATTTTCTTGTTTCAGTTACAGAGCATCTCAGTGTATCTTCTACCACAGGGGTGCCCAAACCCTGGCCCTGGGGCCACTTGCGGCCCTCAATGTGGCCCTCAGGGAGCCCCCAGTCTCCAATGAGCCTCTGGCCCTCCAGAGATTTGTTGGAGCCCACACTGGCCTGAAGCAACTGCTCTCAGCGTGAGGGCAACTGTTGCTGGAGCCTGCGCTGGCCCGACACAATGTTCGACCTCTCGCGTAAGCTATGGGACAAGGGCTCCCTCCACTGCTTGCTGTTTCACATCTGTGATGCTGTAGTGGCAGCGAAGGAAAGGCCAGCCTTGCTTTGTGCAAGGCCTTTTATAGGCCTTGAGCTATTGCAAGACCTTCATTCGTTCATATAAGTTCATCTTTAACATATTCATTTATGTAAATGTATGTAAATTTATTCAAATTTTAAATGTAAATTTATTCTTTTTTACCCCTGGCCCCCGACACAGTGTCAGAGAGACGATGTGGCCCTCCTGCCAAAAACTTTGGACACCCCTGTTCTACCACACAGCAGGACACTGAAATGGAGTTACTAACAGAGAGGAGGTTTTTTCAAAGCAGGAGAAACATGACCCCATTTCACATAACTTACTTAGATATTTCCATTATTCTGAAAGATGCACACTCACCTGGCTTTATCTGATCCCTCCTCACAGGAGGGATTTTGAGGACAGTGGAAGGTTTTGCAAGGTCTGGCACACAGGCAAGTGGTGGATGTGCCGAGGGATCTTTGTGAACTGTAGCACCCAATGAAGAAAAAAAAAATACAGATTTGTACAATGCATTTGCTTAGGCTCTAAGCCAGCCATTTTCAACCACTGTGCCATGGCACACTGCTGTGCCCCGAATGGTCCCCAGGTGTGCAACGGGAATTTGGGAGAGGGTCAATAGGACCATTAGGAGATGTGAGCCCCCACTGACAGCACAGTGTGCCTTGTCAATTATCAAAAAGCTGATGGTGTGCCTTGACCATTTTAGTGTCTGGCTGCCGGTGTGCTGCGAGGTGAAAAAGGTTGAAAATCACTGCTCTAAGCAGACACAACAGCTGCCCAGAAACAGAAAGCACCTGAATGCTGTGCAAAAATGGATGTTTTAGCAGTTAGTAAGAAGCAGATAAACATTTCACTACTTTGGTTTCAAGATTGGTTAGGAAAAGGTAACCTCTGAGAGCACTAAAAAGAAGCCACACCGATTTGACTGAAAAAAGTCTGGTGGGTTTCAGAGGCACACAAGAAAGCGCAGAAACAGGGAACAAAGTCACCTATATTCCTCACCACATGTAACACAGAGTTTGCCTACAAAATGCACACTGGTTGCAGAACACAGGGAGAGAGAAATTCTACTTTGTCCAAAGGCTTGGCTTTTGAAAAAAAAAATAATAATAGACAATATCTATGGCCAGTAAGGTATTTTCCATAATCACTTAACTTTTTGATTTTTATAAGCATTGCTCTTGAGATTAGTAAAAAATCATGATATCCCACTACTACATTTGTGGACTTCAAAGGGCTTTCTGCTCCCTTGACTAACTAAGATCAGAAGGAATTGTGGACAGATTTTGTGAACACACACAAAAATACAGCTGGAACCTGCTAAATACCTTCCACAGAAATTCCTTCCGCTGGCTCTTGTTCCTGTTGCTCCTTTTCTCCCTCTTGGTCCGACAGACCATTCTCCTCCAAGAAAGACTCTCTCACACTCTCACCACCATTTACTGACTCACTCACATCCTGTGATGAAGGCCACTTCCCGGGCAGCTTCTTCTTTTTCTTGGTCTTTGGTTTGGGTTGAGAATTTCTCTTCTTCTCCAACTCAATACTCTTCCTACCTGATGAACAACAAAAAGTAAGAGAAGTGTTCTGAAAATACTGTTTTGCATTTCAAAAGGTTTCAAAGAAACTGGAAGAGGGAGGAATTCAAAACATACATAATATCTTCTGAAGATCTTTTGGAGCATGATGGCTGATACACCAATGCAACACGAGAGTTATGCACGAAACGCCCTGTACTGATGAGCACTGTTTTTTAAATGGGGGACCCATTCCCTAATCCCTAGGACCCATTCCCCCAAGAACAATGCAATGGAAACATGCTATTTCTTCTCTCTGAGCCAAAGGAGGAATATTACCAGACGGTCTCTTTCATGCCTGCCTTTCTGACTTACAGAGGTTCACTAAGACTATATTTGAGAAACACTGAATGAAAATACAGCAAGTGTTATCGCATAGTATTATTTCTCTGCCATTGCTGCTACCTCCATGTTGGGGTCAAAACATCAACAATATACTATATTTACCTTGGGGAGGGCGGCTGTGCTTCTGCTTTACTGCCACCCATTTATGAACACAAAAGTCATCGGCTCCAGTATATATACAGTCTGCTTCCACAGGGGACCACTGCACACACAGCAGCCTGCCCCGGTGTCCCCTGTAATTGTGCAAAGGCTCTTCCTTTAAAACATCCCAGACCTGTAAATAAGGTATCTCATTTGTCAAAAGTTGATGAGAAGTCAGATATGGACTGTACCAAAGCAGAAAGCTATTTTTTTTCCTGTAGCATTCTACATTATTTCCTCACTAAAAGCAACCCTGGTTACCTGACAGTGGAGATCTTAATTTAGAGCACAGATGATGTGCTAATATATTCATTTATGTTAATTTATTCATATTTGAAAATAAACTCTTTTATTTCCAAGCCCCCAATACAGTGTCAGAGAGATGATGTGGCCCTCCTGCCAAAATGTTTGCCCACCCCTGAAATATAGCATGAGGAGTTGCTGCATCAGCTCTTGGCTGCATCAGCTGCATTCCCTTGGTAAGAAGAGAAACTCTTTTACTCCTTATTCATTTGATGAGCAGCAGCAGGGAAGCAAATATTATTGGAATGAAAAATGAAGTTGTTCACCACCCTACCTGGGCAGTGCCATCATAACAAGCAGATACCAATCTTCCATCATGATGTGGGCTCCAAGACAAGCTGGTGATCTTAGCTGTGTGACCAGCCAGAGTACGAAAGGGCTCAGTTATTGTCACAGGTGTCTCTGAAGAATTCTCTAAAAACATAATGCAAGTAGTTGGAAGCTATCAGACAAAATGTCACTAAAGAACAAAGACTGACATAGACAATCCCACTGCCATTTGATTTGAGTCCTCCTGACATCTGTGCAGTGCAGACACAGGTGAACAGCAGTGTAAGAGAAGTATATACGCAATTGTGGGCACAATCCAATCTGGCACTTGGGCCAATGCAAGTCCCTTGTGCCGGCCAGGGAGTGTCGCAAAAGTGCCATAAAGCAGTTCTGCATCACTCATTGGGGAGATAGGCCAGCACATGAATTTGTGCTGACCTCCCAATGATGCTGCAGGCCCCGGGGAGAGGGTGAGATGCGCCGGCTGAGCTCGGCCAACACAGGGGTCGGGGGGTGGGGAGGGTGGGCAGCAGGCAGGGCTGTGGGTGGGCAGGTGGGGTGCCGGAGTCGTCAGGTGGCGCAGATCCAAGTAGATCCATTGGGGCTGTTGCATTGTGACGCAGGGTAAGAGGAAACATCTCCTGTTACCTCGGGCTGCTTTTGGCCCCAAACTTGCGCTGGATGCAGCACAGGCCCGCTGGCCTGCTTGCTTCCAGTACAAATTAGGACTGTGCTCTGTGCATAAACAGAATCTCTTACAATGCTCAGTGCTACTAATCTTAACAGGCAGCCTCTGCCTTGCTCCATCTTTTCACTGAACTCTCCAGGGATAGCTTTATATAATCAAATGTCTCCAAATTGCTAAGCTTACATGCTTCAGTCAGAACTATTTACAATGTTAAGGTTAGAATCTTATACACGCTTGCTTGAGAGTAAGTCCCAATGAACCCAGTGCAAAAGACAAAGCCTAAAATTGTGCTGCAAGGCTACATTCTTGTTTCTGCAATCCAGGAAGAAAGCTCTACTGAACACAGTTTAGCTAGGTAACAAGTAGACCTGCATAAGGGTTGTACTAAGAGTTAAAAACAGGTGGCATTGAACAAAAAAACATGTTACCATCTGACTGGGTGCCACATTAGAACATTTCGCTACAGTAAATGATTACTCAATGCATTCCCTGCATCTCACCCACCCAGTTCACTTACACCTACTGGGATGCAGCACAGAACAAACAAATAACGTAAGATCAGGCTTTTGATTTGGTATAATAATTACACACACTCTGCAAAATTGGACTGCATGTTTTTCTGGTGGTGTACTCAAGCTTTTAGTCATGCTGCCTACCATTTGCTACTCGCATATATGCTAGTTCTGCAGCACGGTGTCATCAATCAGCACGTTTCTCTTAGATCATGGGCTCTTCAACCATCTATAAACACTAAGCTTTGACGAAGAGAAATTATCCCTTCAGTTATATAGTGGTAATTTCAGTTACAAAAAAGCAAGACTTCAGACCATCACTATCACCCCCTTGACATTCCTGGGATTTACTAAAGTGCCCCAACACAACCAACTAAATAATGAAGAATACTGTAGCAAATGAACCCATGGAAAAGGCAGAATGCCCCCCCCCCCCCAAATGGGAAGGCAATAGCATCATTGCCGGTTTATTGCCTGGAAAAATACTGACTGACAGCAAGATGTAAAAGTGTAAGCACTACTCACCTATGGCAGTCTTGACATTATGCACATATATTACAGCATTGTTTGAGCCCGAGGCTAACATATAACTGAGTTCTGGCTGTGTCCCATAGCCATGATGCCAGCGAATAGCATTGATGAGTTTGTGGTGTTGAAGGATGGTGCACAGCAACTTCAAGTCAGGAGCCTGAAATATTTCAATTGACCTGGAATGTTTTAATAAAAACAAAAAAGTGAAGAATGAATGATCAATTAACACAGTAAACTCTACCCCCTTTCTAACACAGTGCAAAAATCCTCTCAATGTCCAACATGTCTGAGTTCCTCTGAACACGACCATCTCCATTACGAATACATTCCTAATACATACATTCCTTGTGCAACTTACACATGCATGCCAGATGTGCCAAACTTCAGTTGAGACAGATTTGCTTAAATATCAAGTAAGCTTGATCAACACAAAGGCAACTTTCCTCCAAAGCGTTATAGATATGATACCATTACAGAGTATTGGATAAAGCAATAAAAGCTCGCTATTAGTTCAGACAAGAATCCCAAGCCCCATAATGGCAGTTATGTACAAGAAACTGGTAGTTTAGAATCTATCCTTCCATTCATTGTATACTCTGTTGTTTACTCCATGGGCACTATGTAAGATGCTGGCCCTAATTAAGCTTCTGTTTCACAAAATGTTGCTCTTGATGGGATAAAGCATCATGAGCAAACTGTTCTCTAAACTTGTAACTGCCAAAGGTTTACACCAAGAGGTCTCCAAACTTTCTGGCCAGAGGGCCACATCAAATATCTGATGTAGTGTGGGGCCAGAAAAAAAATCTAAATATAAAATTTAAATAAATAAATTTGAGATGGAACTTGGATGAGTAAATAAATGAATGAATGGGCTCGTTCATTCAACCTCTCTGGCCCTCAGAACACCCTCCAGACATGATCAGAGCACAGTTCTGGTCATGTTCAGTTGAGCAGGCCAGAGGCTTTCAGGGGACAAGAGGCTGGCCACGTTCCAGAAAGAGGCTTGCTGTGGGCCGCATCCGGCCCCCCCTGGTTTACACAAATGTGCAGCAAGTTCCACAAATTCACAAACTGTTTCAGATAATGCTTGGCTTGCTTTATATTGTCTAAAACAGGGGTGTCAAAGATACGGCCCATGGGCCGGATCTGGCCCGCAGAGCCATTTGGGGCAGCCCCCGTGATCTGGTGAGTTTTGGGGCTGCCCCACCTCAGCTTGCTTCGACCACGACTGGAATTCTGTTCTGGTCATGGCCGGAGGAAAATTCTGAGGGCTGGGAACACCGCATGCAGTATTCCCAACCCTCAGAATGACGCAGGCGCCGTGCGTGCCGTCCCCGGTCCTGCAACTCCCTCTGAGGGGGTCCCAGGGCAGGAGGCGCTGTGGGGTGGGGGGGAGGTAGGGGATGCTTTGTGGCAGAATGGGGTCTGGGTGGGGGGAGGTAGGAGAGCGAGGGGGAAGCCTCAGCTTTTTAAAGAAACAGGAAGTGATGTCACAAGTGACATCACTTCCTGTGTTCAGGTCACTTCTGGGTGCCACATCTGGAGTTTGGCCCACAGCAGGTGCCATAAATCCAATGTGGGCCCCAGGATGAAAAGAGTTTGACACCCCTGGTCTAATATTTAACTAGGAGAGCTCTTCTAGTTGCCTACCAACAAGTTTTATCTCTTTCAAGGAAAGACCTCCTGTACCATCATGTTCTGTCTCTGGTAACTAATAAAGAAGTCAGCAAGAGCGGCACCTGCCTGATGCTGTTATACAGACATGAAAAATGATTATTTCTTCCAAAATGAGAACAGGACTGAAAAACAGAAAGTAAGAGAAAAGAAGAAGCAAGCAGACAGTTGATACATATTGTTCTCAGCATGGTGACCCTAATCCATCACACAAACTGCAAACCTAGAACAAGCTAAACTAAACATCAATACATACCCATCTTCATTTCCAATAGCCAAGATACTACCATCAGGTTTCCAGCTGATCTCTGTGTGCGCTGGCAATTTGTGCTAAGAAATTAGACAAAAGTACAGGCTGAGACTCAGGTGGATGGCAAAAAGTGCACTATAGCAAATCAATTTAAAAAACAAAGTCTCTTTGTTTTGGTGATTTAAAAACAGCCTTGCTAACCTTTGTAATGCACACAGAGGCAATCAGTGTCTCTCCAGGAACTTAGGTGTCACTAGGAGACAACAATCCCTCCCTTCACCAGCAACCCCAGCAAGGGGGAAAGAATGCAGAAGGTGATATTCACTGCCATTTAGCCTTCTTTCAGGTGCTCAGGGGGAAGGGAGAAGCCTGCAGAGGATTGATGGATTGTCAACTACCCTCTCTGGCATTATTAAACAACGGTTTTCCTTTGATTTAAAGGGCCCTTCTCATCAGCTTTGAGAAAGAAAAATCTGTGGAATCTGTGGATAATTAGGTTATAACTGTAATCACTTGCATGACTGTCTCTCTGCAACAGTAAAAAGCAGTTTTTTAAACTGTGATTTTAAAGGGGTGCATTTTTTCCCCTTCTCCAGGGATCAGCACATTCCTTCTCATTTGCAGGGGCCATCGTGTTGAGTCAAATCTGTGTATAAAAAAATCTGTGTATAACAAGGCTGGACCTGTATAGAAGCTTTACAGCTCAGACATCCAGTTCAATAAGTCCAACAAAAATACACAGAAAAGGAGTAGAGGAGATGCAATATATCCCTGCTGCTACCTTATAGAAACAATTCACTCGTGAAAAAGGCAATCAATACATAAACTGCTGTCACACCCTGGTTTAAGACACCACAGAATTTGGACTGAACTGCTACTTTGCAGAACAACTAAACATTTATGTCAGAACACCAGCTTAGCCCATCAGCGTCAGACTTCATTCCTATAAAGCACAAAACAGTATCAGCCGAGTAGATGCAATGTGATCTTTACTCACAGCCAAGGAATTCGTACTCACTTTGATTGAATTAGTTTCATGGATTAGTTTGTTGATGTCATGGGCTTCTCCATTAAGTTTCCAAGGATTGTGTTGGAAGACAACTCCCTCTCCTGCACAGCTGTACAATGTTACTGAAGGTATGTCAAAATCTCCCCCTGCAAGAGAGAAAATATGATTAAACATAATTGATAATTACTCTGGCTGTCAGAGTTGTTACTAGGCTGTTAAGTACGTTCTTGAAAATGTCCAGCAGGAAAAATGTTCAGACTAGCATAAAACACAAATATGGAGTTAAGGGCTTTCTGCAATGTGGTTCCATTACCCTCTAAAGCAGTGGTTCCCAAACTGAGGGTCAGGACCCACTGGTAGGTCACGACCTGATTTTTGGTGTGTCTCCAAAGTGTGATGGGAAGAACAGATAACTAATTACCTCAAATCCTGAGGCTATTCAAAAATCAGATACTATAGCTGCCAACTACCCTGCAAAGAGCTGAACTCCTGCGGTTTGCAAGCATGTATATAGGAAGATAAATGTTTGAGGGTCTTTTTCTGGTTATTATTACTTATAAATAAATAAATAAATCTTTCTAGATGTCTTTTTTTTTAATCTGGTAAACCTAGGTGGGTCCCTATGGAGTGTCGCTTTTAAAAGTGGGTCCTGGTTCTAAAAAGTTTGGGAACCACTGCTCTAGGCTTAAGACAACAGCGTTAAGACAATAGTTCTGCACAACACAGCAACACTCAAATTCCTTCCAATATTGATCACTGCTGCCCTGGTCCAGGGCTAATTGGGAGCTTCCCACCACATGTGGCTGTATCAAACAACAGTTTCAAAACCTGTGCTTGTCTGCTCTACAACTTACATATATAGAACATATTTTGTCTTAAAGTCACACATTAAGTGAATGGAAATAAATGGCAAATGTAACAAATGAAACAAATGCACTTAAACTTACTCTGTAATCCTATACATGTTCACTCAGAATCCTAACTATTCTATCCTATTCACAGCCCAACCCTATCTCCAGTGGCTCTGCCAGGTGCAGTGGCACACATGGCTAACGCTGCATCCAGTGGCACCACTGAGGTTGCCAGAGGGGGAAGGGGAATTTCGTCCCTTTTCCCCAGGGAAAGCCCTGGGTCCTGCAATGAGGTTTCTCAAGTCTGCACTGGCTAGGAGAGCCTTTGTGTCAGGCTTTTCAGTCTATCATGGAGGATAGGGTCCCATCCCCTCCCAGCCATTTCCTCCTTGTCCTGCCCCCTTCTGCCTACTCCCCACCTCCCCCCGCCCCCAAAATTCTCCCAGCCTAAACCAGGGGTCTCCAAACAGCAGGACCACTGCATTACAAAATGCCTTCTCTGTGCAGCACTTACTATTCCACACTGCAGTCGCTTATCTTTCAAGTTGATCTCCTCACAAACTCAAGCTGGGAAGTCGCTTCTGCTGCTTGTTGCCCCAACAGACTGCACCCTGATTTCCAGGCAAACGCAAGTGCCCAGAGCGAGTTTGTGAGGAGATCAGCTCGAAAGATGCTGTGGTGCAGAACAGCAAGCACTGTGCCCCATAGTAACATCATTTTTATTAATGCTGGATCCAGCCCACACGCCATCGTTTGGAGCCTGATGCTCTAAACATATTCATAGACTGGATCATGCTGTTTCTACAACACAACCAGAGCATCTTTACCAACAACAGGCTATTTTGGTTATCAGAGACAGACTCCCAATACTCACCAAAAGATAATGGAGGAACAGGAGGTCCCCAGGCTAATGCATACACTGTTTTCTTGTGGTAGGTACTGGAGATCTGTGGCGGTCTGACAGAAGATAAATTTATTTTATACCTTAATATTTCACCTTTCTGCCTGACAGCAGGTATCAAAGGCTGTTGATAATAAGACCAAAATTCTGTGTTTAAAAATTTCTCTCTGTCTCTCAAGTAGATAAAAAGTTATGGGAAGGCAATGACAGCATCAGAGACGGTGGGTCATCTTTAAAGAAAGTACATCAACTGTGCATTATCTGAAGCACAGCTGAGTTAAAAACACTGCTAAAAAATAAAATCTAAAAAAAGTTAAGCAGCTTTAATAATTAAGAGCAGTTTTAATATTGGCAGTTTTCATGATTTGTCTGCATTCAGTTGCAAATTCTAGGACAAGATGATTACCAGTCTATCCTGAAGTTTTCTAAAGGGCTGTTCAGGCGTCATGATGTGCTTAGATGCAAAGTATCTGCATTTGGGTACACACTTTCACCTGGATTACTGTACCCGGGGCTCTTTTTTAGAGATCAACAACCTATGCAGACTATAAACAGACTATACCCTCATTGATTGAAACATGTGAACATCTGCTCCGCCAGATCCAGAACCCCACATTGGTCCTTTTGGCCCAACATGGTCTTTCAACTCTGTGCCGGCAAAATAGCCAGTGCAGACTCAAGTAGCTCTGTTGCGGTCTATGCCCTTACCCAGAGGGAGGGGACGAATGTCCTCCCCCCCCCAATATGCTGGCGGCAGCCTGGTATGCAGAGGACGCAGTGGCAGCCATTTTGGCACCGTTGCTCCTCTGGGCACCGGGCAGCTCAGGATTAGACTGCCCAACAGGATCTTTCTTTTTGTGGCACACTTTGGCCTACTCTGCATAGGATAGTGGGGAGGTGCCAGTGGTTCATTTTAAGTCTGTTCGGAGAAGAGGATAAGGTGAATTATCAGCCAAGAAAAGACTCTTGTAATCAACAGCCAATTAAAGTGGAGCATGCCTGCCTGGGGCAGGATAAATTGGGATCAACTTGCTTATTACAGTTAGAGGTAGCCAACTATAGCTTCTGTGCTTCTCCATGCATGGTTTCTGTAACATGCATAGCTTCCAACCACAGTGAAAGACCTTCTACCTCACCACTAGCACTGTTGTAAGCGCATAATATGAAAGAAGAAAACTCATGGAGCTTGTGTCCAATTAGCATTATCAACTGTAGCATGTAGATGAGGCCATGGTTTCTGTCTTCCAATTACTTACCATTCCTATGATCTTGATTTTGCTTCAAAAATTTACAGTGGGGAACTATCTTCACATTTACAGCCTCATCGCAAAGAATTATTGTTTATAAAAAGAGTTGGTTCACATATGTTCATCCCCCTCAAATTACGTTAATGAGGCAGAGTTGTTTCTTACTTGCTGGAGAAGGTGTCATAGATGCCAACTTTCCCATCATCTGTTCCAAAAGCTAAACAGCCCTCCTTAGTTGGATGCCAGGACAACTACAAACAACAGAAAGAACCATAAGGATTTCAGTGCTTTTTGGTATTCCTGGAATTACATTTACTTTGAAAAGCAGAATGCAAAACAGACTCATCAAGTTGTCAAATCTGAAAATTTGAATTGGGACAATCTGTTTTAAATAAAACTTTGGCATTTGGAAATGGGAAGTTTATTTAAAAGTTCTAGACTGGAATGCCTTCTCCATACAAGAACACACTAATTTGATTACACTCTTCCCTGATATTCTGGCTCTGCAAAAACCATTTTCTTTGAATTCTCTCTTGTTCTTTAGAAGTATCATCCACTTTGTTCAGTACTATGGCTCCAAAAAATAAGTAATTACAATTCAAAGCATAATTTTGTTATACCACGTAACCTGTAATTTGTTGTTACTTCACTATCTTGAAATAGCAATTCTTAGTGTTGGTCATAGGTTCTTAAAATTTTCGGGCTCTAACTAGTCATTTTGTGCTTCTTTTCATCTGGGTTCAAACTGTGCAACTAGGATCACCTTCGCAGCTGTGCTTTCTTGCCAGGGGCCCACTACATAGCATACAAGGTGGATCCCATTCAGGCCATGTCCAAAATGAGTTTGAGAATCAAAATGATCACACACTCTTAAAAAACTAAAGCAGGTAAGTTCACACTTACAGCTGTGACCTTTGATTTAATGCCCTGCCAGAACGTTTTCACATCATAGTGATTGTTTATTGAGATGGTATTCCACACCCGAAGCATGTTGTCCCCAACTCCTAGAGCAACGCAGCCTGTATCCACAGGGGAGAACGCCAGGCTATAAACAAAACCCCCAAGAGAGGGCATTGTCCAGCAGCAATGTAAAGATGCCAGGTCCCAACACTTTATCTACAGAAAGAGAAACATTGAAAAAATTTCACTAAGAATTTAGCAAAACATCACTGACTTCCAGAGGAGTAACTATGTTAGTCTGTTGCAGCAAAAACAAGTTGGGCATTCAATGAAGCACAGACCACAAAAGCCTATACTGAAATAAACTGGTTAGACTTTTAGGTGCTGCAAGAATACTGGAAATGAGCAAATGTCATTCGCATCTTTGAAAAGATAAAAAGGTGAACCAGAAACTACAGATCTGTCAGCTTGATGTCAATACCTGGACTGATTCTGGAACATATTAATAAGCAAAATGCCCAGCTGCACTTAGAAATCACCCTATCATTTCCTAAAAGCTAGCATAGGTTGGGGGGGGGGAAAGCAAATGCATAGCTGAAGCATAAAACAGACACTCAGTCCACACCTCAAAAGCAACTGTTCTGCTTTATTCTGCACTAGTTGGACCTCACTTGTTATACTATATGCAGATTTGGGCATCACATTTTAAGGACACTGATAAGCTGGAACAAGTTCAGAGGAGGGTAGCAAAGGTGGTGAGGGGTCTGGAAAACCAAGTCCTAGGAGAAACAGTTAAAACAGTTTGGTATGTTTAGTCTGGAAGAAATAAAAGAATAAAGAGAGAGATGATAGCAGTCTTCACATATTTGAAGGACCATCAGATACCTGGGAGGACTTACCCTCTGTTGCTTAAGGGTAGGAGTTAGTGTTTCTCAACCAGTGGTATGGATAGCACAGGTAGTACTTGAGGTGATATCCAGTGGTACTTGTGGGATCTCCAGACCCCCTCCACCTGGCAGTGAGACCAGCAATGCAATGTGACAAGCAGCAGTAGGAGTCTCAGTCTGGCAGACAGAGGTCCAGTGTGCACTTTTCATGTGCACTAAAAAGCCTCCTATTCTCCCTGAGCCTTTCACCGCTGTTTGTCATGTTGCATCTCAGCAGTAAAGGGCCAATTCAGAATTAACTGGCAATCACATCATTGCCAGTTTCTTTCTGGTGGTACTTCCAAGAGGCAGACCATGCAAAGTGGTACACTGAGGGAAAAGTGTTGTGAAACACTGGACCAGAACTGATAATTGAAATTACAGGGAAATCAATTCAGGCTATACATGATGAAAAATTCCTTAATTGTAACCACTGTCTGAAAGTGGAACAGTCTGCCTTGTGAAGCAGCAAACTCTCCCTCTTTGGTTGTTTTCAAGCAGAGGCTGAACAGTTCCCAATTCAGAGATACTGTAAGTGAGCAGTGCAGAGATACTGCACTGAGCAGGAGGTTGAAGTTGGTGATTTCCAACGCCCTTTCCAACTTTCAATATTCTATGCTTCTTTATTGCTTTTATTGAAAACGTTTAGGGGGAGAATCACTAATGCATATGGCAAACTGGAAAGCATTCCAAAGGGTAACACTGCTAATAAGCAGGTATCTGCTTTAAGGGTGAGTAGATGGTTCAGTCATCTGAAATTCATGGCACAAGGGCTAAGGAGATTTAAGACTGCATTTTAAGCAAATTTACTCCCTTGTAAGTCCCACTGCATTCAAAGAAAAGAGTGTAACTCAATCAGGCTTAAGACCACACCGCATATTTTCAATATTCAAATGTCAGTCAATTCAATAGATATTTTTGCACCTATTGCTTCAAAAAGCACCTTATAGAGATTTTCACTGTCTCCTAATGCAAACACCATCATGAAACAGGAGGCCAATTCTCACTTCTGTCCAATTTTTCAACCACTTGGGGAATGGGAAGGTTCTTTATTCACTTTTATACCATTTTTTAAGACACTCATAACCAACAGAGGAGATCCTTGCTGCTTCTGAGAGTCTCCAACATCCAAGACTGTCCAAGTCACAAGTCTTGGAGCAAGTCTTGGAGTCTCTTTTACTCACAGAAAGAGAGAGAATTCTCATCTGAAAGAGTTATCTGCCATGTGTGGTACAACTGGATGAAGGGAAGGGGTTTCTCACATTATGATCATATTGAGCAGATGGAAGTGAACCAGGACTGCTGACGGCAGCTACATCTGTAAAGCTCTAAGAAATGATATAGTTATGGAGTATTTTAACAGATATGCAGTTCTTACATCCCTGTCCATTGAAATGGAGATAAGGAGCTCTCTGCCCTCTATGAGTGAAGAACATAAATTGAACACTATTCTGGAATGATTTTGTCCTTCAGATAATGATCCCAGAAGCTCCCATTTTTGTTTCTTAGACTGAGTCAGATCCCATTGCAGTAGTTCACCTCTGTGAGAGAATGAAAAAATAGGTAAAAATTAGCAACACACTTCTCAAAATGCAACAACCATAATTTGTAGAGGTGTTTGCTTCCAGTGAGTAAGTCCTATTCAACACAATGGGCTTACTTATGAGTAAAGTAAATAACACTGTTCCCAAACACCTCTAATAATTTGCATGGAACTCTTCTAGTACAAGAAGATGAACCACAGCAAGTGTTGTCACATCTCATTTTATGTATTCAATACATTGCCTAGAAATAAACACCAAATTTTTGAACATGCCTCCAAAAACATGAAACTGGAAGGTTTCTTTACCTTTCCTTACTCCTCCAACTTGTTCACCTGACAGTGGGATCATGACACTGGGGTGTTTTTAATTTTACCTACTAGGAAGGAGGTTCTCTTGAAAAAGGCACAGCTGGGGCAGAGGCTAGGTAGGAGGCACCTCCCACTGTCTCTCCAGAGCCAGTCCTGCTGACTAAGCAATGCACTATGAAAAGGCTCAACACCCCACTAATTGTAGGCTTACCCATTATCAGTTGCGACAAGCCAGGGATCACAGTGAGCCCCGGGATCCCAAAGCTCAGTCTAAGCTTCTATGGAGGTACCCAGTGATGATGTCATCACCACATGCATCTGCAGCATGGCAGCTGATCATCGGTTTCCAGCAGTTTCAGCAGGGCACTGATATCTGCAGATTAAAGGGGCAGGCAGGCAAGGTGTAACAGACACTGTTCTCTCTAAGCTACACTGTCACATGGCTCAAATTAGGCCCTGTGCAGTTTCCTTGATGGCACTCTGGAACTCAGCAATGGCAATGATATCACTACTGAGTGCTCTGGAGCTGCTGCTGCACAGCTCTGTTAGAAAACTACAGGGACCGCTGGTTACGAGAAGAAAAAGGAGGGACAGAGAAAAAAACACACAAAGGAGTATTACAGAGATAAGGACTGGCACACAACAGCGGCAAGAGGAAGCAAGTGGAGAGAAAAAAGGGGTCAGTTGGGGAGATGCAAAAGATGCAAGAAGAGAGGCACAAGAAGCTGGTAAGGGGAGAGAAGCCAGATGTTTCCCCTAGCAAAGACCTTGATAACGCTGGACTGGGAGAAGAGAGCTCCCTTGCTTAGAGAAAACCCCACAGGGAAGCAGCAGTGTACTGCCACTATCAGAATGTTTGGACTTAAAGTTCTAGTCAAAGCCATTTTGGAGAAATCTCAGGCAGAGTAGCCTGAGAGGTATTCAGCAACTTGGCCAGCCACCAGGTGCTGAAATGTGCAGAGTGGCCAACAGATCCATGTTGGCCAACAGCCTCCTAGAGATAAGGATTCCAGCATTATGGATTGCTTGAGGGAAATGTAACTATAGCATATCAAGGATTTCCCATATAATAAAATTGCCAAATTCCACACTTGCATCTTTTTCCATCACTGTTGCCCTGCATTCCATCAAGTTAATTGAAAACACTACTTACCCAAAGCAGCTGGAAAAAATCTGTGTAGGTCGATTTTGAGGCCAGTGCACAGTCAACCAGAGGCGCTCTTTGACCATTGGATCAACACCTCCACCTCTCCTTTTCAAAAAGGGCAACTTCAGAGTGGTTAACGCTACAGAAACAAAACCAACTGTTACAGAAGTACTTGCCTCAAGTGCTAGTGACTGTTCTGGCTCAACCCCAAGGAATGCAGATTCCTTAAAACACAACTCATTTTCAGAATGAAATATTGGTCTGTGATTCAAAGAACAAATTTAAAGAGTGCACTTGGGGGTAACCAGTATGAAGCGTATAGGCTTTAGTTTTTAGAATCCAATTTTTCAATTTCAATGAAAAGCAAGGCCTATCTTTCTAATTCTATCAGTGTCAGGAAATGTATGACAATAAAAGAGCTGGCTTTTTGTAAACAGTGAAACTGGTGAAGCGCAAAGTGAGCAAACGGGGGAGAGGAATCTCTATATACACTGCCAGAGAAAAGCATACCAAAATGTATAGACCTACCTCTGCTTCTAGTACAGCTCCACACACGAATGGTTTGGTCTTTGCTTCCTGAGGCTAAGCAATAACCTTTCATTACAGCCGCTTCCTCTATCATGTCTCCAGTAGTAATATCTTCTTCCAAGTGTACTATGAAATGAAGTTTTAAAAACACTGCTTTACCTTAAAATGAAAGCTATACTGCATAATTTGGGTGCTTCTTTAGGTCAGCTGCACTTGTGCATAAAAGGATAATGACAAAATTACCCATTGATCCTAAGCTGCACGCACACGAATGTTCTATACATACCTTGATGTTGACTGCAAAAAGCTTCCTCGCCAAGCAGAGGGCACCAAGCAAGGGAATGTATTTCATCATCATGACCTCTCAGCCGATGAACAACTTCTCCCTTTCTGTTGATGTCAATTACAGCTATAATCCCATCTTTATAGCTTAAAATAAAAAAGGTGTGTTAAAAAGAGATACTTAAATTTTCAACTAATAATGCTCTACTCAGTAACATTAGTACAGGATGCTACCTATAAAATGTTTTGTGCAGTCTTTTCCATGTTCTTCCCCTACCCCATCTCATCCTCTCCTACATTGCAAGTCAGGAGCAGACACTGTATTTTAAAAGAGCAGGGTGTGGAAGCAGTTAAACAAGTTACCAGTTAAGAGAACCAAAGATTCCAGAAAATATGAATTCTAAAGACAACAATACTTCCTGAATGCCTCTTAAACAGGAGGGAAACCAGTAACAGGAAGAATTATAGGTATTACCTGCTGCACACACCTCCAGCTCACTGACCCAACAACCCCAATAGAGAGGATGTGTGGTTTTCAGAGCAACTTGCCCTACAATAGGTACCACCACCCATTCTTAATAGCCAGTCTCTCAACCAAGGGAAAGCTGAAGGCCTACAGACTAACTCCCCAGCCCCTATAAACTCAGACCCGACTCCACCCCCATTCCAGGGACTCAAGTCTCAAGGCTCTGATTTGCTTCAGTGCAGTGAATTAAGTGGCCAAGGCATAACTTAGTTGGATCAATTCCTTCATCCATACAGACCTTTACACATATGGTATTTATTAAAGAATAGAAATATGACTGCACATTCATTGTACAGGGATGTATGATGGAATGATCAGAAAAGCCCCTGTCCCATCCCAGCAACACGCTTATATATGGTGACTGCTGACCAACCAGAGGCTCAGACCAGCTGAAATAACTAGAAAATGACCTCATTGGTTGATTCAATGCCATGTACTCTTGCTCATCCCCTTCCAACTGAAAAATCACAGCTGCACCCTGTTATTCTTATTGGAAGAGCTTGGTGCCAGCGTGAAGGCCGCCATATCACAACTCCAAGTTTGTCTGTTACTGAGAAGACCAGTAAGGTGCTTCACACTGCCCAAAACAGCACAGCTTTCTCACAGCAGTTCACAATGGTTCCTGGCCTAGCCCTTGATTCTGCTTCTCACAATATCAAATGCTCAAACATCATTACAGTTAACAATCACAAGGCTCAGCTGGCCTAGATGTTTGGTACATTCCAGGAACTGTTTTCTGGAAAATAGACATTAAATAAAGCACAGCTTTACATTTGAAGACGTAAAATAAACAACATACGAAATAGGTGCTACTGAAGCTAAATCTATTCTACCAGTTTGAATGTGATAACCAAACATGCTCCCAAATAATCTAATTAGAAACAGTAAATCAATGACCTAACTAAAAAAAAAAGAATATGTAACTGTCTTATAGTACTTACCCAATGGCCACAAAATTTTCATGATGTGGAGAGCAAGCAAGACATAATATAGCTCTTGGCTCTGTGAAAAACTGCTGGCTGTCATTTCGATTATACCAGTAACAAATCACTATTCCTTTATCATCACCAGATACAACCAAATCTTTCACTTTGGGCGACCAGTGCAATGCAGAAATCGTATTCTAAGAAAGCAATAATGAAAAGGTATATTAATGATGGGTGCTCTCTGAAGCTCTCTCTCAGTTTCACTGTGTAGAGTAGGCATTAGCAACTGGTGGCCCTTGGGTCAAATCCAGCCTCTTGAGGAACGATCACAAACTGTGTGAAAGGATAACCAAACATCAAATGCAGTTCAGTGTCACTAACTGTAAAGTGGGGCATACAGGGGCAGAAAACCTCAGCTTGATATATGCACTGATGGGATCTGAGCATTCATGACAAACCAGGAAAGAGATTTTGAGACTGAGGTGGAGAGCACAAGGAAGAAATTGACCCAGCATGTGGCAGCTGTGAAGAAGGCAAATTCCATACTAGAACAGGGACAGAGAATAACAATAGTAATATTATATTGCCCCCTATAAATCCCTGGTGCAGCCACATTTGGAATACCATGGTCTGGTGACACTTCTCAAAAAGGGTACTGCAGAGGTGGAGAAAAATACAAACAAAAGCAACCAAAAGGACTGAAGGGTTGAAACACCTTCCTTAGGTGGTAAGGCTACACTGTTTAAGACTTTTTAGATCGGAAAAAAGGCAATTAAGGGGGATCTAGTTTAAATGTTACACAAGTCCATGTATTATACGCCATACGCTAAATAAATAAATAAGGAGGTCCATCATTGAGACTTAGAAAATTATTCATGGTGCAGAGAGAGTGAATAGAGAAGTGGTTTTCTCTCATACACAATACTAGAACCAGGAGTCATCCAAGGATTCTGACTGGTCAGAGATTTAAGACAAACAAAAGGAAATACTGTACTCTGCCATGCGAGGCATAGTCTGTGGAATTTTTTTTTTATTAATGTTTGTTCTATAATTTGAAAATTAATTAAAGAGACATTAAACAAAAACAGTCATGAAATATCCAAGGTTGCAATTTTGAAAAGACTTACATGGAAGTAAATCCTGTGGAAAAACAACCAAATGTATTGCCTTGTAAATATAGTTAAGAACAAGCTATAAGACTCTCAAAGTGTGGATCATGACCTCCAGGGAACTCACAAGCAGCTTGGGCAGGGGAAAGTTGCAAAGTTCTGAAGAACTAGGTTCAATCCTGGCAATCTTGAGCTAAGGCTGGGGAAGATTCCTGTCTAATACCCTCAAAAGCCAGTAGACAATACATGGTCCAACTGTCTTAATCCAGGACTTCTCAAAGTGTGCTAGTCATGATTAGCTGTGGAGAGGGGGGCACAGAAGTTTATATATCTTTTCAGGAGTTGCAGTAACAAAATTTGAGCTATAAAAATCCACGTTACTGTAAATTAAAATCCACAGCATGGACAGCTCAATAGAAAACCATTCAGAATTCTAGCAGGATTTGTAACACACCACAGAAGATCCAGGAGCTCCAGATCTGGCCTTTGCACAGCCAAAATATTACCTGATGCAGTGTATGTTCTGTCACAACAGCCCAGTTCTGTATATCCCAGATTTTCACAACTCCATCATCAGAGCTGCTGGCACAGTAGTTGTTCTGACCAGGATAGTGGCAAAAAGAGAAACCAGAAACCCTTTCAGTGTGGCCCACTAGCTCCCCTGTGAAAGTAAAATAGCATGATTGTCAAATGAATAAATGTTTAGCTCCAAACAACTTATTTTTCACCATATGAATAATGACTTCCTACACATGTAACCAGCTATGGCTGTATATGAGAAGATAATCTCTTTGCAATCCAGACAAACATTGTGCTCAAGGATGGAAGAGAGAGAGAGTTCCTTGGGTGCTCGTATGCACTATAATTGGGTACAGCATACCTGGTTACATAATTTAAGGGCTGCTGTATCTCCTGTATGTAGAACTTTGTTCAACCAACATGGGCATGTTGAGCATGCAATGTATGAAAGTAACCAATGCTCTTAAATGCCTTTAGAGCAGTGGTTTTCAAACTGTCCACAGGTGTGACAGGGAAGTTTGGGAGAGGATCATTCATTAGTAGGGCCATTGGGGGATGTTAGCCCCCCACCTGCAGTGTAGCGTGCCTTGTTGATTGTCAAAAGAACAGATGGTGTCTTGCCAGTGTGCTGTGATACAAAAAAGGTTGAAAATCACTGCATTAGCGCATCAAGACACTTCTGCTTTCCTAGGTGGTAGACATGCTACAGCATCAGGTCTAATCTGTGGCAAGTCCAGATAAATGATGTCAGGAAATGAAAAAACAGACTTCTGTCGAAGAACTTGAAAAACATGACTGCTATCACTAAGCTAAATGGACCAATAGTTTAGTATACCACTGCTCCTTTTGACCTACTTCGGACAGAGAACCAGAAATTACTAATGGCATATTACAGGATGGGTTGTCCTCCAATGATAGAACAACATGACATAATACATTCAGATAAAGTTGGTTGTACACAATGGTATGTAATGCCATTTCTCAACATTTGTCCCCACTGTACTACTTTGCACGGTCGAAATACTGGAAGTACCACTGGAAGCAACCGGCGGTCACCGACATCGTGACAACTGACATCATCACCAGTTACTTCTGGGTTGGGAGCAGCAGAGGACCTGCCATTCATGAATGGAGCTAACCCCTGGGCGCAGAGCCTTGTGCGCCTCTGGGACCATATGGGAAGCCGCCTGAGGGGGGGGTCTCAGATCCCTCCTCAGCTGCGCCACGGCCAGCTCTTCCCTCTCCACCTTGCAGGGTTGTTGTGAGAGCTGACAGGGGTCTCTTGCACCCCTCTGCCATGAAGGGGGCAGCACCAGGGCACAAGGCTTAGTCACACCACAGCCAGCTCCTCCTTGCAGGGCTGTTGTGAGAGCTGATGGGGGGTCTCTTGCACCCCTCTGCCATGGAGGGGGCAGCACCAGGGCTCCTGACCCAGTTGGAAACTGCGTTTCTAGTCTGAAGCAGCTTAAGCCTCCGATGGCTTCTCTGGCCGCCCGGGAGAACCATTCGCTCCATGTGAGTGGGGGGCGGCTTCATGCAGGGGGTGCCACTTCGGAGCTTTGCCCGGGGCGCCTCGAGAGGAGGTCCGGGGAGTCCAGATGGGACGGGACCAACGCCAGTGAGAGGGTTGGGGAGGCGGGAGAGCCTGCTGCCACTGTCTGCTGCCTCGCAGTGCTTGTCCCATGCCGGGTGGCAGGTGTCGGGGGTCCCACCAGACCCCCAAGCACCACAGGTGGCAGTGCCAGTGGTGTAGCCGGAGGGGGGCGGCCCTCCCTTCGCAGCCGTTCCCGGCGGGGGGAGAAAACGGAGCCATGCGGCCGGGAAGTGCTCCGGAGGGAGGGCCGCTCGCCAGCCCGAGTGCTCCGCCCCCCTCCGGCTACGCCACCTGGCGGCACCAGCACCCCCGGCTGCAGGCGCACCCCCAGTGGCCCCGCAGGAGGCGCCGGCTGGGCTCCCTACCGCGGAAGGCGGGCGCGGCGGCGCTGATCTCCAGCAGGCAGATGCCGTGGCGCGCCGCGAAGCCGAAGAGCCGCCCGTCCTCGGAGATGTCGCTGCAGCGGCTGCAGTACCAGTTGGGAGAAGGCGGCACCACCCGCTCGGCCGCCATCCGCCCCGCGCTCCCTTCACCCGCCAGCCGGCAGCCGTAAAGCGCGTGCCGTCCCGACCACGCGCTGTCGCAAAACACCCCGCCCGCCCCCAGAAGGACGGCGACCGCGTCAGGACAATCTAAGCGACGGAAACCGAAGGGGCGCCGAGGGCAGGAGGCGGCCAAGATGCTTCTCCCGGGTGGGTCGCAACGTCCCGGTCGCCTCAGCCCAGCCCAGCCCGCGGGGCTCCCGCAGCTCCCTCGCGCTAACTCTTCGCTTCTCTCTCCGCAGGGGCCGTGGCAGCCTCGGGCCTCAGCGGCGCCGCCCGAGCGGGGAGGTGAGTCCGCCGCGGACGTCTCCTGGCGCCTCCCGGGCCCTGAGCCTGCGCAGGTCTACTCAGAAGTAAGCCCCGTTAGAGTTAGTGGCGCCTACGCCCAGGCAAGTGTGGCTAGCACTGCAGCCTCCTCTCCGCCCTTACCTGCGAGTAAGCCCCGTTGACTGTAATGGGACTTGCTTCTGAGTAGACACGCATAGGGTTGGGCTCTTCGGCTGCAGTCCTTTCCGCCCTTACCTGGGAGTAAGCGCCGTTGACTATAATGGGACTTGCTTCTGAGTAGGCATGCCTAGGCTTGGCTGTGAGACTTCTTATGGCAGCGTGACATGCTGAAGAGGAGGGAGGGAGTCCTGGCCCAGGGAGTCCTCATGTTGTGATGAGCACGTGGGTGTAGAAGCTGCCACAAGGTGTGACGGTGAACAGGCAGCCCTGGAAGCCCAGCTTGGCCCACAGGAAAGCCAAGTCGCTTGTTATTGCCTGGTGTGCAGTCAAATTGCCTCTATCGGTTTTTGGCTTGTGTGTGTTTGGATTTCCAGCCTGCTTTTAAAATCCAGAGATCAGGCCCAGGCCCTTGCCTGAGGTGGACACTCTTAGCCATTGCAGCAGCGGCCCCCAAAACTAGGTCCTTCAAGCAGCTGCTTTGTCAGTTAAGAGCAATGAGTGAGAGAGAGAGAGAGAGAGAGAGACTGGCTCACCCACCAGAAGTGAGTGAAGTTGTTTCACGGCCCAGCCCCGCAAAGGGCTCACTAGCCTCTAGCTCTTGATACAGGCTACAGAGAGTTGCAACCCAGCCATGGTCTTTTGATGTGATCAAAACCCTGGAAACCCTCCTCAGTCATTTTTCCTTCTTTCCCAAGTTCTCCTTCTGTTCCCCTCCCTTCTGCTACTATCAGATGATGAGCCCCAGTTCTTCAGCTCCATTTCGCCCTTGATAGTTCTCCTGATTTACCTATATCCCTTCTCCTCTTGTTTCCCTCCTTACTTGCACCAGCCTATTATCTATCCTTTCCCTTTACATAATTGCTTAGATTTAGGACCTAGCCATATGAATGACTAAAACATTTGAATGATTTTTTTATTTTTTATTCCCTTTCTCTGCATTTGTAACATTATCTTCTCTTTCTTGTTCATTGCACTTTCACTCTCCGTTCCTTTTTCCTTCCCTTTGGAAGCACTAAACCATGTCATTGGCCACTGCACAAAGTGCTAGTACACAAAATTTCCCTGGTGTGCACATGTTAATGTGAGTTTTTAAAAGCATATGCAGTAATAAGATCATTTGCTATAACTGGTCTAGTAACTCCTAAAGGAGTAATGGCAGTGTACTCAGTCACTTGTGCCACCTAGATGTTAAGGAATGGAGGATAGGAACCTTGGGTGTGTCCCAGCGTAGAGCAGGATGCACAAAAAGGCAAACACAGCAGATTCTTTAACTTTAGCTGCAGTATAAGGAGTTTCACAGACAGAGTAGTCAAAACAGTCCAGGTTATACACATTGAGTAAAGCAGGCCAGCAATAACATATCCAAATCAGTTTCCACAACACACAGTCAGAACATATACATACACAGATATCCACTCTCCAAAGTCTCTGGCAGTAGTATCATAGTTTTCACCTACTGCCCTGGTAGATCAGCAGACTAAGACTTAAGTACTCTGAGCACCCAATCAGCATCTGCTCAGTTACCTAGGGTGTGGCGGGCACAGGTGCAGTGAGAAAACTGCTGACTCAGAGTGACTCAGCTGCCAGCCACTTTCCATGAACCAAACTTGTTAGTTCTGACTCTGGCTTTGCAAGAACAGAGAGCTAACAAACTGAAGTCAGGCTCACTTGTTTTCTGAGTCTCTTTGCACAGGACAGAAAAGGGGACTTTTGTCTTACAGCTATGAGCTTGCCTGGCCCAAGAAATTTAGGAAGCAGGTGCTTCTGACAGGAAGCAACAGCCTTTACCAACAGGTAGATGCATTCCCACCTCCTTGTCTGTGTTGCGCCTCCCCCCCCACAAAACCCTGAAAGGAAAGGAGCTTGGGAGGGATGAACATGTTCATGAAACTTAGTTCCAGGTTTAATCTCAGCTCTAGATTTTGTAGGAAAATTATAAAAAACCAATAGCATTGTAGGTGACCATGCTCGTCTGTTAGAACAGGGGAGCCCAAACGCTGGCCCGGGGGCCACTTGCAGCCCTCAGGGGCTCTATATCTGGCCCTTGGGGAGCCCCCAGTCTCCAATGAGCCTCTGGCCCTCCAGAGACTTGCTGGAGCCCACGCTGGCCTGATGCAACTGCTCTCAGCATGAGGACGACTACTTAACCTCTCACCTGAGCTGTGGGACGAGGACGCCCTCCACAACTTGCTCCACAACTTGCGGTTTCTTGTCTGTGATATAGTAGTGGCAGTGAAGGAAAGGCTTTCCCCAAGGAGACCTCTGGCAGCCTCAGCAGTACTGCTAGCCGTTTTGGCACTGCTGCACCCAGCGGAGCCACCACTTTTAGGATTGGTCTGCCCGTCTGGTGCCACATAAGACTTTTATTTTTGCTGCACTGCAAAAATATTGGGGCTGCACTGCACCGGTGCTGGAAAGTTGGATAGGATTGGGCCCTCACCTGCTTAGTTTCTCTTTTTATCTGACATAGTATAACCAAAGCTAGTATCAGTAGTTCACAACTTAATGGCAATTATTAACAATATACTTCTATTTTGCTTCTTTTGGAAAAGCTTATTCCAAAGTTAAAACGCTTCTAGCAGTTCTGTGAAAGAAGTAGCTTAACAGACTTGAGGTAGACCAAGGTACAGGCCAGAGTGACATTAGTTATTGCGGTTAGTTCTAAGAACAGATAATGTCATAGAGTTTGAGTAGAGATGTGAAATCCCATCATACAAACACAATATTGGCATCTTTTTCAAACATGTCAAAGTAGGAATGGGGCGGGGATTGAAAAAAAAAGTGTACAACATTTTTTTTTCTGCATTTACAATGACATGATTTTGAACTTTAAAATTTAAACATCTAGGTTTTTCAGATACTTTATAATTCTGAAAATATTTTAAAATAAATGTATCTATAAGTATGGCTGTGTTCTGTCTAGGTTGGAATGTGTATGTTTGTGTGTTCGCCTAAACAACTTAGAGCACTAGATGGTGCTATCACCTAACAATGTTGGCTTTGTGATTTAAAGATGTTCTAACCACCCTGGTTTTTTCTTTCTTTCTCTGTAAATTGGTATAGTGACAGTTGGTGGAATCCAAAAACTACACAACTAGTTCCAGTGTTCAGTGGGATTATTGACTCCTGGTTTGCAACCAATAATCTCCTATGTAACTTGGCACTCTCTTTTGTAACTGAAGGGCCTTTCAGAAGTGTCTGGTATTATGTGGGGCCTGTTGTTTAAAGCAAAAAAAAAAAAAAATTTAAAATCTCTGATATGCAAAAGCCCCTGGCTGCAACTAGAGTATTTCTTGGATCCCACCTTTTGTGCATGACCAAAAGGAAGCATTTTTGAAGGGATATCTTTTTCTTTAAACGGCATAGACTGGCATTCTCTTACATAAACAGAGCTTGAATAGCTGTGCAAAATCACTGTTGAGCATTAAGGGCCCGATCCAGATCTTTGCACGCTGTCTCACCACTGGTGTGTACTGTTGCAAACGTGCCGTGAGGGCCCAGTGCCCGACACAGGATTCTTTGATTCTGCGTCAGCTAAAGAGCCGCCACAGAATCAAGTAGCCCTTATTGTGGGGCTACTTCCCTTACTCAGGGGAAGGGGATGGCTGCCCAACGTGCTCAGGATGCCTCAGTAGCCATTTTGGTGCCATGGCAGCCCTGCATTCTAGGCAGCTCAGGATTGGGCTGCCTGATGGTTGATCTGCTGTGTTCCAGAGGGAAATTGTAATGCATTAAAGTCCATGTGCAAAATGTATATGACTCATTTTTACAGAACAGAAAATGTCTGTTTCTAAAGTCTGTTAAATCAAAGTGCGTTAAATTAAGGGTTCACTGTGCAAAACAAAGTGCAGGGAATTCTCAATGTCTTCCAAAGAAGAGGAAATACGTTCTTACACATGAGAACTCTGTCTCAAAGTAATTCAGGCAGCCAATATGTTGTTTGTGTTTGGATGCTTGAGTACCATCCCTCTTGGCCAAACAAGGCCAAGTCATATCCCAGTCAAGCTGGTGACGGTCCTGCATCAATCCCTCATCTGAAAGTTTGTATTCTGATCTGCCTCCCCCAAACATGTACCCACCTGGACAGATTTAACTGGCTTGCCCAGCACTAGAATAATTTCAGGTGACTGAAAGAGGGAGTGGTGGAATAGCAAGAAAAATGAAAAGCCTCTTTCTCTTCCTCCCATTGGAACCCCAGAAACTGGGAATCATAGAGATAGCAGAAGGTGAGACGGAAGGAGTGAAACTGTGTAGGAGCAATTCCTGGGCAAAGAACCAGGAAACTCTGAACTAGGAAGGCATAACAAATATAAGCCCTCTCCTGCCTGCCAAAGCCTGCTCATCACCCACTTTTGTAGGACTCAGAACTAAAATTGTTTAAATTTTCCTGAGATAACCAGCACTTATTCGGTTTCTCCCCAGTAACCTCAGTCAAGACATTTCACATCACTTGGTTTGGATAATGGAGTACTGCGGTACATATACTATCTTCTCCCCTGAAAGAGGCACTGTTTCAGTGGTGACTTTCTTATATCTACGTAGAAGGGTGAGAGCCAATGTCCCTATTCAAACTGTCACATAGCACAGTCCTAATTTGTGTTGGGACAGGCAGGCTGGCGAGCCTGCACTGTATCCACTGCAAATTTCAGGCTGTCTGAGGCTTGGCCAGAGGCAAAGGGAAACTTTTCCCCTTGTCCCGGAAAGAGCTGCAGCAGCCTGATGAGGTGGCGCAAATCCGAGCAGCCCAGGACTGGCCTCGGCAGTTCAGGAAAGGGATCAGAATCTGGCATAACTGCTGGATCTTGCTTCTGCTCCCAGCTTGCCCACCTTTGGGAACATCCACTGCCCTCCCTCTCCCCATCCTGAAATACCTCCCTTCTGTCTCCTCCCCACCCTCCCTATGCCCCTTGGCACCTGTGTTGGCCGAGCTCAGCCGACGCATATTTACTGGGCCCGAGTCTCATGTTGGCCTGGGGAGGCCGGCGCATGTCCGTGCGCTGGGCTATCTCCTTTCAGAGAGGCGCAAAAATGGTTGGCGGCATTTTTGCAACACTCCCAGGCCAGTGCAAGGGACTTGCATCATCCCAAGGGTACTTCAGGATTGTGCCTACAATGTCTTTTTCAGTGACTGGTTTCTGATGTCTTTTTGCATGTTTTTGCCCTTAATTATTTTTTAATTGAGTTTTCAGATCTCTCTCTCTCTCTCTCTCTCTCTCTCTCTCTCTCTCTCACAGACAGTAAGAATATTACTTACTGATACAAATGAGAAAGAACTTAAATTTAGCAAAACCTTGAAAGATTAGAAGCAACACAATAAATGCTGGCTATCACAAAACGAACATGTACAATAAGATAAAAGACAAAAATCACAGGAAACAAATTGCTCTAAGAAATACTATATATATACATACACACATGCTCCTGTTTCCCTTTTACTTGAGTTCCTTACCCTGTTATTTTTTCACTGTGAATGTTATAAGAAATGAATTCCCTGAGATTAACTGTTGCTTCCTTTTCCTGTCTTGCCTAAAATCTTATCAATCCAAAATATATTTGTTGCTTACTGTTGAGTTATTTTTGTTTTTCAATACCACGTTCCTTTAGGCAGATTAAGCCAGATCCCATAGTTTTACCAATCATTCTTTGGATTTTGAAAAAGTTGCTTTCTCCATTACTTGGCTAAAATAATACTAGATGGATCCAGATTAAGTTAATATTCAGAATTTCTGAAATTAATATTGCCATCTGCCTCCAAAGCTTCTGTGTTGGGTTGCAGAACCACCTACAGTGAATGAAATCTCTCTCCATTTGACCACATTTCCAACAAGCATTATTAAATTCTGAATAAGTTTATGAAAGTCTTGATGAATACCAAAAAGCTATAATCTAATAGCAGTTTTCTTTTAAAGCAAAAGAGATTTTAAATTTGGTTCTATCAAATCAAATAGTGTTCCAGTCTTGCAAAGGTTAATTTTCAATGTGTCTGACATTTTAGCCATGTTGGGGCGCAGTCCTAACCTTGTGTTAGGCTGGTGCAAGTCCCTAGTGCCATATTTGCACCTATTCGCGTGTTGGCTGGGCCAGCGCAGAGACGCACACCGGCCCACAAAGTCTGCATCCAACCTCTGCACTGACCTGGGGAGGGAAGGTTGTGCCAGCCAAGCTCTTCCGATGCATAGGTCTGGGGAGAGTGGGGTGGAGGCGGGGAGAGACAGAAGGGAGGCATTCTGGGAGGGGGGGTGGCAGTGGGCATTCCAGGGGCGGGGGGGCAGGGAGTAGGAGGTGGGTCTGGGACCTGGCAGTTATGCCAGATCCCAACCCCGTTTCCCGAGCAGTGTGGAGCTGCTCCAAGCTACTCCATTTTCCTTGGACTTGCGACACTTCCTGAGGTGGTGTAGGTCCGAGGTGACCCATTGGAGTTGTGGTGGCTTACCTGGAGGTAAGGGGAAAAATTTCCCCTTGCCTGCAGCCGAGCCACTTCTGGCCCCAATCTTGCACTGGATACAGAGCAGGCTTCCTGGCAAGATAGGATTGCGCTGTAAGTAACCTTAGAAATTGTTCATTTTTTAAATTCTGGTTGAATTACAGTAAGTAACCCTATGGTTGGAAGGGTCAACTAGAGAGCCATAAATTCAGTTGCCATATCTTTACCCTGTGTAAACACAATCAAGCACTACGATAGCTGCATGGGGTTCTATCCCAATAGCAGTGAGACTGATTATTGACCTAGAGGTGAGAATGGCACTTCTCAAGTTCAAAACTGCAGAGCTATGCTAAACATGAATAGAATATTGGTATTAGCAGCAATCAACTTCTTAAATTATTACCAGCAACAGAATTCAGCCACAAAGGGATTTCAAAATCTTGTCTTGCAGGTTACTGGCACCTTGCAGTGTTCCTTTTCTGTCAACTATCCATACAAGCACATCTCTTGGGGAAATTGGAAGATGGGAAAAGAAGAACAGAGTGGTTTATCCTCCACAACAACCAGGAGAGCCTCGAAGACCTGCAGTAAGAACTCACTTAGATCTTCTTTCTATGTATTGTCAAATTGTGGAGCTGGTAATAATTCCAGGGTGTTCCCCCCCCCCCCCGAAATTTTTACATCTAAACTTGTGAGATAGAAGTTTTGAGGAAGTAAATTAAGCTGTTAGTACAAGATTGAGGGTTTGGGTGCCATATTTTTATCATATGTGTTATGATACCCTTAAAATTTAGAGTTACGAGCCACTTATTGAATCTCGGAGGTACTGTGTGTGTTCCAGCAGCTCTGGCATAATGAATGACAGAAATAAAATACTGGGTGTGTGTTTGTCTAATGAAAACAAGATGTGTATTCTTATCTACTGCATATGCTAGTTGGCTGAGCACATTGCACATTTAGATAAAAAGTCTTATTTTTTTCCCCTTCTCCCTGCTAAACAAAATCAATGCTGAATCCTAAATAAACCTTTTTCTGGCTTCTGTGGTTGGGAGAAAGCAAGTTTATGCTCTGTTCTCTGTGTTCAGCTAATAGGCTTATTTTTTTCTGGCCTGCATTTCACTGTGATCACATCCTTATTTCTCCTCCCTTGGGCTGCTTTATGGCTGAAAGTGTATTTAGAAAACTGTAGCAGTAGCATTCCTTGTCAGCTTGTATTATATGTGGAACTAGATAAACTAAATATTAAAAGGCTGGTCACTGGAGGAAAAAGAGATGCTACTTTTTAAGTGCTTGAAATCACTCGCTTGCACACATGCTGAATGGGAAAGCTTGAGAGACTTGGATGAAAATTCTTTCAAGTTTTCCCATCAGTTATCTTGATCTTGCATGTATTTTTACAAGTTTTCTTTACCATAAAATAATGAATTTACTGTCAGATGGTTTGGCTCACTGCTGAGGGCAGCTAAAATGAAAAATGGTTACATCGCAGACAAATCCAGTGGGTTTTTTTAAGTTCTCATTTAAGTTCTCTTCGATGCACATTAATTGGCTTTGCCAGCAATATGATTTGAAGTATACGCACTGTATTTTAGAGCAACAAAATGCACATGAAAATTCAGTTATCAAACGATTAATGTGTTTGAGTGAATTTTGCTTCCCTTTTAAACACTTAAAAATAATGCATTGATGTTCACTTGCTGGTTCTAGACCTAGTCGTAACTGGTGGAACAGTGGTGATGTAAAGCTCATTGAAGGCAGTGTCATACACTGATGACTTTCCTGCACTGGCATGTTTATTAATTCCATAAAATACTTCTCATCTACAGAGCGAGCCTGCATGAGTCTTGTCTGGGATTTGGTATAACACTTTAATTGCCACATTAGAAACTGACCAAGAACTAGAGTTCTTACATTAAGCCTATAATTATCTTCAGGCCCAGTCCTATCCAACATTCCAGCATTGTTTGCTTCCTTATCTTGAGGCTGCATCATTACCTTGAAGAAGCCTCTGTGACTGCCCTCCCCATATAGGATGCAGTGCACGCCCTGTTGAAATGGTGCATCAGTGCTAGAAAATTGGATAGGATTGGGTTGTATGTCTGTTGGTGAGGACTTGAGTAGCAAATTGTCTCTGCACGGCTGCAAAGTATGTGCTCTTGCCTAAGCATTTCACACAAAAGAGTTTCTGGGCCTACTGCACATGAAGTTTTGTCCCTCCTCCCCTTTTCCATGGACTTGACATCTGAAAGATACAGTGAGGGTCTGAGCCAAGTATCTCAGGGCTGCCTTGTGTTGGGCAATACTAGAACAGTTCAATGCCTCACTGGCTTTTCTCTCTTTCTTCTGATCTCAAAGCACTTCTGATTTTTTTGTAGTTGGAAGATGGAAGGAGGGTACAAGCTGTGTATTTGTGGTTTGGATCCTTCCCTTACTTGATCTAGCTTCAAAAACCAACATCCCTTTGGAGTTAAAAGAGAGAGAAAAGTGAGCACATCAGCACTGTTAGATCCTGCTTTTCAGGCAAGCTATTGTTTGAGTAACCATAGTTTGTTGATTTGGACACAACAACAAATGGTGGTTTATTGCAAACCTGAAAGAAGTTAAGAAATAGAGGAGGAGGGAACTCCTGAGGCTTATGTTCATCTGAACTGGTGTTTTGTTTCCCAAGATATGACAAACATCCCAGTTTAATTTTAGGACATAAACATTTATTCTTCTAGGAAATATACCACTGTCGAAGAGACATTAAATACAGTAAGGACAAGATGTGGTATCTGGCAAAAATGGTAAGAGAACAATTTTTTATAGATTACATTTTGTTGGACATAGACTTTTTTACTTTTAAAACCATTTCACTGTTCTTATAATATAAGCATGTGGTTGAATTAGAAATTGGGATTCTTTTTACCTTATCTTGCAAAAACTCTGAATAAAATGTGGTGTAAACCCACTTAAAGGAATTGGAGGAGATTCTTCACTACAGTTAAAGGAGAACTTGTTATTTTGCCCAGGAAACAAATTAAACAAAAAGAATGTTTAGATAAGACAAAAGTTTGGATTAGAACACATGGAGCAGCAAACTCTAAAGGAGTGATGAATTGCTTAGATTTCCTCTTATCAAGCAGAAACCACTGCAGGATCATTTGCAGAGGAAATTGGGTTGCCTGTAGTTGCCAACTGTGAGCCCATGATACAGCTGTAGTGTGGAAGCTGTTGGAAACTACTTCCCTGCAGCAACTGCTTCTTGATGGCAGCTTGTGCCAGGTGAAGATAATCATGCTATGGCGAATGATCAGGTGGTAATAGAATGGCTAACTGCATGATACATGTTATGTGGAGGCAGTTTCAGGCAGTTTGTCTATGGTTGTCATCTTGACAACTTAAAAGTACACACTAG
The DNA here is from genome assembly GCF_035046505.1 of Tiliqua scincoides. Taxonomy (NCBI): domain Eukaryota; kingdom Metazoa; phylum Chordata; class Lepidosauria; order Squamata; family Scincidae; genus Tiliqua; species Tiliqua scincoides. The sequence continues at coordinate 196,663,046 of NC_089822.1, forward strand.
ATTTGGGAACACTGTTGGGTAGGAAGCTGTTTTGCAGTGCTGGGAAGTTGCTTCATGTGACTTTAGATGGGGAATCCTCCTCTTTCCCGTGTTGATCTGGGGGCCCATAATACTCTTTGTCAAAATTCTTTAAAGTACCAGCCTCAAAAAATGACTAACTAATATCCAATGACACATGGTTCCTTGGAAAAAAAAGAAAGAAAGTTGGCACATTGATGTCTGTGATAAGCTTTCACTATATGCATTGTATTGAGAGTTCCCTCAACCTTTCCCTGCTTAGTGGTTTAATCTTTCCTGTGATTTTTTCATTCCAGATACGGGGAATGTCTATAGATCAGGCACTGGCTCAGCTGGAATTCAATGATAAAAAGGGAGCAAAGGTGATCAAAGAGGTATGATGTAGAATTTCATTTTTCCATGTGTCTGACAGCTTTTCCGCACAGTTTGTTGTTCAGTAAATGCATATATTTTTGTTGTTCACTGTTCCCAATCTTTCCTCAAGGTTTCACTTCCGTTGATGATGGATATTGATTGGTGGATAGCCAATTTTTCAAGCAGGATTTTGTACCTGGAAAATGTGATATTTAGCACATATGTTGCTATTGAAGGTGCTCTGTAAAATATAGTTATGTGACTATTACAGGGTCATATTGGATATTTGTGCCTTCCTTGCAGCATATTAGCACCTTTTAATTAATTAATTAATTAAGATTTATTTTTACCTTTAAAACCAGAATTTCATTGTAAGCTGTTGGCTTCTCTGTTGAACAGCCCTAGGACAAAAGCATTTGTCCTGTCGTGTGAGGGTTTTTAAAGTAGTAAATAGCAACCAGCTTTATTCTGCCTTTTGGTTCTTTTCAATTCTTTTAAACTGACTCCTTTCCTTTCCTTGAGACAACCCCAGGAAGAAAATCCAACTGGCACCTTCCCTGTCATGGTGGTAAAAATAGCATCTATATTTTATTATACTGGGTGTAGTGAAGCCCTTGATGTGGCAGTTTGAAACCCCACTTTTGGTGTGAGAAAGGAAAATTGTCAGTTTGGATTAAAATCTTTCATTGGGCAGACTGAGGTCCCAGGAGGCACGAAGGCTGAAAAACAAGAAACCTCAGAGTAGAAATTGAAGGAAGGGTGCAGAGTTGAGAATGAATTGAGAAAAAGGAACCTGAAGCAAGGTTAAGTGGAGAGTGAGGTTTGATGGAAAAGGGCAAAGGAGAAGAGAAATGAGGTAAGAAGGTGCTAATTAGAGGGGTCAAGGTTTGAAGAAACTTTGCAGTACTTCAGGTAAGGGAAGGCTATATACCACAAGGGGAGGAAAAGAGGAGTGCTAGTTCATGAACTAAAAAAAATGTTCCTCATCCAGCAGTAGCTGAAGAAACAGTGGATGTGGAGATGTGGTTGAAGAAGAAGTGATGATTGAACTGTACCCTTTTAGCTGGAAGGAAATGGGCAAGCATGTGAGGAATTGTGGACCAGAGAACTAAAGGGACTGATGATTATAGACTGTGATGGAAACAGGTTGAGCTTTCTGAATTAATGTGAACTAATCAGCCATTTATCGAGCTAAAGGCTAGCTGATACTTTACAGCCCTTCAATAGTACCCCCAACATCTGCCGACATAGGTGGATCAACTCACCCTGTCTAATGGAGGGAGTATGGCAGAAAGAGTAACAAACATGCTTCGACCACTCATGTGGAATTTCCAGGCAGTTCAGGAAAGCTTTAAATACTTAAGAATTTTGTACTTTTTCTTCCAAATATATAGTTCAAAACAGGATGATAATTTGTAGAGGCTATTATCACTGTACATGTCTAGAAGGAAGAACTGAAGAGAACAGGTTTTTCTTCTGTCTGTTTGCCCTTTTGTGGCACATTTTATGGACTTAATTTGCTAATGCCCCACTTCCCTCCTTTTGTTCACACAGGGACTGATGTATCTAGTGTCAAAAAAGTATCAAAAGCCTTTTTCATTTGGAAATACTGTGTGGGATGATTCATTAATGTTCGGCTAGACAATGTGTACTAGCCGCTTCACAATGAGCCAGCTTGCCTGCCTAATATGCCACAGCTGTAGTCCTGTTAATTACTTTAGACATTCAGTTTTGTCGTTTGCTACTTTGTTTTTCTTCTTTTATAGAATCCTTTTTTTCTTGTTCTTTAAATTCCCCTGAATTTAAAAAGAAGGGCCAGCAGCATTATGGAGATGTTGCGTTATAACTTTAGTAAAGGGCAATTGGAGACAAAGAAAATTGGGAAATTTGAATAGTCTTTATTTGTGATTGATATTAACTTTTCTTTCACCCTAACAGGTCCTTCTAGAAGCTCAAGAAATGGCAGTGAGAAAGAATAATGTAGAATTTAAATCCAACTTACACATTGGTAAATAGTTTATTCGTTATTATAGCAAGGTTTTTCTGAAATACTGGTTGCAGCCCAGAACATCAATAGTATGGATCTATTCAGAATGTTAACTTGTGTGCACAGTTGTCAGCAATAGCAATAACTGCTTTACAGCCCAATCCAGGGCTGCCTTAGTGCCAGTGCTGCACCTGCAGCACTGGTGCTGGGTATCACAAATATGCTGTAAAGCACATTTGCAGCACCTAGAAGTAAGTTGCACCAGCGGGGAGGCCTGTACTGTCCATAGTTGGACTCCTGGCCACCAGCGGAGACAAGGTAAGCACCGAGCAGCATGGGATGGGTGGAGAGGGTGACAGGAAGGCATGATTCCTGGGTGGGGGAGGGCAGGGGAGGTTGGAACAAGTGTGGGACAGGCGCAGGAGAGGATGGAGACAAGTGGGAGTAGGGAAATCCTATCTGAGAAGCCCCATTTAGCAGACCGGAGCTTTACTCAGTGTAAGGGGACAAATGTCTCCTTAATCTAAAGAGACTTCCAACCTGATCAACTCCAGCACAGGATACAGTGGATGCTGTTTGGTGCCAGTGCTCCTGTGGTTGATGGGATTGGGCTGTTAGTCAGTACCATTATTCTGCATGCTACTAATAAAACACACACACGCGCTTCAAAAAGGTTTTGTGTGTCTGGTACATTCCATTCTCAGTTCTTTCCAGTCTCTTGGAATTTGTTTGGCTTACATTTAATGAAGTACTGGCATGCTGTTCCTAAGCAGATTCAGAGCTCAGGCCTATGCCTGTCTACTCAGAACTAAGTCCCATTGTGGTCCATTGGGTTTACTCTGAGGAAAGTTTGTATAGATTTGCAACCTTATTTCCATTTCAGTGAAATCCATTGTTTAGTTCAAATCAACAGAACTTGCTTTGAATGATGTGTTTAAGATCAGATTGTTGATCACATTCAGTATGGATTTAGAGAACCTGCACATTTAAGACTGGGCAAGTGTTTCATGTCAACACTACACGTAAAGCATTATGTACATCAATATTTGTATACTAGTTTTGCAAGTTTTATTGAATGTATCCAACTTGGAAGGATTCAGTGTACTAGCTATTTGCTTGAGAAAGCCTGAGTTTTACAGAAACAAAAATATTTCACTCCTCAAGCTCTGGTGAATAGAAATATAATGTTTTAGTTAGCTGATAACATCTCTAATAATATAATCCTACACTTTCCTGGAAGCAGGTTCATTGAACACAATAGAACTTGCTTCTGAGTAAACATGCATAGGATTGCACTGTAAAATATGGAAAAGTTGACTAATTTCCTAACAGAGCCTCACGTGGTGTAGAGTGTTAGGTTGCAGTATTGCAGCCAATAACTCTCCCCACGACCTGAGTTCAATCCCAGGACCTCAGGTAACCTGAGATCGACTCAACCTTCCATCCTTCCAGGGTCGATAAAATGAGTACCCAGCTCGCTGGGGGAAAGGTAACATGACTGGGGAAGGCAGTGGCAAACCACCCCGCTTCATAGTCTGCCATGGAAACATTGCAGAAGCAGCGGCACCTCAAGGGTTAGTAATGACTTGGTGCTTGCACAGGGGACCTTTTTTTCCTTTCAGTTTCCTAACAGTGTTTGGCAACAACTTCTACAATTAACAAACCATTTAATTTATGGAAAGCTACATAAAAATTACAGTAGGTTTTTAAATATAGATCAGATCAGAATCCTTTATTGCAGTGGTTCGCACACATTTAGCTCCAAGACCCACTTTTTAGAAGGATAATCTGTCAGGACCCACCAGAAGTTATGTCATGACCAGAAGTGACATCACCAAGCAGGAACATTTGTAACAATCCTAGGCTGCAGGCCTACCCACACTTACCCAGGAGTAAGTCCCATTTAGTATCATTGTTTAAAAGTATATACAGAGTAGCCTATTAAAAGTACAAGTCTCTAACTTTTTCCCAAATGCAGTCACATCCCATGGTAGCAACAAGTCTAATATATTAAAAATAAAACATTGAAATGAATGGGGACTCACCTGAAATTGACTCGTACCTGCCTAGTGGATCCCTACCCACAGTTTGAGAAACACTGCTTTATTGGCATATATAACACATACAAGACGAGCAATAACCTGAACTTATTCATAGTTGAACATGTAGATTTTGACATACAGATTTTTAAAAGTAACTGAACATATCATTTGAAAAAGTGTACTTTGAGCATTTTCAGTTGAGTGTGTTAATGTTATCTGCCCTAAAAATTGTAGACATGGCAAATGAATTATTCTGTATAAGTTGTTGTTTTGTTTTTTTTAAATTATTAAGCCATTGTTCGTCACCTGCCCATTTCAGGGTAACTCATTTTGTTGTGGAGGTTAGCCTACAGTTTACACTTTGCTTTCAAGCAACTGGTCATTTGTCAGTCTTTAATTGAGGTAAAAGGGTTCTGAATTAAGTACATTTAGATCTGGCATTTAAGTACAGCCTTCTGCCTTTTCTATATCAAAATGATCCTCTTAATTTTCCACTGTGTTGCTGCTGCCATTGGAAGCTCATTTCTCTTTCAAACTTATGATGACAAAAAGCAGTGTAGAAATAGCTTCTACCTAGGGGGAAAATAAAATGTCACTTCATAATGATTCATAGTCCCTCAAGTGGACATTCTGGAGGAAAGTGACTGACCTGCTTGGTGAATTATGCTTTCCAGATCTAGACTTTATAAAATGGGGTGGGGGTGGCAGTCTTACACTGTTATAGTATTCAGAGAATCGCTTAGCTGCAAAACCTGCTAAGGGAGCATTAATGGGCAATTGTCATAACTTTAAATCTGTATCCTTGCATGATTCTTTTCCTGCCAATTGATAACTCAGGTTTTTTTTTTTCTTTTTTTGCCATTTCAAAGGGTTCTGCTATTTTGCATTTGTTTCTTCTCTACCACATTACTGGTACAAATCTACAGTGAAGTAACATACAAGAGGTCTGCTTAAAAAAAGATGCAGCACACTTAGCTCAATAGCAGTGTTTAGAGGCACCCTAGTAAGGAAGGGAAAGCTATGCTGGTTTCTGGATAGGGGCTACTGCACATAAGTAGTCCATCCATTCAGGGTGCCAGATTGTATGCATTATGAATTTAAGGTGTGCCCATTGATTTTACTCATAGTAAAGTTATAAGCTTTCCACATTTGTATTTCTCATGTATTTAATTCACATGAATTTAAGATGCCATTTTCAGTGTTTTGATAGACTATTTTTGGGTCCTGAACACTTGTTCTGTAATTTTTTTGTGAGAAGCACCAGTGTGCACACATGGAACTGCATTATTTTCTGTTGATGCATGAAGTGGGCTGAAAATTCTGTTGTCTCTTAGATTTATGTTCCATCCAGGGGTTTCCTTTTATTTTGTGTCTTCTAGCTGAATCCTTCTCTGGAAAAGGCCACTATCTGAAAAGGATCCGCTACCATGGCAAAGGCATGTTTGGCATTATGGACAAAGTCAAGTGTCATTATTTTGTGAAGCTAGTGGAAGGCCCACCTCCACCTCCAGAGCCACCAAAGACTGGCTTTGATCAAGCTAAGGAGTATGTGCAGCAACTTCGTAGTCGAAACATTATTAACACACTATAATATTTTACACTGTGTATATTCTTTGTCCTTTTTGATAAATATCTAAATAAAGTAAGTTTAAAAAAAATCTAATCTCGAATTTCTGCTAACTGGGCAAAGTGACCCCTTTTAAAGTGGTGTTCTCTTATATTTAGCAGGGGGAGAGCAGCTGTCCCTCTTCACCTCAGCATAGCGTCATTTCCCATGGCTGTTACTAGTGTCTCTTCTATATATATTTTTTTAAAGATTGTGAACCCTTTGAGGACAGGGGACCATTAATTGTATTATGTAAACTGCTTTGTGAACTACTCTGGTTGAAAAATGATATATAAGTACTCAATAATTTCTGAAAAGAAGTAAAATATATATGGTGACTAGGAGGAGAAGAGCAAGCACTAGACAAGGATAGTGTCTGAGATGATATTTGGAAAAAATAGTAGAAAGTAGTCCCACTGAGGAGCTGGCTGTCTGACTCATAATTAGGTCATGCAACTATCCTTGGAGTTTTGAACATAAGAACAGCCCCACTGGATCAGGCCATAGGCCCATCTAGTCCAGCTTCCTGTATCTCACAGCGGCCCCACCAAATGCAACCAGGGAGCACACCAGATAACAAGAGACCTCATCCTGGTGCCCTCCCTTGCATCTGGCCTTCTAACATAGCCCATTTCTAAAATCAGGAGGTTGCACATACACATCATGGCTTGTAACCTGTAATGGATTTTTCCTCCAGAAACTTGTCCAATCCCCTTTTAAAGGCGTCCAGGCCAGATGCCATCACCACATCCTGTGGCAAGGAGTTCCACAGACCAACCACACGCTGAGTAAAGAAATATTTTCTTTTGTCCTCATTCTCCCAACACTCAATTTTAGTGGATATCCCCTGGTTCTGGTGTTTTGTGAGAGTGTAAAGAGCATCTCTCTATCTGTTCTGTCCATCCCCTGCATAATTTTGTATGTCTCAATCATGTCTCCCCTCAGGCGCCTCTTTTCTAGGCTGAAGAGGCCCAAACACTGTAGCCTTTCCTTGTACAGTATTACTTTCACTGAAAATAATAGCTTCCCCAGTCCTTTAAATGGCAAAAACTGTAGAACATTTCGTGGGAATGCAAGAACATCTGGTGGGATATGTAATCCAGCGGGGGCTTGAGTTGACACGAGTGCTTTAAGCAACTCCAGTGCTTTAACATTAGGACCAAACTTAGGAAATGGATTCTGTCTTGGCTCTTATAATGGTGTTTTGGGTTTATAACTTTTTCAGATCTCGATTCTATGACTGCAACACTCGCAGTATTAAAAATCTGCTTCATGAGTTTCTCATGCTGAGCAAGGGGCATATGTTCACAATTACTTAAAACTTTAGGAGGGGTGAGGGTGTTAAACATCACATGGTCTGAAGGCATGTGATATAGCTACCATGCTATAACTAAGCAGGTCTGGATTTGGTTTGTGTCTAGATGGGAGACCATGAGAATTCTACATATGCCACCATAAGTCTGTCATGAAAAAAGGCAGAGTATAAATGAAATAAATAAGTTACCTTTTGACAAGGAAACAAAGCTCTGAGAGTAGATTTACCCACTGTTAACTCTACCCTTTCTTCAGTCTCTTTCCTTTTCTTATTCTTTGAATTTCACATAATAAATCATAAATGTGGTGGAAGGGGCAATCATTTTGGTTCACTGAAAATTGGCAAGGAGCACACATTTGGTTTGATTATTTTGTTACCTTCTATGTTGTGAAAAGAATGTTTTAGAGCAGCTGCCTAGTAAACAAGCAATGAGATGAATTTTCAATTCAGTAAAATGTGACTATAGATGGCAGTACTTACTCTTCATTTTCTGTGAGTACATGGGAAACTTACCAACCCTTTTTAAAAGTAACTTCTCAGCACACTTTTAAAGGTACAGTTCCTAATATCTTCTCAAGCAGGATCTGTAGGCCTTGATATGAAAAAGGAAGGGCGCTGATTAAAAAGTTATTGTCAGTGGGAAATGGCTTATTGTGTATGCATTTGTAATATTATGTTTATACGTCCCCATCCCTTTCACCAAGGCAGGAGACTGGGTTCTAACTTCTGCCAATCTTTTCAGGCCTGAGATTGGTTTACAACAAGATAGTCAGTTGCCTTGTACTGCATTCATTTTTGAAATTCACCCATATTAGTAAGCTGAGATGTCTTATGTGCAGATATGTTTTAGTCTAAGTATGAGGAAGACACAGAAGAGAGCTGAAACTCTCTTCACTTTCAGAAAAACAGCAGGAGGTCAGAACATCTGCCTCCCCCCCCCCACCTCAGTATATGCTCAGTAGCAGAGTCTTGTGCTCATGCAAGCACAAGTCTTGGGACTGTAGAGGATGGGGAAATTACATTAGTAGTTCATTTTCCACTCAGGCAACACAAAGAGCTACTGGGTGAGCTTTGAGTTCCTATAGGTTCACTGCAGAAGGATTGTTTGGAAGAAAGGGGGAACTGCTTCTTCCCCATCCAAAGGAATCAGTTAGGTTGAAGAATTTGGGCTTTGAGGATAAGCAGCCTCTAATGGATGTTCACAGAGTCCAATGCCCCAATCCTTTTCATTACTAGCACCAGCAGAATGTGCAGTCCACTGTCACAAGCTGTTGCAAAAAGTGCCATAAAGCACTTTGTGTCGGCATGCCTGTTTACAGTGCTGGCACATAGAGCAGTGCCCACCAGAGCAGGTGTGTCCACAACTATGCAGCACAGGGGCAGGGGGAGGGAATGGAGTGGGGTGGGGGAGGGTGATAACGGGTAAGGTGTGGACATATCAGACCCAGGAGGGGGCAGGATCAGTGGTGCCAATGTGTGCCATATCCTATCTCCCTTTTCAGGCCCAATCTGATAACCGAGATCAACATGGACTCACACCAGCTATACAGCTGGTGCAGGTCCAAGTTCTCCCCTTAACTTGAGAAGACCTCCAGCATGCAAAATTCCCCCACATAATGCACTAGAAGCCATGTTGGTGCCACTTCCTCCTACCTAGTCCGACTTAGGTAGGGCTAGGCTGCAAATCTGCTTTACCATCACCTGAAGATTCAATGGCATTGTTTTAGCAAGAAAGGCAGGGAGGGGGCAAACTTAGCCTCTTGCTACCAATAAGGTCTAGAGATAGGTTAACTGGGCTTTGTCCTAGAAGTCAGTTCCCTTCTGTCCCCTATATACTTTCATCAGTGAACAGGTGCAAACCTTCCCTTCCTACCAAAAGGATCAGGGTGGATAGTTTATTACCTGTGCATTTTCACAGATATATTAATATTCAGTCACAAATTAGAATAGGTATTATGTTGCAGTAATTTTGTCAAAAAAGTCAAGCTATGCATATTTATAGCAGAAAAATACATACAATTGCTGACATTACCCACTTTAAAACCTTTTCTCCCTTTATTCTCAGTGCTTGCATGGGAAAAACTCCCTAATAAGTAGCACTCTGGCAAAGACTTGCTTGTCAATATCCATATTTTTCTTGATCATCCAGTTTTTCAAAGCTGTTATAGAAGATTAACCATTTTGCCCTGATATTGACATACATTGGGCATATCCTCAATAATTCCTATAATGTTCCTTGATAGGAATATGGATAGGTTCTTGCTGAACTCACTCTGTGTGTGTGTGTGTGTGTGTGTGTGTGTGTGTGTGTAATCTACTAATTGAGTCTGCTGATTTCATGAGCAATTTTTAAGTATGCAATAGCTTTCAAAAGAATGGAATTTGTTTTATGTTTGAGAAGTATAACTCTGCCACAAACTGTATTTTTGCATACTCTGAAAATGGAAAAGTATGGGAAGCTCCAACCTTCCTCATGTCAGTTTGTATTTCCATATCATTAAGCCTCTGAGAAATGTCAGTATGATATGGCTTCAGAGGGATAGGATCATATTCCATCAAATTACCCAACCCATTTAGCCAAAGGCATTTCTTAATATCATCTAGCCAGGGAAACAAAGTTGTCTCAAATGCTTCTGGTGCAGCTAAAAGCACTGTTCTAGTAATTGGTGGCGCAAATAAGCTTTGATTTAACAAGTAGTTTATTTATCCTAATTGAACTGAAACATATTTTCAATGTGACAAAAATGTTAATGTCAATTAAGTGTTTATTGTATAAATGTTATGCGTGGCATGGTTTCTGCCTGCATGTATATGGTTAAGGCTGCAATCCTAACCACACTTTCCTGAGAGTAAACCCCATTGAACAAAATAGGACATACTTCTGAGTAGACCTGGTTAGGATTGTGCCCTCAGTAAAATTGATCTGTGTCAGAAATGGTCTTGTGAGGAGCAGCCCCAGGGTGATGATCAAATAAGAGGAATACAATTTGAGTGGTACAACTTTCTAAAATAATCTTGCACTTGGTAGCATGGCCATAGTCCTTACATATGATCATATGTCTTACTACTTTTTTGAGCCTCTTGGCTGGTTTTTTATATGTTGCCCTAAATTATAAATATTCCTGATGAATCTGAATTGTGTTCGAAAGGAAAAATTGAACTACAGGAGATGTGACTGATCTTATAGAAATGAGAAGGTGCAGCCAAGTCAAAAAGAGAATTCCTTTTTCAGAAGCTCTTAAGAGAAGAAGCTATCATGGCTCTTATTCTGGATACTTCAGTCCTGTGTGATAAACATTTTTGGTGGCACAATCTTGTGTACAAATATTCCTCCTGCTGATTTTCCAATCATTAATATATACCTGTATTTGAGATGAGCATCTGAGTCCTAATTATGGAAGAAAATTCTCTGTTAAGATCAGTAACAGACCTTTAGCAGAAGGTAATTAATAGTATGACCTCCAATTAAGGAGTTATTTTGAGAGGGGTCCCACTGGGGTCACTGTTTTGGGTCTCTACTACCTCCTAATTGTATTAATAAGATGCACAGAACAACGTGGATTCAGCATTATCTGATCTGCTGATGGTACAAAAATTGAAGAGCAAGCGTGCATGAAGACAGACTAGGCTTTGAGTAGGGAGAGATTCAAAGCTGTAGACTGTGCTTGGTATAATGAATTTTAATGGAAGGAAAAAATGAAGCATAACGAAATTTCTATTCAAGGATTTCTCCTTTCTCCAACTTTGAAACTCTTAACTATTTCCAGTATCAAAGTATCAAGGTGCTTTAAACTCCTGGCAAGTGGAACATTCTTCAGTGGCATAAGTGTCATCATCATGCCCTTGCTCCAAGCAACACAGTTCAGTGTATGTGGAGTTACCCACTTCTTTCACTTGACAACTATGTGAGGAAGGTTGGGCTGAAATGTGTCTGAGAAAGACTCATGTAACACAAGTGGTTGGATCACCCAGTGAGCTTCAGGACCAAAGTCTTTGCTCTGAACCCAGGGATTCAATCTGTTACACAAATTTGGAAGGATTTGACTTTTATTTGATTTGGCCTTGTCAAAATGCACTTATGGAACAGTAGCAGGAAAGGGGCAGAAGAGGGTGATTAAATGGTCAGAAGCTGGGGCATGTTTCTTACAAAGAAAGATACAACATTTGGGTTTTTTTTTAGTTTAGAAAACAACTAAAAGAGAGCATGGTTGAACTTTCTAAGCACTATGCATAGTGTGGAGAAAATTGGTAGAGAGAAGTTCTTGTCCTTCTCTTGCAACACTAGAACCAAATCAATTTGGCTGCACAACAGAGCACTTGGATCACCACTTGGCTGTGCAGCAAACTCTAATGTGCATTGAATTCAGTGAACAGCCAGCACTGATCTTTGGTTAAGTGAATTGGCCAGAAGAGTTGTCTGGCTTGTGTCCTCCAATGAAATTGACAGATGGAAGATTTAAGGTGGACAAGAGGAAGTACTTCTTCACACAACAGATAATTAATCTCTGAAATTTGCTGCCATAAAAGGTAGTGATGGCTGCTAATTTGGATGGATTTAAAAGGGGATTAGGCAAATTCATGGAAGACAAATTGATCAATGGCTGTTAGTCAAGATGGCTCTATTCTGTCTCCAGGATCAGCAGCCATGTGCCTCTGAATGTCAGCTGCAGGGGAGCAATGATGGGAGACAGCTGTTGCCATCATAACATGCTTGCAGGCTTCCTAGAGGCATCTGGTTGGCTGCAGTGGGAAACAGGACTTTAGATCTTTGGTCTGATTCAGCAGAGCTCTTTTTAAATTTTTATGTACTTTTGATGAAGAATAAAGGGTTTATTGTCAATTACATTTGTATCCCACCTTTTCTGCAAAATGTTCATGATGGTCTGCAGGGCTGGCCTTGGGAGCTGTGGGGTCCAATGCAAAACATTTTTGTGGGGGAAGGCACCCCCACAGGGCCCCCCTACTCACCAGGATGTGTGGCAGCAGCAAGCCACACACCAATAGCATTATTGCCAACTGCTGGGGGGGGGGGATGGCAGTTTCAAGCCAAACGAACCCAGGGGTGGGCAGGAGGGAGAGGAGGGAGAGGAGGGAGGACTGTTCAGTGGCAATATTCCAATCATCGCACTCTTCTCACAACACCTTGGCATGGAATCTTCCATGCTGGAGTGTCAGCTACAGAGTGAGGAGCTGGCTGCAGGCGCTCTGCTTGTCGTGCCAGTGTGCAGTCCTCCAGGTATGGGGCCCATTTAGACCAAATAAGTCAAATTGCCTTAAGGCCATCCCTGGTGGTATACATGGGATTTTTCCTTTTATTCTCCCAATGTTGCGGTTTTCAAACTCCCAGGGAGTTTGAAAGCTGCAGTAAGTCCTTACAGGGGCAGGGGGTGGGGGGAAGGCAGCGGTGCGATCCCCAGGATCATGCAACTCGGGGGGACTGCAGGGGCTTGGGTACACTTACCAGAGCCTCCTACAGCCTCCTGGGAGTGTGGGGAGCCCTGCGCGACTGTCTGCGGGCCTTCCTGATGCTTCCAAAGTGAAAGTGGAGTGATCGTGCTCCACTTCCGGTTTAGCAGTAGGAATGTTTTACAGGTAGGAATGTTTTTCTGTCATCCAAATTGACCTTGGATGGCAGTTTTTTCACCTACCCCAGACTGGCGAGGGAGGGAAGGTATTTTCAATAGGTTTAATACATTAAAAATAGGTCACTGTATTTAATAAAGTAGCACAAGTTAAACCCAATTGCAATCTGGTGTCTTCACTGGGGCGTGTGAACATAAATAGAATGCTAGATGCAGGGAGGTGACAGCAAGATGCAAGTATCTTGTGGTCTTGTGTGTGCTCCCTGAAGCATCTGGTGGGCTGCTGTGAGATACAGGAAGCAGGACTAGATAGTGTTAGCTCTCTGCTCAAGCAAAGCCAGAGACAAAGCTAACAAGTTGGTTCATGGAAAGTTGCAGGCAGCTGAGTCAGCAGATGTATACTGCACCTGTGCCTGCCATACCCTAGTTAACTGAGCAGACTCTGATTGGGTGCTCAGACTACTTAAGCCTCAGTATTCAGCTCCACCAGTGCAGTAGGTGTAAACTGTGAGACTTTGACGATTGGATAACTGTGTGTGTGTGTGTGTGTGTGTGTGTGTGTGTGTGTGTGTGTGTGTGTGTGTGTGTGTGTGTGTGTGTGTGCGCGCGTGTGCGCGCGTGTGCGCGCGTGCGCGTGCGCGTGCTGTAAATGACCTTGGATTGACTGACTGATATTTGTGGATACTGACTTGGATAAGGTAAGGCTGGACTGCTATACTCTACATGTATGACCTGGACTGTTTTTTGACTACTCTGTGTGTGCAACTCCTTGCTCAAATATACAACAGCAAGTTCAAAGACTCTGCTCTGTCTGCTGGATTTTGTGCACCCTGCTCTACACTGGGACACACCCAAGGTTCCTCCAACCTTAACAGATAGCCCTGGGCCTGATCCAGCAGGGCTCTTCTTATGTTCTTATGACTCTGGTTCTACTCATGTACCAGGCAGTACCCCAATGCACATTGTACCATGCATACCACACTAGCTCTCTTCAGTTCGTTTTCTAATTGAGTTGCCCTTCATAGTGACAACACAAATAAATAACAATACAAATAAATTGGATAAGAGCAATATGCAATAGTGAACCTCTGCTTATGTTTAGTGAGCCAATCTGATTAAGGGCTCATATGCCCAGCTGCTAAAAATGGATCCTGGCTAAGGAAAGAACCCAATGCACATTATAACCCAGCACATGGCCAGATTGGTTTTCAGCTGGTAATGATATGGATTGTGTTTTCAGCACACTTCATCATGGACTGAAAATCAATTTGGCCACGCAACAGAGCAATTGGGTCACCACTTGGCTGTGCAGCAAGCTCTAATATGTGTTGAATTCAATGAGCAGCCAGCACTGATCTTTGGTTAAGTGAATTGGCCAGAAGAGTTGACTTTGGCTTACTTGGTTAGAGCTCATATTTGTGACTGTAACAAGATCCAAGGATATAAAGCATTAATGTCTGGAAGAGAAAACGGGAGGTTCAGCCATAGAAAAAGATAATATAACTAAAGCCATTCTAGTGGGTGATTGCCAGATACTCAAGAGCAGCAATACTAATTTTTGTAAGGCAAATGATATAGGTATTAGTCCAAAGCTACTAATACACATGGGATTATTGGTAATTTAATAAAATCTAATATTGAGTACTGATGTGCCTCATTCTAATCTATGAAAAAGAGACCTATTGATTTGAGTTCCTGTCTGATTTTTTCCCTCTAAAGTCACAACATTTTTGTATGCACACTGGTTGAATTTTGCATTTGATGCAAATGATATTTTTTAACAGAATGCAAAGCATTAGTGTCTTGCCATAGCCTTCAGCCTGATCTCATCAATTTTTGCCTGCAAAGACAGACAATAAGTTATGCACTGTTGCTCCCAATTATTCAGCTTCTCCATAAATGCCTGGTATCAGGTTTCTGTACCCTAAAGTCTTCTGTGGCCTCACTGTTTCACCAATACAATTCACTACTATTGCCCACAACTAGTTTAAAAAAATGATTCAGATGTAATATCTTATGCCAGAATTCGGCAAAGGAAACTTCTACATAAAATCTGAGTTAAAGTAGAGACGGTTGGCAACCTTCAGTCTCGAAAGACTATGGTATAAGCCTACAGCACCCAGTATTCCCAAGCGGTCTCCCATCCAAGTATTAACCAGGCCTTACCCTGCTTAGCTTCCAAGATCAGACAAGATCATGCACATGCAAGTAGAAAATATTTCCTAACTCCACAGTTAGGGGAGTTGTTAGGGGAGTATGCGGGTTGTTTGAATGATGGTGGGCTCCTTGAGGTAAGGGGACAGTTGTCCCCTTGCCTGCCCCAGCTGCCATAATGGGATAACATGGACCTGCATCTAATTGGTGACGCAAGTCTGTGTTGCTTCATATCGGTAGGTCAGGTTCAAAAAGGGGGATAGGATATAGCATACACCACTGCCACTGATCCTGCCCCCCTGCACCAGATTTGCCCACAATTGCCGCCTCCCCTGCCTCGTACCACCCCTCCTGCCCCCGCCCTACCCCACTGCTACCAGCCGTGGAGCGCAATGTGGCCTGCACTGGGTACCAGCAAAATGGCGCAGACCACCCTGCCGGCACTACTAACTTTTGCGCTGTCACAATGCGCTTCATGGCACATTTTCTACAGCTTGTGCTGGCAGAGTGTGCTCTCCCCTGGCACAAGTGGGGGATAGGATTGGGTCATAAGAGGACCCCAGGGATCTTTGATGAACATTAGTAGTAAAGTGCAACACGATTCCCTGTACATTCTCTCAGCCATGCTAGAAATATTCCCCTATAATTTTGGCTTGCTCAAGAAAAGGATCTTGATTACTGAGCCTTATTAATCCAGCTACGCTTCAACCGTGTGTAATTTAAAATAATTATGAATTAAACAGAAATACAAGTGAGCCTATAATAACAATAATAATCAGTGCAGCTTTGGTTGTTATCCAAGTCTCTATTTGGAGCCTTTCCTGGGGAAAATGACTTAAAAGGAGAGGAACCAAAAATGTACGACTCTGGAACTAGTGCCAGCGACTGATTTGTTGAACATTAACACTCAAATAAAAACGGAAATATCTCAAGGGCATGCTCTGCATCAACAGACCTAATTTTATATTCTGTTGACAGCATCAACAACTGTTGTTTTTTCAAGGAATTCAAACCCAGATACAAAGGGCAGGCTGCCATAGAAAAGAACAGGACAGCTGTGCAGCCGCCTCCATGGTCTCGGCCTGCCATTCACCTCAGAAGGTTGACTGAGGAGAATAATCTCTATGCAAGCAACTGTTTGCTGATTTTTCAAGAGCCAAGGCACCCGTCAATTTTGACTGAAAACAGTGCAAACAGAGAATGTTGGTAGAGAGTTTGGATTCTTTGCATGTACATGCACAACCCTCACATGAAGAATTTGTGCTCTAGCCAATAAACAACCATATACCAGCATTTCTCAACCAGTGGTACCCATAGCACTGTGGTGGTACTTGAGGTGGTGCCCAGTGGTATGTGTGGGACTCCAGATCCCTGCGCCTGGCAGTAAGACCAGCAACGCAACGTGACAAGCAGTGGCAGGAGGCTCAGCTTGGCAGGTAGAGCTGCAGTATGCACTTTTCTCTTGCTCAAAAACAAAAACAAAACAACCCTCCCATCCATCCTGAGCCTCTTACCGGTGTTTGTTGTATCTCATCTCCCAATCTGAACATAACTGGTGATGGTGATGGCATCATCGCCAGTTATTTCCATTAGTACTGCCAATAGGAAGTACAAAGTGGTACAGCAGGGGATAAATGTTGAGAAATGCTGACCTATACTATTGGAGAATGATTGTAACTGCAGTAGTGAAAGTAATGAATTGTGCCATTACTCAAAGCTTCTGGAAGGAATGCAGAGATGTTAAGAGCCTTTGGGCGCAATCCAGCCCTTGACTTGGGCCGTAAGGCACGTTTGCCATATAAGGCATGTTTGTGCCTTCTCAGGAGGAAGCTGGGCCGGCGCTCAGAGAAGCACTGGCCTATGGAGGCTGATGGAAGCCTCCGTGCTGGCTTCCTCCAAGCACCTTGCGTCGGCATGGCTGTGCCAACGCAAGGATCTGAGGTAGGTGGGGTGGGTGGGGAGAAGGCGGGAGGAAGGTGTTCCTGGGTGGGAGGAGGGCAGGCGGGGGGAGCTGGAGGCGGGGCTGAGTTCTGGCAGTTATGCCAGATCCCAACCCCTGTTTCCAGGGAGAACAGAGCAGCTCCAAGCCACTCCACTCTCTTTGGACTTGCACCACCTCAAGATGTGGTGCAAGTCTGAGGAGACCCATAGGGGCCAGCAGTCCTTACCCGGGGGTAGGAGGAAATGTTTTTCCTTGCCTCTGGCTGAGCCGCTTATGACCCCTATCTTGCACTGGATACAGCACAAGTCTCTTGGCTTGCCTCTTCCAGTGCAGGATAGGATTGTACCCTTCATCTCACAAAATCCTTCTGAGAGGGAAAATGAGTCCACACCCACTGGCCCTGTCACATTGGACACAATGTGCCCTCTCATTCTACATCCATATTCCAACAGCCACAAATTTGACTTTCATAAAAGGGGGTTGCACCCACATACACCATGTCAGTGAGTGCTCTGGTCATCCAGGGTTCTACTAGCAAGGCATATAGGAGTCCAGTCATGGAAGCCTGAAGTGCAGCTGCTGGGGAACATAGTCAGGTTGCTCACGGACAATCAGTGGGAGCCAGGAGGTAGTGCAGTTCTGCTCCCCTCATAAATGCAGGGAGGATTTTGTGAGAAGAAGGCAAAGCTCTACCTATACTTATGTCATTTATTAATACAAAATATGTGAACCCTTCATGAAGAGGATCTCAAAGCAGAACACAGTCATAGAAAAGCAGAGAAATATAGCAAGAAATTCACACTCAAGAAAGTCAGCCTAACAACGACCTGTAAAAGAGACAGGTTCACTAGCAAACTCTTGCTGTATATTAATATCCCATTTCTCAATCAAGACCAGTCACCAAAGTGACTTACAATTAAGTCACTAGGAGGTACAATATCTTTGTGTGTATACAGTACATGACAGGGAAAGGAGATGGACTGATGTTTGCATCTCACTATTCTGGCTTCATGCTCTTATTTCTTGTATTCTGAGCTGCTCCAACCATAATTCACAGGCCTAGTTTTTTCGGCCTGTGTCTCTAACTAGTACCTATAATGCATGTATGCATAATATACTATATGCATGTATGTATAATGTAGGGCACAATCCTAACCAGGTCTACTCAGAAGTAAGTCCTATTTTGTTCAATGGTGCTTACTCTCAGGAAAGTGTGGTTAGGATTGCTGCCATAAATACATAAATACTGATATATAGATTTCACAATTGCTATGGCCAAGAATGGGATAAAGTGCATTTTAGGTACACCTGCATCTCCATAATTAGTCTGCCAGTGCCACATTTTTCTCATCACTTATTTGCCTCAGGAGAAGGCAAATATGTTCCTGCCTAGCAGTAAACTGCCTGTGTAAATAAAGTTGGAATTAAATGAAAAATGGAAAGGATGGCATGATCTATAGCATGAGGCTCTTAGAGGGCTGCTACTCATAATTTACTGGTTGAGGTGTTTGTAGTTCTTTGCCTCTCTCACCTTTTCCTTTTTCTCTACAATAATTTCCAATAGTGCATTAACAGAATGCTGGGTAGTTAGTAAATTTTCCCCTGTGCATTTTACAAGCTCAAGGTTATGGGTTAGGACAAGGGCTGTCATACCATAAATCAGGTTGTAATAGAACAGCTTGAGAGAATGAGCCAAGCAGCTTCATGCTGTGCTAGACCTCTCAAAACGGAATCTGTGTTTAAAAAAAAAAAAAATCCAGTTCTTATGAACTTACTTTAAAAATTATTATTATATAACAACAACAATTATTATAATTAATAAGATAGCCCAAACTGACTATAAAGAACATAATGACAGAGTTGCAGCTGTGGTTCACTGGAATCTTTGCAAACAATACAATTTATCTTCATACTGAAATTCCTGAGATCAAAAACCTGATAAAATCACTGAGAACAACCCAAGCAAAGATACTTGGGGATGTGAGATTACAGACAGAAAAGCATCCAGACTAGAAGACAATACACCGGGTATAACAATAGTTGACCAAAAAAAAAATAATAATAATAATAATCAAGCCCAGATCATTGCTTCTGCAATCCCTGGAAGAATGAACATAGAATTGTTCAATTTTAACAGTAGAATTGAAGATAAGAAACATGAGAAGATCACAAGATCAGTGGTGTAGCTTGAGGGGGAGCAAAGCACTACGTTTGCAGGGAGTCTCTGTGCAGCATGAAAGTGGCTCCTCCCTCTCCCCTTCAGAGCCATTTGGGGTGGTGGGAACAAAACAGAGGTGATCAACTCCATTTTGCTCCCACCACTCTGAAGGGAGGGGCCGCTTGAATGCCACTCTGAGGCTCTCGCTCCTATAGTAGGGGCTGTCTTAACTGCACACACCTGTTGATAAATTTGTCTGCACATCTAAAACAGAAATACTGTCTATTCAAGAGGACTTTGGGGTAAGTTCTAAAGTGCATTATTGACTCATGAAGGTACTGGTGAAGACTGGAGGGGGCACTGAAGCAGAAATTCAGTAACGGTGAACAACTATTGTAGAAGAACACTTGCCTGTCATTTCCAATTGTATTTAAGAACACCTGAAAAGCTTCTGATGTTCCCAAGAACATAATTTGGAATCCTCTGGGATAGGAGACAGCATTTCAACTTGTGCTTATGCACTAATTTTTTTTTTCTAATCCTACTATAATATCTATACTATATTATAAACAGGCTTTGAAAGTCTTTTAAAGCACTGCAAAAACCTGTTGGAACTGAGACAATAGTGGGACAGAAAAAAAATGAGCATATACCTCATGAGCAATGATGGCTCTATCATGCTACTTTCAATTCTCTGCAAAAAAACCAAACCAAATTCACATAAACCCATTCTCTGTATCTAGGAATGGACCACAACTGAGCAGTCCATTTAGATGTGCATAAGAGACTGTGTGCACTAGATTTTCTGTGCCTATTTCAGCACAGCATCTCTCACATGCCATTGCTTGCAGCCTCCTCCCATATGTGGGGGGCATGTGGGTCTGGAATGTAGCTTGAACAGTATGTGCAGCAAAAAAAAAAAAGCTATTACTGTAGTTTAATTACAGTAGTATGATCTCTGTTCAATGAATTATGCTTAAAACTGGAATTGCTGTGTTCAAGATGAGCTATTTTTTCTCTGAACCGTTAACCCCCCTATTGGAACATATCTGTGTCATCTCAAGTCCCATATTTCTTTATTCTGTGGAAGTAGTTGGGTTTGAACAGATTACTTTGTTTGTCTCTCCCCATCTGTTCTTCTGCCAGATTCTTGCTTCTGAGGCACTTTCTCTGTGTAGATTGGGAATATTTTTTTCCTCTTCTCAGTGTTGAGAGATTTATATTTTAATGAGTATTTGTTTCATCTGTCACATGCTAGACTTCTTCATATGATCTCGGTAATCTCCCCACAACTCAGCCAGTTTTTGCATGTCGTTTTGATGTAGTGTGTTGGGATTTTCATCCTTCTTGTGGTTGACAGTTTTGATCAGATAGTTAGTGGAGATCAATTTGATGCAGCTCCAAGTGCCCTACCAACAGTGAGAGGTCACTGCACAAATGTTTTTAAATTAGCTACATAACATTTGTAGAATTGTTATCTTTTGATTTATCTTTTGAAGAAGGATCTTAAAAAAAGGCCTTGGTATAATCCAGTGCTTTCTTTGCTAGGTTAGGGTATTTTCATGTGTGAAGTTTAAATCAATCTGCAATGCAAACACAAATCTTAGTGGCTATGATGCGCAGTCACTTTCTCTTCCGTATCATATCCCACACTAACAACAGTGTACAAATAGCAGAGGAGGTGCTTAAAAGGTGTTCCTCTTTAGGGTCTTCTGTAAAAAGTTATCTTATTTTCCAGGTGCCATTTCAGATTATGGGGGGATGAGTCAAACACTTCAGTGGGTTGGAGGCTGGCAAGATTCTCAACAAGTCTGTAAGGTCTGCTCTTGAGTCAAATCAATCTGAAATTAAATTGCTAAGAAGCTGCACATTTTATGAGCATTGGTTGTGGGGCACAATAATTATACTGGTGTTACCACACAGGTCCAACAGTCACTTTTCCCCTCTGAAGCAAAAGGATTTGTGCCTTTGGTTTGCATACCTAATACATAGGCACATTTACAACAATAGCAGCTCAGGGTGTAGATTAGAAACAGTGCAATGGCCAGGTGATCTTGTGAAATAATCAAGTGGAACTTGAAAGGAAAGGATGGTGGTGGGTACCCTTTTCTTTCTTTCATTTTCCAAGGCACATTGGATTTGATTGCCATTGTGTTACATGTGATTGTTGGTGAATGAGGCTGAGCTGGCCTCCCATCGGAATATTCCTATGACATGAGTGCAACTGAGAGGTCCTTGAAAACTGCCTGGATCCTTTTCCACTTGATTCACATAATCCACCCTTCCTCAGCTGGGAGAGAAAGGACATTATCTCCCTAATTGAAGACTATTGCCCCGCTCCCCAGTCGTGTCAGCAGTGCAATCCAGTGTGGGACTTCCTTCCTGTGACAGAGATGAAGTGGTTATTAAATGCAATAGAAACCAGTCAAGTTTCTTTTCATTAAAAGTGTCACTCTTATCTTTGGCTCTCTACATTCCTAGGAATACAATCGGGTAGCATTAGATGACTAAAGCATAAATAGTATCGATCACATTTCTCATATAAGCACACCACTACTCTTTGATATCAAATATTTTTGAGCATGGGAATCTTCGCTTCGTTCATTTTTACAACAACATCATCACAAGATAAAATGATTAGAATTATTTCTAAGTTAAACAATGAGGTTGAAAGTTTTTAAATTATTATTTTATTACATTTATATTCTGCCTTTTTTCCTTCATTGAACTCAACCCCACATACTTGGTATCTTCTAGCAATCACCTATCCAAGCACTGACCAGCCTTAGAGCTGTTCAACAAGGTGGTTACATCATTCACCTTTAGACAGCCTAAGTCCTGGGACCCTGGTATAAGAAGTTGTAAGTTAACGTGCATCTGTCTGTGAACTATTTCTGCTTTCTGGAAGCAAACTGGAAACTTGGTAAAAGCCTCACCTTATTAAAAAAGATCTCTAGTCTCCCCTTTATTTAGATATTATGTATTATTATGTATAATATTTAGATATTATGTAAATATCCAGTTTTGATACTCAGATCTTGCTGACAATGTACCTTAGATTATGTGGAAATTATGTGAAAATTCCAGCACAGGTTACAAGCCATGATGGGTATACCTCCTTGCATCTAGAAGCTGGACTAGATATGCCTTTGGCCTGATCCAGTTCAACTAGATATTATGTAAAGGGGAAACTAGAGATGTGTCCATTTTGGGTGGCAGCCATGTTTGCAACTGTACTGCACTGTCTAGTTTGACCTCCAGTCTTTTGAAAATTCAGCTGTATCCAAAATACACGCTAATAATTTTTATTATACATTATTCACAGAGACAGCAGAAAATATCTGCTACAGCTGCTCTGTCTTCTCCCCTACAATGTGTGTCCACTGTGGGAAAGAGCAATAACAAGAATCCCCCTGACTTTAAAGCCGCATTGGGTGCCCTTCGGGGAGAAAGGCAGAATACAAATCCAATAAATAAATAAATAAATAAATAAATTACAAAATGAAAAACAAAGACTAAAGCTACTCTGTTTCATCAAAGGCATAAAGCATGGGATGTAGCCATCACAAAGCAGTTCCTTCTGCACTGTAGTTTTCTTTCTATATATGTGGAGGTTATAGGGTGGGATGTAGTCATCAAAATTGCTACCTCCCCAGGGTGTTTATTTAGATGAATAATGAAAAATGTGTTCCCTGTAAGAGCAGAACAAAACCAACAGACCCCTTTGCCAAGCACAAACTGCTTTCATTGACCTCATCCTCCTTGATTTGGCACAGTGGACTGGCAAACTGTTTGGATGAAATAAGGCAGGCGCATAAAACGTCCCATTACATATTTGTTCAGATTTGGAACCAGTCTCCTCTCTTATAGAATCTCTTCAGGAAACTGAAATGTTTAGACATTTTTAAAAAATGATGATGATGATGATAATGATAATGATGATGATTCTGGGAATCACAGGAATCTTGCTGTTCCAAGGAACGTTGTTTACTGGAGCTGAGCTGGTGTAGTTTGCTCACGGCCAAGGATATTGAGGTGTTTCTTCAAACTTCTATATAGTTGCTGTTGCTATTAATTTTCTACTCTGTTTTATGAGGCTTCTGTACTATTTATTTTTCATTGGACTTCTGACTGATACTGGAAACACAGGAAATCAGAAGTTGATTCTGGGGATATTTCCAGCTCTGTTTTGCTGGCTTAGGGCCAAATCCTATCCAATTTTCCAGTGCCGGTGCTGCTGTATCAATGGGGCACAGCATCCTGTGGTGGGGAGGTAATCACAGAGGCCTCATCAAGGTAAGGGAACATTTGTTTCCTTACCTTGGGACTGCATTGCAGCTACACTGGTGCTGGAAAGTTGGATAGGATTGGGCCCTTAAACATTTGTTGTATTTAGGTCATCTCTAGTCAGTAGGAAGTCATATTTTTTAAAGAAAGCTTTCACTATCCAAATAATACAAAGTTGTAAACAGCACTCATTTCTTACTCCAGCACTGACTGCTCAATTCAAGGTGGGAGGGTGGCAAGCCGTCAGTCCATCTATAATGCTACAAGTTCGTGTGGTGCTGTGTGTGGAAACTAAACCAAAGTGCTGTGTCACTAACAAAAATGAATTTATTCTCTGTTACTCCACAGAGCGCTTGCTCATGGGAATCTATCCTATGCCCCAGGGTAAGCCTCAGGGTTGCCACTATAGTCAACTTGGACCTGTGCCAGCTCAATCGCTGGCACAGGTCCAAGTTGATTCATGAAGGTGAATCAGACCCTGGAAGGGGGTCAGAATTTGACATGCACTGCTGCCAATCCCATCCCCTCGCAGGCCCATCTGCCCTTCTCCCTGCCCCTGTCACTGCCTCATTCTGCCCACTCCCTGCCCTGTTCAACCACCTCCCTGCCTCCCTCCAATCCCCTGCACCAGCTTATCTGCACTAGCAAATGTATGGCATCTTTCTTCACATGGTTCTGGCTGCTTGATGCTTGTGGGGGCTATCAGGCCCCTTACACTGGCCTATTGTGTTTACAGTGGCTGTAAAGCTGTTTACATTGACAGACTGTGCCTTCCATCAGCATAAACAGTGGATAGGATTGGACTGCTCCTCCCCCTACATATATCCCAAAGTCCAGCAGTTGCAGCATGATTTCAAGTGAGTTCCATGCACTGAAATCGATAAATATGAAATAGTTTTATCTTTAAGCACATACACCTATCCACTCACCCATGCATGTACAATCAATCAAATTAAAATTAGAAAAGGAAAAAAATTGTGCAACTTTAAAAAAAATAAAATAAAAAAGCTTCTCTAAGTGTGGTGGGCAGAGGGAAACAAGGCACAGAAAGATAGCATCCTTTTAAATTCAGGCTGAGTTCGACACATTCCTAGTGTCAATCTTGGGTGGAGGGCACATAAGTCTGGCTTGAGCTCCCCACACTTCTAGCATTGGCCCGTGACCAAAGGCATGTGTCAGGTGTGACCACAAATAAATAGGGATGCTGGGTGACACTGGGTATCCAATAGTATGAAGTACTAAAAGTAAAGTACGAATCAGTTCTTGGTTTTTGACATCGACACCATCTTTTCTGCCCCCCTTCCATTGCCCAGATATGTTAAATAAACTGAGCATTTATAAATAGTTGTTCATACATCCCCTTCATAATAACGTGTTTTTTTTTTAAATTACTAAAAAGAGCTTCAGGTGAAGATTGCCCAATGTTCCCAGAGGGGTCTGCAGAAAAGGAACTGTTGCAACTGCCGGTATTGTGACCTGACAGCATTGTAAACTAGCATCTATTTCACATAGCCCTGTGTCCTGTTGCTGTCAATTGGGGCAGAACCACTCTTCATTCAGGGATGAAATTAACTTGAGAATTCACGTGGGTCTACTTCATGAATGAGAGGTATGTGAGGCTGGTTTGATAATATTGTCACATACATCTCTAGCATGCCCTTGATCACCTCAGTGCAATTCTGTCTAGAAAAGCAATAAATCTGTTTCCCACTAAGCTAAATATCACTTTTGGAACAAGCTGTTCCTTTTTAGAAATGTACCAATTTTGGGATGTTTCCCATAGGTTAGAAGGTGGTGCTTATCATTCTGTTCGTCAGGAAAACATGGCACGAATGGTGTTAGTCAAACAGCATGTAGTCCGAGACACCAAGCACAGTGGGAAAAGCAACAAATATTTTCATGCAAATTGACCAAATTAAAAAGCAAAGGGGGTGTCTAATATTATTCATACATGTTTTTGCTCATAACTGAAGCAATTTCACACTTAAGAACCCCTCAGTGCTTAGAGGACCTTACTGCGTATAACACATTGTTGATTAAACATATAATTACTGGTTGGGAGTTGATTTTTTTTTTTTAATTTGCAAGAGGTGTGTATGAATGTGTGCTTTGGTTCTGGGCCAAACCTTGTGGTAAAAATGAATGAAAGCTGATATCCATGGTGAAGACAGCAGGGCATTGTTTGAAGACATCAGAATAAACCTGAAATAAGCAATAAGCATAAGAACATAAGAACAGCCCCACTGGATCAGGCCATAGGCCCATCTAGTCCAGCTTCCTGTATCTCACAGCGGCCCACCAAATGCCCCAGGGAGCACACCAGATAACAAGAGACCTCATCCTGGTGCCCTCCCCTACATCTGGCATTCTGACTTAACCCATTTCTAAAATCAGGAGGTTGCGCATACACATCATGGCTTGTAACCCGTAATGGATTTTTCCTCCAGAAACTTGTCCAATCCCCTTTTAAAGGCATCCAGGCCAGACGCCGTCACCACATCCTGTGGCAAGGAGTTCCACAGACCGACCACACGCTGAGTAAAGAAATATTTTCTTTTGTCTGTCCTAACTCTCCCAACACTCAATTTTAGTAGATGTCCCCTGGTTCTGGTGTTATATGAGAGTGTAAAGAGTATCTCTCTATCCACTTTATCCTTCCCATGCATAATTTTGTATGTCTCAATCATGTCCCCCCTCAGGCACCTCTTTTCTAGGCTGAAGAGGCCCAAATGCCGTAGCCTTTTCTTGAACAGTATTACTTTCACTGAAAATAATAGCTTCCCCAGTCCCCAGGATGGGCTGCTTATTAGCTCCTTTATCCCTGAATCCTCTCATTTTGCCAAACTGTCTATCACATCCCATCATGCTACCATTCCCAATTTCTTCTCCTACTCTGCCTTGACCTCGTTGTTCTCTAACCTCCCCATCCTCATCCTATAAGGATGAGGAGTCCCAAACCAGATGCCCCTCAGCTCCTGTCGGCTTTCCCCCAGGGATCAGTTTAAAAGCTGCTCTGCCACCTTTTTAATGTTATGTGCCAGCAGTCTGGTTCCATTCTGGTTCAAGTGACACCCGTCCCTCTTGTACAGGCCCCGCTTGTCCCAAAACGTTCCCCAGTGCCTAACAAATCTAAACCCCTCCTCCCTACACCACTGTCTCATCCACACATTGAGACCCCTGATCTCCACCTGCCTTGCTGGCCCTGCACGTGGAACAGGTAGCGCTTCAGAGAACGAAACCTTTGAGGTCCTGGCTTTTAGCTTCCTACCTAATAGCCTAATTTGGCCTCCAGGACCTCCCAGCTACACTTACCGACATGCACCACAACCGCTACCTCCTCCCCAGCACTATCAACCAGCTGGTCTAGATGAGAAGTGATGTCCGCAACCTTCGCACCAGGCAGGCAAGTCGCCATGCGGTCCTCACATCCGTCGCAACCCCCCCTATGTTTCTAATAATCGAATCCCCCACTACAAGAAGCCCCACTACAAGAAGCAAACTCCTGGTTCTTACGTTCAAGGTCTTCCATGGACTTGCCCCTCCTTTGCTCTGCAGTCATATCCTGCCATATTTCTGCCTGCGACCTTCACTCCCCCAGTTCTACCATCCTTAGCCATCCAAAGGCCTTCTGCTCCTTTAATGGATTTGCTCCTCTCCCTGGCTGACCCTTGTGCATGGAATACCCTCCCAGATCTTATGTATGTTGTCTCCTCTCTTACTTGCTTCAAATCCTCCCTCAAAACCCCCTCCTTCTGTTAAGTCTTTGGCACAACCAAGGGCCACAGGAGGTGATAGTGAAAGGTTCAACAAAAGGATTTATTTTAGTGCTCAAAAAGGAAGATTCAAAACTGGGATCTAGTTGAACGTGCTGACTCACACGTTCATTTGAACACAGGGATTCTACGGCTAACATGCACACAAAATGGAGCCCTGGGGAAAACTGTTAGAAGGAGGTGAGATGAAAAGACAGAAGGAGAAATGAATTTCTTAGAAGGAGAAGAGTGGAATGAGAAGGGTGAAAATGTTCAGGGAGAAGGGACATAAGGAGCTTAGATGGGCTTCCCAGAGGAACCTGGGAGAAGGAAGTGGCAGTTTTGGAGTGTAGGGAAGGAAGAAAAAAGGAATAACATGGGAGGATTAGTGGGAATGAAAGAAGGGTTCCTAGGGTTCAGATTGTGATGAAATGCCATGGCTGACAAGTGACTCTTTGCTTTAATATAGTCCCCAATTTGTTTTGGGGAGGGGAGGATGTTGCCTAAAGAGATGCTCAGGGAAAGAAAAATTTGTGGAACATGGTACACAATTGCACCTCTTGATTGCTGCCAATGAATTAGTTATCTCCTCAGAATGAGATGTCTGAACTGAGGAGAAATGAGGTCTGATGCCAAAGTGTGTGAAAAGATTGGGATAGAGAGATCACACCCTTTGGGCTGGTAAAGGTTGTGAGCTGTTTTAATTAAGATACTTGTTCTGAAGCTTGATGTGATGTCGCAGAAGAGGAGAGAAAAGGAAGGTTGCAGAAGAGGTGCAGAGTGTAGCAACTCTGACAGGGGAATAACAAAGCACATCTCCCTTCTCTCTCCTTCGCCACCCACGTTATAAGAGTTAGTCATGGTGAACACTATAAGAAGGTATATGTATTTTTAGAATGTGATCCCTGGCAGTGGAAGTTGCCAGCTTGGATGCATTTCTGAGGCATAGCCTTGTGATGTTACTGCAGTTGCAACCATTGAAAAATGGTTCAGTCCTGAGAAGCAACCCCCAAATGACCTGAGATGAATCTTTGCCGTATATCTGCCCAAGAAAAAAGAAATCACAATAGCTGGAGGAATAGGGGGTGCGCTGAAATGGATCAGAGAAACAACACTGGGGTGGGTGTGTATCGATTTCTGTACCATTTTCTTGGTGTAATAGACCCACACCCCACGAGGCTGTTTGCACAGCTGGGAAATATTTGCAAGTACCTGTTGCAAGGGTTGGAGGTGTAACATTATTTTGATACAGAGGTGTTTGTTTCCAGTGCGTAAGATTGAATTACAGTCTAAAGGCCCAATCCTGTTCCAGTTGTGGACCTGCCATAAGGTCCGATGGGGCAAAAGCCCCAGGTGCAAGGTGCTAGAGCCCTGCGGAAGCCTCTCTGAGGCTCCCAACGGGGGCAGAAACTGTGCTTCTGGTTTTCCAGAAGCACAATTTATAGTGTTGGGGAACCTCAGAGAGGTTTCCCCAACACGTTCCTGGGTCATGCGAGGCTCTGTGAGCCTCAGGTGAGTGGGGGCGCAGATTTTTGCATGGGGGAGCCAATAGCCCACGCGGGGGTGCCATCACGGACCTTTGCCCCAGATGCAGGTCTGTGGAGGTCTACTGCTGTCCTATTCAACTTTCCAGCACTGATGCAGCCATGCCAACAGGGTGCGTGTTGCATTCTGCAGTGGGGGGCAAGTCACAGAGGCCTCCTTGAAGTAAGGGAACATTTGTTCTCTTACCTCAAGGCTCCATTGCAACTGTATTGGCACTGGAAAATTGGATAGGATTGGGCCCCAAGTCTTACTGAACACAATGGGCTTACTTCTGAGTAAAACAAGTAACATTGTTTTCAAATGCCACTAGATATAGAAAACTGCAAAGTGATTTGCATTTGATTACCTCCCTCCCCTGCACAGCTGCTCCAATCCAGTTTAGATCAACCTTGCTGCTTTTAAGTAAAAGTGTCATGTTTAGTTTGGCCCTGTGTCAAGCCACAAGCGATATACCATAAAATACCATAACTATGAGCTGGGGAAAAAGATGTTCATTCAGTGACATGTACCAACCTATAAAATGATGTAATATGATCTGAGATGCCTCTGGTATGTGATTACTATGATTTGTTTATTGTCCAAAGCCAAAGACTGTCACAAATGTGACACTCCAGTTTTATAGGATGAATAAAAATAGAGAAGATTAGCAAGACCTTGCTATTTGGCACCTGTGATTTTCTAATGGCAGCCCCAGGTCAGGCTGAAGAGCTTTTCTGCAAAGCCCCTTTAGTGAAAAATACATTTTGGCATGGAAATGTCAGTCCATTACTGTGACTGATTTCCTTTCCAAACATCAGATTCTTAACATTTATAATTTTGAGCTCTTCAGTAGGAAATGACAATTTGTCTTTTCAAAGCAAAGGAGAAAATGGGATTTCGTTTTTTATTCCTTCTTAGCTGATGCCATACAACTCATGTCATTGACAGAAAGATTTTAGTGCTGTGGACAAACAAAAGGTCACTGTACTTTGTTGCAGAATAATCTGCTGCACATTAATTAAAAAAAAGAATGAATGTTGCTTTCTATTTATACCCACTGTAAAGATGGTATTGCCTACCTTGAAAAAAGGATGAAGCACAGATGGTACTAGTCAGGATCATTCTCACAGCATCCCTCTTTTAAAAGGCTTATTGGAAAGTCTGTGCCTGGGATCTTGTTAAGCATCCTTCAATGTCCTTCAATGATGAAATCCTTAATAATATTGGAAAGTGTGGGATAGCTGTTGAAAGGAGTAGATACGGCTATGACAGGGTTAGCCCAAGATGTCCTGGTGCCAGAGAAAGTGTGCCAAATGCTGCCTCCTCCTTTACTGGGTGATGTGCAGGCCACTGCGCCTCCCAGTAGAGGCAAGTGGACCCCCTCTCCTCCATCAACAGTTAAAAAAGCCTCCTCTGACATGGTGTCCCGTCGGAATTACACTCCGTCTCCCAATGCCCGATTTTTGGCTAATTAACACCCTCTTTTTATCTCTAGAAAAAACAGCAGTGGTGTGCAAAGAAATGAACACAACTCCTTATCGGTTGAGCAATTAACAAGAATTTATTGCTACAAACACATACACTCCCTGCACTTCCTCTTGTCCAGAGACTTTCCCTCCCCAAAACTCCACTTAACTCAGTGGGTAAAGGTCCAAAGCCTCCAGTCCAAGTCCAATCCAATCTCCCAAAGCACAGTACAGTCTTCCCAGTCCAATCTTCTGCAGTAGAGTCCCTCCTCTGTATCCTCTCCAGCAGAGTCCTGGCAGTCCCCTTCTCCCATATGTCTGGGGGCCCTTGAGTCTGGGTGTTGTAGGTCTGGGGCTTTGCTCCTTCGGAAGCTGCCTTTTATTCCTGTATGTCCCATTATCCAAATGCAGCTCAGCTGTGAGCTACCTCATTAGCTCATTCAAAGTCAAATGAAGCTCAGGTGTCCATCCAGGTCTCCATTGGCCTTGATTGATTTCAGCTGTGGAGCCAGCCCTGCCCTTCCCTACCCAGAGCTGTCAACCAGCTGTCAAAACATGGGATCACTGACAACACCACAGCATCCACCTGATGATCTGATCCTCCATTACGCATGGTTAAAAAAGCCTCCTCTGATCTCAGTGGATGGGGCTGGATTATCATCTTGGTACCAAGTAAGGAGGTCAAAGGTCCCTTAACATTCATCACTTGGGGTATATGGAAAGTGCTAGTCAGGACCAGCCTTGGACCCTACACCTGAGAGGACCCCACACTGGGTCAGCGAGCAGGTCGCCCACAGCTGCAGCTGGCACCTCACTCTGTAGTTGGAATCCTCCATGCCAAGGCATCATGAGTCTGGTGCGGTGAGTAGAGCTTTGCTGCTGGAAGATCCTCCCACCCCCCCCCCAAAAAAAATTGCCCCCTGGAAGCAGTTGACGATGAAGTAATTATGTCACCGTGATCTACTTCTGAGTACTGTGGTTTGTGCCAAGCACCATTGGCCCCAGGCCTGCTGCTGCCACTTGCCCTGGTGAGCAAGGGGGGCTGTGGTGTGTGTGTGGGAGCCCCACAAATATGTTTCACATTGGGCCCCTCAGCTCCTAAGACTCGCCCTGGTGTTAGTACATGTATCCCAAAGACTGGTAGTAACAGAATAGTTCCATCACTACGGGCCAAATTAGATGTGACTTCAACCACATCATAGCCCTGGTGCACTTGCAGTGAATAGCAGGTAAGCTGGGACAATCTAGACCGATCCAGGTCAAAAATGGAGTTAGGTGGCTTTAACCTTACTGTCGTGCTACCATCCCAATCTGACCCAGAACCGCCTTCCCCAAGCATGCTATTTGCCGCCTCCAAAAAAACTCCCACCATCATGCTAGAGCCAATTATGTTATTCAAGGCCCTGTCCTATCCAACTTTCCAGGACTGATGCAGCCATGCCAACGGGGCGTGCACTGCATCCAGTAGTAGAGGGGATGTCATGGCATTCTCCTCAAGCTAAGGGAATGTTTGTTCCCTTACCTCGAAGCTGCATTGCGGCTGCATCGGTGCTGGAAAGTTGGATATGATTGGGCCCAAAGACTACATCATAGATTATGCATTAACAGGAAATCTGCAGACTAAGAAATTCTATTTTTTTTTCAGTATTAAGCTGTTAAAAAAAGAGAAGAAGACTGGAAAATGACTTATCTGTCTTCAAAGAGAAAGTGTAGTGTATATACAATGGCTATTCCTATATAGCTGAGGAATCTGGTCCTCTCAGTTTCATATCTGTTCTTTAGTTTTGTCTGACTGATTTTCCCATGACCCCAGGCTCTTTTCTTTTACTGCTGCAGCACTAAACAATCTTTTTCTTTCCCAGGTTACGAAGTAAGTTGCCTGGAAGTTCCATATTTTCTGTTTGTGTCTGTTTTATTTGGTACATTAACCTTTAGTCAGTGCTCTTATTTACTTTGGCTTTTAAAAAATAAATAATAAGGTCATGATAAATATTTGTGCGCGTAGCATTTTAAATGCTTAAAGCAATAAATCACCTTGTGTCTTATGCTTGCACAGAAGCCCAAAAACTGAAGAAATCCCACTTGGTCTATACTGAAGGCCAAATACCAGTGGGAACCCACATGCAGAAGCTTTGATGTATGGCTCTGGAAGAAACTCCACAAATTTTTCCTCTATAAATTAACAGCTATTTTGTAGTGCTGATGCACATGATGTCTGGAACAGACCCTGCCGTTGGCTTCATTCCCTTTCCAACCTCTTGATCTTTATGAAAATCCAAAAGGGAGAGGAAAGCATCCAAAAGTATAACAATCCCAAGAGGTGTTGCAATAGATAACACCGAGAGAAAAAATAATGTTACAGGATTAGGTAATGGCTACCAGCTTGGCCAACTCTGTGATCTAATAGATGGTCAAATGGATGTCTCTGTATGAGGCACTAATGACTGTGAAATATCCAGAATGAAAGGGATTACTGAAAGCTTGTATGAAGTAATCCTGACCTGATGGGAAGGTCTGAGGTGAGGAGGTAAGGTTTGTCTCTCCTTGTGTGGTCAGCGTGACAAAAGGAGCCATTTTCTAGCCATTTCTGAGTGAAAACAGACAAGCAGGGTCCATCTGAGTTAGACAGACTGAGAAAGATCTAGGACAGTGGTTCTCAAACTGGTGGGTCGCAAATCACCAGCTGGAGAGCCACTGCCCCTTTCCCTTTAAGGGCGGGGGCAGGGGGGAGGAAGCAATGAGATCCTCAGGATCGCACTACTGCGAGGGAAGAAGGGGTTTTAAAAAAATGTAACATCCCTGCTGCCATTGTTCAAAGGGTGCAGGGAGCCCGGGCCCCTGCACGGCCTGCATGGCCTGTATTGTAGAAAGTAAAAAAAGTGATAGCAACCCACTTCCAGTTTTGCAGAAATGGGTGGCAATAACTTTTAAAACTTTCTATATATGCTGCAGGGAGCACTGTAGAGGGCTCTGGGGGCTCCCTGCTTCCCCTGCAGCAGCGTGATCCTGAGAATTGCATTGCTGCTATTCTCCCAGCCCCTGCAAAGATTTTACCTTCGGGCTCAAATTCCGAGTGAGTTTGAGAACTGATCATCTAGAAAATTAAAGCTGAGAAAAATAGCTGGGAACTAAGAACACCATTTAGGCTGCAGGAACATCTCTCTGGAGAACTGAAGGCGCTTGTAAGAAATGCTCTGCTATCTATTGCCACCCAGTGCTCAGCCTGTCTATTTGGAAATAAAGCAAATATCACACTATTTGTTATGCAGAGAGTGATCAAGAAAAGTACTGGTGCAAGCAGTGACCCACCTCTTCCTCCAGCATTGCTGCCATGGAATACACAATCCCAGTTGGGAAATGAGAAGCAGGGCTGCTGTTATCCTGTTCTATTGATTCTACTTCATTGGAACAGGAAGTGATTGGAACAGGAGTGTTCTGTCATCACCTCCTTCTTACGCAAACCCAACTGGTATAGCATGCTAGTAGCAGAACTTTCCTGTCTAACCCAGCATGCCCTGTCCAGCCCATTGTGAAGAAGCAGCCAGGT
The DNA here is from genome assembly GCF_035046505.1 of Tiliqua scincoides. NCBI lineage: Eukaryota > Metazoa > Chordata > Lepidosauria > Squamata > Scincidae > Tiliqua > Tiliqua scincoides. The sequence goes on from NC_089822.1 coordinate 196,696,780, forward strand.
GAAAGACTGCCCAAGAACTTCACTATCAGTGTTCCCATGAGAGAAAGATGGTGTATTAATAAATGCAATAAATGCCATTTGCAGCGCTTCAATTGTTTTTCTTCTCCTGCAGTGGAACTGAGCCATGAAAAGTGCTTTGTTATGCTCCAGCAGTGCAACTCTTCCCTTCAGTAGCACAAAACAATGCTGGCCATCATTGGGTTGAAGCAAAGCATATCGAAGTCCCATTGATTTCTATTAAAGAGATTTAAACCCATCCTTAACTCGCCCATTAAAATCAATGAGGCTTAGAAGTGTGTAAATTTGGTTGGGTCTGATTTCAAGAACTTCAGTGAAAAAAAAGGACACCCACTAGTGTGAAAAGAACCAGAAGAAAAGGTAAGGAGGGAGGTAACTAATTACAATGCAGTGGTGGTAGGGAACAAGAGGGGAGATGACACGTATGTTCACAAGATCTGTCTCTATAATAGTAATCAAAGACAAGTACTCCTCAGTTAATTGGTTGTGTTCCTTGACTGAGAAGATCTCGGTGGGAATTCAGAGAATCTTAGAATTGGAAGGGACCTTCAAAATAGTGAGTCCAACCCCCATGGCAGCGCATGTTGTTCACAGCTACAAAATCCACAATAGGTGGTTATCCAGCCTCTGCTTAAAGACCTCCAAACTGGATATGTGCTGCTATTGGGGGGGGGGTGCAAAAAATCTTCAGGGTATTAGTGTCTCCCTCCAAATGTGAGACAATTTCTCTGGATTAAAGAGAAAGCATTGAACTACCCATTTTTGAGTGTTTCATGTTACTTGAAATGCAATTTGATGTATCAAACAAAGATTTCTGACTCCTAGAGAACTGAAGTTCTTAACCCAAAAATATGTCCCTCTCAAGGTCACTTTGTTAATCTGGGTTTTATGGCCTCAAACATCATAGGAAAAGACAGAAGTCCACAAATGCCACATACGGTCCCTGTTAAGAAGCCCGGAAGGCAGTAATAGTCTGTGAAACGGAATGTGTTCCATCTAAAATTAATTAAATTAGCTCCAATTCCATAAATAACATACTTGGATCCCACTGCATCTCCCAAGAGAAACAAGTTCTGAGTAGAGTGTACCAGGAGACCATTTGTGAAAATTAGGCAATTATTAGTTTAACATAGTCATCAAATTAATTTTGCAGAAGCAGAAAAATGCCAAGCATAAGAGGGAGGTACTGACATGGTGTATGGCCTGTGAAATGCTTTAAATTAATTGAACTGGAGTTTGGAGGATATTGCCAAGGCCAGTCATGGTTTAGTTTGTTTGCCTTTTGGGTCCAAACTGCTCTAATACTGCTGCTAATCCCTGTGTCAAAAAAAGAACAGGTAAGGCTTAATATGAATGTTTTTTTGTGTGCACCTTGGGAGGACACAATGAAAAGTGAATGCAAGTAGTGGTTTCCCAGTGCATGTATCCAAAGTAAAGCAATATCCATCTCCATTTGCACACTGCAGGCTAATGCTTTATCCAACAAGCTGTGTGAAAAAGCACCCTGTGAAGACTATGGATTAATTTTCATCTTCTGTTTCTTATTTTGTTGTCTTTAACTTCTTCAGGATAGTCAGTGATAAAACCTGCCTCAGGCTAGATCGACTAATGCCATGTGGCCCCCAACATGAGACTCCTCCATAGTAATGGAAGCACTGACAACCAATCTTCTGGAGCAGCAATGGCTAGCTCTCTTTTTTAGTTCTGAATGGGGCACTTGCAGCTGGGACACAATCTAAACTCTAAACTATTTGCTTACCATATGGTGAATTGATAATTCATGTGATACTTGGGCTTGTTTAGTTGCATTATCACATGAGATTTCCTTTCCATTCCACCTCTGGAATCCACTTCTAATCCCTCATGATTTGGTTTGGTTGGCAACCTTCAGTCTCGAAAGACTATGGTATAAGCCTACAGCACCCGGTATTCCCAGGCGGTTTCCCATCCAAGTTCTAACCAGGCCTGACCCTGCTTAGCTTCCAAGATCAGATGAGATCAGGCATGTGCAGGGTAACAGTTGCGGTAAGCCTCATGATTTATCGCCATGATAAAATCACTGTGTGGCATTAGTCTATTTAAGACCAGATCTCACTCATAATGGTTGGATGGGAAAAAGAAGTGGTGGTGGTGATGGTTGAATTTTTCATGTCACCTTGGCCAACAATCATTTCTTCTCATCAAATTATTCAGAGCCCCTTTGTGACAAAGTGTTGGGCGGGGTCTTCCTCCTCTATAGCAGTGAGAAGCAGTTCATTTGAAATCCACTTTTCAAACCACTGATTCGACGCACAGAAGTGTGTTGAATTTCACAATTCCTTGCTGTCTATCATACAAAGCACCAGCCCAGATCTATCTTTATGAGGCTCCATCCACCATGTCTATAGTGTTTATTTCTATTTACTGTAAGTATAAACAGCAGTGTTGGTGTGCCTTATTGAAATTTCCTCTAAAACAGAACCCCCTTTTCCTACCTCTCTGAAATTTGGCAGGTCTGATCCATTGGGGGGGATCCTGGAACAATTGCCAATTTAATTCCAGTGGGCTGAAAAATAGCACAGTGAAAGGCAGGGGAAGTGCAGCTTCTCTCACCAAAATAGATGGAGAAGGAATGACTGAACAAAAATGGACACATTTTGTGATGAAATGAACATACTTGTAATGAAGTTTTCAGCAACAAAAATGAATAGAGAAATTAAATTAATTTTTTTTAATCTTGTATGCCTCCCCATTGATTAGATAATGGAATAGAGCTTATTTTATTTGTAGAGATAAGATTAGGTCACTGTACTTGTTCCGACACCTTGAGCACGTAACCTTTTCTATCTATCACCTCCACCCAAGCTTGAAGTCAAATGAGGCACCAAGGTGTGCTTAGAAGGGAAATATTCTTCGTGGTTTGGGGTGCCATTAGCTGCCCACATGAAAGCTATTAAAACTAATGACAGCAGTTTAGTTGATTTCTTGTGCACCATCCTGTAAAATGACTCCCTTGGTGCAGTGAGGGGTGCCTCTCTCTTGGCTCTTCTGACATTGCAGCCATCATTTGCTACTTGCATACTGTTCACCATAGAATCACTTCACTGCTCTTTTTTTATCAACCTTTCATTATTGTTTCAGCATCCTGAGAATGTTTGGATTATCTAAAAAGTCTGTGAAATCATCACATCAGGCCCCCCCCCCCCCCAATATAACAGGATGGGCGAAATGGAATGCTTGTTGCTGCCTTCTGAGTGACTTGAGAATTATACTGTATAGATCAGTGGTTCTCACACATTTAGCACCGGGACTCATTTTTTAGAATGAGAATCTGTCAGGACCCATCGGAAGTGATGTCATGACCAGAAATGACACCAAGTAGGAAAATTTTTAACAATCCTAGGTTCAATCCTACCCACATTTAGAAAGGAGCAAGTCCCATTCACTATCATTGTCAAAAGAATATACATAGTAGCTTGTTCAAAGTAGAGGTCTGTAACATTTCCCCAAATGTAGTCACATCCCATGGTAGCATCAAGTCTAATAGATTAAAAATAAAATATTGAAATGAATGATGTCAGGGGTCAAGCCCTTGTCCAACCCCTGCCTTACCTGGCTGCAGGCCAGGGGCAGAACTGCCTGGCCATAGAGCTGCCACCACTTCTCCAGCTGACCAGGTAAGATGTTGCAAGGGTGGGAGAAGACCAGGTGGGAGCTGACCAGGTAAGAAGGGCAGCTGGGTGGGAGAGACCGTCCCCCCCCCCCTGACCTGAGCAGGGCTAGGTCACCAGTAACCACCAAAGAGGAGGGAAGTAGGCCAGGGTCAGGGCCCCTTTAAGCCTAGAGAGGGAGGAAGGGGAGGAGCCCAGGGTGTGGCTGGGGAGGATAAAAGCAGGGAGGCCTGTGATGACAGGCAGTTCTGTAGAGGGAAGGCAGGAGGCTGGAGCCCCTGCCTGAAGACCAAGGGCCTCAGGTTCTGCCTCCAGGGAAGAGGATGAGGGTGTTGTGAACTCCCTCCCCCTGGCTTGGTCTGAGGCTTCCCCTGCAAGGAACCCCAGGGAGGTGGACACCCCACCCAGGGGTCCCATGAGACCATCCAGCTGACCCTCGGCACCCTGCCAGATGATGCCCTGAGACCCCCCCTTTTTGGGGCACCCCTCACAAATGGGAACCCACCTGAAATGGACTCATGAGGTGGGACCCACCCATTAGGAGGGTGGGTATAAAGAAGAAACACAGGTATAAATGTTTCCACATTTCAGATATTTGTCAAGAGGATGAACACATGTGGGGAGGGGGGCAAATTTTGCTGTTATGTTCTTGCCCTCTCCCCATCTTATTAGAGTTCATTGAATGTGCAGACAAGCTCTTGATCTGAAGCAAACTTAGGTGAAATTCTAATTAGTCTGCTAGCCATCTGAAATCACCTTTCTTTCTCAATCAGTGCACTGCTCACAGCATCCTCTTGCCCATTGAACTGAAACTCCTATACCAATTAAATGAGTGTTGCATAACATCTGTTTTTCTTTAAAACTTCCTTTGTTTTTTATGGCTGTGCCTGCAGGAGTAGGTAGGTGCTAGGTGCTCTCCTGACCGCAGGGGTGGGGGTTGGGACAGCAGAATAGGAGAAAAGTGTTACATGGCAAGGGTTGGGGAGGGGGCGGATCAGGTCTGAGAGGGGGCAGGAATGTCAAAGGAGGCCTCGGTTATATCCTGTTCCCTGTCCCAAGCCTTTTCCCCTAACATAGGGTGGCTCAGATTGTGGCAGTGATATAGGTGGTGTGGATCTGAGTAGACCCATAGAGGCTGCTGGGGTTTTACCTGGTGTGTAAGGGGAAAAAATTCCCTTACCCTGAGGAGATGTCCAAGCATGCTCTAGTTGGATGCAATGGAGGCTGCATCATAGTGTGGGACTTTTGTTCAGATTGGGTGCCCAGCTGATTGGGTGCATGTCTAACTGTACCCGGGTAGCCCAATCCTGAGCTGCTTGGTACGTGCCATCAAAATGGCTGCAGTGGCATCCTGAGCATACTGGGCAGCCACCACTGGTTCCTCAGGGGAAGGGGACTTTCATCCCCTTCCCCAGGAAGTAGTCCTGCAATGGGGCTACTTGATTCTGCAGCAGCTCTTTAGCTCAGCTCCACCAGTCCTGCCTTCCTTCTGCCCCACTCCTTCCCCCTCACGCTCCAGAATGTCTCCTCCCTGCCTCCCCCTGCCCTGTCTTATCTCTCCACTGCCCAGTGCTTTGCACAGGTGATGGACCACCGATCCAGTGCCTGAGCTGGCCTAGGGTGAGCTCCCGCTGGGCTAGGTCTGGCGTTGGGCCCATGATAAGGTTTGCAACTGTGCCTTATGGCACCTTTACGATAGTATGCACCGGAGGTAAGCCAGCTCACTGGGCTCAGGATCAGGCCCAAAGTCAGCAACAAGCTGAATAGAAACATCATTTTATTTTTTTTACCATTGCTTGCAGATTTTGGGAACACTTTCTCTAGCTATTCAGAGGCCATCAATACCCAGTGAATCAGTGGCCTCTTCTTTTTGCCACCACTAATTTGATGGCCAAATTATTTTTGACAAGAAAACCACTGAATTATTTTTTGGCAAAAAAACCACTGAATTTATTGGAGTTTCTTGGAGTTTCTTGGGCAGGAGGTCTGGTCTAGAGGGTAGAGCCTCCATCTGCCTGAAGATAACATCCACAAGCTCGCCAGTTCGAGGCCACCGGCACCGTGCGACCTTGAAGCAGCTGACAAGCTGAAGCCGAGCCATTCCATCTGCTCTGAGCGTGGGAGGATGGAGGCCAGAATGTGAAGCCAGATTGGAACGAAACACCTCGAATGTAGTGGTTCTTGAAAGAAAGAACCTTCTTTCAATTTGTAAAAATCCCTGCGTGGATTTAATAAGCCTGCCTGTGTAAACCGCCTTGAATAAAGTCTTGAATAAAGACCAAGAAAGGCGGTATATAAATACTGTATATTATATATTATATTATTATTTCATGATGGGTAACTTTGGCCCTGTGTGCTATTTTCTCTTCCATTTATGTTTACTTACCTTTGTCAAAAAAACATGATGCATGAAAATTACTTTTATTACCAGAAAGAGAAGTTTGCAATAAAACCTGTCTCCTTGGGTGTGTTAATTCCATTTTGCAAAGGAGGAGCATATTGTTTTAATTAATCATATGAAAGCAAAATTAGCATGATTACATGAAAGGTGCTGTAAATCATTCTGATCCACATCACTGAATGAAAAGCATTTATGTAGTTACTCCAGAGTTGTTAAAGATTTTATCTACCCAAGTGAAAATTCAATTAGCACTACCCTGTCTCATATAAAAACTAAGAATTTCAACTGCAGGGAGAGGGGAAAGCAAACATTCCAGGCATGTGAATCCTACCTTGTGCCAGCATGATAAATTACTGTAATTAACAATATCCCATGCAAACTAAACAAAATTTACAGAATGATTGTGCAAAAGAATGATCCACACTTTATTATGTCTATTATTTTAATACCCAGCCGTTACTGCTCCAACTCTTGTCTTGAAAAATCAAACATGTACCAAAGATGCTAACCCATGTTGTTTTTTAAAAAAAGTAATCTTGCATTCATCCCTCCAGATTTATGTCAGTGATTCACAAATTGTGCTGGAGCTTGAAGTGTATCTTGAAAAAAATTAAGTATGTACTATTCCATGCAGCACTGATGTTCCTCCCACCTTTGTCATCATTGGCCTCCCTGGCCTTCATGGAGTTCCCAGCTCCACCCCTCTTACCCAGTCAGCTGGGGCACCTGGTCCTAGAGCCAACCCAACCCTGCTGTCTGAGTCTGCGGGAGGCTTGCCTATCTATGACACCGTTCCATAGGATGAGGAAGGATACCCAAAGAATCCCCAATATTGATCACAATATACAGGTGGAGCCTATTTATCTGCATTAGTTCTGTTCCGTGACTCGATGCAATTAACAAAAACCTCGTTGTGCTAAATTCCATAGAGTTACAAAAATACTGCAGCCTGACAATTCCGGATGGAAGGAAACTAAGGCAGCTGTTATCAATCCCGTCCTCTCCGCTCCGTACTCAGCCCTCCCATTGCCAGCTGCCTGGCTTCTTTCACAGTTGGGATGCTGATCTTTAAAGAGTCCAGCCCTATGTGTTTCTACTCAGAAGTAAACCCCATTGTAGTCAATGGGGCTTACTCCCAGGAAATTGTAGAGAGTATTGTAGGCTAAATCTCATGCTTTGCTTGGTGGGAAGGCTTGCTTGTGTCGGTGATAGCCTGCACCATGCAAAAGCTCCTGTCAGGGGCTCGCTGCCTGGCCAACCCCTGCCTTACCTAGAGGTGTGAGGGGGCAGAGGACAGGTGGGGGAGAGCCATGGGAGGCTGAGGGCAGACCCCACCAGTTGCCCCTGCAGGCTGCCAGGGCTGGGGGGAAGCCGTGGGTAGGAGGAGGAGCAGCCCCCAGAGAGGCACTCCTCCCCAAAATGCAGGAATGCCAGGGGACAGACAGGGGAGAGCCCCGGGTGGCAGTGGGCGCAAACCCACTGAGAGGAATACTAACTGGGCTAGCTGTAGGTGCAAAGAGGATGCCTCTTCATAGTTAGCAGGCTAATTGTCAGAGCAATTCAGCAATGGAACCAATTATGGGGGCAGATGGGTTCTTCTTTGCTAGAAATCTTCAAGATCAGACTGGAGAACTATCTCTTAGGGATGTTCTAGTTCTGAATTTTTTGCATCAAGCAAGAGTTGAAAAGGACTGGATGGCATACAAAGTCCCCTCCAACTCTATGATTCTAGTTCTAGAAAATATATCCAAATCTTTTCAAATTTAAATGTGAAATCTGCCTCAATTTTAGTCCTGGAGAGAAAAAAATGTGCCCATGTGATCAGAAGTCTGAAAAATACTGATTTATGCAATAGAATCAGACACAACACATAGAATCATTCAGCCGAATGACTCACATTTAATTAGGTAAGTGATTTCAGGACAAGATGTTACAAGGGACACAAAGCTGCCTCCTTTCCATGTCTTTCTTTCTACTTTGGTAACACCAAGTACAACACAGTGCATGATGTAATACCGTATTTCCCTGTGACAGGGAGGGAGGGAGGAAAATGCACAGCATAAATGAGGTAATAGATATTGTATCATACTAACATTGTAATGAATAGGAGAAAAGGGGATATAAAGACAGAGCAGTAGCACTTGTATCTTTCTCTTGTATCATCACTTTAGTTTTCTGCACATCATATTTTTTGGTCAGGGGAGAGATTTACAACTTAAACCATAGGATGAAAATAGGTCATTAAGGAAGATGTCTACATGAACAAAGGACCAGTTAATAATGTCAGAGATTTGGTGGCCTGCTTTTTTCTGAAATTCACATGTGAATAGGAATTGTTACAAGTGCTGTGTACAACAAGCAGACTGTCAGTGCACTCAACTAATGTTATAATTACTTGCAGTAGTATAGTGAATCTGTGTTTGTTTGTTTAGTGGCATAGCACCTGCCAGCTGAATCCAGTCTAGTCTAGGTGGGTTTCTCTCCATAGGTGCGTGCAGTGCTTTTTTTGTAAATAAAAAGGTGCAGGAACTCACAACTTGTTAATCTTTATTTATTTATTTATTTATTTATTTATTTGAGAAATAAAATATTTTTTATGTGCTTCCCCCTAAAGATGAACTTACTTCTGAGTAGACATGCATAGGATTGGGCTGTCAATGTCCACATCCCCTTCCCCCTAGCTATTTTTTCTACACATGGGGAAAAATACTGTACAGGTGCACTAGTGTCATGTAGTATGTAGTGTGGCACTACTTCAAGGAGAGGAAGCAGTGAATGGATTCCAAAAAATGGCTTACGTGAGTTCCATGTAGTAAAATTACTCTAAGCAACTGTGGGAGTAAGAACAAAAAAGGAATTCTTACATGAGAGGGGTCCTTAGGTGCACATAGAAACAGCTACATTTGCAAACAAGTGATTAAATATGGTTTAATTCAGGTATCAGAATACTCTGTGTCTTTGGGAAGGCGCTTCGCATGCAATTGTATGTCCTCTGCTGCCCTGAGCAGCTGCTTTGCATTGCTGGAGAGCAGCTGCAAACGCTGGCTGGCGGAAGGCATGCTTGTGGGGGAAGGATGAGGAGGATCTCTGGCAAGGCTGGACAGCACGTTGTACACACATAGAATCCCTTTTCACCTGCCCTTAGCATGCGAAAATGGGTGCAGATATATATCTCTGCCAGGATTAAGAGCCCAATCCTAGGTATGTCTACTCTGAAATAAGTCTTGTTCTAGTCAATGGAGCTTACTCCCAGGAAAGTGCCTAGGATTGCAGCCTAAGAGCCCAATCCTATGCATTTCTACTCAGAAGTCCACTTTAGTGAATGGAGCTTACTGTGGATAGGATGGCAGCCTCAGGGCCCAATCCTGTGCCTGTCTACTCAGAAGTCAGTCCCATTAGAGGCAGTGGGGCTTCCTCCCAGGAAAGTGTGGAGAGGACTGCAGCCTCAGAGCCCCTCCTGTGCCTGTCTACTCAGAAGTCAGTCCCACTAGAGGCAGTGGGGCTTCCTCCCAGGAAAGTGTGGAGAGGACTGCAGCCTCAGAGCCCCTCCTCTGCCTGTCTACTCAGAAGTCAGTCCCACTAGAGGCAGTGGGGCTTCCTCCCAGGAAAGTGTGGAGAGGACTGCAGCCTCAGAGCCCCTCCTCTGCCTGTCTACTCAGAAGTCAGTACTAGAGGCAGTGGGGCTTCCTCCTAGGAAGGTGTGGAGAGGACTGCAGCCTCAGAGCCCTTCCTCTGCCTGTCTACTCAGGCTGCAAGGCTATGACACTTTCCCGGGCGTAAGCCCCATTGAACATAGTTGAACTTACTTCTGAGTAGATATGCTTGGGCTCTCAGGCTGCAAGGCTATGCACCCTTTCCCAGGAGCAAGCCCCATTGAGCATAATGAGACATACTTCTGAGTAGACACGCCTAGGCTCATGCTGCAGATTGGCATGGGGCTGCACCAGCCAGTTTCCTTCCCCTCCTCCTCCGCCAACCCAGTACCTGGGCGTTCTGTGGGTGCCGCAGCCCATCTCCCTGGCTGGCTGGCTGGCTGTCCTCCTCCTCCTCAGCGTCGGTGTGTGTCCCCTGCGTCCTCCACGCTTGGAAGCTGCGCTGGGAAGCAGAGCGTGGGGAGAGGGGAGGCGGGCTGGGCTCAGGCGAGAGCTTGGAGATGGGGCAGGAGGGGGGTCGTTGTGTGGTCAGGCAGGGGCCAGGCGCCCGCCCACCCAGCTCCCCCAGCACCCACCCAGCTAATGCCTCTATTTTGCTCCCCCCTCCTGGAATGCCTCCAAAGGGGAGGGGCCCCTGCAAAAAGGTGCCAGAACTCCGTCCCCCCGCGTTCCATTAGAAAAAAAGCCCTGGCTGCGTGAATCAGAACAAAAAGAACGTCTTTTGTTGGCCCCATTCTGTATAAATCAAGACACAATGCCTTGTACACCATTTTCTTTCTGTGCTACACTGAGAACTCAACTGTCTTGTCACAGATTCAGAGGAAACAGCCCAAGCAAAAGCATCATTTAGGTAATTCCCGGCAAACTTCCAAACTAGTAGCGACTTAACCCTGACCATTTGATTGTAGCCCAAGAACAAAATGTCCATATATCCATTCCATGGAATTCCCAGTGCTTGTACCAAGTGTGAGGATCCAGCCCCCAGTCTAGAAAGTAAAATGTAGGCCATTTTTTTTGTTGGTACCAGGCAGGAAAAGGTGCAGTTGGCAATGGCGTTGGCCAATGCGAATATGAATTTGACATGCTGTGTGAGGAGGGAAGGGGAGGCTAGCAAACATTTGTAGCAGCTGTCACTGTAATTTAGATCATTTAAGTGAAAACTATTTACCCAGAAGAAAAGTAAAAGCCTCTGCCAGGCTGTTGAATAGTCCATTTTGAGAAGCTAATGTTGGAGGGAGGCAATTTTTCTTTTGCATATTTTTTTTAAAAAAATAATTCTTGGCTGGGGTAGCAGCTATAATCTGTTTGAGGCTATATTGCTCCCGCCTGACCTGTGGCCATTCCCGAGGTTCCATTCCAGTGGAAGTTCTCTCTGCTTCATAAACCACCTCTCCTTCTCATTAATTTTCTGGTGCTCCAGCTTGCAAACTCTGCTAAATGTCTGAAAACTATTGAACTGTGTGAACCAATTTTTTTTCTTCCCTTTTTTTTTTGGTCCTTTCCTTCCTGCACCTTAACCAACTGGTCATTTGCTCTGTGAACTGTAGCATTGTAAGACAGCGTGTTTTTTAATAGTGAATGGTGCAGAACAAACCCATGGTGAATTTTCTAGCTGTGCCAGATTAGTGGCACTTTTTTCAGCTGTATGGAGAAAGATGGGTCACTGCATCTTTATTCAATTTTTTTTCCCCTCAAAGAGGGTCAAGACTCTGGAGCTGTGCAAGCGCCACAGTAAAAATTCTGATTACTTACTTATTTGAAATTTCCATCACCTGCACATTATGAGGAATACCTTTAGGTAAAAGTGAACTTTAAAAAAATGGGGAAATGTGGTTTTCTAAGAATGCAAGGATCAAACCAAAGGATTATCTGGTCTAGTATCAATTTCCCACAGTGGTCACCAGAAGAGCCCAGAAACGGGAAAGGAAGGGAAAAGCCCTCTTATTCTCCTGCCATTGATATTCTGTGGCATGTTGCCTCTGAATCTTAATCCATGTGACTACGAATAATGTTTAGCATTTGTAAGGCAGTCTTTGAGTATGCAGCCCTGTAAACTAACCAAGTATTATTATATCCATGTTTCAGCTGGAGAGCTGAGGCTGAAAGGAGGGGGCATGCCTAAAGCCTCCTAGTAAGTTTGTGCTAGGAGCAGATTCAAATGGAGAAAGTCTTGATCTGTAGCACAGTCACTTAGCCACCATGCTTCACAAGGTTTCACGTATCATTCATGAATTTATCTACTCCCCTTGAAAAGGCAGCTGAGGTACTATTTACTGTGTGAAGACAAACCTGCTTTCTCCTGTCTTGAACAGAAGCAGCTCATGGTTTTTGTGCCCCTGAAGCAAGTAGCCAAATGCTGCCTGCCCCCTGCAGGATTTAAAGAGGGAGAGAATGAGAAGCCTCTTCTAACAAATCCATGCCCCTTTTGAAAATGATTTTCTGCACTTTGAAAGGGAAGCTGGATAAAGAGAGGGGACCTCCAGAACCACTGCCGATCAAGGTAAGATGGTGGAGAAGGGGGTGAGGGAGGGTGGAACGGTGGGGGGGGGTGAAACAAGGTGGCAATGAGGGCAGAAGGAGGAAGCAACAGGGGCAGAGGAGGGCAGATCTGGTCCAGGAAGAAGGTGAGTTCAGTGGCAGCAGCAAGTATTAACCCCCCTCCCAGACCTGATCCCATGGCATGGGTCCACTGGAAATTTCAACATATGAAATGCAGTCCACCCCTACCCTCAGCTTGCTTTTTGACTCCTATTGTACTGTACTTTTTTGACTGTCAGGTCTCAATGAAGAAATAACACTACAAACCATAATCGGAAGAATCTCCTTCTATGCAGCTCTCTTTTTCTCCATTTGTCCTTTCCTCAGATTTCTGTTATATAGCTCATTGCTATTCTGCACTCCTCTTTCAGATGCCTTGGCATTGAGCTCCCTGTCCCTCTAGTACAGGGGTGGGCAAACTTTCAGCTTTAGGGATCTTGAACCTTTAACAATTGTATAGAAGAGGGAATTTCAGCAGGTGCAGCTTGTCATCTCACAGATGACAAGCTGCACCTCTGAAATTCTCTCTCCTACACAATTGTTAAAGGTCCAGGACCCCTAAAGCTAAAAATTTGCCCACCCTTGCTCTAGTACAAGAGCATCGAACTCGCTTCATATACCAGGCCAGATAGTATTAATGGTGCCTGCAGAAGACCAGAAGGCCATGGCATCACCGGGGGGGTCGTGGGGGTGCAGACTGCATAGTGCGATATCCTGGGTGTGTGTGTGTGTGTGACACCACTAGTGCCAACATTTTGGAAACCTTTTGAAAAATTGGTATTTATGAATAATAACATCATGTTATATATAATTGAAAAGAAAATTTCATGCAGCATGTAAGGAAACAAACTGTGTCAAAGTATCTGTAGTCTATCAAAAGCTATGACCAGTTAACCAGAAAAAGAAAACACAACTGCTTTATGTAACAAAATGTGGATTTTCTTAAAACTGACAAATGAGACTGAAATGTTCCGAGAGCCAAGTGAAGTGTTGTTATAACACAGCAGGGAACAAATAAGGTGTTTGTACAAGTCAGCTCTCATTTCCATGAATTGGAGGGAATATCTGAACTCCCATTCAGTTATGTGTCATCAAGTTGGCCACTGATTTTTTGTTGGTTACTGATTTGTTGAGGTACTTGTAATGTTATATATTAAAATTAATAAAGTTAGTGGAGCATACATCAACCCTAGTGATGCCACTGCATTAGGCTGTGCATATGATATTTTAGTTTACATGGGGTGATACAATGAGCTCTTGCACTGATTGATGCAAAGGCTTCTGCTGGAAGTTACATAATTAAGCCAGAAATGATGCCATTCAACAGACAATGGCCAGTAATAAGCAATTTAGGGCGCAATCCTTACCCACTTTCCAGCACCGGCATAAGGGCAATGCAGCTCTTAGGTAAGGGAACAAACACTCCCTTACTTTGAGGAGGCCTCTGTGAGTGCCACCCAACTGCAGATTGCAGCACACATCCCTCTGACACAGCTATGCCAGTGCTGGACAGTTGGTTAGATTTGGGCCTAAGTCTCGTTTAGGAACTCATTAGCTGCAAACAACAGAAGAGAACATATGTAAATCTTGATCAAATCTTGATCATATTTTCAAGATATTAAATTAAAGTGCTCAATTAAAGTGCTGGGCAAGTCCAATTATCAAGTGGGTCACCTTTTCAGCAGTGCCGCTTCTGCCAGGGTGTCACTTTGCAGCTCAATAGTTGAGAGAAGCTCTGCGAAGTGATGCCTTTACAGAAGTGACACTGTTGGAAGGGTGGTCTGCATAAAAATTGGGCTCTCCCAGTACCTTGGCCGCATCTGCCTCACTCACCCCTTTTATTTATTTGTTTGTTAGCCACCTTGGGTGCCCTTCGGGAAGAAAGGTGGAGTATAAACAATCAGTACATTAAAATACAATATAATTATATAATCTGCCCCTTCCCCCATAGTATTCATTGCCTTCTGAGGCCTCCATCTCTCCCTCTCAGCACCTTGGCAGAAGTGGCACTGTTGAAAGGGCAGCACTGGGAGAGCCCAATTATCACAAGATTTGGAGAAACAGCTCCGCAGGCTGTGTTCAGGCTGCAGGCCTTATGTTTGATATGTCTGATGTAGTGCTTGCTCATTTCAATATAGATCCTGTGACGAGGCCCCTCCCAGAACTTTAAGCCACTTAGGAAATTGGGATACGTTTCTTCTTGGAATAATATTTTGTCTCTGGAAAGTCTGTTTTCTCCCCCATCCTCATGCCCCTTGCAGTAAAGCATACATTATATGCACTTTGTGGAATGTGGACACATTAGCGTCACATGACATCTTGTGGATGAACCCTGGGTCATGAATGGGGAAAGACAAAGGACTCCCCATCTATACAATCACATGCAAGTTTGTGGTCTTTGGAAAGATGTAATGTACTACCTGTTAATTTGCTTATTTAATTACTTCAGATGCAGATCATTGCTCTGCTTTGTTGCTTACACACAATCCTATGCACATCTACTCAAACATAAGTTTCAGTGGGCTTATTCCCAGGTAACTGTGTATGGGATTGTAGCCGTAAGCATGGAAATTCTTGTGTCAGTGGCAACCTCCCATTATAGATAATGGGGCAAATGCCCTGGGCGCAGAGCCTCATGCGCCTTTAGGACCCTGCGGAAGCTTCACTGAGGCTCCTGGCAGGGTCAGAAACTGAGCTTCCGTTTTTCCAGAAGCACCGCTTAAAGTCTCCGGGAAACCTCAGGAAGTTTTCCTGATGCAGTCTCTGGTCGCACAAGGTTCTGTAAGCTTCAGGTAAGTGGGGGAAGGTGGATTTGCACGTGGGGAGCGGCGACATCCTGTGGCGAGGGTGTCATCGCAGACCTTCGCCCTGGGGCATAGGGCTGTGGAGTTCCACAACTTTGTGTAGCCTTTTAAAAGAAGGCAGACATCAGCAGAGCTACTCCTTCATTCTGTAACAAGTTCCACCATTTTCATCTCCTCTGGATTTCTTAATGCAGTAAAGTCCTTTAAGTGAACCTGCTTAAGACCAGAGCCTAAAAGCTGGTATTCCAAATAATGTATAGTGGGTTGGCATAGACATGCGCTTAAAACATGAACTTCATTAAACAAATTTTCTTCTCTGTAAGTTAGATAAAAGATTCTATTAATCTATGAAAACATTGTTCAAGAGAAAACATACATTAAAAAATATACACCTAAACCTAGAAGAATAGAAAATGATTCATAGAAACCTAGAAAATGACTGCATAATGAGAAAGAAGTTTTTTTTTCTGCATTCAAGTATTGGCAAACAAGTGATGACTGCAGGTTTGGGAAGGGTCTTGATTATAGAAAGAATGGTTTGTATTAGAGGTTTTTAAAATAGCTTGAGCATTTGACAAATCCTTATGGTGCTGTCGCATCTGAGCTCCCTGGACAAGCAAGATCCAAAGAGCTGAAATTCTGAGGCACTTTAATAAATAGCTGAGGGCATTTCACTTTGGAATGACTCATAAAGACCAGTGTGTACAGAGGATGCGAACAAATTTTGTCGTTTGTCGAAAACGAATGGTGCCAAGGACAGAAAGTATGAAGGTGACAGATCAAGAAAGCATAGCATGAATCATGTAGTTAAAAAAAACACACAAAACTAACTATGAGCCATATAAGGCTCTTCGATTATAGATAATATATGACTTTTAAAATTCCTTTTATATTTTTAAATTCAGGTTAAAAGCCATGCTCAACAGTGCTGATCCATTTTCTATTGTAATCAGTGAAAGTTTCCCCACTGACTACTCTAAAGCAGATTTGAAGATTGTTCCCTGTATGGGATCAAATCCAATTCCTGCTGAAATTGTTGGATTCCACACACTTACTGCCACTGCCAGATTTGGATGGCTTTTTAAAATTAAAACTGTTGTACAACCTTTCAATTTTTCACTTTATTTCAGTAGGGTTGTTCATCAGTAAAGGAGTTACTGACTGTGTAAATGAATAAAGATCTGGACCTGAGCCAAACTGCAGCCTCATCAAGGATGAAAGTGTCTTGGAAAATTAAACACAATTCAGTCATTTGTGGAAGACTAGAATGTATTTGTTATTTGGAATTTGCATGTGTAAAAAATTGTTCTATGTTGATTATTGTTTTTGTGCTTTGTATAAAATGAATTTCTTAAAGGGAAAACAAAGGATGAAAGGTAACCCTTCCCACTCTGAAAATTCTTTTCTTTGTTGCCCACTTGTCCTAGACAGCAGCTAGACTGGAGTGCTGGTGCAGAAATGACTGAAGCTTAATCAGTGCTTTCAATTGGCTCCCAACAGTGCTGTAAGAGGTTATGGTATCTTTTCTTATATGCACATCACTTCCCTGAATATGGAAAGAGGCAGTATTAGAACAGCAATAATAGGAGAGGGGAATGCCTTCACCTCCAGCTGGTGGACTTCCTAAAAAGCATCTGGTGGGCACTGTCAGAAATAGAGTACTGGACTTTATGGTGTTGGGGGAAATTAAAAATAGTTTCCTCTTTGGGGGGAAAGCAGAGTAGCTTATGCAGCAGACCCCCCTTTTCAGTATCACCCCAGGGAACCGCCCTCAACTGGCTGATTGCTAATCAATAAAAAAAGACAAAGAGGCAATGGGTTGTTAAAGTTGCAAAAAAAGACGTTATTTACTTATAGTTCCACTGATTAGGATCAGAGGTTCAGCTAACACTTAGAGATAGCAAGGCCCTGGAGCTGCCTCGCCTTGCATGCCTTGTGCTCAAGATGGGCATCAGAGTCCTGGTGTACACATCTTAACAGGTCGGTGGTCAGAGGACAAGAGGAAGTGCTCAGAGGAGAAGGGAAGGATAAAGGGTTAGGGCCACACCCCACAAGGATCACAGAGAGAACGGGTAGAAAGGTCAGAGTCACTGGACCATAGCTTGGCCCCTTCTGCACAGCATCCTGCCCCCTCTGGACAGCAGACTCAACTCCAACAGATGGATCGTTGGCCTGATCTAGCAGGTCTCTTCCTATGTTTTCATGGATCTTATGAGAAATTCCAAAGCAATGCCTTAGTTTCTGTTGGCTAAGAGAAGCCTTATGGTGCCTGGAATATTAGAGATACTCAGAGAGAGAGAGAGAGAGAGAGAGAGAGAGAGAGAGAGAGAGAGATTCCAGCCAGTTTACAGTGCGTTCTCTCTCTCATTGTCTTGCTCTGCCCAGTCCAACATTACTGCTTCTCACACTCGGTCTGTGAATCACTCAGGTCAGATCCCATTCCTACAAGGGAACATCCCGTTCAGGAAACATTTAGAGCTATTGAAGAGCATTAAGATTCTTCTGTTTAAAATCCCTGTTTCCCATCTTGAATTGCTTTAGGCAAAACCATAGTGGTAGACTTATTTACAGAAATCAGACAGCAAAGTCAAAACACTTGTTTCATTCTACAATTTTAAACACAGTTACTGCATTTTAGAAGCTTTTTGCTATCTTTTTTGTAAGAAAAAAATTACTAGGTTTGCAAGTTCAGTTTTCTTTCTTTCCCTAGCATTATTCAATTGTAATTACAATAATAGCAAATATAGAATTTGTTTCATTAGGGCTCCAGGCTAAGAAAGCTGCATTTAAACAAAACATCTTCTGATATTTTTTCCACTGGAAGTACTTCTTGTTTTTGAAATTGTTGTTGTTGTAATATACTGGTTTTCAACAAAAAATTCACAAAGCAGTTCACAGACAAAATCAAATAATTAAACAACTCTCTGTCCCAAAAAGATGACAGTCTCAAAACATGCAAAAGAAACACTAGCAACAGCTACTAAAAAAGACATTGGGTTGGGATGAAGAGAGATAGTTACTCTCCTGCTCAATCTAAAAGGAGCACCACTTGAACAAGTCCCTCTTTGCCCAGTCAGTATACCTGAGGGTATGCACCTCAGCCTGGAAGCCATCTGCAAAGAGTTCAGAGGATGGGTTCTCTCATGTTCCTACCTGCTTTCAGCCTCATTCTCATTAAGGTCCAGTCAAACAGCCCACTTCTGAGCTCCCATGGCGCGCGGCTACGGCGGCACCGAAAATGGCTACCACTGCATCCTGTGCATCTTGGGCAGCCGCAGGCGGTACCTTGGGAGAAGGGGACTTTTGTCCCCTTCCCACGGGTAAGGGAAATAGCCCCGCAATGGGGCTACTCGATTCACGGCCAACTTAAAGGTCGGCAGTGAGGGAGGAGCATTTGTGTCGGGCGGCAAGCCCCACATGAACGCTCAGGATCCGGTGGAGCTCTCTGCTCCACTGGTCCTGCCTCCCTTCCTCCCCATTCCGTCCCTCAACACACCTCCTCCCACCTCCCAGCCACGCCTCCTCCCCGCCCTCTCCCCACCCTCCACCCGCCTGGTAAGCTTTTCAACTGCTGCGCAACCCCCCCTCTTGCTGCTTCTGGCCCACTCTCTTGTACCCCCTTCCACCATCTTTACAGATGGGATGGGGCATCAGGTTAGTCTTTAAAGTGAACCCCCCCCCCCATACACACAGAGCCCAGCAGCAGCCCCGATTTTCTCCCGGTGGGCTTTTTAAAGTGGGAGGGTTATTCCACTTGAATCCTTTAGAATCACTAAAGGGTGACTTGGCGACTTGGAAAGTGCCCCTGTTATGACTGTTTTTTGAGTTGAGTCATGAGGGTCGGTGACTGTAGACTTGACTTGAGTCAAGCCCTGCTGGATTTTCCCATCCCTGCTCTTTCCCCTGACTTCTGAAAAATTATGTTCTGTGTCTATTGTGAGTCCCAGTTCAAACATGTTGTTTGCATTTTATGAAGCACTGCTGGTAATAACATGTGGTAACGCAGCACAGACCATTCTGGTTTCTTTGTCTCTAGTAAATAAGAGGAACATGCAGGCACATTCAATAGTGAGAGATTATTGGATTTGTTCCACAATAATCTACATATTTGTAAATTGTCATGCACCTTCCCTTCTACAGTTAGAAGAAGTTCAGTTCAGCACATATTTATCTGTTGCTACACACATGTTGGCAACCTTCAGTCTCAAAAAGACTATGGTATCATGCTCTGAGAGGTGGTTCTGGAACAGCGTCTAGTGTGGCTGAAAAGGCCGATTCGGGAGTGACAATCCCTTCCACACTGGGAGCAAGTGCAGTCTGTCCCTGGTCTGTCTCCCTGGCTATGGGCCTTCCTTCTTTGCCTCTTTGCCTCAGACTGCTGGCCAAGTGTCTCTTACTTCAAACATATCTGTTGCTATGTCTAGCAAAAATATAATTTTCCAGGTCTGACATTTACATTCTCCAAAGGGCCCTTTGCAGCATTTCTGGGGATAAAGGAAAAGCTTTCCAACGTGCATTTGGACCCTGACATTATGTACCAGCTACAGAACTGACCATTGTTTAGATATGCCTGCATCTGGCAAGTGGAAGGTTTGGTTTTCACTACTGTTGCAGTTGTATGGCACAGAAGGACCTGCAGTGGAGAAAGGAGTTCACTTTGAGGCCTTTATAAAGTCAGTAAACAACAGGGTATATATCCAGGTTTCACCATTTCCAGTATCTCGGCTGTTATTCTGAAAGGGCTTCTGCAGTGTAGTTCAAAAGGGTCAGTTTCTTTTAAAAGTATAGAAACACCAAGGTGACCTCCTTGAGACACACACATTTTGTGACTGGATTAGAAATGAAAGACATTTCCTGGGTCCTTTAAGCTTCTATCAAACACAAGGACTAGAAGGCATGAACTAAATGTAAGACATTGTTTTGCCTGGCAGGGTTCATGGCAGAATTTCTTTACCTAGGGAGTGGTCAGAACAATACAAAAGGGAGATTAACAACAAATAGCTTCACTGAAGGCATTGCCCACAAGGATAAAATGCTGGGAAGCATTGGAACTAGAAAGCAGAAACTTCAGCCCTGGAGACTTAATTTATAACAAGGGCTCCTGAGTCACTTTCCATCCTTGTGCTTTCTTATGTTGAGAGAGAGACTTAGAGAGAGATAGAGTAAGGAGCTGGTGGAATATGACATTGGCAAAATAGGCTGCTGTAATGAAGAGAAATTGTTTCCAATCTCCAATCAAATAACTGATAACAAAAGGTCAGTTTCTTTATGCGGCAGAAAATATTGCTGCATCACACTGATATTGCACTAGTATTTCTGGCATCTTTTACACTCATTTCCACATCTTTAACACTCATACGTACTTGCAGTACAGACAATTGGGTAGCCCAATCCTATCCTGTGCTGTATCCAGCACAAGGTTGGAGATAACTGCTGCGCAACTCAGTGTAAGGGAATAATTATCCCCTTACTTCGAGTAATGCCCCAGCTACCTCAGTGGGGCTGCTTGGGTCTGTGCCAGTTAAATCACTGGTGTACATCTGAGCAGCTCACTGTAACACAGGGCTGCTTCGGAGGGGGTTAGGATTTGGCCTAAGTGCGAGGCCAGTCCTGCCCTCTCCTGGGTCCAGTCCACCCACTGGTCCGCTCTCCTCCTGCCCCAATATAATATAATAATATATAATATACAGTATTTATATACTGCCTTTCTTGGTCTTTATTCAAGACTTTATTCAAGGCGGTTTACATAGGCAGGCTTATTAAATCCATGCAGGGATTTTTACAAATTGAAAGAAGGTTCTTTCTTTCAAGAACCACTACATTCAAGGTGTTACACTCCGATCTGGTTTAACATTCTGGCCTCCATCCTCCCACGCTCCGAGCAGATGGAACAGCTCAGCTGCAGCTTGCCAGCTGCTTCAAGTTCGCATGGTGCCGATGGCCTCGAACTGGCGACCTTGTGGATGTTAATCTTCAGGCAAATGGAGGCTCTATCCTCTAGACCAGACCTCCTGCCCATTATGCCCCCCTACCCCAATATATCCCCAATATTCCATCCTCCCCACACCCTCACTGACCTCCATAAACCAGCATGAACTTACCTTCTGCTGGCTCAAATCTGGTGCGGGGAGGCCAGTGCACATCCTAAGGAGGTGCAAACATGCTGAAAGGGATTTACACCAGCCCAAGGAGTGCTTTGGATTGTGCTCTAAGTGGATTTAAGATATTCAGTAGAAGGGAGAGTTGTGATCTGGAACTCTGTGGCATATAGAGTACTGAGACTTGTTTCTCTGTTGCAAGGTGCAAAAACCAAGATGTTACAAGGGATCCTAGATGTTACAAGAGATCTCAGATGCTGCACTGTAATCCCAGATACCAAAGCAAACTCAATAGACAAAAGTGATCAAATCCAGGCCTTTATTGTAATCCATCAGCAAAAGGTGGTAAATCCATCCACATCTGCAAAGGAGACTGCAAGCATTAGAAGTGGGAAGGAAAAAGCCCAAAGGATACTGCTTGCACCAGAAGTGGGGAGAAGAGAAGCCCCAAAGGAGACTGTGAGCATCAGAAGTGTGAAGAAGAGAAGCGTGTAACGCCCCCTTCAGCTGACTTTTATTACAATCTGGGGTTCCCTCCTTGAGACACATACATTTCTCTTTGGAAACAATTCATTGGTGGGTTCAAAACATCCGTTGTTTTATAATAGGCCATCTTATACATCCATCATATACAATATACCCCCAACAGTCAGCAAATGGCACTGCACACAAACCTGACCGCATCCATAACCATCGGATGATGTACTGTGGCCTTCGTAAGGCAACATACTTGCCATTGACGTCACGGTGTGTGTGTTCATCTAAAAACTGCTGCGAAATGATTTTCTGTGGGAATCTGACCTCTTGATGTGAACCGGAAGATAGTCTTAAATAAGGTGTCTTAAACCTTTAATGCTATTAGACTACTAACTTAAAATATTACTACTTGCTAGTCACATGTGTTAATGCACCAAACTGATTTTAAATGAAGAACAAGAAATATAAGGAGAGCTGGTGTGAATACTTGTTTTCTAGCATGTGTGTGTGCAAGTGGTGCTCTGACAAATATTATATAGCTGTTTACTTATATATGCTTATATATGCAATCTCTGAGCTTAAAGCAATGATAGAGCCTGTGTGCTACAAAGCAAGACAAACTGATTTTTTAAAAAGCACACAGGAATGATTTTTTCCCCTGTAGTCTGAAGACAAAGGAACTTCTTCATTCAAAAGTATCAACATTGTTCTGCTGTAATGAGAACACTGCGGCATGCAGCCAAATCTCAGCAAACCGTTTGTGAGAACCATACTCAAGTTGAACATTCAGAGATGGACCATGCTGCTTACATTTCAGGTAAGCATCCTATACCATAACTACCAGGCTTACCGTGCATCATCTCCAACAAATATCATCCAAATATTGTGGGACCACTATAAAGCAATTAGGAACTCCTCTCTTTCCACTGTTCCCCTAACAGATGGAATGGGCTGAGCAAATGTCAAAGTCTCACACTAGGCTCAAATTAACATGGAAGCAAATGGTGTTGAGTTAGGCCTTTACAGTATTTCTCCACCCAGCCCATGGTTGAACTGAAACCTTAGAAATGAGAAGGCCCATGGGAGTGTAAACTTATGGAAAGGTAAGGTTTGGTTTAAGCTGAAGTCAGTACCCATTTTGTTCACTTTTGTTCAGGTATCCATTGCATGTCTTGTCATCCAACCCATTGCACTTTCCAGCTAAGGAGCTGCAAGCAAAAAATGGCTGCCACTCCTACTGACTGACAAAAGAAAGGGCATTTGTCCTTCAGCGTCACAGCATGATAAGCAAATAGTGGATCCACTACCACTCATTTGCATTCAGAGTGGACCATTTCATTAAGAATTTCATTAAGATGGTAATGTTTAATGTTTCCTGGAAAAAATGAGTTTTGGGGGGGAGTCGTTCAATTATATAATTAAAGTTGGGGAATTAAGGGAAGATTGCAAAGTGCTTGCATAATGTTTAATGGTAAAACTTGTAAATAAGTTTAAAGGGAATTAGGCTTTGGAAGTTTGTGTTCCTATGTTACTTGACTTGAATTAAGTTTTCAGGAAACACAAGAACGATGGAGAGTTGAAGAGAGGTTGTTAGTGTCAGACAGTAGGAAGCACTGCTAGAAACTAACTACTTACATGTGAATTCTGGAGAGAGGAGTCAACACTGACAGCCCAATCTTATCTCCCCCACCCCCGCTGGTGCATCTGCATTGAGAGCAGGTGTGCTGCATCCAGTAAGGGGGGGGGCAGTGTGCTGTATCCAGTTGGAGGGGAAAGTTCTTTGCCTTTCCACTGCTCCTTTCTTCTCCAGCACAGTAAGATGAAGCCGCATGTACGCACATTATAATATACAGGGAAGCAGCCAGCAGCCAATTGACTACAATCATGGCTGGCTTCCAATGACAAAAACCAGCAAGGTGCCTGTGTTAGCAGTTAATGGGGAGGCAGCAGGAAGAGTTGTCTCTAGCTGGTTAGGCTGCAATCATTGGTGTCTTCCAATAAGACAAAAAGCAGGATGGTTGGCTTCCAATAAAAAAATAGCAGGAATAGCAAGCTGAGGTAGCAGGAAGTGTTGCTTCAGCTCTGTTATTAAAAAGCCATGGAAAAAGCAGGGAATCTGCACAAGGAACCACTCTGAATAGCACCAGGGGAGGTAGATTGTAGGTTGCTGCAGGGGGCATGTCGCTGAGTTCTCCCTAACTCCAAGTGGAGGAAGAAGAGGTGAATTTAAAAAAAATGGAGCGGGGAAGATTGTTTGTGTATTGTCTTCCTTGGTCTGGACATCACTGCATGTCACTTGTGGGGAGATTGCCCTTAGAGAGGATAGGATCTGGTGTGCACTGTCACCACTGGATTCACCCCATTCCGCAGCCAGCTTTCATTATGTGGTTGCACTTATGCCCACTGCACTCTTATGCCAGCTGCCTCTGAACACCCTACTGACATGGTTGTATTGAGTGACGTTACAAGTATGCTATAACCTGTTCACCTCTGTTTAATTAGATCAGTGGTTGCCAAACTTACGACTGCTGTCCTTCAAAAATGTGGTCCCCCTTTGGACTGGAGTGTACTGTTCCACCTCTGTGCTACATTCATTCCCAGTAGTTCTGGGCACCATGACACTCTGGGCAGTAGCATCTGTTGCCCAATGTCCCAGACGTCTGTGCAACAGGACATCTTGGCCCAGATCTACTGGGAATGAATATGGCGCAGAGGTGGAACAGCTAGCTCTGCTCATGGAGAGCTTCCCCAAACCCCGGATCCGGGCCCCAGGTTTGGAAAGCCCTGAATTAGATAAATAGTTGCTTGGATAATCCTGTTGGGCACTTTTCTCTTACAGTTTCAAGATCCATTTCCTGGCAAGGCTCTGAACCTTGAAAAGCTCCCTAGCAGGTGCTCACCAGGTGAGGTTTTTTTCTCAATGATAATCTGATAATGATGGGAAAAGATGTACCTTGTGGAAGTTTTGCTTCTTGGGCAACTCTCATAGGCAATAAGGAACTTGACTTGCCAATTGTTTTTTCTAGTAGGGATTACCATCAGCGCTGTTTGGATCTTCCAAACTCGGCATTATCATAAAATTCCATTTATACTGAAATTGAAAAAGCAACATAAAAGTGAATTTATTGGGTAGGATTCCCAGCAGAAGCTTTAGCAACATAACACCTAAAAAAAAAAGAGACATTGACCTACACATGCAGCACTAATAAATCATGTGTTATGTGCTTCTAAAATTTAATGTCCACTACAGTTTGCCTACTACAGATGGCCATGTTTGATGCACTTCTATTCTTTATGTCCAGTAAACTTATAAATCTGATAATCCCATTGTTGGCTTACACTAAATAAATGCAGAAGCTTTCTGAAGGTCTTTTCAGGCATTTTGATCTTTACACAGTTTAACATCCCATCAAAACTGTGTACTCTAATATTTCATAGGAATGTCAGGCAATCCCAGCAAGATCAAACCAAAGGCCTATTTAGTCTAGCCTTCTGTTTCCAAGTGGCAAGCAGTTCTCGAAGGCAACGGCCCTTTCCTGCTGCATGACCCCAATATCCTGTGTTCTATCCAGACATATCTCTTACTTGCCTCTGATCCTTCAGGCCTCATTTCACTATCATGAATAATATCTGGGAACGCACCTATCCTACGCAGCAGTGATGGGGATAATTTGCAAGTGGAATCTGCAACAAAATGTTGCATCTCCCCCCAAAACTTGTGCAGCCAGGGGAAAAAAAAGTCGTTCTGAATGCCTACTTCTGGATCACTCTATGAGCTCTTTGGCGTGATGTGGAAGTGGCAAAAAAATAAACATGCGCACGAGTCACCACTTGAGTTAATTTAAGTCATGACTCTTTTCTGAGTCACTGGTCCCGAGTTCTGAGTCACGTCTGAGTCAGTGTCAGCCATTACTTGAGATAACACAAGTTGCGAAAAGCGCATGTTTTCACTACTCAAGCTGAGTCTTTACGAATCAAGTTCCCATCTCTGTCAGAGAAGCAGTCAAATGCCAGCGTTCACTCTTACTATTTACAAATGTTGTATCTCTCCAACGCTAATGCTCACTTCTAGGATACGATACAAGTTGTTAAAGTACAAGCAGGGCAACTCACTCCTCAGCTGATATTCATTACTTATTTAATATGTAGTGATTATACGTGGTGTATAAACAAATTTACTTATTGTTATCTAGTTTTTGTTTCTTATTTTTGTTGCTTGGTTTTAAAAAATAAACAGTATCAATAATATTATTAGTTTTAATAAGTTAATAAGAAGTGTATTATAAAAAGGCAGTTGTAGTGGTAGGAAAAACAGCATCCAGTGATGTTTTCCCCATGTATGTAACTTTTAAAGGTACAGGGGATCTAATACTCAAGGACTTGACTTGGCCTGCTCCCATCCCCTAGTAACATGACTTGTGAGCCAGTCCTATCCCATGCTGGTGTGCAGGATGCAGGGCCACCGATGCAGCATCTGCTGGACCCTACATGCCAGCTGGGACGATTCTGGTTGGAGAAAGTAAAGAAAAACATGTACCTTTATTTAGATATACAGATGGTCTCCCATGGGACTTCTCAGATATAAAGCAGCCCTTTTGCTTGTGTAGATCATAACCACTGCAGGAGGCATGTCAGGCCCTCAATGTGGGCTCAGAATATACTGGTTGCTACTGCAGTCCACCCCTGCCCCAGCCTGATCTGCCCCCACCTCCAGTAGAAATCTGTCCACAGCCCATCTGCAGGGTACCTCTGGTGGCACTTGTCCTTCGGGGCATTGCATCAGGGCTCTTTGGACCGATAGAGAGGCTGTCATGCCAGGGTACTGCACAGGGACCACTTGGGGTCTACTGGCTTGCTGCGCAGATAGGATTGGGCCATTAATCTTTAAGCCCCCCTCCAGTATAATGAGCATATATCATAATTATATTGGCAAGAATGATGAATTCGTCTTTCTATTGGTTTTGTTTAGTGCAAATAGTGAATCTATTTCTCCAATGGATAGTTGGAGAAAGTAATTTAGCCTTTAACAAACAAGAGGCCTTTTGAGATTACTAATAGGACAACACAAAAGCAGTAACACAATTATGACAAAAGGGAATAATTGGCTAATTAAATGATTAGCTTAATTGAATATTCACTCAGTTGAATCTTTTATTTGCATTATGAACTTGTCTGTGAATGAATATTTTCCCATGTACAGGCTTACGACTTTGTCTCCATCAACATAAATCTTTTAAAATTAGTGTGGGCCAATAGTGATATTTTTGACATATAACCTAAGCAAGCTGTCATGGATGGTTCTATTAGTGTTGCAGTAAGAACTGTTTGGGCTTAATGGCCATTAAGACCATATCTATTAAGCCCAAACAGTTCTTACTGCAACACTAGTGATATTTTTACTTAACAATTTGAATGTGCAGATTTTTAGCAGTGTACGTCCCCAAAGTAGTTGAGTGTGTGAAAACATGTGTGAAAACATAGTGTGATTTATAGATAATAATGTAAATTAGATACCTCCATTACTGTACGTGTACAATGCACAGAATATCATAAGCAAAAAGGAGATATTCCTGCCCCAAAGTGTCTACAATTAGATTCAGCGGGATAGGCTCTCCTCACACGAAAGCTCAATTATAGAGATGTTATCTGTGTGTGCTTAATACACTTAAGAGCCAAGATATTTGAGCAATGGGCAACGAGATATGAGAGCAATGGCCTACTGTTAAGATTTCACTGAGAATGAGTAATATAAAGGGTGAGACGTAAGAGTACCCAGGGAACAATGTGTGCAAATACAATCATGTGCATTTCAGGCTTTATTCCTATTGGTTTATGTCTTACCTCTGTATAAGTTGTGGACAAACAACAAACTATTTTCAAACATATTTGAAAATAAACCAGAACATTTTTAGAAAGAAGACTAGGGGTTTGTTTGGGGTCTATTTCTCATTCTGACAGGTTTTGCTATCAGATCTAGGCTGGGAGTTCTGATGGGCTAATATGGCATTCTTGCTCCCACAGATGCCACTTTAGATGAATAGCCCTTCAAAAATGGGAACGTCTTCCAGAGTCTTCTTCCTAAGGTTCAGAGCTACACAATAATTACTGTCGCAAGCCCTGTTTCAAACTGGCGAGGATGTCCTCAAATGTTTTAGCAGAAGGAAGATTACTCTCCTATGGAAGTAGCAAAGTTCTTCCAAAGTCATGAAGTAAGGCACTGCCTTGTTATTCTGCCAGTGTAGGAAGAGGTCCTTTTTTCTGACTGTTATTTATGATGAAGACCTAAAGTCGTTTTAATTATGCACAACATCCCAGTGCCTGCTTCGCTGATCATAATTGCAACTCTGACCTGTTTTATTTTGTGATTTAGGTGTCTCCTTTTAAGCATTGCTCTAGGGTGTGATTTACAGGAGCACGGAACTGGAAAGGAAGAAGCAACCACTTTCAGTGTGGCCTTGGCCATCAGAAATGAACACATGCTGCTATGCTTAGTGGTGCAAAAATGAGGGAGATGGTGTCCAGAATGGGTGCTTTGTATTGTAAGAGACAAATTAGAGTTGAGCTTTGTGCTCCTTTCTGCATAAGAGTGGCAGAACAAGCCGGGCAAAAATAGGAAGTCACAAGGAAATATATAGCTGACTAGTCTCTTGGCTGCAGACTTGTCCTTTCTGTTTCCTTTGTGGTGCACATGGGCTGAGCCAAAAAGGGGGTAAGGAAAGAAATCACTTATTAACAGAGCAAGAATGTAATCTTCTGCACCTTGTATTTCTTGCAGTACAAAGGTTTCAGCAGAAAGTGCTAACATGGTTTGTCAGGTTCTTTTTCCTTCTGTTACATTAAAGTTACAACAGTCACATAAACCCATTTCATGTAAAACAAGGCAATATGGACACATGATGTCTGCAAGCAGGTGGCAGCGGCTGTCCGGGAATGATTTAATTCTTAAGTGACTTGCCAGGCTGCCATGTCACTCTCATTTTTTGGCAGAGGTCTCAGCAGTACAACTCTTGTGTGGGTTGTTAGTGCTTCACTGTTGTCACCTGATGGCATGGTCAGTGGCATCGCTAGGGGAGTGTGGGGGGTGCGGATCGCAGTGGGTGACACGCAAAGGGGGGTGACGCGCACTGGGAGGGTGACGCGCACTGGGAGGGTGACGTGCACTGGGAGGGTGACGTGCTAAAATCGCGGTGGTTAGGAGTAACACCATCATGTTATATACTGTTGGATGTGGAATTTCCAGCAGAATGCAATGCAGAAAACGGGAGTGAAATATCTCCTTTCTATCAAAAGTTATTGGCGAACAACCGGAAAACAAAAAATGCATGGAGCCCAATGGAAAGTGAAACCGAACCGTATTGTGCATTTACTGGTGAGTAGGCAAATGTGCCTTCATCTGTCTGAAAGGGCAGGCTGAGAGGAAACTAACAACACCAGAATGGTCCTGATCCAATGAAAGTAGCCCCCCAAAAACACCTGAGAAGGAGGTCCCCCCCTCCAAGCTGGCAAATGTATTGAGCCCTATGGAATGCGAAACTAAGCCATATGGTCGTGTTTACTCGCAAGTAAGCAAATGTGCCTTGGCTCCTGGGCAGTTCAGGCAAAGGGAAATGTGAGGCCACCAGAATGGTCCTGATTTGATGCAAATGGAGCTCAACAAATGCTCCAGAAGGCAGCCCCCCCCCCCGCATATAAATAATGAAAAAGAGGCTTGATAGGATAAGGTGAAGCTTTTTGTTTTAAGCTGCAATCCTATCCACACTTTCCTGGGAGTAAGCCCCGCTGACTATAATGGGACTTACTTATGAGTACATAGGCATAGGGTTGGGCTCTCAGTCTTGTAAAGCCAGGTAGGTCCTGATAGTGATATGCTTGAAATATAAGAACTTAAATTGAACTGGGTACTGGGTAGAGGTACAAATATTTCTGATTTTTTTTTTGGGGGGGGGGGGTGTTATTGCAGGCAGGCTACAGAGAAAATTCACTTGGTGGAACAGGACTGGCTTTCCCTTATTTATTTATTTTACTTTATTTATAATTATTTATTTTAATTTGCTTTATGATGGGTCCTGGACAGATGGTCATTCCAAAAAGTGGGTCTAAAAGTTTGAGAACTTTTAGTTTGAGTTTCTAAAAGTTTGAGAACTGCTCCAATAAGGTGTTAGTAAGTTAACAGCCTGGGGAGGAGGTGACAGCACTAGTGACCAAAATCACAGTTTGCAAAAATAATACCATCATGTTATATATCAATCAATGTGTAATTTCATGCAGAATGCGATGAAACAAACTGCGTTGAATATCTTTATTCTATCAAAAGGTACAGCCAAAAAAAACCAGTGGGGGCAGGGTGATGGTAGATCACCACGCCCACCACCTGGGGTGTTGCCCCACCCACTGCATGGGGGTGATGTGCTGGCCTCCCGCACTGGGTGACGTGAACCCTAGTGATGCCACTGGGCATGGCTGGAGGTGATCATGAAGGGGAAAAAAATTGGGATGCTTGGGGGAGAAATGCCATTTTTGTTTCATCATGACAACTCTCTAAAAGCGACTTCCATATTGCATTGATGCATCATGGAAGTACCTTTTAGATATTACTCTTGTATCTGAAATCTTTAAAATGTTTTAGGAAAGATTAACATACACATTTATCTGCACAGAAGACAAAATTCTCAAGACTTTTCTCTATTATTATCAGTGGTGTTGCCACCCACCAGAGATTTGGAATGGAATTTTTTTGGTGCTCATTAGTTCAAACTCTACCAAAAGTTTAAGAACATGTGAGATGTCGCAGTTCCAGGAGATGTGCAGATCCAGGAGCACCCCCAAGCTGAAGACCTGCTCCTTAAGAGGGAGTGCTTTCAGAGGGAGTGTATTTTGCTTTAAAATAAAGCAAAGCCAGCAGCAATCTCAGTTCCCCCAGAAATAGACTCCATATTATACCTGAAAAATCAGGTAGATTTGTATATGGTACCCTAAGTCAGGGTTCTGCTCTTTAACACTGTCTAGTACTGCCAGAAAGGAATCAGTTGTCTGATCTTCCTGATGGGGATGACCCTATTTCTCCCTTGACACATTCACAGAATGCTGATAGGCAGTGAGAACAGGGCAGCAGTCTTTTCCCACAGAATTTCAATTTTATGCACTATATCTTATTTGTAGAAATGAACGTTCATCTCAAACGTGGAACAGCTTTGCCTTTGGTTCTATATCTTGGCAAAATGAAATAGCTGGTAACATTATAGAATGGAAACCAATGCTAATCAAAGTTGCATGAAAGCATCTTTCCTCATCCTTGTCTTTAATTTCTTTTCCAGACCAGCTTCTGCTACTTATTCCTACTTTACAGCAGTAAGCCCACAGTTGCTGTCATGCTAAGCTTCGAGCAAAAGCTTGCTCAGATCATCTGGAATCAAATGATAGTTAAAATGGCAGGTTCTTAAAACAAATGTGACACTTACAAGAGAGCACATCAGCCAGATAGTGCCACCAGAGCCAGGCGTGACAGTTATAAGGTTTTTGCTCAGTCCTGGCCTCAAGCATTAGAACCCCTGAGAACATTTCAAGCGCAAAGTAAGTTATGAATCATTGACTAATGCTGTAGAGATTACTACAAGCCTGGTTTTCAAAGTTCAACTGTCTCCTAGGTTTCTCTGCACCACAGACTACGCAGAAGACAAGTTATAATTAATTATCAGGGAGAACACATCTTCTTGGCAGTGTCCCATCTGAGCAATTTCTTCTGAATATAGTTACCTCTATAACCATGGGCAACAATGGCACTTTAATAAGGTTACAGAATGTCTGTAGCAAAACCTCACAGTGATAAGCGTCCCCATAGCAAATAACATTAACTATGCTATCAGAGATTCACTTACTTGTTCATCTTGCGGTGAAGTCACCTACCAGCAATGCCTTCGTGTTGTCTGCTTAGGACAAACAGGTCAATTTCTACACAAAAGATAAATGGACGTGCATCTGACATCAGAAATGGCAATGTTCAGAACCCAGTGGGAGAACATCTCTTTCTCCCAGAACACACTATCACTGATCAGAAAGCTACTATTTTACAACAAAGGAATTACAAAAAGTCTCTAGCAAGAAAGTGCTGAACCAGAATTTATCTGTAAACATGACTGTTCAATTTGTCTTGAATAGAGATAAAAGTTGTCTGTTTCACTGCATTGTTAAACAACCCAGTTCAGAAAAAAACTATATTCGCATCTATTACTGCAGATGCAAATTATCATTGTACTTATCTCATGTGTCCAGTTTTGCACAGACCAGTAACCACCCATTGCATTTCTGATGTGATGTTCCATTGTCGTTTCATCTCTTTGTTCATGGGTCTGAACTTCTTGACAGTTCTCTATTGTTACTAACCTCTCTTTAGTTTCACTGGACCATTTCTGAAGGGGATGACATCCATCTTGAGCATTTTACATGTTTTGTCATTTGCACAGCCTGACTAAAGGTTAATGTAACCCATGCCTGGCTGTGTGCAGACAGAAAATCCTCATTTGTTGATGCCTGGCACCCCAGCTCTACAAATTGCATGGAGGTCATGGTGAAAGTTCAGTTTAGAAAAATCTTGCTCTAAGTTTCAGGTAGAGTTATTACAGTTGGTGTATCAAGCCATTCTGAACACAGCCAGTGACAAAGCATCAAGCTTGGTTTGAGAGCACATCCAACCAGCAGTCTTAATGCATTATTGATACTGTTTTAGAAAAGCTGGAGTGTTAAACTTTGCCAGCTAATAAAATGGAGGGCTGTGGGTTTGGAGCAGAGCTCTTGGACAGGATGTGAAATCACCCAGAAACACCAAATTGGTTGTTCCTTCTATTTGGAATGCATGGGATTTATGGGCTGTTTCCTGCAGCAGCAGAATGTCTGATGTTTGAAACAACCTTCGAACAAGGACAGGACAAGATGGTAAGCAGGAAAGTAAAGCAAACATATATACATTATCTTGAAACTGCCTTTATTACTAAGGCCTCTCAAAGCAGCTTACATGCAATGAAAAGGTGGGGGAGAAGAAGCCCTCCAGCTGCAGTGGTTGGTTCTTAAAGCTTCCACAGCCCTGATTTAAACAGTCTCACTGAAAATAGCCTGGTAACAGAAGAGACACAACTTCTTCATTGGACCACAGATGTAAGGCTGCAATCCTATGCACACTTTCCTGAGAGTGTGCACGTCAGGGGAAGAATACCGGGCAAATCTCTCACAAAACCCTTGACTTCCGATGAGCGGACTTCCCTCAAATGAGGAGGCTGGTTAGAAGGAGGTTGAAAAGGAAGGTAAAAAGAGTCCAGTCTCTACAGAGTGCATAGAGGTTGCTCAAATCAACAGTAATAGAGGCCCAGCGGAAGTGTATACTGCAAAGGAAGAAGGGTTCCACTAAATCCAGGAGGGTGCCCGCATGGCTAGCCAGCCAGGTTAGAGAGGCCATAAAGGGCAAAGAAGCTTCCTTCCATAAATGGAAGTCTTGCCCTAATGAAGAGAATAAAAAGGAACATAAACTGTGGCAAAAGAAATGTAAGAAGGTGATACGGGAGGCCAAGAGAGACTATGAGGAAAACATGGCCAGCAGCATTAAGGGGAATAATAAAAGCTTCTTCAAATATGTTAGAAGCAGGAAACCCACCAGAGAAGCAGTTGGCCCTCTGGATGGTGAGGAAGGGAAAGGGGAGATAAAAGGAGACTTAGAGATGGAAGAGAAATTGAATGAGTTCTTTGCATCTGTCTTCACAGCAGAATGGCCCCTCCTGACCAAGGAATTAAGTCAGATAGAGGTTAAAAGAGAAGATGTTTCAGAACACATTGATAAATTAAAGATCAATAAGTCACCAGGCCCTGATGGCATCCACCCAAGAGTTATTAAGGAATTGAAGAATGAAGTTGCTGATGTCTTGACTAAGATATGCAACTTGTCCCTCAAAACAGCCACAGTGGCAGAGGATTGGAGGATA
Organism: Tiliqua scincoides; assembly: GCF_035046505.1. Classification (NCBI taxonomy): domain Eukaryota; kingdom Metazoa; phylum Chordata; class Lepidosauria; order Squamata; family Scincidae; genus Tiliqua; species Tiliqua scincoides. The sequence continues at coordinate 196,730,385 of NC_089822.1, forward strand.
GCAAATGTCACGCCAATCTTTAAAAAGGGAAATGGGAGGACCTGGAAAACTATAGGCCAGTCAGCCTAACATCTATACCGGGTAAGATGGTGGAATGCCTCATCAAAGATAGAATCTTAAAACACATAGACGAACAGGCCTTGCTGAGGGAGAATCAGCATGGCTTCTGTAAGGATAAGTCTTGCCTCACAAGCCTTTTAGAATTCTTTGAAAAGGTCAACAGGCATGTGGATGTGGGAGAACCCGTGGACATTATATATCTGGACTTTCAGAAGGGCTTCGACAAGGTCCATCACCAAAGGCTACTGAAAAAACTCCACAGTCAGGGAATTAGAGGGCAGGTCCTCTCCTGAACTGAGACCTGGGAGGGCACTAGGATGCAGGTCTCTTGTTATCAGGTGTGCTCCCTGGGGCATTTGGTCGGCCGCTGTGAGATTCAGGAAGGTAGACTAGATGGGCCTATGGCCTGATCCAGTGGGGCTATTCTTATGTCCTTATGAGAGTAAACTCCACTGAAAATAATGAGACTTACTTCTGAGTAGACAAGGCTAGGCTTGTGCCCTAACAGGTGCAGTCTCTTCTTCTGCAAACAGCTCCAGGAGGATGAGATATCAGCAGTCCTTGCTCCAGTTCAGGTGTTTTGGGCTGCTGCTGCTACTGTTGATTTATAAAGCTCACTGCATCATGCTTCTAAATTTTCAGATTCTAGAAGAGACATGACATCATGTGAATCCACCTCTAGTGTGCATGCTTCTAATCTACATTCTAGCTTGAATTTCCCCTCTTCTCCCTTTTAAGTAACCACAGAGCTCTTCACATATTACCATATATACTCACATATAAATCAATCTCACAGATAAGGAGAGAGAAGGTTCTCAGTTAAAAAATCATGGATGTTCCATGACTCTCCAATAAGTGGGGGGGGGGGAACTTGGGGAATGGAGCTTGTGAGGAAGAGTTGCAGCTTGCCCTGGAGCCTGATTGAAAGGGGGGGGGGAAGAATCTGAGCTACGCTGCTGTTTTTGAAGACATTAACAAGGTGCTTGTGTGGTGCTGGGTGCCATCCCCTCCTCCAGAGCAACAGAACTGAACATTGCACTGAATTGCTGAGAAAAAAAAATCCAGGTTTAAAACTGTAGAAAAGCATTTGTTGTTTTAAAAACCGTCCAAAACAAATTCAGCACCAATACAAAGCAACAGAGGCCACATTCGTAACCAGGTCTACTCAGAAGAAAGTCCTATTTTGTTCAATGGGGCTTACTCTCAGGAAAGTGTGGTTAGGATTGCAGCCATAAACAGCTGACCTCAGCACTACACCCTGCTTCAGTTGCTGCCAGACAACTTTTTCTACTGTTCACTGTCCTTTTAAGACAGCACTCCTGGGTTTGGAGTTAATGAGTCTGCTCAGAAGACTCTACAGTGGAACAAAGCTGTGTGTTTGTAAGCTGTCTAAGGTCACTCAAAATGTCAAACACTCAAAAGGAGGGGTCTCTGATGCTTCACAGACCCCCCTCAGGCATTATTAAAGCTCATCCAGGAGTCTCCTGGCAGCCAAGACATGCCTGAACAGCCCTGACCCCCAAAGTGACCCGCAGATAAGACGAGATGTCAATCTATGCTTGATTTATTGACAGAAATTTCTCACCTTATAGGCAAGTACCTACAGTGCATTGAATGTATGCAGAAGCACTGGCGTCACCTGGGGGTGTGTGGGTCGCACCAGGTGACGCGCCCTGGGGGGTGAAGCGCCCTGGGGGGAGGACGCGCGAGCATCATTGAGTTAGGAGCTACCCCATCGTGCCATACACCATTGGATGCGGAATGGCTGGTGGAGTGCAAGGCAAAAGACAGAATTGAAATCGCTCCTTTCGTTCAAAAGTTATGGCCAAAAAACCGGAAGGAAAAAATGCATGGAGCCCTATGGAAAGTGAAAGTGAGCCATATTGCGCGTTTACTCACGAGTAGGCGTGCTTGCCTTAGTGTGTCTGAAAGGGCAGGCTGAGAGGAATCCAACAACACCAGAATAGTCCTGATCCAATGAATGCAGCCCCCCCAAAACACCTGAGAAGCTCCCCCCTCCCAGCTGCAAGTCTGAGCCCACAAAGCCACGTGGCTGCGTTTACTTGCGAGTAGGTGGACTTGCCTTAGTCAAGGCAGACTGAGAGGACTCCCAAGAGGTCAGAATGGTCCTGATCCAATGAATGCAGCCCCCAAAAACACGAAAAAGGAGGTTCCCTCTCCCAGCTGCAAGTCTATAGAGCTCTATGGAAAGTGAAGCAGCCTCACGTTGCGTTTACTCGCGAGTAGGCAGACGTGCCTTGGCTGGCAGTCAGGCCAGGCAAAGGGGAATGTGAGGCCACAAGAATGGTCCTGATCTGATGGAGCTGGAGTGCAACAAATGTCCAGAGGCCACCTCTCCCCCCCCCCCCCACTAAAAAGGACACAAAAAGAGGCTTGAACTGGTAAGGGGAAGTTTTCCATTTTGCACTTGCAAAGCCAGGTGGGTCTTTGTATTGATATGCTTGAAATAGAAGAACTTTAAACTGGGCACTTGAGAGGGCTGGAAATCTCACTGATTCTTTTTGGGGGGTGTTATTGTAGGCAGGCTACAGAATAAGCTCCATTGACCACTATGGGACTTACTTTAAAGTAGACATGCATAGGATTGGGCTCAGAGGCTGCAATCCTACCCACACTTACCTGAGAGTAAAGCCCCATTGACCACAATAGGACTTACTTCAGAGTAGATTCACTTGGTGGAACAGGACTGGCTCCCCCTTATTTAATTATTTTAATTTGCTTGATGATGTCACGTCTGGCCATGACATCACTTCCAATGGGTCCTGGACAGATTGTCATTCTAAAAAGTGGGTCCCAGTGCTAAAAGTTTGAGAACTGCTGCAATAAGGTGTTAGTAAGTTGACACATGTGTTTGTTTGTGCATGTGTGAGACTCTACAAGTTTTCAAAATCACTAAAATCAGAATTTGGAGGAATAATCCCATCATGTTATATATCAATCAATATGTAATTTCATGCAGAATGCAATGAAACAAACCACATTGAAATATCTGTGTTCTAACAAAAGGTACAGCCAAAAAACCAGTGGGGGTGGGGCGATGGTACATCACCACGCCCACCTGGTGCGTTGCCCCGCCCACTACATGGGGTGATGCACAGGCCTGCACCAGGTGACGCAAATCCTAGTGACGCCACTGTGCAGAGGGTCTCTTCAGGAACTTGATGGCAATGATAGTTTTAGTCTGATTCTTTTAAACAAACATAGCAGCTCCTGTGCTTTCCTACAAAACACTGCACTACATGCCTGAGGAATGCCTTATAGACTATAGTGAGTGATTACATCCCAGGAGACAAGAGGGGGCAGGAGGACACATTGAGAATGCATCAACATTTGTTTAATGCTAGAATGAGGAATGGTTTGTGTTTACCCTATGATGGGTTCACATTGGCAGCTTGCTGACTGAGATGCGCTGACTGAAAAGCTGGTTTGTTTATTCAGAGTGGCACTTGAGTTATAACAGCAGCTTTTGTGGTGGGAGACAGAAAGTGAGTGAGCGTACACAATGGCCACCCAGGGACAGGTTGAAATTGTCACTTCACTCTTTAATGGAGACAGGAAATGTAATTAACAACCAGTGTTGTGTACAAATTTGTATTTCATGGGGAAGATGACTCATTTTGGCTCCAAGCAGGAGCAAGGAGGAAATTAAACCAAAGTCGGCTGTTGCGCTAGGTAGGCTTGGCACAATAAAAATGCCTCTCTACTTGTACCTGGTAGAGCAGTGAGTTAATCTGAGTAGCCAGTGTGACCAAAAGCATTCTTATTCTCTTTCTAGGTGAGAGCTGAAGTCACCACAGGTGGGCTGGGAGACACATGTCTGTGGATAGATGAGTCCAGCCAGTGACTTTGCCTTTCATGACATGCACTGTAGTTTTCATGTCATAATGTCTAATTCCAAACATGTTAAATACTCTTGATGGCAACACACTGGGCTCATACTGTTACTAATAGGATGCTAAATGGCAAAAGGATGCTTTAAAAAAAAATCAGCTCAGCTCTGTGTATCTTAAAGCTTAAAGCTTAGAGCTTAAAGAGTGTACACCAAAGGTGTATTTAGGGTATGGCAAGTAGGGCACATGCCCTGGGCACCACTTGAAGCGGGGGCACCACTGATCAGCAGCTTCCTGGACAACTCTGTAGCAAACCCCCAGGCACAGTGCTGTTCTGGGGGAGGGGGGGCTGCAGCAGCTCAGCAGTGGCTGAATGTCTAGTGGCTGGGAAGCTACTAGAGAAGGAACAGGACAGCAGCCACATGGCTAAGCCACCACTGCCCTCCTCCGAACCTAGAAATGACATCACAGCATCCCCTGTATACACTTCTGATGTATACACACTCCCTGACATATGGACAACCGAATTATGAATGGCTGTACCAGTGCTTTCTCACAGAAGCAATATGTCCTTAGCTGGTACATCAATGTACATGAAGTAGCTCTGGACCAGCAAGAACCAGCTATTCCTACAAGTTACATACAGACCTCTGGAACCCAACCCCTCTGTAAATAAGGGACATCATGCATAAACTGTAGTGAAGAAATCCCCATTTTAGACAGTTCACTTTTGTGCAACTGAACTACTGCCAGTGGCAACACCAGAATCAACTGAGACCTGGAGCACCAGCGAGTTTCAGGACCTGCATCTACATCATCATCTGGCTTGTCCCCTTTCCCTACCCAGCTTACTTGGCAAGCAGGCTCCCTTCCTTCTACCTTCTTCACTGCTGGCATCCCAACCATACTGGCATCTAGAGAGAAAGGGAAGAGGAAGTGCCCAGCAGTGGCGTAGCTAATGATCTTGTAGCCCAGTGCCAAGCTCAAAATGTTGCCCCAGAAGTGATGTCACAACCGGAAGTGACGTCACAACCAGGCTTTTTAAAAAGTGAAAATTGGGAGGAACCCACCTCCTCCCCTCAGCAGCTCACTACCCACTTGCTCTGCTGCTTCCCCCCAGTCAGTGGCATCTATCTACAACCTGGGGTCAAAGAACATTTTGTAGCCCCTTACATGATAAAATCAAATTTAATTAAGTAAATAAATAAAAAGTTATTGGTTCCATGCTGTATCATAATAACATCTCATTGGCACTCAGAACAAACAGTCTCATAGGTCTGTTTGGAGTTAAGCAAATCCACTTTTTGTTCCACAAGGCAGTTGTGTTTTCATTTTCTGGTTAATTGGCCATAACTTTTGATAGAAAACAGATATTCTGGTGTGGTTTGTTGCACTGCATTCCACATTAAATTACCTTGCCAATGAAATATAACATGGTGGTATTATTCATACATGCCAAGATTTTCACAATTTTGATCACTAGTGTCAAGTTCAGCTTGTTGCCCCCCTAAAGCTTGATGCCCAGTGAAACTGCTACCCCCTGCACCCCCTTAGCTATGCCACTGGTGCCCAGTCTAATTCTTCCTCATATTCCCATCTCCATTGTTAACATCAGATATGTAGAGCAATTCCCGTTTCCATGGTATAGCAGATTTTTGAAGTAACTGTAACTGTGAAATTAGGGCACACCACACTTAGCACAAACCATAGTTTCAGAACCCAGTTTGTCAGTCCCAAATAAAACACAGTTTGTCAGAAAGCATCAGGGTAGCCAAGAAATAGAGCTGAACCCTGAACTCAACATGCTGGCTATAAGGCACGTTTTCGAGCTCTAGAGCTGGGTGAGCACCCATGCTAGCCCAGCGCTGGCCACCAAGCTGTGGAGAGGAAAGCGGGGGTGGGGGAGGCAGGGAGGAGCTGTTCTGGGGAGCGGGGAGGCAGGCAGAGGGTGGGGAGAGGGCAGGGAGAAGGCGTGATGGGTAGGAATAGGGAGGGAAGTGGGACTGGTGGAGTGACGCTCCACTGGAACCTGAGCTATCTTGTCAGACTTGGCACCTGACAAGAGTCCCCTTCTCCCAAGGTGCCGCCTGCAGCTGCCATGGAAGTGCAGGATGCAGCAGCAGCTGTTTGCAGTGCTGCCACAGCCGCTCACCATGGGAGCTCAGGATTGGGCTCTTAGTTAGGGAATCATGATTATATGTTATGTCTAAACCCAGCCACAAGTAAATAATTTTTGTCTATATGAAACAGTTGGAGGAGATTACTTGGAGTTCTGGAGTTTGTGGTCATCCATATGAGGATGACACGCAGCCCTTTATCTCTCCTTTCCATTTCCACCTCAGGGAAACTCTGAAAGTCTTCTGTATCTTCTCATTGTTCACAATGAGAATAGACTCTGCTTTTGGTTATCATCAGTCTAAGAACATAAGAAGAGTCCAGCTGGATCAGGCCAAAGACCCATCTAGTCCAGCTTCCTATATCTCACAGTGGCCCACCAAATGCCTCAGGAAGCACACAAGACATCACGATATCTGCAGCCTGGCGCCACTTCCTTGCAGCTGGCACATACTCTTAACTCCTATGCTGCTTGGAGCAGAGTTACTATCAGATGACCTCAATAGATCAACGATACTGAAAGTTTTAGGGGAATCTACAAGGTGTACGTCTGTCCATCTCCTAAGTCATCCACTAGGGCAACCAAGACAGTTTCATTTCCAAAACTAAACCCAAAGCCAGACTTAGGTTAATGCAGTGATGCCATGAGAGTGTGTGCTGCATCCTGCAAGGGGGCTGTCCTGGAGGTCTCTCTGGGAAAGGGAACAATTGTTCCCTTTGCTGGAGTGGCAAGTGGAGTACTTGTTGCTTGCAGTAGTGGCCCAGCCACACTGAGTGGTGCATTGCAGTTTGCGACTGCTGTAAGGAACTGCTGGAACTTGAGTTTTGGCAGTGCAGCATGCCCATAAGATTGGACTATAAGTTTGCAATCCAATACACACTCACCTGGAAGTCCCATTAAACTCAGTGGGACTTATTTCTGTGTAATGTGCATAGAATTGCACTTAACGTATCATGAGTGTCATGGGTAAAAATCTGTGATTAGAATAATGAGATATAGGTGTATATGTTTCATTTCCAAAACCAAACCCAAATATACCCAATGGCATATAAATACTGTTAATAATAATAATAATAATAATAATAATAATAATAATAATAATAATAATAATATAGGTATGAATACGAAAGGGATTTGACTGCTGTGTGAACATAGTGATGTTATTTTTCTTCTCACTGTTACAATACTATCCATTAACTACTCTTGAACTGGTCTGATTGTGGCTCATAAATTCCATCCATGTAGACATGGATCTTTATTATCCTTTCCTACTGCTCAAGTCTGCCGTGTGTCATGCTTGATGACATTGGGTCGTGTCAAACGACAGAACATGCTGGAATGCACTGAGAATGAACAAAGAGCTTTTTGCCACAGAGGATACCTTTTTGGACAGCTTGCCTTAGAAAATGTTTAATCAAAGGGAGGAGAAGATGAAAACAAAAATGTAATTGCTGTCACTCATGCCATTAGACTAGGAATAGAGTATAGGGTGCTTGGGCAATCTGAATAATTTGTATTCCTATCTCATGGAAAGCTTCAGTAGGACTGTGAGTGATAAGGGAGTGAGACGTTTTTTGTTAGTGAGATGTAGAACTCAAAGGTTGTAGCTTTGCATGTTGCACACATAAACACAGAGGGAAAATCTGTTTCAGTCCAACCCACAAAGAGTCCGTGCATTCTTTACACTCACTGTGAGAGTGCCACTGGCAGCAGCTTCCCTGTGGTTAATGACTACTGCCCTGGCTGCAATGTTTAAAACTGCTTACTATAGAGATTGCTAACACAGAGGTACACATTTGGTTGACATGGTGTATTCCTGCTTACATTCCCAATAGCTTCATACCAAGCATCACAGCAGGGCTGGCTTCAGGCAATTAGCCTTTCCAGGCACATGTTGGAGACCTATGACTAGAGGTGTGATTTTTCAGTAATAATGAAATAAAAACACATAACATTGCTTTCATAACCAAAATTGGAAAAGAAAAAAAAAGATAAATAAAACACCTCTATGTGTTGGTCACTGTAGGCTGGTTGGGCCAGACTGGGGGTAATGACTGTGGCTGTATCTGCTGACACTATACAGTACCACCTATATCACCTACCTAGTATGCTTTTAAAGCGATTATAATTTATAATTATAATTTATAAGAATGTGCCTTTGGGATAAAAACATATAACACTGCATAGCACATAATGACAATAAAATCTGTGAAAAAATAAAAAAAATTTAAAAACATCTCTACCTATGACCCCTAAAAAGTCCTTCCCACTCCCTCATTGTCTGCTGCAGAAATTTCAACAGCTTCTACATTCACTTATGAAAATCATTCTTAACTGTATGTGTGATTCTTCCTCTCCCTTACCCCCAGAGGGCAATGTGGCCAGGATGTTCCAAGTAACGGTATATATGACCTCCATTGCAGGAAGCACCTCCATTGGTTTCTGAGGAGGAATGTTAGATTGGGTATGTCCTCTTTCCTTACTCTCTAGATGCCAGTATGGCATATGTGCCCTTAGGAGCCTGAATGCACTTGTTGGTGCTCAGGACTCAGTGAACTCTGGTGTTGCCCCTGGCCATAGTTCAGTGGTAGAGCACCTGCATTACACGTAGATTCATCTCTGTCCTCACCATATTGAGCTGGGAAAGACCCCTGTCAGTGTAGACAGTACTGATCTAGATAAATGTTTGGCCTAACTTAGTTTAAGGTATCTTCCTAGGTTCATATGTCTAACATATATGGGGAGCTAGACTGTAGAAGTCTCACCTGGTTCCACTGCATGAAGCTCATGAACTTGGTAACTACATCTAGCAGTCCACCATTTTATCAGAAGGATGCAAAGCTGTATGTTTTCCAACTCCTTACCAGGTGTAGAGAGTACTGTAGGCTGGAGAGAAGCTAACTCAGGAAGAGGTCAGTAGAGAGAGACAAGGTCAGTAGAGCTGTGTGTGAGTGAAGGATGAGCAATGTATTGCACTTCCTCAAATGGGCACCAGTCACAGCAAGAACCTGAACTCTGAATGCATGAAAGTTCATCCTGATAGCCACTACATTTAATGCACAGAGCTGGTTATTTCCCATGGGATTTGTATCCCTGGATTATACTATCTGTATATTGAATATATACATAAGAATATAAGAATATTGTATTATTCTTCAGCGGCAAAGAAATTCTTTTAGGAAAACTGAAAATGAAAAGACAACTTCCAAATGACTCTCATTGTTGATACTATATTTCAAAGATAGTGGTCTTGTGCAGTCATTTTTCCCATGTGGAATTGAATGTGCGTGAGAGACCAGAATAATGCCAATTTGTCCCTTTATCTCTATGCATTTGAGATGCCATTGCACAGGGGGCTAAGAATGTACACTCCTGGGCTTGTACAGGGTACTAAGCATCCTCTGTTTTGGCAGGATCACACATAAGGAGCTTACCCCATCTTTCCACCATTCCTTGCTACAGCATAAAACAGAAATGAATGACTGTAGTGTGTCTATTTTTTCAGTAAACAAAAAAGAAAAGACTGGCTGCCTTGAGCATTCCATGCCTGTTAGAGGAAAGCTCCATTGCATACAGCAACGTTGAATCAAGATGCCACCAGGCGAAGAGACTATGACAAACAAAGTGAAATGATTTAGAGAAACATATTCATCATTCAGTGGCATAAATGTGCTCCATTTATTAACCTTGATGAGAAATGACAGCTGACAAAGTTCTCCCATTAGAATGGCTCTATCTTAAGTCAGAGCCACTTGGAGCCTTATTCATTCTGCATTCACTTTCCTTTCTTTTCCCTGAACAATACATTGACTATCTGATTGGCTCCTCTTCCTATGTCTGTGTCTGCCAACTGGCACTCAAACTCTAGAGAGCTTTAAGCAATTAGCAGAGCCTCCATTCTGTCACTAACTGTGCAAAATATAAATGCTGCAAATGACTATAGCCAAGCATTAAGCTGGGGGCACTGGTGGTCTTTTAGCTTCAGGAGAGTGACAAGAAATCCATGTTTTATCTTGTACCAAATGTCAACTGATGAAAAATAATCTTAGGTAGGAGCCTGAGGGCGCAATCCTAACCTGTGCCGGAGCAGGCAAGCTGGAAGCTGCTCTGTTCACCCCGGGGAGGGGGGGTTGGGATCCGGCATGACTGCCAGGTCCCAGCCCCACTCCCAGCTCCCGGTGCTCCCGCCCACAGGCCCACCCTCCCCCCACCCAGAAATGTCCCCTCCCGCCCCGTCCCCACGCCCCCCCATGCCTACCTTTGCCGCTTGTGTTGGTGCGCTTGCGCCGACAGAAGCAGCGGGGCGGGAGCCGCAGCGGAAGCTTCTGCCTCCGTCAGCACGTCGGCGCATTTGAATGCGCTGATGCGGGTCATGCCTAAGGCGGCGCAAACGTGCTTTATGGCACATTTGCAACGCCTTCGGAGCTCGTGTACCGGCATAAGTGCCAGTTAGGATTGCGCCCTGAGAAACTAACCCTATCCTCTGTTGGTTTATTTATTTTAACACTTTATGCCCCACCCTACCTCCAAAGATTCAGGGAGGCTTACAAGTAGTAATTAGAAGAGCAACAGTATAAAACAGGAACAAGGAGGCTCATAACCGTGCATCAGAAGCCTTCCAAAACAGGTAGTTCTTCAGAAGATGGTGAAACATCGAAAACAAAGGCACTTGCCATATCTCACAGGGTTGTTCCACAGGGTGGGATTCACCACTGAGAATGATGTCTTGCAGGTTATTGCCAGATCTCTGCACCCCTGCAGGAGGTAGAACCTGCAAGGTGTACTTCCCAGCATCCATAGACATTAGGTTATCCTGACAGATAGCAAACCTGCAGTCATGGGGAGGGGGGATCAAATGGGGCGAAGGTTTTTCCAAATGAGTCCAGCAAGCACTGGACTGTGTTGATACCACCCACTGAAGAAATTATAAATGCCTGTCACACAGAAGTCAGTAGTGGCTGAGAGTTCCTCATAGTAAGTGATCCTTCATAGCCCCAGCCACGAGCCTTACGCAGCGGCACAGCTGGAAACAAAGTCCCATGCAGCTCATAACTCCATTTTATTTTAAGAGATTTATACCCCGCCTTTCCCATGCTGAAGCAAATGTCCAAGGTGGCTTACAAAACTTTATAAACGAGTACAAAGTATCACAACAAGTAAAAGCATCAAGCAAGGCAGTCAAACATAATTGTAACATTACATGATGAAAAAAAATGTAAATTCATTAACATTACCTGGAGCAAAATATAAGGAGAAAAAGAAAAAAGAACTCATTGAGCCAAGGGGGAATGGATACGTTCAGGGGCACAGTCAAGTTACAACAGTATCATTCATCACTACACAGTCTGATATACAACAGTATATCAGAGACACGGAGAGCAAACATCTACTCAGCAACCAAAAGCTAGATGAAACAGGTATGTTGTGATCCCTCGCCAAAAGCCAACTCCATGACTGTATAGTGTGGAGATGATGAGGACATAATCACTGAGAGCTCCAGGTGCCCACAGCTGCACCTTTGCAGCCACCATAGAGCTCCATGCAGTTAACAAAATAAAATAAAAGAAGAGGGAATATTGGTGGCCACACTCTTCTCTGGAATGATTGCTCACACTCATTGCCTCTCCACTCAGCATATTGACATCCATTCTCTTCAGAATTCAATCAGTAAGAAATCCCCATTCCCAAAATGGATTGTTCAAGGGCTTATTTTGAGAATACTTTTTTTTTCTTTTCTTTTTTAAGATTTAGTGCCTTGTTTTTTAAATGATAGTGTTCTGTTCTCTAACCTTCTGGGGAGTTTAAAAGAAAAAAAAAATATACATCCGTGAGGGATAAGAATACCATAGTAATGAAGGCTATACAGGATGGAGGGAGATGTAGTGTCAAAAAATACAAAGACCATTTCAAGTTTCAGAAAAACGCAGCTCAGGAACATAAGCTGGAGAAGAGCTTAAAATACCGAAGGGTGAAAGTGGGTCTCTAGCGACACTGTCACTTCTTTGCAGAGGGCAAGCTGCTGTGGATGGCTTGAGAGAAACCAATTTGATAAAAAAGAAGGGACATTTATAAATAACGTTTCTCTAACTGAATGAAGAAAAAACCAGAGCATAGTCTTGCTGTCCTGAGAACAAAATTAGGATAACAATGGCAGAAGGCCAAAAGGGAAAGGTTACAGAACAAAGCATACAGAGTTATAAATAGAGAAGGAAGAGCTAACAGGTGGCCACAGACAAAGGATGGCTGGATGGAGACTTTTGAGAGGCATTGAATAGAAATATGATTGCATTTGTTAGGAAGTGTTTGGGGTTTTTTTTGTTTTTTAAATAATGAGTAAAGATGTTGGGTGCAATGGGAGTAATATAAACCTTATAAAGAACTGTTTAAAAATGTATTGTTCCAAGGAAACTGTAATCAATCTAACTGACATTCAGAAAGGTCTGTTTAAATCACAGGGTTTTTTGGTGGATCTTTTTTGCTTCCGTTCTTAATAGCCTTAACAAAGATGCTGAACTTGCCCCCAACCACCATTACCGGGGCTGAAGCCCCATTTTAAAATCTTAACTATACAAAAATAGGTCAGGGCCTGTAACAAATCAAAGATCCTTTTGGAAAATGCCTGTTCTGAGAATTGTGTGCCTTCTGTTCATGACTCTATAGCAGTTCCCCCGCCCCTTTCCCAACACCTACTGTTATCAAAATAATGGCAAAGTACAGGCTGCTGATGTGAAAGCACAAAAGCACAATTAGAGGTAAGCCTTTTTCTCGACTCTAACAAAAGGGAGGTTAATCTCTCATTTAGGGAATTGTCTTAATTAAAGTCTGCCTGAAAAAGAATAGGCCAGACTATACTGTGTTCAACTGCCAACGAATTCTCACTTTCCATTGAAATTTGTGTTGAAGAACTCTTTATGAAAGAGAAAAACCTGGGCTAGTGGATAGACCTGGGAGATTGGTGTTCATCATATGATTTGGTTTGGTGGATAGACCTGATTGATTTGGTTCATCATATGTAAAACAAGGTGCAGTCGTAAACTTAGTGGCTAGACTCACATCAGGTGCTGTCTCCCCATGCCCAGCAGAAGAGCATTAAGATAGTGCTGATAATTTGGTAAGATTAATATTGGAGAAAGGGCATATTCCTGGCTAAGTTCCATTTCTATGGAGGGCTCAATGAATGGAGCATGACATTCTAATAATATATAAATTTCAAAGGGCAACTCCAGCTGCACTTTAGCAAGAACTCCAACCGCCCAATTCTATCCCTACTATCAGAGTTGATGCAGCCATGCCATGAAGGTGTGCACTGCACTGGGGGCATGAGTGATCAGGAGGCCTCCTCAAGATAAGCGAACTTTTGTTCCCTTAGATCTGGGTAAGCCTCTATTGCCTATGGACCTGCACCAGCTCTTTGGTTGGGCTGGGGGGGGGGGAGGCATAGTAAATTGACTGTTCAGTTGCTGCTCATAACTGCCCCTAGCCAACCCACACCACACTTCTCAGCAGCCCCAGGTTGGTGGCAGTCGACAGTTTTGGGACTAGTTTTAGCCCAGTTTGTGGTAATTTCAGTCCTTCCCTAACTAACCAGCTGAGGCTGGGCCTGGCAGGATTTTGATGGCAGGATGGCTGGCAGTGTTCGTGACAAACCATAACACTGCGTTCTGAAAACTGGAGGTTTTCTGAGTATAAATGATTAGGCATTAATATCACAATACTAATATACATATAGCTAGAGTTGTAATATTTTTGCAAGAATTTCCTGAACTTATGGAACCCCATTTTGGCCTTCAGTCAAAATTCCTGCATAGGTGAAGCATGTGAAAGGTGCCCCTCCCTTGTTTACGGTGTTAGAATCAAGAGTTGTTTTTAAAATACTGTACTAATTTTTAAAATTCTGATTTTAATTGCTATCAAATTATGCAATTCTGAGGAAAACACCACACTTAGCTTGCCCTTAAATGATAATGAACACATTCTCTGTGATCAGAGTCATTAATAAATGGTATGCTTTGATTAAGAGTTCCAGACATACCCCATTAATCAAGATTTAGTTTCAAGGACAATGTTTACCTTGTTAACAAACAAATCTACATTTTAGGAATCTGCTCTATTACAAACTTTCCCTTCCTTTTCATTGAGGTTGCTGCTCTTTTTCCAAGATATTGATTTGAAATGCCTGCTGTTCTCTCAGTCAACAAATGAGATATTCTAGTCCTGTATTTGGTGGAAACACATTTGTTTTGGACTTCTCTGTTCTTCAGAACAGTTCCTGTCTCAGCAAGCTTTCTTTCTAGTTCTGGCTCCTGACTTTGATTGATGCCATTTATTTGTTTTGGATGCTGAGTAATTAAGGATCTTATCCCCTGCCAGCCTACAGCATGCTGCACCTCCGATAGAACACTTGCTGTTTGCTGGAAGGGGGGGTGGCGACCAGACAGCCCAGGAGATGTAAGTAGAAATATTTTTTCCTTACCTCCCTGTGAGCTGCCTGGTTTCCAAAGGGTAATCTCAAACCTGTGGAAACTATTTAACTGACATAAGTTCAAGGAAACTCAGGGGGGCACTTTGGGATGGGGAAAGAGAGATGGGATCTTGGCAAGGCAGCTGTCACCAAGATCACCCGATACTCCTCTGTTCCATCCCCTGATAACTTACTGATATCTGTATGCTGCTTGCACCCACTTCTGCTCTGCCTGTATGTTTGCAAATTAAGGCTTGCATCCTAAGGAGAAAGAATGTGAAAGAATGCTTGTGAAAGATTCCTTGCTGCCACTCTGGCACAGGAGACTTCTGGGGGCTTTGGGTCCCCTTCCAAACAGCAGAGAGCACTGCAGTTAAGCAGGGTGTGGTAAAGCTTGCACCCTACAGTAGGGAAGCCTCCTGTTCACAGTAGAGGAATTTAGGATACAAACCAAAGCAAATATACAAAACCACTGTAAGTGCTCTCTCCTCCAAAGGAAACCAAACTCAAGAAGTGCTACTCCTGGAACTTTTCAGCCCTTGGGGAGGCATGTAATAGTTTGCTGAACTCTTAAAAGAATTCTGTCTTCACTCTGGATCACCTGTGTTTACAACTCTGATGTCAAACTTTGCTCCTGGAAACCAAATAGAGGTTCAACACAATCAATTTCAAGCCATATCAGAGTTCACTTTGCTTGCTCTTTCAGGAATATTTTCCTTTTCTTGCTTGTCTGTTGTGTCAACTTCTGTTACCATTCTGCTTCTTTGATACTGTTTAAAAAAGTAAAATAGGGATGGAAAAACTACAGCTGGGAATAAAGCAAACATTATCCTCCCATAAACAGCTGCCTCCATGTTCTGAAGTGTGAGCACTTAGAAAGCAGACCAGATGTTGCATGTGTTCCTAGTCAGTCAGCCAGTGAAGTTCTGAGGCTGTCAGTTCTTCAGGGAAGGAGATGGGTAGGAAACCTAAATGATTGTTGTTGGCAACCTTCAGACTCGAAAGACTATGGTATCGCGCTCTGAAAGGTGGTTCTGGAACAGCGTCTAGTGTGGCTGAAAAGGCCGATTCGGGAGTGACAATCCCTTCCACACAGGGAGCAAGTGCAGTCTGTCCCTGGTCTGTCTCCCTGACTATGGGCCTTCCTTCTCTGCCTCTTTGCCTCAGACTGTTGGCCAAGTGTCTCTTCAAACTGGGAAAGGCCATGCTGCACAGCCTGCCTCCAAGCAGGCCACTCAGAGGCCAGGGTTTCCCACTTGTTGAGGTCCACTCCTAAGGCCTTCAGATCCCTCTTGCAGATGTCCTTGTATCGCAGCTGTGGTCTACCTGTAGGGCGCTTTCCTTGCACGAGTTCTCCATAGAGGAGATCCTTTGGGATCCGGCCATCATCCATTCTCACGACATGACCGAGCCAATGCAGGCGTCTCTGTTTCAGCAGTGCATACATGCTAGGGATTCCAGCTCGTTCCAGGACTGTGTTGTTTGGAAATTTGTCCTGTCAGGTGATGCGGAGGCAGCGCATGTGGAAAGTGTTCAGTTTCCTCTCCTGTTGTGAGCAAAGAGTCCATGACTCTCTGCAGTACAGAAGTGTACTCAGGATGCAAGCTCTGTAGACCTGGATCTTGGTATGTTCCATCAGCTTCTTGTTGGACCAGACTCTCTTTGTGAGTCTGGAAAATGTGGTAGCTGCTTTACCGATGCGTTTGTTTAGCTCGGTATCGAGAGAAAGAGCGTCGGAGATCGTTGAGCCAAGGTACACAAAGTCATGGACAACCTCCAGTTCATGCGCAGAGATTGTAATTCAGGGAGGTGAGTCCACATCCTGAACCATGACCTGTGTTTTCTTAAGGCTGATCGTCAGTCCAAAATCTTGGCAGGCCTTGCTAAAACGATCCATGAGCTGCTGGAGATCTTTGGCAGAGTGGGTAGTGACAGCTGCATCGTCGGCAAAGAGGAAGTCACACAGACATTTCTGCAGGAGAAATGCAGGGAACGACGACAGCAACTCTTTATAGCCTTCATATATCTCACGAAGGCTTTTGACCTGGTCAGCAGGGAAGGCCTCTTCAAGATTCTCCCCAAGATTGGATGTCCACCCAGGCTCCTCAGCATCATCAGATCCTTCCACAAGGACATGAAGGGCACTGTTGTCTTCGATGGCTCCACATCAGACCCCTTTGACATCCGAAGCGGCGTGAAGCAGGGCTGTGTTCTTGCACCAACCTTGTTTGGGATTTTCTTCACTGTTCTGCTGAAGCATGCCTTTGGAACTGCAACAGAAAGCATCTATCTCCGGACCAGATCAGATGGAAAGCTCTTCAACCTCTCCAGACTGAGAGCAAAGTCCAAAGTCCAGGAAACCTAAAGCAGCCTTTCTTTCCTGGGTCGCTCATGAGGGAAGATAGCAAAGTTATAGCAGCCTGCGTTGTGTGATGGAGCCAATGCAGTTCCAGTGAATGCCCCAAAACATGCTTGGTTCGGTTCTGCCCTTGCCTCATCTTCTGCCCCGATCTCAGTTACATGGGGTGGAGGAGGACTTATACAGAGATAGAAATGGAGGCTGGCCTTTGCTTTTGGTTAGTTGGGTTTGGGAATTTCCTTGAGGCTGGCCCTCATGAGATGATTGCAGGGCTGTGCGCAGGGTTGGACTTCTCATGAGGTGCAGCGAAATGGCAAAATCCACCTACCTAGTGACACCACATCACACCAATGCCCATAATCTCCTGTGCTGCTGCTTGATTCTTGGCCAAAACAACCAGCAGGCTCAGAATTTTGCCACCCTGCCTCCAATAGAAACACCACAATCAATGTGCTTTTTCACCTTCTTCCTGACACTTCTCCAGAATCTTTCTGGATCCTTTTGGGTGCTCTGTTAACTAGTGTGGATTGGACTGTTGTGCATTAGAGAAAAAGGGAACACATCAGATCTCTGTCCTGGATTATGCCTCTCCTATATTCGTCCTAGGAAGTTTTTTTGTTTGTTTTAATGCAATGGATGGATAGGTTTGGTTCAGTCTTATGTTATAGATCAGTAGTTTTCAAACTTTGAAAGAGTTTTACTCCCTCAGTAAGTCTTTGCGGGGGAGGGGCAAGGGCAGGGAAGAAATTCCCAGGATCATGTCTCTAAGGGGGGGGGGCGCTTTCACTTACTTGAGTCCCAGTGCAGGATGCTGGAGGCTGCAGGAGGTGTGGGGAGCCCAGTGCAGCCCTCCATAGGGCTCCATGAGGCTTGGAATCTTAAAATGGAGCAATTGCAGTGCACCTTCTGCAAACAGGAAGTGCTTTGCGATCACTCTGTTACAAGATTCCAGGCCTCAGGGAGCCCTGCAGAGGGCTGCGCTGGGCTCCCTGCACCTCCTGCAGGCTCCAGCAGCCTGCACTGGGACTCAAGTAAGTGAAACCACCCTCCCTTCTCCCCCCTTGGGGATGAGATCCTGGGGATCACTTCCCTGCCTCTCCCCCCACCCCTTAAAGGGATGAGGTAAACATTACATGAACTGGTGGGTCACGACCCACCAGTTTGAGAACCACTGTATAGATGAATATATAGATGAATCTAACCAACAGGGTCTATCAGTTTCAATCTTGAGCACACCATGCAGAAAATCTGATTGCAAGAATCTACTTTCTCCATATGCTTTCCTGGTACAGTTTCCTTGTGCAAGTCAACATCCCCAATATCTTTTATACATGGAGGGTTTCTTTAAAAGCTTTTTGTTGGCTTCTGTAAACATTTGTGGTGGAAGATGATGGAGAAAGCACGTATGACCTCTGGATCATGATCAAAATCCATACAGAATCCATCCTCAGACACTTGAAGAGGAAACTGGTAGCAAGGAGAAGATTCTTGCTGTAGGGAGATAACTAACTAAAATATCTGAAAATATGCACCCACTCAGCACAATAGGGAAAATGTATTACCTTCAAAGAACCAAATAGAATAGAATGCATTTTTTAAAAATTCTATCCTTTCTCCTAGGAGGTGAGGTCAGGTCATTATTTTAAAAACAGTTTGCACAATGATGTAGGCATTGTTTTTGGAAACAGAGGTATATTTACTACTATCATTTGCCATTTTTTTTTAAGGATTGCATAAGCTTGTTAACGGAGGAGGTGAATGTTCAGCTTCTACTTGTAGAGGAGGTCACAAAAAAGTATGGGCATAAGGAGTAGAAGATTTATATCAGTGAACACTAATGACGATTCTATGGGCAGGGCCTCTGAGAGCAATTTTATCAGGGGATACAAAGTTTCTTTGGAGACCCTTCCGGGGGGGGGGGGGTGGCAGTGGCAGAATGAGGGCAAAACAGGCAGGAGGAAAGTGGCAACAGTCAGAATAGTCTTTGGAGCCCCGGTCTACCAGTCTTCCGAATGCAGAGCTTAGGTGTGCCTGCCTGCCTGGCACTGGCAGCTAGACACAGAAAACCACAAACACACTCCTAACTTGTGGCAATAATCGCTGTCATGTGCCCACGGTAATGCCGTCAGCGTCCCTCATGGGCAGTGAGTCTGGGTGAGACTGGAAAATGTAAGATCTCAGGAAATTTCTGGGCTCCCTTCTTTGGCTCCTGGGCCCCCTTTCCGACCTTGGGCCCGGATACAAATTATCCCCTTTACCCCCCACCCAGGTCCTGTCTATGGGTCTCCTGAAGCTTGTGAAACCACATTCTACACAGCAGTCACAAGTCACAGTGGTTGCATTAGCTGGGGAGGGGAAACTGCATTCTCCCAGAGATAGGAGGAGCTGGGAAAATGAAATATCCCCACATTATAACATTCTCACTCTCTGGAAGACATCCTGAGATATCTGGATTCACTGCAATAAGCATGAAATACACATTTGTTATATGGAGAAACACACACACACACACACACACACACACACACACACAGTGTGTATACACAATCTACCTGGAATGTCCTTAACAACAACAAGAGGAGTTTTGCTGGGAAAAGTGGGCGCTTCACTCCAAACAAGAGATGCAGTGGATCTAAGCACAAGCCATTGTGATCACAATGATTAGCTTCTTAAAACGTTGCTAGCAGCAATGAAGTTAATGAAATGCTTGCAAACAAGCTTTCCCAAATGCCTTTCCTCTCGTAGGCTGTACTTTTCTTTTTCTTTTCCCCCCAACTGCTGCAGTATATAATGGATCCTTCCACGAAGGCCAGGAAAACCTTCTACTTCCTTCCACCAAGCCAGCTGTCACCTGGGATGCCCAGCAGAATCACTCATGGTGTGCCTCAGTAATTGGTCTTTGCCAAGAAAGAAGTAAATAAAAGTTGCCCAGCGAGAATTGCCCCATCTCATAGATTTTCACCAACAGAAAACATATTAGCTTCTGACAGCTCCATTTCTCCACAGACAAAACAAAAAAAGCATCTGTGCTCCCAGAAGTGAAGTGCTTCAACTGCAAGCTGTTCTTTCCACCGTGAATCCTAAACAAAGACCCCTGAAGGTTTCATCTCCCACTTGTTTGCTGTCATCCACACCTGCACAAAGCCATTTTAAAAGGTAACCGTTCTGACTCGACTCCTGCTTTGTGCAGGTGGGTGTGAACCAGGTTTCAAGCAGACACATCCTTGGAGGACATATTTGCTTGCAAGTTAGAAGCAGTTGGATTTTTCTTATGTTCTTATGTTCTTGTTTAATATTTTCTTATTTTGCTTGTTCAATATTTAATATTATGGATAGGGCAGGTCCATCCATCAGGCCAACTTAGTGGTCACATCAGGCAGCTGTTTGACGTTGGTAGGGTGTTCATTTCTGTCTGTCTACCAGTGGCAGACCTGGGGTGGGGCAGGGGGGCAAATACCCCGGGCACTGCACTTGCTGCACCCCCGCCTCTGCCTGTCACACTGCCCCGCCTGCCCGTCCAAGCCGTTCCACAGGCAGACGAGGCTCCGTGAGGTGCACAGCAGCAGGTAAGAAGCCTTCTGAAGCTTCCCCCACTGTTTTAAGCAATACTTCTGGTTTCGTCGGGAAACTGGAAGTATTGTTTAAAACGGTGCGAGAAGTCTCAGAAGGTTTCTCAGCTGCTGCTGTGTGTGATGCGAGGCTCTTTGAGCCCTGGAAAGTTTCCTGGTGGCATGCTGAAGGGGCCGCATTTTGGGGGGACGGCATGTCATGGACCTGCCCCTGTGCACAATGAGGGCAGTCCCACTACTACTGCCTCCTTGCCTCCACTGCTCCTCCTCCTCCTCCTTCTCCTTCTCCTTCCACTCCTTGGATTAGAAAAGGAAGAGGTGGACAGAGTGGAAGAGGAAATGTGGAGGGGATTCAAGCATTTGGCATGTGGACTCAGGCATCAGGAGATCTCGGGACAGCTCTGATTATGGTGGACATCTGTGCAGTGGTTTTTTTGTTGAATCTGTTGGAAAAGGGGAATTCTAACAAGCAAAGCAATCAGCAGAAGAACCATTTTCCTATGCTGGAGTAAGTTCTACCACCTAGCTAGTTTGCTGCTGTCAATACATATAAGAACATAAGAACCTAAGAGCCCCGCTGGATTGGGCCAAAGGCCATCTAGTCCAGCTTCCTGTATTGCACAGTTGCCCACCAAAAGCACCAGGAAGCACACAAGACAACAGGCACAACCTGCGTCCTGGTGCCCTCCCCTGCATCTGGCAATCAGAGGCAGCTTGCCTCTAAAACCAAGAGCTTGCACATACCTACTATGACTTGTAACCCATAATGAACTTCTCCAGAATTTGTCCAATCCCCTCTTAAAGGCATCCAGGCAAGATGCCATAACTACTTCTTGTGGCAAAGAGTTCCACCAGCTAATTACATGCTGGATAAAGAAATATTTTCTTCTGTCTGTCCTAACTCTCCCAACACTCAGCTTTCATGGACGTCCCCTGGTTCTGGTGTTATGCGAGAGGGAAAAGAGCGTCTCTCTATCCACTCTGTCCAGCCCTTGCATGATTTTGTATGTCTCAATCATGTCCCCCATCAGGTGCCCCTTTTCTAGACTGAAGAGGCCTAAACGCTGTAGCCTTTCCTCATAGGGAAGGTGCCTCAGTCCAGTAATCATTTTTATTGCTCTCTTTTGCACCTTATCCATCTCTACTACATCCTTTTTGAGATGTGGCGACCAGGATGCAATACTCCAGATGTGGCCTAACCATCAATTTGAACAATGGCATTACAATATTAGCTGTCTTATTCTCAATGCCTTTCCTAATGATCCCAAGCATGGAATTAGCCCTCTTCACTGCCACCACACATTGGGTCGACACTTTCATCGAGCTGTCCACCACCACCCCAAGATCTCTCTCCTGATCTGTCACAGACAGCTCAGAACCCATCAGCCTATATGTGAAGTTTTGATTTTTTTGCCCCAATGTGCATGACTTTACACTTACTTACATTGAAACGCATCTGCCATTTTGCTGCCCATTCTGCCAGTTTGGAGAGATCCTTCTGGAGCTCCTCACAATCACGTCTGGTCTTCACCACTCGGAAAAGTTTGGTGTTGTCTGCAAACTTAGCCACCTCACTGCTCACCCCTGTCTCCAGGTTATTTATGAAGGGGTTGAAAAGCACCGGTCCCAGGACAGATCCTTGGGGCACACTGCTTTTCACTTCTCTCCATTGTGAAAATTGCCCATTGACACCCACTCTCTGCTTCCTGGATCTCAACCAGTTCCTAATCCAGGAGAGGACCTGCCCTCTAATTCCCTGACTGTGGAGTTTTTTCAGTAGCCTTTGGTGAGGGACCATGTCAAACACCTTCTGAAAGTCCAGATATATAATGTCCACGGGTTCTCCTGCATCCACATGCCTGTTGAGCTTTTCAAAGAATTCTAAAAGGTTTGTGAGGCAAGACTTACCTTACAGAAGCCATGCTGATTCTCCCTCAGCAAGGCCTGTTTGTCTATGTGTTTTGAGATTCTATCTTTGATGAGGCATTCCACCATCTTACCTGGAAAAGACGTGAGTCTGCAGGAGCAGAGGCAGAAGGTTTTAAAAGAAAATTCTTTACCCACCCTTTACAGTGGTGGGTAGAAGACAGAAGTCTTTACAGAAGACATGCATCTTCTGAGGTATCTGAGGTTTCTACAACTTGGGGAACAGACAACAGTGAATGCTGTTCTGTATGTGTGGCAGGAAGGGGTCACTCTTCAGCAATGGCTGCCTGCCATTCATTGACAGAGCTCAGGAGCCAGAATGCTGCTATCTCAGTCAGGAAGAAAAAGAGAAACATATGAGAAGAAAGAAGAGAAGAGAGAGAGAAACATATGAGTGAAGGGAGGAAGGGAGTTTTTTTTATTTATTATTTGTTTGAGAAATTCATATCCTGCCTTTCCCATGCCGAAGCTAATGCCCAAGGCAGCTTACAATGCTCCATAGTACGAGCATGCTCGTAAATGCGTTTTTGGTCAGCTCATAGAATGCATTTTTCAACCTTCTCTTCTAGATGGAATCCTTCAGTTTGGTCATCCCATCTGGCATCTGGGTATGCTTTCTGAGCTTCAGGCAAGAGCAGTTTCAGGTCAGCCAAGCTGTAAACAGTGACTCCTCCTGGCTCTGTTGTCTCATCACAGCTTTATCAGCTTTCAGTCTCCCATCCAAAATTCAACCAGGACCACTCCTGCTTAGTATTCTTCAGGCAGCCTTTTGCTCAACCACCAGTGCTGCCACTGGACACAACAATTTACTTCTGAGGAGACATACCTAGGATTTTGCTTTAAATGTGTTACGTTCAAAGTCTTAAAGGATTATAAGTCACATATCCACTCACAGTATTGGCTATATATACTGAACTAAATGTGGGAACTCCTCGATAAGGAGGCAATAAAACTGTCTGTAAAACAGAGCCGTGTATGAAAGACAGTGACCATAATCCACACACCCCACTTTGATTTAATTGGATTGCAGTCATAAGGAGTTTGCACCAATGTGTTTTCATATACAGTAGTTCTACTTGCCCCTTCCACTATGCTCATGTAGACTCTAGGTTATTTAGGCTCTGCCTCTGTGATATTATCGATAGCAGAGTTCTGTCATAGATTTAAGCAGACATTGGCTTGAGTTCCTGATGCCCTTAGGAAACTTCATGCACTGATAAGACAGAAACACCCTGTCAAATAGAATCATACCCATACTACAGTTGGCTTAGTATGAATGCTAAATGTTATGCATGTCAAAAAGCTGTCATCAGTTTTCAGTCATTGCTACAGCCTGGTGAGTTCAAATACCTTGAAAAAGTTCTGTATTTTCATTGCTTACTTACTCATCTGCACAAGAAACATAAAGCAAGTATAACAATAATGACAATGAATCAATTAATATTTAAAAATGCCACAAGCAATTGTTTTAAAGAATACAGAATCTTTTTCAGGTCAAGAAAAGGGGAAAATACATTTCTTGGAGTTATTGCTCTAGCTTAACTCCTCTTTCTGGAGACAGATATCAGAGCGATTATTATGCAATACTGCTTCTCCCCAAATTAACCTATTCCACAGATAGGATGGGAGCATGGAGGTATTCCACCTGCCTTATCCACCCACTCAGTGCACCTGTACCATGCATCATTAGAATAAAGCCTTCATGCACCGGATTTTATGTATTGCCCCATTTTCAAATATTTTGTCCCTGCAAAATGTGCAGTGGATGTGCGGAGACATCAAAGTTGGGCAGGTGAAGTGGGTGGAGGGGGGCAGATATATCCTAAACTCCTAGTCAATGGGCCAAATTGAGGGAAACAATGTCTGATCTAGCTGATGGATGATCTTTAACCTATTAAAAAAAACATTCCCCCCCACCTCACATCGCCACACGGCTATTGAGAACTCTACAACCTTTCTCTGTGCTCACAAGTTCTCATTAAATTGAAGATTGGTTTCCATGCAGCTCTCTTACATCTCCCTTCCAACAACAGGAAGAGGATAATCCAATTTCAGTGATTGCCGCTAATCCAGGGAAACAGACACTATCATACCTTTCACTCCAGGGAAGTGATGACCTAGTTAAAATAACAGAGGTGCTTGGAATTGATACACATAATGCACCCCTTCCTAATTCAGCATGGGAGATTTTCAGGTACTATAGTCTCCCCAAACAGCTATGATTCAGAGTTCAAAGTTAGAAGGTTGCATGAACTGGTTTTAGACAGAGAATTAAACCCTTAATGTGACAGGATTAATCTAAGGCTGCAAGGCAGGGGAGGGTGGAATGGGCAGGGGGTGGGCGGAATGGGGAGGTGATGGGGCAGTGGGTGGGCAGATCAGGTAAGTGAAGTGGGCATATTCGGTAGGTGCAACAGAATGCTGTCCGGTAGGTGTGGACAGTAGGTGCAACAGAATGCTAACCCCATTCCTGGGGCCAATCCATCTTCATGGGACAATGCAACAGTGTCACTGGCAGAGGTCCAAGTTGACCCACTGGCACAAGTGAGTTGACCTGGGAAGGCAGACAGAGACCAGGAAGGGGGATAGGATATCGCTACTGCTGATAGCACCCCTTACTGGCCTTGATCCGTGTCTCCTAGCCCTTGTCTCCTCCCCATTCCATCTTTTCCCCTCTGTCTTCAACCCACCTACCCCCTGCCTCCATGACTATTGGACTTATCTTCCTGGATCTGGTGATGGTCTTCCTGCTTATTGCTGCAGTGTGGCATGCATGGCGTAGCACAGATGATGCTATGTCTTTAGCAACCCTGTAAGATGACTTAACAGCAGTGAATTGCAAGATTCAAAACAAGTTGAGTGTGTTACTTATTACATATGTACTTGATCCCATTATCATGGTGACTGCATGCCACTTCTCTCCCTAGCTTGACCACACCAGAAGTGGAGGTGACTGAGCATCAGTGCACTGGTGGCAAAGGGTGGCTGTGCAGCAGCTTGGTTCTTCAAAAGAGCTGCAGAGTGAAAGAAGGAGGCAGTAGCAATTGAAGATGCCCTTTCCTCACTGCAGACACAACTGAGCAGCAAAAGAGACACAAATCCCTGTGCACAGCAGCTTAAAAGTAATAGCCACCTGCAAAACTGGTACTTGGAATAATAATAATAAAATGAAATAATTATAATAGTAATTGAAAAACCCTGCTATGAACTGACCCTGTAAGGTGCCACTGGAACTTATAGGCCCAAAAGAAATATAAATAAATATATTAATACCAGTATATTTCTGCATACAAATAAGGAACTGAAAACAAAGGAGATATTTCACCAGGAATCTAAAAGCTATTTATATGCTTCTCCACAGTGTTTCCCACATTACAAATCCTTCTTAATTAGAAGTTGTTCATTGACTTGCACCTTTTGATCATTTCCATTCCTGTTAATTCATTGTGCAAGAAGAAACTAAATGCTATTAAAATGGCTATTTACTGCATCACATGTTTAATGTCCCTCTTAATGAAAAGAAACAGGGATGATTTATAAGTCTGCATTGGTAACTTCAAGCTGCCATCCTAAATAATAGATATAGAAACTTTTAAGGCAATAGCACATTTATTTTTGATATTTTTTGAATGAGTAGTAATATGGACTGGAAGATAGTCACACAATTTGAGTTAAAGGTGTAGATTAAAATGCCATTTACAATGCCACAGTTCAACTGAGGGCCAACCTAAACATGAAGCTAGTGCATTCTCATCTGTGTGTTGGCAACCTTCAGTCTCGAAAGACTGTGGTATCGGGCTCTGAAAGGTGGTTCTGGAACAGCGTCTAGTGTGGTTGAAAAGGCCAATTCGGGAGTGATAATCCCTTCCACACTGGGAGCATTCTCATCTATGCACTTGCCTTTATATAAAAGTAGCAGCCATGCAGGGCACCAAAACATACTGGAAACTGGCATGGATGTAGAAGTTGTAATTTTACCATCTACTTCCCACTTCTCACTTATTTCCCATTTACTTTCCCCTTTACTTGCCATTTTCCCACTAAAAATCATCTGCATCACAGTTCTTTAACTTTGATAGAGCCATTGCAGGAAATGTCCTATTTGGAGTTAAATAGTTGCTCTGGGATGAGACTAGCAAGAGAATCTTGCTTGGCAAGAATCATTCTTGGCTAGAGAATAGCTAGTAAAGGGTTAAGCATCTCCTTTCTCCATGCCATGTTTCCAATTCAGATTGGGACCCAGCACAACTGTTACCTTAGTGTAAAAACAAGCTCCTAACGAGACAATGTTGTGTTTAATCTTATATCTAGGTTGGCCGAAATGACTATGCAATTGGTACCCTGCCCATGACCTCGTAAAATCTAAAGATGTTTTTATACATCACAGTAACAGACTGGATTTTCCTAGATCACATCTTTACTAATTTATCTATACAAATATGTAGAGTTGATTTGCATGAGGAGTGTATGCTATAAATATACAGCCCACACTTAACATTACAAGTTCCTGTGCTTTTTCATCCACTGGCCTGCTTCTTCAAACACAAACCCATGAGTTTATGGGTTATTATTTCAACGTAGTGCAAGCTGTTCATCTTATTTGTCTTTGCTTCCTCTGTGTTCTTATAGATAGGGAGCAGAGGTTAAGATATTTGCCCATAGCCATTAAAATAAATCTAACTGTCCTGTCCTATGCTTCATTGAACCATGCCCACACAGCATAGTAGGATCAAAGGCCTAATTTACCTCGTAGGGGCTGTTCTGAGGTAAATACCCAAGAAGTGGCTTGTAAGGTTTACAATAAGTAGTTCTTTAAAAATGACTAATAAGAAGCTGTAAAAAAAATTGCATTTTGTACATCTGTTCCTATTCTTTTTATTACACCCACCTCTTTTTTTGCCATTTTACTATAAATTGCAATGAGCAAATTTTTGATTTGCTAATGTAGCTTTTCAATACATATGGATATTGATTAGTTTATTTAACTGTTTTTCTATAAGATTTATACTGCTTTTATACTTTTCATTTCCAAGGTAGTAATTGCAATAAATGTTATACCCTTTTTATTGCTTCTGTCATTTATTATACACTTGTGTGCTGCTTAACAAAAGGATGCGGACAGGCATCCCTGTTGTCAAGCAAGGCTTGACACTATGTGAAGCCTGCAAAAGCCAGGGAAAGCTCTGCTCCCCTCACCTCCAGAGGCTTTTCTGAGCCTCCCAGTGGCAGTGTGCATCCAGGAAACCAGAAATTGCATCTCTTGCGCAATTGGGACATTCTGAGCTTCTGGGATGCTCTGAGAAGCCTCCTGAGGCAAGGGGAGCTGAGCTGCCCTCAGCTTCAGAGATGAAGGGGGTGTGACCTCCTGACCAGCAGCAGCCATCCTCATCCTGTCACTGGCCGGAAGGTCATTAAGGGGTGCACACCTGTATTTTAATATTCTTTATGATGATTGTTCATTCTGCATTATATTTCTTAAAACTGGTGGGTCAACTTCAAACTATTTCAAATTTTAAAACATTTCCCTCCCCGAAAGCAATTAGTTTACATGCATGTGAAAGAGCTAGTCACATTGTTGTCTTTTTTAAAGAATATATTTTACTGTTCAGTTCTTCTGCTAACCTTTGAAATGTTTGTATGAATGGAGCTAAGGATTTTACCTGGTAGTTTATTGTATTCATCCATTGTGTGTACAGACTTCATTTCTACCCTGTTTCCTTGCATATTGTTCCTTGCCTATTGCATCTCTTCTGTTTTATCTATTTTTTTAAACTGTAAGCTCTACTGGCAATATTAACCAGTGACGATCTGACTCACATGGACTCTAGTTTCTGTGACTGGCTGAATGGAGATGTTGCTATGCTCACATTCTGCTCAGCCTTTTCTTCCCACCCACCCAGGCAGGTCCTGAGGAAGAACAGAATGCTAGTGAAATGCAGATCCACTCCTGCACCAGCTGTTTTCTCTCTCCTTGCCCTTTGCACAGTCCTCAACAAGTACTTAGAGTCTCCCAGCTACACATGTGCAGTCCATTCTGATTTTTTTTTATTTTGGTACAAATCACATGAACCACTTGCATAGTCAAGAGCCTTCAGAGTCACATAAACTCATACCTTTGCCCCCTAAGCAGAGATGTCAAACTCGTTTCATACAATGGGCCGAATAGCATTCACAATGCCTTAGGAGGGACTGAAGTGACTTCATAAAGCAGGAAGTGACATCATTAAACAGGTCAGAAATAAGCACTTTTTCCTCACTTAGAAACTCATTAGCCGCAAATGACAGATGAGAAAATATGCAAATCTTGATAGTATTTTCAAGATATGGAAGAGCCCAACTATCACATGAGCTGCCTTTTCAGCAGTGACACCCAGTGGCATCACTAGGATTCGCGTCACCCGGTGCGGGAGGCCTGCGCATTACCAGATTTCCAGCCCTCCCCAGTGCCCAGTTTAAAGTTCTTCTGTTTCAAGTATATCAATACAAAAATCCACCTGGCTTTACAAGTGCAAAATAGAAAACTTTCCTCTTACCAGTTCAAGGCTCTTTTTTTGTCCTTCTTAGTGGGAGGGAGGCTGCCTTCTGGAGCATTTGTTGCACTCCAATTCCATTAGATCAGGACCATTCTGGTGGCCTCACATTCCCCTTTGCCTGGCCTGACCACCAGCCAAGGCATGTCTGCCTACTCGCGAGTAAATGCAACGTGAGGCTGCTTCACTTTCCATAGGGCTCCATAGACTCGCAGCTGGGATGTGGGACCTCCTTCTCTGTGTTTTTGGGGGCTGCATTCATTGGATCAGGACCATTCTGACGTTCTTCTCAGCCTGCCTTGACTAAGGGAAGTCCTCCTACTCGCAAATAAATGTGGCTTTGTTTTGGGCTCAGACTTGCAGCTGGGAGGGGGGAGCTTCTCTGGTGTTTTTTTTGGGCTGCATTCAATGTAACAGGACCATTCTGGTGTCGATGGATTCCTCTCAGCCTGCCGTTTCCAACAGACTATGACAAGTACGCCTACTCACGAGTAAAGGCGCGATACTTCTCACTTTCACTTTCCATAAGGCTCCATGCATTTTTTCCTTCCGGTTTTTTGGCCATAACTTTTGAAGGAAAGGAGCGATTTCACCCTGGTTTTTTGCATTGCACTCCGCAGGCCATTTTGCATCCAACGGTGTATGGAATGATGGGGTAGCCCCTAACCCTGCGAAGTTAGCGCATCCTCCCCCAGGGTGCGTCATCCCCCCCCGGTGCGTCACCCGGTGCAGCCTGCGTCCCCTTTAGCGACACCAGTGGTGACACCTCAGCACAGCTCAGCAGTGGAGAACAGATGTTGGTGGTGTTGGGAGAACCCAAGGGCCAGATAAAGAGGTTCCACGGGCTGCATCTGGCCCCCAGACCTTATGTTTGACACCCCTGCTCTACATTCTGCTCCAGCCACTATGCTCTTGGCTGCTACTAAAACAGAATATAATCCAATTAAAACAACAACAATCATAACAAAACACAGAGGTCATGATTAAAATTCCCTTTCATGAAACATTAGTGTTATCTACACTGATGTTACCTTAGCAAGGGGAACATGCAAACTTAAAAATCTTGCTTCCTTATCTGTTCACCTCTTCCTAGTGGGCAAAGAGACACCTTTGAAAAGCATTGACTCTCTTATATTTAGAAAGGGAGTTTAGCAGAATTTTCCTTAGAAAATCTGCTTATTGGCACAGGTGGTGGTGCTAGTCCTAAGGCAGCATCAGTATAACCCTCTGTGCCATCTAACAAATAGACTGTTTTTGCCACATTTATATTTTCAGCATTCATGTTATACCCCCACAGGATACTACTTTTCCAAAGAAGACCCATATCTGCCACACCCTCATTTGATTCCTAGGAAATCTTACTCACTGCCTTCCCAGTGAGGATTCTTTGTGATGTACCCATGTGTCACTCACATGAATTGTTCCATTTAAACAATGGATTCTACACCAAAAGGCTCAATGGCAGGGGTGTCAAACTCGTTTCATACAGAGAGCTGAAGTTAGCATTCAGTGCTCCAGCTGAGGGCCGGAAGTGATATCATTAAGCAGAGAGTGACATCATTAAGCAGCTAATGGTCAGAAATCAGACCTTGTTCTCATATAGAAACTCATTAACTGCAAATGACAGAAGAGAAAGTACACAAATCTTGATCATGTTGCAAGATTTGGGAAAACCCAATTTTCATGTGGGCTGCCATTTCAGCTGTAACACCTCAGCAGCTGAGAGCCTGAGGGCTGGATAAAAAGCTTGTGGGGGCTGCATCCAGCCACCGAGCCTTATGTTTGACACCCCTGCTCTATGGCTTCTGTTCTGATTATAGTGGACTGTCTCTAGTTGTAACAATATAAAGAATGGATTTTTAAGACAGTTTTTCAGGTAGAACACAGAGTATATTAGCTGTAATCTTGCAACAATAATAGCACATAGTAAAATCTCTGCCTGTGAAACTTGATACATGAACATCAGAGTGGGAGCCAATTTACACCTTCTGGCAGAACAGTGCCAGTCCTGGTCGTTGTGGACTTTTGGGATTAAGACTTTTGGGGTTAAGAGCTTCTTTTTCATCACTCCAACCAGTTTTTCGAAACAATAATCTCCTGACATTTGTGTATGGTGGTGCTGCTGGAAAACAGGTTCAATAAGCACCTTTCTCAGGTGATGAGGCAGAGAGAAGAAGGAATGACAGATCACCTCAGAATCTTTGCTCCCTGTCTTCCTTCTGCTGTAACTTCCGGTATTGGAAAAGCTTGAATTGTAGTCCTATTGCTATTAACCTTTCAACTGCTGGCATTTTACCCAGAACGCTCAGCTCCAGTTGGCAGAGATATGAAAGGGGAGGATGGATTGGAGGAGTGATTGGAGCAAGTCTGTAGTGATAAATTGGTGAAGACTGTTCAATCAATGACTGCGCTCTGGGATGGATCACGCATTCTGCTGCTTTGCAGTCTTAATAATGGGATCTTGTCTGGAGGTATAAGAGCAAACAAAGAGGGAAAGAGTGGTATATATAGAAGTCTCTCAAATATTCCAGGGAGGGACAGAAAAGTGCTCTACATTCTGTCTGGGAGGTAGGACTGAAAGGCAATGTAAAGGAATAGTGGTGGGCACTGTTGGAGTTGGTGCAACTCCGTTTGCTGTCCAGAGGGGGCAGGATGCTGTCCAGAAGGGGTCAAGCTGTGGCCCAGTGACTTTCTTAGTACCTGTTCTCTCTGTGATCCTTGTGGGGGTGTGGCCCTAAACCTTTATCCTTCCTTCTCCTCTGTGCACTCTCTCTCTTGTCTTCTGACCACTGACTGTTAAGATGGCACACAGCAGGGCTCTGATGTGTGTGCCATCTTGAGCACATGGCATGCAGGGCCTTGCTAGAGACAACTCTAGCGCCTTGCTATCTAAGTAATAGCTGAACCTCTGATCCTAATCAGATGCTGTAAATATACACTCAATGGAACTGTAAGTAAGCAACTTCTTTTCTGCAACTTTAACAAGCCATTGCCTCTTTGTCTTTTTTCATTGAATAGCAGTCAGCTGGGTGAGGGAGGTTCCCTGGGGTGATACCCAAAAGGGGGGTGGTGGTTTGCTGCTTAAGTTACTCTGCTTCCCCCCAAAAAGGAAACTACTTTTAATTTCCTCCAACAGGTTATGGGCCCAGGGACCATGCACTAAGAAACTCAGGGACTATGTACTAAGAAGCCCACATACCTTGAAATAATTTTTTTTTGCCTTTTTGATTTTTGGGATCTCTCCCCACTCATTAGTGTAAGGCGGAACTTGCTTGCTAAGTACAAGATGGCAGAAGGATCAGATATGGAAGCCTTAGCCATACAATGCTCAGGCTGAACCCCAAAAGTTTCCACAACTGGTATTGTAGAATAAAGGCAGAAATACAAATGTATGGAGCCTTCCCTGCTCGAAACAAAGAGCGCCCAACTAGCGGAGAGGCTGCAATTGAAAAATGAGATCAGGCAGATGGGAAGGCTAAGTGCCTCATTCTCAGATCACTAACTGAGCTTCAGTTTTCTTACGTGCAAGAGGCTAAAACAGCAAAAGAAATGATTACAATCCTAACTGAAACCTATTCAAAAACAGGAATGAAAGACCAGTTCAGTTTGATTAATGATTTGTGTTGCCTCAAATTGGAAAGGAAAGAGGACTGTGATAAGTACTGTAGCAAGATGACCCAGCTTTTTCATGATCTTGCACTCACTGGCATGATTCTATCAGAGGATCAATGTGTGGCATATCTTGTTGGATGCCTCAGTGAATCGGTTTTTGGGAGTTTTAAGTCAGCGATAAATGGAAGAGACTGTATAAAGACATATTAGCAGAGCTGAAGACAGAATGCACACCCTATAGGCAAGGAGACCTTGCTGAGAGTGGATCAAATTACAGGGCAGTGAGTAAGCTAAACAAAGAACCTCTGAGATGCTTCCAATGTAGAAAACAAGGCCATTGGGCTCGCTATTGTTATTCAGAACAGCCAGGTGTAAAAGAACACCCAAGCTCAGCCCCAAGCAGAAGAAAGAATCAGAGACAGAGAGTCAGAAAAGGAGGGTTAGCAGACCCACTCACAGATTTACAAGCAACAGCTCAAACCAAAGACAGAAACATGGTTGTTGCATGAAGGAGCAAAAATTAGAGAAACAAGCATGAATTGTTGATTCAGGATGCTCTTCCCACACATGTTCAAGTCATAGATTAAATGAAGGTCTTGCAATAGCTCAAGGCCTATAAAAGGCTTTGCACAAAGCAAGGCCAGCCTTTCCTTCACTGCCACTGCTGCATCACAGACATGAAACAGCAAGCAGTGGAGGGAGCCCTCATCCCACAGCTCACGCAAGAGGTCAAACAGTCACCCTCTTGCTGAGAGCAGTTGCGTCGGGCCAGTGTGGGCTCCAACAAATCTTCGGAGGGCCAGAGGCTCATTGGAGACTGGGAGTTCCCTGAGGGCCACATTGAGAGGCCTCGAGGGCCGCAAGTGGCCCCAGGGCTGGGGTTTGGGCACCCCTGCTCTAACGTAACAGCATTCTTAATGGAAGCGCTTGCAGAAGATTAAGCACACGGCCAAAGAGAAAAACTGATACTGGTTCTAAAACCATAATGTCACATTTCACATAGTGTGTGCCATGAGGTATACATAGATACAACAGCAAATTTGAGCAGATACTCATGGGAGAGTTGTACCTGGGTATAGGCATTCTGCATCTGGATCCAGCATAATGTGTGAACAGCCTTATGTACTTAGACGTGGTTCCCAAACTGTGGGTTGGGACACATTGGTGGGTTGTGACTTGATTTTTGGTGGGTCACCAAAGGGCGATGGAAAGATCAGATAAAAATCAGATACTGTAGCTGCTAATTACTCTGCAAACAGCTCAACTCATGCAGTTTGCAAGCGTGTGGAAATATAGGGAGATAAATGATGAGGGTCTGTTTCTGGTTATTACTATTTATAAATAAATAAATATTTATTCATTTGCATCTTTTTAGGTTGCGAGCCCTTTTGGGACAGGGAGCCATTTAGTTATTTGATTTTTCTCTGTAAACCGCTTTGTGAACTTTTAGTTGAAAAGCAGTATATAAATACTGTTAATAATAATAATAATAAATAAATAAATATTTATTAAATAAATAAATAAATAAATATTTATTTATTTATTTATTTATTTATTTATTTAAAGATCTCCTTTTTAAAAAGTCTGGTAAACATAGGTGGGTCCTGAGAGAGTGTGGTTTAAAAAAGTGGATCCTGATGCTAAAACATTGGGAACTACTGACTTAGAGCCCTATACTGAGCTCCGTGCCACAGCTCCATGCCACTGTGGACTGTCACAAACATGCCGTAAGGCACATTTGCAAGCCTCACCACCAGACACCTGCCCGTGCTAGCCCAGCACCAGCTGGTGCTGGGCTATTATGGGGCGGTCACCCAGCCTCTGCAGCTCAGTGGTCTCATGGACCACCGAGCCACGCACAGTAAGCTTGGGGCGGGGGCGTGGAGGAGGTGTTCTGGGGAGGGGAGAGGCCAGCAGGGGGCGGAGAGAGGGTGGGGGGAGGTGTGACGCGGAGGCGTGATGCAGGGAGGGGGTGGGCTGTAGGTGTGCCGGGGAGGGAGGGAGGGAGGCAGGTCCGCGGAGTTCCGCTCCGCAGGATGCAAGCGCTCATGGAGGGCTCAGCATCCTACACGAGCGCCTTTACTTTACCGCCGACATTTTGGTTGGCGGTAAAGTGAGTAGCCTCACTGCGGGGCTGCTTACCTTACCTGGAGGAAGGGGACGAAAGTCCCCTTCTCCCAAGGCACCTCCCGTGGTAGCCTGGGGTGCACTGGATCCGGTGGCAGCCGTTCTCGGTGCTGCCGTGACTGGTCGCCCCGGGCAGCTCAGGATTGGGCTGCCTGACCCTTAGGAAATGGTTCCTCTAATTTTTTTCTAGTGCATGGAGACAGCCCTAGCTTTCAGCCCTAGCTTTCGGGGAAGGCTGTTCTTAGACTGATGTAGCCCTGTTAAGTTGCCAAGATGTAAATTGCATTTGCTTTGGCATGGGAAAAG
Source organism: Tiliqua scincoides (assembly GCF_035046505.1). Taxonomy (NCBI): domain Eukaryota; kingdom Metazoa; phylum Chordata; class Lepidosauria; order Squamata; family Scincidae; genus Tiliqua; species Tiliqua scincoides. Next base: position 196,765,302 of record NC_089822.1, read on the forward strand.
CAGGATACAAATTTCTCAAATAAAATAAGTAAGTAAGTACTGTAAGTAAGTAAGTAAGTAAACAAACAAATAAATATCTCTCTGTCACAGTGTAAGCTAAAGTATTCCAAGCTTATTTCATAACAGGCTGCATATCTCTTTCCAATGCTCTTTCCTATCTCTTTCCAATGCCACCAATCTAAATCAGAATGTACTTCAAGGAGAAAAGTTTCCCATTTCTATAGATATTTTTATTTCTGTAGTCTACAGCAGGGGTCTCCAAACTTTTTGGCCAGAGGGCTGCATCAAATATCTAGTGTGGTGTGGAGGGCAGAAAAAAAAAATTAAATATAAAATTTAAATAAATAAATTAGAGATGGAACTTAGATGAGTGAATAAATGAATGAATGGGCTTATTCATTCAACCTCTCTGGCCCTCAGAACATCTTCCAGACACAATAAGAGCAAAGTTCTGGTCATGTTCAGTTGAGTGAGCCAGAGGCTTTCAGGGGACAAGAGGTTGGCTGCAGGTTGGAAAGAGGCTTGCTGTGGCCGCATCTGGCCCCCGGGCCGGGGTTTGGAGACCCCTGGTCTAGACAAACATGGGATCCTGTATGCCCCTTTTGCAAATGTTCCCTGTAAAAACATAAACACTTCCTTAAGCTGCTTCTCCTTTAACATTTTGTCCAGGTTTTGTATAGGTGCTGAAGCACAGCTTATTTTCCTTCCAAACATGGACACTGGCTCTCTTGGGACTCAAATTCTCTAGAGAACATCATCAACTAAAAGGTCAGCAATCTGATTACTTGGACAGAGCTGGAGTTTTCAAGGCAGTCCTTAAACTGGGATAAACTGTAGGCCTAACCGGCCTTTTCATCTTTGAAGACAGGCCTGGCTGCCTTTTTTCTTTCCTTTGGGGTTGAGAATAGGCAGCAAAAATATGATGTGTGGGAAACCCTTGCTGCTCCAGCTGGCTGGGCAGGAAATGGGCTGATGCTACTGTGACCTTTGAAAAAGAAATTAGATCTATTAGTGTGGCGCCAGAGTTAAAGTTGCAATTCCATACTAACGTTGGCGACAGGAGGCCAAGAAGACGGCAATCCATAAAGATCTCTGTTAGAGGAAAGGCTGCTTCAGCAAGATCTACTCCAACAGAGTGGGAAGCTTACACCATATCAGAAGACGAGCAGTGGGGCACAAGGTATAATGGTATCCAAAAGTGACAGAGTGATCACATAATGAGTGTTTTGAACTGCTGTTGGCACTCCATTATCCAGTTGTGTATGAATACATCTCAGCACACCGTCTGCTGCACCGTGCAAATCCCAGGTGCTTAGCTGTGCACCAGGACTCAAAGCACAAGCAACCTGCAGATTTGCAGCTAAGTGGATCTGGTTTTAGGGTAGAACTAAGTGTTTGGCAGCAACACAGGATTCCCCATGGCTGACAAGCAAAATGGAATTGGGCATGGGGCATTTCCAGGGGAAAAGCAGCGGGTGGAAGGCTACTGCTTAACCCTTCTCCGGCCTACTACTTTTCCTCTGCAACCTCTCTTCTCCTGCTGCTCTTGCCCACCTATGTGAGAGAAACATTTGGGAACCAAGGCAAAATACTTGAATACTCAATAGTTGTATGGGTATTCTGAGTCCAACTGGAACACAACTTCTTGTATAAGTTGTTTCACTTGCCACAGCCTGAGAATGTGGGCAAGGGTTGAACAGAACACATTTGAGCAAAGTTTCTTTTGCTAACTTTTCCCCTACTGATTTTTTCCCTTGCCATTTGCCCCATTGGAACGAAGCCCCCTGTATTTTATTATATAGTATTCCATCAGGTCCAGAATGGGACTTTGGGGGAATGTGAATTTGATTCAGGAAATTAAAGCTACTTTGCACAAGCCAAACTTTGCATGCTGTTCTTGGTATTCAAGTCAAGGTTCCTGAACCTTTGTACCCTTGCCTGTGTTCTAGACCCTGGTTTATTCTAATTGTAAGTTGCCAGGAATGACTGCCCAGTCTGGTAAATGCCACAATGAGAGATGGTAGTCGTGGCAACCCCAAAAGAAGCTATTGGAAGATCTTGGGTGAAGAAGCTTTCCTTGCATTTGAGGTAGAACTGTTGTAACACACCTTTGAAAAGTGTTCAAAAACGAAAACTGGTCCAGAGTGGAGCTGCAGGTTTACTAAGGAACATTGACCAAAGAGCCCATATAACACCAGTTCTCTGTGAACAATGCACTGGTTCCTACTAAGTTTTTGGACTCAAATGATTTAAAGCTTTAAGCTTTAAAGCCCTAGATGGCCTGGATTGTGCTCCATGAACCTTGAAGTCATGATGACCATTACGTTCAGGGCTTTCTCCCACAGAATTAATACAGTATATGTTCATCTGATTGCATGTGAAGAAAAATTGAGAAGCACTTCCTGTTTGAAAACGTTTTCATAGCCTAGCCCAGCACTTGTGGATTTATTATTCCTCAACTGGGGTTGCTTCTTGTTGGTTCCGTTATCTACGAATCTGTCATCCAATTGCTCTTGATTATATCACTGATGGATTTTAAATGTAATTTTAATTGTGGTTTTATTGCACTTTAATTTGACTATTTCATTTAATTATTCGAAACCACTTTGGGAACCAGCTGGCTGAAAAGTGGGATAAAAAAATGAAAGAAATACAAAAATATTTTTATTGAATTTTTATAATTACTATTTTTTTTTCCAAATATTGTAGTAGCCTCAGTAAATATACAAAAGAAAGAAGATAAATATAGAAAACAATATGCAAATTAAAAATAAATAGCACTTTTTGCTATCTGGTGAGTGCTACAATCTGCAAGTTTTAATTTCTACAACAACCTGCATAGGCCTCCTTTAGTTCAGTGCCACAATTCTGACCCCTTCTCTTTTTATGTTGTCTTTCTCTTATGAATGACAAGGCTGCAATCCTATCCACACTTTCCTGGGAGTAAGCCCCATTGACTATAATGGAACTTATTTCTGCGTAGACATGCATAGGATTGGGCTCTCAACCATTTTATACTTAGATGCTCCATTTATTGAATTTGAGGGATGGATGTGATGTTTGTCATACATAGTTCTGCCTAGGTTCTCTCCAGCTGTGACCCTAGAAATTCTCCAACTTTCCCCAAGTTCAATTCTTTATTTGAAATTTACAGCCCACACTCATATTAAATCACATTTAAGAAAAGTGAAGGTTTGTTTTTTTCTGATTATTATTGCTGACTATAGCCCACAGGATTGGTGGAATGCCTGTGTCATCCTCCACTTTACGATGAAGTTGCAAATGGAAACACACGGTTTTCTCATCAATGAGCAGAGAAATGCAGTGTATTCTTTGCCGTTTCATGAATATTAAAGTCACAGAGACCTAGGGCCCAATCCAGACCGGTTCATACTGGCTCAGCGCCGGTATACAGTATCACAGATGTGCTGTAAGACATGCCTGCCATATTTACCACCGCCCCAACATGGGCAGTGGCTCAGCATGAGTCCGCACTGAGCCAGTACTAAGCAGAGGATGGGTGGCTGCTGCCCAGAGCACCAGGTGAGTGCTGGCCAGTGGAGAGGTGAGTGGGGGCATGGGGAGAGGGGTTCCAAGGCGAGAGGAAGTAGGGTGGGACGGAAGCGGGACCAGCAGAGTTCAGCTTCACCAAATCCCCACATAGGGCCTCCTGGCCTGACACGGGACTACTTTATTCTGCACTGGCTAAATAGCCAGCTTAAGTCAAGTAGCCCCATTACAGGGCTATTTCCCCTTCCTCCAATGTCCTCTTCCTCCAAGGAGGCTTTGGGAGCTGCCCATGGCTAGGTCTGATGTCCATAGGATGCTGCGACAGTCATTTCGGCGCCGCTGCAGCCTTGAGCACTGGGCAGCTCAGGTCTGGGCTACCCATCATTTAGTGTTGTAGTGATTAGTAGAATAACTGCATATGTGTTGGGTTTTTAAAGACTTTGTTAATATTCTACAGACAAAAGTCTTGAATTTTGCTGAATAGGATTCTTGTTGCTGCTGCCCGAGTGTGACATGATTTTTCTCTCTTATAACGATTGGCACCTCACTGAAGCTGTTCCTGGAGATCCCCCCACCACCTGAGGTTATGTTGCCATTTGTAACAGCCCTGTTAAAATCTCACCCTTTGCAATGGTGTTTGAAAGTTTGTTTTTTAATGTTCCAAAAACTTTTCGTGACCCACCAAAAATTGGCTCACGACTCACTGGTCTAACTTACAAGGCATAATCTTACCTTTAAGAGGTGTTACCTGGTAAAGAGAAGGCAAAAATAAATACTCCTGAACAGCAAAGTTGATCTGGACTGCATGGGGTATGTACTACTGACAATAGGAACCAAATGGAGCTTTCTTCCATTAATCTGTGAGTAGATTCATGGAGGAAAGCATGTCTATGGAACACCAACAGTAAATGGATTCTTAGGACAGCAGCCATTTTCAGAAGAGTTGTAATAGGATATGTACAATGATAGGTTTGCTTGTCCCGTATTTTTGGTTCCCTGTGGCATCATTTTGCTGCAGGAACTATAACAGTGGAATTGATAATCCCAAATATGACACTGAAGTGAAAGCAAAACTGGAAGATAATTGTTAGCTGTGTGAAAGAATTCCCCTCCCGATCTTCAAGCTAAAGTAAGGTACAGTAATTCCTTTATTGAGACTGACTGCTTTGAAGGTTTGTTGTTTGATATCTTGTTATCTTTTGGTTTGCCTTAATAAAAGTCTTCCTCTATTTTGAACTGTGAATTTTTCTTCCAATGGACCAACCTGGCCACCTACGATTCTGTGGTCTCCTTATCTTGTAATTCTGTTGTAGCAGAGTGATTGGAGAAAGGCTGAAGAACAAAAATGTGTGGATTCTTCGGAAGTTTTGTCATCCCTGCCCTGTAATAATCAGTGTTAACTTTTCCCATTGTTTTAAGCCTTAGTTATTGCATCTTGTTTGACAAAAGGTCAGGTAACCTCAACATTCCCAGCATAACTTATCGAGGTGGTATTTATGCTTGGGTAAACTGCTTCTTTGACCTTTTTAGTGGTTTTATTTTTTAAACAAAATTGGCAAGAAATAAGACTTGTGCATTTCCTCCCCTCCAATCTTTACTGGTATAACAAATGAGCCAGTATTTTATTTAAAGGACAAGTTACCTATATAAGAAAAAAACCCACAAATTATCCAAATATTCTTAAAAATCTTACCTTGTTACAAATAGTGGGTATGTGGGCATAAAATTGATATGCAGTATTTATAGATATCCAGTAACTATTTGAGATTTTTGCAGTGCAATTCTATGCACACTTTCCTGTGATTGAACCCCAGTCCATTGAACACAATGGGATTTACTTCTGCGTAAACATGTATAGAATTGCACTATTAGTTATTTGCTCACCTTGTTTTGATCTGCATTAAATGAAGAGAATCATAAATCTCTTCCTTATATATTATGATCGCTACTGGACAGAAATCATAGACAGAGGTTCCTGGTCAAGATGTAATACTATGGGGAGAGAAGGTGCATTTTTGAGCTGCCTGTAACTTGGAAGCTGTTTGTAATTGACTGGGGAACTAAGCAAAATAATTCCATATATGCAACAGGGATTGATGTGCCCAGGGATTGTGATATAACCAAGAGAATCAAAGTATGTGTGCAGTAGTTTCCCTTTTCATTTAAGTCACCTTCTGTCAACGGAAGATCAAAGAAACACCTCTGGAAATGTTTGGCTACCAGTAAAGAATTTGGATATCTGTAATTATACAAACATCCTTGAAAAGACATAGAAGCAAGGTACTCTGTATAGCACTTTTGTCCATCTAGCCCAGGGAGGTCAACTCTGACTGGTAGTGGCTCTCCAAGGTCTTGAGCAGGGATCATTCCCAGGCCTGAAATCCTTCCAAATTGGAGTTAAGAAGGTTGCCAAGGCCAACCTGGAATCTGATGCATTGCTGCATGTGCTTGACCATTGAGCTATGGCAGATTATTGGAATTGAGCAGTGAACTTTTTTTTTTCTCTTAAAATACTGAACAAGCTTTTATGTGACTGGCAAAGGGAATAGGCATTTAACTTTCAGAGGAGTCCCTGAGGGCCTGATAATGAACATACTTTTCTACTTGAGATGAATGAGGACCTTGGGGCCATGGCTACCACTGGATGCCACACAGCTAGTCATGCTGCAAAAACCTACCACCCCTTTCTGCTTTCAGAGTTCGTTTGGTTTCCTCTTTCACACTGCGCACCATGGTCTCCTTCAGGACTAATGTTTTATTATTACCATAGGTCATCACTGACAGAGCTGCTCTGATTGTGATTCCACAAAGCCCAATGTACACACTATGTTCTTCCTGCTGTGCACTCAAGGCTAGCACTGGGCCAACAAAAAGAAAAAAATCTCAAGTTCATTCAGAGTTCAGTGACTGCTGTGAAAATGAAGCTACTTCATTACAACAACTCATGGATAATGGGAGAGATGGGGAAGATATTCTAGCTGTCCATTTCTGGGCACAGCACTCCACAAGTATTCCTTAACGTTGCTGATTATTTCACTTGCATCCCACAGCAGAAAGGTTACTGAATATCCTCAGGTGAATCAGTTATAAATAAAGACATTTATACATGGATGAATCATACATCTTGATGACCTTCCTGAATTAAGAAGAATTTAAGGATGTGTTATTCCTTTAGGCTGGAAGCAAGGCTTTGATAAAACTGTCAGTAACTTTAATCCATTGACAACTAAATCCTTCCATGAATAAGATTCTTGGCAGCACTTTTTGGTGCTGCTGAGGTCAAAAGAAGCAGCGCTATCCTGTGGAAACAGTATGCCTGTCATGGGGTTATTGCCAAACAGATGCAGGCAATAAGCAACTAAGAAACCAAATTATGATTGCATTATTTGGCACTGCCACTCTGTGTATCAACCAGCCCGCTAATGAGTTAGATTTCTAATATACATACATATGAAATGGCTCACTCTCTGAACTCAGCTGGAAATCCCCTTATGTGAGCTCTGTCGCCTATGGAGGCTCAGCTGGCAGGGATGCAAGAGAAAGACATTTCCGTGGTGGTACCACATGGGCGGAGCTCCCTGCCTTCACAGATCAAAAAGGCTTCCTCTCTGTCTGCATGGCAGCTGAAGACTCATTCATTTACTCTAGCTTTGGAGGTGCAGTTTAGCTTTTGCTGCAGTGGGTTTTGGCCCAAGACCTTTTTGCCATTGCAATGGGGCCTTGCTGCTGGAACACTTGCTCTGGCAGCATTAGGCCCTTTACGCCGTTGTGAAAAGTGACAAGCCATTCAGTGTGGCCTGGCTGCTGCCACCAGTACAGACACCAGTTGATGCTGATAGGTTTAACGTAAGGGGGTAGAGGGAGATGGGGAGGGGGGAATGGGGCAGCAATGAGGTGGGAAGGAGGGCAGATCAGGGTTGGGATGGTATCAGCGGCAGCAGCACACACTGATACCCTAACCCCCCTTTCTGGACTCGATCCCCTGGCCTAGGTCCATGCAGACTTGAGACTTGGGCAGGCTTTCTCTAGGGCCAGGAAACAAATATTCCCTTACCCTGAAGTGGCCTCAAAAAGCTGAAATTCCCCCACAAGATTTAGCAGGTGCCACGTTGTCACAGCTCCATTGCAGTGCAGGGATTTATGTAGAATTGTACTGTTTGTTTTTGTCTCTCCACTACTCTGATTCGTGTTGCGACTGCATGGCCTTTTGCTAGTTTTCAGGGTTTTTGTTTTTTGCTGTTTTTAATCTTGCTATGATTAATGTTCTTTTGATTTTTTTGTAGGTTTTAAGTTGCCCTTGGCCCCTACCTGCTGGGAGGAGAAATGAGGGATAAAAATATTGTACACAAAGAAATGCATTTAGAACTCAGTTGTGAATTTCAATACTAAGGCCCAAATCCTAACCCACTTTCCAGCACTGGCATAGCTGTGCCAATGGAACATGTCCTGCATCCTGCAGTTGGGGGACACTCACAGAGGCCTCCTCAAGGTAAGGGAATGCCCTTATGTCAGTGCTGGAAAGTGGGTTAGCACTATACTCTCACAGTCCTAATCCCCACCATACTATGCCATGCAGCTACGCCAACAGAGCGTGTACTGCATGTAATTGGGGGAGTGGCGTGACCAGACAGCCCATAAGAGGTAAGTAAAAGTATTTTTTACTTACTGTACTTCCTGATAAGCTGCGTGGTGACCAATGGGTCTCTTTGGACTTATGCCAGCTATTTTGCTGGTGTAAGTCAGATAAGCCTCAGGGGGTGATTCTGGGCCAGGAAAGGGGGGTAGGACAACTGCTATCCCCCATGTCGACTGCTGCCAAGCTCCATTCCCTCCTGTCCTTGAACCTGTTTAGCCTTCTCTCTTGTCCCAAATTAACCACCAATTCTCCCCCCACCACCACCACCTCACCTGCTCTGGATTGCCCGGACAGTTCTGGTATGGGCATGGAGCTTCCAGCCATTTCCACTAGCAGCTCTGTAGAGCATGACAACAACAGCAATGTTTGTGCCATTGCAGGGCAACTTACAGCAACAGATTGCTACATCTGCTGCCGTATGTCCCCCCATTGAACTGGGGCATATAATAGCTAATGAATGCTATAGTTCTAGTGGACTTTTACAAGGCCAGTAGAACTCAATAGGACAGTTGTCGTAGGATCAGACTACTACTCTTTCTGGCTTTACTTTCAGCATTGGTTTGGACTATTAGACCAGGGAACAGGGAGTGTGAATTTGACACCTTTCCTGGGTCTATGGTGATGGATTATGCATCAAGTAAGAAGAACCTCTATTGATTGTTTTAGCAGCACTTGAGTTATGGGTTATGATGCTTGAGTTATGGAGGGATAGGGACTTTCAGTGAGATCCACAAGTCCTATCTTCTGATTCCTTTTCCATTTTAGCCAAAGCATGTCTGCCTCACAGCCTTCTAAAAACAGAAACTAAGGAGGCTCGGCATAAAAAAGAATCTTCCCTACAGCCCCTCTGTATTTCAAGAACTGCTCTGCAGTCAAGAGTTACATTATGGGCCTTTTCCGGTCTGTAATAGCAACTATTTAAATATCAACTATTTATGCCTCCACAATAAGCGCATGTAACACCGAATTGGAATAATAAAATGAGCCACGTTTATTGCTTAATCCAAACAGGCAATTGGGACATTGCAGCTGGTCCAGCTTATCTGCAAGAAGGTGGCTTCTTGTGCAGGCACCTAACTTGGAAGAGACAGATACCTGTCTGGGACCCTCCTTTGGGTGTAGCTACGCTGGTTTTGGATCCAAGAGCACCTTGTTGTTGTTCCTGTTTCCTCACTGCCAGCTCTCATGCAAGGGGTCAAGGAAGCTGAATGCACCTACCAGCCTTGAACCATCATTTCTCTAGGGTACGCATTCCAATCCAAGCAAGTGAGGTTACCAGCCTGAGTTCTTGCGCTGGGAGACTGGAGACTGGTTCTAGTTGTTCCTTCACAACTCTTGCTTTCCCAAAGCTGACAGCCTACCTCCTCCCTGCCTCGCACTATAATAACAAACGGGGGGGGGGGTAGCCTAGTGCTTAGAACAGCACCTGCCCTCCCTGCTTGCAGTTGGCTTCCTGATCCCCCCAATCCCTCTCTAGGAAAGAAACCACATGTACTGGGAGGGAACCATGCAAGTTAACCCCCATATATGTGCAGACAGAGCTCCATTCAAGTAATGGCAAATGAATGCACAAACAAATACGAAGCCTGAGGCCAACAAACACGCAGCTCAATATTTAGAGTGATGTGGTTGAAGACAACAACTATTTCAAAATTTTATGCATAACCAGTATTTTGTACAAAAGATGTTCTTGGTTTGCTAGAGATATTTTTATATTGAATTCACATATATGAATTAATGGATTTCAACCCACCAATGCAGGCATTAAGATTTCATAAGAATATTGTGGCCTGTAAATGGGCCTGTAAATAAAAGACATTTATTGATGTCTTCTTTAAATTATGCAAAGCAAAATCTTTCATAAATAAGTAAATCAAAATACTTAGCTCTCTGAACAAGGCCAAGGCACCTATTTGACACAAATACACACACGGTGACATTGAGCTGGCAAATTTAGCTGCGTAAGTATGACAGAGGTGTACATGATACAGTGACCCTCGCTTTAACAGGTCTTAGTTCGGCAGGCCTTGGAAATGCAGTAATGGGCAATTTCTGATGTCTACAGAAGTCTGTTAAGCCCTCCCTTACAGAGCTCCCTCAGAAGTGCAGCAGCACTCACTGGACCCCATCCCCCTTTCCCAGCCTGGTCTTGCCCCCAGGAGGCTCCTTGGACACACCAGCTAAAGAGGAGACCCACAGATGACCAGCAAGCCTATGGAGAGGTAAGTCTGGTCTGGTCTAGCAGAGCTGCATGCTATGGACTGGTAAGGGATGGGATTAGGCTCTAGGTGTTGGAAGGTACTATCTTGGAAAATGTATCTACCTTTAATTTCTCTCTCCATGCTGATCCTGCCACTCTCCTTTCTGCCCTTGAGCAGGTCACTCTAGCAATGGAGCCACCACCTGGCATGCCTCAGTGGGACTAGTAGAATGTGCTACCAGTTAAGGAGAAACTTATTTGGAGTCCATCCTATTATGCTCAGAGTGCCCGGAGATATGTGTTTGGCCCAGGGAAAGTGCCTGGCAGGTATGGTGTCCTGGCCAGATGTCTGTCCTTTTGACTGAAGTTTGAAGTTAGCAGGTCTCAATTTGAATTCCAAAGGGCAGTTTTTTTTTCCTTTCCAGCTCCTTTCTTTGGTCACATGGGGAAGCTTCTCGGAAATATCCAGGTGATTCAACTTGGCTGAGCAGTACCATAAAACTCTCCTTGCATTACCCACTGGAAAGTGTTCTTGGCTTCCCTGCCTCATTTTCCATTTCTCCCTTTTGTCCGACATAGACACCTTCCCTTGAACATCCTCCAGCTGCCAAGTGAACCTCAGCCCAGCTTCACAGAACCTTCACAGATCTCTTCCACCTTCACATTCCAGAGAAAAGCACCTCCGCAAATATACAAAAGTATATTTGGCAGCAAAGCCCTTTCTAGCTATCTCCCAGTTTCACTGTGTGTAGCCCTTTGGTGATTCCATTTGGTGTTTCTTCCCCTTTCCTCTTTAAGAGACTCTATCCGAACTCAATGCCCCGCACTCATTTCTAAGGTCTCTATGCTATTTCTGTATTGAGTTCTGTTCTTTCATCAGTACAGGCTGGAACTGGAGATTAGCCCCAGGCTTCCTTTGATAGTTTTCCTTGACTGATCTGTTGGTAAGCTACACCATAGCCAAGGGTAGTCTGAAATAGCCAATGTAGTCAACGTAGCACTGATATTTAAAAAGGGACCCAGAAGGCAACAAGGAAATTACAGGCCAGTCACCTTAATGTGTGTTTCAGGTAAACTGGTGGGAAGTATAATTAAAGATAAAATTATTGAGTGTATAGTAGAATGAGTTCTGCTGAAGGAGAATCAGCATGGTTTGTGCAAAGGGAAGGCCTTTCTCACTAACCTTCTAGAGTTCTTGGAGAGTGTCAACAGGAAGGTAGATAGAGACCATCCAGCTGACATGGTATATTTGACTTTCACAAAACTTTTCACAACTTCCCTCACTAAAGGCTCTTGAATAAACTTAGAAGTCATGAAATTAGACAGATCCTTTAATTCAGTGGTTCCCAAACGTTTTAGCATTGGACCAACTAAAAAATGTTTCACTTTACCAGAACTCAGGCCACTGTGGCTATAATGGTGAGTGTGCAGCAGTGCTCCCCCAACTAGCAGATTTAACCCTTGATGTACATAACCTAATCTGCCTTGTCAGTTTTGTGACCCACTAAAAATTGGGGGGTGAACCACTGGTGAACTATAGACCCACAATTTGGGAACCACTACTTCAATGGATTAGTAACTAGGTAAAGATCAGGAAAGAGAACACAGGAATAAATGGACAATTTTTACAGTGGAAGGATGTGAGAAATGGGGTATCCCAATGATCTGTATTAGAACTGGTGCTAATGATGTGGAATCAGGGGTAAACACTGGCCAAGTTTGCCGATGAAACCAAGTTATTCATGGTGGTTAAAACCAAAGAAGATTGCGAAGAGCTCCAAAAGCCTCTTTCCAAATGGGGTGAATGGGTAACAAAGAGGCAAACGTGGTTCAATGTCAATAAGTGTAAAGTGATGCACATTGGGACAAAAAATTCCAACTTCACATATGCACTGATGTGTCTAAGCTGCCAGAGAAAAACCAGAAAAGAGATTTTGAAAATATCAACTCAGAGTATGGCAACTGGGAAGCAGGCAAATTCCATGACAGGCAAATTCATTGAATTCATTGAAAATTATGCATGATGTGGAAGAAGGGGAGGACTTACTCTTTGTGGTTCCTGTGAAAAGGACTCAAGAGCCAATGGGTTGAAACTACAAGGAAACAGATTTGAGCTCAACATGAGGAAGAGTTTTCTTACTGCCAGAGCTGTCTGAAATGGTCCATCTTGTGCAGTACTGGGCCCTCCCTTGTTACTGTTTTCAGTGGAACTTACTTCCAAGGAAATGTGCAGAATGTTTCATTTGAGGGCAGGGAACCAAGTCTCACTTTTAGATTGATGTGTACCTCTTCAGAGACAAACTTTGTCAGAAGGCCTAAAAATGTCACTTCTGGTTTTCACCGAAAACCAAAGTGACATTTTTAGGCCTCCACGGCATTTTGCAGTCCTGGCCTTGGGCAGCACACAGGCCAGGATCACAGTCACCAATCCCAGCCCCTCCCATGCCTGATCCATCCACCCTGCCTCCATTACTAACCCCTCCACCCTGTTCCATCCCCTCCTCCACCCTCCCAGCACCAACGCACCAGACTTACCTTGTCCAGTGGGAGTTCCTTGGAGTGCCAGCACCAGCAGAAGGTTCAAGCCCTCGCACCAGCAGTCTTGGCCTTTACATTATCATGATGCACTTTACAGCACTTCTGTGGCAAGGCCTGGTGCATCGGCAGCACATCCATTCTGCCTGCGCACCCCTTAGTCAGGATTGGGCCCTAACTTTTGAAGACTCATTACTGCTTACAACTTTCCACAGAGATTGCACTCTGATCAGAACTGCCAACAATTAGTTCTGAACACATTTGGCTACATCTAGGCATGCTTGTGTTCCATTTCTACATAGCCTATGCTCCCTGTGGATTTCATCCAACAGAATTAAAATTCTACAAACTGTTGCTGAGCAATCAAGGAGGGGCCTGTGCTTGCCATCTGCTAATATTTGCCCAAGTGATTAACAGCAAGCATGGCATTTGAAGAAAATAAATGAACAGACCTCCGTTCTATTTTTCACATTAATGGAAAAACCCCCATGAAACAACACTACTTTTTTCGTTATTGATCCCATGAAAGAGTGTTTGAGGCAGATTTCTTTTGGTAGGAAAGTAGGATGGAAGCAAGAGACTGGTGGAGTAGAGCCAATTGGTTATTCAGGCTTATGATAGGCTAAATCATCTTTGTCCACCAAAGGTTGTTTTGTCACAGACATCTTCTACTTATGTCTGCAGTGCTTGCACCATTACAATTGATACAGGGCTGCCAAAGGACCTGGACACTTATCAGAAAAAGCATCTAGGTATAGAGTGCTATTCACTAGAAGGGAGAACGGGAACAGAGAAATAATTGAAACGTTCACAAGAGTTTCACAAGGCACTGGTTTTCCATTCTGTTCTGCTTCCCTTATAAAACGTTGAATTTTTTAAACCAAAAAGACTTACCATTCTCTTGAAAAGACAAGCATCAGAGGCAAAATCCTGAACCACACAGTCAGGCTTTACTAGCCCAGTCACTGCCACTGAAGGGAAAACCTTTATTCTTGCTAGCTGTTTGTTAGCCCTTGACTACCATAGAGGCAGCAAACACATGCTTAGAATAAGAGGGCCTTCTTTGCATGCCTTCGGCTTCTAATCTGCTTTAGAGTCCAATCCTGTCCCCCACCATCTAACACTATTCATCCTTGTTGCTGGAGTGCACACTGCATGCTATGGTGGTGGTGGTGGGGTGGTCAGATCGCCATCAAGAGGTAAGTGAAAAAAATGAATCTTTCCCAATCACATGATGAGATACACCTGATGAATAGCTGCTCAATGCATCTCACAGTGCTTCTCCCAAATGTCATCTACTACTAGAATAAATGTTCACAATCCACAGTCACCTGCCAGAAATGAACTGGTAAGGCTGCGGTTTTCAAACTCCCAGGGAGTTTGAAAGCCGCAGTAAGTTCTTGCGGGGGCAGGCAGCAGGGGCGAGGGGAAGGCAGCAGGGCAATCCCCAGGATTGCACCACTCAGGGGGGCTGCAGGGGCTTCAGTATACTTACCAGAGCCTCCTGCAGCCTCCTGGGGGTGCAGGGAGCCCTGTATGGCTGTCCACAGGGCTCCCCCAATGCTTCAAAAGTGAAAGTGGAGCGTTTGCCTCCTCCCTGCCTCCTGGCTGCCTCCGCCCCTTAAGGGGAAACAGGCCAGGGCCCCCAGGCTGGGCCATATTGATGCCCTAGTCTGAAAAGCCCTGTGGTATGGGAATATTCCATCAATACCAAGCATTATATGTGCATTCATACAGCATCTACCTTTGGTCTGCAAAGAACCTGGATTCTAGAGACACTCTCAGTCCTTAAAAAATTGTCTAGGTTGACACCAACGGCTTGCAGTTCAGTCCAAAAGTGATCTCAACTTTTCAAGGAATTTCATAGAGACCAGAGAGAACTCTGATTCTTACAAGGCAGTTAAGGCAAACATCTTTCAATCTGAACATTCTGACATTGATAGCATGTCTTCAAATGGAAGGGACTCCTCATTTATTTTATCAATTGATCTGTGGAACTCAGTGACACTAGATATAATGATGGCATGTCTTTTGATTACATTCAAGAGGAAAGCAAATTGAGGTACCGTCTGTCACTGCAATGAACACTGAGTAACAAGGGCCACAGCCGCTAGCTGTCCCAATCACAGCTAGGCAAATAGCAAGAATGGGGATGGAATATGGTTCTTTCATTTTCAAATATTTTTGAAAATGAACATTTTCAACCCCACCTCCAAACACCCTGATTTTTTAGTACTTGTAGAAGAGGGAATTTATCCCCCAAAATGCAGAAGCAAGAGGTCAGTCTTCTCAATCCTCTTGTTCTGCAATGGCAGATAAGGATATATGTAGCAGGTACAAAGCAAGGAAGGTGTGGAAACTGGTGACCTTTCCTTCAGGCTGAGATCCAAGAAAGCCATAAATCAAGTGAAGGATGAAGAAATGTTTGCTGTGGAGTAATAGCAGCAGGAACTGTTGCTCCAGTAGATACTATTGTCTATCAAAACATATGGCACTATATCACTTTGACCCCATATCTAAAGAACTGGGGGGCACATGGGTGAAAAAGAACTTCTATTTATTAAAGCAAGATATGAACAACTTCAAGTTATTAAAACAAACTATCAACGGAGTGCCAACAGGATGTACCACTTCTACTGGCCTGGAACACCTCCAAGTGTGCCTTCTTTCTCCTCTCCAGCAACAGATGGACTCTCATGGTTAGTAGGGTAAATAATGGTTTTTCTGCAGTTCACACTCACATCAAGATGTCCCCTCTGCGAGTGTTTTCCAGGGTTTAAATAGCTTGAAGCTTACTATCACATGCAAAATGGCATTCACTCCCAGGAATTCTAGAATTCTGTTCTTGGACTGGTACCCTGAGCATCCCAAGATATGATAAATAGCAAGGGAGGCATCATCTTGATAAGCAATGACCACAAACCTGTGACAAAAGCTAATACACATTGTTGGGGTTCCCCCATTCCCCACAGACCCTGACTTACCAGGGCAGGAGTCCCAGAAGGCAGAGACCAGCAGCCAGGTCCCCATACTGGGTCAGTGGATACCAGGAGCAGGGCCAGGAATGCCTAAGGGCCAGCAGCTGTCAGCAGGTGCTCCTTTTCAACCCCTCTGGCAGGGAGAGGAGGGGCAAGAGAAAGCAGGAAGCCCCATAAGAGGCGGGAGGCCAGTGATGATGGGCAGAGCAGAAAGAGAGGTGAGACAGGAGGCTGTGCAGTCAACAGCGCCTGCCCAAGACCAGGGCAAACCAGGGAGCCATAACCCTCTCCACCTGAAACAAGTCTGAGGCCTCTCGCTGGGGCATGCCCACCTCAAACCCCTACACGCATGAACTCAGTAATTCTATGTCGTATTAACCAAGGTTTGACATAGCAAACTGACCATCAGGAAGTACTTATGCAGACCAGCAATTCCTTTAAATACAAAGGTCTTCCAGTGATCTTGCCACTACACTGATACACTGAGCCTGCAGCTGTTTCCATTCTGGTGTTCACCTGTCCACCCAGAGTGGGTCCATAATGGACAGTTGGTTGCCCAGATGGCAACAGTCTTAGATGTCTTCATAACTGAGAGGGAAGGCAAATGAACACAGGAAGAATATTCTGATATTTTGGCATGTCACAGTGTTATGCATAGTCACTCTGCTGAAATTGCCAAACAAATCTAGTCAATAGAAACAAATGAAATATAATCAAATGGAAGGGAATGGCAAAAGTAAAAATAATGTGCATTTAAGTGGACAGATTTACTGAAGCTCTTGCAGCCTTCAGATTAAGACACAGATGGAGCATGTAGATCTTATCTGACTGATGCCAAAATCAGCTATTTGGTTGGCAGTGTTGATTTGTACCTGTGAAAAATGAAATACCGTTGGTTGAATATCTTTACAGTTTGTAATTTTGATGTTACAGAACACCATGTGGTAATCTCATCAATGCATGTGTCTCTACTGCCCTGAAAATGAGGATTTCATAAGTCTTGCCTTATAGCATCTGTAAATTTGTTCAGGTTGTGAAACCTGCGAGGTGGGAAAAAGTTTTTGCTACTTTTCTGAAAGGAGAAACTGGTCACACTGTGTGTGTATGCATGCATGCTGCAGATGTGCCTCTTTGGTGCTCTTTTCATTTTTGTGCTTTCTCTGTTGCTGTAGGACAGCCACAAAGTGGCTTTGTACTTTATTTGGAAACGTCTGAGGAGATTCACGGGGCTGTTTGAGGTGGGAAAAGAGGGGTAGAAGTGGCCCAGGTAAGGGAACAAAAGTTCCTTTACCCCAAGGAGGCCACTGGCGGGTGAAACTCCCTCACAGGGTTCAGTGGGCTCTGTGTTGACACAGCTGCATCGCCACATGGGCAGTTAAGTAGGATTTGGATGTCAGTCTTAAATGTTTCATTGTATTCAGTATAATTATTTGCCAAAGTTTGGGGCAATGAATTTTCAAGAGTTTCCTTCTGTCCTATTGTTCAAAATAAGAGGTAACTGTTAGCATTTGGGGGGATGCCCTCTGTTGTCCATCCCTCCTCTCAGGAGACTGACAATCATGACTGGATTCCTTGTAGTGCCACCCTGTGAAGTTCAGGTGACTGAACTGCTTTCCCCTTAGCTCTGCCCATCACTGAGGTTTGTTCAGGCTGTAGAAGTGGTAGTTCTACTGTCTTCCTTTCAGGCCTTCCCTGCAACAATATACAGGTGGTCCCCCCTATCTATGGATCCATTATCAACAGATTCAGTTATACACTGATGGAGGGTCCTGCAAGCTCCCTCCACCAACCCATTACTGTACCTTTGTTTTATGCAGAAATGCTTGCAGTGCAGGTGTTTCTTGTTTAACAATCTTCCTTAACTGAAGAGCCAAGCATGCAGGAAGCCAGCTTGCTTGCTAGAGGGCAACCTGTAGTCTCTTTGTAGTGTCTTTCCTGCTTTTTGTAGTCTCTCTGCAGCATGCTGATTAGTTGCTTGCATGTTTGGTTCTTCAGGAGAGAAGGACTGTTAAACAAGAAATACTTGCACTGCAAGCACTTCTACATAAAACAGAAGCACAGTTATGAACGTGAAGGGGCACTACACATATAGGTGCCCCCCAAATCTGTGGTTTCCATATCCATGTGGGGTGTATATGTGTAACAGAACCCCCACAGATACTGGGGCCTGCCTGTATGACCTTCTAGGTAGCTCATCACTTGTTTGTTGTCTTCTCTAGTAGTTTCAATAGTTACAATGCCTGGAAGAATAGCACATTGACCATTTCAAAGTTGCTAATGTAATTGCAGTGGTAGGCAGTTAACATCTCAGTCTTCCTCTTATTGTCATTGTTGTCATGGTGACAATATTCCAACAGCAGTGCAAGTTTGTGGAGTTTCTGATGGCAGGGATCAAACAGTCAACTTTTTAATGTAATGACTCAAATTACTGTCTTTCTGTGTAGTGTGCCTAGACTCGATCTAGCATATGTGGATTTTTTTCCATTAACAAACGTTAGCACCTTTGGATGCAAGCATATTTTTATTTTTATTGAGAGATTATTCTCCATCTGATTTCATTTTTAAAGCTGTCTTGACCTTTTCTGGTTAAGCTTTCAGTGTTGCTCATACTTAGACCACTTACAGCCCAATCTGATGCATGCTATGGACTGGCAGGAAATGGGCTGTCAGTACTTGAGGAACAGGTTTTTTCTCCCCAAGTGTGCAATATCTTGCACTTTGAAGCAATTGACAGGCATAATGACAACTTGGTGAGAGTGGTTCAGAAAAACAGAGCTGATACAGATCTGAGTAGACCCACTGGGGACCATGATACTGCCAGAAGGGGCAGGGCTCCCCAACCCAATAGCCAGGCTCATTTGGAGCAGGGCTGCTAAGGAGGGTGGTCACTTCTTTGGGAGCTCCAAGGAGGCAACTTAGGGAGGTCTGCCTCCTTGGTCTGGTCCCCCCCCCCACTGGATCCATCCCTGCATGAGATGGAAATGGTTGAAAATTGAAACTCTAAAGGCTAAACTATATGGGAGATGGAATGTGGTACTCAGAGATGTGTTTAAGATTAGAAATGACTTAGACTTCTGTATTCCTTTTATTAATTTTTAGAAAACATGTACAGAGATACAGATTTTAGACACAATTACTCTTGTAGCATATTTTCAATATGTTAAGTAGGTAGAATGTTATAAGAATACTATGTCTAAGATTAGATTTATTTATTATATGTAGATGCATATATATGTTAACATAAATTTAGAGTAAACATTGGAAATGTATCTTTAATAAAGAGCAGTTGTGGGAGGGAGGGAATTGTCCAGTACAGATAGAGACCATGGCATATGGGAAGGAAAGTAACTTTCCCACCTGACCTGATAAAAATTGCCTCCAAAGCTGCTTTGGACCTCACAGCAGGTATTTTGTACAAACAGCTACCACTTTGGGGGTGGGGGGGTAGGATTTGTAGCAGGAACATGGTGCAGGGAGAACAGAGTAATATCCCCTCCCACATGCTTTGGTTATGTTCTGTCCCTGTATCGACTCTTTGTTAAGTGCAGAGGCGTTTTCAGTCTTAAGCATATGTTGGACATTCCAATCCTACTTACCCCTCCATGAGGTGATGCACCTGCATCAATATGGCAGCTGCTGAATCCTGCTGGGGAGTTTTAGCCTCTGGAGGTCTCCCTGGGTTAAGAGAACTTTTGATCCCTTACACAGGCCAATCCTATCCCCCTTTCCCTGTCCCAAACTGCCCTGAGTCCCCTCAGGCTTATGCCAGCTAAATGGCTGCTGTAGGTCTGAGGAGACTGATTGGTGACTAGACAACCTACTAGGAAGGCAAGTAAAAAAGATTTCTTTTTTACAGCCCTCTCCTGGGCTGTCTGTGTGTTTATTACAGTATTTGTATACTGCCTTTCTTATAGATTCAGGTGGTTCACATTGGCAGGCTGGCATAAATCCCATTTTTTCAAAAGGTAACTTTACAGATATTGTTCTATTTGTATAGCACCCTTCCTATAGCATGGTTGCCCTCCCATAGCATGCACCCTATCAGCAGTGTGTGCGCTATAAGCTGGCTCAGGATAGGACTGGGGCCCTGATATACTCTTTTCCTATTTATTCAAGATATCTTCAATTCCATTTTAAAAAAATGCTTATACATTTATTTTAAAACTATTGCAATTCACTCCAAGAGTTTGGGGTGAAATAAGCTGGACCTTGATGAATGAAGTTTAAATGAATTTTCAATGAATAAATAAATGGCAGGTGAAGAAATCATACTAATGATGAAATTTAAAGGTGATTTTTGGTGTTGTTGCAGTCTTCATGGGAGGAGGCAGAGTCATGATGACTCCCACAACCATCACTTTAACATTTACTGTTAACTTTAACATAGAGTTAAAATTTTAAAGTTATGGATAACTTATCAGTCACTTGAAAATTTACCACTGCCCCACTGCTGATCAGACATATCTTCTCCTACTCTGCATGAACAGACAGGTACCTGTAGTTTCCTTACCTGTCTCCCATAGCAGACTTTGGCAGACCCTCTTTCACAGATTCTCTCACACAGACAGAGCAAGAGAAAGAGAGGGAACTAGGAAGGGAGAGAAAGAGAACAGTTCCTTCAAGTTACAGCGTGACTACAAAATAATGAGGAATTCTGTCCATCAAATGTTTGTAGCTGGTCACAGAAAAAGGTGAAGCTGTAGAACTTGGAGAAAGAAAAAACTGATGATGAAATTGCAACTGGAAAAGCAAGGGCAAAAAACAGAAAGGTGGTATTACATTTTCTAAGAGACCAATGCTATAATTTCTTTCTCCATGGGCCAGTAATACAGAAAATACATTAGTTAGACCAGTGTTTCTCAAACTGTGGTTTGGGACCCACTAAGTGGGTCACGAGCCAATTTCAGGTGGGTCCCCATTCATTTCACTATTTTATTTTTAATATATTAGACTGGTATGTGACTGCATTTGGAGAAATGTTACAGATCTGTACTTTTAACAGGCTGCTATGTATAGGCTTTTAACAGTGATAGTTGCTCCTGGGTAAGTGCGGGTAGGATTCCAGCCTAGGATTGTTAAAAATCTTCCTACTTAATGATATTACTTTCGGTCATGACATCACTTCCCGTGCGTCCTGACAGATTATCATTCTAAAAAGTGGGTCCCGACGCTAAACGTTTGAGAATCACTGAATCATGAGTATGGTAAGTCCATAAATAAGGTATATTCCAGAAAGCCTTTGATGCCTGATAGAGAGCATGATGGCTGCTTTTTAATAATTGTACTGCTGGTTTGATGCTGTTGGCCTTACCATTCTTATTGTCTATTTCAGGGCTGCCCAAACCCTGGCCCCCTGGCCACTTGCAGCCCACAGAGGGCCCCAATTCGGCCCCCCAGGGAGCCCCCCAATGGGCACTCGGCCCACAGGAGACCTGCCAGAGCCTCGCTGGCCTGACATGACTGCTCTTTGCATCGTCAGCAAGGAAAAGTCTAAGCACTCACAGGAGAGCAGGAGCCTTGCTCATCCGAAACCCTCCCATTAGTTTGGGGAGGCTGCAGCTGAGTCCAGGCAATTATTCTGCAGCAACAGGTATTTTAGCCAGAGATCTTAGCTGCATGCTGGCAGGAGCTAGGAAGCACTTGCAACAGCTGCTTATGTAGTAAGCTTTTAGGAGAGCATGCTTGCTTCTGCAGTATCCCCCCTGCCAGGACCTCCACACGAATGCCACTGCCCTTCCTCCACAGAGGGTCTACTTCCAAGTAAATCAGGTGCAACTATGTCACTCAGTCACTCCTTGTTGCTTATCTCTCTACTGTGAACTGAACTGCACACTCCCAGTTGTGTGTTCTACGATGGGGTTGAGAAGTCCTGGGTCTGTTTGTCCTGCTTGATTTTGGGTTGGGGGGTAGGGGTAGGCACTGAGGAGGGACAGGAAACTGTGGGTCTATTGCTTGCATGTGCTGGGGGCAGGTACTGCAAGGGAGGAATTGCAGGATGTTTGAATGCCACTGAAGAGCATGTCTACTCAGCAGTAAATCCCATCAGATTCAGTGGGATTTACTCCCAGGAAAGTGTGGATGTGATTGGGCTGTGAGTGTGCTTAGGGTCAGGGGCTGGCACTGCAGGGGAGAAGTCCCAGGGATGCTTGAATGCAGCTGGAGAGCATGTCTACTCAGCAGTAAGTTCCATAGAGTCAGTGGGGCTTACTCCCAGGAAAGTGTGGATCCAATTGGGCTATGAGTGCTCAGTGTTGGAGGTGGGCACTGCAGGAGAGAACTTAAGGGATGTTTGAATGGGGAGGAAACCTACTGCTTTTGCTTGTTGGGGTTGCTGGCAGAGAGAGAGGAAGATGGTGTTTTGCCAGATTCCAAGGCCAAGCTCTGCCTGGAGAATTATGCCCACTTTAAGCAAATTAGCTCCCCTACTTTGCCCCAACAAATGACCCTGGTTCTGCCCTTCAGTCCTGCTAGACCCCACCTCCAGAATAGCTCACCTGTTCAACCTGCAGAGGTCCTCTCTCCTGCCAGCAGCCTCCTGCCACTACAGCAGACCCTTGGTCCTCAGCAGGTCTTGGGCACAGCAGCCACACACCAGTGTCTCCAGCAGTCTCCAAAGTTCATTCACCAATCAGTCCCAGCAGTCCATTAGCCATCAATTCCTTAGTCCCCCTTCTTCAAGCTTTCCTCCTTCTGCTGCCCACGCCAAATGCTGCCTTCAGCAGGTGCTTTTATGCCTGAGGGCCCTATTGCCTTCAAGTGGCTGCAGCTGTACAGCACACTCCCTGGAAGCCCAGGTCTTACCCTTAAAGGGGCCACTGCTGATACCACATCTACCTCCTCGACAGATCTTCTGCAAGTCCAATACAGACGGGGGTCTGTTTGTGAATGGGGAAATACACCTAGCTCTCTACCTGCTTCTAAGTTTGTTTGGTGCTGGGTGCAGGCTGGGGGAGGGGGAGGGACTGCAAAAAGGAGACAGGCAGCTCCCTTCTCTGTGTGAATAAGGAGAAACAAACTCCTGTCCTGAGGGGGCAGGTGCCCACCAGCTCCCTGGCTGACTGTTCCTTTGCTGCTGCTTGTTGGGGGGGGACGGGGGGGGGGGGGAGAGAGAGAGAGAGAGAGTAAAAACATGCTCCTGCATGGGAGGGGAAGGAGCCCATGCAGACTCCTATTACTCAGTGAGACATCACAGAAACCCCCCCTCCCTACAGAAGAGTGGGGAAGTTTCCAATTCTTGTGCTAGCTTTGGAAAGGTTCATAAAGCAGTAATTAATGTAATTCTATTACTCACTGAGTAACAGAACATTTGTTCCCTTTTCCTGAGAAAAGCCACTCTCCCCAGTTCTGCACCAGCCATTTTACTGGCACAGGATCAAGGTGAGCAAGAGAGAGGGAAGGAGCGTGGAATATTGATACACATCAGTGCCACCTGTAACCATCCCCTCCAACCCCAATTCTGTCTCCTGCCCTCCCCCTGCCCTGACATTCCACCATTCCTCCCCCTCACTTTCCCCTTTCTCCCACCACCCACTCGCAACACCAATTCACCAGCACCAGTGGACAGTGGCTCTTCACAGGCACTTGCATGGCTGCCAGCCATTGCGATGACAGCCTCATTGCACTCAACAGTGGAACATCACTTCCACTGGCCTCCCCATGACTTCTGCAGACGGAATACACCAGTGGAAGGAGAGGGCAGGTTTGGGCGTAAGTGGGAAAAAGAAATCTGTTTCTCCTCTGACCATTGCACCTCTTGCCACATTTTCTTACAATTGTATTTATTTTATTGTTCTGTCCTATCAGGATGGAGGAAGGTGGCAGTCCTTTAAAATGGGAATTTTTTTTTAAAAAACACTACACATTCTCAACTCAGTCAAGCATTTGAAAACCTGGGATCTTGGAAGTGGAAAGTTGTGCAGAATAACCACATGTAGATGAAATGTGCAGATTCATCCTATTTATATTTGAATGGAAGACTGCGGCTGACCTTGATGAAGATTTGTTACCATGGTCTGGTGTGCACACTGCAGGATCTTTAGAAAGCAATAGGCACCTGCGAATACAGACAATCTCACTTTTCTCACTGTTTGTCACACAGCAAGGATTTGATTTCACGTGACCATTGCAACAACCTTGTTGCCCAAGGTGATACTATCTCGAGGGTGGGATCTGATGCCTTGCACAATTCCCAAACCCTTCAGAAACCTCTTCTGTCACTACCCCCTTCCCTATTAAGTAAATCAAGGTCCACAAATTATGGCTGGCCTTATTAGTCAGCTAAATTGTGTAGTCTTCATTGACAATTCTTCAACAGTATTATTACACTGAAGTCTCTGAATGCATTCCAAGCACCTCCCAGGCCTTTGTAACTGCAGGGGTAACCTCCCACAATCATTTACAGTTCCTGATAGAAACTTGTGCTTTGGCAGCACTTCAGAAGAACTTACTGCTTTCCAAGCCTCTTGGGGCTCAGTGAGACATCACAGAAATCCTCCCTCCCTACAGAAGAGTGGGGAAGTTTCCAATTCTTGTGCTAACTTTGGAAAGGTTCATAAAGCAGCAGAATGTGTTGCTGTTGTCTGAGCCTTTTTAGAGTCAGTGAAAGGCCAAGCAGATCCCTGACCCCTCTCCAGTCTTTGAGATAAGAGCAGGTTATTTCTTCAGAATATTAAAAATAATATTAAAATATTAAAATATTAAAAATATTTTTAAAATTCTGATCTGTCTTGGGATGGCAAGTTATCTGTGGATCCAGAATTGGTATCAGCCAGCCAGTGCTCAACTTGGCCAACTTGTGACAATAAGGAGGCATTGGGCAACTGGCTCTTCCATTAACCACATCAATAGACCTGGGGAGAAGAGAGTGATATACTTCTCCTCTACAGGACCACAATGGTTTCCTTGAAACAGAATGAGGCTCTCTTATGATTCATGGAGTTCTTGCAAATAAAAGCCTTCTCAAGATTAAGGCAAGGAGTCAGGGAATTGTGGTTGGAGAGGCATGTAGGCCTGGTTCAAATTATACTTACCAAACCAGCCCTCTTTATGTATTTGTGCTGGCAGCACACTGTTAACATGCACCATCCCCTCACTTCCCTGCAACATTGAAATCTTTAGTATAATCACGCGGGGAGGGGGCAGTTTGTACAAACCACTCCCTGCATGCTTCTATTGTTGTTGGCAACCTTCAGTCTCGAAAGACTATGGTATCGCGCTCTGAATGGTGGTTCTGGAACAGGGTCTAGTGTGGCTGAAAAGGCCAATCCGGGAGTGACAATCCCTTCCACACCGGGAGCAAGTGCAGTCTGTCCCTGGTCTGTCTCCCTGGCTATGGGCCTTCCTTCTTTGCCTCTTTGCCTCAGTCTGTTGGCCAAGTGTCTCTTCAAACTGGGAGAGGCCATGCTGCACAGACTGCCTCTAAGCGGGCCGCTCAGAGGCCAGGGTTTCCCACTTGTTGAGGTCCACTCTTAAGGCCTTCAGATCCCTCTTGCAGATGTCCTTGTATCGCAGCTGTGGTCTACCTGTAGGGCGCTTTCCTTGCACGAGTTCTCCATAGAGGAGATCCTTTGGGATCCAGCCATCATCCATTCTCACGACATGACCGAGCCAATGCAGGCGTCTCTGTTTCAGCAGTGCATACATGCTAGGGATTCCAGCACGTTCCAGGACTGTGTTGTTTGGAACTTTGTCCTGCCAGGTGATGCCGAGGATGCGTCGGAGGCAGCGCATGTGGAAAGCGTTCAGTTTCCTCTCCTGTTGTGAGCGAAGAGTCCATGACTCGCTGCAGTACAGAAGTGTACAGGACGCAAGCTCTGTAGACCTGGATCTTGATATGGTCCGTCAGCTTCTTGTTGGACCAGACTCTCTTTGTGAGTCTGGAAAACGTGGTAGCTGCTTTACCGATGCGTTTGTTTAGCTCGGTATCGAGAGAAAGAGTGTCGGAGATCATTGAGCCAAGGTACACAAAGTCATGGACAACCTCCAGTTCATGCGCAGAGATTGTAATGCAGGGAGGTGAGTCCACATCCTGAACCGTGACCTGTGTTTTCTTAAGGCTGATCGTCAGTCCAAAATCTTGGCAGGCCTTGCTAAAATGATCCATGAGCTGCTGGAGATCTTTGGCAGAGTGGGTAGTGACAGCTGCATCATCGGCAAAGAGGCATCGTCAGCATGCTTCTAATACTACTTCAAATGTAGTTTTAACAATGCAAATGAAAGAGAACAGGCCAGCAGACAAGTTATCATCCTAACCAGTCTGTACAAAAGATAGAGAAGGGATGAGGAGGAAGGAGTTCTGTGATGGCTTGAGAGAGAAGGAAGGGTATGGAGGAAGAAACCATGTGAATCCTCTCTCCCCTGCTTCAGCCAAAAGAGTTGAGGCTTGTCCCACTCCCAGTCTTTCCACATAGTTGAAAAAAATATGTTTATCCAAACGGTGAATATGCACCTGGAAAGATGCAAACATATCTTAAAGAATTAATCACGAGGAAAAATGCAATTAGAGCCTGACAAACCAGTACATTTCTGGAGTGCTGCCAAGAGTGGTAGAAAATTCCAGTCTGGGATCAAACTGTAGCCATGAAAAGCCCGTTGTGAAAGGATGTGTGAAGAATATTGCAACGTGTTACCAGAAAGGTGTGCACAGGTGCACGCTGCACCCACCTTCCTATCTTGTCAGGACTTTGGCCATTGTTTCCAGGGAAAAAAGTAGAATTCTGGAGTATAACCCTGCCTACCACCATAATTCTGTTTTCTTACTCTGGAGCTCAAAAAGCTTTTCATCAATATTATTGGGCAGTCTGTGCCCTGCATTGCACAGTATGCTATTTTTATCTGTTTATAGCACTGCCCAAGAGAGATGTTTGCTTTGACACGGTTTATATACTGTAAAAGGTCATGGAGTCAAAACTGTCAGGCTGTGGAAATCATACAGAAGGGTTTACATAACCAGTGGATATATGATGGTGGTTCTTGTC
The DNA here is from genome assembly GCF_035046505.1 of Tiliqua scincoides. NCBI lineage: Eukaryota > Metazoa > Chordata > Lepidosauria > Squamata > Scincidae > Tiliqua > Tiliqua scincoides. Next base: position 196,792,137 of record NC_089822.1, read on the forward strand.
GATGAGAGAATCGCTCGTTCTGGAATTTGGGTCACACTTGCATCATCATTCTTTTGCATGATGATGTGGTTTGGCTGCAGGCATTTCAATGTAAAGATGAGCTGGTGCAGACTCCACTTCATTACAGGGATGGTTTATTGAGGTGGCCATTGGAAAGTACCCAATCTGATCAGTTTAAAGAGCTCCTATGATGCTGAAAGAAAAATCCTGCAGATACAGCATACTGTCCACGTAAATAAAACTCAGGTGCTGGGGCACAGAAGCTGCTATGCACTTTTACTGATAATCCCTCCATGAAATAAGGCAACAGTCTAAAAATCTGGTTTGTTTCTTTTCTCTCATGAAAAGTACACATAAGCTCACCATTGAGGAGTAAATTCTTACATGAATGTTCATAGGTTGGTATCTCATTTTCATTCATGCTGCTTAGAGCCCAATACTGTGAGAGCCACTGCACCAGTACAATGGCTCATGGGAGTGCATGTTGGGACCATCCTAGCACAGGAGCAGAAGTACGGTTGGGATCTGATGCCTGCTTCACTTTAGAAACAGAAGTAGCTGTCAGTACAGATGCATCAACAGAAGATCTCCACCCTGACACAACTGCTATACATAGGAGGGGGATTCTGTTATCATGCCAACATTGCCTAGATCTGTCGAGTTCTACTTTCAGCACAGTAACACTGATTGGCACAGCCTGAGGGTGAGTAAGAGTTATGGAATTCAGTTTCACAATTCAGTCCACACCTGCCAGACACCTGCCAAAGTGCTCCTAATAGGTTTAGCTGTAAATAAGGATCAATCTGGAAATTGGATATGTGTGACCACTTTATGCCAATCTTTGCATGGGTCTGCTCAAGCTCATATACTTTTTTTGTTTTGTTTTGTGAATTGGCTTGTTGTCAGAATGGCGGTGCAGGTGTTGCTTCACACTTCTTGCTCTGTGTTCCCATCTGGTCACCTACCCCTTACTTCCAGTGGTTGTACATTCAGATCTCATCCTGAAACTCGGTCTACTGGGAAAGTCAAAGGCAAGTGTGTTGTCCCATCAGAATAACACAATATATGGTGGTTTTGTACCCCTCTTCCTTATTCAAACATCACTTCAGAACTGTTTAAATGTGCAGTCATGCCCCTGCTTTTAAATGTCTTATTTGCATTTTTGATATTTTTCATCTTGAAGACTACCAAGTCTCATCTAGATAATTTTCAACATTGTACAAATTACACAAGGAAAGAACTGCTTTCCACAAGGAAAGAACAGAGGGGGGAAACAAAAAAAAACACCTGCAAATCTCTTTTGAACCAGGGACAAAAAACACAGAGAAAAGTAAGGAAGATGGAGAACAAATAAAATAATAAAGATATAAGGTGCCTATCAAATCATCTGGATTGTGATCCTGTTCACCACAAATGCCTTTTCCTTTTCACCACAAATGTACCACTCAAAGTGGTACAATTCTCAGCTGCGATGATACTTCACAAATTTCCAGCTGTTGAAAGCTAATGAAAGCTTTTTTCATTAAAATAGAACACAGAAGAACATGATTAGGATGAGAGCTGTGGCAGGGGCAAGTTCTAAAGCCACCCTACCCACTGGTGACAATTTCTTCTTTTTTGGATACCCCCCATTCCTGTGTTGTTCTTTCAAAAGGAAGTAAAATGAAGGGGCTAATGATGCACACATTTAATGCAACCCTTTGTTTTTGTATGGAATGCAGGAAATTTAGAGGGTCAAGAATGGTTGGTAATAACTGGTAAAGGCAAGAGTCTGGTCATGGCAGCATTGTTTGCTTCCTTGTTATCTTAATTTCATTATTCATGCATAAGTGCTTATCCTGTCCCATGGTTCAGCAGACCCCAAAGAATTTGGTTTAGCCTGTTGTAATGTTCAACAGGATCCACATTCTCTGCATCTGGCATCCAGATGGGAAGCATTTGTTAAATTTGTTTGAGGGTCTGGCTAGCAGATGGGAAACTGCACAAATGTGCTATTCAGGTCCAACACCATGAAGCAAAGAAGAGCAATCATTCTATGCTTTTCTCTTGCCCTGAATCAATAGTTGGTTTGGTATTTCCCAGGAAGTGAGCACTACGGCTCTTTCTCTGTGGGACATTCTTGGTTTAATGAAAGAAAAAAGCAGTCAAGAGAGGTAGCTAGTCCTATCAGAAAGCTAGTAACAAGTGAGTTCTAGTACATTAATTTTAACTTTGGAACATCAGTAGATACACACAGAGTCGTACATGGTACATTAGCCCAGGCCCATAAAGGCTTTTATAAACCCAAAGTGGGTTTAATTGAATAAAATATAATTCACTTGATCTTCTTCTTCTCAGTCTTAGTGTTAAAAGCTGCAGAGAGCTTTCATTTGTTTCCTTCGTGCTCTGGCTGTGAAATGTACTGCAAGATGTGCCAGCTCAACTTGTGCACACATTGCAACATAAAGCTGTTTTCAGGGAGACATGAATTTCCCTGATGACCCCTTTCCTGCGAATCATTTCTGACTCTAGGGCCCATGCTCTTTTTTCTGCAGAACTGCCATCATTGTGGCTAGCATGAATTCATAGATCAAATAGAATCCAAGGCATGCTGAAATAAAAGCATCCTAAATTTCCAAAGATCCTTCCTCATCTAGGAAGAATACCCAGAGGTTGCTCAGTTTCATATAATAATTCACATAATTAATGCACAGATTCATTTTCTGTAGCACATATTGAGAGGAATCTTTTTTCTTAAAAAATAAAGATTAAAATTTTTTTTTTAAAGTTCGACCATTGGTTGAAAACCAGGTGGAATGCATCCCTATTTCAGGGCTATCCTAGGCTTTTGTAGAACATGGAACTTCACACACACACAGGACCCGTTCCAAGAAGTATTGACCGGTCTTGGTCATTTTCCTTCACCAATAACTTTGTACAGTGGACTCCTTAAGAACATAAGAACAGTCCCACTGGATCAGGCCATAGGCCCATCTAGTTCAGCTTCCTGTATCTCACAGCGGCCCACCAAATGCCCCAGGGAGCACACAAAACAACAAGAGACCTGCATCCTGATGCCCTCCCTTGCATCTGACATAACCCATTTCTAAAATCAGGAGGTTGCACATACACATCATGGCTTGTAACCCGTAATGGATTTTTCCTCCAGAAACTTGTCCAATCCCCTTTTAAAGGCGTCCAGGCCAGATGCCGTCACCACATCCTGTGGCAAGGAGTTCCACAGACCAACCACACGCTGAGTAAAGAAATATTTTCTTTTGTCTGTCCTAACCCTCCCAACACTCAATTTTAGTGGATGTCCCCTAGTTCTGGTGTTATGTGAGAGTGTAAAGATGCTCTCTATCCACTTTATCCTTCCCATGCATGACTGCTTGAGATCAAAGGCCCCAGGTCAGCCCATTTGTCAGCTCCAGAGGAGAACTGGAAGAAGCATTCAGTGGTTCTTTCTCCCTGACTCTACATTACAGCCATTAAAGAGATCAGCAGGGAACTTTCACATGGATTGATGGCAGCAAAGTGAACACCATCAAGCAGAACTGACTCAGGGCTAACAGATGCAGCCGAAATGTGTTTCAGTCAACACAGCTTGGATTGCTTGCATGCTGTTGCTGTCCTTGCCTTACTATGCGCCTATGATAGTTTAGAGCCCGTGCCTTTGTATTGATTCTGGAGACGCACAGCCTGATCCTATGCATGTCTACTCAAAAGTAAGTTCAATTAGAGTCAATGGGGGTTACTCCCAGGAAAGTGTGGATAGGATTGGGCTATCATGCCAGCTTACTGCTGGTGTGCACTGTCGCAAACATGCTGTAAGGCATGTTTGTGAGCCCTAGTGCCGGGCAAGTGCCGGTGGTAGCCCAGCGCTGGCTGGCACTGGGCTACCGCCGAGCAGGCACCTGACCTCCGCCGCAGACCGCTGAGCAGCAGAGAGGTAAGTGGGCATGGGGGGAGGCGGGGAAGAGGCATTCCGGGGACGGGGCAGGTGAGTGGAGAGAGGGCGGAGGGCAGAGAGGAGGCGATACGAGGAAGTGGGAAGAGGGCAGGGGGAGGTGTGCCTGGGGGAGGGAGCAGGGAGGGAGGGAGGTGAGACTGGTGAAGCAATGCTCCACAGCATCCAAAGCCTCCTCGTCGGGTTCACCACCTAACATGGAGGCATTTGATTCACTGCCAGCCTTTTGTGGGGCTACTGCGTTTACCCAGGGGAAGGGGATGAAAGTTCCCTTCTCCCGAAGTGCAGCCTGTGGCTTCTCAAAGCGCGCAGGATGCAGTGGCAGCCATTTTTGGCGCTGCCACAGTCCCACACCCCGGGCAGTTCAGGACTGGGCTGTCAGAGAGGGCAGGCTTGCTGCTACAACCTTAGCCTAGAGCACCTTTATGTAGGAATACGTATATACATTCTTAAGCAATAGCAGTAGCTTGATCCTGTATTTCTCATGCAGTTCAGAGTTAGGAATGTACTTTGTCATGTTTGACTCCTTTTATCAGTCACGAGAACAATGTAATGTGGACACCTGTATCTGGTGAAGGGGTTCATAGAGGCTAATAAACTATGTGCTTTCTCCGAGTGATGTGCAAGTAAGCCAGTATCTACATTACTTTATAGATGCAAAAACCAGACACTGTTGTTTTTTTTAAAGACCCACTGGCTAATGAGTTTGGGAAAAGGTTGAGGAAACTTCCACAAAAGGAGTTATCCATTTGTTCATGGTTGTGATGGTACTATGTTTATAGCTCCAACTATCTTTTAGTGGGCTTAGCAGGCTTAGGTCTCTCCAAGTTGGGTTCTTTTCAACTTCAGTGTGCTAAAGTTGAACTAATGGGATAGACCACAGACACAAAATTGTAACTGAAACAAATCAGTTTATTGATTTCTGTAAAATGTAAAGAAGAAACCACGATTACGGAACAAATAAAGACATTTGCAATGCACTCCAATGTGAGTTTACTGAGGAAAAAGTTCCACTCTGTTCAGTGGATCTTGGTGTAGATCCAAGAAGTCCCATAGTATTGGTGGAGACTTTCCCTGGGGTAAGTAAGCAAACATTTACTTACCCTGAGGAGACCTGTCAAATCCCCCCCCCCCTGGATACAGCACATCACTGGCAAAGCTCGGGGGGGGAGTGGGGGTATTTCATGGCCAATCATGATTCATAAAGCAACTATTTTTTTGGGCAGGAGGACTGGTCTAGAGGGTAGAGCCTCCATTTGCCTGAAGATAACATCTGCAGGTCGCCAGTTCGAGGCCACCGGCACCATGCAAACTTGCAGCAGCTGACAAGCTGAGCTGAGTTATTCCATCTGCTCTGAGCGTGGGAGGATGGAGGCCAGAATGTGAAACCAGATCAGAAAGAAACATCTGAATGTTGTGGTTCTTGGAAGATAGAACCTTCTTTCAATTGTAAAAATCCCTATGGGGATTTAAATAGCCTGCCTATGTAAACCGCCTTGAATAAAGTCTGAGGAGAAATCTGATGACCAAGAAAGGTGGTATATAAATACCTGTTATTATTAAAGGAAAGGACCCATTTTGTGTGGGTGGTTTGTAGACCAACCAATTGTCCTGATATATATGGAGAAGGCAGGGCTGGCTCACAACCTCCTGCTACCTAAGTCAATGTGCCAAATACTTCTCTCTTACTTGGTGATGCACCAGCTTCTACTCCTTTCACTCTCAGGGTTGGAAAAGGAAGAGAGAGACAGAGCAGAAGCCAAAATGTGAAGATATGAAGAATGGCAAACTCCTCTCCTTCACACTTCTTCCATCATCCTTCTCTTCCTTTTCCAACCCAAGGAACAGTGGAGGTGACTGGGCAGACAGAGTGGGTACCCCCTGCCAATTTGTTGCTTGAGGCAACTGCTTCAGTTTGCCTCATGGATAGATCAGCCATGGGAGAAGGAATTCTCAACTGAGGAAACCTTAGGAAGGAGGCCTTTTGCTTACTCAGCTATTAATTTTGAATGATGAGTGACAAAGACATTTCATTGCAATTTTAACCACTCTACAGAGGAGTGATTTTTTTGTCTAGTATCATGGACAAATTACCTACCATGGTATATGATGAATTAGATATACAGTACTGCAGTGAAGGCCCTAATTGCAATTATAGTGGCAACAAATTTCAGCCAATAGGGCATGCCATGGCCAATAGGGCAAGCTAATATACTGGCTCAGTGATGCTGTGTCTCTTTGCCTAAGGCTAGCACTGATGCCCAGTACCTAGTTGGATACTGAAGCCTCCAAATACATGCATGTGCCAGACCTCCTCCTGAACTTTTGCAGCATAATCTTCTTAGAGCTGTGCTCCAGTTGCTCTGGATCCTTTGTTCAGGTTTAATGCAGTACCCCAGTTTTACGTTAATTCTGATGTATCCTCAGCTGAGCCTGCCCAGATACTGGATATTCTTGGTGATGGAGAATCCAGGTTGTAAGCAAGCAACTACTTGCAAGTAGGACCATCGTCCCCTTTACCCAGCATAAGTTGAGTTTTTTGGTGGGCTGTTATTATTCAGACATTGTTTGAGATGCAGAAGAAAAGTCTTCTGAGTCTCAAGTCAATTGTAAAAAACTTTGCTTTTATAGTTTCATTTCCTGCCTTCTCCTTAAGGAGAACCTTGTTGAACATATAGTTTTTCTTCAGCTTCCTGTTGACTTCTCCTTCAGAAGATTCAGATCATACTTTCCATTAACTCAAGATCTTCATTTGGAGCTTTTCAACCTTTTATTTATTTATTTATTTATTTATTTTGCAAGTAACACTTTTCCAGTTATCACCCACTGTCACCAAAGATGATAGCTGTGCACAGGAGTGGGTGGCTTGTCCCACACTTAGGGGGACTCTGCACTCTCCTTTTCCAAACAGTGCCTGTATGAAGGACCAGGCAGCTGCACAGCCACATCTTTCTCACTGGTGCACCATTTCCTCAGCCATCTCCACTTTCAGCAGCGCAGGACCATGCAGGACAACACCACATGCTCAACATGGCAACAGGGCCAAGTGTCACCTGCCAAACTGTGAAGTACCACTAGTGGTTCTAGTAGCACTGGTAAAACAGTTTCATTGCCAGAGAAAGGTACCTCTGTGACATCATAGCAGCTCAGCAACAGCTTTTGGGATGATGGTGCCACAAATATAAAAATGATTCATATTTCATTATTTTGGATTCTGCCTGTCTTGTCTGATAATGCAACACCTACTCTTGAAACAGTGATCCTGATCTTTATTAGAGATGGAGGAGAGATAAAAACAGTTATCAGTCTATTGCTCCCAGTAAGCCATGGACACTGGAAATGGCTGCACATCAGAATGGGCTATCCCCTTTCTTTCAACATATCCCGTTGTGCAGAGCCACCTGTTAAAAAGTGGCCCATAAAGAAAGATGTTCAGCGCACTGAGCGTTAGAGTTATTTAAACTGCTAGGTAGCCTTTGACCCTTCACAGCTTCATTCATCTCCTTTGCAGTGAGTCAGGACAAAAAAAGGCCCTGATCACACCTGTGGAAATGAAAGTCAAAATCTTCTCAGTGATTATTTTTATCTCTTACAGCCAGCTAGGACTTAACAGCTTTTATTCTCAGATTCCCTTTATTTTGATGTAAATCATTTGAAATACATGCACAGGCAGAGCTTACCGAGCTCCATAAATTCCTATCTTTTCCTTCTACAGTTTGCTCCAGGCACTCTGCTCTTGGCTGTTACAAAAATAGAACCTAATCCAATAATAAAACCCAGAGGCCATGATTCAAAATTCTATTTCATGTAACAATAAAAAAAGTTTGTGTTATCAACCCCGATTCTAGCTCAGTAAGGGGTAACACAGCAAGGGAAAACATGGTGAATCTATAGTATCTTCCCTGTCTTTTAAAAATGTGTGATATTCCCATTTGAATGAAATGGGGAATTTCCAGAATATATAATGGAGCATACTTTGAAATGTTAGTGAAGCTTGTAAACAAACTTATGGGTCGACTAGTTTCTGTGTCCTTGTTCCTCTCTGACTCCAACTTTCTCACCTCCCCATGATCACCTTTAGAGAAGCAGAGTTGTTTTAATGGTGGTCAATGTTCTCTAGGAGCTCTCATGGCTGATTTGATCACACATTTGCAGTACAGTCCACTGACAGCATCACATTCCCAGGAGTTCTAATTCCTGTTTGTTCTGAGGCTCATGCAGTAAATCAGTGGCCTTGCTGAGGCTAAACCAAGTTGACTCTGAGAGATCCTTTCTATGTAGTAGTCAATAACTATGGCAGCCTAAATCACTAATTTATAATAACCATGAGCAAAATAAAATTCTGCACTGTATAACTGAGGGCCAAACTAGATGTGAGATTAAATGCATCATTGTCTAGTTAAAGTCTTTAATGTGCTTGCAAGAAACAGCTATGTGGGGCCTTTGTGCCTTTAATAGTTGTGTGAGAGGTATGACCTGAAGCTTTGTCCAGCATGGAAATACAGTGATAGCAAAAGATTCACTTGTTGATTCCTGCCTCTTCTGCTGCTCTGATGGAGTCACTGCTTTAAAAGGTTTCTGATACAACGTTTATATCTACACAATATTACTGCCTGGTAATGTGGAATTGAAATAGCATTGGCTGTGCACAGACCAGTCCCCAAATGTGGACCAAAAATACCTATGCCTGAACAAAAACGTTAATTTCTTTTTAATCATGTGCACAATAGATGCCACAATGGAAAATAAGCAGTACCATACCTCAGGGTAAATTATACTCGGGAAATGGTTAAATTATATTCATGCAGTTTCCCAGCCTATTCTGATCTGAGGATCATGCTACAACTTTCCAGGCATATCCTGATGCTTGTATGGCTTGTAGCACATTAATTAAAGATCAGTACCTGAAGGACTCTGAGCCAAATCCTGCCCAATGAGAAGTGCCACCTGCTTCCTTCTACCTGTTTCCAAACTGAAGGCTAAAGAAATGTGGAGAAAGTGGCATCTAAACGAGAACGCTTGTAGAACATTTGCTGAGTATGGTAAGTACATCAGGTGTGTTATCTTGATGTAATCTTTCCAGCAACCTTGTAAGGTAAGTATTATTATTACAACTGGAAAGGAGCGTGCCTAAGGCTGTCTAGTGAGTTCATGGCAGAAGTAAGATTTGAAATAGAGAAGTCCTCTATCGCAGTTCAGTCTGTTCAGTTCAGAGCCCAATCCTATCTTACCCCCCAACTGATGTAGCCATGCAAAAAAAGTACACTGTATCAGAGTGTGTGTGTGTGTGTGTGTGTGGGTATCAGGCAGCTTCAGAGGGAAGAGGAGAATTATTTCTCCTTTCCCCTCTAAAAGCCTCTCACTCCACATTGGGCCTCCTCAGACCTGCACCAGACCTGCATCCAAGGTTTGAAAAAGAGGGGATAGGATCCAGCATGTGCCATTGCTGCCAGATCCACCCCCTCCTACCACCTCCTCACACCATGCCTACTCCCTCCACCCAGTTTCACCCACCACCATCACCACTGCTGCCTTATGTTGCTTGGTGGGCATGTCTGTTGGCAGGGTCCATTGGCAGGGCTGCAGTTTCTAGCACCTTTTGTATTGGCAACCTTCAGTCTCGAAAGACTATGGTATCGCGCTCTGAAAGGTGGTTCTGGCACAGCGTCTAGTGTGGCTGAAAAGGCCAAGTTTCTAGCACCAGCACACGCAAAATGGTAGTGCTTCATGACAACCATTTTATGGCAGCAGGACTCTCACTATTGTAAGCCCTTATGATTTGCAGCCACTATGCTGCTCAAGCTCTCTGACAATAGGGTCACTTTAAAAGTGCTGGCCCTGTACCTACTCAGTGACCTTCCAGGAAAACAAGCTGCTGAGCAGGGACATGTGTTCTTTTTACAATCTGTAAGCATTTACCCTGAAATAAGAAAAAAAAAATCCTAGAAGAATTAAATGAAATGCATAACTCTGCCATCATTTCATGGAGCAAACTCCCTGGCTTTTTTGATGACATATTTCCAGATTCCTTGAGCCTACTGTATTTTTATACTCCATGTTACAAACATAGTCACATCCTTTTTAGCATTCCGTGGCTCTGCTATTTTTGCAGTACCATGATTCAGGGTATAATCTTCCTATTCAGACCAATTTACATCACAGCTATCTTTTTTTACAGCGATCTGTTTGAGGCTATGCCCGCTCATTGCCTGAGATTGTGTATAAATGTTCAAAGCTGCTAGTGGAGTTTTACCAAGATTGATTTTTTTCGGTATCATAACTGGAAATGAAATCTTACCAGTAAAATACACTTTTCTCTTTTCACCAAAGTCTGGGACAGATTGTACTGTGCATGTTCATCCTCAAAATTGTCAAGGCTAAAAGGAGAATATTCTGAATCTTGTTGATGCTAGTCGTACATAGGGAGTGTCCAACAGGGGTTATCTGGAAGACAAAAGAAATGGCATTTTTCCGCAGCTTCTTTTCCTCAAAACAGCTTATTGAGATTCTGTTTTAATAATAAAACAATATAGTAATTCATAACGTATCTGAGGTACATTAATAAAATACATTACAATTTCTCTTCAAAAGCTTCTCCTGTCCCTTTAGGCTAATCTGAAAAATACAGAATGCCAGAAGGGTAGAAAGAAAAGTAAAAAAAAAAAAAATCCCAAACAAACCACAATTGGACACAATATATTATGTAGAAAAAATATTCCAGAATAGAGTTAATCAGCTTTGTTTATAAATGAAACTGCTGGCATGATGGCTGAATTATATATACATGATGGCAAATACAAGTTTGTCTTAAAACTGTCTTTCTTCTTTTTCCTTCTCTGCTCCTTGTGTATGTTTATGGGAATGCACAGTGTGATGTTTCCAGATTGTGCGTTTTCTCTCCTTTAAATGACAGCCAACATTCCAAATAATCCATATGAAAATCCAAATTAGAACAGCAATGTCAGAGTTTTCATCTGTGTAATCGTAGATTCAGTTCTGTGGTGTTTTCCTATGTAGTTGTAGAAAATATGATGTGATATGATATGGCTTTCCTGCTCTACATTTTGGAGGGTGGAATTAACACTGTAACAGGCTAGCTCAGATGAAGCTTTGAAGTGGAGAAAGGAGAGTGCACTGCTCTGGCCCCACAGAGCTGCCTGTTTTTCCTAGTTTAACATGCTGGTTGGCAGCCTTAGCCCTGATCTGGGTGTTGAAAACAAAAGCTGCAGATTGCCTTTTCCTCCCTTCCCCTCCAGCTTGTTGAGTGGGATCAGATCTGCAACAGCTGGGGGGGGGGGAGGCAGGGGAGCTGCTTGCAACCCTGGAAGTGAGCAAAAGCAATGGCTTCCTTGGGCTGTGGAGGAACGTGTGACAGGAGGAGGCTTGTGCTGGGTAGGAGGTTGAAACCTACATTTATTAAAACTACTTCTTTGGGAAGTGTCACTCTCTAAAAGCATTCAAATATTGCTCAGACAAGCCAAAGTTGAGGCACTTTGTCAAGTGCCTGTTTCTCTCAAGGGACTTCACTACTATTCTAATATAGTAATATAGAGTTTGCTACTATTCACGGTTTCAGGCATCTGTGGTAGGTTTTGGAATGTGTCCTGTACATATACAGGGGGGACTATATCTGTGGATGCTGTACCATCGTACATAGCAGCATACAAGCCCCTCTAAGCCCAGCAGAGTACAAGCCCCTCTAAGCTCATGCTGCACAGGCCTGTTCAGAAACCTCACCCACCACAGGTGCAGCATATGACTGCATAAATAAATGGCTCATCAGGGAGAGATCCTCCCTCTGATTAGGGATGCTGTGTGCCTATTATCTCTCCCCAGTGTCCTGTCCTCTGAGAAAAAACTGGGAAGGCAAGACAAGGCTGGTTGAGATTTCAGGACCTTGGAGAACTCCAAATGAGCAATTTGCTCCAACATGGATACAAGGAGGAAGGAAGTCTCAAATATTCCTGCCCCAATCTACTACTCCCAGGCTTTGCCTGTTTTCCTGGAAACGAGAGAGATTGGCAGGGACAGCCATCTGGTCTGAAGCCTTGCACTGCTCCTTCACTCCATCACAGTCCTCTTGGCCCATTGAGGATGCCGAGGTGCAGAGTGAGGGAACGCATGGTTCTAGGCATAGATGGGGCCGCTTTCTTCTCAACAGGCTTGGATTTCAGCTCAGTGGGAATCGGTTCCAGGGTCTCTGTTTCTGGATTCTGTGGTACCAGAATTTCTGGGTCTGAAGTCTTTTTACTGGCAGGCCTAGGCCCAAATCCAAGTTTGGATTGGTCCTAGAGCTGGTTTTCTGACTCAACAGCTCTCAGGAGGTTGAACTCTGAGCTACAGCTCAGGTCAGGGACCGTGAAACTCAATGTAATATTTGTCAATGGATGCTGTACTCTTCCTTCTCCACCAGTGGCTCTCCCACTGACTTGTCCTTTCTCAGTATTCCCATATGTCTCTTCTCCCTTATTGTGTTCCCTCAGAAGGGGTTTGGGGAGGGCTTCATAGTGTGCATGCATGAAGATATGGCTTTCCAACTCCCTGCTACTGCCAGAAAGCGCATATTAACTCTCAACAGATTATATGTATTTACAAAACCTTAATGATCATTGGCCTTCATTCCAAGACTTTCAGCTATTAAGGACTAGGAATGGTTGAAGCAGATCAGCCAGGGAATTGGACTGGATTACACCAGAAAGAAAAAGATATAAGGTGGTTGGAAAAGGAGGCAAATATGTAGTAAGAAAGGGCAAACAAAGGAGACAAAAAGAGAAGGTAATCGTCAAGATTTGGTAGGGAAGCAAGCAATGCAAGAAGAGGAAGGCCAGAACTAAACTGAACCATGAGCAATTTGAAGGTTTTCAATAAGTTGGTCCATATAGTGGGAAGGGAATGATGTGTTGATTTTAAAGAGAAAATAAAATCTGGTGGAAGTCTCAATAAACTGATATATACATGCATATATGCACTCATGCATACATGCATCTAACACTTTTATAATGGATTTGCAGTGATGAAAGTGTCTTTCTATAATTGAGAATGCTATTTTTCTTCAAGAAATAAAATGTTCAAGCGCTTCTAAGATGAGCTCTTTACTGTAACATTTAAATAATTACACCTTTAATGTCTTTATTAATACTAATCATTTCCTTCTGCAGTGAAACCTCTTGAAGACCTTGCACTGGCACTTTACTGCATTGCTATTAATGAAAAAGAACTTCATTGCCCTTTGACCCCTGCTAACTGGTTAAGAGGCACTTTTTCAAGTGGGTGCTCCTCTTTTATTTAGCAGGGGGAGAGTAACTGGCCCACCTCACCCCAGCAGTCTTTTCTAGTGGCTGTCTGCTGGTGTTGCATCTTTTTAGATTGTGAGCCCATTTGGGACAGGGAGCCATTAGATATTTGATATTCTCTGTAAACCACTTTGTGAGCTTTTTGTTGAAAAGCAGTATATAAATACTGTTGCTGTCGTTGCCCTTGCAGAATGAATAAATGGGATCCCATTTAACAGCTTGCTCTGCTAAATCTGTTGTCATATTCCAAAATTTGGATGGAAGGTCATAATCAAGTTGTCAGCAGTTCATTCTCTAGAATACATCAGTGGCACAAAAAACCATGAAGATGCTCTCATGGTAAACATTATTCCTCATGAGCCTTCAGGAGGAGGTAGAAGGGACCCTAAGGGTGTAATCCTGAGGTGCCCATGGCCCGGTGCAAGTCCCTTCTCGCAATCCCACATCGCAAATATGCTGTAAGGTATGTTTGCGCCTCCTCAGGAGGATGCCGGACCAATGCACAGAGGTACACTGGCCTGCAGAGGCTGACACAAGCCTCCACGCTGGCTTCCTCGGTGAGGCTTGTATCAGCCCAGCTGGGCTGACACAAGCTGCTGGGGTGGGCAGGGAGGAGGCGGAGAGTTGGGAGGGTGGGGAGCAGGAGGCAGGGCTGGGATCCATAAGAACAGCCCCACTGGATCAGGCCATAGGCCCATCTAGTCCAGCTTCCTGTATCTCACAGCGGCCCACCAAATGCCCCAGGGAGCACACCAGATAACAAGAGACCTCATCCTGGTGCCCTCCCTTGCATCTGGCATTCTGACATAACCCATTTCTAAAATCAGGAGGTTGCGCATACACATCATGGCTTGTACCCCATAATGGATTTTTCCTCCAGAAACTTGTCCAATCCCCTTTTAAAGGCGTCCAGGCCAGATGCAGTCATCACATTCTGTGGCAAGGAGTTCCACAGACCAACCACACACTGAGTAAAGAAATATTTTCTTTTGTCTGTTCTAACTCTCCCAACACTCAATTTTAGTGGATGTCCCCTGGTTCTGGTGTTATGTGAGAGTGTAAAGAGCATTTCTTTATCCACTTTATCCTTCCCATGCATAATTTTGTATGTCTCAATCATGTCTGCCCTCAGGCGCCTCTTTTCTAGGCTGAAGAGGCCCAAACGCAGTAGCCTTCCCTTTTTAAGGAAGGTGCCCCAGCCCAGTAATCATCTTAGTCGCTCTCTTTTGCACCTTTTCCATTTCCACTATGTCCTTTTTAAGAGGTGGTGACCAGAACTGGACACAATACTCCAGGTGTGGCCTTACCATCGATTTGTACAATGGCATTACAATATTAGCTGTTTTGTTCTCAATACCTTTTCTAATGATCCCAAGCATAGAATTGGCTTTCTTCACTGCCGCAGCACATTGGGTCGACACTTTCATCGACCTATCCACCACCACCCCAAGATCTCTCTCCTGATCTGTCACAGACAGCTCAGAACCCATTAGCCTATATGTGAAGTTTTGATTTTTTGCCCCAATGTGTATGACTTTACACTTACTGACATTGAAATGCATCTACCATTTTGCTGCCCATTCTGCCAGTCTGGAGAGATCCTTCTGGAGCTCTTCACAATCACTTCTGGTCTTCACCACTCGAAAAGTTTGGTGCTATCTGCAAACTTAGCCACCTCACTGCCTACCCCTGTCTCCAGGTCATTTATGAAGAGGTTGAAAAGCACCGGTCCCAGGACAGATCCTTGGGGCACACCACTTTTCACCTCTCTCCATTGTGAAAAGTGCCCATAGACACCCACTCTCTGTTTCCTGGTCTTCAACCAGTTCTCAGTCCAGGTGAGGACCTGTCCTCTAATTCCCTGACTGTGGAGTTTTTTCAGTAGCCTTTGGTGAGGGACCGTGTCAAACGCCTTCTGAAAGTCTGGATATATAATGTACACGGGTTCTCTTGCATCCACATGCCAGTTGACCTTTCCAAAGAATTATATAAGGTTCATGAGGCAAGACTTACCCTTACAGAAGCCATGCTGATTCTCCCTCAGCAAGGCCTGTTCATCTATGTGTTTTGAGATTCTATCTTTGATGAGGCATTCCACCACCTTACCCGGTATAGATGTTAGGCTGACCGGCCTATAGTTTCCTGGGTCCCCCCTCCTTCCCTTTTTAAAAATTGGTGTGACATTTGCTATCCTCCAATCTTCTGGCACTTTGGCCGTTTTGAGGGACTTATACTGGATCCCAACCCTCATTCCCAGGGAGTTTGAAGCAGAGTGAAGCCGCTCTGTTCTCCCCGGACTTGGGCCACCTCAGGAGGTGGCACAAGTCCAAGGAGACCCATAGGGGAAACGGCAGCTTACCCAGAGGTAAGGGGAAATGTTTCCCCTTGCTTCTGGCTGAGTCGCCTTGGGCCCCTATCTTGTGCTGGATACCTCACAAGCCTGTTGGCTTGCCTGTTCCAGCGCAGGGTAGGGTTGTGCCCTAAATCGCCTCACCTCTTCCAATCAACTCATCTTCTGGTGACTAACCTTCCATTCTGTTGTTTCCCTAAGGATTGTTCTGCAGTGCTTGAGGCCTGTCTTAGAAAAGCAGGGTATGTCTTTGAACCTGGAGCTTCTTAATGTGGCAAGAGTGTTGCCAATGACCTCACAATGAACATGCAAGATCTCACCTAACTCCATTTTGGTTCCTTAGCTGACAGTCCTGAAAGTCAGCCTGAACTTTGCCCTGGAGGTGTGAAGGCAAGTTTCCCTCTAATGAAGATAATGCTAATACAGGGGCCATTGATTGGAACAGAAACCTGTAGCACCGTAGCACTGTGTGTTATCTTCCTTGCAAATTTTGACTCACCGCCTTGGTATAATCTCACAAGCACATGTCTTCAAGCCCAATAAATTAATGTCCCAATACTATCCCCCACCAGCCCAGAACATGCAGTGCCACCAACAAAGCACATCCTGCATGCTACTGCAGGGGGGGGGGGTAGGTGAGTGGGAGACCAGACAATCTGGGAGAAGCAAGTAAAAAAATTTTTAATTACTCTCCATAGGTTGCCTGGCCATCAGTGGGACTCCTCAGACCTACGATAGCTCTTTTGCCCCAGGCCAGGAAAAGGGCATAGGATTGCAGCATGACTGCTGCTGCTGAGATATTCCCCCTCCCACCCTCCCACCACCAGTACCATACCTTCTCTGGTGGGCATCCAGGATCTGTTGGAAGGTGTGCAGAGCCTCTAGCCATTTGTGCCAGTAGCGCCAGAGTGTGTGATAGCAACGCATGTTTCGCGCTGCAGTAACTGGACTTACTTCAGCGGACCACAAGATCTGCTACTGTAGGCCCTGCATAGGATCAGACTGTAAGTCTATCCAGTGGCCACTTGGATGGTCTTTTCAATCTCCTTCTCTAGCATGTCTCTCCCTCCAATGACCTAAGCATGAAGGCTGCCCACACCCTGCCATATATTTTGTCCCTTAGGAACCTCTCTGACTTGGTTGCAGTTAAGCCTTTGCGCCCTACTGGGAGAACACACCTTAACTCAATCAAGCCCATGAAACTTCTGGCTGCACACTCGGGAGATGTTATAGATACAATACAAGAATGACTTTGTTTTCATTGTCCAAAGTCCTATAGCTACCCCTGCTCTGACAGCAGAATTTGGGGCATTTTCTTCCCCACTTAAGGCATCCATGCTGTCCATTTTGGTAGTCTCTTCCCCTCAATTAAAACTTCCACTCTACCTGTTTTTAATGAAATTTTTCCTACTTGGAGAGTCTCTTTCCTTGGTAGATGCTCTACTTCCAGAGGAGTTACTGTCACTGACCAGCAAAGGTCACCTTTTTAGGCTGTGTTTTTCCTTTATTCCCCAGGATCTGAAAACATGCAACATGGCCTTGCATTGCAGAAAGATATGTACCTAAGTCTACCAAAGAGACTAAAGATAGGCAATTTCAGCCCATCATAAAGAACCCTATTGAAAGATATTGCCTCAAACCCTATTTTTCCATTCCAGGGGAACACTGATTACTCATCACCCTGGTGAGTACATGACTTTTTTAATGCAACTAATCTAATCGACCAAACTGCAAGACTTTTGTAAGACTACACTGGGCAAACAGATTGAAGTAAGACCTACTATGAAGGTTTTCCCTTAAAATATCTTCCTATTGGCACTATTTCTCCTTTTTCAGGGGGTAAATGATTACTCCTCATCCCTTGGGGGAACTACCAACACTCTTATATTGTAAATGCAATTTACAATGTTGTAAATCTTCTTTGGGGTGATTGCTTATATGTCCCTGTTTCATTCTCTTCTCTTTTTAAAGGAGATGTAATTTTTACCTCTTAGCTGGGCAAGTAAATTGAATTAAGATCTACCATGAAGAACTTGCTTTAAAGATATTGCCATAAACATCATTTTCACCCTTCATTTCTAGGGACTCAGGATTACTTTTTGCTTCATGTGGGAATTTCTGACTCTCTTATATTCCAGTATTCAGCCAATTGAGCTTGTGAGTTTCCCTTTACTTGTGATAAGCCTTTGGGTGAAGTTCTATAAAAAGTAAAGACAAAAGGTTGTGGTTTAAGAACCATTAAAAGATCCTAGTCAATATACTTCTATGGGTTTAGAACTTTTGTATTCTTGCTGAAAGGCTTCTGAACTGTTTTAAGGTACCCTATAGGGTATTCAATATAGAAAATATTCAACAAGAATATATTCAATGCTTGTATTAAAGTAGCAATACTATGACCAATTACGTTTTGATCCAGTTAGTTGTTTCTTTTGAGGGCTATTACTCCGATTGATTTTTTTGCCTTTGTTGGGTAAATATAGTTGTATATACATGATATAACTTTGATTCTATTCCAAGGTTACTATTACCTTCTTTCTATGCATTATAAGTTGTACCATAACTAACTAATTGCACAGATGAGTTTATTTTCAATCTATATTTGATCTTGATATTTTATTAAGGTCTTTGACCCTTCATTTCTTTTAAGGATGGACATTCTGTTCCTGTTGGAAGTGTGTAAGTAAGATGTGATCTTGATCCCATTGATTTTGTGATTTCTGCCTGGAGTTTATTACTTTGATAGATAGCAAGGAGGCAAGAGCAGAGAACTCAGTACCTAGAGTTCAGGTCCCCTTATATTACTCACACAAACACACATTTCCAAGAAATACCGTTAGGATTCTCTTGGGAGAGGGCAGCCTGTGAAATAAACATGCAAGTATATGGGAAGGGTTCAAGTCCCTACAGGGGAGTTCATAAGCTGGATTTCTTTTGCCAGGAGAGGAACTGGGATGAGTCATAAGGCAGGCAGGGAGCTACTAGCCCACTGCACAAAGATGTAGTTTGGAAGCCAGACAGGATGAGTTTGAGACCAGCCAAGGGGATTACCAGAATCATTCGTGTGCACACCTTATGTGTGACTGGCCAGATACACCCATGGCAGAGACAAAAGAAGGATGCAGGTCTTGGAAGTCAAACTAGCCTGTCTACAAAGCTGTTGTTTAACCATTCAGCCAGAACAGAAAAGTGATAAAGAGCACCACAAGGAATATTAAGCATCTCACAGCATCACAAAGAGGCACACCTGGCTGGGAGACTATAGCACATGGACAATCTAAGGGAAAAGTGCATGGGGCAGTGATGGGGCTTGCATGTGACACAGGGACCCTATTGAAGCATTCTTCCATTTAGCCACTCACTCACTCACTCACTCACTCACTCACTCACTCACTCAAACATCCTACTCTTTGCACAATTGCTGACACTTATCCCTGGCACTTATCCTATGTTGCCCTCCCTCTCTTCTGCAGCTCATTGCCTTGTACATCAAGGCAGTAGAGAACATGTGATTGATGACCAATGAGGAATGTCCTCCTATCACTAGAGCCTATGGAGTCAGAGAATGAGAATGATGCTGACAGACTCCTCCTCTCTCCTTTGCAGAGTCCCATCCTGGTGCTGTCAGAGATAGGAAACTAGTTGGGGAGAAGGGATCCCTATCTGGCATAACTGTAATTGCACTGGCATCCAAGAGCATATGCTATATCCTATGCCACAGGGAGCCCAATCCAATCTTGGGCTTACGGTAGCAGGTCTCACGATCCACCACTATTAAAGATACAGTGTAGTGTCACAAGAAGCTGACGGAACATACCAAGATCCAGGTCTACATAGCTTGCGTCCTGAGTACACTTCTGTACTGCAGCGAGTCATGGACTCTTCGCTCACAACAGGAGAGGAAACTGAGCGCTTTCCACATGCGCTGCCTCCGACGCATCCTCGGCATCACCTGCCAGGACAAAGTTCCAAACAACACAGTCCTGGAACGTGCTGGAATCCCTAGCATGTATTCACTGCTGAAACAGAGACGCCTGTGTTGGCTTGGTCATGTCGTGAGAATGGATGATGGCCGGATCCCAAAGGATCTCCTCTATGGAGAACTCGTGCAAGGAAAGCGCCCTACAGGTAGACCACAGCTGCGATACAAGGACATCTGCAAGAGGGATCTGAAGGCCTTAGGGATGGACCTCAACAAGTGGGAAACCCTGGCCTCTGAGCGGCCCGCTTGGAGGCAGGCTGTGCAGCATGGCCTTTCCCAGTTTGAAGAGACACTTTGCCAACAGTCTGAGGCTAAGAGGCAAAGAAGGAAGGCCCATAGCCAGGGAGACAGACCAGGGACAGACTGCACTTGCTCCCGGTGTGGAAGGGATTGTCACTCCCGGATTGGCCTTTTCAGCCACACTAGACGCTGTGCCAGAACCACCTTTCAGAGCGCGATACCATAGTCTTTCGAGACTGAAGGTTGCCAATACAAAGTGTCACAAAAGGCATGCTACTGTTGTGCACTGTGGGACCACCAGCACAAATTGCCAGAGGCTCTGTGCACGCATCAATGGCTCACCCAGGTTGCACCAAAGTAGTTAAGGTGGTGGTGGTTTGGGAGAGTATCAGGGCAAGCAGCAGGACAGGCAGGGGATGTTTCAAGGGTGGGAAGAGGTGGATCTTTGTGGCAATTGCACAAAGTATCCCAATAGTTGGGATACTATTCCTCTTTCCCTGGCTCTACACACTCCTTCTGAGGCTCATTGGACTTATTGCCAGCTAAATAGATAGGTTTGCCTAGGAAAAGAGTGCCAAGGACACATTGCCACAACTGAAAATGGCCTTGATTTTACCACAACTACCCAGACACCCCAAGATGAGGACATGAGCATCAAGACCCCTTTGATTGTTTCTAAGCCATGAGGGGAACATGCAGGAGGAAGCAATCCTAGATATCCAAATTACCACTTGGTGATTTGAAATAATGGAACTTATTTCCATGAAGTGTATTCACAATTGTGATAATAGTAATCTGACAATCTTAGATATCAAATTGCTTAGTTAGGGGACATAATTATAGCAATGAATGGCAGAAGCTCCTTCAGAGCTTCTTGAGTTTTTTATTGAAACACTTCAACTCTGTGGTCTGATTCACAGTATCTGCGAACTCTAGTGAGGTGTGTAGCAGTACATCACAGGCTGCCAACCTGCAGCAGGAGTGCCACAAAAGGCACAGGCAGGAGGGAGTTATGGCACCCCTGGACAAGAGCAGGAGGTCACATAGGACTGACTGTAGCTTAGAGTTGGGCCTTCATTACTGCTGTCTTATGCTGTGCTGCAGTTCAGCTAAGTAGACAACTTGTACAGGCAAGAATTACATCAAGGCACAGAGAAGCTACCTGTGTATTCATACTGTAATGTAGTCTGTGAATGCGACTGGCCAAATGATTCTTACCGAAAAACTGGCCACCACCAAAGTACAGCTTTCTGTTCTAAAGTAAACTATTCTAGACAGGAAGATCTCTCTGCCTAGTGTGAATGTAGTGCCAGAATCATTTTTGCATTGTGTACTGTGCTTTCTCTGAGTTGCCATATTTTTCCATTCCAGTCTATGGAGGCCTGGATGGCCAGTGTGATGCAAGCTAATAAAATAAACACATCATGTTGCAGCATTCATGAATGATTTATTCAGTAGTTATAATAGCTCATCAGCAACAATTGCAGATTCACTCAGCACACTGGTCGTCTCATTCTGAATTACTTTATTGAATCTGTTTTAGTCATTTGCAGCCCATTTGGCAACCCTGAGAATAAAATCAATCCCAGAGTACCTACAAATCTTTTACTTTCCAGCCATGGCAATATTCTGCTTCATGTAAGAGTGAAGGTTTTGTGCATGTCAATAGCACTATCTCAATGCCAGATGGTGAAGAGTCAATAGTGACAGGTCCTTGAATCTTCTTTACTCTCAGCATATAATGCAAATGTGCAGTAATTCCAAATTCTTATTCTTAGCACGAATGTAAATAGTATTTATAAGTGCTGAACTTATATGTTGCATTCAAAGTCTTTCCTATTTTATCTCCTTCTCAACTGCAGGGGCATTCCTGGAGGGGGCACAGTGCTAAATATTGCAGGGTGCCTCAATGCACTGTGTAAGCTGCCCTTCCTCATGCCATCAGAGCCATTCTGGATGGCGAGAGTAACATGGAGGCATCTCCTCCACTTTGCTCTTGCCTCTTGGAATGGCTTCGATGGCAAGGAGGAAGGGCAACTTACATGGTGCATTGAAGTGCCCGGCAAATCTTAACAATAAGCTGTCCTCTGGGAATGCCAGTACTAAACAGTCCAAAGCCAGTGTATTGGAATCACAGAAGATCTGGTGAGGAGGTAGATGTGGTATCAGCAGTGGCCCCTTTAGGGGTAAGGCCTGGGCATCCAGCAGAGTGTGCTGCAGCCGCAGCCACCTGAAGACAATAGGGCCCTCAGGCATAAAAGCACCTGATGAAGGGAGAGTTTGGTGTGGGTAGCAGAAGGAGGAAAGCTTGAGGAAGGACAGACTGGGCTGAGGAACTGCTGATGGACTGATGTGTGAATAGACTTTGGAAGCTGCTGGAGCAGAAACTACTGGAGACACTAAGACTGGTGTTTGGCTGCTGTGCCCAAGATCTGCTGAGGACCAAGGAGCTGCTGTAGTGGCTGGAGGCTGCTGGCAGGAAGGAGGACCTCTGTAGGTTAAACAGGTAAGCTACTCTAGTGGTGGGATCCAGCAGTACTGCAGGGCAGAACCAGGGTTATTTTTGAGGAAAGAAGGGGAGCTAATTAGCTAAAAGTGGGCATAATTCTCCAGGTGCTTGGACTGGGAATCTGGCAGAAGAGCCAGTTTCTAGAAGGTAATCTGTAGATGGTCCATTATGTTGCCCCAAACTGGAGAACAAATGCCTATTTTTTTGTTGTAATGCTCCCTAAAGCAAGTAGCATTGCTCTTCATTCAAGAGGCAATTCCTCTCTATTCACTGCAAAACTTGATTATGGTTAAGGATTCAAGTATACTAGACAATATACAAACACACTTACAAATGGCTATCTCCAACATTGCTTGCAACCTCAGAACTCTGCAATAAAAAAGGAGCAAAATCAAGTAGAAATGGATGCCACAGACTGGGATAGTAAAAAAAAAAAAAGGGGGGGGGAGTACCAAAAATCTTTGAACTTTAGTTTAAAATAGAGTCCACTTTTGCTGGATTTTGTAGGCAGATGTCAAATTCATGGCAGACTGGGCTATATAATAATGAATTATTACAGCATTCATAATAACATTCATGGCACACTCACAGCTTAGGAGTTTCATTGTCTTTTCAATACAGCTCCACCACACAATTCACAAGGACCAGGGAGGGAAATATATTCCTGCTTTTCTTTGACAGAAACAGTTACTAGTTCCTTATTACATAGGCTGTCTGGTCCCTCTCTGAACAACCCCACCTTTCTTTCCCAGTAGATAAACATAGTACTTAACCCATAGCACTTAATTCTCCAATCCTGTGGCATTTTCACCCATTGCCTTTTTGTTATCAGATGCATGTCTCTGATTGACAGAGTGACTAATCCATTATAACCATGTTTTCATAATTAGTCCCTCTGAGCTATGAGTGACAGCTCTTCATCTGAGGTAAACCAAAGCCTGCTAGAATATGCTTTCACTCGCTGACAGCAAGGTGCAAAGGTACCCACAACTGTTAGAAAAGTTGTTGGGAGTTTTCTTTTGTTGTGTCTTCTGTAACTCTTCTGTTGATAACTGTGACAGGAACAAGGGCCAGGTTCTTATCAAGGTTGGCAAACGGCTCCACCCTGAATCTTCAGAGCACAGACAATAATAACTGGATGCGTAGAGAGGCAATTTTCTCTCATCTACAATGCATCAGCACAGATTCAAATAACCTGGTAATTATTTGGTGTGTTGTAAAGGTAAAGAACAAAAGGAACAAGCAAAACAAAAAAGAAAATTATTCCGGTGTTATGCTTACCTACATTTAATAGAACTATAATTTAATACATGCCTGAAATGAGGATGTTTTACTATTATGGTAGGAGGGTGTAAAGCTGTATTACAATTGGATTATGGCACAATCCTCTAGTGCCTCTATGCTGGTGAAGAGAGCACTTTGCCAGCGCAAACTATTGCAAACATGCTGTAAAGCTTGTGGCCACAGCATTGGAGTTATTGCGCTGGCAGGAAGACCCATGCTGCGCAGGACCCAGTGCACCCTAGTGTAGGTAAGCTTTGTGCCAAGCAATGGAGGGGTGGGGGAAGGGCAAGGAGGCGTCAGGGAATGGGCAGACTGGGTCCTGGGAGGGAGGCAGGATTGGCGGTGCTGGAGCGCACTTTATCCCCTTCCCAGGCCAGATCTGCCAACAAGAATCCACTTGGACTTGCACCAGCAATTTAGCGGGCATAAGTCCAAATAGACCCATTGCCACATTTGGGACTTTCACCATGGCAAGGGGACAAATGTCCCCTTACCTCAAGGAGATTTTCAGATTGCAATTTTCCTCGTCAGGATACAGCACAAGTCACACTTGCCCCATTGCATTAGCACAGGGAAATTTCAATAGGACTGGGCTGCCCATTAATTTACAAAGTACCTTTATATTCCAGGCTTTAACTGCTGTCCCCTACTCACCTGGTAAAGGGATATCTTTTAAAGTTGTAGTTCTCTAAGGAAGAAATCCAACTTTCTAGCCATGAGATAAGGGCAATGCAGCTTAGCTGTCAGGGAACAAGCATTCCCTTACCTTGAGGAGGCCTCTCTGACTGCTGCCCCACTGCAGGATGCAGCCCATATCCCATTGGCACAGCTATGTCAGTGCTGGAAAGTTGGTTAGGATTTGAGCCTAATGGCCCAATCCTACTGCCCTCCCATCAATGCAGTGGCACCAAAATGGCAACTGCTGCATCCTATGGACCAATACAATTTTCTGATGTAAACTGATTGTTTTTGAGAGAGACTTGTGGCAGAAAGTACTCCTGACCTCCAAATCATTTTCAGGAATAGGGTGCAGAAGTTGGCATTCCCTGGCATACAGCAACTATGTAGGTGTGAGGACTGTTATCTATGTTTGTGCTGTATGTCACAGAATAGATCACAACACTTTAGCAATAAATCCCCTTGTCCAGTTTTTTTTTTTTTTTTTAAACTTAGGTTCCTGCAGAAGGCTTGTGGATGAGCAATTCTGTTGTGGAGGGTTTACTTCAGGGCTATATCATCAGATCTGTTAACTACTGAATGATGTCCCTTGACAGCAACAATTCAGCAGGTGACAGAAATGTGACATTTACCTGAATTGTCTCTTTGTTTTTTTCCTGCTCTTCTAAATAAGACAGACCAGTAAATACATGAATTTCTTCCAGTGCTTTAGGTGATTGCTCATCACAGAAAGGGGCATTTGGGAGGTGAGATGTCTAAGTCACTTGTATCAACAAATGCATCAACATGTCCTCAAAAAAACAAATCAATATTGAATAGCAAAGGTGAGCACTGACATGTAACACAAGCAAAATGAAGTGTGCTGGGAAATAATGCAATGTGACACACTGATGTGTCATAGGACTTTGAATAACACCCACCTACAACTGCTGTCTGACTCAAGTTAGACCATGGATACCAATACTAGCTTGCAAAAAAGCCTTGCCTGTGAATAATGAATGCACATTCGTGGGCTCAAAGCTGAAAATAGCAAATCAGTTTTGCAGCCCAATCTTATTGGGCTCTTATGCAGGCTCTTATGCTCCCTTACTCTAGGGCAGGCCTCAGTTGCCACAATGGGCTTCCTTGGATGTGCGCCAGCCATTTGCTGGTACTACTGTTTGTATTTTGCAGAGGCAAATTTTTCATGTTGTTGTGACTTTGTATTTGTTTAATCCAGTTTTGGTGTTGTTGCATCTTAGGCATCTGATTGGGAAAATAATGGGAAAATACAAAATGGGGTCTCAGGTATTCTGGGTGAAAGTTTAAAAGTAGGATTCACAGTAAAATGTAACCCATAGTTGATCTGGCCCTTGGCTCTGATACCAGAGTTACATATGGATCAGGAAAAGGAAAGATAGAGAAGGGTGAGATCTCAGGATAGCATAACTTCACAGGAGATTATGGAGATGTTGGTAAGGACAGAAAAGGGCCTCAACCCACAGTTTGGGAGCCATTAGAACTCCCAAACTGTGAGTTTTAGAACATTAGATCTGGGTTTATCTTGGGCACATAAATTCATGCTGTGCTCTGTGGATGACTGTGTGCACATTCGGATAATTGTGCATCAGATATACCGTCTGACAAAGTCTTGAGGATTAAAAAAAAAAGAATTGGCACAAACAATATTATAGAATATTTGTTACCAGTTACTCAGTCCTCCAAAGGCTTTTACTAGTCACAGCACACACACAATTGATTGTTAGAATCTGGGCTGCTTCATCATCCACTTCTAATCACAATGGACACTCTGAACACTCTGGGTTTTCTTTGGAGCTGAATATCCTCCAGATAGAACAGGAGCCCTCAGAATAACTACTGCATTCTATAGTAGCTCTACAGTGCCAGTAGACTTCAGTCTATTATGAGAGTCTTTAGTTCAAGAGGTCAGTGGGTCAATATTTGATGTCATAGCCTGACAACAGGCTTCACATAGTTGTAAGGCCTTGTCTAAAACTGGATCTGTGTGGTTCTACTGGGTATAGGAACCTCCACTAGGGAAAGGTTGTGCTCCCTCTTATGTTGTGTGCCCACCTGTGTGCCCCAATTTCAGTCTATAGGCAAATCTGTCAGCTCATCTGTACACTTGCAGTTGATCTAACAGCATATGTTTTGATCCCTGACCTAGTGGCAGGGGTCGTGGTCATGAAACTAAGAATCCATTCTGTCACCATGAGTGATGATTCTGATCTGAGAATGACTGGTACTGAATCAGAGGTGGTAATGATGAGTTATTTTAGATAATGTGAGTTGTTTTAGATTAACACAGAGGACAAGGTTGCAATCTTATATATGGAGAGAACGAGAGATCGGTTACACCATATTCAGATTCATTTAGTTATCTGTCAGTATGGCGTTCTGTGGCATGACATGAAGTTGACTTTGCATAGATTCCTGACAAGTTTTTTCTAGACTCTGAGGGGCCCTGTAAGGATAATACATCAAAGCCGTCAAAGTTGGAATTGTAACAGATTGAGTAGATGTGACACTTTTAATTTTCTGGTGTAGTAAAGCATCTTCTTTGCTGCCACACAGACCTGCCTTGGAGCTTGCTGTGGATTTTTATTGTTCCATTATTTTTACCGGAATAATTTGTAATAATTGGTGAAGATTTCACTGGGACCCATTGGTGGGCTGTGTTTTTGTCTGATGTATCCATATGATCACAATACTGATTGGGCAGAAAAAAGTGACTTGGCTTATTAACAGAGCCCTTTAAATCTGGGTGGATACTGTTTTTGCCCATCTTTGGTTTGCATGCAGTTCAGTGTACTGGAAATAAGGGTGGCAATTATTTTGCAGACTTCCCTCCTACACCTAACAGCAGAAATTAAGCTGCCGGAGTTTTCCTTAATCACTTTATCTCAGGATAAATCAGGAAAAAGTTTCACCTGCTACAATAATGAATGCCAGCTGCTGCTAAGATGGAGAAGTGGAGCCAATAAGAAAACTGACAATCATAACTGGGAATAATCTGAAGCTGATGTTGACTTATTTATTTTATTTATTTAGTTTATTAATTTGTACCCTGCCTTTTTGCCCAATGGGCAATGACTTATTCATTGCAAAAGACTAAATGTTAAGAATTTAAAGGTTGGTCTTCAATTCTTCACATCATCACTAAGGAAGATACTGATTAAAGTTTGGACCTGCCAACCTTCTTACTGCCTCTGTTTCTATAGTTCGGATTAGAAGTCTTACACACACACACACACACACACACACTACACAGTCATTACTGCCACCTCTACCACTTCCTTCAAACTGAATGGCTAGGGAGGATGCTGGGCTTCCAAAAACCTCCCTGCCTAGCCAGTTTAAAGGAAGCAGTGATAGTAGAAAGGATGAAGCAGCATCAATGGGGATGGAATAAGATAGGTGGGTGGTGCACATGCATGGAAGGTAGACAGCAAGTGGCAGACAGCAGGCAGTGCAGTGTGTGGCAGAATTCTGAGCCTTTTTGGGTGCTGAATCAGCTTTGGGTGGGCCTGGATGAAACTTTTCCTAGCCTGGTTATAAAATGTTGGGGAAAGCTTCATTTAGTTAATTAATGAGGCTGTTACAAAAGGTATAAAAGCTTTGTCAGTAAAAAAGAAAATTCAGTTATACTATAAATTCAAGACAGGCACACTATTACTATAGAATTTATTGGTCTATTTTATAGAAAAATTGCAAAGAATTTTTTAGAGTATTTGTGTACCGCTTTTCAATCAGAAGTTCACAAAACAATTCACATAGCAAAAAGAAAGAGAACTTGTTCCCTGCCTCCAAATAGCTCCCAATCTTAAAAATAAAATAAAATAAAAAGACACCAGGGACAGCCACTGGGAGGGATGCCATGCTAGCTTGAACAGGGATAGTTGTGACCACCTTCAGAAGTGTAAAGGCACTACAAAAGTTGCTTCTTGTCCAAATAGTTGTGAGAGGGCCTGTTGTCGCATATTTGAGATTTTCTGCTCTGGATGGGGGGAAAAAACTGGGTGTTACATTTTCTGTCTTAGATCATATGCATCAAAGACTAGATATTCAAAAGGATCCTGCTCTTAGGCACTGAGAATTTTGAAAGGTCTAAATTTTGAAAGGTCTAAATTTTGAAATGGCACTGCTGCCATTATGTCAACCACTGCTGGGTTTATAGAAGAACTCAGCATGTCTCTATATTTGAGACATTTTATATTTGTGACACTGAAGCCTTGAATGATGTGGACCCAAGTTATGAGCACCAAGCTATTGTGAAACTTGCCTGCAAAGAATAATCAATACCCACTGTAGTATCATTTCTAAAGAGGCATAGATTCTTAGGCACAGAACAAAGAGTGATGGAGAGCACTTACAAGGTTGGAGTATTTGCAGCAGCTCTGAATTTTTAGCGTAATAGTAAATCACAGCAGGAGGTTCCAGAAGCTCCAGAGGGCTCATTACATTCAATGGGCTTACTCTCAGGAAAGTGTGTTAAGCACTGGAGCCTTAATGAATTTTATATAATGTAATCTGCCTCTCAGATATAGTCATATTCCTCATCTTCAGCACAAGATCAACCCATTGTGCCCTGTTTTCAAGGCTGGTCTAGGCATGAGCTGACTGAAAAAGCAGTCTCTTTGATCAGTAGGTTGGGGAGGGGAAGCAGTGACTTGGCCAGTGGTGCTCCACATCTCTCAGGTTCACCATTAACAGAGCCACTTGAAGAAGCTGATCCCATTTTCACTCCCTGAGAGCAAGTGGGATCTCTTCCTCCAGCAGCACCACCACTGCGAGCAACTGCAGTGGCAGAGGTGTAAGAATTATTTACCTCCTTGACCACACAACAGGAAGGCCAGGTAAATAGGAAGGAAAGGGAGGCGGACCCCTTCTATGCCTCCTTCTGTTCAGCTCCAGTGCTGTCTCTTCCCACTTGCTGAGCCTGGTCCTGTTTGAAGGAAACATGATGAGCAGAGCATGCTGGGCAAAGTCTAAGCATTCTCCACCTATCCAGTTTTGTTTGCCTCTTGGTGGTCACAACTATGGGCTGGATGGAGTAAGTGGGAGCGTAAGAACATAAGAGCCCCACTGGATCAGGCCATAGGCCCATCTAGTCCAGCTTCCTGTATCTCACAGCGGCCCACCAAATGCCCCAGGAAGCATACAAAACAACAAGAGACCGCATCCTGGTGCCCTCCCTTGCATCTGGCATTCTGATGTAGCCCATTTCTAAAATCAGGAGGTTGCACATACACATCATGGCTTGTAACCCATAATGAATTTTTCTTCCAGAAACTTGTCCAATCCCCTTTTAAAGGCATCCAGGCCAGACGCCATTACCACATCCTGTGGCAAGGAGTTCCTCAGACCAACCGCATGCTGAGTAAAGAAATATTTTCTTTTGTCTGTCCTAACTCTCCCAACACTCAATTTTAGTGGATGTCCCCTGGTTCTGGTGTTGTGAGAGCAGGTGGTGCCAGAGCTGAAGGGAAGGGAGGCTCCAGTTCACCATGCCTCATTACCCTCTCCTTGTCCACCTGGCTGCATCCCTAAGCAGCCAAGTGCATGAGGAGGAGAGTGAAGTGGCAGGAACAGCAGTGGTGGTGGGGCCCTCATGGCAAATGCATGCATAAGGTTTATTTTAACTTATTTTTTTTGTAAAGGGAGGGTGTATAATAGTAGCAGGGCCTCTGAGAGGAATTTTATCAGGGAGTACAAAGTTTCTTTTGGGCCCCTTTGCAAAGGGGAAGAGTTGAAACAGCAGGACAGGGTGGTGACAGGCAAGCAGAATGGGGGCAGGTTGGGGCAAAACAGGGTGGGGGGAGGGTAGAGACAGCTGGAAAAGTCTTTGGAGCACAGGTCTACCCACCCATGTGGCATCAGTAGTGTCCCCAGCATCCTGCGCAGGCAACAAGTCTGAGTAGATAGAAAAACATAAGATGCCAGGAAATTTCTGGGCCCCCTCCTTTGGCTCCTGGGCCCCCTTTTTGACCTTGGGCCCAGGTACAAATTACCTCCTTTACCCCCCTCTCCTAGGCCCTGAATAGTAGAATCAGACAGTTCTACCCCACTTTACGCAGCAGCTTTGCTGTTCCTGACTGTGCTTTGCTGTTCCTGACTGTGTTAATTAACCTGTGTTAATCACCCTTTGATTCTTAATCTTACCACTTTAAGTGGTAAGAGAGCTTTCTTGGTTTCTTGGTTGTCAGGGTACCTTCCTCAAGAACCAACACTTTTCAGTGCTAAGTGAGATTTTGTTTTCATTGCCAGGGCATCTCAGCAGGCTTGATTTTACCAGTTGTGAGACTGCTGCTCTCTGCTATTCTGTATTGAAGTCACTGTGTTGTGTTATATTGTTTCAGTATGTAAGCCGCCCTGGGAGCACTGTGCTGAAGGGCAGCTTATACATTTTTAGTTCACAGCGGTGGCATCCATCAGTCACAAATCTTTGTGAGGAATCAGAGGATTCCTTTTTTTATAGCCTTTGTTACTAAGTATGTTTGCAACCTGCTATGTCAGAGTACAACAGCAAAAAGCACCACACTCATGCTGGAATTCCTCCTTCAAGTAATAGATTTTTGCTGTTTCGCTGTGCACCCAAAGAAACAAAAATAAATCCTGATATGAAATGGCTATTTGATGTATTGCTTAGATAGTTGTTTTCTTCTCACCTGAAGTGAGGAAAAGTTCATGCTGGTCCAGGCACACTTCATCGGTTTCACCCTTTCTCCACAGGGTGCAAGATGTACACAGTAAGTTGCTCCCTGCAAGGATAAATTTGTCATTTGGAAACATTTTTTTTTGTGCGATTTGAGTGACAGCAACGCCTACAGAATTCAGAGAAGATTGTAGGAAGGTGAAGGAAGGTTAGAGCTGCCTGGCGATGTTGGAATGCACTTTTCCAAAAGGGTTGGTCGACTGACAGCTGGAAGGTTATCATTACCCTAACACAACTCTGACACACAAAGAGGAGAAGTGTGTCTTTAAATAAGAGGCTGACCCACTCAAAACTGCCATTCTAGCGTCAGAGTAGGTATCCATTTAAAAAGAGATCAAAGAGAGGTACATGATTAAAGAGAAGGCATTCATCAGATGGATTGGTCTCCATTAGTAATTATATGCTAGAATCGTTATAGGAAGGAGGAAGCAAGCAGTCTTTTACTAATGTGAAAAACTAAAATAATGATAGTAATTTTTTAAAAACTCTTATCTATAAAGAAGACGGGAAAAACTACTTGTTGGAAATTTGCGTCAGATTTTATTCATCCAACGAAACATTTCATTGGTTTCACTGTGGTAGCAGGCAGCTGCTACTGGCGGGTCTTAAAACAGACTGGTAGTTTTAGAGTTTAGAGAGGGAAACATTTTAAGCACCCAGACACGTTCAAAATTTGCTTTGTTCTGGACAGGTGCTCTAGTTTGTTTGTTTGTTTTTCCCTGTTTGCAACCATTAGTCATGTTTAGTCCAAAGATGTACATTAAAAGTGAGATATTTTACTAGGAGGCTTAATAATGTCAGCAGGACAGGCATAGTAGCTTTTCATTAGCATTGTGCCTGTAATCCATGGTATACCACACTCCATTGTGTGGTATACCATTGAATGCTGCCATTGCTAGTGCAGAAAAATAAATTGTGCAGCAACAGCCAACAGGCTGGTTTTGTTTCCCATCATCATTTTTCAGTTGAGTCACAATAGAAAGCAGTGGAAAATCAGTCTTCATTTTCCACAGATTTTACCCTCTGATGTTTAGCATTATATAGCAAACCTAGGTTCATCTAGGTTAATTGAATGCACAATTAATTGAATGCACATTACTGGTAGGTTATTTTTAGGATCTGGCCTCAGGTAAAATCAGACAAAACTATAGTCAGACACCCCCTAAGTTTAACCCCCCCCCCAACGTATCCAAGGGTCATAGAAAATGCCATGATTTTTGGCTCAAAACCTGCCCTCAACTTATCTGTGAGATCAACTTATGCTTGAGTGTCTGCGGTAGCATGTGATCGTGTCCAAAGAATTTCACATGAATATTCTTTACAATAATTCCATATTTTAGGTCAGTATAATCATCCCCATATTGCAGGTGGAGGGCTTTCCCCCTAATGAGGTCATGATGGAGGGCAGGAAGTATAGTCTAGTGGTTGAGCTGAAGCACTGTCTGAAGAGCTAAGCAGGAACAACTCACTCTTGACATTGGAGGGGAGACTGGAAGTCAAGCTGACAAGTTGCTACGACCCATTGTGATGGAGTTGCCAATGAAACACCACAGTGAGAGAATGGGGAAGAGTGGAGAGGTCAACTGGCAAAAAAGATAGGAGCTTGGGAACCTGCCTGGGTTTGATTTACAGTTGTCTGTAAAAGCTCAAAGGCAAACAGCCAGAAGTGTTAATCACACTGTGAAGGGAAACTGGTGAACTGATGGTGAGGGCTCTATGAGTTCCTCTCACAGAACAATATTGTAAAAACTCAATTGAAAAATGGTGGTTTAGGATTCACCTGTCTGCATAAACTACCTCGAATGCTGTGTAAAATGGAGAAAAGCAGTATATAAATATTTAAAACAAACTGCATATTTATGGAGTTAATAAGAAATAGTGTACACCAGGAACTTTTTGCCTCAATTTTTTAACTACTGTGATACACTGGGTTTGTATGTCCCTCTGAATTTACCTCCTCTGGAGACAGGTGTGTGTTATGTATCCAGAGAAGAACTGGTTGCTGAGACCCCATCTATATCAAAATTTACATGGCCTTTCTCTCTTTTTGAAATGATGCTGTCATCATGTAGGCAACCTTCAGTCTCGGAAGACTATGGTATCGTGCTCTGAATGGTGGTTCTGGAACAGCGTCTAGTGTGGCTGAAAAGGCCGATTTGGAAGTGACAATCCCTTCCACACTGGGAGCAAGTGCAGTCTGTCGCTGGTCTGTCTCCCTGGCTATGGGCCTTCCTTCTTTGCCTCTTTGTCTCAGACTGTTGGCCAAGTGTCTCTTCAAACTGGGAAAGGCCATGCTGCACAGCCTGCCTCCAAGCGGGCCACTCAGAGGCCAGAGATCCAGGAAAGTGGATCCACTTCTTTCCTAAACCATAATCTGTTTGGCACCATTTGAACCATAATCTTATAAATGTTTACTCAGAAGTAAGTTATATTATATTCAACAGGGCTCTCATTTAAGTGTGTATAGGATTGCAGCCTTGCAGCTCAATCCGAACTAATTTTCCAGTACTGATGCAGCCATGCCAACTAGGTGCACCCTGCATCTTGCAGTGAGGGGGCAGTTACAGAGGCTTGCTCAAGGTAAGTGAACATTTGTTCTCTTACCTTGGGGCTGCATTGGCACTAGAAGGTTGGTTAGGATTGTCAGTCTGTTAGGCCTGTCAGTCTCTTTAAAGAGTTGCCCTTCCATCATGTCAGGAAGTCCATCTGACCTATTCACAAGACAACTCTTTATGTGGAGATCACTATAAATTGATAGCTCAAAATCACCTTGCAGAGGACAGAGAGCAACTATATGAATCATCCTGTATCCTTCTGATTTTTTTTAAATGTTTTGACTCTCCTCCAGTGTATCTAGACAAATGAGTTGCACTATATTTATACTAGCTTGGTTTCTCCTCATTCTGCCATAAATCTTGTCATAGCTCTTGCTGATCTTTTCCGTTCTGCATTATAGTATGTTGTTTTTTGGTTGCTGTTCCAAAGAACCATACTGTATACAGTTGTTTATCTCTTCTGATGTTATTATACTGCTGTGAGATGAGTAGCTTGATGCTTAAGACACAAATGGGAAATGTGTTTTTATCTAGGAACCACTGTACTAATTTTAAGGCAATGTTCTTATGTATATTTACTCATCTTTTCTTTCTAAACATTGCCATGCTTCTCTCTTTCTCTTTGCATAGGCTTTCCTTCCAATATCTATTCACTTCAATGTGTTATTTCTCACTTTTAATTGTTTGGAATTGCTCCTGCTTATCTTTCCCCTTTAATTTCTCCTTAGACACCTTCCAGATCCTGGCATTCCTCTGGTACCAATTTCTTAATTAGTCCAAAGAGTACACTGTTGTCTCATGTCTCCATTTTTCTCCTTGTGGCACTTTATCTTTGGATATCCATATAACCCAGTCTCTCCAACTCTTTTAGAAGAGCATCAAGACATATATATTCTCAAATGACTTTTCCAATTAACTGAAATTTTAATTTAGTGTCTCTCTCAGTTGTTTCCCCTTGTGCTTTCCTTTTCCTCATGTGTCTGTTTATTTAAATTATAAGCTGGTGGCCAGGGATTTGCTCTCATTAATTCTATTTTTCTGTTGTACAGTACCTTGTGATCTTTTAAGCGATTAAGCATTATCATTATAGCTATTATTAGTGCCAGCACCAGGTCCTTCAGGCAAAACCCCTGTACTGGGCCTCCATTGGTGCTCATGTGTGCTTGCTAGCATGGGCACATACATTGTTCCTCTTGGAAAGGTTTGGATTCTCCTCCATCAGTGCCACCTGGACACCAAGGAAAGAGTGTACAGAGATCACTCTGCTTTCCTTTCTGAACTTGGATGGATGAGAAAGGAGAGGAACCAATCTCTTGAAGCACCTCCTTCAGTGTCCTGCTGGTGCTGAGGGTGAAGCATTGTGCAGAGAGCGTTCTTTTCTCTTTTCCTAACTTCAGCAGGTCAGAGGAGGAGAGGGAAGGGTTGTCGAGGTGCTCCTTGTCAGGGTCTCTGAGAGGAATTTTATCAGGGGGTACAAAGTTTCTTTGGGGCCCCTTTGTGAGAGGGAGGGGTGAAACAGAGTGGAGGAGGGTGGTGGCGGGTGAGCAGAATAAGGGCATGTAGGGGCAAAACAGGGTGGGAGAGGGTGGAGACAGCTGGAACAGTCTTTGGAGCCCAGGTCTACCCATCCATGTGGTATCAGTAGCTAGATACAGTAATATGGAAAAGCAAACACACTCCTTAGTCTCTCTAAAATCTTTTAAATATAGAAAATCATGCAAATAATTAGCATCATCATATTTAGGCTTACACTAGAATGGAAACTGTCCTGTGCCCCCAGTACCCCCAGTATTCTGCCCTCCCGCACCCTGTTTCGCCCCCCTGCTCCGCCCCCCTGTGCACCTGACCCTGAAGTAATTGCGGTGACATCATCGTCACCGCAATTACTTCTGCGCAGCTACCTCTCCGTTCTCCCTTTGAAAACAAGGGGGAATGGAGGAGGCAGCCAAGGCCCCCACAGAGACTTCCGCGCCGTAGGGGTCTCCATGGCAGCCATATGAGGCTGCTTCCAGCGGCCCCAGACCACTGCAGTGGAGACCTCCGTGCAGCTTATAAGCTGCACAGAAGGCTCCATGGGAGCCGGGAAGTGGCACGCGTCTCCCCCAAAGTCATACGGGGCACGTGCCACATCCCTTCCGACTCTGAGGGACGCCCTCTGAGGTGGAGCAGGGGTGACCTGGGCCAGGAAGTTTCCCCTCCATCTCGGAAGGACACCCTCCAAGGCGGAGCAGGGGTGACACGGGCCGGAAAGCATCCCCTCCGTCTTGGAGGGACGCCCTCCGAGGTGGAGCAGGGGCGAACCGGGCTGGGAAGCGTCCCCTCCGTCTTGGAGGGATGCCCTCAGATGCGGAGCAGGGGCGCCCAGGAGCGCTCCTGGGAGGCAGCGGGAAGCTGCCTCCCAGGCAGCATCTCGGCACGGACTGGGCCGCCCCCCTTCCTCCTTTATAGGAGGAGACAAGATGGGCGCCCTAGAGCGTCAGTGCCTCTCTAGAGTGCCTGTCTCCTATCTTCCTACAAAGGAGGAGGGGAGGGGGGTGGCTCTGTCGGCGCCGAGATGCTGCCTGTTACTAGTTGATTAAAAAGAAAATCTAGACTGATACGGCTAGGCTGATTTACCCAAGAGTTTCAGCCAGCTGTGACTGACTTAGGGCACAATCCTAACTTTCTAGCACTGCCATAGCTGTGCCAGTGGGGCATGTGCTGCATCCCGCAGTTGAGGGGCAGTCATGGAGGCCTACTCAAGGTAGGGCAGTGCTCTCTTACCTCGGAGTTGCATTGCCCTTATGTCAGTGCTGGAAAGTTAGTTAGAATTGTGGTCTCAGATTTTGAAGTTCACACACTGATTAAATTTTCTGGCAAAATATAATTTTCAGCTGTGAAGTCTTAAATTTTGTGATTCAGTTCCTTAGGCATCCAGGCAAACACAGCTCCTGACACACAATGTCTTTTCCGATCTTCTTGTACTGACTGCAATCTTCGGCACGTGCTTAGATAGGCAATTGCCTTGTTCTGATGGCCTGGAGTGTTAATATCCTGTGTCTTTTCTAATTTTTTTCCTCAGTCATATTAACGAAAAGCTGCTGCGTGTGACAGCATTAAAGCCATCCACCTGTTCTGTCTTCTTCCCTCGTTTCATAATAGTAAAGAGCACCATTGATGTTCCCTTAGGTAAATATAGCCTAAAGTATTCCATGCATTTTAATTAGCAAAGAAGTCCACAATAAGGATGAAACATTTGTCTTCCTCAGGCCAATCAGGGGAAGATCCAATCCACAAGTCATGTAACTTAAGCCTGGAGGTAAACCAGTTCTGTCCCCTGCTTAAAACCTTAA
Source organism: Tiliqua scincoides (assembly GCF_035046505.1). Taxonomy (NCBI): domain Eukaryota; kingdom Metazoa; phylum Chordata; class Lepidosauria; order Squamata; family Scincidae; genus Tiliqua; species Tiliqua scincoides. The sequence goes on from NC_089822.1 coordinate 196,829,021, forward strand.
AGGCCTCTTCTGGATGTACTAAGGTATGAGTGTACAATGGCTGAACTTCATGGCTGAAAGTTGCTGTGGTAGTACTGCTTGTTCTTGAAAGCATGCTTGCTCCTTGAGCAGCATCCTCAGTTCTTCCTGTATCTTGCCTACAGAACAATCTCTCTACCCATGAAAATCTTTAGCTCCAGGGCTGGCCCAACCATGAAGCAGGGCGGAGCAGTTGCTTCAGGCAGCAGATTGCAGGCCAGTGTTGGGGGGCGGGGCGGGGGGGGAAGCACAGCAGTCCCCTATCGTCTCTCCATGAATGGCTTGTAAAGTGAAATGTCACAATGCTGCTTGTTTCTCTTCCCTTTCTGATACAAAAGGAAAGAAGGGGGAGAGGTTTGGAAAAAAGGAATTGGGAGTGTCGTTTTTAATACATAAAAAGAAAAAGATGAAGAAAGGAAAACAGCAAAATGACTTGGAGTGGCAGTGTTTAGCTCAGTCCTTTTTTGTTTTTTTGGTCACATACATTTTAACTGACATGCAAATTACCTCAGCAAGATGTTTTTGTTTCTTTATGTGCACTCATTTAAGATTAAAAAATAGGGAACCTGAGTGGGCATGTGGGAGGGGCATGGATGGGGGGGGCTGGGCTTGAGCTGGAATTTTGAACACAATTTTCAAAATTGGAGTTTTAGAACACTGGGATGGTGGAAGAGAAACAACCAACACTGTCTATGTGTGTTCTAAGTACACTGTGAGAATGGTTTGCCCCACGAGTAAAAGAGTGTGTGTGTGTGTGTGTGTGCGCGCGCGCGCGCGCACAAACACACACACAGTGTAACTTCAGAAATTTTGGAACAGCTTGAGCAAATGTGTGTTTGCTCTCTCACAAAATGCAGACATACAGATAGCTATCCTATGTCTGAAAAAAATGCCTCATGAAAGAGCTCATTCTTGAATAGCTGAACTGAAAGTAATGCTGCATATCCAATTGTGCTGTATCAAATGTACATAAAGGAATCTTTCAGACCAAGTAAAGAAGCACCTGAAGGAAAAATACAATCTCCAACCATTTTTAAAGAACTGTAAAATGAAAATGATAGTCAGATAGACTTTGTGCTAGTTAAAGGTCAGTAAACATCTTTTTTTCCCTTTTTTTGCACGTGATCCAAGGCTTGTGGAGGTCTCACCATCTTGGAAATTTGCCCACACACAGTATCTCGGTGAGGCATGAGACAAGGTGATTTGGGGTGAACTTAATTCTGTAGTGGTTCCTACCTGACCTAACTATCCTCGCTCTGTTCAGTATGGGTTCCTACCTTGGAGAAGACTATGGGCAGCCCAATCCTGAGCTGCCCAGAGCGTGGGGCTGCTGTGGTGCCAAAATGGCTGCCACAGCATCCAACACATAACTGTGCAGCCCGCGGTGGCTCCTCAGGATAAGGGGACTTTCGCCCCCCTTCCCCTGAGGGAGGGAAGTAGCCCAACAATGGGGCTACTCAATTCTGCTGTGGCTCTGGAGCCAGCACAGAATCAGAGAGTCCCAGGTTAGACCACACAGCCCAACATGGGCTCAGGATCCAGAGGAGCTGAGCTCTGTCATTCCCACCCCCCCTTCCACCATGTCTCCTCCCTGCCCCTGCCATAACTTCTACTCCCTCCCCCTGCCATGCCTCCTCCTGTCCTCTGCCCACCTTTCCCCACCTCCCTGCCCCGGAACACCTCCCCCTGCCTTCTCCCATGCTCCCACTCACCTCTCTGCTGACTGGTGGTCCGGGTGAATGGAATGCAGACCCAGAGCTGGAGCTGACCCAGCGAGGGCTCGTGATGGGCTAGCTCCAGCGCTGAGCCCGTGGTAAGAGCTCGCAAACATGTCTTATGGCAAATTTGCAACAGCGTATGCTGGTGGTAAGGGTCAGCAATGCAGCGATCTGGCCCTTAGATGTGCTATCCTGAACTCCCTCCTTTTTGGGTCTCCCTGGCTCCATGCTACAGATAATCCCTCCACAATCCCAGATCATCACTGTTATATAGTGGGTCCATATGAATAAAGGAAGGCATAAAGATAACAGCTCAATACGTTTATTCCATCTTCAGAACAAGACCTGGCAATGAATCTGACACAAGGCAAACACCTCTGGCTTTTATACCCTTTAGCTCCGCCCAGACTCCCTATGATTGGTGCAATTGAAACATTAACTAGAGGGCCAATCGGATGGTAGGATTTCGATCCATCACAAGATTGGCCAGCCATAAGTCTGGGCCATATCTAACAATCACTGCCACCCTTAAAGAATTGAGGAGGGTCAGGTTTGTCTTGTCTCCCTCAAACCATTCAACCTTTGAGGTTAACTCATCTTCCTTTGCTCAATGCAGACTCATTCATCCCCTGTGAACTATGCAGCCTCTGGGATTGGTCAATGGGCAGCACAATCCTGCACTATATACAGTGCCAGTTTCCAGTGCAGTGAGGCTCAGCCTGAGGCAAGGGAAAAAATTGTCCTTATGCTGGAGACAGCCATAGTAGCCCCAATGGTACTACTTGGATCTATGCCACCTGAAGAGGTGATGCAAATTTGAGTAGCCCAGGGCTGACCCAGGTTGTCTGGAATGGGGTTAGGATCCAGCACTTGCGGCCCAGCCCCCGCTCCCCGCCTGCTCACAGGCTCGCCTGAAGCCTGCCCTCCCCCCACACAGGAACACCTCTTCCCCACATTCCCCACATCCTTCCCGGACCCCTATGCCGGCCTGCAAAGGCCAATGCGAACTCACCTCGCCCAGGGCCCGCATCAGTGCAGGGAGGCTGCATGCATCTTTGCACCAACTTCCCCACCTCAAAAGGAGGTGCAAACATGCTTTATGGCATGTTTGCAACCCTCCCAGTCCAGCACAACGATCAGGATTGCAACCTAAGTTGACTGAGTTGGGCTACAATCCTAACCTCACTTTCCTGGGTGTAAGCTCCATTGAACACAATAGGACTTACTTCTGAGTAGACCTGGTTAGGATTGTGCCCTAAATTGATCAATTTGCTCAAAGTGCTTGTTTTTTTGTTCTTAACCCTTCTCTCCCTGTGCTGAATTTGCTTTTACTTCTGCCCACCCCTCCAAAAATGAAGTTGCACAGGGCTTCCTACAGATCCTCTAGAAAAAAAATCTGTACCCATAAATGAGAAATGCACTCCATCATCCCTATACAGATGCAGCAACAAATGAATGATGGTCAGATGAGCAATAAAGGCTCTCCTGTTACCATCACTCCCTACATATGTCCTGCTTAACCTTTCTCCTGCCTAGCTTCCAGAGGCTCCAAGCCACCCATCAAACCCTCCATTGGAGAAGACTGGGTGTCTTCTTCACAGTTGTTCTTGTATTCCCAACCATCCCTCACCACTCATCAGCCTCACTGTTTTGCTCTCCAGTCATGTACTGAAGTGCTAGTGGGATAAGCAGCCCTATTGATTACACAGGCACCTCCCATCCAGTGCCCCCACCAGGATCTTCTTGCTTGAATTAGGCAACTCCTGAATGGGGCAATGTCAGGCAATTGGTTGGGTGGGGCATAATCCCAGACCCATTTCTGAAGGTACAGTTTTCTTTTTTAAAAAGTCTCTAGCCTTTTAATTTGTGTGGATATAAGGAAAAGAATGGAGGCAGCATTTTCTCCAGTTGTTCACTAAACAGTAATGAAATTCAATGGTTTGCAATACAATTCAATGGTTTACAATTCAGTGGTTCAATTTATATTCTGAGTGTTTTGCCATGATTCCTCATCCTCTTTGATCACCACAACACTTCTGGCTATAGACCTGGTGTGATCTGTCTCTTTCTCTCTCTCATCACCATAAACAGGGAAAGGTTTTCATCTTGAGTAAGCAACTATTTATGATGGGCTTGTCATTACATTTGTACACAAGGTTCTGTTCGTGTTTGTTTGCTTTAGGAAATGGCTTACTTTTCATGCACAGCATTTGTATGTAATTAGCAGATTAGTTCATTCATATTCAGTCCGTTGACAAAAAAAATTACTGATGTTTGCAACTTCCAATTGTGCATGCAAAGCTTATTGGTTGCTTGTTTGTGCATGGTGCTCTCTGTCAACAATGAAGCTGGTGAGTAAACATGGAGGCTACATTGCTGGTAAGTCACTGTTTTGTTTTACTTATCATCAGTAAGTAACATACTTGTCGAAGATAAACAAGAGCAGCAAGAGACCAGACAATTCTCAGCAGCACTTTCACACTATTCACATTTTTGGTCTTGTTGCTAAGATACTGGAGTTTCAAGCTGTAAATGTGGAGATTGCAAGTTGTGTTTCAATGTGCAATGCACTTTACCGGAGATCCCATTCGGTGGATTGCCAAAGTACTGGAGAAAATTGTGAATGGCCATGGCTTCTGCGCAATGCCCTTGTGTAAGAGGTAATCAAGTTGTTATTTCTGCACCCCATCACCTGGAAGCTCTAAGGCAAAACCATAGGAGATGTAAGTAAAAAGAAGCCCTGGAGGCTCCAATACACAATGGGACCTCTTTCATGGTCCCAGTTCATGGCAAGTATCACTTCAGCTGCTTTTAGTTTAAAAGAAGCATGTTAACATTGAGCTTAATGTAATGTGCTTAATGTAATATGTAGTTTAATCCCTAAAATTTATCAGAGTTTTTATAGGTCACAAGGGTGACAAGTGTCTGTAAGTTTAGCCAGCATCTCTCACATGTCTCTGTGTTAGTGTGAGGGCAACGTCTTGCTGCCTAATTCAGTTGCCTATACTTAAGTAATCACCCACTAGGATACCAATCCTGCCCATCCCCCCACTAGTGCAGCCATGCCAAAAACAGATGCACTGTACCCAGCCGGGGTGAGGGGAATCAGGAGGCTTCAGATGTGAAAGGGAATTTAAATCCTTTTACATCTCTGGAAGCTTTCCAAACCACAATGGGCATCCTCAGACCTGAGGGAAGGCTGCAGGAAAGGGGGACAGAATCTAGCATGTACCATCACTGAGCTACTGATTGTGCTGCCAGAGTGCCTTTTATGATGGCGCTGGCTGTTTTAGTGCAGTTAGCACCAGTGGAAGAGGCACTAGGATGTCATCAGGTAAGTATAATTGGGATATAGATGATTAAACTGACCCCTGGAAGAAAGCTGGCAGGAACTGAGCAGCATCTAGTTCAGGATTTTCATCCCTTTGGGACGAGAGCAGAGTTGCTCTAGAGGAGCCAGGCAAGAACAATGTAGAGTTCAGGAGTAGAAGCATGGTGGGACACAACAGTCAATCTGATAGAATAAGGGGCTGTAGGGATAAAGGTGCAAAGAAGCAACACTTCTCAGGGAACCCAGTTTATAGGTATTTTATATAAGTGCCCAAAGTCCCCAAGATAAGATGGGCAAAGTGGAATGTTTGGTGGCCAGGGAAAGCATTGATATAGTGGGCATAGCAGAAATCAGGTGGAACATGGAAAGCCAAGGGTACAGTCCCAGTGTTCAAACTCAAAGGGCCATGTTGGAGGTGGTGTTGGCCTCTATGTCAAAGAAGGGATAGAATCTAGCAGAGTAGAAACCGAAGGAAGATCCAACTCAGCAATTCAATCACTGTGTGCTAAATTACCAGGTCCAAGGAACAATTTAGTAGTGGTGGCATTCTATCATCCTCCACATCAAAAATCTGAAGGGAATCTTGATAAGAGGAATCCAATCTGGAGGGATCAAGAAGACATGCTGTTATGATCATGGGGGACTTCAATAACTGGATCAATTCATTCTCAGCTCATGAAAGAGAGACTGGGATTCTTGATATGCAGGGGTGTCTAAACTTTTCAGCCAAAGGGCCACATCTAATATCTGACACGGTATGGAGGGCTGGAAAAAAAAATCAAATATCAAATTTAAATAAATACATTAGAGATGGAACTTAGATGAATAACTGAAATGAATGAATGAATGGGCTCAAATGTCCAGGATTTCTCCAAGCACCAACACAGCCCAAGAAATAAAACACACACACTTCAATGGACCCCCATTCCCCCACCCCACAAGCACAACTCTGGTTGTGTTTGGTCAAGTGGGCCAGAGGCTCTCAGGAGATCAGAGGCTGGCCACAGGCCAGATAGAGGCTCTCTGCAGGCTGCACCTGGCCCCTGGGCCAGGGTTTGGAGACCCATGTACTAAAAGACTATGCCTTAAAGCAGCTAGCCATGGAATCAACCAGAGGACAGGTCCTGGTGAGGGGTGTAAATGTTATAGAATCACTAGGAAACAGTGACCACACTGCAGTGTTTGGGACCCTTCAGTTAGAAAAAAAGTGCTTGTGGGGTGACATGATTGAGACATATAAAATTATGCATGGTATGAACAGAGGAAAGTTCTTTTCTCTCATACACACAATACCAGAATTAGGGACACCCACTAAAATTGACTGGTGGGAGAATTAGAACACACAAAAAGGCAACATTTCTTTACCCTGCAAGTATTTAAACTATGGAACTCCTTACCACAGGACACTGTGATGGCACTTGACCTAGATGCTTTTAAAAGGGGATTGGAGAGATTTATGGAGGAAAAATTCATCACCGGTTATAATTCATTGTGACCGCCTGCAACCTCTGGGTTTTAGAGATGGAAGGGGTGGATCTGGTGGCAATGGTGCATGCTGGATCCCCTGCTTTTTGCAACTGCCCACCCCTTTCTTCTCAGATGTGAGCCAGCTAATGAGCTGGTGCAGGCCCGAGGATACCCACTGGTCAGTAGGAGGCTTACAAAGAGGTAAGGGAAAATAATTCCCCTTTCCCCAATCTGCCTCCCCCACTGGATTCTGTGGGCACCCTTTTGGTGCAACTGCATCAGCGAAGGTGGGGAAAAGGACAGGTTTGGGATTTTATTTTAATATTTATTCCCCCCCCCCCCCCACGGACAGAGATTACATTGGTCGGTTGATGGAGTTAAGTGTACAATTATGCCAGTTATAAATAAAAAATAGGATTATGGAGATTCTTCTTGTGCTACGAGATGTTTGTGCTCCCCTCCAAAGCCAAGTATCACTGTATTCCCCTGCTGCAGAAAGGTTATTCGTGGAAGGCTGCTTCCTGTAGCACTGATGCATTCCTCATGTAGCAAGCAACAAATGCCTGCACTGAACTACGATCATGCATGTATTATTGAGAAGAAACTCAGATGGAATGATATCTATTCTCCAAATACTTCTAAGCAAACATGACGTATATTATCTCCATTTCAGCTGTGGCTGTCTTCTTATGCTCAAAGAAGCACTATATAAAGTTTGGAAGCATGCAGTCACGAATATTCTCTGTGTCTATTACATCATTGCCTTCACACACCCCAATAAAGCACAAGGCAAGCATATCTTTTAGGTTTGAATGGGCCACAATCCCATTGAAACATAAAGGAAACTTGCAGTGGTTCTAACTATGCTACTATTCCATCCCCTTTAGTGTGGATTCCTTTCCTTGGAGGAAGACAGGAGCTGCAGTCTCTTCCCCCAATGAGTATTCCCATCCTGATTCTAAGGGAACAATTGCCTATGACTGTGGTTTCTAAAGTCTCCGGGAGTTTGAAAAGCACAGGTCCTTGCAGGAGAGGGGAGGGAGACAGTGGGAGCAAGGGGAAGGCAGCGATGTGATCTCCAGGATCACATTGCTAAGGGGGGCTGCAGGGACTGGGATGCACTCACCAGTCCCTGCAGCAACCTTCATGGGGTGCGGGGAGCCCTGTGTGAGCATCTGCAGGGCTCCCCAGCCTTCTAAAAGTGAAAGTGGAGCGATCCCACTCCACTTCCGGTTTTGCGGAGGTGGAGCACAATCGCTCCACTTTCACTTTTGAAGCCATGGGGAGTACATCCCAGTCCCTGCAGCCCCCTTAAGGGCCAGGGCCCTCAGGCTGGGGTGTCGCAATGCCCCAGTTTGAATACCACTGGCCTATGATGATCACAGCTTATCAACACCAACCCCACCAGGATATCAGGGAAGATATGGATTGCACCATACTGCCCAAGCTGAGAAGCATTTGAGGTTGACTCTGGATGAGGGCTTGACTTTGGATGACATGCTTCACAGCCAGCATCCTTGAGATAAGAAGCTTTTTGGGACTAGTCCTGACCCCATGTCCACTCCACTTCCCCAGGATACACCCCAATCCCTGAGCCTTTCACCTGCACCATACTTGCCAGCTGGGACCACTTGGCTAATTACTCATAATCACTGGAATTGACTTGATCAGTCTGGGTTGGCCAAAAAATCCCCCCCTCAACCAATCTGGAGAGAGAGAGAGAGAGAGAAAGAGAGAATCCTACTTGACCTCATAAGGTGACTGGCTAATTTCAGACTGAATATATAGGTCAGTGGGTGGGAGGTCTGCTCTGCAGACAATGAATGGGGGCTAGGATGCTGAGGCAGAATAATGCTACCCCAGGGTCTTCCCCCCAGACGAAAAAGCAATCAACTGCTGCATCTGTTGCTTGTCTCATGCTATGGGTGGGTAAAGCAAAACATCACCCTGCATAATGCCTGGGGACAGGGACACCATTGCACACTTTCCTAGGTTGCTTGCAGCTCCATTTTCACCTTCTTTCTTATTGTGTGATCTACTGCTCTCCCATTGTCATAATCTTTGGCATTTGTTCAAGCTACTCTCAAATGCTGAGGTTATGATATCAAGAGCTTCATAGATTCCTGAAAAATTAAATTGTTAGTTTCCAAATCACATACATAGACAAGCCATGGGTTATTTCACTAGAAGAACAAGTGATCTGCATAAACTCTGGACTAAAGAATTAAGTACTGTTTTGCTCATAAGTATTAAAGATGTTCTTATATAAACATAATTTATTAAAGACTCATCTGTGATGTTGGCATCCTTCAGTCTCGGAAAACTATGGTATCGCGCTCTGAATAGTGGTTCTGGAACAGAGAGTCCTCTCCAGTGCGCGAAGCCTGGGTAAAGTAGATATGGAGGATAGACTGTTTCCCGTGCAGCAAATCCCCCCTCTCCACGTCACTGAAATGGTCCAATGGAAAGGCAGAGGCCAATACGGTTGGTTCCAGCGGCGTCGCAGGAGTTGCCAGAACGTGACTGTGTTCAGCCACGAACTGCCTCAGGGACTCCAGCTCCGGATTTTGCCTCGAGGTTGACTCCTGAAGCCTTTTCCATAACTGGATGTAGCCACAAGGCAGTGGAGGTTTGGGATCAGAGTTTTCCTTCTCTCAGATGAGCTGCCTTCCCAGGCTAACAAGTCCCATCTACCCGGTGGCTGTTTAGTCGCTTCTTACAACAAGTACAGCCAAACTGAGGGCCTATTCTTATCCCCACCCCCCCAGGGGATAATCTGTATAATTATCACATTTATTACTCCTCGAAGAGATACTCCTTTTCTACCTCCTTACTGCTACTGCAGGATTATTATCGTAGCAAAAGGATGTGAATCTTGTATGAACATTTTTATTTATTATGACTATGTACAAGTCTCTGAGTCATCCAGTGCAACTGATTGACTGTAGATTCAGGACAGACAAAAGGCATTGAAAACAATTAGACAAATTCATGGATGATTGGTTATTAATTGACATTAGCCATCATAATTACAAAATGAAAGAAAGGAGGCTGATAGAATCCATTAAGGTACTTGAATTGCTGCTGCCAAAAACAGCCTCTCTCCCCCCTAATCCCCTGTAGCATTTAGTAAGTATATGGAGAAAATATGAGATAGCTGACCAGATGACATGACTTCTCAGTCTTTAAAAAAAAATAAATCTCTGAACATTGATGCTTCATCAGCTGTACCATTTAGATCTCTTCCCAATTCATCTCAAACCTGGTACTGAGATGCTTTTGACATGATGCCTCATATTCAGCAGCAGCTGTGATGCTCATATCCCATCCCTTAAGCTGATGCAGAACCTGAGAGACCTGAGTTAGGCTCTGTAGCTCCAGAGGGGACATAAGATTTGGCTGCCAAATCTGCCTTGCCGCTAGCCCTGTCTCCTCCCAGGCCCGATCTTTGCCCTGTTCTACCCTCCCTCTGCCCATATCCGCCCTCCCCGCCTTCCCCCACCCTGAAGTCTCCCCACAGGAATACTCATCGCCTAACACTTCACCGATGTGTCCTTCCAGTGCTGAGGCCCAGCAACAACTGACGCTGGCCTCTCTGCATCTCCCACCAGCAGGAAAGTGCCTTATGGCACTTTTATGACAGCCACCGCCAGTGGTGAGGCTGGAGCACCTGTAGTGCAGACTTAGGATTGGGCCCAAAGCGTTACTAAAGTTGTGACATTCCTATATGAACTACATTAATTAGCATTAACTATTAAAAAATGAAACTTCCTTTCAAAAACTATTTTTGAAAGATAAGACAGTACTTTCGTGTGTTGTGATTTACAGTTAAACATAAGAACATAAGAACCAACTGAATCGAAAAGTTGGCTTTTATTAACAAGCTAGAGTCAATTGTATATCATGCGACTGTTTCTTGTAAATCTATGGTACAGAAAAACCACATGTGGCACCAATCACCTGTTCCATGCTGCCATACAGTGATTAAAGCACAACTCTTTGTGGTAATTATACACATAAATGATAGTTGCACTTTAAATGTAGGTATAATATAACACTAACAGGAAATTTCTAGATTGTATCCTAAGTAATAACTAACCACTATTGAAATCAATGAGACAAGTTACTTGTGACTAACTTAAGTTCCATCAATTTCTATGGCAGTGTTTCTCAAACTGTGGGTCGCAAACCAATTTCAGGTGGGTCCCCATTCATTTCAATGTTTTATTTTTAATATAGACTTGATGCTACCATTGTGTGTGACTGCATTTGGGGACATGTTACAGATCTGTACTTTTAACAGGCTACTATGTACAGGTGCAGCCTATTTATCCATGGACTTTTTATCTTCTGATTTGTCTCAACATGAATGGGGTGGGGGAACTGAAAGTCACACACACCTTTGCCCCACACTGGCAACTCCCTCCTTTTCCAGGCAGCTGTCTTGTCACAGCTCCCCCCCCACTGGGCCTTGGGCCTGCTTAAGGCTGATTAGTTTTCCTTGGTTGACTCACCAGTACAGCACGCAAAAGTCAGTCCAAAGTCAGTTTGTCAGTCTCTCCTCTCCACATTCACTCCTCCTACAACCCACAATCCTTTCTATCTCAGGTGCTCCTTATATCCTGAGGGATCTCCTTTAGCCTCTAGTGGCTGCAGCTGTGCAGCACACCTCCAGCTACCACCTGGGCCTTAATCCTGCATTCACTTAGAGCAAGGGGCACTGTGGACACCACACCCTATCTCCTCGGTAATATCTTCCGCGATGTCACTACAGCAGCCCAAAACACTACAAAAAGGCTCAGGCAGGGAAATAGCCATGGAAGAGGCTCCCCTTGCTAAGGAACAGTAAGATTCCTGGAGCACCTGAGCAAGCAAAGAGGGTAAGAACATAACACAAGAACATAAGAACAGCCCCACTGGATCAGGCCATAGGCCCATCTAGTCCAGCTTCCTGTATCTCACAGCGGCCCACCAAGTGTCCCAGGGAGCACACCAGATAACAAGAGACCTCATCCTGGTGCCCTCCCTTGCATCTGGCATTCTGACGTAGCCCATTTTTAAAATCAGGAGGTTGCGCATACACATCATGGCTTGTACCCCATAATGGATTTTTCCTCCAGAAACTTGTCCAATCCCCTTTTAAAGGCGTCTAGGCTAGACGCCATCACCACATCCTGTGGCAAGGAGTTCCACAGACCGACCACACGCTGAGTAAAGAAATATTTTCTTTTGTCTGTCCTAAGCCGCCCAACACTCAATTTTAGTGGATGTCCCCTGGTTCTGGTATTATGTGAGAGTGTAAAGAGCATCTCTCTATCCACTCTGTCCATCCCCTGCATAATTTTGTATGTCTCAATCATGTCCCCCCTCAGGCGTCTCTTTTCTAGGCTGAAGAGGCCCAAACGCCGTAGCCTTTCCTCATGAGGAAGGTGCCCCAGCCCCGTAATCATCTTAGTCACTCTCTTTTGCACCTTTTCCATTTCCACTATGTCTTTTTTGAGATGCGGCGACCAGAACTGGACACAATACTCCAGGTGTGGCCTTACCATAGATTTGTACAACGGCATTATAATACTAACCGTTTTGTTCTCAATACCTTTCCTAATGAGGGGCAGAAAACCCCTGCAGCCAGAGCACGTGCAGCAAGGTAGAGCGCGTGTGTGCTCTCTCTCACTCACTCACTCACTCACTCACATAGGGGAAGCTGTGGTAGCAACAGAGGGGATTACTTTAAAAAACCCAGGGAGTGTTTGCTGAATTCCCCTCCTCCAGATGGTGCAGGCTCTCCCTGCTCCAGCCTATGGAAACAAAACAGCCCAGCAAGGCTACAATCCTCTCCACACTTTCCTGGGAGTAAGCCCTATTGACTAGAATGGGACTTACTTCTGAGTAGAAACGCATAGGACAGGACTCTCAAAAGGTCAGCATCCCACCTGTGAAAGAAGCAGGGACAGCTGGCAATGGGGAGGGCTGAGAACATTAGGGGAGGCAGGAGGGGGAAGAGAGGGGATTGCTTTAAAAATCCCAGGGAGTGTTTGCCTAATTCCCCCCCCCCCATGGTGCAGGCTCCCCTGCTCCAGCCAACACACACAAAATGATCCACACTTTCCTGGGAGTAAGCCCCATTGACTACAGTGGGGCTTACTTCTGAGTAGGCAGGAATAGGACTGGACTCTTAAAAGGTCAGCATCCCACCTGTGAAAGAAGCGGGACAGTAGCGAGAGGGCTGAGTACAGAGGGGTGGGGACTGATAACAGCTGCCTTAGTTTCCTTCCATCTGGAAGTGTCAGGCTGCAGCCTCTTTGCTCTAAACTCTATGGAATTTAGCACAACACGTTTTGGTTAATCCTGCCGAGTCACGGAAAGGAACTAACGTAGATAAATAGGCTCCACCTATATATGCTTTTAACAGTGATAGTAAATGGGACTTACTCCTTGATAAGTGTGGGTAGGATTGCAGCCCAGGACTGTTAAAAATTTTCCTGCTTGATGATGTCACTTCCGGTCATGACATCACTTCTGGTGGGTCCTGACAGATTCTCATTCTAAAAAGTGGGTCCTGGTGCTTAATGTGTGAGAACCACTGTTCTATGGTACATAGTGAGTTTTATCTGGAAGCAGATGTGTTAAGAGGCCTTCCCATTCTTATGTATAGTGCTGTGTTTCTGAAACACACTGCCTTTGGAATTTCACAATGTCTTCACAAATGTATGAAGTGTTGAGGACAACGTGCCTCTTCAGTGACTGTGTCTTTGCTTAGGTGTCCTAGACAGGGAAGAACAGGGATAATGCCAGTAAATGTTATCACAAATCATAGAAACAAACAATGCTGTCATTTGGAACACAGTTTTTCTGCCTCCAAGAAGAAGTATGTACATGTTTGGATGGGGGCAAGGGGGAACTGGAAAGTCATTATGCAGCATATCACCATTTCTCTTAGGGCCTGAAAAGCCTGGATAAGCTGTGAGGGAAATATCACAAAACAAGCTTCACTGTGTTTGACAGATAATACAGCCAGAACCTAGGGAACCTAGTGCCGTATAAGGCTCAGTAGAACTGGCATCTGTAGCACAGTAAAGAGGAGGAAATGCCTGCTGTTTGTCCTACAGTTGACATTTTTAACCTCCAAACCAACAAATAAAGACATGCACCCTTTCCTGACCAGAAACAAAAATGAGTCTTCCATCTCAAATGACTTTTCTATATGAATTCTGTCACAATTGCTTAATTTTATCCACTTTTTTGCTCTTTGGGCACTTTGGAGACAGTTTGTCATGAACATACTGTATAGAAGGTGGTTATTTCAGAGATTTAGTTCAAAAAGAGCTAGTGTGATGCAGCAGCTAAGAGCCCAATCCTACCTAAATCCCCCCTCCACCAATACAGCTCCACCAATGGAGTAACTGCTGCATCCTCGGGGGGGGGGGGCAGTCCTGGAGGCCCCTTGGAAGTAAGGAGTAAGCCTGGTCCTCCCAGTGTATGAGAATTAGAATTGAGCCAGGCTTTGCATTGGTGGACGGGATGCTGGGGACAGAGCCTTGGTGACTCAGTTGCAGTTAGGTTGGCTCAGCCTCTCTGCCTGTACACCCAGTTAAAATATGAGTCTAGCTGGTTGCTTTCAGGGGCTAGGTAGGAAATTTTTGCTCTACACCTGATTGGTCTCAAGTGCAGGGTTTTTTTAGTTACCCATACTAAGGTAATTGTTTAGCAGGAACAGTGTGGGACAGGTTATAAGGAAAAGGCATTGGTGTGCACCCTGAGGTTAGCAAGAGCTGGGCAGGGGAAACAGAACCAATCTCAAGAAATTACCCAGCACTGGAATGCTGGCTGAGGAGTACTCCAGCTCAGGTTGCAAAGTCTACCTCAAAGCCTTTCTGACTTGGAATAGACAGTGTAATCCAACTTCTTCAGCCCTGTTGGGGTTGGCATTGAGAAGCATAGATTATGACCATCTATAGCTTTGAGTCTTGGTGGGAAGGCCTTAGGGCAGTGGTTTCCAAACTTAGCTGGGTCATGATGCCTCTGCAGTCTCTTCTTCCCGAATCAGCCAGGCACTACCATCTTGGATCTTGCAAAGTCTCATAAGATCCAAGAAAGCAGTGCCCATATCTTAGGAGACTTTGTGAGATCTAAGATGGTGGCATCCAAATGTGATAGGAACAGGTAGGAGGGGCCACTGGGAACATCCCCCTGTGAATGTGCCATGACACACACGTTGGGAACCCCCGCATTAGGGGGAATAAACAGCGACATGCAAATCCACCAAGATAGGTGGCCACATTAGTGTGGAGTGCAGTAATTACAGTTAGGACCATTGCAATGTTTGTATCTTGTTGAGTTGTTTAGTTAATAAATGTGGCCCAGATGAAATCCAATTTATGCTTCATGTGTTTATTTGGGTTGGCAAATATATTAGCTGGAAGATCTCAGTTAGCCTGTTTGAACAGAACAACTCATATGAATTCCTGAATGACTGTTAAAGGCTTCTAGCCAGAATGCAACATCAATAGAAATTCAATAACACGGTGAATCTTTCAGCCCAATCCTGTCAAATTCTGCCCATGCCGAATGTAGCTGTGCATCCAGGGCACTTGCTGCATCCTGCAGAGGCCTGTCCTCTGGGTAAAGAAACATTTGTTCCCTTGCCAGAGGTCAGCCGCCACCACCTGCAAGTGTTTACTCAGACCTGCACCAGGTATTCAGCAATTTAGGACCCAGGAAGGAAGATTGAGACCAAGATAGGTGATAAGATACCAGCATCGGTGCTGCCACTGATACCTCCACCTTCCTGGCCTTGATCAGTCCTCCTCCCCACTTCGGACACCTCCATGTTATTTCTCCCCATCTCATTCTAGCCAACCCTGCCTCCATCCCACCTCCACACTGACTTACTGGCACCATGAGGCTGTGTGGATGGACCACTAGCATGCTATCACAGCTACTTGCCACTTGTCGCTTGCAGTGGTGGCCTGGCCTTGCAAAATGGCATGTTGCATTTAGTGACAGCCATAAAGGACCATAAACGAATCCTATGAGGGCCTTATGCTGCTGGAACTAGCTGGAATGCTAGTTCCAGCAGCATAAGGCCCTCATAGGATTCGTTTCTTACAATCAAACATAACTTTAGCCACTACACCATACTAGGTCTTGTTCAGATTTGATGGACGTTACAGGTTAAGGTTAATGTTGGGGGTGCAGGAGACACTCTCTATTATTAAAACAGTTGTGTGGTAAAACAAGTGGGGAAAATTAATATATGAATGTGATGATTTCAGTAATGGGAAGAATGAAGTGATTTTTGCAGGTCAGCCTGAACTGAACACTGAAAGACAGAGGCACAGTTCTGAGGTAATGTCTGTCATAAAGTCATCTCTTGACTTGATTGTGATTTTTGAATTTAAGCTTTCACTATCTTACTCTGTTTATTAGAACCGAGCTACATGAGTCATTAACCTGCCTTTCAAAAATGGGCTCAAGGTAGAGCGGACCAAAAGTGGCCGAATCCCATCTTCAACAGAGTATGCAGCAGTGCCAGTTCAGGCTCCATTGTATGCTATGGGCTAGCCAGGGACCACAACACAACAGAGGAGTAAATAAAATAATGTTTTACTTACCTACTCCACTCTGTCAAGGTCCCCAATTGGGATGTTCAGATCTCTATCAGTCTTTCGTCTGGCACAAGCCAAAGTCAGCCCAAGGGGCCATGTCAAGAACAGGAAGGGGGCATAGGATATCATCGGCTCAAATAACAGGTCTATCCTTCTAGATCAGGGGTGTCTTGGCAGGTGGGCCCCATCATCTCTCTGACACTGCGTCGGGGGCCAGGGGGAAAAAAAGAATTAATTTACATTTCAAATTTGGATAAATTTACATAAATTTACACAAATTAGAGATGGAACTTATATGAATGAATGAATGAAGGTCTTGCAATAGCTCAAGGCCTATAGAAGGCCTTGCACAAAGCAAGGCCAACCTTTTCTTCACTGCTGCTGCAGCTGCATCACAGACATGAAGCAGCAAGCAGTGGATGGAGCCCTTAGCCCGCAGCTCACATGAGAGGTCAAAATGTCGCCCTCAGGCTGAGAGCAGTTGTGTTGGGTCAGCTTCCACTCCAGCAAGTCTCTGCTGATGTCAATGTCAATGCTGAGAGCAAACACAAAATTTAAAACCTGGGACATTTACAGGTTGAGATTTAGGCTGGGCCAATTCACAACCTGCAGATGAATTGTGGCAAAGGACATTCCAAAGCAATGTGAGAGTTACCTAGTAGCTAAAGAAAAACAATACAAGGTGCTCATTGGAGGTAAACAGGCCAGTCATTTTAATGGATTTCAAAATCTTCTAAACATTCCATCTCAGCTTTAGTAAGCAAAGGGGACCAAGTGGCAGAGTTGTGGTTGACATGTGACAGTATTTGCCAGTACCAGCCTATTTAAAACCATAAAAATGAAGCCAACTTCCCATCAAAATAATTTCAGCTAAGAGTTTCAGAATCAACTTGATATGTATCACCTTTAGTACCAGTTTAACCTTGATTTAACCTTTGTGATATTGCATATTATCATTCACAGAAGTGGTCTCTTTGGTCACTAGTTCTGTCTTCCCATAGAGATTTATTTAATAAATATAAGTATGGGCAGTTGGAGAAAAAATGCTAGTCCGCTCAATCCTACCCCCCCCCCCTTCAGAACTTGCAGTGTCGCTGATGGAAAAAGGGCTGCATGCTATGGAGGGGCAACAACAACTCAGGAGAGGTACGTAAAAGTACTTTAGGATTTCAGCATGCACTGCTGCAACTGAGATTCTCCAACTTCCTCCCATTCCCAGCCAGCCCCACCCCCCACCCCAAACCATGCACAATCCTCCCCTGAAGAGTGCCTGCCATCAACCTACATGCTCTGGCAGTGGTTCAGGGACCTGCTGCTGCTGATGTGGAGCTTCTTGGCTTCCACGCCATCAGTAGCAAGTTGCCTACTGGCAGAGCATCTGCTGCGATGGCAAGCCTGGCCTTATGCTGACGGATTGCAAGGTCCATCAGAGTAAGGCCCTGATAGGATCGGGTCATAAATTATTGAGGAGAAAATGGGGGTTATTTTTAAGGTAATATGGACTGACAAGCTGATGCTCAGGGTCTGAGAGGTTGTCTGAAATGATTATGATAATTAGCCAAAGGTTACCCTTGGTGATCTGCTAAACTAGCAAAAACCCAAACTTGAAAAAATGACATTGTTAGCCTTGGAAACCAAAGGCTTCTGCAAGAAGATTCAAGGACATTAATTGCTGGATTTGTTTGTGCTACACACTTCAGGTTCTAGTTATACTTACGTTTTAAAAAAACAAACAGCCAAACCACCCTAGGATTCCATTTTCCACAAGCTCAGCCTGTGGTGGATACAATCAAAAGAGAACTCCATGTGAACTGCCCCCGCAGTCCTGCTTGTTTGAAAAGATAATGAGAACCACGTATGCAAATACTCCATGGTCAAATGAGCAAATTAACTATTATAGCGGCCTCTCACTATCCAGGCTTCTGTGCTTCCATCAAGAAAAGTGAATCGTGTAATAGCTTCCTGAAACAAAATTAAATGGTAATGCAAAAAGAGAGTCCAGCATCCTCTGCCAGAATAGAGGCAAAGGGGGTCAGGTTTAAGGGGCCTCTGCACAGCAGTGTCAAATCAGTAACTGCTCTTCTGCTGAGAACTTTATGTGTTTGCAAAAGAGGGCTGGAAAAAGCTTTTGTTTCCACTGTGTTTTCTTTGGCATCTAAGTTTAGTCTGCCAGGATTGTTTCAAGATGCAGTTTATTAGGAAATGGTATTTTTCAGGTTCCTACACCAACTCTGAGTGGTCATTTAGGCTGACATGGTAGTAGAGTATTCAGACTTTTTGAGAAGAGTTCTGGGGCAAGTCTAATGCCATTCATTCCTTCACTACCAAAGAGATGACTTTGCAACTTTTACATAGACCCTTCTATCTGATAGCTCA
The DNA here is from genome assembly GCF_035046505.1 of Tiliqua scincoides. Classification (NCBI taxonomy): domain Eukaryota; kingdom Metazoa; phylum Chordata; class Lepidosauria; order Squamata; family Scincidae; genus Tiliqua; species Tiliqua scincoides. The sequence goes on from NC_089822.1 coordinate 196,847,539, forward strand.
AACTTTGCATTGGTTCAGGTAGATTTGGCCTGTGTTTGCCTGATCCTGTGAAGTACCTGACCAATCAAACACGCTTTTCTATTACATCATCAGTGAGCCAGGCATTTCAGTCCAGTGGCCACCATTTGCCACACTGGAATTCAATAAATGTTTCCACCAGTGCCAGAATTCTGCATAATCCATGTTTTGGTCCAGGAGTCCACCAGAATCTGAACCTCTCACTGGGCAGTATCAAAAACAGCAGATTAGTTGGGGAGGGGCAGAAGGGGCCAAAACTCCAAGAATTTAGCTATAGCAAGAGTACTCAGGTGGTGCTTTTCAAGCTGACAAGCATCAGGATGAGCAGAAGGCAAAATAAGAAATCTGCTTAAGGGCATGCCATAAATGTCTAAGAGCTATTATCTTTCCCAGAGTCTATCCAATGGAGGCTTTGGGAAGAGGCAGTTCCTTGGGGATATTGAATGCAAGCTATTTAAAGCTTTACCTATCAAAACCAGCACCTTGAATTGCATCTAAGAGGAAGCAAAGAATGGCAGACCTGCACCAGCAATACAGCTGGCACAAGTCCCATTGCAAGTGGATCAGGCCCAGGAAGGGTGTTCGGATTTGGTGGATGCCACCACTTCCAAACTTGCCCCTCTTTGACCCAATCTGCCAGCCCCCCCCCCCATCTCCTCCTGTTCTCCAAGAGTTTGGGATGAAATGAGCTTGATGGGATCCTCAGTACGCTCAACTGGAAGTCAGCCCCACTGAGTACAGGAGGATGTACTTCTCTGTAAACATGTATAGGATTGCACTTTAACTGCAATAAGTTTCAAACCAGGAATAAGTGGCAGAAGAACAAAGAAGTTAAAGTTGATGTTTTTGTTGTATAGTTTGGGGGAGTGACAACAGGGAAGTGTCATGAGAAGCTCCTGCACTTCAAAATGTACCACTATGGGCACAATCCTAACCAACTTTCTGGCACTGAGGTAAGGGCAGTGCAGCTCCAAGGAGGCCTCTATGACTGTCGCCCAACTGCAGCACATACTCTATTGGCACATCTATGTCAGTGCAGGAAAGTTGGTTAGGATTTGGGCTACACCAGTGGGCACAATCCTAACCAACTTTCTGCCACTGAGGTAAGGGCAGTGCAGCTCCAAGGAGGCCTCTATGACTGTCGCCCAACTGCAGCACATACTCCATTGGCGCAGCTATGTCAGTGCAGGAAAGTTGGTTAGGATTTGGGCTACATCAGTGATCACAAGAAATAAAATGAAACTGCCTAAAGGAGATGGAATCCTTGTCTAATTGCAAAGTGTGACTGCCTACCAATTCAAAAGCTAGCATCCCAAATCACATTTGAAATTCATGCATGATATATTTCTTGATTGTGTTCATGTTCTCCTTAGCTTTAGAGCCGCATTTTAACCCTTTCAAACAAATGCAGTCCTTTTTGAAAATTGCTTCAGCATGAGCCATATCAGTGCAGAAGCATGCTTTTTGGCTCTTTATGCTGCTAGTTGTGGGTAACCCCACACACTTATTCCTGGTTCTTTTCCTCTTATGAACTACATTAGTATCCTTTATACTTTCCAACAATCCTGGAATAACAATTTAGTCCAATTCTAACTAATTTTCCAGCTCTGAAACAGCCATGCTAACAGGACATGTGCTGCATCTTGTGGGGGGGGGGGCAGTCAGAGAGACCTCTTCAAGGTAAAGGAATGTTTGTTTCCTTGCCTCAGGGCTGCACTGTGGCTGCATTGGCTGTGGAAGTTGATTAGAATTGGGCTGTTAGCTTCACAACTACCCTGTGAAGTTGGCAAGGATGTGCAAAACCACTGCGGCTAGACTTGAGTCGAGTCCCAAGTCCCCACTCCCTTTGACTCCTCATGCATGAGTCTTAATGGACGGGCATGGGGACTCACCCAGAGCATTTTTGGGACTCTATTTGACTCAAGTCAGGACTCTTTTTGATACAAATATCAAGTGCAGCTCCGTGGATAAACTAGAGTTCCTGGTAGGGTGTGTGTGTGTGTGTGTGTGTGTGTGTGTGTGTGTGTGTGTGTGTGTGTGTGTTCTCATTTAGCACTCCCCTGATGTCCCCATCCCACCTGTAAACAAAGTGCAGAAAGCACCAATTGGTTCCTAACCCCAGCCATGAAACACCACCTTCACATCATGCCTTCAGAAGGAGCGCCAGGCACACAAGGGCACAGAGCAACAGGGAGGCACCTGAGCTTGGCAAGGCAAGAGGGGCAGGACAGACTGTGTGAGAGCAGGGACAGAAGCAGCAAGTGGGAGGAGGGTTGTACGCAGCAGCTGGGAGGCTTACTAGCATGACCCAAACCTTTGCAACTCTATTCAGAAATAGCCCCATTGCGGTCACTCATTGAATGGGCCTGCCCGAACCATGACTTTCTCTTGGATGGCTAAGAACTGCCTCTTCCCCGCCTTCTCCCCTCACTCACCCAGGGGAAAAAAACCTTCCAATGATCATCAATTCCTTCAGAGATGGACAAGAGAGCTCACTCCCACTCCCACTTGATGCAGAACCCAAACATTAACCCTTCCCTGCCACCTGGCTGGAACTTCCCTGCTGCTTGCCAGGCCTGAATGATGGCCCCACAAAGTCTTTCACATTGCTAAAAAAGGAATCAAGCACATGCAGCCACAGACAATCTTGATTCTGAACACATGGGGACTTATTTCTAAGTCGGTAATCTCAGACGCGAGTCAGTGCTGGAGTCATTGACACACATGACTCAAGTGAACATGAATCAGCAAAAAAAACATATGTTTTTGTAACTCGGACTTGAGTGACCTGACTTGAGTTCCCATCCCTGGAAGTTGGTTTAGTCTGAAAGAGATTTAGATCGCAATCCTAACCCCTTATATCAGTGCTTTCCAGCTGACATAAGCTGAAGGAACATACCAAGATCCAGGTCTACAGAGCTTGCGTCCTGAGGTACACTTCTGTACTGCAGCAAGTCATGAACTCTTCGCTCACAACAGGAGAGGAAACTGAATGCTTTCCACATGTGCTGCCTCCAACGCATCCTCAGCATCACCTAGCAGGACAAAGTTCTAAACAACACAGTCCTGGAACGAGCTGGAATCCCTAGCATGTATGCACTGCTGAAACAGAGATGTCTGTGTTGGCTCGGTCATGTCGTGAGAATGGATGATGGCCAGATCCCAAAGGATCTCCTCTATGGAAAACTTGTGCAAGGAAAGCGCCCTACAGGTAGACCACAGCTGTGATACAAGGACATCTGCAAGAGGGATCTGAAGGCCTTAGGAGTGGACCTCAACAGGTGGGAAACCCTGGACTCTGAGCGGCCCGATTGGAGGCAAGCTGTGCAGCATGGCCTCTCCCAGTTTGAAGAGACACTTGGCCAACAAACTGAGTCAAAGAGGCAAAGAAGGAAGGCCCATAGCCAGGGAGACAGACCAGGGACAGACTGCACTTGCTCCCAGTGTGGAAGGGATTGTCACTCCCGAATCGGCCTTTTCAGCCACACTAGACGCTGTTCCAGAACCACCATTCAGAGTGCGATACCATAGTCTTTCGAGACTGAAGGTTGCCAACTACAACTTGTTTTTGTTTACTTTCACTTTTAAATTGGAGCTATGTGTGAACAGTCATCAGAACTGTGACACATAGGTAGTGTCTGCTGAACTTTTTAATTCCAAGCTGTTTTCCTGTTGAAAATCACCCCTCTGAAAGTACTATCTGCTGCAGTTCCTATTCTGGACATTGTTTTAGCCTAATGGATTCATTTGCTGGGTGTCCACTGAATGTCTGGAAATAATTCAGTAGGTTCTGATTATTGCTGGACCTAACTTCACTCACCAGATCTGAGCCTGGTGAGACACCAAACCATGGTGAACATGCTCCCCCTTCCCACACAACTTCCTTCTCATAGTCACTTCTTTTTGCTAGGAGGTTTGCTTCATGGGTACCATGTGGATGCCCACTGCTTTGTGAATGTTGCAACCTGCAGTTCAGCCACCCAAGGAATTACCTTGAGTTACTGGGAGACTTTTTTTTCCAAATTGATTTTCTGTTATAACCCACCTCAAACACAATACTTTTCAAGGAAGGCAGTTCACATGTTAGCTATGAGTCACCGTATCATAAATAATCTGTAATAAGTTAACTGACATACATTCAAATGTAAGTGCGCCCCAAGACATCAAATCTCACACTGTGAAAGAAGGGTAAATGTGCATGTACTAGCTGTGAAGACTGCTTAGAATTCATAGTATCAGTAAGTAAGAAGTGTCTAAGGGCATTTCCAGATTTTTTTTTCAGGATTTGATCCACAGCATTATATTCCTGTTAGCCTAGTAGCATGATATAATATCTTTGTATGATGGATGGTGGATTAGCACTGCTATAGGGATCATTAGCTTCCCTATACTTGAACCTTTTTGTAAACAAAGCTGGATTTATATAGTAGGGGAGCACACAACTCCCAAGGAATTGTAAATAAATATTCAAGCAGATGTTGTTGAAAAGGTGAGGCAGCACTGCAGTGGGTAAAACAGTTGTTTTATAAAGTCTTTTTAGAACATGAACAATGGATGAGTGATCTTGCAGTAGCACTATGATGAGAGCACATAACCACCAAAGACAAAATACAGGAATTTTTAAGAGGCTTTTTAAAAAAGAGCCTCACAAAATTGCACAGTCACAGAGAGGGAAAAGTTACGTTGCTCTTTGCTCTGAGCAACAGTTTTGCTACTGAGATTGCAAGCACTACATGACAGAGCATAACCTCTTTCCACACAGCCCTTGAAATTGCTAGTGGGCACACTAGATTGGGAAGAACACAGCACCTTCCCGAAACAGTGTAATATAAGTGCTGGGGAACTGCAATTTGTTTGCAACAGGCTCAGAAGAATCTGCCTGGAGTTTGTGCAATGAATGAGTAACACAAATGTGTATTTACTATTATGTGATACAATGATCCTCTGGAAAGTTAGGCCTAAGGTCTAAATTAGGTCTGACAAGATTCTGTTGAGATTCTAAAATAATGACCCAGCATATCCAGTCCCTGGCAGTCAGCAGCAGATCTAACGGTGGGCGGAGCAAATGCCCCAGGCGCTGAATCAGCGTGACTGTAGGACCATGTGGGAAGCCTCACTGAGGTTTCCTGACGCAGTTGGAAACTGCACTTTTGGTTTTCCAGAAGTGCAGTTTAAGACCACGGGGAAGCTACATAATGCTTCCCAGTCGGTTCAGAGGTTGCGCATGGCTCAGTCGTGCTGAAAAGGTGGGGGCGGTTTCATGCATGGGGGGGTAGCATCTTGCAGGGGGGTGGCTTCATGGACCCAGGAGTGGGGAGGGGTAAGTCAGCCACTGCTGGCAGTCACAGTGGATGTGCTGTTTATATATATACAGGCGTCTCCCCTCTTCTCCACAGTGGATATATTCCTGCTGCTACAACAGATACCTAAAACTGGAGGGTAATAGCGAACCCTACTCAAATCCCTTCCTTTAATGCTCATGACTTCCCTCTCTTCATCTGCAAACACTTTGCAAAAGCAGTTAATTTTTTCCTTTTGCTTTGAAACTCTTTGGAATACGAAGCAGAGAGCAAGACCTAGATTCATAGCTGCTAGAGGAGATTACAATGAGAACACAAATAGCTTCTTTTTGCAAAGTGTTTGCAAACAAAGAGAAGTGAGTCATGAGTGCAATGGGAGTGGAATTTGAGAACCATGGTTAAATGAAACTGTGGATATGGAACCTGCAGATATGGGCGGGGGGGTGGCTAGTGTAGTTTAAATCGCCTCCAGAGTGAGAGCAACTCCTTGGTTTACTGAGGAGCTGCAAATGATGAAGCGACATCATTTGGCAGCAGAATCTTCGAACCTTCTGTTGTGCAAGTGGTTCACCTGTTCTGAGGGTATCCTGTCAACTCAATATAGTCTCCAAATGAAGCAAGGACAAATTACTTAAGACTTATTTGGTGGGTTTGAGAGGAAGCCTTCAGAGCATTCGAGAATGTTCCAATGCTCTCTTTTTCAAGCCATACTCTCAACAATATCTATGGAATCCTGGGCAGGAACCTACAATCTGTATTCAGAAACACACATGGAAGACTAAAGTAAATTCAGTTCTGAGATCTGTGCAATAAGTATTTCCCCAGTAAGTCTTTCCCACAAGGATACTCACTGAATACAACCCTGCATTTCAGGCTAAAACACACAATATGGTTTTATTTCAAAAGCCAATTTGCCAGAGAATGTATAACGTCCAGCCTCTTAAGCTTTGTAGATGAAACCCATCCACAGTAGACCACCCTCTGAGAGAGCCACATGCATTATTGAAAGACCTGCTGCTCTATAGCTTCTTTTTCTGATTATCTCAATTGCTCCCCTCCGATCTAGTGAATATGGTAGAATATAGCCATACTTTATATAATTTTGCACTAAGAAAACTGATTTCCTGTTACTTTGACTGCAGGCACTTTTCGATACATTGCCTTCTGCCCTACTACACCCCCTGTAGTGTTCAGATGAGGATGCATAAGCAAAATTCATATTACAGTTACAGGGAGTTTTCTCATACTGGGGAATGTGTGATCGTTCCCCTAAGGGAAAATTTCTGTTATACCACTAAAAAGCCTAGGATGGTTCTTCGTTTATTAACTGAGTGATATTTTTTTTCCTTCTGCGTAAGATGGCAGTCATACCCTGTTATCAATTTCCTTCCTGGCATTTAAAATACAGTTTCACTTAAAGCAATGTAGTTTGATCTACCAATGCAATCTAAAGGTAAGGCACTTACTTAATATCCAGGCAGGGCTGATTCCACACAGGTGTGGTCTTAGAGGCCATGAAAGGGTGCATCAGGGATGGATCTGGCCCACCAAGTAAGCTGAATAGTGCCATACGACTCTACAAGAGTCTAGCTCTTAGCCTTGCCCAGAGTCAGTTTGAAAATGAAAATAATGAAAATATTTTTCTCCATCCTTAGAATCATAAAATATTAGAGTTGAGAATGACCTTGGATGTCATCTAGTCTAATCTCCTGCTCAGCACAACTAAAAGGTTGCAGTATTGAACAGCTGGCTTTTCAGGAATGTTGACTGTGGATCTGATCCTATGCTTGGCCAGTGCAACCACTGGCAACCCTGACAACCACTGTCACAAAAGTGACATAAGGGCACTTTTGTGCCAGCAGTAAACCTGCTGGGGTTGCGCTGAGGCCAGTGCCCTTTGGAACTGGGCCTCAGTGCTGGGGGGACCCACTGCAGGAGCAGCTGGCAGTAGGTTTCTCTGCTGGTCGGCGGAATGGCTTTTCGGGGTGTGGGGAAGACAGGAGGAAGGTGGAACTGGGAGGGGCGGAGACGGTGGTAGACTCTGCTGGCATATCCTAGCCCCCCCCCCCGAGTCTGGAAGCCCTACATGTGTCTCCTCAGTTTTGTGCCAGCAAAATAGGAGGAGGAGTCCAATTGGGACTGCTAGAGCTTTACCTGTGGTAAGGTAACAAGTGTTTCATTGTCCCTAGGAGACTCCTACAGCTGCCCCAGGCCTGCAGGATACAGTGGCGGCTATTTCGGTGCCACTGCTCCTCTGGGCACCAGGGCAGCATAGGACTGGGCTGTAGGTCAAACAGACTTTCTTGCTCAGAAAGGCTGGTTTCAGTTTTGCAGGAGCCCCTGGCAAATTGCCCTGCATGGGCTCCTCTTACCTGGTAGGCTATACCTAAGGTTTGTGGTGGGGATGATTTTGACAAATAGAAGGGGAAGTGGAGGAGGTATTGACAGAGTGGCTCTTTTGGCTGAGAGAGTTGCTCTGCCACCATCTCACAAGGCTGTGGGCACAGAGTGGACCTCAGTGATCAGTAGTGGGCCCTTAGCATCATCTGACACTGTTCCTATTGCTTAACAGCATCTATTTTTTGTTATGATGAATGTTTTCCATTTTTCAGGATGGGAACCTTCCTCCTATTAATACATTTTGCTGCTTTATTTTTCTTATAGCCCAAGGCTATAATCTAATCAGACCCCCATGTACAAGAATCTAGATGGAATTTTTGTTGTTTATGGCTTCTGTAAGCCTCTGAGAGGATGAGGCTGCTGGGAGAGGGCACAGTCCCATAAATCAGCTGGGAGGCAGCCCACCAATCAGCTGGGAGGCAACCCATGTGGTCCTTCCAATCAGCTTAGCTACAGCCCACATGGCCTTGCCAGCTAGCAGGACAGGGGAATGGCAGCCAGTGATGTCATCAGCTGCTGCTCATCTTCAGCATGTAATAATAATAATAATAATAATAACAGTATTTATATACCGCTTTTCAACTAAATGTTCACAAAGCGGTTTACAGAGAAAAATCAAATAACTAAATGGCTCCCTGTCCCAAAAGGGCTCACAATCTAAAAAGATGCAAAAAGAATACCAGCAGACAGCCACTAAAACAGACAGTGCTGGGGTGAGGTGGGCCAGTTATTCTCCCCCTGCTAAAAAAAGGAGCACCCACTTGAAAAAGTGCCTCTTACCCAATTAGCAGGGGTTAGCTTGAATCAGATGTAGCTTGAATCAGAGCCCTGTAAAGCTGCCTTCATTTTGGTCCAGAGCTGGGCAATGATGACATCATTGCCAAGTGCTCTGATGCTGCCCCCATGCAGCAAAGGTAGGGCTTTGTGAAGTCCTTGTAATTTTTACAAGGAACACTGTTTGGCACTTAAGGTGCCAATAGCCCTATCCTGGGCCACACTATAGAAAACATTCCTCCATGTTGGTGGGCAAACCCCTGGAGGTGGAGTTCCCCCACCCCTGGGGAAGAAGAGGCTGAGATGACAGTCTTACATACAGAGTCCTTGCACATCAATAGGAAAGGGCCCTACCCCAGGGGTGGCATTCAGCTTTGCATACAAAAGGCCCCAGGTGCAAAGCCTGGCATCTCCACATAGGGCTAGGAAAGATCCCCTTCTGAGACTCTGGAGAGCCACTGCCAGTCATGGTAGATAATATTTTACTAGATGGTCCACTGATCTGACTTCCTATATGACAGATTTGTATGTTCAATGCTAAGCATTTTTTTGATCTGTCAAGCCATAAGTGTACAGTGATTAGTTGGGGGCTTTCCTTTTTTTATGGAGAAATAAAAAGAAGAGGCCATTTGTAGGAGCTCAAGTGAAGAGGTAGCTGCCAGTGCATGCTGAAGAGCACCAAAGTGCACAGTGCATGTCAACACTGGCCAAATGAGCTGTGTCATCTAATTATTTTCAATTACAATCATAAACTTTTTGTTAATGTTTTCCTGTGCTGATAGTTACATGGCTAATGTAGCTGACTCTGACTTTATGATCCCTATTGTTACAACGTGCTGTGCTTAATTGCTTCATCCCTGTAACAAACAGACGTCCTCAACAATTGGACAATAACATGAAAGGGACGTAGGAAAGTAGCTGGAGATGCTTTCATTTTAATTATGTTGATAGTGCACCCTGTTGTTTTCAAAAAACAAACCAAAAACAATGCTTAGAGCAGTGTTCTTTTGATAGTCCTGAACAACTTTAAACGAGAGCTGATAAATTTTTTGTTTTTATGTAAAGGATTTTTACCTCCATGAACTGAACTCCTTTGTTTTCAATTCAACAGCTTATCTCCCCAAATTCACTCAACCTGGCCCTGGCTCGGCACTATATATATATAAAGATGGTGGCAGAAAATCCATTTGTTTAAACCTGGCCCTGCCCAAATTGTAATAAAGTAGCAGGATGGGGTCCCACTTTTTACAGCAAATGAAACTGGATCTATGAAAGAAAGCACTTTCCCACGGGCAAGCCCAATCCTATCCCTGGTGGCGGCGCATGTGCAATGGTGCTAAAAATAGAAATCACTGTATCTGGCAGCCCCAGTGGGGCCACTGGAGGCCTTCTTGGGGAAGGGGACTTTCAACCTCTTCATAAATGACCTGGAGACAGGGTTGAGCAGTGAAGTGGCTAAGTTTGCAGACGACACCAAACTTTTCCGAGTGGTAAAGACCAGAAGTGATTGTGAGGAGCTCCAGAAGGATCTCTCCAGACTGGCAGAATGGGCAGCAAAATGGCAGATGCGCTTCAATGTCAGTAAGTGTAAAGTCATGCACATTGGGGCAAAAAATCAAAACTTTAGATATAGGCTGATGGGTTCTGAGCTGTCTGTGACAGATCAGGAGAGAGATCTTGGGGTGGTGGTGGACAGGTCGATGAAAGTGTCGACCCAATGTGCGGCGGCAGTGAAGAAGGCCAATTCTATGCTTGGGATCATTAGGAAGGGTATTGAGAACAAAACGGCTAGTATTATAATGCCGTTGTACAAATCGATGGTAAGACCACACCTGGAGTATTGTGTCCAGTTCTGGTCGCCACATCTCAAAAAAGACATAGTGGAAATGGAAAAGGTGCAAAAGAGAGCGACTAAGATGATTACTGGGCTGAGGCACCTTCCTTGTGAGGAAAGGCTATGGCGTTTGGGCCTCTTCAGCCTAGAAAAGAGACGCCTGAGGGGGGACATGATTGAGACATACAAAATTATGCAGGGGATGGACAGAGTGGATAGGGAGATGCTCTTTACACTCTCACATAACACCAGAACCAGGGGACATCCACTAAAATTGAGTGTTGGGCAGGTTAGGACAGACAAAAGAAAATATTTCTTTACTCAGCGTGTGGTTGGTCTGTGGAACTCCTTGCCACAGGATGTGGTGCTGGCGTCTACCCTAGACACCTTTAAAAGGGGATTGGACAAGTTTCTGGAGGAAAAATCCATTATGGGGTACAAGCCATTATGTGTATGCGCAACCTCCTGATTTTAGAAATGGGTTATGTCAGAATGCCAGATGCAAGGGAGGGCACCAGGATGAGGTCTCTTGTTATCTGGTGTGCTCTCTGGGGCATTTGGTGGGCCGCTGTGAGATACAGGAAGCTGGACTAGATGGGCCTAGTGGGGCTGTTCTTATGTTCTTGTGAGTATGGCTGAAATTTTAATTGTGTATTTCTTTGTTGAAGTTTTGGGACATAAGCAGTTCTATGTTTCAAAGATCCTTAACCATGGGAAAAATTTATGTTAAATTTTTCAAGCATAGTTCAAATACGTTCCAATTGCTATTTCGTCTGTTGAGAAGTCCTTCCCTGTAGCATACAGTCTCTCCATCTGGCAAGGGCGGATGGTTAATGGCAATAAAACCAGCTAAGTTCTCAGGCTGTTTTTCCCCTTTCAAATCAAATACACACAAAAGTGGGAAGGACACAACTGAGCTATCCTGACAGTGACAGATAAAGCCTCTGTACTGTGGGCTGTGGGCACAGATGCCTACTTTGGCTGCTTAAATCTTCACAATTACTTGTATAATAGTATAAAAAGCACTCTTAATCGCCTGCAACCCAGTACGACATGTGAGGCAAACAAGACTTCTCAGCTGCCAGCAGCCTTTATTAATACAATTTGCATAGAATTACCATAAGGCTTTACAGCTTTATTTGGAAAACTATTACTTTTGACAGGTTCCCTAACCTCAATTAGCATTTGTGGTGGAAGAATATTTTCCCTTTCCAAAACAGCGATGTGCTCTGAGAAAGAAAAGCAAAACATCTCCCCCCCCCCCAAACAATTCAATGGGCAATTTTACACCTTCCTAGACTTTCTGAGAAATAACTTGCCCAACAGTAGGAGATATTCTGCTAAATTAAACAGTGATCTAAATGCTTTGCTTCCATTTAATCTGACACAATAGTGGAATTTGGGCTGGAATTTGAATATATTAAAGAAGAAGGCAAAGTGAGGTGGCATCTCTGTCCAAAAGTGGAGGGAAAGGATAGAGCAACTTTGGCGGCGGCAGCCAGGGCTGTCAATCAGACGAAAACTAAAATAAGGAAGGAGGGCAGGAAGAGCGTGATTCACCCACATTTTCAAGTTCATTCAAAAGAGCATCCTGATTTGAGGAAGAAATGTATCAGTATGTGCTGAGACAATCAGGAGACGTGCCCCGTCTTCTTGTTCTGTACCAACATGCAAAGATATGCAATAAAATAGAGGTAATTATTCAAAAATTAAATGTAAAATCCTTCTTTCAGCCTGAGGCCATGAAAGCTCTTGCATTGCCATCAGTCTAAGGCCCAATCCTATCCTCCCCCCATTGGTGCAGCTGCACCAAAAACAGGTGTGCTGTATCAGCTGGTAGGGCAGATTGGGAGGATTCAGCAAGAAGATTTCCCTCATCCCTGCATAAACATCCAGCACCTCATTGGGTCTCCTTGGACCTACATTAGCAATTTTGCTACAGCAAGTTCAAGGAGAGAAAGGGGGCTTCTTAAAAGAGAAATAGCATGTACCATTGCTGCTGGATCCACCGCCTCCTGCAGCTTTGCCGCCCCATTACACCCCCTCCATGCCCACCTATACCCCCTCTCCACCCCCACCGCTATCTTACCTGCTTTGGCGGGTGTAGGCAGCTCCAGTGATATAATAATAATATAATATACAGTATTTATATACCGCCTTTCTTGGTCTTTATTCAAGACTTTATTCAAGGCGGTTTACATAGGCAGGCTTATTAAATCCACGCAAGGATTTTTACAAATTGAAAGAAGGTTCTTTCTTTCAAGAACCACTACATTCAAGGTGTTACACTCCGATCTGGTTTAACATTCTGGCCTCCATCCTCTCACACTCCGAGCAGATGGAACAGCTCAGCTGCAGCTTGCCAGCTGCTTCAAGGTCGCACGGTGCCGGTGGCCTCGAACTGGCAACCTTGTGGATGTTAATCTTCAGGCAAATGGAGGCTCTACCCTCTAGACCAGACCTCCGCAATCTACAGAGGACTGTAGGAAGTCTGCCACTCTCCTGCTATTCACTGATCAACCTAAGTCATATCATGTGCTTCATGGACAGAATAGTCCCACAGGATCACTCTGCTGCTTTTCCTGTAGCTCCACTGCCACCACTGCTTACAACAGCCAAGGCACTGAAGGAAGAGGTAGGCAGCTGCTGCCCTCATCTTCAACCAATTCTAGTCTCTCATCCCCTGCTTGTTTTCTTTGGGAAAAATATACACTTAAAAAAAAATTTTTTTTACTGCATATCAATTTGAAATACCGTACTGTATTTCATTATTTTCTGCCAGATATGGGGACATGATGGAGGCTTACTTCTACTTCCATCACACAACATTTCAGGAAGATTGGATAAAAGGTTTTGGTCCTACCCTTTCAATTTCCAATTGATCTTCATTCTTTTCTGTGCTTGTTCTTGCCATCCAACAATCAGAAAAAGTAGGACTGCCTCTAAATGGGAGGGAGGGAGAGACAATGACCCTCTTCCCTCATCTGAAACAGAGAAGCACAAGAGAAAGAAAAAAAGCTATGCTTTTACTTACTCTGGGGAATTTTCAACTGCTTTCTCTACCATTCTGCATTCTCATGCATGTTATTCAGAAGTAATCCTTATTTAGACTGAAGGGACGCTCTTCTTCCTTTTGGCAAACTCCTCACCTTCAACAGGCCCACTGTGTTTCCCTGGCAAGAAACAAGTAGCAGTGGCTTCAACTGGTTGCATTTGAAATTACTGTAATTTTTAGGAAGAAGAAAAAGATGACTTTGTTGAAAGCACTGTATCCTGCTCATTTCTATGGATCAAGACCCAGTATAAAGAGGGCATAGATTCTGACCTGAAATAGCTGTGTGATATTTCAGGTTCATTGGTTAAACAATGTTGATTTCATGCGCAAATTAACTTTCAATTAATTCAGGTGGCTGCCATTTTGTTGGGGACAAGAATCATCCTCAACTCCCTCCCCACAGTGCACAGGGTGGCATTATTATTCTTCACACACACACACCCCTTCTGAAAACAATGGGGAATTGTTTCCCCACTGTTTTTTTTTTTAAACCTACTTAGCAAAGTTTCTTCAAGATTATAAAAGAAGCTAACAGCAGCTTCATTCTCCAACCTACAACCTGAGGCTCACTCTCAGGTATGGATTTAGCAAGTGAAATTGCCTTCACTTTGTTTTTCTCAGTTTATTTGTCTTTTGGTTTGGTTTGCCAAGTGCGTATAGCTGAATTTGCAAAAGGCAACTACATCTAAAACAAGGGACTACTGTTCATCCACCATTCAGATAATTTTATTGTAGGAAGAAGCCTCAATTTGGCTTTGATCCATCTTGTAGTGTGTATATTATAATGGCTAATCCACACCTAATTTTCAGTTGTTTGTTTATTCCTGGAGTTAAACTGTTCTGAAGAGACCATTTCATTAAATAATCCTTTACTGAAAAATTAAGTCTTCTCAGAGTTAGTTCCTCCCAACAGTAAAGTAGAAAAAAAGGCTTTAGATGCTTAACCCATTGGTTCCCAAACAGGTGGGTCCTTAAAGGGAGAATGGCCTAGGAATGGGTGCCCTGTCAGCACAGCAGCAATTGTAGCACCACAGGGACCCAAGGACATTTTAATGTACTTGGGGGGCTTGTAAAGCTTCCATGAGGGTCCTGGAGGCTTGCAGCCTCCTCTGCGAGCCTCTTCATGGCTGCCCTGGGCTCCAATTGTGGCTCAGAGCTCACTTCCGGTTTGTGATCCAATCAACAATTGGAGCTCAGGACAGTCACGCAGAGGCTTGCAGAGGAGCCTCCAGGATCTTCAAGGAAGTTTCACAAACCCTTCAAGTATGTTAAAATGTCCCTGGGTCCCTGTGGCACCGTGAACACTGTAGCACCATCGAGGCCAACCCCCTGCTCCTGTCTCACCCCTGCCACTGCTTACAAGGTTCCCAACTCCGTTGGAGGAGTTTGGGAACCTCTGGCCTAACAATTAAGGAAACAGCCTTTCTCATCAAACAATTCTTCCTCTCCAGGATTTCCAGAACAAAGGGATTTGCTCACAAATCCAGACCCGTTCTAATTTAGAACTGTCAGATAGTAAGTAAAATGCTGCCATTCTCCAGATTCAGAGCTGTTTGCTGCTAAGCAGAAGATTTATCTGTCATGAGAAATTATTTGCTATTGCTCAGGTTCCTCAAGCAAGGCCTAAATGAGGTGCTTCTCATATTATAAACCGTTTATGGATAATACTGGCAGGGTAATAACCCTGAGATCATGGCTGTACAGCCAAGTAATTCAGTCAGTTGCTACAATTCCAGCAGTAAAAGGAAAGGGGAAGCAGAGACAGGCGAAGTGATGCAACCCCTCCCCCCTGAAAACCAACAACCCCGCTTGAAAATGACATTGAGTCTGTTAGTTTAATTTGACCTGATGTGGTTTTCACTGTACTGTATTAGCTGTCTCGGGTAGCAAATGAAGCTCTTCGTAACAGAAGCTCCCTCCTGTTTCAAATTGGAAAAATGGTGAGGCACTGAGATGATAAATTAGAGAAATGGTAGAGCATGCATTAGGATTCAAACTAATGGCCTATTCTATGCCTGAAAGCGCACAGAAGAATGTATCATCCATCAGGTGACAATGCATCCATGTGTCAGATATGCAGAATACAAGGATTAGAATGGAACAGATGTCCAGGGCCAGAATGGCCCCTTTTTATTAGCGGCCTGTCTGTTGTCCACAGCTGTGTCACTCTTGAGGGGCAGCTGTACAGTTGGTTCTTCTCAATCCTCCACTGTACAGGAGGCTGCAGCTCAGGGTGCCTGAAGTACTTTACCTGACAGGTAAGACCTACCTGTTGCCCTTTCCAAAGGAAGGGAGATCTGGCATCTAGACCCCTTTGATACCATCATTTTTTGCAACTATTAGGTATCGAATACCTATTTAGATAATAGGTATTGTTATCAGCTAAAATGCCAGGCCATTTTTCACAAAGCAAATCTCTTTAGATATTTATATGGGGGGGGGGATTACTGTTTAACCTTTTTCCCTGGCCCACAGGTGTACACATTTGATCCCTGCTGCGTATATGCAACGTTGGGCAGAAATGGCTTAAGATCCCTAACAAACAGCAGTGAAGCACTCTGTGGTGTTCCAGACCCACTGGGCCCTTGTGGTGACGGTGGTTATTCACATGCAGTCTGAGAGTGAAATTGGCAGTGGTGTGGGGAGACTGCCCAGTATGGCTGCTTCACTGTACGTGAATTGTCAGATAACTGCACAATGTTCCCTTTGATGATAACATCACTGGCTAGGCCTGATTCCATTTGAAGCTGCTGTGAGAAAGTTGAGTTGAGACAGTGTACAGTATCATACCAGTACTCTCTACAATTGCTGAGTTCAGAGTCATAGTAAGTCACCTTTGCCCTAGTCCCCAAATCTCCAATTAGTCTGCCAAGCTGCAGCTGTGATTCTCCAGCTGGGAGGGATGAGAGTGGTTGCCTAGCATTGCATCAGCCAGTGAGGTCATCTTCCAGAAGCTTTGGCAAGTCTGAGCCTCTGGTTGGTCAAAAGTTACCTTCAAGGTATAAAAATCTGTTGCTAGGGCAAGAAAGGGGTCTAGTGTTCATCACCATGATTGCTCTCTTTCCTTATCATCTTCATGGATATGTGTCCATATCATGGCTGGTATGATAGTTAGAAGTTGTTGGGGCTGTGCAACGAGCAAAGCCCACAGAGGAAGATAAAGTGCAGCAAAATGCTGGCACCAGCAGAGATCCAGGACAGCTCCACAAAGAAACCACACAGATGAGGCAGAATTCTACCACCAAGCTATTTACAAAGCACCAATTACAAAGTGTACAGATAGCCAGGCTCTCTGGCAGCAGAAACAGCACAGATGTTCAATACTCCAACTCGCTCGCTCGCGCTCTCGCTCTCGCTCTCTCTCTCTGAGACTCTTCAACACGACTACAACAACCCATGAGGTAGGCTGTGCCTGCTTCCCTTAAGTACTTTTGATGACCAGTCAGGGTGAGGATGACCTCATCCTCACAAGGTCTATTGCATTTGACTCCCCAGATGCACCTGTTACCTTTCCCATTCACTTACATTGAGGCAGTGGTGTCATCATGACTCAGCACATTTAGGCTTGCAGGATTGGTTAAACTGGAGACACATGATGTACAGAGAGTTACATTCCTGTACTTACATTTTACATGGGCTTAGAAATACAGGTCATAACATTCAGGCCTTGTCACATTCAGACAGCAAATTTCTGGTACTTTGGGTCAAAATATCCTGATGGAAGTACTACCCTTTGCCTATGCTCTGGAGTTAGAATGTCCAGGTGAGCATTATGAATTTACTTAACAAATTAGGTGTCATGCACCCACTGGGCTATGGCCATTGCCCCTCCCTTTGCAGATATGTCTGTCATTTTTTATACTTATCATTATTCTGCTTGGCCTTCTAATATGCTGTCTTCTTTCTAAAATATCTCACATACTGAGTACAGCATTTTGAGTACTCCACTTCTTTCAACTGCTCTTCCCCTTTTTTTGGTTCCCTGTAAAAGTCCCCCATTCCTCCTATTTTTCTTTCTCTTTGTTCATACTTTGGATGCATGCATATATTCATTCATTCGCATAACTTTCATGACTACCTTTTACCATTATGAATTCAAGCTCTGTTTTTCCACTTAAGACTTTTCACCTTCACTTCAGTCTTGTGTGCCTTATTGTCTCACTGGCTCTTCCTCCAGAAGTACTGGATGCCATCCCTCATTCCCACCTACAAGCCATTTGTCCTCTCACACTGCCTTCTACACCTAAAAAAGCCTCTGTTACTGTCAGAGGCGCAGTTATCTCTCCTTTCTCCTTCTCACACATACATGCTCTTGCAAAATCCTTTTTTAAAAAAATGGAAACACTTAGGCACTGAGTCTGGGTTTTATGTAAAATCCACTGAAGGCTGAGCATTATGTGCTGATGCTTAAATTTGCCTTTCCATAAATCAGTATGTAAAATAGATTTAAAATCCACATTGCTGAGAAGGTGCATTGGATTTTGCTTCTGAATCTATATTTACATATGGCACAAATGGTGTAATGGAGATTCAGTCGTGTTTTGTAGTGTCTCTTGCTAAAACAGTATTAAAATGGAATACTAAGGACTAGTACAAGGGAGTGTCAGCCCAATCCTAACTAACATTCCAGTGCTGATGTAGCTGCAATTCAGCCCCAAGGCAAGGGAATATTTGTTCCCTTACCTTGATGAGATGTCCATGTCCATGTCTCCCACCCCAGAAGCCAGTGTATGCCCTATTGGCATGACTGCATTTGCTCTGGAAAAGAAAATTTGTTAGGATTTGGCTGTGTATCCCATTAAACTCATTGAGATTGACTTCTGTGTAAAAATCCATAAGATAAGGCTGTAAGAATCATAGTAAACGTTATTGAATGCAGATTGCCCCTTAAACCTCTGTAACTTTGAATCAACAGAGATAAATGTCACTGTTATAAAGATTGGGTATCTTTTAATACTGTTGACTGGGGGTGCTGATTTTTAATTTCTTAGTGAGCATGAATACAGAACCCTGAGATGGTGGTTATTCTAAATTAAGTCAAAATTAAAGGTTATATAATCTTTGTACCCAAAGCTTATAAATGATTCCTCATACAATAACGGAAAACACAGTGTAGGTACAAGTATAAAACTGCATTTGGGGAACTGACTCTGCCTGTATTGTACTTATTCTGTGTGTAAAGTGAGGCATTATACAAAAACAGATACAAGAGTCCCCACCCCCTTCTTTCTGAAGTGAATACATACCAAACATTTCATACACATTTCAAAAGTAGTAGTGGTGTATTTTGAATTCTGTCCCCTGCCTGCGAAGCATTCCCTGTGAGACATGAACATGATTTTTCTTCCAGCTGGACAGGCGGAAGCTGGCTGCCTTGTCACGAGAGATCTGAACCAAACGATTCTTTAGCTAATTAGACACATCAAGCACCTTAGCAGGAATCATTCCCTCCCACCGACATCTGATAGCAAGTGGGTATTTTTATGTTTTCACTCAGCGCGTTTAGAAAGAAATTGACAGGCGTGCAAAATTCTCCCTCTTCAAGAGCTTCCTGTGGCGGACTTCTTTTTCGTCAAAGCTTATCTTTTTGGAAATGACTTTTCCTTTCTTTTTTTACTCAATGTCCCTGAATCATTACTTTGGGCTCCCTTTAATATCATAAAATATAATAAAGTAAGGCTCAGGAACTGTGGCTGATGGACTGGATGTGACCACAAGGCATTTTTATTTGGCCTAACAAATAAATTGTGATCCAGGTAGAGGAAATGTAGTTTCATTTGTAAGGGCCAGACAAATGTTTTCAGTTTAAAACCCATCTGTGCCCGCAGGTGCACACATGCAACATATAAGTGCTGCCTGTAGGACGTGTGGCCAGATATGGGTTAAGAAATTGAGACTTTGTGCATGTTAATGCTACACATATCTTGATTTTCAATATAATATGCATAGATGTATAATGCTGTTTCCATATGATCCTTAATTGAGATATCCTTACCAACTCAGAATTTTTCATGAGTTAAGTGCAATGGCCATGCATTATGACTCACAGCTCAAGTTTACTGACTGGAGCACATCCCTGCACATTATAGTGGCTCCTAGGCTACTGTCTGGAGTTCGCCAACTTCGGTGTAAAGATTTGGGCTTTTCAGCTCCTGGCATGAAGAAGAAAGATTCTTTTCCTTTTATAACTGTGTTTTAGGAAGAAGTTTAGCAGGTGTGGTTTTTGTAGTCACTTTAGCTCAGTGAAATTTCACTTGTAAGAAAATTGGGTCTCCCATATCTTGAAATATGATAAAGATTTGCATGTTTTCTCTTTTGTCATTTGTGGTTAATGAATACCTAAGTGAGAAAAAATGCTTATTTTTGGTTATGAGTTGTTTAATGACATCACTTCCTGCCTAATGACATCACATCCGGCCTTCAGCAGGCATCACGAATGCCATTCGACTCTCGGTATGAAATGAGTTTGACACTCCTGGTCTACACAAGGAAGAGAAACATAGAAAATCCACAAAATCCACAGAAATTGCCTGCTGTTATATTATTGTTTAATGGTAGAATTAATACAAGAAGTTTGAATATCACAAACTTGTGGTTGGAAAGGTTGATGTGAAGAACAGAATTTGAGTAGAATTTATTTTCAAAACTGTTTCCTCTAGTATTTTCTGAGAAGCAACTTTAGTGTGATGTGTTTGCATCATAAAACTGGCAGCTTCCTGCTTGAATAAAACCAATGCAACTATTCTCCAGGATTATACTTTATGCTATACTTTATTTTAGCCCAAATAAATGCAGTCAATGAATGGTGTGTGTATCCCCCTCCCCCAACAACATCCCATAGTTCTGGATATGTTTCAGAGCAAGTTATATTAAAGTCCACTGTGTGTTTGAGAGATCTATTGAAAACAAATTTGCTTAAATTTATTGCAAACTATTGATTTGTGCATTCAAAGGTTAATGAGGTTTGCTCCTTAATTCAACAGTGCAGCTCTTGGGGAGAATAATGAAATTGCCTGAAGATACAAAGCATTCAGTTAAAAAATAAACAGGTGCCCTAAATGTGTGTGGCAGTTGCATTCTGGCAGTGCTAGTCTTTGTGCATGAGCACAAATGCTATTGTTTTCAGTTTTAAGAACTAAACTGCATGTGATGCATGGTGGTGTGTAACTTTGCCCCAACTAAGATAACTATGGGTGTCATGAAAGAGAGGAGACTACCAGCGACCACTTGCTGATCCAGGGCAGTGAAGCCTAGTGACAAACGTTCATTCCCTCCCCATCCCCCACTCTTCCAATCAGTTTGAACATGCAGCATAATGGGGAAAAACCTTGGTAGTTGAAATCTGCTGCCACCAACCCAGGCTATCAGGTTTGCAGAAGGGTTCCCTGAGCAGCACCTTTCTCCTAGATTAGGCTGTGACCTCAGTGGGTCTCTCCTGAACTCTTACAGTAGGGCCTGCAGAGTGAAGGTGGTGCCAATGCACTGATATGTCAGAACAAGGCAGGCTGACTTATATATACATATATAAAGATTTTATTAAAGAAATTGATAAAGGGGGTAACACAACCCAATTGAGTAGCCTCAACACAATACGCATGTGTACTTAGCTTAGCTGTAGTCACAGGAAAATGAATAGACTTCCCGTGCTTTGAGCTGGGAAAATCAAAGAGCTATTCTTGCAAGGGAAGATAGATCTAAAATAAATATACATCTGATGGTTTCTATCAATGGACCTGAACTGCTGGGCTCTTCCACCCTAATCCCAATAGGGTGGGTTCTCCCTTTTGGTCTGGTCAAAAGCACACAGGAAAGAGAGAGAGCTTTTTCTCATCCTGTGATCCTTCTTGCTGGAATTGTGTCTGATTGGCTACTGGTTACCCAGTTATCCTGATATCTGATCTGTCCCTTCCTGAGCTACAAATGATTTTTCAGCAGACAATCACCTCTGAACTGCTCTCTAGCCAAGGGCAAGGGGAAGGAAAAATCCCCCACAAGGAGACGCATACCGGACTTTATAGCAGGGAAAGCTTGCATAAAGATGGAATCGTGTAACCATTTCATCACAATAGGACTCTGAAATATTGAGTGGGAAAATAACAGGTTGGGAAGAGGTCCCTGCTGACCATTTCCCCTCTCCACTTCTCCAAAAACTACTTTTGTCCCAATGCAAGAGAAATGACCAGCATTTTTCCCCCAGCAAAGAATGGAAGGGTGTATGTGAGCAAGCACTAAAATGGCTTGGGGAAAAGGGTTAAGCACTTTCTTCTCTTCTGCCTGTCTTCTGTACAAAACCACAGCCACCCATGGCTGATTTCGTTTGTAAAAAGAAAAAAGTGTTTCATTTTAACAATGTACTTCTTCATACAGTGCATAATGTGGAATTTGCTGCCACAAGACATGATGATGGTCACTTACTTACATGACCAGCCTTAGGAAGTGTGGGTCTGCAGGGTCTGTGTGGGGCCGCACACACTACTTTTGCCAGGGGCCCCACTGCACAGCTCCCACTTATTGTGACAAGCACATGCCTGGGCCAGGCATGGCACAAAGTACCAGCACGGCACCTGAAATTATATTGCTGGTGATGCACTGGTGTTGGTACATCACTGGCAACTGCTTCCAGGGTGGCCCAATTTGGGGCCAGTCAGAAGCAGGGATGGGCAGGAGGGCCCAGTGAGAGCATCACCCACCATGCTGGCCTCTGCATGGTGAATTACCTTCATTGGGAGTGCCACCTGTGGGCGACCTGCTCCCCCAAATGGGCCAAGTCAGGCTAAAGCCAGCCCTGAACTTAGTTAACTTTGAAAGGGAATTAGATATATACATGGAGAACAAGTCAGTCATGCCATCCCTAGGTTCAGAGGCATTTTGAATGCAAATGCCAGTTGCTAAGAAACAGTGGGAGATATTTGACTACATCTTCTGCTTATGGGCTTTCCAGAGGCATCTAATTGGTCATGATAAGAAATGGGATGCTCAGCTAGGTGGACAGATGGGCTATGAATGTATGGCTGTGAGAGCTGGACCATAAGGAGCACTGAGCGATGAAGAATAGATGCTTTTGAATTATGGTGTTGGAGAAGACTTTTGAGAGTCTCCTGGACTGCAAGGAGAACAAATCAGTCAATCCTTCAAGAAGTCAACCCTGACTGCTCATTGGAAGGACAGATACTGACACTAAAGTTTAAATACTTTGGTCATCTCATGAGAAGGGAAGACTCTTTAGAAAAGACCCTGATGCTGGGAAAAATTGAAGGCAAAAGGAGAAGAGGACGGCAGAAGATGAGCTGGTTAGACAGTGTCATGGAGGCAATGTACATGAATTTGGACAAACTCCAGAAGTTAGTGATAGACAGGGAAGCCTGTCCATGGGGCCACAAAGAGTTGGACATGACTTAACAACTGAACAACAACAACGTTGTCCTAAAATCAGGCTGTAGTTCTTTCACACTTTTCTGGGAATAAGTTCAACTGAAACACAATAGGAGTTGCTTCTGAATAGACACAGGATTGTGCTGTAAATTGTTCTAAAGTGTCCCTCCCACACACACACCCTCCCACACACACACCCACACACCCCTCTGTGTGCATATGTGTATGTTAATTTGGGAGTTTCTTTAAAAATTTGGAATCAATTGGATTTCAGTTAAAGTGAATGAGGAAAACATGAAGCACTGAGTGATGGAGTCAAAATAATCCAGACATAGTGAAACTCTAATTTAACAATAAGATAGCTACTTACAATGCTGCAGCAGTTAAGGAAGCAGGTAATGGTTTTTGAGATTCATACTCCAAAAAGAGTTTGCATTAAAGGAAAAGAATGCATGAGTTGAACAGGGTACTGGGGTCTGTGAGAGCCCATAAGAATTAAACCAATGGGTCATTAAAGACTCTAGCCACTATCTCTGTGCAGGTGTATATTATGAGAATATATAAGAAATAAGAAAAGTCAGTAGGGGTCATGGCTTATTATCCACTAGGGTTCTGTTCCAGAACCCTCAGTGGATTAAAAAAAATCAGTGGATACCAAATCAGTGGAAAAATAGCTTTAAAGACCCACTTCCAGGTTTCTTGCTACTTCATTGGTGCCCCAGAATGCATTGATATAGATGCTATACTGCATTCAGTTGGACAATGGAGGAGCAAGAAACCTGGAAGTGGGTCTTTAAAGCCATCTTTAACCCCTGAGAAGCTTGCAACCAGTGTGATTTAACTGCACAAAGGTAGGAAATGGGATTCTGGCACTTTTTTCCCCCCCGTTGTTACAAGGCATTTAAAGTGAACCTGGGTATCAGTGGTGAGTCAAATCAGTGGATAACCTGTAATTCCATATTTTTAATGTCAAATTTGAGTCATAAATTATTTTATCCTATCACCAGTTTTGCAAAGTGTGCATTTGTCACTATGGTCAGAGAGATTAATTAAAAAAAAACTTTTTATTTATAAAACTGTCTCTGCAGCAGGGATGGGCACTTGACTTGCATTGACTCAAGTCATGCAAACATGTTTTTTACCATTCAAGTTGACTCGAGTCATGGATGTCACTAGTGATTCTAAAAAAGAGTCTGGACTCAAATGGTTCTAGTCCTGACTCTGTGTGTATGTGTTCTTGCTTACTTTTTCCCACAACTTTCATGTCATGCCAAAGACCTTGTGGGCAATCCGGAAGCTGGCATTCAGACAGATGGCAGCAGCAAACGTGGTGGGAGGGTAGATTTTTGGTTTCAAGAGGCAGGGCTGGGGGATCCAGGGGAGTATCAAATGAGAACTCACACACCACCACCTCCCTTTTTCTGTGCACAGGTGCAACCTATTTATCCATGAATATTTTTTATCTTCTGACTTATCTCAACAGGAAGATAAGGGGGGGGGATTCAAAGTCGCACACACCTTTGCCTCCTTTATCCTGCGCTGGTGTCTTGCTCAAGGCAGTCTTGTTGGCACTGGTGTCTTGTTCAAGGCAGCCCAAAACACTGCAAAAAGTCTTACACAGGTATGGAAATAGCCCTGGAGCCATGGAAGAGGTTCCCCTTGCCAAGGAACAGTAAGATTCCTGGAGCCCCTGAGCCAGCAAAGAGGCTGAAGAGGGGAAGGGGGGGGAACCTCTGTAGCCAGAACATGTGCAGCAAGGTGGAGGACTCGCGTGCGCGCTCTCTCACTCTCACAGGGGCAGGTGTGGTAGTAATAGAGGGGATTGCTTTAAAAAACCAGGGTGTGTTTGGTGAATTCCCCCCCTTCAGACTGAGCCCTTCAGGCTCCCTGCGCTCCAGCCTACCCAAACAAAACAGCCCAGCAAGCAAGTCTTCCCAGCAAGCCAAAGCATGATATTTAGCCTACAATTCAATCCACACTTTCCTGGGAGTAAGCTCCATTGACTAGAATGGGCCTTACTTCTGAGTAAGCAGGTATAGGACTGACCTCTCAGGCTATAATATTCTCCACACTTTCCTGGGAGTAAGCCCCATTGACTAGATTGGGACTTACTTCTGAGTAGGCAGTCATAGGACTGGGCTCTGAGGCTACAATCTTCTCCACACTTTCCTGGGAGTAAGCCCCATTGACTACAATGGGGCTTACTTCTGAGTACTCTTAAAAGCTCAGCAACCCACTTGTGAAAGAAGCAGGGACAGCTGGCAATGGGGAAGACTGAGTATGGATCGGAGAAGGGGAGGTGAAGGAGAGGGGAGGTGATTGAGAACCCACTGCCTTAGTTGCCTTCCATTCCCAAGTGTCAGGCTGTAGTGTATTTGTGTAACTCTATGCAATTTAAAACACGTCATTTCTGGGTCTGATTTAGCACAACTTGTTTTTCCCTAATCGCGGCAGGTCAGGAAACGGAACTCACTCACATAAAAAGGCTCCACCTGTAGTCATGCTCAGGGAAGCCCTTGACTTGTGACTCAACTTGAAAGACTGAAAATGTTTCATGGGATGAATTGTGACAGCTGTAAGTTATGACTTGTGAGTTGAGTTACAGAGACATTGATTCAGGACTCAACTCAGGCTCCGTGCCTTGAGCATATCCCTGCTCTGCAGCTTTGTTCCTATGATTAGTTTGTTCCTAAAATCTGGATTAGTATTGTCAGTTTGCTTAAGTCTCTGGTGGGATTTAGTAGCATGTTGTATTTTTTCTTGTGCCCCTCAATTTACAACAAACTAATAGTTTGGAACATACAGTTTCCTTTTGCTGTACTGATAGCACATTAAACTTTTTCCATTATGCCTTAAAATGTCAATAGTCTGACCATTGTTAAATAAACTCTCTCTGAATGCTGCTGTATTAGATAACTACCAGCTATGCAGTTATTGAGCAAGATTCTCAAGTGTGTCATGGTGGCCTGCCTTGGTGAATAACCAATGCCAGAAATTGGGCAAGGGGTGTGTGTCCCTGTTGATTCTCTTAGTCCTCTCTATGCTTTTGATATTATCAACCATGGTATCCTTCTAGACTGCCCATTCAGGATGGCGATTCAGGGGGTGCTATCTCCTTCCTGTCAGATGAGTTCTAGAAGATGGCGCTGGGCGGACTCTTGTTCATCATCTTGGCCTTTGGCTTATGATGTCCCACCAGGTTATATTCTGTCCTCCATACTCCTTAACATCTACCTGAAACCATTTAGAGATGTCATCTGGGATTTGTGGATGGGTGTCACCAATATGCAGATGACACCCAGCTCTATCTCATTTCCATCATCAGTCAAGGAGGGCCACGGAAGTCCTGTATTAATGTCTCGAATCAGTGGTGGCTGGATGAGAGCTAACAAACTGAAATTAAATCTGGACAGGACAGAAGTGCTGTGTGTATTCAGGGGCTTTGGCAAATATAGAGCATCCCATCGTCAACTGCCCCATGCTGGGCAAAATTTCAGCCTCTTGGAAACAGGAACAAATGATAGTGGAAACTGTGCAGTAACATCCAGCACAACATTGGGCTGATCAGATCACCTAAGCATGGTCTCCATTGCTGCAGCAATGAGGAAGCTATACCTGGGCCATAGCACTCAGAAAAAGGCAGATGGAGCATGCTCAGATATCCTGAGTCTGAGGACTTTAAAAGCCCTGGCCAAGGATAAGATGGGGTAGCTCAGGAGTTTGTGACTGAGGGTTCTTGCTGACTGCCTTCTGTTCACTAGAGGAGCCTGTGGGGCCCAAGGCAGCTACTGAAAGGAGGAGGAGGGCTTGGCTGCAAAATCTCAAGCTCAAACCCTTCTGAGGTCAATTGCAAGACCAGCTAGTTGAGAAAGCAGCTCTACTCTGTCAGTTGTGGCACCATGGACCAGAAGAAGCCCAAGGAATCCCAGTCAGAAGACCTGGTGGGAACCCCAGCTACACTAAGTAGTACACTCCATTATCTTTAAGGACAACACAGCCTTCTCCTTATCTTCTTCATGTTACTCTTCATATTCTACTGGAAAATTCCTTAGGGCGAAGGCATGATGGTTCAGAATTCCTTAGTTAGTTATAGGATTTTTTTGTATTGTATTTTGGATGAAAAAGGACAATCACTGCATCCAAATATAATGGACATTTTTAAGGAAATAAACAAAAAAGAGTTCAGAGTACAGTGCTAATTTCAGCTTTGCTTCTGAGATAAGACCTTTCAGCTTCCATCTATCCTTTCAAGCAAAAAAGTTAAATATTTGTTCCATAAAGCACATGCAGTGTATTTTTCTTCTGCCTAGCTGCATGTGCACAGCATAGTCACCATCCTGTTTGCTCACTCTGATTCTGCCTGAATTGTAAATGTTAGAGAGTCAACAGGGAAGCTGACCCATGCCTTTCTTCTTTCATGTTGCAAAGTAGAGGCACATCATTGTATATAATAAAGCGGGGGACCTAGCATGGGGGCAAGCTCTTGTTCATAATGAACTGTGAAGAACCCTCCATTGGTATAGATGTACTCAAGATCTATAAAGACCCTATCCTCACTGCATTTTTTCCTGCCTTATAGATAGATGTGGTTCATTTCTCTATTTAGGAAATGTAACAAAAATAAATTAGCAGTAGTGTTTGCAGCTTGGAAGTTCTTATAAATTGGTTGGAACCAGGAAAATCATGTACGGTCAGCCCTTCTCATCTGTGTTTTTTCCACTTGCAGATTTGACTCGACAAGGATGGCCATCTTGGATGAAAAGGGCCCTGCCAATCCAATCCTTTTTTAGAAGGTGTCCCTTTAAATTATGGTTTTAAAACCATATGGTTTTTCTTACCACTGTAGAACTGCAGGACAGGCAGGCAGTCTCACGCAATTATAATGGCTATTGCCAAGATCACAACCCCCTCCCTTGGTCACCTCAGAATGCAACGCAGAAGCATCTAAGCACTTCTCTGTTGCATTTTTCAGCTTGCCAGGGCCAAGGGAGAGGGTTGCTTGCCTAGGTGTAACCCCAAAATAGCCGCTCTAATCTCCTGAGACTGCCTGCCTGCCACTCTGCTGCTCTACAATGGTAAGAAAAGTGATCTTTAAACCACTATTTAAAGGGTTGCTTTTTTATAAGTGGATTAAGCTATTCATTGTTTTCGACATCCAGGGGTTCTGGCAACTGAACCCCTGTGAAAGCTGAGTGACCTGTACATAGTAGCTGTAGTACTGAAGACCTAAGAAGGGCTGTAACTTATGGTGGAGCATATGCCTTGCGGGTCCCTGATTTAATCACTGGCAACTCTGATTAACAACAGCAAAACTGGAAAAGGCTTCCACCTGAGAGCTTTCCAAGATCTCAAGCATGACCTGTCAGTTGATCTATGCTGAGCTAGGTAGACTAATGTCCTGACTCTACATAAGGGAGCTTTTTATGTGCATTGGCGACAAGTAACAGAGCCAGAATCTGTACAATGGCATGTAATCTTACTCATACCATGTCAATTCAACAGTGCTCCCTTTCATGAGGACCAACACGGGGAGATATGGGCCTCCTCTCACTTGTTTTATGCTCAAAGATATGAGGGCTTTCCCCTTGCACACTAGCTACAACAGATGTTTGCATTGCATTTCATAGAAGCAGCATTCTGTGTGTAAATCTTGACCTAGGTCCTAGGGCAAAATAATCAATCCATGACCCTCAAAGCACCCTAAGAACTACATGGGTGTGGGGATTTGGCTCATGAAGATCTTTGTAGCTTTGTAGCCACTATGGCTTAGGTGGCTTACCATGTTGGATAAAAGCTTTCTTGTGATGTTGTCACTTTTAGAAAAAAAAGTCTTTTTTTGAATTGGTTTCACATTTTATCCTCTAAGAACTAAGTGAAAAGAGCATCTTGCCCCAAGGTTATCCTTCTCTTTCCATCAGCATTTTGATTAAAGCTGGTCATGGTTTGGTTTTTTGCCTTCAGTGGAACAGATTGAAGTCTTTTCAGACTGGACCCGATTTCCTAATAAGAACCAACTTCTGCCAGATTTACTTTTTTCTTTTTCTTTTCCCCTGTCTTTTCTGTCTTGGTGGCATTTCCATTTTTGTGATATTTTACTGCCTAGTTATCATATTTATGTATAGGAGCCTCACATAAACAATGACGGTGAATGAGGCCATGCAGTATATACCCCTCTTACTTTACCTTACTCACCTGTGCAAACTTTCAGAAAAGCAGATTCATGCTTGTAATTGGTTTCAAATAGCAGGTTTTAAAAGCAGGAATAGCATAAATAAATGTATACAGTAGTAAGTGATTATCTGTTTATCATGGGGAAAAAGGCTGTTGTGCATCGGAAAATTCAGGAGCATCTTCCAGCCAATTCTGAACATGAAGCCCAGTAAGTAAGAGAGTGGGAATTCTGGCTGGTGTTCTAAGGGGAAAATGTTCAGAAAGTATCGCCTGTGCTCAGTAGAAAATATCAGATCCTGCTGTTTGTTGTTTAGCTGAGATGCCCTCTATAATAAGAGTGAGGAAGGAGGAAAGTTCATAACTTCAGCAGTCAGACTTGGTACTAGATTGATCAGATTTGAGAAAACCTATTGGAAAACCTTTAATATAGTCTCAAGCAAAGAGCCATATGTTGATGAAGCCAAAAAAGCTTTCCCCTGACCATGTCAGTTTCACTGGAAACTAGAAAGGAGAGGCAGGACCCAATCCTATCCAACTTTCCAGGGCTGATACAGCCATGCCAATGGAATGTGTGCTGGATTTTGAGGGGGAGGGCAGTCATTGAGGCTTCCTCCAGGTTAAGGGAATGTTTGTTCTCTTACCTTGAGGCTGCATTGGTGCTGGGAAGTTAAATATGATTGGGCCCACAGTGAAGGAAACCTTTTCTTGTAAGTAAATTGAAGGCGTTTGGTATACAGAAATGTATACAGATAAGACTGTCATCAGCATCATGATAGGACTGCATCCATACCTAGTTTCAGGGTAATATGGTCCAACACCCAGGGTAGACAAATGGGAAAGTGTCTTCTTCCATACTAACAGAGGAACTGTGGTGACATTTAGAGCAGGACAAGCTTACCAAGGGTAGTAATATACATTAACTGAAGCAAGAGGAGATTCCCAGGTGATCATTCAAACAGAATCACAGAGTTGGAAGAGGCCTAATAGATCATCTAGTCCAACCCCCTGCCTTAGGCAGGAAAGCTCTTAGAACTTCTCCAACAGGTGGTGGTCGAGCCTCTGCTTGAATATCTCTAGTGAGGGAGAGTCCACCACCTCTCTTGGTAATCTGTTCCACTGCCGAACTGCCCTGACCGTCAGGAATTTTTTCCTGATGTCTAATCAAAATCTCCTCTCTTGCAGTTTGTACCCAATGATTCTAGTTCTACCCAATGGTTCTAGTTCTACCCAATGTCTCTAGTTCAGAGACAGCTGAGAATAAATTATTCCCTTCTTCCATATGACAGCCCTTTAGGTATTTGAAGACAGTTATCATATCCCCTCTCAGCCTTCTCTTCTCCAGGCTGAACATGCCAAGTTCCCTCAACCTTTCCTCGTAGGGCTTGTCCTCCAGCCCCCCGATCATCCTCGTCGCTCTCCTCTGAACCTGCTCCAGTTTGGCTGCACCTTTCTTAAAGTGGGCTGCCCAGAACTGGACACAATACTCCAGGTCAGGTCTAACCAGTGCACAGTACAGCGGAACCACAACTTCTCGTGACTTGGAAGCTATGGTTCTGCTAATGCAGGCTAAAAATGCATGTGATTTTGACTGCAGATTCACTTGATTCTAAAGAAGAACAGAAGCAGCTCCCATGACAATGGCTCTTCCTCTGTATTGCAGTGCAAATGTTGTACTGGTACGTGAGTGTACTCATAAGTGCTGTAGAGGTTTGAAGGGGTGAGAAATTGGGAAGCAGTAGGAGCATCTGTCTTGTCTCACCCTTTCTGAACACAAATGCAAATAAAACTCTTCTCATTAAGCTTAGAATTAGAAGCAGAAACTCTGGGTTCCCCCAAGACAAGAATAGCCATTGTTTTGTATCTATTGAAGAGCTATGTTAAGAGCCTTAACTTCTGCAACTAACTCAGTTTCTAACAACCTACCCAGTTCCTGCCAACTCCTGTGTGTTTAGCATAGAATAGAAAGTGCCTTCTTCCTTGTCATTCAAATATTTACCATCTTTTCTCTCAATCTTCCGAGTTTTATGATCCACTGCACAGATCTTTGTTGATGAATTCCAAACATTTGAAACTACATGCTGTGCTGCTTTCATAAACATTGTTTTTATTTTCCCTTGTTTTGTCAAGAAAAGGAGACCTGTGGACACAAAACTAGCTTCCATTCAAGCAATGTAAGAATGATTTTCAGTGGAGCTGACACTTTAAATATATATGAAAAGCACAATAATGCTTCCATTATGTGACGCATCCAAGAAAACAGAAAAACATTCAAAGTTCCAAATTCCTTGGCTGTCAACGTGGTTCTTTGACTCCCTCACTGCAGGGTCAATGTGAATTCTTGAAAAGAAAACATGTCTCCAAATTCATAACTTGCCTTTGGAGTCAGTGTTATTCTTTGAGCTATTGATGTCTTTTTTTCTTTCTTACTTACCTTCAAATTGAGTTTAAAAGGGGAAAGGGAGTATATAACAGAGCTGTCAGGCTGTCACTTTATTTCATTTTGTTCCATCAAGTGCCTGTATTCACATTATAATACTGACAATAAGACATCCTCCTTGTTACTTGGAAAGCAGATTGGAAATAAAAATAAATGCTAGTGAGAATTTTTAGGCTGGGTATGAATGGTCATTTCTGTGGATTAACATGAATGACAACTTCCTGAGCACTACAGAGCCTCTGGCTCTGACCAGAACAAAGAATTGAAACATTGCATAGGTGTAATGGGGGAGAAGGAATAAAGGCTGCAGAAGAAAAAGAGCTAAGTGACCACACATCTTTTATGTATCAAAAGAAATTATTATAATCTTTTCATAATTTTTCTGAAGATCAGGAAGTGTGAGGAACAATCTGGCGTGTCCCCTCTTGCTGATGCAGTGTCTGCCACAGTGCTGTAAAAAAAGGGGGGACGACCATAAGTTTATTGAGTAAATTTAACAGAGTTCTGCAGCATCATAACTAACAACCTGATCCTATCCTCTGCCATGCTATAGCATTCAGCCATGCCAAAGGAGTGCATGCTGCATGCTATGGGGAAGTGGTAACCAAAAGGCCAATGAGAGATACTTACCCCTTTTCTCCTCTTTTCCTTTTTTTGGGTTGAATCCCTGGAAAACCAGTTGAGTATAAATTGTCTAAACTGAAGAAAAATACAATTTAAGCATAATTATTGTGTAGTCACTGAGTAACCGAACACTATCAAGGTACGTTTTAGCTTTCTAAGTAGTCCTACTCACAGTTTCTCCCTTGGCTTTAATTCATTCACTGGCTCTTTCTTATGAATATGGCTCACAAGGTGACAACTGAAGATGTGTACTCATGCTTTTTCCCTCACAGATTTCAGACATTGATTATGCCCACTGTCACCATGTAAAATATTAATCATGTGAAACTGACAGAGATAGAAGAAAGTTCTTTACCATGCCAAAAGTAAAAGTAATTATTGCCACAAGAGCATAATGTCCAGTGGCTTCTCACTGAGGGCCAAATGGGCAGATGGAGGAAACAGTAGCAGATGGAGGCTACTGAGATTGGAGAGTGTTGGGGCATATAGTACGTAAGAGATAAACTACTTTGGAGTGAGAATGACCCTTGGGAGAAGCTACCACATACCTGAACATAGAACAGTATCACAGAATTGTGGGGCATTACTGAATGGGTTGTCTGTCCTTTCTGAAGTTACAGCTGATAAAGTATACAACCCATTTGTATTCTGTAGAACATTCAAACCTGGTGCATCTGTTTTTCTAGAAAGTTATTTTTTTTGGCAGAAAGAGCACTTTATTTATGGAGAAAATATGAGTTGTGTTTGATAGAAAATTTAATATACTAAGATCCAAACTCAGAATAATCCAAGATTACTGGCTATTTTGAAAACGTGTACATGTCTACTGTACTAATACTTACAGATCAATGGACATTTAAAAACTGAATCCATTCTCTTTTTTTATTATATAACAGCTATCTTGCCAAAAAAAGGAATGTATTTCACTAATTAGAAAACCCAGTTATAGTAAAGGAGCACATTGTTCTTGGCACACTTACCCATCTAGTTTACAAAAGCAGAAGATCACAGCAGAATGACCCTAAATTAGATCAACAATGGTGAATATACGTAATTGCATTGATACATTTGTGTTTCATCTTTAAACTAATTATTATGAGAGCTTTTCTGTTGGCAAAGCCAAGGGCTTTAGCTGACTTGTGACCCCTTCTTCAGTTCTGGTACTATGACTGCATTGGCTCATGCTGCAAAATATGAAGTTTTCCTTCCAAGATTGTCTTTCATTCCTTTGAAAAGTGAGTTGTGGACTTATGGCCCAGTCCTATCCAGGCATGGCAGCTGAAGCATTGATACATGGGCAGAGCCACCAGCTTGAATGGCTGGCAGCCCAGGCATGTGCCAGTGGAGCATCCAGCAGCCATTGGAGCACGTAGGTTGGTGGAGGGAGCATTTTGGAGTGTTGTAGGGGAGGACCAGAGCAGGGATTGGGGCAAGCTAGGGGCTTGTTGGGGGGAGGGGCTTCTGGGGTCGATACTGGCAGCAGCATCTCCACCAATATCCACTGTATGATATGGGCCAGCCCAGGATAGTATTGGGCAGTGATATTAGTTGACTCTAAGTATGTATGTTAAATGAAAATGGAAACCTTGCTCCCCACAATGCAAGTTTTGCTTTAGCTTCTATCACATACAAAGACATTAGTAAAACCATCACACTGTTTGAAAATAATTGGTAGTCTTTGCTTAACCTAATAGATTTGTTTAAACCCTTGCCAGGAAAAAAATGTTTTTGATTATCCTTCTGTTAATAGTTTCAGCAACTCCCATTGCAACAGAGCTCTGGCTCCATACAAACAAAGTGTGACATTCTTATGCTAATGAAATGACTTTTGAGATTACAGCTCTTCTGCACAAAGGATGGCCCAAAGATCAGAAATGTGATCAGAATTCCTGCCCAAGTATACGCAGCTCAGCTTGTGTAGTTGCCATGTGCATGGCACATTCATTAGTGTACTTGCCAACACCCATATGCTCTCTCCTTGGCTTCAGAGCCAGAAACTTTCCATGGGAAAGCCATTGATGTTTTCTTGCTTACAGCCTTCAAACTGCTACAATAGTGGGTCTCTTTTCAGCCTCCCATGATTTTCATTCATTGACCACATTGTGGTGTCAGGGGATCCTAAAGAAATCAGCATTCGGACTCCAGCCACCCACAGCTACCCTTTGTGAACATTATGAATGCTATTTAATAATCATGGAGATTAATCAAATGGAACAGAATGGTCAAATACTTTAAAAAAAAATTAAATTCTATTGACTAGGAAAAAATCAATTGAGAATGAAATGTGATTTTCCACTTTCACTACCCTCAAGCATATCTGCATTTTTATCTCAGAAGACTTGAAAGGATACAAATGTTGTTAGTATTGAAATAGAAACCTAGAGGTTTGCTTCTGAAGCTGCAGTAAAATAGGTCCTGCTAACAAGCACAGCTGGTTCTCAGCGCTCTCACAAGTTAGGTCGCTCAGTATTTTGATGAAGAACAATAGTCTATATCATTCCATTCGTAAGAAGGCAAATACAGTGTTGCTATTACTTTGTCAGCGTTTACTTTTAAAGAAAGTGAACTTAATAACAGCCCCACTGGATCAGGCCATAGGCCCATCTAGTCCAGCTTCCTGTATCTCACAGCGGCCCACCAAATGCCCCAGGGAGCACACCAGATAACAAGAGACCTCATTCTGGTGCCCTCCCTTGCACCTGGCATTCTGACATAGCCCATTTCTAAAATCAGGAGGTTGCGCATACACATCATGGCTTGTACCCCGTAATGGATTTTTCCTCCAGAAACTTGTCCAAACCCCTTTTAAAGGCATCCAGGCCAGATGTCATCACCACATCCTGCGGCAAGGAGTTCCACAGACCAACCACACGCTGAGTAAAGAAATATTTTCTCTTGTCTGTTCTAGCTCTCCCAACACTCAATTTTAGTGGATGTCCCCTGGTTCTGGTGTTATGTGAGAGTGTAAAGAGCATCTCCCTATCCACTCTGTCCATCCCCTGCATAGTTTTGTATGTCTCAATCATGTCCCCCCTCAGGCGTCTATTTTCTAGGCTGAAGAGGCCCAAAGGCCGTAGCCTTTCCTCACAAGGAAGGTGCCCCAGCCCAGTAATCATCTTAGTCGCTCTCTTTTGCACCTTCTCCATTTCCACTATGTCTTTTTTGAGATGCGGCGACCAGAACTGGACACAATACTCCAGGTGTGGCCTTACCATAGATTTGTACAACGGCATTATAATATTAGCCGTTTTGTTCTCAATACCTTTTCTAATGATCCCACACGTAGAATTGGCCTTCTTTACTGCCGCCGCATATTGAGTCAACACTTTCATCAACCTGTCCACCACCACCCCAAGATATCTCTCCTGATTTGTCACAGACAGCTCAGAACCCATCAGCCTATATGTGAAGTTTTGATTTTTTGCCCCAATGTGCATGACTTTACACTTACTGACATTGAAGCGCATCTACCATTTTGCTGCCCATTCTGCCAGTCTGGAGAGATCCTTCTGGAGCTCCTCACAATCACTTCTGGTCTTTACCAGTCGGAAAAGTTTGGTGTCGTCTGCAAACTTTGCCACCTCACTGCACAACCCTGTCTCCAGGTCATTTATGAAGAGGTTGAAGAGCACCGGTCCCTGGACAGATCCTTGGGGCACACCGCTTTTCACCTCTCTCCATTGTGAAAATTGCCCACTGACACCTACTCTCTGCTTCCTGGCCTTCAACCAGTTCTCAATCCATGAGAGGACCTGTCCTCTAATTCCCTGACACTGGAGTTTTTTTAATAGCCTTTGGTGAGGGACCGTGTCAAACGCCTTCTGAAAGTCCAGATATATAATGTCTACAGGTTCTCCCGCATCCACATGCCTGTTGACCTTTTCAAAGAATTATATAAGGTTTGTGAGGCAAGACTTACCCTTACAGAAGCCATGCTGATTCTCCCTCAGCAAGGCTTTTCGTCTATGTGTTTTGAGATCCTATCTTTGATGAGGCATTCCACCATCTTACCCAGTATGGATGTTAGGCTGACTGGCCTATAGTTTCCCGGGTCCCCCTTCATTCCCTTTTTAAAGATAGGCGTGACATTTGCTATCCTCCAATCTTCTGGCACCATGGCCGTTTTGAGGGACAAGTTGCATATCTTAGTCAAGAGATCTGCAACTTCATTCTTCAATTCCTTAATAACTCTTGGGTGGATGCCATCAGGGCCCGGTGACTTATTGATCTTTAATTTATCAATGAGGTCTGAAACATCTTCTCTTTTAACCGCTATCTGACTTAATTCCTTGGTCAGGAGGGGCCGATCGGGCAGCGGTATCTTCCCGAGGTCTTCTGCTGTGAAGACAGATGCAAAGAACTCCTTTAATTTCTCTGCCATCTCTAAGTCTCCTTTTATCTCCCCTTTCCCTCCCTCACCATCCAGGGGGCCAACTGCTTCTCTGGCGGGTTTTCTGCTTCTAACATATTTGAAGAAACTTTTATTATTCCCCTTAATGCTGCTGGCCATGTGTTCCTCATAGTCACGCTTGGCCTCCTGTATCACCTTCTTACATTTCTTTTGCCACAGTTTATGTTCCTTTTTATTCTCCTCATTAGGGCAAGATTTCCATTTACGGAAGGAACCTTCCTTGCCCATTATCCCACTGATTCTCCCCATTCCACCAGGTTTTCATTATGCCCACTGTGATAATGTTTTCCCTAGTCACCAGACATTCCAGTTCTCCCATCTTTGCTTGGAGACTTCGGGCATTCGCATAAAAGCATTTGTACACAGAATTCGCCACGGTGGGCTGCTTATTAGCTCCTTTGTCCCCGCATCCTCTCACTGTGCCAAACCATCTATCACATCCCATCACGCTACCATTCCCAATTTCTTCTCCTACTCTGCCTTTACCTCGTTGTTCTCTAACCTCCCCATCCTCATCCCATAGGGATGAGGAGTCCTGAACCGGATGCCCCTCGGCTCCTGTCGGCTTTCCCCCAGGGATCAGTTTAAAAGCTGCTCTGCCACCTTTTTAATGTTATGTGCCAGCAGTCTGGTTCCATTCTGGTTGAAGTGACGCCTGTCCCTCTTGTACAGGCCCCGCTTGTCCAAAACGTTCCCCAGTGCCTAACAAATCTAAACCCCTCCTCCCTACACCACCGTCTCATCCACACATTGAGACCCCTGATCTCCACCTGCCTTGCTGGCCCTGCGCGTGGAACAGTTAGCGCTTCAGAGAATGCAACCTTTGAGGTCCTGGCTTTTAGCTTCCTACCTAATAGCCTAATTTGGCCTCCAGGACCTCCCAGCTACACTTGCTCACATCGTTGGTGCCGACATGCACCACGACTGCTACCACTTCCCCAGCACTGTCTACCAGCCTGTCTAGACGAGAATTGATGTCCACAACCTTCGCACCAGGCAGGCAAGTCACCATGCAGTCCTCACATCCATCGCAAACCCCCCCTCTATGTTTCTAATAATCGAATCCCCCACTACAAGAGTGAAAGTGCTACAAAATGAAATTGAATATACTATCAGTTCAATCCTTAGCTTTTCTGTTTTGTTCCGGGTGCCCAAACCCTGGCCTTGGGGCCACTTGCGGCCCTCGAGGCCTCTCAATGCAGTCCTCAGGGAGCCCCCAGTCTCCAATGAGTCTCTGGCCATCCAGAGATTTGTTGGAGCCCGCACTGGCCCGACGCAACTGCTTGCAAGGAAAAAGCAACCATCCATGCTTGGTTGCATCTGGATGCAGCTTAAGATCATGGAGTCTGCCTCTTAGTAGTGAGTTCAGTGGCACTTTCTTCCACAGTGGTCCAAGCCTTTGGGGCACGTGAGGTAGGATGCCAAGTGCCACTCTCACCCTTGGCTCCTCCTGAGCCTCCCCTCCCCTTAGCCCTCTGTTGCCTGGTTCAGTAGCAGAGTATGAAAAGCCCAGAGGAGGTGTGGGGAGGGGGGGGAGGGAGCGAGTTTAAAAAACAGTTTAAAAAACTGTTGCAAATGAACTAAAGGGGAGTCAAGGTATTGCTTCAGGATGGTAACCTCAGTTACTAGCATGAATCTATCAATCCAGAAGCAAAGCAGTCTCATTTTTAATGTAACTTTGCTTGATTTTATTAAGTCAATGCCCTTTGCAGAAGCTTTGATATTAAAATGCTTATAGACTGCAGGAGTGAATTGTTTGGCTTAAAAGGGAATCACTTTTTATGAGATAATGCTTCAGTCATTACAATCCCTGTAAAAGAGCCATTGTTCATCCTCGGCGATTTCAATGCTAGAGTTGGTGCTGATAACAGTTCATGGCCCACTTGCTTAGGTCAGTTTGGCACTGGGAGGATGAACGAAAATGGCCAACGCCTGCTAGAGCTTTGCTGTCATCACGGTCTCTGTGTCAGCAACACGTTCTTCAACACAAAGCCCCAACATAGAGTCTCTTGGAGACATCCAAGATCAAAGCACTGGCACCAGCTCGACCTGATCCTCACCAGACGCTCCAGCCTTCCCAGCATCAAGATCACACGCAGTTATCATGGTGCTGCCTGCGACACTGACCACTCCCTGGTGTGCAGCAGAGTGAAACTGCAAACAAAGCGACTGTATCACATGAAAAAGGAAGGAAGACCTCGCATTGATACCAGCAAGACCCGGGATCAGAGAAAAGTGGAGGAATTTGCACAAGCGCTTGAGGAATCTCTTCCAGGCCCGGCCGACGCAAACGCATCCAACAGATGGGAACATTTCAAGAATACCGTTTACAACACCGCCTTGTCCATATTCGGCAAGAAGACCAACAAGGCGGCAGACTGGTTTGAAGCCCACTCTGAGGAGCTGACACCAGTCATTGAGGAAAAGAGGAGAGCTCAAGCAGCATACAAGGCCTGTCCCAGTGAGCGCAACCTGCAGGTCCTCCGAACTGCTCGCAGCAAAGTCCAACAGACTGCCAGGAGATGTGCTAACGACTACTGGCTCCAGCTCTGTTCCGAGATACAGATAGCAGCTGACACGGGCAACATCAAGGGGATGTATGATGGTATCAAGCAGGCCCTAGGTCCAACACAGAAGAAAATTGCCCCTCTGAAGTCTGCAACAGGCGAGGTCATCCAGGATCGGGCGCAGCAGATGGAACGCTGGGTGCAGCACTACTCTGAGCTATATTCCAGAGAAAATGTAGTCACCGAAGAAGCACTGAACAACATTGAGTGCCTGCCTGTGCTGGAAGAGCTTGACAGTGAACCAACCCTAGAAGAACTTCACGTGGCCCTGGACTCCCTTGCCTTTGGCAAGGCACCTGGAAAAGACAGCATCCCTGCTGAAGTCCTAAAATGCTGCAAAGAGATCATCGTCACTGAGCTGCATGAAATCCTCTGTCTCTGCTGGAGAGAAGGTGAAGTACCTCAAGACATGAGGGATGCAAACATCATCACGCTGTACAAGAACAAAGGTGACAGGGGTGACTGCAACAACTACCGCGGCATCTCTCTCCTTAGCGTTGTAGGAAAGCTGTTTGCCCGAGTTGTACTAA
Organism: Tiliqua scincoides; assembly: GCF_035046505.1. NCBI lineage: Eukaryota > Metazoa > Chordata > Lepidosauria > Squamata > Scincidae > Tiliqua > Tiliqua scincoides. The sequence goes on from NC_089822.1 coordinate 196,887,032, forward strand.
AGAGGCTCCAGGTACTTGCAGAGAGCGTCTATCCAGAATCGCAGTGTGGATTCCGAGCCAACAGGTCCACCACTGATATGGTATTCTCCCTTAGACAACTGCAGGAGAAATGCAGGGAACAACGACAGCCACTCTTTATAGCCTTCATAGATCTCACAAAGGCTTTCGACCTGGTCAGCAGAGACGGCCTCTTCAAGATTCTCCCCAAGATTGGATGTCCACCCAGGCTCCTCAGCATCATCAGATCTTTCCACAAGGACATGAAGGGCACTGTTGTCTTCGATGGCTCCACATCAGACCCTTTTGACATCCGAAGCGGAGTGAAGCAGGGCTGTGTTCTTGCACCAACCTTGTTTGGGATTTTCTTTGCTGTCCTGCTGAAGCAGGCCTTTGGAACTGCAACAGAAGGCATCTATCTCCGGACCAGATCAGACGGAAAGCTCTTCAACCTCTCCAGACTGAGAGCAAAATCCAAAGTCCAGCTGAAATGTCTGCGTGACTTCCTCTTTGCCGACGATGCAGCTGTCACTACCCACTCTGCCAAAGATCTCCAGCAGCTCATGGATCGTTTTAGCAAGGCCTGCCAAGATTTTGGACTGACAATCAGCCTGAAGAAAACACAGGTCATGGTTCAGGATGTGGACTCACCTCCCTGCATTACAATCTCTGAGCATGAACTGGAGGTTGTCCATGACTTTGTGTACCTTGGCTCAACGATCTCCGACACTCATTCTCTCGATACCGAGCTAAACAAGCGCATCGGTAAAGCAGCTACCACGTTTTCCAGACTCACAAAGAGAGTCTGGTCCAACAAGAAGCTGACGGAACATACCAAGATCCAGGTCTACAGAGCTTGCGTCCTGAGTACACTTCTGTACTGCAGCGAGTCATGGACTCTTCGCTCACAACAGGAGAGGAAACTGAGCGCTTTCCACATGCGCTGCCTCCGACGCATCCTCGGCATCACCTGGCAGGACAAAGTTCCAAACAACACAGTCCTGGAACGTGCTGGAATCCCTAGCATGTATTCACTGCTGAAACAGAGACGCCTGCGTTGGCTTGGTCATGTCGTGAGAATGGATGATGGCCGGATCCCAAAGGATCTCCTCTATGGAGAACTCGTGCAAGGAAAGCGCCCTACAGGTAGACCACAGCTGCGATACAAGGACATCTGCAAGAGGGATCTGAAGGCCGTAGGGATGGACCTCAACAAGTGGGAAACCCTGGCCTCTGAGCGGCCCGCTTGGAGGCAGGCTGTGCAGCATGGCCTTTCCCAGTTTGAAGAGACACTTTGCCAACAGTCTGAGGCTAAGAGGCAAAGAAGGAAGGCCCATAGCCAGGGAGACAGACCAGGGACAGACTGCACTTGCTCCCAGTGTGGAAGGGATTGTCACTCTCGGATTGGCCTTTTCAGCCACACTAGACGCTGTGCCAGAACCACCTTTCAGAGCGCGATACCATAGTCTTTCGAGACTGAAGGTTGCCAAGGTATGCTTCAGTCAGTGTATGAGCTGAACAAAATACCAGGTTTCTCTAAGAGCAGATGATGAAGTTATAGAGTCTGCAAATAGTTATATAGCCCTACAACCATGTATTATGAACAATGCCAAAGAAGTTAGTGGAGCTGCACTATTATTACCTTATTCAACTATTTTTTGTAGTTCCTAAGGATTTATCCACTCATACAGGGACAAGATACTTCAAACTGCTTGTTTTCAAGATAGTGTGTAGTGCTACTGGAAAAATGTGCAGAAATATATTACTTTTGAAGGAAAAAGTGACTTGGGAGGTCTTCTGCATGTTCTTATATGTGAAGGGGTTAGGGTGCTCCAAGCACTTAGAGCTGCACCTTCTAATTCCTAGAGTCTTTAGTCACTGCTTGTTAGTCAGGAAACTCAATAAGCAACTGAAAAGCTTGATCAGACTTCTGAGCTTTCCAGCTTCCTGCCGGGTTAAAGAGCAACAGCCCATCCAGACTGATTTACCCTAGGGAAACACATATTTTTAAAATTGAGTTTCTAGCAGAAAGTAGAACAGTACTGAACAATTCTATCCCACCAGGCAAATATTAGGCTGACGCGGCAACTCCTGTACCTGGAGGCAAATCACCTGAAGTCAGGTGATTCCCACATTCACCTGCCCTGCTCTTTTGTTGCAGTGTAGCTGTGACTGGAGAGGAATAGAGTGCGATGGGGGTGAGGAACTGTTTCAACAGTGCCTTTCTAGAAGCAACAGGCTCATTAGCCCATTCCTTACCTGGCTGCTGCTACCACAGGAAGATAACCATAAGAACATACAAACAGCCCTGCTGGATCAGGCCATAGGCCCATCTAGTCCAGCTTCCTGTATCTCACAGTGAACCAATTGCTCTGCTAGCAGTATATGGATATTTTACTTGGAAGTCTTGCTTATTAATGGTGACCAAATAAATAATAAACACAAGCTCTACTCAAATGTTAATCTGGGAACAGAGAACACAATTTTTGATCTGTATGCATTCACACATTAGGAGCATATACACAGCAATATATGAGAGGTATACTCTGCCTTTTTGAGGAATCCAATCCGTGTCAGCTTTCCAAATGAATGCATGCACTGTCACTGATTGCATGTACACTTACCTGAAAACAGCATATAGACATCTATACATGTTTGCAAAGTCATGTGCGAACAGCCCAATATGCATTCATGTAAGTGGACAATGTACCTAGCTACATTGTTTACAGTTCCTTGAAGTCTGCCTTGCACAGAACCAAATGATATTTCAAACTTGACACTTTCAGCCTTTTCTCTTGACTGGGCTTCTGGAGCTCTGCCTTTTTGGCAGGGCAGGAGGTCTGGTCTAGAGGGTAGAGCCTCCATATGCCTGAAGATAACATCTGCAGGTCGCCAGTTTGAGGCCACCGGCACCGTGCGACCTTGGAGCAGCTGACAAGCTGAGCCGAGTTATTCCATCTGCTCTGAGCGTGCGAGGATGGAGGCCAGAATGCTGCGACCAGATCAGAAAGAAACATCTGAATGTTGTGGTTTCTTGAAAGATAGAACCTTCTTTCAAATTGTAAAAATCCCTATGGGGATTTAATTAGCCTGCCTATGTAAACCGCCTTGAATAAAGTCCGAGGAGAAATCTGAGAACCAAGAAAGGCGGTATAGAAATACCTGTATTATTATTATTATTTGGGATGGAGACACTGAGTAACAAGAGCAATTCAAGCTGCTGACTGGATGTGGCCACTTAACTAGAAAAACGTTCTTTTAAAATGCTCCTCAACTACCCAGTCTCTTAGAATGCATAGAATTTAGACAGAATCCAGGGACATAGCTGCAGGTACCAGGAGATAAAATTATATTGACTGTATGAAATGGTGGCATCTGCTCTCTTCTGAAATTTGGGAACTGGAGAGTTACCCCAAGGGACCAATACTGCTAGTGCTGGCTGCTAGTTCCCTCCTTTCTTTCCTGACCTGCAAGTCTGTATGTTAAAAGATCTTTTACTCAGAAACACTCTCTTTAAACAGGAACCAGGCTTGCAAAGTCTCAGCATCTTCTAGATTGCTTAAATGTGGCGTAAAAAAAACATTTCAGAAGGAAACAAAACATACTTGACTTGAGTTCAACATGCATGCCACCACAATTATGTACAAGGGGTATGAAATACAGATGTCAGCCCCCCTAGTTAGCTTGGTAGCTTAGTGCCATTTCATTTTCAATGAAGGTGATGCGCTGTGCATTCAATGCGACAGCTGACCTTTCCTCAGATCACTGCACCCTTCATGGATCTCTCAACATAAGCAGCAATGACACATGACAAAAGTCCTGATGAATTGGAAATCTTTACACAAGTCGATATGCTGTTATAGTCCATTGTCAGCTGTAATCTACTTCCTCTGCCACCACTGGGAACTCCGAGCATTTCTTCAGGTGAAGGCAAGAATATGTCATCAAGCGAGTTGCCTGTCTGGTGGTCAAAGCAGGCAGGACTGTCAAGTTCATTCAGCAGCAACAAACCTACATCTCCAGATAGGAATGGACAACTGGAGAGGAAGTCAGCCGTAGCAAACCAAGATCTACTCATTTTTTCCTGACCTTTCAATTACAAAAGTTAATAAGTACGTAGTTCGTTATATGCATATTATACCACAGAAGACGGTGCTAGTCAGGATAAAAATGCAGAGGTTTGAATGACGGGTATTAAAATGATAACTGTTTGGACGTGGTTTGCTAAAATTGCGCACAAACAAATCTATTTTTGTTGTTGTTATTGGGGATCATGATGACAGGTTTCAATGGATATATCTGTAAGAGATGCAGAATGAGACGGGCCATTTAAAATGATGCTAAGACAAAACAAATTTCAGACCACTTAAAATCATATTTTAGAAAACATACATTTATTTTAAAAAAACACATTTCAACTGCAAATTCCTTTATTTTAATGTAGATAAATTACAATTACATATTTGTGCACTAACCTATATATTTGGAGGTCATGTAACCTACCTGGCATGTAGAAAACATAAGGCAGGGAGAAGAAGGGAACAGGTGATGGTGTCTTCCATCAGCTTGAAAAACATGAGAGACTATTTCTACATGCTGGCAAATCTAACAAATATGGACCAGATAGTATTTTGTTCAATAGAAATGAAGCCTTTAATTAATTAAGGGCCAAACTATCTATGATGTTTATTGCTTTGTTAAATAAGAGGTTTACAGCCCAATCCTACTCTCAGCCTGCCTGTGAGATGCCGCAGCACTGACAAAGCTGGGGACAAGGTTGGTGAAGAGAGATACATAAAGAAAACATTTACTTACTTCCTCCAGTACTGCCTGGTCCCCATGGGCTTATTCAGACCTATGTCAGCTATTTTGCTGGCATAAATCTGTTCAGACCAAGGGGGCATATCGGGCCTGGAATGGCAACATCAGATCTGGTGACTGTTGCTGCCTCCAAGATCTGCTCAGTCTGATCTCCACCCTCATCCACCCATGATCTGCCCCTGCCACCAATTTGCTTCCCTATCCACTCACCTTGATCCTTTCGTGTATGTATTCCCTTTGAATAAAATATGAAGAGCAGGACATTGTGGGAGCTCCCAGCATGTTCTGCACTCCCTGTCCTGTTGAAAAAGATTGTGCTGGAAGGAGCAAGGTGCAAAGGTAAAGAACTGCATAGAAGCAGATTGCAGCCTTCCGCTCAGTTTTTTTATTTGCAGGCAGTGGCAATCCTTGTTTCAAAGCACCCACCTCACTCCTTCCGCATGCAGTTCCTTTTAACAAATCAGGACTCTCACTTCTTGATTTGTTTAAAACAACCATGTGAGGAAGGAGCAAGGTGAGTGGGCAGGGAAGTGTGCCAGTGCAACTCCATCCATGATGGGCTGGAAGCTTTCTTGGTGTAAGTGACACTTTGAGAGCTCAATCCTATGCATGTACTCAGAAGTAAGCCTCATTATAGTTAATGGGGCCTATGCTCAGGCAAGTGTGCATAGGATTGCAGCCTGCGTCACTTTCATTCTCCCCTGCCACCCACTCCTTGTTGCAAGCTGCCTGCCATCTTCTGCCCAGGTTTTTTTTTTTTTTTTTTGGGGGGGGGGGGATGGGATATGAATGTGCTTATGCAGCATACATATGGGCAGTGGCAGTGATAGATTATGTTGGGAAATCCTGGCTCCTGCACTCCAGCATTTACCACTATGGCACTGAACAGGGAAATGTACAAGCTGGGCATGAAGGCAAAAGCCCTGCCCTATTGGTTATCCCTGGCACCTGGTACACTGCTTCTGAACATGGAGGCTCCCACTAGCATTTATGGCTCAATCAAGCCACTGACACACAAACTTTATGGTACAAACTTTATGTGCATTGACAGTTGCTAAAGGGCTAATTGAACATACATGTTCACTGTACTTTCCCTTCCTCTGTTCTATCTCAGCTATACGGCCCATTAAAATGTATGAAGCGACTTCTCAGTGTCCAAAACAATAAAAAAAGCTGCAATTTCATTAACAGTATAATTGTTTTATTCTTTGGATTGTCCCTTCAAGCTTTTCTAAAGCTTATAATTTCTGCTCTGATGGACAGAGATTACTTTTAATGTTCACTTTCAAACATCTTTGTTTCTTTTGCAGTTGATTCAATGACATTTTAACAAGGCTTGTGATGGGGCTCTTCTTCATTAAAATAACAAATGGTTAGAAAAGCAGTCTTCTATCTTGCAAAAAATGGTATTAGTGAACCATAATCCAGCTGGTAACTCATTGCTTTAAAAATAACAAAGTACTGTAGAACTTTTCAAATTCATACTTTAAGATACCGCAGTATATCAATTTCAGGCTTCCTGTCATTCATAGGGTTGGTTACTAGAACCAAAGATGTTACCAAGGTTTCAGGCATTCTGAAAATTATGAGTTATGAAATTGAGAGATTATCAGATGACATGTGAATTTGGCTCAATTATTACAATTTGGGTGCAAAAAGATGCAACCCATAAGAATGGTTCACACAGTTAGCAGGTTGGTATTCCTTGTTTCTCAAATAACATAGGCAGAGTTACTCCTTCCTTAAGTAATTTGATCAGCTACCTACTGCAGCAGCCAGCAAAATTGCTCTGAATTTATAACAGGCTCAGACCTATCACAGAATCCCTTACACTTTTTCTTATAGGGTGATCCCATAAACTCTGAGACAGAGTGCTAGAAATTAGTAATATCACAACACATGATGCTATTTGCCCCTCTGCCAGGCTAACCTCCTGAGGCATCATTAGATCAGCTCCTGTACACATGTTGGGTTTAATAAGCCTCCTGTCAAAGTATAACCATAATTCTCAGAATTTTCCATTTTGACTTGATGTTGTTCAAAATCTCATACAGTACTATGTTTGTTAGTCCACAGCAATGTCTAACATTACCTGGCTCCAATGTAGCATCTGTCCTTTCTTTTCACTAACACAAACAACAAGTAAAGACTTCTATGAAGTAAAAAAGAACAGTACTGTATACAGTGTGATCTATCAATCCCTAGATTTTGTACTAGTTTTCAAAGAGAAAATACTTGTTAGTTGGGTCACTAAGGGCACAAGCCTAATTAGGTCTGCTTAGATCACTAAGGGCACAAGCCTAATTAGGTCTGCTTAGAAGTAAGTCCTATTTTGTTCAATGGGACTTACTCTCAGGAAAGTGTGGTTAGGATTGCAGCCTAACCTGTCTACCATATTTACATCCTTTGAATCCTTTGAATTCCTGATTTGCACTTGTACTGCTAATCAAATGCTGTCTCCTGGAAACATGTTCATACTCTACATTTTGTACTTTGTATAACAGCCAAAACTTTCACACTGCAGACGCGTGTGGCCTCTGGGAACCAAGTGCCTTGGGAACTAAGTGCCAGGTAAGGCACAAGAGTTTAGCATCTGGGCGAGGAGAAGGCAAGGAGACCTCTGAGTTTTGGAGAAGGAGAGGAGGAGGAGGAGCAGGAGGAGGAGGTAAGTGTACTCATTCTAACGCTTTGTCTTTCTAACTCCCTGTCTTCTAACCTTAACCTTACCTTTAAAGCAACCTTAAATCAAAATTGAAAGTTAGCACCTAAGGGAGGTACATAGGGCTACTCTGAGCAGGAGCAGAGTCCTACTCGTGAGTAAGAGCAGCGTCCTACTCGTGAGTAAGTGCCCAAGGGTCAGGCATTTAAATCAAAATTGAAAGTTAGCTGCACCTAAGGTAGCACTTAATCGAAGGAAGGGAGGAGGATAAAGTGAAAAGCAGGTTTTCTACTTGTTTAAATTAAACCTATACTTAACCCAGGTTAAACCTAATCTAAGTTAGAACATAACCTAAACAGGTCAGTAAATTGGGACACAGGATCTAGAGAGCAATAAATAATTAAACAAACCCAAATAAAAACTAGCTTGAGGTTACAAAAACAGTCCAGCCTAAGAGAACAGAACTAGGAGGGAAAGGACCTAGGAAGGGCCAATTCCCAACCCATTAAGAGCCCCATTAGGCTAATCCAAGCAGTCCATTCAGGAGCCTGCAGAGTAGGTCACGCCCATCAGCAGCCATTTGCCTTCCTGAGCTTTTGTAAACTCACCTGGGAAGGCCAGCCCCCTTTCAATCAGGAAGGAAGGAGGGAGGAGGAGCCAGCCAGGAGTATAAAGCTAGGTGGGCCATCGCGTGAGGCTCTCTGCAGACGCGTGTGGCCTCTGGGAACCCAGTGCCTTGGGAACTAAGTGCCAGGTAAGGCACAAGAGTTTAGCATCTGGGCGAGTTCAGCGGCAGGGCGAGGAGGCCAGGGCCCCATACACTGCCCTTCCTCTTCCCTTGAGAAGAGGGCTGCTATCCAGTGTACGGTTTTTAAAAGGACCCCTAAATAAAACAACAACAACAACAACAAAAAAGCTATGCAGTCAGACAGCCAGCAGCAGGGTGGGGGCTATCCAGTGTTCTGCATCGAGTGCCACATGTATGATTATATGCCTCTGGGGCATAAGTCATGGGTGTGTCCTCGGTGCAAGGAGCTCCAGGCTCTCAGGGAACGCGTCCGCTCCCTTGAAGCCTTGGTGGCCGACCTGGAGAAGCGCAGGCAGCCAGAGGAGGACCGTGGGGAGACTTCCGGGGATGATCAGGCTTCGTCCCAACCTCAGGCGTGCAGCTCCTCGGCTGCCCGCGTGGGAAGTCTCGGGACTGGAGGACGTCATCCTGGAGAGGAGGGAAACAATCCCCTAGGGGGGATCCCTTCTCCAGGGGATGGGCCCGTATCCGAGCGCACTCAGGATACTCCTCGGCGGGAGGGGGGTCGGGGGCTTCTTGTAGTGGGGGATTCGATTATTAGAAACATAGAGAGGGGGGTTTGCGACGGATGTGAGGACCGCATGGTGACTTGCCTGCCTGGTGCGAAGGTTGCGGACATCACTTCTCGTCTAGACAGGCTAGTAGACAGTGCTGGGGGAGAGGTAGCGGCTGTGGTGCATGTCGGCACCAACGACGTGGGCAAGTGTAGCTGGGAGGTCCTGGAGGCCAAATTTAGGCTTTTAGGCAGGAAGCTGAAAGCCAGGACCTCAAAGGTAGCGTTCTCTGAAGTGCTACCTGTTCCACGCGCAGGGCCAGCTAGGCAGGCGGAGATCAGGGGTCTCAATGCGTGGATGAGACGGTGGTGTAGGGAGGAGGGGTTTAGATTCGTTAGGCACTGGGGAACGTTTTGGGACAAGCGGGGCCTGTACAAGAGGGACGGGCTCCATTTGAACCAGAATGGAACCAGACTGCTGGCGCATAACATTAAAAAGGTGGCAGAGCAGCTTTTAAACTGATCCCTGGGGGAAGGCCGACAGGAGCCGAGGGGCATCCGGTTCGGGACTCCTCATCCCTATGGGATGAGGATGGGGAGGTTAGAGAACAACAAGACAAAGGCAGGGTAGGAGAAGAAATTGGGAAAGGTAGGGTGATGGGATGTGATAGATGGTTTGGCACAATGAGAGGATGCGGGGACAAAGGAGCGAATAAGCAGCCCATCCTGGGGCATTCCGTGTATAAATGCTTTTATGCGAATGCCCGAAGTCTACGAGCAAAGGTGGGAGAACTGGAATGTCTGGTGAAAAGGGAAAATATTGACATAGTGGGCATAACGGAAACCTGGTGGAATGCGGAGAATCAGTGGGATACCGCAATCCCGGGCTATAAACTCTACAGGAGGGACAGGCAGGGGCGTGTTGGAGGTGGGGTGGCCCTTTATGTTAAGGAAGGGATAGAATCCAGCAAAGTAGAGATTGAAGGTGGGTCCGACTCCACCGTAGAATCTCTGTGGGTTAAATTACCAGGCTTGTGCAGCAATGTAATACTGGGGGCGTGCTATCGTCCTCCAGACCAGAAATCTGATGGGGACCTTGAAATGAGGAAACAGATCAGGGAGGTGACAAGGAAGGACAGGGTTGTAATCATGGGGGACTTCAATTATCCTCATATTGACTGGGTCAATTTGTGTTCTGGTCACGATAAGGAAACCGGATTTCTTGACGTGCTGAATGACTGTGGCTTAGATCAGCTAGTCAAGGAGCCCACCAGAGGACAGGTGACTCTGGATTTAATTTTGTGTGGTACGCAGGACCTGGTTAGAGATGTAAACGTTACTGAGCCATTGGGGAACAGTGATCATGCTGCGATCCGTTTTGATGTGCACGTTGGGGGAAGAATACCAAGCAAATCTCTAACAAAAACCCTTGACTTCCGACGGGCGGACTTCCCTCAAATGAGGAGGCTGGTTAGAAGGAGGTTGAAAGGGAGGGTAAAAAGAGTCCAGTCTCTCCAGAGTGCATGGAGGCTGCTTAAAACAACAGTAATAGAGGCCCAGCAGAGGTGTATACCGCAAAGAAAGAAGGGTTCCACTAAATCCAGGAGAGTGCCCGCATGGCTAACCAGCCAAGTTAGAGAGGCTGTGAAGGGCAAGGAAGCTTCCTTCCGTAAATGGAAGTCTTGCCCTAATGAAGAGAATAAAAAGGAACATAAACTGTGGCAAAAGAAATGTAAGAAGGTGATAGGGGAGGCCAAGCGAGACTATGAGGAACGCATGGCCAGCAACATTAAGGGGAATAATAAAAGTTTCTTCAAATATGTTAGAAGCAGGAAACCCGCCAGAGAAGCGGTTGGCCCTCTGGATGGTGAGGGAGGGAAAGGGGAGATAAAAGGAGACTTAGAGATGGCAGAGAAATTAAATGAGTTCTTTGCATCTGTCTTCACGGCAGAAGACCTCGGGCAGATACCGCTGCCCGAACGGCCCCTCCTAACCGAGGAGTTAAGTCAGATAGAGGTTAAAAGAGAAGATGTTTCAGACCTCATTGATAAATTAAAGATCAATAAGTCACCGGGCCCTGATGGCATACACCCAAGGGTTATTAAGGAATTGAAGAATGAAGTTGCAGATCTCTTGACTAAGGTATGCAACTTGTCCCTCAAAACGGCCACGGTACCAGAAGATTGGAGGATAGCAAATGTCACGCCTATTTTTAAAAAGGGAAAGAGGGGGGACCCGGGAAACTATAGGCCGGTCAGCCTAACATCCATACCGGGTAAGATGGTGGAATGCCTCATCAAAGATAGGATCTCAAAACACATAGATGAACAGGCCTTGCTGAGGGAGAGTCAGCATGGCTTCTGTAAGGGTAAGTCTTGCCTCACGAACCTTATAGAATTCTTTGAAAAGGTCAACAGGCATGTGGATGTGGGAGAACCCGTGGACATTATATATCTGGACTTTCAGAAGGCATTTGACACGGTCCCTCACCAAAGGCTACTGAAAAAACTCCACAGTCAGGGAATTAGAGGACAGGTCCTCTCGTGGATTGAGAACTGGTTGGAGGCCAGGAAGCAGAGAGTGGGTGTCAATGGGCAATTTTCACAATGGAGAGAGGTGAAAAGCGGTGTGCCCCAAGGATCTGTCCTGGGACCGGTGCTTTTCAACCTCTTCATAAATGACCTGGAGACAGGGTTGAGCAGTGAAGTGGCTAAGTTTGCAGACGACACCAAACTTTTCCGAGTGGTAAAGACCAGAAGTGATTGTGAGGAGCTCCAGAAGGATCTCTCCAGACTGGCAGAATGGGCAGCAAAATGGCAGATGCGCTTCAATGTCAGTAAGTGTAAAGTCATGCACATTGGGGCAAAAAATCAAAACTTTAGATATAGGCTGATGGGTTCTGAGCTGTCTGTGACAGATCAGGAGAGAGATCTTGGGGTGGTGGTGGACAGGTCGATGAAAGTGTCGACCCAATGTGCGGCGGCAGTGAAGAAGGCCAATTCTATGCTTGGGATCATTAGGAAGGGTATTGAGAACAAAACGGCTAATATTATAATGCCGTTGTACAAATCGATGGTAAGGCCACACCTGGAGTATTGTGTCCAGTTCTGGTCGCCGCATCTCAAAAAAGACATAGTGGAAATGGAAAAGGTGCAAAAGAGAGCGACTAAGCTGATTACGGGGCTGGGGCACCTTCCTTATGAGGAAAGGCTACGGCGTTTGGGCCTCTTCAGCCTAGAAAAGAGACGCTTGAGGGGGGACATGATTGAGACATACAAAATTATGCAGGGGATGGACAGAGTGGATAGGGAGATGCTCTTTACACTCTCACATAATACCAGAACCAGGGGACATCCACTAAAATTGAGTGTTGGGCGGGTTAGGACAGACAAAAGAAAATATTTCTTTACTCAGCGCGTGGTCAGTCTGTGGAACTCCTTGCCACAGGATGTGGTGCTGGCGTCTAGCCTAGACGCCTTTAAAAGGGGATTGGACGAGTTTCTGGAGGAAAAATCCATTATGGGGTACAAGCCATGATGTGTATGCGCAACCTCCTGATTTTAGGAATGGGTTAAGTCAGAATGCCAGATGTAGGGGAGAGCACCAGGACGAGGTCTCTTGTTATCTGGTGTGCTCCCTGGGGCATTTGGTGGGCCGCTGTGAGATACAGGAAGCTGGACTAGATGGGCCTATGGCCTGATCCAGTGGGGCTGTTCTTATGTTCTTATGTTCTTATTAGCAATAGCATAGAACATAAACTGCAACGCCTGTAGTTTACCTGCATGCTGTATTGCTGACGTTATATTGTATGAACTGTGGCAATAATTTATGCTATTTCAATTCACAATAAAAGCAAAAGGCACAATGTCATTTACTCTCCAAGGGTAAAATTACTCTTTTTTATTATACTAATAATCACTTCGAGCCTTGCCAATAGGCAAGAAAAAGATTGATTTTCTTTCTATTTCACATTTTTCACAAAACATCCCTTTCCATTGAGTGTGAGCAATCCTGTCAATTGCATGGTGAGCTATCCTTTTTCATAATATAATGGAGTTGAAAGGATCTCATTTCACCATCTGAAATACAAACATAAACAGCCCAGTCCTATGGGCTGCTGACCATCACACTTTGCAATAGCAGAACTGTTGCAGATGGCAGAATAGTGCTGATGAAGATGGCATCATGCCTGGGATGCTGCCAGACCTTATTGTGCTTGTCAGAACTGGTAATGCAGGCAAGGTGAGGTGGGGGCAGAATGGGGTGGGGAGCAGGCATGGAGAGAAAAAAACAGGGTAGGGAGGGGGAGAAAGGGGTGGGGAGACTGCAGAAGGGGGTATATCCAACAGTGATGGCCCCCTTTCTTGAACTTGTGCCAGCTAAAGAGCTGGCATAAGTTTGAGTAGACTCATTGTGGAGAAGTAAGGGGTTAAATCCCATTTCCTCTCCAAAGCCTTTCAATCAACCCCTTGCTGCAAACCCCTTTTGGCACAGCTGCATCAGTAGTGAGGGGAAGGGGGGAAGTATAGGTTTGAGCTCTAAAACACTTGGCATGTGTAGTTATTTAAAGTAATACTGTAATCTCGTTTGGATCAGACCAATTGTCTGAATATCTGTTCAGGTATCTATTCTGAATGTGGTCTGCATCAGATGCTTCAAAAAGGACTGAATATACAGTATTCTGAAAATCTTTGGTTTCACCAAGCAAGCATAGCATTTGATATTTGAGGCAGAATCCAACATTTTCCCTTTATTTCGCCCTTTCTCCTCCTCTTCCTCCAACCCCCTAGTCCAGTGGTTCTCACACATTTAGCACCAGGACCCACTTTTTAGAATGAGGATCTGTCAGGACCCACTGGAAGTGATGAGATGACCGGAAGTCAAGCAGGAACATTTTTAGCAATCCTAGGCTGCAACCCTACCCACACTTACCCAGGAGTAAGTACCATTGACTATCACTGTTAAAAGCATATGCACAGTAGCCTGTTCAAAGTGCAGGTCTGTCACATTTCCCCAAATGCAGTCACAGGCCATGGTAGCTTCAAATCTAATGAGTGCTGCTCATCAAATGTTGCAAAATATTTATTTAAGGCACTGTCGAGGCGTAAATTCCTCGGTATTTCTTTGCCTGATCAATGATTGGTGGCTACCATGAATGTTTTAATTTTGTTTTCTTGTTGGATTGTTTATGCCAATAAAGGTGAAGGTGGAATATATTAAAAATGACATATTGAAATGAATGGGGACCCACCTGGAACTGGGTCGCGACCCACAGTTTGAGAAGCACTGGGCAGGGAATGGCTCTGAGGGAGGGGCTACTGCCCACCCTGCTGAGACTCCCTGCAGGCTGAGTGCTCCCCCCTCCAGCTACGCCACTGGCCTTTGTGTGAAGCCCCAACTCCACGACTGAGGACACAAGCAGCAGCAGAGAGCAGGGAGGGTCTGGACTAGGGCTGCCCACACAGGGGCTCTGGCTGGCCCCAGCCCTGCTTCAGCTGCCTCCCCCCTCTCCATCTTGCAGGGTTGTTGTGAGAGCTGGGGGGGTCTCTTGCCCCTGTCAGCCATGGAGGGGGGAGCACCAGGCTTAGTCACACCACAGCCAGCTACTCCCTCTCCACCTTGCAGGGTTGTTGTGAGAGCTGGGGGGTCTCTTGCCCCCTTCAACCATGGGGGGGGCAGCACCACGGCACCAGGCTTAGTCACACTACAGCCAATTCCTCCCTCCACCTTGCAGGGTTGTTGTGAGAGCTGGGGGGGTCTCTTGCACCCCTCTGCCATGGAGGGGGGCAGCACCAGGGCACCAGGCTTAGTCATACCCCAGCCAGCTCCTCCCTCTCCACCTTGCAGGGTTGTTGTGAGAGCTGAGGGGAGTCTCTATTTGTAGTGGGTGTGAGTGTTGCCTGCAGTGTAACTCAGTCATTGTGTATTTCTCTTTTTAAGATCTCACAATTCCTTCCAAATGCTAACAGCATAAGCAACAAAAGTGGTATTCCCTTGCATTTTGTTTAAGGTTTGTTTTGGAAATAGTCTTCAAGATAGTCAGCAAGTATTCCACATTTTTTAAAAGCCCAATATAGAGTACTTTAACAGCAAATGTGCTATCTATTTTCTCATGATTTGGTTCACAAAGCATCATCAGATTAGGCCATTTTTTATAGAGCATAAGAAGAGCCCTGCTAGATCAGGCCCAGGCCCATCTAGTCCAACTTCCTGTATCTCACAGTACTCACTGAGTACTTGGCAGATAGGAAGATTAGCTATCTATACAAAAGCATTTGGAATCCCATAAAATTGAGGTCGCAGTCCAGGAACTGTTAGAGCTCATTTATAAAACTTTTTAAAAAGATTGACTGAGAGCCCAATCCTATCCAACTTTCTAGCACCGGTGCAGCTGCAATGCAGCCCTGAGGTAAGGGAACAAATGTTCCTGTATCTAAAAGCCTCTATGACTGCCCCACACCAGAGGATGCAGTGCATGCCCCTTTGGCATGGTAGCACTGGCACTGGAAAATTGGATAGGATTGGGCCCGATGTTATCTCATGATAATAGAACCAGAATCTATATTCTCTAGTCCAGTGATTCTCACACATTTAGCACCGGGACCCACTTTTTAGAATGAGAATCTGTTAGGACCCACCAGAAGTGATGTCATGACTGGAAGTGACATCATCAAGCAGGAACATTTTTAACAATCCTAGGCTGCAATCCTACCCACACTTACCCAGGAGTAAGTCCCACTGACTACTGTTAAAAGAATGTAACATTTTCCCAAATGCAGTCACCTACCATGGCAGCATCAAGTCTAATATATTAAAAGTAAAATATTGAAATGAATGAGGACCCACCTGAAATGGGCTCACGACCCACCTATGGGTCCCGACCCACAGTTTGAGAAACACTGCTCTAGTCTATTCCATAATGAGATATTTGAGCTATAACACATTTTAAATTAAACCTATCATGTAGGGCAGAGGTTCTAAGACTGGGTTGTGACCCACTTGGTGGGTCACGATTCATTTTTTGGTGGGTCGTGAGAAGCTGGTGGCCACTATCTTGAAAAAGGGCAAAAAGAAGTGGGTGACGCCATTTTGAAAAAGGGCAAACAGACCCTGGGGTGCCATTTTAGGCATCCAGGCACAGAGTAAATAAACAAAAAGAGCGGCTCACACATGTGCAGGCAGGCAGTGTGCCACTTTTCCTTTGTGAGTGTGCTGCTGCCCAGCCCCATTCAAAGGAGAGGAGAGGAGAATGTGCTTGGAGATTTTCAGGTGCATACTCCCTCATCCTTGGGGGGTGCAGGGCCCTCTGTTTGGCTCCCTTTTAACCTTAGGCAGGCAAGAGGGAGTGTGGAGAGGTGCCCTGGGGTGGAGCCCGTGGGTGGCGGCAGAGGCTGCAGCGCCCACACCTCTGCTGGCACAGGCTCAGCCAGGCGAGAGGAGACGCTCAAGCAGGTATCTGTTCTGATGCCCAGTCTCAACAGCCCATCCTGAGCCAACGATACACATCCACAGGCGTACACATTATTTGGCATTATCACAGCAAAACTCACTTGCTAAGTGTTCATGGTGATGGCACTCCAGAGATGAATCTGGGCTGGGTCCAGTACATACCAGCAGGTGTACACATCTGAGAAGGCTGATGCAACCACAAGGCTTTCCTCACAGCCACAATGTTTTGAAATGGGTTGCATATGCAGTTCTCAGGAATCAAACAGCTGACTTAGGTGTTCCTTGAGAACCTTTCATTTTTTAATTGAATTTTTCAAAACATTTCCCTAACTCTTGTCAAATTTAGCCTGTTCACATGAAGAATTCATTCTTAAGATTTAAGAAAAGCTTGAAATTGGAATTTCAGATTGTGTCATTGGAACTTTTACAGATCATCCTAAACTTCTTTACTTAGAAGTAATCCCACTGTGAATTGATTGGGGTTTATGCCAACTGGGATGAGAAGGTGAAGTTGCAGCACATGCAGGCAGCTAGGCAAAGACAGCTGCCCTCGCCAGTTTGCTTCCTGAGGAAACCACTTCAGTCAGGCTCATGTATGGGCCTGAAAGTACAGAACTAAGATAACACTTCTACCTTGCAATCTTTAATATGCAGTCAAGAAGCCAAATGTATGAGCCTGTTTCCTGAAAGCATTACTCATATTTGCTCAGGGCATTTTGGCTTTTGCCATCATATTGGTTTTGGGGTGAGCATGTTGATGAGGGTGCTTTCCAACTAGTCAGGCTGGAATGGAGGAGGTGAAATTGTGTTGCTTTTGGGAACTGGAGGAAGAATTTAGGAGTCCGGACATAACAAGGACCAAACTGTATTGAGGATCATGATGGTGGGGAAATGGCAAGTAGTGAATTAGCCACATTCAGCTCTTCAGTAACTGGCCGATGACCATGACAGCTGCATGGTAGTTTCGTACAAATTCAAAAGATGGTAGTTTGGATTTAAATTTTGGACCTTTCTCTTGTCATTTGACTTGGAAGGATACACTTTCTTAAACTCTACGTATCTGCATGCCAGATATAGATGACTTTTTTCCAAATTTTTAAAGCCAATAGCAGTCCTATTTGGAAAAACTATCAAAAGTTAAAATTAGTAGAACAGGAATATGAATTCTTGAAAGTAGCTTCAAGCTAGGAACATTTGTTTGAGAATCTACCCCTGCCCTGCCCTCAGCAATTGTTTTCAGCTCTGTTGTCAATGAAAGTGAGTCTAATTGGTTATTTGGCAGAAACTTTGGTTGCCCTGCTTTAAGGGAGCAAAACCCATAAACAGATTTTTTAAAAATAATAAGAAGAATTCATTCCACGATGCCAAACCTCTGTGAGGCTGTCATTGTATCAGAGTGAGAGGAAAGAGGGAGTTGGAACATGACAATTGACTTGCCCTGTCTGTAATTACTGGCCTGGGGCTAGGCTGTAGTGAGCAGTGGTGGAAAACAAGCATTAACTAGCCAATTAAATAGCGTGTCCTCCAATTCAGAAATGGTGCATGGTGTTATTATAACCAACCATATTAGAAAGGGTGGCTGAAGACCATACAGAACCTTTGCTTCTCTCCCCAGTCACCTTACATTTATACAAAGAGATGCTCTTGACAGATGAGGAATGAAAGCTAATTTCAGATTCTGCACCTTAAAGGAGTCAAGACTAATGATACATTTGTCATGCAGATGCAGCTATGCCAAGGTCTCTTTTGCTCTGAGCTGTTGTGCCAGTCCCCTCTCTAGCACAAATAACTGCTGTGGGCTAGACTGTTTGGGTATGAAGTCTACACAGATTTTCTCCTATAGTTTGTAACTGGTTTTCAAAGTTCTGGAGGCAGCTGAAAATCTGTAATTGGCTGCCACTGATGAATGGTGGGCCCCCATTCATTTATTTTTTAATATATTAGACTTGATGCTCTCATGGTATGTGACTGCATTTGGGGAAATGTGACAGATCTGTACTTTTAATGGGCTACTATGTTGTTACCAAAAAGGGCTGTTATGTTTTAAGGGGAATTATTATATTACCCTTTTGGAAACCTCAGGATCGCAGGCTAGAAAACAAGATAGCGTAATGCAAAGAAATTCCTTGTTTAGCTTAAAGAGGAGACTGGGAGAAAGATAACTTTCAATCAACAATTATATTTTTATTACAAAACACATAGGTAAACATAATGCACATGGAGAATTTATAAGTATAGGTTTCTAGTACTTGTGTCTAGTGTACCTAGCTTTATGGTGGTTGCATGTGCCGTGTATTTGGTGCATCCGAGAAGGAATCAGAAAAGGATAGGTTGTAGGGAAGGATTTTAGGGGTCCCTGGTCTGCATAACCCAGTTGCTAACTAAGATGGGGAGAGAATGAGAGAAATAGGTGGGGGAGAAGGGAAAAGATTCCAGACCCAAGATATAGTTACCTGTCCTGGGAAGCAGTTGGGGGTGTGTGGAAGAGTCCTATGGAGGACCTGTGCCTTGGGGGGCAGCCAGAGCGAGAGAGCGCACATGGCAGCCTCTCTCTTTTAAGGGTTTTTGCTGACCTGAAATGACCCAGATGTGGCCTCCTGGATGCGCATGCTCAGTACACACACTGGAACACGTGGAGCATGCAAGAAAGACATGATGAACAGGAAGTCAGCTTATCAGCCAAGGCTGACCTCCTGGGGGAGGGGGGGTAGCTTGCTTCCTGTTGCCACTGGACTTTGGAGTCAGGATGTAGCTTAATGGCTGTGATTTAGTTAACAATAGGTGGAGGCTAGGTACTTAGACTTTGCTGCTAAAGTCTTCCCCCCTTACAGTGTTTGCATATGCAGTGATTGGATCAGGAGGCACAGTGATTAGGTTAAAAACAATACACATTTTTAGGGGACATTTAGGAGAATAGGAGACATTTGCTTGTCCCTATAGAACTAGGTGATCTGTAGCCATGCGCTTGTGACTTGACTTGGCTGTGGCCTGTATGTTGAGGTCTTGCCTACATCCAAAATACATAACCAGATATAAAAATTACAAAAGGAAGAAGGAAAAAGGGGATTTTCACGTAACAATGTTTATGCTTTTAACAATGATAGTTAATAGGGCTTACTCCTGGATAGGTATGGATAGGTTTGCAACCTTGGATTGTTTAAAATTTTCCTGCTTGATGATAGCAGTTTTGGCCTTGACATCACTTCCAGATTAACGACATCACTTCCAATCAGTCCCGACAGATTGTCATTATCAAAAATGGGACATGGTGCTAAAATGTTTGAGAACCACTGCTCTAAGGGATATATTAAGTGCTTAGATCAGGTTTGCTCAAACTTTTAGGGAGCTTTGCTCCCTCAGTAAGTTCTTGCAGGGGAGGGGCTAGGGCAGCTATGTGATCCCCAGAATCGCTTCACTAAGGGGGGGCGAGGGGGGTTGCTTCAGACTTGGACAGATGTAGGGCTGCAGCAGGCTGCAGGAGATGTGGGGAGCCCTGCACAGCCCTCCGCAGCACTTCCTGAGGCTTGGAATCTACAGTAGAAGTGGGCGCAAAGCACTTCTGTTTTGTAGGAGGTGCTTTGCCCCCGCTTCTACTGAAGCTTCCAAGAGTCGGGGAGTGCTGCGGAGCGCTGCACTGGGCTCCCTGCACCTCCTGCAGCCTGCTGCAGCCCTCCATCTGTCCAAGTAAGTCTTAGCGACGCGATCCTGGGAATCGCATCGCTGCCTCCCTCCCCTTCCCCTGCCCCTTGAAGGGACAGGGGAAGTGTTACATGAACTGGTGGGTTGCGACCCACCAGTTTGAGAACCACTGGCTTAGATAATAAAAATAATCTTAATTGGGCATGGAAGTGAAAAAGAAAGGAAAAAGGAAAACTTGGAAGGTAATTTCTGACATTATGGGGCAGTCTTCCAAAGACACCTGGACTAATTTTGTGACTGAAATTGCAGGTGGAAATTAGGTAGGTATTATCTTGAGCTCCAGCTGTGAAGCCATTTGTTTACTATGTCCAACCATGAATTGAACAAAATTACTTCATTAACAACAGCTTCTGCACAAAATAAAAATGGAATGGGATTTATTTTGGACTTCCACAGCTTACAGTACAGAAAGTTTGTACATGGTTGTCAATATGGGACCTTTATTCTTGTGTTGCTATTAAAGCCTTCAAATTGTTCCTATGAGAGTACAAAGAAAATCAACCCCACTACTACACCACCCCCATTGGCTTCATTTTTGTTTTTTGTTTTTTTAAATCTGCCCTAATGGGGAAAAAAAACCTATTCCAATAGAGAAACTGGAGCAGGGGAAGGCATCTTGTTTCAATTACAACACACACACACACACACACACACACACAGAGGAGAGAGAGATCGTGAGAGAGAGCAGGACCCAGAATACACTGCTGGTCACTCAGGAATATGAAGCTAGGAACTTGGAATACTACAGGGGACGGGAATCAGTGACTTGAAATATTTGCAGGCACTTCTAGGATTTCTGGGAGTTGAAGATATCTGGATAGAGCTTCCTTGGCTAGTCATGACTATACTGTAGTGACCTTTTTGACTTTATCTATGGTTGTCAGAGTAGTCTAGTAATAATGGAGGCAGGCAGATTCTGACAGTGGCCTTCAACTGAAAATTATGCCAGTTTATTTACTTATGGAGATTGGGGAAAGATAAAGTATATTTGAGGGAAGAAGTTCAGTTTCACATAGTGATGCTAAGAAAGTTTGCCCAGATCAGACCTGTATTACAAATTTTCACTGTTTGTAAAACTTGTTTTTATTATGTCAGGCACCTTTACTCTGAAGCTTTCTTAGCCTGCTATTAATAACGAGACGAATTTGAGCTGATGCCCTGCTTTTTCATATCCATGGCTGATATTCATGTAACCAGGCCAGTGATATTGGTAGTTGGTGGTGGTGATGGTGGAGAAATTGATGACTTTACTCAATCTCACAGCTCAATCCTATGGGCTGCCAGCATCAGCAGGACAGAAACCTGATGTCATAAGGTGCTTTTTGGCAGCCATTTCTAACCTGCTTCCATAAAGCAGCAGTAGCTTTGGCAGCCCCCTGCTCCATATGGTAGCCTGTACTAGGGAAAGGAAGCTCGTGCAAGCGAGGTCTTTGTGGCTAGGAAGGGGGAGTAGTGGGGCATGCTGTGGGACAAACAAGAGGGCATGTCGAGGGAGGGAGGGTTGGATCTTGTGGCGGTGATGCATGCCAGATCTTAGCTCCCATTTTACTACCTGTCCCACCCCCTGGCTCGTTTTGGACTTGCACCAACGATTTAGCTGGTATGAGTATTTTATAATATTTTATAAATATTTTAATAAAAAATATTTAAAAATAAAAAAATTACTTAAATATTTTTATTTACCTCCTGCAGTCTGCCTATAGCCCTTCCCCCCTCCCCACCATAGCAGACAGCCTCAGGGCCCAATCCTATCCAACTTTCCAGTGCCAATGCAGCTGCAGTGCAGCCCCGAGGCAGGGGCACAAACATTCCCTTACCTTGTGGAGGCCTCTGTAACTAACCTCCCACCACAGGTTATAGCGCACGCCCCATTGGCACTGTAACACCAGGGCTGGAAAGTTGGATAGGATCTGGTCCTCCATTGGCATAGCTGCATGCTATAAAATTGCAGGGGTAGGATTGGGGCTTCAGTAAAAGACTTGATTATTGCATTTTTGCAATAATATCTGCTTAATATCTGCAACAACTACTCATGGCTATCCAAGGCTGCAGGCAGAAGTCTTTCCTATCCCTGTCTGGAAAGCCAGAGGTTGTATCTGGGGTCTTCTGTAAGTAATGCATGTGCTCCACCACTGGGCTACACCCCACTCGGAGGACATAATATAGCAGCACATAATATAGCAAGTCATAAGAACATAAGAACAGCCCCACTGGATCAGGCCATAGGCCCATCTAGTCCAGCTTCCTGTATCTCCTTTTGCTCTTCTCAGTTCCATACATATAAACAAAAGCAAATTTTTATGGCCCAATCCTATGCTCCTCCTCTGCATGTGTAAGTAGCATTGCACTAGTGTAGGCTGCTTTATAACAGTCCCAAAGCACCTCTGCCAACATGTGCTGCAGGCCTGCTGGCGTGGAGGCTGGCGTGGACTCCTACGTGCCAGAGGACCCACAGAGACCCACTGGAACAAGTCAGCCCATGCATGGGGTTGGAGAGAGGTGGGGAGGGGGCTAATAGGGCAAGGGGTAGGCAGAATGGGGGAGGGCTGGGCAGACCGAGGCAGGGAGAGAGGCAGGGAGGAGGGCAGATCAGCAACAGCAGCAGCCATGTTGGCAGAGCTGCATCACCACATGAGAATTGGATTGTTCATCTCACAAGAATGTTGGGCAAGTAAATAACTTTACATATTCTGAGAAGCTGCAATAACAAGAGCTGTACAGTTAACGTAGAGAGGAGAATGAATTGCAGTAGATCATCACCGTCACTACCATTTCTTTCACATAACATAGACTTCTAAAAACAGCTGTGCTGTTATATACTGTCGGGCTAGATTGCAAATCAGCAAAAGCAGCAATTTTTTAATATTTATTATTATTATTATTATTATTATTATTATTATTATTATTATTATTATTATTATTATTATTATTAACAGTATTTATATACTGCTTTTCAACTAAAAGTTCACAAAGCGGTTTACAGAGAAAAATCAAATAACTAAATGGCTCCCTGTCCCAAAAGGGCTCGCAACCTAAAAAGATGCAAATGAATACCAGCAGACAGCCACTAGAACAGACAGTGCTGGGGTGAGGTGGGCCAGTTACTCTCCCCCTGCTAAAAAAAGGAGCACCCACTTGAAAAAGTGCTTCTTACCCAATTAGCAGGGGTTAATATTCCAGATTGTGTATTATTTTTCAGTCCACCTCCTACTTAACACCATTACTGGAAGTTTGACAAAGCACTATGACAGCAATGAGCACAATTGCTAGCCAGCTCTTAGCGCCTGCCTTAGAAAACCAGAAGGAGGAAACATGGTTTGAACAACACAAAATGTGCAAGTTGGGCATTCAGGGTTGTGATGTGATGGGGTGGAGGATGTGACCTATAGAGATCTTAATGGAATAATCAGTGCAGCCAAACCACAGGTCTATTTTGGGATGCCACCACTGGTGCCGCATTTTCAATGGCTCGTTATTCAGCGACACCTAAATTAGGCATTCATTTATTCTCTGTTTGAGGTAAATGGAATCAGGAACCTGCCTTTTAGGGAAAGAGCCACAGATGCAGCAGAGTTTGTCACTTGAAAGGCTTGTGTTTGTTTCTGTCAGAGAAGTCAGTTAGATCAACCCTTCAGTCCTGGTTCACTTTCAATTTCTTTCCATTAAAGATTTTGGCATTTTAAGGGAGAAGTTGTCAAAATACTGTGATTTGTACCGATGATTCTCTGGAATGCAAATCAGTTGATCTAAAATAAATAAATAAAAGATACCCTGTTGGTTTAAAGCAGGTCTGGCTATTTGCACTTTGCCTTTTTAAAATATCAGCTTATTTAATAACTGTGTGCACTAAGTCATTGCAAATGGTGCTATACCCACTCAATTTCCTAACTACTTCAGTTTATTATTAGTCTATTTTATACCGTGAGTCAGAAGGATAAAATCAAGCACATTATTTGCATAGCTGTGTGTGCAATTTCCAGGTTTGGCTTTAAATCCACGTTAAGCTAGAAGAGCAGACCGCATTTTTCGTCTTTTACTTTACCCTTAATTTTTTTTTTTTTAAATCCCCCAAATCTCTCCTGGATCCCATGCTGTAGAAAGTCAGGCATTAAACTGCTTCAGTGTCTGTTCTGAAGGCAGTAAGACAGAGCCGTTTATTCCCACAAAGAACCGCCTTGTAATTTTCAACGGATAGCGTTTTTATTACTCACGCACATTATTTATTATGGTTACTTAGGGGAATCCAAGTCATTTGCCTAAACAATGTTATCTTTAGTAGATCTAAATAAAAGGGGGCTTTGAACAGCAACTCCCAGTGCACTGCTTGGCTTATTCTTTATTGCTGATGCAGTTATTGAATACAGGCATAGAGGTGTAAGATTTTTTTTTACCTTTTTTCTTGCCCCAAGATAAAAGCTGCAGAGAATATTTAATATTTGCTGACATGGTGCAGCACTTACACTCAATATTGTTTGATAATGCCACCAGAGAGTAGCCAGTGGTAAATATCTATTTTAGGGAGTGAGGTCTTCACATTACCATACCTTCTGAGCTCCTTGTTGCCTCTTCTCTGTATTAGTACAGCATAATGCTATCTATAGTGCTCCCTGTGGGCACTCTTGAACATCCCATTGTTCCATATTTCAAGTTTCCTTTGCATTTCAATCATTTTCTAAATAAAAATACTACAGAGTGGAAAAATTTCTTAAATTCAATTTGTGTTACCTAACAGCATATTCCCATGGTCTGTTTTTCCTCGGAAGTAATTTTCTAACAATCATTTTATCGCTAAGATCCATAGAAACCAATACCAGTCTGACCAGCTTGAATTGGAAGCTGTTTATTGTCTTGGGTGAGCTCATCATATAGCCTAGGATGTGTTTCTAGGGTCAGTACAGGAAAGATCAGCCACCATGACAACCATTGAAACAACTGCATATGGGAACACATATGCAGAAGCCATGAGTACCAGCAGTAGCTTTCCAGGGTTTCAGACAAGACATGTTAAAACCCTACCAAGGATGCCAGGTTGGCAACCTTCAGTCTTGGAAGACTAAGGTATCGCGCTCTGAATGGTGGTTCTGGCACAGCATCTAGTGTGGCTGAAAAGGCCAATTCGGGAGTGACAATCCCTTCCACACCGGGAGCAAGTGCAGTCTGTCCCTGGTCTGTCTCCCTGGCTTTGGGCCTTCCTTCTTTGCCTCTTTGCCTCAGACTGTTGGCAAAGTGCTTCTTCAAACTGGGAGAGGCCATGCTGCACAGCCTGCCTCCAAGCAGAACGCTCAGAGGCCAGGGTTTCCCATCTGTTGAGGTTCATTCCTAAGGCTTTCAGATCCCTCTTGCAGATATGCTTGTACCGCAGCTGTGGTCTGCCCATAGGGCACTTTCCCTGCACAAGTTCTCCGTAGAGGAGATCCTCTGGGATCCAGCCATCATCCATTCTCATGACATGACCGAGGCAACGCAGGCATCTCTGTTTCAGCAGTGCATACATGCTAGGGATTCCAGCTCGTTCCAGGACTGTGTTGTTTGGAACTTTGTCCTGCCAGGTGATACCGAGGATGCGTCGGAGGCAGCGCATGTGGAAAGCGTTCAGTTTCCTCTCCTGTTGTGAGGACAGGACAACCTCCAGCTCATGCGCAGAGATTGCAATGCAGGGAAGTGAGTCCAAATCCTGAACCATGACCTGTGTTTTCTTCGGGCTGATTGTCAGTCCAAAGTCTTGGCAGGCCTTGCTAAAACAGTTCCTGAGCTGCTGGAGATCTCTGGCAGAGTGGGCAGTGACAGCTGCATCATCGGCAAACAGGAAGTCAGGTATTGAACCAAGAACTTTCTTCATCCAACGCAGATGCCCTATCACTGATTAGTGATCTCTTTGTGAGTCAATTGATTACAAGCCCCAAACATGGGCAGATCAGTATCCTAGAAGCAAGTGCTCTGATGACTGGGGCCAGGTCATCAGAAGGGCAGCAATTTGGCAGGGGATGCTCTTCTCTGTCTAGCTTCTTGCCCCCCACTGCTCCTCCTTCTCCCTCCACTCCCTCAATTGTAAAAGGAAAAAGAGACGAGAGGAAGAGGAACCACAGAGGGGACAAGAGGGCTGAGCTAGAACATTGGAGAGGGGGAGGAACAGCAGCTGGCACATCATTTGGTAAAGGGGGCAACATCTGACATGCTGCCTCAGGCATCAGGAGGTCCTGGGCCATTCCTGACTGGGGCCATCCAGAAAATATAATAATTAATTTCAAAACAATTCGCTTTTCTCCTGGCTGCATGATAGATTTATTTGGGTGACACAATCATTACCTGTCACAATATTAATAACTAATTAAACTGAAAATAGCAAATTGAAAGAGTTGATTGGCACAGTAGCTATAAAATGCTCTCTCCTGCCACTTTATTAACACATCAAGTCTTTGTTACAAGAACCTAAAGTAGGTAAAACAGGATTCTAGATTGTAGTTGGCAACCTTCAGTCTCGAAAGATTATGGTATCGCGCTCTGAAAGGTGGTTCTGGAACGGTGTCTAGTGTGGCTGAAAAGGCCGATTTGGGAGTGACAATCCCTTCCACACTGGGAGCAAGTGCAGTCTGTCCCTGGTCTGTCTCCCTGGCTATGGGCCTTCCTTCTTTGCCTCTTTGCCTCAGTCTGTTGGCCAAGTGTCTCTTCAAACTGGGAAAGGCCATGCTGCACAGCCTGCCTCCGAGCGGGCCGCTCAGAGGCCAGAGTTTCCCACCTGTTGAGGTCCACTCCTAAGGCCTTCGGATCCCTCTTGCAGATGTCCTTGTATCGCAGCTGTGGTCTACCTGTAGGGCGCTTTCCTTGCACGAGTTCACCATAGAGGAGATCCTTTGGGATCCAGCCATCATCTATTCTCACGACATGACCGAGCCAACACAGGCGTCTCTGTTTCAGCAGTGCATACATGCTAGGGATTCCAGCTCGTTCCAGGACTGTGTTGTTTGAAACTTTGTCCTGTCAGGTGATGCCGAGAATGCGTCGGAGGCAGCACATGTGGAAAGCCTCTCCTATTCAGTTTCCTCTCCTGTTGTGAGCGAAGAGGCCATGACTCGCTGCAGTACAGAAGTGTACTGAGGACGCAAGCTCTGTAGACCTGGATCTTGGTATGTTCCATCAGCTTCTTGCTGGACCAGACTCTCTTTGTGAGTCTGGAAAACGTGGTAGCTCCTTTACCGATGCGTTTGTTTAGCTCGGTATCCAGAGAAAGAGTGTCAGAGATCATTGAGCCAAGGTACACAGAGTCATAGACAACCTCCAGTTCATGCACAGAGATTGCAATGCAGGGAGGTGAGTCCACATCCTGAACCATGACCTGTGTTTTCTTCAGGCTGATTATCAGTCCAAAATCTTGGCAGGCCTTGCTAAAACCATCCATGAGCTGCTAGAGATCTTTGGCAGAGTGGGTAGTGACAGCTGCATCGTCGACAAAGAGGAAGTCATGCAGACATTTCAGCTGGACTTTGCTCTCAGTCTTTTCCCTCAGTTTGGCTGTACTTGTCGTAAGAGGCAACCAAACAGCCACCGGGTAGATGGGAATCGTCAGCCTGGGAAGGCAGCTCATCTAAGAGAAGGAAACTCTGACCTCAAACCTCCACTGCCTTGTGGCTATATCCAGTTGTGGAAAAGGCTTTAGGAGTCAACCTTGAGGCAAAATCCGGAGCCGGATCCCTGAGGCAGTTCGCGGCTGTACACAGTCACGCTCTGGCAACTCCTGCGACGCTGCTGGAACCAACCATATTGGCTTCTGCCTTTCCATTGGACCATTCCAGCGACGTGGAGAGGGGGGATTTGCTGCATGGGTAACAGCCTATCCTCCATACCTTCTTTACCCAGGCTTTGCGCTCTGGAGAGGACACTCCAACTTCGCCATACGGCGTCGGCACAACACGGGAAGCAGCAGTTTATCAGTTAGTGTTACCAGTACTGCTTTTTAAAAACACACGTGTAACCAGTGGCGTCACTAGGAGTTGTGTCACCCGGTGTGGGATGCCAGCACGTCACCCCCATGACGGAGCTCCTCCCATGCAGTGGGTGGGGCAACCTACCATGTGGTGAGTGTGTGATGAGTGTGATGAGATGTGTGTGAGTGTGATGTGATGAGTGTGATGCATTTCCTAGCTCTCACTAGTTTTTGGCTATAACATTTGATAGAATAGAGCAGTGTTTCTCAAACTGTGGGTTGTGACCCACTAGGTGGGTTGCAAGCCAATTTCAGGTGGGTCCCCATTCATTTCCAA
This sequence comes from Tiliqua scincoides, assembly GCF_035046505.1. NCBI lineage: Eukaryota > Metazoa > Chordata > Lepidosauria > Squamata > Scincidae > Tiliqua > Tiliqua scincoides. The sequence continues at coordinate 196,915,216 of NC_089822.1, forward strand.
TATTTTATTTTTAATATATTAGACTTGATGCTACCATGGTATGTGACTGTTTTGGGGGAATTGTTACAGACCTGTACTTGTAACAAGCTACTGTGTATATTCTTCTAACAATGATAGTAAACAGGACTTATTCCTGGGTAAGTGTGGGTAGGCTTGCAGCCTAAGATTTAAAATTTTTCTGCTTGATGACATCACTTCCGATCATGACATCACGTCCGGTGGGTCCTGACAGATTCTCATTCTAAAAAGTGGGTCCAAGTGCTAAATGTGTGAGAACTACTGGAATATAGATATTTCAATGCAATTTGTCTCATTACATTCTGCATGAAATTCATCATTCAGTGATACATAACATGATGGTATTATTCATTTTAAAGATTTTAAAATTTTTGACCTGTAGTGGTGTCAACCCCCCGCCCCCATGCATGTCACCTGGTGCGGCCAGCACCCCCCACACCCTCTTAGTGACACCACTACATGTAACATATGCACATGGGGGAAAGCAAGTGTGCAGAGACACTGTGTCAAAGGCACATCTAGGCAATTTGACAGAGTAAGATGTCAGATGCAAGAGTTTTAAGTCTACTTGAAAAGTGGTCAAGAACAAAAAGAGGTTTAAACTGGGACTCTCTATGCTGACACACTTAACTTCTTATGCTATAGGGGAGAACTGGATGACGGCTGGATCATTTCTTGATCTAAACTGTGCTTCATCGTGTGGTTTGTCAGTTGGAGGTGTGAAATCTTATCTTTCAGAAGATCCTTTTTTCAGCTGAAGAATCCAGGGAAGAGGCTAGGGTCAGAAACCACTGACAGTCCAAGCCTGCATGACACATGCTACCATGGGCAGCATCTCGGGAGAAGGAGACTTTTGTCCCCTTTTCCTGGGTAAGGGAAGTAGACCCGCAATGGGGCTACTCAAATTAAGACGTTTCTGTAGAGCAGCGAACCCCACACGAACGTGCAAGACCCACCTCCCTCCCTCCCCCCCAGCATGCCTCCCGCCCGCCCTCTTCCTGCCTCCCTGTCACACCTCCTCCCCACCCTCTCTCTGCCCTCTACCTGCCTCCCCCTCCCTGGAACCCCTGCCCCCTTCCTCACCCACATTTAAGGAGTAAACAAGCTGGAGGGTTGAACTTCATAGACCAGTTGAGATGGGGGTGATTACAGGGTACCAAACTCACTGACTAAAGGAAGGGAATGTAGCCTTCCTGCTCTGAGGATCGGTAGCCTCTTGACAACAGACTTTATACTCTCCAGGCAGGTGACCAACACCAAGTGCATGTGTTTAAATACGTATCCCCTGCACACTTCAAATCAAACAGAAATAAATGAAATTAAAAATTGACCATGTCACCTTCCATAGAACATGTCCTTTGTCCTCCAAGCCCTCACAATGAAGAGCAACTTAGAGCCCAATCCTGTGGTCCGTGCCGAGCCTCCGCAGCGCGGACCACAGTCGCAAATGCACCATAAGGCACGTTTGTGGGGCTTACCGCCAGGTTCCCGCCAGAGGTGGCTCATCGCCGGCTGGCTCGGCGGTGCCTGCGACTGCTGGGTTACGGAACGGGGAAAGAGGGCGTTCCCGGGGGTGTGGGGGAGGCATTCCGGGGAGGGGGGAGGCGTTCCCGGGGGTGTTCCCTGGGGAGAGGCGGGTCTGCAGGGCCTAGCTCTGCAGGATCCCAGGCGCTCGTGGAGGGCTGCACACCCTACACAAGCGCCTTCACTTTAGTGGCGGCCAAACAGTTAAGAACATAAGAACATAAGAACAGCCCCACTGGATCAGGCCATAGGCCCATCTAGTCCAGCTTCCTGTATCTCACAGCGGCCCACCAAATGCCCCAGGGAGCACACCAGATAACAAGAGACCTCGTCCTGGTGCCCTCCCCTACATCTGGCATTCTGACTTAACCCATTCCTAAAATCAGGAGGTTGCGCATACACATCATGGCTTGTACCCCATAATGGATTTTTCCTCCAGAAACTTGTCCAATCCCCTTTTAAAGGCGTCTAGGCTAGACGCCAGCACCACATCCTGTGGCAAGGAGTTCCACAGACCGACCACGCGCTGAGTAAAGAAATATTTTCTTTTGTCTGTCCTAACCCGCCCAACACTCAATTTTAGTGGATGTCCCCTGGTTCTGGTATTATGTGAGAGTGTAAAGAGCATCTCCCTATCCACTCTGTCCATCCCCTGCATAATTTTGTATGTCTCAATCATGTCCCCCCTCAAGCGTCTCTTTTCTAGGCTGAAGAGGCCCAAACGCCGTAGCCTTTCCTCATAAGGAAGGTGCCCCAGCCCCGTAATCAGCTTAGTCGCTCTCTTTTGCACCTTTTCCATTTCCACTATGTCTTTTTTGAGATGCGGTGACCAGAACTGGACACAATACTCCAGGTGTGGCCTTACCATCGATTTGTACAACGGCATTATAATATTAGCCGTTTTGTTCTCAATACCCTTCCTAATGATCCCAAGCATAGAATTGGCCTTCTTCACTGCCGCCGCACATTGGGTCGACACTTTCATCGACCTGTCCACCACCACCCCAAGATCTCTCTCCTGATCTGTCACAGACAGCTCAGAACCCATCAGCCTATATCTAAAGTTTTGATTTTTTGCCCCAATGTGCATGACTTTACACTTACTGACATTGAAGCGCATCTGCCATTTTGCTGCCCATTCTGCCAGTCTGGAGAGATCCTTCTGGAGCTCCTCACAATCACTTCTGGTCTTTACCACTCGGAAAAGTTTGGTGTCGTCTGCAAACTTAGCCACTTCACTGCTCAACCCTGTCTCCAGGTCATTTATGAAGAGGTTGAAAAGCACCGGTCCCAGGACAGATCCTTGGGGCACACCGCTTTTCACCTCTCTCCATTGTGAAAATTGCCCATTGACACCCACTCTCTGCTTCCTGGCCTCCAACCAGTTCTCAATCCACGAGAGGACCTGTCCTCTAATTCCCTGACTGTGGAGTTTTTTCAGTAGCCTTTGGTGAGGGACCGTGTCAAATGCCTTCTGAAAGTCCAGATATATAATGTCCACGGGTTCTCCCGCATCCACATGCCTGTTGACCTTTTCAAAGAATTCTATAAGGTTCGTGAGGCAAGACTTACCCTTACAGAAGCCATGCTGACTCTCCCTCAGCAAGGCCTGTTCGTCTATGTGTTTTGAGATCCTATCTTTGATGAGGCATTCCACCATCTTACCCGGTATGGATGTTAGGCTGACCGGCCTATAGTTTCCCGGGTCCCCCCTCTTTCCCTTTTTAAAAATAGGCGTGACATTTGCTATCCTCCAATCTTCTGGTACCGTGGCTGTTTTGAGGGACAAGTTGCATACCTTAGTCAAGAGATCTGCAACTTCATTCTTCAATTCCTTAATAACCCTTGGGTGTATGCCATCAGGGCCCGGTGACTTATTGATCTTTAATTTATCAATGAGGTCTGAAACATCTTCTCTTTTAACCTCTATCAGACTTAAGTCCTCGGTCAGGAGGGGCCGTTCGGGCAGCGGTATCTGCCCGAGGTCTTCTGCCGTGAAGACAGATGCAAAGAACTCATTTAATTTCTCTGCCATCTCTAAGTCTCCTTTTATCTCCCCTTTCCCTCCCTCACCATCCAGAGGGCCAACCGCTTCTCTGGCGGGTTTCCTGCTTCTAACATATTTGAAGAAGCTTTTATTATTCCCCTTAATGTTGCTGGCCATGCGTTCCTCATAGTCTCGCTTGGCCTCCCCTATCACCTTCTTACATTTCTTTTGCCACAGTTTATGTTCCTTTTTATTCTCTTCATTAGGGCAAGACTTCCATTTACGGAAGGAAGCTTCCTTGCCCTTCACAGCCTCTCTAACTTGGCTGGTTAGCCATGCGGGCACTCTCCTGGATTTAGTGGAACCCTTCTTTCTTTGCGGTATACACCTCTGCTGGGCCTCTATTACTGTTGTTTTAAGCAGCCTCCATGCACTCTGGAGAGACTGGACTCTTTTTACCCTCCCTTTCAACCTCCTCCTAACCAGCCTCCTCATTTGAGGGAAGTCCGCCCGTCGGAAGTCAAGGGTTTTTGTTAGAGATTTGCCTGGTATTCTTCCCCCAACGTGCACATCAAAACGGATCGCAGCATGATCACTGTTCCCCAATGGCTCAGTAACGTTTACATCTCTAACCAGGTCCTGCGTACCGCACAAAATTAAATCCAGAGTCACCTGTCCTCTGGTGGGCTCCTTGACTAGCTGATCTAAGCCACAGTCATTTAGCACGTCAAGAAATCCGGTTTCCTTATCGTGACCAGAACACAAATTGACCCAGTCAATATGAGGATAATTGAAGTCCCCCATGATTACAACCCTGTCCCTCCTTGTCACCTCCCTGATCTGTTTCCTCATTTCAAGGTCCCCATCAGATTTCTTGTCTGGAGGACGATAGCACGCCCCCAGTATTACATTGCTGCACAAGCCTGGTAATTTAACCCACAGAGATTCTACGGTGGAGTCGGACCCACCTTCAATCTCTACTGTGCTGGATTCTATCCCTTCCTTAACATAAAGGGCCACCCCACCTCCAACACGCCCCTGCCTGTCCCTCCTGTAGAGTTTATAGCCCGGGATTGCGGTATCCCACTGATTCTCCGCATTCCACCAGGTTTCCGTTATGCCCACTATGTCAATATTTTCCCTTGTCACCAGACATTCCAGTTCTCCCACCTTTGCTCGTAGACTTCGGGCATTCGCATAAAAGCATTTATACACGGAATGCCCCAGGATGGGCTGCTTATTCGCTCCTTTGTCCCCGCATCCTCTCATTGTGCCAAACCGTCTATCACATCCCATCACCCTACCTTTCCCAATTTCTTCTCCTACCCTGCCTTTGTCTTGTTGTTCTCTAACCTCCCTTTAGTTGCCGCTAAAGTGCGTAGTCCCATTGCGGAACTGCTTTCCTTACTCCGGCAGCTCAGGATTGGGCTGCCCATCAAGTCATGTAGTAACTAATTTAATGTTGTCTGTTTGACTTGGTGCCATGAAGATTCTAAAGCTTTTATTAAAACCTCTTCAGTTGAGTTACATTTTGGCTATTTCTTACGACAGAGTGACCCATATGGATTTTGCATCAGCTCACTCAACTATGGTTGAAGAAAACAATTGCCAAGGGCAGTGCTATCCTTTTCAGCGTGTTCTTCCAAGTTTATTGTCACAGCATAGGTATTGCTTTCCTTCCAGCCTAAGCAGAAATAGATTATGTTTTTTCCAGCTGTGTGACTTGCTTAGGACAACTGCTAGCTTTTATGTCCTAGGTTTTAATGCAGTAATCAGTCATTTACAGAACATTCTGCAATAAACCCCATGTGGCATTTGAAAGAAAGGGCAACTAAGCACTGCTCACAGTAGAGTAACCTTAAGAGAAAGAAACGTGTTTTTGGAAAAGCCTAACACTTAGTCAGAAAGTAAACAAAGGCTTTATCTGATTGAAGGATTAATATCCTCCCCACAATGATAAATTATCTTCATCAGTTAGAAATTACTACATCAGCATGTTGCGTGTTTGTGTGTGTGTGAGGGGGTGTGCCTTACTGTTTCCTACTGCAAATTGAGTCAAGAAGAGCTCCAGGAACATTGCCAACTGAAAATTTATTTGGCACCAAGGAAATTAAGATTTCAAGTTGCCTACTTTAGTTTTCCCACTGATTATGTGTAACTTATAATATAAACTTCTAATCCTAAAAGGGCCTCATGCCACTGATACGAGCATTCCAGCAGCTTAAGGCTCTTTGGTTGGCAACCTTCAGTCTTGGAAGACTATGGTATAAGCCTACAGCATCCAGTATTCCTAGGCGGTCTCCCATCCAAGTACTAACCAGGCCTGACCCTGCTTAGCTTCCAAGATCAGATGAGATCGGGCATGTGCAGGATAACAGTTGCTCTTTACAGCTGTCACAAAATGAGACATGCCTTTCAGCATGACCTGGCCACTGCCACAACCAGAGACTGCCTGCTGGTACCAGTACGTCAGCACGGTATTTCAGTGCAGGGGTGGAAGGAAGGTGGGAGTGGACAGAACAGGGCGGGGACTGAGTCCAAGAAGGGGGCGGTATCAGTCCCTGACCTGGGTCCACTCTGACTTGTGCCAGCTAAATTACTCCTGCAGGTCCAAGGAGACCTACCAAGCTGATGACGGCTTATCCCAAGAAGGCCTCCGGGGCCTGAAACTCTCAAATGAATTGATGTAGAAGAATTAATCATGGAGAAGGATGACTTGTTACATGGGGATGAACATGTCTCCATCAATGATAAAAATGATAACACTTTTTCCTGAAGTCTCAGTGGTATGAAAGGAAACCAGACTCCTTTGAAACATCTACTTGGAATTAAAATTAATTAGTTTGGAGCATACAAAGGATGAGAATTTCAATAAAGTTCTAAGAGCTTTAGAATCTGTAGACAACTTTAGGATGTCTTTCAATCATAACAACCTGCCTTCCTCCCCTATGAGTTTTCCCCCACATTTTATTTTTTCAGATTTGACAATCATGACCAATTAGAAGAATTAAGTAAAACATAAAAATTTAAAACAAAGTTGGGAAATTAATGTGATAATGATAATAGTTTTTTTGAACTATAGTAGTCAGGTGGTACTTAATTGTGGGTGATACGTTCCAAGACCTACCACAAATGCCCGAACTGCACATAGTAGCGAACCCTATATATGTTGTTTTTTGTTTATATAAAAACTACAATAAAGTTATTTTCACAATCTTGCAATAACACAGCAATGAATGAAGACAGCAAGAATGCTAGAGGCTAATTAGATGCAAGTAAAGCAGACCAGCGTGGATACAGAGGACAAAGAAAGAGCATGACAGGGTAGGAAGGTTACCCTGTTACTCAGAACAGCACACAATTTGAAACTTATGAATCATTTTCCATTTAATATTTTCAGGCTGTGGATAACTGAAACTGCAGAAACTGCAGAGCAGGTCCGGGTGCTCCTGCGTCCCCTCACGGATACCCCTGCCAAGGGCAAGGGGAGCTCCTCTCCCCTTGCCTCCAGAGGGGCTCCTGAGCTCAGCAGAGGCAAAGGACATTCATCCCTGGCCTCTGCTGGGCTCAGACTGAGCTTCAGAGCTCAAAACCCATGACTTCCGATTTTACGGAGAAACTGGAAATGACGTTTTTAATGCCTCCGGAGGGTGGGCAGCCCCCCAAACTGTGGGTATGGGCATTTGCCCATATCAACGGTTTCAGCTATCCAAGAGAGGTATTACTCAAAGCTCTCTGTGGACCAAACTAGACAACATGAGGGCAGGAACAATTGTTTATTTGCATCTTCAGTGGTCATTTACAAACGGGGGCATGTAATTAAGGGAAACAGACCCCTCATCCGCTTTTCCATGCAGTGCTCTGTTGCTTAAGGCTCTTTTCTCCAAAATCCAACTTGCTTCTTTTCCACCAGTCAAGCTGGTGGGAAAGAACCAGAAGTGACACAGTTGCAGGAATCTAAGGATGAGGAGAAAGAGGATTAAGCTTTGATCCCAAACGTATATATAGCTGCTCCTTTATATCCAGTTTGGCTCTGTAACTAACAAGCTACCTGGGATGCCACTGATCTCCATTTAAATGTTAGTTCTATCTTTACAGAAGGCAACAAATTATTCATCACCTTCAAGCCTTTTAAAATAGATGCAAGTATTAATTGTAGTTGATTTAATGGTAGATTATTTTATGTAATTTCATTAATAGTAGCTACTACCTCTTTCCGTTTTATTTAATTTCTTTACAATGACACCATATATTTAACTAATCAGCCATTTTATAATGTCATCTCCAACACCTCTGAATAAATTTAGAGAGGGTAAATGCCATCTACACACAGTTTTAATTGGATCTTCCTTAGATCTGGGCTGACAGAGCAAGCTGGTGCTGTATTTTAAAATATATTGTGAAATTGTAACAGTTCTAAAGTCAGGTCATTCCTCACTGTTCTTCAAATGCTATTTTTGAGGTGGATTTTGATTCTAACAATATGAATGTTTAGCATGTAGACAACAAAGTGCAATTTATTTTTAACAAGTTTGGGGGCAACGACAGTTATAAAATGAGAGCAGCACTCACAGCAGGTTCTTCCTAGGTTCACAGCTGAAATGACACACAAGCATACCAGTGAATTTAATGCTGACAGACCTGCCCAGTCCTCTCTTTGTTCACTGTCACTTCCTCCTCTAGCTGAGAACAGTTAATAAAATGCTTGCAGCCAGATGGGAAACATCAGTTAGTGTGAAGCTCAGCCACTAAGCTACTAACTGGGACCAGCAGAGAACATAACTCACCCGTTCTTAAAACACACTAACTGCCTATTTATTTCTGAGCACAAATAAAAGGGATGGCACTTATTTAAAGCCCTAGTGGTTTGGGACCTGGCTCCTTCCACATTATCCTGTCTGAATGCTCTGATCTTCAGCAGAGACACTCTGCCTTCCAATGTTGAGCAGGTGACAACTGAAGAGAGAGCTTTCTCCATTATGTTACCTTACAGGTGGCATTCACCTGTGGGACTAGTTCCAGTTTCTCTGGACATTGCCAATAATTCAGCCCTCATGGGGCACAGCCTCTAAACTATTCCCAATGGTAATCGGGCCTAGGAGGAGGTGCCCATTCAAAGGCTTGCTGATTACTGAGCACAGTGGGAGCACTCACCTCCTCACCCCTAACCCCCTCCCACCAGCCAATCACTTTCACCCCAAGGTATGTATGAAAGCCCATCGGCTGCTGAGGAGGGTGAGCCAAGGAGCTATTGCATGAATTGCATACAAGTATAAATATACAGAGTTGCAGTGTGACCTTGTATTTTTTTTTTACACTGATGTATGCAAGTTCCATGGTAGTTTCAGGGTCAGACTCATTCTGGATGGCTCCATGTTTGGCACTAGGTCCCACTAGTGATGCTGCCCCTGGTGCCAAACCTGAGGCTTTTCTGCTGCCACAGGATGTCATACTTATTTGGTCAGATCCTCCCTGAACCATGCCATTCTCCATCCCCTTGTTGTCTACCTCCTTCTTGATTCATTTAATTCTGTAACTATCCTTTGAAATGTTTTTAATGCTTATAGAAACAGTTACAGTTTAAAACCCCAGCTTAAACCTTTCTTTAATAGTTATAATTCCATGTTGCGAAGAACAAATGTAGTTGCCCTAAGTGGAAGATTAGCAGATCAGAAAGAACAAGCATCATAAAAAGAGTCTTGTGGAATCATTATATGACCTTATCCGTGTTCATATAAATGTCCTGTCACCAGACTTACCACTTCAAACTGCATTTAGCAAACAACAACAGCATCTGCTGTATACTGCTCTGTAACATGTATTCTTGCTTCTCATGAGTCGAGTTATTGCAAGGAGCATTCCACAATAATACACAACACTGTCCTTTTCAAAAGCTGCCCGCCATTCCCTCATTAATTTTGCAAAGGCCTTCCTCTCTCTTCTCACTTTCCCATAATGAGGGATATTTTGAGAAACACTGCTTTGCTATGGTTGGGCAGCCCAAATCAAAAGTCTACACCAGAACTTGCTTAGTAAGCTCCAAAGGCTGTGCAACTTGTCCTATAGACATTGCTTCATTGCTAGAGCAGAGCAAACAGGAGGAAAAAAAATCTGTCAATATTTGCCTGACTTTTAAAGTGAAACCTGACTCATCTGCATGCTCTGTTCTTTTGCACATTTGCTTTCTGCAAACATTTAATTGCTTTGGTTTCAACACAAGAAATGCTTGCCAAAGTGATGAATTTAAACTCAGCCGAGACCTCATTTGGAATCGCCAAAATGCTATCTTATAGCAATGACAAAAAATAAGTAGAAAATTCAGATCATTGCAAAGTCAAATGTGTGACATGGGAATTATGGCTATGACCGATTTGGTTGATCTGCCCAAATGATTACTGCATAAATTTACAGTGTTTCTCAAACTGTGGGTCGAGACCCACTAGGTGGGTCACAAGCCAATTTCAGGTGGGTCCCCATTCATTCCAGTATTTTATTTTTACTATATTAGACATGATGCTACCATGGTATGTGACTGCATCCAGGGAAATGTTACAGATCTGTACTTTTAACAGGTTACTATGTATATGCTTTAACAATGACAGTCAATGGGGCTTACTCCTGGGTAAGTGTGGGTAGGATTGCAACCTAGGATTGTTAAAAATTTTCCTGTTTGATGATGCCATTTCCAGTCATGACATCACTTCTGGTCGGTCCTGACATTCTCATTCTAAAAAGTGGGTCCTGGTGCTAAACGTTTGAGAACCACTGGAAAATATGCAGTCAGGCTGCATCGTACGTGCCTTTAACTTGGGTGATTCTGCTCACCTTTCCACTCACTAAGTATATGCCCTGAAGTGAGCCTGAAATGGAAGAGCGAATTGGTTGTTCCCTCAATTGTCTCAGCCCTAAACAGTTTAGGTTCAAGTTCCCTCACGGAACACCTCCTCCCAAAATCATAGAATCATAGAGTAGGAAAGGACCTACAAGGGACCAACTTCCTGCCAACGCAAGCTGTCCACAGCTGCAACATCCCCTATAGATGGCTCTTTGGCCTCTGCTTGGAGACTTTCAACAATTGAGAGACTACCACTTTCCAAGGCAGATTACCACTGTTCCACTGCCAAACAGTTCATACTGTAAAGTTCTTCCTGACATTTAATTAAAATCTCCCTCATTGTAATTTAAATCCATTTGTCCTGGTCCCTCCAGAGCAACCAAAAAGAAATTTGCCCCACATGACAGCCCCTTTGATATTTATACATATGTCCCCCTCTCAACAGTCTCTTCTCTAAACTAAACATGTCCAACTCCTTCAACATGTCTTTATAGGACATGGTGTCCAGCCCTGCACCATCCTAGTTGCCCTCCTCTGGTCCCTCTCCAGTTTATCAGAATTAAACTGTGCAATCCAGAATATTCCAGGTGGAGTCTGACTTAAACTGAATGCACCATTACTCCTTCCAATCTTGATGCTATACTTCTGCTGATGCAGCCTGGAATTACATTTGCTGTCTTTCCAAAAGCATCACATTGCCGGCTCATGTTTAGCTTATCACTCACTGAAACACCTGCATCTTTTTTACACATTCTACTGCTCAGGTGAGTATCCCCAGTCTTATATATGTGCTTCTAATGTTTCCTATCCAAATACAAATCTTTACATTTATCCCTGTTGAAGAACATTTTGTTTTCATATGCCCGGTTTTCCAACCTGTCTAGTGTCTCCTTCACCTTTCCAAAATCTGCTTTCCACATCCAGCTCCACTTGGTTTCCCCCCCAGTATTTGGAATCCCTGGAGGACATGTTCACTCACTGTTAAGAACATAAGAACATAAGAACAGCCCCACTGGATCAGGCCATAGGCCCATCTAGTCCAGCTTCCTGTATCTCACAGCGGCCCACCAAATGCCCCAGGGAGCACACCAGATAACAAGAGACCTCATCCTGGTGCTCTCCCCTACATCTGGCATTCTGACTTAACCCATTCCTAAAATCAGGAGGTTGCGCATACACATCATGGCTTGTACCCCATAATGGATTTTTCCTCCAGAAACTTGTCCAATCCCCTTTTAAAGGCGTCTAGGCTAGACGCCAGCACCACATCCTGTGGCAAGGAGTTCCACAGACCGACCACGCGCTGAGTAAAGTAATATTTTCTTTTGTCTGTCCTAACCCGCCCAACACTCAATTTTAGTGGATGTCCCCTGGTTCTGGTATTATGTGAGAGTGTAAAGAGCATCTCCCTATCCACTCTGTCCATCCCCTGCATAATTTTGTATGTCTCAATCATGTCCCCCCTCAAGCGTCTCTTTTCTAGGCTGAAGAGGCCCAAACGCCGTAGCCTTTCCTCATAAGGAAGGTGCCCCAGCCCCGTAATCATCTTAGTCGCTCTCTTTTGCACCTTTTCCATTTCCACTATGTCTTTTTTGAGATGCGGCGACCAGAACTGGACACAATACTCCAGGTGTGGCCTTACCATAGATTTGTACAACGGCATTATAATACTAACCGTTTTGTTCTCAATACCTTTCCTAATGATCCCAAGCATAGAATTGGCCTTCTTCACTGCCGCCGCACATTGGGTCGACACTTTCATCGACCTGTCCACCACCACCCCAAGATCTCTCTCCTGATCTGTCACAGACAGCTCAGAACCCATCAGCCTATATCTAAAGTTTTGATTTTTTGCCCCAATGTGCATGACTTTACACTTACTGACATTGAAGCGCATCTGCCATTTTGCTGCCCATTCTGCCAGTCTGGAGAGATCCTTCTGGAGCTCCTCACAATCACTTCTGGTCTTTACCACTCGGAAAAGTTTGGTGTCGTCTGCAAACTTAGCCACTTCACTGCTCAACCTTGTCTCCAGGTCATTTATGAAGAGGTTGAAAAGCACCGGTCCCAGGACAGATCCTTGGGGCACACCGCTTTTCACCTCTCTCCATTGTGAAAATTGCCCATTGACACCCACTCTCTGCTTCCTGGCCTCCAACCAGTTCTCAATCCACGAGAGGACCTGTCCTCTAATTCCCTGACTGTGGAGTTTTTTCAGTAGCCTTTGGTGAGGGACCGTGTCAAACGCTTTCTGAAAGTCCAGATATATAATGTCTACAGGTTCTCCCGCATCCACATGCCTGTTGACCTTTTCAAAGAATTCTATAAGGTTGGTGAGGCAAGACTTACCCTTACAGAAGCCATGCTGACTCTCCCTCAGCAAGGCCTGTTCGTCTATGTGTTTTGAGATCCTATCTTTGATGAGGCATTCCACCATCTTACCCGGTATGGATGTTAGGCTGACCGGCCTATAGTTTCCCGGGTCCCCCCTCTTTCCCTTTTTAAAAATAGGCGTGACATTTGCTATCCTCCAATCTTCTGGTACCGTGGCCGTTTTGAGGGACAAGTTGCATACCTTAGTCAAGAGATCTGCAACTTCATTCTTCAATTCCTTAATAACCCTTGGGTGTATGCCATCAGGGCCCGGTGACTTATTGATCTTTAATTTATCAATGAGGTCTGAAACATCTTCTCTTTTAACCTCTATCTGACTTAACTCCTCGGTTAGGAGGGGCCGTTCGGGCAGCGGTATCTGCCCGAGGTCTTCTGCCGTGAAGACAGATGCAAAGAACTCATTTAATTTCTCTGCCATCTCTAAGTCTCCTTTTATCTCCCCTTTCCCTCCCTCACCATCCAGAGAGCCAACCGCTTCTCTGGCGGGTTTCCTGCTTCTAACATATTTGAAGAAGCTTTTATTATTCCCCTTAATGTTGCTGGCCATGCGTTCCTCATAGTCTCGCTTGGCCTCCCCTATCACCTTCTTACATTTCTTTTGCCACAGTTTATGTTCCTTTTTATTCTCTTCATTAGGGCAAGACTTCCATTTACGGAAGGAAGCTTCCTTGCCCTTCACAGCCTCTCTAACTTGGCTGGTTAGCCATGCGGGCACTCTCCTGGATTTAGTGGAACCCTTCTTTCTTTGCGGTATACACCTCTGCTGGGCCTCTATTACTGTTGTTTTAAGCAGCCTCCATGCACTCTGGAGAGACTGGACTCTTTTTACCCTCCCTTTCAACCTCCTTCTAACCAGCCTCCTCATTTGAGGGAAGTCCACCCGTCGGAAGTCAAGGGTTTTTGTTAGAGATTTGCCTGGTATTCTTCCCCCAATGTGCACGTCAAAACGGATCGCAGCATGATCACTGTTCCCCAATGGCTCAGTAACGTTTACATCTCTAACCAGGTCCTGCGTACCGCACAAAATTAAATCCAGAGTCACCTGTCCTCTGGTGGGCTCCGTGACTAGCTGATCTAAGCCACAGTCATTTAGCACGTCAAGAAATCCGGTTTCCTTATCGTGACCAGAACACAAATTGACCCAGTCAATATGAGGATAATTGAAGTCCCCCATGATTACAACCCTGTCCTTCCTTGTCACCTCCCTGATCTGTTTCCTCATTTCAAGGTCCCCATCCGATTTCTGGTCTGGAGGACGATAGCACGCCCCCAGTATTACATCGCTGCACAAGCCTGGTAATTTAACCCACAGAGATTCTACGGTGGAGTCGGACCCACCTTCAATCTCTACTTTGCTGGATTCTATCCCTTCCTTAACATAAAGGGCCACCCCACCTCCAACACGCCCCTGCCTGTCCCTCCTGTAGAGTTTATAGCCCGGGATTGCGGTATCCCACTGATTCTCCGCATTCCACCAGGTTTCTGTTATGCCCACTATGTCAATATTTTCCCTTGTCACCAGACATTCCAGTTCTCCCACCTTTGCTCGTAGACTTCGGGCATTCGCATAAAAGCATTTATACACGGAATGCCCCAGGATGGGCTGCTTATTCGCTCCTTTGTCCCCGCATCCTCTCATTGTGCCAAACCGTCTATCACATCCCATCACCCTACCTTTCCCAATTTCTTCTCCTACCCTGCCTTTGTCTTGTTGTTCTCTAACCTCCACATCCTCATCCCATAGGGATGAGGAGTCCCGAACCGGATGCCCCTCGGCTCCTGTCGGCCTTCCCCCAGGGATCAGTTTAAAAGCTGCTCTGCCACCTTTTTAATGTTATGCGCCAGCAGTCTGGTTCCATTCTGGTTCAAATGGAGCCCGTCCCTCTTATACAGGCCCCGCTTGTCCCAAAACGTTCCCCAGTGCCTAACGAATCTAAACCCCTCCTCCCTACACCACTGTCTCATCCACGCATTGAGACCCCTGATCTCCGCCTGCCTAGCTGGCCCTGCGCGTGGAACAGGTAGCACTTCAGAGAACGCTACCTTTGAGGTCCTGGCTTTCAGCTTCCTGCCTAAAAGCCTAAATTTGGCCTCCAGGACCTCCCAGCTACACTTGCCCACGTCGTTCCCTCTGCCTTCACCTCATCAACCAGTTTGTATCCATTTTTTAGCATGAGGTCTAAGGTAGCCTGACCCTGGGCTATATATATACATGGCGCCTTGTAGTTTCATAAGCAACACGGAGTTGTTTCCAAGAATTGTATGATTTAAAAAAGGTCAACAAACACATGGAAGCAAGGACAAGCATAAGGAGAGAAGAATGTGGTCAATGGCCCAGCTTCAGATCAAAGAAGTATCTCTTTGTTAAAGATATGCCAAACAGCCATAATTCTCCTAGAACTGACCTGTAGTTGATAAAAGTTCTGCAATCTCAACTATTCAACAGGAGCTTCACAAAGCTGCAACATATAAAACAGCACACTATGCACTTCATGTCTGCTTTGTGTTTCATGTGGTGTGCCTTGTCATGCATGTGCACCAGAATCTAGATGCCACACCCTCAAAATTTTCAGCTGCAGTCCTGAAGAATACCAACTCTCGCTATCCACATTTTAAAAAGTCTTTCCAAAATCTCGCCCTAAAGGCAAAATAGGGATAGTGATTTACCTAGGACAGGTAACAGGAGCCCAAGGCTCTCCTTGATAAATAAGCATATCACTGGAGCATATGCTTGGTTCCCAACCCTAAACATATTTACTCAGAAATTGAGTTCAGTGGGAGTTACTTCTAAGTAAATTAGTTTTTGAACGGCAGTCTTAATGCAGCTTTTCCCGAAGCAGCAGCTGCATGAAGAACCTTGCGTGTTCAGTTGCTGACAGGTACAGTGTATAACTGTATTTCTTCTGCCATAATGATCTGTGTATTGTACATGTTTCTATTTCTGACTTCCATTAGCAGTCCAGCCCAGGAGCACAATGGTAGAAAATGTGTATTTAGGGCACTGCAATTGGCAAAGGCCTCTCTGGACGCAGTCCTAAATGTACATCACTGAGAGTGCTAGAAAGCCTTTGACCAGGCCCTGCTTCCAAGGCTTTTAAAAGAATTAAGCAATTATGGCATATCCTTTCATGAATCCACAACAGGATCACATGTCAAGAAATGGGGAAAAAGGCATGTATGGTCAGTTTTCAGTAATGAGGAGCAATGAAGTGTGCCCCTAAAGAATCTGAGTTGAAAACTGGGCTTAGAGAACAGACTCCAGATTGAAGTTATGTCAATCTGAAGTTATGTCAATCTGGTTATGTCAGAATGCCAGATGCAAGGGAGGGCACCAGGATGAGGTCTCTTGTTATCTGGTGTGCTCCCTGGGGCACTTGGTGGGGCCACTGTGAGATACAGGAAGCTGGACTAGATGGGCCTATGGCCTGATCCAGTGGGGCTGTTCTTGTTCTTATGTTCTTATGTAAGTGTGTTTGCTAAGTGGCAATATTTGTAGACGATGCCAGATGGATTAAGATTCATAAATGTGTCAGGGGCCCCCTGACTTACCTGCTAGTGACTTGGGGGACGTTGTCCCTGCATTCGTCTCCCTTCAGCAGGAGCGGGGGTGGCGACAACTCTCTTCCTGCAGGGATCCCTCAGGGGGATGGATGGACAGGGCAGGTGAGCCATGGCTGGTCCACCAGGAGGGTGGGCACCTGCCCAGCAGCAGCCCTGCTAATTGACCAGGGAGAGGGGCAGAGCCAGTTAGGCTCTTAGACTCTGGTGGAGATCCTCTGCTCTACTGCCCTATATTCCATCTGAGACTAGCTGGTTCAGGGGCCAGGTAGGAATTTTTTTGCCATCAGCCAGATTGGCTCGGAGCCTGGTGTTTGTTTTTTTCCTACTCCAGATTGGTGGAAGTGGGTAGGTTTCAATTTATAATTGGTCACTTTAGGCAGGTGTTATGTGGGTTGGGGTAGGTAGGTGTAAAGATTTTGGACTTCATTCTGGGGTAGCAAGATCGGCAGGTGAAGCATAACCACTCATGCTTGCTTGTCTGACTCAGTGAGGCTGACTGGGTATGACAAAGACCCACAAGGGGTTCACCCTTGTTGGGGTGGCAATATCCAACTGCCCTAACCCCTCCAGGACTGACAGTGATAGGTGCACTAGGTCTCTGGTGTGGCACAGCCTAGAGTCAGGTGGTACACCATGTATCTTTTTGAGGAAGGTAAACAGGTAGCACAGTTTCCCCCAGATTTAGAATCCGCACATGTCTGGGATTGAGACAGATAACCCTGCTGCAATTTTTATCTGGTTATTAAATAGTTTAAAAAGTGACACATTCTACCATCAGACTTCTGTTTTGTGTATTTATTTGTGTGCTGCAGGAGTAAGTAGATTTAGGTTAGATATTAGGATGAATTTCATATCTGTAAGAACTGTCCATCATTGGAACAGTGTGTCTGATATTAGTAGTGAGTTCTTTCTGACTGAAGATTGCTCTCTCAAGAAGAGACTGGACAGCTACTTGTCAGGAATGTTGTAGTAGTTTTGGCACTGAGTGGGGTGTTGAAAGAGATTATTTCCAAGGTCCCTTCCAACTGTAACATTCTGTGATAAATGATAAAGACAAACAATTCTCTCTGAGCATGGGTTGAATGCCTTTCCCTAATTGCTAGAAATTACAACCTACCTTCATCTATTTCAGGTTAGAGTGACGGGTTTCCAAGGTAGAAGATGTGCCTTCCTGGCAGACCTGAACTGTGACATTTTTCATTTTACATATCCAGCATAACAAATGCCGTACTTGCATGAGTTAGGTTATATAATCTATTTCCTTCTGCAACAAACATATTTGATTACTCAGTGTATCTTAATTAACATGCACACATGTACAGACATGGGCTCTCCTGGCATAAAAATGGAGGCACTTTGTGATTTATGACTTTAATCAGGTCAGCCATTGCTGATCTGAGAGAAATAATTAGCTAGCTGTTTGTACACAAAACTGCTTTGTACCTCACCTAGAAGAGGCTGCTTTTCCTAGTGTTTCCAATTCCCTGGCTGACTTTGCTTTATTTGTGTATTAGGATAGGATTAGTATGGGGTTATTTATTGATTTTTGCATGGTGATGGGGAGGGGGGCTTTTTTGACTCTTATTTATGAAACAGATAAGTTGAAGACTAGTAGACTGATAAACCGTTCATCTGAAAAATTGAAATGATCGATGATGTTAGATATTACCGATCACCTTCCAGGATGCTTTTTCCCCTAGGAAACTGTTATTGAGTAGCCAATTCATATAATTTCAGTGCTGAAATTTAGCTCCATTTTAAATTATATATCTAAAGATACATCTGAAGATGAGTTTGAACAGCTATGGAAGCTTATGTCTATTGTAAATAGTGGGGTTGGGGTGGGGAAGGACATGACAGGATCAGAACTGCAGTGAGGGCAAATTCATAAAGGCCCCCCCCCCCACTCATCTCCCTTGCAGTTCCACCCCATTTTGCATGCTCCCAGCTGCTATTTTAAAGAAAAATAAAACAAAGTCACTGGGCCATGTTACAGATTTCATGCAACACTTAGTCCTCAAACAACAGATCACATATGATCCATTAGAGACCCTGAAAATACAACCATTTATCCTGGAACCTAAATGAAGCTAGAGTAGATGCCTCTGATAAATTGGTCTCCAGTCCATGAAAACTTATGCTATAATACTGCTGAACTTTTAGGGCCTTATAAGACTGTGAGCACAATCAGAAGAGGGAGCTCTGCTGGTGCAGCAATCCCTGCACCAGCAGAAAGTGTCATAAACATGCCATAAGGCACATCACAACACCGCTCACCGGTGGAGCAGCCTGTGGCACCCTGCCAGTGCTGCATTTGGAGCCCTAGTCACCAGCACAGGCAGGTAAGGTGCTAGTAGCACAGGGGCATGGATAGGGTGGGGGAAGACAGGCAGGGGCATTTCTATGTGGCGAGGGCAGAATGGGGGTTGGATTTGGCCAGGAGGGAGGCAGGATTGGCGGAGGCCTCCTCTGCCATATCCTAACCACCATCCCAGGCCAGGCAGCCGTATACAGCAAAAACTACTGAATAGCTGGCAGAAATCTGAGTAGCCCCATAGGGCTGGCTGTGACGTTACTCAAGGCTAGGGGAAAAATATCCCTATACCTGAAGGAGACCTTTAGCAGGCTCCCAAGTAGTAGTGGATACAGTGCGGTCATGAAACTTGGCTGTGCCAGCACTAGATTAGAATTGGGCTGCCCAATGTTTTTGCTGAAAAAGACTAACATTGCTACCCTTCTGGAAATTGTTCCCCAACATACAAAACCGGTGATCAGGTAATGGTGAGAATGCTAATGACGTATTTATTCATTTGGATTTGGGTTCCAAATTTCCACAAAGGAAAAGCCAAAAGAAAACTAACTCAGTGCAAACTAAAAGAGGGGAAATTCAAATGATTGATGGTGATCCAATGCAAACTAAACCATGCTTCAGCTCACCGAAATTGAAACCAGTCAATTGAAACCAGCATTTCTGGGTGTGCTGTGGTGCATGGTGATATCTAGTTGCAATGCCATAATTTGAACTTGGTTCTCAGTGTTTACTTTTCAAATCACATCAGGTTTATTATGCACATCCTTCTGATACCCAGTACTATATATGCTTACTTTGTGACATTCCATATCCCATTACCACTTACTACTGCAATTTTTTTGGCCTATAAAAATAGGCAGTTTTTAGAAGTCTACTGAGCAAGCATTATTTGATGGGGATAAAACACTAATGATGTAATGAGTGTAGTATGCAACTAATTTAAATCTTTAGAAATATAGACTTGCAGCAGGTGCTGTAGAGTGACAGTAGGAAAAAATAATGACAGCAAGGGAAGAGAAAATGCAAAGGTACAGGCACATCGTGTATTGTAACCAAGTACATCTCATAAATATTGCTATGACTGTAATAAATCTCACCACTGCAGTTTGCATAGGACAGATGGATACACAACTACATTGAGATGGCAAATGACATAGGAAAACACTGTTTGCCTTATGCAAATGGCAAATTCCACAAATAACCTAGCTCAGGACACCACTTGTGAATAATTTTTAGGCTAGAGCTTTTGTTCTTGTATTCAGCATGGCTGCCAATTAGTGTGAGATTACTAGCATGTTTGTAAAAGCTAGTTACAAATTCTATGTTCACCCTATAAGAAAATCACTAAATACCAAAACTGTGGGGCCATAATTAGACATAGTACTTAATTAGAAGTCTGAAAAAAATTTTTTTAATTAAACGCATATCAGAAATAGTTCAGCTGTAAACAGGTCTTTTGAAGAGAACAAGAAAGGAAGAACATTTCAAAATTTCTGCACTCTCAAAATTCTGTGGACAACCAGGTTACATTTCACAGTTAACTAGCTTCATGTAATTGACCATATGTGAGGTCTAGCAAAAAACAAAAATAAATGGGAAAAAGCATATCTCCTCCTACATTAAAACAAATCACAATTATATGAATTTAATGTGACATTGAATTAACAACAAGCTTTTCTTTATGGTAAACTTTTCTGAGAGTGTGTTAGATATACATATTATATAAATGTGAGTATTGTAGTTTTACTGGAACCACTTTTTTTGAACACACATAGCATGCACACATGGGGGGGAAGTAATTGTGAGCAAGGAGCCTGAGTCAAAGCTAATGGCAAGTTAAGGTACCCTAATGTTTACTTGAAAAATGCTCAAGAACCAAAACTGAGGGTTTGAAGTGAGATTAACAATACTAACACATAGACAGTGGTTCTCAAAGTGGTTCTCAAACTTTTAAGCACCAGGACCCACTTTTTAGAATGTTGGGACCCACCAAAAGTAATGTCATTAGCCTAGATCAGTGGTATTCAGACTGGGGCATCGCGACGCCCCAGCCTGAGGACCCTGGCCTCTGCCCCCTGAAGGGGCAGGGGGGAAGGCAGTGATGCAATCCCCAGGATCCCTGGTTTTGCGGGAGCGCAATTGCTCTACTTTCGCTTCAAACCAGCTGTCGAGCCCTGCAGGTGCTCGCGCAGGGCTCCCCGCACCCCCAGGACAATGCTGCAGGGACTGGTGAGTGCATCCCAGTCCCTGCAGCCCCCCTGAGTGATGCGATCCTGGGGATCGAGTTGCTGCCTTCCCCCCCTCGCTGCCTCCCTCCCCTCCCTTTCAAGAACTTACTGTGCTTTTCAAACTCCCAGAGTTTCAAGCAGGAAAATTTTTAATACTACTTCTCGAATGACAAAATCAAATCAAGTAAATTAAAAGTTTACTTAAATCCTCCCAAGCAGTTGCTGATCTGTTTAAAAAAATTCCCCAAACATCCCAAAGGCTGCAATTCTATCTGCACTTACTTCGGAGTAAGCTTCATTTACTATCATTGTTAAAAGCATATACATAGTAGCCTGTTAAAAGTACAAATCTGTAACATTTCCCCAAATGCAAACATTTCACATCTAATGGTAGTATCACTCTAATCCATTAAAAATAAAATACACATTGATATGTGCAGAACTTGGGCTCAGTTGACTAATGTAAGTTGGCCTGAGAGGATCGTAGCCTGTGCCTTTCATGAGCCAATACACAGTCAGTCTGAGTTTGTCTGAGCCGATAGTTATGAAATTTTGTCTGAGCCAATAGGCTCACTTGCTGAGTACCTTGTAAGTTGGAGTACTCTCAAGTACCCTTGAGAGTTGGAGGACCAAATGGAAAACTACTGCAGGAGATTAGGCTGCAGTACCACTGGAGGAAAGGTAGAGGCTGCTGTGTGAGGCTATAAAAGGGGCTGCACCAGCACAAAGAGCTCAGAGACCACCAGGGAAGAGCTGCTGTGAGGAGCCTTGGAGAGCAAGCTCTACAGAGGAAGAGAGACCTCCAGGGAAGAGGTGCTGTGAGGAGTGAGCTAGGAGAGACCAAGCTACAGAAAGGAGCTGAGGAGAGAGCTGCAGGAAGGAGCCCCTGGGAGAGCCTCTGAGAACCAGGGAACAACCATCCAGCCTGCTGCCTTGAGCCAGCCTGCCTGCCCGCCTGCCTCAGGTCCTCAGGTCCCTCAGGTCCTCAGGGAATTTGGAACAAGGTCATTTTGATTTGTTTGGTTCAGGTTCCATTCCTCCTAATAAAAAACCTTAAAACTTAGCTTGGTGTCAGTGGTCTCTTTCGATCCTGCATAACATTGAAATTATTGGGGACCCACCTAAAATTGACTCATAACCCACCTAGTGGGTCCCAACCCACAGTTTGAGAAATGCATAGACCAGTGGTTCTCAAACTGTGGGTCGGGACCCACTTGGTGGGTCGCGATCCGATTTCAGGTGGGTTGTGAGAAGCTGAAGGCAGCCATCTTGGAAGATGGCAAAAGACCTAGGCGGTGCCATTTTGGAAGTGGGCAAAGCCTGGTTGTTGCCATTTTAAGCTTTCCGGCATTGAGACATAACTAAGAGCGGCTTGCACATGTGCAAAGAAAGCAGCGTGCCACTTTTCCTCAGAAAGTGTGCTGCTGCCTTCCAGCTGGACCTCCCTCTGTACTTGGAGGCTTCCCTCAGGGGGGCCAATCACAGAGTGCAGGCTTGGATTGCAGGCAAAGAAGGACCAGGAGAGACGTGGACGAGCCAGCCGGGCTCCTCCCCACCAACCTTTGTCAGCTTGCCTGCCTTGACAGGATGGGCTGCCTTGGGGTTGCAAGACAGAGCAGCTCCCCCCCCCCCCCCGCAGCTGGACTGGGCTGGAGAGTGTAGGCGGAGAACTGAACACAGGGCTTGGGTGAGTAGAGGCGGACCCGCGTGATCTCCCCTCTTGTGAGCCTGCCTTGAAAGCAGCATCACCACCACCACCACCACCCCACTGCAGTTCTCGTCCTCTGCATCACAACCTCTCTCCCTCTCTGAAATCGCCTGGACGCCATGATCCTTTCCTGCCCTGACTAGCACATCCTCTCTTTATATCTTTGCTGGGGTGAGGGGGGACCCCTGGTTGCCTGGCTGCCAAGGGAGCAGCCGGGGGGGGGAGGAGGGAGGGCATGCCTGGCATGTGGTGGGGAGCACCCAGGAAGAGTGCTGCTCCCCCAGCCGCTTCTCTGATGTGCACCCTTCCCCTCTTCTTACTTCTCTCTTAGGCAGCAATTCTGTCTGCTCTTACCTGGGAGTAAGCCCCATTGCCAATAATGGTAGTCAATTCTGAGTAGATGTGCTTGGGCTTGGGGGAGATGAGGGGAAGTGTCCCTGCTTATCTTCCTTCTGAGGGGGATATTACTTTTTTATTTCCTTTATTTACAAAAACTCAAGCTACTTCTTGTATTGAGGTGCATGAGTAGGGTGCACTTGTTTCTGGCTAATGCTGTGCATAGTATCAATAGCCACATCAGTGTTTGTTAGTTTCAAGTGCAATACAAGAAGTAGCTTGAGATTTTGTAAATAAAGACAGAAATAAAAACAGAAGTAAATAAATACACAAATATTTTGTTCCAGATGCTGTTTTATTTTTTGCTTGATAGCAATGGTAGTGAGGGCAAGGAGAATTGGAAGAAGCTTCTCAGCTGGAATACTGTCTCTTGTCATTTACAGTTTGAATTTCTAGACAGGAACTTCCTGCTTGATGACATCACTTCTGGCTCTGCCATCACAGTGATGTCACTTCCTGTTTGATGATGTCACTTCTGGCTATGATATCACTTCCAGGTTGCTGACATCACTTCCGGTGGGCTCCAGACAGATTGTCATTCTCAGAAGTGGGTCCCAGGCTAAAAAGGGTAAGAACCACTGACATAGACTATACAGTGGGGAATAGAATCACTAGCAGGCATGCAAGATGGAGCGCTAAGGAAAGTGTTAGAAGGAGGTGGGAGAGGATTGGAGGTGTTAAACCTTTCCTTGGTCTTTCAAAAGGTGTTTTTTCTCAGGAGTCCATGGAGGTGAATAGGCGGTGATCACTGGAATTCAAAGCTCCATGCAAGACCCTAAATAACTTGTTCCAGAAGGATCTAGAGCTGGAAAGCTTCATCTCCATTTTGGAAGTGTGAAAACTGCATTACCATTTAAGCAGTAAACAAGTTTCCTTCCAAGTTTCCTGGAACTCTGAATTCCAGAGATCGGTTAAGGAGTGGGGAGGATTGCATGCTCTTTTATTCAAAACCATGACTTTCCTGGCCTGTGGATCTGTTGCTTCTTGCCAACAGGCCTTATAACAGTCACAGACTTAGTCTGGCCCTTTGTTTCCCAAGGAGCCAGCTAGCAGCAAGTACTGTACACGGGTTTAAAATGCATGTCTCCTGCATGCCTTGACTCAGACAGAAATACACATGCATAAAATATTGACCATATAACATTAGAAAGGGGCTAGGAGTGCGTTCTCAAGCATCCTTACTATCACACATATCAGTTCGAATGGAATGAGCAGGAGGGTAGAGTGGTGGGCTGTCTCAATTTTCTTCTTGATTGAATCAAGGAACTGGGTGGGGAGGAGTGACAGGGGTAAGCAGCTGCATGGAGGTGGGCACCTCTCCCAGTATGCTGCCTGAAGCAACTGCTTAGGTAGGCCTCATGAGTATGCCAGCCCTGTCTACATGACTGTAGGCCCAACTGGTATATCTGTGCATTCTTTAGTACTCACAAACTGGGCTTACTGGCAAAATCTATAGTTAGAAATATAACAGAATCAGGCCAAAAACCCATGTCATCCAGCATCCTGTTTCCTACAGTGACCAGCCATGTGCCATTGGAAAGCCCACAAGCAGGAGGCAATGGCATGCCCCTCTTCTGCCATTGCTTCTCTGCAATTGGTATTCAGAGGTGTTCTGTTGTTGAACCTGGAAGTAGCAAATAACCATCATGATTACTAGCTATAGACAGATTTATCCTCCATGAATGTATGCAATCCCTTTTTAAAGCCATCAAATCTAGTGGCCATCACCCCCTCTTATGGTTGCAAATTCCATAGATTAGTTATGTGCTATGTGACAAAAGTAGTTCCTTTTGTCCCTACATTATATCTCATCAGTCAGTTTCACTGGATTATACCAGGTTATAGTGCTGTGATAGAGGGAGGAAAATTTTTCTATCCACTTACTCCACATCATGCATAATTTTATACACGTCAAACACATAGAGGAATGGCATCTATCTATCTATCTATCTATCTATCTATCTATCTATCTATCTATCTATCTATCTATCTATCTATCTATCTATCTAGTGCAGCCATACATATAGCTTTTGTACATACACATTTAATTGTATGCAATGATCTCATTCTCCCCAATTTGCCAGTTCCACAAAGAACCTAGCTGAGATTGTGTTGAACCTCTTAATGTAACCTTCAACTCTGGGAGAAAGAACTTTCGTAGGCATATCAGCGAGGAGGAGCTGATTTGGCAGAACAATGTTAATGTGAATCGTCTGTCCATGACCCTCCGGAAGTCAATGCTGATGTGTTTGCATTAATCCTGGGCATTCTCCATAGATCTTAATTTGCTCTGAGATCACTTCTAAGTTCCTTTGTTAATCATTTTCCCACTCTCCATGCAGCTAAGTTCATTCTCTGAACAATATTGATGCAAGCAGGTTAATAACTATTGATGTAGCTATGTTAATAACCATCTTGCTGTCCATGGATCAGTGTCCTCCCACTGCCCATATAGTGGACATGTCCCACTTAATCATTACTTCCCTGTGTCCATGGATCTCAATTCACCCTGTGAACTTCTAATCATTCTGAATAGCTAATCACAGTAATTTCTCACTGTCCGAGGCTGTAAGCTCACCCTATGCACAGCTCTGGCGTCCTTGTTAATCATTTTAATCTCTCACTGTTCATAAACTGTGAAATGTGTTGACTGCTCTAATGCCTCACAGTCTAGAACCACATCTAAAATAACTCTCTGTACATCCCACAGAGTGGCGCTCTGGAGCAATGGAATCATTGGAACTGAGCCTTTAAAAACTCATCAGCATAGGATGCTGCCTTTTAGTGAGTCAGACCATTGGTTGATCTAACTTGTATTGTTCCACCAGGGGTGTCAAATTCGTTTCATTCAGTGGGCCGAATAGCATTCATGATGCCTGCTGAGGACCAGAAGTGATGTCATAAAGCAGGAAGTGATATCATTAAGCAGGTTGTGACCAGAAACAAGCACTTTTGCACTTAGGAACTCATTAGCTGCATATGATAGAAGAGAAAATACACAAGTCTTGATCATATTTTCAAGATATGGTGCTTTCTTTTCCTGGTGAGCATTTGTAGGTGGGAAGGAGTCCACCTGTTTTGCTTGCTCCATTTTCTACTTGAGTTTACGGGGTGCTGCAGTGTTTTGGTTTGGTTTCTGAGATTGTTTGGGATGGGTTTAGTTTAAGGGATTAAGCTACCAGATTAAGGGATATTGGCCTTCACCAAAGGGAGGGAAGATGTGAATATAAGGTAGGGATAGTTTGCAAGGACGGAATGGTGCCAGTATTGGTATGATAATGGACTGGAAAAGCTATGAGGATTGGGCAGGCCATTCCGGAGGAAGCTCAGTCAGTCACATAGGTACTATCCCTCCTTTCAGCTTCTCCTCTGGTTCACCACACATTGGCCTGGTAGTGACCTCTGTAGCCTGACAGTGCTCTCCAAACAGATAAGTTCTGATTTGTTGCTTAGTCTCTTGGCCATTATGCCACACCAGCCACAATGCATTGTGTGGAATTCATTCTGAATGCCACAGTCACTTCAGAATTTGGGCAAAGAGGAATGTGTTCATCACTATTTCCAGTAAAATATTTCAGAGGGGAATCTAGTGGTTCTCCTCATCCTTAAGCATGACTCTGTATGGCACCAGCTGTGTTTACTAGTTGTTTAATAACAACAATAAAACGAATTGTACATAGTATAACTAATGATCCTGAATGACAGGTCAAAATAAATGGAAAACAATAATTTTGTCTGCATGGCACAAAATGCAGACAATGTGAACTCGGGACACAGAGTTTGGTATTCACTTGACTGAAATGTTCAATTCAATCTGCTGAACAATATCATGGTGCAGGCCTTGTTTTGATATCCTGTAAAATCAAATGCCTGTTGAAGTGGAGCTATGTGCTGTTCCCTTCTGTGACTGTCAACATGGGGTCCAGTGCATTTAATGAGCACTTTAAAAATGTGAGTGCCTTATCCTATAAAATCCTGAATAATCGCTAGAGAATATTGCATGTTGATAATGAACTGAAGATACTCTCAGATCTTTATAATGATGAAATCACTTTTTGCTCCCCAGATGCTAGCAGTATGGCTACAGTTGAAGTCTTCATAAGGAGACATAAGGATGTGGCTAAATGAGACAATTTCTTGGTTGAATTCCAGTTTAGGAGCAGAATGTAACTACTTCTACTCCCCTGATGATAAATAGGTGGGAAAAATCCAAAGACCTATGTAACACTTTAAAAATTGACATGTTTTTTGTGACATAAATTGCAAAGACTAGCAACAGCAGCATCCTCCATAGTCCCTTGTTCAGTGCAAGGGAACATGAGCAATTGTCACTACATTCTTTCCCAGGATATGGACAAAATAGCAGTTTTACTTCTCACTGAGGTGGCAGTGTGATTGTGAACAGTACCGAAATGATATATTTATGGCCTAATCTGATGGGGTCTGGCCAGCTGCTGACCATGTTTTTTGCTGCTAGAAAAAGCACTGTAAAGTGCTTTTCGGCAGTGCACTGAGTACCGCGCTGCTGGGACCCCAGTGGAAAGCCCAGAGCCTTCTCATATGTGTCATCAGCAGGAGCAAGTAAGCCAGTGGCAGAGGCAGTGGCAGAGGCACTCCTGCCAGAAGCAGGAGTGGTAGGGGAGGCTGGAATAGAGTGGGTGAAACTGGACAAGGAGGAGGAGTAATTGAGGCAGGGAGGCTAAAGGAGGGGGGTAGATCCTGCAGCAGTGGTGCACGCTGGATCCTAGACCCCCTTTCCTGCAGCCTTCCTTCTCCCTCTCTCTCCTCAGACTTGTGCTAGCAAAATTCTCTAGTGCTGGTCCAATGAGACCCATTACAGAGCAGGAGGCTTATGCAGGGATAAGGGGATTTAAATCCCTTTTCACCTCTGAAGCCTCCCGCTCTGCTCCCCCCACTGGATGCAATATACCCCTTTTCTTGGCACAGCTGAACCAATCAGGGGTGGAGGGCTGTATTGGGCTCTTAATCACTGAAGTGGGTGAGGGGTGGGGGGAAGGATAGTTTTGATCACCGGAGTGGGAATAAAATAGTGCTGTATGAAAATGTCGGTGCAAATACCTCTTTTGAAAAGTTTTCCACATGTGCTGTAGCTTTAATCACCAGAGTCTCATCAGACAACATTTCTGTACCAACTGAACGCATGGGCTGGAAAGGGACATGATCATGCAAGATCTTGAATGCCTTGCTCTCTAGAAACATTTGGCATCATTTCTGAATACAGCCTACCATGTACAAACAGTTTTTGTGTGGGATCTATCCATGCAATCAGGAGAAATCCAGAAACCATAATCGGCCTATCATGCGCACAGAGCCTGCATGCACAGTTTGTGCACAAGGAACTGTTCCAATATTCCACTAAATGTGGGCAATGGGGAAAAGGTGCAGTCTCATATTTCCCAAACTATGTGCAATAGTCGACACAGATATGGTGTCTTGAAAGAGCTAAGAGCATAACAATGAGCTAAGAAATTGAGGATGGCCCCCACTGCAAATTTTCAGGGGGTGTCAGGTTTAGCAAGTCCCACAGTAATTGGATTCATCTTTCAAGTAATCAGTAGCTTTCTTCAAAGAGAGGAATGATGTTGATCTGACAGTTGCTTCTAAATATACAAGTGACTATATTCTTGTATACCAATTGTCACTAAAATAATATCGATAATATTTTGGAGGCAAGGTATAGAAGACAACCTCCCACTAAGTTTATGATTTCCAAAAGTCCCTTGATTTTGTTATGCATGAAGTTTACTTATAAACTTGCTCTGAGTATCACAGTTCCCTATTCCCATCTATGAATGTTATATTGGCTTGAGAGTTTAGATTAATAAATAAGAAGCAGCTAGTTTGATTAAAAGTGGCATCTGTTCTGATGCAGTGAATAGAAACTGAGGGGTGCACAGCAAGACTGTAGTCTGGGAATACAAACCACTTCCAGTCTCAGACACAAAGTGAAATCATTTTCCAGTTAAATGCTAAGAGTACTTTCATGCAGATGATTGCCTGCTTAAAAAAAATCCATGGGAAAGGAAGACTAGTGTGCTGGAAAATTAAAAATAATAATACAAAAATTTTGCTTTAAAATTTCTTTTGGAAGATGAGAATGTGTGCTTGAAGAAAAGTGCCAGAACTACCTGGTCATATATGGTCTGAGGGATGTTCTTTTCTCTCTCACACAATATCAGAACCAGGGGACATCCACTAAAATTGAGTATTGGGAGAGTTAAGACAGACAAAAGAAAATATTTCTTTACCTAGTGTGCAATTAGTCTGTGGAACTCCTTGCCACAGGATGCGGTGATTGCATCTGGCCTGGATGCCTTTAAAAGGGGATTGAACAAATTTCTGGAGGAAAAGTCCATCGCAGGCTACAAACCATGATGGGTATGTGCAACCTCCTGATTTTAGAAGTAGTCTACCTCAGAATGCCAGATGTGAGAGAGGGCACAAGGATGCAGGTATCTTATTGTCTTGTGTGCTCCCTGAGGCATCTGGTGGGCCACTGTGAGATACAGAAAGCTGGACTAGATGGGCCTTTGACCTGATCCAGCAGGGCTCTTCTTATGCTCTGTTCATCTTCTGTATGAGGTTGTGCTTCTCCTGAAAAATCAACTTTATTGCTTTGGGTGCTATTAGATTCAGCGGTATCACTAACGGTGGGGCTGGGGCAAACTGCCCCAGTTACCATGCCCCAGAGTGGTGACAGTTGCACCACCAAAGTCCCTGCTGAGATGAGCTCTGTAGTGCATTTGGCAGTGTAGGTGCCTACCCTTGCTTCCAAATAGCCACAAATTGCAGCCCTCCAGAAGCAATTGTTGGTGGCGCAATGACGTGATGATGTCATCACGTCACTACTGAACTACTTCTGGGTGCCACATGTTGCGCCAAGTGCTGGTGTACCCAGGCCCACCACTCCTTGCAGTACCCACTATTTGGCACAGTAAGGGGGGTGTTGCATGGGAGGGTAACACCTGTCCTTGGGGAATGCTCTGGCTCCGCCACTGATTAGATGCAGCACTCATCCTGAATGGCCAAGTGGTATCAGTAGCTTAAGCATCTATCATGAACTTCAAATGGTGCACAAGATATGGGTCTTCCTGGGGAAAAACATGATCATGCCAGTTATTCACATCTTAGTAGCATCCGGATTAGATTACTGTAATCTGTCTTTTGAGGTCCTGATCAGAATTCTGAGTTGTTCTCAGAAACGCATCAGAAATCCATGCAGATCATGCAGCAACTGAGTTCCAATTGCTGTATGTTCCAAATATATGGCTTCTCCCAGCACCATTTGATGTTAGCTGCAGTTCCCAAACACTATTCATAGGCAGCTCTGTATTGTAATAGTCTATTTCCAAAAAAAGTACATGGTGATAAAAGAGCTGGATGGTTGTGGGGGATAGTGGTCAAGATACTAAGCTACAAATCAGATCTTCTCTGGTTTGACTCTTGCTTCTCCCATGAACTCACTGGGTGGCCTTAGGCAAGTCACTCCTTTTTAGCCTTAGATACTCTATGAGAATAATAGTTATAGACCATTCCTCCCAGGCCACCACCAGGGTCCTGTGTGTTGCCTGGGGGAAGGCCATCACAAATGTGTCATAAGGCATGTCACAGAAGCTAGGAGAAGGGTGCTGGTGGGGAGGCCACCTGTGACCCTGGTGGACACAGGGCCTCTGCTGGGAGCCAGCAGCGGGGAGGTGAGAGGCAGGAAGGCATTCCAGGGCAGGGAGGAAGGCAGGGAGGGGGTGAAACTGGGCAGGGAGAGAGCAGGCAGGAAGGTGTTCAGGCCTGGGAGTGGGGTGGGGATGGCAGCAGGGGCTGCCACTTGATCCTATCCCCCCTCCCAAACCTCAAAGCCCTACATTGGTCTATTTGGTTCCGAACCAGAGATTGAGCTGGTGCAGATCTGTGTAGACTTATAGGGCCTGCTGAGACCTGACACAGGTAAGGGAACATTAGTTCCCTTACCCAGGGAGAATTCTGGCTACCTCCCTGGCCCTGCAGGACACAGCAGTGGCTGCTTCAGTGCCATTATACCACAGGATGGGCAGCCCAGTTAGGATGGGTTGCCCATCACCTTACAGGGTTGTTGTACGGATAACTTCAAAATAATCCATGTGAAGTGCTTTGCACACTCAGAAAGCTTTCTACAAATGCTAAGTATTCATCTTTCTGAAACATGGAACAGGCCAAAGTGTGAATGTTGTGAAGCAGCCTATTTTGAAAATAGTTCTGATCTTCTGTTCACTTCTGTGGAGTTCTGTGCACACTCACACAGATGCATGCAGAGTTAGCCACAAATAAATGCATACAGAGAATTGAACAAGGGTAGTTGTTGAATTGGGGTTGGTCAATCCCTTCTGTGTAATTCTTATAATGTTTAGTGGTGGAATAGGGTTACCAATACCATTTGTGGCCAGTAGAAAAGACTGTAATAAACATGATGTTCTAATAGAGTTAGTAAATATTTTTGTGCCCACAAGGTCACCTGAACTAAGCCATCCATCCATCTACAGCCTCTGAGGCTGTGTACAGAAATATTTAGGCCATCCTTGCTATCCTGGGCAAGACAGACCTTATTTTCCTAATATCCTTCTTCTGGTCAGTGTGCATACTTGTTCTCAATAGCTTAAATGGGCAGCTTATCCACAGAATGGACTTGCTAGAAGTTCTAACAGAAAAACCTTGGTACTCTGAGCAGTTAATGCTCAAGGTTTAAGGATAAAGCCCAAACGAGCCTAATCCATTCCCAATTGCCAATTCCAGCTGTTACTTGGGAAATCCTCAAATCAGGGGATAAAGGAGGAGAGTGGATCTTCTGACTTAAGAGACTGAAAAGATTTTCTTCCTGCAAATCCATCAACTGCTTGACTCTGCCTTAGGATTTGATACCACACTGTTGAGTTCCAATCCCTGCAAAACAGCAACAACTTGTTCGTTATGAAACTTCTGAACCCAAGTTTGGTTTCCCTTTCTGTTCCCTACCCTTAGAGACCCCATGAAGTCATATTATCCTTGTTATAGTTAACCTCACTGTTCCATATCAATGCTAGCTGGAAGTTCTAGCTGATCCACAGTCCATGTCAGAGTTTTCCACTACCAAGGCACAAGGAAGACAGGCAATCAGTGAAGCAGAGTGGCACAAGCATTGGCCTTGTAAATTCCACCCCTTCACAAGAACATACTGTAAGAAGAGCCCTGCTGGATCAGGCCGAGGACCCAAGAGCTTCCTGTATCGTACACTGGCCTTCCAGATGCCTCAGGGAGCACTCAGGACAATATATGTGCACAGAGAGAGAGAGAAAGCATAAAGGATTCACCTATTTTCCTGCACTTATATGCATCACTGTCACCAATGTACTCATTTGTTATGGAATTGTTCCCTAACTTACTGTGGATGACCAAGAACAAACCTATCAATGAAACAATTTAGTCATAACTAACTGTTCTCACTGATTTCAGTGGTGCTTTATCATGACCAATTTTCTTTGGCTAGAACCCAATAATTTTAAAAATTTGATTTTTGAATTTGGCAGTATGTTATACGGAATGCTCGTACATCCATTTCAATTCTAATAATTAGCCTATTTATATTATCATTATCAACCAGTTCATTGCAAAAAAAAAACCACAAACAACTTTAACTACCTATATGATCTGGGCACTTTTGAACTAACTGCAGAATCACAATCCTGCTTCAAGAACTTTCTGTTGATATTTTTAGAAGTCACCTCAGAACTTAAAAAATTACTAACAGCAGCTGCAGCAGTAAACTTGCACTATATAGTGCAAGACAGCATATAATTTCTGCATTGAATGATACAACGATATCTTACATCATCTTTCCTGAATCAGTGCAAAAAGATCAAATAGTTTCCAAATTGATGTGACAGCTAAATTGATTATATTCATCAGTTTTATGGGAAGAAGTTTTAAAGCAGCAGTTTTTACCCTCATGTAATGTACTGAACGTTGGAAACTACATTCAGAACAATGGTGATGTTGACAGCATACCCTTGAGAATTTATCTGTTAACAGGACATACAAAATAATGAATTTTAATTTTGTTCCTTCCACCAGTTGTGTGCACTTCCCACTCACCACACCTCTTTTTATCAAATGCTCTAGTATATTCTAAGGCAAGGATCTATAAGCAGCTGCTACCTCATTTTACAACCCACAGGAATGTCATACAAGGACTCTAAGCAAAAATTCAGGATTCCAAAATGGTAAATTAACTTTAAAAGCAGGCAGACCGGTGGTCACATGGCTTCTGGACCCAAAGATTCAGCTTGGATCCTGCTTGGAATTTTATCCTGTTTCTCCAGTAATTTTCAGCAGTTACTTCTGGGCTTGGAGACCTCAAAATGACACTGCAAAGGATGGTAAGAGGTTCAGGGCCTGAAATGCCACCTCCTCCCCATCCTCTCCATGCTCCCCAGACCCCCATGCCAGCCTAGCTCAGCTGGCGCAGGCTTACTGTTGTGCTGGCCCAATGGGGTTGGGCTGGCATCCAGAGGCGGGTGCACATCCATGCGCCAGCCTCCTTGCTCCTAAATCGGCACAAAAGTGTTTTATGTCACTTTTGCTACAAAGCTGGGCTGGCGCAAGGGACTTGTGCCAGCCCATCTTCCAGTTAGGATTGCACTCTAACTTTAATATTAAGAATTTCTGAAATTAATATTACTATCTGGTTCCAAAATTGTTTTATTGTTGTAGGACCACCAGTGATAGAGATCTTCCTCCATTCAACCACGTTTCCAATAAGCATTACTATATTTGTAAATTTGTGACAAGTACCAGAAAGTCATTTTCTTTTTGTTATTATTTATTATTATTAACAGTATTTATACACCGCTTTTCAACTAAAAGTTCACAAAGCGGTTTACAGAGAAAAATCAAATAACTAAATAACTTTATGGCAGACGAAATTGCATATTTGATTATACCAATCCAAACAGTATTTCACTCTTGCCAAGTAAGGTTCATCTCTAAAGTATCTAACCACTTAGCCATGTAAGAACTTTCAGATCTGATACCATGATGGAATTTGTTGTTGTTCAGTCGTTGTGTCCGACTCTTTGTGACCCCATGGACCACAGCATGCCAGGCCCCCTGTCTGCCACTAACTTCCAGAGTTTGTCCAAACATGATGGAATAAAATGTGGTAGATAGCAGATAAATTATGTCTTGTCTTATATTCCAGCAATTTTTTCAAATGATATTAACCTAGTTCATGGAGGTAGTGGAATACCTGCACATTTCCATAAAAAGGTGGGGAAAACTACAGACTACCTTTTAGCAGAAGACCATGGGGCATAATTTGATTGTGAACAAGCCAATCTTGATACAGTTATTTTTCAATTTTAATCCATCCAGAAAACAGATCTGGACCCATATTATTTTGTTGAAGTCCTCATGCATCAGAAGTGAGGCATAGGGGGATTTTCCACGCAGAAGATCTCTATTCTGTATTTACTCCAAATTAATAGCAAAGTTTTAATAATAGAGCTATTTCCTACCCAATGAAATTCAATGTTTAGTGATATCCAGAGCAGACTTTTCAGAGAGATCTTACTAACCGCTTGCTGGAATCTAACCACTATCATCATCATCGGAATGGTACCACCTGGAAGTTCCAATTAAGATAGGTGGTTGCAAAAAAAAAAAAAAAAAGTGTTAGATTTTGTGGTTGTTGCATAGTCCTAAAAGTGAGACTATGAGGGTATCCTGAAGAGCTAACTGGACTTCTAAATTTGCTGCTGGTACAAGAGGTTACAGAGCAGATATGCACAGTAGAAAAAGTTTCACATCTCTACAATTTAGATGCTATGATGATCCCCAGCATTGAATCAATTTTTTTGTGAGATTTATAAGGAAAGTTCTCAGGTATTTATGCATGCTGAAAGGCACTGAAAAAGACAGATAAAATGGTCAGATGAATTGACCAAAATCCATATTTGCAGAGACAATCCTATAATGCCTGGATCATGATTTTGTGCCTGAATTCCTACAAAATCTATTCAAGGCAAATAATATAAAGTAAATATGAGCTTTCTGATATTATCTTGAGTATTGCAGCTTGTTATGGGCCACGTAGAAATAACAATGAAATTGAATTTTGCTGAAAACATAAAACAAATAAGTTCTCAAGGGGCCTGACAAAGAACCTGAAATGTTATCAAAAAGTATTGGAAAATGCAGGTGTTATTTATGAACAAAGAAGCAGCTTGCTTGTCTCTGAGAATAGGCCAAGTTTGTAAGTGTTCACTACGACATATTGTAGAAAAAACAAGAAGGTGATAAAGCACTACATTTCTAAAGAAATTGGATGTTTATATATTATTATTATTATTTATTAATTTATATCCCTCCTTTTTGCCCCATGGGCACACAAGGCAGCCTACAACAATTAAAAATACAAAAATAGCAATTAAAAACAATAATTAAAACAGTTGCACATAATTTAAAAAATCTAAAACAAATGGATTCTAATATAAAAGAGAAAGAAAGCCAGCCAGCCTGTCAGCAATTAAAAGCTTTTTGAAATAAAAAGGTCTTCAGTCCACACCAAAATATTAACAAAGAGGGAGCAGTTCTCAATTCTAAAGGAAGGCTATTCCAGAGTTCGGGGGCCACCACCAAGAAGGCGCTCTTCCTGGCCGCCGCCCCTCTCACTTCTCTTGGTGGTGGCACAGTCAAAAGGGCCCCCCCAGATGATCTAAGAGTACGGGCAGGATTATAAAGAAGAGTTTATATATGAGAGTAAAATTGAGTAAAGACAGCCCAATCCTATCCTTCCCTCCCACGCTAGAGCAGCTGCACCAAAAAGGACTGCTCTGTATCCAAGGGGGGAGGAGGGGTGATTAAGAAAATAAGAAGAATCCTGCTAGATCAGGCCCAGAGTCCACCTACTCCAGCTTCACAGTGGTCCACCAGATGCCTCAGGGAGCACACAAGTCCTCACTTCAGGCTTTTGGTCCAGAGGATGATAGCACTATTACTTTTTTCCTTGGGCCTGGCTGTTTAACCCATGGCGATTCTATGGTGGAGGCAGTCCCACCTTCAATCTCAACTCTGCTAAATTTTACCCTTTCTTTGTCATAGATGGCCACTACACCTCCAACATGTCCCTCTTATAGAGTTTATCGTGTATAGAGTTATAAGGAAATTGGGAGGCTCTGGAGGGGAAAGGAGATTTAAATCCCCTTACCTCTCCATAAGTCTCCCACTCTGTAGTGGGTCTCTTTGAACTTGCACTAGCCCTGTAGCTGTAACTGGCACAAGTTTAAGGAGAGAAAGGGGTGCTGCTGACATAGGGCATAGGATTTGGCATGTGTCATCACCACCAGATCCACCCCTTCCCACACAGCTTCACCCTTTCCCCATCACCACTACAGTGTTACCTACTTCAGTAACCATAGATGAATCACTGCCACCTCTTGAGGCAGCACTGCCAAAATGGCCACCGTCAGAGCACTCCAGGGACCTGTGGCGTGGGGTGGCAGGTGAGGCAGAACCACCCCTTCTAAGGAGGCTCTCCTTACAGCAGCTTTTTCAGGTGTAAGGACAGCCTCCTCAGGTGTAAGCGGGCAGGGCAGCTGCAGTGCTTTTCCATGAACTATGATGGAATGGTTCTGCCTCACCTGCCACACCTGCACTGCATGTCCCTGGAGAACTCCATGTGCTGTCGGCAGCCATTTTGTGACAGCAGAACTTTACTCAGAGGCAAGTCTCACTATGTTCAATTGGGCTTGTAATTGTGTTTGATTGCAGCCTTACTGTGCAATCCCATACATATTTACCCAAAGTAAGTTCTGCTGTATTCAATGGGGCTTTCTCTCTGGTAAGTATTTTATAGGATTACAGCCCCAGTGAACTTTCTTTGAATATATCTCAATTATCCTGTTAATAATTGTTGATGTTGGCATCCTTCAGTCTCGGAAGACTATGGTATCGCGCTCTGAATAGTGGTTCTGGAACAGAGTCCTCTCCAGTGCGCGAAGCCTGGTTAAAGTAGATATGGAGGATAGACTGTTACCCATGCAGCAAATCCACCCTCTCGACGTCGCTGAAATGGTCCAATGGAAAGGCAGAAGCCAATACGGTTGGTTCCAGGAGTTGCCAGAACGTGACTGTGTTCAGCCATGAACTGCCTCAGGGACTCCGGCTCCAGATTTTGCCTCAAGGTTGACTCCTGAAGCCTTTTCCATAACTGGATGTAGCCACAAGGCAGTGGAGGTTTGGGATCAGAGTTTTCCTTCTCTCAGATGAGCTGCCTTCCCAGGCTGATGAGTCCCATCTACCCAGTGGCTGTTACAAGTATAGCCAAACTGAGTTTTTGTCAGCCTTGTTTGTGTTTTGTTCTCTAAGGAGATTAAAGTAATTGCCACCAAATAGGAGTGAGGGGAGCTTTCGATGAGGTTCATGAAAAGCACCTTCTTAATAGCTTAGCTCTAGTTTTTGTGTACATGTATGTTTGTTTCTGTAGTATATATGAGCATAAGGTTTTGACCAGACTTGAATGGGAGCATAACTAGTAACAAGTAGATGTGTTTGTTTCCAGTGAGTAAGATAGGATTACAGCTTAAGTCTTACTGAACACAGTGGGCTTTCTTCTAAAATGAACAACGTCATTTTCAAACACCTCTAGCCATTATTGAATCCAGCACAAGTTTTCCTCAATACAGCTTTTTCAGTTGACATGCAGGAAATTCCCAGACCATTCTTTGCAGCTACTGAAAGCTCCCAGAGTAGGAATAAGTCTACTAACCATGCCAGCTGGCCAACTTGAGGATCTGACTTCCTAATCCAAAAGAGAGTCTTGGCTGTGTCCTCTTTCAAAGATTGAAAATCTGGTTGATTTGAAAGATGGCACAAATTGCTGCCTAATTGCTCTGTGTTGGGAGGACTGAAATGCAGAAAATGTCTAAAATGATGAGGATTTCTGGGCTTCCAAATGTAGAGGAAGTTGCTGGTGTCATTTCAGTTCGTTTGCAGATCTTCTGAACCTGTTTCACCTAAGTGGGTTTAATTTTTTTCCCCACCTGACACTTAGTGCCCAATCCTCTCCAATTTTCCAGTGCCAGTGCAGCTGTGCATGGGGCATGCACTACATCCTGTGGCCTTCTTAAGGTATGGGAACATTTGTTCCCTTACCTCAGGGCTGCATTGCAGCTGCATCAGCACTGGAAAGCTGGATAGTGCCACATCCTCTACGACCCTCCCCCTTGAGGGCCATGTAGTCCGTTTATTGCCCCTAGAAGTAATTAAATGGCCATAAACCCATCCAGTCTCTTAACACCTCTCTGGCTTCTCCTGTTTCAGTTGCCAATTGCTCTCTAACCATGAGAGCTTTCAGTCCTAGTGGTCAGGCCAATTTGGTAGACCCCTTGAAGCCATGCTCCAGCCTGAGCCCCTCTGACTCAGCTTGAACCTAGAGCAGGTTCCTGTTACTGGGGTCTCCAGTTTCCAACTCAATCACTCTGGATTAGCTCCCACAACCAAGTCCCCTTGTTCCATCAGTCCCCATAACCCAGTCAGTTGTAATAGATAGGATTTATTGAATGCAGATTTAAAGAATAGTTATACAGACAGCACTGCATCAGTCAAAGATTTCAGAATTTAGGGTAGAGCATGTCAATACAATACAATACTCAGCACTAATAAAACCATAAAGAGTTAACTCCTAACTCTATCTCTCACCAAAGTCTTACATTTCCAGAGTCCAGTCTAACCCATCCCTGCTGCAGTCAAGGCAGATCCCCTTAGCCAGCGACAAAGCTGGAACCAAGGAAAGCTCTTTGCCTTCACCTTTATAGGTCTTCTGACCCATCCACCAATCAGAACTTGGATCCAACCAAACATTCTAGGGGTAGACA
Organism: Tiliqua scincoides; assembly: GCF_035046505.1. NCBI lineage: Eukaryota > Metazoa > Chordata > Lepidosauria > Squamata > Scincidae > Tiliqua > Tiliqua scincoides. Next base: position 196,954,077 of record NC_089822.1, read on the forward strand.
TGCCACAAGCCTCCTTGCTCATGGTGGACTCCCCCTCCCAACCTGAGAAGTTCACAGCTGTACTTTGTTGTTAATCAAGTTGGCCTTGGGGCCAATTTAGTAGCCTGGTACCCTATCTGAGGGCCCTGTGAAGTGGTCTCCTCCACAGTTCTCTCAGATCTGGTATGCACTAATTAGAAGTTGGTTACAGCTGGGCCTTGTAACGCACACCTAGCAACATGGCTGCAAGCAGAAGCTTTCCTTATTCAGATGTTACCTGATCACCAATATTCACTTTTCTGTCACAGATAGGATTGGGCCTTAAGAGATTTAACTTTGCAAGCATATCAAAAAGTGTGTGTACTTTTTTTTTTAATAAACCTTGAAGGAAAGTGGTTACATTTTAGCTATCACAGTTCCTTCCCCCTGTATTTCCCCCCCTACCCAAAAATGTAATTGCTGCCCTCTAAGTATTTATCTTTAAAGGAAAGATAGTTCACAGGGAACCATTGAGCTGGAATTTTTCAATTAAAAGTGTTCCGTGACTAGGATTTAATTATTTATTTTATATCCCACCAAAATTTAAACATTTACAAGCAAGATACATCTGTGAGCATCACAGAAATTCAGACCTATGTAAACAGAATCAGTATTTCTTTGTGTGGTCTAATCATTTAAGTGTCACCTTTTAAATCCTCTAGCTCAGTGGTATTCAAACTGGGGTGTCACGGCGCCCAGCCTGAGGGTCCTGGTCCCTTTCCCCTTAAGGGACGGGGGCAGCCAGGAGGCAGGGAGGAGGCAGCAGCATGATTCCCGGGATCGCGCCTCTTAGGGGGGCTGCAGGGGCTTAGTGCACTTGCCCAAGCCCCCTGCAGCCCCCCGGGGGGGCAGGGAGCCCTGCGCAACCTTCGGCAGGACTCCCCCGGTCAGGGAAGGTGACGGCGGAGTGATTGCACCCCGCTTCCAAGCGGGGCACAATCGCTTCGCTGTCACCTTCTCTGACCCAGGGAGCCCTGCCGAAGGTTGCGCAGGGCTCCCTGCACCCTGGGGGGCTGCAGGGGGCTTGGGCAAGTGCACCAAGCCCCTACAGCCCCCCTGAACGCAGATCCCCATGCAGATCTCATGCAGATCCCCAGGATCATGCTGCTGCCTCCCCCCCACCCCCACAAAGACTTACTGCAGGATTCAAACTCCCTGCGAGTTTGAAAACCGAAGCTCTAGCTCTTTATTGTGCTGAATAACTCTACTGAGAATGTCAGGTATGTTTGCAGTTCCCTCTTCGTGTGCATGTGTGTATAAAAAGTTGGTGCTATCTAGAGTATGGATATTTGATGTTTCCTTTCTGTGTTTTTGTTGTGTTGGTGTTTTTCATTAGCCTTCAAAGCAAAGGCTCTCTGAGCAGGAGCCCTAACAGCTGATGCAAACAAAACAAAATAATGTCTTGGTAGGCAGCAGAAGGTGCATATCTAAAAGAAGTTTGCTTCAGGGTCTGGGAGGCTAGAGGATCGGAATTATTCCAAGAGCATCACTTTGGACTCATGTTCAAAGCAGAAACTAACAGCAGTGCATCTGGGCAAGTACACACAACAAACACTGCTTGATCTCAAATAATTTTTTCCTCTTATTTTCTCAACACATTCAGGGGGGGCTGCCACTGAAGTAATTGCCTTTCCAAGCTAGATCTTCTTGTAATTCTATTCAGGTATGATTAAGACAGCATTTTTTTCTAGGCTATGAGTTTATTGTTTGAAATAGGACACGGGCCTGTTGTTCAAAGACAAAAAGGCACCAATCCCGTTGTGGGTACCTAAAGTAGTTCTTTGGAGCCTGGCCAAGATCCTTGTCTTCCCCATGTCCTTACCTCTTTCCACATTCCTCCATTCTGGTTAATGACTTTCTGCTTTGAAACAGCTCCTTGGTCAGGATTTGGCAACTTCATTACATGGAATCCAGTCTCATTGATTTCAATAGAACTTATTCACAAGTAAATATGCATTTGATGGCAACCTTTGGCAAACTTAGGTCTAGTATGGTTTATGAGCATGAATCTTTAATATCTTTGAGTTATATTTCCAAGTTTCCTTGGGAGACAAAACAAATAGAATCGCATCGCTGGACAGCAATGTCCAGGCCCTAGCCATTCTAAGGACTACAAAATGGAATGGAAAACAAGCTCCTGCACCTTTAATAGTTGTGTTTTCTTATATACACGGCCATTCAGGTTGAAGGAGCCCTTTCCTCTTTTGCATTTGATTGCCAGACCCATTATCCAGTTCTGCAGGTATCTGAAGAATTGCACTTATCCACGAATTTCTTAGAAGAATGTTTCAGTGGCAATTTACCCTTGCTGTTGCAATCTGCATCATTGGTCTCCAGCCACTGATCTTCACTAGGCATTTCCCAGCTAGTTTAAAGCACCATTATGATGGTGTAGTAGTTCTCTATAATGTTTGTACATTAACTCATGGGGAGTATGGTCTAAGAGCACACGGTACAGCAGCCACGTAGCCCTACAAGTACAGTAGTCATTGCCTAGATGGGTGACTGCCTAGAACCCCAAGGTTCACTGCCTTGCAAGCCATCATGCAAAGTCAGGAAATAAAGTATACTCTCTTTCCTCTTGCAGTTCTTATAACTTTCCTTCTCTTTCCATCTCCCACTTTTGTTTTTCCTCAGTTTAATCCCTTTTGTTTCATTTCCTGGCACACTATATCTTTCCTCAAGTCCCATCTGATTTTCACTCATTACTGACTTATCTTGCTGTTTAAATGCTACCACCTCCTCTCTTATTAGTTCCTTAAAAAGAGGCTATTAGCTTAAAGTACATCATCCTTCAGCTTTGAACTTGAAGCCCATGTGCTAAGCATTTTATACCATTTTTAATAAATGAAGAATGAATAAGAAAGCAGCAGAGAAATGAAAATGGTCTTTTGAGAGCTGGGCTGTCAAGAAGTTATGACTGCTTTCTAATGTGGATAGTTAATGGTGGTTCCTTCCCAAAGTGATCCTAGAATCCAAGAGATACTTTGAAAAGTGGTGTTTGAATATTAGAACATTGCTGAAAAACTTAATTGATCGGGACAAAAACCTAACAAAGGTGCGTTCAGATTTAAAGACCTGGCCATAGATCTTGATTTGGCCCAATTTCCCAAATGTTAAGAGTATGTCTTTACTCTGAAATGATTGAATGAGCCAGTCACGCCTGATGTGGAGACACAGTGGAAGTCTCTTAGCAGACGTTGACTGACTACTTTGGCTTTGCCTTCTTCCATTCAGGCAAAAACTCAGTGGGTAGCATGCACTGTGGTTGTGTTGTCACACGTGTTTTGTGACACTTGCAAGCATTCTTACATGTGTACTGAAATATGAATGTATGCTGAACCTATAGCTATGGGCTCATGCTACACCCAAGTAGAAGTTGGAATTTACCAGAGACAAGAGACAGATATAGGTACAAACACAATATTTATTGGGAGAAATACATGTACAACAAGAGAGGAGCAGGAATGAAGTAAAATGCAATAAGGCTTTTTTCTATTTAAGGTAACATTGTTTATAAATAGCACTTGACCAGCATGTACCAGTTCTGGAAGAAATGATAGTGAGAGAGAGACTGTACTACTATTGGCAAGAGGAGAATGAAACATAAGTTTTGGTAGGTCCTTGGCATTGGGGTACACCTCAGACTAAGGCTACCTGTCCTTTTCTGTGTAGCTTGAGATGGGTTGCTGCAAGAGTCTTGGTGGCAAAAGGTTGTTGGAGGAGGGAAGCTGGAGTTGGGTGCTTAACACAGCACCAGCAGTTTCATAAACTGGTAGCAAGTTAAGAAAATGAATGTGAACCAAGGAAAAAAGAACACAAAACTCTGAAGTCAAGGGCTCTTATAGGTTTTTGCCCCATATAATTCAGTGGGATTCTTAGGTGGCATGACTCAGTCATAAGGTTCTTATTGTTTAAAATGACCCAGAAGGAGTTCTGCTCTTGTCTTACCCACCCTGTTGAGGATGTAGCTGGTTGGATGGCCATTGGATCATGTCCTCAGTTGTGCTTCATCATGCAGACAATTAGAGGTGTGAAACCTGTCCTTTGTCTTTCAAAAGGTGCCTTTCCCCAAGGAATCCAGGGGAGTGACTAGGACAGGGGTCGGCAACCTGCGGCTCTAGAGCCGCATGTGGCTCTTTCAGCTGTCTGCTGCGGCTCCTCCAGGTGAAAGTGGCAAAGAGTGTGACAGGAGGCACCTGTGTTGGGAGGGCAGGCTGCTTCCCTCCACCCCCTGAGCTCACTGCCCTCCTCTCCCTTCACCCCCACCTGCCCCGCATTGGTTCCCCTTTTCAATTTTGCCCGCTCTGCAGGCTTAAGGTCCCTGTTTTTCCCTTCCCCAACTCTCCAGCAGGCTCAGCCAATCAGCATCCAGCAGGCTCCTGGCTTTTTCTGTTGGAATGGCTCAGGGCCCTTCACTGGTTGACCACCAGCCAATCCTGAGCCGCCCTCCTCCTCGGCCATTGCAAGCCCTTGCAGCCCGCCTTAGTGCAAGGAGAGGCTTTTCCTCCACAACAGAGGAGACATCCTGTGTGTCTACTCAGTAGTAAGCCCCATTACAGTGGATGAAGCTTGCTCCCAGGAAAGGGTGCCTGGGATTGCAGCCGTGGAGCCTGCTCCTATGCGTGTCTACTCAGTTGTAAGCCCCATTACAGTGGATGAAGCTTACTCCCAGGAAAGGGTGCCTGGGATGGCAGCTTTGGCACCTGCTCCTAAGCGTGTCTACTCAGTTGTAAGCCCCATTACAGAGGATGAAGCTTACTCCCAGGAAAGGGTGCCTGGGATGGCAGCCTTGAAGCCTGCTCAAGGCCAAGTGCAAGGACGGGTGAGTGGGAGCCTGTGCAAGTCTGTTCGAGAGCAAGCCCCGATGTAGTCCCTGGGCTACAACCAGGAAGGTGTGGAGGGCTGTATCCTCAGCCTCCTCCTTTGCAGGTCTACTCACAAGTAAGCCCCGCTGTAGTCAGTGGGGCTTCCTCCCAGGAAGGTGTGGAGGGCTGCAGCCTCAGCCCCCTCCTATGCAGGTCTACTCAAAAGTAGTCAGTTAGGCTTCCTCCCAGGAAAGTGTGGAGAGGACTGCAGCCTGAGAGCTCCAACCAACTTGTCTGCTCAGAAGTCCCATTGTAGCCAATGGAGCTTACTCCCAGGATAGTGTGGAGAGGACTGCAGCCTGAGAGCTCCAACCAACTTGTCTGCTCAGAAGTCCCATTGTAGCCAATGGGGCTTACTCCCAGGATAGTGTGGAGAGGGTTGCAGCCTGAGTGAGGGTTTTCCTCCGGAAAATGGGTCCAAATGGCTCTTTGAGTGTTTAAGGTTGCCGACCCCTGGACTAGGATCATAAACCATTCAATCTGCCCTTCTGCAGGAGCTAGAAAGCTCCATCTCCATTCTGAAGGCATGAAAACTATATTGGCATTTAAGCCATCAAAAAGCTTCAACAAGATTGGGATGCACTAAATTCTAGGTTTAAATAAGAAGTTGGTGAGGGATGGATTATTTGGCTCAAGTTCAAAGTGTGACCTTCCTGCCTAGAGGATCTGTGGCCTCATGGCAACAGTCCTTCTGTTAGGCACATTACCTGTCTGGTCCTTTGCTCTCCAGCAGACGCTTGGCACCAAATACATGAGTTTAAATGCATGTCTCTTGCCTTACATTAAACAGAACTGAACCAAAATAAAATATTGACCACGTAACAAGGTAAACAGTGTTCTGGGAGAAAAAACAGCTTCAGGGTGAATGCATAGGAATAGTAGAGGAATTCTGAGACTGAGCTATAGGAAAAAGGGACATGAGTCAAGGTGTGAGGACACAGTAACACTTAGGTTTTAAACTCTCAGGGAGTTTGAGGACCACAGTAAGTCCTTGCAAGGGAGGGGAGGGAGGCAGCAGGGGCAGGGGGAAGGCAGTGACATGATCCCCAGGGTTGCATCGCTAAGAAGGGCTGCAGGGATTGGGATGTACTCTCCAGTCCCTGCAGCAGCCTGTTGGGGGTGCGGGGACCCCTGCGCGAGAGTCTGCAAGTCTTCCCAGCCTTCTAAAAGTGAAAGTGGAGTGATCACACTCCAATTCCGGTTTTGTGGAGGTGGAGTGCGATCGCTCCACTTTCACTTTTGGAAGGTCAGTAAGCTCTGCAGACGCTCACGCAGGGCTCCCTGCACCCCTGACAGGCTGCTGCAGAGACTAGTGAGTACATCCCAGTCCCTGCAGCCCCCCTTAGTGACACAATCCTGGGGATCGCTGGGGTGTCATGACTCCGCAGTTTGAAAAGCTCTGCAGTAACAGATTGGGCATACACTAACAAAAGAGCACATTCTACAGTATAGGGTAACTTCTTTAACCAGCAGAAAGCCAGTTCACTAACTATAGTAACCTGATGTTCTTCCCCACCATACAGTTCTCTTAAGCAGTGTCTCAAACCTCCAAGAAGGGTTGAGAGGAACCAGGAGTTTCCAGTTAGAATGGCAGAGTATCCAAAAAAGGGTCCCTGGGAAGCAATCCAAGCACACAAAAGGAAAGTTTAGAGGGTACAGCAGGGTGCTGTTTCAAAATACAGGGGAGAACCTAGTGTAAAGTGTAAAGTCTGGGGTTTTTTTAGTAGGCCGATTATTAGGATTCTGGGACTAAATAATCCTGGGATGACTAAAACAAGGGTATCTCTGGTCAAGAAAAAAACCTAACTGGAGGTGAGGGTCAATTTTCTGATTTAAATAAAAGTTCCTAGGCCAGTTCTCCCAGTTACCAATGGCTGAAAAGTGCCCCCCCCAAAGGTCAAGGGTTGATGCAAAAACATTGTTGATTTAATTTAGGGAGCTGAGTACTTGGAGGATCTCCTATGCTTAAATGGATTACAGATACTCATTTGGAGAAAACAAGGTATTTGTATTGGAGGTGTGAATTCCTTTCTCCTCTCAGGTTACTTTGGTCTTGGGCCCTCCTGGTTTCCAGGCTTAACCGGATTCTGACTAGCTAGAGCAGTCCTGTGCCCAGAGCTGTGCCAATGCATGGATATAAAAACAGGATCTGTGTTTACAGACTGGCTCAGTGGGTGCAAGGCTATAAAAATAAACTCTATAAATAAGAGTTTAATCAATATAAATAAATACAAGCACTATGTATGAAACAGATTCTATAAAGAAAAGCTAGAAGTCACAAAAAATGTCCTCACATTAAGGACATCCACTGTGGCCCATGCCATTATTTATTGTTATACTGCAGTACCAATGCTTTACAGAATAACATAAACAAAGCACAGGTCCCTGCCCAGAGGAGGTTACAATTAGACAAGCTGTATGATGTTGGGCAAAAGACAAGAGAGTGGGTGAGGAGGGAGAGGCAAGGATATCGAAGGACAGATGCAAGCAAAAGCAGTTAGTCCTCCTTTCCAATCGCTAACCAGTTGCAAAATGGTAACTTCTGAATCTCTTACTTGAATTCTCAGGTGATTTATAGCTTGTAACTTATAGATTTTACACTCCCCTTGAAGACATTTAATTTTTTTCCCCAGAGTAATAATTCCATCCAGTCCTTGAAAAGATCCCATGAGATGTGTGGCTGATACATCAGCTAAGAAATCTTTCTGAAAGTTTATAGAAGACTAATAAAGTTTGCCCAGTACTGATTCACTTGTCTCTATAGCTTTTCCCAGAACAGGTTTGTGTTGTGCTATTTTGTTGTACTCTGTGAGTAGCTGTGTCAGACTTTTAATGTGTGCACTCTCTTGTCTGTGCCCCATGAAAGCAAGAAGTTGCTACTGACCTTTTTGCTTGTACTGTATTTCAACTCACCAGCTGATTCCATTCTCTCCTGTTTGCAACCTCAGTAACCTCAGGGAAGGAGCAGATGGAATACAGAAGGTGGGAACAGGTGAGCTAGATGGAGTAGACTCCTCCCGGGAGTCATTCAGACCACTTCAGAGCAGCTGCTGCTGCTGTACTACTATGACTTGTAAGTGGCTGTCAAAGAAACCAGTATTATGTACAAATATAAGAAAGATAAATTCTGCTGTATTCTCATTTTTTAAAACCCTACCTGATACTTGCTAAATAACTTGGGGGAGTAATGACATTCTGACAGTCCTTTCCCACACTATTCAAGGTTTTGTCAAAAAATAAATAGTATCAATAGTATACCCTCTTAAGACAGTGTTTTCTTAACATCTTTGTGAAGTTGATTTTTCCCCCAATCTTTTTTCCCTTGAATCAGTCCCATCCCATTACCCAGAAGTTATCTTTTCTCTAATACAGCAGTTCTCATTGATGAGAACTCACCTCATCTTCTGCACTGGATCATATCCCAATTCTCCCTACTGGAAGCAAAGCCTTACTGGGAGCCACTGGAGGTAACTTCTGGGCTGTGCCAGGCCCGTGACCCACTCCATTGGCCTCTGCAGGCTCCAGAATGCCTGCAAAAGCAAACTAGAAGTTGCAGGCATGAACTGGTCATTTCCAGTAACTTCCCCAAGGCATTCTAAGGCCTACGGAGGTCAATAGTGTGAGTTACATGTCCAGCACAACTTGGAAGTAGCCTCTGGTGTTTCCCAGTAAGGCTTTGCAGCGTGACAGAGAACATCCAGTCTCAACCCATCATACATCGGTCACAACCCACAGTTTGAAAAATGCTGGCCTAATATGTTGTTCTACCCCATGTCTGCAACGACAGTTTCTTGATCTGCCTATGAGGGCCAATGTTTTATTTACTTACAGTATTTTTATCCCACTTTTCTTCCCAAAAGGACCCGAAGCAAAGGGACCCATTCAGATGTGTCACTAGGGTTTGGTCACACAGTGCAAAAGCTCATTGTATCACCCCCCTGATGGACCTCCTCCTGTACCAGACCATACCGAATAGATTACAATATCATATGCACAGCCTAAATGCAGTGGCGTCACTAGGGTTGGTGTCACCCCCATTAACTTATGTGTTTATTTTAATATATACTAATACAGGTCACCCAACAAATCAGTTACCAACAAGAAAACCAGTGGCCAATTTGATAGCACTCACACAAATGAATAAGAGTTTTTGTATTAGCTCTGATCCATGGAAATGAGAGCTGATTGATACTAACATCTTATTGGTTCCGTGCTGCTGTGTTTTCCTTTTCTGGTATTTTGGCTATTTGTTTCATTGCATTCTGCATGAAATTCCACATTAAATGATATAGAACATGAGGGTACTATTTGAAAAAACCAAGATTTTTTAAAAAGCAAGTTGTCAATGGAATTCAAACAAGAGCAATGCCTATATCTGTTCTGTTACCCTGATACACCCATCTAGGTGCTTCTGGACTCCTCTCCAGCAACAGACACACTCCAATGGCCAATAGGGTGTTGAGGTGTCTGCCTGATAAAGATCTCATAGGGTTTTAAACACCCTGAAACTACATATTTACTGCTAATTACATACTACATTTAATGATGTTTATAGTTTAATAACTGGAAAAGGCATACTCAGTTAGGTCTCAGACCACTGTGCCTCTGATTCCCAGATGTCTTGCATTGAAATGGTGCCAAGTGCTTTCCAAAATGAGACAACTGGGGTAAACATTTCCAGTTGCCCAGTCCTTGTCTGGGAACACGAACAGAAGTGTTCTTAGTGGCTTAGAAGGTGCACCCATTTAAGGGATAGAAAATGCTCTTCTACATTTTCTTCTGCATTTTCTACAGATTAATGACAAAATAATCAAGCAGGCTGTTACAATGGGTTTTTAACCTCTGGAGGGTCCAAAAGATACAATGGTCTTCTGCAGTATACAAATACAGGCCCTAAAAACTGCAGTAGATGCCTTTTAAATCATCTTTCAGAGCAGAAATGCCTTCTGAGGTTTTGGAACAAATTTTTGGAACAAACAGTGTGTTATTGGGTTCACATCACAATATTGTCACAATATAAAGGACTGGATTACCATTGCAAGGCGGGGGTCCATTGTAGTGCATTAGTGCTTTTGATTGGAACAAATGCTTTTTCTGCACATGACCAAGGGTGCAATCCTAACCCCTAATCCAGCACTGACATAAGGGCAATGCAGCTCTGAGGTAAGGGAACAAACATTCCTTTACTTTGCGGAGGCCTCCGTGAGTGACACCCAACTGCAGGATACAGTATAGGCCCCAGTGCTGGAAAGCACTGACATAAGGGGTTAGGATTGCACTCCAAATCATGTGTTGCATTTGTGATTAATGCTGCAGTGGCCACAATGCTGTTTGAAGGTCTGTTTCTTTGAATAATACCAGTCAGGCTTAAATCACTGTATAGTCAAGTAACTGTCTAGGTTAGATACTGGCAAGTCCCACGAAACTGTACACTGCCCTCTTGTGGAAACAAATGCAAGCAGGACTTTGTCTTGCAGTAGTTAAGCTGCTATGGTAGTTTTCCCCCAGGCAGTATTGAAGCAGTGCTTGCAGTCTGAAGCAAGGAGTCCAGGGAGGAAATTCACAGATTTTGAAAGAAAAACAAAAACTACCATAGCTTTTTGAAAGGGATGAATCATCCTTGTTTGTTATATTCCTGCTAAATGGAAGCACTTGTTAGGTTTTTCACCAGCAATCTTAGAGCAGAGCTATAAGATCCATGAATGAATTGTCTGGCAACAGCACCACCACCAGAGACTGCCTTGACAACCTAAGAAACTTCGTGGCTGTAATTATCATTTTTAGGAGGGAGAGGAATTTATGCCGACTTAAAACATGCTGTTTTGTCCGCAAAGCCAAAGTTGAGAAGAGATAGGATAAGGAAGAGGGGCAAAAATAGCAACCAGTGTAAAATAACTGCAGGAGTATAGATTGCATTGGGGTTCTAACTGGGTGAGCACCATCTGTTATGGACCACATCTTTCAGACATGGTAGATCACAGCAGCTTGCCCTGGAGGAAATGTGAAAACACCTTAAAATGGAAACATAATGCAGATTCTGCTCTCTTGGCAAGTTTCTCAGTCATGGATTAATTCCCTTTGGCACCTCTGTCTTTAATTCCCTCGGCATACCTGTAAGTCTTTCCGTTCACTAAGGCTTTAAACTAACACAGCGTAGCCACCAAAATGTTACCTCTGTCTGATTCTTCCTTGAGCCGTATCAAGCACATGCAAAGGCAGGAAAATGTCAGAGATTTTTTTTTTCTTTTCATCTAGCTGTTCTTTTTTCATCTTTATTTCAAAGAAAATAGCAGAAGAAGTATACTCCCATCTCAGGTGTCCTGAAAGATGGTGGCTATGTAAATCCTTTTTATCTGCCTTTTTATAGTTCTAGGTTGCATTCCATAAACATAAGGTAAATGTGGGAGACATGATTGCATTCTGAGCCAAATATAGTATGTCAACTAGGTATTTACCAAAAAAGCATTGGCTTATTTGCAGTCATACTCAAACTTTCTGTCTAATAAGTTCCTGCAGTTCTCCCCACTTAGCAATATCAGGCAACAGCTGCTGTGCACTGTAGCATACAACCAGGTATATGGAAAATGTCCCAGGAGAACCCTGGCACCTTTCCTTTGGGAAATTCCTCACCCTGCTAACAGCAGGAGGCAACCGTTTACTTGTATACCAAAATATATACTCTTCTGTGACACCTTCTACATCTTTAGTCAAGCAGGAGGAGTGATGTCAATGTTGCCAGCAGCGCTTTTTAAAAACACTTGTAACATGCACATGGGGGAGAAAAGCAATAATCAACCAACAGAGACCCAGTTTAAGGGCCAATGGTGTAACTGTGAAATGGTGCGATTTTCAGCAATGAAAGGAAAACAGGGATAAGGGTGAAAGTGCACAAAGGTTTACTATAACCTAACTATATGCTTGAAAACCAAAAGGGGGGTTCAAACTGGACCTAACAACTTAGCTCATATGTACTTAATCTAGGTAAGAGGAATTCTATTGCTAAAAGTTGCATTTAGTTGAGCCTTGAAAGAGGTGGTTAGAAGGAGAAGAGACTAAAAGAAAGAGAGGAACTCCCTAGAGGGAAAAGTGGCAGAAATAAGATGGGGGAAAGTGGGGGAGGGGGAGAAGGAACATAGAGCGATTAGCTGAGCATTCCAGAGGAATCTAGGAGAAAGGGAAGGTTTTAGGATCCAAGGAGAAAGAAAGGGGAACAAAAATGGATGAAGTTAGTGGGAAAGGAGAAAGGTTAGAGTGATGCAGATTGCTGCAAAAAGTTGTAACTGGGAATGGCTCTCTGTAGCCTGAATTGAAGGCTGCAGGCAAGACTGGAAACAGGCTGTGAATGCACTGTACCCACTTGTGAAGTAACTTCCATCAGACAAGCATTCCTGACCAATACTTCCTTTGTTTTACAAAAGTTGCTTTTCCCAAAGTCAGGAATCTAGAGATGTAGCTGTGGTCGCAAATCACTGAATAGAATAGACTGAATAGACTTACCTGTAGAATTTGGTGTTGGAAAGGTTCATCTGCATTTTGTAAGTGTGAAAACAATATTTGAATTTAAGGATTAAACAAGGCTCCATTCAAATTTGGAGAATTAGGCTCCTTGAATTACCAGCTAATGAGGGTAACTACTTCAATGAATAATATGGCCTTCCTGACCTGTGGATGTGTGGCATCTTGCCATTAGTCCTGGTTTGGTCTTCTGCTCTCCAGGCAGCCAACTAGCACTAAGTACACAGGGTTCGATGTGTGTCTTTAACCTTCAATTAAAAATGAAATAAACAAAAAAAAGCAATATTGACCAGATAACATCAAGAATCTGAATATATAGGTATACACCCACCTCTGCATCCATATGATATGTGATACAGGCAATGTGACATGCTTAAAGCCAGGGGTGTCCAAAGTTTTTGGCAAGAGGGCTACATAGTCTCTCTGACACTATGTCAGGGGCCAGGGGGAAAAAAAGAACTAATTTACATTTAAAATTTGAATAAATTTACATAAGTTTACATAAATGAATGTATTAAAGATGGAGCTTGTATGTATGAATGAAGGTCTTGCAATAGCTCAAGGCCTATAAAAGGCCTTGCACAAAGCAAGGCTGGCCTTTCCTTTGCTGCTGCTACTGCATCACAGATGTGAAACAACAAGCAGTGGAGGGAACCCTCATCCACGGCTCACGTGAGACGTCAAACAGTTGCCCTCACGCTGAAAGCGGTTGTGTCAGGCCAGTGTGGGCTCCAACAAAACTCCAGAGGGCCAGAGGCTCATTGGAGACTGGGGGCTCCCTGAGGGCCACATTGAGAGGCCTCAAGGGCCACAAGTGGCCCCAGGGCCAGGGTTTGGGCACCTCTGCTTTAAGCCATGACATTCTGAAAGCTTTCAAAATGGATATAGTTTTGCTGTGTTTATATTTAAACATGTGACATCACTACAAATACCACAATAAATCCACACTTTATTATTATCAAAATATTGCCATCTTAGCTCAAGTGGGCTAGAAGGAGAGAGGTTGGATTTTGCACTGCACAGCAATATATCTCATTTTGTACTTTAAAATAAACCTTGACTTCTGCTCAATGGAAAGAAAACTGAACTTTAAATGAAAAGCACTGAATAATGCATGTTTTTATTTCCACACTTAGGAAGCCCAAGCAAACTAACTATTTAATCCTACAGCTGAACCATGGAAAAGACAGACACAATATTGTCTCAAGTTTTTATACTAAAATGGAAAAGATGCTGAGGGCATATTTTCATTCTGGTATTTGCAAATAATCATCTTTTCAGAGTATTCTAAAATGGGGAGGGAACCTTGTCTGACCCCAGAATCCAAGTAGAATATTTTGCACACACAAGCTAATGCTAAACTGTATCGGTTCATCAGATGTTTCAGATGACTCCCTCTAACAGTAATAGAAGACAAGTATTGTAATAATGATAGGACTGCCAAGTTTTGTTTTGTTTTTTGGGGTTTTTTCTGGTACAACACCAGTGTCTTCAACACCCACCCAACCTGCAGAAATCTGTCAGGTGATACATTCCCCATTGTTTCATTCTGTTACATTTCTGAAGAGCAACCATTCTTTTCATGTGAAGGAGCCCTACCAGAAAACTGTGGGCAACCCTAATTTAATGGAAGTCTGGATATGCAAATATGTACATTCCTAGTAGAAACAAGGATGCTATGTTTGACAGCCCAGTCCTAACCTGCCCTGGAACTGGGAGGCCAACTGGCATGCCCCATATCCAGAGTGGGGTTGGGGCTGCCTGCAGCTCAGTCCAGGGCAAGGGAAATTCATTCCCCTTACCCAATGGGGCTACTTGAATCTGCACCACCTAAAGAGGTGGGGCAAATCTGAGCAGCCCGAAGCGGCGCTGGGTCACTTGGGAGTAGGGTTAGAATCTGGCCCAGTTGTTGGATCCTGGCCTGTCGGAAACAGGTACTCTGAGAACTGGCACTCTCATGGCCCTTTGAAGCTGTACGTTCTTCTGCAAATAACAGGCAGGTGCTGATTATAATGAGTTTTGCATCACCTTTAAATTGGGTGTCCAGTGTGTGTCATAGTTATCCCAGTTCAGGATGAACTTCTCACCTGGTATTCGACAGGACCTAGAAATAATTGGGGTGCCTCTTTCATTAAGTGACAATTCCATAGCACAATTTATATTATATTTTGAGATCCCCTTGGATTAGAGATAGGTGTAGATCAAATAAGTGTTTTCCCCTTGTTAGTGAATTTTTAATTGCAAACCTTCATTAGGGTCTACTGCAGGCCTTGATCTCCCCTTTCTCAGGTAACCCCTAAAAGCCTATAAAACGGAAAGCCCCTCCTAAGAGAGAGGAATTGTTTCACTTTCCTGTCTTTACAGAGCCCTGGGAAATTTCTACTTTTAAATTTAGAACGGTAATAGAGATTTGGAAAGGCCCTCCAACAGTGGTGGGATTCAAATAAATTAACAACAGGTTCTATGTCCTAATGAGCAATGAGCAACTCAGCTTCAAATTCCTTCGAGCAAAGGAAGTTGAAAGACTACGGCTGCACTCCTATACTGTGCAGTACACACTTTCCTGGGAGTAAGTCCCATTGAACATAATGGGACTTACTTCTGAGTAGACAGTCATAGGATTACACTGTAACTTTAACCAAGTTACTGTAACCCAATGTCTAAATCCAAATTGCAAGGCTGCAATTCTGTCCTCTATAGTCATACTTATAGGCCTCTGGCCACTAGTTTCCAAGGAGGATAAACATGCGGCTGACATGCACACTTCAAATGGACATTTTTTCTTGAATTCTCAAGGCAGTTGTATAATGAAATCAGGAAGGCACCAAGAAGAGGAGGTGGGAACTGCCAGGGCTCCAGGTTACCAACCTCTGGAGACACCACAGCAGCATAGCACCTTCACATCTGCACAAACCAACTTGCTGCACTGGGCTTTGAGCTGGGCCACCTTCCTTCTCAGTGGGAACTTGGTGATTTTTACCAGAGCAGTCAATCCTCTCAAGGATCTGGTTCACTTTTAGTGGTGAACATCTGGTCAACAAAAGTGCACTGAGCACATAGTCTGACACCTCATCATCAACCAAAAGCAACAACAGCATAGTAACATCTTTATATCTCCCCTTCTTTTTTGTTCTATTACAGCATTCCTCAGCATCTGCCTCTCGCCTGCTGTACCATTTTGCATGGCCCACCTCTGGGAAGTACAACTGGAAGTAACTGGAATGACTTTATCACCAGTTATTTCCATACTAAGAGGCCAGACATGATGCAACAAACCATGGTAAGAGAGAGGCTCAGGCTACAATCCTATCCACTTTTTCCTGGTAGTAAGTCCCATTGACTATAATGGAACTTACTCCTGAGTAGACATGCATAGGATTGGGCTCCCAGGGTAGATGGGAAGTCTTTTTTGAGTGCAAGAAAAGCAGAACTGAGCCTCCTACCACTGTTTGTTGCTGGTCTCACTGCCAGGCAGTGGAGGTCTGGGGGGGGGGTCCTGCCATGAGTACCACTGGGCACCACCTCAAGTACCACTGGTGGTATGAGTACTACTGGTTGAGAAATGCTGCTCTATTGCTTTTACCACCCAGCCTCAAAAAGAATTCCAGTGAACTCTAAAGCTTCCCCCTCCAACTTCCAACTCTGCAATCCAATGCACATCTACTCAGAAGCCCAACAAGTTCAAGGGGAGTTGTTGACTTCCAGGGTTTGAGAGAGAACAGCAGCCTTGAAGGACAGTTTCACTAATGAGCAAAAAGGTACTATGAGGGGACTGTTCTTCTAGGTTGCTTTCCGACAGGCAACAGCAGATATCCATCACTTTGGTCTACTCTAGTGGCAATTCTCCCACAAGTTTGAGGGCTGCTACTGACCAGGGAGTGCAAAGCAGGGACCTGCAGTGGGTGGGGAGGCAGGTGAGGCAGAACCTCCCCACCACAGTCCTTCAAAGGTGTTGCAGCTGTGTAGGTGCCCAGCACCCACAACCCAGCCTAAAAATGAAAATTAAGAGCACATGTAACAAGCCTTGCAGGTTTTGAGGTTCACCCTGATCACAAGTTCTTCCCAGTGCTTCTCCAGTTCTTTTTCATTAGGTGATAAGACGTAAATCCAATTTGCAAACTTGTTCAAAAAATCTTCAATTTCTAGTCAGCCTGGCATTTCACTTGCATGGGGGGAGGGAGAATAACCTAAAGGAACTTTTCTTCGAGAGAAGGAGCAATGCTAACTGTACCATCATCAGCACACTGGGAATAGCAGCCCAATCCTATGCAAGCCTACACAGGAGCAAATCACATTCTATAGTCAATTGGGCTTGCTTCCCAGGTGTGAGTAGGATTGCAGCCTAAGGGCTATCCAACTTTCCAGAGCCAATGCAGCCACGAGGTAAGGGAACAAACATTTCCTTGTCACAAGGAGACCTCCAGGACTTGGTGCTGGAAAGTTACAGTTAAGAGGACTTAGGACCTAATCCTATCCAATTTTCCAGTGCCAGTGCAGCTGTACCAATAGGGCATGCACTGCATCCTGTGGTGGGGGGCAGGGAACATTTGTTCCCTGAAATTATAGAATAAAGAGTAGGCAATAATTACTGTTAAAACAGGGGAGGGGGTCAGGGCTGCATAAGAACATAAGAACAGCCCCACTGGATCAGGCCATAGGCCCATCTAGTCCAGCTTCCTGTATCTCACAGCAGCCCACCAAATGCCCCAGGGAGCACACCAGATAACAAGAGACCTCATCCTGGTGCCCTCCCTTGCATCTGGCATTCTGACGTAGCCCATTTTTAAAATCAGGAGGTTGCACCATACATGTCATGGCTTGTAACCTGTGATGGACTTTGGAAATTTGTCCAATCCCCTTTTAAAAGCATCTAGGCCAGGTGGCATCTAGGCCGTCACCACATCCTGTGGCAAGGAGTTCCACAGACCAACCACATGCTGAGTAAAGACATATTTTCTTTTGTCTGTCCTAACTCTCCCAACACTCAATTTTAGTGGATGCCCCCTGGTTCTGGTGTTGTGTGAGACGGAAAATAGCATCTCTCTACCCTTCCCTTGCATAATTTTGTATGTCTCAATCATGTCCCCTCTCAGGCGCCTTTGTTCCAGACTGAAGAGTCCCAAACGCTGCAGTCTTTCCTTGTAAGGAAGGTGCCCCAGCCCAATTATTTCAGTCACTTTTTTTGCACCTTTTCCATTTCCACTATGTCCTGAGATGTGATGACCAGAACTAGACACAATACTCCAGGTGTGGCCTTACCATCAATTTGTACAATGACATTATAATATTAGCCATTTTATTTTCAATACCTTTTCTAATGACCCCAAGCATAGAACTGGCCCTCTTAACCGCTGCCACACATTAGGTCGACACTTTCATCAAGCTGTCCACCACCACACCAAGATCTCTCTCCTGATCTGTCACAGACAGCTCAGAACCCATTAGCCTATATGTGAAGTTTTGATTTTTTGCCCCAATGTGTATTACTTTACACTTACTTACATTGATAAGATAAATGAAGTTATAAGAATGAATATACTAACAGATTACCCAAGTCAAACTTAGAAGCTAAACATTTAAATAAATTAGAGGAAACCAATAAGAATTTTTGGAAAAGTTGGGCTGAAAAAGAAGATTACAGCTTAGCAACATTTTTCCTGAGTCACTCCATTTTAAGTGGACAGATTTCGCTGTGGTAGTTTGCTTTGGAAACAGACTTACACCAAAGTCTAGTCCATTAGTCTTATACCGAAGGACTAAATTCCAGATGGCTTTCACTGAAGTGTCAACAACACACAGAGACAAGTGCACAACTTTCCACCCAAGGCAAATACCAGTCATAGGGAGAGGCATGATCAGAATGATGGGGTAAAGAGTTTAAGCCATCTCTCCTCACTGTGCTTTGCATTGGGACCTGACAATTTACTTTTGTTATTCTAATAAAGAAACCAAGCATACATGTTGGCTCCAATCACACAGTTTTATTGTTTAGTTTAGCCCCAAAGTTTCAATACACCTGAAATCTGGAGATTTACTTACTTTGGTACAACCACTAGTAATGTAATCAAGTATTCAGAATCGAGTACAAAGTCCTTCTTCTTTACAATTTCAGCAAGACTTCTTGTTAAATAACAGACTCCTCTGTGAAATAATAAGAACAGTATATAGTGAGTATATAATTAAACATTTTTAATTTGGTCTAGCAATTAACATATGCAGGAAACAATATTCATTGCTCAAATGTACTTTGGATTGGTAACACAACTGGAACAAGTATATTAAAAAAAAAACAACTGTATACTTCACCTTTCTCATATGATCAAACACTGGCCATAGGCCCATCTAGTCCAGGTTCCTGTATCTCACAGAGGCCCACCAAATGCCCCAGGGAGCACACCAGATAACAAGAGACCTGCAAGGCTTCCTGGGAATTGTAGTTAAGAACATAAGAACAGCCCCACTGGATCAGGCCATAGGCCCATCTAGTCCAGCTTCCTGTATCCCACAGAGGCCCACCAAATGCCCCAGGGAGCACACCAGATAACAAGAGACCTCATCCTGGTGCCCTCCCTTGCATCTGGCCTTCTGACATAGCCCATTTCAAAAATCAGGAGGTTGCTCATAGGCATCATGGCTTGGAACCTGTAATGGATTTTTCCTCCAGAAACTTGTCCAATCCCCTTTTAAAGGTGCCCAGGCCAGATGCCATCACCACATCCTGTGGCAAGGAGTTCCACAGACCAACCACATGCTGAGTAAAGACATATTTTCTTTTGTCTGTCCTAACCCTCCCAACACTCAATTTTAGTGGATGTTCCCTGGTTCTGGTGTTTTGTGCGAGTGTAAAGAGCATCTCTCTATCCACTCTGTCTCTGTCCATCCCCTGCGTAATTTTGTATGTCTCAATCATGTCCCCCCTGAGACGCCTCTTTTCTAGGCTGAAGAGGCCCAAACGCCTAGCCTTTCCTCATAAGGAAGGTGCCCCAGCCCAGTAATTAGCTTAGTCCAGGGGTTGGCAACCCATCTGCTCTGGGCAGCAGCAGCAGGAGGCTCGCAGCTGCGGAGCTGCACCTGCACTTCACAGGGGAAGGCAAGTCTTCCCTTGGCTCCTCTCACTGGGGACCTTGAGCCCATCCAAGCTGGAGAAGTGTGCCGGGGAGACATAAGCGATCTTCAGTCCCTTCCTGTGTGAGAGATTGGGGGGGGGGGGGTTGATGTCTCTTAGGGGCAAAAAGTCTTCTGGGGAGAGCCACTGGTGGGGTGAGACACTGGGAGACTGACCCTCTTGCCTGGATCAAAGGGGGAGGGGGAGCTCCAAAAACTTCTGCAGTCTGGAGCTGGAAGGAGGAGGTGCCCCTTGGAGGTCCCGGGGCTGCGTTTCATTCTCCTCCAGACTGACAATGCAATGCTAGGCATGTCTACTCAGAAGTAAGCCCCATTGTGTTCAATGGGGCTTACTCCCAGGAAAGTGTGGATAGGATCGCAGCCTCAGTGACGAAGGTGAGATGCTTCCTTCTTTGCCTTCTGACTGACAGTGTCTACTCAGAGGTAAGTCCCACTGTATTCAATGGGGCTTACTCCCAGGAAAGTGTGGCAGAGTTTGCCACACTTTTCTGGGAGTAAGCCCCATTGAACACAATGGAACTTACCTCTATGTAGGCACTGAGCACAATCCTAACCAGGTCTACTCAGAAGTAACTCCTATTTTGTTCAATGGGGCTTACTCTCAGGAAAGTGTGGTTAGGAATGCAGCCACTGTCAATCAGAATGTGAAGAAGGAAGCATCTCATCTTCGTCACTGAGGCTGCAATCCTCAGGGCGCTGGACGGGCAGCTGAACTGCTCCTCGTGAGTGAGGCAGCATGCTGGCACTGAACTGAAGTCCTCGTCAGCGAGGCTGCATGCTGACTGCTCCTGTTGCCCTCGTTAGCGGGTGGGGACACATGGCGGCGGGGGGGGCTCGCCCTCGGGGGCAGTGGGGGCTCTTTCAGCGGGAGCGGCTCCGGTGCCCCCCTCTTCCTCCCGCGCCCCCCGACCCACCGGGAAAGCTGAGCCAGCTAGCTCAGCCAGGGAGGACAGGCGCGGGGCGGGCAGCTGCTCCTGTTTCCCTCCTTACCTGGTGGGGACACATGGCAATGGGGGGGGGCTCGCCCTCGGGGGCAGCAGGGGCTCTTTGGGCTCCAGCGCCCTCCTCTTCCTCCCGCGCCCCCGACTCACCGGGAGTGCTGAGCCTAGCCAGGGAGGAGAGGCGCGTGGCGAGCAGCTGAACTGCTCCTCATCAGCGAGGCTGCACACTGGCCGTTCGCGCCCTCTCCTGCATTCTCCGTGCAGTCGCAGGAGGGTCATAGCTGCGCGTGCGCTTCCCAGCCAACAACCGGTTCTCCGAACCAAGAGGTGAACTAGGAAGCGGTACTATAGAACCGCCGCGAACCGGTTCAATCCCATCACTGCCCTCCAAGCTCCCTCTGGTCCTGTCTGACTGTCGAACATTACAGGCTGTGCTGGATTGATGGGTTCTGAACCACAGGAAAGGAGAGCCTTGGCTTAAAGCACAAGTTGATAGTTGAACCCCATCTTCCAGGGAATTCCATCTGCTGTTGCTGACAGCCTTGGGGGCCTAAATGCTTTCCTCCAGGACCCTACTCCTTTAGGGTCAGGCAACAAACCCTGCTTTCAGCCACCTTGGCATTCTTTTCCCTGACCTTTATGCTGTGCTTTTAAAAACCACAACTTCTCCCTTGGAAAATGTTTCACAAGTAACTTCCTGATTCCTCAGTTTCCTGTCCCCTTCTTTCTAGGTCTGCTGTCTCGTCTTGGGATTCCCCAGTAGACTGTCTGTCTTTTCTCCCCATTCCCTTGGAACAGCTCTGAATCTACATATTTTCTAAATATATGAATTTACTGACAGAGGAAGGTGGGAGAGAGGATAGGAAATCACAAAGAAGGACATGCTGAATCTTCTGGAAATGAACCTATGCTTACAAACAAACGTGTGATAGTTACCATGGGAATAAAACTTCATGCAATTACCTTTTGTGAGAACACTGCCAATAGAAACCCAAGACCAAGGCTGCATCTAGCTGGAAATATCCAACATTGTTGGTTCAGTACCTGAGTACTGAATGGTAAATATAACAAGTAGGACAAAGCAGGCACCTTTCAAAAGAAGGAGCTTTTCTCACTTGCCTCGAAGCATGATTTCAATCATGCAGAAGAAATATCCATCACTGGCTGCATGGATGGGAGGGAATGAGCCAAGCTGCATTGGTTACATGTGGGTTGCAGGAGCCGGATGTTCATCAAACCCCCTCCCAATGTGTTCCCAACATGACTCAGCAACACATTGTTTTTGGCATCCTTTTCAAGCCACTTATTCACTCTAACCCCTGAACTAGAAATAAAACTGCCCTCTATGGTGCATTACTCTCACTGCTAGCTGCTGGTAGCATGTCCCACTCATGAGTTTCAAAACATTATTTGGGAATCTCTGGCCCCGACATCCAATTTCTGGTCAATCCTAGTGTCTGTCATAGCACAAATGCTCCTCTGTCTCCACTCCCAGATGCCCTTAAAATATGTGATCTGAAAATAAATGGAAGAGTGCTAATGACTATGAGGATGATTGTTCTGTCAAGTGAGATTAACCCCCTCCCAAATAAAATATATTGCTAGTTAAAAACTGGAGTATCTGAATGAAATAAAAAAGCCATTTGCTCCCTAGTTGGGTATACTTGGTGAATTACAATTTTAGTTAATTAAGCAGAAAAACATGATGCAGTAGTAATCTAGCAGTTGTGACAGTCAGCACAGTGTCCTGATGCTCCTTTTAATAAATCTTCTATTTGCTGTCTTACCATGGCATCGCAATATGGTCACATCTGTTACACTGGATGTTGATGACTAGAAGGTGATGATCATAATTAAAATGAAATTATTCTCAATCACAGCAAGCAGAGATTTGCTTGGCAGTTTTTTTCTGGTTCTTTTGGAATCCCCATGCAGGAGAAAGTGGAGAAAGCATTCATGGCATTGGCAAATTTATTTTCAAAAATCTGTGTGCATATGACACGCTTCCATTTGCTTTCATTAGAGAAGGCAGCTGTAGCCTTTGAAGATGTAAAACCAACACAGTGTAAACTACGCCGTGGACACCTGCCAGGATTTGTAGTCAACCTAAAGCAGGTGAAGGGGTGAAGGGGGCATATGCCCATAGAGTTGTAGGTATCCTGACTCTTTCTCCCCACCCCCATACTCAAGCAAGAGATGGAGGTGAATGATTATTGACTTCCCTCTCACTTCACTCTCCAGCCACCTGCACCCAGTGCTGACCAAGGACTCCCTGCTGCCTGATGCAGCTTGCCAAATGCTGCTCTCTCATCTTATCTGGTGATATGCTAGCCTCTATTACTCCCAACTAATGAGTAGGGGGAAAAAGCAGGGAAGGCAGATGAATGTACAGCGTTGGGTCCCTGCCATGAGTTAGCCTCATGGATAGGCCAGCCTTGTCTGCGTACCTTGAAAAATCTGCTCCTAAAGCTCAGGAACTTAAAGAATAGGGATTGTATGTGACACTATAACCACATAAGATAAAAACAAGAAAGGTGGGGGATTTGGTGGGTCCTTCACAAGGCTGCATCATGGTTCAAGGTTCCCTTTCTTTTTCTGTGGAGTTTTGGAACACTGCATTGTAGGAGTCATGGCAGCAAGCAGCCAACCACACAAATCTCCCTGGACAAAATGGGTCTCAAAGACAGAAAGAGCAAAACCCTTCACGTGCAAGGGAGGCTGTAGCTTTGAAGTCAGCTGGACAAGACAGCCAAGCCGCCTCTCTTCCCAGGAAGAAGAGAGGAGGCAGGGGCACTTCAAGAGGTGTAGGCCTTGAGCTGTGAGATCCTCTGCTTTCGCATCTTTGAGTAGAAATGATGAAGGACAGGCACACAGCCAGCTCCTTATTTTACCTGCAGATAAATTTGCATTTTGGGATATGTTATATTTTTGCAGAGTACATAATCTAACATGCTCTTATCGATAAGATGGCCCAGCTGTACCAAGGTTTACTATGATGTGAATGCTTGTTAATTGGGGCTCTCTATGGCTCCCACCTGGGCCTGTACTGTAATGTTTCACAGCCCAATCGTGAGTTGCCTAGTGCGCAGAGCTGCAGCAATGCTGAAAATGGCTGCTTATGCATCCTGTGTGCTCTAGGCAGCCGCTGCCTCCTTCTCAGAGAAGGGGACTTCCCCTGGGTAAAGCGAGTAGCCCCGTAGGCTACTCAATTTTATGGTCACCCAAAGGTCAGCATACAATTCACAGTCTCCACCCGACACGGAGGCTCTGGATCCTGTGGAGTGGAGCTCCACCGGTCCCTCCTCCCTCCCGCTTCACTCCCTCCCCCTGGCACACCTCCTCCCCACCCTGCCTCTGTCTCCCACCACCCAGGAATGCCTTTTCCCCGCCTCCCCCCACGCACCCACCTACCTCTCCGCTGCTTGGTAGTCTACACAACCGCCAAGTGGCGGAGCTCCGGTGCTCCACCAGCGCTAGCCCAGCTCCAGCCAGTGCTGGACTTGCACAGGTGAAGCACCAGTGCTAGGCCCCACAAACGCGCCTTACAGCACATTTGCAACAGTGCGCACCAGCGGTGAGCTGATGCACAAAGACTAGGATTGGGCCCTCATTCATTAATAGTGCTATGTCAGTATGTACAGTGGCAGACCTCCCATTAAGGGCAATGGGGCAAATGCCCCAGGCGCAAGCCTTTAGGACCCCGTAGAAGTCTCTCTGAGGCTCCTGACAGGGTTGGAAACTGTGCTTCTGGAAAAACAGAAGCACAGTTTAAAGCTTCCCTGATGCAGCCTGCAGTTGCACCAGGCTCTGTGAGTCTCAGGTGAGTGGGTGGTGCGAATTTGCTTGCAGGGCACACCATCTTGGACCTTTACCCCATGGCACAAGACTGGGGAGGTCCACCACTGATAACATAATCAAAAAACTTGATTTTGAAGTGTACTAGAAGGTTCACAGAATTTTTGAATCCTCCCCATTACTAAATATTGTACAACATTCATTCATCCTAATTCTCAGTCCATTTTGAAATTGCTCTCTGCTTTTTCTCGACTGGATCACCCTGTGTAATTCCTCTGCACAGACTCAGACTTGTGCTTACAGTCCACTTCCATTTTGGACTCCTCTGCTTCTGAAGTACAGTTGAATACCACTTCACAGCCAAGGGCTGAGATTGTATATGATCCCTTGTCCATTTACTGAGTCATACAAGTTGCATTCGTTCATCCTCCTTGCCACAACTTGGCAGTGCACAGAGAGTTACATAGCTCAGGGGAGGGGGGTTTAGAGAGAGAAAATTACTTGCAGCAGTTGATAATTTATGGTCTAATTAAATGCAGTTGTTCTGCTAAATTTTATTTGCACAGAACGGAGGCATGTTGATGAGAGATTGTTAATACCTAGATTTAAATTACAATTCTCCTTTTAATAGCATGTAATAGACAGAAATGGAAATTCAGTAGTAAAAAGCTTTTAGTGGGATAGGGAAGATGGTGCTTTATTTAGAAACAATTTGTTCAGTTTAATTAGAAACCCTTCTGCACAGGCACAGATGTCAACCCTCACCACTTAAATTGCCGCCTCACACATTCTTTACTCTGTTCCTGATAGCATCCCCCCACTTCCCAGTATCAAGTGCAAGCTCATAACAAGCCACTGGGTGTTGAGTTGTCTCAAGAATTGATCTCTGTTAAGAAAGAACTCTTTATTTACTCAAGTGTGCTGCAGTTGGAGACAGGTTAACAGAATTGCTAAAGAATATTAATTAATTGGCTTTGCATAAACCGTTTTATATACACTCTTTTTCTCTGAAAGCAAGCAACATTCATATACAATAGACTACATTCAGGTTGCTTATGCAGTCTGTGCACACACGTGTGTGCATGTGCAGGTCTGTAATGTATAAAGGAATCAACAAATGCCCTCTACATGGTAGGGAGGATGTTAACCAGATATCTAAAAAGCCACTGGCTAAGAGGATGCTGTCTAGGAGACCTTGGTTCACTGTGAGGTCTCAGGAATCTGACAGCAGCTCAACACCAGCTTCCCATGTGTAACATGTCAGAATGCCTTACTTCTCATTCCCCGTTGTAACTAAGCTCAATTACATATAACTGAAACCATTATATACATTGTTCTCCCTCTGCTGGTTACCCCTGCCTGCATTTCCCTTCACTTCCTCTATTGTTTCCTTTGATATCTAAATTGTAAGCATCTCAGGGCAGAGACTGGTACTCTCATACTTGGCAAAGCACCATGTACATGGATGGTGGTGAATAATTAATATGTAAAAACAAATAGTGCACTATGTCTAAGCTAACACTTATTCCAAGTTTTTCTATCTTTCTTTGTAAGATCTATATTCTTTTGGAAGACACTGTCTCATAGTTCGCCTAATTAGAGGCACTTTGAGGTTGTTTACTCTATCCATTCAACGGTACCAAAATAACAATACACTGCATTTTGGCCGTTCTTGTTATAAATTCCCACAGTTCAGTTTAATTCTGGGCCAAGCAATCCTTTACCCAAGACTCTTTCTGTGTGTACACCTGTGTATGTATATGAGAGCAGTGTAGGCAACAATGACATCTTGTCTAATTGCACCCTTAGAAATCATGCCAAGAAATTGATTAGGGTGATGTCGCTGTAGGACCCAAACAATTTAGGGGTTTACAGCACAAACCTGTGTGCATCTACTCAGAAGTAAGTCTCACTGGTCTAAATGGGAGTTACTCCCAGGAAAGCGTGTATAGGATTGCAACCTTAGAGCCCAATCCTATGCATGTCTATTTAGAAGTAAGACCCATTATAGTCAATGGAACTTACTTCCAGGTAAGTGTGGATAGAATTGCAGCCAAAACCAACATCTTGAGGCAATAAGATGACAGTTGTTTTTTTTCATTCTGTCCTTAAACAGAAAAATCCTTTAAACTCAGAAGCATTTCTGACATAGAATTCATAATTCTTCCCCCAGTAAACCTATAAACAGCATAAAAAAGCATTCCAAAGGAAATATAAAATAGTTGTAGAATGCATTCATCAGTCATAGTTTTCTTATGATAAAATGTGTGTGAAATTTTTTAATCACATATAGGAGAAGAAAGTATTATTGTTATTAAGAATACTTATATACTTTTAAAACAAAAAATAGTTCACTAAGCAGTTTACATAGCAACATAAACCAATAAATGTTTCTTTATTGAAATGTAATTATTAATGGAACAGTGATGCTTTGAAACTAATTGTGGAACCCAGGAGACCCACTGGGTCACAGGAGGCAGTAGCAGGGCACCTCAGGGTCTAGCCTTAGCAGTGTCAGTCTGGCCCAAGTCACCTCAGTAGGGTTGTGGGGGAAGAGGGTTTCACCACTTGGGACCTTCTCCCCTCCATCTGGGACTCTTACAGCCCAATGCTTCATTGGCTAATAGGCTAGCCAACATCTGCTTCATCCAGTAGCCCAACTAGTTCTGCCTTCATCCGTGGCCGGGCTAGGCTTTATGCTGGGGACCAGCCCTCTTAGGCTCCACCCCTTCCCCTCTGGGAGGGTTATAATGCTGGCCACCTGAGCCCCCTCTTCTCACATGCACCTCTCCATCCTGCTCTACCTGTCAGCCAGGTTACAGGGACTGCTGCCCACACCATCACTCCTGGAGTGGACTGGGCTTTGTGGGTGGTGCTGCCCTGATGGGCAAGGGGGCAATGGCAAGACCCAGAGCTCCGGGCAGTCTGCCAGAGGCTTGCCCAGCTGGTCAGTGCCTGGCTCAGGAACAGGCCAGGTTTGCCACTGAGTACCCTCTCACAGGCTGGCTGCAAAGTGGCCTCCCAAACCACTGCAAAAGCTGCTGGAGTCAGCATGGTCCTATGCGCCCCCCTGCTCTGCCCCCTCCAAAGCTCAGAGGGGCAGGGCTGCAGTCAGCACCCAGCTATGCTATGTCTGGCAGGCTGTGTGCCCCTTGGCTGTGGCTCGCTGGAGCTTGCTCCTAGGAGTCTAAAAAATTTCTATATCATTTTTCCTATGCTCAAAGCAGTGTATAATATAAGAATCAAAAGATATCATTGATAAAAACATTTGAATAAAACTGTTGAAAACAATTAAAATTATACAGAAACAAATTAAAAACTATAAAAATAGCATTGACATAATAATAATAATTCGGTATTTATATACCACCTACCACCTTTCTGGTCATCAGATTACTCCTCTGACTTTATTCAAGGTGGTTTCCATAGGCAGGTGTTTCTAAATCCCTCAAGGGGATTTTTACAATCATAGAGGTTCTCTCTTTCAAGAACCAACAATATTTCAGAATGGATCTTCCTGGTTTGGTCTCACTTCTGGCCTCCAGTTCTCCCGCACAGGCTGACAAACAGCTCCATCTTTCACATGGAGGGCAGCCAAGACGCTTCTTGCTCACACCAAGAGCAGGTGGAATCACTCAGTTTGGCAGCTGCTTCAAGGTCTTGCCATTCTCAGCTATTCAGGGAGCTGCTGGTGTCCTCAAACTGGCAACCTTCTGATGTTATCTTCGGGCTAACGGAGGCTCTACCCTCTAGACCAGACTTCCTGCCCAGACCAGACCAGACCTCCTTCTCCATAAAGCAGCAACAGAAGTTAAAAGGGATCCCTAGGAGGTTCCTCCCTCTTCAAATGCCAAGCAAAATAAGTTTTTAACCCTACTGGGGACCATATAAAGAGGGTGCTGTCCTCAGATTATCTGGTAGTCTGTTTCAGAGATGTGGTGCCACAGCAGAAAAGACCCTACATCTTGCCACTATCACCTTGGTTTCAAATGGCGGCAGTATACCAAGCAGGGCCCTATCTGATTATAATTGGGAACATGCAGGATTATATGGGGGAAGGTGGTCCTTGAGGTACCTGAAGTGAGATGCTACTACCAGGGCACAGACCACCGTAGCCAGATCCACCAAACTCAGATATGGTCTCAGCCAACGCACGAGACAAAGCTGGGCAAAGCCCCCCCCCCCCGAGAATATCTACTCAGAAGTTGGCCTCATTGAGGTCAATGGGGCTTCCTCCCAAGTAAGTGTGTATAGAATTGCAACCTAAATGTGTAGATTATTTTCTATAGTAAAAAAAAAATCACAATTAAGTTGTTGCTATGGCAATAATCCTTCAGTGAATGGGGCTAAATAACCTCCAGCTGTTAGACACACATTAATTAACTCAGTATAAGTTAGCAGCTGGCATGTTCAGTGATCTTATATCTATTGGCACATGCTGAAGTTTGAGCACTGAGCCAGAACCCAATGTATCTAATTGTTCTTGTGCATTTAAGATTACCACTGCCAAGTATAACCACACTGTGATCTCACAGTTCTTTTGCTGGAAAAAAGGGGAAAAGAGGAATGTTCTTCATGGAATATTGCACTTGAAATTTAGATTGTCTATCTTTTTAAAAAATAAAATAAGGTAGTCTAGTGGCACCTAAAAACTGTGGTTCCCAAACTCAGGGAGAGTTTGGGAACCAGTAAGTATTTGTGGGAGAGGGAGGGGACAGCTTTACTGATACAATGATAATTGGACCTTCTAGGCCTTACAGTGGCAATTTCCAGAAGAGTGGCTATGTTAATTTGTAGTACCCAAAACAATAGAGTTCATTACATCTTGAACAGGGGTGGGTAAACATTTTGGCAGGAGGACCACATCAACTCTCTGACACTGTGTCAAGGGCTGGGGCAAAAAAGATTAATTTACATTCAAATTTGAATACATTTACATAAATTTACATAAATGAATGCATTAGAGATGGAACTTGTATGAATGAATGAATGAATTTTACTGAACTTATTTATAATACACTATATTATAGTAGAGTACAGTACAGAACTATAGTACAGGCCTGTAGAGCTGCATGTAAAACATGAACTGTTTGCCACACAACTCTTGCACAGTGGAAACATACAGACCAAGCCAGACACATGGAGACATAAGTTGTTCAGAGGCAATGGGGGATGTTAAAATATTGCCCAGGGGAAAGCAGAAAACACATGGAGTCTATAAAAGGCTATGTTCTAACTCAAGCCCACAGATCGCACCTGGCGTCTGGCAGTCATGGGCCAGCATGGGCTCCAACAGTCTCTGATAGGCCAGACACTCATTGGAGATTGGGGGCTCCCTGCAGGCCAGATTGGGGGTCCCCCCACTTCTGATCTTGAAGATGGACAAATGCCTTATGTGGCATAAGCTTCCAGGAGTCATAACCTACTTCAACGGCTGACAGTTCTGTAAAATGGCAGATATATAAACAGGGGTGTTAAGACAGACAACGTCTTTGACAGAAAATGTGGTATAAAATTGGGACAATATGCCAAGCTATGCAGCTCTTAGTATTTTAGAGTATGACTAGATTGGTATCTTATAATGTACAATCTCTTGTGCCACTTTTCCTCCTGAGAGAAGCAAAATTGTTACTTGATACTCTTTGCTGCTGTATGAAAATTGAATCCATTTGCTCTCCCAGCCTGAAGTTTTGTTTCCAGAGTTATATACTCTTCCAGCATAATTTGGCTCTTGAGATGGACTTGGAAGTCTTTATAGAACAGGAGAAAGGGACAGTTGCCCCATGACTGCTGACACTTCCTTTTGGAACACAGGCTTTTGTTTTAGCCAGTGGCCCAGAACAATAGCTGCCTAATTACAGAATTGTGAGCCAGAATCACACGAAATAGAAGGCCATGTTGACTGCAAGACTGTATAGAAAAAGAACAATGAAATTATAAACTATTGAATCTATGGCTTGATTCTGCCTGAGGGCTCGGAGCTCTTTTTTCACATTTTTTTAAGGGTGGATTCGAAGAGAAAAATATCTCAAACAACTACATATCAAAATGCAAAAAAAGTTCTGAGAGCTGTCAGTTTTCACCTAAAATATATATAACAGAGAAAACCTGTATATTCTAACACAATCATTTAATGTTTCATAAAATTATAAAAGCAAAACCTGTTATAAAGCATAGAGAGGAATAGAAGAATTGTGTGCATGGAGCCATGAAAATGGAATAAAAATGTTTCAGTTGTTCTTTCTGTTCAAACTAAAAAAACACCAAAGTAATACCTCCTTGGTCTTGAATTAAGGAAGGCTTTCTTGTACATAATGCCAGTACCCTTGCTTAGTCCAGCATATTCATTGCAGTTAATCCTTTTCCATTTTTCTTCTCTTGGGCCCAAGTTCCATTACTTTTTAGATGCTCAGAGCTTCTCAACTGTACTTGTCTGTTACATTTTAACTTTACATAATAATATACCTGCCAACTGAGGATAACATGTATCTGATGAAATGGATTCTAGTCCAACGAAGCTTATGAAATAGTAGAACTCATTTTTGCACAAAGGCAAGCACTGAGAATTCTAGAGAACTGTTGTCCTTGAAAGACCAAGAAATCACACAAAATAAATGCCATCCATCTTTGCCTTTCTGGTTAAATGCCTCCATATCCTTCCCTTACTGGAGATTTCTAGATTGAAAGATGCCCCATCAGACTGTTGCATTATTTGACTAGAAAGTGTCCCGTGTCTGAGTGAAAGACACTCCCCTGCACCACAGCTGCTGACTATGAGAAAAGAAACCAAACCCAACATGAATGGCAACAATATATATCTACTACTTGGTGACTTATTAGTTCCTATTGTGTTTGTTTTGCAACAAACAATGAATGAAATGATGTGGTCCAATTAATTGTGTTTTTCCTTTCCTTCCCAACCAAATGTTCAAATGGGCAATGGAAACTTTCTAGCCTCTTTGTTACAGATAGGCTTAATTGATCAGAACTTATGTAATCTAACAGAGCAAGCCTATGCATGCCTACTCAATAGTAAGTCCCATTGTAGTCAATAGCTAGAAGTGTTCTTAAATGTTTTTATTTTTTCAAAGATTTCATTTTTTCCCAAGGAGGAAAAGTATCTTTTTTATTCCAAGGGCACATTTTAATAAATTATACTTATAAACTATAATCACTTTAAAAAGTATATCAGGTAGGTGATGTTGGTGGTATGTTGTTAGCAGATGCAGCCATAGTCATTACCAGCAGTGGTGTACCTAGGAGGAAGGTGGGCAAATGCCCTAGGCTCCATGCCTGTGAGGGCAGTGCTGCCAGCCTTGCCCTCCCCTGGTGTCCAGGGTGGCCCAGAATCTTGCTGAGAATTGCTGTGAGTTACAGTCACTCTTGGCATGATTCTGGGTTGTGTTTTTCCTCTCCTTAAAAAAGAGAGAGAGAGAGAGCTCAGAATTTTGCCAGGAATTGCTGCAACTCTCAGCATGGTTCCAGAAGTAATTATGGTGACATGATGATGTCACTGCAATACATCCGGGTCAGGGGGCAGGGGTTGATATATGTCATATCCTTCCGCATCCTTAGACAATAGACACACCCCAAATGCTGGGAAAATGCTATGCCAACAGAGCTGGTGTTAGTCCATAGGCAACAAAGTCCATAGGCAACAAAGAGGAAAACAGCAAAGAGTGCATTCCCCTCACTCCTCTGCCCTACCCATTTCCCAACCATGGAGCATAGAATGCAGACTGTCAGGACTTTGGCATCCCAGGGCCTGAATTGTTGTAAGCCAGGATGGGGCAGGAGGGACCTTGATGTCCAGGCCTGGTATGAAATGCAAGCAAAGGAACAGCAGCACTGTACGTGTATGCTGATGCAATCAGCTGCACCTGTTGCAGGTGGGAGCCATGTGACTTGGGGAGAGATGTGTGCTGAGTCACATAGGCTATGGTGGAGTGGTGCAATGCAAGAGTGGGTCACAAGACAGTCTTGTGATGATGAGGTCACCCCATTCTGATTGGCTGGCCCCAGTATATATGGGGGCAAGAGCAGACTCCAAGTGTGGGTTGCTGTGATGGAGTTTCTGTGTGTCATGCTGCTGGTTTGTGTACTGACTTGGACTGTGCTTATTGTGACTGTGCCTTGCTGTATCCCTGACTCCTGGACCTTTTGACTGACTACTCTTCTGCCGGCTCCTTTACCAATACATGCTTCTGCAACAAACAAGCCTGTGTCTGTTTCTTTGGCTCTGTTTGGGATCATCTGCTTCCTGTGCTATCTCCCTACGCTCCCATGCCACTCTGCTACTGGGAAAGCAAGGGCTATCCTCCCCTGCTGCCCTGACACAGACTATATCTGACAGTGAATCAGGACAAATTTCACTAATTGAAAACCCCTGCCAGGGAGACTACAGCCAAATTGAGAAGAGTGTAACATGAGGCTATATCTCTTTGGCCTTTTAAAGGGGAACTTTGGTGATGGGAACGATGGTGAAAAGGCACTTGGCATACAAAGGGAACACTTTGCACAAAGAGTGTGTTGTTCCTCACACCATGCATGGCAAGATGGTTTCTTAACACTTACCCTCTTTGAATTGTTATTGTAGGTATTCTACCCCAGAAGGTCTCCACAGATAGACACACAACTGGACCCTCTATCTCACCACCACAATGGCCAGATACAATGGAGGAGAGAGTGCCTATACCTTTAGCCACTGTATAGCAGAGGGAATGTAGGCAGGTGCAGCTCAATATGGAAGGGTTTGAAAAACTGCACCTGCCAAAATTCCCTTTTCTAGACAGTGGTTAAAGGTATAGGCATTCTGTCATCCATTATATCTGATCATCCTGCCCAATAGGGGAAGAAAGCACAATGCATCCCACACAGGTGAGTGAAGAAGGGGAGGGGGGGGAGAGAGAGATGTGTGGTGTTGGGAAAGCAGGTGAGGTAAAACTACCCCACTAGAGTCCTCTGAAACCACTGCCACTAAAGCTTTGAGTGCACAAACACAACCCACACTCTCTGAACAGTGGCTGGAGTGGAGAGAGAGAGAGAGAGAGAGAGAGAGAGAGAGAGAGAGAGAATCTGCATAGAACAAGTCTCAAGATTGAAATGAATGGGGCAGTGTCCCTACACACTCTACATCCATCTGTGTAAATTATTGCATGTACTGACTTGTAGTTGCTACTTTTTCAGCTGGTGTTAGCAGGAATTGTCTAACAGGTTTTTTTTTAATCATGAAAAGATATGTTCATGGCAGAGGGAGTGCAAATAGGACAAGCTCTTGCTGAGTAAAGTGAGATGTTGAAAGATTCAGGTACGATGAATAGTGCAATGGAAATTATTTTTCCTCAGTGACTGCTGTGATACCTTGCTGAAATAAAGGGAAATATGACATTAAACTTGATCTTCTATACCAGATTAAAAGTTTCAAAAACTGAAAGGTCATTCTTTTGGACGTGACCTCCTGAAATATGTCTTGTTAAAACTTCTTGCGGTGGTATTTACTATTGAGCCTTGTATAGCTACAATCCTCTGCTTTTCACACAGTGGTTGGATTGTGAGCTGCAAAAGGTAGATTGGAAAGAGGCAGAGGTCCCATCTGACAGAAATGTCAGCTTGGATTTATTCTGATCCCTTTTCCCTTGCTACCAGAACCTATATTTATTATTAAAGTACACACAGCCCATACAGTTTACTTTAGTAGAATATGTTGCCTGCAAACAACAAATGCAGAATAATATATAATATGATATGCAATTGATTTATATATCCCTTGTCAGCATGAGCATGAAGCAGAATACATAATTGCATTTCAGGTAGCATGAGTGACAAATTCATATAACACCCTCCCAAGTATGGCTTATCCATTATAGAAGGATAAAAAAAAACCTATGATCAGGAAAGAATGAAGGTTTGGAATTCTTGGTAAAACTGAACATAAGAAGTCTTGAATTACATGGTATTGCTCAGTACAATTCTGTTATCCCTTATATTTTTAGTATAAGGATTTATATTCTGCCTTTCTCACTAAAGTATAAGACAATTAAGGTGGTTTACAATAACAAGAATAAAAGTAAATATCAGTGCAAAATAAAATAATGCCAAAAACCAATGATATAGCAGCATATCCAAAATTAAGAAATAAAAAGTTTAAAAATACAAATGGCAGAGTAAAAAAAAAAATCCAGATGTCAAATGTATTCAAGAAGAAAGGCAGTTAAAAAAGGAAAGTCTTGAGGCTTCACCACAAGGCTAGCAGGGTTTTTTCATTCTGCCATGAGGGCGTTCCATAACAGTGGCACCATCATGAAAAAGGCCCTGCTCCTAAACACCACACGCTTGGCTTCCGATGTTACTCTGGAGAAGAAACAGTGAGGACCTCTTCCCCAGGTAATATGCCCATATCCACATACACCAAGGATATGCTAAGTACAATGCCTTCCAACCTTGAAACTTTCTTCCATGGCAGCTGTGGAATCTTCAACCTGACAATTCCTTCACATCCCTGAAATTCTCACTGAGATCCCTTTCTCTGTTTCTCCAGGTGAGCTACTATGGCTTCAAGGGAATAAACCCATTCTCTGAGAGCCTGGAGCTCTCTGCACTGAGCAACACACCTACAACATATGTCTACAATTCATACAGCAATCTGTG
The DNA here is from genome assembly GCF_035046505.1 of Tiliqua scincoides. Lineage (NCBI taxonomy): Eukaryota > Metazoa > Chordata > Lepidosauria > Squamata > Scincidae > Tiliqua > Tiliqua scincoides. The sequence goes on from NC_089822.1 coordinate 196,988,986, forward strand.
CAATACACTGGATAGTTCCCACCCCACTGCTAGTTTTCTGCCTTCATAGCTTGTTTGACTTCCCTGGTTTGATTCAGCAGAGACAGTTCATTGTACTTTGAATTCTTTGAATACAGGTAGACCACAGCTGCGATACAAGGACATCTGCAAGAGGGATCTGAAGGCCTTAGCAGTGGACCTCAACAAGTGGGAAACCCTGGCCTCTGAGCGGCCCGCTTGGAGGCAGGCTGTACAGCATGGCCTTTCCCAGTTTGAAGAGACACTTGGCCAACAGTCTGAGGCTAAGAGGGAAAGAAGGAAGGCCCATAGCCAGGGAGACAGACCAGGGACAGACTGCACTTGCTCCCAGTGTGGAAGGGATTGTCACTCCCGAATTGGCCTTTTCAGCCACACTAGATGATGTTCCAAAACCACCTTTCAGAGCGCGATACCATAGTCTCTCGAGACTGAAGGTTGCCAACAAATGTACTTGCATAGTTGAGGTTTTTGTGTAATCCTCTTCTCAAGGGAAGGGGACAGTATGTTACCCTGGCTCACTGACCCTTCAGTTTAACTTGCACAGGTGCTTAACTCACTAGTCTGTGTTTTATCAAACACTTTGTCCCAATAAGACTCTGAGTCCCTCGAAGTACACTTCTGCTCATGGAAAGAGTTCACTCACAAGCAGGCCCTAGTTTTTATACTCTTGTCTAGCTCCTCCCCCTGTTCCAGCCAAAGATTATTTGTGCCAAAGCTAGGCTTGACACTGGATTGAAAAGACTTGGGAGAACTAATCTTCAAGTGATAATTGATTGGCTGTTGATTCAGCACAAAGAAAGTACTTTTTCACACAATGCACAATTTATGGAATCTATTGCCATAAGATTTTGTGAATGTTATGGTCTTAGTTGGCTTTAGGAGGGACACATTCACAAGTCTATCAGTGGCTATTGATCATAATAGTTAAAGTGAACCTCCAAGTTCAAAGGCAGTTTGCCTCTGAATGCTAGTTGTTGGAAGGCAAACATCAGGGGAAAGATTTTTATTTATTTAAGATAACTCCATTCTATCCTGCCTTTCTATCCCAAGGCGGCTTCTTAATTTAAAGCCAGCAGAAGCACGTTATTAAAAAAGATTGGCAACTTTTCCAAAATGGGAGCTTAAAAGCAGTCTAAGATCAGATCAAATAAATAGTGGCAGTAAATCCGTAGAGCAATAACTTTACGTAATTGCAGGAAGTAAAAAACTACAACCCATTACAAGTACCTTTTCACCTGGTGCACAGCTGACCTAGCTGCTGACTTCACTTTCTGTTTTTGGGCTTCCCAGAGGCTTTTGCCTGGCCTGTTTAGGAAATAGGATGCTGGGATCCATGATCTGATCTGGCTCTTCACATACTTGTCACGGTGCTGGTGATGATAGGTGGTTTACACTGGCAAGTTACCCACTGTTTTATATGAAATCTCAAAAGGAACTAAAAAGGGTCCAGTGTTAAGGATCTTGAATCTGGATCTGAATCTCAGAAATAGCAGAATCAAATCACCTATTTGGCAAACTAGTGTATGAGCAGACAATGGTATTTATTTATGCTCAAAGACCTTAATATTTTTTCTTGGCAAGTTGTCTCAAATTAATATAGAGTAGCATAGATTAAAAATCACAGTGTACTGAAAGCAAAGGGGTACCTTAAAAACAAGAATAAAATGAATCCAATCAGGAACAATAAACCAGAGGCAAAACCATTTAGTGACAAACAGACCAATATATTCAATCATTTGCCAGAAGCTATTTTGTAAAATCTTCACCTGGTCCCTGATCATGTAAAAAAAGAAACTAAGTGAAGCCTCTCTAAAAACAGAGATTCAAAGCTAGGAAACCACTGCATAGAAAACTCTGTTCTGAAGCCACATCAGTCTAACTTGACTTGTAGATGGACATTGCAATAACATCTCAGAAGATTTTCAGAGAAGACAGACTCATAACTTTCTTTCCAATTGTCTCCCCCCCCCCCCCAAAAAAAACCCAGCTTGCTTTGTTTCTGCTGGCTGCCTTTCTGCTGAGCACAGAAACAAAGCAAAGCAATGAAATATTCCCCCTTTGTCATACTGATGAATATATCCATGCCTGCCTATAGGCTTGTACTGTTGATACTGTGGACAGGGAACTCATTTTTCTTTTTACTTTCCTACTGGGATCGATTACCTGTTTGAAAAAAATATATGCATGGAATAGCAAATTTAGCAAATGCATGTATATGTATTGTATTGTTAGCTTGGCCCCTCCTTAAAAGAACACGTGATTGGGTTGCACTTTTCAGAGTATAGTCTCTCTTACCCTTGCCTGGTCAACAAAGCAGTACCTTCTTCACTTCAGCCTCTAGAGAGCATCTAATTTTACCAGCTTCCAGTCTGCAGTTCCAGATCTTGCAACTAATTTCAATCTGTCTGGAGAAGCCACAGTTCCAAGCTAAGTTTCAGTATGGCTGCACATGACCCTGGCTGTCCCTGACAAGGACAGAATAGGAGCTTGTATAAGTGTTTTCAGAACACATCATCAGTTATATATAGCAGGAGTGCCCAAACCCCGGCCCTGGGGCCACTTGTGGCCCTCAAGGCCTCTCAATGCAGCCCTCAAGGAGCCCCCAGTCTCCAATGAGCCTCTGGCCCTCCGGAGATTTGTTGGAGCCCGCACTGACCTGACGCAACTGCTCTCAGCATGAGGGCAACTGTTTGGCCTCTCACATGAGCTGTGTGGGATGAGGGCTCCCTCCACTGCTTGCTGTTTCATGTCTGTGATGCAGTAGCAGCAGCAAAGGAAAGGTTGGTCTTGCTTTGTGCAAGGACTTTTATAGGCCTTGAGCTATTGCAAGACCTTCATTCATTCATATAAGTTCATCTTTAATATATTCATGTATGTAAACTTATGTAAATTTATTCAAATTTTTAATGTAAATTACTTATTTTTTTCACCAGCCCCCGACACAATGTCAGAGAGATGATGTGGCCCTCCTGCCAAAAACTTTGGACACCCCTGATATATAGTATAGTGAGAGTTTTAGAGGCAGGCATCCCAAAACAAGTGCCTGGAGAACAGTTTAGGTCAGGGGTATCAAACTCATTTCATACTGAGGGCTAAATGGTATTCATGATACCTGCTAAGGACTGAAAGTTATGTCATTAGGCAGGAAGTGATGTCATTAAACAACTTATAACCAAAGTTAAGCACTTTTTCTCACTTAGGAATTCATTAACTACAAATGACAGAAGAGAAAACACAAATCATCATATTTCAAGATATGGAAGAGCCCAATTTTCGTGGGGTTACCCTTTTAGCAGTAACACCTCAGCACTGCTCAGCAGCTGAGAGCCTGAGAGCCGGATAAAAACTTCAGCAGGCCATATCCAACCCCCGGGCCTTATGTTTGACACCCTTGGTTTAGGTCATTCTGGGCATTTCAGTTATTCTTAAATTTTAAAAGCTTTCATAAGATGAGAGGTAACTGTTTTGTTTTCAATTTGATTATGTATGGTGTAGATGCAAATATATCATATGACAAGGATGACTCAGAGCCCAATCCTGTCCAGCTTTCCAGTACAGATGCAGCCGCAATGAAGCCTTGAGGTAAGGGAAAAAAATGTTCCCTTACTTTGAGGAGGCCTCTGTGACTGCCTCTCCACTGCAGGATGCAGCTAACATCCCATTGGTATGGCTGCACCAGTGCTGGAAACTTGGAAAGGATTGGACCCTCATGCATGCAAAATTGTGCATCAAAATCATGAACAAGGCAATAAATGTAATCTAAAATGATGCAATACAAAATACAAAACCTGAATACATGCATAGGGATTCTAGGTTCTCCTTGCCAGGGATACCAATTGGTTTAGGGCCAGCCCTACCTATGTACATAAGGTACTGAGCGCTTCAGCATTCAGGCCAATGCTGAAATGAAAGCTCAGAAATCTGATTCTCCAGTGATTTAAAAAGCTGGCTCTGAGTGGTTCAATATTCTGTAGCTCCTGTCAATAAATGGATTGCAGCAATGTGGGATTGTATACATACTGCTACAGCACCTCATAACCTTTAATACTGCATGCTGTACTAAATTCATGCCATTAGTTTCACATCCACCCTAGAATTCAACTTAAAATTAAGTAGGACTTGGATCCAAAAGAAATGAGATGAGTCAGCAAATACAGCTGCTCTTTATCGTATTTCAAAGCCAGGCAGAAAAGTTTTCACCCAAACCTGTCAACTTTACATGATGCTTGGCCTTAAAATGGAGCATTTATGTGCCATTTCCCCAAATAAGCATCAATCAAGTTAGGGAGAATGCCTGAAGTGAGCAAAATTGCACCAGTTGGGAAGATGCTGTGTTTTTCCCCCTTAAATTGGCTTTAAGGGCGAATCTCCCATCAATGTTAATGTTGAACATATTCCCCTAAGCCTGCATGGTCTTTGAAGCAAGTTACCAGCTTAATTGAGACTCTTTAATAAAATTTAATGCTATTTTTTAAATGAAGAAAGATGAAAAGTTGCCTAGAGGGGAATCTTGAGCACAAGGTATTTAAAGAAATTATACTTTGAGGATGCTGATTTTATCTCAGCCTGCACAATTCATTTAATGAAACAACATTAGCATTTCAATATTATGGCTCCACCATTGCCATCACTACTTTTGCATGCTTTTCCCCACTCTTCTCTGTTGGGAAAAAAAAAATGCAGACCTTAAATAGTAGCTTTATATTACTCCATGATGATGAATATTCCTCATTTCTTGTAAACAAAGATTGCAAATTCTCCTAGACAATTAGGAAGATAACTTTTCCAAATATATAGTAATTCTGTGCTCAGGCTTTTTAACAGGCTGCCTTCAACAGTTCTGTATTTAATGCAAACCTGGGCATTTCTAATCAGGAGCCATGTTATATGCCAATTTCTTTAGGCTATAACCTGAAGTGTGAGATGGTTTTTTCCATCCAGACAATAGGATATTGAGCAATATAATATAAAGGCCAATTCAAATCCTGTTGCCTGTGACAATGTTAATCAATGAATGACTTCACACCAGCTAGCTGGGGATGTGAATGAGAATGGAAAACAAACTTTAAAAAAAGCACAAAAACCTTCAGTGCAATTCAAAAGCACCCTTCTATATGGGATGGCAAGTGAATGAGACATTAGACAGATATAATACTTTGGTGCAATGAAAGAAGGAAATTAGTCCATAAAGCTGTGTTTGGCAGGTCTTCCTTTCGGTTCCCTTTGTTATTATTCAAGCTACTTGTACTGAAAAAAGAACTTTCCTCCCCATTTCATTCTTTCTCACTTTTACACCTGGCAATGAATTCAAAATTTGACAGAGATGCTCTGTGAAGATGCTCTCAACTCTGAAGGCTCATCCTCTGCCAGGAGGCCAGGTGGATCAATTTTAAAGATGGTGTGTTTGAAAGGCACATCTATTTATTTTATTTATTGGATTTGTATTCGCCTTTCTCCCCGAAGGGCACCCAAGGTGGCTAACAATCAAATTAAAAAATACAGCTAGACATTAAAAATACAAAACATTTAAAAACAAAAACAAGATAAGGTACATAGCAGCATAAGTTATAAATTTATAAAAACAGCCCTTATGGTGCCTCGAAGGCTTTCCTGAATAAAAAAGACTTCAGGCCCCGCCAGAACGCTAGTAATGAGGAAGCTGCTCTCAATTCAAAGGGGAGGGAATTCCATAGTGCAGGTGCCACCACTGAAAAGCCCCTGTTTCTGGCCGCCGTTTCCTTCACCACTCTCAATGACGGCACAATCAACAGGGCCCCTTCTGATGACCTTAGAGAATGGACCAGATTATAAGGAAGAAGGCGGTCTCTCAAATACGCTGGTCCCAAGCCATTTAGGGCTTTAAAGGTCATAACCAGCACCTTGAATTCAGCCCGGAAACGAATGGGCAGCCAGTGCAGCCGCCGGAGTAGTGGCATGACAGAGTCAAACCGCCGACCCCCAGCAACTACGTGAGCCGCCGCACTCTGCACTAGTTGTAGCTTCCAGACTGTCGTCAGGGGCAGCCCCACGTAGAGCGCGTTACAATAATCTAATCTTGATGTCATTATGGCATGGACCACCGTGGCCAGATCCACCTGAGACAGGTAGGGCCACAGCTAGCACACCAGCCGAAGCTGGGCAAAGGCACCCCTGGCCACAGCTGACATCTGGGCATCCAGGAGGAGCTGCGAGTCCAGGAGAACCCCCAAGGTGTGAACCTGCTCTTTCAGGGGGAGTGCAACCCCATTCAGAGCAGGGCGATAGTCCAGCACCCGCATCATGGATTTCTGCACCAGGAGGACCTCTGTCTTGTCCGGATTTAATCTCAGTTTGTTCGCCCTCATCCAGATCCCAACTGCCTCCAGGCAGTGCTCCAGGACAGAGACAGCCACTCTGGAGTCAGGGTGTCACCCTGGAGTCATCTATAAAACAATGGCGACAACAAGGCATCTGAGACAGGTGTAACAAAACAGTAACAATATCAATAATAACAATAATCCTTGCTGGCAGATGATCATAACAGTGGGGGTTGCAAATGATGATCTTGGAAAGAAAATCAGGAAATGCATTTGCTACATCACAAACCTCTGAGGTGAGGCCAGACTGCAAACGACAGTAACTCTATCCTAGTTGTAGATGAGCCACCTGTATGGTTGCTGTCCTCCATTTGTAGCAGACCAGCTCCCTAACAGGCAGAAATTGAACAGATGTGGCTTCCCACAATCACTGCCCTAATATACCCAAATACTTATTCAATAATCAATATACCCAATAACCACTTCTGATATTCTTTGTAGCATGATATTTCTATTTTGCAAATACAAAGAATGAGAAGAAAAACACCTAAGACCATCATAACTGCAAAGCAACAGAAAAGGAAAAGAAAAGGGGGGCATAACTTCAGGTTGATTCACATTCATGATTTACCTCTGAACAAAGAATTGTCAGTGGAACATTTAATTCCTGGAAAGCCTGTGGTGGCCCATAAGTTCCACAGAAAGGCTTTGTGATCTATGGAATATGGAATGAGCTAAACGTAATGAATGGAATAGTACTCCTTCTGTCCCTGGATCTTATTCTGTCAAAAACTTTGGTTTTCAACCTGCTGTTGGCTGTGCTTGACTTGTCAGGAGACAGGGTGGTTTTCATTTATTTAACAAAAAAGAAAAGAAAGGAAACATGTCAGAGAACTCTGTGCCATCAATTTTGTCCATAATTGCCACAAAAATGTGATCACTCTGATCTAAAACTTTTTGGACACAAGCATCCACATGGATGTCCTACACAAGCAAGTGTTCTCTTCATTGTATCTCAAGTGTAACAGGGATGACTGCAGAGTTGTCATTGGGCTTAGACCTATTTACACATTACATAGTATACACATGCAGGTGCATGTATGCATCTACACATTTCCATTGAATGACTGTACCAGCCTTTGATTGCACGATCAAGAGAGTGCAGGCGATGTTTTTACATAGGATCCTAGGGGTGCCACGTTGTGTAGCCTATGCAGCTCTTTGTTTGGAAGCAGGACAGCACAGACTCAAAACCCTGGCATGGCTTAGGACTTTTAGATATTGGCTTAGAGCAGCCATTTTCAACCACTATACCATAGCGCATTGGTGTTCCGTGAATGGTCCCCAAGTGTGCCACAGGAATTTGCAAGAGGGTCATTTATGAGTTGGGGCCATTGGGGATGTGAGCCGCCGGCTGGCAGCATGGTGTACCTTGACAGTTGTAAAAAAAACTGATGGTGTGCCTTGACCATTTTAGTGCCTTGTCAGTGTGCCATGAGATGAAAAAGGTTGAAAATCACTGGCTTAGAGTGTATCACCAGTCAGATCAAGCTAGCCTGATTTGGAGTCTCTTATCCAATTCCCCACTTTTTCCAGCCTTAGCTCTTTGGAATAAGAAAAACTGCTTTATGGGGCTCTCCTCAGATTTGTTAGGCACATTATCCTCAGGGCAGGACTGTAGAACCATTAAACAAAGGTTCTTTGACATTGAGCAGCAAGATCTTTATAGCAATGCTTAAAAAATCTGCTCTCCGGTACATCTCCATCTTTCTATTTTACCTGGAAGGAGGCCTAAGTATTTTTACTTCTTGGAATGTCCCCAAGAATGAAGGGCGTTTACCTAGTGAGATGTAATGTCATTCCATCTGAGCAGCTATTTGGCAGATATAGAGGTATTCCAGCTACAGAGTTTGCCCGTGCAGGCTGGGGAATATAGAAACACTCTCTCATACATTATTATATTGCCCAATATATCAGGATCTTCATACAAGTTATTTATCACAAATCTTGGCTGCTCTCTGGGGTCTCAGTGACCAGAATAAAATTGCCTATATACTTAGTGGGGTAAATGAAGAGCTTTCTGGGGTGGTGGCTAAATATATAAATATGGTAATCAAAAGACGTATTTCTATGATGGTCACAAATGGTTGAATCGATGTAGCAAGGCCTGGTTGGTCATGGTTGGGGATAAACTGTTTGATTCATGCATCCCTCCATCCAATCTTTTGTTTTACACTGTTTTTATTTTAAACATGCCAATAAAGGTTTCTTGTCTTGTCTCTAGACTATACTGAAGTTCATTTTAAAAATAAACTGAAACAAAAAAAAATAGGTCATATGCACTATCATACTTGCAAACAGAGAGATCATATGTACTATCATATTCATGAGGACATACTATGCATGCACTGTATATACATGTAGAGAGCAATAATTATATGTATACTGCACACACATTGCACATGCATTGAACATAATGTGTGGAAGGGTCATTGAAGTTCAGATTTGTATTTTTTTTGAACAGGAAAGCCCCTGCTCATGCAAGCATTCCATGTGCATATCAGAACCTCCAAATGCATAGCATTGCTAGTATGTTGACACTGCTACAATATGCACAATCTTGTCCGACAACAGACCATTCTTAGCTATTCAAGTGCAGATGAGTTTGCCAAGGGATTTGCAATCCCAAACAGGGCACAACTGGAAACTTGCCAATCAGATTACATCCTTGTCTTTTCCAGTCCTCCTACTTTTCTACACTTTAGGGTTTTCTCTGCTGCTGTTTTTATACTTCTTGCCCTATGGTTCCCAAACAGTGAGCCATCGCTCCCTGGGGAGCTGTGGAAACCATCTGGGGAGCTGTGGAATCCTTGCAAAAAGTCTACTGCCCTATAAAATGTATACAATTGTAGCTCTAATGGGGAACCACGACCAATGGCCCAGTAGGTCAAGGGAGCCACCAGTTGAAAAAGTTTGGAAATGACTGTTCTTTCCATTGTAACAATTTTCCCAGTTTTCTTAACAAATTACTGTAGAATGTCATATAGGTGAAGAAACAAGTGCTCTATCTTGTAAGCTGCCTTGAGTCCCTCTGGGGAGAAAGGCGGAGTAATAATAATAATAATAATAATAATAATAATAATAATAATAATAATAATAATAATAATCTTCAATGTAACCTGAAATGTCTGAAAGTTAGCCAGTTTTCTTGCACACTTTCACAAAACCCAGATAACAATAATGGTCTATTGCTTCTGGAAGAAAGAAGCGATTCGTACCAGCTGCAGGTAAATAGTCTCAAGTTGTGCCAAGACCGCCAGAGTTTTTTCTGTCATGAGATTAAGCCTGTTGACAGGCTGTTTGAGCTGGTAAATCAAGGTTTTTTGTTGTGTGTGTAAACATATACTATCTTGATTCAGTGTAACCTTCCTTTTGACCATTAGGCTCATTTAAAAGAATTTCAGGCTCATTTAAAAGAACACTATATTTAATATATCTTTGTTTATACTGCTTGCTTTCTCTCAATTGCAAACCAGGCACACTGATTTTGTTCACCTCTTTTCTCAGTTTGTTAGTTCTGACTTGTACTGAGCATCACTCAAACACAGCTGGTTTGTGTGTGACACAAGGTCTTAGCTATCCAAACTCTTTTGTGCAGCAAGCTAATTAATACTGATACAGCAGCTTGGGGAATAGTATTACTTAGTTAAGTGATGCTGCAGAGTACAAAGGGGAGCACTTGCATAGGGCCTAATGAAATAAGACTTATTGTGGACTTTCCCCCTTCTACTTTCTAATTTAATTTAAAAATAATTTAGGCCTAACAAATGACCAAAGTATCTTTTATTGTAGGGAGACTTTAGGCTCATTCAAATAGGAGGAATGCCACCCACACTGGGCAAGGAGCTGCCCACCCAGCTACTTTAATACCCTGATCCTTAACTTTTGCATTACCATATCTGCCTGAAAGGCAGTGATGATGTCATATAGTGTGTGATAGTGTGCTAGCCCAAAGCCTAAGCATATTTTGCAGGTGCTGCAAGACTTAGTGCCCAATCCTATCCTTCCCCACCTCTACAATGCAGCCATGCCAAAAAGGCACACACTGTATCCTGTGGGAGGGGAGCAGATCTGGAGGCTTGGATGAAGTAAACCCCTCAATTACCAATGGGTCTTCCTAGACCTGCACCAGACCTTTAGCTGGCTCAAGTCTGAGAAGAGAAAAGAGGTATGTCGGAAGATGAGGACTAGGATAGGATAGGTTACTGGTGCAGGTCATGCACACCAGTACACATCCCAACTCCAAAGGTGTTATGCTTTTGTAAACTGGCTACCAAGGTTCACACAGCATGCCATTAAAAGCCATTTTGCAGGCTCCACCACAAAAGATGGTGCTGCCTCAGTCATGCCACTGGAACTTACTGCCCCCCTCACTAGCACCAGTAAGCCAGCAGTGGGGGTGGAGCTGGGCAGAATGGGATGGGGAGGGGTAAGAACAGGAGAGTGTCTGGGGTAGAATGAGGTGGAACAGGGTGGATATCAGCAATAGCAACTTGTTCCAATATTTTCATCGTGTTTTTTCCCATTCCTTCTCCCTCACAAAGTATAGATCCGAGACGACCCATTGGACGAATGGAGGCTTACCCCCAGGTAGGGGAACAAATTTCCCTTTACCTAGAGGAGACCTCTGGGACTGCCCCTCCCTGCAGGTGCAGCTGCATTGGTGGGGGAGTATTTCGTTAGGATTGGGCTGTTAGTTCGGTTTTTGAGAAATGTATCCATCCCTGAGAGGGAATATTATAAGATGCATTAGCAAAAACTCTGATATTTTCTTTTTAGATTGATTGTGGTTTTTCCTTTTGAAAGGCTGCTCCTTGTTCCATCAGTGGAATGTTGAATAGATTTCAATGACAACAATGAATTCAGCAGACATACACTTAAAGCCTTGACAATTACAATGTTTAGGTTTTTAAAAAAAAAATAAAAACCACTCTCAGAGCTTGAATCACATTAATTTTGTGGACAAGGTAAAGCATACGACCTTTTCTATATCAATCTAAGAAGCTGTCTACAACCAATAGAGCTCAATGCTTTTCAAAACCATGGCAGGTACTAAATGTAAATGTTAGAGTCAGAAAATTGCTTCTGACTGTTGCCAGGCTAAAGAATGGACCTACCAAGAAGCATTGGATTTAGTGGTAAATGCTCTCATTCCTAACCTAAAAAAAATCTTTCCAGATATTTTGATATATACCATGAAAAACTGTATTCGATAAGGGTTACATGATCAATATGTTATTTCTGTTCATCTCCTTTAATTCTAGACATGCAATTGGCACACATCTCAACATGTGGACTTGGTGCAATTCGACACTTTCAGGCATTGCAGAAATAGACAGTGTAACTTTGATCCACAGTGCAGCCTTGCCAAAGACCAACCAAATCTCCACTATTTTCATTTGTACCTTTTTGCAGGAGACTCAGACCTGCTTCCCACACAAATCTCCATAACCAAACACTAAGGAGTTCGAGCAGGAATTAACAACCATATGAGAATGGGAAATACCTCCTTTTGGAGGCTTGGAGCACCTGTCAAGGGTGCTTATTCAGACAGTAACTGGCACAAAAGGCGCTCCGTCAGCACACTACTTAGCACACTGCTATCAGCACTGGTGGGAAGACCTGTAGTTTCCTGCCTGTGACAACACTTCTAACACCACTGACCAACTAAGGTAAGTCAGAAGGAGAAGTAGGAGTGGAAGTGGGAGAGCAGAACGGGACAGGGAGGGGGGTAAAATGGGGAGGGAGATGAGGCAAGGAGGGTGAATCTGATTCAGGGGATAGGATCAGCAGTGCTGGCATCACCAATATCCTAACTCCCTCCCTGACCCAATCCAGCAGTACTGGTGCATGTAGGCTTACGACAGCAATTTAGCTGTCATAGGTCTGAGAAGACTCACCCGTGTTGCAGAGGATTACCTCCAGGTTAGGGAATGATTATTCCCTTATCCAGGGGAGTCCTCCCAGACTGGCCTACCCCCATAGGATGCAGTCATTTTGGCACCACTGCATTGATGTGGGGGAGGGTAATGGATAGGTTTGGGCTGTAAGTGGCATCCACAACCTGAGACAGCTGAAACTCATCTCAGGGCACAGTCCTAATCCATTTGCCCTCACTGACATAAGGGCAATGCAACTTCGAGGTAAGGGAACAAACATTGCCCTACCTTGAGGTGGCCTCCATAACTGCCCCCCAACTGCAGGATGCAGCACATGCCCCACTGGCACAGCTATGCCAGTGCTGGAAAGTTGGTTAGGATTGCGCCCTCAGTCTCACAAATAAGCTTCATGGAATCCTGTTTATGTGTCTCAGGTAAAATAGAATTCCGTCTTTTATGATAAGGGCTTGAAATACCCCTTGTAACAAATATGGAGCTGCTCAGCATTAGTAGGGCAAACTCCTTTCCCGACATACCCAACCAAACCTGAAGGTTTTTGCAAGTGGATTTTAAACAGATACTCCCATCAATATTAAAGTGGAATCTGGAAATTTCAGCATCATTGCAGCTGGTACTCCATGTGGCTCCTACAGCTATTTTGCAATAAGATTCAGATACTTCTGCATTAAATTCATTAGAGGGGACAAGGCAAGAGCAGAAACCCACAGATGAGTGTAGCAGACTGAATATATTGTGTATTATATAATTTAATGAGAAGGAAAAGGTGGTCAATCAAGATATGGGGTTCTACATTTGAGAAGCCAGTTATAACCATTTAGAAGGATCATCCATCCTTTTCTTGAACAAAGGTCACAGTCGTCACTTTAGGCCAACTTTATCACAGAGCAACTTAGAGGATTCCAACTGAACTTCCGCTTAACAAATTCATCATTTTCTATGCTCAGGCGCCCACCTGCTTAGCAATGAAATGAACTGCAAGGGTTCCATTGATAGATTTATCCAAACTTTACAAGATATTAGGGCTTGGGAAAAGTTGTGTTAATCTAATGAGCTTAGCTATATTGAGAGATCATCTACACAGTGTGATGGGGCACTTTGGGGGGGGGGGAGACCTTGCTGCAGTCAAAGAGGAGACAGAAAAATGGAGACAAATGCAACTTCAGTCATTCATTGCCCATTACTTTCATCTTGTTCTGTCCCTTTTTCCTGCTTCTTTTCTTCTTACTCTCATTGGTGAATTTACAAGCCAGAAACTTCTCCCACAAGCCTTGCCATTTGTTTGACTATTGTGATCCTTTTAAGACTCAAATGGCGTTCTGTTCATGCTGTTTTATTCCTGAACTACTGCAAGATTCTGCCTTTGCCACTCCCTTACCACCCCCATAAAATGGGTACTACAGCTTCTGTCACTCTCTCCCACTGTACACATATGGCATGTCAAGCTTCCACTCCCCACAATCATTCCTTCTGAGCATTCATTGAGCATTTAAGTATTATGTTCACATCTTCTAGAACTGATCAAGCAGTTTCTGTCCTCTATGCATAGTGTGCTAATGTTAAAAGAGCAACACTAAATACAAAAAGATTTGCACTACTGTTGAAAAACCAGGGCAGATTTGTACCAGGCTTTTCTGAACTCTATTGCCTGAAGCTCTGCTTGAAGTTCTACTGCCTCTGTTCTACTAGTGGCTTCTTGCAGCATCATTGGCAACTGAGACTATTTAGCAAACTTTTCCAGGCTGGGTTTCCATCAGGGTCCAATCTCCATCACAGTCCATAGAGGTTTGGAAGTTGCATGCCACAACAGTGTGGGTTGTTTCAGAAAAGATGCTTGAACCATTGCACTGTCATATCCTTTTCCCCCCCTTTTTGACTCAAGTCTTTCTGCCTTGCCATTTTCTTTCAGTTTTTTTTTTTCCTTCCCTCTTTATGGAAACACTTGTTCTCTTGTATGAATTATATGGTCATTTTAGCCAACAGGAGTGGAGGAGTAGGAATGGAAGGACACTTTGTACACTTCCCTTGAAATAAGTGACTTTCAGAGATGTGCTTTGACTACAGGGAGTTGCCAATATCTTTTCATCTGCCAACTTCCCCTGGAGTTCCTCACATTTGATGGTTCACTGCTTTTAGATTTGTTTCTGCCTGAATATCCACTCCAGTTCTCTTGTGGCAAATATATAATCATGTAATGCCAATGAGACTGTCGGCAACAAGTTAGCATACTGTGTGCGGGTGTCTGTGAGAATTATGAAACTGGCTTTTTAAAATGAAAGGGAAATGAAGTTCAGGCACAAGAGGACAGCTGTGACCAGATGCAATATTTATACAAACAGCCATTACAAGAAAGGTTAGCCCAACATCAAGGCCACCACAGTACGTCCCCCAAGTATAGTAAACAGAATTATTCCTAATTTCCTATATGAAATAAAACTTTTGAGGCCTGTTTATAATTAAGCACATTTATTGACCTTCGCAACACAATAAAACCATGTTAAATTATTTAAAAACTCTCATCCATTATTTTGTTTAGAGGTGAAGTATTTCATGTTACAGTCTATCCAATCTTTTAAAAGATCCTCTGCTCCAGAAAGAGAATCAGCTCCCAATCTCAAGCCAAGGCTACCTGTCATTCTCTTATAGAACATAACATTCCCTTGCATCCGTCCTGTACCTACAAAGATATGCAAAAGTCCTGTTTGAGTTAGGTCCTGATCCTGTCCTTCACCCCCTCATCAATGTAACCAAACTACTGGAGTGTGCATTGCATCCTGGGAGGGGGATAGTCTTGAAGGTCAGCATAAGGGAATATTTGTTTCCTTACCTGGTGATCAACCTCCAGTCCTGGAAAATGGACCTGTACCAGCGATTTCACAGGCACAAGCCTGAATGGACCCCAGGAAGGCTGATTGAGGCCATAAAGGGGGACAGGATATCGACGGTACAGTTGCCACCGATACCAACCCAATCCCTCCTATCTCCTCCCTGTTCCTCCCCCTTGCAACCTCATTTTACCTCCCTCTCACCTCCCACTTACCCCCTGTGCTGACTTACTGGCACTGAGGGACATGATGGTTCTGTACTTGCAATTTCAGTGGAAAAAGAAGATCCAGATCCAGACAAAGAAAATTGCATAGTTCAATATTCCTGTCTTACTAACAAAGATCCTGTAATTTTCAGACCATTCATACTTGTAAATTTACATGATGAAAGCAATAAAGCACTTGCCTTCAGAATCTGAAGTCTGAGCTCTGAGGGGATAAGAAGGGAATGTTTTGTCCAAAGTAAGTATCACTGCATAGTCCATTCCATTAGGAATTTCTTTGTATTTGGTTCTAAAACATCTCATACCAGTCACAGTAAGATGCAGGATATCTTGTTTGATAGATCAAACGTGTCATGTACTTGGAGAGTCCAAAGCCTAAATTTCAAAGATACCTCAACATGGTTTTGAAATGTCTATGTCTGTATCAGTGCAGCTTTGATTCTGTGCCTTTTTGACACACTGGTGGCTCTGCACACAAAATTGCTCAGGTTTCTATGTGTCAGAAATGAATTTGCAGAGGCCCAACTTGGCACTCCAGATTTGTCTAAGAGTGCAAATACAGGCTGTATGCTTTGGCACATGGAAAATCTAAGTCAAAATAAAACTGAGCAAATATACACAAAGTGGAAAACATTCAGAAATGTGATAAATTCTTTGTAATACCAATTTAGTGTCAGCTAGGTTCCCAAACCCATACCCAATCTAAATTAATTAAACAGGAATTGTATTGATTTCATTGGTCCTCTGCCTAAAATAATCCTTAGACATCCACAATGAATCTCCTCACACACTATATAGATTTTCTTCTACTTCAAAGTGTTCTGTCTCTTGAGGATAGGGTATGTTGTTGATCATATGTAAGCATCTCAATCATGTTTGATTTTATGTATGACAGACCATAACATCATATAATTCAGTTGGGGGTAGGATGAAATGGTATTATGGAGATTACAGTATACGTGATTTACAGCGCAATCCTAACTTGAGCTGGAAAAGGCAGGCTGACTGGCCTGCGCTGTATCCAGTGCGAGTTTCAGGCTGGCTGTGGCCTGGCCCAAGGCAAGTATAAATACTAATTCTCCTTATCCTAGGTAGAGCCACAGCAGCCCAATGGGTCTACTTGAATCTGCGCCACCTTAGGTGGTGCAGAACTGAGCAGCCCAGGACTGCCCTGGGCTACCCAGGGATAGGGATAGGCTCTGGCATAACTGCTGGAACCTGAAACCAATTTATTGTTTAAATAAATACATGTATTAATGCACTTTAATCCATCCACGCCAATGCCCACACTGTCAGTAATCAAGCCAGTGGCGTAGCTAGTGACAGGAGGGGGGTGGTCCACCTTAGTACCAGCCTTGGGGGGGTAACACCACAAGGGACCAAAATCGCAATGGTTAGGAATAATACCCTCATGCTATATACCATTGGGTGTGGACTTTACAGCAGAATGCAATAAAAAAACAGAGTGAAATATCTCCATTCTATCAAAAGTTATGGCCAAAAATCCAGAAAACAAAAAATGCATGGAAAGTGAAACTGAGCCATATTGCACATTTAATTGCTAGTGGGTGAACTTGCCTTAGTCTGTTGGAAAGAGCAGGTTGAGAGGAATCCAACTACACAAGAATGGTCGCAATCCAATGAACACAGCCCCCAAGAAACACCTGAGAAGGAAGTCTCTCCCTCCAACCTGAAAAATGCATGGAGCCCTCCAGAAAGCGAAATTAAGTGTTTACGTGCAAGTAAGCAAACGTGCCTTGACGTGGTCAGGTCAGGCAAAGGGGAATGTGAGGCCACCATAATGGTCTTAATCTGATGGAAGTGGAGTTCAACAAATGCCCCACAAATCAGTCCCCCACCCTTCCATAAAAAGAATGAAACAGAGGCTTGAGCTGGTAAGACTTTTTTATTCAGGAAAGCCCTTGAGGCACTATAAGGGCTGTTTTATAAATTTATAACTTATGTCTTTTACTGTGTGCTTCAGTCTGCTGCTATGTATTTTATCTTGTTTTAATTGTTTTTAATTGTTTTGTATTTTTAATGTTTATCTGTATTTTTAACTTGATTGTTAGCCACCTTGGGTGCCCTTCGGAGAGAAAGGTGGAATACAAATCCAATAAATAAATAAGGTGAACTTTTTCTATTTTATACTTGTAAAGTTAGGTGGTCCTGATAGTGATATGCTTGAAATATAAGAACTTAAATTGAACTGGGCACCACGTAGGGCTGAAAATCTCACTGATATTTTTGTGGGGAGGGGGTGTTATTGCAGGCAGGCTACAGAGAAAATTCACTTCATGGAACAGGGTTGACTTCCCTTATTTAATTTTTCTTAAACAATTTTCTTTAATTATTTTTAATTATTTATTTTAATTTGCTTGATGATGTCACTTCCAGAAATAACATCACTTGAAAAATTAATTACCGTAGATACTCGGTTATAGTACGTGAAATTTTTGCCAAGTAATTAAGCTCCAGTTATCACTTTGCCTTATCTCCGGGTCAATCAGAGGGCAGAGCCTTTCAACTCTGAAAAGTTTCATTTCTCAAGCGCCAAGTTTCTCAAGGAGCAGGCAGGCACAGCTCCTTAGAAGCAATCTGTTAACCTTTTATTCCCCTTCCTTCTGCTGCAGCCTGGTTCTGCTTGGCAAATGCTTGCAAAGCAGGTCTGTTTTTTGAAACACCAGGATGGGAATCCTCCTTTCCATCCGAAGCAGGCTACAATTCAATGCACCCTTACTTAAGAATAACACCCATGGAAAGCAATGGGTCTACTTCTGAGTAAAAAGGGTTGCAAATATATCCAGCTGCATCTCTCTGCTGTGAATTGAATTGCACACTCCCAGTTATGTGTTATGGGTTGTATGTTGTACGTAGAGCTTCTGACTTAACACACCAGACACCATAAAGGTGGATTTGATTCATGGTTCTCCTGCAGTGGTTCCCAACCTTTTTCACTTGCATATCCCTTGGCAGCCCATTTCCATAAATTATACCCTTCATATTAGCAAAATGTTTGTAATTAATAATACACACCCTCATCTCCTCTATATGAAAGCCCAGACTTCATGTATCTATCACAGTATTTTCTCTTTTTATCTGTTTGAAGAACAGAAGACTCTGCCTTTGCACTGTTTTGCACCAGAAGTGTGCTGAGAAATTCTGGGTGATTGATCACTTTCCATATTATGTTTCAGCTTTTTTACTGTGCTGGTTTCAATCACTGGTTCTTACATGAATTGATGACCCAAAACTAGCTATTGGTGGGGCTTTCACAGCCAGCTAGCTACATCCCTTCCTGCCTTGTTGGTCCTTGCATGGCATTCCTGTCTTGCAGGGCATTCCAGAGCATGACCTGCCTTTTTCTACCATTAGTCCATTCTTTTACAAGTACCCCTAAAGGTCCTATTGAGTGTCCCTGGGAGTACATGAATACCAGGTTGGGAACCACTGTTTTACTGGTATGTTGTTTACAGTGCACTTACTCTGATAGTGTTTACAAAAGGTGGTGAAGACCAGAATTTAAAAAGAATAAAAATGTATCTTATGATCTTTTACTATGTTTTTAATAAATTAGAGACTACAGTTCTTAGGTAACAATTAGTGGTAGGTTATTTTTCAGGATCTGGCCTCGGGTAAAATCAGACAAAACTCTAGTCAGACACCCCCCTAAGTTTAACCCCCGACTTATCTGAGGGTCATAGAAAATTCCATGGTTGTTGGCTCAAAAGCTGCCCTCGACTTATCTGTGGGATCAGCTTGTAGGCGGGTGTCTGTGGTGATTATGTTGCATGGGGTGACAAGAATTTATGGACCCTGAGTGTCAAATGACCTAGCTACGTCACTGAATCAAGCCATTCTCATCCTGAAGGAGTGTAGGCAAATCTATCTCTGGGATTCCTTTCCCATTAAGCCACATAAGCACCATGTAACCAACTCTATAAGCACAATGGCTCTGAACTGGTACCAAACTAGCAGCCAGCCATCCTAGTGTAGAGATAAAAACAATTCCGCCTTCTTTCTGCACTCAGCCAAGCCTGTGCATACAACCATCACAGGACAGAATCATTTAGGACCTTTAGGTCCATCATCTGGCCTTCCCCATGCTGACCTGTTTTGAGCCACTGCAACTGAAATTTAACATTAATTAAATTTAACATTTGCCAAGACACCCATCCTCAAGGGCCTGACTCAGCAAAACCATTCCTCACTAGCAAACAATTCCTCACTAGCAATCTGCTGGGTCAAGGCACACAAGAAAGCTACCAGAGTAGTTACCTGCAGTAACCTGGTTTAATAAACTGGGCTACAAATTTCTTTAAAAGCATCAGAAGCTTCAATACTGAATGGGGTAAAAGACCTCCATTTACCTTTCCTGATAAACTGGGTCAGCCTTCCTGCATATTCCTGGGTCTGAAAATGTGACAAACCCCCAGCCTTGACCTAACTGACAAAGCTGATAAGTATCCTGTCAAAGTTCCCTGAGCCTGCCCTATCTCCCTGAGGTGCACCAAAATCTGTAAGATGCTTAACAGGGATGGGGCATACCTCACCTGGCTGGAGAGGTCTTAAACTCCAAACTCTTTGACCATAACCCAGCTCACTACTAGGGAGACCTTTTCACTTCACTGAACCAAAACTCAGGAGCTGTTTTCGTGACCTGATCTGCAAAGGTTTTTTTCTCAATGATCCTTGAATCACTGGCTTGTTAAATGACAATTGCAGGATGGAAAAATAGCTACTCTGTAAGGCTGCCTGTCTCCTGTTGTGAAGTGTCCTCAAAAGAATAGCCTCAGGTATGTGTGGACAGTTTAGTTACAACATGAAGCTTCTGTGTCAGTACTTAAGAGCAGGGAGCTGTCCACAAAAAATGTACAAGTCTCGGTGCTGGAACCTAGAGGGAAACAAGAAGCCCTTGTGGAACTCTTTCACCCAAAACAGCAGAAAAAGATATCCGGGAGCTGTGTCCCTTCAGGCTCCTTGCTTGAAGGCCCAGCTATGAAATATTCTGACATTGACTGGCCTTCCGAAATATTAACAATAATCATCAAATGACAACATTCATCAAGTTTTTGACATATGCTCTCTCTAACATACAGTATATATGACCAAGCACTGCCATGTTTATTAGCAGTGTTTATAGCTACTGTGATGCATGGGGGAGTGTTTACTACTGGTAGCAAACAAAGGGTATCATTCACCACAACAAATATCATGACTGTTGCTAACCATCACTGATGATACACCGGTATTGGCAGTCAGAAGCACTGATTGTGAACCTTCTCCTACTGTGTGTGGGCATGAGTAAACTCCCTTCATTTACTCCTGTGGAAGCATACACAGTATGAATGGGGCTTGCATAGATAACCAACAGGTTTTGAATATATAACAATTAACATTATATCATGTATAGCCATTGACATTAACGAACTTCATTTTAGTGTGTACTGAAGTGAAACACCGGTTTCATTTCGTCTGTTCTTTTCTCAACTGATTTGCAGCTGACCTTTAGTGTCAAAAAAGATACACTTACAAATAGTGGAAAGAACTAGATCAATCATTATCTTGGAAGTCAACTGTCCAAAGCAACAGGTTTGGCAGTTCTGAGGTATGGTGAACTTGCTAAAGGATTGACTTGTTTTTTGTCACCAATCTCATGTATATCAATTATGCCAAGTTGAATAATAGTATAAGAAACCACTTTTGTTTGTTGTTCATTCTATAGGAGTTAACTATACAGGCATGGGGAGGGGACTGGCTTTATCTATGTTTCTGAAAGCCATGAGAATGTGGAGGACAATTGAAAATAGGCTCATCTTTAACAACTGCTTTGAAAACATCAGTGGTGCAACACTATGGCTATTTCTGGATTTGCCTACAACAGCCGAAATGATTTTAGAGTAAGGATTTTAAGCTTACTACTTCTGACAAGTAGTTCCTTGTTCCTTGTTCCTATATTCCTTGTTCCTTGTTCCTACTTGTTCCTATATTCCATTGAATTGTTTCTTGAGTTTTCCTTGAGTCTTCCTTTCTCAAACTGTGAGTCGCAACCCACTTAATGGATCACAACCTGATTGTTGGTAGGTCGTACAGCTGCAATTCACGATCTGATAGATGAGAAGGAAAATGTATTGATCCTTACGGAAAATGAAACTGAGTCACACTGCACATTTACTCATGAATAGAAAAACATGCCTTGGTCCATTGCAAATGGCAGACTGAGAGGAACGAAACACCCCCAGAGTACCCCAATTTGATTAATGCAACCCCAAAAAAACACCGAAGAAGGAAGTCCCTCCCTCCAAGCTGATGACAGTATTGAGCCCTCTGGAAAGTGACACTAAGTCACATGATCACATTTACTTATGAATGAGCAAATGTGCCTTGGCTCCTGTTGAAGATGAGGCAACATGGAATTCAAGAATGGTCCCAAACCGATGAACATGGAGCTCAAGAAGTGCTCTAGAAGGTATTCCCCACAGTACATTAAAAAGAGGCTTGAGTTGGTAAGATACTTTCCTAGTCTTGTAAAGCTAGGTGGACCTTAATAGTGTGTAACTTTGAAATCTGGTTCCAGTGCAAAAAGGTTTGGGAACCACTGCTTTATTGGAAAGGGTTGTTGTCTTTTCCAGATTCCTCTCCTCCCAACCTGCCAGTAGTGGACCTTTATTTCCTCTCCTCATCCTTTTGGTGTTTTTATGTTGTTTAGAGGGAAGGTTTGAATCTGAGTCTAGCCCAAACAAAAACATGTTGGATTTAAAATTGATTTTGTCCCAAATCACACTGAACTAGCTTAAATACAAGAACTTGAGAGCACAATCCTAACTTGCGATGGAAGCAGGCAGGTCAGTGAGTCTGCGCTGCATCCAGTGCAAGTTTGGGGCCAAAAGCAGCATAGCCCAAGGCAAGGGGAAGCCTTTCCCCTTACCCTGTGTTGCACTGCAATGGCCCCAGTGCGTCTACTCAGGTTTGTGCTACCTGAGGGGGTGATGCGGATCCAAGCAGCCCAGATCTGAGCCATGCTGCCCAGGAACAGTGTCAGGATCTGGCATAACCACTGGATCCTGGCCCTGCCTTCCACTCTCCGCCCATCCACCTCTGGGAACGCCTGCCGCCCACTCTCCCCCCCCCACCCAGAAACACCTCCCTCCCACCTCCTCCCTGTCCTCCCCACACAACTCACCTTTCCTCTGAGGCCTATGTTTGCATGGGGAGACCAGTGCATGTCCGTGTGCCGGCCCATCTCCCCGGAAAGTGGCGCTGAAGTGCCTTTTGTGACATTTTCAGGCTGGTACAAGGGACTTGCGCGGGCCCAAGTACAGGTCTGGATTGTACCTTGAATTGAACTGGGCACTGGGCTGAAAATCTGATTTTTTTAGGGCTGTGGGGTGGGGCTTGAGGTTATTACAGGCATTCAGAGAGAATTCACTTGGTGCAACATGGCTGGCTTCCTGATCTTAGCTCTAATTATTTGTTTTATGTTAATTATTTATAATTATTTAAAATCTATTTAATTATTTATAGCCCACCTAGCTAGGGAAAATGGTGACATTTCAGTGCTTGTTGCATTCTTAGGAAAGCACTTTCTGCTTGATGATGTCACTTCCTGCCATGACATCACTTCTGGGTGAATGACATTACTTCTGGTGGGTCCAGGACAGATTGTCCAGGGCTAAAAGTTTAAGAACCACTGAAATAGTACATACAGGACACATTCTTGCTAATCACTATCTTTTCCTCATCTCTAAAGACCCTTTTCTTTCAGTGCATTTCTTCTTAAACCTGTATTATTGCTCTGCCAGCGGAACTCCATCATGGGCAGTAGGGCACAGTCAGCAGCACTCAGCCTTCCAGGCTTTGAACCAGTGGCAGCACTCTGCAGACTGGCCAAGAGGCTGTCATGATGGCAGAACTTGCAGTACATCAGCAGACTTCACAGTGCACCAGTATACTGTGTGGATAGGATTGGCCTGTTAATTGCATTTTTATTTTTATTTGTTATGGTGGGCATGCACTTCATCCTATAATGCAGGAATCTTCCCTGTCGCGAGAGTGGAAAAGGTACTTATGTCTGGAGGTCACACCTCTCTTCCCAGAGAAAGTGTAAGACACTATTTCAAATTTTTTTAAAAATGGAAAATGAGAATCATTTTCTATTCCCCTGATATGATGTGATTTAACAGCAAAGGCTTAAATTGTTTGAGGGTGGAGGTAAATGGATAACTTACATTAAACCCACTGGGATTTTCTGCAGGGTCTGAAAACTTTTCTTTTTGGGGAGGTGTTTTCATTGTAGTGAGGTTTGATGGTTATTTCCTTGAGTCACCTAGAACTATTTGCTCTGCCAGGAATTGTCCACAATCTATTTGTTTGCAGCACAGAGTATTCCAGGTTGCACACACTGATTTTTGTGGGACTACTGGCCAGGAGATTGGGTTTTCAGCAGGAGCTTGAACTAGATGGCCTTTGGATTATTATTTCTCCTGTGTGTTGACACTAATAAGTCCTTCAAAAACTGGAAAAAGTAGATTAGCTTTTGGAGAAGTTCAGCTCCTTTTATGTGGAAGATTATTTCTGTAACTTGATATGGATTACCATTGTTATTCCCTGTGGGAACATGGCAGCTTTCCAACATCTCTGCCAGGAGAGATCTAAAAGCTTTTTCTTTTATTGTGTGCTGGGCTTTGAGGCTGCTTAGAAAGCTTTCAGAATGCTAATTCTTTTCTCCAGTTCTCTTGATATCATGAGCCTATAGAGCCTCATTTCTGAAGTGGCTGATGTCACTGATAACTTACAAGGAATGGAGTTGGGAATCTGTGTGTGTGGGAATCTGATCACTTAGTTAATTGAGAATGTGAGGATGACACAGTTCATCACATTGCTATCATTTTTGAGATCTCTCCAGTTCATGGGCCTGTTTCCAAAAGGTTTCTTCGCTCCCACCTCCTTTTGATACGTGTGTTTTTATCTCCTGTTCCTGATCTGACACAAATAAGTGTAGCAAAAGGGTAAAGGGCAATCTATTGTCTTATCTTCTTTCACACAGAAGAGAGCCGGCCTGTGTGACATTCATAATTCCCATTTAATAGATTTTACTACGGCCCAATCCTATTGGGCTGTTACCCACATGTTCCAGCAGCATAATGCGCTTTCTGGCTATCCCAAATATGACAATGCCAGAGAGCATGGTTTGGCAGCTGCCAGAAGCAGCAAGTATCTGGGGTCACACAGTGAAGGACCGGGGCCACCCACTGCCTGAGGTAAGCCTGTGGAGGGAGTAGAAAAGAGCAGGGGAGGGAGGAATAGGGAGGTGACAGTGGCAGGAGGAGGTCAGATTGCACTTGGGAAGGGGCAGGTTCAGCAGCAGCAGTCCCTGCCACATCCTGAACCCCTTCCTGGGCCCAATCCATCTTCACTAGTTCACTTGGACTTACATCAGTGATATCACTGGCCCAGGTCTGAGTAGACCTGGTGGTCAGACACAGGCTTACCCTGAGGCAAGGGAACAAATATTCCCTTGCCCTGAGGAGGCCTCCCTAGTCCAAAACACCCCTGCAGGATGCAAGATGTTTTACAAGATTGATGGAAACTGTTTCCCCAGTCACTGGTTGACCAAAAGCTAAATGATACATCCAGTTGGTTGCATATAATAATAATAAATAATAATAACAGGTATTTATATACTGCCTTTCTTGGTCTTTATTCAAGACTTTATTCAAGGCGGTTTACATAGGCAGGCTTTATTTAAATCCCTTATTAAATAGGGATTTTTACAATTTGAAAGAAGGTTCTTTCTTTCAAGAACCACTACATTCAAGGTGTTTCATTCCGATCTGGCTTCACATTCTGGCCTCCATCCTCCTACGCTCAGAGCAGATGGAAATAGCTCGGCTTCAGCATGTCAGCTGCTTCAAGGTTGCACGGTGCCGGTGGCCTCAAACTGGCGACCTTGTGGATGTTATCTTCAGGCAGACGGAGGCTCTACCCTCTAGACCAGACCTCCTGCCCTGACTGCTCCTATCATTTATGCTTCTTTTTTTCTTCCTCTTTGGATTTTGAGTGACTGTCACCAGCGTAAATGAGGTGTGCCCAGTGAAGTATGGAGTTTCCGTCATGTACTTCACTGTGCCCTCTGCCTCAGCAGTAATCATGCATGACATTCTGAGCGATAGGGAGTGTTGTGAAGCTGTGGGGCCTTACGTAAGAAACCTGCACATCACCAAGTCCCTTTTGAGACTGTTCTGTTACTCTGAAGATTGCTGAGAGGAGCTAAAGAAAAGAGCTTGTCTGAAAAAATGACTTGGATTTTCTAAGGCACCAAAGGGAATTAGGGCCTAATTCTACACAGCAGGAGTCTCCAAACCCCAATCCAGAAGCCAGATGCGGCCCGCAACAGGCCTGTACTGGGTCCATGGCAAGCCTCTGATCCCTTGCAAACTTCTGACCCACTCAACTGAATGTGGCCAGAGCTGTACTCCAGTTGCACCTGGAGGATGTTCTGAGGGCCGGGGAGGCCATGCACCTCCCCTCAGAATACCTTCTAAAGGCCTAAAAACATCACTTCCTGGTTTTCCTGAAAAACCAGAAGTGACTTTTTGGGCCATCTGAAGGCCTTAGGCTTTCTGAGGCTTTCTAATGTATTTATTTAAATTTTATATTTAAAATTTATTTATTTTTTCCAGCCCTCAACACCATGCCACATATTTGATGTGGCCCCCTGGCCTAAAACTTTAGAGACTCCTGTTATACAGTGCACACTGGTTCACCGCCAGTGTGCACTGTTGCAAACGTGCCTTAAGGCACATTTGCAGAGATTAGTGTGGCCCAGCACCAGAGCTGGCCCAGTGTGAGCCCGCACTGGGACAGTGCCAGTCAGAGGTCAGCGATCTGTCGCCAGGTACTCCGTGCGAAGCGCCTGGTGGCAGAGAAGTAAGTTGGAGCATCGAGGAAGGCAGGGAGGAGGTGTTCCGGGGTTGGTGGAGGGCAGGGGAAGGCATGGCGGGGGGGGGAGGAGGAGGCAGGAACAGTGGAGCTGAGCTCCACCAGGTCCGGAGCCCCATGTTGGGCCACGTGGCCTGACAAGGATTCTGCACCAGATAAAGAGCCAACATAGAATTGAGTAGTCCCATTGTGTGGCTACTTCCCTTAACTGGGGGAAAGGGACGAATGTCCCCTTACCCTTAGAGCCGCCGGCAGCTCCTCAGTTGCACTAATTATTATTATTATTATTATTATTATTATTATTATTATTAATTTATATCCCAACTTTTTGACCCATGGGCACACAAGGCGGCTTACAACAATTAAAAATACAAAAATAGCAATTAAAAACAATAATTAAAACACATTGCACATAATTAAAGATGCCACAGCAGCCATTTTTAGCGCTGCAGCAGCCCCGTGTGATGGGCAGCTCAGGATTGGGCTCTAAGGGTCCAATCCTATCCAATTTTCCAACACTGGTGCAGCTGCAATGCAGCCCCAAGGTATAGAAACAAATGTTTTCATACCTTGAGGAGGCCTCTATGACTGCCCCACCACCACAGGATGCATTGCACGCCCCATTGGCACAGCTGCAGCAGCACTGGAAAATTGGATAGGATTGGGCCCTAAATCACCTCATTCCTTAGATCAATTCCTTTGTAAGGAGAAAACCTGAAAGAAATATATCATCTACAACTGTGGCAGCAGCCTCTGCACCAGTGACCACTTTTATGTACTCCTCTGGCATCTCCATTATGTTAGAGACAATGGAAGAACTCCCCTACGCACGCGTGTGCATGCATACACACAGGATGTGCAATCCTAACCAATTTTCTAGCAGCAATGCTGCTCCAAGCAGGGCCTCTGAGAGGAATTTTTTCAGGGCATACAAATTTTCTTTTGAGCCCCTTTGCAAAGAGGGAGGGGTGAAACAGAACGGGGGAGGGTGGTGACAGGTGAGCAGAATGGGGGCAGGGAGGGGCAAAGCAGGGTGAGGGGAGGGTGGAGACAGCTGGAAAAGTTTTTGGAGCCCAGGTCTACCCATCCATGTGGCATCAGCAGCTAGACACAGAAATAATGGAAAACCAAACAAACTCCGAAGTCTCTCTAAATCTTTTAAATATAGAAAACCATGCAGAAAATTAGCATCATTGTATTGAGACACTAGAATGCAAAGTGTCCTGTGCATACTAAAGCTTGTTTCTGCAGCAGCTGTAGCCCCACAGCTGTGTCCCTGAGCTCCTCCACACTCCTTCATGGCAAGGAGATCCACAAGCCAAAGAGCTACTGTAACAGGCCAGTTTCCTCCCAGATTTGACACTGTGTCAAGAAGTGTCATTTATGCATTCCTTGGCCCAGCATATATGGCTTGCCAGTAGCTGCAGCCACACGCTCATGGTAGTGTCCCCAGCATCCCATGTGGACAACAGATCTGAGTAGATAGGAAAATGTAAGATCCCAGGAAATTTCTTTGGCTTTTCGACCCTTTTTGACCCTGGGCCCAGGTACAAATTAACACCTTTACCTCCCTGTCCTAGGCCCTGGCTCCAAAGAAACAAACATTCCCTTACCTTGAGGAGGCCTCCGTGACTGCCACCCAACTGCAGAATGCAGTACATGCCCCATTGGCACATCCATGTCAGCCCTGGAAAGTTGGTTAGGATTTGGGCCACAATTATTTTACTATTTGTCTACCCTTGTTTGATTTAGGCAGAATAGAGCAAAGTCTCCTCTAAGGACTATCCTACACTAAGCATGACATAAGCAATTCAAAGTAGGTGAATTTTCCTTATGAGGAAAGGCTATGGCGTTTGGGCCTCTTCAGCCTAGAAAAGAGATGCCTGAAGTTGGGACATGATTGAGACATACAAAATTATGCAAGGGAAGGATAAAGTGGATAGAGAGATGCTCTTTACACTCTCACATAACACCAGAACCAGGGGACATCCACTAAAATTGAGTTTTGGGAGAGTTAGGACAGACAAAAGGAAATTTTTCTTTACTCAGCTTGTGGTTGATCTGTGGAACTCCTTGCCACAGGATGTGGTGATGGCATCTGCCTGGATGCCTTTAAAAGGGAATTGGACAAGTTTCTGGAGGAAAAATCCATTATGGGTTGCAAGCCATGATGTGTATGTGCAACCTCCTGATTTTAGAAATGGGCTACGTCAGAATGCCAGATGCAAGGGAGGGCACCAGGATGTAGGTCTCTTGTTATGCTCCCTGGGGCATTTGGTGGGCCGCTGTGAGATACGGAAGCTGGACTAGATGGGCCTATGGCCTGATCCAGTGGGGCTGTTCTTATGTTCTTATGTCAGTGGTCTTATTTACCACAGAACAATTTATATTGGGTTAGATCCAAAGTATTTGTTCTGCAAATAGAAGGCACCTACTTTTGTACATAAGAAAGGATATGTTTGTCAACCCCCCTTTTCTCTGTAGTCCTTTGTACCCCAGAAAATCTGCTCTTGGTGTTTGGGAGACCATCTGGAACAGCATGACATGTGGCAGATGGAACAGCAGCAGAAAAGGGGATTGGTAAAACCGGCACTTCTCCATGCACACACACAAAGCACTCCAATTTGTGGAACAAATACATAGAATCCAATATACCTGTAGGTCCCATTTCTTTATTGGGTTACTTAATTGATGAAGTGCACATCATAACTTGAGAAAACCCACAACTAGTCTATTAATAGATCAAAAAACATTAATTGCTATGTATGATGGCAAAAGTTGGAATGACTGCCTTTGGATGGAACCTAGTATTAAAGAAAACAGCCTGCCTTTAAGCTAACAGAAACCAACATTAAAACAGAGGTACAATTGATATTGAGCATTCTTGCATGCTTGTAGTTATTCATGCATTTTTAATACTCTCCTTTGGAAAAGTCATTGAGGTTTTTGAAACTCAAGGTTCAGTGCAGAAGTTCATTTGTTCCTGTGGCTGAACAATCTCAGCTGTGAGCTGTGGGAGAAAAACAGCACTAGCTTAGGGGTTCACTTCCAGAGTAGGAAGCAAACCATTTGTCAGGTTCTACATAGATACTGAATAATTCCACGTTCCATTAAAGTTCTTTGCAGGAAAAGAATGCAGAGGTGAAGGTGTTTCTGTCCCCCAGGGAAAGAGATGGTGTTCTTCAGATTTTTGTACAGTACTGTGTTCATTTAGACTTTGTACCTCATAATATAGCTACTATCAAGTTGGAAGCTAACTTTGTATTTGCTGATGGTATTTAACCTTTATTTTGTACAGCTTAGGAGTACAGCTCTGGTCCAAAAGGCTTACAAATCTATATAGCTCTGAGTGATTCTCTGAGCCAAAGACTGTCCCTAGAATTTCAGATGGGAGATTATTTTCTTCTCAATCCTTTTTGAGGAATTATATAAGCAAAGTTTTTGTGTACTTGCCTGATTCAGTCTAGAATGGTCCTATCGAAGAATTCCAGTGGTTCCCAAACTGTGGGTCAGGACCCAGTGGTGGGTCAGGACCTGATTTTTGGTGGGTCAGCAAAGGGTGATGGAAAGATCTGATAACAAATTGGCTATTCAAAAATTGGATGCTGCAGCTGCTGCTTACCCTGGAATGTGCTTAGCTCAGCTCCTGCAGTTTGCAAGATAGCTGTTACATTGCCCTGCAAGGACCTGAGCTCCTGAAGTTTGCAAACGTGTATCAATATAGGGAGATAAGTATTTTTTCTGGTTATTACTACTTATAAATAAATACATAAATATTTCTAGAACTCCTTTTATTATAAGTCTGGTAAACCTAGGTGGGTCCCGCTAGAGCAGTGATTTTCAACCTTTTTCATCTCATGGCACACTGACAAGGCACTAAAATGGTCAAGGCACACAACCAGGTTTTTGACACTTGACAAGGCACACCATGCTACCAGTGGGGACTCACATCTCTCACTGGCCCTATTAATAAATGACCTTCCCCCAAATTCCTGTGGCACACCTGTGGACCACTTGCAGCACACCAGTGTGCCATGGCACAGTGTTTGAAAATGGCTGCGCTAGAGTGTTGTTTTAAAAAGTTGGTCCCAGTGCTAAAAAGTTTGGGAAACACTGACCTATCCTATTCCCCACTTGTGAAAGGATGTAGGGCTGCCAGTGTAGTCTCTGCTATATCCTGCATTCCAGGACTGGTGGGAGAGCCCAAGACAGGATCCACTGGACATCTGATCACAACTGACCCACAGTTTGAGAAACCCTGCACTAGGCTATAGAATAAACTTTCAGATCATGGGAAATGAAAGAAGGGTGTCTTGTGTGTAATAAACTCTCCTCTTTTTAATTTAAGTATTGAAACGTGTTTTTGATAAGAAATTCTTAAAATAATTCACAGAGCAGTGCAGTTAGAAGTGGCATTACAGGAACTCAAACACTAGAATTACACACAGCAGTCAGAATACATTCATGTCCATTGTGTGTAAATGGTAAGAAGGAAGCTATGCAGGGGAGCCCTTAAATTCTAAAGCAAGACTATAATTAGCTGTAATGGTACCCAAAGTAACTTTCCTGCTCAGCAGGCAAACAATTATACTGCAGCAGTATAACTAGACAGCCATGCTGTAGACACAAAACAGCTATTGGAGATATATGTTCCATATTCTATATCGGGGTGTCCAAACCCTGGCCTGGGGCCACTTGTGGCCCTCAAGGCCTCTCAATGCGGCCCTCAGGGAGCCCCCAGTCTCCAGTGACCCTCTGGCCCTCCAGAGATTTGTTGAAGCCCGCACTAGCCCAACGCAACTTCTCTCAGCGTGAGGGTGACTGTTTGACCTCTCACATGAGCTGTGGCATGAGGGCTCCCTCCACTGCTTGCTGTTTCACGCCTGTGATGCAGTAGTGGCAGCAAAGGAAAGGCCAGCCTTGCTTTGTGCAAGCTTGAGCTATTGCAAGACCTTCAATCGTTTATATAGGTTCATCTTTAATATATTCATTTATGTAAACTTATGTAAATTTATTCAAATTTTAAATGTAAATTAATTCTTTTTTTTCCCTGGCCCCCAACATAGTGTCAGAGAGATGATGTGACCCTCCTACCAAAAACTTTGGACACCCCTGTTCTAGATACATCTCAAATTAAACTAAACAATTTATTTTGTATTTGCTATTCAAGAGAGAAAAGCTAGAGAGGTTATATATGAAAGGCAGATATAGAGCTGCCATCTTAGGCGGCAATCCTAACCTCACTTTCCTGGGAGTAAGCCCCACTGAACACAATAGGACTTACTTCTGAGTAGACCTGATTAGGATTGTGCCCTTACTTGCTATGTGCCATTATGGCTAGAATTTTGTGTTTGATCTTGGATTTTTCTATGAAATTTTGAGAAAGGTCATAACATTGAATATATTATTTCTATTTAGATGATAAAAGTAAAACATTATTAATTTCTTATTTCCAATTCCTGAGCCATCATGTCACACATAAAATGTTGCCAAGTCCTGATCATGTGAAAATGAGGTCAAGAAATTTAAACCAAAGTTGTGAGGATCAACATGTTATTATTTTAGATGTTAAGGGCATATAAAACTCCACACAAGCTACTGCATTAGGTTGGATGGGTAGTCTATCTAGTTCAACTCAACATGGTGAATACTTATGAAAAGTTATGAAGCAATATACCCCATATTTCACTCCAAAATTTTTTCAGTTTCAGGACCCAAGCCCATCTAACTTTCCAGCCACAATGCAGCCCAGGGAACCTTTGTTCCCTTACCTCAAAGAAGCCTCTGTGACTGTAGCCCACCACACGCCCCATTGATATGACTGCATCAGAGGTAGGATTGGGCCCCTAGAAACCAGTGAGTATATATTCACATCCCTTTCTGTCATGGCTAACAGAATTTATGTTGTCATTGTCTATTTAATTGGGTAACTTTCTCTAGTCCCAATGAAGTAATGAGTAGATATCCTTGAGATTATTTTAGAAGTGTGGGATTTTATTACAAGTCTTTACAGTGTCAAATTAAGCAGTTTAAAATTATGTCAATAAACTCTAAAAGATATGGACAGGTATGCTTTGAAGTATTAATTGAATTCAGCATAAATTAATTTGACAAAGCCTTATAGTTGTTGCAAAACTATCTGGCCTTCAACCCTTTATTGCTTATCCTCTCTGATTTTTTTTTTTCAGACTGTCACAAATGGAACCAAGAAGACAGAACATGTAGACTACTTTTAACTGACTACTTCAGTACAGCTGCTGCCCAACATTAAATCAAAACACAGTTGAAGGCTAGATGAATGCATATAAATCATGCATTCACAAATATGCATGATTATCTCCAGTATGGAGACAATTTGCTTTTCTCACTCTTTTTGTAGTTATGTGCACTCCCATATGCTCACCCCCACACACACCCCCACACACACATGTGCAGACCCTTTCTGCAGCATACAAAATATGACTCATTGACAGCAGGTGTCTTGATGCTATGTTAGGCAGATTAGTAATGATTAGTAATGATATGATGGGGGCTGTTCTCCTTATATGATATACCAAAGGAAGCTAAAAATAGTTTGCCATGTTCCAGTCAAGTAAGACTAGTCATGGGTCATACATAAAGTTAGCTTCAGGAGGTAACAAAGCATCACTTTACATCCAATCCTATCAATTCCCACCCCTGCCGGTGCAGCACCACCAAAATGGTGACCATTGCATCCTTCCTGGGGGGGGGGGGGTTGCAGAGGTTTCCTTTGAGTACGAGTAAGGGGGTGTATGCTTGGACCTGCACTAGCTAAAAAGGGGTCTGTGGGCTTGGGCCCAGAAAGGATGTCAATGATACCGGCATCACCAATCCCACCCCTGTCCCAGGCCTGATCCGCAATGGGAACAGCCAAGAACTGTGCAACCTGGCTAGAAATATTTTTCTTCTTGCATCATATGTTCTAAAACAGGCTAGCACAATGTAATTGGAAATAAACTGCTTTGAACACAAGATTCTGTAAGCAGAGTTTCCTACTGGAAAAAGAAAAAAAAATAACAACCCCAAACTGTTCACAGTTCTAAGCACATTTACTTGGAAATCAATGGAACTTAACTTGTGCATGTTTTATAGGAATGGGGATAATCCTTAAAATTTCATAGACACCAGCCAGTGTATAACAAGTAACAGTGCATGAGAAATTAAGGAACTGTTGATGATTCAGCTTTTCAAAAAATATGGCATGTTTATAATGGTACAGATAAACGGTCAATTATCCAAGTTTCTCTGGACCACCCTTATTATGGATGTGCCCTATGTTCATTGCTATCATAGGTTCTTTGCACAGCAGGTCACCTCTATAATGCTGAGAAATTTTACATGCTATTGGGATGTCTAGTCTTATGTTCCTAGTCTACAGAATTGCACACTGCCACCACACTCCCTCAACAAAGTACAGGACAAATGAGATTGAGTTGAAAAGAGCTGCCATTTATTGATCAAATACAAAGTGGTTCTAACAGTGGTTCTAACAAAACTAGAACTTCACTCCCATTTAGCATGGGTTTTCTTCCTTTGGGGAACAGAAAGCTATTGTCTATTTCCTCTATGAGGAATAGCTCCAAGTTAAAGATTGACAGTGTCCACCACAACTTATCAACTCCAACACCTTTAAAGAGAACTTGAGGAAGATCTTGCCTGCACTCCCCCACCCCCACAAGCCACTAAGACTTTGAGGTTTGTCAGGTCAGCAGGGGAGGATAGCCCTTGCTTTCCCGATAGCAAAGTGGCACGGGAGCGTAGGAAGACAGCACAAGAAGCAGGCGATCCCAAACAGAGCCAAAGAGGCAGACACAGGCTTGTTTGTTACAGAAGCACGTATTGGTAAAAGGAGCAGGCAGAAGAGTAGTCAGTCAGACGGACCAGAAGTCAGGGATACAGCAGGTCACAGTCACGAGAAGGCAGTCCAAATCAGTACACAAACCAGCAGCACAGCACACAGAAACTCCTCCACAACAACCCAAACTTTGGTGTCTGTGCTTGCCCCATATATACTGGGGCCAGCCAATCAGAGTAGGGCGACCTCATAGTCACAATACAGTCTTGTGACCCACTCTGATTGGCTGTCCAGTGGTGCATTGCACCACTCCACCATAGCCTCGCTTCCCAAGTCACATGACTCCCACCTGTAACAGGTGCAGCTGATTGCTAATCAGCAACATGTACAGTGCAGCTGCTGTTCCTTTAAGTACATTTTAGGCCTGGACATCAAGGCCCCTCCTGCCACATCCTGACTTACAACAATTCAGGGCCTGGGATGCCAAAGGCCTGACAAGGTTGATTTTACAACCCATAGACAAGGGGTTCCAAACGAGCATTCTCAAGCCAAGAACCCTCTGGAGACCAGTTCTGGCTCCCCCTTTGCCCACTCTACTTCCTCAGGATGCACATGGATCCCTAATCCTAATCCACAAATGACACTTACCTACCAGTTGTGACCACCTGGCTAAACTACAA
Source organism: Tiliqua scincoides (assembly GCF_035046505.1). Taxonomy (NCBI): domain Eukaryota; kingdom Metazoa; phylum Chordata; class Lepidosauria; order Squamata; family Scincidae; genus Tiliqua; species Tiliqua scincoides. The sequence continues at coordinate 197,023,743 of NC_089822.1, forward strand.
CCAACCACTTGGTCAGGATGAAGTGAACAAAAAAAACTTCCTAGCCAGGCCCAACTAGACAGAGGAGTCAAAAATTCCTACTGGTCCTGAAAACATAACCAGCTAATCCCAGACTGACATCCTGCAGAGATGGAAATGCTGATGCCATTCTCTGTGAGAAAATGCTAGGGTAGCAGTTACTGCAATTTGAGCCCCAATCTGCTGCAGCACCAATGATGTCTCCTCTCAGTTTACCTGAGCCATGAGGGGTGGGGCAAAATGCCAATCACTTCAATGCCTTGTGGTCAGCCTTGTTGGATACCCATATAGTCCAATCATACACCCAGTAGCATAGCTAAGGGGGTGCAGGGGTAGCAAGTGTACCGGGCTACAGGGTGGGTGGGTGGGGGCAACAATGTGGCTGAGTGGCAACAACCTGCAGGCAACAGTGCCTGTGCATGACAATTGGGCTTCTGCCCTGCCAGTTCCAGGCACTCCAGAGGGAGGAGGGGTAACACGCTCAACTGTATGATGCCCCTCCCTGCAGCCGGGATTGAAGTAATAGCTTGTTTCTTCGGGGGCGATAGCCTAGCCCTCGCCTACAACAGCGCTGAAGGACCGCAGCAGTTGCGGCAGGCACTATGGAGGAGCTGGCCCTCTTCCCCTCCCACAGCTGAGACTTCTCTGGTCCGTCCGCCTGCTCATTCAGGCACACATGCACCTCTCTTTCACTCATCCTGCTAATCCTCTGTCATTTCCCTCACCTGTCCTGCTGGACACGCTGCCCCCTGAAGCCCTATTTGGCTTCCAAGGCAAGCGAGTGTGGGGAGCAGAGGAGGGAGAGTGCCTGCGTTTAAGGAGGGAGGAAGAAGTGTGCTTGGGAGGAGGGGGGGTTGTCCGATGCTGGGACATGGGGCGTGTGTGAGTGGAGCCCCTGCTAGGAAAGCAGGGGGTGCCCCCAGAGACCCTAGACCAGGGGTGTCCAAAGTTTGGCAGGAGGGCCACATCATCTCTCTGACACTGTGTCAGGGGCTGGGGAAAAAAAGAATTAATTTACATTTAAAATTTGAATAAATTTACATAAATTAATATACTAGAGGTGGAACTTATATGAATGAATGAAGGTCTTGCAATAGCTCAAGGCCTATAAAAGGCCTTGCACAAAGCAAGGCTGGCCTTTCCTGCGCTGCTGCTGCTACTGCATCACAGATGTGAAACAGCAAGCAGTGGAGAGAGTCCTCATCCCACAGCTCACTCAAGAGGTAAACCAGTCGCCCTCATGCTGAAAGCAGTTGCATCAAACCTGTGCGGGCTCCAGCAAGGCTCCAGAGGGCCAGAGGCTCATTGGAGACTGGGGGCTCCCTGAGGGCCACATTGAGAGGCCTCGAGGGCCGCAAGTGGCCCCAGGGCCGGGGTTTGGGCACCCCTGCCCTAGACTGAGGAGGGGGTTCTCCTTGTGCAGCAGGACCAGCTGCTCATCGCTCCGCCCCCCACCTCCTACTCTCCTCTGCTCTGCACATGTCCTCTCTCTATTTGCCCTCTCCTAGCCTCCTCTCCCCTCTGAGTTCCTGGCAGGGCTGCAGCAGCCCAATTGTCTCACCCCATTGGCAATTTAAGCCAGTAGGGCTTGCTTCTAAGTAGACATGTAAAGGATTGGGCTCCCTTCCAAGGCTGCAATCCCACCCCCACTTTCCTGGGAGTAAGCCCCATTGACTATAATGGGCTTCCTTCTAAGTAGACATGCAGAGGAGTGGGCTCCCCTCCAAGGTTGCAATCCCACACCTACTTTCCTGGGAGTAAGCCCCATTGACTATAATAAAATAATAATAATAATAATAACTCTATTTTTACCCTGCCTTTCTCCCCGAAGGGACTCAAGGCGGCTTACAACAGATTAAAAAACATAATTTAAAACAAATAAAAACATATTAACACATATCATAAAAACAGCAGTCAGATAAAAAAAAAAGGTAAAAAGAGCATAGAGCAGCAACAAATCATAAAAGAATCAGGCCTGTAAAAAATATTAAAAGATGTTAAAAAGATGTTAAAAAGGCCGAGAACTCAGAAGGCTTGTTTAAACAGAAGGGTCTTCAGGCCTCGCCGAAAGGTCTCAAGAGAGGGAGCCATTCTTAAGTCAAGGGGAAGGGAGTTCTATAGCGTTGGTGCCACTACTGAGAAGGCCCTATTTCTTGCAGCCGCCCCACGTACCTCCCTAGGCGGCGGCACTTGTAAAAAGGCCTTCTCTGATGACCTAAGAGGACGAGCCGGATTGTATGGGAGTAGGCGATCTCTAAGATACCCTGGCCCAGAGCAGTATAGGGCTTTAAAGGTCCTATAATGGGCTTGCTTCTAAGTAGAGAGGCAGAGGATTGGGCTTCCCTCTGTGAATGCAAGTCTATCCCCACTTTTCCTGGGAGTAAGCCCCATTGACTATAATGGGCTTGCTTCTAAGTAGACAGGCAGAAAATTAGGCTCAGAGGCTGCAATCCTCTCCCCACTTTCCTGGGAGTAAGCCCCATTGACTAGACTGGGCTTGCTTCCAAGTAGACATGCAGAGGATTGGGCTCTGAGATGGCTGTGATAGGATACCTGCGCATGTGCAGGAACCTAAAGAGGGCAGCATGCAAGGCACAGCAACCTGGGAGGCAAGTTGCAGCAGGAGCACTGAGCAGCACATGGCTCAGCCTTATCATTTATTCACATAATTCCTCAATTCCACTGCTGGCTCTTACGATTGTCTCCAGCTCCCTCCTGCACCTCTCAAACTGTGTAAGGCTGCAATCCTGATTCCTACCTTACCAGGGAGTAAGCCCCACTGAATACAATGGGACTTACTTCTGAGTAGATATGAATAGATTGCACTGTAAAAGTGCTACAAGCACTTTCAACAAGTGCTTGCTATTTTAAAATGTTAGCTAACATTCCTCACTCACTTTAACAAATAAAAAGACCCAATTTAATTAATTAAATTTTATGTCATTGCTGCAGAGGGGGGCTACGGAATTGTTTTTGCACGGGGCAGCAACTTGGTTAGCTATGCCACTGTGTAACCAAAAAGGGCTGTTATGTTTTAAGGGGAATTATTATATTACCCTTTTTGAAACCTCAGGATCGCAGGCTAGATAACAAAACAGCGTAATGCAGAGATAATCCCTTGTAGCTTAAAGAGGAGACTGGGAGAAAGATAACTTTCAATCAACGATTATATTTTTATTACAAAAAACACACAGGTAAACATAATGCACATGGAAAATAGTAAGTATATGTTTCTTGGTTCCTAGTACTTGGATCCTGTGTACCTAGCTTTATGGTGGTTGCATGTGCCGTGTATTTGGTGCATCCGAGAAGGAATCAGAAAAGGATAGGTTGTAGGGAAGGATTTTAGGGGTCCCTTAATCTGCCTAACCCAGTTGCTAACTAAGATTGGGAGAGAAGGGAGGAATAGATGGGGAAGAAGGGAAAGAGTTTCAGAAACGCAGGATAGTTACCTGTCCCAGGGAGCAGATGGATGGGGGGTGGTGGAGAGTCCTATGGAGGACCCTCACAACACCGATGTGCTATGTCCCTGCAAGGGGTGGGGAGCCCAGAGAGAGAGCCATGTGCTCGGAGCCTCTCTTAAAAAGGGTTTTTGCTGACCTGGATGCTGACCTAGAATGACCCGGATGTGTCCTAGAGCTGTGCGCATGCTCAGTATACACACAGTGGTACACGTGGAGTATGTAAAACAGTGGAAGGGTCCAGAAATCAGCTATCAGCAAAGGCTGACCCTGGGGGAGGGGGGGTAGCTTGCTTTCTGTTGCTACTGGACTTTGGAGTCAGGAAGTAGCTTAATGGCTGTGATTTAGTTAACAGTAGGAGATACTTAAGCAACAATTTAGGTGGAGACTAGGTACTTAGACTTTGCTGCTAAAGTCTTCCTCCCTTACGGTGTTTGCATATGCAGTGATTGGATCAGGAGACACAGTTAAAACAATACACATTTTTAGGGGACTTTTAGGAGAATAGGAGACATTTGCTTGTCTCCATAGAACTAGGTGATCTGTAGCCATGCGCTTGTGACTTGACTTGGCTGTGGCTTGTAAGAGAAGCTCTAGCCTGCCTGACACCTCAGTCTATAATACATAACCAGATATAAAATCACAACCAGGAAGGGAAAAGGGGATTTTCATGTAACAACTGCGTACACCCCCCTGGAAGTGCAGCCACACCAAAAACAAGCCGGGGTGGGCAAATTGGGAGGTTTCAGAAAGGAAAGTTTTAAATCCCCTTATTCCTCTGTAAGCTTTTTTCTGTTCCCCAATGGGTCTTGCCAGCAGAGCTGGGGAGACGGGGACAGGGAGGCTCAAACAACAGGGGATAGGATCCAGTGCACATGATTGCTGCTGAATCTACCTCCTCCCATAGCCTCTGAACCCCCAGTTCCTACCCCTCCTTGCCCACACCACTGTCTTACCTGCTCTAGTGGGTCCATAACAGTCTGCCAGTGGACTGGGAGTGCTGCTGCCTCTTGTCGCAGCACTCCCAAAATGGCCATGGATGAAGTGCATAGGCCTCCTGATGGCCTGTGGGTTTCCTCAGACCTAAAGGGCTGGCATGAGTCCAAATAGAGAAAAGGGGGCAAGACCAGTTCTAAAAGGAGGAGATGGAAATCTTTTCTTATCTTTGCTACCAGTGCAACTTCTGGTAGTACAAGTACCAGATAGAATTGGGCTGTTGGTCACAATTGGTCTAAAAGTGTAAGAACCACCCACAGCCCAGTTCTGTCCAGTTCTGGTGCAGCAGAGCCACATGGCCCATGCTGGAGGTCTGCTCAATCCCTTACCCTGGGTTGAGCCCCAGCCTGCTCAACAGGGTTACTTGGATCTGTACCAGCGAAATCACTGGTGCAAGTCTGAGAAGCCCTATGTAGGAATTTCAAGCCCAGGAGGAGGAATAGGATACAGAATTCTCCAGTGGTACTGATCCCACCCTCCTGCTGGGCCTGATCTGCCGCCCTTCCCCTGCTCTGTTACACCCCTTGCTACTCTCATTCTGCCCTCCCTCTGCCCTTGCACCACCAGGCGGGAGCTTGCCTGCTCTGTTGGGTGGTGCTCCAGGATTCAGTGCCAGTGGGACAGCTCAAGCATTCCTGCTAGTGCTGCAAAGGTGCTTTATGGCATGTTTGTGACACCCTACACCGGTGTAGCAGCCACTACACTGGCATAACCAATGAGTTATGGACCATGAGTTACCTTGTTTCCAGGACGGGACTAATTCGTCAGTACTAAGGACATGTTGAAAAAAGGCATGTAGAATGGAAATGATCAGAAAGAGCTGCATGAAGGTAAAACAGAATTCTCAGAATAGGGCTACTGCTTTTATTCTCCTTGGAAGAAAGCAAAAATGATGCCATAAACAGATAGTCAAACAGACATGGTTTGGTATGGATACGCACAAATCCATTTATGTGATTAATTTTTACTTGTATAGTTTATGTTGTATTAAATAATTATTTTATTACAACTAAAATATAAAAATGAACTCTGTATAAATGCAAGTATGCCCACATCTTCAGAAGCAAGAGATTAATTAATTAGTTAATTGACCCAAACAAAGGGGTATTTTTAACAAACATTTTCACTCCACTGTTAAACACCTCATGTTTTTGCATTTTTCATGAGTGGTTTAGAAAGAGCACAAAAATGTTTATTGTGATGAAAAGAATGTTTCCCTATTGTCAAGACAACCAAGCTGGTGCTGCCTGTCTTGTTGCACTTCACTGCACTGCTCTGAACCACTGTAGCACAGCACAGCAAGACAAACAGTGGCTTATGGCTGAGGCACCTGAGCTAATGTTCTGACTTGCTGCATCACGACAGTTTAATTAGAGCATGGAAAGATGGGGTGCATCTGCCCAACACCTGCATTTCCTTCTGACTGAGGGCAATGCACCACTGTCTTCAGGGATACCTCTGCTGAGCAGGCAAATCTGATTGGCTATGTCATGGTGTTGGCATGTTCACTATGTGATCCTTGATTGCCTCGGATGACAAAGTGAAGATGGAAAAAAGGAAAAAAATGACACCAAATGATCAGCAGAGAAGGAGAACTAACTAACCTAACTACCACCAAATACATTTGCAAGCTTTATATATAGCTTTGTAATAATGTCTTTCTTCTTCAGTAGATTTGTGTATTGATCAAAATCACTAGAAAGGATGGGGCTGGGTGATGTTTGCAATGTGATTGCAATGTGCAGTTCTGACTCTAGTAGTCACAATCTGATGTTCCTGTATTTTTCTCCTCTAAACAAGCTGTAGATGATGCAAGACAAGTTAACGAAAAGGACCCTTTCCCTTCTGTTTCTGGAAATAAAGTGCAACACGCAATCTCTCTAACAGCTCCTCATGCATTTTTGGAGTGGGGGGCTAGCCCCAAATCTAATTCAGAGCATTTCCTTTAAGCTTGACCTGTTTCTGTTCAACAGAGATTTAATCTTTCAGCTTGTGAATACAAACTGTTGACAAAATAGCATTCTTGTATGTTGAAGCAAGGCCTAGCAATGACAGCACATTTTAATAGTGTCATGCAGAATAATCAATTCTTGTTGAGGGCACAGATCAATCCTATCTCTGTCTGAATAACCATTAAATGCAAAAGGCATAGAAAGAGGATGGCATAAAAATGATGGGAAAGGGATGCTCTTGCTGGTATAGCCTGGAGCCTAATTGTGAGCAGGAAGCAGCTATTTGAAATCTCACCTTAGCCACGTACTCAATTTCGTGGCCTTAGAGTGAGGGAGAATTCTTAGAAATAGGTCACCTGGGTTGTGAAGGAGTGTGAGCTATCCCGTTGTATAGCTTTTGGTGATGCTGAATGTGAATTTCAATGTTAGTCATACAAGCCTGCCTTCGATGAAAAATAGCCAATGTACATACAGCAACAGGAAATCTTATTATCTCATTAATGAGCCATTATGTACAGTAAGCCTCGATGCAGGTACCTAGACTATTGGCTTGCTCTGAATGGGGTTGCACTCCCTCTGAAGGAGCAGGTCCGCAGCTTGGGGGTCCACCTGGACTCGCAGCTGCTCCTGGATTCCCAGGTGGCGGTTGTGGCTAGGGGGGCCTTCGCTCAGCTTCGGCTGGTGTGTCAGCTGCGGCCGTACTTGGATCATGCAGACCTGGCCACGGTGATCCATGCCAAAGTGACAACGAGGTTAGATTATTGTAACGCGCATTATTTGGGGCTGCCCCTGAAGACGGTTCGGAAACTGCAATTAGTGCAGAATGTGGCGGCCCGTGTGGTCAATGGAGCTAGGCGGTTTGACTCTGTCAGCCTGCTTCTCCGGGGGCTGCATTGGCTGCCCATTCGTTTCCGAGCCCAATTCAAGGTGCTGGTTTTGACCTTTAAAGCCCTATACTGCTCTGGACCAGGATATCTCAGAGATCGCCTACTTCCATATAATCCGGCACGTCCTCTTAGGTCATCAGAGAAGGCCTTTTTACAAGTGCTGCCTAAGGAGGTATGTGGGGCAGCGGCAAGAAATAGGGCCTTCTCAGTAGTGGCACCAACGTTATGGAACTCCCTTCCCCTTGACTTGAGAATGGCTCCCTCTCTTGAGACTTTTCGGCAAGGCCTGAAGACCTTTTTGTTTAAACAAGCCTTCTGAGTTCATTGCCTTTTTAAATATCTTTTCTATATCTTTTAGTATTTTTACAGGCCTGATTCCTCTATGATTTGCTGTGTTTTGCTCTTTTTATCTGACTTTTTATCTGACTACTGTTTTTATGGGTATCTGTTACTGTGTTTTAATATGTTTTTATTTGCGGTTAAATTATGTTTTTAATCTGTTTTTAATATATTGTAAGCCGCCCTGGGTCCCTTTGGGGAGGAGGGCGGGATATAAATAAAGTTTTATATAAATATAAAACTTATATAAGTTTTATATAAATAAAGTTATAAATATCTGTTTTATAGCACTGCATGTATCAGTACATATTCCTGTTTCACAGAGTCAACATACTGAGGTCAGCCTTAGCTTAGCCTTAGCTGACCAATTAACATCAAAACTCAAGTTCCACAGTCTCCCTGGATTCAGTTGAAAAGGGCAGATAGAGCTGGATATATTCCAAAAACAAAGAATCTCAAAAGCCTATGTTCTGGAGTTATTTCATGTATATGTTAAATAGCACAAGGGTCATAAATCCTGTGGGATTCCAAATAGACCAATAGCTAAAGGCATGAAGGAACCTGGTTCTAGGTAAGAGTGGAGCCACTATAAATCTGTGGACTCTACATCTATCCCAACAAAGTGGTTCAGAAGGACACTATGGTAGATGGTATCAAAAGCAAGAGTTCCAACAGAACTAACAGGAATACACTCTTCCTATCTAGCTCCTGTCATAGGTCATCCACCAGAGTGACTAACAGCTGAATCCTATTAGGGCCTTGCACTGCTGGAACTAGCATTCCATAGCACAGTCCTTTATAATTGTTGTAAAACATGACACACCTTTCAGCATGGCTAGGTTGCCATTGCAAGCTGCAAATGGCCAGGGTCACACACCAGCAGCCTGGAAAGGAGCCCCAGCACTGGTAAGTCAGTGCAGGGGGTGGGAGGGAGTACGGAGTGGACAGAAGGGAGTGGGGAGGTGAGGAAATGGGTGTTGAATGGAGTGGGGTGGAGGACAGACTGAGGTTAGGAAGAGGGCAGTATTGGTGCCAGCACCATTGCCAAAATCCTATCCCCCTTCCCAGCCTTGATCCTCCTTTCCAGGTCCACTTGGTCTTGCACCAGCTAAATTGCTGGCAAAGGTCTGAGTAGGCCCATTAAGGCAGTAAAGGCTTACTTCTAAGCAAAGGTACAAAAGTTTCCTTACCCAGAGGAGACCTCCAGGACTCCACAAGATGCTGTGCAAACTCTGATGGCATAGCTGCACTGGTTGGGATGGGGGTTGACAGGATTTGTAAGGCCAAATCCTGCAAGGACCTTCCATTCTTTCCAGAACTAGTGTCTGGCAGTGCAAAGTCCTTTATGGTAGGAACAAAAGTTGGGCTGCTCCTACATGTTGCTGGGCTACTGCTGCAACTGCCAAAAAGTGTGGTGCACACAGCAGCAGTACTGGGAAGGCTCTGCAGCTACCACTGAGTTGGTGGGTGGGGCATTCCAAGGCCGATTGGGAAAAGGCAGGGGGGATTTCAGTGGCAAATGTGCACATCATATTTTATCCCTCATTTTTTAGCCTGCCCTGCCCCTTTTCTCTCCTTGGACTTATGTCAGCTACATGGGGGAAGGGGGGCTTATGCACAGGTAAATATACTTTTACAGGCATGCACTGCTTAATAACCAGGGACCACATATATGAAGGTTGTCAAAGCACAACAAATAGGCTCTTAATGAGGCAGTCAAGTCTCCCATAGCTTGCAGCAGATTGTCTGTTTACACAACAAAGAGGCTTTAAATGCAAGAGGCAATCTATCACCTATAGCCTGTGCAGCCAGCCAGTGTCTAGCAGGGAGTGCCTGATTACACAATAAAGGCACCAGATTGGACTGAATATTCGATAAATGACCTAATCGCATAACAATGGGGATCAGAATAGGTATCCCCATCATTAACTTGCACACACCTGTACTTACCTCTGGCAGGTCTCCTGATAGCCCTCACTCCTTTAGATGCAGTGCATGCTCCACACTGCATTGGTGCCAATGATTGGGAATAAGATTGGACAGTAAGGTTATTTCAGCCCCAAAGTCAGGCTGAAAGCCAGAGTGAAAAAGATCAAGCTAATCAGTTTCACCCAAGAGAGTCTTGAGTTGGGATGGCACTACCCATTCAAAAACTTTGTCCAGAGCGACAAATTCAGATCATGTGTATCTATTAACAGCCACTAGACTTGTTTTTGATAAGAACTGAAGAGTAATTTATTTCCATATGAATAGCAAGTGGTTGAGGAAAACATAGGATTTGCTTAAAGTTATTAGACTGACAACACATTTGAAATCCAGTGAAGAGTTGTTTTTTTAAAATGTGATCTGCTGAGACCAATAGTTAACAATATTTTTGGAGCAATTAATAGTACAACTCTAGATCCAGCAATAAAATATTTTAACTAGGTGTTAATGCTTCAAAATATTAAGAATTTTTAATATAAGTATCTATTACTATTTTGTAAGCTGTGATAACTATTTATTTTCATTAAAAGGGCATGGGGAAACAAATTGAGACTAGTCTTCTTTAAAATGGTGGAATACAATAAAGTTTCTCCACAAATGTCTTACAATTGCTTCCCCAATCACACTGCCTTAACAAAGCATCTCTACTGCTTGACCAGTCAGTTCCCTCCCTGGCTCTATTAGGTAGTCAAGAAGGTCAAGGACTGAGGGAGCATGTGGTATATTTCAACCTTCAAGCAATATATGTGCATACTGAAGCTGAATCAGCTGAAACACATCCATCAAAGCTGGAGAAGCAGACACCATCTGTAGTTCCTGCTATCAACAATAAAGTCTAAGTCAGAGTGACGCAAGTGATTTTATCAGCATTGACATGAACACACTCAATCTTTCCTTTCAGTGTGCTGCTTAAATGGAGGAGCATTTGATTCAAATTAAGTATATTACTGGCAGCCAAAAGAACAATGCTACTTTAAACAGTTTGGTTATAGGAACTAACAATTTTTGGAGAATCTCATCAATTTACCGTCTCTTTTATTGTCCAGAACAGAAAATGGCTTCAGATATGTGTTTATAATTTTACTCTAATTGTGGAAAACACATGCAGGAATTAGACTGTTAAGCAAATCTGCTAAGGATCATTGGTACTCAAAATGGAATGGTTTGTAGAAGATAAGCCACCATACTGTAAATACTTCATTCTTTGTATTACAGCTGAATCCTATACCTGGCGGTGCCCACAGCTTCAGTGGTGCCAAAATGGCTACTACCGGATCCTATGGGTGCTGGGCTAATGCCAGGAGTCTCCTCAGAGTAAGAGAGCATTTGCTCCCTTATCCTAGGTAATGCAGCCATGGCTACAATGGGTCTTCTTGGAATGAATGAATGAACCTTTATTAGGCATAGATAAAGAAACAGTAAAAGCAAACATAATCAGTCCTAATCCCGTGGTCTTCTTGGATCTGTGTCCACTTCTGAGTGGGCACAGACCTGAGGAGGCTTGTGTTGATCTGCCCAGGCCAGGAGGGAGCATAGGATATTGTGGCAGAGCCTTTGCTGCCATTCCATCCCCCTCCCAGGCCCAATCCTTTCCTCCCTCACCCATCCACTCCCTGCCTCCCTCCTGCCCCAAGAAGTCTTACTACTGGCTGGTGCTGGAGGAGTGCCGTTTGTCTGTCTATGCAGCACTGAAGCCCAGCGCTGGTGGGCCCTCCTCCCTGGGTGCCGTGGACATGCCTTATGGCATGTTTGTGACATCCGGCACCAGCACTGGAGCTCAGCACTGGCACTAGGGTATGATTGGGCCCTTAGACAACAGATTGCAGCCCCCAGTGGACTCTCCTGCTTTCTTTCTTTTGTACTTTGCCTAAAGGCAACTTTGCCAACTTTACACTTTGCCAACACAGATCTTGATGGACATGTCCAGCTATGGCCATAAGGTCCTTCTTGCAATACATTCTCATGAACTATTATGCTTAAAGAACCACCTAAATGTATAGAAAAGCATAGCTTATGATATGATGCAGGTTGATGTTTGGGAATGCTACATATGATGCAGTTTGAGGCACTGAGAGGACTGGGCTTGGTCTGAATGAAATTCATGTGAGAGAGCTATTTAATTTTCTAGAATTCAAATGCTTTCTCTTCAGTGCAAGCCACAGGTGCACACAAGATAGCAGAATTTTCCTATAATTAGAAATACCAGGCAAAGGAGGATTAGATCTTATATAAAACAGTGCAATTTAAATACTTGCTGGTGCACTGTTCTTTCAAGTAATGAGGCACTAGCACCCTGGTAGGAGCAAAATGCATCCCAGAGAAGACTCACCAGGAAACCACAGAACATTGTGTTAGCCAGGACAGCAACCCACTTGGGAATAGAAGCACCAGCTGTCACTGACCCAGTAACTTTAAATAATGTTTGTTATAGCTGCATAGAATTTGTGCATCTTCATAGCAAAATGAAACATGATATAGCTAGATAAAATTCTGGAGATAATGTTTCACAGTTCTCCTTACTTAAGCATACTGTTCATGTACTTTCTGGCTACCCTTAGAGATATTTGCTATTTCTACTGCCTCCACGCCTCCAAATATGGCATAGACAAGCAAGATTGGGTTTAGATGGGCCGCAATATATTGATCAAATACAAAGATCAATGGTGGTCTTAACAAAACTAGACATCCCTTTTAGTCCAGTTTTCTTTCCCTTTCTACTATTATTAACAGTATTTATATTATTAACAGTATTTATATACCGCTTTTCAACTAAAAGTTCACAAAGCGGTTTACAGAGAAAAATCAAATAACTAAATGGCTCCCTGTCCCAAAAGGGCTCACAATCTAAAAAGATGCAAATGAATACCAGCAGACAGCCACTAGAACAGACAGTGCTGGGGTGAGGTGGGCCAGTTACTCTCCCCCTGCTAAAAAAAGGAGCACCCACTTGAAAAAGTGCCTCTTACCCAATTAGCACTATCTATTCCCTCAATGGGAATAACCCCTACTGACTGGGTAAGAGGCACTTTTTCAAGTCTGTGCTCCTCATTTCACAGGGGGAGAATAACTGGCCTACCTCACCCCAGCAGTATCTTTTCTAGTGGTTGTCTGCTGGTATTCTTTTGCATCTTTTTAGATTGCGAGCCCTTTTGGGACAGGGAGCCATTAGTTGTTTGATTTTTCTCTGTAAACCGCTTTGTGAACTTTTTTTTGTTGAAAAGTGATATATAAATACTGTTAATAATAATAATAATATGGGAAATAGCTCTAAACCAGGGGTGTCCAAAGTTTTTGGCAAGAGGGCCACATCATCTCTCTGACACTGTGTTGGGGGCTGGGGGAAAAAAGAATTAATTTACATTTAAAATTTGAATAAATCTACATAGGTTTACATAAATGAATATATTAAAGATGAACTTATATGAATGAATGAATGGTCTTGCAATAGCTCAAGGCCTATAAAAGGCCTTGTACAAAGCAAGGCTAGCCTTTCCTTTGCTGCCTCTGCTGCATCACAGTTGTGAAACTGCAAGCAGTGGCAGGAGCCCCCATCCCACAGCTCACGCAAGAGGTCAAACAGTTGCCCTCGCGCTAAGAGCAGCTGCGTCAGGCCAGTGGGAGCTCCAACAAATCTCCGGAGGGCCAGAGGCTCATTGGAGACTGGGGGCTCCCTGAGGGCCGTACTGAGAGTCCTCGAGGGCTGCAAGTGGCCCCAGGGCTGGGGTTTGGGCACCCCTGCTCTAAACTAACAATTGCCAATGATGATCACAGGTTTTCAATGCCAGCCCCTCTAAAGGAGGCTTGAAGAAGATCTGGATTGCACCGCCCTGAAACTGACCAGCTTTTGAAGTTGGCTTTACAATCCTTTACAAGGGTTTCTGAGCCAGCATCCTAATACCAAACAGCCGCTAGGGACCACTAGTTCTCCCTTCCCCTTTTGCCCCTTCCACTTCCTCAGGGTGTACACTAATCCCTAATGCCCAATCCACACTTACCTGCCAGCTGTGACCACCTGACTAAATGATAACCAACCCACTTGATCAGCCCAAAATAGGTGAAAAAGCTCCCTGAGGGAGACTGAAAAAGGCAGAGAAACCAAAAATTCTTACTTAGCCTGAAAAAGATGACCAGCTAATCCCAGACTGACCTTCTGGGTAGGTAGACAGGCTGACGCCTAAGGGGCAGGCAGTGAAGTGGCTGACAATGCCACTGAAGCTCCACCCTGTTGCCCAAGCAGTGCCTATGAACTGTTTTCCTTCAGCTTTCCTGTGCCGTGATTGTGTGGGACAAAATACTGACATAGTCTTTGCATTTGGACTCACTATAACATATCCGTTTTACCCAGTTAAATCCCCTTCTCTTATATGTCTCACTAGGAGAAGTATTGACTTAAGGTTTGCGTAACAAAGTACATTCAGAGAAACCATCCATCTACTGAAGTTGGAGCTTTTTAGAAATTACATTTTGAAAAAAAAGAATGCTGACCATCCAGTCCTAGGCATGTCTAGTCAGAAGTAAGTGTTCAGAGGGCTTTCTCCTAGGTAAGTATGCATAGGATTGCAGCCTGAATAAGCAATCAACCATTTATGTAAACCAGAGGTACTTCTTCACTAGGCCAAGATACACGTCAATCAGGCATTTGGAATATATAGAAGTCATGTTTGCATCTTGTTGGTCTTCTTCTTGATTAGACAGTAGGACTCCATCATGCCTCTTTTAAACGCTTTTGATCGCAACTCAACTTCAGTCTCTGCTCAATTCTTTATAGTTTTCACTCATCTCATGCTGCTTTTGATTTTTTGGGGTCAGTATCTATGAGTGTGTTGCATGCATATGTGCACCGCAGACACTCGCCTATAAGTCGATCTCACAGATAAGACGAGGGCAGGTTTTGAAAAATCATTGAATTTGCTATGACCCTCGGATAAGTCCGGGGTTTAACTTAGGGAGGTGTCTGACTATAATTTTGTCTGATTTTACCCGAGGTCAGATCCTGAAAAATAACCTCCCAGTAATTGTTACCTAAGAACTGTACAGTCACTAATTTATCAAAAACACAGTGTATATACATAGTCTGTATACATCTATACATACATGTATACATACACAGTATGTATACATACATACGTACAATATGTATACATCGTATAGCAAAAACAATATTAAAAATAGTCTCTAATTTATTAAAAACTATGATCTCTCATAGATCGTAAGATACATTTTTATTCACTAATTTTTTAAATTGTTCTCTCAACAACCATTTGTAAACACTATCAGAGTAAGGCCACAATCCCATCCACACTTTCCTGGGAGTAAGCCTCATTCTTACTTACTTACTTCTGAGGGACTTACTTCTGAGGGACTTACTTCTGAGTAGACAAGCCTAGGATTGGGCTCTAAGTACACTGGAAACAGCATACCAGTAGAACCATTAATGAAATCCTCCTTTAAAGTGCCTGGTGCCTTAAGCCAAAGGCTCTCTGTAGAACATACAACACACAACTGGAAGTGTGCAATTCAGTTCACAGTAGAGAGACAAGCTACAAGGAGTGACTGAGCAAGTGCAGCTGCACATAGTTGCACCTGATTTACTTGGAAGTAGACCCTCTGTGGAGGAAGGGCAGTGGCGCTCCTGTGGAGGTCCTGGCAGGGGGGATACTGCAGAAGGAAGCATGCTCTCCTAAAAGCTTACTACATAAGCAGCTGTTGCAAGTGCTTCCTAGCTCCTGCCAGCATGTAGCTAAGATCTCTGGCTAAAATACCTGTTGCTGCAGAATAATTCTACTTTCAATTCTACTCTCTGATTTTCCTGTGTTTTGCATCTTTGCAAGGTCTCCAGGACTCTTCCAGTGAAAAGGACACACACACACAGGGAGATTGCTTCTCTCTTTCTCACAGATACTCCCCCCCCTCCCCACAGACACAAATGCAGGGACTTTCCCCCTTCAGTCCAACTTCATTGGTGAGGATAGGGAGAAATGAGGTTAGCAAGGAGGTTTGCAAAAAGTTTTGCAAAGGAGAGACTGAAGTGTGATTGTATACAGTAAGGGGAGAGGTGGAGAGGAAAGCAAGAGGAGGGAATAGACTGGGAGCCCAATCCTAGACATGCCTACTCAGAAGCAAGTCCCTTAATAGTTAGTGGGGCTTACTCCCATGAAAGTGAGGCTAGGATTGTAGCCTTAACTGTTTTAAGTGCTCTCTCTCTCTCTCTCTCTCTCACACACACACACACAAACTTTTCCTTTTATAAAAGTTAACTCTTCCTCTCCCCCCCAGTACAACTTCATCAGTGGTGAATGATTATTGGGAGAGGGGCTAGCAAGCCTCAGCTTAGCAACAGAGAGTTTAAAGTTTGGATTCAATAAGGGGGAGGGGGCAAAAACAAGAAGGAAAGAGGAGATGGACAACCCTTTCAATGGCTTGAGAAACAAAGGTACAGCCTTCTGCAGGCTGCCTCTCTCTCTCTCTCTCTTTTTACAAAGATCACTCTCCCCCCCCTTCCCCACCCTGTCCAACTTCATCTGTGGGGAGATGGGAAGGGGGTTAGCAAGTTGGGCTTTCCAATGGAGTGCTTGAAGTTTAAATACAGTAGGAAGGGGGGAAGGGGGAACAAGAAGGAAAGAGGAGATGGACTCAGCTGTTTCAAATGACTGCTTCTCCTTTGCTCAGATGCCCCCTCCCACACACAGCTCATTGTCTCCTGCTCTGTCTTGGGTGCTGCTCCAGAGATGCCTCTGTGGGCGCTGGTGCTGAGCGAGGGGGGCTGCTGATGGCTTCGGTGGCAATTGCCCTGCCCTTGGAGCTTCTGCAGCTGGGCAACAGCCTGAAGGAGCATGTGGAGCACAGCAAGCAGCTGCAAACGCTCAGCAGCATCCCAGCCTGCACAGCTTCCTCTCAGCAGGGATCACTTGCTCCCTCCATCCCACAATAGTGATTGGCTGGCTCACTCACTCCCCCCCCCTTGCCTGCCCCGGAGATAAGGCGGGGCAATGATTCAGGCTGCTTTTCTGGGAAGAAATTTTTCAACTTATAGGTGAGTATCTACGGTATGTATATTTATGCCCCCCCATGCATATGGTAGATTTGCCATAATATCTTGTGCCCTTTTAATGGATCTATATATTCAATGAATCCTCAAAAGAGCCACAAGGCTCAACTTTTAAATCAACCAGCTTGACAAGTAGTGTACAGTTTGTTTGCATAAGCAGCCATGGCTTGATCTATGTGGCCAGGAAACCATGGTCTGGATCACGTTTTGTCCTCTTTTCAAATTTATTCCCAAGAAAAATTTGGGCACATTTTGTGGAAAATGTCTGAATTGTTCAACATTTTATGAGTCACAAGCAGATTTAATTTGAATTTACGCTCAGAAGAGTTTCCCACTGATGAATTAGTAGACTTGAGATTTTGAGTTAGCCTTGTGTTGTACAGTACCCTTGTAATTTTCCTTTTCTTAGAAGTGCGATTGGAAATCTCATGAGAATTTGGAGTTGAAACAGAAATAAAGTGCTTACCCATGATTAACACCCATCATGAGGTGCCATACCACTTGTGTGTAGTTGTAGCATAGTGGCCCACACACCTGCTTGAGGGCCAAATCCTATCCAACTTCCTAGTGCCACTGCAGCCGTGCCAATGGTGAATGCACTACAACCTGCAGTAGGGGGGCAGCCATGGAGGCCCCTCTAGGTAAGGGAATGTTTGTTCCCTTTCCACGAGACTGCATTGATGATGCACTGGCATTGGAAATTTGGATAGGATTGGGTCCTGAGTGACTTATCACTACATGTGAGTGGATCTTGGCACAGACAGTAAATGTATTAAAATGTGATGATAGGGCATGTATGGAATATTTACAAATGTTTCAGCATGGCTGATGTCACATGTTTGGGCTCCCACATTGCAGTTCATGCAGTCACACAGCCTAGAGCAGTGGTTCCCAAACTTTTTGACTGGTGGCTTCCTTGACCTACCAGGCCATTGGCTACAGCTCCCTATTAGGGCTATAGTCCTATGAATTATATAGGATAGTGAGTTTTTCGTGAGGATTCCACAGCTCTTCTGACTGGTTTCCATGACTCTCCAGGGAGCCATGGCTCACAGTCTGGGAACCACCAGCAGAGGGGAAGAAGTTTTCATTTGCCTCAAGTTGGCTGTGCCTGTAATTTGTACAACAACCCTGGCAGAGTGTTTATATGTTTCAAATGCAAGGGCCCACTCTTAACCAACTTTCCAGGGCTGATGCAGCCATGCCAACAGGGCATGTGCTGCATCCTATGGGGAGGGGGGCAGTTGCAGAGGCCTCCTCAAGGTAAGGGAAGGTTTGTTCCCTTACAATGGTACTGCAAAGTTGGAAAGGATTGGGCCCTGGGGCTGCAATCCTAGCCACACTTACCTGGGAGTAAGCACTACTGACTCTCATGGGACTTCCTTCTGAGTAGGTTTGGGCTCTACTCAGCCAGAAGCACTGGCTTGTTGGAGAGATTTAGCCAAACGGTGCCAGAGCTTTCCTTTGGCTTCAACGCCCTCTCCCTTCCTGCCTGGCCAGACACTCCCTCCTTGCTGGCGGGGGAGAAGCAGCGGCTGGGAAGGAGTGCCTGCGCGGAAGCCAGGCAGCCGCTCGCTCGTTTGCTCCTGCCCCTGATCTTGCAGTGTGAGGCCCCACCCCCTCCTCAGCCCCCTCGCCGAGGCTCGCTCGACAAAGCGGAATTCCTGGAGTTGGCAGCAGGGGAAAGTCCCTGCTCCACAGCAGGCGCGCGGGAGAAACACCCTGCCGCCCTCCAAGCCAGCTGGCGCGCGCACACGCAGGCACCGCACTCACGGCACGTGGGAGGCTGCGAGGTCGCCTGGCTGTTGCCGCCGCCTCCTCTGAAGCGAGGCTGCTCGCGCCTGGCTGCCTGGGCCGCCTCTCCTGCTGGCTCGGGCGCGAGCCCTGCAAGCAGGGAACAGGAGCGAGCTGTTGAGTCGCCGGGGAGGGGAGTGCGGAGTCCACAGGGGGAAAGCCCGGTCGCAGCAGCAGAGCGCGAGGAGGAGGACTCGGTGACAAGGAGAGCGGGAATTCCCTCCCTTCTGGGAGGCTGCCGGCGCCCAGCCAGCCAGCCAGCCAGCCGCTCCATGTGTGCTCTCTCCAGAGCGATGCTGCGCCCAGCGAGGCAGCAGGACCGGACTGAGCCCAGCCTGCGCTGAGCGGTGGAGAAGGGGAGGGCTCCGTGCATGCAGCACCCGAACGGCGCCGCGCTCCTGCAAGGATGCCCCGTCCTGGGCGTGCGTGAGGACTTCTCCTGGGGGCTGCCGAGCGCCTGCGAGAGGAGCCGTGGCCGGGCTTGGCCGCCCCCCGTCACCGCGGGCTCCTCAGCAGCAGGAGGCACCATGATCTCCTAAGCGGGGGGGCTCCGCTCTCTCTCGCGCTGCTTTCTCCCCCAATGGAATTACTCGCCGGCTGGAGTTGGAGCAGCTGAACTGAGCAGAGGGAGCGCCAGCCCAGCCCCCAAGTGCACCTCTGCTCCATCCCGGACTGTGCGGAGCGGGACAGCTTGAGCTGGCGGGGTGAGTACCTCGCCTCCACCGGGGCTGGACGGAGAGAAGTCGTGCGGGGTGGGCTGGGACGGAAAGGGCCAGCTCTGCTTCTCCGCCTCGCTTGGCTGCCCAGCCGTCCCATCGCTGCTGCAAGTTGCATTAAGTTTCTTGCGAAGCCTCTGCTCCGGGCTCCCCACTTTGCCGGTTCTGGTGCGGGGCCCTGCCTGCACAGCCCTCCGGAGACGAGCCAAGCCTGCCTTTCTTCTGCTCGGGCTGGCTCTTCTCGAGCCAAGTGTGTGCGTGGGCGCGCGGCGTGCTGATTTGCATTCCGAGTGGGGAGAGCGGGGCTCTCAAGTGCACCGAAGGCATGCTGTAATTCTCCTTGGACGCCACCCAGAGGCATTGGCAAGCCACCCTCCTTTGTCCAGTTTCCCCCTTAGAGGTCTGGGGAACCAGCCTTCATAGGCAGCGTGACCAGATCCTATGGAAGGCAGAGTGCCTGTACACTTAACCCTGTAGTGAAGAGCAGGTGCAACTTTTTAAACCTTCCCATGTTGAGCTGCACCTGCCCAAATTCTCCCTTCTATGCACAATGGTTAAAGGTGCTCTGTCTTCCACTGCAGTGGTTCTCACACATTTAGCTTTGGGACCCACTTTTTAGAATGAGAATCTGTCAGGACCCACTGGAAGTGATGTCATGGCCTGAAGTGACATCATCAAGCAGGAAAATTTTTCACAATCCTAGGCTGCTATCCTACCCAGGAGTGGGTATCATTGTTAAAAGCATATATGTAGTAGCCTGTTAAAAGTACAGATCTGTAACATTTTCCCAAATGCAGTCACATACTAGTCTAATATATAAAAAATAAAATATTGAAATGAATGGGGACCCACCTGACATTAACTTGTGGGTCTCGACCCACAGTTTGAGAAACACTGTTCTGTTTTATCTCCTCATCCTGTTCATAGGTTTAGATCAGAGGTAGGCAAACTTTCAACTTAAGTGATTCTGGGCCTTTAACAATTGTATAGAAGAGGGAATTTCAGCAGGTTCATCTGTGAGATGACAAGCTACACCTACTGAATTTCCCTCTTCTATACAATTCCCTCTTCTGTACAATTGTTAAAGGTCCAGGATCCCTAAAGTTGAAAGTGTGCCCACCCCCGCACTATACAATGGTTAAAGGCACAGGTGCTCTGTCTTCTGTTGTATCTGGTCATCCTGTTCATTGGTTTTAGATGACACAGGAGGCTGAACGTGGCTTGTGTGGTCAATATACTGTACAAGTTCATTCGCTAGTAAGCGAGGTCATTGCAGGCATGTCAAAGTAGTTTCCCTGTGGAAATTCCAGTGGCTGAACGACATGGTAAAATTATCACATCTGACACCGTAATGGAATTCTTGCCATCTGGGCCATTTCCCAATTAAAGGCTAATTCACACCAAGAGGTCTCCGCAGTGGTTCTGGTTGCCTTTCTATCAACAGGTAGGCTTTCTTTCTTTATGAAGCCACTGAAAGGGGCAAACTTGTCTTTATTTTCAGCCATGCTCATAAGTGCTCATAAGCTCATTTTCAGCCCAGATGTCACTTTCCTGATGGTGCACTGCTGTGAAACAGCAAATGCTCAGCTGAATCATTTTAATTGTCTTGGAATGATGACATGAACTTTGGGGCAGCCAAGATAACATTCAGATGGAAGCTTGCAGACTGGGGGATTTCATAAGTGTAATAAGTGTGTGTCTGTGTATGCATTTTCCTTGCCTTTAGAAAATGTTATGCAGTAGGAGTCATAAAATATCTCAGCCATGAGTTATAAAACTTAAAAATGCTTGTCTCCTTGATGAGATTCTTAATATTTTTCTGATATCCTTCTGAAATTGTAGTAGTTGATAGTAGCAGTCCCCTTGTGAAACATAATATCTTGTGTTGTAGCACTTTCTTTATCTGGGTTGATAGAGTAAGATGGTAAGGGGGGAAAGGATGATATAAAATATAGATTTGTAAAAGAAAATCTCAAAAAGTAACAACATTGGAAAAGCAAGTCATTTTTATCCTAGCATTTATGCTTTGGGTTTTCTCCTCCCTTCTGGTAAGGCAAAGTAGAATTCATGCTAAAGTGTTGGATTCACTGTTGTCAAACTGCTTAAAAGGAGTAAGATCAGAGTTGTACTTGGGCAGCAAAGACCATCTTACTAGAATAATAGTAGCAGAGTACTCTGGTGAACTGCAGTACCTTCCTCTTTAGAAAATCATAAAAGTAAACATAGGATCTTATTGCTTGCTTTGCATTCTAGGACACTCTGAAGGAAACATATTTTGCTTCGCTTTAAATTTGGATTTTCTGTGATTATGGTACATAGTGTTAAACTGTTACGTTCCAGGAGTTATGCTGATATACACCACTGTCTATGTTTAACATTATTTCACTCTGAAATATATTTGGATGCAAATAAAGTGACATTATTAACATGAGGTGACTTTATCCACTTTGAAATCAAGATGTAAGAGAGTGAATGTAGTTAATAGCAACATGATTTAACCTGAAGCTGCTTAGGATTCCCCACCTCCACCCCCTTGTTTACTACTAGACTCAGTTGTTGACAAGTCTGTTTAGTCTTGGAAGAAGAACGTGGTCACTAATTTGAATTTTTTTCAGAAGTTTTATCTGGAATACAAAAGTAGCATTGGATCCCCGTTTATTCTTGCTTGTCTGACATAAGACTGTAGAGCTCAGTGGGGCTTGAAGAACTAAACTACATTTTGTGCTAAACACATTGTTTAAGTGATGGGGCTTAAAATGAGAAGTCTCTTTCACAAAAAAAAACCATGGGACGGGGGGGGGGCGTGATGGCAGGGATTAGGATTATAGCATGAGGGGCGGTAGTTTGCTCTTTCTCCTTGAGCAGTTTTCCTGACAAAAATTGTTGGTAACCAGTTATTTGCTCTTGAAATAATTAATATCCACTCTGGTTTTGTTTGTTTTGGCAGAACAGTGTAGTATAGCAACCCTGTTCTGCATCCCTTTTACTACCTTCTGTACAAGAAGCTTTTTGTGAAAGAGACAGAAGTTTGAAGCCCGTTTCTTATTGATGCGGTTAATGTAATGTGTACATTACAAACTTTTTTGGTTTCAAAAAAGTGTGCACTGGATTGCACCCTTAACATTATTGTGGTTCTGGTAATTTTTGCTTCAGCTGCTTCAGTTATAGTCTAATCCTGTGCGTGTCTACTTTTAAGTCCCAATGAATTCAGTAGAACTCTCTCTTATAAGATATGTAACATTGCAGCATTAGAATAGTTCTAGTAGAATTGTAATGCTTAATAGTTGACCTGTAAGGTGTAGTGACACTTTGTCCTTGTTGTAGGATTGGGGAGAAAGTGTGTGTGTGGGGGGGCATCCTTACAATTATCTGATTGTATTTAGATACAGAATGCAGAAATAGGTAAATACTGCAGCCCTCTTCCCCAGTCATCCATGAGCTCCATTCTTCCAAAGACTCTGAGTTCCAAGGTTAGAGCATTCCCTTTCATACTGTTTCATAATCAAACTAGTGTCCTCATAAGGACATATCTCTTACTTAAACATTTCTGAACAGCTTTACCTCAGATCAGTTTCAGCCTGTTTTACCTACTTCAGTTGAGTGGTCTGATATTACTCAGAATGGAGACTTACAAAAAATGGAGTCACTCAGGCTCAACAATATGATGGTGCCTTAGAGCTGATTCTAGGGATTAAAGGAATACAGGTTGAGCCTCATTATTCACATGGGTTCCTTTCCAAGCACTCAAGTAGATGGCAAAAAACGCACTATAGCAAATCAATTTAAAAAACAAAGTTTCTTTGCTCCAGTAATTTTTATATATACATATATTTATATGATAGATGCATGATGAATGAAAAATGATAGTAAGAGGTAAATTTAGAAGAGGGAATTGATTAGGAGATATGTAATGATTTATTAGTTTTAGTGATATATGATGATATATGATTTCCTGCACCCTCTTTTATGTAGTGAAGTGTGTGTTTTTTGTGTGTGTGTGTTATGTGTTATGTGTGTTTGTTGTGTTTTTGGAAAATAATAAAAAAAAGACAATCCATCAATCAGTCATCCTCCAAGCTAGCCCCTCCCTTCACCAATGCAAAGTGATCATCTTTCTTTCATGTGCTAAGGGGGAAGGGAGTGGTCGCCTGGAGAGAGAAGGATTGATGGATTGTCAGCCAGCTGCCCCCCCCCCCATTAAGAAAGCTATTGTTAAAGGACTGTTCAGTTTTTTAAACTGATTTTAAAGGGATGCATTTTTCCCAATCTCCAGGGATCAGCACATTCCTTCTCATTTGCAGTGGCCATTCGTGTTGAGTCAAATCCGTGTATAAAAGATCCGTGTATAAATAGGCTGGACCTGTACGTTGTGATTTTTTTTTCTTGTGGATTTTTGTCATGTTGACTTCGTTAATATTCAAATATGATATACTGTATCCCGGAGGATTCTTTGAAAGGAACTTGAACCTCAGCATACTCTCTTGTGGTCTGGAGAATGCTGGTGCTCAGGAAGTTAAAATTAATAAGATCTCAAATCACTACCCTGCTCCAGCTAGAGAAAGATTATGTGTGGTGACTGGCTAGGTTTGAGGAGAACCAGTCTGAAACAGAGGGTGACCAGCAACAGATATTAGGATATGTCAGCAGGAAGGACTTTGAAAAATTGTAGAAAAATTGTATGCTTATATATTTTCTGTCCTATGTTCCTTCCACGGATCTACACTGACAATACACTGAGATACCACGGATATCCGACCTGCTTAACTTCAACAACATTGTTGAACTTTTGTGCCTTCAAATCTTTCCTTGGAACTGGACTACAAATATAGGACCTGATTTACAGGTTTAACTCATCAGGCAGTTATTGGAGGGTTATCATCAGTAAATTATTGGGAGAGTCCTCAGAGATGCAGGTCCGAATTCTGATTCCTTATAACATCAGGCAGAATGCGATGACTATTTTCTTTAAATATTCTTACAGTTAGCTTAAAAAGTGCAAATGAGTATGTGAAAACAATACCTAAATGTTTAATACGAAATGTTTAATATATTGGAGAAAACAACAACTTTTCACCATTATCAACTATAAGACCTTGGTTAAATTTAACTGGGAAACTAGCAAGATATTAGCTGTTGTGGTAAGCTGCTTTCATTTCATCTGAAATTACTATTAATAAGAATCTTTAGATGACTCTTCTTTCAACAGAAAGTAGTTAACAAAAAAGTTTATACAGCTAAATAAAGAGATACAAGCAACATATACTGGAAAAGATGCTTTGCTGGGGTGAAGAGTGACAATAGCTTTCCCTCTGCTAAATATAAGAAAGCACCACTTTGAAGGGTGCCTTTTTGCCCACTTAGCAGGGATGTGCTTGCTGTGACTTATGGATACAGATGAAATGCTGTAGTGTTGTGGTACAAATTGTGCTTTACATGTAGGGAGCATTGGGTTCTACATGTAGGGAGCATTGGGTTCAAAACACATAGATGAACAGGCCTTGCTGAGGGAGAGTCAGCATGGCTTCTGTAAGGGTAAGTCTTGCCTCACAAACCTTATAGAATTCTTTGAAAAGGTCAACAGGCATGTGGATGCGGGAGAACCCGTGGACATTATATATCTGGACTTTCAGAAGGCGTTTGACACGGTCCCTCACCAAAGGCTACTGAAAAAACTCCACAGTCAGGG
Organism: Tiliqua scincoides; assembly: GCF_035046505.1. Lineage (NCBI taxonomy): Eukaryota > Metazoa > Chordata > Lepidosauria > Squamata > Scincidae > Tiliqua > Tiliqua scincoides. The sequence goes on from NC_089822.1 coordinate 197,048,626, forward strand.
AATTAGAGGACAGGTCCTCTCGTGGATTGAGAACTGGTTGGAGGCCAGGAAGCAGAGAGTGGGTGTCAATGGGCAATTTTCACAATGGAGAGAGGTGAAAAGCGGTGTGCCCCAAGGATCTGTCCTGGGACCGGTGTTTTTCAACCTCTTCATAAATGACCTGGAGACAGGGTTGAGCAGTGAAGTGGCTAAGTTTGCAGACGACACCAAACTTTTCCGAGTGGTAAAGACCAGAAGTGATTGTGAGGAGCTCCAGAAGGATCTCTCCAGACTGGCAGAATGGGCAGCAAAATGGCAGATGCGCTTCAATGTCAGTAAGTGTAAAGTCATGCACATTGGGGCAAAAAATCAAAACTTTAGATATAGGCTGATGGGTTCTGAGCTGTCTGTGACAGATCAGGAGAGAGATCTTGGGGTGGTGGTGGACAGGTCGATGAAAGTGTCGACCCAATGTGCGGTGGCAGTGAAGAAGGCCAATTCTATGCTTGGGATCATTAGGAAGGGTATTGAGAACAAAACGGTTAGTATTATAATGCCGTTGTACAAATCGATGGTAAGGCCACACCTGGAGTATTGTGTCCAGTTCTGGTCACCGCATCTCAAAAAAGACATAGTGGAAATGGAAAAGGTGCAAAAGAGAGCGACTAAGATGATTACGGGGCTGGGGCACCTTCCTTATGAGGAAAGGCTACGGCGTTTGGGCCTCTTCAGCCTAGAAAAGAGACGCTTGAGGGGGGACATGATTGAGACATACAAAATTATGCAGGGGATGGACAGAGTGGATAGGGAGATGCTCTTTACACTCTCACATAATACCAGAACCAGGGGACATCCACTAAAATTGAGTGTTGGGCGGGTTAGGACAGACAAAAGAAAATATTTCTTTACTCAGCGTGTGGTCGGTCTGTGGAACTCCTTGCCACAGGATGTGGTGCTGGCGTCTAGCCTAGACGCCTTTAAAAGGGGATTGGACGAGTTTCTGGAGGAAAAATCCATTATGGGGTACAAGCCATGATGTGTATGCGCAACCTCCTGATTTTAGGAATGGGTTAAGTCAGAATGCCAGATGTAGGGGAGAGCACCAGGATGAGGTCTCTTGTTATCTGGTGTGCTCCCTGGGGCATTTGGTGGGCCGCTGTGAGATACAGGAAGCTGGACTAGATGGGCCTATGGCCTGATCCAGTGGGGCTGTTCTTATGTTCTTATGTTCTTACGTATTTTCAGTATCTCCAGGAGCAGGGATGAGGAAGAAATCTGAGAGCCTGCAGAATTGGCCTGGTGACCTGCCAGCAGCACTGATCAGGTGACTGTGGATCCTTGAAACCCCTGCATTCATAAAGCTATTGTGGTATAAAACTCAAACTTCATTTACCCAAAAAGATTAAGATTTTGGTATTGTATTTCTTTTTTGTGCTTGTGTAAATCCAGGTATTTGAATTGTTTTCTGTTTGCTCTCTAGTGGACCTGTTCTGTGTTCAGGTTTCTGCTGAGCCGTTGATTCATTAGGTTTCCTTGAATAAATATCAATATGGCTTAATTCTGGGCTTAATTCTTCCAGTTATGGGCTTGTGTGCTCCTTCCTCCCCTCATACATGCTTCACTCTCTGTTTTCTTTTTGAAACGAGCCTCAGTGATGGCTGGATGTCTCAGCACAAGTACCTTAGTTTGAACTAGATTTCACATTCTGGTTTGGGGAGAATGTGCTAACCATAGCCTGCCAATTCAGAAGTCAAGACAAATGATGGCTATTGTCAAAAAGAACACGAGGAGGAAGAAGTGTACATAGTTTGAATGATAATTTAATCTGAGTCTAACAGCACAATCCTATACATGCCTACACAGAAGTAACAGCCCAATTCTGAGCTTCCTGACATCCGCTAGAGCAGTGGTGCCAAAGCAGCTACTGCTGTATCCAGCGGGCACTGGGAAGCAGCCAGAGGTCTCCTTGGGGAAGGGAACTTTTCATCCCCTTCCCCTGGCAAAAGTCGGAAGCCCTGCCATGGGACTTCTCAAGTCTGCACTGGTTATTTTGCTGGTGCAGACTTGAGAGACTTCATGTTGGGCCTTCCGGACTAACACGTAGTTCAGGTTATGGTGGAGCAGAGCTCCGCTGATCCCACTCCCCTCCTGCCTCAGTTCCTCCCCTGCCCCTACCCTTGTTCTCCCCTCTCTCCACCCCCCAGAGGCTGCACTTCTGACAGTTGCACTTACCCCCCAACAGTGGCATGTCCTATTCCTGCTGGTGCTGGGCACAGTGCTAGCACTCCCTGATTACTGGGTGCAGTAAACGTGCTTTACAGCATGTTTGTGGTATGGGTGCTAGGGTGCTAGGGATCCGCGCCAGCACTGTGCCAGTTTAGGACTGAGGCCCTAAATTCCATTATGTTCAATGGGGCTTATTCTCAGAAACATGCGTACAGGATTGCAACCTTAGCTGCCGTTTCTTGCAGGATTGCTGTGGAATGAAATCAGATATAGATTTTTAAAAGGTTCGAGTATTAAAGTACTATATAAGTGAATGCAGGCTTAGAAGGCACACTTATTTTAGCACAAACGTTCCACTTCATCATAATCAACTCATTTTTTTGTGACTGACAGAAAGAATGTGTTGTCAGTAGTTCTTGTATACTGTGGACAACTGGTAACAATAACCTGAAAAGACAGCAAGCCTCAGCTGGACCCTTTTTTTAAAATGAAAAACAAAAAAGCAAACAAAAAACCCCAACACTTATTCTAGCATTATCAAAATAGTAACTGACAGGCTGTCTTGTTGTTTCTCTAGAAAACTCTGACAGCATGTTACTTTAGGCAGTACTGATGACAGACTTTGATTTTTGAGATAATTGAAAATGGTTAAATTTTTATATTTGAAACAACTAGAAACCCTTGACACATCAACTCCTGCAGGTTCAAAATAATAGACAAATGATGCCTATGTTTGCATTTGAAAATGAAATGTTTATGTACCAGAAGGTTGTAATTTACTCTTTATTTAAATCATTAAAATGTTGGATTGTTAACCATTTTAAACCATTAAAAACTGCTGGTCCAAATGGGCTCATTATGCTTGACTGAGGCTGCAATCCCATACACACTCACCTGGGTGTAACAGCCCAGTCCTGAGCTGCCTGGCATCCAGAGGAACAGCAGTGCCAAAATGGCTACTGTTGCATCCTGTGCATGCCAGGAATCCGCTGGCATCTCCTCGGGGGAAGGGAACATTTGTCCTCTTATCCTGGGAAAGGCCCAAGCCCTGCAATAGGGCTACTCAAGTTTGTGCTGGCTATTTCGCTGGTGCAGAGGCTCTGTGCTTCCTGCTTCCTATTAATGTTTGGTTAGTCTTCCTGTAGTGTGCAGGCTGGGGAGGGTGGGGGGCTGCTATTTATATAGGGTTCTTCCTTATCTGTGGTTTCTATATCTGTGGTGGGGGGGCAGACAAAATGAACCTCTGCAGATATGGGGGGATGCCTGTATGTGCCCCAGATACAGCATGCCTCTCATAGTTTTTAAAGAGACAATATGTATTTTCTGGATGCAAGGGATTTTCAAGGTAATTTCGAGTATATATTATTCAGTAGGTGCTGACTTCAGAACCTAGGCATCATGTAAGATGCTGACTGACTATAACATAGAACCAACAATCCTAATTTTTGTTTTAAGGAAGCCACCATTTATTTCCCTAAATAATTAAGAAAAATAGCAGCACTCCTTTCTTCCTTTCCTGACTTTTGTCTATAATCTGCTTAGCACAAGTTTGTTATTGGGTATTTAGGTGCATCAGGCTTAAAAAAGACAGGGGTCTTTTAGGAAACTTCTATTACTGCATTTGTCACCTAGTAAATGACCTCCTCTAGTTTTGGATTTTTGTAAAATTAGTTTTTCTCATACAAATAAAGTGGCCATTTAATGTCTTTTTAATATAAAATTGCATGGATGAAAAGATAGGTAGAAATTTAGTATTATCCAGAGCTTCAGGGGAATCCTTCCTGTCATGATATTTGACAGTTTTGCTCTTCATGTTAATTTCAATTTTCATCTAAAAGTAAAACAGTAAATAGAGGAAGTCTATTGTTTGATAGGCATCCATGGAATTTTTTCTCACTAATTTTCTTAAGTAGTAACAGATACCATGTATACGCCCCTACTTTTTCTCTTAATTTTCAGATTCCACATTCTTTTAAATAAAAGTCAGGAATTCAATCAGAGGCTCTGCTGCCATCTTCCACTCATTCACTCACTGCCTGCCTGCCTGCCTGCTTGCAGTATTAGAAGCCGGGCAGTGATAATGTCTCCAGTCTTAATGTATCTCTGGGTACAAGCGTCTTGCAACTCCCTTTGCATATTAGATGCTCTCCTTGGAAGCAGACAATGACACTATCATACTGAACTGATGGTATTAATAGCCATAGAAACATGCATTTGATGAGTTGCATTTATAACTGTTCCATAATGAGGACTGCAGCCACAGTTGTTTTAGTCACACTGGAAATGAAGGATGATGAGGCATTCCTGGGAACTTCATTTGGCCAAGAGTTAACTAAAAGGCTCCTTGCCTGTTGGGCTCTTTACCTGATAAAAAGCTTTTCATAAAAGTTTGTATCAGTCCAATGACTGCTGAGTTCTTTGGAAGGCGTGCATGGGAAACAGGTTTGGCCTTTCTAACTTTTCAGATAAGGCATTCTACCAAGAATAAGACTTAAAGTTTCATTCTGAAAGTACAGTACTTTACATGTACCATAGAGAAAATTGTGACCACAGTTTTACAGTAGGAAGAATTGTAAAGACCAGGTATGAAAGGCTTTGGCTAATTTGGAAAACAAGGTACAAGGGATTTTTTAAGTGGCTTTTCTATTTGATATTGAAGTGAAAACAGTGCTGCATATTTAGTCCTATGGTGAAATTCAGGTCTGTACAAAGCTATAGTGTGTTACTTGTAGCTTTGTTTTCTTGGTTCAGTCGCTGCTTCAGGGCAGGCCTCTTGGATTGGACTGAAATCCTCATCCTTGTTAGCACTGTTAGGACTTGGAGAAGATTTAGCTCCCAGGTTAGTTAGTTTGGTGTTCTCTGTGTTAGAAACAATGTTTTAAAAAATGTTTTATCCTTGGAGAAGGTCAAGTCAAAAGTTCCTTTTGAAGTAAAAAGAGTTCAAAATTGCCACTCTTGCCTCTTGCATTATCTTATCTCATTTATATAGCTCCAATACATTTATGACTAAGTCAACTGTATTGTGGCCTCTGTTCCACAGAAGTCTGTAGTAGAAGTTTATGTGGAAAGCTGTGTAATTTTAACATACATAATTGAATAAGAGCCCACTCTATGCATGTCTACTCAGAAGTAAGTCCCATAACAGTCAATGGGACTTTTTCCCAGGTAAGTGTGGCTAGGATTGCGACCTAACAGCACAATCCTATACTTTTCACTAGAACCTTAGTTTATTGGGAATCCAGCCACATAAGATGTATTTAATTGGTGAAATTACAGGAAACAATGTTGTTAATTAACATGATAAAAATAAAGGCACAATAGTTGTAGGAGAAACCAGTTTCTTTATAAATGGGATGACATTGATATTCAACAGGAACAGATCATTCAAAACCTAGTAGGCATTTGGGACTTCATTCTTGCTGTTATCAAGATTCTTGACAATATTCTCATTCGGTTCAGTGGCATAGACTTGAGACTAAAGCAATTAATCACCATAAAGCAATGGTTGTTGAAAGAGTCAGTATAAGAATTGGCACTACTAGCTGTGTTAAGATAATTTCCTACCCCCAACAATTTGTTCTTAATGCATTTTATTTTATTACATGTTAAAAATCACTGAGATCACTCCAGAGTTGTTGGTCCAACTAACCTTTTATATTTTAGTATTGAGAACCATGGTGTAGATCACTTATGTACATGAAGTGTTGCATGCGGATACATTTTCCAGGAGCCAGGGTAGTGTAGTGATTTTGGAGGTGAACTTAGACCTGGAAGATCCAGGTTCGAATCCCCCCTCAGCCATGAAGCTTCCTGGGTGACCTTGAACCAGTCACCTTCTCTCAGCCTCACCTACCTCACAGGGTTGTTGTGAGAAACAAAAGGAGGGGAGCAGCTGTGTACACCGCCCTGAGCCCTTTGGAGGAACGGCAGTATAAAAATGTAAACAAATAAATAAAATGAATAAAATTTTACACTTAGCCAGGCAGCTCAATCCTATTCAGTGCTGGTGCAGTGGGGCCACACGGCCTATGCCATATCCAGCACTGAAATTGAGCAGGCTGGAGGTCTCTTTGGAGTAAGGGAACAAATGCTCCCTTATCACGTGTTGAGCCCCAGCCCGCCCAATGGGGCTACTCAGTTTTGTGCCTGTAAAAATGCTGGTGCAAGTCCAAGAAGCCCCATGTAGGGCTTTCAGGCCCAGGACAGGAGTTAGGATGTGGCGAAACCTTCTCTGCTGCCCCAACCTCTCTCAGGTCCGAATCACCCCCTTCCCATCATCCCCAACACAAAACCCTCTCTCCCCACCACTGTCCCACTCTCCCCCCACTGAGTACCATACTCACTGGTGTTGGTGGCTGTTCCTTGGGGTTCAGTGCCATCAGAATGGTGCAGGCCTTCCTGCCAGTGCTGCTTACTCGCAGGGTGTCAGAAAGAGCTATACAGAAATTTTATGGAAATTAGCAGTCAACGTGATTAATAGGTAAGCATCATTGCCAGTAATATTTCCATGTTTCTATCTAATGACCTCATGCTTTTACCTCTGAGAGGGAGTATAAATACATCCATTTTGTATTAATATTCAGTATCCCAAAATAAACATATGCCCAGGCCTAGTGTTTTGGAGAGAAAAAACTTAATTGATATCATGCTGCTACTGGAGCAGTGGCATTTCCAAAGTGGGGCACAGCTTTTCAGGGCTCCTCCTTGTGCTGTGCAAGCTGCACCCCCCCTCACCATTGGAGCCATTCCAGGCAGTGAAGCAGTGTGGAGGCATTGCTCTCACCACCCAGAAGGGCTCTGATGGCAAGGGGAAGGGGTGGCTTGCACAGTGTGTTGAGTTGCCTTGCAAAACTTAACACTGAGCCCCGCTCTGGAACGCCACGGTCCTGGAGAAAAGACAGTTGTGAGGAGTTCGTACCCTGTTGGCTAAATATACATTGACTGGAAAGAGAAGGACATTCAATTCCATAGCCAAAATGACACATAATTATTGTACAGTTGGTTCTTACAGAATTTTCTTAGGTAGTGAGGTTGATTTGTTTGAAAAAGCCCTTCTTATGTATTGCATCACAATTATTTCTGAGAAATTGCAATTTATAGGTGTCTTTGTGAGGGTCTCTCAAATAATCATTCGACTTCCCCTGATACACAGTTTCCACCCAGGGACTGTTTTGACTCCAGTTTAGTGGCTGCCAGTCTATTTCCTTTCTTTCCAATTTTGTCTTTAACTTTAGGAGCTGGAGAGTGACCACAAGCAGGTGCCTGTATCTTACAAAGTGGTCTTTAGCCTGTGAAAGGTTATGCCACAATGAAATTGTTAGCCTTGAAGATACCACAAGATAACTATTTTGGTAGAAACAGAGTAATATGGCTACTCCTTTGGAATTCTTCATATCTGTAGAAGTGTTGCACTGCAGTTCCCTCTGCTTCTTTAAGGATACATGCTGCAGCTACAGGGTAATATTGTGCAACACTATGGTGGCAACAGGAAGGCAGATAACTGTAGCTGTTGGGTGTCAGATATAAACCTTGGCTGGAAGGAGCAGGGATTCATCATATATGAAAAATACAGAAGACATAGGCCTGCATCATAAGCCTAACAATTGAATTGGTTTTCAGGTATTTACTATTAAAGTAGCAAAGCTGCTATCATTATGATAGAAATGGTGGTGGAGAGAGGGCTTATCTGCTACACTCATCAATTTTGTTCAATGGAACTTTACAGGAACCATTGAGAATTGATATCTGCTTATAATCATGCCCCTTAATTTGCATAGTCCTGTTTATTGGCCATGCTGAAGTGTGACAAAGAGATGAAACCCTGGAATTGCCATTGAGACAGGACAGAGGTGATAACTAGTGGAGAGTTCTGTGGACCTAGAATCCTGGATCCTGCCTTGTTCACAAATAAACAAGTAGCATTGGTGACCAGAGGCACCTTTTGTGAAGTACATTAGGGCTGTAGGTTCTGTCCCTTTTTGGAAAGCAGATGTCTTGTCACATTAGTCCAGGGTTTCTTAAAACTTTTCAGGAGTAAAACTCTTGAAGTAAGCGTGCAGGGGCAGGGAAAAAGGCAGAGACATGATCCCCAGGATCACGCTGCTGCAGGGGCAGGGGGGCTTTTAAAAAATATACCTTACCTGTTGCTGAGGTGCAGGGAGCCCTGCAGCTTGTAGAAAGTGAAAATAGCTATTGCTACCCACTTCCAGTTTAGCAACTGCATCCCGGAAGTGGGCTTCAATTGCTATTTTCACTTTCTACAAGCTGTGGGGAGCCCTGCAGAGCACTCCATGGGGCTTCTTGCATCCCTTGGATTCCAGTAGCAAGTAAATTATTATTATTTTTTTTAAACCCTGACTCCGCAGTGGCATGATCCTGGGGATCATGTCACTGCATTCCCCGTTCTCCGCCCTGCCACTTAAGGGGGCAGAGGCTATGGTCCTCAGGCTGGGACACTGCAATACCCCAGTTTGAGAACTACTGCATTATCTATGTTTTTGTAATCTCCAGGTCTAAAAGTGATAATGCACTTTAAATGGGGCTGTCTTGAAGTTAACTTGTAAGCTACAGTGGGAATAGACTTCCATTGTTTGCCTCCTGATGACTATGAGAAAGTGGAAAGCTTGTCCATCCAGCATTACAGTTGCAACTGCCTAAGCTGCTTGTTAATTGGTTCAAGGAGGAGCTGTAGCTCAGTGGTGTGAGAAGGTATGCATGCAGAAGATATAGGGTCCAATCCCTAGCACCTTCTGGTAGGATAGATAAAAACTCCTATCTGAGCCCTTGGAGAACCACTGCCAGGTCAGTGTGAACAGTACTGAGCTAGATTCCTCTGTCCATAAAGAGTGATGGCTTACCTTTTTAAAGTTCCTTGGCCAAGAATCCAAATATTCATGAAGAGTTTCACATTATACCATCTCCCAATTTACCTTTATATAGTAGGTAAGAACTTTATCTATGTATTTTCACTTTGTGACATAGAAAATTGACTGCTAGAAGTACAGCCTGAAGTACAGCTAGAAGTACAGCCTGTGGTTGCGCTGAAGCCATAGAATGTTCTCCTTTTGGAGGGTACATGGTTTCTTTCCTTTTTTGCCTGCACCTTATCTGTCCTTCCTCTTTAAGTGAGAGGCAGGGAGAGGAGAGGCTGAGATAGAGTTTCATTGGCTTTGCAGGAAAACAACATAAGAAAAGAAAGTGGGAATTACTTTTCTATTGGGAACCTACAGTGGAAATTAATTAATTTCATTGGGAGTGGGGAATTGATTTGTCAGTGATATGGATTGGAAACTAAGGGCCCAATCCTATCCTGCCTGTGCATCCATGCTGATGGGGCATGCATTGCATCCTGTGGTGTGGGGGTAGTCACAGAGACCTCCTCAAGGTATGGAAACATTTGTTCCCTTATCTCAGGCTGCATTGTGGCTCCACCTGTGCTGGAATGTTGGATAGGATTGAATCCTAAGTGGCTTGCCTTTTGTGAAAAGGGAGTTGTGTTGCTGCAGGGGAGAGGGGCATTACTGTGACTCAGAGTGCCTGCTGGGGCCTTTAAACAGGGACTTCTGGTTTTCATGAAATGTGGAACCAACTGATTTGTTTGGGGATTAGATCACACTGCTGCCCTGTACTTAATTTTGTGACTGTACAAGTGTTTTATCTCATTTTATGCCAGCAGTTTGTAATGGTGGCCCACTAAATTCCTCTGGAAAGGGCAAAAGTAAGATATGATAGTGAAAATATTGCCCCTTTGTTTGTCCCTAGCACCTAGTATTCAGGGAGAAAGAAAATGTGTATGTGATGTACACAAGGTTGTATGATTCCATCTGTTCATGTGAGAGGTGATAGGATGTGCATATTGCCATGTCTCTTTGGTGTTATGTTTCCCCATCTCTACAGTGGTTAATTTATGCTCATTTTTTCATTATGCTTTTGATGTCTACTTTGTACATTTTTTTGTTGTTGAAAATTTATTGCAATGTTGTTGGCATGTTAATATTTCCTAATAATACATCATTATTATATTTTATATAAATTCTTTTTATATGCTTAATTCCTTTGTCATCTACTGCATATAATCTGTGGTTTGGCTCATTATTTTTTAATTTTTATTTTTTAGGAATTGGCTTTGTGTGTGGGCTATTTCCAACTTTCTGGATTATGCTGATGAACTGGAGCCTGATACAATATGTGGATGATTTTGTCTGGAAGTCAGGGACTTGACAGTGTGTGCAATAGCTAGAGCTAGTTTAGGATTACAGCCTAAGTATTACTGAGTACAGTGGGCTTCTGAATAAGGTGAAAACACCCTTTTCCAATAACTATATAGTTTATATTTAGTTGAATAGAGTGTTGTCTGTGGTTCCACGAGATTCTGCTGGTGGGAGTGACTTAACATGGGTGAGAATTGTAATTCATGCACTTTATGGAGACCCCAGCACTATTGGTGCATACTGTAACATGGCATCAGTGGCATTGCCAAGGGGGGCAGGGGACAGTTGCTTTGGGCTCCATGCTGCAGGGGAGGGGGCGTCACTGTGACTCAGAATGAAAACCAGAAGTCCCTGTTTAAAGGCTCCAGGGGCAGTCTGAATTGTGGAATCACACCCACAAGTAATGTCACTTCCAAGGGGGGCTAATTTTGAAGTTTGCCCCAGGTGCCGCAATGGCTAGCTACACCACTGCATGGGATAGCACTCTGTAGCTGTATTCTATTTTTTTCTGTTTCTTACTTGTGTTCACTGCTTTTTTCAATATAGTTTCTCAAGTGCAATCAGATTCATCTATCTGAATACTACCAACAATTAGTTTCAAACTTGAAATGTTATGTATAAGATTAGGAGGATCCTCCTCACACCCACACCCAGCAGTAATGTTTTTCATTGCATTATTGAATAGCATTATTTCTAAGATGAAGATGACATTTAGTTATAATTATATAGTATTATTTCCTGAATGGCAAAGGATGGAATTCAGAAAAATAGAAGGCAAAGAAATTGGCTTGCACAGGTGACATCATTTGACTATAGTGCTTATTGTCTGGGTAATTGAAATCATTTTCTCAAGATCACTTACGCACGTTGGTTCATGACTGCCACGCTTTTGACTCAATCCAGATGGACCCAGCTGCCAGCTGAACATGTCTTCTGCTGATGGCAACTGCTGCAAAGCAACTGTGAAGGGTGCTCTGGCAGTGCACAGAGTAGTGCTCTGCCTGAGCATTGGTGGGAAGGCTGGAGTCTTCCTGCACATGTTGGGCAATTGCTGGCCACCTGGTAATTTCTATTTTTTTTGGGGGGGGGGGGATAGTTTCTGAGACTGGGATGCGTAGCTGGTCAAAGTATCTGACTCAGTGGTTCCCAAACTGTGAGTCAGGACCCACTAGTGGGACCCACTGTTTTTTGATTATGAAAAGATCAGATAACTAATTGCCTCAAGTCCTGAGCCTATTGAAAAGATGCAGTCAAAGAGCTCGGCTCCTGCAGTTTGCAAGTTAGCTGCTAACTGCCCTGCATGGAGCTGAGCTTCTGCTGTTTACAAGCACGTGTAAATATAGAGAGATAAAGTTTGAGGGTCTTTTTTCTGGTCATTATTACTAATAAGTTAAATAAATATTGTTTCTTTTAAGATCCACTTTTTTTTTTTTTTTACGTCTGGTAAACTCTATAGGTTGGTTCCAAAATAATGTCATTTTAAAAAGTGGATCCTGGTGCTAAAAAAGTTTGGGAACCACTGATCTGTCCTGTTTTGTTAATAGATAAGAAAATGCATGCACGGACTTGAAGTTGAAGATATTCATCAGCTCATTTTAGCAACTAGAAGCAACTCCAGGAAAAAGTTTGATAGAATGAAAGACTCCTGTAGAAAGCTGCTGTAGGTGGCTGGAGAGAGTAAGTTAACAAGAATGAAAAAGTATTATATATGCTATTTAGATGTGTTGCATCCCTTTAAAGTAGAGATGCATTTTATATTGTGTTTAGTTTTTACTTGAACAGCCAATATTGGTGGTTAAAAATGTGTTTAATTTCAGTTTCATAAAAAAAAATATCTCAAGGAAGAAAAAATGTGTATGGTTTATTTTTGGTAAGTTTTAGGATTATAGTGAAAGAGACATGAAGAAAACTACTGTGCAGATATAATGCGTCCCTTAATCATGCTTTGGTGGTCAGGAGTGCTCTGTTGGATCCTATGCTCCTCCTTCCATCCTCTTCTTTGTAAACAAATTCCCCTCTCTCTTTTACTGTTGGAGCAAAGCATGGTATAGTGATATATCCCGCCCTTGCTTTTTAAGTAACCATGGTTATCTTCAGAAATAAGCAGAGGAGGGTTTGTGTTTGTGGGAGAAGCTCACAATATGCTCCTAAGCTCCTAACCAAGGTCCCCCCCCCCCAGCATTGAAGGTAATGGAAAGAGTACAGCATTTGGGGCTCTTCAGTCTAGGAATAAGGTGCCTGATGGGAAATGTGATTATCATCAGTGCCCCACATGGTGATGCAATGGCATCAACGTGGCATCTACTGAATCCTGTGAGTAGGTTTTGGCCCATGAGGCCTCCATGGGGTAAGGGAACATTTTTACCCTTGCCCTGGGTTAAACTCCTGCTGGCCCTGTGGGTAAACATAGATCTGCACTAGTGATATCGCTGGTGCGAGTGTGTGTTGATCCATGAAGTTGGATCAGGCCCAGGAAGGGGGTCAGTATTTTGTCAGAGGCTGCAACCACCAAACCTGCTCCCTTTCCAGGCCCAAACTACCCTCTTACCTGCCACTGTTGCCACTCTGTTCCGCTCACCTCACAGCATTCCATCCCATCCTGCCTTCCTTCCCAACCCCTGTGCAGCCTTAACTGAGGCAGTGGGTATCCAGTGTCTGTTGCTGTGCAGACCTGGCTGCTCTCCAATTCAGGCAGTGGCAAGGCTGCCCCCTTTGGCAGAGTTGCATTTGCAACAGCCACGGTGCGCGCTGTGCTGGTGAAATGTGTATTAACTATGTAAACCATGGTGAAATGTGGTTAAGATTGGGCCCTAGGGCATATACAAGTATAGATAGAGGGATGTTATCTTGCACAACAACAGAACCAAGGGTAACAAATTTTGACTGACAGGAAAGTTAGAACAGACAAAGGAAATATTTCTTTACCCAGCATGTAATTAAACTGTGGCACTCCTTACCACAGGATGTGGTGATGGCGTTTGTCTTTAAAAGGGGATTGGACAGATTTATGGAGGTAGAGTTCATCACAGATTGCAAGGGATAATGACTATATGCAACATCTGGGTTTTAGAGGGAAACTACAGGGTAGACAACAAATACCTTGTTGAGTGCTCTGTAAGACATCTGGTGGGCCACTGTAAGATGCAGGAAGCTGGATTAGATGGGCCTTTGGCCTAATCCAGCAGGGCTCTTTTTATCTTATCTACCATGGAACAGTGTGTGTATGTGTCAGATGGTGACGTTCCATTTCTGTTGGAAATTTAAGATTTGCTTACTTTATGTTTTGTAAATGCGATCCATAGCAAATATGTATGATTTTGTTTTTGCTGTACATTGTTCATTGTGCAACAGGTATCCTTTGTTTATAAACTCTTTATGACCTTGTGCTATAAGACAAATAGGACCATCAGGCATTTGTGCTATAGTAATCCAAAACAATTAGTTACTGAATCATTTCCTTACTTAAAGGAGGAGAGAAAAATCACATTTTGATGGCACAAGTCCATCATTGTAAATCTGTGCTTCATTCAAAGTATTGTCATGTCAAGGATTTTTCATGAGTACATAGTGATTGTAGTGAATTAAAAAGAGCAGTTGTTTTGCTATGAAAGTGTGTGGTATCTCTTTATGTTAAAGTGTGAACTTCATGATGCCTGTGAGGCAGAGTGAGCTAATTTTCTGCAGTTATGTTTTTTTTCTGGTTTTAAATATAATGAAAAGGAAAGGAAACAGAACACTGGACTTGTCTCACAGAAAATTAGGTGATAATTTCCACTTTTCTGATTTATAACTCCTTTACTCTTTCTGACATTTACTGTACCACTGCACAGCAGCAACAAATAACTGCATCCTTCATAGAACAGCTGCAAAGGCATGAGCTATTTGGCCATGTCAGGGTGCAATCCTAACCTGCGCTGGAACAGTCAGGCTGACAGATTTGATGCAGGCTGGGGCGCAACTTGGAGTAAAGGGATTTCCTTCCCCTTACCCTGAGAAACACTCCAGGCAGCCCTATGGAGCTACTTGGATCTGTGCCTGCGATTTTGTGGGTACAAATCTGAGCAACCCAAGTAACAGCACTTGGGCTGGGGATTGAGATCCAGCCTGTGCAGCCATGGCTGGTCCCATCCATTTTGGGGCCCAGGTATGCCCCCTCCCACCTCCATGCCTCTTGTCACCCTTTCTCCCCCCCTGTGCCATTCTGCTCAGGCTGGCACAAACCTACCATCTCCGGGTGTGGGGCTGGCCCTTCACATCTGTGCATTGACCTATCTTACTCCCAAGTTGTCGCAAAAATGTTTTATGGTACAGTCACAACAGCTGGGAGCTGGCACATACAAAATTATGCATGGGAAGGATAAAGTGGATAGAGAGATACTCTTTACACTCTCACTTAACACCAGAACCAGGGGACATCCACTAAAATTGAGTGTTGGGAGGGTTAGGACAAACAAAAGAAAATATTTCTTTACTCACCGTGTGGTTGGTCTGTGGAACTCTTTGCCGCAGGATGTGGTGACGGCATCTGGCCTGGATGCCTTTAAAGGGGGATTGGACAAGTTTCTGGAGGAAAAATCCATTACGGGTTATAAGCCATGATGTGTATGTGCAACCTCCTGATTTTAGAAATGGGCTATGTCAGAATGCCAGATACAAGGGAGGGCACCAGGATGCAGGTCTCTTGTTATCTGGTGCGCTTCGTGGGGCATTTGGTGGGGCCACTGTGAGATACAGGAAGCTGGACTAGATGGGCCTATGGCCTGATCCAGTGGGGCTGTTCTTATGTTCTTACTGAAGAAGGTTGAGCAGCAGTGGGAGCACTTAGGGGGTGAAATGGGGCAGGGAGAAGAGGGGCAAAACTGGATGAGGAGGGGGATGAAAGGGGGATTGGGAAGCCGCAGAAGGGGGTGTATTCAGTGGCAATCCACATTTTCAATTTTTCTGAAAATTTCCATGTTTTCTGAAAAAAACTGGGCTTTTTCTGAGCTTCAGAATTTCCGGAAATTTTACATCTCTATATCCAACACCTCCGTATTTTTTCCTGCACTGCTAGAGCCAAGTCGTCGGCGTATCCAAATTTACGTCCCCTTGTTACTGGCAAGTCTGAGATGTACAGGTTAAATAGTGTGGGTGCCATTACAGAGCCTTGTGGGAGGCTGTTGTTTAGCCTTCTTACCTTAGTTGCATTGTCCTCCATTATGATCTGGAAAGATCTGTCACTTAGCATATTGTTGACTAATTGATACAGTTTTTTTGCAGGGGATAATGTGACACAATTAATTAGATATTAATAGTTGAATGGGTTGTACTCACCCGTACTCACTCTCGAAGATATTAATAGTTGAATGGGTTGTACTCACCTGTGAATGTGCATCAAAGTATACATAAGACATTTTAAACTAGTTCATGAGTTCATCAGAGTTGTACTTCTGATATGAGCCTCTGTATCAGCCCTTGGCTCTGCCAACATTTCTGGAAGAGGCTGTGCTTAAATATGTTTGACTTCATAGGGGAAGAGAGAATAAAGGGCCGTAATGGGTGGAGTTCTAAAAATGCAGTTCATTTATTCATGAAGCTAAACTTGGGACCATTCATGCATTGTAATATGTCAGGTCAGTGAGTATTTGTCAGCTTCATTTCCACAGCTTGTTAATTGCTTGTGCTGATGATATTCTTCATGTTTTTTTGTGTGTAGATAGGTATTGGATTAATAGGCCCTTGAGGGAATGTAATAATAATAATAATAATTAATAATAATGCATTAATTTGATGTGAAGAACTTGAAACCGTTCAGATTTCTGCAAATGTCAACAGTGCAAAATTTCTAGGCAACATGTATATAATTAAAGTTCATGTAACAGAGTTGCAAACGTAGAGATGGCTGTTTAGCCACTATATACTTAAATTAAGCATCGGGGAAGAAAGAAAAAATGTAAAGACAGTTTCATATGTGACATTTCTTCAAACACAAGTGTATATTGAAAAATGGTGGTACAGTTTTCTCATACATGTTCTCAGACATTAAAAAAATTGCTTTTTGTACACCTGAACAGAAGTTGTAACTGGATTTCTCACATTAAAAGTCTTTCCTTATGTTGTCGTCATTTCATTTGCTGTTCCCTCCCTAGTGCAAAAGTCTTGCCCTCTGTGTTTTGTAATTCTTGATGATAAATCATATGGCTCATTAACGAGGTGGTCGTTAAACAAGAACTTTGATTTGTATATCAGATGTCAGCCCTTATGCTGAGCATGCTACAGTGTCTGAATTCCACATTTCTCAGAAATTGGTTCAAATGGATTTGAACACTGCCTTTGGCACTTCCCATGTAAATGTGACTTGAAGCAAGGTTCCAGTTACTAATTGTTGGCAGTTTTGTAGAAGTAGGTCACTGGATGGCTTGATACGTTGCTCTTGGATTCTGATCTGCTGCTATAATTTTTACCAAGGTGCCGACTAAATACACAGTATGGGCCAGCTGGTGGAAAGTATCATCAATTGCCTCGGGTCTCCCTGGGTTTCAGTCCACTTGTATAAATAAAGAAAGCATTGCACTGGCTTTTCATGCAGCACGGCTGATATAGGCAGTGGCACCTTGTTAAAATGAAGGACTGTCTATCTTATTACAGATAATGTGAGACAAACTACATTTTCTGCTTTCTGACAATACACTCTGCCGAAGATAAGGCCCTGAGAGAGTTATGTGTGAGTTACAGTCCCTTTAATACTGTTTCTGGAAAACTGCTATATTTTTAAGAGTGTTTTTGTTTGGGGAGGAGGAGGTTGGCAAGTGAAAGTGCACCTTTTAAAGCTGTGCAGTAGGAGAGTTATTTCATATAATAAATATGCCAAGCAGAGAAGGAAGTTCTATTAAATCTATGTTCACAGGGAACAGTGATTTGCACCAAGAGAATATCTAAGAATGTCTTCCTTTAATTTAGTATGAAAGCACCTTTATTACCTAGCACTGTTGTTTTAGCAGATCTCTGCTGTAAGGCTTCTAGTTAATGTTTTTATTATAAAATATATAAGTGACCACATTGGTCAGTTACTTCAAAGACTACCTGAACTGTCTTAAAAGGCTAGAAAACTTGTTCTTTGAGGATCCTTTACGTTGGATGAATCAGAGAATTTTTTATTTTTTATTTTGCACTGGGAGGAGCTCTGAAAGGCCTCACACACTCCTTTTTGCAGGGACAGCACTGTTCCCTGGGTGAATAGGTGGGAAAGCAGGACTATTCAGGCATAAAGCAGCATACCTGAAACTTATGCACTGCCTAATTTAGCATGAGGTTGATGACCTGGCTGAAGAAGTTTGCAAGCTTGATTCAGCCTGAGGGATTTCAGTTAGCCATTACTGCTCTAAATATTTCAGAATTCCAAAGTGCTTGCCCCCACATCCTTTTTTTGTTTTGTTTTGTTAAGCATGTACACTTCTCTAGCCTTTTCTCAGATCATTAGTCATCCATGTTAATCTAGTTTTCATAATTTAGCAGCACTCCTTTTGCACTGTGGTATGCAAACGTGAACACAGTATTCCAGATAAAGTCTTGCCTGATGACTGAAGTGTGCTATTACTTCTTGTATTACTTTAGGGATGCCACTTCTAATAGTGCCCCTCCTCAATTTTCTATTTCAGATCAAAATATATCTGTCTTAAAAAATCTAGAGCAGGAGTGGGCAAACCCTGACCTGAGTGCCATTTGCAGCCCTCAGTCTCCTCCAATTTGGCCTGCAGGGAGCCCCCAGTCTCCAATGAGTCTCTGGTCCATTAGAGACTGTTGGAGCCTATGCTGGCCTGCGACTGCGCGTTCACGGCAACCAGACAAAACTGTGAGCCAAGTTAGAGCAAGGCCTTTTCTAGTCTCCATGTGTTTTCTGCTTTTCCTTGGGGATTTTAACCCCCCTCCCCCATCGCCTCTGAACAACTTATCTCCTTGTATTTCGGACTTGGTCTGTATGTTTTCACTGTGCAAGAGGTGTGTGGCAAACTGTTCATAGTTCTCATGTGGTTCTACATGCCAGTATTATAGTTTATGTGTATTATAAATAAACTCAGTAAAATTCATTCACTCATATAAGTTCATCTCTGTTGTATTCATTTATGTAAATATATTCAAATTTGAAATGTAAATTAATTATTTTTTCCCTGCCCCTGACAGTGATAGAGAGATGATGTGGCCCTCCTGCCAAAATGTTTGCCCACCCCTGGACATTTCTAGAGTCTGGTCCAACCAGATTCTGCTTTTCTCAAGTTTGGAGGCTACCTAAAGAAACCACAATATATGCCCAAAAAGTGTAAGAATTACTGACTTGCTTTTTTCATATGAGACAGCTTGTATATAAGCAAAGGCACAGCCCAATCTTTAACTGCCTGGGGCGCCCAGGCTCGGCGGCACTGAGAACTGCTGCTGCCGGATCCTGCGTGCCCTGGGCTACCGCGGGAGGTGCCTTGCGTGAAGGGGACTTTTGTCCCCTTGTCCCGGGTAAGGTAAGCAGCCCTGCCATGGGGCTATTCACTTTACTGCCAACCAAAAGGTTGGGGGTAAAGGCATTTGTGTAGGGCATGCAGCCCTCCCCGAGCACTGGATCCTGCGGAGTGGAACTCCGTGTTCTCACCTCCCCCGGCACGCCTCCTCGTCACGCCTCCCCCACCCTCTCTCCGCCCCCGCTGGCCTACCCCTCCCCAGAACGCCTCCGCCCCACCCCTGCTTACCGTGTCCGGGAGACCACCGAGCCACGGAAGCTGGGCGACCGCCCCACGCTAGTCCAGCACCGGCTGGCGCTGGACTAGCATTGGTGGGAGCCCAGTGAAGAGGCTCGCAAACGTGCCTTATGGCACGTCTGCGACAGTGCTCGGCGGCACGAAGCCGTGCCGCCAAGCACAGGATTGGGGTCACAGTCATGAAAAGAAAGTATGTATATGGACTAGGCATTGTGAAAGCAAACACAACATCCTTTCAGTTTGCTTAGGATTCTTTACAGCGGCAGATGGACTCCAGTGGAACACAATTCCAGGACATACCCACAAAATTCCTCCTCCATCAGTGAAATTCAAAAGGCATTGGCATCCTTGAGTCTTATATATTCTCAGGGAATTTTCAAGAGCCTACTAGATTTCTCCTATATTTAAGAAAAAGCTTATACTGTCTCATGCAGGCAGGTCCTCCCCTCCTGGGCTTTTCCTTATCCACACTATATGATGAGATAACAGGTCCTCGGCACTGCTTTACACTTATATAGCAAAACAACAGCTGTGAATCTGAGTCTCAGGCCTTGCTAGCTGGAGCAGGCAGGCAAGGAGCAAAAGGGCACTAGTACCTCACAGTTACATTTGTCTTCTGGTATCAAGCCAGTGGATTGGTGTATGTGGAGTGTATTAATCATAAAGATCATATGATGCTTGCTCTTTTGCCAAACCTTTTGAGACATATTTGTAATATTAGAATGGTGCCACCTCAAAGGCTACGGTACAAAGTGAAAAGCTGTATAGCTAGAGGTGTTTGTTTCTGATGAGCAAGGACCCAGTCCTATCCTAGTTGCAGCACAGGTGAGCCGCAACGCAGCCCCAAGGTAAGGGAACACATGTTCCCATTGGCACAGCGACACCAGAAAATTGGATAGGATTGGGCCCTAAGAGTCTTACTGAACACTATGGGCTTTCTTCTGAGTAAAATAAATAGCACTATTTTCAAATATCTCTGTAGAAGTACAGATTTGTATATTTTAAATACTGGAACATCCTTTTTGATTCATCACATCAAATCTTGTAACTCTAGTCACAGATTGTACCCTGTGCTTTCTGTTTCCTACAATTGGAGTAACCATTATCTGCCTGAATATTAGATTTGACACCAATTTCAACCATTAAGATTCATTTATATATTTTTTTAGAAATCAAATGCTCATCTAATCGCTGCATTTCCCGCTACACCTGTGTTCAGCCTGTATGCTAGTCCTTGCTCATGTCGTGTGAATCACAAGTGGAGTTGGCATAGATGATATTGTTTGTAGAGGCAGAGCAGTGATGTGGGCATGAATATCTCCACCACTGGAAAATTCTTTTCCTGCTTACTTAAAGAGGTTTCATCGTATTTAGGCACTAGTAGGTAACAAAGTAGAACTGAAAGACGCTTCTGTGCTAACCTCCCCATAGATATTCATATACAGTAGTGAATTTAAAAAAACATGTATGTTCTCTATCTTGTTACATTTAGTGTAGAGTTCGCAGGTAGTCATAGGTTAGGTGGTATTCAAAGGCATTGACGTTCACTCTAGATACTGGAATATGCTTTTTTGAAAACAATTTTGTTGCCTTTCAGTGTACTTTAAAAAAATTTACTTCACTGATGGAATGTTACTGTTTTTGTAAAACAAAAAACCTTCTGGTGAGCTTGACTCTCCTTCCCGCTCTTGAGTGCACCTTTATCATTCTGAGGTGTTAATTTAAGAGATAATAATAATAATAATACTTTATTTTTATCCCGCCCTTCTCCCTAACAGGACCCAGGGCGGCTAGCAACATATTAAAAAAACAGATTTTAAAAAACATTAATACATAGCAGATAAAAACATTTAAAAACACATTACAGAGGCAATAAAAACAGTAGTCAGATTAAAAGACAAAATAAAAGAGCAAGTCACCGAGGAATCGAGCCTGTAAAAAACTAAAAGATGTATAAAAATGTTAAGAAGGCCAGAAATCAGAAGGCTTGTTTAAACAACAGTGTTTTCAGGCCTCGCCGAAAACTCTCAAGAGAGGGAACCATTCTCAAGTCAAGGGGAAGGGAGTTCCATAATGTTGGTGCCACTACCGAGAAGGCCCTATTTCTTGCAGCCCCCCCCCCGGACCTCCTTGGGTGGCGGCACTTGCAAAAAGGCCTTCTCTGATGACCTGAGAGGGCGAGCCGGATTGTACGGGAGTAGGCGGTCTCTAAGATATCCTGGTCCAGAGCAGTATAGGGCTTTAAAGGTCAAAACCAGCACCTTGAATTGGGCCCGGAAACGAATGGGCAGCCAATGTAGCCCCCGGAGAAGCGGACTGACAGAGTCAAACCGCCTGGCTCCGGTGACCACATGGGCCGCCGCATTCTGTACTAAATGTAGTTTCCGAACTGTCTTCAGGGGCAACCCCACATAGAGCGCGTTACAGTAATCTAACCTTGATGTCACCGTGGCATGGATCACCGTGGCCAGGTCTGCATGATCCAAGTACGGTCGCAGCTGGCGCACCAGCCGAAGCTGAGCAAAGGCCCCCCTAGCCACAGCCGCCACCTGGGAATCCAGGAGCAGCTGCGAGTCCAGGAGGACCCCCAAGCTGCGAACCTGATGTCATCTTTAATTAACTTTCCTGAAGAATTCAATTAATAAGGCAAGGGAAGATGAAGGAAAAAGGAGAGGAAGCATAGTCATTTACACAACAGTGTCAGCAGTGTGATTGTGGGCCTTGTCTCTCCTGCAGGCTACAGGTTCAAATCAGAACAGGATGAAAACCTCACATACTTAAGGGCCCATTCTGTTTGTTCCCCCCTCTCCTGCTAGAGTTTTGCTGTCATCATGGTCTCCCCTTTGCCTGCTTTCATCATGTTTTGCTGTCATCATGGTTCCCCCCTTTGCCTGCTAGAGTTTTGCTGTCATCATGGTCTCTGTGTCAGCAATACGTTCTTCAACACGAAGCCCCAACATAGAGTCTCTTGGAGGCACCCAAGATCAAAGCACTGGCACCAGCTCAACCTGATTCTCACCAGACGCTCCAGCCTTCCCAGCACCAAGATCACAAGCAGCTATCAGAGTGCTGCCTGTGACACTGACCACTCCCTGGTGTGCAGCAGAGTGAAACTGCAAACAAAGCGACGGTATCACACGAAAAAGGAAGGAAGACCTCGCATTGATACCAGCAAGACCCGGGATCAGAGAAAAGTGGAGGAATTTGCACGAGCACTTGAGGAATCTCTTCCAGGCCCAGTCGATGCAAACGCATCCAACAGATGGGAACATTTCAAGAATGCTGTTTATAACAACACCTTGTCCATATTCGGCTGAAGGTTGCCAATACAATTCTGTTTGTTATGGAAACAGATTTGAGAACATTTTTGTTGATAATGGTAGATAAATATTTTAAATACAAATAACTCCTGGATAGATGACATAGTTGCATGCAGCTATAGATCTATGGAGAATACATTACGTGGTCAACAAGATGCTGACTGGTAGATGTCCATCTTTGGTTCCTTCCCTAACATCCTGTTGCTGAATATCAATTTTAGATGCTTCCTCATTTTGCCATTTGTAACACTGTCTAATTTTCATAAATACACCCATAAGACTTTTGAATGTGAACACAATTTATACTACAATAGGCCTGATGACAGAAGCCTCCTTGGCTTAATCCCCTTCCTCAAGTCCACTCACCTCCCTGTCAAGTCCACAACACCTCCTGTTTAGGCATGCACTGAAGACATCTTGATGCTACCTTATGGTCCAATCCTATCCCCCATCTGCACTTCTGGAACTTGTATTCCAGCAGCAAAGGCGCTGCCAATATCCTATGCACCCCACCCAGCCTTGCCACACCCTCTTGGGTCTAGTTGGGATCATGCCTAGAAAATGTTCACTCCTCAGTCAACCCTTTTGTGGGGAAACTGCTAACTTCTTTTTAGCATAAATTTTGTAGGTGGTTTGCAAATTTTGCAACTGTTGTTCTTGTTTAGAATATTTATATAGTTGTCAGATCCCAGACTTACCTGGAGGGGACAGGAAAAGCCTTGGTCGAACAAGCAAGAGAGAGGGGAGACAGCCAGAGAAAGCATTGTGGAAGAACCGCCTCCCTCTCCCAGCCTGTGCACAGCATCCCCGATGCTTCAATGAAGCCAAGCAAGGGGAGCACCTGGGAAGGCTCAGGGCAGGGTGAATCAACCCCAGGCACTAAGGAGAGTCAGAGGAAGGGCATGGCTGGGCATGGCTTGCAAGTCAGCAGCTGCCTTCAGCCCACACTCTCATGGCAAGCAGGCAGCACAACACAGTCCTAGGAGTCAGAGGAAGGGTGGAGGAGAACTATAGAGAAGGGATAGATGCACACCTGAGATAGTTTAAGGAGAGGCTGGAAGGGGTGGAACAAGAGGGAAGGGCACTAGGCTGAAAAGACACCTGGGGCCTGTGATGAGGAGGTCTGAGGGAACACAGTGTCTGACCTGCAGCCAAAGTGAGGAACCCCTGAGTCCAGTGGAAGATGACCGGAGGAGGAGACAATGATGTAACTCCCTCCCTTCTCCCTTTGCTAAGGCCGTTTGAGTAGTAGAGGAAGCCCAAGCTAGGACAACCTACCTGTGGCATGACAGTGCTAGGCTTTAGCTGATGGCTTTCTTGCAGAGGACTGACAGACCTCAAATATGCTACTGCAGGGAGGAGGAGCTTACAATACTGCTTACTAGCAAAAACAGTTCTCAAAGCAGTTCTCATAGTAAAGGAATAAGAAGATTATTCTCTGTCTAAAAGGAGTTAACAGACGTCAAAGACACAAGCAAAACCCCAACCACAGCCACTGGGAGGATGATATGCTGGAATGCATAAGGACAGTTGCTTTTCCCTTTCTACATAGCAAGCGAGTGAGGCTTTGATTATAGACCCCAATTTTGAATATCCACCTGTAAAGAATACTGCAGATGAGAACTATGGTGAATTAACATGAATACCTGAGCCTATAAGTATGGAAATTGCTTGGGGTTTTGTTTTTTTTTAAATTGGGATTTAACTGTAGTCTGTTATTGATATACCACATTGGTTTAAGTGCTAAAACGCATTAAAAAATACTACTGATAACTACAAAAATCTTTTAAAGGAGTTCGCTTTTCTCAACACGTCGTAGCTGTTTAGCTACTGGTCTTTCTAGCAATTGCATTTCTTTTTAACAAATATTTAGATAATTTTGAAATATGGCAATCATACAGTGGTGGGTAATAGCTCATACATATTTAACGTACTTGTAAGAGAAAATCTTGTAGTATGTTTATCTTAATTATTGTTAATGTTAATGTTTTGTGATTTAGAGCAGACTTGCTTAAATGATAGTGGTGCAGTGTGGTGTGGTATAATTAGTGTTGCTGCAAATGCAATGATGTATGCATCATCTGTATGCAAAAGCAATACTCATTTTTTGAATGGAAGAAATGTGCTAGAATACACAAACATAAAGCAGATCATCTAACATTCAATCTAGGCTAGCAAATAAATCTACAAAAGTAATTGTCCCACTTGCTCACACCTGCCTATGTAAGGCTGAAATCCTATATACACTTTCCTGAGAGTAAGCCCCATCAGATACAATGGGACTTATTTTGAATAGAGATGCATAAGATCATATTGTAAATCATTAGGACTCAAGGTCACCTGGCGGTTTTTCTTATTCGTCACAGACAGTCAGGCAAGTGGCTTATCTACAAGTTTGATTTAGCCTTTAAAGCAACTAGGATCATATTAACTCAAGTTTTATGGTGCACAAGGAGTACTAAACATGTCCTGCACATTTTCCTGGGCAGTAAAACACATTCAGAAAATAAAGTTGTATAGAGTCAGTACCTATTGCATCTGAGCAGCTTAAAAAACATGATGCTTTAGCTGAAATTGGCAAGAATATAATTATGCTGATTCTACTTTCTGGGCCTTAGCTCTGGTGCAATGAAGGCCATATTTCAGTCATGTTGGCATAAAATTGAAATAGTTGACTGCCAATGTTCAATTTTGGATTCAAAGGCAATTAAAATCAGATTAAAATCAAAATTAAACAGATCAGGAGAGAGATCTTGGGGTGGTGGTGGACAGGTCGATGAAAGTGTCGACCCAATGTGCGGCAGCAGTGAAGAAGGCCAATTCTATGCTTGGGATCATTAGGAAGGGTATTGAGAACAAAACTGCTAGTATTATAATACAAATCGATGGTAAGGCCACACTTGGAGTATTGTGTCCAGTTCTGGTCGCCGCATCTCAAAAAAGACATCGTAGAAATGGAAAAGGTGCAAAAGAGAGCGACTAAGATGATTACGGGGCTGGGGCACCTTCCTTATGAGGAAAGGCTACGGCGTTTGGGCCTCTTCAGCCTAGAAAAGAGACGCCTGAGGGGGGACATGATTGAGACATACAAAATTATGCAGGGGATGGACAGAGTGGATAGGGAGATGCTCTTTACACTCTCACATAATACCAGAACCAGGGGACATCCACTAAAATTGAGTGTTGTGCGGGTTAGGACAGACAAAAGAAAATATTTCTTTACTCAGCGTGTGGTCGGTCTGTGGAACTCCTTGCCACAGGATGTGGTGATGGCGTCTAGCCTAGACGCCTTTAAAAGGGGATTGGACGAGTTTCTGGAGGAAAAATCCATTATGAGGTACAAGCCATGATGTGTATGCGCAACCTCCTGATTTTAGAAATGGGTTATGTCAGAATGCCAGATGCAAGGGAGGGCACCAGGATGAGGTCTCTTGTTATCTGGTGTGCTCCCTGGGGCATTTGGTGGGCCGCTGTGAGATACAGGAAGCTGGACTAGATGGGCCTATGGCCTGATCCAGTGGGGCTGTTCTTATGTTCTTAAAATGCTAGGTTTCTGAACCAATAAGTTTACTTGATTTTCTTATACATTGGCAATATGTCTGAGTATCATCTACCTTCTTAATGTTGCTTCAGGGTATTCTCAGATCAGTGTGCTTATGGTGAATATCATACATATTGAATATGTACTTGGTGAATATTATACACCTCTGTGATCCAAAGATATTGGCTGTATTACTGATCACGTGGGTGCATTTCCCCCATTTTAAAGCATAATGATCAAAGTGATTCTTTTCAGTCTAAAATTTTTCTCTTAATCATGTCAACAGATTTAAAATTGAATACATTTTAAAAGTTATATCTATTTATTTGCTTTTATTCCTCTCTCTTCACCAGTTAAAGGGGTGGGATGGGGTGGGGTGTGTGCGTGTGTGAGTGTGTGTGTGTGAGAGAGAGATGTTATCTGTTTTTATGAGTAAACATTTCAAAACCCTCTAGGGCTGTATTTCTTTGCTCACTTATTTGAAAAAAGCCCCATTGAATTCATATATATTTCCAAGTAAAACTTCAAAGGATCAAAATAAACATAGTTTAAAACTAGACTCACATTTTAATTTTTACTGGGAGGATATTCTGAATATCTACATTATTTTTGACAATGAGGGAATCCCATTTAGTTGTTTTTGCAAACTTGTACCCTTCACAGCCTAGAATATCCATTAAAATATAAAAACCCAAGTATTTCTTGAATGTTGAAAGCTTTGAATTCCTTTTTCACAATCTCTGAGTCTCAGAGCAACTTTCACATGAAAAAGTGATAGTGTAGTGAGTTGCTATACAAGCTTTGTAGGGTAGAGTGTTCATATGCAGTGGTGTTGCTGGAATCTGGCACACCCGCAGACCAAGCATGCTTCAGGGCCTGCCTCCAGAACTTGCATGTACACTCTTGTATATGCACACTCAGAGCAGTCTTGGAGGTCCTCAGCACTGTCAGATTGCTGAAGGACAGACATCCTCCCGAGATTGGTGTATCCATGTTTGTACTGATATGTAGTTGACTGTGCACCCACATGACATGTATTGACCCAGTCATGACATGGGTAATACATGGGCCATCCTTATCCATGGGCTCAGATTTGACTCAACATGGGTGCCGACCCACAGTGGAGAGCCTCACGTGACCTTCTGTATGTGACTGGAAGTGTCTTCCAGTTGTGTCCAAGAGGTAATTAAAGGGCTTTCTGTGAATTTAATTATTTGGGGAAATAGTATCCATGAGGGGTCTTGGAAACCCTGCAGATACTGAGGACCCACTGTATTGCACTCGGTCAGTAAGTTGGGGGCACATTTCCATGTAAACCCTTAAAGGATCATGGTTAAACACAGTTCTGTATTCCCTTCTTGGCAGCTTCCACTATCAGCCTGCTGCCCTTATCTGCTGAATCTTCTCTGCATTTTTGCTGGCAAGCAACAGTATGGAAATACGTAATTTGGGCAAATATGTAATTTGGGCAGCACAGGCAATGGTGATATGAGAGCACATGACTGGGATTTGGGTTCTTTACTGTGGCTGGTGAGCAAGATGGGAGGAACCAGTTTCAGAAGTGTTAACATAAGAGCGGAGAGTGAGAGAGAAATTGGGAGACTTTTATTGTGTTGCTTTTATATAGAATGAACTTTTTAGCAGTAGGCTTCAGGGAACTTTCCATGACTATTGATTTCACATTTTGTTGCATGGGGATACGGAATGTAATGGAGTGTGTTGCTACTCTCCTAGGGCTACTTTAAACAGAGGTTCCATAAGCTAGTGTTGAAAATTTGTTCATGTTAAATGCGCGACTGAAAAGACTCAACCTGCCCTCTTTCCCTGTAGCCGCTGTAAGGTAAGAGCTTATTTTTGCCATTAGAACTATGGTTGCTACAATGAAAGGAAGAGCAGTGTTGAACAGTACCGCAACAGTTATTTTCATGCTTTTACTACATGCCTTAAAGAAGCCTCTTAACTTTTAATCCATTTTTGCCCAGCCCACAGGTGTACCCATTTGTCCTTGTTATGTATGTGCAACATTGGGCAGAAATGGCTTAAAGAGCAGGAGGTGTGGTCTAGAGTCAGGAGGAGGGCTGTGCTGGAGGGCGAGCTGTTGCCTTGACTGAAAAAGCTAAGTAGGATCAGATGCCATGGATGAGAGACCAAAGCTGTTGTAGAATCTCTGCAGAGGAGCGTGGAGGAATGCAAAGGAGTCAGCTGGCAAGAAGCGCATAACATCTTGAGAGCCGGTCTGAGGCTGGATTTGCAGCTGCCTGTGAAAGCTTGGAAAGCGCAAGAGCTGGCAGCCAGAATAATGACTGCTGTATGAAGGGAAATTTCTGGAGAAATGGAGGGTTCTATGAATTTCTCTCACAGAATAATACTGGTTAAAAATTCCATTTGAAAAAAAATGGGGTTTATGGCGAGCTTACCTATGAAAACTGCCTTGAGTCAATGCAGTGGTATATAAATATTGTAATAAATATTGTCCTTGGTTTGAGTTTCCATTTTGTTTTACTTGCTTGCTGTTGTCCTCACAGTATGCACCTGCTGTTTTTTGTGTGTATTAGGAATATTGCCCTCACCATTACTGTAACTTGATAGCAAACAGCAACTGGAAAGCAGCTACCCAATCCTATGCATGTCTACTCAGAAGTAATTCCCATTATAGTCAGTGGGGCTTATTCCCAGGTAAGTGTGGCTAGGATTGCAGCTCTATTCTGCTTCCTCCCCCTTCTGTAACATGTTGCAGGCACAAGCTTTTGCTTGTGTTTAATCTGGTTTGCTGTTTAATCTTTGCTTACTGAATCAAGGTGATGGCATCCAGTTTGGCTTACAGGGACCTTAAGTCAAAGACATACAAAACATTTATACGAGTTTCATATTGTATATACTAAAAAGGCAAAACTTCTGACCATTGTGTAATAATGGTGGTCTAATGCACACAGAAAAATTTCACATGTGCCTCTCCTTACAGAGGATATCTATTTGTCAGTAGCAGACCTTAAGAAGAATTGAGAATAATTCTTAATTATAAGAATTATCATAAATCAGTATTATGAATATATGACGGCTGTAGTTTCCTGCAGTCATCTATAAATCACTGTTTCCATATTTACTGTGAAAATGTTTTACTGTTAAAATAAAAAAAGTAATAGTAGAGGGCAAGAGTTTAACCTTCATTTAAACTAATCCACATAATTAGTTTTTCTGGAATTACAAAGACATGATAGAGTTTATGCTGGTCATGATCCAGTTTCAGTTAAACATTTTAGTCCAATTGATTTCAGTGGGAAACAAACCTATGTTAAAGGGCCTCTTCTTACATTAACTTCATAGTATGAAGCATGGCTCATTGCAGCATGACTCATTCTTTGTGTATGGGAAGGGCAGAATCCCTAATAATTTGGGAAGAGTCTATGATTTTTCTCCTTCCCAAGCCAGCCTTGGAAACCCTTGTGTGGGGAAGAGCTACTGCATAGGCTTCTTCCAGTTGGATTGGTCAGAAATAATTCTGACATTATTTGAGTGACTCCCTACTGCAAAAGTAATGTAACGAGGTCCCTTAAGTCTTGTTTTGAAATAAAGAGTCTTACGGCATCTAAAAGACCAGTAAATTTATTGCATCATAAGTGTCCACACTGTCCACTATCAGATGCATGAAGTGAAATCCTCAGTAGGAAGATGCATATGTATGGGTATACACAGGTGTAGAGGAAGAGCTAGGAATACCAGCCTTTCTTGAAATTACCACCCAGCACTGGTTTACTCATAGAATATCATACTATTTGCAAAATATTAAAATGTAACAAAGGAGTTTGTTTCAAGACCAGCCTTGTTGTGTTTCCTCTTATAATCAACTCTGGTGTTTCAATTTTTTTAAATCTTTACCTGTGTATATATGTGCTGCCTGCTGAGAATTTCACTTCATGTATCCAATGAAGTGTACTGAAATCCGAGACAGCTTATGCTACAAAAAAAGCGTTAGTCTTTAAGGTGCCACAAGTCTTGGTCTGGAGTAGCAAAAACAACAAACATGACCACCCCTCTGGAACTCGAAATAATTGAAGCTTTAATAGTCTTGAACTTTGACTGGGTCATGCCCATGGTATTCAGAGTACCTGCTGGATTTTAGAAGAGCCTGTCAAGTCAGGTGATCATGACTTCATTTGAACTGAAACAGCGCAGTTACAAATCATTCACAGTATCTATAGGACGTAATTAGCATACAAAAGATTTTAAAGAGATGCCCTAATAATTAGATAAAATATTATGACAAGCTGTCAATGCATTCTATGCCTTTTATAATCTTGAGGTGTGTTGGGCTGCTTCCTTTGCATTCGTTTCAAGTGCTTTTGGTTAATCTTCAGAACATTAACACAAACTTTAGCATTTTCAGGATTTAGTCTATCTAGTTATCACCATGTAGTCATGGCTAATACATAGTATTTTAGGTTTCCTGTATAGCCCACAGAATCCAAGTATGAGTACATATAGAACCATCAATCTGCATGATGCCTTATGCACAATGGCAGGACAGGACTTTGCCTTGTTGAGCTGGCAGTCTAGACACAAGGAAACCAATAGAGGAAAGGAAATAGAATAAAGGGGGTTGGCACATGCCTGATTTTGTCTGATCTCAGAAGCTAAGCAGGGTCAGGCCTGGTTAGTACTTGGATGGGAGACCATTTGGGAATACTGGGTGCTGTAGGCTTATACCATAGTCTTTTGAGACTGAAGGTTGCCAAACAAAGGGGGTAAGGAAAGAATATGCAATTGTTCCAGTCGCATGTACATAAGTGTAGTTACAATAGGGAAGAAGGATTTTGTTGATTCTTCCAGACCTAGCTTTAATCCAAGTGATAGCTGTGTGGCAGAAAGGGGACACATAATTGTGCTGCCCTAAATATTTGTGCTCCTCTGTAAAATAATATACATTCAGTATTACAGTGAAACTTTCATTTGAAGACAGGTGTTGAGGTGTTTTCTCTATAAGAACCTGTGAAAATATTAAGAGCCATCTTAATATTTTGATCTTGAATATCGGGTACAATCCATGTGCCTTTTCATTACTTGAAAAATACCTTTCTGGACCGGACAAATGATTTAATGACTCCTTGAATTCTTTTCTCTTGCCCTGCTGAGGTGAGTAATCAATTAAAATGCTATTCTCCTTTATCTTTGTGGGATATGTAGCCAACCCAAACTCCTAACTTGTGAGCTCAAGAGACTTTATTAGTTCTATTCCTCTAAGCAGGGGTACCCAAACGTTTTGGCTGGAGGGCCACATCATATATCTGGCACAGTATTAAAGGCTAGAAAGCTACATTTAAATAATTAAATTTACTAGAAAAGGAACTTAGATGAATGAATAAACGAATGGGCTCAAAGTTCCAGGATTTCTCCAAGCCCCAAGACAACCCACAGAAATAAAACACACACTTAAATGGATTCCCATTCCCCACCCCTGAAACAACTTACTGAAATGAAAAGAAATAAGTCTCAGAACAAAAGTAAACAAACAACATAGGAAGGGGTGGAAGCAAAGATCTCTTGGAAAACCAGCCCAAAGCACTTAATGCAGGTTCTCCAGGAAAAAACAGTCTTGTCCCCCAGAAGCATAACTCTCCCCATGTCCAAAACACTCTCAAAATTATAGAGGGAAAGGCGGGTGAGGAAAAGATCTTGCAAACCAGCCCAAAGCAGACTCTTCTCCTCCAGCTGACTCCTGAAGGAGAGTTGGCTGCAGGCACTCCTCCTTCAGCTGGCTCCTGCAGCTCTACAAGGAGGCAAGGGGAGCTTTGATCCCCTCACCTCTGGAGGATGTTCTGGGGAGGCTGTGCACAGCCTCCCTGGCCCTCAGAACTGTGCCTCCCGACCCCCTGGGGAGGTGTGGCTAGCTGCCAGGGGCATCCTGAGGCATCTCCAGGAGAGATGTGGCAGTAGCTGCAGGACCTAGTGGTAGTACAGTAGCTACTCTGCTCTGCTCAGCTGCAGCCTCCCTACTTGCTGCTTTTCTTTGGCTGTGAACAAGGTGGGGGGGCAGTGTGAGGGCTTGTGAAACATGGTGGGAGGAGATGGGAGAGAAAGCTGGCTGGGCAGCGGCAGACGTGCTGCATCTCATCAGCACAGGGTACAGGCAGTGCAGTGCTTTCCTGTGCTTGGGAAGGAGGGAGCCCAGCCTGCTCTTAGGGGGATGTCCAGCCTGCATTTCTATGTCTTGCCTAGGGGAAACGGGGGGAGGGTGGCATCTGCATGCTGGGGTGAATGTGTGTGAGCAGCCCCCATCTGCTTTGGAGATGAGTTGTAAACTTGCTCTGTGTGGCTGCAGTCCTTTCCACACTTTCCTGGGAGTAAGCCCCATTGACTCAAATGGGACTTACTTCTGAGTAGACCTACATAGGCTTGGGGTCTGTGTCAGGTTAACCATGGATCTTCACCTTTCTCTTTTTCCTCCCCCTTCAAAAAAGAGAAAAAAGCCACTCTTGATGACTTTGTCTCCAAAAATTGATTAAAAAATAAAAATATCCATTCCTTTTCAGCCACCCCCCTTTTTCCTCCTGCCTCCTGGGGGGGGGTACTTCCCATGTTGTTAATAATAATAATAATAATAATAATAATAATAATAATAATAATAACAGTATTTATATACCGCTTTCAACAAAAAGTTCCCAAAGTGGTTTACAGAAAAAAATCAAATAACTAATGGCTCCCTGTCCCAAAAGGGCTCACAATCTAAAAAGATGCAACACCAGCAGACAGCCACTAGAAAAGACACTGCAAATTCATCACTTCCTCCCTCCCTTTCCAAAACCCTCCAGGTGTGCTGCTAACAAACTCAGGGTACAATCCTAACCAGGTCTACTCAGAAGTAAGTCCTGTTTTGTTCAATGGGGCTTACTCTCAGGTAAGTATGGTTAGGATTGCAGCCTCAGAGTGCTGGCAGCTGTTTTTTTTATTTCTAGTGTGTAATTATAACACCTTCATCCCCATTTTGGGGGTAACTGAGGTGAGGTGTTGTAATGGGGAGCCGCGAGCCAGAAAAGTTCAAAAACCACTGGCTTAAAGGCTTTCTGAGGCTTCCAGAGGGCTTCCTCAGCCCTCTGAAGGCCCTTTAAGGTCTTAAAATATCACTTCTGGAAGTGACCTTCGAAGATCTCCAAGACACCCTTTAGAAGGAGCAGAGCTCCACTCACCTCCAGAGGCTCTCAGGTCCCAGGGAGCTCCTGGAGGGCCAGAGGCTCTCTGGAGGCAAGAGACCGCAGGCCAGGTGGAGGTTCACTGCAGGCCACATCTGGCCTGGGTTTGGGGACCCATCCAATGAGCCATCAATGGGCAGGGGCCCTTGACCAGTGTCTGACCTCTGCTGCCACTCCTGCTGGTCAAGTCTTACCAGCTTCACACCTTGGACAATATAATTTTAATCCTTTCAAAACTTATAAGTAATGTTTTGCTCTTTGTTTTCTCAGACTGTCTGTTTTAAAGTTGTTAATGTGGCAAGTAGCTGTGTAGCTATTTTTACTTCTGTTTTTGAATTATCTGTCTTCTATGTTTGTTCAATTTCCTTGGAACAAATTCAGCATTTTAGATGAAGACAGATACTTATTCTGCCTGGGATGATTCGAAGTTTACTCTTGTATATCATTCACAAAGCCTTGCCTTTTAGTTTTGAGGAGTGAGTTAGGGAGGCTTGCTATGTCTTGAACAAAGTACTGTAAGAGCAAATATACTTTTAGCCAGTTCTCACTTCTGGGTTGAAAAGCTATTAATGCCCAAAGGCCACTGTTTGTAAATAGTCCATAGATCATTCCAATGTTACCCTTTAGATTTGAGGTGTAAAAATTGGTGGGTCCAATCCACCTTTGGTCTTCTAAAAATAATTTCCTGGTATGCTGGAGTAAAAGGATAGCAGTTACTATTTTGTGGGCAGCTTGGTCTGTGAGGACCTATATTTTGCAATAGGTTAACTGATGACCTTTTTTTTTTTTAAGTTTGTATTGAATGAAAGATGTAGATAAACCTTTGGATCTACAACTCCATATTGCAAAATTAGCAACTCCAGTTGAGCTCCAAAAGCTTGTTGGCTGTTTGTGGATTATCCCAATCTGCACCCCAACAGCCATGCACAGATTGACCTTTCTTGTCCTTCCCATCCTGTGAGATCTTGGGGCTTTGTCCCTGCTGAGGGACACCCTCAGAACTACCATCATAGGAGATGGACATTCTTGTTTTGTCAGGCATTTAACTTGCTGTGTTGTGCATTAGATGTCTCCTAATTTGATTTGTTTTTTTATGTTGTTGTGTGCACATTGTTTTAATTCTTTTATAGCTTTATTGCTGCTTGGAAGGATGTTTG
This sequence comes from Tiliqua scincoides, assembly GCF_035046505.1. Classification (NCBI taxonomy): domain Eukaryota; kingdom Metazoa; phylum Chordata; class Lepidosauria; order Squamata; family Scincidae; genus Tiliqua; species Tiliqua scincoides. The sequence goes on from NC_089822.1 coordinate 197,082,966, forward strand.
CAACTGCATGTTTGTGACAGTGTGCATGCTTGCTTCACTGGCACTAGGCCAGTTAGGATTGGCTGTTAGTGAGTTCATGGCAGAGATGAGAGTCAGAGAAACAGAAGTGCTGATCTGTTGTGCAGCTTTGGGCAAAGTAATAAAACTCTCAGGGTGAAAATGCTGGCAACCCTCAGTCTCGAAAGACTATGGTATCGCGCTCTGAAAGGTGGTTCTGGAACAGTGTCTAGTGTGGCTGAAAAGGCCAATTCGGGAGTGACAATCCCTTCCACACTGGGAGCAAGTGTAGACTTTCCCTGGTCTGTCTCCCTGGCTATGGGCCTTCCTTCTTTGCCTCTTTGCCTCAGACTGCTGGCAAAGTGTCTCTTCAAACTGGGAAAGGCCATGCTGCACAGCCTGCCTCCAAGCGGACCGCTCAGAGGCCAGGGTTTCCCACTTGTTGAGGTCCACTCCTAAGGCCTTCAGATCCCTCTTGCAGATGGCCTTGTATCGCAGGGTACTTTCAGTACTATTGTTCTGTATTTTAGGTTTGAACTTTATCACTAAATAATGCCAGCTTCATTTTGGCCCATGAGAAACTCTGTTGGTTATAACATTGTGTTGTCAAGGCCTGTTAATTAAAAATTTAATGGACCAGACAATCATAATTTGTTATTTCTTTCCTTAAATTTGCCCTGATAATGGAGTGTGAAGGTTCCAACATTGATGAGTTCTTATATTCCATTTGGGTTGTAGCTTTTAATGTCCCATTTTCTCCTTGTGGAAATGTATAAGGTAAACAGTATTTTGTTTGTGGAAATGAAAGCAATTAATATGATTTATATGCTGAAGCTTCAATCACTTGTATTGCTTGCTTAGTTAATGTTTGCCTTGGGCAAATATCTATAGAAAAGCATAAAATAGAACAAGAGTATGGCTGTCTGGAAAAAAAAAATTCTTCTAGGGTTTTTAAAAAAATGCTTGTGTATAAGCATTCTCTAAAATAAGGGAAAGGGGAAAAGTTACATAGATTTGGTTCAAAAATAACTGTGATGTGACTTGTAGGAAAGATGATTTTTCTGAGTAATTCCCTTTTACTGTCTGGCATTTTAGTGATCAACACTGCTCACTGTTAGTCCATGAGTCTCAAGGAATTGCCAATAAATCATTTACTTAAAGATGCTCTTTCCCGTTTAGGATCTAAGTAAGACCTGGGTTCTGAGAGTTTTTGGAAATATTGGAAACATTATGTCTGGGAGAGAACAATGGTAACATTTAATGGTTCTATTGCTTCTGTTCTGGATTAAATACTAATGTGCTGCATGAATGATTATCAGAGGGAATAAGCTGGTTGCATGACATATTTTTGGTCTCAAATGTTTATCTTTTCCTCCCAGAGTTGACATCTCTATGTTGCCCATACAGACTTTGCTTTTGAATAGAAAACATAGACATTTTATTACTTACAGTGTTGATGATAGGTATGTCTGTAGAGAGTCATTTTGGAAGATGGGGGGCTCTTAAACTTTGCAGTTACAATGAACTTAAACTAAGCAGCAAGCTAGAATACTGTAGAAAGATATCAGTATGTGAATCACTGTTCTGTGTCTTCATGTATGTGGGTGAATGTACGACTTCCCATACTTGATAAATACTGTATAACAATAAGGCAGTGATTCTCAAACTTTTAGCAACAGGACCCACTTTTTAGAATGTGAATCTGTTGGGACCCACCGGAAGTGACATCATCCAGCAGGAATATTTTTAACAATCCTAGGCTGCAATCCTACTCACACTTACCCAGGAGTAAGTCCCATTGACTATCATTGTTAAAAGCATATATACAGTAACCTGTTAAAAGTACAGACTTGTAACATTTCCCCAAATGCAGTCACATACCATGGCAGCATCAAGGCTAACATATTCAAAATAAAATATTGAAATGAATGGGAACCCACCTGAAATTGGCTCGCAACCCACCCAGTGGGTCCTGACCCACAATTTGAGAAATGAGGTATATTTCCAATATGAGATAAATGTAACATGAGGTAATACTGAAGAATAGGACTTCCTGAAACATGGTCCTAGCGCTGGAAATTTAAGGTTGAAGTCTTATGCACACTGAATGCCAGGAGTTCTATCTGTTTACATATCTAAGTACATAAGCATAGTGTTTGGATAAAAGTTCTTGGGATGGTTTGCCACTTCCTCCCTCCACGCAGTTTTTGCAACATACACTTTCTTACCCTCCTAGAAAGAAATAAAGCTCAGTCTCTGCAACACCCCCCCCATAAAAACAAAACGTATCTCTTGTTCCCCCACTCAGAGCTGGGGAGAGCTCAGCATAGGCCTCCTGAAACAACTAGAAAATGTCTGCTCCTAATGCTTTTGAGAGCTGGTCCATTGCACTGGCTCCTCCCAGTTTTGGGGGGTTTTTTTTAACTAAAGAGACGCAACTCTTCCAGCTGCCTCCACTGAGCTTCCTGATGCAGGTGTCCTGCTATTTTTTGATTGGCTAGCCAAACATTCTGCTTTTTTTTTTTTTTTTTTTTTGGTAGCCAGCTATGTATACAGCTTAACTTCCTGGAGGCAACTCTTCCTAATGCCACCCCAGAGACTGATGACACAAGCGCTATCTTTTTAATAATTGGACAAACAGAGGTAGCTCTCCCTGGTTGCACAGGCATCTCTGCCTCATAAGAACATAAGAACAGCCCCACTGGATCAGGCTATAGGCCCATCTAGTCCAGCTTCCTGTATCTCACAGCGGCCCACCAAATGCCCCAGGGAGCACACCAGATAACAAGAGACCTCATCCTGGTGCCCTCCCTTGCATCTGGCATTCTGACATAACCCATTTCTAAAATCAGGAGGTTGCGCATACACATCATGGCTTGTACCCCATAATGGATTTTTCCTCCAGAAACTCGTCCAATCCCCTTTTAAAGGCGTCTAGGCTAGACGCCATCACCACATCCTGTGGCAAGGAGTTCCACAGACCGACCACACACTGAGTAAAGAAATATTTTCTTTTGTCTGTCCTAACCCGCCCAACACTCAATTTTAGTGGATGTCCCCTGGTTCTGGTATTATGTGAGAGTGTAAAGAGCATCTCCCTATCCACTCTGTCCATCCCCTGCATAATTTTGTATGTCTCAATCATGTCCCCCCTCAGGCGTCTCTTTTCTAGGCTGAAGAGGCCCAAACGCCGTAGCCTTTCCTCATAAGAAAGGTGCCCCAGCACCGTAATCATCTTAGTCGCTCTCTTTTGCACCTTTTCCATTTCCACGATGTCTTTTTTGAGATGCGGCGACCAGAACTGGACACAATACTCCAGGTGTGGCCTTACCATCGATTTGTACAACAGCATTATAATACTAGCCGTTTTGTTCTCAATACCCTTCCTAATGATCCCAAACATAGAATTGGCCTTCTTCACTGCCGCCCATTCTGCCAGTCTGGAGAGATCCTTCTGGAGCTCCTCACAATCACTTCTGGTCTTCACCACTCGGAAAAGTTTGGTGTCGTCTGCAAACTTAGCCACTTCACTGCTCAACCCTGTCTCCAGGTCATTTATGAAGAGGTTGAAAAGCACCGGTCCCAGGACAGATCCTTGGGGCACACCGCTTTTCACCTCTCTCCATTGTGAAAATTGCCCATTGACACCCACTCTCTGCTTCCTGGCCTCCAACCAGTTCTCAATCCACGAGAGGACCTGTCCTCTAATTCCCTGACTGTGGAGTTTTTTCAGTAGTCTTTGGTGAGGGACCGTGTCAAACGCCTTCTGAAAGTCCAGATATATAATGTCCACGGGTTCTCCCGCATCCACATGCCTGTTGACCTTTTCAAAGAATTCTATAAGGTTTGTGAGGCAAGACTTACCCTTACAGAAGCCATGCTAACTCTCCCTCAGCAAGGCCTGTTCGTCTATGTGTTTTGAGATCCTATCTTTGATGAGGCATTCCACCATCTTACCTGGTATGGATGCTGACCGGCCTATAGTTTCCCGGGTCCCCCCTCTTTCCCTTTTTAAAAATAGGCGTGGCATTTGCTATCCTCCAATCTTCTGGCACCATGGCCGTTTTGAGGGACAAGTTGCATACCTTAGTCAAGAGGTCTGCAACTTCATTCTTCAATTCCTTAATAAGAACATAAGAACATAAGAACAGCCCCACTGGATCAGGCCATAGGCCCATCTAGTCCAGCTTCCTGTATCTCACAGCGGCCCACCAAATGCCCCAGGGAGCACACCAGATAACAAGAGACCTCATCCTGGTGCTCTCCCCTACATCTGGCATTCTGACTTAACCCATTCCTAAAATCAGGAGGTTGCGCATACACATCATGGCTTGTACCCCATAATGGATTTTTCCTCCAGAAACTCGTCCAATAACTCTTGGGTGGATGCCATCAGGGCCCGGTGACTTATTGATCTTTAATTTATCAATGAGGTCTGAAACATCTTCTCTTTTAACCTCTATCTGACTTAACTCCTCAGTCAGGAGGGGCCGTTCGGGCAGCGGTATCTGCCCGAGGTCTTCTGCCGTGAAGACAGACGCAAAGAACTCATTTAATTTCTCTGCCATCTCTAAGTCTCCTTTTATCTCCCCTTTCCCTCCCTCACCATCCAGAGGGCCAACCGCTTCTCTGGCGGGTTTCCTGCTTCTAACATATTTGAAGAAGCTTTTATTATTCCCCTTAATGTTGCTGGCCATGCGTTCCTCATAGTCTCGCTTGGCCTCCAGTATCACCTTCTTACATTTCTTTTGCCACAGTTTATGTTCCTTTTTACTCTCCTCATTAGGGCAAGACTTCCATTTACGGAAGGAAGCTTCCCTGCCCTTCACAGCCTCTCTAACTTGGCTGGTTAGCCATGCGGGCACCCTCCTGGATTTAGTGGAACCCTTCTTTCTTTGCGGTATACACCTCTGCTGGGCCTCTATCACTGTTGTTTTAAGCAGCCTCCATGCACTCTGGAGAGATTGGACTCTTTTTACCCTCCCTTTCAACCTCCTTCTAACCAGCCTCCTCATTTGAGGGAAGTCCGCCCGTCGGAAGTCAAGGGTTGTTGAGTCAAGCCTCATTTGTTCCTTGCAAGCCACCATAGCAATTGATCTGATTGGCAGCCCTCCTTGTTCTTGTTTGTGTGTGTATGTGCTACAGCAGAGAATAGCAGCTTGGGAAAGGCAAAAGGTACTTTTTAAAAACTTGTTGAGTCCTTTACTTTTTTTCCTTGCTGGGGTCAGGTGAGGCTCTGCCTACCCTGACTGCACATTGCTGCCTGGAATGGATAGAAGTGTACCATGCTTCAGAGTCCCTCGATGGTGGTAAGCAAACAGAATGCTTTGAAGTGGTAGATGAAAGCAGGGGATGTCTGAACATCTTTCATTCTGCATAACTCAGGCCATGGAATTCCACTTACCCCAGCACAAAATATGCTTCCACTTTATAAGATACTCAGCTTTGATTTAAAGCAGTGAAATATATTCCCTCCAAAAGAGTGCTGAATTGCTTTTTATAGTTTGTGGCTTTGTCATCTGTTCTGGGGGTGCTATTTTTCCCTAGTCAACCCTTGGTATACTCAGCTTGATTTGCTAGGATAGGGTATACTCCTACCTTGATTTGCCTTTGTACCACTTACCACACACACAAAGAGCTGTGATTTCTTACTAACTGAAGAGGTGGTTTTGAAGGCTGGCTGGCAAAGCCTGGAGCTCTGTAGAAGCTGTGCTTAATGTTCTTTCCATTGCAAGATTGAGATGGAAAAGTCTTGCTGAGACTCCACAGCAGGTACTAGAAGTTCTGTCTTATTTCAATCTGTTTTACAGCATATTGTTCTCTTGTTGGACATATGCTGGTCCTGGGAAGTCAGCATGTCAGTTTTTTTCACACAGGAAGAGCCAGAAGCAGCTGCTTTTGACACAGATATTTCTTCCAGCTGCTGTACATCTGCATTACTGGTTTGTAAACAGCTGTGTTTTATTCTGTAATTACAAAGCGTAATTTGTAACCTGATAAAGATTTTGCATAGGAGTATTTCATGCATGAGTGAACTTCAAGACATTGCTCTGTGTTCTAGACTTTAAAAATTATGCGACCTAGAATTAAAACAACTCGGCTCTTCATCTTCTAGAATTCAAGGGAAAACTAAGAAACAAAATATGCAGTTTGCATGTGTATGGTTACATATGTGTATGTATGCACACCATATTTACAACTTGATAATTATTAGGGTATTTCCCCCAAGCCTGATGTGAACCCCATAGGAGGAGCAACAGCAGCAACCAATCAGGGCATGGCTAGGTCATCAACTACCAGTCAGAGAAGAAGGTGATGAGGGAGCCACATTTCCTTCATTTGGACTTGGATGAAGAAAGCCCTGCCCCAGGAACATTTGAAACACCTTGCCCTAGAAGTCATGTCTGGGTGGATTTGGTACTTCTCTGTGATAAATGCCCTGCTTTTCCCCAGGTCCACATTGACCCATTGCAATGTCTGAGTTGACTCATTGTGGCTGCTGGGGCTTACCCTGAGGAGACCTCTAGCAGCCAAAAATCCCCATGGGATACAGTGGTAGCTGCACTGGCACCACTGCAGTGCCGTGCAGGAGTTTAGATTGGATTGACCTGTAAAAGAACATCCCTTTTATAACAGAACTTTCCACTTCCTTTTAGATATAAATGTGTGGGGTTGTCACTTTTTGTGGGTGGACAGTTTCACAGGATTATTGACTGATTATTGCCAATGTTCCCAGGAGTGCTCCCTTGAAATGCACATTTGTGGGATACACATGCAAATGTATACTCTGACTCCTTTGAGGAGATCCTTGACAATTTGCTTGTGGTGCAATCTGACAATGTATTTAAAAGATTAATAGAAGATATAGTCATCAGACAATGAAATGAATTAATGCCATTTTATTGTGAGGTTGCTTACAATATTTGGGATGGAGGAAAACAAAATAGAAATACAAAATTATGCAGGGGATGGACAGAGTGGATAGAGAGATGCTCTTTACACTCTCACATAACACCAGAACCAGGGGACATCCACTAAAATTGAGTGTTGGGAGAGTTAGGACAGACAAAAGAAAATATTTCTTTACTCAGCATGCGGTTGGTCTGCGGAACTCCTTGCCACAGGATGTGGTGACGGCATCTGGCCTGGATGCCTTTAAAAGGGGATTGGACAAGTTTCTGGAGGAAAAATCCATTATGGGGTAGAAGCCATGATGTGTATGTGCAACCTCCTGATTTTAGAAATGGGTTATGTCAGAATGCCAATGCAAGGGAGGGCACCAGGATGCAGGTCCCTTGTTATCTGGTGTTTTCCCTGGGGCATTTTGTGGGGCCACTGTGAGATACAGGAAGCTGGACTAGATGGGCCTATGGCCTGATCCAGTGGGGCTGTTCTTATGTTCTTACTAAAGAAGGTTGAGCAGCAGTGGGAGCACTTAGGGGGTGAAATGGGGCAGGGAGAAGAGGGGCAAGACTGGATGAGGAGGGGGATGAAAGAAGCCGCAGAAGGGGGTGTACAATTGTAGATTGTACTGTTCTTTGTGATGCATTGTTATGGTGCTTATCACTGCTCCAGAGAAATGTTTGTACAGGTCAGTCCTCCTTGTCTACAAGTTCAGGACCCACAGATTTGACCCATGAGTTGTTGGTCCCAACTCATGTTAGAAGGTTCAACATGTACCTCCTGGACATGACTGGAAGAGTCTTCCAGTCACATCCAGGACGTGCTTTGAGGTGTGGGGAGGCCGTTTGCAGCCTCCCTGCACCTCAGGAGGCCTCCTGAAGCCTGCGAAGGCCTCTTGGAGGCCTATGGAGGCCTTTTGAGGATCGAGGAGGCCACACATGGCCTCCCTGGGCCCCAGACCACCTTCTGAACATGGGTCATGGCCCCCACCTACAGATTCAATTATCTGCAGGTTTTGGTATTCACAGGAGTCCAGGAATGAGGGCCAACCTGTACAGATCCTACATTCTCTCCTAGAAGGGCAAGAAAAAAATACCTGGTGAAAGAATGTTTTGGTTGATCCTTCACAAGCAGTTCTAACAAGCTTTGCAAATGCAATCTAGTGTCCTGAGCTGCAAAGAGGCTACATTTAATTTCTGTACAGGAGAGGGAGAATAAATTTAACATTTTGCTTGTACAACCTGAACAAATGTATTGCAATCTTCTTTGTTTGTATAATTTGGATTTCAGCAGGCCATGCAAGTGTTAAGTACCAATCAATTTTTCCCTCTCTATAGAAAGCTGCTCCTGGTATATAATCAACTGCAATACCTCTGCCTGAACACCATTTCTTTGTAAATTGCAAATACCTATCTATTTTCAAAATTATATGCTTAAAGTTGAAAACATAAAAGAGTAGCTATTAATTTCATCCTCCTCTCATGCTGGGTGGCCACTGCACTAAGACCTAATGTTGATGCAATGCAGTTGCAGTCCTTTGCAATGAATACACACTGTATAGTAAACAATAGTAAAGTAGCAAAACAGTTTCACTACAAATAGTTAATTTAGAAAAAAAAATAGTCGCTCATTGGCAACTTTTTTCCACCAAAAATAAAGTGGCTTGCTGAAAATGCCTCTGTATCATGGAAGGCACCAATCTTGCAACAGCAGGAATGTCATCATGATCGCGCACACACACGTATGCGCGCGCGCACACACACACACACACACACACACACACACACACAGGCCAGAACACTTGTACAGTATATAGAACCTGGAGATTGCCAGGGTTCACATCCTGCTAGGTTGTCAATTTTACACAGCCAGTGCTTATAACAATTTGTTTTTGTGTCTAAGGCAGCATTTCTCACAGTTTGTCCCCTGCTGTACCACTTTGCATAGTCCACCTATTGGAAGTACTTCTGGAAGTAACAGGCCATGATGTCATTGCTAGTTACTTCCAGATTGGGAGGCCAGATGTGACATACACCAGTAAGACGCTAAGAGTAGACAGATTGGCTTTTTTGAGCACACAAAAAGTGCATGCTGAAGCTCTGCCCGCCAAGCTTCCTATCACTGCTTGCCTTGTAGCGTTGCTTGTCTTGCTGCCAGGCGGCAGGGGTCTGGGGATCCCTCAAGTACCACTGGACACCACCTTAAGTACCACCAGTGGAACAAATACAACTGGCTGAGAAACACTGGTCTGATGAATCAAACTACATAAGAAAGACACATGGATGAGAAAGAATGGAAGCTATGGCAGCAAGCTCACACTAGGCAATGCTGTGTGCTACTTGGTAGCTCAATGAAAAAAGACAATGCAATAAGATTGTGGATTTGGATCATAGCCAGAGATCCTTCATGAGGCAAAGTATCTCCTTTTGGGGATGCTTATGGCAATAATAGTAATAATAACTATTAATAATAATAATAATAATAATTACCAATAATTTGGTAAGAGGCACTTTTTCAAGTGGGTGCTCCTTTTTTTTTAGCAGGGGGAGAGTAACTGGCCCACCTCACCCCAGCACTGTCTGTTCTAGTGGCTGTCTGCTGGTATTCATTTGCATCTTTTTAGATTGTGAGCCCTTTTGGGACAGGGAGCCATTTAGTTATTTGATTTTTCTCTGTAAACCGCTTTGTGAACTTTTAGTTGAAAAGCGGTATATAAATACTGTTAATAATAATAATAATAATAATAATAATAATAATAAACAATTTATTATTAAATATTAAATATAAATGAAAGGCGCAAGTCTAGATCCCAGTCTCTCATATCAGAGATCAATATCCTTCTTGAGGTATAGATACCAGAATTGTATATGGTAATCCAAATGTCTCAGTACAATTGACTTGTATAGAGGCAATATAATGCCTTATTCTCGTTTCCTTTCATAATGACATGTGCAATGGAATTTGCCTTCTTCACCTCTGCCACCCATTGGCTCACTGAGCAACGCACTGTCACCCCAATATCTTTTTCCTGCTTCATCACCAACAGCTCAGACCCCATCAGTGTATATGTAAAGTTTGCAGTTTTTGCCCTATTTGCATTCTTACACTTACACTATTTGGTTGCCCATTCACTCAATTTGGAGAGAATATTTTGGAGCCCTTCATTATCTGCTTTGGATTTTACTTTGCTGAAAATGTTGATGTTAACTGCATACTTGACCACCTCACCTTTACCCCTAATTCCACATCATTTATGAACAAGGAACAAAATGGGACTCAACAAGAAGTTGAGGAAGGCAGCACTCAACAAGAAGAGAAGAATGGAAAAATCAAGATATCCGTTCTTGAAGCTAGATAGTAATCTGACTCTAAGAAGAGATAAGGTGATTGAACCATTCCCTTCACATACATGCATGTGCACATATATGCAAGAATGCTTACATCTTGGCTTACATCCTTGCACTCTTGGGGAAGGCGTGTTGTGTTTTTTATAGAGTTTTATGAACTAACTAAAATAGTTCAGGTATTTTTACTGACTTTTGGCTTTTTAATAATAATAATAATAATAATAATAATAATAATTAATAATGCATATCGCTTTTCAACTGTAGTAGTTTCCAAAGACATTTACATTGTAAAATAAATCAAGAAATGGTTCCCTGTCCCCAAAGGACTCACAATCTAAAAAAAGTATAGAAGAGACACAATCAACAGCCACTGGAAAAGATACTATGCTGGAGTGAAGAGGGACAGTTGCTCTCCCACTGCTAAATATAAGGGGACACCACTTTGAAAGGTGCAAGGGTAAGCCAGTTAGCAACCCTAACCATTATTTTGCAACTTGACATAAGTAAGGGTGTGGGCCCCTCATGCATGCTTGTTTCTTTCCACCTTTCCCTGAAGTTTGGTGTTGGTTGACTATACTAGGTGAGAGCTATAGAAGAATAGTGATGATATAGAGCAATATTAACTTATACAGTAGTGGTTCCCAGACTTTTTCAACTGGTGGCTCCCTTGACCTACTGTGCCATTGATTGCAGCTCCCCATTAGGACTACAATTTTATACATTGTATAGGGTGGCAGGTTTTTTGCAAGGATTCTGCGGCTTCCCTGGCTTGTTTCTGTGCCTTGCCTGGAGCCACAGTTTACAGTTTGGGGACCACTGTTATGCAGTGTTAAAATGCAGGTGCAGTCCTATAGCCACTTTCTTAACAGTAAGCTCCAGTGAACACAGTGAAACTTACCGCTGAGTAAACATGCATAGAATTGTGCTGTGTGTTTTTCTAAATGCAAGGTCCGCTTGCTTCTATTCACTATTGATTTTGTCATTCATTTTGTTTAGTGAATGTATCCATTTTCACAGTTATTTGCATGTGAGGTGTTCAAGGAAGCACTATCATAAGAGACAAAAATGTGAAATGCAACCTTAGCAGCTCGTATTGTGTCTTGATACGTTTGTGTTTAGTTTCTGTTTGCCAGAACCAGTTTATTCCCCCTCCTCTACTATGTTAAAGAAAGGGAGCTTATTCTGTCTTTTATTCTGGAAAGACAGGCCCTTTCTAACCAACACATCTTTGACAAGGTATTCAGGGAGGGAAAAAGTCTTTCACATAAATACTTAGGGGAATAGTTTCTAGCCTAAGGGGATGCTTAGCATGATATGTTCTTTTGCTGTAGATTTTTCCCTTATTGCTGCACTTTCATTTCCTGCCTTATGGAGTGTTTAAATCAAATGAAAGGTAAGAGCAAAGTTCCAGCTGACTTTTGTTTTTTAAGTCTGGTCCTCCATCATTCTAAACTCGAAATTGCCCCTTAGGAAATGAGTGCTTTATTGTGTAGACCAACTGCAGTCCTGTTTTCTATACAGGTAATAAATCTTCCAAGGGATTAGTGAAGTTTCCTTTTGAATTAAAATATCACTTTGAGGAGGAGAGCTGTCTCTTCAGTTCCCCTTCTTGCACAGTCAGTATCTCTTGGTTTTGGATTTATGCCACAGTTCTGAATTGGCACTTCTGCCTTGCCACTTGCAGATTTTCTAAAAGCCATTTTGAGTTGCACGCCACAGAAGCTGTAGCATAAACTTCATCAGAAAAACAGTAATAAGCTACCTGTCTGGTATACATCCGGCTTATCAAAATGGTAGTAATGAAAAGCTGAACAGAATTTCAGCTGCTTGAACTATTGCTATGTGTATTTATAAACACTACTCCAACAACTCATAAGTTTCACTTAGTTTCTTTTTTGATACCCAGGAAAAATAGAAACAAAAGTTGGAAATGTTGGCCACAGTTCACACCCTCTGCTCGTAGAAGACAATATGCATTGTCACCTCATCTGGAGGGTTGCAAGATGTTGAGCAAAGATTGTTAATTTGCATGATGATTGGCGTCTAGCCTGGACACCTTTAAAAGGGGATTGGACAAGTTTCAAAGGGAATTGGACAAGTTTCAAAGGGGATTGGACAAGGTGACTAGCCTGGACACCTTTAAAAGGGGATTGGACAAGTTTCTGGAGGAAAAATCCATATGCGCAACCTCCTGATTTTAGAAATGGGTTATGTCAGAATGCCAGATGCAAGGGAGGCCACCAGGATGAGGTCTCCTGTTATCTGGTGTGCTCCCTGGGGCATTTGGTGGGCTGCTGTGAGATACAGGAAGCTGGACTAGATGGGCCTATGGCCTGATCCAGTGGGGCTGTTCTTATGATGAGAGACTGGAAGAGCAGGTGACAAAAAAGGCTGATATACATGGTGTGTGTGTGTGTGTGTGTGTGTGTGTGTGTGTGTGTGTGTGTGTGTATTCCCCCCTTCCCCCATTCTTGGCACACAGCCAGCAGCACTTCTTGTAAGGGCGCATACAGCAACATACACTTGTGCTTACAGCTGATTTTGCCAAGAAACTGAATCTGCAATCCTATGCACACTTTCCTAGGTGTAAGTTTTATTGAACACAATGGAACTGAATTCTGAGTAGTGGCTTAATAGCTTTTATTTAATGTATGCGGGGAACGCTCATCTGCACACATGTTACGATGCTGGGTGCCTGCAAGGAGAACACTGCCCAGGCCATTAATATAATGGCAAAAAACCTCAGGTTTACAGACCAAGGTGTCTTTGGGTGTGCTTTTGGGATTGGGGCTAGTGGCCAATGGTACAGTGCAGTGGTTTGGCGGAAGAGGAAGCCAGGTTGAAAGGTCCAACAAAATAAAGTCTATCTAGTTGTTTTCAGGTTCTGATTTAGTAGCATTCCAATCTCAGTACATACACCCATTTCATTTTACTGTCTTGGTTTGCTTCCTTTGGGTGGTTCTTCTAATGTGTGACTTTAAGCATCTATATATGTTCTTATTTAGAGACCCTTGGCATGTATTCCTGTGGCTGGTTCTTGTTCTTGTCATTTCCCACCGCATTCTATCATGCTGCTATAGTTTTCTAAGTTACCTGCAGAGTTTCAGCTTTGTTGGAAAACCTATTATTCTTTTGCTGCTCACATGCTTCTGGAATGAGGATGGTTCCACTTTGGTTAAGCAGTAATGACCAGCGTTTCCAAACACTTGGTTTTGTCTTTCCTACCGCCCAGACGTTCCTTCTCTGCTTCTTGTCTTATGACACCAAATGAATCCTGTCCTGAGATTCCTAATTGGCAACTATTTTTTTTCATGTGCCATGACATACACTGTCTAACCTTATTCCCATTGGGAGCCAGAAAACTTCCCATTGTGCTTTTTGATAATGGATTCTAATAAGCTGAATTCTCAAAATTGTATAGTTAGTGACCTAAAACCACTTTGAACGAATTTTCTATGCAGATTTTCTCTGTGCACAATCAATTTTTATTTATACTGCTTAATAATAATTGGTAACCATTTGCAGTACTTTACTTATTGCTTGTATCTATCTCTTATGTGAGACAAAACAAGTTTGCCTCAGTGTGTCTTGAAAAAGATAAGTGCATTGTTTGTTGCAGAGCTATGTATAAATACATAGTAGAGATAACAGTACTGATCTTAATCTACTTTAAACCCATCTCTTCCAGTCAGCAGTCTCCCAGAGGAATTTTTTAAAAGCATTTATAGCAACCTAAAACACACGGGCATTTAGCTTTTCCTGCCACAAAGAGAAAATAATAGAAAAAGCTTCATGTTTTTAATTTGGAGGTGCATGTCATTGGGCATATAGAACAGGAGCAACCAAACTGCAGCTTATGAGCCACATGCAACTCTTTGACATACAATGTGCAGCTTGCAGAAATATGTTGACTGGGCTCCTTTTTGTATCACAATTAATATAAAAGGTAGGTGAAAATTTTTTTCAAGCTTTATAATTGTCTACCAGGTATACAGTGATAGTCCACTGGATTAAAATGTAAGTTTAATGGTGGGTAAATATACACTGCTCAAAACAATAAAGGGAACACTTAAACAACACATCCGAGATCTGAATGAACGAAATATGCCTATTAAATACTTTGTTCCTGACATAGTTGAATGTGCTGACAACAAAATCACAGAACAATCATCAATGGAAATCACATTTATCAACCCATGGAGGTCTGGGTTTGGTGTCATACTCAAAATTGAAGTGGAAAAACACACTACAGTCTGATCCAACTTTGATGTAATGTCCATAAAGCAAATCAAAATGAGGCTCAGTAGTGTGTGTGGCCTCCACGTGCCTGTATGACCTCCCTACAACGCCTGGGCATGCTCCTGATGAGGTGGCGGATAGTCTCCTGAGGGATCGCCTCCCAGACCTGGACTAAAGCATCCGCCAACTCCTGGACAGTCTGTGGTGCAACGTGGCGCTGGTGGATGGAGCGAGACATGATGTCCCAGATGTGCTCAGTTGGATTCAGGTCTGGGGAACGGGCGGGCCAGTCCATAGCACCAATGCCTTCATCTTGCAGGAACTGCTGACACACTCCAGCCACATGAAGTCTAGCATTGTCCTGCATTAGGAGGAACCCAGGGCCAACCGCGCCAGCATATGGTCTCACAAGGGGTCTGAGGATCTCATCTCGGTGCCTAATGGCAGTCAGGCTACCTCTGGCAAGCACATGGAGGGCTGTGCGGCCCCCCAAAGAAATGCCACCCCACACCATTACTGACCCGCTGCCAAACCGGTCATGCTGGAGGATGTTGCAGGCAGCAGAACGTTCTCCCTGCCGTCTCCAGACTCTGTCACGTCTGTCACATGTGCTCAGTGTGAACCTGCTTTCATCTGTGAAGAGCACAGGGCGCCAATGGCGAGGTTGCCAGTCTTGGTGTTCTCTGGCAAATGCCAAACGTCCTGCACAGTGTCGGGCTGTCAGCACAACCCCCACCTGTGGACATCGGGCCCTCATACCACCCTCATGGAGTCTGTTTCTGACCGTTTGAACAGACACATGCACATTTGTGGCCTGCTGGAGGTCATTTTGCAGGGCTCTGGCAGTGCTCCTCCTGTTCCTCCTGGCACGAAGACGGTCCTGATGCTGGGTTGTTGCCCTCCTACGGCCTCCTCCACGTCTCCTGGTGTACTGGCCTGTCTCCTGGTTAGCGCCTCCATGCTCTGGACACTACACTGACAGACACAGCAAACCTTCTTGCCACAGCTCGCATTGATGTGATATCCTGGATGAGCTGCGCTACCTGAGCCACTTGTGTAGGTTGCAGACTCCGCCTCATGCTGCCACTAGAGTGACAGCACCGCCAGCATTCAAAGGTCACCCAAACATCAGCCAGAAAGCATAGGGACTGCGAAGTGGTCTGTGGTCACCACCTGCAGAACCACTCCTTTATTGGGGGTGTCTTGTTACTTGCCTATGATTTCCACCTGTTGTCTACTCCATTTGTGCAACAGCATGTGAACTTGATTGTCAATCGGTGTGGCTTCCTAGGTGGACAGTTTGATTTCAGTGTGATTGACAGTGTGATTGACTTGGAGTGACATTGTGTTGTTTTAAGTGTTCCCTTTATTGTTTTGAGCAGTGTATTTTAGAATTTAAATGCTTCTTAAATATTGCACCTCTCAAACATCTCTCTTGCGGCTCTCAAACATCTGAAGTTTATCATATGAGGCTCTTACATTAAGCAGGTTTAGCCTCCCCTGGTTTAGAATAGAACCAGACACAGAAACAACCACCACTCTCAACAAACTGATGGAATTGGGGATTCTTCAGCAGTATGGCATGGCGCTTCAGTTAATATACCTGAACTGTGCCACCAGACAGAAATACATTTCTTCCCAAAGCTATATATTTTGCATTCTCTGCTAGGGTCTTGGTTTGATGTAGCTTGTTTTTGTAGCTGAATGAAACAAGAGAGCTGTTCTAAATGGTGAAGGCAGCACAGAGCTTGCTTGCTTGAAAAGTTCAGGGTGCTGCAAACCGACAATGTGTCTTCAGTGGAATGGAGGGAAGTCTGGCTCTGTATGTTGATTCAATAATTTCCAGATAAGTTATTAGCAGTTGTGATTGCATAACAAAATGAGACAAAGAGAAAAGGCAGATTTCAGTTTATGGAGATTTATTTTGTGTTATTAGACCTGACATGAATAGAGGGAGAAAAGAACTTAATTAATCAGCAGGAAGATTAGGAATGCATTCTCAGTTTATCATTTGGTTATTCCCTTGCACAGTCTGTTACTGATTAATACTTTCTTCATTCAGAAACAATTTCCCCTTAATTTCTTTTATAATATAATCTATGTCTGACTATTTTTTGAATGGTATTTAGTGTGTGACTAGCTTATGCTCTCAGTGGTAATAAGTCATTCTGCCTTGCCAGGCTTCTGAAATAAAAAAGTAAGATGAGATGACAGCTCTTTCTTACTATAGTAAAATATATTGATTATACAGGTTGAGACTAATTATTCGCATGGGTTCCAAGCACTCAGTGGAATGCACTATAGCAAATCAATTTAAAAAACAAAGTTTCTTTGCTCTGTTGATTTAAAAACAACCTTGCTGACCTTTGCTATGTAAGATAAGAGTCATTAACAAGACAATCCATCAATCCGTCCTCCTGCAAGCACTTACAAAGAGCTGAGAGCTTACACTCAGCCTCTCCCCTCACAATGCAAAGGGATCACCTTTCTGTCAGGGGGAAGGGAGGAGTCCACTGGGGAGAGAAGGATTGATGGATTGTCAGCCAGCTGCCCCCCCTCTCATTTAGAAAGCTATTGTTAAAGGACTGTTCAGTTTCTAAAACTGATAATTTTTATAGGAGGTTTAAAAATCAGAGATAAAGGGGGAGGAGAAATGAAGCAACTACAGTATAACAGATGATGGATAGGAGGAACAGTAGGCAAGTAACGACTTGCACATAGACACAACTTGCAAGAACTACAAAACAATGCTACGTCTCGTCTATGTCAAAGTTCAGTATTTTTGAGTCTTATGTTATTCCTTGAGACTTATAGAACAACAGATCGGGGCTTCGAGTATGAGGTCTGTATGTGGAAAGCTTAAACCTGAAGAGGACAGGGGTGGAGACTGGTCTCTCCAAAAGCCAATCCCTGGAGACCACCTTTTCCAGCAAAGAACCACTTATTGGCAAACCCCTTTCAGCAGCAAACCCTTTTCAACCTTTTGCCTTTCTGTTGTTAGTTCAAAGCCCTCTTCGATGGGAGACGCGAGAGGTCAAGAGAAAGTCATTGAGTGTGTGCACTGCCAGTTTTCCAGCCTCAGTCTTCCAGGTGCCTATTGGGTTGGCCAACCAATAGTGTACTTGTTGTAAGCATGATTGCTTAGGAACTTGCAGGCAGATACTATGCACCCCTACTGAGAAGTAGATCCCATTATAGTCAATGGGCTTACTCCCAGATTACTGTGGATAGGATTGCAGCCTTAGAAATATTCTCTTGTTGTTAATAACATTAATAAAACCTTAAGCATTTTTAATCTATATCACCAAGTTGTAGTCTTACTTCACCCTCATCTCAAAAGCCTCTCTCTATAGGTCTGATCAACCAGTGGAATTTAAGCATAACAGGGGTACAGGCAAGTGCTGTGAAATCATTTCATCTGCTTGCAAGGTGGAGCTAGCCTCTCCCACCGAATGCCCCCTCTTAGCCAAAGTCCTAAGCCTCCAAAAGGAGCTGGGAGAGGTGATGTTCCTTGTTCTCGGGGCTCTGGATGGTTTTGGTTAAGGGGATTTGTTCGATGGTGGCCTAAGCTGAATTTTCTTGAGGGAGGAAAGCTGAAGCTGCTTTCTCAGGAGAGATGAGGTGACCTACAAAGTTTGGCTGTCCTGCTCACTCTGGCACAGCTGCTTTGGTTGCTGTAAAGAAAAG
This sequence comes from Tiliqua scincoides, assembly GCF_035046505.1. Lineage (NCBI taxonomy): Eukaryota > Metazoa > Chordata > Lepidosauria > Squamata > Scincidae > Tiliqua > Tiliqua scincoides. Next base: position 197,101,139 of record NC_089822.1, read on the forward strand.
AAGCGGAAGGAAAGCTGGGAAGGAGAGGGAAGAGAGAGTTAATGATCCTGTGCACTGGCTTGGCAAGGAGGTCCTTGTATTGCAACCAGAATGCAGGAGTTAAATGCTTGGCTCTCATTTGCTGTATTAACAATCATAGAGGTAAAATTAAAAGGTGAATTTTTTCAACCTGAGCATAAATAAAGACTACATAGTTTGGTTGGTCCCCTATTTCACTACTTCCCTTCTGCTGTTTCTCATATCTTCTCTTAACTGCGTGCACAGCTGTAGAATATAGAGGAGTAGTAGTTGTTGTACGAATCAAACAAAATGCTTATGGTGTCTTCAGTACCAGGAATCTGAAGGAATATTTTGTGTCCTTATTTTTGAAATGAAAAATATAGCCTGCCTTGACTACCACTGCTTAAGTTAAGTAGCTCTCTCCCAGCATTTATTCAAGACACATTTTCAGTTCTACAGCGAATGTTATTGCTAAGTGATGAACAAGTCTGCATTCAGGCTACAGCAAGCAATTGACATTCGGAAAGTTAATCATGGAAACTTTTCATCTAGAAGAAGCTGTTGTTGATGCTGATAGAGCATCTGATAACCACCGGAGATGAGTGCTGTGCACCATTAACTCAGGACAAGTGGTTAGAAAAAGGAGAAAAACCAGTAGTTCCCAGGATGGCATGGAATGTCAAGGCCACAGGGCTTTCTTGGTAGAGAACCCACCTAGTAAAAGCAACAGTACAATGTTTTTGTATGCAGTTGAGTCACATAGGAGATGATCACTCCTTATTCTATGAGTAAACCAGTGGTGGCTGGTGCCTTCAAAAACGTGGTATTCTTAGCTCCTCCTCTGCACACAAGCCTGTCCCACCCTGGCTATTTCTGCCATTTCTAGCAAAACTGTGCTTTGTAAATACATTTCGATTGAAGTGTAAGCAAGCCCTTTCTGACTGTGGCTTCTTGTGGAACATCTCAAACTGTTCCCAGATATATCAGTAAGAAAGCTTACAGTGTTATACTTGAGCGGATCTACAGAAAGAGTAACTATTCTAATCCCCAAACTGTAAAGCTTCAGTAAAAGTTTTGGACTTCACTGCAGGTTAGAGAATATTCTTTCCAGTTTATTATTTTAATAATAACAATTTTATGAAACAAAATCTTAAATATTACTTGGGACATACTGATAGTTGGTTGTAGAATAATATGTTTCATAAAAGATATAATTACATTTAAAAAAGTACTTTGGGTGGAAAATTAAAGGGAAAAAAGGATTGAAGAGCTCGTAAGAGGAAACTGAGATTTTTAACTGTATACATATGCAGAAGAGTTGCACAGAATGACTGTAAGAGAGAGCTAGCTAATTTCTATGCCCTTAAACACTCCAACTGTGTTTGTCATATCCTAAGCGAGTTTGTCATATCCTAAGGTAGTTCAGCACAACAGCAAATGAAGAAACAAGAGCTTGGACAATTCCACAGAGTTGCAGCCCCCTCAGTACCTCAGCTAGTGTTCATAGAAACCCTGACATTACCCAGCAATCACAGAGCAGCAGCCTAATGACAGCCCCATGTTGGTCAGGTACACAAGGAGCCGCAGTGGCAAAGATAGGTTGTTGGTATTCTACTACACATGCACTCAGTCTGGGAGTCAGGTGAGACAGATCTGAAACCAACTGGTAGGAGTGTTCTCACCCAAGGTGTACTCGCCTTTGGCATGGCTGGCCAGAAATGCCCATGGCAAGAACAAAAGAGGAGGTGGAAGTAGGCCTTGAACCTATACTCACGTCAGGACTATTTTGCCAAATACTCCTGAGGAAATTTGCAGTCTGAATAGGGCAAGGCCTTGATGTCTGGGCCTGTACATGTAAGCCCGAAAGCAATGTATGTATATGTCTCTTTATCTCTCTGTATCCCATGTGACCAGTCAAAATGTATGAAAAATGCTGAGTCACTGTGACAAAGCACCTGTAATACAAGTGAATGTAAGGGTATGGCTAGTGCACCATAGGAGATGATGCGATCAGTCATAAGATGATGAGGTAATGCTATGAGTTCATCTCCACTGTGATTGGTGCACAGCACTATAAAAGCATGGCAGGTTCAGCCCACCTGTGTGGGTCATTGTATGGAGTTAGAGGGAGCGGGAATCTGTGTCGGAGAGTTGGGGATATTTGCGGTAAATATGTTAGCTGTTTTGCTGCTAATATATATAATAATAATATACAGTATTTATATACCGCCTTTCTTGGTCTTTATTCAAGACTTTATTCAAGGCAGTTTACATAGGCAGGCTTATTAAATCCACGCAGGGATTTTTACAAATTGAAAGAAGGTTCTCTCTTTCAAGAACCACCACATTCGAGCTGTTACACTCCGATCTGGTTTAACATTCTGGCCTCCATCCTCCCACGCTCCGAGCAGATGGAACAGCTCAGCTGCAGCTTGTCAGCTGCTTCAAGGTCGCACGGTGCCGGTGGCCTCGAACTGGCGACCTTGTGGATGTTAATCTTCAGGCAAATGGAGGCTCTACCCTCTAGACCAGACCTCCTGCTAAAGGACTGTTTATCTTGTTTATCTTGTGCTGAACTACCTTAGGATATGACAAACTGGCTTAGGATATGACAGAGTTGGACTGTTTATTTTGTAAATAGAGACTGGTGGTGGACATCTGCCTTGTCTATGTTGCCTTTTTACTCAGACACTGTCACTGTCCTTGGAGCTAGCACTCTGTTGCGCTCTGCTAAGAACTGGCACTACACTAAATTCCTCAACAACTGGCCAGTCTACACAGCTCCTCACTAACCACTCAGCCACAGCAGGTGCAAAGAGCACCTCATGAGACATTCTACAACCTGCAGCACAAACAGTCTGGCTGGAACACTGAAATACATGAGCCAGTCATTGGATTTGCATGTGACACAGGGCCCCTAATGGCAGCAGTCCACCCATGTAGCCACATGTCCTTTGCATCATTGCTGGCACCTACTGCATAGTAACTTCCAGTAAAGCAGTCATTATGCTTCCCACCCTCTCCCCCCAGCTGTCTGCCTTATATACATTGTCACAACAGTTTGTGACCAATGGAGGGCTTGCCAGTCCCCTTAAGCCCAAGAAGCCAGAGAGTGAGGATGATACAGACCTTGAGTCCTGGTAGCAAAGACACCTCTCCTCTCCCCTTGCACATTCCCATCCTGAGGCCTGCTGAGGTAAGAAACAACTGGGGTGGGGAGAAGGACTGTCAGCTAATAAAGTGGCATTTGCTCAAGTCAAAATTGTTAGAGAGTAGCATCTAAAAGAGAAATTAGAAAATGGAGTGGCTAATTGTCTCATCTGAGCATTAGCTCTTGTATCTTTGTAAGCTGTGTGGCAGACAGGTGTGAGTGAAATCTGTCTGCATCACTCTCTCTCTCATGGACTTAGCAAAGCTACAGAGTTCTCTCTGAAACAAGTTAGCAACCTTACAGAGAAACAGCTGAAATCACAGTGGTTACTGCTGTCAGGCAAGCTGTGGGCTTCCTTTGCGGTCTGTATAGCTGGTCATGTGGAGTGTCCTCTGCCCTCTTACTGTTGGAAAGGTGCCTGTAGAGAGCAAAGTAAAATGCAGAGGGAGTAGCAAAAAATAGCACCAGAAACGCACATTATGTGGTCCAAGTTCCATACTCAGTGTTCATTGCAGAGAGTGGTGCCACCTGAGTGCACATGCAGTGGTGTCCTGTTGGGGTGATAACACAGTATCTGAGACTTTATTTCCCTCCCTCCCCTGGTGAAGGATTACAATGAAGCTCTGCCGGTAATAACTACTCTTTCCCATTTGGCAATGCTGCACTCCTGAAAAACAAAAGGACTTCAGATGAGTGTTTGGTCAGCAGTGGAAGTGGTTGAAGTCTCTGCCAAGAGAGAGCAGAATCTTACTATTAGCAACTGCAGAAAGAAGAAATGGATAGGCCACACAGTTAATAGCCAACACACGTTTGACAGTACTGAGGGCCGGATAGAGACATAAGACTGATATGCAGCATAAATACATTGTGTCCCAGGATTTCCTCCTCTCTGTTGCTTTCCTGTATGGGTACAATGCCCTTGCTTCCCCTGTTGGGGTGGCAGAATGGACTTTCCACAGGGGTATTGATTCATGTCATCCTTCTGGGGCAAAGTACCAGAAACATGTATTCTGAGAGGACAAGTGTTAAAAGTTCTTGCCATGAATATTGTGAGGGCAGAAGGCTGTTTGTACAAAGTGCCCTCTTAGTGTGTGCATAGTGCCCTTTCACCATAGTTCCATCACCAAGATTCATGTGTTTGTCCTAAGTGTGCAAAACTTGAGGGCAGAGTGCTACAGCCCCATGCTGAGTTCCCTTTCATTTGAGGTCTGCACTCCCTTGAAGGGACTTAAAGTATCAGGGTTGGGGTGCTGTAATTGCCTATGGAGTTTAGTCTATATCCTATGCTCCATTATGAAAAAGTAGGAAAGTTAGAAGTGGTGGAAGAGTTAGTCTTTTTCTGGTGCTTTCCCCTGCTGATTGGCTTTTAGGAGTTTCTGGGTTTGTGTGCCTGGTCTGTTATTAGCATAGCATTGTATTATTGTTTGGGGCATTTTTGTAGTCTAAAGGGGGTTTAGAATATACAGAGTAGAGGACTCTGTATTACCCAGGCACTCCCCAAGAAGGACACAAGGCAGAGGCTTGGAATGATTGTAATTTATTGAATTAATAAAAATAACCTGCAGCAGGGAAAAATTAAGCTAGTAAAAACCCCAGAGCATGCTGGCCACTAAGAGCTTGGGGGAAAACAGCACTAGCCATTTACCTCCCCCGAGACCCCATGGACATGACATCCTGACTCCGGGCATCACCCCATCAGAGACAGGGTTAGTCTGTCCCAGTCAACCCCAAAGGGTCGAGGCAGCTGGCCAGCACTGACTCACACAGGCTAAGCTGTGAGCTGGCCCTTGCTTAACCAGCCAGGGGGCTCGCTAGCCAGCCTCACCAACCCAGACAAGTGTTGTCAGAGTGGTCCTGGCTCACTCCCTGACGTTGCTTACCTCAGCTTGCATACCACCCCCATTCCTAGCTACCCAACCAGCACGCCACCTGCCCCACCAAGGGAAACCTTTGATTAAATACATCTATAACACCACACCCGAATGCCAGTCCAGGGTAGGCAAAAAAAAAACCCAATAACCACAGCCAATCAGGTTACCAGCCAAAAATTCCTACCCGGCCCCCACATGGAGCGACCAGCTACTTAGACTGGACATAGGGCAGGTGGGTGGGGCTTGCTGAAAAGGCATGGGCTGAAGCTGGGGAGACCTTTCTGGCCACAGCAACAGCCATGCCACGCCCCAGCTGATTCAACAGCCAATCATTTGCCTCAATTTTCCTGCCTCTGCCCGGAGCCCATCAGAGGAAGCTGGGCAAACGACACTGGGGCTTTAAGTGTCCCAGTGCAATTCTCCTGTCCTGTCCTCCCTGCCTCCTCCCTGTCCTCCTGTATCTCCACCTTGTTTTGGGGCTTATGTTGGCTACAGTTGTTTTAGTTGGAGTTTCATAACATTGCTCTGGTGTCCAGGGTGCATCTTCTGGCAGGCCTGGGGCTATGCTGACAGGGCTTCATCACTGCTAGTGCAGTTGCATAACAGGAGTGGGTACCCACCATTATTCTCTATGTCCAGAATAGCAGTTCTCAAGTATAGGATGCCCATGTGTCTGCCCATCCCTTTTTAAAAATAAAATTTGTCCTCAAAACTTTCTTAAGTCAACTTTATTATTTTCAAACCTGGATAGACAATTGAATCAGAAGCAAATCATACAGTATTATATACTGGAAAACTGGATAAAAAGAAAGAAGAGAAGAGAAGGAAGGAGAATGAGAATATCATAGCTTTGATGAGAAGATATATTCGCAGAATAAAGAAAGTCAGTGCTGGGAGACACTAATAGAGGCAAGGTGCCAAGTAAAGGAAAGGGAAATCGAGAACATTTTTTAGTGCATAAATCCTCAAATATAGCCAGTGCTAAGGATTTGAAGGAAGTCTGCTTCTCAGTAGCCAGATTGTGTAGCAAAACATTTTCTGCTCAAGTCGATTGTTGCATCAAATGGGCTTTGTATCATTCCTGCCAATGGGGCTCTCAGATCGGCAATGCAGAGCATCTTCTTACTACTATATCTGTTAATGTGGGATAGAAGGCATTATTCAGCTGTTGCCACTACTGTCCAGTGGCTAAGGGGGAAGGAGTTGCAACATCCTTAGTGGCAGATGGCAAGAAGGAGTGGTGATAGCAGGGGAAGTCTCATTCAGGTGCATAGCTGCTGCCTTGCCAACAGTGCATAATTCAGCTTGCTGGTGTGTCTTGTGCTTGCACAGGGGCCCACTGGCTAGTCAGCAGTCACAAACCTGCATGAATCTGATTTATCCACCACCTCTGGACTGAAACCAGTAACTATGTTGAGCTTCTTTCTCAATTGGACCTACCCAGTAATAGCCACCAAATCTTACCCTACTATGCTACCTGCATCAGCTGCATCAACTTCTTTACTTTGCTTAGACTTGTTACTGGAACTAGGGCATTCATTTGTTTTGCACCATTTAAGACAAATTCCAAAGAACAATTATGCAGCTCATGTGTTTTTTGAGTAGCTGTCTGTTACTGCAAGTAACTTACGCTTACTTTTCATTTTTTCAAATGCAGATTCCACTGTCCATGGTGCTGATTGCAATCTCTGTCTCTGTCTTCTAATAAAATGCTGTTTAATGGATACGTGCTTCTGGAAAGATTTTTGCTAATTACCATAGTAGTTGGGAAACCAAACCATTTGTTATTTTTGAAAATTGTATCCCCTCCCTCTGTTATTACTGTTTACCCTCAAACACACAGCTGGCTGACTTGCATTAAACCTTCTACTCAAACATATGATAGAAAAATATTTCACTGTGGTGACGGTATCAGAGGATAAGGCTAAAGATCTTCAGGCAAGTATCCAAATGGCTTTTCACATACCATGTAGCTTGGCTTGATATGGAAGAAAGGAGTCTCTACAGAAGCTAATATTTTATCTGCTGCCTTGTTTTTGTCATGCAGAACTCATGTCCCCTAAGGATTAGAGAAAATTCCTTTCTGAATTATTCGGTCTCTGTGTGGAATTGCTGCTTCTCTTTTATCCTTGACATCCTCCCGCGTTGTGAGATATTTTAGTTTGGCACCTTGCCAACTTGCTACAGCTAGGCTTTGAAAGAGCATGAGAAGAATAGTTTCTCATGTATTGTTGGCTGAAAACATTTCTCTCATTGGGACAACATGGTTTATGCTTGTAAAATGAGTCAGATGTTCTGCATATGGAACTTTATGCTTTTGTCTTTTGACTTGGTTGAATTTGTTGCAAAACAGGTCTGCTTTTAGCTCAGTGGTTCTCAAACTGGTGTGTCGTGACCCATCAGGGGAACCAGAAAAGGGTCATTCCCCTGTAAGGAAGCAACACGATTACTACAGTCATATTGCTGCCAGACAGGGAAGGGGTTTTTCCACTTACCTGGAGGTCAGTATGGCTCTCCCTCTGCAGGCCCCACAGCAGCTTCAAACTGCTCTGAAAAGGAAAAAAAAACAAACAAACCACTTCCAGTTTTATGACATAAACAGGAATTGGGTTTTTTAAAAAAAATTTTACATCAGTTTGAAGCTGCTGGTGGGATGCAGAGTGGGTTGTAGCCCCCTCAGACCCTCTGGAGTGGCATAACCATCCCCAAGTAAGTGGAAAAACCCCTTCCCTGCCGGCAGCAGCATGATTGTATTGCTGACCTTCCTCCCTTGCAAAGTCTTTACAGTCTTTAAAACTTGCAGTAGATTTTAAAACTACTGTTTTAGCTAATGCAGGATAAAACAGACTTTGGGTCTGATAGGCTCTCCTTCATTTCTAGACAAGGGGTGAATTGGAAGGCCATTGAAGTTCATTTTACTACAGGCTAGGAGTGTGTAGCTGATGTATTTCTTGCTTGCATATTCAAACCAGTTATGTGAATCATTTTGTCCAAATTAAAATTAAAGCAGTGTTAGCTAATCCTGTTTTGGGTTTTAAAGTTATGCAAAAACTTAATCTCCTTCTTCCGTGCTGCATGGAATGTTGGCAGTCTGAAAGATGAGTTAATACAGTATTTTGTTGTACTGCTTTGTCTCTGACTGCCATGGACGCTGTACTTTGTTGGTGTTGCAAAAAGATGTCTGAGGACCGTGCAAAAATATTAGATCTAAGTATTGACAATAACTAGCTAGGTTTTTGATATCTATTTTAAATCAATTTGTATAATTTTGTTTTACTTCTTCATGATTTGAGAGCTTATCATTGATACAAATGTTGAAGCCTCAACGCCAAGAACCTTGAAACTGTCTTTCATATGGAAGCCCTGGGCCGAGTAGTTATACTATCTGAAAAACTAGTTCTCATTTGGTTTGCTGTAACCTTGGGAAGTCTCTTAGTAATGTTGCTAATGGGTATAGCTTGACAGTTTTGTCAAGAAGCTACATGCAGTAAGGGTGACCCATTGCCAATGGAAATGTCAGTTTCAAATGGTATAGTCATCTGTAGCACCTCACATGGAAATTTATTTTATTTGTATGCTAACTTTTAATTGTAAATGGAATGGTTGGCAACCTTCAGTCTTAAAAGACTATGGTATAAGCCTACGGTACCCAGTATTCCCAGGTGGTCTCCCATCCAAGTACTAACCAGGCCTGACCCTGCTTAGCTTCCAAGATCAGGCATGTCCAGGGTAACAGTTGCTGTCAAAGGTCACCCCTTGGAAATTATTTTATAAACACAAAATGCTCACAGCTATTAAAACTTGCAGCAATTAAAGCTCTTTAAAAGACTTGGGGGAAGAAAACATCTTCACCTGGCATGATAAATATAGCTGTGGAGTTACCAGGTGAGCCTCTCTGAGAAGGAGGTTCCATTAATGGGCAACCACAATCAAAAGGGCCCTCTCTATGCACCTCATACAAAGGGGGCACCTGAAGGAGGGCCCCTGTAGGTTATGTTAGTGCATCTAGGGACAGAAAAGAGAACCAAGGGTCAAGGTTCTCAATACATATGTGCTGAGACAGGTTTGTAGTCAGGATGCTGGTGATAACGTGCCCAACAAGCTCTCAGAGACAAGTATGAAAAACAAAAGCAAGGAGACAAAGGAGTGCAATGTAGAGAGGAAATCTAATGGGTGCCAAGTTCAAGGGGAAGAGACAGAGGGGAAAGAGGAAGACAAGGGAAAAGAAACAAGAAAAGAGCCAGGAGACAACCTGTTCCAGTTACCCAATAATATGGAGAATGCTGGTGGCAAAGTTAGTTGGCAAATGCATGGTGTAGGACAGTAGGTACAGTTCCAAACATACAACCTTGCAAATTATGCATTAAAGCCTGAGAACAATTTGGTGTCTGCATATCTGAGTGGGAAGACCATGGTTCTTTTGTGACTTTAAATGGCAATATTTGTCTCCAGGATAGTATGCTACAATGGTTGTGCCATTGTCTTGCAAATTTGAAAAGGATGGCAAGTTAAGGCAAGGTGTGATGCCTTGGAATGTTTCCATAGTGACCAAGTGGTAGGGCTGTGTTGAGTCATAAGAAAAGTTTGCTTAAAATTAGGGGTCTCCAAACTTTTTGACCAGAGGGCCGCATCAAATATCTGGTGCAATGTTGAGGGCTGGAAAAAATTTTTTTAATATAAAATTTAAATTAGAGATGGAACTTAGATGTGTGAATAAATGAACAAATGGGTTCATTCATTCAACCTCTCTGGCTCTCAGAACACCCTCCAGACACAACCAGAGCACAACTCTAGTTGTGTTCAGTTGAGTGGGCCATAGACGCTCAGGGGACAAGAGGCTGACTGCGGGCTGGCTGGAGGCTTGCTGCGGGCCGCATCTGGCCCCTGGGCCAGGGTTTGGAGACCCCTGCTTTAAATAAAAGGCTTGTGAATCTGATGCTCTCCTGGCACCAACCCTAGTCAAGGGTGATGTGAGTTCTGGCTAGAGTCTCATGCCCCCTTGGCATTCACCCTTTATCACAACTATGTGTCATACATGTACTAATAGCTTGAAAACAGGCCAGAACCCTATGAAGCTCCATAAACACTAGTGAAATGTGTTCCCAGTGTTTTGTCCCAGTTGTTACGCTGGCAGCTGGGCTAACAGCAGTTTCCAAACAGTGCTCAAAAGTACCCTTATGTACAATGCATTATAGTAATCCTATTTCTGATGGCTGCAACTGGAGGCTGTTAACATATGAAGCGATGCTTAGGGTACAGTATAGAAATGAGTCTCTTGCATGAATGTGGTGTATCTGTTTTGAATATCCGTGTTGTTGGATAGAGTTTAGCTTTTATAAAGTGTCTTAAGGAGTCTATAATGGATTATTGATGAATGAAAATGAATAGCAACAAATTGGGAATGTCATGCTGTGCACTGTGAGAGCCTTTCTATATAGGGATCATATTTATCATGACTATATTGGCATAAGTAATATTGCCCACAGTAATACCCTATTTGTTGGTTTTTGAAAACAGGAAATAATTTAAGGGAAAAGAAAGAATTAATGGTTTGTTAGCATGATTTAGGATATCAAGACAATTCTTTTTTTTCTCTTTAAGAAAAGCCTTAAAAGAGATTTTGTTACTTCTGTTGCAGGCTCATTTTGAGACATTGCCATATGACAGTTTGGAATCCCTACAATATTATGTTCTTACATAATTTATGTTTGCCAACACTTTAAGATCTGTTTATACTTAGACTAGGGTTTCTCAAACTGTGGGTCAGGACCTACTTGGTGTGTCACAACCTGATCTCCGGTGGGTCTTCCCACATTTCCTTGTGTCCGGTTGGCTCCAAATTGCAGCCCTCTGGGCACAATTGGAGGCCATACCAGGCCTCTGCAGGCTTCTAGAAGCAGCCAGAAAGTCATTTATGGTTTACTTCCAGGTTTGTGAAAATAAATTATTTCCAGAGGCCTGCGGAGGCCTGGCACTGGAGAAAGAGGTAAGTTATGGCGCCCTTCATTACTGAACAGGTGGGTTGTAGTAGGGGGAAGTTTGGGAATCCCTGACTTAGATGTTTTGAAAATGAGAAGAATCCCCAATATCTTTGAGTGCAGCCTTGTATATATACTTGGCATTAAATACATGTTTATATTGAGAGAGGTCCCCTTGCTCTTCTAGAAGGTCTGTTTTGAACTTTGAAGGTTGTAGAAGTTGGTGTGATTATGATTCTGAGTTTCTTGCTCATGTATTTATTTATCTCGCCTTTCCCCTCCAATCAAAAGGCAGCCAAGGTGGCTTATAGGGTTACCAAGGGGGTAGCGGAGGAATTATTTAATAAATATTTCCTTTGAGAAGCAAAAGTCAGGTACCAACAGAAGACAGAAACTTTCACAATACAATGAGATAGGAATTTGTAACCTTATCCTTTTTCTCAGGGTACATGACCTGGCATCATAAGAACATAAGAACATAAGAACAGCCCCACTGGATCAGGCCATAGGCCCATCTAGTCCAGCTTCCTGTATCTCACAGCGGCCCACCAAATGCCCCAGGGAGCACACCAGATAACAAGAGACCTCATCCTGGTGCCCTCCCCTACATCTGGCATTCTGACTTAACCCATTTCTAAAATCAGGAGGTTGCGCATACACATCATGGCTTGTACCCCATAATGGATTTTTCCTCCAGAAACTTGTCCAATCCAATTTTAAAGGCGTCTAGGCTAGACGCCAGCACCACATCCTGTGGCAAGGAGTTCCACAGACCGACCACACGCTGAGTAAAGAAATATTTTCTTTTGTCTGTCCTAACCTGCCCAACACTCAATTTTAGTGGATGTCCCCTGGTTTTGGTATTATGTGAGAGTGTAAAGAGCATCTCCCTATCCACTCTGTCCATTCCCTGCATAATTTTGTATGTCTCAATCATGTCCCCCCTCAAGCGTCTCTTTTCTAGGCTGAAGAGGCCCAAACGCTGTAGCCTTTCCTCATAAGGAAGGTGCCCCAGCCCCGTAATCATCTTAGTTGCTCTCTTTTGCACCTTTTCCATTTCCACTATGTCTTTTTTGAGATGCGGCGACCAGAACTGGACACAGTACTCCAGGTGTGGCCTTACCATCGATTTGTACAACGGCATTATAATACTAGCCGTTTTGTTCTCAATACCCTTCCTAATGATCCCAAGCATAGAATTGGCATTTTTCACTGCCGCCGCACATTGGGTCGACACTTTCATCGACCTGTCCACCACCACCCCAAGATCTCTCTCCTGATCTGTCACAGACAGCTCAGAACCCATCAGCCTATATCTAAAGTTTTGATTGTTTGCCCCAATGTGCATGACTTTACACTTACTGACATTGAAGCGCATCTGCCATTTTGCTGCCCATTCTGCCAGTCTGGAGAGATCCTTCTGGAGCTCCTCACAATCACTTCTGGTCTTTACCACACGGAAAAGTTTGGTGTCGTCTGCAAACTTAGCCACTTCACTGCTCAACCCTGTCTCCAGGTCATTTATGAAGAGGTTGAAAAGCACCGGTCCCAGGACAGATCCTTGGGGCACACCGCTTTTCACCTCTCTCCATTGTGAAAATTGCCCATTGACACCCACTCTCTGCTTCCTGGCCTCCAACCAGTTCTCAATCCACGAGAGGACCTGTCCTCTAATTCCCTGACTGTGGAGCATCTTAGCAGCAAACAGAGGTCAAGATGGAATTTTGAGAGCTTGACCTGAGTTCTGATGTCCATTGTTGTCCATTGTTGTCCATAGAGACTTCAGGACTATAGCCCAGAGTGCAGTGCTGATATTGATTGATGTTGACAGGCAGAGTTGACTGGAAAGGCAGAGAAACTGCACTCTCCGGCATGAGTTTTGGACATTTGAGATGCTGTCCGTTGCTCATAAATTGCATGAATATGAGGAAATAGATCACAAATAATACAAAATATGAACAGAAATGCATCACCTGTAACAGTCCATTTAAATAAACAAAAGTCAAATTTAAAATTATTAAACATCAAAGATAAATACACAGAAGAAATAGAATTCCTCAATTTTTAATAGATACAATGGTTGCAGACTGAATATATTTCGAAATGAAACTTTAAATGCAACCGTAAAACATGGGTATTCAGTTGCCATTAGAATGGGAGAGAGGAACCACCTTGATCTTTATTGGCAGGGAGTTCCACAGGCAAGATACCACCACGTAGCACATTGCAGCCACTTTCATCGGAATGCAGAAATTAATATCCAGAAATTAATACCTTAGGGACAAGGCTCCTAAAGACCACACATGTGAAACAACTTTCAGTACAGCAAAATAATTGGAGTCATCCTTCAATGGGTCCAAAACATATTTGAGTCACAAATTTCTAGTAAGATTTCATTTTGCATCATCATCATCATTAGGTTTTCACACAGTCAGATAGATGTTATTGACTACTTTGTTTTATTCAGACACTGAGTCCTTCCCAAGGACCTGGGATGCCTGGTTTTTATCCTATAAATACCATTGCAAAAGGTAAACTGTTCCCAGTAATGCTGCTTTTTGCATTTGATTGATGGTAATTTCTGTGGCCCCTATGCTGTTCAGGTGCTCTTCAAGGTGTTTTGGAATAACACTGAGGGTGCAAATCACCACTGGGATCGCTTTGGTCTTCTGCCACACAGCCTTTCAATTTTTATTTGTAAACCTTCGTATTTTGTTTTCTCCCAGTTCTTTTTCTTTCACTCTGCTATCCTTTGATATTGCTATATTGATGATTTTGACTTGTTTTTCTTCCTCCTCAACTACAGTTATGCCTGATGTATTGTGCAATAGATGTTTGTAGTTGGAAATCTCATAAGACTTTGGCATCTTCATTTTCAATGACTTTTTCAATTTTGTGGTCCCACTAGTTTTTGGCTGCAGGTAGCTTATATATATATTTTTTACAGATGTTCCATTGTATCATGGTTGCCACCTTGTCATGCCTTTGTAGTCTGTCTGTGTGATCTTTTTTGCAGCATTTAATTAGGTGGTACACTGTTTCATCTGTTTCTATTATTTTTACTTTATTTTATTTTCAAATTTTGTATCTGGTTTCAGAACAGTACTGAATAAATGACACAGGAAGGCAATTTTAAAAAAAAATTCTGGGTACAATTGTGACTTGCATAAATGGGCAGAGTGTAATGAACAGATCAAAGCTTCATGCAATTGGGTGTCCTCTGTCTGTTACAAATGAATCACTTGTAGGTAGAGCTACTTCTAAGCAATCTAGAAACTGTTGGCAGTTTATTTCTTTGTCAGGATCAACTCTAAACAGTAGAACAACATATTTGGTTACTGTTGTCATCATCGACTCCCCAGTAACAGCCAAACTATATTTTATGCAGGAGATACAGGATAGGTTCTCCTCACCTTTTCTTTAACAAAAAAGTAGCTTTGGGTGGTTCTGTAGCCTGTTTGTAGCCTATTTTTCCCCTCTGCAGCAAGCACCAACTTCAGCTTTTGTTAGGAAAACACCATTGCAGAAAATTTATATACTTCCTTACCAATACCTCAGATTGACTGTCCATCATTGCTGCAATTTAGTAAAGGAAAATCATTTGGAGACTTGATAGAGAAGATCCAGATGATGTAAAGTTCCTTCATATATTTTTATAATGGTTCTATGCATTGTTGTGGCGTTCTAGATTTTCATGAGCAATCAACAAAATCAGCTGTAATTTGCTTATCTTCATTTCTCATCCCTTCCTCTGTCTCTACTGTGATGAATTTTAGATTGTAATCTCCGCTTTGTAAAATGCTGCGCATATTGAAGTTGCTGTATATAGCTATAAGGCTAAGGGCAGTGCTTCCCAAACTCACCTCTTTTGTGACATCCTGGCACCTGGAAGGAAGTGGCGATATGTGATAATGCACAATGTGATTGCACAATGATATCATTGCCACTTACTTGCAGGTTGAGAGGTTAGACATGAGCCTTAAAAAATGGTAAGATGCTCAGGATGGGGGGTAGGTTTTTTCAAGTGTACTAAAACCATGTGCAGGAGCTCTACCCACTGAGCTGGTCCTCCTGCCACTGTTTGTAGGGTTATGTTGCAGTCCCACTGCTGGGTGGTGGGTATTGAGTTCAGTGGTCTCACTCCTAATAAGTATGTATAGGATTGCAAACTAAGGGCCCAATCCTAAGGGGTTGTATAACTGGTGCTGGAACTCAGCACTGGTGCTGGGTGTTGCAAATATGCTGTAAGGCACGTCTGCAACACCCAGGGTAGAGGGACCGCTAGCGCTGAGCCTCAGTGCCAAGAGGAGACACTATAGTTGCGTGGGGGGTGGGGATGCTCTGGGGCGGGGAGATGGGGGAAGAGTGGGGTGGGGAAGTGACTGGCTTGAGAGGGAAGTGGGACCAGAAGAGTCCTGCTCCGCTGGATCCTATCCTTCGTTTTGGGCTGCAAAGTCCACACAGAGGTTCTCCAGTCTCTGCTAACAAAATAGCTGGTGCAGTCTGCGCCCTTACTTGGGGGGGACCTCCAGTGGCCTTTGTGGGGCTGCAGATTACAGTGATCAGCATTTTGGCACCACTGCACCTGGTGGCCCTGCCAGGGATAGAACTGGGCTGCCTGTGTATGTGACTTTTTCTAAAAAATTTCCTGTTACTCAATTACTGTGAGAAAAACAAACTATACTTCCCAGAGTCAGTGCAAGTTTGGGGCCAACTGTAGCTCAGCCAGGGACAAGGGGAAGCTGCAGTGGCCCCAGTGAGTCCAATCGGATCTGTACCTGATGAGGTGGCACAGATCTGAGCAGAATGGAGCAGCCAGGAGCCACTCCACACTGCCTGGGAATGGCGGCTAGGATCTGGCATAACTGCTGGTCTGTCCACCTGCCTGCCCTCCCCCCATCCTGAAAAGCCTCATCTTCATTTCCTCCCTGCCCTCCGCCTGCACCTGTCAAGCTTGGCCAGTGCGAACCTACAGTTTCCTGCCACTGCGGAGGCTAGATTTGGCCTCCATTCTCTGGCACTGCTTACTTCCATGGAGGTGCAAACATGCTTTATGTCGTGTTTGTGACCCTCCCAGGCCAGCTCAAGGGACTTGCACTGGCCCAGGCGCAGTTAGAATTGTGCCCTCAGATTCTTAAATGTAGAGTGAGTGAGAAATTGCTTGGAAGAAATAATCCTTGACTTTACCCTAGGAATTATAGTTTCCTGTTCTTCCTGGTCTATCAAGAAAGAGAAGGAGAGAGAAAGAAAAAAGTATTAAAACATAAACCCACACTTCCTAAAGTTTCTAGAGATTTTTTTCAAATGTATGGGAAAGGATAGAAACTGGCAGATGAGAGAGCTGGTGCCAAACAAGAATAAAAAATTGAAGGGGTTTGTTTAATGATATGCTGAGCATGTCTGATTAAAAAATTCTTGAGATTGCATCCTGCCTGATTCCTTCATTTTAATTGAGAGAGTGAGAACAGCCTGCAGTATACTGTAGAGATGGATGTTAAATGTCCAAATAGGAAGTGGGAGTAACGTCTTGTTAGTTCAGAGGACATGAAAGCACAATTTCTTATGTGAACACACATAGTAGGTAGTAGTGATGTCTCTAAACTTCTACCAAATACAAGACATGTGAGGGAAGTGATTGGATGAGGTAGGGCAATGCTAAAGATTTAACATCAAGGGGAGATTCACAATAATGCTCCTGACATTTCATCTGAAATGTCAAGTGTTAAACCTCCTGAAATGTACAGCAAGTATGGTGCTGCATAAGAGAAGCCAAAGGAGATGTGAGTAAGTCCTATTCTTTTGACCTTTTACTTATTGTGCTTTATGTTTTCTTCTGTGTGCCACTGTCTTGGTTATAAATAAAAATGCACTAAACTCAAAAATTCTTAGTGCAAGTCCATGTGAAATAATTGTTGCAGGTATCTGTATACCGTAGTATTGGTAACCTTCAGTCTCGAAAGACTATGGTATCGCGCTCTGAAAGGTGGTTCTGGCACAGCGTCTAGTGTGGCTGAAAAGGCCAATCCGGGAGTGACAATCCCTTCCACACCGGGAGCAAGTGCAGTCTGTCCCTGGTCTGTCTCCCTGGCTATGGGCCTTCCTTCTTTGCCTCTTTGCCTCAGACTGTTGGCCAAGTGTCTCTTCAAACTGGGAAAGGCCATGCTGCACAGCCTGCCTCCAAGCGGGCCGCTCAGAGGCCAGGGTTTCCCACTTGTTGAGGTCCATCCCTAAGGCCTTCAGATCCCTCTTGCAGATGTCCTTGTATCGCAGCTGTGGTCTACCTGTAGGGCGCTTTCCTTGCACGAGTTCTCCATAGAGGAGATCCTTTGGGATCCGGCCATCATCCATTCTCACGACATGACCAAGCCAACGCAGGCGTCTCTGTTTCAGCAGTGAATACATGCTGGGGATTCCAGCACGTTCCAGGACTGTGTTGTTTGGAACTTTGTCCTGCCAGGTGATGCCGAGGATGCGTCGGAGGCAGCGCATGTGGAAAGCGCTCAGTTTCCTCTCCTGTTGTGAGCGGAGAGTCCATGACTCGCTGCAGTACAGAAGTGTACTCAGGACGCAAGCTCTGTAGACCTGGATCTTGGTATGTTCCGTCAGCTTCTTGTTGGACCAGACTCTCTTTGTGAGTCTGGAAAACGTGGTAGCTGCTTTACCGATGCGCTTGTTTAGCTCGGTATCGAGAGAATGAGTGTCGGAGATCGTTGAGCCAAGGTACACAAAGTCATGGACAACCTCCAGTTCATGCTCAGAGATTGTAATGCAGGGAGGTGAGTCCACATCCTGAACCATGACCTGTGTTTTCTTCAGGCTGATTGTCAGTCCAAAATCTTGGCAGGCCTTGCTAAAACGATCCATGAGCTGCTGGAGATCTTTGGCAGAGTGGGTAGTGACAGCTGCATCGTCGGCAAAGAGGAAGTCACGCAGACATTTCAGCTGGACTTTGGATTTTGCTCTCAGTCTGGAGAGGTTGAAGAGCTTTCCGTCTGATCTGGTCCGGAGATAGATGCCTTCTGTTGCAGTTCCAAAGGCCTGCTTCAGCAGGACAGCGAAGAAAATCCCAAACAAGGTTGGTGCAAGAACACAGCCCTGCTTCACTCCACTTCGGATGTCAAAAGGGTCTGATGTGGAGCCATCGAAGACAACAGTGCCCTTCATGTCCTTGTGGAAAGATCTGATGATGCTGAGGAGCCTGGGTGGACATCCAATCTTGGGGAGAATCTTGAAGAGGCCGTCTCTGCTGACCAGGTTGAAAGCCTTTGTGAGATCTATGAAGGCTATAAAGAGTGGCTGTCGTTGTTCCCTGCATTTCTCCTGCAGTTGTCTAAGGGAGAATACCATATCAGTGGTGGACCTGTTGGCTCGGAATCCACACTGCGATTCTGGATAGACGCTCTCTGCAAGTACCTGGAGCCTCTTTAGTACAACTCGGGCAAACAGCTTTCCTACAACGCTAAGGAGAGAGATGCCGCGGTAGTTGTTGCAGTCACCCCTGTCACCTTTGTTCTTGTACAGCGTGATGATGTTTGCATCCCTCATGTCTTGAGGTACTCCACCTTCTCTCCAGCAGAGACAGAGGATTTCATGCAGCTCAGTGACGATGATCTCTTTGCAGCATTTTAGGACTTCAGCAGGGATGCTGTCTTTTCCAGGTGCCTTGCCAAAGGCAAGGGAGTCCAGGGCCACGTGAAGTTCTTCTAGGGTTGGTTCACTGTCAAGCTCCTCCAGCACAGGCAGGCACTCAATGTTGTTCAGTGCTTCTTTGGTGACTACATTTTCTCTGGAATATAGCTCAGAGTAGTGCTGCACCCAGCGTTCCATCTGCTGCGCCCGATCCTGGATGACCTCGCCTGTGGCAGACTTCAGAGGGGCAATTTTCTTCTGTGTTGGACCTAGGGCCTGCTTGATACCATCATACATCCCCTTGATGTTGCCCGTGTCAGCTGCTATCTGTATCTCGGAACAGAGCTGGAGCCAGTAGTCGTTAGCACATCTCCTGGCAGTCTGTTGGACTTTGCTGCGAGCAGTTCGGAGGACCTGCAGGTTGCGCTCACTGGGACAGGCTTTGTATGCTGCTTGAGCTCTCCTCTTTTCCTCAATGACTGGTGTCAACTCCTCAGAGTGGGCTTCAAACCAGTCTGCCACCTTGTTGGTCTTTTTGCCGAATATGGACAAGGCGGTGTTGTAAACGGTATTCTTGAAATGTTCCCATCTGTTGGATGTGTTTGCGTCGGCCGGGCCTGGAAGAGATTCCTCAAGCGCTTGTGCAAATTCCTCCACTTTTCTCTGATCCCGGGTCTTGCTGGTATCAATGCGAGGTCTTCCTTCCTACAAAGCAACTGTATCTGTATACCATAGCTTACGATTGTGTATACCAGCGGTTTTCAGATTGGGGTGTCGTGACGCCCCAGCCTGAGAGACCTGACCTGTTTCCCCTTAAGGGGCGGGGGCAGCCAGGAGGCAGGGCGAAAGCAGCAGCGCAATCCCCAGGATCCCCAGTGGCGCAATCCCACTCAGGGGGCTGCAAGGGCTTGGCTGTACTTACCACAGCCTCCTGTAACCTCCTGGGGGTGTGGGGAGCCTTGTGCGACCTTCGGCAGGGCTCCCCAGGTCAGGGAAAGTGAAAGTGGAGTGATCGTGCCCCACATGGTTTAGCGGAACGGGGTACGATTGCTCCACTTTCACTTTCCTGACCTGGGGAGCCCTGCAGGCATTTGCGCAGGGGTCCCCACACCCCAGGATGCTGCTGCAGGGACTGATGAGTGCACCTCAGTTCCTACAGCCCCCTGAGTGACGCGATCCTGGGGATTGCGTCGCCACCTTCCCCCTGCCCCTGCTGCCCCCCCGCCCTCACAAAGGCTTACTGCGGGTTTCAAACTCCCTGAGAGTTTGAAAACTGCAGGTGTATACCATAGCTTTTGCGATCGTGAAACAGGAAGTGGTCGTGATCGTCTTCTGGAGGGCTCTGCGCTGCGTGAGGAGCCCTGATGAGGCTGGTGCCCAGCTTCCCCAACACCCAGGAGGTTGCGGCAAGCAGGGGTGAGTGGCAGCGTGCCCGTTCACCCAGATCAGAGCCGTGGTGCTGAGCGCCACATCTCTGCCTTCCCCTGCCCCTCCCTTTAAGTGAGAACTACCCAGGGCTCTCAGGCTGGGGCATCGTGACACCCCAGTCTGAAAACCACTGGTGTATAGGATTTCCACCCAAGTTTGTTGATTTATTTAGATAATTTATAACCCCGCTTCAGTATAAAATTCTCAGTGTGTTATGTAGATTAAAAATGGTGATACCCATATAACATATATTAAACCGTAGTCAAACCTACAGTGACAATATTTAATATTTTCTATGTTACGTATTAGTTTTCTCTCTTGTAATGTTACTCATGTTTAGTCTCTGAGGAGTGGATGGGGAAAAATAGAAATGGTGAATCATGTTGCCTTTCTTCTGGTAATTACAGTAGGAAAATTTGGGGTGCTCACAGATCAGTCACATTCTCATATGCTTATGACTACATAGCCCATGATGGGCATCTTTTCATTCTTTGTAGGACCCATGACTGAAGATGCCTGTGTGACATTTTCCTATGTTGTAAAAAACATATTTGGTCCTCCTGTGGCTGCCAGAACAGTATTTTTGTCTGACTGTGGCTGCAATCCTAACCACACTTTACTGAGAGTAAGCCCCATTGAACAAAATAGAACTTACTTCTGAGTAGATCTGGTTAGGATTGTGCCCTCAGTGTGATAAAGACTGTTTGGCCTCATTATGTATATTGGTATTTACAAAGAGGATTGCAAGACCATGTTTGTATCAATAACCATTTATCTAGCAGTTGTGCAGTAGCTGTGCTTTTAATGAAGTGCATCTCAGATCCAGTGTGCCTCTAATTCTCTGTTGCTAGACTCAGACAAAGAATGATGGTTTTAAAAAAATGTTTTTACTTTTAACAATTTATTTCCTACCATTCCTCTAAATTTTATGGTTCCCAAAGTGGCTAACCTAATAATAAAAACATGATCAGTAAAATTAATAAAATACAATAAAAACAATAGGATCTCACATCACAAAGGATAAAAAAGAAGGGAAAGCTCAGGAGCAACAATTAAAAAAGTTGTTGCCTTCATTCCCAGTTTGTGAGCTTCCAAAGGCGTGCTAGCTACTTATGCTCATGGGATGCCGAATTAAACCGATATAGCCAGGTAATTATGGCACTGTGCTTTTTATGTAAATTGAATGCCAGCTAAAAGACAGTTCTGTGATGTTGCCTGACACACAGAAGAAAATTAGAGGAGTAACCCATAAGAATAAATGTATTACAGAAAATTTTTAGATAGAATTGTTAGTGATGTTTCTAGTTGGCTGAGATAATAATTGGCCTTTACTCTTTGGTTTCTGAATTGGTCCAGGCTTTCATTCATTCATGAACGCTTGATTCAATTTTAGCAGATTCCGATCTGTTATGATAAAAGGCTACCTTATTATGAGGCTGTTTCGCAGGTGATAACTAGCAGTTATAGAAATTGGAGCTATGACATCTATGACAACATTGTTCATTCCATGTTTGACTCAATTATGAACGCTGTTTTAAGAGAGGACATCTTCTGTATGCTGCCTCATCAGACTGCTTGTTTGCATATTCTTTAATTGAGAATTCAAGACTTGTGTTTGCAGTTTTGTTAATGGCGTTATTTCCTTTTTTCCGCAATTCAACTTTGCTGATTTCACCCATTTATTCTTTCATGTCTGCAGGCTTTGATAAATTGAGGAGCTTAAGCAGACAGTTCTTTTTATCCAAGGACTCTCACTAGACTGGTAATGTTGTTGAGATCTGCTTAGACTATAAAAGGCTCAGAAAAACGGACAAGTGTTCTGTTGCTGGGGGAAATGAGAGTTGTTTTGACAGTGACCTCAAGGAAGGAAAGGGGAAAAAATTGATTGGGACATTATTGTATGTGAAAGAAAGATCAAACACTTGGGTGCGTGTGTGTTTTCTGTTTGGACTTCAGGAGGGGGTAGTGAGTTTTCTGAGTGACAGAACCAACTGTGTTTCCAGACATGGAAGTCTTATGGATTATGTTGACCTAGATCTGAATAGTTGTGATTTATTAGAAAGAAATACACTAAACTGGAGATTTCAGCAGGACAGAGATTTAGGAATTTTAGTGAAACTAAACTAGGAAACTGAAATTCCTAAATCTGCAACAGGAATTTTCTAACCTCCACTCAACCCCCAGCTGGTGTGGGCTCCTAAACTGGGAGGGGTCAAGAAAGCTGTGAATCACAGAGTCTGCCCCAAGCTGTGAAGCCCCTGGTGCTTCACAGGACTCTGCACTTCTTGCTGAAAGGAATCCCAACCAGCATTTCAAGCCACACAGCCCTCTGGTATTGGGCTTGGGTCTCCTTTAACCAATTCAAAATAATGGAACCATTACTAACCACTGGACACTCACCAGTCCTTATTCTGAATTCCATACCCACACCTAACCTGCCAGCTGTGATCTACTTGGCTAAAAAAAACCTACTCCACTCATAACAATGTGGAGTACGTGAATAAGAACCTGCCCAGGCCAATCAGACAGGAAGCAAAAAATTCCTATTTGGCTTGAACCAACTAGTTTTTGACTACTAAAAGGGCAGGTGAGAGAGAACTGTGAATAACTCAGTCTCAGCCAATAAACTGAATGTGGCAAGAACATGCAGGTCAAACAGCTCGTAATTCTTGCCCCCATCTCCAAACAGCCAATGGCTGGCTGTTGTCGTGCTTGCCTGGTATAGGGCATGGGAACAGAAAATGTTCAGAACAGAGCAGTGTTTTCACTACAGCACTGAAGTCAGTGAATTGGGAATTTTGGAAGCTGTGATGAGGGCACGATATAAGTGGTATTTGCAAGCACAACCCATTCCAACACATTCTCGCATCCATGTTCCATTTTGTTCTGTTAGACTTAAAACCAGAATATTCTTTCTCTTGCAAGTTAGTCTTCTCCTGACTGTGATTGCTGAAGCAGGAAGGCACTGAAGTAGGATAAGAAGGGAAAGCAATATCAAAGTTCTTTGCATGGTAGTTTGGTTTTTCAATTCAGCTCAGAGATGTCCCAGCCTGTCTGATAATTGTACTCACTTTGCAGGATGACTGACAATCAGAGGTGAAGGTGCTGTCTAGCCAACCCTGACTCTACCCCTATTTGCAGACCCAACATACAGAACATTCTGTTATTGATTCTGCTTGAGACAGGTGACTTTGGAAATTGCTTAGTAATTGAAACAGCTGCATAAATCTTCTGATATACCATAGAGATACTCGCCTATACGTCGAGAAATTTGTGCCCCCAAATCCTGAGTGAATTGCCCCCTCGCCTTATCTCTCCATCCCCCAGGCAGATGGAGGGGGTGAGGGGGTTATCTGCACCTGGATTGGGGTGGACCTCTGTAGGAGGACAGACAGCACACCTCTTCTGGTCCTGGGGGCCGGTTCCTGGCAGCTGAGCCCCCTGCCTGTCTGTGCCCAGCTAGTCCCCCATTGCGCTGGGACCTGGAGGAGCCCTGGAGGAGGCAGGATGTGTGGGGCAGCCTGTTGATCAGCGCTTTCCTGCGCCCTCTCAAAGCCTCCCACGCACACTGCCCGCTACAGTCCTGCTGCACGTGGGGGGGGGGGGGAAGGCAGCGCAGCAGGGGCATCCTCGCTGCTACCAGGGAATGCACAGGGAGCGCCCTATGTTGCCCACTCCCAAGTGCTCACTGCCCCCACACTGGGGAGCGCCTGGCAGGGAGTAGGCAGCACAGGACACTCCTTGCGCTCTCCCTGCCCTTTGTTGGTGTGGTGGTGGTGGTGGTGGCAGCAGGCAGGACGCCCCTGCTATGCTCTCTGCCCCCATGGGCAGCATGGCTGCAGTGGAGAGTGCACATGGCAGGGTCTGAGAGGTCGCAGTGGTACGCCAGGCCAACAGCCTATCCCTCACCACCTTGTCTCCTCAAGGGTTCCTCTGGTTCCCAGTGCAATGGGGGGACCGGCTGGGTGTAGGCGGGCAGGAGGCGCAGCTGCCGGGAACCGCACAAGAGACCCGGAAGAGGCGCGGCTGCCCGTTCTCTTGCAAGGGTCTACTTCTGAGTAAATTGGGTTGCAGCTATATGATTCCTTGTTGCTTGTTTTTCTGCTGTGAATTGAATTGCACACTCCAGTTATATGTTGTGTGTTCTATGTACAGTGTCTGTCTTCAGGCACCAGGCACCTTAAAGGAGGATTTGATTAATGGTTCTACTAGTATGCTTTTTCCAGTGCACTTAGAGCTGAAGCTTAGGCTTGTCTACTCAGAAGTAAGTCCCATTAAGGTCAATGGTGCTTACTCCCAGAAAAGTGTGGATAGGATTGTGGCCTTACAATGATAGCGTTTACAAAAAGGTTGTGAAAAATAGAATTTTAAAAGTTAATGAATAAAAATGCATCTTATGATCTATGAGATAGATCCTAGTTTTTAATAAATTAGAGACTGTTTTTAATACTGTTTTTGCTATGCTATGTTTTTAATACTATGTTTTTAATAAATTCGAGATTGTACAGTTCTTAGGCAACAATTACTGGTAGGTTATTTTTCAGCATCTGGCAGGACTCAAACACTCCCCTAAGTTTAACCCCTGACTTTTCTGAAGGTCATATAAAATTCCATGATTTTTGGCTCAAAACCTCCATTGAACATCTGTGAGATTGAATTATAGGCGAGTGTCTTTGATACTTGAAAAATGAACACAGAATCTGGGGTTAGATGTCAGATCACCTTTTTTTCCATCAGATTCCTCCCTTTATTAATAAACCTGGTAATTTTGCATCAATTAAATCAATGTCAACTACTTACATTGAATATAGAAGCCCTAGAATATGTGGCAGGGAGATTGGAATTGGGAATAGAGAGAGTGTGCAAGACCGACGCAGAATCTTGAAGCAATGGTTATTGCCAGGTGTCCAGGAAAGTAAAATGCAAAAAAATGCTCAGGAGTCTGGCTTGTTCCAGCTAGTGACAATATTTTTGTATAATGAGATTCACAAATATTATCACAGGGAGAAAAATGCTTTAAAGAAGATTAACTTGCTGCAGAACAGGACTTTGTCATTTGCTGCATTGTACTTAAATAGTCTTGTGGAGCTGAGGTCAAAATTAGTAAGAGAATGCTGACTTTAAACATTTTAAAAAAGAGGAAGGAGCTTTTCTAGGTTTATACGGTGAGTTGTTGTTTTTTTTACTAACCATTAAACAGTGATCTCACTGGAAATTATTCTTATTGTGTGTTAGACCTCAAGAACCTTAGGAACAGGACCCTCAGGTAGTATGCATATGGGTAAACAAATAAAACTACTGTTAATCCATGCATTGAAGTCATTTAGAAATTTAAAACATGTGGAAAATGAGTCCTGAACATTTCCAGTTTACAGCTATTTAATGAATGGTTGCCTTCCAAATCTCAACTTGGAAATTTGGTTAGTAGATAATAGTAATTAGTGAAACTTGAGATTAATACAAGTGACTAACTCAAAAGTCTAATTAATGCGAGGAAGTAGCAAAAAACTGGCACCCCAGAGAATGTCATTCTAATAGTCCAGATCAGATATTGCTCTAATATATTAACAGCATAGTCCTATACACATTTGCCCCAGAGTCAGCCCCATTGCACACAGTGAGAATTAACTTCTTAGAGCCCAATCCTGAGGTCTTACCACTGGTCCTCCACCAGCACTGAGTATAACAGATGTGCTGTAAGGCACATAGGCAGCCCTCAGAGCCGGTCTAGTGCTGGTGCTAGGTCAGTGCTGGCCAGAGCTGGGCTTGCACTGATGGACTGCTGCTGCTCCATCACTCTACAGCCGCCAGAACTGCTGGGCGGTGGAGAGGTAGGTGGGGGCATGGAGGGAGGCAGGGAAGAGGTCTTCCAGGGTGGGGGGAGGCAGGGGAGGGCAGGAAGGAGGCATACTGTGAAGGGAGTGTGGTGGGAGGGAGGTGGGCCAGACACGGAGGTTCTTGATTCTATGGCAGCCCAAGGGTTGCCGCAGAATCGAGTAGCTCCACTGTGGGGCTACTTGCCTTATCTGAAGGAAGGGGATGAAAGTCCCTTTCCCCTGAGGAGCTACTGGTGGTTGTCCTGTTGCACGCAGGATGTCACAGCAGCTGTTTTTGTGCCGCGACAGTTGCAGTGCAATGGGTAGCTCAGGGTTGGGTTGCCCATTAACATGCACAGGATTGTGCTGTTCATTTCTGATAAGGTCCGTATTTTCTATCCACATCTGAAGAATTAATCAGTGCTAAGTCTTGTGGGCAATCTGTAGTCTGTTAATTGTGTAAAAAAAAAAAAGTAAATAATTTTTCAGAGATAGAAAATATGGAGTTAAATATGGAGGAAGGTTCCAAAAGTAAATAGTCTTTTGTCTTCATATTATATTTCTGTCAATGTCACAGAATCGATATAAATATATAAAATCTTACATCTTATAGTATGCCTTTAGGGTATAGATCATAGTTCAATGGGAGAGCACATGATTTGCATGCAGAAGGTCCTAAGCAGTCCTTGGCATTTTCAGTTAAGGCTGGGAAAGGCCTTTGTCTGAAACCCTGGAAAGTCCATTTTTAAAGCCAAGTGAAATAAACATGTTTTCAGAGCTCACTTTTCAAGCTTATATTGACTAGTGCATAGGGCTAGTTCTGAAAAATGTGGCTCACATACTTTTGTGCAGAAATGTCTTACACAAAGTGAAATACTTAATACAAAAATCAAAGAGTTAATCAGGTTTGGGAAATGGGAAAATACATAACCTTTTAATTTCTCTTTGGTACAGAGCAGTTCACTACCTTGAACATGCTTCAGGAATTTGGTTGCTAGAACCAAAGACAATCTGTTCTCCTTTATCTCCTGTGGAGTGTAGAGTGTGTGCCTGGTTTTTAAAGATATGTTTTCCACTATCACTTTTGCTTGCTGGAAATATTTTGAACATTTCTAAAAGGTCAGTCTGTTCTGCCAGCCATGGCTTGTTATCTAATTCAGAATATAATTCAGATGCAAATACAGTTCGTTGTAGAAGATGAAAACTATTAGGAATGGGTGAAAATAATGTGAAAAGGCAGAAAACTTTTAACTGAGCTCCACCTGCTTGTGCCCTTTTTGGTGTGAGCGCAAAATTAGTGCTGCATGATCAGCAGTGGAATTCTGTTGAATGTTAAGAGAAGCACAAAAAATTAGTGCAGATTTGCAGCACCATAAAGAAAATGGTTTTTATTGTATGCTCTCTGTGGAGATGACAGCCACAATAGCTATGGTGGACAAATGATAAAGACCGATGGATTCCAGGGATGTGCAGTGTGGGAGCGACTGGTGAGGCAGAACAGCCCCACTGGAACTCTCCAAAAAGCACTGGCACTGAAAAGCCACTGAAAAGCAGTGGCCACTGAAGCTGTGAGTGTGCAAACACATTGCAAGCCCTCAAGCCACTGCTCAGGGTGCTGTGTTGTGTTTGCACACTCACAGCTTCAGTGGCACTTTTCAAAGGACTCTGGTGGGGTGGGTCTGCCTCACCTGCCGCTCTCACACCGCACATGCCTGATGTATTCATGCCTGAACATGAATTTGACTAGAGATTATCTTGTTCTAGTTGGTTGCGAACAGTCTACGAACTTCAAATGGGGGCAGAAGTATATTTAGATAGGCTATTGCCATTCCACAGAGGATGACATTTGGTTATGTCTATTGAAGCGCTACTGTTTTTATTAGTGCTTACAACTGAAATCCAACTACCTCCCCTATTTAAATTTTGATGCTCATACATTTTTAGATGAAATATTTTAAATATATTATTGAAATATACTATAAAATCCATGTGTTATTATCTGAAGCTTTTGAAAGCAACTGTTGAGGATTTAAGGCTGCAATTCTGGTTCTGTATTCCCATGCTGGGAGATGTTATGACAAGGGCAACTTTGAACGTTTCCCCATGACTATTTCTGGTGTGAAATTACTTCTTAGGGAAAAGAATGATGAAATGTTCTCAAAAACTTTTAGGGCCCAAATCTATCCAATTTTCCAGAGTGAGTGTAGCTGTGCCAGTGGAGTGTGCACTGCATGCTGTGGTGGGGAGGCAGTTACAGAGACGTCTTCAAGGTATTGGAACATTTGTTCCCTTACTTCAAGGCTGCATTGCTGCTGCACTGGTGCTAGAAAGTTGGATAGGATTGGGCCCTTAGTTCACTTTTTCACTGGATGTTCACTGCCCATTTGATGGCTGCTTTAGTACTGCATTTTAAAAATCTAGTGCTGCTAGTTTCTGGGAATTGATCCAGTCAATCAGCAATTATGTAATGAGCATCATGATACCACATATCAAATCAGACGTATGAGGATGTCACAGAGCCAATTCAGAAAAAAGGTAGCGCTTCCTGGATCACAGCTGCCTTCATTTGAACGGACAAATACTTTCACGTCCTTTCTTTTACAGTGTCATCCCAAAAGTTGTGTAAAGGGTTTTTCCCCCCATCTGATTAAAACCTTCACTTGTTTTCATTTCAGTCCTGGTTGTGACAAAGGTTCAGACTGGTTTAGATTAAATGGAGAACCTCTCTACTGAAAATGATAACATTCCAGTTGTAGTTCCTTGATGACAGTCTGGTTTTCAGATATGTTGGGGATTTTCTAGGAATATTCAACCTCTTCTACTGTCTCTTCTTTGCACGCAAAGGAAAAGTTGTAGCATTTTTCCTAAACCACTATTTTTTGCCCAGATATATCCATATCTACCATACATATACATATCCAGTGTACTGTACTCACTGTATCCAGACTCAGTGGCTAGAAAAGAAGAACTTTCTTCAGTAATTTGATCTAATTTTTTTTTAAAAAAATTCGATTCATACTAAATCCAGCAGATTTGATATTTTTATTTACTTTGCTCATATTTTGATATTATAAATATCAAATATTAGGTCTTTAATAGAATACTGTGATTTTTGCTTATAGTTCCCACTGATAATAAATGTACTCATGCTCGTCAGCTTACAGACTTCTGAGTTGTGGATGGCCTGTGTTGGCATGTTCTTGCTGTGCATGTACAGTATGTCCTTTTCTATTACTTCCATGCAGACATGATAATGTTGGGCCGACAAGAGCCAGCTGTCCCAACATAATGTTGGTTTCAAGTTACAAATGGGTCTCTAGAACCTAATCACTCAATCACATAAGTAGTTAATTGTTTTGGGCACCCTATTGATTGATTTTGCAACATTTTGCTTTTTGATCTAATGGATGCTTGGTTTGATCTACTGGATCAACTCGAACTTGTGCCAGTGATATTGCTGGCGCAGGTCCGAGTTGACCCATAACAGCTGCCGAGGCTTACCCTGGACTTACAAGTGTCCCTTTTCCCCAAGGGAGACCCCAGTCAGCCAAAATTCCTCTGAGGGATACAGCGTAGCCCGCGCTGGCACTGCTGCATCATCACATAGGAATTTAGTTAAGATTGGGCTAACAGTAAAATGCCTTACTAAATAGGAAGACCTTAACAGGTTTTTGTTTTTTAAAAATTAGCATTGAACTAACCATGCAAACCTCTCATTCAAACACAGAAATATTTGGATATAATTAATTTTCCAGGTAGTAAAGACTAGCAATTAAAATCAAAGTTGTGATATCTGTCACTTGTCACTTGATAGCTTGATGAGGTTAGGCATGGCATTCTAATATCTGGAAAATTACAATATTCTACAACCCTTTAGTCAGTAGCATAGTTGGGGGGAAAGTAAGTACTGTAGGCATTGCAGCATGCTGTGTAAGCAGCACCTCCCACTCATCATTGGAGCCATTCCGGGCAGTGATGACAATGCACAGACATTCTCTGAACCAAATGACATCTCTTGCACATCACTGTTACTGTTCTGTCCCCCCCCCCCACTATTGCTAGTGCATTAAGTTCCAGGGTAGCCAGATATTGCAATATTTAGTGTATATGCTATGGAGTAAATTGTACATCTTTTCAACCCCCCCCCTTTTGTACACTTGTTCTCTTCAGTGCATGAGTAGCTAGTTATTGTATATTCTTTTTCCTGTTCTACAAAATTATCTGTGATTAAGCGTTGTGAGTATTCCTATGTGTTAATTATTACACATAGGATAATGTGTAATAGGATAAAATGAATAGCTTCTGAGGTTTTTGGCTTATAGACAGAATGTTGATTTCAGTTAATTAATGTTGCTCCTCCTGGCAAGTTAGTTATAATCATTCCTGTACTTTATATCACAACAGCAGTGCTTCGGTGCAAAGAGTGATGGCACTTACAGCTTGCATGCTCTGTGGGGAGCACTTATTCAGAGGGAAATAACCAAAGTCATTGAGTATGAAGATACAGGAATTTTACATACTCAGTATGTGTATTGTTGGACTCCTGAATTCTCCCATAGGCTCTTCATGAATGAATTTTTCTTGATTTTAGCACAATATATTTTCACGTGACCTCAACTTCTTTAAAATTAACTTTCACAGAAGGAAATACATTCCTAATTAAAGAATACATGTGCTTACCTTCCTGATTGCTAGAGTATGCAATTCCTTTACATCTTGATGCTAAACAATTATTCTACAAGCAAAATATGACCTCTGTCAATGGTGGCAGAGTTGGGAAGGCCCCCGCTGATTACCTGAGAGGATGGGTAGGAATACAGTGGTGCCCCAATATCTGCGGGGTTCTATTCTAGAACCCCCCATGGATACTGGAAACCACTGATGTGTGGTACGCCCCTACCCCTCTAGGCATCGCAAAAAGGGGAGCTGTGCTCTTCTCGCCTCCCAAGCCTGTGTGCATCCACCTATGGCCTCTACAGGGATCAGAATGACTATTAGAAGCAAAAAAAAGTTACTTCTGGTTTTCTGGAAAAACCGGAAGTGACACTTTTATGCCTTTAAAAGGCATTATGAGGGCTGGGGAAACCTTCAGTAGCTTCCCTGGCCCTCATAATGCCTTATAAAGGCATAAAACTGCCACTTCCGGTTTTGCTGAAAAACCAGAAGTCGCTTTTTGTTTTGGTTTTTTTTTCATCTAACAGTGACTCTGAGCCCCTCAGAGGCCTCAAGTGGACATGCACTGCACTAGAAGAGCCTCCAGAGGGGTGCAGGGGTGGAGGGCCCCACATTTGCGAAACCGCAGATAAGTAAAACTGCAGATAGAGGATGTACATTTCATTGTATATGGAAGAAGTGGGTCCCTCAAATACCCTGGTCCGTAAAGGGCTTAAAAAGTCAAAACTAGCACTTTGAGCCCAGAAATGAACCACTGTAGCCGCCAAAGGAGTGACCTCACTGAGTCAAACTGATGAACCCCAGCATGGGTGGCAACATTCTGCACTAATTGCATTTTCCAGATTGTCTTCAGTGGCAGCCCCACATAGAACGTGTTGCAGTAGTCCACTCTAAACTATTGTGACTACTAGACTACTCTAGGGCATGGATCACCGTGGCCAGGTCTGAGCAACCCAGGTATGGTTGCAGGTTGCGGATCAGCTGAAACTGAGCAAAGACTCCCCTTGCCACAGCCACCACCTGGGAATTCAGGAACAGCTGCGGATTCAGGAGCACCTCCAATCTACGGACCTGCTCCTTCAGAGGGAGTGCAGCCCCATTCAGAGCGGGACAGTACTTTCATTAAATAACTTCACACCAGTGATTCTCAAACGTTTAGCACTGGGACCCACTTTTTGGAAATAGAATCTGTCAGGACGCACCGGAAGTGATGTCATGACCAGAAGTGCCATCTTGAAGCAGGAAATTTTTAACAATCCTATCCACACTTACCCAGGAGTAAGCCCCATTGACTATCATTGTTAAAAGCATATACATAGTAGCTTGTTAAAAGTACAGATGTGTAACATTTCCCCTAATGCAATCAAATACCATGTAGCATCAAGTCTAATATATTAAAAATAAAATATTAAAATGAATGTGAACCCCCCTGAAATTGGCTTGCGACTCACCTAGTGGTTCCCGACCCACATTTTTAGTTTATGCAATTGCTTTACACAATTCCCAAATCCAAGTTTTCTCCTCTCCCTCACCCTCCCTCTCTCTTTCTCTCTGGTGCCTACATTACTGCAGGACAACATCTCATACGACTGTACATTATTACTACCAGAATATAACATTAATGTACACAACATTTGTGATGTGTGAGTAAATTGCTGCTTTTCTCTTCAAAGTGCATACAAGTGCTAGCTGCAAAGGCATCAGGAAGAGGATGGATAGTGTGGATAGAGGGATGTTTTTCTCCCTCTTACACAACACCAGAACCAGAGGACATCCACTAAAATTGAGTGTTGGGAAAGCTATGACAGACAAAAACAGTATTTCTTTACCCAGTGTGTAATTAGCCTGTGCTACTCCTTGCCACAGGATGTGGTGATGGCATCTGGTCTTGATGCCTTTAAAGGGGGACTGGACAATTTTCTAAAGGAAAAATCCATCATGGGTTACAAGCCATGATGTGTTTGTGCATTTTTAGGCTACCTCAGAATGCCGGATGCAAAGGAGGGCACCAGGAAGCAGTTATCTTGTTGCCTAGTGTGCTCCCTGAGACATCTGGTGGGCCACTATGAGATACAGGAAGCTGGACTAAGTGGGCTCTTCTTATATTCTTATCCATTTTTGTTTATTTTAATGAATAATTTTATTTTTAATCCTCTTAGTACTCTTTCATCTGATTCGCTCTTATCTGCTTGATATTATTTTTAAACCAACATTAATAGTAAACAACTGAGGAATTAAGTAGTGTCGTGGTTGAAAAAAAATGCATGAAGTGATCAGACAGTACTTTTGCCAAACTGCAGAAAACAGATGTACAGTATGGAAAAAAGAGCAAGCTACAAGAGATTAGTGCAGGAATGAGAATCAGATTATTGCTATGAAGTAATAGCCAGCCAATGGACTATGTGTCCCTTAGTTAATGTTAATACACTGCGCAACATGATTCTGAGAGTTCCAAACACACTAACAGTAGGCTTGGCTTAATGGCTGATCTTCAGTAAGTGGCTGCTATCAAGGTGTGTGCTATAAACATTAATAAGGTGATTCTGCAGACATTTCAACTGATCTCTCCCAGTAATAAGTACTTTCTGAAAAGGAAAAATGGTATGTCATCTTGTACGTTTTTCTTACACTTTAAAACATATCTTCAGATAGATCTAGGGCTTTTGGCAGGTTTTTGTTATTGCAACTCAAGTGCTCATTATCAAGTGCTCATTATCCTACATAATAAACTTTGTCCTCATATTAATAATGAATGACCAATGCTTTAGAAGATGGTGTGAATGGAAAAATAGTATTTTATTTTGCAACTAAGTAGAGGTTGAGATGCCCTGAGAATTGCATCTCATTCAGGGAGGATTTGTAGCTCAGTGAAAGTGCATATGTGTTGTTTCCTGTTTTAAAGCTTCCCAATGCTTGTTTCCTTAGGCTCATTCCTAGTGAGGACTGACCAACTGGGCCAATGAGAATGTGAAGTTAAAATTCCAGTTAGGATTTTTTCCAGAAAGGCAGGCTAATGCAAAGATGCTGATTCATCTTGTGGACATGACTCAGACTGAGGAAAGTGACCTGAGCTCCTGTAAAGTCTAATCTCATTCACACCTGTTAGCAATATAGCCCCAATGAGATAAAAGGGATATGATCATATACAGTTGTGCTTCATTATCCATGGGGGTTCTATTGCAGAACTCTCCGCAGATATCTGAAACTGCAGATACCAGCAAATGCCCATTCCCACATTCTGGAGGCCATCCCCCCCCCCTCGGAGGAAGCCTCCAGGGCTTCTCCGGGCCAGCCAAAGCTTTAAAACATCATTAAAAACATCACTTCCAATTTCAGATTTTACTGAGAAACCAGCAGCTGCGTTATTTGAGCTATGCAGTCCAGTCTGTGCCCAGCAGAGGCCAGGGAGGATTAGGGGACTCTATCCCCTGAGCAGAGGCTCGGACTCCCCTCCAGAGGGAGCGCACTCGGCGTTGCCCAGACTCGATTTGTGGATAACTGAATCCACATGTGGATGTGGGGCCCCCTGTATATGAAAGTTATATCTGAGCAAGTGGCAGTTTTGAAATGAAGCTAGAAGCCTCAAAAATGAAGCCCTTCACTGTAACCCTTGTGCAGCTACCGCTGACGTTGTCCACAGATACTGCATTAGATGAACCTTTCTTAGGGCGCAATCCTATGGGCCTTACCTATGGCAGTATGTGTGTACCGCCAGCTCTGGATGTCATGAACATGCAATAAAACATGTTTGCAGCACCCAGGAAGCAGGGAGCACCAGTGCTGGCCCAGTGCCAACACGGGCCTCCTAAATTCTGCAGCTGCTCAATAGTGGATGCAGCTTCGAAGAGACCCATTGGGGCTGCAGCTGCATTACATGGAGGAAGGAGACCCATAGGATGCCATTTTGGTGCCACTACTCCTTTGGGTGCCAAGGCAGCATAGGATTGGGCTGACCAAGATCATGGGCATGTGCCTAGTAGCGGAGTATTAATTAGTAATCAACACTGGTTTGACTTATTAAAAAGAAAAAATGGCTATGAGAAAACAGCTACAGCAGGAGCACATTGCAAGTAAAATTCCCTTTGTGGAGCAGGAAATCTGTCTGATTTTTGGAAGAATAAAGTTTGAAAAAGGGAAGGGAAGAGAAAAAAGGGAGAAGTGCAACATCGCCTTTTGCACTTTAGTATGAAGTATATGGGGTATTCCCCATTTTTGAAAGCATAACAAGATAGCAGGGAATATTGTAGATCAGGTTTCTCAAATTGTGGGTCATGCCCCACTTGGTGGGTTGTGACCTGATTGTTGGTGGATCACGAAGCTTTAGCTGATAGCTGAGAAGGTAAATGCATGGAGCCCTATGGAAAGTAAAACTGAGCAATATTGTGTGTTTACTCATGAGTAGGTCTACAGAGCTTGCGTCTTGAGTACACTTTTGTACTGCAGTGAGTCATGGACTCTTCGCACACGACAGGAGAGGAAGCTGAACACTTTCCACATGTGCTGCCTCCAACGCATCCTCGGCATCACCTGGCAGGACAAAGTTCCAAACAACACAGTCCTGGAATGAGCTGGAACCCCTAGCATGTATACGCTGCTGAAACAGAGATGCCTGCATTGGCTTGGTCATGTCGTGAGAATGGACGATGGCTGGATCCCAAAGGATCTCCTCTATGGATAACTCGTTAAGGGAGAGCGCCCTACAGGTAGACCACAGCTGCGGTACTAGGATATCTGCAAGAGGGATCTGAAGGCTATAGGATTGGACCTCTCAACAGATGGGAAACCTTGGCCTCTGAGCTTCCCGCTTGGATCCAGGCTGTGCAGCATGGCCTTTCCCAGTTTGAAGAGCTACCTGGCCAACAGACTGAGGCAAAGAAGGAAGGCCCATAGCCAGGGAGACAGACCAAGGAAAGACTACACTTGCTCCCAATGTGGAAGGAATTGTCACTCCTGAATCGGCCTTTTCAGTCACACTAGACACTATTTCAGAACCACCATTCAGAGCACAATACCATAGTCTTTCGAGACTGAAGGTTGCTAACAACTCATGAGTAGGCAAACTTGCCTTAGTCCGTCAGAAAGGGCAAACTGAGAGGGATGCAATGACACCAGAATGGTCCCAATCTGATGAACAAAGCCCCCCCAAAACAACCAAGAAGCAAGTCCTTCCCTCCAAGCTAACGAATATATTGAGCTCTGTGGAAAGCGAAACTAAGCTACACATTTACTCATGAGTAATCAACCGTGTCTTGTCGCATGGTCAAGTCAGGCAAAGAGGAGAATGCAAGGCCACCAGAATGGTCCCAATCTGATGAAAGTGGAACTCAGCAAATGCTCCACAAGGCAGCACCCCCTCCATGAAAAGGCTTGAGCTGGTAAGGTGATTCTTTTCTTTTTTTAAACTTGTAAAGCTAGTTGGGTCCTCATATGATATGATTTAAATATAAGAACTTAAACCGGACTGGGCACTGGGTAGGGCTGAAAATCTTACTGATTTTTTTTTTGTATGGGGGGGGGGTGTTATTGCAGGCAGGTTACTGAGAAAAATCACTTGGTCAAACAGGGCTGACTTCCCCTTATTTAATTATTTGTTTTACTTTAATTATTTATAATTATTTTCATTTGCTTGATGATGTCTCTTCCAGCCATGACATCACTTCCAGGTTAATGACATCGCTTCCAGTGGATCCCAGATTGCCATTCTAAAAAGTGGGACCTGTTGCTAAAAGTCTGAGAACCACTGTTGTAGATGAAAACCCAATCTGATATACATAGCATAGAATCTAGATGTTCAGTTCATTAATGATATTAGTTCAATAAGAGATCAACATCCCTTCCATTAAACAAGAATAGTATTCCACTAAAAATAGTATTCAAATAAAATATTCATTTTATCTGCCATAATTTAAAGTTTAAAGATTTGTTGGTGTCAGCTGAAAATGAAAATCGTTTTAATATCTTTCAAGGCATCTATATGCCAAAAGGCATCAGTGATCTTCCTTCAGCAGTTAATGCAGAGGTTCTCAAGCTGGGACATCATGACACCTGAAGCCTGAGGAGCTCTGTCTCTCCCCCTTTAAGGGATAGGGGAGGGAGGAACACAGCAACAGGATCCCCAGGATTGTGCTGCTATCAGGGTTAACAGGTGCTTTGTTTTACTCATCACCACCACCAGCAGTTTCCTGGGCACGCGGGAAACCCCGCAGAAGCCTCCACAGGGCTCCCCAAGCCTTGGAAGATCTAAAAATAAAGACTGCAACCCACTTTCAGTTTTTGATCAAAACTCAAAATAGAATAGAGTGCCATATGGCTGGATATGCAGTTCACAGTGAACCGCGCTGTTATTTTATATCTGCCAGTCATGCTTGTGGCAAGCCACTGGTGGCAAGTCATTGCACATTACAAGGCTGTTCTAAATAAAATGGAGCTTGAGACTTCTTTGCTGGATGTGTTTTGGCAGGGACTAGATCACTTGATCCACAGTCAGGAGTGGATGTCTTGAAAATAAACTTCGATCTCATCATGATTAATGGAACTGGCATGGTCATCTTGCTTTAAGGCTGCTGAAGGGGACTAAGCTGTTCTTTTGGGTGGTGAAAGGTTGATATTTCAAGGTCGATATTTTATTTTGTACAGGCAGGCCCCCGTTTTCTGCGGATCAGGTCCAGGCTCCCCCAGCACACTCTCCCATGTCCCAGAGTCAAGGAGGGGCTTCTAAGCTCAGCAGAGGCTGAGGATGTCCATCCCTGGCCTCTGCAGGCAAAATAACGCAACTGCTGGTTTCACGGAGAAAACAGAAGAGACATTTTTAATGCCTTACAAGGCATTAAAAAGTCACTTTCCATTTCTCTGTGAAACTGGTAGTCACATTATTTTGCCTTCCAAGCTCAGTCTGAGTTCAGCAGAGGCCAGGGATGTACGTCCTTGGCCTCTGCTGAGCTCAGAAGCCCCTTCAGAAGTGAGGGGAGCAGAGCTCCTCTCACCTCTGAAAGGGGAGGTGGCCCCCCAGATCTGCAGAGACAGGCATTCGCCCATATCTGTAGTTTTAGCTATCTGGGGAGGTTCTGGAACAGGACCCCTGAGGAGAAAGGGGCACACCTATATACCAGTTTTGAGTAGCTTACAAAACAAGGGTCTAGAAAATCTAGAAATAAATCATATTTCTGCATTAAGTACCTGTTATTTCACAGCTAGTGCTAGAATGGTTTCTGTGTAGGGGGTGTTGATTTTATTTGCAGTAATGATAATATATTTAAAATTCAAAGCGGAGAAGATTAACCACATGCATTGCTTTTATGTTTCCAAATGAATATTTAAATTTTGTGTTCAGCATTCATGCTGAGTCCCCCCAGATAGGAGCAGCTCAGGACTTCTTGGCCACTATGACAAATAGATGCTGACACACAAGTCAAGGCATGTGCTCAATGGCCGAGGCTTGGATGTTGATACTTCTGTGTGTGGGGAAGTTGCAGGTGCAGTGTAACCTGGAGAGCTGCCTGTTGCCAACGTTGCAGCTATTGCCTCTGCCATAATGCTGTAGAAAAGAAAAAACTTCTTGTAGTGCTTCTTGTGCACTTTCTTCAAAGAATTCCAGTCTTATTTAAAGGTATGGCACGTGCTGTCCCTGTAAATAAAGCCAGAAATCCTGCACTAAATCCAGCTTTAAGGAAGCTGCACAGGGAGCAAGGTAAGAAGGCAGACAATCCACTTCTTGCTCGGGAGAGCAGGAAGCAAATCATTGCAGCTTGTGTCAGCAGCGGGCTGGAGAGAAGTGGCAGCAGACTTGAGGTTGGAGTGCACCTGAATCCACTGCCTCCTCAGACCTCTCACAATCCACCACTGATGCAATTTACTCCCCTCATGATTGGGCCCACAGTGGGAAGCTGTACCATTTCCACTCATGATCAGGTTTTGTCTGTAGGCAACCCTTAACTTTTGCAGGAAGAGAACTGACTAGTATAGACACAATTAGTTTTCAAGTGGCTTTGGGGAATTTTCTTGAAGTGCAAATAATCCATCCCCCCAATAGGTTCTAGAGGTGTGATTTTCCCTCCTTCTCTCTCTTTGTGCACCTTTGCTGTAGAAGCCCCTACATTAGCCCAGAAAGCAAAGGGGGGGGGGGAGCTTGTTTTACAGCACATACCTATTCAGATGAGTGAACCCACTGAGTTCACTGGGACAGCTGGTCAGCCTAATCCTAACTAAATTCTCTTGCAGCAATGCAGCACTGCTGGTGTGGGCTACACTGCATCCCGTGGGGGAATTTTGGTTGCTGGAGACCTCCACGAGGTAAGGGGATATGTATTCCTTTGCACTGGGGTAAGCCCAGCAGCAGCAACAGATCAACCTGGACCTGGGCCAGTGACATCATTTCAAGTCTGCATTGATCTGTATCAGCAGATCAGGTCCAGGAAGTGGATGCAGTATGGTGCGTGCCATGAAGTAGTTTAAAATCTTGTATTGTAAAGCATTAAAGCTTCTGGTGGCATGGCTTTTACAGATACAGGCATCAATAATGTACAGGCACACCTTGCTTTAAGGTGCTTTACTTTAGAGCAGCAGTTCCCAAACTGGTGGACCACCAGGGAAACTGGAAATGGGCCATTCCCTCTTAAGGGGAGTGGCCTGGAAATGGGTGCCCTCTGTTTTAGAGCACTTTTCTAATATGGCATGTTTCAATCACCGCAGACACTCGCCCAATTACACAGATAAGTCGAGGGCAGGCTTTGAGCCAAGAATCACGGAATTTTCTATGACCCTCGGATAAGTTGGGGGTTAAACTTAGGGGGGTGTCTGACTACAGTTTTGTCTGATTTTACCCGAGGCCAGATCCTGAAAAATAACCTACCACTAATTGTTACCTAAGAACTGTAGTCTCTAATTTATTAAAAACATAGTAAAAAATCATAAGATACATTTTTATTCTTTTTAAATTCTGGTCTTCACCACCTTTTGTAAACACTATCAGAGTAAGTGCACTGTAAACAACATACCAGTAAAACAGTGGTTCCCAACCTGGTATTCATGTACTCCCAGGGACACTCAATAGGACCTTTAGGGGTACTTGAAAAAGAATGGACTAATGGTAGAAAAAGGCAGGTCATGCTCTGGAATGCCCTGCAAGACAGGAATGCCATGCAAGGACCAACAAGGCAGGAAGGGATGTAGCTAGCTGGCTGTGAAAGCCCCACCAATAGCTAGTTTTGGGTCATCAATTCATGTAAGAATCAGTGATTGAAAACCAGCACAGTAAAAAAGCTGAAACATAATATGGAAAGTGATCAATCACCCAGAATTTCTCAGCACACTTCTGGTGCAAAACAGTGCAAAGGCAGAGTCTTATGTTCTTCAAACAGTTTAAAAGAGAAAACACTGTGATAGATACATGAAATCTGGGCTTTCATAGAGAGGAGATGAGGACTTGTATTATTAATTACAAACATTTTGCTAATATGAAGGGTACAATTTATGGAAATGGGCTGCCAAGGGATATGCAAGTGAAAAAGGTTGGGAACAGCTGCAGGAGAACCATGAATCAAATCCACCTTTAAGGTATCTGGTGTGTTAAGCGAGAAGCTCTACGTACAGCATACAACCCATAACACATAACTGAGAGTGTGCAGTTCACAGCAGAGATGCAGCTGGATATATTTGCAACCCTTTTTACTCAGAAGTAGACCCACTGCTTTCCATGGGTGTTATTCTTAAGTAAGGGTGCATTGAATTGTAGCCTGCTTCAGATGGAAAGGAGGATTCCCATTCTGGTGTTTCAAAAAACAGACCTGCTTTGCAAGCATTTGCCAAGCAGAACCAGGCTGCAGCAGAAGGAAGGGGAATAAAAGGTTAACTTTGTCTGGAATTTCCAGATGTTGCTGTAGATGTTGCTGCAGACACAATTTGCTTCTAATGATCAGTGCCTGCTGCTTGAGAAAGAACTTTTGGTCTGCCCTCTGATTGACCCGGAGATAAGGTGCAAGGCGAAGTGATAATTGAAGCTTGATTACTTGGCAAAGATTTTAGGTACTATAGGCGAGTATATTCATGTTTATTATTTTCAGAACTTCCCTTACTCTTAAGGGGTTTTTTTTGGTGCTGATGTGTGCATCAGCTATCTCCAAACTGAACCAAGTGAGTCAACTGGTGCCATTTTGTTACCCAAACTTATGTGCTGTATGTACTGCAGCATTTTAAAATAATTTTTACTTTTGCATTTTTTTAGGTCTGTCGCTATTGTGCACTAATAAATGATGGTGCAAATATGTTTTTAGGCTTTTATATGCACTGGCAAAATAAGTGTACTAGTGTCCTCTTGTCCATTCAACGTTCTGGCATATTCACAGTCTCTGATACAGCAGAACATGATTATTATTTTTTTTAATGTTATATTTAGGGGTGACTGGGAGGGCACTGGCATCTTGTTTTGCCACAACTGTCAGTAAATTGTTTGGTGCCTGGTGGTCACATTCATCTTATTTTTCCTCTTTAAATGTGAGCAAGACATGTCCAGGTATACTTCAGTAAGACCTGAAACATGCTCAGAACTTTTTTTTTTTTAATGCAGAGATCTTGTTTTATTTTATTATTTTGAATCTTTCTCTGGCAGCTTTACAAAACCTGTTTTTGAATGTTACTGAACCTGTCAACCGCAAAAGATTTCTCTTAGTGTTAACTAAGTGACATTTCTCTCTGCAATCATATGCTCCTGAGAGTGGTGACCACAGGCTATACAGCTGCTGAACGTCCTCACCATATTCCAGGTTCATTTTTTAGGCATCATGTGAACTACCTTTCCATAAACAGGGCAAATTTAAACTGATCCTGCTGAAATAGTGTGGTGAATTCCCTGGGTTTGTGGCATAGTCTCAAGGCACAAGGTATAGTAGCCTTGCTGAAGCAAAGTAGATTTAACTCTGTTCAGTCTGAATAGGAACCCAGTCAATCTCCATCATGAAAGAAAGACAAGGCATAAAGAAATAAGCGGGCATTTAGCTGTCAAAATAGTATTTGTGTTACTTAATTAAAATTATCACATTTTGTGATAGATGATCTACACTGGGGACAGCGTGAACGCATTCCTGTTGCTTTTGCTGGACCACTCAGCAGTGATTGATACCATAAGCCATGGTCTCCTTCTGGTTTGCCTGTCAGGGATGGATTGGGAGTTACAGGGCACAATCCAAACTGTGACCTAGGCCGGCACAAGCCCCTTGCACTGGTCTCTGGGCGTTGCAAAAGTGCCAGCCTGCTTAGGGTGGGGCAGGGTTGGGAGAGGATGGAATGTGGGTGTTCCAGGGTGGGGGGAGGGCAGGTGGCAGGTGCACCAGGCCCAGGAGGGGGGTGGTGCCAGGATCTGGCATTTAGACTGGATCCTCCCAGGCAGCTCAGCCTAGCACCAGGTCTCTCTCATCTGCCACCTCTTTAGGTGGTGATCTGAATAGCCCCATTCGGGCCACTGCCATGCATCACGGTGTAAGGGGAGGCAATTCCCCACGCTCCAGGTTGCACCACAGCCAACTCCAACCCTGCACTGGATACAGCGCAAGCCACCCACCCTACCTGTTCCAGCGCAGGATAGGATTGGGCTGCCCATGTTATAATAGCTCTGCTCTTACTTGTCAGATTCCAGAAGACAGTGTTGGAGGGCTACTGCTTGAACCCTTAGCTGTTGGCTTTCAGGTTCCTGCAGGGTTTCGTATACTTTTTACTATCTATATGAAACTGCTGGGAAGGTCATTGGGGAGTTCGGAATGTTGATGCTAAGTTTAGACTGTTGATGCCAACAGTAGACTGTTGATGCCCAATGCCACTTCTCATTTCCTTCTGGCGTTACATAGGCTGTGGACTTCTTGAAGTGGTGCTTGTCAAATGTGAGGGATGTAGAGGGGGAAGGGGAGAGAATGAAGATTCCTGGACTGAGGAGCAGTGGAAGGTCTGACTTATCACTGTCTTCTTTCTGTACAGGTATATAAATTTGTATTTACAGGTTCAACCTTGTTATACACAGATTTTTTATACACGGATTTTACTCAACACAAATGGCCACTGCAAATGTGAAGGATTGTGCTGATCCCTGGAGAAGGGGAAAATTGCATCCCTTTAAAATCACAGTTTTAAAAAACTGCTTTTCTTT
Organism: Tiliqua scincoides; assembly: GCF_035046505.1. Classification (NCBI taxonomy): domain Eukaryota; kingdom Metazoa; phylum Chordata; class Lepidosauria; order Squamata; family Scincidae; genus Tiliqua; species Tiliqua scincoides. The sequence continues at coordinate 197,143,816 of NC_089822.1, forward strand.
CTAACCCCTGCTAACTGGGTAAGAGGCACTTTTTCAAGTGGGTGCTCCTCTTTTATTTAGCAGGGGGAGAGTAACTGGCCCACCTCACCCCAGCACTGTCTGTTCTAGTGGCTGTCTGCTGGTATTCCTTTGCATCTTTTTAGATTGTGAGCCCTTTTGGGACAGGGAGCCATTAGATATTTGATTTTCTCTGTAAACCGCTTTGTGAACTTTTTGTTGAAAAGCGGTATATAAATACTGTTGTTGTTGTTGTTCTAGTGTAGAGAGACAGTCATGCAAGCAATTTCGTAACCTAGGTATAACCTAATTATCCATGGATTTTTCCATCTCATTGTGATGAGAAGGGCCCTTTAAATTAAAGGAAAACAGTCATTTAACAATAGCCTTATTAATACAAGAGAGGGCAGTCAGCTGGCTGACAATCCATCAATCATTCTATCTCCATGGCTTCAGTCCAAGGCAAGCTACCCCTCCCTTTCCCTTGAGTAAGTGAAAGAAAGATAATCACTTTTCTCTGGGTGAAGGGAGGGGTCACTGGCTCGGAGTGAAGCCTTTCTAAGCTCCTGAAGAGAGACTGATTGGTGGATTGTCTAATGACTCTTTCTTACATCACAAAGGTCAGCAAGGCTGTTTTGAAATAGTCTAGCAAAGGGACATTGTTTTTTAAATGGATTTGCTTTAATGCACTTTTTGCCATTCACGTAACTTCTGGGAACTGAACCCTCGTGAATGACGAGACTCAACCTGTATTACAAATATATATTTACACATATTGGGTATAAATTGGTAAATAAATAAATGTTCACATCCAGATGCTATATAAATGAATGAATGAATGATATAGTCATGATGTAGTCATTGTGCATAATCATTGTTCATATTTCAAAATGGGACATTATGTTTAGGGAGTATTACACTACTTTTCTGCTCATTACTGAAGTACATAGGGCTTGTTCTCAAGTTATACATTTAGGGCCAGAAATGTAGTATCTTGAGTTCTCAGTCTTCAGCCTTATCAACCAGTTTGTCTGTTTTTAGGTACTAGCAGTTACATATGCTTGTTTATCCCAATTAGTGGGTTGGAGGGAGTAATTAAAACAACAAGACTTCATTAAACTAATTGACTTTATAAACCATGCTTTCAAAAGCCAGCATTGACTGCATCTGTATTCTGTACTGCACTAGACAAAGAAATTACATCTTTGGACATTCATTGCGTCTGAATCTTGTAAAATATTTGTGGGACTATTACCACTTGAAATGAGAGCTTCTTGATGATCCTGCAGCAATTTTCTTGGTCAGCGGCAGAGTGTTAGAAAATGTTCATTGAATTCATTAAAATTTGACATCTTTTAGAACATATGTGATTTATAGAGCCCTTTATTTTAATTAAGTGTACGTATAATTTTCTTACTGAAAAATAGTGTGCAGTATAAGGCAGGGATCCAGAACATGGGCTTCTAGTATGCAATTTCATCTTTTCTTCTTGTGCTGAAATGGTTGATCTACAGGTGAAAGTTGTTGAGTGATATCAGCTGGTTTTGAAGTTAGGATTTCAATTAATTAACAGCTCAGCTTACCAATTATACACATGAATTTAGGCAGGAAATGTACATACATTTTTAATAATGTCTTCACCAATAGTGAAGACCCTTTTTTACAAGGACAAAATCTTGTTAAATTCCATTTTTATTATTCATTTAATTAATTGACTTAATGTGAGTCCGCAAATGCCCTAGGAGAAAAGTCTTTATTTGCCTCTCTAAGGTGTTTCTCATAATTCTGTAAATCTCAGCATTTCTTTAAACTACATGTTTCTAGCCCTTATGGTGGCAGTAAGTATTCTGAACTGACGATTGTACTGTGCAATCCAAGTATCATAGTGGTTTGCAATTATCTTACAGTGCACCTTTGCTTAGGTTGTTGATGGGAAAGACTTCCTGGAGAAGCCTTGAGGAGTCTGAAAAGACTGTGTAGGTGTCCTAGCCACTGGGCAGTTAAATTTACTGTGGGTGTAATCCTAACCCTCTTTCCAGCACTGGCATAGCTGTGCCAGTGGGGCATGTGCTGCATCCTGCAGTTGGGGGGCAGTCATGGAGGTCTCCTCAAGGTAAGGCAATGTTTGTTTCCTTACCTCAGAGTTGCATTGCCTTTATGTCAGTGCTGGAAAGTTGGTTAGGATTGTGGCCTGTATTATATTCAGGAAGACTTTTACTTACAAATGAGATTATGAAAAGGTGGGAAGGACAAATTTGCAAGGTGACCCACAGATGCCCCACAGTGATTCAGCTTTCCATTCTGATCAATGACCCTTTATAGCATGAACATGATTGGAAGGGAACCATGCCTCACTCCCTCTAGGGCAGAGGTTCTCATACTGGGGTGCTGTCAGTCCAAGAAGCCCTGTCTCTGCTCCCTTAAGGGGTGGGTTGACATCAATGGCAGCAATGAAATTGCCATGATTGAGCCACCACCAGGGAAAAGGACCTTTCTTCTTACTTACTAAGGGCTGTGCCAGACCTCTGCAAAACTGGAAGTGGGTCACAATCATTTTGACAGTTTGCACACTTCGGGGGGCCCTGCGGAGGCTGGTGCTGGGCTCCCTGCACCCCCGGAAGCCTGCTCCAGCCTCTGGTAAGTCTAAGCAAGCCCATGCACTCCTCGAAAGCAACGCAATTCTGGTGATGGCATCGCTGCCTCCCCCTTCCCCTGCAAGAACTTATAGTGGGGCTCAAACTCTCTGAGAATTTGAGAATCGCTGCCCTAGAGGGCTGACATAACCCACAGTAAGTAAGGAAAAAAAACCTCTCTCTGGCAGCAGCACAATCATGGTGATTGTGTTGCTATCCCCTTCCCTCCCCCATAACGATTTATGAAGTTCCAAACTTTTTCTGAGAATTTGGGAACCTCTGCTCTAGGTTGATGTTCTGACTGACTCTTATGAATATCTGCAAAGGACCAAGATGAAGTTTGGAGAGACTGCACATTTGGAAAGTGAGGCTATTAGCAACCAAGAGATCTGTTCCAAAGTAAATTCATCACCTTGGATTTCTGCCTATGGGATAAGACTTGCAGGGCAAGAAATGAGGAATCTAAATATTAGGTCAGGTGCAAGATGGGAAGAAATAACAAACTTTGGGACAAATTTTCAGGAGCTGAAAAAAGTGAAAGACTTTAAACTGGTACAGTGCTGTAGCTGACAGCAATGAGGAGAGTGGGTGTCTACAAGGATGTCACATTATATCAGGAATGCGATGACTTTTCAATTGAGTAAGCTACTGAAAACTGTCATCTTAATTGGAACGTGAAATTATGGTGTAGAGATCAATTGCTTAGTATATTTTGTCCTGTGGGTATCATGCACCTTGGGCATTTCAGGCTCAGGGAACTCAGAGTCAATACCCAAACCTGTGTTTGTTGCTTTGTAGATGGGATGAAATAAAGTGGTTTCAGTAAGAAATAGGCAATAATGCTTCAGAGTAGCATGGTGCCACCCTCCATAAGAGATTGATTTCCTCTAATTCAGCATAGCTTGGCTAGCATCCTGATGACCATTTCACATGGCAGCAGTATTAACTTGCTGAAATGTGCATGAGCTCTTTTTTACACTATACAAAAATAAAATGTTTTCTAGATGAAGTCCTCAGCAAGCCGACATGCCATGGCAGCTTCCAGAGTCACTTTAATTGGTATTAACAAGGTAATTGAAAATAGGTGGAAAGCAGATGTAGTGAAGACAGGGCAACAAGGAAAGGGGTTCCCGTAGCAATTTGTGTTTTGCTTTAAAAGTGAAAGAGTGACTTGCAAAGCGTGACCAATTTGGTATATCTCTCTTTTCCTGTACTGAGCAGTTTTTTCCCCCCCTGAAGAACATCACATGCTACCATTACACAGATATATCAAAATGATTTGTACGAACAAAGGCCCTACAGATATAATTCAATCCATATCTCCAGATATTATTATTATTATTATTATTATAGTGCTTTTCTTTTCCCCCCTCTTTTTTTAATTCAACTATAATAAACATAAAATACATAAACAAATACATAAACAATACTCTAATGGTGTAGCAAGAGCGAAGCCAAAAATTCCTACTACTTATATTTTAGATACATAAAGTCTAAACATTAACAAATGTTAGTCTATATTATTTATCTAATCCTTTAAAACCAATCTTCAAATCCATAATACATTATTATAGTGCTTTTCAACAAAAAGTTCACAAAGCGGTTTATGGAGAAAAATCAGATAACTAATGGCTCCCTGTCCCAAAAGGCTCACAATCTAAAAAGATGCAAAAGAACACCAGCAGACAGCCAGTAGAAAAGACACTGCTGAGGTGAAATGGGCCAGTTACTCTCCCCCTGCCAAATAAAAGAGGAGCACCCATTTGAAAAAGTGCCTCTTACGCAGTGAGCAGGGCTAAGCAGTGAGATATTGAAGACATATTCCTCATCCTTGATTAGATACAATTAGAAATGGGGAAAAATTTTTATAATGTTTTGGAGGTGGGTAGGGTGGGATGATATAGAAGATAAACCTGAGTGGGCTGCATCCTAAACTCTGAACATTTATTTCATCCATAGCACCTGTAAATATTTTTGAATATTCTGAGTGGAATTCTTACCTGACCGCATGAATTAATAGCCCACTTTTAAAAAAGAAAGCATTGTTATAATTAAAAAACTATCAGAGAAATATTTGAATGACAGGTTAAAATCTATACTGTGACTGTGTCTGATGAAGGTATCCAATTAAAGACGCACGGCTGTACTTAGTTTGTGAAATTGGCAATGTCTGTGTATCTTCTTAACATGATACTAGTGTATCAGCTGAAGAGCTGCCAGTCCTGTCTCTGAGCAAGAGACAATGGAGGAAGAGGCTATTCTAAGGGAGAACATATCTAACCACATAGCAAATAGTCAGGGGAACAGATAGTTGGCAGGATCAGCCTTGAGCCTCAAGTCCATGGGTTGCTCCAAATTGCCAATTTGCTTCAACAAGCGTAGAGCCCATCTGAGCCCTGTCTTCCCTTAACCTGGCTGTTTGTTCAACCTCTGCCTTCTGAAAGATAGAAGTGGAGTTCAAAAGAGCAGTTCTTATGCCTGGCATAAGAATATAAGAACAGCCCTGCTGGATCAGGCCATAGGCCCGTCTAGGGCAACGTTCTATATCTCACAGAGGCCCACTGTTTTGTTTTCTGTCTGGGGGGGGGGAGTGGTGTAGGTTTTGGCTCAGAGAACTCAACTTTGAGAGACTTAGGATGAGCAGGCCCTGGACTTGAATCGGGAATGGTGCCTGGCACTTCCATGGTCCACTGGTCCCAGTGATTTCAGACACTTTCCTTTCTGCATCTGTGCCATTATCATTATTTGAAGCTTGAGCCATGGCATGAGCTAATGTTACGTGAAAATCTCCTTTTCCCTTCCAAGTTGTGATTTTGTATGTATTATGAACTAAAAGTCATGCAGGTCAAACCTCAGAATACAGGACACCCTTCCCCCAGTACACTTTTCCAAGGCCCTGGTAGAAGTCACAAGTTTGCACAACCTCTAGCAATGCAGGAATGCCTCCTGATCCAATCACTGTTATGCAAAACAAGCATGCACCTCCGGAGGAATAATAATAATAATAAAACTTTATTTTTATCCCGCCCTTCTCCCTAACGGGACCCAAGGCAGCTAACGGGACCCAGGGCGGAAGAAGTCTATTGTTCTATTGTTGTAGCTTTATCACTCTTAAGCACCTTATGCAAACTGCCTCCCTCCCCCAGGAGGCCAGTCATGGCTGATACCCAGTCATCCTTTTCTTGCATGCTCCACGTGTCCCACTGTGTGTAGTGAGCATGCGCATCCAGGAGGCCACATCCGGATCATTTCAGGTCAGCAAAAACCCTTAAAAGAGAGAGGCTGCCATGTGCGCTCTCTCTCTCTCTGGCTGCCCTCCAAGGCACAGGTCCTCCATAGGAGTCTTCCACCCCCCCCCAACTGCTTCCCAGGACAGGTAACTATATCTTGCATCTGGAATCTTTTCCCTTCTCCCCCACCTATTTCTCCCATTCTCTCCCCGTCTTAGTTAGCAACTGGGTTATGCAGACCAGGGACCCCTAAAATCCTTCCCTACAACCTATCCTTTTCTGATTCCTTCTCAGATGCACCAAATACACGGCACATGCAACCACCATAAAGCTAGGTACACTAGACACAAGTACTAGAAACCTATACTTATCAATTCTCCATGTGCATTATGTTTACCTATGTGTTTTGTAATAAAAATATAATCATTGATTGAAAGTTATCTTTCTCCCAGTCTCCTCTTTAAGCTAAAAAAGGAATTTCTTTGCATTATGCTGTCTTGTTATCTAGCCTGCGATCCTGAGGTTTCCAAAAGGGTGATATAATAATTCCCCTTAAAACATAACAGCCCTTTTTGGTAACATTAACGCCATTACACTGGGTAACTATGAATTTTTTTCCTTTAAGAAAAGATCTTTGTTGTGCAGTCCATGGCATATATATTCCTAGTCCAACAATTTTCAACCTTTTTCAACTCATGGCACACTGAGAAGGTACTGAATTGTCAAGACACACCATCCGTTTTTTGATAATGGATAAGGCGCAGCTCACTGCTATCAAGGGGTCATATTCCCCAATGGCCCTACTAATAAGTAACCCTCCCCCAAACTCCCAGAGCACACCTGTGGACCATTCATGGCACACCAGTTGAAAATTGCTGCCCTAGCCCTGTGATGTATGAGTGGTGGGTGTTCAGTATGGACACAATGGAAGTGGACACGGAGGAAGAAGGCAGGAGTGAGTTTCTGCATACCAGAGAGACACCAAAGGAATTCAGGATGTCTGTTTTTGCAGAACAAAAACTTGGTAGGGATTGAGGACTGTACAGTACTACAAATTGTCCTTTTGCTATCTTCCTACTTTGGCAGCAAAGCAGGTAGACACTAATTCTCAGCTAGTTTGTGGCCGAAAAGAGAGATATTTCTCCTTTGTTGGATTGGGGCAAGATAGCAGAGGTGTGGTAGGTGGGTTGGAGCCGAAGGTTTAGAGGTGGAAACTCTTCCTCTTTTTTGTCCTGCTCCTCTCCTTCTCTCCTGTTTTCCTTCCTGTCTGCACTCGTTTGGCTTCTAGTGAGCTAGTGTGCAGCTTTCCATCTATTGAGTCTTTGAATCTTTAATGCCTTCCTAAGTTTAATGAAATGTAAACTGGAATTAAAAAAAGCACTAGGTATCCAAAGGTGAAAATATATAATTCAAGATTCTTCATAGTAGTGTTCATCTTATGATTAGTGTGTTACAGGCTCTGGCTAACCAAATGCTGCTAATTTAAGATCTGGTTCCATTCACTGCTGAGCTCACACCTGCTGTCAAGCTGCCCTAAAGTGTTTCTGGCACTCAGGGGCAGAAAAGGCATAAGTACAAACAGCTGATGCTAAATTATAAAAGCTGGATATTTACCAAGGAAAAAATCACATCAGAAACCTACCATCACAAAGAGAGAACTGTCTCCTTTTTAGACTAGTACTTTGTAAGAATGCCAGTGTTTGCTTCTTTCACAAGCCCAAGGTAAGGCTCAGTTCTCACTGAGTGAGAATTAAGAGGTTCAGTGTGTCTTGAAAATTAAAGCTGTGGTTGAATCTTCCATTGTTTCTACAGCTAATGGCTACTTGGCTGCAGGGAGAATAACACTGATGGAACCATACATGGAAACAGAGTGATTTCTTCCATAACATTTTCTTATGGTCATCCACTTACCTGCAGCAGAGAGATAATGTGACCTTCTTTTTGTGTGGGAAAACACTGTGTAGTTCCCACATTGATGCTACCTTGTCTCATTCTTCTGGGTAGTATAAAACTCTGGTGTTCCTGGAGGGGGGCAAAACACTAAGTTTTTCAGGTGCCTGAACACTGGTGTAAAGCAGCCACTTGCCTTCAGAGCCATTTCAGGTTGCAAAAGCAGAGCAGGAGCATTTCCTCTGCTTTTGCGGCCGTGACTGGTTCTGAAAGCAGGGAGAGGGACCACTTTACACTTGCATTCAGGCGCCTAAAAAACCTAGCATTCACCCCCCTCCCCCAGAATGCCAGTGGTATAAAAGGTTGTAAGAACACCCTTTGTCCACTCCAAGCTGGATTGTCTCTCTGTTTTAAGGGTATCCCTTCCTATGAAATCCACTTCTGTGTTCATCTAAGAAGATACTGTCCCATTTATCCTGCTTCTATAATCCATTAAAATGTCAGTATTACAACAAGGTATGGGCAGCATCCTTAGTACTCATTATTTCCAAAGACCACTATGGTAGAACTTGAGCTTGAACAATTTAAAATGGAAAGGTGGTGCCAAGGATATCACGTGTGGTTTTTTTTCCACAAGTGATTGCAGACCTCATATGATTAAACAAATCATCATGAGGTAACCATATCATTAGATGCAGCCTGACTTTCCATGCAGGCATTTTGTGCATTTGTTTTGATACAAAGCAGCTGTTAGGAGCAGAACAGCAAAGTGTAAAACTGGCCAGTCTAGGATAATAGTACAGTATTTACTATGGAGGAAATATTTTTTATTTATTTTATGCATTTTTATACCACCCTTCCTCCAGGGAGGTCAGGGTGGTGTACATAGTTCCTTCCCTTCTTTTGTCCTCACAACAACCTTGTGAGGTAGGTGGGGCTGAGAGATGATGACTGGCCCAAGATCACCCAGGAAACATGAGTTGAAAAATCAATACAAACATAAATTGTTGAAACACAAATTAGAATGTTTTATCATTCCCTTTATGATACCTTTTTGAAATTTTGGGCCTCATCCAATCTTGAAACCTGGCAAATCAACCTGCAGGCTTCCATCTGGGACTAGGTCCTAACATAGTATGATAGTTTAGGCATATTGGGAAACCATGGTTCCCACCATAAAAATGAGCCTGGGAAAGCTGGTCTTCTCTCCTCCTTTAAATGCATAAGAAGAGTAAAAGTCGCTGCTTTCAGTTTGAAGTAACCAAACTGAAGGTTTGAAGGTTCTTTGTTACAACCTCAGGAAGCTGTGATGTATTCAAATCACAGTGATAAAGGAAAATGGAATCTGAAGCCATATTTTGATCCTAGTTCGTTTCACCCTAGCTGAAAATTTGACTGAAAATTGAAAAATTAAATTTATTTCCATCAGAAGTTTCAAGGGATGTTGCAAATGTCCCTTTAATGCTGGCACTAAGAAGCAATTTGGGGGCAGCAGAAGAGGGTGGAGGAAACAAACAAAAAAACCTCTAGCCTCTCTGTTTCTGAGATAGCTTTTTCAATCCACCAGGGAAATTAAGTGGTGAGAAAAAAAGGAAAACATCTCCCTCCCCACTCAGTTGCCGCTACTGCTTCTCCCTTCACCTCCCCAAGGAGCAGGTAAGTAAAGGGAGCTAGAGAAAGGGATACAGAAAGAGATATAGTGTGCAGAGAACAATGTTAGAGGTTCATCAACTTACCTGTCCTTTGAAGCAGGCTCTTCGAACCTCTGAAATCTTTCCCCAGACCAGAGCTTGACAAAGGTTGCTGGCATCTCTAAAACAAACCGCAGCTTCTTATGTTCGTGCACAGTACAATACTGTAGCTTACTACAAACTGAAAGCATAAGCCTTCACTCTCCTCCCCCTCTTGAGCGGAAGAGAGAAGTTTGGGCATATAAGTCCACACTATATTGTAGCCACAGAGATAGAGAGATTAAGCAAGAATTCTAAAGCAGTGTTACAAACAAACAAAAATCACAGTGCTTTGATTTTTTTATTTCTATTAAACTTTGGAAATAATAACTGTTGCTATTTTCTGGTATTTTATTGGCTTCTTTGAGCACTGAGTCGTATGATATGGACAGATATTCTTTAAAATGTTTTCTTTCTTGAACTTGAGGTTGTTATACTTGATGTTTCCTGACATTTCCTGCTGAAAATTCTGTGGTCAACATTTTCTTGTAAATCTAGTTTTTGTAGCTACATGTAAATTGATGAATAATAGGTGAATTGGGGAGTTTGAGATACTAACTTGTGAAAATGGAGGCACTATATTCTGTTTTTTTTTCGCACCGTCCAATGAACACTTGAGAAAACAGATATGGGAGAAAGGGCCTCTTTATTAGCAGTTACAACAGAAGAGGAGGCTGAGACCTGCAGCATCCGAGGCCGCAAAGCCCCCCTGTGGTGCGGAGGCGGGACCACTGGGCGGGACCAGAACACATCTACCCCCAGGCTGGCATGCACCCGACTCCAAGCCATGCCCCGTTGTTAGGCGGCGCAGCTCATCCAGGTCTGTCCCTTTAAGGGGAAGGCAGCCAGACCGCGGGCTGTGCTGCCTCGAGCCACTGAGCCTCTGAGGTGGATCCCGCGGTCCCGGCCAGAGCCCCATCTATGTTCTCGTGCTGCCTAGCCCCTGAGGACTGCAGTTGGGTTCTGCCCTGCCTATGCTGCCTGAAGGTGCATGTCCGGTCCATTTCACGCCTCCTAACCCGCTCCACCTGCCACCAGGAGGGGGTCAGCCTAGCGCTTGAACCCCCCGCTCCCAACCAGGGGGAGAAGCGCCTTAAGGCCATCCCGCAGGTCCCTCAGAAAGATGTCTGCCCCCTCTTCTGACAAGTGAACACCATCACCCCTGTACAGGTAAGGTAGCGAAAAGACTATTGCAGGATGCAATACTACCCACCTGCCGGTGTGGGACACAAACAGGCCAATCTCCCTGGTGACCCTCCTGTGCATCCTTTCAACCTTAGCACAGCAGCAGGCCCCACACCATGGTGCACCTGACGTTGCAGTAAGTCTGACCAGACCAGAGTGGTTCCGGGCAGCCAACCCTGAAGGGTGGCGATGTCCTCACATGCTCTGATCTGCAGAAACAGACTGGACATCCTGCACAGGTCATAAGAACATAAGAACATAAGAACAGCCCCACTGGATCAGGCCATAGGCCCATCTAGTCCAGCTTCCTGTATCTCACAGCGGCCCACCAAATGCCCCAGGGAGCACACCAGATAACAAGAGACCTCATCCTGGTGCTCTCCCCTACATCTGGCATTCTGACTTAACCCATTCCTAAAATCAGGTCATTTTTGCCCAGGTGGAGCACCAACACCTCAGGCGGGTTCTCATTCAGGAACTCCACCACTGTGGGCAGCAGCTAGCTCCACCGTATCTCCCACCTGGCCAACCAGGTAACTTGCACCTCGGGGCTGAGGCCCAGTTGTGATCCAAGCGAGCTCGTGGCTGCCCTCTTGCGGGCCCAAAAGACAATGGAGTGGCCACAGATTAACACGCAAAATGGGCTACCACAGCATCCTGCAGGGTGAAAGAAGAGAGGTTATTGCAAGGCAGCCCCCTTTTGACACAGCTCCCCCCCAACCTGGGGGATGCTCTGAGCCAGCCCTTATTAAACGCGCATGTAGCACTTATAAGTCGACGAACGCCAACAGCCTATTCTTTGAATATCTTTCCCAGATAAACCCAACGTCGTGACTGCAGAGGCCACCCCAATGCAGAGGGAGTGCAGGCTGAATTCCTTTGGCTGCAACCTTAAGGCCCCAAAGGCGCGTGAGAAAACTGCCCAAAACCGGAATAAGGTCAGAGGAGAGCCATCCATATGTTGGAACAGGGCTCCCCCGCGTGCCCCCCAGAGCGCTAAATATTCCTGTAACGCCTTAACTGGGCACAAGGGCATCCCCACTACCTCCTTAAGAATTACAGCAAAACCTAGGCCCCTTTGATCCATCTTAGACCTCCTGAGGGTAAATGAAACATCTCCGGGCACCCAAGTTAGGTCTGACCTCCGCAGGGCCTGGGCAGATCTATCAGTCTTGCTTCTTGCCAGTAACTCACTGGGTTGAAAGGCGCCAAAGAAGGCCATAAACAGGGCCACTCTGAAAAGCTGAACCTCGCACAGTGACGAACAGAGGGCTGTAAAGGTCCCTGCGATGCCCCCGAGCAGCTCTGGGGTGATAGGATGTCTGCGGTTCAGGACAGGGGTGTCCTCCTGGAGAAGCCCTCCAACACCCTCCGCACCCTGAAATCCTGCATGGAGTTGGGTATCCTGCTGCTTTGGAAACAAAGGCTATAGCAGACATGAAGCCCGGTAGGGAGCTAACAGCTCTCCCAGACCTCTGCAGGTGGAGCAAGAAGATTAGCGCTGGCCAGAGGTTGGGTAAGGTGGCCACCTGTCTAAACTCTACGAACTCTGTCACCTTACAGGAGTAGCCCTGCTGCGTGCTGGGCGCCAGTGAGGCGCAAATGACTTCATTTATTTCTGCAAGCCAAGGTCCCAGAGCCAGGGAGGCATGTGGTCCGGGGACGGCGCCGCCCCCGGGGCCAGTTCCAAAAGCGTTCCTCCTGAAATCGAGACAGAGCATCCGCGTTGCAATTCTCAACCCCAGGAACGTGCTGAGCTACAAAGTGTTGATGCACAGGCACTGCAGGACAAACTGCTGTACAAGTGTCATGACCCTGAAGGGTTTGGAAGACATGGAGTTCACCACTGCTACGACTGCCTGGTTGTCGCACCAGAAGCGCACCATGCCATTCTGGAACTCCTGTGCCCAGATGTGCACTGCTACCACTATTGGGAACAGCTCCAAGAAAGTAAGGTCAGCTGTGATATCGCCCTGCACCCAGCTCTGGGGCCATGGTGCAGCACACCAGCAACCCCGGAAGAAGATGCCCAACCCCTGACCCCCAGATGCATCCGAATACACCTGTAGGTCCACCCTCAGAAGCTGCTCTGAATGCCGCAATGAAATCCTGTTGAACTCTTCTAGGAGTCGGAGCCAGATGGCCGTATCTGCCCGCATGGCCGACGTCAGCCGCACCCTATGGTGCGGTGAGTGCAGCCCAGCCATGGCGGTGCACAGCCGACGCAGGAAAGCCCTCCCTGGTGCAACTACCCTACAGGCAAAGTTCAGGTGCCCCACCAAAGCCTGCAACTCTCGCAGCGTGACCTTCCGAGCCCAAATAACTGCTTACAAGCGGGACATCAGAGCCATCAGCTTGTCCGCCAGGAGCTTACTTGTGGCTGACACCAAGTCAAGTTCGATGCTCAGGAAAGTCATGCAGGAGGAGGGGCCCTCAGTCTTGTCCTTAGCCAATGGAACCCCTAAATCGTGTGTCAGGGACAGGAAACTGTTTAGCAGCTCCTGGCACTGTCCCATACTAGCTGGGCCCATAAAAAGAAAATCATCAAGATAATGAGTGGTAGTGCACGCCCCACACCGCCTCCTTAGTGCCCATTCCAGCAGTGTACTAAAACACTCAAAAGTGGCACAACTCAGAGAACACCCCATCGGTAGTGACCGGTCCAAATAGAACTGGCCCCCAAAGGTAAAGCCCAACAGGCAGAAATCCCTTGGATGCACCGGGAGCCCACGTGTAAAGGAGGAAGAGGGCTGGGCATTGTGCCCGTTAAAAAGCCTCTGTAGCTGCCAGTTCCAGCCCTCTTCCACTCCCCCCACTGGGAGGAGACTCTTGTGTTTCAGGCTAGGCTGAACAAACTCCGATTGCCCCTTAATTGGGCAATCGGGATTGTGAGAAGTTGCATGTTTCATGAGTACTAGCAAGTATTTTTTAAAAGGGGAGTTATTTCCTAGCTCATCTGACATTGAAAACCTTGATGATGTATCAGGATAGCAAACGGGAATGCTAGGAAAATTGAACCTTGACAATTGAACAGACATTTACACATTGAATAAAGTTGCTAAATATAAATCAGTGGCTTATTTCCCCCAAAGCTGCTTGGAAACTTCCCTTGTGCCTGTCAATCAGCACACAGCTTTTATGGGTTGGCTCTGAAGAGTCTGTTCAATTAGGACGCCTTCTGTAATCTCTAGATGAGTTTTATGGGTCTGTCTGTGGAATACAGATTTTGCCCACAACAAAATGTGGAATGATTAGCTATGTGATTTTCAGGGCTTTAAATGGCTGGCAGAGGCAGAGCTGCTTTCCAATCATATGAAATGGCACAAGATAATGCAGCCTCAACTACCTCACATTGCTGCTTTATATTACATAGACCAAATCCAATTTTCTTATTCTCTTAGGGCGCAATCCCAACTGCACCCTGGGCTGGCGCAAATCTCTTGCGCCAACCTGGGAGGGTTGCAAACATGCGCACCCTCCCACAAACAAACAAAGTTTGTGCCTCCGTGAAAGTAAGCTGGGTCTGTGTAGTGACATGTGCTAGCCCGCAGAGGCTGCATCCAGCCTCCACAGCAATAGAGGAAGGTATGTTTGTGCTGGCCTTTCCAGGCCGTCATGGGGAGGGGAGGGAGAAGGCGTTTTGGGGTGGGGGAGGGCAGGTGGTGGGTGTTTCCAGAGTCGGGCAGGTGGGGAGCGGGAGGCGCGGCCAGGATCCGGTGGTTATGCTGGATCCTCGCCCCATTCCCAGGTGCTGCAGGGAGGCTTCTGGCTGCTCTGTTATGCTTGGATTTGTTCAACCTCGTCAGGTGGCACAGATCTGAATAGACCCACTGGGGCTGCTACAGCCCTTAATAGGGTAGGGGAAAAGTTTCCCCTTGCCTCGGGCCAAGCCACAGCCACCCCCAAACTTGTGCTGGATGCAGCAAAGGCCTACTGCTCCAATGCAAGTTAGGATTGGATTCTTAATTATTTTTGCCCTCTTCTATTTAGTATACAGCAGTGGTTCTCACACATTTAGCACCGGGACCCACTTTTTAGAATGAGAATTTGTCAGGACCCACCGGAAGTGATGTCATGACTGGAAGTGACATCATCAAGCAGGAAAATTTTTAACTATCCTAGGCTGCAGTCCTACCCAACTTACCCAGGAGTAAGTTCAATTTACTATCATTGTTAAAAGCATATAAATAGTAGCTTGTTAGAAGTACAGGTCTGTAACATTTCCCCAAATGCAGTCACATACTACAGTAGCATCAAAGCTAATATGTTAAAAATAAATTATTGAAATGAATGGGGACCCACCTGAAATTGGCTCAGGACCCACCTAGTGGGTCCTGACCCACAGTTTGAGAAACACTAGTATACAGTATTTCTTCATAATTTCTATAACATTCCTAATTTCTGTTGATCGTGTTTCACCATCTTTCCCCATTTTGGGTGGTGACTGAAAGGCTCTGCTGTAGTGATTTTAGTGAATTCACGGGCAATTCCTTCAATTGTAGTTGCAGTCCAAACTATTCAAATAACAGCACTTTTATTTAAAGGCAAGGCAATGCACACCCCAGACACCCCAAGGAGGCAGAGAAGAATGCAGAATTTTTATTTATTACTGAAGGAGTCATTGTACTCATTATTTTTTAAGACAGAAAGACGCTCTGCATCTGAATCAGGATACCACCAAGACTGAATGGCAGTGTCCCAGTTAAGTGAAATGCTATCACCTTTCAGTTCATATAAAACTCCGATATACTGAGTCAGACCATTGGCCCACCTAATTCAATATTGTTTACATTGATTGGCAGCAGCTCCGTAGAGTTAAAGAGACATGTCTGAACCTGGATCTGAGCCTCATCTATAGATGCCTAAGATTGAATCTGGGGCCTTTTGCATGCAAAGCATTTGTTCCACTACTGTTTTGTCCACCGTTATTGTTGTTGTTACCCTGCACATGCCTGATCTCTTCTGATCTCGGAAGCTAAGCAGGGTCAGGCCTGGTTAGTACTTGGATGGGAGACTGCCTAGAAATACCAGGTGCTGAAGGCTTATACCATAGTCTTTCGAGACTGAAGGTTGCCAACCAACCAACCAAGTGATATCTTGCATGATGAGCCACCTGCTCTTCTCCTTATCTACCACTGATTAGAAGTGCACCATGTGAGCTCCTTTCACTGAAAGGTTAATGAATGGCTCCATCAAGGAGACACCTTTTGAGCAACCATGAGGCATTCAGAACTCTTGCCTGTTTTTCACAAAAATGCGTTTCACAACATCTATTGGCATCTCCAACTTTTGGCTTCCTTTTTTGAAAGTTTCATTAGGCTTCTTTTAACCTTGCAATGGCTCTAGAAGGCTTTGTCAGTGCCTTTTGGCATATGTTAAGTGAAAAGTGCACTAGATTACAATATGTGTGTCATGTTACATTAAAGAATTTATCTCACAAGCGAGCTATGGGTCCTGTAAAGTAATTTGGGCTTAAACCCTGCATGCTTTCCTGGGACTATGCCCCTTTGAACATGGTGAGCCTTGCTTCTGAGTAAGTATGCATAGGTTTACACTGTTGGATTGTTCACCATAATCTCTTATAGTATATAATTTAGAATGTTACTTAGAACCTAAAGAAGTGGTAGTGCTATATTGTAGTCTCTTTTTATGTCCATATCTATTCATCAGATAAACCTTATTTGTAAACTGCTGAGAAATATTTGCAATAAATTGATGTGTTCCTTTTTATATTGTACTACTGACTTTGTTGTATTAAGGTTTATCCATGTTCACAGTGTATCGCAGCATTTCTCTTCAACTATATTTTTCTTGTGTGCAGAGAAACAGAAAAAAGAAAACTCACCAATTTTAAAACAAGAACTTGTATTTTTGGTACAATACATATCCATTATACAATTTATTTGTATACAAACTTTGTGTAACATTACACACTTCCTTTATTGTACATTTAGAGTTCATGGGGTAGAACACATGCTTTTCATGTTTGAGGTCCATAGTTCAGTTGCATTTGCTACATCTGAATAGGGACTATGGTGAACTTTTCCATGGTGGAATAGGGTACATGGTGACAGTTGAGCTGTTCTGCCAAGTTCCCTGTTCTGAGCTTTACCTAGAGATCCTATGTCCACTTTAAGGCTAATTAGTTCCCCCAGCTTGACTACAGTTAAATCTGCCAGTACCAGCAGGAAGAAGACCAGTAGGTGGCTTGCCTGTAAGTCTGCAGGGTCCCCAAGCAGCAGTCCTTCCAGGTAAGCAGCAGCACCTCAGCTTTCCACCACTCAGCAGTCTGAGTAGTCCGTTAGTCAGTGAGCCAGATAATCCGTTTGAAAGTCCAGTATGTCGTTAGCTGGTCTGTTGGTTTGTTAGCAGAGTCGTGGGCCAGTCCGTGAGTCAATAGCCAGTGAGTCAGTTAGCCAGAAGGTCAGTCCAAAACGCAGAGCCGTAAGTCAGTCCGTGAGTTAGCAGTCCAGTAAGTCAGTTAACCACAAAGTCAGTCCATTCAGTTAGCAAGCAGGTCTCCTTTCCCTCCTCCACTTTCTCTCTCCTCTGCAACCCACAAACCCTTCCTGCATCAGGTGCTCCTTATATCCCTAGAGAACTCATTGCCTCTCATGGCTGCAGCTGTAGCTGTGCAGCACACTCTCTGCAGAGAGCCCAGGTCTTAACCCTTAAAAGGGCCACTGCTGACACCACATCCTACCTCCTCGCCAGATTTTCCACAATTCCAATACATGAGCCTGTCAGAATAGAGAAGTGTTTCTCAAACTGTGGGTTGTCCCCCTCCTGTCCCACTTCTGCCTCCTTCCCGCCCTCTGTCTGCCCTCCACATGCCTCCCCCAGCCCTGGAACACCTCCTCCCCACCTCCCCCCACACCCACACTTGCCTCTCTGATGCCAGGTGGTCCAGGCAACTGCTGGGCAGCGGAATGCATGCCCAGCACTGGAGCTGGCTCAGTGCAGGCTTGCGCTGGGCTCACTCCGGTGCTGGGCCCATAGTAACAGCTTGCAAATGTGTCTTAAGGCACATTTGTGACAGTGCGTGTCAGTGGTGAGCAGGTATGCACTGTTTTAGGATTGGGCCCCTATCCTGCTGTTCTGACCCTGCATAAATTATGATAACTACTTTGTAGATGGTTGTCTGGAGAGCAAATATAGTAGTAGATTCATGAAAGTATTATGGATGTGATTCAAAACAGGCCCTGTAGACAAACTAAAATGGTTCTTTCAATGGTTTGGGAGGTGGACTCAGACCTGGAAGATCCAGGTTCAAAGGCCCCCTCAGCCATGAAGCTTCCTGGGTGTCCTTGGGCCAGTCACTTTCTCTTAGCCTCACCTACCTCACAGGGTTGTTGTGAGGAAAAAAGGAGGGGAGCAGCCATGTAGATCACCCTGAGCTCTTTGGAGGAACGGCGGTATAAAAATGTGATAAATAAATAAATTACAAATTACAGATTTTAGCAATTATACGTAACATTGTTCATTTGAAGATGCCTTTGTTTGGAGAGACATATCACATTTGCTACACAGTTTGCATTTTAGAATGACACTCCTTTTTCAATAATGGTCTGAACAGTAATAAACGGAAGACGCTTATTAGAGGGGGGACATGATTGAGACATACAAAATTATGCAGGGGATGGACAGAGTGGATAGGGAGATGCTCTTTACACTCTCACGTAATACCAGAACCAGGGGACATCCACTAAAATTGAGTGTTGGGCGGGTTAGGACAGACAAAAGAAAATATTTCTTTACTCAGCGCGTGGTCGGTCTGTGGAACTCCTTGCCACAGGATGTGGTGCTGGCGTCTAGCCTAGACGCCTTTAAAAGGGGATTGGACGAGTTTCTGGAGGAAAAATCCATTATGGGGTACAAGCCATGATGTGTATGCGCAACCTCCTGATTTTAGGAATGGGTTAAGTCAGAATGCCAGATGTAGGGGAGAGCACCAGGATGAGGTCTCTTGTTATCTGGTGTGCTCCCTGGGGCATTTGGTGGGCTGCTGTGAGATACAGGAAGCTGGACTAGATGGGCCTATGGCCTGATCCAGTGGGGCTGTTCTTATGTTCTTATGTTCTTAAGTAATTGGGTAGTTCCTCATCCCTGTGCAACACCACAAATACCAAGGGTACTATTCAGTTTTGGCTGTGTTTTCTGGTAGCTGGCTTTGATGATGGATAGTCTCTTGCAGTCTGAGACATGCTTAAAGATGCCCTTGCTTGCATTGTGAGCTTTCTTAAAAATTCCCTCTCTTTGGATCTGTGCCTGTGGATCTCACTTTCTTTACTTTGATATGAAGGGATAAAAGTATGTCTGAGAAATATCTGTAGAGTGTTTCAGTTTGAGAAGGCTGTCTTGGAGGTTTTCTTACATCGAAAGAAGATAAAAGCATGGAATACATTTTAGAAGTTAATGTTTGTAGGTCAAAAGGAAAAGTATAGTGACTGTGACGGAATTCAAGTTGAAAGAATTTTCCTGCAAAGAGAATATTTTATAGGAGAAGATAGTAAGGATATTATTTACTAGTGATTAGGCAAAACAGATATCCAGAGCTAATTTCTAAATTTTCTATCAGTAATGGGTCATTTGGTTTTTGAAAGTTGCAAATTAAGGATTAACTAGCATTAACTACTAAAAATGTAGATTTTATTTAATATAAAGTATTGATGTCAGGAGCCACATCAATAAATAGGAATTGTGGCAGTGGAGATGGGGAGGCAGGTCGATCATTGAGCCTTATCATAAGGCACTTCAGTTTTGTAATTTGGATAAGATTGAGGAACTAAAGCTCTAGTTTGCTAGCTGTGATAGCGATAACATGTACAAAGCTCAGGACATGGTAGCGCTTCTGTTAGGCTACTAGCCATCAAAGGACTACTTTGGGAAATAGAAACAGCCTGGAAGACTGTAAAACTGGCAGGAAAAACTCCAACAAAGTGCAGCGCTTGTGTTTAACTCACTAGTTTGGATTTTGTCTGTTTTCAAAGATCCCTGCTTCTTGTTCTGCAGAGGTTGGCATCTGACATTAAGATCAATGGTTTATCTCTAGTTCAATATTTTTGAGAGTATCTTGACTGGCAGTAGCTCTCCAAGATTGTCTTGGAGGTCTTTCCCAGGTCTGCTGCCTAAAGTCCTTCAACTGCATGTGACAAGGATTAACCCTGAGCTTACCACTGAGCTACAGCCCCTCTTGTTTCATGTACATTAAGCACTTTGTGTCTGTGCTGAAGCACCATAAATATCAAGTGTCTGCACCTATTGTCAGATAAACTTGTTGTACTTAGAAAGCACAGTACCTTTGCTGGTACAAAAACCAATTCTGTTTGCATGCCGCTTCATCTACACTGCTGGTTTGGAAATACAGCACTGTTGTTCTCCACAGATGGTGGCCTCCTTGGCCATTTTCATTTTTAACAGAATTCCACATGCTTAATAGAAAAATCATTGGATGAGGAATAACATGTACTTCAGTGGAATGCGTGGGAAGAAACAGGCTCTAAACATAAGCATAACTTAACTTAAGCCAGTGTGACAATTGGAAGTAACAGCTCAATCAAACTCCCCTGTGGCTTCTTTGTTATAAGAACTTGACTTACTGCAGACATAGAAAATGGTATCAAACTTCGATTTACGTATGTTAGCTTTGGAAGCAGTCCTGAAAGTCAGAAGAAGAGCAGCGCATTTCCTAAATATGTAGCATTTTATGATGCCTGCCATGCATTTTAAAAACCAAAATTTTGATATGAAACACTTTATTTCAAAGATGCATTTTTATAAGAATTTAAATAAATTATTATTAAGCAAATCATATAACCTAAAAAAGTTAAATCATATGAAGAGAGGGTAAACATTAAGGCAATATAAATGTCTTCTTTAGTGTCTTTTTGAATGGTGACCTAAGTTTTAAACTGCAGACTTGGTAGGGCCAGGATTATTATACTGTGCCAGCTACTCATACTCTACTATAGGGGTGTCCAAACCCCAGCCCTGGGGCTACTTGTGGCCTTTGAGGACTCCCAATCTGGCCCTCAGGGAGGGAGCTGGAGCACGTGCTGGCCTGATGCAACTGCTCTCAGCGTGACAACCAACTGTTCAGCCTCTCACATGAGCTGTGGGATGAGTGCTCCCTCCACTGCTTACTGTTTCACATCTGTGATGCAGCAGGGCAGCTAAGGAAAGGCTGGCCTTTCTTTGTGCAAGGCCTTTCATAGGCCTTGAGCTATTGCAAACTTCCATTCATTCATATAAGTTCCATCTCTAATATATTCATTTATGTAAATTTATTCAAACTTGAAATGTACATTAATACTTTTTTTTTCTCGGCTCCCAACACAGTGTCAGAGAGGTGATGTGGCCCTCCTGCCAAAAAGTTTGGACACCCCTGCTCTACTAAATAAGAATGATAAATGAAGATGAAGAATTGAGACTAGAAAGGTTTTTGTCTAGAATTCAGCAGAGTAGTAGACTGTAAAAATCAATGTTCTGTGCAGGCCAATGGGATTTGTATAAGTAAAAGTGTTGAATAAACTGTTCATAAAAACAGGAGGATGCTTTGGTTAATGTGGGTGCCTAGATATTTCTTTATAAGTATTTATTTTGCTTACTATTTCTATTTAAATTCATTTTTCTGCTCTTGTAGTTACTAATGTTGTGTACCACAGAATTAAAACAATAGAATTAATACTAACAATAAAGCAAGCATAAAGCACATCAAAGACAGCAGGAGATTACATAAAACATGAATCACTGGAGATGAAAATCTTCAACAGCCTGGCAGAATTAAAAACAAACATTTTAAGTGCTATTATAAAATCTTCCAAAATGATTTATAAATGACTTCCCATTTGGAAGAGCACTTTGAAGATCCCTTTGAAGGAATGTGCATCAAATGGGAGCCACCACCAAGCAATAATCTTCTCTTTGCAAATTACAATGTCTTCCTACAGTTACAACCTACAGAAGAGCCTCAGATCTCAGTTCTTGGAGAGGAAATCTTGTGGGAGAAAATACTTAAATACACTTTAATGCACTTAAATATCTCTGACTTTTGTGTAGGGCTTTAAAGATGAAAACAAACACCTGGGATTTGACCAAGAAAGTAACTGAAAGTTAGTAAGCTCTTTCAGAATTCTGTCTGCTACTGCCCATCTTGGAGTGGGAGCATTCTCACTCTGCACCACCTTCACATGTGGCAAGGGCAGACTTACACTGGGATCCCATTGGATGTTTGGTAGTGTTGACAGGTAGTTTGTTAGCCATTTGGACATTGCTTCTTCCTTTCAGTATACCTCATGATTCTTCCCCCTCGCACCCACCCATCTTTGGGCAACCT
The DNA here is from genome assembly GCF_035046505.1 of Tiliqua scincoides. NCBI lineage: Eukaryota > Metazoa > Chordata > Lepidosauria > Squamata > Scincidae > Tiliqua > Tiliqua scincoides. The sequence continues at coordinate 197,165,816 of NC_089822.1, forward strand.
GACGCTAGCTGGTGGACTTTTGGATTTGAGTGTAAATTATTTGCTGTCCTCCTGAGTTGGTAGAGTTGGGTGGGTGGTTTATTTTTGCCTACCCCAGATATTTTCGTTATCTGGTCTGGGTTTTCTCCTTAGACATGGTTGTAGCATCTGACAGGTATGGTGTTGGCCAGTGTGTAGGATTGGAGCTTTCTGTGTGTACCATGAGATAAGCAAAGTCATACAGGAGACCAGTACCGATGCCTAGTACTAATCACTAGTAATTGCTTGGACTTGGATTGCAAAGCCAACTTATGTTTTCTGGTGTGGGGAGGTGTTGCATTCAGTGTCCTGAATCCCTTGGGGCCAACATAGATAAGCATAGGCTATTGATTGACCAGTGGGTCTTGAGTCAGGTGGGAATTCCCGAAAGAGATGCTGGTTTGCTCTCTCCTCTAAGTTAGATGCCCCAATTAAAGGGGGTGGTATGGTTTAGAGACGAAACTTGCTGCTGAGTGGTTTTAGATTTATTATTGGCTTTATGGTGGCCCAGATTATATTCCATAAAACTTGCCTCATATGTTTATTGTGGGGTGTAAGGGTAATTGGGATAGGGATAACAAACATACTGCCTCATTCTGTTGCATATTGTCTTCAAGAGAAGTGCCGCTTGGAGTGAAGAAGAAAATGCTTTCTACTTTGGTCCCCCAGTGGTGGAAACTATCGTTAATAGTCAAAGCCTTTAAACAACATAGACTCTGTAAATAGGTTACAATGTTAATAAAAATCCAATCTAAGATCCAATCTATGGAGCTATTAAATCACACCCCGAACCAGCTATTCCTATTTTATGGATTATTCTTTTTTTGGACAATTCTTTTTTTTGGAGAATTCCCTTATTGTCTCTGGGTTGAATGCATATGTCCTCCCACTACTGAATGATATGCTGAAAGAACAGGAAGTTGAACTGCTGGACTTATAGATGGTGTTTGTTTCCTAGAGTGCAGTCTTAAACACATTGAAATTGTGGAGATGTGCATAGATTATATTTTAATCTTTTAGATAAAATCTTCAGAATTGCGTCTCGAGATGAACCCTCAAGAAGCTCCTCCTTCATGTAAAACTGCCTTCTTCCAACACACACACACACAGACACACACAGAGAGAAATAAAACATTAAAAATGAAGTCTCTCAAAGTGATTGTATGAGTAAGACCATGGACAAATACAATTCATGATAATGATTCTTGGTAACATATTTGGAAACAGGAATTCTGGAAGATGACTTCCACGGGACAAAGCCTATACCTAACCATGTTTATTCAGACATAATCCAGTTTGTTACATCTGAACAGATGACCTATAAGGGAGCTGGTCACACATGCTTAGATTAACTTCAGGAGCAGGTGAAGATTTTCAGGTGAGCCAGGTGGCTTTTGGCAGTCACTTCATGGTAAAGATCCACATGAAAAATCGGTCTTCTGTGAGCAAGTCTTCAAAGGTAGATTACCTCGTTCTGTGGCAATGGCTGAAATAAAGTCTTCCAGGATTAGAGAGTTTGCATGTATACAAACAGGAGAAAACTGTTAATTTTGAATGCAAATAACAAAATCCTGTGATGTAGTACCTTAAAGTTTTGTGTGTCTGTTTTTGTGCAAATGTAAAGAAACCTGCTCCTGTAAAGAAATCATACAATGTAAGAAGTGGTAATTGCAATAAATGGTTTCCAAACTGACTACATCAGTGTTTCTCAAACTGTGGGTCAGGACCCACTAGATGGGTCGCAAGCCAATTTCAGGTGGGTCCCCATTCATTTCAATATTTTATTTTTAATATATTAGACTTGATGCTACCAAGGTATGTGACTACATTTGGGGAAATGTTACAGACCTGTACTTTTAACAAGCTACTATGTATATTTTTCAACAATGATAGTAAATGGAACTTATTGCTGGGTAAGTGTGGGTAGGATTGCAGCCTAAGATTGTTAAAATTTTTCCTGCTTGATGATGTCACTTCTGGTCATGACATCACTTCTGGTAGGTCCTGACAGATTTTCTTTCCAAAAAGTGGTCCCAGTGCTAAATGTGCAAGAACCACTGGACTACATTCTTTTGTCTGCTTTTTACATCCTGTAACACTTTCTTACAAGACATTTTGAACAGCAACCACAGAAACAATGTATTTATTTAGAAGCAAGAATAACTGAACATACCACCCAATTCAGTTAGATCTAAAGAAGCAAGAACGTTGCGATGTGGCAGTTCCAGGTTGATGTTGGAATACGTTCAGCAGTCTTCTTTCATATTCAGAATGTCAGGGCTGCTACTTTGGGGACTTTCAGATATGCTGGGCATTAAAATTTAAAATTTACTACTGATTCCGAACCTTTGAGGGGAAGCCTTTTTTATAAACCCTAAAATCAGAGAAGACAAGACAGATTCCTGAAGGGAGGGAAACGAAAACCAACATCTGTCATCAAGAGACCTGTAGTAAACTGGCAACTTTGAGCATGTTTCTGTCCCCCTGAAAGGTCAGTCATGCCTTGTGCGCAAACACTTTTCCCATGTATCCTGCCAAAACGATTTGACACATCTTCACCACAAGCAAAGCTTTACAGGAAAGAAAATGGAAAGTGAAGTGGTGTTTCATTGCCAGAACACCTATTTTTGCTGTGCTTCCATGGTGAAGCTGCAGCTAGGAATATTTGAAATGCGTGTGATGCTTGAGATAAATCAAAGCTTGGTTTTCTTAGAACATTTCATCAAATGCTGTATTACACAGGTCATACATTTCTTCCCTCTTACAAGGCATTCTCCACTCGTTATTGCCAACATCAGTGTTCAGCATATCAGTGAATTGTTGTGCTTCATTTTTAACTCAGGAAACGACATGCTTTTGGTTGCCCTCAGTAATATCAACACATAGCTTGGTTATAAAGTGTGAGGTGCTGTGACATCATGTGCACTGTGTGATTTATGATTGGCTGGAATCATACCATGAAGAAGTCCTTTGATTCACACGCACATGTGCACACACAATGGAAAAATGAGTATTCTAGTTTCATTGACTTTTTGCTACCTCCTCCACCCCATCCTAGAAACTCTTTTCACTGAAATTTGAAGTTCACAAAAATTCAGCACCATAGTGTTTAGGGCATAATGGTGTGTGATTTCAGTGTGAGTGGTGGATAGCAGGTAAGACCGCTTTTGCGTCTCTCTGACTGCAGACTACAGTTGGTTGCAGAAGTCATTTAGAGACTATCTGTGCTGTATACATATCTAGACTGATCTACTTAGAAAACTCCTCACTTTACTTCAATTTGCAAATTAAGGTGAAAATTTATTAGATGAAAGCTGTGGAGGAAAATGAGCCTTGTATTAACTTTTTTTCTTATGTGGGTATTTCTTTCATCTTAATAGTCTGCATTAAATGCTATACCAGATGTAGCAATAACTTGCTGTAAATTAATAACCACAGTTATTATATTAAATTTTGCTTAGCTAACCTACTACTCAATTTATCATTACTTCAGAAAGTTCTGAAATATCTGTATTCAAAAGTATATTCAAAAGTATATGTCATTTGGAATGGGCATTAATCAGACATGTTCATGTCCTAAGTTATCAGTTTAAATTGCGCAATGAATATTTTAAATGCCAAGTATGAATAATTTCTTCAAGTTACAAAATGAAATTTGTAAATATACAGGTTTAAAAAACAACCACTAAGATATACGGTATGAGTTTTTTCTTCTTGATAAAACTAGAAATGGAGAAAAAAAGCTTAAAATACTGAGTATGAGCACTCACAATGGAAGCAAGTTCTGAACTGGTTAGAGTCCCTCATTTCGACTATACAAAACTGTTTGAAAATAACCTTTCTGGACTTTGCATCTTTGTTCTAAAACATCTCTTCATTTGTCAAGAAATTTTAGCCCACCTCCCAAATTGCTCACTTCAGTTGCTTTAAGCATCTTCCTGAGTACTTGGTTTAAATATTTTTCTTTAAATATTTTTAAAATTAAAGAAATATAATTTAAAGAAATTTATTTAAAGAAAAGATTTTTCTTTAAATATTTTTAACAAGACTCCTTTCTATAGAAGACCGTACTTTATTCTAGGGGGCTCTGAAAAGACAAATAAACAATTATTTGGCAGTTGACCAATTAGATTTTTTTTTAAGCTACGGTCCTATGCACACTTTCCTGGAAATAAGCCTTATTTAAAACAGTAAGATTTACTTCTAAATAAACATTTTGGATAAATATAGTCATTCCATCTGAAAAAAATACAATTAATACATTAAGGGTGCAATCCTAACCCCTTATGTTGGTGCTTTCCAGCACTGACATAAGGGCAATGGAGCACCGAGGTAAGGGAACAAACATTCCCTTACTTTGAGGAGGCCTCTGTGAGTGACACCCAACTGCAGGATGCAGCACATGTTCCATTGGCACCGCTATGCCAGTGCTGGAAAGCACTGACATAAGGGGTTAGGATTGCGCCCTAAAGTACAGTATCATCCAAACCAATATAGAAATGTGACACATCATATCAGTTTGTGAGTTATATGTAAGCTAACTTACAGCCCAATCCTGAGCTGTCCAGAGCGCATGGCTGCAGCGGCGCCGAGAGCAGCTGCCGCCACATCCTGCACACCTCAGCCTGCTGCGGGCAGTGCCTCAGGAGAAGGGAAGAACTTTAAGGGAAGCAGCCCTGCAATGGTAAGGTAAGGTGAAGCCGGTAAGGTAAAATGGTAAGGTAAAGCCATTCGTGTAGGGCACCAAGCCCTACACAAATGGACAGGATCCAGTGGAGCGGAGCTCCAACGGACCCGCTTCTCTGCCTCCTCGCTCCCTCCCCGGCAAGCCTCCCACCTACCCTCTTTCCGTCCCCCAGCTCCCCGTCATGCCGCCTCCCCGCTCTCTCTCCGCCCTCCACCAGCCTCCCTCTCCTTGGAATCCCTCCTCCCCACCGCCCTCCCCACTCTCACTTACTGTGCCGCAGCACGGCGGTCTTGAGACCACTGAGCAGCAGAAGCCAGGTGCCAGCCTGGCACTAGCCCAGCGCTAGCCAGCACTGGGTTAGCACGGACGGTAGGACTCACAGACGCGCCTTGCGGGCACGTTTGTGACAGTGCGCGATGGCTTGAAGCCGCTGTGCCAAGCTCAGGATTGGGCTCTGATTTTTCTATTCTGCCATTAAACCAGCATTCTTCAGCTGTTTTTCATTTTATATGTTTTGCAGAGTCCTGTGAATCAGTGACTCTATGGCTTACTAGCATTTTCCTTGTTTTCTTTCAGTTGTCTTTCAACTTTTCCTAATATGCTGCTTTTTTGTTTTGAAATTTAATTTTGAGAAAAGTACTTTTTGATTTGTGAGAGCTTCCTGAGAAGTGGTGTTCTGTTGCAGCAAAAACAAGAGACTTGGAGCACCTTAAAGACTAACCAATATATTTCAGCATAAAATATTGGATATTTTATTGGATTTTATTGGATATTATTGGATTACAGTCCACATCATCGGATGCATGATCTGAAGTTCTCATGAAAGTTTATATTGTACTGAAATATATTGTTTAACCTTTACGATGTAACAACATTCTCTGTTTTGAGAGAAATCTTGAAAACCCTAACTTGTACCTTTTTATAGACATACATTTTCCTTCAAGTTTGGGTTAAGGGTACAAACTCTAACAGAAGTGTTCAGCTTACAAAAGGTCTGGCTTCAATCTCCAACAAGGGCTAGGAAAGACTCCTAGCTGGAACTCTGGAGCGATAATACCAGTTAGCATAGACCAGTGTTTCTTAAACTGTGGGTCGGGACCCACTAGGTGGGTCGTGAGCCAATTTCAGGTGGGTCCCCATTCATTTCAATATTTTATTTTTAATATATTAGGCTTGATGTTGCCATGGTATGTGACTGCGTTTGGGGAAATGTTACAGCTTTTAACAATGATAGTCAATAGGACTTACACCTGGGTAAGTGTGGGTAGGATTACAGCCTAGGATTGTTAAAATTTCCCTACTTGATGTCACTTCTGGTCATGACATCACTTCCTGTGGGTCCTGACAGATTATCATTCTCAAAAGTGGGTCCCAGTGCTAAAAGTGTGATAACCACTGGCATAGACAATACCGAACTAGCTAGGTCAATATCTGACAAGCTAAGGAGGTTCCTGAAATAAAAGTCAATCTTATATAGCACCAGATCAAATTATTATCTTTAAATCATTCAAAGGCAAATCTTTTTGATTTTTGCAGCCCTTGTCCACCTTTGTCAGAAAAAAAAAAATGATGAAGTTGTGTTTAAATAGCCAATGAAGATTGTTATCTTCTTAGGAAGCACATAGTCTGAATAAAGTGGCATTTGGATATAGTGCCATATGTAGCTGATGGACTGCATAGTGCAATAACAGTTTGTTTCTCCAAAATCATGGCAACTTGACCTGAAAAGTGTGGTGGTTGTTCTTGGTTTTATTTTTGTTCCCCTGTGGTACAATGCAGAGGCACTAGAAAAATAAAAGAGCACTTTGTATGAGTCCCACCTTCAAAAACAAAACAAAAAACCCCTCTGTCCAATTCTCTTAGCCTGTGAGTTGTGCTTGTCTATGAGCATCCTGCCCAGAGGAATTGTTGAATGTTAATGACAGTCTATAAGCCTGTGACACTTAGAGCGCTTTATCAATCAAATGTGGCACATTCTGCCAGCTCAGCCACCTGTCCCACTCTATCAGTGTCAGAAAGTATTTCACAGAAGGCCACAGGTGCCAGCTGTCATTCTGAAAGAAGCATCAGGATGGCCCTAGGATAAATGTATTTAGGAAATTTCTTCAGATTGAATCTTTGGTCCCGACAGTCTCATTTTGAGTTTATTTAGAAATGCAAAATAAGTAGGCAAGTTATTGACTTAATAAATGAAACAGTGAAGTCCAGATAAGGATTTGAGACTGGAGGTTTGGAAGTTTGCCATAGCAATCCAGTCCTGGAATCTGTCAGGTGATTGTGTTCCTGCTGTGACAATGGCCTCTTGGGTCTAGTGTTGTTTTACTCAATTTGATTCACAACCTGTTACACTGTAGTACCAGGATTTAAATCAGTTTGGGACTGGTAAACACGGTTCTAAAATGATGAATTTAAAGTGGGTTGCCTGCTGGATTATTTGTAATTCCACAAACGTTACTGTCTCTTTTTAACTATTTTTGGGAAGTAGATTAATGTTCCAGTTATAGGAACATTGATAAGGTGGGTTTCTTATGGATTTTCTCGACTGTTCCCCATTCTGAAAGCATGCCATCTATGTGACATGATACATAATGTAAACTTCAAATGCATAGGTTTTGTATCTTCTGACATAACATTGAGTTGAGAGGGTCAGTATGGTGCTGTAACTCAGTGGCAGAGGATGTGCTTTACTTACAGAAGCTCCAGGTTCAATCTCCAGGAAGGGCTAGGATAGACTCCTGCCTGGAAGTCTGGAGCGACACTGCTAGTAACTGTAGACTATATTGAGCTAGATAAGTCAATGTCTGACTTAAGCTAAAGGGGTTCCTATGAGAATCTTTGTATATGGATAATGCTTCCTTAACAAAAGACCTGTGAATCAGATTTCAGTTGGGTTTGACTTTACAGACTTCTTGCACCATCATGTGAACTTAACCATACAGAACTATTTTGGTCTCCAGACACTTTAGGCGTAAAGAGAGAGTATACATGTTTCTGTGCAGTACAACAAGGAGGTAGGACCAAAGCAGCATCCAATGAAACAAAAGTAAGTGCAATAACAGGAATGTTTTTGCTCTAAAATATTTCATTCTGTTTTCCTCTCTCCAAATAGATTGTGTAGCACATTTTGAGATTTTTGCATTTTTTGACCAAGAAGAATTTTTCATCAAACAGGCATATAAATTAAGAGAAAACAAACTTTTTGCTCCTTTTTCATGCATGTCTTCTACATAAAACATTTAATGGATGCTTTTGTCTCAGTCCTAATTTTGGTCTAAACTAGAGGAATGTGCTCCATTTATGAATGGAAACAATGAGATTATTAGGGTGGCTGGCTGACCACTGACTAGTCATTCTACTTTTTCAGGACAAATTTATGTTTAGTGAGGGAAGTGCAATAGTTTTCATTCTTCCTTCTTTTTCTGCCTGTTCGAGATAACATTGTTAGGATGTCTATTGATATGAGTGTGACCAGGAGGAAACAGCATAGAAAGTTGTCTCTGTGGTAGCAGGAAATCATAAGAGGAAAGAAAAAAACCTGCAGGTACACTCTGCCCATATCTTATACAAGATGTACATTCTGGGGTCAGTGCAAAAAGCCAGAATTGTGTAACTCCCTTAAAGCCAGCAAATATGTACTGTCTTTTTAAGAACTAAAAGCACAATATAAAGACTTCTGAGAACTAGGGAAACAACAGCTTCATTCTGTTTCAGACTGGCTCCAGGGCATAAACAGTAAGTGGACTGGCAGGCAGCATTCCCTGCACTATTTAAACTCTTTTTCTCTGTCTTTTTTTTTTTTTTTTGGGGGGGGGGGCTGAGCATGTATATGAAGTCTGTTGTGCATAAGATGTGGACCAGCTGTGCCTCTGCTCTTCCTTGGGTGCAAAACAAAATTTGCAGCAAGCTTTGCTGCACCAAAAACCTATGTGGTTGTCCTATTCCATCCCAAAGAATGCTTTATAACAGCTCTTTTAAAAATGTATGTCAGGGCACCATAGCCTGGTGAACAAACACTACACTAAACAGAAATGCAATATTTCCTGTGACAGCATAATAATTTAAGATAATTACAATCTGGGGAGCCCATTGGGTAAGCTGAGCTGCCATTCCTAGGTATCTTCCATTTTCTCATTTTTTCAGAACTTTATTTACCTTTGTAGTCTACTATTCACAGTTACGTTCAGACCTGTGGAACAGCCGATTCATTCGTGAACCTAGAAAAGATCTTGCTACATACAAAAAATGGGCAGACCTAATAATCTTCATCCTGTGCATCCTGTAATCTATTGTGGGATCTCACTACACACAGAATACCAGAGCATGACACCCAAATATTGAGAATTGATCCACTACTTGCACTTTTTTCATGCATAAAGCCTTTAGCATATGGATATAAGGCAAGTTAAATGGCCTGTCAATCTCCTGGTGTATCTGTATAAGGATTATCATTTCTGTAATCAAACATATATGGCTGTACACTGCTGATTTATGTTCCTGCTTCTTGCAGCTTCCACATGCAGATTATTGGTATGCAGCTCTTTTTGGCATATGGACATCTTTGGATGAAGGCCAAAGAGTTGAACATGTAATTTGCAGACATACACCAGAGGTTTCATCTATTGTTTGCTAGCCTATCGCACGATGTGCATGAACCATCTGTTGCTTCAGTGGTTTGCTAGCCTTATCACACTATGTACATGAACCATCTGTTGCTCCAATGGTGCTGGCATTCGGAAGCATCCACATATAGGACTCTCATAGTCTTTATTGCTTTGACTAAATCTATCTAAGGGATTGGTAGCTCACTAAGGATAATTTTATGCTCTGCAGCTGGTTTATTAGATTACTAATTACTAGATTACTGCAGCTAGATTACTGTCAGAATAAGAAATGTTTATCATCAGTGGGCCAAAAAATAGGGGGGGGGGAACCTTGGATATAATCTTTTAAGAGATTAAGCATGGTCTTAACCCATTTTTGCCCAGCCCACAGGTGTATACATTTGGTCCCTGTTACATATATGCACTGTTGGGCAGAAATGGCTTAAAAAGATACTGAAAGAGAATTATAGTATGCATGTTTTAATAAGTAAATAATATAATAAGATATACTACAGAGCATTTTCAGGTTGGGCCGCCCAATGCGATCCCCTGCTAGTGTGCAGCACCACTGATGGAGCACATACTGCATGCAATGATGGATAGAGATGACCAGATGGCTCAGGGTAGGTGAGTAAAAATCTTTTTTACTTGTCTCCCCATAGTCCATCTGGCTTCCAATGAGTCTCCTTGGGCATATGTCAGCTATTTAGCTGGTGTAAGTCCAAGGAGAGTTGGAGAGTGTGTGGCACAGGAAAAGGGACACATGAACTTGGCATGCACTGGTGCTGTTCTCCCCCTCCCATCCCTGGCCCATCCTGTGAACCACCCAAGTTTTTTCCCCAAACCACCCCCACTGCAGATGTACATGCTCCTGTGTGGGTTCAGCAGCCTGCCACTAATTGCGTGGGGTTTTCCTGTCCCCGCACCATCATTGGCAAGATGCATGAGGCCTTACAGAGATGCAAAATCTGTCAGCATAAGGCCACCACACAATTGGGCTGTAAGTTACAGTTGAATTATTGCACAATTCCATTCTTTTCAGCTAGTTCCAGGCATCTCCTTATTCATGTATGATAAGCATTTCATGCTGTAGAAGTATAATGAAAAACTGTTCCAGTCCAGTTTTTTGACCCAGATAAAGAGATATGCATGTGGAAACAGGCTTCTCTGCATCTGTAAGTTGCTGGATCAGGAACTGTAGATGTAAACTGAACTTCACGTTTGATTGTGGAAGTCTCTTTATACTGCATTCGTTTTTTTATTTGTGCATCCAAATGCATATTGCTATCTATATTACGAGCTGCATTTGTAAGTACAAGTTGTTATCCACTGGGCTCCATTCTGAAACCCTCAGTGGATAAAAAAAAAAGTCAGTGGATACCAAATCAGTGGCAAAATAGTGTAAAGACCCACTTCCAAGTTTCTTGTTCTATAGCAATACATTCTGGGTATCACTTCAGTGAACTTTAACTCTGGGAACCTCGCAACCAGTGCAGTTTAACAGCACAAAGGTAGGAAATGGGATTTTGTCACTTTTTTCCCCTTGTTACAAGGCATGTAAAGGTGGATCCCAATATCAGTGGTGAGTCAAATCAGTGGATGCCAAATCAGTGAATAACAAGGCACAGCCTATAAGCACTTCATAGTTTAATTCAGACATTCTAGGAAAAAAGAGTATAAAATGATGAACAGGAGTTGGGTTAATGGCTTTAGGAATATGTCTATGTATTGGTAATTTTAAAATGTATAGGCAACCACTATGAATGTTTAAGATGGCCAATCAAGTTAATGAATATATTAAATAAAAGCTTAAAATGAGAGTACTAAAAGCACTCAGCACAATATAAACAGCACAAACGTTTTTTCTAGGTTCCACAGGCCTATCTGAATAAATGAACTTTCCTGGTGCCTAGAGAAGAGATATACAGATGCACCTCTTTCAGTTAAACATTTCAGTACATCGTTGTAGGTCAAATGTAATAATCTCTTGCTTGCCATAGATGTTCTAACTTTAGGTTTAGTAATTTGCCACAAGCCTTGGCCAAAAGATCAAGCAAAGGAGGTTTGTACAAAGTGAGACATTTTCTAAGATATGCAAGCCCAGACCATGAAAGACCTGGTTAGGATTAGAAAGCCCCTTGGGGTTAGTTGAGGCAGGGACTGTCCTCCCCTTTCCCCCCCTTCACCATCTGCAGGAGCTTTTGAATTACTTTCCTCCCCGTGAGTTAGAGATGGGAGGACAGAAGGAAGGTAGAGGGTGAGTGAGATTTCCTCTTTTTTGAAATGGAATTGGGAAAAACTGGCTTAACATCCTCCATCTAAAGTAAGGCAGAAATTATAACAGTCCTGGCAACTGTATCTGTGGCTTACTCCCTTTTTAGTCTTGTGAGTCGAAGGGGAGGCAGCAGGGTGCTTATCTGATGGGAGTACTGAGGTGTGACAGATACAGGTGTCAAGTGGGATGAATGCCAAGGCACCTGGGGTGCCTACATTCTTGGAAGACCATAGGCAGAGGATGAGTCAGCAGAATTAAAGATTTTTTTCAATAAGTCAGCAAACTATAAATTGGATACTAGAAAGTTTGCCTGAGCCTGCTCCTGGCAACGGTTGCAAGGGGATACTCTCTCTGACTGACCAATGACATCACTTCATGGTGGGATGTTAGAACACACTGTAAAATAATTTAGCTTAGTATGTTAGACTTTATTTTCTTTTGGTTTAAAAATGCTTGTCATATTTGTTCACTTTTCCAAGGTTACCCCTTTTTTGGGTTGGAAGAGCCTCCTGACTTACTAATGTCAGGACAAGTTTAAGCAATAAAACTTTATCTTAATGATTTGTCCTCTGTGTGTGTATGCTTGTTTGGTTTCTGGAGAAAGATGTGCACACTTAAGTCCATCTTTGGCTACTGTCCCATGACACCAATGAGAAAGCTTTCCCTTCTACCCCTTCTAAAGAAGTGGTCTTAGGGAAAATAGGGAAGGGGTGGTGGCAGGCTGTTGACTTTGGAGGCGACACCCTTGGAAGTTCAGTGTCTCTTGGGGTTAGTTGAGGCAGGGGACTGTTCCCCCCTTTTCCCCCCTTCACCTCTTCTGCAGGACCTCTTGAATTACTTGGGGGCATCGTGGCAGGAAGTGGTGGGCTTAGCTACTTAGCTCATGGGAACTGACTTGGGAGTGTGTGCAGTTAAGCAGACATAGTGATTTAAAGGATGGGGTGGTTGGCAGAGAGGCTGACTGATTTCTGAGGAAGCACCCCTTTGCCCCAATCCTCTTTTCTCCACTGTTACAATTGTTGCAATCAATAGATATAACCCAATTTCATGCCAAAGTACCTCATGTGCTTTGTGATGGGGTACTTAGGCAAAGGGCATAGCTTGCTTTTCAAATGTAACTGAAAAAGGTGCCACAGCCATGATCTGCTTATCTAGTAGAAAAATTAGGTTCATGAGCACCCTATACACCTGTTCAGATAAGGTAACAGAAGCCTGCTGATAATAGATATTCTCTTTTACACAGAAACATCATTACCCTTGTATCTGGATTCAGCTTCAGCGTATTACTCTGTCTAGCTGACCACTGCTCCAGGCACCAAATCAGGTTAAAGATGGCTGTATTTAAGTAGTGAAACACAGAACTATGTCACTAACATACTGATGCAACATCAGACGCCAAAGTTATGTTGGCTAACTATATGTATAGTTGTTGGAATTGTTCAAAACCATCTTTGACTGACTTGAAGTATGCTACGGAAACAGAGTTCTCATCCGCTTTGCTCTTTGTCCTTGATCTGATGATCAGAGTATACGTTTGAAGGATGAAATGTTAATGATCTCAGTTCAGATCCCATCTTCTCCCTCTCCTGATTGTGCTAAGGTCTTGAACACTGGTGCAGTAATTTGGATCTGTGAATTTTAATATGCCATTATCATCCTGCTGGAGAATAGCTTGTTAAATAAAAAAAGACTAAGTATGGAAATGGCTATTTTATTGTACTCAGAATTTGGAAGCACTTGGAGACCTCCACTGCTCATCTTGAGTCTCAAGTTTCTCATGGAGTGAAGCTTAGAGTTAATAGGTTATGGAAAGAAAGCACTGATGATATCAGGCTCTAGATCTTGAGATTAAAAAACTAATAGTTGCTATTGAGTTTAAGGAACTGCTTAATGCAGGCCTGAAAGGGCCTGTGTGACACTCAACCAGATTACTGTGGGTTTTCAAATTAGCTAAATCAAGTGCTAAGGGATGACTTTAATTTCTTCTCTCCCTGTGTTGATCTTCACAAATTGGTTTAATTACACAAATTTAGTAATAGAAGCAGAAATAAGGGGAAATTTTTTTAAAGTGGGAATTGGGGGTGGTTAAGTAGTTGTCCAAATAGACAGATGAACTGCTGAGGATTAACCTCTGATTTTCAGACTACCAGTAGTTATATTATTGTTTAGGTGTAAAAAAAAATCCAGCACACGTTTTGCTTGATGCTGCTTTGTTTTATGTGGCCTAATAATGTTGACTATTAATTAGTATTAATTCCAAAACAGTCTCTATAGGAACATCTAAACAACACTACAAGTAGCATTCTGAGCCTGTGCTTCTGGACAGGCAAATGGACAGATTAATCTCTGTTTTTGTAACACAATCATAGTCCTGTGGTTGGAAAGTAGCTTAGGCAACAGCACATCAATATCCATAGAAGCAAAAGTCAGTTGTTGACAGTCATCCAGTCTGGACAATACTGACAGATAGTTCTGTCCGACAGATAGTTCTAACAGTTCTTCAGCTCCATAAGGGCAAGATGATGGGAAGAACGAGGGAGAGAACAATATGAGGCTCTGAGTTTTTTTTATAAACATTGCACCCATTGAATCCTGTAGGGTCCTTTTGGGGTGGGTTAATCAAGAATTAACTCCTTTGCTGGTTGAGGACCCCTGGCAGGTGCTGCCTTTTTCTTTCACCCCCTTTTGAGGATGCAGTGGCCAGTTCGGGAGATCTGTTGGCTCATGAACATGCCTCCTTGATTGACTATAGCTGTAGATGGGGCCTAAGAGAGGGGGGTAAAGGGGGTAATTTGTACCTGGGCCCAGGGTCAAAAAGGGGGCCCAGGAGCTAAAGGAGGGGGATGAGAAATTTCCTGGGATCTTACGTTTTCTTATCTACTCAGACTTGTTGTCTGCATGGGATGCTGGGGACACTCCCACAAGCATGCAGCTACAGCTACTGGCAAACCATATATGCTTAGGAGTGTGTTTGGTTTCCCGTATTACTGTATCTATCTGCCAGTGCCACATGGGTGGCTAGACCTGGGCTCATAAGATTTTTCCAGCTGTCTCCACCCTCCTCTCACCCTGCTTTGCCGCTCCCTGCCCCCATTCTGCTCACTCATCACCACCCTCCCCTGCTCTGTTTCAACCCTCCCCCTTTGCAAAGGGGCCCCAAAGAAACTTTGTACCCCCTGATAAAATTCCTCTCAAAGGCCCTGGTTGTAGACATGGCAAAGAGGGGTGAAAACATGAGGAAAGGGATGTAGGCTGATTAGTTGGGCTTCCCAGAGGAACCTAGGAAACGGAAGGGAAGGTTAGGTTTGGGGGTGCTTTGGGAAAGAGGGAAGTAAAATGTAGTGGGGAGAGGGGAATAGAAGAGGAAAGAAAAAAGGTTTAGTGGTTCTCACACATTTAGCACCAGGACACACCTTTTAGAAGGAGAATCTGTCGGGACCCACTGGAAGTGATGTCTTGACCAGAAGTGACATCATCAAGCAGGAAAATTTTTAACAATCTTAGGCTGCAATCCTACCCACAGTTACCCAAGAGTAAGTCCCATTGACTATCATTGTTAAAAGAATATACATTAGTCTGTTAAAAGTACAGACCTGTAACATTTCCCCAAATGCAGTCACATGCCATGGTAGCTTCAAATCTAATATGTTAAAAATAAAATATTGAAATGAATGGGGACCCACCTGAAATTGGCTTGCAACCCACCTAGTGGGTCTCAACCCACAGTTTGAGAAACACTATACAGAGTAGCCTGTTCAAAGAACAGAGCTGTCCCATTTCCCCTAATGCAGTCACACACCATGATAGCATCACGTATTTAAAAAAAAAAAAAATTGAAATGAATAGGGACCCACCTGGAATTAGCTCATGACCCACCTGGTGGGTTCCAAGCCACAATCTGAGAAACAAGGGTTTAGACCAGGGCTTTTCAAACTGGGGCATCACGACGCCTCAGCCTGTGAGCCCAGGCCTCTGCCCCCTGAGGGGGCGGGGGCAGCCTGGAGGCAGGGAGGAGGCAATGGCATGATGTCCAGGATCACGCCGCCCAGGGGGGCTGCAGGGGCTTGGGTCCACTTGCCCAAGCCTCCTGCAGCCTCCCCAGGCTGCGGGGAGCCCAGCGCAACCTGCAGCAGGGCTCCCCGCAGCAGTAAAAGTAAATGCGGAGCGATCGCGCTCCACTTCCATTTTAGCGGAGGCGGGGTGCGATCTCTCCGCATTTACTTTCACTGCTGCGGGGAGGTCACACCGGGCTCCCCGCAACCTGGGGAGGCTGCAGGAGGCTTGGGCAAGTGCACCCATGCCCCTGCAGCCCCCCTGGGCGGTGCGATCCTGGGGATCATGCTGCTGCCTTCCCCCCGTCCCTGCTGCCTTCCCCTCGCCCAAGCAAGTACTTAGTGGCTCTCAAACTCTCCCAGAGAGTTTGAGAACCACTGGTTTAGATTGTTCAGGCAGCAACAAAAGGCTATGGATGTTAATGGCTCTTTGTATCCTGAATTCAAGGCCACAGGCAAGAAGTGAGTCTGTACGCTCTGATCAGGCTCTGAATGCACTTCACCCACTTGCAGTGGGAGAGCTAGTTTCGCCTCTTATGATCTTCAAAGGTTTAGAGCAGCTGTTTTCAACCAGTATGCTAGAGCACATTGGTGTTTCACAAATGGTCCACTGGTGTGCTGCGGGAGTTTGGGGAAAGGGCATTTATTAATGGGGCCGTTGGGAGATATGAACCCCCGCTGGTAGTTGGTATGCCTTGTCAGTTATCAAAAACTCATTGTGTGCCTTGACAATTTTAATGCCTTGTCAGTGGTCTGTGAGATGAAAAAGATTGATAGTCACTGGTTTAGAGCAGAGGTCTCCAAACCCCGGCCTGGGGGCCAGATATGGCCTGCGGAGAGCCTCTATTTGGCCCACGGCTAGCCTCTGATTCCCTGAGAGCCCCTGGCCCAGTTGACCAAACAGAACCAGAGTTGTGCTTGTGTGTGCTTTATTTCCTTGGCTATGTTGGTGCTTAGAGAAATCCTGGACATTTGAGCCCATTCATTCGTTCATCTAAGTTTCATCTCTAATGTATTTATTTAAATTTTATATTTAATTTTTTTCCCCAGTCCTCGACACCATGCCAGATATTTGATGCGGCCCTTTGGCCGAAAAGCTTAGAGACCCCTGTTTTTGAGCATCGATCAAGAGTGCTTATTTGGTAGATGGGTGGGTCAAGGGAGTCAGTTCTGAGAAAGGAGGCCTGAGGCTGAACTTGGTCCTCTAAAATCAGAAAAAAATCATGCATGCAAGCACACAGTCAAAGAGAGAATTGCAAAACATGCAGTCAGTTTGACTTCACACAGTGCTGAGATGGGAAATAGCAGGGGTTTTTTGGTCTTTGGCGAGGCTGTGCCATGGACCAAGGTTAGAGTTTCTGTGATTTCTTTTAGAGCATTGAGACACAGGGATTGTGATGGGAAAGTGCCAGTCAAGTCTTCTTGGGCAAGAGGGATCTCAGAGACATGAAGAGGGCTATGAAGCAAACCTTAAGGATGCTCCTGGCGCAATAGCCTTGAAAGGAACAGGGCAAGGGAGCCAAGCTGTGAAGGAAGGACCCTTGGGAGATAGAGAAGCAGTCCACAAGATGAGTTAACCAGCCCATGCTGGCTCAGCAACTTCAGTAGTGCTTGAGGAGATAGAAAGAGAGGAACCTGGAAAGGAAATGGATTGTGAAGTGTTACTGATGGGGTGCTGGCTGGCACAGTGATTTGCAGAAGTAGGCTGGAATAGGGATGTCTTGACCCAGCACCAGCAGGTTGTTGCTCCACAGAGCAACAGCAAAGCAAGGATAGTGGGCAAAAAGGCTCTAGCACTCAAACGCTTTACAGGTTTTTGCCCAATAGGATCCTATGGAATTTTTAGGTGGGTGACTCAATCAAGACATCCTCTACTGCTAGTATTTACTACCCAGTTGTTGTTGGTGCAGTAACTAGTTGGATGGCTGTTGGCTTTCTCCTGGGTTTGTGCTCAGTTATGAAGTTGGTGAGGACTGTTGGAGGTGTGAAACCTTCCTTCATCTTTCAAAAATTGTTTCCCCCAAACTCAGGAATCTAGGAAGGTGGCTATGGTCGCAAGGCACCAAATACAGTGTTCCAGCAGGATTTAGAGCCAGGGAGCTTCATCTCTTGTTATGTATGGACTGTAAAAGGTTTCCTTTGTTAGATAACCAGTTATAGTTCTCCTTTATTTTCATTTGCTGTTTGAGTCTCTCATTTCTCTCCTACCCAGTGCACATTATTAACAGTATTTATTATTATTAACAGTATTTTATTAACAGTATTTATATACCGCTTTTCAACTAAAAGTTCACAAAGCGGTTTACTACATAAGTGTAGTATTTTCCCCCATAAAAAGGAAACTGGTTTCTTACATTTTGCATAGCTTCTGCTCTCTCTCTCTCTCTCGCTGTCTCTGGTAAGAATTCAAGAGAGAGTTTTCTCTTTAGCACATGTTATATAAATGTCTTGATACAAAGTCGCAGCAGAAAAACAGCTTTCATAAGGGCAAGCAAGAAAATAAAATAAAATAAAACCCAAAGCCTAACAAGTGAAGGAAGTGGAAATAAGATACAGATTGCTTATTGTTTACAGTCTTTGTCCATTTAAAGCTCACTTGTGTCTCGAGCCTGGCTTAGTGAAGGGAGAACTGTTACACTTAGAAAAGTTTCCTATATCATAACTGTGCTATGGAAACATGTTGTGAAACCAGCTGCCATGAAATTGAATTACAGGTGTTGTATTCTTCACTGCTCAAATTGCTCCATTATATCATGGGCCTTTTCATTTTGTTTTGAACAAATAACTGCAATTTACTAGGATCCTAACAAATTATGGAATAAGTAGTCGAGGTTGTTTAAAGCTTCCATTACAATAGGAAATTACCCGTGCCTGTCTGCAGTGTGGCTTCTTCCCCCCCTTCTATTGCACATGAACTTGGGAAGAGAATAATGTAACTAGGGTTTTCTTGTAAAATGTGTGCAGCCAATCTTTAATTTTTCTTTTGGTGCTCCTAACAATAGTGCCACTAAGATTTATTCGTGACATTTAATGGTGTATCCGGTAGGGTAATCAAGTGGTACTCATATGAACTTCATAGTATACTGTGAATGGATGGATAATTGAGCCCTATAGAAACTCTGTGTGCAGATGCTGAATTTTTGGGATGAGTGGATCATGCAGCATAAATATTTTCTGTAAACAAAAATATACTTCTGTGTAGGAAGTAAGGATTTGGATATGGCTTGCCAAAGATTAGACAGTGATATATCCATTGTACAATTATCACGTTTGATCATCAATATGCTGATTTCATGCTGTTTCCTTCAGTCCTGTGCTTTCCATTGAGGAAATCTGCAAGGTGGGAAGTGGCTGACTATTTATTAATGAAAGTGATAAATTTCTTAAATCTGTCAGTCACAATTGCAAATAGTCCAATGAAAAGTCAGACTTTTTCTGAAGAATCAAATTGAATAGTTGGCCCAATATTTTCCCATTCTTATTCCAGGAGATAATTTATGGAACTCCCAGTGGCTGTTCCTGAATGACCTTAATTTGCTTCCCTTGCATGAGCAGATAGAATCATTTTTCTTATCTTTTTTATTCTCTTTTTATAATGCCACTCTTGGACTAGCTTGCCACTTTTTTTTGTCTTCAGGTTTTGCTTTATCTCAGTGTGAAAGTTGACTTTTCAAGGTAAATTAGTGTATTTGACCTCTGTTTCACCCACTGTGATCCTGTGTGCAACAAAGGTTGCTCTTTTACAATGGACAACAGTTTCCTGTTAGAGGTTGCCCTAAAAGGCAATTATATTGCACTAATCAGTGAATCTTTTGCCCATGTGAACACTCAAGACAGTAATAGGGGTAAAGTAGGTCACTTTTATTAGCAGGTGGTTACAGGAGGAAAGGGCATGCAGCAGGAAAGGAATTGTCATCTTTTTGTAGTGAGGGCAGTTGACTCAAGGGATGGTAGCTGATTTTCTAAATTTCCTAGGCTGGGTATTGTCACCCTGACTCCATACTTGCTCTGTGAAGGTAATGCATGCTCACCATCATTAGTCGTATAAGGGACAGAGGCAACTGAACTACACAGGTACTACACAAGTATGTCCCAAGCTCAGCAACCTTTGAGATGGCCTCCATGATACAGACCAGAGGGTTCCTTCTGCAAACCCCTCAAGCCAACCAACCACAGAGGAGTGGTGCTGGGGTGTCCCCCTGCATTTACTGACCTCAGGTTCCCTACAGACAAGGCTGCTTCAACCCTTCGAGCCCGCACTAACCTGCAAAACAAAGTGACCAGGGTGAGTACAAGGAAAAGATTTACCCAAACCAGTCTGAGTTAAGCAAAAAACGATGTGCCAAGAGCCAATTCCTACCTGGCCCCAAAGGCGGGCAGCTAAATCCAGAGTGTAATGATGGGAAGGTGGACAGAGAACACAGCAGAACCTGACTGTGAAGCAGTCCTATTCACCAGCTGAATGCCTGCTAAACTCCACCCCCTTTTACATGTCATCCAATGGAGGCGAACCCTCCAAGTCTTGATGGACAAGCCAGGCAAGAGCTATTTGGGCATGACTGGTGCAGCTCCCTTTGGGATTCTTTTTGTGGTGTCTTTGTAGCAAAATTTGAATACCAAATTGCTATACAGATAATATTTTGCATCTTTTTGACTCTTACCAAGACTTTTTATTTTCTAATTTTATAATGGAGCATATGTAACAAAGGGGGCAAAACTTAAAAAAATTCAGTACAGTATTGTGACACATCATATTTTCCTGTCTTTCACAACAAAAGACCTGGAATTACTCTGTAGTTTATTGTGAATATGTTTGTACTGGCATTTTCCCACTAATTATTCCTTGAACTATTGCTGAAGGTACTCTCTGTGGCATGGCGTTTTCTTGACCAGCAGGAGATCAGTCACTATTATGTAATTTTTACTTTGGAAGGCCAAATGGTAGTTACCATCTGGGCTGTTGGACAGAGTCATTGTGGGCTATTCTCCATAGAAGAGAGTAAATCTTCTGCTGGGCAGAAATAGCTGGGTAGAGTATCCTTTTCAAAAGCATACTTCCCCATGGTCCCTTGCTTTTCTTAGATTTGGGATAAAACTAAGAAGAACTGCAGTAGTTTATTTCCCAGTGTGAATGATAAAGAATTGGAATACTTTGCTGATGAAGTTACTTGGTGGAGGGGAGGCTACAGCAATTTTGAAATGGTAGATGTGAACGCACACTGGATGACAACAGACAGGCTGTGTAGACAATATTGTAAGTTATTAACTTAAAAATTATCAGCAATAATTTTTTTTACTGTCACAAAGTAACATATCTATATCTCCAGTGCCCTTCAGGCTCCACTGCAACCTAGGCAGGCAAAGAACAGACACAAACAAAGCAAAATGATTGTTCAGAAAAATCAGTTTAAAAGTATACCAGGCAATGAGAGAAGGGCCCTGGTCTTGTAGAACCTTAAAGACTAACAGCCCAATCCTGAGCTTCCCAGAGTACGGGACTGCCACGATGCCAAAATGGCTGCCGCCACATCCAACATACTCTAGGCAGCTGCTGCCATCTCCTCAGGACTTTTGTCCCCTTCCCCTGAGTAAGGGAAGTAGCTCTGCAATGGGAGTACTTGATTCTGCAGCAGCTGTTGAGCTGGCACAGAATCAAAGAGTTCTGTGTTGGGCCACACAGCCCAACAAGGAGCTCAGGATCTGGTGGAACTGGGCTCCACTGGTCCCTCCGCCTTCCTGTCCTGCCCTCTGCCCACTTTCTCCCTGCCTCCCCCCACCCCAGAACCGCATCTCCCCCCACTCATCTCTCTGCTGCCTGGCGATCCGGGTGACCATCAAGCGACAGAAAGCAGGCCCAGCACGGGTTCTTGCTGGGCTAGCTCTGGTGCTGGGACCACGTTAAGTGCGTGCCTGTGGTGAGCCAGTGCACACTGATCAGGATTGGGCCCTAACACATTTATTTCAGTATAAGTGCTTGTGGACTACAATACACTTCCTCAGGTGCATGTTGCATTGCTTTTGCTGCAGTTGACTAACATAGCTACCTTTCTGTAAGTTGTAACACATAAAAAGATGATTGTAGCACCCAACTAGTTCTTCAAGAATGTGGACGGGAATGCATATTTGAATGTGTATACCAGTGCAACCAACAGAGTATGGGTGGGCTGCTTCCTCACTTGGGAGTGCATGTGAATTCACATACAATTTATGGTTGTGGTTTTGATATCAATAGATGATATAACTTATGTAACTTGTTAACCAGATTAGGGCAGAGACCAGCGCTGTGGCACTCCATAGTGGTTGAAGGACAAAGTGATGTGCTGCTTTAAAATAAGGCCTCATATTCCAAAAGTGGTGGAAGGTTCCAATGATGCACACGCATCTGTCTGCCTGCCTTCCTTCCCTTTTTAGATTTATTGCCTCAAATTCACTAAGGTTCTAGGTGGATATTTGGTATTGGGTATTAGGATAGCAAAAGTCCATCAATATCTTTATAAACTGAAGTCTCATCATCATTTGATGGGACCTAACTCTCTTTTTGTATAAGATCATACATCATTGCCACATTTGCACAATCATGTGAATGTTTACTCAGAAGTCTCTGTGTGTCCAGTGGAATTGGTTCCCTAGTAAGGGCAGCCTGACAGCCCAATCCTATCCACACTTTCCTGGGAGTAAGCCCCACTGACTCTAATGGGAGTTGCTTCTGAGTAGACATGCATGGGATTGGGCTCTAAGTCTCTTTTTTCAAAAATTGTCAAATTGGGACTGTGGTGGCAAGGAGGGGCATTCTAGCTGTAACCTCACTACATCTTGGAACAGCCATTTTCAACCACTGTGCCATGGCACACTGGTGTGCCACGAGTAGTCCACAGGTGTGCCAGTGGAATTTGGGGGAAGGTCATTTATTAGTAGGGCCAATGGGGATGTGAGCCTTCCACTGGCAGGATGGTGTACCTTGTCAATTGTCAAAAACCTGATGGTGTGCCTTGACAATTTTAGTGGCCTTGTCAGTGTGCCATAAGATGAAAAAGGTTGAAAATCGCTGTCTTAGAAGATTTATGCACAGCCCTCATAGCAGTTTGCAGTTGTGGCGCAGACTCTAGATTTCATCTTTCACAAATTATATTATAGGTCTTTTTCTCAAAGGACAAATGACTTCATGCTGAAATCAACATAATTAAAGATTGTATGAGGTTTCTCAGTAAGGAAAGAAGAATAGTGTATTCTTTCATGCTGCCAGCATAATTTGAAAGTTGCTAATGCAATGTGAAGTATAAATGACAGTCATTGATCACCACCCTGGAATTCTCATTCTGTCTTTCAAATTTCTATTATCATTGATGCAACACTGCTCAAAAGTCACTTGTTGAGGTTTCTGCTGCATATAGACCACCACCTGCACGTCTGGTGAACTGGTCTGGGTTATTTCTGATTACATACTTCACAGCTGCCATGAACTGAAGAATGATGTTTGAATTACTGCTCTGTTTTCATGCATATGTACAATTCAAGGACCATTGCATGAGGCGACATAATGACAAATGAGTGTCTTGACAAGCACTGCCAATAAGATCTCCAGAAGACAGATGGTGATGTCTAGTCACCTTGGAAAAGAAACTAAACTTGCAGATTAATATTACTATGGTTTTGCCTAGAAATGTTATTTTATTCATTTCTTTGCCAAACGGTGTTCATTATTTTTCAAGTTTGTGTGATGCTGCCACCTTTTCAAATAAATTGTGAATGAGAGCCTTGGGGATGGGATAAAGCAGGCCTTCAGTGGATCTTTTAGTGGTGATATCCCAGTTTGAGGATAAATGATAGCTTCTTAGAATAGAACTAAAGATAACAGTCAGCATGGGATGCTGTCAAAAAGAGCAATTAGTTTCAAGTATTGCTTCTCCCTCATAACATACTGTGCAACTTACTCCTTGTGCTGATATTACACTGATTTGGTTTACATGTGACCCCAAACCACAGAGTGCTCCAATTTCATCCAGTTCAAATTCCCTCATCATACATTTGTTTGAATCCTTCACTCAGATGTCTGCATGTTATATGGCACAAGCTTAGATGATAGATTTGTACAGCTTTGCCATTCTGACCCTGATAATCTACATATCTACAGGAAAGGCTCAATTTGAGCATGCCTGAGTGTCTGGCACTTGCCCCTAGTTGAACAAAGGACCAGGAGCAAAACATCAGCACCTCTCTCAGTTTTGCTCACACCTGTCCATGGGTCAAGTTTGCCCACCTGACCTTGGCAGAGGGATAGTGTAGGGGGCTGATCTAGGGTTTTACCTCTTTGGAGTAGCCAATCCAAAGAGTAGAATTGTGATTCATTCAAACCTCATAAAAGAAAATGACTAGTTTGAACCAGCATGTGCTTTGTTACACTACGTATGCAGTTAATCGTATTGTGTTGACATGTCTTACTACAGGCCAACAAAGGAACTGCAATGAAATCAATAATTTCTAGGTAGGATTTATTGTCTTCATTTTGCCTCTAATTCCCAGTGCCAGTTTTCACCTATTCAACCTTTGCCCATTCCATTTCATCCTCCTTTGTTTGATAGACTCCTGTAAGTTTCTGAAGTGACTTCCTGTTTCTTTATGGTCAGAGCTAACAGCTTAACCCAGTGCCCCCTGGCAGATTACTCTGAGCAAATGCTTCAAAGGGCAAGTGTGGATACTAAGTACGTTAGTTGGTCGCATTAGTAGCTTTTCAGGTCACTGCTCTGGCAGCCAGCTCCTATTGAGGGCACCACAGCAATTGGACTCACCTCCAAAAGGGAGGGAGGCTGAGAAAGGATGTCTTTTTCCTTCCTTCTGGCAGCATCTTTCCCTTTTGTGGATGGCTCCTAGTCATCCTGGACATACTTGAGGGTGCGTGGGAATGTTGGTCAAAGGCTATGTCTCTCTTGTCTATCCCTGCCTCCAGTGACCTCACTGAATCACTAATGTATGAGGAAGAAGGCGAAGGTGAGATGAGACTTCATGAGCTTGATTGCTCGATACTATTCCCCCCCCCCCTCGATTGAGACCTAAGCAATTGTACTGTGGAGCATATGCTGAATCCAGTGATGGGGGTGAGGGCTGATCAGAAGGCCTACCAGAGGTAAGTAAAAATATTTTTTACTTTCCTCTGCACAGGCCTCAGATGGCATATGGTCCTCTTCGGACTCACACCAGCTGTATGGCTGGTGTAGGTCCAAGGAGAGAAAGGCGGGGTGGGGTGGGGCTGAAAAATGGATAGAATCTGGTATGCACATTTGCTGCCAAGATCCTCCTCCTCTGGCTCTCACCCTGCCCTGGAATGTCCCAGGATGTCCCTCTCTCTGCTCCCACCACCAACTTACTGACACCTGCACGTTCTTCCAGAGTCACTGCCATGCACACCACACCTCTTGCTTTTTGCAGCAGCCTCCCAGCAGTATGTGACTAGCTTTCATACCTCCATAAAGAAACTTGTGCCACTTAAATGCTAGTTCCAGCAGTGTGAGGCCCCAGTAGGTTTGGGGCCTGAGGCTTGTTTGTTCCATGTCAAGTTCTTGTTTGATATTGTGTGTGAAACAAGCTTCACTGGCTTGTATGGTACCTGTGTGTTCTTTTATGATCTCAGATATCCCAATCAGTTGACCATCAGTTGCTGGCAAGTGCTGTAAACTGGGGTACTTCAGTGCATATTTGCTCTGCACTTTATTATAAGTATTATTTTAAAAGTATGGTTTATATTTCTATCCTTATGAAAGTTCAAGGCAGTTGACTAATGGAGACTATATTGCATCACCTTTTACTTTGCTTTTATATTCCCAGTCTAATCTTTTAATTAGACTGTCATTGGCTTCAAGAGCACCATGTTGCATTCAGAGTTATGCATTATCCTGTCAAATGAAAGTTAATATATATAGGGTTACTAGATATAAAAGTGGAACAGAGTGCCTAAACCTTTAACCATTGTAGAAGAAGGAATTTTGGCAGGTGCAGCTTTTTAAACCCTTCCATCTTGAGATGCACCTGTCAAAATTCTCTCTTCTATACAGTAGTTAAAGATATAGGCACTCTGTCCCACTTTGTATCTGGTAACCCTAAAAATATACAATGTGCTGTTTGCCTTGCTGGTGTGTGTGTGGGGGGGGGGGACTTGCATATGCAGAGTCCTTTAAAGATATCTTCAATTTCAAAAATAAGATGATCTATGACATTATCATTAGTTTCTGGCTTTTAGCTGGCAGCATGACACAGTGTTTTCAGTGGATTGTCACTTTTTAAAAATCTCAGCTGAAGCAAAACAAACCCCCAAACCATAAATATTTCTGTGCATATGAATTTAGCTCGTCAACAGCTTAAGCTGGTTTTATGGTAGAGCTTTTGTGACTCAGCTCTGCTTCAGCCAGCCATTTGTTCTCTTCTAGCTAATCTGCATGCATAACACTGATTGGCAGTAATTTTTGTGTGTGTGCATGCGTGTGTTTAAGAAAAAAAAACTGTAAAATTCTCTCTGATGGATTCTTTATAATAATTTGTTTGTTACTAAATCCACTTTGCAATTTTTACAAGTCTGACCATTTGTGCTAATTAGTGACGCCCCAGACAGTGCTAATTTTCAGTTTTATCCCCCAGCACCACTAGTTCATGCCCTTTACTTGAGTTCAGGCTGGAGACTAAGTAGATTCATGGAGCTTTTATTTGGTGAAATATTGATCATATCAGCTGGATTCCTGAGTAACCCATTATTAAAATTAACAAGTTTTATACAGCTTGACTTCTTCAAGAAATGAACTTTGACAGCCCCTAACTCAGGTGTTAGCTTTCAGTGAGATTGTACTGTATCTAACAAGTTATATTTTCAAGGTTCAGTAGTCTGTGTATAGGCCAAGATAAAAAGCTGCACAGCTCAGAAGCCTCGGTCAAGATTTAGATCCATTTCTTCCAAGCTGTGAAATCCCCACGCAGCATGCACAGATGACCCTTCCTTGATGCTGAAATAATCCCGTTTTTAGTAGACCACCCTTGCAAACTCACGGCTGCGTGCAAGGTTGTAGAGAAACTAAAGAGAGTCAGCCTAGCAAAGCTCTTGTTTTATGTTCACTAATACCTTTCCTCCCTTGCTGAAAAGTGATATATTTTAAAACTGTTTCAGAGCTTGGGCACTATTCCTTGTTGCATTTATGGCAAGGGGAAGATGATATCCTAACATTTACACACATCTGTGATCAGGAGCTTTATGTGAAGTCTGTGTATAGATGCAGCTAATGAAATTGGGGGCTGTATAGCCTCAAACCATTTGAAATAATGGCATGTGCAATCTCACTCCATTACTTCTGAGTGGTAGCAATTCACACTAAAGCATGGGTTCCCTGAGGAGCCAAGTTGCTCAGACTGAATCTTATTTACAAAAAGGACAGAGGAGTCTGTTATACAGCACCACAGCAAGTCTGCTTCAACAAAAACCACAAGTTTCTTGTGGGTTCCGGATTGTTTCATAGACGTTTGATTCTAGTTTCTCTCATAGAAATGGCACAAAGGTCTCAAGTGATGTTTCACTCAGTGCACATGCTGCTTCTTTGGGTGTATGTAGAATTAGGAAAGATAGCTAGTTAGTAATTAAAAAAGTAGTTAGTAATTAAGACAAGACTCACTCTACCACTTGCAAGCACCATTTTAACCCAGCAGTGGGTACTGTTTGTTCTGCTGCATGTTTTGATCCTGCAAGGAGAAAAGGTTAAAAGTGTTTGGTCAGCAGTACCTACAGATGGTTTAATATTCATCACAAAGGTGATGGTTATCCCCACTGTCTTCACTGGTGCATGATAGGAATTCACTTGCACTTGGAGATGGGTGTAACCAAGGATACACTTTCTGTATGGTATCTTGTCCTTGCAGTCCTAGTTGTAACAAATTCTAGAATCATGAGGCACTCTGCCTGTTCCAGCTAGAGGATAATTTGCCATCTGTTGCTTCCTGTCTTCAAAAAACCCTTATATCAAAGTTCCCTCTTCTGAAATCCTCAGTCTCCAGATAGAGGTACAGAGTGATGGAGCCCTGTGTCATACATCTTGATGTATATATGATATGTGTTTCATTGCAGGGCTTATACCTTGCTGTTACGTTGTGACTCTGCTTTAGTTAAAATTCCTATCTTCTGTCTGGTGGTGACAATTATCTGTTGATTACTTCAGTGGGGATATCTTTTACTCACATCAGTTCTTTTGCATGTATAATGTTACAGCATTGATTGGGGTAGGGCTACCACTGAACAAGCATAGTGTCTAGTGTCTAGCCTACCACCTCTGTTCTTTGTATCTTTGGGTTCCTCAGCATAGGGAAATTTGGGAACAATCCTATACCCACCGAGGTTGGTGACAGAATCATTTCTGGTCAGAGAAATAAAAGTTTGATTGTTTTTACCAACACTTTATTATGTAATAGTCCAGAATCGTAAGTCAACAGTATAATCAAAATTGCATTACTTTATATAAATACAAATTATCTTAAGGCAAATTGGAAGAAAGCATCAGAAAAATGAGAAGGAAGCATCTTCTCACACTGCATATCGGGAACAACACAGAAGTGATATTTTAAATGAAAGTTCTTAAAAGCCCACCCCTGCTAACTGGGCAAAGAGGTACTTTTAAAAATGGTGTCCTCTTATACAGGTGGCACCTTTGTATCCACTGATTCTGAATCCACTGATTTAACACCTTTAAATACCTTGTAACAAGGGGGGGAAAGTGCTAAAATCCCATTGATGGAGAAAAAAGAGTTACCTGTATTAAATACCTGTATGTGGCAGGCATCCATAGTAAGTCACTAAGGGCACAATCCTAACAGGTCTACTCAGAAGTAAGTCATATTTTGTTCAATGGGGCTTACTACTTACTTACTCGTATCAGGAAAGTATGGTTAGGATTGCAGTCTACCTGAATTTAAGATGAAGTCCTGAATAGTTAATTCTCCACTCTCAAAGTTGAGAAATTAGGGCCAGCAGAGTTGTGAAATCATAATCTCTGAGACTTGTTTTGCACATGTAATATGTCTAAGGTCAGGATAACCCAATGAAATGTGGTTTGCAGATGTAGCTATGAGTCACATCTACGTGAAGGCCCTGTAGGGGTCCAAAGGACAATGAGGAGGTTAGTCAAGGAAGGTTATGAAGACACAGGGACCCACGGTCAATCAAACGGCATGTAGTAGCCAAAAGATTTCGTTATAGGCCAAATAAGGAGGTGGAAATGACATTCAGTGTCACATGGGTAACTTGTTGACACCAGCTTATAAATTTGTGATTTTTGGTCAGTGAATTTACAAGACTGAAGTGGCAGACAGGGTTAAACTTTGTATCCAAGACTTTTAAGAAGTGGCTTGTAATTGGGTTACAATTGTAAAGAAAAAACTTTTAAAACTTTCTAGAGAGTCTTCAGTAAACCTAAACCTAACTATAATTTTCTGTCCATCACCATTTCCTACCTCTGTAGTTCAACCGCACCAGTTGCAAGCTTCTCGGTGTTAAAGATAGCTTTAAAGACCCACTTCCAGTTTCTTGCTCCTTCATTGTCACCTCAGATGCTATTCCATGTTCAGCCACTAGATGGGGTAGTGGGGATAAGAATAGGCCCTCAATTTGGCTGTACTTGTCCTAAGAGGCGACTAAACAGCCACCGGGTAGATGGGACTCGTCAGCCTGGGAAGGCAGCTCATCTAAGAGAAGGAAAACTCTGATCCCAAACCTCCACTGCCTTGTGGCTACATCCAGTTATGGAAAAGGCTTCAGGAGTCAACCTCGAGGCAAAATCCGGAGCCGGAGTCCCTGAGGCAGTTCATGGCTGAACACAGTCATGTTCTGGCAACTCCTGCGACACCGCTGGAACCAACCGTATTGGCCTCTGCCTTTCCATTGGACCATTTCAGCGATGTGGAGAGGGGGATTTGCTGCATGGGTAACAACCTATCCTCCATACCTGCCTTACCCAGGCTTCGCCTACTGGAGAGGACACTCTGTTCCAGAACCACCATTCAGAGCATGACTCCATAGTCTTCCGAGACTGAAGGATGCCAACAAAGTATCAGGTCATTTTAATGTGGAAGGAAAATACAAGTAAGAATATGAAGTTGGTCAGTAAGCAAAGAATAATTATGGGGATGATATTTAAATGCAATTAAGAACTGTTTAATTATTGCCTGTCCTCAGTTGTATCGTTTTGTTCATAACTTAAGAAGTAAGGAAGTATGCTCAAGGAGGCCTTTTCTTTGTTAAATATTAGGTGATGACTGAGTAAAGGTTTTTTCCATTTTCTCTCTTGTAATAACATGTAATAACACCGTTTGATATGAAATTTGTCCAGGGTTTAATTTTACATATAAAAACAATAATTTAAGTAAATGTACAGGGCTTATTATTTTTCAAGGTAAAAGTACATTATTACTAATATTATTATTAATATTGTGTTTTTAAAAAAGATTACTTGGGCTTGGGGCTGACAGCTTCCTAGAGTGTCTTTTGTACAGTGAAAATGATTTTTAGAGGAATATCTCAGGAATTATTACTCAAATCACCCAGAATTATTTAGATAATTGTGCAATTATACTCTTCCAGGGTTCAGACCGATTTAAAGAAGTTTAGAAGTCCATGCTCCTTCCCATAGTATCATATAGAATGAACAGAATTAAACATAACTAAATGATACAAATAAAAATTTAAATCAACCTAATGCTAGTCATTTGAAGTCTGATCTGTCTCACACTATTCACAGGGGTGGGGGGAACAGCCATGGGTTTGTGCGGTTAGTCTGCCAAAATATATTGAATTTGCTGCTAATAAGCATTCTAAAAAAGAAAATTTAAAAATATTGAATACTTTTTTTTATTACACTAGATTAGAGAAAAATGTGAATTAATTGCATACTTCTCTGGTCATCCTAGTCACTGAGACCTTCAAAGCTAACACACTACTTTGCTTTCCTTTCAGAACCAGTGTGTGGCTTTTGAATTGTAATTTTCATGCTCTCAGTCTGAAACAGGGAACATTTTAGCAAGCATTTCAACAGAATGTTCAACAGAATAATTCAACAAATGTAATTTCATTTGTTGAATTAAATGCACCAAGCTAGAACTAAATAAGCTATAAATAGTCCTTCAAAAACATGACTTCTCTCTTCCTGCTGTTTGGATATATATATATATACACACACACAAAATCATCACTGCTACCAAAAACTGGAAACTTGACACTACTCTTTGAATTGCAAGTTGTAAATGCTTTTTGATAATTTCTGCACAGATAATTTTCTTTGCCTTCTTTAAACAGGTTCATCATCCTGCATCTTCCACATTTTTGCAGCCGTGTAGCTAAAGGGAATTTGAATCAGTGATTAAGCAGACAAGTTAACAATTCTAGTGTTTGGATTTTTTCCCTTTACTCTAAGCAGAGTAAAGATCAGCAATATATTCAGGATTAGAAGCTCTAATTGGTCAACTACTGTGATTAACCCATTCCTAGATAGATTGCAAATTAATAAATCACTGCTTTGATTAATGAGAGTCCACTGTCTAAGCTCTTCCATTGTTATTGCCAAGACTGACTGCAAGGTTTTTCTGTTTGTTTGCTTTTTTGTTGTTGATCTGCTTTTTCTTCTCTGCCCCTTTAAAGGAACAGCCCGACCATGAAGCGAATGATATAGCTTGCTTTAGGGCGGAAGCAGGAGGAGTGGTGGATTAAGGGTGCCCTTCACCCCAAGTTTGCTGCTGCCGTCTCCTGCTAGCCAGTCATGGATGTAAAGCTGCATTGATCTTCTTAACCAGGCTCCATAGCGTTTGGTGCATTCCCTGGTGCACCCGGGGGGGGGGGGGAGCCCCTTGTAGTGTTCTGGCACATTCCCAAACCAGGAAGTTCAGGACTCCTGGTTTTATTTAAAGGGACCTCCTAAATGAAGTAGGTTTTTTGTGTGTGTCCAGAAATCCTGGACTTCCTGATTTGGAATGCAGCTGCCAAGTGCACTGCGGCTTACACCACCCCTGTCCCTTCATTCCTCTATGTAGGTGAATGAGTCTTTAGAAAGATGTGCATATGGTTCTGCAATGGACAGACTATCAAGTATGTGAAGGGGAGAAAAACTTGCATGTTGATTTGTTTGATTCTGTTGCATGATTGCATTGAGAAAACCTAGGTCTGTCACTTAATGTTGGCAGTTCCTAAAGAGATAAAGTCTCTTGGTCAAGAGAAGAGGTTAGAAACCCAAGGGCATTTATATATTACTCTGTAAGATACAATTTAAAAATATTGCTTGTGTAACTTTTCCTTCTTTCTCCACCTCATCCCAAGGGAGTACCTTGACATTGCAGGGAAAGAACATGGCAGGGCTACTCCAAGATCCAAAGAGAGGAAATGAAGAACTCACTGCGATCAGATGCTGTCTCAGCATGGGTTTATTTGAGGGTTTGACCTCTTGTGGGGGCTCCCAGATATGTCTTCAGAGACGCCATTTCGCCATCAACTGTCCCAAATTCCTGGGCTTCCTCATAGAGGAATTTTCTAGGCCATTGTGGATAAGGTTTGAGGATCTGCACCCAAATTTCCCCAGGTAGGGCTTGTGATCAGGCCTGGGGGCTGTGAAAGCCCGGAAGTACGTTGGGACACCTTGCAGCAAGGATTAACCACAGTTGTGTAGCCCTTTCTCAGGTACCAGGCATAGCCAGGGAGCAGTTGCTTCATCTCCCCTCTCCCCCATCCTATCCGCTCCTCTTTCTGTGGCTTCTACTTGCTTTGGTTTTCCTTCCCCTTCTTCAAAACTCTGGTTCCCCTTTGTTTCTTCCTTTACTTATTCTCCCTCCCTCCCTCCCTCCCTCCCTCTGTGTGTGTGTGTGTGTGTGTGTGTGTGTGTGTCCTTCCAGCTTCCCCCTGTCTTCGACCTCTTCCTTGTTCTCTCTACTGTCCACCTGTTGGCCCCATCTGCCCTTTTGCCATATTTTCTTTTCTCACTCTGTCAAAGCCCCTTTCCTCTGTACTTGCTTATCCCCACTTTCTCCATCCTATTCTTCCTTACTTGACTTCCTGTCTCTTTCCCAGACCTTAAATCCGCTGGCATTCCTAAGCCCTGCCCCCTCCTCCTATTGGCTGGAGTCCCCTGTCTCTGCCGGCATTCATGAGTTCTCTCTCTTAGGAGATAAGCAAGTACAGAGGAAAGGGGGGGAAAAAGAACTAATTTACATTTCAAATTTGAATAAATTCATTTACATAAATGAATATATTAGGTGGAGCATATGAATGAATGACAGTCTTGCAATAGCTCAATGCCTATAAAAGGCCTTGCACAAAGCAAGGCCGACCTTTCCTTTGCTGCCACTGCTGCATCACAGACATGAAACAGCAAGCAGTGGAGGGAGCCCTTGTCCGAAAGCTCACGCGATACGTCAAACAGTTGCCCCCACGCTGAGGGAAGCTGCTGGAGCCCGTGTAGGCTCGATGCAGGTGTCCAGAGAGCCAGAGTCTCATTGGAAAGTGGGGGCTCCCTGCGGGCCGGATTGGGAGTCCCCGAGGGCCACGTGGCCCCCGGGCCAGGGTTTGGGCACCCCTGATTTAGATATAAAACTCACATGGCAGGACATTCTAACAACTGAGGTAACATCCTGTGCCTGCTGCTCTTTTTGGAGGAAACTATGAATTGTCTCATCGTCAAAACTGATTAAGTAAATGACACTAAAAACAACTACCTGCAAACAAATAGACTTCTACTATTCTAATTCATAAATGCAAGAGGAAAACGTGCAGTAATACATACTGTCCGAAAGCAGCATTACCACCATCATTCTTGTACCCACCAAAGCCCCCTGGGAGAGAACTACCACTCCTCCCATATGGCAAGGTTAGGCTGACACAGTGTCAGAGAGATGATGTGGCCCACTTGCCAAGAAGTTTGGACACCCCTGAGTAAGAACAACAGACACTTTCTTGGAATACTAAAATGAAACATAACCGAGCAGACACATCATATTATGTATGTCTCCCCTCATGCAGTAGAATTATTTTTTTCTTTCTGCTCCAATTTTTGGTAAAGCCTTTGCTGTAGCCCTCAGAGCTCTTAACTGAACATTAGTAACATTATAATGAATAGAACATTATAACTTCACATATAGGCTAATGGGTTCTGAGCTGTCTGTGACAGATCAGGAGAGAGATCTTGGGGTGGTGGACGACAGGTCAATGAAAGTGTCGTCCCAATGTGCGGCAGCAGTAAAGAAGGCCAATTCTATGCTTGGGATAATTAGAAAAGGTATTGAGAACAAAACAGCCATTGTACAAATCGATGGTAAGGCCACACCTGGAGTATTGTGTCCAGTTCTGGTCGCCGCATCTCAAAAAGGATATAGGGGAAATGGAAAAGGTGCAAAAGAGAGCAACTAGGGTGATTACTGGGCTGGGGCACCTTCCTTATGAGGAAAGGCTACGGCATTTGGGCCTCTTCAGCCTAGGAAAGAGACGCCTGAGGGGGGACATGATTGAGACATACAAAATTATGCATGGGAAAGATAAAGTGGATAGAGAGATGCTCTTTACACTCTCACATATCACCAGAACCAGGGTACATCAACTAAAATTGAGTGTTGGGAGGGTTAGGACAGACAAAAGAAAATATTTCTTTGCTTAGCGTGTGGTCGGTCATCTGTGGAAATCCTTACCGCAGGATGTGGTGATGGCATCTGGCCTGGATGCCTTTAAAGGGGGATTGGACAAGTTTCTGGAGGAAAAATCCATTGTGGGTTACAAGCCATGATGTGTATGTGCAACCTCCTGATTTTAGAAATGGGTTATGTCAGAATGCCAGATGCAGGGAGGACACCAGGATGAGGTCTCTTGTTATCTGGTGTGCTCCCTGGGGCATTTGGTGGGCCGCTGTGAGATGCAGGAAGCTGGACTAGATGGGCCTATGGCCTGATGCAGTGGGGCTGTTCTTATGTTCTTATGTAATCTCCATTTAAATCAATAGAACTTGCTTCTAAACAAATATGCTATTTCAAAGTGTAACTCAACTCAGTTCTATCTCAGCTCAACCATGAATTTGCATGCACCCAGATCTTATTCACATTTTCTTGGAAGTGAATCCCACTGATTTCAGTGGGTCTTTATTTCTAAGTAAGAACCCACAGGATTGCAACTTATGGTCCAATGCTGTGGGACAAATGTGACTGTATAATGATAATTCTACTTGTCACAAAAGGCCCAGTGACAGCATAAAAATTGCAGCATTCCTGAGCCTGTCCAAACTGCCCCCACAGAGCTATAGCAGCAGCATCAAACCCATGCTGCTGCAACCCTGGCCTGTGCCACTTGTAGTGGTGGAGCATACTGTGGGCGAAAAGGAGGCAGGGGGAGTTCCAGGGCAGATCTGTAGGAGGGCGGGGTGGATCCTGTTGACACCAGCATGCATCAGAATTCTTTCCCCCTCGCCTTTCATCTCCCCAGATTTACACCAGCTATATAGCTAGCATAGGTCCACGGAGATCCATAGGCAGCCTGAAGGCTTACACAGAGGTAAGTAAAAAACTCCAGTTCACTTTCAGGTTGTCCTTCTTCCTTAGTGCAGCTGCATGCTATAGTATGGCTGCGATACAAGGACATCTGCAAGAGGGATCTGAAGGCCTTAGGAGTGGACCTCAACAAGTGGGAAACCCTGGCCTCTGAGCGTCCCGCTTGGAGGCAGGCTGTGCAGCATGGCCTTTCCCAGTTTGAAGAGACACTTGGCCAACAGACTGAGGCAAAGAGGCAAAGAAGGAAGGCCCATAGCCAGGGAGACAGACCAGGGACAGACTGCACTTGCTCCTGGTGTGGAAGGGACTGTCACTCCCGAATTGGCCTTTTCAGCCACACTAGACGCTGTTCCAGAACCACCTTTCAGAGCGTGATACCAGAGTCTTTCGAGACTGAAGGTTGCCAACAACAACAGGATTGCACTGTTAAGGTTGCAATCATATTCACCTTTATCTTGGGAGCAGACCCTTTTGAGCACAGTGGGGCTTACTTCTGAGTAGGCATGCATAGGACTGGTCTGTGAGTTTCTTAAAGGCACTATCTCTCAGCTTCAGTGCTCTCTGTAGAGAGCTAGGATTAAAAATAGTATGAGAGTAGAACCTTTCAGGAGTAGGCTGCTGGGGACTCCAGAATCTTTTAACAAAAAATGAGTTAGAATAGGATGAGATTTGATATAACGGATTTTCATCAGAGAAAACATTGGGAATTCTTGACCTCGGTGATAGCCATAGGATTTACTCCAAAAGAAACCGGTGACTATGTGCACGTGTGCGACATGTATAAAAAAACCTCTCCTTGGTAAATGTGCTTATCGTTTTTTTCCTTTCACTCTCTTTGCAGTGCTGCTGCTGAAGGCCCTGTGGTATAATTACAGCAGTACCACATTAAATGTAAAAAACTTAGCTAGAATAGCTTCCATAAATTTACTTCTCTGTGTGGCAGCAGAAAGCTTGGTGTTGTCATAATGATCACACACAGTTAATAAAAAGTGATTGCAAGTTAAATGTCAATTGAATATTAAAATCATATTATTGAAGATAGATCAGCATGTACTGTTTAGGCAGCTGCCTAAATATGTTTTAAATCAAGTGTTATGTAAACAGACAATGCAACACTTGAATGTATTAAATATAAATTAATTTAATAATTTAAATATTGATTAATTAAAATTGCTACTCTGGCAAGCTTTTCCAATTTTCAGAGTTACTGCAGATATTTTGAGTCAATCAAAGGAGATTTTGTTTCTGTAGCATTATAGTAATAGTGTGATTTCCATCATAATATTTACTTTATCTTAACTACTTAAAGGGGAGCAGGGAGGTTCAGGCCCAGGAGGGGAGAAGGGATGGCAGCTGTGGCTACCGCAGCATCCTATCCCCCTCCTGGACCTGAAAACCCAACACAGGGCGGCTCGGATTTGTGCCAGTGATATCACTGGTGCTGATCTGAGTAGTCCATAGTGGCTACTGGGGCTTTATCCAGGGTAAGGGGACAAAGGTCCCCTTACCAAGAGGAGACCTCCAGCATGCTAGATGCATGCTCTTCTCATGCTAGATGTAGCAGAGGCTGCACTGGTCCCACCGGATTGCAGCATTGAACTTTCGTTAGGATTGGGCTGTTAGTGTATCTGGACATTTTCTTTGGTCTGAACATGAATTATCCTATGTGGGTATAATTGTTCTACTATGCTTTCCCCTTTGAATGCCTCTTTGAATTCTGTCTACAAGATCATCTTCATCATTTTGATCAGGAGGATGATTGCAAATTATCAGTTCCAAATTATTGTTTGGACCTGGATTTTTACCTGCAGTTATTCTGTGGAGGAGTCTGGTCACCCTAAATTTTATAGTTAGGTATTTTGTTCTCTTTGAAATATAGAGTCTGACCAGCTCGAAGGTGCTCCTCCTTGCCCTTTCTATAGAGTTTATATCCTGGAATCACCATCTCCCAGTGGTTCTTTCTGTTCCACCAGGTTTCCATTATACCAATTTACACCTCTGTTGACCTTCGCAACCAAGTACTCCATCTCCCCTGTTTTAGCTAGGGACTTCTGGCATTTGCACAAAAGCACCTATACATTGTGCTTTCTTTCATATGTTGTTGGTGTGTAGCTTTTCTTCTGAGGCCTCTTACTGTCTTTGATCAGCTGTCCTGTCCTACCACTTACTCATTTCCAAATTGTACCCTTTGTCCTTTCGGAAAGAAGTGATATGCACTCTCTAGTATCTTCCTCATCACTAGATTATAGCAATTATGATTAAAATGCATTACAGCCCAATCCTGTGCTCCTGGTGCCTGGGGCTGCAGCGGTGCCAAAAATGGCTGCTACTGCATCCTGCGCACTCCGCAGGCAACACTGGGGGCTCCTTGGGAGAAGGGGACTTTTGTCCCCTTCCCCTGGGTAAGCTGAGTAGTCCCGCAATGGGGCTACTCAATTCTATTTTACCCAAGGGTCAGCATAGAATTTTGAGCCTCCCTGTTGGGCTGGCAGCCCGAATCGAAGGTTGAGGATCCAGTGGAGCAAAGCTCCACCGGTCCTATCTCCCTCCCGCTCCGCTCCCTCACCCTGGCATGCCTCCTCCCTGCTCTCTCCTGGCACTCTGCCCACCTCTTCCCCGCCTCCCCCAACATCCCAACCTACCTCTCCACTGCCTGGCGATCCATGCAACTGCCGAGCAGCAGAGCTCCGATGCTTGCCCAGCACCGGCACTCCACCAGTGCTAGGGCCCGCAAACGTTCCTTACAGCATGTATAAGATTGGGCCCTTAGAATGGAAACTAGGAGAAAGAATACATAACAATAGTAATACTTACCATTTGTATAGCACTTCTGAGTGTGCAGAGCACATAACATCTTGATGAAGGCCTTAACAACAACCTTGTAAATCAGTGAATGTTGTCCCCTTACTGCTCTCAGCTGAGGCTGAGAGGGAGTAGCTTACCTAAGACCATCTATTGACATCATGGCAGAAATGGAATTTAACCAAGAAAGTCCTGATTTAGCATCTCGGGATGCAATCCAGAGAAGTACTTGGGCCGGCCCAGGAGGGTTGCAAATGTGCTGTAAGGCATGTTTGCGCCTTCTCATGAGTCGGGGCTAGGACCTGGCAGTTATGCCAGATTCCAACCCCCATTCCCGGGGAGCTTGGAGTGGCTTCAAGCCACTCCGCTGGCTTCAGACTTGTGCCATCTCAGGAGGTGGTCCATGTCTGAGGAGACCCATTGAGGCCAGGGTGCTTTACCCAGAGGTAAGGGGAAAAGTTTCCCTTTGCCTCTGGCTGGGCCACTTCGGACCCCTATCCTGTGCTGGATACAGCACAAGCCTCTTGGCTTGCCTGTTCCAGCACAGGATAGCATTGCACACTCAGTTACTTAGCCACTTTGCTGCACCAGTTCCTAATTGATGAAGTACTATTGCTTCAGTAACTATGATTGAGGTCTCATATTTGGAAGAAGGAAGGCCCATAGCCAGGGAGACAGACCAGGGACAGACTGCACTTGCTCCCGTTGTGGAAAGGATTGTCACTCCCGAATTGGCCTTTTCAGCCACACTAGACGCTGTTCCAAAACCACCTTTCAGAGCGCGATACCATAGTCTTTCAAGACTGAAGGTTGCCAACAACATTTGGAACCTCATGTTTGTCACCTGTGAGTTGTTCGTGAAATCTTTTGTCACTGTCATGATGGCTGTGTCTTTCTTTATATTACTGAATCTTTAACATGTGGGTCTACTTTTTCTGTAGTGTAATATGAGGGGCATTTAAAATGCACATTACTTCCGTGGAGAGATATGAAAGCTATTACTCTGTGGGAGGAATGTACTGAACATTAAAGAAACAGTTGTTTCCATTATGGAATTAGAGTTGTAAACAAATAGTGCACTGCAGTTGTCCTGAACCTTGCCTTGAATATACTTCTGTGATGATAGGATTGGAATATTACTTCATTGTTCTCTGTATCTCAAGTATCTTTTTGTTTCAGTTTGTGTGTATTGATTTTCTTATATAAATTGACTTTTTGTTTTTCTTTCTTTTCTTTTTTTAAGTCCTTTTCATGTTTCTAGTTATTCCAGTCTGAGTAGAGAGACTATCTCATGTTCCATTAACAGGAAAAGGATACTAGAAAAGAGAAGCTCATGTGTATCGTGAAGCAGCTCCTGAACTAAGGAGATTGCTAAAACTCTAAAGTCAGGGCCATGTTAAAGGGACAGTAGAGCACAGAGAACTACTAGTAGCTCTGAAGAGGTACAGGAATTTTGCCGCTGACTGAAAACTTTCTCATAATGTAGGCAACAGTGTGAAAGCTCAAAGGAATTTAAAATCTGGTTAGATCAATTGGTTGTATCAGCTCCAGTTCCACAGAAACCTCCCTTTTTCCTTCTTGTAGTTAGGAAAAATATTTTCAAGGACCTTGCAGAAATTGGATAATTCCAGTTAACCAAAGATTTTTTTAAAATGTCTCTTTTAAAAACAAAAGAACTTGCTTAAGTTGCAACTACTTTGTGCACAAATGTCACTTGCAGAGCATAGGATGATGTTGCAAAATATGATTTCACTGTTTGAAAATCTGCTGAGAAAAGGAATTTTGCTGACCTGTGGGGAATGTATTGTGCAGTGTTAGAATATCTTTCTATAGGAATCTCACTGACAAGATCCAGTCAGAG
This sequence comes from Tiliqua scincoides, assembly GCF_035046505.1. NCBI lineage: Eukaryota > Metazoa > Chordata > Lepidosauria > Squamata > Scincidae > Tiliqua > Tiliqua scincoides. The sequence continues at coordinate 197,205,639 of NC_089822.1, forward strand.
CAAAAGCAAGTATAGGACAAGATGAGAAATGAGTTGATAAAGAAACCGAACATGTCCATAGCATGAACTTAGGGTGCTTTTTACACCCCTGAAAAGGGCAGAAAGTCATCCTTGTAAACTCAGGTGCATGTTATGATTCATTGCAATGGCTCAAAACTAAATATAATAAAAGTGACATGACACGGTTCCATGAGTGAGACTGAGATTTACTTTCTTAGTTGTGTTTGTTTATTGTAAGACTTATGCTACTGTAATCAATTGTGAATTGTCGCTTTGTTCATCTTGAATAATTTTAAACTTGTTGCAAGATCAGCCTTGTTTCATTTCATCTTGCAAAATCACTCGGCTTTTTTTTGGGGGGGGTGTCAGTCGATCAGTCTCTCTCTCTCTCTGTAAATATATACACCTACTTATGTGAGATTTCACTTCATGTATCTGATGACATAAATTTTAGTCCATAAAAGCTTTCACTGAAATACATTTTTAAAAACTTAATTTTTATGGTGTCATAGTATTCTTTGTCTTTTTTGGTGCTACAAACTAACACAGCTGCTCCTATAGACATCCATAAAATTGGGAATCATTGATTTTGAGCAATTGTATATCGTTTTGTTTAAGGTGAAATCCAAAAGAACCTGTATCCAACAATATGGAGTGTAACAGATTTAGATCATGACAAATATCTATACCTACATATAGGTAAATTACCCAAAGTGTTCTGCAGCCTCAGGGCCCAATCCTATCCAACTTTCCAGCAGAGGTGCAGCTGCAATGCAGCCCTAGGGGAAGGGAACAAATGTTCCCATACCTTGAGGAGGCCTCTGTGACTGCATCCCCTCCACCGGATGCAGTGCACGCTCCATTGGCACAGCTACACCGGCACTGGAAAATTGGATAGGATTTGGCCCTTAATCATGTGCAGTCAACACACTTCACAGTTCTTTACATGTTCTTCTGTGGAATTCTTTGCTACAAGGCATGCTGATGGTCAATAACTAGTACCACTGATAGACCTCTCCTTGTTGAATATGCCCAATCCCCTTTTAAAACTATTGTTAAAAGGGAATTGGGCAAATTCAACAAAGAGAGGTCTAACAGTGGTACTAGTCATGATGGCCTCCGCAAGATTCAGCTGCACTATGTCCTTGACTAACAGCTGCAGGGCAGCAGTGGTGAGACAGAAGTATGCCTTCTATCTTGCTTGTGAATTTGGCTTCTGGTGCAGTTGGTGGGTTTTACTAAAAGCACTTTATAACATGTGTTAGCATGTGCACATGGAGGACCCTATCATGTGTGCTGGGATCATGTGCAGCGGTTTGATGGAGGGTGAAAGGTGCAGCAAATGGTGGTTTCAGGTGTTGAGAAGAAAGGGAACCAATGAAGAATGCTAGAGGAGTAAAGGAAACAAAGGAGAAGAGTGCCTATATTTTGGGCCACAGCAAAAGGCCTTGACTGGATGGCAGTTTTTTTGTAGCCTATAGCCCTTGGTTCAGGCTACAGAAAACAAGGAGTGAACCCATTGGCAGGTCGTGGAGTCATTTCACACACTTGGAGTGGACTCTTTCCCACCAAATGAATCCATTTAACTGATGTTCCAAACCTGTGAGTGGGAATCAACTGGAAGGTGTGATTTCCCTTGTATTTTGAGTCCTTGATGGATTGCGTAAAGGGGTTTGTTTGATGGAGACCTGAGGCTAGTCTTGGGCGCCCAGCACCATGTGCATACGTATATTTACACAGTTGTCTCTTTGCGTGCTTTGCAATACAAGAAGTGAAAGGCTTGCCAGTCAACATGGGTTGCTGTGGGAAACAGAATGCTGAACTAGATGGGCCTTTGACCTTTTCCAGCAGGACTTTGCTTATGTTCTTATGCTATGTAGAATCTGGTACTGTTTTGTCTCTGTTAGACCTGAGAAATCTTTTTTCTTCAGGCATAAAAGGATGGTGGAAAGAATTGGACTGTGAAAGATTGTAACCAGAGGTGAAACATCCTGCCCCTGCGCCCAGGGCAGTGACATTACAGTGTCATGCCCTGGCACCCCTGGGCAGTGATGTCACGGCATCATCGCATGTTATCATTTCTAGTTTCTCCCTGGGCTGGTGCACAAAGTGGCGAGCACTCCCTCCACCGGGGAGAACCCGTAAATTACTGCCTTCGCACTGCTTGTGGCATGAAGGCATACTTCTGTCTTACCACTTCTGCCCCTGCAGCTGGTAGTCAGCAACATAGTGCTGCTTGATGATAGACCTCTACTTGTTGAATTTGCTGGCACTGCTTGCATCATGAAGGCAGTCTCTTCTGGGCTCTCCCAGGAGGATGGGGCAGCCAGCTGCTTTGCATGCACCTTTTCTTCTCCTCTGGCAGAGGAGTGGGGCACAAGAAACGGACACAGAACGCACCTTCTCCATAACTAGGGCAGAGCCTGGGGGCAGTCTTGCGCCCCCTGCTTTGGCAGAGCGCCTGGGGCATAGCTATCCTGTTATAGCTCCACCATCACTGCAACTCTGATTGTAACATACTGATGAATACTCTCTGTTTGTAGCATTCATCATTTTCTTCAGTGCTTCAAAGGTTTAAAATATTCTGTACATAATACTCTTCTATTTAGTACTGTAAAGAAAGCAATGTGTGTTCTCACATGTGGTGATAACATGCATATCCATTTTGTTGTACATACATGATGATTTTAAAATAGGTGAATATGAAATAGATTATAAAATAGTGAAATAGGTGGGGGTGTTTGTGTACATGCCTTGTACACAATGTCACGTTGTTACAATTTTTATGCTTCCTATACTTTTGTAATGCTTGAGATAGCCTTCACTGCCAGCAAATCCTCTGTGTGTGTGTGTGTGTGTGTGTGTGTGTGTGTGTGTGTTTAATGTAGACATGCACACACAATCTGTTGTAGCACTTTCAGTTGCTGATGTTTTCTTCCCAGTTTGATTGGATAACTACTCATACGGAAAAAGCAATAACTAGCAGTTTTATTTCATTCTTTCTTGCCAAGGCTTTGGGTTGTGTTTAGGCCATTCCTTTAAAAAAATAAGATTGAATTTGTGTTTGTCTAAAGATTTTTTTAATAGAATGGAATCTTGTCAAAAATATTTTTACTATACATTTTATTCTACAAAATTTGTGCAATGTTGCAATAGAATTGTATAGTCCTTTCAACAATATTGAGGTTTCTTTGAGGAAGTAGATCTGATGGAGGAGTATAAATTTCAGAGTGTTGAGTAGCATTCCTGGCTATCTGGATTTGGAGCATGCTAGAGCTCTCTGCGCCAAGACATGGATGCACAGTGACTCAAAGACCTATCATTGAGTTAGGCAGAGTTTGGATTACTACTAAATTCTGCAGGAGCAGAAGAACAGAACATTATATTGGTTTAGTGGATTTACACATACACAGTGTTGCCTTTGTGACAGTGGTACACAGTTCTGATGTAACTACTCTACTAGTAGTACATTGCTAGCATAAGTGCAAAAATGGGCAGGGTTAGGGTCACGTTGGATAAGAAGTAGTAGAGAAGGGATGGCGAGACATGTGGGTTGTAGGCATCAGCTGTTGCCTTCCCAAGCTGTGTCATTAGTTCTGCTGGAGAAGTTTTGCTTCTGTACTATTGGCTCTTCATAGTATGGAATAGATTCAGTGACCTCAACATGGAGTTCATGTCATAGCTGCAGATTGATTGTTGCATTCCATGGATGGCTAATACAGGTTCAGTGTTAGGAGTGATGTTATAATTAGTGGGTGACCATAGAGTTGCTCAGATCTTTGTGGAAGATGCCACAGTTGTTGTTCATTTTCTGCCTTTTTTGGTCTACTACTATTTTTGTAGTTTTGACATTGCTGTTTGCAGAGTGTAGCATCACAACTAATTAAAGCATTGACAAATCCAGTGATGTTGCAGTCAGATCTTGCATTATCCTGCCCTGTTGCTATATGTAGGGGCTCTTGTATTATACTGCTATGCCTCTTTTGGGCTCCCTACAACTATGAAGAATACAAAATCTTGAGCTATTATGTAAAAGCCCTCATTAGTGGAGTAAAAATATAGAATAGGCAAGTGTTTAGCCTTGAAAATATTAAGTTGCTGGCATATCAGAACAGCCAGTAAAAAAAGCTTGATTGCTTATAGTGGAAGCAAAAGCATAGTTTTCAGTGAAATTGGGCTCAACATTAATGTATCTCAGGAGTGCCCAAACCCCAGCCCTGGGGCCACTTGCGGCCCTCGAGGCCTCTCAATGCGGCCCTCAGGGAGCCCCCAGTCTCCAATGAGCTTCTGGCCCTCTGGAGATTTGTTGGAGCCCGCACTGGCCTGACACAACTGCTCTCAGCATGAGGGCAACTGTTTGGCCTCTCACGTGAGCTGTGTGGGATGAGGGCTCCCTCCACTGCTTGCCGTTTCATGTCTGTGATGCAGTAGCAGCAGCAAAGGAAAGGCTGGTCTTGCTTTGTGCAAGGACTTTTATAGGTCTTGAGCTATTGCAAGACCTTCATTCATTCATATAAGTTCATCTTTAATATATTCATTTATATAAACTTATGCAAATGTATTCAAATTTTAAATGTAAATTAATTATTTTTTTCCCGGCCCCCGACACAATGTCAGAGAGATGATGTGACCCTCCAGCCAAAAACTTTGGACACACCTGGTGTATCTTCTTCCAGATTCCCATTGTCTTCTGTCAATGTAATCACTTTGGGTCCATAATTGACCTTCCAGAGCGGAGGGTGGTACTGAACAGTAAAAAAGCATGTGCCTGTTGGGTTCAGTGCCTACTTCTGGAATCCTTAAATTATTAGAGGCCTTTGCAATAGCATTACCAGGGTGTGTTAACAGAAGCTTGGTTTGCTGTGAATCTGATGGAAGGGTTTACATCTGCTCATGAGTTTTACTCCTTTCAGCATATTTAAACAGCAGCTCTGAAATCAAAGTTGCAGCTTGTCTGCTAATGGAAAGAGGAAAAAAATTAGTAATAGGAAAAAGTCCCTTCTCTTCACCCCATCCCCTTTTTCTTGCTGTCTTATTTTACAGCAGTTGCTACAAATTTTAGGAGTGAATTTTGCCACGTCAAAGTTATGACTGGAAGTCATCATCCATGTCTGACAAATGAAACAGCTCCTCAAAGTAAGTAAATCTGCAGAGTGCTGTGAACATGACTGTGGAATGACAGTAAGAGAATTGCTTTTAGTTCTAGCTTTGTTCATGCTATTTTAATAACCCAAGAGGCTTTCATCACAAAAGGTATAGGCAATGGAAAATATTGCTTCTCACGTGTGAAACAAAAATTGTCAGTGACTTTCTCCCAGCTGCCAAGTGTGACAGGAGAAACCAACTCAGCCCATGAAAATGGAGAGGGGTGGAAGAGGGGACTGCAAAGTGAGATGAGATATAGAACAGCAAAATAAAAAAAAATCATTTTAGACTAAATTCTGATCACTGTAGATGCATCAGTCGTTGTCATACTGTGCTTCTTTCATTTCAGTGAATTTTAGAATTAAAGAACAAATAGTATTGGGGGGGGAGAGAGTGCTAAGAGAATATGAAGTCCTGAGTACTCTTTAGTGCTGTAGAAATTTGGCATCTTGTTTTGCTTTTACCTGTTACTATTCAAATCCTTTTGTTGCTGTGTAGAACTAGTTCTTTTCTTCCCGTTATCTTGATTCATTTCCTTCTGCTAGTGTAGATACTAATTATGAAAAGATTAGAACCTTTGGAGGCAGTCCAGTGATAGCATAACATTCTTTCCCCAGCCCTGCCTGTACCATACACCTTGATAATGAAGTTCAGGAATGCTACAATGGTTAAAATATCCCCAGTTTTGCACTTGTGTGGGAATACTTGTCCAAATATTTATTTGGGCTTTATTAACTCATTTCTGCCCAGCCCAGAGGTGTACACATTGTTGTGTATATGCAGCATTGGACAGAAATGGCTTAATTGGGGTGTGCTGAATCCCTAGTGTATCCACGGTGGGTGGATGGGATGGTATACAGTATCTTAACATTCTTCTGTTGCTTTTGCAGCGTTTTTGAAAACAATGGATCTTCTTGGATGGCTGAAAGCCAACCAGGTTAACAAGAAATTGCCAGTGATCCTGGGACAACTACCAAAATGTAAGATGTGAAAACATTCTGTATGGGCTTTCTGATACAAGATAGAAAGTTTTATGCCAAGCATTCACTATTATATGTAGTCTTCTAAATTAGTTTTTCTTAGAATTCCGTTGTAAGCTTACCCTTGCAAACAATGATGGCACTTATCTCCAATAAAACAAAGAAGTTTGATCCACCAACCCATCTATCTGCCTTGAATGCATATCAGTCCATGGTTCTTTTGTGGCACTGCAACCATCTACCACCATATGTTGACTCATATATAAAGGGAAATACAACCTTGTTGCACTACACATTGTCCTTTCTTTAGCATGTGACTAAAAGTTGAGTCATAATGAAGACACTGTACAGTTTGAATGTGAGTGATGCAGGACACTGAGCAGCAAGATCTGTACCAGGAAAATTTACTCTCTGTACTGTCAAGAATAATTCCTTGAATAAATTCCCTTGGAACTAGAAATTGTAGTGCACTATTTTTTTCAAAAAGATCTTGACAGCATGGTTGATAATGTTCTTTGGTGCCATTGTTCTAATTTTAATGTGTCTGTGTAAACAACATAAGCTCCACTTAAAATGAATGGTGGTATCATGCCAGCTGTCTCCTTTTGGCTGGCTGGAGGCTTATTATGGTGTTGAACCCCTGCTGCTCTAGTTCATGATGAGTGTCTTATATTTCCCTCTGCAGCCAAACTGCAGGGGACATATAGTGAAATGTGTGTTATGCTGCAACTCCGGGACTGAAGGTTTTCCTGGTATTGTAATTGTCTGTATCTTAGGATGGTATATCTAAGTTTGGTACTTGTGGTTTGCTGAGCCACCAGGGGGCACCCGCATCCCCCTCCAGCTCTTGTGCAGGGTTGCTGTAGCAAGGGATGCTGTCATTTTCACTGTGGAGCTACTTGGAATGCCCCCTGAGTGGCTCCCATAGTCACCTGCCATATTGGTAGCAAACTGGTAAGTGGGACGGGTTAGCTTGCTGAGCCAGTTGATAAAGTTTTCTTGATTATTGTGCCAGATATCACAACTTCTACTGAATTTTGCTATAAAATTCAGTAAAAGAATGTGCCTGGGTAATTTCATTTAATTTTCACTGCAAAGATGTGGGAGGGAAAGTCTCGAGAACATGCTCACAAATGATTTTCAATAATGCCAGTGTTCATTATAAAAATGTTTTTAAAGGAGGATAGGCAGAACACAGAATTGTGGGGAGGATAATTCTGTGAACAGGCAGAGCTGTCCAGTGTGGGAGGTACTCTTGTCAAAGAGAGGATGTACCAGAAGCAGAGAAGCTCTATAATCTATCCTTCTGCTCTAGCACAAGTGCATGAGAGTTATCTAATTTGTAGTGTTTCTAGGCCACCGGCACCGTGAACGGCGAGACCTTGAAGCAGCTGACAAGCCTAGCCGAGTTATGTCAAGTTATTCCACCTGCTCTTTGGCCGCTGTCAGCCTGTGTGGGAGGAAAATGGAGGCCAGAATGTGATACCAGATCATAAAAAGATCCATCTGCAATGTTGTGGTTCTTGAAAGACAGAACCTTCTTCAATTGTAAAAATCCCTATTGGGATTTAGTATAGCCTGCCTATGTAAACCGCCTTGAATTAAAGTCTGAGGAGAAATCTGATGACCAAGAAAGGCGATATATAAATACCTGTATTATTATTATTATTAGAACAAGAAAACCAAGACACCGTTGCCTTATCATATCCCCCACTGATTGAACCAATAGTGCACAGCCTCCTCTTTCCTGGCATAGCCAGGAAAGGACATTGGGCAATGCTTAAAGTATCCATTGAATGTTTTTTTGGGGGGGGTGGGGCACTAATTCAGAGTGCCAGAATTTTTCACAATCCTGTCTTGTTTCATGGACAGCCATTCCTAACACAAAATATTCTCTAGTAAGCATTCACACATCTGCTTTCCCTGTTACATCAATAAACGTTCACACTTCTTTTTGCCAGTAACTGATACATTTAAAGAGGCAATGTACCAGCTGCTACACTTAACAAGTCAGGGAACTGTGAATTGGAATATGTGTCAGAACTGGGCGATGTCACATGGACATATGAGATGCCTTGCTAAATCAGAGAGTCCATATAGTCTAAAATTTTGTTTCCCAACAGGGGCCAAATACTGTAATTGCTTCTGGAAAACTCTGAAACAGGGCATGATGTGTGGCCTGCCCTTCGTCTCATCCTCAGAGATATGATTCTTCTGAACAGGGGAATTTCGTTTAGTTGATGAATTTGACAAGCATACATATTTTCTGTTACGCTAATTCTTTTAAAAAGTCATTGAGACAAATGCACCAGCAATCTGTCCCTAAAACTGGAGTGTCACTTTCTCCAGATTCCAGTGGTTATATCATTCCAATAGTTGTATCATTCCAATTCCAACCCTTTATGAGTGATAACCTGTGAGATGAGGTATGCAGCATAACTGACAGTTTACAAATAACTGACAGTTACCATCAACTACTGCTTGGGTTAATTTGTAAACTTATTCTCTTGCTCACCCACCCGCCCCCTCACCATATCACAGGAGTGAGTCACATGGCTAACTTTTAATTCATCTTTTTGACTTTCTCACATTTTTTGGAAATACTTTACCTCAGCTCTGTATTGGGCGATGCTCCCGTGTCATTTAAATTCTTTTCTATTGCAGGTTGGCAGGCTTCAGGAGCAATAATGGGTTCCTGTCAACTTTCCCAATGTTACTTTTGATGCCAGTAGTACTAGTTGCAATATCTTGTCTCCCAAATCTTGGGTTCAAGAGGGACTTCCTGTATGACAGCTGTCATTCATCTGTCTTTTCTCTGATTAAAAGAATGGAAGTTAGAACTGTTGCTAAGAAATTACGCGCACACACACACACACACACACACACCCCATTAATGCAAAACCAGGACCATAAAGAAGTAACAAAAAGGCTGCAGAGTTCATCTGCAGTCATGGAATAGCATGAATCGATTTTGAACTATAAAAAGAAAGTGTATCTTACCTAACAGTGTTTTGTAGTAATGGGAGAAGGGAAGGTTTCTGAGGGATCCTTACTCTTACTTTTTTCAGTCCCTGAAACTGATGGGAAAGGAGGGCAGAGACAGAAGGGAGGAATGGTTGAGAGAAAACAGAGTTTAAAGCACAGTTGGAGCTATATGAGTTCCTGGTGGTTTAGAGTGACTTGCAGGGATACAGAGGCTCTTGAACAGCTTGGAGACCCTACTTTGACACAACAGATTCAGAGCCCAATCCTGTGGTCAGCGGCCCGGCTCTGTGCTGCCGAGCACAGTCAAAAATGTGCCATAAGGCACATTTGCAGGAGTCACCACCGGGCTCCTGCCGGTGCTAGCCCAGCGCTGGCTGGTGCTGGGCTAGTTCGGGGCGGTTGCCCAGCTTCTGTGGCTCGGTGGTCTCCCGTAAGGCACATTTGCGGGGCTTACCGCTGGGCTCCCGCTGGTGCTAGCCCAGCGTGTACAGGGGCATGGAGAAGGCATTCCGGGGAGGAGGGAGGCAGGCAGGGGGTGGAGAGAGGGGGGCAGGAGGTGTGTCGGAGGGAGGGAGGTAGGAGCTCTGCTCCGCAGGATCAAAGGCGCTCATGCAGGGCTGCACGTCCTAGATGAGCACCTTTCCCTTACCGCCGACCATTGCGGGGCTGCTTACCTTACTGGGGAGGACGAATGTCCCCTTCTGCTGAGGTGCCTCCCACGGTAGCCCTCCTTGGTCAGAGGGGTGTTTACCACAAAGAGTAAGCACTTGCTGGTCACAAACCTCCAATATTTAAGGCATTTTTGGACCCTCCCTATAGGGTCGGAGGGGGCCTGAGGATAGCTCCCATAATCTAATTAGAAATTTGTGAAAGAGTAGGGGGTTATGGTATTAATGTGTGAATGTGTAACTGGTGGGGGGGGGGAAGTTAGCTGTCTTTTGAGCCATATGAGCCATACTGGCACAGAGTTGCTATGTGGGGAAAGCCTTAATACAGCTATATGGAAAGTGTTGCTCAATGAATTGATCCAGAGTGTTCTAATGCAGGGATACCCAAACCCCAACCTGGGGGGCCACTTGCCACCCTTGGGAGACTCTGGCCCTCTGGAGACTTGCTGGAGCCCGTACTGGCCCAACACAACTGCTCTCAGTGTGAGGACGGCTGTTTGACCTCTCACCTGAGCTGTGGGACAAGGACTCCCTCCACTACTTGGTGTTTCATGTCTGTGATGCAGCAGTGGCAGCGAAGGAAAGGCTGGCTTTGCTTTGTGCAAGGCCTTTTATAGGCCTTAAGCTACTGTAAGACTTCCATTCATTCATGTAAGTTCCATCTTTAATATATACATTAATGTAAATTTATTCAAATTTTAAATGTAAATGAATTCTTTTTTCCCCCCCGGCCCCTGACATAGTGTCAGAGAGATGATGTGGCCCTCCTGCCAAAATGTTTGGACACCACTGTTCTAAAGCATACAGGTAAAATGACTCTGAACATATAAATGCAAAAGGCACATTTCTCAATGGGTACAGGGATACAGGCAAGATGAAGTGATTAAACTGAAAGGTTGAAACTGCCCAAGCAAATCAAAATTATAGTTACAGGCATGATGCAGAGATTACACAGAGAGAGGGCATTCAGCGGATACAACTCAAAACAGAAGATAACTTAGAAGGGTTACATGATTGCATTCAGTGGACTGGAGGTTGCATAAATGGGATTATTTTCTTCCTCCCAAGATGTGTCACTTGGAAGGAAAGCCACATTCAAGGGATTTTGAAGCTTTACCTGAGCTTCAGAAGCCTTGCCTGAGTTACAAGAAAAACTGTTTCCAGAGTTCATATTGTCTATTGTATGTATAGAGATTCCAAATGAAACAGTCCATTTTATGGACTTGCATCAGTTGGTATAGACAGGCAGGGCTAGCTTGGATGCTGCTGCCTGGAATCAAATGGTTACGTTGTCCATAATTAGATATCAGGGCACAGTGCAATAGAAAAATGGTTGGCAACCTTCAGTCTCGAAAGACTATGGTATAAGCCTACAGCACCCGGTATTCCCAAGCGGTGTCCCATCCAAGTACTAACCAGGCCTGACCCTGCTTAGCTTCTGAGATCAGACGAGATCAGGCATGTGCAGGGTAATGTGTGAAAAATCACCACAGGTAACAGCTGAAGATGCAGCAAAACTTTCTTCCACAGAGTGGATTGTTACGAAATCACTGAAATACAAGAAAGGTGAACACTCTGAAATGTGCATGTGGATCTACCCTAAAGCATCACAGTACTTCTTGTCATCTTGCCACTCGAGACTAACATGAGCAATCTTCTGAAATGTAGTTAACTTGCCTCTGCCATCACTGTATAATTCATTCCTCAAGCGTTAAAGCTTTGACTGTGTTAATGCCATCTCAGGTCATCATTCTGATGATGGATCTGCACATTATATGCTCTACAGGGTGGTTTCTGGGATCAGAATCCACATGACTACTGCCATCCACACCAGGGCTGTGACTCCAGAATTACTCATGGTGTGAAGATTGTGCAAACTGAATGAAGAGTTCCCATGCCAGAGCTAGGCACTGTTAGGATTACTTCATTTGTATTTTATTTATTGCTTGCGTTTTCTTCCCAACAGGGCTGACAACAATCAGACAGAAAATTAATACGTGATTTCAAAGCAATAATAGAAATAATTATAAAAGCAATCTACTGTCAGTTCATAACATAATAATTAAACTAACACAATAAGCAATTTATTATAACAAATCAATGTGCAGCCCTAGTGGGAAAATTCTTAATGTGATTTGGTTGAATGCCATGATGGAGAAGTTGTGGCTGTTACAGCTCTGGTATAGATTACTATTAATATTATTAGTGACTATTAGAGACTGTTTCCAGGGTCCTTTACATGGCGAGGATAACATGTTGCTTAACCCTCATTCCACTCAGCTCCTCAAAGACAAAAATGTATTTTGTCTGTTCCTCTGCATGTGAATCTAACCATACTTCCAAGAAAAAAAAAAACTAAGGGTGCAGTCCTAACTTGCTCTGGAAGCAGGCAGGCCAGCAGGCCTGCACTACATCCAGCGCAAGTTTGAGGCCAAAATCAGTACAGCCTGAGGCAAAGGGAAACCTTTCCCCTTATCCCATGTTGTGCTGCAGCAACCCCAGTGCGTTTGCTCGGATCTGTGCTGCCTGACGAGGTGCGCAGATCCAAGCAGAACAGAGTGGCCAAGGACTGCTCTGCGCCACCCAAGAACAGGGCTAGTATCCGGCATAACTGCTGGATCCTGACCCCACTTCCCGCCTGCCCACCCATCCTCCCCCTGCCCCAAAATGCCTCCCTCCAGCCTCCTCCCCACCCTTTCCCTGCCCCCAGACACCTCACCTCATCTCCAGGGCCCATAGCGGCGCAGGGAAGCTGGTGCATGTCTATGCACCTGCCTGTCTCCCATAAGAGTGGCGCAAAAGTGTTTTACGGCACTTCTGTGACACTCCCAGGCCAGCACAAGGGACTTGTGTCAGCCCAAGTACATGTCAGGATTGCACCCTAAAATGATTCACCAGATATGTTAATTACGCCCTTACCACCTTGAGTGATACCTGTAACATTCATGTGGTCTGGAAGTCACCTCAGTTATGTGCAGTGCTTTTTTTGTAAAAGAAAAGGTGCAGGAACTCACAACTTGTTAATCTTTTATTTATTTATTTATTTATTTATTTATTTATTTATTAACCATTTTTTATTGGAGAAATAAAATCTTTTTTATGTGCTTCCCCCCTAAAGATGAACTTACTTCTGAGTAGACATGCATAGGATTGGGCTGTCAATCTCCACATCCCCTTCCCCCTAGCTACTTTTTCTACACATGGGGAAAAATACTGTACAGGTGCACTTGTAGCGTGTAGTATGTAGTGTGGCACTACAAGGAGAGGAAGCAGTGAATGGATTCCGAAAAATGGCTTACATGAGTTCCATGTAGTAAAATTACTCTAAGCAACTGTGGGAGTAAGAACAAAAAAGGAATTCTTACACGAGAGGGGTCCTTAGGTGCACATAGAAACAGCTACGTTTGCAAACAAGCGATTAAATATGGTTTAATTCAGGTATCAGAATACTCTGTGTCTTCGGGAAGGAGCTTGGCATGCAATTGTATGTTCTCTCTGCCCTGAGCAGCTGCTGTGCATTGCTGGAGAGGAGCTGCAAACGCTGGCTGGCGGAGGGCATGCTTGTGGGGGAAGGATGAGGAGGATCTCTGGCAAGGCTGGACAGCACGTTGTACACACGTAGAATCCCTTTTCACCTGCCCTTAGCATGCGAAAATGGGTGCAGATATATATATCTGCCAGGATTAAGAGCCCAATCCTTGGTATGTCTACTCTGAAGTAAGTCTCGTTCTAGTCAATGGAGCTTACTCCCAGGAAAGTGCCTAGGATTGTAGCCTAAGAGCCCAATCCTATGCATCTCTACTCAGAAGTCCACTTTAGTGAATGGGGCTTACTGTGGATAGGATGGCAGCCTCAGGGCCCAATCCTGTGCCTGTCTCCTCAGAAGTCAGTCCCATTAGAGTCAATGGGGCTTCCTCCCAGTAAAGTGTAGAGAGGACTGCAGCCTCAGAGCCAAAGCCTATGGCTGTCTCCTCAGAAGTCAGTCCCACTGGAGGCAGTGGGGCTTCCTCCCAGGAAGGTGTGGAGAGGACTGCAGCCTCAGAGCCCTTCCTCTGCTGTCTACTCAGGCTGCAAGGCTATGACACTTTCCCGGGAGTAAGCCCCATTGAACACAATGGAACTTACTTCTGAGTAGACATGCATAGGCTTGGGCTCTCAGGCTGCAAGGCTATGCACCCTTTCCTAGGAGCAAGCCCCATTGAGCACAATGAGACTTACTTCTGAGTAGACACGCCTAGGCTTGTGCTGCAGATTGGCATGGGGGCTGCACCAGCCAGCTTCCTTCCCCTCCTCCTCCGCCAAGCCAGTACCTGGGCATTCCGTGGGTGGTGCAGCCCGTCTCCCTGACTGGCTGGCTGGCTGTTCGTCCTCCTCCTCGGCGTCAGCGTGTGTCCCCCCGCGCCCTCCACCGGCTTGGAAGCTGTGCAGGGAAGCAGAGCGTGGGGGGAGGGGAGGCGGGCTGGGCTCAGGCGAGAGCTTGGGGATGGGGCAGGAGGGGGTCGTTGTGCGGTCAGGCAGGGGCCAGGCGCCCACCCACCCTGCACCCCCCAGCACCTACCCAGCGAATGTCTCTGTTTTGCTTCCCCCCGGAATGCCTCCAAAGGGGAGGGGCCCCTGCAAAAAGGTGCCAGAACTCCGTCCCCCCGCGTTCCATTAGAAAAAAAGCCCTGGTTATGTGCCTTGTTTAATAGTTTCTTAATGGCTGAAATCTTATTTATCATGTACATGCAGAGCAAGGTATGCTGCTGTCATGCCTATACACTGTGTCGCGACCAAGTGATTTACTTCAAGTTCTTCTCTCCCCTCCCCCACAATTCAGTAGACTGCTTCTCCCCAAAACCCCAGTACACAGGCTGTTCTCAACTGGTGCAGGGGCTGAGGAGAAAGGAACTGCTGCATTGTCCTATGAAATGTCTTGGCACACCACTTCACCTGCAAGGCCAGCACAGGCAGGCTACTACTGAGCGGATGCTGCAGTTCCTAGCATAAATGTTAGGAAGAGAGGAAATTTTTCTTTTGCTTCTGTAGGAAACTGCACATGTTTTAAGGACTATCACCTTAAAATATTTATTGTCTGTTGGCAAAACAGTTATCAGCGGATTTAAAAGATTTTGCATACTATATACAAAGTAGAATGAACAACATTTCCCCCCACTTCTGATTACTGTTTGTTCCCGCTCTAGGTCTTCCATTAGTATTTCTGACTTCAGCTGATTGCACTAGCCTTTCAAAGTCCAGCTTCAGACAGCAATCAAAAAGTGTTGGGAAAAGCTAAATATTGCAGTCCAGATACTGTTGGCACCCCTTTTATCAGCTCTGAGAGCAATTTCTCTCTGTTGATGGCACTTTCCTCCTGCTAACTGGTGCATGACTGCAAAAGCTCCTAGTTCCTTTTGTATCCTTTGGTAGCACAGAGTTCTTGGTAAAGACTTCCTTGTCTTTTCATGCTGCTGCAGTTTGATCCCACCAGTTGCTTTTCTTAAAAAATAAAAATAAAAAAAATTTTGCAACAGAGTTATACTGAAGCTCCATAAATCTTTTTTCAGGGAGTTACTCAAAAATTTAAAGCAGTATAATGTCCTTTCTCCATAAGTGCTGCCAACTTTTTTTTTTCTTGTTGGCGGCTAGTTGGGCAGTTCTAACCTGTGAGCTCCAGAAAAAAAAGTAAATGCCAGAACTGCATCACACAACTAGAGTCCTTAGCAGCTGCCAAACTTCATTGTGATTGGGATGTTCATTTGTTTGTGAAACAAATGGAAACCAAACTGAATGGCATCCATTTGACTGAGTTTCCATTCAAATGGGATGGATAATGAATGGGTACAGAACGGAATTTGTGTGCAGAGCCC
This sequence comes from Tiliqua scincoides, assembly GCF_035046505.1. Taxonomy (NCBI): domain Eukaryota; kingdom Metazoa; phylum Chordata; class Lepidosauria; order Squamata; family Scincidae; genus Tiliqua; species Tiliqua scincoides. The sequence goes on from NC_089822.1 coordinate 197,221,266, forward strand.
CATTCATTACCATTTAGGATTGGGGGTGCTCTTACTGACCAGATAACAGAAGCCCAAAATGTAGTTATTTCTTGATGGCTGCCATTTCTTTACCACAGTGCACGAGCTGCAGTATCACTTTGGTTCATTGTGAGAAAATAAGATAGCTGCCTTTTTACTTCTTAATATATTCCAAATTAATTCTGCTCCCGGTACATTGTGGAAAAAATAAAATGACTGCCACCAGAAGGGTAGTTGTTCATAGCATCTCTGCTGCTCTAGGGTAGGGGTCTCCAAACCCCGGCCCAGGGGCCAGATGCGGCCCACGAATAGCTTCTTTCTGGCCCGCGACCAGCCTCTTGTCCCCTGAAAGCATCTGGCCCATTCAAATGAACACGACCGGAGCTGTGCTCTGGTTGTGTCTGAAGGGAATTCTGAGGGCCAGAGAGGTTGAATGAATGAGCCCACGGGGAGGTTGAATGAATGTGACATTGGGGGGGGGGTTGGCGGCATGCCTGGGGGAGGGATGGGAGGCTGGTCTGCAGAGCTCCACTCCACAGGATCCAGGGCACTTGTGTAGGGCTGTGCACCCTAAACAAGTGCCTAAATTGAGTAGCCCCATTGCGGGGCTGCTTACCCTACCTGGGAGAAGGGGACGAAAATCTCCTTCTCCCGAGGCGCCTCCCGTGGTAGCTTGGGAGGAGCAGGATCTGGAGGCAGTCGGTGCCAGCTCAGGATTGGGCTGCCTGTGGCTCTCAAACTCTCCCTAAGATTTTGAAAACCACTGCATTAAAGCGCATATATATATTCTGAAAAATAGAGTGGTCTCTAAGAATACAGATACTGTATTCCGCAATGCCTGGGAGAAGCAGGGTTATTGATTTAATATATGCTAACTAATGGGAGGCAAGGAGGATTTTTGATTAAATTTTACAAGTTCCTATTTCAAGTTTTAATTTACATGTTGGTGAAGCCCACTGCTGGAAACAAATACCTGAGTAGCTAGACTTTTTATGTAGTAGATTCCCTGTTCAAAATGATCAAATAACACAAAGCCATAAGTGCTTCCTATTTAACTTCTGAACCTAATTTTTTTTTCTATGGTGTGGGCCTACTCCTGTTGATCTTTTCAGTGCTGATGCAGCCGTGCCAGCAGGACATGTGCTGCATCCTGCATTTCTGGGGCAGTCTTGGTGGCCTCCTCAAGTTAAAGTGATGATTGCTCCCTTACTTCAGGGCTGCACTGCAGCTACATTGTTCCTGGAAAATTGGATAGGATTAGGCCCTCAGTTTCTCACCATAGTTTCTCAAACCGATACTCCTACTGTTCTTCATAAGTTTATTACTTAAACTGCACTGTGATCTTGATGCAGTACCTATACGCAGGAAAATAAAATGCTGTCAACAATGATGCAAGGAAAGTGACAGCAAAGAAGGAGCTGTCACTTATCTATATGACAGATTCTGAAACTTGAGCTCTCATTGAGCTCCGCAAACACTCTGAACTCTTCAAAGTTTCTCCCAGCTAAGCTAAAAATCCCAAAGCCAAAGTCGGGTAATACCATAATAGGAACTAATAAAAACATCATGTAGTGAACAAGATTGCTTGCTACTTTGTGATTATTCCATTGATTCTAAGAAGGATATTACCCTAATTTTTCTAGATTTTTTTTATAATTAGCCAACATGGTTATCTGTAGTTTTTCCTAATAAGTTTGGTCAGAAGTCAGTAAAAGTAGCTCCTGAATGGAATATCTGGCACTTCAACCTTCTGACAGAGTATGTAGGAAATTCTTACAACCACAAAACTAAGTTTTGATCTTCCAGCATTACTCTAATTATGGGCATAAGCTTTAAAAAGATGATAAAAGTCCTCAGGAGTTATAAACTGTGAGGAGAGGTTAGGAATGTGGCCTTTATATCCATTAGTAAGACTGAAATTTAAAGAGAGGTCAAAGCAAAAACATATAAAATGCAAATAGTGAGACAGTAAATTGATGACATGAAAGACTATTAAAGAAGAAACAGGCTAAAAGCAATGTGGTGGTAAATAACAAATAGGGGTTTCTAGCTGCCTGAAAAAATGTGCTTGATAGAGAGTAAAACTGCTGTGAGTTAGGAATGTTATTTTGGGAGCAAGTTAAGGCGTGTAATTTGGTATAATGTTGGTTGTTGTTTTTTTCCATTGGAAAATGAGGTTTCAGTTTTTTGCCATACAATTTTTTTTCAAATTATTTTGGAAAAGTTTCAGAATATGAACTTAATTTAAACATTTGAAATGTTTTCATTGTATGAGAGCCCTTGCAATTCCAACTTAAATGTGCCTGCATACGTTTGGGTGACGAATTCTGGACTGCCATCCTTTAGTTTTAGCCTAAGAATTGATCTATTATTTGCAAGTGTATAAATGTTGTTTATCTGCTTCTTGTGCAATACTTTTACTCATTTGATTGCAACTTTAAGATATGTTCAGTAAATAAGTCAATAATGAATGAACAAGAGGACCTGTGCACAAGAGAATAATTTTTTTTAACTTTTTACTTTTTGAGAGGGAACCTTAGGAACAAATGCAAGTTTTGACTTGTGGAACAGCAAATATTTTTGGGACACAATCATATGATTTTTAGAACTTATGTTAGGTGTCTGGAGAGGTAAATCTGAGATTTGAACTAATGATTCTCCCTGCATGTAAAAAGGCTTGAGTAAATATATGTAATATACAGAAACTACTTTAAATTGAGTCAGGGCATTAGTTCATCTAGCTCAGCATTGTTGATGCAGACTGGTAGCACTTTACCAAGATTTCAGGCAGGAATTTTTCCTCCGTTTTTCTAGCTGTAAATGACAAGGACTGAACCTGGGATAAGAACATAAGAACAGCCCCACTGGATCAGGCCATAGGCCCATCTAGTCCAGCTTCCTGTATCTCACAGCGGCCCACCAAATGCCCCAGGGAGCACACCAGATAACAAGAGACCTCATCCTGGTGCCCTCCCTTGCATCTGGCATTCTGACATAACGCATTTCTAAAATCAGGAGGTTGCGCATACACATCATGGCTTGTACTGCATAATGGATTTTTCCTCCAGAAACTTGTCCAATCCCCTTTTAAAGGCGTCTAGGCTAGACACCATCACCACATCCTGTGGCAAGGAGTTCCACAGACCGACCACACGCTGAGTAAAGAAATATTTTCTTTTGTCTGTCCTAACCCGCCCAACACTCAATTTTAGTGGATGTCCCCTGGTTCTGGTATTATGTGAGAGTGTAAAGAGCATCTCCCTATCCACTCTGTCCATCCCCTGCATAATTTTGTATATCTCAATCATGTCCCCCCTCAGGCGTCTCTTTTCTAGGCTGAAGAGGCCCAAACGCCGTAGCCTTTCCTCATAAGGAAGGTGCCCCAGCCCCATAATCATCTTAGTCGCTCTCTTTTGCACCTTTTCCATTTCCACTATGTCTTTTTTGAGATGCGGCAACCAGAACTGGACACAATACTCCAGGTGTGGCATTACCATAGATTTGTACAACGGCATTATAATATTAGCCGTTTTGTTCTCAATACCCTTCCTAATGATCCCAAGCACAGAATTGGCCTTCTTCACTGCCGCCGCACATTGGGTCGACACTTCCATCGACCTGTCCACCACCACCCCAAGATCTCTCTCCTGATCTGTCACAGACAGCTCAGAACCCATCAGCCTATATCTAAAGTTTTGATTTTTTGCCCCAATGTGCATGACTTTACACTTACTGACATTGAAGCGCATCTGCCATTTTGCTGCCCATTCTGCCAGTCTGGAGAGATCCTTCTGGAGCTCCTCACAATCACTTCTGGTCTTCACCACTCGGAAAAGTTTGGTGTCGTCTGCAAACTTAGCCACTTCACTGCTCAACCCTGTCTCCAGGTCATTTATGAAGAGGTTGAAAAGCACCGGTCCCAGGACAGATCCTTGGGGCACACCGCTTTTCACCTCTCTCCATTGTGAAAATTGCCCATTGACACCCACTCTCTGCTTCCTGGCCTCCAACCAGTTCTCAATCCACGAGATGACCTGTCCTCTAATTCCCTGACTGTGGAGTTTTTTCAGTAGTGTTTGGTGAGGGACCGTGTCAAAAGCCTTCTGAAAGTCCAGATATATAATGTCCACAGGTTCTCCCGCATCCACGTGCCTGTTGACCTTTTCAAAGAATTCTATAAGGTTTGTGAGGCAAGACTTACCCTTACAGAAGCCATGCTGACTCTCCCTCAGCAAGGCCTGTTCGTCTATGTGTTTTGAGATCCTATCTTTGATGAGGCATTCCACCATCTTACCCGGTATGGATGTTAGGCTGACCAGCCTATAGTTTCCCGGGTCCCCCCTCTTTCCCTTTTTAAAAATAGGCATGACATTTGCTATCCTCCAATCTTCTGGCACCATGGCCATTTTGAGGGACAAGTTGCATACCTTAGTCAAGAGGTCTGCAACTTCATTCTTCAATTCCTTAATAACTCTTGGGTGGATGCCATCAGGGCCCGGTGACTTATTGATCTTTAATTTATCAATGAGGTCTGAAACATCTTCTCTTTTAACCTCTATCTGACTTAACTCCTCGGTTAGGAGGGGCCGTTCGGGCATCGGTATCTGCCTGAGGTCTTCTGCCGTGAAGACAGATGCAAAGAACTCATTTAATTTCTCTGCCATCTCTAAGTCTCCTTTTATCTCTCCTTTCCCTCCCTCACCATCCAGAGGGCCAACCGCTTCTCTGGCGGGTTTCCTGCTTCTAACATATTTGAAGAAGCTTTTATTATTCCCCTTAATGTTGCTGGCCATGCGTTCCTCATAGTCTCGCTTGGCTTCCAGTATCACCTTCTTACATTTCTTTTGCCACAGTTTATGTTCCTTTTTATTCTCCTCATTAGGGCAAGACTTCCATTTACGGAAGGAAGCTTCCTTGCTCTTCACAGCCTCTCTAACTTGGCTGGTTAGCCATGCGGGCACCCTCCTGGATTTAGTGGAACCCTTCTTTCTTTGCGGTATACACCTCTGCTGGGCCTCTATTACTGTTGTTTTAAGCAGCCTCCATGCACTCTGGAGAGATTGGACTCTTTTTACCCTCCCTTTCAACCTCCTTCTAACCAGCCTCCTCATTTGAGGGAAGTCCGCCCGTCGGAAGTCAAGGGTTTTTGTTAGAGGATCTGCTGCATGTGTGCTCCACCACTGAGCTATAGCTTCTCCCGAGCATCAGCTTCATGATAGGTGTTCCCAGCTTTGCTAGCTTGCACTTCAGCTGTAAGTTGAGGGTGTCCTGTTGCCAGTTTTGATGCACCTTCTGTGTCCCTTTTACTGGATGCTGGAAACAAGTACCCAGGGATGGCTGTCAACATTGTGCTTGGCTTGTGAACTTCCTTGAGGCATCTTGGCTATCCATCATTGGGATCAGAGTGCTAGAATAGCTGGACCTTCAGTCTGATCCTGTAAGCAGTGGCATAACTAGGTCATTTGACATCTGGGGCCCTTAAATTTTTTGACACTCCCCATATGACAAAATTATTTAATTATTTTATTTTTATTTTTCACATTTTTTTATACCACCCTTCCTCTAAGGAGCTTAGGGTGGTGTGCATGGTTCCTTTCCTTCTTTTGTCCTCACAACAACCCAGGGAGTTAGGTGAGGCTGAGAGAAAGTAAGTCATGACATGAAATGAATGATAATAATGACCAGAAAGTAAATGCAGTGAATATTTCCCCACAAGCAGTGGATGAACGTCAGTGCCCTCTCCTGCACATAGTACTCAGTGACATACTGCCCCTGCATTTGGAGGTTCAATGTAGCCATAATGGTTCATAACCACTGATAGACTGTAGTTCACCATGAATGTTTAGAATCCACCTTAAAAGTCATCTTAGCCAGTGACCTGTCACACCCAACCTTCCCACCAGTGGCATCACTAGGGTTGGTGTCACCTGCTCTGGTAACTGATGGTGTCACCCCCACTATATTTATTTTACTATACAACAGTGCAGGTCACCAAACCAATCAGTAACCAACCCAAAAACCAGTTCAAGTATTAATTCTGATACATGGAAAAGGGAACTGACTCATAATAATACCTTACTGGTTCTATGCTGTGTCATAATAACACCTTGTCAGCTCTCAGAATACTCATTGGTCAGTTTTGAGTTAAGGAAATTCACTTTGTTATATAAGTCAGTTGTGTTTTCTTTTTCTGGTTCTTCGGCTATAGGTTTTGATAGAATGCAGATATTTCAGTGTGGTTTGTTTTATTACATTCTGCATTCAATTACACATCCAATGATATATGACATGATGATATCGTTCCTTAAAACCATGATTTCCACAATTTTGGTCACTTAGTGACATACACACACCCCCAAGGGTGTTGCCTTTACAACACCTTTATTGCAGGGGTGCTCACACTTTTTTGGCTCGAGAGCTACTTTGAAACCCAGCAAGGCCCGGAGATCTACCAGAGTTTTTTTACAATGTTCGCGCCGTCATAACATATAACATTTATGTGTACAATGTATGTTGGTGTACCTTGCATAACCGCATGAGCCAATATTGCACAACACAACATAATTAACTATAAACATTTTTTGTAATTACTTGAGTTTACTTTGATGACTTGCACTGAAGTGAATCAGCCAAGGATGCATAGCCCGGACAGTAGCTGCTGACAGCTAGCTTCAAGCACACTTCCAAATGTTCATCAGTCATGGTGGAACTGATGAACTTGGACTTAAAGGTCTTTATGTAGGAAAAGCCTGACTCACATAAATAAGTGGAGCCCTTCCTGCCTCAGGTGCTCTTATATCCCTGAGGGCCCTATTGCCTTCAGGTGGCTGCAGCTGTGCAGCACACTCTGCTGGATGCCCAGGCCTTACCCTTAAAGGGGCCACTGCTGACACCACATCTACCTCCCCACCAGATCTTCCTCGATTCCAATACAAGTGGGGGGGGGGAGCAGATCTCTATACAGACCAGTGCAAAAACAAGGGAAAGGTGTGAGGGAGGGAAGATCTCTATATAGGCATCACAGCAAGACCAGTGCAAAACCCCTTGCACACAGAACCAACAGATGGAAGTGGGGGCAGATCTCCATACATACCAGTGCAAAAACGGGAAAGGTAAGTCATCCCCAGGAGAGTCAACGGGGCTCACTCCCAGGGATGCGTGGATGGGAGAGAAGCCTGCCAGTGGCTCCTCTCCAGGACTACTCAGGAGTCAGCCCCAGTAGACTACTCACTCCAGGACTACTCACTCCCAGGGAGCTCACTCCCAGGGCGGGGCTCACTCCCAGGGATGCTTCACTCCCAGGGCGGGGCTCACTCCCAAGAATGTGTTTTGCCTGACGATAGACTCATTTTGCCTTGCGATCGACTGGTAGATCGGGATCGACTTATTGAGCACCCCTGCCTTATTGGTTCCATGCTGTGTTATAATAACATTTCATTGACTCTTTGATAGAAAGGAGATATTTCACGTTGGTTTGTTTCATTGCATTGTGCTGCAAATTACGCATCAAAAGATATATAACATGATGGTATTGTTCCTAACAATCACGATTTTGGTCACTTATTATTGTTGTTGTTGTTGTTGTTATTGTTGTTAACAGTGTTTATATACCACTTTTCAACAAAAAAAGTTCACAAAATGGTTTACAGAGAAAAATCTGTAACACTAGTTACGCTGTATGACACTGAAAATATTAGTGGTGTCACCTCCCCCGAGGGTGGCACCCAGGGTGACCTGGCCCCTGCTAGCTACGCCACTGCCTGTAAGGTGATTTTTATGATACACTGCCCGTAGGTTTTTCCTGCAAAATTTTTAGAAGCTGTGGGAGGATGATTGGGCCACAGTTGGACTGACAGCAGTATCACAATACAGGTCAGTTTCCAGAGCATGGTTAAGGACAGGTGAGAAATACAGGAACATAGGTCTCATCGTGTTTGTCCTAATCCATTACTGCCTTAAACAGCTGCTTGGACAGCTGACCAGTGGTGCAGGAAGCAAGGTGCCTGGATGTGGCCCTGGTTTGAAATTCCCTGTTCTTGGTGCCATATGCTAACTGACTACTAATGAATGAAAAATCCTGACAAACATCCCTGCCATCTTCTTCATTCCATTCTCTCACTACTTGTTTAGTTTTATTTGGCTGTCCTCAAGATCCAAGTGTGCCTGTATAGTTTTGAGCATGTTGGCTTTTTTGTGTATTCTGAATTTCTAGCCTGCTGACTGTTTAAATTAAATGGAAAACTTCAAAAAGCATTTTGCTTTAAAAGTGCAATATTTTAAGAAAAGCAGCAGCCCCCTATGTTTCTCTTAGGTTTTAGCTGTGAAAGATTTTTGCCTCTGGCAATATACTGCAATACAAGAGAGTTTCACATGCAGGAAACTATCTTCACATCATACAATTGATGGTGGAGGGTTTCTCCGAGGATATAACTTGGAAGAAAAACATTGTGAAAATATAAACTGTCCATTTCTTACCAGCCATTTGGATGAACATATTCCAGAATACCTCTGAGCACATCCTAGTGTCAAATATCAGCATTGGAACCTGCACTGAACACATCAGCAATGACATTTATTTCTATGATTCAAATTCATGACAAAATTAGAAGGTGATGATTGACTTGAGTGAAACGGTTTGGCTAATTTTGAAAGAAATGTTGTAATTCATGTTTTAAGAACCTATAAACCTATAAACACATAAACCTATGTGTGTGTTTTTTTGTCTCACGGAAGCCTCTCAAAGCTACCTAACCATGGTGCCTTACCTTTCTTATCAATCGTGATATCACCTAAATTCTTAATTAACTGATTCAGAATATACATTTGTGCAGCTCCTAATGCTAGACTGTATTGAGTGTCATTTTCTTGATAACCGGAGACTTGGAAGTGTACAAAGTGTACAAAGCGATTCTGACATGCATTCTTCAAAATGTCATTGGTTTTTATGTCCTTGGACATTATCATAGCTCAGGCGGGGGGGGCGGTGAGGATCATGTGCATATTTATTCATTCTTGGAGATTCATGTGATATAATCATAAAGAGAACATATATACTGCTATGGAATTCTTTTGTTTTGGAGAATCCTAGCTCAGGATGCTTGGTAGATGTTTCTTCATGGAAGTCTCTGGAATATGAAAAGCTACCAGAGCTTGAAATGTTCTATATGTTCTTGGAATGATGATTGTATGCAACTTCCAGGTTTTAGAGGTAGCCTGTCTCTGAATGCCAGATGCAAGAGAGTGGAAAGCACAGCTCTCCTTATGGAAGAACTGGCCCCACCCAAACCTAAAGTGTGAGGCTAGAGCAGGGGTACCCAAACTTTCCAGCACATTGTATATCTGACATGGTGCTGAGGACCAGAAAATTAATAAATAATAAATAAATACATTAGAGATGGAAGTGGGGAATGGATTTTGAAAAAGGATTTGGGAGAACGGAAGGCAAAATTGATTTGTACAAGAAGAAGGGGAATAGATTTTGAAAAGGAAAATTAATTTTGGGAGAATTAATTTTTGAAAGGAGAACTATGTAGAGAATCAATATTTTGGGGCAAAAATTGACAAGGAAATTATTTAGAGGAATTGGGGAGATAATTAATATGTTGGAGGGATAAAGAGTTAGGGAACAATTGAGTAATAAGTAAAGTTGGGAGAAATCTTAGAAATTAATTGGTGAAGGGAAAACATGCTTTCAGTATGTATTGGATAGATGGGACTGACTGGCCAGCAGCCTGATCAGGGTACTGAATGTATCTGGAACTCCTTATTTCAGGTTTCCAAATGGCATGTTATAATTCTGGGGGAGCTGAGAATCAGGCAGATGTTACTCTTGTGTTTGCTTCGCTCTCTCTCTCCCTCTCTCCAAACACACACGCAGACTCTCTCCTGGTCTTCTGGGTTGATCTTTGGGGAAGCCTCTTCAGCAGAAGCATCTGTCTGTACAAGGCTCTGCAATCCTGGCCTGTCAGCAGGTTGCTGTGGGCCAGAACAGTTGAGCTTCCTCGCCACATGCTGCAGGCCACATCACTTCCTCCTATGGACTGCATTTGGCCCCAGGCTGAGGTTTGGGCACTCCTGGGCTAGAGAATCAGCAGTTTGCATTTTGGGGAGAGAAACTGAAACAGGTGAAAAAAGAGAGCGAGAGCTAATGCATCTTGAGGTGTACGGCCTCTCTCTCTAGGGCTATGGTTCCAAACAGTGAACCTGCCAACTTGTTGGAGTACACTTGTTGCTTGCTTTTAATGTGTATTTGTAAATATACTAAATACAAAAATATGATACATCACAAGTGCAGCTTGCATTGCTTCTAGAACTTCTCAATACTTGGAAACAGTGGGGAACACATAACTCTACTATGAAAACAGTAAGCACAAGGCAGCATACTAAGTTGTTTTTTTTTTAAGCAGCCATCATGCCATCACACCAAACATTGTGTAGAGCAAGTCTTGGGTATTCTGTCGTCCTTTTGCTTACATCTCATTTAAATTGATTGTATCGTCTTGGACCCGTGTAGATTAAACTCACATTTACTCTTTAATTCCACTGAGGTTTATTTTTACCCCCCCCCCCCATCATTCATAAATCTCATGAAATGTATATTCCTTTCCTTTATTTTCTTTTTAAAAATTCAGTTGTCGTCCACCAATAAGAGCTGCATGAGGCACTGAATGTTATTTAATAGCTTGGTGTGGCGACTCATTAGGCAGTGATTGTAATAATGATTTATTTTGCATTTATATTGAAGCATTTCCTGAAGTCTGAGATTAGCCTGAGCCCCATTTGCAAGGCACTGTTTGAATGTATAATAAATGGCAGCCCTCGTCCCAGATAGCCAACACAGCAGTACTAATACGTTTACTATTTATTTATTTATACTTAGGTGTTATATAGCTCTTTCCACAGATCAATAATATGCTGCACAATTACCTTTAGTTTGCTGCTTATTCTTGTGCATGATATTTACCATGACAATCTGTCTCTGTGAATAGAATCTACCATGTCAGTTCCATTGCTACTGAAGCTTGTTCAATAGCTTCTCCAAAATCCATTGAGTACAGTGCAACGCAGTGTACAGTGGCCTTTGAGGGGCTTTCTAAAAAAAAAAAAATACCTCGTCATACAGAATTTGTGGGCAAAATAACTTGTTGGGTTTGTTTTTAATTCATTTATTTAAATAATTCTACCCCACCTTTTCCTGTTAAATTGAGTCCAAAATAGCATATAGTAATGAATGCAGTTAAAACTAGTAAACAAAGAATTATATAACTGTATACCTAAAATCAACATATAAAAACAGCAGTCTGAAAACACAGAATAGTTTCACAAGTCCATAACTGAGCTTTACACAAAAGACCAGGCAAAAATGAACATTTAAATAAATACATCTTTAACTGCTATTTAAACACAGCAGAAAAGTGATCCTGAGAAGACCATTCCACAAAACTGGCATTACCACCAAAAAGATCCTGCCTCTAGCGCCAACAGTGGCATCACTAAGGTTTATGTCACCTGATGTGGGAGATCGGCGCATCACCCCTATGATGAATCTCCTCCCATGCAGTGGGCGGGGTTATGCCCCAGACAGTGGGCATGGTAATGTACCAGTGCCCCGCCCCTGTTGCTTTTTTTTTTTGGCTATAACTTATGGTATAATAGAGATATTTCAAAGCGGGTTTTATCATTGCATTCTGCTTGAAATTACACTTCAAATATAATTTGTATTATTATTATTGGTATAATAGTTAGTATTATTCAAAAATACCAAGATTTAAAATTTTTTGGCCAGAAGTGGTGTCACCCCTATGTGCTTGTCGCCCAGTGCAGCCTGCACCCCTTAATGACTCCATTAATGCCAAACCCATTTCAGTGGAAGAGCAGGACCTCTGAGGCTGATCTATGTTCTTGGGTAGGTTTATACAAGACCAGCTGGTCTTTGAGACAATCTGGCTGAAGATACTTTTTGTGCCAGGTTGTTATATTCATCCAGGAAAAACCTTTGTTGATGAATGGCTAGCCAAAAACCTGGAATTTGAAAGCAGCATTATTGGGCTTGGTGGGTCACCAGTAAGTGGGGAAAGGAAAATGAAGGACAGGGTGAAAGGTGCAACTAATAATTTATTTGTTTGTAAAAAACGGATTCAAAGCTTAATTTAATCTAGATGGTGGAAAATGTATTCAATATGGAGCCTTATGCAAAGACTGTTAGAAGGAGGAGAAATGCGGGGAGGAAAGGTGAATTCCTTAGAAGGAAATGAGGAGAGTGAGAATGGGGGAAAGGAGGGGACAGGGACTTAGGGAGATTAGATGGGTTTCCCAGAGGGATCTGGGGACAAGAAATGATGGTTTGGGGGTTCAGGAAAGGTAGGGAACTTTCTTTAGTTTTATCAAATTTTTTCCCCAAAATTTAGAATGCTTAGGTGGTAGCTACAGTTGTCATAAAGTACAAAGTCTGCTTTGTACAAATCCAGCAGGATTTAGAGTCAGTAGACTTCTTTTAAATTTTGGAGGTGAGAAAACTTTATTTGAATTTAAAGAGTAAACAAGTCTCCATTTGAATTTTGAGCATGCTGGGCTCAGTTGGATTAATTAAGGTGGCAGCGGGGAGTGTGTGTGATTAACAACAACAGCAACAGCAACAGCAACTACTACTACTACTACTACTACTACTACTACTTAATTTTTATCCCGCCTTTCTCCCCAAAGGGACTCAAGGCGGCTTACAACATATTAAAAACATAATTTAAAAACAAATAAAAACATATTAACACATCATAAAAAACAGCAGTCAGAGTAAAAAATAGGTAAAAAGAGCATAGAGCAGCAGCAAGTCATAAAAGAATCAGGCCTGTAAAAAATATTAAAAGATGTTAAAAAGATGTTAAAAGGCCAAGAACTCAGAAGGCCTGTTTAAACAGAAGGGTCTTCAGGCCTCGCCGAAAGGTCTCAAGAGAGGGAGCCATTCTTAAGTCAGGGGGAAGGGAGTTCCATAGCGTTGGTGCCACTACTGAGAAGGCCCTATTTCTTGCAAACGCCTCACGTACCTCCCTAGGCGGCAGCACTTGTAAAAAGGCCTTCTCTGATGACCTAAGAGGACGAGCCGGATTGTACGGGAGCAGGCGATCTCTAAGATACCCTGGTCCAGAGCAGTATAGGGCTTTAAAGGTCAATACCAGCACCTTGAATTGGGCCCGGAAACGAATGGGCAGCCAATGCAGCCGCTGGAGAAGCGGACTGACAGAGTCGAACCGCCTACTTCCAGTAACCACACGAGCCGCCGCATTCTGCACTAGTTGCAGTTTCCGAACCGTCTTCAAGGGCAGCCCCACATAGAGCGCGTGACAGTAATCTAATCTCGATGTTCCCTGTAAGTTGCATGGACACACAGGTCCCACACATCTTCTGTTAGCACTCTAGAGCTCTGCAAAGACAGTTACAGGAGGGAGTTAAGGAACATAGGTGACTGCCTCTTTCAGTCAAAAGTGTTAACCTTCCTGGCCTGCAAATCTGAGGTCTCTTGCCACATTACCAGTCTGGCACACACTCCTCAGACAGGTGGTCAGCACCAAGTACATGTGTTCCTTCCTGAAATAAAATATTAACTATGTAACAAACGCAAGCACTGATGCTTCCCGTCTTACCTTCTTACGTTGATTTCTATAACATTTTGGATGCTTTCTCCCTCATTAGGTCCATAATCTTCAGTTCTTAGGCTCCTACTGCCTTCTTATTATTCTGTCTCAGCTATAAGACTTATAGTTTGCTGTTTGCCCTTCATTGCTCCTGGGATTGACAGAGTAGTAAATCTTGCAAATTGCTGGAACCCTGAAACTATGAGACATCTGAGAAGGCTTATCACTTGGTACTTGTCACCATAACAGGTGGTGCAAATTGGCCATAGTGGATTATAGGAAGCTGACATTTTGAGGACCAAAGAGAAATTTTGGGATTATTTAAAATAAAACCTGATCTTCTGTAGCCTGTTTTCATTTGTGTGCATGTGTGTGTTGACAGTTTTTATTGTGCCCTCCAAAGAGGAGAAGAATTCATGTGTATGCATAGGGACCGGGCCACAATAAACCAGCATTAGTATGCCAACTAGATCACTGTTATTTCTGTTGTAGTTTGTGGGTTTCATGAGATGTTAATGAGATAATATAATGTTTTGTTTAAATAAACACTGAGACAGAAAACAGTGCTGGTCATTGTTCTTGCACATGTATCTGCGTAAATGCACACACATGCAGTGCATTTGCCTAACCAGGCCCTTCATTTGCATTAACCCTGAAAGGTAGGACAGTACTGTGGCTGTGTCCTTCTATCTAGCAACTCTTCACATACCTGAAGATGGCAATCCTGTTTCCCCTTAAGGCCCAATCTTATGGTTACCCTACATTCTAGAACTTGCATTCCAACAGTGCAGGGAGCTTTCTGATAGTGCAAAATCTGGGCTGTGACTGCACAAATTCCAGGCTGCTGCCGTGAATGAGCAGCAGCACCATGAGCGCAGCAGTGGCTCCAAAGGAATCCATCCAAAGGCACCGGTAAGTCAGTGACTGAGGTGTGTCATGGACAGGTAGGGAGAGGACAGGGGAAGCTTGAGGAAGGATTGGGCAACAATAGTAGGTTGGAGGGGGGTAGAGGGGGTGGAACTGCCTGCAACAAATATTTTTCCCTCTTTTTAAAGATACCCTACCCCTTTTCTCTCCTTGGACATATGCCGGCAAAATGGCTTACATATGCCTGAGGAGACCTATAGACCAGAGCTTTTCAGACTGGGGCATCGGGACACCCCAGCCTGTGGGCCCTGGCCTCTGCCCCCTTAAGGGGTGGGGGCAGCCAGGAGACAGGGAGGAGGCAGCTCAGGGGGGCTGCAGGGGCTTGGGGACACTTTCCAGAACCTCCTACAGCCTCCCGGGGGTGCAGGGAGCCCTGCGCAACCTTATGCAGAGCTCCCTGCAGCTTTGAAAGCAAAAGTGGAGCTATTGCGCTCCACTAAAGCTGAAGTGGGTCCACTTTCACTTCTGAAGCTGCGGGGAGCCCTGCAGAAGGTCGCGCAGGGCTCCCTGCACCCCTGGAAGGCTGCAGGAGGCTCAGGTAAGTGCAAGCCCCTGCAGCCCCCCTGAGTGGTGCGATCCTGGGGATTGCACTGCTGCCCCCGCTGCCTCCCCCCGCAAGAACTTAGAGTGACTCAAACTCTCCCCAAGAGTTTGAAAACAGCTGCCATAGACAATCAGGTAACCTCCAAAGCAGTAATTAAAATGTATTTATACTTTCCTCCTGCTGGCTGTCCAACTGCTCTCCCCACTATTAGATTCATTACACACTCTGTCAATATGGCTTCATAGGTACCAATGGTGGCGGATAGGATTGAGCAGTCAGTGTCCTCCTTTGTAGGCTGAACATAACAGGCTCTTTCAACCATTCTCATAGGACCTGGTTTGCAAAGCCTGCCGCTGAACCTGCTCAAGTTTATCCATGTCCTTATTGAAATGCAGTGCCTCAAACTGGATATGGTCCTCAAAGTGAGGCCAGGCTAGTGCGGAACAGAGTGACCAGAACTCTGTGCCTCTCTGTTGACATAGCCCAGCATTGATGGTTGGCAACCTTCAGTCTCGAAAGACTATGGTATAAGCCTACAGCACCCAGTAATCCCAGGCGGTCTCCCATCCAAGTACTAACCAGATTTTTTGCAACTCTGTCACACTTCGTCTGTGGCTCAGCTGAGACTTGAACCAAGAATGGGCAACTTTTAGCTCCTGCTTACAACTGCTTGCTACATCATGTAACTGATTGGTTTAATTGTGTATATGCTTCAGCTAGTGCCCAGCCACTAGGGTTAAGATATAAGCAACTGAGAGAGAACTTTCTAGATTAGAATACAAAACACTCATCTCAACGCAGCTTTGTGTAACATTTGAACGAGGACTAGGTATTATTTATACTTTTTCATAACAAAGGTCTTCAGACTTGTCTCTGTAAGCTCATAAGCAAGCCCAAATCAATAAATAATTCCTATTAAGACTATCTAGCATGGCTAGAGTTGAATGCTCATTCTAAATTGCTGTTCTCAGCCTCCCTATCAAGTAAAAATACCTGCTAAAACCTCCTAAAATGCAACTGAGTCAAATAGTAGTGGCTGAGTTCTCCAGCAAGTTGTGACTCAGCATGGAAGAAAAGAAGATTCAGGAGGAGAGCAGCAAAAATCCGAGTGAGGGATTCCAGGAAACCAAATGTGCCCATGACTTATGCCATAAACAAAAGTGCCTATGGGCAAAAGTTTCCATAAGAGCATGAAGCTGTTAGTATGCCATTCTCTCTGCTCCCCAAAAGCAACACAGGGATAACAATACTTAGACCCCAATCCTATCCCTTGTCACCAGTGCTTAACTGTGTCAAAAAAGACACATCTTGGGGTGACTGGAGAGTCTGCAGGAGGTAAGTAGAAACATTTGACACTTTCCTCCTGGTAGGCCGCCTGATTGCCAGTGGGTCTCCTTGGACATACGCCACCTATTTTGATGGTGTATGTCAGAAAAGGAGCAGGGAGCTTTTAAAAAAAAGAATAGATTCTGGCATGCACCATTGCTACCAGTTCCACCCCTCCTGCCTCTGCCCTGTCCCCAATTCCTCCCATGTCCCCCCATTCCTCTCACTGTCCACCCCACTGCTGCCTTACTTGTTGCTGGCAGATGGCCAGATGGCGTCTTTGCCAAAAGGAGATCATGCCCAGGCACCCATGACTGCACTGGCAACCTCTTTGCTCTTGGCAGTGGCTCTAGTGAACACAATGGATCCTGGCACTTTTGCCAAAGAAACACACATTCCACCTGTGGAGCCCAGCAGGTAGAATTGGGCTGTTACTCACTTTACAGGTAATTGTAACAAGGACATCAAGGTAATGCATGTGAAACTCTTTGCACACTCAGAAAACACTATGCAGACATTAAATATTATTGAGGGAGCGTTTCATGCTTCAGACAAAGCGAGATACATACAATGGAGAACAAGTGAGGGAGTTCATGGTAGTTTCACCGCTCCCTATACCTTGTGTTTTGATAACCCCAACTTTGAGCAGTGATGAATGACACTGCTTGAATGACAAAACAACAGTGGCAATCTCATGTTGGTGTCTGTCAGGACTGAATTATTTCCAATACTTCTGTTCCATTTAACATAAACATTTGACTATCTTATCAATCACATTTGTGCTTTGCAGCTTGAAGCAATCCACTGGTCTGCTGGGATTGCAAAGTCCTACCATCAGTAGCTTGTTTTACTGCTAATTGCTAATTTAATGCACTAAAATTGGCCCTACACATTCAGTGCCCTTTTGGTGTTTGCTATCATAGCTTATAGAGCAAGGGTGGGCAGACTTGGAATTGGCAGGAACTGCTTTTGTTTTTTAATAAAATGCTTGTGGTCCACCCACTGGAGCCAAGAGCAAAATAATTGCTTAGAAAGAGCAGAGTGAGATGCAAAATCTTGCTCAAGAAATGGAGTCAGTTTCTTTAAGCACCCCCTGAGCCTTACACTGGAATGATCTGTATGTGCAAAGAGAAATGCACATCTGAGTTAACTGTAAACCAGGGATCTGGTTCATACATACAGCTCTGCAACTGTCCAGCAGAACTACACAAAGACCAGATGAAAGCAATGGGGTTCCCAGAGCGCATCACAGCGCTAAGTTTTGCAGGGCACCTCAATGTGCTTTATAAGGTGCCCCTCACACTCACCATCAAGAGCAGCATGGAAGAGACATCCCTCTGAGAATACTACTGGGTGAAAGGCCATAAATTAATGCTTCTGTTTTGCGTGTGAGGAAACTGAACTTGAGTTAAAGCGATTAGCACAAGGCTAGCCAGGCAAGAGAATTGTTTTATTTGTGTGCAGTTTTACTTGTTGCTTTTAAGGGAGTCAGAAACCTTTGCAGACCTATTGCTAAATCACCCAGCAGATCCTGATTTACTTTCTGCCTGTCCCTGTAATAAAAAGGTATAAGGCTGACTTGCAAGATGCTGAGAAATGTGCTGTTTTCTTTCTATTTCCCACAGCAGCTGTAGAAAAATAACACTTGTTCCTCACAGGGTGACCGTGAAATTGAAGCACGGCTGTTCCAAACCCATTTCAACATTTTCTTGATGATTGAACTGGGTGTCATGTTTGTCACAACTCTGACAGAATCCAGCTCATATTTGACACACACACACACATACACACACAGATATCCCATAATGATGGGTACAACCAGTGATGGACTTGCCCTGAAGGCACCCTGGGGCAAAGGTCTGCAATGCCACTCCCCCACGCAGTGCCCTCGTCATACTCACAGCGTGCAATGAACGGAGACTTGTGCAACTCCAGGACTGACTGGGGAAGCATTCTGAGGCTTCCCCGTGGTCTTGAACTGTACTTCTGGGAAACCGGAAGTACTGTTTCTGATCACGCTGGGAGCCTCAGTAAGGCTTTCACAGTAAGGGCCGCTGTTGGTTACAACAGTGTCACAGCGTGGGGAGCTAGCAATGTGTTACAAAAAGCTGGTCATATCAAAAACATTTGAAATTCGGTCTTGTCTTTTGTAGCTGATGAAAACAAAAGGATATACAGGCAGACCCCCATATCTGCTGATCTTGTATCCATGGTTTCAAGTATCTGCAGATGTGGGAGCCCCCTGTGCACCTTCCAGAGGTGAAGGGAACTGTGCTCCCCTCGTCTCCGGAGGGTCTTCTGAGCCTTCTGGGGCTTCCCTGACTCTCCTAATGCCTTTTAAAGGCATAAATACGTCATTTCCAGTTTTGACAAAAAACTGGAAGTTGTGTTTGTTTGTTTTCCATTTAAACAGTCATTCTGAGACCCACAGACGCCACGGGCGAATGCATGCAGCCTCTGCAGGTTTCAGAAGACCCTCCAGAGGCAGGACAAGGAGTAGGAAATAAGAGTTTGGTGTGTACTTGGAAGTAAGCAAGAATCATGGGGAGAACTGGAACCAATCTTGAGGCTGTCTGGCTCAAGGATGCTGGCTGGTGACACTTCAGGCTTGACTGGCAAAGCCCATCTCAAGGGCTTGCCAGCTTGAAGAAGTCAGTGCAATTCAGCTTACTATCTCCTCTTTTAGGGTTGGTGTTGAGCAGCTGGAATTGTCAGCAGAAAATCTGCAACTTTGAATCAGAGTGGAAATGCTTAAAGGGGGTATGTATAGACAATAGTGTGCTGTGTCCTCCAAGGTAGGCACCCACACAAAAGTGGGGAGAAGATTCTGGATAGAGGACACACTGCAGGGTTTGCTGTATCTGGTTGATTGGCAGTGATTTAATAAATGTAGCCAAGGTACAATACAATCTGTGTTTCATGTATTTATTGTGTGGTACAGGGGCAAGACAGTTTCATTTCTTTTGTTATAGTACCAGAGATGTTAAATTTTCTAAATTGTCCAGTCACATTCAAGGATGTAGTTTGCACACAGACATACAAATGGGAACAGAGAGTTTTAATGTTTGCTTAGTTTAAAGACATGGCCAAATGGAATTCAAATATCTCTTCAGACAAGGTGCAAATTAGCTTTTCATTACATATTAATGTAACACTAATTGTTCTGTAGCCATTAATAATATGATGTTATTGTTTTCAGCATGTCCGCACAAATACATGTTAAAGATTTTTGCTTTCCAAAAATGAAAACTAAAATATTAATGGAAACATTGTCCTCAGTTACAGTGTACAATGAATTTTTTACATTACATTTGAGTGTTAATTAGCAAGCTGACTAACTGACTCAGGTTGTGTTCAGACACAGACACTAATCTTTCACAAGTATGTTGTCACTTCAG
The DNA here is from genome assembly GCF_035046505.1 of Tiliqua scincoides. Taxonomy (NCBI): domain Eukaryota; kingdom Metazoa; phylum Chordata; class Lepidosauria; order Squamata; family Scincidae; genus Tiliqua; species Tiliqua scincoides. Next base: position 197,241,089 of record NC_089822.1, read on the forward strand.
AGCATGTCATAGCAGTCTCTTGTTTTATAGATACTGTGGAAACAAAAAAAATAGGTGTCTATGTAGATCTTTTAGCACGAATGTATGGGCATCGAGTTAACCTTGTGGGTTTCACTCCTGGACAAAATGAGCACAATATAATCTTCACCCTTTCCTTGGGATTTATATTCCACAATACAGCCTTTTTGCTTTGTGTATCCCAGAACTCAGCTGGGCAGCTAGCCTTACCTCATGGTTTGCAACCTGCTTTTCTTATCTAGTGTATGAAAGAATATTGTCAGTCCCAGATATCTCTGTCTCCCTTTGCATCCCTGCTTGGTTTTCCCTCTTCTCAATTGCCCCTCCATCCCATGTGGATGTAATTTACAGGGTTTAAAGTTGCTCATGTTTTACTGCCCAATCCTCCTACTAGTTTACCCAATGCAGCCATTATTATTATTATTATTATTATTATTATTATTATTATTATTATTATTATTATTATTAGTGCTTTTTTGTAAAAGAAAAGGTGCAGGAACTCACAACTTGTTAATCTTTATTTATTTATTTATTTATTTATCTATCTATTTATTTATTTTTAAACCATTTTTTATTGGAGAAATAAAATCTTTTTTATGTGCTTCCCCCCTAAAGATGAACTTACTTCTGAGTAGACATGCCTAGGATTGGGCTGTCAATCTCCACATCCCCTTCCCCCTAGCTACTTTTTCTACACATGGGGAAAAATACTGTACAGGTGCACTTGTAGCATGTAGTATGTAGTGCAGCACTACTTTGAGGAGAGGAAGCAGTGAATGGATTCCAAAAACTGGCTTACATGAGTTCCATGTAGTAAAATTACTCTAAGCAACTGTGGGAGTAAGAACAAAAAAAGGAATTCTTAAACAAGAGGGGTCCTTAAGTGCACATAGCAACAGCTACATTTGCAAACAAGCGAGTAAATATGGTTTAATTCAGGTATCAGAATACTCTGTGTCTTTGGGAAGGCGCTTGGCATGCAATTGTATGTTCTCTGCTGCCCTGAGCAGAGCGCAGGGGGAGGGGAGGCGGGCTGGGCTCGGGCGAGAGCTTGGGGATGGGGGCAGGAGCGGGTCGTTGTGCAGTCAGGCAGGGGCCAGGCGCCTGCCCACCTGCACCCTCCAGCACCCACCCAGCGAATGCCTCTGTTTTGCTCCCCCCCAGAATGCCTCCGAAGGGAAGGGGCCCCTGCAAAAAGGTGCCGGAACTCCGTCCCCCCGCGTTCCATTAGAAAAAAGCCCTGATTATTATTATACCAGCCATGCCATGGAGATACACATAGCATGCTATGATTTTTAATTAGGGATTAGACTCTTTATTCAACCCTCTCTTGTTAAGGGGAAGAAAGGAATACACATTTCTGTGCATTTCTTCATTCTCTCTGTAAAAGTATGTTCCACTTCAGCTTTGCTTTCTCTCATACCCGTCCACCTCCATCAAAACCTGGACCTGCTAGTGCAGAGTCTTATGCAAGGAATTATTTTAAATTCTGTGTGAGACAAAATCCTCTTCCAAAGATAGTACTGTCACCTTCTAGAATGGTTATGCACACATAATGGTGTTAAAAGCTCAAGGAGTCTGCTGAAACAGGCATTATATAAGGAGGCAGTGTATTCTCGTTATATGAACCAGTTTATAAAGTTGTTTTCTATTTATTTATTTTTTTTGGGTGGACTTAAGGAAGCTAATTATCTGGGTAATATATATTCAGCCTTAATGGGCAAATAAATAATTAATGTTATTGCCTTTGTAAATTTAGCTTTTCAGTTATAAATTACCGTAATTAAAAGACCAGTGTTTCAGTCTGCGTTCAACTGTTACCCTGCACATGCCCAATCTCATCTGATCTTGGAAGCTAAGCAGGGACAGGCCTGGTTAATACTTGGATGGGAGACCGCCTGGGAATACTGGGTGCTCTAGGCTTATACCATAGTCTTTCGAGACTGAAGGTTGCCAACCAACCATATATATTTTTAACTAGCCAAATTTAAAAAGCAATTAAACTTTAGGTTTCCACATCAAATGAACTTGGCTCCTGATGATACAGCTGCATAGATATACATTTATTTTTCATTGTCATTACAGGAACATGAAGTAAAAATACTCTAGTCTATAATAAATGTAATCAAATAAATTATTCCAGGAACCAATGATAGATGTGTTTAAACTACTTCACTCCATTAGTCTATAAACTGATCGTAGCATTTCATGATTTTCCTGCATGTGAAGCATTTGTATCATTATAATAATAATTTAATCCTGTGCTTCCACTCAGTGTTCAATACACTTCACATACTGCTGAAATGCTGTCTATATGGAGCTGCTCTTGAAGAAAATTCAGAAGCTTTGCTTGATGCCACAGATTGCGGATGGAGCAGGGTGGCTGGAGCAAGTGACACCTCATTTCTAAGTTCAGTTCATAGTGCTGAACTAATCTTTCAAGCTCCCAATGATCAGGTTTCCTTATGGATCATCTTCTCCCCTATGAACATTACTGCAGCCGCTGAGGCTCTGATTACTGGCCTGGCACAGAAATACACTTGGCAATTACCGGAGAGAGAGCCTTCTTTGTGGCCTTACTTTCCTTATGGAATTCCCTTCGCAAAGAGATCTGCTGGTTCTCCCTTTGGCCATCTTAGGGGGGAAATCAAAGAGGGGGGGGGGTTAGCTGGCTCTGTGGTCTGATTCTAGTGTGTTTATTGCTTCTTGTTTAAATTTTGTTGTTTTTACGCACATTTGTTAGCTGCCCTTTTAACAGAAAGCTGTGTATAAATAATTTCAGTAAATAGTATCTCACCTATCCTTATAACATGCTTATAAAGCTGATCGATATATTATTTCCATTTTACAGATGTGGGTCAGTGGCTTGCCTAGCACAGCTCATGGCTGAGTTGAGACTTGATTTAGGGGTGTCAAGATTCACATCTCATCTTTTCATATGTTGGTCTTCAACTTTGTGCCACTGGCACAATAGTAATATGTTATTTGCCAAGCACTTGATCTGTACAATTTCACTGTGTGTGTGGTGGCTGCTTGTGTAAAAAATAGATATATTTTAAACGGTATGTTCACTACTATTAAGGCTGAACTTTCAAACAAAAAGTTGCAGATGACAAAGTTCCACCTAGTTGATAGCCAAAGCTGCAGGCATATTCATTCTTCTGTAGTGTGTGGGTTTAGCCCCAAATCAGGAATGCCATGTTTAATTACAGGTTACTAAATAATATTCAGGGTGACCTTTTGTTAACTCATGTGATACAGATTGCTTTATGACTAATTTTACATGCAGAGAAAGGTTTAGAAAGAAACCGGAAAGAAACTGTTTCCCACTCCATGAAAAAAGTAACTTGTGAACACTGGAAAAGCTAAAAATTGACTTCTCGTGCAGTACATAGAGAGCTGGCATTTGGGAGTAGGGGGAAAAGAATAACAAGTTCAGCAGTGGACCTCCCCAGCCCATGCTGAGCCCCACGTGGACCGAGCAAAGGTCCACAATGGTACACCCCCAAGGCTATTGCCACCCCCCGTGCAGAAATTTGCCTCCCCCCCCACTCACCTGAGGTGAGCCTCAGGTGAGCTTTGCGCGACCGAGGAAGGTGTTGGGGAAACCTCTGTGAGGTTCGCCGACACTTTAAACTGTGCTTCCGGAAAACCGGAAGCACAGTTTACGCCCCTGTCGGGAGCCTCAGAGAGGCTTCTGCAGGTTTCTGTTGACTCACGCCTGGGGCTTTTGTCCCATCAGACCTTATGGTAGGTCCGCAACTGAAGAAGTCCCCGCTGCACTTGACTGTATAGTGTTGGCATTGTGCCTACTGTAGTGTACTTACATGCACTTCTCAATTTTGTTGGGGGAATAAGTTAGGAAGCTACTTGCATGCATCCAATAAAAGTGATCAGTTCATCTATTCTGTGTGACTTAGGGCACAATTCTATGCAGCTTCCCAGCACCAGTGCAGCCACAATGCAGCCCCAAGATAAGAGAACAAATGTTCCCTTACATTGAGGAGGCCACCATGATTCCCCCTCCCACTTCAGGAGGCAGCGCGCACACCCCCATTGGCATGGCTGCATCAGTGCTGGAAAGTTGGAAATGATTTTGCCCCTAATCTTCAAGACCAGCATAGCTGTTATTGTCTACACCTTACACTGTCAAAACACGCATTCATTGACATTTGTACAAGCTGTAATTACATTGTAGTGTGAAATGTTGCCCTTTAGGACAAACATTTCCCTGGCAAAAGCATGCTGAAGTTAGTGAAAAGTTACATTTGAGATGAATTCGGGTCAGTAAACTTTACTTCAGTTTATTTATGTCTGTCCCTTGAGAGGCATTTGTGCTAACTGCTGGCATTAACGCACGCAGCAGTGCAGTTTTGAACTGATTTATAGATTTTTTTGATGTGTGCAGATTTTTTGTTTCAAGAGGAATCACTAAAGTCAAGACTTCCAAATGTTTGCAAACAAGTCTTATGTTAAAAATTTATCTCTGGCTCTGCCTACAGATTTATTTGTAGTAGATGCTGCTTTGGTGAGGACTTCTACCAATCTACTTTTCCATGAAACCCCCAACCCCATTAGTTTTCTGTAAGAATAACACTACCCTGCTGTGTTTGTAGTGTTCTCAATTTGCTTTCATGATTTGGGGCACTGAAGAGTTAATTACACACACAACATCCAGGATTGCAATGCATGCTTTAGTAGCTAACTTGTTTATTTTAGCTATTTGCTGAAGCTGTTCCTTCACTGAAACATTTTAAGCTGCATGTTCTTAAGTTTGAAAGGTTGCATGGAACCCCAAGTGTGGCAGAGGACATAGTGGTGGGGAAGCAATTACTGAAATCGTAATTTTCATGCCTTGCCTTTGGTTATCAATAGCAAACATATTGTTACTAATCAACCGTGAAGAACTGCCTGTGTATTTCAAAAGAAATACTTTCTTGTGGAAAGTTCTAAATACTCCTGTTTTTACAGATTACTGGAGTTTTTCCTTTCCCTTTTGTAGCATTTGCTCTCCTTTTTGTGTATATTAGCTGCAATTGTTTCCAGTTTTAAAATGTTCAAAACACTTTGCAATTTGGAAATGCAAATGAAAGCACTTGGGGGGAGGGCAGAAAAGAAATAGTAGTCAGTTTTCAGAAAAATCCTGAAAGGCAGAAAAGTTATGGGAAATGTTGTTGGCATTCTTCACTCTTGGAAGACTATGGTATCACACTCTGAATGGTGGTTCTGGAACAGGGTGTTCTCTCCAGTGCACGAAGCCTGGGTAAAGTAGATATGGAGGATAGACTGTTTCCCATGCAGCAGATCCCCCCTCTCCACATCGCTGAAATGGTCCAATGGAAAGGCAGAGGCCAATATGGTTGGTTCCAGCAGGGTCGTAGGAGTTGCTAGAACGTGACTGTGTTCAGCCATGAACTGCCTCAGGGACTCCGGCTCCGAATTTTGCCTCGAGGTTGACTCCTGAAGCCTTTTCCATAACTGGATGTAGCCACAAGGCAGTGGAGGTTTGGGATCAGAGTTTTCCTTCTCTCAGATGAGCTGCCTTCCCAGGGTGACGAGTCCCATCTACCCGGTGGCTGTTTAGTCGCCTCTTACGACGAGTACAGCCAAACTGAGGGCTTATTCTTATCCCCAGCCCCCAGGGGACCTTGGACATATCACAGCCAAATACCCAGCAAAATACCCAGCAAAAATATACAGCAAAATACAAAGTTCAAAGATACCCATTGGCAACTGGGCAGCCTGTTGGGAAGTAAGTAAAAAGTATTTGGGGTCCCCTTGCGGGCCTTCTGGTCTCTTCTCACTATTGCATGCAGCGTGTGCTCCATTGGTGCAACTGCATGATTTAGAGGGGACAGAATTAGGTCAAAAGTAGGTGTTCTGCCATTGATCTATGGCCTCACTCAGATCATATGACTAAATAACTATGTGATCATTGCCATCTTGCTTCTGTTTCAGTATCTGAAACACAAACATGGGAAATATAGTTACAATATCCTGAATGTGGTAGACTCGCGCCATCTTCAGACATTCTAAAAGTGGGTACAGTGTAGCTGGGCAGGGTGTCGATGTTGTCTATGACCATGCCCCAGCTCTCCCTGGGTTTGGTAGCTCCCCATGTGTTCTCACACCGATTACCATCACTAAAGTGATTCATCTGATTGCACACTCTGTCTTGTCCTGATCCTTGTTTGCTTGGCTGTTCCTTGCATGAACCCTCTCATCCTTCTTTTGCCCTCTGCTCTGCTAAAGTAGTAGAAGCTGTTGCACCTACAACCAGCAAATAAGAAACAGGACACCATTGGGTTAAAACTTTGGCCACAACTTTGGTAAATAACTTTTAACAGTGATCTGCAGGGTCAATAACATTAACTATAACATTAACTATATACAGCTCCAATGCTGCAGGTACTGTCCCCTTTGGGACTTAGGGAACGAGCAGCATTGCAGTAGGGGACTGGAAAATCCTGCAGCAAAAAACTTTCCACCCCAGAAAACGTTCTTGGCTCCAGGCTGCATGTGCAGTTGTGGACACCATGTTAAGAAACACCAACCCTAGCTGGAAATCTACAGTTGCTTATTGGTAAGACCAGCTCCATTGGAATATATGTCCTGTTTCACTAGAGGAGAAGCTACTTGATAGATTTTTGTTTTGCACTGAAGCAGAAGTGGAGTGTTTGGCCAGTGTGAGTGTTTTTAAAAATATCAATGCAAAGATATTAATTCCTCATTCACATTTCCCAGGCTGCCCTTGGTACTAAAAACATGTTCCAGAGCTAGACCTAGTTCAAGTTAAACCCTGTATGCCCTGCTCCACTACTTTCTGGCTCTTATGCAAAGTAGCAAAGCGCTTACCTGTAGTATGAAAATCTAAGGGCGTGAGTCTCAAGTTGGCATGCTGGCTCACCGCTGGCCTGCATTGTCACAAATGTGCATAAGGCATGTTTGTGAGCCTTACCTTGAACCCAGTGCTAGAGCTAGCCCAGCGCAAGCCCTTGCTGGACCTGGGCCTGTGGTCCATCGGCTGGCGCTCCATGCAAAACACTGAGTGGCAGAGAGGTAAGTCAGGGCAGGGGGAGTCGGGGAGGAGACATTTTGAGGTGGGTGGAAGGCAGGGGAAGGCGTGGTGGGGGAGGGAAGGCAGGACCAGTGGAGCTCAGCGTTGCCAGATCCGGAGCCCCGTGTCAGGCCATGTGGCTTGACACAGGACTCCTCGATTCTGCGCTGGCTAAAATACCACCACAGAATTGAGTAGTCCCATTTCGGAGCTACTTCTCTTACCTGGGGGAAGGTGAGAAACATTCCCTTCCCCATGGGGCTGCTGGTGGCTGCCTGACACGCTCAGGATCCGATGGTAGCCATTTTGACACAATGGAAGTCATATGTTCCGGGCAGCTCAGGATTGGGCTGCCTGTCCTTTAAATTTTGATACTTACAATGGCATTCCTCTTTCTCATGAACTTGCTGCTGCTTTTGCAGCCAACTTTAAATACACATAGCTATTCCTAGCATTTCTTGTCAAGGGAAGATATTTGTCAAAAGATATTTAATGAGGGTTGCATAAGTGGTGTTGGAATAGGGAGCAAGATATGGTAAAAAATTTTATAAGAAGTTTTTCTTGACTAAATATTAAAATGGGATAAGGTTTTTAAAAGAGCTTGGCTTCCAGCATTTCCTTCATTGTGAAACTGGGGGCAGATCCTTAAAAGTGGATCTTTATAAGCTGAGTTTTTTGAGAGTATGGCAGATAGGTCCAAGTTTATCACAATTATGAAAGAATTCTCTTTTAAAAAATTATTAAGTAATTATCTTTAAAGATAACTCTTGTACCTAGAGAAAGGGCAATAGTTTAATTTTGCTTAGTTTAGCTTAGTTAATGACATGTTTAAGATTTGCAGGTTATGTTTATGTGGCTCTTGGCTTGTAAGAATTTCACCAAACTGTGACATTGTTGCAATCACTTTCTGAAAAGTTTTTTTCCCCACAACATTCAGTGGGGTTATGTAGTCTCCTGAGTATTTATATGATGCTGTTAACAATCATATAATAAAACTAACATTAAGGCAGAATCCTGTGCATGTTGGATGTCAGTCTCATTGTGTTCAGTAGGGCATACTCCCAAGAAAATATGTATTGGATTGCAGCCTCAGAAATGCTCACTGCCAAAAGCGACTTTATCTGGGGAGTGAGAATCTCAGTTTACATGAATTTGCTTTTAAATTCTTCATTTGAAAGTACTGAGAATCCTGGTACACCAACTTCTAAAGGAAACAGTTCACAAGTATAGGCAATAGAGAGGGGATCCTGTGGTTCCTCTGTGTTGTGCACCTGCTAACCCAGGATAGCACCTGTGTACTGTGCAGTAAAGGCAAGAGTACAGGAGCTGAAACAAAGATGAAAATAAAAACAAAGCAACCCTGACAGATGTGCCCACAATATTCTCAGTAACCCTGTTGTCACTGCCAAGCATGAGGTAACTTGGCAATGACATTCTAGCTTATGCTGGTGCTACATCAAGAAACAAAACAGAAGGGGACAGGAATCACTGTCGTCTACAAGGACACCATCTTCCCCTCCCTAGTGGCTTTGTTTATTTTATTTAAAATATTTGTATCCTGCCTACTGCCTCCCACAACGAATGTGCTCAAGGCAACTAACAGCATATTAAAGAAACACAATAGAATAGAATAAAAATAATTCCAATATTAGAAAAAAAATAGCATTAAACAATACACAACACCAGAAAACAGTATAAAAATGCCATAACTAAGAGGGAATGACTCCCAAGTCTAAATGGAATGAAAACCATTTTCAGCCACCATCACAAGAGTGGAAGCGATGGGTCAGAGTTGCATCCAGGGCCAAGGAGTTTCATAAGCTGGGTACCTCTCAAATGTCACCTTATACAACTGTGCTAAAAGTGGGATATGCAAGTAGGCGGTATCAGTTGATGGGGGGGATAGGCAGATTCGTACAGGGAGACGTGGTCCTTCAAGTACATTGGGCCCAAGCCATGTATGACTTTAGAAGTCAAAACTGGCATGTTGAATTGCACCCAGAACTAGACTGGCAACCAATATAGCTGATAAAGCAGAGGCCTGGTGTGCTTACCATCGTTCTAGCCAACAATCAGACGACAACATTTTGTACTACTTGAGTTTTCCAAATAGTCCTTAAGGACAGCCCCATGTAGAGTATAATCCAAATGCTACATAACTAGTGTGTGGACAACCATAGTCATATCTGACTGACTCGAGAAAGGGCACAGTTGGCATACTAGCCTAAGCTGGACAAAATCATCCCAGGCCACAGCCAGCACCCAGTCATCCAGCCTCAAGACTGAGTCTAAGAGAACTCCCAAATTCTAACCCTCTTCAAGGGGAGTACAACCCCATCCAGAACACTGTCAATCCATATGCTGGATCATATATCTAATTAACAGCACCTCTCTTATCTGGATTTAATTCCAACTTGTTCACACTCATCTAGTCCATTACCTTTCTGTCATTTTCTTGCAGGGCAAAGTCATAATTTAATTAATTAATTTTACAGAATAAGTCTAAGCTGTCAAGCTTCCAGAGCTATCAAACTTTCCAATTACTTGTTGCCAACTGCATGAAGACTTTAATTATCCGTGCTTCCATCAGATTGCAGATTCTACTTGGGTGCAGGGAAAGAAAAGATACCACAAGAAAGCCAAATGTCATGGGCTTTTGCCTTATTTGTGCTTTCTGCTGATCCAAGATGATGAATAATATATGACTGGACAGTGTTTCGTTGAAGTGATATAATGGGAGTAGTTTTGGTGTTACCGCTCCTTTTTAATTGCCTTTTGGAAACAAAGACTCCAAGTTTCAGGTTGTTCGTATATCTTTGCTTTGCTAATGTATTCCATTTATTTTAAGTGATTGGAGAAAATATATTACAGCAGGCAGCATAGTGTTGATGTCCTGTATTTCTAGATACTGTCAACATAATAAAGGCAGAAAACTCAATCAAATGGAGATTCTGGATTACTCTATCTCCCAGGCTATCTGGTCTCTACCCATACCATAGCATGCAGCGCTTGCTCCATCATCAACCCTGCATGCTATGGACTGGCGAGGTATAGGATTGGGTTGCTATGCTTTTTCAGCTATAAGAAGTTGCCTTACACTGAGTCAGGTCTTTGGTCTATCTCTACCCTATGTTGTGTCCAGAGTTTCAGCTGGGGTCTTTCCCTTCTGGGAGATGCCAGGGATTGAACCAGGGATCTTCTGCAAGCAAAGCAGGTGTTCTGTCACTGAGCAGCAGTTTCAACTTTTTTTCCTTCTATCACGTAAGACTATATTGCGGTTTCAACAAAGCAAACTCAATATCACTCATAGTTAAAATCTCTGGATATACCAGCCATAAAATTAGAAAACAACTGATGTTTGATGAATTAAAAAACATTTTGTCCTACTCTGGTATACCCAGAGATTTTAACTGTGAGTGCTGTTGCCTCCGGCTATGATAATCTGAGAACCTACAAACTCAATGTGCCTGGCTTTCAGGTTCTGCTTATCAAATAGCAGATAAGCTATTTGATCAAGCTATCAAATACCTACCCTATTAGGTAGTACCTGGAATATTCCCTAAATCAAGCCTTGCATGAGGAGGAAGTTACGTTTTTTAAAAAAATTATTTTCTACACAGGTGCCCCCCCATATCAGTGGGGGATGTGTTCCCACTACTACCATGGATGTCCAAAACTGCGGATAGTAGTAAACCCTGTACAGTACTTTCAGTTGTGCAGGAAGCAGACCGAAAGACCTCTATGTTGTTAATGAGAATTTAGCAGCAAACTGTTAATGACTGTGGCTCTAAAGCACTCTGGAGCTCCATTCTCAAACTGGTGGGTTGTGACCCACCAGGCTGAGAAGTCCTGTCTCTAGCTCCTTAAGGGACGGTCAAGGGGGAAGGCAGCAACGCGATCCCCAGGATCGCAATGCTGCCAGGTACAGTGGGGATTTCCACTTACCTACAGCTATCAGCAGCCTGGGGGGCAGGGTCTGGGGAGCCTAGGGGACCCCCTACAGGGCTCCCCAAGCCTCCAAACATCTTGATAAAGTTTAAAAAAACTGATTTTGCAACAAAACGGTGATTTTTTTAAAGTTTTCAAGACGTTTGGAGGCTTGGGAAGGCCTGCAGAGGAGTCCTCAGGCTCCCCAGGAGGCTGCTGCTTGCTGTCGGTAAGTGGAACCCCCCCCCCATTCCTGGCAGCAGTGCGATCCTGGGGATCGTGTTACTGCCTTCCCCCTGCAGTACAAAAACTTACCTTGGTTCTCAAACTCCCTGAGAGTTTTAGAACAACTGCTCTGGGGCAATAACTTGGCTGCCAGTACTTCACTGGCTCCAGAATAGCTTCAGGACCAACAGGGGGGTATTTCTGTATTGCATATGTCATTAAGAGATGCATTTGGGCTCATTCTATCCTGAAGCACAGTTTAATTTATTTTCTTTGGGGTTTTCACTAATTCACCATTTGTGCGTGTTGCTATTTAGTGATACCAATATTTGTTCCTTCTGTTTTGAGTAACTTGGTAATTAATTTGTCACATGACAGAAATTTTCCATCTTCCTATTTTCTTAATGTTTTAAGAACGTTATCCAATATTAAAACACCTGGCTTAGTGGAGCTCACATTTGTAGAAATGGTTGCTTGTTCCTCATTGTTATGAGAGAGAAAAAGATTAACTTGGCTCAAACTTAATCATTCAGACTCCTGCACAGGGACATTCATAAGTATAGGCATAATGGCAGTATCCATCTTCAGCTGTAATCCTTCACACCTGGCACATAGAGGCATGCTGCCTCTGAACAGGAAGATTAGATTTTTAGCTATAATCATGGCTAACAATCCTTAATACAACATTTCTCCCTATACTTATCTAACCCTTCCTTTGGATATTACTAGGCATGATAGCAACAGATAGTGCAGCACATCCTATCTCCAGACTCTCCTCCTCACTTTCGTGGGGGAGTCTGCCTCTGACTAGGCAGCACACTATTGTCTATTCACCCTTTAAGCTGACAGTTCTAGCTGATTTATACCAACCCCAAAGGGAAAGAGAGGAAGCTCAGTTGCTTTGCCTCCTTCAAGCTGGAGATACACTTGAGATACACTCAAACCTGAGAGATCCAGCATTCTTGAGCCAGACAGCCTCAAGATTGGTTCCAGTTCTCTCTATGTCCCTTGCTTACCTTCAAGGACAGGTTGAGTCTTATTTGTGAGGGTTCCATTCCCGGAGCTCACTTGGATGGCAAAAATTCCATTAAAGCAAATCCATTTAAAAAACAATGTCTGTTTGCTAGGCAATTTAAAAACAACCTTGCTGACCTTTGTAATGCATCAGGCAGACAATCAGTCTCTCTCCATGCACTTAGAACGGCTTCACTGTGAAGCAGTGATCCCTCCCTTCACCAAAGCTGCAGCATGGAGGAAAGAATGGAGGATATGATATCACTTCCACTTAGCTTTCTTTCATGTGCTCAGGGCAAAGGGAGGGGTCGCTTGCCTTGGAATGAAGCTGTTCTAAGTGCCTGGAGAGAGAATGATTGATGGATTGTCAGCTGGTTGAACTCTCTTACATTAAAGAGGCTATTGTTAAATTATTTTTCTCCTTTAATTTAAAGGGCCCATCTAATCGCACTGAGATAAAACCATGGATGACAAATCCATGGATAATTAGATTACACCTAGATTCTCTAGGTTCACACCAAATCTCTATTCCTATTCCCTATTTTTCTCTAGAAAGGTCCAGCCTTGTTATACACAGATTTCTTTGAATGGATTTGACTCAACACAAGTGGCCACTGCAAATGAGAACAATGTGCTGTTCCCTGGAGAAGGGGAAAAATGCATCCCTTTAAAACCACAGTTTAAAAAACTGCTTTATACTGTTGTAGTCATGCAAACGATTACAGGTATAGCCTAATTACCCACAATCTTTTCTATCTCAAGGCGATGAGAAGGGCCCTTTAAATTAAAGGAAAACAGGCCATTAACTATTGGAAGTTAGTTAATGGTGCATGTTAAAAAAGTTACAGTTAAAAAAGGTGCTGACACCCTACTCCCAGTTTTGTTTCTTCTGTCTGAGATCAGAAGTAAGCAGGGATGGAAAAGTCCAGTGCTGCTTGACTCAAGTCGAGTCTAGACTTGAGGGGTTCCATTTGGGGTTCCCTTTCAACTCTCCCACACTGTCCCCTTACCCCAATATCTGGCAGTAGTGTGGAAAACACCACCCCTTCTCTTCCCCTGCGTGATCACCCCCAGCTGTGACTGGGGGTTAACGTGAAGGAAACCCCACCTTCACTCCACGGACATGGTAGGGCGAGGGTACATCCCAGCTCAGCTAGGTGGGAGGGCGTGGGGCAGGGCAGCACAAGCTGAGCAAGCAAGGAAAAAGCCCACTGTGGCTGCGCCAGGCTGTAGGCATGTCTCGGCATTCCCTTTAAACATTGTCCCCTGTCCCCCATTACATTCTACCTGTCTGGCAGCAGAGCAGAACGCACCCACCCCTTCTGGAACAGAACATGTAGCTGGAAAACAGCAGGAGGACAGCAGGGAAACTCTGCCAAGAGAGGCTTGGACAAAAGTGTACGTGAAAGTCATGCTCTGACTCTCCATGCCCCATGCCATCTGTCTGGCAGCAGTGCAGAATGAACCCACCCCTTCTGGAACAGAACATGCAGCTGAAAAACCAGCAGGGGGATGACAGGGAAACTCTGCCTAGAGAAGCTTGGACAGAAGGTGATAGAAGTCACTCCCCTGGTGTGCCCACCTCCATCCCACCTGTCAGACAGCAGTGTGGAACGTGCTGACCCCTTCCCTTCTCCTTGCCTCTTGCAGCCCCTCCTGGAGCCCCTGCTTGCAAAACGTATTTGTCCATATGAGGAAAAAAGCTGCTCTCGCCCCCCCCCTCGCCCCCTTTCTCTCCCGGAAATACATCCTTCGGAATGGATGCAGCAGACATGCATCCTTCGGTCAATGGATGCAGTGAAGATCCAGTGGAGGTGCCTCACTGTCTGGGTTCTGTGCAAAACCCAGGTAAAATTGTTACATTTTACAGAAACCGCAGCAGGTGCAGAACCCTTTGGCTCCAGCCCCGAAGCCCATCCTTGCACATAGCATACCCTGTTAGCTGCTGCTGGAGCTCACACAAGCAAAATGAATGCAAACGCAGCTTCCCAAATGAATGCAAGAGGTTTTTCTTGTGAGAGAGAGGTGGCACAACCCATGTTTCTTGGCATGCAACTCGAGTCATCAGAGTGGAATGCGAGTCACGAGTCAGGGAGACCCTGACTCTAGTGTTTTTCAGAGTCTTTCATGTGTGTGACTCATTAGTCAATGAGTCAGCAAAAATCACACATTTTCATGACTTGAGTCCAAGTCAGTAGACTTGAGTTCCCAACCCTGGAAGTAAGCACAAATGGGAGAATAGTGGTTGGAGGGGAGAAGTTGTGGGGGTTTGCCAACACCACTCTCATATGCATGCATACATGTCTACCCCTACATGTGTATACACACAGAGTCTTGCGCCCGGGTCTGCATGGTCCAGAATAAACCTCAAATGGGGGAATTTGTAATGTGAGAGATCAAAATTCAGTTTTGAAAACAGTATGGTTTTTTTGGGATCATTGGCTGGATAGCAGGGCAAACAACCACAAAGTACCTCTAATTCAGCTAATAGTATCCATGAGACAGATTTTTCTAGAAGAAAGTAGATTTTATTAAGAGATATAGGAAAAACAATGTTTATTTGTAATGCATGTTGCACAGACATTAATAGCCAAATCCTGTCTTCTCTAGGCCTGAACAGTGTGGCACTGCTGATGGAAGAGGCAGTCCCAGAGACCTCATCCAGGTAAGGGAACATTTTGTTCCCTTGCCTGGGGGTAAGGCTTCACTGATCTGATGGGTCTAGTCAGACCTGCACCAGCGGTTTTGCTGGTACAAGTCTGCATGGACTCGGGTAGGTGGATTGAGGCTAGGAAGGGGGTTAGGATATTGGTGAACCTGCTGCTGCTGCTATTTGCCCTCTTCCCACACTCGTCACACCCCCATCCTAACCCTGGTTCCTGCTCCCTTTCCGACTAACTGTTGGTTAGTCAGGTGGGAATCTGTGTTGCTGGTTGTGTTTCCAGAAAGACCAACGTTATGGCATTTGCTCTTCCCCCTCAAAAAAATTAAGCACTGGGAAGGAACAGGCAATATATCTGTAACAAACGAGTAACTATAATCACCAGGGGTCTTAAGAAGCTCACTTAGGAAATATTTTACACCAGGGATGAAGTAGCTCTGTAGAGATTATATAATCAGGTTCCTTCCTTTCCTTTAAATGGTGCCATGCTTGTCTTCTTTGTAAATTTTTGCCCCTTGCATTTTGGGATTCCTCTTCCCCCCCCCCCCCATTAAATTCTGATGTTCCCTGTGCATTGTGGTTACATACTCATCTCAACAAAGCCTCACAAGAACTACTTTTTATGAGTTTTTGGACTGGGGAATGAAAACTGTTGTTCAAGTATGAAGAAACCTCTTGGGGTTTGTTATTTTGTCTGTGTTTTAAATTTTAAATCCTGTAGTTTGAGCAACACACAGCATATTGCTTTGAATGTTCCATTTAAACTTTTTGTAGCAATGTCTGTTTAGAGCTACCAGCCCAGATGACAGTAAAGAGTGTCTCAGCCTCTCATTTTGTGTCACAGAGAAAACACCATAAAGTATGAATAGTTCTGCATGACAGTTCTTGAATTCAAAGATTGCCCTCAAAAGGTGCCACACATGATGGATTGTCAGAGGCTTTCTGTCCCTGTGTGACATTGTATTCCCGTCAGATGTTGTCTTATGTTCTATTCTGAATCAACCAGACAAGTGACCCTAGAATTTAATGCCACACCTTCTTTCTCTTTTTCCCCCCTCTTACTTTTCTTTTGTGCCTAAGAGAAGTGGTGGATATTATAGTCATCTGTAGGAACAGATATAGATGTATATACACACAGAAGACTGAGCTGGTGTGGAGCTTGAGGCTGACTTCTCATTGTTGGCAACTATCATAACTCCAATGTTGCTCTGAAATAAACTGGATCCCAAATTCTGAACTATCAGGCTTGCCAAGGTAAGCCTTTTTCCTTTTGTTCATGTTCCCTCTATGTTTTTGATTAATCTAAGTAATTAGAGTTTGCTTAGAGCAAACATTCTTATGCTTAGAGGACATTCTTATTAAGCATTCACTGTTGTTGAAGCATTTTAAAAATAATTGTCTGCGTGTCCCGTGCTTGTATTGAACTGTCTGCTAATTTCATCATTGTGCAATGACATAGGTGATCTCAATACAAACAGGTATCTGTAGCCTGAAAAATCAAAATGTCAGGCATTTTTAAAAATATTTATAAGTGAGAAGGTCAGAATGGCATAGTCACAAGTTATCTTGATCTATATTTCCTTCCTGACCTTGAGTGAAATATTCTGTACTGTTGCATTATTGGTGCAATTTTAAGTATGAGAGGCTTGGCTGGTTTTGTGTGGCATATCAGGTATGATACAGAGCTATACCTTTTGACTTGGCTGGACAGGAAGAGGTAAGAAAAAAACACATTGTCTTTAATCATGTTTGCAGACAGGGAATTAATTAAACAGCATAAGCAAGCAGCTTTTTCTAACAGACACAGAATAATTTGCTCCAGCAGACAATTCTGCCATTTTGGTTTAGGCTATGTTGCTTCTAGAGAATAAATTTAGTCATTGGGTACCAAGAACCAGCTGAATTTTGTTGACTGGTAAACCAATTATTTATAAGATACAAATGAGCGCCATTATCGTTTGCTATATGACACATAGACAAACTGCATTGTTCTAGCTTACTGTTGAGGGTGAAAACAACCCAAAAAAGTAATTAAGAAGTTCATATAAAAAGTCTCCAAAATATGAGGTAATATGGAGCAATGTATATAGTCTTTTATTTTGTCTTCTGTAACCACAAAGGGAGAGCAGATATATTATATGCACAACCAGTGAGCTGAATTGTCATTTCAGCAGGAAAGTTATTGTATAGGATGAATCATCTCTTCCAGTCTTCATTCCATCTTCTATTGTTGTAACTACCAGTTAAGAGTGTTGTTTTGTCAAATGCAGCAGTGTTTATTTAATATAAAGATGTTTCTCCCTCCTCACTTTTCCTGTTGCCTTCATAGTTCTAAGAAACACTTTTCCTTTGGGTTCACCTTCTCATGCATGGACTCCTCACCAGCTGTGAGGAGACCAACTGTGACTTCCATTTCTATGGGAAAACTTGAAGACAATTTATCTATTGCCCAAAGCACTTCCCTTTTGTTCCAGCACCAACAGAACCACCTGGCCTTTGGTTGACATGTTCTAGGAATTGTGTGTTAAGAAAGACATAAAAGATTCACAAGAAAGAAGTTCACTAACGGCTATTTGGGGACTTATAATGAGGATTAAAAAGGAAATTAGTATATTAATACTCCTGATATAGTAGCTCTCCTCCTTTTGGGAGAAATTTGACATGGGAGATTCTGCAGTGTTTGGAATTTTTTCTAGAAAGATTTCCAGTTTCTGAGGGGAAAAAATGACAGCATCTTGCTGCTGTGAATTCAGTGGTGTTGTACTCTCAGTATGCAAGTGCTGGTGAAAATCCATTGGAAAGTAATAGCTCCAATTTGGGAGACTTCCTGCACACTCCCCTGTTTGGGGGCAATGTTTCTCCCAGATTTGTATTCCCAGAATTAAAGCATTCTTAATGTAGCAATACTACTAGGCTGGTTGATCCCAGTAGATTCAAACATTATGGGAATTTTAATTATACCGTCTCTCCATTAAGCCAAATTCAGAAAACCTCAGTAGAACTAGAATCATGACAAAGTTGCTTTAAAGCTTGCAGGACAAATTTAGTTAATCAACTTATAAAATTTTCCTTCTATTTAAAGTTTCAATTGTTTCACTTCAATAAAATTTCAAGTTTGAATTCCCTTCTATTGAAACTTGCTTTATTTAGGACTTAAGGCCATACTACATGTGATTTTCAACACAGCAGTCATCCATCTTTTTTTAAGTAGTTATGGGTGGGGGCTTTAGTCCACACTGTGACCATAACAAGCTAATCATAGGAGGGTTAGTTTTTCTATCACACCACAGTCTTGACAGTCTCCCCCTCCCTCACTGCATGGCTAGTACTTGCTAGAGTGGCAGCTTAAAAATGCTGTTATTTATTTTACTCAGAAGTAAGCCCATTGTGGTCAGTAAGACTTAGGCTGTAAACCTGTCTTACTCACTGGAAACAAAGACTTCTTCTACTTGCCCTATGAGAGAAACTGCCATAGCTGATTAACAAACTCTACTTGAAGAAAAGTTTACAATTAGCAAGCAGTTTTGTTTTACAATCCCAGTCTTGTGAATAGATCATGCATTGATTATTGTATCAAACCTGGAGAAGATCCTTGTACCCTGGGTGACTTGCAGGCAATCAGGTAAATCAGGGCATTTGGCCCTTGGAAAAATTATGTTTAGAAGCATCCTGTTGGAAGTTGAGATAATTAGAATTCTCCTTCTCTATTAGGAAAAAAAATGAAGATACCCATTAAATCTTTTTAATGGCCATATATCTGATGTTAAAAAAAACACCAAAATCTAGCAGACCACTTTTGACAGACATACTTTCAAACATCATAAGGGACTGTTCAGCCCACAAATAACTCTTTAACTACTGTGCTAACTGAGTAACAGCCTCTTTGAGCATCTCATTTTACTTCCATTAGAGTAATTGGCAAAACTTTCCTCAATTTACATTTACGTCATGTAGAAATCAAGGACCTTTCCCTTTCAAGAGTGTGTCCCTGTGTACTGTAGCTCCATAGTTTGGAAAATGATATTTCATCATTTCTTTGCTTCTATCTCTGTATTTGTAAGTAAAAGCTTATACATTTTTGCTCAGTATTATGTGCATTTTGTAGGCTACCTTGCTTTTGCCTCAGGACGTGTAGTGATCTATTACCAGAATTAGATAACTCTTACCTAGATTTCATGCAGCTTTAGCAAATCGGAATTGTACTGGAAGGATGATGATTTTATGCATTGGTTTTTCACTTCCTGTCTTGAGTCTTGGTTGCACAATTTTCAAATAGTACAGAGAACAATTATAATAGTCTCATGTGCTGTGAATATTCATTGATTTAACCAGACACAGGCACATCTGCCTACGCTTCAGTTGGATGGTAGTTATGCCCTATGGTTCATCAATATGTGTAAGAACATGCAAAACTACACAAAACCAGCTGAGTTCTGAGGTAGTACTCAAGACCACTTTTCAAAAGTTTGAAAGAAATTGCACTGCTTGCCTAGTCAAGTATGGAAGTTATGTAGGCAGAAATGGGTGCACGTTTCCTTGACAAAATTGGGATGACAGCAAGGAAGAAACAAGGCTGGTGCTTCTGAGATTCATAATGAAACCCCAACTCCATTCTAAATGCATATGCCATTCACACTAGTACAGATTACCTGTACTGACAGCTGATGTAGCATAGTGACTAACAGCCCAGTCCTAATGGTTGCGCTGCCACTGGGTGCAGTGGTGCCAAAACAGCTACCGAAGCATCCAGCAGGACTGCTGGGGCCACCAGAGGCCTCCTTTGGGGAAGGGGACTTTCGTCCCTTCCTCCAGGGAAAGCCCCAAGCCCTGCAATGGGGCTTCTCAAGTCTGCGCCAGCTGTTTGGCCTGTGCAGATTTGAGAGCCTTCGTTTCAAGCTTTGCAGCCAAGCACAGAGGATAGGATATGGTAGAGTAGTATATATAAACTGACCTTTAGGGTCACACAGTGCTAGAGCTGTGACTGTCTCATATATAAGCCAGGTACAAGTTGGGTTCTATAGTTAGTTCACAACAACTCAGACTCTCAAAATATGTGTTGATTCTGGTTTGTTTTTACTAACGAGTTAGAATAAGCAACAGTCCCCTGAGTTTGTAGGCAACAGGTAACTGTAATTGTGGCAATTTCATTTAGCTTTGTAACAGGTGTACCGATTTGCACAATGTTCTTATTCATTGTGATTTGGATGGCTTATTTTGACATACTGAATACACACTAAATAATAAAGTTTATTTTTTGTGTGCATCTAAGTTTGCTCTCCCCTCAACCTTGTTTTTTGTCACCCATATTTATCCATCCATTTGGCTTATTTTGTGTTGCTGTATTTTTTTCCACCTCTCATATAGTTGGTGGCTCTTCCATAATTCCACTGCTTCTTTGAGTGACTACTGCTGAGAGAGTCAGATTATGTCTCTGATAATGGTGTCTACTGTATTAATTTTGAAATATTGAAATATGAGCTA
Organism: Tiliqua scincoides; assembly: GCF_035046505.1. Classification (NCBI taxonomy): domain Eukaryota; kingdom Metazoa; phylum Chordata; class Lepidosauria; order Squamata; family Scincidae; genus Tiliqua; species Tiliqua scincoides. Next base: position 197,261,473 of record NC_089822.1, read on the forward strand.
TCTTAAAAGAATCACACACATGTTTCTTGTACAAATAACACAGGCCAACACACATTTTGCTTCCTTAAACGTTACACCAATTTCTAGGTATATTTGGGGTGCTGGTTCAAAAAATGGCATTCGTTTTGCCAATCACATCTAGTTTTGGAGATATAGTATAGCCTCATTTAGTGAATGGTTCAAGCAGCTTCCTCGCATGGAAGCCTACACCATGGCTTCCTCATGAGGAAGCTGCTTGAACCATTCACTAATGAGGCTATACTATATCTCCAAAACTAGATGTGATAGGGCAAAACGGATGCCATTTTTTGAATCAGCGCCCTAAATTCATATCAAACCACCATAAAGTTTGGGAAAAACTTTTCTGACCCTCAATTTTGTAGGCCTGTGTAATCAGCAGCTATTTCTTAAAATAATGTAGTTGGAGAACCTGTTCAAACAGAAGATCCATTTTAACTCCTTCAGACCCTCACATAAGTTTACAAAAATTTTAGCTTTATAGATTTTTATCAGCTTTGTTGATGTGATCCATAAAATATCAAATTTACTCCACTAGTAAATGTCTGTGGAATTTTTGTAGACATAATAATCACAGATTTTGTCCAATACTTGTCAAGGCATATGTGACCTGGATAGCAAAGTGAGGTCTTTTATCTTTTGCTTGCCAAGCTGCAAGTGCAGCAGACTTACTGCTAACATATCAAGTCTTGTGGTGGCACCACATTTGTAGCCTGTTTCACTCAACCTGTCCTGAACAGAGCTTTCACTGAATCCATCATGTTGACATATACTAAAGCACAATCTCCGATAACAAATATCTCTGTGTTAAACAAAAAAAATGATAGCATCAGCAGAAGTGGGTTTCTGTTTTTAAAAAATAAGAAACTTAAGTCTGAAACTAGCATAGGGCATAAAATGATTCCATCAAAAATCAAGTGATAGCCTGAGAATAACCATTTAGTCCTCTGGCCAATTTATATATCCTTTTAAAGCATACTTAGTTCCTGGTTTCAATATATTGCATGGTATTGTCTGGTTGCCTCTGGAGACCACAGTTTCATAGAGGAACACATAACCAGTGTCTAATGATTTCAACTTGACAAAGTGGGTGAAATCAGTACATGCAGAATGTGAGCAGTTATGTGAACATTGCCAAGGTATAACTAACCAAATGTGCATGGGCTGATGTTTGTGACATGTGTTATTTGATTGGGTATTGCAATGGAAAGTTTTGTTACCTTACTGGCAAAATCCACACACACAGCCCAATCATCTGATTAGTGTCTTCCAAGAGGCTGTTGAATATATCTGTCACAAAATCAGTTTTGGGTGCTTTAAAACTGAGGCCGCTTTTATATTATGTGAAAGTGTATTTGCAGAGTTCAAACCCTTAAAAGGGGCTAATATTTCAATTACATAATGAACCTACCATATTAAGGATAAGAAAAATAATTACCAACCTTTTGTGGGTCTTAGATTCCTTGCAAGCTTCCTATTTACCTGTATCATCATTGTAGTGTTATTAAAGCCCTAAATATTGGTGGGAATAACTTATTCATGAACTCATTGTCTGTTGGGTGTGTTACACCTGACAAGCGGGATTACGTGTGTTATAAATGGGCCCTGTGAGCCAGGGAGGCATTCGACCTCTTCCATGGATGCCTCCCTGTCATTGCACAGAAGTAGCAATGGGCTGCCTTGATTTTTCCACTTGCCCCGATTTGCCTGAGCCATCTAGGGAAGCTGGGCAAATGGTGTTGGGGCTCTAGGCGGTCCAGTGCAATTTTCTGTGAAACTTGGGACAGGATAGCCTTCAATTGCTATACTACTGCTGCTATACCACAATTGCTATACCACTTCATCTCTTTTTAGCCTGTCCCATTGCTACTTATGCAACTAGAAGATGATACCAGCCTATGATACATGTGCTGTACCATGCTTTAGGAAAGGGCTGTAGCTTGGGGCAAGCACCTGCTGTGCATGCAGAATGCCTCAGTTCAATCTCTGGCAACTCCAGGTACGGTAGATGAAAATTCCTATTTGAAATCCTGGTAAGCTGCTTCCAGACCATGTCAACAACACTGGTCTAGATGGACCAATTGTCTGACTTTGTATAAGGCAGCTTTGTCTATATCACTGAGCTATAACCCCTCTCCACAATGTCAGAGAACATGTTGATACAGTATTATCATGTAACAGAGGTTGGTGGTATGAAATATAACTCCTGTTGAATGCTTCTGAGAACGGCTGAACATCTGCTGAAAAATTGATTCTGATTTCAGAAGCAACTAAAAATGAGCTGAAATGCCAGAGGCTGCATGATACATCCTTTGTTTTTAGGGCTGGTTCACCATCTAAAACAAAACCACCAACCGGATGCATGCAGACTTGAGGCAAATTGAGATTAATATTTTGCTCAAAATGAGCCCAGTTGGGCCTTCATGACTTGAGCATGTTGTCATAGCTTGGGTCATTGTAAGGCCAAGTTGTGGGTTAGTTGAGTTGCTTGTACTGAAGTAAAATGATGTTTGAAATGGGGAATGAGATTGAGCTTTAAGGAATCAGGGAACGCTTTAAGTCAAAATCCAAGTGTATACCCATGAAATGGAGTTTAATGATGAACTGTCCACTTTGCATATGGAAAATCACTCTCGACATATACAGTGCAGGAACAGCTTTTTACAGATTTCAAATTATTACAGTTGCTGTCATCATCTTTACAGGTTGAGGCAAAAGCTAAAGAGGGGGTTCATACTTGTGTACTCTGACCCCTCCCCTCTATCTTTCATTTTCATTTTTGGCTGGTAATGATAAGCTGATGCATTCACTGTCACAAATGCAGTGCGCATGGAGTAATCTATAATAGGTTAAAGGTGGTGGTTGTTCAGTGCTGACAATTAGTTTGAGCCACAGGTTATGCTTTCATTGGAATTTTCACAGCATTAGACTAGACCTTGTCAATTAAAAGAGAAACACTTACTGGTAAGGGATATATTACACCAGCAATAACTGCAATGATATAACCTTTATTCATTTTAGTCCTTCTAAGTAGGCTCAGAATCTTAGAAAATAACCACTTCTGGTTTTATTTCTTCAACCAGTTGTTTTCTTTTTCACGTTGGAGATGGCTTTGGCAAGTGAATTATGTGTCTGTTGCATGTACGCTAATGTTTTGCTGGAAGGATTTATATGTGCAACTGGCTTCCAGACCCATAAGTTGCTTCTTTAAGTGAATTGGCTCATACATTGGTGAGTGCATTTTGATTGAGTGCAATGTCTAGCACCTCCGGTCAAAGACAGCTTTCAAGTATGTATAAGTATTTGTGTAATAAACACTACATGTGTGCAGTACTTATTACAAACAAACAGTTTTTCCACCAGCCACTCAAAAGTTACCCCTCATCTCTGTATCCTGCAGGGGAGTTTTGGCTTCCAGAGACGTCCTTGGGTAAGCCCCTGCTGGCCCAGTGAATCAACTCAGACCTGTGCCACTGATATTGCTGGCACAAGTTCGTGTTAACCCAGGAAGGTTGATCAGGCCTGGGAAGGGGATTAGAATTTAGTGGGTACCACTGGTGCCAAACCCACCCCCTTCCTAGCCCTGACGTGCGGCAACTCCTCCCAATTCCACTTAGCCCTCACCCCATTCCACCCTCTCCCTGCCTCCATTTTGCCCCCTGCATGATCTCAGTTGCAGGTGTCTGTTATCAGCTGGTGCATGGAGCTTGGTTGCTTACTGCTTCTAGCAGCGGCCAGTCCACATGCTCTGGCGCATTACCTTTCACCACAAGTGCATTATACCACCAGAATGCTTGTTCTAACAGCATAACTTGCTGTTAGGATTGGGCTGTCCATCTCATCTACTCTAGTCTATGAGAGGGTGGTCATACTACATTCAGGAAAGCTGTAGCAAGTAGTTTTACTTTTCCCCTAAAAGGTAAAAGGAACTATTTCCCTAAACAAGGCCAAGAAAGTTGTTCCTCTAGCCAACTTTTCCCTTACTGTAAATTCCTTTTGCTGTTCCATTGAGGTGGTAAGTGTTCTCACCACTATAACTATTTACAGGTCTTTTCCTTTCTTCTATAGGACATAATGGGATACAAACAGTATACTACATTTATATTATGTTCTACAAGGAAAATAAAGAGTCTGCATTGACATCTGCCACTCTGGACTTCTGGTATGTGTAGTCTCTAGTCTAGAGGGCACGCTGCACTGGAATCCTAGAGAGACCTAGAGATGAAAGGGGAAAAGGTGGTGCTGGCAGTTCTGTCTCTTAGCAGTAGACGTGATTAATAACACAATTAGAAGCATAATGATTTCATTCAGACGGTTCTTATCCATTCTGGACTGAATCTTTGAAGCAGAACAAAGTGTTTATAATAATGTTTCTCTGTCAAAATGATGCTAATAATTGCCTTGTTTCATTCTTGAGGTGATGCTTTTTGTAAGCTACATGGACTCCGGTGTCTCTCACTATGTACATTTGCCTGCAGAGCACATTTTATCTCTGTGCTACCTACCTACCGTGCACTACAAAGGGAGGCATATCTCTCTCTTATGTGGTTATACATATTTAATACACTGAGATCTGTGTTCTTAACACTTGTCGCCATCTTTTAATTACACATTGACCCAAAGGCTGCTGACTCTCCCATGCACTGACAAAGCATGCACTACTTTGTGTATTTCTGTAAACAGAGGAACCACCCGTGTTTAGAACAGCTCATCACCTTTTCAAAGTCTTTGCCTTCTGTTTTGCACTGACCTCGCAGGAGATACGAACCCATTCTGGCACAAAGCCTCAACAGAGTGGCTTTCAGAAAACCCTTTTCAATAATCCTGAGGTGATTTCTGGAACACAGTTTGCTGGTGCAGTTGTTATATCAAAAGAACTGTTTTACATTTCCCACACATCTAAACATTTCTTGCTGCTGTAGGAGGGGGAATTAATACAATTTGATAACTCAGTTAAACTAAAATGAACATATTTATAGTTTTGGAGCTCTTTGGATGGATTTAAAGGCAGACACAAAGGCATCTATAAATGTAAATATATATGTACTGTACTGAGATAGTAAATGGAGACTTGATAATATTTTTCTGGATTATTTTTAGTGCCATGAATAAATATGAGTATTATAGCCCAAGGATGAACATGATGAGGATAATGTTCTTTCATTTTTATCTGGATTTTTTCATTTATTTCTCTCCTAAGCATGCCTGTCTCTTCATGTATTTGTTTCTGTTATATTGTATGGATTATTTTCTTGTGAATTTCTGAGCCAGGTTACTCTTTGCATGCGTTTGCAGCAAATGAAATGACATTGTGCATCAAGTTTTCATCATTGTGTTGTATGAGTCATATCCATGAGAGTATTTTGAGCTCATTTGGATGCAGGAAATGCCTTAATTATGGTGCAACAGCCTAGGAGCTAGACATGGAGGCTTTTGCATCAGAACACAACTGCTGTGTTGTGAAGAATTCTGAGAATTATTTCCCCTAGATCAGTGGTTCTCACATATTTAGCTCCGGGACCCGCTTTTTGGAATGAGAATCTGTCAGGGCCCACCGGAAGTGATGTCATGACCAGAAGTAACATCATCAAGCAAGAAAATTTTTTACAATCCTAGGCTGCAATCCTGCCCACAGTTACCCAGGAGTATGTCCCATTTACTATCATTGTTAAAAGAATATACATAGCAGCTTGTTAAAAGTACAGGTCTGTAACATTTCCCCAACTGCAGTCAGATATCGTGGTAGCATCAAGTCTAATACATTAAAAATAAAATAATGAAATGAATGGGAACCCACCTGAAATTAGCTCATGACCCACCTAGTGGGTCCCGACCCACAGTTTGAGAAACACTGCCCTAAATAATTTCAGGAATTGGCAACTGAGACAACTCCTTTTTTAGATACTTCCTCAGATGAAGAAGAAAATTAGGACTATGCTCCATCCCTACTCTGCAGTTAAGAATACAACCAGTCTTTGGCATCAATGAGAGTTTGGTTCCCGGAACCTCCCTACACATGGTTGCCAAAACCCACAGATAACCAAATCCATATATCAGGGCCCTCACCTGACCTCTACATATGACCAGAAGTACCTTCTGGTTGCATCTGGAAGGCTTTCTGAAGCCCAGGAAGGCCGTGTGGCCTCTCAGGGCCTCAGAAAGTCCCCCAGAGGTGTCAGAAAGGCACTTCTGGTTTTTCTGAAAGCCAGAAGTGCCTTTTCAAACACCTTCAGGGAACTTTCTGAGGCCTGGAGAGACTGCGTGCAGGCACCCCAGGGCTCAGAAAGCCTCCCTGGGAAAATCAGAAGGTGCTTCAAAGTACAATTCTGCATCTACATTATATGAGATCAGGAATTCTCACACAAAACTAAAACTGGCTGCACAAAGATTTGGCAAAAGCAAACAATTGATGTTCATATTTTCCTGGTGAAGAGCACTGAAGCTGAGAGGTGCAAAAATAGCACCAGACTAGTTATTCCAGAGATTTTTTTTTTAACTTGCAGTTTATTTGGTATCAAACTAGTGAGAAGTTCTTGCTCATCTACTAGAAATCACCCAGATATCCACCAGTAGGTTCCAAGCAGGGTTGGCACCAAATTGTATCAGGCTGAAGGACTTAATCCACAAAAGTCTCCCTTATATGTGTCCAATCCTTGCCTGTCCTCTCTCCCCCCCCCCCCAAACTTGCTTATTTTCCCACCAATTTACCTGTGTAGCAGGCAGGTGAAAACATCCCCCTTAACCAGCATGGAGAAGAGGGAAGAAAAGTGCCAACCTGAATTTTGCTTTCTTTCCTCTCAGTTTATCATTGGCCACTATGGTAGGCCCTTAGCCAGCCTTCTGGTGTCATGGGCCAAATTCATGCTCCAGTAGCCTTGACTGCTGGCTCTGAGCTTGATCTCAATTTACCTTCTTTCTGCTTTCACATTAGAACATTTGTAGTTCTTACATTAAAATGTGTGGGGCTCCTTTATAAATGTGTAGGATGAAGCAAGTCTGGTTTCCATGTGCATTCATTGTATATAGATGAGCCTTCAAAAAGAGTTATATTCAGTACCATGTACTGAATGTAATGTCTTTTAATAAACATATCAGAACAAGAAAGGAAAACTAGAATTTAAAAAAAAAAATGTTTTCTTTCTGTTTATGATAAATGAAGTTCATGATAAAATTATGCATTCTACAACTGCACATTTCTTGATGTCACAAAAGATGAATATGGAAGTTAATGTATATTACTTAGATGTATGTACACAATTGATGCATCTGGTTAAGTTGTTTTTCATCAGGTGTTTTGAATTCAGTTGATTTTCCTTCTTTGATGTGCTTTTGTTACTGTTGCTCTCCTTATCTTTAAAAATTGATTATCTGATTTTAATTGTGTTTAACCTTTATGCTCTCCTTTGAAAATGGAAACTGCAACTAATTTGAAGGTATTTTTATAACCCTACAAATTTTTTAAAAATATAAAATGGAGGAGGAAAATAACTTGAATGTCATGTTTGGGGATTTTGGGTAAGGGATTGACCCAGAGAAGTCTTGTGTATGGAAAATAAGTATAGAATACATTTCACCTGTTCAGTGTACATATTATTTGTTATTATTATTGTTATTTATATCCTGCCTTTCCCCTTCCCCTCAAGAGGCAGCCAAGGTAGGTTACAGTATATTTCTATGTATTAGATGTAATCCTGTCTTGATGATTTGAATTAGTTACCAGTACTTTCAATTATGGGTGTAATGACTTGCATTTGTGCTGATCAGTCTCCTTTCTGTGACTTTATGCTCCTTGTTGTCCTACTTGATTTCATACTGTGCCCCACTTCCTATTGTCTCTTGCTAAAGATTTTTGTGGCCTGATAAGAATAATCAAAGTGTAGGCTTTGAATCATAATAGCGATACCTGCTAAGAGCCTTCACTTGCCCCTGCAAATTGTCATACTGTATCTTTTTTTAATATATGACTTCTTGAAGAGAAGATCATTTTTAAATTCTGAACCTTGGAAATTAGGAGCTGACATTCTACAGAGTGTCAGACATTCTGTGCAAGATAAATTTCAAGCATCAGTAGTGTCTTCCCACTACTATACTAGAAATGTGATTATTATGCAAGCAAAGTTAAAGAGCACTTTTCTGCATTAAGTCATCTCTGATTTTTTTTTAAAGAAAGTAGTCTGATGTGAGAGCACAAAAATGCCTGTTCCTCTTCAGGTTAGCTTTGCATTGATTTCAGCAGAAGGTGACAATACCTTGACCATTCTCATCAGCACTGGCTGCTAGGAAGTGTCAAAATACAGAATGGATTCCAGTGTATAGTGATATGTCTTGGCATTTATAAGATCTTATGTCAGGGCAGCAGGAGAGGATAGCCCTTGCTTTCCCAATAGCAGTGTGGCATGGGAGTGTAGGGAGACAGCACAAGAGGCGGGCGATCCCAAACAGAGCCAGAGGAGCAGACACAGGCTTGTTTGTTGCAGAAGCATGTATTGGTAAAAGAGCCAGCAGAAGAGTAGTCAGTCAAAAGGTCCAGGAGTCAGGGATACAGCAAGGCACAGTCACAATAAGCACAGTCCAAGTCAGTACACAAACCAGCGGCACGACACGCAGGAACTCCACCATAACAACCCACATTTGGTTTCTGTTCTTGCCCCCATATATACCGGGGCCAGCCAATCAGAATAGGGTGACCTCATAGTCACAAGACTGTCTTGTTACCCTTTCTGATTGGCTGTCCAGTGGTGCATTGCACCACTCCACCATAGCCTACGTGACTCTGCACACAACTTCCCAGGTCACGTGACTCCTACCTGCAACAGGTGTAGCTGATTGCATCAGCATACATGTATAGTGCTGCTGTTCCTTTGCTTGCATTTCATACCAGGCCTGGACATCAAGGCCCCCCCTGCCACATCCTGGCTTACAACAATCCAGGGCCTGGGATGCCAAAGGCCTGACATTATACTCACAAAATAATTGGGATGCTAATTAAATACTAATAAAAAAAACCTACAATTTGTGATAAAAGGTCCCTTCTGCAGAACTGTAGAGGTTTACATTATATTCCATCTTAGATGTGATCTTAGAAATGCCTCTAATATATTATTTATATTTTATCTTTGTATAAAATTTTTCATCTTTTGGTCCCCAAGGAGGCTCACAATTTAAATTATATAGCAATAAACTATATACAATAAAATAAAACTATAAATTGGGCAGTCCAAAACGGCTGCTGCGGCATCCTATGCACAACAGAGCAAGCGTTGCTGGCTCCTCAGGGGAAGGGGACTTTTGTCCCATATCCACAAGTCCATAGATAAGTGAAACTGCAGATACAGGATTCATGGGTATGGGCGGCCCCTCTGCTCTTAATCATAAGATATGGACAAAGTGTCTATGGAAAAAAAATGCAAGGAAGGAAATGCAAGCAGTTGAACTAGTTAACCAAAACAATTTAAATGCATGTTTGATAATTGTTGCCCTGCTAATGCAGCAAGGCAAAAATATCCCCTAAATCAGTGGTTTCCGAAATGGTGGGTCATAACCCACTAGGGGAACCAGAGGGCCATTCCCCCTTAAGGGGAGTGGCCCAAAAATGAAGTGCTCCAATGGTACCACAGCAATTGCGTGCCTCTGGGAACAAGGGACTTTAAAACTTACCTGTAGTGTTGTGCTGGCCTCCAGCGGGATGCAGAGTTCTTGCAGCCCCCTCTGCGGACTTCCCCAGTGCTACAAATCACTCTGATTGGTGAGCTGTGTGACTTCTAAAAATGAAACCAACATCTATCTCTGAGTTATGAAGATTCTAGGGTTATATCAAACAACAGTAATATACTTCTTATATTTCTTATAGATATACTTCTTATAGAAAATGATTAAATCCAGTCTTCCTTATTAGTAATTTAAATTAAATCTATCCTGTATTTGATATACTGAACAGAAGCAAATGCATTCTACATTTAACACAGAACTGAAATAAACATTAAGATCATTGCATTAGCTCTATTCAAGTTGTTTCATAAATTAAGTTGCAGTAGACATAACAGTTTTCTTTAATTGGGAAAAGTTTCATGTAGGGCAAATATAATGTGTGCAGAGACCAGCATATTTAGCAACTTTGCAGAGAATTCCCAGCAAACATATTGGCTAAAAGAGAATTTGAACCTCAATGCTGGAAGTCAGTACCTGTATCCTGTTCTAGATTGCAGTATTTGACCTGTGCTATTAAAATTAATTCCCAAGTCAGTGATTGTGAATTAACATGATAAACTGAGAAAATTGAAATCATGTAAAAGATGTCATTTACTATATGTAGCCAGGATAATTGTCTTGTTCAGTATGGATATGTTTCCTGGATTTTCAGACAGTGGACAACATAAATTCATGAACAATAAAGATATTCTGCATATGTAAACAGTGCCTTGAAAGAATGCCTTATGAATTTGATTGCCACATATTTAAAACTTGCTACTTAAAGCAGACTACTGTAATTCCGATGACACCAAGTAATCCTCTTGTAATTGAGATGGCAAATGGGAATTTATTTCATGAAACTCATAATGATATTTCATTCTACCAGTTGTACTAACAGGTCCTCAAAAATGAATTGTCAATTTGCTCAGAGTTTTTGGAAGCCCATAATTTTGCTGGCTGAAAATTTTATTTTCAGCCAGAATTTATGGAATTCTGAATTTACGGAATTTATGGATCAGAATTTACAGATCAGCCCATATCCAGATCTTCTTCACCTCTAGAGAACACTCCATGGTTTCAGCTTCTTCCCCTGCATTAGATGACAAAGAATGATACAGCTGGTTATCATCCACATATTGATGACACCCAGCTCCAAACCCTTGAATGAACTCTTTTAGTGGCTGCATATAGGCTTCATATTAAACAACATGGGGGACAAAATGGAACCCTGTGGCACACCATATACCAAAGTCAAGGGTACCAAACAGGAGTCTTCCAGTAAAACCTTCTGGGACTTTTTGGCCAGAAAGAACTGGAACCACAGCACATTAGTGCCCCGCAGGTCCAGCCAACCATCACAGAGGGACATCTCAGAGGTGTTCTTGAACATTTTTTATTTTTTCACAAATTTCATTTTTTTCTCCAGAAGGGAAAGGGTTATGTGTTTTTCTTCCAAGGGCACTACTTGATTGTACTGAATGATGCTAACAGGTCCAGCAGGACCAGGTCAAGTCCCTTGCTTAGATTATCCACCAGGGTGACCAGAGCAATTTCAGCCCCAAAGCTTATCCTGAAGCCGGATAATCCATTTCATCCATGCAGTTGGTAATACTTCTGGGAAGTGAGGGAGGGCTGGGATGTGAACAAGTCATCAATACACGCATCTTAGATAGAGGTTCGATTGGACAGAATAAATATCTTCTGAACTGTTGAAATGTAAGGGAATTTAAGGAGTAAAGAGTAGATGTTGAACGCAAGTAACTGTTTGAAGTGGAGCATCTCATCTGAATGACAAAAAAGATGAAACGATTTTGGCAAGTCTTGATTAGACATGAATAGATTCAGGTGTGACAACTGAAGGCATAATTTTAGTCACTGGGAGTTAGAGGAGGGGCAGATTTTTGCCATGTTGTACATGGGCAAGTAACAACTAATTTTGACACTTTTTCTTGGAAAGGACAAATATGGCCACAAGTACCATAACAACAATGTACATTTTTTCAAAGAGATTCTGTGACATGTTTGCTACATCCTGACAACCATGCATTTAAGGCTTATGGTTCATTTAAGTGAGAAACTGCCTATTAGTGAGTAATTGTTATTGCAAAATATGTAAGCTTAGAATTCCATGGAGCAAGTTGAATTTCTTACCTGTATTACTGTACATTTCTTTTCCAGAAAAAAGTAATTGCTTCTGAAAAAAAAATCTCACTAACCTTTTCAAATGTCTTTTTCTTATAATTCTAACTTACCTGAAGGACAGAGCTTTACATAGTAATTGAACCACTAGTGCATGCAAATAGAATTTTTGTGGGATAAAACTATGGAATTGTAATAATTATCTGTGCTGTTGTACACAGATGTGAATATGAAGATATGAGACTCAAGTTGTTTGTGGGGGAAGGGTCATTATTTTTTCCCCATAAAAAGGATCAGCAACAAGCTAAACTTTATTGTGATATTTAACTTTCTGTCCCAGTACAGTTATCTAAACTTTATGGGATGAGGGAGTGATGACTTCATCTCCACCCTCCTCATTCTTATATCTGAATGATCTCATCCTGACTCAGAGACCTGGAGCAATCTCTAGGGTCCACTCTTGGCTCCTTGCAGCTCACACATCTAAAAATATGTTTAGGGAAGCCTGGCTAAGACTGACTTATTCACCCTAATGAGCCTTGGATAAGTGAGGTGGATATGCCCTGGGGGAGGTTCAGTCCTTCAGCCAAAGAGCACTGATAGGTTGATCCACAGAAAAACACTTCATTCTGTGGTGTTCAGAATAATGATGCCTTGGGATGCTCACCAATGCACTTTCAGGATCCTGTCTCTCTTAACTTGCATTGACCATGCCAGGTGTGGCTTACTTAAATAGTATTAAAACCAATAATAAAGTGAACAGACCAAAACTGAAAGAAAACTTCCTTCAATATAATGTGGAATATGCAAAAAAAGTCATTTCTCAGAGTCAGTTTAGATCTAAGTGAGGGATGGGAAGAAACTTACTTATTTGCAGTAGGTGACAGGTTAATCCCATGCTCTAGTGAAGGAGGATGTGCGTCATATCTACTGAGATGTTTATTGTAGAGAGGTCTTCATCTGTTACTGACTTGCATCCAGTGGCACCCAAGCTCCCCACTGAAAGAAAGACTCTCCCTTCTGACCCCAGTTTCTCCCTTTGATTACACCTGTGCCCACTGTCATGCTTTTTTTTTTTAAAGTAATAATTTTAAATGTTACATTTTCCTTCACTAGGACCAACCACAATGCAAGATGCCTTTCACCTAAAGATTTCTACCTTGCTCAAGAGTAAGTGTAAGAGTAAGCAATATCCATTGTAAGAATCAGGCAGATATTATCTCAGTCAGGTTTTGCTTACTATTATGTAAAACTGCCACTCTGATCTTGTCAGTTTTAGCACAAAGTGTTTCTAATAAGCCACTCTAAGTTGTGTTTGGAACTGAATAATGAGTGTAGAGCAGCTGGCAGATTCTGATGTAGTATCTTGTTCTATTTTTTCTCTTTTGGCTCTGCACATGCTTGTATACAGCCTTCCAAAATTATAAAAACAAACTGAGCGAACAAAAGACAAATCACACCCACACACATTCTTTACATCTTAAAGAATACTCAATAATTTGCTACTTTCCTACCCATTAATTATAATTTTGTTGTGTGTGCTTCTGAAGCACCCAAACCCCACCCCCAAGCTGACTATTTAAATGTTATTTAAACCTTGTATGCAACTTGTAAGTGAAAGATGGATTCGAGGATGAGGTGGGGTAGAGTTTGTAATTCTGTTTCCTTACTACACTCATCATACTCCTACACATACTCTACAATGAAGTTGAATGTGAAGATGGCTAGTATGTGTCGGTATACTCTCAATATGTGTAGAGTTGAGGAAATTTATTTATCAAGAGATGTAAAGGCTTTAACTTAAATTTTCCTATTCCATTGTCATGACTAGATTGCAAAGAAATGGCATAGCTTATACGTAATTCCAAATTTTATATATGTTGCTTGATGCTTAGTTATGGGAGATGTTAATGCTCATTGTGAATGCAGGTTGCTAATTCTTCAAATGGGATTAAAATAAAAAAGTGTTTTAATCTAATCTGGCGTATCTGTGAACATAACAAGCAACCTCGCTTGGCATTTTTTTTTCTCCATTCTTCTCTCGTAATGTGGTGCATAGTGAACTCCATTGGTGGTATGCAAAATAAATAAACGTATGTTTTATACTGGGTTCATTATTTATTAAAATATAAGAAAGCATGGATTCTAAGTCCTGTGAATTTCAGACAAATGTATACCTGCGAGCAGGTTTGCTTCCTGGGAGTACTGGACACACCCTCAGGCACCTTTGGCAAGGGGGGCTTTTGCCCAGCTTTGACTGGTGCACTAGCTGCAGCTGTACCTGTGTCAGTCGGATCTGGTGATGGTGGTCTATACCCTAGTGACATCTATGCACTCTATGTCTAGACTCTAGATTAGAGTGACTCTAATGCACTCTATGAGGGGCTACTCCTGAATACTCCTGAATGTCAACAGGCATGTGGATGCGGGAGAACCTGTGGACATTATATATCTGGACTTTCAGAAGGCGTTTGACACGGTCCCTCACCAAAGGCTACTGAAAAAACTCCACAATCAGGGAATTAGAGGACAGGTCCTCTCGTGGATTGAGAACTGTTTGGAGGCCAGGAAGCAGAGAGTGGGTGTCAATGGGCAATTTTCACAATGGAGAGAGGTGAAAAGCGGTGTGCCCCAAGGATCTGTCCTGGGACCGGTGCTTTTCAACCTCTTCATAAATGACCTGGAGACAGGGTTGAGCAGTGAAGTGGCTAAGTTTGCAGACGACACCAAACTTTTCCGAGTGGTGAAGACCAGAAGTGATTGTGAGGAGCTCCAGAAGGATCTCTCCAGACTGGCAGAATGGGCAGCAAAATGGCAGATGCGCTTCAATGTCAGTAAGTGTAAAGTCATGCACATTGGGGCAAAAAATCAAAACTGCACATATAGGCTGATGGGTTCTGAGCTGTCTGTGACAGATCAGGAGAGAGATCTTGGGGTGGTGGTGGACAGGTCAATGAAAGTGTCGACCCAATGTGCGGCGGCAGTGAAGAAGGCCAATTCTATGCTTGGGATCATTAGGAAGGGTATTGAGAACAAAACGGCTAGTATTATAATGCCGTTGTACAAATCTATGGTAAGGCCACACCTGGAGTATTGTGTCCAGTTCTGGTCGCCGCATCTCAAAAAAGACATAGTGGAAATGGAAAAGGTGCAAAAGAGAGCAACTAAGATGATTGCGGGGCTGGGGCACCTTCCTTATGAGGAAAGGCTACGGCGTTTGGGCCTCTTCAGCCTAGAAAAGAGACGCTTGAGGGGGGACATGATTGAGACATACAAAATTATGCAGGGGATGGACAGAGTAGATAGGGAGATGCTCTTTACAATCTCACATAATACCAGAACCAGGGGACATCCACTAAAATTGAGTGTTGGGCGGGTTAGGACAGACAAAAGAAAATATTTCTTTACTCAGCGTGTGGTCAGTCTATGGAACTCCTTGCCACAGGATGTGGTGCTGGCGTCTAGCCTAGACGCCTTTAAAAGGGGATTGGACGAGTTTCTGGAGGAAAAATCCATTATGGGGTACAAGCCATGATGTGTATGCGCAACCTCCTGATTTTAGAAATTTTACCTCCCATTTTAGAAATGGGTTAAGTCAGAATGCCAGATGTAGGGGAGGGCACCAGGATGAGGTCTCTTGTTATCTGGTGTGCTCCCTGGGGCATTTGGTGGGCCGCTGTGAGATACAGGAAGCTGGACTAGATGGGCCTATGGCCTGATCCAGTGGGGCTGTTCTTATGTTCTTATGTTCTTAATACAGTTCAGAAGTTGCAGTGGGTGCAGAATGCAGCAGCTTGGTTGGTAATGGGCTTGGCATGAGGAATCTGCTGTGCTTTTGCTCCAGCAGCTGCACCGGCTACCCATTCCTTTCCAAGCCCAATTCAAGGTGTTGGTGATGATCTTTAAAGTCCTTTAAAGTCCTAAAGCATAGGACTGGGATACCTCAAGGGTTGCCTTCCCCCATATATTCCTGCAAGTCCTCTTCGTTCATCAGAGAGAGCCCTTCTTAGGATACCTCTGCCATCTGAAGCCCCAGTGAGTTCTGGGGCCAAACATTTGCAAAATGGAAAGGGAGTACAGAAGGGTCTGCAAAGGGAAAAAGGTTTGCTTGATTTATATGGAAGCCTTGAGCTCTGGCTTACTTTTTATCTGAGGAGAATAAAAGGTTAACTTTGGCTGCATCTTGCCCTGGAAGGGTTGCCATGGAGACGAATAGCCCTCCAATTACCTCTGCATTGTCCTCTAGCTTCTCCTTGTGCCTGGTTTTTGGAACTTCCCTGAAAGACCCTGACCCCCTGAGTGACCTCAAAGATATGGGGAGGAGGTGATTTAAACTGGATTTATCAGCAAAAATTTCTCGCCTTATAAGTGAGTATCTACTTATACATGGGGTATCTACTTATACATGGAGTATCTACTTATACTTATTCCCCTGGGGGCTGGGGATAAGAATAGGCCCTCAGTTTGGCTGTACTTGTCCTAAGAGGCGACTAAACAGCCACCGGGTAGATGGGACTCGTCAGCCTGGGAAGGCAGCTCATCTAAGAGAAGGAAAACTCTGATCCCAAACCTCCACTGCCTTGTGGCTACATCCAGTTATGGAAAAGGCTTCAGGAGTCAACCTCGAGGCCAAATCCGGAGCTGGAGTCCCTGAGGCAGTTCGTGGCTGAACACAGTCACGTTCTGGCAATTCCTGCGACGCCGCTGGAACCAACCGTATTGGCCTCTGCCTTTCCATTGGACCATTTCAGCAACGTGGAGAGGGGGGATTTGCTGCATGCGTAACAGTCTATCCTCCATACCTGCTTTACCCAGGCTTCGCGCACTGGAGAGGACACTCTGTTCCAGAACTACCATTCAGAGTGTGACACCATAGTCTTCCAAGACTGAAGGATGCCGAAACTTATACATGATGCAGAAAGGGTGAATACAGAAGTTTTTCTCTCATCCACAATGCTGGAACAAGGATCATTCAGTGAAACCGATGCGTGAAAGATGTGTTATTCTTACTTTAATATTTATATATGGCTTTTCAGCAAAAGAAAATGGTTTACAGAGAAAATTAAATAAATGGTTCCCTCTCCCCAAAGTGCTCACAATCTAAAAAGAGATGCAAAAGAAACACCAGGAACAGCCATTGGAAAAGATGCCATGGTAGTGTGAAGTGGGATAGCTGCGCTCTGTCTCTCCCCCCATGCAGACTGCATCCAAGTGTTCTGCCCAGGCACTGAGCAAAGTCCTCCTCATTTGGAGCACAGGGATGCTCTGGGCAGTCGTGTCTGGTGCCTGGTGTCCCAGAAGGCTGTGTGACAGGACGTCCAGGCAGACATGACTGCTCAGAGTGTCCTTGAACGCTGAACGAGGAGGACTTTTTGCAGTATCTGGGCACAACCAAAAGGTCTGCTCACCCAGTGGACAGATCTGCCCAAATGTTGGATCAGGCCCCTGGGCCAGGGTTTGAGAAGCTCTGTAATAGAGTGATGTATGATTGAGAGGCATTGCTTTGCAAATGTAACCCTTGCATACTACTAAGATCTGCTTTGACTTCAAGCATTAAGTATTCAGCACAAAGAATTATTATTATTATTATTATTAACAGTATTTATATACCGCTTTTCAACTAAAAGTTCACAAAGCGGTTTACAGAGAAAAATCAAATAACTAAATGGCTCCCTGTCCCAAAAGGGCTCACAATCTAAAAAGAACCACTTTGTTGGATGAATTCAGGACTGAAGTTTAGATGCATGGATACAATTTCTGCCATTACAAGACAAGCAAGATTAGTACTCCCATTATCTGTAACATCATGATCAAGTCTAGTGGTAGTTTTTTGTTTGTTTGTTTTTAACAGCAAAGCTAATGGTCAGAATGGAGCAGTCAGGATTTAATCTTGTAGAACTCAATAGAATGAAGAGATTGTACGTTTTCATTATTTTGGAATCTACTGTACTGTATATAGGATGACATACCCGAATGAAAAAATAGATTTTGCTTCACAATCTGGCAGTCTTTTTTGTGGGGAACAGCCTCAAAGTATACATTCTAATGCTTTGCAGTTAGCAGATGGTACTGGTTGACACATGCTCTTTGGCTAGAAAACAACATTGCTTTGGTTTAATTTTATTTTTAACAACTAGCCTTAATAGCTAGGATTTATTATTGTAATCATAAGAACATAAGAACATAAGAACATAAGAACAGCCCCACTGGATCAGGCCATAGGCCCATCTAGTCCAGCTTCCTGTATCTCACAGCGGCCCACCAAATGCCCCAGGGAGCACACCAGATAACAAGAGACCTCATCCTGGTGCTCTCCCCTACATCTGGCATTCTGACTTAACCCATTCCTAAAATCAGGAGGTTGCGCATACACATCATGGCTTGTACCCCATAATGGATTTTTCCTCCAGAAACTCGTCCAATCCCCTTTTAAAGGCGTCTAGGCTAGACGCCAGCACCACATCCTGTGGCAAGGAGTTCCACAGACCGACCACGCGCTGAGTAAAGAAATATTTTCTTTTGTCTGTCCTAACCCGCCCAACACTCAATTTTAGTGGATGTCCCCTGGTTCTGGTATTATGTGAGAGTGTAAAGAGCATCTCCCTATCCACTCTGTCCATCCCCTGCATAATTTTGTATGTCTCAATCATGTCCCCCCTCAAGCGTCTCTTTTCTAGGCTGAAGAGGCCCAAACGCCGTAGCCTTTCCTCATAAGGAAGGTGCCCCAGCCCCGTAATCATCTTAGTCGCTCTCTTTTGCACCTTTTCCATTTCCACTATGTCTTTTTTGAGATGCGGCGACCAGAACTGGACACAATACTCCAGGTGTGGCCTTACCATAGATTTGTACAACGGCATTATAATACTAACCGTTTTGTTCTCAATACCCTTCCTAATGATCCCAAGCATAGAATTGGCCTTCTTCACTGCCGCCGCACATTGGGTCGACACTTTCATCGACCTGTCCACCACCACCCCAAGATCTCTCTCCTGATCTGTCACAGACAGCTCAGAACCCATCAGCCTATATGTGAAGTTTTGATTTTTTGCCCCAATGTGCATGACTTTACACTTACTGACATTGAAGCGCATCTGCCATTTTGCTGCCCATTCTGCCAGTCTGGAGAGATCCTTCTGGAGCTCCTCACAATCACTTCTGGTCTTTACCACTCGGAAAAGTTTGGTGTCATCTGCAAACTTAGCCACTTCACTGCTCAACCCTGTCTCCAGGTCATTTATGAAGAGGTTGAAAAGCACCGGTCCCAGGACAGATCCTTGGGGCACACCGCTTTTCACCTCTCTCCATTGTGAAAATTGCCCATTGACACCCACTCTCTGCTTCCTGGCCTCCAACCAGTTCTCAATCCACGAGAGGACCTGTCCTCTAATTCCCTGACTGTGGAGTTTTTTCAGTAACCTTTGGTGAGGGACCGTGTCAAACGCCTTCTGAAAGTCCAGATATATAATGTCCACGGGTTCTCCCGCATCCACATGCCTGTTGACCTTTTCAAAGAATTCTATAAGGTTTGTGAGGCAAGACTTACCCTTACAGAAGCCATGCTGACTCTCCCTCAGCAAGGCCTGTTCGTCTATGTGTTTTGAGATCCTATCTTTGATGAGGCATTCCACCATCTTACCCGGTATAGATGTTAGGCTGACCGGCCTATAGTTTCCCGGGTCCCCCCTCTTTCCCTTTTTAAAAATAGGCGTGACATTTGCCATCCTCCAATCTTCTGGCACCGTGGCCGTTTTGAGGGACAAGTTGCATACCTTAGTCAAGAGATCTGCAACTTCATTCTTCAATTCCTTAATAACCCTTGGGTGTATGCCATCAGGGCCCGGTGACTTATTGATCTTTAATTTATCAATGAGGTCTGAAACATCTTCTCTTTTAACCTCTATCTGACTTAACTCCTCGGTTAGAAGGGGCCGTTCGGGCATCGGTATCTGCCCGAGGTCTTCTGCCGTGAAGACAGATGCAAAGAACTCATTTAATTTCTCTGCCATCTCTAAGTCTCCTTTTATCTCCCCTTTCCCTCCCTCACCATCCAGAGGGCCAACCGCTTCTCTGGCGGGTTTCCTGCTTCTAACATATTTGAAGAAGCTTTTATTATTCCCCTTAATGTTGCTGGCCATGCGTTCCTCATAGTCTCGCTTGGCCTCCCCTATCACCTTCTTACATTTCTTTTGCCACAGTTTATGTTCCTTTTTATTCTCTTCATTAGGGCAAGACTTCCATTTACGGAAGGAAGCTTCCTTGCCCTTCACAGCCTCTCTAACTTGGCTGGTTAGCCATGAGGGCACTCTCCTGGATTTAGTGGAACCCTTCTTTCTTTGCGGTATACACCTCTGCTGGGCCTCTATTACTGTTGTTTTAAGCAGCCTCCATGCACTCTGGAGAGACTGGACTCTTTTTACCCTCCCTTTCAGCCTCCTTCTAACCAGCCTCCTCATTTGAGGGAAGTCCGCCCGTCGGAAGTCAAGGGTTTTTGTTAGAGATTTGCCTGGTATTCCTCCCCCAACGTGCACGTCAAAACGGATCGCAGCATGATCACTGTTCCCCAATGGCTCAGTAACGTTTACATCTCTAACCAGGTCCTGCGTACCGCACAAAATTAAATCCAGAGTCACCTGTCCTCTGGTGGGCTCCGTGACTAGCTGATCTAAGCCACAGTCATTTAGCACGTCAAGAAATCCGGTTTCCTTATCGTGACCAGAACACAAATTGACCCAGTCAATATGAGGATAATTGAAGTCCCCCATGATTACAACCCTGTCCTTCCTTGTCACCTCCCTGATCTGTTTCCTCATTTCAAGGTCCCCATCAGATTTCTGGTCTGGAGGGCGATAGCACACCCCCAGTATTACATCGCTGCTCAAGCCTGGTAATTTAACCCACAGAGATTCTACGGTGGAGTCGGACCCACCTTCAATCTCTACTTTGCTGGATTCTATCCCTTCCTTAACATAAAGGGCCACCCCACCTCCAACACGCCCCTGCCTGTCCCTCCTGTAGAGTTTATAGCCCGGGATTGCGGTATCCCACTGATTCTCCGCATTCCACCAGGTTTCCGTTATGCCCACTATGTCAATATTTTCCCTTGTCACCAGACATTCTAGTTCTCCCACCTTTGCTCGTAGACTTCGGGCATTCGCATAAAAGCAATTATACACGGAATGCCCCAGGATGGGCTGCTTATTCGCTCCTTTGTCCCCGCATCCTCTCATTGTGCCAAACTGTCTATCACATCCCATCTCCCTACCTTTCCCAATTTCTTCTCCTACCCTGCCTTTGTCTTGTTGTTCTCTAACCTCCCCATCCTCATCCCATAGGGATGAGGAGTCCCGAACCGGATGCCCCTCGGCTCCTGTCGGCCTTCCCCCAGGGATCAGTTTAAAAGCTGCTCTGCCACCTTTTTAATGTTATGTGCCAGCAGTCTGGTTCCATTCTGGTTCAAATGGAGCCCGTCCCTCTTGTACAGGCCCCGCTTGTCCCAAAACGTTCCCCAGTGCCTAACGAATCTAAACCCCTCCTCCCTACACCACCGTCTCATCCACGCATTGAGACCCCTGATCTCCGCCTGCCTAGCTGGCCCTGCGCGTGGAACAGGTAGCACTTCAGAGAACGCTACCTTTGAGGTCCTGGCTTTCAGCTTCCTGCCTAAAAGCCTAAATTTGGCCTCCAGGACCTCCCAGCTACACTTGCCCACGTCGTTGGTGCCGACATGCACCACAGCCGCTACCTCTCCCCCAGCACTGTCTACCAGCATATCATGCAGCTGTCTCCTCTCATAATGTATCAAAGGTAACCTAAGAGTTACAATGCAAGGCTAACAAGAAGTGGAAATACATGGTTTTATGCAAGGGCAGGAAGAATTCAGTACAGTGGGCATTTCTGAAAATTCAAAGTGAAGAGCCTGGTTTAAAGCAGATTTGCAGAGAACAAAGGACATGGCATATAAAATAGGTTATAATGGCATTACTTAAGAAAATTTATTCAACGAGCAGTCTGATTAAAGCCAGGCAACTTCACTTACAACAAAAAACATTAAGACAACAAATGTCCATCAGAGGATATGATGTCAAAGAGTTTCCTAACAGAGCAGAGTGAAACAGGAAAAAAAGTGTCAGAAATAAAACATGAGGAAGTATGGGGAGAAAGAGTATGTCTCTGGAAGTATTCTGGACTGATTTATGCCTTGGTGTTTTTATGAGCATGCAAATATGTTTAAAATGGAGTGGCTGTTCACTCAGATTATTGTACAGTCCTTTGAGCAGGGCATTAGGTAAATCTATGCTAAACAAGAAGATAACTGCTGGAATATGAATGTAATTGATGGAAGTTGGCTATCCCAGATGAGAACCTATTTGCTCAGGCCATGTTTTACAACAGCTCAATTCCCATTTAGCCAACTGGTACATTTTCTAAGTGCTAAAAAGCTGGAAGCTGCCAGTTTCTCATTACCTGTGCTCCTCACACATGAGGGGGGAAAAAGATCTAGTAGTAGATGCTTCTACAATTCTGAACTCACTTACTAGGTAGTGCCTTCTGAATGCATGCTTAAAATTGCATAGTAATAGCCTTAAAGCAACACAAACTTCTTAGAGATGGGAAGACTAAGAAATGCAGTTCTTGATATGGTTTCTTCAGTATAAAATAGGCATTATGTGCATGCACGGCTCTTGCCTATGCAGTCTTCAATAATCACATGAGATGGATGTATGGATGAAAGAACCACTTTATTTCTTCAACATACAGAAGAGGAAAAAGCTTGAGACCAGCAGCAGTTAAGCAGGGATAGAGAATAGTGCAGCGGCAGTTTGCTGAAGGGGCGTCAGACAATGGTCTGATCCTAGACATGTGATTCTTGGAGGCTATGAGCTTATCATAGTCAACCCCCTCAGGGGCAGAGGAAGCCAGACCACATAAACCTGCTGAAGCCAGTGAGCATTTGAGGTGGACCAAGCGATCTAGGCCAGGGACTACCCTACCAGCCCCTTACACTGGAGGGCAACTGAGGAGTGGGAGATGGTCCACGTCCTGCCTTTGCTAACCTCAGGGTGCACACCAGAAGCCCTCACCAACCTGCAAAAAAAGTGACAGAATTAGAAAGAAAAGAAAGAGGGGAAAAACCAACCCAATTTGGGTAGACCAAAAATACTGCCAAAAGCCACTTAAGCTGACAGAAACATTCCTATCTGGCCCCAAACAGTGACCAACAAGACCCAGACTGCAGAAACAGGAGAGTGGATGGGGGATCAGTAACTGGCTTGCAGCTCCCTGGCATACAGAATGGCTACCTAGGGATGGGCCGTCGGCTAGGTAAGCCTAGGCGCCGCCCCCACCCCCCAAGACCACCAATGAAACAAGGCTGGTGATTCTTGCATTAGGAGAGGCCAGCCAAATATGGTTGCCCATTAAGGCCTGACATTTGGTCATAATGAGATTTTACCAGTTGAGAAGAGCAGTTGCAGAAATTAGTGTGTGTCTGGAAAGAACATGTCAGTGTTGTGAATCTGAGCACAGGGAAAACCCACCCCCACACAGAACAGCACATACAGTATATTTCTTTTGTTTTTAAACTGATACAGGTTGAGTCTTGTTATTCACGAGAAATCTGTTCCTAGAACTCACATGGATGGCAAAAATAGCACTAAAGTAAATCCATTTCAAAAACAGTGTCCTTTTGCTCAGCAATTTAAAAACAGCCTTGCTGACTTTTTGTAATGCACACAGAGGCAATCAGTCTCCAGGGGCACAGAAAGGCTTTACTTCCTTCCTTTACAGATTCCTTCAGGGGCACAGAAAGGCAGGCATAATGCTTGACCCCTTCCTTTCCTGGGAGCCCAGCACAGGGAAAGAATGGAGGAGGTGATAATGATTGTGTTCTTTCATGTGCTCAGGAGGAAGGGAGGGGTTGCTTGCCTGAGAGCGAGGCTGTTCTATGTGCCTGGAGAGAGCACAATTATTGATGGATTCTCTCCCCCACTAACAGAGGCTATTGTTAAACATCTTTTTTCCTTTGATTTAAAGGGCCCTTCTCATTGCATTGAGATAAAACAAATGATGAAAAATCCGTGGATAATTAGGTTATACTTGTACTGTATCCCAAATCAAGCCTGTTATACAAGAGAACAGACTTGTTTCTTAGGTATATTAGTACAGTTTTTTTTCATAAACAGATACAGTCACCCCCGCATATCTGCAGGGGTTCCAATCTGGGTTTTCCTCATGTATATGGAAACCGCAGATACGGGAAACCTATATAAAGCACAATGCATGTCCCCCATGTCCTTCCACACCCATTACCTTTGTTTTCTTTATTATCTGTAGAAGCATGCATTTTCTTAACATAGGAACAGTTTCTTGCTTAACTGAGAAACACGACATGCAGGCAGTCAGTCTACATGCTAGATGGAGGAGAGATCTCACATCTGAAATGGTTTGTGGTGTCTAAAGAACATCACACACACATGCACATGTGTGCACACACATGCACAAAATTCTTGCTTCATCTTCTGCTTTCTCAAAGTCTTGTCCAATACAGCGTCTTGTCCACAGATTCCTTCAGATTTTTTGCTTTGCTCTCGTATTTAGTGTCGCTGTGAGGAAAATGGACTGCCAATAGTTATTTGGAGAATCAAGAAGAAAATTCTATTTGAACGAACAGCAGGGAGAGATGTGTGTTTATATGTGACTGTGATTTCTGAAACTTTCTGTGAGGACTGGGTCTAAAGCTTTACCATCTCATTTCAGATGCCTAGTCATTATTGTTCCAAGATATATTTGTTAGTGCCCTAAACAGTAAAAGACACCGTGAAGAATTTGCCAGCTGTTATTTCTGTTTGCACCATAGGGATTTTATGAGCCCACTGTAGAAGAAGAGCAATTACAAAGACATCCAAAAGAAAGAAGGATTGAAGCAGCTAACCAGGCTTTCTTGTTGCTTGAAACCAATAAATTGGTTTCATGGCTCTGCCGGAAGAGTTCTTGGCTATTAATCAGAACCTGGCGGTGGCTAGGAGTATTCAATTTTTTGTACATTACAAACATCCAGGCAGCCACAACAAATGGAAATGATGTACTTTTTGTTCTTGCTGTAAATTAAAATGCAGGATCAGTGGGGGGGGGGGGTTATATTGACTTTGTAGTGGGAAACTGAGGACATTAGAAATGACAGAAATTGTTAACAGTTCATCAGACTGTTAACACTGAATTTGGATGGCTGTCTTAAGTGGGTAAGAGATGGATGGAAATGTGGTGATCTTGCTCGGACCTTAACCTTTCCATTGAGAATGCCATTAAACAAGCTTATGTTTGTTTCTGGTTGATGTGGTCTGCTCTCAGTGTTAGTTGAAATCATTGTGCTTCAGGCCAAAAGCTAAGTGAGAAAAGCAGTGCTAATGAGGGAAAAAGAAGCCCACATTCAGAAATAAAACTAGGTAGGTATAGATAACCTCTCTAATGAAAAAAGCCAATGAGCTACTTGGGGGTGGATTAGATTTATTATATGCTAAGAGATGAGATGCACGGGTAGAAGATCAAGGCCATAATGTCCTCCAGTCATCTGTATTGTTATCCATATTATCTTGAGAGCGTTTTCCTCGTAGCAGTTACCTTCATGGAACCCACAAACTATTATTTTTAAATTATCTTCATCCTTAGTCTGGGGTATAGGATTTGCTGAGAGGAAAATAGCTACTTCTGTATGCATTCTGTCCCCCTTTCAGTTTTTCATTATCTCCAATCTCACAACACCAAGCACACAAATTGCTTTTGAAACACTGTTTTGTGGTTAAATGGTGGTAGGTTCTGAAGGGGAGAGCAGACATGAGAACCAGTGCTGTGTAGTGTCTTGGTATCTCTCCAGGGAGATTAGGATTCGGGTTCCAGCTCAGCCAGTCAGGCTGACTTGGGAATTCTGGTCCTGGCACTTTCTTGCAATTGCACCTCCATTACAGCATTGTTTGACTAAAAGGCAGAAAGAACAGTGTATGCCACTATTAGCTCCAGGAAAGAAGGGTAGTACAAAAATGCAGTAATTTGGGTGAACGTGGTATTACTAAGGTAGTATCCTGGCAGCGACATTAGGTCAAACTAGATGAACATGCAGATGTGTATGTTGACTTTTTAAAAATGGCACAGAGCAGCCATGTGAAACAGCCAAAAACCACAGCAGAGGGGGGTAGAGGGTCTTTAGCACTTGGCACGTGCTGCATTTCCAAGCCCATTCCAAGTCTTAGAACTTCAGCTAAAGCCCCACACCCCTCTTCTTGGATACATTTTTGAACATTCATGCTGCCTGTATGTAATTTCTTTTATAAACCTGAACTTCCATCCTTTTTTAAATTTTCAAAATAATAGCGTATGGCAGTGCTTCCCAAACTCCTACAAAGGAGTTGGGAGCACTGTGAGTGCAGGGGATGGGGGAAGGCAGCAACATGTTCCTGGGGATCATGTTGCTGCTGGGGATTTATTTCTGGCAGATAAAATTAGCAACAATGGTCATTGACCATTGCATACATCAGGGGTGTCAAACATAAGGCCCACAGGCCAAATGTGGCCCCCAGAAGTAATTTATCCTGCCCCCATTATAATTGGGTTCTCCCAGAATGATAACTGTGTTCTTTCATATCTTGAAAATATGAACAAGATTTGCATGTTTTCTCTTCTATCATTTGTAGCTAATGAGTTTTTGTATGAGAACAGAGTGCTTATTGCTGGCCATCATCTGCTTAATGATGTCATTTTTGGCCTTCAGCAGGCACCATGAATGCTAACTTTGGCCCTCTGTATGACACAAGCTTGACACCCCTGACTCAGCCTGTGTGGTGTCAAATATCACCTGAATGATACCTTCTAAAAACTTTCTTTAAAATTCTTATAACTTTAGGGCAGTAGTTTGGGCCACAGTAAGTGTGTGTGGGGGTGAGGGGAAGGTAGCACCTCGATCAGCTGGACTGCTCCTTTGAAGGAGTGCAGGGGCTTGCTGCCACTTACCACAGCCTCCTGGGGGTGTAGAGAGCCCCCATGCCAGCCTCCTTAGGGCTCCCCATGATGAGACCCTCAAAATTGCTTCCAGTATTTTTCCACTTCCAGTTTTGTATTTGCGAAACCAGAAGTGGTTGCCATTGCAATTTTTTACTGACTGCAGCATGGAGAGATCTGTGCAGGCCCCCTCCAGAGTATCACGGCGCTGCCTTCCCCTCTCCCCACCCCTTAAAGGGGCAGAGGCCAGAGCTCTCTGGCTGGGACATCGCAATGCCCCAGTTTGAGAACCGCTACTATAGGGCTTGCAATCCTTTTAGGGCTTGCAATTTAGGGCTTGCAATGTTCTTTCAGATACACCCTTCTCAAATCTCTCTTCCTTTTTGTTTGATACCATACCCTAAATTGTTGATCATATGGTATACTATAACATTTATCTAAATTGCTGGTCACACTGTATATTTGGATCAATCCTCCCCATAGAATATTTCCCAGAAATTAATATATTGAAATTTCTTTCAGGTGGCCATTTTTCCTGAGTAATATATTCAGCATAAGAACATAAGAGCAGCCCCACTGGATCAGGCCATAGGCCCATCTAGTCCACTTCCTGTATCTCCGAAGACCCTCCGGAGACGAGGGGAGCACAGTTCCCTCACCTCTGGAAGGTGCATAGGGGGCTCCCACATAAGAACAGCCTCACTGGATCAGGCCATAGGCCCATCTAGTCCAGCTTCCTGTATCTCACATCAGCCCATCAAATGCCCCAAGGAGCACACCAGATAATAAGAGATCTCATCCTGGTGCCCTCCCTTGCATCTGGCATTCTGACATAACCCATTTCTAAAATCAGGAGGTGGCACATACACATCATGGCTTGTACCCCGTAATGGATTTTTCCTCCAGAAACTTGTCCAATCCCCTTTTAAAGGCGCCAGGCCAGTCGCCATCACCACATCCTGTGGCAAGGAGTTCCACAGACCGACCACACGCTGAGTAAAGAAATATTTTCTTTTGTCTGTTCTAACTCTCCCAACACTCAATGTTAGTGGATGTCCCCTGGTTCTGGTGTTATGTGAGAGTGTAAAGAACATCTCTCTATCCTGTCTGTCCATCCCCTGCATAATTTTGTATGTCTCATGTTGTGAGCATGGTGTGGATCTGAAGGTATTGGAAATCTGTATTGCAAGATAAATGCTTTTAACTGCATAGACTTGCGCACGGGGATAGTGATCCAGCTCTAGTTGCATGCAAAGGTCATATGCCACAACAAGCTGCTCAGGACAGTTGTAGACAGGTGTAGATTTCCACATGCATCCAAGAAGTTTTGTGAGCATTAAATACTGGGAACAGCTTTGAATATTTTTTTAAAACAACTTTTTGATTTAAAATTAGTAAATACTAAAGTGCTTACAATTCTCTCTTATGCTCCAAAAGCATGAGAAATTTACAATTAAATGGATTCTCCTGATTAATGTCTTCCCTCACTTTAAAGGCCACTTACAGGGCCTCTGAGAGGAATTTCATCAGGGGGTACAAAGTTTTGGGCCCATTGCCAAAAGGGGAGGGGGCAATGGAAATAGGCAGAACGGGAGGCAATATAGGGCAGAGGGAAGGTGCTGACCGTCCTCTGTGTTTAGAGCCCAGGTCTATCAGGCTTCTTGATGCAGAGCACAGGTCTACCCAACCATGCGGCATTGGTAGCTAGGTACAGTAATATGGAAAACCAAACACACACTAAGAGTGCATTCCCAACCCCTCATGTCAGTGCTTTCCAGCACTGGCATAGCAGTTCCAAAGGGACATGTGCTTCATCCTGCAGTTGGGTATCACTCACGGAGGCCTCCTCAAAGTAAGAGAATGTTTGTTCCCTTACCTTGGAGCTGCATTGCCCTTATGTCAGTGCTGGAAAGTACTGACATAAGGGGTTAGGATTGCGCCCTGAGGGCCCAATCCTATCCAACTTTTCAGCACCGGTGCAGCCAATTGAGCTTACTTTTCTAGTAACTGGACTTTGGCCTTATTTGGTAGCAAGGGGAGAACAAGTTTAAAAAGATAAAATTTGAAGAGGACAAGAGGTGAATTAAAGCCGTTTTCTTTATCAGTATGCATGG
This sequence comes from Tiliqua scincoides, assembly GCF_035046505.1. Classification (NCBI taxonomy): domain Eukaryota; kingdom Metazoa; phylum Chordata; class Lepidosauria; order Squamata; family Scincidae; genus Tiliqua; species Tiliqua scincoides. Next base: position 197,290,422 of record NC_089822.1, read on the forward strand.
CAGATATAAAATAATCTTTATCTTTATCTGCATCAGCTGCGCAGGTTGTGTGTGTGTGTGTGTGTGTGTGTGTGTGTGTGTGTGTGTGTGTGTGTGTTGCAGTGGTAGGGGAACCAGCTTCTGTGTTTGGATCTTCTTTGCTAGATTGGGTGATAAGGTTTTCTGATTCAATGAATGTGACTTTCTTCTAAAAATTGTGCCTATTCTGCTTTATCGAAAGTTTTTTACCCAAATGAGTATTCAATCCTGAATGGAATGTTTCTGGCTAATTGCAGCATTAATTTGTTGAGGAACAGCTGTAGTTGTATGTTGTGGGACAAGAAAACATACCCAATGCATCTGTTTAAAGTTATCCAAACGCTTTTGCCCTATTTGAACCTTTATTTGAAAGCTGTATTCATTTTAATTGTGAATTTTGCTATTTTGAAGTTGCTAGCCAGTTGGTTAATTTCTGTTTTGATCTTTTATCCTGTTCTTCTAACAAGTGCCAGGTTGTCTGTTTTGCAAGCCCATTACCAATTGCCATACAGAAAACTATTCATTAGTACTAGCTCATGTTTCCATATGGCACACATTAATCACTATTTAGCTATATAAACAAGATCTTCCATTCTGTTCTTGATAGGGTTTCACAGATTACAGGGAACAAAGGGTATCATTTTAGTAAGTTACACCAGCATATGTGACTCTGCTAAAAGTAAGTGGCAAAAAACTCTGTTCTTTTCAGAATCTGATCCTAGTTGAAGGATTTCTCTGATGAAAAGGGGGTTTAAAGTACTGAGGAATTAGTGCTCTTGTATCTATTACCTTGTTTTGGGTTCATTGTTTAAAGAGTCTTCAGTTTGAAACAGCATGTGTTTGGTAGTTATTCTGGGACTGAAAATTTTCAAAGGGCTTAATAGCACCAATAAAAAGAAAATTAAAAGTCTGAAATAATGTAAGTTTGTATATAGATTGTGCATGAAGGCCTTTGTTAAGGAAGCCCTGAGTCTGCTTTCAACCTAGTTTTCCATCCTCGTTTTTTATTGTACTTTTAATCATGTTTGCACGGTCAGTTTACTGCTAGGTATTTCCCTACATATTTTGCAATATGCAGTATTTGCACAATGAATTGATGTACAGTAATCAGTTAACCCATTTCTGCCCAGCACATAGGTGTATACATTTGATGCCTGTTGCATATATGCAACGCCTTTATGAACAGAAATAATTGCCTTAGAAAGAATGCCAATTTCATTTTCTTTAGTGTTTATATTCTAATAGCCAATATAAGGAGCACATGGTGGCCATTCTGACCATGGAGGTAAAGCAAAACAGATTATTTCTGACTTAATCACCAAATTACATTAGAGAAGCAAGCCTCTTCTTGTGGGACAAGACTGTGTTACAGAACAATCCTATGGATACCTACTCAGAATTAGTCCCACTGTGTTCCTGGGATTTGTTGTTGTTTCAGACCTTTGGTAGATAGGCCTGTGAATTCACCTGGAGCTATTTATAGAGCTTGTGACTCAAAACTAGTTCTGTTCCAGGTCTGGGGGATTTTATATGGTTTATAATGAGGGTTGGAATCCTATAATTAGAAGGCAGCTCAGCCACCCAACCACCATTGAATTATGTAACTATGATCCTATGGAGAAAGAGTCAATCAGGGAAATGGTGTTCTGCTTTAAATACATTAAAGACACATTTGCAGTTGAAGAAAAGCTGGAAATGTTTCCAGCCTTAATCCACTGCCTTAAAAAAACTATTCTGACTGATCTTTTGATTATGTGATTGGACTTCTTGTTTAATTTAAAAATTTTTATTGTAATGAAGTGTTTGTTTTCTGCTAGTTTTGGTAACTTGATCACACTTTTGTTTAAAAAAAAGGTTTTTTATTTTGTGGTTTTATGCTTTCTACTTTGGCTACAATTTTGAGGGGAAAAGTAGGTTATGTGGTCATTTATTCCAGACATAAAAAGTTAGTAAAAAGGGGTTGAAAAATGAAAAGAGGACATGTCCTGGAAAAAAAGTACATCTGGCCACTCTAAGAGAAGGGAATTTATCAGGTGCAGCTTGTAAGATGACAAGCTACATCTGCTGAAATTTCCTCTTCAGCAAATGGTCTAGACCAGGGGTGCTCAATAGGTGGATCGCGATCTACTGGTAGATCGCGAGGCAAAATGAGTAGATCGCGGAGTGCCGAACCCCCCTTCAGGTGCCCCTGGGAGGAAACGCCGGGAGTAAGGCCCATTGTACTCAATGGGGCTTACTCCCTGGTAAGTGTGGCTAGGATTGCAGCCTCACAGCCTAATCCTAGGCATCTCTACTCAGGAGTAAGTCCTGTTATACTCAGTGGGGCTCAAGGTACACCAACATACATTGTACACATAAATGTTATATGTTATGATGGCGCGAACATTGTAAACAAAACTCTGGTAGATCTCCAGGCCTTGCTGGGTTTCAAAGTAGCTCTCGAGCCAAAAAAGTGTGAGCACCCCTGGTCTAGACCAGTGTTTCTCAAACTGTGGGTTGAGACTGACTAGGTGGGTCACAAGCCAATTTCAGGTGTGTCACTTTAAAATTTACCACTGCATCACTGGCAAGGACCCTTGTATGAGACCATGGAGAGCTGCTGCCAGAGGGGAGTAGTGGGATAATTGGACCAACAGTCTCACTAGACAGAACTGCGTAAGGCAGATTCATATATCTAGCAGATCCCTTGCCCTTGTGGCCTTGCTTTAAAGTTTTTCCATTTTCTTTTCTCAGTTTCTCACATGCAGGAGGCTGTCAGGAGAACATTTCAGGAGTTATGCTTTAATATGCAAAACAAGTTGTTACCCATTTTAAGCGCAGCCACAGAAGTCTTCTTGTTGAGACCCTAAAGATTAAACAGAAAAGTCATGAGCTGCAGAGAAATGCTGACAACAGAACTGAAAGAACAGATCCTAATGATTGCAAATAATTTTTACCCACCAGGTAAAGTGATTAGTGTGTTCTAGAAGCAACATGTGTCAAAAAAATCAAATGAATGTCAAGTGGTGAGGAAGGGGAAAATCCCATGATTCTCAAGTTCTTATCTAATAAAAACTGCAATTTTTTGCCTGCATGAGCTAGGGATGTTTGGGAGTTGTTATGAATTTTGAAAGAATGCTGAGTTTTTGATCTTGTCAGAACTGAAAGTACTTTATAAATGTCAGAGTTGGGTAGTGAAAATCTGGGACACTGCTTTGCTGCTTAGCTTGTGAGAGATCAGTTAATAAGGCCACAGGAGAACAGACTGCTGAGCTACATAGTGTTTTGGGCCTGACTCAGATGAGTGTACACTTTCCAGCTCCGTTTATAGAAAATTTCACCATGAAACTGCAAATAAACCATCAGCCATATTGATTCTGTGCTGCTTCTATTTTTAGGGAAAAAAGGTATTGTTTACTATGCATACTGCTTGCTCTGAGGCTCATTTAAATGAATATTTCAAAGGGATCACCCTGCACATGCCCAATCTCATCTGATCTCGGAAGCTAAGCAGGATCAGGCCTGGTTAATACTTGGATGGGAGACTGAGTGGGAATACCGGGTGCTGTAGGCTTATACCATAGTCTTTCGAGACTGAAGGTTGCCAACCATCTCTCAAAGGGGTCTTATTGCAGAGACTGCATCTGGGAATATATGTAAGGAACAGATTGTTATTAATGGAATGGCTGGTGCTGCTATACACAAGCACCTTTAAGACAGATTAAGAAGGAACATTTTTTTAATGGGTGCTGACATTATTATTAAAAGTTACCATTTTCTTGAGACTTGCATAAAGTGGAATTCAAAGGATATATGTATTTGTATAATGCTTTCTAAGTATATTTATTAGTATATATTTCACATGTTTTTCTTGATATTGTCTTTACAACAACCCTGTGAAGAAAGTATTATTGTCCCCAAATTGCACCTGGGGATCGAGGCTGAGGAGTGACTTGCCTTAAGCCACCTATTAATTTCATGGCTGAGCTGAGATCATCTGGGTAAGGCTTGATCCATGCTTTAGTCTCTTAGGGCACAATCCTAACCAGGTCTAACTCAGGAGTAAGTCCTATTTTGTTCAATGGGGTTTACTCTTAGGAAAGTGTGGTTAGGATTGCAGCCTTAGTTGCTATACTATAGCAGTCTCTAATTTTACAAGTTGGTATTCCAAAAACTGCACAGCCTTCCTTGGAGTTGTTCCTAGGGTTATGAAGTCCTCTGAGTTATCTTCTGATTTTTACACATAAAGAACCCTCATTGCTTTCTCAGCTCACCTCATCTCCAGTGCATGGAATGCTTCTTGTAACCCCATGAAACTTCCCTTACCTGTAGTTACTGTCAAAATGAGGCGGAAGAGTTTAGGAATAACCACAGGCTATTTTCCATATCTTTGAACTGCCTCAGTTTCATAGTTATCCTTTGATTGTGCATGAACATATGAAATCAAGCAGGCATTGTTAGAGGTAAGCAGCTGCATAGACAAGAAAAGCAGTACTGGATTATCAAAACTAATGCCAAAAAGGAGTCCAGACCACACTTATACAGCGAATTAGCTCCATAAGAATAAATTTCCAGTTTCCCCCTTCCAGAAATTCAGAGCAATTCACAAGGGATTTCTTGCAGCACTTTATGCATTTCTCCTTTTAAGCAATTTTTCAAAATCAATTTAACAAGACCAAAAATGCTATTATAGCTAATTTTATCAACTGTCACTCACTTGTCCAAATGACTGATTTTAATATGTATTTTGGCTTCAGAAGCCTTACTCTGAGGGTGTTTTGCAAGGGTAATGTCTTTCATCTGCTTTGGTGGCTCCATGAATTACTGGATGGGCTTTGTCAGACATCTGTAGGACAACCAAAAAGTTAAAGTTATGCTTATACTCTTAAGTATACTTTTTATGGACATTTTAAAATTAGAGCCAGTGGATACAAAGTTGGGTCCTTAACAGGATACAGTTGAAGAACATACCACTAAAGACTGAAACAAAACCAAGTGAATTCTGTTCAAGCTTATTAACCTTAAGATGCAAAAGGATGAAAAAAAACCAAATCTTACGCACACGCTCTGTGTGTGTGTGTGTGTGTGTGTGTGTGTGTGTGTGTGTGTGTGTGTGTGTGTGTGTGTGTGTGAGAGAGAGAGAGAGAGAGAGAGAGAATGAACAACATAAAAGATTGAAAAGGTACAGAGATTAAGCAGCAGGACAGTGGTGTACCTGGGGGGGGGCAATGGGGCAAATGCTCTGGGCACCAGACTTGGGCTGACAGTGCCGCTCCCCCATCACCACCGGTTTTGTCAGCACAAACTGAAGTGCTCTTACAGCAGTTCTGCACCTATCAGAGGGCCGTGCTTTTCTCCTCTCCTTTCTTTAAACAGGAAGAGAGGAGGGCGGCCCTCAGATTAATAGGGAACCATGCCGACAGTGGCAGCACTCCTGCAGCCACTGTCTTTAAAGGGGAGGAGAAGAGGGTGGTCCTCAGAATGGCTGGGTTGCCGGCGGGAAATGGTGCTCACGCCCTCTGATTTTGGAGGAGGAGTTTTGGAGGAGCTTCTAGCTCCAGTGGAGCTTTTTGCGCAGCTGCTAAGCGGTGCAAAAGGCTCCATCAGAACTTTTGAGCAGGAAGTGAGCACCACTTCCAAGAGGTGGGTGGCGCTTGCCTCCTAGGCACCACTGGAAGGGCTACCTCCTTGCACTCCTCTTTTTATTAAAGTAGGAAAGGAGGAGGAAGTGCAGAAGTTATTGCGGTGACAATGGAGGGGTGGCCCCTTCTGGGAAATGGAGGGGGCAGCCCCTTGCAGGAAAATTGCCAGGACCGCCACTACAGCAGGATACAATAACTAAAATCGGTCTGTCATTAAACTACTAAAAGCAGCATATTCAATCACTTAAAAGCTAGATGGCTTTATAGTTCATTTAAAACAGTCACTGTGGTAGCCTGACATATCTCCTCAGGGAGGGAATTCCACAATTCCTCAGTGCCACCATCAAGAAAGGCTCTTATCTGTGGTACCTGCCAACCTAATTTGAGTAAGTGCTAGGCCAAAGAGTAGGGGTTAAAGCCCACTGCTTGCTTTATTCTTCCTTGCTTTCTTGTTTCGCTTCCAGTTCTCTGCCTTTTTAAAAGGCAAGAGAGCGGGAGAAGGAGCAACCGTGTCTGCCACTTCTAGCAGTTAAGGTGGGAAGCTACAGCTGGCTGAGGTATGGTGAGGCAGGCAGTCTAAGGACCCAATAAACTGCAGCAAACCGCTGCCTGAGGTGATTGCCTCATCATTTGTAAGCGAATGTGCCTTTCGGGTTTGAAGACAAGGGACTTGCTTTGTTGCATTTGTGAGGAGCATCTCACAAATAAGAGTAATACTTATTACCCACCTAGTTGAATTCCACAGTGGTTCAGATTCTTGTATCCTTGTTCTGTTATTCTGAAATCATAGAGGTAGACCTATAGGAACAATTTTCTGTCTTGCTGCGGGTGTGTAGCTTTCTTATGTGCTTCTTGACTAGGGACTTGCAGCCCATATTTTGGCTGGCAAATTCCAACACACACAATGCTCCTGCAGGTCACCTAATCAACAGACTGAGAGAATCTATTTTTTTTTCTCCTGTGTCTCTCTCCCTTATACAACATCGACCTTGATGCAACATGTTTCTGCCTCCCGTGTTTTTCTCTTTTCTTCCACTTTTCCCTATGCCTCCTGCTTATATTTAACTTGTCACATTGAGTTCAGTAGGATTTTCTCTCATGTAACTGTGCCTTTGCTTCATAGCCTTGCTAACTACGTGGAAATATGAACTCCTTTTATGCTCAGCCAGTCCCACCAAACGTAGTACTGTACTGTCTCCTTCAACTGCAAGATTTCAAAAGTTTCAGGCTGCAGTCCTTCCAGCCTTCTTCCTGAGGCCAGGAATCTGGCAACCAGCATCCACTTGATTTGCCTCCAGTCCCCATTGCAGTCACTGACATCTCCCTGAACATCTTCCTTATCGCAACATTGGCAAAGTACCATCTATTAGCAAGCTAACCCCCACTTAGTACCCTCCCACCTTTGCTTTAGAAAGATCCCTACAGTGCCACCCCCCATGCTGTTGGTCTCAAATGATGTCTCCTTCCTTTCCCAGAATGAAACTCAAAAATACACTTCTTCCTGATTTACCACAGTTGCTCACCTATCACAGCACCTTATAGTCACATGCGTGGCACTCTGTCCAGGAAGAGGAAAAGAAAGCTCTGCTACAGCCTCCCCACCCAGTCTTTTCCTCCACAGTTGTAGTTATCTTTGTGAAGGAGGATTTTGTCATTTGCTCTAGCATCCTCCATATTAAGAGTAACTGCTGTGAACTGAATGACAAATGTGACTTCAAAGACAGCCACAGCTGCTTAGGGCCTGAAAGATTTATGGGGAGCAAGTGAAGTGGTCACTCCCTCCTGAAGTGGGTACTGGTTGCAATTCAATGCTAGTTATATTGAAATAATTCATGGGGCTTATCTAATAGCTTAGGTACCTAAAACAAAGGTGCTCAGTAGTGGTATGAGGGGTTAGCCACGGCCTACCTTTCTGAACTGACCCTTGAACCTTTGGTACTGATGGAAGTGATAGCACCCAGTATACCATCAAAGGGGCAAAGGAGCCCATGGGAGATCCAGTGCAAGGTTTTGCCCCAAGGCCACTAGCAAGCTAGCACCAGTCATGAATGTCCTGTACAAGCATTAAACCATTTCTGCCCAGCTTACAGGTGTACGCATTTGGTCCCTGTTGCAAATATGCAACTCTGGGCAAAAATGGCTTAAAATGAATGACAAAGGACGCAATCCTAACCAACTTTCAAGCACTGGCATAGCTGTGCCAGGGGAGCATATGCTGCATCCTGTAGTTGGGGAGGCAGTCATGGAGGCCTCCTCAAAGTAAGGCAATGTTTGTTCCCTTACCTCGGAGTTGCATTGCCTTTATGTCAGTGCTGGAAAGTTGGTTAGGATTGCGGCCAAAGTCTGCCGCAATCAACAATCTGCTGATTCATGCACTGTTTGATGCGAAATGTCCTGATCACAAATATAATGCAATATAAAATGATATCCTGACACAGAATGTGTATTTGATTGGACAGCAGAGCATTGAGGGCCGCAAAAATGAATAAATGCAGATGAGAAGATCATAAAACACGAAACAGTTCTGAAGGGGCATTACTGTGCTGCAGAAGTTTAGCTACAGCAGGCCCTAAACTTTTCTGCTTGACATTGCACTGTGTGCAATCAATGAACTTAGAGCATCTTTAATTCTCCCACAGCTGTTTCACAGCCTCCCTGATTATTTTGGACAAGTCATTTTGTTTTCTCTGCCTCTGTGTAAGCACTTCATTACTTCAAGGGGATGTTGCGAGGATGCATTAAAGTATTTGTGGCATCAGATACTATGTTAATGGGTCTATATAACTATGTGAGAGAAAGGACTTGGTGAATGAGTTAGTGGAACCCATGCTAAGAATAAAACATCAGCCTCAGACTATTTACTCTTCCTGCTTCATGCCTCTATAAAAGCAAGCAACATTCTACACTCCCAGGAACAAATAAACAAATCCTGTGTTATCAGAAATGTTTCCCCTCTACATAAAGGGAACGAGACGCAATGGGTTAGAATTAAATGATGCGAGTGAGTGTGCAGAGAGGACAGAAATGGTTTCACTGGGGAAAGTAATGCCACCCTAATCATTGGGTATGCTCTGTCCATGAACTACCATTTCACACGTTGCATTTCCCCAGTCAAGCAAGTACATGTACTCAGAGAAGGTTTTGACTGAATAATTTTGTATTTTATGTATTTTATGAACCTTGAGATGATGTGAGAAAAATGGCTGCTGGACCATTTATTGATTTGATGCTTAGAGTCTGGGAGGTTGAGTTTTGTTTCTGCCTGTTGCCCACTTCTTGCAGGTCTGGTGCCTAAAATGCTTATGCTTTTGCACAGGTGTTCAAATATTTTTTCCAGCCTTGTACTTGGCTGACTGATTTGTTTATCATTTTAAGGAAATTAATTATATATTTAATCTATAATTCAGAATAATTTGTCAAAAGTGCCAAGCAGCTGTAAACAGCTCAGGACGGACAAACTATAAGCCTTCTGATCTGTATGCTTGTGCCTCCTATAGGGAGCTACTTGAATCTGTGGGGCAGGATAAAAAAGAGGCAATATTGTGCTTCAGCTACTAGCAGGGCTGTGTGTGTACACAAATATACCTACCTCCTGAGTGGTAGCTCTGATCAGGCTGCGAGTACTTCCAGGTTCATATTTGCCTGGACAAACATAGACTCTGATTTTGGCTCTGTGGTTCCTTACTCTTAAGAACATAAGAACATAACATAAGAACAGCCCCACTGGATCAGGCCATAGGCCCATCTCACAGTGGCCCACCAAATGCCCCAGGGAGCACACCAGATAAATTTATAAATTTATTTAGCGCACCAGTCTTATTTATGGTATGTCTGTCTCTCATCCTGTTTGTTCCTCTTCCTTCTCCTTGTTCATTTCTCTTCAAGTCTGCCAGTGCCAGGCTCTGTATTCTCCTGCTTGCTCTTTTTCTTTGGTTCTTTCCCATCCTTATTCCAGCTCTTCAATTGGATTTCACAACTCAAATCCTGGCACGCAATTAATTTTGCTTCTATATTGACCCTTTGGTGGTGGGACTGCCCCAAAACTCCACTATGACATCGTTCTCAGTCTTCCCTGGGCTTGCACCTTCAGCTCTCTACCTTGTTTGGCTATTTACAGCCTAGCACTGACAAGCTGGGGCCAAACGGGTGCTTCATAGATCTGTGTCCAAAGTTCATTGCCACTTTCAGTGAAGTGCTTTCTGCCCATGCTGCCAGAACTCCATAGATTCTTAAGAGTAAAACAAAAATTTTACACAACTGGTTCTTAAAGAACATCCTGGGCCACAGACAAATTGATTGCACCCAGACTGCACCCTGAGAAGTTTTAGTATGAGCTTATTTGACCCCTTCCAGTATGCAAAATGACCAAAATAAACATGTGTTTTACTGACATCTGCATGTAGCACCTCTGACTACACACACACGCACACACATGCACGCACGCACGCACACACACACACACAACCCTATTTGTGTAAGAAATCTATTTACTGCTGAGTTCACCTCGTAAAGCCTTTCAAGTGGCTCTCAGATAATGACTATAAACAGAACCCTTGAAAACTGGAACATTCTCCTATGCTAATGAAACATAAAGGTGAGGTTTTAGTATTGTGATGAGGTCGACTTTCACACAAGCAAGCCCCCCTCCATGAGTATTCTAAGTTGGTGTGCTGCCATAAGAGGCTGGATGTTTGAAGCAGCTCTATTTCTTATAGTGCTAAGACTTTATGCCAAGATTTCTGGGACGTCCTTGAGGTTGTGTAGTTATGCTTCTCAGCTTGGAAACTGGGTCCCTCATAGTGCTATCCTTCCTCGTGTGGCAGAGACAATCTGTTATAGGACTTTTTCTGATTCCACTGTGAAGAATTCTCCAGATAAATTCTCCTCACTGTTGGCCTCAGGTATTAACCTTCTGTTAAAGTAAGAAAGGTGTCTGTGTTCACCTTCCTACCCCTGAACAGTCACATTTTTTCATGAGCATATTTTTGTGTAAAATAAAATCAATACATTGAAATAAATACAGGCTCATGCATTTCTGTCTTGAAGGCTGGCAGGTTTTCAGATACTTCATTTTTTCAGATGCTTCACACATATTGTAGCTGTCAGTGTGATTTAGGGCTTTTGGAAAGAGAGTTTCCTGTTTTATTTGTTATTTGCTTAGCAAAGCTTTGACTTTATGGATATGAATTTCAGGACTTTTTGTCAGCCAGTGAACCATTTCTCTTCAGGATTTCAATCTGTTTAGTCAGAGATACAGTAGCACACCTTGGATGTTCACTTGATTTGTGTATTTTAACCTTAATCCTTTCAGATAGCGATTCCAAAGAGAACTTTCATGCAGTTTTTTTTCTCAGAGAGGATGGAGAATGCCATCACACTTACTGATCAATTATATAGTAGTAGTGAAGAATATTGCAAAACTTATTATTAGTAAGAAGATTGGCTCCAGTGGCATACCTGGGGGGCAAGGGGGATAAATACCCTGGGCACCAGGCTGGAGAGGGGCGGTATCGCCAGCCTGGGCACCAGGTTGGGGGGCGGCCTTGTGAAGGCCTCAGAGGGCCAAAACAACCACTTCTGGTTTCCTGGAGGAAACTGGAAATGATTTTTTAGGCCCTTACTTAGAACACCTTCTGAGGACCAGGGAAGCTTCAGAATGCCTTCTAATGGCTTTAATGCACTTTCTTCTGTGAAACCAGAAGTGGTTTTTTTGACTCTCTGAGGCCTTTACAAGGCCTTTGGATGGTTAGGGAGGCGGTGCACTGTCTCCCTGGGTCTCCGAAAAGGAGGCAGGGGGTAGCATCTCGCTGATGTGGAGTACAGCAGCTCAGCATGGGGTGGCAGCAGCCTGCGGTTTTGGCCCCAGGTGCTACCACAGCCAGGATCGCCACTGTTTGGCACTAATGGTTTATTTGGTTTTGATTCACCTTCTGAAATTATATACTATTTCTGCATTTGAATGTTTTATATTATGGAACAAGTTTCTTCTGCTCAATACAGACTTTGGGGGGCTTCCTTTTTATTCCTCATAGATTGCTTTAGTATAAAATTCAATCCAAACATGTTTTGTAAAGGTGGTATATTTGTACAAATGATCTTGCAATGATTTTGATGTACTCCATCAGTGCATCCACTTTGCATAAGCTACACGGTGCTACAAATAAAAATAATCACCAAGATTTTAGATCTCAAATTAAATGAATGACAATTTTATATGCATGTCCAGGAATTGACTTGATTGTTGTTGGTAAGTGAAAGAAGCTAGTAGTTTTTCTATGTAATTACAGTTTATGGTTTAATTGGTGTATATATATGCATGTGCTTGTATTCATGTAGGCACGCATCCTCATGTGTGAATGCATGGTTGTATTTGGTTAAGTGACTAAAGGCCCAATCCTATCCAATTTTCCAGCGCCGGTGCAGCTGTGCCAATGGGGCGTGCACTGCATCCTGTGGTGGGGAGGCAGCCACAGAGGCCTCCCCAAGGTATGGGAACATTTGTTCCCTTGTCTCAGGGCTGCATTATGGTTGCACTGGTGCTAGAATGTTGGATAGGATTGGGCCCTAGAAGTCTAATAAGCCCCGGACTGTGTCCTCAACAATTGAATTCATCAACATCTCAGCCAATGAGTGATAAAGGCCATCTGTGCTAATTCAGATATGTTTTGAACCAAACCTTTCCCTCCCATGTTAATTTTCACATGTACAGAAATTTTGTTTGTGATGGTGGGGTACTTTCTAAAATGGAATCCCCATGAGTATTCTGAGATGGTGCCATTCTGTGAGAGGCTGTATATTTAAATTTATATTATTTAATGTGTACTTGTACATGTATCATATACCAATATAAATAAAGATAGAAACAAATATTATATGTTTTGTTCTCAGGAATATACTAATTAAGCAAAAGACTATACAAAACTTGCATTGTGTGTTCTGAAAAGAATGCAGTTTATTGTCTGCTGGGACGTTTTCACTAGGAAAATGTTAATACTGCCAGCATGGTTTGACCTGAATGTATCAGAAGGGCGAATGAAAAAAAGAAATATTCTCATTAATTCATCCTATTGTCATAATAGAGAAGCAAACATTTATAGTTTTAACTCCCTAAAGAGCTTTATAGTTGGCTGGGCCAGCACGGAGGCCCACGGCCAGCTTCCGTGAGCAAAATCCATACCCTATACTAGCTCAACAGGGTAAGTTTGCACTGGGTGGCACAGGGCGTGGAAGAGGGTGGTGGAAGGGCATTCCTGGAGTAGAGTGTTTTGTGGTGGGAAGAGGGTAGAACAGGAGGTGGATCAGGCCTAGGAAAGGGCGGGATTGGCTGTGGCAATGCACACTATATCTTAGCCCCCACTCCTGGGCCTGACATCCTTACACAGGTTGCTTAGATTTGTGCCAGCCTAATAGCTGGCACAGATCTGAGAAGCTCCATAGGGCAGATTTGGGCTTAACCCCTTATCCCATAGTGTCCTCCAGCCTGCACCTAACCTGTGCTGGATACAGCGCAACCCCAATGTGTCCTGTCTATTCCAGCACAGGTTAGTATTGGGCTGCTTGAGGACTAAAAACGTCAATTGGTATAACACTAACTTTTGGATAGTGAAGGTTTGGCTAACCTCTATGTTCAGAGCCATGCATTGACAGGATGTTTTCCTGTAAAACACTGTTATGTGCCCCACCCCAAGCCGGGAAGTTCTAGGAGCAGTGCTTTGGGTCAGTTCACTGGAGACTTATGGCATCTTTGTAGTATTTGCTTTAGTTACAAAACTACAAGCAAAGTGTTGTCCTCCACTTAGAGGCATTCCTTCAAGGCAGATGATACCCCAGAGAGCAACTTGGCCAGTTCTCCAAAGGCTGCACCCTCAAATCCAGCTTGCTCCAACTAGGAACTATCATCTCTCTTGCTGCTCATTCCAGTCTAAAATTGCTTTTTCTGACAGGTTCAGACTGCCAGACACCAGTCTTAGATTCTCTACTCCTGCAGCTAAATTGCCCATTTAAGAAATATCCATAGCTTTTAAAGAACCCGAAGTCTTTTTGCAATATCCCCGTCTCCATCTGGAGTCACTTTAGGCAAAAAATATTAAACTGATAGACACATTCAAGGTAATCAACAGGCCAAACCACTGATAAAACTTGGAAATTTAACCATATAGGTATGCAGTATTAGGGAACTTAGTAAACTAAACAACATATTCTGAAAACAGGCTTATAAAAAACTTTACAACTGAAGGAAGGCCCCAGAAAATGTGTTGAAATGATTGCTCTCTTTTTCTTATCAGTGTTGCTTGCGTGGTACTAGCAGACTATAGTGGTGGGGAAAACAAGAAGATTTGCAAGAATGAATATAGGCTGTGCCCAGAGGCCAAAGGAGGCATCAAGGCATATTTCTGGCACTGTCATGATGTAGGCAGACATTTCACATTTCTAAAAGAGCTTCTGCTTTCACAATAAATGGCAATGAAATGAAGTAATTAAAAGTCAGATTCTGACAGCCACTCTTTAAACACACTGTAATCAAACAACATAAGGAGAACACATTGCATTTTGCATCTTACTTTCCTCCACCCCCCTTTTTGAAGAAATGCATTATTTTGCTCGGCACTGCCTTGTGATCTGTGAATGCTTCTGTATGAGGCTGGTGCTAAAAACCAGTTTTCAATTTGTACCTGCACTCGCACTTAGCACCGCAGCAGTACTTGAAGCTGTTTGACAACTGTTTGCATGTGTACATGGTACAGCAAATCCTCATTTAAAATTGTTTCATTCAACATTTGTTTCATTTTAAAGTTGGTCAGCGGTTCTCTGACTTTTGACCTCTGTGCTGGGTTACCAGACATCCTCTTTTTCCAGGACATGTCTTCTTTTTTTAGTCTTGTGACCTGGAAAACAAATGTCCTCCTTTTCCCTGTGAGTGGGCCCCTGCAGGCAGTGCATAGCCTTCTTGTAATTAACAAATTCTATATAACACAGTTTCAAATTTAATAATTTGAAAGTAATTATTCTTTATAAGTAATATAGTTTTTAAATTAACCACATGAAATCAATATATGAGTGTTCCGGGGTTGTGCTTCCAGGTTGCGCAAGTCCATATCTCACTTCCTTGGCTTTATTGTGCCCCAGAATGCCTTGCACAAAGCATTCTGGGGTGCAACAATGCTTTGCAGCATGAGAGGAAAGCTCTCAGCAAGCCCACCACTTGACCGAGTGTTATTAAACCCATTATTAGTCTTTGCTTGAAGTTGCAGTTTCAAAGAACCTATCAGCAATTTAAAGTCAGGACTTGCTGTATGTTTAAGAAAGATAGGTTATATTTTTACAGTAATTTATTTTACCAATGATTGCCAAGACCAGTTCTCTGTAATTCTTGTTGATCAACCAGGTAATCTGGTTGGGAGTTCGAGAACCAGGGCAATTCTTTGTGGGAGTGGGGTGAAACATTCCCCAGGATTATGCCGTTGTGAGGGCTATTTTTAAATTAACTTACTTGCTGCCAGGGTGCAGGGACTCCACGGAGCCTTCTGCAGGGCACCCCATGGCTTGTGGAATGTAAAAAAAAAATTATTTTTTTTAGTAGTAGTAAACCTTTAATGGCATAAATACATCAATAAATAATAAATTACAAGACAATAATACCATAAAATATGTAACATAAGCGACATGAATTGAAAGAGAAATTTACAAAGAAAAAAACTGTTCGTCCAACCAGCACTATAACTAAGGATTCACAACTTGAAACCAACTATAGGTACAATGAAGAAATACCCAATGCTGGGAAAAGATTGGACGAATCACACATTTTGGGAGGACAATTTGACTTGTCTGAAAGCAGGAGTTTTGGATAGAATGGAGGCCTAAAAAAAAAAATTATTGTGACCCACTTATGATCGCGAAACCAGAAGTGGTTCATGATCTTTTGTTTACATTCTGCAAGCCACAGGGAGTCCTGTAGAGGGCTCTGCAGGGCTCCCCACATCCTCTGGACCCCTGTAGCAGGTAAGTTAAGTTATAAACAGCCCCCCTTCCCCACAGCGGCATGATCTTGGGGATTGTGTCACTACTTTCCACCCCACTCCCGCAAAGACTTACCCTGGTTCTTGAGCTCCCAGAGAGTTTGAGAACTAGTGCTGTAGTTCATGTTCTGGTTACTTCCAATTTGGATTACTCCAACGTGCTTTATGTGGAATAACTGTAAAGGCAATTTGAAAACTTCAGTTCGTCCAGAATGTAGCTACCAGAATGCTTTTTCAAACTGGCAAATTGGAAAATATCACAGCCCAACTCTATCTGCTGACCCCTGTCAGCAGAATGCATGTTCTGCCAGCGGAAGTGCCAGGTTCCAGGTGAAAGTGTCTGGATCCTGGTGTGTGTTGTGTGACATTGCACATACCAATGCCCCAGTGAGCACAATGAGGCTGCCATTGCTGTCGCTGGTGGCTGCACACACAGACTAGTGGTAAGGCCACCATCTGCCAGGGCAGATGAGTCAGTGGTGATGGTGGCAGTGAGGATAGATGGAGAAGGAGGAATAGGCATTTCTGGGAAGGGGGAAGAACCAGGCTGAGGAGGAGATGGAAAGCGGTGGATCCAGCAGCAGTGGTGCACACCAGATCTTATACCCTTCTTTTAAAATGTCCTCACCCCCTTCTTCTCCTCATACCTACACCACCAAAATAGATGCTGTGTGTCTGAGAAGACCCCTTGACAGCTTACCAGGAGGTAAGTACAAAATGTTTTTACGTACCTCCTGCAGGCCAGTTGTTCCCCCACCATAGGATGCAACACACCCCTTTTTGACATGGCTGCATCAGCGCTGGTGTTGGGGGACAGCATTGGGGCCTGCACTGTTGAAAACTGAGTCCGTTAGTTCTAGACTCAATTCAAAGTGCTTGTTTTAAATTCTAAAGACTAAATGGCTCGGGGACCAGAATTACATCCACCCACATGCATCTTCCTGATCTTTGAGATAATCTGAAGCTGAAATAATCTGAAGCTGAGGATCTGCTTCATGTCCTTTTGCAGTCTGTAGCATAGTGGGTGGACATGAGAGGGCTCCAATCTTGCTATATTAGTCATGACTAATTCCTTCTGAAATACCAGAAAAAAGTTAACCCTAACTAACTTTAACTGAGTCATGACCTTGTTGTTCCTGCAAAGGATTCTGAAGCACCTGACTTACGAACTTTACCCTTTTTATACATTTCATGATTGACCAGATTCTAAAGTTTGGAAAGGATAGATTGCTTTGAAAAGGGGAGCTCACTCTGCATATTGTATATTTTGAGCTGTTAAGCTAAGCACAAAATGCATTTTCCATAATTTGAAAATATCCGCCTCACTTTAATTTTGGTGTTTTGGACTTCAAAGCAGCTACTGGCAGATAGGGTTCTTTAAACACAGCTGTTGTTTTATTCCTCTCTATTCATTTCAGACTTGAGCGCTGTGGTGACAGTCATCAAACAAACGAGTACATGGAGATTGTGTCCATTGGCCTCTCACCTGACACACCCAAAAGCACATAGACCTCCCATGTTCACAGGATCATGCATAAGTAAGCCAATGGACAGGGTGGCTGAGATTATGTATTGTATCGTTTATAAATCACCATCAGTGATATACAATTTGAACAACATAATTCTGAGAAAGCAATAGTTACTTTTTATGTTTTAGCAGTACAGTATTTTATGTTCAGGCTTTATTAAGAATGGGTGCAGCTTGAAGTAATACAGAAGAGGCACTAATCATAGCTTTCATGTAAAGTATATACAGTGCAAGGCATGTAATAAAGCTCCACTTGATATTTTCCAAGGGTATAAATATTTAATGATTTTTTTTTTTTACTGTTTATTCATGAAATACTCTCCAGTCAGCTACAGCTGCTCAGTGTAAACACATGTATCTGTGGCTTTATAACAGAACCAGAGATACAGAAGATGAAGAATCTGAAGGGAAAAACTGGAGTGTTGGAATGCTGAGCCCCCCTCCCCCCCTTATTACAGAAAATTACCTGGCTGGTTGGCAACCTTCAGTCTCGAAAGACTATGGTATAAGCCTACAGCACCCAGTATTCCCAGGCAGTCTCCCATCCATGTACTAACCAGGCCTGACCCTGCTTAGCTTCCAAGATCAGATGAAATTAGGCATGTGCTACCTATAAACACCCATTCTGTAAAGAGGGGAAACTGTTTTACTCATTTTGTCAAAATAAGGAACTGACTACATAAAAACTGTTCCTAGGAACAGAATAGTTCAGGATTTTAGTCTTACAGGAGTTTATTATTTCCATGCTTGTGTCTGAATTTGAAACAAACTTCATGGAGCCTAATCAGACTTGCAAAGCTAGAATGAGTGAATTGATTTCTTGGTCTTATAAGGGCCATCAATTCTGTGCCCTCTTATAGTGCTGATGCAATGAATGTGAGTGTGACACAGTAAAAGATGTAAAGAATTTATGAGCCAGTCTGCGTATGTAAGACAGACACTTTCTTCATGGGGTCCATCTCACATATGAGACTATTGATAGCAGAGCTGAGGAATTAAAGCAGTCCCTCACACAGCAAACTTATTTTCTTTTTTATCTATATTTTTATTTTATTATACTAAATACAAATACAAACAGAAAAAAGTTAAAAAAATAAAGATATTGCAGGTTGTGTGGCAAATGCAGAAATCTCAAACTACATTTCTTTGTTCTACTATTAAAATCATACAGAAATTAGTTATCAATTCTTAAACAATCTACACTTATTAAAAATACATTTTCAACACCAAAAAAACCCATAAAAGTTAAATCTATCTACTCATCAAATCCATAAATTATTTGGCCCATTATATCTAACTACATTTCTTTATTCTACTACAAAATCATCCAAAAAATTATCAGATCTTAAACAGTCTAAACTAACTAAAAATTACATTATCCACACAAGAAGAAACATGAGAGACATGAAAATTCTCCCCTATCTACTCATCAAATCCATAGGTCAGTGTTATTCAAACTGTGACGCGCGGCTCGTTAGGGAGGCGCCAGGAACTCCAAGGGGAGGCTCGGATGTCCTCCCGCAGCGATACAGTCTGCACTTTTTTTTTAAAGCAGAAGAAACAGGAGTTGCTGAGCTGCGAGAGTGGCTGCTGCCGCCCCGCCCTCTTCTCCCTCCACTCCGAGGCTGCCGCCTTCTGTGTTCACTGCATGTTGTTTCCAAAGCTCTTCAACTCCAACCCCCATCTGGCAAGTACCAAGCATGCTCAGCTTGCAGTCCTTAACCCTGCTGATCCTTCTCTGGTTGGTTCCTAGTTTCCAGCCTGGGATTGATTCTCATCAAAGTGAAATCTCTCTTTTAAACTCTGCCACTCTGCCCTCTGCCACTCCCCCCTGTCAATCTCCAAACCTTCCTGCTTTCCTTCCCCTCCCCTTAAAGTTGTTTCCATGCAGTTGGCAAAGGGGGAGAGGAGAAACAAGCACACACTTTACTTGGCCAGGAGCAGAAAAAGGGTACTGCTTTTAAAGTGATTTATTAATCTTGTTGTTTGACTGAAGAGGAAAGGCTTTTTTTTTAAAGTGATGAATCTTGCTATTTGAAGGGAATACTTATCAGCCATTGATGAAGTGATTGCCAGCCCAATCCTATCCACACTTTCCTAAGAGTAAGCCCCATTGACTCTGATGGGACTTACTTCTGAGTAGACATGCACAGGTTTGAGCTGTGCATCTCCTGGTATAGGAGACAAATCAGCTTCCTAACCAAACCCTTATCAGCTCTGATATATTTTCATGATCTATTTTTGTTTTCCCCACCAGCTGCTGAAAAAATTTAATTTAATTTAATTAAAGGGTTCAATCCTATCTAAGGAGAATGGGAGAAATGACTAGTTGGATTGGGTCCACAGGGGTGTATGTGTGTGATGTTGGTCAGACTGATTGTTCACCAAGTTCATTTGATAAAACAATTCTATTGCTATGCTTACAAAGTTTAAAAAAATGAGTCCTGGACCAGACAAAATCTGCCTACTCCAGCATCCTGTCTCCAACAGTGATCAGCAGCTGATCATTTATAAAGCATGTATATTGCTGTGTATTAACAATATATTTTTAAGATCTGCATTTAATTAATGATATGATTAATATAGTTAATATATATTTAATATTTAATGTTATATTATAATAAATATAATATTATAATATAATATTTAATATAGTTAATATAGTTAATATTTCTGACCACTTCCTGTTTAATGATGTCACTTCCAGCCGTCAGGAACATGATGGAGAGTCATGGCCAACAGCCACGGGGGTCAAGGGAGCCACTGGCCAGAGAAGTTTGAGTACCACTGCCATAGGTTATTTAGCCCATTTTCCCCTTGGTGCCCAGTAAGTCCATGAATGGTTTCCAATTATCCATAAAATTTTTTACTGACTTCTCTTTAATAACAATTGTAAGTTTATCCATTATCCATCAAAACCTCTTCCTCCTGACAATGATCCTCTTGTATATCTTCTAATCTTCCCTCTTGTCCTACTAATTCTTCCTGTTCTTTAAATTTCTGCATAAAGTCTCTTGCCTTTTGAACCATATCCAGCCAGTAGCTTTTTGGTTGTCTATAAACCTGGTCAACTTCTGAGCCAATTATTTGTTTATCTGTTTATAAATACCAGGCTACCATTTGTTGCCTGTACCATTGTACCATTCGTTGTCTCAAATCTTCTCCAACTTCTCCTAAATTCTTTGGCACGGCGCTTAGTCTCAAAGTTTTTTCTTTATTTACTTGTTCCATCAAAGATATCATATCCAATGTTTTCTCTTGTTCTGAACTCAGGACTTCCATTCTACAATCAGTGATATTGACTCTGTTCTGGATCTCCTGTGTCTCTTGATTAATATGTTCGACAGATTCTTCCAGCTGAGCCATAGCTTGTCTCAATTCGAATTTCAGGTCTTTAAGCTCTTGTTCAACTGAGGGCGTAATTCTAACCCATTTTCCAGCTCTGACATAAGGCAGTGGCATCACTAGGGTTCACGTCACCCAGTGCAGGAGGCCAGCGTGTCACCCCCATGCAGTGGGTGGGGCAACACCCCAGGTGGTGGGCGTGGTGACCTACCATCACCCTGCCCCACCTGGTTTTTTTCCACTGTACCTTTTGATAGAATAAATATATTTAAACGCAGGTTGTTTCATTGCATTCTGCATGAAATTACACATTGATTGATATATGACATGATGGTGTTATTTTTGCAAACTATGATTTTGGTCACTAGTGGTGTCACCTCCCCCCAGGGTGTCAACTTACTAACACCTTATTGGAGCAGTTCTCAAACTTTTAGCACTGGGACCCACTTTTTAGAATGACAATCTGTCCAGGACCCATCATAAAACAAATTAAAATAATTATAAATAAATTAAAGTAAAATAAATAAATAAGGGAAAGCCAGTCCTGTTCCACCAAGTGAATTTTCTCTGTAGCCTGCCTGCAATAACACCCCCCCAAAAAAGAATCAGTAAGATTTTCACCTCTACCCAGTACCCAGTTCAATTTAAGTTCTTATATTTCAAGCATATCGCTATCAGGACCCACCTGGTTTTACAAGTCTGAGAACCCAAGCCTATGCCTGTCTACTCAGAAGTAAGTCCCAATATAGTCAGTGGGGCTTACTCCTAGGAAAGTGTGGATAGGATTGCAGCCTAAAACAAAAAGATTCACCTTATCCTGTCAAGCCTCTGTTTCATTATTTTTAGGGGGGGGGGGGCTTCGTTCTGGAGCATTTGTTGAGCTCCATTTGCATCAAATCAGGACCATTCTGGTGGCCTCACACTTCCCTTTGCCTGAACTGCCCAGCAGCTAAGGCACGTTTGCGTACTTGCAAGTAAACACGACCATATGGCTTAGTTTTGCGGTCCATATGGCTCAATACGTTTGCTAGCTTGGAGGGAGGGACCTTCTTCTCGGGTGTTTTTGGGGGGGCTACATTCATTGGATCAGGACCCTTCTGGTGTTGTTGGATTCCTCTCAACCTGCTCTTTCAGAAAGACTAAGGCACGTTTGCCTACTCACAACTAAATGCACAATATGGCTCGGTTTCACTTTCCATTGGGCTCCAAGCATTTTTTGTTTTCTGGTGTTTTGCCAATAACCTTTGATAGAAAGGAGATATTTCACTCAATGTTTTTTGCATTGCATTCTGCTGGAAATTCCACATCCAACGGTATATAACATGATGGTGTTATTCCCAACCACCGCGATTTTAGCACGTCACTCTCCCAGTGTGCGTCACCCCCCCTTGTGCATCACCCGGTGAGGCCCGCACCCCCCTAGCAATGCCACTGCATAAGGACAATGCAGCTCTGAGGTAAGGGAACAAACATAACCTTACCTTGAGGAGGTCTCCATGACTGCCCCCCAACTGCAGGATGCAGCCCATGCCCCACAGGCACAGCTATACCAGTGCTGGAAAGTTGGTTAGGATTGCGCCCTGAGTCTATTTTTAATTCAATTTTATCCTGAAACTGCTGAAACGGGCATTCCAGAAATTCCATATTAAGTTCTCTTTTCAGAGTCTGTATTAGTAATCTTGGCTGTTTCGTTTGTTTTGCTTTCTCCATGGTATTGGCTCTTTGTTCCGGTTTTCACTGGCAGATGTCACTTCTAATTCAAATAATTCAAGAACTTTATGGTTACACACTATATGGTTTTGAAATAAAGTTCTTCCGGTCTATAGTTCTTATACTCAAATTTCATAAGCTATGACGTATCACGTTAAAGTAAAATATAAACACCCTAGATATCGTAATCATTAAAGTCAATAAAAAGTCATTAATCAGTAGAAAAACATCCTAATAAAGTACTTGGAGACCATGTGGCCCTTAAACTTTCAAAACACATTTCCTCCTCACCATGCCTGCTGCGCACATTCCCAACATTCCATTCCTTCCCACCGATAAGAGTTTCATCTCATTAAAATTGTTTCAAGATCCTTTAATTAGCAGTCTTATCTTGACTGTCCAAACAACTTCTATAAATCACAGTATTTCTCCACAACTTGCCAAAGGGAAAGTAATAAATTTCAGGGTCTTTGTCTCACTACTGAAGACCGGAGCTAGATGTCTGTCCTTCTTGTTTTCAGTTCCATCTGCCAGAGACCTCAGAGCACATTGCACATCACATAGCAAGGCTACAGCATTCTCTAGTTTCATTTGCAGCAAAATTGTGAAGGCCTTGTATGCATCAGTGGTAGAAAAAACAATGTGAAACTTTGAAAAAAAGCTTTGTGAAACTGTTTAGAGCAGGGGTGCTCAATAGGTGGATCGCGATCTACCGGTAGATATTTGTCTACCGGGCTATTTGTCTATCTACCGGTAGATCGCGAGGCAAAATGAGTAGATCGCGGAGTGCCGACCCCCCCTTTCAGGTGCCCCTGGGAGGAAACGCCGGGAGTAAGGCCCATTGTACTCAATGGGGCTTACTCCCAGGTAAGTGTGGCTAGGATTGCAGCCTCACAGCCTAATCCTAGGCATGTCTACTCAGGAGTAAGTCCTGTTATACTCAGTGGGGCTCAAGGTACACCAACATACATTGTACACATAAATGTTATATGTTATGATGGCGTGAACATTGTAAAAAAAACTCTGGTAGATCTCCAGGCCTTGCTGGGTTTCAAAGTAGCTCTCAAGCCAAAAAAGTGTGAGCACCCCTGGTTTAGAGTTTTGGCAACTTTCCAGTTCCAAGCTCTGCTAAAAGGGGCACACACAGTCCATGAAGATACTACACATATCTTAATAGCAATCAGTTTAGACACAAAACATATAATTAATCTTCTGGCACCAGGTCTTTCCACTAAAGATATTGCTAAGTAACATTTCAACAGCATTCTTAATTAGGAAATACAAGAGTCTCACCATTCAGCTCCACCGCTTATTTACTGTATGACAGGGTGTTGCATTTTTTTGAAAACATTTATGGCACTTCATAAATTATTTTAGAGAGTGGAGATGATGAAGATGACGATAATAATAATAATTACACCACAGCTTGTATTACATTTACAGTTTGCTTCCAGAATAAAAAATTAGTTTCCGTTCGTAGAAGAGCTCACATAACTACTAAGCATATCTATTGATGCTCTTAACAATACTTCAAAGTAAGAAAGGGGAAAGCACTTGCACGCTAATTAATCAATTATACAGCTTAGCCTCACAACATTTCTGTGAGATAATGTATTATGCCTATTTTTCCATTTGTTGCTCTGATACTAAGTTGCTGTGTGAGATGGAGAGGGGTGTGTGTGTGTGTGTGTGTGTGTGTGTGTGTGTGTGTGTGTGTGTGTGTGTGTGTGTGATCTCTCTTGTTGGCAACCTTCAGTCTCAAAAGACTATGGTATCGCACTCTGAATGGTGGTTCTGGAACAGCATCTAGTGTGGCTCAAAAGGCTGATTCGGGAGTGACAATCCCTTCCACACTGGGAGCAAGTGCAGTCTGTCCCTGGTCTATCTCCCTGGCTATGGGCCTTCCTTCTTTGCCTCTTTGCCTCAGTCTGTTGGCCAAGTGTTGGCCATGCTGTTGGCCAAGTGTTGGCCATGCTGCACAGCCTGCCTCCAAGCGGAACGCTCAGAGGCCAGGTTTCCCACCTGTTGAGGTCCATTCCTAAGGCCTTCAGATCCCTCTTGCAGATGTCCTTGTATCGCAGCTGTGGTCTACCTGTAAGGCGCT
Organism: Tiliqua scincoides; assembly: GCF_035046505.1. NCBI lineage: Eukaryota > Metazoa > Chordata > Lepidosauria > Squamata > Scincidae > Tiliqua > Tiliqua scincoides. Next base: position 197,314,764 of record NC_089822.1, read on the forward strand.
TTCCTTGCACGAGTTCTCCATAGAGGAGATCCTTTGGGATCCGCCCATCATCCGTTCTCACGACATGACCGAGCCAACGCAGGCGTCTCTGTTTCAGCAGTGCATACATGCTAGGGATTCCAGCTCGTTCCAGGACTGTGTTGCTTGGAACTTTGTCCTGCCAGGTGATGCCGAGGATGCGTCAGAGGCAGCACATGTGGAAAGCGTTCAGTTTCCTCTCCTGTTGTGAGCGAAGAGTCCATGACTCGCTGCAGTACAGAAGTGTACTCAGGATGCAAGCCCTGTAGACCTGGATCTTGGTATGTTCCATTCTTGTTGGAACAGACTCTCTTTGTGAGTCTGGAAAACGTGGTGGCTGTTTTACCAATGCGTTTGTTTAGCTCGGTATCGAGAGAAAGAGTGTCGGAGATGGTTGAGCCAAGGTACACAAAGTCATGGACAACCTCCAGTTCATGCGCAGAGATTGTAATGCAGGGAGGTGAGTCCACATCCTGAACCATGACCTGTGTTTTCTTCAGGCTGATTGTCAGTCCAAAATCTTGGCAGGCCTTGCTAAAACGATTCATGAGCTGCTGGAGATCTTTGGCAGAGTGGGTAGTGACAGCTGCATCGTCGGCAAAGAGGAAGTCACGCAGACATTTCAGCTGGACTTTGGTCTTTGCTCTTAGTCTGGAGAGGTTGAAGAGCTTTCCGTCTGATCTGGTCCAGAGATAGATGCCTTCTGTTGCAGTTCCAAAGGCATGCTTCAGCTGGACAGCGAAGAAAATCCCAAACAAGGTTGGCACAAGAACACAGCCCTGCTTCACTCCGCTTCGGATGTCAAAGGGGTCTGATGTGGAGCCATCGAAGACAACAGTGCCCTTCATGTCCTTGTGGAAAGACCTGATGATGCTGGTCTGAAAGAAGAAAGAACCTTCTTTCAATTGTAAAAATCCCTATTTAATAAGGGATTTAAATAAGCCTGCCTATGTAAACCGCCTTGAATAAAGTCTTGAATAAAGACCAAGAAAGGCGGTATATAAATACCTGTTGTTGTTGTTGTTGTTGCTGAGGAGCCTGGGTGGACATCTTATCTTGGGGAAAATCTTGAAGAGGCCGTCCCTGCTGACCAGGTTGAAAGTCTTTGTGAGATCTATGAAGGCTATAAAGAGTGGCTGTCGTTTCCCTGCATTTCTCCTGCCGTTGTCTAAGGGAGAATACCATATCAGTGGTGGACCTGTTGGCTTGGAATCCACACTGCAATTCTGGATAGACGCTCTTTGCAAGTACCTGGAGCCTCTTTAGTGCAACTTGGACAAACAGCTTTCCTACAACACTAAGGAGAGAGATGCCGCGGTAGTTGTTGCAGTCACCCCTGTCGCCTTTGTTCTTGTGCAGCGTGATGATGTTTGCATCCCTCATGTCTTGAGGTACTCCACCTTCTCTCCAGTAGAGACAGAGGATTTCATGCAGCTCAGTGACGATGATCTCTTTGCAGCACTTTAGGACTTCAGCAGGGATGCTGTCTTTTCCAGATGCTTTGCCAAAGGCAAGGGAGTCCAGGGCCACGTGAAGTTCTTCTAGGGTTAGTTCACTGTCAAACTCCTTCAGCATAGGCAGGCACTCAATGTTGTTCAGCGCTTCTTTGGTGACTACATTTTCTCTGGAATATAGCTCAGAGTAGTGCTGCACCCAGCGTTCCATCTGCTGCGCCCGATCCTGGATGACCTCACCTGCAGCAGACTTCAGAGGGGCAATTTTCTTCTGTGTTGGACTTAGGGTCTGCTTGATACCATCATGCATCCCCTTGATGTTGCCCATGTCAGCTGCTATCTGTATCTGGGAACAGAGCTGGAGCCAGTACTCTTTAACACATCTCCTGGCAGTCTGCTGGACTTTGCTGCGAGCAGCTCGGAGGACCTGCAGGTTGCGCTCACTGGGACAGGCCTTGTATGCTGCTTGAGCTCTCCTCTTTTCCTCAATGACTGGTGTCAACTCCTCAGAGTGGGCTTCAAACCAGTCTGCCACCTTGTTGGTCTTCTTGCTGTATATGGACAAGGCGTTGTTGCAAACGGCATTCTTAAAATGTTCCCATCTGTTGGATGCGTTTGCGTCGGCTGGGCCTGGAAGAGGTTCCTCAAGTGCTCATGCAAATTCCTCCACTTTTCTCTGATTCCGGGTCTTGCTGGTATCAATGCGAGGTCTTCCTTCCTTTTTCATGTAATACAGTTGCTTCATTTGCAGTTTCACTCTGCTGCACACCAGGGAGTGGTCAGTGTTGCAGGCAGCACCCTGATAACTGTGTGTGATCTTGATGCTGGGAAAACCGGAGCGTCTGGTGTGAATCAGGTCGAGCTGGTGCCAGTGCTTTGATCTTGGGTGTCTCCAAGAGACTCTGTGTTGGGGCTTCGTGTTGAAGAATGTGTTGCTGACTCAGAGACCATGATGACAGCAAAACTCTAGCAGGCGTTGGCCATTTTCTTTCATCTTCCCAGTGCCGAACTGACCTAAGCAAGTGGGCCACGAATTGTTATCAGCACCAACTCTAGCATTGAAATCGCCGAGGATGAACAATGGCTCTTTTATGGGGATCTTCTTGATAGTGGTGGCCAGGTCATCGTAGAATTTGTCTTTGGCTTCTGCTGGAGACACAGAGTCGGTGCATAAGCATTGATGAGAGTGACAGGTCCTGCTGATGACTGGAGCTGCAGGGACAAAATTCTTTCACTTCCCACAGTAGGTGGGATGATGGATTCTAGCAGGGTATTTCTGACCGCAAAACCGCCATGTTCCCTGGTTTCCTTTGGTGGTTTTCCCTGCCAGAAAAATGAGAAATTTCTCTCCTTGACAGATCCAGAATCTGGCAGCCTTGTCTCTTGGAGGGCGACGATGTCCATCTGCAGTCTGTTCAGCTCCATGTCGATGACAGCTGTTTTGCATGTGTTGTCTATTTCTTGCAGGTCATCAGAGAAGCCAGGTGTCATTGTCCTTACGTTCCAGGTGCCCAGCTTTAGGGCAGGAGTTTTCTGTTTTCTGTTGCATGGTGCAGAGTTGTCGATCCGCTTGTCGGTTTTCACCCTAAACCCCACGCACCCCGTAAGGTTAATGGACTATGGCGAGGCAACACCTTACTGGCTGGGGACTGCCTAGCTCAAGGCAGGCGGTAGCTGCCCAATGAGATGCAATGATCTCTCCCACCGTCGGAAGCAGCCCCTGGTGTCACACTCTATGCCAATCGAGTGAAGACTTATAACAGGTAAACTGCTGCTTCCCGTGTTGTGCTGACGCCGTATGGCGAAGTTGGAGTGTCCTCTCCAGTGCGCGAAGCCTGGGTAAAGAAGGTATGGAAGATAGGCTGTTACCCATGCAGCAAATCCCCCCTCTCCACGGCGCTGGAATGATCCAATGGAAAGGCAGAAGCGAATACGGTTGGTTCCAGCAGCGTCACAAGGGTTGCCAGAGTGTGACTGTGTACAGCCGCGAACTGCCTCAGGGACTCCGGCTCCAGATTTTGCCTCGAGGTTGACTCCTGAAGCCTTTTCCACAACTGGATATAGCCACAAGGCAGTGGAGGTTTGAGGTCAGAGTTTCCTTCTCTTAGATGAGCTGCCTTCCCAGGCTGACGAGTCCCGTCTCCCCGGTGGCTGTTTGGTCGCCTCTTACGACTAGTACAGCCAAACTGGGGGCCTGTTCTTATCCCCAGCCCCCAGGGGATGATGCAGGAGTGGAGGGGCAGAAAGGGAGGTTTTGGGGGATGGAGAACTGCAGGGCGAGAGAGGAGGGTTGCGGGTAACGGAGGATTGCAGAGTAAGAGAGGGGATGAGTGTAATCCCCTACATACACACACATATATCTCCATCTCGCACAGCAACTGAGCATCAGAGCAACAAATGGAAAAATAAGCATGATAGATAGATATGTATATATACTTATAGCATTCCATAAATAATTTTGGAGAGTCAGTCTGATGATGAAGATGGTGCTGATGATAATTACCACTGGATCCTGAGTCTTTTCCAGGACAAGAAAATATTACTGTGTTAGCAGTAGAGGGCTCAAGCTGCATCCTAAGGATAACCCTCTGATGCTATTAACAATACCTCAAAGGTATATAGAGAAAAACGCATACCAATTAAGCAGCTAAACTTAGGAACACTTCTGTTTGATAGTGTGATGTGCCTGTTTTGTGGTCATAGGAAATTAAGTACATACAGTGTCAGGATAAGCTTCTCAGAAGTGCTTAAATCTTAAATGACATGAAACCATACATCTCACTTTGAAAAAACAAGCACACTTCACATCTTTTCAATCTGATTTTCTGCTGCAGTAATTTTCTAGCAACCCAATGCTATCTTAGTCCTTGTGCGGCGATTGCTGTATCCTGCTGGGGATTTTTAGCTGCTGCAGGTATCCTTTGGGTAGGGGAATATTTGTCCTCTTACCCTGGGTTAATCCCCAGCAGTCACTGTGAGTCTGTTCAGACCTGCATCAAGTTTGATTTGATCCATGCAAGTGAATTGGGCCTGGGAAAGGGGTTAGGATATGGTGTGCGCTGTCACTGTATCCATCCCCTTCCTGGTCCCAATCTGACCAACCCTGACCCCATCTCTTTTCCATTCTAGCTCCTCCTCCTCCTTCCCTATCCTCTCCCAACCCTGCACTGAACTTTCCTGCTCTGGCAGATCTCCCGATAGCCAACAGCATGTGTGAGAAGGCTCCAGATGTCCTACCAGTGTGTTGGCTGCTGGTGCTGTCACAAAGCACTTCACAGCATAGCATGCGCTGGTGGAACACATGTTTCACCGGTGCAGGCCCTGAACAGGATTGGGCCATTACTGTGTTCTGTAGATAAAAACCTTAAGCTTTCTGCGTGAGGTAACCAGAAACATAAACCAAGCTGCCCACCAATGCCAATCTTCTTTATGATTGATGCAATGCCATAGGGAAAACACTTTGAGAATGTGACCCAAGGTCCTGTGAAATGTACAAGGGATGTGCGACTGATTTAATTCAGTGTATAAAGTTTTGTGAGGTAGGAAACTTGAACTCCACCACGCGAAAGGATTTGGAGGAATTTGAGAACCAATACCAGTCAAGGTGAATATGTTTCTTTAGATTCACAATACTGCCCAACATGGACTATTGACCTAACTCTATTTAAGAGTGTTTCATTTATTTAAAGGGTTTGTATCACATATTTTCCCTCCCAGCCGGTAGGTACCCAAGGTGACTTGCATGCATCTTGAAAACAAAATTATGACAGTAATAAAAGCATTCAGCAACAGCCGATGCAGTAGAATGGTAAACATAACATCAACGCATCAGAAAATAAAATAATCAATTTCATAGTAGCAGAACAAAGCTAAATCCTCAAAGCCAAAGAAAATGTGGGTTAGCTCCTATCACTAGGAGGAATGCTATGCTGTGATGAATAAGGATGTTTGCTCCCCTACTGCTAACTATAAGAGAATCACCACTTTGAAAGGTCTCTCTGCCTAGTTAGCAATTGTCAGGAAAAACCAGAGCATCTTTGCCCCTCATCTTTCTTCATGTGGTTATGCAGGCATCCCCATGCCGGCAAAGAGAAAGTGCCATTCATTTCACATTTACACTTGGCAGGAGCAGCCAAAGTTTTCTTTAAAGAGCCCCGAATTAAACAAGTCTCAAAAATCAAAATCCAGACTCATCTTTTTAGCAAAGCAATTGCTCAAGCTTAAAACCATGGAGTCATATTCATTTTTCTATAAACTAGAATACTAGATACACTTTTGATACAGCCCAAGGTGATGTTCCTAATGCACATTAAAACATTTATAAACAAGTTTCTAAATGAGTATGTAACACACTGTTAAATATTTCCCAATTTAACAAGAAAATGATGTGTCCACATTTTGCTTTTTAAAATATGCTAATGCCTTGGAAAATTACAAGAATATGCATTCCTGTTAATTTTACATTATGGGAGGCAAGGGTAGGATCAGATTGCTGGGATGTAGTTCATTCATCTCTCTTTGTTTTGCAGTCTTTTAGCCAGCCACTGTCACATAGAAAACAGTGTCGGGGCTATCCACAATATGTCAGTTGAGCCATCTGTTCTCTGGAAGTCTACAGTCTTTTTGCCAGGTTAAAAAAAATATTTTCAGAGTAGTGTGAAGAAAACATACTGATTCCATAATATTCAGGAGGCCAGTGAATCAGAACTGCTGTCTGGTAGTTCTTGCATCATTTAGGAATGAATGTAATTTATTTTGGCTAACATTAGTTGCTAACATTCTGGGCACAGAAGAGATCTTCATTGTATCAGATTACTGCGCCTTATCTTCACACAGAAGAAACTGTTTCATAAATGACCTGGAGACAGGGTTGAGCAGTGAAGTGGCTAAGTTTGCAGACGACACCAAACTTTTCCGAGCGGTAAAGACCAGAAGTGATTGTGAGGAGCTCCAGAAGGATCTCTCCAGACTGGCAGAATGGGCAGCAAAATGGCAGATGCGCTTCAATGTCAGTAAGTGTAAAGTCATGCACATTGGGGCAAAAAATCAAAACTGCACATATAGGCTGATGGGTTCTGAGCTGTCTGTGACAGATCAGGAGAGAGATCTTGGGGTGGTGGTGGACAGGTCGATGAAAGTGTCGACCCAATGTGCGGTGGCAGTGAAGAAGGCCAATTCTATGCTTGGGATCATTAGGAAGGGTATTGAGAACAAAACGGTTAGTATTATAATGCCGTTGTACAAATCGATGGTAAGGCCACACCTGGAGTATTGTGTCCAGTTCTGGTCGCCGCATCTCAAAAAAGACATAGTGGAAATGGAAAAGGTGCAAAAGAGAGCGACTAAGATGATTACGGGGCTGGGGCACCTTCCTTATGAGGAAAGGCTAAGGCATTTGGGCCTCTTCCGCCTAGAAAAGAGACGCTTGAGGGGGGACATGATTGAGACATACAAAATTATGCAGGGGATGGACAGAGTGGATAGGGAGATGCTCTTTACACTCTCACATAATACCAGAACCAGGGGACATCCACTAAAATTGAGTGTTGGGCGGGTTAGGACAGACAAAAGAAAATATTTCTTTACTCAGCGCGTGGTCGGTCTGTGGAACTCCTTGCCACAGGATGTGGTGCTGGCGTCTAGCCTAGACGCCTTTAAAAGGGGATTGGACGAGTTTCTGGAGGAAAAATCCATTATGGGGTACAAGCCATGATGTGTATGTGCAACCTCCTGATTTTAGGAATGGGTTAAGTCAGAATGCCAGATGTAGGGGAGAGCACCAGGATGAGGTCTCTTGTTATCTGGTGTGCTCCCTGGGGCATTTGGTGGGCCGCTGTGAGATACAGGAAGCTGGACTAGATGGGCCTATGGCCTGATCCAGTGGGGCTGTTCTTATGTTCTTATGTTCTTATGTTTCTGTGTTGGATCCTACATTCTTGTATCTTAGCGTATAGCACCCACAATCTTGTGACTTTCATGAAGAGCCTATTATATCATAGTAATGATGGCTGACACAATGCATTATGTTATCATGTTATGCATGTGCCTGTAGCCAGAAGGCAACAACTCATGTCTTGGTATGCATTCGCTCATTGTTGGCAATTTGTTGGTGAAAGATGTCTTCTGCCCCTCTGTGCTACCAGGTTGTCCCACTACTGCTTCCTGTGCTACTGTTATCTGTTTGCTGTCATTGATTTGTTGCTTGATTAGCTCAGTCCTTGAGTATTCTGCTGTATACCCCTTATCTGTGTGAACTGTGATCTTGATTTTGACTTTTACTTGGTCACACAGTCTTTTCAGCCACTAGAGTTGAATTTGTAAGACTCTGGTATTAAGTATTTTATTTTCCTCTCCCTCTTTCTTCCCTACCTTGTTCCTCTTAGGGCCAAATCCTAACCAACTTTCCAGCACTGGCATAGCTGTGCCAATGAGATGTGTGCTTCATCCTGCAGTTGGGTGCCACTCATAGAGCCCTCCTCAAAATAAGGGAATGTTTATTACCTTCCCTTGGAGTTGCATTGTCCTTATGCCGGTGCTGGAAAGTGGGGTAGGATTGTGCCCTCAGTCAAACTCCCATAGAGAACAGTTCAAGAGGAGGAAAAGGAACCTGCATGGCGACTGTAGAGATAGGTGCTCAGACCATGACCTTGACCTAAGTCAGCTATTTCAACGATTGTGCCATGGAGCATTGGTATGACACAGATGGTCTGCAGGTGTGCCAATATATAGACTCCACAAATCAATTGATCTGGCAGGGCTTGTAGTACCCTTCCTGACATTATCTGGGTGATAGCATTAAGGCATTTGTGCTTGCTACCAGCTTCCTTAGCGTGATCCTCTCTGAATCTTAGAGGGTCCTAACCTGATGAACCATCCATAAATATATGTCTTTATTTAAACAATTTACATCTCACCTTTCCCTCCAAATAAAGTGATCAAGATGGCAAAATGGATATACCATGACTTTTCTCCTTATGCTTCTCAAGGCCAAAATAGGCCCCAATAGTGGCCCCAACTGGCAGTCTCTGGCTTGGTCAAGCATGATCTAAAAGCTAGGAATGTAACTTTGAGAGATGCTGAGCAAGCAGAGCATCCTTTGTTCCAAGACTGAGCTTGGATTGCAGATTCCCTGTGTAGGAGTTCTTGTTTTTCCTGTTTCAGCCTCTCTCCAAGTTCCTTTCCGTTCTGTCTCATTCCTGTTCCACCCAGTTTCTGAATTGTCTTCTTGGTTACGGTCTGCCTCTAATCTTTCCTGATCAATGTTGCACACTCTGGGCTGTTTCTTAAGGCTGACCCAGCCTTTGCTATTAAAAATGTTGTGACCCTGAAGCAAGTACAGTGTATTCAAGTTCACTCAAAGAAATGTTGCTCATAGTCTTGATCTGACCTTGACAGACAATAAATGTATGCGACTTGACAGGGAGGCCACTTTAGTAGTCTTGTGACTGCTTCTTTATAAATGTCCATGCACTCCATCCAGAGGCTGTGAAAGGCATGGCTGAGTTTTTACACTAGCCATTCCAACTGTAAAATCAGATATGAGCACTGCCTGCCTGAAGGCATAATCTGTGCAGCTTTACTAGGGTAAAGCTTTGCAGTGAGGATGCCATGATACCCTCATCCCAGCTTCTGGTGGTGCATTGGGTACTGCCACTGGTACTGAGGGTACAGGGGGTGGCCCAGCTGTGTGGGCCCTCTGATGGGCATGGACCCTTGGCTAGGCCTGACCTGGCTGACCCCTGACTCCTCTATTGTACTTGTGTTTCTTTCATGTCAATTTATCCCACAAATAATTACCTAAGAACAATTGTTTAAAACTTTAATGAGCAATATAAGAAGTGATAATTATTTAATGTTTCATTACCCTGCATATGCCCAATCTCGTCTGATCTTGGAAGCTAAGTAGGGCCAGGCCTGGTTAGTACTTGGATGGGAGACCACTTGGGAATACTGGGTGCTGAAGGCTTATACCATAGTCTTTTGAGACTGAAGGTTGCCAATCATTCTTCATGAGATGGGTGAAGAATGTTCTTCACGTGAAAATGATAGCAGAATTATAAACTATAAACAGAGAAGAACTGGCTTGAAACTGAGTTATATGAGTTGAGATGAATATTAATTATACTTGTCTTGTTTTTGTAGATGCTGTCTAATTCAGTCCTTTGAGAAGTTTGGTGACAAGCTTCTGGCTCTTTCCATGGCATTAAAAGAAATATAGGTGATACAGAGGCATCACTAGAAGTTCCAGTACCTGGGGCAGTGACATCAAGATGTCACTTCCAAGTTCTCCTGGAGAAGGAGGCACTGGCAGCTTTGCACTCACATTCCTTCTCCTGTGGAGGCTCCCTAAAGGTGCAGGAATGGTGAACTGGGGCGCAATGGTAAAGGAATGGGGAACTCGAAGTCACCGGTTCTTCCTCATCCTCCAGGGAGAACCTGGAAGTGTCTGCCTTACATGTTGCTCCCCCACCCCCGCATAGTGCCTGGGGCAGGTATCCCTCAGGTTCCACCCTAGTTACAGCTCTGAGGAGATATATGGATAGTCTATCACGATCTCTCTCTCTCTCTCTCTCTCTCTCTCTCACACACACACACACACACACACACACACACACACACACACACTTACACACATGTACGTGTGTATGTGTGTGTCTATAAAGCCTCTGGAACTCTCTCGCTGGATTCTCCAGATGAAGGGCATCCAGAATCCACAGATACCCTGGTTCACACATTCCAGTAGAACCCTGATGAGAAAATACAGGTCTACCAAACTTATTTAACCAAAAAAACTGGAGATCCTTCCTGTTTCTAATTTTAATAATCAGATTCTAAGTATAAGTGAGTCAGCTTTGCGTTTCATTTCTGACCTGCCAGTATTGCATAAATGCACATATTTCCTCTTGAATATCTTTAAAAAACTGAAGCCTTGAATCATTTTTGGCCAGTGGGAGATTTTATTCCTCCCCCTCTAATCAGATTGACTAGGATAGAATGCTCTTTCTTCTTCTGCACTTTCAAAAATAGTTGCTGAGCCAAATCATGTTGTGTGCTGGAAAACCGCAGGGTAGGGTGTTTTTCAGAAATGATTTGTGTTGGAGAAAAAGTAAATCAAAAAAACGGTGGTTAACTCATTGAAGGACCTGAGTTGAGATAAGTGATAACTTGAAAACTATAGAAACTCCCAGAGGATTTGAGGACTTTTGGGACTTATCTACTAATACATTTTTTCCCAACAGAAAGGACAGCAGAACTGAGATAAAATACCATTACAACCTTTACATCCAGCATATTTATGAGAGACAAGTGTATTCTTAGATAGTATATTAATTCCACCTCCTGTATATGGGGAAGTGGGAGGGTCACAATTTACAACAGAATGCAGTGGTTAGAATAAACTAGCACACAGAGTATTTCAGGCTTTGGCAAGAAAATGGTGAGACATAATAATAAGAAAATATATTTATGTCTTCTTGCCTGAAGTTCTTCATAGATGGCATTATATGTATGTTCACCTTTGCAAATATGTACTACAATATTTCTTTTCAAAAACTAGTTAAAATAAATATGATTTTCTAAGCAGCCATATTTTCTGCTGTGATTGCTTTTATAAATAGCTATAAATAGTTTGCACCAAGCTAATAAATATATGATAAATATGTCAATAAGCAGGAGGCAGGAGGTCTGGTCTAGAGGGTAGAGCCTCCATTAGCCCGAAGGTAACATCAGAAGGTCGCCAGTTCAAGGACACTGGCAGCTCCCTGAAGGGCTGAGAGTAGCGAGATCTTGAAGCAGCTGACAAGCCGAGCTGAGTGATTCCAACTGCTCTTGGTGTGAGCAAGAAGCGTCTTGGCTGCCCTCCATGTGAGAGATGGAGCTGCTTGTCAGCCTGCGTGGGAGAACAGGAGGCCAGAAGTGAGACCAAACCAGGAAGATCCATTCTGAAATATTGTTGGTTCTTGAAAGAGAGAACATCTATGATTGTAAAAATCCCCTTGAGGGATTTCGAAACACCTGCCTATGTAAACTGCCTTGAATAAAGTCAGAGGAGTAATCCAATGACCGGGTTATTACTACTACTACTACTACTACTACTACTACTATTATTGTTATTAATAAGCACTTAATTTCTCAGAGACCAATAGGTTATAAGGCATTTACCAAAATGTCTTGTAGCCATACTTTCAGTTGCTGCATTTATAACCTTTATAACCTAACCTAGTGTTTCCCTAACAGTGGACCCACCACCAGTGGCTCACAACCTGATTGTTGGTGGGTTGCAAAACTGAAACTGACAATCTGATAACTGACAAGAAAAATGCATTGAGCCCTATGGAAAGTGAAACTGAGCTGCATGTGCCTGTTAACTCATGAGTAGGTCTGTGCAGTCGGGGTTCATGCCAGGGTATATTCCCTCCTCCGCAGTCAGAAGTTGGATCATCCTGGTCTAAACAAGAATGTTGTTTGCTTAAAATGTGTGCTAGGCTGTTCAATACTAGTTTGATGTCTTTTCTGTCACTTCTTTTTTTCTTTTTTTTTTTAAAGCTCTTAAGAGTTGAGTGGCTGTGCTGTCATGATTTTTCCCTCTGGAGTAAAGCTCCCACTGAGGTGGCACACTGATGTTTTCTGAATATTTACCAGAGAAGAGCTGTTGTGCCTTCACCAAGGGAGAAGCCTATTTGACTTGCATCTGAGATTCACGTATCCTCTCTGGCTTTTAAGCAATGTGCATGTGGTTTTCAGCAGTGTTCTCAAACTGAATTAAATGCACATTTTTTTGTGTGTTCCACTACGTTTGTAGCTTTCGATATTTCACTACATGAATAAGCTTTTCCCCACCAACTTTATTTGTATTGCAGTCATATAGTGAAATATTATCTTGCTATTTTGAATATCACTTAAGTTCTTTAATATATATTACTATTCTGCAGCATATTTGAAGTGATCATACTTTGTATGCATTTTTGTGTTCAGAGTATGCTTCTTCTGCATATTCAAGGGAGAGAAATCTTTTTCTCATACAAATTGAATCCTTAATGCTTTGTGAGCTTGTCTGCTGCTAGTGTTTTCCACATTTTAGGAAAGATTTAGATAGTTTCAGGCTCCAAGGCAGTTTACAAAATAAAGTATAACACAGTATGTAATAAAAACTTAATATACAATAACCAGTAACAGTCAAAAATGGAACAGCAGCACCAAACAGAAGACAAGCATATCACAAATATACACAGTTGGCTTCTAAACTCTCTACCAAAAATATGTTCTTATACATTTAAAAGCTACCAATTAGTTGCTAATATGTCTGCTTATATGTAATATAGTGAACAGAAGTCCTGCTGAATCACAGCAAAGGACAATCTAGTCCAGCGTTCTGTTTTCCACAGTGGCCCACCAGTTGCCTCTGGGAAGCACACAAGCAGGAGAAAAAGGCATGCTTCTGCCCTACCATTGGTCTCCTATAACTGGTAGAGGCCTGCTCACTAGGGTTCGCATCACCCAGTGCAGGATGCCAGTGTGTCACCAACCATGCAGTGGGCGGGGCAACACCCCAGGTGGTGGGCGTGGTGATGTACCATCACTCCGCCCCCACTGGTTTTTGGCTGTACCTTTTGATAGAACAGAGATAGAACACTTTCTGCATGAAATTACACATTGATTGATATATAACGATGATATTATTCCTCCAAACTGTGATTTTATTGATTTTGGTCACTAGTAGTGTCACACACGCCCCCAGGGTGTCAACTTACTAACACCTTATTGCAGCAGTTCTCTAACTTTTAGCACTGGGACCCACTTTTTAGAATGAAAATCTGTCCAATATCCAATAGAAGTGATGTCAGGGTGGAAGTGACATCATCAGGCAAATTAAAATAAATAGGTATAAAGCTTTTAATTGTTGACAGGCTGGCTGGCGTTCTTGCTTTTTATATGAAAATCCATGGGGTTTGTTTGTTTTTAGATTTTTTAATTATTGTAAATTGTTTTTTAATGTATTTTTAAGGTGTTTGTAAGCCGCCTTGTGTGCCCATTGGGCAAAAAGGCGGGGTATAAATTAATAAAATAATAATAATAATAATAAATAATTAAAGGAAAACAATTAAATAAGCAGAAGCAAGCCCTGTTCCACCAAGCGAATTTTGCCTGTAGCCTGCCTGCAATAACACCCCCCTCCAAAACCAGTAAGGTTTTCAGCCCTACCCAGTTCAATTTTAAGAACTTCTATTTAAACCAGATCACTGTCAGGATCCACCTGGCTTTGCAAGTCTCAAAAAGGTTCACCTTATCAGCTGAAGCCTCTGTTTTGATCCTTTTTAGTGGGGGGGGGGGGAGTTTTTGGCCATAACTTTTGGTAGAGAGGAGATATTTCACTCTGGTTTTTTTGCATTGCATTCCACTTGAAATTCCGCATCCAATGGTGTATAATATGATGGAGTTACTCACCACCACTGTGATTTTAGCGCGTCACTCCCCAGTGCTTGTAACCCCTACTGCGTGCATCACCCGGTGCTGCCTGCACCCCCCTAGCAATGCCACTGGGCCTGCTGCTGCTGAGGTAGTATATAGTAAGATTTTTGTTGTTGTTAAAAATACATAAAAACACCACCATTTTGTGTTTAAAATGTCCAAATAAAAACACAACACACCACATTTTGGTGTTTAAGATATTTTCCAGAAATTAAAATAGATTGCATTTCTAATTAGAAATAATACAGTGGCTGCATCTGCTGACACTATATCACCTCTATTTCTTACCCAGTACACTATTAAAATGTTTAAAATGAATAGAAATGAGAACTTTGAATAAAAACACATAACACTGCTTTCTGCCGTTCAAATCATGAAATCTGCGAAAAAAACCATTTTCAAACACCCCTATGTATAGTCATCATGACTAGTAATCATTGATAGACCACCCTCCATGAACTTGTTCCATCGCCTGTTAAGGCTGTCCAAGCTAGTGGCCATCACCATATCTTGTGGCGACATCTTGTGTAATCTAACTGAAGCACTTGTCAGCCGAACCAAAGGATCTGGTGGGATTTGGATCACTGTAATCTGTCTTCCAATAAGTGACTATTTTAAGCCACATACGACATATGTGGGAAAACTGTTTCCTTTCTCAGTAGGGTCTCCAGCATCAATCTGTTGCTGTTAGTACATAGTTAAGTGCAGGTCGGCAAATGTGATTGTAAATGGTCTAGAAATAACTATAATTATGTCATAAACAATTGGGGGTACTAGCATTTTATCATTATGGTTGTCCAGTGCCAAGGGACCCATTTCCTTACCATTAAGTAGCTTTTATAATTTTTTTAATAAATGACCCCTTCTGCTATTACCTTAGTGGTGTAATAATAATGCTTAACATTTATATAGTGCTTTTTGAGTGTTCAAAGTACTTCACATGAATTATCTTTACAATACCCCTTGTAATTAAGCAGTAATGGTGCCAGGCCTAAGGCCAAGCTCAGATGAGAGGCACCCCATAGGATTGCTTCTTTTTGTTTCCCTGACTGGGTCAGGGAAGTGAAGAGTAGTGATATTAGTGTAGGGCACCTCTTCCTCATCATTCCAACTGAAGGAGAGACACTTTCTGAGATTGCTGCTCTCCATTTCTGTGACCAGGCTGGGAAAACCGAGCGGAGCAATCTCAGCTGAAAGAGGAATCGCTTCTTTAGTAATGCTGGATACTGACAGAGAGGAGCACTCCATTAAGTTAACTCCACTCATGGCCCAACCCTGTGAGGCCATACTGCCCCTGAAAATAGTGTTCTGGTGGTGGTCGATGCTTTACAGCAGCAGTTGTCAAACTTACTGCTGCGACATGCTCAGAACCCAGAAGTGAGTGAAGACGCAAAACGCATCATACGGTGACATCACCATATTCACTTCCTGGGATGGAGGCCTAACACAAGCCTCCAAAGAGTGGTAAGAAGGTCAGGGTAGGCAAGCCGTTTTTTTTGTAGTGTGCTGTTTTCCTGCATTGCAGCTCTGCCCCTGTGCTGAACCTCCTGCCACTGTCTGAACGCTTATGCTGCAGTCTTGCTGTCAGGCAATACATGGCTTGCAACGCTTGTGATGCGCAAATTGATAACCTCTGCTTTACAGCATTGTAAAAGGTGCTCTGGAAGTGCATGGAGCCATGAACTTCTGGGCTGCTGCTACTGCAGACAGCAGGAAGGACCCAGTGGTGGTGAAGAGGAGCCCCACTGAAAGTAAGTCAACAGGATGGGATGGGATGGGAGGAATGGGGAGGGCCAGAGGTATGTCAGAAGCAGGAGGGTACAGCACCTGGCACCAGTGACATGCACCTGATGCTATGTCCTCCAAAGTAAGCCGATATGCCCCCTTTGTCTCCTGTGACTTGCACCAGCTCAAGACCTGGCTGTTCAAGAGCAGGTCCAAGAAGACTCACTGGTGGTCTAGGAGCTTATGGATGGATAATGGAAAATATTTTCTCTTTCCCCTCCCAGGCCTCCCAATCCTCCCTCCAATAGCATGCAGCATAGCCAGTTTTGGTGTAGCTACCTTCTGTGATAGGGAAAACGATAGGATTGGGCTGTCCATTTCCTCAACTTAGTCCTGGAGTGCTGAGGGAGAGGCACCCTCCAGGGTTGCTCTTATTTCCAGGAAGAGGAGCAATTATAGGATGTCCCTTTCTCAGTGCTCCAGCAGCAGTAGATGAGGTACCTAAGTGACTTTTCCCCCTGCTCTCCTCATCTATGCATGATCTTCCTTGGAGATCCCTGTGTCATTGTAAGGGCTTCTAAAGGAATCCAAAAGTGAATGAGGAGGGCAGGGCAAAGCAGTGAAGGCATGCATTATGTGGGTGTTCCCTCTGCTACCACTGCCTGCAATGGGGCTTCATGGGTTAGCCTTCTGAGCCCCTGTAGGAGCCTAGGTCTTCAACGTGGGTCACCTCTGATGCCATATCTGTAAACAAGTATTATCCTCCTTGCTTTTCAACTGAGAAGCTGAGGCTGTGCCTGAGGGGCTTGCCTAAGGCCATCTAGTGAGTTTATAGCACAGATAAGATTCAGACTGAGAAAGTTCTGACCTATAGCTCTGTCTCTTAGCCACTGTGCTACACTAAGACCCTAATCCTGAGTTCCCGGGATGTGCAGCTGTGCAGCCACGGGTGGCGACTCAGGAGAAGTGGATTTTTGTCGCCTTCCCCCGGGTAAAGGGAGTGGCCCCGCAATGGGGCTACTTGATTCACCGCCGATCAAAATGTTGGCTGTGAGGTAAGAACCTTCATGTCAGGCGCCGAGCCATGTCAGGTTCAGTCGCTCCACTGGTCCACCTCCCCCCAGCATGCCTCCCCCCACCCTCTTCCTTCCTCCCGCCTCCCTGTCACGTCACTCCCTGCCCTCTGCCCACCTCACTGGAACGCCTCCTCCCTGCCTCCCCCACCCCCACTTTCCTCTCTGCTGCTCTGCGGTCCGTGCAACTGCCAAGCAGCGGAGGCCGGGCACCCACCCGGCACTAGCCCAGCTCCGGCCAGCGCTGGGCCAGCATGGGCACTCAACTGACGTTAGGGCTCACAAACGTGCCTTACGGCACGTTTGTGACAATGCGCACCAGCAGTAAGCCGGGATGCTGAGCTCAGGATTGGGCTCTAACTCTCCAGGTCTTTTATCAAAATGGCATCTATTGAAGTATAGATGCTTCAGTAACATCAGAAGATCTAGACCACATCAGTGAAGCTCTGGCTTCACAGAGCTTGTAGGTCAATATTGTAGGTCAATATGGCTCTGACCTACACAGGCATTGCTGTAGTACCTGAATGAGGCAATGGTGATGTGGGAAGGAGAAATATTATGGGCTCCTCGCATCTGATCTCGATTTCCAAAGTTCCCAGAGCAGCGTGGGAGGAACATACCCAGTGGAGTCTCTCACATTGCTAATGTAACATCCGAAGACATCACATTGTCACATCACATTGCTAGTGTAACATCCTAATATCTTGAAAAATAATAGGAATGGCAGGACTGAATTAGGTATTCTGAACACTGCTTTCCATCTTAGATTCTGCACTGAATTGTAGTGATATATCAGCAATTGATATAATATATATATATTATATATTTTATATATGGTAAAACAACTGATATAATTTATCTATGCATACTGAATAAATCACTTGACCATGGTGGCCTGTAGACCAGTAACGATGAGAAAGGAGTATCAATAGTGCTCCCTACTCATGCAGTCAATTGTTTATTTTGTTTTTTTTTCAAGCCAATGCAGTTCTGACTAACTCAATAGACACAGTAGACCATGTTGTGGCAGTGGACCGCATGAAAGAGCTGCTGACTGCAGCTTCCAGCTATGGTTGAACCTTAGTATTATTACTATCCTTAAATTGTTTGGAAATACAGTGAAATTTTTAAGTGGCTATCATGTTGCTTCTAGTCATTTTATCACAGTTATAGCACAATCCTGTGCATTGACTAAGAGGTACGTCCTGCTGCTTACGTTAAGTACAAGTAGGGTCGTAGCCTTGGACTAAAAAATTCTCACTAGATAGCTTGGTCATTGCACTTCTCTAGGCAGCTTAAATTTATTTTACAACTAACGGTATTTGCATTGTGATATGCTTCCCTGTCAGATGAGGAATAAGCAACCACTACTGCTAGGATGGGTGAAATGTATTTATAAGCCTAGAGCACAGAGCAGGACGGGCACGGTTTGTCTCATTGGGAAACATCATGGTTTGATAGGCATTGAGGAAGAAAGGGCATTAGGGTAACAGACATGAAATACTTTTCTGAGTTATGGGGAAAGTAGTAAAGAGTCTTGTTCAAGATGACATAGCAAGTGTTTCCGACTGCATCAACTAGTGAACATTATTTCATGGTGCTCGCAAACCCTACTGACACGAGACAGCTGTCCTTTTCTCTGATCCTCTTTTCAAACAGGTTAGAGCTCACAGATTCTGACCTTTGAAAGTTTTTATTCTGTTCTCTTTTGCAAACAGCCTCAGAAATTAAATGCATAAAATTATGTTAATATGACATTCTGCCAGAATGTGCATATTGTTTGTATAAAATCATCTCTCTTGGAGCCATGAAACTCCTAAGAGTTTTCCATGGGGAGTCACCCTGAAGGCTTTGTTTCAATTGAGGACGCACCTGTGACCTAGAAGATCTCATGTTCCTCTGTCTCCAATATAAGTCTAAGGGACATTTTGGAAATAAGTACAAATAACTTTCCCAGTTGCTCTAGGGGAGAGAAAGAGAGTGAAGAATGTATATGGTGTGTGTATTTGTGTGTTCAGTTCTTTCTTAGCCCTCAAAAGAGGATTTTCAGGGAAGCAAAGACATGGCACCCTTTCTTTTAACATCCATCACACCTGATATGTAGTTCTCAGTTTGGTCTTGAATGGGAGTCTTTGCAAGGGAAAGAGTTGTTCTCTTCCATTTTAGTTCTCAATCCAATTTGCTTGGATCACTCAGAAATTGCAATTACTGTTCATTAAACATTTGAATTTTTCCTTGGATCGTATCCAGGATTTGAGATATCATTGGAATTGAAATGTGTTTTTATGTTTAAGATGAGTAGATCACAATTAATTAAGTTTATTGTACTACAGATAAGCCAAAACCTAATAAAACAATAAAACCTAAACCAGAAGTTATTTCCATAAAATCCATAAGAATTTATATTTTTAGAACCAAGGATTCCTTGCTACCATTCGTGCAGCTAACTTCCGCCTCAGAAGAAATTCAAAAATCAGAGTAGAATGGGAACTGTTGCATGGCTTCACAGAGAGTATTGCTCCCAGAAAGTATATCTCTTGAGACTTATATACCTGTTTCAAACAACCAAAACTTCTTTTGACATCTACAGTGTGAGTAAATCCAGTTTTCAAAACCATCATACAGGGGTAGATGTTACAAGGCTTGCTCTAAGACAGGGGTGCTCACACTTTTTTGGCTCGAGAGCTACTTTGAAACCCAGCAAGGCCCGGAGATCTACCCTAATGGGTAGAGACTGCTAGCAACACTCAAACCAGCGGAGAAGGAAAGGCATTCTGCACGCACTCAGAGGCGCTGTTTCCTTTTGTCTCCTTGACACTCCAGGGGAAAAAAGGGGTAGAAGGGAATGAGGTTCGTGGGCCGAGCAGACCAAGGCTGCCACCCTGCCCACACTTTCCTGGGAGTAAGGCCCACTGAACTCAATGGAGCTTACTTCTGAGTAGACATGCATAGGATGGGGCGGTAAGTGCCACCGGTGCTCTGGCCAGCTGGGCCTCTCTCCTTGCTCGCACTCACCCAGGCCGGGACCCTCCTGGATGACTGCTGCTGCTGCCGCTGCCGCCTCCTTCACCCCCACCGTGGTCCATGCCTGGGGAGGGGAGGGTGGCCAGGGCCCTCCTTCCAGCCCTCCCCTCACAGGAGTCTCCCCTCCGCCTTCCGAGGACAGGGCCCAGGCCCTTCAGCCTCCGTGGCGGCTGCCTCTACCACCGCGCGCCCTTCCCTCGTCCGCTGCAGGAATATCAATGAAAGGGGTGGGAAAGAGCCGCAGAGCTTCCCGATTGGCCCGCCATCGCATCCGGGACACTCAGCGGCGCCAGGCCAATCGGGAAGCTCCGGGGCTCTTTCCCGCCCCTTTCAACATGGCGGACGGGAGGCTCAGCGCGCGATCGACTGGATTTTGCTTCGCGATCGACCGGTCGATCGCGATTGACGTTTTAAGCACGCCTGCTCTAAGACAAGGGTAACATATACATACAGACAGCTCTTGATTCGCACAGTCTTGATTTACACATTTTTGAAATAGCATGATTTGCAGATTAAAACTAGGAATTCAAGAGCCCAATATTATGTTCTCCTGCCCCCCCCCGCTAATGCAGCAGCCCCCAAATGGCCTCTGCTGCATCCTATAGGGCAGGGGTCTCTAAACTTTTCGGCCAAAGGGCTGCATCAAATAACTGGCATAGTATCGAGGGCTGGAAAAAGAAATTAAATATAAAATTTAAATAAATTCGTTAGAGATGGAACTTAGATGAATGAATAAATGAATGGGGTCAAATGTCCAGGACTTCTTTACACACAAACACAGCCCAAGAAATAAAGCACACACTTAAATGAATCCCCATTCCCCCACCCCACAAGCACAACTCTGGTTGTGTTTGGTCAGCTGGGCCAGAGGCTCTCAGGGGATCAGAGACTGGCTGCAGGTCAGATAGAGGCTCACTGCGGGCTGCATCAGGCCCCCAAGCCAGGGTTTGGAGACCCTTGCTATAGGGGGACAGTTGCAAAGTTCTCCTCTGGACAAGGGAACAATCATTCCCTTACCTGGCATAAGTGCTAGCTTGTTCTAGACTTGTGCTAGCGAAGTTGTTGGCGCAGGTCCAGGAAGTGGATTAAGATTCAGCAGCCACTGGTGCCGCTGAACCCACTCCCTTCCTAGTCCCAATCCATCCGTCCTTTATTTCCACTGCTGCCTCATTCCCGCTTCCTCATTCTGCCTCCCCCTACTACCTTACCTGCCAGAGTCCCAGCAGTGCACTACTGAGTGCACTACCAAAGCACCTTTTACAACTGGCATTGATTGCTAACAGCACTCAACACCATCCTGCAGGATTAAATGATACAGAAGAGGAGCACCACCATCACCTGGACTAGGTAGAATTGGACCATAATTTACACAGGCAATTCTTGAAATAACATGGTCAGTCATTTCCTTGCAAAGCCATACCAGAAGACACAGAGGCATTTTGTGACATTTGCCAGCTGTGAAATGCAATAAATTAGCAACTAAATTTGCTAAATTAACTGCTAACGAGTAACCAACCCCGAAAGATGCTGGCAGCTTCCTGTGGGGGTGGAGAGTCTTCTCTAAAACCAGAAATTAAAAAAAAAAAATAGAGAAAGAAAATGTGTCTACAGGGCTGTTCTGAAAGGAAGCTTTTTTTCTCAGTTTCCTTACCGGCATCTTTGTTTTCATTGCTTTCTCAGCAATCAATATGAGCTGCCATTCCCACCCTGTAGCCTCCCTCCTCCAGCCTCTCCTTATACCAGCAGTTCCCAACTCTCTGGGCAAAGGCAGCAACACGATTACTGTGATTGACAGGGGTTAAAAGGGTTTATTCCCCTTACCTGAAGTAGTGCTGATTTCCTGGGGAGGGGGTGGGGAGCCTGCGGACCTCTCTGCAGGGCTCCCCACTTCTCCAAACTTCTGAAAATAATAAAAAGGGCACTTCATGTTTTCGTCATGAAACCAGAAGTGCCTGTTTTTTAATATTTTCAGAAGTCTGGAGGCACAGGGAGCCCTGCCAAGGGGTTTGCAGGATCCCCAGACCAGGCTGACACTGCTTTAGTACGGGGGGAAAAGCCATTTAACCCCTGCTTGCGTGCAATTGCCATCGTGCAATTGCCATGATTGCTGTCTTCGCACCCCCCTCACTTTTAGGGGGCAGAGACAGGGCTTCCCTGGCTGGGGCATTCTGATGCTTCAGTTTGGGAACCTCTGCCGTATACCATCTTGGACAAGCAGAAGTCACCAGTCATCCACATAAATGTTCAATGACTTTTCCACCCCGCACCATTTGTAGTAGTTCCTATGGGAAATGTAGTTTTAGTTCACACATTTTTAATATATGCACAGCTTTATGAAGATGCAGTCCCCCACCCCACCCCCCAAATTCAGAATTCCTTATCCAGAATTCCAAAATATGGAGTTTTCCAAAATACATAACTTTTTTGAGTGCCAACTCTTTTTTAACGTTTTTGCCTAGAGAAATAAAAACACAAACTGTTTTATGCACAAAATTATTTAAAACATTGTATAAAATTACCTTCAGGCTATGTGTATAAGGGGCATATGAAACATAGTAGTTGGTAACCTTCAGTCTCGAAAGACTATGGTATCATGCTCTGAATGGTGGTTCTGGAACAGCGTCTAGTGTGGTTTTTTTAAGTTCACTTTTTATTGTCAAAAGAGTTTACAATAATTGTCTTTTGCTGTTTCACAAATAATAAATTGAGTTAGTTGTTCTACTCCTTTTAATCCCAAATACACAATCCTATGAATAATGCTATGGTTCATTAATGTCCATATAGTCTCCTGACTTCTCACTAATTGGTCTTATGTACTGGAGTCTTTGTACTGCTGGATTGGCAGTTCTGTGACATGAAACAGAACCCCAGTTGAGTAATGAAATGGAGCCTTAAAAGAAATGTTCATTGAAAGTTCTTTTTTCTTTGTGTGTGTGCTTCACATCAATTCATCTCACCATGACCTACTTGCTTTTGATATACTATCTGCAAAATCAGCTTTTAGGGGAACCATTGGACTCACTATATAATTAATTTCTACCTATGTTTTAATTAGTAGTGTGTTTGTAACTTTTTTAAAATTACCCTTGCATGAACTCCCACAGAAACAAAAGTTTAAAAAGGAAAAGAAAACCTCTGTATTAAATAAACGATTTCAGTTCTTTATCTTTTTCTCTCATTGCTTCCATGTGATGAAAGTGGAAGATACTAAGAGAAGAGTCCTAACATTTGCCTGACCTGATCCCCTAGGTTGGTATTTCCTAACTGTGAACCATGGCTCCCTGGGGAGCTTTGGAATCAGCCAGGGGAGCTGTGGAATCCTCACAAAAACCTGCCATCCCATACAATGTACAGGACTGTAGCCATAATGGGGAGCTGCGGCCAATGGCCCAGTAGGTCAGCGGAGCCATCAGATGAAACAAGAGCCATCAGTCAAAACAGTTTGGGAACTAGTGTTCTAGGTGCTATTCCTAATTTAACAGGCACTCCAGTTGAGGTATATACAGGTATGTACTTGTGGCAGAATGTAATAAAGGTAAGACAAGTTCTTGGGGGCATAAAAGCTCCTGCCTTGGGTCATGAAGTATGCACCTTTCAAGTCCATTTTGCCTCTTTTTATGACTAAACTTTAAAAGAAGGCATACAGAATAGCCATATTCCAGATCTTCAATTAAACAATCAGACCAGCATTTCTCAAACTTTATGTTATGAATCCATGTGCTGGGCTGCAGTGTGATGCTCCCTGTAGCTCCATAGTGCCTTCTTAGAAGCCCCTGGATGCTGCATCTGGGTCACACACTGCCCCACAGAAGTGATGTCCAGTTTGTGGACACAAGTTCCAGTTTAAAGATATTTTGAAAAAGAGGTGCTGGGAATTGAACCTTGGTCCTTACACATGCAAAGCATGTGCTCTACCACTGAGCTATAATCCCTGCCCAAAGTTTCTCCACTTATGTTGCCAGAAAAATTTGCACGTGTTGAATTTTGCTCTGCATCAGGACTTCCTAAAAGGATGGAAGTCCTGTCTAAAATTAAATATAATTCAATAATAATGTCTAAAATGAAATAACTTTGTCAGCTTTCCACAATTGAGGGTCCTCTGGCCTGTCTGCCTTGCTCATTGCCAGAAAAACCCTCCCACTCCATCAGCTTGCGGAGGGTAGGTTGGCTCTGTTTCCAGCTCAGGGCAACCCTTCCCATGCCTGAAGAAAAAGGTGCTTCTTTCCCCTTGTCCTTGGTCTGTCTTAGGCTTCTGTCCACCTCTCAGTCCTTTTCCAGTCCACCTTTCTTCCTTGTCTGGTGTTCTCCCCTCTTTCCTTCTGACTACTTCTGGCAGCCTTCTTTCTCTCTGGCCCTCAGTGCTAGCTCACCTTCTGATTCCCTGTTTTTCCTCCCTAACTCTTTTAAAGGGTTTCCACACCTGGTTTAGCCCTGCCCAGTGGAGATCATTGTTAGCTGCTGTACGGGCAGTCTTTCCTTACTTCCGGACACCATGGCTTCCTCTTGCTGCTTGTAGCGGCTCTTTCAGAGCTCAGGCAGGCTGCCAGAGTCCACCTGGAGACACTGTGAAATCTACTGCAGTATCACATGCTGAGTATGCATATTTAGGAATTTGTAATTTGTCCTATATATTACTTAAAAATAAACAAACTTTCTCATGGAAAGCACGTTATCAAGTTGGTGCTTGAGAATACTCAGAAGATGAACCCCTGATTTAGCCAAGAAAAGCTCAGAAGTCTTTTGTGGAGCATTAACGAGAGGTGGAATCAAGAGGTGGAATTTTGACTTGAACAACTTTTACTAGTACATTTGCCCTCTGAGAGGAAATGATACTTTTGCCAAATTCTCCCATTGCTGCATCTAATTAGAGCTTCAGAGCCTCCCCCATATTGATTTTGGCTACGGACAGGCTTGTTCTGATGCTCATCTCTTACTGTTCCTCACCTGTATTTTTACCCATTTCCAGCTAGTTCCTGGAAATGTTATCAGCTGTGGCAAAGGCCTCCAGATATGTGCGCAGAGATCTAGAGGACCTGGGACTAGTAAATATTCTCAAAGGCAAAGATACAGCCACAACGTGAAACCTCCCTCTATGGAGTAAAATAGCCTCTCTCCTTCACTCTCTTATGCTATCAGGAGGATTCAGAACTTCTGTGAAATTGTAACTTACAGAGACTTAGTCACAGCTGGTTAGTGAAGTGCAGGCTTTACAACTTAAGAATCCATCCCACAGCTTTGAGCAGTACCTATTAGGCCCAATGGACCATGTTCAGTGTGCGTGTAGCAAGACCAAGGAATAAAAAGTAGGGTGACCAATAATTTCACATAACAGGTCAGTTGCATTATACTGTAACCTTTACCAACAGGAAGGAAAACTTGTCTTTTTTTGCAACACCCTTTCTTTTGATCATTAATCTGTTATGTCAGGGATTCTCAAAGTTCTGGGGAGTAAAACTCCCAAGATAAGTCCTTGTGAGGGAGGGGGAATAGAGCAGCATGATCCCCAGGATCACGCTGCTGTCAGGGGGGCAGGGGCTTTCTTCCACTTACCCATTGCAGCAGCAGGATCCCGGATGCTTCCAGGCAGCAGGCTCCAGCAGAAGCCTCCGCAGGGCTCTGCAATGCGCGGAGAATGTGAAAATAACAATTGTGACTCACTTTCAGTGTGCAATCGCTAAACTGGAAGTGGGTTGCGATCATTCTATTTTCATTCTCTGTGCATCCGGGAGCCCTGCAGAGGTTTCTGAAAGGCTTCCCATACCTTCAGGAGCCTGATGCTGTGATGGGTGAATGAAAGAAAACCCCTGCCCCCCTGACAGTGGTGTGATCCTGAGGATCGCATTGCTCCATTCCCCCCCCTACACCACTTAAAGCGGTTCAGGCAGGCTGGGGCGCTGTGACACTCTGGTATGTGTTTGGTAAAATAGATTCAAACTATACATACAGGGCAGGAGGTCTGGCTCAGTTGGTAGAGCTGCCGCCTCGTATGCCTGAAGATCTGAGGCTGCCAGTTCGAAGCAACCAGAAGTACCCAAGAACTGACGACACGCTGATATACTGATGAGCTGACCCTCGGTGGCAGAGAGGAGTTGCCCTCAAGTGGAGCGTGGGAGGTGAAGGGCCAGAGAGAGGCCAGACCAGGAAGGAATCCAGCTGGAACGAGGAGTTCTATGAAAGACTAGAACTAGTCAATTGTAAAAATCCCTACGGGGGTTTAGAACAGCCTGCCTATGTAAACCACCTTGGATTAAAGTCTGAGGAGAAATCTGACGACCAAAGAAAGGCGGTATATAAATACCTGAATAGATAAATAAATAAATACACATTTCACATTAAGTAGCGAAACTTGGGTGACACGGTGTAAACTCATCCTACCAAGTTAGAGATAATGCCAAGATGAAGAGTGGTAGGTTTTGACATCATAGAAACTTCACTAACAAGTGCATTGCTAAACTCAAGCCCCATCTGATTTCCCTCATGTTGAATCAAAGCACTACTGTAATTGCTTCATCAGTGACTATTCAGAGCAGCTTTGTGATTTGAATCTCTGCACTGAATAGGCTGATTTTTAATATCCTCCGCCATTTCATAGATGGAAATAAGTACAATTCGCATCTTGTCTTCTCCACTTGCCCTCCTGCTCCCAGTGCCTTAAGGGGGCAGAGGCCAGGACCCACAGACTGGGGTGTCGCAATGCCCCAGTTTGAATACCACTTGCCTAGGGCCTTTCCAGTAAATTCTAAGTACTGTAATCAATAGTTGAGCTATTAGAATTTGGGGGCACGCCTCTCTTCCACAAGATATAATACACAGCACCATCACTGTACTTAACAAATTTTCCTTCCCAAAAACAACATATGGATAGCTTGTTAAAGTACTAGTTACCCTTCATTGGCATGTTTGGAGGTTTGTTTTTTGTATTTGAAAGCTCAGACTTAATGTATGCAGAAAAATTATGTCAGGACCAATAGTGAATGGCACCTGCAGTGTGCTAACAAAAAAATCTGGGGTGTTTTAATATTGTGTTCTATTTATTTTATGTTTTACTTGTAAATCACCTTGAGAATTTGTTGAAAGTTGTTATATAAATATCTTAAAACTAAAAGTAGATTTTTTTAAAGAGTCTTCTACACAGTTGCTGTGCATATTCTATAATTAGCAAAAGCATTCACATTTAAATGTTTGGTTTCTACAAGGCCAATTTGGACAATCGTTGACCCAATGTGCCATCTTTGGCCATGTGGCATGCTGTTGCTGCCCCTGCAGGGTCATGTGAAAGTTGAATGTACACATTTTTGTCAACTGCATGATTAGTGGGGTGATTTGGCCATTACACTCCATCAGGATTGGCAATGGTGCACTGAACTTGCAGGAAGGAGCAGTGCACATTCACTCCTCTTTGCAATGAGTGCAGGGCCCTGCACAGCCGGCCCTGTCATGAGATGGTCTGAATCAGGCACATCAAACTGACGAGGGATGTCCAGCGCCCCAAGTCTGCCAGCCACCCATGGAGCAGTTCACTGAAAGTGAGCAAGATGATCAACACAGTGGCATTCCATCTTTTCCTCCAGTGCTGCTGCTGCCACAACCTATCACTGATCCTCTTCTGCTCCCAGCATGCTCTGCCCAGCCTATGTGGCTGAAGAAGTAGCTGATGAAAACTAACAAATAGTTCACGATAAAAAGGTGAGGTGCACTTCTCTCTGCTTGCCCAGTCTGCTGTAACCCATTTTTGCCTGACCCACAGGTCAGGGACATTTGGTCCCTGTTGTGTATAGGCAACATTGGGCAGAAATTGCTTAATGGGCAAGAAGGAAACAGTAAGGATAGTGCACTCACTCACACACACACACACACACACACACACACAAAGGCAAAAAGGAGGATGTGGGAGAAAAGGGTGGGAAATTAGATGACGTTTCAACTTGCAGTGAGTGAGCATCCGAACTAACCAATACAGTTTGTATAGAAAATGCATGCTTTATTGTTAGGGTATTTTTCTTAGCAAAATAATTTGGTAGCTTTCAAACTGCATAGGAGTGCTCTTCAGTTTTCTTTCATTAACAATAATTAATACAACAAACTGTATTGATTTTTTGCTAGTGAGACATAAAAACCTTGTGTCATTTGATAGTTTGCATATGTTACCTAACCCAGGTCTTCATTTTTTACTAGCTCTAGGACAGGGGTGCTCAATAGGTGGATCGCGATCTACCGGTAGATTGCGAGGCAAAATGAGTAGATCGCGGAGTGCCAACCCCCCCCTTCAGGTGCCTCTGGGAGGAAACGCCGGGAGTAAGGCCCATTGTACTCAATGGGGCTTACTCCCAGGTAAGTGTGGCTAGGATTGCAGCCTCACAGCCTAATCCTAGGCATGTCTACTCAGGATTAAGTCCTGTTATACTCAGTGGGGCTCAAGGTACACCAACATACATTGTACACATAAATGTTATATGTTATGATGGCGCGAACATTGTAAAAAAAACTCTGGTAGATCTCCAGGCCTTGCTGGGTTTCAAAGTAGCTCTCGAGCCAAAAAAGTGTGAGCACCCCTGCTCTAGGACTTTGGCTTGATACTTTTCACTTCTGTTTCTGGAGGAAGTGGGGTTCTCCAGTGGGATCTCCATGTCCGTCTTAGTCCGTCCAAGTGGGTAGCTCCTCCCTCCCAGGTAGGCAGGCCAGGGTTTTTTGAACTTCCTGAGGGGGAGGGGCTGCTTGGACTTCTCCAGACTGGCCTAGCCTTTCACAAAGCAGGACAGAGTTGGGTTCAGCTCTGTTGAACCCCCCACTGGAGAAAGCAGGGACAGGATTTTTTCTTTCCTTTCTTTTCCTCCTAATTTCCGCCCCCCTCCTCTCCAGCCTTTTCAGCCAGGCAACCCTGCCTGCTGTTTTTGTTTTGTTTTGAATTTGACCTTTTTTCTTTTACCAGCAGGCTCCTGCCTACCTGGAGACTCCCATGTGGCTGACTGCTTTAGAGCAGGGCAGCCATGTCTATTTTTAAATTTGGCGCCCTTCCACGCCTGAGCTCAGCGCCTCTTCCGAGAGGCAGGAGCTTAATGGCCCCCCCACACACACGCACCCAATGATCTGGGCTCCAGGGCTGCCCTCACCTGACCCCAGGGCAGCCCTCTACATGCAGCAGCAGCCGCGCAGCCAGTGGGGCGTTCCCGCACCTTAAGCCGCTCGCCCCCTGCACTCGGCAGGGGCGTAGCAGGCTTGCCCGCAAATGCTCCGGTTGCAGTCAGACTCCGGAGCCACTTTCCCCCAGCCACTGCGGGGGTGCGGAGCTTCATCCTTCCTCCTCCCTTCTTCTGGAGCACCACAGAGGTGGCAGGCGCCATTTTGGATTAGCGCCCCAAAGAGCGCAAAGACCAGCCCCCCCCAGCAGGGCAGGGGCAACGGAGGCAGGCTCGCAGCAGCAGCGGGACTGCCCAGCCACTTGAGCTGCCTCCATCTGCAGTAGGAAGGCGTTGGAGGAGAGGACCACGTGCGCGGGCACCATCTTGGCCATGCGCCAGGTCCTGAGTACCGCACAATATTAAATTCAGAGTCACCTGTCCTCTGGTGGGCTCCATGACTAGCTGCTCTAAGGCACAGTCATTTAACATGTCAAGGAATCCGGTCTCCTTTTCATGACCAGAACAAAATTGACCCAGTCAATATGAGGATAATTGAAGTCCCCCATGATTACAACCCTGTCCCTCCTTGTCACCTCCCTGATCTGTTTCCTCATTTCAAGGTCCCCTTCTGATTTCTGGTCTGGAGGACGATAGTATGCCCCCAGTATTACATCGCTCCACAGGCCTGGTAATTTAACCCACAGAAATTCTATGGTGGAATCAGACCCGCCTTCAATCTCTACTTTGCTGGATTCTATCTCTTCCTTAACATAAACGGCCACCCCACCTCCAACACGCCCCTCCCTGTCCCTCCTGTAGAGTTTATAGCCCAGGATTGCGGTATCCCACTGATTCTCCGCATTCCACCAGGTTTCCGTTATGCTCACTATGTCAATGTTTTCCCTAGTCACCAGACATTCCAGTTCTTCCATCTTTGCTCGGAGACTTCGGGCATTTGCATAAAAGCATTTGTACACGGAATGCCCCAGGATGGGCTGCTTATTTGCTCCTTTGTCCC
This sequence comes from Tiliqua scincoides, assembly GCF_035046505.1. NCBI lineage: Eukaryota > Metazoa > Chordata > Lepidosauria > Squamata > Scincidae > Tiliqua > Tiliqua scincoides. Next base: position 197,344,663 of record NC_089822.1, read on the forward strand.
CGCATCCTCTCACTGTGCCAAACGGTCTATCACATCCCATCATGCTACTGTTCCCAATTTCTTCTCCTACTCTGCCTTTACCTTGTTGTTCTCTAACTTCCCCATCCTCGTCCCATAGGGATGAGGAGTCCCGAACCGGATGCCCCTCGGCTCCTGTCGGCTTTCCCCCAGGGATCAGTTTAAAAGCTGCTCTGCCACCTTTTTAATGTTATGCGCCAGCAGTCCGGTTCCATTCTGGTTCAAGTGAAGCCAGTCCCTCTTGTACAGGCCCGGCTTGTCCCAAAATGTTCCCCAGTGCCTAACAAATCTAAACCCCTCCTCCCTACACCACTGTCTCATCCACACATTGAGACCCCTGATCTCCGGCTGCCTAGCTGGCCCTGCGCGTGGAACAGGTAGCACTTCCGAGAACGCTACCTTTGAGTCCCTGGCTTTCAGCTTCCTACCTAATAGCCTAAATTTGGCCTCCAGGACCTCCCGGCTACACTTGCCCACGTTGTTGGTGCCAACATGCACCACAACCGCTTCCTCTTCCCCAGCACTGTCTACCAGTCTGTCTAGACGAGAAGTGATGTCCACAACCTTCGCACCAGGCAGGCAAGTCGCCATGCGGTCCTCACATCCGTTGCAAACCCCCTCTCTATGTTTCTCACATATAAATCCCTCACATATAAATCCCTCACTCCAAGAAGCCCCCGACCCCCCTCCCTCCAAGGAGTATCCTGAGTGCGTTTGGATACGGGCCCGTCCCCTGGAGAAGGGTTCCCCCCAGGGGATTGTTTCCCTCCTCTCCAGGATGACGTCCTCCAGCCCCGAGACTTCCCACCCGGGCAGCTGAGGAGCTGCACGCCTGAGGTTGGGATGAAGCCTGATCATCTCCGGAAGTCTCCCCATGGTCCTTCTCTGCCTGCCTCTGCTTCTCCGGGTCGGCCACCAAGGCTTCAAGGGAGCAGGCGCATTCCCTGAGTCCCTGGAGCTCCTTGCACCGAGGACACACCCATGACTTATGCCCCAGAGGCATATAGTCATACATGTTGCACTCGATGCAAAACACTGGATAGCCCCCACCCAACTGCTGGCTGTCTGACTGCATAGTTTTTTTGTTTGTTTAGGGGTACTTAAAAACCCTTCACTGGTTTGCTTCCCTCTTCTCAAGGGAAGAGAAGGACAGAAGGACAGAGCCCTGGCCTCCTCGCCCTGCTGCTGAACTCGCACTGAGGCTAAACTCGCGGTGCCTTGCCTGGCACTTTGTTCCCGAGGCACTGGGTTTCCCAGAGGTCACGCACGCTTCTGCAGAGAGGCTCACATGGTGGCAGGCACTAGCTTTATACCCCTAGCTTGCTCCCTCCCTCCTTGCTGATTGAAAGGGGGCTGGTCTTCCCAGGTGAGATTACAAAAGATTAGGAGGAAAAAAGGCTGCTGATGGGCCTAATCTACTCTGTAGGCTCCTGAATGGGGTGCTTGGATTTGCCTAATGGGGCTCTTATCACCTCCTAAAGGACAATGACTAAAGGACAATGCATACTTGCCCTTCTGTGGAATTTTACCTATCTCTTTTCCTATGGCCTATCTCTTTTCCTATGGCATTTCTACCTCTAACAAAAACCCTTGACTTCCAACAGGCGGACTTCCCTCAAATGAGGAGGCTGGTTAGAAGGAGGTTGAAAGGGAGGGTAAAAAGAGTCCAATCTCTCCAGAGTGCATGGAGGCTGCTTAAAACAACAGTAATAGAGGCCCAGCAGAGGTGTATACCGCAAAGAAAGAAGGGTTCCACTAAATCCAGGAGGGTGCCTGCATGGCTAACCAGCCAAGTTAGAGAGGCTGTGAAGGGCAAGGAAGCTTCCTTCCGTAAATGGAAGTCTTGCCCTAATGAGGAGAATAAATAGGAACATAAACTGTGGCAAAAGAAATGTAAGAAGGTGATACTGGAGGCCAAGCGAGACTATGAGGAACGCATGGCCGGCAACATTAAGGGGAATAATAAAAGCTTCTTCAAATATGTTAGAAGCAGGAAACCCGCCAGAGAAGCGGTTGGCCCTCTGGATGGTGAGGGAGGGAAAGGGGAGATAAAAGGAGACTTAGAGATGGCAGAGAAATTAAATGAGTTCTTTGCATCTGTCTTCACGGCAGAAGACCTTGGGCAGATACCGCTGCCCGAACGGCCCCACCTGACCGAGGAGTTAAGTCAGATAGAGGTTAAAAGAGAAGATGTTTCAGACATCATTGATAAATTAAAGATCAATAAGTCTCCGGGCCCTGATGGCATCCACCCAAGAGTTATTAAGGAATTGAAGAATGAAGTTGCAGACCTCTTGACTAAGGTATGCAACTTGTCCCTCAAAACGGCCATGGTGCCAGAAGATTGGAGGATAGCAAATGTCACGCCTATTTTTAAAAAGGGAAAGAGGGGGGACCCGGGAAACTATAGGCCGGTCAGCCTAACATCCATACCGGGTAAGATGGTGGAATGCCTCATCAAAGATAGGATCTCAAAACACATAGACGAACAGGCCTTGCTGAGGGAGAGTCAGCATGGCTTCTGTAAGGGTAAGTCTTGCCTCACGAACCTTATAGAATTCTTTGAAAAGGTCAACAGGCATGTGGATGCGGGAGAACCCGTGGACATTATATATCTGGACTTTCAGAAGGCGTTTGACACGGTCCCTCACCAAAGGCTACTGAAAACACAGTCAAGGAATTAGAGGACAGGTCCTCTCGTGGATTGAGAACTGGTTGGAGGCCAGGAAGCAGAGAGTGGGTGTCAATGGGCAATTTTCACAATGGAGAGAGGTGAAAAACGGTGTGCCCCAAGGATCTGTCCTGGGACCGGTGCTTTTCAACCTCTTCATAAATGACCTGGAGACAGGGTTGAGCAGTGAAGTGGCTAAGTTTGCAGACGACACCAAACTTTTCCGAGTGGTGAAGACCAGAAGTGATTGTGAGGAGCTCCAGAAGGATCTCTCCAGACTGGCAGAATGGGCAGCAAAATGGCAGATGCGCTTCAATGTCAGTAAGTGTAAAGTCATGCACATTGGGGGAAAAAATCAAAACTTTAGCTATAGGCTGATGGGTTCTGAGCTGTCTGTGACAGATCAGGAGAGAGATCTTGGGGTGGTAGTGGACAGGTCGATGAAAGTGTCGACCCAATGTGCGGCGGCAGTGAAGAAGGCCAATTCCATGCTTGGGATCATTAGGAAGGGTATTGAGAACAAAACGGCTAGTATTATAATGCCGTTGTACAAATCTATGGTAAGGCCACACCTGGAGTATTGTGTCCAGTTCTGGTCGCCGCATCTCAAAAAAGACATAGTGGAAATGGAAAAGGTGCAAAAGAGAGCAACTAAGTTGATTACGGGGCTGGGGCACCTTCCTTATGAGGAAAGGCTATGGCGTTTGGGCCTCTTCAGCCTAGAAAAGAGATGTCTGAGGGGGGACATGATTGAGACATACAAAATTATGCAGGGGATGGACAGAGTGGATAGAGAGATGCTCTTTACACTCTCACATAACACCAGAACCAGGGGACATCCACTAAAATTGAGTGTTGGGCAGGTTAGGACAGACAAAAGAAAATATTTCTTTACTCAGCGTGTGGTCGGTCTGTGGAACTCCTTGCCACAGGATGTGGTGCTGGCATCTAGCCTAGACGCCTTTAAAAGGGGATTGGACAAGTTTCTGGAGGAAAAATCCATTATGGGGTACAAGCCATGATGTGTATGTGCAACCTCCTGATTTTAGAAATGGGTTATGTCAGAATGCCAGATGCAAGGGAGGGCACCAGGATGTCTCTTGTTATCTGGTGTGCTCCCTGGGGAATTTGGTGGGCCGCTGTGAGATACAGGAAGCTGGACTAGATGGGCCTATGGGCTGATCCAGTGGGGCTGTTCTTATGTTCTTATGTTATGTTCTCTTTTCAGTTTTACTGTATTACTAGTTTTACTAGCCTACTGTTATTAATGCCAGGCCAGCTGTGGTGCAGCCCTGTTATTGTTTCTTCCCTGAGCTTCTGTCACATTTTATATAGTTACTGAGATATTGGTGATTGCAGACTGTGAACAGGTATAAAAATAGCACACTTGTTGTAATGTTAGATCATTAAAATTCATAGGTTGTAGCAAGAGTTGGTTCCTGTGCTTTCTGGACAAGCATGTTAACCTTTGAAAGATTTGCAGAGGCATTGCTACAATGGATTAATAAAAATAAGCAAGTGAAAGAGACTACGGGGCAAGGACAGCTGGAGAGGGTATATGTGTCAGACAATGGACCTGTGAAAAGTTTGCTAGAAAATGCTCCGAATTTAAATTCTTCACTTCATTTCTCCTTCCTTTTAAAAGGCACTCCTGCCTGCATTATTTCTGTGGGGAAATGGAACATTTTTCACTTCTTGTTTATTAAAGCAGTAATGTCATAAACTCTCCACGTCAGTAATGGAGCAACGTTTTTGAAATTATTGTAGTATTATGTTGTATCTGTTGAAACAAGAATTCCTGTTCAGTACTGCTGATGTTAGAGCTGACTGGGGCTGTTTCCAGGAAGTGTTTTCGTTTGTTGTCCGTGTGTGAAATTGTCACCCTCTGCTCTTTAGAGAGTGACTATGTCCTGCTGCAGACTCTCTTGCTGTTTTGATTGCATATGGCAGACCCCAATTAAAGAAAGAAAAAATGTTTTACCAGCATTATTTTAATCTGTAGGGCAGAATAGCACAAGACCACTAACCCTTTTATGGTCACAAGGAATGCTATAATTTACAGAATCCATTTGGCTGTGCACTGAATGGGAGAGAGCAACAAGGGAGAACAAAGCTGTGAAATTTCCAAGCATCATGGTCACCTGAAGACACTGTGAATGATTTGGTTTTTTTCCCCCTACAAAAGAGTAAATGGGACAGATTATTAATTATTTTAGACTTAAATATGGTGTAATTGTGTATCCCATATGCCAGTGCTCTGGATATTTGCAGCTGAAATGCAAGAGTCCCCACAGATGAGGTCAGCCACAAAGCACAGCTCACTCTCTAGCCCTATGAGTGCTGCTGTTCAAGCAACTCGAGATAGTCTCACCCTGCAGTTTTTCCTGTAGCCCCAGGCTCAATGCCAAGCTCCAAAGAGGAGCTGACTGCTTCAGTGGGAAGGGGTGGATAGTGCCAAGTGTGCCACCAAACGCAGCACCACAAGAAAGCCTCACCTGCCCCCTCCCCAAGCCACCTTAAGGTGGTTCCTCTCAGCCTTCCCCCTTGCAATCTCCAAATGGCTTGTTTTTCTATGCATGATCCTCCATGGTGGCAAAAACTGTGTCCTGAAGTGGCTGGGAGAGGTGGCTGGGAGAGGAGATCAAGCACATAAAAACAAGCCATTTGGGAATTGCAAGGGGGAAGGCTGCGTGGAGCTGCTGTGGCTTGGAGAGAGGGCAGATGAGGCTTCTTTAAGGCAAGAAGGGGAGGCCACAGCACTGCCTATCAAGTCCTTAAGGAATATTCCCCGGAATATCAGTCCTCCCTGGCTAACTGCTGCCCAGCTATCCCCTCACCTGGCACAAACCATTTGGGATGGAAGCTGGCATGGGGTGCTCCCCACATATGCATGGGAGGCAGAGCGACATTTGGGTGGAAAGAGAAGGAAAGGAATTAGAACCCTGCTTTGCTTTGCTTCTGCCTTTTCCTCTAATCCTTACGTATACTTGATCAAATACTATTAGCGAACAGTATGGATGAACTTTGATTTGTTGATTTGAAAATCAAACTGTGCTTTGAATCTGATTTAAAAAAAAATTATGCTAATATCCTTTAAGAAAATATTTTTTTGGAATGAAATATGAATGTGATACAAATAAACATGTTTGTTTATTTGGAGGAGTCATAACGTGCAAGCAGAAAGTCCCAAGTTCAATCCTTGACATCTCTACTTGGAAAAAATCTTGGATAGTATCACATCTGACTAGGAGAACATTGGCAGCCAGGGTAGAAAATGATCTCTGCTTAAAGACCTAGGGCTTAACTGCTTAGGGTCAGCTAGGTACACAGTAATGAACTTGATCAGTGGTTCTCACACATTTAGCACAGGGACCCACTTTTTAGATTGAGAATCTGTCAGGACGCACTGGAATTAACATCATCAAGCAGGAACATTTTTAACAAACCTAGGCTGCAATCCTACCCACGTTTACCCAGGAATAAGTCCCATTGACTATCATTGTTAAAAGAATATAAATAGTAGTCTACCATGGAGTAGACCCTAAATAATAGTACTCTTTTCCCATGTGCTTACTTTTATGCTTTCAAAATTCCTACATAACTTGTGCATTTGTAAATGAGGCAAGTTATTACAAATTGCTCCATTTTATAAAGGAAATTGAACCTGGAGAAGTTGCTGAGAATTGCAATTCATGTGAAAGATCAGCATCTGTGGCAGCCAATCTTAGGAAGAGGTGGTGTGTACCATAACTGTCCCAGGAGGGCAGAAGTTCTACTAGTACGGTATTGAGGTCTGCTCAGTTGATTGGATGTTCCACTGATATCATTTCACTGATATTGATGAAAAAAAATGTTGTTGCTAAAGACGTTGTTGAAGTTCCAATCACCACACCCCTCAATAAAATAGTACACAGCATCCAAAGGTTGTGGGCTAACAGAATGCCTGCTGTCTTCTCTGTCTGTATTAGAAGTGCCTTGCTAATTGGCTTATTAAAACCAGTCTCTGATATAACCACATATGGGCTCAGGTTAGATCCATTAGAAGGTCTTATATCCAGGGATTTAAAACTAAAGGACACATATCAGTAGTTGAAACAAGTTATGCCTCTCTTTCCTAGTAATGGTATAAAAATTTATGAGGACAGGAAATGAACAGCTGTGCTGTATGCAGGTTGCCCGGCAGTCAAATTTGAGTTGACCAACAAATGTGCCATTATTTACTTTGGGTAACATGACATTTCATAATAAAATGTTACAATGCAAACAGCAAGGAAGCTCGCCCTTTTGCCCCTTGGCAGATCATTATTCTAGAATGATCCCATCATTGGGGCAATATATCAGGTTGAAGCGTGTGCGGCAGTGGTGTGCATTTAACCTGCATTGTTAGTGATCAAAGGCCAGGGTGGTTCAGATAAGGGTAACAAATGTGAACACCATTAAGATTTAATAAAAAATTTATGACCAACTTTGCCAAGAGTATATTGGTTCTAACATCAATAACATTCGTAAGCATATCCACTCCCGTTTTTTCCCCTCCTTGTTCCTTTGACAGCTCAGTCTTGTCTCCTGCTGACCCAGAGCGTGCAGCACCTCTGATGGAGCACATGATGCTTGCTAAGGGCCAGCAGGAGACCAGACAACCCAGGAGAGATAAGTAAAGAACATTTTTACTTATTCCTCTGTACAGTGTCATAGCTAGATCATTTGACACCTGGGGCCCATAAATTTTTGTCACCCCGTATGACATAATTAATTTTTCAAGTGATGTCATGGCTGGAAGTGACATCATCAAGCAACAGATAATTAAATAAGGGGAAGCCAGCCCTATTCCACCAAGTGAATTTTCTCTGTAGCCTGTCTGCAATAACATTTCCCCCCCCCCAAAAAAGAAAAATTCTGTGAGATTTTCAGCCCTACCCAGTACCCAGTTCAATTTAAGTTCTTATATTTCAAGCAGCTCACTGTCAGGACCCACCTACCTCAACAAGTCTAAAATAGAAAAAAAGATTCACCTTACCAGCTGAAGCCTCTGTTTTATTCTTTTTATGGGGGGGGGGGGGGTGCTGCCTTGCAGAGTAGTTGCTGAGCTCCATGTTCATCAGATCAGGATCATTCTGGTGTCCTCACATTCCCCTTTGCCTGTCCTAACCACAAACCAACACACGTTTGCTTACTCATGAGTAAACATTTAGTTTCACTTTCCATACGGCTCAATACATTTGTCAGCTTGGAGGGAGGAACGTCCTTCTCAGGTGTTTTTTGGAGTTACGTTCATTGAGTTGGGACCATTCTGGTGTCATTGGATTCCTCTCAACCTGCCCTTTCCGATGGACCAAGGCAAGTTTGCCTCATTTCACTTTCCATAGGGCTCTATGCATTTTCTGTTTTCTGGTTTTTCTGCCATAAATTTTGATAGAACAGAGATATTTCACTCCTTTTCATTGCATTCTGCTGTAAATTGCACTTCCAATGGTATATAGCATGATGGTATTATTCCCAGCCACCATGATTTTGGTCACTTGTGGTGTCACCCACCCCCCAAGACTGGTACCTAGGATGGACCGCCCCCTGCCCCTCAGTAGCTACACCACTGCCGCTGTATGCCAAGTGGCTCTTTAGCTGGTGTATGTTTGAGGAGTTTCAGGAGGCAGGTTCAGGTGAGGAAGTAGGGCAGCAGTTCTCAAACTCACAGGCAGTTTGAGCCCTGCTGTAAGTTCTTGCAGGGGAGGGGGAGGCAGTGACACCATTGCCAGAATTGCATCACTGTTGATGGGTGCAGGGGCTTTTTCCGGGACTCACTGGAGCCTGCAGCAGCTCCCGAGGGTGCAGGGAGCCCGGCATCAGCCTCCGCATGCAGAGACAGTCAAAATAACAATTGCGACCCATTTCCATTTTCGCGATCATAAACTGGAAGTGGGTCGTGATCATTATCTGCACTGTCTCTGCCTATTGGGGAGCCCTCCGGAGGCTGCTGCAGGCTGTGGTGAGTTCAGGCAAGCCTCTGCGCTCCTCAACGGCGATGCAATTCTGGCAACCACATTGCTGCCTCCCCCTCCCTGACCCTTAAGGGGGCAGAGGCCAGGGCTCTCTGGGTGGGGCATCGCAACGCTGCAGTTTGAGAACAACTGAAGTAGGGGTAGTATGAGACATACACAGCTGCCACCAAGATGCTTCCCCCTCCTGCCCCTTGCCTCCTCTAATCTTGCTGCTGCTGACTTACCAATGATAGCAGTGCTTCTATACGTCACTGGCACCCGCACAGCCTCCAGGACTTTGTGCTGGCGGCAGTGGTCCACAGAATAGCAGAGCACTTGCTGCGTCAGTGGCCCAGGCCTTATGAACACAGATCACGAGATCCACCAGCATAAGACCCTGATAGGATTGGACCCTATGTCACCCCCTAGATGGGGAACGATGACTGAGAGCCCAATCCTGGGCTTGGAGCCACGGCTTTGTGCTGCCGTGCACTGTTGGCACATTTGCGAGCCTCATCGCCGGGCTACCACCCATGTTAGCCCAATGCTGGCTGGTGCTGGGCTAGCGCCGGGCTAGTGTTGCGTGGGCACCCAGCCTCCACTGCTCTGCAGTCTCACGGACCGCTGAGCCATGGCATGGTAAGCAGGGGCAGGGAGGAGGTGTTCTGGGGAGGGGGAGGTATGGGAAGGGTGGAGAGAGAACGGATGGGAGGCAGGGGGTAGGGAGAGGATGGGCGGGAGGCGTGCTGGGCAGAGGGAGTGGGGAGGCAGGAGGCGGGTCCGGGGGAGCTCTGCTATCCTATCCGTTCGTGGAGGGCTTGGTGCCTTACACAAACAGCTTTACTTTACCACCGACATTTTGTGGGGCTGCTTCCCTTACCCAGGAGAAGTGGACGAATGTCCCCTTCTCCTGAGGTGCTGCCTGCGGTAGCCCGAGGTGCGCAGGATCCGGCGGCAGCTGTTCTTGGTGCTGCTGAGGCTGGGCGCCCCAGGCAGCTCAGGATTGGGCTGTGAGTAAGCTATTTAAATCACAATTCATGTTTCCCCTCTTCCTCATTAAAGGCCTGCCATATTCTATGTGATTTTCTTCCAGAATGGAAGATGATGGTAATGTGGCCTTGCAAATTATAGCCCAGATAGTTTAAAAGTCATTCAAGGTAGTTAACATTAAGGTTGCCTGAGAAATGAAAAGGAACAATTTTTATTTTACTTAATCACAAGCTCAGCTAGCCTGGAAGCTTTAAATTCTTTCCAAGAAGAGCTTGCAAATGATAGAAGCCATCAGTCTAATTAGATGGTAGGGCTAAGGCTGGCAGGGGTGGAATGCATTTGGCTGAAAGGTCAGGTTCCAACATTGCTTCTTTTGTGGCAAGTGCTATAGTGCAAGATTTTTTTTAGAGAGAGAGACTGAGGATGAAATGCAGTTTTTGCAGATAGCTCATTCACGATTAATAGAATTGACTCCATGATATGGAGAAACGAGGCAGTTCCTTCTCATTGTTAATCATCCCAGAGTGGTTCCACATTTAGGGTGAGGAAGATGCTGCATCATCACTGCAATAAACAAAGCACAACACAACACAAGTGCTATATAGGTATGATGGGATGGATCATCTGCGCCTTTTTAACTGCTCATAGAAGAAATCTAAGGAAACAAAAAAGCACACTATCTATCTATCTATCTATCTATCTATCTATCTATCTATCTATCTATCTATCTATCTATCTATCTATCTATCTATCTATCTATCTATCTATCTGTTGTGCTCTTTAACCTTCAGATAAATCAGGAACTCATAACTGGAATTTATTCTGAAATTGAATTTCAGATTTCCAGGATATGTGGGGGTTCCAACCATCTTTTCCTTAATTCTTTTGTTTAAGCAGCCCTCTGTGTATACTTTAACTGTTTCACACTCTTCAGAGGTTCATTCAGGTATATATGATCTCAAACCCCATTTTTGTGGGTTCAACTATATATTTCCCCCATCGGGCTATTTCATTCAATCTGATAAAAAATTCTGTAAGATTTGAAAGCTTGCTATTTGATGCCATGTTAGTTTTTGGTTGGTAGTACTCAAAGGACCCAGTCCTATCCCCCCCCCCCGGTCAATTAAGGGGCACCAAAAATGGGCATGCTGTATCCAGTGGGAGGGAGCAGATCAGGAGGTTTCAGAAGGGAAAGGAGAATCTTTTCTCCTTACCCTCCTATAAGCCTCACACTCCGCAATGGGTTTCCTCAGATCTGTACCAGCTCTGTAGCTGGTGCAAGTCTGAGGAGAGGAAAGGGGTGGGGAGAATGTGAAAATAGGGATAGGATCTGACATGTGCCATCACTGCTAGATCCATTCCCTCCCACAACCTCCCCCCATTCCTTCCCCCAACCCTTCCCCACACTGCTGCCTTACCTGCTCTAGTGGACAAAACAAGAACCAGTAACAGCAGCACTCCTAATGGAGCACTCCACTGATGGTCAGTGGCCATTTTGCAACCTGTCTCAACACACTCTGGCCTGGAAAGTATTGGGCTGATAAAGTAACTCTTAAAATAGTACTTCTCCTACCTTGGAGTGTGGATTTTTCTTCTAATGGACCAACATGGTCACCTGTGATTTTCTGGTTTTTTAAGTGCTTTTCAGTAAGTTTTAGGCAGTTTCCACCTTTCATACAAGACACCTCAGCACAGACAAAAGTAATTCCACAGCAGCGGAATCAATTCACCTATTTGTCTCTTCTCAGTGACAAAAATAGGTTCTAATTTTATACCCACCTCCAAAATTCATGTTTATGGAAATTATGAATGGAAGCAATCTAAAACTTATTTTTACAAAAATTAAATAGAATGGTTAATCTGCCTTGCATATCTCTGACAAAATTTAATACAGCTATTTATTTTTTTTCCTTCACTCATTCAAGGGTTCTTGAAGGCTCATGAGTGTTGGCTAGGTATTGTCCTGCACCAAGCTGCTCTTGAGAAAACTTAAGAGAAACAGTTGATAGGGTGACTTCCTTCTGAGCATTTGCTTCGGCATAGGAAAGGCGGAATATAAACCTTTCAAATAAATACATTTTCCATAAGCAGGTTTTGCCTTTGAGTTAAATAGAATGTACCATGGTGATGGGGGAAGCAGATGAAGAAATATGGACTTCTCCAAATCTCAAATTATTCTTGGATAGGAGCTTCATCTGGGAATGTCAGGATTAGGGTTCAGAACCATGTCCACCCCACTCTTCAATTTCCTGGATTCCATATGCAACTCAACAACTAGAACATGGAGGAAGTGCTGTTGAGGAGGAAATAATTAGGTTGAAAAGAACGTGACTGCCAGTTTGGATCTAGTGTTCTACAGGGATGTGGGCACTGAATGAATGAAAAACACAAGAATGAAGTACAGCTCTGTTCAGTCATTTTCCACCCCTTGCCACACATAGAACAAACATGTGGCAGCGGTGGTACAGAGGAATTTACACCTTCCAGAGACAGGAGCATTTAAATGCAGTTGACCCATAGAGGCTAGTTGCCGCCTGCAGGCTTGCCACCAAAGGGGGTAACACCAAAGGGGGTTGCCTCTCTGCGTCATCCATTTGGGGTGTTACAAGGGTCAGGGCGCTTGCCTTCTTCTGATCCCTTGGGATGGGGACATCTGGCTAGGCTCGGTACAGAATGAGGGACTTTTGAGGGTCCCCTCAAGGGATCCCCTTTTTCCTTTTCCTGGTTGATGACCGTGGCAGGGTGGTCTGTCTGTTTTGCTGTTTTTACCTACAGCTCTGTTTCTTAAATATGTTTTAATGGGGTTTTGAGGAGGTACCTTGAGTTTGTTTGCAGATTTGTTGGGACTGTCTTGGTTGATTACTGCCCTGATGCATGCATTGGACCTACGCGCATTGGACCTGCACACGTTGGGCCTGTGTTTACTGCTGGGCAGGTTGCTCTTGGTGTGGAGAAGATTAAGATCACTCCTTTCTCTTAGGGTGCAATCTTAACCTGTGCTGGAACAGGCAAGCCAAAAGGCTTGAACTGTATCCAGCGCAGAATTGTGGCCAGCAGCGGCTAAGGGGATACTTACCCCTGGGTAAGGGCTGCTGGCCACATTGGGTCTCTTCGGATTTGCACCACCTCTGGAGGTTTGAAGCTGCTCCATTCTTCCTGGGAACGGAGGTTGGGATCCAACATAACTGCCAGATCTCAGCCTGTCTCCTGCTCCTCGCCCGCCTGCCCCAGGACCACCTATCGCCTGCCCGCCCCGCCCAGTAACACCTCCCTCCCTCCTCCTCCCCACCCCCACGCCTACCTTTTCCGCTTATGTCGGCGCAGGCGGGCCGACACAAGTGGCTGAGGGGAAGCCGGCGCAGAGGATTATGTCAGCCTCTGCATGCCGGTGCTTCTCGGAGCGCCGGCCTGGCTTCCCCTCAAGGAGCCGCAAACATGCTTTACGACACGTTTGCGACCCTCCTAGGCCGGCCCAAGGGACATAGGGCACAGGACAGTTTGGATTGCGCCCTCAGGCAGATATCATGCTCCCTTATCTTCACAGAGGCAGGAGGTCAAATTGCACTGTGCACCCCAAGAAGCTTATAGATTCCTAATGGCTCTGGGAGATTTTCCTTCTTTGTCAGGGCTGGTGACTCATCTGAACCAGGCTCTGGTTAACTGGTGTACCTGGAGGGGGGTAAACGGGGCAAATCCCCTTGGCACCGACCCTCTGGGGGTGCCTCCTCAAGCCTCCCCTCTGCCACCTGCCCGCCTTTTTCTTTAAAGGGAGAGAAGCTGGCAGCTCCGCCGGCTTCTCTCCCTTTAAAAAAAAGCCTCCTCCCAAGGGAGGAGGGGCACCCAGGAGTGCTCCTGGAGAGGCAACAAGAAGCTGACTCTCTGGCAGCGACTCAGCGCCGGACTGGGCCACCCTCCCCTGCCCTCCAGGAGGAGAGGAAACAGGCGCCCTAGAGCATTAGCACAACTCCTGTCGCGCTGCGGCTCTAGCCCGGGTGCCCCTGCCCTCTCACCTCCTCTGGAGAGGCCTCTGGAGGTGAGAGGGTGGCCTAGAGCATCGCCCTGACACTCCAGGCTTCTGGGGCCCTGAAGGAGCCTTATGCACTGCTTGTAAGCAGTGGGGAGGTCTCCTTTGGAGTGGTCTGGGGCTGCTGGAAGCAGCACCCCAAACCACTCCAATGGACACCTCTGCACCACTTACAAGCGGTGCAGAAGGCTCTGTTGGGGCCTCGGTTGCCTCCTTCGTTCTCCCTTTTTTCCAAAGGGGGAATGGAAGAGGTAGCCACACGGAAGTTATTACGGTGACCATGACGTCACCGCAGTTACTTCCAGGTCATGGGTGGGTTGGCAGAAAAGGGGTGGGGGGCAAGGGGTGGGGGGCGGAAAACTGGGGTTGCCGCAGGAGCCGGGACCCCCAGGTACGCCACTGCTCTGGTTGACCTCTGTATAGAGGAAAAGTCCGAATTTCTGAGTCAGGTAGACCACCATGGCTCTCTGGTTTTATGTGGATCTTCTCTTTGGCAGTGCCTCAGCTTTGGAACTTCCTCCCTTTGAGATCAGCACCCTCCCTGCAAACCTTTCAACAGGGGGCAAAAGCTGTTTATTTTCTTCAAAACATTTTGGCTGTTTTTAGTTGCTGTTTAATTACTGTTAATTGGTTCACTATATTTTATCTTTTGCTGCTCATTTTATTGTCCTTGCTTTCCTGCTGCTCGCAGACTTGAATGAACAAGCCCTTACACTGCAGTACTATGTGTGATTACTTGGAAATAAGTGAGATTTACTTTCAGTTTATTCAGTGGGACTTACTAATTAGTAGGGATGTTTAGGAATACAACTTTAGTCAGATTTAGGATTCCAGAAAAACCATGATTTCAATTCTAGCATCATATTTTTTAGAAATAAAATGCAAGGATTATATAACCTGACTCATTGCACTGGAAGGATGCTCAGGATTTAAAGCATCCCTGATAAGCAATCAGGTATTATGAGTGCTAGAATATCTGCCATATTAGACTGAGTACTGTTAACCAAATACTTTAAGTCCCCAGTCCTATGTGCATCGTCCAATGGTGGTGAGTCTTCTGCGCTGGCACTGACTGACGTAAAGTGGTACCAGTCGCAAAAAGCACTCCACAGCACTCTATACCCATCATACAGCTGGCTTCCCTATTTTCCATGTGTCTGCTCCACACCAGGCATACTCACACACCAAAGGTTGTGGCTCTGAAGTTCCTGGAGAAGTCATGGCAGGTTCAGTGGTGTTTCACCTGTCTTCCAAGGTCTCTTTTTGAACAGCATGCAATGCAGATGTTCAAGAAAAAAGTAACTGAATGAAAACAACCTGCATGCAGTTTTTTTTTTAATGTATGTAAAGTAAAATCTTTTTTTTTTTCTCCTGATAAATTATCTCTTTTCTATTGTTACCTTGACAACTCTCCTTCTTCTCTTTTCTTTCCCTTTGGTGAGACTTGGCTGTAGTGACAGTAAGGGAGGGACAGGCAGAGCGACGTAAGTTGCTATGTGTTGGACAAGCTATTCTTGCTCTGTGGTATTATCTGGAAATGTAAACTATCAAGAACTGGGTCCATTTTGACAGAAGGTACAATATGTCTTCCTCTCTTCTGCCACCACTTTTTCTTTCTTTTTTTCTTTTTAAATTTAATCCAGGGCACACACATTTCACAGGCAAAGTAAAAACAAACTTGTTTTCATGCTTTTGCTGGGGTACTGTCAGGGTAGAGAAGAGTGAGGAAGCTCAAACATAATTGTAGTATTTTTAGCAGCCTACAGTCATGCATGTCAAGATTAGGATACAGCAGCAATGTGCTGAGCAGAGCCTTGAGAGTCTAAAAATAAGCCGCTCCTTTTCGCAACTGAAATTAAAATGAAAGAGAAGCATAGGTGAAGAGAGGGTAGCACTGAACAGAAAACTGACTTCCCATCCTATTCAGATTTGGTGAGGGTGGAAAAGTTGCCTTAACAGCAGTAGAGGTTTGTTTCGAATCTCTGGTACAAGGCAAAAGCGAGGGAGAGTAATCACAACCTCTTGAAGCAAAAATATTTGTACCGTCCATGTTTGCAAAAATGATTTGCTTCATAGTCTCAAATGCAAAACGTTTGGTGCCCCTGCACTTAGTGCAGAGGCGTGTTTGTGGGGGGGGGAGAGGCTTTCTAATGCAAAACACATGTTTTCAATTTATATCTGGAGCCAGACCAGTAGCTGTAACTTGGCCTGACAAAGCCTTATTGAAGTAAAAGACAGAGTGTGGTTTCAAAGCAGTTAGAAAAAGAACGGGAATGCTGTTCAGGAAATTCTTCAGGCATGGGCAGGGACTTGGCCGCAGTTCTGCTGTTGGAAAATCTGACAGGGGCAGCTTCTGAACGCAGGGTAGGCCTCGTGCAGCTCTGAAAGCAACACTGTGTCTTCTTCCCCACCTCAGTCCACAGATCTTGGATCTTGGATTTTCATCTGGCTACTGAAAGAGAGAGGTAAGAGGCTATTGTTCTCTTTCCCTGCAGCTTGCTTGGCATTGTCGTCCTTTTGTTCTGAAGCAGAAGGAACTGCTTGTGTTCTTTTAATGGTTTGAAGAAGAGGAAGTTGGGAAACTGGTGCTCATTTTGCAAATGGATTGCCTAGGGTTGCTGCCTTTCTAACTTTTATTTGTTCTAATCTTATCAGGAGAACTTGTTTCTCTATGTGTGTGTGTGTGTGTGTGTGTGTGTGTGTGTGTGTGTGTGTATTAAATTTCCATTAAATTTCAAGGAAATATAGGGAATGGTATCTGTGTGTATCGTAATTGTTGCACATGCAGATGTAACGTCCAGATGCATGCTGCTATTTTACTAACAGGAGACTGAGGCTATTGCTGAGCTGTTTTGGACAACTTGGGTAAGTAGCTTTCTGTCTACATTTGTAAGACACAAGAAAATTGTATTGCTCTTATTTGTTTATTTCTCTGCATTTTGCTCAGGCACTCACAAAAGAATAGAAAATACACTGCAGTATCCTTTAGGACACTCACAGAAAAAAAACTATATGCTCACAAGTCTTTTATTAAATGTACTTCAGTTCCACCTGCCTCTTCTCTTCTGGTGAAGTTTCTTTCCAAAAATAATGACTATAAGAAACATTCTTTTTTTAAAAAAGGGGTGTCTCTTCTGAGAGACTATTGAACGCATGACTTTTCTTATTTTCTAAAGTTTAGTGCCCTTTCTCAGCAGTGCCAATGAACCTTACCTGGCATGTTTGTACAGGATCTGCAGGTTAACTGCACAGCAGAGTTGTCAGTGCATAAAATGAGTCAAAAGGACACGCGGCCTTGTATCTTGAGGTAGCTTTCGAAGCCTTTTCTATTTGCCTTGCTTCAGGCTAGCACAAAAGCGTTTATTTTTTTGGGATGTGTTGAAGATGTATTTGATCTGTTCTGAGTGCCCCTTCCCCCTTTTTATAGGGAAGGGCATAATAACCAAAAAAAAAACAAAAACAAAAACACTTAACAGAACTATACATTGGGGAAAAGATCCAAATATGTGCCGTTAACTGGCAGCGCTTAGGTCAAGGTTTAAGTCAGAGGCCTGCTGCTTCTTTAGCCTGTGCACTTATTGATGTGTTCCATCATGGATGAGAAACTGAATCATCATCAGTAACAAGCTGGGTAGAGGTTTCACAGAAGGTTGTGTGTAAAGCAGATTTAGATGTAGTGGCAAGGTTATGGCCCAAGTGAGCTAGAGAAACAGAATAAAATACATAAATGTTAGTTTCATCTATCCATTAGATTTTGAATGCCCTCTAGACAAAGGCAATAAAGAGGAGGAAAGATTAAGGGACCTCTTAAGCATGTGACCAAGAATAGCATAGGCCATGATCTTACTGGCTAAGGGCTCAATCCTATCCAGATTTCCAGCACCAATGCAGCTGCAATGCAGCCCCAAGGTAAGGAAACAAATGTTTCCATACTTTAAGGAAGCCTCTGTGACTGCCGCACCATCACAGGATGCTGCACACACGCCATTGGCATGGCTACCCCGGCACTGGAAAATTTGATAGGATTGGGCCCTAAGCCATTCATCATCAGGGAAAATATCTTATTGCGATAATACATCTCATAATGCTGGGGAATCCATTTTGGAGAGTTGAGCACTGCATGCAACTGAACTGTAAAATGCATTGTTAATCTAATTGGTAGGAAATGGGAGCAGATTGACCCAGAGTGCAACACTCCCATTGGCTAGAATAGCTGTCAATTATGCTAGGACAAAGGCTGTAACTATCAGCACAGTAACAAATCAGTGCAAAAGGAATTAATGTTATGGGAGGTACTGTCAGGCCAAGGGCAATAGACCACCTAGATAAGAATCTAGTCTGGCAGCCATATAAGCATGGTGGGATCCATCCTGGTATCAGTTTCATAAAATCAGCTGAAGTTGGAGTCTGAGTAAACAGACTAATGTACGGTGAGGAACTATTCTGAGGGCAAAGATTAGGATAAGCAAAATTGATCTAGACTGAAAAGAGGTGGAAAAAGCAGATCACGAGCAGAATATTCAAAGCTGTGTGTTTCTCAGACTTTTTCAGATGTTCTGTAAGCATGGAGAGTCTTCAAACTTCCAGGATGTTGTGATAATATCCAGTGAACCCCATTTCTGGTAGAGATTTTTGTAAGTTATCGCACTGTCCTCCAAGTTCTTCCTTCCTCGAGAGCAAATTCCCCAATTTTGCCTTTATCCTTACCCATAATTATGAAGTTCCTTGTCTAACCAGGAACCACTGTCTTTTAACTACTGTCTGACTCTCAGAATGGGAAATCTTGTTTGTCTTAATCTTAATGCTAGGAATGAATGATCTGAAGTGAATTGGTCTCCCTCAAGGATTCAGCTCAAACATCAAAACCCTTTAGGTGGGGACAACCAGTCCCAATTTCACCATGTCCTGGTTTCCATTGGGGTGTGGGAGAAGGAAGTCCAGGATGGGGTAACTAGCAGCTCTAGGAGCAGCTCCAGCACGCTCTGTTGATTCTGACTGGCTGACCAGGAAGGGGACCTTGGCTCACTAACATTAAAATAAGGTGTATCCGGAGAAAAAGAGCTTGCTAGGAAACATTTTTCCATCTACTCAGTGTTGTCTGTTTAATTCTGGGGAGGGAGACAGGAGGAGAAGGCCTTATATGCTTTAATAGGCCTATGTCACTGCTGCATTACAATATTTACAAGTGAGTAAGTTTCAAATGGAACATATGATGGCACTTTACCTGTTCACACTAAAAAGTATGTGTATATGGACACAAGACACCAGCTATTATCTACAGCTGGGTCACCCTACCTTCCTGTATAATTTATTTCTCCCACCCAGGAATGAGGTGGAGGGAGAACAAAGCTCCAAGTTTTTTCCTACAGCAGGAGTGGTAATATCCTGTAGGAGCATTCAGGCACTGCTTTTGAAATGTTTTTCAACAAATTTAGCCAAAAGGAAGCATCTGGCTGTACAGGAGGAAAAGTGAAAAATTTGTCTATAGGCATATTTGAATGTCTATGGTCTTTCCCAAGAGCTGATTGAGAGACTGTACATAGTTCATGCTACATTAAGGCTACAATCCTATGCAAATTTACCTGCAAGTAATTCCTACTAAAGATGTGGTGCTTACTTGTATTGTAAGCGTGTATTGACCAGCACTAAAATATCAGAATATTTAAAAAAAAAATCTCATTGTGCTATGTATATATAGTGGGCCTTTGGTATTTGTCAGGAATCTGTTCCAGGACCCCTCACAGATAACAGAATTCAGCGGATAATGGAATCTGCAGGGTGGGACAGTTGGAAAAACCTGAAGTGCTGATTTTTGGCCTTCTAGACACCTTAGAAGGTTTCCTGAGGGTCAAGGAGTCCGCGCACAGTCTCCCTAGCCCTCAGAAGTCCCTCTCTGGTCACATTCAGAAGGTTAGCGTGCCCTGACCCCTGATTTGGGGTTCTGAGAATGGAACTCCCATGAGTGCTGAGGCACAGCTGTATGGCCACAAACATGTATTTGCCATTCTGTGTATATATGGCAGGAAGTCACAACCAATCCTGGATCTCGGGCATGTATACCTGAGTAATAAAGTGGCTCAAAATACTTGTTTTCCATGTACACATTAGAGTTTCAGACTGCTTGTAAAATGTTTGTGTGTACCTAATGATCAACTGGGCCAAGTACCCAATCCTATGCATGCATACTCAGAAATAAGTCAGTGGGGCTTACTTTCAGGTAAGTGTGGATAGGATTGCAGCCCATGTCGGAATATAAAAGAGAAAATCAGTAATCTTAATTCTGTATATGGGTTTCTCTCTATTTGTGTGTCTTAATCTCTTATTCTGTACTGGTGTGCTCTTTCGCTCAAGACCTATCCTAGCCACATAATTCAACAGGAAATTTGATGATAGTAATTTTCAAGGGAAATTAATACTGCATTGTTGTTGTTTTCATTTTTTGTAAACTTCAAGCACACTTGTTCAATAAACTGATAGTTCAGATATTGCAGCCAGGACAAAGAGCATTTCAGTCTCATGAAACAGGAAATCAAGAAGATGTTATTTCCTGGAAAGAAGTTGAAAGGGCTGAGAAACAATATGCTTTTGAAGTAACTAATGGAAAATGGTCTGATTTATGGAAACTGATACTTTTTCATTTGTGATATCTTCCAAATGCATTTAACTTATGACATCTGTGACAACCTCATATAAAAGCAACTTCAGATAGCATGCAGAGGTGATGACGCTACTTGGCAGTAGGGTGCGTATGTACTTTTGGAAGTCTCTGTAGGCAAAAACCACAAAAATCCCAATGATTTTTGGCCACATTTTGTGTCTTTACATTATGCCTCATTTCCAAGTAGGCTTACTTCCAGCATTTTGCATCTACTAGATTTATGCTTTGTTAGGGAACATCTTGGTTGCCTACTATTGAAAGCAGTGTTCTGGCCTGGTTCAGATTTGCCTGGTTCAGCCACTGTTATAACCTCTTTACCCTTTGTATCATCATAGATTGTCCAACAAGGAAAAGGGCAATGAAATAACATGGCACCTGTACCCTTTCAAACAATGGAGTGAAGGCAGTTGGGTTAACTGGCAGCCCTTTCTCTCCTCCAGCAACAGGCTTCACTGCTAAGAGAAACCTAGGTTAATGAGGTATCCACAAGCTGAAGAAAGGATTCACGGTGGAGTCCCAGTCCATCTCTTGTGGCAATGACTCTATCTCCGTATGTGTAACATTGCAACAGCAGCAGATATATTGGCATGCCTCAGGATCGAGGGAGGGATTGCAAGGGAGGGCACCAGGATGAGGTCTCTTGTTATCTGGTGTGCTCCCTGGGGCATTTGGTGGGCCGCTGTGAGATACAGGAAGCTGGACTAGATGGGCCTATGGCCTGATCCAGTGGGGCTGTTCTTATGTTCTTATGATCCCAGGAGCGCTTGGGAAGTGTGACATATGGGATATGTGCCTGGCTGCTCCTCATCACCACAACGCTCAACAGGGTTGGCCCAACATTTTTTACCATCCCAAGCAGCTATGCAACATAATACAAGAGAGGCAATAAATATCCTTTGTTAAATTGCATCTTCTGTAACATTGCAAGGAATTCTGGGGTGCACCCTTCAGGGTACATGTTGTTTTATTAACAGTTCCAGTAGCCCCCCCCCATTAGACAAGGCTTTTATTAAAAAGTTTAATTGCATTGAGCATTGAACTGGTTACTGTTCTACAAAAATATCTCTATTTTTTAATCTCTGAAAAAGGGCATCTTTTTAGTACATTTATTTCTGAAATATCTTTACCACTTTTGTTCCGAGGCTAGCTTTTCATCATCAAATTATTATGGAAAATTGTTTGTTAGAATAAATGGTAGATTCTTCGTGTGTGTGTATCAGGGTTATGATTATATTTCCAGGAAGAGAGTGAAAACTTTAGGGGGGGGGAACAGTTTAAACATTCTTTCAAGGTTATATTGTTTCTGGTTGCTTAGCTTCCTTTGCAGTAGCTGAAATGTGAGGAAAGTGGTGTGATATCAACTCTGTGACATTTTCCCCCCTTCCATCTTGAGGAGATTATGGATAGCAGTTGTGACTTGTATTCTTTCTGTTTGTCTTAACAATGCTCTTTAGGGTTCCTGAATGTATAACACCTCACTGTTGTTGCTTTCCCCACAGAAAATTGGACACTAAAGAGAAAGAGAGAGAGAGAGAGATGTGCATCTGTTAAATTTCATAGTGTATTCCATCAGTGTAAATCTCAGACTGTGTTCTTGTAGTCTTGAATCATGCCACTAAATCAGTTTCCCGGTACATCTTGCAGTTTTGTACTATTTTGAGCAAGACAGTGCTGTTTTCATTCTTGTACTGTTCCAGTATAAATCTTTTTGTGTGTTGTAGATTCTTTGCCTAAGTTGGGCATGGCATTTTCGCCTGTGCTCTGGACTGAAGGAATGGGAGGGGGGGGGGCAAAAACTATTATCTGGGATTTCAGGATGCACCCAGATTGTTTAAAACTGAAGCTGTATGAAATTGTGACAGGATGGCTGTGATTTTTACTATTTGCATAGGATAATTGGTAACGCAACTGTGCGGTTTTCAAGGAAAGTGTTTGTATACTCCCTTTGGGAAATAACTGTACTCTGAAATCAGACTAAATGTAATCCTCTGAATTTTCTTCAATTGTGATTCTTATCAACTTACAGGATATAGCTTTATTTGGGGATGGTCAACAGGCAGTTCATGGGCTGCTCTCTGTCCCCTGCTACTGTTTTTTCCAACCATTCCAAGAGCTGCTATACACCCTCCCCCACAGCATTCATTTTTTAGTCTAATCAGCACTACTCCTTAAGCAATTTTGCTCATAAAAGGATGCTTATGGAGGCCATAAGGAGCATGTGAAATTACATTTTTCATATGCTGGACTGTTCTCCCATTAGGAACTGGGAGTTCCACCCCATAAGCCTGCGGTTTTCAAACTCTCAGGGAGTTTGAAACCCGCAGTAAGTCTTGGCGGGGGCGGGTGGGAGGGAGCAGGGGCAGAGGGAAGGCAGCGACATGATCCCCAGGATTGCGTCGCTCAGGGAGCTGTAGGGACTGGGGTGCACCCTCCTGTCCCTGCAGCAGCTGTCCCTGGGTGCAGAGAGCTGTGCACGAGCGCCTGCAGGGCTCCCTAGGTCAGAGAAAGTGAGAATGAGATATCACACTCTGCCTCCGCAAAACCGGAAGTGGAACGCAATCTCTCCACTCCCATTTTCCCTGACCTGGGGAGCCCTGAAGGTGCTCGTGCACAGCTCCCTGCACCCAGGGATGGCTGCTGCAGGGACTGGAGGGTGCAACCCAGTCCCTGCAGCCCCGTCAGAAGGGAAAGTGGAGCAATTGCGCTCCACTTCCGGTTTAGCAAAGGCGAGGTGCGATCGCCCCACTCTCACTTTCCCTAACCTGGGGAGCCCTGCCGAAGGTCGCTCAGGGCTCCCCGCACCGCAGGAGGCTGCAGGAAGCTTGGACAAGTGTACCCAAGCCCCTGCAGCCCCCCTGAGCACCGCGATCCTGGGGATTGCGCCACTGCCTCCTCCCTGACTCCTGGCTGCCCCTGCCCCTTAAGGGGAAAGAGACCAGGACCCTCAGGCTGGGGCATCACGACACCCCAGTTTGAATACCACTGCCATAAGCCTTTGCGATCATGCTAAGGTGATTTCCCAAGTTCCAGTTGAATGGGTAACTGTAGTAGGTGAGCAAAAAGCAGTTCTCTTTTGCCTCCAACAGAGCTAAAACAGTGTAAGGCAGATGAGACCAGGGAGAAAAGAAGGAGCCAGAGCGGACGAGACCAGAGAGGTGGGCATGAAAAAGCCAGGGGGGAGGTGAGAAGGGCAGGAGAAACCAGCTGGAAGGAAGGGGAGGAATCGACAGGGCCCAAGAGAGGGGGCAAAGGGGAGGAGAAAGAACTAGGGAAAAGGTCACAGATGAGGTGAGAGAAGGGATGAAACCAGGGAAGAAACCAAGGTGCACCTTGAATTTTGAGAAACCAAACCTCACTGGACATTGTCATAACTGCCTAGGCTGAAGCTCACTGTGAGGACCCCTCCACCCATCTTCACCTGGGGGAGGGCCAGAGTAGTCTCCCCAGGTATCTCCAGCCCAAGCCTAGTTTGGATTGGATGGAATTTATGTTCCAGCAGGTGTACTAGGGCATGCCACATCCCTGGAGACCCTATCCTGGGCTGCATTTCTGAAAGAAGGCCTCCACATAGGGCATTTGGTGGCACAAGCTGTGGAAGAGGATCATAGTGGAAAGAATGATGTTAACCCAGGGAGGAAGACCAACCCCTTCCTTTTTCGTGTTCTTTTGCGATTGTTCCCTATTAAACATACTGTGAAGAGCACAGCATGTTTGGCCTGGTATGTCCATAGGCTTCACCAGCCCCCAGGAGATGGCGCTCCCCCATGAGAGGGGGAGGTGACATGCCATTTGTGGAATATTTGTGGAATTCTGTTCTCAGAGTCACTCATGTGATGCCATCCCTGTTGACATTCACATGTAGACAATTTATTCACCTTCGCTTTTAACTTTCGATGTGCTTCCCCATCTCCTGCTTTACCGTTAATGTTTGTAGTGCTATACTGTATATATTGTTTAATTTTATTGCTGTTTTAGTGGAGAGTCATTGTTTTGATTTGTCTGTTTTGTCATTGTTTGCAGTTAGTTGCCTTGAAAGTTTTATTAAAAGTGAGGATATAAATAGTCAAATAAAAGCCCCCAGAAGTGCCTTTCTTTCACTGTGTATAAGCAGGGGTCAGGTGCAAAAGTAGGACTTGAGTAAATAGGAACAGGGCCCCAGAAACAAGGACCTGTTCAGATATAAGAGTCTACTCCACGGTGGACTCAGAAGGTTTTCATAGATACTTCCTGTTCTCATGAACATAACCTCAAGAAAAGATTTGTTCTAGGTGAGGTTTCATAGGCATTTCTTCTACTCCTTGTGTAAGCTGCCCAGTGTCCATCAGTTTAAAGGGCCATTTTTTGTTCCAGAGATCACAGTCCCATAATAAAAGTTAGTGATGTCCTTATCTTCCACACTTCTGGAAAACAGAATGAGTGTCATTTGTTTCAGATGTCACAGCTCTAATGTTCTCTCTCTCTCTCTTTCTCTGTTCTGAAGATTTTGCTCTGATAACTTTATTACCATCTCTCTGCTGCAATGAGATGAATTCAGTATGTCCTTGCATTCAGCACATGCCATCAGCTCACACAACCATGTCAGCATGCACTTAATTGATAGCATAGAGATGAAATGCATGAGATGTGATCTGGTTCAAATGTTGCTTGATGGTCTTAGACCAACCACTATCTGTCAGTGTTAGCCTTCTGTTTGTTACATAGGCATAGTAATGTTGGCCTGCCATATAGATTTATTTTAAAAACAACAAATGTGAAGTATATGAAGTGCTTTGCAGGAAAAGAGTATAGAAATGATAAATTACGATGATGATGATAATGATGATGATGATTTCTGCACTTTGAACAATCAAGTTGCTCAGCTTTAGTAACTCAGGCTCAGTGAACTCTGTAACTTGAGAAAGTGCTCAGACATGTCCTCCTCGTAACTATTTATTCCTTTTTTCGTCAGTGGGTTCAGTTCCAGTTCAGATTCATCAGTATTTGTGCACTCTCTGGTATGGTTCAAATTTGGAAATGGAAAGCGAGAAGAGAACTATTTTCCCCCTCTCTTTTAAAATGAGAGGTGTGGGAGAGTGAGCAGTACTGCGATTCAGCTCGCTTTTGCACTGTGCAAAAGGAATAAGAAAAACAACAAACAGGCCATATTATAAATGATTGTCCCTTGGTGCCTGAGTATTGAGCCACTTACTTTGAACCATTTTGGGAGGATTTGATATGTGTTCAGGTTCCAGGCAACCAAGAGGTATTAGTTTCAGGTTTGGTTCTAGTTCACTGAAACAAAACAACTCTCTGAAACTCTTTTGGGTGTTTAGGTTCAATACAGCTCCCTGAAATGAAGACCATCAGGCCCTTTCTTTCTTCGGAATTCTCACAATTTTGTTGCTGCTCTTGAGCAAAATCATTGTACTGTGATAGGCATCGAACAAACCCCCCTTCGGCAAAGCAGTGCTAAGTCAGAACCTGCAGTGAGTTAACTTCCTTTGGTGTGTAGCACTTGGCCATTATTTGATTGAGCTAGAGAAACATTATATATTAAGAATGCTTCAGGGAAAGAATCCCAGCACCACCTCTGTGTGCCCCCCCCCTTTTTTTTTTTGGCAGTTAGGAATAATTTTATTTGAGATGATTTTTTGTGAATTAAGGCCTCAGAGAAGTAATATTGCATCCTCAAAACAAAGTGCTGAACTCAACTTCTTTTGCAAAACGCATGCAAAATTTTCCCCTCAGGATTTGGAGGGGCCCTAGAGTGCCTGCCTTGCAAAAACCTGGTGCTGCTAAGAGAGCTATTTGAGATCAGACTTTATGGGAAATTCCTGTATGTGTGTTGAAATGTATATAATGTACCTGCATTATGATTCACTGCTATATAAAATAAACAGAGGCACACAACAGGAACAAACCACAGGAAGGCTTATTTTTTCCAGCAGGTATTTCCAAAACGCTCGATACTGTATGCACGTGTGCTTCTAATTGTCCAGCTTGAACCTGCCGCTTCACTTCAATGTAGTCTTGTTTCTTCTAGATGCCTCAGGAACAGTACGCACACAGGAGCGCCATGCAGAACTCAGACGGTCCACATGTATATAAAGTGGGGATTTATGGCTGGCGGAAGAGGTGCCTCTATTTCTTTGTGCTACTCCTAATGATTTTAATTCTGGTGAACCTTGCCATGACCATCTGGATTCTCAAGGTTATGAACTTCACAATTGTAAGTAGAAGGTGCTAAGGTTACATTTGTTGTGCTTGGGAGGGGGTGATGGACGTTCTTCAGGTTGTAGTGCTAAGATATGCCTCTGCAATGATGTAGCATTTTGGATCCTAAATATGCACTCAGTAAGGCCACCATGTGAAAAGAGGAAGCCTCTTTGACATCTACTAAAAAAATTTAACAGGCAAAGGATGTGTGGGGAGGGCTGTTATTTCATTACTCAAAGGTTTGCATGTCACACTTTTTGGTACAGGACTTTCAATCCCAGTCACCAGCACAGTGAAGGTTACTCTTCTCCACCTTCCTTTGTTCATAAGGAAACATTTCTATCAATTTCAATGGGAGATAAAAATCTGCACAAAAGTTAAAGCTTATCCCAGATGAGGAGATTAGTGTAAATCTCAGACTACCGGCCTACTACACAAGGGTTGTTTTTTCAGGGCAGAAGTCACAAGAGACCATTTCAGTGTTGTTCAAACTAGGAAGCATATTGTCCGTACATACGGAACGAGAATGCCTTGCGCTGGGACAGCACAATTTTGCTTGTAATACAGTTCTTCTTTTAAACACATACATGATGCGCATGCTGCTCTACATGCAGATCCTTAATGAATAAAATCAGATCATAGTTTGAGCACAAAATTTATCCAGGAACAAAAACAGACTGAATACTGTATATAATCCTAGGATAAATTTGAATGGCAGCTTCCATTGGCTTGTTTATGAGAAGGAAGCAAATTTTTAAAGGAAAAAGCACTTAGTAAAAGACTCCCTTGTGAATAACTGTATTATACTGCATCCACTCCCTTTTCCTTTCACATTTCTTCCTTTTGGTGAAGGTCAAATCAGACCACATATATTGTTGTGCCAGCCACTGAGAGATTGCTTAAATGATAAATAGCACTTCATGCATGTCCGAGAACTTTTTTTAAAAACAGCACTGTAATATAGAGTGATCCTATAGACTGAATGATTAAAAATGGTACAATAAAGGCATAATTTTGGAACTGACTTGCTCTGAATTATATTTTGGGACTAATACATAACAATACTCCAAACACTAAACCATATGTTCCCATGCTTTTAAGCCAGATTCTTAGGGCCTAACCAGATGGTTTTGTTTTTGTGCATTTTGAACTGTTGTTTTTCAAGATCCAATGCCTATCCCTGCATTTCTGTTGTGAAAAGTGTTGAATTTTTTCCCCCTAGTACTCAATTCTAATGTTTTGTGTTTGAAAAAAGAGGTGATTTTTCCCCTTCTCACAACCCAGCAAGTTTGTCGGTGAAAGTGAGTAGTCTGCAGAATATGGTGTCGTGAATATGGTTGCACAACCTAGACAGTGCCCAACCCATCACTGGCAATGAATGACATAGAATTCTGTGAAATCCTAAAACGTATACGCTTTTAAAAAAAGAAACTTTGTAAAGGCTGAATACTTCTCTATTGTAACACTTGGGTATTCATGTAGAATGGCAGGTACTAGCAAAGCTACACCGCCCGCCCCCCCATGACAGTATTCTTTTAATGTAGGAACTAAGGCTTCTGTGGCCAGAGTTGTCACTTAATGAGGAATTCATCTTCTTGGTTTTAAGGCCACGTTCTAGACTAGACTTGGGGAATGTGGCCTTGAACCCAGAAAATGAATTTCTCATTAAGTACTCTTAGTTTCTTGTTTATTTCCTAGTTTGACTGCTGTATTCTTGCCCTTTCCAGTGCTTCTGCACATCTATGCCCTGCTTTTAAACCATTGTGACAGAGTATCACCATGGCCTGCTGCTATACTACACTTCCTCTCTGCACCAAGGCTATTCACATATTTATCTGCCGATACTTGATAGGAGCATATGTAGCCCTACAGGGCAAACCTAGTGTTTTTTTTATAGCTTGTATATGTTGGAGTTTGGATACCCTGCTGCCTGCAGGACTCGGGGGGGGGGGGCAATGTACTGTCCATAGACCTGAGACCATCTACATGCCCTTGTATGGTTCTTGCAGAAAGTGTGGTTCTTAACACTATTTTCTTCCTCCCCTACTTCTTACATTCTCTCTTCCTCTCCCGACCATCACAGGAGAAGGATGTACTCTGCCAGGACTCCATGCCCTCCAGGCCCATCCTTGTCACACTTCCCCTCCAAAGTAAACAGCTCTAGGGTTCTCTGTTCCCAAGTAGTAGTGCCTCTGATTGTAAGATGTATGTAAGCAACTGGGAGTAAAATGTTATGAAACCATACCCAAGTCTCCATTCCTGTGTACATTTTATTGATAGCAACTAACCTGTCTGATGGCATATTTTTTAACCGTAAGAAGGGGGTGTTTTCACTTACTCTGCTTCCCCTCTCCCTTCCAACAGTAAATACCTTACAAAGTAGTAGTGTTTAACTATAGTATGAACCAAAGTTACAGTTGTTTGTCATTTTACAAAGCAAGTATTCTCTTGGAATGTGTGTAATGAACAGCTAACTGGCTACTTCCTAATGCTTTAATCGTTTAAAAAAAACAAACAGCAGATAGAGAACTAGTTCTTTTGCTGCTGTGGTTTGCTGCCAGGTCTTGATATGGCCATTTTAAGTCCTTAACAAATTTGGTGAAAAAGCCTTCTATGTTTCAACCTCACAAGCTATATACTTGGGCATATCTAGCAGTACATAAGCTGTTACCCTCTGACTTCCTGCATTAAATCACATGAAGCTGCCAGTACTGCCAACACTGGTCTATCTGGAGCAGCACTTCACTAGCAGCAGCTCTCCTTGGTATTAGGCAGGTGTCTTTACCTCTTCATCAGTCTGAAATTCTTTTAAGTGGGTTCTGAACTAGGAACCTTCTGTATGGGGAACATGGGCTGTACCACTGAGCTGTGTCCTTAGGGATATAGGCAGATGCCTGCATTTGAACTCCCAAGCACTAGTTAGGCACAGGATTTTTCAGTGGCTCAGAATCCCATTAAGTTTGATGGAGCAGCACAGGGACCTATTACCCTGGTCCAACACACCATTAGACTCCAGTGCTGTAATTTTTTATGAGCGCACTGTTTTTAGTGGTAGCAGAGTTCTTTAGCACGAAAACATTTTCTTAATTGCATTGCATGCACACAGGTTTATTTGGCAATTCAGTATTTCTGGCATCTGGATTAATGAATTGAAACTGCTTTTGAAATGCATGCTGTTGAATGCTATTATGAATACAAAAATAAATACTATATTTATTTAAGGATGAAACTGGAAGAAAAACATGCAAGTACTTCATTTTAAGTAATATGGAACCAAGTAAATATATTTATTATGTTACATTGCATGGATTTATGAAATGACGTACAGTGGGGAGAGAGCTAGGAGAGAGACTTTTTCTCCTTCTCTCATAATATTAGAAGCAAGAGACGTCCAATGAAACTGATTGATGGGAGATTTAGAACAGTCGAAAGGGAGGTGCTTCTTCACGCAGTGCCTAATCAGTTTGTGGAACCTGTGACCATAGGATGTGATGGCCACTAGCTTGAATGGCTTCAAAAGCGGATTGAACAAAGTCACGGGGAACAGGTCTGCCAATGGCCATTAGTCATGATGGCTGTGCACTTCATGGGGCCCTCATCCACAGATTCATCTATTCATCTATGTCTTTATTGCACCATTTTAATCATTCTGCAGATCCATCTATTCATGGATCGGGTCCAGACCCTCCAGTGTGTGCACTCTGTGTGCAGCCTCTCCAGAAGTGAGGGGAGCTCTGTGAGGGGAAGCTGTGAAGGGCTTCTCTGGGCCTCCCAATGCCTTATAAGGCATTAAAAAAATTACTTCCAGTTTTTCCATGAAACCAGAAGTTGTGTGTTTTTGCCTTTAGAGCTCAGTCTGAGCTTGGCAGAGGCTAGGGACGGATGTCCTCAGCCTCTGCTGAGTTCAAAAGCCCCTCTGGAGGCAAAGGGAGCAGTCCCCTGGGACTGCGGGGATGGACCTTTGTCCATATCTGCAGTTTCAGCAGTCCACAGGGGTTCCAGCACGGATCCCCACGAATAAGGGGGCATGCCTGTACCTCCAATTTTGATTGCAGTGTGCTTCTGAATACCAGTTGCAGGGTAGCAATGGCAGAAAAAAGTATGCCTTTCTCTCTTGCTTGTGGCCATTATGTAGGGTGCTGTTGGGCCATTGTGGGAAACAAGATACTGGAGTAGATGGGCCTTTGACCTGATCCAGCAGGACCTTTCATATGTTCTTATATAAATTAAGACTGCAGGTCTCCTCCCAAAAGGTAATTTCCCCCCCCCCCAATATGTTAATTCATGCAACTAGAGTACAACAGTGTAAACTTTCCCCAAACTTTTTTGACTGGTAGCTCCCTTGATCTACTAGGCCAGGGGTGTCCAAAGTTTTTGGCAGGAGGGCCACATCAGCTCTCTGACACTGTGTCGGGGGCCGGGGGAAAAAAAGAATTAATTTACATTTCAAATTTGAATAAATTTACATAAATGAATATATTAAAGATGAACTTATATGAACGAATGAAGGTCTTGCAATAGCTCAAGGCCTATAAAAGGCCTTGCACAAAGCAAGGCTGGCCTTTCCTTTGCTGCCGCTGCTGCATCACAGATGTGAAAGAGCAAGCAGTGGAGGGAGCCCTCATCCCACAGCTCACATGAGAGGTCAAACAGTCGCCGTCAATCT
Source organism: Tiliqua scincoides (assembly GCF_035046505.1). Lineage (NCBI taxonomy): Eukaryota > Metazoa > Chordata > Lepidosauria > Squamata > Scincidae > Tiliqua > Tiliqua scincoides. Next base: position 197,375,860 of record NC_089822.1, read on the forward strand.
GAGAGAAGTTGCGTTGGGCCAGTGTGGGCTTCAACAAATCTCCGGAGGGCCAGAGGCTCATTGGAGACTGGGGGCTCCCTGAGGGCCGCATTAAGAGACCTTGAGGGCCGCAAGTGGCCCCCGGGCCGGGGTTTGGGCACCCCTGTACTAGGCCATTGGACACAGCTCCCCCTTAGGTTTACAATCCTATATGTTGCATAGGGGTTTTTTTGTGAAGATTCCCTGACTCTCCTGGCTGGTTTCCACAATTCCCTGGACAGCCACAGCTCACAGTTCAGAAACCACTGGTTTAAACTGACCAGCAAAACCATGCTTATTCCAATATGTATCTTTCTGCATGAAACAAGATGTTATGTCGGTAAGATTAATAGAAACTCTATACTAGTTATAATAGAAACTCTATACTTCCAGCTAGAACTATCCTGTGTATTGGAATCGCAGAAGATCTGGCGAGGAGATAGGATGTGGTGTCAGCAGTGACCCCTTTAAGGATTAAGGCCTGAGTGTAGCATTTTGGTGCTACTTGAGGAGCAGCTTAAGATGCTGCTTTGGTGTGGCAGAGAAGCCATGGCAAGAATTAGATAACAGACACAGGTTTCAGAGAGGTTGAAAATGCTGGAAGCAGGAGCAGGAATGAAATCAAGGGAGAAGTGAAGTGTCTCCCAGCTCCTGACCCAGCTTTTTATTTTTATTTATTTATTTTTTTTCAGAGAGGTTGAAAGTGCTGGAAGCAGGAGCAGGAATGAAATCAAGGGAGAAGTGAAGTGTCTCCCAGCTCCTGACCCAGCTTTTTATTAAGTCTCAAAACACATGATATAAGGCTACGTAATAGGGAAATTTCTAAGAGGATGTTGACATTCATACGGGCTGTAACCTGCCGGCTCTCTAGCTTAACCACAAACGCATTCCATAGATATGATTTCTTCATAACATTTTCAAGGCTAGCTCTTTCTATAACTTTCCACTATTTTCCAGGGCACTGGCTTTTCAACACTAAACATAGATAACAAAGCATTTGCGCAGTCGCAGGTGTGCCTGCCAGATTGCCAAATATGCAAAGACATCTCAAAGCTTAGCGCCTGTACATTCTATATTTACTACACCTGGGCTTTCAGCAGACATGTGCTGCACTGCTGCAGTCACTAGAAGCAATGAGGTCTCTAGGGATATAAGGAGCACCTGATGGAGGATTTGTGGGTTGTAGGTGGAGTGAGAGTGGAGGAGGGAGAGGAGACTTGCTGGCTAAATGGACTGACTTTCTGGCTAACTGACCTACTGGCTTGTTGACGCAAGGACTGACTCATCGCTTTACTTATCAGAATGATTCTCTGGCTAATTGACTTTCTGGCACACTAATTCATGAACTGGTGCACTGACTAACGAACTGACTAAGCCAGGGGTGTCCAAACTTTTTGGCAGGAGGGCCACATCATCTCTCTGGCACTGTGCTGGGGGCCAGGAAAAAAAGAATTAATTTACATTTCAAATTTGAATAAATTTACATACATTTACATAAATGAATATATTAGAGATGGAACTTATATGAATGAATGAAGGTCTTACAATAGATCATGGCCTAAAAAAGGCCTTGCACAAAGCACAGCCAGCCTTCCCTTCACTGCCACTGCTGCATCACAGACGTGAAACAGCAAGCAGTGGAGGAAGCCCTCCACCCACAGCCCAAGCAAGAGGTCGAACAGTTGTCCTCACAGTGAGAGCAGTTGCATCAGGCCTGCATGGGCTCCAGCAAGTCTCAGGAGGGCCAGAGGCTCATTGGAGACTGGGGGCTGCCCACTGGCCAGATTGGAAGTCCCCAAGGACCACAAGTGGCCCCTGGGCCAGGGTTTGGGCACCCCTGGACTAAATCAACAGAGACTGCTGAGTATTGGAGAGCTGAGGTGGTGCTGCTGTACCTGAAAGGACTGCTGTTTCAAGACCCTGCAGACTTACAGGCAAGCCAGCCACTTACTAGTCTCCGTCTTGCTGGTGCTGGAGTACAGTGGCAGTTTGTTATGGTATCAGCCCCAGGCCTGCAGGGAATTTGCAGGCTGGATAGAGCAAGGCCCGATGTCTTGGCCTGACACACAGCATAGCATCATGGGAGTGGCTGATGCAATACCTGGTCACCAGATACTGTCACCTGGTGTGTCACCCCATGTATCACCAGATGGTGAGTCAGCACATCACCAGACAGTAGCTCGCCTCTCATTGGCTAACGCCAGTACATACTGCAGCCTATGCAAGCTGCATTGTGGGAGATGCAGAGTGGATTGTGTGCGGGAAGCTACGTTGATGAGGATCGTGATTTGTGTGCTATCAGAACTGTTTGCTTTCAGGTCTGCTTGGATCTGTAAATATCTTGTACATAGTAAAGGACATCTGGTGGTGGACAACTGCTGTGTGTCGTCTTCATTCCCGGGAGTGCGTTGCCTGGCCTTGAGCTGCAGATACAGCGCGGTTTGGCTGCTTGCTTACTGCAACACAGTTTTTGTGGTGTGCTAGACCTAGCTGTGGTTAAGCTAGGGGAGCTAATTAGCTGAAAGTGGGGGCCCAATTCTCTAAATGAAGCTTGGATTAGGAATCTGGCAAAACATCCTGTCAGTAAGAGTAGCTCTTAGAGCTACTTACATACCACTTTTCTTAACCATCCCAAAAGTGTCTGTGCTCACTCCTTCCCCTCATCACCACTCTAGGAAACAGACCTACAAAGACAATCCAGGAACGCTTATGCTGAAATGAATTGGTTAGACTAAGGAACTTCAAGTCCTTTCCAAAAATAAAGTATTAATGAATTGTTTGACAGGAGCAAGTCAGGAAAACATCTGATGAATATGAGCATCAGATAGATGGATGAAAAATTTAAATTAGTTCTAAAGAAACGCTGGCATAATCCACATGTGAAGTTAAACGTAAACGTAACTGGAAGAAATTCAAGTATTATACACAAAATAAAGCATTAAAAATATTAAATAAATGTTGAATAATTTTTATTTCTACATTTTAATAAATAATAAGAAATAGGATGACATCAGTATAATTACCTACCAGAAAATTAATGCAGTCAATATTTCCCCACAAGCAATAGATGAAATTCTGCATCAAATGGTATATAACATGATAGTATTATTCCTAAAAGCCATGATTTCCAGAATTTTTGTCACTTAGTGTGTCACGCCCCCCCCCCCCCCCCGAGGATATTTCATTGGCCTGTTTTGACTTAAGGCAGTGATTCTCAAACTTTTAACACTGGGACCTACTTTTTAGAATGACAGTCTGTTCAGGACCCACTGGAAGTAATATTATGTCTGGAAGTGACATCATCAAGCAAAATAAAATAAACAAAGTAAAGTAAAACAAATAATTAAATATGGGGAAGCCAGCCCTGTTTCACCAAGTGAATTTTCTCTGTAGCCTGCCTGCAAGAACACCCCCCCCCCAAAAATATTAGTGAGATTTTCAGCCCTCCCCAGTGCCCAGTTCAGTGTTTGTTGGCAACCTTCAGTCTCGAAAGACTATGGTATCGCGCTCTGAATGGTGGTTCTGGAACAGCGTCTAGTGTGGCTGAAAAGGCCAATTCGGGAGTGACAATCTCTTCCACGCTGGGAGCAAGTATAGTGTGTCCCTGGTCTGTCTCCCTGGCTATGGGCCTTCCTTCTTTGCCTCTTTGCCTCAGACTGTTGGCCAAGTGTCTCTTCAAACTGGGAAAGGCCATGCTGCACAGCCTGCCTCCAAGTGGGCCGCTCAGAGGCCAGGGTTTCCCACTTGTTGAGGTCCACTCCTAAGGTGTAGATGCCTTCAGTGTAAATTCTTATATTTCAAGCATAGCTCTATCAGGACCCACCTGGCTTTACAAGTCTAAAAACAAATAAATGGACCTTACCAGCTGAAGCCTCTGTTTTATTCTTTAAGGGGGGGATGTGCTGCCTTCTGGAGCATTTATTGAGCGCCACTTTCATCAGATTGGGACCATGCAGCTAACCTTGCATTCCCCTTTGCCTAACTTGACCAGGAGCCAAGGCATGTTTGCTTACTCATGAGTAAATGCAACCGTGTGGCTTACTTTCGCTTTCCATAGGGCTCAATACATTAATCTGCTTGGAGGGATTTTTGTCTACTTCTGATGCCAAGGTTAAATTTATTTTCCAATACTTCATAGAGATTTACTTAACCTAACAAAGCAAATAGCATATCTACTTGGGAATGTGAATCAATCTGGGCATTCTCCAATTAGAATTAAGACCAGGTTCAACACAGTGTTTTCCTCCAGGAAACCTTGCTACGGTTTGGGAACATTTCCCATTAGGTATACAGTTGTTTTAGGTGGGGGAAGTATACTGGGAGCTTGTTTTTTTTTTTCTGAGTGAAGACCCACAAGGAGGACATTGTTCATATTTCTTTCTGGAAAAGAAATGACCAATTACCAACACAGCATTTTTATATATGTGGGCCTCCAAAGGGACTCCCTTAGAGAGAAATGTTTTATGTCAGAAGAGGATCTATAAAGGGGAACTTCCTCGTTTAAAGAGCTGGCGCCACTCTGAAAATATAGTGCAGCTGTTGTATGCTAAGGGAGTGGAGTGAGCAGCAGGCTCAAGTTACATTTATAACATTCTGCTGGATCACTGATACCTTTGCAAGGCACATAGCAAGTCCCAAACCACATATAAGAAGAGCTGGAATAGATCATGACAGTTTTGCGATGTGAAGTGTGTTGAAGCTGACATGAAAGGCATTTTGAAAAATGCTTGGCAACTTCTTCCTTTTGGTTCCTAGCAAGTTAGAAAAACCATAGCAGGGATGGAGAAGCAGCAATAACACTTTTCAAGGGAAGAAGTGTCCTGTACCCAGAGATCTTCCAACATGTTCTTGCATTTAACGGAAGTACATACTGTTAATGCCTTCTGGAAGGAGACAGGTGGTCCGTGTCAAGTTACCACAGTAAAACATCCTAGTTTCAGCAATATATATTAGGGATACGTTTCTGCTTTGGTTTTGTGTCTGGAAAGAAATGCAAAAGTAGACAACATGGGGAAGAATATTGGAGTGGGGAAAGGTTTGGGAATGTATGTAGTGGCGTACCTAGTATATTTGACACCCAGGGCAGGCCTCTTGAAACCGCAGAGCTTCACCTGGACAGTCATCGTTTATACACAAAGAGATTATTCTTTTGATTGTGCTTCATTTCTTGCTGTGTCTTTGTTTTTTGCGGTAGATATTCAACAGAAGAGGTAGGGAGAGAAAAGTCTGTCAGAGTTTGGGCACAATCCTAACCAGGTCTACTCAGAAGTAAGTCCTATTTTGTTCAATGGGGCTTACTCTCAGGAAAGTGTAGTTAGGATTGCAGCCTTGGATGTGAAATGGAAAGGTAAGAGACAGTAGTAAACTAATGGAGATACTATAGAAGATGCCAACGTGAAAACAATTCTCTGTGAACTCTGTGCAAACCTCATGTGAACTCTGTATGTGTGGAGCAACTGGAGGCCAGGCCTTGTCCAAACCTTTGGCTGCTAGCCAGTCCCTGAGGTGCCACTCTTGAACCTCTTCCCATTTGATTTTGCTTCCTAGGTGTGCAAAGCCAAGGGCAGGGTGACACTCAGAGGTCCCTTGGTTCCCCCCCTCCAGTCCTTAGTAATGGCAATGATCCTCACCACCCCCACCTAGTTCTATACTATCTTAGGTGGCTGCACTTCATCTACTGCTACTGCCTCCTCCTCCTCCTTTTTGCCTAGCTTCCAAAAGCTAGCTACTCCTGCTTCTGCAGTTTGAAAAGAGAGGCAAGGTGAGATTTTTTGCAACTGCATGAGTTTTCAAGGCTTGTTGTAGGAGGTGTACAAGTGAACGAAAAGGTAGTGTTGATAGTCACACAAGAGAGCTGCAGTTGCTGGCCTAAAGATGGTAGAGAACAGGGTGGGGATCAAGGGGTTGTTTCCTGGAAGCATCACCCCTGGAAGTGTTGCCTGATTTTTGGGACCCACACTGTCCCATTGGCAAGCCAGCCGTATGTTAAAACTGACAGCCCACAGTGATAAATATGCTAAATCATTTGCAGATAAAATCACTTGAATCAGTTCTGGCTTAGATTCCAGTTGTCAAGGGGCTACTCTGGGGACTTTCAGATCTCCTTCTTATCTATTTTCTGTGGATACCTTTAGGTATCAGATTTTAGATAGGATTCTTGAAATTATTCCACTTCACTTACATGCGTGATCCTTCCCATTCTGAGTTTTCCAGTTATTTGGAGGGAAAGGCAGAATATAAATTGTTTAAATAAACAAATGAGACACCTTGATCAAGATTTTCTGTTGGAACTTAAAGGGGCAGTTGTGTGTCCTTTATTCAAGAAAATCTTGAACCGCTCTGATTAGAATTTTGTTGTTCCTTTGTTTTCTCATTTAGCACCATCAAGGCAAAGGGCACTTTACTAAGAAAGAGAGAACTGGTCCCTTCTCTGTGGGGCTTTGTGTTGAATATTCCTTTTGGGGGCAAGGTTCTTGAGATCATCACTTACACTTGTCAGCAACCTTTTCATGGCTTCCACCAGAGCCCCCCAGACCTTCTCTTCACCGGGAATCTGGGCCTCTGTTTACTAGTACAGCTGTGGTGGTCATCATCTTAAAGTTGCCACTGCAGGTAGGATGGTTTTTGGAGTAGAAAAACTACCTGAATAGTAATTTATGAACCTCTAGTTCCCACTGTGCTGAAATTCACAGCCCCACAGAGGAAATGAGCATTAAGTCTCTGGCTATAACTGGAGGTATGATTTTTCAGTTATAACAAAATAAAAATGCATAGCACCGCTTTCTGCACTTCTCATTTCTGTAAAATAAAAAATAAAAAAAATAAATGAAAAACTCAAAATCTACAAAGAAAAATTGGGAAATCTATGAAAAAAAGAAAAAAAATGGGCTGGGCTGAAGAGGGTGTGCATGGGTAATGACTGTGGCTGCATCTGCTGACACTGTACCACATATATCACCTACCTAGCATGCATTTATAATGCCTTTATAATTTATAAAAATGTACCCTTGGAATAAAAACACATAATATTGCTTTCTGCACTTTTCCTCCTTGGGAAAAAATGAAATCTGCAAAAAAATAAAAACATTTAAGAACACCTCTAGCTATAGCTATAGAATGGACCCCAAGTTGCCCTGTTTAGGCACAGAATCCATGGCTGTGACCAGTGGCGTAGCTAATGAACGTGTAGCCCGGTGCGGAGCTCAAAGTGATACCCCGGAAGTGATGTCACAACCAGAAGTGACATCACACCCGGACTTTTTAAAAAGTGAAAATTGGGAGGAAACTTGCTTCCTCCCCCAGCAATTCACCACCCACTTGATCTGCCACCTCCCCGCAGCCAGTGGCATAGCTAAGGCATCTATCTATACCTGGAATCAAAGAAGATAATGTAGCCTCACCCCCCCCCCCACAAAAAGATCAAATTTAATTAGGTAAATAAATAAAAAGTGTGCCCCTTATTGGTTAGAGACACTGTGCTGGGGTGAAGAGGGGTTATCTCCCTGCTAAATATAAGAAAAAAATGAACCACTTGAAAAAGTGCCTCTTTTCCAGTTAGCAGGAGTAGCTGCATTATGATACATGGAAATGAGAGCCGACTCATATTAACACCTTATTGGTTCCGTGCTGTATCATAACATCTTATTGGCTCTCAGAACAACCAGTCTCATAGGTCCATTTTGAGTTAAAGAAATCTACTTTTTGTTCCTTAAGGTTGTTGTGTTTTTGTTTTCTGGTTAATTGGCCATAACTTTTGATAGAATACAGATATTCCAATGGGGTTTGTTTCTTTGTATTCTGCATTAAATTATCTTTCCAATGATATATAACATGATTGTATTATTCATATACACCAAGATTTTCACAATTTTGACTACTAGTGTCAAGCTCAGTTTGTTGCCCCCCTAAAGCTTGTTGCCCGGTGTGACCGCTACCCCCTGCACCCCCTTAGCTGCGCTACTGACTGTGACTACCTCAGTTATGCAAAATCATCCTGTCTTTCTAACGCTAGCAGGCTGTAGGTTGCTATTAGAACAGTTTGGAAAACCATCTGGAGCGCTTTTCTTAACATCTGTTTGTAATTGTGAGATAGGTAACCTCATAAACAAGGCAACAGCCATAATCTCTGTGGGTGGCCAGATAGCTTTAAAGCGGACACTAATGGTGTCCTTAGGACTTTACCCCACAGTTAAAAAAAAAACAAAAAAATACCTGATGCAATAGAAGTGGCTCAATGTTATTAAGAGAGTTGCATCTTTCATTTACCTCACTGTTTTTTGAAGGTGAAAATATGCCTGTAGTTGAAAAGGGATGTTTTTGAAAAGGGTAATCAATCAGTACAGAAGCTTCAAGATTTGACCTCAGGTCAAATGGGTGCTGTTCAGAAACTATACTACCAGACTTGTGATTTGTGGTGGAATACATGTGCCACAGAATCTTTTTTTTCTTCTTGTACTTTCTCTCCAAATACATATAGCCTGGTTCTTGTTACACCTTCTTGTTAATAACTGACACTTGAATCCTTAGCATTTCTGCTTTTTGCTGTATCCTAAAATACACTGAAGGGAGGCTCATGTGATGTAAGACATATGAATTCCATGCATATCTGAGGCCCACACATTTCCTTAGGCAAGGGGCTGTAGGTCAGGGGTAAGGCACATATTTTGCATGTAGAAGGGTCCAGGTTCAATCCCTGGCATTTCCAGGAAAGGTTCTTTGTCTGTGACCAGGGTCAGCTCAAGACCTCCCAGAACCTGAGGTAACATGCTCCTGCACTGCTTTAATCCCCCCAAATGCCTTCTTTGAGTGTGTGCATATCCCCCATGGATGTTCGGGTAGGAGAGATGTGCAGACAAACCAGTGGTACGTTTACAAGAGCGTAGTACGCAGCCTTCCCTACTGCATCTGTCTGATGTGAAAGGAATCGAATACACAACCTGCACAGCTTCCAGTTTTATATTAAACAGAAGTAGTGCAGAGCAGAGAGCCTACAAGCTGCACTCCTGGTCAGTGGGGGACCAAGCTCCAAATCTCCTGTCCCTGCCTGTTTGATGCTTATGAAGCTTATGAATCACCAGATAAGCAGGGAAAGGTGATCTAGAATGCAGCAACTTTTTTCTTTTTTCTTCCCTCCCTCCTCCTTCTAGCACCTTGCCTCCTCACCATGTTCTGTCCTTGCATGGAATTTAAAGAGATTCTTTTTCCTTTAAATTTTAAATGTGCAAAAATGGCATGGGGAAGGAAAGGGATGGCCTGATTAGTGAGAGGGGCAGATCAATGTGGCTTACATCTACAGTGGGCTAGAGGAAAAAGAAGCGGACTCAGGGCACAATCCTAAGCAGGACTAATCAGAAATAAGTTCTATTGTGTTCAATGGGACTTACTCCCAGGAAAGTGAGGATAGGATTGCAGCCTCAGAGTGAAGAGCACTTCAAATCCACCACTTCTCCAACCAGCCCTCTGATGCAAACTGCATCAAATTGCTCAATGACCCTGGAGAGATGCTGCCAGACAGTGTACACACTGCTGAACTATGTAAGCCATTGGTCAGATGCCCAAGTTTTTAGGACAGTGTTTCCCAAACTGTGAGTTGCAACCCATTAGTCATGACCCTCCCACTCACCCTCACTTCCATTTTGCCCCAAATCAGAGCCATTCTAAAGAAGTGGGGAAACCCCTGATGCCTCCTCTGGGTCAATCTGGGCTGGCAACCCACTCTGTAGGCCATTGTGGTCCTCAGAATGGCCTGCAGAAGCCTCTGAGATCTACTTCCGATTTTCAGAAGGCAACTTGCAGTTTGCTTCTGAAAACCAAAAGTAGCTTTCAGAGGTTTCTACAGGCCATTCTGAGGCCCACAGAAGTTTATAGAGGGGGACTTGCCAGTCCAGCATAACCCAGAAGAGACCTCTGGGGCCTCTCCTGGCACTACCAGGAGCATCATGTCAGAAGAGGTGGGTTGCGACCTGTTAAAGGTTGAGAACATCCTGCACCCTGTACAATCGTCACATAGTTTACTAAGTGTAAGGAAAAATATATATTAATGTCCTTTGCTGTGGACAAAGTAGACTTTTTGTGTGGCTTTCCAAATTACAATATAGTGGCATTAATAAAAATGACCAGTCATATTATAATATATATATATTTTCATCCAAGGCAGACTTTGGCAGACTCAATAAATTTGGATTTGTTTTTTTGTGGTAGGCAACATGTGAGTTCTGTGTTATTGCTATGCTCAGTGGAGCTTAATCATGGGTAAGAGCTCATGTTGTCCAGCTCAGAAAGTTGTCCATTTGCAGTGCTATCTTCCTCCTGTTCTAGAAAGAGAGTACAGGCACGCGCCACTTAACAACCGTTCGCTGAATGATGGGCCACATATATGATGGTGGTCAAAGCACAATAAAGATGCTCTTAATGAGGCAATTTAGTCTCCCATAGCCTGCAGCAGAGTGTCTGTTTACACAACAAAGAGGCTCTTAATGCAAAGAAGAGGCAATCTATCTCCAGGAGCATGTGCAGCCAGTTAGTGTCTGGCAGGGAGTGTCTGCTTACACAACAAAGGCAATAGATTGGACTGAGTGTTCACTTAATGACATGAATCGCTTAACAACAGGGATCAGAGAACACATCCCCATCAAGTGGCGCACACCTATACAGTAATCAGGTTCTTTAAAGGCAATCTATCTAATAAATAAAAAATGCTACATTGCAATAAAATGGCATAGTCTATAGACTGGAAGAATGGAGTGTGAGATGGACTTGGGATAAATAAGCTTCTGAAGTTCAATTTGAAGATACTGATCTCAACAGTACATCAAATGGGTAGGGAATTGATAAAATTCCATGCAGGGTTGTCAAGAGTTGGGAGATTAATCCAATTACATGCAAGACAGAAGGAGTGAGAGAGAGAGAGAGATGTGTTATGGCATAAAAGAAAAGGTAGGCCTGAGATGTTTCCAGATCTATTCTGCACTGCTTTGCACTTTAAGATTTATGCACATGAAAATGCATTTGCTCTAATCGGAAAGTACAGTAGATAATATTATGTGGACAGTTTGTGGGGGAAAATGTTATTGCTTTTTTCAAATTCATTGAAGAAATAATAGGAGGAGAGATGAAGCAAGGGGTGACTTTAATTTTAATTCAGAGTAGCACAGTAAAAGTTAATCTCTGTTTAAATATGTGCTGGGCTGGAAACTCAGACACCAAAGTATTAATTAAAAATAGCCTGTTTATGTATTTTTTGTAGAAAGTGATAGTTCCGATCTTTTCCAGAGTTTTGATCATTCTAAATCATTCTAAACCAGAGTTCTAAATCATTATATCTTAAGGGCAAAAGCACAATCACTTGCATCATAGGGTGACAACCAGAGCTGTTTGTGTTTGGAAAAGTTGTTTAAGTAAAGCAGAGTAATATACCAGAAACTGTTGTTTTTTTTTATTGCTTCCCACCAAGCCCCTAGTTTGCTGCTAACGTAAAAAAGGAGCAGAGGCAGTAAAAAGGTTTCAAAGAAAAAATATTTTATTTACAGTTCCTATGCATGTACACCTTAGTTGGCAGTACTGGTTCTAGACTTGGGACAGGAAATCCTGGAACTATGGTTAGAATTCCTGAAGAGAGGTCATCTTGAAAGATCAGGAGGAGGCAAGAGGGGGAAGAAGCAGCCAGATAGGGACAAACTCCACAGGTGAAGAGGGCACGAGTAATTGTCTGAGAGAGGCAGCCTCTGAGTTATCTGCCTCCTGGACAATACCCTGCTCCCTAGTGTTCTGCAGATGGCATTGCACCTAAGAACATAAGAAGAGCCCTCTTGGGTCAGGCTGAGTGCCCAGCTAGAGTGTCCATCTAGTCCAGCTTCCTGTATCTCACAGAGGCCCACAAAATGCTTCAGGGAACACCCAAGACAACGGAATACCCATATCCTGTTGCAACTCCTTTTCATCTGGCATTCAGAGATAGGCTAACTGTAAAACCTGGAGATTTCATATAGTCATCATGACGCGTAACCTGTGGTGGACTTTTCTTCCATAAATCTGTCCAATCTCCTATTAAAGACATCTAGACCAGGTGCCATCACAACATTCTGTGGCAAGGAGTTCCTCAGATTATTTGCTGGGTAAAGAAATATTTCCAACAGTTTTCCAACAGCCTGATCTGGAGGAGGAGGAACTCTCAATGCTAGACACTGAGTGTTAATGGATTGCGTGCTGTTTTCTGCATGTTGTCTAAGGGCTCAATCATTGTGATATGAGACCAATATTATCCAAGAAGCAAGGTTGCTGCTTCTCCATGGATCCATCCCACAATGTTCTGATAATGTATAAACTAGTAATGAATAAATATGAGAGGGGAGGGAGGTCATGTCGAACATTGCCATAACTAGCACTGCATCTCCCTGGAGATGAGTTTCACATGTGTGGTGGCATCATACATGTGATGATGATTACATCTTCCCATGTGATTACACTATTCTATATCTTACCAGAGCAGCGTGGGATAGAGCTAAAGAGATGTATCAGTCTAGTAAGGCTTTATTTTATTTAGTTTATTTAGTTTATTTTATTTAGTTTATTTAGTTTATTTTAGTTTAGTTTATTTTATTTAGTTTATTAAGTGCTCTTTAAAGGCATACATACTGTACAGAGGATTTCAAAAATTCCAAGCACAAAACTTCAACTTTTTAATTTTAAAAATTTGTCTTGCAAAGCACGGCCATAGAAAAAATTCGTCTTGCGAAGCACGGCATAGAAAAATTCATCTTGCGAGTCACCAGAAAAAATTGCAAAAACGCTTTCGTCTTGCGAGTTTTTCGGTGTGCGGGGCATTCGTCTTGCGAGGCACCACTGTATTAGTGTCTTGCTTCTTAGTGTCTTGTGTTGCTTTTATGTATTAGATTCAATACATTTGTCACTTGTCAAGGAACAACATGGTTTAGTGGTTTTCACCGCATTTCACCGCATTTCACCGAACTTTCTATTGAAGTTCAACAAAACAAAGCTGTCGGAAGCTGTTACTACATTTGCCATATCCAGAGAGAGAGTACTGTGATGTTTGTCTCCACGTCATGGCCATTTTATACATACCTCTGTAGTTGCTCATGAGGCTTGCTAGTGTTAGGAAATGTGTCAGCCAAGCAGAGGACCAACAAGTACAGGCATTTGAAGAGACAAGATGGCTGGAGCAAGATGACAGGAGCAACACAGCTAGAGGTCTGTCAAGGATAGATGGAAGGCAACTCCTTAGTGACCTGAGTTGATTCCGGAAGTGGCTGCAATATCAAGGGATCTCACACTCCCTTTAGTGGCCCTTCCTCATCACTCCTGCGGCCTCAGGAGCAGCAGTGGTGAAGGAGTTGTGCAAAACCCCTGAACCAGTGACATAACACTTATATGGTCTTTTGAGGCCTTCCCTTCAAATCTGCTCAGGAGAAGGGAGCAAACACAACAGGCAGCATTACTGGCTCAACTATAGAACCAAACGGTCTCTTCCTTTTGACTTCTAGTACAGCAGCTCCATGAAGACAGCTCCTTTGCTGAGCCCTGCAAACTCCATTTGCAGGCTGGTTCGGGCTGTTTTGCTCAGTACATGCTCCTCCTACTAATCTTGATATGATGGGAAAGTAGGTTGTTTGCATTGCATTAAGATCCTTAGACCAAGTTTGAATAAAGGAACAGTGTGCAAAAACTCCTTTCTCCTTTATCATTGCGACTGAAGTTGCAATGTAAGTACCACTGCAAATTTGGGATACAGATTCCCTCTGACCTGTCAATTGGTTGGAGGAGCTGTCCCTTAGCTCAGCTAGGACATAGGCCAGTATATTGGATGGTGAGTGAACTAGGTTTGCGAGAAATCTTGTATTTCAAAATACATTCTTGATTTAATGCATTTAATGCATTGCCTTTTATTCCAAAACATTTGTAGTAGATATCTCTTTGTTTGAAATACTACTCTTAGATAAAATGTAACAGATGTTTCTTAATTCAGACACCACAACCCTAGGTAAGAGTATCTCTTTGCCAGTCTTTAAGCAGAGGAATGGGGCAGAACAGGATGGGGAGGGGGAGGAATGGCAGACTTTCTGGGCGAGAAGAGGGCAGGTAGGAGACAGAATGGGAGAGGGAGGGATGAAATCTCCCTCTCCAGTGTGCATTGGAGCCTAACCTGTTCTCTGTCCCCTTCCATCTCTCTTACTTTCCTTGGACTTGATTAGCAAAAGAGCTGGTTGCAGATCTGAGAAGACCCACTGGGATAGCAGAAACTTGCCCTAGAATAAGGAGATGAAAGAGGAATCTCGAGGAAATCGCCCTGAAGCACGTCCTAATGTATGCACCCCATGTCCATCTGTACCGTAGGTGTTTACTAGGAGCATGTCTCCTATATCCCAAATTTCACAGCTGCCTTCAGGATTCTCTTTTCCAAACAGCCACGAACCAGAAGAGCAGCCTTCCAGAGCCACTAAAATTTATGTTGTTTCTCAGAAGTGCTATGCAAATGCTACCAAACTAAATTTATTAATTGTACATGCATAAAAAGACTTTTCCTAATGTTTCATTAGCATCACTACTATGAATTTTTTAATGCAAACAACAGAAACAGGTTACTCTTATTATTAGCATGAGGGATGCATATATTATTATATGAGGGATGCTCATATAATATGAGCCACCTGGAATATTTATCAGGAATTATCTGTTTTGAGGAGCAGGCTGTAGGTGACTCATTCCTGGAAACTAAGTTTGAAACTGGATTTATAGTATTTTTGGCTTCTGCTTTAAAAATATATTTCTGCAGACAGTAATATTACTGACAACTTAGAGATGATTGTTATTAGATTTTTCCTTTTTATGAGTGTTGTTTTAATTTTTTAAAAATGGAGATAGTTCCAGGATTTTTAAATGATCCTCCCCTGTTGTACTTCTCACCTTATAAATGTATGCTGCTGTATATCAAGTGGGATGCTGACATTGATAATGTGTTGTTGTAGTTGAGCTAATTAACTTTGCAAGTTGTGGACCATGTCTACGGCACTGTCATCTGTCAATCTGTTCAGGGATC
The DNA here is from genome assembly GCF_035046505.1 of Tiliqua scincoides. Classification (NCBI taxonomy): domain Eukaryota; kingdom Metazoa; phylum Chordata; class Lepidosauria; order Squamata; family Scincidae; genus Tiliqua; species Tiliqua scincoides. The sequence goes on from NC_089822.1 coordinate 197,390,930, forward strand.
TTGCTCAAATGACAGTGAAGTAATTATCTTTACCTCCCACAGATCTCTTGTTGCCACTGAATGAGTGAGAGGCAATGCATCTCTGTTTGACTCAGTGTGCTGTACTTTCTCTTCTTAGTGTTATAGACAACTATATCTTTATGATCTTATTTCCCCCTTATAAGAAGGGGAAACCCAAATTCCTTTCATTCATTGCTCTTTTGTATAGGTTATATCAGTGTTTATCTACCAATTTAAAAGAGGGTAAGTGCCAGGGTTGAGCATGAAGTATGTTAGGACTTGTGCATACACTATTCCACTACGAGCACATCCCCTCCAGCTCTGTTCCCCATGCTTACCAGGGGGTTGGGGTTGGGGTGGGGGCTGGGAGGCAGGCAGATAGGCTTGGTGTCAGCAGTGGGCCTTTATAAGTTCCTCTTACCCTTCCTGACCTTATATATACACATATATATATGACCACTTGCAGCCCTCGAGGACTCCCAATCCAGCCCTCAAGGATGCTTCAGTCTCCAATGAGTCTCCAGTGAGCTCCAACCTCTTGCGTGAGCTGTGGGACGAGGGCTCCCTCCACTGCTTGCTGTTTCACATCTGTGATGCAGCAGCGGAAGGAAAGGAAAGGTTAGCCTTGCTTTGTGCAAGGCCTTTTATAGGCCTTAAGCTATTGCAAGACCTTTATTCATTCATATAAGTTCCATCTCTAATATATTCATTTATGTAAATTTATTCAAATTTTAAATGTAAATTAATTCTTTTTCCCCAGCCTCCGACACAATGTCAGATATGATGTGGCCCTCCTGCCAAAAAGTTTGGACACCCCTGTTTTAGATGATAGTCACCCATAGCATTCAGAAAATTTAAAGCCATAGGATGATTCTAGATTTTCCAAAGTAACTTCTGAGGCTGCCGTGCATCCCATAGCAGCCAGTGAGGGGTTTGATGGCCAGGATCCTATGGGGTCCTATGGGCTGCTAGCAACTGGCTGAATAGGCCGACAAAACATTCCAAAAACCTTGAGTTGTGTATAATATCATCTGAAGGCACCTCTGTGGTCATTCCTAATAGGCAAACCTTAGGGCTATATACAGTCCTTGTACAAATTAATAATTCTCATATCCATGACACTGTGAGACAAGGCCATGAAGCCACTCATGCTAACAGACCAAATGTTTAATGAAGCAAATGTTATGCCATGCTATGAGTGTATGTAGCCATTATGCTGAAACTAATCATTTATGTTTACTTATGTTAATAATGCTAATGCAATGTTATGGGTGAATTAGTTAAGTTTATATGTTTAAGAAGTAAGGAGAATGCCTTACACAATAGTGCCATGGCTAAATATGGGTCCCTGTGGTAGCATAATTTTAGGGAATACCCATGTGTAGTAAGAAAACTAGGTTTCCTTAATATGTCATACAAACCAGTGCATAAAGTCATTCCTTCCCATCACAGTGGAGTACATTGATAGAGTGACCACCATGAAGATGAAATACTGTCTGTCTTGCACAAGATTTCAGGATAAGGGAGTGTAAGTGAGGCTGTGATCCTATCACTTAACAGGGAGTAAGTGACTATAATGGGATTTGCTTCTGAATAGAGATGTATAGGATTGAACTCTGAGTGATGGGTATCTCAATGAATGGCCTTTAATCTGGTCCTGTTCCACGTGATTACACACTGAGCAGGATATTACAGTGCAACAGAATAGTTGCACTGTTCTTCTCTTTGGCCCTTTTGGTTTTAAAACCTAGGAAACTGTGACTGGTTTCACTTAAGAATAAGTTTGTCTCAAACTGAAGACAGAACAGTGATACTCCATAAGGATTTTTACATGATGTGTAGCTATCTCCTGTGTTTTTAAAAACATTTTTCAGCACAAATTTTCTTCAACACATGTTCCAATAAATATAAGTAGTTAAGAGGAAAGCAGAGAAGCCAATACTGATGTTTTGTTTCCTTTCAGAAATCAAAGTATAAATTACCTGTGTTGCTATGTAGCTTATGTTTATTTTTAGGAAGCTTCAGCTTGGATGGTTTGGGGCCCTTAAGACAACCAAAAAGCTTAACTGGAAGGTATCTGTCATTCATTACCTCAGGCTATTTTGAATGGCTGAAAATGTGAATGGATTTCTAACTCAAAAAGAAGAGAAGAGAAGGAGCATCTGCTTGCTTTTCATGTGAATTCCACTCAGAATGATAAATTATGTCTGAATTGAACCAAAGTGTTCATAATGGCTGTAGTCCAAAGGCCTATTACGAGATGTCTAACTTGGTTAAATCCCTTTCTGCTTTAAATTGTTAATCATTAAGTATTTTATAGCTGAAGCAATATGCATTTAAAGGATACTTTACTTAGAGGTTAGTCAAACTCTTGAGCGTGTGAATTGAGTAAAAATAGGCTTCTAAGAGTGACTTTTATGCAGTTGGACTGCAAAAAGGAGCAGTCCTTTTGAGGAGATGTGCATGTTCTATGGCTGGCTTCTGTTAAGTGCACTGGTTAACATTTGGGGAACAAAGTGGTACTTTTGAGTCGAGTGGATTGGATTAGCCTGTTACTAAACTTAGAAAAAAGTGGTCAAGTGACATTTTTATCACCATTTCATATTTTGAACTAATAGTTCAAACTAATATTTCAACAGGGAATAGTTTGAACTAATATTTCAACAGGGATGTAGGGGCAGGAGGAACAGAACAGTACATTTTGAACCGAGATCCACTCTTCTCATGGAAATGTCTGCCTCGCCCTGCCTTTTGGGCAGACTATGTGCTGTTTAGTAACATTATGACCATGTGGCCACCACCACTGTAGGAGGTTTGGGAACAGTTAGTTACAAGCTTTGGGCTCACGTGCTTCTCTTCTCCACTTACACTTCATGTGAGAGGAAGTAGTTAAAAACTCTTGCTTATAAGAACATAAGAACAGCCCTGCTGGATCAGGCCATAGGCCCATCTAGTCCAGCTTCCTGTATCTCACAGTGGCTCACCAAATGCCCCAGGAAGCATACAAAACAACAAGAGACCTGCATCCTGGTGTCATCCCCTGCATCTGGCATTCTGACATAACCCATTTCTAAAATCAGGAGGTGGCACATACACATCATGGCTTGTAACCTATGATAGATTTTTCCTACAGAAATTTGTCCAATCCCCTTTTAAAGGCATCTAGTCCAGATGCCATCACTACATCCCTTGGCAAGGAGTTCCACAGACCAACTACACAATGAGTAAAGAAATCATTTCTTTTGTGTGTCCTAACTCTCCCAACACTCAATTTTAGTGGATGTCCCCTGGTTCTGGTGTTGTGTGAAGGGTAAAGAGCATCTCTCTAGCCACTCTGTCCGTCCCCTGCATAATTTTGTACGTCTCAATCATGTCCTCCCTCAGGCGCCTCTTTTCTAGCCTGAAGAGGCCCAAACGCCGTAACCTTTCCTCATAAGGAAAGTGCCCCAGCCCAGTAATCATTTTAGTCGCTTTCTTTTGCACTTTTTCCATTTCCACTATGTCCTTTTTGAGATGTGGTGGCCAGAACTGGACACAATACTCCAGGTGTGGCCTTACCATCGATTTGTACAACAGCATTATAATATTAGCTGTTTTGTTCTCAATTCCTTTTCTAATGATCCCAAGCATAGAATTGTACTTAATGGCGACCTCCATGTGCCTCAGAAAGCCCATCAGAGCCTTCTGAAAGGCACTTCGAGTTTTTCAGGATGGGCTTCTCTGCAGATTTGATTATCTGGGGAAATAGGTATCAGTGGGGGGTCTGGGAATGGAGCCCCATGGATACCAAAGGCCTAGTGTATGCTGTTGTTTTTGGTTACTTAGTCAGTGAAAGTAAAAAAGTTTTTTTACCTACCTCTGCAATCTCACACTCTTCTTGTAACTCTTTTTTCAGTTCATAAGTCAATAGGAAAATAGGTAAACCACCACTTTAGCTCAGTTTCTTCAACCTTTTCATTCATTGGCCCAACTATTTGTCAACTCCCCCTACCCCAGAGACATCCTGCTTGCTTCTGCTCTATTGAGTTAGCAAGTCCTACCAGCCCCAAATTGAACTTCCCGTATTTGCTTTTCTTATTCATTTCATGAGGGAGCTACTGTACATAGGGATTGGCTGGCCTACTGTAGTAGTTTCAAAATAACAGCCAGTATTATTTTCCAACTATAAATGAACTAAGAAGCACTGCAGCTCTTGATTGTTTTTGGAATATCTTATGATGTGCAGCTGCATCTGGGTACCTCGGCAAGATTGTACCAAGAATTGTCTTTTCTCATGGAAATCAGCATTCCCAAATGTCTACGACTGAGTCTGTGGCCATCATTTGAATCTTTATTTCTAATAAAACCATGGGGTCATTTATTAACTATGGCATATAAGAGAACAGTGGGAACCATAATAAGTAATGCGTATTTTATAATGCATTGGAAAGCAGGCTTCACCTCGAGAAGAACAAAATCTCAATTTCATTTGTGGACAAAGAGTGATAGGGCAGTGATATACCCTGTTAGCATGACTAATCTTGTTGATTCAAAGCAGCTGACTGTGTTCTCTCTCAGAAGGCAACATGAGTAGGTGCGGAAAGAACCTTCCCACTGAGACAATGTTGAATAATATTCTTTTTCTAACTGAAGATTGCTATGAAAGGAATGACTACTGAAAGAAAGCCATCAGCAAAAGCACTAGGTATTAGGAAAAAGTAATGGGAGGGCATCGACCAAGCTAGTGAAAGGCCAATATAGTCCCATGGCAGGGGTGTCAAACTCATTTCATACTGAGGGCCGAATGGCTTTCATGATGCCTGCTGAGGGCTGGAAGTCCCTTGTTATGCTCATGATGTTGTTATGTAGGAAGTGATGTTATTAAACAACTCATAACCAAAAATAAGCATTTTTTCTCACTTAGGAATTCATTAACTACAAACGGCAGAAGTGAAAACATGCAAATCTTTATCATATTTCAAGATATGGGAGAGCCCGGTTTTCTTGGGGGCTGCCCTTTTAGCAGTAACACCTCAGCACTGATCAGCAGCTGAGCGCATAAGGGCCAGATAAAAAGCTTCCGCGGGCCGCATCCGGCCCCCGGGCCTTATGTTTGACACCCCTGTCCTATGGCAAGAGTAGGAGACTAAGTTCCAATTTCATTTCAGACAGGAATATCTGGGTAGCCTTGAAAAACCTTTGCTTCACTTACTCAATGTGAAATCTTCATTAAAAAGAACAATGAAATTACCAAAGTATTTGTTTATTAATTCAAAAATTTATATTCCGCCTTTCCCATGCCAGAGCAAATGCCCAATGCAGCTTACAGAGATCCAAGAATAAAATTTACAATATAAATTTTTTTTTAAAGAAATAATCAAACCACAGGGGGGGTGACAATTTAGAACAGAAAAGTAACAGAACAAAAACACTATTACAGAGGGCAGACACCAACCCATCACCAAAATACCAGACGAAACTGAAATTTTTTGAGTCCTCAAAAAAAGCCATGGTTGAGGGGGTAGTTCTTAATTTGCGTGGCTGAGATTTCCATACTTGAGGTGCTACTGCAGAGAAGGCTCACCCTTGTGTTGCTATCCCTCTAACTTGGGACAGAGGAGGTACTTGTAGGAGAGTCTCCTTGAATGACCTAAGGGGGTGGGTCAGAATGTATGGGAGAAAGTAGTCCTTCAGAGAGGAGGTCCCTTGTAGATCCCCCGGATCTACAAGAAGCAGATATCTTGCTTTTAATTTGAGTGCAGCAGTTGTAGCTCTTTGGTATTAAGAAAGTACAATGTTGTTTGTTTTTAATTGCCTATGGACTTGTCCAATATGAAACTTTGAAACTTCAGTCCCACCCTGCCTTCTAGAATATCAGTCAGTCTAGAATATCAGAACGTTCTCTTTTGTGCGTGAGTGAAAAGAACTTCCCTCTAACTATACATCCTATGTATAATTTTATGTATCTCAATCTTGCCCCACCTCAGATGCCTTCTTACTATATTGAAGCGAAGATTTACACATGTGCACACACATGCATGTACACACACAAATGAAAACATATTTATTATAAGGTTTTATAAAAATTAAAGGACATCATCTTAATCTTATCAAACTTGTCCAACTGAATACAAAATCTGGTCCTCAAATTTGTACTGGATTAATTACGCACATTCATTTCAGCAGAACTTGTGTCAGTGCAGTGCTTGAAATTCAATGTACTGGTGTATTGGAGAATGAGAACCTTTTTTGAATAAGTCAATTCATGAAACCATTTCTTTGTATTCCATATCCATTTGTTTTCTAGTGTGACTTTGCCAGTGTTATAAGTTCAGCTTCCCAAGGAGTGTGAAATTTTATTTAGAGGAGAGAAAAGGAATGGTGTTATAAAATGTAACTGAAAGAATGGTGTGATGTTACCTTTTGCATTTCAATTGCACAGAGGTCAAGTAGAATATGTAGCTGTGCATCATCATCATCCCTTTCAAACATTTGCACCTGGCAGATGAATCAAACCTTTAGCAGGCACTCATAAAACCATTTATTTTCTCATAAGCATACTTGCTTCAGTTCTGATGAATGGACATTCAGGTTTAATTATGAAGCTATACTGGATGGAAAATTGGTGGGTAAAAGCAGCCTGAAAGTAGTTTAAAAGTACGCCAAGGTCAATGCCGATACAGGACTTCTCTCAGAATAGACTTGCCTGAACATTCTAGGCAGGAAGGCCAGATTTCATCCCTTTCCATATCTACACAGCGCTTCTTATTTCTCAAAATCAGATTCAGTTTTCCCAATTGGTTTCTATCATCTCTAGTTTTAAAGTAGACAAGGGCATTTTCATCTAGTTAATAAAATTAAAACTACTGGGCTGTCAAAACCATGAACAAATAATGGATGGGCAAATTTGGAAAAACAAACTGCTTCTTGAACCAATTTCTACCAGTCACCCTCACTTTGCTTAGGTATGACTCCATCTTGTAGGCCCACAGCCATTTTGCAGAAGCTGAGGGAATAGTGCTTGTTAGCAGGTTGAGAAACAGCCCCTTATCAAGAATTTTGCTTTGTCCGGGCTTAGAGCTTGATAATGTGCTGGACCTTAAGGTCTCACTAATTGGAAATGGGAGCCAAGTGTGAATCTCCAGATGGGAAGGGTCAGCAGGTTCAAATCTTTGGTTGGCTAAGAATTAAGGGTAGGGTATAAAAAAACTATTGTTAGCAAGGGGTGAGGTGCTCTTTACCATTCCAACCACGGTCTGTCTGTATCAGCTATGGATCAACAGGTAGAAGACCTACTGTCGGCTTATGGTCTTGAGCATATTGCCCCCACCAGTATGTCCAGCCTAACTTCCAGGGCGAGCACTAAACTAGACTTGATGTAGAAGATCCATTATCAAGGGGGGTGTGTGTGTGTAAAAGAGAGATTTTACTTGGGAAAGTTGTGTGGGGAAAAGTGCCCAGATTCCATCTAATTCCCCCAACTCACAATTTATATTGACTTTTGGTTTAAAGGAGAGGGAACCTTTACCATGTGTCTCTCACACATCTAGCTGTGCCTGTATTTTAAGACTAAAGCATATAGTGACATCCTTTGAGGGTGGGTGGAATATAAACATCATGCCAGAGTCTGACTGAGTGGCCTGTGCTGTATCCAGTGCAAGGTAGGTGCCAGCTGGAGCGCAACTCAGAGTAAGGGAATATTTGTCCCCTTATGCTGAGTAATGTCCCATCCACCTCTATGGGGCTACTCAGATCTGCACCAGTGAAATTGCTGGCACAAATCCAAGCAGCCCAGTGTAACACCAGGCTGGCCAGGAGAGGGTTAGGATTCCGCCTGTATTACCATGGCCAGTCCCACCCACTCCCAGGCCTGATCTTCTCTCCTTTGAATCCTCCCCCTGCCCAGAAATGTCTCATCCGCCCCGATCTGCCCTCCCACTATCCTCTCCTGACCAGCACGAACATACCCTCTCACAGCCTGGATCAAGCGCCGGCAGGCTGGTGCACATCCTTGAGCTGTCCTAGTAGTCACGAATGTGCTTTAAGGCACATTTGCTACACTCTTGGGTGGTGCAAGGGACTCCAGGATTGTGTTGTAAGAAATATAGTTGTTTTTAACTACTGTATACTTCCTAAGTGCCAATTTTCCTTATATCTGAGTCCAGCAGGCACATGCTCCCCCAAAGTAAGAGGAAAGCAAAAACGTAGTCCTTGTTTGTTAGTTAGATCTCCAGTCTGGCAGATGGAAATCCTCTTTCCTCACATTCTTTGTATTCATATGAAAGATGAATCCTCATTAAATTACTGGCCATCAAAGGTGGGGGGGGGGGGAGAAGACTTGAGACATTCCAACAGGTCAGTCTTCCATCTTCACAGTAGGGTTTTCTTTTTTACTAGTAAGGTGAGCCTTGTTCCTTCTTGCCTATCTAGCCTTGCATGTTAAACATGACAGAGACAGCTGGTTATGATGAGCTTTGCAAAATGTTGCAGCTACACTTTACTGAGGTGCACTTTGCATGCTCAGCCAGAAAGCAGTTTGCAGGTCTGCACTGATCCTCAGGCCAGTGGCTAAGATAGGCATTGATTTAGGTAAAATAAATTGCTTGATTAAAGGGAGGAAATGGTGGCACTCTCTATTATAGTTGAATTATAGTTTTCCCTTGAGAAAGCATTTTCCAGTTACTAAAGATTTCAAAGCCATTCTGCCCTGTGATTCATGTCTTTTTAATTTCAATGCAAATGGACACTGAAAACATCTGTTCACTGTCAGAGGAGGCTTATAGCATCAGCATGAGTGTCAGAGTGAAATGTCATAATGCCCAAGTTAAATAGTGAGAGAAACAGTGAGAGCCTGCCTAGAAATCTAAAATAACCTCTTAAAAACAAAGCTAGCTCCATTGTTTACGAAAAGCTATTACTTTTCATGGAGCTTAAGAACATAAGAACAGCCCCACTGGATCAGGCTATAGGCCCATCTAGTCCAGCTTCCTGTATCTCACAGAGGCCCACCAAATGCCCCAGGGAGCACACCAGATAACAAGAGACCTGCATCCTAGTGCCCTCCCTTGCATTAGCATGCCGACATAGCCCATTTCTAAAATCAGGAGGTTGCACATGCGCATCATGGCTTGTAACCCATAATGGATTTTTCCTCCAGAAACTTGTCCAATCCCCTTTTAAAGGCATCCAGGCCAGATGCCATCACCACATCCTGCGGCAAGGAGTTCCACAGACCAACCATACGCTGAGTAAAGAAATCATTTCTTTTGTGTGTCCTAACTCTCTCAACACTAAATTTTAGTGGATGTCCCCTGGTTCTGGTGTTATGTGAGAGTGTAAAGAGCATTTCTCTATCCACTTTATCCTTCCCATGCATAATTTTGTATGTCTCAATCATGTGCCCCCTCAGGTGTCTCTTTTCTAGGCTGAAGAGGCCCAAATGCCGTAGCATTTCCTCATAAGGAAGTTGCCCCAGCCCAGTAATCATCTTAGTTGTTCTCTTTTGCACCTTTTCCATTTCCACTGTCTTTTTGAGATGCGGCGACCAGAACTGGACACAGTACTCCAGGTGTGGCCTTACCATCGATTTGTACAACGGCATTATAATATTAGCCGTTTTGTTCTCAATACCTTTTCTAATGATGCCATGCATAGAATTGGCCTTCTTCACTGCTGCCGCACATTGGGTCGACACTTTTATCGACTTGTCCACCACCACCCCAAGATCTCTCTCCTGATCTGTCACAGACAACTCAGAACCCATTAACCTATATGTAAGTTGGCCACAGCTTGTACTACTTCCACTGCCAGAATGAGAAAAGCCCAGATTCAGAAAAATTCCTAATAAGAATACAGGACCCCTGCAATTTCCCCCTTCCCCTTGCACATGCAAAGTGCAACCAACCCATCCGCACTCACATACATACATTTTCTCCATTTAAAGCACACCTGACTCAGACACCCTCCTGCCCAACTTCCCTTTCCTCCTCTCTTCATCATCACCTTTCCTTGTCACCATCTCACTGTAGTTCTTTCTCTTCGTCTTACTCCTCCTTTACTTCTGTTATTTCATTTTCAAAAGGCAGAGGATGGGACCAGGGAAGAAGGAGTTAAGCGAGGAGTCAAGTGGCACTGGTTTCTACTCTAGCCAACCAGTATCGCTCTAGTACTTGTCCCCCCTTCTACATTAATGCTTCCATCCTTTGCCTTTTCAAAAGGCAGAACAAGCAAGAGGAGGAGTTATGTGGTAGTAATAGCAAGGGTGTGAAAGCCCCCTCCCCTTACTGCTACTGATGCCAGCCAAGTGCAGGAGGTAATTGATGAAGCTGGGCTGCGGTAGCCAGCCTTGTGGGTATGGGCACTGCCTGGACCCATCTGCCACCTTAAGGGGCTTGCCACACCTGGCTTATTAGCAGGCTTGTTGTGGATCCAAATGCTCTGATTCTCTTTATCCCTTCTATTCCCTTTTCTCCACACTCCCTGATATAATTCATGAGGAATTAATATTTCGGGGGGGGGGGGCAGACGCAGGAACATTGCAAGGCAATGAGAGGAAGTAAGACTATTTTTATTTGAGCTGAGAGTTTGTCACAATTCTTTGTTAAAAATGGAAGGCTTTTTAAGTTGTACATTTAAATGGTTCATTTTTAATTGTACATTTTAAAAAATTATAGTTATTCCCCAGAAGATCCTAATATATGCACATGTATATACAAATAATGCATGTGTAAGCACTGATGGCCAAATCTGCATCATTGTGTTTGCGCAACAATATGATTATTTCTCTTCTCTTGTGTTTGCTATTATAACAAGGTAACAGCAGTAAAGCACTGCCAGCAGTGTGTGCAGCACTGCTACAGCTGTGTGCTGATCTGTTGCATGAATATTGTCAGCAGGAGAGTAGCAATTCTATAAAATAGAAGGTGAAGTTATTGATAGGCTCTACTGCCCATAATTTTCAAACAATTCCAGAATGGTCCAGATAAGGGTGATGAGTGCTGCTGTTCAGGGAGCAAAATGATGCTAGGAAACCTACAAGGAAACTGTGCTGTTCCCCCAGCTATCCCAATGAAAGCCATCTTTCAAAAGTATGCCGTGTTGTGCTACTGGTGTTCCAAGAAGTATCACCTGCAATAAATCATGTCTATGCAAACAGGAGCAATATGGCACATTTTAACTTAGTGGAACACCAATGCCATAATTGTGTTTCCACTGACACCTGTCTTTGCAAGGTCATTGGTTGCTGTTTTTCCACTATTTTTATTATACATTATTGCTGTTTTTACATCTTTTAACTACTCCAATAATGTTTTGTTTTAATTGGTTTTAATTTATTTTTAATTGTATATTTTATTGCATATTTGTTGTTGTACATTGCTTTGAGTGCAGGCAAAGCGAAATAAAAATCTTTAACAGCCCAATCCTAAGCTTCCCCAGTACCCAGTGGTAAAGTGCTGCTGAAATGGCCACATTGTATTTTGTGGAACCCGGGAAGCTACCAGAGGTCTCCTTCTTGGTTCCCTTATGCCATGTAGAACCCCTCAGACCCAATGGGTCTTCTTGGAGCTGTGCCAACTCCTCTTGAGCTGGCACAGAACTGAGGAGACCTGTGTCGGTCTCCGCAGCTCAAGAAATGGGATAGGATTCATCGGCAGCTTCTGCCACTGTCCCCGACTCCCTCCTGGGCCCCATCTGACCTAATTCTGCCCCCTCCCCACCTCCCACTTGACCCCAGAAAGCCATCCCATTGCCTGGAAGGGATATTTACCACCCGTTGGTCCTCCAACTGTGCCAACTGGCTCTGACCCCTCCACTGGTGGTGGGTCTCTCCCACGTGGGAAAGTGCCTCTTTTGTGACACCCAGTACTGGCACTGCAAGCACAGCGCTGGGCTGCCCAATAAATATTGATGACCAATGCATTTGGGCTCATTACCTTTTTCTGGGTGCAAATAACATGGTTTTTCACAAAATAATCTACTAATTCAGTCCTATTCATTAAAATCCATTTTTGTGTTGTATTGTATGTTTTTTGTTCTCTAGAAGAAGGTAACATGGCTGAACATGCTAGGCCAATAACAATATTTTGCAGTACATTTCTCCTTTCTTTTCATCTGTTGCCATCCCCCTTTTTGTTGGCATTTCTCTGCTACAGACTCATTGTGTAGGAAGGTGGAATACAAGTGTGATAGATAAATATCCAGATGGCACTGTTATATAGCAACAAAAGAAGTTGCTTTGGAAGCAGACAATTTATTGCATAAGGGTGGATTGATCAACCTCCTTTCCAGGGTTGACAGCAAGAAAGCTGGGGTCTTTGAGAGGCAATCCCAGGTTGAAGTCAGTGTGTTTTGGAGACAATGGAGTCTTGGCACATAGGCTGTCCCCTCCAGGGTGGGTGCCAAGACTTGGGAGGTATAGTGTCCTAGACAGGGCTCACTGCAGTTATTGATTGATGACTATCTTCTAATTAATAAATATGGCCCTATTTTATATCAAGTAACTTTGTCTTGTATGGGGGAGATAACTGGGCTCTCCTTAATAAGACTCTCATTAAGAAAGAAAAATATACAGGTGGCTCTCGGTATCCACTGGTTCAGTTCCCACATACATCCATCCTGTTCCTCCTGTTGCCCACCCCCATGCCAGCTTAGCTGCACTCATACAGGTAGTTAGTAGTGACAACAGGCTGCCAACACGGCCAACGTTTGCAGTGATGATTCCAAAATGGCATGCACCGCTGTGCAGCCATTTACAATAGTGGAACCTGCTATTGTAAATGTTAGTTTGGATTTCACTCTTAGTATCTTTAACCTGTCAGCAACTGTTACCCTGCACATGCCCAATCTCGTCTGATCTCAGAAGCTAAGCAGGGTCAGGCCTAGTTAGTACTTGGATGGGAGACCGCCTGGGAATACCAGGTGCTGTAGGCTTATACCATAGTCTTTTAAGACTGAAGGTTACCAACCACATCTTTAACCTTAGTGTTCTCTGTCACTCCTCATCCAGTCATTCTTGGCGTTAGTTTCTGTGTCAATCCTTATCCAGCCATCCTTAAGCTTCTCATTTTCATGCATCTGTTACTCCTTAGTTTCAGCTGCTCTTTTCAGTCCTGGAAGAGGTAAATTATAGACACTGTGTGCTATATACTGTATACAGGGTGGCCCCAAATCCGCTTCCCTGGACCTTAAAGTCATTAATGCATTAAAAAGTCACTTCTAATTTTCAGAAAAAAACAGAAGTCACTTTTTCTACTCCTCCAGTCATTCTAAGCCCAGCAGAGGCCCCAGACAGATGCGTGCTGGGGATTCTGGAGCATTCCTGTACTTTCCACTTAGATTGTGGATTTCTGGAGATCCTCAGCCTTCTTTGGAAGTAACCAATCATGTGAATATGACTACTGCATTGTTGTCTGGAAAGTTGGGAAGTGTATTGAAGGTGGAAATTCTGTGCATGGAATCAAATGTAACCAGTACAGTGCAATATTTGATATGGTGGGCAAACATGTGGGGGGTGAGGAATTTTTCAGCCATGGAAGCAGCTGTTCTTGTTGGGCGAGGAGTTGACAAATTTGAGATAATGATATGTGATGGCATATGCATGATATGATTTTGTGTGAAAACATACAAAAATGTTCATAGTAACAAATTCTGCCCTCTAAGGCATCTTGTTAAGGGGCTCTCTTGATCCTTTTGGCTTTCTAATGTTTCCTATAGTTAATTTCAAAGTAAAGGAATTGCTGAAATTGTATAAACAAACATAACCTTTAATGCAAGAACAAGTCTTCCCTGCATCTGCTTTTCCAGTGGTATTTCTTCCACCAAAAGGATAAATGGAGTGTAAAATATGAAGGTTCATTTGAGACATACAATACCCAGTTCTGTACAGCAACCACATGTCTCTAGCCAGCTGTGATTTAGTAAGATAATATCTCACAGGAAGACTAAAGGGAGTTCTGTACTAGGCCATCTAGGAAATGTAATAAGCTCTCCACAGGGTCAAGGCCACTGAGATTTTCATGTGCAGTTTGATCTGCTAATGTTTACTCTGTAAGGGTATTGAAGGGTTTCCATCAAGGCCCTACAATCTACATTTTTAATGAAGAGAACCCCTGGGGGCTGGGGATAAGAATAGGCCCTCAGTTTGGCTGTACTTGTCATAAGAGGCTACTAAACAGCCACCAGGTAGATGGGACTCATCAGCCTGGGAAGGCAGCTCATCTGAGAGAAGGAAAACTCTGATCCCAAACCTCCACTGCCTTGTGGCTACATCCAGTTATGGAAGAGGCTTCAGGAGTCAACCTTGAGGCAAAATCCGGAGCCGGAGTCCCTGAGGCAGTTCGCGGCTGTATACAGTCACGCTTTGGCAACTCCTGCGACGCCGCTGGAACCAACCGTATTGGCTTCTGCTTTTCCATTGGACCATTTCAGTGACGTGGAGAGGGGGGATGTGCTGCATGGGTAACAGTCTATCCTCCCTATCTACTTTACCCAGGCTTCGTGCACTGGAGAGGACACTCTGTTCCAGAACACTATTCAGAGCGTGATACCATAGTCTTCCAAGACTGAAGGATGCCAATGAAGAGCAAATATATTTTTCTTCTCAGCTTCAAGTTAAATAGTAGAATTTGTGATAACTTTACAGGGTGTGACAATATACTTGATTTGTATCATAGCCTTGCAAAGAAATATCCAAAACAGTAACATTTGGAAAGTACAGGTAGAACCTGTTTATCTGCAGATTTTACATCCACGAATCTGGCTCAATGCGGGTCCCCTGGATTCGCATTCAGCCAGACTCAGCTCAGCCTGAGCCCTCCAAAGGGAACTGGAGCTGTGCTCCAGTCCTCTTCAAAGGGCTTTCTGAAGCCTGAAGAGATGGCACACATCCACCCACTACCTCTGTGGGCTTCAGAATGAGACAAAAAAATACTACAGGTCCAGCCTATTTATACACAGATTTTTTATACATGGATTTGACTCAACACGAATGGCCACTGCAAATGAGAAGGAATGTGCTGATCCCTGGAGAAGAGGAAAAATGCATCCCTTTAAAATCATTGTAAAAAACTGAACAGTAACAATAGCCTCGTTAATGAGAGGGGAGGCAGCTGGCTGACAATCCATCAGTCTTTCTTTCTCCAGCGGACCCCTCCCACCTGAGCACGTGAAAGAAAGGCGATAGCTTTGCATTAGTGAAGGGAGGGACTGAGTGAAGCACTTGGAGGATGACTGATTGAGTGATTGTCTTCTTAATGACTCTTATCTTACATCACAAAGGTCAGCAAGGTTGTTTTTAAATCACTGGAGCAAAGAAACTTTGTTTTTTAAATTGATTTGCTATAGTGCTTTTTTGCCATCCATGTGAGTGCTTGGAACGGAACCCACACAAATAATGAGGCTCAACCTGTATTTCCAGTTTCCCAAGGGAAACCAGAAGTAACATTTTTGTGCCTTTTATGGCATTCTGAGGCCCAGGGAAGCCTTCCAGGGCAGCGGTACTCCCACATTTAGCACCGGGACCCACTGGGACAGAATGAGAATCTGTCGGGACCCACCGGAAGTGATGTCATGACTGGAAGTGACATCATCAAGCAGGAAAATTTTTAACTATCCTAGGCTGCAATCCTACCCACACTTACCCAGGAGTAAGTTTCCTTTACTATCATTGTTAAAAGAATGTACATAGTAGTTTGTTAAAAGTACAGGTCTATAACATTTCCCCAAATGCAGTCACATATCATGGTAGCATCAAGTCTAATATATGAAAAATAAAATAATGAAATGAATGGGGACCCACCTGAAATTGTCTCATGACCCACCTAGTGGGTCCTGACCCACAGTATGAGAAACACTGTTCCAGGGGCAGTGGTGTCATTAGGGTTTGCGTCACCTGGTGCGGGAGGCGAACACGTCACCCCCTTGCAGTGGGTGGGGCAACACTCCACCTGGTGGGTGTGGTGATCTACCATCGCCCCACCCCCACTGGTTTACTGGCTGTACCTTTTGATAGAATAAAGATAGTTCAACGCAGTTTGTTTCATTGCATTCTGCATGAAATTACACGTTGATATATAACATGATAGTATTATTTTTACAAACTGTAATTTTAGTGATTTTGGTGACTAGTGGTGTCACCTCCCCAAAGGGTGTCAACTTACTAACACCTTATTGGAGCAGTTCTCAAACTTTTAGCACTGGGATCCACTTTTTAGAATGACAGTCTGTCCAGGACCCATCATAAAGCAAATTAAAATAAAAAATTATAAATAACTAATTTAAAGTAGAACAAATAATTAAATATGGGCAAGCCAACCCTGTTCCAAAAAGTGAATTTTCTCTGTAGCCTGTCTACAATAACACCCCCCCCCCCCAAAAAAAAAGAGAATCAGTTTATAGTCAGCAGGGCTTACTCCCAGAAAAGTGTGGATGGGATTGCAGCCTAAAACAAAAACATTCACCTTATCCTGTCAAGCCTCTTTTTCATTATTTTTATGCGGGGGGGGGGGGGGCTGCCTTCTGGAGCATTTGTTAAGCTCCAGTTGCATCAAATCAGGACCATTCTGGTGGCCTCACCTTTCCCTTTGCCTGACCTGCCCAGCAGCCAAGGCACGTTTGCTAACTCATGAGTAAACACGACCATGTGGCCTAGTTTTGCTTTCCATAGGGCTCAATACATTCACCAGCTTGGAGGGAAGGACATCTTTCTCAGGTGTTTTTGGGGGCTACATTCATTGGATCAGGACCATTCTGGTGTTGTTGGATTCCTCTCAGCCTGCCCTTTCTGACGGACTAAGGCAAGTTCGCATACTCACGAGTCAGCGCACGATACGGCTCAGTTTCACTTGCCATTGGGATGCATGCAGTTTTTGTTTTCCGGGTTTTTGCCAATACCTTTGGATAGGAAGGAGATATTTCACTCCCAGTTTTTGCATTGCATTCTGCTGGAAATTCCACATTCAATGGCATATAACATGATGGGGTTACTCCTAACCACCACAATTTTAGCACGTCACCCTCCCAGTGCGCGTCGTCCCCCCTTGCACGTCACCCGGTGCAGACCACACCACTTGCACCACCATAGTGACGCCACTGTCCAGGGGATTCTCCCCAAGCCCTTCAGAAAGCCCTTTGTAGGTTACTGGAGCACAGCTCCAGTCCTTGTTGGAGGGCTTAAGGGTGCGAAGATCACAGTTATCTGCAATTTTCAGTATCAGCAGGGGGGGTCCAAGAATGGATCCCCTGCAGATATCAAGGCCCCACCTGTTCAGCATTTGGGTGAGTCATGCTTATCTAGAGTTGTTATAATTTCTTTGGACAGTGATAAGGGGCAGCATTCTGGACAAAGAACCCATCTCTCTAGTGGCCTAGGAGTACTTGGGAGTTTGTCCTCTTTGAAAGTTCTGTAAATTGGCTCAGAAAGAATTGTGCCTTCACACTTAAAATACTGTATTTTGTCATCTTAAACAGAGTATTGTCCTGATTACTCATACCTCTTTTCCTTTGCTTGTGAATAATTATTACATTAGCGCATGCAAGAAGCCGCTGGTTCTTTTAGCACTAATACGATGGTTGGTGCAAATTCACAAAACCCAGTTGGACAACCCAGATGATATTCTCTCTCTCTCTCTCTCTCTCTCTCTCTCTCTCTCTCTCTCAAATATCCCACAAAAGCAGAATTAAATGCATTCAAACAAAAGCTACAGTTCTCCATGTGCTTTCTGGGTTATAAGTGCATTGAAGAACATAGGACGTCTGAGTAGACACGTATAGAATTGGGTGCACACTACATTTAATATTCTCAGCTCTCTACCAGTTTAGCTCTAACTCTCAAAATTCCTTTACAATAGACTTACTCCTCAAAAAGGCTGCAGTTTCATTGTTGTAATTCAGATCCACTACAATGCAAATTTAAACTTTAAATATAGAACGAAATGTTGCCTTTATCATGCAATTCTATGGCATAAGAGAAATGCACCTTAGATACAGTAACTGGGAAAAGTAGTGCCTGAGGGAAATCTTAACATTTTAATTGCAATATAAATATGTCACTGACTTTCTAATTTAAGTAATGCATGGAAGGTTGCATAATGTTGAAGGACTTGCAATTGTAATGTATTGTACCAGTTAGCAAAGTTAAACTTCTGGAATATCACAGCTAAAGCTAAAATATACATTGCTTCTGGTATATTAGGGTTTGTATGAAAAATACACCAAGCCCCAAAGGGTCATGGGCAATTTGCATATTCAGTTTTATCTAATTATGAACATTTGCAGACATCATTTCCAGAAATCTGTCAGGCATTGGTCTATAGTTGGTGAATATGGTATACTGGCCTTATGTTGTTGTTCCATCCTTTGGAATGGTACTGACCAGGAATCAAAATTGTTCAATTAAGCCAGACACATTCACATGCACAATAATAAGAAAAAGGTAGGAAAGCTGACAAGATGAAGACACACTGTCTTCACTTCTCCCTGCTGGTAGCTATCAAGTTGACAGGGCCTCTTCTCATGCTCGATAGTCGCTCTGAACTGTCCTGTGAGGATGCGGAGAAGGGCAAAGGAGAATGTTGCCATTTCCACCAATTGGTACTTTTCAAACTCCCTTACAGAGGCCCCAGAACAAATAGCAACTGTCTTGTGAGGAACAGGAGAAGCCAGTGAGGCATAATCCCCACTCCCTAGTTTCTGTTCAAATGATTTCCCATTGATTGATTCTATGTCAGCCACTATGGGAGAATTCTCAGTTGGATACAAATGCCCAAGCCACATAAACAGAGCTATACCTTGCAGTAAATCAGCAAAGTGAATATAGAAGGGAGAGGCCCAATATGCATGTTTTGTATGCAGAAGGTTCCAGGATAAATCCCTTCAGTAGAGGATCAGGTAGTGACTGCAGGTGAGGGGGAGCTGCTACTACAGCAGACAGCAAGATGAACCAGTGCTCTGACTCCATACAAGGCAGCATTGTGTGTTCCTATTAAAGGAAACCATCTCAGTTTTTGCTAACAGATGTTGGTTCCTGTGATACCTATTGGGAGCTCAATACCAAGCACACAAGCCACTAAGTAATACTGTTGAATTTGGCTTTTATTGATTCTGTAACTACTGTGCTTTTTCAAAATCAATCTCCTGCTGCGTTTATGTAATGACAACTACATACATTTTTTTTTCCTCCCCTTGTTTTCTGCGTTCACAGGGCACTGGAATGTTGCTTAATACTGGAGAATGAAACTTAAGTTTTCTCTTTACCCTGGAGTTGCAGCCATGCATGTTCATCTGTTGCTGTCTACATACCTAGACAGACACTATTAAATGATCAGTCTCTGTCACCGTATCCTAACCTGCCTCCCTGCTCAGGCAGCCCAACATGAGCCTCCTCATGTCTGTGCCCACTGAAAAGCAGGTGCAGATTTGAGGAAACACTTTGGCACCATGGCTGCATTACCCGGGGTAAGGGAGCAAACTCTCCCTTACCCCAAGTGGACTCCTGGCATTAGCCCATATGATCTGGTGGCTGGAGATGTAGGTACCAGGTGCCGCTGGAGACGTAGGTGCCAGGAGACTTAGGACTGGGCAGTTGTTTTTGGTTGCCAAGTAGTAAACTTATGAAGTACCAAATCAAGGCATTTGAAGTAACAGGGAGCATCAAATCTTTCTTAGATAATAAACTTGATTTCTTGAAAGTTTTGATACCAGTACTTGTGACTATCTGGTGCTTATTTCTGGAGCAAGTGAAAGTAGAATATGACTTGGAAACAAAGGATCTAATTTTAACATAAAAATGACCTATATACATATCTTGACCTCAGGTTTTTATTGCAACTCCAAGGCCTTGTTTCTTTTACTTCATAAATTCCAGGCATAAAACTTAATTTATATCACATTAAAAATACAAGTCTGGAACATTAACTTTAAAGATATTCCTCTCCAGAAGCTCATTTTTCACTAGCTTTTCCTCCTGTATTAACACAATAGACCACTGTAAAATAAAGTTTTTGCCCTGCAGGGGTAAGTTATGAGTTCAATGCACAAAAGTCATATACTGAAATTCTTGTAGGGGAGGATAGATTAATATCTATGTTATGAAACAACCAAAACAATATTTGTGTCCTTTTTCAGCATTACATATCTAGCAGATACTTTTACGTAATGAAGCAGCTACCTCAGTACCTTGCCCAGGGTGTTGCACTGATAGTCTCCAGACTTTCTGTTTGTTTACAGTATATACATAACTGCTTTATTAAAATTTTGTAAGAGCATATTTGTATAGTTATGGCCCCAGCCACTGTTTTGTTATCACTGAAATACAGAAACGTAAAATGCAGTCCCCACTCCAATAGGAGTGAATGTGTTGAGGATCTTATATATATATACTGACAAGCACTCACCTGTGGCTCCTATGTTTTTAACATCATTTGCCATTGTGAGAAGTCTTTGGATGTGAGGACAGCAATTATGGTAGAGACTATACCTATGTTTATAGTTTGTTTTTCACCTTAACCCCAAAGAGGCTTACAACAATTAAAACAGTAAATACACAACCCAATAAAATATCTAGCAGAGTGATGAGACTTACAGAGTCAGAAGTAGGTAAGTCTTACCTATCTACATAAAAACATGTCCCATTGTGTTAGTCCCAGGAAAGTGTGTGCAAGATTGCAGCTCAGCCTATCCCAAATGCCTGACAAAACACATATACTCAGCTGATGTAAAAAGACAAGAGAGATGGGGAAACACATATAATGTTATGTTATACCCACCAGCTTTAAGATATGGAAGCACATGAGATTTTACTTTTACACATTCAAGTACCAAGACCTTTTCACTATCCCAGGTAGATTGCATTAAGGATGCATTCCATAGGAATACATGCCACAAGAGTACTTCCTCCATTTCCAATTGCCATTTTAATGGATGGGAACATTTTCAGTTCCATCAGTTCTCATCCCTTGTTAGACTACAAATATGCATGCTTATTTTATGGCATTTGAAACTTTCATACAAAGTTACTGATTTTTGGCTTAACTCCATTTGTAAAAAAAGAGTTTTAAATTATTCTTTTTACATATGCTATCTTCCTAGACTCTTGCATACAACATCTGAACTCAAGTTGGCATGTGGTATGCAAATTACTAGTTCCAGTTCTATCTAATAACTACTAGTTCTTTGGTTCTATTAGAGCATGGGCACTTACACTGTGAGGCCTCCTTGTGGGGGGAGGCCCACCCAGCCTTTCCAAAGGGGACCTCCTTGTGGAGGCCTCAGAACAGTTCACCAGAAGAAGGGGGAGGTTGGGGCACCCAGTTCCTCCTTTTTGGAGTGGCAGCATTTGCCAGTCAGGAGCAGGGGCTGCTAGCAGCAAATCCTCCTGCCTGCTCTTCTGACTGCCTTGTCATCCCTGGCCTCCAGGTTTCTGTAGGGCAGACCCCTTTCCTTTGGCCCCTCCCCTTCCCTCACAGGGATGGTACAAAAAGGGCCTGTCTCTAGGACTGCCCTCCCCTGGGATTACCACAACTCCTCCCCTTCCTCTTTCCATCTCACCTGGAGCTACCAGGGTTGTTCCTGAGAGGGCTGGGAAGGCTGCTGCCTCTGCTCTGGTCTCTGCCTTTTGGGGATGGGCTGGCCCTGCCCACCTGGGTCCTGTAGCTCTGCAGATGACTCCAGGAGGTCCAGCTGTGGGCTCCTGATGTCACAGCCAGGTGCCCTGCCCGGCAAGGCAGGCCCTGGCTGGTTGGGCGAGGGAGTGCTCCCCTTCCCCCCCAAGGCAGGGGAGGGGCATTTACCCAGCAGCTGAATCGCCTGTGTCCTGTCTCCCCCCTCCCTCCTCCAAGGCAGGGGGTGAAGCGGGGGGTTCGGCATGCAGTGTTCCTCTGCTGTGCCTTGCCGCCCACAGGAGTGCCCAGGCAGCCTCTGCAGAGGTGGCCCCATGTTCCACCGTCTTCCTCCCTGCTCCTCTGGCCCAGAAGCCTTCTCCCTGGGTAAGTTGGGGACTTGTGGGAGGAGGGGAACCCCGACATACACTTTCTTGAGGGAGTAGCATATACATATTAGCCTTCTGATTAAGAAGCTTTTATATAGCAGCTCCACTGGGCCCCTAGGAAGGAGTATTTACCTTTTGTGTCTCAGGAACCTGCTACCCTTTTTAATACTGCCGGTGGTGATGGTGGTAAATTGTGCTTTTCAATGGAGTTTTGTCATAACAGTAACATTAGAATAATTAAACATCCTTTTCCAATTTGGATGGTGTTTTGACAATATCACTGCTGCATATATATGTTTGCACTGAAGACGGCCAGTAGTATGATCTGAAATAAGTGATCAACTGCCCAATCCCATGGGCAGGCTTCACTGACAGGACTAGCTTTCCCACAGTGGAACATGCTTTATGGTGTTGCAAATGTCTTTCCAATATAGCGTGTTGCCGTGTGCTTTTAGACTGCCTCCAGAGATGGTTTTCTGCAGTACATGGCAACAGCTAGGAGATGCTTTGCTGGTCCCAGTGAATTGGCCAAGAGGGAGTTTTGTGGGCAGGGGGCATTCTTGAGTGGACCAAACGGAGGGTGGGAGGCATGTTGTAGGTAGGAGGGGCTTTTATTCTGGGGTAAGAAATGTGCACCTGGATGCTATGTCCTCCAATGTCTTCTGGATACTTCACTTCTCTCCTCAGACATGTGCCAGCTATATAGAAGACCCATAGGTGATTGAGGGCACAGTCTTAACCCTGCATTAGGAGGGTTGCAAACATGCTATGAAGCATGTTTGCATCTCCTTGGGAGCAAACCGCGCCAGCGCACAGAGCTGCGCTGGAGCACGGAGACTGCATCCAGCCTCCATGGCAGCTTCCACCAGGTAAGTTGCATCGGCCAAGCTTGGCCGACATAGGGATCTGGGGAGGAGGCAGGAGAGAAGCAGGGGGGGGAGGCAGAGGGCGGTGCCAGAGGGGAGTGGAAGGTGGGGCTGTGACATGGCTATTATGCTGGATTCCAGTCCCATTCCCTGACCAGCACAGAGTGCTTGTAGCTGCTCTGTTTTCCTCGGACTTATGCCACCTCCTGATGTGGCACAAGTTCAAGGAGATCCATTGGGAATGTGGTGGCTTACCTGGGGGTAAGGGGAAAGAGTTTCCCCTTGCCTCCGGCTGAGCCACTTCTGGCCCCAGTCTTGTGCTGGATACAGTGCAGGCCATCTGGCCTGCCTGATCTAGCACAAGATAGGATTGCACTGTGAGAAGTTTATGAAGGGGTCAGGAAAGATATTTTATCTTGCCTTTTCCAAGCATAGCAATCACCCCACCATGACCACCATAGTATACAACACTGTTTGTTTTTGTATATCTGTGTGCTATAGTGGGGGAGGATAGGAATGGGATCAAAGTTACCCAAGTGATTTTTGAGCTTTGCCTCGATGTGGGTAAATAACATATATTTTGGCCTGGTTCTGCATTTATGTCCTTCAGGCAGTATGAACCAGAATTCCAGTTTGCATTTCTGATTTATATACATTTTCACAGGCCTGCACAAACTCTGTAAGGGTGCACATTATCTCTGGACTTGGGTCAAGTTTTTTCTTTCATTATGCACCTACGAGTATATGTATGGTGCAGAGATGACTTTTTGTTGGTTCTAATGGAAGGGTGAAGAAGCAATCTGGTGTTTCCTTAGCAACAGCCTGACATGCTCTGCAAGGAGAATTTGGTTGCCAGCTGTTAGGTAGATGGTTAGAAAGTGCTTCATCCTCACTCCACTGATTAAGGGCATTTATTTCCACTCCCTCTAGAGAGCCAGGGGCCTTTATGCACAGTGGATTCACAGTTGTGACCCCTGAATGATGATTGCTTGTATATGTTATATCAAGTGTTCTTGAACAACTTTTCATATCATGCAGACATTATTACAAATTGGTAGATACTGCTTTTCAACCAAAAAAGTTCACAAAAAGGTTTACTTAGCTGAATAAATAAATGGTTCCCTGTCCCCAAACAATTCACAGTCTAAAAGGATGCAGAAGAAACACCAGCGAACGGACACTAGTTAAGGTGGGGGTGAATAGGGACAAGTGCTCTCCACCTGCTAAGTATAAGAAAAGCAACACTTTAAAAGATGCCTCTTTGCCCAGTTACAAGCCCTGGAGTTACAGTCTATTGGGATTTTGGTTTGAAGTTGTTGGGGGTTTTGTGTGTGTGTTTGTTTTTTGCTTGTTGTTTCCTGGGATGGGGGAATTGAGCTTGCAGTAGTAATAAAGGTGATATTTCAACCAAACAGTTGCTTTTAGTATGATGCACATTTGAAATAAACATTTACAAAATAAGCTTTGCAATTGGTACAAAGAAGATAGCATTTTGTCTTCTATCATTTTTAAAATTTGATTTACAAACTTTGAGTCTTGTTAACACTCAATTAAAACCAAGTAAACAAGACAAAATTCCTTGGTGGGTGTGAAATGTGCAATATTTAAGTGCCATTTTCCCCCTTGGATTTTTGTTTAGAAAAAAATGGCAGTTCTGGGCTTGGGACCTATGACAGCAGAGCATGTGTCCAGGTACAGACCTGATAAAGCCCATCAACAAGCTGACATGAATTCAAGCAAGTATGCAGAATATACTGTATAAAAACCCATTCTGTGATACTTATTCTGTGTCTGTCAAACCTCTAAATTCAGATAGGACACTTCAGTCACTACTGTTGACAACGTAATGCTGACACTCAGTTTTATTTTTTGAGACATTGGGTGCCTAGCCTCCTCCTCCACAGTGCTGCTAGCTCTACCGTAAATTTGTGGATGTGATTTAAAACACACCAATTTCTTATCAGCCTAAGATTTTTATCCTTATGAAGAACCTTGGGAAGTGTTGGTTTTCCACCCTTCCTCTCTGACTTGCCTCATTATTCTCATGGTTGTTTGGCCCACTGAAATGTTAGCATATAATTTTATTGTGTTGCTTTTGAAATAGCTCTGTGCTATGAGAATGTTCCTGTAACCCATCATAGTCTTCTTTATAACAAATTTTATGAAGACAAGGGAGAATATGTTTGTCAGTCCCACTCTCTCCTTTATGCCAGGATCAGCTTTGTCTGGGAAGAAAGAAGAAGTACTGCATTCATTGTGACACAGTGTGGCTGGTGTCACAATGCCACATATTATTCTCTACAAACGGTTTTTCTTCTTTTATCTGCTTATTGTTGCATCCTGAGTGGTAGATGCTTACAGCTTTGAAGATTTAAACTGGGGCTTTCAGTTTGGTTAAATCACATGTCAGCAAACAAACATCTGTTTTGTTTTAGGCTTCGTAATGCCATTTCTTAATCATGCTTCCCATTTTCCTTTAATAATAGGTTTAGTTCAGCAAAGCATGAAAATGAAAATAAGTCCAGTGGGATGACTCAGGAAGAAATGTGAATGCAAAGAAAATACCCATATTTCCCTATACCCTATATGTGCACTTCAATCAGTATATGGCATGGTACATTGGAATGAGCTAGTTAGTAAAGGGGCGCAGAGGCTGAACTGTATCCCAGCAAGTTTCCATTTCAAGTTTCCTCTCTGCCATGAATTCACTGAGTCCCAAATCTTAACCAGCATTCCAGCACTGGCATAGCTGTGCCAATGGGGTGTGTGCTGCATCCTGCAGTTGGGTGGCACTCACGGAGGCCTCCTCAAAGTAAGGGACTGTTTGTTTCCTTACCTCAGAGCTGCATTGCCCTTATGCCGATGCTGGAAAGTGGGTTAGGATTGTGCCCTAAGTGACCTTAGGCAAGTCGACTTGTAGTGGATAATAACATAGCCTTATCTTACTGGATTGTTATGAATGTTACTGAGATATACTTAAAATGTTCTGTACAAATGCTTATTATTATACTAGCTCTATATTGTTTGGTTTATTGTTGATTGCCATCTTTGAACTGAAGCCATGTTTAGAGAAAGTTATTGGCCGGTATTGTGAGGCTCTTGGGGCAGAGCCTCTGCTCCGGCTGACTGGCCCTTTAAGGGAGTCCTGAGGAGGCCTCAGACTGGCTCAGGGAGAGGGGGTTCCCTTTTCCCTGGTCTAAGTCCTGGGCAGGGGCTGTTGGCTGTACAGCTTCTAGCCAGCCCATGCATCACTGGCCTCCCAGCTTTTGTAGGGCCAGCTACCCTCCCCATAGCTCCTCCCCTTCCTCTCAGGAGAGGTAAAAAGGGCAGTTCCTTGGGAGCCACCCTTCCCTTGGCTTAAAGGCCTCCCTTCTTCTCCTGTGCTGCCTTCACTTTGCCCTTCCCCCTGCCCTTCTGGTTTCTCCCCTCTCTTGTTGCCTGGCTCCCCAGCCCCAGAGCCTTCTGCTGAGGTAAGGCGGGGTCCCGAGTGCAGGGCGGGACCCGGACAAGTATAATTGCTTGGCTACTGGCTGTCATTGTGCCTGTACGACTCAATTGCAGTCAATTGCAGATTTGCAGTCCGTACTTAAAATTGGTCACAGAACATGTACCCCAGCTATTACTGAGTGTGCTTTTCAGATATGCATTAATGTGCACACACAGGAAAAATCTATTTTATGTGCTTGGGACCCTATGCACTGACCAGTGGTGCAACTCAATGGTATGGTGGGGAAGGAAGAGGGAGGCAAGGGTAGAGGTGTAACAGACAACCTTTATTGTGGGATAAGTTCACAAATGCAGGGAAGGGGAATCAAAAAGCAATTCAAGGTATTTTAGTGATTCATGTGGGTAAGCCCCAAATAATCAGTTTCCATATACAGGGAAGAGAGAGAGAGAGAGAGCACACCAGGGGTACATGTTGATGCAAACACATTACTGACTTGAGCAGTACTTCTTGTATTAATCAAAGGAACTTCTTCCAGTTCAGTGCTATGGATAGCAATGTGGCAGTGTGCTTTTTGCTTATTTCCTTTCTACAATATACAGTGATGATACCCATAATTGACATCTAAGTGTTCCATTGACTTAAGGGGCCTTGTCTAATTATCTGTGCTCTGAATCATGAGTTTCTGGTGAGCCTTCTTTTTAGTGGCAGCTGTCTACCCAACTGCATCTGTTCATTGTCTTGGGTTTGATTTCATTAACTGATGTACATTAATGAGGCATTAAGCAACTTGTGCTTATGTTACCAGGCAGGCAATGGCACAGCATTCTGGAGACCACACTTACTAATGCATCAAGTATGAGTAAACAGATCTTTATTTATAATTCTGATTAGGCATTGCCCCGACTGCATTAAAGATGAACCAAAAAGAAAAAATGAACCCTCCAAAAAAATAATAGGGAAGAGTTGGTTTAATTAGCTTCTGTTTCATATTATATTTTTGTGCCACAAGACTGGCCAGCCTGACAATTGAAGCTTAACGAATGCATCTGCATGATTGAAACATCTGTCTCTGTCCTAAAGGGTCAATTCATAGGCTAGATTGGCATGATGATTGCCAAGGAAAGCCAAATTAACCAAACTTAATGTTCTTCTAATCATTAGCCCATTGAGTTGACAATGATGGGTAGCAAACATGCACCAGTGAACAGTAATAAAGCTGCTCCTGGATCAGCTCAGCATAGGTTTTTTCAGGCTAATTAGGTAGACAAAAATGTTAATTTAATCAGAGGAGCATGTATTCATTAAAGAAGGTGCATAAGAGAGCTGATTGCTGAAGTAGAAAATTAGCTCAGTCAAGAGGTAAAATACAGCCACTGACTAAATTGTCCAGATTTTCAAGATCACATGTTTGTGGAAAGACTTGCCATCTATCTCATACATACACTCACAAGCACAAGAGAGGGAGAGAGACTAATCAGAAGTGTATCACATATTTATACCTGTTACAGATTGGTACAAAACAATTGTATGGTACATCTCTTTTGCATGACCATGTAGTGGAAAAGTCAGGTGTAAAGCAGATGTATAATTATAATGTTGTGGAGATCACAATAAAACTTTGCTAAAATGGGTTTATTGGTTGCCTGCATGGGACATTACTGAAGTTTGCTTTATAGTAAAGCTCTTTACAGTCAATACTAACTAAATTTCCAGCACTGATGTTGCTGTGCCAATGGCGTGCATGCTGCAACTTGCTGCCAGGGGGGTGGTCAGTCACACACATTTCAAGATGAGGGAACATTTGTTTCCTTACTTTGGTACTGCATTGCAGCTATATCAGTGCTGGAAAGTTGGCTAGGACTGGGCTGTTAGTAGGTACTTGTGATTGCTGAGATCCACAGGAACATGTGCATGTGCATTTTAATGATTTTTCTCATTGAAACCTCACAGAAATGAGATTTTGATGTCTTATATGAGAAATAATGCTGGTTAATGCGTATTTTGTTTCCTGAATTGTCCTTTATATTTATCCTTTATAGTCATGTTCTCTGAAATAAAAAAGAAAACCATTGTACATACCAAATATGATTCTTATAAATGAAGTGTGCTGATCAGCAATTCATCTTAATAGTAGGTCAATTGGATTAGAGAGGAAAAATAACAATGCCGGGCCCCGCAATAGTGTGTTGCCAAAGCTGCATGTTGCTCTCCTTCCCCCCCCCCCCCACCATGTGCAGTGACTGGTGGGGAGGGGAAGTGGAAAGGAAGTTATTTTCTTGAACACTACTCTGATTTTCTTTTCCTTCTTTCCTATCCCAGAGCTTCAAAAAAAAAAAAAATGAATGTTCAAGGTCATTGTTGCATGAGGGTGTCTTGCAATCTCTTGGTACTGCTGTATACTACACTGTGATGGGGGATAGGATTGGGCAGTAAGAGACAAATATTCACTTCCATTGGTTGAAATGCTGTGATGTTAATATATGTTTGTGGACATGAGAGAAATGTAATTATATGTAAGCTACCATGGGGAACCTTCTGAATCAGGTAGAATGGAATATAAATAAAGTGGTGACAGTACCAAAATAAAAGGCCAGTATGACAAAAGGGGAAAATAACCTCCTGCCATTTCTGAAGATAGGGAAACTTCTGATAAAAAGAAAGTGGACAAAACTACAAGTCACCCCTCCTTATTTGCAGGTTCAGGACATGCAGATTTGACCCAATACGGATCAGGAGGGCAGCGCAGGCCAGATCCTAAACCCTGTCTCTAGCCCAACCAGCACTACAGGTTCTGCTTGGATTTGCACCGCGAAATCATGAGTGCAAATCCAAGTAGCCCCATAGGTCTGCTTATGGTGTTTCTTAGGATAAGAAATCCCCTTAAAATCCCCATATTCCAAGTTGCGCCCCACCCTGCACCTACGTCGCGCTGGATACAGCACAGACCTATTGGCCTACCTGCTCCAGCATGAGTCAGGATTGCACACTAAGCTACACAGTTGCATGAGTAAGTCACTGTGCCTTGGCTCATGGTCAAGGTCAGGAGAAGAGGAATGCAACATTCTGATTTGACAGTCCTGATTTCATGAGTGTGGAGCTCCAGAAATGCTCCAGAAGGCACCCCCCTCCATAAAAACAGTAAAAACAGAGGCTTCAGTTGGTAAGGTGACACTACTTTCTTGTTTAGTCTTTCAAAGCTAGGAGGGTCCTAATAGTGTGCTATTTTAAAAAGTGGGTACCAGTGGTTTGGGAACCAGTGCTTTATTGGAAAGGATTTCTGTCTTTTCCAACCCCCCCCCCTGCCCCGGAGCCTCATTTCCTCTCTTCCTCACTCTGGAGTTTTAATGGTGTTAAGAGGGAAACTTTGAATCTCAATCTAACCCAAAGAAAAAACATGTTGGATTTAAAACTGATTTTGTCCCAAATCACACTGGTTTAAACTGGGCACTGGGTAGGGCTGAAAATCTTACTGATTTTTTCGGGTGGGGCGTTGAGGTTGTTGAAGGAAGGCTACAGAGAGAATTCACTTGGTGGAACAGGTGGAACAATTAATTATTTAATTGTTTAAATAAATTTATTTTATTTATTTATTTATTTATTTTACTTTAATATTTATTTTGATTTAATTATTTATAGCCCGCCTAGCTAGGGAAAATGGTGCCATTTCTTTGTTTGCCATGGGAAATTTCAGTGCTTGCCATATTCTGAGGAAAGCACTTCCTGCTTGATGATGTCACTTCCCACCATGACACCACTTCCAGTTTAATGTCATCACATCTGATGCATCCAGGACAGATTGTCATTCTGGAAAGTGGGCCAATTTTCATTCTGCAAAGTGGGAAAGATGCAAAAAGCTTGAGAAAAACTGGTCTAGACATAATGGTCTATTTTTCAGTAAGACATGGTAGGATTTAGAAAATGGATTTGTAAATATTGGTAAACAGATTTCTCATCCAGATATCGAAGAATCTCATTGGATAAATTTGTGGACTCTAATAAGGGAAAAATTGTAATATTTGAATCTTTTTTCCCCCGTCACTCAAGAAGGGGGAGTACTGAGCTCATCTAATATTGTGCTTAAAATAGTTACTTTGGTGGCTTGTATAAGAATAATTTTACTATATTTTTAATCCTTTAAATTATGTGATTACAGAGATTTTACGTATTAAGGAAGCAGTCAAATCTGATTTATTCCAGTGTCCCTTGCCTTCTTGCTGCCATGGCTGGCTCACAATTTGACAACTGTTTGTAACTATTGCTTGTCGGTATTGCTGAATTTTGTAAACCATAGGCTTTGCCCATGCTGTCTTTCTCATTCAACTAAGACCCATAAAATCAAAGTCGATTTGAAATATGAAAGATACTTTATAGATTCTTTAATGAGACTGGCAGTGGATAAGCAGCAGGAAACATATGCTGCTGCCCTTTAGAAAGGAGCAAAAAAAGAATCCTCCATATGAAAAGCTACAACATCATCTTGGGCTTTGTTTTCTTGTAAACATAGAGACAAAGACCAAAAAGATGCTGGGTTTGCAATTTCATTATAATGAGTTAGAATATAAAAATATCACAGCAAAAATGAGTTATGGATCAGGAAACATGATGAAAGTTGGAGCTCATCAACTTTGGAAAGGAACATTATAATTAAAAACCCATCAAAGTTATGCTTCTTTCTTTTTTTTTAATAAAAGCCATCATTTAAATGAGAGAGGGGAATATGGTGTGTTTTTGTCAGATGTGAAAAGCATCCCTCATTGGGAGATTTGGAGGGGGGGAGTTTCCTGTGAAAAGGGTGAAAACTTCTGTCTTGCAATCCTTTCCTCTCCCTTTGGTTTGCAAGCATTTTGCCAGAAAGGGTGAAGAAGGAATCATTCTACATGTTGCCTCCACTTCTTTAGGCTTTCAATTTTCAGATGTTCACTATTTTAAAAAAAAGTTATCAACAGTTCAACATGTAGTACAATCCCTCCCTCTCTTTAGTAATTTTGCAAGTGCTTTCCTAACCAAGGAAGGAGGGGATTGCACTATGCATCATGCTGCAGAATCCTCTGTTAAACTGAGGTGTTCCTGTACCAATCTGGTGTACCACCAAATTGACAGGATAAAGGAGATCACCCACAGCACCTCCTGCCTTTTTTGTAAATTTGCAAGCACTTTGGTTGCTTAGAAGAGAGCAAATGCAGTCTGTTCAGTCAAGTTCACTCATATGAGTAGTCCAGAAAGCATTTACCTTATTCTACACTTGGTGGTCATCACAGTCACCTTATGGCACCCGAGTGGGCTAGAGTTTGTACAGGAAAGACATATCAGAGGAAAATACAGTGCCAAGCAGCACCTCAGAAAAACAGTGGTACCAAACAGCTCTGAACACCCAAAAGAGGTAAAATGAGGCTTATTTGAGCCCCTTGCAAGGAGTTTTTACATCCTACAGCTGGTCATGGATGACCATTTCATTCATTTAATTAATTTCATTTAAATACTTTTCACTTCTTTTCATTCCCATTGAAGGGACCACCAAAGTGACTTACAACTTAAAAATAACAGTAATTCAGCATTTTCCATTTAAACAGAAACTTAGATTCAAAGATGGAGCAGAAACATCACCAATAATGCAATAACTAATAGAAGGTCAAATGAAGTCCAACGTTTGTTTGCTTGTTTGCATGGCAGTTCTGTGTATACAAATCCATGTCCAGGGTGCTATTTCTGCTAACTTGCTCTAAAGAACATTTTAGCAACAGTCAGCACACGCTTGTCAGTAACATGATTGTGTGGTGTGTCTGATGGGCAGCCCAGTCCTGAGCTTCCCAGCACCCAGGGCTGCAGCGGTGCCAAAATGACTACCACTGCATCCCAAGGGGCTGAGAAGCACTGCCGGGGCTACTCAGAGTAAGGGAGCTTATGCTCTTTACCCTGTGTAAACCCCAGGCAACCCTGATGGGTGTCCGCAGATCTGCACCCGATATCAGGTCTTCCAGACCCTGAGGGGTATCAGGATAAGGCAGTAAGACCTGCTGCCATCTCCGCCCCTCCCTTCCCATGCCTTCTCCCTGCCTCCCCCTGCCTCAGAACACCTTTCCCCACACCCCTACTCACCTCTCCACCACCCGGCACTCACTTGGAGCTCTGGGTGGTGGTCACCCGTCCTCAACCCAGCGCTGGCTCAGCATGGGCTTGTGCTGAGCCAGCGCCTGTGCTGGCCAGGTGGTAAGTGTCACAGGCGTGCCTTGTGGCACATTTGCAATGCTGCTGATGCACAACGTTCAGGATTGGGCCCTAAGTGAGCTCTGAATCACAATAAATCTGTTAAGCAAGGTGCTTTCTTGTCGTTCTGCAACTCATTAACATAGCTACCCTTCTGGAGTGTTTTCAATAGCATATTACTAGAGAGGAAGCATAAATAGATGTTGGAGCTTGTATATAAAGTGGGGAGTAGCGTGCATATGCAATTCCATGCATTCAGATTTTGTCAAGGTACATTCAAAGCTGCACTGAATTCATTTTTCTGTAGGAGCCTTGCTGAACTCTACAGGCCCTGCTCCATAATTCAAGTAATACATCGTTACATGTTCAGATTTTGCCTTTGTCAATTGATATGGGGAAATGGCTTCAAATATAAGAAAGACACAGAAAGATGTTGTGAGTGTGGCCCTTCCCAATTGCTGCGGTAGCCAAAGGACTATATAATGGAGAGATTTTAATCAGTGAAACATCCAAGCTGGGCTGTAAAGGCTAAATTTACAGGTCTTACCAATATCTCCTGCTAAATTGTTTCTGGGTTGATTTGAAGACTGTATGAAGCACTCTGGTGCCCAAAACTTTTGTCTTGATTGATTCACTGGAATGGAAAATGGTTCTTAAAGCTCAAAGAACAAGAAGCTTTGAACTATGATTGCTAGCAGCGAGAACACAGAAATGTTCAAATGCACTAAAAGATCACTTAAAAAGAATTACAAGGGAAGCTAATGGTGTAGAGAAAGGCACTGCTTCTAGGTAACTCTAAGATTGTGAATTCAAACAGCTGTATTAGTACATTGACTGGTAAAAAAAAGGTACACTGAATGGTAAAAAAAAATTAGCTGCTGGAACCTCATAGCACTTGACTGGCATTACTGTATTCATTTCTAGTGAGATGGGTACTGGGGGGAATGCTTTGAAATTTAGGGCATTTTAGTTCAACAAATGAATAATAGACCTTGTTCTTGAGATGTAAATGCCTAGAAGAAAAAGTTATTTTATTCAGCAGAAATGTTGGTCATTAAAATGTAGCTGCTGTGCATGGATAACAACTGAGGTCAGCACATTCATCTTAAATGAATTACTGCAAAGGCTTTGGTGGACACCCATGATGTCAGAGTGCTTGCTCAAGTTTGTTACCTTTGTTCCTTTTTAATATAATTTTTTTTAGAAGTGACAGAATACATTGAGAAAGGAACGTAAGAAATCCAGGTATGTCTAAACACTTTCTCATGATTAGCAGCTGGAAAGAAATAAAATGATTTGCACCATCTATCTTGCATCACGCAACATGTGCTGGGTTTGATAGTATGGACATTACTATAACTGTTTACCTTTCCATGGCATTCTTTTTCTGCTCATTCAGCCGATCATCTTACCAGTTTCCTTTTGCTAATTTTTGGGAGACTTGGTTCTAGAAAAGCAAAGAAGAGCCATTTCCAGCCTTATGCTCTCTTGTACTATTTTACAGTATCCACAAAGGCATTTCATGGTCATCTCGTTCTTGGTATATTTGATTACTTGTTCCATCTGTAACATGTTAAAGTTTACAGCAAAAAAAAACCAACAAAAACAAAAACAAGAAAAAAATGATGGTTTTTACCTAACTTAATAGATTGCTAGGCTTCAAGATAGAATCATAGAATGTTAGAGTTGGAAGGTATATTGGAGGCAGTGGCAGTTCTGGGG
The DNA here is from genome assembly GCF_035046505.1 of Tiliqua scincoides. Taxonomy (NCBI): domain Eukaryota; kingdom Metazoa; phylum Chordata; class Lepidosauria; order Squamata; family Scincidae; genus Tiliqua; species Tiliqua scincoides. The sequence goes on from NC_089822.1 coordinate 197,425,131, forward strand.
CTTCTGCAACTATGGAGCCATCCCCATACATGCCACCCCAACCCAGAAGTAATTGCAGTGACATGATGATGTCACTGCAAGTACAGTCTTCTCTCAGCATCCATGGGAGTTCTGTTCACAGAAACTCCACAAATGCTATAACCCGCAGATAAATCAGGTCAATCAGGCACCCTCTGGTCATGTATGGAAGTGTTCTGAGGGCTTCCACTGAGCCTTAGAAAGTTTCTAAAAAACCTGGAAGTAGCTTTCTAAGGGCGCTGGAGAGGGTGAGCACAGCCTCTCCAGCCCTCAGAACACCTCCGAATGCAACTAGAGGGGATGTGTCCAGAGGGTTCAGGGGGCAGGTTCTGCCAGACGGCTTCCTGGGTGGCACCACTGGGGGGCAGTGGATGGCAGTGGCGCCCTGAGCCGTGCCTCCTAGGAGCACTTGCACCCACTAACTCCCCCTCAGGTGCAACAGTGCTTAGAGGTCTTCTAGTTGAACCCTTTGCTTACTAGAGGCAGCCTCTGCTTGAAAACCTCAAATGAGGCAGAGTCCGCTACTGCACAGGCAGTCTTTTTTCAGCACCGGACAGCAATTACAGTTAGCCAGTCAAAGTTTGGGAGTTCATAGTTATGGCACAGACCTTCAAAATACCTTGAACAAAGAAATAAGTTGAAGGCTGCTTCCTTTCTTTTTATAACTGTTCGCAGCTCCTGCTGTTCTTAAGTAGTCATCTGGATGAGTAATAACTGAAGTCTTTCTTACCATACTGATTCCGCTTCCTTTTACTAAAAGATAAAACTGGCTACACACTTGTGACATCAGGCACAGGAAATAATCACACTTCTTGCAAGTAACTATCCCTATTCACATTTTATTTGAAAACCCAGTGTTGGGGCAGCCAGAAAGAGAAAAAGCACATGAAAATTTCTGCTGGCTGCTTCTGAAGCTATTTAAGGGCTTCATGCACACACCAAATTTGGGGAGAAAGACCACCATTCATAGGGCCCTCTAGATGAGAAATGTGCTCCTGCAGGTGGTCTTTGACTATCTCCCCATTTGTGGAGATGCAGCCCTTTAAATAGAGCATTGGAAGCAACCAGCAAAGCTTCCCCCCATTGGCTGCTTCCAAAGCTCTTTTAAAAGGGTGCAGCTCCTTAAAAATTGTTTTGCAAACAGCTATCAGAAAATGCCTCCACTCCCAATGTTCTGTTAGAAGGCTGGAACCCACTGGAATAGGTGTGAAAGACCACCGTCTGTGTAGGACCCTCTAATTCAAAGGGTCCTCCGTGGGGAATTGCCATTTCTCCACCACCCCTAGTTGGCGAAGCCCTTCACAAATCCTCCATTTTATGTAATGCAGCTGTTGAGCTTCATTACACTAAATGAGGAGTTGAGAGCTGGCAATTATTTTCTCCTAAGCTTTTAATCTGAACTGAAGCTAATTTCCAGGGACTTCTGGAGTTTGCCTCTCCTTGGGGTCTCTGGCGTCTCTACTAAAAATATCTACAAAATCCCTAGTGGTCACCCCAAATTTAGTTCAGGCTGACAAAATAAATAGTCCTTCAAAGTTTGTCATGTAAAGCATGCTATTTTTAATTACGTATTTTTAAATATGGTTTTGGCCTTTCTTTAACAGAAACAATGCTCCAGGGTTGTTGTAATTTGTCGAAGGCTGCAATTGCTGAGAGATTAAGCCACAGTATAACTAATGATATAAGTATTTGCAGCTCGGAAGCTAAGCAGTGTCAGGCTTGGTTAGTTCTTGGATGGGAGACCTCCTGGGAATACCGGGTGCTGTAGGCTTATACCATAGTATTTCGAGACTGAAGGTTGCCAACCAAAAGATCCAACTATTGCCATTATTACAGTGAACTTACTATAGCAGACTCTGTGGCTCACTGCAAAGGTAATTGTCATTTTCTTAACTGAATGAAGAGATTGAGAACGGGTCTTTGTACTACATGATCCCTTTACTCAGCTTCTCTCCTCCCCTAGTTGAATTCACTAATAATAAACAATTTTTTCACCTTATTTTCCACTACAGCATGTATCTTGCTAGGGGTTACCTGTTATTTGCAGGCTCATTTCTTTAAGATGAATTTCCAAAACAAGATGTTCTTCTTTGAGGACTTTCAGAACCCTTATCAGACCAATAGTATTAGTTGGCATTCTGATCCCTCCAGCCATCCTTCAGTCCGTGCTCTTCAATATGATTATATTTTCACCTTATTAGCTGAACATACTGCAGGAGAGAGAATAATTAAACATTGCTGAGATTGTCTGTAAATGGGTGTAGGGTAACAACCATGCCCTGTATAATTTTGTAACCCACATTAGCATCCAATAGCATCATAGTGGAAAAAGAATACCTGGCAATGATACATTCATTGCTGTTTACATTCATTGAATGTTACATTCAAGAGCTGTTTGGCTCTCAAAACAAAATGGTAGCAATTCTATAAATGTTGATAGGAAATTCTAAATTGAACCACTATTGAATGTGTATTTAATTCAAGTGTTGAAATTCCTACTAAAAGAAGGTGATAACATTTAATTAATATTTTGTGCTGTTACTCTAGGCCAGGGGTGGGCAAACTTTCATCTTTAGGGATCCTGGAACTTTAACGATTATGTTGAAGAGAGAATTTCAGCAGGTACAGCTTGTCATCTGTGAGATGACAAGCTGTACCAGCTGAAATTCCCTCTTCTATACAATTTTTAAAGGTCTAGGCCTTTAGTTCTTAGTTCTTTAATTCTATCCCCTGCCATCCCAGACCATTCAGTGCTACTGACAGAGAGTGTGCTGCATGCTGTGGGATGGGTGTACCAGATGGCCCAGAAATGTTTTTACTTACCTCTCACCAGGCCACCTGTCGGTCTCCTCTGAACTATACCAGCTCATTAGGTGGCAAAAAGCCAAAGAGACTCCTGGCAATGGACCAGGAAGTGGGGATTGAATCTGCCACCAAGATTCTCCTCCAAACTGCCCCTAGCCTGGCTTGCTCCCTCTCCAAATCCACTCAAAATAATTTTGTAATGTCTCCCAGAGTTATCTACAGTGTGCCTATGATGTTGTTAATAAACAGAGGTGTCCAGTGTAAAACGTAATTACATTTTCTATAATGCCAATATTCTTCTTGACTTACTTTACTGCTGATGATTCAGAAACTCCACTGCTTCATTTCTTCTTTTGTATTTCCAAAAGACTCTTCAAACTGTTCTGAACAGGGAACAAAGTCCTTGATTACCATAAAGCCACATGGCTCTTTAGCTATAACTTTAGTCTGAGTGGCAGGGAGCTTATAGAATTATATATTATTTTTTAAATAATAATTCTTTTGGCATTTGTTTGTGGAGAACTAGATAGCAATACACACAGTAAGTTGTATTTGAAGTCCATTGCCATTATTTGCTTCATTTTCATGCTGTTCTCGGAGTCTGCTTGCTAACAACAATGTCATAGGCACACTGTAGATAACTCTGGGAGACATTTTAAATTATTTTTCTGTATATTCTGATAGCAAAGGAACTACATCATATATTTTTGTGTCATGCACTGCTATAAAGAAAGTCCATGGTGGTTCCTTAAAGAAGAATTCCTGAGCTTCTCAAGACAGGGAATCTGATTTTAAAGTTAATTTGCTTTCCAGATGAATTCCTCCAAATCAGCAACTTGAGCAGAAGCTACTAGATATCCATAAACATCATGCTCTTTTCATTTTCCTTTCTGTTGGACTTCAAAATGCTTGGTATCTAGCAGCACTTGGGACACTTGAATGTTGGTGCTGCAAAACCTCTGTTTGAATTTATGGAGTAAACAAGTCTCCATCTGAATTTGGAGCACTCAGGGCTCCGTTAGATTGATGAAGGAGATGGAGGATGATTGCCTGGTTCCTGGCCTGTGGATCTGAGACCTCTTGCCAACAGGTCAGTAAATAGTCACATTACTGGTCTGGCCCACGCTCTCCAGGCTCTTCTCCAAGTACATGTGTGTACACATACCTCTCCTACACGTTTTGAAATAAAGGAAATATTGGCCATGCAGCACTATGGAAATACCAGGTTCTATCCTAAGCATCTATAGACATAAAGAATAACAAATACATTATTAGCATTTTGTGGGGTCACCATAACTCCAGTATCTTATGTGCACATTTTTATTTTTTTTAGTTTTCTCTGTCATTCCAGTAGGGGTACAAGTGACCCACAAAACTGTTAGACTGCACACATTGGTTTTTTGCTAGATTTAGGAGAGAAAGTTGTGAAATACTATGTGGCCATTCAAACATCATGATAGTTGAGGGATATCTGGAACACTGAGTTGCAGAAGGCTGGCATAAGAGTTTTTTATTATTTTTCTTTCCAGCACATAGCAGACCCTAAGACCTCATTTTTCAATCCAGTCTTAGCCTTGTCATAGAACTAGGACGGCTCCTTGGTTTTCTGAGGAGCTGTGCACAATGAAATGACTCAGAGCTCAATTCTGAGCTCAGCGTGCTCACTCACTGCCGGCGCGCACTGTCACAAACATGCCATAAGGCACATTTGTGGGCCCTAGCACCAGGCGCACACTGATGGTAGGCCGGCGCTGGCCGGCACCAGGCTACTGCTGGGCGGGCACCCAGCCTCTGCTGCTTGGCAGTTACATGGACTGCTGAGCAGTGGAGACATAAGTGCGGCTGTGGGGGGGGCGGGGAGGAGGCGTTACACACTCCACTGGATCCAAAGCCTAAATGTTGGGCTCACCACCTGACATGGAGGCTTTTGATTCACCACCGACCTTTTCGTTGGTGATGAATCAAGTAACCCCATTGAGGGGCCACTCTCTTTACCTGGGGGAAGGGGACAAAAGTGCCCTTCTCCTGAGGAGCTGCGGGTGGCTGCCTGGAGCGTGCAGGATGTGGAGGCAGCCATTTTCAGCACCGCCACAGCCCCATGCCCCCAGGCAGCTCAGGATTGGGTTGCCGGCTGATGCTTAGAGCAACAATGAAGGAAAATTCATGATGAATGTAACTGAGCATAAGCTAGAGCCCATTTTAGGGTTCATTCCATGGTGGTGATGGCAGAGAAGAAGGCATTTTTCTCTGCTACCATCATATCTGCAAAGAACCATCCAGCGTAGCTTTTTTGAGTTGTTCATGATCTCCTCCAGGGTCCCTGTAGGAAGTGAGCTGGAGTGTACAACTGACCACTGTGACAAATTTGCAAGGCAGTTTCCAGATAAAATTGCTTATATTCACCACAACTTGGATTCCAGATTAACAGTTCCAGAAGTTATCTCTACAACATCTGTCAGTTCCATCATTATGGACACTTTTCACCTTATATGGCCTGAGGATGTAGATTGGGTTCTCAAGACTTTGAGACTATCTTCATGCCTGCTTTGCCCAACCTCTAGTCTCCCCTTCTTTGGTAAGGTGATTGAGTGGGTGGTAGCATTTCAACTCCTGGAGGTTCTAGATAAGACACATTATCTGGACCCTTTCAAACCAGTTTCAGGCCAGGCTTTGAGACAGAGGTGGCCTTGGTTGCCCTGCTGGATGATCTATGCTGAATACTAGACTAGGGAAGTGCATTCTTACTGGTTCTTTTGGACCTCTCAGCAGCTTTTGACACCATTGACAATGGTGTTCTTCTGGGTTGGTTGGTTGGCTGTGCTGGGTCTGGGGAGGCAAACTCTTGCAGTGGTTCCACTCTTCCAGGCCTGAAAGGTTCTAGAAGATGATGGTGAGGAATCCCTGTTCAGCACCCTTGCCTTTACAGTGTAGGGTGCCACAGTGTTCTATTCTGTCCCCCATGCTTTTCAACATCTACATGAAACTGCTGGGTGAGATCATCTGGGGTTTAGTTCTACCTCTCCTTGCCATCTCATTCTAGGGAAGCTGTGGGAATCCTAGAGTGTTGTCAGGAGGCATTTGGGGTCTGAATGAGAGTCAATAGGCTGAGATTAAATCCAGACAAGACAGAGTTTGACTAAGTTTGCAGACGACACCAAACTTTTCCGAGTGGTGAAGACCGGAAGTGATTGTGAGGAGCTCCAGAAGGATCTCTCCAGACTGGCAGAATGGGCAGCAAAATGGCAGATGCGCTTCAATGTCAGTAAGTGTAAAGTCATGCACATTGGGGCAAAAAATCAAAACTGCACGTATAGGCTGATGGGTTCTGAGCTGTCTGTGACAGATCAGGAGAGAGATCTTGGGGTGGTGGTGGACAGGTCGATGAAAGTGTCGACCCAATGTGCGGTGGCAGTGAAGAAGGCCAATTCTATGCTTGGGATCATTAGGAAGGGTATTGAGAACAAAACGGCTAGTATTATAATGCCGTTGTACAAATCTATGGTAAGGCCACACCTGGAGTATTGTGTCCAGTTCTGGTCGCCACATCTCAAAAAAGACATCGTGGAAATGGAAAAGGTGCAAAAGAGAGCGACTAAGATGATTACGGTGCTGGGGCACCTTCCTTACGAGGAAAGGCTACGGCCTTTGGGCCTCTTCAGCCTAGAAAAGAGACGCTTGAGGGGGGACATGATTGAGACATACAAAATTATGCAGGGGATGGACAGAGTGGATAGGGAGATGCTCTTTACACTCTCACATAATACCAGAACCAGGGGACATCCGCTAAAATTGAGTGTTGGGCGGGTTAGGACAGACAAAAGAAAATATTTCTTTACTCAGCGTGTGGTCGGTCTGTGGAACTCCTTGCCACAGGATGTGGTGCTGGCGTCTAGCCTAGACGCCTTTAAAAGGGGATTGGACAAGTTTCTGGAGGAAAAATCCATTATGGGGTACAAGCCATGATGTGTATGCGCAACCTCCTGATTTTAGAAATGGGTTATATCAGAATGCCAGATGCAAGGGAGGGCACCAGGATGAGGTTATCTGGTGTGCTCCCTGGGGCATTTGGTGGGCCGCTGTGAGATACAGGAAGCTGGTCTAGATGGGCCTATGGCCTGATCCAGTGGGGCTGTTCTTATGTTCTTATTGATGAAGTGATTGCCAGCCCAATCCTATCCACACTTTCCTGGGAGTAAGCCCCATTGACTCTAATGGGACTTACTTCTGAGTAGACATGCATAGGCTTGAGCTGTGCATCTCCTAGTATAAGAGACAAATCAGCTTCCTAACCAAACCCTTATCAGCTCTGATGTATTTTCATGGTCTATTTTTGTTTTACCCACCAGCTGCTAGAAAAATTTAATTTCATTAAATTAATAAAGGGTTCAATCCTATCCAAGGGGAATGGGAGAAATGACTAGTTGGATTGGGGTCCACAGGGGTGTGTGTGTGTGTAATGTTGGTCAGACTGGTTGTTCACCAAGTTCATTTGATAAAAAAATTCTATTGGTATGCTTACAAAGTTAAAAAAAAAGAGTCCTCCTGGACCAGACAAAATCTACCTACTCCAGCATCCTGTCTCCAACAGTGATCAGCAGCTGATCATTTGTAAAGCATGTATATTGCTGTGTATTAATTATATATTTTTAAGATCTGCATTTAATTAATGATGATTAATATAATTAATATTAATATAGTTAATATTTCTGGCCACTTCCCGTTTAATGATGTCGCTTCCAGCCCTCAGGAACATGATGGGGAGTCATGGCCAACAGCCACAGGGGTCAAGGGAGCCACTGGCCAGAAAAGTTTGAGTACCACTGGCATAGACAATAAAACTCAAATATTAGTCCAAGAAAATATCCACATCGTACATTGATTATACTCAGCTTCCAGAGAAAATTCTTATATAAATATAATAAAGATACTATAGTAAAGATATTCAGCCATGATGGTTGATAAGATGTTTAGCTAACCTCCATTTATTGGTTTCAGGGTCCTCAGTGAAATTCAGCATAAAGGAGTTTTCTTAGGACTTTCATCATTTCTATTTACCTGATATGTACTTTCTGTTCAAAACCTCCAAGCTTTTCTCAAATAAAAACAAACAAACATGTAAAATTTGGTGGAATTAGGAGAAAGTATATCTACTGCCTTGTTATAAAAATGCTGAAGTTCATATGTCACATCTGATCCATCATGAACTGAAATTGAGCAAAGGGAATAGAATAGCAAAGCTGGACTATGTCAGGATTGCAGTACTTCAGCAAGACTATTTTTGCTATGGAGTGAGAAAAGGATATATTTTATACCGTTCATGCTGGCAGTGCACCTAACATCTATCAGTGCTCTGAATAACCTGACAGCTTCTTAAGGTCCAAATTCAGCATCAAATAACATACATTGATTTCAAGGGCAGTTGGGTTGCAGTGAAAGTTACAAAGTGACTGAAAAAGAAGCAAACAGACATGGACAAGGGCAGAGAGGGAAACTTCTAAAAGTATCGCAAAAAGGGCTAAATTCATTTCTAGTTGCTGATAGTAATCACTAAATCATTTTGGATCCCCAGAGCCAGAAACAGAACCATATGCCCAAATTTAAATGTTTCGAGCAACCCAATCCAGGGCTACCGCTGCATCCTGCAGCCCTGCAGAGGCTCTGGAGGTCTTGGGGGAAAGGGACTTTCATCCCCTTCCACTAGGGAAAGCCCCAAGCCTCACAATTTTGCCAGCACAGACTTGAGAGACTCCATGTTGGGCCTGAAGTTCAGAATCTGGCCCATTCCTCCTACTTCCCACCTTCCCCCACCCCATAACTACTTACCACTGACTGGTGCTGTTCAAGCACCGGTCAACCTTCCTAGTGGTGCTGAGGCTCAGTACTGAGGCTCAGTGGCCCAGCACTGATGGCCCCTCCTCTCCAGATGTTGTGGATGTGTCTTATGGTATGTTTGCAACGTCCAGCACTGGTTCTTGAGCTCAGTGCCAGTGCTGCAACTGCTTAGGATTGGGCCCTAAGAAGCCTCCAAAGAAGGAGATATGAAACAGTACCTGCCGGGAGGATCTCCTTGAGATGCCATCTACATTTAGTTTTACTATCTTTGAAACTTAATGGTGGCTCTCTGCTTTCCCTAATTTCACAACATATTTGAATAACATAATAACTTATGGAGCACAAACCATCAAATGCTAACTCCATGTAAATCACCATTGAAAAACACATGGGGACAGGGTTATGCAGGAACAAGTTGTGGTATATTGTCCCCATTTAGATAATAGCTTTTCACTTACTATCTCATGAAATTTCCAAAGTGAATTACAATTTTTGTGGTAGCACATTTGTTTACTTTGTAAAATGAGACAGGTGTGCTTGTGCTTCATGAAAATTAATTTTAAAGTGTGCTGACTTTGTCTTATTTCATTCATCACAGACCCATAAGTTTACATGCTTAAGAACAAACAAACAAAAGGGTAGACCCAAAATTTGTGCGGTATGTTTCTTTGATTTCCAAAGAGTCACATGCCTAACCACAGATTCCTTGTCTGTGCAATTCTGATCTAGTATTCTTATTTGACTTGCTGATTGCAGGTACTTATAACTGATCATAAGAATAAATAATGTTTGTTCCTAGGAACAAACCTCATCGGACATGATGGAACTTTGAGTAGATGCATGCCTACTCAGAAATAAGTCCCATTGGACTGCACTGTAATAAACCAGTACAGCAGCCGAATAGTAAGGCAGAATTACAGTATGGGGTGGGTGGGTGTGTGTGTGTGTGTGTGTGTGTGAGAGAGAGAGAGAGAGAGCATGTATGGCAAGGGAAAAAACAGTTTATGCATTTAATAAGGATTAGTTGAATTATGTGTACTGAATGAAGCCTTGGTCAATGCTGTTGGGAAGATAGCAATAATGTAAAAAGTTCTTATATGAAAATACACTCAATTTTCTAATATCTTTTTGAGAAAGAGTACCATCAGAAATGTGTGAATGGTAAATTTTGAATTGCCTTGGGAATCCTGATAGGCAGGATATACCTATCAAGATAAATAAGTAACATTTACTGTTGTCCTAGAGAGGAGGAATTTCGCAGAGACTTGTTTTGATATGCGCTTATTATTATTATCCTGCTTTTCTACAAAATTATTCTTAAAATAGTTGACATAGTAAACAAAGTTGAAAAAAATTGTATGCTGTTGCAGAGGGTCTCACAGTTTTAACAATCAATATGTAGCCACAGTTTCATGTTATGCTGCTTTGAATTTTTTACGGAAGTGAGATAAAAATGATTGGATACAGACAAATAAAAATTTGTAGTACATAATCATTTTTATAGTATGTCAGCAGTTAAACCTTTTTGCCACAAAACTATGCCCAAAATGGACAGTATATAAAATAGAAAACACCATTATGTTACAGTGTATATCATAGTGCTGAGATCTGAGTAAGGATTAGTTTTCTTTAAAAATCTTCCTTTATATAAAAGGACTACAGTATAATATCCTTTTAAAAAATCATTCTTCAGGCCTAAGGGAAGTGAATTATTTATTCAGGTGCTGATTCAGGTTACCTTTAAAAAATGAATTTGCCACTGGCAAGTTAATTGAAAAATTAACTGGAAATCACATTTTATATTTCTGCTTTCTTTGCTTAAGGAATTATTCCATATTCATGGAGTGACTCGCTATAACTCCTACTAAAGTCAACAGAAAGATATCATTGACTCAAATGGAAGTTGAATCCAGCCGTAAGCTGACTTTTACACCAAGGGGAAAATGCCAATTGATTTTACATGAGAACAGATTCAGCCCCAGGAACAAAATGATGGGAATAGACTGCAAATCAAAATGGAAGTTATCCAAATTTCTTTGGCTTTCACCCTAATGGCTGGAGTAGGAAGTTCTGGGCTCTGCATGCTGGAGATTTCAAAATTGACTATGAGTGTTTGAGTGCTAATAGATTTTGGAAAGTAGGAATTTTCAAGGTGGGTACTGATCTGTCCATTTCAGCCTTCTGTTTCTATAATGGCAAACACCCAAAGCATCAAGGAAAATGTCATAATATGGGTGTAGAGAAAAACCTCATTAACTATCAGTATATTCATTATGTCGCTTCTGATCATCTGCGGATTTGGCTTAATGCAGGCTCCCCTTGTTGAGTTCTGACCTGTAGCCCTCTGGTCGCACAGCTCCAGCTGCATCCAGAGAGCATTCTGAAGGCCAGGGAGTCTGATCATCCACAGATTTTTCATCTGCAGATTTGGTTCAAAGTGGGCCCCCCCCCCCCATGTTGAGCTCCAATCAGGGTGACCTGTAGGCCTCCAATCGCACAGCTCCGAATGCATCCATAGAGCATTCTGAGGGCCATGGAATCTGTTTGCAGCCTCCATAGCCCTCAGAATGACTTCGGACGTCACTTCTAGGTTTCACTGAAAACCGGAAGTGACATTTACAGGACTTTATAAGCCCTCTCCGGGCCTCTGAAGTCCTCATAAGGCCTTAGAACACCTGGTTTTCGGCGAAAACTGGAAGTGATGTTCTTAGGCTTCCCCGAGACCCTCGCAGTCATTCTGAGGTCTGTCGAGCCCACACACAGACTCCCTGGCCCTCAGAATGCTCTCTGGATGTGATCAGAGCTCTGCTCTAGTTGCATTTGAAGGGTTAAAGCTGCCAAATTCACAGATTTCTGTATCTGTGGATTTTGGTGTCCACAATGAGTTCAGGAACTGATCCCCTGCAGATACCGAAGCACCACTTGTAGTTTTTATTTATAATATCTGGATTAGGGCGAGGGTAGGAATCTGTACATCCTCTAGTTATAGCATTAATCACAAAGCTGTTTGGTTTCCCTTTGTATTTCCTGCCTTATTATATACCAAGATACATACCCACATATATATATATTTATATATATATATATATATATATATATATATATATATATATAGAGAGAGAGAGAGAGAGAGAGAGAGAGAGATACATTGATGGTCCATCTTCATTGGCAATCTTTCCAATGTGGCCCACACTCACTCCATGTTTTTTGGTCTAGTGCAACTGTTGTCCAGTGAGGCAGTCCCTGTTGTTTAAATGAAAAGGTATCTGACCAGCAGGTCAGCCAGGGGTTCTTTTGACATGGTACGGGATCCAGTGTGTGATTCTGATGCTCCATCGGTCATCTGTTCGGCAGATGACACGTCCTGCCCATCTGTGCTTTGCGGAAGGCGTGCTGGTCACAGATCTTGGATTCTTGCCGGAGGTCTTGACTCCTGAGACCATGTTGCATTGCTTTCGGCGGTTCATCCTGAGGAGGCATCTTTCAAGTGCCGGTGGGTGGTTCACATGGCGTTAACTATGGTCTTGTTATTGGCCCATGTTTCTGTGACATAGCAAAAAGCCAGAAGTACTATGGAGTCGAACAGGTGGGCTCTCAGCTGCGAATCCTGGATCTGGCTGGTGACTTCTTGGATTGATCCCATGGTGGCCCATGCATCTTTCTTTTGTCTCCGGATCTCAATCATTAGGTCGTTGGCAGTGTTCACTTCATGTTCCAAGTAGATGTAGCTGTCATCTTTATCCAGGGTGGTACCCACATGGCAATAAGTATTTAGGAAATACTAATGGAGCTTCCCCATCTTAGAGAAGTAAGATTTTTGTTCTTTACTATTTACAAGTACTTACTTGTTCTGCGGCTATGCAGAATATTCTTTGCCAGTATTCCCCTTGCAAATTAAAATGTTAAAAGCTAAAGTATAGATAGGCATCAGAATTGTTATTAGGGGGTCAAAAGGATAACCAATACAGCTGGTCTTCATTCATTCTGGTCAGTATTTTCTTATGACTGATAGGTAACATCTAAAGAGATTACTCAGAGGTATCTTCTTAGAGCTTCTGAACAATGTTTGAAAGAAGCCTTTTGCTAGCATCTTTCACTTGCTTATTGATTTTGAAGTGACAGTAGTACTCTCTTAGTAGTATTAAAACAATGACTGAAAGCTTAGGCATTTAGAACTGCACCAGAATGTATGGGAGTGTCTGTGTCTGTCTGTATGTTTTAAGTCAGGGGTGTCCAGACTTTTTGGCACGAGTGCCACATCATCTCTGACACTGTGTTGGGGGCCGGGGAAAAAAAGAATTAATTTACATTTCAAATTTGAATAAATTCACATACATCTACATAAATGAATATATTAGAGATGGAACTTATATGAATGAATGAAGGTCTTGCAATAGCTAAAGGCCTATAAAAGGCCTTGCACAAAGCAAGGCCAGCCTTTCCTTTGCTGCCGCTGCTGCATCACAGATGTGAAACAGCAAGCAGTGCAGGGAACCCTTGTCCCACAGCTCAAGCAAGAGGTCAGACAGTTGCCCTCACACTGAGAGCAGTTGCATCAGGCCTGCATGGGCTCCAGCAAGTCTCTGAAGGGCTAAAGGCACACTGGAGACTGGGGGCTCCCCACGGGCCAGATTGGGAGTCTCCAATGGCTGCAAGTGGCCCCTGGACCAGGGTTTGGGCACCCCTGGATTAAGTAAACATTTTCATCTGCTATGAAGAATGCTCAATTATTAGCAATTTTCAGCTTGACATGAAAGAGCAGCAGTGTTACCAGTGTAGCGAGTGGGCTTTGTGCTGTCACCAGGCTTCCCTCCTCCAAAACCATTCAGGCAGTGGCTACACTACCACCTCCCTTGGCAATGCAAAGGAACCATTGCTCCCACTCTGAATTGGATTCAGAATGTTGTCATGTAGCCGTATCTGATTGTTTGTGTGGTGTAATGATGTCAGAATGTTCACAGTGTGATTTGCTGGGATTTCCAGCAAAGCCAAATCTATTTTTAAAAAAAAGATACGGAAAACACTGGAACAGCAAATGGACACAAATCTGCAAAAAATAAAATATGTGAACAAGGTGGGAAAGGAGGTTCAGCAACATTTTGTCCCTCAAAAATATGGTTTTAACCCTGAAAATATTTGCATGCAAACTTTTAATGCAGTCCTACAAATACTTATTTGGGGATCCATGCATGGCAATGACTTGTAGAAACAGTTCACAGCTGGAAAGTGTTATATGTGAATTGACTCTTAAGTCAGCTTATAAACATGTCAGAAATTCCAGAGGTAATTCAGTGTACCTGCATTTACAAATTCGATATGCATCCTAGTCTAAGGGTGGTGTCAAAGGTCAGCCAGGACAGGCACTATCTAAAGGTCCATGCTCCTTAGAGGCTGGCTAGCAGTGTTCCTGTAAACTGTGCAGTTCCAAGCCAAGCTCTGCGCATTGAAGAGCTCAGTAACCTAGAAGTTTCTGTGACATCATTGGTGGGTGTTAGCCAGATAGGCCATAACTGGCAGATATCATTTGGGATGGGGGAGAGTAGTAGGAATCTTTTATCTGCCCTTAGGCAAGAAAGAGTCAGGGGAAACCTGAATCAGTCGCCACAAGCTGCCCAGCTTGGGGTAGGCAGAACAGTTCACCTTCCTTGACCCCTTTACAGGAGTTGGCAGTGATAAAGCTGGGAAAGCTACAAGGTGTTCCTGTGTTTAGAGCCAGGATGGTTTTGTCCATAGGGCATACCCCCCCCCCCCCACTGGAATGAAACAGAGCCTTGCACAACTCCAGGCTTCCCCACAGGCTTAAACTGTGCTCCCAGCAAACCGGAAACACAGTTTCTGACCGTGTTGGGAGCCTCAGTAAGGCTTCCACGTGGTCCTAGAGCCATGCAGGGCTCCACGCCTGGGGCATTTGCCCCATTCAGTTAATGGCAGGTCTGCTACTGCTTCCTTAGAAATTCTTTTATGTTGCTAAAGTTCAATCTCTATACAGATGGGCCCTTTTTATCTGCAGATTTGGAACCTGCAGATTTGACTCATCACAGGTTCCGAACCTGTGATGGAGTGCCCCACCTGACCTTATGGTCATGTCCAGGTGGCTTTCTGAAGCCAGGGGAGATCACACTTGGCCTCTTCAGGGCTCTGAAAGCTCCCCGGAGGAGTCAAAAAGACCTTCTGGTTTTGTGCCTTTCCAACAGCTTCGCGTGGTCTCTCTGGGCCTCAGAACACCTCTGGATGCGACCAGAAGGTGCTTCTGGTCATGACTGGAGTTCAGGTGAGAACTCCAACCTGTGGGTTCGGTTAACCACGAGTTTCTGTATCCACATGGTTTCCAGGAATGGAACCTCTACAGATGCAGAGGGCTGTCTTTTCGAAGGAAGAATCAGGGAGTTTATCATGGTAGTACTGATAATTTTGTGTTTTGTAATTTTATGGACAAAGGACCAATTGATTGTGGCTGTCTTGAGCAAAAAGCTGTTCACATAAATTATGTTTTTTCTATTCCTTGGCAGAACTATGATCTTGTTCATTTTTGTATCATGTGAACGGTTGCTTATGTGAGTAAGCAGCTCACATGAGCAGTGTTTGGGTATGTCTGCCACTGGCATTCATTTGGAATGGGATTCTAAGTCTTTCACTTGGGCTTGTGCTGAAGTCCCAATTAAACTGTACAGCCAACAGCAGTCTTAGTTCCCTGCCCATCAGCAGTTTTGTATACAGTATTGTGTGTGAGGGACCATCTGGCAAACATTTTTTGGTCAGCGTTATTCTACAAGACATTAAAAATCCTGAGTTTATATAGAGAGCCCTTTCAGGATCAACATTAGATGCAAAAATGGGACATAGGACAGGTTGCAAACACATGGTAGGAGTTTCGGGTGTGGAATTCTGGGCCACTTCGGAGCATACATCATGTGCATATCATTCAAAAGTGTAAAGCAAGAGAATGAGAAGGGAAAGAGGAAGAATTCTATAAACTCTAACTATAGAAACCATGCAAATATTTGCTGATTTGCACGATTTCTATAATTCATTCAGAAGAGGAATTCTAATCTAACCCAGAACCAGGATGTGGCAAGAAAAAAAGTCAACTTTTTAATTTCTTCAAACATAACAAAATCTATCCTGGGAGCTTTTGTGCTGTGTCACTGTTGCCACATGTGAAAGAGTTTCAATCTCTTTTCTTTACTGTTAAGCAGTAGTAGTAGTAATAGTAGTATAGTAGTATTAAATTCTCCCTTTACACTAACACCATAATTCTATAATTGGTTGTTAAACTGATCTCCTTTTCAAGCTAATAAAAATCCTTCCTCATTCAGCAACAATAAAACTGCAGTTTCATAAATCAGAGTTTTATCATCACAGTTCCTTTTTTCGACACACAGCAGTCAGTAGCAGCATATAAATTTTTTATTCCTCTCCATTATGCAGCATTGTATAAAACGAGAGGTGGTTTAGATGATAAAACCAATGTGAGAGTTTTCATCATACCTTGGGAGAGAGCTGAATAATTCAAGGCAGGGCAGCACTGTGAAGTTTCTTTTGTTATTGGTGTTTTCGAAGAGCCAGCCTGGTTAAATAAAGCTTTAATACAAAACCATTGTTCTGGGCAGTCCTAATCATTGTCACTGAGTGTTTGCAGGAAAACTTTGTAAAAAGGTTGAAACTGATATATATACGAAAGACTATGGTATCACGCTCTGAATGATGGTTCTGGAACAGCGTCTAGTGTGGCTGGAAAGGCCAATTTGGGAGTGACAATCCCTTCCACACTGAGAGCAAATGTAGTCTGTCCCTGGTCTGTCTCCCTAGCTATGGGCCTTCCTTCTTTGCCTCTTTGCCATACATACATACATACATACATAGTTATATACAGGGTGAACCAAAAGTAGGTGGACAGTAAATGATAACATTTATTTTGAGATTACATATACAGTTATATTTACTAATACAATTAAATATAATTTAATATAACACAAACGCCATAGTTATAATGAACACCATCATTATAGTATAACCCTAACACAAACCCTATTCCACCCACTGTCCACCTACTTTTGGTTCACCCTGTATATAGTTATTATGTATAGTTCTTGCTTTGTATCTGTGTAGCTGGCACAGGTCCAAATATACCCACTAGGCTGGTAGGGGCCTTCCCCGGGGCACGTTTGTTCCTTAACCCAAGGAGGCCAAAACTCCCATGCAGCAGACAGCACATTGGTGCCGCTGCATCACCACTCAGGGAATTAGGATTGGGCTGTTGTTCACAAATTTCATTCATTGCAGGTACGATCTGTGTATAGTGTTCACAGATCTGTCAAAAATGAACCCAGGAATAGTCATTCATATGGAAATGTATGCCTGGATTCAGAATAATTCTTATGAGATTTTCAGAAATTAAGTGCAAAATTGGATCATGTCCTGTTGTCAGCAAGTTTCAGTTTCTTCCATAGCTCTGTTGTTTTACATTTTGTTTTGGAAACTGTCCAGCATGTCTGAGCTAATACAGGTTGAGTCTCATTATTCCTGAGGGTTCTGTTCCCAGAAGTCACATGGATGGCAAATATCGCAATATAGCAAATCAATTTGAAAAACAAAGTCCCTTTGCTCAGGTGATTTAAAAATCACCTTGCTGACCTTTGTGATATTAAGATAGAGTCATTAAGATGACAATCCAACAATCAGTCTCTCTCCAGGCACTTAGAAAGGATTATCTTTCGTTCATGTGTTCTGGGGAAGGGAGGGGGTTGCTTGGAGAGAGAATGATGGATGGATTGTTAGCTGGCTGGTCTCTCTCTAACTACTGTAAAGGACTGTTTTCCTTTAATTTAAAGGGCTCTTCTCATCATGTTGAGATAAAAATCTCTACAGCAGTAAGAAAAGCATTTAGAGGGGTGCATTTTTCCCCTTCTCCAGGGATCAGCACATTCCTTCTCATTTGCATTGGCCATTTGTGTTGAGTCAAATCCATGTATAAAAAACCTGTGTATAACAAGGCTGGGCCTATATAAAGCTTGGCAAATGTCTGTCTCACTCCTTCTTCCTTTTCTCACTCTAGTGGCAGTGGGAAGGGGGTTTCTCTCTACACTGTTGCTCTGCCATGTGGTGCATGAGATGTTTTTTCTCCTCTTTTCTTCTTTTGTGTCCAGCCCTGCTAGGCAGGAAGAAAGAAAGATGCAAGCACTGAAGATAGTTGTGTTTGTGAGGGCTACTACAATGGCATGCTCAACCTGTGTACATTTCCTTTAAAAATTAGTTAATGCTTGCTTAAAGTAGAAGGTAATTGTTTAATGCAAGTTCTTTTATGGTGAACACCTCTCAAAGTCTGTCTGTCCCCCCCAGCAATATACCAGACAAAGGGAAGGTTCAGGAGCAATCCTGGCATGAAGCAGAGCAAGGCAGTCCTCTTTAGGGGACAGACTCTAGATTGGTTCTAGAAGTCAGCTGAGCAGCCCACCCAAATCTCCTTCCCTGTGGACAATCTGTAGAGAAAGAAGGTGACATTGTACCATGCTGTTTTTCTTTCCAGAGGCTGAACTTTTTAATGAGAAAGGAAGTTGAGGATTGATTTGAAAGAAGGAAGGGATATGGGATTTTAATAGAAAAAGAGAGGGGAAGTTGAAAGGGAGAAACTGCTATTTGGTGTTCTGCTTCATGCAGCAAAATATAATGGGCCAATATTGGATAGCCAGCAATTTATTAAAATCCACCTTTCCTAGGACCTCAAAGTTCTATTTATGTGACACCTTAGGCTCTCTGGGAAGCATACTGGGGGTTGTTTAGATTTATGGATGCCCAGTTTATCAAAATTATATCGAAGAAGGGATTTCCTAATTATAAATATGATATAAGAGCTATAGATTAAGGTGAGTTACAGAGTACTTTGGGGTTTCTTACGTCTGAAATGCAGCTATCATTCCTGGCCTTTCTCACTATTAATCTGCCAGCTATTCAGCGTCAGTGCTTTATGACTTTTCCCTGCTAGAGGCAAAAAGGTTGGCTGTGCTGTTGAGGGTCATTGGTTAAGGCTTAGATTTGTCATGGGCATCACTTTTAATGACAAGTCATGGTCATGGAACCTTCTGCAACTGCATGAATTTGTACAGATTTCATTCTTTAAACATTCAGTGTAGTGACCTGGATTTTTAACAAGAGTTTAAAGCCATGTAACTTTGGAATTAACAGAAGATTATGCAGTAGTGACGGATGCCATCCAGGGCAAGAAAGATGGCTTTTCCTTATCGTTTTGTGCACATGGCCAAGCAAGGAATCCTTTCATTGCTCTGTAGAATGATCTGCAGTCACCGTTTGTCCCACTGTTGCTCTTCCTTGTTAGGATTGTTGGAGGAAAAAAACTGGAGGCACATGTCAGAGGTTTGGGAGACAGACTTTCAGGACTGACTATGAAGTTTGCTCTCTCGTGTCTCTGTCAGAAAGATCCTTTGTTGCTATAGCTTGCTCTTTGCAGCACCATTATTTGAACCCTGAGAACCATTGTATGGATTTGATCAAGGCCTCTTTCATCAGCTCATGCTTATTGTGAAACAGCGAACTGCTACTCCCAGCCCTTCCCCCAATTAACCTAAATAAATACATTTCTTTATGACCTATATCAGATTGTTTAGCCTAGTAGTATCTGAATTAGCAGCTTCTCTAACAAGGGTCCTTTCAAACCCTTCTACCAAGGAGATTTTGAACCATGCTATGGGCCCAGGTCCAAGTGACCAAACATAGAAAGGTACCCAAACATAAGTTTTCTAATTTCCAACAATAACCACAACTCATGCAAAGAGTTATAGCAACTCATAGAAATTTCTACCCTAGTTCATGATGAGATTGTAACATACTCCTCTATTTAATCACTGAAGCAACTAAAATAATCCATGGAAAGCTCCTTTTCAAGTATCTGAAAGGCATGCCTTCAGCCCTGTCAGTAGAATCAGGAACAGGCACCTGGACAGATTGTTTTTCATCATAGGTGCGCTACTCTATCTCTTTGGCTCAATCACGTTGAGAAACAAATAGGAGTGTCTTTTTTGAGTTGGCTCAGAGTTCTTTAATAGTACTGATTTGCATGACTGACGGTTTTATTGAATGGAAGCATAACCAGTTTCAGTGTAACTGCCCTTAAGGCACATAACCTTACTGAAATATATATTCCAGGAAAATCTTTTTAGTGTTTTCTGTTAAAGTGCCTTAGAAGCCATATTTTTTGGCACTAGGCGTGCAGACGACTGAAATTATTTCTGCTCACACTAGAAAAGCAAAGGATGCCTCTATGGAAATATGATCTTGAACAATTTGGTGCTACCCCAGTCATGTGTTTCCCATTCCTTTTCCTTTTGTAATTCATTTAAATATGACTGGATTCTCACCAGAATATATAAACTGACATTTTTTAATACAGTAATTTGCTATTTATTATTACCATCTTATTTATTATTTATTATTACCATCTTTTATTCCACTGCCCCTTCAAACAATCAGTACTATTCACAGCATACATCTCTCTTGAAGGGTTACTTACCACCTGCATTTTAAAATTAAATTGATAGTGTTCATTTTCACACCTTGGAGACCAGAGACCAACTTCTCTCATATTGTGCTAGTCTCTTCGGCATCTTTGCCATCTCTTTGGCAGAACTCTACAACTTTATGAAACACTATAATTGCCAGCCCTCTGAAAGAGAGGGCCTCTGGGTCATAACAAGGCTGGAACATTTCAAACAGGAAAACTAATGTATCTGCTGCAATATCTTTATTAGTTCGTTCCCAAAATAGGGTCTCCTTAGCATCTTCGTCTAGTAAATCATACCTCTGCAGAGCTTTCTCTTTGCATATTTTTACACTGTCATCACAAACTATAGAATATCCCAATAAGATGTTTTTGCTTGTAGAAGAAGAAAGGAAAATATTCAGTAATGTTTGTGGGAGATACATCAAAACACATATGTATTTGAAATATTTTATTTTATTCTTTTCACTTATTTATACTTATTAAATCCATTCTACTCCATGTCTTCTAGCCCAGTGGTTCCCAAAGTCCTACTCGGAGGAGGAAGTCCTACTCGGACTTTGGGAATCCTGTAAGTATTTGCTGGGGGGAGGGCAGGGGGTAGCAACACGATCAGGATAATTGTGCTGCTGCAGGGGGGCGGCACAATTTACCTGGGGATCGTTATGGCTTTCTGGAGGGCCTGCAACCCCCTCTGCAGCCTTCCCGGAGGCTTCAGTGTCCTGTAAAAAAGAAAAAAAACCACTTCCTGTTTGGTTTCCCCCCTTTTTTTTACAGAACTTTGAAGCCTCAGGAAGTACTGCAGAAAGGGCTGCAGGCTTCCTGAATCGGAGAGCCATAGCAACCCCCAGGTAAGTTGGAAAAACCCTGCCTTCCCCAGCAGCAGCACAATTGTCCCAGTCATGCTGCTGCCGATTTCTGGGCCATTCCCCTAAAGGGAAATGGCCCTTTTCTGTCTCTCCTGGTGGGTCATGACCCACCAGTTTGGGAACCATTGTTCCAGCCTCTTGGGGTTCTCAGAGTAGAAGTTTTCTCCCTTCGTGCATGTAGGGGTTTCAGGTTGTCTGTGACAAGTTCCTTAGGTTTTACTTTCAACATTTCAGACTGTTTTGTCTATTTCTGTGTATGAATTCCACATCAGTTTTCCACTAGGCATCCCCTGCTGTTTACAGAGTGCAAACAGCTTTCTATGAAGTTGCAGCCGCCTTCTTCCCCCGTAAAACTGAGCTCTAAAGTTCTTTGGGCTTCAGGTTCCACAGAGATTTGTGCACTGATGCAGAGCACTTCTACTTTCACTGAAGGAGGGGCAGCCAATGTTTCTTCCCTGTGGCATCGTCTTTCAGTTAATGGAATGCAGCTTCAGAAGTTCCCGACCTTTGAGGAGAGCTTTGCCAAGAGCTGCATCAAGAAGCGACCACCATGTATGCACTGGAGACAGTGCGCAGCCCTTTCTGTCCCAGCTTTGTCTGGTATGAAATACAGTTGATACACTTTTTTAATTGACTCTCAATCACATTTTTTGTCACTGTGCCTTAAGTTTCAGATAATCCATCATAAAAGGGCATGCCATGGTTTGTTCTTTATTCTTCTGCAGACTTTACTATGGGGGATGCTAGTGCAGAAGCTTCCTTTGTTGCTCGCTAACTAAGGAAATAGGGACCTGCCTGAATTGGACAAGTAAAGACTGGTAACTATCCAAACCAACGTGACTTCTGGTTCACTTCTAAGCTAGGAAGATGTATCAATGAAAATTACCACTTTAGAAAACTGTACCAGGTTTTCTTGTCTGGCCTCAGTAAGTTAAAGAATTGTGCACTTTAGCTTTATGTCATCAATTAAATCCATTAGACTTTCCCGTTACTAACCTGAAAATTATTCTGTCAGAAATTGCATTTTATATGGAAAAAATGCACACTTGTAAAAAATAAAATTGCAGCATAAATGAATGAAATAAAAGACAAGATTAGTTTTTTTTAATTCAAAGGTAAAGATGATTTTAAAAGAAATAATCTTACCTTTCCACTTGTGCGTGCTGTGCTGTGATATGCTTAGATGCATAAAAAACCTTAAGAAAGGACTCGCCTGGAATTCTGACATATGTACAGAATGTGTATTTTGTTTGCTGTTATAGTTTGTCAGATGTTTCGTTACAGGTTGAAAACACATAACTAAACAATTTCTAAAGAAAATAGACTATTTGCAGTCATCTGCCAGAGGCTGGCAGCCAGCATTTCACACCATTGGTCATGAAGATTTTCACATCTAAGTGCCATGAGCTTTAGGGGCTGTGTACACACATCATACAGCCTGCGTATGCCTGCCTTGTCAACTTGTCAGCCTGCGTGGGAGAACTGGAGGCCAGAAGTGAGACCAAACCAGGAAGATCCATTCTGAAATGTTGTTGGTTCTTGAAAGCGAGAACCTCTATGTTTGTAAAAATCCCCTTAAGGGATTTAGAAATGCCTGCCTATGTAAACCGCCTTGAATAAAGTCAGAGGAGTAATCTGATGACCAGAAAGGCGGTATATAAATACCTAGTTTATTATTATCATCATCATCATCATTTGAGTAGGTCTAAAGCCTGGGAGCTTATGGCAATGCTAGACTGAAAAGATTATGAGGAGTGATAGCTAAGTAGATCATATCTAAATGGGGAGAGGGGAAAGGAGTGCATTTTCCTTCAATAGTTTAATGTCTGATCATCAGTGGAGGTTTGAAAATGCTTAGCTGGAAAGCCAAGAGCCTCCTGATGAACATTAAACAGCAAACTTGACTATTTTGAAGTGCATGTTGTGCTGTGTGCATTTTTGTGTTTACCTCTATCAAAAATGTGATTTATATTGTATTATTGCATGCAATGTCTAGGGCTAGTTGAGCAGAAGCAAATTCCGTATGTAAAACATACAACCCTTTTTTTGTTTCTTTGTTGCCACTTCACAGCCAAATGTGGCTATGTACTAATCTACAGTCTTGCCAGACTCTGAACGCTGCCACCTCTTAACTATTTCTAAACAGACGGGATTCAAAAATCAGTATAAAATATTGCCTGATGACTAAAAGATCAACATTTTAGAAACAAGGAACTCTGTGGACACCTGCTGTCTGTTCTCTGAAGTTTACAGAGCCATGGAGTGCTAAAAGAAAAATATGGATTATGGTCTGCAGGCTAGGCTTAACTGTTCTAGAGTAAATAACAAAATGTAACTGGCTTTGACATCTTTGAAAATGCATCATCCTCCCCTCTATAAAATTGTGGTGAACATTTGGCTTCAGTACTATCACTGAGTTTCAGTGTTTTAAACATTTCCACTGAAATGACATTCTGTGACCAACTTGAAGATCCAGTTTTGGTTTTGTATTATTTTTTTATAATCTTAAGCAGTGCTTTATTTCATTCTGTTCGGTTATCTCTAAGCTTCAGCAACCATTTTTGGTCCCTTTCTCCCTCCTAAGGGGACCAGAGCTGTGCTCCGGTCCCCTCTGGAGGGCTTTCTGAAGCATCCACTTGCTGCCTCTGTGGGCTTCAGAATGCCCCAGAGAGGCAAAAAACACCACCTTGGATTTCCCTCAGGAAATGTGAAATAACTTTTTTCCCTTATAAGGCATTCAGAATACCTAATATGGCAAAAAGGTCACTTCTGGTTTCCCTCAGAGAGCTCAGGTGGAGTCAAGTCTGGCTCAATGCAGGTATGGGGGACCCATGTTGAGCCAGATCTGCAGATGAAAAAATCAGCAAATAAACAGCTCCACCTGTACCTGTGACACAGTAATCCCTTCCTATTCAAGAACCAGAACAGCACAAATTGTTCTCCCTTTTATCCCTGTTGCTCCTGCTGCTAACGTTACTGTGGAATTAACACCCAAATCTATTAGCAACAACAAAAGTAAACAAGAAGCCCCACTGAGCAACATTAAACCCATATCATGTTTTAGGGAAAGCAAATAGAGAGACAGGGTGGTGTAGTGGTTTGGCAGGTGGACTTAGACCTGGAAGATCCAGGTTTGAATCCCCCCTCAGCCATGAAGCTTCCTGGGTGACCTTGGGCCAGTCACTTTCTATCAGCATCACCTACCTCTCAGGGTTGTTGTGAGGACAAAAAGAGGGGAGCAGCTGTGTGCATGCCCTGAGCTCTTTGGAAGAAGGGCGGTATAAAAATGTGAATAATAATAAATAAAGGTATCAGTAAGCCTTCAGATCTGCCAGATTGAATGGCAGCCCAATCCTATCCACACTTTCCTGGGAGTAAGCCCCATTGACTCTAATGGGACTTACTTCTTAGTAGACATGCATAGGATTGGTCTCTTGGTCTCTTTAAATTTTGAGGAGGGTCATCAATCTTCTGGGATTGGCCAGGAGTCTTGAAGAATTAGAATTCATTTCTAGGACAGTTGTGAAAGCTATCCTGGAGATTTAAACATGGTTTCCCTAGCTAAATTTATATCATGTTGTGGGGTGGGGGTGGGGGGTCTCCAGGAACAGCCTCAGAATTGGCAGTTTAGGAGAAGTATTAAAAAAACTTATAATGACAGAATTGCTATCCTTTAGCACAGGTCTAGGCAAATGTTTCCTACAAAAACATAGGAGGTAATACTCTAGGAAAGACAACTGAGGCTAAACTCATCTGGATTCATGATCAAGGGTTTTGGTTTTCCTTGGGGAAATTATATTGTGAAAATAACAATATTGTCTTCCTAACTGGCACACATTTCCTCAAGAGGGGTGAAAACAGACATAGTCTGCAAGAGTGTCTATAGCACATCAATCAGCCATAGGCA
Source organism: Tiliqua scincoides (assembly GCF_035046505.1). Lineage (NCBI taxonomy): Eukaryota > Metazoa > Chordata > Lepidosauria > Squamata > Scincidae > Tiliqua > Tiliqua scincoides. Next base: position 197,450,074 of record NC_089822.1, read on the forward strand.
AAGACCAGCTTCTTCCTGCCTTGATGGCTTCTGGACAGAAATGCAAGACTTGCATACCAGAAAATTGAGTGCTTTAGTTGTCATCACTGTTGCCCATTGCATTGTGCTTCTGATAAAATGTCTGCTTTTTACAATTTTTTAAAAACTGCTACTTATATATTAATGAATTTTTCATTTATTAATTGCTTTGTTGTAAAAGGAATTATTCTCAAATACAGCAGTTGGTGAACTGACTTCTTAGAAACAACAGGAAGGGGCAGCCAGTTGGCACCATGCAAGGGCTTTCATTTTATACTTTCACAACCCATTTATTCAGAGCTTAGTACTGGAATAGGTATATTTTGACTAAAATCAGGGCAGGAGATCTTTTTAAGCTGTTTCACTGCTCTGAAATGGCACTGTCTTAAGCCTAACAGCCCAAGCCTATTGGCCAAACTGTTTCACCAGAACTCACTTTCTAGCGGTGCAGCATGCTGTATGGCCATCAGAAAACACAATGGAGCCTGGACAGTGCCACAAATAGTGGGCGGTGGCAACTTGGCAACAGTGGCCACTGTGGGAACCCCAGTGCTGGTAAGTTGGTACAGGGGTGTGGGGAGGATTGGGCAGAACAGAGAAGAGAGGGGATGACCCCTTAGTCATCCAACAGATGAATACAACAAAAATAAAGCAAGAGGCGAGGCCTTGGGTTAGCAAGAAGTGGGATGGGGATTAAATTGTGGTGCTGTTGTAATTGAGGAAGAGCTATATAGTTTCAGTAGTTTGGATAAGGAATTTGAAGGGAAATAACTTGGTAAAAAGACAGGTATAACAGAAGGAAACTTAAGTACATGCTTATATGACCGCCCTGTATTTTCACTTTCCTTTTTTTCCTGTGTATCGGCCAACTATGATTCATCACTCTGATTCTCATCTGAATGTCCAAAATACCATTATGTTTGCCTTGATGAGATACAAGACCCCCATCTATGATGTTTGCTCTGTGATGATTGTCGATATCTATGAGTCAGAATTTCATATTGCATCAATGGGGAATGAATGTGCATGTATGAATTTGCTCATTCTTTGAGGCAGAAACATGAAGCCTTAAATGAAAAGGGTAGGAGTTTTTCAAATTTGTGTAATGGATTTTGGCACTGGTGATTAGATATTTGAGCCATTAGATATTTGATTTTCTCTGTAAACCGCTTTGTAAACGTTTTGTTGAAAAGCGGTATATAAATACTGTTGTTGTTGTTGATTATAACAGGCATTGGAGTACAAATTTTTGAGCTTCCTGTGAAATTGTTCGCTGTTACGCATTAGCTAAAGTTCTGAATTCCTAACTCAAGAATTGTTCAACATGTCAAAAATGTCACTTGACATTTGTGTGTTCCTTTGACTTCCTTGATGATAAACTTCATACATGTACCTCACAGTTGGAACTTTTTGCTGATAATTACATCATAATGAGGCTGAGGGCCCACCTATCCAACTTTCCAGAGCTGATGAAACTGCAGTGCAGCCCCACAGTAAAGGGACAAATGTTCCATTACCTTAAAGGGGCCTCTGACTGCCCCTCCCATTGCAAGATGCAGCACATGCCCCGTTGGCATGGCTGCATTAGCACTGGAAAATTGGATAGGATTGGGCCCTAAGGTGCCTGTTGTAACAGATAATATGATTTTCAACTGTTAAAGGTGAAATACCCTAATGCAGTTATCATGTTCTTCTGCTTGCCTATTATCAGTTTATATTATTGTTCTGCTAGATTTAAAAGGAAAAAATACTCTGAAAAGGGAAAAGTTGTAAAAATATTAATGTTGTGTCTGGTAAGCTGCTTGTCAGTTTTTCAATTGTTTGTCTTCCTTTTTTCTTCTTTAATGTAAAATTCCAGGAAAACAATATAATTTATTTGCATAAAATACATATCATATTTTTGAAGAGTTATTTGCTTAGAACAACCTGGAATTACTAATATTCTAACAGAGTAATCCCAGGCACACTTACCTAGGAAAAAGCCCAGTTGAACACAGAGGGACTTACTTCTGAGTAAACCTGTATAGTGTTGCACTGTCAGTAAAATGTTGAACTAATTATGCACAGAGATGGAGAAAGATAGAGATAATTCAAATGGCATGGTGCTTATTTTTTTTATTGATGTTAATAACTGCAAGTTGTCCCTTTTAAATAGACTATTGTGAGGCAGATAACTCCTTTGTGTTCTGTCTGAGGATTTGTCTTAAATGAAGGGACACTATCAATATAAACATTGAGAGCTGGGCATATTACAATGAATGGTTTTGTGTTAACATTAAATGCCTCCCTGTTATTTCCCCCTTTCTCTGTCTCCCCTTCCCCAGATGACAAGCTAAAGGGCATTTCACCTGAATAAATGGCTTACTGGGGGGCATTTCAGATTGCATGAAACACAATTTTCTCAGAAAGATTGAGGCTAAAAGATAACACAGGTGATTGCATTGTGTAATACCTTCTAATGTTTTAAATGGTGTTCTTTTCCAAGAAATGCACTTTATGAAATCATAGCTAATGTGGTGATTTTTTTTATTTATTGCAGGATGGAATGGGAAATCTGAGGATCACAGAAAAAGGTTTAAAGGTAGAAGGAGATTCAGAGTTCTTGAAACCTCTCTACGCCAAAGAAATCCGGTCCAGGACAGTAAGTTAGCGAGAAACAAGTTTTTCTCTAAAGCAAACACCTCAATGACTTTTTACTACTGAAAACATATAACTATGTACTAACACACAGTCAGTCTGTTACTTCAGATTATGTTGGCTGCACTGCAGGAGAATAATTGGGGAATAAACCAGTGAGAGGGGAGAAGGAGCAATTCACAGCAGTGTTTGTGAAACAAATGTGATGTGTGCAGAGCATCTAAACATAATAATTGCTTCTCTAGATCAGACCAGTGGTTCTCTAACCCAGATGTAGTGCTGGAAGGGCAAAGGTTCTTTTGGGATACAGAGACAAGGAACCAGACCAGTGGGAAACTGACCAAAGCTGGGATTTATTACCTTGCACAAGAAACAATTCCCTGAAACAGATAAAACATAATACAACAGTCTTACATCTCTCCAAATAAAAGTGGTGCCTCCTTCTACTAGGTGTGTCCTTCTCATGGGCAGGATTGCATGTGTTCCATCTGCAGCTGACCAGATGCCATGCCCGATGCATCTTATACCCCCCTTTTATACAGATTCATGAGGAAAAAGCAGCTGATGCAATCCCCTGAGATTTTGCTTCATCCAGGCACATAACCCAGAATGCCCAGAACATCTCTTGATGTGATAAGGCAAAGCAGGAATCCTTACTAACAGATGCAAACTAATGAAGTGTGACTCAGCGCTTATACTCAAAAATTAACACAATAGTGGAGGGACAGAGTGACCGTCAGGAAGAACCTGTGCAGACCACTATCTCCTTGACAAACCTAGGTCTTCCACAATATGCCAATGCCCCAGTACACCAGTTCCATTGGTGGTGATGGAACCAGCCTTAGGAGCTGCAGGGAGCAATTGGAAACATTTTTGTGTGACCCAAGGTTCACGTTCCAAGTCTGTAGAATCAAAATGAAATGTGTAGATCACCTTTAAAAAGTGAATAGTTACAAAACCACTTGTTTTAGTGACTGAAACGATTTAGTAAATGTATTAATTTTGTTTTTTGTTTAATTGGAAATGTAAGTGAACAGCATTGTTGGAAACAAATGATATTTTCTGGATTTCTCATATTATTATTGCCTTTCATTATGGAAAATATCTTTCTTGCTTTTTTCACTGCAAAGTCTTTTGCGATTTTATCTAAATTTAAACTCCTAATAATTTCCTATTCAGTGGACATAATTGTCAAATAGGTCAAATGTTCTTGCTGAATTGCAATCCTACACGTGTTTAGTTGAGAGATATGAAACCAGCACCCAGGAGGCATATCCGTCTCCTCAAACTGGACATTCTGTGTAAAACTGTCATTCTTCAATAGGAAAGATTTCAAATAATTCAGAAGAGCATTCCTTACAAGCCTCTGATTACTGGCCCCATCTTTCAGGAAAATCTCCATTAAGGATGTATTCAGCAGTCATTAATGTCCTATTCACGGCCATCACAATTAACACCATTTGTGCTGCTGGCTTCTGGGTCCTGCTGCCTCCTGCTCTCTTCCTTGTTTCTGCTCTCATGGGGGCAGGGAATGGGTTCAGCAGCCACTTTACAAAGACCTGGCTCAGGCTGCTTCTTCCTTCCACACGTGGAAAGGAGCAAGATAACGAGCCTGCGCCTTCCATTGATCTTTGGCTCACAGCTCCAATTGCCAGGCATGACTGAGTCAGAGCCTTAAAGGAGAAATTTAAAAGGAAAATGGTGGCTTGAAAAAAAGTCGGTCCAAGCTCAAGAGCAGCCAGCAAGAAGGGAGAGGGGCTGCAGCTCCCTAGCGTGGGGACCCCCATAAGCCAGGGTCCAATTGGGTCCATCAGCTTAAAGCAGGCTTTGTGTGGTGAGCTATATGCAGCAGGAAGCCCACACAAATAGCCATCCCCTGTTCTTTACTCCCATCTAGCTTGAGCAATCAGAGGTAGTACACTATCTCTAACCACAGAGGTTCCATTTGGCATGGGGGCTCCCACTGGCTAATATTCACAAATAGCTTAATAAGAACTGCCTTGCTTAACCAGTCTAAGGAATGTTGTGCAAGCCTCCCTTTGGTTCGCACTGATGCGAAATTAGAGCATCTCTCGTTTTAATCTGGCACACATTTGTGATATTGTCATGTTTTGTTTTGTTTGTCATGTCTCACAGTGGCCCACCAAATGCATCAGGGAGCACACAAGAAAACAAGAGACCTGCATCCTGGTGCCCCCCCCCCTGCATCTGGCATTCTGGCATAGCCCATTTCTGAAATCAGGAGGTTGCACATACCCATTATGGCTTGTAACCCGTGATGGATTTTTCCATATTGCTTTAGTTTCAGCAGAATCCAGTGCAAGACTAGTAGGATAAGCATATTCTGCTACATTTTGTGTCAATTGCAATCCCATCATTGCACCAGTATAGATAGCTCTGTGCATTGCCTACACTGGGAAACTCTGATGGCTCACCCTCAGTTCACCCTCCCCCACTTCCCATTCCACCCGTTTCTGTGCTTCAAAATAGTTTTATACCACATGTTCCATATCTAGTTCACTCTAATCTGGAACTGTAGCTTAAGATCCACTTGGAAAGTCTGTCTGCCATTTCAGAACCAAAGATTAGTCTCAGAACAAATGTAATGCAACACAATGACAAGAATGATCATTTACAAGCAAAGGTTTTTTTGAAGAAGAAAGAAAAAAGTAGTAAACATTTAAAACTTAATTTTTAAAGACATTGATCAATGAAAGTGACAAAATATTAATAATGTGCAAATTAGAGTGTGTTTAAGAAATGCCGCAACTGTGTTTTAATGTTAACATTTAGTTTAATTGGGTTTCTTTTCTCTCTGTTAATATTTTCAGACAGTGTCATTTAAAATAGATTTAAAATGATTAGGTTATGAATTTTTCAGTTTTCTGTTGCTACTCTATGGAATACATTACAGATTCTGTTTCCTGTTCAGAAGTATTAATTTGAACCCTATATTAACATCCCATTTTGACTTGATAGCAGATATATAATTAAATAAACCTAGCATCACTTTAATTTCACATTTAATTTTAAAAATTGGGTATTGTGGACCAGTCAATGCAACATCCAATGCAAACTCCTATGTAATTACTGGAGGTTATAACCTTTGTAAATTGGTTGCAGATTAGTCTGTGCAGAAGCAAATATTTTTCAAGGAGAATTAATGAGGAAGTCTTCACATATATACTTGTTTTCATATGAGAATAAGAGAAGATCTTTGACCCTTAAAATTTCATTCACAATGAAGAATTCAATAGAAATGAATATGCATTTTGGTAGTTTTACAAACAGATTTCTGAAGATACATTTAACTGCCTTTAGAAAAATGAAATACAACATATTTTTCTCGTAATAAAAAAGGCTATGAAATGCTTAGCTTTTTCCTTTATGAAACTATCATGCATGATAGGGCAGGAAATCTCATCTAAGCACCATTAAAGTAATTCAGCTATTGATGTATGTGTGGAAAAATCAAGTACTTCTATTACCTGGGTTTGAAAGTTGAATCCATACACAAAAACTTTTGTGTGTTCTTAGTGGGTGTCACATTCTTTCCCTGGACCATATTCTGCTTAACTCTAGAGCCTGCAGGGGCTACAGTGGGAGAAATGGAAAAACTTCCATTTTATACATACAATTGGTAGCCCTTTAGATCCCAATCTTTTAGCTGTTTTGGAGTAATGTCCTAGAGTAGAAGTTGGTAAGACAGACTCCATGTACACATTTCCACTGCTGTCGCTTGGCTTTTCCTGCCACCCTCAGTCTGCATAGAAAGTTGCAAGTGCTACCCATGATTCCAGTTATTTTAAATAAACCTACAAACAGAATGGGATTGGATCTGTCCTAATTTTATGGTCCTGGTTTTGTTACATTCATATTTCGGAACAAAATATGAAAACAAAGCATACATTACATATATACATTTTGGCCTATCAAATCCATCAGGGCTTTGGTTCCCAAACTGGTATGTTACGACCCACCAGGGGAACCTGAAAAGGTCCATTCCCCTTTAAGGGGAATGGTCCAGAAATCGGTAGCAATATGATCACTATTATCACACTGCTGCAGGGCAGGGAAGGGTTTTTGCACTTAACTGGGGGTTGCTATGGCTCTCCTGTGGGTCTGGGGAGCATGCGACCTTCACTGCAGCCTTCCCCAAGGCTTGGAAATGTTGAAAAAAGGGGTAAAAAATCACTTCCAATTTTCATCCCAAAACAGAAAATGGGGTTTTCCCCTTTTTGTCAACATTTTCAAACCTGGGGGAGGGCTGTAGAGGGGGGGGGTCACAGGTTCCCCTCTAGAGAGCCATAGTGACCCCCCAGATAAGTGAAAAAACCCTTCTCTACCCAGCAGTGGCACAATTGTGGCGATCGCATTGCTGCCCTCTTCTCCCCATGTGAAGATTTACAGGGTTGCAGTGGTGCAGCTAGTGGGGGTGGGGGCAGTCCACCCTGGGTGCTACCCTCAGGAAGGGTGACACCATTAGTGACCAAAATCGCTAGAATTGTGATTGATAGGAGTAATACCATAAAGACATATACCATTTGATGCGTAATTTACAGAAGAATGCAATGAAACAAACCAGAGTGGAATATCTTCATTCTATCAAAAGTTATGGCCGAAAAACCAGAAAACAAAAATGCAACTGTCTTATGTCGCAAAGGGTACAATTTCCTTAACTTAAAACAGACCAATGAGAGTGATTGTTCAAAGAGCCAATGAGATATTAATAAGACACAGCATGGAACCAATAAGGTGTTAATAAGGTGGCACCCTGGGGGCTGACACCTGGGGTGGATCCAGTGTTTGTGTTGGGGGGGGGGGCATGAGCACTACTTTAACTCCTGAGCCCAGGTAGACCAGGACTCCCGGCTGCTTTTTAAAAAAAAATTATCTTCATATTTATTTAGGTGTGTAGACACACATTCACACACACACGCACAAAATTCAAGTTGGCTTACAACTTGTTCTCCTCTCCAGACAACAACAATGCTAAAATATATAATTTATAATACAAATCCACAAAACAGCCAAAAAATAAAGGTGGCAATACCATAATGTGACCGTTCAAGGCAATAGGCTGCACCATGTATAGGGGGCGAGGGGAGCAAAACAGCCCTTTCTTGCATTTCCCTTTTTCAGGCCATAACTATTGCCATCAAAGAGGAATAGTTACTTTCTTGGGGCTCCCAGCTGAACTTTGTGTCCAAGGTTTGCTGGTTGGGCTCCTGTCCGGACTTGGAGCCCAGATCTACCTGCTACCTGGGCTCCCATTCTGACTGGTGCCCAATTTCACTCCCCATCCTGGTGGGCGCTCTTACCTGCTAACAAATTGATTTTGTCATAAGGGGGTTGACAAAAATTTATGGGCCCTAGGTGTCAAATGACCTAGCTACTCCATTGCAGGGTTCCCTGAGTAGGACTTTGGGAATCACTGCATTGGGGAATATTGCTCATACTGGTTTCTTAATGCCTATACATGATTCTCACTGTACTTAATCTGGGATTTGAAAATCTGCATTGAATAGCCAACTCCCTGTGTATTAGTAGGTCCAGACCTAAAGGAATGAGCTGCCAGTAAACATTGTATTAAAATGAATTAGTAGGGTTTTCATTAATGTATCTATGGATGACAAACATCCTTGAAATAAGAAATGGCACTAATATGAAATTGAATTGCATGCTAGGAATGTGCTAATGCTCAGGATATTATCGGGCACTGAAGTATTAAACAAGTGAGTGTACTGTGTACACTCTGATAGTTTTGATGATGTTTTGTCATATGGCTGGATTGCAGATTCTGGTTATATATCTAGTAGATGAAGCACAGTGAAAGACGGAATTAAGTTTCATTATCTCTTCATCTAGTGTGATAAAACTACACCATGAGTTCAGCATTTCATGCATAATAATCCAAAGTATTAATCCAAAGATCAAAGTATTTCTGTGTGCAAGGATTTTACCTGCAGCCCTTCTGGTTTCAAAATAGCCCTTTTTGTCTTGCATTTGGCTACACAAATTATCTTGGTGTATTTATGCCAGTATCTGGAGTCTGGATAGATTGCATCCATGGAGCCTGTTTGTATGGGCTCCTACAGAAGTTGACCCCAAACCTCTTTAACTCCGAGTGCAATCCTTACCTGGATATCGACTGGCACAGTGGCCACTACACTGGCCTTGAGTATTGCAGACATGCCATAAAGCACATCTGTGACAACTCGGGAGTAAGCTGCGCCACTGGGGATGCCCGTGTTGCCCCATTGATGCTGCATCCTCCAGAATGGCCATTGGTGGATTGTCGTATACTTCGCGTACACTCCCAGGGTTTTGGGTGCTCAGAGTTCTTGATTCTCGAACCCTGGAGCCTCAAGGACTCCTGTTCGGTAGTACTGCCACCACCCTGTATGTGCCAGTTTCTCAGGCCAGCGACACTGAGACCCTCTAGCTTAACTATATCCCTTGTAGGCACTGAGCACTTTCTTTACTTAAAGTCTCAGTTCTCAAGTTACTAGTCCACAATGAGGATTTGGTAGCTTGCTGAACGGCTAGGCAGGATTCTGAACCTTTGTTCCCAACAGACAATGAAACTACATGGTAAAAGGATTTTTACTTTTTTAAGTACATAGGTTACAAAAAGTTACAAAAGGCAGCAAATATTTGAGGCATGAAAACTTCTAGGAAATATCTCAGCAAATAACAAAGCTAACTGGCTACCTCTATTTCCTAACTCTCACCTGGTTAGCTTCTTTTGTAGATCTTCAGCCCCAGTTACCTATGGGGCCACATGGTCCTGGTGGGGCAGGATGTGCACCCACCACCTTTTCCACCAAAGAGACAAAGACCCAAGACCACAAGACAAGACATCCCTTTGGGCTTTGTTCTTATACTTCTCATGCTACAGGATGAGGTGACTCTGTACTTATTTGAACTGACCAATCAGAATCCTTGGGGAAAGAATCTTCCTGAAGTGGGGCTGGATGCTAGTCCTCTTAAGTCTCCTCCTGCCCACTGGAGATTCATGGCGCCTCTCTGTCTGCTGAGGTGCTACATCATCACCTTCCATTGAGTTGTAAATTCCTTGCAGCTAGGATTCAAGCCACTTCTATGTTACTGGGTTACTTTGGTTCAGGCTTTGCAATGCTACTAGGCCTAAACTGCACATATTCATGACATGGATGTAAGAGATGCATCAGGCGGTGTGGAGGCGGGGAAGTAGTAGGAGGGGAAAGGAGGCAGGGAAGGGCGTTTCTGGACAAGGGAGGGTAGAATGGGGGTGGACCAGGCTAGGGAGTGGGCGGAATCAGCAGAGCAGGCCTCTGCTATACCCTAACCTGCACCCTAGGACCACTCAGATTTGTGCCTGCTATTTAGAAGCTTAAATACTTTGGTCCTCTCATGAGAAGGGAGGACTCTTTCGAAAAGACCCTGATGCGGGGAAAAACTGAAGGCAAAAGGAGAAGGAGACAGCAGAGGATGAGGTGGTTAGATATTGTCACGGAGGCAATGAACATGAATTTGGACAAACTCTGGAAGTTAGTGGTAGACAGGGGGGCCTGGCATGCTGTGGTCCGTGGGCTCATGAAGAGTCGGACATGAAGAGTCGGACTTAACAACGGAACTCATGAAGAGCTCATAACAAGAGCTCATGAAGAGTCGGACTTAACAACGGAATAACAACAAAATTTAGCAGGAGCACATCCAAGTAGTCCCATAGGGCAGCCTGGGGCATTACTTGGCATAAGGGGAAAATATCCCCAAAGTTGTGTTGGATACAGGGGCCCTGTTGTGCCAATGCAGTTTAGGATTTAGGATTGGGCTGCTTGGCTTATTCCAAATATATAGGACATACATTCACTCTTTACAATTCAACAGAGATGAACCATATGGAGATTTTACAGAATGCACATATAGAAACGTGGTCATGTATCTCTTTCCTTGGAGGATTAAAAAAAAACTGAATATTGGAAAGAAAGAAAACCTACATGCTTCTCTTGCCTTAGTTTGTTCAGATAAAGTATTGCTTCACACTTTAAGCAGCTGTTATATATGTTGTTGCTACACTAGTTTTATGCTGCAGCGTTCGCACCAGCAAGCATGTAGAGCGTGAAGGGCAAAAACCAAGAATGTATGTGCACTGGAAGCCTGATTGGCTTGGCTCACTGATGCACACCCACATTTGAGGACAATTCCACATGTTTGATTGAAGGAAACACTGGTATGGTAATTGAAGCAAACACAGTTACTGCTTGAAGTATGAAGCAGCTCTTACGGTGGGCTTGAAACACATTGAGTTCCAGTCAGAAGCCACACTATGGAATAAATAATCCAATGTAAATAATGAGCATACACTGTGCAACTGTGTCATTAAAAAGTTGGCTGCTCTCACAATATTATTATTAATACATCTGTAAGATTGAATGTTCTCTTAAGACTTGGCTGTTGACATTCTGAACCTTGTAGCATGCAGGTACATTCATTCTTTCTTTTTAAAAGCATGTTTACAGTTTGATCTTTTTTTTTTTTAATGCATAGCAAGCAAAGGGTGCAGGCACCCGTAGAGGGAATGTTGGGTGTGGCAATGTTGTTTCTAACAAGGGACAAAGGCAACTTGCAGTATAGTGTCCCAGCAGGTTTTAGACTGCTGAAGCATTACAGGTGTTTCTGGAGGTTAGAAGTGTCCTAAAGGAGAGAGAGCAAATAAGGGACATACCAGGGCATTCATCATGCATCTCCTGTTTAGGAAAAAGGCATCAAAAGCTCTTCCATAGGCCTCTGGTGGCATCATCCCCATCATACCTTCATCCTATTCTGGCTACCCTTCTTTTTCACACAGATTTGATGTTATCTAAAGGTTGGAGCTGTGCATCATTTCTATAGCTTTGGATAGCGTTGCCTGAGTAAATAGGATTGGTACTAGTCTGACTGTTTGCTCTCCAGGCAGGTGCCCAGCACTATGCATTTATGTGTAATGTGTGTATCATGCATACTTTAAATCGAGATAAAATAAGAGAAATAAAATATTGACCATATAACAATACTGGCAGCCAGGCTGCCTGTGAAGATGAACCATATACAGTTCATCTTTTGGTGAACCAAAATCTTTTGGTGAAGAGGTACACACACATTCCAGGTCATCTTGCTAAGAGCTAATTGGTGTGATTTGGGTGTTTTTTTTTAACGAGCTGTGTGCGAGTAGCACCTGATGAGTCAGGCTAGAGCAGGGGTGTCCAAAATTTTTGGCAGGAGGGCCACATCATCTCTCTGACACTGTGTCGGAGGCCGGGGGAAAAAAGAATTGATTTACATTTACAATTTGAATAAATTTACATAAGTTTACATAAATGAATATATTAAAGATGAACTTATATGAATGAATGAAGGTCTTGCAATAGCTCAAGGCCTATAAAAGGCCTTGGACAAAGCCAGGCTGGTCTTTCCTTTGCTGCTGCTACTGCATCATAGACATGAAACAGCAAGTACTGGGGGAAGCCCTCATCCCACAGCTCATGCGAGAGGTCAAACAGTCACCCTCACACTGAGAGCAGTTGCGTCGGACCAGTGTGGGCTCCAACAAATCTCTGGAGGGCCAGAGGCTCATTGGAGACTGGGGGCTCCCTGAGGGTCACATTGAGAGGCCTTGAGGGCCGCATGTGACCCCAGGGCCAGGGTTGGGCACCCCTTAGCTAGACTATCATGCCTGAAGCCATTCATTCAGTTTTCCATCTCCTGAGGGAAAATTGCCCAGAAGCATATTATGTGGCCAAGTTAAATCTACCAAGAGGATTTTCCCATAATATTGTGTTTGTATTCAGACATTGTCTAGCTATAGAACTGCCAAATAAGAGAAGGCGTTTTGTGTCCGTCCGTCCCCCCCAAAAGAGAAATCCTTATATGCAGTTGGTCATACTTGACCATGTATTGAAGTAATAGCTGCAGTCTAATGACAGCACATTAGCTAGGGAGTATCCATGACTTCTCAGGCTTCACAGTGATGAACATATTTTTTTCCTTGTTTTATAGAATAATGATAGATGCATCAAGTTCATCATAAGCAAGCAGAGTATCTGAAACTTCCTACGGAACATATTGCACACCAGACATTATTTCTATGCCACTTGCATGGAACATGAGCATCTTGCTGTCTTTAATTAAGAAATTAACTGGACCATGAAGCATTGCCTGAGTAAATAGAAGTGATTTGTGTTTCGTCAAGAAGGCACATTAGGCGTCTTTGGATTTCTTGCCCACACATAAATTATAGAGATTATTAAAAATTGGAAGGGTCATCTATAAGCCCATCTGCAGCTCGAATTCTTTGCTGTTCTTGGTACATAACTGTCTTTCTAACTGTTGTAATTTATTGTAGGCTATTGCAGGAACCATCTGCTTGCTTTTATAAATTGCACAAACAAACTTTGACTGAAAATTGCACATAACAGTACAGTTGTTAATTTTATGTGCAGGAAAATTGTGGAAGCAGTCCTGTAGTCTCCAGTCCTGCTATAGTTGCTGGAATTTAAGAGAGTCATTTTATGGCATCCCCCTTAAAAGAAAACAGTTACTAGGAGACAGCTTCACCAATTTTTTTCTTTTAGTTATTTGTTTTGAAACACGCCCCTCCAGTTTTGCAATAACAGCAGCAGCAGAGAGATTGTTAGACAAATGTGGAATTTTTTTTGCCTTGGTAGCTGTAGAAGTAAATCAGTTTACTTAATGCACAGATACTGACACCTTGTGATGTCCCTGAAATTCTATAGAAAGAGGGCACAATCCTAACCAACTTACCAGCAACAATGGAGTCACAATGCAGCACCTATGGAGCCACAATGCAGCCCCGAAGTAAGGAAACATACATTCCCTTACCTTGAGGATGTCTCCAAAAGAACATAAGAACAGCTTCGCTGGATCAGGCCTTAGGCCCATGTAGTCCAGCTTCCTATATCTCACAGTGGCCTACCAGGTGCCTCAGGGAGCACACAAGACAACAAGACAACTCCGTGACTGACCTTCCACTGCAGAATGCAGCACGCACCCCATTGGCACAGCTGCATCAGTGTTGGAAAGTTGGATAAGATCGGGCCCTTAATCCTCTCTTGCCCCGCACCCTATCAGTCAGTTTTGCATCACACAAGCATCAAAAAGTGATGCTGATTCCTTCTTGGCATTTGTATGGTAGAAGTGAAGGTCTTCAGGCAGAAGCTAATATGCCTGCTTTTCATGGAAAACATTTTTTTTCTAAATACAAATTACTAGACTACATATCCTGAAGATAATGCTATTGTTGCATTTCTGCTCATGCTTTGATGACGCTCAAGCATGTGCATGGCTCACTGCAAAACGGTTGAATGAGCTTTCCTTTGAGAACACTTGTGGACTCAATTGTTTAGCCATGGTCACATTCCTCCATTATAGAGGAAAGTTTTAAGCATGTCATAACTTATCTCTGTACCCCCACCCCATTCCACAAAAAACCTCAGTAAAAGGAAAACTTGGTTGTCCAATATTGAGAGATTTCAAGCCACTATATACAACCCTTTTCTTCCACATAAACATCCTACCAAAATGCACACTTCCTTCAGTACTTCTGCTGTAAAATGTACCTACTTCACAGATGTATTAGACAATCTCAACCAGACTTACTTGGTGAACTGCGGGAGATGTTCATTGTGCACTGTGCTCTGATAAAGTGGCAAAGGGAACTCTTGCATAAATACATTTTATTTTTCCATATGTTCAGCTGCCACAGTGAATCTTCACTGGGGAAGTACAAAAGGACAAAACTGTTTTCTTCCTAGGGCTAACCCACTGCTGAAAGTCTGTCCAGACCCTGATAGAGAAGAGGAGATGTTCTTGTAGTATACAAACTTTCTTGAAAATAATTTCACAAGTAACATTCCAAAGTGCAATCTCATTGCTGCTGCCTATAGCATATTGAAAAGAATTTCATTAAATGTTGCTAACATGTCATAAGCTCCCTTAAATGGAAGGGTAATGGTTCATAACATTTGTAAGCTTTTTAATTTCATGCAATATGAGCAGCATAATCAGCACCTATTAAAGTCAATCAGCTGTGCCAAGTGGGACTACCTGTCTAGGATTCTGTCTATATTTTCATAGTGGGCTCACCTGTAAACAAACACTGGATACAATGCGTCTGTACCTTTTGTATGTGGAGCCTTGGACAACATACCAGATAAGACAATAGCAGAGCTGTCTGGATGCACACGCAGGGCCGAACACTCTTGGAAGACTGGGTGGTGGGGCCTTTCAGTTTGCAATAAATGGATTTTGATCTGAACCAATGGATAAAATGTACAGTTCATTGGACTCCCCAGAAATAAAATATGAACTTTTGGGAGCATCAAGTTTCAGCAGCTTCTGTGGATGGGGGGAGGTTTTTGCTTTTCCTGCATATGGTCGGGAGTAGACAAGTGGAATGACAGCTAATTTTTCAAACAAGCAAAGAGATAGTCTAGCAGGTGCTGAAAAATAATCATATGGCTTCCAGTGAACAGCACAATAGCAAACCCTGGAAGTTGTAGAGGAGGAAGTGGTTGGGGTTGGTCTTTTGTGCTTCCTGGCTAGGAGGATTCTGCCCAGAGGTGGTTCTTTCACCTGACCTAAAGTGCCTGCAGTTACCTTTTCTACCAGCAGTTCTACCACTACAGAGAACAATGATTCTTAAAGAATGATATGTAGGATCCACTTCCACCTCTGTTGTGAAATCTCATAATCCACATTTATTTTCTCACATTGTTTGTCTTGATTAAATATACACAAGACATTTAGGTAACATTGTAAGGCCAAGTTTCTAGAGTTAGGTGATAGGTGTTCCATGCTGAATCTTACATTAATGCAGTGGGTTAGAGCAAGTGAACAGATGTTCAGAGATTCCATGAAATAAAAGTTTGTTTTGTTCGTTTGCACTTGTACATTGCAACCAATTGTGTTTAGAGGCTTTTGCTGCAGTAAATATTAATGTGCTAAAGCTACTGTGGTAACTGATGCATCCTGCCTTGGTGTTAGGAATCTAACAGCCCAATCATGAGCTCCTGTGGCCACTAGCATAGCTGGAGGGGGTACACTAAGTTTTGCAGGGAGCCTCCCTGCAGTGTGCAAGTAGCTCCTCTCTCTCCCCTTGGGAGCCATTTGCCTCTCTTTTGCCCCCTGCCCACATGGCTCCAAAGGGGAGGGAAGGAGCTGCTTGCACGTTGTGGTGAGGCTTCCTGCAAAACTTAGTATGCTGCCCCCCTCTAGCTATGCTAGTGCTCGTGGTGCGCTGCTTTGGCAGCACAGAAAATGGCTGCCTCCAGATCTTGCGCACCACGGGCTACTGCAGTTGGCACCTCGGGAGAAGGGAACTTTCATCCTCTTCTCTCAGGTAAGGGAAGTAGCCCTGCAATGGGGCTACTCAATTTATCGCTGACCTAAAGGTCGACAGTAAGGTAAAAGCGTTGGTGTAGGACGCCGAGCCCCACACAAATGGACAGGATCCGGTGGAGCTCTACACCTGCCTCCCTCCCTCCCCCTAGCACGCCTCCTGCCCGCCCTTTCCCCACTCGCCCTTTCCCTACCTCCCTGTCACGCCTCCTTCCCACCCTCTTTCTGCCCTCTACCTGTCTCCCCACTCCCTGGAAGCCTCCTCCCCACCTACCCCTCACCCCCGCTTATTGTGCCATGGCTTGGCAGTCCATGTGACCACCGAGCAGTGGAGGCCGGGCATCCACCCAGCGCTAGGCCAGCACCAGCCAGTGCTGGACTACCACAGGCGCTCGCCATGCGGTAAGCCGGTGCGTCTAGCCCAGGATTGAGCTCTAAGAAGCTGATCTTTGACGTTTTATCACAACCTAAAATTCTGTCGTTCAGAGGTGTTTCATATTATAGAAGAACAAGAGGAGTCCAGCAACAACATGTTGCAGTGTGTATATCTTCTTGTGAATAAATCCCACTGGACTCACTGAGGCTTAGTTCAGAGTAAATATTAAATTAATTAAATTATTAAAATTATAAATTTAATATAAATTAAATTTAAAAATCATTAAGGACATCTAATAAAGGGTGTTTAGCAACTTGCTGTCAGAAGTATAATATTACTTCCATGCAAGGTCATTGATAAAAAGTTATTGCTACCCATCTTGATTCTGATTGACTGCGCTGTGGAATATTTAATTATCTAAAAGTGAGACTGTCTTCTCAGATCTCTATCTTGGGTTAAAAGCAACAGTATAAGCACAACAGTACCCCCCCACCCCCGGAAAAATAGCACTGTTCCACCTGAAAGCAAATAGCGAAAGCTTTTAAAATCTTGTTCCTTTTTGCTCCCTCCAAAGTACACTACTTTTTACAGATCTGTTATCTAAATACTAAGCAGGCTGAGTCCTCCTTAGTTGATGAGGTCTGACAAGATCACAGCCTGAGGTGGTAACTGCCAAAGAATGTGATACGTTTTTGCCTTGTAAAACATCAGTACCTCAAAGAAGAAAAATAAATAATATTTACCAACAGTCAGGATGATTGGGGGATAAGACGGAATCACTTGTCTGATGAAGCGGTTGTGTTTTTCCATCTGAAGCCTCTTGTTCACTCTGCACTTTGATTATGTCTTGAGACTGTTTGTTTATACATGTCATCCTTTTCATTTCTGGTTTGTTTGTCTTTTCCTTTCTACAGTTTCAAAACCTTTCATTTCCCAGAACCAACATATCCCCTTGCTGTACTCAGTGTGAAAATCTCCATCAAAGTTAGCATAGGAATAAGGTACCTCAGAACCAATTGTCAGTAACAGTGTCCTATATATACATCTAAGGACGCAATCCTCTCTTGTGCTGGAACAGGCAAGCCAGGAGGCTTGCGCTGTATCCAGTGCGAGATAAGGCACCACAGTGGTTCAGCCAGAGGTAACTCTTCCCCTTACCCCCAGGAAAGCCACTGCAGCCCCTATGGATCTCCTCAGTCTTGTGCCATCTCCTGAGCTGGCACAAGTCCGATGAGAACGAAGCGGCTTGAAACAGTTCCGCATTGCTCGGGGAACGGTGTTGGGATTGGGCCTAAGTGCTGGGTTCCAGCCTCCCCACCTCCCCCAAGGGCCACCCACCATCCGCCCTCGCCCCACCCTGGAATGCCTCCCTGCTGTCTTCTCCCCACTCACCCCAGAGCCTTGCGTTGGCCAAGCTCGGCCAACGCAAGGCTCAGTCCCTCTGTCGGCACAGAGGCTGAATTCAGCCTCCACAGACTGGTGCACCTTCATTCCCTGGCCTACCCGAATCATGAGGAGATGGAAACATTTGCTTATGGCACATTTGCGACCCTCCTGGGTGAGCACAAGGAACTTGCACTGGCCCAAGGGTGCCTCAGGATTGCGCCCTTAGGAATGGACATAGTACAGTGGCATGAGATGCTTGCCAGGGTGTGAATTGTGACGGTATCTGCCCACCTGTTAAGATCTGGGTGGGAGGCTCTTGTGAATCACAAGGTCTTCTGACACAAGGTGGGTGGTGACTCAAGAGAGGACCTTCTCAGTGACGGTCCCAGTCATTTGGAGCTTCCAACAACTTCATGTGCACCTGACCTGCTCCCTACACTGGAGACTAAAGATGTAGCTCTTGGGCAGGCATTTTTCTAGGCTTTCTTGATTTAGACCACAATCCTGTTTGTGTGCGCTCAGGAGTAAGCTCCATTGTGTTCAGTGGGGCTTACGCCTAGGAATGTGGGTACATGTAGGATTACAGCACAAGTCCATTTTGATTCTGGTTTTTTGCTGCTACTATTTTTTTGTTTTGTTTTTTATTGTACGATTTGAATTGATTTGGGGGGAGATCATGGCAGACAAGCCATTTCCTCCAGTCTGTCAATTCCAGCAATGGACTTGAACCCATGTGCTGCTCTCTGCTGAAGTACTCTGCTGCCATTTGCACACTCCAGAAATAGTAAGTTCAGATACCTACCTTAACTATTGCCAGAGTTACCTTAGATATATACCTTAACAACTGCCTTAACACTTCCAGATAAGCAGTGAACATGTGCTTGCTTACAGTAGAGTCTTCATGAACTCATGCTTCCTCTTGATCTTTTGGCCCTAGTCGTTTCCCTGCAGCAGCATAAATCCAGCACAACTGCAACCTTTTCTCTCGGTTATGTAAGTAAAGGAAAAGATATGCATTAATATACCTCTCCTTTGCTGTGTCTGCGTTAAACTAGTGATCTGTGATTCCTTTTTTTTCAGGCCAGTTCCTCCAGGGCTTTGACAAAACACTAGCAGTAAAAGCACAAGTGGAAGTAAACTCTGTTTTGAATGTAAACTCTATATGTAAAAGGCCCACAAAATGAATGTTCCTTCCAAAAACTGAGATGCTGTTCCCTGGGTCTTTCCCTCATGAGCACCAATATTTTCTACCCTCTCACAAATCATTCATACAATTCATCTCTCCAGTGTGTTTTGTATATAGTTCAAAATATTAGCAGCATTCTCTGTGCAGGTTGTGGAGGGCACTTTGCTGTGATCTTAGCCATCTGCTGTTGAAATAAAACACTATATTTTCTGCATCGCTGTCTACCAAGAAACCCTGGACTTAAGTTTGGTGGGGTTTGCTCATGCAAACCTTGCAAGTCGTCCTTGCTGTAAAATGAGAGCTCCGCTCCCCTTAGTCCTTCAAAAGGTCTAAAACTAGTCTGCCAGACAGTACTGCAGGCTCCAAAATTATCATCATCCCAGCCCTCTAATATGACCCATGCTCTGTGCTGGCTGGCTTAAAAGAATCTTCCTTTCTGTTCTATCTGTGGATTGTCCCCTTTGGGACTTGAAGCATCTGTGTGACAGTTTTTGCTACCCTAGATTTCCCCAGCCCAAAGAGATCTAAGATTTTTTGGGGGGGAGGGGAGGTTGGTAATCTCCTTTTACATTCATTACATATTTTTTATTAAATATGGTACTAGAAGTGGAACATATGCAGATTTCTTTTTTTCTCTGTGGTGACTTTGCTTGATTCCCTCTTCTAAAGAAAGGGTTGTAGGTTGACAGTTTTCAGCATGTCGCATGAATTCTGTACATCTGTAGCTTTTCAAGGTAGCATGATTCCATAGCAACACCATCTGGTTCTTCAAAAACAGATTTCTTACAGACAAAAGATGTGGAGTGTTTGTCATAATTAGCAGGTTGCATGCGATGACTTCTGATTGATTTTATTTTCATTGTTGTGTTCACCATATTTGCCTGTGTACCCGCAATTATCACCAACATAGTAATGCAAATGAATCTGGACACTCATGAAGTGTTTCTCTGAGCATATGGGAAAGTTATTTAGAATTAATATTATGGTTACTTAAAATATCGGAATATCGCACGCAAATCTCAGGCAGGATCCAAGTGTTCATATAAGGAAAAACATACAATACATCCAAGTGACCAAATTACACTATAATTTAACAAAAACAAACAGCAGCTGTTCTGCTATATATAAATAAGTGGGTATATGACTCTACTGGGGAGGGGGGGTGGAAGGATGGTCTCTTTATTCTTTTGTTATTTGCTGTTTTACTGTATAATAGCAACTGTTACCCTGCACATACCCAATCTTGTCTGATCTCAAAAGCTAAGCAGGGTCGGGCCTGGTTAGTACTTAGATGGGAGACCGCTTGGGAATACCGGGTGCAGTAGGCTTATACCATAGTCTTTCGAGACTGAAGGTTGCCAACCAGCTCCCGTTATCTGTAGGTCATATACCCATGGTTTCACTTATCTACTGTTCTCAAATCCTTCGTCGTCGTCCCCCCCCCGCTGTGCTAATGACTCACCTCTCTTCATCTGCAAATACTTTGCAAAAAGATGCCCTTTGGAAATTCCCAAACAACAGTCATTAGCTGATCCCAGTGCTCTTTGCCACCCAACCAATCTGAGCCATATGTTCCGACTCCAGCTGACTGCTGATGCTTCTGAAGCTTGCTCACTTGTGGGCCCAGAACAAGGACCATCCCCAGAAAAGCATCCTCCCTGGTGCCCTCCAGCTGCCTCCTAGTGGAAGAAAACAAAATTGCTACAATCAAGCAAGCTGCAGCAATGCAAAATTTAAAATCCAACATGTCCAGCAATCTCTAGTGGCAACTTTCCCCTTATGGGAGTGCATAACTCTTATACGCTGACAACTTCCAGTGACTTGACCCTCTGAACCTCCTCTTGGCTCCTGCCCATTCCAGCTTCTACAAGTAGTAGTTCCAATTCTGAAGGAATAGTTCCCAAAACTGGCAGAAGAGAAACCCAAGACTCTAAGACCCTTGGAAGCAACAGCACATAATTGGAAGTAGGTCAGTAGAACCTCATCTTAATATACAGAAAAAGGTCCTTCCTGCATTCTTTGACCTCATAGATAAAGGCAGAGGGCTTTAAATAGGCAAAGAATGAACTATGGTGGCTATCTAGGGTGCAACAAGTGCCCCTGCTCCTTCTGATTCAAAGACATAAAAGCATAACCCAAATTATCCCTCTTATTCCAAGCAAGGAGCACACCTGACCAGAAAGCACCCTAAGCTAAGCAAGAGTTAATGGGGAGCCAAGGCTGATCTTTAGGGGCTGTTTGGCTCAGAGAAACTGACTGGTAACTAGTGGGTTCGGCTGTAAAGTGGACCTCAAAGCCTTTCCTGCCTGGGGGGAGCAGGTGCAATTCAGCTGCCTTTACCTCTTTAGTGTTGGTGTTTTGGTGGAGATTGGCAGCAGATCGTTTCCAGCTCTTAGTCATGGTGAGTACACTCGAAGAGGGAACAGTTGCTTGCTCTCTAGGTTAGGTGCCCTCACTAAACAGGGAAGAGCCCTTAGGAGTTAGGGCACACTGCAGGGTTTTGACAGTGCAATGTCAATTAGCACTGATTACTGAATGTGGCCCAGTTTTAATCTACGGTCCTGCCTCGTGTATTTATTGGGCATAACAAGGCAAATCAGATGAATCTTATGAAATTCCTACATATGCTTCAAAATTCCTTTAGAGATTTTTAAAGGAATAGAAAAAAGGTGGGAAACCTCCAATTTCTTTTTGAATTTTAAGGTTCCAGTGGCAATTCTAGCCTCAAATGAGACTTTATTCCAAGGCAACACAGGGCTAACAGTCTTGAATTTATTTATTTCTCACATTTTTATACTGCCCTTCCTCCAAAGAGCTCAAGGCTGTGTACATGGCTGCTCCCCTCCTTTTTTTCTTCACAACAACCCTGTGAGGTAGGTGAGGCTGAGAGAAAGTAACTGGCCCAAGGTCACCCAGGAAGCTCCATGGCTGAGGGGGGATTTGAACCTGGGTCTTCCAGGTCTGAGTCCACCTCCCAAACCATTACACCACACTGGCTAATTTTATGCAGTCAGTCATATCTCCAGTTTTGGTTACAATAGTGGTTCTAAGTTACTTGGAAGTACAGTATGTTTTGTGAAAATCAGTAGGACACATCTTCAAGTAAATATATTTCAGATTGGTGTGCATACTACTTCCTGAAGTAATAACTTGTAGAATTGCAGTTTAAAATCCTCCCCAGCAGAATTAGGAAAATAAAAGGATTTCACATTTGCACAATTCATAGAAAAATAATCTAAATGTATTCCTGTTAAGAGAATACTTGAGACCCATGAGAACCAGCAATCCTGTAGGACAAGAAAAGGTATGAATATGTATGCTGTGCAAGTCACTTGCAAAGGTTAAAAAGATGTATTCACAACAGTGCTGTTACTGAGATAGAACTCTTGACACAAATAGTTGTGTAATTTTTGAAAATTGTATTTCTATCAGTTTCATCTTGACATCTGGAGTCCTCAACTAATTACAAACCAATTAAGAAAAGAAACTGGCAAGGAAGCGGAGCCAGACGTAACAGGGTAGCCTTTTTTCCCCGTCAAAGCCTGCAAACATAATGTAATTTAATTTTCAGATGAACTCAGCTGCAAAGCAGCTGATGAGGCAGCTTGAAGGAATAGACGCTTCTTCCTTAGTCTAAGCAATTTGTGATATAATATTGCATTTTCCATTTTAAACACAGAAATACCCAGACAGCAGAAAATGCCAATTCTAAGGAGACAAGCCTCTCTAACTGGAGTCTCACAGAACAGTAATTTAGTCCCTGCGTAACAAATCTATTCTTTCTAAAATGATCTCTTAATGGGAAATTATAGATTTGATTTTTGTTAATGTATCAGCTAAAATTGTTCTTTTATTTCAATAATTATTAGACAAAAATTAGAAAATGGATTGGTGGGATTATTGTTATAAAACTGAGTCCTTAATATGAAGGCAGGTGCAAAATATATGTCAGATAACTTTCCCAGATAAGCTTTACCAAATTACAGGAATCTCTTTGTCACTAGCTGTCATACTATATGCTAACACCTAATCTGTAGAAGATTTAATACCAAAATAATTCTGATTTTCTTTTTTACCATATGTTTGTCAGATATATAAGGTAATATAAGCCATCAAAAAAGTCTTGCAACCAAAACAAACTTTACATGGGTTTCAGAGGGAAAGGCCCAGTAGCTTTACTGCTGCTCCAAAATTCTGTGTTTTCTATGCCAGAGGCATGACGATTCTGTTGCATTCTACAAACTCTCTAAAGCAGGGATGTCAAAGATAAGGCCTGCGGGCCAGATGCAGATCCCAGAAACAATTTATCCTGTGCCCCATTTATAATTGGGTTTTCCCTCCATGATAATTTGGCTCCCTCGTATCCTGAAATTATTTTTTGCGCATTTTCTCCTCTGTCATTTGGAGCTTATGAGTTTTTATGTGAGAACAAAGTACTTATATCTGGTCATCATCTATTTAATGATGTCACTTCCTGCCCTCAGTAGGCACTATTAATGCTGTTCAGCCCATTATATGAAACACCTGCTCTAAAGGATCAGACAAGAGAAACAAGTGAAGATATGGAGTGGTGTCAGGGAGGATGGGAAAATAATACAGTTTATGTAGCATGTTTTGAATTTTTATGACCTAGTGCTATACTTTCATAGTACCATATCCACCAACATTTGATAGATGCAAATGAGGATACATTTGTTAAGATGCCTATTCCCTCCCAAAGAGTACTGCCCTGAATGTCATATTTCAGGGACACATACAAGGAATAAAAATATAGTACAGTCAAAACAATAGAAACTGGACTGTGGCAAAATGAAGCCAACTAAAATCCAGTTAAAATAGATCTAAACATCTGAAAACATTTTTAAAAAATCATGCCTGACACTGAAAGACATGGTGCCCGATGATCCTTTGCAAGCCAATGGAAGTTTTTTGCCATTAAAAACACTGCTGGGATTGGCCAAGATCAGGATCAAAACTCCAGTGCAGGCAAAGTACTGAAGACACCCCCCCACACACACACACACAAACACAGCCACAGAATTTACCGATTTTGTCCCTCATGATGAAATATTTTCTAAAACCAAAACCTAGATGTACAATTTCCAGATTTAGAATCACATCTGATTTATACAAAAGCATCAAAAATATTCACAAAACCCAATTTGGGTAAGTACTTTGGTCCATCTCAGCTGTAGCAATGGAGTGCTCTCTGCCTGCAGACCATTTTGGTTAGAGAAGATACTTTTTTTTTTTTTTAGCAAATACATTAGGCCTGCAGACCTAATTCCCTTAATTCTCTTTTCTAATAGCTAATAGCCTGCCATTTCTACTTAGCTCAAGAGAAGATGTGGGCAACTTCTGACAGTTTCCGCCTTCATACCTTCATCAGTTTTCATCCTAAGGGCTTTTACAGAATCTTCATTAGCATGTTTAGGCATTCCTTTATTCTTCCTTTAAAACGAAGCCATAACTGTAGTGGATTACTTTCTCTCTAGCCCTAAGGAAAGCTGTATCTGCTTCTTCTCAATAGTCACTTTTTTCCACTTCTTTTAAGCTTCATAGAGGATAATTTTATTTTAAAAACTGCCATTTGTTCTGCATTTGATAAGCAGTTTCTTATCTCATACTGTCGCCTAGTTCTTATGAATGGTGGATTAAGTGGTAAACCTATGTCTGGATTATATTTCAGACTGAATATTCTAGACTTGCCTTCTACCTGATGTGCCTCAGTGCACCCTGTAAGCTGCCTATCCCCCTCAGAGCCATTCCAGGTAGCTAGAACAACGCAGAGGTGTCTCTTCCACTTTGCTCTTACCACCAGTAATGGCTCCAATGGCGAGGGGGAGGGGCAGCTTATGTGGTGCATTGAGGTGCCCTGCAAAACTTAGTGCTGTTTTACCTCTCCCAGTGCCTCTGGGAGTGCCATTGCCGGGAGGGGGGGGGAGTATATATATTACTTGTATCCTGCAGGTGTCACACTGGCTTCCCATCAGCCCTAACTTCTTATAGCAAGTATGTTTCTACAGGAATTTTTTTTTCCAGTATGCCCCTAGTACTAGTAGACAGTGAGCCTTTCTGTTAAAAAGGCACCAATGGAAATCCCATCAGAATAAGCAGAGCCGTTAATTTCAACTAGAGTTCTAAACATTTTCCCTTCATGTTCTTGGCAACAGAGCAAAGGAATTCTGATTGTATCAGAAAAGCAAGCACACAAAGTTTCCTGTCAAAATGCAGCATAAATTAATGGGAAATGAATTATTCTAAATAAAAAATTTCCTTTTGAAAAATATCAAAATTTCAGAATTATGTAATATCCTGGAGTGAAGTGCTTACACTGATGGATGGTTATGACACTCAAACAACTTATCAGACAGTGCCAGTGTCCATCTTCTTGGGAGTAAAAAGGTGTATGATATGAGGAAATGTAACCCAAATTTGGAACGGTGGTGATATAATTGTGTGATTGCTTCAATATATGGCTAAATCCAAATCTTTCAGTGCAGGCTGGCATTTTACCTTGCTATTGAGAGTTGTTAAATGAGCCTTATGTATATTGTTCATTCTAGGAGAAAATTAGTAATTATTGTGCAGTTGGTTTCCTGAGATTCTGAGGTTCAAGTGCTGTTGAAACTTTGTGAGGTGTACTATCTATGCTTCGTCTGCAATCACTTTAGAGCTTTGTGTGGTTGATCTGATGTTACTGTAGCCTAATTAGGGGGAGAGTGGGACTGACGTAAGAAACTGTAGCTTCAGGATATCTGCATAGTAGACACAATGCAATTCTTGAAGATTAACTTCTTACTACTTCTACAGCTCAGAAGGCCTCAGAGAAGATTAGAAGCTTCTTGTGGTAATGACAGAAACTATGCTTCCTGTCCTCAAATAACACAGGCCTACAAAATTGAGAGTCAGAAAAGTTTTTCCCAAACTTTATGGTGGTTTGATATGAATTCGGGGTGCCAATTTCAAAAATGGCATCCATTTTGCCCTATCACATCTAGTTTTGGAGATATAGTATAACCTCAGTGAATGGTTCAAGCAGCTTCCTCATGAGGAAGCCATGGTGTACAGGTTCCAAATTTGGAAATTTCCTGTTACATGGCTTCCTCATGAGGAAGCTGCTTGAACCATTCACTAAAGAGGCTATGCCGTGTCTCCAGAACTAGATGTGATAGGGCAAAATGGATGCCATTTTTGGAATTGGCACCCCAAATATACCCAGGAATTGATGTAATGTTTAAGGAAGCAAAATGCGTGTTGTCCTGTTTAATCTGTGTAACAAAATGGCATGGTTTGTGTGACAAGTCTTTGGATAGCAGGTTATTATTATTATTATTATTATTATTATTATTATTATTATTATTATTATTATTAACAGTATTTATATACCGCTTTTCAACTAAAAGTTCACAAAGCAGTTTACAGAGAAAAATTAAATAACTAAATGACTCCCTGTCCCAAAAGGGCTCACAATCTAAAAGATGCAAATGAATACCAGCAGACAGCCACTAGAACAGACAGTGCTGGGGTGAGGTGGGCCAGTTACTCTCCCCCTGCTAAAAAAAAGGAGCACCCACTTGAAAAAGTGCCTCTTACCCAATTAGCAGAGATGAACTGGGGTTGTCACCAATCATTGCTCAGTCGCTTAGGGCACAATCCTAGTCGGCCTCTGTATGAGTGAGTGAAAAGCAACTTAAAATAAATGTGAAGAATTGTGAAATGTGAATGGGAAAAGTGCAGAAGAGTAAATGTAAATGTGAATGGGAAAAGTGCAGAAGGAGATCTACCAAAATGATTACTGGCTGGAGCACCTCCCTTACGAGGAAAGGCTATAGTGTTTGGGGCTCTTCAGTCTAGAAAAAAAGCTGCTGAGAGGGACATGATTGAGACATACAAAATTATACAGGGAATTGATAGAGTGGATAGGGTGGTATTCTTTTCCCTTTCACACAACATCAGAACCAGGGGACATGCACTAAAATTGAGGGTTGGGAAAGTTAGGATAGACAAAAGAAAATATTTCTTTACCCAGTATGTAAAGTCTGTGGAACTCCTTGCCACAGAATGTGGTGATGGCATCTGGCCTGGATACCTTTAAAAGGAGATTGGACAAATTTCTGGAGGAAAAGTCCATCTCAGGTTATAAGCCGTGATGGGTATGCGTAACCTACTGATTTTAAAGGTTGGCTACCTCAGAGTGTCAGAACCAAAGGATGGCACCAGTTTGCAGTTCTCTTGTTGTCTTGTGTGCTCCCTGAAGCATCTCGTGGGGCACTGTGAGATACTGGAGGCTGGACTAGATGGGCTTTTCTTATGTTCTTATGAAGAATTTAGTGGAAAAGGTTGTAAAATATAAGCAAGCAGGTGTATCAACTGTATGAATTGTTGATCATGAGCTTGTCATGATTATGAACTGGAGTAATGACAGGCATCCCAGTCCAGCACAAATTCCCCCATACTGATGTAGCAAAACCAGCATGGCATGAGCTGCATTCCATGGGGAATTTACCAGGCGCAAAGTCTCATAAGGGAATAAGGGGACACTCCAGCCTGCCCCATGAGTCTACTTGGACCTGTGTGTGCTCTATAGCTAGTGCAAGTTCATGTTGACCCATGTCAGCAGGTTAAACCCAGGAAGGGCTTAATAGGATGTGGTGCACCTCCCCCCAACTCAATCTGTCCACCCCATTCTCCCATTAACTGCTGTGCTTTACAGCACTTTTGCAATGGCTAGTACTGGTGCCATGCATACAATGCTGGCACAGAGGTCAGCTAATACTATTCTCTAAGAGACTGAAAAGAGATTCAGCACAACCCCTTTTCAAAATTCACCTCTACTGTGCACTCACCAGATGGCCTTAGGTGAGTCACTCGGTCTCTGCCTCAACTGTTTATATTTCCTTACTGCACTGTGTTGTTGTAAAGGCTATATCAAAAGAATACATTTGAAACACTTCACACACTCAGAAAGCACTATATAAATATTGTTAATGAATATAAAAATGCTAATAGTAATGTGTGTATTACCATCATGTTTGCAAGCATGTATCTTTTTGAGCATTTCAAGTCATACTTTGCAAATACCCCACAACCAGAACCAAAATTCAAGGAGAGTGACCTCCCCTGCTCTCTTAACTTCACATCAGTGAGGAGCACACAGCTGTTCACAATGAGTTACTGATGAGCGCCACTTATCAGAAGAGTGTGGCAGCCATGAACCAGATGATCTAAAGTCCAGTCCAAATTATGGGTCAGGCGCACTTTGGAAACTACTGATGTGATTGGTATCAAGAGAAACAGATGATTGCATGTACTGGATTTTTTTATTTTAGAAATGTGCAAGTATGTGAAAATAGTGACCCTACAGCATTGCTGATGGAAGTAGCTCATTGCTGATTCTGTTCTGAGAAAGGCCTTAGGGATTTGGAGACGACAGCATTGTTGGCTGATCAGTTGGTACAAAATACTTACTGATCATTCTTATGTTGTTTGGATTCATGCTTGCTGAAAGTGGTTTGTTTACTAAAAGAACAGAACTGAAGAACGTTTTTCCTCTGTGCTAAAACCCACTGTCTCCTTAAAGGCAATCATCTTTACAAATGAATGTGGCACGTAGTGGAGCACAGCATTGTGTTTGTTTTAATACACCTTCATTATCAATTCCATTCACAGAGTGTGCTCATTCTTTTTTGAAAGCTTATGTTGTCAAGTTACAAGTTTTACAGAGGAAAGAGGTTTAGTTACACGAACATCATGTCTGACTGCTTTGAAGGTCAAAGTCAAGAACAGAAGAGGATAAGAATATAAACAAAAAAGCCATATTGTTATCATGCATCTCCAGCAGAATGTAGGCTGATTTAAACAACAGGATTCCGTTTTGTCTACCACATTATTTTAAAAGGAAAAGTCTGTTAGGGTTGTGTGAGGCTCATCAGACTAACACTAGATATTGGCCATATGGCAGGACTATTCAGTAGGCATAGTCAAAAGGTGCAGTTGAAACTTTTGGCAGTTCCAGATGATCACCATCAGGTTACAAGCTTTCCAGCAGTCTTGCAGGCTCTCCCAGTTCTCTTGCTTGATGCTTTTTCCCCATCAATTTTTCAGGCAAAGTGCCATTTACTTTTTTACAACAGTCTTAAAAATAAAGGTAATTCAACTTTTATGTCCGTGATATTTTCCAAAAAGAAAAGGGGGAGTGGGGCAAACATAAAGAATATTTCATGGATGGCTAAAAAGGACCATGATGTGGAAAAATGTGCAGAAATGGCAAGTCAGCCTTGTGGATTGGACTAAAAGTGGAATGTCAGCTAAAGGTACAAATGTAGAAGCCTGCATTTATAGGCCAGAAATAAATACATCCACTATGCTTGCAAAAGATCTTCAATTTCTCCCTATTTTTGCCTGTTATTCCTGTTTTTGAACACTTCCAACCCCCCCCCCCAAGGGGGCTGGTGTTGCTTCAGCCTCCTAAACCAGGCTGCTTAGACATCCTGCTGCAAGGGTATCTTGAATTAGCGCTTTTACAGAATGCAGGGCAGCCAAGTTGGAGCATGGATATCTAAGAACACTACTTTCTAGCCAGTCCTCTTGGTGAGACTGGTGTGTGCCAGTCATTTGGACCCTCCAGCCCATCTGAACAGGTCAAGAAATAGAGGTGACCAGGTGGCGACAACTTATCCAAGTGTGGAAACCCTTTACTTAATCAACTAACAGTGCAATCCTATCTTGTGCTGGAACAGGCAGGCCAGGCGGCCTCTGCTGTATCCAGTGAAAGATAGGGCCCCAAAGTGGCTCAACCAGAGGTAAGGGGAAACTCTTCCCCTTTCCCCAGGGTACATCACTGCAGCCCCAATGGGTCTCCTTGGGCTTGTGCCACCTCTGGAGGTGGCATAAGTCTGAGGAGAGCAAAGCAGAGCAGCTTGCATCTGCTCCACGCTGCTCAGGAACGGGGGCTAGGATTCAGCATATCTACTGGGTCCCAGCCCCGCCTCCCACTCCCCACCCACCCGCCCCTGCTCCAGAATGCCTCCCACCTGCATCCTCCCTGCCTCCTCCCCACTCACCCCAGAGCCTTGCATCAGCTGATGCAAGGCTGCCTATCAGAGTCAGCATAGAAGCGGGATTCAACCTCCGCAGGCCAGCGCACTACCCTGAGCCAACCCAGCCGGCTTTCAAGGAGGCACAAACGTGATTTACAGCATGTTTGCAGCCCTCCTGGGCCAGCGCAAGGGACTTGCATAGGCCCAAGGTTGTCCTAGGATTGCGCCCTAGTAGGTTTTCTAAGATTATACACAGCGACGTCTGTGCATGTTAATTCAGTTTGTTAAGGAAGGGCACAATCCTAACCAGGTCTACTCAGAAATACGTCCTATTGGGTTCAATGGGACTTACTCCTGGGAAAGTGAGGTTAGGATTGCAGCCGAAAACAACTACTGTTTTATTGAAAGGAAAACCCACTCACCCACTGAGTGCTGGAACCAAACCTGAGACAACCTGAGTAAAAAAAGAATAGGGAAAAAGTACTCCATTGTCTGCACCAGAAATTTGTTTTATTTATTGTTTGTATTTTAGCCATATTCCTGGGTGTCTGTCACCTGGGCCCGGCTCAGGTGGCCAGGAGTTCCTTGGACACAGGGGTCTCCTCAGGAGTCAAGGCTGACTTGGGAGTAAGCCCTGAGTGTCAGCAGGACTGGAGGCCCGTGCTGGACACCTACACTGAAGTAGGGACAGGGAACAGCTGTGAGCAGGAAGACACGTGGGCCGGAAGGGTGGGGTTAGGCCGACCTGAGGTAAGCCTCAGAAGGGAGCTGGAGAGGAAAGAGGGAGGTCACTCCTTTCCAGAGGGGTGGAAGGCCAGAGGGAAGCCGGTGGGAGAAGGCAACCCAGGCCAAAGAGAAAGGAGAGAGGCCTCCATAGGGAGGGGGCTGCGGTCATCTCTAGAAGGAGGAGGCTGGGACAGAGACTTCACTGACCCAGGGCCTGCCCAGATCCAGAGGGCATACCCTGGAGAGCCTTGGTGGGCGAGACGGGCGCTTTATGCCAACTACAACCCAGGAGAACCTACGGAGAAGGGAGCCAACACCAAGGGACCGTGGGCTCTCCCAAGGCCAACCAGCCTGACCCCAGCCAGCCAGGATAGGGTCTTCCAGAACACTGGCACAGGGCCGAGGTGCCCGGGCGGGGAGGCCTGGTCCACAAGCTCCAAAGAACTCGAAGGACTGGGGCCTGAGCTGCGCTGACGGCAGCGACATCAGTCAGCCTAGACGGAAGGGGGTCGTGAAGTAATGAGCCCCCATGAATGTAAAGAGGCTGACTCAAATAAACTGTCTATGTAAAGCTGCCATACCTGTTTCCCGCTCGTTTGTTCATCGCTGACTACCACCCCTAGACCGGGTAAGCCCCTCGTGCTTGGAATCGACCCCAGGGCAGGGGCCTCTGCCCGCCATGGACATTACAGTGTCCTACTGGAAGAAAAGAAGCTAGAGGCAAAGAGATTGGGGGTAGAGAGCATCAACAAGAGAACCATTCAATCTTCCTTTCCCTAAATCTCTTTTCTGCTTTATATCCCTTTACTGAATATATGTTTTAATACATGGGTCTTGCCTTGCCAAAATCTCATAGACTCTGCAAACTCTTCAAGTTTAGTCCCGTGTTGAAGAAGGGGATTCAGACTGGAACAAGCCTGAAATACTTCATAGGCAAAATGATCAGAGGAAAGAATAACACTGTTCTATGAGAGGAAACTGAAAGACTTGGTCCTGTTTGGCAAAGAACAGGAAACCGAACTGCTATTATTCTCTGAAAAGACATAAGGGGATTTAATACAACAGAGAGTAGAAAATGATTTTGTCTGGAAAAAATAGAAAGTTTGCAGGAACCATCTTGGAGTACAATTAGGGTGGAGATTAAAGGTTTCTGGTCTTTGAGGTGTACAAAATTTGAATAACCTCTCTATAATGTCTGCATGTATTTTTAAAATTGACCTGGAAACATTTCTGGAATACTGTCTGATGTTTTTCATCTGATTTCTATTGCAGTCAGGCAGGATCCTTCACTAAGACTTAAGGAAAGGGCAAAGGGAAGTACTTGTCCTCCAGGTTTGCATGGTTGATGCCAGTACTATATGTAGCATTGCACATCTGCTTCAGCATATTCTTAAGAAGCAGCCTTTTCAATAAATGTGCCCCTTTTCTGATAGGCATCGCTAATCTGTATTTTGACCAGTCCTGTTCTCCCTCTGTAACTGGCTGTAAACTGGGCAATGTATGTTACGGTTATTTGTTTATAGTGCATCTTCTCTCAGTAAACAATGTCTGATTAAATATAGCCATCCCTGAGCAATAGTTGCCAACCCCTTCAGGCCCAAGTGTTAGTTCTTGGTGACGCTAAGCCAAACCAGACATGATGTTTGAGGTTATTTTGGTAACGGCAGCTGCTAGGAAGGGGGTCTGTTTTGGTAGATAGTGGTAGAGAGTTCAGGAGGAAAGCTACTTTGGGGTAGCATCTATTGGAAAGCTAATTTTCAATGGAAGTTATGGATAACCACTGTGGTCCAAACTGTGTAATTCATATGCCTCTTCTTGGATCAGGTTAGACTGATCCAGACTGCAACACAACCCAGGATATCATTGAGGACTATTTCATACATTTCTGTCTAACCTCTCTAATGTAACCATTTCTATGAAAGTCTCCTGATTCTGGCAAGCAGACTGAGAGGCCAATTCTATCCTACTTTCCAGGGCCGGTGCAGACTTAATGCAGCCTTGAGGAAACAGAACAAATGTTCCCTTATTTAGAGGAGGCCTCTATTATTGCCCCCCCTGCACCGGTGCTCAAAAATTGGATAGGATTTAGCCCCCAGTCTGGCATCTGTTTGTTAGAAATGCTCTGAAGACTAGACTCAGGTTGCAGTTCTGTGCACAATTGTATGTTCCATTACATTCTGTGGGATATCGA
The DNA here is from genome assembly GCF_035046505.1 of Tiliqua scincoides. Lineage (NCBI taxonomy): Eukaryota > Metazoa > Chordata > Lepidosauria > Squamata > Scincidae > Tiliqua > Tiliqua scincoides. The sequence continues at coordinate 197,483,016 of NC_089822.1, forward strand.
AAATATGTGAAAAACCCATAATACGATTTGGGGTGATTTCTCTTGTTCAAGCCATGGATGAGGGGAGGAAGTTCTGATAATCTTAGGCTTTACTTTTTACATTAGTGATCAATTTTAACATGGTGTTACTTACCACAAACCTTCAGGAGAGAGTGAACTACCATCCTAAATGCATAAATAATTGTTCAACTGCTGATCTGTAACCAAGGGTATACATGTCCAAGAAAATTAAACTGATTGCATTTTTGCATTTTTTCTATACTTGTGGAAGATTCTTTCAACCCACTTCACTTTGAAAAGCAACAACACCTGAAGTTCTCATTCTTTGAATCTACTGAATCTCATTCAAATTGACTTTTTCATCCTTCCAGAATGCAAAAAGTGTTAACTGTGAGATATTATTTTTAAATTACCTTTTAAAATATAACAAAATTTCTTGGTAGTATCCTACCTCCCTACTTCATTCTGAAGGGAACCTTGAAGGGAATTTGTATAAATATCTAATGGATGTCAATCACAGGCAACCCAATCCTGACCTACCCGGTGCTCAGGGCTGCAGCGGCTCTAAAAATGGCTGCCACTGCATCCTGTGCACTCAGTGGGCAGTGCTGACAGCTAATTGGGAGAAGGGGACTTTCATTCCCTTCTCGTGGGTAAGGCAAGTAGCCCCACAATGTGGCTACTCAATACCATGGCGACACAAGGCTTGGCATAGAATTAAGAACCTCTGTGTCTCCATCAGTCCCACCTACCTCCTGCCCCACTCTCTTCCCCAACACACCTCCTCCCCGCCCTCTGTCCACCTCCCTTTGCTCTGGAATTCCTCCTCCCCACCTCCCCCCACTCCCCCACCTACCTTTCCATTGCCCAGTGGTCTGCACAACCGCCAAGTGGCGGAGCACCAGCGCTGAGCTAGCACTGGCGGTGAACTGGCACACACTGCATAGGATTGGGCCCTGAGTCTTCACTGATGTCATCTTAGATTTAGAAGCTTTTAATAACATATGTGTGGAGATACTGGCAAAAATCATTGGAAGAAGAGGCTGCGGTGTATTTTGCCATGTATTGAGTCTGGTGAACAATCAGTCAGTAATTGTTTTGCAAAGTTCTGCACATTCTGTTGGTTAGGTTACTGCTTAATCAAGGCTGCAATCCTATATTCTCTCTCCTTGAAGTAAGCTCTATTGAACACAATGAGACTTCCTTCTGAGTAGACTGCATAGGATTGTGCTGTAAGGAATATATGATATTGTATTGACAGATTTACCGCACATTTCAAGTACAGTGGTGCCTCGCAAGTCAAATGCCTCGCGCAATGAAAAACCCGCAAGACGAAAGCGTTTTGCGATTTTTTTTGGTGACTCACAATACGAATTTTTCTATGGCCGTGCTTCGCAAGATGAATTTTTTTTGCAAATTTTTTTTGGTTTGTTTGCAGTTTGCAGTGATGCCTCGCAAGACGAAATTTTCGCAATACAAAACGACTTGCGGAACGAATTAATTTCATCTTGCGAGGCACCACTGTATTTGTTTCTGAAGCATGCATCAATCATTGTTTTGAATTGCGTATATGGGACAAGCAGTGTAACTACATGACTGGAAACAGTAGCATAGTTATGAGGCCAAAGGGGGAGGCCTTAATGAAGAGGTGAAAAAAGCAGCAAAGAAGATATGCTTTCAGTTATTTTAGACCTGGATTTACAAAGAAGTTTCCAATTAAATCGATGTCAGTTCATGCCTTGGAATGGCTTTGAATTATCCATGCCACTAGTCTGCATTGGCTTAGTCAGTTAGCTGCTGATCATTTCCACCAGTGGCTCCATTGCACAAAATGAAGTTGTGGTTCATGCACTGCCAGAAACCCCACCTAAGGCAGTGGATTGCAAGATCTGCTGCCATAAACCCTTGATGGGATGGGGCTATAGTTCCTGTTATAGTCACCCTATTCCTAAGTGGAATGAGAGCATGACACGCATTCTTCCCTATCACCACCAGATTGAATACTTTTTCAGGGTAGCACAACCTTGACCTTTTAGGTATCCCAAGCAGCCCTGCTGATATTACTTGGAAATTCTCTAATACTTCCTGGTAGATCTGAACAAGATTGGAAGTTTAAGGGTCTTGTGATTTGAGAAGGTGGTTGGGAATATCCAGCAAAGGTCATGATAAATTCCACAGCTGGTATAACTCAGGTATGCAGCCTAGTGTGCTGCTGGGTCCATCACTGCATTTAGAGCTCCAGAGTGCTTCTTAATAGTTCTTTCAGGTAAGAAGGCTGAGAACATTCCTTTTAGACTTTCGAAATAATGAGCATCATTCATGCTTGTGTCATGTCAATGCTAGAGTGATATAATCCTTTGGAAGGTTTGAATATGCTGTATAAATTGACAGATCACTGCAGATTAAAACTGTGTTTTATGCCAGTCCTCATTCCTGTCACCTACCCCCAAAACATTACAATTTCGTCCAAAGTATTTCTGCACAAAAGAAAATTTTAAAAGGCACACATTAGTACTGTTTGTAATGCAAGAAAAGCTATCAATTACTATTCTGGATTAAATCAGTAAAAGGCTTTAATATTCAGAACCCCACAAACCAGTGTTTTAGAAGTTAGAACTTTCAAATTACCATTATTAATTTAAAAAAACACACTGTTCTCTCCTCTCCTACTGCAAAGGAACTTTTTATTAATTTATTAAAGTATTTATATACAGCCTATCTCAGAGAACAATCCAAACAGCCTGCACAAATCCCTTGTGCCAGCCTGGGAGGGTTGCAAACATGCCATAAAGCACATTTGTGCCTTTTTAGGAGTCAACTGGGCTAGTGCAAGGACGTGTGCCAGCCCACAGAGGTTGCATCCAGCCTCCACTGCACCAACAATGGGCAAGTTCGTAGTGGCCAAGCTTGACCGGCACGGGGGGTTTGGGGTTTGTGGAAAGGGTGGGGAGAAGGTGTTTCAGGGCAGAGGGAAGGTGGGTGAAGGGCAGGTGGCGGAAGAGCAGGGTTGGGGCCAGGATCCAGAACTTGTGCCGGATCTTGACCCCATTCCCTGGCAGCACAGTGTGGCTCCAGGCTGCTTGGATCTGCGCCATCTCTTTAGGTGGTGTAGATCCATTGGGGCTGCAGCAGCTCTCTGCAGGGTAAGGGGATTTCCCCTTGTCCTGGCTGAGCCACTTGCAGCCTGAAACTCGCACTGGATAGGGGGCAGGCCTGCTGGCCTCCCTGTTCCAGAGCAAGTTAGGGTTGTGCTGTCATAGATTCAAGGCAGTTTACTTCGACAGGCTGACCGTAAACCCCATTATTCAGTGGGTTTTTCAAATTTTATTCTCTGACAGAATCTCACAGAACCCTCCATTTTTCCAGGTGCTCCCCTCTATAGTGCAGTTGTCCTCCTGGCTGCCAGCCTCTGGCACTTTCCAAGCTCTCATAGGCAGCACAGTAAGCATTAACATTGTAATATGGGCTAGTCTTGCTAATAGCTTGCCATGCGGTATTTGGTTGTGTGTAAGATGAAGAGCTGATGAAAATCCATCGAGTGTTTGCAAATATGTTGTGAAGGTGTTAAAAACAGATGCTGAAATCTTATGTACGTGATAATGATGTGACAACCACAACATAAGGAATGATACCTTTGCTCTATTGAAGTAAATAGCAAAGCAAGAGCAAATATTACAAAGAGCAGAATTCCAACACAATTCTATTTATTAGTGATAGAAAAATATTGGGAAAAAATTTGTAACATCATGGTGAGTCAAATCTCCAGTTTGGGCACTTCTTAGGTCACATATGCAACAAACAGCTGCTAAGCATGACCATAAAATAAATGACCCTGATAACTCCCGGGCTCTGTTTGACACTAATGTCAGGCTGACAGGAGGATGGAATGTGCCTCCCTGGCAGCATAGCAGAACAGTAACGTAGTAGGGCAGCACAGGAAGTAACTGGTCCCAAATAAAGCCACAGAAGGCTCTTTGAGTATAGAAGCATGTATTGTAAAGGGGCAGGCAGGAGAGTAGCCATCCAAGTCCAGTCATCCAGTCCAAGGTCATGTATACAACAAGGCAGAGTAACAATAAGCAATCCGATAAGCATATCTTATCAGTTCACATAGCCCAACCTCCTTGATAGAAGAGGCAATAAGATAAAGCAGTGTTCCTTAAACTGTGGGTCGGGACCCACTAGGTGGGTCGTGAGCCAGTTTCAGGTGGGTCCCCATTCATTTCAATATTTTTAATATATTAGACTTGATGCTACCATGGTATGTGACTGCAGCTGAGGAATTGTTACAGATCTATACTTTGAACAGTCTACTAGTGTCATTAGTAACTAAAAGCATTAGATTATGCTTTTAACAGTGATAGTCAATGGAACCTACTTCTGGGTAAGTGTGGGTAGGATTACAGCCAGGATTGTTAAAAATTTTCTTGCTTGATGATGTCACTACCAGTCATGACATCACTCCTGGTGGGTCCTGACAGATTCTCATTCTAAAAAAGTGGGTCCCAGTGCTAAATGTGTGAGAACCACTGAGATAAAGTATGGCCAAAATCCAGGAGACCTCTCTAGTAAAATGGTGAACCTTTATACTTAGTTTCCATCCCCAGCCAATCAGAAGTCAGACCTGCCAAACCTAGTAAGCTACATGAATTAAAACCTATAGCCCATCATACAATCAAGGTGTCCTTGACCACTTAATGAACTTTTAAAGGGGCACATTCTCATGATATCCTTGCTCTATTCCAGAGCAAGTTAACTATGGGCAAAAGCCCACATTATCTTTAGGCACTTGGTCATTTCTGTCACTACATACAATCAAGATCGCCAGTATGGTGCCCAGATTCCTGGTCCATGGCCCTGACACACTTGTTGTTGCCCTGCCTTGATTTTTCTGGGAGAAGGCGGGAGAAGGCCCCTCATAGGCCTCCCTCTTCGTACAACCATTGGGGGTGAACAGTGCTTGGAACAGCTGCCAACAGTTGGTTGTTCTCACCCCTCCTTTCCTTCCTCCAACACTGCAGCTCTCGTCTCAGTTCTCTACCCACACTCCTTTTCCCGCTCTCTCTTTTGCTTCTCTAGGTTCACCTCCTTCACTCTTTTCCCCTCCATTCTCCCTGACTCTGCTTCTTTGCCTCTTTCTCTGCTTGGCTCTCCTTCCCTGCCTCCACCCCTACTCCACTTGTTCTCTTTCCCATCTCATGCCTCTTCTGCCACATCCTCTATGTGCCATCTTTATGGGCTGGTACGTGTACCTGTAGATGGTAACATATGACTGGGTAACCTCAATAGTGAGAGAGCCACCAGATGGTGCCTCACCAGATCCTCCTGCCCCACCTCTCTCCCTCAGCTGGCTAGTGTACAGCAAGAACATCACTGCTGAGCACATTGCAATCACTTTGGGGCCAGGTCCAGCCATTCCTATCAATACAACTGGCACTGGAGCCACAGCCCACAGTCCCCCATTAGTTTAACATCTACATGAAACTGCTGGAGGAGATCATTCAAGAGTTTGGCCCCTTATATGCTCCTCTGTCATTCCCAGCTGGAGATGCTGTGAATGTCTTGAATCTGTATCTTGAGTCAGTGAAGGACTCAATGTGGGCAAACAAGCTAAACTCAAATCTGAACAAGAGGACTTCCTGGTAAGCTGATCTGCTGGTTCAGAATCATTGTGTTTGCCAATGCTGAATGGTTCACTCCCCTGGCCCTTGGGGGTGCTCCTGAACTGGTCTCATACCTGGATGCCCAAGGGCCTTTGCCAGCTTTGGCTGATGCACCAACTGGGCCTGTTTCTGACTGAGACCTGGCTGTGGTTGTCCATTCTGTACTCACCTCTTGTTTGGATTAATGCAGTGTGCTGTACACAGGACCATCCTTGAAGACCACCTGCACTGGTAAAGTGTATCTCTGAAACTATTAAGAAAGACATATTGCACCCTTTCTTCACCATGATATTGCCCCTGTTATTCCAGTTTCATTGATGCAATTCATCGTCCTGGTTATGACCTTTAAAATTGTAAATGGCTTGGGATCAGGGTGTCTGAAGAACTGTTTTCCCGTATTGAATTTACCGATACCCTACTTCTGCTGTCTTTTTGTGCATCTCACATTTGTCTAAGGTGAAATAAGAGGGGACATATGGGAGGATCTCCTGGGGGGTCATCCCCTCCCTAAGGAAGTTGCTTCCCCAGGAAGAGCTCTCACTATATATGCCATTCTTGGGGAAAGAGGAGAACAATTTAGAGCCCAATCTCTAAATTTTTGAATCGTCACCCCAAATTAATATCAAACCACCATAAAGTTTGGGAAAAACATTTCTGACCCTCAATTTTGTAGGCCTGTGTATTATAGCTAGGGTTGGAATGATAGGTCAGTCTTGAAATTCTAGCCTTGTTCATGCAGTACAGCCACAGTATAGTACAGAGTGGCTCATATGTAGAGGCAGTCTAAAATGGTTTTATTTTTTCATGGATGACAGTGTTATCCTTAAGAAAGGGCTGAAAGTGGTGTTATGTGTTTTTATTCCAAATTAATATTTTAATCAATTTTTAAGCATTTTTGTCAAGTGCAATCACTATCATGTAGGTGGTATATATGTGTTTTATGCCTGTGGCTGTCAGTAGACATAGCCCCAGGAATAAAACAAGCAGAAAACACATACACACACACATACTCCCCCAAAGAGCACTAGACTTAGGAGCCATGCATGCTACTTGTAGTGTTCATGCAATGAACCAAATGCTGCCAAGTACAAACAAATTAAAACATTGCCAAATTTAAACATTGAGAAGATAGCAACTTGAACCAAAAGAATTGAACATGGCATTGAATTGCTATGGAAACAAACTGATTTTCAAGTGCAGGGGGAAAAAACACACCAGCATAGCAAGGAACCATTAAACAATTGCTTAGTAAATGTGAATGTGTAGATCAGTTTCTCTTTCCATAGGGTTCTACATTTATCGCTTTGGAGGGAGGGACTTCCTGCTCAGTTGTTTCGGGGGCCTGTGTTCATCAGATCGGGACAGTTCCGGCAGTGTTGCATTCCTCTTGGCCTGCCCTTTCCAATGGATCAAGGCACGGTTGCCTATTCAAGAGTAAATGTGCACTGTGGCACAGTTTCACTTTCCATAGGGTTCCATGAATTTTCCTTGGAAGCTTCTGAGCATGCTCAGAAGATTCTACAGGTAGTTATAGCAGCAGACCTCCGAGGGAGTCAGGGGCCTAGAAACAGTCAGAAGCACTCAGGGCAATCCACAGATGCTCTGCAGTCACTTTAATAGGTACATGGCAGGGTTATTTTGTTAATTGAGCAGGATATTGCGTTTTATCTTTGTATAATTCCCATTTCACATAATAGTGATGTCATTTCATTTTTACCATTGTAGATTGCCCCTACTCAAATGTTGAGCTCCCATATATGTTGGCATATCAACCCGCTGATTATTATCTTTACTTGAGTGAAGCCACCTTACTCAAGGATTATAGTTTCTTATATTCTGATGCCGCAGACCAAAGCCTGTGGCATAATGTTCAAAACGTGTTAAAATACAGATCCTCCCGCCCCCACCTCCAATTTCATGATTATTTTGTAAGAAGATCAGGGAAAATGAGAAGGCACACCTCTTGTTGCAGTTTGATGAGAGAAAAATCTGCCTGAATTTTTTTTTCAGGAGGATACACTAGAAATTGATTTAATGGACTGTGTGTCAAAGATAAGTGTTCCTCTGTGCATTAGCAGAAGGCATTAGAAGCTAATTGCGCAATAGCTCCAAGAGGAAAATAAATCCTTGTTGTTAGATTCCTTTAGCCCTTAATGGAATGAATTATGAAAAATATAAGTGGGCAGTTACTTTAAGAACTCAAAAATATTCTTTTCTAGCAAACTAATGCAACTATGAATTGTATGGTTCTTTCATCAGATAAATTTAGTTCTCTGGAAACCACAAGGGACAAAGGTCTGAATCTGTAAACTAGGTGTCTGAAAAAGAGTCAGCAATTAAGTGTTTTTAAAGTGTACTCTGGCTCTATTGTAGGTGGAAACACCTACCCTTTGCTTCTCTCATGTTATTGAGAGAGTATAGTCTAATTTCATGCAAATCAGTAATAAAAACTAGAGCCTTTGTATAGCTGAGAGTAATGGTGACTAAAAGTCTACTGACCTTTCCAAAAAAACAGGCTCAGCTAATTAAAAGCAGATGACTAGTGAAGGTCAAGAAGCCTAAGTCATAGTGTTCACATGATTTTCAAACAGCAATCTGTCTTTAAGCTAAGAACCCTTTTATTGAAGAAAATTGAAGTAAACATCAAAGGCTATTAGGTCCAAAGCAATGCAAGATTTCTCACTGAATGGGTGAATTTATTCCTGAGTTCAGCTGACATCCTCTGACAGTTACACAATGCTATTAATTCGCTGTAAGTAGATGAAGTTGAAAAGGCCAAAGTTGGTGCCCAGTTCATTATTTGAGGTTGAAGTTGATAGCTAGTTCCTTAGTTGCGCCACCAAACTTCTTATATGATTAAAAAGTATCATTTCATTCTGAAAAAGTAACTAGGAAATAAATACCACCTTGTCCTAAAGCATCTTGGGTCACACTAGATCGTACGCTGATGCAGGGGATGGACAGAGTGGATAGGGAGATGCTCTTTACACTCTCACATAATACCAGAACCAGGGGACATCCACTAAAATTGAGTGTTGGGCGGGTTAGGACAGACAAAAGAAAATATTTCTTTACTCAGCGCGTGGTCGGTCTGTGGAACTCCTTGCCACAGGATGTGGTGCTGGCGTCTAGCCTAGACGCCTTTAAAAGGGGATTGGACGAGTTTCTGGAGGAAAAATCCATTATGGGGTACAAGCCATGATGTGTATGCGCAACCTCCTGATTTTAGAAATGGGTTAAGTCAGAATGCCAGATGTAGGGGAGAGCACCAGGATGAGGTCTCTTGTTATCTGGTGTGCTCCCTGGGGCATTTGGTGGGCCGCTGTGAGATACAGGAAGCTGGACTAGATGGGCCTATGGCCTGATCCAGTGGGGCTGTTCTTATGTTCTTATGTTCTTATCTGCTGTAGCAACACATCTGGCCCAAAGTTGGTGCTAGGTATTCTCAAGCTGGCCTCTCTCCTGAATATCTTTGCTTTACAGTGCTTTACCTTGCAAATGCTCTTGCAAACAAGGACTGTGTGACCCAAGCTAAGTAGTTCAGGCTGCGTCCTTTTAGATACTATAGCAGTGTGTATTGACTGAAGTGGTGATGGAAGAGGGCATGCGCTAGCAACATCGGTGAAGGGCAAAAACAGGGGCACTGCTTACAACAGTCTTCCCTTCTCCTTCCCTCTCCCAGCTGGTTGATCTGGGAGGCATTTGGAGAATTTTGGTAGATTTCTCCTGTCACCACCAATGCAGGAAAAGCCAGACAGAAACCACTCTCTGTGATCTATAAAGGGGTTCCCAAAATCTGAGGGAGCCCCACTTGTTCAGAAACCAAAACAAACAACAGTGAAGGTTGAGGAGTCTGGGAGAGCATGGCAATCTACAATTTGAGGAACTGAGACCAAGCAGGCACTAAAAAAAATGTATAAAAATCTTTTTATGCTGCTGATAAACCAGACAAAACAAACAAAAGCAAAGGGAAGAGCTTGCAAATTATTAAAAAAAACAAACACAAAAACCATAGATAAAGAAACAGCGGGACTATCCCAAAATTGGGTTTGGCAAATTTGGCACAGACTAGTAGTAAACAATATATAATCCCTGTCTTTGGCTACACACATTGTCCAAGGGAAGGGGAGTGCCCTCTGATGAGAAGTGGGTCAGTCTTTCACTGAAGTGCAAACACAGCACTTCAGTGACCAACTAGTGGCAACAACCAAGAGCTGCTTGGTGCATGCCCTTCAAAAAGAATGAGATTTGCAGATGTCATAGAGTCAGCCTGTTGAAGGGGTAAGGGTCACCTGGGACCTCCCATCCCTTCCCAGATGGACTGGGCTGCCCAATTGGCGGGCACATGCCAATCTTCGCAGGAGAGCTGGTCAGCATCCTTTGTTCCTGGGAAAGCTCAGGCATGATGACAGTGAGTACACATGCCACTTGCCTGCATTGACCCGTGGCTCTTCTGTAATAGCACTGAATTGAAAAAGCAGAAGGCTACTGCAGGCAGAGGACTCATGCTGAGTCTCTGGGAGGTTAGAAAGTTCCAAATATTGGCAAAAATATGCAGAAAAATAGTGGGAAAATTAGACTCCCCCCCCCGAAGCATTCTCACACATGTATATGACTTTGAGTGGCCCAAGGCTTTTTGTAGAATGCTGAACCCAGTTCTTTATATGAATGCATATTTGTAGTGTAAACTTAGCAAAGCCAGCCTCACGGTGGCTCACTTGCATCAAAATTAAGTTGCAAGACAATATTATGATTGTATAGCACCTCATTGGACACAGTCAATTGTATCAGTGTTATTTGGGATAACTTAAGGCAGAGGTGCTCACACTTTTTTGGCTCGAGAGCTACTTTGAAACCCAGCAAGGCCCGGAGATCTACCAGAGTTTTTTTTACAATGTTCGCGCCAACATAACATATAACATTTATGTATACAATGTATGTTGGTGTACCTTGAGCCCCACTGAGTATAACAGGACTTACTCCTGAGCAGACATGCCTAGGATTAGGCTGTGAGGCTGCAATCCTAGCCACACTTACCTGCGGTAAGCCCCATTGAGTACAATGGGCCTTACTCCCGGCGTTTCCTCCCAGAGGCACCTGAAGGGGGGGGTCGGCACTCCGCGATCTACTCATTTTGCCTCGCGATCTACCGGTAGATCGCGATCCACCTATTGAGCACCCCTGACTTGAGGTTTATACTTTTTACTTGCTATGTACTTTTGTCATCGGGCTTTATAAGCTGCCTTGGGCATTTGCTTTTCATGGGAAAGGCAGGATATACATTTCTCAAACAAATAAAAATAAATCAATAAATGTCGAGATCTAGTGGTGGCAGCATCCCACTTGGTCATTCAGACTGCATCTGCATCTGCATCTTTGTATATGTAGGTCACTAGAAACCACAAATTCTTCAGCCTTGGGTACTGAACCCTGTTATTTTCTGCTCAATTTGTAGTTCAAAATAAATTATGCCAGGGACATTAGTTCAAGTAGTGTCAATGAAAAATTAAATATAGTCTTTTGATTGTGGACTTCTTCTGAAAAGCAAAAACTAGCTTGTGTTCTGTGCAAGTTCAATGCTACATGAAGTTTGCCACGGTTTATTTTTACGCACAAGGGTATTTTGATGAAAAAATATAGCAAGTATTCAGAAATTTTGCAAAGGACTCAACTTGGAGATGATGATGATGATGATGATGATGATGATGATGATGATGATGATGATAAATACCTGCATGCTGAAATGCATGCAACCAGCTTCATTGTGTCATGCTCCCAAACAGATATTTCATGTTATCAACCTTCATCATCTGTTGAAGGGATTTGGTGTCAGCCCTTCATCCTGCAAACTGTTAGCAAAGCACACCCTGATAAGTGGGCAAAGAGGCTCTGTTCCAAGTGGAGGAGAGAGTAACTATCCCTATTCACCACTTCACACTGTCATTTCTAGTGGCTGCTGATGAGAACAACAGAGCGCGATACCATAGTCTTTCGAGACTGAAGGTTGCCAACATCAACATGATAAGAACATAAGAACAGTCCTGCTGAATCGGGCCCATAGGCCATAGGCCCATCTAGTCCAGCTTCCTGTATCTCGCAGTGGCCCACCAAATGCCCCAGGGAGCACACAAAACAACAAGAGACCTGCATCCTGGTGCCCTCCCTTTTTCTGGGAGTTATTTGACTTTCTCTGTAATCCACTTTGTGAATGTTTTTGTTGAAAAACGGTATATAAATTTTCTTAATATTAACAGTAACAGGTTTACATAGCAGGGGATTGGAAGTCTTCTATTAAGAAGTTCACTTCATGGTATGTGGTCATGCAGAAAGGAATATGAAGGGCTCCTGTATCTGCGGATCCTTTATCTGCAGTTTCAATTATCCATGGATGTGGGGGAACCTCCACCCACCCACAACCCTCCAGAGGCAAGGGGAGTTTCACTCCCCTTGACTCCAGAGTCTCTTCTGAGCACCGCAGAGGGCATGCACGTCTGCCACTGAGGGCTTTCCATTATTTTCCTTCATAATGCCTTTTAAAGGCATAAAGACGTCACTTCTAGTTTTGCCGAAAAATTGGAAGTGACTTTTTTTTTGCCTAAATGGCCATTCTGAGCCCTGCAGAGGCCACAGGCAGAAACATGCCACCTCTGTGGGGCTCAAAAGAGCATCCATAGGAGAGGAGAACAAAGCACCCATCACCTCCCAAAGGCGTAACTGCAGTTTTCCATATCCACAGGGGTTATGGAATGGAACTACCACAGTTACGGGGGCATGCCTGTGATTTATGAGAAAATGTTCTACATCCTTGCTCTCTAGCTGGAAAGGGAGAGGATGCTGGGAAGGAGGAAAGGATAATCTGAGATTAGCAATCTGCATACCAAAGAGACCATTATTGGAAAACATGAGAGGACACTCACAACCATTCTGGCAGGCTCACTCAGATTGTTTCCTATAGGTACAGGATGCTTGTGCAATGTTGTTGACCTTCTCCACTTCCAGCACAAAGAAGGTGCAGGAACTATTTCATAGCTCATTGGTGGAGCAAATGTTTTGCCTGCAGAAGATCCCATGTTTATTTTTTTTACATCTCCAGTTAAAAAAATAACATTAATCAGGGCTGCAAAATACTTCTGTCTGAGCCCTGTCTGTCACAGTAGATTATAGGGTTTGATAGGTCAGTTGGCAGTTGATAACTCCACTGAACAGTGAGATATTGGAATTGATTTTGATACACACATTGAAACCATAATTATGTATTCTGAGTTTGAAATCCAGCTCTGCTCCACACCCACTTTCAAAGCAGTAAGAAAATACAACATGCAACATAATGCAATATTTGCCTTGGGGACTGAGAGATCAGAAAGTTGGTGGGCATGTGCAGAACAAAATTATATGTTTCATGATCAGACCTTAGCCCAATTCTTACATCCATATTCAAGAAATGATCAAGGCCTATTAAACACTGGGTTGTACTAATTTCATTTTCTGATCTTTGTGTAAGCCTATGTTGAAGATTTTCTTTGAAACCATTGCTACCATATATTGAATTTTAAGTAAATAATTAAGGACCCAATCCTATCCAATTTTCCAGTGGCGGTGCAGCCTGTGGTGGGGAGGCAGTCACAGAGGCCTCCTCAAGGTATGGGAACATTTGTTCCCCTACCTCAGGGCTACATTGCAGCTACATCAGGGTTGGAAAGTTGGATAGGATTGGGCCCTAAGACTTTAGCACTTCTTTAAGAACCCCATAAACTTATGGTGCTTGTATGTCCCTATGACAGTTCTGATCTAGAAAGATGAAGTCTGTAGGCTTGATAATCCACCAGAACTCTCCAATAATATTGAATCACTATAGGTACTTACTTGACACCAATAGCACAATTCAATCAGTCCTTTACACAAATCAACATACTCGTATTTACAAATATGATGTAATGTAAAGAAGATCTAGTTGTATCTATGGATTGGTTGCCTGTACTTGTGCTGGCAAAATCATCTTGTATCTATTTTATTCAGGAAAGTTTGCTTGTCTACTTAGACATATTTGTTAGTGTTGCACAATCATTTTTTCGATGTGGAAAAGTCACCAAAAGATTACATTAACATGCAGTTTTAGTGTGGGAAAGTTGTTATCTAATTCCTTCCCGTGTGGTCAGATCAATGTATTTCATAGACCTTGTTTTAAGGCATGTCCTCAGAAACCTCAGGCAGATTTCTAGTGTTGCAGGCATTTTATTTTAATGTTAAAAAAAGAAGCCACGGAAGTATTTACCCAGTAGGCACACGGAAGTATGCAGACGTCCTGCAGGGTTTTGTGAGAGCACAGTGCGTTTTCTAGTGGGAAGCGATGTGCCCATCTCATTCATTTTCTCTTGTGCTCTTATTGTAGGGCAACCCCTTGTACTTCCAATCTGCTCGGAATGTTACTGTGAACATTCTCAATGAGAAGAGTAAAGTTCTTACACGTCTTGTAACAGGTAAGGCGAAGGAAGTGCCTGAGGAAAGGATAAAGAAAAGAAGGGGCATGTGATGAGATATCATGCAATCATTAGCCCATGGGATAATAATCACTAACTTCCTTAGTTCAGTCTCCGCTTGCCTCTCTAGTAATAAAAAGTGGAACTGAAGAAGCAACTGGCTGTGTATTTCTAGAAGCAAAAAGTTATTTGCACTTGCAAGGAGATCTTCGAAAAAAGATCACTTGTACAAGCACAAGTTCAGGAAGAGAGCAGTCATTTTGATGTCGCATTTGTAACAGACGCAAGACTATCCCTGGAAACTTTATATTCACCCAAGAGGGCTGATGCTCTACTGATTAATACTCACAACATAGAAACATTCTGTCTTAAGGATTTGGGGGGGGGGAATCTTAAAAAAAAATCCTTTGCTGATGAGTATCATTTATGTTAACGAACTATACTTCATGTCTGACAGGGAATGAATGCTTTTGAACATTCCCAGCAGACAAGTTGCCTTTGAGCACAAGAGGGCCTGCACAAAAGTAGACAGCCTGGCAGGAGGGAGAAGCAGTCCCATTCATCAGCAATCCATAAACCTGTTGTTATGTGTGAAACTGAATCAGCTGCCTTGCTTATATAACACCTGGCCTCTAACCAACATTCTAGATAATTACACAAAAAGATTCAGTCAACAGTTATTTTTAGTTCAACGTATGAGAATTGCCTTGCGGAAAGAAATAGATTCAATCCTACATTCAGTTCTCGTGTTCAAAAGAAGCTTGCTGAATAATGGGCAAAACATGTAGACTGTTCAAACGGCTCAGTACTCAGAAGCATTTTGCAGCAACAGTAAACTCACAAAGATAGCAGGAGTGGATGACAGCATGCATGTGCCATTTGCCAGACTTGAAACCAACAGAGTGGAGCAGCATACTTCAAAAAGATGCAACTTTTGCCTAGGAACTCAGACAGGTAGCCCAATTCAACACAACTTCTTGCACAGTGATGCAGCAGTGCGATTGTGGAGTCTGCTGTATCTCATGTGGGAGTTTTGGCATCTGGAAGGCTCCTTGGGGTAAGGGAATATTTGTTCCTGTGCCGTGGAGAAATCCCATGCTGGCCTGCTGGGTCTCCTCAGATAGAGCTAATGCGCCAGCTCAATCACTGGCGCAAATTTGCATGGACCCATGTCAGGGGATCAAGGCCAAGAAAGGGGTTAGGATTTTGGTGTACCACTGTTGCTGATACTCCCCCCTTTCTAGTCCCGATCCACATTCCTCCCTCTCCCTATCACCTTCCCTTTCCACCCACCTCCCGCATCCCTCCCACCACCTGTGCAGACTTGCAAAGCTTGCTGCTTGTAGTGGCATCCAGGCTGGACACACCATGTGTCGTGTTTTGCGATGGCCAGAAAGCAACTTACATCAGAACACTCATTCCAGCTGCTTAAAGCCCAATTGGGCCATAAAACACTGTTACTCACTTATCCTGTCCCCAGAATGATATTTGTAACATAATTGCTTCAGATACAAAATTGCCTCGGCTGTACCTTTGACCAGCAGCTGGTATAGTAGCACTTATACTTACTGTAGAATCATAGAACGTTAGAGTTGGAAGTAGCCTTGGAGATCATCTGGTCCAACCCACTGCTCAGTCCAAGCAACTGCTTTAGCATCCCTGACAGGGGGATGTCCAGCCTCTGCTTGAAAACTCCAATGTGGGAGAGCCCAGTACTGCATGAGGGAAACTGTTTGAGTGCTGGTCAGCTCTCAGAATTCTACTCAACTTTGCACAATGTAAATTGTGCAAATAAACCTCAGTTGTATTAAAAAGCAAAGTTGATTACAGGTAAATGCATTTTAGCTACTTCAGACTGAGAACCTATTCAGTTGCAAACAAATGTTTGTGCTCTCGCTCTCTCTCTCTCTCTCAGAAAAAACTACTTTTGAATTATATTTGAAGAAGGGTTCACTACAACTTAAACCCATTGTTTAAGTTTTGACCAACAGAAAATATGGCCCAGTTCCATGCCCATTATCTGCCAGAACTAGTGTTCTGCTTCTGAAATGCACTTTTCAGCTGTTGCAAACAGCGATGGTTCAGCTAAGTGTAATATCAGCAGTAATCTATAACACTGTTCTTTACTGAGAAGTATAAAAATATTAATGCTAAATGCATTCCAAAAACATCCTAAGTGTTTGTTTGGTTATTAGGTATGCATTCAATCTCGATTTTGTAGAACTAAGATTTATTTTAATTTCCGTTGCTTAGAAGTTGTAGCATGTAGCTAAGATAGCGCAGAATACATATTTCTTGGAGGGAATTGGATGTGATGACAAATGCAGCTTTGCTGCAAATCATGGCAAGAGTTGATCCTCCTTCCTCCTCCTCTACCTGTAGGGTGTTCTTAGGGTGAACTACCACTGCTTTTGCTGGGACATAGAGGAGGAAATGCCTGATGTTGTGACATCACATTGAGCTGGTTCAGATGTTACTTTATCTTCCAGTGGGCCCCACACATTAAAAGATGTGCACCCTCACCATGCACACACATTGGGGTCTTCCCCTCACTTCACTTTTCAACACATGTAGTTGATCAGACAATAGAAGTATCATGTCAACTAGCTCATTTTATATGTTTGCATAACTGGATGTTATTGACAGAGGAGAGGAAACTAGAGGTCCATGTACAGCACAAACCTGAACTGCTTTTACAGTCATTCCCTCTCTCTAAGGAACTCTAGTTCCACAAGGACCTAAGGAATGTGTAACAGAAAATGTTCACCATGACTTATCATGGTATAAAATAGGTATGGGTATGTGCAGTGTAGATGCTGATCTAATCTTGGTTGCTATGGTACATCAAGCCCATCCTCAGGGAATCATAAGCATGGGGACTCGGCATGCAATTGTGTGGCATCAGGAACTATGAAAAAACCCAGTCAACCAACCTTCTGGCTGATTCATTGGAAATCCACTCTGAATAGCTGCAACTGTGTGGATAATATTTTTGTAAAATTACAGTTGAAGGAAAATGTGTTTGAGTTATTTTCATGATACCTTCACCTTACGCTACTTGTATGCATACCCACAACAATCAGTGATAACTAAGGGCACAATCCTAACCACGTCTGCTCAGAAGTCCTATTTTGTTCAGTGGGGCTTACTCTCAGGAAAGTGTGGTTAGGATCGCAGCCTTAAGTTCATACTGTGGTCTCCAAGGACATCATTTTTGCATCTCATCCAGTTGCATTTGGCATGGCTGTTGTACTTATTTGCCTATCACTTCTGCCTGAGCAAAAATGACATGGGTCAGCAAAGTCACCAAAGACAATAGTATTTCCCTGAAATGTCATTCTACATACAGTTGCCCAGAAAGTAACATGTTGAGAGCTAACCCAGGTGCAGATCAACATGGACTTCTGAATGCAATTCTGTAATTCTGTGCAACATAATAACCACTCTGCTAACGATATAGTATAATGAACATGAGGTTTTAATACGTTTTAATTTTTAAAAATAGCCTTTGAAGAATTAATATTTCCTCCTTGCCAGAGAGTTGAGAAATGTATCATCCCCATTTTATATAACACATACAGTGGAAAAACAAAGGATCAGATGTTCAACATCATTCAACTCTTATTAAAAATACTCAGGAGATGAAAATAGCCACAGAAAGAGCCTGTTGTCTTTCAGAGGTAGTCTTGTTCAGCCTGTGACAGCATGTGTTGAACAATGCATGAACTAACTTTGAGTGCCACTGCAAGCACATGAAAACCCCATTTGCAATGGTGTGCTTGAAGAGTCAGTGCATAATTCTGTGTGAGCCAATGTCTTCTGCATTGTTACCTCCTTGTATTGCATTGGCAGCTGGAAGTGAGAGCAGGCTGTGCCTGCCATGTCATAAGGGTGCAATGAGAATTGTTCCTGAGGACATCCAGCTCATCACTTCAACATTTCAACTGCAAACAGCACAGCATTGGCTTACATCGTTGTGTGCCTGCAGTTTAAAAGATTACAGTCACCACATAGAGTTGCTAACCACACAGAAGTGTTTCATATGTTATGTTTTCACATAAACTGTAACACATCTATTAGGCTTTACAATCTAATCCAAAACTGGATAAATAGGAAAGGGAGTGACAAAAACCCAGCATTGCTCTGGGGGATAATCTGTACCAAGAAGCATCACTGAAATAAAGACACACAGCCTAAATCTGTGCATGTCGACTCCAAAGTACGTCCCAATATAGTCAGTGGGGCTTACTCCCAGGTAAGTGTGGTTAGGATCACAGCCATAATTAATTATTTAGTGTCACAGCTTGATCCTGACAGCTGATGTGCATTTTCTGTTTCGGATATGCAGCTTGACTTCCACATATGATTCTCACATGCAGATGTACTATATGAACGGACTACATATATACCTTTTCAACTGCAAAACAGATACATCTGGCAAGTTCTCGTGTGACCTGTGGCGTCACTAGAGTTAGAGCATAAGTACAGCCCCACTGGATCAGGCCATAGGCCCATCTAGTCCAGCTTCTCACAGAGGCCCACCAAATGCCCCAGGGAGCACACCAGATAACAAGAGACCTGCATCCTGGTGCCTTCCCTTGCATCTGGCATTCTGACATAGCCCATTTCTAAAATCAGGAGGTGGCACATACACATCGTGGCTTGTAACCCATAATGGATTTTTCCTCCAGAAACTTGTCCAATCCCCTTTTAAAGGCATCCAGGCCAGATGCTGTCACCACATCCTGTGGCAAGGAGTTCCACAGACCAACCACACGCTGAGTAAAGAAATATTTTCTTTTGTCTGTTCTAACTTTCCCAACACTCAATTTTAGTGGATGTCCCCTGGTTCTGGTATTATGTGAGAGTGTAAAGAGCATCTCTCTATTCACTCTGTCTATTCCCTGCATAATTTTGTATGTTTCAATCATCACCCTGTGCAGGAGGCCAGTGCGTCATCCCCTTGATGGACCTCCTCCTCCAATGCAGTGGGCAGGGCAACGCCCTAGGCAGTGGCGTGTTGATCCACTGTTGACCTGCTCCTGCTGGTTTTCTGGCTATAACTTTTGATAGAACAGATATATTTAAGCTGGGTTTGTTTCATTGAGTTCTGCATGGAATTACACATTGAATGGTATACAACATGATGGTTTTATTAGAAAATTCAAAAAAGATTTTAAAAATTTTGGCCAGTAGTGGTGTCACAAACACACAACCCACGCACATCACCCATTGTGGCCCACACACTCTAAGCAACACCTCTGGGTATGACACATTTATTCACATTCATCATCTAATTCATTCTGTTTAGGGTTGGGAAATAATTTTTCCACAGCTCATATTGGTTTATGGGTTTTTGTTGTTTTGTTTTTTACCTTGGCTTTCTCCTGAAGCAAGAAGTTGGGCTCCTCTGCATGAAGAAACTAAACTGATTCTTTTACTGAACTGTTCCTCCAGCTGGGCAGACAACTTTGACATGGCATACTTTGTTCTCCTTCCATATTTCTCCTTATGGAAGTACGCTATAAATCAGTTGTTTGACAATACAATTCACAAATCTCCTTGTGGATAAATGGTAAAATGTGGACTATGTGGTATTGTTTTGAAATGGGTTCAATGCTGGATGAACAGCCATTCCCATTGAATGTTCTTAAATGGCTCCACTTCAGCCTGGAGGGAAGTATTGAGTGGAATGCCTCGGGGCGTGTCTTTGGCCCTGTGCTGGTCATTATTTTAATACCTGATGTGGATGTGAGGGATAGAGGGAAAGCTTATCAAATTTGCATATAACATAGGTCAGGGAGAAGGGGGGTAGCTAACATCTTGGAAGGCAGACCCAGGGGACAATCCTAACTTGTGCTGTGCTGAATCCAGTGCAAGTTTGGGACCGACTGCAGGCCAACCCAGGGCAGGGAGAAACATTTCCCCTTACCCTTTGTCATACTGCAGCAGCCCCAATGGGTCTACTTGGATCTGTGCCACCTGATGAAGTGGAACAAATCTGAGCAGCCCAGCACTGCCCTGGGCCGCCCAGGAACAGGGTCAGGATCTGGCATAACTGCCGGATCCTGGCCCCACCTCCTGCTCCCCACCCAGCTGCCCACGTTCCCGCCTGCCGCCCACCCTCCCCCTGCCCCAAAATGCCTCCCTCCCACCTCCTCCCCACCTTCCCACCTTTACAGCATTTTTGTGACACTCCCAGGGAGTGTCTGGAATTTGTGTCAGCCCGTGCCAGTTAGGATTGGGCCCTCAAGATTCAAAATGATCTTGGCAGGCTTACTCATTGGGCCCATACCAACAAGATGAAATTCAGCGGAGGCAAAGATCTGTTTGTTTTAGTGGACTGCAACTTGAGCCAGCAGTATGATGAGTCTGCAAAAAGAAAAGTAAATGTACTGCTGGGCTGCATTACTAGAGGCATAGAGTTCAGATCACAAGTTCTAATAGTTCCACTCGATACTGCACTAATCAGATTTCACTTGGAATATAGCAACCAGTTTTGGGCACCATGATTTTAAAAGGATGTTGATAAGCTGGAGCAGTTTCAGAGAAGGGTAGCTAAGATGCTTAGGGTTCTGGAACCCAAATCCTAAGAGGAATGGTTAAAAGTGCAGGGTATGTTTAGCCTGGAGAAGAGAAAACTAAGGGGAGATATGACTGCCATCTTCAAGTATTTGAAGGTCTGTCATACGGAAGAAGAATTTAACTTTCTACAGCTTCTGAGGGCAAGGCTGGAACCAAAGGGTTGAAACTACAAGGAAGTGGATTTCAGCTAGACATCAGGGAGAATTTCCTAAAATTCTGTGTTCTATGATGATGGTGATGATGATGATTCTTGTTGTTGTTGTTGTTGTTGTTGTTATTAACTGGAAAGTTCACAAAGCAGTTTACAGAGAGAATCAAACAACTTATGGCTCCCTGTCCCAAAAGGGCTCACAATCTAAAAGGATGCAAACAGACACCAGCAGACAACCACTAGAAAAGACAGTGCTGGGGTGAGGAGGACCACTTACTCTCCCCCCGCTAAATAAAAGAAGAGCGCCCACTTAAAAAGTGCCTCTTACCCAGTTAGCAGGGGTTATAATAATTATAATCATTATAGGGTGCAATCCTAACCCCTTATTTCAGTGCTTTCCAGCACTGGCATAGCGGTGCCACTTGGGCGTGCGCTGCATCCTGCAGTTAGGTGTCACTCACGGAGGCCTCCTCGAAGTAAGGGAATGTTTGTTCCCTTACCTCAGAGCTGCATTGCCCTTATGCCAGTGCTGGAGAGCACTAACATAAGGGGTTAGGATTGCGCCCATAATCATATAATTAATAATCATATAAATAATAATAGTTATAATCATTAGCAGAAATGGGAACATATGGAACTGAGGTGGTTAAATGCATTGAGATTAGGAAGATTTACACAAGGAAGAGTGTTTAGCATTAGAGCAGTGTTTCCTAAACTGAGTCATGCCTGAACCATGGAATCTAGCCTGGGGAATCACGGAATCCTTGCAAAAAACCCACTATACAATCCCTTTACAATGTAAAGGATTGTAGCCTACTGGGGAGCTGTGGCCAATGGTCCAGTAGGTCCAGGGAGCTACCAGTCAAAAAAGTTTGGGAATCACTGAACTAGAATATTAGAACTTATAAAGATAATTTTTTTTTAATGCTCCTGGTTTATTGTATATAGAAGATTGCTGTTGCAGGACTTTTAACAGATCACAGAATCCTTTCCTTCTTTCATCTGTATATACTTAAGCCACAACAACAGCACTTGCTGATCTAGGAACTAGTATGCAAAAATTTAGCCTTATTGGATAAAATCTTTCTTTATGACCCTCAGTCCTGTGGCTTTTCCATAATAGGTTAATTCTCTGACAAATCCCATTTTCTGCCAAGAATATTACATAGAAGATGCCAAAATACATACTGTTCATATCATACTTGGAAATTTCTTCCAATAAAAACGTCAAGTATGGATGTTGGCTTTGAGTGCTCAATGCAGCGTAGTGTATCTGCATAAGTTTAATTAGTTCAGCATATAAAAATATAAGGTTTGCCCTTGGGCAAAGTGCTAATGTGTATTGTGGAAAGAAGTTTTACAATGTTCTATATTCTATAGAATGCCGGATGTAATCCCTACTGTGAATTAGGAACCTTATCCAAAACGTTGTTTAAAAAAAGTTCTAGCTCTCATAGTTTTTCTTCTATACCTGATAACATGTGGGTTATTTGATATTAAATTAGGGAATAACCCAGTGTATAGGTAAGTGTACCAAGGGCAACTTCACATCCAACCCAGCTTGATGACCTACATGCATGGGTCATCAGAGGGATTCTCATGGATATGCATCTCAGTCACCTGTGGAATGTGTCATATGCAGCACACATACATCTCTATGCAGAAACATGCTGCCTATGTTTTTTTAGATTGTGAGCCCTTTTGGGACAGGGCGCCATTTAGTTATTTGATTTTTCTCTGTAAACCGCTTTGTGAACTTTTAGTTGAAAAGCGGTATATAAATACTGTTAATAATAATAATAATAATAATAATAATAATAATAATAATAATAATATGTTATTTGTTGATCCCTTGTGGTGACTGTATATTGTAGGAGAGACACACACTCCTGACAATGTGTTTTAGGTGTAATGTGGGGGAGGGGGGAGAGGGACTTGCTCCATATTCCACTACATATGCAGGCTACATGTCATGTCTATACGTAAATCAGTCCATTATCTCATTGAAATCAATGTAATTTAAGAGTGCATAACAACTGTGTATTAACATTGACTCTTAGACTTGAATGGGAATTATAATGAGCAGCACTGCTACCAGTTTCTCAGCATGTTCTACAATCCTTACAGACCTTCCCTTTCCCATCTGCCTTTTCAGTGAACAACTTATATGTGAGAAATGCTCAAAATTCTGAATTCTGTTATATGGAAAGGAAATAGGCTGTCTCAACTGCATAATACAACCTGCCACAGAATTTGGTACACACAGTGGAAAATGTTGAACTTTTAGAACCCAATCTTATCCTCCCACCTTTCTGATGCACTTGCGCTATATTTGGTGGAGGGGGGGGAACATGCTGGACTGGGAGGCTTTGGAGGGAAAAGGGGAATTATTTTCGCCTATCCCTCTGTACCTCTCTGCAATGGGTCTCCATAGACCTGTACCAACTCTGTAGCTGACACAAGCCCAAGAGAGAAAGGGGCAAGAACAGTTCTGATATTTATGGAAATAAATTATTGAAGAGAAGAGGAGATATACTTACTAATCTCTCAAGGAGGGGAAGCCCATCCACTCGGCAAGATAATGTGGGTTGCATCAGCTGCAAATTGGAGGGGAAGCAAATTGGGAAGGTGGCAGACATGCTATTTACCCCCAGTCTGCTGCTGCCGCCACATCCCTCCAACCTGCCATGGGTGCAGTCTGAATTGATCCACTTTCTACCTGCTCAAAGTGAGCAGAAAGTGGATCATGCACCTCCTACCTTCCTTCAGGCATAGTTTCTTCAGGCATGGAAGTGTAGAACTTCTGGTTTGATTCGTAGGGACTGCACAAAGAGGTTCCTTCATGTGTACAATCCCTTTAAATCAAAACCGAAGACCTGCACTTCTGCAACTGAGGAAACAATGCAAGAAGCCCTGTGAGTGGCTGGTTTTATTTATTTACAATTGTGATTGTTGTATATTGTTATTTATTTACAAATCATTTACTATTTTGTAATTGTGCAGAAGCAGCAGACCCAAAGTGGTGTTCTGGGTCATGCCATCTCTGCTCTCAATTGCCAAAATATATGCAGTATTATTAGCATAACCCCCTCCTTGCATTTCTGTTTATCCAATTCAGGACAGATATGTCTGATTTTCAACATGACATCAGTGAAAAAAGAGAAAACAGCTTAAACTCTCTTTCTTTTCTTTAGGTCCCAAAGCAGTGGAAGCACACAGCCAAAAATTTGAAGTGTACACCACCAAGGGGGTTTTGTTGTTTTCTGCAGATGACAATGAGGTGGTGGTTGGAGCCGAGAGACTGAGAGTTTTAGGTAAACAATCTTTGACAAAACTTCTCTCACTTATATACATATTAATTCCTTTGAAAGTGTTTTATGTGTTTGATCTCCTTTATGGTGCTTGTGAAAGTATTTATGGTACTTGAGAGAGATAGTCAGATGTTTTTCACTATTCATGGAATTTGCATCTTCATGTGCTCTTGACCTTCAGAACTGACTGAAATTCCTACAGCAGAAGAAACACCATAAATCAGCATCAGAATTTGTGCAGTTATTGGAAATATTGGCAGAGGAATGCAAAATAGGATGACCTAAAAGAATGGTGTGCTGCTTTCTTAATGGGAGTGAAGAATGATGAGAAGCATAGCTTAGATCTACTTGTTGGGACAGAACCATAATGCCTCCATTTGCAAAAATTTTCTAGCAACCCATGTAGGATTGGACTGTACTAGAAAGCACTTAGTGACAGCAGAAGACACTTCACCTGTTGCAAAATGGCTGCCACGCAGCGCTCTATCAGCAGCCATTTTGGGAATGCTGCTTCAAGAGGCGGCAGTGCTCCCTGCTTATTGTCAATTCCTACCACACCCACTGGTGCAGGTATAGTAGTAGTGGGGGTGGGAAGGAGCCAAAATATGGTGGGAGGGAGAGGAATGGGGAAAGGAAGGCTGTGGGAGGGGGTGGATCCAGCCATGATAGCACGCACTGAATTCTATCCCCTCTGTCAGCAGCCTTCCTACCCCCTTTCTTTTGTAGGACTTGCACCAGCTATAGAGCTGACTCAAGTTCAAAGAGATTCATTGTGGAGTGGGAGACTTACAGAGGAGTAATTCTCCTTTCCCCTCTGGATTCTCTCCCCCCCCCCCCCGAATACAGCTCACTCATTTTCGGTTCTACTGTGTCAGTGGGAGAGGATAGGATTGGGCGCTAAACTATATATTTTAAATTGCTTTATTTAGACAAGCAGTATTTTGTGACTTTAAAGGTACTGTAATCCACAGACATTTTACTTTCATTCCATGCTGATCACATGTACTTGTCTGTTATTTAGTTAAACTGCTTTGGTGGAGACAAGAAAGTTTTGAAGATATATCAGCCTTATTTTATGTCTCCTTTTAGTCTCTAGAACGTAAAAAGAAGGGAATATTGTCACAGTTCTGGTGCTGTTTTTATTTATGTGTGCAGCAGAATGTTTCTCAAGGCTTTATCTAACTTAAGCAGAGGCATCAAAGGAGAAAAGAGGCAATGACATCAGAACAGAGGTTATACATTGTCTAGGATTTTTAGTAACCTTGAGAGAAGACTATTGTAGATGGTGCTTGTTTTTTTTTTCTTCCTCACTCCCTTCTATAGCCTCATTTTGTCCCTTAACATATGGGGAGAAGATGCCATACTATATTTCTTCTGTCTCTGTTTGAGCTTAGTCCAACAAGTCCAGAAAGAAATCTTCTAATCACTTCTTTCGGCACTGGCAACATCCAAGTGATGCTGCCGCCAGAGTGACACTTATCGTTCCAGTGTAAACAATCTTGACTCATTCCTGTTATTGCTATACATGTCCTTGTTGTAACAGGAGAAGTATAAGACTGCAGTCTGGCATGAAAGTCCTCCTGGAGAGGTTAGAGCAGCAGTTATTGGGCACGTGATGTGCTCTTCATCTTGTTAATGATAATTACTTTCTACCGTTTGTACTCTGTTCAAAGCTGGATCTCAAAGTTTGTTCTCTGAAGCAGCTCTGGAGTCTTAAAGTGACAAAAGCAATAAAGCTGACTCTCTTTGAATTCTTAGCGGCTTTTCCAGCAGCAAAGCACTGGAAAGAAAAAAAAATAGGCAATCTGAAAATTAGAACATTAAAAATAGGAGGCAGTAAGGCATTTTTTTTTCTTTCAGACTACCATCTGTGCTGTGTATAAAACAAATGATGCACCCTCTTGTTGTGGGGGAGAGAAATTAAACATTTACAGTGTCTCTACATTCTGCTGAGATTGGTGGGAATACTCCCATTGACTTTAATGAAACTTTAAGTATCATTAATTTCAAAGAGACTTGTACATGCGTAGGATTGCAACCATAAGGATAAGAAAATGGCCAATCTTTCCAACCTTTCCTCGTCCAAGTACTAAAATGTTTCTTGAATTATTGTTCTTATCTTTTAAAATTAAAATTACTAAAAAATATTAAAAACCGTACAATATATTAAAAGACATAAGAACATAAGAACAGCCCCACTGGATCAGGCCATAGGCCCATCTAGTCCAGCTTCCTGTATCTCACAGCGGCCCACCAAATGCCCCAGGGAGCAGATAACAAGATACCTGCAGATAACAGATAACCCACCAAATGCGGCCCACCAAATGCCCCAGGCACCAGATAACAAGAGACCTGCATCCTGGTGCCCTCCCTTGCAAGACATTTAAACTTTTTTTCTGATGAAAGTTTTTGAGATCTTGGAGGAAATTCAGGTGACAAAGATCACAGCCCTGCTGTGAGATTTCTTTGACAATTTTGACAGCTGTCCCATGTGAAGCAAGAACCATAAGTGGACAATCCTAGCATAAGATCTTTGTCCTACCAACAGCATCAATGTAAAGTGCCTGAAAGTTATGTTGCAGTCAGGGTTGCAACTGAAGGCCAACTGAAGCAGTTACTTCTGGCAGCAGATTTGTGGGGGAGGCCATATTTGTCTGACTGCAAGCATCTTCCTTCTTGCACTCCCTGGAATGGAAAAGGAAGAGAGGAACAAAGAGATAGGGGAGGAGAGAGCTAAGCTAGAATATTGGAGTGAGAGGAACAGAGGATGGCACATTGTCAGTTATGGTGGGGGCAGCATTTGGCATGTTGCCTCAAGCATCAGGTAATCTTGGGTCAGCCCCGGTTGCAGTGATGCTTTCCTTTCTTCCAGGTGAAAACCAAGTAACAGGATTGACAGAATTACAATTTATATAACATTAACCTGTGAGAGACAACAAGCCTCATGATCTAGATGAGAGAATATACTTCTGTAATATCATGCAAGGCATCTGTTTTAACTTTATCCTCTGTAGAAAATTTAGCTTTCAGTGAATTGCTGAGAAATATTACAGCCCATCCCTGCTCCTTCTATAAACAGATACTTCAGACAACTGGCACGATCAGGGCTAAATACTTTTGCTAGCACTAAATATATGAAATTACATTGCCACTGCAAATTTAAAAAAATTAAGAGTAAAGAAAACTGCTGAAATTCTTAGGATGAATTCAGTCAACCCTTTTGAATTCACAATCTTGGACAATCATTTATCTGAAAGGCTTTAGTGTTTGATGGCATCCATGCTACCACATTTTCAGCATGCGCAACTTTATAGCATTTGGAAAATCTAGTAACTGTGGAATCTGACATGCGTGTATAGCCTTTTATTAATCCTAATTCTGCATGAGTACCTTCTGAAAAGTGACGTCAGAGATCATGGTCAGTCCAAAGTGATCTTCTGAATCCAATCCTATATTCTGTTCTCAATGAGGTAGTATAGTCCATGTTAATGAGTAGGTACCACATAAATAGGAATTTCACAGAACCAAAGGATACATAGCCCTTTACCCTGAGAAAAATTGCATATCTGTTCATGTGATGAGCTGAACATTTCTGGAGAGAAACCTTTCTGGAGTGAATGGACAAGGTAAAAATCCATTGGTCCTGCTTATATCTTCACTGGCAGATTCAGAAGATGTAGTCAGCTGATAAGTTGTTTTTTAAATAAATAAAGGGACATTTTGCAGGCTGTGTGTTGGGTATTGGTGGGACTTCAAAATCTTCCTTGTTCCCCTCTATCAGTATTACATGGTACCTGGAGCAAAGAAAGAAAATTCTGAGAAGTTTGCTGTCCTGATGGCCAGGGTTGCTGCCCAGGGCTGGATTCCCCACAATTGGTGTATGAATCTGAGGATCAGGTAGAATTGGGAAATCCTTGGGCACAAACCCAGGATTCCCCTTCTTCAGAAACTCCTGTGCAGTGAATACCCCAGGAATTAGTCAGCACCCCCTCCATGCCTGGAAGATCCATCCCTGCCCCTCATCTGGGTTCATAGGACTCTTTGGAGGAATTTACAAGGGTACCACAGTTCCCCCTTGACCATAAGAATCAACAACTGTGAAATCAGGTGATTCCCCTTTGCCATAGGAAATCAACAGCTGTTTATATCATGGTGGACTTCCCAGGGGAAGGAGAAATCCTTACAGGGATCATCCCATCCATAAGATTCACCAAAGTGCTTGCTTTGAGTGATGGGCTGGGGAAAATAGCAAACTGGCAACTGAGCCAGTTCACCAGCCCTGGCCTTTGCTCCATCTTTTTATCACTCACTGTCTTGGAGAGAAAGTGAAGAAATTATTGGGGAGGCTTGCATACTCCTTCAGAGCTGCTTCTTCTAAATGACGGTGTGGAGCATTTTGGAACAATTCTCTCCACTGCCAGTTTAAAGCAAGCACTGTTGGTAGAGGACAACTACAAGGACTGTGGATGCGGCATAGCACTTTGGCATGGGTCACGACTGAGTGCAGGTACTGCCACGCGCACTTTTAGGGGGATGACAGTGCTGCCTGGGCACAAAATTGGCACAAGCTATTTCTGCTGTCTTACATGTTTCAGCAGCTATATAAACCTTAGTCAACTTCACAGATCCGCTGAAACAACATTCAAGTCTGTTTGAATACTGCATCTAGCCTAGTCTGTTCTGTCATCATTGCGGACCTGTCCAGGGTCCTGACTTTCAGTGGAAATTCCTGAATTCTTGGAAGCTGATGGAAGCCCTGTTCTTCTGACTGATCACACCATGTCCCTTTGTGCTCCCAGACCACTCATGACTGCCGAAGTAGAATACCTCTTCATAGTACATTTACTTCAACCTCTGACTGACCAAAAAGTAGAACACTGAGCTGTGGATTTGAATTTCCTGTGCCTTTGTACTATAGTCAACAGCACTGAACAGTTTAATAATACAATTAATTGGTTAATATATTAATCATAAAAAATACATAAATTGGTGATGCAATCCTAACCCCTTATGTCAGTGCTTTCCAGCCAAATAGATGGCACAGCTCTGGCTACTAGACTGGGGTGCAGTCCTAACCCCTTATGTCAGTGCTTTCCAGCACTGACTTAAGGGCAGTGCAGCTCTGAGGGAAGGGAACAAACATCCCCTTACTGTGAGGAGGCCTCCGTGAGTGAAACCCAACTGCAGGATGCAGCACACATCCCATTGGCACCGCAATGCCAGTGCTGGAAAGCACTGACATAAGGGGTTAGGATTGTGCCCTCAGATGTATATATATGTACAAGAACGTTTGATGCTCCTGCATTTGTTATAAATCATTTAGATACATATTTTAGGGTTTAATCCTAACCAACTTTCTAGCACTGAGGTAAGGGCAATGCAGCTCCAAGGTAAGGGAACAAACATTCTATTACCTTGAGGAGGCCTCTGTGATTGCCACCCAACTGCATGATGCAGCACATGCCCCACTGGCATGGCTATGCCAGTGCTGGAAAGTTGGTTAGGAACGAGCCCTTAGCCATATGAAGATGGCATTCTAATGCACAATTAAATGTAGTTTGGTTCTGTTGGTTTTCAAGGAACTTTGTGCAGACGCAGTGATTAAGGTTATTTTCATAACAAGAAATAGCTTATCTAAGACCAGTGAAGCAGTAGTCTAAGGCAGACTAATGGTTAATTGTTCCAAATGTGGGATACATGACTCTTGAAAAAATGAATCCTTTACTCATTGTCCCAGATTTCCCAGATCCATATACATGAGTGTTTAAGCATATGTCTCTATTTTGTTTCCCTGCAGAAAACTGTGCTTTCTGCAACTATAATAATGTATAGTATTTCCCTAAGTGGAGACTGCAAAGCAACAAGATTTAAGGATTTTACCTGCAGAGTGAATTTTGCTTTGCTTTAGGTTTGATGGAGGGGTCCGTCTGATGCATTCTGGAGCATCTCTCTATTACTTCTAAAATAAACACAAGACTTACTAATTGCAGTTGCAAAATGAGGTGCCTCAAATTAAATTCATAAATTGTTTTGCAGATAAAGACATCTCCAGCTTCTCCTTTTCATTTCCTTGAAAATGAAACAAATTCAAATCATCTTTTAAAAAAAGTATCTAAGAAACGCTTTAATAAAAGAACATTGAAAAATTGCTTTTATATACATTAATTACCAATTTCTTTTAATAACACAGTGAACATTATAGTACTTATAAACAAAGGATAATCATAAAGCATTATTCTAGCTGCTAATTAGCTCTATTTATTCTCCAGATTAGTTTTTAAATGTGCCCTCTAGATGCCACTTGATACTAATTACCAGAGTTACATTATTATCGCTATGCAAAAGCATTTTAATTAAATGTAAAGCAATTTAAATTAGCATAAGTTTCTTTAGAAATTAAAGTGTGGTCAAATGCTCAATTTAGCCTTTTAAGATGACTAAACCAGACATGCCGGTATCACAGTTCTTAAAGGTTATGTTAGCTTCTGAGAGATTGTAACCAAGACCCAAAGATATATGCTTGTGCAGGAGAGATCTATACATGACTGAAAAATCATTTATTTTATTCAGCAGTGCCTATTGCTGAAAAAACAAGCTAGTTTTTAAACTGTGCATTGACTTGTCTCTTCAGCAGTGCATCAAAGGAAACTTCATGCAAACACTTCCCTAGGTTCTGGCCTTTGTTTTAGAAACAGTGAAGTCAGGGTGTGATTTTATATATTGGTTGTTTTCTCTTGTTATGGGTTTTTGGTACTGGGAGAAGAAAAGTAAGATGCAATTAAACAAATCAATAGTGTGTTGATCATGTTGACACGCGTTGTTCCATCTAAGCTGCACTGCCATGCAACTTGAAGCCAAGCTCCAAGCTTTTCAGAGCTGCATATGACCCCACAAAGGGCCATTGCCAGTTTGGATCTCTGAATGACAGAAACAGAGAGCATATGATTGCCTCCCAGGAAACATGATGATTGACGGGAGTTAAAGGACAAGAAGGCACTTACTTTGTTTTATAGTCAGTAATCTAGAGATCTGATGGTATGTAACATTGTTTGAATTCCGTCCCACCTAGTTTCTCCCCCTCTCCTCTCCTGCCTCCCATGCTGGCTTACCTGCTCTGGCGGGTGGCCAGCACTGGGACCGCATGCGCAGGAAAGATACAGTCCCACCGGTATGCTGGCAGTGTGTGCTTTACTGCTGCTTAAGCCTAATGAAGCATCCCATTAGGATTGGGCTGTAAGTGTGCATAGATGTAGGTATTGTTTTAAGCAACTGTTTTCCATCTTCTCTCTGTGTGTGCAAACTTGTGTTCACAAGAACTGCAAGCTCCTTCCTTCCTTCCTTCCTTCCTTCCTTCCTTCCTGCTTCTGAGAAATAATTTGCATTGCCCTTCATACATTTCAGCTTGGACTGGAAGAGGACATGATTTAATATAAATGTGATCTTTATATAAATCATGCTGCTGTCTTGATAGTTTTGCATCTACAAATATTTCCGCTCAGATTTTTTATTGCACTGTGTGTAGGGGAGGAAAAAGCATTATGTCTTTATTCATGTTTATCAGACTGATCAAGCAGCAAATAAAAACTCTGTACAACTTGTTCAAAATTTGTACTAAATTCTTTATGTGTCTTTTATATAGTAGGTTTGGTATGATAAAGACAAAATCTACAAAGTATAGAATAGTGGTACATATATGAAAGCTCCCTCCAATTTTTTAAGTCTGTAGCAGTGGTTCTTAAACTGTGGATCACAATCCACTTGTGGGTTGTGACCTGATTTTTGGTAGGTTGCAGGGCTGGCACAACCCGGAAACTGCAAGGTATTCTGGACTGTGTTGTGCCCTAGACTGCCTTGTGGCTTGCACAAGACCCACTTTGTTGGCTGTGTCACACCATGTTATGCCCCAGAATGCCTTGCATAGTTGCATTCTTGGGCACAACCTGAATTTTGGCATGTTGACTTTTGGACATACATTTTTATAGAATATCTGTGCTGGTCTTGAAAGAGATGATTTCACTTTCTGACTCTTAGAAATAGCTATTTCTTTGTTTGGGTGTTTTGTACTTCCTGATTACTGCTCATAATGGGTCAAATCCAAAGTTTGGACCTTGGGAACCTCTGTATTCAATCTAATTTTCTCAAATTCATAATGTATAAAACAAATTATTCATAATAGCTGACAATTTGAAAAAACTGCCATAGTTTTTTTCAGTTTCAGTTCAAAGCCCTTATATTTTGAAGATCAAACTCAGAAATAATTTTTCATGTAAAACTTTACCTCTAACTAATGATGACAGCTCTGAAGAGTAGAAAGATTCCTGAAGGAGTGATGTAATACCTGGGCATTTAGTTCTAGGGCAAATTCCAATTTTACTATTTTAAAATATCTACAAGTTTTTGCAGAGAAATCTTTAAAATAGAAGGTCACGAAGATGTCCACGGGATTCATTCCAGAATTAGAAGCAAATACAAAATGTAAGCCAGGTAAATCTGTCATAGTTAAGGAGGAACTATGGAGGAAAAAAAGTTTCAGCATTCATTCTGAAGTCTTTGCTTTGTCTTTGATTCTGTGACCTAACAATTTCATTGTCAATAAAAGCAGAATAATGACCCTTGTGACAAGCAGGTGCTTAATGAATAAGCTTGACCTCAGGGCAGCAAAGGCACCACAGCCTGGAAATATTGGACTGATTTGACTTCAAAAACAGGGCTTTCTTCCCTCTGTGCTGTTGTTTCTTCTCAAGCATTTCCACAAAGGAGATTTGCAATACAAACAAATTTCATTAATAAACATAACCATAGCCATAGACTGCAGCTAGATAATGAGCGAGACACACAGTGATCCTTGCCCTGACGTACTTCAGTGTTATTAGCTTTCTGACAAAGGCGTCTCAACAAACGAAGGACAGCCAATGTCTTAGTAGTAATTGAATGGGCATATCCAACAAGGAACATTCAGAATGTTAAAGATTGAGGGTGCTGGTCTCTGCCATTACCAGTTTTGTCTTCTATTTTGGTCAGTAATAAACTTTGATGCTGTTACTTTTTCTTCTGACTTTTCTTCTAAATAAGACCAGCCCAAGTCAAATAGAACCATCTCTTTACTTTTTGTTCACATGGTTGAGCCTACTGGGAAGAGTTCATTGAAACTTCATTGTCTCTGGTAATGCATTATACAGAGTAATATTGAAATAGCAATACCACATGTATGACTAACTGCCATCATGCAAACTGAGTGTGAAAACAGAGTGTGAAAAGAGAGTGTCTGTCTACCTCTACTGTCTTCATGTCTCTGTTTCCACAAAAGCAGGTGGGTTTCCCAGAAATACTCAGGATTAAGGAAATGAAGGTTTTAGGGAGTAAGGAAGGAAGGAAGAGGAAACTTGGGGAGATCAGTATGAAAGAAAGCGAGAGGTGTTTCTGAGGTTTGGTGAACGTTTGTGGCTGAAGAGTGGCTCTTTGTAGCCTGAACCAGGGGCTACAGGCTGGAGGTGATCTTATAGGCAGGTCATGAAATCATTTCACCCTATTACTTGTGATGGGGAGCTCCCACCAAACAAAAAAAAACTCTTAACTCTTGTTCCAGGCCTCCAAAAGGGGGATTCTCAATTTTCTCAGAGTCCTTGATGGATCATTAAAAGGGGGGGGGGGGTTGTTCAACACTGAGGTTGATCTCAGACCTCCCCTAAAACAGTGGAAAAATAGACCAGATTTACTGACATACAAACTGTATACAGCAGAGAGAGAGAGAGAGAGAGAGAGAGAGAGAGAGAGAGAGAGCACCACAAGCACTAAGCATCTTGTCAATGTTACTAGACATGAACAAGCTCTAGCATGTGATCAGATAGTAGTCTGATGAGGACATGTTGAGAGGTTTGGCCCACAAAGGTTAGTGGACCAGCCCACCCTGGCTTGGCTTAGCTCAGTTGCACTCAGGAAGATAGAAGAAGAGAGGGGTTAGGGGAAACGTCTTAGGAAAGGGGGAGCAGGTTGTTACTGATCCTGGGCCCCGGCTGGCACTGTAATCCTTGGATGGCACCTAGGATTGGGGGGGACAGGACAGGATGCAGCATCAGTGGGTTGATTTCCCACAGACCAGCAGCAAGGCAGGATAGTGGGAGAAGAACAAAGAACATGGGTTCTAGAGTTTTTATCAACTCTTTCCCCCATCAAATCCTATAGGCTCTTTGTGGAATGAACTAATCAAGAGATCCTCTTTTGCTGATTTAGGAAGCTTGCTGAGTTCTGCCTTTGTCTGTCACACCCACCTGAGGGTTGCAGTGGCTAGTTTGGATGTCTGTTGTCTAGTAAATGTGCCTTCCTTATTCAATTATAATCATGAGGTTGCAAAGACTGTTGGGAGTCAGGAGTTGGTGTTCTGTTTAGCTATCTCCCCTCCATGCCCACACAAGTCAGGATCTCGTATGTGGTGGCTGTGCTCACAAGGATGGAATTTGCTGTTCCAGTGGGACATTTCATTTGGGAGCCAGTAAACACTGTTTGAATTTTAAGCTACATTTAATATTTGGAACAGAGTTCAGCCTGATAAAATAATTTGGGGGAGAGATAACACAGGCCTACAGAACTGAGGGTCAGAAAAGTTTTTCCCAAACTTTATGGTGGTTTGATAGGAATTTGGGGTGCCGATTCAAAAAATGGCATCCGTTTTGCCCTATCACATCTAGTTTTGGAGATATAACCTCATTAGTGAATGGTTCAAGCAGCTTCCTCATGAGGAAGCCATGGTGTAGGCTTCCTCACAAGGAAGCTGTTTGAACTATTCACGAAAGAGGCTATGCCGTGTCTCCAAAACTAGACATGATAGGGCAAAACAGATGCCATTTTTGGAATCAGCACCCCAAATATACCCAGGAATTGCTGTAACATTTAAGGAAGCAAAATGCGTGTTGGCCTGTGTGAGTTCCCTGTTCATCAAAATGGTGGCCTTACTGGCCTATAGACCTGATGTTATCTATCCATGCAGTAGCCGCATTAGGTCTGGCCCATGCTCTCTAGGCAGCCACTTGGTGCCTAGTACACACACACGCACGCACACGCTTCTGTGTTTCCTATGTTCCTTGAAATAAAAAGGAATAAAATATTGACTGTGTAGCAATTCCTGCACACTGCAGTCACAATCCTTATCATTATCCTCCCCATCCCTGCTATTTCACTTTTTAAAAAAATCACATGCAGACACACACACATACAAGGATACCATGAATTTAATAGAATGTGTCATTTGACTCTTAGTCAAGGTGGTGTTAGTCAAGGATGCACTACAGTGTGTGTATGGGGCGCATGTGTGTATTTTTAATTCAATGAGATTTCTAATTTGTTTTCTATTAGGATTCTGATATAATACAGAAATGACAAAAAAGAATTAAACCAAAGCAACATACATGATCCAATATATCTTTCTAGATTTTGTAAACCTTAATCCTGTTTTAAAAAGAAGAATCAAGTAACATCAGATTTATATTGATTTGATGTCATAGCAATTTGCAAAGGAACATAGGGTAGTTTTTCCAAATCCAAATGCAAGGCAGATTTATTCTATTTTCCTTGAAACTCTTTCTCCCAGGCCCTCTTGACACATAATCTGCTTTCAGAGGTTATTCTCCTTGGTAACTTTCTGAATGAACCATTTCAGATTTTGTGGGCATGTGTGCTGCTTTCTATAGAAGAGCATGTACTAGCAACCAGTCTAGTCAGGAAAGAGCTTGAATATGCTTAAAAAATACTATTGCTGTTGCTGAAGCTTGGAATTGATATAGATCAGGAAACTAATGTTCAATGCCTGAGTGTAATAATAAACTGAGGGAAAGCATTCTGCCCCCTAATTTCTGTACCATGACATGAGACATTCTCCTCATGTTGTTCTTATATTTCATGGGGGATGCTGAACCACAGAACATGATGCTGAAACTCTTTGGGCCTGTATTTTTGTGAATTCTGTATCCATGCATTCTTTTTGTAGTTCACCAGTTCTGCCAGCTTATTATTTTTAATGATGTGAACCAAGGTGCCTCGGGGTGCTGCTTCTTTGCAAAGCCAATAAAGCTGAAGTCGACAGAAGTGCGGTTTATTAAATGCTGCCTTGTCGTTGCTCTGCATGTGTGTATATGTGTACCCGTATGTGTGTGTGCTCTGTTCTTATTCGATTACTGCTAGTCAAACTGAGGAGGCAGATACAAAGGAAAAAAATTGCACAGTACTGTACCTCATTTTTCAAATATTGCTTTAAAATTACTGTAGTACTTGCAGCTGTCACTGCAAAAGGAAGGGGGATACTTTTAGTAGTATTATAGTGTGCTTCTTTTCAACGCATGCAGCCCTAGTTCACTTCTTAGATGACAGTGATTCCTTCACATATGCAATTTGTGTTGGCCTCTAAATATGATGTCATGGTTTCCCATCCCCATGTGATTTATGCACTTCTAAATTATCAATACCTGCTTTTCTGTTACCTCTGGGATGATCAGCTGTGTTCATGCTATGTGGATTTTTTAAAAAAAATGCTTTTATGCAGATGCAATTCTACCTTCTTCATGTATTCAGTATGCACATTGACTAAAGACATGGAGATGGAGCAGGATTTTTTGACCTGGGGAAGGGGGAATAACAGGCAATTGAGGACTTGGCAGAATGGGATGCAATTTCCCCTTCAAGACAGGCAAAGCTAAAAAGGAAATTCATCCAGTTCAAATTGGGGTCATCGTGGTTGAAAGAATGGGGGGGGGTTAGAATTTAGAATTCCCCCTACTCGAATACTTCATCCCTAGTCAAGTTGCAGGGCTAGAGTCTCAGAGTTTGCATTTGGAATCTCAGATAAAGGTTTCAAGGCTGGGGGACTGCCAGGGTTGCAGGTGTGCCAGCTTCAGACTGGAGGCTGGAATCACTTGTGTCATCCTGCTTCTCTTGGCCACAAATCCAAGACCTTGGTGATTTTTCTTAAGACTGTAGTCCCTGTGAAATGTCTGCTCTCCTCCTCCCTCATGTCTCATGAGATCCATCAGACCCATTAAGATAGAGACCACTCAGACCTATCCTGGCAGTACAATTTCTGCCACTGTGCTATCATTTGGGGGCATCATTCTCCCTTCCTTGCTCCCAGACATGTCTCTTCTTTTCCCAGTGGGAAACAAAAAGCAAGCAAAACTCACCCTTTTGGCCATTCTAGACAGGTACTGTCATCTAAGTAAGTAAGTACTGTAATAAGCTTATTGCCCTCAATATTGTCCCTAGTAATCAGCATACAACTGAGTTGTGAGAGTGTGCTATGTTATGGCCCTTGACATTTTTCTTAATCAGCATCACCCAAAGGCTTGGCTGACAGCTCCAATCACCATTTCCATTGAGAGAAAACAAATAGCTCCCCCTCCCTGCTACCTTCAGGCTGCAATCAATACCATTTTAACATCTATGTAAATGGAAATGTCTCCCTTTGCAATCTTTCTCTTATTTTAGTATTACTGTATATGGGTGATGATCAGATTGCCACATTTTATGGAATGATTCTAGTATATGAGAAAGCTCATTAAAATGAGAGCCTTCCATCATGCCTTTTTAAAAACAAACAAAAAGAATACAAATATTTGTCACCAAAATAACAATGCCGTATATTTGGGCGTAATAGTACAATTATATTTGTATGTGTCAGAGGAATGTTGATAGTATGAACTTCTTTCTTGTAATATTACTTAGTTTTGTCAGAGTGTACAGTTGTGACAGATTTTTGAGATATCAGTTGTTATGGGATATATAAATATACCTGGAATAAGTGACACATTCTGTGATTTGATCTTGTATCTATTTGTGGCATCACTCTTCATTATTATTATGCAATACAGTTTTTAGAATTGCCACATGGTTTAGTTGGCTGAATTCTGCTCAAATTTTAGGCCTGCCTCTCAGCTCCCATTTCAGGCCTTAGAGCTCAATCCTATCCAATATTCCAGGGCTGATGCAGCCATACCAATGGGAATGGATGCAGTCATGGAGGTCTCCTCAAGGTAAGGGAACATTTGTTCCTTACCTCAGGGCTGCATTGCGGCTGCATAGGTGCTGGAAATTTGGATAGAACTGGGCCCTTAGACAGCTCATAGCACAATCCTATCTGTGCCTTCAGCCAGGGTGCTGAGCAAAAGTCCTCCACCACCACCTTCTGGGATCTGTCAGCAAGGAAGGAGCAAAACCATCTCAAGACAGTGCCTTCAAGCCCCAACCCAGTTAGTTTGACACAGAAGGTTACCATGGCCAATGGTATCAAAAGCTGCCAAGATGTTCAGAAAGACTCAGGGATGCACTCCCCCTGCCCACAGCCTGGCATAGATAATCAACCAAGGTCCTCTCCATCATAAAACCTGACCTGAAGCCAAATCACTGACCATTCTTTCCTGACATGAGTAAATGATCCTATAAGGTTGTACTACTGCTTCTTACTCAACTATCTATAGTATTTGTCAGGAACAGAACAATGAAAAGGGCAGAAAAAGGTACAGTGAATGTACTTGATGTGCATAATTAGCAAAAAGGAAAATATATTACATTGTGCAAATTAGGCTGTCTGGATTTTGGGACCTGAAATATGACAGTTATGTAACACAATCCCATGCCTTTCTACTCAAAAGTAAGCTCCCTTGAGCTCAATGGAACCTACTTCTAGGTAATTGTGTATAGGATTGAGGCCATAATTGTTCATCACTATTATGTTTGCCTTTCCTGCAAAATCAGTTTTATCTTATTCTTAAGGATGCATATTATGTAATCCCAATTAAATTAAAGAGTGTGCTTTGCAGCACATAAGATTCAAAACCGTGAGTTCAGTGTTCCAGCTGTCCTTGCAACCACCTCCCTTTCTGTGGTGGAGGTCTTAAAGAGCCCTGGGTCTCAAACAAATTACTATGGTTAAGAATTATTACATCAGCCCAAGCAATCTAGTTTACGGTGCAATAATAATGGGTTTCTATTCCACAAGGATGAAAAATAGAGAAGGTGTTTTATGATCTCCTTAAACTTTAGAATTAGTTTAGGCATTTTGGTATTGCTTGCTGGTTTCATTGGGTATAGGATTAAAAGGAAGATATCACAGTTAGTGGTTTTGGGATGTTTCAAAAACATAAACTAAGGTCAAGTAAGACTTAATAGCATGAAGTGAAAGGCAGCAATCAAAGATGGTAGGCGACATTTTGAAGTGGATTCACAATCTGAAAGAATCACCAAGCACCACCATGTGCTGATTTTGTAAGCACACTAATCCAATGGTATATTCAAAGAAGAAACAGAGACCCAGTATTTTAATGAACGTATCTGTTTCAGTAAGATTTGCATCTACCCTACATTAGGTTGGTGGTGACTCATCATATCAGCAATTGAAATAACATGGACAACTGCACTGTGAGCATGGTGTAAGGAAAATTCCTCTTGCCATTTTACCTAGACTTGGTGAGAGGGATACTGGTGAGAGGTATGGTTGGTCATGTGTCGCAGCCATTATTTGATACAGATACAACCTTACAGTGATGCTAGAAGTTACTGTGGCTGGAATATATATGCTTGCTCTTTCTCTACTAGCCTAGTTCATATGAACTCATGGTATTGTTATCATATTTAACTTAGAAAGCTCCTAAAACTAGATGCTTTAGAACAGCAATTACACTGGCACCCCCCAAAGAAGCACACGAGACACAGGCATGGAATGATTTAAACTTTATTAATAAACAACAAACCTGCAGCAGGGAAAAATTTATCTAAAGTCCCCCAGATTGCTGGCATCTAATAGCTTGGGGGAAATGGCGCTGGCCATCTACCTCCCCCTGACCCCAATAGGAGGTCACATCTTGGCTCAAGGTGTCACTCAGTTGAGGACTGAGTTATCCTATCACAGCCAACCCCAAAGGGTTGAGGCAGCCGGCCAGCACAGACCCACACCGGAAAACCTTGTGTAAGCCTTTGCCCAAACCAGCCAAGGGTAGTAACCTTGAACATGTCTGAACCTGCATGTCAAGCAGCAACACTCTATGACATTCAGTTGATTGTGAGTCGTCATTTAGTTTGGTTGCGTTTTCTGTAGAGTGCCGAAAAAACGCTAAGTTTAAAAGTTGAACAACGTGTCAATTTGAAATTTTTAGTAAAATTGCACAAAACAGATTGCACAAAACCTGTTTCATAAAGTAATCACTTGTGATGAGACCTGGATCTTCCAGTACAATCCTGAAACCAAAAGACAGTCAATGCACTGGAAAACACCGTCATCACCAAGAATGAAAAAAACTCGTCAAAGCAAGTTGAAATTCAGAGCAATGCTCATTGTTTTTTTCGATATCAAGCGTCTAATTTTGGAAGAATGGGTTCCAGAAGGCACAACAGTTAACCAGCATTATTATAAGGAAGTTTTGAAAAAGCTGAGAGAAAGAGTCAGAAAGAAACTGTGGAAAAATGGTTTCATTCTTCACCAGGACAATGCGCCTGCTCACACAGTACTTTCTGTGAAGCAGTTTTTGACCAACAATCACATTACTACACTTTAACATCCTCCATATTTGCCCGATTTAGCACCTTTCGACTTTTATCTTTTCCCAAAAGTTAAATCATTGCTTAAAGGGACACATTTTGAGTCAATTGATGCTGTAAAGAAGAAAACGGCAGATATGTTGAAACGACTGACAGAAATTGATTTGCTCCATGCCTTCGACCAGTGGAAAACAAGACTACAGCGATGTATTAGTGCAAATGGGGAGTATATTGAAGGGGACAAACATTAAATTTGTAATACCAATAAATAAAGGTGAGTTATTTAATCAGTCTTGATATTTAATAGACATACCTTGTAGAAAGAGGGTTTGAAAGAGGTTGTGCAACCCTCATGATCTGATTTTGATTTGCTTTACCTTGCAAAAGTTAAGAGGTGGCCTCACTCCAATGAGTAGTTACAAGCAGTCCTGTATCTTCTTGCAGAGACAGGCAACCTCCTTAACCTGTCCACTTATTCCCTTGACATCATATCATCTAACCAGGAAGCCTTCGTTCACTGATCACTCCCCGGCCACTGCAGTTAGACAAGCTGGGTGGGGAGAGGAAGCAGCTGGGACAGCACAAGCAGCGTAAACATGCCTCCCTCATACTGACATACACTAACATATAAGCTTTAGGAATCCACACATTTGTTCACTGTGTAGAACAACTTAACAGTAAATTCTAAATTCCCCCTTTTATACATATGCCATATTTTGCAATTTGATATTACTCTATGATTGTATGTGAATAAATTCAAATATTAAGAGTAAGCAGTGGGAGGTCAACTTGTGTCTCTGCAACTATGAATGCTTGTGCTGCAAAAGGGGGAGGGAAGCAGGGCAGGCAGAAACAAGCACAGCAAATGGGAACGTTCCTAATAAGTCTACACAGCCTGTGATCAGGACCCTCAGCAGGCTGGAGGAGAAAAGACCCAGAAGCTCAGCTTGAAATAAAAAGACTCAGAGGGAGTGAACTCACCCAGGACTAAAATGACTGCCTCGGGAGGGGGGGGGGAACCATAAGGCAACTGGCAAATGGCTGCCGTGAAGATCACAGAGAAAGAAGGAGTCTGTTAAGG
This sequence comes from Tiliqua scincoides, assembly GCF_035046505.1. Taxonomy (NCBI): domain Eukaryota; kingdom Metazoa; phylum Chordata; class Lepidosauria; order Squamata; family Scincidae; genus Tiliqua; species Tiliqua scincoides. Next base: position 197,524,799 of record NC_089822.1, read on the forward strand.
GCAAAAGCCCAAAAGGCAGGAACAGGCAAAGAAACACGGCCAGCAATGAAAGAGAAGTGAGGAGGCAGAAAAGTGCCAGAAAAAAGGGACACCGAGGCAGGAGGGTAGAGCTGGTGCAGAAGCTGGCTCACATTGCTGTGACCAGATTGTTGGCAAGAACTAGTTTTGTAGCACCTGTTATTACACTTTATACCTGCCTAGGCTGACTCTGATTTATTTCTGGGCGCCATCAGAGGTGCTAGTGACTAACTTCAAACACTCAGGGCGCAATCCTGACCCCCTTTCCAGCTCTGAGGTAAGGGAACAAACATTCCCTTGCTTTGAGGAGGCCTCCATAGCTGTCCCCCAACTGCAGGGCGCAGCACATGCCCCACTGGCACAGCTATGCCAGCGCTGGAAAGGCCTAAATTGTTCAGAATCAGGCCGTCCAAATCCAGACATAGAATCCTGCTTGCCCTACAGGCCCTCTGCAGTACAGTGGCAGGAATGAGGAGAGGCTCTTCTCATCCAAGTCCATATCTATTCAAATAAATGATCCAGCTGCTCATCTGGGCACCTGTGAATCTCCCTGCTCCACGTTACCTCTTTCTGAAGCTGGAGTGTCAGCGTGGAAGAGCTGTGACAGGGAGTTTGCCAAATCGGTGCAGACTGAAGCGGGCAGACTGCCAGCCCCAGCAACAACTGCACAGCACCCCTCAGTTCCAAAAGGCAACCCATTGCTTGCCTGTATTTTCCCCCCTTTGCCTCATGTGCTGAGGGGAAAGGGCAGTGCAAATGCCGGCGCAGCTGCAAGGGCCCCACCGGAATTGTCATGATCTAAAAAACAAACCAAAATAGCAGCAGTGAGCATAAGCCCTGCTTTCATTGGCAAATGTGGCATATTTTTGCCTAATAGGAGTCATTATTCATAGGGAGTGTTGCTGTAATATTTGTACTATCTAATCTCAGTAATGATTTTTCATAAGAGTGAGGCACTGAAGTAATATGATACATCTTTTTCATGTGGATGACATATTTTTGTCGAGTGGGTAATGAGATTTTTGCCAGCCTCTCCTGTCTGTCTGCTCCTGACATCCCCAAATATCTGCTGTTGAAGTTCCCCCAATATTCAGGAACACATTTCTGCTCACAGAAGTTCTGAAGATACAACTCATAGGAAGTTGTCTTGTACTATTAGTTCATCTGTCTCAGTACCGTCTATACTAATTAGCAGTGGCTTTCCAGGTCTTCCTATATAGGGGTCTTCCCCAGCATTACTTGGAGATGCTAAGGTCTGAACCTAAGGTCTTCTGCATGCAGACTATGCACATTGCCACTGAGCTGTGGCCTCTTCTTATGGGAAGTTTAGAAAAACTTGGGTGACAATCTGATTTATGAAAGGAAAAAGAAATATCTGAGAGAAGTGAATCAAGGAACTGAGGCCACATAGAATATAGCAGAAAAATACTGTCCCTGTATCATGAGCCTGAAACCAGGCCATAAGCAAGACAAAAGCAGAGGTTAAAAGCACCTCTTGTCTTTAAGTGCAAGAGACAAAAATCCAACCACAGATTTGGTTCTGATAAAATTAGGAAGGATCCAGAAATCCCAAGGTAGCAGCTGGACTAGATGGGCCTATGGCCTGATCCGGTGCGGCTGTTCTTATGTTCTTACGTTTAATATGTGCATGTGCAGAATTTCAAGATGTTGCTGAAATTGAAAGCACAATGTAGTCACAATGTTGTTCAAGCTAAAACTTTGGCCAAGCTGTATTTGTATTTGAAAGGTTTTGTTTTGAGACCTTGTTTTGAGACCGTAGGATGACTTCATATGGCATTTAGCAACATATTGTAAATCCCAGTAGGCCAGTGTTTCCCAAACTGTGGGTCAGGACCTACTGCTGTGTTGCAGTCTGATTTTTAGTGGATTGCCAAAAGGTGATGGAAAGATCAGATAATTAATTGCCTCAAGCCCTATTCAAAAATCAGATACTGTGTCTGCTATTGTTGTTGGCATCCTTCAGTCTCGGAAGACTGTGGTATCATATAGGACTCTGAATAGTGGTTCTGGAACAGAGTGTCCTCTCCAGTGCGTGAAGCCTGGGTAAAGTAGATATGGAGGATAGACTGTTTCCCATGCAGCAAATCCCCCCTCTCCATGTCGCTGAAATGGTCCAATGGAAAGGCAGAAGCCAATATGGTTGGTTCCAACAGTGTCACAGGAGTTGCCAGAACGTGACTGTGTTCAGCCATGAACTACTTCAGGGACTCCGGCTCCGGATTTTGCCTCGAAGTTGACTCCTGAAGCCTTTTCCATAACTGGATGTAGCCACAAGGAAGTGGAGGTTTGGGATCAGAGTTTTCCTTCTCTCAGCTGAGCTGCCTTCCCAGGCTGACAACTCCCATCTACCCGGTGGCTGTTTAGTTGCCTCTTACGACAAGTACAGCCAAACTGAGGGCCTATTCTTATCCCCAGCCCCCAGGGGACTGTATCTGCTAAATACCCTGCAAAGAGCTCAGCTCCTACAGTTTGCAAGCATGTGTAAATATAGGAAGATAAATGTTTGAGGGCCCTTTTTCTGGATAAAATTTTTCTTTTCTAGATCTCCTTTGTTTAAAATCTGGTAAACCTAGGTGAGTCTCGATAGAGTGTTGTTTTAAAAAGTGGGTCCCAGTGCTAAAACGTTTGGGAACCACTGCAGTAAGCAAAGAATCCTGAACATATGCCACAGGAATATAATGCAGGCCCACAGCATGGTGATTCTCATGCGCCTCCTGAAACTATAATAGCAGTTGTTGTGACAATGGATTATAGTCTGTGAATTATAGTCTGTAGTTCATGCTTGGCATGAAATAGACTGGGGTGAGCAAATATTTTGGCAGGAGGCCATATCATCTCTCTGACACTGTGGTGGGGGCTGGGGAAAAAAGAATCAATTTACATTTCCAAAAAACATGGAGCGAGCGTGGGCCACATTGGAAAGATTGCCAATGAGGATGGACCGTCAATGTATCAATGTATGTATGTATTTGAATATGTTTACATAAATTTACATAAATGGATACATTTGAGACAGAACTTATATGTAGAACAATGTTATATAATAACAACTTATATGTAGAACAATGTGAGAACTATGACCTGTTTACCACACACCTCTTGCACAGTGAAAACATACAGACCAAGCCAGACATAAGTTGTTTAGAGGCAGTGCAGGGGGGGTTTTAAAATAATGCCCTGGTAAAAACTGAAAACACATGGGGTCATGAATTGATGCACTTGGGGCGCACTTGGGACAATTACGGTGGTGCTTTCACCAGACATACAGACCAAGCCAGAAAAGTGAAGGGTGATATAAATAACTCCTGAGCACACATCTCCAGCCGGAGCACACAACTCCTGAGCACACACCTCCAACATAAAGCATAGCTGCAGGCCAGCGGGCTACAACAGTCTTCAGTGTGGGCCAGAAGCTCATTGGAGACTGGGGGCTCCCTGCAGGCCAAATTGGGGGTCCCTGAGGGCCCCAAATGGCCCACCAGCCAGGGTTTGCCCATCCTTGAAGCAGATGAACCTGTTCAATAGAAATAGAAAGTGATCAGCAGTGAAAGGCATATTTAGATTTTGAACAACTGCATTTAAAAAAAACAAACCTCAAAAAAGAAGGTATTAAGAGTCGACTGTCACCTGCTTTTTCGTCAATTCTTGGTGGAATGGAACCAAAGGACTTGAAGAACCCCAGCATGTAATAGTGGATATAGCCAGTGAGCCAGCAGAGCAGTTATCAAATAGTTATTTCTGTAGACTAATATTAAGAGCTTTTTGCTCACCAACTATAACTGGGAAGAAAAGAGACAAATGTATATGTGATGCATCACAGTATTCATTCACTTTATAAGCTTTTCTCATTGTTACTTGCAGTAGTTGAATGCACTGAGGGATTTTTGACAAATTTATTCCCCCAATGTTCACCAGTATAGGAAAGGGGGGAGGGGGAAATAAAGGTATTGAGTGAATCATTACAGTAATTCAAAACACTTTAGATAGATCCTGTCACATGCTTTATAAATTCCTGAGTGATTGTGTGGAATTAAGTTATTGGGCAGAAAGCCAGTTAATGGAACATGCATTGATGAAATCATATTTAAGGGGCATTAAATGGAACTTAAAATAAAGCTGAAATAGCTTTATAGATTTTCTACTCAAACTGTTTATGAACATTTATTGCTGGTAAATTACATAGTGTCAAAAGAAAGATTTGCAAGACCCAAGTTTTAATCAAACTCTTTTGCAAATAAAAAAGAAGAGAATAATTTATTGTCAAAGGAGGTATAGAAAGTGTAAATACAGATCATACCATAGCTGTCCTCTACCTTCTCTGGTTCACTGTTGTGAGAATGAACAGCTAAATCAATTGCCTGGTTGAAAACAATGCTTCCCATACTTGCCAAAGAAACAGTTTTTTATATTTCACATTGTTTACAACAGATGGAGAAAATTTTTTGATAGCAGAATCAACAAGAATTCTTGATATGCCAACTGATTAAGCAAGTTTGCTTTCTGCCCAGTAAAGACAGAAGAGTGGAAATGAAACCTCTTCTGATTTCTTTGCAGATAGACAAGCAGAAATGTTTCCATCCTGAATATCTTATCATCTGATCTTGCATCCCATTGCACAGCAGCACAAAGCACATGGCCTAACACTAGACTTCCAGTGCCCCAGAAATCAGCATGTTGTTCAGCGATGAAACTTGCTTTGCTTTCAAAGATGGTGCAGTCAGAAGCACAGTAGAGCCTAATGGTACGGGGGGGGATGACGCAAAGATGCAGTGACATCATCCCTGTGCCTGACACCCTCCCCCACTTCCAAAAGGGCTCCATTTCAGAGCCAAACAGAGATGAGGGAGGGCAGGTGGGCCCAATTCATGGCACTCACTGCTTTAAGTGATGAGCACATTGTGCACCCCCAAAGAGCCCAGGAAAACCTGGAATGCCATGGTTTCATGGCATCATATCTCTCCTTTATGACCAATCCAATCAAGTGACATGCTATTTCTTTAGCAAGATTTAATCTGCTGCCGTCCATGGTCACAGAGGGGAGGTATAGTAAGATCCCCTTTGCAGAATCCCCTTTGACTCCTGCAATCAAGGTCAAATTGAAACCATCCAACATATTCTGCTTTACTGTCCCCGTCATTCTAGTTCCCGTTGCATCTATTTGGAACGTTTGATACTTAATACAGATGGGTATTTTGATCTAGAGAATTTAAATTTTTTTCTCAAGGATTGTACAATTGATATAATGGAGATGGTTTCAGTGTCCTTAGTTTCAGTGTCCTCCAAGTACACCTAGTCTATCTGCTAAGCCTATTACAGATAATGCTCTGTACCCTATTTTATAGTATCAATTTCTGTTTTTACTCTACCCTGTGTTTATCTTTATTTTCTCTTGTAACTGGCTGTTGCCACATGTATGCCAATAAAGGTGATTGGATTGGATTGGACCTGGAATGCCATGGAGGGGGGCACCACCCCATCTCTCATGCACTAATGTTCTCTCTAGCATCCCCCTGTGGCCATATTTTATATATACCATAGGATATATATACCTATATATACCCTTAGTTATATGTCATCCTAGGGGATACTCGCTTCCAGAAATTACAGGAGCAAGTAAAATGGCAAACAAGGAAGAGCTTCATGTTCTGTTGAAAAGGCTGATGTGGCAATATACTCTCTGTTCCCAACTAGAATGAATCATGAGAGCCTAAAGCTAACATCTGAAAAAGGTTTATACATTATGGGCTTTCCTGGACGTCTGTCATCCTGAAGGGTTGATAAACTGCAGTCCAGAGGAAGGGCTGCTTCTTTTTAAGGCTACAATCCACTGTGACGACTGCGAAGATAAATAGAAGGATGAATTGGAGGAAGTGAAAAACCGACAGCTTTTCTCTATGTTGCAGAGAGCTTCCCTTATGTTTTAGCTTGCAGCCAGTTTCCATAGCTGTTAAAGTTGTACTGAGGACAAGATATGCATAGCTGTGTATAAAATGATTCCCTTGCAGATAGATTAATGTGTTGTGGTTAAGTAGCATCTGAGCTGTAGAAAGTGTCGCAGACTTCCCCTCGACAGGCTCCGGGAAAAAATACTGCAAGAAACTAGACTTAGACCCATTAGCTTGCCTCTGTCCCAGTTTGCAGACTAGCATCATGATGTGAATATTTTCCAACATTAACTAGATCTCAGCTATTGCAAGGCGGTTAAATGGTTACCTGATTCTGAATTGACCTGAATCAGACCCAAACTGGAATAATTCCAGTTGTTCTGAACAACTGAAATAAGGAGACTGAAATCGAGACCAGAAAAAAAATTAAAAATGCAGTGGCTTGATGATTTGAGGACATCATCTCACATCAGCACAATGTCTGTTCTCCAGGCACATAGGAATGCATGTTGGGGCTATCCCTGCTTTACTTTAGGGCTGCTCACATACTATGCTGTACCCAAGTACAGAACAGAAAGCCCTCCAGAGGGCTCAGGTAGAGCCAAGTCTGGCTCACTGTGGGTCTGGGGGATTCACGTTGCGCCAGATCCATGGATTAAATATCTGCAGATAAACAGGCTCCACTGTATAGTAAATGTAATCTTCCCAGAGTCTGTTGAGAACAACAGGGTATGCATGCATACCTCAAAAATGATCCCCTGTGTCCTGTTGGGGGGGGGGAGCAAGCCCAGACTGACCATAGTAATAGTTTTGGTGGCTTAGTTGTAACATACACACAATCCCTCCCTAAGCAACCTTTTTTCTGTTGCATGGCAGTGTGGGAATTTGAGAGGAAGGACTACTGCACTCACTTCTTTGGAGGTGATCAGAATACAACAGTGGTAGTATTAGATGCCACTTTGATACCCTTTCTGAAAAAAAAAATGTTCAAGTATAGCACTACATATTACGTACCTGCATTTGGAAACAGAGGATGCAAAATACTTGTACTCGTGTAGTGCCTCATTTAAGAACAGCTCTATATAGTATATATTCTGTAAAATGTTCCTCAATGTGTAAACCAGTTTCTGAAGTGAGAAATGGAATTCCATTCAATGGAAAACCTTTGCCTTCTTACTCCGGATGTTTCTGAGGATACAGTATATTTGTTCTGGATTTGGGTTAAGGTGGATTAACTGTAAATTGTGGCACATGTTGTGTGTATTGGTCCCCTGCTAACCATTTGTAATGCCCAACACCTTGTGTTCTGTTTTGTTATTTCAGGAGCAGAAGGCACAGTGTTCCCTAAATCCATAGAAACTCCCAATGTCAGGGCAGACCCCTTCAAGGAACTAAGGTAAACTTTGGTATTTGATTTCAGTGTAACTTGTCTCTTTGTTGGAATTCTGCATTCTGACTGGTAGCAGTTCAGCCGTGAACAAAGTAGGGGGCAGACACCCTTGTGTCATAGAATAGGTACCACTGAATGGCAAGGAGGCTTCAGAGAAAATCTTGGTGACTGAATAAAAAAGAGACCATATACGTCAGTCATGCTCCTTTCTTCATCTGTAACTGCCTCCATTTAGGCAAGACCTCAAGATTTTTAACAGAAAAATTGAGATCTCTTTTTGGCTGTCGTGATTGAAGGTGCTGGGAGGCCACACTCAATCAGAAAGTGATACTAGGCAGAAGAGTGATGCAGTGGTCAAATTATCTTCTGTACAGCTATGGAAGCCTGGCACTTGTCTCTGCACGGGTGTCACAGCCTCAATTATTCCAAATGGCAGTGGGCCCTTGCATGTGAAAAAAAATGGGCAAGAATCTCCACCTATCACCCACAACTAGGGGTATACAAGAAAAACATGCTTCATTTATCCATTTGTTTTCATTATTAAAGGCCTCATTTGTTTCGATATGGATTTGTTGTATATGTTCATTTTGCAATGAATTCCATCCATTTTCATTATCCCTTTTTTGTTTTCATTTGTTTTTCCCTTTCTCTTAAAATTCTTTTTTTCACCACCTATGATGGCGGCGGCAGCAGGGGGTCCTCTTGTTAATTTGCTCCATATCTGCATTGCCATTTTGCTTTTCCACAATGTTTCTAATATTGCATCAGTTTGGGGTTTTGTGGGGGGGGGGGGAATGGAGGGTTTCCTTATTGGCTGCCATTTCTCTTTCAGAATGCCAAAGAACAACATGATGTTTGAAGCACTGTAGGAAAACAAAATGCTGGCACCAAAAGGCAGCCACTGAGAGAAGCTCCTGCTGGAAAATACATTTAGGGCCCATTCATATCCAACTTTCTAGTGCTGGTGCAGTGCAGGCCTGAGGCAAAGGAACAAACATTCCCTTTTCTTGTGGAGGCCTCCATAACAACTCTCCCACCTCAGGATGCAGCACACACCCCATTGGCACGGCTACACCAGGGCTGGAAAATAGGGTAGGATCTGGCCCTTAAACCCCCCCCCCCCAGAGTACTGAATGGGTTCCAAAATATGGATACATTAATGTTTCTTTTGATTCAGAGGTCCTGCCATTAGTTTTTTTCAGAAATAGAAATAGAAATAAATTGGTCTGATTTGTTTCAGTTTTTCATTCATTCTTGCATGTTTTACATCCCTATCACACTCTTCAAACTACATGTGACCCAGGGTTTCCATACCAGTGTGCAGTTTTATTTGGAAAACCAGTGTGCAGTTCCATTTGGAAAATCATCTCACTTTTTCAAGGGGATACATGGAGCCTTTGTGCAATTGAATGTCAGCACTGACTCCCTAAGGCTGCAATCCTAGACACACTTTCCTGATAGTAAGACCCACTTAACACAATGGGTCTTCTGAGTAGGTGTAAATAGGCTTGTGCTGGAACTGACATAATTTTTTTGAGAGGAGGATTGCATGGCAGAGGGAAAACAGCCTGTCCAACATGGACTGCTGCCAGTAGTAACAATTGATCTATGATACTGACAAAAATTTTCTAAGGTCTGTATATAGCAGACAGTGTTTTGAGGAGTGGGAGCCAGTTTTAGTCCCACTGTCTCTGAACCCTGACTGCTTAATTTAATAAAAATGTCAAGGTGGCTACTGATGGAGATTTCAATTTCAATATAGAAGAAAGCACTTTTCGATAAATATGGTAGTTCTTTGCATAGTCTTCGCCATCTCTCTTTTCATTTCTCCAGTACCTCAGTGTCTTAGGCACTTGTAATGTTTTATCTGTTATTTGGTCCTTCAGATATACATATAACAATACTCCTGATCTCAGTTTATTTTTCCTTCTGCTTCTTTGTCTGTAACCTTCACTGATGTCTTGTGTGTCATCAAGAATGATAAGTTCCAGGTGATTACACAGCCATCATTCTCCACAGACTTTCTATCACCTTGTTTCTGATGTTGGTCTTGGATCACTGGCTGCTTTACAAGTGTGGGATCACCTTTTCTGAGATCCAACATGATAGCAGTTCTTGCTAGAATGGCATCAGCTTTTGGCTATCATCTGTGTGTCTTGTCTCCTCTTTATATATCTTTGTAATAAGGTGGCTTGGAGAGTTGCAGTAAAGGTGGGGTACTGTGTCTCAGAGGGTGAACCCTCTGAGATATTTGATACTTAGATGTCATGTTTGTCATTTCATGTCAAACAGAAGTAACATCATGTCTTAAATTGGCTTTTTGCTTGTTTGACATGAACCACTGCTATACTGACGAACCTTCTTTGGTAGATGAATTATTTCTTGCCACAAAAAATGTAGTGATGCAAATGTTGTTCAGCTCTACTATCTATCTTTATTGTTTGGAGGATAAAAAGATCATGAATACCCCGAGTATGTTTAATGCATGATGTTGGCAATCCAAGTGATGCATTACATATATTCTAATGAAATTCAAGCATCTACAAGTATTCCTATAAGTAATCAGCAATGCATTGACAACAGTAATCAACATTAATGGTTGTGGGTGGGAGGGAAGAGCCATGATTAAATACACACAGTGCCTTGAAATGGAGGGTGGGAACTGTCAGAGCTGACTGTGCTAATTATCTATTAGAAGTTGTGTTTGTGGACTGAATCCAGCAAGCTCTGAGTGCTGTCCTGGATAAGAAGGTATGCTTTCTCCATGCCTTTTGCACACCATACCAATGAGATCCAGTATGACAATCTGTATACTGAACCCAGTCTTCAGCAGTGTCTCTTTAGTATAATTCATTAGTGAACCGAGTTGGCCAGCAAAATCCAGAAAACTGATCTTTAATATCTGCAATTTATTATTTATTTATAGAATTTATACCCCACTGTTCTACCCTGCTAAGGGCACTCAAGGTGGCACTCAATTTATATTTTCAAATATTTGTTGCTATGTCATAAATTGCTAATGTCTATGGGTAATACTCAGAAATTAGCAGTTACTGGGGAGGATTGTTCATCAGCAATAATTTGAGAAGATGTTGCTCACAAATACTTTAGAATAGAGGGATCCTTCATTCCAAGCCCTTTTCTATAACAGTCGATCAATGGAAAAATCCTTTAATCTCTGGATGTTTTGTTTACATAATGTTGTTACCAGATCCCTGTGAAGGTGCACAAGATATGTAATTTAAATCCTACACTCCAGTGCAGAAACAGACCAAAGCGAGCATCCATGCTTAGCCAAAGACAGAACAGTGCAACTTTGTTCCACTTGATGTATATCTCCTTTGCCTCCACTCCTCCCATGCTTTGGATTGAGATTTTTTCCCCACATGGTGGCTTTGTTGTCTTCATTCCACATTAGTAACAAGTGGCATGAAAGCCACAGATGTTTCTGTGGTGACAGCCACATTTTCCATGTATTTCTATTTCAAACTGAAGAACACGGCACCTGACAAGTGAGAAACACAAGAAAATGTTTGAAGGAATGGGAGGGAGAGGGAGAGGGATCGAGATCTTCCATGTGAGAAGCAGCAGAGAGTTGTCCATCATGATGAAGGGGCTTTTTAAAAAAAATAGAGCTGTTGCAAAAGAGAACAAACTCTTTCAAATTATCCGCATGATATCCACAAATGTGGGGTTATGGCAAGTAATTTGTATTGGCACTTCTCAGTACTTCTATTGCTACTACTCCCATTACCATTTCTATAGGGCAGCAGTTGTATGGTATTACATAGGGAAAGACAAAATAATGCAGGACAGAGAGGGGAAAAAAGTGCTTAGTGATTGTAAAACAGACAATCTGTTTTGTCTGTTTTACAATATAAAACAGGTGATGCAGTATATGAAAAGTGGAATAAGAGCTTTGTGGGATACGATGCACAGGATAAGAACTCTAATTTTAATAATTATGTGAATATTCTTGATAATTATACTAATTAATTATTCCATCATTCTATTATGGGACACAGTGGCCAACTCTGTACAGGAGCTAGAAGAAGAATCAGTTAAAATTAGCAAAATGAATAAACGCATGCATTAACTTTATCTAGGAAGTCTTTGGGGTCTAGCAATTTGGTATGGAGGTTCAGTTTATTCTGTAGCGTATGACTGAAAGTTGGTGTATGGCAGCCAAAATTGGGTCTATGTATCTGCCAAAGAAAATATAAACAGCGTTCCACTGCCATACTGATTCATCCTTGTCCTGAACATTTATGCCAACAAATCTGTGTGAAATCTCAGCATAAAGTTACTGCAATGCTACTATAATGTCATATTTTGTGACAATTAGCTGCGGGTGTTCTGTACTAGGAAACTTGCATGCAAGTACAGTAGATGTTTAGATTATCCTAAAAATATGTTTAATTTTGCAAATAAGGGCAATACATTGTGTAGAAAGAATTTATGAAATAACACTACGAGAATCATTTCTACTATGTATCCAGCATAAATCTTACTGACAGCCATGGCAAAACAACGTAAGAGGAAAAGCCATGGAAGAAATATATTTAGTAAGCATGGATAAATGATAGAGGGAGGAATACATTCAATAAAATTAGGTAAAGAAAAACAAAAACAATTTTGCAAGGAAAAGGAAATGTTATGCTGGATATCTTTGAATAACTAAGGGTGCAATCCAAACCAGGAGACTTGCGCTGCATCCAGCGCAGGTTCGTTGGGTGCAGCGGTTCAGCCACGGGCAAGGGGTAGCTCTTCCCTTTACCCCTGGGTAAGGGCTGTGTGTCCCAATGGGTCTCCTTGGACGTGCGCCACCTCTGGATTGAATGGTGGCTTGAAGCCACCTCTGACTTGAAGCCACTCCATTCTCCCTGGGAATGGGGTTTGGGATCCTGCAAAACCACCGGGTCCCAGCCCCGTCCCCGGCTCCCCACACGCTCACCCCCGGGGCCGCCCATCGCCCGCCCTTCCCCTGCCCAGAAATGCCCCCTCCCTGCCCCCTACGCCTACCTTTGCCACTTGTGGCGGCATGAGCGTACCGCCACAAGTGGTGGTGCAGGAGCCGCCATGGAGGCATCTGCCTATCTCCACACGTTGGCGCATCTAAATGCACCGACTCGGCTGCCACCCACGGAGGCGCAAACGTGCTTTACGGCATGTTTGCGACCCTCCTATAGCGGCCCAAGGGACTTGGGCCAGCATAAGGCACCTTTTGGAATGCACCCTAAAATGAAGTAAAGTTGTCAGAGTTGCAAAATTGAAGCCTACATTGGGCAGCCCCTTTATCCAGTTTCTTTGTGCCTTGGTGAATGTGTGCTGAATGATATTTACTGGAGGCCAGCTGATTGTTTAGGAACAGAGCCTATGCAGAGGTGGCATCACAGGTCAGTTGAGGGTCCACACCCATTGGGCCACCCCCTGTCAAGATGACCCTGAGCCCCCAGTATCAGAGGCAGAAGGAGCACTCAGTGACTATCGGGGCAGTTGGAGGACACCATGGGGAGCCTAGCACAAGGATTTGCTTCAGAGCCCGCAGCAAGATCGCCCATGCTGAACTATACAAGGGAGGGTTTGTTTATTAATTTAGTTGATATCTATCCCTCTTTTTTATTGGAGTCCTCAAAGCAGCTTACAGTGTTAATCAATTACAATAGATCTATTAACCTTCTACTTTAAACAAAACAGCAACAAAAGCAGTCTAGCTGAGGCAGGATTAGGCCTCTGTTTTTGCTTTCCGCTCCTGGCATTCTCTTCAAGGGCAGTTAATTGCAGGTGGCCGGGGGGGGGGGGAGCAGTCCATCTGAAGCAGCAAGAATCTAAAGGTATCTGATATCTACTTTCCCTTCCTCCTCCTCCTTCCTCATGGAACAGTTGGTCTGATATAGCCTGGGCTGAGGGGAGGGGGCAGGAAAACAGAAAAGGTAATTCACACAATGTACGGTATAGAGATTTTACCAAATTGTTGCCATTGCCATGTGGTGAAATTTTTTTTTCTGAAGCATCCCTTAAATGGGAAGCAAGTTTGAGGGTTCACAGTGGGTTTGGTGGAGGAATTGGACCCTTCCATACTACTGATTATATCATTGCACACTAGATAGGAAGGGAATCAAGCTTCCATAGTGCAGGATAACTGTTAATTTTTCTCCCCCTTTTTTCCTGTGTTGGAAAATTGCACATACAATTGATGTATGGGATAAAAAAAACTGTATTTCTTCTGGGCTAGAGGGAGTGAAACTTTGCAACTAATTTTTGCTGTCGTCCTTCTCTACCTTCTCCTTCAATTATTCTTTCCTCATAGGCCAGAACTTTTGAAGAAAAAATTAGTCCCCCAGTGTTCAAAAGAAGTAACTTCAAACAAAGTTAATTATGAATTGTGGGAAGTACCAAGTGGCAGATGAATTCTTCAGTACTATGTAGAGGATTAGGCTACCCAAACAGTCCAAGTGAGACCTATTGAGACCAAGCAGCAATTTAAATGCAATGTTCAGCTAATATGACAAGGCTCATTTTGCAGAATAAGAATTCTGAAAGAGCTAGTGCAGCTTTTCATCCTGTGCAGTAAAGGGTTGCTTTGGCTTAATTTTCTTAAAGAAAGCAAAATGGCTACACATAGCACCTTCTAGTTAGATCCCATCCATTCATAATGATCAACATGTCAAAAATTAGAGGCGTCTCAGAAAAAAAAAAACTACTGCTAATGAAAGAGGAAATTATGGTCAGGAAATGGAAATCCTTTATTAACACAAACTCACAAATAATTGCAGTCTGTTCTTTAAAAATTATGCATAAAAGACTTGTGGTCTCATCCTTTGGCGATTTACAACAGCAGAACCTCTGCAGTTCCAACTACAGTAAGTTGGCTGTGGGGGCATGTCATGGACAGGGAGAGGGGTGGATCCCAGCGGCACCCGCGTGCACCAGGATCCTATCCCCTCTTGGAATTCACCCTCTTTTCTCTCCCTGGACTTAAATGAATTGTAAAGTTGGTCTGAGGAGACCCATAGGCCACCAGGAGCCCTTTGCTTCACTCTCCTTCCTTCCCCCCCCCTTAGCTCAGCCTCAGGGAAACAGAAACAGAGCAGCCTTCAGCCTATCTAGACTGCTTCATCATCATCCCCACCTTGTGAATCTCTGTGCCCTGCCCTTCCTGAACCATCTCCCCTAATTATCTGACCCTGTCTTTTGGTTAAAGGGGCAGCATTGCCCCAGGGTGCAGAGGTCTTCATCCTGTGAAGAGCAGCTGAAGAGGAAGTTCAGGGTTCTCTTCCTCTGTTGTGGTATCTTTTCCCACACTGCTATCTTCAAGTGGCATGGCCCCTTCCCTGAGATTCAGCCTGTCCTTGTGAGAACTCACAGGAGGAGACTAGCTAAGGGTTGTCCACAACCTTGGGCCTCAGAGGCTCAAGGAACAGTGGGTGAACCAGACATGAACCTGTGCTTTGGCAGCACAATGCCAGTTGCTGCTCCCCTGCCGGAATTGTGTTCTGGAGTCTTTGAAACAGTGATGAAAGTCACAAAATGGACACTGGGAAACAAAATAAATTAATTAAATAAGCAGAGGCCAGAGAGGGCCTGCTGTAGCAAAATAGTCTTCAGCCACTGCTCAAAGGACTGCAGGGAGACTGCCAACCACACTCACATAGAAATTCCACTGGGCAGAGACCAGCACACAGATGGCCTTTTCATGCATCCCTCCCAGCTGTACATCAGATAGCAGTGGGACACGCAAGAAAACCTTTCCAGAGGATCTCACAAGGCAGACTCACATGGAGGAAGACAGCTTCCCCATCCATTGTAATGTCCTTCCTGTCTAAGCTACTGATACTGGTGTGTAATACCAGTGCCCTGCAAAGTTTTGCCTCTATTTGCAGTTCTAAATGTATGTCAAGGTAAGATTCTCAGGCTGTAATCCTATACAGACTTGCCTGGGAGTAAGTCCCACTGAACACAGTGGGGCTTACTTCTGAGTAGGCATGGATAGGATTGCGCTGACAACTGGTTAAATAATGTCTTCATTCTACTGAAATCGAAGGAACTAGGTTTTTGTCACCTTTTACTCACTGGATATAAAGCAGGGCACTGGCTTCTTTCCTGCTGACGTTAATAGTTTGTTTTTGGTGTATTTTTGTTAAAACCCAGAATCTCCTTTCTTGGCATCTATAAATAGTGAAGGCAGGCACACTACGGGAAGCTTCATCTCAAGTGATCTGATGTAAAGTCTGGTTCTGAGAAAAGAAATGTTACAAGGTTAGGGAGGGACTGAGCAAACACAATGGGACCATAAGACATGTAAGTGAATAATTTCAGATAGAGGGACAGTTGGGGAACCCCAGTCTTCTCCAGCTGTAAAACAGAGCCTGGGGAGGGAATGGCTGGTGATTCTGCAGAAGTAGCAAATCATGGTGATAGCTAGAGATGATACCTAGTAAAGAAAATCTCATCTCCAAAACATGTTTCAAGAAGTCTCTGACCTCCATCTGTGAAAGCTTGATTTATGGTTGGATTCAATTATGGTTCATATAGTATTTCTTTTTATTTGGAGCTTGAACTCATTTCTAATTTTTTTTAATGGAAAAAGACATTGACTTAACTCTCTAAGTGGGCTCGCTGCTCTGAGTAATTCTGTTATTATCAGAACATTGCACGCAACATCTTTTGCCAGTGATGGCATGAGTAGCTGTGTTTTATTCCACTGTCGAAGCAAGCTGCTGTTTACATTCTGCACTTTTTGTCAAGGAAGTTTCATTACAGTTATGGGCTGCTGGGCAGTTTAATACAGGTTACACTGTAGATATTCCTTTCTGCCATTTACAGGAACCATGCTGGAAAACCACTGTGCTATGATGTGTCTAGAGCTATTTTTACAAATATGCACATTACAAATTCCTAGCAGATAATTCCACAGTCTTTGTGAAAACAGAAGAGTCTAAAACAACAAAGCAAAAGAGACAAGTGGTAAATAACCCACAGATAAAACTCTGTGAAACAGAATTCCTTTCCTGTTTTTTAACTAGTCATGAAATAAATGCACTACTGCAGCAGAATTACCTCTTGTCTTATGCTTATTCCACAGAGAAACTGCAATCTTGGGACATAAATATAGGGACTAATAAATTGGGGCAGAAGCGATAATGTGTTCGTTCTCTCTCTCTCTCTCTCTCTCTCTCTCTCTCTCTCTCTCTCTCTCTCTCTCTCTCTCTCTCTCTCTCTGCATTTCTTTCCTTTTCCTTCTTTCAGGAATTTACCATAATGCTGGAAAGAACAGCTCTCTGTATTTTTTCCCAGTAGCAAGTGCCCTGATTAAATCTCTGGTGTTCCTGCCTTTTTATCCTAGATGAAGGAAATTTTTTTCATTTCCACCCTGCATATATTTACCTGTGCTGCTCCCTTTTGATAGACATATTATTACCACATGGCCATACATCGGCCATAGGAATTCACAGTGGAAAATGACCTAATGGGGAAGTGTTCAGTTGAATATTTTTGCATCACTGCTAGTGTCAGTTGCAGTTCTCTCTGTTGATGCTTCTTTACCCAGAAAAAAAGACATGCAAGTATATACATATAACTGTCTGAGAAACACACTGATTGAACTATTTTATCTGTACTCCACTACCCTTGTGTAGAAAATAGATGCTAATGAATGCAGGATCTTAAAAAATGAATTATAGCCATTTTGTGCTTTATGGACAGACTCATTCTAGGGAAATGGCTTAAGACTTAATGATGATGCTCATCCTCCCCTCAAGTGCAGATGACATTCCGCAGACAGATTTTACAATGACATCTGTAAGAAAATAAGTGAGGATGCCATTAGTTATTTATATCATCCAGCCTGGTGACTGTGTGCTGATGGAGAGGGAGTTGTGACACCTACCCTGACATGTTATATATGTCTCTGGGCTGCTCTCTGAAGTGATGGGCTTGTTTTTGAGGCCTTGTGGGGAAAGACAGACAAATGTCTTTCCAGTTGTATGAGATAAGCATTTAATAAAAATGTTTCTTTTTATTTCCTTTAAGTTAGAGCAAAAATAGAGGTTGCCATACCGGTCCATTAAATGAAACAAAATGTTAAGGCCACAATCTCAAAATTAGAACCTTTATTAGAACCAACCAAAACATAACACAAAAACTCTTCGCTGGGTTGATGTTAAACAAAGCAGAATGGCTGGAGGCGTGGGAGGGGATGCTATTGTGATACCCCCCAAAGTCTGCAGTTTGTAATAAACTTAAAATAGTATAGAGAAAAATGAAGCAGGCTCATGTTGATTTGTCTAGGTGCTAGACAGGATCTCAGGTTGTTCCCAGGGCTTAGGGAAAAATTAGAAGGGATAATAATGAACGTTCCCCCTTTTTTAGACTACGAAGCCTAGCAGTTACTCTGCTTCAGCAAGAGTGCCAGTTAAAGGACATTGTTTCCCTTGTCAGGCAGAGAACAAAAGTAAAAGAGAAACATGGCAGTAGTTGACAAACTGCAGACTTTGGAGGCTATCACAGCACCATGCTCTTCCACCTCTTGCTTTTTTGCTTTGCTTAACGGATCCAGTCTGATTCTGCAGGAGCTCTTGCAGAACTTGAAAGCTTTCTTAACATCTTGTGAGGTTTATTTTTTCCAAATTTCTATTTATTGATTAGCATGTAACAAAACAAGTTGTGTAACAAATCACTCAAATAACATTAACACATACTACGCATTAATACGTAAATATAAACTAACGAAAAAACTAAAAAAAATTCTTAAACACATCAAATTATCTAAGTCAGGAGTGTCAACTCATTTCACACAGAGGGCCAAATAGCATTCTTCATGCCTGCTGGGTGGCGGAAGTGATGTCATTAGGCAGAAAGTGATGTCATTAAACAGTTCATAACAAAAAATAAGCACTTTTTCTCACTTAGGAACTCATTAGCTGCAATTGACAGAAGAGAAAATGCACACATCTTGACCATATTTCAAGGTATGGGAGAGCCCCATTTTCATGTTGGCTGCCCTTTCAGCAGTAGCACTGTTCAGCAGCCGAGAGCCTGAGGGCCAGATAAAAAGCTTCCACAGGCCGCATCCGGCCCCTGGGCCTTATGTTTGACACCCCTGATCTTAGTTAATATAAGCATGAAGCCATATGTCATCATTTCGTACAGACTTGATGCATCCAGTTCAGTCATCATCATCATTATTAACAGTATTGATATACCGCTTTTCAATGAAAAGTTGACAAAGCGGTTTACAGAGAAGATCAAATAACGAATGGCTCCCTGCCCCAAAAGGGCTCGCAACCTAAAAAGATGCAAAAGAACACCAGCAGACAGCCACTAGAAAAGACACTGCTGAGGTGAGGAGGGCCAGTTACTCTCCTCCTGCTAAATAAAAGAGGAGCATCCGTTTGAAAAATGCCTATTACCCAGTTAGCAGGGTAATAGACCACAGCTGCGATACAAGGACATCTGCAAGAGGGATCTGAAGACCTTAGGAGTGGACCTCAACAAGTGGGAAACCCTGGCCTCTGAGTGGCCCGCTTGGAGGCAGGCTGTGCAGCATGGCCTTTCCCAGTTTGAAGAGACACTTGGCCAGCAGTCTGAGGCAAAGAGGCAAAGAAGGAAGGCCCATAGCCAGGGAGACAGACCAGGGACAGACTGCACTTGCTCCCAGTGTGGAAGGGATTGTCACTCCCGAATTGGCCTTTTCAGCCACACTAGACGCTGTGCCAGAACCACCTTTCAGAGCGCGATACCATAGTCTTTCGAGACTGAAGGTTGCCAACACCTAATGCAAATTTATTTCAGCCTTTCTTAAGTATTTTTTCCCTACATCCTTTATCTAGCATTTCTGTGGTATCTTTTTAATTATTAGTTGCATTTATTCTTCAGATCCACAAATCATTATATCATTCTTTTCTCGCCTGGAGAAAAACAATAAACAGTTGTTCATAAATGCATTCACTGACTTGTCCTTAAGTAAAGTCATCAATTTGTCCACTTCTGCTAGATCAATGGTTCTCAAACTTTTAACACCAGGACCCACTTTTTAGATTGAGAATCTGTCAGGACCCACCAGAAATGATGTCATGACTGGAAGTGACAACATCAAGCAGGAAAGTTTTTAACAATCCTGTGCTGCAATACTGCCCACACTTACCCAGGAGTAAGTTCCATTGACTATCATTGTTAAAAGCATAGACATAGTAGCCTGTTCAAAGTACAGGTCTGTAACATTTCCCCAAAAGCAGTCACATACCATGGGAGCATCAAGTCTAATATATTAAAAATAAAATATTGAAATGAATGGGGACCCAGCTGAAATTGGCTCACAACCCACCTAGTGGGTCCCAACCCACAGTTTGAGAAACACTGTGCTAGAGCCACCCATCTTCAACTGATGGTATAATTGTAGATTTCCAGTGTTGTGCATAAAGTATTCTCGCTGCTATCATTTATAGAAGTAACATTTCAAAGTTCTTTCCCACATTGTCATCTATCATACCCAACAAAAAAAGTTTGGAATTCATAGTGTATTAACTTTTAGAATTAATTGTATCTGTGTATGAATCTGTATCCAAAACTTTCTTGCTTTACCACAAGTCCACCACATATGATGAAAGGACCATTCATGTTCTCCACATTTCCAGCAACTATTTGACATATTTTAATACATTTTTTTGCTAATCTCAATGGAGTCATATACCATATATATACACCATATATTTTATGTACATCATTTTATAAAAGTTCTCTTTAAGATTCATATTCAATGTAATTTTCATTCTTTTAGACGAGTGGTTCTCAAACTGGGGCATCACAACACCCAAACCTGAAGGCCCTGGACTCTGCCCCCTTAGGGGGACGGAGAAGGCAGTGATGTGATCCCCAGGATCACGTTGCTAAGGGGGGTGGGGCACTTAGCAGCCTCCCAGGGGTATGGCGAGCCCTGTGGGACCCTCCACAGGGCTCCCCAAGCATCAGAAATTGAAAGTGGAGCAATTGCACCCTACTTTTGGTTTGCGTTTGCAAACTGGAGGTCGGGCACAATTGCTCCACTTTTGTTTACTAAAGCTTGGGAAGCCCTGCAGAGGGTCACGCAGGGCTCTCCGCATCCACGGGATGAGTACATGCCAGTCCCTGCACCCCCCTTAGGAATGTGATCCTGGAGATTATGTTGTTGCCTTCCCCACTCCCCTGCAAGGACTTACAGCAGTTCTCAAGGTCCCTGAAAGTTTGAGAACTGCTGTTTTAGACCATAATTTATAAGATCTTGGGGTTTTTTTTGTTTGCCCCTAAGAAAATAAAAAAGTCACAATTTATGGTAAAAAGTTAAAGACTGCAGGATTGAATAACTCTGTTTCTTCAATGAGCAATCGTATGGATACTGCAGTGATAAATTTGTTTAACATAAATTGTTTAGAGGTATGAAGCAATTGACAATCACTGAAAATAGTGTCTTTAATAATAAGTGCATTATATTTAATGAATAAATTTAAATAACAAAAACATTTTAAAAATTAATAAAAGTAATTAACATGATCAACCCTTTGGAGAATCTTTAACTGAAATAAATGAAAGCTGCAAATACCTTTGCTCAGTTGTGGACCTGGGGCACAGGACCCTGGGGCACAGGACCACAACATGCCATTCCCCTGCAACATGCTGCCACCCCCCCAGAAAGGAGACTTGCCTTTGTTCCAAGACCTCGCACGATGTCCCCAGGTGTCTAAAACCTTTCTGAGGCCTTCAGAGCACCCTTAAACTGAACTTCAGGTTTTCCGACAAAAAGCGGAACTACAGTTTAATGGTGGAGGCCTCAGAAGGCTTTTGAAGTGCCCAGGGACGCAGTGCAAGGCCTCCCTGGCCCGTGGAACAGCTCCGGAGGGCAGACAGAGGCAGCAGCTGTGCGGCAGATGCAGCAGTGCCAACCCTTCAGGCATGGTGCCTGGGGCTTTTGCCCCACTCACCCCCGGACTGCCACTTGCTCTGCTCCTACATAATTTTTATTATTCCAGTATTGGTTATAGAGGACTATTTCATGCTGCTGAGTTTGTGCCATACTAGTCAGCACTGGATCACCTCTTATCACTGCTTAATTTGAGCCAGGGATTACCCAGTCCTGCTCTGTACCCTGATGCTAAGAGAGCATTTTGCATCAGTGGACTCTGTGTTGTTAATTATCAGGAAGAAAATACACCCAAGTGTGTACCAAGTGCATTTCCCTATGGTTCAGACATCACACAGCACCAGGATTAAATACTGGTTTTGTGCAATGTCTCCCAGCCTCAAGGGTGCACACTCAATACTTCCCTTAAAGGATCCCAGTTCTTCTGATCCCAGTTTGTTCTAACCAAATTTGCAAATCAGCCAGGATCTGAAACTGGGGTTATATTCCAAAATAAACAGTTTAAAAATTAATGAATGTGTTGTCACCACCTCAGAAATGTTGTTAGAGCACTTCCTAGCAAAAAGGGCAAGCAAACTAGCTTTGACGCATCTCGTAAGATAATATTCTTTCCTTTTTTGCAATGCATCCTTTCTAATAAAACATTCATGTGTGACTAGCTGAGAAGTAATGTGCCGTAGATCAGTTCTGGTACCACAATGCAATGTGACATTTTTAATAAACTCTGAGATTTCTGATCACTAGTGTTATCATAACCACATTTATGTTTGAAATACAGCAGCCTACATCGAGGGCCTTGCATTTCAAACAAACCTGCAAGGGAGTGATGGCCCCTGCCCACTTCAGATACATTATGGAAGCCCACATTCATGCTATGCATTTCTTTTGTAAGCAGTAGATGATGCAGGCTGCAGTTCTAGACACACTTACCTGGGGAGGAATCCCACTGAACTCAGTGAGGCTTACTTCTGAGTAGAAATGCCTAGGATTGTAGCGCCAGAATCAGAAGCAGGAATAATATGAAACACTGATCAGTGGGTTGGATCCTAACTTTTCACATCCATGGTCAGTAGCTCCTCTCCTGAACAATAATATTGTTGTTCAAACAGCTTGATATATATAGAAATCTATGCTTATTTTTTACCAGTTGTATCTACAAATGTGTGTCCAGATTTTTATCACATGTTCTCAATAATTGGGAAATTCAAAACAATTTGCATATAAAATTTGACAACATATTTTAACCAGTTCATGGCCTTTTCCAGTTTGAAGAGACACTTTGCCAGCAGTCTGAGGCAAAGAGGCAAAGAAGGAAGGCCCATAGCCAGGGAGACAGACCAGGGACAGACTGCACTTGCTCCCGGTGTGGAAGGGATTGTCACTCCCGGATTGGCCTTTTCAGCCACACTAGACGCTGTGCCAGAACCACCTTTCAGAGCGCAATACCATAGTCTTTCGAGACTGGGTTGCCAATACAATTTTAACCAGTTACCAACAGGATAAATTTCTGGCAAATGGTGTATATTTGACCAAATCAATCTGGAGGGATCTGGTGTCTTGACTAGAAGTAAATTTGAGCAAAAAATAAAAACTAGAGAACCAATTGGTCATCTCTACTTGTTATTAAACTCAAATCTGGGGACTTGGCTATGGGTTGTATCCAGACAAATTGTCTTCTGAATCCCAGTACACTATTAGGTCTTCAGTGTGAGGAAGTCAGAACTGGACCTTGCATATCTGGTAGTCCAATCCTATATAACTTCCTGTATGGAGATGCAGTGGCACCAGCACAATTTCTGCTGTATCCCACAGGGGAGTTTTAGCATGTTGAGGCCTTATTGGGATAAGTGAGCATTTGCTCCCTTTCCCTGGATTAAACCCCAGCAGGTGACATTGGTCAACTCAGATGTGTGCTAGCTCTACAGATCAAGCCCAGAAAGGAGGTTAGAATTTAGGGGTTACCGCTGCCACCAAACATGCCCTCTTCCTGGGCCTGATCTGACCTCCTCCCTGCCCTGTCACTTCTCCTTTCCGCCCACCCCACCCCATTCCATCCCTCTCTCTCCCTCAAGACCCCTACGCAAACATACCAGTGGCAGCAGGTGTCTACTCCCTCCATTGTGCAGACCCAGCCATTCGCCACTTCTGGCAGTGGTCTGCTCTTGTTTGCTGGTACTGTTGCATTTGTGACAGTCATAAAGCTGTCTGCGCTGTCTGTATGCTCATTCCAATGGTGTATGTGGGGGATAGGATTTGGCCATAACACTGTTCAGTCTAAAGCCATATACATCACTTAAATACCGATATCATCCATTAATGCTGGCAGTTTTAAAAAATTATTGTTATTAACAGTATTTAATAAATAAATCATGCAGGAAAATCATGCAATATGTAACATAAAGATAATTCATCTGAATAGCTTGGGGAGTATCCAACACATTTGGATGAATCAGATTTAGTGGGGGGAGAAGTTATTTACCATCATATAATGCTATTTATATTACACTTCAAACTTAATAACTGGGTCATTCAAATAATTGATGGTTACATGATGGAGGTGGTAGTTGCTGTCTGATTCGAATTAAGTATTTTGGATGTCAGTCTGCTGTTGTTATGACAACAAAGACCCTGTTCCAGAAATTCCATCTGTTGGCTGCTGCTGGAAATCAATGGCTATTTCATAACAATGTGAGAGCTAGAAAAAAAAAAGGTATTACACTGAAATATAATGGGATATTTTTTAACCTTTCAAAATATAATATTTTGTAAACTTATGTTGAGAAACCATAAATACCTGGTTGTGTTTGCAAAGCCTTCGCCCTCTGTTAAATTATACATGGTATGAATTATAGCTGTTTTCCTCTAAGATCAAACAGAAGTAGCTACATTTTCTCCCAATGGCTTAAAGCAATTTTATCTTTTAATGACAGGTTGCTGCCACTGAGCAGTTCTTCATATGTCTACTTCTGTGCAGATATAACTCAAAGGACACTGTGGATAACTGACTATTTGTAAAAGGGTTTTCTTTATTGTTGGCATCCTTCAGTCTCGGAAGGCTATGGTATCGTGCTCTGAATGGTGGTTCTGGAACAGAGTGTCCTCTCCAGTGTGCAAAGCCTGGGTAAAGTAGATATGGAGGATAGACTGTTACCCATGCAGCAAATCCCCCCTCTCGACGTCACTGAAATGGTCCAATGGAAAGGCAGAAGCCAATACGGTTGGTTCCAGCGGCGTCACAGGAGTTGCCAGAGCATGACTGTGTTCAGCCATGAACTGCCTCACGGACTCCGGCTCTGGATTTTGCCTCGAGGTTGACTCCTGAAGCCTTTTCCATAACTGGATGTAGCCACAAGGCAGTGGAGGTTTGGGATCAGAGTTTTCCTTTTCTCAGATGAGCTGCCTTCCCAGGCTGACGAGTCCCATCTACCCGGTGGCTGTTTAGTCGCCTCTTACAACAAGTACAGCCAAACTTGTTGTAGGGCCTGTTTTTATCCCCCAGCCCCCAGGGGTTATATTCTTTAGCATCCATGGTATATCAGAGCCACCCATGATTTAGTCAAACAATACTTGCTCCATAACTTTTAAAGGAATTGTCATTTTCCCCCCCTAACAGCACAGCTAGTGCATTCTGATTTCTAAACATGACTTAGATTTAAAACTGGTACCCATGAGGCTATGACAATAAAAGTCTTTGTTAATGTTCTACCCATCACCTTACACCTGTGTCAGAAATGATAGCACATAAAATGTAAAGCTTTCACTTCAGAGTGAGTGTGTGTGAATGAGGAAATGACTACAGCATTGAATCATATTGCCCTTGTGTAACCTCTCCCATGTCGTAGAGCCAGAAGTGTCCAAGGAGCTGTGGGCTATAAAATGGCAGGGCAGAGTCTTTAGTGACAATGGAGGAAGACTCACAATGAATCTGACCAAACACGGGTTTGAGCACATTATAGTGCCTACTCCATAACAGTGTTGGCATCGAAGAGGTATTTTTTTTCTCTGCCACCACTGCACATTGTCATCCAGCGGAGTTATTTTGTGTCTCATGTGGCCTGTTACATCTGGCCCCACAGGGTGGCCCAGCTGACTGCTGTGTGACCTTTTGTCGCCCATTTGCTAGACTTTTTGTGGTCTATCACCCACAGCCACCTCAACTTAGATTCCACATTGACAGAGACTGGTATCCCCAGGTGACTGCTTGTCCATAATTTGGGATTCTTTTAAGTTTATATGGCCTGAGGATGTGGACAGGATTCTTTCGAGTGTGATGCTGGCTGCCAGTCCACTCCATATTTACCCAGCATGGCTCATACAGTCAGTCTGGGAATGTTTGGGTGAGTGGGTTGAGAGGGTTGTGAATACATCGCTGCCTAGTGCCTTAAAGGTGGCAGCAATTGTCCCCATCTTAAAAAGCCCTCTCAGAATCCCACTATTTTGAACAACTTTAGACCAGTATGTTGTTGGCAACCTTCAGTCTCGAAAGACTATGGTGTCATGCTCTGAACAGTATATATACCAGTATATAACCTCATATTTTGGGGCAAAGTTATTGGTGATTGTTGGTGGCATCCCAACTCCATGGGATTCTTGAAGAAATGGATTTTCTGAATCCCTTTCAGTCTGGTTTCAGATCAGGCTTTGGAACTGAGATGGTAGATGACCTACAGCAGGGCTTTTCAGATTGGGGCGCCTGTGGACCCTTGCCTCTACCCCCTTAAGGGGCAGGGCAGCCAGGAGGCAGAGAGGAGGCAACCAGAAGTGGAGCACGATTGCTCCACGTTCACTTTGGAATCTGTGGGGAGCCCTGCAGAAGGTCGCGCAGGGCTCCCTGCACCCCCAGGAGGCTGCAGGAGGCTCTGGTAAGTGCACCCAAGCCCCTGCAGCCCTGAAGAGTTTGAAAACCACTGACCTACAGGGAAATGCATCCCTCTTGGTTCTGCTGGACCTCTCAGTGGCTTTCAGTATCATCAAACACGGTGTTCTCCTAGGCCAACTGGTCAAGTTGGGGCTTAGAGGCACTATGTTGCAGTGGTTCCATTCCTTCTTGTCCAACACTGCCTAGACTGGTGGTGCTTGGCACCCTGGCCTCTTACTTGCAAGGTGCTGCAAGATTCTATTTTGTCCCCTGTGCTGTTCAACATCTACAGGAAACCCCTGGGAGAGGACATCAGGAGATTTGGAGTGGGGTATCATCAGTTTGTTCTTTTTTTTATCAGATTTCAGGGGGGCAGTTGAGGACCTGGTGCCTACAAGTTCAGAGTAGCTTTTCTCGTTTTATTGTTCTTTTTTTACATTGTGGGCATGAAATTAGTTATCTTCATCCTGAGAAAGTCCTTTCATTAACAATCCTACTGCAATGCATGGGGCATGTGTCCGTAAGGGGATACTGAGACCAAGGCATCTGACCCTAAATTCCAGAGAACTTTTTGTACGTAATTGCTATGTGGTCCTAATGATAGTTTGCCGAGTATGGCACAGAAAGAAAAATACAGTTTCTCCAAAGCTTAAGCACAAGGAAAAGAAAAACATAAATATACAGTAGAACCTCTAAGTTGACCACCCAAGGGACTGGAGGAAATTGGTCAACATAGGAAGGTGGTCAACGTATGGGGAAAAAAGGCATTTAAATATTATCATGTTTAGCTCCCAGGACAACAAATGCAAGGCCAAGTTATAATTTAGATTGGATTTTTTTAAAAGTTTTATTGCAAATATCAATGAGAATTGATCCTCTTGTGATGCTTACTATTTATATCATCTATATCTATATCAAGAGACAGAGAATAAACAGCCCACAATCAGTGTTTAAAAAAAACCCTGAAAATTCATAAGCTTAAAAAAAATTAAGTTAAAAAAAATACTTAGTTTCATAGCAGACAGGCAGACCAATGCTATCCCTTGCCAGCCCATAGCATGTAGCATGTTACATAGCCCCAACAGCTAAAAACAAAACAAAACACTTTTTTACTTAGGCTGCCTGGCCTCCACTGGGTCTCCTCAGATTCACTAAATGCCAGAAGGTGTTTGATATGGTCCCTCACTAAAAGCTGTTGAGAAAACTCCACAGTCAGGGAATAAGACAGGTCCTCTCATGGATTGGGAACTGGTTGAGGACCAGGAAACAGAGAGTGGGTGTCAATGGGCAATTGACAAAAAAATGTGGAGAGGTGGAAAGTGGAGTGCCTCAAGGATCTGACCTGGGACTGGTGCTTTTAAACATCTTCATTAATGACCTGGAAACAGGGATAAGCAGGGAGGTGGACAAGTTTGTGGATGACACTAAACTTTTCTGAGTGGCGAAGACCAGAAGGGATTGTGAAGTGCTCCAGAAGGATCTCTCCAAACCGGAAGAACAGGCAGCAAAATAGCAGTTGTGTTTCAATATGTGTAAAGTAATGCACTGCTGATGGGAACCAAAGTGAAAGGACAGTGGCTTCACTATGCACAAGCAACCTCATGTCCCTCACAACTTGGTACATGTCCAGGTACAAGTGGCAGCCGGTGCAGGTCTGTCGGCTATGTGCAGTGTGCCCAGCTATAAAAAACCTTTCGCACACGCGCTAGCAAGCGTAGGGGAGGGATTGTCGTGTGGCTTCTTGCTTTTCCAAGATGGGTCAAACCAGACAAAACACAGGCCCACAGTATCGCATTCAGTGGGCAACTTACGGAGGGTAAATTAATACTCTGTGCAATGGTCAAAGTGGTCAAGATACAACTTATGGAGGTGGTCAATATAGAGAGGTTGGTCTCCCATAGTGTATATGCAGTGTCTGTTCATACTGTGAAAATTAGGTCAACTTAAGGAGGTGGTCAATATAGAGAGGTGGTCAACTTTGGAGGTTGTACTGTATATACAAAAAACCATGCCTGGACTTCTTTTATTAAGGATATAAGAACAGTTCCCTGTTATTAGCTTGTGGAAGTATTTGTTTTGCAATGCATGTAAAAAGCAAGAGAAATTATCTTGGTTGGCTCTGTAAAAGCAGCAGTTAACAGCTGAACTTTATTTATCTGTGATGTGAAAGTGGCAGCAGCTGCTTCTCCCATCAGTGAAAGTAGCTGTTAGAAATAAAATGTATAAATAAGTACGTGAGGTCTTGTTGGCAAGTAAAATAATGCAGTCGTTTTCATTGCAGCTACAGGAGGACAATGTGTCCTTGGACAGAATGAGGCAAGCAACTATTATAGGAGTACATTTCATGCAGTGTCACATGACTTGAGGGTGAAGCAGAGACATGGAGGTAGAAATGTGATTACCACAGTAATATGCTGAAAGCAATTGACTAGCTCCAAGAAAACCTGACAAAAACACATACTGAAGTGGAACTAGGTTTTCTTAAGGACACGGGGTGATGAATCTTCTTGGGAAGATGGCATCGTATGGAGCACAAACTACAGAGTGAAAAGCTGTCTTACTAGATAAGGTCTCTCAAACAGTCCCATTTGATGAAGTGAGTCACCCAGCTTGTCAAAAGTGGACAATTGTTTGTGCAACCATAACATAAGAACGTAAGAAGAACCCTGCTGGATCAGGCCAAAGACCCATCTAGTCCAGCTTCCTGTATCTCACAGTGGCCCACCAAATGCCCCAGGGAGCACACAAGACAAAAGACACAACCTGCAGCCTGGTGCCCCCCCCCCCCGCATCTGGCAGTCAGAGGCAGCTTGCCTCTAAAACCAAGAGCTTGCACATACCTACTATGACTTGTAACCCGTAATGAACTTTTCCTCCAGAAATTTGTCTAATCCCCTCTTAAAGGCATCCAGGCAAGATGCTATCACTACATCCTGTGGCAAGGAGTTCCACAAACTAATTACACGCTGGGTAAAGAAATATTTTCTTCTGTCTATCCTAACTCTCCCAACACTCAACTTTCATGGATGTCCCCTGTTTCTGGTGTTATGGGAGAGGGAAAAGAGTGTTTCTCTATTCACTCTGTCCATCCCCTGCATGATTTTGTATGTCTCAATCATGTCCCCCCTCAGGCGCCTCTTTTCTAGGCTGAAGAGGCCCAAACGTTGTAGCCTTTCCTCATAAGGAAGGTGCCCCAGCCCAGTAATCATGTTGGTTGCTCTCTTTTGCACCTTTTCCATCTCCACTATATCCTTTTTAAGATGCAGCTACCAGAACTGGACACAATACTCCAGGTGTGGCCTTACCATCGATTTGTACAACGGCATTACAATATTAGCTGTCTTATTCTCAAGGCCTTTCCTAATGATCCCAACCATGGAATTAGCCCTCTTCACTGCTGCCGCACAATAGATTGACACTTTCATTGAGCTGTCCACCAGCACCCCAAGATCTCTCTCCTGATCTGTCACAGTCAGCTCAGAACCCATTAGCCTATATGTGAAGTTTTGATTTTTTTGATGCCCCAATGTGCATGACTTTACACTTACTGACATTGAAACGCATCTGCCATTTTACTGCCCATTCTGCCACTTTGGAAAGATCCTTCTGGAGCTCTTCACAATCTCTTCTGGTCTTCACCACTCAGAAAAGTTTGGTGTCATCTGCAAACTTGGTCACCTCGCTGCTCAACCCTGTCTCCAGGTCATTTATGAACAGGTTGAAAAGTACAGCTCTCAGGACAGATCTTTGGGGCACTCCACTTTCCACCTCTCTGCATTGTGAAAGTTGCCCATTGACACCCACTTGCTGCTTCCTGGACCTCAACCAGTTGCTAATCCAGGAGAGGACTTGCCCTCTAATTCCCTGATTATGGAGTTTTCTCAGCAGCCTTTGGTGAGGGACCGTGTCAAACGCCTTCTGAAAGTCCAGATATATAATGTCCACAGGTTCTCCTGCATCCACATGCCTGTTGACCTTTTCAAAGAATTCTAAAAGGTTTGTGGGGCAAGACTTACCCTTACAGAAGCCATGCTGATTCTCGCTCAGCAAGGCTTGTTCGTCTATGTGTTTTAAGATTTTATCTCTGATGAGGCATTCCACCATCTTACCTGGAACAGACTTTAGGCTGACTGGTCTATAATTACCCGGGTCCTCTCTCCTTCCCTTTTTAAAAATTGGTGTGACATTTGCTATCCTCCAATCTTCTGGCACCGTGGCCGTTTCAATGGACAAGTTGCATATTTTAGTCAAGAGATCAGCAACTTCATTCTTCAGTTCCTTAATAACTCTTGGGTGGATGCCATCTGGGCCCGGTGACTTATTGATCTTTAATTTGTCAATTAGGTCTGAAACATCTTCTCTCTTAACCTCTATCTGACTTAATTCCTTGTTCGGGGGGGCTGTTCAGACAGTGGTATCTGCCAGAAGTCTTCTGCCGTGAAGACAGATGCACTCATTTAATTTCTATGCCACCTCTAAGTCTCCTTTGATCTCTCCTTTCCCTCCCTCACCATCCAGAGAGCCAACCACTTCTCTGGCGGGTTTCCTGCTTCTAACATATTTGAAGAAGCTTTTATTATTTCCCTTAATGTTGCTGGCCATGTGTTCCTCATTGTCTCTTTTGGCCTCCCGTATCACCTTCTAACATTTCTTTTGTCACAGTTTATGTTCCTTTTTATTCTCCTCATTAGAGCAAGACTTCCATTTACTTAAGGAAGCTTTCTTGTCCTTTACAGCCTCTCTAACTTGGCTCGTTAGTCATGTGGGCACCCTCATAGACTTAGTGGAGCCCTTCTTCCTTTGCGGTGTACACTTCTCCTGGGCTTCTGTTACTGTTGTTTTAAACAACTTCCACACACTCTGGAGAGATTGGACCCTCTTTACCTTCCCTTTCAACTTCTTCCTAACTAGCCTCCTCATTTGAGGGAAGTCCGCCCTTCAGATGTCGAGGGTTTTTGTGTTAGATTTGTTTGACACTTTTCCCCCAACATGCATGGTGAAACTAATTGCAGCATGGTCACTGTTCCCCAATGGCTCAGTAACATTTACCTCTCTAACCAGGTCCTGAGTGCCACACAATATTAAATTCAGAGTTGCCTATCCTCTGTTGAGCTCCATGACTAGTTGCTCTACAGCACAGTCATTCAGCATGTCAAGAAAACCGGTCTCTCTTTCATAACCAGAGCACGAAGTGACCCAGTCAATGTGAGGATAATTGAAGTCCCCCATGATTACAGCCCTGTCCCTCCTTGACACCTCCCTGATCTGTTTCCTCATTTCAAGGTCCCCTTCTGGTTTCTGGTCTGGGGGATGATAGTATGTATTACATCGCTCCTCAGACCTGGTAATTTAACCCACAGCGTTTCTATGGTGGAGTCAGACCCACCTTCAATCTCTACTTTGCTGGATTCCACCCCTTCTTTAGCATAAATGGCCACCCCACCACCAACACGGCCTTCTCTGTCCCTCTTATAGAGTTTATAGCCCGGGATTGCGGTATCCCACTGGTTCTCTGCATTCCACCATGTTTTCGTTATGCCCACTATGTTGATGTTTTTCCTAGTCACCAGACATTCCATTTCTCCCATCTTTGCTCGGAGACTTCGGGCATTCGCATAAAATCACTTGTATAAGAAGTCCCCTAGGATGGGCTGCTTATTTGCTCCTTAATCATTTGGACCCAGCTCAGTTCAGCGAATACATTCCACACCTTCGTGGTAGAGCACATGTGTTCCTTGCACAAGGTCCCAGGTTCAATCCCTGGCATCTCCACGTAGGGCATGGAAAGATGCCTGTCTGAAACCCTGCTGCCAGTCAGTGTCATCAAAACCGACCTAGGTGGACCAGTGATGCAGCTTAGCAGAAGGCAACCCACTGTGTTCCTAATTCTATAGTGGTGTTGCCACCTACATGCAAATACTTCTGATGGGGACCATTTGGGGGGATGGGAAACAGCTTGGGCAAATATTTGGGAGATGGTGTGGTGGCAGTAGGTCTTTGTATTTCTTTGGTAACTGTATATTCCAGGGGTGTTAAGCATAAGGCCTGCAGGCTGTATGTGGCCCCCAGGAGCAATTTAACTGGCCCCCATTATAATTGGGCTCTCCCAGCCTAATAATTGGGTTCTCTTTTATCTTGAAAATATGAACAAGATTTTCACATTTTCTCTTCTGTCATTTGCAGCTAATGAGTTTCTGTGTGAGAACAAAGTGCTTTTTTCTGGCCATCGGCTGTTAATGATGTCACTTCTTACTTAATAATGGCACTTCCGTCCCCAAGCAGGCACCATAAAAGCTAATTTCAGCCCTCTGTATGAAACAAGTTTGACATCCCTGGTCTATTCCTTGGATTATTTGATGTGAAAAAGAGTGAGATTGCAGGCAGTGATGCAAAGGAAGATATAAGATTATACAGTTCTGATCTCTTCATATGAAATTGAGTAAAGGATAATATGGGGTTTGTTGTGAGGATAAAATGGGTGGGGGAAAACTATGAGATAATGTTTGACTTGGTTATAAAAAAAAATGTGTTGCATTTAGACAGAGACACAAATGTTTTTGACACCCACTGTGTTTTCTATGTGTATGTGTTTCTGTTTGTGTGTATGAGAGAGAGACAGAGAGAGAGAGAGAGAGAGAGAGAGAGGCTTGTGTCACCACACATCAAAGCTCCTAAAATTCCCATTTTTCTTGTTACGTTGTAAGCTTTTTTAATGAAATATTCCCTCTGTTTCACCTAAAATAAAGCAAAATTAAAAGGTGACTCTTTACTTCTAATGAAAATTGTGGGCAGCCACATTTCACTAGGTCATAAAAGGGACTAGAGATTGAGTTAAGAAAGTAAACAAAAAAAATGTCTGCACTAGTCAGGCGCATTATCAAATGAGGTCATGGGGGGGGAATGGCCTCCCAGCAGGTTTTGATGCAGCAGAAAAGCCAGGGCACTGAAGGGATACTGCAGCTAAAGGGAAATGTTCCTTTCCAGTGAACTCAATGAAAATTTGCTTACATTTGATATAATAAGGCAAAAAGCAAGCAGCAATGTTTTCTGCCTGTGGTGCTGAAATTTGGCTAGCAAGGATAAGCCACAGCATGTCCTGCTTGGCTCCTTAGCAATTAGCCTTTTACGAGCCAAGATGTGAAATGACATACAAGTTAATTTTTTTTATTAAGGATTTGGTGTCCTATCTGGAATGAAAGAGTAATAAATATAAATGGATATTAACGTTGGGTTATTGAAACTGCTCAGTTTGATAGATAAAATGCAGCGTCTCCTTGTAAGATGTCAGAGGTTAAAGATTATTGCTGCTTCATGAGGCTCTCAAAATGAAATCTACTGCATTCTGACCCTCACTATTACGGAAAAGTGAGTCTTTGGAATAGGTTGTAATATATTCAAATGGCAGTTAAAGTATCTTAAAGTAACCAGACTCCTTGTAAGAAGCACCAGGGGGAAAATTGTGCATGGCCACTGCGGTGGATCAGATCAGACTCCTGCTGGCAAAAATGAATATGCAGCACAGCATATGAAAACTCTCAGGGAGTGTGAGGACCAGGGTAAGTCTTTTGTGAGGGCGGAGTGGAAAGGAATGACATGATCCCCAGGATTGTGCTGCTGTAGGGGACCTAGGGGCTTTTTAGAAACATACTTGCTGGTGTCCAGGGGGTGGTGTGGGGAGCCCCACTGAGCCCTCTGCGAGGCTCCCTGCACCACTAAAAACTGACAAAAGGTGATCGCAACCCACTTCCAGATTGCAATCGCAAAACCAGAAGTGGGTCACAATCATGTTTTGTCAGTGTTTCGAGGTGCAGGGAGTCTTGCAGCAGGATCTGTGAGGTTCCCAGCACCCCCCCCCCCAGATCCAGCAAGAACTCACATATATTATAAAAACCCTTAGGTCCCCCACAGTGGCACGATCGTGGGGATCATGTTGCTGCCTTCCCCTTTTCCCATTTCTTAAGGGGGCAATGGCAGTGGTTCTCAGGCTGGTCGGTACACCAGTTTGAGAACCACTGCTCTAAGAAAAGCAGATAGAGGAGGGGGGAGAAGGAGGAAGAGGAAAATGTGGGGGGAGAAAAGAATTAGTTGGGTTTCCTAGAGAAGAAGAGGAAAGTTTTGGGGTGTTGTATTGCCAGAAGAAAGTCTGCTGGGAAGCCATTCCCCCCCCTTATGACCTCATTTGATACTGCACCTGACTAGTGCATATCTGACTCTGTTCCCCAGAGACATCTGCTCCACATATGAGTGGCTGAAAATCATGACAGTTATTACTGTCCCCATATTGATGAAAGAGTAGATATTCACAAGTTGTAGCATAATCCTATGTGTGTCTACTCAGAAGTAAAAATACCACTGTGTTCAGTGGGGCTTAATCCCAGGAATGTATATATAGAATTTCAGCCTCAGTGTCTTAGCTACTTTACTTAGAGGAGTAATACTGTGTGGCACAAGACATTTTATTTTAAAATAATCCCCAAGTGTGTTCTTTAAGCTTTTTGCTCAGGTTTTTTATTCACATTTGCACTGGGTTAAAAAAAAAGGAAGTATACCTATATCGACCACTGGACTGAAGTTTAATTTCATCAGCTGTAGGTCACTGAACCTCAGCTGTCATGATTTTCAGCCACTCACTTCCCACCTGGTTTGCTTTGTACCAGCAGTGACCTAGAGATGAAAGGCTTCTGTGTCACCAAGGAATCAGTTCCATGAGTTGGGCTGTATCCCATAACTAGCCTTCTCGCCCATGATATGCACAGTCCATATGTGGAGCAGATGTCTCTGGGGAACACAAGTAGCATGCAAACCCTTTCATCTGCAACTCAAAACTTGGGTCTAAACCAGGTGGGCAGTGACAAAAAATTCTGATACCTCAATGAGATGTCTAAAGATCCTAGTGGGCTGGTCGCCAATTTTTTTAAAATCACCTTTGCAATTGCCAGTGGGACTTATTTTTACCTGGCAAGCTAGAGAATAAAGAAAGATAGATCAGAATTTTATTAGTCTCCAAGAGTTTGTCTTTATTTTTCTAAACAGATGTGAGTGTTCTTTATTTGTCAGTTATACATGTGAATTGTTTTAGCTGCTAATGATGTACATCTTTAACTAGTCCTTGTAATAAATTTTAGTTAAAAAATCTCCATATCCTTTAAGATGAATTTCATTTTACAACTCTTACAAGGAAACCAACTAGAATTTATTGTCAATGAGGGAATTTCTGTGGCCAGAGTTCATGCCACTCAGAAAAACTGGATTATGTCACAGGGCTGTTCTTTTCAAGCTTATTCCTCCTCTCTTAATTGCAAGAAGTTGTCTCAAATTAGGAAGAATGACAGTGATTTGCTAATGTGCCCTGGCCAGTTCTGTTTCTTCATTTCCTGAAGTAAACACTTTGAGCATCTCCTAGCACATGGACATTCGGTCTAACAGTCACCTTCTCCAGGCATCTTTGGTCAGCAAATACAAAATTGAAATAATGGATTTGAAACATTACAGTGTCTGACAAAGCATGAAGACAGATTAGCAATAAAACAAGGAAAGCAAGTAGGCATTGAAACTTGGATTCATGCCAACTGTCTAACTGGTTGCCTTTGTTATTATCATTAACTGTGATTTTGAGCGAAATACCTCAGAAAGACTGTGCTTTACAGAGGATAAGTGTTCAGCAGGGTAAGGCAATGCCAAGACAAACTGTATGCCTGGAAAGAGGATCCCATCCTCAAAAACCAGGTGAATCCAAAACAATATGAGAGAGATTAAAATCTTTCTACTGTTTTGGCAGCTCTTAACATTGTGTCCTCAGAGAAAAGCTTATTTTTTCTGTTGCTCAGAGTTACAGATTTGGGTCTCAGCATAGTTTCAGATGGAAGGGTTTTCTAGTGTCAGGCATGTCGAATCAGTGGATCAGATACCTACAGACTCTTTGGGAATTGTGCCACTCCCTGTGCATCTAATCACTGCAAGGAATAGCATGGGAAACACAATAATTGGTAAATCCACAAAAGTAGATGTTGGCTGTCTCTTCTCTTCTTCTATGGCTTCCTGTTCTTTGAGATAGCCAAGAGGTAGTTCTTTTAGGTACCTTTTAGGTACCCTATTCCCCACTTTGGACTCTGTAGCTTGGGGTGTCAAACATAAGGCCCGGGGGCCAGATGTGGCCCCTGAAAGCTTTGTATCCGGCCCTCAGGTTCTCAGCTGCTGAGCAGTGCTGAGGTGTTAACACTGAAACAGCGGCCCACATAAAATTGGGCTTTCCCATAACTTGAAATATGATCAAGATTTGTATATTTTCTCTTCTGTCATTTGTAGTTAATGAACTTCTATATGAGAGCAAGGTGCTGATTTCTGGCTATCAGGTCCTTAATGATGTCACTTTCTGCTTGATGACATCATTTCCAGCCCTCAGCAGGCATCCTGAATGCTAACTTCGATCCTCTGTAAGAAACGAGTTTGACACCCCTGCTGTAGCTAGAAAGCTCTACCATCTCTCTGTGGTGAAAGGCTCAGTGCAATTGGTTATCATGTGATCCTGAAGCAGTCACAGTCTAATCCTAACAGAAATGAGAGTGGAACAGAGGTTCCACTGTTGTAAATGGCCATGTGGTGGCATGCATAACATACTGCCAGCAGCCATTTTGGAGCCACTGCTGCAAAGAGCAGCAGTGAAAGCAGGCAGTTGCCACTACCATCTACCAGGCACATAGGTAAGTTGACATGGGTGGTGGGAGGAATGCGGCAAGGATGAGGAGGAATGGGAAAGTTTGGGGGCTTGGAGGGGGAAGATGGGGCAGAACAGGGGAGGGAACAGGTGAACCGCAGCAGCAGCTACTTATGCTGAGAGTCTATCCCCTTTCTCACTCTCTTCAGACTCCAGCAAAAGCTGGCATTGATCCATGAGGGGAAGCAGAGGCTTATCCCAAGATAAGGGAACAAAAGTTTCCTTAGTTTGTGGAGGCCTGCGTGACTGCCCCTCCACAGGATGCAGCACAAGCCCCATTGGTGCAGCTGCATCAGCACTGCGGGAGTTAGTTAGGATTTGGCTATCAGCCTTCTGTACTTTTTCCAAGACTGTAGCGTTTTGCCTTTGCCTTCATTACTTGAATTGACTCGCTTCCTTCAGTTTCTTGATTCTGTTTGTGTTCTATAGCAGGGCTGCCCAAACCCCGGCCCTGGGGCCACTTGCAGCCCTCAAGGACTCCCAATGCAGCCCTCAGGGAGCCCCCAGTCTCCAATGAGCCTCTGGCCCTCCAGAGACTTGCTGGAGTCCACAATGGCCCGACGCAACTGCTCTCAGTGTGAGGGCAACTGTTTGACCTCTCACGTAAGCTGTGGGATGAAGGCTCCCTCCACTGCTTGTTGTTTCACATCTGTGATGCAGTAGTGGCAGCAAAGGAAAGGCCAGCCTTGCTTTGTGCAAGGCCTTTTATAGGGCTTGAGCTATTGCAAGACCTTCATTCATTCATATAAGTTCATCTTTAATATATTCATTTATGTAAACTTATGTAAATTTATTCAAATTTCAATGTAAATTAATTCTTTTTTTCCCCAGCCCCCGACACAGTGTCAGAGAGATGACGTGGCCCTCCTGCGAAAAACTTTGGACACCCCTATTCTATAGGGAGCTTCATGCAGAGTACTTGCTCTCTTGCTTGTGGCTTTGTAATGGCCAGTGCACTGTGGCTTCCTGCTGCAGTGCAGATCCGCTGGGAGGCAGCATTCTGGTCAGTGATGTCATCAGCTATCGCCCACTCTCACCTGCAGCTAGGCATAGCTGACAATAGTCAGTTTAGGAGATGGAAGGCAGGGCTGGGGCCAGGCCTTACAGGCAAGCCTCAAATGGAGCAAGGGAGAGGGAGCCAAAGAAAAAACAGAAGAGGAAAGCAAGGAGGAAGAGAGAGAAGACAAAGAAGCAAGCAGAATAAGGATGGTGGAAGAATGCAAGAAGGGAAAAGTGGAGGAGGAAAAGCAAGGAAGGAGGGGAAAAGGCTGGAAGAAAGGAGAAAGTGGGAAGGTTGGAGGATGAGGGTGACATACGAAGATGACAAGAGAGAAGAAGGAGAAATCTGGTAGGGGGCAAGAAATACTCGAAGGAGCAGATCACAGTATAGAAAAGTTCAACATCAACTATAATGAGGTACTTAACATGGTATAACATTTGAACGAGGTGCTTAACATTTGAACGAAGGTTTCTCTGCATCAAACTGACAAATCCCTTTCTCGTGTCACTGGTGGCTTCCATGACACCAATATAATGTGAGAAGGAGTTGCTTGGAATTTCCTTGAGCCTCAAATTTAATGATATGTTATAAAGACACCAAACAAGTACTGCACATACATTCTATTGTATTTACCTGCAGAGGCTGGACCAGGTGACTCATGCATATACACAGTAGGACACATATTCTTTAAGTTCCTAACTCAGTCCCTTTAAAAAAATGAGATTTACTGCACAGATTTTGCTGATTGAATTTATTTTCAGGTTGTGCTCACTGGTGTCAAAGAAATAGCAGTGCATGATGATTTGATTATAGTGAACTGAAGACTTGAGAAATATGAAAGCAAAGGGGAACTGTGCAAGAGCATTCAAGGCTGATCCAGGCTGTGTGACAATTTATTGCTGGAGCAGAGATGGAGGATAATGCCTGGGCATGCCACAACATGCCATGATTGTAAACAAACCCAAGAAGATGGTGACACCAGCTGTGTTTGTTTTTCAGCTAGAAAATAGCAGGAAGTGACCTCACTAGCATGCTTCTAGCTCGATTCAAAACAAATGACAAACGACACAGAAAATGGCATCAAATTCAAAAGTATATGGGTTTTTTATTATAGAGATTAAGGGGCTAGAGCAGCACCATTCTGTCCCTCATACAGAATCAATTTGTGATCATCCATGTTGGTTCTGATGTTCATTTGTATAAAACAAACTGTGTTTGCAGAAATTGTGTCAAAGTAACAAGAACAAAGTATAGAAATGGCTGATGTTTAGGGCTTAATCCTGTCTGACTTTCCAGCACAGAGGCAGCCGTGCCAATGTGGCATGTGCTGCATCCTGCGGTGATGGGGTGCAGTCACAGAAGCCTCCTCAAAGTAAGGGAATGTTTGTTCTCTTCCTTGGAGCTGTATTTCAGCTGCATTGGCACTGGAAAGTTGGATAGGATTGGGCCCTAATTATTTGCAGAAAATTGACTTAGGATAGGGTGGTCCAACCCTCTGCCCACAAGGCCTGCTTTGGCAACCTTGAAAAGTCCAGCTGCACCCACTGCCTCCTCCTGTTTCAGTGACTTTTTTGAGTTCTCTCCTGCACCATTCTGGCTTCGCCTTTGGAGAAGCCAGAATGGCATGGCAGGGAGACGGAAAAGCCCCACCACTGCCTCTGTCTCCCTCTCCTGCAGTCTGAGCCTGGCAAGTGACTTCAGCAGCTCAGAATCCAGAAGTAATTGGCGGTGACATCATCATCATGTCACCACCAATTACTTCTGCGTTGGCGCAGTTGGGGGTAACACCAGAGTCTTGCAACCCTTGTAGTATTAAAAGTTGGACCTCCCTGACTTAGGAGATAGGTCAGGGAGAAGCACTTGTATGTCTTTTAAAATAGTGCAGTTCTTGTGTTTATGAAGATGTGCCTGCATCTTGGACGATTCCTTGCCAAACCTCAGAAGCAAGCAAAAGGACTCAGGAGTTTCAGGGGTGAAAGGGTGCCTTTCAGCAACTACCAGAAGCAGTCATGCAAAATAATAGAAACAGCAAAACAAACCAAAACTAAGGGAAATTTTTTCATTTAAATAACTTTAATTTATTCAAGCCTATTCATTTAAATAATTTATGCCTTTCTGGGCATAAAAATTTGATTACTTATTTTTTAAGAACAAGTATATATGGTCCTGCACATCACTGTGCATGAGCACTATTCCTAAGCACTGTCTGAGATCTAGTTGAGAATAAATTTGAAGTGGTTATGGGCTCCCACACTCCACCTCTTACTGTTGGTTCCCCTCACCACAGGGAAATGTTAACATCTGAGGTGGAAAATTCTGTTTTCATAAAAATACAGGATCATCCAGTGAACTTGGAGCAGTGAAGCAAATGAGTGAATTCTGGGGGCTGTGTTGTCTGTTGAACCTTGTCTATTGAATTTCATGTTTTGCACAAGTGCTGTAACTTAACTGATCTACTTTCGTGATTATATATAGCTCAGCTTGAAAGCCCGGGCCTGCAGTAAGGTTTCTTCTAGTTTAAAGAAGAGGAGGGTGTCTGGGTTGTGTGTAAAGGCACTATACACAATTAACTGTGTCAGAATTACAACACAGAGCCAAGAAACCTGAACAGGCCCCTATGGTTGCTGTGAACCCAGAACTCAGACAGTCGTTGGAGTCCACAGCTGAAATGCAGTTCTCCCCCTCATCAGTATCTCTTTCCCTGCCTCCACTTCAAATATGAGAATAAAGAAAGATGTGTCTTGTTGCACTGGGAACCCTAGAACAGATGACACACTTAAGCTGGTCATCCCTTTAAAGTACACCGTGTTGAGATTCTTTGAAAAACCATATTCAATCCATACTGGTCATGTTTTCCCACTGTTAGAAGAAAGTTTCTCTTTTGAATCCCAGATACTTTGCAGGAAGAATTAATGTCAGGGTTGACCCCAAAACAAATCAATTTTAACAAGACTGTGTTTCAGGGTGCCAAACTTCTGTCCAGCAGGTGATGAAATCTTGTTTCTGGTTGTGCTGATAATGATCAGGTTATAAATATCCTAGATAAATTGCAGTGGTCCAAATTATCCTTTTTGTGAAAGTACCTGCCAAACCATCTCTTCATCTCTTGATGGCAATTGTGTCGGCCACTTCAATTTTACCTTTAATTAAAAATGGAAAGAGGGAGTACATGGATTCAGAAAGCATTGCTGCAAGACAAAATACCATCCATCCTGGCAATACTTTATGTGTGTTTCTAAATCATGCAGAGTGAAATGGAAGAGCAATGTTTTGCTGTCATACCTACATCACTTTGGACCAAAATACAAGTCCAGTCTTGGTATCTGCAGTGATACTGAAATCTGTGGATACCAGGATCCCTGTTAAAAAGTCTTTAAATACAAAAAAAAGCATGCAAAAATCAGGTTTCCTACCTTTGCATGGCGAAACCACTCCGTTTCCAAGTCTCTCAGGGCTAAAATTAGCTCTAAACACCAACTTCCAGGTCTGCCAGCGTCATAGAGTATAGAACTATGCCACAGTGTTTCTCAACATTTATCTCCCACTGTACCACTTCGCGTGATCCACCTATTGGAAGTACAGCTGGAAGTAACTGGTGATGATGTCATCGCCATCGGAACAATTTAAGTTCCATTAAATTAAATAAGACTTCTGAGTAGACATACATATGATTGTGCTGTGAAAGTGGATGTCAGTTTAGCCCTAGTGTAATTTTTCCTACCCTACCTCGCAGGATTGCTATGAGGACAGAAGGAAGGAAGGAATCATGTACACCACACTGAACAACTGGAAGTAAGAGTAGTATAAAAATGTGAAAAATAAATACTGTGTGTCCAACTGGTTCCATCCATCATGCAATGAGAGGCATAAGTATATCTTTCACACTCCCTCCCAGAATCTTGTGCAACCACTACATAAACACATGGGGGAAGACCACCCAAACTGTTCTTCACTTGCAAGTCAATCATTACTTTAAAGTAGTATTGAAATTGGGTGTGGGGTCAGTTTGGATGGGGAAGGATGGTGGGATGGAAGGGAGAAGGAATATACATTTTTGTATCTCTCATAGCCTGGTGAGCTTTTGGCAGACAAGATCATTCAAAATGACCCAGTAAGTAGGCATTTCTATTTATGTCTACAGAAGCAAGCAAAGGGGCAAAGAATTCCTTCTTTAATATATCAATATCAATCAAAATGTACTTTGTACTCAGGAGCTGTTAAAGGTAACAATTTACACTATTTTACATAGCCCACCAGTTTAACATGAAACCTAATGTTTCATAATTTAGAATTAGAATAATTTATATTAGAATCCACGGGGTTTGTTTTAGATGTTTAATTATTTGAAAACTGTTTTAATTATTGTTTTTAATT
Organism: Tiliqua scincoides; assembly: GCF_035046505.1. Classification (NCBI taxonomy): domain Eukaryota; kingdom Metazoa; phylum Chordata; class Lepidosauria; order Squamata; family Scincidae; genus Tiliqua; species Tiliqua scincoides. Next base: position 197,566,953 of record NC_089822.1, read on the forward strand.
GTTAATTTTGTATTTTTAACTGTTGTAGGCCGCCTTGTGTGCCCATGGGGCAAAAAGGCAGGATATAAATCAATAATAATAATAATTGCAATTAGATTGATTAACCAATTTCAGATAACAATAAATGTCTTCCTGTGGTCAGTTCTGAAACCAAAGAACTTTTTGTACGGTTAAAAGAGTTTTATAAACTCACCTTTACGCTGCAGAGTCCAAGAGAGACACAACTTGAAATAAGCAAAATTAGCACTATATACAGGCATTCTGAACCATTTGGCACTCAAGCCATGGCACTTGAATCAGTGAAAGGAGGGTACACACCAGGTGCTTAATGTAGCAAACCATACTTCAGAGGAACTTTAATGACTCTGACAAAATCAGAAGCTCTTAAACTCTTCTTTTGATGGCTCAGGCTTGAGAAGTTCATGAAATGTACAAAGTGGGGGTTGCTCATATTGGCCATATCTTACTTATCATTTGCCATACTCTTCAACAAAACAATTTTGTTCAACGATAATTTTGTCTTAACTGCTTTTCCATAAAATACTCAACTGTATAAAGTCAAAAACAGTGCACATAAAAGCACAAAAGAAATGAAAAGCAAAAGCAATTAACATAGCCACCAGAAACACGTCTGAAATAAAGTTTTTAAACAGTTATTTTTTAAGTATTGTAGAATTATAAAAACCATCTGTTTATTAGGGAAACTGCTTATCTAGGTATATAGAGTAGTTGGGGAGAAGCCTAGCCAGTGCCACTCCATTCTGTCCTCTAGGAACTAGCTTCCACATGGAAGGAACCTCAGTACTCGGATGCACCCCCAGACAAGGGGGAAAGTGTGGGAAGGAGACTTCTTTATTTTTGTCCTCCCTAATAGTAGTGTGCTGCAGGAGAATGCCTATCCTGCCATAGTTTCCCTGTATTCAAGAGTGAGTGGTGAAACTAGAAGTATGATGTATGTGGGGGGGGGGCCCTAATCCATCACTACAGCTGTAAAATTTTGAAAATTGGGGCCCAATACTATCCAATTTTCCAGCTGCAAAGCAACCCCAAAGTAAGGGAACAAACATTCCCTTACTGTAGGAGGTCTCTGTGATTGCCCCACCACCACCACAGGATGCAGCGCATGCCCCATTGGCACAGCTACATCAGTGTTGGCAATTTGGATAGGACTGGGCCCTTGGAGGACCCATAGAAGAAATTAGCATGACTGAGCAATATCAGTGAAAAATATTTGTGAATTTCTATCTGGTCAAACATCAGCGATCTCCCTGGTTTCTGCCTGCCTCCAAATGAAATAGCCTCATAAATTACATGTTGAGATATTTTGACAGAATCAACTCACTATGCATTATAGATAATTTAAGACATTTTAACAATAAAAGGAAATCAATGCATTTTGTGTGAGGCAATAATATTTTTAAATGAGAAACCTTTGAAGGTGATTGTCTTTATTGCTACATATTTTCATGCAGTCATTGTAACCGCATGAGGCAGCTTTAACAAATGGGCTGCTTTAATGATTTCTGACTGGGAGGTCATGCTTTTAATCCTTGCTATCATATGCATCCTATTATAGACAGGACTCCCGCTCAGGAAACCACAGAGATTACATATACTTTCCAATATACTGAAATAACCCTTGCATTTGAAAACCCAGAGAGCAAGCAAAAAAATCAAACTACATATTGTGATCGTGAACTGGTAGAATTAATTAAGCATATGTAGCTTTCAAGATGATTATCATATTATTATAAAATGAAATGGGGGGGGGGGCTGAAAATGTGTGTGGCAGTGGAAGGGAGAATCCCCAATCAGTGGGCTACTGTAGATCCTGTTACAGGTTTTGGAGACAGCACAGATCTGTGGAAAGAGAGTGATGGCAAGTGCCGTAACATTTGTTAGAGAACTAGGATATTTTTTACCATGTAGAAAATATTTCCACTAGAGCAGTGTTTCTCAAACTGTGGGTTGGGACCCACTAGGTGGGTCACAAGCCAATTTCAGGTGGGTCCCCATTCATTTCAACATTTTATTTATTAGACTTGATGCTCCCATGGTACGTGACTGCATTTGGGGAAATGTTACAGACCTGTACTTTTAACAAGCTACTCTGTATATTCTTTTAAATAATATATTAAGTGGAACTTACTCCTGGTAAGTGTGGGTAGGATTGCAGCCTAGGATTGTTAAAAATTTTCCTGCTTGATGATGTCACTTCTGGTCATGACATCACTTCCGGTGGGTCCTGACAGATTTTTATTATAAAAAGTGGGTCCTGGTGCTAAATGTGTGAGAACCACTGCACTAGAGCACTGCCACCAACAAAATCATTGGTGTATCTGCTCCAAGTTGTAAGGCAAACACATCATGTAGCGCCTTAGTATATGTTAATAAGTACCTAATGAACGAATGCAGACATCAAAACAGCCATCTCAGCATTCTTGTGTTTAATTATGGGTCGCTCTGCTGCTGAGTTCAGTCATCTCTCTCATCACATCAAACATGTCCTACTACACTCCTGCCTATGATCTTCACTCTTCCAGCTCCACCACCCTCAACTGCTCTTTCAGGCAACTGCATTCTTTCTCCTTGGCCACCTCTTATGTCCTGGATCATCTGCACAATGCTTCCTCCCTTCAAATCCCTTATGAAAAGCCACAATTTCCTTGAAGCCTTTGACACCATGCCTTAGTCCCGAGGTTCTCAGATTTGTGGGAGGGGCGAAGGCAGCAGCACAATCCCCAGGATCGCGCTGTGCCAGGGACAGGATAGGTTTTTAAAAAAAACTTACCAGGATCCAGTGCCATCATCCTGGGGGGTGGGTCTGGGGAGCCCTCCTCCACAGGACTCCATGCTCCTCCAAATGTTGAAAAATTTGGCACTTCAGGTTTTCACCATGAAACCAGAAGTGCCCGTTTTTCTTCTATTTTTCAACATTTGGAGGTGTGGGGAGCCCTGTGGAGGGCTTCTAGGACCCCCTGAAATGATGGCTCCTGGTTTAAAAAAAACAAACCCTCCCATCCCTGGCACAGCACAATCCTGGGGATTATGTTGCTGCCTTCCTCCTTCTCCTGTCCCTTAAAAGCACAAAAGTTGAAGTTTTGTGCTTGAAATTTTTGAAATCCTCTGTACAGTATGTATGCCTTTAAAGAGCACTTAATAAACACTTTGTAAACCAAATTTGACTTTGTTCTGACTTTTTTTGCCCATAGGAACGCATTAATTAAATTTCAATGCATTCCTATGGGAAACCGCGCTTCGCAAGACGAAATTTTCGCAAGACGAAACGACTTGCGGAACGAATTAATTTCGTCTTGCGAGGCACCACTGTATTTGGATTGTAAACCCTTAGGGCAGGGTTAGGCTGTCTTTTCAGTCTATGCGTAACTCCAGATGCATTGATAGCATTATACAGATTCATTTATTTAGGTATTGGCGATATCAGGGTATATCCTGGCTGTGAGGTCTGCTATGGTCATCACTACTGAGCAGGGATGGGAACCTTTCCATTGGACTCGGGTTACTGTCTGTCCCCTATTTTGAGTAGGAGTTCGGAGATCTGCCCAGTGGAGACATCACCTCTCAAATGGACCCTCATGTTCTTCCTGAGAGTTTCCAGATGAGGGACCATAGATGCAATGCCTTGACGCATGCCTTAATCTCATCAGCTCAAGTTCCTCTTGGCATTACCAGCAGAGTCTGCCAGAAGTCTCCAGCCAGCAGTACAGTGACTCCCCAATCACTCCATCATAGTCCCTGATGTCTTTGAGGGTTATGCTAAGTGCCTCAAAAAACCCCGTTGTGCACCATGGTGCTCTTATCCCAAACAATGAGCTTACAGTACTGCGGAACGTGAGCCATGTTGCTGTATTTGGAGATTCTGCACAGGAGTATTTCTGCAGCGATGAGGTTGAGGGGCAGCTTGAAGGCAGTGTAGGCCATCTTGCCTCCCTTCAGCAGCATAGCAGCAATGCCAGAGGATGTGACAGCCAAGGCAATGCCATGATCACTCCTTACCTTATCAGGAGCAAACTGATAAAGAAGGTCTTCCCAGTATCACCGGGAGCATCCAGGAAAAAGACCTGCCCAGCACCTGACTCAGTGCTGCTAAGGACCTGTGGATAGATAGCAAGCTGCTCATCTGCCAGTGAACCCTTGTTATTTGACACACTTGTACCAAGGCAGTGTCATTGCTGGTCTCCTTCAGATAGTCCCTATTTTCCAAGACTCCTCCAGACCGTGGTAAGCCCTGTCCTCCCAAAGCCAACACTGTGTCCTCAGTCAGCACCAGGGATCTGTTGTACACCTCGTCCATCACCTGCTGCACACTGTCTTGCTATTCCCTTTCCACATCCTGCATGATGTCCTGAGAGACTGTCTTTGTACTTCTCCCAAAGATTCAGAGGATCGGAGAGTGGACAGTACACCAACATCACTGTGAAGAGCTCCCTCAGCTTGAAGGATAGCTTCCTCGTACAGGATAGCTTTCTTCAAGGTAGTGGGTGTCCCAGTGCTTGTCATCCTCCAGCAAACCTAATGCCTTGCCTGTAGACTGGAATGTGGGATGAAGGACACCATTCACAATCTTCAGCTCTGAAAAGGTTGTTGGGCCTCATGTAGCAGCAGGTGGAGATAATTACACTCAGTGTTGTTTGGGTGGATGGTGTACACCTTTCCCAGCACATGGTCCTTCTTCACTCCTCCTGACCAGCCATCAACATCCTTCCCTGTTTTTTTCTCATGATCTAAAAGGGAGGGGAGGTGTGGTGGACACTTCTTCAGGTACACATTGAAATGGCCCCTAGAAAGGTCCTGCATAAAGTGTAGCCTCCTCACAGGGCGATCTTCAGCAGCAAGATTCCCATAGAGCTCACCACTGCAATAAAATCCCAAATATGAACTCAAACAATTGCCCAGCCACCACCAGCTTGCATAAATCGCCATAAGTAAAGGGTCGGAACATGTGAGCGAGGAACTAAGCAGAGCTGTTGTAGTTGTCCCCTCGCTGTCATGTGGCATGATGGAGAACTCCTCCCAGTTGTCCACCATCAGTTGTCCGGTCCCTCATGATTAGCTCACGCACCTTCCTAGCCATTAGCTAGCCATTGTTTTAAATGTGGTTTAAATGAGATAGGAGAGGGACTGGAAGAGGCAGGTTTTGTCTCCTGTGATGGGGAAAACAGTGTGAGGCACCATCTTCCCATTAACATTTAAAAACTCAATTGCCATGCCAATTTAAAAAGGGTTAAGTTGGTCTATAAGCCACAGACCTCCCTCCTGCAGTAGCACAGGAAAATGGGCTGGCCTGGCCTAAGTTGACATGTACACCATAAGCCTCTCTCAGGAAGTAGCACAAGGAAAAAAACCAGCCAGGTCTAAGTAATAATAAGGGTTCTATAATTCAACCCTGAATCTAACTCCCTTTTGGAGTTGATGAGGGAAAAATCTTGAATTGGGTTTTTAAGCATTTTGTGGGTAACCTTTGTAAGCAAAATCTAAGTCGATATCTTATCAGGCGTAAGAAATATTGAGGAATCCATGAAAACACAGTTTACCCCTTTCCACTCCTTAGGGGTAAAAATCCCTTGTGACTGGCTGCTTATGTCATGGAAGAATATTTTCCGAATTTCATGTTTCTGGGTCCAGGGTTTTGGGCTGAATGTTGATGAGTCAGGGCCCAGTGCTATCCAGTTTTCCAGAGCTGGTGCAGCCATGCTGCATCCTTTGGTGGACAGGCAGACACAGAGGCCTCCTCAATGTTAGGGAACATTTGTTCCCTTACCTATGGGCTGCATTATGGCTGCACCAATGCTGGAAAGTTGGTTAGGATTGGGCCCTCAGTCAGGACATTTGAGAGAGAGAGAGAGAGAGATTTTATTTTTCACATTTTTATACTGCCTCCCTTCCAAGGAGCTCAGGGCAATATACATGGTTGCTTCCTTCCTTTTGTCCTCACAACAACCCTGTAAGGTGGATGAGACTGAGAGATAGTGACTGGCCCAAGGTCAGCCAGGAAACTTTATTGCTCCGTGGGGATTTGAACCTGGATCTTCCAGGTCTAAGTCCACCACCAGAACCAGTATGGACATAGCAAATATTAGGAAGATAAAGAATGTGGGGTGTGAGTGTGTGGGGGGACAGAGATTACTGGCCATAATAAAAAACTGATGGTATGTTGATTTTGTTCAATTAAAAGATTTGCTGCGCAAAGGAGAACATGACAGTAAGAGGACATAAACCTGGTCTAAAGTCACAGCCTAGCTCCCCTTTGCTTGTTTGCTAGTTCTAAAATAGAAGTACATTAAAACCCCAGTAAAAATAATACTATCCTGAAATAAATGTCTCAGTTGCAGTGTGAACCGCTGATCATTACCGACATCAGTCCTATTTTTTTAATTTACTGTATTTCACCTCACTGTGACCCTGTCCTGTAGGAACTCTAATGGCATCACTTCACCACCTACTGAGAGGTGACTGAATGGTTTACTCAATAAAAGCAAAATGTAGCTTTGCCTGGGAAAGAAGACAGAGCTGGGAATAGCAGCAGGCAAAATTCATCAGTGAACGCTGCATAAGCAGAAGAATCTACAGCAGAAGAATTCACTGGGCTTGGCGAGTGAGATGTTTTAAATTACACTCTGCTCAAATGTGGCTTCATTTAAAAGTGAGAATCAGAGCAGCCTGCCTTTCCAGGAAGTGCTGCTCTTTGATTAAGAATCCTGTAGTATAAATTCATTCTTCAGGGAAGTAGCTTCCTGCCTGCCACACTAACTACCATTTCCCTTTCCACAGTATAAATTAGGAGAGATCAGTGCATCTGATGTGCATCTGACCAGGGACACCTAGATCATCACTGGGGCCTGCAGCTTTATTGGTGGTGTACCACCCCCTCATTGTGGGTGCTATTTACAACAACAGCAAAAATGGAAAACTGCAGGATCAGACCATATACTAAAATATATACATTGACCCACAATGTCAGATCTCAGTGTGCTGTGATATGGAGGCAGGTTCTTATCAAGCTTGTTTAGCCATTGTCATAACACACCTCATTTTTTCATCAAGGCTCACCATTTTTTCACCATTATTCACTTTTGCTGTGCTTTTGTGGCTATTGTTAGCTACTAAGGGTTTTTGTAGTTTGCAGAATTTGCGTTTATTGTGTTATTTGTGGTAGGATTCACCCACTACTAACATCACATATTAACTGAATGATGCTAGTTCTGGCTTTTCCCAGTGCTTTAATTCAACTCTCTTCGCTAAGATGGCTGGCCCCTGTTGATGACATAGCCGGTCTGCATTCACGGAGCAGAGGCTAACTCTCTGGATTATATTTATTGTATTTTATTTATTTACTCTGTTTATATCCCCCTTTTCTCCTTGAAAGGCACCCAAAATGGCTTACAAATATGAAAACCACATTTAAATAATGTAAATATAACCATTAAAACAGGCTTAAACATTAAAACAATGTAAAAAATTATAATAAATCACAAAACCATCAGTGTTAGGAAAGGGCAAAACCAGTAAAATCTAACCAGCATGGAAATAAAGTCCCAGATCAAAAACTATGAACTCAGAAGGCTAACCTAAAAAGAAATGTCCTTAGGCCCTGCAGGAAAGCCTCTAAGGAGGGAGCAGTTCATAAACTGAGAGGGAGGGAGTTCCATAAGGTTGGTGACACTACCAATAAGGCCCTAGTTCTTGCAGCTGCCCCTCCCACCTCCACAGGTGACAGCACATGAGAAAAGGGCTTCTCTGATGACCAGATGTCCGATTATACAGAAGAAATCGATCTCTCTAATATCCTGGCCCCAAGCTGTATAGGGCTTTAACGGTCAAAACTAAAACCTTGAATTGGGCCCAGAAACAAACTGTATCTCTTATTATCTGTTTAGGCAAGGGATTTTTATTGACCAGGAAAACAAAGAGACAAAGTATTCCAAATATGCTATCTTTGAACCAGAGGTGCAAATTGCAAATACAGCGTTTATGTAAGTAACTCTTTACACCAGTGGTTCTCAAACTGGGGCATCATGACACCCCAGTCTGAGGGCCCTGGACTCTGCCCCCTTAAGGGGCAGGGACAGGGGTGGCAGCAACGTCATCCCCAGGATTGCTTTGGTAAGAAGAGGTGCAGGGACTGGCATGTACTTAGCAGTCGCTGCAACAGCCTACCGGTGTTGTGGGGAGCCCTGCACGATCCTCCACAGACCCTAACCCTCTGCATGGTTCCCCAAGAATCAGAAATTGAAAGTGGAGCGATTGTGCGATTGCAAACAGAGATGGGGCTCAATCGCTCCACTTTCATTTCTAAAGCTCAGGAAGCACTGCAGAGGGTCGCACAGAGCTCCCCACACCCCCAGGAGGCTGCTGCAGGGACTTGTAAGTACATACCAGTCCCTGCGCCTCCCCTTAGCGATGCAATCCTGGGGATCATGTCGCTGCCTTCCCCCTGTCCCCACTGCCTTCCCTGCTCCCCCACAAGGACTCACCGTGATCCTCAAGCTGCCTGGGAGTTTAAGAACTGCTGCTTTACACAAAGAATCCCTTGAAATGTATGCATTTTACACACTTGTCTTTATATGCATTGGTAATGCCATTTCCCACTTCTAAAATGACTGAAAGTAATTGAGAGCAGTTTGCATTCCTGGTCAGAAAAACAGCAATTTCTCTCATATGGTCTTAATGCTTATAGCAACAGAAAAGGTTTAGTGAAGTGTGAAAATTGACATTTAGTAAGTAGAACTTCCGCCTCTCATTTTCTTGAGGATGCTGTGTGAAATAATATACAGGCTTCAGAGAAAATGTTTGGTCAGTCGAGATATTGGATGTTTCTTGTCTCATTACTGAAGTTAATTAAAAGAAGACCAAGAAGTCAGAGCTTGAGTAAATAAGATGGTTAATGAAGGCTTAATTTAGCTGAATCATTATCAATTGACTCTGCCCGAATGAGTATGCCACAGGTGTATCACAATGTCAGAAAGTCTTTAAACTGTTAGTCAGAAATGGCCATCAGGTTGTAAGCAATTTAGGGCCCAATCCTATCCAACTTTCCAGCTCCAGTGCAACCACAATGCAGCCCAGAGGTAAGGGAAGAAATGTTCCCATACTTTGAGGAGGCCTATGGCACTGTCGCCCTACCGCAGGATGCAGCTCATGCCCCATTAGTATAACTGCACTAGCCCTGGAAAAATGGATAGGATTGGTCCCTTAAATAGCACTGAATAAATTCCACATTATTAGCTTCAACAATAATTATGGTTGTGAAAAATGAAGCTTTGTTCATTCAAAGTGTAAATGTTGTACTCATCATATGACTAGCTGCAGCCCAACCCAACCATGCCTCCCGCCGCTGTGGCCATGCCAACAAAGCGCACGCTATATCTGTGGTAGGGGAGGCAGTCAGAAACATCTCCTCAGGGTGGATGAACTTTTGTTTGCTTATTCTGAGGAAAGCTTCCACTGCTACCCTGATGGCATACACCCAAGGGTTATTAAGGAATTGAAGAATGAAGTTGCAGATCTCTTGACTAAGGTATGCAACTTGTCCCTCAAAACGGCCACGGATAGCAAATGTCACGCCTATTTTTAAAAAGGGAAAGAGGGGGGACCCGGGAAACTATAGGCCGGTCAGCCTAACATCCATACCGGGTAAGATGGTGGAATGCCTCATCAAAGATAGGATCTCAAAACACATAGACGAACAGGCCTTGCTGAGGGAGAGTCAGCATGGCTTCTGTAAGGGTAAGTCTTGCCTCACGAACCTTATAGAATTCTTTGAAAAGGTCAACAGGCATGTGGATGCGGGAGAACCCGTGGACATTATATATCTGGACTTTCAGAAGGCGTTTGACACGGTCCCTCACCAAAGGCTACTGAAAAAACTCCACAGTCAGGGAATTAGAGGACAGGTCCTCTCGTGGATTGAGAACTGGTTGGAGGCCAGGAAGCAGAGAGTGGGTGTCAATGGGCAATTTTCACAATGGAGAGAGGTGAAAAGCGGTGTGCCCCAAGGATCTGTCCTGGGACCGGTGCTTTTCAACCTCTTCATAAATAACCTGGAGACAGGGTTGAGCAGTGAAGTGGCTAAGTTTGCAGACGACACCAAACTTTTCCGAGTGGTAAAGACCAGAAGTGATTGTGAGGAGCTCCAGAAGGATCTCTCCAGACTGGCAGAATGGGCAGCAAAATGGCAGATGCGCTTCAATGTCAGTAAGTGTAAAGTCATGCACATTGGGGCAAAAAATCAAAACTTTAGATATAGGCTGATGGGTTCTGAGCTGTCTGTGACAGGTCAGGAGAGAGATCTTGGGGTGGTGGTGGACAGGTCGATGAAAGTGTCGACCCAATGTGCGGCGGCAGTGAAGAAGGCCAATTCTATGCTTGGGATCATTAGGAAGGGTATTGAGAACAAAATGGCTAGTATTATAATGCCGTTGTACAAATCTATGGTAAGGCCACACCTGGAGTATTGTGTCCAGTTCTGGTCGCCGCATCTCAAAAAAGACATAGTGGAAATGGAAAAGGTGCAAAAGAGAGCGACTAAGATGATTACGGGGCTGGGGCACCTTCCTTATGAGGAAAGGCTACGGCGTTTGGGCCTCTTCAGCCTAGAAAAGAGACGCTTGAGGGGGGACATGATTGAGACATACAAAATTATGCAGGGGATGGACAGAGTGGATAGGGAGATGCTCTTTACACTCTCACATAATACCAGAACCAGGGGACATCCACTAAAATTGAGTGTTGGGCGGGTTAGGACATACAAAAGAAAATATTTCTTTACTCAGCGTGTGGTCGGTCTGTGGAACTCCTTGCCACAGGATGTGGTGCTGGCGTCTAGTCTAGACGCCTTTAAAAGGGGATTGGACGAGTTTCTGGAGGAAAAATCCATTATGGGGTTCAAGCCATGATGTGTATGCGCAACCTCCTGATTTTAGGAATGGGTTAAGTCAGAATGCCAGATGTAGGGGAGAGCACCAGGATGAGGTCTCTTGTTATCTGGTGTGCTCCCTGGGGCATTTGGTGGGCCGCTGTGAGATACAGGAAGCTGGACTAGATGGGCCTATGGCCTGATCCAGTGGGGCTGTTCTTATGTTCTTATGTTCTTATGTACCATGGGTCTCCTCAGCAGGCATTCAGTAGGAGTAAGTCCGAGGCATGTAATGGTGGCGGTAAGAGAGCGGGACAGGATTAGGATATCAGCAGACAGGAGTGCTGCTGATATTGCCCCTCAGTCCACTCCCTCCTCATCCTCTGCCTCCCCCGGGATGATCCCCATTCCTTCCCACCACATTCTGCCCCCACTGCCATTGCACTTAACCTGTGCTGGACTGATAGGCCTCCTGTGCTGCCACCGCTTGCAGCAGCGCAGTTCAAAAGGCCACTAGCAGCGCACTGCTCATGCCATTGGAAGCCATTTTACAGCAGCGGAACTCTGTTCCACTGTCATAAACCCCCACACTTGGCAGCTCAATCCCAAAAAGGATTGGAGAGTAGGTGAATATAATGAATATCCTTAAAATCACTGTCATTGCACTTGGCCTATTCGAGACTCTGCCACATCTTTTGTGACAGGCAGGATGGGGGGTTGCAGAGCAAGTGCAACGTCTTGTTCATCTGTAGATGCCCATAACTTTCATCATATGTGTGCATTTGAGTCTAACAGTTGCCTGCAGGCTGTTTTCTTGGTGGTTGTCAGGTTCATTCTTTTTATCAGTTTTCACTGTTTGAATAAATGTGACTCTCTCTAGTAAACTGCAGTCCATGTTATACCATAACATGTTATACGCTTCTTGTGAATGGATCCAAGATGCCCACAGCTGAACCTGGGACCTGCATGCAAAACAGACCCTCCCCACAGCCTGTGTCTGTGAGCATCCAGGGGCGTTCAGTCTACCCAACTCTTGCCAGGCACCCTGCCTCAGAATGCACTCCCAGAATGTACTTGCTGCGCATCTCAGGGGAGTGCACCAAAATGATGACTTGGAGTGGAATAAGCAAATACAGGGCCCAGTCCTATCCAACTTCCCAGTGTGAATGCAAGCGTGCCAATGGAGTATGTGCTGCATCCTAAAGCAAGAGGGGGCAGTCACAGAGGCCTTCTCAAGGTAATGGAATGTTTGTTCCCTTACCTCAGGGCTGCACTGTGGCTGTGTTGGTGATAGAATGTTAGACAGGATTGGACCCACAGTGAAAAACATTGACATACTGCCTGTACTTTCTACAATTCAGCAAAAAGAAAAGGCCTGTTTCATCTTCACTATCACCAGATCAGGGGGGAAAACCCCACCATAAATATGGACATGATTGCTAAGATCTCTTTTCTATATTCTGACAATTAAGAATATAAGAACAGCCCCGCTGGATCAGGCCATAAGCCCTATCTAGTCCAGTTTCCTGTATCTCACAGTGGCCCATCAAATGCCTCAGGGAGCACACAAGACAACAAGAGACCTGGATCCTGGTGCCCTCCCTTGCACCTGGCATTCTGACATAACCCATTTCTAAAATCAGGAGGTTGCGCATACACATCATGGCTTGTAACCCGTGATGGATTTTTCCTCCAGAAAATTTGTCCAATCCCCTTTTAAGGGCATCTCCGCCAGAAGCCAATGAGCAAGGCTTAAAATGCAGATCAGGTGAATACCATCTGGTTCAAGGTAACTGATTGCTAATTCAGCATAAAGGAGTTTGACTGGTCTCCTCCATTGACGCAGAGATTTCAGCACCTCCAACTTCAGTGCTGCTATTTTAATTAAGTCACTTGATATATTAATGTTCTCAGTTAAGGTCATTGGTGGGACTTTCCTCCTTCATATACCAGAGGGCGAAAACCTTGAAGCAATACCAGGCTTTTAAAAAAGAAATAAGAACATAAGAACATAAGAACAGCCCCACTGGATCAGGCCATAGGCCCATCTAGTCCAGCTTCCTGTATCTCACAGCGGCCCACCAAATGCCCCAGGGAGCACACCAGATAACAAGAGACCTCATCCTGGTGCTCTCCCCTACATCTGGCATTCTGACTTAACCCATTCCTAAAATCAGGAGGTTGCGCATACACATCATGGCTTGTACCCCATAATGGATTTTTCCTCCAGAAACTCGTCCAATCCCCTTTTAAAGGCGTCTAGGCTAGACGCCAGCACCACATCCTGTGGCAAGGAGTTCCACAGACCGACCACGCGCTGAGTAAAGAAATATTTTCTTTTGTCTGTCCTAACCCGCCCAACACTCAATTTTAGTGGATGTCCCCTGGTTCTGGTATTATGTGAGAGTGTAAAGAGCATCTCCCTATCCACTCTGTCCATCCCCTGCATAATTTTGTATGTCTCAATCATGTCCCCCCTCAAGCGTCTCTTTTCTAGGCTGAAGAGGCCCAAACGCCGCAGCCTTTCCTCATAAGGAAGGTGCCCCAGCCCCGTAATCATCTTAGTCGCTCTCTTTTGCACCTTTTCCATTTCCACTATGTCTTTTTTGAGATGCGGCGACCAGAACTGGACACAATACTCCAGGTGTGGCCTTACCATAGATTTGTACAACGGCATTATAATACTAACCGTTTTGTTCTCAATACCCTTCCTAATGATCCCAAGCATAGAATTGGCCTTCTTCACTGCTGCCGCACATTGGGTCGACACTTTCATCGACCTGTCCACCACCACCCCAAGATCTCTCTCCTGATCTGTCACAGACAGCTCAGAACCCATCAGCCTATATGTGAAGTTTTGATTTTTTGCCCCAATGTGCATGACTTTACACTTACTGACATTGAAGCGCATCTGCCATTTTGCTGCCCATTCTGCCAGTCTGGAGAGATCCTTGTGGAGCTCCTCACAATCACTTCTGGTCTTTACCACTCGGAAAAGTTTGGTGTCATCTGCAAACTTAGCCACTTCACTGCTCAACCCTGTCTCCAGGTCATTTATGAAGAGGTTGAAAAGCACCGGTCCCAGGACAGATCCTTGGGGCACACCGCTTTTCACCTCTCTCCATTGTGAAAATTGCCCATTGACACCCACTCTCTGCTTCCTGGCCTCCAACCAGTTCTCAATCCAGGAGAGGACCTGTCCTCTAATTCCCTGACTGTGGAGTTTTTTCAGTAACCTTTGGTGAGGGACCGTGTCAAACGCCTTCTGAAAGTCCAGATATATAATGTCCACGGGTTCTCCCGCATCCACATGCCTGTTGACCTTTTCAAAGAATTCTATAAGGTTCGTGAGGCAAGACTTACCCTTACAGAAGCCATGCTGACTCTCCCTCAGCAAGGCCTGTTTGTCTATGTGTTTTGAGATCCTATCTTTGATGAGGCATTCCACCATCTTACCCGGTATAGATGTTAGGCTGACCGGCCTATAGTTTCCCGGGTCCCCCCTCTTTCCCTTTTTAAAAATAGGCGTGACATTTGCTATCCTCCAATCTTCTGGTACCGTGGCCGTTTTCAGGGACAAGTTGCATACCTTAGTCAAGAGATCTGCAACTTCATTCTTCAATTCCTTAATAATCCTTGGGTGTATGCCATCAGGGCCCGGTGACTTATTGATCTTTAATTTATCAATGAGGTCTGAAACATCTTCTCTTTTAACCTCTATCTGACTTAACTCCTCGGTCAGGAGGGGCCATTCGGGCAGCGGTATCTGCCCGAGGTCTTCTGCCGTGAAGACAGATGCAAAGAACTCATTTAATTTCTCTGCCATCTCTAAGTCTCCTTTTATCTCCCCTTTCCCTCCCTCACCATCCAGAGGGCCAACCGCTTCTCTGGCGGGTTTCCTGCTTCTAACATATTTGAAGAAGCTTTTATTATTCCCCTTAATGTTGCTGGCCATGCATTCCTCATAGTCTCGCTTGGCCTCCCCTATCACCTTCTTACATTTCTTTTGCCACAGTTTATGTTCCTTTTTATTCTCTTCATTAGGGCAAGACTTCCATTTACGGAAGGAAGCTTCCTTGCCCTTCACAGCCTCTCTAACTTGGCTGGTTAGCCATGCAGGCACTCTCCTGGATTTAGTGGAACCCTTCTTTATTTGCGGTATACACTTCTGCTGGGCCTCTATTACTGTTGTTTTAAGCAGCCTCCATGCACTCTGGAGAGACTGGACTCTTTTTACCCTCCCTTTCAACCTCCTTCTAACCAGCCTCCTCATTTGAGGGAAGTCCGCCCGTCGGAAGTCAAGGGTTTTTGTTAGAGATTTGCCTGGTATTCCTCCCCCAACGTGCACATCAAAACGGATCGCAGCATGATCACTGTTCCCCAATGGCTCAGTAACGTTTACATCTCTAACCAGGTCCTGCGTACCGCACAAAATTAAATCCAGAGTCACCTGTCCTCTGGTGGGCTCCGTAACTAGCTGATCTAAGCCACAGTCATTTAGCACGTCAAGAAATCCGGTTTCCTTATCGTGACCAGAACACAAATTGACCCAGTCAATATGAGGATAATTGAAGTCCCCCATGATTACAACCCTGTCCTTCCTTGTCACCTCCCTGATCTGTTTCCTCATTTCAAGGTCCCCATCAGATTTCTGGTCTGGAGGACGATAGCACACCCCCAGTATTACATCGCTGCTCAAGCCTGGTAATTTAACCCACAGAGATTCTACGGTGGAGTCGGACCCACCTTCAATCTCTACTTTGCTGGATTCTATCCCTTCTTTAACATAAAGGGCCAAATTAATCAGAATTTAAGAGATTACAGCTGAGAGGTGCCTCCCCCCCCCGTACTTTTCTCTACGTAGTGGTTCTCAAACGTTTAGCACCGGAACTCACTTTTTAGAATGAGAATCTGTCAGGACGCACTGGAAGTGATTTCATGACCAGAAGTGACATCATCAAGCAGGAAAATTTTTAACAATCCTAGACTGCAATCCTACCCACACTTACCCGGGAGTAAGCCTCATTGACTATCATTGTTAAAAGCATATGCACAGTAGCCTGTTAAAAGTACAGATCTGTAACATTTCCCTAAATGCAGTCACCTACCATGGTAGCATCAAGTCTAATATATTATAACTAAAATATTGAAATGAATGGGGACTCACATGAAATTGGTTCACGACCCACCTAGTGGGTCCCGACCCACACTTTGAGAAAAACACTGCGCTACAGAGTTTTAGAAAATTTCCAAGCACCAGGTACGATCCAAATTAATTAGTTCCAAATTAATCTGCATCCGAGTCCTGGGTTTTGTTATGGATTTGCTGTATGTTACATGGATTTGTTGGGAAGTGGATAGTGATTAAGACTGTCAAACAGAAGAGCATGTTATGCTAAACCCCAGGATTTATCACTGAATACCAAGATAATAATGCATCTTTGTTTATATCTGTAATTAATGCTGTTGAAGAAAGTATGCTAAAAAGCTTGTGTAAGCAAGATTTATCTCTGTTGAATGAGATTACAATTGTATGTCACCTTTCAAACTGTAATTGGTGCATTTCATTAGAACATAATTGAAAACTAGATTGATGTCAGTGCCATGCAGTAAATAATCCTGATAAATATTTTATTGTGAGTTATGATATCAAGGGTATGTTTGCAAAGCAGTTGCTTGTATTTTTATGGAATAAAATACAGCTCATGAGCAATAGGTCCTCCTTAATGACTAATTTCTTTCCTTTTATTGGGGCAAACACCCTCATACCTCCTAGGGAAACCCTAAATTTCATTATAAATTTGTGATACAGCCAAGGATTCAAGATAGGTTCAGTATACTAGCATTAGGTTTGTGCCTAGTTTCATAAAATCCAACTGGAAGCTAGAGAAAATTTGTTCCACGTTGAACCACATAATCCTTTACAATATCAGAGACCTCCACAGTGTTATTTTATCTCATAATGTAGATCATAGCCCATTGCTGTTGAATAAAATAGTTTTAGCAGAAGAGAGGGAGAACACAACTTGACACAGGTCCATTTTGTATGCTGTGATGCAGTTGCGGATAGGAGCCTGCACTACTTATCGTTTGGACCGCTCTAGCTATGCTACTAGGAAGGGGGTGGATCTTGGTGGCACCAGCATGCATCAGATCTTATCCCCTCCTTTTGTTGAAACCTCCCTGCCCCTTTTCTCTCCTCAGAAACACACCAGCAAAATGGCTGGCATATGTCTGAGGAGACTCCCTAGCTAAGTGGGCAGCCTACTAGGGGGTAAGTAAATATTTTTTACTTACCTCAGTGCAGGTTGTTCAATTGTCTGCCCCCCATAGCACTCAGCACACACTTGGTTGGCACGGCTGCATGCTCTAGTGTGGCGGAGCTACGATTGGGCAGTAATATTGCATAATACTAGCATACTTTGGACATACGAGTTTCTACTACATGGACTACACGAGTTTCCACTACATGTTCTCTCTTTGTCTCAGTCCAACAATCTTCCCCGAGAGGATCTTTATGCATTTCCTATTAGGGATATTTTATCTCTCTAGGGTAATCAAAGAGCAAAGCAAACTGTGGGTCAAGACCCACAAGGTAGGTCGTGAGCCAATTTCAGGTGGGTCCCCATTCATTTCCATATTTTTTTAAAATATATTTGACTTGATGCTACCATGGTATGTGACTGCATTTGGGGAAATGTTATAGACCCGTACTTTTAACAATATCCTATTAGGGATATTTTATCTCTCTAGGGTAATCAAAGAGCAAAGCCTAAATATCACAATGAAAATACATTAATGACAGTAATTTTGTGCAGCAAAACGCATGTTGGTTAATTAACTTCTGATCAATGAGTAAAAAATTATTGCATTTTCTGTTGAATGGAGTTGGGGAAATAATTAGTTCTTTGGAAGTTAGCACATAAATATTAGAATCACAGAAACATGTCACTCTGAATAGGAAGCTCATTGATTTTAACAAGGCAAAGATCACATTCTGAGCCTAAGATAGTAGTTAGTTACTAGCAAATTGATCTGACTCTAGTTTTGTTTGACATTGTTATTTACCAGTTAAGGTGAAACGTAGGTGATAATGGTGGCTAATTTTGAGCCAAATGTGCAAAGGTATCATGAGTGAGAAGACTACCAAAAGAAATAATTAGAACCGTAAGAAAATACTATTTTACAGTTGCAGCAGTGCTTATGCAGGTTTAGTTCAGGAGTTCTGCAAAGATTGAAAGTGTATGCCACCAGGCAGAACATCATTAGTTGATGATCAGTTCAGATTAAAATAATCCCTATTAGTTAGTACAGTGAATAGTAGCCTCTGCTATTTCCTGATGGAGGATTAATGGCTTGTAATATTTCATATTTGAAGCCCGTGATTTATTTTTTTAAAATCAAGATATGCAAACAAGTTCACAGCATTTTTACTAAGATTAAAAGTTGCATGTTCACAATGCACTCTGGAATTTTGCTTTGAAATTCTAAAGCAATTCAAAACCATCGCATGGCAAAAGTCAGGCGGCTTTTCAATACTCGCAAGTGTTCATGTCAGCAGTGCTCAGGAAAGCAGAGAAAGCAAGCACCACCACTGCCTGTGCTGCTGGAGGTAAGAGCGCTCTGGAAAATATGATCTCAGCTGCTGTCCTCGTTTTGGAGTGATTAATGAGGCTGAGTATGATGCAGGAAATGAAAACTAGAAATCTGGATAAGTAATGACTGCTCCAAGTGAATGAATTCCTCTGAAAGTACAGAACAAACTGATATGCTGACCTCCAATAAATTACTCTGGAGGTTTTCAAACAAACTGGGAGAAGTAAAGTTTTCATCTCATTCAGTGAAGGCACTTTGTTGAGAGGTGCATGGCTGCCGCTGGCTGTTTCATTTTAAGGCTGAAGTGCCCTGGAGATGAATGTGAAGGAAGGTATAGGAATGTTGTCTTGTACCTTTAGCACAGCCCATTAAAAACGGTCAAGAATGAGTACAAGAACAAGTTACTCTCTCTTTAACTGATGGACTGGGCTGCCCACCTGGGTTGGGCAACACTGCCTATGCCATTCCAAATTTCCCTTTAGTTTGTTAGCTTAAGGTTGTTTAGGAGAATAAGAAAGAGGAGAAATACAGAGTAACCACACAGAGCAGTCATGTATACCAGTGTTCCTCAAACTGTGGGTTGAGACCCACAAGGTAGGTCATGAGCCAATTTCAGGTAGGTCCCCATTCATTTCAATATTTTTTTTGAAATATATTTGACTTGATGCTACCATGGTATTGACTGCATTTGGCGAAATGTTATAGACCCGTACTTTTAACAAGCTACTATGTATATTCTTTTAACCATGATAATAAATTTTCCTGCTTGATGATGTTACATCCAGCCATGACATCACTTCCAGTGGGTTCTGATAGATTCTCATTCTAAAGAATCTGTCCCAGTGCTAAATGTGTGAGAACCACTGATGTATACAAACTGGTGTCCCCATCTGGGAGCTGCCCAGGTGAGTGACATAATTTTCAAAACTGATGCTACTTTTTTGAGCTGCCCCAGTTGGTCAGTCTTAGAGGTCACATTGACACCATCCAGGCTGAGGACATGGTTCACACAAATGGCGCTGCCATGTGAGCATGGTTGGGCCAAGAGTGCGGTGTCTGCCCCATGTTTCCTTGAGACAAATGCAGGGGTGGATGGGAGCCACTGGCTCACATGATTTTATTTTCATTTCCAATTGAGGCTCTTATGAAACAACACAATCCAGGCTAGTCATTTAGAAATCAGGCATCACATAATCAGGATACCAGCTATTGTAAATTGTGGGGTTTGCTGTTACTGATTTTTTTTTCCTATGAGATGTTGTGCAATGAACCCTACATTGCTGTCTTCAAGGAAACAAACTGCCTGCTCAAGCTACAGAGTTATTGATTTTGAAATTGGTAGAAGTTTCGGTTGGCAGTGTTTTTAGCAACCTATTATGTCCTTGGAGGGAGGGGGATGTCACGAGAAGAACCTGTATTTCTTATATATAGGTTATATTCAGCCTATATTCAGCCAATTATAGTTGAACAAATTATATAGCTTTCAGTGTGTGTTTATAACATCTTTCTGAGTGCTGTTTCTGTTTTCTGAGGACTTGTGATAAAAAATCCCTGAAACACACACACAAAGCAAAAGCCGTTGCTTTTCCCAGTCTGACCAGCAGAAGAAGTAGAGTGACAGAAAGAGCCACCATTAACCATTGTGTCCCATGCTTGTTTTGCTCTCCATTGTTCCTCTTCACTTTCACCACAGGGTTTATCCAAAAATTACCGAAAACGTGTGACTGATTTATGTGTCATATTCAGTTAGGCATATCTGTATGCCTGACTGTATCCTGATGATGATCTGTATGCCTGACTTATATCCTGATGATTAAAGTTATTCTGTTTGTAAGTATGTACATTATATTAGAAAGGAGTAACTTACTCTTGAGTAGTAATTATCTGTTAAAATATGTGAAAGCTATCGTCCTATCATTAGTTTTAAAAATGTAGGATACTGAAAGAGCGAGCTTATATAACTAGAGTTACCCATGTATTGACAGGTGAGAGTCTTTCTACTAACTTGCTTCTTTGATAATGAGTTCCCTCTTGCTCTTTTTGTTGTTGTGTTGGCCTTTTTTAAGAGCGGGAACCTATTTGACTGGAAAGTAGGAATTGACTGGTGCTACTTCAGACAAACTCAGTCTTGTCTTCTCTGCTTATATTCATACAAACTGCATTCTTGTGATTTATTTTGGCTGTGGCAGAAGAGAGACAAGATTCACAGTTGTGCAAATGGACTGAGACAGCCAAGGCATCACCAAAAATTGCAATTATCACAATAAATCAGGAGGAAGACAGTTGGCTTACTACACGCCTGGAATTCACCAGAATAATTTCATTATCTTATATAGTCCAGGAGCCTGCTTACAAGTTTGATCACGGAGAAGTCTGGAGCAAGACCACAGTGAAAGACCAAATATTCTTATAAAGGTTACTAAAAATGCTATGAACAAAGCCTCCATTGTATTTTTGTAACCAAGCAGTATGGGCTTGATCTGAGTACAAGTTATTGCTGTGTTTGTCACTGAGTAATACCTTGAGCAAATTCCTTTGGGTTACTCAAAGCTTTCCCCAAATTACCGCAGCACAGCTGATGCTTCCCCAGAGCCGAATTCAGAGGAACACCCTTTTTAGTTCCATTCTGATTATTTTGTACCCAAAGATAAAGCAAGAGAAAGTGAGAGATAGCAAAGTTTAATTCAGGAGGTGACAATCCGCTTCCTTTTTGCCAGGGAAAGTGAGTGGTAACCAGACTCACCTCTCACTCCCTGCATCTTCCCAGTCTTTGGAGATAAGCTGGCAACTCAGTTTTCATTCTTTGAGGACTGCTTCCTTGTTGCTTCCTTTTATCATCTTCACTGCTGAAGATATTTTTAGAGATAAAATGGCAGGCTATAAAACAAGCCCCAGAGTGGCCCTTGGAAAAAACCTAGTCACAGAAGGGGAGTGTGACATGAAGAGAAGGTGAATGCTTCTGTTGTGCGTTATGACTTCAAATCAGGAAAAAGAACCCATAGAGATTACATTGCAGATTTGAATATACACATTCTAAGAAGGCAGTGATGTTCTGTTTAGTTCCATGGTTCAGACTTAGACTCAGCTTTGATGCACACACACACTTTCTTTTCAGGTTCTTAGTTGTTAGCCTGTGTTTTTGATAACTCTGATGTAAACACAACTGGAGTGCAGTTGTATGTCATTAACTGGCAAATAGGCTATGCCTTCCAAAAAATTAAGTGATGACATTATCACATGTTGTAGTTTTCTACTCTGCTGTAAATTGGCAGTCATGCTTCCAATCTGCCCTCTTATAAAGTACCAACATGAGTACATAGCATGGAGATACAACCTGATACAAAACCTGGCATGAGAGTGGATTAAAAGGACAGGTGTATGCTCTGTAGGGATGTGGTTCAGTCTAAGAGATGAGTGATCATGAGGATTGCTGTTAAATGCTACCACGTCAGACTGAATAACAGTCTTTCCATGGACTTCAGTGGGCTAAGCACAGGCCTTAATAGTGTCTGATCAAGCAGTGCACTTAAATCTTAAATCACGAACAAGTTTAAAGGCGGGGGGAAAAACAACACTGCAAGTGACCCAACCTCCTCTTGATGTTACAGACTCGAGTCTCCCACAAGGTCTTTGATAATGGAAGCTCCCAAGGGAGTTGAAATTAATGCAGAAGCTGGCAACCTAGAAGCTACATGTAGGTCGGAGCTCAAGCTGGAATCCAAAGATGGAGAAGTAAGTAGAAATTCAAGTCAAACCATGCAGGGCTTTGTGGTTTTTAATTGTTCTGCAGTACCTACTATCTTCAGATAGGAGATAGTAAAAAGATTTAAAAAAATATGGTGGTGATGATCACTTAGCAATTCCATTTAGCACTGCAGCTAAAAAATAATGGAAGAACTAAGTCAGAATGCTAGAAATGATGGCACTCATTGTATGCAAACTACACTCCCTTTGTAAAAAGTGGCAAGATAATTCATTAGTTTTAAAAAGCTAGGATAATAGCATTGGTTGTATGAAAGATTTATGCAGCTGTAAAATATGCAGAACTACTAAATTCTCTTTTCCCTTGTCACTTTAAACAGAGATTTACTTGACTGGCATAATTAAATCTTATATCATGCATTTTTGCAATGTGGAGAGCGTAACTAACCTGTATTGATCTGTAAAGCTGGGTACCACTTGTCTCTTTGGACAGAAGGCAAATGCCAGCCTTTAAAACATTGACAGTGCTAAGAATATGAAGATATGACCCAACCATTGTCCCAGAGTTAAACATCTTGGGTCATGATTCATTAAGGTCCTTATGGTCATTATGTAACTCTCAACTATTTAAGTAAAGTACTTTTAGAATATTTTTATTGCAGTATAATTTAAATTGAACAATATTTAACAATTCAGCATGCTCAGCCAGTCTTCTGGCAGTAAAAAAGGAAGATGTTCTAATCCTCATTTTATAAGTCAGTAACAAGAGACTCTCTGGTGCCCAAGATTAGAGGCAAACCCAGTGGAATTGGTGCAGATCCACCACCTCTTACCAGCTCTACCTATTTTTGTTTCTTAAAAAAATCAACATCACAAATATGCCACACTGACACTGTTGCTGTGTTCTCCTTGCCTGCCCAGCTGCTTAGAAATGCTGTGAAGTGGGTAAAGAGAGGAAAGTGGAGGAAGCACAACTATCTGGAGTTCCTCCCTCTTATCTTGAGGTCCTCCGTCCATGGCTGCCTCATCCCACTTGCTCATGCCAGCCCTGTTGAAAGAAACAGGATGGGCAGATCATGCTGGGAGCACGCATGGTAAGAGAAAAGAGCGGCAGGGGGGCGCCACCTCCTTCTTGGCTGCGGCCTTCTTGCTGGGTGGCCAGAAAAGAGAAGACAGAGTGATTTACTTACTTACTTACTTAATTACTTAGTCCTACTTAGATTTTTGGTACCACGGTAAGTAATTGCAAGGCTGGGGCGGGAGTCGCAACACGATTGTGGCACCACCTGGAGCAAGGACATTTTAAACTTACGGGGGGAGGTGTTGCACTGGCCTCTGGGAGGGTCCTGAAGGCTCACAGCCCCCTCTGCAGACTTCCGTGCTCCAGCAAATAGCTCAGATAGCCCACTTCTGGTTTTTGTGGGATGTTGAGCTTGTGTGGCCAGCATACTTGCACAATGGGGGGAAAGGCAAAAAAAAAAGTCAATTTTGCCTGGGGCAGAAAATTAGCTTGAGAGCAGCCCTGCATATTCACAGACGGAAAAATACTCTGCCACTGTTGTTAGGATCAGAAGAGGCTCAGCTGGGATGTTGCAATAATGCTACACTGATATGTATAGCATGTCTAAGATACAGTGTACCTTATTTTCCAGTGTGCCAATTCATGTATGTGCACATGCACATGAGAATGCTGGATTTGTGTGGAGAAATCTTGCATATCAGGCAAGTTTTGTATGTAATGCAGAAGTGTTTTGATAAACAGGATTATACCGCAAGACAGCTGGTGTTCCGCTACGTAAATAGAAGCAGAAACACCATTTTTTGTTCGTTTGTATTGGTTCAGTGCAAACGTAGAGTCCAAAGTGAAGGTTAAAAGTCTCAGAGATCTTAAAACCCAAAACGACCTCTTGCTCCTAATTCCTTTTCTCTCTTCCTCTTCAGATAACGTTGGAGGCTGCAAATATCAAACTACCTAGATTGCCTCAGGGATCCTACTCTTCCACCGGATCCAGGCAAAAAATCTACGAGCTGTGTGTGTGTCCGAATGGGAGATTGTTCCTGTCTCAGGCAGGATCTAGTTCCACCTGCCAGATAAACAAGAGTGTCTGCCTTTGAGAGAGACTCTTGCAGCAGACATTGCTGGCAGCACAACGGCCTTTCTTGGCCTCCCAGATAGCAGCTGCCAACTCTTTTTACTAGAACACAGAAAGCCTATCAAAGACTTTTGTGTGTGTGCGTGTGCGTGTGCGTGTGAATATATAAATATATATATAGATATATATAGATATTAAAATATATATATATATATCCTTTGTGTAAAATGAGGTTTCAGTACAAGAAATCCCAGGGTGACCCTCTTTGTGTAGCATTCATTGCTCCCACATCAAAATTTGGAAACTATGTGCAAATTGGATCCAGATCCTCCCAGGAGTTCTCAAGCTGTGTCATAACAAGCATTCCATAAGTCACGAAAATACTTTTGAGCCTCTCAAATGTAGTGAAAGGCCAGCTCACGCATCACATTTTACCTACATGAGAAAGCATGTCATGAGATGAGATTGCATCCATGTCTGTTTTGTTACACATGCATGCACTAGGAACTCTCTGGCAATGGACGTTCCCCGGTACATGCACCCACTAAAATAGCTTTGTGTGTGATATTCACACATGATGAATAGTGTGCCCATGTTGTCTTTTTTTTTTTTTTTTTTTTGCTGTGTACACTTGTGTAGGAAAAATGCCATGGGTGAAGCAATCCTAAGATAAAGGCCAAAGAAAGAGCAGTCAGCTTTTAGCAATCATCCTCAGCCCAAGCTCGAAGGTAAAATATCAAAGGCAAGGAAGTTCTATACTACTGGCAGCGTACCAATGACTGTAACTACTGGGAAACAAAAGCCAATAAAAAATAAATTTCCCTTTTGATTATCATCACTATCAACTGGGATGCACTGGGAGAGGACAAGTTGGTATTTGGATCTCACCTCCTAGCCCATGGGCTGAGAAATGTTAAAACAATAGGACATCCACTTGGCTTAACTACTGACAACCCTCCTTAGGTTGCACTTTCAGAACCATGGTTAGGTGTATATAAATAAGATCCCTTACTATTTACCATCTCCTCAAAGCAAAGAGTGAATTGCTGAGTTGAAGACAGCATAATAAGATAAGCATCTCTGATTATTATTGTGCTGTGAACATTCACCACATTAAACTGCATGTTGTGTTCTTTATTTATTTACAGATTTATACCCCACTTTATCTCCCTCTCAGACATTCAGAGCAGCTAGATCATTATTATCTGTGGTATAGATGACCAGGGGATAGGCTGTGCAAATGTAGCATGGCATTTACTTACCACCCAAAAAAAGAAAAAAAAATGTGTAGGAGCAAAAGGCAACAGCTTGATAAGCAAGTTACTATACATCCAAAAATATTGAAAGCCCATAACCAACAGGTGTCTGAGTCACACTTTGCAGTCAGCATTAAAGGCTCCGGTTTCCAAAAATGCATTTTTATTAAAAAAGAATGCTGAGGAAATTGGGCGGGAGGGAAATGACACACATTTTATGGAATTTTGCATGCGTAATGGACAGTAAAGCAGAGTTAGAAAAGTGGGGTTGGATTTGAACAAGTAAATTCCCTATCTAGCTTATTATCTAGAAGAAGCTGAATGTCACTATTTTGGACACTGCAAATATCAGAGATGCTTATG
Source organism: Tiliqua scincoides (assembly GCF_035046505.1). Taxonomy (NCBI): domain Eukaryota; kingdom Metazoa; phylum Chordata; class Lepidosauria; order Squamata; family Scincidae; genus Tiliqua; species Tiliqua scincoides. The sequence goes on from NC_089822.1 coordinate 197,592,839, forward strand.
ATTAAGCAACATTGTTTTGCATCATTTATGATGCAATCAGTTCACTGAAAAGCAATGCATTAGTTCCCTTCAAAACTGAGACCCAGACGCTCTTCTTTACAGAAATGCCAGAAGCATGGCCATTTTTTTGTAGCAAATGCAATAAAGAATTATGTGGTACTGAAAAACTAACGTAATATTTATGGCAAAAAAACTTACATCACTGTACATTTGTTAGTCTGGAAGATGCCACAGGATTCTTCTTTCCCTACAAGAGTCAAGTGGAAGAAGATAACAGCAAAAACATGTCATGTCATGAGGGAGGTGCAAGATTTTTAAAAAAAAATGAGTTGCAGAAATGACTCTATCTAGCATTTTTATATTTTGTGCGAACCATGCAAAACTGCTACAACCTGCTCACAAGCCTGAGGATAAATAAAAATTGATTACATTTATAGCAACCCTGGGCTGCAATCGTATACACTGTTACATGGGAGTAAGTCCCACTGAATGCAGTGGGGCTTATTTCTGAGAAGACAGACACAGGCTTGAGCTGTTGAAATACTGAGACAGAATTTACTTATTCTTTCAAGCCATTTTCTTGGATTGCATTGTGGGCTAGACAGCACCAAGAACTTGATTGCTAAACTCTTGAAATTAATTGGAAGGCACACCCACTGATTTCAGTGATGTTCTGATTAAGCCATTTCTAATCGAATTGTACTTAGTGCTTCAGGCTGATGATCCAGCAAGCTTGAAGACACCAGTAAAGTGCACTTTTGGGGGACAATGAAATGAGTAGCTCCATGTGACATTTAGAGACACTCTTAGGACTTCAAAGCATTTGCTATTTGAAAGGCTCCTTTCATTAATATTCCTTGAGCTGACACTTCAATGCAAAGGGGTCACCCAGGATAACAATTGTATTGGGACACAGAACTATACACCATCTCTGTTCAAAGAGGGAGACTTGTGCCTATGCCTTAAGTCAATGCACTCAGCAAGGAGAAGCACATCATATTTATCTTTTTATTCAAACTAGTTTATTTGAAATATTGGACTGAAGGTTGGAGAAGTTGGTGGGATTGCGAGATGAATGTGGTCATGTAAAGCAGTAGTAAGTAGATTCATTAGAAATCCACAAAGACTGTGGAGCACCTGGAGAAAGGCAGAACTCTATCCATTTCATTTAGGAAAAACCTGGGTATGGAACTTCTGAACTAATTCTGAGGTCCAACATTGAATCTTCAGAGGTGTGTGCTGAGGGTAATACATTTCTTTTATCATTTCATATTAATAGTGATCACATGGAAGGGCTGCTTCACTAAAGAATATTTGTCAGGGTGCACAAGATGATAAATGCATTCGACACTGCAAAGAAAAATATACAGATTATAAATGTCACAGACTTGTTTGATCTTTTCTTTCCTGTTATTTTTGGTGATTGAAACAGCAGCTTCCTCAAGATGAACATAGAGGGTTGGATATTTTTAATGAACATCTTGCCACTTTCCGATAGCCAAGTCTTTATCTTCATTTGAGTCCTGCTTTTATATGTTAACAATTATGATTTCATTTATTATCTGCATTGACTGTGCTGAAAAAGAACATGGAGTACTGGAAATGATGCTAGCAAGTCATTTCACAACAACCACCAAACATTCGTTAGACGGTGAACTTGATCCAAGTTTACCCTACAGAATGGGAGACCTCTGCAGCCTATTTCAAGTTCCAAATGCAACTTCATCTCTCATCAAAAAGAACTGTTACTAGCAAATATTTAAACTCCTTGGTCAAGAGCATTTTCATTTAACATTTCAGGAATCAATTGCTTAATTTAAAAATATATATAGGAAAGAGACCTGTTCTGAAACCTATAAAGTTATGCATTGAAAATACTGAAGGAAAATACTGCCCCTCTCTCGTCTTTGCAAACCTCTGTCCCTTTGCAAAAGTCAAACATAAATGCTACAGACTACTTAAATCTGAAGATTAGGATTTATGCAATGGGTATACTATGTTGACCTTTGAATTTAGCCCTATTGGTAGATTTCTCAATATTTCAGAGCAGCAATAGGTTTGTGTGTGGCAAAATGCCATGCCTATCAATATTGAGTTTCACACATGTAATCTAATGACATATGGCTTGGGATTCTTGTGTCATATAGCACATACATTGCCTATATGATTATTGTGCCATATAACATATACACCTTAGTCAAACCTGTCTTGTTTTCATGAGAAACCTTTATTAACACTTACAGCATGTACTAATTGGAACCCATGCATTCTGTAGATCTGATTTGTAATTTTGCCTTATGTTGCTTTCCCAAAGGATTAATTTTGGAAATAGTACCTAACAGCCAAAATGATATACAGTTGGCCTGCATCTTACACAAGGGTTACATTCCAAGGTCAGCACGTGAAGCTAAAATCTCTCGTCAAAACTCCCTCGTACTGTCCCTTTAAGAACTATAAGTGTAGTACAGGAGACACACAGCAACTAAGGGAAGAGCATCATCATCCTCCCTTACAGATTCATTCCAGGGCATAAACAGAGGAAATGGAATGGCCAGCAGAGTTGCCTGCACTATTTAAATTACTGTTTTTCTCTGTCTTCGCAGGGGTGGGGGCAGGCCAAATGAATATACTTGAATTCATGCGAGTCTATTGTGCATAATTTGCAGGCGAACTATACTGTGTTCAAGGTGTAGTATCAAAGAGTAGTTATTTGTTACAAACATTCAGTTGTTTTAAATTCATAAAATGTACAGGTCTCATCTGTCAGTATATACAGGTTGTGCCTGTTTATCTGCGGATTTTATATCCATGGATCTGGCTCAGTGCAGGTCCCCCAGACCTGTGTTGAGCCAGATTTGGCCCAACCTGAGCCTTCTGAAATCCTCTGGTATTCTTAGGAAAAACAGAAGTGACGTATTAATGCCTTTTAAGGTATTAAGATATCACTTCAGGTTTCCCAAGGGGAACCGGAAGTTGTAGGGGGTTCTTTTGTGTTTCCCCCCCCCATAATGTCCATTCTGAAGCCTGCAGAGGTTGCAGGTGGTCATGTGTGGCCTCTGTGGGCTTCAGAAAGGCCACTGGAGGTCGCCGTCAGAGGGTTTAAAGGCGCTGAAACCACAGGCTTGGTTATCTGCGGTTTTCAGTATCTATGGAGGGTCCAAGAATGGATACCGAGGCACCAACTGTAGTACAAATTTAAAACAATCACAGGTATGTCAGTAGTATTATCTGTTTACACACACCAGCATATCAGCTTTTGATAAGTCACATATAAAGGTGGGAAAATATTTTTGCTGGTGTGAGGATACTATCAACATACCTATGAACTTCCTTAAAACTTTTATTATTATTCTTAAAGTTTGTATTTATTCCTGACAACTGAATCTATATGTCATTATGTATACTTTTAACAACTGGATATTTGTAATAAAATAATTTTTGACTCTTCAAATACAATATTGGGATACCTCAATTTTCATCCTTTTCCTTCTCATTTTTAAATATGTTCTACCACTTTTTGCGAGATGGAATTTCATAAATCCTGCTTTTAAAGGATATCTGACATTTTGTCACTTGGGACACCACTTTGATCAGTATTTACTTTCTGAAAAAGGAAGCTGTGCAAATTACTGAAATGAAGTTCCTTGGACTCTGCTGAAGTCTTGCTTTAAATGTTTCTTTAGCTTAATGATAATTTTGACTGCATAAATTGCTTGTGCATTATCCTCAGTCAGATTTCAATAAGGTCAGTTTCTCAATGTTGTCTTCTGCGAATTCTCCCAGATTGCAGTTTACTTTTATCAGTTGCTAACACAGAAAAGCAAAAGTGAATGCTGAACCTGCTTGCACTGAAATCACTCCAAGAGATGCCACAGGCTTAAATGGCTGCTATAAACAACCCAGGGATTTTCTCTATCAGGATTTAGGGCCAGGCTTTAGCCACATCTTTGCCAACTGAAGTAAGTGGAAACACTGTCATTGACTTCAAGTAGTTGCAATATCACATCTCTGGCATTACAGCTGCATCCTTCCTAAATAAAGTTCATTCAGTTCTATTCTGTTAATATCAGCACCCCTTATGGCACCATAAATGCTAACAATTCATATTTTTGATACTGTGCCAGTTGACCTTGTTATGGTCTCAGGGCATACCAGAATTGTTTTATGTCTAGAATTACAGAAAGCTACTATTGCAATCCTGTGTACAATTTCCTGAGAGTAAGTGTCACAGAGGCAAGGGGCCTTACTTCAGAGGAGACAAGCATTGGCTTGTAATCTAAGAGACCAATCCAGTCCGTCCGTCCCCCCGGTGTAGCCACACCAAAAAGGAGCACACTATATCCAGTGGGGACTTCAGATCAGGAGGCTTCAGAAGGAAAAGGGGATTTAAATCCACTTACCCCTCCATAAGCTTCCTGTTCCACAATGGGTCTCCATGAACCTGTGCCAATCTTTAGCTGGTGCAAGTCTGACAAGAAAGGGGAAGGGGAGACTGCAAAATGAGGGGCTAGGATCTGGCGCGTGTCATCACTGAAAGATTGACCCCCTCCCACAGCCTCCTTGCTCCCTGTTCCTCCCCCCTTATCCTGTTTTGGCCCCTCCCCGTCCCCTCCAGCCTTACCTGCTCCATCGTCTGCAGATGGGTCTGGCAACAGATGTGGAGAGCTGCCACCTCTTTTAGCAGCACTCTCACAATGGCCACCAACTCAGCACTCTGCATTCTATTGTCAGCCATATTGCAACAGCCGAAATGTCTTCTGCAGTTGCATAATACTCCATAGCGCAGCCCAATCTTGCATAGCTCAGACGCTAACATATTGTCATGAATACAATTTGGTCCAGTGTAAGGTATCTTTTTTTTTCTCATCTTGACACTTGTTATTATAAACCTCCATTTGCTCTTAGAAAATACTCCAGCATTATGTAAAAGAGATGTTTGCAGATGACAGGATAAAGTCAGGTCACTTTGAGCATCACAGTCCTTATTCTCGCTCTCTTGGAACAGCAGAGCTTGTAACTGAAACACACACAATTTCCTCTGGTGGCTCAAAGTTTCCCATCAAGCCACTATGTTAATTTAACATTTTAAAATTTTTATTTATTCTTTTCTTACTTCCATGAACTGGGATTTCAGTCACAGAGTTCATGGTGATAAATCTAGTGGAAAAAAACATATAACTTGTCTTAATGAACCAAATCTTAGTGTCATATATTTTAAGGTATATAAAAGGCAAAAACTGACTTGAAAAATTGAAAGAGATGTAAGGAGACTTGGTAAAACATTGCTGAGAAAAGTCTACCAAAGCTGTTTTTACCTTCTGTCTAAGAGCCCAATCCTGTGGTCGTCGGAATGGCTCCGCGCCGCTGACCACAGTCACAAATGTGCCATAAGGCACGTTTGCGGGGCTCACACTAGTGCTAGCCCAGGGCCGGCTAGTGCTGGGCTAGCACGGGGCAGTCGCCCAGGTTCTGCAGCTCAGCAGTCTCCCAGACCACTGAGCTGCGGAACGGCAGGTGGGGGCGGGGCGTGGAGGAGGCGTTCCAGGGAGGGGGGAGGCCAGTGGGGGCAGGGAGGAGGTGTGCCGGAGGGGTGGGCGGGAAGAGGATCCGCGGGGCTGAGCTCCGCAGGATCCAGGGTGCTTATGGATGTCTGCGTGCCCTACACAAGCACCTTCACTCTACCGCCCACCTTTTGGTCGGTGGTAAAGTGAGTAGCCCCATTGTGGGGCTGTTTACCTTACTCCAGGGAAGGGGACAAACGTCCCCTTCTCCGGAGGAGCCTCCCGTGGTATCACAGGAGGTGCAGGATTCGGCGGCAGCCCTTTTCGGAGCCACGGAGCCTGGGTGCTCCGGGCAACTCAGGATTGGGCTGTAAGGCTGTTACTTAGATTGTAGCTCTTGCATTACATCATATCTGTTTAGATTCTAATGTGACTTGTTACAGTACAGTGTGCCATGTCTTTTAAACACAGAATGAGATGCAGTTCTAAAAGATAATGTAATCATACTGCATTCTAGCCCAAACTTTGCCAGCCATATCAATATTATAATTCCAAGAAAGATGCTTTTCCATTGAACATGCTCAGATACTTGGGAAATGCTAGAGTGTACCTTTGGACATCACGAATTCTGAAACAAATACAGTGGAGAAATAATTTAGCACTGTAGATATTTTAGAGGCCAATGATGCTGCAGTGTTTGTCTTTTGAAGGCTGACCTTGGTAACTATTGCCGTTTTGCAACAGACACCACATCTAACAGGGGCAACAGAAGGTGATCCACCACCTCCACCACACTCTCTCCCATCCACAATGCAGAAGGCAGCTAGCCTACCTCCTAGTCCCTTACCTTTCTCCTTCGCAATCCCATAAAGGTCCTAATCCTAACCCACTTTCCAGCACTAGCATAACTGTGCCAATGGGACATATGCTGCATCCTGCAGTTGGGGGGCACTCACAGAGGCCTCCTCAAGGCAAGAGAATGTTTGTTTCCTTACCTAGAAGCTGCATTGCCCTTATGTTGGTGTTGGAAAGTGGATTAGGATTGCACCCAAAATAAAACAGGAAGTGTGGAATGCACTGGAACACTTGTCCTAAAGTGTTTTGTTTAAAGGACTATAAAGAGGGAGAAATGTTCCACAGTTCACCACATGATGTCACCTCATCCTTAGCCACCCCTGCACCTTATACTTAATTAACAGCCAAATCCTATGGTTCTGTCTCCTCCCCCCACTGATGCAGCAGTGCCAGAACGGCTACCACTGCATCCTGCCTAGGAGGCAGTCATGGAGGTCTCCTCTGAGTAAGGGGGATCATTACCCAAAGAGAGTGGTTTACTTGGATCTGCACTCAAAATTGCTGGCACATGTGTTCCACCAGCATTAAAGCCCAATAGGATTAGGCTGTAAATTTATTCTTCTTCTGCAAAATTATCTAACAGAGCTCATGGAATGTGAAACATGGCTGCTTAGAAAAAATAAAACACCCTTGCCCATTTCATATTCATATGATTCAACTTGATCCACACCCCAATTATGCAGAAGTGCTTAACCACCATCGTCCAATCCAGTTTAGTGCACCTCAGTGGGCTTACATCCAAGTCCTTCTGGTCGAATGGATTTTGGAATGACTTAAAAGCATCAACAAATGTTTAGGTGAGAACCCTACAGTTTTTCATTGTTTGCATTTGGAGACTCAAGATGAGAAAAAGGCAATAATTCTAGAAGGAGGTTCCCTGTACCACCCTTATAAGACTAGGCAATAGACCTCAAAAAGTCATTAATGTTTTGCTTAAGCAAGGATAGCTTATACATGATTCATTTCTTCATATTTATGCTATTGGAAATTTCATGCCTCTACAGTGTTGTTTTTTTTCCCAAGACCCACGGAGAGCAAATTTGTACAAAAGATCTGTTTCTTTTGGTGGCAGCAATGGCTATGTGACGCCACGGACCTGTATATCCAAGTAGAAGCAGCGAGATTCCGAACCATGATACAGTGACATTTCCCATGCAAATCTGTCAAAACCACAGGGATGTAAAATTAATTTGACTAGTACAGATGGCATTCTGCTAGAAAAGCCCAGCAGCATTGCCATTTGCTGGAAATGTTTCATCTTCTGGCAGCATCGCACCTTGTCATCCTGCGCCTCAAATGTTCCTTGCTAGTACCATTGTCTTAGCAGCAGCAGGCTGCCTATTCAAAGGAGAGATTATGCATCCTTTAATCTCTCTTTCAGAGACCAGTTTTGGTTTTGAAAGAAAAGGTCTGCTAAAGAGCGGTTTGAGCTGCAATTCTATTTATGCTTACCTAAGAGTAAAATCCATTGAACACAGAGAGAGACTTACTTCTGAGCAGACACGCATAAGGTTGTGGTAGTAAAATGGTTTATTTGTCTCACTGTCTGTGCCATACTATCTTTTTGTTGGAGTGGGCGGCAGGTGGAAAGATTGGTGCAAAAATGTTATTATTTGCATATAAGATGCCACCTTAGAAAGTTGATTTGGAAAGGGAAGAAAGAGAGGGATTATTAGGCCTTTTCACTTCCCTTAAGATGAGGCCTATGAGAAGAAGCTTGCTGCATAGCATCTTTTGTATTGCTACAGAAATTTATTCTACACTCACGTGTGGGTCGTTTTCCCTTTCTCCTGGTCTTAAATCTTAATGAGAGATAAAATGGTTTGGTGCCTGCTGCAGCCAACTAAATGCATTACCACTTCCTAAAGTACTGTTATTTCTATGGGCATTGAGATTTTTTTATAGCAAAGCAGCTTCTTGTGACACCTTCAGAAAGCTCTGAATTTGCTCCGCCCCCCCCCCCCATCTCACAAACAGTGGTTTGGAATTCTGTTTTTCATTCAAGATTGGATTACAAGCGACCAGAGTGAAAACACTGCTGCAGTTTATTGCTAAATGGGATTTGGTTTTTAGGTTGAGCTCTTAGATTTGTTTTCTTGTGTGCTAGCCATGGAATTAGCATTTTTGTTTGAGAGAGAGAGAGAGAGAAAGAAAGACAGAGCGCCTTTATTTGGGTTCTCCTCTGAATTTGCAGTTACCAGCTCGAGATAATTATAGATGCTCTTACCGATGTACGAGATAATGTGATGCTTGATAGTATATTAATGATGTCCCAGATCATATGCATAAGCAGCCTAAATAGAGGCAACTACTTCATAACAGAGGCAACTACTGTTCAGTGTTCTTTGCAGGCATCTTGCATCCCCAAGCAACTCTCAGTATCAGTGCAGGGACAAGTTATTAAGGTGAATGCCAATTTGTGTTAATGCAATCTGTATTCAGATGGACAAAATGATCTGGTCTTCTGGGTGAGGAAAAATTAAATAGTTACTAAGTTTTAGTATATCTGCCCCATGGGACCCATGCTTTCCCCCTGCTATCCCACCATCATGCAGTGTGCTGCAAAGGCTAAGAACAGCACTTTTAGAGCAGGGAGAGTGTGTTGCTGCCATCCTGCGGAATCTTCAAAATGCCCTTTACTTGAGGGAAGAATGACCCAGGTTTACTCTGGCCAAAGTCCCTATTCAAAATACTTTGCAATAAAAGGAGAAGCAATAATTGTATCTCCTGACATCTTTTTTATTTTTTGTCCTTAAAGCAGGTGGGGAAAAGTAGCTTTGATTTTTAAGACAGTCGTGGTGCTGAGAGAGGGCCTTTAACCACTCACTCACTCTGCACTGTCTTCCCAATTTAATTCCCCCCAACAGCCATTACGCCTATGTGGGGAAGGGAGATATAAATACACACACCACACATACTGATAATTGTATTGTTTTCACTATGCTACAATATGAATCAATATGCTACAATATGAATCAAGAAAATAGCATGGAGGGAAAGAATAAGTATCAAAATAAGGAACAGATCATAATGGGTCCCAGCAGTGGCATGCTGCCTAATGCTAGCTCAAGTCTGCCACCCTTAAACAATTTTTTTTAAAATAGCAGTCACTTGTAATGCTCCTCATGGGGTTTCATCCAGCTGCAGAAGTGCAGGACTTCCACATTTGATTAAAGGGACCGTGCAAATGATGGAGATCCTTTGTTTGTGCGGTCCCTGTGAATCAAACTAGAAGTGATCCACTTTCCACTCACTTTTAGCAGGCAGAAAGCTGATTGGCAAGGGATGCGTCCACGGTGGGTGGAGGGAGGCGGTGGCAGCTCATAAAGGGCACTCCAGTGCATCACCCTCCCACCCCCTGCAATCTGCCACTGTTGCAACCCACATCATCTTGCCTAATGGATGGGTCACCCAAACAGACCTACCCACCCTCCCAGATTCACAAAAATTCCTAGTTTACCCCCACATCTTTAAGTGCCGTCATAGCTTGCCTCTATGAACTATTCTGAAGGCAAATACAAGACTGATTTCTGCTATTTGTCCATGCACTCCGACCACAATCTGAGTTAGGAATGCTTTAGCCAGCTGAAACCTGCTGAATGTACACTTAAGTCTGTGTTGAATTGTGGCAAATGTGAACCATGGGGGCTTGTAAGGTTCAATGGATGCTAGTTGGGATGATTAATGCTGGCAAACGGCAGCAGGAAATCAGTTTTTGTTTTTAAGTCTTTCTTGTGGACTTCTCCTTAACATCTGGTTGTGAGAAACAGGGTGCGGGACTAGACACACCTTTCGTCTGATCAAGGGCTCTAGCTATTTTGTTTGTAATCTCATATTGAGATGCAGCAGAAGAGCTTTATGGTCGATGGGGCTGCTAGATCTCACTATGGGAAGGCTGACGGGCCTCCCACTGTAAGTAATGGCCAAAAATGTGGCAGTGAAGCAAGCACTATGCTTGCAAGCACCTGGATCAAGGCTTGGAGAAAGGAACTGAGAGAACTGGAAGCCATTTTCACGTAAGTACTAACATATATTTATATTCCCCTTTACCTCCAAGGATCTCAGAGCCACATACTTTGCTCTCTGCCTCCCCCCCCCCCCCAATTATATCTTCCCAACAACCCAATGAATTGTGTTAGGCTAACAGAAAGTGACTGGTCCAATGTGAGCTTGATGGCTGAGTTTGAATTTGTAAGTGGGTCTTGCCAGTTCTGCTCCAGCAATCTAACTGTTACTCCACACTGGCTCTTATAAAATTTATTCCTGGGTTGCAAAGAGCTTGCTGTATTACACAAAGGTCTCTCTTGTCTTGCATTCTGCTTCCAACCACACCTTCTAGGAAGACGATAAACAGTACAGACACAAAGCTCTCCCATATTTTAAGTCCCCAGTATCTGGTCTATGAAGGGATCTTGCCTCTGGATATGGCTTTGAGTTGAGTGTTGTGAAGCTTGGGCAGCAACTTGGATCCAATGAACCCCGACCAGATTGATTTTTAAGGCTTTTGGCTCTGAGCATTTTTTTCTTCATTAGTTAACGCCCACTGTGTTCAATAGGACTTCTTTTCGGGTAGGTTTGCTAGAATTAGAGTCACTTGCCTGGTCATAACAGAGCTTACTTTAATAACTTGCCTTGTCTGAATACTGATACTTGACACATCAGATAATTGCTCAAATTGTTTCACTAAAATGCTCTGCATACAGAACACTGAAACAGAATAGATTTTCTGCTGCCATAAGTGAAGTCACTTAGGATTCTGATAATTTATCAGTCATACAACCACAGTCCATCTGCCATAACTGTTTTCCACCTGCAACATAATGCATGTTGCCCCCACGCTATGACGACCATGAAGGCCTTCATAACGTAAGCAGGACAAATTAAGGTCAAGTTTTAAACTTAATTTTTCCATGAAGTGTTCACATTTTGTTTGGCTTTCTTTTTTTAATTTATGTATGTGTGTGAGATTGTGAAAGGACAAAAAATTAAAGCTTTTTTTATCAAAATAACATCAATCCTTGCACACTCTATGCAAAATTTTGTAAGCATTGCAATAATGCTATGAATTACACAAGGAACTATTTTAACTTTATTACACTTTCTGTAAAAAGAAAATAAAAGATTTGTATTTAAAATTATTTCAACTGCAATCTTGTAAAATATATTAATAAATAATGAATTGTTAAGAAGTGAAGTGTGGTTCCATTTTTTCCCTAGATATTAATAGCAAAATTCTGAATCTATTCACTGTTAACCATTTAATTAAATACGCGCACACGGTATCCACGGGGTTCCAATCCCAGGACTCACTCCCCATGGATACTGAACCAGCGGATAATGAGATCTGCAGGGGTCCCTTAGAGGCGCTCTGGCTGCAACTGGAAGTGCCTTTTTCTGAGGTGCAGGGAGACTTCTGGGACACACCTCTGGACACAAGGAAGGGGAGGAGAAACAAGCAAAAGCATTTTATTTACATAATACACCTACTCTCAATATTTAGTCCACCTTTTTATTCCAGAGTAGTTGGAATGCTGTGTCAACAAATATTGAAATTTTGCAAGGTAAGAGCCGAGCTACATTAAAGTATGTATTGTTATTTTATTTTCTCTAAGAAAAGGCATGACTATATTATTGGGCCCATATGATGTTGATTTACAAAATATTAACAGCCTTCCTTCAAAGACTCCAGACTTCAGAACTGACAATTCAAATTTTGTCAGCAGTTGCATGTTTCTACACACCTACAAAAACATTTCCCCTCCTGTAAGGTCTTTGTTTTCCATCTTACAGCAGAACACGCCAATGTAGTCAGAAAACACCAACTGCCTCGCTAGGCTGGAATGTGTTGGCACCATCTGCTCTTCTTCATTAGGCATGGATGATAAGGGGTGGAAACTACAAAATGCCTCCGATACTCAATTTAGAAAACATATCATTGGAGACAGTAAATTTCTGTGGCAGACGCAAACTCAGACAGGACAACACGTATGCAAACGTCTAGACAGAGGCTTTTTCCCCAGGTGTCTAAACATGGTGTGTAACTGACACACTAATGGCCCAATTCTATGCCAGCTTGGCACCAGCATACCACACAGTCTAAACACATTTTTTGCCAATGTGCACTGCTGGGCCACTGGCAAGGAAACTGAGGCTCCCACTAGTTTGCAGATGGCCAAAGACTCACTAGAGCAGATAAGGCCATGCAGGGGGTGGAAAAGAGCAGAGGTGGGTGGAAGAGAGCAGTGACAGGGTGGGGGGGGGAGGGTGAACCGGGAGGGGGTTTCAGCGGCAACAGCACATGCTGAATCCTGTCGACCCTTTCTAGGGCCTGACTCGCCTTCCTGGGTCAACAGTCATGTGAGTTGACCCATAACAGTTGCATGGGCTTACCCAGGGCAAAAAGACAAATGTCTGCTTACTACAAGGAGACCTGCAGCATTCATAAATCTCCTGCGGGATACAGTGGAAGCTGTGCCAGACCCACTGCACGACTGCATGAGGATTAATTAGGATCAGCCTGCCCAATGGGGCTACTCAATTCTATGGCAACTTTGGAGCTGCTGCAGAATCAGAGTCAGACTGCATGGTCCCACACAGGGCTCAGGATCTGGTGGTTCCGCCCTCCTCTCACCCCACTCCATCCCCTGCCACTCCTCTACCTGCCTTCCTTCACCTCCCCCCCTGGAACGCCTCCCCCCCCCATTTTTCTCCACACCCCCACTCACCTCTTCACCGCTAGGCAGTCCGGGCAACTGCCTAGCAGCAGAATGTGGGCCCAGCATTGGAGCCACATTTGCAACAGTGCGCGCCAGTGGTGAGCGGCGTACTCGGGTCTGGATCAGGCTGTCAGCACCGGCAGGATGGCACAAGGTCTTACCACCAATACTCCTTACTTGAAAGCCATTGCAAATGTGCTTTATAGCACATCCCTGCCAACACTAGCCAGGATTAGAATTGGGTTTTGAGAGGCTGTGTCTTGCAAAGGTTACCCCAACAGCTACAATCTGAAAGTAGGTTCTTTACGCCTTCAACTTTTTTGTTTATTGTGGGGAAAAAATATGAAACATACAACAGCCCTTGAAAAAGCAGCATACAGGAGAAAGAAGATCCATGAGGCAGAAAGCAACATACAAAAGATTAGTTAAAATGTACTGCTTGTTATTTCCATTCTGCATCTTAGGATAATCATATCTGATGATAGCAGCGTGTACTGTAGTAGGAAGGACATTGTATTAAACTTCTAGCTGAAGAAGAACTCATTGGCTGGCCAGGTCCAAAGACCTCCCATCACCTTTCAAGAGAGTTATGTTTTTTGGCAGATTAATTAGTGCCAGATGAGGCTATTGGAGAGTTAGGTGCATGTACATCATGTATCTGGGGAAAAAGGTAAAATAATGTCAAGACAGGAAGAGTACTTGTGAAGCACATTACTTGCAGCTGTGAGAGGGCAGTTTTTTAACATGGGACCTGGCAACCCATTTTCAGTGATGATTAATGAGCTTCTTTGGGGTTGGCTTTGCTCCCAGAAATGAAGACCTTTGTGACATCTAAACAATGTCATAATTTGGTCTGTAACGGCTTCCTATTCCTTAAAACCACAAGCTATTTCCGATGACAGACACTGTAACCCTAAAAAGAGCAAATGGTTTTGCTGCAAATCTTTTGTCTCAAAATTCCCTTTCACTCCTGGAATGCAGAGATCACAGGAGGAAGGTCAGAAACGGTTGCACCTTTAGCTATGTGCCTGCAAGTATCTCTCTTTCTGCTGGGCACCATTTGTGGTTTTTCAAAATGAGCGCAAAAACCCTTCAGCAAGTCACAGGCTTCTCACTCAGACCTTAGAGCAGCAATTTTCAACCTTTTTCATCTCACAGCACACTGACAAGGCACTAAAACTGTCAAGACGTATCATCAGTTGTTGAAAATTGACAAGGCACACCGCACTGACAACAGGGGCTAGCATCCCCCTGTGGCCCTACTAACAAATTATCCTCCCCCAAACTCCCGCGGCACACCTGCCAACCAACCACGGCACAGAGTGCCACAGCACAGTGGTTAAAATAGCTGCCTTAGAGCCTTAAATTTCTGGAAGACACAGCTCAGCTAGACTCAGCAGGGAACATCTGGTTCGCAATTATCAATACGACTGACACAAATAGGCAGGATAGTCTTGCACATGAAATCACATTTCCTCTGTGGGGAAAGCAAGAAGGTCTTTGATATATACATTCAAAAAAGAGGCTTGAATGACTATGAAAAAGACATGCAGGCTTAGAATTTTAAAAAGCCTTCCACATAAGTTACAGTGAATTATTTGCAATTAAATAACATTTATGATCTGTTAAATGCAGTTAACGTTGCAGAGCCTTATAAAGTGACCCCCAACGGCACATTAAAGGACTGCCTTGCTATTTTTCCCATAGCATAAAAACTAATTAGCTGAAGAGTGTGTTGCTCAAACTGGACAGCCATTTGGGCAGTAGGCAGTGAGCTGAAAATTATAATAAGCACATTATGGTGCCTTTGGCTTCAACTGTTGTGGTAGCCAGTGTTGCTGAACATTTTTTTTAATCAGATGTATTTTGCAAAAAAAAATCAAAACTTTTATGTTCCTGTTTCCAAAGGTGTTTCCTCACTTTCCCATCTTTCTCACCACACTATTCTCAAAGATACCTGTATAAGATGTGCCAATAATCTACTACAAAGTAAAATGATGTGAAACAAATTCATCACTTTTTAATGCAGTTCTGGAATGCGTTGACTTCAGCTTAGAAATATAAAGTTTCCTGCAGTGGCGTAGCTAAGAGGGTGCAGGGGGTAGAAGGAATGCAATGAAACAAACCCCATTGCAATATCTGTATTCTATCAAAAGTTATGGCCAATTAAGCAGAAAATGAAAACAACTGCCTTGTGGAACAAAAAGTGGATTTGCTTAACTCCAAACTGACCTATGAGACTGATTGTTCTGAGTGCCAATGAGATGTTATTATGATGCAGCATGGAACCAATAACTTTATTTACTTAATTAAATTTGATTTTGTCATGTGGGGGGGGCTACATGTTCTTTGACCCCACGTTGTAGATAGATGCCTTAGCTATGCCAATGACTGGGGGGGGAGGCAGCAGAGCAAGTGGGTGGTGAGCTGCTGGGGGGGGAGGTGGGTTCTTCCCAAGTTCACTTTTTAAAAAGCCCGGGTGTGATGTCACTTCTGGTTGTGACATCACTTCCGGGGCAACATTTTGAGCTTGGCACCAGGCTACACAATCATTAGCTACACCACTAGTTTCCTGTTGGGTAATCACAGAATCCTGATTTTTTTTCCTAAGACATGAATAAGCTTTTTAAAAAAAATTTCTTACATACAGATGTATTGTAGTTTAGAGCAAGGGTCTCCAAACCTTTTGGCCAGAGGGCCGCATGAAATATCTGGCACAGTGCTGAGGGCTAGAAAAAAACTCAAATATAAAATTTAAATAAATAAGAGATGGAATTTAGATGAATGAATAAATGAATGAGTGGGCTCATTCACTCAGCCTCTCCGGCCCTCAGAACACCCTCCAGATGCAATCACAGCACAGCTCTGGTTATGTTCAGACAAGTGGGCCAGAGGCTTTCAGGGGTCAAGAGGCTGGCTGCGGGCCAGATAGAGGCTTGCTACGGGCCGCATCTGGCCCCCGGGCTGGGGTTTGGAGACTCCGGGTTTAGAGAATAAAACTGCAACACACACTTTCCTGGGAGTAACCCAGCAGGGATTACTTTCAAGTAAATATGAATAGGATTGAGCTGCAAGGTACAAATCTAAGCCTTGAGAGTTGTGGATACAAGTTATGCTTCAACTGCTAGACAAAGGTTCACACGGGTGTGTTTACTACTTGGTGACTACAGAATCAAACAGTAACTCGCATGTGCAAATGAGCTATTATTACAGTTATTTTGAGCTATTATTATTATCTATCCAC
Organism: Tiliqua scincoides; assembly: GCF_035046505.1. Taxonomy (NCBI): domain Eukaryota; kingdom Metazoa; phylum Chordata; class Lepidosauria; order Squamata; family Scincidae; genus Tiliqua; species Tiliqua scincoides. The sequence continues at coordinate 197,609,155 of NC_089822.1, forward strand.
AATGCTTTTGTATCACCACTCGCCACCCGAGATGCAATGCTACTTTTTGTAACTACTCCCTTTATATTTTTTTAAAGATAAAATAAACTTACAGAGAAAGTAAAATCAAACAACAGTCATCCAATTATACCCAATCATAATTAAATGCATCATTCTAAAAATGAACAGATGCAATGTTTTGCTCACATGAAGTGCTGTTTAATAGGTTCAGATCATACATTCATCCCAGAATAATCAAGCGATGTACACCAAGCTGGACTAGATGGGCCTATGGCCTGATCCAGTGGGGCTGTTCTTATGTTCTTATGTTATGTAGCTCACATGTTCTGATTTTGTACCACTGGGAGCTCTTTGTATGCCAAAAACCAGGATTAAATAGCAAGTAAGGAAACTCAAGGTTACCAACCTCATTCTTTGAAGACATCTAGGCTGCCATGTCAGAATCATTACTTTGCTAGAGAATTTGTGTAGGTCAGGTGATCTGAATAAGAAGATAGCAACTGAGTACACAGCATGCTGACAGCAAAAAGGGTAATGTATCCAAAACATTCAGGAAACCTGTAAGTGGAAGCAAGCCGGAATAGTTGTTAAAAGCAAAGACAGTTATATAAAAAGAAAAAGGGAAAGAGTTGAAAAAGGATAATACCACCCTTGTGAAAGAGCTATAGATCTCACACTATGATCACTACTAAAAATAAAACCAGTCCTTTTGCCACGTTTCTGAATATTTGCTGAGATTATCTGTAATTTCCACTTAATCTTTGGCAATTTCCTATGGAAATGACTCCTTGCCTCTCAGACCTGAAGATCCAGGTAACCAGAGGAACACAAGAAGAGCCCCGCCGGATCAGGCCAAAGGTTCATCTAGTCCAGCTTCTTGTATCTCACTGTGACCTCAGGGTTGCTATGTAGTCTGTTGCAACAAGTCTACATTATGGCATCTTAGAAATACTACTGTGGCATTAAGTTTTGAATCTTAGGAAATGGACTGTAATCCCCAAATCTTACACACAATAGATTTGTTAGCCTTCAACTTGCCACAAGTTTCCTGATACAACTTGCAGTAAGTTAAATCAATACGAGACCCAGTTCTCCAGATTTGTTTTGAAAACTGGCTCAGAAGTGTCAATTCCCATGTTCTAGTGATTTTTGCTGACAACACAGCATGCTGAGACTGAGCCAAAAATGTGGTTTTGTAAATCTGCCCTCAGAGACTTGGTAAGTGACTTCTGGCTTTGTGATAAAAGAATCACAATTGCCTTCATATTGCAGAAGCGCTCCATACTGCTGCCTTACAGCTCTGCTATTGCCTCAGGAATAATGGAAGACCTTATTAATGTGGACAAAACTAAATTTATTATTTAGCCCTTCAGAGCTATCAGTTTCATTTAAACAAAGATTTATCAAGCCAAAGACTGATTATAAATAAATTTTTCTAAGTTGTAAGTGTTTTTATTGAAACACACATTGGCTGGGTTCAGAAAACCAAAACTATGGTTGATGCTAACCAGAACCCAAACCATGGCTTGAACTCCCAAATGTATAACAGACAAACCACTGCTGCTTTCTTTTCTTCTCCTTTCAGGACTCAGCTTCATCAGGTCCTCTGTTCATTGCCAGGGTAGCAACCTCTTGAAGCAGAGCAATAGCTCTAACTCAGGGGTCGGCAACCTTAAACACTCAAAGAGGCATTTGGACCCATTTTCTGGAGGAAATAAAACCTCAGGAGCCACAAAACCCTTTTGACATCTAAAATGAAGATAACACTGCATATATAGTGTTTTTTTTTTCACCTTTATGCTCTTATAGGTCCCATTTTTATAATGTAGCCCCCTCTTGTAGCTTTTATAGGTTTTGTCATACGAAGTTTTGTCATACATTCTTGTCCTGTGTTTTCAGACACCTGGTCCTCTATGGTGTTTTACCTGATTCCAAGGCCATTCTCTGCCTGGATAATTATGCCCACTTTAAGCAAATTAGCTCCCCTTCTTTCTCCCAACAAATGACCCTGGTTCTGCCCTGCAGTCCTGCTGGACCCCACCTCCAGGGTAGCTCACCTGTTCAACCTGCAGAGATCTTCTCTCCTGCCAGCAGCCTCCCACCACTACAGCAGACCCTTGGTCCTCAGCAGGTCTTGGGCACGGCAGCCGCACACCAAACTCCAGTGTCTCCTGCAGTCCATTAGTCACAGAGTATCCAGGGCAGAGTCCAAAGTCAATAAGCCAAGTCACAGTCCAAGGTCAGATTCCAAAGTAAGTCAGTCTAATCAGTCAGAGTATCCAAGCCAAAGTCAATAAGGCAAGTCAGTCTCCTCTCCAAGCTGCACTCCTTCTCCAACCCACACCCCCCCTTCCTTATATCCCTGAGGGCCCTATTGCCTTCAAGTGGCTGCAGCTGTGCAGCACTCTGCTGGATGCCCAGGCCTTACCCTTAAAGGGGCCACTGCTGACACCACATCTACCTCCTCACCAGATCTTCCAGGATTCCAATACATATGGTGGTTATGACATCTGCTTATCTTACATGGATACTAAAGAACTCCCCCCACCTTCCAGAGGCACCCTGCTGGAAGGAAAAAAGACACAGACTTCAGAGGTGGGGAAGAGAAGAAGCCAGAGCTGGGGGGAGGGGCAGCTTCTGCCCTGCCTGCCTGCCTGCCTGCCCTCCCTCACTCAGGTTGCAACCCTCTCCACACTATCCTGGGAGTAAGCCCCATTGACTACAATGGGACTTCTGAGCAGACAAGTTGGTTGGAGCTCTCAGGTTGCAGTCCTCTCCACACTTTCCTGGGAGGAAGCCTCCCTGACTACTTGTGAGTAGACCTGCACAGGAGGAGGCTGAGGCTACAGCCCTCCACACCTTCCTGGGAGTAGCCCACGGACTACATCGGGGCTTGCTCTCAAACAGACCTGCGTGGGCTCCCACTCACCCGTCCTTGCGCTTGGACTTGAGCAGGCTCCAAGGCTGCCATCTCAGGCACCCTTTCCTGGGAGTAAGCATCCGCTGTAAAGGGGCTTACTACTGAGTAGACACACAGGATGTCTCCTCAGCTGTGGAGGAAAAGCCTCTCCTTGCACTGAGTGGGGACCTGCTCAGGGAAAGGTGGGCTGCAAGGGCTCGCAATGGCTGAGGAGGAGGGCGTCCTGCTGGAGAGTTGGGGAAGGGAAAAACAGGGAGCTTAAGCCTGCAGAGCGGGCAAAATTGAAAAGGGAAACCAATGTGGAGCAGGTGGGGGTGAAGGGAGAGGAGGGCAGTGAGCTCAGGGGGCAGAGGGAAGCAGCCTGCCCTCCCAACACAGGTGCCTCCTGTTACCCCCTTCGCCGCAGCAGACAGCTGAAAGAGCCACATGCGGCTCTAGAGCCGCAGGTTGCCGACCCCTGCTCTAACTGAAGCTTGCAAGCCAATTTCAAATCATAGGTTCAGATCTGGGTTTTTTCTCCCCAAACTGATAGTGGGCAAAATTGGCAGGCTCAGCTTCAGAAATAACGTGAAATCACGTGGCGAGTTAAACAAACCATGTTTTGTGTGATGTCTGAAACCAATCACTGAGGTCACAACGTAGCACAAACAGTTGTATGAGAAAAGTCTGGTGGCCTCATCTTTCACGGACATTTAAATGGGAACAGTTCCATTTTTTACCAGTAGAGGCCTAGAATAAGAAATTATCTTTGAATTTCAATTTTAGTTTAGTAATAATACCAAACGTATTATACCACTATGAACTGTAATGACATGGCATAGTAGAATGATACTGCTTTATTACCACAGTTCTGTGCACACTGCACACTTTCCATGCATACCTCTATGTATGGAAAAAGTGACTTTGAACTAGCAGTGGGTATGTATAGTTTTCCTCAAGTCCCAACTGGGATCCTTCTTTCTTCAATTCCTTATCCTCCATCATTTCTTTGGGACCTTGCTTTTTGTCCCATTTCCTGCTTTGCCCCATTTCTGCAGGTGCATTGCATCACTTGGCCCTCACCAGAATTTTGGGTTCTGTGACATTCCTTCAGGATTTTTTCTCTCATTAGCACCTTCTTGTTTTGATATGTCCCAACTCCTCTGTCCATTTTCTTAATGTGCTCCTCCATTGCTCTTTTGTCCCTGTGCTCCCTGCTCTTTAGCTTCTTTGCCCCCTAGAACAAAGTTGTAGCTTTCAAATCACCCCACAAAGTTAATAAAGTTTTCATGGCCTGTGTAAGGTTTAATCCCAGTCAAATTGACCATTTAGCCTTCTTCCGTAGATGCCGGATTACATGATGCTTGACAGCTTTGTTCATAGAGAAGTTGGAATGCTTATGAACATTCCATGCCATCACACCAGCTCAGCCAACCCATGTTAGATGCTTCACTGCCAAGAAAAAAATATAGATTTTTTCCCCCATTCGCTCTGTACAGCTTGCATATTTTCCCTAAAGGCATTGCTTCTGTCCCAATGCTATTACATTTTTCAGACACTTACAGCACAATATTTGATCCACAGAAAAATGTGATGCTTTCCTCATATAGCATATCCATTATTACTGTAATTGCTATGAGTGCAGTGTTTGTGGGATAACTGATGATAAGCAATACTGTGCTCTTTCATGAAGCTTTAGACTAATTATACTTGTTTAGAACAGTGATTTTCAACCATTTTCAGCTCACTGCACACTGGCAAGGCACTAAAATTAACAAGGCACACCATCTATTTTTTGACAACTGACAAGACACACGATGCTGCTGGCTGGGGGCTCACATCCCCAATGGCCCAACTAAGAAATGACCCTCTCCCAAATTCCTGCAGCACACTTGGGGACCATTCATGGCACATCAATGTGCATGGCACAGTAGTTGAAAATGGCTGGTTTTGAAACTGCACACTTGCCTTTAGAACTTGAACACTTTGCCGCATGCCAGCATAAATCTTGAATCAATTTTTTTCCTGCTCACAGCTTAAGGTGAAGCATCATGTTGCATTCCTTGCTGAATCACTTCAGTCCTCAAAGGATTGCTTACTTAAGGCAGGATTAGATACTATGCTGCAAAATCTACACTTGGAATGTGTCCAGTTCAAAGTATATTCACAGCACTAGTTTTCACCCTTAGCTACTGATGGAAAGATTGCCTGACTACCGCAGACACTTGTCTATAAGTCAATCCCACAGATAAGTCGAGGGCAGGTTTTGAGCCAACAATCATGGAATTTTCTATGACCCTCGGATAAGTCAGGGGTTAAACTTAGGGGTGTCTGACTATAGTTTTATCTGTTTTTACCTGAGGCCAGATCCTGAAAAATAACCTACCACTAATTGTTACCTAAGAACTGTAGTCTCTAATTTATTAAAAACATAGTAAAAGATCATAAGATACATTTTTATTCTTTTTAAATTCTGGTCTTCACCACCTTTTTGTAAACACTATCAAAGTGCACTGTAAACAACATACCAGTAAATCAGTGGTTCGCAACCTGGTATTCATGTACTCCCAGGGACACTCAACAGGACCTTTAGGGGTATTTGAAAAAGAATGGAATCATGACAAAAAAAGGCAGGTTGTGCTCCAGAATGCCTTGCAAGGCAGGAATGCCTTACAAGGATCAGCAAGGCAGGAAGAGAGGTAGCTAGTTGACTGTGAAAGCCCCACCAATAGTTTTTGGTCAACAATTCATGTATGCACCAGTGATTGAAAACCAGCACAGTAAAAAAATTGAAACATAATAGGGAAAGTGATCAATCACCTGAGGGAAGGCCCTGGAAGTTACAAGTTGTATGTAGCCATTATGCTGAACCAAAATATTTTAGATTCAAATACATCTCACAAAGAAGACTCATGAGAGAGAACATTTGGGATATCAAATGTATGTATGAATCAAATGTTATGTTATGTTAGAGGGATGTATGTTAGCATGTTCACAAGCACAGTTGCCAAGAAGAGTTTAGATCCATTTTACCCAGAAGCCTTAGAGGAAGGACTACAAGCTAGGAGTCCTCAAGGAAAAGTCTGTTAGGAAGAATCAAGGATACATCCTAATTGCTCTTTTATAAGAACAAAATTAAAAGGAGAAGTATAATAAGTAGAGGAAATGGGTAAATAAGTTAGTAAATAAGTTAGGGAATAAAAGAATTAGTTTGGAAATAGAGAATACAGTAAAATCAAATGAACTCTGTGTCACCCTTCAGAGTCAGAGCTAGCCTAACACAGAGAGGTCCCAGATAGATAAACAGAGGTAGTTAATTGCTTAAGCAATAAACCAATTTGACACAATCAAGATAACAGCAATTAGTTGTCAAGCTAACTAAGTAAAATTTATAGATTCAAGCTGAAGCTTCAAAGAATCCCCCCCTCTTCATCTGCAATTCTAAGACAGCATTGAGCAGAGAAGGAAAAACACACAGAAGAGCATATTGGATTATTTTAAAAAACCAAAAGACATTGTTAAACCAAAATAAAGTTTAAAATAATGTATTTACAGAGAAACAGTGTAACATCTAAGAGTTAGGCTGCAGAAGAAAGACCTACATTTAGATAAAAGAGAGCCTTTTATGATCTCTAAAACAGTAGCAAATTAGCCAGAGCAATAACAGTAGATAGAGAGTGACAGATTCTGCTACCAGCAGAAGTGTTTTGTTTGGGTAAAAGTTGTAAAATAATTAGTAGAAGAGATTAGAGGTCAACAGAAGCCACATGAAGTCCACAAGTGAAAATACCAGCTTCTGAACAGTGATTCAGACACTCAAGCACCAAATAGGGACTTTAAAAGCTGTTCTAAAGTCATTTAAAAGGAAAGTAGCACATATAATGTTACAAAATTTATTGTTAGTAAACTCAGAAGTTAGCAAGTATATTCTTTGCTGAATATTAGTTAAATTAATAAGGGAAAACCAAAGTTAAAAAGATTTAAGTCTCCCTTAGAGTGAGGCTTGCAAAATAAAGGCAACACAGCTAATTTGGAATGTGAAATTCTTATCTAAGCAGGAATATTTCAAACCTGACAACTAACTAAAATGCCCAGACTTTCCTAGGCGCCAGAATAGATAGTGAATTTAAGAATATTTCTAATAATAAGGAATAATAATTAATCTTGGTAGGCACAGACTCATTAACAGGGAGTCTGTTCAAACTCAAAGTTGACCGAACAGATATGGACTACATATCAAAGTTGGCAGAATCCGATAAGGAAGATGCTCAGGAATGTGGGAGAGAGGCCTCCAGCTAGAGATTTCTCTTGAAAATACAACTTATATCAGAGAAGAGAGAGATTTTATAGAAATCAGAAATCTTTTATAACTTCTTGTAGAAAATAGATATAAAATATCTGAATCCAGAATAAGACAGAGGATAAAGTGGTGAATAAAATAAGTATAAACACGGATTTAAATAAATGGATTATTACAAGATTAGTGTAATTGGGAAAATTAAGATAGAGGCACACTGCCCCCTTTAGAATAGTATTGACATTACAGAAAGGGGAGGAGTTCTCCAAAGTGGCGAATACAGTAACCTGAGATATTTTAAATATATGCTCCAGATATGGCAATAGCCAATGAAAATCCCCATTTCTGACATCACAGGCTCTAACAAATATGATTGGAGTTTTCTCGAGACAAAGAACCTACAGGTATATAAGGTCACACCCAGCAGGGAATGTTGCTTTTTCTCTGGGACACTGAGAGATCACAGCTCTCTGTGTTTCCCATTTTGAACCACCAAGAGAAGCCCATTGCTGGTAATGAATAAAGCTTGAAGATAACCACAATTCTAAGTCTGCTGAGATTGTTTTGAACCCTGATTCGCCGTGCAGCACACCTAGAATTTCTCAGCACACTTCTGGTGCAAGACAGTGCAAAGGCAGATAAAACAGATAAAAAGAGAAAACACTGTGATAAATACATGAAGTCTGGGTTTTCATAGAGAGGAGATGAGGGCTTGTATTATTACAAACATTTTGCTAATATGAAGGGTTCATTTTAAGGGAATGGGCTGCCAAGGGATATGCAAGTGAAAAGGGTTGGGAATCACTGCAAGAGAACCATGAATCAAATCCACCTTTAAGGTGTCTGGTGTGTTAAGCCAGAAGCTCTACATACAACATACAACCCATAATATATAACTGAGAGCGTGCAATTCAATTCACAGCAGACAGATGCAGCTGCATATATTTGCAACCCTTTTTACTCAGAAGTAGACCCACTGCTTTCCATGGGTGTTATTCTGAAGTAATGGTGCACTGAATTGTAGCCTGGGAAGGAGGGTCCCATCCTGGTGTTTCAAAAAACAGACCTGCTTTGCAAGCATCTGCCAAGCAGAACCAGGCTGCAGCAGAAGGAAGGAGAATAAAAGGTTAACTTTGGCTGGAATTTCTCAGTGAAGTTACTGTAGAAACAAATTGTTTCTAAGGAGCTGTGCCTGCCTGCTGCTTGAGAAAGAAACTTTTCAGAGTTGAAAGGCTCTGCCCTCTGATTGACCCGGAGACAAGGCAAAGTGATAATTGGAGCTGGATTACTTGGCAAAAATTTTACTTACTATAGGGAAACACCAAACACTATGTGGCTGGGGTGCCACATCGCCAGTGGCATTACTAGGGTTTACCTCACCCAGTGCAGGAGGCCAGCGCGTCACCCCCATGATGGGCCCCCTCCCATATGGTGATGTGCCATCACCTGCCCATGCTGGTTTTTTTGCCATACCTTTTGTTATAATCCAGATATTTCAAAGTGGTTTGTTTCATTGCATTCAGCTGTAAATTACACATCAAATGGTATATAACACAATGGTATTATTCCTAAAAAATGCAATTTTAGTGATTTTGGTCACTATGGTGTCACCCCCCCCCCCCCCGTGCAAGTCACCCTATCTCGCTACTATCTCAGTCTTGTTTCCTGATATACTGCATTGAGCCAGTGGGCAAACACACGCTCTTTGTAACCACGCTCTTTGCAATTTACCACAGGGCATATAATTAAGTGGAAAGCCAGTTGTCTGCAGCATCTGCCCACACATTCAATAAAAATATGAAAATGGATTGTACTCAAACACACCTTGTCAAATTGACAAGCTATTCTATAGCTGTCCTTGGGGGGAGGGGTAGGATGCTACCATATAGTAAATAGCCATTATATTCACCCAGTGTCATAAAGAGACCCAAGGAGAGATTTCTCCAGTGGATATTTTCTCTCCCCACCCATATTACAGCTCGATAAAATCTTTATCTCCAAACTCTGGTAGATGGTGTGTGACTGACAAGACCGTTAATAGATAAGAAATGCAGCAAATCCCAACGCCTAAAGTTTGCTCAAGTTCACTGTTACCAGCAGCAAATATTTGCTGAGCAAATAATTCTGAGCACTGATGCATGTGAGCAAGTAACTGAGAGCAGCCTGCATTCCTCCGACACTTAGTGCTCCAAATAGCAAAGATATTTGACAGCAGTGCAGTGTACCATTTCCCTTCTCTCTTCTTGCCCCCCCCTCCAACGAGCAGTGGTCAGCATGGCATCTCCATTTATAATTCCACAGCCATCGGCAGTGGAGCAGCAGCTGCTGGGTGCAGTTTAGAACTGCCATGGGGGTACACAATCTGATTGCTCCATTGTGTTGCCAGGACAAAAATAAGGCATGGATTTGATCCTGATTAAAGCACATAGTTGCATTCTTCTTTAGTCAGAAGATTTTCAGCAACGAAGGACTCTCAGTGAAGGACAGTACTTCTTATCTCTACCCCGCAATTCAGCTTACTGATACTCCATTAAATTTCAGGAACAGTTAATTACATGCTTGTTTGGTCTCCTGGGTAGTACCTTCACTCTTCATTAATTATCAGTTTATAATGTACACAAAATGATTACATCCTCACTAATAACTTTTTCCTACTTCTTTCCACACAGTGACTGCATGATGGGTTAAAATAAAGATTTTTTTTTTCAATATGTGGGAAGAATGTCTTTCCATTCATTCAAACCTTGAGACTTAAAAGCTTTGCATATAATCCAATGATGCTTTCAAGTATTCAACATGCACCTTATTAGAAGCCAAATCCAGCAAAATCATTATGTCTGTTCAGTTAAGTGCTGAAGTCGAGGAGAGCTTTTTAAAGCCTGTTCTACGAACAAGTTAACTGTCTCTACCACTACTTTCCCCCATTATTACAGCATCTATCATTAATGTATAGGACCCAGAAGTGAAATAATCCTATTTAAGAAAGCTTTCAGGTCAAAACCAAGGTGATGGGGCACAAGTAAATCAACAGGCAGGAAGCTGTGCAAAATAGGCAAGACTGTAATGTGAACAGGCCTTGCAGTGCTTCATGGAAAGTTCTGGGCTACTACTGATAGAAGGTGGCAGAGTGACAGGCCACAGAGTTAATAGCCTAATAGCCAAAACCATAGCAACACACAAAATGGTAAAAAGCTCCTTTCCTTATTAAAGAGCAATATTGCTGGTCTGACTGAAGCTGGGGCTTGGGCCTCAATGTGTTTACGCTTTGGAATGTAGCTTAGATAACAGTACCAGGCAACTGCTGGAGATGCCTTGGCAAAAGTTAAGACACACCTGTATCCATCAGGAAAATTCTGTAACTTTTACACTTTTAGAGCAAAAAGCACACATATGTAATATTGAGACAAGGTAACCTGTAACCCACATATAAGGGGACATAATAATCATATAATAATCATAGAAGCAGGCCATTGGAGACTAAAAAGGCTGCTTAGTTTTAGTAAAACTTTTAAGACTCTTAAAGACCAAAAAGCCTTAGCTTTGCAGAGAGCCTCTCAATGTTTCTCAATGTTTATCCTAGCACATAGGAAAGGAAAGCAGATAAGATAAGGAGTGCCAGGCAGATCACACTAGTGCCTTCTCTTTTAATGATGCTATTCTAAAACCTGTCAAAACAGTCTGTATAATTGGCTTGAATTATGTCAGTGTTATTCAGCATTTGATAAATGGTATTATAGCGCACCCTGCTGGGTTTTGGAAACTTTGTAATTTAATAGGTTTTAAGGTGAAACTCCACCTGTAATGTAAATCATAACCAATCAATTGTGGGCTAATGCAAATTATACCTTATCTGTAACCTATTAGGTGTTTGCCCCATCTCTGATGTAAAATTTCAGCCAATGGGATGTCTAGATTTTGAGACAAAGAACCAGAAATTGTATAAAATGGTCAGGACACCATTGAGATTTGCTCCCATGCTTTGGACAGTAGTCCCGTGGGTGCCCATTGCTTGCAATTAAATAAAAAGCCTGCAAACTTTCACTCCTGGGTACCAAGTTTTCTTGAGTTGCTTTCTTTCAACCTTGCAACACTACAGTGCTCTCCAGAAGGAGCTGCCTTTCAAGACAGTCAAGAAACTTCAACTGGTTCAAAATGCAATTACCAGACAGTTATCCCTCAGACCAGGGGTACCCAAACCCCAGTCCTGGGGCCACTTGTGGCCCTCGAGAGCTCCCAATCCGGCCCGCTGGAAGCTCCCAGTCTCTAATGAGCTCTGGCCCTCCAGAGACTTGCTGGAGCCTGTACTGGCCTGATGCAACTGCTCTCAGCGTGACAGCCAACTGTTCAACCTCTCGTGTGAGCTGCGGGATGAGGGCTCCCTCCACTGCTTGGTGTTTCATGTCTGTCATGCAGCCTTATGGCAAGGCCGGTCTTGCTTTGTGCAAGTCCTTTTATAGGCCATGAGCAATTTATGTACATTTATTCAAATTTGAAATGTAAATTAACTCTTTTTTCCCCAGCCCCTGACACAGTGTCAGAGAGATAATGTGGCCCTCCTGCAAAAATGTTTGGACACCACTGCCTCAGACCAAAGATCAAAATATGCAATTCCACTCCTGTGTCATCTTCACATTGCCTGTTCATTTGCAGACTCAATGCAAAGAGTCCTAAACAACCCTAAATAGCTCAAGACCAGATTGCATAAGGAACTGTCTGAAATGATTTTGGAAGCTCTCTCTCCCCCTCACCTTCTGTGAGGTGAATATACAAGAAAGAGGTGAAAGTCTGTGAATATACAAGATGGAGTCTTCACTGTGGTGGTGTCAAGACTGGCACTTTCAGCATCTACACACTTTATAGTATGGATAATGTAGGAGTAAGTCCCACTGAATACACATTTCTTGTGACTGTACCACTGCCAGCAGTGAAGGCAGTGAAGGCAGGTACCACTGCCAGCAGTGAAGTCCAATAGGTTTGGGCTGTGAGTGGCATTTGCATACCAGAGGATTCCCAGTACACCTTTCCACCACCAAAGGCAAGCCTGCCCCAAGCCAAAGTGGCACCCAAATTTCACCGGTTTTTTTTGTTTTGCGCGAACTTGTGCATGCTGCCACCACTGTCTCACTTCTCTTCTCTCAGGATTCTCTCAGCCCCACCAGTGGCGGCATGGATGAGGAGTAGGAGAGGGAGTGGCAATCCTGCTCCCAATCCCTCTTTCAGCAACTTTGCTACATTCTTTGGCATTAGCACTGGAGAAGATAAGCCCTCCCCTACTCCCTCTACAAAGGAGACCAAGAGAAAAGAGAATGGGGCACTGGCTGGGTAGAGAAGGTGGTGGGTGCTTCCTCCAACACTCTCCTTGGACTGAGTGCATCAATCCAGCGCATGAGTTGGCTGTCCAAAGGGTCCCCCAAGATGGCTTACAGCATTTTAAAAAATATGTAATAATTCAATAATATTCACACAATACATTTGATATAATTCAAGTCTAATGTGTGAACGTGATCTCACAGCAGAGTGGTTCCTTGCCACAGGATGAAGAAGATTTCTCACCAAACTTTCCTACTTGTGGGGGAACAGGGGCCTATAATGTTACCACAGCGTTCCCAATATTCCTTTGTTCTGAGGTTCAGTTTTGCTCAAGTGGCTAATTCACACCAGGCCTGGGTAGCCTCATTAATGTGCTCTGACCTGGGAATCATAAACAGCTGCAAGACCACTGAAGAGTGTGGTTGAGAAAGTTTCCAGCTCTTGAAGACAGATTCATTAGAGAGGTTGCCAGTATGGTGAGACCTGGTATCTGCAGCTGGTAGGCTCATACTCTCTAATGAGGCTGCCCTGCCGTGTCCAAGGCAAGCTCATTAGGAAGGGTCTGCACAAGAGCAGAGGCTTTGCCCAAAAAAACCATCAAGCTACCCCTGGCCTGAGAATCGGCAGCTGGATCTGTGTGGTGGTGCTGCTTTGCCCACATACATTAAGGAAGAAAGGAACATGTCAAGAAAACTTTCTCATCAGGCCCATAGATCTTGCACACATATAAGCTATTCAGAATCTCCTTCAGAAATTCTGTACTGTACAAATTTACAGGTGGTGTTAAGGAAAGGATTCCAGGGTAATTTTTGTCCAATAGTCTGCTGAAGAATTTACCTTACAATGAGGCACATTTATGTAGGGAAAAAAAGGATTTTAACAGTCCAATCCTATGCGGGCTGGCTGCTGGCAGAACACATGTTGTTTACAAAACTGGCTCAGAAATATCAATTCTCGTGATAGTTCTTGCTGACAACACAGTATGCTCAGACTGAGCCAAAAATGTGGTTTTGTGAATCTGTCCTCAGAGAATTTGTAAGTGGAGTCCTCATGTTACTTCTGGCTTTGTGGTAAAAGAATCACAATTGCTTTTAAAGCTGATCAGTAGCTCTAACTGAAGCTTGCAAGCCAATTTCAAATAATAGGTTCAGATTCTGGTTTTTTGGCCCCAAACTGACTATGGGCAATGTTGCAGTTCGAGCACTAGTTTCACCTAACGATAGAACTTTAATCTCAGAAAAAGAGATTAAAAACAATTAAAATTGTTGTCCTGTATTTCTGATCAGTGGATGCTCAAGGGGACAAAAACAGTAATGCAAAACAAAAAAAAATCAATTAAAAATCAATAAAAATAGGTAATAAACAGCAACAATTCAACCAAAAAACACCAAAAGCAAAAAGACACCAATCATAAAATCAGCACTAAATCATCAACCAAAAGCATAGCAAAACAGAACAGTTTTAACTTCCCTCTGAAATGCCAACAGAGTCCAAATTCAGTCTCAACAGAGGGTAATGAGGTCTGGAGGTTTGGAGGTTTGAGCAGGAGGTCTGGTCTAGAGGGTAGAGCCTCCATTTGCCTGAAGATAACATCCACAAGGTCGCCAGTTCGACGCCACCGGCACCGTGCAACCTTGAAGCAGCTGACAAGCTGAAGCCGAGCTATTCCATCTGCTCTGAGCATGGGAGAATGGAGGCCAGAATGTGAAACCAGATCAGAGAGAAACACCTGAATGTTGTGGTTCTTGAAAGAAAGAACCTTCTTTCATTTGTAAAAACCCCTAAGGGGATTTAAATAAGCCTGCCTATGTAAACCGCCTTGAATAAAGTCTTGAATAAAGACCAAGAAAGGCGGTATATAAATACCTGTATTATTATTATTAATAATAATGCCAAAGCCTGGGCCCCAAAACCAAAATAGCCCTGTTGTGAGTTGCCATCAGCCAAAAAGCTAATGTTGACAGCTCCTGCAACAAGGCCATCCAAGAAGACCTCACAGGGCGAGGAGATCGTCCTACAAGATTTCCTACATACTTGAAGGAAAGTTCATAAATGACCTGGAGACAGGGTTGAGCAGCGAGGTGGCCACGTTTGCAGATGACACCAAACTTTTCCAAGTGGTGAAGACCAGAAGGAATTGGGAAGAGCTCCAGAAGGATCTCTCCAAACTGGCAGAATGGGCAGCAAAATGGCAGATGCGTTTCAATGTAAATAAGTGTAAAGTCATGCATGTTGGGGCAAATAATCAAAACTTTATATACAGGCTAATGGATTCTGATCTGTCTGTGACAGATCAGGGGAGTGATCTTGGGGTGATGGTGGACAACTCGATGAAAGTGTCGACCCAATGTGCGGCGGCAGTGAAGAGGGCTAATTCCATGCTGGGGATCATTAGGAAAGGCACTGAGAATAAGAGACCTAATATTGTAATGCCGTTGTACAAATTGATGATAAGGCCACACCTGGAGTATTGTGTCCAGTTCTGGTCGCTGCATCTCAAAAAGGACAGAGTGGAAATGGAAAAGGTGCAGAAGACAGTGACCAAAATGATTACTAGGCTAGGACACCTTCGCTATGAGGAAAGGCTACAGCATTTGGGCCTCTTCAGTCTAGAAAAGAGGCGCCTGAGGGGGGGACATGACTGAGACATACAAAATCATGCAGGGGATGGACAGAGTGGAGAGAGAGACACTCTTTTCCCTCTCACATAACACCAGAACCAGGGGACATCCACAAAAGTTGAGTGTTGGGAGAGTTAGAACAGACAGAAGAAAATATTTCTTTACCCAGTGTGTAATTAGTTTGTGGAACTCCTTGCCACAGGATGTAGTGATGGCATCTTGCCTGGATGCCTTTAAGAGGGGATTGGACAAATTTCTGGAGGAAAAATTCATTACGGGTTACAAGTCATAGTAGGTATGTGTAAGCTCTTGGTTTTACAGGCAAGCTGCCTCTGATTGCCAGATGCAGGGGAGGGCACCAGGATGCAGGTTGTGTCTGTTGTCTTGTGTGCTCCCTAAGAAATTTGGTGGGCCACTGCGAGATACAGGAAGTTGGACTAGATGGGCCCTTGGCCTGATCCAGCAGGGCTCTTCTTATGTTTTTAAGCAAGAGGTGAACATGCATTTCAACTGTAATAAACCACTGGTACAGAAAGTGCCCTACAGCACAATCCTATGCATGTCTATGCATAAGTAAGTCCCACTGAGTTCAGTGACACTTACTCCCAGGTAACTGCATATAAGATTGGAGACCTAAATATGTTGTTTCAATTGTCTGTTTAGAAATTGTAGACTTTTGTAAAATAGGAGCTCTTTTCTTATTATCCCTAATGAAGCCAGTTCCCAGGCCTGGTTAGTGCTACTCTGACACAAGCAAGCAATGATTTTGAGCCTTCTGTGTTTTTATTAAGAAAGCCACAATGGTGTATCTTTCCCCTTCTGGAGCGGCTTATTCAGAAGGCTCACACAGGTGCCAGCTTCCTACCCAGTTATTCACCGTACATCTGTGCAATCCCAGCACATGGCTTACTCCACAGCTGTAGATCATTACAAATTTCCAAAGAACCAGAGGCTCTAGTTGAGGGGGAAAATGAAGAAGCAAAATAAAAGTTGACAAGGGAAGGACGATTAGCTTTGCCTTTTTAAGGGAGGTACATTAATATCTTTTCTTACTGAACAGGGATAATGAGTTACACCTACACCATATACATGCTTTTCAACTCTTTTGAAGCATGACTCTAAAATGCACTTTGGAACTGAAGTCTTCGCCTCCTCTGTTCTCCAATTACTGCAAATTGAAGATAAAGGCAATTTCTATCCCACAGAACAATCAGCTAACAATGGTCAAAGAGTGTCAGAAGATCAAGTTTTACAAAATGGGAAGAGCTGCCATAACACCTTGGCCCGGTTGTCAGGTTCAGCAGTGACTGTGATTGTCAGTGCAGCACAGCATCAAAATGGCTTGCAATCCATTTAACATCTCCATTTTTCTTCTTATGTGGCAGCTTCCCATCTTAAACCTCAACCACATACGTCCCCACCTTCTCTCTGTCTGTCACTATTCTTCTCTCTCCCCTTTAATAAATCTTAACAATAACATCTGAGTAATGGCCTCACATTTATTGCAGAAGAAGATCATCGTCTAGAAAGGCCCTTAAGATCAGGCAATTAATCATCTCAAATCCAAATATTTCAAACTGCTGTATAAATTGGTCTGTGTCTTGTTTTCAGAGCTGACAATTATTTGTGGTGGCACTGGAAGAATGCCTGAAGACTGGAGTGCCACACTTGTTAAATGCCTGGTGTCTGTACAGTAAAATAGATAGCTTGGAATCTGTTTCACTGAAATCTGTTTCCTGGTAGCCCTCTTCTACTTGTGTCCTTACTATTTCTATAAAAGTGATGTCATCCTTACTCTTGTTTTTTCATGCTACAATCTTGGGGTTGTTAATCTGCTTCTTGAACCTTGAGACACATCAGTTACGGCTTCTCCTGACATGTGCCCCCTTCTACAATGCCTATTAGGTAGCATATGGTGGGGAGGGATGTGATTCATGACAGGACTGAGGAAAAACAGATGAAACCTCAGCTGCTTTCACTCTTGTTTCAACAGCAAACTTAAAGGTAAAAGGAAATCTCCAAGTTGCAGAATCACAAACCTTATACAATTTAGTAAAGAGTGTTTAAGTGCGTAGAAGCTTATAGGGTTTTCTTCTCTTCATCGACCTGCCAACAGCCTTGCAAAAAGCAGACAATCCACATAGTTTTGCACTTGACATTTTCTGCAAGGTATAGCTGATCACTTTTCAAGGAATTGGGAAAGAAGCAAGCACTGTGGGGCATGAGGACCTGCTCCTTGGGGCTATACCTGTATTAATTATTATACAGCGTTAGCCCCTATAGTAAGAGGGGGCTAACGCTGCACAGTTTGTGAAAGGGGCATAGTCTTCATTCAGTAAAGAAATATTAAAACATTCATAATTTTATCTGAAATCATTGCATTGATTGGTGAACCCATGTGCCAATGAACAGACCAACCATGACACTAATCGCAAATTGTCAAAATAATACATTTAAGTATGTAAGGTTGCCATCCTATAAACACTCACCTGGGAGCAAGTACCATTGAACGCAATGGGACACACTTCTGAATAGACATGTATAGAACTGCCCCACGAAGCAAAGGAGAGCATCAAACTACCTGCTCTCAATGAATCCTTTCTACATCAATTGCACAAAATGCTGGGATCTGTTCTAGTCAAGATATGTCTTCTGTTCTTGCAGCTCACTGGCCAACCCTCTTGGGCTGTTACATAACTACATAACTGGAGGGTTCTACATAACTACATAAACAGTGGTGGGATTCAAATAAATTAACAACAGGTTCTATGTCCTAATGAGCAATGAGCAACTCAGCTTCAATTGTCTGCCGCAAAGGAAGTTGAAAGACTACGGCTGCACTCCTATACTGTACAGTACACACTTACCTGGGAGTAAGTCCCATTGAACATAATGGGACTTACTTCTGAGTAGACATAGGATTGTGCAGTCATAGGATTGCACTGTAACTTTAACCCAATGTCTAAATCCAAATTGCAAGGCTGCAATTCTGTCCTTACAGGCCTCCGGTCACTAGTTTCCAAGGAGGATAAACATGTGGCTGAAATGCACACTTCAAATTGACATTATTTCTTGAATTCTCAAGGCAGTTGTATAATGAAATCAGGAAGGCACCAAGAAGAGGAGGTGGGAACTGCCAGGGCTCCAGTTTACCAACCTCTGGAGACACCACAGCAGCATAGCACCTTCACATCTGCACAAACCAACTTGCTGCACTGGGCTTTGAGCTGGGCCACCTTCCTTCTCAGTGGGAACTTGGTGATTTTTACCAGAGCAGCCAATCCTCTCAAGGATTTGGTTCACTTTTAGAGGTGAACATCTGGTCAGCAAAAGTGCACTGAGCACATAGTCTGACACCTCATCATCAACCAAAAGCAACAACAGCATAGTAACATCTTTACATCTCCCCTTCTTTTTTGTTCTATTACAGCATTCCTCAGCATCTGCCTCTCGCCATTTTGCATGGCCCACCTCTGGGAAGTACAACTGGAAGTAACTGGAATGACTTTATCACCAGTTATTTCCATACTAAGAGGCCAGACATGACGCAACAAATCAAGGTAAGAGGCTCAGGCTACAATCCTATCCACTTTTTCCTAGTAGTAAGTCCCATTGACTATAATGGAACTTACTCCTGAGTAGACATGCATAGGATTGGGCTCCCAGGGTAGATGGGAGGGCTTTTTTGAGTGCAAGAAAAGTGGAACTGAGCCTCCTACCACTGTTTGTTGCATCATATTGCTGGTCTCACTGCCAGGCAGTGGAGGTGGGGGGGAGGTCCTGCCATGAGTGCCACTGGGCACCACCTCAAGTACCACTGGTGGTATGAGTACTACTGGTTGAGAAATGCTGCTCTATTGTTTTTACCACCCAGCCCCAAAAAGAATTCCAGTGAACTCTAAAGCTTCCCCCTCCAACTTCCAACTCTGCAATCCAATGCACATCTACTCAGAAGCCAAACAAGTTCAAGAGGAGTTGTTGACTTCCAGGGTTTGAGAGAGAACAGCAGCATTGAAGGACAGTTTCACTAATGAGCAAAAAAGTACTATGAGGGGACTGTTCTTCTAGGTTGCTTTCCAACAGGCAACAGCAGATACCCATCACTTTGGTCTACTCTAGTGGCGATTCTCCCACAGGTTTGAGGGCTGCTACTGACCAGGTAGTGCAAAGCAGGGGCCTGCAGTGGGTGGGGAGGCAGGTGAGGCAGAACCTCCCCACCACAGTCCTTCGAAAGTGTTGCAGCTGTGTAGGTGCCCAAGCACCCACAACCCAGCCTAAAAATGAAAATTAAGAGCACATGTAACAAGCCTTGCAGGTTTTGAGTTTCACCCTGTTCACAAGTTCTTCCCAGTGCTTCTCCAGTTCTTCATTAGGTGATAAGACCTAAACCCAATTTGCAAACTTGTTCAAAAAATCTTCAATTTCTAGTCAGCCTGCCATTTCACTTGCGGGGGCGGGAGAATAACCTAAAGGAACTTTTTCTGCTAGAGAAGGAGCAATGCCCTCTTTGGGCGGGAGCTGCTCCGGCGCCCTCCTCTTCATCGCGCCCCCGACCCACCGGGAGAGCTGAGCCCAAGGAGCCTCCAGGCGCAGGAACAGTCTACTCACCAGTCAGCCAGCTTGGCCGGGGAGGGGAGGCATGGGGAGGGGAGGCATGGGGTGGGCAGCTGGGCTGCTTCTCTCGCCTTCATCAGCAGGCTGCATCTGCGGGCGCGCCGGCTGTTCGCACCCTTTCGCAGGAGCTGCGAAAGTGAGCTCGCAAGGGCTGGTGAGTGGCAGCCGCGTCGTGGGAGACTCCAGTTGGCTGCGTCCGGCTCGCCCCTTCAGCCCCAACAGCCTCGGCACCCGCTGGGAGCGATCCCCTTTCCCCCAGAACGGGTTGGCCCTGCACAGCTGCTGCCCCCAGGAGGGTTAGCCCTGACATTTCAAGGCACGAGTTCCCTGGCCAGCAAACGGTTCTTAGAACCAACAGCTAGATTAGGTAGGGGTTCTATAGAATAGGTGAGAACCTGCTGAATCCCACCACTGTACATAACCCTACATAACTGGAGGGTTCACCCTAACCCACCCCTCTGGCTGCCAGCCAAATCTGGTCATGGCAGCTGATTCAAGCCACCAATTCAGCAGGTTGCTCATAGTTACTGAGGAAAAATTCAAGGAGAGTTTTCTCCTCAAGAAAAACTTGAGGAGATCTGAAGGAGTCTCATTTTCCTTAAATTAATTGAGCAAAGACTTTTATCTTTACTGAATTCATGTACTTTAGCAAATGGTCAGCAGGTTATGCCAAAAATCATCTCCTGGAGTTGGCGCAAGGGGCTTCTTGTACCATCCCTAGACTCTTTTGTTTCCCATCCCACCAACAAAAAAGAAGACACTGAGGTAAACTAACACAGCTCAAAGCTACCTTTTGCAGGTCAATATTCTAGACAACTGTGACCAACATAGGGCACAATCCTAACCAACTTTCCAGCACTGGCATAGCTGTGTCAATGTGGCGTGCACTGCATCCTGCAGTGAGGAGGTAGTCAAGGGGGCCTCCTCAAGCTAAGGACATGTTTGTTGCCTTACCTTGGGGGCTGCATTGTGGCTAAGTCAGTGCTAAAAGTTGGTTAGGATTGCGCCCATAATCTGCCTTGCATTCTGATAAACTTCTAGTTCCTACTACTGCAGAATAAAAAAGAAAGGTAATTATTAATTAGAATAATGAGATATGGTTTCTAGGATGAAAAACTAAATGAGAAGCTTTGTAAGGAAGTTTAACAAACCAGCATATCTTTTAATGGGTCAACAACACTGTGAATGTTTGTGCAAGAAATTGAGCCAGGTCTATTCACGTCTATGTTGTTAGCATATTCTGTTTTGTTGTTTTTTTTCTCAGTTAAAACTGTCTTATTTTTTCCTATTAACTACTGGAATGCAAAGTCAATTTTAAAAAAATCTGTATGCTTTTGAAATCCATTTACCTGCATGGCTCCTCTCTGGCTAATTTATCTCTGAACACATTCCTTAGTGGTGCTTAGTCACCAGCTTCTCTTAAATGCTTTGCTTGATATGTACAGTACTGCTGTACTGGAAAAGAGCTGCTCAGTCTCAGGACTACATTTCCCAAAAGTCCTGCTTTGACTCTGACCTGGCTAAGGTCCTTTATAATGGAGAATAGAGCTACAATAAAGTACTGAGATGAGATTACTGCAGCCTTAAGATCTTATCCATGAGGACTGGTGAGAATTCAGATACTACTCAGTAGCTTGAGAGCAAAGGGAGCTCTGGGGCTGCTGATACACAAATTGCCTGCTGGGATTCAAACCCTGGAAAAGGAGGACTTCATGTGTTATTGAACCTGTACAAGCCTACTTTTGAGTTGGCACCCATGAGGTGCCAACCTAACCAGGTCCACTTTAGGGCACAATCCTAACTCAGAAGTAAGTCCTATTTTGTTCAGTGGGGCTTACTCTCAAGAAAATGTGGTTAGGATTGCAGCCTTAGGGCCCCATCCTATCCAATTTTCCAGTGCTGGTTCTGCTGTGCCAATGGGGTGTGCACTGCTTCCTGTGCTGGGCAGGCAGTCACACAGGCCTCCACAAGGTATGGGAACATTTGCAACTGCACCAGTGCTGGAAAGTTGGATAGGATCAGGCCCCTGATTATTATGTTTGAACTCAGTTTCTTTTGCGCCACTTCCAGGTGGCTGCAAGCTTCCCCTTTGACTATCCCATTGAACCACCTGTTGTCATTAACCACAACTTCTTGCAATGGCTGGAACCCACCAGCATTTGTTTTTGTTATTTTTTACCCAGTCATTCATTATATAGAGTTAGATGGGTCGACTTATACCCGGGTCAATAAAGCGGGAGTTTATGAGAAGCTCAGCAGCTGTCAGGTGAAGTGGGGATTGGGGCTGGGCTGAGAAGCAGGACCCAGGGGGTGGAGGAAAAAGGAGAATTTTTAATAGTAATTACAGTATTCAGAGGGAGCCATTTTAGCTTCTTCTCTAAATAGGAAGAGAGTGAAGGCACTTGTGGCAATTGTAGCCTATATGAGGGTTGCTGCTATGGAAGTGCAGCACTTACTCCTGACAAAGCCTCCTCACAACTCCCACAAGCATCTTCATCCCCCTTCCAGTTTGGAGAAGGTTAAATGCCTCCTTTTTTTTCTTTGTGCTGCTGCCTTGGAACAGTTCCTGGCAAGCCAATGAATGTCACACACCCCTTAGTTTAGGGCTCTGGTTTTTCAAACACCAGGCTGTTATCCTCATTTCCATCTGAAACAAAGTCCCAGGCTACAATTCAGTGCACCATTACTTAAGAATAACACCCATTGAAAGCAATGGGCTTACTTCTGAGTAAATAGGCTTGCAACTATGTGCAGCTACACTTGCTCATGCTCATTCCGTGTTGCTTGCTCTCCACTGTGAATTGAGTTGCACACTCCCAGTTATGTGTTGTAAGCTGTATATGTAGAGCTTCTGGCTTAACACACCAGGCACTTTAAAGAAGGATTTGATTAATGGTTCTACTGGTATGTTGTTTACAGGCACTTACTCTGATAGTGTTTACAAAAAGGTTGTGAAGACCAGAATTTAAAAAGTTAAGGAATAAAATGTATCTTAGGATCTTTTACTATATTTCTAATAAATTAGAGACTGTACAGTTCTTAGGTAACAATTACTGGTAGGTTATTTTTCAGGAACAGTCTGACAAAACTATAGTCAGACACCCCCTAAGTTTAACCCCTGACTTATCTGAGGGTCATAGAAAATTCCATGATTTTTGACTCAAAACCTGCCCTCAACTTATCTGTGAGATCTACTTACAGGTGAGTATCAGCGGTAGTTGAGCAACAAATTGTAATTGTTAGAAGCCTGAAGCATGGCACCTTTTTAAGGAGCAAACATATTGCTAACATTTAACTCTTTAACTGTCATGTTACTACAGAGGCAAGCATTGAAGGTGCTCCTATTAAGGCTTTTCCCCGAAGCTGAGCTCAGTTTATAGTTTCAATTGCTGATCTAGAAAAAAGCAAGCTGCAAACATGGCAGTTTCTTCCAAAAGTGCACATTTAGGTAATATCAGTGTTTCTCAACCTTGTTGGCATCCTTCAGTCTCGCAAGACTATGGTGTCACGTTCTGAATGGTGGTTCTGGAACAGAGTGTCCTCTCCAGTGCGCGAAGCCTGGGTAAAGTAGGTATGGAGGATAGGCTGTTACCCATGCAGCAAATCCCCCCTCTCCACATCGCTGAAATGGTCCAATGGAAAGGCAGAGGCCAATATGGTTGGTTCCAGCGGCATCGCAGGAGTTGCCAGAACATGACTGTGTTCACCCATGGACTGCCTCAGGGACTCCGGCTCCGGATTTTCCCTCGAGGTTGACTCCTGAAGCCTTTTCCATAACTGGATGTAGCCACAAGGCAGTGGAGGTTTGGGATCAGAGTTTTCCTTCTCTCAGATGAGCTGCCTTCCCAGGCTAACGAGTCCCATCTACTCGGTGGCTGTTTAGTCGCCTCTTACGACAAGTACAGCCAGTTTCTTAGTTTCTCAACCAGTTGTACGGATATCACCAGTGGTACTTGAGGTGATGTCTTGTGCAGGACCCCTGGAACCTGCTGCCCCGCAGTGATACCAGCAATGTGATGTGACAAAATGTGGTAGGATGCTTGGCTCAGTGGCAGAGCTCCAAAGCATGCTTTTCTGTGTTTGAAATAGCCCTCCCGTCCACCCCAAGCCTCTTACTGGTGTTTATTGCATCACATCTGGCCTGCCAACCTGGAAGTAACTGGTGATGATTTCATCACCAGTTACTTCCAGTGGTACTTCCAATAGGTGGACCATGTGAAGTGGTACAGTGGGGGAAAAACACTGGATTATATCAATTGTTTAGTTAGCTGGCAGTGGAAGCAGGTTATTGACAGAAGTATTTGAGTGTCTTCAGTGAATTTCAAAGGCCTTCAGTGGAGTAAATCAACAAAGGTGTGTCAGAAAACACAATGCAAGATTCTATATTAGGAAGTAATGTTCCAACAAGGCACTCTCTTTTTGGTCGAACAATACATGAAGGCAGACAGTGAGAGGAGATTATTTCCAAGGCTTGTTCTCTGAATTCATGTTTTCTACCCTTCCTCTCTTATTCTCACACCTAAGATGTTGAACACTGAAACTTGGCTGCCTTCCATTTGCATTACAATCTGGAGTGGCAGCCATTTAGTATACTGTGTTCAAATCAAGTCCTTCATATACCTTATCAGTGCAAAACAGAACTTCTGTAATTCCATGGTACTGCTCTGTGGCACACAGCCTCGTCTTGACTGAATGATGGTGCTGGTCCAAAGGAAGGAGAACATGCCTTATAATTTTCATATTCATGACTTCTTGACCCACAAGAATACCCAGCAGCACCATTTCTGCTGTATGGCTAGATTTAATTTTAAAAACATATTTGCATGCTATAGTAAAACGATTTCTGTCATTTTTGGACTACAGGAGGAGAAGGATATCCTCAGTCTATATATTGAATCTCAACATGTTGCTTGATGAGAATATCTTGATAAAGCTATTACTCTCTGGATGAAAATAGTGTCATTTCAGTGGTGGCATCCTGCTTTGTAGAATGTCTGCACTAGACAAATGTAGGGGACATCAATCTTAGCAGTAGTAGTAGTAGTAGTCTATAATATTTGTATCAACATTACGATCATTAGTATCAGTCATGTCATTTCATATTCATCAGGGCTTTCAATGGATCATCTCTATTGTTGATGCAACCTGCTATTTATTTATAACTACCGTTTTTACTGTTAGCTGCTTCTATTACTCTTTTTGTTTTATGAGCTTGGTGTTGATCTTCATAGCTAAAAAATTGTTTAAAAATTTCTGAATTTCACTGTTTTCCTTGTGGGCCATTTAGCAGACTGATGCAATAAGCTGGTCAGTAAACATTTGAATAAATCAATGACTGTGCACAACATTTTTGTCAAATTTCCATTTTATTTTTCTTTTGTTCCCCACTGAACCAGAACAGCTCTTCATACAATTCCTGTTCATAAGCACTTCTTCCTTCCAGAATTGCAGGTTTGACTTCATTAAAAAAATAAAAAATAAAGCTGAATTGATGCAATTTCATTCTTTTCAGTAAAGGAGGTATAATATGATCAGCATGTTTTGTGTGTTGTGGGAAACCTTCAAATGGGATTATGATGTAGCCTGTTTTAGTTTCTGCTGAAAGAAATTAGCAAGAGGAAATATAGCTAGGTGATTGGGTGTAGCAGTTGGAATTCATCATGGGAAAAAGGAACAAAATCCAATAAAAGAAGAGGGGAGGAGCTGTGACTAGAAGGAATGATAGTACTGGCTTCCAGTCAAACAAATTGAGATAAGGTTCATATCTCTTTTACGATAAAAACTTTCTTATGATATGCCCAGAAGTCACTGCTCATAAGTAATAAAGGACAAATCATGGGATGTTGTACAGGCTATACCTCCTCTTTATGCAATTGCATATAGTAGATTAACATTAGCTTTCCCACAGCTTCCTTTAAACTTGCTGACATCCATTAAAACTATGGTCTTTTTCTGATCAGACAAAATTCCTCTCTGGGTCTGACCTTTCGGCCTTGGCTGCTATAATGATAACAAGGAGATTACAGTGAAGAAATCCTACACGATGACTTTCTATAGTTTTAACTTTATAATTCTCATGCTTTAAGCTAGAGGTTTCTATGGTTTCTGCGCAACCATGTAATTGATTAACCTGTCATTCCCCAAATGCAGTTTAGTTTGAAGTGAAGGGTTGGGTTGCAGGTTTCAGTTGAAATTCTTTAACTTTGGGGAACTTAACAGATGCACCTTCATTGCAAGCAATGATGTTAGCTAAGAAATGCTAGGAAGCAGTGGTGTCCCCTTTTCCCTTGGACAGCTGGGGCAAAATGTGGGGTTAAATACAATGGTTCAAATGAACTGACAATTTGGAGCACAATCCTGTGCTCAGTGGCAAGGCTCCGTGCTGCCGAGCACTGTTGCAAACGTGCCATAAGGCACGTTTGTGAGCCTCACCGCCAGGCTCCCGCCCGTGCTAGCCCACCGCCAGCCGGTGCTGGGCTAGCACGGGGCAGTTGCCCAGGTTCCGCAGCGCTGTGGTCTCCCAGACCACTGAGCCGCAACAAGGTAGGCAGAGAGGAAGCATTCCAGGGAGGGGGGAGTCCGGCAGGGAGTGGAGAGAGAGCGGGGAGGAGAAGTGACGGGGAGATGTGATGTGGGATGGGGGGCAGGCTGGAGGTGTGCCGGGGGAGGGAGGGAGACAAGTCTGTGGAGCTCCAGAGGATCCAAGGCACTGGTGTAGGGTTCCACGCCCTACACAATTGCCTTTACCTTACCGCCAACCTTTTGGTCGGCAGTAATGTGAGTAGCCCCATTGTGGGGCTGCTTACCTTACCTTACCTTATCTGCCTCCTGCAGTAGCCCAGGACGCACAGGATCTGGCGGAAGCCCTTCTCAGTGCTGCCGAGCCTGGGCACCCTGGGCAGCTCAGGATTTGGCTGCCCGGAGACATTTTACCATGAGAATGTGGAACACAGAATATCTTTGGCCGCTGTTTGGGTCCTGTGTGAAATGTAATATTTCTATTGAGGTTTTATGGTTTAGTCCAGGGGCCTTCAAACTGTGGCCCACAGGCTGAAACTGGCACACCTAGAAAATAATCTTGGGTGCAGCGCAGTGGAGGTGAAGCCTGCCCCATAATCTCCCATCTTCATGCCTGATCTTTGCAAAAACCCATGGTGGGCAGCCACTTCCCCTAGAACATCTGGGCACAGAGCCTTCTGGGGTGATCAGCAGCAGAAGCAGCTGCCCAGTGCAAGTGTCTGCAAAGATCAGTCACAAAAATGGGAGGCAGCAAGGCAGAACAGTAAAGGCTGCAAGCCTAGCCAAGAAGTTACACCTCTGTATCCTATGGGCACAAAGGGAGGAGTTGCCTTTTACCATTGTCACACCATGCCATTCCCTGCAGGAACATAATGATCACAAAAGCATCACCTTTTAAACTTTCTATCACAGAGGTGTTAAAAGGTACTATTTTGTTCAAAAAAAAATGTACTGTCAAAAGGTGACTGGTAGACTGATGTCTGTCAGTGTGTGCACTCATATGTGAGTGATAAATAAAGAGAGAAAGAACTGCTTATTCATATCAACCTTTTCATTTGGTTGTTTGTTCAAATATCCTGGAAATTACCTTATTTTGCCATTTCTTAGCCTTACTTCTACCTTGTTATCCTGAAGAATACTTGACATGACAATGAAAAGGGCCAGCTTAAGAGACTGATAAAGGTTAACCACCATTTAGTCTAGAGACCAAGGCACAATGTGTGCATCACCACTTCTCCAGCTTCCTCAGAAGACCTTCAAACAGGTAGAGCATTCATTGACATTCAAAGAAAAAAAAAAAGATAATTACTGTACCGGAAAGATGGTGTAAAAAAAAAAAAAAAAGATAGACAGGAGGTAATATGTTCTTCTTTTCTTTCTTCATGGCTACTAAATATTGGATGCCTCCAATGAGAGAAGTGGGGAACAGTTTGACAAAGGATAAATGTCTTTAGTTTTGCAAGCATATTAGCTAAATCTCAGCCACAAGACTTCCTGGCTAGCTAATATCACATCCCTCAGCGTATTACTACTGGCACTAGTTTATTGTAACACCAGCTGATGGTTGGACAGCTGTTAAATGCCAACAAGGAAGATACTAGCAGGTCTGTTCCACTGCATAACAATAAGGAGAACTTAGCTTAGAGTATGTCACAAGGCAAAAGCCAACGCTAACATTCTAGTTGATCATTTAGCATGATGGAACATTTCTGTCAAGTAGGAGCCAAAGAGATTAGTGTCTTTTTCCTCCATGCTCAGTACTGGGATTATGGATGTTTTATGCTTATTGCATTTGCATAATGTTTTATATTGATAAAATCCAAATATTTTGCATGATTACATGGCTCTTAACATTCATGGTGCCTGTGGAAATGCTTCTAATTTAGCAAAATGAATTAGTTTCTTTTCCTAATAATCCATCAGTGTACTGTATACCAAGCAGAATGACTCCACTATGGTTGCCTAGCTGTTACTATACAAAAGTATTAGCAATTCTAAGTATGCAATTCCTTAAATTGTTACTCTACCGGAAAAAAAAAAATCAGCTTTTGAAAAATAATTAGGCAAATGCCCATGTTCTCATTCTCCAGACACAGTCCAGCTGTTCATGATACAAGCTTAGTGTGTTAAAAAAAAAAACTCCCATCTTTTAACATTCTCTAGGAAAATGTGGCATTGGCACTTTAGATGCAGTATCAGTAATCGACATTTTAATTAGAATTAATAAGGCAGTAAATTTTTGTTAACAAGATACCTGGTTCACTGCTAAAATACAAATTTGTTGCATTTCATTATGACTTTATGTATTAGGCAACATGGCACACAGCAGAAATCTGAGGAATAAGGCCATTTCTCTTTCAGCAGAGATGAAATTTGGACACCAGTATCCCCAACCTAATGCAGAGAGACCACAGTTTATCAGAAGTAGAGGCAACAGTTGATGTAGTTGACTGTATAGTTTCATTTTCAGAAGCCGGGAGGAATACTGTACAGATCAAATTATAAATCAGTGGAGCCATAATTTTCTCTCTACAGTTCATTTATCTCCTCAGAAATAATATGTCCTGTAATATGTATGCAAGGGAAACCATTGGTCGCTGTCATAGACTGAACATTTTATGCTGTCACTTGCTGAAGATTCTTGTGGCAGCACACACAGGGCAAGATAAAGCATGCATCAAGTTCAATATGGCAAGCAAAGTTTTTTTTTTTTTTTAAGTTAGCAATAACAAAAAACACAACAGCAATAACAGCTCATTCAGCTAAGCACCTTACAAAACAGGAAAGCTTTGACAGCCTTGCTAAAAACTGCCCAGGCATAGATAGAACAGTCCATAAATTGCGTGCAAACATGAAAAGGGCCCTTGCCTTCTAGAAGCACAATCCTTTTCATGTCTACTCAAAAGTAAGTCCCATCATGTTCAGTGAGGCTTACTCACAGAAAAGTGTGTACAGGATTGCAGCCCCCTCTTAAATTCTGAAAGCAATGTCATGCAGAGCAGAGGATCTTCAAGTCTTGTGGGTGATATGTGCAGAAGGTGCTGTTTCAAAACTTCTGTTACAGAACAATAAACTATGCATCTAGACCAGCCACTTTAAAACTCTGTGCTGTGGCACACTGGTGTGCTGCAAATGGTATGCAGGTGTGCCATGGGAGTTTGGGGGAGGGTAATTTATTAGTAGGGCCACTAGGGAATGTGAGCCCCCACCAATAGCATGGTGTGCCTTGTCAATTGTCAAAAAATGGATGGTGTGCTTTGACAATTTTAGTAGCTTGTCAGTGTGCCTTGAGATGAAAAAGATTGAAAATCACTAATCTAGACTACCATCTAGAAATTACTTCTTTAGAAGCACTACTGAAATAAATGTGAGCTTGTCAACAATCATATGTATGCTTTTGCACATTTGAAAAGAATCTGATATCACAAAGTTCCATTCCTGAATGAAAAGATAAAAATTACAATTCCTGAAGTGCCTATAATTACATTATATCTTACTTAATTTCTTGCAAAAAAAAAAAAAGTTATTCAGAATCTAGTGGCATCTTAAAGGCTAATAAATATATTCCGACTAGGGGAGTGTCAACTTTTCAGCCTGCCTTGTAGCTATGCCTTTAATAGCAGCTTGATGTGCAGACATGAGCAGGCGATAATGTTTATCACTGTGCTATAAAAAAGCTTCACCTACTAATTTCTGCACTTCGCGCTGCTATAAAAGACACAAGAGCAAGTCAGGCTGCGTTTTGCAATCCTAATTGTGGCATACGCTTTCATAAGACAGGCTGAGCTCACTTTGTCAGAGTGATGAACTGGTCTCCTTAACACTGGCAAGGAAACAGGATAGGAACCAACAGTTTACAAAGCTGGGTCATCATGGCCCAGCAGTGAAAGAGGATTACCATACACTGCACAATGAATTCAAGAACCAATCTTAATTCTCGGGAGTATCCCACAGTAGCAACCAATGGTGATAAAATTGCATCAGACTATCTCTTGCAAGGTGGTTCTTCACCACATTACATGCTCCTTGCAATTAGTGGGAGGTGTGTGTATTGCAAGCGCATGTACATGCACTGCTACTCAGAATGACCCATACAGTGACATTCCAAATAAAAGCCATCAAGTGATACAAAACAAAAAGCCAATGTGTTTTATTTTCCCTGAAGGCTGTTGTAACCTTTGTTGTCCCTCTGTGTATTAGAGCTCTCTGACACCTTTGCTCACAATGCAATCATAGGAGAATATGTAATGGAAATCAATTGCTGTAAATGTGAAGCTGCTGATAACAGCATTCATTGGGACAAGGAAGACTTGGGAGATGATCATCACCCAAATGGCTCCTGTGGCAGACTTTCATAGGAGGCTTGATGGCATTTAATTGTTTTTATACTTTAAAACTGCTTGGAAACCATCTTTTATAAGCAGACCTATGGGGTGGGGTGGGAGGTGAGGGTTATGTAACTGTTTAACCCATTTTTGCCTGGCCCCATAGGTGTACACATTTTGTGCCTGTTGCATATATGCAACATTGGGCAGAAATGGCTTAAGTAGTGCTTGTACCTGCTTAAATATAAAATTAACATCAGGTCTCCATGTGGCAGCTGTGGGGGAAGGTAAAACAACCTGTTTTCAGAATCTGTTTTTTAGAGCAGAAACCGTTCCACTCCAATTAAAGTTTAACTATTCTGAAGATAAACCGATTCATTAATAATACAGGCAAAGAAAGGGACCTTAGGAAATGAGAACTCTCTGTACTAAGAACTGAGAGGAAACCCATGAAACTGTCTTTGGAATATTGCAAAAATGGGATGTTTAAAAGGTGTGAGTCTTGTGGGTAAACTACACAAGGAATCGGTTCTCTAAACATACTGCCCCCCCCTTTTGGTCTTCCTCAATTCCATTTGTTTTAAAGGCTGAACTGACTCCATTGAAAGTATCCTGTTTGAGGTGTTCTGTTATGGAGTGTTATGGAAGTTCTGTCGGTGGTGCTACATGGTGATGGCCCCATTCACACATACATGTCACTTGCCATGACATTGAGTCATGAACTCTGATGAATTGAAACTACAGTTATTACTTACAAATGAAAAAGTGGTAAAACCAATGGCAGATTTTTTATATGAGATTTTAACCTAACGTAAAATGGAGGGAAATCTTTTTTAATCTACATTTATTTCTGTTTTGATGATCTGTTTGAATGCAACTTCTTATGTAAGCTGCTCAGGCAACTGTTAAGTTCTATGCCTAATAAAGGTCGATTGTGATTGTGATTGATTGAGTCATAAGAACATAAGAACAGCCCCACTGGATCAGGCCATAGGCCCATCTAGTCCAGCTTCCTGTATTTCACAGCGGCCCTCCAAATGCCCCAGGGAGCACACCAGATAACAAGAGACCTCATCCTGGTGCCCTCCCTTGCATCTGGCCTTCTGACATAGCCCATTTCTCAAACCAGGAGGTTGCGCATACACATCATGGCTCGTACCCCATAATGGATTTTTCCTCCAGAAACTTGTCCAATTCCCTTTTAAAGGCGTCCAGGCCAGTCGCCATCACCACATCCTGTGGCAAAGAGTTCCACAGACCAACCACACGCTAAGTAAAGAAATATTTTCTTTTGTCTGTTCTAACTCTCCCAACACTCAATTTTAGTCATGAACTCACATCCTTTTGCAGGTTTCTAACCACAAATTTCCAAAGCCCCATAGCAGTTCTACTGTTGCCCCTACCACTGGGATATTTCCTTTGGATTCTTGCAGCTGGTGGGTCTCTGTAAACACAACAAAAGCTTCCCCCTTTCCACTGAATCATTTTCCTTCCCACTGCTATGTATGTTGTTCAAAGGGCATAAAAATACAAATACTTCCCTATACATCCAGGATTGACCTGGTATCAATCCTGGTTGCTGCTTAGTACATATATTCTATACGTATTTGTATAACTAATCTAGGCTAGATGCTGTGTTCTTAAGAGAGTCACAATTAAGTTTTTTGAGCATCTTCTGTTCACCTTCTCACATACCTCACATTCATTAAATGCTGTGCTTTGGCTCTAATTATTGAGAATAAGCAGGAAGGTGAGAAAGTCACTCACATATCATATTTTCCTCACACTCCTTCTTCATGTGCATCTGATTTAGTTACATTTGGTCAGGCTTTTTGGTTGCCCTTTGAACCATAAGAAATAATTCACCTTCTCAGCCATGGCAAGGCCTGGACTTGAGGAACTGTGCTGCCACCTTCAGATCAAAACTGACATGAAAATGCCTGTTTAGGCTCTCTTGGCAGGACGAGACTTTCTCAGATTGCCCTTTTCTGCATGCACCTTAACACCTTGAGGCAAAGCTTTCAAGTGAAAGGTGGAAAAGAATCCTGACCTTTAAAAGACAGACAATAAAAGGTATTTGCCCACATAGGAGCAAGGTCAGAGGATAATCTGTGTGGTTACTGAAACTCACATGGTCAACCATTTGGTATTCTTATCAACAAATTGTCTGCATCAAAGGCTCAACTACATATAGCACCCAGTTCCATGTTTCTTTCCTCCCCATTTTTTTAAATCCCTAAATCAACCTGGAGGCAGCCTGAATCTCAACAGAAGAGGGTGGGCCCCATTTTTCAGCTCAAAATAATCTTTCCTAAGCTGACTGTTCCTTTACTAATTGTCTCAGGATTCTGATCCCTGCACTCAAATGGTGGTGGGCATGCCTTCTTTTGAAAAGCAACAGCTGTTTTCAGTGATGGGCCAGAGGCTACACAGCTAAGCATCCTTGTGCAGGTCCTTAAAAACTTAGGGTTGAGGGTATCATGGGTCCATCTTAGTGAATGGCTTATGACTATCTTGGCATCCCTACCTACACCTTGACATGGTCAAATGAATGTAGGTGCCCAACCAGCTGTTGCATACCAATCCTATCAGGAGCACTGGCCAGGGTCTTTTATTCTGGGGAAAACTGGATATGAAGACAAGCAATTCACAAAATGACTAGGCAGCTTCTGCCATGTGACCTTTCTGAAATGACACTGAATTCAAAGAGCCTCAAGAAAGTATCCTAGGGCATTGGCTATTGCAGCAGGATGCTTCAGTAACCTTTTTTAGTATGCTGAGGCATCACAGAAGCAGGGGAGGAGTCTGAAGTGTCCAAAAACAAGCAAAAAATAGGATTTTCACCACTTCAGTCAAACAACATTTATGCAACAATGTTGTCCTAGCTTTAGTTAAAAGACCCATGAACTTTTAAAGGCATTTCCTATATTATTTATTGTAAATGGGAGTTTCCAGATTGCAAGCTGGCCATTATAACCTATCCTGAGGAGAATTTTAACACCACATGTTAGCCCAACAATGGATCCACCAGTAAAAGTGATAGCTTTCAGTCTCCATTTTGAAACAAGTAAGAAATATCAAACAAGTGGTCCCAGCAGAAATCAAATTTATGTCCCTCACCTCTGTCAGATTTAATTATCTTGATGCTATTTAGAATAAAACCCCATTGGGATGGGATTGACGACTCTCTATTAGTAGTCTGCTGCTAGTTTCGCCGTTGTTCACTTCTTGCTGAGGGCAAATTACGGGGAGAACAATAATGTTATCCCACATGCTGGACCCCTGACTCATGGTACACTGTTCAGAGTTCCACACTTCAGCAGTTTGCAATTGATTAAAGCATTGAACACCAGCTGCTTTCCAAACTAATTAAAACGGGTTTCAGGGCCCAGGAGTGTTTGCATATTATTCAGTAGGATAGGTGGGCTCCATAATAAACAAATACATGAATAAATAAAAAGGTGTTGAAAAATGCATTCCATCCATGGGGAACAGGAATACTTAGATAAGTGCAAAGTAATGTTGCATGCTCCCCACTTCCCCAAGCAGTGCAAAGTCGCAGTAAGTAAGTAGCATTACTCAGTTTCTGGTTTCCTTTGGAGGGCATTGGGACCGATGGCCCAATCCTATCCAACTTTCCAGCACCAATGAATGAAGCGACCTTGAGGAGGCTTTTGTGACTGCCTCCCATTGCAGGAAGCAGAGGCCCACCTGCATCAGTGCTAGAAAGTTGGATAGAGTTAAGCTCTTAAAATAGGCTGAACCCTAAATAAAATAGGTAGGCTGAAACCTAATCCTCTTACCAAACCTGACCATAAAAAGAGTACAAATTGAAAACTCACAGAAACCAAAACAAAAAAATTTTCCACACTTCCCATGAGGTCAGGGTTGTTTCACCACAGTACATCTATATTCATGTACTTTTTAAATCACTACTGAAATAGAAGGAGGGGGCTAAAATTTCATACTCCTGCAATGTTGCTGACATTCACAAAAGTGAGCAAAACATCCCGTTTACTGCCATTATAATCAAACATACTGTTACATGTTCCCCACTGTCCCTAATAATTCCAGAGTACCATTGCATGGGTTGGGTTTTCTTTGATTGGGCAAGCCCTGGGAAACCACAGGTTTTGTAACAGTTGTTGAGTGACAGATATATAAGTACAGGTCCAACCTTGTTATATTATACCTTGTAATCAACCTTGTGTTGATTTGACTCAACACAAATGGCCACTGCAAATGAGAAGGAATGTGCTGATCCCTGGAGAAGGGGAAAAATGCACCCCTTTAAAATGCTTTTCTTACTGTTGTAGAGATTTTTATCTCAACATGATGAGAAGGCCCCTTTAAATTAAAGGAAAACGGTCCTTTACAGTAGTAAGAGAGAGGGCAGTCTGCTGACAATCCATCCATCATTCTCTCTTCAAGAGACCCTCTCCCTTCCCCCTGAACATGGAAGAAAGATAATAAGTGCCTGGAGAGAGACTGATTGTTGGATTGTCATCTTAGGGCCCAATCCTATCCAATTTTCCAGATCTGGTGCTGTTGTGCCAGTGGGGTGTGCACTGCATCATGTGGTGAAGGGGCAGTCACTGGGGCTTTCTCAAGGTATGGCAACATGTGTTCCCTTACTACATGGCTGCATTATGGCTATACCAGAGCTGGAAAGTTGGATAGGATTCGGCCTTTAATGACTCTGTCTTAACATCACAAAGGTCAGCAACGCTGTTTTAAATCACCTGAGCAAAGGGACTTTGTTTTTTAAATTGATTTGCTATAATTTTTGCCATCCAGGTGAGTTCTGGGAACAGAACCCTCAAGAATAATGAGACTCAACCTGTGCAGCATACCTGGAGGCAGAGCTACTTTACTGCTCCAGTCAGATCTCCAGAGTGTGCTACAAGGTTCAGCCTTCAGCCAACTCTCAGCTCTTTCTCTCTCTGCCTCTGCTTCTGCTTCTGTCTCTTCCAAACTGCTTAACTGCAGTTTCGTTACCCACATCTTGCATCTGACCTTTTCTTCAGCTGGAGAGGAGTATCATTCAATCACACAAATTCCTGACCATCAGTAAACCATCTCTTCGCATTAGCTGCAGTTGAAAAGATGTCTACTCACCTTTCTGAACCTGAACTATGAACCAACAATCTGACTGTTGCCCAGGCCCAGCCCAGACAACTCAGGGTCCAATCCTATCCAACTTTCCAGTGCTGGTACAATCATACCAATGGGGCATGCGCTGCATCCTGTGGGGGGGGGGGGAGGCAATCATAGAGGGCTCCTCAAGGTAAGAGAACATTTGTTCCCTTACCTCAAAGCTGCATTGTGGCTAAAGCGGAGCTGGAAAGTTGGATAGGATTGGGCCCTGAGGCATCCTCGGGATTAGGGATCTCCTCAGAAATAGGGGAGTAACACAAGTACTGCCTGAATCCAGCACCCAGGCTGGGGGTCTCCCTGGGAGTAGGGTCTGAGCTCTCACAAGATCTCAGTCTGATCACATGGCTGGAAAGGGGGCCAGCTGGGCTGGCTGCTGGGTTTATAAGGAACCCAGCAGAGGTTGTTCCTCCTTGGGTTGGGGCTCCTGGAGTTTGCCCAGGGGAAGCTACAGCAACTCCACTACCCTTAATTGGCCTGTTGGTTACCTTGGAGAGTGGAATCTGTCTCTCTGTGGCCCCAGGAGGGGCAAGAAGGGGTAAAAAATACCCAGGGAAGGCACCAGCAGTACCCCTGGGTGTGGGGTAACCCCTGGGGACTGCCCCACCCTGCAGTTAAGGGGTGCAAGGGAAGACTCACTTATCTGAACCCAGCAAGCCCATGAGGCCACAATCCCAGCACTGTGAGCCTCTTCACAGGACACTGGCAATTCTGCCTGGGCAAAGGTACCTACCTGTGGCAAAACTCTTGTTCACTTGTGGTCTTTGAGCCAGGCCCCTTGTGGCACAACAAGGGGTCCGATGAATGT
Source organism: Tiliqua scincoides (assembly GCF_035046505.1). Classification (NCBI taxonomy): domain Eukaryota; kingdom Metazoa; phylum Chordata; class Lepidosauria; order Squamata; family Scincidae; genus Tiliqua; species Tiliqua scincoides. Next base: position 197,645,702 of record NC_089822.1, read on the forward strand.
GAAGTCACTTACCTAAATAAACTGTCTTTCTCAAGCAAGCAAACAGTCTCTGTGGTACATCCCTAGGAGGGGTAAGTCATCTGCACCTTGTCCACCCTCCCTGTTAGTATCAAACCCCCTGGGGGAAGGCGGGGTCCTGCCATGGACATCACACTGCCTAACAAAGGAATCGTTGATCTGCCTCAGCAACACTACAATAATTTGGAGTGTATGCCTATCTGCTGCTCTTGTTCCCTCTTATAGGTAGAAAGTAGCAATAGGTACAAACAAACATCTTGCTTTGGAAAGTTCTGAAGTGAAATATAGTAAAATAGTGACACCTGCTGGTCAAATCACACAGGCATTTTCAAAAAGTGGCCTGTGCTTTTGATCTAGGGACTTCACACAGAGGAAAATAATTACCCTTGTTGCACATTACATGAGCTCCATATAGTCGACCAGAATTGTGGAATTTATTTGTATGGTATTCAAAGGGTTAGAGATGGACATGAACACACAAATACATTCTTTTGTTCTAGAATTTTTTTTTACAGCTAGAGAAGTACATGCCATCCACACGCTATTTATAGTTGAAAAAAGCTTTACTGAAAGTCAATAGAAGCTTTTTAAAAAACTATAAGCAACATAGGGGGAATCAAGTTAGAAATTGAGCAGGGGCTAAGTGCTCCAGCCCTCCCAACCCACCCCATTTTGCTTGTTCAACATAAATAAAGCTGGGTAGAAAGCATGCGCATGTACCCCCAGATGACACTGATGGAAAATATAAGGGCAGGCTTGAAGGTGTCTAGACCAGGTTGGTTTCCTTCCAAAGTCACATCAGGAATAAAGCCCATCAGGCCACTTTTTCTACCTAGGTCTTTAGCTTTAACAGTTAGAAATTTTAAAAAAACAAAACTTTTTTTAATGTAGAGACATACATATTTGGAAAGATGAATCTATGAAGTTGCTGTATACTGAGTCAGATCATTGATTCATCTAGCCCAGCAGCGTGACATGACGTGACAAACATTGGTAGAAGGCTTGGCTTGGTGGGTAGAGCTCCAAAGCATGTTTTTCACATGCTCTAAAAAGCCCTCCTGTCCACCCTGAGCCTCTTACTAATGTTTGTCACATCACATCTGATCTCTCAACCCAGAAGTAACTGACAATGATGTCATCCCCAGTTACTTCCAGTGGTACTTGGAAGTTGGGAGAGTTAGGACAGACAAAAGAAAATATTTCTTTACTCACCATGTAGTTGGTCTGTGGAACTCCTTGCCACAGCATGTGGTGATGCCATCTGGCCTAGATGCCTTTAAAAGAGAACTGGACAAGTTTCTGGAGGAAAAATCCATTATGGGTTACAAGCCATAATGGGTATGTGCAACCTCCTGATTTTAGAAATGGGCTATGTCAGAATGCCAGATGCAAGGGAGGGCACCACCAGGTCATGTCTTATGTGCTCCCTGAAGCATTTGGTGAGCCACTGTGAGATACAGGAAGCTGGACTAGATGGGCCTATGGCCTGATCCAGCGGAGCTCTTCTTATGTTCTTATACTTCCAATGGTTGGATCGTTTGAAGTGGCAGAGAATAAACATTAAGAAATGCTGATCTAGATCAGTATTGTCTTTCTATACTGATGAGCAGTGGCTCTCCAGGGTTTTGGGCAGGGGTTTTGCCAGCCCTACCAGTAGATGCCAGGATTAAACCTGGGACCTTCTTCAATATGCTTGGATAGCATATACTCTGCCCTGAGCTACAGTGCCAGATTCAAAGGATTTTGTACTCAAAACCAGTTCTGACTATCAGCATGTTCCCAATGCAAATACTGTATTGGCACCCCCTGATTATAGATTAAAATAAAAGGTTTGGAGCAGCTCTTTGTTCCACTTACTATTACAAGTAAAATTAAACACAGCTTCTTTTAGCTCTCTGAAATGCCATGTTTGCTTTAAGAATTGTTTCAGATCATTCTTCTCATCCTCATTCCCAGATCAACATTTCCTGTGTATTGAGTTGGGGTGAACAGCAGAGGTGATTCACTCACTCCCTGTAGAAATGTGGATAATAGTCACCTTTTCACCACAGCCTTCCACAAGGAATATCCATTTTCAAAGCCAGTGGATGAATTTATATTCCTAGTGAACAACTTTTATATACAGAACAATTTCTGCATGTAAATCTCATGCACAGCTTCCAGAAGGTCAAAGCAATACTTCTGTGTCAAGAAAGCAAATGACTAACTCTGGTGCAGAACATTGTTGGCAAACTCTTACTGGTATATAAAGAAAGCAAGCAGCACATTTGTCATTATTTAGAAATTATGAAGAAAATCAGATCCCATCAGCAGAAGTCTGAATACCACAATTTATTTTGAAACTGTATAGGTAGGCTGCTTAGTCCATAGTAATGAAAACCAATGGTGTGTCCTCTGTAAATAAGTACTGTACAGCAGTGGTTCCAGTGGCATTGCTAGGGGAGTGCAGGGGGTGCGGGTTGCACTGGGTGACATGTGGGGGGGTGATGCGCTAAAATTGTGGCATTAGGAGTTACCACATCATGCCATACACCATTGGATGCGGAATGTCCAGCGGAGTGTGATGCAAAAAACAGAATTGAAATAGCTCCTTTCGTTCAAAAGTTATGGCCAAAATACCGAAAGAAAAAATGCAAGAAGCCCTATGGAAAGTAAAAGTGAGCTGTATCGCGCATTTACTTATGAGTGGGCATACTTGCCATAGTCCATTGGAAAGGGCAGGCTGAGAGGAATCCAACGACACCAGAATGGTCCCAATCAAATGAATGCAGCCCCCCCCAAACACCTGAGAAGGAGGACCCTGCCTCCCTCCCAGCTGCTAGTCTATTGAAACAAAGCCGCGTGGCTGCATTTACTCCTAAGTAGGTGAACTTGTCTTAGTCGGAAAGGGCAGCCTGAGAGGACTCCAAGGTCGTAAGAATGGTCCTGATCCAATGAATGCAGCCCCCAAAAACACCCAAGAAGGAGGTCCCTCCTTCCCTCTCAGCTGCCCTATTGAGTCCTATGGAAATGAAGCAGCCTCATGGTTGCGTTTTCTTGCGAGTAGGCAGATGAGCCTTGGCTGGTGGTCAGGCAAGGCAAAGGGGAATGTGAGGACACCAGAAGGGTTCCAATCCTATGGAGCTGGAGTGCAACAAATACTCTGGAAGGTAGCCTCCCCCCCCCCCCCCCCCCACTAAAAAGGACAAAAAAGAGGCTTGAACTGGTAAGGGGAAAGTTTTCTATTTTGTACTTGCAAAACCAGGTGAGTCTTTGTACTGATATGACTGAAATAGAAGAACTTGAAACTGGGCACTGGGAGGGCTGGAAATCTCACTGATTCTTTTTGGGAGGTTGTTATTGCAGGCAGACTATGGAGTAAGCTCCATTGACCACTATGGAACTTACTTCTGAGTAGACATCCATAGGCTTGAGCTCACAGGCTGCAAAATTACTCACACTTTCCTGAGAGTAAGCCCCATTGACCACTATGGGACTTACTTCAGAGTAGATTCACTTGGTGGAACAGGACTGGCTCCCCCTTATTTAATTATTTTTTTATTTTAATTTAATTATTTATAATTATTTTAATTTGCTTGATGATGTCACTTCTGGCCATGACATCACTTCCAATGGGTCCTGGACAGATTGTGTTCTAAAAAGTGGGTCCCAGTGCTAAAAGTTTGAGAACTGCTGCAATAAGGTGTTAGTAAGTTGACAGGGTGTGTGTGTGACTCTACAAGTTTTCAAAATCACTAAAATCAGAGTTTGGAGAAATAATACCATCATGTTATATATCAATCGATGTGTAATTTCATGCAGAATGCAATGAAAAAAACCAAACTGAAATATCTGTGTTCTAACAAAAGGTACAGCCAAAAAACCAGTGGGGGTACATCACCACGCCCACCACCTGGGGCATTGCCCTGCCCACTGCATGGCGTGACGCACAGTCCTCCCACACCTGGTGATGCGAATCCTAGTGATGCCACTGAGTGGTTCTCAAACTTTTAGCACCGGGACCCACTTTTTAGAATCAGAATCTATCAGGACCCACCGGAAGAGATCTCATGACGGAAAGTGACATCATCAAGCAGGAAAATTTTTAACAATCCTAGGCTGCAATCCTATCTATTCCTATGCAGGAGTAAGCCCCATTTACTATCATTGGTAAAAGCATATACATAGTAGCCTATTAAAAGTGCAGAGCTGTAACATTCCCCTAGAATGATGCAGTCACATACCATGGTAGCATCAAGTCTAATATATTAAAAATAATATATTTATTTAATATTTAATATAATATTAATATAATATATTAAATATATTAATATATATAATATTAAATATTATAATGAATGTAATGAATGAATTAATGAACCTGAAATTGGCTCGCAACCCATCTAGTGGGTCCCAACCCACAGTTTGAGAAGCACTGTAGTGTACAGTATTTACCAAAGCAAATCTGGTTTGCTCCATCTTGTCATCAGTATTGCAGCGGTGACATTGCAGCCATGCCAACTAACTTGAAAAAAAATGTGATTCCTTGAGGCCTCTTCACTCATGGCTAATAGGTATCAGTGTGAATTGAGGCCAACTGATAATTATCAGTTCAGATATCTGCATCTTGGATATGTAAATTAATGTCCTGAGTCACAGTCTAGGGCAGGGGTCTCCAAACCCCGGCCTGGGGGCCAGATGTGGCCTGCAGCAAGCCTCTATCTGGCCCACGGCCAGCCTCTTGTCCCTGGAAAACCTCTGGCCCACTCAACTGTACATGACCAGAGCTGTACTCTGATTGCATCTGGAGGGTGTTCTGAGGACCAGAGAGGCTGAGTGAATGAGCCCACTCATTCATTTATTCATTCATCTTCCATCTCTAATTTATTTATTTAAATTTTATATTTAAATTTTTTTCCGGCCCTCAGCACTGCCACAGATATTTCATGCGGCCCTTTGGCCAAAATGTTTGGAGACCCCTGGTCTAGGGGGTTTCCATACTGGTGGGGCATGTCCCACCAGGAGAACCAGAAGCAGGGCATTTCCCCTTAAGGGGAGTGGCCCTGCTCCAATGCCACAGCTAAGTTACTTTTTTACTTACCTGGGGGGCAGTGCTGGCCTCCTGCAAGGTCCTGGAGGCTCACAGCCCCCTCTGATCTCCACAGCTTTAGAAACCCTTATCTCCAATCTAAAGCTAAATCTAAAGCTTTCCCCCAAAACAGGGCTTCTAAACAAGCTGTGAAGGAGATCAGAGGGGACCAGGAGCTTCCAGGACCCTGCAGGAGGCCAGCGCTGCCCCCAAGGTAAGTAAAAATGTCCCTTGGCAGCAGCAGCACTGCTATCTTGTCGTCCTGTGTACTGCCTGAGGCATCTGGTATGAAGCTGAACTAGATGGGCCTTTGGCCTGATCCAGCAGGGCTCTTCTTATATGTTTTTTGTTATTATGTTCTTAACTTCCATTGTGAACCAGTGACTCACCAACAAGCTTGGATAGCATTCCACCAGCACCTATGACTTTCCCTTGAGAACTGTATCACTACACTGGAAAAGGATGGTCTATTTTCCCCACTTCAAAAAAAAACTTATTTTTGGGCTGTGCTTCTCCCGGCTTCCAGATCCACTCTGCTACTCTATTTCAAAACACAAAGGGGCACAGCAAGGAGGAGAAAAAGAGCAGGGAAAGTGGGTGGGCAGAGCTCAGCAGTCTACCTTAAGCACCTTGGCCCCCTCCTACTCTGTCTTTCCTTTGCTGCTGCTTCTAAACTGGCCAGGCAGGGAGAATCCTGTGAGTGGAACCCCCCATCCTGCTGAGAGGAAGCAGCAGAGGATGAGACAGCAGTGGGGAGGGGTCTTCATGTACACTAACATGCATGTCTAAAAACCAGGGAACTGAATTTGGGACCTGCTTTGGCTGGGCCTGTGCAAAATCACCATGGTTTCTCATGCTACTTACATTAGTGCCAAACATCTTCCCTGAGGCATCTCTGGCTAACCATTGTTGGAAACTTTGGCCAAGTGCCAGGACAGGCTGTAGTGGAACAGCCCAGTTTGGGAATAGCAGGTGAAGAGGAGTCAGGGATGATCCAGGGTTGACGACTGGATATGACCATCCAGTAGAGGGCCCGAGGCAGAAGATATAGTCAGAGCTGAGCTGAGGTCAGCTACCACCAAGGAGGTCAGTGAAGCAAAGGACTGGTGGCTGTGCAATCCCAAGCAAGGTGCCTTGCAGAAAAAGATGAGCAGGCTAGGCGAGTGGGTCTGATCCAGCAGGGCAGATCTTATATGAGTTTCTCAGAGGCATCTGTTTGACCTCTAGAGAGAGAATATTGATGAACCTTTAGTGCAATCCAGCAGGATTCTTATGGTCTTAACAGCATATTAGATATGCGTAATTAAAAAAAAAATTTTTTTTTAAAGAAACAGAAGCAAAACTAAGCAAAAATCCCCTGCCGTCCACACAAATCCCTGTTCTCTCATATCCCTTAAAAGGCCTGCCTGGTTGTTATTCACAGTGGTATCTGTTCCTCAGATGCCCAAGTGCCACAGCTCAAGAAATGTTTTATTTAGTCTTTGCTCTTGAGACACATCTCTCTGCTCGTTTATCATTCCATTAATGTGCCATGCATTCGGGATGGTGTATATGAAATTAATCCCATCAGGCTGCTGGAGGGAGAATTCAAGGGTCTTTTCTCTTGCAATCTTTAGAGCATGTATTTAATGAAACTTCCCTTTATAAATTAAAATAATATGCTGTTCTAAAACCTTAATTAAGCATATTTGTACGGTATCTCAATTTCATCGTAAAATTTAATGTTTAATGTTCACCTACCTTTCTGTCAAAGAGATGGATGAAATAGTTTCTGATTAATTTTTCCATTAGTTCCCAGTTAATTTGAATCATGAAGACAAGTGAGAGAGGAAATGTACTTGATGACCCCACCTGAGAAGATGAATTGCTTTCTGAATTCCCTTCCTTTCTCCTACTAGCAAATGTACTTGCTTCCATCAGAAAATGGGTCAGAATATACACACTGGTTTCTCTCCTATCTCTGCATTACAGAGAACTTTTACTGCATACATGACTTTTCCCATTACACCAGTTCTGAAATTTGGATCTTCCAGCTGGTAAAATCAATATCACAGATCTTGACATTTTCCCAGATTTGAAATGTTGATGAATGCCCTACTTTCCAAGTTATTCAAACTGAATATCAGTACAGCTTAGTCATTTTGTATGACTTCAAACTTTAGAATGGGGAGATCTTTTTTTTCCGTTTGCGAAATTCCCTCAGTTGTGAAATTCTTTCATCAAATTCTGCATTCAGTCAGTCATATTAATGTTTAGACATGGAGCTGGCAATTAATTTCAGGGCCAGATTAATGGACTTGGAACCTCCTATTATTCTATGTGGCAATATTTCAGCTCCTACGCATTTCAAAAGCTTAAAAAAAACACAACCCTCCTTTGCCAAGACCAATACATAGGTACATGCAAGGACAATCATTCCCACCCACACTCTGACAAGTGCTTCAGTACAAAATGCCTTAAAAAATAGAAACCCTGCATACTTATTTTTAAACTTCCTCTGATGGCTGGGAATATGGCTGCTCCTTCTCTGCTAATAATATTATTAACAGTATTTATATACTGCTTTTCACCCAAAGTTCACAAAGCGGTTTACAGAGAAAAATCAAATAACTAAATGGCTCCCTGTCCCAAAAGGGCTCACAATCTAAAAAGATGCAAAAGAATACCAGCAGACAGCCACCAGAACAGACACTGCTGGGGTGAGGTGGGCCAGTTACTCTCCCCCTGCTAAAAAAAAGGAGCACCCACTTGAAAAAGTGCCTCTTACCCAATTAGCAGGGGTAATAATATTAGATGCTAGTGCAGCCCAGTGTGGAAAGTTGGTATGTTGCACCTTGCTGTGTAGGTTAAATGATTTTCCCATTGTGGGGTTGCACTTTGGCTGGTGTTGCACGACCAGCTGTATACTTAGGCTCACAATTAATTCAGACCTGGCTATCCGAGGCTGCAGTCCCAAATATAACTATGAAGAAGGAATTCCATTGTAATCACCAGGCTTATTTCTGAACAAACATAAGGCTGTATTGATGGCACTGTATAATACATAACAAGAACTGTGATACTAATTCACAACCCAATCCTATTCTTCCCCACCCCTAATGATGCAGTGATACTGAAATGACTACTGCTGCATCCTACAGGGATGTGTGTGTGTGGATGTCTCTCCTGGGTAAGGGAACATTTGTTCCTTTACCTGGGGGTAAGCCACTGCAGTATGGAGGGGTCTACTTGGACCTGTGCTAGCAAATTTGCTGGCACAAGTCCACATGGACCCACGCCATGGGATTGGGTTCAGGCAAGGTGCTAGGGTTTGGCTGCTGTCAACCCACCCCCTCTTGGACCCAATCCACCCATCCCCTGCCCTGTCAACTCTCTGTTCATATTTCCCCCTGCCCCCATCATTACCTTTTTCTGCCCTTGCCTACCCTCATTTTGCCCTCTCCACACCCTGTCCCACCTCCCTCACCAATTTACCTGTCTTGGTGGGTCTAGGGGGATCAGCCGGCATTGTGGGAAGTCTCCAGCTTCCCCTGCCAGAGTGGTTTTTACTATAGCTGTAAGGCATTCAGTACTGGCAGAATGCTTGTTCCACCAACAAGGTAACCCAATAGGATTATGTTGTAAAAAGCAGTATTGTCAACAGCAGTACAGGTTGTACCTCATTATCCACTGTGGTTTCATTCCAGAACTCCCAGTGAATTAAAAAAAACAAAACATAAGTGGATACCAAATTAGTGGAAAAATAACTTTAAAAACCCACTTCCAGGTTTCTTGCTCCTCCATTGTCGCTTCCGAATGCAATGGTATAGACCAGTGTTTCTCAAACGGTGGGTCAGGGCCCACTAGATGGGTCATGAGCCAATTTCAGGTGGGTTCCCATTCATTACAATATTTTATTGTTAATATATTAGACTTGATGCTACCATGGTATGTAGCTGCATTTGGTAAAATGTTACACATCTATACTTTCAACAGGTTACTCTGTACATGCTTTTAACTATGATAGTAAATGGGACTTACTCCTGGGTAAGTGTGGTAGGATTGCAGCCTAGAATTGTTAAGAATTTTCCTGTTTGATGATGTCACTTTTGGTCATGACAAGAAATGCTTGAGAACCACTGGTATAGATGCTATACTGCATTCGGCCACTAGATGGGGTGAATAAAGGAATCTAATGGAATGAAATTATAATTAACCACGCAAAGGTAGGAAATTTGAATGTGGTGCTTTTTTCCATGTTGCAAGGTGTTTAAAGGTGGAGCTTGGTATCAGTGGTGAGTCAAATCAATCGTTCACCTGAAGAAAATGCTACAGTCTGCAGTGAATGGGCTAAGGGTGTGATTTCTTGGCACTAAGAAGTTTCACAGAAAAGGGAACAGGAGGAAGTCTTGGCCAAGTTAAGAGAAGTAGCTGCAGAGTTCTGCATGGCAGCAACTATTTTAGAACGTTGTGACCTCATTTTCATTCTGATTAGAGATAATATAACCAGAGTGAGTATACTTGATGAGCTGGAAAATAGAGGGGAAATTAAATAACTTGAGGATTCATGCTGTTCCTGAAAATCACAGTACATTATTGTACAGGCTTTTTGTTCCTAATTAAAAATAGAAGGTATCTGGAGGTGTCTGTGGCAAATATTTTATAGGTGCTCAGAAACATGCAGTTAAACTAAACTGTGAGGCTCAGCCATCATTGGCTTGATTTCTTTTAGACCTGAAATGATATTCACATTTTAACCAGTCTTAATGAACTTTTGCTGATCAAGGATCTGAAGTGAGAATCTTCAATGTATTCATTTAAAATATGTATACCCTGCCTTTCCCCTCCCAATCAGGTAGTGCCCAAGTCAACTCACAGTATTTTTGCCTACATATTAGTAGTATACCAAAGTAAAAGGGGAGTCTCTCTGACTCATCTTCATCACAAAACAGTTGGTGTTTCTCTGTAAAGGCAGAGAGGCACAATTCAACTTAAAAAGGCACTAGCAGATGGAGGTGGTAATAATGTATCCACTTTACTGGCTTTTCCTTCATCTTCCTTTACAATCTTCCAATTTAAAAAAATGAAATATAAGATCTGGCCTATTGGCAAAGAATTCTCATTTCCTTTCTTATTGAATTGCAGAAGATTTTGGAGAGAGAAAGAGAGAGAGATTGGACATCTTGAAATATTAAAACATGTCACCAATGTTGATAGTCTAATTTTCTATGCTGAGAGGATTCTTTTCTTGAAAATTCTTTCATCTTTTAGCTGTGGTTGATATTTTACTGAAGAATTTGTCCTAAGTGTCAGAAGAACTGCAAAAAGTTTTTGACTATCCACATTCCCTGGAGCACACAAATGGAATATAGGGTTCTTCCTGTAGCATTTTCCAAGACTCCCCTGTATTCACCATATGTGGCTATCTACTCAGACCGTCTGTGGTGTTCAGCCAGCAAGGATGCATCAAGTTTTAATATATGCGATTAAAGATAATCTTAACATTGGCAAAGCATTTCAAGCCAAATTGCTCTTCATCAGGAGATATAATCTAAAACTCATCTCTGAAATGAAAGAAAACCTTTTTTAAAAAAGATGATGAGATTTTGTCTCCTGATGAGGAGCTATTTTTGTTTGAAATATGTGAGTACAGTCTAACTTTGATTGCACGCATTAAAACATTGATATGCTGAAGTGCCCCATTTCAGATATTTCAACATCCCCTGCTAACTCGGCAAGAAGCACCTCTTTAAGTGGTGTCTTATATTTAGCAAGAGGAGAACAACTGTCCCTTCTCATGCCAGCTTGGCGTCTTTTCCAGTGGCTGCTGCTGGTGTCTCTTCTATGAGCCCTTTGGGGACAGGGAATCGTGATTAATTTTACTATGTAAACCACTTCGTGAACTACCGTATATACTGGCCTATAGGTCAAAAAATTATGCCTAAAAATGAAGCCTGTGATCCTGGGTCGACTTATACCTGGATCAATGCAGTGAATGGAGCAGGGTCCACTGGGAGCTTCTGGGAAGCTTATGGAAGCTCAGCAGCTGACTGGTGAAGTGGGGGGGGCCTGGAAATGGGCTGAGAAGCAGGAAGCAGGTGGAGAAAAAGGAGAATTTTTACCAGTAATTGCGGTATTCAGAGGCAGCCTGTTCTCCAGACAGGAAGAGAAGTGAAGGCACTTCTGGGAATTGTAGTCTGTATGGGACCGCTGCTATGGAATGCAGCACATGTTCCGAGAAAGCCTCCCCACAACTCCCAGAAGCCCCTTTGTCTTCCTTCCAGTTTGGAGAAGAAGGGAAATGCCTTCTTTTCTTTTGCTGCTGCTCAGAACATTCCCGGCAAGTCATTTGCAAAGAATTTCACACACACACACACACACACCCCACGTTTAGGGGTCTGGTTTTTAAAACCCCAGGATGGGGTCCTCATTTCCATCTGAAACAAGGTCCCAGGCTGCAATGCACCAGTACTTAAGAGTAGCACCCATGGAAAGCACTGGGTCTGCTTCTGAGTAAAGAGGGCTGCAACTGTGGCAGCTCAGTCCTTGTTGCTTGTCTCCCTGCTGTGAACTGAACTGCACACTCCCAATTACATATTTTATGTTGCATGTTATATGTAGAGACTCTGGCTTCACACACCAGGCACCTTAAAGAAGGATTTGACTAATGGTTCTACTGGTATGTTGTTTACAGGCACTTACTCTGACAAATGTTGTAAAGACCAGAATTTTAAAAGTTAATGAACAAAAATTAGGTAACAATTACTGGAAGGCTATTTTTCAGGTAAAATCAGACAAAATTACAGTCAGACACACACACCCCCAAGTTTAATCCCCGCCTTATCCAAGGGTCATAGAAAATTCCATGATTTGTGGCTCAAAACCTGCCCTCGACTTATCTGTGAGATCGACTTATAGGCGGTGCCTGCTGTGCTCCAGTTGATGGCTGGTGTATAAATATTCTTATTATTAATAATATTTGAGGGGGTGCCATTTGCAGCGAGATCTGAGGGCTCATCTTGGATTACATTCAATGTTGCAAAAAATAGTGAATTTTAAAAGTCATTGTAATTATTTTCTGTTTTTATTCCTCAAAATATCTATGGCTATGTCATCAGCACTGTAGAACCACCTTTTTTCTCTTTTATTTTTTTTATCAAGTTATTTTCTGAAGTATGGGGATTTGTGTCTTTGGCATGCTAAAATGTGGACCTATATAATTGAATATAATAGTCATTGAAGTTACAGTCCTCCTCTAGTCTTTACAGCCCAATGATTTTAATGGAAGTGAAATCCTACACTGTGTAGTCCTAGACTGTGCAATCCTGTGGGACTGACTTCCATTGGATTGCAATTTAACACCACAATCCTATGCATTGTTATTCAGAAGTAAATCTCACTGTGTTGAATGGGGCTTACTCCTAGGTAGGTGTGCATAGGATTGAAGCCTAAATTAAGCATGTGCTCCCTTTTCTGGGACATAAAAGCCTGATTTGGGCTAGATCACATCTTTCAGTGCCAGATCACTGGCCATTTTGGAACCACCATCAGAAATGGTGGTGGTGGTGGACCTCTTCCACAGCCAATGACCTGCTCCAGAGCAGATAAGCTAATGCAGAGGGCTGATCATGGGGATGTAGTGCTACTGGGTATTCCAGGAGAGGAACCAGGGGCAGGAAGGGATGGATCTGGCAGCAAAGGCACATTCCAGATCTTACTCTCTCCTTCAAAAACCTTCCTGCCCTTTTTCCTTTCTAAAACATACATCACCAAAATAGGTGGCCTATGTCAAGATGAACCATAGGTGGCCACCAGGGCTTACACACTTACTTCCTGTTTGCCTTTGGGGTCCCCTCCCACCACTGGATACAGCACATGCCTTTTTGGCATAGCTGCATTGGCACTAGTGGCAGGGGATAGGACTGGGGCCTAAGATTCGGAGAAGCATCTGCCTTCTTCCCAGAAAAGATATGCACACAGATTAAACGTTTTGCAACTGTGTTTCCAGTGAATGGGAAGGCAGACAATGACAATGGCATTTGCCAGTGACATTTACTGATGACAAGAAGTGCACAGGAAAGCCTGCTTTGGATTCAGACAGAATGTGACTGTTTAATGGATGACTGGTATGTAAGACCCATTAAGGGAAAATAAAGATATCATTAAATAAGTAGACAGAAGGGAGTCGACTGCTAATGGATGGCCGTGGAATACCAAAGGGAAGCAGGAGACAATTGAATAATATACTGTGTTAGCAGAAACACACTGGTGACCCAAAGCTAGAGTGTAAAATAGAGATGAATCGATAGACTATAATGGGGAAGAATTATATGTGGATTGTGCAGATAGCGGCTTGCTTTCTGACGGCAGTTTCCCCCCAAAGGACTACTGTACTTCCGTAACAAGTATAAATCTTTAATCAGCTCCCCAGCTTGCTGTCTCATTCCTGGCACAAACTCTCTGACACCCTGAATTTTTTGGTTTATGGATTTTCTTGTGCTCTAATTAAAAGAAAACAGACTTACCGAACCTGGAACAGGTCCTACTAAATCCATAAGAACATAAGAAGAGCCCTGCTGGATCAGGTCCAGGGCCCATCTAGTCCAGCTTCCTGTATCTCACAGCAGCCCACCAGATGCCTCAGGGAGCACAGACAACACAATACTTGCATCTTGCTGCCCTTCCCCTCCATCTGGCATTCTACCCTCTCATCCCCCAATGAAGACACCAGACTGTGGCTTGGGTTTAACTTGGGCCACCTTATTAAACATGAATGACCACTTTTTAAAACATGAACCTACTGAACACACCATCCCTCCCTTGCCAGTCTGGGGAAGGTGAAAATAACTGACATCCATGGCCGATTTGAAATGACAGAAAAAAATTCCTACCTGGCTCTCATGATGAGCGACCAGCTAATCTCAGACTGCACATACATATCATGGCTTGTAACCTATGATAGAGTTTTCTAGAAACCTGTCCAGTTGCCTTTTGAAGGCATCTAGGCCGGATGCCATCACCACACGCTGTGGCAAGGAGTTCTACAGACTAATTACAAACTGGGTAAATAAATATTTTCTTTTGTCTATTCTGACTCTCCCAACACTCAATTTTCGTGGATGTCCTCTAGTTCTGGTGTTGTGTGAGAGAGAAAAGAGCATCTCTCTATTCACTCTTCCTGCATAATTCTGTATGTTTCAATCATGTCCTGCCTTAGGCAGCTCTAAAGAACCTCAAACGCTGTTGCCTTTCCTCATAAGGGAGGTGCCTCAACCCAGTAATCATTTTGGTTGCTCTCTTCTGTGCCTTTTCTAGTTCCTCTGTGTCCTTTTTGTAACTTACAAACATTAGTGGCAGCAATTTGTCAAAGTTTTTGTAAGTAACTATTCCCTCCCACTCAATCTTTTGTGAATAAACTTTGGATTTCATATTTGGTGATGCCTTACATGACACTTCAGATAGTGGGAGGAAAATCATTGCCATATCACACAGAACCATAGTCATATCCATGTAAGAAGGTATTTCAAGCCTCCTGAACCATTCCATTCTCTAAAACCTGTGGAGAACAAGGATGTCTCTTCCCTAACAGTGGTGGCAAACTGAAAGGCCGTGTCATGGAACTGGGCACTTCCACTGATGCCTTCTCTGGCTCTGTGACTCCATTCTCTGACAGAAATAAACCTTTCAAGGACACAACAAGGTGGTAATTTCGCTTTCTCTCTGTACCTGACACCAGGGTCTCTCCAATTTGTAGGTTTTCCGGTAAGCACTAGTTTTCTATGGAGGTTATTCATTGTATGGGAGAAAATAAAGCATGGTTCTCAAGATCGCTACTGGAGAAATGACAGTGTTTGGCCACTGACAGGAGTCCATGTCAGGGGTCCACCTCCATCTGTATCTCCACTTGCAATCAGTTTACTTGGTTCCCTTACTGTCAGTGGGGAACACAATTTGCCACCCTTCATATGTCTCAGCCCCTATTCTTTTACCTGTATAAATGAAAGTATTCCATGGCCCAGACATTGGACAGCCTGATTCCTACTAGAAAACTAACAATGTTTTTCTCCACTTCCTATCATCATTTACATCTGAATTCTGTGTTCCAGATAGCTTGTGCCATGTTCAGAGGTATTTCAATTAGGCTGTTTTGTGGATGTCTGAGCTCAGTGTGAGCTCTTAAACTGAAATACTGAAGTTACTCACCTGGGAATAGTCTCCTGGATCTGTGCCTATAAGACTGTAATTTGAGAATCAGTATAGAGCTCAGTGAGATTTCATAAGTCTCCTAATCTAGTCCTGGACACAATTTCAGATACAGCAATGCATTTCAATGAGAGCAGAACAGCAACAAAATGACTGAGACATAAATTTCACTCTCAGAAGCAGAAAAGTACAGCAGCTCAGTAGCATGACTGTCATTGATTCAAAGCCAAACCAAACATGGCCTGGGTTGGAGATGAAGTAGATTATGTGGTGCTTCACCTGGACCTTTGTTGTTGCCTATCGGTGTGTGTAGAGCAAAAATGATGCTGATAATTGTGTCATTTATATGAGGGGTACAGCTTGAATGCCATGTGATAGTGTAAGTTACATCCTACTGTCGTGCTGTTGGTGCCACTGCCATGTGAAGACCAAGTTTGTGCATTTCCTCTTATTGCATGTTTGGCCTCCTTTGTTTTTTTCAGTTTGGTGAATATATAGGGCTCTCTTATGCTTGTGACCCAATTAATGGGAAATTGGTTTGCTCTGACCTGTCATCTGAGCTGTTTTACCAAATTGTTCCTATAGGCGTGTGGCATGTTCATATGTATTCACTGCTTTTGAATAGTATTATTCTGGCTGACAGTGGTTAATGATGCAGATTTTGTTCCGTTTGTGTGAAGGTGTAGGCCAGAGGTGTCAAACTCATGTCATACAGAGGGCCGAAAAGCATTCATGATGCCCGTTGAGGGCCGGAGGTGATGTCATTACACAGGAAGTGATGTCATTAAACAAGTCAAAACCAGAAATAAAAACTCTGTTCTCATGTAGGAACTAATTAGCTGCTAATGACAGGAGAGAAAATACACAAATCTTGATCATATTTCAAGGTATGGGAGAGCCCAACTATCATGTGGGCCACCCTTTCAGCAGTGTCACCTCAGCATTGCTCAGCAGCTGAGAGCCTGAGGGCCAGATAAAAAGCTTCTGAGGACTGCATCCAGCCCCCGGGCCTTATGTTTTACACCCCTGGTGTAGGCGATACAGCTGAATGTGGCAGAGTACAGTCTTTACAAGGAAATGATTTCATATTAAATCCCTAGCTATAAAAATATCAGGTAGCAAGGCTGGCAGAGACCCTTTACCTGAATCCTTTAGAGCAGATGTTACGTTGGTCTGCACAGACCAACCACCTGGCTCAGTATAAGGAGTTCTGTATACCTGGGAGCACAAACCAGGTCTACTCAGAAGTAAGTCCTATTTGTCCTCTTCCAGCCCTATGATTTTATGAAAGGGAGGGACAAACAGGGAATGGAATAACTTTTATTAGGCTAACTTCTGTGGGTGGGTATTTGTGATTAGCAAAGCTCACCCACGCTCCTGGTCTCTCCATGCATTTATTTAACAGGACCCACTTTAATCTGGGAAGGAGCTCACTGCCTTTTATATAACTTTATCATCTTGACTTTTCAACTGCTTAACAGCCCTTATCAGCAAATAAAAACCTCCCTCAACAGATGAACAGAGTGATTGAGAAAGCCATAAACACAGAAAGGGAGGAGGCATCTATAGTTAAACCAAGCTTGAATGCCTGTTTGCTGCCAAAGCTTTCCGTAAATACAGAGGTCTAACAGGTTTATTATCCTTCCTTTGATTGTATGTCATTATAACTGCATTGTTTTCAGAAGCAACAATTCTTCCTTAGTGCATACTTTGCAATAAAACACACCAGTCTGGGTTCTTTTAAAAGATTAATAGACATGCTTTCCCTCAGATTCTAAACCTGTAAAATGTCTAGATATTGCTGTGCAAATTCCAAGTGTATGGTTGCAGGATTTGTCTACAATACTTTTTTATCAGTCCTTTTGGAGAAAGTAAAATAAGAGGGATCTTGGATTCATGGAGGGAAAAATACTAACTAGGGATGCTTCACAAAGACCTAGTATGTCAACTGTATACATTGCAGGGCACAAGAGCAAATGATGAACATATCATTTACTTTAGTGCAGTGGTTCTCACACATTTAGCACCGGGACCCACTTTTTAGAATGAGGATCTGTCAGGACCTGCCAGAAGTGATGTCATGGCTGGAAGTGACATCATCAAGCAGGAACATTTTTAACAATCTTAGGCTGCAATCCTACCCACACTTACCCAGGAGTAACTCCCATTGACTACCACTGTTAAAAGCATATGCACAGTAGCCTGTTCAAATTACAGGTCTGCAACATTTCCCCAAATGCAGGCACAGGTCATGGTTGCTTCAGGTCTAATATATTAAAAATGACAAATTGAAATGAATAGGGACCCACCTGAAACTGGGTTGCGACCCACAGTTTGAGAAACACTGCTCTATGCAGGATAGCAAGAGTTATTCAAGAAATGAAAGAAAACCCCACAGGAAGTGTTTAAAATTCAGGGGATAAGCCTGTGTCGGTGGCGTAGCTGGAGGCAGGGAGCCTCAGCAGGGTGAGCGAGCGGCCCCTTCTTAGGAGCCATTCCTGGCGGGAGGGGGAGCAAAACAGAGCTGTATGGGGTGCAAGAGACCCCCTGCAGGGCCGGGAATGCCTCCGAAGGGAGGGCCCGCTGCCCACCCTGCTGAGGCTCTCTGCAGGCTGAGCGCTCCGCCCCCCTCCAGCTACGCCACCGGCCTGTGTGTGAAACCCCAGCTGCGACTGAGGACATGAGCAGCGGCAGAGAGCAGGGAGGGGTCTGAACTGGGGGCTACCACGCAGGGGCTCTGACTGGCCCCAGTCCTGCTCAGCTGGGGAGACCCCTGAAGGAGGCGCCTCCCGCGTGACGTCAGGGGAAGCCCCTTCTTCGCCGGAGCCTGCAGGGGCTCGGAGGCGCCTCGGTGTGGGCGCGCAGCGGGCTGAGCGCTGGCCTCCCGCTGACGTCACGGGCTGCAGCTCTTAGAGCCTGCGCGTGCGTGGGGAAGCACCGGGCTGGTGGCGCGTGCCGAGCGTCTCTGCCTGCCGTGGCCCTCGAGACCTCCGCGCAGGTTCGGGGCGCCGCGCCTCTGCCCGCCGAGGCCCTCCTCCGGTTCCCGGGTTTTTTTGCTTTAAGGGCCTCCGAGGGGCAGTCCTTGGGCAGGCTGCGGAGCTGCCGGGGGTCCTCCCAAAGGGCGGGGGAGGGGACACAGCCAGAAGGGGCTTGTGCCCAGGAGGGGACAGCACCAGGCTCAATCAGATGGACAGAGTGGATAGGGAGATGCTCTTTAGGGGAGCTAAGTGGGAGCTTAGGGGAGAAAGAAGGGGAGCTAAGTGGGCATAATTCTCCAGGTAGAGCTTGGACTGGGAATCTGGCAGAACAGGTACAAAGTTTATTTTGGGCCCCTTTGCAAAGGGGGAGGGGTGAAACAGCATGGAAAGATGGTGATGGGTGAGTAGGAGGATGGGTGCAGGGAGGAGTAAAACAGGGTGGGGGGGAGGGTCTCCCCATCCATGTGGTATCAGCAGCTAGATACAGTAATATGGAAAACAAAACACCTTCCTAAGTCTCTCTAAAATCTTTTAACTATAGAAAATCATGTAGAAAACTAGTATCATATTAAGGCTCACACTAGAATGGAGAGTGTTCTGTGTGTACCAAAACTTGCTTCTGCAGCAACTACAGTCATGAACCACTTAATGACGGGGATTGGCACCATGATCCCTGTCGCCAAGCAGTGCTTGACGCAATCTGAACCCTCCACAGGGAAGGGGATGCTTCACAGAGGAACCTGGAAATCGCGCAAGAAATGCAATTTCCCTCAGTCTGAGCCTTACAGAGGCAGCACTCAGACATGTGCTGCCTTTGGGAAGCTCAGACAACCCTCTGGAGATGAGGGGAGCGGAGCTCGCCTTTCAGAGGGTGGGGGTGTGTGCTCCAGAAGACCATGTGACCACACGTGGTCATCACATATGCAATCCCGGCATTAGCTGGAACATTGCTAAGGGGCGCACACCTGTATAACCCCATAGCTGTGTCCCTGAGCTTCTCTACACTCCTTCATGGCAAGCAGATTTCAAGCCAAGGAGCTACTGTAGCAGGCCAGTTTTTCCCCCGATTTGACACTGTGTTAAGGAGAGTCGTATGCATTCCTCGGCCCAGCGTATATGGCTTGGTAATAGCTGCAGCCACGCGCTTGTGGTAGTATCCCCAGCATCCTGTGTGGGCAACAAGTCTGAGTAGGTAGAAAAATGGAAGATCCCTGGAAATTTCTGGGCCCCTCCTTTGGCTCCTGGGCCCCTTTTTGACCCTGGCCTTTTTGACCTTGGGCCAGGTTACAAATTACCCCCTATACCCCCCTGCCCAATCCTATCCAATGTTCCACTGCTGGTACAGCCATGCCAACAGGGCGCATGCTGAATCCTGTGGTGGACGGCAGTCATGGAGGTTTGTTGCCTTAACTTGGGACTGCATTGCAGTTGCATCAGCACAGAAAAGTTGGATAGGCTAAGGCCCTAAGTCGTCTTCTTGTTCAGCGTTTGTCCTGTGTGGTGGCAGGGTCTGCTATTTTGGATCAGAGTTGCCATTTCTCTGATTGTGGGCTTGGTACAGGTGTAGACAGTGTTAGGTCCTAAGTCACAACTTAAGAAAAGAATGGGCATTCACCAGTCCAAAAAAAGAAAAAAATACTGGTCAGATAAGCCTAAATAGGCAGCAAAGGGGGCATTTGCACAACCACAATCCAAATGTATGGGGATGGGTTTTGAAGCAAATGACTTACAGCCCAATCCTCTGCTGCCTGGCTTGCAGAGTCGCTGTGGTGCCAAAATAGCTGCCACGGCATCCTAAGCGTGCCGGGCAGTCACCGGCAACTCATCAGGGGAAGGGAAGTAGCCCTGTAATGGGGCTACTTGATTCTGCGGTGGCTCTTTAGCTGGCGCAGAATCAAGGAGTTCCGTGTCAGGCCATGCAGCCCAACACAGGGCTCTGGATCCGGCACAGCTGAGCTCTGTCAATCCTGCCATGCTCCTTTCCCTGCCATGTCTTCCCCCACCACCTGCCTGCCTCCCCACCTCCCCCACCCCATCTTACCTCTCCACCACCCGGCATTTGCATGGAGTACTGGGCAGCAGGCCGCAGGCCTAGTGCCCAAGCTGGCCCAACAAGGGCTCACACTGGGCACACAGTAAGGCTCGTAAATGTGCCTTATGGCACATTTGCAACAGTGCGCGCCTGCTATAAGCCAGTGTGCACGGGTCTGAATTGGGCCCTTAGGCTGCAATCCTATACAAATTTACCTGTGAGCTCATTGAACTCAGTGAGACTTACTTTTAAGTATACATGCCTAGGCTTGTGCCATCAGTCACCCATGCTCTTATACCTTTTTGCTCCATTTGCTCGCTGCCTCTTGGAATAGCAAAAATATGGGAAACTGGCAAGCATTTTCCCTGCAGAAGTTATGGGGTAAAAATATGTGCTATTTCTGAAGTCTGATTTTCCTTTCATCTCATTTCAACTGATGTTTTCAAAGTCTGGTCAGATGTCATCCCGTGCAATAATTACATCCTTCTCTTTAATTGTCCCCTACAGTTTCAATTCAAGTTGATGCTCTTCATTTCCTGCCTTCAACTATCACATCAAGCTCTTCTTTCTTAGATGTGTACTGCCTGTCATTGGTGGCGGCTCCTGCACAATGACTTTCTTTCTCAGGGACGTCATGCAATTGGATTAGTCATTGTACTGAGTGCTCTGAGACCTTGAAATGGCAGAGAAACTCTGAGGTGTTCTAGCTAGAAAGCTTGAAAACAATGCAGTAGTAGAAAATAGAGAACACAGAGAAAAACAGAAATGCAGAGGGCCCAGAGCAGCGGAAATATTGCTACTGGGGGTAGATATTCACAGCAATGCATAATAGATGAGCTACTTGGGCATACCCTCCATGCTGGGTACCAGCTTGTTGAAAAGCAGTCGCACAAGGAAAAGGTGGGTGAAAAGCTAGATGGTTCTGTCATTTGCCATGCAGTGTAGAATACCAGCAAGGGGAATTAAATAAAGGGCTGCTCTGGAGGATATGTCTTGTTCACCAAGACTAGTTGAAAGATTTAAAATCTGGAGTAGGAAGACACCTTGGGAACTAATGATGTGTATGCGCAACCTCCTGATTTTAGGAATGGGTTAAGTCAGAATGCCAGATGTAGGGGAGAGCACCAGGATGACGTCTCTTGTTATCTGGTGTGCTCCCTGGGGCATTTGGTGGGCCGCTGTGAGATACAGGAAGCTGGACTAGATGGGCCTATGGCCTGATCCAGTGGGGCTGTTCTTATGTTCTTATAATGTCCTACCTAAACCTGTGATCTTACAATAAATTCAGACTTCCAAGTCTTTCTGCAGAGGAGCTGCTTTTTGACATATAAAACCCTCAATGGGCTAGAATGGAAGTACTTAAAGAACCACCTTCTCTCATATGAACCTGACTGCTCCCATATGAATCAGTTAAATGCATCTTCTCAAGCTTTGCTCTAAGTGCCTCTTCTTCGGAGGTGAGGTTTGTCTCTATCAGGGACTGGCCTTTTTCAGTGCTGGGCTCCATCTATTGAATGCCGTCCCTAGGAATGCTCGCCAGGTGCCTTCTCTGAAATCATTTATGTGCCAGGTAAAAACCATCCTGTTTACCAAGGACTTTAATGGGGAGTGTGTGTTAATCATAGCATTTTGAACTATGTTGTAAATTGTAAATTTTTCACATTTTTATGTTTTCCTCCAAGAAATTGATGGGGGTATACATGGTTCCTTCCATCCTTTGTCCTCACAGCAACCCTGTGAGGTACTGTAGATACTTGTATATAAGTCAAGAAATTTTAATCTTAAAATTTATCCTGAAAACCTGCCTTGACTTATCCATGGGTCAATGGATGAATGATGCCTTAGTGAGGAGAATAGTGAGTGGATAAGTGAGGATGGGCAATGGATAAGTGATAAGTAAAGTCCAGGGCCAGAATTATCTGGGGCAGGCAGCATGGCAGAACCCAACATCAGCGACCAGGTTGAAGCCTCTGCGGAACTGGTTCCGTTGGCTGCAGATCATGCGCAGAGCATGCTGGGACACTACCTCCCTGGCCTGGCAGTTGGTGCAGCAGGGCAAAGCCAAATGTGGCAGGTCTGCCTGCCAGAACACAGTAGGACAAGCAGTGGGAGGGGGTGAGATGTGTGGGCAGGAGAACGGTAGTGAGAGGAGAATTCAGGGTGCTGCTATCCCTCCCCCACTACCTTCTGAGGCCTCCTGCCATCAGCAGAGACCCCAGGCTTGCTTCCCCCTGCAACCCTGATTCAGCCCACCTGAGCACTTGCTCACCATGATGGACAGAAATTTGGCAACAGCTTATGTTGCTGTTTCTGTCAAAGACTGAAATAAAACACTGCTTATTTCTCCTGTGTTGTACAGGCCTTTCCTGTTCTTACATCTACTAAGCTCCTTTATGCCATCTTCTGTCATTGTGGTGAACTACCTTTCCCTCAGCCCTGGTACATAGAATTGAACACTGTCATTTGTTTCATTCAGTCATCTTGTATTTGTCTTCTTTTCTCACTCCTTTGAACCTCTCCTTATAATGCTAAGTTAAAAAAAAAAAAAACACCCCAAAACCTTTCCTGCTTTTAGATTTTTAATCTTGCGGATATAGATTTGAAATATTACTACTTTATTTTCTATTTTCATGCTGAAAAACCAGTTAATCCCTGTTAAACACTCCCCAATGCAATTGTGTTCAGCTCTTTTTAAAAAGTTTGACAAGAGTCTTAGGACTTGGAAACAAAGCCTGAGAACTAATGAAACAAGAAGGAAAAGCTGGTAGGAACCATCTGCTACAATGGGGTCTATTAAATACACAGTGGTGTCCCATTAATCTTGAAATAATCTTTTAATTCTCTGTTCTTAAAGGATTTGCCTTTCTATCTCAGCCACTAGCAGGCTTTGCTGTAGTTTTCTTTTGTATTGCCTCATTATCAAATCCTTGTTCTGAAATAGTCATATCTCCATTTTCAATTACTTTTCTCCTCCTTCCTGTATTAATCGGGCTGGTTAGGTCATTATCTCCTCTCTTCAGGCCTTTTGGAGCCAATTTATTGGTCATTTCAGTGCAGACAATCTTTCCCAAGTCGCATGTGTAGTCCATAAGAAACTATTTTTTAGACATGCTAAATCTTTGATTTAATTACCACATTGCTCCATGAAGCAAAGCTGTTGTCCCTTTGGATTCTCCAGATATAATGCTATTAAGTCTTGACATTGAATCTCAACTTGAGATGACATTTAATCTCAAATTAAGAACCTCTTGGGCCAGGAAGCTCCTTCTCTGTGTGCCATTGTAATTTCAATAAATTGAGCAATGTGGATTATCAGGAGAACATTAAACTGGGGAGATATTCTTTTTCCTCCATAAATGCGATTGCTACAAAAAGCCCCATGGGATAGTGAAAGTCATCACAACCCATGGAAATAGGATAGCACACTGCTTTTGCTCTCTGGTGGTGAATGAGATACATGGAACATTAGAGCAGTGGTTCCCAAACTGGTGGGTTGTGGTCCATCAGCCAGGGAAGCACTTAGGTTTGGCTCCTTAAGGGGTGGGGCAGGGGAATTGCAGCAATGCAATCCTTACCATTATGCTGCTGCTGGGGGGAAAAGGGAGGTTTCTAGCTTACCTGAAGCCAGTGACGGGTCTGAGGGTGTGGGGAGCCTCGTGGAGAGCTCCCCAAACCTGGAGGAAAAAAAACACACAATCATAAGCTACTTCTGGTTTCTGATTGCAAAACCAGAAGTGACTTCTGATCAGTTTTTTATTTTTAAGACTTGGGGAGCCCTGTGGAGGTGTTTGCTCCACACTCTCCTGGAACCCATCACTGGCTTCAAGTATGCCAGAAACCCCCCCTTTCCCCACTAGTGGCACAATTATGAGGATCACATTGCTGCAATCCCTGTGCCCCCGCAAGCACTTAGATGGTTCCTTTCTCCTGAGGAGGACTTTGGGAATCACTGCATTAGAGTCTTTAGGCTTGCAGACCTCAAACAGCTACATCCTAACAGTTGTCAGTAGAAAGGTGTCAAAATCCTGATTGTAGAGGAAACAAGAAAGAATGACAGTAATGAATGTGGTCCAAAGAGAAATACTGACAAGAAAAATGATGGCTTCAGAACATCGGGAACCATTTACCCTCAAGTGTGGAAAGGCTCAAATGTTAAGTCTTCCTTATGAGCACCACTGAAAAATGTCGCTGTACGATTGCATTTTACAAGGACACCTTCATGTGTGTAAATAACTTACCAGGTAGATGGGGCTAATCGTGTGAAGCATCCCATGTAAGGAGTTTATTTTCACCCAGTGGCATAATTGTGAAACTAATGTAGGTCACATACTTCCCTTGGATTGCTGGTATTGTGGGTTGCTGCTGTTGTGCACATCTGTCTAAGAACTGTGTTTCCATCTTCAACTGTAATGGTGTAGCTTAAAGGCAGCAGGAAGATTATTATTATTAATAATAATAACAATAGCAGCAGCAGCAGTAGCAGTAATAATACCTTTATGAAGTATGTTGTGCCCCAAATACTAGGAATTGTTCATTTTGGCTGTTCATCACCCTGCAGCCAGTACTAAGCCAACCTCAATTTGTGCTTGTGCAGATACAACCTGAAATGTAGTGGTGTGATTATCAGCCTAAATACATGGAAGGTTTGTGAAAAAATGTTCCTGAGGTTTTGAAATGTCATTGTTATTTCAAAGCACTGCCATGGCAATGGGTCTGTGTATTAAAGACACATATGTCAATGTGTTGGGTGCCAGTTGATGGAAATGGTCACCTTTTCTAAACTTGATTTCTTCCTAATTGTCAGTGGTGATCAGCTGATGTATCCTGAGCCAGCTGTGGATATACTAGCTCGTATATTCAATGGGCAGATGGTTTTCTTTCTTTGCCCAACTGGCCATGAAGTGAATGGTGACTAGGTTAAGACGTATCCCTTATGTGTGGGTGGAGGGTGGACAGAAGCATTTTGAAGAGTTGCAGTGAGGCAAATATAGTAGACAGTGGTCTGAATCGTGGAAAAAGAAACGTTGGGCAGGGCTCCAAGCAGACTGTGATTGTTGAGGAAAATGACTCCTGCTTCTTCTGTCTAGTTGCTTGTCCCCCTCCATGCTCAGTGTGCAGATTTGTAAACAGTTATCCCAGGGTCAAGAAGTACCTCATAAGCAATACCAGGAGGAATGTCAACAGGCTTGAGCACCTCATTCCCTGGCACAGTAACTCTGTTAAGAGAGCTACCATGTTTGCCAAGTCTGTCGAGCATTCAGAGATTGTGTTTCTCATGCCTGTGTTTTCTTTGGAGGAACGTACTTCTCTCTTGGTTACCTCTCAAAAAGATCTCTTTAACCTTTCATTAAATGTGCTGACAGCTGGTGTCAGTTCCTCATGAATAAGTTCAGTGCATTTCCATTTAAATACATCCCAACAGGATTCATTAGAGTTCCGTGCAAGTTCTTGTCCTCTGATTTCCTTTGTAGATTCAAACATGAGCCAGAGTAAATAATTGGAAGTGAGAATATGGGAGCTAGGTAGAAGGGAAGGAATGCTCAGGTGCCTGAGTTGCTTCTCATTTGCCTTTCTGGGACATGGTCTCCACAAGGCAGATTGGCTCAAGCAGATTGTGTGAGTAAATTCATTCGTCTGAGCAGAGCATACGTGTGGCATTAACTTTTTGGATATCTTTGATATAATGGTGGATCAAGTGCAGCCCATTCATTGGGCAAATGAGGCATTTTGACTCATGCATTAGCTATCCCTGTGGCAGGTGCTTCCCAACTTCTGTCTCACCAGTTGCCTTCATGCTGTTTCTCCCAGGGTAACATACATGTTCAGAGCCAACCCTACCGTGAACCAGGGTGAAGTGGATCTTTTCAGGTAATTGATTTTAGACCAGCTCAGGGATGGCAGAGCAGTCCACTCAGCACCTTCCTTCCAAGAGTGGCATGCAGGGGAAGGAAGGTGAAATGGTACCACACTTTTTTCACTTCCCTTCCTCAAAGGAAAACAAAGGGGGGAGATTAGGGGGAAAAGGAAAGAACTATGTGTGTGGGTATTCACACAGCTTTTAATAGAGGGAGAGAGAGAGACCCATCTCCAAGCACATCTCCCCAAAATGTGGAGCTATCCAAACACATGCCAGCAGCCCAAAATTCCTATAGGGCCCTGAACACCCTGTCTCCTCGTTGGCTGTTGTGGGAGTTGTGGTAGCCTCAAATTTCACTTGAAAGTCTAGAATCACATGGAAATTCTAGTTTTTTAAGCTTAATTTGCAACTGGTCGTGTGACCTAAGGGATTTTTCCTGAGTGAAGTCAGGCTGCAATGACTCCTGCAGCAACCAATGAGATTCTCCCAGGTGGTGTATGCATTCTGCTACTGTAAACCCTATGTCTGTATGGGGTGTAGGTTCCATAAACTAAGTCAGGATGCTAATTCAAGAAATATGCTTGCTCTGACTTTTCATTTATTTTATGAAATGAATGCATCTGCATAATTTTAATTTTATAAACATTATTAATCATTGATATTTGACCACAGGGTTTATTGGTGCAGTAATGCTAGCTCAGTATGAAAAGGGAAAAATTAGTTTACCACATTCCTAGATTGCTGTTAGTAAGAAAAACTGAGTTATTAAATGTGATAACTTACTGAGGACTCCTGGATAAGTTTAGGCTCATTAAATGTAGATGATTTTTGGATAGACCAAATTCAAAGGCATCCTGGATTATAGATTAGCTTCACAAGCAATATTCCCAAGAACATGTTCCACATGTAATGGCTGAGTGAACTACAGAAAATAATTGTTATGAGCCTACTGAAATACAGATTCATAATTAAATAATTGCATATGATCAGATCATGAAATCACACCACAATTTGCCAGGAAAGGCAGATAAAGCAAGCAGAGAGAAGTTGGGGAGGGGGATGAAATCTTTAAAATGCAAATATGGTCCATGAACTAAAAGAATGTCCCCACTTGCTTAAGCTGTACTAAAAATTATTATACTTATGAGTTATTTTTAGCATATAAGTAATGCTTCTATATTAGATGTTAATCATTCATATGATGAACATGATTTAAAACAAAAAATTTAAGTGATTACCTTTCCCAAGATTTGTAGACACAGATCAGGATGTACTAGTAGATCTCTATGATTTGCAGTGGATCAGCCAATCGCTCTCATATTTTAACAAAAAGCCTTCCCTTCCTCCCATTAGAATAGTGAAACGAGATATCAGGTGGTGGGAATCCAGGAATGGATTTTTGAATGAAAAGAGTACAAGCTAGTATACTGATAACAAATTCCTGGGTTCAGCATGTCCTCCAAAGCACCCTGTTCCTTAATGGAGACTTCAGGAATTTGCAACATTATATCATATCCGGAAAAAAAATCTCCAGGAATAGCTTCAGTCATATTTAGCAACCGTAAATAAGGCAACCATATCCAAGCAGACCTGGCAACCATATCAAAAGTCTCCCTATCTTTACTCAAGGCCAAAGAGCGAGAAACTAGAAGAAGGAGCTGCTGGGGACATAACATATTAAAGAATAACCACTTTAACCTGTAACACTGGAGACTGATGAAATTGAAAAATACTATTCGAGTAGCAAATTTACCAGTACAGGGCCCAATTCTATGCAACTTTCCAGCTCCATTGTGGCCATAATGCAGCCCCATGGTAAGGGAACACATGTTCCCATACCTTGAGGAGGCCCACGTGACTACCCCTCTATTGCAGGATGCTGTGCACACCCCACTGGCACAACTGTGCACGAGCACTGGAAAATTGGATAGGATTGGGCCCACATACATCTCTAGATTTGATGTGTATTGCTATTACAATGGCTACAGCTGTTTCTACAACTGCAAATAATAGGAAAGCCATTCTCATTATTTTGTGTAAAGAAGAGAAACCATACAGTGTTTGCCTAGAGAGCTGGAGCTTTACACCAGGCTGGGAATGTAGCAGTAGAGGCAGAGAAAACAGTTCAATGAATGATTAGGGGGAGAAAATGCTATATGGTAGATGGAGGTATAGCAAAGGCAATCTATGTCCATCATAATTTCCAGGATTTTTTTGTTGAGGAATTTTTCTTTGAAATGGTTGCTTTTACAGATACTGTATTTGTACCTAGACTGGCATACAAGAATGTGGCTGCTACAGAATGAAAAGTCCATTTTCTCCTTCTGCTCCAGCAAGCATTTGTTCATGTTCTTTCTGTCCATTTAAGCTGCAATGACAAACACAAGCATTTTTAAGTCTGTAACAATTTTGAGTGGAGCTGTATGTGAAGCTCTTGCTCAGACAGCCTTCTCAGAAGATAGGAAAATATGCTAATTTCTGTTGGCCTCCTTCAGCTCACCTTAACTTACTCCAGCACAGTTCTAGTAGTAAGTGAGGACCACCATGTCCCTTTATTAATAAAGAAGGTTCTGGTTTACAGGTGTACATGCAGTCATTGTGTCACAAGGAGAAAGCATAGATGCCAAAACTGGCGTTTCCAACATATTTGATTGGTATCCTTGTGTTTGTCTTTTTACAGTTTTAAAATACTGTATCTTCTTTTATTGTTTTGTTTGACAGTAGATGTGACAGTATATAGAATCCTTAAGGTAACAAGAGCTATACTCATGCAAGTTGCAAAATAGTTATCCATTGGCATTGCTGTTATTTGGTGAATAAAAAAAATTCTGATTCCTTTTTTATCCCCTCAAAATTAGCCTCTAAAGTGTATTGGATAAAATTTTCACAAGGGTAGAAATCGCATGATCGTATAGAAAATTTTCCCAATTCACTCTGAGTAAATTAAGGCCCAAATCCTAACCAACTTTCTAGCACTGGCATAGCTGTGCCAATGGGGCATGTACTGCATCCTTCAGTTGGTGCCACTCATGAAGGCCTCCTTGAGGTAAGGGAATGTTTGTTCCCTTACCTCGGAGTTGCATTGCCCTTTCCTTGATGCTGGAAAGTTGGTTAGGATTGTGCCCTTAATAATGTAACTATGTGCATTTGTTGCTAGGTTCTGTACACTATTTAAATTAAGAAGAACAAATTGTACCCACAAGTTTACAATTTTTTTTCAATGGAGTCATTAAGAAAGGGAAAGAGAACTAAAGAGGGGGATGAGATAACAACAGAAATTACCCTACATCTATAAACATTAAAGAGTTAAAGTCCAATCCTGAATTACCCAGCTCGCGAGGCTGCCACAGCACCAAAATGGTGGGATTCAACATGCGCCAGGCAGCCTGCAGCGGCTTCTGGGGGAAGGGGACATTTGTTCCCTTCCTCCAGGTAAGGAAAGTAACCCCACAACGGGGCTACTTGATTCTGTGGTGGCTCAAGAGCCGTTGCAGAATCAAGGAGTCCCATGATAGGCCATGAAGCTTGACATGGGACTCAGGATCCAATGGAGCTGAGCTCCACAGGTCCCATCCCTCTACTGTCCTGCTCCCTCCCCACACCATACCTCCTCTGCACCCTCTGCCTGCTCCAGAACACCTCCCCACGCTTCCCCATACGCCCCCACTCACCTCTCCACCACCCAGAGGTCTGGGTGAGCACCAGGTGGCAGAATGCGGGCCCAGTGCTGGAGCTGGCCCAGCAGTAAGGCTCACAAATGTGCCTTATGGCACGTTTGCGACAGTGCGTGCTGGCAGTAAACCAGCATGCTGGGCCCTTAGTGTCTATCAATGGAACATAAATTTAAAAAAAAAATACTGGTTATAAAATAAATTCTTACCTGTTTCTTTTGGATAGATGATACTTTTGCCTCTGTTTACCTGAAGAAAAAAACAAAATTCAGTCACAGTACTTTAAACATGAAAGTCTAGGAAAGCAGGATACAATTTACTGAATAAGCATTATTGGCTAAGTGACAATCTGCAACCCTAAGGCACCAAAACAAACTGCTAAGGGCCAACCTATACGTTATGACAAATGGGTACTTGTCAATCATGTGCTTGTTTTTACTCCCTAAATAGCAATATCGCTGGCACAGGCCTGAGTTGACACACTGGGCTGGCAGAGCCTTACCCTGGGGTAAAGGAACAAATGTTCCTTTTACCTCAAGGAGGCCTCCCAAGGCTGAAACTCCCCTGCGGGATTCAGCAGATTTGTGGTGAATTGCAGTGGACTTGGCTGCCCATATGATAACCTTATCTCAAATGATGAACTGTATTAATGATTTATACATATTTAAATCTAAGATGTATCTATTCTTATTTTTAAACAGCTCATAATGCAGTGGATTATGAGCCAGAATGCGGTGCTCATCACAACCCATCTTTGAGTAACAGGGTTGCTTCTTCTAAGTCTATATATGTTCAATATCTCTTTCTTCTCCAGCAAAAGAGAGGGGAGTGTGCAGTCCTCAAAAATGCTTTAAAAAAGAGATAACAAAGGAAAAGCCTGTGAATTGTCTGTCATTGCTGGAGTAGGAATGGGTAGCCTTGCTGGAGTGTTCAAAGACACCTGAGCAGAGTGAAGATTTTTTGATCAGATTTTATTAGGGGAAAACTCCCAACAAGTTCTTCCATAACAAGCATTGGTTGATACTGAGTGCAGACTATATGTTCCATACTTACATTTCACAACTGTGACCAATGCTAGTAGCACCAAGAGGAGAGCAGATGATGCGATAATATAAGGAATCAAATTTACATGACCCTACCAGAGAGACAAAAGAAATAGAAATGGCTTTTAAAACTGCTGTGCTTTCATTCCGGTTTGCGAACAGATGACTTCATCTTGATCCAATGTTGTTTGCTTACCTTGACCTAGATGCTGTGATCCACCCCATTCCAGATTAGTTACCCCAGAGTTGCCTTTTTGTTCACAGGAAAGCTCAGAGTTAGAGAGCATGCGCACATCCCATTGCAGCACCTCCCATTGCTATTTGGCGTGTCAGCATGATATGATACGTACTGTGTGTATTGAAAACCTGATTTTTTTTTAATTATTAGTGAAAAGGACCCTCAAGAGCCAAGGGGGAAAGAGGTGCTTAACCACTTTCTGGCTCGTTTATTTTTCCACTTACCTCTGCCTCTCACCTCTACTCCCCCCCCCCCCCATATATGTATGTGGGAAAAGTCTAAATGCCAATTTTATACAAAGTTGTTGATAACATCTGCCACTGGCAAGTGTCCACCTTCTGTATGTCATTTTAAAAGTGTCTTGGGAGATATTGGCCCCTCTGTGCACGTTTGTGGGGTAAGTGTGGTCACCCCATCTACTTGCTGGAATACTGGGGAGTTTTGCTGAATCATAATGGAGTGTGTCATCCAAACTGCCCTTCTATACAGACACGTCTCCTTGGTGTAGCTGCATCTGTGGGGGGTGGGATTTAGTTTGGATTGGGCTGTCAATTAAGTAAACAATTCTGGTGCTTATGATACCAACTTACCTTAATCTTCTGGGTATTTGCTGATCCTGATAGAACTAAAATGAGAAATCAAATATAAATAAACATAACTTGTACCTATGAATGTTTTACAGAAAGTTTTTTTCACATATGAAGCAGTCAACTTGTCCATTCATATACGCAGAACAATCCAGTCTATTCTCACACTTACCCAGAGCACCACATTCTGGCTCATATACACATAGATGGCCCAAGTGGTGGATGTTTTAGGGCAGCACAGGGGGCCAGAGGCAGTGCCACACATTAGGTCTGACAAGGCACTGGTCCCCACTGGCATACTTGGGGAGGTTGGGGGGTGGCAAATGCCCCAGGGTACCACCCAAAGGAGTACTGCCATGACCTCCCCTACTGCCCCCCTTTTTACATGCCTTTCCAAGGTCTTTTGAAGGCCAAGGAGGCCATGTACTGTCTCCCTGGCCCCCAGAAGGCCTAAAAATGACCTGGTTTTCACCAAAAACCAAAAGTGACATTTTTCGCCTTCTGGAGACCTCAGAACGCCTTCTGGGGGCCAGGGAAGCTGCAGGCACCCTCTCCAGCCCTCAGAAGATCTCCAGATATGCCCAGTGGAGAGGTGGGGCAACATTTTGTGGTCCTGCCTAGGTGGCACAAGGGCCAGGATCTCAATTGCTGGTCCCCACACAAGGCCCACATAGGGACATATCAACCTCTTCAGGGCTGCTGGTCACAGCAGTCTGGATGTGTATAAGAAAAGTCATGTCATGAGACTATCTGCCAAATCCTATCCAGTTCTGGGTCAGCATGTGGAGCGGTAAGAAACCTAAATTTGGCTTCCAGAACCAGCTGACCCCATCTCTCAATGTCATTGGTGCCAATGGGGACCACAACTGCTGCCTCCTCCAACATTTTCTATCAGCCTATCTAGATGATACGTGAGATCTGCAATGTGTGAACCAGGGAAGCAATCTAATTGCATGTGATCTATTTGCTCATCACAAACTTGTTTCTCAGTGTTCCTAATGATTGAATCACATGGTATTATGAGCCCCTCCAGCCCCAGAGGACTGTCCATGGTACAAGAGGATATGGGTTCATCATCTAAGCCAGGGGTGCCCAAATCCTGACGCTGGGGCCACTTGCAGCCCTTGAGGACTCCCAATCTGGCCCTCAGGGAGTCCCCAGTCTCCAATGAGCCTCTGGCCCTCTGGAGACTTGTTGGAGCCCGTGCTGGCCTGATGCAACTGCTCTCAGCGTGACAGCCAACTTTTCAACCTATTGCGTGAGCTGTGGGACAAGGACCACTCCACTGCTGTTTCACATCTGTGATGCGGCAGTGGCAGCAAAGGAAAGGCCAGCTTGCTTTGTGCAAGGCCTCTTATAGGCCTTGAACTATTGCAAGACCTTCATTCATTCATTCATATAAGTTATATTGCTAATATATTCATTTATGTAAATTTATTCAAATTTGAAATATAAATTAATTACTTTTTTCCAGGCCCCCAACACTGTCAGAGAGATGATGTGGCTCTCCTGCCAAAAAGTTTGGACACCCCTGATCTAAGCCTTTAGATCATTTAGGGATAGTTCTTCTCTGAGCACAACCTTGGAGCCATTTGCATCTCTAATTTTGCTATGGAAGGATGTTGGGTAAATTGCCATGCATCCTTAGACATGAGGTTTATATTTAGCATAGGTGTTTGTTTTAGTAAGGGACACAAAACAGTTTTATTGCATTTGACTGCAGACCGCTCAGAGACCCTTGCTGAGAGCAGCATAGCAATTTGATCAAATAAATAATAAAATATATGCCCAATGGACTACATTTATACTAAGAGCCACTGCTTCTCCCCACTCAAAGGAGACAACCCTTTTAAAGGTTACAATGGTCTAATATTCTTAGATTGAACTAGCAGGTACATATTTGAGATAAGGAATTAACTGAAAGCAGTTCAGACCAGAGGGCATAGTACTGAGCATAGTTCTACAATCTGCAAAGAGGCAGACAAGTGTGATTTGATGATATATTGTCGGGGCCCCTCCCAGATGCCCTGACCCCCAACTTACCCTGGAGCAGGCACCCCATGCCCAGAGTGGGGAGGCTTCCCTGCCCTCGAAGGGGGCAAAGCAGGTTGGCTCACCTCAACCAGCCAGAGAGAGCTGGCAGGGCAAACAAGGAACACTGCAGGAAACAAGCCAGGACCAGGAAAGGCCTTTTCTGCCCCACCTGGAGGAAGGGGAGGGGCCAAAGGGGGCGGGCTTGCTCCATAAAACAGGGAGGCCAGGGATAAGAGGCAGTCAGTGTGAAGCAGGGACCTGTGAGGAGAATAGCTCCTAGGCCAGGTTTGGCAGCTTTGCTAGGGAGGAGGATAAGGGTGCTGGAACCCCTCCCCCTCCAGCCAATCTGAGGCCTCCCAGGGGGTGGAACAAGCTTGCTCCAGGCCCGTCCAGGGGTGGGCCCCTACATATATATTCTCCTTTAGCTGATAATAAAAGTCATTGAAAGATTGTGAAGTCTGCTTAAGATCTGTATTAATTATCTGTATAAGCACTAGATGTTTGAATATTTACTGAGAAATATTTTCCACTAAAACAAAGAAGGAATGGAAGATCCATCCACAACAGAAATAGAGTCACAAACTGTGTATTCCTTATTACACTTGCCAGCAAATGCACAAAAGGAGATCCGAAAGCTAGTGCTGTGGCAGTCCATATAGAAAATGAAGAACTTCATAAGCAGAAGGAAATTCTACCTGATTTCTTCAGTACTGGCGCCACCAATTTGAGATATGAAATGTGGAACTAAACAAGGTAAACAGCCCATAGTACCCCAGTCTCTAAAAATTGTGCAGTCCTAAGTACTTCTTCATTTGGGTTTGGTATTCAATCTAGGGAAAATGCTCTGCATACCCACAAAATAAATATTTTTTCTAGTACTTGGTCAGACAGTCAAGTGTATTAATCTATTGCAACAAAAAGACAAAAACTCAATCCCATACAGCACTGGTTCTCACACATTTAGCACTGGGACCCACTAGGACAGAATGAGAATCTATCAGGACCCACCAGAAGTGATGTCATGACTGGAAGTGCGGGACATTATCAAGCAGGAAAATTTTTAACTATCCTAGGCTGCAATCCTACCCACACTTACCCAGGAGTAAGTTCCCTTTACTGTCATTGTTAAAAGAATGTACATAGTAGTTTGTTAAAAGTACAGGTCTATAACATTTCCCCAAATGCAGTCACATATCATGGTAGCATCAAGTCTAATATATTAAAAATAAAATGAATGGGGATCCACCTGAAATTGTCTCGCAATCCATTTAGTGGGTCCTGACCCACAGTTTGAGAAACACTGCCATACAGAGTTGGAAGCACCTGTGGGATGACTAAGGGCACAATCCTAACCAGGTCTACTCAGAAGTAAGTCCTATTTTGTTCAATGGTGCTTACTCTCAGGAAAGCGTGGTTAGGATTGCAGCCTAACAATGATAGCTGCATGATCCAACTTGTATTGTGTCTAATCTCGATAAAGTGAAGGGTAGGAATAGGGGAGGATTTTTGTAGTTCCCCAAAGGTGGGCAGCAACAGCAAGTTTAATTTTTCCCTTGCCTATACTGTACTACTCTCTCCAAAACTGCCACTTTTCTCAATAGGGGTTATTTCCAGTCAGTCCCACCAGGTGAAAAGCAGCTGGGTAATCAGTTTCAGAGTGGAAATTGTGGAAGGGGGAATATTTTTAATATCCCCTATTCCATACAGGAGCAGTTCCCAAACTCTTGGGGGGAGGACAAAGGCTGTAAAGTGACCATGCTGTAGCTGGGGAGAGAAGAGTTTTTAAACTTACCTGGGGGTTGCTATGGTTCTCTGGAGGGTCCAGGGAACTTGAAACCCTCTCTGCAGCCCTCCACAAGCAGAACACTGGATAGCCTCCACCCTGCTGCTGGCTGCCTGACTGCATAGATTTGGGGGGGGGGGGTGTTTGTTTAGGGGTACTTAAAAACCTTACACTGGTTTGCTGCTCTTCTTCTCAAGGGAAGTGAAGGGCGGTATCTGGGGCCCTGGCTTCCTCGCTCTGCTGCTGAACTCGCACAGATGCTAAACTCGCTCTGCCTTACCTTGGCACTTGGTTCCCAAGACACTTGGTTCCCAGAGGCCACATGAGCTTTGTGCAGAGTTTTGGCTGCTGGAGGTCTCCTTGAGGTGAAAGGACATTTATCCCCTTGCCCCAGGGTAAGTCCCAGCATCCATTATGGGTCAATTTGAACCTATGCCAGCTCAATCACTGTTGCAAGTCTGTGTTGACCCAAGAAGGCTGATTAGGCCAGAGAAGAGGGTCAGGCAGTGGCGAAGCAAATGATTGTGTAGCCTGCCGCCAAGTTCAAAATGTTGCCACAGAAGTGATGTCACAACCAGAAGTGACATCACGCCCAGACTTTTTAAAAAGTGAAAATTGGGAGGAACCCACCTCCTCCCCCCAGCAGCTCACAACCCGCTTGCTCTGCTGCCTCCCCCCCCCAGTCAGTGGCATAGCTAAGGCATATATCTGCTACCTGAGGTCAAAGATTATTTTGTAGCCCCCCCCCGCATAACGAAATCAAATTTAATTAATTAAATAAATAAAAAGTTATTGGTTCCATGACGCATCATAACAACATCTCATTGGCACTCAGAACAATCAGTCTCATGAGTCAGCTTGGAGTTAAGCAAATCTACTTTTTGTTCCACAACGCAGTTGTTTTCATTTTTTGGTTAATTGGCCATAACTTTTGATAGAATACAGATATTCCAGTGCAGTTTGTTGCACTGTGTTCCGCATTAAATTACCTTTCCAATGATATGTAACTTGATGGTATTATTCATACATATCAAGATTTTTATAATTTTGGTCACTAGTGTCAAGCTCAGCTTGTTGCCCCCCTAAAGCTTGATGCCCGGTGCAACTGCTACCTCCTGCACCCCCTTAGCTATGCCACTGGGTCAGGATTCAGTCTGTACTGCCACCGATCCTGCCCCCCTCCTGGGCCACCCTCCTCCCTGCCCCCATCACCACCTTGTTCCACCTGTCCCTTCCCCTCCATTCTATCTGCTAAGCTGGATCTTGCTGCAATAAACTAGTTAATCAATACGGTGCCATACCAGATTAGACTGGCAATACATTTCTCTTATCTATCCAACATGGTGTACAAGACTGGGAAAAATTAGTTTGGTGACAGGAAACTTGCATGCCAACATTCAAGAAGGAATCCAGCGGTTTTAATACAGTGTTGGTGTTATTTAGGGACTGTTCATATCTTACTGATGTGATGTAGTGGTCACCACAAAAAAATGCTTCTATAACTGGACTTCATGTTGCATCAGTAACATGTGGAATTGATGGTTGCATACATCACTCAGGTTTTTGGCGTTGATCGTTAGTGAAAACAAGACAAAGAACCACCGGCTTGCACAATATTTAACAAAAACTTTTTTTTGGTAGTTCTTTTACCTGTAACAGAGGAAGTCACCTCTGTGATAAGCAAACAACAATCATTTTTGACCCGTTCTTCCTGCAGATATGTTGGTGATGGTTTGATGTTGACTAAGGAAGGAGACATTGTCAGGAGGGCAGTGGCAGTTGACATAGAAGATGTGGCCATTGCTGAAGCATTAGTAGTTGTTGGAGCAACAGTGGGGATTACTGGAGAAACAGAGTCAGTTGTTAGAAGTAAAGGAGGAGGAATTGGAGGAGTAACAGTGCTTGCTAGGAAACCATTGCTATCGGTGGTGGTAATCCTGTGAGATGTGGTGGTTATAGTTGCAAGGGAGGCTGTGGTGCTTGCTGTAACAAAATAACCAAATTATAGATCAGAACCATATCTGTGGAATTTAAAACAAAAATACAGAATTGCAAACTTAAGTTATTTATTTTGTAATAGACAAGACAGAGGGCAAAATGTTTAGAAAGTGAGTCACCATTTCACACTTCACCATTTCACACTTCTGAGGGGGAATCATAAAAATGAAACAATATGAAATGTTCAGAAGTGGGACAAGTGCATTCACATCTCATCTTGGGCATAGTTGACTTGTGCGAACGCAACGTTACCAGTCAGCAAACACCTGCTTTAGTAATGTTTAAAGAGACAGTATGCACTTTCCAGATGTCAGGGATTTTTCAAGATTATTTTGAGTATACACAAGTTTAGCTTATGCTGTACTCTGGAACGTAACCCTCACATTAAACAAAGGGAGACTGTATATTGCACAGTCATATACTTCTCTATGTTCCTCATTACCATCAGGTGTGAATTTTATCTGTTGTAGTATAATTTAGTACTTTGTCAAATTTTTGTGAGATTTGATTTGTGGTGATGAACATGTTAACCAAAAATGCTGCTCATCCTCCTTTGGCATTTTTCATATCTGGTTGAAACCACTGTGTCTTACCTGTTGCTACTCAGGCAGTGTTTCCCCCCCTCAAAAGTATGATTCCTTCACTGTATGATTCCAACCAATCAGGGATCATACAGTGGGCATGATGACATAATCACCATATGATGACTAATAATCAGATTTGTATGTGTAATAATACCACTGAGCAAACAAAGTCATCCCATGGTCTTCAGTCTTTTCCCCCTGTATTATTTTAATTGGATCAATAAGATAATTACATGAAAACTTTTTTATTAAGTGCATCTAAAAACTTGCTATTGTTCTCCTACAATCTAGTACAGTAAAAACTCTAGTATTGGTTTCAATCTGAATGGGACAGAAGAGGGAATGCATTTCTTATACTCAAGCAGCCAGGCCAGTGCTCCCCGACTTGCCATGCTGATCTGGTGCTTTCATTGCTCACCAGCACTGTGCAGTAAATCCTTCATCACTATCCAGGCCCAGACATCTGCAGTTTCAATTATGGTTGCAAGAGACTGTGGAATTTGAACATGCATTTGAATTCTGTTCCCCTTGAAAACAATGCTGGACTGATGGGCCATGTCTGTATTCAGATGTGTAGGCAGATGAGGATGTCATCTATTTGCAATGTGCTATGTATGATGGGATGCATTGTACATATAGAAACTAAGACATATAGAAACTAGATGTCTTTCCTTCTATGCACCCATCTACAAACGGTAGGAATGTTGGTCTGGTTGTCTGAGCTACGGGAATGCAGTCCCTCTTCCCTGACCTACCCCCTTGCAAACTGATGACAGAAAGGGTGTGAAAAATCACAGAAAGGGGCAGTCCTTTTGGGGAGCTCAAAATGTTCACAGAAAACCCCTCACAGAAAACATTTTAGGCTCAATACTAAGCTAGCAGCAAACATCATTCATTTAGATTGGGGGAAAGAAAAGATATGGAAAGTGTGGTCTAGATTGGGACCATGATAGAGGAAAGGATTAAAAGCCTCTTGAGGCTTAAACTCAACAAAACATTGCATACAGTAATACATCTGACAATACTGGGGATCCATTTCATGAAAGCCAGAGCCATCAGAAACAGTGCTGAAGCAGATGT
This sequence comes from Tiliqua scincoides, assembly GCF_035046505.1. NCBI lineage: Eukaryota > Metazoa > Chordata > Lepidosauria > Squamata > Scincidae > Tiliqua > Tiliqua scincoides. The sequence goes on from NC_089822.1 coordinate 197,684,855, forward strand.
CATTGAAAGAAACTGGCACTGATTGGCCAAATGCACCACTCCTATTGACTGTAATTGCTGTGAATCAACCCAGAACAAAGTGTGCAGCAATGAAGCAGAGTTAAAGGAAGCAGCACCATTGGCAGTGTTACTGTATGTACCTATGCATTTGTTTTCCAATTTTAAATAGCAGCCATGAGAGGAAACCAATCAGGATCTAGTTGCACACACTGGGGTCTGAATCATTATAGCTCCACTGAAATATACTCCTCCCTCCAAACCACCTCCTTAAAAAAACCCCAAATGCAGGTGTCGCATTTTCATCAGGAAGCCTTTGAATCATCTTACTAGATGGCGACCATGCAAAAGACAATGAAGTGGCTTACAGAGGACAAGCAAACTCCAATAGTGATTTCTCAATACATCAGAGCTGAAGAACCATGGCCATACTACATCCTACTTAAGAAAAGTAATGGTTTTTTCTTGTACCTTTAGTAGTAGGGAGAGTCTCTGTGACAAGAAACCAAGATCCATCACACTGAGAACCAGTTGACGATTCAATGTTGTCAAATGAAGAAGCAGTTATCAAAGCCATGGCTGTTGACACAGCCATGGCTGTTGACACAGAAGATGTGGCCATTGTGGGAACATTAGTATTTTCCGTGACAACAACAGGCACTGTTGGGGAAGTAGATTCAGTCGTTGAAAGGAAAGGAGTAGTTGTAGGGAGAGTGACTGTGGTTGTTAAGGGAGTCGTGGTACCAGTGGTGATAATCCTATGAGGTGTGGTGGTTACAGTGGTAGTGGAGACAGTGGTTGTTGCTGTAATAAAAGAACAGGGTTACCAGGTCAGAGCCATACCTGTGGAATTTAAACAGAGCCAAACAAAACCACAAAAATACCAGCAAGCCAAACCAATAGGAAAGTCGGAAAACTGTTTAGAAAGGGAGTCACATGCCTGTGCATTTATAGTCCTTAAGGTGGAACAATAAAATGAAACAAGCAGTCTGCAATGTTAAGAAGTGGGGCTGAACTCATGTGTCACATTCCATGCACCTTTTCTTACTACCATATATTCCATTATCACCAGGTATAATTCTGATGTGGTGGAGTATAATATGGCAGAGGTCGTCATTTACTGACAAGGTAATGGATTATCACAAAGTTCTATCTATTTCTGATGGTCACAGATCTAACTTGTGTGCCTACACATATTTATTAATAGGTATCAGCTGTCCTGAGATGCTAGTATGGTGGCCAATACCAAATACTGTAATCAATATTTATTTGTTGTCATTCATTTTATATTGAATTAATATTGCTAGGCTGCTCAATTTACAAAAAGCATTTTTGAAGTTGCAATACAGTTATATTTGCATATGGCAATATTTATTCATTTTAAGCAATTTTGCCCTGCTCTTCAGCAGGCAAGATTCTCAGAGCAGCTTTGGGGGGGGGGGGGGGGGAGGAGAAAATTGTTCTTTAAAATGGTTGTTAATTGAGATTTACCAGAGAAAAATGTCACAAATTCATTGGGATGTGCAGTCAGTTTCCTGCCCAGAGACTCAAGCAAAAGCAAGAGAGGACACAAGGACAAACACGACTGGTCTTTTGTTGGCAATCATCAGGATGATCAAGTCTGAAGTTAAATTAAAATTTTTCTCCCCACACATTTTCATAAAGGGCTATATTTTATTAGAGCCATTTGCTTCCCTTCAAAACAGTCCTGACCTAAAAATTAAACTATGACAAGGACACTCTGATTATAAATTAGCTTCAGCTCAAGCAATGGTTGAGAGTCAACTGGCAGCCCTAAACTTGTGTTTCAGACTCCTGGAAAGAGAAAAAAAAAGGATAATAATTAAACTCACCTATTTTAACTTGTAGAATCAGGTTTTTTTTAATGTCATTGAACCATCCAGGAACTTCAATACGACAGCAATACGCCCCATTATCTCCGTTATTCACATTTAAAATTGTCAGGGATACATCTCCTCCGGTGATATGTCCGTTTAACTGATACCTTCGTGACTTTCGTGATATCACTTGCATACCATTTGTGCGGAGTATTTCATTACTGCACTTAGAATTTGGGCACTTGTCTTTGCCCCAGCACATGTGAGACAGTTGGTCTCTGTTTGGGACACGGTATGTGCATGGCAGCGTGATGGCCTGGCCCACTACTCCTCTTACCACTGGTTGAGATATAGTGTCCCCTGAGAACAAAGGAGAAAGTGGTCAACAAAACATAAGAACAGCCCCTCTGGATCAGGCCATAGGCCCATCTAGTCCAGCTTCCTATATCTCACTGTGGTCCACCAAATGCCTCAGGGAGCACACAGGACAACAAGAGACCTGCATCCTGGTGACCTCCCTTGCACCTGGCATTCTGACATATCCCATTTCTAAAATCAGATCAAGAATACTTTGCTTCACAATGTAATCTTGTTTTTGTGAAGCAGAGGAATCCATTTCTTGAAAATCTGTATTGAATTTTATTTGTGGTGGCAAAGACACTGACAGTGATTGGTGAGTTGGTTGTGATGGCATGGAACCATCACAACATTCCAACTGCTCAGATAATAAAACTGTCAGAGTATTTGTAGTTCCTCTTCTCCAGGGAAAGGAGAAATTGCCTGTTTGGGCTTAAACTCCATTTAAAAGCAGAAATTAATCTGTTCCAACTTTTGGTGTTGTTACACATTGTAACAATCCTAAAATAGATAACAAAGATCAAGCTATGTAGGTGGTGGCAGGTTAATTTCACATTACATTAACGTTAACATCACATTAATGATGGGTAACCATCCACTTTCTTGTCCAAAAGCTTTTAGTAATAACTATTGTGTTCATAAATAATAATTGGTGAGTATTTTAGTTATATGTGAATTGATTAGTTGTTTTTCTGCTAAGAGTGTACAAAGCAGTTTATAATCAAAGATGAAAGCACATTTTATTTACTGTTCATTGGCTGGCATGCTGACTACTGCCTCTACTGTTGTGAGCTCCCTCTGCAAAGGAAGCTTTGAAAAGAGTATTCCACTTATGTAAGTAAGCTCTACAATTGTGCAGGGAGGTCCACATGACAAAAGTGCTAAGTTGGAATGCTACCCATTGTCTCTGTATAATATTTATAACTAGTTTTCTAATTTAGACATACCCCAAGCAACATACCATACTAAAAAAATGGGCAGCCCAATACTGTTCTGCACTGGAACAGGCAGGCTGGTTGGCCTGCACTGTATCCAGCACAGGGCTGGAGCTGGCTGGCTGCAGCGCAACTCAGGGCAAGGGGAATCAAATGGAACTATTTGGATCTGTGCCACCAAAATAGGTGATGCAGATCCAAGCAGCCCAGCATTAGGCCAGGCCACCTGGGAGGGGGTTAGGATTCAGCCTAAGTGCAGGATCCTGGCTCCACCCCGCTCCTGGACTTGGTCCACCCACGGACCCATCTACCGCCCATCCTCCCCCCACCCCGGAACACCTCCCCTCCTCCCCAGACCCCCACGCTGACTGAGGTCGGCCGGCGCAAATTTACCAGGCTTGCCTCCTCCCACAGTGGTGCAAAAGTGCCTTACATCACTTTTGCGACACGTCTGGGCCAGCACAAGGGACCTGCAAAGGACTTGCACTGGCCCAAATGGGTCTTAGGATTGCACCCTCAGTACAATAAAGTCAACAGTGCTATCAGTACAACAAACATAAGAACAGTCTAGAAACAACCTGCAATCAAAACCAATGGGCAATTTAAAATAGCTGCAAGTCCAGCAGACGTGCAATACAGTAGACATGCAGACTTTGCTTGGCTCTCATTGATTTGGGGTGATGGTGGGAAAGCAGAGACGATATTTTATCAAACAATGTTTGACTTGCTTTGTAAGAGTTCCATGCCTTTCATCCCAGTCCAGTGAAACTGTCATCTGTCACTCCTGAGCTCTAGCCTGCCTGATTTGTTTGTACGTTTCTTGCCTATTTGTCCTTAGCTTTCCTAGCCCTGCAACAATTTTCTTCTGCCACTTGGTCAAGTACATCATCCATACCCAGTTTCCCATTGCCAAGATCCACTCAAATGGAGGCCATGCAATAGTGACTTGAATATACCACTGTAACCAAAGCATGGGGAGGAGGTCAGACTTCCCTTCATGTAACACTTAAATCATAGAGAAAGTGAACCCTTTCATATTTTCCATTTTGCTCAAGGCACAGTAATAAAAGATAGTTGTATGTGCTGGAAACAATTATCATTACCTTCATTGTCTTCAGTGGGTTCAAAGAAGCAAAGGATTTGTAACATTCTGCTGATCTGTCCTTTTATAACCTCCCATCCTCTAGAGCTTGACTACTATTGTATAATGTATGTCTTTCTTGTCCTCTGTTAAGGAAAGTTCTAATATTTTGCTGAGTGCAGGTCATGAGAGTCAGTGCAATGCTTGTGGCTGCTCAAAGACACCTCAGTTCCAAGGCCTGGTTATTGAAGTGGGCAAATGATCCTGTGATTCAAATCCCTATCCAGTTCTGCTATCCCAAAGGGGGCCACCACTTCAAATGCTTTGTCCTTGATTCTGCTGAGCAGCTCTTTGCTGGCTCTGTGAATGACATTTCTTCCTGGCAAGATTCCCAGGTAAAATGCAGAGACAAATCCAAATCAGCCTTCATAATTTTCATGGAACATTCCCCAGGTGACATTAGGACAATGTTGTTTTGCTGTAGGATATGTTATCGGGATGATTTTCCAACTTTTTTATTGCTTCTGCTGTTGGCCCTTGGGGTTTACAAATTCCAGTAATATTCTCATTACCAGATAGGCAAAAAAAATGACTAAGGGTGGGAGCGTGCGGAATCAGCAGGTTGTGAAATCAAAAGCAAGGACATCAGCATTTTCTTGCAAAGCCAAAGTTTACCAGCACGTGTTTCCTTCATGGGATGTAGGATGAAGAGCTGGTAACCTATGTGTGCTATTATGGAAAAACATCCAGTGCACTGCCAGGAATTCATACTTCACATGAATTGTAAAAAATAAAGCTGAGAGGAGGCACATTTAAAGTTGTGGGGGGGGGGGGAAGGACCTTGAACCTAAATAGTAGGTTGTCCAAATCTCCTTATGACTTGCATTGTAGTCTAGAATTATTGCATAGTTCTCTATGGTACAGCCTAGAACTTCAAATTATCATGGAGAGTCCCTCTATTTTTTTCTCATTATAAATTTAATTATAAACATACAAACAGACCAAATTTCACAATTATAACTACAAACTTCTAGAATCTTTATAGCATTGTATTTCACAGAAGATTAAAAAATTCAACCATTGAATTAACAATGGTACCATTGATCAGCCTATTCCTAAAGCTGGCGTCTCTGCCGGCTGCAGCGGTGCCAAAACGGCTCAGCAGTGCTGCCGGCCTTTTGTCCCCTTCCCCTGGGCAAAGCCCCAAGCTCCACAATGGGGTTCCTCAAGTCTGTGCTGGCTATTTTGCCAGCACAGACTTGACAGATTCCGTGTTGGGCCTTCCAGCCTGACACAGACTTCAGGATCCAGCAGACCCCACCCCCTTCCACAACCTGTCCTCCCCCCAACCTGTCCTCCCTTGCCTCGTTCCACCCACTCCACGCCTCTCCCCTCCCCCGAAAATACCTACTGCCAGCAGACGCTACTGGGGCTAGAGGCCCATCTTCTCTGGGTACTACAGACGTGCCTTACGGCATGTTTGCAACACCCAGTGCCAGTATTAAGAGTCTTTAGGATTGGACTCTCGTTCTCCTGATATATAGTTAATACAGGAAGAGCCTGTTTATCTGGGGATTTTACATCCATGGATCTGGCTCAACATGGGTCTCCCAGACTCACATTGGGCCAGACTTGGTCCCACCTGAGTTCTCCGAAGCTCCGGTCCCCTCCAGAGGGCTTTCTGAAGCCCAAAGAGGCCACGTGCATCTGCCTGTGGCCTCTGTGGGCTTCAGGATGGTTCTGAGAGCAAAAAAAAAAAAAAAAAAAGTGACCTTTTTTTTATGTTCAATGGAGTTTACCAAGGGAAACTCCATTGAACATAGTGGGACTTCTGCAAAGGTATGCATAGGTTTGCACTGTAATTTCTCTGACTTCCATATTTCCCCAATTATTTTTAGAAGTAGCCTTCCAGTGTTCTAGCATATACTTACTTTGAAGCTGTTACAAAATACAGTACTGGTTTATGAATATTTGGGGAATAGAATTCTAGAAAAACATGAGGTTGAACATTTTTATTAACTATTGGCACCATTCTGCCATACACCCACTTACATATATCCCCCCCCCCAAGCAAAAAAAAAAAAATCCCAGCCTTATCATTCTGACAATGCCCACTCATTCTTTCACCAGATTTTTATATCTTTTATGGAGATTCCCTCTAGGTTTTGTATCAGTGGGACAGGTTATTCTTGCCATATTATGCCTCCCCACCTGCGCCTGAAGTATTTAGATTTTCATATGTCTATCTTTTAACAGTCTGAACAACATCTCAAGTACTCCTGTCCCCCTACAGCAATGCCTCTGCAGTTTGTATTATGTTATGCTATCCATCACTGGAATGCTGTGCACACAAGCTCATGTTCTATGTTCTTTTCAATCAATGCCGCATGACTGTTATAAGGTGAAAGGAACTTGGGAGGGAGGACAGGGTATAAATGGTATAAATAAAAATCTACCCAACATCGTATATTTATCCTGCATCCCATCTCACATTTCTCACACCTCCAGTTGGACACTAATACACCAGACTGGAAACCTTCATGAGGCTGTGCATTGTTCCAAAATTGCTGCAGGATCGCTTTCCATAGCCACTTCAACCTCATGTACACAAGCCTAACCACTGACAAATACAGGAAGACGTCATCATATTATGTTAATGAAATTTTCTTTCAAATGTGAGACTTACAGTGCAACCTTATGTATGTTTACTTGGAAGTAAGTTCCACTTTGTATTTGTTTTTTCAATTCCAACAAAATGGAAGTAGGTAAATTGCATTTGAGAATGAGAAATGAGAAAAAAATGAAAATGAGAGAAAAATAAATAATGAATCCTCTTTTTCCTAATATGATGATAAACTGAGGACAATGAAAAAAATAAGCACTCACCTATGTAAAGATGAAGCATGATCCAGTGAAGAAGTAACAACTGTGACATGTTTACTGGTCACAAACTCCAACAGTGTCCCATATCGGAATGCTTATTACATCTTAAATACTTCGCAAGTGCTGAGTGAGCCTTGCCTTTTGTAACTTCTCTTTTTTTTAACTCTAAACACGCTAACCTTTTTGCCCCTGTGTTTACAAGGACCAAAACACAGGATTCCCATGACTGACTACACAAATTCTGCAGTCTCCCAGCTCCAAGGTCATCACAAATGTTGAACCAAGTGGGGTGCATGCCCAAGTGGAGTGCAGGCCCATGCCCATCCAGACTTTGGACTAGTGGACCACTATGCAATGGCAACAGTTGCACAAATGTCGTTGTGCTGACACTGCATTTGCTATTGACCCCCCCCCCACCAATGGCTAACATTGACCAGAAGGGGGGAGCTGTCATTAGCCAAACACCAACAGGGAGGCGAAGGGTGGAGGAGGAGGAAGAATTGCCACACAAGTCTCAAGGCTTCTCCTTTTTTCCACCGTTTCCACGAGCAAAGAATTATTAGTATACAGTGGAACCTCTTTAAGCTGACCACCCAAGGGACTGGAGGAAATTGGTCAACACAGGGAGGTGGTCAACATATGGAAAAATATGTAATACTGTACTTATAATATTTTGAGTCTTTATTACAGAGTCTTTATTACAGATATCATGTACAGATATCACGCCAGTGGGTGGGCCTGGCCTGGGATGGGGAGGTACCAGGATCCAGCTCTTAGGCTGATCCTAACCCTCCTCTCTGGAGGCCTGGCCTAGCACTGTGCTGCTCAGATCTGTTCTACCACTTTGGATGGCACAGGTCTTAGTAGTCCCATTCAGGCTGCTGCCATGTTACCCAGGGTAAGGGGAATCCATTCCTCTTGCCTCAGGTTACACCGCAGCCAGCCACAACCCAGTGCCTGGATACAGAGCTGGCCTGCCTGTTCTGGCACAGGTTAGCATTGGGTTGCCCAACATACAGTTAGGTCCTATTTACGTAAGTAAAATGTAAACATAATTAAAATTAGTGCCTTGAAGCCAAGAAGCTGCTTGGACATGTCCAATGGAACTTTTGACTTCTTGGTTGCTTTGCAGCCACTGGATGTGTGTTTGGCTCGGGAAGGAGGTTTGGAATCTGTCATTCACCAACTCCACATCTTCCAGACCTGCTCTCCATCCTGTTTCAGCTTCTCTACTGGTAGGTGGTCAGTCTGTGCCCTCGTAATAGTTGTGCACAGCTTTCTGGATTCTGCGCTGGAGTCTGTGTAACACTTGTGGTGGAGGGGCTTCTGGGTTGACAGGGCTGTCTGGGTGATAGCATACATGGCACTTTGCTGGTGTTTCCCCTGGTTAGAATAGGCCTTAAGACTGTACCAAATTACTGTATATTCTAGCCCACACTGGACCAAGATGTGAGCTTAGAGACAAATCAATTTTGCAGGATTTAGTTGGTCTTCAAAATCTGTTTGATCAGACACAATAGTAGGACAAAATGGGTACATTCACAGTATGACAAACAAGTGGGGTCCTACTTCACCGATCTTCCCTAAAATGGGGTGAGAAACGTGAGGTGCACTATAATTTTAAAACATAAAAAGACAAGCAGTCCTTGAAGATAGCCTAACATTTATTTCAATACTTCCACTCTCTTGCTCTAACAACTCATCATAGAAGTACACAACAACAGTTTTGTAACACTAAGGCCAGAGATAATAGCTTATAAGACAGGGCAGGAGGTCTGGTCTAGAGGATGGAGCCTCTGTTAGCCCGAAGATAACATCGGAAGGTCGCCAGTTTGAGGCCACTGGCAGCTCCATGAATGGTGGTCTTGAAGCATCTGATAAGCTGAGCTGAGTTATTCCACCTGCTCTTTGGTGTGAGCAAAGAAGTGTCTTGGCTGCCCTTCATGAGGGTGGGGGGTATGGACCGCACCGGGTGGCACACTTGAGGGGATGACACCACTGTTGGCCAAAATAGTGAAAATCATGGTGTTTTTGAATAACTCCATCATGTCATATATCATTCAATGTATAATTTAATGCAGAATATGATGAGACAAACCGTGTCAAAATATCTTTATTCTATCAAACATTATGGCCAAATAACCAGAAAAGGAAAACACAACTGCCTTATGTAACAAAAAACCAAAATTTCTTAACTCAAATCTGACCAGTAAGATTGATTGTTCCAAGAGCCGATGAAGTATTATTCTGACACAGCAGGGAACCAATAAGATATTAGCTCCCATTTCTAATACTAATACTATTATTCTTGTTCGTTTGTGTGAGCATCATCAAGTTGGCCACTGGTTTTTTCTGGGGTAATCTGTACTGTTATATATTAAATAAAGTAAATAAAGTTAACAGAGGTTGCGCCACCCCTAGTAATGCCATGGCATTTAGGCTGCACGTATCATAGTGTAATTCATTTTTGTATAGTCTGATATGGGAGAAGGTTCGTCATGGGGGTGGTGCAATGAGTAATTGTGTGTGTGTGTGATGTGTGATGTGTGTGTGTGTGTGATGGGAAAGTATTTTATATCTGCATTTATTTATTTCATTTGTATTCTGTCATTCTTCCATGACATTCTTCTTTCAATCAGGAAGGAAGGAGGGGGGAGGAGCCAGCCAGGAGCCAGCCAGGAGTATAAAGCTAGGCAGGCCATCGCGTGAGGCTCTCTGCAGACGCGTGTGGCCTCTGGGAACCAAGTGCCTCGGGAACTAAGTGCCAGGTAAGGCACAAGAGTTTAGCATCTGGGCGAGGAGAAGGCAAGGAGACCTCTGAGTTTTGGAGAAGGAGAGGAGGAGGAGCAGGAGGAGGAGGTAAGTGTACTCATTCTAACGCTTTGTCTTTCTAACTCCCTGTCTTCTAACCTTAACCTTACCTTTAAAGCAACCTTAAATCAAAATTGAAAGTTAGCATCTAAGGGAGGTACATAGGGCTACTCTGAGCAGGAGCAGAGTCCTACTCGTGAGTAAGAGCAGAGTCCTACTCGTGAGTAAGAGCCCAAGGGTCAGGCATTTAAATCAAAGTTGAAAGTTAGCTGCACCTAAGGTAGCACTTAATCGAAGGAAGGGAGGAGGATAAAGTGGAAAGCAGGTTTTTTCTACTTGTTTAAATTAAACCTATACTTAACCCAGGTTAAACCTAATCTAAGTTAGAACATAAGCTAAACAGGTCAGTAAATTGGGACACAGGATCTAGAGAGCAATAAATAATTAAACAAACCCAAATAAAAACTAGCTTGAGGTTACAAAAACAGTCCAGCCTAAGAGAACAGAACTAGGAGGGAAAGGACCTAGGAAGGGCCAATTCCCAAACCATTAAGAGCCCCATTAGGCTAATCCAAGCAGGAGCCTGCAGAGTAGGTCACGCCCATCAGCAGCCATTTGCCTTCCTGAGCTTTTGTAAACTCACCTGGGAAGGCCAGCCCCCTTTCAATCAGGAAGGAAGGAGGGGGGAGGAGCCAGCCAGGAGTATAAAGCTAGGCAGGCCATCGCGTGAGGCTCTCTGCAGACGCGTGTGGCCTCTGGGAACCCAGTGCCTCGGGAACTAAGTGCCAGGTAAGGCACAAGAGTTTAGCATCTGGGCGAGTTCAGCAGCAGAGCGAGGAGGCCAGGGCCCCATATGCTGCCCTTCCTCTTCCCTTGAGAAGAGGGCTGCTATCCAGTGTACGGTTTTTAAAAGGACCCCTAAATAAAACAACAACAACAAAAAAAAAGCTATGCAGTCAGACAGCCAGCAGCAGGGTGGGGGCTATCCAGTGTTCTGCATCGAGTGCCACATGTATGATTATATGCCTCTGGGGCATAAGTCATGGGTGTGTCCTCGATGCAAGGAGCTCCAGGCTCTCAGGGAACGCGTCCGCTCCCTTGAAGCCTTGGTGGCCGACCTGGAGAAGCGCAGGCAGGCAGAGAAGGACCGTGGGGAGACTTCCGGGGACGATCAGGCTTCGTCCCAACCTCAGGCGTGCAGCTCCTCGGCTGCCCGGGTGGGAAGTCTCGGGACTGGAGGACGTCATCCTGGAGAGGAGGGAAACAATCCCCTAGGGGGGATCCCTTCTCCAGGGGATGGGCCCGTATCCGAGCGCACTCGGGATACTCCTCGGCGGGAGGGGGGTCGGGGGCTTCTTGTAGTGGGGGATTTGATTATTAGAAACATAGAGAGGGGGGTTTGCGACGGATGTGAGGACCGCATGGTGACTTGCCTGCCTGGTGCGAAGGTTGCGGACATCACTTCTCGTCTAGACAGGCTGGTAGACAGTGCTGGGGGAGAGGTAGCGGCTGTGGTGCATGTCGGCACCAACGATGTGGGCAAGTGTAGCTGGGAGGTCCTGGAGGCCAAATTTAGGTTTTTAGGCAGGAAGCTGAAAGCCAGGACCTCAAAGGTAGCATTCTCTGAAGTGCTACCTGTTCCACGCGCAGGGCCAGCTAGGCAGGCGGAGATCAGGGGTCTCAATGCGTGGATGAGACGGTGGTGTAGGGAGGAGGGGTTTAGATTCGTTAGGCACTGGGGAACGTTTTGGGACAAGCGGGGCCTGTACAAGAGGGACGGGCTCCATTTGAACCAGAATGGAACCAGACTGCTGGCGCATAACATTAAAAAGGTGGCAGAGCAGCTTTTAAACTGATCCCTGGGGGAAGGCCGACAGGAGCCGAGGGGCATCCGGTTCGGGACTCCTCATCCCTATGGGATGAGGATGGGGAGGTTAGAGAACAACAAGACAAAGGCAGGGTAGGAGAAGAAATTGGGAAAGGTAGGGTGATGGGATGTGATAGACGGTTTGGCACACTGAGAGGATGCGGGGACAAAGGAGCGAATAAGCAGCCCATCCTGGGGCATTCCGTGTATAAATGCTTTTATGCGAATGCCCGAAGTCTACGAGCAAAGGTGGGAGAACTGGAATGTCTGGTGACAAGGGAAAATATTGACATAGTGGGCATAACGGAAACCTGGTGGAATGCGGAGAATCAGTGGGATACTGCAATCCCGGGCTATAAACTCTACAGGAGGGACAGGCAGGGGAGTGTTGGAGGTGGGGTGGCCCTTTATGTTAAGGAAGGGATAGAATCCAGCAAAGTAGAGATTGAAGGTGGGTCCGACCCCACCGTAGAATCTCTGTGGGTTAAATTACCAGGCTTGTGCAGCGATGTAATACTGGGGGCGTGCTATCGTCCTCTAGACCAGAAATCGGATGGGGACCTTGAAATGAGGAAACAGATCAGGGAGGTGACAAGGAGGGACAGGGTTGTAATCATGGGGGACTTCAATTATCCTCATATTGACTGGGTCAATTTGTGTTCTGGTCACGATAAGGAAACCGGATTTCTTGACGTGCTAAATGACTGTGGCTTAGATCAGCTAGTCACGGAGCCCACCAGAGGACAGGTGACTCTGGATTTAATTTTGTGCGGTACGCAGGACCTGGTTAGAGATGTAAACGTTACTGAGCCATTGGGGAACAGTGATCATGCTGCGATCCGTTTTGACGTGCACGTTGGGGGAAGAATACCAGGCAAATCTCTAACAAAAACCCTTGACTTCCGATGGGCGGACTTCCCTCAAATGAGGAGGCTGGTTAGAAGGAGGTTGAAAGGGAGGGTAAAAAGAGTCCAGTCTCTCCAGAGTGCATGGAGGCTGCTTAAAACAACAGTAATAGAGGCCCAGCAGAGGTGTATACCGCAAAGAAAGAAGGGTTCCACTAAATCCAGGAGAGTGCCCGCATGGCTAACCAGCCAAGTTAGAGAGGCTGTGAAGGGCAAGGAAGCTTCCTTCCGTAAATGGAAGTCTTGCCCTAATGAAGAGAATAAAAAGGAACATAAACTGTGGCAAAAGAAATGTAAGAAGGTGATAGGGGAGGCCAAGCGAGACTATGAGGAACGCATGGCCAGCAACATTAAGGGGAATAATAAAAGCTTCTTCAAATATGTTAGAAGCAGGAAACCCGCCAGAGAAGCGGTTGGCCCTCTGGATGGTGAGGGAGGGAAAGGGGAGATAAAAGGAGACTTAGAGATGTCAGAGAAATTAAATGAGTTCTTTGCATCTGTCTTCACGGCAGAAGACCTCGGGCAGATACCGCTGCCCGAACGGCCCCTCCTAACCGAGGAGTTAAGTCAGATAGAGGTTAAAAGAGAAGATGTTTCAGACCTCATTGATAAATTAAAGATCAATAAGTCACCGGGCCCTGATGGCATCCACCCAAGGGTTATTAAGGAATTGAAGAATGAAGTTGCAGATCTCTTGACTAAGGTATGCAAATTGTCCCTCAAAACGGCCACAGTGCCAGAAGATTGGAGGATAGCAAATGTCACGCCTATTTTTAAAAAGGGAAAGAGGGGGGACCCGGGAAACTATAGGCTGGTCAGCCTAACATCCATACCGGGTAAGATGGTGGAATGCCTCATCAAAGATAGGATCTCAAAACACATAGACGAACAGGCCTTGCTGAGGGAGAGTCAGCATGGCTTCTGTAAGGGTAAGTCTTGCCTCACAAACCTTATAGAATTCTTTGAAAAGGTCAACAGGCATGTGGATGCGGGAGAACCCGTGGACATTATATATCTGGACTTTCAGAAGGCGTTTGACACGGTCCCTCACCAAAGGCTACTGAAAAAACTCCACAGTCAGGGAATTAGAGGACAGGTCCTCTCCTGGATTGAGAACTGGTTGGAGGCCAGGAAGCAGAGAGTGGGTGTCAATGGGCAATTTTCACAATGGAGAGAGGTGAAAAGCGGTGTGCCCCAAGGATCTGTCCTGGGACCGGTGCTTTTCAACCTCTTCATAAATGACCTGGAGACAGGGTTGAGCAGTGAAGTGGCTAAGTTTGCAGACGACACCAAACTTTTCCGAGTGGTAAAGACCAGAAGTGATTGTGAGGAGCTCCAGAAGGATCTCTCCAGACTGGCAGAATGGGCAGCAAAATGGCAGATGCGCTTCAATGTCAGTAAGTGTAAAGTCATGCACATTGGGGCAAAAAAATCAAAACTTTAGATATAGGCTGATGGGTTCTGAGCTGTCTGTGACAGATCAGGAGAGAGATCTTGGGGTGGTGGTTGACAGGTCGGTGAAAGTGTCGACCCAATGTGCGGTGGCAGTGAAGAAGGCCAATTCTATGCTTGGGATCATTAGGAAGGGTATTGAGAACAAAACGGTTAGTATTATAATGCCGTTGTACAAATCGATGGTAAGGCCACACCTGGAGTATTGTGTCCAGTTCTGGTCGCCGCATCTCAAAAAAGACATAGTGGAAATGGAAAAGGTGCAAAAGAGAGCGACTAAGATGATTACGGGGCTGGGGCACCTTCCTTATGAGGAAAGGCTACGGCGTTTGGGCCTCTTCAGCCTAGAAAAGAGACGCTTGAGGGGGGACATGATTGAGACATACAAAATTATGCAGGGGATGGACAGAGTGGATAGGGAGATGCTCTTTACACTCTCACATAATACCAGAACCAGGGGACATCCACTAAAATTGAGTGTTGGGCGGGTTAGGACAGACAAAAGAAAATATTTCTTTACTCAGCGCGTGGTCGGTCTGTGGAACTCCTTGCCACAGGATGTGGTGCTGGCGTCTAGCCTAGACGCCTTTAAAAGGGGATTGGATGAGTTTCTGGAGGAAAAATCCATTATGGGGTACAAGCCATGATGTGTATGCGCAACCTCCTGATTTTAGGAATGGGTTAAGTCAGAATGCCAGATGTAGGGGAGAGCACCAGGATGAGGTCTCTTGTTATCTGGTGTGCTCCCTGGGGCATTTGGTGGGCCGCTGTGAGATACAGGAAGCTGGACTAGATGGGCCTATGGCCTGATCCAGTGGGGCTGTTCTTATGTTCTTATGTTCATGACAGAACTGAAGCCTCCTGGGAAGTTGTGGGAAGCCTCCACATCTGTTTTGGCTTCAGCAAGATAGCTGTGCCTTCAGGCCATATATTCTAGGTATTTTTAATAGGTTAGATTGTATTTTTATATTATCATCTCTATATGTTTCCAGTGCACTACTGAGAGGCAGGTAGAAATATCAGAAATTTGTAAAAGCACTACTATATACTTTCCCAAGAAAATGTGTGAGCAGTGAATCAGCTGTAGAGCTCATGGGTGCATATATGCTTTTCCTCAGCAACCATGAAGAATCCAAGAACTGTTCTATAAGGAAAAGCATTTAAAAGCATGCCTTATCTCCTGCTTTTATTCAACCCTCCTGTTGATCTATGACTGTAATTTTCTTCTCTATCTTTTACATCAGCCTTGTTCAGGAAAGCTTCCAACTGGGGTTGTTGGACTTATTGTGCTGTTACTTATTTGTGGTTCTTTTTGTAGGTTTTTCTTTACCTTGGATTTATAGAGTAAAACTCTGAAATCTCTTGGTCTTCAGGAATTAGAAAGTAAGAGTCTAACAGTAAATCTCAAAGCGGTAAGTCCAAGTACTTGGAGCACCCTCTGTGAATTATAAACTTTTTTTTCTTTTTTTAAAAATTATATTTCTTCTGAAACAACATACCAAAACAATCAATAAACACACTCAAACAACAGGCACCATAAACAGCAACAGAATGAAACTGATTCAGATGATATTTGAGAATGCCTGAGGAAAACACCTGTAACAAGTTAGAGCAGGGGTGTCCAAACCCCGGCCCTGGGGCCACTTGCGGCCCTCAAGGACTCCCAATCCGGCCCTCAGGGAGCCCCCAGTCTCCAATGAGCCTCTGGCCCTCCAGAGACTTGCTGGAGCCTGTGCTGGCCTGATGCAACTACATTCAGTGTGAGAGCTAACTGTTCAACCTCTCGCATGATCTGTGGGATGATGGCTCCCTCCACTGCTTGCTGTTTCACGTCTGTGATGCAGCAGCAAAGGAAAGGTTGGCCTTGCTTTGTGCAAGGTCTTTTGTAGGCCTTGAGCTATTGCAAGACCTTCATTCATTCATATAAGTTCCATCTCTAATATATTCATTTATGTAAATTTATTCAAATTTGAAATTAATTATTAATTAAATTAATTATTTTTTTCCCCGGCCCCTGACACAGTGTCAGAGAGATGATGTGGCCCTCCTGCCAAAAAGTTTGGACACCCCTGAGTTAGAGCATTGTGTTCTCTCTGAAGTGCCAAGATAGTTGAGCAGTTGTTAATGCCAGGCTCGCTATTATGAACTTACCTTTATGCAGTCTTATCCTGCCCCACTGTCCCTGCAAAATCCTCAGTTCTCTTACCGTGTTACCCTTTTGCTCTGAATTTATCTGTGTGCATTTTATTATTAGCAAAGCTGAAACTAAATCCTGAAAAGACAGAGGTACTCCAGATCAAGAAATTCTCAATGCAGGTACTAAATCAAGTACCCTCTTTGAACAGGGTTGCACTCCCCATACAAGAACAGGCACGCAGCTTGGGAGTTCTCTTAGACTCTCAGCTCTCTCTGGAGAACCAGGTGACAGCAGTTGTTCAAGTGTGTTCACCCAGCTTAGGCTGGTGCGCCAACTGAGAGCATACTTGAGCCGTTCAGACCTAGCTACAGTGACTCATGCTTTAGTAACTTCAGAACTGGACTACTACAATGCACTCTACATGGGGCTATCCTCTAAAACAATTCGGAAACAGCAATTAGTGCAAATCCAGTGGCTTGAGTGGTTGCGGGGGACACAGGATATGACTCAACTGGACCACTGTTTCATTAGCTACATTGGTTGCCCATTTGCTATGGATCCCAATTCAAGGTGCTAGTCCTAATATTTAAGGCTGTCCATGATCTGGGTCCTTGCCCCTGGGGGCTGGGGGATAAGAATAGGCCCTCGGTTTGGCTGTACTTGTCGTGAGGTGACTAAACAGCCACTGGGTAGATGGGACTCGTCCGCCTGGGAAGGCAGCTCATCTGAGAGAAGGAAAACTCTGATCCCAAACCTCCACTGCCTTGTGGCTACATCCAGTTATGGAAAAGGCTTCAGGAGTCAACCTCGAGGCAAAATCTGGAGCCAGAGTTCCTGAGGCAGTTCATGGCTGAACACAGTCACGTTCTGGCAACTCCTGCGACACCGCTGGAACCAACCGTATTGGCTTCTGCCTTTCCATTGGACCATTTCAGTTATGTGGAGAGGGGGGATTTGCTACATGGGTAACAGCCTATCCTCCATACCTACTTTACCCAGGCTTCGCGCACCGGAGAGGACACTCTGTTCCAGAACCACCATTCAGAGTGCGATACCATAGTCTTCCAAGACTGAAGGATCTGGGTCCAGGCTATCTGAAAGACCGCCTCCTTCCATACATTCAAGCCCGTCCTCTTAGATAACCTGAGAGAGCTCTGCTACAAATGTCACCTTTGTCCCAGCTGAGAGGGGTGGCAGCTCAGGGGCAAGCCTTCTATGTAGTGGCAACCCAACTATGGAATTCCCTCCCAGGGGAATTGAGAACTACTCTTTCCCTCAATGCTTTTCAGCAAGGGCTCAAAACATACCTGTTTTGTCTGGCATTTGGCTGCTGAGTGGATATTTGCTCTCTATGCCTCTGAAATACAACTGCGACTTGACTGCGTGTCTGGACTAACTTGTTCCCCATTGACCCAATAAGAATTGTTAGTTTTTTACTCTGTTCTGGTTACATTTCACTATGTAATGTGAAAATGTTTTTAATGCCTTATTTGATATTTTTACCACTTGCTATACTTTGTACTTGATTATAAAGCTTTGTTAGCCACCTTGGGCATTTGCTTTGGCTTGGGAAAGGCGGGATATAAATTTCTTATATAAATAATAAATAAAAATAGGGCAGCTGCAGCAGGCAGGCTCCAGATCAGCTTAAACATTATAATTCCCTCACGGAGGCAACTAGAAAGCATTTCTGCATGACCGCATGCAGAATAGTCTTTTTCTGCTCACCATCTCTTGATTCTAGTGCACCACCTGAAACTACTATAACCTCTAGTTTTGCTACTATGAGAACTTCCATGGCTGGATTCCCTCCAAGAACGAAAGGAGTATTCTGCCCCATGCAAAGGGTCCTTGCAAAAGCAGAAGGGTAAGCAAGTGGAACACTCCTCCTGTTCTCAGAGGGAACCTGAGGTCATAGGGTATGCACATAGAGTGTTCACAGCACTCTGGATGCCTCTCTATGTAGTACATAGAGATGCCTCTCTACGATTCTCTTCTGCTTTCTGCCTCACAAGAGGCTCATATGCATCTCTTGACTCTGGAGACCGCTAGATTTTTTGTTTTCTAGAAATATAGAACATGAAGAGAATATCCTTTGTTTCTAACAGCAACCCTGGGCGCATCTGAAGTCAGCACCTAGTACCCAGCTAGGCTAATCACCTTAAGTCTGCACAACTCCTCCTGCATGCCCTATTAAACCACACCATGCCCAGCTTCTTCCTCCTCAGCCTTCCCTCCCCTGCCCTTTTTTATTTGTGTTTTTTTTTTTCCCTTGGCATCCTGCCTGAATATGAGCTCTGGAGTTGGAGAACTCAAAAGCTTTCTGTTTAAGACTTTGGTTCATTTTGATTTTTCCTAATAAAGGTATCCCCAGATCTTGGTATTTGCATTTTTTCTAACAGCTCATCGTAATTAGCTACAATTTGTAAGAACTGTGCTTGTAGATGAAACAAATAAGTGTGTAATGTGTGGATCTACCTGGATGCTACAATCCCAAAATGCCTTTCCCAACTGATTTAAATGAAAATAAGGACAAATCCTAATATGATAAATTTGTTGGAATTTCCCTGGATATATTCTTGTCTTTCACTTCCTTGTTTATTATTTTTTTTTAATGACATACATCCCCATTTACTTTAGGTGAATCATATAGTGACAGATAACATGAACCACTTCGCTCATCCTTGCATGCATGCTTACATCCTGGAAATTGCCATCTAAATTAAATGAGCAAAATTGGTTTTCTTAAAGAATTTTTCTGGAGGCAGAGTTGTATCTCTTTCAAACACATACAGGGCTCCACTCGGTCTTTTCTCCCACCCCAAAAGATCAGAGGCTTGTCTTTTCATGGCCTAAACCAGCCATTTTCAACCACTGTGCCATGGCACATTGGTGTGCCATAAATGGTCCACAGGTGTGCCACAGGAATTTGGGGGGAGGTCATTTATTAGTAGGGCCAATGGGAGATGTGAGCCCCCCACTGACAGCATGGTGCGCTTTGTCGATTGTCAAAAACCCAGTTGTGTGCCTTGACCATTTTAGCACCTTGTCAGTGTGCCATGAGATGAAAAAGGTTAAAAAATCGCCTAATGTTTAATGGCCTAAATGTTTACTGTGCGTGACTGTACAACGATTTGGTTGTGTGGGGTAAGGATGAGGCTCCACACCAGAAAAGCTTGTGCAGCTTCATTAATTGTGCAGCATATTTTGGGAGCCTCTACAGGAAATAATGAGGAAATGGTGGGGACATGTAAATTTCAGTGACACTCAAGTCAACCACTAACATTGCACGTCTGTGGGAGCCTTCAGAATGGCTTGACAAACATAACCCCAGGGCCTGGATAATCTGCGCTACTGATTGGACAGCTTGAGTGTGATATTCACACTATTCAGGACGACCTCAGAGCTCAAAGCGCACACAGAGAGAGCAACATTTCTAGTTTCACACATCCCAACAACAACACAAAGCCCTTGAATTAGCAGCTTGAATTAATTAATCCCCAGAGAGTTGCTGACATTTTTTTGAAACACTGTAATTTAAATAGATCTGCAGAAGCACACACTGAGCAATGGTATTTTTCTTAGACTTTTTATTTGAAATTATTTTCAAAACATTCCTATATAGAGAAATGGTAGACAGAGCTGAGGTAAAACAGAGGGGAAGGGCCTAGGTGAGTAGGAGGGCCTCAAATGCTCCAATCACAATCCAGCTGCCTCTGGAACTGTAATAATTGGCCGATACAATATTTGAGTTCTTTTGCAACATAATAGGAAATGAAATTACTTCAGGTGTTTTCACAGTAATTCCCTTTGCATTCAACAAACAAAGCATGGAACATGGTATTCAAATCTAAGCATGGTACTACATAGCTGACAAAAAGTGCTGGGCCTCTCTGCACCAGCTAATCCTTCCATGTGATTTGTAGCAGTAAATACTCTGAATAGCTTGCACCATTATCGGCACCTAATAACATAACCTTGCTTAATTTGCTGAGATTTTTTAGTGCCAAAATTACATAATACATCATCCCGGCAGCAATTTTCTGAAGCCTAGAACTGTGCAGAAAGACGTCAGCTGAAGCTATGACTATGCTAAATTAAGCATTGTGTGACACACACATTCTGCTCCATATTTAACCAGAGTGCTTAAAAAAAGCAGATAAGTAACCAGAAAACTGTCTCTGCACTTATGAGCTCTTGATCTATGCTTTCTGAGCAAAATTCATTTGCAACATGCACAAAATCAAAAAAGAGCCAAGGCAATTTGTTTGGCAAATTGGCAATTGGCAAACAGAGATGGCCAGTCTGCAGCAACAGAGTAGGAGGTAGTGGCTTGTAAGGCAGGAACAGGAGGAATAGGCTCTGGTGCAGAGCGCAAACTCTTCATATATCTCTCTGGCACTGCTGCTGACTCTATGATGCAGAGTAGGCTAGAAGTTAAAAGCACACCAAGGGGATGCATCTATACTGAAGCTCATATTGCAGAAGCACTGTCTTGGAATGGGGGCTGACATGCAACACTCATCCAAATGTTTGGCATCCTAGAACCGGAATGTGCATGTTGTTTCACTGAGAATTCCTTGAAATTCATTCAGCTCCAAGTTACACCTCTTCTCTTACTGAGGCTGCGATCCTGTACACACTTTCCTGGGAGTAAGCCCCACCGCATCCAATGAGACTTCTGAGTAGAAAGGCATAGGCTTGTGCTGTTAGTCATGCAAGATAAATTGGCCAGTTCATAGTGTTCTTCAGTTCATCTCATAAATATTTTCCTCTGCATATATTCGAGGTCCCTGAATTCCTCCAATTTCTGAGTTTGAGAAAGCCACCTGACTGTTAAAAACAATGTTAAATGAGACACAGATGAGAAAAGGAAGAAGTCAAGCTATGTGATATTTGTAATAGGAATGATGTAAGAGTTACTATCAGCTAGTTTTTGCCATGGTTTTGCAATATCTAATATGGTGTGTACTGCTCAACCCACTTTAGTTTTCCAGCGGTTTCTGCCTCTGTGCTGATCATTTTCAATTTGTGTCTGCAGAAGGCAGGCCTTTCAACAGGTTGCCACCAAGCATAGCCCACCTGCTGAATATGGTACTTGATGCAAGGCAGGTGCTTAAAAAACCCCAAGTTCTGCTGTCTGCCTAGGACTGTAAAAGATGGGGGGGGGATTCAAGTACGTGCCAGCCCACAATAAAAATGTCTGCCAATTTGCTTAATAGGTCTAATTTGTCATCTTTTATTCTGGTTAATAAGAGAGCCCACTAATCACTGCATTTGTAATATAAAATGTAGAACATACACCAACTGCAGTATAATCTTTAGTATTTGTCCACATGATTCAAATTTTTAAGTAATTCAGTGGAAAACAACATTTCCCAAGTTCCTAGTGCAACTGGGTGCTTCCCTTGAATGCGTGTGACAGCATTCAGACCTTAAGTACAAGGTTACATTCCTACAAGCTTTCCCCACTGCCCCATCCTTTCCGTCCATTTTGGGAATGGTTGGCAGGTAGGGCTTCAAGAGGGACTGATTAAGAACGGCTGTGGGATGAAAGAATATGAAAAATTTGATTTCTAAACCCCCCAAAACTCAATTTTTTCACCATTACTAGACATACTCATGACTACAACAAATAAACAGACAAAAGTTTTTTTGTCTTTATATTATATAAACTTTATGTTATAAACTTTAATGTTTCTTTGTGTTATAGACAAAGATTGTGAAGTATATGTAATTTTTTATTTAAAAGTTGCTATCCCACCTTTCAAAAAAAAAAAAAATGAACAAGATAGCAGTACAAGCAGTCTATAAAAATTATGGCCAGACTCCAAAGAGCTAATCTGTGTGTCCAGGACTTGGACATGCCCAGTAGTATTTTTTTTCTTAATTTTTTTATTTCAGCAGCAGACTTCTATGCTGTTTTGCAGTCCATTTCTGAAAGTTGTTTCAGTTTCAAAAGTGAAATTGCTCCTATCTGCCTCTCACATTTTTCCCCAAGTGGAACTAGAAAGGGGCAGCTGCTGTTGGCCCAAAGCCCCATGGAACAAGTTGCACTGTTTTTTGGATCCTAAAAGATGAACATCTGGCAACCTTACATAGGGGGCAAATTATTGAATAACTGCAAACATGTAATACTAGTGGTAG
The DNA here is from genome assembly GCF_035046505.1 of Tiliqua scincoides. Lineage (NCBI taxonomy): Eukaryota > Metazoa > Chordata > Lepidosauria > Squamata > Scincidae > Tiliqua > Tiliqua scincoides. The sequence goes on from NC_089822.1 coordinate 197,707,265, forward strand.
TCTTTCTAAGTCCAGCATTACAATTAATTTTACCATACTTACAGGAAGTTGTGGAATGATCATAGTGTGCAGTCTTCCTAGTATGAAAGCAGAACGAACAATAGTTACCTTGTGGAATGAGCCATCTTCTGCTTCTTGCGTAGATGCCCTGAAAGATGTTGAAAACAACAAAAAGATCTCAAAATTAAAATTACCATTTTATTGCGCAACAGTCGGGAAAGCTATTTGGGGCTATTTGGCACTTTCTAAACATTTTAAAATGGATTCCCAGTATCCTATCTGGTGTGCTTCCTGGGGTATTTGGTGGGCCACTGTGAGATACAGGAAGCTGGACTAGATTGGGAGTATAGCCTGATCCAGCGGGGCTGTTCTTATGTCCTTATGTTCTTATGGATTATCAGTATCTGCGGGGGAGAGGTCCAGAACCCCAGCCTAAATATGAGAACCACTACTTTAAAAGCTGCCTTTTACTAAGGAAGGAGGTGTAACTTTAAAGGTCACTTAAGTTCCTCTACAGTTCATTAAATAGTAATCAAAGCAAAATATTCCTGAGAGAAGGCACAAGAAAGCAGAGACATTGAGGCAGGGCCTCACCAGACCCAAAAAGGGGGGGGGGGGAAACAAAGCCCAATAACCCAACAAAATTTTTAAAACATTTTCCTTGCCTTTCTGACTGCTCCTTTCTTCTCTAGCACAGTCAGGGAGATTAAACAGCATGCACATGTACACGCACACACTCTATAATAGAGACGGAAGCAGCCAGCAGCTGATTTGCTGTAACCACAGCTGGCTTCCAATGAAAAATAACTGGCAGGGTTCCTGTGTCAGCAATCTCTGAGGAGGCAGCAGGAAGAGTTGCCTCCAGCAGGTTAGGCTGTAATCATGGGAGCCTTCCAGTTAAAATAAAAAGCAGGGTGGTTGGCTTCCAATCAAAAAACAGCAGGATGCTTGCATCAGCAAGCTCTGGGGAGGCAGCAGGAACAGTTGCCTCAGCTCTGTTTAAAAAAGCCATGAATAAAGCAGGGAGTCTGTGCAAATGACTGCTCTATATAGCACCAAAAGAGGCAGATTTCCAGTTGCCACAAGGGGATTGGGGTGTGTAACTGAGCTCTCCCTAGCTCTCAGTGGGAGAAGAAGAGGGTTTCTTTATTTTTGGAGGGGGGGAAGAGTGTGTGTTTCAGAAATGAAGCTTAAGGGACATGGAGTGGGGAAGAGTGGGTGTATATTGCCTTCCTGGGCCTGGACCTCCCCACACATCACTGCAAGAGAGGTCGAGATGGGATTGCTAAGCAGTGAAAAGATTAGGAGGAAGTGACTCTTTCTAGGGCTTCATGCAAATAAATGCTCCATTGCAAAGATGCATACTTTTGCAGTCTCCTTTTGTTTCAAGTACAACTTAGAGAGAGAGAGAGAGAGAGAGAGAGAGAGAGAGAGAGAGAGAGAGAGAGAGATTGACTGAAAATAAATACTTACATGTTAGGATCAGCGGAGTGACAGTGACTAATAATACTGCAAATATGCCAATGCCAATATATACACCAGTCCTAGTTCTTTCTGTCTTCCTGGGTTCTTTTAGCAGTTTTGTAGAAAATAAAGAAGTGTTCTGCAAAAGCACAAACATTCAGAAGTGACTACCAGAGCAGTAATTTTGTACGTAGTATAAAATTCACCATCAAAACAATGCAAGCCCTTTACTTCAACATATTCGAGACTTCCCTACAAGCAACCCATTCAGCCAAAGTTCGTTAAAAATGGAATAGTGTTTTGAGGAAAACCAATTATCAGACTTGAATTTCCAGTTGCAAAAATATTTATTAAAATTCAGTTGAAACCAGGATCTTAATTAAGGGGTTTCAGGACATGCACAAGGTCTACTGAGACCTAAATCTGGGTGGGAAACCCTGAAAGCCAATGAATGATTCCCATTTCTGACTCCCCAGAGATACTCAGATTGTCCTGAAACATTTATTGCTTTCACCAGATAATGACCCCCAAACAACAACATGAATTCACTGCCACACAAAACCATGGAACAGCTTGGTGCCTTTGTGGCAGATTGGCTCTTTTAACTCCAACCCAGTTAGGAGTTAAAAAAAAGGAAATGGGGTCCGCAGTTTGGAGCTTAAGAAGATCCCTTGTTAGCTACAGACCCTGGTTCATCATGCAGTTGCTGATGTGGTTTTGTCAAATCTCTCTGCAAATAATTGCATCTCTGGAGGTTCTGTTTCTTTTACCACAAAGGCTCTGCCATGGTTATCTGAACCAGGAATCACAGCATGAAACAGCAACTGTTGGTTGACTATGCGATTTCCATCTGTGTTCAAGAGATGTAGCATTTCAACCAAACCTCACTCAACAGGTTTCTCAACTGACAGACATTTTCTGCTTCAGGTAAACCTGCACTGAAGTTGTAACTGGCATTTTGACCTGGCATAAGGTTCATACCCTGGCTCCTTTTAAGTTTGTCAGACTTAAAAGGAGTCAGGGTTTGAACCTTGTGCCAGGTCAAAATGCCGGTTATTTGGTATGTAAAAAAACCAGAGGGGATCCAGGACAAGTATCTGCCAAATTCAGATTCCTCAGTTGAGAGAGAGAGAGAGAGAGAGAGAGAGAGAGAGAGAGAGAGAGAGAGAGAGAGAGAGAGAATGATTTGTCCTGTTGGAAATCAGTTTGAGTTTGTCATTTTGCTCAGGGTCTAATTGAGTGGTATGCTTAAGGGCAGATCAATTTTCCTCATATCAAAGGGTGGGTTACATGCTGTGGGTGGGTGGGTTCCATAAATTGTTCAAAATGAAGTCTTACTGGCATAAGCAGTATATAAATACTGATGATGAAGATGAGGAGGAGGAGCAGAAGGTTCAAAGGAGTAAGGATGGGCTGGAGGCAGGACTAGGGGAAAACAGAATGACAGGCAAGACTCTGCAGACTATACACACCCAGGATAGAGGGGCTGTCAGCTCAAACCATTTCTAAGCCAATCAGCTCCAGCCTAAAGAGAGCCCCCACTGAGCCCTGCCATTCCTCCCAGAAAGTTCCCATTCTTTGGTATAGAGAGGATCCATGGGGGCAGCCATCCTTGAGGAATTCTCAGTGACAGGAGCTTCAGGAACAAGATTCAAATCTGGCAGTGTGTATGAGTCAGACTGTAATAATAGACTACATGCAGCACATATAGGTATGGCATATTCTCTTGGCAGGAATAGAGCCCAACTGGCCTTATCCTACCCTTCTCATTAAACTCTTTCTGTGGGAGGAAGTTAAGGAAGCAGGGGCCCCCAACAGCATCACAGTGAACTTATGTACTGCAGCGAGTCATGGACTCTTCGCTCACAACAGGAGAGGAAACTGAACGCTTTCCACATGCGCTGCCTCCGACGCATCCTCGGCATCACCTGGCAGGACAAAGTTCCAAACAACACAGTCCTGGAACGAGCTGGAATCCCTAGCATGTATGCACTGCTGAAACAGAGATGCCTGCGTTGGCTTGGTCATGTCGTGAAAATGGATGATGGCCGGATCCCAAAGGATCTCCTCTATGGAAAACTCGTGCAAGGAAAGCACCCTACAGGTAGACCACAGCTGCGATACAAGGATATCTGCAAGAGGGATCTGAAGGCCTTAGGAGTGGACCTCAACAAGTGGGAAACCCTGGCCTCCGAGCGGCCCGCTTGGAGGCAGGCTGTGCAGCATGGCCTTTCCCAGTTTGAAGAGACACTTGGCCAACAGGCTGAGGCAAAGAGGCAAAGAAGGAAGGCCCATAGCCAGGGAGACAGACCAGGGACAGACTACACTTGCTCCCAGTGTGGAAGGGATTGTCACTCCCGAATCGGCCTTTTCAGCCACACTAGATGCTGTTCCAGAACCACCATCCAGAGGGCAATGCCATAGTCTTCTGAGACTGAAGGTTGCCAACATCTTGGAGGCAGATACGGGTTAGGACTGTACCAAGAGATGTAATGACTCTACCAATCTGCACAGAAGGACCAGGGATACTTGCCTTTGCTTGAGATGCTGGAGACTCTGACCTGGAAGTCCATCTTGGTTCCAAAGAAAATCCAGATTCAGTGGACTGTGTAATGGCAACTGAAGAAAGTGAAGATAAAGTGACACATTCATTCGTGCTCTTGTTTTAAAGTAGAGCATACCTGAGCGTCCACTGGATTCTTTTCAGATTTAATTTATTCTCTCTCAAGTGTTTCCTTCCAAGCATTTCACCAGCATTTAATTTCTTTTTACCACACGTTTCACTACATTTTCTCCCAATTCTCACTGCTAAGCTCCTTTTTTTTCTTATTTGTACTGGCAGAGAGAATGGAAATTAGAGTACAGTCTTGCCCTTCTGGTTACAGTACTCCAAGAATAATGAATAATATGCAGAAAATAAACTAACATTACAATCTAACCTGCTAACTGGGTAAGAGGCACTTTTTAAGTAGGTGCTCTTCTTTTATTTAGCGGGGGGAGAGTAACTGGCCCTCCTCACCCCAGCACTGTCTTTTCTAGTGGCTGTCTGCTGGTGTTCTTTTGCAACCTTTTAGATTGTGAGCCCTTTTGGGACAGGGAGCCGTTGGTTTGATTTTCTCTGTAAACCACTTTGTGAACTTTCCGTTGAAAAGCGGTATACAAATACTGTTAATAATCTGATACATTATGCTCCTAGGAAAGTGTGTATAGGGTTATAGCTGTAGATGGCACTTTGTGCAGGTATTAGTAAACCGCTTTGAATTCAGAAGCATTGCTTACTTCCATAGAGGACTGAACTTTTAGCCTTTTGAACCAATATGAGTCAAAAATTAACTCTTAAGGGATGATTACCAGAGTGACCCTATCTGAAATTATGATTTGGCCATCGTTTCTTAAAGTTTTCCTACATTTATTTTTGTCCCACCTTTTTTTCAATAGAATTCTGAGCAGAATATGAGTCAAGCCGCTCCTCCCACATTTTATCCACAGAACAATCCTGTGAGTAGATTAGGCCAGTGGTTCTCAAACATTTTAGCAGCAGGAGCCACTTTTTAGAACGGCAATCTGTTGGGACCTACTGGAAGTGATGTTATTAACCTGGAATTGGTGTCATGGCCAGATATTATGTCATCAGGCAAGAAAATTTTTAATACCCCCATACGACTAAATTCAGTAAGTAAATTAAAAGTTTACAATAAATTTGTTTAAAAATTTGCTGTCCTGTTAAAAAAAAGTTTCCCAAACATTCCAAAGGCAGCAATCCTATTCACACTGACCTGGGATTAAGCCCTATTGACTATCATTGTTAAAGACATATCCATGTTAAAGGTACAGATCTGTTGCATTTTCCCAAATATTGTCACATACTATGGTAGCATCAAGTCTAATCTATGTAAAATAAAATACAACTTGAAATGTATGGGGACCCACCTGAAATTGACTTGCAACCCACCTAGTGGGCCCCAACCCACAGTCTGAGAAACACTGGATTAGTCCATAAGAACATAAAAAGAGTCCCACTGGATCAGGCCAAAAGCCCATCTAGTCCAGCTTTCTGTATCTCACAGTGGCCCACCAGATGCCTCAGGGAGCACACAAGGCAACAAGAGATATGCATCCTAGTGCCCTCCCTTGCCTTCTGTCATCAGGTCATAGCTGCCCTGCTAAAGAAGAGCAGTGAAGCAACCACCTCAGGCAGGAGACTGATATAGTTGGCACCCATGCCTGCTGGCTGCCTCAGCGCACTATTGACAGGTCCTGCCCGCCACTGGTTATATCTTATCCTCCAAATACTGCTTCAAAAGGCAGAGAGGACAGTGGGTAGAGGAAAGGAAGGAGGAACAGAACAGTGGGCTAGAGCAGATGTGGTTTCATCCATAATTCTACCCATTTCCTTTCTCTATCTCCCACATTCTTTGCCTTTTGAAGTGGCAGGTTTCAGAAGAGGAGACTACTGCTCACAGTGCCTACCAATGGCAGGGGGGGGGGAGAGAGAGGAATAAGAGAGTGAGGGAAGATGGGTAGAGTAGAATGAAAAGGCTGCCATAGAGTGGGGGAGAGAATCTGTGTAGGATGGGGGGAGAAGATTGGGTGTGGGAGGGAGATGAGGCAGAAGTACACAGAGGGATCAGTTGTATGAGGACAGATTGTTGTGGGCTAGAGGGGAGACGACTGGCATGTGGCATGCTCTGCCCATCACAGTGGTGATGGTGATTGGGTTGTGATTTGGTGGGGGGGGGGGAGTTGAGACCAAACTGCATGAGATATAGGGGTGAAAGGTGGCATTGTGCATTTCTACCTCAGGAACCATGAGGAGGGGGTACTGAGCCAAGCCTGGGTCAGACAGAGAGAGAAACTTCCCCAAGGTCATGACTCCATGAAGTTCACTTTTTCTGTTTTGAGTGTGACAGGAGAACTAAAATGCAAGAGCATCAACGAATAACTTTTGTTTCCTTGTGGCTTGTTTTAATACTATACTTCCTCATTACCATGGCCATATCTGATGCCTCATGCCATTGCAACTTTAAATGGAAACTGCAAAGAGGTTTCACTTCTTTTCATGAAAGGAAGTGTAACCCACGTCTATAATGCCACTTTTAAAATATCAGGCAAATGAAATCAATCAATAATAGAACAGAGTGGTAGTGGTGTATTTTTTTTAAGAGCAAAAGGCCCATTCTTTCCTTAAGGAAATTTTGCAGACCCTAGTTTGATACCTCTAAATCTACACTGTGAGATTTTATTTAAAAGATGTATGGTTTTTTCATTAAAAAAATCAATAAACTCTTATAGAGGAGCTGAAATAGAAAAGCAGTTAAATTGTCAAATGACGACAACAACATTGTCCTACTGTTCACCAGCAAGTAAAACTTTAGCACAGTCAAATATTTGTGCAAAACCCATTTCTGCCCAGCCCACAGGTGTACACATTTGATCCCTGTTATATATATGCAACATAGGGTAGAAATGGCTTTAAAAACGTTCTCAAGCAACATGTATCCTGGCATATAGTTTGTGGCTGTGGTGGGCCACTGTGAGATACAGGAAGCTGAACTAGATAGGCCGTTGGCCTGATCCAAGAAGACTCTGCTTATGTTCCTATGAGACTACCCGATTTATAGCCTATCTGTTTACCTACTTGGCATGCCATCTGTAGTTGGACTTGAGGTTCCTGAGAAAGAAATGGAAAAAAGAAATTAGTTCACCATACTATGTTCAGTAGTAACAGCAAGTATTGGAATGTATTCGTGTTTTTTGTTCTTGTGCCTGCTGCTGACATAGCAAAGAATCATGGGGAAGTATCTTATGTCAGCTCATGGCATTGTGGCAGAGGAAATGCTACATTAATGCTTTGAACATACTTATTGTTCTCCTTTTGGCAAAAGACCAGCAATCACATCAGCTACTGTTTTGAAATCATGAGAGCTACCCTTTTCTTTTTTTGAATTAGTGCTATTAGCACATCAAAACCACAATAAATTACATTGTATAGGATGAAGGAGGTTAATAAGACACAACATATGTAGAAAGTGTATCAATACAATATATTTCCTGCTCTTATGGACAGGTTAGAAGAGGTTGTTCCTCTTTAAACCTGTAAGCAGTAAACCATATACAGATGCAACTGTAGAGCTTCTGGAGAAGTATCACTCTGATGGGGACTCAAACAGAAAAGCAAGAACGAATTCAAACTCCTGCCCTTTTGTTTTGGTACTGAAAATCTCTGGATTTTGCCCTAGACTTTGCCCATTTTCCCTCATTTGAACCCTTCTATCCTGCAAGGGCTTCCCTGATAGCATCTTAACAAAGGCTGTTGCTAAGTCATCCTGATGCATTAGCCTTTATCCTGGGATGCAGCACCGTGTCGGAGCATCAGCCTGTTCCCCTTGATCAGTAACAAAGAAACCTGAATTTGAGTCAGTTCATTGGACCACAGGTGTCCAAGAACAGGAGATTAAGAAACCCCAAGTGACCGCCAAATAACCAATCCTGCAAGTAAATCAGGGTTAATATTAACTGGTTTTATAGACACACACACACCTCTTTTTTGTACGTTTGTCTAGGTCCAATGTCAGAAGCATGCTTCACGGAAGGGGCTCCTCTGCTCACTGTGCTGGAAGTGTGAGTGTTAGGACCAGGTTGGAACATCATGAGTAGCTAGGGGAGTAACATGTTCAGGTATTGGTGTAAGTGTAAGGGATTGTATTTTATTTGCTGATTGCATTTTAATCTCCTTGCAGGTTTATACTGCCCCTTTATTTTTCTCCTTGTGCCAGTTGATCAGTGCCTTACTTGCATCTCTATATTTTCCCCATCCATTGTTTCAATTTGTCAGCATTTTTATAAGCTACTTTTCTTGTCTAAGTTCTCTCAGGAGGGAGTGGGTGGCCATGTCTCAAATCATCAATTCCACTGCTGCTTGGTTTTAAAGGATCTCCTGAATTTGGGAGCCCTCGATATGAGGGGGGGAGAAGCTTTCACAAAACAGCCTCTTTCCCTCTAAGCTTCCTAGTTCTGATTGGTGGCAATGAAGACCTACCGTTTCCTAGTTATTCCCAGGATAATCAGGAAGAAGAGTGAAAGGGAGAGCAGAGAGGATTCTGTTGCTAACTGCTAGGTACTGGGCCTAATTTGCCCTCCAGCTTTCTTTTAAGTTGATATACGTGTGAGTGCTTATATAAGAATGAAAGAAAGGTAGTTACTTGAGGAAGGACTCAACAACAGAAAACTAAACAGCTCAATCCTATCTATGTCTGCTCAGAAACAACTCCCATTATGTTCAGTATGGCTTACTTCCAGGAAAGATTGCACATAAAGATTTTATATAAGATTGTAGCCTAAAATAAACTTGCTTAAACCAAGGTATAGAATGGACGGCCTGTGCCATTGAGGCTGAATTTAACCATCATAATTAATAGATATTGTTAATCCTATCCTCTGCAAATGTCTAAATCACACCTGTGTTTTAAGGGATTAAATGTGTTTGGAATTATGGGTCTACAAAGCAGAAGTTTTAAATTGGTTTTCTGTGAAGTTTGAAAATCAAATGTTTAATTAAAAAGACAATATAATATTGTTTCAGGTATAAAGCAAGCTACAATTACAATTCTGGTAGTATAAAGAACTTGCGTGAGCATGGTGTGCCATGACAGTTGTCAAAAAACTGATGGTGTGCCTTGACAATTTTAATACCTTGTCAGTGTGCCATGAAACAAAAAAGATTGAAAATCACTGTGCTAGAAAGACATGCTTTGCTCACCTGTCTCAATGACAACTTTTATATTGTTTTTCAGGTCATTGTTCCAGCCATGTATTTCCACACGGCAACAGTATATCCCACCATCTTTTTCTGTTACATTCACAATGGTCAGGGACACATTTCCCTGACCAATGTATCCCATTAACTGGTACTTGCTGGACTGTCTTTCAGTCACCTGCTGTCCATTAGTCCAGATAAGCACACTGGAACACTGAAATGTAGGACAAGAGTCTCGTCCCCAACACATGGTCGTGGTCCCTCTTCTAGCATCGTAATGACAGGGTAAAGTGATATTCTGACCCACCACTCCTTGCACTACGATCTCAGAACATGATGCCAAGGAACCTGTGGGGGAAGATTCTACAGTTACTTAAAAGTCATTTGATCACAACAAGTAATGGAGTTCACTTTGTCCGTAAAAGTATTTGTCCTTCACAAATATCCTACCCTGTTACACATTCCTACATCCTAAAGAAGCATAACTGCCTTACTCTTGTGGGGGATGTCTTAAAAAACAAAGTGACCAGGTTTCCTCCTGCCAAAATATTATTTGTCACTTTATCACCAAATATTATTCACAAAGCTGAACTTTCTAGTAGCAACTTTCACTTCAGGATCTTCAGTAGAAGTCCACTTTTGAAATGTTTGGTAAATTATTACGTAAATGACATAATGTGGTATCACTTGAGGCCTTCCTGACAGGTCGAATTGCCAAGGCTATTTTTCGCTCTAGGCAAAGTTATCTACTTGCAACTCCCCCCTCCCATCATTTGTTCATAAGATTTTCTAATTAATTATATTCCATAGCACTGTTGTGGTATTTATCTTAAAAACATATTTATATAAATTGTCCGTTGCATTTTTACTTGGGTTAAAAACCTACTCTGCATAAAACTGCCTCTCAAAAGGTCAGTACTGCACTCCTTTGAGGTCTGTGCTCTAGGTAACTGCCAAGCTGTCCTAATGATAGCACCAGCTCTGCTTGCTAATATATGGACTTTTTTTGACACAGTTACTAGTACTTTTCTACATGAGTAAGAGAGCCTTGGGGAAAAAAGTGCTAAACAGCCCTGCTCTCTTAGAAAAACAAGTGTTATCAACTAGAAACAAACAGCACAACCCCAGAGCATGTGCACGGGAAGCCCTTTGGTGGTTGAGAATTGTGGTCAGATTGTCTAATCACCCAATATCATGTCCTACATCTATATATTCTTTTTAAATATTTATTTATCCATCTATGAAACCTGTCATTGCCAGTAAGCGGGTGCAAAACAATGCAGGTTTTTGCCCCACAGCCTCCAGTGTAATCAAGTCAAGCCCTAAACTGAGAGAGTAACAGTACTGAGCTTGAGGAAGTACTTTTCAATATTGCTAGCCCAGCAATGGCGCCTGGAGGCCGCCCAGAGCTAGGTAAGAGTTCGGGGCAGTGGTGAGGGCTTCAGGGGTGGGGGGAGGCATTCCAGGGCTGGGGAAAGGCAGGGCAGGGGGAGGGGGACGGGACCACTAGAGCTCTACTCCATCGAATCCTGAACTCTGAGTTGGGCCTTCTGACCCAACACAGCATCTCTTAATGAGAAGCCCTATTGTGGGGCTTTTCCAGGGGGAAGGGACAAAAGTCCCCTTCCCCCTTGGAGATCTTTGGCGGTTGCTGCAGTGTCACAGGATGTAGCAGTAGCCACTTTGGCTTCACCGCACCCAGCGGTGGCAGCACCTTTAGGATTAGGCTCTGACAGTTTCCAGCAAATGCTGCTAGATATGGGACTATTTACCAATAGGCTACCATTCTCAATACAACTATGGTGTCAAGTTTAACTCCAGTCCTAAAGATTTCAGATTGTACAAACTCAGCGTTACTCATCATAAAATATGGATACATGTTATCAGAATATTCATAAAATATTACATGATTCAACATGACATATTGTTGATACTCAATTAACATTAAGCAGCAATAATATATTAGTTTCTTTTGCTCTCAGATTGCATTATATAGGCAAACACCAGTATATTCATTTTCTATCATTCATGCATCTCATTCCTAAGCATGTTTATGGAACATGTCAAAGGAACATGCTCCTTAATATGTTAAGGATTGCAGCATTAAGAAATTTCATGTAAGCTGCTTTGTTACCTTTTTTTTTGGAACAGAGTGTAAATATGCAGAATATCAGAAATCAGCATCACAATTACATGCCAAATGTATGGTCTTGAATAGCTAAATAATCTACAAGAACGATATACAACTCTGAAGCAATGCCAGCCACTATTTTTAATTGTATTATTTAGTTACCTGTAAACACCATGACAAGGATCCATTCTGGGTATGAACAAAGAAACATGTTGAAGGCTGAGGCAGCATTAGAGGAGTGCCTTCTTCCTGCTGTAAATGCATATTTAAAAGACAACCGTTCATCTCCAGGCTGGGCTTCTCACTTCTCTAATTTCTAATCTGCATCACGTGTGACATTGGCCACAGCACACAGTGGTAATTTGTAACTGTGACCAAATATGCCTTTTCCTGTGGTTAACTAAGTGCTTTCTGGACTGTTCAGTACTTGTGTCTGGAAGGAAACTCAAAGAGTTAGTTATGAGGTTTTACAACAAAGGACAAAATGCTCAGCATCACTTCAGAAGATGAAATGTGTGCTGTGCTTCCCCCAATCTTCAGAAATAGTTGAAGATTTAAATTAGTCAAAAAGCGCATGCCAATTACGGCCATCTATTTTTATACCTATGGCTAATGGCAACTGGAAGATTTAGTATATATACATATATACAGACATATATATATTATACACACACACACACATACATATACAGATAAGGAGTTAGGATTAAGGCTCTGAAACTATTACACTTTTAATCATTGGCTTCCTCTGAAACAATTGGTTTTTTTTTAACCAGTCTATGATACAGAGTTCTCCAGTGAAACTCATGAAAGTGAAGAGGCAACATGTTCCTAACTGTGCATTTTATGACACATACACACATTTGTACACCTGTTTTAGTGATTTCTTTGAGCACATAAAATTACTCCCATGTGAGCCAAGCTTTCCCACTCAAATCTCACATAGGGAAATTCTATGCACTCATGAAGTCCACCAAAGCAGAGCTAAATATGTCATTAATTCGCTTCCCTCTCCAGGGAGACATACAGAGAATGACATGAATAAAGTTCTGCTTACTTGGAAGCTCTTGTGTATGCATTTTGTGTATGAGTTTTGTACTAATTGTTTAGCAAGGCAGGTGTGTGTCCCCAAACTCTGACTGAACTTGAAAGCCATCCATTGTTTCTACAGGTCATGCCTCATTATTCACTCAGGTCTGTTCCAGAAGCCTGAGTGGTTAAAAAAAAAGCCAGTGGATACCAAATCAGTGGAAAAATAGCTTTAAAGACCTACTTTCAAGTTTCTTGCTCCTCCATGGTCACCCCAGAATGCATTGGTATAGACACTGTACTGCATTCAGTCACTAGATGGGGTGAATAATGAATCTAGTGGAATGAAATTATAATTCTTTTAACACCACAAAGGTGGGAAATTGGATTTTAGTGCTTTTTTCCTTGTTACAAGGCATTTAAAGGTGGACCTCAGTATCGGTGGTGAGTCAAATCAGTGGATAGCAAAGTCCCACCTGTACTAGCCATTGAAGCTTGCATTCTCATTTCCTGCTCCACAGAAACAAAGTTAATGAATTCCTTTTGCACCTGCTGCTGGCATGGGGTTTTGCAAGGGAGTGTCGCAAACTTAAGGGGGTTTGGGGTGCTCAGAGTTCTTGGTTCTTGAACCCTAAAGCCCTCAAGGCCCCCCTGTTCAGTAGTACTGCCACCACCCTGTACGTGCCAGTGCCTCAGTCCAGGGACACTGAGACCCTCTAGGCTTAATTCTATCCCTTGCAGGCACTGAGCTCTTTCTCCAATTAAAGCTTCAGTCCTCAAGTTACTGGACCTCAATGAGCACTTGGTAGCTTGCTGAACAGCTAGGCAGGATTCTGAGCCTTTGTCCTCCACAGACAATGAAACAACTTGGTAAAAGAGATTTTAGTTTATTAAATATATAAGGTTACATAAGGTTACATAAGGCAGCAAATGCTAGAGGCATAAACATCTAGGAAACATATCAGCAATAAAATGCTAGCTGGCTACCTCTATTAATCCCTAACTCTCACCTGGGTCAGCTACTCTTGTACATAAGAACATAAGAACAGCCCCACTGGATCAGGCCATAGGCCCATCTAGTCCAGCTTCCTGTATCTCACAGCGGCCCACCAAATGCCCCAGGGAGCACACCAGATAACAAGAGACCTCATCCTGGTGCCCTCCCTTGCATCTGGCATTCTGACATAACCCATTTCTAAAATCAGGAGGTTGCGCATACACATCATGGCTTGTACCCCATAATGGATTTTTCCTCCAGAAACTTGTCCAATCCCCTTTTAAAGGCGTCTAGGCTAGATGCCAGCACCACGTCCTGTGGCAAGGAGTTCCACAGACCGACCACATGCTGAGTAAAGAAATATTTTCTTTTGTCAGTCCTAACCCGCCCAACACTCAATTATAGTGGATGTCCCCTGGTTCTGGTATTATGTGAGAGTGTAAAGAGCATCTCCCTATCCACTCTGTCCATCCCCTGCATAATTTTGTATGTCTCAATCATGTCCCCCCTCAGGCGTCTCTTTTCTAGGCTGAAGAGGCCCAAACGCCATAGCCTTTCCTCATAAGGAAGGTGCCCCAGCCCCGTAATCATCTTAGTCGCTCTCTTTTGCACCTTTTCCATTTCCACTATGTCTTTTTTGAGATGTGGCGACCAGAACTGGACACAATACTCCAGGTGTGGTCTTACCATCGATTTGTACAATGGCATTATAATACTAGCCATTTTGTTCTCAATACCCTTCCTAATGATCCCAAGCATAGAATTGGCCTTCTTCACTGCCACCGCACATTGGGTTGACACTTTCATCGACCTGTCCACCACCACCCCAAGATCTCTCTCCTGATCTGTCACAGACAGCTCAGAACCCATCAGCCTATATCTAAAGTATTGATTTTTTTGCCCCAATGTGCATGACTTTACACTTACTGACATTGAAGCGCATCTGCCATTTTGCTGCCCATTCTGCCAGTCTGGAGAGATCCTTCTGGAGCTCCTCACAATCACTTCTGGTCTTCACCACTTGGAAAAGTTTGGTGTCGTCTGCAAACTTAGCCACTTCACTGCTCAACCCTGTCTCCAGGTCATTTATGAAGAGGTTGAAAAGCACTGGTCCCAGGACAGATCCTTGGGGCACACTGCTTTTTACCTCTCTCCATTGTGAAAATTGCCCATTGACACCCACTCTCTGCTTCCTGGCCTCCAACCAGTTCTCAATCCATGAGAGGACCTGTCCTCTAATTCCCTGACTGTGGAGTTTTTTCAGTAGCCTTTGGTGAGGGACCGTGTCAAACGCCTTCTGAAAGTCCAGATATATAATGTCCACGGGTTCTCCCAAATCCACATGCCTGTTGACCTTTTCAAAGAATTCTATAAGGTTCGTGAGGCAAGACTTACCCTTACAGAAGCCATGCTGACTCTCCCTCAGCAAGGCCTGTTCATCTATGTGTTTTGAGATCCTATCTTTGATGAGGCATTCCACCATCTTACCCGGTATGGATGTTAGGCTGACCGGCCTATAGTTTCCCGGGTACCCCCTTTCCCTTTTTAAAAATAGGCGTGACATTTGCTATCCTCCTATCTTCTGGCACCATGGCCGTTTTGAGGGACAAGTTGCATACCTTAGTCAAGAGGTCTGCAACTTCATTCTTCAATTCCTTAATAACTCTTGGGTGGATGCCATCAGGGCCCGGTGACTTATTGATCTTTAATTTATCAATGAGGTCTGAAACATCTTCTCTTTTAACCTCTATCTGACTTAACTCCTCGGTCAGGAGGGGCCGTTTGGGCAGCGGTATCTGCCCGAGGTCTTCTGCCGTGAAGACAGATGCAAAGAACTCATTTAATTTCTCTGCCATCTCTAAGTCTCCTTTTATCTCCCCTTTCCCTCCCTCACCATCCAGAAGGCCAACCGCTTCTCTGGCGGGTTTCCTGCTTCTAACATATTTGAAGAAGCTTTTATTATTCCCCTTAATGTTGCTGGCCATGCGTTCCTCATAGTCTCGCTTGGCCTCCCGTATCACCTTCTTACATTTCCTTTGCCACAGTTTATGTTCCTTTTTATTCTCCTCATTAGGGCAAGACTTCCATTTACGGAAGGAAGCTTCCTTGTCCTTCACAGCCTCTCTAACTTGGCTGGTTAGCCATGCGGGCACCCTCCTGGATTTAGTGGAACCCTTCTTTCTTTGCGGTATACACCTCTGCTGGGCCTCTATTACTGTTGTTTTAAGCAGCCTCCATGCACTCTGGAGAGATTGGACTCTTTTGACCCTCCCTTTCAACCTCCTTCTAACCAGCCTCCTCATTTGGGGAAAGTCTGCCCGTCGGAAGTCAAGGGTTTTTGTTAGAGATTTGCCTGGTATTCTTCCCCCAACGTGCATGTCAAAACGGATCGCAGCATGATCACTGTTCCCCAATGGCTCAGTAACGTTTACATCTCTAACCAGGTCCTGCATATCGCACAATATTAAATCCAGAGTCACCTGTCCTCTGGTGGGCTCCGTGACTAGCTGCTCTAAGCCACAGTCATTTAGCACGTCAAGAAATCCGGTTTCCTTATCGTGACCAGAACACAAATTGACCCAGTCAATATGAGGATAATTGAAGTCCCCCATGATTACAACCCTGTCCCTCCTTGTCACCTCCCTGATCTGTTTCCTCATTTCAAGGTCCCCATCCGATTTCTGGTCTGGAGGACGATAGCACGCCCCCAGTATTACATCGCTGCACAAGCCTGGTAATTTAACCCACAGAGATTCTACGGTGGAGTCGGACCCATCTTCAATCTCTACTTTGCTGGATTCTATCCCTTCCTTAACATAAACGGTCACCCCACCTCCAACACTCCCCTGCCTGTCCCTCCTGTAGAGTTTATATCCCGGGATTGCGGTATCACACTGATTCTCCGCATTCCACCAGGTTTCCGTTATGCCCACTATGTCAATGTTTTCCCTTGTCACCAGACATTCCAGTTCTCCCACCTTTGCTCGTAGACTTCGGGCATTCGCATAAAAGCATTTATACACAGAATGCCCCAGGATGGGCTGCTTATTCGCTCCTTTGTCCCCGCATCCTCTCAGTGTGCCAAACCGTCTATCACATCCCATCACGCTACCTTTCCCAATTTATTCTCCTACTCTGCCTTTGTCTTGTTGTTCTCTAACCTCCCCATCCTCATCCCATAGGGATGAGGAGTCTCGAACCGGATGCCCCTCGGCTCCTGTCGGCCTTCCCCCAGGGATCAGTTTAAAAGCTGCTCTGCCACCTTTTTAATGTTATGCGCCAGCAGTCTGGTTCCATTCTGGTTCAAGTGGAGCCCGTCCCTCTTGTACAGGCCCCGCTTGTCCCAAAACGTTCCCCAGTGCCTAACGAGTCTAAACCCCTCCTCCCTACACCACCGTCTCATCCATGCATTGAGACCCCTGATCTCCGCCTGCCTAGCTGGCCCTGCGCGTGGAACAGGTAGCACTTCAGAGAACGCTACCTTTGAGGTCCTGGCTTTCAGCTTCCTGCCTAAAAGCCTAAATTTGGCCTCCAGGACCTCCCAGCTACACTTGCCCACGTCGTTGGTGCCGACATGCACCACAGCCGCTACCTCTCCCCCAGCACTGTCTACTAACCTGTCTAGATGAGAAGTGATGTCCGCAACCTTCGCACCAGGCAGGCAAGTCACCATGCGGTCCTCACATCCGTCGCAAACCCCCCTCTCTATGTTTCTAATAATCGAATCCCCCACTACAAGAAGCCCCCGACCCCCCTCCCGCTGAGGAGTATCCCTAGTGCGTTCGGATACGGGCCCATCCCCTGGAGAAGGGGTCCCCCCTAGGGGATTGTTTCCCTCCTCTCCAGGATGACGTCCTCCAGTCCCGAGACTTCCCACCCGGGCAGCTAAGGAGCTGCACGCCTGAGGTTGGGACGAAGCCTGATCGTCCCCGGAAGCCTCCCCACGGTCCTCCTCTGCCTGCCTGCGCTTCTCCAGGTCGGCCACCAAGGCTTCAAGGGAGCGGACGCGTTCCCTGAGACCCTGGAGCTCCTTGCACCGAGGACACACCCATGACTTATGCCCCAGAGGCATATAATCATACATGTAGATTATATCTTTTGTAGATCTTTTAGCTCCAGGCTACCTGTGAGGCCAGATGCCCATGGTGGACAATGGAGCTCACAGCGTGCAGGATGTTGCACCCAAAACCTCTGTCCAAGAAGGAACCTGGACACACCCCTTGCACCCTCATTATTATACTTCTTATGCTAATAGTACTGAGGTGACTTCATACTTATTTAGACTGTCCAATCAGAAACTTTTGAGGACAGAACCTTCTCAAAGTGGGCCTGGCTGCTAGCCCTCTTAGTTCTTACCCCTCCCAACTGGAGATCCACAGCTGCATTTCATCAGCTTGATAAGGCGCCTTTCTGTCTACAAAGGTGCTACATTCCAATGGGTTGTAATTCTTGTTTGTCCTTTCTGGCCAGCAAAGGAGAGACAACAATCTTTTTGTTTGTTTACTCACATTCTTGCAGCCAGGAACTGCTAGCTACTTCTCCGTTACTGACTTAGTTTGGTTCAGGCTCCACATGCTAACCAAGGCCTAACATGTACATATTCACGACAGGGAGGAGCATTTGGTGGGCTGTGTTCATTTGTAGCAACTCCTTCTAAATAACGACATTGATACTATGTCCAAGTATAAGGCAGAGCCAGACGCCATTTTGAAACAAGTGCTCTCTATGATGTTGACTTTTTTTAAAAAAGTCTTTTAAACAACTGCTATGGTATAGACCCTGGAGAATTTTCATACTGGTTACAAGAACTGTAATGAAATTTCTAGCTTTCACTTCCTACAGAACAACCCTGTACTAGTTTAATTTACTGTAACATAGTTTATCCAAGACAGCCACAGCCACACCCTCATAAACAAAAAAAGAGGAAACTGTGCATTGTGGATTTCAAGAGGAGAGTGTCATTTATAGCTTTGCTGACTATTTCTTTCCAATTAAAGGGCACAGACAGATGAACATACACAGAATATGTGTCAGAGAGCAACAGAAACAGACAGTTTCCCCTGTTTATTTAGAAAAGGATTAGCTGCACACTTTCTTAGCAATTACTATATCTGTACAGTGGCTCTTCCAGTGACAGTCAATTTACAATAGGGATTCAATAGCTTTGAGCTGCATCTCTAGCTCAGGAACAGGAAGGGCTCTGATCCCTTCTCTTTATGCCAATAAGCAATCTTTAACAGTCATACTTCTATTTTTAGAATAAAAACAATTGATAATTAACCTTTGGTAAAGACATAGTCCCAGCATTTTCAGCACTCCTCTGGTTGACTATTCAGAATAAACAAAAGTGCTGATACAGAAATGATCTGTCACAGTCTTGTTGCTGTTTGGTCTAGGAGGGACCCTAAGCCATTATTAGGCAAGGCATATTCTAAACATTCACACATACACTGCAACATTCAATGATAATACTGACCTGCCTTACAAGATTGTTACAAGGAGTGTTGAGATAGCATAAGCTACATGCTTTTAACCTTGTGATCTAAGTGACTAAGGGCCCAATGCTATCCAACTTTCCAGCACTGGTGCAGCTGCAATGCAGCCCCAAAGTAAAAGAAAAAATGTTCCCTTTCTTTGAGGCTTCCATGACTGCCTCACTACTGCAGGGTACAGTGTACACCCCATTGGCATGGCTGCTCCAGTGCTGGAAAATTGGATAGGGCTGGGCTGTCACTCTTCTCTATTAGCCAAAAAATTCATAAATTGTTCCTCACCATAATTGTTCTATTTTCAGTGACCATTTCTTTGGTTTACCCCAACTTGTGTATGTTTATCAAGAAAAACACTGGCAGCAGTATCACTTTCCCTTCATCCCCCCCCCATATCCTTTTGAGATCACTTTTCAGAAACACATATCTAAGTCCACCATTCTATGTTAGCACAAGTAACCCAAACACTGCCCTGTCTGCATAACCTACTTTTCTGGCGTGTCTTCAGTTAATTGGTCCAGAACTAGCTTATTCCTTATTAACCTTGTGCCTTTCCCCACAATTCTACCAGTTTATAGAGATGATACAAGATTTTTCATCCTGGACAAGCATTTTGGGGTTGGGAATGTGGGTTATTTTAGGCTGCAATTCTGTACATACTTACATGGGAGTCCCATTAAACTCAATTAACAGCACAAGCCTATGCTGCCTCAATGCTGGTGCTGCAGCCCCAGCACCAGCAGGGGGGCCTGTGCCACCCTGTGGCTACCAGCAGAGAGAAGGTAAGCACCAAACAGTGCGGGGCATGAGGAGTGTGGAACGGGCGTGGGACTGGCAGATGACTCCTGCACTGAATCCTATCCCTCTCCCAAGCTCAGAAGCCCAACACAGGGCTTCCTGAATTTGTGCAGCTCTGAAAAGCTCCACTGAGCAGCCTGGGGCATTACTCAAGGTAAGGGGACAAATGTCCCCTTACTCTGAGACCTGCTCAGCTCCAGCATAGAATGCAGCAGCGGACATTTGGCACTGGTGCTCCTGTGCTGGATAGGATTGGGTTTTTAGTTTACTTCTGAATAAACCTGCATAGGATTCCACTGTTAATCTTGCCTTTAAGAATGTAAATTAAATTAATTGCTGTATAACTTTTTTCTATATTTTTTTCATGCAGTTGACCACCACCCTTGTATTGGCAACCTTCAGTCTCGAAAGACTATGGTATCGCACTCTAAAAGGTGGTTCTGGCACAGCGTCTAGTGTGGCTGAAAAGGCCAATCCGGGAGTGACAATCCCTTCCACACTGGGAGCAAGTGCAGTCTGTCCCTGGTCTGTCTCCCTGGCTATGGGCCTTCCTTCTTTGCCTCAGACTGTTGGCCAAGTGTCTCTTCAAACTGGGAAAGGCCATGCTGCACAGCCTGCCTCCAAGCGGGCCGCTCAGAGGCCAGGGTTTCCCACCTGTTGAGGTCCACTCCTAAGGCCTTCAGATCCCTCTTGCAGATGTCCTTGTATCGCAGCTGTGGTCTACCCATAGGGCGCTTTCCTTGCACGAGTTCTCCATAGAGGAGATCCTTTGGGATCCGCCCATCATCCATTCTCACGACATGACCGAGCCAACGCAGGCGTCTCTGTTTCAGCAGTGCATACATGCTAGGGATTCCAGCACGTTCCAGGACTGTGTTGTTAGGAACTTTGTCCTGCCAGGTGATGCCGAGAATGCGCCGGAGGCAGCGCATGTGGAAAGCGTTCGGTTTCCTCTCCTGTTGTGAGCGGAGAGTCCATGACTCGCTGCAGTACAGAAGTGTACTCAGGATGCAAGCTCTGTAGACCTGTATGTTCTGTCAGCTTCTTGTTGGACCAGACTCTCTTTGTGAGTCTGGAAAACGTGGTAGCTGCTTTACCGATGCGTTTGTTTAGCTCAGTATCGAGAGAAAGAGTGTCGGAGATCGTTGAGCCAAGGTACACAAAGTCATGGACAACCTCCAGTTCATGCGCAGAGATTGTAATGCAGGGAGGTGAGTCCACATCCTGAACCATGACCTGTGTTTTCTTCAGGCTGATTGTCAGTCCAAAATCTTGGCAGGCCTTGCTAAAACGTTCCATGAGCTGCTGGAGATCTTTGGCAGAGTGGGTAGTGACAGCTGCATCGTCGGCAAAGAGGAAGTCACGCAGACATTTCAGCTGGACTTTGGACTTTGCTCTCAGTCTGGAGAGATTGAAGAGCTTTCCATCTGATCTGGTCCGGAGATAGATGCCTTCTGTTGCAGTTCCAAAGGACTGCTTCAGCAGGACAGCGAAGAAAATCCCAAACAAGGTTGGTGCAAGAACACAGCCCTGCTTCACGCCGCTTTGGATGTCAAAGGGGCCTGATGTGGAGCCATCAAAGACAACAGTGCCCTTCATGTCCTTGTGGAAGGATCTGATGATGCTGAGGAGCCTGGGTGGACATCCGATCTTGGGGAAAATCTTGAAGAGGCCATCCCTGCTGACCAGGTCGAAAGCCTTTGTGAGATCTATGAAGGCTATAAAGAGTGGCTGTCCTTGTTCCCTGCATTTCTCCTGCAGTTGTCTAAGGGAGAATACCATATCAGTGGTGGACCTGTTGGCTCGGAATCCACACTGTGATTCTGGATAAACGCTCTCTGCAAGTACCTGGAGCCTCTTTAGTGCAACTCGGGCAAACAACTTTCCTACAACGCTAAGGAGAGAGATGCCGCGGTAGTTGTTGCAGTCACCCCTGTCACCTTTGTTCTTGTACAACGTGATGTTTGCATCCCTCATGTCTTGAGGTACTTCACCTTCTCTCCAGCAGAGACAGAGGATTTCATGCAGCTCATACAATTAATAATGTAACTTCCAAATTAAAAAATGGTTTATAGAATTATGCAGAAGTCTTTATTTAGTTTACACAACCACAAAAGTTTTTCCTTTAAATTCTTGTGATTATAGTCAAGCTGTTGTCCATCTTTATTTTTTTGCTTTTTAACCTCATTCATGTTTCACTGACAGTTTACTGTATTAACAGTGGAATCCAATGCATGTCAACTCAGAAGTCTGCCAAATCGTATTCACTGGGGCTCACAGAATTTTCTAGCACCAGTGCAGCCACAATGCAGCCCCAAGGTAAGGGAACAAATGTCCCCATACCTTGTAGAGGTCTCTGTGGCTGCTTCCCCACCACAGGATGCAGCACATGCCCCATTAGCACAGCTGCACCAGCACTGGAAAACTGGATTGGGCCCTAAGTGCATTAACTACACTTTAGGTCTCATTACCAAAGTTCAAGGTGGGGTTTAATTACTTCACTGTAGAAAAATGCTAGAGTTTATTTTTAAAAAACCGCTTCAGTCTCATTCAGGTAATTATACACTCAAAAAAATTACCTTTCAATTAAGAAACGGTAGACTGTTTGTCATGACTAGGCAACAAAAGGAATAAATCTTAAGCTCAGTTCTAAGCCTACAGGGTGTATACCAGGGGGGCAAAAAAAACTATAGGAGAGAATGTAAAGCTTCCCCCATCCTCCCAGATGTATCCCTGCTGACAAGGAAAGGGAGAAGCCTGCTGTTCATACCCAATTCTCAAAGAAAAGAAAACTGAATGACCATACAAACAACTATTTAACATGTGCTTTAGATGTGGTTTTCAGTACGTCTTTCACATTACCACATTAACTTTGGAATCTGTGACTTGTATAAAGCGTTTAGTCAAATCCCTACTGCATGACGGTGTTAACACTTACTAAATGTGAGATTTTATAGCATGTCATCCGCATAGGCCAAAATGGTAAGACCGCTTCACATTTATTTTGTGGAGGTGTTTACAGGATGTGGGTAGAATTTCTCTCAAAGTCAGCATCATTTGCTAGTGAGGTGCTGCCCTCTTTTGTCAACTCATAGGAAATTAATTGATAGGTATATAGCAGCATAGATGAAAATTTTAACATCACAAAGGAAGAACAGCACTTACCAGAAAATACAACTGAGTTATTCAATTCTAGCAAAAACAAAATCAAAGCCGTCCATAGCCAACAGTGCCAGTAAGCCATTATATTAAAATGGGTGATCTATTTGCTGATGAATTTGATATTTATCAGCCATCTTCCCATGAAACAGTAAAATAGTAGCTACTCTACGCAGAACAGAATAGCAGCCATAGAAGTGCAACCCAGACTTGGCTCCATATTTTTTCTGTTGCAGAAAAAATGACTTGGCTACATATTTTTTCTGTTGCAGCATAGAGCCATTTCCACATTTAGCAGGTCTGTGATTTAGCTTGGTGTATCAACCTTTCAATTCCCAGTGGAGCAACTGCTTCAGAACATGCTAGACTTTTGTGTTGCCATCTTAGAAAGATGCAGGGCTCATCCTGTAAGATAAGTTTGGAGTGAAAACATCTCAAGTGCTAAAGACAGCTTTGCTCCAGACAGAAGTCTTTTACATATATTCCTTTCAATGCACCAGATAGTCTAGTATTCATCCTTTTAAAAATAAATTTGTTACACACCAGTATCTCTATATGTGCAAAAGCTTAACTGATTCAATTCATACATAAAAAGGTTATGGGATGCTTTCTAATTTCAATTAGATGCACATACCACTGTTGCAGCATTTAACATACTGCTTTTACTCTACTTGAAACAAAGAAATCAGCACGTACTCAAATTGCTCACAGAATTGCCTGTACTCATTTTATTCACATGACTCAGTGTGCACAAACCATTTGTGAAAGTGAAACTTTTTAGCAGAACAGTAAACTGTCTATACTTTTTCTTTCCTGTAAAGGCAAGTCCACAAAGCATGGCACACACTGAAAAGCTACCAAAGATCAGATTTTATTGACCTTTGCAGACTGTTCCACAATTGCTTATACCACTAAAAGAGGGCAGCACAGAAAAAAAACTGCAAACTCCACTAAACATTTTAGCATCAGTTCCATTCTCTCTGTCAGTAAAGAATCAGTGACAAAGAATATCTCATATCTCTTTTTATGTCATTTCATCTATAACAATACACATGGAAGCATCTTTATCCAGAACTTGATCCTTGATGCTAGAGTTCACTCTCTGCAGCTCATTCTGTCCAATACAATTGCTACTGTCCTCTGTGTCCATGGATTCAGTTTTTATTCTTATCCCTCCATCTGAGTGAGGCAAATCATCCGGCAAAGAGGCCAGGCAGTTCTGGATCACTTCAACCACCCGCTCCAAATGCTTCTGGAATCGCTCTGCTGTCTCCAAACGCTGACGCTTCTGCACTTCCATCATGACTCTCAGTGTCTCTCTGGCTTGGTGGGGTCGATATTCATTTATAAGATGATGCACGTGAACAAACAGCAGTTTCAAGTCTTCCAACTTCTCCTCCCGCTTTATGCTCCCTGGGCTCCTTATCAATATATCCAAAAGATCCAAGAAGTTGACCAGAATAGACATGTTGAGTTTTCTTAGTTCTTTCTTATGGTCAAATTGCATGGGATGCAATCGCTCAATGCCTTGACTTTCCAAAGGTCGAATAATGAGATCATCACACTGGAACTGGTTTCCAAACATCATATAGCTATCTTTAATAGGTGGTGGAGGTTTGGGAGCTACACCTTTCCGAATGTTTTCATCAGTATATTCTTTAATATATTGCATCGGAGGTGGAGGAAGGGCACTCACTTGCTGTGGTTCCCCCATTTTGGCAGATGAACTTGCTACAAAAAAAGATCAGAATCTTAGTTAACAAAATTTAAAACGCAACACTGCTGTAGCTTAACACTAGCAAATAGGCAAGCATTTGAAATACTAGAATATCAGTTCCCCTTTCAGACCTACTATGTACCACTGGTTATTATCAAAGATGTTTACTTGCAACTTTGTAAATTCATGTACCTTTTGTGCCAGTTAATATTACAAGCCAGAGTTACCTACCTACCCACCCAAAATTTGAGAAAAGATTCACATACACCAAAAAAAAAAAAAAAAACACATACATTTCTGGCATAACTATTTACAAAGTTGGGAATTTGCAGTACCATCCTAAGCACGTTGATCACAAGGTCATGTTTAAGACAACTGCACACAAGAAATCCTGGGATATTTTAGTGTCTCTCTTTAAACTTGTGAGACAGGCTTTCTGAAAATTTTTCCAGTATTCTAAACTGACTGAGCTATGATTTAGCATGTTTATGTTAAATAAATAAGTTTTAAGAGGAGGACATGTTAATTTCACACACTCTAAATATCAACCAGACTGGCGAGGGAAGGAAGGTGTGTTCAGTAGGTTTCATGCATTAAAAATTGGTCACTTGTATTTAATAAGGTGGCCTGGTCAAGTGTGGTCTGGTGTCTTTATTGGGGGGTGCAAGGGTAAACAGAATGCCAGATGCAGGGAAATGGCAGTGAGATGCAAGTGTTTCATGGTCTTGTGTGCCCCCTGAGGCATCTGGTGGGCTGCTGAGAGATATAGGAAGTTGGGCTGTGGGCCTAATCCAACAAGGCTCTTCTTATGTTCTTATCACAATAGCTTTTTTATTTACTTTCTAGAAGTCACCTGAAAAAAGTTTGCTACAACTTTGAAACTGCCCAGTTACTAATTTTATGAAAAATATGTATTTTGGGAAATAGAAAAGTTAAAAATAAAACAGCACTCCACTAATATCATCCCACAGTCCATGGAATAATTAAGGTTCACCTAACTTTCTGGTTACATGAACAAAAGCTCTGCTCGATCAGCAGCAAACACAGTCAAACTCTCCAAGCAGGAAGTCTGAGTCTGCCTCTCATGCACTGCTATGCTGGAGTGGCTTTTGGAAGACAACAGAAAACCAAAATGTGCTTTTAGTGTAGTATATGAAGCTCTTTTAAAGAGATATACTTCCTCTTGACACCTGCCAGGTGGATACCAGAAGGGAGTGCAGAGAGCACCCCCACCCCAAGTAGTGTTATAGTCTCACTATGGGGCAAAGGAACTAGGAATGCCTGTGCACCAGACATTATTGGGAGAGAGGCAGGCAGTGATTAATATGAACATCTATATACCACACCAAAAGATAATGTTCAAAGTGGCTTACATATCAGAAGCAAAGAGAGGTGGCTTCCCTGGCGCAAAGGAAATCTCTCCCAAACTAGAAATAAAAAAGGAAGCAGTCACTGGGAGGCGTACTACGCTGGGGTTAACAGGGACAACTGCTCTTTAGCTATTGAGTAGGACAATGTTCTTCAACCTTGGGGTCAGGACCACAATGGGGTTGCAAAGCCTCAGTTGTGGGGTCGTGGCAATTTACGGGAATAAAAAAGGTTGAAGACCACTGGATTACAGCATTACTAGGTTAAGGGGGAGGCACCTGGTGTACCCCTTCAGGGAGCAGGAGATTGTGTCCCAGAACTGCTCAGGTTCTTGGCAATTACTAAAACAGCTTTCACTAGTGCCAGGCTTCAGGGCCACTTTTTCTGCTCCTACTACGAATATCTGGTTACAGTGAACAGCGCTGGGAGGGTGTTAAGGGGGCAGGGAGTGGGTAGTGACAGGGGTAGGGGTGGGTGGTTAGGGTCCTGCGAGGGGGGCAGGATCCACAGTGGACCCCAGTCTCATAAATATTTATTTATTGGGGCCATGGAACCAAAAATAGGAGAACCACTGCTTGAAAAAGTACCCCTTTTAGAGCCATGCCTGGGCAGATCTGGGAGAGGCCATGGGTGCAACTGCCACACCAGTGGGGAGCAAAGTCGGGAGCCAGGGGAATGCCCACTGGGTGGGACATTGGTGGCTGACGGAGCTGAGCTGGAATGGCAGGACTACCCAGCAGGCTGACCAGGGCTCTGGAGTGACCAGGGCTGATGGTCCCCACAAGCACTGCGTCCACCCAGGCACCATGGGCAGGTGAGACTGGCCCACCACAGAAGAAAGCCTCACCTGCGCAGAGTGAGGGAGAAGCACCCGCAGCCTCCCACCTGAGCGCCTCTTCCCAGTCTGCACCTGCCGCCTCGCTTTCCGCTTCACTCTTTCCCACTTCCGATCCACACCCACTTCCGGCGCCCTCCTCCGCCTCCCCATTGGTTCACAAGTCCGCGCGACGCTCCACCGCGCAGGGAAAACGGGAGAAACGGGGAGAGGAGAGCAGCCAATGCAAAGTGGAGGAACTTTGCTTTCCGATTGGCTGTTCTTAACGTCAATCAACGGTGCCAGGGTACCGCCCCCTCGCTCTCGTCAGCGTCTGCCTGGGGCGGGGTCTTGAGAGCGTTTAGGGGGAGCCGCAGTGGCGTAGGTGGCACGCATGCGCATGAAGGCGGAGGTCTCTGCCCTGAGTGTGTACTAGACTCACAGCTCCTTTGTCTGCGAGCGGTCTTTTGAGTTGCTGTTCGTTCCGTGGCGGCCTTCCTGATTTCCCTCTTACAGTGTTAAAAGTGACATTAGCTCCTAGGAGCTACGCAGCAGTGGTTGGGTCTTTACCCAACCCACAGGGACTTCGGGTGGAGGCAGGTGAGGCAGTGCCTCTCCTCTGGAGTGTTTGAAAAGCACTGTCGGCGTGTGAGGCGCCCAGGCACACAACCCACGCACAAAGGTGTGAGGCACCCAAAACCCATGCGCGGAGCCGTGTGAGGCACCCAAAACCCATGCACGGAGCCGTGTGAGGCACCCAAAACCCATGTGCAGTGCCGTGTGAGGCACCTGTGCTTGGGTGCCACACATGGTGGCAGCCCTTTTCGAAGGACTCCAGTGGGGAGGCTCTGCCTCACCTGCCTCCCCACCACCACCCGTCCCTGGTCGCGACACATTTACACACACCCCTTATGCGGATGCGGAATTCATGTGCTTTCAGACAGAAGGGGAGAGAACTGACTTTTTTAAATTAAAAAAATGGCGCTGCCACCACTTCCTGTAATGGCAGACCTAAAACAAACTGTCTAGTACAGTGGTTCCCAAACCTTTTAGAACTGTGACCTACTTTTTGAAACATTCTTTTGAGGACCCACCGAGGTTTTACCAGACTTTTATAAAATAAGTAATAATTATTTATAATAATAATAACTGGGAAAAACCCTCAGACATCTATCTCCCTATATTTGCACATGCTTGCAAACTGCAGGAGCTGAGCTCTTTACAGGGTAATTAGCAGCTACAGTATCTGATTTCTGAATATAGTCTCATGGCTTGAGGCAATTAGTTATCTGATCTTTCCAACATTTGGTGACCACCCAAAAATCAGGTTGCAACCCATCAGGGAGTCCCAACCCACAATTTGGGAACCTGTGGTCTAATATTGTTTTCACTGTGTTGCTATTGGAGGTTGGACTTAGATCAGAGTTATCCTAAAATTGTCGGGTCTTAAGGGTTGAAGTTGAGACTGGTTTGCAATAAATATATAATGCACCCCTGTTCTACAAACTGAGGGAAGAGGAAACTGAGGACCCAATCCTGAGGACCTCCAGCGCTGGCACAGTGTGTCATAAACATACAGTAGGGCACACCCAGACAGGAGGGAGTGCCGGTTCTGGCCCAGTGCTGGGCAGACAACACCCAGAGCAAGTGAAGAGCTCTGGGTGGCAGCAAGAACTTTTGGGGCAGGAGGGAGGTGTTCCAAGGCAGGGAGAGGTTGGGGCAAAGGGAGAACCCAGGGAGGGAGGGAGCGGCGGGACCAGCTGAGCGTTGCTCTGTTGGATCCTATCCTCCATGTTGCGCTGAAGAGCCCAATGCAGAGGTTCTCTCATCTGTGCTGGCAAAATACCTGTCACACACACTGCAGGGCTTACAGCTTTCCTCAGGGGAAGGAGATGAAAACAGCAGTGCTGCTGGATACAGTGGTAGCCATTTTGGAGCCTCTGCACTTGGCAGCAGCATGGGAGATAGAACTGGGCTGTCCAAAAGGGAAAATGATTTACAATAGCCCTGTTAGGTGCTATTTATCCATACTTCACATCTCTACAAAGGGAAAGATAATATTTAGTATTTGTTGCATAAAACATGTACCAAACTAGTAATAAAAGCCTCAACATGTTTCACTTTTTCTTCAGGTGAGCTTACTGCCAACTTTGTTGTCACATGAAGAAGAAAATCAGGTAGGTAGTTCTTTCATAAGGAAAAGATGCAATAAGGTAATATTTGTCTTGATGTTATGCCATTCTTATGCAGTAGAGAGCAGCAGCAATCTTGGTTTGAGAAGGATGGTTTCACATTCTTTTGGATTTGTCACATTGTTTTATAGAACAAAGATGAAACTGACCAGTGAAATTCCAGCAGATTTCAGCTCCAGATTCCAGCAGAAAAATAGTTGCCCCCCCACCACACACAGACACAGTACTATAATACTTGTCTAGCAGATGAGCCCTTTAATGAACACCACAAGAAAAAAACTAGATAGGCATGTAAGTACAAGAGGATGTGGAGGTGGGGTCTGTGGCCTGGCACTCTGGTTCACTCAGGCTTCTTATAACAATGCTGGCAATTATAGCTGTGTACTAGTTACCATCCGTTTGAAATTATGTACTCTGCTTTGCATGAGTTCAACTCTTCCCTCTGCTCCAGATGCTGATCAGTCCACAATATCGTGGTTCACATTGTGTGGGCATAGTTGTAAAATAGGGAAATATATTTTAAGGAGTGTTTTCAAGCAGAGTGAAGTATTGATATAGATAAGGTGCATGTAAGTGTAGCATTATGCATACTGTTTTGTTTTTTTCCAAGCAGTGACATTTCAGGGGAGCAGAATTTCCAAGCTTCTGTTTTCATTCGCAGAAGAATAATTAAAGGTGTTTAGTGTCTTTGTAATGCTTGCTTTATTCGGAAATATACAAATTGAGCATTGGATGGAGATTGATAACACAGAACTCATAAAAACAAGAACAGGTTATCTCAATCTCCAGAGAGATATTCCTACACTCAAACAGTTCAATTCTATACTTAAAAAAAAATTGTTGTGAATAGGACATAGTATTAGCCTCCAGCTAGTAGCACAGTTTCATAAGATCATAAGAAGAGGCCAAAGGCCCTCCTAGTCCAGCTTCCTATATCTCACAGTGGCCCACCAGATGCCTCAGGGAGCATACTCAAGACAACAAGAGGCCTGCTTCCTGGTGCCTTGCCTTGCATCTGGCATTCTGAGATAGCGTAATTTCAAAACCAGGAAGTTGCACATACCCCTCATGGCTTGTAACCTGTGGTGAACTTATCCTCCAGAAATTTGTTCAATCCCCTTTTGGAGGCATCTGGGCCAGACACCATCACCACATCCTGAGGCAAGGAGTTCCACAGACTAATTAAATGCTGGGTAAAGAAATGTTTTCTTTTCTCTGTTCTGATTCTCCCAGCACTCAATTTTAGTGGCTGTCCACTAGTTCTGGTGTTTTGTGAGAGAGAGAAGAAAACCCCTCTATCAACTCTATTCAACCCCTGCATAATTTTGTACAGGTTAATCATGTCTCCCCTCAGGTGCCTTTTTTCTAGACCAGTGTTTCTCAACCAGTGGTATGGGTACCACCAGTGGTACATGAGGTGATGTCTGCTAGTATTTGCAGGACCGCTGGACACCTGCCACCCAGCAGGAGACCAGGAACGTGACACAACAAACAGTGATAGGAGGCTTAGCTCGGCAGGCGGAGCTCCAAAATATGCTTTTCCATGCTTCAAAAAGCCCTCCCATTTACCCTGAGCCTTTTACTGGAATTTGTTGCATTGTATCTGGCTTCCCAGCCCAGAGGTAAATGGTGATGATGTCATCACCAGTCACTTCTGGTGGTACTTCAAATAGATGAACCATGTGAAATGGTACAGTGGAGGACACACCTTGAGAAACACTGTTCTAGAAGAACCCCAAAGGAGCCTCATAAGGGAGGTGCCTAAGCCCAGTAAGTAGTAATGCATGATGATCATGGCTTGGTCCTGAGTTGGCAGCAACATGGCCTGGCATAAAGCTGATGCACACAGGGTGCCTTGCTGGGGGGGGGGGGCATGGGGCTGCTCCTTGCACCTGTATGGGATTCCATGCCCTGCTCATAGCAATCCTGTGGCTCCCCTTTATTCTTTGGACCCATGTACTCCTTTCTGTCCAGAGGTTGTTACAAGATAGGTTGGCACTGTCTCTTCAGAGATTCTGTGTTCATCTTTTTCACATGGACAACTCCTCCTTGTCTGGCACTGCCAGAAACTCTGCCTCTCTAGCTCTTCTAGTGCATGAACTTTTTCAGTTGATCACATACTGGGTAGGAGGGATGAATCACTTTCCCTCTCATTTCAACTCCTCCTCTGAGGAGGATATATTTGACACCTTAGAAGCCTCAGACACCTTCTCCCCCCCACTCTTAGAACAAACTCCCATTAAGTCATAAGTATTCATAAGTCATTAATTCCTCATTCAGGGACATCACCTGCTGCTTGAGCAAGCAACCAATGTTCTGCATTAAGAGAGCACATCTAAGGGCGCAATCCTAACCCCTTATGTCAGTTCTTTCTAGCACTGGCATAGCAGTGCCAATGGAACGTGTGCTGCATCCTGCAGTTGGGTGTCACTCACGGAGGCCTCCTCAAAGTAAGGGAATGTTTGTTCCCTTACCTCAGAGCTGCATTGCCCTTACGTCAGTGCTGGAAAGCACTGACATAAGGGGTTAGGATTTCACCCTAAGTCTCATTTAAATTAATGGTCATAAGAATACAAAAATAACTATGGATTGATTAGAAGTCCTAACAGTAGCATTAGACCAGCTAAAAAAATCACAAACTAAGGAGCAAGCGTTCAAGTTTGTCAAAACTCTTCTTTTGGCTGGCGGGATCTTGAGCAGCAACAGGAACAAGTTATGATGAAAAGCCAAAACCTGCAGTTCGAAAGAGTCCTAAAGTGGAATGACGTATTGTGCAGATTTAATTAGGTTAGACAAGGGGTGTCAAACTCATTTCATACTGAGGGCCGAATGGCATTCATGATGCCTACTGAGGTTCGGAAGTGATGTTGTTAGGCAGGAAGTGATGTCATTAAACAACTCATAACCAAAAATTAGTACTTTTTCTCACTTAGGAATTCATTAACTTCAAATGACAGAAGAGAAAACACGCAAATCTTTATCATATTTCAAGATATGGGAGACCCAATTTTCTTGGGGGCTGCCCTTTTAGCAGTAACACCTCAGTGCTGCTCAGCAGCGGAGAGCCTGAGGGCCGGATAAAAAGCTTCTGCGGGCCGCATCCAACCCCCGGGCCTTATGTTTGACACCCCTGGATTAGACCATGCCTGATGTAAAGTGAGGAACGGATCTCAAGTTGCAGCAAGGCATCCTGCAGTGAAAAAGCAATGATTACTCTCCCTTTAAAAAAATATATGACAGCCGTTATTGAGATTCATCTCTAGCACTAATCAATAGCAGATTTCTTGTTAAAGCAGAGGCAAAATGTGGTAGTAGACTTTACATTAGCAAACCTGATTAAAATTTAATCTTCCTCCATGCAAAAAATATCCTACATGTATTAAATCTTCAGATCAGTTTGTGCAAAGCCTTTCCTCCAATGTGCTAATTTACTACATGCAATTAGTCTTTTGCATAGGGAAACATTCTAGAACATGACTCCCCACTTGCATTCTGAACTGAAACAGTCTGGAATTCTACCATGTCAGTTGATTACCTTATTCTGTGTTATGTGTGGATTTGGTCTCATTTTTGAATTTGCTAATTGTGGAGTTAATGGAAGCCAACTGTGTAGGGTACTTAGGGCCCAGTCCTATCCAATTTTCCAGCACCGGTACAACCACAATGCAACCCCTAAGTAAGGGAGCAAATGTTCCCATACTGGAAAATTGGATAGGATTGGACCTTAGTGGTTAGAGAGCATCACGTCATAGAACAGGGGTGGCCAACCTGTGGCATGCAGTGTTCACAGACACTGTCTGAGTGGCATGCGCAAAGTTGCCAATGCATTTTTGAAAAATATTTAAATAATAACAAAGAAAGCATCACAGCAGTTTACTGTTTGCTTTCTTTCTTTGCTACTCCTTACACAGCCTGCCCACAAGTTTCTAATGCTGCAGTGGGCAAGGAATGATGGACAGGAGAGAAAGTTAATAGGGCAGATACTAGAGAGCTGCATTCCATTAACTGGTGAGTGACTTGCTTAATCAAGAAGGCCTAGGGTGGGCTGTAGAAGGTGGGGGGGCCAAGCGGGGCAGCACAGAGATGACCAATCAGATCAGCAAAGCCCAGGTGGCCAGGTCCATCTTCGGGGAAAATCATCCACAAAGAGATCCTGGCTAAGATAATCTTTGAAGACAAGAAGATGATCAGGCAGAGGTGGGCTGGGCTGTGCAGAAGGGCAATCTGGCATTCAGAGATGTACTGCCCTTGAACTTGAGAGCTCTATTTAGCTATTGTGCTAATTGCTAAAAGTGACATTAAGATGGAGTGGCATGTTCAAGATTCTCTACATAAAAAGTGGCACGTGGCATGCTGCAGGTTGGCCACTCTTGTCATAGATGAAGTTGCCTCAGTAAGTGGTAGACCTCTTCCTTTAATTTAAGAGATTCTTCATCAACATGGTTAAAAGTATTATTCTCTGCTGAAGGAGAAAAAGGCATGGAGCAGTGTTAGCTCATTAAAATAAAAATTCAAGAAGCAGCAGTAGAGATACTGCTGAAATCATCTCAAGATCTTGTAATGAGGCTGGATGTTAAACATAAACAGAGAATTAGTAGTTTATTGCCACTTTTGCTTTTATTTATTAGACTGGGGTTGTTGAGGAGGATGGGGAGACCACACCAGTGAACTTTTGTGGGGAATGACCTCATTGAGCTAAAGCTGTTATTAAAAATGATGAAAAGAGAAATCTTTGAAAGACTGACTCAGAAAACAAAAAAAAAATGATAAAAATGAATAGGTTGACCACTTTTTACCATATTCTGAAAAGTGTTCTAAAAAGTGCAAGCCCAATCCTATGCTTGCTTAGAAATCTAACTGGGTTAAGTCAGGCTTCACCACAAATAATTGTGTACAGGGCATGGAACATGGTGGAAAAATGTTTTTTGTTGTCTCTTTTAGTACACTGGGTACTACTCCTTTCTCACAATGTAAAAAACTGGACTATGGCTGCAATCCTGTACATTTTCCTAGGAGCAAGTCTCATTAAACTCAGTGAGATGGTCAGCCCAATCCTATGTTTCCCAGCGCCCAAAGGAACAGCGGCTAGTAAGGCGGCCCCGCAGTGGGGTTTTCCTGTCTGCGTCGGCTATTTTGCCAGTGCAGACTTGAGAAACCTCCATGTTGGGCTTTTCAGCCTCTGTGTAGTAATTGTAGAAAATATACCATTTCTGTCTTTATAGCCATATCAGAAGCACCCTTGAAATGCAAAATGTCCTTGAAATGCAAAATAAGAGTCAAGTTGTTTATACTTTTTATTTAAATAATGAAGATGGATACATGATCTACATTCTTGGGGGTAGTTAATCATTAGACACAGATTTGCATCCCACATTTATTTATTGTCAATTTTATTAAGTTAGGAACAAGCAATTAATTGTCTTTCAGCATTTTATTATCATTAGCTGCTTGAATTCCTTATATCAATATGTATTAAAGATTTTTTCAACTGTCTTTTTCTTAATTTTTCTTAATTTTTTTTCATCATGTGAACATTCACCACGTACCATAAAGTAGTGAACACTGTTCGTATGGCAGTGAAAGGATGTGGTTATGGGTTTTTACATCAGAAAGGAAGCTGAAGCAGTGCCTGAATGACAGATGGAAAGATAAAGCACCTACGCTACATTTTCAGTCATTTTTGGTGAAAATTAACTGTCTCCTACTTTTTTTCTTTCATGGACTCATATATGGCTCATTGCTTGCTGAACAATGAATAACTATGTTCTTCTTGAAGAAGAGCTCATCAAAAAGTCTCAACAAAAGAGAAGAACCTCTCCCTCCAACTTTAAAGTTCGGTTCTTTGTTTTGACCAAATCGAGGCTGGCATATTTTGAGTGTCGTCCTGGGGTATGTGTGCTATCTCCTATATTTGTTACAAAACTTTATATCAGAGAATAAAGGGTAGGCAGAAATTGAGTGATACTTTGACTCTAAAATCAGGCTTAGCTCATTGAACCTTGAGACCCAAGATTCAGACTTCTTTGTGGTTATTATTAATTGCTTTGTACAATGTTCTTGACTGACAGCCCAATCCTATCCACACTTTCCTGGGAATAAGCCCCATTGACTCAAATGGTACTTCTGAGTAGACATGCATAGGATTGGGCTGTGACTCATTTACATCAAAACAGTTCAGTGAAGTAGCCTCAGCTATAATGACTTTCAGAAGGCTACCTACTGAGCTTTATGTCTCTGAAGGGCTCTGCCATGTTCAAATCCAATCTTTGTCTGTGGCACTGTAGAGATCCATCTAAAGGCCCGATAATGTTGATTCCTTTACAAGAGGACTGACTCCACGTAATCACAAGAAGTAAAAACTGCCATGTTCTTTGCTTACATTGTATGTCTTTAATGGTAAGAAAGTTGAGCGGTTTATGTGAGAATGTTGAACTTTAGTGTTTTGGTATCCCTAGTTAAGGGACAATCTTTTAATTATGGAGTACAAGCTGAGAGTTTTATCAGGGCCCCTTATCTCCTGTAGTTTTGAAGAAAAGGAAATTAAACTCAAGTTTCACACGACCGCACAGGACAACAGCTGCTTCACACATGTGTTACAGAGAACCATTATTTGAGCACTAACAGAATGAATTTGTTTTTTGAACCTCACACAGATAAAATCTTTCTACCTCTTAACATGGTTCTGTTGTTTAGGGATTAAGATATCCTCA
Source organism: Tiliqua scincoides (assembly GCF_035046505.1). Classification (NCBI taxonomy): domain Eukaryota; kingdom Metazoa; phylum Chordata; class Lepidosauria; order Squamata; family Scincidae; genus Tiliqua; species Tiliqua scincoides. The sequence goes on from NC_089822.1 coordinate 197,742,889, forward strand.
GAAAATTAAGGGACCAATATGGTGTGGTTTTACTAACTACCACAGTAAAATAAATAGGAGCTAGCTAATATTTGCAGCTTCTGCAAAAACAGCTCCTGTTGGCCACTTCTCTGTGTAACTTTCACTGAAAAACATTTGTGTTTTCTAAGAAGTTTTAAGTCACTTTTAAATTGCACTGTTTTCTGCGATATACTCGTACTTTCTGCTGTTTTCATACTGTATTTGAATCCATTTTGATCTTCTGTTAATTTTATGAACATTATTGGAAAAGAGTTTGAAAGTATTGCAGATAGATAGGCCAATGCAAGTGTTTAGGGGTAAACTGCTAGGATTTTGGTAACCATCAATTGTTATCAATCCTTCAAGGATTCTCCAGTGGTCTCATGGAATCTGGAGAACCAATGAGAGAAATCAGGGAAATTTTCGAGTTCTCCAGTGCCTACCTCTCACTCCTGAGTCTCTGTCTTGACTCTCCTGTCCTCACTAGAGGAGAAAGGAGCACTGACCTAACTATGGCTTCTACACTTGCACTTCTTCCCCAGCTTTAAAGATGCTGAGTAGGCAAGCAGCACAAGGAGATAGAGACATTACTGTGAAAGTAGATAGTTGAGGACTGGATAACTGGCTGGGGTGAAGTTAAGGGGCTTATAAGCACCAACAAAGATGAAAGAGTACAGATTTCAGTTTTTGATAAGCTAAGAGAATGGAAAAATGTGTTAATTCCCAGTTTTGCTCAGTCCCAAAATGCATAAAAGCTACACCCCTTACGTCCCTAAGACCCAGGATCTTCTCATAATAATGCCCCTAAATCATTTTTAAAATCTTGTCCTAGTTTTAAAGTCAGATTTTTAAAATATAGTTACCACCCAGGAACTAAAAACCTATGCAACAGCAGCTCTCCCCCCCCCCCCAAGCCTGGCACTTCTTGGTCTTTAAAAAGAAATTAAATTTTTAAATGGAGGTATGTAAATGATGCAGTTTCTAATGTAGAAAGGTTTAAAAGATCTCATTGTGTTTTAAAAGAAATGATTTTATTCCACAAGCAACTTTATTTTAAGGAAAAACATAGGATTTCATTATGTTGTAGGAGAGGGAATCTCCAGGAATGGCTTCAGTCAGAGTTGGCAACCCAATAGCCTGTTTTTCCCCCAGATTATGAACATTGTCCTCTACATTTTCAGCTGAAGTGAAAGAAAGGCAGTTGCACCTGTTTTCATCCATTTCCTTTGAGTCCTGCTATTGTTCTCACCAGGTGTGTAGCACACCAAAAGCCCTGCTCACAGCAAAGGTAGGGGGGATGGGGATGACAGGATCATGGAGGGTAAGTCCCAATGTGTTCAAAGGGGCTTGCTCCAAAGTAAATGTACATAAGACTGCAGGCTTAACATTGACAGCATTGCTACATTTATTTATGCTAATAAGACTATGAAAACAGCAAAATGATAAAACCAAGGTAGAATAATCCATTTAGGGCTGCAATCCTATACCTATCTTTTGGGAATAAACTGAACTCAGTGGGACTTGCTTCTGAGTAGGCATGCAAATAATTGCGCTGTTGGACCAGGAATGAGCACATCTGTGAAAATTTACAAATATTATGTCTGTGCTGAGTAGAGATCAAATTTTGCCAGTACATCTTATGTGAATCCTGATTATGAAGACAACTGAAGAGTACAGTCCCACTTCTACAGAAACAAGTAACAAAACTTCCAGATTTTAACAGCACCAGATGGTAGCCTTGGTGAATGAATCAGCTGTCTAGCCTTTGATCAGGTGATCTGAGTGCAAGACCGCTGGCATTTGCATGATGCCTTTATCATGGAGATGATAATCTCTGATAGCAGAAGGGCATCTTACACAAAGTTCCATGCTATTTTGTGTCTGTGAGGCTATTTAAAAACAACTACCATGTAACCATTGAGGTGGCAAGTGTATCTATATCATTTCTTCAACAAAGGTAAAGGCATCCCCAAAACGGCAATTTTCAGCGCAAAGCGGCTTGAGGAGAAAGAGTGAAGGAAACCCTCTCACCTTGCATTAGTCTTCCACTTTATACTGCAGCCTCAGTGGCTGCATCGGGTTTTTTTTTTTAAGTCACATGTAGTTTTGCTTTGATACTTTTATTTATTGGAAACATTTCTATCCTGCCTTTCTCCAAAGGGCACTCAAGGTAGCTAACAACATTATTAAAATTCAGTAATAGATAAAAACGTATACAACTCTAAAAGTCCCACACAGAGCAAAAGATTTAAAAGAACTTCAAAACAGCAGCAGCATGAAGATGTTAAAAATAAAACCTGCAAAAAAAACAACAAAAACAGTAGCAGGCAGCCCACTCCTATGCAGTGCTGGTGCAGCAGGGCTGCCAGCCCCATGTTATGATAGCACTGCAGTTGAGCAGGCAGGAGATCTTCTTGGAATAATGGTACATTTGTTCCTTTGTCCTGTGTAGCCCCCCCAGCCTGCTCAATGAGGCTACTCGAACCTGCGCCTCCCAGGCCCTAGCTACTCCCATTCCACCCCCCCTCCTGCTCAGAAACATCCCCATCCCACCTCTGGACTACCCTTCTGCCAGCTTCCTCCTGCTCCCCCACCACCTGGCACAAACCTTAACTTCACGATGGCTGTTGAACAAGATTCGGCACCTTGTAAGATGGCACTAGATTTCTTGACAGTGCCAGGTACTCACTGGGTGCCAAAAAATTCTTTAAAGCACTTTTACGACACACAGCACCATCATTACAGCCACAGCGTCATCGCTCACAGCCCATAGGATTGGGCTCTAAGGCTGAAATCCTATAACACTTTCCTGAGAGTAAGTTCCATTGAATACAGTGGGACTTACCTCAGAGTAGACATGCATAGGCCTGTGCCCTCGAACAGCAACAAAAGCAAAGTCCCCAAATGAACATAAGAACATAAGAACATAAGAACAGCCCCACTGGATCAGGCCATAGGCCCATCTAGTCCAGCTTCCTGTATCTCACAGCGGCCCACCAAATGCCCCAGGGAGCACACCAGATAACAAGAGACCTCATCCTGGTGCTCTCCCCTACATCTGGCATTCTGACTTAACCCATTCCTAAAATCAGGAGGCTGCGCATACACATCATGGCTTGTACCCCATAATGGATTTTTCCTCCAGAAACTCGTCCAATCCCCTTTTAAAGGCGTCTAGGCTAGACGCCAGCACCACATCCTGTGGCAAGGAGTTCCACAGACCGACCACGCGCTGAGTAAAGAAATATTTTCTTTTGTCCGTCCTAACCCGCCCAACACTCAATTTTAGTGGATGTCCCCTGGTTCTGGTATTATGTGAGAGTGTAAAGAGCATCTCCCTATCCACTCTGTCCATCCCCTGCATAATTTTGTATGTCTCAATCATGTCCCCCCTCAAGCGTCTCTTTTCTAGGCTGAAGAGGCCCAAACGCCGTAGCCTTTCCTCATAAGGAAGGTGCCCCAGCCCCGTAATCATCTTAGTCGCTCTCTTTTGCACCTTTTCCATTTCCACTATGTCTTTTTTGAGATGCGGCGACCAGAACTGGACACAATACTCCAGGTGTGGCCTTACCATTGATTTGTACAACGGCATTATAATACTAACCGTTTTGTTCTCAATACCCTTCCTAATGATCCCAAGCATAGAATTGGCCTAACCTCCAACCCAGCCATCCCTAATTAAAGTCTGTTCTAAATAAAAAGGTCTTTAGTCCCTGCAGGAATGATGCTAATGAGGGTATAGTTCTTAAATCATCAGGGAGAGAGTTCCACAAGAAATAGAATTTATAATGAAAAAAGTCACATGTATTTTAAAATTAAAATACAAATAAACCATACAAATGAACCATATCACACCGGTCTGTTTCCATACTTTTCTACAACTGACAAAAGGAAGTTAGCAGTGTCTGACAACGCATCTACTGGGCCTTCATTTAATAGATATACAAGCTTCAGCTGCTCAGAGAGCCCAGTCTTCTTTGCTAGGTTAGATTCTAGATAGACAGAGCACTTATCAATATGAATTGGGCAGGAGAAGAGTATATGAGAAAGGATCTCGACATGCAACAGAGAACAAGGGCAATGCTGGTCAAGAAAAGGGACCTTATGATACCTTCCCAAGATTACTGCCGATGGAACAACGTTAAATCTAACTTGCATAATTACACTACGTTCCTTAGGATTAATCAAAAGAGTCAAATAAGGAGCCATCTGATTGTGGGCTAATGGAATGTGAAGGTTTAAGGGGGAACAAGTCCGTGCAGCCTGACTAAGGAGGTTTGAGATTCGATATCCGAAAGCTTCTGTTTAACTTTTAAAAGAAGTGCCATCTCCAAAGGCATGGCCAGGTGGTTGAAAAGAAGACCATAGATTCTATTTTCTTCCAGACTCTAGTGAGCCACGTGGGGCATCATGTTCAGAAATCATGAGGTATAGCAGACTATCCTGGTTAGTGTGAAAAAGGACATACAGCCAGTATTTAAATATTAGCTGCCACAGCCTAGTCTCCAACAACAGTCGCCCAAGTTCTAAACAAGTAGCTGCATAAGGGGCACATATGGGGAGACCCAGTATACTCCTAAAAAATTTAGCCTGAAGATGCTCGAACGAATGGTTAATTGAGCTTAGCCGTACTGGAGAACCATACAGGAGCTGTAGTATTACTTGAACTTAACAACAGATGGAATATGACAGTTGCCTTGCCTAAAGAAAAAATGAGTAATGGATTGAATAGTATAGTGGACAATTTATTTTATTTTATTTTAAAGCAAATTTCTACATGTTATGGCCATGAAGATGAGCTTGAACATATTGGCACCAGGGCCAGCCTTAGGAGCTGCTGTGCCCAATTGGAAACATTTTTTGCAGGACCCCAGTTCACAGCCAAGGTCTGTAGAATCTGACAGCACAATCCTATCCTGCGCTGGAACAGACAAGCCAGGAAGCTTGCGTTGTATCCAGCACAGGATAGGGACCATAAGCGCCTTAACCAGAGGCAAGGGGAAATTTTTTCCCTTACCTCTGCGTAAGGACTGCTGGCCTCAATGGGTATCCTCGGACTTGCATCACCTCTGGAGGTGTCACAAGTCAGAGGAGAGTGGAGCAGCTTGAAGCTCCATTCACCCCTGGAATGGGGGTTAGGATCCTGCATAACTGACAGATCCCAGCCCCACCTCCCTTTCCCTGCCCGCCCTCCCCTTGCCCAGGAACGCCTCCCTCCCTCCTCCTCCTCACCTCCCCCACGCCTACCTTTCATCCTTGCATTGGCTCATCCGAGCCAACGCAAGGCAATGGGAGGAGGCCAGCACGGTGGCTTCCGTCAGCCTCTGCAGGCCAGTGCTTCTGGGAGCGCCGGCCTGGCTTCCTCCCGAAGAGGTGCAAACCTGCCTTACAGCACTCCATGTTAGGATTGCGCCCTTAGAGCTATAAATAAAATTTATTATAGACAACACGTGTAGATTACCTTTGAAAAGTAGTTACAAAACCACTTGTTTTAGTGACTGTGAAATGATTTAGTACAAATATTAAAAACAAATATTTTATTTTTTATTTTCCCCCAACCATGGGGTAGGGTAAAAACAAATGAATGCTTAAGAGTGGGACTCAACTGGGAGAAATTCGTCCAATTGGCTTATGACCTGATTAGCACTTCCAGCTGGGGTGTTTAGTCACACTTTGATCCACACTGACCACTCTTTACAGGATGGAGGTGGATTTCATTCATTCCAAGATGTCATTCACCTGTCCAGGTTGTCAGTGGTGGACCTGCCATTAACTAAAAGGGGCAAATGCCCTGGGCATGGAGCCTCATGTGCCAATAGGACTGCACAGAAGCCTCTCTGTGGCTCCCAGCACGGGGAAACTGTGCTTCCGGTTTGCCAGAAGCACAGTTTAAGACGTTGGAGAAGCCTCAGAAGGCTGCTCCAACATGTCCTGGAGATGTGCGAGGCTCCGGAACATTGTGGTGAGTGTGTGTGTGGGGGGGGAGAGGATTTGAACATGGGGTGGCAGTATCCTGCGGAGGGTGCTATTGTGGATCTTTGCCCTGGGGCGTGGGAGGTCCGCCACTGCAGGTTGTCTCCCTACCTTTTCCCTTGAGTGTAAATGTGTGTTGTCCTATTTATTACGATAGGATATTTATTACGATATTTATTATTTATTACGTATTTGCCTTTTTTTGAGATCACAGCAGTACAGCAGCAAGTGTAGCCTACATGAGAATCTTTCTCAACTCATGAACAGACCCTTGTTGCATTCAGTCAAGCCACTGGCACATTCATAGTTCACATACATACGTCAGAATATGTGAGATCAGGCTGTCTGCAAAGAAAGAGATTTGTCTGTAGTAGTAATTTGCATGTTATAAGAAGGAAACTGATTATAGGACACTGGTGGACTTATGCAGGAAGGCAAGACTGAAAACACATACATCTATTATGAACCTCATTGTGTGCTGTATAATGAATGTCAGAAACACAGATCCCTATTGTTGCTAGGTTTTCTGAGTTTCATTCTTCCCTTGATGTATGTACAAACCTTTCATTAATTCTTATGGCAATTACATACTAAACCCAAGAAGTGAAAGAGCTTTCTGTGCCAAGGATGAGAATTAGAGTTTTTAGAGTCATGGCAAAGCTTGCCTTTAAGGGTCAAAGTAGATGCCAATTTTAAGCACATGAGTGGGGCTTGTGTGTCTATTACTAAACAGCAGGCAGATCTGGCCCCTGTGGATTAGAACTATAGCATGGGAGGAAGGAGCTTTAACCTTCTGCTCCTTGTCCCAATTCTACCTGGGCCCTTTCCCTGGTTCCTATTTGCCCTGGAAACACAATTTCCATTGGCACCAATGGGAGCTTTCTCCCCAGGGCAAATAGCAGTAGGTTTCTGATCAGAATCATGCCTGGGGCAGAAAGTTCAGCTCCTCTTCTTCCACAGCATGCTTCCAAGCCAGGGAATTCCTGTCTGCCTGCTACATACTAAAGGGGAAAAAAAAGGCCTTCTTGCCCCAATTCATGGGCTTGAAGAAGTTTGTAGCTCTGTCAGTACTGGATATCAAAAACAGAATTCTCCAAAGACTGCCACATTTCTTTGGTTTCTTTCCCTCGCCTTTTTGAAAAGAAGATGTGCAAACAGTACAACAAAACCTTGATCTGTTTCAGTGAGCTGGTTTTGGTTGTCAAAATATGTCATGGTTGCTCAGTCCTGAATGGTGAGCCTGGTGCCTGCTATTCAGACAGCATAAAAACATGTACAGCTCTCTCTTGGGTGCACAGCAGCCATTGCACAATTTCTTGAAATTGCTGGTGCAGGACCCTGTAGACCCAGCAAGCCAGTGAAGTCTTACCCCTAGGAACAATTGGAGACCCTAGGCAAAGGAACAAATGTCTCCTTACCCTGATGAGGCCTCCAGGGCCCAAATCTCTCCAAAAGGATATAGTGCATGCCACATTGCTTCAGCAAAGAGTAGGATTGGGCTGTTAGTTACACTTGTAGTTAATTAAGTACATTAACGTGAGAGCAGTGACAAAAAGAAATGAAATTTCTAATTATTTCTGATAAAAGACATGAAGCTGTTGTGACTGTGTGATTCTTTGCTTTCTTTTCTTCATAGTGTATTCTACGTGGTATGATATCATCACCCTGTGCATGTTTCTGCACCGCCGCACATGATTTACTGGGTGCAGGTGGGAAAGAAAGATGCACAAAGTAATAACCTACAGAAAAGAAGGCCAAGAGATATGGAATGATGGCAGCTTCATGTCTCTTATATCTAATTCCAAAAAGATAGTGTGAACCTTTTAGCAGCTTTTGCTAAGCATCAGCAACACATTCCTGATGCTAAGGACGCCATCACTGCTGTTTAGTATTCTCAACTACTGCACTGTACTCTTTTACATTCTCTTTGATATGTTATTGTACTGATACTTCTTCTGACCCTAAAGTAAGAAGCTCCGAAGAAAACTTCAATAAGATTCCATAAAAGGAGAATGGGATTGGCTGGCTGAAAAGGTTCAGGTATAGGTGAAGCCTATAGAGGTTCTGGCCATCAAGAAAAGTGCAGTGGCTGCAGTGGGCCAAGGTTGGGAGATCAAGGTGAGGATGGCTTGTTCCAGCAGCATACGGCCCTAGTTCTGCGGTTTTCAAACTCTCTGGGAGTTTGAAACCTACAGTAAGTCTTTGCGGGGGGGGGGGGAGCAGGGGAACGGCTGGGATGCACTCACCAGTCCCTGCAGCAACCGCCCCTGTGTTTGGGGAGCCCCGCACAAGCTCCTACAGGGCACCCCAGGTCAAGGAAAGGGAGAGTGGAGCAATCTGCTCTGCCTCCGCAAAAGCGGAAGCGGACCATGATCGCCCCACTCTCCCTTTCCCTGACCTGGGGTGCCCTGCAGGCACTCGCGCAGAGCTCCCTGCACACAGGGATGGTTGCTGCAGGGACTGGAGGGTGCACCCCAGTCCCTGCAGCCCCATCAGAAGGGAAAGCGGAGCGATCGTTCTCCGCTTCTGATTTTGCGGAGTGGGGCACGATCATTCCGCTTTCACTTTTCCTGACCTGGGGAGCCCTGCCAAAGGTTGTGCAGGGCTCCCAGTACCCCCGGGAGGCTGCAGGAGGCTTGGGCAAGTGCACCCAAGCACCTGCAGCCCCCCTGAACAGTGCAATCCTGCAGATCACACCGCTGCCTTCCCCCTGTCTCCTGGCTGCCCCTGCCTCTTAAGGGGGCAGAGGCCAGGACCCACAGGCTGGGGCGTCGCAACACTCCAGTTTGAATACCACTGTCCTAGTTGGATTGGGCTGTAAAATGAAGTCAATGTATCACATTAGCATGCAGTTGAAACTAGAGGCATAATAAGCAGACTACCAGTATTCCCAGTAACATAACTTGATACTTCTTTTGTCCTGTTTGGAAGAGGTTGCTATTGGATATAGGAACTAAAGTAGCTGCATCATATGTCTGATGAGATCATGATAATTCTTAATTAAAAGATTAATTTCAAGACACAATGAAAGGGTATCCAGTAGTTTTAATTAGATTTCTGGCAATCCGGCTGTCACCAATTCTTCATTCCCTTTAAAAATGACCTTTGTAAAAGGACTATGTATGGCATGAATTTAGATCCAATATAGCTGCCATGAAAATGGTAAATAAGGACATGAATTGGTTCAGAGTCCCAAGGTGACTGTTTTATTTATTTATTTGAAAAAGTTATATCCTGCCTTTCCTATCCCAAAACAAATGCTCAATAATAAAATGTACAATGTTTAACAACAATGTGAGATAACTAAAATCAATTAAAACAATACAAAAAAGAAAGCCCCAAAAGAAACACACTGAAGAGTCATTACGAGGGGGTAACAATTTGGTCCAGAAGGAAGCGGTCAAGCCACTGCACTGTTACAGGGATGCAGATGGCAAACACCGATCCATCAACCAAATGGCAGACGAAAAGGTGTGTTTGAGCCCTCACTGAGAAGCCAAGAGGGAGGAAGTAGTTCTTAATTCTTCTGGAAGAGAATTCCATAATTGTGGTGCCACTGCCGAGAAGGCTTGCCCCGAGTCACTGTCCCTCCAACTTGAGACAGAGGTGGAACTTGATGAAGAGCCCCCTCAGATGGGGGTCAATACAGGCATTCCCATTGGCACCCCTAACTCCTACACTGTCATAAAGCGCCTGACAGCACTTTTGCAACAGTGACGGAACTGATCACTAGTGTGTCCTTAGGACTCTGCTGTAAGAATGAGTGAGTGACTTGCTTAAGGCACCCAGCAATTCATGGCAAAGTGGAAATTGAAAGTGAAGAACTTCTTCATTCATAGTCTTTTATGCTGCAATCCTATCCACACTTACCTAGGAGTAAGCCCCATTGATTATAATGGGATTTGCTTCTTACATGCATAGGATTGGGCTCTCAGCCACCACTCTAAATAATTTGATTATACAGTTTAACATATAATTATACATTTTAAAAATAAAGAGTAAAAAATATTTTGGAACCAAGCTATAAATATTATGAGCTATAGATGTAATGTAATTTATTCTGTATCCTTTCCTTCTTGCACCAAACACTTACTGCTAGTTCTGCTTCCTCCTTTCTCAACGAGACAGTTAAATTGTAACTGTTTTTAAGATGTTCAAATCCGGCATCTAACTGTTCTTTTGTGAGGTATCTTTGTATGTTTTCTTCTCTTATGTTGTTTCCTTCACTGGAGCCAGTACAGCCCTGCTGTGCTGTTGAACCTTGAGGGACATGGATCAAGAATAATTTGAAGTGCGATTGTCATTCAGGAAGTGACTCTAAAATGTCACCTTGCTACTCAAAGGGTCTTTTCCCTCTGTATCTCTTGATTTGTATCTGCTGGTGTCAGTGACAATAATAATAGTTTTCTCCTTTTTAGTTTTGTTAGTTAGAAACAACTAGAAGAGTTAGCGGGGGGGGCTATTCTCTGTATCGTTGAAAAATGGCTTTACTTCTATTCATCTAGATCTATCTAAATCAGGGGTGTCCAAAGTTTTTGGCAGGAGGGCCACATCATCTCTCTGACACTGTGTTGGGGGCCGGGGAAAAAAAGAATTAATTTACATTTAACATTTGAATAAAATTATATAAGTTTACATAAATGAATATATTAAAGATGAACTTATATGAATGAATGGATGTCTTTCAATAGCTCAAGGCCTATAAAAGGCCTTGTACAAAGCAAGGCTGGCCTTTCCTTTTCTGCCACTACTGCATCACAGATGTGAAACAACAAGCAGTGGAGGGAGCCCTCATCCCACAGCTCATGCGAGAGGTTAAACAGTCGCCCTCATGCTGACAGCAGTTGCATTGGGTCAGTGTGGGCTCCAACAAATCTCCGGTGGGCCAGAGGCTCACTGGAGGCTCCCCGAGGGCTGCATTGAGAGGCCTCGAGGGCGGCAAGTGGCTCCAGGGCTGGGGTTTGGGCACGGTTGATCTAAATCTATGATTACAAAGTGCAAAGATTATAAACATGAGGCAGTTTTTCCTGACGAAGCAGCTGGGGGAAATGTATGCTTTAATTTCCAAAGCAACTTGACTCAGAATTCTCAAGGAAAACATTGCTTCACCAATGCAGGCTTGAATCTGCTCACTCATTTGATAGAATAATCATTGAGAAAGGCTGACGTTTGAGACGTGCTTGCAATTAAAGATCCTTTAAAAAAAAGTATATTCAGCTAGTTCTATTTGTTTTTTTTTCCTTGTATTTTTCCACAGCTGTCGGCTTACTTTTGTCACTTTCAAGCAGTGTTTTTTTTCCCCTTGCACACATGCACTGATTCAAAGATATGAAGCTGCCTTAGGGCCCAATCCCATCCAACTTTCCAGCACCAGTGCAGCCGCAATGCAGCCCCAAGGTAAGGCAACAAATGTTCCCATACCTTAAGGAGGCCTCTGTGACTGCCTCCCTACCACAGGGTGCAGTGCATGCCTCATTGGCACGGCTGCACCGGAACTGGAAAATTAGATCGCATTGGGCCCTTAGACCAGTGATTTTCAACCTTTTCCATCTCATGGCACACTGTCAAGGCACTAAAATTGTCAAGGCACACCATCAGGTTTTTTATAATTGCCAAGGCATACCATGCTGCCAATGGGGTGCTCACATCCCCATTGGCTCTACTAATAAATGCCTTTCCCCTAAATTCCTGTAGCACACCTGTGAACCACTCACAGCACACCAATGTGCCATGGCACAGTGGTTGACAATGGCTGCCTTAGACTCTCAAACCATTGGTTCATCCAACCAGTTCCTCTTTTGCTCCATCCCTCTCTTTTATTTTTTCCAGTCAAGGAAGTGGATGGAGGAGAAGGAGCAGCAGTGAAGATAAGTGAACAGACAAAGGTGGGCATCCCTCCCATCTGTTGTCTGAGATAATCTCATGGATTCAGCCTCATGGAGGTGCTGACCCTGTCTGAATGCAAAATTATGCTCTAGTAACTATGATTCCCTTCAAACCACTTGTTTCTTGGCAGTCTGGTGTATCATTGTCCAGATCCAGTCCTATATACAATATTAATATGAATGCGTGCCCAACAGGATAGGTAGTCGTTGCTACAGTGTCTCTGATGTTGATGAATAGGCTCGTTGTCATTCATTTATTGCCTTCCAGCAAACACCTTAGTAGAAATTACTTGGTCCAGAAAGTAGTGTGACAACTCCCACCCCCATCTTTGAATATTTTTCTAGAAGCCAGTAGAAATTGCTTATGAGTGCTGTGCATGTGTCCATTCACACACATTCCTTAATATATGTATTTTTTTTTTTTACTTCTCTCTCTCATAGATGCCATACATCAACTCACCTTTTCTATTGATTTGTATCTTCTAGCCAGGGAATAAGAACATAGCCTTGTCTTTTTTATCTACTCCTATCCAGAGGTTGGTTGAGATAATCCTTATTTAGACTAGTAATGTGCTGAAGTGCAGGTGTGATGCTCTGTGACTTGCTTAGCATTTCAATTGACAGTTAAATGTTGTACAGCATAGATGCAGTTCAAATTGAAAAATGGGATCCTTCATGGAATGGACACACCCAAGCTAGATCTATGTGAGGTGAACATTGAGGGGGAAAAAAGAAAGGAAAAATAGGCTGATGCACGTTTCAGGAGAGGCAGCACAGCCAGAGATATGGAGGGAAAACTCAGAGGATTTACCTGCTTTACCATTTCACATCAATTTAGGCTTTAAGTCTCCTGCATGAATGTTCCTGAAGAGTACTAATTGATTTATGAAGGCATCTTTAAACAAAACAATTTGTTGACTCTCTTTTGCCATGGTAGGTTAAACATGACGCTTATCTGAGATTTTCTTTATCTGTGGAGTTTCATGTAGTCTTCAACAGAGCATGTGCACTAGTAGAGGTTTGCAGGTTAATAAGCTTGAAAAGATAAGATAGAATGCATGACAAGCTGTGTCCCATCCTGGTCCTAGTAAAAATTTTACTCATGCTCAAATCAAATGTGCTTTTATGGGCTGTTTTAAGAGACATATTATGTGTTTCTACTATTATCATTCAGACTTCATTATAAGTGATTTATATGTCAATGCAGTGCAAGTGTGCACACATGTGCTTTGTTTTGCCCTCTTTGTTTTGCTAAGCATGAAATGCGAACCTTGTGGGCTTTCAGTGCTGAAACCACAGCATGAGGGAGGTTGAAGGCCCCTTCTGATGCAGCTCTTTTCTGCTGCATGTCGTTTGAGAAGCATAGCAGATGGCTGGGAAGAGGAGGAGAAATAGGTGACCTGTTTCAAGCACAATTCCAATGTGACCTTTTTGACACAATGAGGTTTACTTCTGTGTAAACATGCACGGGATGGTTCAGTGAATCTGGTTGCCTCTATGCTGATCTTGACAACTGCTGCAACAGTTGGTGCTGAAATGAGGGCATGGCCCCCTTCAAGTGTAGAACAACTGTGCATTCAGGGCAGTGTTACAATCATTGGCCCTATTGAACAGTGGAAGGAAGTTAGGACTGGGTTGCAAGGGTGCAACTCACAATACATTTGCTTCAGATTAATAGCAGCATCAAGGCAGGAAGTACAGAGTACATTACACCTTGAAGATCTTTAAATTTGCTGGGAGCAGTTCAGTTTCCCATGCTTTCCCCAGTCACTGTGACTGCAGTTTGAACTAATTGAAAACATTCAGGTTAGTGCATCATTCAGATTGAAAGAGTAAACCCTCAAAGGATCCAAAAAGAACACCAAAGGTGAAGGTCATTATCTGGGCTTATGAAACACTGATCTACTTTCTCTTTGTGCTACAAAGGAACAATGAAGTGAATCAGTGATGCCTTCCTTTGCCTGTGATTATGATGCAATGTGTCCACAGCATGCTACTGAATCAACTTCACTATAATAATGGGAATCTGATTAATGTGTGTGCAATCAATAAGATGTTTATCAAAGAAGCCGCCATCCCTCAAGAGTTGTTTGCCCTGTCTTAAAACTAGAGAAAACTGTGGGAATCCAATGTGTTCTAAAACAGGCATTGATGGTTACAAATTCTTCTTTGTTTGCCTGCATTATTTAGGGCTACATGTGGGTATTGTATTCACATCCACTGCTACATTTACACATTTCCTGCAACACAGCTAGCTCTCTTCAATGGGGCAACTACTGTATAAAGATATCTTGTGATAGGTTCCTTGCTGTTACAAGGATAGCAAGTACAAAATGGAGGTGGGGAGGAGCTTCAGAGAAAAGATGGGAGAGAGGAAAGATTCTACTGGTTTTGTTTTTTCTTTGTTTAAGGAAATATTTCTGTCCCACTTTCACAAAACTACATTTTCAAGGCAGTTTACAAAAGAGTTCAGTCAACACAATAAACTGGATGACTAATATTGCAAATAATATCAGCAGACTAATTCTAAAAATTCTATGAAACAGCAGCTTAAAAATCAACTGAAGGCCTGAACAGATTTGTGTGTGTGTGTGTCATGTTTTCCTCCTGGCTAAAACTCATTAAATAAGGAACCAGGTGAGCAGCTCAGGGAAAGCATTATGCAATCAGGGCACAATTGCTTTTCCCTGTTGTCTCTTGTCTAATCTCTACTGGTAAGATCCCTAAAGAATAGCTTCTCATGCTGGTCATAATGCACAGGCAGGCTTATATGGAAGGGAATGATTCTTCTGATACCTGGGTCCAAACCATATAGAACTTCAAACATTAAAACCAACACTTCTGATTGTGCAGTGGAAGCCAAACAGGAAGCCACTGAAGCTGCTTTAAGAAAGCAAGATGTGTTTTGTCCAACCACTCCTAATCAGTACTCTTGCTTCTTCAATTCTTGCACTAATTGCAAAACTAATCCTAAAAGACAGCCTCGTGTATAACTTGTTGCAGGAGTCTGACTTGGATATCTGGACTGACTTTTTTGCCCAAAAAAGAGTTTACAACTTGTGCAACAGGCTAGGCTAGTGAAATATACTTTCTGACAGCATGTTCTAAGAGAGAATGACTGTGTCTGAGCATATGCAGAGTGCCCCATCTCACAAATGAGCAGCCATAGCCAGCCCACATATGTCAGAGATTGCAGGGACAAAATTTTGGATCAGAAAGCATGATTCCCAAGTCAGCTGAAGTTCCAGACCCCCTCCCCACTTTATTTTTAAAACAAATTAAGCTCGGCTCCAAAAGTAATGTAGTTTTAAAATTGAAGACAAAAAATGAAAAAAAACAACCAGGATGACTTTACCATATATAATGCAAATATATATGACCATAAGCTTCCTCATGGGCATGGTCAAGTTTAAGATGGGAGGATTAATGGGAAATACATTCTTATCAGTGTTGGCCCATACCCCAGTGCCTCCTGAATCACCCATTTGATGAAAGGGAAGGGCTGGTGGGTGGGTGGGTGAATGACAGAGCAAACAAGCTAGTTGGGGGCAGTGAGCCCCCATGCCTAGAGAGGGAACAGTGAGGCATCCCCAACCCCATTTTCCCTTTACTTACTCAAGCTTTTTACACACCCTCTTTTCCTCCATTGCACCTCTTCTTTATGAAATGAATAGGAGTAGTGGGCACAGGTGTTGCTCCTGTTCACTTCTAACAGAAGCCCCAGTGAAGAGAGGCTGTGCATGGAGCTCCTATAAGTATGTAGATAGGATGGCACTCTTTCCCTGTGACTGAGGAGGGGGAAGAGAGGCATCCCCACCTTCCTTTCCCTTTGCTTACCAGACCATTGTGTACAGCTTGTCTCCCTTCTTCTTGCTGTTTTTTTGCTTGGTGGGACAGGGGGGGAGGGAGAGAAAAGGTGGGAAGCCTCTGGCAGGTTTGCAGTAGTGGCATTTGCTGACCTGATCTGCAAGTAGCTGTGCAGGAGAGGGTAGGAGGGGAGGAATGTGAAGGGGAGGGGGGAAACTGAGGAGACAGTCGTTTGTGCACCCTGGGCTTTAATTGGCTCCAGGGAAGGCAAGCAACATGCCATCCAGAGGTTTGTTGAAGATCCTGTGCCCCACTTCTTGTGTAGGGCCCCATCAAGGGCGGGGCCCAATTTGGTGCAATTGGCAAAATTAGGTTAAAACCAGCCCTAGCTGCAGGGTCACAGATTTCTTGTACAGGTATAACCTAATTATCTACGGATTTTTTTGCCTGCGGGTTTACCTCAACACAATGAGAAGGGCCCCTTTCAATTAAAGGAAAAAATGTTCCTTTTGAAATCCCTTTTAAAAACAACCTAGCTTAGCAGGCAGACAATGAATCATTCTCTCTCCTGGCACTTAGAAGAGCTTCACTTGGAAGCAAGTGACCCCTCCCTTCCCCCTGGAGCAGGGGAAAGAATGCAAAGTGATTATCATCTTGGCCTTGCATTCTCTTTGCATTCTTTCAGTGCCTCAGAGAAAAGCCTTTCTAAGTGCCTGGAGAGAGAGAGAGAGATTGTCTATGGGCATGCTTGCTGCCACTCTTTTGCATTACAATGGTAAGCAGACTATTTTTAAAACACTGAGTAAAGGGACATTGCTTTTTAAAATGGATTTCATTTAATGCGATTTTCAACATCCAGAGAGGTTCTGGGAACTGAACCATTGCGGAAGCTGAGATTCAACCTGTATTTTCGTTCTTTGGTAACTCAAACAAGAGGAATAGTTGTTGTCGGATGCTGGTGAATATTGGCATGTCACCCAAAATGTTGAGGCGTTTCACCTTTGACATGTTTGTCTTTGGTTCACCATCACTGCCCTACCAGGTCCTTCCAAAAAGACTGTTGAGTCCTTGCTGAACTTTTCTCATTTGCCTAAATAGAATGTTGGACCACCTTAGCAAAAGAATATGAAAAAATAGCACCCAGTGCTCTTTTATTGGTATCTCCATCATTTCATTCTGATCCTTCCATATTGCTTAAGCCAGGACATATTCCCAAATTTACAGGTGTGTAGCCGTAACTTTCTCAATGCAGTGAAATCCATGTTTTTCACAACTCTTGCTTGTTCTCACAAATGGTAGGTGAGGAGGCAAACCTATTTCTAGGCTATACCACTTAGGGCTACAGGTAGGGACTCGTATAAATTGAAAACTGAAGACTGATGTGTCAGAGACAAGGGTTGTAGTCTAGCCTTCTCCCTGATGCACTATTTTTCTGTGTGGAAAACATATTTTTTCTGTCAGTATATGTAGTGGGAGAATTCAGTCATAAAAGCTCCCATCTGCAGTCTATATGCCAGAAATGAATTTACCTCCCAGTTTGTTGTTCGTGAGAGCTAAGTCTGAAGAAACTCAGATTTTAAGATTTTCTCTATGATGAGTGATAAGCAGCTTCTCAACGCAATTGTGGAAGATTGACAGCCTAATTCTTACTAAGGTTGCACTCTTTATGATAGGGTGATGCAGTTCCGCTATCATAAATGGTGATATGGCAGCATCCAGTGTGCCATCACCACAAATGGCAGTGGTGCTAGAGTCCCATTGTCATAGCTGACTAGCTCCAGAAGCCTAGGCAAATCAGGGTGGTGGTGGTGAAATGGAGCAGGGAGGAACAGGAGAGTTTCTGGGCTGCGAAGGGTGGTGGGTGGGAGACAGAATGGGAGAGGAAGGGATTGGATCTTGGTGACACTGGCATGTGTCAGAACCTAATTCCATTCTCTCTCCCCTTCTTTCTCCCTTACTCTGTTCAGACTTGCACCAGCAAAATAGTTGGCACGGATCCTAGGAGCAGGGCCTAGGAGAGGGGGGTAAAGGGGGTAATTTGTACCTGGACTCAGGGTCAGAAAGGGGGGCCAGGAGCCAAGGGAGGGAGCCCAGAAAGATCCTGGGACCTGACATTTCCTATCTCACCTGAACTCACTGTCAGCACATAATGCTGAGGCACAACCACATGCGTGTAGTGTTAACTGCTGCTGCAAGCCATACGCACCAGGCCCAGGAAAGCATCCATGACCCTCCTTAACACAGTGTCAGTTCTGGGAGGAAACTGGCCTGCTACAGTAGCTCGTTGGCTTGTGGATCCCATAACCATGAAGGAATGTATAGAAGCTCAGGGACCCAGCTATGGGGCTACAGCTGCTGCAGAAGTTCATTTTGATCCAGTCTAGTTGATGCTAATTTTCTGCAATTGATATTCTATATTTCAAAATTTTTAGAGACTTAGGAGTGTGTTTGGTTTTCCATATTACTTTATCTAGCTGCCAATGCTGCATGGTTGGGTAGACCTGGGCTGTACATCAAGAAACCTAGTAGACCCGAGCTCCAACGACTATTGTGGCTGTCAGCACCCTGCCCTATTTTGCCCCCCATTCTGCCTGCCCTCATTGCCCCCCTTACCCTTTGGGAAGGAGCCCAGAAGAAACTTTGTACCCCTGCTAAAATCATCTCATAGGCCCTGCCTGGGAGACCCATTGAAGCAGCAGAAACTTGCCCCAGGGTAAGAGGACAAAAGTTCCCTTACTTTGAGGAGGCCTCCAGACTGCCCCCCCCCCAGCACAGTTCCATTGGTGCAGCTGCATCAGCAGAGGATGGATTTAGTTAGGAATGGACGGTTAATGATTTTGCCTCCAAATAACAAGTATCCTTCAAGTGAAAACCCAAGGTAAGGCAGGCATTTATTCAGCTCTGGTTGTTTGTACACAATGTTTTTCTATTGGACCCAGCTTTTGAAGCTGCATACAAGTGAATCCATTGATGCTTCATATAACCTGCAAAGAGAAATGAAATATTCTTAGTACTCAAGAAATAAAGCAATTACGTGTTTAGGAGTTTAATTGATTTCTTTCTCTTTCTGCTCTCTAGTTTTGGCAAAAATGCAAATGTTGCATGTGTCATATAGAAGCACTTACAGACTTTTGCATTGCCAATGTCCAGGTTGCAGGTCTCTTGTTATCTGGTGTGCTCCCTGGGGCATTTGGTGGGCCGCTGTGAGATACAGGAAGCTGGACTAGATGGGCCTATGGCCTGATCCAGTGGGGCTGTTCTTATGTTTCTTATGTTTCAATGTGCTTCTCAGACCTGAAGACATGACCAAGGTCTGTTTCTGTAATGTCAACAGCAAAAGAGACACCGCCTATTTAATTGAATCCTTTAAAAACTAACAGACTACAGCTGTTAACTGAATTCTGTTTGCTTTTCATCTCTTAGAAAAGAAAAATCCTAAAGGGCTCAATCGAACTGTCCAAGATTAAATGCGTAGAAATTGTGAAAAGTGACATCACAATTCCATGTAACTATAAATATCCTTTCCAGGTAAGTGAAAGTCAACCTCATGAAACACCAGCCATTAGTTCTGTTCTCAGGATAGCTGAAGATGGCATATCTTGTTTTTCTGATACATCAATATATTGCCACATTAGTTTGAATGTTTTCCTGAGGCCATATTGCTTTAGGATAAGTGGCAACAGATGTAGCTCTTCAGAGCTATTGACTCTTTCTAGAAATATCGGTCAAATGTTTGAAGTGTGCATTCTCCCTAACAGAATGAAATCACATCTGTTGGTGATCATTTTGTCATATTTTATAAAAGACTACCCAAAATGTCTGGAACATCTGGGACTAAAACTAATATGTTTCATAATTTGAGACTCATCAATGTATCATGCTTTGCCTTCCTCAAATTTTATAGTCAACATTCATTGCTTAATCTCTGGGTTGTTGCTGTCATGAGTTTTAAGTTTTAAAATCATGGAAAAGATTATATTACAAAAATGGCCTCCTGAATTTGGGAAATTCTTCTGTGAGGTACAGGGAGGGGGTCATTCAGGATTGCACAACATCAAGGACCTTCCAAGTCTACTATGACACATTCAGTTGCAAATATGCAAAATGATGGAAAGAGAGATTGATGCAGGAGAAGGAGGAGGAGGGAGGTACTTAACTCTTCCCATGTCTGACACTTTTCCTCTCCATCATCTTCTCTAGACAGGGTTTCAAGTGTTTGTCAGTTAAGTCAGGAAAATCAGTTGGGGTACTGGGTTTGCAGAAGACAAGCAGCAACTGGAGTAAGATTAAACTTCTTCCTCCAGCTGTGGCACAGACGTAGGGAGTGTTTAACTGACTGAAAATCCCCCCCCCCCCAAGTGTATGGTTACCAGATACAGAGTGCCTATGACTTTAGCCATTGTATAGAAGAGGAAATTTTGGCAGGTGCAGCTTTTTAAAGCCTTGCATGATGAGCTGCACCTGCCAATATCCCTGCTGCGATCCCTGCCCATCCCCATGACTAGAAGAAGCAGTATAGCTTTTACACACAAGAAACAATATGCAAATACACCCAATGTACAATTTTGTTCAAGTCATGGAATTTGTTTTGCAATGAATTGAATCATTTTTATACTGCAGAGCAGTGGCATAGCTAGGTCATTTGACACCTGGAGCCATAAATTTTTGTCACCCCCTATGGGAGGGTGACATGGGAGCCCAGGTCTACCCAACAAGGTAGATATGGGCTCCAAGTCTTGATGGGAGGACAGGTCTACCCACCCAGCAAATCTTGGCCACAGAGGCCAAAATTCAACCAGGAGCCCAGGTCTACCCACCTGCTTGACCTGGGCTCTGGAGCTAATGCTCATGCCCCCCCCCCCCCAACACAAATACTAAATCTAACCCTTGTGTCACTCTCCCCAGGGTGTCACCTTGCTAATACCTTATTGGTTCCATGCTGTGACATAATAACAGCTCATTGGCTCTTTGAACAATCAGTCTCATTGGTCTGTTTTGAGTCAAGGAAATTGTACTTTTTGTTACATAAGACAGATGCATTTTGTTTCTGGTTTTTTAACCATAACTTTTGATAGAATTGAGATATTTCACTCTGGTTTTTTCATTGCATTCTGCTGTAAATTATACATTGACTGATATATAACATGATGGTATTATTCCTACAAATCGTGATTTTAGCGATTTTTGGTAATTAGTGGTGTCACACCCCACCCGAAGCTGGCACTCGGTGCAGACCACTCCCACTAGCTATGCCACTGCTGCAGAAAATACACAAAGATTTTGACTTTTAAAAATACATCAGGGCATTGCTATGGCTAACTGCTTGTTGGTCTGGAATTAATACTAATCACGTTTTTCCTTCCATAGGTTGTTCATGACAACTATCTACTTTATGTGTTTGCTCCCAACCAAGCAAGCTGTCAGAGATGGGTGTTGACATTGAAAGAAGGTAACTGATTGGTTAACTAGTAGCCAATCAAAAACTGGCTGCGCCGGCAGTGGGGGGGGGAATAGGATTGGGTCATAAGTCTATTGCTACATTCTCCAAAAGATGTAGAGCACCTCTTACATATTCCATTATTCAGTTACCTTTCCCTTGGAAGCTGAATTGAGCCTTAGCAGAGAAACTATTGTACCACAGCTCTGGGAGCTACCAATGATAGCTCAAACTAAAATCCACTGTGATGAGATGAACCAAGTGTGCAGAGCTGCACGGGGCAGGTAAAACTAAGTTGAAGTCATTCTGCTATCACACCTCCCCCCTCTGATTCCCAACCGTTAGCAATTTCTATTTGGATTGTAATAACATTTCCAGTTATCTGGGTTCACGTAACTGTAAAGACTGTTGGCCAACATTAGGTTGGTATTTGACATGATCCAAATGTACTGATGGTATTTGACATGATCTTAATTTTTCCACTCAGAGACTAGAAGCAACAACAATTTGGTGTCAAAGTATCACCCCAATTTCTGGATAGATGGCAGATGGAGATGTTGTGCTCAGGGAGAAAAGCTGGCAACAGGCTGTGTGGAGTACGTTCCATCTAGGAGTGGTATGAAATTCATTCCAGATGTACTTTTTATCCCTTCTAAATCAGCACTGAAGTGGTTATTTAACCTTGTGACAGATGCTTTCATGAGATACCCAGCAAGGCCCTAGTCACCCCACCTAGTACCTAAAACTCCATTATATCTCTAAAAGGAAGTTAAAAAAAAGTCTGCTTCATCTTTCTTGGTTAAACTTTGACCAAGTCATTTCATTGTGCTCCATCACTTATTCCCTCACAAGGCAGCTACCAATTACAGCAGATAAAGCACAATAACAACATGAAGCCAGTGAAAAAAGACTTTTAAAATTGTCATCCAATTAAAAGGGGGAAGTAGATATCATGAAAAGTCATCAAATGCTGTTAAAAACTCAAGAGTGCAGTCTTTGTCTAGGGACTGTAGGAAAGTAATGATGGCAATTGGGGTTCCATAATCTGGAGACCATCACTGAGAAGGGCCTCTGACAATAGCCTAGTCTCAGAAATTTGAGGCGCCTGAATAAGATCTTCTGACAAACATCTTAGCTGATGCTAAGGGGAGAAGACAGTCTTTTGGTTACCTCAACCCTAAACTATGTAAGGCTTCAAAACCCAAAACTAGACCTCCAAACTGAACCCAGAAATGTACTGGCAACCACGGGAGAACCTTTTTACATAGGCCTAATATGTTTGTTGCCTCATACCATTAGTTTGTCTTCCAAGGGTTCACAGCATTACTGCTAAAACAATGTGTTACCACTCCCACTGGATAGAAAGGAAGTTAGATCTAAAGAAGGATTCTGGCAAATTCTGAGTAAGAAAATTGGATGAAATGACTGCTGGCATAACTCTTTATAATTTTGAAATGGTTATATGAGTCTCAAAAACAAGAGCTGCAAACATACCTTAGATGGGTTCAAGTGAACAGTTGCTGCCTGGTAGCTCCAATCAGACAAAGAGCTGAACATAGCAGCATATAAAGCTTTCTTATAGTGAGCCAGACCATTGGTCCATCATATTCTCTACACTGTCCAGCAGCAGTTCTCCAGGGTTTCAGGTGGGGATTTTTCTCTGCCCTATCTGGAGATGCCAGAGATTGGACCTAGGGCCTCCAGCATGCAAACATGTGCTCTACCACTGAGCTACACTTCTAGCTATGTAGTTAATTGACCATTGTCATGCCACCCCCACTCTCTGCTTCCTCCAGTTTCTGGACCATTGCAGGTGTCATAAAAGGTGCTTCAATGCATAAGTAGAAGCTATGGTAACAAGCCTTCTGTGCTCTGAATGGTGGTTCTGGAACAGAGTGACCTCTCCAGAGCGCGAAGCCTGGGTAAAGTAGGTATGGAGGATAGGCTGTTACCCATGCAGCAAATCCCCTCTCCACGTCGCTGAAATGGTCCAATGGAAAGGCAGAGACCAATACGGTTGGTTCCAGCGGCATCGCAGGAGTTGCCAGAACATGACTGTGTTCAGCCATGAACTGCCTCAGGGACTCCGGCTCCGGATTTTGCCTCAACCATCATATGGTTATTTGACCCACATTTCCAACATTGGAGTGTTCTAATAAGTGAAGTACCAGAATACCTCTTATTTTCCTAGTAGGTTTGAGTCTGCTCTGTTCTAGACCTGTATCATTATTTTCTTCTATTTTCTGGCAGTGTCCAAGAAACCTCTTCCTCCAACTCCAGACAATAACCAGGTGAGTACAAAGTAATAGATCATGTATAGGGAAGAAACAAAACATTTCCAGAATGCAAAGCTTTTAAAATTGGCATCAGCTTTTAAACTCAACATTTTTTTAAAATGACTGCAAATTCGTTTTACACTTTCATTTGTGTAACTCACATTCAAATATTTGCATAAGTGATATACAGTTTTCAAAAGAGCATGCATATATAATGAAATGCAATGTAGGAGTTTGCACATGCACAAAGACACACATATACACACTTCCCCCTCCTCACAGTCTATCTTTAAAAAGGGAGCAGAAATCTAAGACATTGTGTATATGGAAGTATTTGCTGGAATTTACTATGTTTTTTTAATATATCTGATAACACATTTTGCTTTTCTACAGAGCTTATTTCCAGACTTCAAGAAATCCACAGTAATAGCCATTTATGACTATAATGCCCAGAATCCCCAGGAGTTGCCATTACAGTGCAATGAAGAATACTGTATCATTGACAACTCTGAGGTCCACTGGTGGCTGGTTCAGGATAAGAATGGGTAGGTATCTCAGAAAATAGAACCCAATATTTTTGAATGTCAGCCAGTAACTCAGCTAGAAGGGTTCAAAATGGTATGTAGAGTGCAGGCTCCTGAATGTGAGAGTAAGCAGCTCTTCCCACTTGCCCTCAGAGCCAGTCAGGTAGCAACAGCAACACACAGTTGTTGCTGCCTGAATGGCTCCCAAGGGTGAGTGGGAGGAGCTGTTTACTCTCACATTCAGGAGCCTGCACTGCTTAGCATTTTGCACCCCGCTAGCTAAGCTACTGATGTCAGCTTTGTTTTTAATTACAGACTGTACTGAACTTCATAGTGCCACTGAAAACCAGATGCTCAACTGAATACCAGATTCTTTGGTATCTCCTGTGAAACTTTCCCTGGACTAATGTGTAATTCATCTTGATTAAAGATACAGTAGCATGACCCATAATTCTAGTAAAATGATGCCACAAATTCCGGAGGATTAATTCCAGAACACAGTGAGGTTTCCCATTTTTACCTCAAACACCAGACTTCACACTGCATTGAAAATCATTCCTGCAATTTTACTGGGTTTCCTGTGTGGCATGTCAGGTAGCACAGGAAGATGCAAATGATACATTAACTCAGAAATTTCATATATATGCACAAGGCTGGATGTATATAAATTTCATATATATGCACAAGGCTGGATGTAGATGCACATCTCCCTCTGCATGTCTCATCTGGACCTTGCTGAACTGACTAAATGCACCTGTTAAACTCTCATCTTGGGCACCATGTATCACTGTTTTACTGTGACTGATGTTAGGACCTCGGTTGCTCAGAAACCTGGTACCTTGCTCAGAAAAGGCAGCCCTCACAGCTCCCACTTCTGCCCTACAAATGAAGGACCAGTGTGCACTCAGTGCATGTCAATTATGAGAACAGGATTCATTCATACTGTGGATCCTATCCATGGTGACAGACTTTGGGGAAAAAAGACTACTACTACCAAAAATGCACAATACTAACTGAAAGTTAACAGGTATTCATATGTATTAAAATCAACTACAGTTTTCCTGAGAAATGGCAATATTTTTAATGTACTAATATTATCTTATTTTTAAAGGCATGAAGGCTATGTCCCAAGCAGCTATGTGGTAGAAAAATCTCCAGATAATCTGCTAATATATGAGTAAGACACCTTTTGTTTTCTTGGCTATTACTGCCAAAACCCCGAGCTTGATGCGCTATCATTGAATTAAGTAACTTTTACCAAGACAACCATGTGAAAGAGAAAATAGGTTCTGCTTTGGAGAAAACGGAAGTAAACCGATAATCAGCTTTGCTAAACTCATGCCAAATTCTTAACTGGGTAGTAGCAGAAAACTATTCAAGAACCACTTCATGTGATTGTCTTTCATTGGGGATAATATAGCAAAGTAGTGAAAATCCAAGGTCATTTTTCATCTGCAAAACTTAGTCACAGCCAATGGAGCCTTCATATGTATTGAATATTCAGAATCCTATTTGATTTTTTAAGGCAAGAGTAATTCTCTATATATTCCAACCAAATTAACATTCAGGACTGGTCTTAGGGGTAGGACCATTTCATGCTTGCTATCCATTAACTTAACAATTCAGAATAAGAAAGTACAGAAGCATACTTATGTACTTTTGTTTTATGAACGAAATTTTTCAGCCCCAACCTCTGGTTTGCAACCAGTGCTGCTGAGTAGCTGCTCAGGAGAATTTCAGTAGGCTCCATGTGAAACTGATAGCAGTGGAGTGAATCTGACAAAGTCTGGGTTTAAACCAACAATGCTGACAGCTCCCAAGGAAATCTAACAGTCTGGAGAGCAAAACTAACAACATCTAAAGCATCTGGAGTGAAAGTGACAGTGACAGAGATGTGGGCATTACTGTACTTATAACAAAAAGAAAGTACAAACAGTTCCCTGAATCCTAAAGCATTCATAACTACTTCTGTAATGTAGAATATAGGCAGTAGTAAATACTTCTGTAAAGATTCTGTATGTGACAGTTCTTATAAATGTAAAGCCAGGGGATAAAAACCAAAACTGTACATGCTAACAACATCAAATGCCAAGATAGTTTGCTTATTGCAGGTGGTACAACAAGAGTATCAGCAGAAGCAAGGCAGAAGCACTGCTGAAGGAAGAGGTAAGGTGATGGCCTTGCTTAATTTGCTTGAACAGGATTTTTTTTCTGCTTTTGTTATTCTTGGAAAATCCATCTTAGCATAGAATCCAATGCATGCCTATTCAGAAGTAAGCCCAATTTAGTTCAGTGAGACTTATAACCAGCTAAGCATGTTCAGGATAATAACCTTACTACCTGTCCCTTACCACTGGTGCCAATGCAGCCGTATCAGTGGAGTGCATGCTCCCCCAATGGTGGACCTCAAGGTAAGGGTGTGATCAGGAGTCCTGCCAGTGATAAATAAAAATATTTTTAACTTACCTTTTCATACCCTCCTGATGGCCTTTGGGTCTCATCAGATCCCTTAGAAATAGTCAGTCCAAGGAGAGAAAAGAGCAAGGGGCAGGTTGAAAAAGGGGATAGGATCTGGAGTGCACCTTTGCTAAAGAGATCTTCCCTCTCTGACCTGCTCCCTGCCTTCCCTGCCCCAAAATGCCCCCTGGTTCCTCCCAGTCCCCACTACCTTACCAATGCCTGTAGAGTGGAGCCTCCTGAAGCTACTGCCAATTATGCACTCTGAGGATATGATGTTTCTGAGATTTGTACCGCTAATATTTTCTCCTCTTTTTAAATGAAGTACACCATACAGCTATTTGGAAATTCAGAAGTGCATTGATTAATTTATAACATGTATGTAAGCAAAAGTAAAGTGATTTCGGCCAAATCCTAACCAACTTTCCTGCACTGACATAACTATGCCAATGGGGCATGTGCTGCATTCTGCTGTTGGGTGGCAGTCACAGAGGCCTTCTCAAGGTAAGGAAATTTTTTTCCTTACTTTGAAGCTGCATTGCCCTTACCTCAGCACTGGAAAGTTGGTTAAGATTGCACCCTTAGTTTTCAGACTTTAGGCATATTCTTTATACAAACCTTGGTTGCAATCCTATACACCCTTTCCTGATAGTAACTCCCACTGAACTTACTCCTGCATGAACATCCATAGATTTGTGCTATTAGTCTATGAGTTCATTTCCACTCACTTTATGCCCTTCTCATATCAGGGCAAGGAAGGAGCCTTCATGGTAAGAGACTCAAGACAAACTGGAACATATACAGTCTCTGTTTTCACAAGAGGTTTGAGGTAAGTCAAGTCTTATGTGTACTGATTCAATTATTTGAGGTTAAATGGGACATGTATGGTAGGCTTTTGTACTCTTCCTCCTTGCCCTCAAAACATGCAGCTTAATTGTAAATCATTAAAAAACTAAGACTTAAGATAGAGTTGCATTTTTATTTTCATAAAGTACAAAAGAAAACTATTCATGCAGAATGTTGTTCAGTCTAAAAATACTTCAGTTTGTTTGCTTGACACACTGGCAAAATATACTATAGACATGTATTTGCAAATGTGATTGAGCAAAAGTCACATCATTTTAATTGGGCTGCAGTCCTTACACCGCAAAATTCAAATCCAAGTAAACACATTTAAGGTATTTCTGATAACAGTTCAAAGCAAAACAATGGAGGCGGTCAAATGCTTTTGACCAATTAACTATTTCAGAAGTGTTAAATGTTTAATTGATGCTTGGTTGTTTTCTACTCAGTCTGTCTTGCCTTAGAGGACAACCTTTATCTACCTCAACATTATTTTGAATGAAAGCATTTTATCTTCTTAGCAATGAGAGCAACCCAGTTATAAAGCACTATCACATCAAAGAGACAAATGACAGCCCTAAGAAGTACTACGTGGCAGAGAAGCATGTTTTTGATTGTATCCCACAACTGATCAACTATCACCAGCACAATGCAGCGGGTAAGTGCAGGCCTGCCTGTTCCAGCGCACGTTACGATTGCGCTATAAAACAATAAGATCAAAAAGAGAATCAAAGTTATCAATATAAGACCGGCAGAGCACCATAGAATACTGGCATAAATTCAGGTTGATGGATATGTTACCTACGTAATTTCACATTTTGTGGCTCCATGAGCTTCATTAGGAATTCAGACAAGTTGGAAAACAGGTAACTGAAGTTTAACTAATGGCACTTCTATTGTATTAGACACAGACAAAAAATGAGGATGGTTATTTCAAATCAGTATGTGAATATTTTTCACATTTATGTTCTGCCCTTCCTCCAAGGAGCCAGGGACGGGGTACATGGCTCCCTCCTTTGCCTTTTATCTTCACAACAACCCTGTGAGGTAGGCCAAACTGAGAGATAATGACTGACCTAAGGTCACCTAGTGAACTTCATGGCAAAACAGGAATTTGAACCTGGGTCTTCCTCGTCCAACTCCAACACCCTAGCAATTGCAACACAACAAGGTGCTAACCTATCTCCGTGGTCCATGTGCTCCATGGTCTGTAGACTTTCTGGCCTGTCTCTTCTGTGAACATTCCTACGTAGGAAAGTAGGAATGATGCTTCTCCAGGCATCGGCACTCTTCTGCTTCTTTCTCTTAGCCTTATATATTGCTCTCTGTATTATAGGTCTTGTAACTCGTTTGCGGTATGCTGTTTGCTCCTGGAGAGAAAAGGCCCCTGTTACTGCTGGGCTAAGCTATGGTAAGTACCACACTGATGACATTGATTTGATGCATTTAGTCTTCAGGTACATCAATCTTCTTTGGTATAATGGGCCAAATTGGGGAGTGAATCAGTTACATCTTCCATTGATGTGTTCCCACAGAATTTATGACATGTGACAGCAGCAGATATATTTGATTAAACTCAGCCCTGCTTCAGTCATGTATAATGTAGAGAGGTGGGGGATCCAGTTTTTCAAGCAATAGGGGTGTCTGCCACTAGCCTTTCCATGGTTCCGCACTTCAGGTGCTTTTCTGACTGCTGGGCTCACTTCCAGGGTTGGAACTGACACCATTTTAAAGGCTGCCCAGAGGTTAGCTGCAAATGAAGAGTTTATCACCCATTCAGGTGTTCTTTTTACTCCAAAACTCAGACCCACACACCCATCCTGTTTTATTATGGGTGTGGGTGGAAAAGGGGGACTTGAACCCTGGCTGCAGGGATTTTTATCAGGTCCTTGCTTTTACCCCTTTTTTGCTGATGCTATTGTGGCTCCTGCAAGGGTGGGGCTGGATAGGCACCCTTGTATCATGTCATGTTTTGTGTGTGTGTGGTGTCCTTGAGGCACCTCCCCATGGTTAACAGAGGTGCTTGTTGTTGTGCTGTTCGTCCCAGCAGTGGCCAGCAGCAGTGGCATAGCTAAGGGTCAATTGCCCTGGGCACCATGTCTGGGGGACATCAGGGGTACCTTCTGAGGCCTGGAGAGGTTGCGTATGCCCCCCAAGCCTTGAAGGCCTTACAAGACCTGCCAGAAGCCTTAGAAACACAATTCTAGTTTTTGCTAAAGACAGAAATGCTTGCGGAGGAGAGGTGTTAAAATTTTTTTTGCCCTGGGTTCCAGATGGCATAGCTATACCTTTGGCTGACAGGAGGGAATTCCCCAGGGTTGGTCACTCGTTGGTCCTGCACCTGCCGTCACCCCTTGGTCTGTTGACCTGGTAGCTCTTCTCTGGCCACTGTTGTTGGGTCTGGGTAGATACAGTGATTGGCTCCTTGCTAAGTCCACCAATGTCACATGCACATCATGTTGATGTCATACCAATGATGTGCCAGTGTCAGGATGCTGCTCTGTGGGTGATGGGCTGTGTCAGAGTTTCCACAAATGTTGTCAGCATTACTGGGCAGGGCTGTGCCAGTGACACTGGAAGGGCAAGACTGGCGTGCCATTGCCTGGACAGCTTAGGATATGATGGACATTGTACTGGCATCTGTGGAATGTCTGTGAGGCATCCGAATTGGATTATGCATGCATACACCTATAGAAATAGCCTAGGGATTGTGTAAAAGATAGTTCTGATCTTTTTCTGTCAAAAAGCAACGAGCAAGGTTTTTTTTCTGTCCTTTCCTAGGAAAATGGATGATAAATCCTCAGGAATTGACATTTGAGCATGAAATTGGCTGTGGTGCATTTGGGGTGGTGCATCTTGGCTACTGGCTTCAGCGGATGAAAGTGGCAATAAAGACCGTTCGCACAGGAGCAATGTCAGAAGAGGACTTTATTGAGGAGGCCCAAGTCATGATGTAAGCAGCATAAAAACCTGCTAAGGTCCACAATGCTTATCTACAGCAAAACTGGGTGAATGATGTTTGCATAGCGTTTAGGTGCCTTTTTCTTATGTTGTGAGTGCTTTGGTAAAACTTATATTGCTAGAAGAGTAGTTGTCAATGGACTTACATTTTCTTTATTATATGTTTGCATTAATATTAACAAAGATGTGATGCTTGAATTGGAGAATGCAGAGTTTCAGCTGGCAAAAAACTTCCTTTTTAGCACTATTCATGGTCAAGTGGTCTACAGCCAGCAGATACTATAACAACTTAACCTCTGACTGTTTTTGCTGGCTTTTTTTTTCTTTGGAACACTAAGAATCTTTGCATTCATTTTAAAACTTTCTGATTTTAGTTGTCATAGGGCGCAATCCTTAAAATGAATTGGGCTGGCGCAAGTTCCTTGCACCGGCCCAGGACGTTTGCACATTTGTGCCTCCTCAGGAGTAAGCCGTGTTGGTGCATGGAGGTGGGCCGACACACAGAGGCTGAATCCAGCCTCCGCACCGGCTTCCTCCACGCAGGTTGCGTCGGCCCAGGTGGGCCAATGCAAGGAGCAAAGGTAGGCGGGGGAAGGCGGGGGAGAGGCAGAAGGGAGGCATTCGTTGGCAGGGGGGAGGGCAGGCAGTGGGTGGCCCCAGGGGCAGGCGGGTGGGGAGAGGTAGGTGGGGCTGGAATCTGGCAGTTATGCTGGATCCCAACCCCTGTTCCCGGGGAGAATGGAGCAGCTTCAAGCCGCTTCACTCTCCTTGAACTTGTGCCATCTCAGGAGGTGGCACAAGTCTTAGGAGACGCATTGGGGCAAGGGCGCCTTAACCAGGGGTAAGGGGAAAAGTTTCCCCTTGCCTCTGGCTAAGCCACCTTGTGCCCCTATCCTGTGCTGGATACAGCACAAGCCTCTTAGCTTGTCTGTTCCAGCGCAGGGTAGAATTGCACCCATAGTTGAAAAGGAACACTAGAAAATGTGACATCAGCCTTTCCTACAAGATTGAAAACCAGAAAGAGATGATCAGTTATTTTCAATGAATGTAAAGATCCTTTGTTGCCCTAGATCAGGGATTCTTACAGCTCAGTTCTATACTGCCCTGGTGCTGCGCAGTACAGCAGTGCTGAAAAGGCCAGAGCAGCCACCAGAGGACTTCTTGGGGTAAGGGAACCTTGGAGACCTGTGTCGGGCTATGCAGCTAGGGGGGGATAGGATTTGGCAGCAGTATCTGCCACCAATCCCACCCCCCTTCTGAACCCAATCTGCCCTCCAGCCTGCTTCCTCTGCCCAGTTTTGCTCACCCCGTTCTCTGCCAGGAAAAGTTTTCCTACCACCCAGCAGGGACACTTACTGGCCAACGCTCATCTTCTGCATTCTGCCAGTGCAGAGGCCCAGCACCGAGTGGCATGGGCCTCTCTGCCAGCACTTCGTGTCTCCTGGCAGTAGCAAAGTGACTTATGGCACTTTTGCAACACCCACTGCCAGTGCTGGGGCTGCAGTGCCCAGGGTGGGCAACATAGGATTGGGCCCTTAA
Organism: Tiliqua scincoides; assembly: GCF_035046505.1. Classification (NCBI taxonomy): domain Eukaryota; kingdom Metazoa; phylum Chordata; class Lepidosauria; order Squamata; family Scincidae; genus Tiliqua; species Tiliqua scincoides. Next base: position 197,774,591 of record NC_089822.1, read on the forward strand.
TCTGTGGAGCCTGTATCCCAAGGAAGTTCAGGAAGGTGCATGAGATTCTTCCAGAATTAAGAAAAATGTTTTACCTTATTAAAAAAAATTTAAAAAATAGGCTAGGACTGGTGGTTTTTTTTGTTTGTTTTGTTTTTTTAAGTTTTCTACTACTGATGGGCCAAAACATGCCAATAATATATTTCAGTATTGGTTGCAATATTTTTTTTTTACTTTTCTTGTGGTTTATTTTTATGACTTTACATTCTATAAGCCAAACAATATTTTTTAAATGAAATTTAATGTTGGTTTTTGAAGTTCCACTTTTTGCCCAGTATGTTCAATGCAGTTTCAGGAAAATAGCAAGTAATAATAATAATGGAAATTAAATAAACAAAAAAAAAATTTGGGAGGCGTGTATGTGAGCAGTTTAATTTCCCCTGGGGGGTGCATAAAAGGCATGAAAGGCTGAGAACCTCTGTCCTAGGTGGTTAAATATTACAAGTGATTTCATCAAATATCCAGCTTAGCTGTGAAATTCTTGTTCATGCTAAGTGTCCACAGTGGCCCCTGATGCTAATTATGTCCCTCCTTAAAAATGAAAAGCTAAATAAGGATTGTCTGTTAATAAGCTAAATAAGGCTTGTGTGATAATTGATCCTCTTGTAACTGATGTGAACCTCGTAGGAGGTACACTGGTTAAAAATTGAAATCATTCTATTTGTGTAGCCACTTCACAATCACTTCACTTCACAATCAAGATGTTGTGTAGTTATAGTATCTCCTTTCAGAGTGACTCAGACATGCTTAGGTCATATATTTTACTAGATAAGATTTACTGAGGAAAATATAAAGTATTTGTTTTACACCAAGTACTTCATCCAAAGAGAAGAGTAAGAATGGTGTAAATGTAACATACGGAACGGAATTAATGACAATAACTTCGGAGAACTCAGATACAATGAATAATTCCCCAGTTGTTCCTAGGAAGGAATTGGCTGAATTACAATTCAATAAGGGAATTTGTTACTTTAGGGAAAAATATATTATTAGATTAGGTTTGTTTATCCAAGCAGTGGATAACTGATTTCTCCACTCTTGAGTTCTATATCATTCTTGTTTCTGACTTTCTTTTTATGGTCTTGCTCCTTCCTTAAATTGTTCCTGGTTATGTCCACATATCATCTTCTCCAAAAGAATGTCCATGACAGCAGTGATTTCTCCTTCTTGTATTTACAGGAAACTGTCTCACCCCAAATTAGTCCAGTTGCATGGAGTATGCATGCAGCAAGCTCCCATGTGCCTGGTGTTTGAGTTCATGGAACATGGCTGCTTGTCTGAATACCTGTACAGGCAGCGTGGCTGCTTCTCAAAGGAAGACCTCCTGGGAATGTGCCAAGATGTGTGTGAAGGAATGGCTTATCTGGAGCAAGCCTCTGTCATCCACAGAGACCTGGTATGTCTGGGTCATGTCTTTGTCTCTTTTATCTCTTGGAAATAAGTCAGCAGCTCTTAAAATAGGAAGAAAGGGAAATTATCACCACATAATGAGTAAAGCTGCACCAAATGTTCTTCCATTTCAATTTTGGGCCCAATTTTGAGGAGTGGAGAAAGAGTTGAAATATTTCTTGAAAAAACCATTTAGTTGTGAGAATATTCGCTTCCACTGCATCTCACAGGGGATTTTCGGCTGCCGGAATTCTCTTCAGGGTAAGGTGACATTTGTCCCCTTGTCTTCGGGTAAGCCCCAGCAACCGCTATGAGGCAACTCACTCACTAGCACAAGTCTGCATTGCTCTGTGCAGCCAGATCAGGCTGGGGAAGGAGCTTGGGATTTGGCATGTGCCACAGCTGCTGATCCCACCCCCTCTGGAGCCTGATCTGCCCTCTTTTCTGCTCCGTCACTGTCAGATTCTGCCCACTCCCTCCCCTGTTCCACCTATCTTCACCCCATTCAACTCCCTTCCTGCCTCACTGCAACACCCTGCACAGGCTTACCTGCGCTGGTGGGTGTTTGTGGGCCCGCTGGCACATGGAAGGCCATTGTGGCCTCCCTGCCAGTGGGTCCACTGTGCTCATTGGCAGAGGCTGCTTTACAACAGCTGTAAGGCAGCTTCCACCAGTGCAATGCTAGTTATGCTCATAGGGGAGGGTGATAGAAGTGGGCCGGAAAAAAAGGAGGTCCAATTTTCAACTCTACCAAAATGTTCCTTGTAAACAATGATTAATTTAAGTCAGCTGCTAATAACCATCCTTTTGTCCCTTCTTCATAGGCTGCTCGGAATTGTTTGGTTGGAGAATTTCAAATTGTCAAAGTATCTGATTTTGGAATGTCACGGTAATTTGCAGCTCATATGCCTAACTAATCATTTGCCTGACTAGTGGAACGTTGCTGATGTTGTTCCCTCTATTTGAAGAGCATCCAACACCAAGCACATTATGGTGGCTAAACCTATAATGTCCTGGAGCTCATCTCTGCTTCATTTTTGCTGAAACTTCCTCTCACTCTTCCCTTTCCTTTGTTATGGCTGGAGAGAGACAATTGTTTCTAAGGGCTGAAGATGGTTTGACAGAGGCATCATTTCTCATGGCTTATGCAGTGATTTTTATTTTTTTTTTGCCTTGCTCTCATATGTAGCCAAACAGGTTTTTGAAGCATTATCAGTGGAAAGCCTATACATGTTTACTCAGAAGTAGACCCCGCTATGTTCAATGGAGCTTACTCTCAAGTAAAAGTGTATGGAAGTGTAGCATATGAAAATCTATAAAAGCTGTAAGCAATGTTACTAGCAGTGCTTTTTAAACATCTGTAATTGAATTTTTGGAGCTACATTAGTTTGGAGCAGTCAGGGCTCCATTAGATCAATGGGGGGGGTGTTAATTAGCTTATAAAAAGTGTGGCCTGTGGATCTGAGGCCTTGTCATCAGTCCCATAAATAGGCATATTACTGGCCTGGTCCCTGCTTTCCTGGTAGGCCATCAGCACCAAGTATACATGTATATATGAGTGTCTCCTACATGCTTTGAAAGGATGGGAAATAAAAGATTGGGCAAGCAACAGCACACCACAGGTAATCGCATCACTTTCTCCTCTCTGAAAAAACTCCTATGTAAACCACTCACCTGTCTATTTCATCTACTGTTTTGTAAACATCCTGTCATCAATCGCTGCCCAGATATGTTTCAACTGTACTCTTTAGCTCAGGGTTCTCAAACGTTCCCCCGCTGCAACCCACTTGTTCTGTAGCAGAGGGTACTGCAACCTGCCTCCTTCTCTAACGCTGGGCCACCGCAGACCTCTGGAAGCAACTGGAAGTAACTTTCACGAACCCAGAAGTAAACCAGAAGTTACTTTCCAGCTGCTTCTGGAGGCCTGCAGAGGCTTTCTGAGGCCTATGGAGGCCCAGTGCTGCCTCCAATAGCATCTGGAGGGCTCCAATTTGAAGCCAACTGGATGCAGGAGTGGGTTGGAGGACCCAGCAAGTGTGCTTAGGACTGCACCCTTAGTCTTACTTCTTATCTTGAGGACAGGCATCTTACTCTCGTTACAGCAGTGTTAGTGGTTCATGGATATGAGCCAGTTCACATTGAGACATCATAGCATTAGGCACACGAAAACCGAAACCGATACTTGCAGTGCATGTGCAAGTTATATTTGCCACTGAGTTACGTTTTCCCATGTTTAATGGTGTCGTTGTAGTGTGAAATTGAAATGACTGCAAGGGTTTGCGACTCTAAGCATGTTGGTCTGTTCTAGATATGTCCTTGATGATCAGTACACCAGCTCTATGGGCACCAAATTCCCCATCAAGTGGTCAGCACCAGAGGTTTTCTCCTATAGCCGATATAGCACCAAATCTGATGTCTGGGCATTTGGTAAGAGCTTTTAACAAGGACATTCCCATCGACATAACTGCTTTGAGTTCTTAGTCTTGAAAAACGTTCCTTAATCATGTCCAGCTAAGATGCCCCAGCCTGTGTCCCACATCCCCATTTCTGTGAGAAGATTTACAACCATATTCAAAGTTGTTGTTTTTTTTTTTAATGTAAAGTACTTGAAGCTGTATTTGGTTTACCATTTCCTATAGACAGGAAGAAATGTGCAGATGCCAGCATAGTCTGTGACTTATGATTGCCACTCCACAGAGCATAGTTTACACAAGGGGATTCCTCTGTCATGTCACGGCATCATGCTTCAGAGACCATTTCTGCTTTGCTGTTCTCCACTCTTTTCATATTCCCCAGTACATTATTAAACCAGCTTAAGGCCAACTTACACATTACTCTAAACATGTAATGTGGCCCAGGGTATGTGTGTTCATGTGTGTGTTTCTAAATAACAGTCTGTGAGGTGGGGAAGATGAAACAGAGTGGAACTGGGGTAAGGGGCCTTAGGACTTTGCCTCTCCTACATTTCTGCTTCCTATCGTGCCCCCTCAAGAATGCTGTCAAGAAAAAATAAAGAGAAAAAAAGCTTATATTGGCTTTCAGTGGAAGCATTTTTTCTCTATATGTAAAGGGCATGCTTGGGGAGGAGGGCATGAGCAAGACTGAAAACATAGTGAGGATCAAGTTCTATAGTCCCAACTCCCCATTGCAATTTCACTCTGTTTTGTGCCCCCTCCCACTGCTATTTTTAAAAAATGAAAACACCTACTAGGCTGGGTTACTTGTTTAGAGTAACATGTAACTAAGTCCTTATTGTGACCAGGGTCAAAGCACCCTGGTCATAAGAGCTCGTTTGAACCGATGAGTGAGCATCTCAAGGACTGTTCTTTCCACAATGAAGCATTCTAGAAAGAACATATAGAACATTCTAAAGGTTAATTTAGAATTTAATTATTCTAAAGGTATAGAATAATTATATAAAGGTATCTCACTGTCTGAGTGCCAGCATTACTGAGCAGAAATGAACATGGCATTGACCTACAGTTAGGGTAACTCTTTCCTTTGCATACAGGTATCTAAACTTCAGTCAAAGAAAAATATTTGTTTTGGCTGAGCTGCAATGAAACATTGCCATTTCCCTAACTTGGTTTGAAAAACAATCTGGGGTTTTGTTTCCAATAATATGAAACAACAAAATTGAGATGGAGATTCTCAGCAAAATTGAGAATGTTTTGCTTCTGTCTGTTTTTCATCCAGAAAAAGTAACATCAAAAATATTCCGCACCCCTCCTGAAGGCAGATAGCATGCAAATCAGATTGTCAGTGGAAAATAACACAAAGAGACAGACAGCCTAAATAAATCACATGAGATTGTTGTGGCAAGTCAGTGGTAAAGTTCACAAAATGTTCCAGCTTAGTAGCTGTAGCAGCAGCAGTACTAACAATACTAATGGACAGACGGAGGTAAACATATAATGTACTGACAGAGTACTCATTTAGGGTGCAATCCTACCCTGTGCTGGAACAGGCAAGCCAAGAGGTTTGCACTGTATCCAGCGCAGGATAGGGCCCCAAAGCGGCTCAGCCAGAGGCAAGGGGAACTTTTCTCCTTACCTCTGGGTAAAGCACGCTGGCCCCTATGGATCTCCTCAGACTTGCGCCACCTTCTGAGGTGGCACAAGTCCAAGGAGAGCAGAGCAGCTTCAAGCCACTCTGATCTCCCCAGGAATGAGGGTTGGGATCCGGCATAACTGCCGGATCCCAGCCCTGCCTCCTGCTCCCCACCTGCCCACCCCCAGAGCAACCCACTGCCCACCCTCCCCCCGCCCAGGAATGCCTCCCTGCCACCCACCCCAGAGCCTTGCGTCAGCCTGGTCGGGATGACACAAGGCTCACGGAATAAGCAGCCTGGAGGCTGGATTCAGCCTCTGTGTGCCGGCGCACCTTTGTGCACCGGCATGGCTTACTCCTGAGGAGGTGCAAACGTGCTTTACGGCATATTTGCGACCCTCCTGAGCTGGCGCAAAGGACTTGCGCCGGCCCATGGGTTCCTCTGGCTTGCGCCCTTAGTCTTATTTAGATAAGGAGCAGGAAAATGTCTATGGAAGAAAGATGAACTGGGGACAATAAGGTGGCTTTGGTGCCATATTGTTTTTAGAAATTATATGTTGCTTGCTTTGTTTCAGGGGTGCTGATGTGGGAGGTATTCAGTGAGGGCAAAATACCTTATGAAAACCGAAGCAATGCTGAAGTGGTGGAAGAAATCAATGCTGGTCTCCGTTTGTATAAACCCAGACTGGCCTCCAGTACCATCTACAAGCTGATGAGACTTTGCTGGAGTGAGGTCAGTGCTGAAACAGGTGCAACTTCTCTCATGTGAAAAGTGGATTACAGCACAATCCCAGCCAGGGTAGTGCTGGCAGAATAAGTGTATGCACTGTCACAAAGCACGTTATACACACATGTGCCGTGAACCATGTTATGACAGCACAGGCGATTGTGCCACTGGTGGGAATACCTATATTGCCAGTACAGGGCTTGTGCATGCCAGAACAGGTAGGTCCCATGTGGGAGAGCAGAGAGAAAGAGGGTGGAACAGGCTGGGGAGAGGGTGTAATGGGATGGGGACAGGGAGATAAGGGCAGATAAGGCCCTGGAGGGGGGCAGGATTGACACGGCCTGCTTCTGCCGTATCCTGGCCCCCTTCCCAAGCCTGCTTCCTCAACCTCAGGCTGCTTGGAGTTGTTCAGAGGGCCTTTCTTCCCTCACTGGATACACGGGGGGGGGGGCGTTCTAGCTGTGCTGTATCGCAGCACGAAAAGTTAGTTGGATTGGGCTGTTAGAAAGCTAACTCATAAAAGGGGCTTCAAAACAGCATTGATTGTGGGGGGGGGGGGATTGTAGGAAGATAGTTAACCCCAAACTTAAAACATATTTCAGTATTTTACAGAAGAACCATGTATAAAATATAGGATTTTTAATTTGTCAAGTGTTCTAATATTTGAACAAACATCTACATAAATGATTGTGCACAAGATATCATTTTCATTTATACTTAATCTGAAAGGATTTCAGACTAAATTAGTGTAATCCTGAAGATTTAGGAGCTGAACCAGTGCCAGATTTTGCTGGTCTCTGGTACTGTACCCTCATATGCTGGGTGCCATCCCCCCATACCATCCTCCCATTGTGTGCCATTTCCCAGCTTACTGTACCTCATTGCCTGCCCACTCAACTTACTGATCTGCATCTGTGTCAGTAGCTCCTTCCACTCAGAAAGTAGGAGGAGTCGCCACTGACACTTCCAAGTCAATCAGTGGCAGTTTTCCCCCTTCCCACCTTTCTCAATAGGCTTTCTCAAAGCACTTGGTTAAATAACAAAGGTCTTTTCACTCTTTCTAGAACAGGGGTGTCAGACATAAGGCCCACGGGCTGAATGAGGCTCCTGGAAGCAATTTATCTGGTCCCTGTTATAACTTGGCTCTCCCAGCTTGATAATTGCAGCTTGATAATCAGCTCTCCCATATCATGAAAATGCTATCAAAATTTACCCATTTTCTTGTATGCCATTTGCGGCTAAGGAGTTTCTATATGAGAACAAAATGCTTATTTCTGGCCAATGCCTCATGGTTTCACTTCCTGCTTAATGATGTCACTTCTGGCTCTCAGCAGCCATCACGAATGTTAACTTTGACCCTTTATAGGAAACAAGTTTGACACCCCGTTCTAGAACTTACACTATTATTTTAGACAAGATATGTTACTATGACAAGCCTGGCCTATCTTTTCTCCATGAATAATCTTTATTCTGGAGGGGCTGCCATATATCCTAATTAATGTTTAAGCTATTTAAAGAAAAATGTTTTTAATCATTCTCCAGAATAGATTAAATGTTGTCTCGTAATATGGGGGACCACACTCAGAGGAAACCTTCCTCACAGCTTTCCTATCTCATGGTGATTTCTCTCGTCATATTCTTCACCCAGACATTTCTAAGTGGAAAGAGACTTTATTTGCTATCAGAAGAAAAAAAAAAGTGAGCTAATTTCTTGGCAACAGAAGTCTGAGCTGGCTTGTGTCATATATGAGCAGCAGGCTATTGTCTTTATCATCATGCAATACTTACAAAACACCTACAATATACTATTTTTAGTCTGTTTCAGGAGGTTTTCAGTATTGCTTTTGTTATTTCTTTTGATCTTCACAAAGTAGTATTTTTATGTTTTTTCTTTTCTCTTTCAGAAGCCAGAGGACAGACCTCCCTTCTCTACTCTGCAGTACCACCTCAATGAAATATCTGAATGTGATCTTTAGCTGAGGACTGAAGGAACCTATTAAGTTTCTGGAACCAACAATACACACACACAAAAATGACCTTGCTTTTACATGCATTGCTCAGATGTTTCCATCATGCATATATTCTAGAGGTAGACAGCTGGGACAGAAGGACTGTTAGCTCTAAGCTCTGGGAGTACTAGTACTTGTCATCTTCAACATTTAGATAATGTTCTAATAGAGTATGAAGTGTCCTGTATGAAATCCTCAGTAGATTAAATACTCAACAGAGCTTGCTGATGGGAAATTAAGTGATAAAATAGTTGCTTGAAAAGATACACCTATCTTTTTGCGTATGAAGAATTGACTGACCATTTTGACTCAGATCTAATGACAAACCATGGTTAGTCATTATGAGCTGCAATGATCCTGAGGTTTCATGTTCTGCCTCTTGCTCACAAGAGCATGAGAATTGAAGCTTACGTGCATGGTTTGCAGTAGTTCACTGTTTCATCTGAATGTGGGAAACTACAGTTAGGCAAAACATAGTTTTTTCCATTATCAAAACTTCTAATCTCCTCCATTATCTGTGTGAATAAAAGGGAATAGGAAGATGAAGCACACAAGCCCAAAGCTTGTCTTTGTTCATGATAAACTATGGTTTGTTATTATATCTGCACCAGGCCTCTCTATTTACACAGCCTGGAAAACTGAATAAAGAATTCCAGTGTGGTCCCAGAATCTTGGCCAGAGAGCTCCTGTCATTACACTTAAACCAGAAAGTATGGACAGTAGGAAAGATAATACTAAGGATGCTAAGAAAGCAATCCCAACCTCACGTTGGATCAGTGCAAGTCGGCCCAATGCGTATGCCAGCCTATGAGTGCCAGTCTATGAGTGTTGCAGATGCGCCATAAAGTATATGTGCAATGTCTCATGAGCCAGCCAGGCCAGTGCAAGGATGTATGTTGGCCTCCTGACATCAGATTCCAAGCAGGCAGGGGTGGGTTTGTGCTAACTGAGGGTGGCTGGTGCAGAGGGTTGGAGAGGATGACGGGAGGCCAGAATGGTGGTGGGAGAGGGGGGTCTCAGCAGCTTAGACTGGATCCTAACCCCTCTCTCAGCTAGCCCAACTTTACACTGGGCTGCTCAGATTTTCGCCCATTATTTTGCTGGCACAGATCCAAGTAGCTCCATAAGGATGGCTGGCACACAACACGAGATAAGGGGGAAAATATCCCCTTACTCTGAGTTGCGTGACAGCCACTTTCTAACCTGCACTAGATACAGTGCAGTGGGTGCCTGTTCCAGCACAGGTTAGGATTAGGCTGTTACACTGTCATCATCTTTGGATAAGTTTTGCGATGGAGCCAGTGAAATTAGAAGCACAGGAACTTCTAATGCAGGAAGCATTTACTTCATACTCCATAGGCAGGTGAACTTATGCATGTGTTTTATGTGCCAGTCTTTAAGGCAGTTTCATTATTTTATTCTTTTTAATTGTTTTTTTGTTTTTCTATTTATAGTGTGCCCACCACACATACGGACAATTACATGATCAAAGGAGTCAATTACAGTTGTATCTGGTAACATGTCTGTGGATACCGAACTAGTCGAAAGCAGCTATGGAGCACATTTTTCATTAGTGTGGTACTGGAAATAATTATAATTTAACCCCTTTGTACATGCATGTATGTGTGGTGGGTAATACCTCACATGAAAAAAGGTGAGCCAAAAATGCTCATATAAAAGAGTACCAAAAACAGTGTGTAAAGCCATGGCAAGTCTCAAAAAAGACATAGTGGAAATGGAAAAGGTGCAAAAGAGAGCGACGTAAGATGATTACTGGGTTGGGGCACCTTCCTTATGAGGAAAGGCTACAGCGTTTGGGCCTCTTCAGCCTAGAAAAGACGCCTGAGGGGGGACATGATTGAGACATACAAAATTCTGCAGGGGATGGGCAGAGTAGATAGAGAGATGCTCTTTACACTTTCACATAACACCAGAATCAGGGGACATCCACTAAAATTGAGTGTTGGGAGAGTTAGAACAGACAAAAGAAAATATTTCTTTACTTAGCGTGTGGGTGGTCTGTGGAACTCCTTGCCACAGGATATGGGGGTGGTGTCTGGCCTGGATGCCTTTAAAAGGGGATTGGACAAGTTTCTAGAGGAAAAATCCATTACGGGTTACAAGCCAGGATGTGTATGTGCAACCTCCTGATTTTAGAAATGGGCTATGTCAGAATGCCAGATGCAAGGGAGGGCACCTGAATAAGGTCTCTTGTTATCTGGTGTGCTCCCTGGGGCATTTGGTGGGCCGCTGTGAGATACAGGAAGCTGGACTAGATGGGCCTGTGGCCTGATCCAGCGGGGCTGTTCTTATGTTCTTTAATTCTGAATTTTTAGCCTTTTAATTTTTGCCACCTGAATACAAAAGAGAACAATTAACAGTATTAAATATTGTATGTATAAGCCATATTTGTTGTTTTGTTGAACTTGTGCACTTTAAAAATGGTATCTTGGAAACAAACTGTTCGAGAACTTCATTTGCCTAGGGCAGGATTCATAAGCAAGAATAAATATTTGTGCCTATGGCATCAGTTGTAACAGGGAGGATGTGAAAAATACACTGGTGCATTTTTTAATATTAACCCAGTTTATTTTGTTGAATATTATGTATTTTGATTGCTTCTGTAAAGAGGATGTCCATACAACAAGCTATATAAATATTATACTAACTGAAATTCTGTTACTTCTCTTGTACTGATTTCTCTGTCCTCAGGGACTTTTTCTAATTGTTGCTGGTACCTGTTAACAGTCCCTGCCTGCTGGGTCATTCTTACTTTCACATGTACTTCCTCATGGATCATGATAGCGCACTGTATTTCTCAAGGCAAATCACCATAGAGACCAAACTCACAGAAACCCCACTCTCAGATGGAAATTATGGGCTTGTTCAGAAGCCAGAAAAATTAACCAACATTTTGAAAAGCAGGATAAACAAAATGGAGAAATTATGGCTCAACCTGCAAACATTTTGGCCCTTTGTACTCTTGATAAAGTAACCACCTTGGCTATGAGATTGTGAGCAGTTGTTACTGCCTTACTGTTACTGCCTTATTTGCTGTGCCATTTGTCTAGCCTGGAAGTGGGTTCTGTGGAGCAGAGAGAGAGAAGTTATGAACACTCTGGGAAGCAGGTGGTCAGTGCAAATTGTTTCTTCAGACGTAGGGCACTGGGCAAGTGCTTCTCCATTGCTTTGACCACACAGACAAAGAAGCTGCTCCTGTGCTTTCGCCATCAAGAAAGGCGTAGTTGGAAACTGTAGTTGTGTAAAAGCCACCCAGAGGACAGCATGTGAGGCCTTGAAAGTACTTTATATACTGTTGTCACACAGTGCCTGCCAATTGGTTCCATTCCTCCAACCTAGGAGTGTCATGATGTCACTCCAGCAAATGTAAGGAACTGTACTTCAGCATACAGGAAGCTGTGGATAGTTCTACTCCAGCAGCCTGAGCCCCCCCCCCCTCCATGGGTCTCAGAGAAGAGCAGCCTCTCACCAAACAGCTAGTGAAAAGAGTGGGAGAACCCTTCAGGCAGGGTGATGTAGCTACGGAAAAGATCTAGTGAGACACGTCAGATTTTCTGGATTATTTTCAGTCTGTTTGGTGAAGGCCTCTCAGCTACAATTTTTGATCCACTCTTCTATTGTTTAAATTAAAAATAAAACTATTCTATTTTTAACCTCTGGTCCGTCTGGCGCCTGGTTACAGGGAGATTCAGTGGATTGTCACACCTTTTGCTCTGCCAATACTACTGTGAGGGATTCATAGGAATCCCTGGGGATTAGAGCACACCTGGGAGGGGTTTTTGCCCAGTAGACTCCTTCCCTTCTGTCTGATCTTATAGCAGGGCTGGTGGCAGCAGGTACACTCTGTCAAGGTTTTTCTCCCCTCAGCTGCTCATCCAACAAAGGGAAATTGTGCTAAGTATTAGGTGCTACTTCAGCAGGTCAGGCTGATGTCTCTTGGGAGTCTCCTCTTATCTGTGATACCTAGTATCAGGCATTTAACACAATTTCAGAGGGTAAATAAGAGTGATTAAGCATTTGTTTATAAACTCCAATAGAAGAAAGGCCAGCTTCAGCACAAAGCATCATGGAAGAGATATCCCACAAACACACTCTTAAAACTGATTTTGAATTTCCATGGATCATGTTGGCTACACCCCATATTTCAGTTCCATATAGAACTTGAGCATGTATTTTTTCACACAAAGGTTTTAAAAATGTTACAAAACCAAAAGTTCTGAACAAGTTAACAAAGGCCATATAACATTTGCCAGTACCTTTCTGAACTATGTGGTTAAAACACACACACTAACACACACACACACACAGATCAGTGGTTCTCTTCCTTTTCTGAGAGCCCACTTGTGCTTCCACAATGATGTGGTATTTCCTTGCCCAATGCTCCAAATTACCAAGAAGAAATTGGGTAATTTCAAGTCAGTTGATAGGTTTACAATTCTCTGGATCAGCTTTGCTGATCAGCTTTATGCGTGTTATATGTGTATACCACTTATTAAAAAAAGTTTCAAAGTGATTTACGTAGCAAAATTCATTTTTAAAGTGTTCTCTGTCCCAGCAGGCTCACAACCTGGAAAAAAGATGTCATAAAAAGGACACTAGCAAACAGCCATGGGAAAAGCCATTATGCTGGCATGAACAGGACTAGCTGCTTGACAGGAGAACCCACTGTAGCCTCCATAGGAACTATAGCATTCCAGTCACTGAGAAAACTATCTGTATTGTTAATATGACAAGGAAAACAGACTTTTGAAGGAGGCTATAAAATAGCTGGGTGGGGTCAGGGATGAAATTCATTCTCCTCTGTGTATTTGTGTAATGCCACAGATAACACATGCATGCAAGTCTGTTTTACTATGCACACATTGGGAAGTTCTAACTGATAGTGGATTTCCACAGTGTACATGTTATGCTTCCTATCAAGTTCCCTCCAAAGCTTCATTCATTCATTCATTTACATACCTCTTTTCAACAACAACAAAAATCTACAAAGCAGTCTCTGTAACAAAATAAATGAAGAAAAAAACTCCTTCCCTGACTCAGAGGATGTGCAGTTATGAGTTCCATACATGAGCAGCAGTCCACAAACCACTTAAATCTTTCTGTATCCCACTGACTTGAATGACATAATTGGGGCTCATTTCAATACCTCGGCTTAAACAGTTTGTGGAGAACATAGTTCATCTCTCCTTGTTTGAAAGCATCAACATGTAGTTTAGTAGGTGATGGCATTTTGGCTCCAGAAGGTTCTGGATGAAACAGATTATCAGGATCCTTTTCAATCTGGCTTCAGCCCAGGGCTGAAACAGCTCTAGTCTCCTTGGTGGATGATCTATGCTGGGGACTGGACAGGGGCAGTGTGTCTTTGTCGGTCCTGCAGGACTTCTCAATAGCATTCAACACTATTGACTATGGTGTCCTTCTAGGACTTTTGGCTGAGCTCAGGCACTATTTTGCTGTGGTTCTAGTCCTTCCTGACTGACAGGTCCCAGAAACTATTACTGGGAGACTTCAGGGCTTTGGCATTGGGGAGCAACAGGGTTCCATCTTGTCCTCCATGTTGTTTAATATCTAAAAGAAACAAACAAATAAAATGCTCATATTTGTGCCAGAGGGTTCAGAATGAAATGGTTAGATGTTCAAATTTCAGCAATGAAAATGCTCAGATTTTTCCCCTACAGTGTTTGTTACATTCATTGACATCTTTCAGTCTCTGGAGACTATGGTATTGCGCTCTGAAAAGTGGTTCTGAAACAGCGTCTAGTGTGGCTGAAGAGGCCAATTTGGGAGTGACAATCCCTTCCACACTGGGAGCAAATGTAGTCTGTCCCTGGTGTGTGGGCCTTCCTTCTTTGCCTCTTTGCCTCAGTCTGTTGGGCAAGTGCCTCTTCAAACTGGGAGAGGCCATGCTGCACAGCCTGGCACAGCCTGCCCCCTCTGCACAGCCGCTCAGAGGCCATGGTTTCCCATCTGTTGAGGTTCATTCCTAAGGCCTTCAGATCCCTCTTGCAGATGTTCTTGTATCGCAGCTGTGGTCTACCTGTAGGGCGCTTTCCTTGCACGAGTTCTCCATAGAGGAGATCCTTTGGATTCTGGCCCTCGCCCATTCTCACAACATGACCGAACCAACGCAGGCGTCTCTATTTCAGCAGTGCACACATGCTGGGGATTCCAGCTTGTTCCAGGACTGTGTTGTTTGGAACTTTGTCCTGCCAGGTGATACCGAGGATGCGTCGGAGGCAGCGCATGTGGAAAGTGTTCAGTTTCCTCTCCTGTTGTGAGCAAAGAGTCCATGACTCGCTGCAGTACAGAAGTGTACTCAGGACGGAAGCTCTGTAGACCTGGATCTTGGTATGTTCTGTCAGCTTCTTGTTGGACCATACTCTCTTTGTGAGTCTGGAAAACGTGGTAGCTGCTTTACCGATGCGTTTGTTACAATACACATCAGTGGCGTAGCTAATGAACATGTAGCCCGGTGCAGAGCTCAAAATGATGCCGCCGAAGTGATGGCACAACCGGAAGTGACGTCACATTCCGGAAGTGACGTCACATTTTAAAAAGTGCAAATTGGGGAGCAACCTGCCTCCTCCCCCCAGCAGTTCACCACACACTTGATCTGTCATCTCTCCCCAGCCAGTGGCATAGCTAAAACATCTATATGCTACCTGGGATCAAAGAAGATTTTGTAGCCGCTCTCCATGACAAAATCAAATTTAATTAAGTAAATAAATAAAAAGTGTGCACCTTATTGGTTAGAGACACTGTGTTGGGGTGAAGAGGGATGATTATTCTCCCCCTGCTAAATATAAGAGGAGCACTACTCGAAAAAGTGCCTCTTTACCAGTTAGCAGGAGTAGCTGTGTTATGATACATGGAAATGAGAGCTGACTCATATTAACACCTTAGTGGTTCCATGCTGTATCATAACAACATCTCATTGGCTCTCAGAACAATCAATCTCATGGGTCAGTTTTGAGTTAGAGAAATCCACTTTTTGTTCCATAAAGCAGTTGTGTTTTTGTTTTCTGGTTAATTGGCCATAACTTTTGATAGAATACAGATATTCAAATGGGATTTGTTTCATTGCATTCTGCTTTAAATCACCTTTCCAATGATATATAACATGATGCTATTATTCATACATACCAAATTTTTTCACAATTTTGGCCACTGGTGTCAAGCTCAGCTTGTTGCCCCCCTAAAGCTTGTTGCCTGGTGCGACTGCTACCCACTGCACCTCCTTAGCTACGCCACTGATACACATTAATGTGTAATGTGTTTGTTACAATACACATAATGTTTAGACTATAGGCTTACTTAGGCCTCTAAATGTAGGCTTCTCTGCTCATTTGATGTGGCCTCCAAAATTTACACAATTCCTCTGGGTAAACTGAAGAATTGGGCAACAGTGCACCACATCATTGCAGGACAGCACGCAGGCTTTCAAAATGTGAAAAGAGCCACAATGTCATGTTATCTAAAACTACACTGGCAAACTTCATGCAGCCTTTGCTGACTGCTTGTTTCCTGTGGCAAGAGAGCATCTGTGGATTAAACTATTTTGTATCAATGCTCATAAAAAGGTTGTTTTTATCTATTTGAATAGCAAAGTAAACTTGAGAGAGGGAGGGACCTGTGACCAACAATCTAACAAGATTTGATAGACCAGAGATGTTACCTTGCACATGCCTAATCTTGGAAGCTAAGCAGGGTTAGGCCTGGTTAATACTTGGATGGGAGACCACCTGGGAATACTGGGTGCTGTAGGCTTATACCATAGTTTTTTGAGACTGAAGTTGCTAACCAGGTGTCTGCCAGGGGGCTGTCTTCTGGCTGCATTTCTAACTTGTGTGCATTAATGATATTTTGCTGGGGGGAAAAAAACCCAAATGGGTCATTATTTATGTATTTCTTTTTATTTACAAGATGTTTATCGCATACAGCGGGGGTGGGCAAACCCTGGCCTGGGGGCCATTTGCGGTCCTCGGGGACCCCCAATCCAGCCCACAGGGAGCCCCCAGTCTTCAATGAGCTCTGGCCCATCAGAGACTGTTGGAGCCGGTGTTGGCTGGTGACTGCCAGATGCAAGTTAAGGCCTGAGTTAGAGCAAGGCCTTTTATAGTCTCCATGTGTTTTTCTGCTTTTCCCTGGGCATTATTTTAACCCCACCCCACCCTCAACTGCCACTGAACAACTTATGTCTCCCTGTGTTTCTGGCTTGGTCTGTATGTTTTCACTGTGCAAGAGGTGTGCGGCAAACAGTTCATAATTCTCATGTGGTTCTACCTGCCTGCATTATACTTCTCACGTGTATTGTAAATAAGCTCAGTAAAATTCATTCATTCATATCAGTTCTCTAATGCATTCATTTATGTAAACTTACTTAAATTTGAAATGTAAATGAATTCTTTTTTTTCCTGGCCCCTGACACAGTGTCAGAGACATGATGTGGCCCTCCTGCCAAAATGTTTGCCCACCCCAGGCATACAGTATTTTCTTATAAAAATTCAAGGCCCCTGACAAGCATCAAAGCAATATAACAATGAAACCAACAACAATTATTATAAAAAGATACCTATAAGATACAGAGAGAGAGAGAGAGTGTGTGTGTGATGATGATGATGATGATGATGATCCTTTATGCATTGTAGGGACAAAAATGAACACCTCCATGGACAAAACTGGTGCAGAGGAGCCACCACAAACGCCACGTATGGCTGATCACCTTCTTTCTGAGTCGAGGTCAGAGCGCTGAGCTCTGCGCGCCGAACAGGTGCAGCCGCCAGCCGGGCAGGGAGGCGTCGCATCTGAGGCTGGGTGGGGGCGGCGCAGCCGAGGGCCGGTGCCTGACTCCCCGGTGGGCGGAGGGGGGGCGGCGAGTGCAGCCCCAGAGCTCAGGAAGTGCTCACGGGCTGCAACCATTTCCTGCGCTGTGAGTGTGAGGCAGAGACGGGGAGACAAATAAAGCAGGCGGCGGCGGGAGGAGGAGGAGACTGCCAAGCGGTGGCAGCAGCAGCAGCGCCTCGCCTGAGCATCCCAGCCTCCTTCCGTCCCTGCTGCTGCATCCCTCGCCCAGCCGCAGAGGCCGGCAGCCTCCTCCCCTCCGTCCCCTGCCAGGTAAGCTTCTTCTGCTCCCCGGGGTGGTGGGAGGAAGCGCAGCCCGCCCGGGCAGCCACATTCGGGCAGGAGGAGGCGGAGGGCCCGCGGTTGCGGCTCCAGCAGGGGGGAAGGCTGCCGCTTGGCGAGATGTGGCTGTGGCTGATGGGGGGGGGGAGAGGATGCTGATGGGAAGGGCAGCACTCGCAGGTGCAGGGACCAGGACCTTCTCCCCCCCCACTCAACCCCCCCCCCCCACTCATTCACTCCCTGCCAGGCTTGATGCAGGCTGCCAGGGCGCCAGGGTGGTGGTGGTGCTCGCTGTGCGTGATGCAGGGAAGATCTGGGCTTGTGCCACCCCAGAGAAGGCTTCCGCGGGTGCCAGCAAGCTCCTTGCCTGCGAGGAGCCGTGAGTGACAGCCTTGTCGAAGGGCGGCCGGCTCTCCGGCTGCAAAGCTCTGCCATAATGGAGACCCCAAGCCTAGCCCTGTCTACTCAGAAGTAAATCCCATTAGAATCCAGGGAGCTTACTCCCAGGAAAGTGGGGCTCGGATCGCAGCCTCTCTCATTCTGCAACAGGCTTCTGGCCAGACCTGGGGCTTGCTAGCTTGGGGTTTCATTCGTGCCACTGTATGTTGGAGAAAGAGGGCTGCCAAAGGCAGCCAGCAAGGCAGGTGCTGCCATTCTTCCAGGAAAAGAAACTGGGCCCAGTTGGGCTCCAAGGAGGGATTTTCGCAAACAGCATCCCAGAATGCTTAGAGCTACCTGCAATATTCCAAGGCCTGCTTGTTTATTATAGAGCACCAGGCAACTACCATGTGATCCAAGCGAATTACTGCTGTTCTGGATGGAAAAAAAAAATGTGTTGAATTCTCAGTGCAATGCAATGAAATGCTGATCTGATGCTTCTGGACAAGCAGATTGGGTTTAATTATAGCAGAGGTTGGGGGGGATTCAGTCCCTGATATCTGTTTCCTGTGCCATCAACCTGGAATTCAGACATTTTTTGGGGGGGGGTTATTGGTGGAAAATTGAAGATAAGATGCACAGGCACAAAAATATGGGTGTGGGGGAATGAATGGGAAAAGGATCAAAGGAAATTAATTTGGATTCACAGCAAGCATGCACATTAGCAACACAAAATAAAAAGAGATGACAAGGGAGTAGAGTTGAAGGTATGAATAATAATAGAACTGTAGAAAGAATTTCTGCAAGTCATACTGAAAGAAGGAAGATATTATAGCCAGTAGTCATTCTGAACAAACCTGGTAGAATTAGAAGTACTTTAAACCAGTCAAAGTATATATTTGAGCAATAATAAATCCAAAACAAAAATGGTTATTTTGTTGTTCCTTCCTCCCCACATCATTTAAACCTGTAGCTAAATTTCATTCTTGAGGATAGAATAAAACTACACTATATAGCCATGTTCATCTCAGTGAAACTTTTGAACCCACACAATGTGAGTGGGATGGAAATGAGTTAGCTAATTTTTAGTGCCAAGAAAGCCCCAAATGACAGGAGACAAAATGGATTTTGCAGATAATTGTGGTGTGTTGTAGCTCAGATCTGTGAAAAGTGGATGCAATTTTGTGGGCATCCTCTGAGCTCTTTTTAGTACTATATGTGTCCAGTGAGAGGTGATATACACAGTATGCACATTTCAAATATACAGACAGATTTAGTATTTGAAGAGGAAAGGCACATTTGTCAGTGGTACAGAGGGGGCCTCTGAGTCATGTGTTCTTGTCATTGTGGTTGTTCAGAGCTGTGGGATATCTCATCCTAAGAATCTCAAGTAATTAGGTTAGGTTTAAGATTATTAAACCCCTAGAACTGACCTGTTGACTACAGGAATGAGGTCAGGTGTTATTCCTCACCTGTTTCATGAAAGAAAGAAATGAAGCTTTTTAGCTGGTGAAAAATTAGGGTTCAGCTCACCCCAACTACAGGTGTATGCCACTTAATGATGGGGTTACATTCTCCTGTCCCCGTTGTTATACGATTTGGTCATTAAGTGATCATTCAGTCCAATCTATTGCCTTTTTGTGTAAACAGACACTCCCTGCCAGACACTAGCTGGCTGCACAGGCTATTGGAGATAGATTGCTTCTTCTTTGCATTAAGAGCCTCTCGATTGTGTGAACAGACACTCTGTTGCAGGCTATGGGAGATGCGATTGCCTCATTAAGAGCATCTTTACTGTGCTTTGACCACCATCATATATGTGGTCTGTCGTTAAGCAAACAGTTAAGTGGCGCACGCCTGTATTTTAAAACAAAGCTCCATCCAGTGCAATAGTTCTCAAAGGGGGAGATGTACCTCTTCAAAGAACTGACCAAGAAAATAGCTCTTACCAAAACAAACAACCTGTCACACTCCCTCAAATTACTGTGAGAGAAGTTTCCTGTGCCAGTGTCACTGCCTACACCACCTTTTTCTTGTAGTTCTGTGTTGCTTTCCAAGATCGCTTCCATTTGCCACCTTCACCTTTGATGTCTTTTGTCTCATAGCTTCAGAACAATAATTAAAAGCCACTCCTGAAAGTTGGAGAATCTTCCAGAGTGGCTTCCCATGCTGTGTAAGGAGTGGAAGTCAGAAAAGGGAATTGGGTAAACTCCAGTGAACATGCAGGAGCACTTGGGTTGCACATGGAGATATGTGGTTCCCAGCTACTGTTTGTGTGAGCTAAATTTGGAAACACCCAAATGTTGTGCATCTGACTTAGGGTGAATTTAAAGGAACGTTGCTGCATGATGGCTGTTTATTGGTCACATGACAGCTAAATGTATTGAAATCTTATCACCTGCAGTATAGCAACAGTGAAGCAGCCATTACCATGCTTCCAGATCTGTATGGGGCAAAGAGGGGCTTTATTAGACCTGTCACATCGTATAAATAGGTACCACTCAGGAAATGTTTGACTACTAGTAGGCTCATTATGCCAAATACTGGTGCGCTGCATTGTGCTTCCTGCTTTAACTTACTTGTCTTGCATTAGATAAGAATTTTCTAAATTTTCTTACTATGGAAAAGCTTGTAGTTCATCATCAAGCTTGTAGACAATAAATGGGAAAATATTCAGATTATTTGGCTAATAATTAATTATCCTAACTTGCTGTTACTGAGCATGGTTTTGTTTCATGGGAAGCATGCAGTGTTTTAATAGGCAGTTGTTGTAATGGCCGTCTTCCAGCAACCAAACTTATTTCTGAAATAACTTACTCCTAAATCTAAACAACGTGGCTTCCTAAAACATTATTTGGATCCCCTTCTAGTTCCTTTTGATGTGAAGAGTAGAGCATCTAAGTAAAAACAAATTCTAACATGAGCGCATAGGTGAGCTATGATGAGAAGAAATAGGTATGCTTGTCTGTGTGTGTGAGTGTACATCTGTGAGTGTTCCCATGCTAAAATGGTACTGAAGGCAAATTTATCCTCTAAAAACTTGTTAACTCAGAAACTCATAAAATTTAGTTTTGTGGAGTAGGAGTAGTTCCTGTAGTTTTGGAGTAGGAAAGTTTTCAGAACTTCATTTCTGAGTATCTAATCTACCTTTCTGTATAAAAATATGATCAAAGCAGGTTACAAACAATAAAACAAGAATGAAAGCCAATGAAATAGTGATTCAGAATATCTTAAACAGCGTACTGTTTTAAAATGATAAAAACTAATGAAATTTGAAAAATACATATATATATTTGTGCCGTCACCACAGCAGAAGGAATTCTAGTAGTGTTTAAAACACACACCTGCAAAAATTTCTATACTGTTATAAAATTTTCATTTTTAGTACAATCATTGTTCAGCTGTAGAGGGTAGTATAATTACTGTAACAGGGAGGAAGAATGTGGATGATGGGCATCTAGTGTCATCTACATTAGCTATCCAGATATTTAAGAAATTACTTTCTTGCAAGTGAGAGCTGTGGAACCCTGTGGTTTGGATGGAATGCATAAAAGTTGATTATGTGGTGTGGGAGTAAATTGTTTGCTATTTGACATGGTTTATTGTGCCCTAATAGTCATTGATTGCCTAGCAGCCCTTTCTTTTGACGGTTGCTCAGTTCCTACTCTGATTTTTGAGATTTAACTCAGACTGCCCACGCACTATCAGGGTTGGGTTTTTGATTTGGTTTGATTTGGTTGTGGAGCAGCCGTAAGAACTAGAGGCCTGATTCTCCGGAGGCTAAATTTAACATCTGCGACCCCATTCAGCTCTTGCGTGTGATGATCATAACATCACAGGATACACCTCGAAACAATGCAGTTCCATAAGGTCCTCTTTCAGATGTCACAGAATCTGCTGAAGTCGTTCCCTTGTTAATAACAGAGCTGTCCGAGGCTGATATCTGAAGCACTTGCTCCTTGTTAAACATGGAGCAGCTATTCTGTTGATCCCCAAAGCAGTGACTGCACATTTATGAAAGCAACTGCCCAGAAATAATTGAGTAGCTTGTCTGTTTGCATCAGAGAGCAAGTACTTTGAGACAGTGGAAGGTCACTCTAGGCTCAGAACTGAGACAATTGCTGATGGGAGGCTAGTTTTGTGATGTCTGAAAAATACTACAGTATTGTCTTGGGCCAGACTGAAATAAATGACAGCATTGGGTGGAAAAAAATACTTTTAAAAGACACACCACAACCACTACGGATTATAGTATTTTGAGATACTTTTTCTGTGCTTCAGCACTTTATGGAGGCAGGCTGTTTCCTTTGTGAAAGGTAAAGTATTTCTTCCTGAAAAAGTCCCTTTTTCAAGCCTACTGATACAGTCATCCTCTAGTCCAGTTACGCGGAGAATGTACACTTGATGTCTTAACGGTTGTTCAGTATGTCAGACATGACAATGCAGGAAGTGTTGCACCTATACAAGAACCACAGCAAGTGTCGTTTATCTAACCACCCTGTTTGCTTTCCTTTGGAACATTCGTTTCAGTAAGCCCTTCCGAAATCAAGAGCATGAGGCACAGATGGCTTCTGTTGGCTCATGCCCCATGCTGACCTTTTGATGACTGACCTAGTGACCCTATTGCTCTATCATTGAAAAAAAGGACCCTCTTTGGCTTGAGTTGGTTGTGAAGATGATAATGGCATTAGTTGACAGATGTTCTTGGAACACATGGGAAAGCTTGATAGAGCTGCAGTAACAGCAACAACAAAACTCTTTAGAAATCATGAATTGAAAAGGCAGAGATGAGAGCTTAGTGTCACCTTTACATGTAATCAGTAAAAAAAACATTGTAGCCAGTTGTTTTTTTTCTAGTCAAGTCTCCTGTGCCTTGAGCAGCTGCCTGATGGGCAGAAATTTAATAGGGGAAATATTTCCAAGTTCCTGGTATGGAAGTAAGTGATGGGGAAAGCTACAACTATTGAATTTTTGCAGGCTGGGTCTAACTCTTAAAGTTAAAGAACCTTCCAGAATAAAGTTGGCAACCCTCTGTGTGTGTGTGTGTGTGTGTGTGTGTGTGTGTGTGTGTTAGTTTCACTGTTCTTTGTTTGAGATATTTTGGTTTGATTGCAGCAACTTTCCAGAACCACTGTGCAGTGGCAGACCTCCCCAGCCTTGTGCCCCGGGGCAAAGGTCCGCAATGGTGCCCCCCGCGGGCTGTCATTGCCCCCTGTGCAGAAATCTACCCCACCCACTCACCTGAGGCTCACGGAACCTCGTGCGACATGAACCTGCGTCGGGGAAGGTTCCTGAGGCTTCTCCAAGGCTTTAAACTGTGCTTCTGGGAAACCGGAAGTACAGTTTACAACCCTGTCGGGAGCCTCAGAAAAGATTCCACGGGGTCTTAGAGGCTCGCGCCTGGGGCATTTGCCCCATTGAACATAATGGGAGGTCTGCCACTGTGGCAGATGCTGTTTTTGGCAACATCCATAAACGCATGCATCCTCACAGATATTTTGCAAGAAGCAGTATTTGAGTCAGTAAGTTTGCAGTGCTGCAGCCAAGGGTTGTCATTTCCAGACCTGCAGTGGTTTCCTTTGCTTTTAATAGCAACTTTAGATTGAAGCCCAGCCGGTGAGGCTTCTATCAAAGAAAACAGTATCTCTAAGCACAGCCAGTAGTGACAGGAGCAGCCATGTTTGCTGACTGGTTCACTGACAGCCATGAAGCTGTTAAAGCACACATAAGTCTCCTTCATTTCAAGACTTGGCAGCCTTTTCCTAGCTGAATACACAAAGCATTTAAAGGGCTCTTTGTGTGTGTGTTTGTGTGTTCCCTAGTTTGCTACACAAGCATATAATGAAATCTACTGAATATAGTTTGCAATGAAAAGATCTCAGATTTCATTTTTAAAAGTATCTTTGTGGCCCAGTGATTTTAGAGACAAATGTAGTCATGTGTTTGTACTGATGCCCAGAAATCAAGAAGAGGACTTTAGGAGGCACTTTGGACATTAGGTAACTCAGGGTGAACAGGAAATGCAGATAAATGTGTACTTGTTTTCCTTACACCAGTGTTTCTCAAACTGTGGGTCAGGACCCACCAGGTGGGTTGCGAGTCAATTTCAGGTGGGTCTCTATTCATTTCAATATTTTATTTTTCATATATTAGACTTGATGCTAACATGGTATGTGACTGCATTTGGGGAAATGTTACAGATCTGTACTTTTAACAAGCTACTATGAATAATCTTTTAACAATGATAGTAAATGGGATTTACTCCTGGGTAAGTGTGGGTAGCATTGCAGCCTAGGATTGTTAAAGATTTTGCTGCTTGATGATGTCACTTTTAGTCATGACATCACTTCTGGTGGGTCTTGACAGATTCTCATTCTAAAAAGTGGGTCCTGATGCTAAATGTGTGAGAGCCACTGTATTACACTCTTGTATACACCTAAGATCCCTTAGGTGGGGTGGGCAATCAAAACAAAAGATGATTGTCTAAGGCCTCTCCCTCCTCCACCATTACATCTTGCTGAAATATCTGTCTACCTTTCATTCAGTTACTCTGTAATAGCGTGTTCTGCTTCTGAAGCAGATGTGTTTAATTAAATGATCATAAGTTTTCTTTTTTAAACTGGAACGTGGAATAGAATGTTTACTCTTATAATCATCCTAGTTATACATATTATAGAATAACTGTAACTCAGACAAATTTGGCAACATTTTAAAAAATATGGACCCACAAAGTACCCCAAAATGCAAAATAGGAACAGTGATTTATAGGAATAATTGTGAGAAAATAAAGATTGTCAGTGGTAAATGAGGATGAGTGAAAAAAGTATTGTAATAGTTTTCTGCTATAACAAGGCACTGAAAATCACAGCTCACATGCCTTCTTCCTCTTCTTTTTGCATAAGAGGAGGGGAAAGGCAACTGCTCTTCTTGGTTTGAAGGAAACCATAGTTCCATGTTATATGAGAATTTGGGAAACTAACAATTCAAACCAGGTTCAAACCATGGTTTCTTCAGAGTGCAGAACTGTGTTTTGCTTTAAACTCAAATCATAAGCTTTCACTCTTCTCTTGTGAGCAACAGTAACTATAATTTCCTGTTATATATGAATCTTTGTGTCTTTGCAGTGGATGAAGTGGGTGCATCTTCTCATCCTTCATATGTGTAACACACAAGTGTGTACACCAGCCATTTTCAACCATTGTGCCATGGCACACTGATGTGCCGCAAATGGTCTGCCAGTGTGCCGCGAGAGTTTGGGGGAGGGTGATTTGTTAATAGGGGCAGTGAGGATGTGAGCCCCCCACCAACAGCATGGTGTGCTTTGTCAGTTGTCAAAAAAAGATGATGTGCCTTGACAATTTTAGTATCTTGTCAGTGTGCCATGAGACGAAAAAGGTTGAAAAGTGCATGAGCTCCCAAGTATAGGATCAATTTCTGCACTTTACCCTGGTAAGTGTTATGAAAACCCCTCTTAGAATACTGCAAAGAAGTGTGAAGAATTAGAAGCACGAGTACCCCCCAGAGAAAAGTGTGAGATTAGCAGTGTACATGCGCAGATTAGCTGGTCCTAATGCATAGTATATATTATACAGAATTCTGTTATGACCTCATAATGCAAGAGTGTAGAGAGATAAACTGAGTCACCTTAGTCAGTACTCCTGAGGGAATATTGTTATCATGTTTCTTTCTCCAGAAGGTTGCTATCCCCTCCTACCTCTAAGGTTGCTGCAAGGGCAATGAAACTCAAGCTCTAGCAATGTGTCAGAAATTTCAGATTAGAACCTTTCAAATGACATAGGCAGGATTCATATGTCATCCTAGAAAGCTCTCCTTATAAGTCACTCTGACCCTGAAGCCTCGATTGGCAGCTGCTTTGCTGTGTCAGCTGTTTATCACACTTATCAAAAGGACCATTTCAGAATTACCTCATCATCAGTTTGTTGTGTCCATCTGTTGTTATCTCTGTAGTTGTGTTTTAATCTTTTTGAATCAACTGCCTCACAGTGCAACACTTCTGCAAAGTGTCGCTAACACACAAATACATAAAGCCAAATGGACATTCAGATGTATTCATGGACTGATGGGTGGGAAAAAATAACATTCCCCTGCCCCTGCACAACAGTGATGACTCTGCATGTTTTGTTTTGTTTTTAATATATGTTGAGGAGATTTTAGTGGCTTTGCCCTCAAAAGAGCAGCAAATTTGTTCAGTCATATCTAAAAAACTTTCTGGGAACATGAAGAGAATCCAGAAGTTGCATGGTGTGTTGCAATGAATTATCACAGCTTTTATAGACCTTGGAATAATAATAATAGTATTTTCCAGTGACATGGGCACTTTGTTATATCATTAGTGGCCAAACAAAAATAGTCCGAATTGAAAAAATAAAGCAACATCTCTCAAAAATTTATCAAACAATAAGTGCACATATATTTGTAGAGCATATATTTGTAGAGCAAGGACATGAAGGGCACTGTTGTCTTTGATGGCTCCACATCAGACCCCTTTGACATCCGAAGCAGCGTGAAGCAGGGCTGTGTTCTTGCACCAACCTTGTTTGGGATCTTCGCTGTCCTGCTGAAGCAGGCCTTTGGAACTACAACAGAAGGCATCTATCTCCGGACCAGATCAGATGGAAAGCTCTTCAACCTCTCCAGACTGAGAGCAAAGTCCAAAGTCCAGCTGAAATGTCTGCGTGACTTCCTCTTTGCCGACGATGCAGCTATCACTACCCGCTCTGCCAAAGATCTCCAGCAGCTCATGGATCGTTTTAGCAAGGCCTGCCAAGATTTTGGACTGACAATCAGCCTGAAGAAAACACAGGTCATGGTTCAGGATGTGGACTCACCTCCCTGCATTACAATCTCTGCACATGAACTGGAGGTTGTGCATGACTTTGTGTACCTTGGCTCAACGATCTCCGACACTCTTTCTCTCGATACCGAGCTAAACAAACGCATCGGTAAAGCAGCTACCACGTTTTCCAGACTCACAAAGAGAGTCTGGTCCAACAAGAAGCTGAGTGAACATACCAAGATCCAGGTCTACAGAGCTTGCGTCCTGAGTACACTTCTGTACTGCAGCGAATCATAGACTCTTCACTCACAACAGGAGAGGAAACTGAATGCTTTCCACATGTGCTGCCTCCGACGTATTCTCGGCATCACCTGGCAGGACAAAGTTCCAAACAACACAGTCCTGGAACGTGCTGGAATCCCTAGCATGTATGCACTACTGAAACAGAGACGCCTGCGTTGGCTCGGTCATGTCGTGAGAATGGATGATGGCCGGATCCCAAAGAATCTCCTCTATGGAGAACTCGTGCAAGGAAAGCGCCCTACAGGTAGACCACAGCTGCGATACAAGGACATCTGCAAGAGGGATCTGAAGGCCTTAGGAGTGGACCTCAACAAGTGGGAAACCCTGGCCTCTGAGCGGCCCGCTTGGAGGCAGGCTGTGCAACATGGCCTTTCCCAGTTTGAAGAGACACTTGGCCAACAGTCTGAGGCTAAGAGGCAAAGAAGGAAGGCCCATAGCCAGGGAGACAGACCAGGGACAGACTGTACTTGCTCCCAGTGTGGAAGGGATTGTCACTCCCGAATCTGCCTTTTCAGCCACACTTTTCGGCCTTTTCAGCTGTTCCAGAACCACCTTTCAGAGCGCGATACCATAGTCTTTCGAGACTGAAGGTTGCCAACAGAAGATTTGTAGAGCAGAGCACCTTTGTTCACAGTTTCCTTCGAGGGAATGTGCATGTTTCTCAGACACTGGTGTGTTATTTCTTTTTGTGCAAATTATTATTTTTATTATTATTATTATTATTAGCAGTATTTATATACCACTTTTCAATAAAAAGTTCACAAAGCAGTTTACAGGGAAAATCAAATAACTGTTATGTTAGGAGCTTACGTGCCATTTTAAGTAGACAAGATGTGGTAAACAGAATCTCTTTGCCCTTGTGGGAAGCTCCTGGTTGTAAACATGAAGTTAACTTGTCTTACACAGGCAGTGCACCTTCACCGTCATGATATTTGTAACCTGAACATCCGCAAAAAAAGTTTGACTCTGGATGTAGATTGACAGCAACACTTTGGCTGACACTTGGCTATCTTAGAGCAATGGGCAGGACAAAAATAATGACACTTTTCAGTTTTACTCATACCTGTCCATTGGTCAAGAATCAAGGTCATCCATTACAGCAAAAGAGAGATCTCAGAACTGGGCTACGTTTCCTGATATTTGAGGAGTCAGTAGGAAAAGGAGAATCCTGATCTCCCATAAAAGAGGAGGGCAGAATTGAGATGGTGTGAATTTTTTTCCAGCGCTTGCAGAAATACCTGTATGTTGCTGTCGTGCCCCTCTAGACTTGAACAGTGGAATTGCAACAAAGTACATGTCTAGCTAGGGAAAAAACCCAGGTAGTTTATATTAAAATTTTATTTCATTTGTGTCTAATTCCAAGATATGCTTTTGTTTAATTTCATGTCTGGTTTTTCCCCTCTAAATATTCAAGGTTAGTCTAATTTCCCATTTTACCATTTTTACTCTGAATAATCAAATTCTCCCACCCTCCCTCCCTCCTTCTCTCCCTCTCAATACATTATTGCTCTCTTAATATTTTCCTTTAGTTATGTGGACATAGCTGTGCAGCCCAATCCTATGCATGTTTACTCAGAATAAAGGCCCACTGTGTCAGAGGGACTTACTCCCAAGTATATGCACATAGGATTGCAGCCTTAGATTGTAATATGATCTACAGCTAAAGTATGCCTAAGACCAGTAGAGGAAGGGGGGAGGGGCGGAGCTGTAAGTGTTGCACAGCTCCGAAACTCGCCATGTAAGCTGTCCCTCCCCCTTGCTCTTGGGACCATTCCAAGGAGTGAAAGCAGCACAGAGATGGCTCCTCTGTGTTGCTTTCATCCCCAGATAGGCTCCTAGAGCAAGGGAGAGGGGCAGCTTACATTGCAGGTTTCGGAGCCATGTGGCACTTACAGTTCCAGCCCCCATCGGCTCTGCTACTGCCTAAGAGCCAGTGGTTTGAATGGGACAGGCGTAAATGCTGGATTCTGTGGTCTAATTTTTCAGTTCCCAAACTGTGTGCTATAGCACCCTGGAGCGCTGTAGCAAACTCACTGGGCACTGCGGGATAGTTTAAATTTCGAAGGGAAACACAGGCTGCAATCCTATCCATACTTTCCTGGGAGTAGACCCTACTGAACACAATGGGACTTACATCTGAGTAGATATGCATAGGTTTGGACTTACAGTGATGGACGTGAAGAGGACAATGTGAAAAAATTACTGGGAACTATAGGGGTGCTGTGAATTGATAAATTTCGGGAACCTCTAATCTATTTTGTTTCCATTCATTCAGAATTCCTAAATTTACTGGCTTTGGTTCTCTAACATAGTTTTATATTCTTTGCATTTAGTGGTGAATCTGAAATCCCAGAGCCATGACGACTCACGTAACACTGGAGGATGCTCTGTCCAATGTGGACTTGCTGGAGGAGCTGCCCCTACCTGACCAGCAACCATGCATCGAACCACCTCCATCATCTATAATGTACCAGGTAAGCAGGTTGATTGTAAATCCAGTTGATTAATGAACTGTCCTGAAGCGTAGGAAGTATTCTTTTCCACAAATCTTGCCTCCATCTTCATCTACAAATCTCACTGTAAATAATGCCTTCTCAGAGTGACTACAATCCAATATTGCAGAGTTCTTCATTCAGAGTAACTTCATTCAACTTGTTCTGTATGTTTTCTAACAGTTTATTGGCCATAGATTTTCCCTCAGTAGTGAACACTACTTTCTTTTGAATATGTATGTATGTATGTATGTATACACACATCAAATGTTCTCACATTGTACTTGCCAAGCAGCTATATCAGCCCTAGAAAATTTCCATGGTTGTCTCTGAAGAGCTTGTCTGAAGATCCCCAACACACCAACCAGTGTGTACACACCAAACTATGTATCAGCCACTAGGCAGTCAAACACTCCACCTCAATCCTGAATTGTCCCCCTGCAGACATCCCAGATGCAACCAGAGCCTTGTTCTGGTCGCGATTGGGTGGTTCAGAATGACACTTGGAGCATTTTTTCAATGTCTTTCAGTTTAACCAGAAGTTGCTCTAAAAGATAGAGCAGTTTTTTGATGAATTCCGGTTTAACCAGAAGTCTTTGAAAATATGCTCCAGGCATCATTCTGAGCCTCAGAGAGGCCACATGCAGTGGTGTGTGGCACTTTGAGGCTCAGAATGGCTCTGGATGTGAGTGGAGCAAGGCTCAGGTGGGCTCAGAAAACCACAGGTTTCGTTTTCTGTGGTTTTCAGTATCTGCAGGGGCTCCAGGAATGAATCTCTCACTGGTACAGAGGCACTTCCCTGTATGCAGCGACATTGACGAAATCCTAATCGGAGACATCTTCTAAGAACGTACATGATTCATTTGGTTTTCTGCTGTGTTAGAGCTAGCTTATGTCTACCAACGGGCCTTTCTTCTTCAGCTTGGGCCTGCTCTTCCTCTGGGAAGCAGGGCTGCAACCTCTCATTGAAGCCATTCCTAGAGGGTGTTTTTTGTTTTTCTCCAGTGACAGCTTGTAATGTTGGAAATTCCTGAAGCTCTTATTTTAGCCTCCAGGATTGCTTTCAGTAGTCTCCTGGAAAGTGATAATGATAACTGAAGATCGGCAAGTCAGTAGAAGGGAAGGGTGGAATCAGGTTAAAAACAGTAATGGAGGCAAAAACCTGGAGAGAGGGAAGAAGAAGCTACAGCCTGGAAGTTTCCATTGAAAGTCCAGAAATGACAGGCAATTTGTTCTGGGCTTTTTTCACAGACATTGCTGGAAAAGGCTGACAGCTCTGAGTCCTGTTACACTGCTAGGCAGAGCTTGGAGGGGAGGCAGTTGCATTAGGCCTGACACATGGAGAGTGGCCCATCAGTGCTTGAAACGATCAGCTCAGCATATTATATAAATATCCAGCTGCTTTTTTTCCAGCTCAGTATTCAGTGAAAAGAAGACATATATTGCAGGAAGGAACATAAAATTAATATTTGCATCCAAGCTTCTCAGAGTCTTAAAGGTCCCGATGTTAGGTTTTACAGTCTTGGTTAAGCAGCACAACTGGGGAGGGGTGCCAAATTTGTATAATTTGGGGGGCCCCAAATTGGCAAGGGTGCCATTTATCCTAGAGCTGTCCCTGGCCGCTATTTATCCTAGAGCCGTTCCTGTCTAGCCCTGCCCACTTTGTTACAAGTTAGCCATTTTCAGCCACTGTGCTGTGGCACACTGGTGTGCCGGGGATGGCCTGCAGGTGTGCCATAGGAGTTTGGGGGAGGATCATTCGTTAGTAGGGTCATTAGGGAGTGCAAGCCCCTGCTATCAGTGCAGTGTGCCTTGTCAATTGTCAAAAAACTGATGGTGTGCATTGACAATTTTAGTGCCTTGTCAGTGTGCCTTGAGATGATAAAGGTTGTAAATCACCGACCCGAGATGTTGTGGAGTGCAGTCAACACATGCTATGTAGTGACACGTTAAATGTGTTCAGTGCTTGTTGGCATTCCCCTACCTGCTTTTGACAACAATCTCTGCCCCTGCTATGTGACATAGTTTTGCCATCTGAATAATGTGCATAAAAATTAGGGCTTCTTCTCCCTGTACTAGTCTTAATATTTATAGAAAACCAGGAAGCAGAAGGGTTGAGGAAGAGAAAAGATGGAAGAAAGTCACTCCTGTGCCATATGATCTTCTGTTTTATCTGGTTAGGTATTGTCAGATAACTGATAACAGGGGTAGGGTTCAGCTCATACTGGGTAAAGTTTGGATACTATGTGTGTGTATAATGTGTGAACTTGCCTTAATTCTAGTTGTAAATTGTGTTACTCACTGTTGTCTCTTAATTTGCTCTCAGGCCAACTTTGACACCAATTTTGAAGACAGAAATGCCTTTGTAACTGGTATTGCCAGGTATATTGAACAAGCCACAGTGCACTCGAGCATGGTAAGCACCACAGGTGATGCACAGTTATCTTCACTGTTGGTTGAACTTTGTTGAATTGTAATAATAATAATAACAACAACAACAACTCGGTATTTATATACCGCCTTTCTGGTCATTGGATTACTCCTCTGACTTTATTCAAGGTGGTTTACATAGGCAGGCATTTCTAAATGCCTCAAGGGCATTTTTACAATCATAAACGTTCTCTCTTTCAAGAACCAACAGCATTTCAGAATGGATCTTCCTGGTTTGGTCTCGCTTCTGGCCTCCAGTTCTCCCATGCAGGCTGGCAAGCAGCTCCATCTCTCACATGGAGGGCAGCCAAGACGCTTCTTGCTCACACCAAGAGCAGGTGGAATCACTCAGCTGGGTTTGTCAGCTGCTTCAAGGTCTTGCCATGCTCAGCCGTTCAGGGAGCTGCTGGTGTCCTCGAACTAGTGACTTTCTGATGTTATCTTCAGGCTAACGGAGGCTCTACCCTCTAGACCAGACCTCCTGCCCGTACTTAATTGATTGATCAACTAATTGATTTACTCTGATTATCAGTGCTGTCATTCTGCCACCGATGTTTGTGTGTCTCTATTTTAGAATGAAATGTTAGAAGAAGGACATGAATATGCTGTGATGCTTTACACTTGGAGGAGCTGTTCCAGAGCTATTCCCCAGGTAGGATGTATAGAAAATTGGTCTCCATCCCAGCTCAGCTGAACAAAAAATACAGTCTGGTAAGAACAAGGGATGGACATAGCTGGGAGGATAGGACAGGTTAAGGTCTTAGAGAAGGAGCTCTTATGCAGGTTTTATAAATGACAAAAAGGGATGCAAACTTGTTATATAGTTGACAAATAAACAGCAAGATTGTCAAATTTTCCTACTGCCTCCTTAGCGTGCAGAGTAATGTCTTTCATATAGCCCCAAGATGTCAACCTCCCCCTGGAATGATGGGGAGGTGGGGGACCACCAGGCAGGCCAGAAGGAGGATTGGGTCCAGCAGGAGGGCAGGGATGGTGGCAGACTCTACTACTAAATTGTATGCCCTTTCCTGATCTGGAAAGCCAAACACTTCTTTCCTAAATAGCAGGCCCATGTCCAAGGAGACCCATTGCCGGCTATGCAGCTTTAGGAAATGTTTATTCCCTTACTACATAAGAACAGCCCCACTGAATCAGGCCATAGGCCCATCTAGTCCAGCTTCCTGTATCTCACAGCAGCCCACCAAATGCCCCAGGGAGCACACCAGATAACAAGAGACCTGCATCCTGGTGCCCTCCCTTGCATCTGGCATTCTGACATAGCCCATTTCTAAAATAAGGAGTTTGCACATACGCATCATGGCTTGTAACCCATAATGGATTTTTCCTCCAGAAACTTGTCCAATCCCCTTTTAAAGGCATCCAGGCCAGATGCCATCCCCACATCCTGTGGCAAGGAGTTCCACAGACCAACCACACGCTGAGTAAAGAAATATTTTCTTTTCTCTGTCCTAACTCTCCCAACACTCAATTTAGTGGATGTCCCCTGGTTCTGGTGTTATGTGAGAGTGTAAAGAGCATCTCTCTATCCACTTAATCCTTCCCATGCATAATTTTGTATGTCTCAATCATGTCCCCCCTCAGGCACCTCTTTTCTAGACTGAAGAGGCCCAAATGCTGTAGCCTTTCCTCATAAGGAAGGTGCCCCAGCCCAGCAATCATCTTAGTCGCTCTCTTTTGCACCTTTTCCATTTCCACTATATCCTTTTTGAGATGTGGCAAACAGAACTGGACACAATACTCCAGGTGTGGCCTTACCATCGATTTGTACAACAGCATTATAATATTAGCCGTTTTGTTCTCAATACCTTTTCTAATGATACCAAGCATAGAATTGACCTTCTTAACTGCCGCCGCACACTGGGCCGACACTTTCATCGACCTGTCCACCCCCCACCCCCAGCCCCACAATCACTTCTGTTCTTCACCACTCAGAAAAGTTTGGTGTCATCTGCAAACTTTGCAACTTCACTGCTCAACCCTGTCTCTAGGTTATTTATGAAGAGGTTGAAGAGCACCGGTCCCAGGACAGATCCTTGGGGCATACCACTTTTCACCTCTCTCCATTGTGAAAATTGCCCATTGACACCCACTCTCTGCTTCCTGGTTTTCAACCAGTTCTCAATCCATGAGAGGACCTGCCCTCTAATTCCCTGACTGTGGAGTTTTTTTTAGTAGCCTTTGGTGAGGGACCGTGTCAAACGCCTTCTGAATGTCCAGATATATAATGTCTATGGGTTCTCCCACATCCACATGCCTGTTGACCTTTTCAAATAATTCTATAAAGTTCGTGAGGCAAGACTTACCCATACAGAAGCCATGCTGATTCTCCCTCAGCAAGGCCTATTCATCTATGTGTTTTGAGATTCTATCTTTGATGAGGCATTCCATCATCTTACCCAGTATAGATGTTAGGCTGACTGGCCTATAGTTTCCTGGGTCCCCCCTCTTTCCCTTTTTAAAGATTGGTGTGACATTTGCTATCCTCCAATCCTCTGGCACCGTGGCCGTTTTGAGGGACAAGTTGCATATTTTAGTCAAGAGATCAGCAACTTTATTCTTCAGTTCCTTAATAACTCTTGGGTGGATGCCATCAGGGCCTGGTGACTTATTGATCTTTAATTTATCAATGAGGTCTGAAACATTTTCTCTTTCAACCTCTATCTGACTTAATTCCTTGGTCAGGAGGGGCCGTTCAGGCAGCAGTATCTGCCTTGAAGACAGATACAAAGAACTCATTCAATTTCTCTGCCATCTCTAAGTCTCCTTTTATCTCCCGTTTCCCTCCTTCACCATCCAGAGGGCCAACCGCTTCTCTGGCAGGTTTCCTGCTTCTAACATATTTGAAGAAGCTTTTATTATTCCCTTTAATGTTGCTGGCCATTATAATATAATAATATAATATACAGTATTTATATACCGCCTTTCTTGGTCTTTATTCAAGACTTTATTCAAGGCGGTTTACATAGGCAGGCTTATTAAATCCACACAGGGATTTTTACAAATTGAAAGAAGGTTCTTTCTTTCAAGAACCACTACATTCAAGGTGTTACACTCAGATCTGGTTTAACATTCTGGCCTCCATCCTCCCACGCTCCGAGCAGATGGAACAGCTCAGCTGCAGCTTGCCAGCTGCTTCAAGGTCACACGGTGCCGGTGGCCTCGAACTGGCGACCTTGTGGATGTTAATCTTCAGGCAAATGGAGGCTCTACCCTCTAGACCAGACCTCCTGGCCATTCCTTCCTCATACTCTCTCTTGGCCTCCTGTATCACCTTCTTACATTTCTTTTGCCACAGTTTATGTTCCTTTTTATTCTCTTCATTAGGGCAAGACTTCCATTTACAGAAGGAAACTTCCTTGCCCTTTACTCCGAGGAGACTCTGGCAGCTGCCCCAGCCCCACAGGATGCAATGGCAGCCATTTTGGCACCACTGGTCCTCATGGTGGCCCTGGGGCTTAGGATTGGGTTGCCCATGTCTTTTATTCAGAGCAATATAAATGGAACTCCCAATTATCCTTCCAGGCACTGACCATTCCTGGACCTAGACCTGCTTAATTTCAGCAAGATAGTTGCATCATGTGCCTTCAGGTCATTCTGAGACCCTTGAGGAGGGTTAATGAAAATGGGTTCTTGTTGTTCTTCAGGTAAAGTGTAATGAGCAGCCAAACCGAGTTGAAATTTATGAGAAGACTGTGGAAGTCTTGGAACCAGAGGTCACCAAACTCATGAAGTTCATGTATTTTCAGGTAGGCATTGGACAGGCTCCAAAGCCCCCATATTTCAGCAAGATCCTTGTTTATTATTGTGGCCAGCCCTGATGCTTCAAGTAAAGTTGAAAATGCCTTTATGAATGCACATTAGTTACCATATCTTGGTTTCTTTGTAACATCCCAAATCATATCGGCTCCTAGTCTAAATTTGGTGGCTTTACTAAATCCTCTGGGGTGGTGTTAGGGGTTGGTCACATGAACAGTAGCTGACAACCTCAATTGTTGGGGACTTGACCTGGCCAGCTGAACTCCTAAACCCTCAATAATGGTGGCAGTGATTACATCTAATACACCATTAGGGGTTGTGAAGGTGGGAATTACTGCCACTTTATGGATGTGGGGTTTTTTACTACTTCCCACAGATTAATGCACTTAACAGGGCAGACAGCTAGTTGTCTCCATAACCCATGCCAACATAACACGCACTGTGGGATAGACAGCCAATTGCTTGTCTTAACAACCCAATCCAGTAGCCCTCACAATTGTCCGCT
Source organism: Tiliqua scincoides (assembly GCF_035046505.1). Lineage (NCBI taxonomy): Eukaryota > Metazoa > Chordata > Lepidosauria > Squamata > Scincidae > Tiliqua > Tiliqua scincoides. The sequence goes on from NC_089822.1 coordinate 197,810,631, forward strand.
TGTCTTCAAGGCAAACACAAAATAAAATAATAATAATAATAATAATAATAATAATAATAATAATAATAATAATAATAACAACAACAGGTATTTATATACCGCCTTTCTTGGTCTTTATTCAAGACTTTATTCAAGGCGGTTTACATAGGCAGGCTTTATTAAATCCCTATTAAATAGGGATTTTTACAATTTGAAAGAAGATTCTTTCTTTCTAGAACCACTACATTCAAGGTGTTTCATTCCGATCTGGCTTCACATTCTGGCCTCCATCCTCCCACGCTCAGAGCAGATGGAATTGCTCGGCTTCAGCTTATCAGCTGCTTCAAGGTCGCACGGTGCCGGTGGCCTCGAACTGGCGGATGTTATCTTCAGGCAGATGGAGGCTCTACCCGTCTCCTCAGCCAAGTCTCCTCCCCAACTGCACCCCACTAATGCTGAGCATGCAGGTGTGAAGACAAAGCCACCTTACTTATTTAAGTATGCAATCCTATCTTGCACTGGAACAGGCAAGTCAAGAGGCTTGCACTGTATCCAGCGCAGGATATGTGCCCAAAGTGGCTCAGCAAAGAGGAAAGGGGAAACTTTTCCCCTTACCTCCAGGTAAGCCACTGCAGCCCCTATGGGTCTCCTTGGACTTGTGCCACCTCCTGAGGTGGCGCAAGTCCAAGGAGAGCAGAGCAGCTTGAAGGCGCTCTGCACTGCTCAGAAATGGGATTTGGGATCCAGCATAACAGCTGGATCCAAGTCCTGTCGCCCGCTTGGCCTGCCCCTGGGACCTCCCCCCCCCCTTGGAGCTCAGTCAATGCAACTTACCTGGGGAAGCTGCCATGGAGGCTGGATGCAGCCTCTGTGCGCTGGTGCAGCTTCCTCCCGAGGAGGCACAAACGTGCTTCACAGCACATTTGCAACCCTCCTAGGCTGGTGCAAGGGACTTGCACCAGCCTAATGTACAATTAGGATTGCGCTGTATGTTATTTGAGCACATGTCATCTTTGAATACACATGCAGGCTAATCAAAGTAGAAGAAAAGTTTATTCATAAAAGCAAGGTAAAACACCTCCAACAGGGAAACACCACTTCCATTGCCAAAAAGCAAGATTGCTGTTCTAGGGTGTTTCCAAGGTGTCAGCATACAAGATAGCACAAAGAAAACAATAACCTAGTTCTATCTGTTTGAAGATTAAAACTAATCATCCAGTTACCAGTGCTGGCAGATGTCCATTCAAACAGAGTGCTTCACGGCAGTTACCAAGTTGATTGAAGACCCACAAGAGGTATAGGGCCAAAGACCTGGGTCTCTCCTGAATGTCCAAACTAACCTTTTTTATAGCAAAACCTCCTTGACTCATAAGGGATCAGAACCAATCAGTTACACCTAATTCTGCTGAGTCAGTTACACCCTATGATGTTAATCCAATTTCATGTCACCTGTAAAGTGGCATCTGCTAGTTTTAAATCATCACATCTGTGTATCTCTCCTTTCTACACTTACCTGCCCATTCTCAAGGTCTCTGCAGAGCCTGGCTGAATCTTTTACTCAAAATTAAAGGCATATTAAACCCTTACTCACACTGAGGTTTTTCAATACTACACACTTCAATTAAAACCCAAATGAATAACCATCCCTGTGACAGGAGTAAAGGTCAGGGGATCTGGCAGGGGGCACTATTATATTTCACATGTTTATCCTATATTGAGTTTTGCCTGAATTGACCTATTTCAACTTTGGTAGCAGACAGAACACATGGTGCTGTTCAGATTGGCAGCCATCCTTCCCCTTGAGAACAAATTAGTGGCAAACTGATGTGGGCAAGCTTTTCTATCTCTAACCAATTTCAAGTCTATTTTTTTGTTTATGTGTTTTTCAAAGGTGGTCAGCTTCATGACAGAAGTGAGTCCAAACCAGTGAGCTGAGGACGTGACCCCAGACAATGAGAGCCTTTTGACACCAAAGATATTCCCTTTCTAGGGTGACTCAGTGATTAAGCTTAATTTGAAAGTAGAAATACTTTAAATCATATCTGTGTTCTCTCCAAAGTACATAAACAATCATTTTGAGGATACCCAGAACAATGATATTGTGGTTAAATTTGGCAGCCACTTTGCACTGTAAGTCTTTCACATGCAACTCAGACCACCAAGATATGGGTTTACTTAGGGTGCAATCCTAAAACATAAGGGTAATGCAACTTCGAGGTAAGGGAACAAACATTGCCATCCCTTGAGGAGGCCTCTGTGCCTGCCCCTCAACTGCAGGATGCAGCATATGCCCCACTGGCATAGCTATGCCAGTGCTGGAAAGTGGGTTAGGATTGCGCCCTTATTCTCTCAATTTAAGACTATCTTTCAGCTTTTCTGAACATTTAAGATCTGTCATGTCTTCTTATACAGTTCTAAGGCATAAACAGCTGTACTGATTTAAAACACTACCTTGACATTCCATTGTCACTGACCCTGTACAGCAATTTTTGCTACATGAATCTCCAAAAGGGAGAAACCAAGGTTTGAGATATTAACCTCTGGCAACAACACACCACAACACTGTGTAGGATGGAAACATAGTAACACCAAGGGTGAAGAAAAGGAAAAAGAAGTTGGTGCAGTCCCAAGATGTTTATTAGAACCCAGCAGCTTGTTACATGCTCTCTTCTTGCCTCCAAATTACCAGTCTGTTGCTGTTTTTTTCAGAGAAAAGCCATTGAGCGATTCTGTAGTGAGGTGAAGCGTTTATGCCATGCAGAGAGAAGGAAAGACTTTGTTTCTGAGGCATATCTGCTGACACTGGGGAAGTTTATCAACATGTTTGCTGTTCTGGATGAATTGAAGAACATGAAATGCAGTGTCAAAAATGACCACTCTGCCTACAAAAGGTGAGGCTGGTAAATGTTGGCATACATTCAGTTCTGTCATTCTAGTTACACTTGGAATTGTGACCTTTGTGGCATGAGACTATTTATTAATGGGACAGATGTTTCTGAATGCATTTTCTCTAGAAACTTATTTGCAGTGAATCAAAGAAAATAAAAATGGCATTTTTGTTTTAGCTTCTTAAAATAGTCTCCTTTTTAAAAGGAGGCTAAGCCGCAAACTAACACGGCATGGAGAGATTTCCTAGACAAGGCTGGATTTCTGTTGTCTTTCAGAGCTGCACAGTTTTTGAGGAAAATGGCTGATCCACAGTCTATTCAGGAATCACAGAACCTATCCATGTTCCTAGCTAACCATAATAGGATCACGCAGGTAAGTTTTTTCTTGTTTTTTTTTCCATTTGTGTGCTCAGTGAAATTATGACAAGTTTTGCTTGCTCTGAGGTAAAACTTCTAATTCCTGTTTTTAGAACATAGCTGTTTAAGGATAATTTAGGGCGCAATCCTAGCCCCTTATGTCAGTGCTTTCCAGCACTGACATAAGGGCAGTGCAGCTCTGAGGCAAGGGAACAAACATTCCCTTACTTTGAGGAGGCCTTTGTGAGTGACACCCAACTGCAGGATGCAGCACATGCCCCATTGGCACCGCTATGCCAGTGCTGGAAAGCACTGACATAAGGGGTTAGGATAGCGCCCTCAGTTAACATATAATTAGAAATATGTATGTAGCACAAACAATCACATTGCACTCAATAGTGCACTTGCAAGAAACTGGAAGTTACTTCTAATAACTGGAAATAGCTTCTGGAGGTTTCTGCAGGCCATTCGGAGGCCCATGGAGCCCTGGCACAAACTGTAAGAGGCCTCTTGGGCCTCCTAATGGCAACATCAGTACAGAGGTAAGGAGCTTTCAGCTACTGTACAGTAAACCAACAGGTCTGTTGTTGGTCCGAATGTAGCTAAATGGCTCACACCTATCTGCAAAGCAGTAAGCCACTGAGTTTAATGAGACTTGCTCCCAGATAAATGTATGTAGAATTGCAGCCTAAATTTACCCTCTGAATTATAAACTGGAGATGCAATCTGACTTCCCAGTCTTTGAAATCTTCTGTCTTTTGCTCGTATTTGAAATTACTGATGGTCTTATGTGTTTGTTTTTAAAGTGCCTGCATCAGCAGCTAGAAGTCATCCCTGGTTATGAGGAGTTGTTAGCAGATATTGTCAACATCTGTGTGGACTATTATGAAAACAAGATGTATCTCACACCCAGCGAGAAGCACATGCTCTTAAAGGTAACACCCCTGCTCTTCAAAGATGTGTCATCTGTATCTCAATTTCCTCTCTCACTGTGATTCCTTCTTCCAAAATAAATAAAGCCTTTGTGGCTTCTGAATGGGCTTTCATTTGCATTTACCTACACTCTAGATTTAGGTTTTACCTTTCCTGAAGAGAAGTCTTATCTTCAAAGTAGCTTAAATGGAAACATTGCAAAAGGGACTTGGCAGCCAGGTTCAGTAAGTCAGTTTTAGCAGGGATTTATCCCATTGAGTAAAGCAAATGTCCCTTACACTGGCGTGCCTGTGGGAGGAAGAGTTGCAAATGCCCCAGGCAGGGGGGAAATGCTGGGTGGAAGCACAGAGATCCATTCCCCTGGCACCTCCCATTTTTTTTTCCCAGAGCAAAACAAGACAGCAGCACTACTGGCTTGTTTTACTTTGAAAAAAGCTATTCTGAACCAATCTACCTGCCTCCCCCTTTCTCCCCTCCTTTTTTAAAGGGAAAGAACTGGTGGCCCTCAGATCTGCATGGAATCAGGCTATTAATGGCTGCAAGATTGCAACCACTGTTGGTCTGGTTCCAGGCCTCACCATCCTAAGGGCCATCTCCATCTTCCCCTTTTTAAAAAAGGTGATAACATCACCACAGTTACTTCCGGTTGGGGGCAAGCAGCATTTTTATGCACTTCCCTGGGGTAACTGGGCAGTCAGAGCCACCAATGGGCCCTTACATCAGGGTTTCTTGCAATGTTGTCACTGCTGGGCACTTTGGAAACCTTCAAGCAGCTTGAGTAACTGCATCTAAGCTGTGCAGGCTGACTGAGTAGAGTGGGGCATCTTAGAGGCCCCAAGCAAAACTGAGCTCCTTTTAAATTAACTTCTCAGCCCATAAACATTTTTTTTTTGTCTTGGGATAGGGCTGCACATTACAGAAAAGATGGAACTGCTGCTAACAATGGCAGTTCTGTGTCAAATTCCCTCCTCCCTCTTGTAGTCCAGTCAGGTTGGATCCCATTGACGATTCATAAAAGAAACACAGTCTCTAGATATAATGTTAGAATCTAAATTAGTGCTTATACTTTTCCTAGAAATGCTAATATATGATCTTTAAAAAAAAAGAGACAAAGCTTTAACCTCTGTTATTATTTTCATTTTTAATTTTTACCTGGATTTGTATCCTTTGTCCTCAAAGTGACCCTCAAGGTAGTTCACAACATATTGGAGACATAATAATTAAGAAGATTGTCAGGATCCCCCTGACTTACAGGGGGGGGGGGGGGACAGGCTTGCAGGGCTAGAGGGAAGCTCAAGGCAAGGAGGAGACAGGCCGCAAGGCCAGCAGCAGGTGGAGCACTGGCCTGGAGAGCCAGGAGAGGGGAGGAAACACCAGGCTACAGCTTTTTGGCTCTTATAAGTGGGAAGGGGCTGGGAGAGGCCAGTCAGCCTTTTAACCCTCCCATGGAGGAAGGGGCAGGGCCTGGAGGGGCTGTCATGCGCCTAAAGCCCAGCTGGGCCAAGGATGAAATCATCCTGGGGTAGGCAGCTAGAGGGAGCAGAACCCAGTCTGCCTATGAACTAAAGACTGGCTAGGAGCCAGAAAGCCCTGGCAGCTGGGGGAGAAGGGCCTGGGTGATGCAACCCCCTTCCCCCCAACACTCTCTACTGAGGCCCTGGTGGCGGGGCAGTTGCTTTTGCTCGTTACCTCCAGAGCCCTGCCGTTACCTCTTGCAAATATGAGGGTCCCTCCTCAAGCCAGGACCCCACAAAAATAATAAAAAGTTGTTATTATTATTATTAACAGTATTTATATACTGCTTTTCAACTAAAAGTTCACAAAGCGGTTTACAGAGAAAAATCAAATAACTAAATGGCTCCAAAAGGGCTCACAATCTAAAAAGATGCAAATGAATACCAGCAGACAGCCACTAGAACAGACAGTGCTGGGGTGAGGTGGGCCAGTTACTCTCCCCCTGCTAAAAAAAGGAGCAGCCACTTGAAAAAGTGCCTCTTACCCGATTAGAAGGGTTAAAGTTGCAGTCAATCTAAAAGACATAGTAAAAACAAACAGTACAAACTGAACAATTCAATATACAATGCATTTTTAATATCATTTTTCTTCTAGGTGATGGGTTTTGGTCTATATCTGATGGATGGAAATGTCAGTAACATTTACAAGCTAGATGCTAAGAAGAGAATCAACCTCAGTAAAATTGATAAATTCTTCAAGGTCAGTTTTTGGCATAGCTTCAGTTTGGGCTTATAGCTGAAAGAATCTGTGACCACTTTACTTGAGTACCTATCTAAAGCAGGCATGGTAGAATTGGCATGCTGGGATCAAAAGGGTAATGGGAACATTGCAGTAAGCCAGTGATTTTCAACTAGTGTGCCATGAATACTCTACAGGTGTGCTGTGGGAGTTTGAGGGCAAGTCATTTATTAGGGCCATTGAGGGATGTGAACCCCCCACCAGCAGCATGGTGTGCCTTATCAGTTATCAAAAGACCGATGGTGTGCCTTGACAATGTTAGCATCTTGTTAGTGTGCCATGAGATGAAAAATGTTGAAAATAGCTGCAGTAAGTTGAATGGCTGTGCTAACCACACATTTCTGATATCGGTCAACATTTGCTGATATTAGTCAACAGTTTTATCGTGTCTCTTTATGAGACCCCCATTTCTGTTACTTTTCTGTGAGCAGCATAGTACTTAATACTATACCTATTTGCAGCTTTTCAGTGCTTGTGGACATGTGGTCATGCTCTAAAAAAATGGAACATTGTAAAAGGACCTTCTTTTCCCATGTTATAACGTGGGGACAATATAGGGTAGTTGCATTTGTGTAGATTCTTTCTCTGCATTGCACGCAATGTATTCAGAAACTTTGAGCTGACATACTTAAGGGCACATTTTCCAACCCAGTGGAAAATGCCACATTCTGCATGATCGACAATGCTTCTCATGGGATGAATAATGTGGTAATCACATGTGGTGAACATGCAGGCAAGAACCTTTCCCTGTCATAGTTTGTGTGTACCATGCACTTTCACAAATATAACTTCCTCCACGCCTTGTAGCAGTGACCGGAAAGACAAAAGAGAATGCATGGGAACTTGGCTTCATCAGAATACTGGAAGTGTTGCAGGTATCTCAAATTTAGCATAATGTTATCTGTAGTCCTATCATTTTTGGTTATTCTAGTAGAATCAATCAAGTAGCCAAATCGTGTTTCTTCTGTATTTTGGAACCTGTGTCAAATCTGATCTTTAGACAGCTTCTAGAAACAATTCAATCTAGCAGAGTTGTGTAAAATGTGATATATTTTTCACTTTGGTTTTAAATGGATTTAGCGCAACAATAAGAGATAATTTTGTATGACCTCATAGATTCTTGTAGGGCCCAGATCATGGATATATTTGTTAAAATACTTCTCCAGAGCTAGAACCACTGTATACTAGTTTGGTTGTCCCATTTTGGGAGCAATGTCTTCCTCCCCTTGGGTCTAGCCCTGTTCTTGGATCTTACTATGTACAAAGGTTATAGTCCTGCCCTCAGTTATTCTTTGGTAGGCCCCATTGATTTAATGCACAAGATGTGCAAGACTGTAGTCTAAATGTCTTTGGAATGAGCAAGTAGGGTACTGAGAAGGAGTCACTGCAGCAAAGAAGCTGCTGATGGAATTCAATGTGCAAAGCTGATTTTCCTTCTTGTGCTGTTACAGAGTCCTTTGCTGTTGATTTTCCTTTTAGTACATACTGTTATGACCCTATTTATTTCAGTTCTGTCCTGCCGCCCCAGGGCTTGTAGCATTTACCAAAAATTTTCAAAACTTAATAAAAAAGACAAAATGTACATCAGAATTTATTATAATCTCCCTCCACTTGCTTATGTCCAGTCATTCAGTTCCAGGCCAAACAAGTAAGACTTGTACTATTTCCAGATAATAGGCTTGCATTTCTGTGATGGAAGTATATTTCTGTATTATAAATCACTCTGTAAATGGCAATACACTGTCCAAGCCAATGGAGCATTTCTAATCAAGTATGAGTTCTATAGAAGGGAAAGTTTTCTCTGGTGCAGGTTTTTCCATTACAGTGTGGCACAGGAAGTAGAAGCAGCACCTGGTGGAAATTCCCACATTCTTAAAGAAACGAGGGTTGATCTGCACACTCTTACCTTAACTCAGTGGTTCTCAAACCATGATGCCCCACCCAGATTGCCCTGGCATCTGTCCCCTTAAGGGGGTGGAGAGGGGAGGAGGCAGCAACACAGTTGCCAGGGTGGCCTCACTTTGGAGGGGTGCAGGGGCTTGGCTAGACTCACCACAGCCTACAGCAGCCTTCCAGGGGTTCAGGGAGTCCTGCGTTAGCATCTGCAGGGCTCCCCAACATATAGAGAATGTAAAACTAACCATTGCGACCCACTTCCAGGTGGTGATAGTGAAACCAGAAGTGGTTCACAATAGTTACTTTCATAGACGCTGCGTGTTAGGGAGGCTGCTGTAGGCTGTGGTTACTCCATCCAAGCCCCTGCACCCCTCCAAAGCAATGCAGTCCTAACGATTGAATCATTGCTTCCCACTTCCCCCACAAGGACTTACTGTGGAGCTTAAATTCCCTGCAAGTTTGAGAACTGCTGCCTTAACTGTATGTATTACTTCTATCAACCCCCAAAGAAGAAAAGCTAATAATCATTTGCCTTTGATCACATGGCCTTCCTAGGCTAGGTGTTTATCCTGTCTGCCTATTCCACTGAACAGAGTGTGCACCAACACTAGTACTAAACTGTATTATGAATACTTTGTAACTCATTTAAGGTGTACGGCAGTCTGCTATACAGTGATCCTAGGAAATACTTTAAGATGAGATGGTTTGTTCTCTTTGTGCCATCGGCAAATTATGGAGTAACCAAGGATCAGTTTACACAAGTGACAGTCAATCTCCTACCTGGTTGCATTCAATTTTCTTGATCAAGGCAGTCTAGGATTGCCAACTGTAGCTGTCCTTTTAATAGCAGTTTGATCTACAACAATTGGCAGGTGGTCGTGTTTAGCTGTGACAAACTTCACCTGCTGATTTCTGTTTGTCCTTTTGTTTAAAGCACAGAAGCAAACCAGGCTGGGAGATTGTTTTTGGGCTAACCAGTGGGCAACCTGTGGCAGACACAGTCAAGCAGGAATCCAAAGCCTTCCGTATGAAGGAGGCTCCGTGGTATTGCTAATCATGTGCACCAGCTTATGACCCATTTTTTTGCATGGTGATACTAATAAGTCCTGACCACTATAAAGTGTAATTTAAGAACTACCATTCATTTTAACTTAATTGCACCCGTTAATCTGCACTCCATCTGTTGCTTTTCAGCTGTGGCAGTATAACTCTTCACTGACCAGCTGGAAGAACCTGATCTGTTTGTGGCCTCTGCTTATGAATCTAGCCCCATTCCCACCAACAGGGTCCTTTCTGACCCTGTTGTTCTTTGAAGCTATAGGCTGACTCATGTTTATCAAGTAATAACTTTGGCTATCATTTATTAGCTTGATTGTGTGTAAAAACCATATTTGATCCGCTATCACAAACTGAGCTTTTGTCTGTTTGTTTTGTTTTGCTTTAAGTTGATATGTTAATAGTTGTAAACCATTCAAGCGGGAAGCTAGTCACTTGATGATTATCATCTTATCTGATTGTGAGAATTTGCCTGTAGTGGAAAGTGTTCAGATTTCTTCCTTGATTTATGATATTAAGTCAAACCAAGCAAAAGTTATTCATATGTTTAAATTGGTTTTGTAGCTAGAGAATAAAATATTTCGTGATTCCTGCTGAAGTGCTCATGGTATCATTCGGAGTTGCTTTAAAAAACAGTCAGGAGGTGCTGTAAGAGCTCCAAAACCTTTCAAAGGTTTTACTGCTTCTTAGAGGGTGGGAAAGCAGATATCGTGGCCATTGCTGAGTTCCGGCTAGAAGTCCCTGAGGTGTCATGTGCCCCAGAACTTCACTTTTTGTCCATAGATACATAGAGAAGTGACTCCTGGAGAATTTTCCAACAGACCTTAGAGTCCTGATAGCCTGTGACACTAAGTAGAAGCTTAGTCCAATTATTTGTGGACTTCATTCAGGTCTTTGGCTTCTGTTGTAATTGTTCAAATTGTTATTGGAAATTTGTTTAATACAGTGTTTGCCCGCCCCTTAGTCTTGTCATTTCTTCTCCACCCTTAGGTTTTTTTCCCCCCTTTAACTGTTGCAAAATTCCAGATTTCATCACTACCCAACCTAGTATGTTTGAATAGTTCAACAACTCTTCGGCTGCAATCCTAACCATGTTTTCCTGAGAGTAAGCCCCATTGAACCAAATAAGACTTACTTCTGCATAGACCTGGTTAGGTTTGTGCCCTTTGAATTCTTCTGTCTCTGTATTTTTTCTGTCTGGTAGGTGGTTATTCCATGGCCAGGATCCCTGCTACCCCCCCCCCCCCAAGAAAATATTGTGTTGCTTTGACTCTCTCAGATAGAAGAGTACACCCAATAATGGGTGATTCCTTGTGCCTCAAAGTGGAGGCAGAATTTTCAGAAGCTTCAGACTGCCTCTGGGATGAATTATTCACTAACAGGGCTATGTGATTCTCTTGCATTCCTGGACTTTACCTTCTGAATTCAAAGCAAAAAAGAAGACCTTTTATTTTCTCTGTACCCTTCTTCTGCTTTAGTTAGTTGTAGGAGATTTTCTGTTTTTAGCATAAAATTCATTCTCTGAGTCTGCGAACAGAAACTGGGACAGACTTCAGAGCCTTGTGCTCTCAGGATGATGAGGAGAGAATTTCTTGGTGACAGAGAGCCCACTTTCAGCCAGCAGCCTATCCAATAGACGTGAGCCTTGTGTGTGTTGGGGAAGAGCTTATCTCTGAGAGCTCTGCTGCTTAAGATTGGTGGTTGAACAAGGAAGCGTCTTTCAGCATCACAGCCTGGACTGAGAGCTTATTTCCTAATAAGCTTGCCATGTGTTCATTTCTGTCCCCATTGACAGGTGCTGCTTTTTCATTTTCAAAGGGTTTTGTCTGATAGCTGATGTATGGTGATAATGTCAGACAATCAAGCAATTGTAACTGTCATGGTTATTACATGGAAAACATAATTGTGTGACCAAAGTTTTGTACTGTCTCAGTTGAGAGGCCGTAATCCCATAGCAAAGGTCCTGGGTTCAACTGTTGGCATTTCCAGGTAAAGCTGGAAAAACCCCTCTAACTCAGTGGTTCTCAAACTCTCAAGGAATTTGAGAACCAAGGTAAGTTGCTGCGGGGGTGGGGGGAAGGTAGTGATGTGATCCCCAGGATCATGCTGTTGCCAGAGATGAGGGGGGAATTTACACTTACCTAAAACCAGTGCTGGCCTCCAGGGCATGCTCGGAGCCCCATGCAGCCCTCTGCAGGGCTCCCCAAGATCTCCAAATTTCTCAAAATAGCAATTGTAACCCTTGTATGGGGCTGCCTGCACTCCTGCCGGCCAGCACTTGATCAAATAATAGGTAAGTGTAAACCCTCCCTTGTCCCTGGCAGTGGCATGATCCTGGGGATTGCGTCACTATCCCTCCCTGCCCCTTAAGAGTGCAGAGATAGGGCTTCCCAGATTGGTGGGCCATGATTAGGATGACCAGTTACAATGGAGGACAGAGTACCTATACCTTTAACCATTGCATAGAATTTTGGCAGGTGCTTTTTAAACCCTTCCATGTTGAACTTTACCTGACAAAATTTCCTCTTCTATACAATGGTTAAAGGTTTAGGCACTCTGTTCTCCGTTGTATCTGGTCACCTTGGTCATGACCCACCAGTCTGAGAATTGCCTGCCCTAACTGAAACCCTGGAAAGCCACTGCTACTGTGCTGGATGGATCAGGGCAGGAGGTCTGGTCTAGAGGGCAGAGCCTCCGTCTGCCTGAAGATAACATCCACAAGGTCGCCAGTTCGAGGCCACCGGCACTGTGTGACCTTGAAGCAGCTGACAAGCTGAAGCCGAGCTATTCCATCTGCTCTGAGCGTGGGAGGATGGAGGCCAGAATGTGAAGCCAGATCGGAATGAAACACCTGAATGTAGTGGTCCTTGAAAGAAAGAATCTTCTTTCAAATTGTAAAAATCCCTATTTAATAAGGGATTTAAATAAAGCCTGCCTATGTAAACCGCCTTGAATAAAGTCTTGAATAAAGACCAAGAAAGGCGGTATATAAATACCTGTTATTGTTATTATTGATTTCTTTGGGGAGGTTATGTCTCTAAACATTTCCTTCAAGACAGAGCTGCCCCCATGGAGGGAGACCCCTATGGTCACAGTTCACAAGAAAGCATAACCCCTAACTAAATATTGGGGAAGAGATGCCTTTCACACCATCATGCAGGGTTTTTGTCTTCATTGCTGGTGACGATAACAGGAGCATAACAAGGTCTACCATGTTAAAGACATAATTTCTTTTTGTGTGGTCTATTTAGTGAGATCTGGAAGTTAACATATACTATATTTAATTTTTCAGTGTTCTCCAGGATGCAGAAATTTCTGGAGCATCTTCAGAAAAATATGCTCACTGCCCCCCCCCCACCTACCTCCAAAAAAGGATGGTTTATACACATGGCAACTTTACTGTGTCAAGAACTAATGTATGAATCTGGTTTGAAGTATCTCTAACTTCTTATAGATTTATCCAGTTTATTATGAACACTTATTAGTGTTTTTTGCTCATACAAAAAATTTGTGGGAAGACTATTGCAGAACTTTATTCTTCTCTGATGGACAGATATCTCCCCCCACCCTGATCACTTGTATTGCTTTCTCAGACCAAAGGGAGCCTCTCTGCCTTATTTAAACCATCTTTTGTTTTTTCTTCCAGCAGCTGCAGGTGGTTCCTTTATTCGGCGATATGCAGATAGAACTGGCCAGATACATTAAGACCAGTGCTCACTATGAGGAGAACAAATCCAAGTGAGTGCCTGCCATAATGTCTCTTGGCTTTGGTGTGTCCTGGTCAAGAGAGGAAGTTGCCAAGACACTTGCAACTCTCCTACTCTCGTGTGTGAGGTCTGTGTATGAGTGCCTGAGAGTGTGTGCCTGTTATTGTACGTTACTAGGCATGACTCCATATGAATGACTGCTTAGATGTGGAATGCATGTGGGCTCATTCCTCATTGTTTTCTTTGCTTGAATGGCAGTGGTCAAACTATCTGATCCTGTGCAGAATTAAGTCTTCTTAAGCCCATTGAAATAAATGAGTTTAGGCACACCTAACTCTGCAGAGGTTGAAAGTAGCCCCAGCTAGTCTCTGCTGTCCAACTGGTTCAGCCTTCCAACTATTTCAGCAAAAGAAGCTGCTGACAGCCTGGTCTACAGTTCAGTTGTGAGACCCCTGGGATTTGAAAGTTTTGTGCAGGTAGAACCTTATTGAACATTATTTCTTGATCGTTACTGTCAACTTTGAAATTGTTCTGCAATCTTAGTGAGTCTTTCCTGGCTTGGCCATGTCTTCATTTAGCCCTCAGACATCCCAGACAGCTTCACCTTGAAGTGAAGCTGGTTACCTCAGAAGCCTCACATTCTTTAAACTTGCCCAAGGTATAGTTACTTAGGGTAACTTAGGAGATTCCTGAAGAAAAAGAACATGACATTCAGGTCCTGATCCTGTGGGGCCCACACTTGCAATACTTATCACTGGGCCAGCTCCACTGCTGGCTGTGTGAGCCTGCACTGAGCCAGTGCTGGGCAGAGGAGCTCCAGGTGAGGGCAGACTGGTAAGTCGGGGCGGCGGAAGGGAGAGGGGCAGGAGGGGAGGTGGGAGGTGGGACCACTTGGGGATTAAGGGAGCATAAACATAAGCTCCCTTACCCCAAGTAGACCCAGCACTGCTTCCCAGCCCCATGGGATGCAGCGGTAGCCATTTTGACACTGCTGTAGCTCTGGACACTGGGAAGCACAGGATTGGGCTGTCAGTCAGCAACTGGAATCTTGCAGGCACAGAATTTGGTCTGCTTCTTTGCCAGCCAGTCTAAAGCCCCTCACTTCCCTGCAAGCTCACTTTCCTTCACGCCACTGCCACTTCTGGCTGAGAGGCCTTCTCTCTGGCAACGAGGCCTTTGAAATCAAGGCTCTTCCCCTTTAAGATCCTTTCGCCCCAAAGCCAAGGAACAAGGTCATTGAAGCTCTTTATCCTACAGGATCAACATCCATACTTCTTGGAAGCTCTCCCAGATCCTATAAACCCTGTCTCCGCCTTTTTGCCTCACATTCTCTGTTTCCTGTAACCTACCACATGTAGTTTCCATCTGTTTCAGTCCTGCTCTTTTTCCATTGCTCAGGACCTCAGCCAGCTCTCCTGCATGCCTCAGGTGCACTGGTACAAAACACTGTTGCCCCAAGTAAGATATTACCACTTCCCTAGTCCCATATTGCTCAGAGCTGGTCCTGCCTGACATCTTGTCAGACCCAGTCCTGTCTCCCTGCCTGCCCATGCCTACTCCTCCAAGGACCATTGGAATCAGTTCCTGAAATCTCACATAAGAACAACCCCGTTGGATCAGGCCATAGGCCCATCTAATCCAGCTTCCTGTATCTCACAGTGGCCCACCAAATGCCCCAGGGAGCACACCAGATAACAAGAGACCTGCATCCTGCTGCCCTCCCTTGCATCTGGCATAGCCCATTTCTAAAATCAGGAGGTTGCGCATACACATCATGGCTTGTACCCTGTAATGGATTTTTCCTCCAGAAACTTGTCCAATCTCCTTTTAAAGGCATCTAGGCCAGATGCCTTCCCCACATCCTGTGGCAAAGAGTTCCACAGACCAATCACATGCTGAGTAAAGAAATATTTTCTTTTGTCTGTCCTAACTCTCCCAACACTCAATTTTAGTGGATGTCCCCTGGTTCTGGTGTTATGTGAGAGTGTAAAGAGCATCTCTCTATCCACTCTGTCCATCCCCTGCATGGTTTTGTAGTCTCAATCATGTCCCTCCTCAGGCGCCTCTTTTCGAGACTGAAGAGGCCCAAACGCCGTAGCCTTTCCTCATAAGGAAGGTGCCCCAGCCCAGTAATCATCTTAGTCGCTCTCTTTTGCACCTTTTCCATTTCCACTCTATCCTTTTTGAGATGTGGCGACCAGAACTGGACACAATACTCCAGGTGTGGCCTTACCATCGATTTGTACAACGGCATTATAATATTAGCTGTTTTATTCTCAATACCTTTTATTCTCAATACCTTTTCTAATGATCCCAAGCGTAGAATTGGTCTTTACTGCCGCCACACATTGGGTCAACAGTTTCATCGTCCACCACCACTCCAAGATCTCTCTCCTGATCTGTCAGAGACATCTCAGAACCCATCAGCCTATATGTAAAGTTTTGATTTTTTGCCCCAATGTGCATGACTTTACACTTACTTACACTGAAATGCATCTGCCATTTTGCTGCTCATTCTGCCAATTTGGAGAGATCCTTCTGGAGCTCCTCACCATCACTTCTGGTCTTCACCACTTGATATTTGGTGTCATCTGCAAACTTAGTCACCTATCAGAGCTCCCTCTTTGTTTGCTTGTTTGTTAAGGAATACAAACTATTCATATAGTGTAAACATGAAGATATTTGGGGATACAGGCAGGTGTCTGTAAGTACTGTATGTGTGTCCAGGCAACAGTGACTTGCACTGAGAAAGTTGATGTATATACAAGTTTCAGTATGTGAGTGCCTGTGAGAGTGCATGTACATATAAGGGTGTATGACTGACTTACAATGGGAGCAAAGAGTATGTGCATATGGAGTATACTTAAGTAACTGCAAAGTTGGATAGGTGCTGAAGTGTACATGTGCATGATCCAATGTCTGTACTTGCATGTCCACTATCTGTTCCAGTATGATTTTCTGCTTGCTGGCTGTGAATGCAGGTATGAGTGTTCATGTTGTGAATGAGGTGTGCTTGCTCTGGGTAGTTTTTATCCACATTTTTCAGCAGAGGATATAAAATCCTCCAGAGCATGGACACAACACTTTCTCTATCTGTTCGGTATCCAGGGTGTTTATTCCAGAGGAGATTAGTGGGGACAACAATGACACATGAATTTGCAAATGGGGTGGAGGAGCTTTCAAGTAAGAGAGCATGTATAGGATGACACCAGAGGTCAGTCCCACTGTTTCAAACTAAAACCACTTTCAAGGGATCAATAACATGGGTTTGTATCATGTTAAAATGATTTGGAAATGGGTGTTGAGCATCATAGTGTACACAGCATGACTCTGCTGCTTTTCAGGCGCTGTCAATCACTGCGAAAGAAGGTTCAGTTTAAATAGCTATGTTCTTAGAGGTAAGAATAAGCACTCATTTAAAGCTCTCTCAGGCTTGGTTCACACATGCAAGTAAATGCATGGGTAGCTTCTTAAAAAGGAACCACAGGAAGCAGTCTCCTCATTGTTTCAGGTTGCCATCCAAATGCCTACTTACGTGTAAACTATAAAGGCAACAAGAAAAAACTGTTGCAAGTACTAGTTCTGGCATTACTCTAGTATCCTTTCTAAGCCAAGACCAGCAGCTCTGAGAATATTGGTCAAATCTCTCAACTGGTGTGTTTTGGGTAACCTTCACAGCTTCTATTACACTCCACAAAGCAGGTGGACTTTTTGAAATGACTTTATAATCTTGACAGTATAAACCAAGTTTCATGCTGGTGCTTCAATTTAGATTAAGATGTGTCAGTAAGTCAAAGATCATCAGTTGTATATAGAAGTTTAGGTTGAAAGAACTTGGTTTAAAAAAGAGGGTGCAGTGTCCTTGGTATACATATTTATTGGACATTTTGAGTTTTGTGATGAGTCTAAAGCACTTTATTATTAATGATTTCCCTCACCAGCATGAATGTGTGCTTCCTCACGTTTCATCCTAACCTTTCCCTCATATGGCCTAACTTTGTTGGATCCTATTCTGAGGTAAATTCACAAATTTTACTGAAGCTCTTCCATTTATGGAAGCTGCCGAACACTATGTGTGTTTAATCCCATTTCTAATATCTTCAATTACATCTGAATGGTCAAAACATGAAATATTTTTTCCTACTGTTTTTCCTCACCTACTAACAATTCCTTTCTCATTCAGTTTTCAATCAGAGCAGCGTGATTGGGCTTTCTCCTTAGGCTTTCTCCTTTCCTGGAGAAGAGATTATGGACATTATATGGTTGCACAAGCATTTCCCTATGTTCTTCCACTTTTATGCCCTTCCCTTTGTTGTCCTATCCCTTCTGTAATCCACCCTTATGCAATTAACTATGTTTTTTTCGCATGGCATTTTAATTCTGCTTTATGGACTAGATTATATGTGGCAGGCTGGGCTAGCGCAGCAATGTATCTCATCATCTCTGTTAACCTGCCGATTCCTTTGGGGGAAGCAGGACAGTGAAAGGGTAAGAGTGAAGTATTTGGATTGTGGGGCATCTGAAAGTACAAGTGGGCATGATTGTCCATTTTAAACATGTCTAGCAAAACTGCATCCACCACGGTCTCAGCAAGATCTAGTCCAGAGTCAAACAAGCAGATAAAAATAAAGGCTATAATCCTATCCACACTTTCCTGGGAGTAAGCCCCATAGACTACAATGGCATTTACTTCTGAGTAGACATGCATAGGCTTGGGCTCAATGCCAATGCACAAGCAGTTGTGCTTGAATAATTATTATGTATGTATTTGAATAGTGAAACAGCTAGCATGCAAATAACCAGTATAAATGCCATTGACCAAATCTGTTTATTCTTAAAACATTTGACCATTTCAGTTATTGAATTTGTGACTGATTCACAATTCACTTGGAAGGAAAAGAGAAATGGAATGGTTCAGGCCAGACAACATGTAAAACCATGGTCAAAGAAACATAAATGTGGTTTGATGTGGTGACTGAACTGTTAGATCATGATTTGCAATCGGCTACAAAACCATAATCAGAACAGTTTGAAGTAGGTGAGGAAATCCATGGTTTATGCCACCTATGGTTTGGAGTAATATATCATTGGCCTGTGGAGGATGCTTTAGCATAAAAACAGGCATGCTAAGCGGATGCAAAACAAAAGTAGACAAGCAATTATAAACCATGGTTTTCCATGGATGTTCAAACCATCATTTGAGTAATAAACTGTAGTTTGTACTAACCATAGTTTGTATTACAATATATAGTTCATACAAACTGTGGCATTTGACAAAAAAATGAAATAAAACATTAAAACATTCTCTCCCCCTCCCCCACTTTTGGTCCTAGACATGGTGTTTCATTTTTACTATGAAAGATACTGAAGGCTAGTTTTATACTTTGCTCATTCTTGCATTCATTGAGAAGTTATTATACAGTGATGTTAAATTTGCTGTTCAAGTCTTAGCTGGTAGTCTTAATTTTCCTCATGACTGTAAATTAAGTACATTATAGATAACTGCATGAAGGTATGAAAGATGAAGGCGCCAAAGGTTGTCCTTTGCAGATGACTGGCTTTGTACCACCATGTCAGCCAGACTCCTACCCACATGCACAGTTTGACAGATGTCTGTGGCTGGATGCAGCAACAAACTAAAGCAAACTGGGTGTGATTACGTGCTGGTAGTGACGGAGTGAAGATGTCTCAAGCAGTTACTGTTTTTTTCACAGTACTAAGTGTTGCCCCACCACTTAAAGGGATTGGTTTTCTGCCCAGGTGGACATGCACTCAGAGCAGCATCAGTCCTCAGTACAACATCTGCGAGCAGATGGTGCAGATCCGAGATGACCATATCCGCTTTATCTCCGAACTTGCTCGCTACAGCAACAGTGAGGTAAGCTAAAGTGGCATCTGTCCATGGACCAGGTACCAGTACGATGCATGGGATGAAAGAGGAAATGCTGAACTTGGACTTGGGAAAATCTCGGATCAGTCATTAATTCATCATGCAATAATGAACAAATAGCTACCGTATTTCTTAGATTCAGTTCTCCATATGTAACTTTAGGATCTTGCATTAGGGTTCAGTCTGTCCCTCTTAGCTTTTCTGAGAATGAATGTAATTGCTGTTTTGATGTATTTTAGAAACTGGTACCCTGATCTGATAATTTGGCAATGGTATTAGGTCAGTGGTTTCCAAACTTTCTAGTGCTATGACCCACTTCACCCTCCACAGTGGGTCATGACCTTGTGCTCCCTGCCACACCACAAAGCCTTACTGGGAGCCACCAGAGGCTTACTGAAACTTCCAGAGGCTGCTTTTGGGTCATACTGGCTCTGCAACCCTCTCCATTGGCCTCCATGGGTCCCAAAATGCCTGTGAAAACAACCTGAAACTGGAAGTTGCAGACACAAACTGGAAGTCTCTTGTGGCTATTTTGGCATTTGGGGGCCCATGAAGGTCAATGGAGTGTGTTGGGGTCCAGCACAACCCAGAAGTGACCAGAGATTCCCAGAAAAGCTACACAGAATGGTTCTCAGAAAGGTGCAATAGGGAGTATCAGGTCATGACCCAGTTTGGGAAATACTGTATTGGGTACTCACAGGGTTTGAAGAATATTAATGAATAATACAAAGTTCAAAAAGCTGCATGTATCATCTCTGGGAAACAAGAATCCACAGAAATGCATGGTGTTGTTCAAGTCAGTCATGGCAAAGCAGCCATGACAAAGCCATGGCATAACAAAGCTGTGAACATTGGATATTTTAACAGTATTTTAATACTATAACAGTATTTTAAACAAATTAGAAAACCTCTGTGTGTCAGCTTTTCTTTTGACTTTTTACAAATATTTTATCTGTAGAGGATGTTAGATTTTTAGAATTGTACCACAAATAAAAGAATCATGCTATGTTTTTAGAATGTTTTTCCGTTTGGAAAACCCACATATGAGTGGTAGTGAACAATGAGTTGCTACAACCATTAGTGTAGTGCTATTCCTCTTCCCCCATTTTTATTTATTTTTTGTGAGATTTATAGTGACTCAGTGACTTGACTGAGGACATCGGAAAATTTTGCTGTTTTCTCAGTGGTTTTAATTGGTTGCTTTTTGTCATTGCGTTACCTAAGCAACAGCAAGTCTTGTTGATAATCAGCTTCTGAGTATCTGAACATGTTACTCTTTGCTATCTCCCTTTTTTGCTGAGACTTTGATTCTTGCTGTGGGTATAACTAAATTTACCAGCAGAACAACCTGAGTTTTAGAAAACAGAGCAGCGGTGGATGGGAAAAGAATGCTGGACATTCCTCGAGTCCAGGCTTTCTTTGCTGAAGTTACTTACCCTTAGTTACAGTTTCCTGTGGGGCTTACTTTAAGTCTCCAAGCCCAGCTAGGAAAAAACCAGTTGTGAAGAGAGAAAAGCAGCTATAGGAGAGGGGACTAGTGCCATAGCTTATGGGGTGCAGGGGTTAGCAATTGCAGCGGGCAATAGGCTTTAGGTGGACAACAAACTGAGCTTGACACCAGTGGTCAAAATTGTGAAAATCTTGGTATGTATGAAAAATAGCATCATGTTGTATATCTTTAGAAAGATAATTTAATACTGAATGCAATGAAGCAAACCACACTAACATATCTGTATACTATCAAATGTTATGGCCAATTAACCAGAAAATGAAGACACAGCTGCCTTATGGAACAAAAAGATTTTCTTAAAACTGACTGTTCTGAGAGCCAATGAGATGTTGTTATGATACAGCATGGAACATGCACTGTTTACCCATGCTAACCGGGTAAAGGCACATTTTCAAGTGTTGCTTCTCTATTTAGCAAGAGAACAAAAACTGACTGTTCTGAGAGCCAATGAGATGTTGTTATGATACAGCATGGAACAATAAGATGTTGATATGAGTCAGCTCTCATTTCCATGTATCATAATACAGTTACCCATGCTAACTAGGTGTCACTTCCACTTGTGACATCACTTCCGGGACATCATTTTGAGCTTGGCACTGGGCTACACAATCATTAACTGCACCACTGGAGGGGACTGTGTGCAGGGTGCTCCCTTCCTGCCCTTTCTATCTGTGTAATATTACCACACACATCTGTGTATATATTACTTGTTCAGCAGCAGTGTTAAACAATGAGACTGCAAGCCCTTCACAGCTTGCCAGACTCTGTAATATACCTGTTTCTGGACTGTTCTTCACATCCAACAGTGTGAGGTGGCTGAATCTGAGGTAACAGAATGAATGGCACTATTTTAATCTGTTGAGTGGGGAGGAGAAATCACATTTTTAATTTCTACTCCCTTTTGTACAATACAAAACACAAAAACAATTCCCACTCCCCGACTGGAAGAAAACTGGCACAGAAGGAAGTGAGCTAGGCTAAAACCTTTCCCTTTGCTAATTTTATGAAGCTATTTTTTTATTTGTAAGGAATATTTTACATGTGAAAATAATAAAAAAGTACTTTCAACCACAATCTAAAGTGGAGCAGTTCATTCTGCCACTTCACAGTGTTACATATGTAGACTAGGATTCTTCCAATTTCCCATGTGCAGTTACCTATTTGATTTACTCAGCACTCATTATTTCTCAGCTCTTTTTGTTTTTCTCTACTTCCTCCCCTTTTCCTCAGTACAGTCTCTTTTTAATCCCCATTCTCTTGCTTTTATTTGCCTCTCAGTTAATGGAGATGTAACATTGATTAAGCTGTGATTGTTACAATATTCAGCTACTGCAGTAATGTGTACCTGATAGTAATAGTAATAGTAATCTGATGTTCTCCAGGTTGTGACTGGCTCAGGACTGGACAGTCAGAAGTCAGATGAAGAATACCGGGAGCTTTTTGATCTGGCTTTAAGGGGACTGCAGCTTCTTTCCAAGTGGAGTGCACATGTTATGGAAGTGGTAAGTACTGACTTTAGCTACGTATAGTCTAAAAATTTGTTGAGATTTTGGGTGGCCATAATCAAATAATATTTTATCAAGAAATACATGTATAGATTTTGATAGCCACATCACAAATCTAACAAAAAGATAACAGAAATTGCATTTGCTAGAGATTATTTGTTCCTAGATTTTGGCTTTTTTTTTTTTGTTTAGTACTCATGGAAGCTGGTCCATCCCACTGATAAGTTCTGTAACAAAGATTGCCCAGGCACTGCTGAGGAGTATGAGAGAGCCACACGGTACAATTATACCAGTGAGGAAAAGTTTGCTTTTGTGGAGGTGGGTGGTTGCATTGTCTTCAGCATAACACATCTCATTAAAAGGGTGATTGAAGCACCTAAGGGTGAATGTTGTATTATATAGGATATGAAAGCTCTCTTGGGGTCAACTGTATTTTAGTATGGATGATAAAGAAATAAATAGGAACTAATTGTTCTCTGCAATTTTCAAGTAGAACATCATCAAAATCCATGGTTTTGAATTAATTTTTTAATGTCAATATTTTTATTTGATTTATACATATCAGTCTTACTAAAGAAACTTTCTTAGTGTTTATACTATTTGCATATCAAGTGAAAGGTTTACTGGGCAATTTTGAAATGGCTAAATGTTTGAAATGGGTTTTACTCCTCCTCAGTTATAAATCTCATTTTCTGACGAGGCCTAATGAATGTGGTTGAAAGGTAGCTGATAGAAAATAAAAGAAGGGCGCGAATGTCCTTCACTACAGGATGCCTAAGAAATGTTCCTCTTGCTTTTAACTGTTCAGGTGATTGCTATGATAAAAGGTCTTCAAGTGCTTATGGGCCGCATGGAGAGTGTCTTCAACCAAGCCATCAGGAACACTATCTATGCAGCTCTGCAGGATTTTGCTCAGGTAACCCTGAGAGAACCACTAAGGCAGGCTGTAAGAAAGAAGAAGAATGTTTTGATCAGGTGAGAGTTCACAGAGAAAAACTCCATCACAGAGAAAAACTCCATCCAGTAAGGGTGAAACTAGCTGTTACACTCAACACCAGGTTGCTGTCAAAAATGGCAGCCCCACTCTATTGTTCAGGGACAATTACCACAACATGATGACTTTACAGCACAGATGTCATGCATTTCATGTTTCACACTCCGCATCACTAACTCTTCCTGTTGGTGGGGTGAAGAAACTCACAAGGGTAGCAGCAATGAAGTCACATGTTGAGAGGACTCAATATGGGTCTGCCATTTTAGATGGTATCCCCAAGAAACTTGTAACTTAGTTCTACTACTCTAAGCATATCTTAGTTTCAGCATAACACTTGCGAGCAACCATGAGTCTGAACTGAGAGCATGACTAGATATTTTGAAAGGGAAAATAATAGAAGAAAAGAATATTTAACTGAGGATGTTTTAAAACTTTAGGACTATTTCAGCCATGTTTAGCTATTTGTCATCCTCATGCCAGCAACACTTTGGACTGACTTAATTCCATGATTTTCTGAGTCCCTGGCTTGAGAGTTACATTTATATGAACACAGCATGCATGT
This sequence comes from Tiliqua scincoides, assembly GCF_035046505.1. Lineage (NCBI taxonomy): Eukaryota > Metazoa > Chordata > Lepidosauria > Squamata > Scincidae > Tiliqua > Tiliqua scincoides. The sequence continues at coordinate 197,834,161 of NC_089822.1, forward strand.
ATCAATCGAGATTTAACATTGAGTGGCCATTGCTCAGGTGTAGAGTACAGTCTGCATTCACAAATTTCTCTGTTTAGTTCCTAATCTAGCCAGTTAAAACAGCCAGACCTTTAAGTTTGCTGCTGCAGTATTGTTTTCTCCCTTTACAGGTGATGTTTTTACTGATTTGTGATTTAAATTTATTTTTATTTTTGTTATTGTTTTGTTGTTGTAATGCATTGTTGTTTACAGCCTTGAATTATTAACAAAAGTGTTACAAAGTTTTTAAAATAAAAAATATAAGCACTCCTTAATAGCTTATCAGCAAATTGTATGTAGAGAATTTTTCACTCCCATGTCAATCGGTGTTGCTGTCATTGAACAATCATGTTTGCTATCTCATGAAAAGAGCTCAGGACAGCATATGTGGAGTGGTCCTGTTCCTACATACCACAACCCTGTGAGGTAGGCTAGGGTGAGAGAAAGTGACTTGCCCTATACTACCCAGTGAGCCTCAAGGCAGGGTGGAGATTCGAACAAAATTTCTTTCATCTTCCCAGTGTCCTTCAAGCAATTAGAAAAACAATCTGTGATTGGGAGCAAGGTCGTGAGCCTCCAAATGACCCCTGCCTGAGAGGAGAGAAAGACCCCAAAGGTGGCTTTGAGATCAAGGTCCCACGACGAGCAGTAGGGCCATCTAGCACCCAGGTATGTCATTCCTTCTCTGCTTAGACCTAGCAGCTTGGGATATACGCTTGTTGACGAAACAAATTAGATGTCTGCATTTGTCTACATTGTCTATAATGTTGTTCTCCTATAGTCTTCTCCTTCACATTAGTTTTACTGTAAGAGCTGGAGTCTTCATAAGTAAGTGATAACTGCAACTTTGTTTGCTATACTGCATGTACTGGTGGTTCACAGTTGGAACCTAAACACCTTGGCTCTGATTCAAAGAACCTCTTCAGTAGCAACAGACAGGCTACTTACTTGTCATGATATGTGAGGAGCCTCACTTCTCCTGCCAAACAGATATCAGTTCTGGTGAGTGTGAGTTTAGGTGTGTGGGTGAGTAAGTAAGCAAGTAGGCAAAAGAGAGCTGACTCGCTCCCTTAACAGGAGATCAACACTGTTGAAGCTGACAGCATTGGAAATCTGTAAGGTAAAGCAATTAGGTGTGATGTCATAGCACTTTGTGCATGTTATAAAGAGTGGATGTGGGCTTTTTCTTCTTTGTGTCAATTCTTTCTAATTGCAGGATCTGATACAGTTGTCCACAGTCATGTATAGGTCATTTCTCTCTCATTGGATTGGGGCTAATACTTGGAAATAAATTCCATTAAGATCTATGGGCTTACTTATGCATAGTATATAAAAGCTGAGTGCTCACTGAGTGACCAGTGGGGGGGGGGGGTTGTCAGTATGGAGGAGCACTTGGCAGAAGCAGTTCTGACCTGCTGTTGCCCCATGCAAAGGCAAAAGACTGGGCATCCTGGTCCCCTCTACTACCTACCTATAATTCCCTTGCGCCATATTTGGGATGGGATCAGATCTCCATTCTTTTCATCAGTTACTTTATAGTAAGTGACATAAGGATAATGTTTCCCCAGATCTTTTAATTTAGCAACAATTTTAGGTTTAGCAACGATGTGGGGTGATGGTGTTCATTGCTGAAACCAAAAATCAGTACTATTTATATACTTCTTTAAAAAGATGAACTACAGATTACTTCACTCTTGGAAGAACTCTAGTCATAAACTGTAGGAGATTACTTGTAGATTATTATGACAGTAGTTGAAGTCTTCTTGCAGCTTTACATGGTAAGAACCATGCTGGAGTCCCTCATAGCAGACAAAAGTGGCTCAAAGAAGACTCTCAGAAGCAGCCTTGACGGACCAATAGTTCTGGCCATTGAGGAGTTTCACAAGCAGTCTTTCTTCTTTACTCATCTTCTCAACATTAGTGGTATGTAGCAATGCCAGATTTTTATAGGTTTTATTGAAATAGTGTGCCAAGAACCAGTAATTCTCTTCAACAGGGTTCTTCAGAAGAAGTAAATCTTTCTCTCTTTCTGATCGGGGGATATACTGTGTTGTCTTTCAGAAGCCCTCCAACAGTGTTGTGACCTATCCCAGCTTTGGTTCCGAGAATTTTTTCTGGAGTTGACCATGGGTCGTCGAATTCAGTTTCCTATCGAAATGTCTATGCCGTGGATTCTAACAGATCACATCCTGGAAACCAAAGAACCTTCCATGATGGAGTAAGAACCCTGAAATACATGAAGTGTTGCTATAGAAAAGAATGAGCCTATTTGGGATAAAAACCTGAGGAAAAACGCATTCTGCAGCTATCCCTCCATATCTGCAGGGGTCCTGTTCTGGGGCCCCCTACACATACACAAACTGTGGATATGGCAGTACCCTATTCAAACAGCAGTGTCCCCCCCCCATTCCCATTACCTTAGATTTTTGTTTAGTAGTGCTGGGAACATCGGTGTTTCTTGTTTTAACAAAGCAGCGTTCTCGTGTTGGTACTACTCATTGGGTCATACAGCACATATTGAATTGTCAGTCAGTATCTGCATTATGATATGCAGATTGTATGGGGAGAGCCACCATATATGCATATGGTTTGTACAGATTGAATGTGTCAAAAAAACACATACAATCAATGAAAACTGCCCGTAGAGATACCAAAACAACAAAGAGTCCTGAGCCCCTTAAACCAGAACAGAGGGTTCCAGAGAGGACATGTCTGTAGGTAAGCGGGGAAACAGAATTGATATCCCTTTCTACAAATACATGTAATAGAAAGCACCAGAAGTGTTGCATGGCAAGAAATACTTAGAAATTTCACCCTGGAAGTGCTGTCTTACATTGACCTCTAAAGTGCTGAGAACCTTGAGATGGAGACAATGCTTGAAGTTACCTGTTTCCTTCATTGCAGGTATGTGCTCTATCCATTGGACCTTTACAATGATAGTGCATATTATGCTTTGACCAAGTTTAAGAAGCAGTTTCTCTATGATGAAATTGAAGCCGAAGTGAGTTTCTTTTCTTTTTTAGTTTCTGTATCGCTTTGGGGAATTTCGTAAACAGTTATCCATGTTTATGCATATTTGTTCTAAACCTTGTTTCTTTTGCCCTTCTTCTGTTAGGTGAACTTGTGTTTTGATCAATTTGTGTATAAACTGGCAGACCAAATCTTTGCCTATTATAAAGCAATGGCTGGCAGGTATGAAACTTCTGTTAGTTTTTTTGCTCAAAACTTGATGCTTTTGTCTAACTTATAATTGTTGCATCAGATGCTGAATGGTTTTATGAGGAGGAGCTAATTCTTGACCAGATAGATCTGGTTTGTGAATTGGGTGAGACCATAGTAGGTACTGCTGGAAAATGAGGAGGAGAATGGATTGGATCTGTACTTGCAGGATTGGAACACTGCTCAGACAAGGGATCTTCCCTGTCTCTCCTCTGTAGCCAGCTAACATTCCCCCAAAACCTCATTTGTTGGTTGGAGGACTTTCTGGAAGTAGGTGGGATGGGGCATGGATTGCTTCAAGGAGAGAGAGGAAATTAAAATTGTGTTCATGCCTCTTTATGAGGATGGAAGAGAGAGAAGATGAACAGAAAGGGCTAAGGGAATTGGAGAAAGGAGAATTGGGACTGAAGTGCAGAGATAGACTAGCTGGAGGACCAGAACTGGGCTAAGTGATGCCTGGCATTGAGGAGAAGTCATACCCAGGGGTGTTAGCAGGAGCTGCTCATCAGGGCCATCTCTTAGCTTGGGGTGGGCCAAGGAATGGTCCTGAAAGTGCAGTCAACCTCACCTGTCACAAGTTCTGGGGATGACTGTGTGCCAGCAGGTGTCTTGGGTTCTTTGATACCCCCAAAGGCCTTTTCCCAGACTACACCCAAGGCAGAGTGCTTCCACCTGACCCTTGGCTTCAAGGCTTTCTCAGAGATCCAAAGGCTCAACCTTTTTCTGTTGTGGTATCCATTGTCCAATAAATGCTAAGCCGATCTGGACTGTCTACTTGATCTGGATTTGTCTACTGAGCACCTTGTCTACTGCTACGTACTTTCCCATGGCCATCCAAGCCTCCCCTGAAGATACAGTTGCCCTCTCCCCCAGAGGAGAATGAGGAGATGACAAGCACATGCAACGTGCCTGCATGTCCCAGCAGGGAAACTGGGTTGTGATCACAGTTAGCGTGGAACTAATAGTTGGAACAAAACAGATCTCATAAGTTGCCTGCAAGAGGGAAGGATGGAATGCTGTATTGATTCTGCATGGGTTAGGGTCAGAAAGCAAGGTTAGAAGTAGCCTAGATCAACATGCATTGTCTTCAGGTATCCCCTTATGTAAAATCTTGTTGATTAAAAAATAAATAAACTTGTCTCGTCAGTAGGCATTCGTGGAAACATATTGATATTTTCAAATTACAGCGTTTTACTGGATAAACGTTTCCGGGCTGAATGTAAGAATTATGGAGTAATTATCCCATACCCACCATCAAACCGCTATGAGACGTTGCTCAAACAGAGGCATGTCCAGGTACAACTTTTGTTGATCTCAACACAATTCCCAGTCTTTTCTATGATCTTTCCAGTTAGGGTGGATGCCCATATTTATTTTAGATGCTCAAATCTGTGGGTGCCAAGTATAAAGGTGTGTGTGAAAGCATTAATAATCTCTGATAGCACACCTCAGATAAACACACCAGCAAAAGGTGTGCTGGTGGTTATCCCTATACGTGAGGCAACGTAAATGAAAAAATGTTGGACACATAAATTGACAGCCCACTCCTAGCCAAATCACTCTCCGCCGATGCAGCCACTCCACTAGAGTGTATGTTGTATCCTTTGCGGGGGGGCAGTCATGGAGGTCTCCTCCAGCTTTTTCTCTGTTCCAGTTAGCTTTCCCTTAATTTTATCTGAGTTTGTCTCTTGTCTGGTTGCCTCTGTTATGATCATTTAGTTGTTGCATGGTTGTTTCCATTGTTTTAAGATCACTTTTAATTATAGTAGACTGCCCTCATGGCCACTTTATTGGGACTGAAAGGCAGTCTAGCTGTTTTTAAAAATAAATACATTTTGTTGTGGGGCTTATGCTCAGTTTTAAATTTTCTTCTCATTTATGTCTGTTTCTTATGTCTTCCACAGCTGCTGGGCAGGTCAATTGATCTAAATAGGCTTATCACCCAGCGTATCTCAGCAGCAATGTACAAATCACTAGATCAGGCCATTAGCCGCTTTGAGAGCGAGGATCTGACATCCATTGTGGTAAGTGTGCCTTAAAGAGCAGAAAAACAGGGTAGATGGGAGTACTGCTTGCTGCATGATTATTGCACCTCTGACAATGTACATATTTTTTCTCTTCTACCCAACTTTCCTTTGAAGATGAGTTATTGCTAGTTTGCTCATTTCCTAGAGATTTAGTTCTGCTCGTGTATATGTTATAGTTGATAATTGCAAGGGAATGTTGATGGTCCTACATATACCATTAAACAATAAACATCGGGTAAATTGTTCACATGCACTGGTCTGTTTCCAGATGGAAGACAAATTGCTGCATTTCCTAGTGATTGTTAACAGTCTTCATATCTGGAACATTCACCATAAAATAGATTTTTTTTTTCTTTTGGTTCTCTTGTTTGCAAATATGAAGCCTAAATAATTACAACACAGTGTTTTCAGACAATTCAGGACCTGATCCTGTTCTTTACGTGCCGGCTCATCGCAGGCAAACACTGTGCCATAAGTCACGTTTGCAAGCATTACCACGGGCCCAGTGCCAGGGCTAGCCCAGCATGAGTGCGCACTGGGCCAGCTCCAGCACTAGGCCCACATTCCATCGCCTGGTGCTCGCCTGAACTGCTGGACAGCAGAGAGAGGAATGGAGGTGTGGTGGGAGGTGTTACGGGGCAGGCAGAGTGTGGGGGAAAGCCAAGGTGGGAGAGGGAGGGGGCAGGACCCGCCAGATCCAGAGCCCTATGTTGGACCACACAGCCCGACACAGGACTCCTTGATTCTGTGCTGGCCAAAGAACCGCTGCAGAATTGAGTAGCCCCATTGCAGTCCTCCTTCCCTTACCCAGGAGAAGCGGATGAAAGTCTTCTTCCCCTGAAGAGCCAGTGGTAGCTGCCTGGTGCACTCAGGATCCAGCTGAGTGAGGGATCAGGATGGCGCTGCGGTAGCCCTGCGTGCTGGGCAGCTCAGGATTGGGCTGCCTGTCACAAGATATTTTCAGCTTAGAACTAAGGTAGCATAATGAATGAGGCTACACGCCTTCGTACATTTACTTGAGAGTAAGCCCCATTGAACTTTGTGGAACTTTCTTCCAAGTAAACACTCATAAAATTGAGCAATGTGTTTTAAAAGCTCAGTCTGTTTTAGAAGCTTCCAGGAACTCACTAGATGGTCCTAGCAAGGTTACCATTTTGCAATCTCTGCTTCACCGCAATATGGTATAATAATAAGGACAGTAAGGGATAAGATGTGGTATTGCTGAGATAAGGTATGTGAACACAGTAAAATATTTAGTAAATGCCAGGTATATTATTATGCTGTTGTTAAGTGTATGATGTTGTCAGTCACCACCTTCTTAGGGGAATGTCTGGAGTCAAATAGTCTAAAAATACCAAATTCCACTTTTCTGATGTAAAAGGTGATATTCTGGAAAGATTGAGTCACAAAGGAGTTTTTTGTTTACACCTCCTGTAGGTATAGAAATGATATGACACTCTCCTCTTCAAGTTCAAATGCCACTCATCTTGACTTTAGAGCAAAGGCAGTGTACAGATACTCATGTTCTGATGTCCTATAACTGATGTCCTTTCTTGATGTAATGAGACCTTTATTTACTAAATTTATTAAATTTCTACCCCGTTTTATCTCCCCAGAGGGCATTCAAACCTTTGTGTTGTGATCTTGATAACACACAATGTCTTCTTTCTGCTGCTTTCTCTGGGTGCAGGAGCTCGAGTGGCTTTTGGAGATAAACCGCCTGACACACAGACTCCTGTGCAAGCACATGACCCTGGACAGTTTCGATGCCATGTTCCGAGAAGCAAATCACAATGTCTCAGCTCCATACGGGCGCATCACCCTGCATGTCTTCTGGGAGCTAAACTTTGACTTTTTACCAAATTACTGCTATAATGGATCTACTAACAGGTAAGAAAAAAAGACTTCAAAAGTGGTGTGTTTTCAGGACCTAGTGGAGACTGGACATAGGTCACTGATGCCATAAAAGCTTTGTAGATTTATCCCTTTTAGTTTGATCTAAACCAAGATTTCATCTTCACTGGTGAAATGCTTGTTCCAACAACTGATTAACCTGATAAGATTGGACTGTTGGAGTAATTTTTGAAGAATGTAGCGAAAATCCAGTTATGACAAAATACTAAACCTATATACTTGTGCAGAAGTCTATCTCATGGATAAGTCAAGGGCATGTTTTAAGTCAAGAATCACAGAATTTGCTATGATCCATGGATAAATCGAAGGTTAAATGTAGGTGTGTATGAAATTCTTTGAAAACTACTCAACAGTGATTGTGGAGACAGCAACAGAAAGCAAACAAAAAGAAAGCCATTATACCTTATTCTGATGCAGCACAGAAATGCAGCTGTTCTTCAGACAGGAAGGACGTGAGATGAAGACGCGTATTGGAACTGTACGCTTTTTGAGGAATGCAGTACATTACTTCCATAGCAGCAGCCCATAAACAGTACCATTCCCATAAAGCACCTTCAGCTCTCTTCCTGTTTATCTGTGCTGCTTCAGAACCAGGTAAAAGGGCTCAGTTTTTTCGTTTGCTTTCTGTTACTGCCTTATAACAATTACTGGTAAGTAAGTAAAATGTTTTCTTAGCCATTCCTGTGTCCTACTTCTCAGCCTGGTCACACACACCCCTCCACCTCACCAAGCAGCTATTCTTAGAAGCTTTTTGACCATATTGAACCATGTATAAGTTGACCCATGTTTTCTTAGTCAATTTTAAGGCTTAAATTTTTTGACTTATACATGAGTATATGTGGTATATTTTTCAGTCATATTTGTTAGAACAAATCCTGAAAATGCTAATAATTTCTTTTTGTTAAAAATACTGGGCAATAAAAGGTTTTTTTTTTGCTAATATGCTTAAAAATGATAAAAAAATGAGGAAAATATTGTTTTAGTTTGAAAGAAAATTGGTGCGTTCATATGCTTAATAAACATGGCACAGCTGCTTTAGAATAAGGGAATGAATCCATTTCTATCTCTCTTTTGTACACACAAGGTTTGTACGCACAGCAATTCCTTTCACACAAGAACCTCAGAGAGACAAACCAGCTAATGTCCAGCCATATTATCTTTATGGCTCTAAGGTAAGTCAAGAAAACAATCTGTATTTCAGGCTGAAAGGAATTTGTTTGAGAATGCATTGTACAATGAGATCATGCATCACAAGTTACATGACTGTAAAATAAAGGTTGATTATCAAAATAAGAGCCCAATCCTATCCATCCCTTATAAAAAACAAAAAACATTTTTTGTGGGGCCCCAGGTTCACAGTCAAGGTTTGTAAATCTTAGAGATATAAATAAAATTTATTATAGACTTTGCTTTCCATTCTACCATATAAATATAATCAAAATGTGCACTTAAAAAGTGCGTGTGAGTTAATGGTCCAAATGGATCTAAGACATTTTAATATAAAATTGCATACAAGACTAGATTACCCTAGTACAGGGGGAGCCCTTAGGTGTGGGACACAAATGGGAGCAATTTGTCCAATTGATTTAAAGCTGGTCCTGTTTTGTCCTGTGTGTTAGCCAGGTATTAGATCTACAACACTTAGGGCGCATTCCTAACCCCTTATGTCCGTGCTTTCCAGCACGGACATAAGGGCAATGCAGGTCTGAGGTAAGGAAACAAACATTCCCTTACTTTGAGGAGGCCTCCGTGAGTGACAACCAACTGCAAGATTCAGCACACATCCCATTGGCACTGCTATGCCAGTGCTGGAAAGCACTGACATAAGGGGTTAGGATTGTGCGCTTAGGCGGAAACCAGATAACCCATTTCTGTCCAAATCACAGGTGTACACAATTTGATCCCTTTTGCAACTTGGGCAGAAATGGCTTAAAAATAATGTGTAGTGACACCTTACTACATTAATCTTTTTCATTGTACAGAAATTCTCTACCCACACTATCAATAATCTTCAGGTTCATCTGGACCTGTTCAGACTCCTAGCACAGAGTGGAAAATCAGTGCAGAAACTGTTCTCCACTTTATACCTGCAGTATGGTGAAACTGCCACTTGGGTGCTGTTTGCAGCTTTTGCCACTTGGGGGCCTCCGTGAATAGATCAGTCCTTCCCTACCTTTCCATTTTTTTACAATGAAGAGTTTGTGTAGCTCAGGATTCTCACACTCCAACAGAAAGTGATTCAGCAAAATATATCACTTTAGCTGTTTGGTACATTTTATTCACCTAATTTGAAAGTGTTGTTACCTGCTTCTTGATTAGAGTAAAACCAGAAAGCTGAATGAATAAATGAATTCCCTGTTGAATATATTTGAGCTGCAGTTGAGTCGTAATAATGGGAATAATTGCTCTTCCATAAATTGAATTTTTAAAAAATCTTTATATCTTAACTGGCTTTTCTATGACAGGCTTCATATAGGACACAGTTAAATAAGTAGCATTGACAAAACACCTGCATATGATCACTGAGTATTATGGAAGTAGCAGTGCTGATGCAAAGTACTTAAGCATTTTTTCCTTTACTCCAGTATTCAGTTACTCCACCCCAAACTGTGATAAAATAACTCTTTTGTCATCCATATTTTTTTTATGGAAAAAAGCATTGAGAGATCATATATGGATTCCTGTGCAGTATCAGAATTCCTAAATAGTGTTGCTGTCCTGGACACTCCTACTCCACTATTCATCTGGTATCTCCCACTATTCAGAGATACCAGAGGGGAGCTTGCTGCTTCTTCTGGGTTGCCGTTGTAATGATTGTTGTTATATTCTCTCTATTGTCAGTGGCATTGTTGGAAACCGCTGCAAACAAAGAGAGTCATAAAGCAGAAGAGCCAAAGGCTGCTCATCAGCCATAATCTTTTGCGACAGCTGGACAGTATCTAGTACCGCCAGACCACTTGTTCAAGTGGCACTAGGTGCCAATAGGATTGTGCTGTCAGTCTAGCCCTTGACTCAGTTTCCCATTTTGGATGCCTTGCCCTACTTCTTTCCTGGCAATGCCTGGCAATTTTGCAAACCAGTCTGTTCTCTTCCTAAGTATCCTGTTGAGCCAACAATGGCTGCATCGTTGGTGCAAAAGCATTTCCTCTTTGAAAGGAGATTTGTTTTTGTTTATTTTGCATAACTATGCAGTTATAATTAGTTACAGTTTGCCTAAAGCTTTATTTAAATGTACATCATATTGGAATGTAAGGTATGGATCATCCTGTACAGTTTAGACAGATCACCTTGCACTTTCCCAATCAGACGGTGTTAGAAGATATAACTCTTTCTCACCTTAAAATCAAGTGCATACCTTTTAAGTACCGTTTTTTACAGTACACACTGTACACGTGAACCTGTTTTGTGGAGGCGGAGTGCAATTGCCCTACTCTCACTTTCCTTGACCTGGGGAGCCCTGCAGGCGCTCGCGCCCGGCTCCCCGCAACCAGGAACGGCTGCTGCAGGAACTGAAGGATGCACCCCAGTCCCTGCAGCCCGGTCTAAAGGGAACATGGAGCGATTGCGCACCGCTTCCGGTTTAGCGGAGCGTGGCATGATCGCCCCACTGTCACCTTCCCTGACCTGGGGAGCCCTGCCGAAGGTCGCGCAGGTCTCCCCGCACCTCCGGGGGGCTGCAGGGGGCTTGGGCAAGTGCACCAAGCTCCTGCGGCCCCCTTGTGCGGCACGATCCTGGGGATCGCGCTGCTGCCTCCCCCCGCCCCCGGAAAGACTTACTGCGGGATTCAAACTCCCTGTGAGTTTGAAAACCGCAGGTTTAAACAACGCCTCTCCATGTCCTTGAAATTTTGAGCAATTTCAGATATTAATTTTAGAAAACGCAAGTGACACATTATTCATACCTAAACAAAAGACTGGTGCAACTCAGTTGTGAGCCACCTGCCTCTTCTTGCAGTTGGTATGCCCAGAGCCCCCACTGAATGTTAGTATATACAGGAAGTGTGATTTATTTGAAATTATTTTAATCAGGCTGCAGTCCTACCCATACTTTCTCCATTAAACAAAATTGGGCTTACTTCTGAGTAACCTGGTTAGGATTGTGCCCTCAGTCTTACAGGTCATTACTGTCTTCTGCATGATAATTATTAAAATGGAATTTTATTTTTCATGATTTTCTTCTTTTAAGCAGGATTTTAAAAGATTTTCTTCTTCTAAGATTAAGGCTTTTCTTTTGTCATCATGATACATGGTTAATACCCCATCATTCCCTATCATTCCCTGAATTATTTCTTTTTCATGTTATAATCCTTTGAATGATATATTTCCCGCCCACACCAGCTTCTTCTTCCCCATAGCAAAAGTGGCAATCTTATACAGCTGGTGCTTCAGCATTTGCGAGGGATCTGTTCTCGGATCCCCTGTGGATACCAAGAACCGTGGATAATGAAATTCGTAGTTTTGGCACTTTTAACCCTCTGAAGCCAACTGGAGTAGCTCTGGTCACCTCTGAAGGGTTTTCTGAAGCCTACAGGCTTCAGAATGTCATTGGAGTGCAAAAATACATGACTTGCAGTTTCTTAAGCCTGGGAAATCCCCTGGAGGGAGCTTATAAGGCAGTGGTATTCAAACTGGGGTGTTGCAACGCCCCAGCCTGAGGGTCCTGGTTACTTTCCCCTTAAGGGAAAGCCAGGAGGCAGGGAGGAGGCAGCAGCGTGATCCCCAGGATTGCGCCACTCAGGGGGGCTGCAGGGGCTTGGGTACATTTGCCCAAGCCTCCTGCAGCCTCCCAGGGGTGAGGGGAGCCCTGCGCGACCTTCGGCAGGGCTCCCCAGGTCAGGGAAAGTGAAAGCAGAGCGATCGCACCCCGCTCCACTAAATAGGAAGCACAGCACGATCTCTCCTCTTTCCCTTCTGATGGGGCTGCAGGGTGCGCCCTCCAATCCCTGCAGCAGCCATCCCTGGGTGCGGGGAGCCGGGCACGAGCGCTTGCAGGGCTTTCCAGTTCAAGGAAAGTGAGAGTGGAGAGATCGCGCTCCGCTTCCAGCTTAGCGGAGTGGGGTGCGATCGCTCCGCTTTCACTTTCTGCAGGGCTCCCCACACCCCCTGGGAGGCTGCAGGTGGCTTGGGCAAGTGTACCCAAGCCCCTGCAGCCCCCCTGAGCAGCGCGATCCTGGGGATCGCGCTGCTGCCTCCCCCCCCCGCCAAGACTTACTGAGGGTTTCAAACTCCCTGAGATTTTGAAAACCGCAGTTATAAGCGCAAAAAATGTCACTTCCGGTTTCCCAAGGCTATTTAACTGATGCCTTTCCCCCACCCTGGAATGCCTCCCTCCCTGCCTCGACCTACCCATTGGTGTCCAGCCGGACTTTGACTGGTGCTGGCCCACAACGGGCTCCTGCTGAACCAGCACTGACTGCCACAGGCATGCCTTATGGCACGTTTGCGATAGTGCATGCTTGCGCTTGGCCGGAGCGCATTGCATAGGATTGGGCCCTACGCGCACTGACAATCTGCATGTTTCCAAAATTCACGATTGCTGTAAAGCTGTTAATGCTGGTGGAATGCTCGTTCCACCAGCATTGAAGCCCAATAGGATTGGCTCTAAGAAAAGCAAGTGGAAACTGTAACAAAATATTCTAATTCTTTTTTACTATGGTTAGTGTACTAATTCGAAGACATTTTGTCCCACTGACTTTTTTCCTGTTTTCCCCAGCCACTCAACATTGCCTACAGTCACATCTATAGCTCATATCGGAACTTTGTGGGGCCTCCTCATTTTAAGACAATCTGCCGGCTCCTTGGATACCAAGGGATTGCTGTGGTAATGGAGGAATTACTGAAGATCGTCAAGAGCCTGGTAATGGTGTCATCTGAAGTTGGGGATTGAGGTTCAGGCCAGGAAATTAAACAAATCTGAGCTTGGAACGTGACTTTAAAAAATGATACCATTGTAGAATACGCATTTAGGCTGCAATGCTCTACGCACTTACCTGTAAATCAGTCCCATTGAAATAAATGGGGCTTACCTCTAAGCAAACATGCATAGAATTAGACTGTTGTTTTTTATATTTGGATGCTTATTTTTGGTTAGTGAAGTATGTCCCTTGAAAATGTTCCATTCTGGACTCTGCTTATGAGATCAAAATTAAGCACAAAGAATACAAATCCTGGATCTATCTGCAGTTAAAAATGTATATAACTTTTATGTCCGCTTAACTGACATGACTTAACCCAGAGAACCTTGGGAACTGTAATTTGGTGAAGAAGCTGAGAATTATTTGATTTATTCCTAGCCCTGCCTGCAGGATTGCAGGCCCTAAGGTTTCCTGAGGCTTTGATCAGAACCTCAGATCCCTAAAGTATCAAAATGCCACTATTTTGAGGAACATATCTGTAGGTGGGATGAATCTATTTGTTAAAAGTAAGAAAGCAAAAATGCTTCCCAGTGAGCACTTCCCACTGCGCTTTGAAAGCAGCAAAGTGTCTCTCTGACTTTTTCTTCCACTGCTTTTGATAGTTGCAAGGAACCATCCTTCAGTATGTGAAGACCTTGATAGAAGTGATGCCGAAGATATGCCGCCTGCCAAGACACGAGTATGGATCTCCAGGTTTGTACTTGGATTGCATCATGAGAGATCTATAAATGCAAACTCTTCATTTGTGAGCATCCATATTTATGTGTGATATGTTTATCCAACCTTTTTTCTTAAGGCAGTGGTCTTCAACATTTTGGGGGGCCATGACACCAATAAATAAAATATGAGACTAGGGACCCACTGCCAGTCCCACACCCCATCCTGGGATCTGATCCAGCAAGGCCATTGTTTTGAGTAACACAAATCAAGGAGATAATCCCACTAGGACTCCTGGACTTTGCTCCTGAGGCTTGGGTACTCATTAAGGAGACTGTTCCACTGTGAATTGGGCAGATTCTGCTTCTTGGGCTGAGGTGTCAGATATAGTCCCACCTGGTTATGAGGTCTTTGCCCCAACCCTCAAGTTCCAAGTCGTCAAACACAGAGCCAGGGTTGAAAATGCCTGTTTTTTTTCCCACAAGTCCACTACCACTTGCAGAGCGGCAGCCTAGAGTCTGGTCCCTGCATAAGCTACTCTTTGGGCTTTTCTCATTTCATATATTTATTATGTCTCAGAGCAATGCCAGGACTAAAGGCTGCCTTGTGTTTTCAAGCCCTTGCCTGCCACTTTGCTGATCTTGATGGGCTATGACACTCAGTCATAGCTTTGGGGGCTGTATTGGCTGTAGTTGTGGAAACCTAGTTCTGGTAGGGTTTCTTTTGTCAGGGAGTAGCTGGCACCAGTTGATGTTGAATGGAACCTAGTTGAACTCACCAGCCCTACTAATGAACCTGTGTCTTCCACTTTCTGCCCTTACTATAGCAATGATAAAACCCAATCAAGGAGCCTGTCCTCCACTACTAGACACTATGAAGCAGCTTTGCAGGATCACAGCTAGTTGCAAAGGCATCCATGACAACTTGTTTTTCTTGGATGGTATCCTTCTTTTCTGTCATATCCGTTCTTGATTCTTCCCTCTTTCTTGCTTCTTTGAAGGAATCTTGGAGTTTTTCCATCACCAGCTAAAGGACATAATTGAGTATGCAGAACTAAAGACTGATGTATTCCAGAGTCTGAGGGAAGTGGGTAATGCCATTCTTTTCTGTCTTCTCATAGAGCAGGCCCTGGTGAGTAAAAACAAATTCTTTTGAAAATTGGTGGGTTTAATATATTTTAAATAAATAAATACTCAACAGAGCAAATGAGATATCCCAGTTCCATAAGATTTAATGTAACAGATCTAACAAGGGCGGTACCATTTAAATACGGATGATGAAAACAAATCAGCAGAAGCTGTAAGGTACTGTGAATGGTAACAGACTTCAGGCAGTAACCACCAAAGCAGAATCTAAAGATTGCTGCATGTTGGAATTATATTAATTTGAAAGTGGTGTGGATTATAGATTGGTTCCAAATCCAGAAGGACTGTGTATTCTGAATCTGGTTTGGACGAAGTAACAGAAATTTATGATGAGATTTGCTTATTGGATTGAAGTGCTTTATATACAGACAGCGTGAGGATACCATGATGCATGGAGATCTGAGGCTTATTTGCATGGTGGTGTTTATGCAGGATGGACATGCATCCTTTGTGGATCCAATCCCAGCAGTCTTTGTGTACCTGTAACCTCATCCCTTGTTGATTCCTTGCTTATCTCTAGTCATGTCACTTCAGGTGTGGCAGCAACAGTGGAATCAGTGCAGATTGTGTATTTTGCATGACATTGGCATTTAAACCTGCAAAAGCAGTACCTGATATTTCAGAGTACCCACACTGTCCTTCTTCCTACACATCTGGTTTAGCACACAAACACAAATCCAAGGCTGTAGGAAGCTGCAGTTTCGATATGCCTCTAGTCTAGTCCTTCTGGTAGTTCCCACCTTCATCTATATGATGAAAGAAATGTTTACCTAGAATACTTGAAGGTATCCTAGCTCTCCCAGAGGTGAATTCTCCCACTGTGGTTATGTCGGTCCTTCTTTTCTGCGTAATGTCAGCCCTGTGCTTGAATGTGCACATCCCCTTTACCCTCTTCCTGAATGCTTAACGCACTTAATTGCTGCTCGTAGTAATGACACATCACTAGTGTTTTTGAGAGCTGATATGATCTTGTCATAGGAAAAGATGCCAATGGCAGCATGGAGGTAAGGGCAGTCAATCTTATGGAGAGGAAACAAATAGATGAGCCTGTGGTATTCTGGGAAGGATGATCAACAGAAACCATATTGATTGTATGTGTAACAAGCTTATCTAATCTCTCTGTCAGGTTTGAATTTTTCTGCAAGGATTCTCATTCTCGTTTCCACAAGGATTCTCAGTAGAACTGAATGTGATACAACTTCACTTCCTGAGTATAGCTGTATTGTGGGTTGATTCATTAATTTTTCCTGTCTGAGATCCTGTTTATCCTCTGAGACTCAGGGGAGAACATTTTGAGTTGACAGGAGTTCATTTTCCTCCTTCACTGCTTCAAAGAACAAAACGAATCAGAATTTCAGGTCACTAGTTGTTTTATCAATAATGGTTTACCTAAAACCTACTCCTGGTGGGTTGGTCTTTGACAAAGACCTGAATTCATGATTTCCTGAACATCATAATGTAATTCAAATTTTAGTATGATTTTATAAACACTTCCTTTTTCAAGGATTAAATTTATGCATCATTTCACTAGTCTATTAACTAAATCCGATGCTTAGGATATGCTGCAGAGCCAGATAATTGTTCTCTAAGCTGTCATGTGATAAAACAAGGTTTGTGTGCGCGAGCAAGGCTGCCTCCTTGCCCTCTGTAGAAAGGGAAGAAGGCTTTTGTGCTCACAGACTACCTCCTACCATAACCAGCAATGATAACCTTCCTTCTGTTTATCATTCTAGAAGTAAGATGAGATTGGATAAATATCCCCAAATCATCTAGCATCTTTATTATAAAGTAGGAAGTGCTTACTTCTTACTCTATAGTTCACTACTTATAAATATTACAGGTGATATTGAAATGAGTAACACCCATCTTCTAAAATGTTCATAAAATTACTTTCTGTAAACGACTGAGGTTTGGATCAGAGACTGTTTACATATTTTTTAAACTATTTGGCTTGGCTGGATATTGGAGAATTGATCACAGCATTCCTAATGTACACAGAGATGGACATCTCCTCCTTTTGCAGTGTTTTGCCTCTTTGCATGCAGCCTGCAGCCATCATGGTTTACTTTGTTGCTGTACCGCCCTGTAGACTCATGCAAAATTTGCTGCCAACCATTACTCAAGTCTCCTCCAGCATTACTGCTTCCCAGGTCTCGCCTCTTTGTGTGTCTGCAGTTTTGGATTAGTTCTGAATATCTGTATGTGTTTTCAAGTTGCTTCTCATTGTGTGGTTTAGGCCTCTTCCAATCGGATCCTAATCACAATTGCTTGGAAGTAAGTTCCACTGGTTTGCTGGGATTTACTTCCAAGGAAGTATGTCTAGGATTGAAACTTTGATATATTTGTTTATTTCTCCTCACTGGCATCTGTAGGCCTTCCCGTCTGTTAGCATTAAGGGTGCATGCCTTACCAGAGTGGCGTAAACTAAACAGATGACATTATGTGACATTTATTATTCATTCAACTCATGCACCTGTTACAGCTACAAAGCTCCAGATCTCACCCAAGAACTCAAAATCCCAAAAGTGATTTTGTTGTGAACTTAGAAACAATTGCATTGAAGTTGTCAGACTGCTATTTGGCAAGTGAGGTTTGCTTCCAAGTAATTGTGTTTGGAAACATGGTTCCAAACAGACACATCATTTTTCATTGTTGTTAATCTACCATTGAGTGAGCCACAAGCCAGTAGTGGAGAAGGATTTTCACACTTTAGATATGTCTTATAAAGTTACCCCAGAAGTCACATCCACTTGAAGTAGCAAAGCATTAGGTGTGTCTGCACCAGCTGTTTTTCTTAGGGAAGGCCCCAGAAGATATCAAAAGCATCATCTTTGCTTCTCGTGTTGAGCCTTTTTCTTCCCATCCTCTAAGTTGTCTGTCTTAGCTTGCTGATCGCAGGCCACATGAGCAGGCAGGAGCTTGTTCTCAGGGATCCTCTGTGTGCAGATGATGTCAGAGGGCAAAGCAGTTGTTTGGGGCATGGAGGAAGGAGAATGAACCTGTGCCAGTTCACATAGACTCTTTTTCCTTTTTCATTACCTTCCAAATTACACTTGCTCTGCACGGATTCTCTAGATGCAGAGGATCCATGAGGAGCAAACAGATTGGCCAGGGGATGAAGGAAGAATCCAGATACGTTAGTAATGTTGGGTGCATTTATGCTTATCATTTCAAGCATCAAGAAAGCATATGAAAGCAGTCACCCTCTAATTTTTTGGAATCTACTCATTTGTCCATTGTTGTTCTCCATTATTCCTATGCTGATCTGGGTGCTTGTGCATTGCAAATCTGCAAAAGTTCAACAATGGGCAAACTGAAAATACATGAAATGAAAAGTGATGAACTGAAGACAAGCATTTAGTGCTTTTAAACTTACAGTGTGCATACAATCAAGTGCAAAATCAGTTGTTTGTAAAATCTATATTCCTGTTTCAGCACTTCCCAGTATGATACAGACAACTGGTTTCCAATCAGTGTTGCAATCCAGCCAGACAGTGAGCTTGCGGCCTCAGCTGGAGTCACTCATTTGGAGATAACACAACCAGTTCAAGTCCCAGCTATCAGAAGGAGTGCCAAACTACATGTGATGCAAGAGATCCACATAGAAGATCTTCAGCTTTTAAAAATATTATTTAGTTTGAAGCCCTGCGTGATTGCTACAGAAGAGTAAACGGGGCTGTAACTGCATGCTGATGCATTTAGCACCATATGTAGTTTGGTCCTTAAGGACTTGAAGTCTTGCACAGTAGTCCATTGAATGACTTTCAGCTGTATTCTCTTAGGCCTCCCTGGGGGGATAGAACTGCCTTAGATAATGGGTGACCAAAACTTCAATCCTACCTACCTCTCCTCAAGGCAATATAGCAGTGCTTCCACAGCTTCCATTGCATCCCATGGGGGATTTTCAACTACTGGAGGTCTCCTTGGAATAAGGAGATAGCAGCCACTATAGGGCAACTTGTACTTGTCCCAGCTCGATAACTGGCACAAGTCCTCATTGCTTCATGAAGGTAGATCAGGCCCAGGAAAGGAATTGGGATTTGATGTACACCACTGCCAGTCCTACCCCCCCTCCCATGCTTACTTGATCCACCCTCCTCCCTGCCCCTTACACTACTCTATTCTGCCCACCCCTCCCGTTTCACCCTCCTCCCATCTTGTTTAACCTCCTCCTTGCTTCCTTCCAACTCCCTTTGTGGGTTTACCTGCTCTGGTGGATGTCCATGGGCCCACCGGCATGCGGGAGGCCACTGTGGTCTCCCTGCTGATGGGCCTGCACTGTGTGTCAGCGGAGGCTGGTTTGTGACAACTGCAAAGCAATCTTCACCAGCGTTGCTGGCGGAAGGTGTTAGGATTGGGCCACCAATCTCTGAAACACCTGAACTGCCCCTTCTACATTACAAGCTTGATAACTCATCTTCCTTCAGAATCTTCTCACTAGACTGGTGGGTTCTGGGGTCCTGATACCTCCAGGGCAGAAGACCAGGCATAGAATCTGAGGAGTCAGAAACAGAGGAGTCTAGGGAGCCAGGTTACAATTTTGGATTGGATGGGCATCCTGCTCAGTTTACACATGGTTACCGTGTGTAAATAAATGGTTGTCTGTAGCCACCCAAGATACACTGGTGCAGACACATAATCCTGGACAGTACATGATGTAATTTGTGTCACACAGAGTAGAAGGAACTTGTAGTAATAGTGAAAGCACTTGTCTGAAATTGGCAGAGTGCCACACAACTCAGTACCAAGGTCCGGACAGCCAGTTGAACTATTTATTTATCCAGCCTTGCCTTAGATCCTGTAACTGGATGAGGTAAAGAACCACTGTTGAGCTCCAGTTTTTACAGAAGCAAATAATCTTTAAGCTTACTTTGGTAATAAAGGCTTTGTCTTCCAGTTCTAAATTGGGGCTGTATTTGAATAGCCCTCTTGAGGCAAACGGATATCTCAGTATGCCCTTCCCAAACCTTCAGACACCTGAATAACCTATCCCATAGGGAAATTTTTTTAACACCTTTTATCTTTCTTCCTCCTGCCTCAGTCCCAGGAAGAAGTGTGTGATTTGCTGCATGCTGCTCCCTTCCAAAATATTTTGCCCAGGGTCTACATCAAAGGTAAGGAGCGAAGAGGTGAACAGATAACCAGTCATTCCCAGAGATGTGTAACGCCTATACAGTTGTAGATATAGATTTGCGATCGATACATTCCAGGGAAACGTGCTTAGATTTTCAGGGCTAGTCAGCATTTGCTGACCTCTGTTTACGCTTGGGCCCCACTGAGGAATCCAGGTCAAAAATGTCACAACCTGATCAGCAAAAGCAAGTCCCTGCTTTTAGAGCATGATCCGTTTATGAGACTTCTAGTGTCACGGCTGTAGTCATGGTACTTTCTTCATGATGCATTACCTTGTTTTTGTTCTGTCACACCAGTTCCAGAGTTGGATAATGGTTGGGAGGTGACTCTGTAATGCTAGACTTTTTTTTTTGCTTTCTCATTTCACTGTTTGCTGCTCGCTTAACAGAAGGAGAACGCTTGGAGGTACGCATGAAGCGTCTCGAAGCCAAATATGCCCCACTTCACCTGGTTCCCTTAATAGAGAGGCTGGGAACACCTCAGGTAAGGATGAGATTGAAACCCACATTGAGTGGGTGCCCCAAAGTTTCACATTACTCCCCCCCCCCATTGTCCCAAAGCTAGATGAAGTATTTTCAGTTATTGTCTGGGTTTTGGTCCCATGTAGATGTTGTAGTTCATCCAGATATTTCACAACAAAGCTGAGCTAGACTGCCTCTAGTGAGGTTGTCTGTATTGCATGTGCAATGGTTGACCGCCCTGACATCCCTCACCAATAACTCAAGCAAGAATCAGTTTGTTCTCAGTTGTCCTGAACCTGTTATCAAAATATCCTCTCTGCATATTCACCACAAGAAGCTGAGCCAAGGCATTATTTCACATAAACGGGCTCTTTCAACAGTGTCTACTTCATTTCAAAACTGCCATATACAGGCTTGTGCTGCTTAACAATTCTTCACTTAACCATGGACCACATATATGATGGTGGTCAAAGTACAATAAAGATGCTCTTAATGAGGCAATCACATCTCCCATAGCCTGCAGCAGAGTGCCTGTTTACATGGCAAAGGGTGCAATCCTAACTCTTTATGTCAGTACTTTCCAGCACTGGCGTAGCGGTGCCAATGGGACGTGTGCTGCACCCTGCAGTTGGGTGTCACTCAGAGGCTCCTCAGATAAGGGAATGTTTGTTCCCTTCCCTCAGAGCTGCATTGCCCTTAGGTCAGTGCTGGAAAGCACTGACATAAGGGGTTAGGATTGCTCCCAAAGAGGCTCTTAATCCAAAGAAGAGGCAATCTATCTCCAGTAGCCTGTGCAGCCAGCTAGTGTCTGGCAGGGAGTGTCTGTTTACACAACAATGGCAATAGATTGAACTGAATGTTCACTTAATGTCCTAATTGCATAACAATTGGGGATAGGAGAATGTTTCCCAGTCTTCATTAAGTGGCACACACCTGTACTCACATGTATACCAGTCATGATTAAAATTTCCCCTCTTTTTTCCTTGATCTTAATAAGATCCAGAGCTGGAATAAGACCCAGGCTACCAGTTGTTTGATCCCAGTGGCACATTTTCCACCCCCAAATGTTACATATTACAGTATTTGCTACATAAATTAGAACCGTCACATAATGGGTTCTCCAGCTCCCTAAGACAATGTATAACCCAAGTCTAAGATACAACAGAATGTGTACTCCATCAGGTCCCAGAGCCATTACACACATTATGTAGCAGCAAACCTGGGTTTGTCATCAGATGCACATTCAACTGGAAGGTGGAACCAATTCTGGTTCTTCGACTAGGGTACTGGTATGATCCACACATTTCCAATTTTGTGTTTGTTTCACTCACACACTACAGTTTTAGATTTCATCTTGAAAAATTATAAGTAAACGCATTAAAATGGGTCATGTAATATGGCCCTGAATAATCACCAGATCTGGGAATGGAAAGGAATTTTCACCAGGCCAGATTGGCAGTGGCTTTGGAAGGGTTTGGGGTTTTCTTTTCCCCATTTGCAGCCTGTGGCTTGGCTCACTTGCATGAGTCATCTCAAGCTATTTGCTCTGCAGGGCTCTTTCAGCAGTACTCTTGCTCTCTGCTTGTGGTCTGGATTTTGGATGGATGGGCTTGCCTTGCAGCAGATGGCTGAACTAGATTTTCCGTGCTGTACAACTCTTTGATTTCTAATCTAGTAGGATAATGGTACTCCATTCAAAAGATAGAATACCAATATTGAAGTAATTATAACTCTGTTTATGATTGACAACATTCAAATTATTGCTCATGAAAATTTAATATAAAGGAATCAGTGGGATTTCATAGAAAGGAATGATGCTGCTTGATTGGGGCTTGATTTTCATCCACTTTAGTGTACTTTAAGCCTATTGATTTCAGGAAAACTAAACTCATATAGCTGCCTTTGAGACACACCATAAAGTCTCTCAGGACCCACTTCAGAAGTGTTTATGTGCTTGCTTGAGGTGCACATGAATTGAAGCATCATTGATTGCTTTTCTGAAAGAAATTTTCAGGTTCTGAAAGAAAACCTAGTCAGGTTTTACATTTTTAAAAATGTAATTGTTGTTAAAAGCTTACAACAAATTTAACTACATGAACATAATGCCACTAGCAAAATGTTAAAGTATAAATCTTACAGTCAGATCCTAAACAGTTTTACTTGGAAGAAGCCCCCTTGACTTCTTTTGGTAGTTTTTGGTTAGTGCATTGGGGATTACTACCATAGTCTCCAAAGCAAAATAAAATTTTTTGTTGCACAGTTCTTTCCTGAAACTGGGTCAAACACTCTGTATAGGAAGACAACGCAGGAGCAAAACAGTCAACTTTCTTATATCCTGCCGCATCATTTTTATAACGTGAGATAATTTTCAATTTTATTTTGTTGGCGATAAGATGAGGCAAGGGTGCTCAAATTCCTCTCAGAGAGAGTGTTGTGATGACATTCATCTATGCGCTTGTGTGTAGTTTTTTTATGTAATGCTTAGCTATCTGTCTGTCTAACTTTTCATTCATGTTTCTGAGTCTATCAGCTCCTGATTTATCAGTATTTTATTCATAAAGAGGTTAGGTAATAAAAACACAGAATAAACAAATCTGGGCCCTTTCAGTGCTCCCTCTGATTTCATTGGGAAATATTTAAACATGTGCTTAACTCTCCTCCAACTGAAGCTAGTGGGACAAGAGTCAAACAACATATGATGTACAGATCCATGATCAAGATCTCCTGCACGGTCAGACTTTCAATTACTTACTAATTAGCAGCCCCACATATCTGCTTTGAAGATTGAGGAATGCACTGAAGAGATAATGTTTCTCCCTAGTAGTTCTCTGACCTAAATTGCCCCTCCCCCACCCCAAGCTTCTATTATCTTTGCAGGGAAAAACATGCTGATCCATAAAAGTACCTGTATGTTTCTCTCTGCAGAGTTATAACAACTTCCTGGGTGGAAGTGTTAACTATTCTGTTCCACGGCACCCCTCCCCAATATTCAAAGCACCCGCATATTATCATAAAATAATATATAATGCTCTCCTGCTCTTCCTTTGAAATGTAATACCTGGGGTATGGCCTGAGGGTGCACCTTGCTGAAGCTAAGCAGGTCTATCAGTAATTGGATGGATAACCACCTAAGGAACCCATAAATATTGCCTTGAGCTATGATAGAAGAAAGGCAAGATATTAATTCAAAAGAAATATTTGGAGCATATAGACCCATTTTTCTCTGTTGGCTGACTATGAAAATGTGAGGGAGGATATTGACCTTCTAAAGGAGTAGTCTCCAAAGTGGAGACCACTGCGTACTGGGAAATGCTTCTTGGGAGCGAACGGTGCTTACCATTCCACTGGGGAGCCTCAGGGTTGCAGTGCTGCTCTCTCCCAAACTGAGCCCCAGCTTGCTGCTTCCAGTCGCCCCAGCAGCCATTGCTCCTGGATTTGCAGGCAGACACGTCAGGCCAGGGCACAGTTCAGGAGAGAGCATCACTGCAACCATGAGGTTCCCCTGTGGAATGGTAAGCACCGTTCATGCCAGGAAGAGGTTATGCAGGGCACTGGATCTGGCCTGTGGGCTGCAGTCTGGAGAGCTCTGTTCTAGGGTAATAAGCTTGTTTGAGAGTCATCTTCCACCAGTTTTTCCATGGTAGAGCAGACATGTGTCCCTTCAGTCTCGAAAGACTATGGTATAAGCCTACAGCACCCGGTATTCCCAAGCAGTCTCGCATCCAAGTACTAACCAGGCCTGACCCTGCTTAGCTTCCAAGATCAGACATACTGAGGCATACAGGTGTGCATCACTTAACAACAGGGATGCGTTCTCCATGCTAGTGATGCCTGACGCTAAAGAAAGCCTCTGAAACTGAGGGGAGCAGTGTTTCTCTAGTCTCCAGGGGCTTTTCTGAGCCCCGCAGAGGCTCAGAATGGCCTTTTCAGTCAAAAAGATTTCCCCAAGGAAACTGGAAGTGACTTTTTTCGCCTTATAATGCATTTGGCTTCCCTGGGCCTCCAAATGCCTTATAAGGCAAGGAAAGGCACTTCTGG
Source organism: Tiliqua scincoides (assembly GCF_035046505.1). Classification (NCBI taxonomy): domain Eukaryota; kingdom Metazoa; phylum Chordata; class Lepidosauria; order Squamata; family Scincidae; genus Tiliqua; species Tiliqua scincoides. The sequence goes on from NC_089822.1 coordinate 197,858,688, forward strand.
TTTCCTGACCGGAAGTTTTGTCTTTTTGACAGAAAAGGCCATTCTGAGCATTGCAAAGGCAGCGCGTGGTCATGCACTGCCTCTGTGGGACTCAGAAAAGCCCCCAGAGGCAAGGCTTGGGTGGGGGATGGAACAGTGACTGGCGACAGACCGTAGCATATGCAGCCTGTTGCTGGTTGGAATGTCACAAAGTGACATTCACATACATACAGTGAGAAGCCATAATGGGCCACACAGGTTTCTACAGCATGTCAATTGAGCATCTTTATATTTATATAAATATAAAGTGGGAAACATCAGTGGGATGTCTCCCACTAGGGGAAACATCAGTGGCACATGGCTCCAGCAGCGAGAACCAGTATAATTCTAGGGCATCTGTCATTGAGGTTAGGCACTAGAAAGAGGCCATCTTGTGAAACCAGATTTTAATTGCATTCATTTTAGCAAACACCTATTTTCCGTAATGTTTCTATGCAATAATTTGGCTTCCTTCCCTAACACTTGCTCTGTTTGACTACTACCATAATTCCTTTCTTCTGTATCAGAATGTCCTTGTAACTATGCCTCAGATAACAAAGGTGGAACTCCTAATCTCAGTATTTGCTAACTGAAATAGATTTTAGTTCCAGTGAAACCAGGCATTAAGGCAGGGTCAAGTATTTGAAGCTATTAAGAAATGTTAGGAGTATGCTAACACTAAAATAGTGATGGAGCCTGCACTTGAGTTACAGGCAACCCAATCCTATCTTGTGCTGCAACAGTGGACCTGCACTATATCCAGTGCAAGTTTTGGGCTGCTCGTGGGTCAGCCCAAGTCAAGGGGAAACTTTTCCCCTTACTCCAGGAAGAGCCACAGCAGCCCCAATAGGGCTACTTGGATCTGCACCACCTAAATTGGTAGTGCAAATGCAGCAGTTTAGGACTGCCCCAGGCCACCTGGGAAGTGCCGGATAAGTGCCGGATCCTGGCCCCTCCTCCCACTCCCTGCCTTCCACCCCCAGGAATACCCACCGCCTTCCCTTCCCTGCTCTGAAATGCCTACCTCCCCATAGCCCCCCCCCCCAGTCCCCTGCACTAGCTGAGCTTGGCTGATGCAAACTCACCCAGCGCCTGGGTCAGCATGGGGAGGCCGACGCACGAATGTTAGCATAAGTGCTAACTCTACTTATGTTGGCACAAAAGTGCTTTATGGCACTTCTGCAACGTTGGGCCAGTTCAAGGGACTTGCATTGGCCCAAGGGCACCTTCGGTTTGCACCCTAAGAAGGTGTGTAGCAGAAAAAAACAACTGTCTGTTCATTTCAAGGCAGGTTTTCCACATTAACCAGGCAGAAAAGGCCTTGATGTAAAGAAAGACCCACCATACCATAACAAAATAATCCAGAGGATCTCCTATTTATGTGGAACTCATCCACAAGAAAGGGCTTTTCCATTGACTGGAATATTGGAAGCAATATCGTACACACATCACTACTGCACATGTGCAAAGCTGTTCTCAGCAATGAATGGGAAGCACCAACTCACACAGTAGGTCTATATGAATGGCAATAGAATCATGCAGACTTACACTGTGAGCCAAAATCACCCAAGGTGCATTGATTTAGGAATAAGTGGTGGTGACAATCAGGAAAATGAGCTGACATGTCTCTGTTATGTACTAGTGGTGGAATGCACTACACAATTGAGGTAAAGGTATAACCTAATTATCCATGGATTTTTTTTACCTGCGGTTTTATCTCAGCATGATGAGAAGGGCCCTTTAAATTAAAGGAAAAAAGTTGTTTAACAGTAACCTGGTTAATGCAAGAGTCAGCAGCTGGCTGACAATCCATCAATCATTCTCTCTCCAGGCACTTAGAGCAGCTTCACTCCAAGGCAAGCAACCCTCCACTTCCTACTGAGCCCGTGAATGAAAGATAATCATTGTGCTCTGGATGAAGGGAAGGGTCGCTGCCTCAGAGTGAAGCCTTTCTAAGCACCAGGAGGTAGACTGATTGATGTCTGCCTAATGACTCTGTCTTACGTCACAAAGCTCAGCAAGGCTGTTTTTAAATTGCCTAGGAAAGGGACATTGTTTTTTAAATGGATGTGCTTTAATTCGATTTTTGCCATCCATATGAGCTCTGGAAACTGAACCCGCGCGAATAATGAGACTCAACATGCAGTTCCTCTCTCCAGATAGAGCTTTTGGAGGCTGAATGCCAAGTTGAACATTCTTCCGTTATAGAAGTGCTGTTATCTGATAGCTGATGTGGTGTAATGGCCAAGCTGTGAATCAAGACTTTCCCAATTTAAATCTTGCTTTTGCTATGAGCTCACTAACAGCCCAGTCCTATGCTTCTTAGCACCTGCTAGAGCAGCAGTGCCAAAGCAGCTACCACTGTATCCAGCCGGTGCCAGGAAACCACCAGACTTTCATCCCCTTCCCCCAGGGAAAACCCCAAGCCCCACAATGGGGCTTCTCAAGTTTGCACTGGCTATTATGCCGGTTCAGACTTGAGAGACTCCATGTTGAGCTTTTCAGCCCAAGAGGCAAGAGTTCAGGATAAGATGGAGTGCTCTGCTGGTCCCACATCCTCCTCTGCCTGTACCACCATCCCCTGCCCCCCCCCAGAGGTCGCACCACTTCGCAGTTTCACTTACTCCCCAGTGGCAGTGTGTCCTCGTCCTGCCTGGTCCCAGCGCTAGCGCTTCATACTCTCCCAGGGCTGCAAAGGCACCCAGTGCCGCTGTCATTGGGATCATTCAGGACTGGGACCTAGGTAGCCTTAGGCCACCTAAAGCCACATCTCTCAGCTTCAGCTACAATATGGAGACAATCGTATTTGCTTACCATTCAGGGTACCTGCAAAGGCAACATCTAGATAATATACGTGAAGCACTCTGCATCCTCAGAAAGCGTATACAACTAACTATTATTATTATAAACAGTATTTATATACTGCTTTTCATGGCAGCATAACTGAGAGATAAGAGGAAGGGCAGACACCATTCCCATGATCCTGCTCCATATACAAACTTTGAGAGAACTCAGTCAAATAACATCCCATAGAGAGAATAACTTCACCCACATGTTTTTGTCTAGAAATTCTCCACTCTTGTTAAGCCAGTTTCTTGGTGGAGGTGCCTTGACAAGTTTATTATTAAGTAAGAAGGGTTGTGGGTGTGTTGTGGTTTTTTTCAGTCTGCCATAGGCTGGCATTTGGTCACAATGGTTTAATTTAACTTGAAAAAAATACCATGCTTAATGAAGTTGCTTCAGTAGCCGCAAAAGCAAATGCTAATATTTGAAATGAAATTGTCTGATTTTTCTGATTGGCTTTGGATAAGACGTTTACTGAAATCAAAATATTGAAATAGCCTGTGGCTCAAAACAGGTCTGTTTTGATAGGGCTGTGCCCATAATTAAAGAACACCAAGTACTTTGAAGATCTATTTCCATTGTCAAGACACTATTTGAATACCATTATTATAGACATCTGCTGTCTGATAATATGCACAGTTGCCTGGAAGTAAGTCCTACTTAGTTCAGGGGGGTTTATCAGCAAGTTAGGGTGCAATCCTATCCTGCACTGGAACAGGTTTGCACTGTATCAAGTCTTACCTCCGGGTAAGGCCCCCTGGCCCCTATGGGTCTCCTTGGACTTGCGCCACCTCCTGAGGTGGCACAAGTCTTGCTCTACCTCCTGAGCAAGTCCAAGGATAGCGGAGCGGCTTGAAGCTGCTCCGAACTCCCCGGGAACGGGTGTTGGGATCTGGCATAACTGCTGGGTCCGAGCCCCGCCTCCCACTCCTGTGGCTGTCCACAGCCCACCCTCCCCCTGCCCTGAAATGCCTCCCACCTGCCTCCTCCCCGCTCACCCCAGAGCCTTGCTGGCCTGATGCAAGCTTGGTGCATGTCAGCCTCCATAGGCTGACTTGCACGTCAGCCTCCACAGGTCAGCGTAAGGCTTGTGTCAGCCTCCACAGGCTGGCGTGCCTCTGTGTGCCGGCCTTTCCAACTCCCGAGGAGGCACAAACATGCCTTATGGCACATTTGCAGCCCTCCTGGGCTGGCACAAGGGACTTGCGCTGGCCCAAGGGTGCCTCTGGATTGTGCCCTAAGTGTACATAGGATTTCATTCTAGGCATCTTTTGATATATTCTTTTATTTGTTATTTATTTTTTAAAACATTTATGAAATTAAAATGTATATTAAAGCTGTTAGCAAAATGCTTTCTCAGAACAGCTTTATAGGCAATAAAGCCAGTTAAAATAATAAAACATGCACACTCTCAGAATATAAAACACCACAAGCAAAAAACTTGATAGTAATAGCAGACTGAGACTGGTATAGCTAAAAGGCCTGGGAAAATATGTCTTGGCCTGGCGCTGGAAAGACACCAGATTTGGCACCAGGTGAGCCTCTCTGGGGATGGCATTTCACAGGTAGGGCAACACAGCCTTAAAGATTCTCTCATTGGTTGCCACCTGCCTAACTGGAAAAGCTGGGAGCACCCAGAGAAGACCCTCTGATTAAAATCTTCATGCACAGGAAGGTATATGTGGGGGGAAATGTTCCTTTGAATCATGCAAGATACTGAATTTCAAGGAGCCATAGAGGCTTCCAGTCATCTATTTTCAGATCCATAAATAGTTTGCAGCATCTTATCTGCAAATATGGACTTATTACTGGGAAAATGGTTTTCTGGAGTTGGAGGTTTCTTTAATGTCTTCCAATATAATAGGTATATTACATATATAGATATATGTATCTATAAGAAGATATGACAAAAATTATATCAAGAAACAGCTTCACGTTACATGTTAGACTTTCTGCTTTAGTTTCTAATGGATGTCTGTCATCCATTAGACAGCGATGGATAAATCCCTAAGGGAAGAATTGACACGCTGACTGTAAAGATTTGCATAGCTGCAGCAGTGCAAAGAGTAGCCCTTGCTGATTTGCAGCTGCAGCATCCTCTGGGGGGAAAAAGTGGATCAAATCTACCTTGCTATGCTCTGTGCCAGTTGCAGCAATTTTCTAAAAGGTTACTACCTACTCCTGGTCCATAGAGTTGACACAACATAACTCTGTGGTGACTGAAATGCTTTGAGTTGTCCCTGTGCTGCCCCATCTCATTCTGCCTCCCATTTCTGTGCTACGTATTTCTATTCTCTTCATCTTACCATTTTACATCAAGTGATCTTACAATTTAAAAGAACAATTCTCCGGGCAATGGTCCTGTGCAACCCTCATTCATTTCAATGTGCAGAAGAGCCATGATCTCTAAACGCATTACCCTAATTACATTATAATTTTTTTAACTAGTTCTACAAAACCAGGGGATGAGGAGTAGCAGACACTATAAACATCTTAATACCCCATGGTTTAGGGGAAGTAGCCGTAGCAAATAAAATAAATCAATTTTTCCCATTCTAAAAAAATTTAGCCAATCCTAGCCTTAAAATAAGACTTAAAATAAGTCACAATAATGCTATAAAAATATGCTAAAATTGCAAAACATATACCAAAAATATGACTGGAACACTGTTGTACTTTTCACACATTCCTCTGTAGCATCTGCCTTATTTTTACAGTCTTCATAGAACTCTGCACCTTTTATTTTCATCGCTGGAGTAGTCCATTTGTTCACATATATTATGGCTGCAATCCTATGCATGCTTAGTTGGAGCTAAATCCCATTCAACTCAGTGGGACTTACTTCTGAGGAAACACGGATAGGATTGCATTCCATGTCACCTTAAGCAGCAGATGCTACATACCTAACAAGGAAGTGCCATTTGGATTAGTCATTGGCAACATCCAGACAAATAGAGGGGCAAAAGACATGATCACATGCAAACCACACTGCAGGGCAGGTCAACCATCACTATAAACCCTGCAAAAATAAAGCGTCACTTCAGAGCAGTACCTTGTAGGCTGGAGTTAAGTCTAGGACAATGCCACAATGTGCAGGAAATCTTGAAAATTAAAAAAACCCAACACACACACACAAAATCCTGATAGCAAAGCAAATTTGAACTTTCCTCTTCCAGCATACAATGTTTTTTTCCAGGTTGTCTACAAAGTAGTTAATATTTGGACAACAATGGACACTTTGAACAATTCCACCTCAGTCTAAATAACAAGGCAGCCCAGTATACTCTGTTACATTTGGTTGGATTTTAATTGAAGACAAGGGTATATTTCCTACATGAAATATATTGCCAGGTGCAAAGCGCTGCAGGGGAGAGGTCAGCATGAACATTCTACAAAGAAGTAGCTGCTTACACCTGCTTTTATTGTTGGGCTTCTCTTCCTCCTCAGCAAATAGCCATAGCTCGAGAAGGAGACTTGCTTACTAAGGAGCGGTTATGCTGTGGCCTGTCCATGTTTGAGGTTATCTTGACCCGTATTCGGAGCTACCTCCAGGACCCCATCTGGCGTGGGCCTCCCCCAACCAATGGCGTCATGCATGTCGATGAGTGCGTAGAGTTCCACCGGCTCTGGAGCGCCATGCAATTTGTATACTGCATTCCCGTCGGAACAAATGAGTTCACCGCTGAGTGAGTAGGCCTGTGCTGTACTGCATCAAACCATAATTGGCATGTATTAAAGAATAATCTCTGCAGCTCTGAGTAGAATTGCAAATTTGTGAATAGCTCCTTGCTTGTTATTTGGTTTTACATGAATGAATGAAAACCTCTTTCCTGGTGACTGGGTACAGCGCATTGTATTTGCAAGGTAGTTGTTCTTAATCCAGGAGTAGCATCTAGGATTCCCTAGCTGATAATCAAATGCTTTATCTTCTGAAGAACTGTCACCTGTTCTTGACTGAGGGCCAGGTCCTATCGGCCTTTCCAGCGCTGGTGCAACTGTGCCAGTGGGGCATGCGCTGCATCCTGTGCTAGGGGAGCATTCACGCAGGCCTCCTCTAGGTAAGGGAATGTTTGTTTCCTTTCCTCTGGGCTGCATTGCTGCAGTATTAGAAAGTTGGATAGGATTGGGCCCTAAGAATACAAGTTGGCACCACTGGCTTCTGGTTATACTGGGACTGGAAATCATTAATTCATACACCTTTTCAGTATTCGCTATAATTTTATCAGAAGCAAGCCAGTAATTCAGAGAACAAGCAACTGAATAGTGTCACATGGGTCAGTAATTCTCTGTATAATTTCTGCCCTGTCCCCTTTCTCTCTAGGCAATGTTTTGGAGACGGTTTGAACTGGGCTGGCTGTTCAGTCATAGTACTCTTGGGGCAGCAGCGTCGTTTTGATCTTTTTGACTTCTGTTACCACCTCTTAAAGGTTCAGAGGCAGGATGGGAAGGATGAAATTATTAAAAATGTGGTAAGTCTGAGACTGAACACCATCCCTGGTTTTACCTAAATGCAGTACTTAGTGCATCAGTGGTCCGTATCTTGCGCTTCTAGGATGCTGCACTTCTGTGAAGAGGAACTTATGAGGAAATAAGTGGGGTTAATCAGCTGCTGGGACAATGAACAGTGGGCCCTTTATGGCTAGCGAGAGCAGGATCATGCCTGAAGTAGTGGTTGGGAACTCCTGCAAGAGTTCTGGATGAAATTTTGATCTAGAAATCGTAAGAGACTTTCAGCTGAATCCTATTTGGATGCCCCCACTAACATAACACAAATGCTGATGTAATATCCATCGTCATACCCATACCCATCGTCATAGTCAATACCCATCACCAGGCCCATCCAGAGAACACCACACCGGCATGGCCCTCCAGTAATGCTAGTGCAGCCCTCTTAGTAATGCTGACACAGCCCTTCCCAACAACACCAACAACATCTTCTACAACTTGGACTCCACATTGGCAAGTCTAGTTGAGGTATTTGATGTATCTGTTGGTCCTGTTTTTCTGGATTCTTTTCAGCTTCTAGGGCCAGAGATTGTGAATAGTATCATCTGTAGTATGAGGTTGCCTGGCTGTCCACTTGACCCTTGTCCAGTATAGCTGGTAAAAGCAGCTTGTTGAGGTTTGGTTGAATGAATCAGGAGGCTGATAAATGCATCACTATGGGAATGCATCACTATGTTAAATTGAAAATGGCATTAGTGTGCCCACTCCTGAAAAAGCCCTCCTTGGATCTGTTTTAAATAACTTTCATCTTATTTCCAACCTCTCTTATCAGGGCAAGTTGATTGAGCAGGCAGTGAGGTCTCAGCTACAATTACATCCTGGAGGAAGCAGATTAGCTAGATTATTTTCAGTCTGGCTTCAGGCCTGGCTTTGGGGCAGAGATGGCTTTTGTCATCCTGATGGCTGTGTGTGTGCTCCCTTATTGGCCCTGCTGGAAAAACTACTATTACTTCCCCTTAGTCTCTCCTTATGTGATGTGCCATACTGTTGTTGATGCTGACATTATTCTGGACCCAGTTGGTGACTTCCCTCTGATGGCAGGCCTGTCATCAGCAGAGAAACCGACAGGCAATCTTCAGCTCAGAGGATAGACCCTTCACAGCTTGTAATGGCAGTCTTGGTGCAATTGGTGGAACTCTCTTCTGGTCTCCAGTGGTGGCATCAGGGGCTCATGCTCATTAGGTAGACAAACTGGCTATGCCAGCCCCTAAATCCTTAGGACTGGTGGCAGTGATAGAGCCGGTGCCATTAGGGGATGAGGAATAGGATGAAAGAACCAGTGCAGGGCTTGCTTCAGGGCCTTCAGCAACCTGGTGCCAGCACTGCTGGGGTCTCTCTCTCTCTCTCTCTCTCTCTCCTTTAAGCTCAGAAAGATTAAGGTCTCCCTCCACTCCAGCTGCGTCTTCCTTTTGTCTCTCAGGCAAGAACTCTCAAGATTCAGACAGATCTCACTCTCGACTGCTCGTTTTCGGCTATCATTCTCTGCCCGCCACCCTTCTCTCCATCACCATAGCAATCAGCACCATTCGCAGTCTTGTCCAACCTTCCAGTTTAACAGAGCACCACCTGTTAAGTAGCCACAGCTGGAAATGCAGTGTTACAGCCCAGTCCTATTCAGGATTGGGCTGCTGGCTGGGGTGCATTGTGACAGCAGAGCACACTTCCGCTGTGGCAAAATGACCGCTAACAGCATTTGGAGTGACCTTCTGGTTGCCATTTTGGAAGCGCTGCCACAAGCGGCAATAGCACTCCCTAGCCATTGCTGGAACTTGCCGTGTGGCAGGAGTTAAGGATTGGCAAGGAGAGAAGCAGGGGCAAGGAGGCCTTGGGAGGAGGTGGATCTGGTGGTGATTGCATGTACTGGATCCTATCCTCACAAGCCTCCCTGCCCTCTTTCTCTCCTTGACTTTCTCTCCAGGCCCAAGGATACCAATTGCAGAGTGGAAACCTTCTGCAATGACCCCCTCTTTCTCTTCCAAAGCCTCTCAATCCCCCCTCCGGCTGGATACCATTTGTGGCACAGCTGAATCAGTGTTGGGGGGGGAGAGGAGAGGATAGGGTTGGGGCCTTCATATTCTTGTCTGTGCATCTGAAACTAGTAAAGGAAAAAATACTAGACCCTGACAAAGAACTTGGAAAAATTGCAAACTTAGGGCCCAATCCTATGCAATTTTCCAGTGCTGGTGCAGTTGTGGCAGTGGGGTGTGCACTGCATCCTGAGGTGGAGGGGCAGTCACTGGGGTCTCCTCAAAGTATGGGAACAGATCAGCATTGTGGCTACACTGGAGCTGGAAAATTGGATAGTATTGGGCCCTAAAACAGTAATTTCCCTCCATGAAGATCTAGGGGAAGTTATACTAGGCACTTCTGTCTCCAGCTTTCACGGCTGGCTAGCTGTAGAAATGGAGATCAGTTCTTTCATCTTGCTTTACTTGCTTGTGTTTTCATCTCCAGCCACTTAAGAAAATGGCCGACAGGATCAGGAAGTACCAGATTTTGAACAATGAAATTTTTGCAATCCTGAACAAGTACATGAAGTCAGTGGAAACAGATAGCTCTACAGTCGAACATGTGCGTTGCTTCCAGCCCCCCATCCACCAGTCCTTGGCCACCACATGTTAAGTGGTCACTGCTGGAAATGCATTGTTAGTATCCTTGTCTCTCCATCTGATGCTGGTGAAGGAGAAGATGCTGGATCACAACCAAGACCTGGAAGAGAAAAACTAAGAACACAGACCTGGCCACAATGCAGACTTAGATGTTCCCAAAATACAAGGATGCATTTTCCTAGAAGGCCTTGTTTGAATGCATGTTCTTCTCTAGTATCTTTCTGGTTGGTTTTGCCCATAGCTTTGAAAATGTGGTGAGAAAGAGCAGGACGTAAATTTTCTTCTGTGGTATTGCTTTTCCCCCAAACCTCTCAATCAAGCACAAAACTTTACAATCTTTAAATGTAGTTGTTTGAGGGTTCCAATTAAACCACCCAGTGTGGCATAGAGTTTAACTTTTCTGCTAACTGTGCATTGGGGGCAGATCAATATTCCTGCTTGATATGAAATAATAGCTTCATGACACTTGGTTAAGTCAGGTATGAGTTTTTCCAGTGGCAGGTGATCAGAAGCTGGTTGCTTGACTCAAGCAAAGAAAACCAGGTACCTTTATATTCTGAACAGAGTATCATTTTCCATCTCTTAGAATTAGAGGGTTGTTGCATCACCTTCCGTGCCCTTTTAGATTTTTTTTTTTTGTCATTCTTGCCCAGCCAAATTAATGATGTCTGGCTTTTGTTACGTAGTGGAATATTGTGTCCTTGGGTTTTATCTGGAGTACCATTGCTATGGCAGTCCCACAAAGCAAAATAATACCTTCTGGTGGACCAATTCTTGTTGATTATAGCCTCACCTGTGTTTCTCAGATTTTAGCATTTTTGACAGCCAAAAGAATTGCCCAGACCCCAGATGAAGTGATCCGATCCAGAAGCCAGCAAGAAACGTGATGAATGCATTTTGCTCAATATCTTTCTCTTCGGAATACATTCAATCAAAGAATGAGAGCAAGGAGTACTCTTCCCTGTTCCGAGAAGGTATAAGACATTTGGTGATTAGTTCCAGATTGCATATCCACGCTTTGGTAGAGAAGTGGAAACACCACTAGGAATATGTTCAGCATGACATTTGGTCCTTGTTCATAAGGAGTGATGTCCATATAATTTTGGTGAGAGAGTGCCATCCACAGAAAGTAAGAATATGAAAGGTACCTCCTGGAAGTGACACATGGAAGACAAGCATAAAAAAGAGAAACCCAGCAAAGAAGGCATGTAATAGTGCTAAGCAAAAAGTAGAACTAACTAGTCGCTGTCCAGTGACATCTGGTGAGAAATTTTTTCCAGCTAAATATATAGAGATTTAGATCCTGAGAATGAAAACCCCATCTGAACCTCCTTCAAACATTTAGCATATGCTATTTAGCATATGTCCACCTAGCCCATTACTTGAATATAGTCCTGTTTCATGCCATAAAAGAAAAGGGAAGATCATTAAAATCTTATGGAAAAAAAATGGCATGACAGAGTCCATTAGGCCACGTCTTAGTCAGTCAGCTTGCAAGTTCCTTCTGGCCCCTCACTATTACAATTGGTGTGGAGGGGTAGGGGTGGGTTTTTTTTTGAAGTTGCAACTCCATAATGTTTAGGACATTCTGTTTTTATTTATCCTCACCAAGGAAAGGACAAGTTTTGTTTCCCATTTGATCTGCTGTACAGTTTCCAAAATTAAGCATTAAGGAAATATTTAAAACTCAATCATAAATCCCAGTTAGACATTAAAGGCAAACGTTAGAATACACCAGGAAGTTCTCTTGTGCAAGATCTCCAGTAAATAAATGGAAGTAATGCAAATGCATAACCTCATTCACTGCACTGGGGCTTGTTTAAAAGAGCATCCAGGAGATTATGTCCAAAGAGATCAAATTCATCCTGTGTTGAAGTAATACAAGCTTCATTTTTGTTGACATATTTTTACCTTATTAAAAGTGGTCAGGCTCTCTGTCAATGTCAGGACAGATCACAAAATGTTCAGGAATTATTTCACCCTGCTCCAGACTCTGCATTGTAGCCTTACCTTGGCCAAAGAAGACGCCACTCATTTAGAATTCAGGTATTTTACTCTGTTATTCCACTTTGTATCCTAGAAAGTAGACTTGAGTTGCTGGTTCATCACTATGCAACGGTAATGGGTATTATGAAGCCAGAGACTATGTACACTTTTTTCTCTCTGAGAGCACATGAAGTGGAAACATCTTCATGTTCTGTCTCTGATACAGGAAGAACGTTCTGTCTCAAGGAACAGTGGCAGCATAAAATTATTAGCGTGAGGTATTGTCCTGTTGGCAAATGCCTGCTACTTTGAAGACTTAAATCTGTTTCCTGAGTAATGATAAAATCCCCCCACAGGGCCTGGTGACCATATTTGTCACTTATGGTTACTGAGGCAGCTCTTTAAAAACTACAAGCTACTTTTTGTTCACTGGAATTTGATACTAAATCAAGTGTCAGAGAAGTCATTTGAAGACTAACTCCTACAGGAACGATGAGCGAAACTGCTTACGGTGTGGAAGGGGAAGAATCCACTTCTGTCATGTCCCCTCCTAAATATATATGTGAACTTTTCAAGAGATTCAAGATTTTTGTGGAAAGCAGGTGTCACTGTTGAAGGGCAACTGCAGGCACAACCCTAACCCACTTTCCAGTACTGACACAAGAGCTATGCTGCTCCAAGGTAAGGGAACAAACATTCCCTTACTTTGAGGAGGCCTTCATGAGTGCCACCCAACTGCAGGATGCAGCACACGTCCCATTGGCACAGCTGTGCCAGTGCTGGAAAGTGGGTTAGGATTTGGACCTGCATTATCCCTACATGCCCTCATAGCTCTTGACTTCAGACTTGCAAAATTTTAAGAATGTAAGAGTTTCAGGGTTAGCTTCCAGACAAGCCACCTGCTCTTTATTTGCTCTTTATAGTCTTGTAAATTTTGTAGCATAAGGGCAACATTTTTAACATTGCAGGGGGGGGGGGTAATTAACCAAAACAAGACACCACGCAGGTATAAACTCTCAGTTGACTTGGGAAGCTTCTAAAATCCAGAATGAACACTATCATGAAGCATACGCTTATGTTTTGCAGAAGAGTCCACAAGATGATCATGACTCTCATAATTGTTTCCATATCTATGAAATGGAAATGTTGAAGTGTGCTCCGCATTTCACATCCTCACTTTGTTATAGCATAAGGGTTTCCATTTATTCCCAAGTGAGATCAGCATTGTTTATGTGGAAATGCTAAATGTTATTTGGAAGGAAGAGAGAAAGAAAACAGTGTTGACCTCAGGGTAATTATTCTAGTCACTAAATGTGGAGAAAAACCCAGGGTAAAGTAATTATTTCCTGGAGTTTTAAAAGATCTGTCCAATATCTGTATTCCAAAGAGTTTTTTCATCTGAGATTGGTGCCTTCTGCATCGCAGTGGTCTACACAAAATATTCCAGTAACTCTCTGCTGCAAGTTACGTATGGCCCAATCCTATGGGCCATTTACAAAAGCAGATCTCATGATCCTCTGTTGTAAGTGAAACAGTAGCAACACAAATGCTGTGCCATTGTCATATACAATGGAGCCATTGATGGAAACCTCCAGAAGCTCCATGGATGTGCCAGAACCACCTGGATGCTCTGCCACTCCAGATAAGGTAGTGAAGGTAGTGGTTTGGGACATGGAGTGGGCCTAACTGGAGGGGGAGGTTTTGAGGGAAGAGGAGGGGAGGATCTTGGTAGCAGAAACCAATGCCAGATCCTATCCCCCTTACCAAGCCCAGTCCTGTCCCTTCTCAGACATATCAGCAAAATAACTGGCATGAGTCCGAAAAGACCCATTGATAAGGTAGGCTACCAGGACACAAGTAAACAATATTTTTACTTACCTCTCACTGGCCATCTGATTGCCCCACCCGTAGCATGCAGTGCACACTTAACTGGCATGTCAGCATGCCATGGTGGGGAATAGGATTGGGCAGTTAATGAGGTTGGTGTCAGGGAGTAAGCTGAAGGAATCCGTTTTCCCCCATGCCATGCCAAAAAAAAAATTAATTTCCAAACTATACGCTAGTACACACTATGTCACATAAGGACACTGCTAGTGTGTCAGTAAATAAATGAAAGAATTAAAGAGATCTGTGAGCCCAGTGTACCCATCTACAGAGGCGGCTACCTTCTCTGAGTCTCTGTGCGATTCAATGCTCTGGCCTGGCCTCCGTCCAACTGACATCTACTAGGACAGGATCATTCTGCAATGTCTTTGCCACTGGTGTGATGCAGTGGTTTCATTGCTGACAAAACAGATTTTCAGGGCATGTTACCTTACCCATGACCAGAACAGTGACCCAAGTAGAAACCCTAGGGCAGAGTCCCTCTGACAGTAGTTAGTCTTATACACTTTTATAGAATACATTCAGGTGATCAGCATGAGACACACCCCTGTTTTAACTCAGAAATTAAAAACTGTTCCTCAGCTTTTGGCAGTTTGGGAGACACTGTCGTAAGTCTTGGTCAGTGACCTGTGTAGGTTGGGAGATGCCATTTTGAATAGGCAAATGGCAAAAAACAAAAGGAGTATTTCCCTCTACTCCTCAGGGTGTTTGGTTTGTTGTGTGTGTGTCTAAGGTTAGAAGGAAAGGAAATTATGTAATGTGTGGCTTGGCCCTATATACTTGCCTGCATAGAGAAAACCACTGAGATTTGTCCCAGAAGATAAGGAGGCCTAGAGTAGAAATGTAAGGATAAACCAGGCCTGAGCCCAAGCAATCCAGACTTCTTCAGCAGTGGTAATCGTCGCCATAGTCCATTCTTCCATATAAACAGTCACTTTGTGACTATGTATAAAAAACAAAAATGAACAAACTCTGTGCTCTTCAGCCATGGTCTTGTTTGCAACAGCACTTATCAGGAGCATGGGTTGTCATATTAATTCCTCTGCTCTTCTGTATTACTCTGGTTTTAATTGATATGTGTCTATTTGAGAACATGAGCAAGTGTTGTTTTTTTAAAGAAAAAAATGTTAAAAGAAAACTTTGCATAATTCTGTCAAATGTACCATATTTGTATGAAGAATTGTCCAGGACTTTTTGTACAACAAATTTACATTTATTTAAGGTGAGGTATATTTACAGTAGTGATCAACTATGGTGTTTGAATTCTTGAATCATATTTGCTATGCAGCCAGAAATGGTATATATTGTTTTGTATTTTCTGTTCTTTCATCATTGGTCAACAGAAGTTTTTTTTTTCCCCATTTCCATTTAAAATGCTTCTGTAATGATAAAAAAAAAAAACACAACACCTTGTGTATGGTGACATGATGACTTGTATTGCATCTTCCAACAATGTGTACAGCATAGCTGGGATAAATCCTTTTGACAAGGGAAAAAATAAAAGTTGAATCATAAATGGTGCGATCTGCAAGAACGTGAATGAAAGGTTATAGGATTGGTTATCATGTACACACATCCAGATGGCTTGGGAAGGCTTGAATCAACCTGAAGAAGACCCAACTAGGGAAGGTGACTGCTCTGCCTGCCCCATTGGGAGTTCCAATTGGTATGGGGGTGGGGAGCCAGGTACATCCAGGTACAGTTAAAACACTCTTGGTATTTGCTCCTATAAGGAAAGGCATCTGTGTGCCTCATAGTTGCTGTTGGTCAACAAGTAATGGTAAGCTTATTACTTTGTTTCAAGAGAATGTCTGACCTCTAAAAGTGTATATGCTCCTATAAATGCCAGAAACTGGAGATTCACCAACAAATGCTATTATTTGTACTGCTGATTGTCAGCATGTTGTGTGTGTGTGTGGGGGGGGGGAATAGCTCTTTTAACCATTTCCAATTTCTGACAATCACAGAAATATTTTTTTTAATTTAAAGAATTGTTTGCTTCATGGCATGCACACCTACAACCATTACAGAAACGAGCTGAAGGCCCAGCATAGTTTGCAACAACAAACATAAAAACAATCAAACTTGAATTTATAATGAATTATTTCTACAAAACTTCTATATGACCAAGTTGTACAATAACAACTATATCAATAAGGACAATTATGAGCACAATAAAACAAAATGACCACTGTTCCTGAAGTACAATAGCTAAGAGAATGTGTGGCAACTTGGGGGATCCCTCATTCAAATCTTGCATCTG
Source organism: Tiliqua scincoides (assembly GCF_035046505.1). NCBI lineage: Eukaryota > Metazoa > Chordata > Lepidosauria > Squamata > Scincidae > Tiliqua > Tiliqua scincoides. The sequence continues at coordinate 197,874,798 of NC_089822.1, forward strand.
CCACAAACTCACTAGATGGCCTTAGGCAAGCCACTCTCTCTCACCTTTAGCTCTCTAGCTGCAATATGAGAATATAATGCCACCTTACGTGGTTTTTGTGAGGACTGCATCAAGATGTGAAATGCTTGACATTCAGAGAGCACCATAGAAATATTGAAAGCCAGCACCTCAAATTGGGCTCCTCAAATAACTAGCAGTAGCAAGCTGTACTATCTCAGATTAGTTCCTGTTGGAGAACCAGGCAATATCTAGCTCTATTCAAGTTCAAAAAGCATGAATGACAGCTGTCGGAGCCCTGTTTCCAGGACTGTGCCAGGAAGTGGCACAGTCAGCATATCAGCTAACACTCCTGGGAAATGCTCTTTTCACAAGCAGAGTTCAAGTAAGAAACGAAATCTGCTCAGAAGAAGCACTTGCCTTCCCAACATAATGTGGGCCACACATCAACATCAGATGGACAAATGGAAAATAACATCTTCATGCTACTCCTAAGCTAAAGTGCTAATTCAAAGTCCCTTCAGTATTCATGTTCATGTTTATGGTTTATTAAAGCACCTAAAGGCACACCAAGGAGTTCTAGCTGGTAGAGGGACTTCTAGTTGCATTTTATTGGACATCTTCAAAGTCTGTTTTAAAACTAGAATTTCTCAAGAGTGGTAAGTGACCTGCCCAATTCTATCCCCCACCATTGCCGCCGATACAGCCACACTGACAGAGCAAGAGGTATGTACTCTCCCCGTAGGCTGCCTGATCATCTATGGGTTGCCGTTTTGCTGGCATAAGTCTGAAGAGAGAAAAGGGGTGGGACAGCCTGGGAAAGGGGATAGGATCTGATGTGTGCTGGTGCTGCCGAGATCCACCCCCTCCCTCCCCACCCACAACACTTCCGCCACTAATTTACTGGTGCTGATGGAGGCTTCAAGAACCAGGCAATACCACTGCGGCCTGCAATGCCCATTTGCAGGAACCACCTGGAATTTCCCCGTCCTCAAGCACAGGGTTGCTGCACTTTGGTTGCAGAGAAATGTTCCCTTTGACTCAAAGGAGAATAGCAGGCAGAAACAGCTCATTCCTTCAAGGAAGAAGTTTAGTTTTCTGTCTCTACTTTGGGGAGGGTCACCGAAAATTTGGCATCATGCAAAAAGTCTACACTGAAAACTAAACTAAAATCTAAACTACAAGTATTGTGTTAGCTTAGAACACTAAACACTTGCATTGACCTGAATTGCACCAAGCCTCTTTTCTACTCCCTTTTCTGCATGCTAATCACACAACCACACAATATGACATGCACACAATTCTGAGCTTTTAGACTATTAATACTTTCACTCTTATTTGGCTACAAGCCAGCTCTCCACCCTCCTGAGATGGTGCCACCAGCCGGCCCAACTTGGGCACCAGTGCAAAGTGCTCAGCCAGGCATCAGCCTGAATAGTACAGCATGTGAAAGGGACATTAATAACACTTCCTGCTCTGCCCCATAGAACTGGAGGCTGGAGGCACAGCAAGTTGAACAGTGGAAGTTGAGCAGTATGGTGCTGTCAGGGATATGGCCTTTTTTACCCTGTTGAAGATGAATCTACTCATGCAACTATTCACATCTTCCTAAGCATAGTGGACCTGGTGCAACAGAAGTATTGAATCAGCTCCTGCTAATTTTCTGTTTACTAGATGACTAAGGCCCCAATCCTATCCAACTTTCCAGTGCCAATGTAGCAGCGCCAGCAGGGCGGGCACTGCATCTTGTGGTAGAGGAGCAGTCATGGAGGCCTCCTCAAGGTAAGGGAACATTTGTTTTCTGACCTCAGGGTTCCATTGCAGCTGCACCGGTGCTGGAAAGTTGGATCAATCTGGGCCCTCAATATACACCATCTGGAAAACAAGCGGGCTCATTCATTTTTCCAAAGCAAGCAGATAATATTTATCGGGGAAAATAAAACCAATCTTTTTGTTTTCTCTAAAATAGTAATATCTGTTCCTGAAGCCTCTGGTTACATTTATCAAAAAGGTGTTTCAACAATGGTCCCTTATGGGGTTTACAGACCAATATCAAGAAGATAGCAAGCATGGATGCTCTATCTTGTTGTGATAATATTAGATTTGTGGTACACATAAATTGTTCTGTGTCGTCTCCCAGGCCAACAAAAGAGCATCCCAGAAAATGTATTTGGGCCATAAACTGGTGTTAACCTACACTCCAGATTCTTGCAATTACCTCAGTCTGACAGAACACTGTTTGCAAACCAGTATTTCAAGAGTGCCTGCATTGTTACAAGGCCAATGTCCTGTAGAGTTTTATGGAGAGGGCTGGGGGGGAGGGTTGATGGGTCCTTAAAATGAGCTGTTTGAGAAGTCCGTCATAGCTTGAATACCTATATCTCTTTTCCCATTTTACTGTGCCTTTAAGTGGTACACAAATTCCCTTCCCATTTGAAAGGATCAAAGAAAAAAAAAATTTCTTATAATGTTTTGGTATCTGGAACATATAATCTGCTTGAATTCATAAATGACAGATGGCCCAGACAAACCATGCAATATGGCCAGTGAAAAGGGAAGAAAATGAATGCTATTTTTTTCCCCTTTAGGGCCATGAAAACACTAAATATTTATCACCTGCTTCCATTTGTAGGAGAGCAAGTTTGTAGGCCAGGAAGATCTGAGGACAATATATAGCATTCTGTACAGTGCTCCACAGTTCTGTGATAAGGGTTCAATTCCTGATCTCTTCAGTTAAAGAATTTCAATTACAGGGCTGCTCCTGTAGTCACCATTTGTTACCTATAGTCACCATTGCTAATAACTATTCAGGCTTATTAATATGCAAGCCTGGCCGGAAGGCTCTGCAATGAATACCAGCTGAATCCTTGCCACATCCCTTGACTGAGCTCAAGCCTATCTTGCCTGGCTCCTAGCCTGTGCCTTTGTGCAGTGAGTAACCTCCACTCTGCCTTGCCTGAGTGCTGTTGACACCCCCCCCCCTTCTGACTTGTTCCAGTCCATCCCCAGCCATAAGGGCTCCTTCCAGCTGGTGGATGCCCCCAAGTGGACCCTTGCCATGGAGAGACTTGCGTGCTTGTTTGGCATGGCTGCCAGCTTCTGAGGGAGGTATATTTCTGCTCTTGCTCTGAATACTTTAGAAGAGCATTCAGGCTTGGATGTGTGTGCAAGCCAGTGGGATAAGGAGGCGTGAGCCTTGGGTGCAGAAGTTCCTAGCCATTCTTTGCCTTTGTCTCTGCTGCTTATGCCACTCTAGCTCCTGTAGTAGGAGGTGGGGATGCTGTGGTATCCTTGCGCAAGGTGACCAGACATCCTCTTTCTCCAGGACTTGGTCCTCTTTTTTAGTCTTGTGTACTGGAAAAGAAATGTCCTCCTTTTCCCTGTGAGTGGGTCCCTGCAAGCAGCACATAGCCTTCTTGTAATTAAGAAATTATATGTAATAAAGTGATTAATTTAACCACACAAAATCTATATACGAGTCTTTTTAGCTTTTATTTTGTCATGTCCTACATTTTTCTAGGATGTCCTACATTTTGGAGTACCTTGGGGTGTTTTGTTCTTGTCCCCACATCTTAAAAAAGGACATAGTTGAACTAGAAAAGGTGTCGAAGAGAACTACCAAAATGATTACTTGGCTGAGGCACCTCCCTTATGAGGAAAGGCTGCAGCACTAAGGTTCTTCAGTCTCAAAAAGAGGTGCCTGATGGGGGATATGATTGAGACATACAAAATTATGCAGGGGATTGATAAGAGTGGATAGCTCTTTTCCCTCTCACACAACACCAGAATCAGGGGACATCCACTAAAACTGAGTGTTGGAAGAGTTAGGGTACACAAAAGAAAATATTTCTTTACCCAGCATGCAATTAGTCTGTGGAATCCTTGCCACAGGATGTGGTGATGGCATCCAGCCTAGATGCCTTTAAAACAGGATTCCACAGATTTCTGGAGGGCAAACTCCATTACAGGTTACAAGCCATGATGGGTATGTACAGTGTGAGATTAGCTGGTCACTCATTATGAGGGCTGGGTAGGAATTTTTTTCTGTCATCCAAATTGGCCGTGGATAGCCTACCCCAGACTGGCAAGGGAGTGAAGGTATATTCAGTAGGTTTCATACATTAAAAATTGGTCACTGTGTTTAATGAAGTAGCACAAGTTAAACCCAATTGCAATCTAGTGTCTTCACTGGGGTGCGTGAGTGTAAATAGAATGCTAGATGCACGGAGGTGGCAGAGAGCTGCAAGTATCTTGTTGTCTTGTGTGTGCTCCCTGAGGCATCAGTGGGCCACTGTGAGATATAGGAAGCTGGACAAGATGGACCCTGGGCCTGATCCAGCAGGGCTATTCTTATGTTCTTGTCATCTTTTGTGATTATGACATCTGGTCACCCTGTCCTTGCGTCGTGTGTGTGTGACATCCATGGGGTATGTCCCCATGGCTGGGGTGGAGTGATCCCCAGGAGAAAGTAAGGTTAGACGGACTTTCAGGAAAGACAAGGTGTGGCACATAAATGGTGTGCTCTGACACCTCACATTGTGCAGATTCTCAACTTTTGTTCTCTGCCGTGCCACTTCACATGGTCCACCTATTTGAAGTACCACTGGAAGTAACTGGTGACGTACCTGAGCTGCGCGGACCTGGCCACAGTAACCCATGCCCTAGTGACATCTAGATTAGATTATTGCAATATGCTCTACGTGGGGCTGCCCTTGAAGACGGTCCGGAAATTACGAGGGTCGCCCAGAAAGTAATGCACCACATTTTTTTTCTTCAACAATTATTTATTGAACACAATGAAACTTACACACAAGAAAGAATGATGTTTCTTCTACTCTCCCTATTTTTCCACGTAATCTCCATCCAGTTCTATGGCCTTCCTCCAGCGAGACACAAGGGCATGTATGCCCTGTCGGTACCACTCCTTGTTCTGGTCACGAAGCCATTTTTGCACTGTGCGAATCACCTCTTCGTCATCCTCAAAATGTCTTCCGTGAATGGAATCCTTTAATGGCCCAAACAAGTGGACGTCTGAGGGAGCTAGGTCAGGGCTGTAGGGTGGATGGGGTAACACAGTCCAACCCTGTTTAGTGATGTGTTCCGAAGTCCTCAAACTTGTGTGAGGCCGAGCATTATCATGTTGAATCAAACATTCACCTGGGTTGTTATGGCGCCGAAGTCGCTGGAAGCGCTTCTTGAGTTTGGTTAATGTCTTCACATAAGCTTCAGAATTAATGGTGCTGCCTCTTGGCATCACATCAATGAGTATGACACCCTCACAGTCCCAAAACACAGTGATCATGACCTTACCGGCGGAAGCAGTTGCTTTGAATTTTTTCTTCTGTGGAGATTGAGGATGATGCCATTCCATCAACTGTTGCTTTGTTTCGGGCTCAAAATGGTGAACCCAGGTTTCATCACCTGTCACAGTCCTGGACAAGAACGCTTCCCCCTCATCTTCAAAATGTTTCAGCAACTCAGAAGAAATGTTTTTTCTGAGAGATTTGTGGTCCACTGTAAGACAGCGTGGAACCCATGCGTGCACACACTTTTGAATAATCAAGAGCACGGATGATTGCATCCACACTTCCTTTGCTGATTGACAGCTTCAGCACCAACTGCCTAGTCATTATGCGTCGGTCCTCGCGAATGAGCACATCAGCAAGCTGCGTCTTGTCAGGTGTGACAGCCGTGGATGGCCGCCCCAAATGCTGCAAATCTTGGAGCTCTGCCAAACTGCCTTCTAATGGCCTCACCTTCTGTGCCCAGCGACTAACCGTACTTCTGTCGACTGCAGATTCTCCATAAACTGTACACAAACATTTGTGAATGTTCCCAACAGTTTCTTTCTCTGCAGTGAGAAATTCAATGACGACACGCTGCTTGTAACGTACATCACTTACAGACGCCATTTTGAAACACTGCTGCAGCTATGCTATCTGTCTGAAGAAACCAAAAATTTGTGTGTGCACTCCTGAAAATTCAAATAATGTATATCTAAAATTTCGCATTCGTACCATTACTGTAGGCTGAGAAAAAAAAATGTGGTGCATTACTTTCTGGGCGACCCTCGTACAATTAGTACACAATGCGGCTGCTCGTGTGGTTGCCGGGGCACGTCGGTTTGACTCTCTCGAGCCGTTGCTTCGGCGACTACACTGGCTGCCGGTTCTGTTCCGGGCCCAATTCAAGGTGCTAGTTTTGACTTTTAAAGCCCTTTATGGCTCGGGTCCGGGGTATTTGAGGGACCACCTCCTTCCTTATAATCCTGCCCCTGCTCTTAGATCATCTGGGGGGGGCCTTTTGACCAAGAGAGGTGAGAGGGGTGGCGGCCAGGAAGAGGGCCGTCTCGGTGGTAGCCCCCGAACTCTGGAATACCTTTCCCTTAGAATTGAGAACTGCTCCCTCTCTGTTAATATTTTGGCGTGGACCGAAGACCTTTTTATTTCAAAAAGCTTTTAATTGCTGGCAGGCTGGCTGGCTTTTTTTCTCTCTTTTTTCTCTTTTATATTAGAATCCACGGGGCTTGTTTTTAGATTTTGTAATTATGTGCATCTGTTTTAATTACTGTTTTTAATTGCTATTTTTGTATTTTATTGTTGTAAGCCGCCTTGTGTGCCCATGGGGCAAAAAGGCGGGATATAAATTAACAACAACAACAACTTCTGGGTTAGGAGGCCACCCCAAACACCATGAAGAGGCTCAGGATGGACTGGAAGGCTTTCTCAAGTGTGGAAAAGCATCCTTTGGAGCTCTGCCTGCTGAGCCAAGCCTCCTGCTGCTATTTCTTGTGCCATGTTCCTGGTCTGGCTGCCAGGCGGCAGGGGTCCAGGGGTCCTGCTGGTATCACCAGATACCACCTCAAGTACCACTGGTGGCGCAGGTACCGCTGGCAGAGAAACACTGTTGTGGAATAAACATGAGGCAGAGCCCTTGAAGAGTTATGCATCCCATGCATCTCCTGACACCAGGACATCTGGCCTCTGGGGTCCATCTCTGGAGTGTGCACATGTGCAAGGCAAGCCGGGCTGGGGAGCGGGTGTTTGGCCTGGGGTGCTCTGCTCTGGCCAAACAGGAGGCTCCAGGGCTGAGCTGAGCACTCGTTGGGGCGGGAAGGAGGAGGAGCGGCGCATCCGGCTGGGGCAGGTGGCACCTCCGCGTTGGCTGCGGAGGGCGACTTTCCCGCCTAGTACGGAGCGGGGCGAGGTGAGCAGAGGCGAGGCTGACGAAAGAGCAGCGGCAGCGGCAGCGGCAGCAGCAGAGAGGCGCTCCGAGGCCCCCCGTCGCCCGCTTCTGGCTCTTGCTGCCAGCTCCGCCTCTGCTGCCCGGCGATGCGCTGAGCCCTCCGAGCCTTGGAAGGCGGCCGGGCGCGCGCGCATGGAGCTCTCGGAGCCTCTGCGGCTGAACAGCAGCTGCGCCAACGGTGAGTCCGGGAGGCGCTGGGCTGCTCTGGGGCTCCAAGCGCCCTGCTGTGACCACTTTCCTGGCGGCAAGCCCGACTTCAGGCCACGGGGCTTACTTCTGAGTAGACACGCCTGGGGCTTGGGCTCGCCAGCCTCCTTCAAGTCCCCTCTTGTTTTTTGCGCTCGACTCTGGAGGGGCAGCCAGAAAACAGGGACGTGCGGTGGGTGGGGAGGCAGGTGAGGCAGAGCCTCCCCACCGGAGTCCTTCGAAAAGCACCGCCGCCGTGGGAGGCACCCACAACTCATGCACTTCTCAACCACGCGCTCCACAGTCACGCGTGGGTTGTGGGCGCTTGGGTGCCTCACACGGCAGCGGCGCTTTTCGAAGGATTCCGGTGGGGAGGCACTGCCTCACCTGCCTCCCCACCCACCACATGTCCCTGCCAAAAAAACCAGCCACGCCCAGAGAACCACTTGCCCCACTTCTCCCTGGTCGCATTCCTTAACCCACCCCGCATCGCCAGTTTTTTGCCCTTCCCGGGGGTGGGGGCTTTGCAGAAGCTGGTGGGACTCTCTCCTTGCTTGGGATGAGTTCCCACAGTGTGTCTCTTTACCTTATCTTCACCCCCCCCCCCCCCGGGTGACCATGGAAAGTGGCTGGAGAAAGTTTGCGTGGGAAGATGCTGCAGAGCTGGAAAGGGGGCAGCTACTTTGACTGGGGGGATGGTTCTTGTTAGGAGCACTCCTGGATTCCACAGTCCTTATCCCTGAGAAACCCCCAAGTTTTTCCTCCAACAGGCACTCTGTGACTGTTTGAGGCAGTGATTGCTAGAACAGAGTGGAAGTACTGAAGGTGGAGGTCACAGTGTTACCCTTGGGCCTTGACCAAAGGACGGATTGTCTCTCCTGCGAGTTTCCTTCTGCCTGCCTTGTCCCATAGACGTTGGTGCAATACAGGCCAAAGGGCCCTGGTGCAATTGGATTGGGGGTGTTAACCAGCCTTAGTGACAGAGACACGAGGAAAATGTGGGAGGTGAACAGCAAGTAGGAAGCGCTGGGGTGCCAAACAGTTCTGTAATTCCCAACACAGTCGAGCAGGTAAGACAAAAAACCAAGGAACAAGCAAGACAGTGGAGGTGACCTCCTGAAGACCTCTTGTGCCCACAGACAGACTAGCCCAGCGATTTTCAACCACCATGCTGTGGTACACTGGTGTGCTATGGGACTTTGGAGGAGGGTAATTTATTAGTAGGGCCATTTGGGGGTGTGAGTACCCTACCAGCAGCAGCATGATGAGTCTTGTAGATGGTCAAAAAACTGATGGTTTGCATTGACAGTTTTAATGCCTTGTCAGTGTGTTGTGAGATGAAAAAGGTTGAAAATCGCTGGACTATTCAGTTGCAGTGGGGGTCATTGTAGTGCTTCATACTGCGATGTGGACTGTCTGTGTTTGTTAGTCACAGCAGACTCCTGGTTGGGTAGATACAAGGGCCAGTGGAAGTTGACAGTCAAGGGATGCCAAGAACATATTCCAGGAAGGTGACCTGTGAATTCTGCACCCTGTTGCGCTGCTGCTGAGATTAGGACAAATTGGTTTGCTACAAGGTGGCTTTTTTATTCTGATTCCTTTGCCCCTGAGTGCCCCAAATCTGTGTTTAAATTAGCCTTTGAAAATCAAAACCAACGAAGGGCCCTACTGCAACCTTAAAGACCATTAAAGACCATTATTTATTGTAGCATCTATCTAGGCCCAGACTTCACGTTGCTTTAAGCCCATTTTTTACAGAAGGGCATAAAGGAGGACTTGGACTAAGAGATCATCTGAGCCTCCAAACAGTTATGGAGAGCTAATTTGGTGTGGGACCATGTCAGATGACAAGAGGGGTTAATGCTTTCCTCTATCACTGATTCCGCACTAAACAAATCCCCCCCAAAGCAGCTTTAGCCCTCTTGATTGATTGGAGCCTACTTCATCAAAGGCATCTGATGACATAAGTTATAGCAAGGGTGTGTGTTTTTTTGGGGGGGTGATGTTTTCCCCAAAATCTCTTGATTAAAATAGCAAATTGTGGTGTTATGTGTTTTTATTCCAAGGGTGCATTTAACAAATTTATAATTTTAAATGATAATTGCTTTGTACTAGGTAGATGATATAGTATCAGCAGATGCAGCCACAGTACTATTCCTAACTGGAAAAGTAATCTGTTTTAATTTCTGGAAAATATCTTGTGGACCAAAACGCAATGTTTTTGTGTTTTTATTTGGACATTTTAACACCAAAAGGCAGTGTTTTGTGTTTTTATGTTTTCAACCAAAAAAGAAAAACAACCTCAGTTATAGCCTGTACAAGCATATGCTGTTAGATGCTACAGGGCTTTTTGTTCCCTTTGCTTCTTGGATAAAGATGGGTGCTATTGTGAAAGTTGCCTGTTGAGGTCATAGGGATAGTTGGGCTGGAGAGGAGGATACAGTCATGTAACTAAGCTGTGGGTGTTTGAAAACACCCACAGCTTGAGTAGTGCAGGTTAGTTCTTGGGGTGCAATTAGTAGAGAAGAAATTAACAAGATGAAAAGGCAAATGAATGTACAGATCAGACGGCCTGAGTGTATGTTAAAAGGAATGAAACCGGCTTTGGGGAAACCCTAGAGCACATCTGTGCAACAATAAAAGTTGTTGTGCAACAACAAAAGTCATGGGAAAGCCCTAGGGTTGGGAGGCATCCATCTGTGGAGGCGTGGTTTGTACTGTAGGTGGGATGGCCTGTGGGGTTCAAAGAGACAAAGGAGACAAAATCAGTTATCACCCAAAGAATGTGGTTTAATTGGATGTTTTAATTGGAGCCTAATCCTCAGGCTCAGGAGCTGTGATAGGGAAATGGCAGTCGGAAAGTTGGATAAGTCAGCCTTGACTAAGTACTTGCCTTATTTCAATAGCTTTGTTGCTCTGGGTAGGTGGAGTCAGTGAGACTTTTTCTTTACTTTTTCATGCTGCTCCTGTGAGCATCAGTAGCACCTTTGGCACCATCTGACGCACTGTCAATGTTCTTGGCAGCTGACCCTGTCAGGAATAACACTATATGGTGTGAGACAGGATCCTTTTGTGGTGGCTGGGGATTGACAATGGACCTGCCTGGGGCCTGGCAGACCAGATCTGCCTGCTGGTAGTTTTGTCTGCCTGTTGCATTTCATCAACTAATCTACTAATTGTAAAACCTACTTCAGAAACAGTGTGAGTGAAGACATGCAGCCAGTAAGAGAAACAGTGAGAGATGTCCTCTCAGCCTTGTGCTTCACAGTGTGGCGTCCAGGTTCCACTATCTAAACTGAATTCAGTTGTATACACTACATATAGGTCATATATCAGGGCTATAATTAAGGCTGCAGTGCCAAGTACAACTTTAAGGGCATAAGTTCTGTTGGAAGAGGGACTTGCTTTTGAGTAAACATGCACTGGATAGTGCTTTAAATCATGCTTTCTAATTATATACCATATTTGTTATTTTTGCTTTATTATTTGTTTTGGAAGTGATTTTTTTTTTTAAATGTATACTGCCCTGGAAATTCCAAGACCAGTCCCCTTCCACCCCACATTATACATGCTTTGAAATTAAGTGTGTATGTGTGTGTGTTTTAATATCTTCTCATAGAATGTGGAAGAGTTAAAGCTTCCAAGCCAGGGTGGCCATAACAGGCCTCCATGCTCTCCCCTCTCTTTTCTTGTTCTAGGAGCCTTGCTTTTGAGGATGTTGGCTTTATTGTCAATCTTTGAGGAAGGAAAAGGCTACATGACATTAGGCCATTGTGTGTATGGTGGAGATAAGAATCCACTTTTTGTTTGTAGTCTCACAAAGACTACTCTGTATCAGGCAAAGTGCCAGTGTCTCAGTGCCACGCCACATTTGAATTACTGCTTTTGCAGTGTAGCCCCATTTTTTTCCTTCTTGATCTGGTAAAAGGTAACTGATGTTATCGTTTTTCTCAGTAAATTCTCAGTAAACTTTTCATTCTGAATTTAAACAGCTTTAGGAATGGGGCATGCCCTATTTATTTTGAGTATAGAGTTGCCAACATTTTTCTTCACAGGGCTCCTGTGCTTTTAAGAGATCTTTTAGTTATTGTGGCACCACCAGGAGGGAGGGTGGGGAGGAGGCATGCTGGGGGGAAGGAGCAGGGTGGGAGGGAGGCGGGACCGGTGGAGCAAAGCTCCACTGGATCCTGAGCCTTCGTGTCGGGCTGTCCGTCCGACACAGAGGCTCTAAATTCTACGCTGACCCTTGGGATTGTTGTAGAATAGAATAATCCCATTGCAGGGTTACTTGCTTTACCCAGGGAAGGGGTTGAAAGTCCCCTTTTCCCAAAGTGGCGGCAGCGGCTGCCTAGGGTGTGCTGGATGCAGTGGCAGCCATTTTCAGCACCACTGCAGCCCCATGTACCAGGAAGCTCAGGATTGAACTGTCAAGGTGGTTTACGTCAGCAGGCTGACCATAAACCAATTATTTTTCAAATAGGTTTTTTACAAGTGCTACTTTATGAAAGAAACTCATAAGGTCCTCCATTTCTCCAGATGTCTCCCTTCATAGTGCAATTGTTATCTTGGCTGCACAGCTCTTGCACTTTCCAAGCTTCCACAGGCAGCTGCAAAACATGTCTCAGGCTGGTTCTCAAGATGCTAATCATTTCTTGCCAGTACAGATTCCTCTGTCTCTAGCCAGTGGCTTCCAGTCACCCATCCAAGGCGAGACCTGACTGATCCTGATTTATGTAAGCTCTAAAAGGTTTGCAAACTCTCTAGCTGGCTAAAGAGCAGGGCACAAGACCTTTAACTATACAGGCGTGCTCCAGTATCTGTGGGGGTTCTGTTCTGTAATCCCTGTGGTTAGCTGAAACTGCAGATACTGGGACACCTCCGCCCTCTGGAGATGAGAGGAGCTTTGCTCCCCTTGCCTTCCAAAGGTCTTCTGAGCCCTGCAGAGGCAATTGTAGCTGCCTGCGGCCTCTGTGGGGCTCAGAATGGCTGTTCGGCAAAGTGCTCTGCACTGCTCAGAAGACCCTCTGGAGGTGAGGGGAGCAGTGCTCCCCTTGTCTTCAGAGGGTGCAGGGGGTGTGGGGGGCCCTCCTGCATCAGTGGTTAAGTCAAACCGCAGATATGCACCCCCCCCCCTGCATAACTAAATACACAAACATGTAGCCAATTAACATTGATCTCTTAGGGCCAGTATTATTTGGACCTAGCAGCCTACACGGAATTCTCCTATCTGCAGTTGGTCAGCTGAAGTTTCTGAACTGTCTTTAAAGGCAACCCCACATGGCATGCATTATGGTAGTAGTCAGTTTAGAAGCTACCAGGACATTTGGCCATTTCAGACGTTGCACAAAACCAGATTCAATTTTGCCTTCCTGTGATGTCCTGAGGGGAGGGATACTTTTTTAGCACCTACCCTTCTTCTTCCCTTCCACATAAGAAGGAGAAATAATTCTACTTCTGATTTGGGTTTAGAAGAACCCAGGATTGACCATAACATCCACAACATGGTTTACTCTAACCATGGCTTCAGAAAAACTAGAACCTTAACTGTCTGAGGACCCAATCCTACCCAACTTTCCAGCTCCAGTGTAGCCACAATGCAGCCCTGTGGTAATGGAACACATGTTCCCATACCTTGAAAAGGCCCCAGTGACTGCCCCTCCACCACAGGAAGCAGTGCACACCCCACTGGCACAACAGCACCAGCTCTGGAAAATTGGATAGGATTTAGACCTGAATCCTGGTTTTGTGTGAATTCTGTACTGGCCATTGATTATGGAGGCAAGATCTGGATCAGTGAAGAAAGGGTATATCGGGGGCACCAGACCAAACTGTAAGAAGACTCCTCATCACTGCTGCACCAATAACATCACTCTTAAGAGCCAGCTCAGGACATTTGTCTTGTGCACATTTGTATATATTATGAGCGCTGGCTCTTGCAGAAGGATCATTTAACCTTGAAACACATCTAGTGGCTAATACATGCAATAATGTTTAGAATGGACAGTATTTTCCTTATGGTTGCCAACTTTTCAAGCAGTTTGCAGTTACACCTTTAACAACACAGGTTTGTTGATCAGGTAACTGCTTATCTCCATAGAGCATCACTTACTGATTTCTGCACATTCCGCTGTTGTTAAAGGAATGAGACGGGGTTGTCAGCTGGCAATCCACTTCACCTTCTCCTCATTTGTTCCCCATAATTCATATGATGGACTGTCCTAAGCTAGATGTAGGTAATCATAGGCACCTGTCTTCTGCAAAGTAGGTAACTTTGTTCAGGGTCCTTCATTTTGCATCATTCAAAAATGAAAAAATTAAATAACATCCCTTCTTCCTAATGCAGCAGGCCAGAGTCCAAGCTATTCTTGAACCCAGCATGGACATCATGCCCTCTACCACTGTGATCATGCTTTACACTTTAGAAATCCTTATCCATGCCTGACCAATCCCTGAGTTATGAGATTTTATATGCTTCATATCAGGTCTGGCTCTTCCATCAGGCCCACTAAAGTGGTTGCCTCAGGTGGAGGGTAACCCATCTTCACCTGCTTACTTGCCTCCACTGTTCCCCCTTTTCTTTCTATTCACTATATTGAAAAGGAAGAGGGGGACAGACACTATCTCCCGATCGTGTCTGATCTTGGAAGCTAAGCAGAGTTGGGCCTGGTTAGTACTTGGATGGGAGACCGCCTGGGAATACTGGGTGCTGTAGGCTTATACCATAGTCTTTCGAGACTGAAGGTTGCCAACCATGATGAACAGTAGTCAACAACTTCTGCAAGAGATAATGATGTTGTTTGGAAGATATTGTTTTGTGCGAGGTAAATGGGTCAGTATTTCAGGCATGCCTGGAGTGTGAAAACCACAGGCTCAGTAACTGCCTCGCCTACAATGACTGGCACATCTAAGATACTGCCACTGATATTTAACTTGTCAAACATGATTTGCATGCACCTTCCTTCCAGTTAAAAACAAATTGTGTGTTTAATCCTTCAAAATGCATTCAGTGAGTGTCAGAGAGAATTTTGATTCTTTTTTCTCAACATTTTAATTCATTTTCCTCTTTCTTTTTTCTAGTGATCTGTCTAGCCTGTTGTCTGATTTCTATTATCCTACACTGTCACAATTTTATTCATTTGTGTGGCTTGTTAATCATTTACCTTTAAGGTTCACTTAGTTATTTAACTGCTGTTCAATAGTTTATTTTGCATTTTCAGAGGTAATCTGTTCCCCTCCTTGCCTCCACTGCTCCTCCTTCTCCTTCCTTCTCCTTCTCTCTCCCTCTGAAGTGAAAAGGAAGATGAGGACAAAGAGGGGGACCTAGAGGAAGAGGAAATGTAGAGGGGAGTAGAGTCCTCAACTAAGACAGCACTAGGCAGGATCTTAGACTTTTCACCTGTGTCTTCAGCAAGAGTGGCTTTCTGTATAGTTCCTTGTCAATCCACGCAACAGGAGATGATTGCAACTTCAAGCAAGGGAGGGGGTTAGGTAAATCAAGTTTTTCCAGTTTTGCAGTTTGCAATGACATTTGTTAGTGAATAAGTATTAAATGTAAATCAACTTGAGCAATACTAATATAACAATCCGCATAATAGAACACACAAAATAAAGCATTCTGGCATTAATAAGAGCCAACATCTAGATGTGTTCACTTTTCTAAAATCTCTGTGTCCTTCTGGGAAACTATTCTAAAATGCTACCCCCAATATAGCATTCAATTTTAGTATTTTAGAATGATAACCTGCTTTGCTTTGCATTAAAGGAGGTAATGCAGTAATTTATTATCTCCTCATCCTAATAATAACCCAGTAGGTTATGTCTCTGTCAATTGCAGGCACATAACCTCTGCTAACTGAGTAAGAGGCACTTTTTCAAGTGGGTGCTCCTCTTTTTTTAGCAGGGGGAGAGTAACTGGCCCTTCTCACCCCAGCAGTGTCTTTTCTAGTGGCTGCCTGCTGGTGTCTTTTTAGATTGTGAGCCCTGTTGGGACAGGGAGCCATTAATTATTTGATTTTTCTCTGTAAACCGCTTTGTGAACTTTTTGTTGAAAAGCGGTATATAAATACTGTTAATAATAATAATAATAACTTCAATGTATCTCTCATATCACTGGATGCTATTATTGCACCCACCTCTTCCCCGAGTTATTCACTTGTGTGCCTTCTATCATCTAGAGCCAGTGTGGTGTCAATGGTTAGAGTGATGGACCATGAAGTTAACTAGGGGCCCAGTCCCAGCGCAGATGCAGCTGTGCTCACAGGGTGTGTGCTGCATCCTGTAGTGGAGGGGCAGTCACAGAGGCCTCCTCAAGGTACGGGAGTTACCTTGGGGAATGTTTGTTCCCAAAAAGGGAATGTTTGTTTCCTAACCTCAGGGCTGCATTGCGGCTGCATCAGTGCTGGAAAGTTGGATAGGAATGGGCCCTAGGTGACCTTGGACCAGCCTAAACTCATCTATCACACAGGGTTTTTATGAGCACAGTGTAGGAGAAGGGAGAACCATGTGTGCCCCTCAGAGCTCATTGAAGGAAGGATAGGATGAAACTGTAGTGCTTGAAGCCCTTTTCATACCCTTTTTTCACCTTCTTGTTTCATGTGGCTTTAGTAGATCAGAGGATCCTCTCAGTTACTTCACTAGGGAAAGAGAGCCCGAGAACCCTTCATGTTTAAGGAGCCAGTTTTTTAGCATTCCTTGTGCTATTCCATCCTTTACTGATTGTGTTTGCTTTTATTGTACAGATACAGTGCTATTGTATAGATGCAATACTATACAAAATAGATGTACAATCTATACAAAATAGATGTATAGATGACTGCAGTGGTATCATTAGGGAGGGGTAGAGGGTGCAGAACACACCAAGTGACACCCTCAAGGGAGTAATACTAAGGGAGTGGCCAAAATTTTGGAGACCTTTTGGAAAATATTTATTTATGAATAATTGTATTTATTCATACATAATATGTATGTATGAATAGTTGTATAATTGGAAAGGTAGTGTCATACATACATAATATGTATGTATGAATAATTGTATAATTGGAAAGGTAGTGTCATGCAGAATGTAATGAAACAAACCCTATTGAATTATCTGTATTCTATCAAATGTTATGGTAATTACCCAGAAAAATAAATACAACTGCTTTCTGTAAGAAAAAGTAAATTTCTGTATCTCAAATCTGACCAATGAGACTGATTGCACCTCGAGCCAATGAGGTGTTTTTATGACATAGTGGAGAACCAATAAGATGTTAGTATGAGTCAGCTCTCATTTCCGTGTATCAGAGCTAATACTAGAATTCTTATTCAGTTGTGTAAGTGTCATCAAGATGGCCACTGGTTTTTTGTTGGTTACTGATCTGTTGGGTGACCTGTACTGTTGTGCATTAAACTAAACTAAAGATAAAAATAAAATAAAGATGGTCTAGGAGGATTTCTTGCTACAGGCAGGGGGCTGGACTAGATGACCTATTAGGTACCTTCCAGCTCTATGATTCTACGAAACAAATAAAAAAATAAAGTTAATGGGGGTAACACCTACCCTAGTGATGCCACTGCATTTATGTTGTGAGTATGATGTTGTAATTTGTTCTGTATGGTCTGATATGGAAGGAGGTCCATCATGGGGGTGGTGCAATGAGCTCTTGCATCAGGTGACATAAAGCTTAGGGACACCTCTGGGTACAATGTCATCTATCAGTTGGTTGGCAACCTTCAGTCTCGAAAGACTATGGTATAAGCCTACAGCACCTGGTTTTCCCAGGCAATCTCCCATCCAAGTACTAACCAGGCCTGACCCTGCTTAGCTTTCAAGATTAGACAAGATTGGGCATGCGCGGGGTAACAGTTGTCATCTATCAGTTAGGTCCTATCAGGGTTGCCATGTCTTGATTGCTGTCTGACAGATAAAACCCAGCAGGTTCATCTTTCCCAGTTCACAGTATGGTGGGGAGAGCTTCTCAAGATGAATTTCTGGTTGCCATGCAGCTGTTAAAAGTGCAGTGCTCTAGCATGGGAAGAGATTGAAGTTCTTTTCATGTGCCTCACCAGGATGAGCAAAGATCCATCCTCCTCCTTTTCTGACAGAGCCTTCTTTGATTTGAGGAGGAGAAATGTAGCATGTTTCAATTCCTTTCTCCATTTCTTTGTTACAAATAACTGCAAATATTGCATTATTATTATTATTATTATTATTATCATCATCATCATCATCATCTATTGAACTTTCTATTAACATGAAGCTGTTAAAAGCACCAGAGTAAAAAGGGAAGAAGGTGGCAACTCTAAAGATGAAGAAATAAAGGGTTGGAGGGTGTAAATGATGGTTGATTTCTTGCTAAAAACAATAGCATTTTTAGCAATTTAGCAATCCAACACAGACTTATGTTCAGGCCGTTTCAGTATAACTAACCATATTTAGGAGTACAGGAAAAAAAAATTAATGCATTCAGTTGGTTTGAATCTTATGCAAGGGTTGCATTTCAGAGTCTGTGTAAAGCTAAAATAGCGTATTCAGGTGAATGTCATTTAGTGACGTTCCGATCAGCGACAGATCGCATATATGGCAATCCGTAGTTGATCCCGTGCTTCCCTACCCAAAGCTTTCAGAGCGAGGGGAGCTGTGTTCCCCTCATCTCCTGAGGCTTTTCTGAGCACCACGGAAGCTCCGTGCATCTGCCCGCAGACTCTGTGAAGCTCAGAATGACAATTTCAGTCAAAAATAAATGCAACTTCCGGTTTCTGGGCTTCTCCAGGCCTCAGAATGCCTTATAATGCATAAAAACCTCACTTCTGGTTTCCCTCAGGAAACTGGAAGTTGTGTATGTGTGTGTTGGCCGCAATGGCCATTCTGAGCCCTGCAGTTAGAAAAGCCTCCAGAGGTGAGGGGAGCATAGCTTAGAAAAGAAATAGAAAAAGAAGAAGAAAATAGAAATAGGAAAGAAGAAGAAAATAATTTAAATCATGTTGAGAGGTGACATATTAGATTGAGGCTTGCAAGCTATCCATTAATTTCCATTTTTCCTGCTTTTCTCCTCCTTGTCTTCCAAGGTTCATTGCTGACTCTGACTTGCCTGTCTCATCAGGCTATCTGCCAAGTGATTGGGAACGTCAGCTCAGCAGTCTCATTCCACAAGAATCTCACTCTGGACACAAACTGGACAGTGACAGTAGAAGACAAATATGGCTTCTTCATTGGCTTGGCCTTGGCTGTCTTCTCAAGCTTCCTCATTGGCAGCAGTGTCATCCTCAAGAAGAAAGGACTGCGACGATTGGTGGAGAAAGGAGGCACCAGAGCAGGTATGATTTCATTGGCTAGGGAAGTATGGATAGAGGGTTTTTTTCTGAAAGACTGATGCCAGTATTTGATAAGCTAATGAACAATAAAATCTCAGTTACTCTTCCTTTTCTAATCTTCTGTAATGATTCTGGAACTATGAGTAATTGTTCCAGAATCGTTTCAGAAGATTAGAAAAGGATTAATTGTTCAGTGAGTCAACCAGGATTTCAAAACTGTAGTCCACGTTTGCTCAGGAAAAACAGCAACTAAACAAAATTACTTATTTCAGGGGTGCCCAAACCCAGGCCCTGGGGCCACTTGCAGCCCTTGAGGCCTCTCAATGCGGCCCTCAGGGAACCCCCAGTCTCCAATGAGCCTCTGGCCCTCCAGAGATTTGTTGGAGCCCACACTGGCCCAACGCAACTGCTCTCAGTGTGAGGGTGACTGTTTGACCTCTCATGTGAGCTGTGGGATGAGGGTTCCCTCCACTGCTTGTTGTTTCATGTCTGTGATGCAGTAGTGGCAGCAAAGGAAAGGCTAGCCTTGCTTTGTGCAAGGCCTTTTGTAGGCCTTGAGCTATTGCAAGACCTTCGTTCATTCATGTAAGTTCATCTTTAATATAGTCATTTACATAAACTTATGTAAATTTACTCAAATTTTAAATGTAAATTAATTCTTTCCCCCCCCCCCGGCCCCTGCCACAGTGTCAGAGAGACGATGTGGCTCTCCTGCCAAAAACTTTGGACACCCGTGACTTATTTCAACAAACCCCACAGATTTCCAAGTGATCAACTTGGCTATTTCATCTCCAACTTGGATCCAACAAGGAGCATTGGATCTGGCGTAGCAGGGCACTGCTGGTCCCACTCCCTTCCTGCCTCAGTTCCTCCCCCTCGCCTTGTGCTCCTGCCACCCAGTGGCGTAGCTAAGGAGGTGCAGGGGATAGCAGTGGCACAGGGCATCAAGCTTTAGGGGGGGCAACAAGCTGAGCTTGACACTAGTGACCAAAATTATGAAAATCTTGGGTATGTATGAATAATACCATCATGTTACATATCGTTGGAAAGGTAATTTAATGCAGAATGCAGTGCAACAAACTGAACTGGAATATCTGTATTCTATCAAAAGTTATGGCCAATTAAGCAGAAAATGAAAACACAACTGCCTTGTGGAATAGAAAGTGATTTGCTTAACTCCAAACTGACCTATGGGACTGATTGTTCTGAGTGCCAATGAGATGTTATTATGATACAGCATGGAACCAATAACTTTTTATTTATTTACTTAATTAAATTTGATTTTGTCATGTGGGGGGGGGGGCTGCATAATCTTCTTTGACACCAGGTAGCAGATATATGCCTTAGCTATGCCACTGACTGGGGGGAGGAAGCAGAGCAAGTGAGTGGTGAGCTGCTGGGGGGAGCAGGTGGTTTCCTCCCCATTTTCACTTTTTAAAAAGCCCGGGCGTGATGTCACTTCTGGTTGTGACATCACTTCTGGGGCAACATTTTGAACTTGGCACCGTGCTACATGATCATTAGCTACGCCACTGCCGCCGCCCAGTCCCCATCCTGGAATGCCTCAAGCCCACCTGCCCCCACCCTGATGAACTTTACTGCTGCCTGGAGCTCTTCCCTCGCTCCGGGCATCTGTCCTGTGCTGGGCTCAGTACTGATTGGCACTGGGCTGGCACCATCGGTCCCTACATGGAGGGTGTCATGAACATGCTTTACAACATGTTTACAACATCCAGCACCAGCAATACCATCCTACTGCCAGCACTAAAGAGTTCAGGACTGGGCTCCTGAGACTACATTTTTTCATGCTGACAGAGAGAAGTATAACATTTCTGGTCACTAGGAGTTCTGATAAACATCTGTCCCCTTTTCTCAACCTGTGGTTTTGGCAGTTATTCTGCAACTGAGCTATTTCACCACGCTTGTGGGTTTTATCCTGATTATACATATTTCCAAACTATCTTTGGCCCTACAAGCCTTCAAGCGTCAAGCCTCCTTGAACAAATTCATTATAACTGAAACCTAGCACAACAGTTGTATTGCTGCCTTTCCAATAATATTACTTTTTGTAATCCCTGCAAAATGAGATCTGGCTTCTGACAGTGAATTTGTCAGTTAAAGTTGGTCTATTAATTTGTATGCCCCTTTGGGAAAAGTGTGGCATAAATAAATAGTAAACCATGATATGGTGGACATGCGTGTGTGAGCTAACTCAGCCTATGGAATCTAAGCCCCTGTTTAGCCACAGAGAACTACAGCTCTTACAGGGCCATGAGTTTGGGACAAGGCTGTTCCACCCCATATCTACCCATCTAATCTCTCCATCTAGGTTCTCCTGCTGGAGCTGTTGCCATGGTATATGCTACCTCCCTCTTTCTTGCATGTTAACATTCCTATGAGTCAGACATGCACTGATAGGTGGAGCTTCCTGGTCTGTTACAATACATTGCAATATGTGACCTTTTCTGCTTCCATTACAACACTGGGAGGGAATCAGGGCATTGATATATAGCCACTGATAATCTCACCCAGTATTTCCGCATCACACACTTTTCACTGGCTGCATTTTTCAGTGTTATAAACTGAAAAATAGACACTTCTGTTCTTGCAGTTCATAACACTGAAAAATGAGGCTGATGAAAAATGCATGATGTGGAAACAGTGAGTGAGATGACCTGTGGATACATTTGATACATGACAGTGAATGTAATGATAAACCTGTGTTCAGTTGGCTATCAGTTAATGTGATTTAACTATCTCTGGTGATACAAGTCGCTAAGTAGATAGTCATATGAGTGAGCTCCTCATTTTTTATGAAATTTATTGATATTATTATCATTGTTAATATTGTTCTGCTTCTCAGCAAATTGTTGTCAGAGCAGTGTACGTAGCAAAAGGGATGAGAAGACGCTTTCCTGTCCCAGAGGGGCTCACATTTGAAAAAGGAGCACAAGGAAGAAATCAGCAGCAGCCATTTAGGATCACCAGTTACGGTTGCAGCTAAATATAAGGCTGCAATCCTAACTAATTTTCCAGCACTGACGTAAGGGCAATGTAACTCCGAGGTAAGAGAACAAACATTGCCCTACCTTCAGGAGGCCTCCATGACTACCCCTCAACTGCAGGATGCAGCACATGCCCCACTGGCATAGCTATGCCAGTGCTAGAAAGTTGGTTAGGATTGCACCCTAAAAGAGGCCCTATTTTCAAAGGTACCTCTTGTCCACTTGGTCTGGAAGGGACTGAGGGCCCAATGCTATCCAACTTTCCATTGCCAGCCCAGCTGCAATGCAGCCTCGAGGAAAGGAAACAAATGTTCCCTTACATGGAATAGGCCTCCATGATTGCCCGCTCGCTGCAGGATGCCATGCATGCCCTATTAGTATAGCTGCACTGGTGCTGGAAAATTTGATAGGATTTGGCCCTGAATTGTTGGCATGTGTTTAATAGATTTTCGTTAAGGCTCTTGATGGGGGAAAAAGAGAGATTGTGTTATCTGACTCAGCACAATCTAGGTGCATTGCTACTCAGAAGAAAACACAGTTGAGTGTAATGAAACTTACTACTATAGACTGTAAGAAAAATAGAATTGCAGCCTTAGGCTATGCATGTTAAAAACCAGATATTCACAAGGACTCCATTGTCAGTCAGTGAACAGAGGCATTTGCTCTCCCTCAGCTAACTATAAAACAGCCACGTCTTTAAAGGTGATTCTTTGCCCTGTTCGCAGTGGCTATGCAATATTAACACAGCGTTGCTAAATAAATAGTATGCAGTATTGCTAAACAAATAGTACTGTATTAGACAAGTCAGAGGTGTAGCTAACCTCACAAACATTTTTTTCTTTACAATCTACAACCTCAGCAAAGGACATGTAAATTAGATCATTTGTTGTATGAATTACCTCAAGGGATCAGATGGTTACTTATGAGGCTCAGGGAGTAGGAAAAAATTGCTACAGGTTTTACAACCACCATGGAATTCAATTATACCCCTCTGCTGCATGTATCTAAGAACGGAAGCACCTCCTTTTGGGAGACACTAGAGACATGGGACAAGATAAGACAAAAGCAAATGCTTGTAAAATGGCCTCTTCCTAAGGTGGATGAATTCTTTTAAGGCTTCCTTGTTCCTCCTTCAAAAACAGTTGACACATACTTTCCACCAGAGCATCTGACATGGTGGAACTGACACCAGACTACTTTTCCTTGTCTCCTTACTGGTGGGCTTTCTTTTAAAAGCTTGTTGGATTTGATTGTGGAATGTCCTCGGGTATTTTCTCTGCAGTTTCTCTACATGAGGAACCATCAGCTTATGTTTGCACTTAAAATCTCATCTCATGTTACAGTGTTCTGCAAGGAGATACTTCTTCAGAGGACTGAGTATGAAACCTATATCTAGATCACATAGTTTCACAATTGCATGTGTGGGTGGGTTGTTTACTGCATGACAGATGCATACTGATGTTAGTCTAGTGTCATTTTACATGTCTGAGGAGCAAAATCTCATGTATCATTATTGTAGTGTGTGACCAACACAAAGGTTCCATGTTATCTGAAGCTGTAACATTTGAGTTAGCACTTGAGGTGGAAGCATTCGGAATAGAAAATCTATAACCCAACAGAACATGAGTAAGGTCCCACGTTCACCTGTAGCATATCCAATTATAAAAGGATCAGTGGTCAGAACTGCAAATTGCTCCACTTGAAAACTTGGAAACCTGTTTGAGTTTGTGTGAGCAATGCTTGGCTACACAGACTGATCGGTGAGCTCATTGTTAGCCAGCTTCCCACACTCAAAGCTTGTAGAGCACGGATTCTTAATCAGGGGTGGCCGTACTCCTTGGGGGAGGGGAACCAAATGATGGGGGTATGAGACTCAATCTCTGAACAAGTTAAAAAATTGTTAGATTGGATTATTTAAAGATGTTGTTAGAATAGATTAACTATCATCATTATCAATATGGACCGAGGCATTCTGACACAAGTCCAAGGAGAGCAGAGCATCTTGAAGCTGCTTGAAGCTACCTGGGAATGAGGATTGGGATCCGGCATAACTTCTGGGTTCCAGCCTTGCATCCTCACCCACCCACCCCTGGGGCCACCCACCCTCCCCCCACCTCGGAATGCCTCTCTTCCGCCTTCTCCCTGCCCAACCCAGAGCCATGAATTAATCTGGCCCTGTTTTAAGTCAGGTCAATAGCCCCACTCTTTGTTGTGTGTGAAACAAGTTCAAATTCCTAGATTATTTTCAACCAGTCATGCAATCTAGCTATTTGCTCTTTTTATCTTAATTTAGACTGTATGCATTTTTCCTTTTTTTTTCTTTTTCTTTTTAATGATCTTGAAATGTGTGTGTTTTGCTTTTCCAGGGGATGGAGGTCATGGCTACCTAAAGGACTGGTTGTGGTGGGCTGGTTTGCTTACCAGTAAGTATGATAATTTGCACCGGCCTTGATTTATACTTGCTCAAATGCTTAACCTTCATGATCCAAGACAATATGATACCTATTCGTTTCCCCGTTCTGTATGCCGATCCCGCAAAGTGTGAAGCGGGATCAAGCTTTGTTTTGTCGGCCGGGAACACAAGAGCCTCCTCCCCTGAAAGGGTATTGGATAGGGACTGGGAGCTGGGTGGGCCCAGAGGGTTCTTAGGGCACCAGCGCCTGGCCCTCTTCCGCTTTTGCATGTGGGCACGGTGCTGACTCCCACCCGCCCATCCCTAGAGCAGTCTGAGTTTTTACTGGTCGCCGTTTGGGGCCGGGTAGGAATTTTCTGCTATCTGCCAAGATTGGCAGGCAGTTTTTCACCTACCCCAGACTGCCGGGGGTTAAAGGGTTCCCCTTTCCTACTATCCCTGGTCACTTTATGGCAGGTGGTGCGGGGTAGAAGGTGTGAGCTAGACTTTGGGGTGCACCTTCAGGCAGCTTAAGCAGGGCAGAACCCATTTTCAGTCCTCAGGGCCCCAGCGGCATGAGGGCTAGGACGGGTCCCTGAATGGGACTGCAGGGCCACCTCAGAGGCTCAGCGGCTTGAGGTGGCATTGCTTGCAGTCCGGCTGCCTCACCCCTTCACGGGGTGAAGACCTGGATAAGCTGCGCCGCCTGTAATGGGGCCTGGCTTGGAGTCGGGTGCATGCCCAACTTGGGGGACAGATACGATTCTGGTGCCTTCCGAGGGTCCGGCCTCCGCACCACAGGTGCTTTGCTGCCCCTGCATCTGCAGGTCTCTCTCTGCCTCTCCGATAATATATTACTTGGTAATAAAGTGGCCCTTTCTCCTAGCTCAAGTTGTCTCGAGTGTTCATTGGGGCGTGCACAAACAAAGAGCTACTTCCTACATTGCTGATATCCACATAGGCCAAATAAAACTGTTGGACTTCTCATAACGGCTGAGAATGGCATGGAATGCATCTGTGTGATTAAGATGAAATGGAAACGTCTTTCAGATGCTTTCACCATTGCTTGGAGCACTGCCACAGAAAATCAATTTTCTGCTGTTCTGTGAGGGAGGAGGAGAACTGGAGAGTGTGAAGCCCTCCCCAAATTTCCCCTTTCTTAGCTTTGGTCTCTGGGTTTTAATGCTCTTTTTAAGTGGGCCAAACTCATGGTATGGAATGCAGACAAAGCTAGCAAGACAACTGAACAGGACTGATACTTCTTGCAATTAAACTTTTTTTTTATTCTTGCTCTCTTTGCTCAGTGGGTGGAGGAGAAGCTGCCAACTTTGCTGCTTATGCCTTTGCAGCTGCAACTATTGTTACTCCACTCGGCGCACTGAGTGTGCTCATAAGGTAATTTCTTCCCATTTCTCCTTTGTCCTCCCATATTTATTTTGAGTCTCAAGTCCTCCGGATGGTAGGAATGAAGTTTGCCATGCAAACAGAAAAATGCCTTGATGACATTCTCCTGATAAACAGACAGCTGGAGATTTATTTCAGCCCTGCATTTTGCACATGGCCAAGCTTACTATGGTTCTTTTTGACATTGGGATGACTTGCTATCCAGCATTCATTTAGAGCAGTGGCTCCCAACATTTTTTCTCTTGTGAACCCCTTGGCAGCCCATTCCCATAAATTGTACCCCTCATATTAGAAAGTGTTTGTGATTAATATAAATGCTGTTATTTTATATTTATGTTTTCAACTACTGATCCATATCTGGTAATACACAATTTGATGACCCACAAGTAGCAGTTGGTGGGATACTTGCAGCCAGCTAACTGCCTTCCTTCCTGCCTTGCCAGCCCCGTGAGACATTATAATACAGACCTGCCTTTCCTTACCATTATTTAATTCTTTTTTTAGTATCCCTAAAGGTCCTGGCAAGTACCCCCTGGGGGTACACATATCCCAGGTTGGGAACCACTGATTTAGAGATATACACTGTGTATTATTTTTACACTTTTTTCTATTCTTAAAATAGAGAGTTGTTCCCTTTTTCTTGGAATACACTACCATCAAAATGTAATCAATCATATTACTGGAATGTATTTAGGGGTGAAGGCTGTAGCTCTCCTAGTAGAGACAGTGTTCAGTTAGAAAGTTACTTCCTATTTGAAATCTCAAAATACTGTATATACTTCTGAACTTTTTTCTTTCTTCTCTGAAAGGAAGTTTCCAAACATCTATAATTGTGTTTTTACTTTGCTTCTATGATTTTTGCCATTTTGCCTCTGATCTGGTTTCTCTAAATGTATCATCTCAAAGCAGTTTCCTTTTCTTTCTCTATTCTGTGCAGTGCAATTTTGTCTTCCTATCTGCTTGGAGAACGGCTCAATCTCTTAGGCAAACTAGGTTGCCTGCTCAGCATTGTGGGTAGTACAGTTCTCGTGATTCATGCTCCTGAGGAAGAGGAGGTCACCACTCTAAATGAAATGGCTTCTAAGCTGAAAGAACCAGGTAATCATGAGGGCAGGGCATCAAATGTTTAAAAGTGTTGCTTTTTGGCTGAAAACCTAATTTTACCTCAGAATGCCAGACGCATTTTATCAGCTGCTTCTCTAAAATGAGACGTAGAGATGGCAGAGAAATTAAATTAGTTCTTTGCACCTGTCTTCATGGCAGAAGACCTCAGGCAGATACCACTGCCCGAACGGCCCCTCCTGACCAAGGAATTAAGTCAGATAGTTAAAAAAGAAGATGTTTCAGTCTTAATTGACAAATTAAAGATAAATAAGTCACCTGGCCCTGATGGCATCCACCCAAGAGTTATTAAGGAATTGAAGAATGAAGTTGCTGATCTCTTGACTAAAATATGCAACTTGTCCCTCAAAACGGCCAGGGTGCCAGAAGATTGGAGGATAGCAATTGTCACACCTATCTTTAAAAAGGGAAAGAGGGGGGACCTGGGAAACTATAGGCCAGTCAGCCTAACATCTATACCGGGTAAGATTGTGGAATGCCTCATCAAAGATAGCATCTCAAAACACATAGACGAACAGGCCTTGCTGAAGGAGAATCAGCATGGCTTCTGTAAGGGTAAGTCTTGCCTCACGAACCTTATAGAATTCTTTGAAAAGGTCAACAGGCATATGGATGCGGGAGAACCTGTAGACATTATATATCTGGACTTTCAGAAGGCATTTGACACGGTCCCTCACCAAAGGCTAGTAAAAAAACACAGTCAGGGAATTAGAAGACAGGTCCTCTCATGGATTGGGAATTGGTTGAAGACCAGGAAACAGAGAGTGGGTGTCAATGGGCAATTTTCACAATGGAGAGAGGTGAAAAGCGGTGTGCCCCAAGGATCTGTCCTGGGACTGGTGCTCTTCAACCTCTTCATAAATGACCTGGAGACAGGATTGAGCAGTGAGGTGGCAAAGTTTGCAGACGACACCAAATTTTTCCGAGTGGTGAAGAACAGAAGTGATTGTGAGGAGCTCCAGAAGGATCTCTCCAGACTGGCAGAATGGGCAGCAAAATGGCAGATGAACTTCAATGTCAGTAAGTGTAAGGTCATGCACATTGGGGCAAAAAATCAAAACTTCACAGGCTAATGGGTTCTGGGCTGTCTGTGACAGATCAGGAGAGAGAACTTGGGGTGGTGGTGGACAGGTTGATGAAAGTGTCGACCCAATGTGCAGCGGCAGTAAAGAAGGCCAATTCTATAGTTGGGATCATTAGAAAAGGTATTGAGAACAAAACGGCTAATATTATAATGCCGTTGTACAAATCGATGGTAAGGCCACACCTGGAGTATTGTGTCCAGTTCTGGTCGCCGCATTTCAAAAAAGACATAGTGGAAATGGAAAAGGTGCAAAAGAGAGTGACTAAGATGATTACTGGGCTGGGGCATCTTCCTTATGAGGAAAGGCTACAGCATTTGGGCCTCTTCAGCCTAGAAAAGAGGCGTCTGAGGAGGGACATGACTGAGACATACAAAATTATGCAGGGGATGGACAGAGTGGATAGAGAGATGCTCTTTACACTCTCACATAACACCAGAACCAGGGGACATCCACTAAAATTGAGTGTTGGAAGAGTTAGGACAGACAAAAGAAAATATTTCTTTACTCAGCATGTGGTTGATCTATGGAACTCCTTGCCACAGAATGTGGTGATGGCGTCTGGCCTGGACGCCTTTAAAAGGGGATTGGACAAGTTTCTGGAGGAAAAATCCATTACGGGTTACAAGCCATGATGTGTATGTGCAACCTCCTGATTTTAGAAATGGGTTATGTCAGAATGCCAGATGCAAGGGAGGGCACCAGGATGAGGTCTCTTGTTATCTGGTGTGCTCCCTGGGGCATTTGGTGGGCCGCTGTGAGATACAGGAAGCTGAACTAGATGGGCCTATGGCCTGATCCAGTGGGGCTGTTCTTATGTTCTTATAGTCCTATGTGTTTGAATGGCATCATCATGTCAAGCTCTGACATGTATTGAACTAATCCTGTTGGTTGACTGATTTGCCACAGACAGATTACCTCCTGATCTTTTCTTACCTTTCAGGTTTCCTTGTTTATGCTGCTATTCTTCTTGGGATCTGCCTGATTCTGATTATCTTCCTAGCACCACGTTATGGCCAAACTAATATTCTTGTCTACCTCACCATCTGCTCTGTGATTGGGGCCTTTTCAGTCTCTTCTGTCAAAGGCCTGGGCATTGCCATCAAGGGCTTTTTTGCTCACCGTCCAGTTCTGCGGCATCCACTAACTTGGATCCTTGTCATCACGTTGGTGGCCTCTATTACCACCCAAATTAACTACCTCAATAAGGCTCTGGACATTTTCAACACCTCCATGGTTTTCCCCATCTACTATGTGTTATTTACCACCATTGTCATTGCCACTTCTGTCATCCTGTTTAAGGAGTGGGTCGCCATGTCTGTCGTGAACATTATCGGAACAGTATGTGGATTCCTTACAATAATTTTAGGTGTGTTTTTGCTCCATGCATTCAAAGATATGGACATCAGTTGGAGGAACCTGCCACAAACACTTCAAACGCCTGAGGAGACTCCAGTAATCAAGGATGACAGAAATAACCTAATAGAGCTGGATAATTCTGTCACCATAAGTGACGACAAGTCCAAAGTATTCATGATCTGCAATTGATTCCTACAATAAACAATCCTATAAGCTGCAGGGACTTGAACTAGACAGTATCTCAGTACGTATCTGGAGCAAGAGTTTGCAGTATACAAAACTGCACCATACACAGTTTCTGAACACAGCAACATCATTGACCACAGTGAATGAGCTCCTTCACCACCTTTTTGCTTACTTGATGATTCCTTGTGTCCTTTTCACTCTTTGGAATTCTATGGTACTTTTTGTATGGAATCAGCATGCCTTATATGTCTGTGCCAGGACAATAGGTAGGTCATCGTGTAATATTTGAGGAAATTTGGTTCCTTCCCAAGACCTGAAGCTGCTTCTAGGACCTGGCGTAAGCCATCTGAAAAGAATACAACCCACAAAAGATCTCTTCAAGCGGATAAAAGCCAGAAATAAGCTATTTCCTCTGATTACATGATCTGCTTCTAGGAGCATGAAAGAAAAAGTGCTGGTTTGCAGACCTTATTTGGTTCTTTTAGGTCAAGGAAGGCATTACTTTTTGATGGATCTGATGCCTCATTGTAAGCTGTTTGGCACCTTGTCAACCTTGCATACCCAACTCTGGAATGTTCTGTTTCTCAAATGCCAACTATGTCAGGGGTGTGCTAGAACAGGGGTGTCAAACATAAGGCCTGGGGGCCAGATGCGACCCACAGAAGCTTTTTATCTGGTCCTCGGGCTCTCAGCTGCTGACTAGTGCTGAGGTGTTGCTGCTGAAAGGGCAGCCCGGATGCTAATTAGGCTCTGCCATATCTTGAAATACAATCAAGACTTGCATATTTTCTCTTTGATCATTTGAAGCTACCATGTTCAAGTGAGAAGTGCTTATTTCTGGTTATGACCTGTTTAATGACATCACTTCCTGCCTCGTGACATAACTTCTGGCTGTCAACAGGTGTCATAAATGCCATTTGGCCTGCTGTATGAAATGAGTTTGACACCCCTGTGCTAGAATGCTCCTCCCTGACACACTCGAAAAGTGATTCTCATGATCCAATTTTGGGTAGGTTGTGAAATTGACAGGGCAAATTAGACTATGTGCATCAAGAGTTAAGCAACCTGCTACTTGAGAGGGAGCACAGCTACTCAAACACCATTATAGTCACAGAGGCTGGAGCGGCTGGTAAAGTGAAGCTTTTTATTTTTAAGTGGGCCCTGATGTTAAAAAGTTTGGGAACCACTGCACTAGAGAATTTCCTCATGCAGGAAAGTGTTCAATCATGAGACACCCCCCCCCTTGTATTCCAGTATGATACAAACCCAGTAAGACTGTACCATTTCCTTTCTTACCGTGTCGTAGGACATCCACATCATTGTCCTCTTGGGCTTCTGTTACTGTAAATAGTTTTGCTTCAATTGTTGGAGTTAATATGTTAATTATATTGATTGATACTGGTCTGACAGATGCTGCAGATGAGTCCTCCAGTGCCAATGAATAGGAATGCGCTTTAGTAGTTAGATTTCAGAATGCCTATGTAATAATGTCTTGTGTAAAGACATAGTCATGCCAGTGCCAAAATGGAAATTATATTCCATCACTTTTTGGGAAACTAGGAAACAACAACAACAGTATTTATATACCGCAAGGAAACTCTTGGGTTACATGGTGGTATGAAGAGGAGTGACACTGCTGTGGTTCCCAGGCTTCCAGAGAAGGGTGCACTGATCTTCAATAGATCTTATCATAAAAAGGCCTCAGTTAAGGAGCAGAATAACTCCTTGGTTATGTTATGTTATGAACATAACAATAGGATAATAACAACATAACATAATAACACCAAGAGTTATGTTTGGGAATCATGTTCTGCCACATTTTAATGGAATACCTAACAGTATGCAAGAACACCAGTTGTCAGTAAGATCTACAACTTGCAACCATGTTATTTTTTCCTCTTGGATGCCTTTAATAAGGGTGGAAGAAATACTTCTTTCCAATGGTCATGAACTGCATTTTTCCATAGCTATATAGCTATTAGACCCAGATACCTTTGTGTACAGCTCAGATCCCATTTATGAACACAGCAGTGTGAATTGGGATGATGTGTGCCAAACATTTGTGGGATTTACAGTGCGATGACAGGTGAATGAGGCTGAAGTAAAGTTCTCTGTAACAGGCAAACATCTTTGACTGTGGGAAACTCAACAGGCTTCCGAGCTGAATTTTTCAAAAATTAGTGAAATCTTCATGTCAGCAATGAATCCAGTAAGAGATGTTTTGATTGCTTTTTTTTTTTTTTTTTAATGTACTCTTTAGGTCAGTGGCCTTTAGAAAATGGAGTGGACCTATTTTCCCCCAATCCTCTCTGCCATCCCTTTAACGGGGCTCAGGAGTAAAGGCACAAGACTTGGCTGCCTCAAAGTTCACAAAAGTAGCTGCCATCCAGCTCTTGTGCTCGGCTGAAGAGAAAAAGCAGGCCATGGTGTAGAGTGCCAGCTCCCACTTTATGAAGACCTTGTTCTCCTGCAATGAACAATACTGGGCCAGGCTTAACCCCTGCGCTGTATAGCAAATACTCCATATGGCACGGGCAGCCCAAGCCTGAGCTGCCTATTGCGCCAGAAGCCAAAACGGCTGCCACAGCATCTTGTGTGCAACAGGGCAGCTGCTGGCGGCTCCTCAGGGGAAGGCAAGTAACCCCACAATGGGGCTACTCAATTCTGCGGCAACCCTTGGGCTGTCATAGAATCAAGAGCCTCCTGACACAGAGACTCTGAATGCAGTGCAGCAAAGCTCCACTGGTCCCGCCTCCCTTCCACCCCATTCGCTCCTCGGGCACTCCTCCTCCCTGCCCTCCCCTCCCCCTGCCCTGGAACAGCTCCTCCCTGCCTCCCTTACGCCCCCACCTACCTCTCTGCCACCTGGCAGTTCAGGTGACTGCAGTGCAGTGGAGCCACGGTGGTCCACCGGTGCTAGCCCAGCTGGTGCTACTTTCAGCTAATTGAAAAATCTGTGCCCTTATTGAATCTACTGGGAAGTTTAACTCTGAACTTCCCAGTAGATTCAATAAGGGCACAGATTTTTATCTGATTCAATAAGGGCATTAGCTATGGAAGAAGATGGCACAAGTGCCCAAGTTTAACTCTGAACTTGGGCACTTGTGCCATCTTCTTCCATAGCTAATGGAAGCTAGCTGGTGCTGGGCTAGCTCCAGCGGCTTAAGAACATAAGAACATAAGAACATAAGAACAGCCCCACTGGATCAGGCCATAGGCCCATCTAGTCCAGCTTCCTGTATCTC
The DNA here is from genome assembly GCF_035046505.1 of Tiliqua scincoides. Classification (NCBI taxonomy): domain Eukaryota; kingdom Metazoa; phylum Chordata; class Lepidosauria; order Squamata; family Scincidae; genus Tiliqua; species Tiliqua scincoides. The sequence goes on from NC_089822.1 coordinate 197,907,313, forward strand.
ACAGCGGCCCACCAAATGCCCCAGGGAGCACACCAGGTAACAAGAGACCTCATCCTGGTGCTCTCCCCTACATCTGGCATTCTGACTTAACCCATTCCTAAAATCAGGAGGTTGCGCATACACATCATGGCTTGTACCCCATAATGGATTTTTCCTCCAGAAACTCGTCCAATCCCCTTTTAAAGGCGTCTAGGCTAGACGCCAGCACCACATCCTGTGGCAAGGAGTTCCACAGACCGACCACGCGCTGAGTAAAGAAATATTTTCTTTTGTCTGTCCTAACCCGCCCAACACTCAATTTTAGTGGATGTCCCCTGGTTCTGGTATTATGTGAGAGTGTAAAGAGCATCTCCCTATCCACTCTGTCCATCCCCTGCATAATTTTGTATGTCTCAATCATGTCCCCCCTCAAGCGTCGCTTTTCTAGGCTGAAGAGGCCCAAACGCCGTAGCCTTTCCTCATAAGGAAGGTGCCCCAGCCCCGTAATCATCTTAGTCGCTCTCTTTTGCACCTTTTCCATTTCCACTATGTCTTTTTTGAGATGCGGCGACCAGAACTGGACACAATACTCCAGGTGTGGCCTTACCATCGATTTGTACAACGGCATTATAATACTAACCGTTTTGTTCTCAATACCCTTCCTAATGATCCCAAGCATAGAATTGGCCTTCTTCACTGCCGCCGCACATTGGGTCGACACTTTCATCGACCTGTCCACCACCACCCCAAGATCTCTCTCCTGATCTGTCACAGACAGCTCAGAACCCATCAGCCTATATCTAAAGTTTTGATTTTTTGCCCCAATGTGCATGACTTTACACTTACTGACATTGAAGCGCATCTGCCATTTTGCTGCCCATTCTGCCAGTCTGGAGAGATCCTTCTGGAGCTCCTCACAATCACTTCTGGTCTTTACCACTCGGAAAAGTTTGGTGTCGTCTGCAAACTTAGCCACTTCACTGCTCAACCCTGTCTCCAGGTCATTTATGAAGAGGTTGAAAAGCACCGGTCCCAGGACAGATCCTTGGGGCACACCGCTTTTCACCTCTCTCCATTGTGAAAATTGCCCATTGACACCCACTCTCTGCTTCCTGGCCTCCAACCAGTTCTCAATCCACGAGAGGACCTGTCCTCTAATTCCCTGACTGTGGAGTTTTTTCAGTAGCCTTTGGTGAGGGACCGTGTCAAACGCCTTCTGAAAGTCCAGATATATAATGTCCACGGGTTCTCCAGCATCCACATGCCTGTTGACCTTTTCAAAGAATTCTATAAGGTTTGTGAGGCAAGACTTACCCTTACAGAAGCCATGCTGACTCTCCCTCAGCAAGGCCTGCTCGTCTATGTGTTTTGAGATCCTATCTTTGATGAGGCATTCCACCATCTTACCCGGTATAGATGTTAGGCTGACCGGCCTATAGTTTCCCGGGTCCCCCCTCTTTCCCTTTTTAAAAATAGGCGTGACATTTGCTATCCTCCAATCTTCTGGCACCGTGGCCGTTTTGAGGGACAAGTTGCATACCTTAGTCAAGAGATCTGCAACTTCATTCTTCAATTCCTTAATAACCCTTGGGTGTATGCCATCAGGGCCCGGTGACTTATTGATCTTTAATTTATCAATGAGGTCTGAAACATCTTCTCTTTTAACCTCTATCTGACTTAACTCCTCGGTTAGGAGGGGCCGTTCGGGCAGCGGTATCTGCCCGAGGTCTTCTGCCGTGAAGACAGATGCAAAGAACTCATTTAATTTCTCTGCCATCTCTAAGTCTCCTTTTATCTCCCCTTTCCCTCCCTCACCATCCAGAGGGCCAACCGCTTCTCTGGCGGGTTTCCTGCTTCTAACATATTTGAAGAAGCTTTTATTATTCCCCTTAATGTTGCTGGCCATGCGTTCCTCATAGTCTCGCTTGGCCTCCCCTATCACCTTCTTACATTTCTTTTGCCACAGTTTATGTTCCTTTTTATTCTCTTCATTAGGGCAAGACTTCCATTTACGGAAGGAAGCTTCCTTGCCCTTCACAGCCTCTCTAACTTGGCTGGTTAGCCATGCGGGCACCCTCCTGGATTTAGTGGAACCCTTCTTTCTTTGCGGTATACACCTCTGCTGGGCCTCTATTACTGTTGTTTTAAGCAGCCTCCATGCACTCTGGAGAGACTGGACTCTTTTTACCCTCCCTTTCAACCTCCTTCTAACCAGCCTCCTCATTTGAGGGAAGTCCGCCCGTCGGAAGTCAAGGGTTTTTGTGAGAGATTTGCCTGGTATTCTTCCCCCAACGTGCACGTCAAAACGGATCGCAGCATGATCACTGTTCCCCAATGGCTCAGTAACGTTTACATCTCTAACCAGGTCCTGCGTACCGCACAAAATTAAATCCAGAGTCACCTGTCCTCTGGTGGGCTCCGTGACTAGCTGATCTAAGCCACAGTCATTTAGCACGTCAAGAAATCCGGTTTCCTTATCGTGACCAGAACACAAATTGACCCAGTCAATATGAGGATAATTGAAGTCCCCCATGATTACAACCCTGTCCTTCCTTGTCACCTCCCTGATCTGTTTCCTCATTTCAAGGTCCCCATCCGATTTCTGGTCTGGAGGACGATAGCACACCCCCAGTATTACATCGCTGCTCAAGCCTGGTAATTTAACCCACAGAGATTCTACGGTGGAGTCGGACCCACCTTCAATCTCTACTTTGCTGGATTCTATCCCTTCCTTAACATAAAGGGCCACCCCACCTCCAACACGCCCCTGCCTGTCCCTCCTGTAGAGTTTATAGCCCGGGATTGCGGTATCCCACTGATTCTCCGCATTCCACCAGGTTTCCGTTATGCCCACTATGTCAATATTTTCCCTTGTCACCAGACATTCCAGTTCTCCCACCTTTGCTCGTAGACTTCGGGCATTCGCATAAAAGCATTTATACAAGGAATGCCCCAGGACGGGCTGCTTATTCGCTCCTTTGTCCCCGCATCCTCTCATTGTGCCAAACCGTCTATCACATCCCATCTCCCTACCTTTCCCAATTTCTTCTCCTACCCTGCCTTTGTCTTGTTGTTCTCTAACCTCCCCATCCTCATCCCATAGGGATGTGGAGTCCCGAACCGGATGCCCCTCGGCTCCTGTCGGCCTTCCCCCAGGGATCAGTTTAAAAGCTGCTCTGCCACCTTTTTAATGTTATGCGCCAGCAGTCTGGTTCCATTCTGGTTCAAATGGAGCCCGTCCCTCTTGTACAGGCCCCGCTTGTCCCAAAACGTTCCCCAGTGCCTAACGAATCTAAACCCCTCCTCCCTACACCACCGTCTCATCCACGCATTGAGACCCCTGATCTCCGCCTGCCTAGCTGGCCCTGCGCGTGGAACAGGTAGCACTTCAGAGAACGCTACCTTTGAGGTCCTGGCTTTCAGCTTCCTGCCTAAAAGCCTAAATTTGGCCTCCAGGACCTCCCAGCTACACTTGCCCACGTCGTTGGTGCCGACATGCACCACAGCCGCTACCTCTCCCCCAGCACTGTCTACCAGCCTGTCTAGACGAGAAGTGATGTCCGCAACCTTCGCACCAGGCAGGCAAGTCACCATGCGGTCCTCACATCCGTCGCAAACCCCCCTCTCTATGTTTCTAATAATCGAATCCCCCACTACAAGAAGCCCCCGACCCCCCTCCCGCCGAGGAGTATCCCGAGTGCGCTCGGATACGGGCCCATCCCCTGGAGAAGGGATCCCCCCTAGGGGATTGTTTCCCTCCTCTCCAGGATGACGTCCTCCAGTCCCGAGACTTCCCACCCGGGCAGCCGAGGAGCTGCACGCCTGAGGTTGGGACGAAGCCTGATCGTCCCCAGAAGTCTCCCCACGGTCCTCCTCTGGCTGCCTGCGCTTCTCCAGGTCGGCCACCAAGGCTTCAAGGGAGCGGACGCGTTCCCTGAGAGCCTGGAGCTCCTTGCACCGAGGACACACCCATGACTTATGCCCCAGAGGCATATAATCATACATGTGGCACTCGATGCAGAACACTGGATAGCCCCCACCCTGCTGCTGGCTGTCTGACTGCATAGCTTTTTTGTTGTTGTTGTTTTATTTAGGGGTCCTTTTAAAAACCGTACACTGGATAGCAGCCCTTTTCTCTGGGGAAGAGGAAGGGCAGTGTCTGGGGCCCTGGCCTCCTCGCCCTGCTGCTGAACTCGCCCAGATGCTAAACTCTTGTGCCTTACCTGGCACTTAGTTCCCAGAGGCCACACGCGTCTGCAGAGAGCCTCACGCGATGGCCTGCCTAGCTTTATACTCCTGGCTGGCTCCTCCTCCCTCCTTCCTTCCTGATTGAAAGGGGGGCTGGCCTTCCCAGGTGAGTTTACAAAAGCTCAGGAAGGCAAATGGCTGCTGATGGGCGTGACCTACTCTGCAGGCTCCTGAATGGACTGCTTGGATTAGCCTACTGGGGCTCTTAATAGGTTGGGAATTGGCCCTTCCTAGGTCCTTTCCCTCCTAGTTCTGTTCTCTTAGGCTGGACTGTTTTTGTAACCTCAAGCTAGTTTTTATTTGGGTTTGTTTAATTATTTATTGCTCTCTAGATCCTGTGTCCCAATTTACTGACCTGTTTAGGTTATGTTCTAACTTAGATTAGGTTTAACCTGGGTTAAGTATAGGTTTAATTTAAACAAGTAGAAAACCTGCTTTTCACTTTATCCTCCTCCCTTCCTTCGATTAAGTGCTACCTTAGGTGCAGCTAACTTTCAATTTTGATTTAAATGCCTGACCCTTGGGCACTTACTCACGAGTAGGACGCTGCTCTTACTCACGAGTAGGACTCTGCTCCTGCTCAGAGTAGCCCTATGTACCTCCCTTAGGTGCTAACTTTCAATTTTGATTTAAGGTTGCTTTAAAGGTAAGGTTAAGGTTAGAAGACAGGGAGTTAGAAAGACAAAGCGTTAGAATGAGTACACTTACCTCCTCCTCCTCCTCCTCCTGCTCCTGCTCCTGCTCCTCTCCTTCTCCAAAACTCAGAGGTCTCCTTGCCTTCTCCTCGCCCAGATGCTAAACTCTTGTGCCTTACCTGGCACTTAGTTCCCAGAGGCACTTGGTTCCCAGAGGCCACACGCGTCTGCAGAGAGCCTCACGCGATGGCCTGCCTAGCTTTATACTCCTGGCTGGCTCCTCCTCCCTCCTTCCTTCCTGATTGAAAGGGGGGCTGGCCTTCCCAGGTGAGTTTACAAAAGCTCAGGAAGGCAAATGGCTGCTGATGGGCGTGACCTACTCTGCAGGCTCCTGAATGGACTGCTTGGATTAGCCTACTGGGGCTCTTAATAGGTTGGGAATTGGCCCTTCCTAGGTCCTTTCCCTCCTAGTTCTGTTCTCTTAGGCTGGACTGTTTTTGTAACCTCAAGCTAGTTTTTATTTGGGTTTGTTTAATTATTTATTGCTCTCTAGATCCTGTGTCCCAATTTACTGACCTGTTTAGGTTATGTTCTAACTTAGATTAGGTTTAACCTGGGTTAAGTATAGGTTTAATTTAAACAAGTAGAAAACCTGCTTTTCACTTTATCCTCCTCCCTTCCTTCGATTAAGTGCTACCTTAGGTGCAGCTAACTTTCAATTTTGATTTAAATGCCTGACCCTTGGGCACTTACTCACGAGTAGGACGCTGCTCTTACTCACGAGTAGGACTCTGCTCCTGCTCAGAGTAGCCCTATGTACCTCCCTTAGGTGCTAACTTTCAATTTTGATTTAAGGTTGCTTTAAAGGTAAGGTTAAGGTTAGAAGACAGGGAGTTAGAAAGACAAAGCGTTAGAATGAGTACACTTACCTCCTCCTCCTGCTCCTGCTCCTGCTCCTGCTCCTCTCCTTCTCCAAAACTCAGAGGTCTCCTTGCCTTCTCCTCGCCCAGATGCTAAACTCTTGTGCCTTACCTGGCACTTAGTTCCCAGAGGCACTTAGTTCCCAGAGGCCACACGCGTCTGCAGAGGCACATTTGCTTTAGAGACGCGTCTGCAGAGGCACGCGCATTTGCAGACACGCGTCTGCAGAGGCACACGGCTTGCTTTATGGCACATTTGCAACAGTGCACACCAACGGTAAACCAGCACGCATTGTTTAGGATGGGGCCCAGAGATGCATGCTTTTAAACAGAGCAGCATTCCACGCTTTATACTGAAATACAAATCTTCACATGCAACAAAAATATCACCTGCATAAAGAAAGTTAAAGAATTCTAGGAAGCAAAATTGGCTGGTCTTCTCATGAAGCTGCTTTTGCTGTTGCAGTACAAAGTGTGATCCTTGCAAAGGGCTGCCTGCTTCCCAGACCTCACAAATCAGCTCAGTCTCTTACATTTTATGACATTAATCCATGTTAAGGGAAGTCCAGTATTAAGTGGTCATGGGATTATGGAGGTTCAAAATACGTATATCTACTTTTAGCTATTTGAAAAATCTGTGCCCTTATTGAATCTACTGGAAAGTTTAACTCTGAACTTGGGCACTTGTGCCATCTTCTTCCATAGCTAATAAAACATGTTTCGTTGTTTTATGGAAATGGGCCTTAAAAGTAAATTATGGTCTTATTTACAAACAAGTAAACTTTACCAGCTCAGTTGAGGCTCATCTAAACCCCTTTAATGAAAATAGTTCTGTGGGTGCCACCATCTAGGGCAGGGGTGCTCACACTTTTTGGCTCAAGAGCTACTTTGAAACCCAGCAAGGCCCGGAGATCTACCAGAGTTTTTTTACAATGTTCACACCATCATAACATACAACATTTATGTGTACAATGTATGTTGGTGTACCTTGCATAACCGCATGAGCCAATATTGCACAACACAACATAATTAACTATAAACATTTTTTGTAATTACTTGAGTTTACTTTGATGACTTGCACTGAAGTGAATCAGCCAAGGATGCATAGTCCGGACAGTAGCTGCTGACAGCCAGCCTCAAGCACACTTCCAAATGTTCATCAGTCATGGTGGAACGGTACTTGGACTTAATGATCTTCATGTAGGAAAAGGCTGACTCACATAAATAAGTGGAGCCCTTCCTGCCTCAGGTGCTCTTATATCCCTGAGGGCCCTATTGCCTTCCAGTGGCTGCAGCTGTGCACTCTGCTGGATGCCCAGGCCTTACCCTTAAAGGGGCCACTGCTGACACCACATCTACCTCCTCACCAGATCTTCCAATACAAGTGGGGGGGGGGGGAGCAGATCTCTATACAGTCCAGGGGGAAGATCTCTATACAAAACAGGACAAAGTCCAGCAGATCTCTATACAAAAACAGGGGGAAGGTGTGGGGGAGGGAAGATCTCTATATAGACATCACAGCAAGACCAGTGCAAAACCCCTTGCACACAGAACCAACAGATGGAAGTTGGGGGGGGGGGCAGATCTCCATAAATACCAGTGCAAAAACGGGAAAGGTAAGTCAGCCCCAGTAGAGTCAACGGGGCTCACTCCCAGGGATGTGTGGACGGGAGAGAAGCCTGCCAGCGGCTCCTCTCCAGGTCTACTCACGAGTCAGCCACAGTAGAGTCAACGGGACTCACTCCCAGGGATGTGTGGACAGGAGAGAAGCCTGCCAGCGGCTCCTCTCCCAGGGAGGAGCCTGCCAGGGGCTCACTCCCTGGGCTCACAAGCCTGCCAGGGGCTCACTCCCAGGGATGCGTGGACGGGTGAGAAGCCTGCGATCGACTCATTTTGCCTCGCGATTGATCAGTCGATCGCGATCGACGTAGGGGGTCTTCTAAACCTTCTGGGTTCTTTGGAACCCAAAGGAATGAACTGTCCATGAAATGTAATCACTGTAGCTTTTGTACATAGTTTTGATGTACAAGTGGGATCTGCCCCCATGTTTGATTATATGACATTTCAACACTGGAGGGAGAATAAAGAGCTTTTGATAGAAACACTTGTGTTGCTTTGGGGTTGCTTTTCCTCCTTCATGTTGCTCTGTGTATGTGCATTATAGTATATACGGTATATAATCATGTGTGCCCTAATCTGCCATCACAAATTTCTTTCATACACAAAACCAGGAGTGCAGCACCCTCTGCTGGCACTTGAAAGTAATTCTTGGGCTTATTTTGGTCTGTAGATGTGGGGAAAGAAATTTGCAATTGAGCCATCATTTTCCATATCTGAGGAATGCCTGTCCAAGAAGTAGAGTCTCTTTCCATATCTATTTATAATCTCCACCTAGAACACAAAGAGGCTAAGGATTAAGCCTTACCATAGACTTGCCGGGACTTCCATATTTTTTATAAAAATCCAACAGGCTTTTGTTTTGTCATCTCTCAGTGTTTCAGCAAACTTATTTCATACTTTGTTCTTTTTTTTTTAAATCCTCAACCTACAATAAGTATATGATACAGTGGCAGTGGCAGGAAGGACGGATCTTGTAAACTGGTGTAAGCTTCTTGGGGGGGGGGAGCAGGTTAAAAATGTAACTAAATAAAGAGCAAAACCAGCCCCTCCAGTGATTTGACAAGCAATGACAATAATAATAACCATACAATTTATTAAATATAACTAGGCAAAAGGCACCACAAACTGCATTATTCAAGTATTTGCATAGATACACAAAGATCATATTGTAAACAACTGAGATTTTCCATGGTGCATAGGTTCTCCCAAAGTAATGAAGTCACAATTTTAATTTTTGTTCTCCCATCCCATCGTTTAAGCATACAGATGAAAATACAACATTCTGTGTGAAGCATTTCCCCTTCCCGAGTAGAGGTAAGGTCACCCATTGCCACACTTGGAAGGACCCCTGTTGGAAACTTCATATAAGAATGAACTTTGGCACATCTGGCTTCCCATCAAGATGCAACAACTGTTGGCTCACTCATCCCTCTGCTATCCTTTGTAGCACATGGAGAGGAGGGGGCTTGAGCTTCACACCACAGCCATATCACTGCACAACATTGAAAAAGAGAGGGTGCGCAATGGTCATCTTTTAGTTTGGGAGCTTTTAATAAAGTCCCCATGGAGAACTGGCAACCCTATTCTGAAGGTGCCTTTTCAGCTCTAGATGTTTTGTTTGGAAATTTATCCAGTTGCTCTTTGAAGTATTCTGGGACAGCTCAGTCTAAGAAGGCTTAATGAAACCCGGACTCAATATTTATGGAAGGTGAACTAAATTAAGAACAGGTTTGTTATGTCTTCACAAGTCTGACTCTGCATGCATTTGTGCAGTTTTGAAACGGAAATAGTAGCCATGGGGGAGAGAGGCTTTAACCCTTTGCATCCACTGGAGCCAGTGGCAAGTTTCCTTTCCAGGGCAAACAGCAGCCACAAGGACCCCTGATTCTGATCACAACCATGGGTGGGGGCAAAGAGTTAAAGCTCCCAAGCTACAGTCTGGTTCCTGACTTTTTAATAGCAGTGGCTATTTAAGTTAGAAAAAACACACACACAAGGCCAAGTTACTGATTTAACATGATTGAAGATCATGATTGAAGATCAACCCAGTGGAGGATGACTGATCATATGGTGTTGTCAGTGCCTAAGATTTAACCTGAAAAGTGCAGAGACCAGCCAAGCTGTTCCGGAGATACATGCTTCCCATTTTGAAGGAAATGGCAGTAGGTACGCAGCTTTGTTTAATTTGAACAGCACCCTTCTTCAGAATCTTTAAAATTTTAATGAGCGACAAAACACTTAATAGCGCAATCCTAATTTGCGCTGGAACAGGCAGGCTATCCAGCGCAAGTTTGGGGCTGATTGCAGAACAGCCTGGAGCAAGGAGAAAGAATTCCCCTTACCCTGAGTAACACCACAGCAGCCCTAATGAGGCTACTTGGATCCAGGGCACCTATAGAGGTGGCACAAATCCAAACAGCCTGGAAACAGCCTTGACAGGCCGGTGAGAACTCACCCATCCCTGGTACCACGGTGGTACGAGGAAGCCGGCACATGTCCTTGCGCCAGCAAGGAAGTGTGCCAGCCTCCCCGACTTGAAAGGAGGCGCAAACATGCTTTATTGCACATTTGCGACTCTCCCAGGCTTGCGTAAGGGACTTACGCCCTTACGTGAGGGACTTAAGCACCTGCCCAAGGCTGCTTTAGGACTGTGCCCTAAATATCATAAAACTCTAAAATGATCACTCTATGTAACTTTAGAAATAACACTGAAATTAGCAAAAAGCAGTGATCACTGCTAAGGAGCAAGGAAACCTTCTGCTGCCTACAAAACCACTTCCCTGTGACTACACAGACACAGTGAACAATAATCACTCCTTTTGTGACAAGAGACAAATATGCATCACAAGGCTAACAAAGGAGCTGATGGAAAACATGGGAACAAGTCTCTGGGACATTCCTTTGGGGACCCCCACTTGGTTTTTGGGAGTATAATTGGGGGCTGTGCCAGAGAGTAGCCAAACCTAAAGTGATAGCTTGGGCAATTTTTTTTTCTTTTTGACTGTAATATAAATATTTTAAACAACGTGTATTGCAGCCAAGAAAATGTAATGTCTTTGCATTAACAGCACCTAGTTTTGATTCCTCTGCATATCCAAGGTTGGAAACAAAAGCAACTCCTCCTTATCTGTAGCACCAGGATCCTGCAAAGCAAACAAATCACAGCGCAAACAAAATGCCCCAAAACCTGAGATGATACAGAAAGCCTTAGATTGATGATAATGTTGCAGCTGTGCAACTGGTCCATAAAAGTGCATAAAAGACCGCTTGCACCATGGTGGTGTCCAGCCACAGGAGATTCAGGTTTAATCAGCTGCCTGTCAGTAACAGCACCATGAGTTGAGTTAAACCCATTATTGAGCCCACTGAGCTGTGTGAGACACCTGACTTAGTTTGAGGATTAGGTGCCCACGGGAGACCGGAAATAGGCAGCCCAGAAAGGAGACATAAAACCTGTGAATAGTTGTTGAATGAGGTGACTTAGAGCCCAATCCTATGCTTGTCTACTCAGAAGTAAATCCCATTATAGTCAATGGAGCTTACTCCCAGAAAGTGTGATTAGGATTGCAGCCTTAATGTAAAACATTGGTGATGGGGGAAGAATGGATAGTTAGATGGGGATATTGGAGTTTGCTGTAGTATCTTTCAGAGGACTGGACTTCTCATAGTAAATTAACTGTAGTTGATCCTTTTTACCCCAGTTCCTAATTGGAAAGATACAAATAGTATATTAAGTGCACTGAGATTCATGCATGGGTTATTTCCAAATTACCCACAATGTGCATTAAAGCTATTAAGGGCTAAGGTACTGAACACTGTGCAGCAGTGACAAACCAACGTTGACGGTTTGTGGCAAGTGTAAATTCTCAACCAGGATTATGCTTAAGGGTTATCCTGGGGTAAACTTAGGGCGCAACCCTAACCCCTTATGTGAGAGCTTTCCAGCACTGGCATAGCGGTGCCAATGGGACATGTGCTGCAGTTGGACATGTGCTGCATCCTGCAGTTGCCGTCACGGTGGCCTCCTCAAAGTAAAGGAATGTTTGCTCCTTACCTCAGAGCTGCATTGCCCTTATGTCAGTGCTGGAAAGCACAGTTAGGATTGCACCCTTAGTGGAATAAATTTCCTGAATGAACACGCCCAGTCCAAATGAAAGATAAATACCCAAAAACTAAGTTATGTATACTGATTAATAAACAAGAAGGTGCATGATAGAAAAGACAAATAAATGCACATGTAGGAAAACTTCAGAGTCTTGCAAGGTATCTCCTCTTGGTTTTCCAGGACAGATAAAAGCTGGAATAACGCTCTGGACTAGACTTCTTCGGAGGCCTTCTCTCTTTCTCCTCGTAGCTCAACCTACAATTTGAAAATGGAGCCTGCTTCATACACCAAATTTTCTCCATGGGGATAATCTCACCACAGGGAAAAGCATGTACATATGAAGCGTAGTACAAATATTTAATCAGTGGGCTCATATAGTTAAATAAAAACATCAGGCACGATGGTTTGCCAATTTTTCCTACATGGAGATTAAAGTAGAATAAAATAATCTCCAAAGGATGGAGAGTCCGTCAGGACACTTCAGTTGTGATGGAGGAGGCCTCCTCATCCTGGTATTTCTAATGAGATGTACACCTCACTTACCTGCTGGAGAAGGGCATTAGTGGCAGAGGTACAAGGATCTGACACAAGTATAGCTGGTCACTGAAATGTCAGGGGCAGGGTCAACTGGACCAAATGTCTGGAGACTAAAAACACCAGTTTCACAGAGGTTGTCACAAGGAACAGTATACCACCACACAGAATCCTTCCAGCATTCTCTGCAGCTGGACAAACCCTTTAGGTAAGATACCAAATGCAAAGAGAACTTCAAAGAACTTTGAGAGCTGACTGTAAACTGAGGACTCACTACATTTATACCAGCAGGGCTTGAACATCATGATTAGAAAAGCTTTGGACTGAGAAGTTGATGTCTTACTCCTGAAAACAGCTGACTTCATGAGAGGGCAAACAGAGTATACTGAACTCTGGAAGATTCCTCAGCAGAGGGAAAGAAACCTCTGTTCCTGAGCCAGCATATAGTCAAAATCTAGAAGACTGGGAAGTGCCTCCATATGGTGGCAGGTACTTGGAAGGGATCCATCTGTCATGAGGTAATGTCAGGGACATCACAGTACTTCACAGAGTGTCCACAGTTCAATCGAAGTATGTAGACATGACAGATGTACTGGCTTGATTCTCAGGTGATAATTACATCAGTTCATCTTCTGTCAAGCCAATGGGCTCTCCCACTCTTGTTTCAGCATTTTGTATATTGCACTAGAACATTCTGATTCCATTTTAAACAAGTGAATTCTGTAATGAAAAAAAAAAAAAAATCCAAGAGCAGGTCACATTTTGCTTTGGCATGCACAGATGGAATTCCTGCTTTTTTCTGAGGGAACTGCATCTTCCTGTGCCAAGGCTGGTAGAGCCAGGTCTGGAATTGGCCTCAGTGAGTCATAAGAGACTTGGAAGAATAATGTGAGAGTTTTACATGACTGGCATGTCTTCTGGGAAACAAAGCCCACTGGAAATCCAAAGTCAAACCAGGAGGAATGGGTAGGGATTTCATTTCTGCAAAATGGACCGGTATCTAAATTTTCAAGGGATTCACTGCTCCATTCTTTATGCTTGAATTCTAAGAAAGAGAAAAGGTTTATGAGTAGTCATGGAATGGCTGTTAACTTGGATAAGAGGAGAAGGAAAGATTTTTCAACTAGGTGGACAAGTGGATGAAAAACATCTCTTTTACAGGCAAATGTTTTAGACACATTGGCATCTTCAATTTACATTAAAAAAGTTTTAACCTAAGTGTATTTAAGTTTACTCAGAAGAAATTCCCCAAGTGAGATAGGACTTATTCCCAAGTAAGTGTGTGCAGAATTGCAGTCTAAAGTACTTTTAATTCTTCTTCATGAAGTGTTTTATGTACGTGAAAAGTTGCCACCTTTTTACACCAACATTCATGCTGCTGCTAAAGCAAATTCATGGGATTGCTAATCTTGAAACCAACATGGCAACAACTTTACCAAGACAGTTGAACATGAAAGATTCATTAGGAAAATTAAAAGAAGCAGCTTCCTTCAACTATGACATTATGCACTAATTTCCCTCTTTATTGGTTTGATGCTGTATCTTGCTTATGTGTGCAATACAAACCAGATTCCCAGTTCAGAACCATGACAGTGACTTTTATTAATATTTCCAGCGAGTGTCTGGCAGGGAGAGTCTGTTTACACAACAAAAGGCAATAGATTGGGCTGAATGTTCACTTAACAACCTAATTGCATAACAGTGGGGATCAGAGAACATATCCCTGTTGTTAAAGGGTGCACACCTATACTTTCACATATAGCAAGAGCAGACCAATTTAGTTATTCCCACAATTAAATACCAAAGCTGCCCTATTCCTGAAAACACTGGCTCCTTGATAAAGAAGAAACCACCACTCTCTTGGCTTTGGCCAGTCATCTCCCACTTCCAGAATGATGTCCAGGATTCAATAACATTGTGGAATGAATTGTGAGGATTGATCAATTCAAGATCCTTCTAGCAGTTTGTTTCCAGAAGTGGTGGTTCTGGGACCTCAATGTATGCTTTGTTTATCCTGAGGAACTGGAACCCCTGCTAACTGGGCAAAGAGGTACTCTTTAAAGTGATGCTCTTCTTGTGTTTAAGTAGCAGGCAGGAAAGAGACAGCAGCTATCCCTCTGCAGTCCAGTGTTTGATCTCCTGGCTATTTCTTGGTGTTTTCTGTACCTTGTTTAGATTGTGAAACCTTTTGAGACAAAGCACCATATACCATTTCTTTAGCTATGTAATGTACCTTGTGGACTTTTTGTTGCAAAGCAATAAAGGTGTGTGTTGCTTAACAATGGGGTTATGTTCCACAAACCCTGTGGTTAAGTGACTTTGTTGCTAAGCAAAAATAACTTACCAGCTGCCAGGGGGCCTCATGGAAGGCCCTGGAAGCCTCCTCCATGTCATGCAGGGTCTCTGTGGGCATTGGAATGGTCCACAGAAGCCTTTCAAAGGCACTTCAGGTTTTTGGAAGCAAACCAGAAGTGGCTTCTGAAAACTGGAAGTGCCTTCTGAAGACTTCTGCAGGTCATTCGGAGGCCTGTAGAGGCCCTCCATGACAAGAAGGAGGCATCCAGGGCCTTCTATGAGACATCTGGGCACTTGGTAAGCAATTTCTAAAATGTTTTTTTTCTAATTTGATTTTTAAAGTAATTAATTGCCGACTAATGACCACTGTTGTATATCTGGTTGGTCGTTAGATGGCAGGTTGCTAAGCAATGCATAGCTGTAAATGAGAATTAATAGCTGTAATAAGCTGTAATAGCTGTAATAAGAATTAATATTCTTATTAATAATAATAATAATAATAATAATAATAATAATATATGCTGCCACAGAAAACTGAGGTCATGGTTTCTTTCATGTTCCCTACTTCTACTGTAGAAGAATCCATTGTGTGAGGACTCGACTAGACATTGTGTGAGGACTCGACTAGATGTCCTCTTAAGCTAGATGGACATCTGGCCTTTACCCACTCAAGCATATTGCTATGTAACATTTGGACAAGTTCTTTTGCTTCATGTTATCCTTTCCTTTATATTGCCTGATATGCCTTGTCTCTGGCAATACCTGATTGACTCCTGGGTTCCTTGCAATAGCATACGGGGGCACTGCTGCTGTATTTATTCTAGGCGGCACAGCTCTGTTGCTTGAAGGAACTGGATTGGCAGGAAGAGCTTTCTGAGGGGGTTGGGGTCTAGAAGTATCCTAGGACAAGAAAGTAAAGGATGGTTAAAATCTCCTTCCCCACGTGTTGGATTTCAGCCAGTGCTCAACTGAGGGAGGGAAGGATTCAAATATGAATGTAGTAAATCCTAAATCAGGTGCTTCAGCCACATACCTGTGATGAGCAATGTGACCTGTTAGAGTCTGAAGCACAACAGTGAGAAAACAGCTCTTGGAAAAGTTAAGATTTACATCAATATGGCATCAAGCACTGGGTGATCCTGCTATTTCAGCCCAATAAGTATTGAGTGCTTTACAAATAGTACTACTGATTTTTTGAACTGGGTTGAAACTAACACTTGACTCAGGAAATTGGCACACAATCTCCCCTTCAGAGAAAGCAACACCAGTGCATAGTCTCCTTGTACCAGCAATGCCTGAACATGGAAATAAGTCAGTATGGCTGTATGTCAAAGTAGGGTAATACCTCAAGATCAACTAAACTCCTGCAAAGTAGTCAGCAAGCTTTGCAGTTCTCTAGAAAGACAGGTGCTTATACAAAACAAAATGTAGGAATAATGGAAGAGCCCGAAAGCTTTGCATTTTCTAATTAACTTATTTCTCAGACTATCAGATGTGGTGGACCAGAGTGCCTCCAGCCTTCTCAATCTCTTACCTGCGGAATGAAGACCTTCGGAGCAGGAGGTGCCGGCCTGCTTGGAGGAATCCGTTTTGCAAAACTGTTCACCTCAGTCAGCGGCCCATGAATTGGAGGTTTCCTTGTGCTGCTTGCTGGCACAGCACGCTGTGGCTGCACACAGGTTCGGAGCTCTGGGCCTGGCTGGCAATTAAGCATTCCAGAGTTGGGAGGCATTTGCGGTATGCCAATCGCCTACATGCAAATCATACAAACAAACAGATGATATTATTTCCAGAATATTATTTAACATTTAATTTAATGTTATTATAATGCAATATTTCCAGATAATATTTCCAGAAACACAGCTGTATCTTTTAGGCTGCTTCCACAGAATTTTCAAATGACCAAAATCTGAATGCTGACAGTAGACTTGTTTACTGGCTGTATAATGCTCAATGTCATTACCACAGAGCAGCCATTTTCAACCACTGTGCCGTGGCAAACTGGTGTGCCACGAATGGTCTGCAGGTGTGCCGAGTTTGGGGGAGGGTCATTTGCTAGTAGGGCCAGTGGGCATGTGAGTTCCCCACCAATAGCACCGTGTGCCTTGACAATTGTCAAAAACTGATGGTGTGCCTTGTCAATTTTAGTACTTTGTCAGTGTGCCGTGAGACAAAAAAGGTTGAAAATCACTGCACAGAGATTTTACTGTGCACTTCTTCTAGGGTTGATCTATTTTTCAAGTTTCTACCCTACCACTTGGCAGTTTATTTATTCAATATAAATACTACAAATTCAGTAGTATTGAGGCTTAGGGAAAACTGCAGAAGGGGTCCATAGGCTCCCTGCACCCTCTAGAGCAGGGGTCTCCAAACTCTTTGGCCAGAGGGCAGCAGCAAATATCTGACGTGATGTGGTGGGCTGGAAAAAAATTAAATATAAAATTTAAATAAATAAATTAGAGATGGGACTTAGATAAGTGAATAAATGAATGAATGGGCTCATTCATTCAACCTCTCTGGCCCTCAGAACATCCTCCAGACACAATCAGAGCACAGATCTGGTCATGTTCAGTTGAGTGGGCCAGAGGCTTTCAAGGGACAAGAGGTTGGCTGCGGGCTGGAAAGAGGCTTGCTGCGGGCCGCATCTGGCCCCTGGGCTGGGGTTTGGAGACCCCTGCTCTAGAGGGCTGGCGCTACCAGGGATAAGTACAAAAACAACACTTTTGTCCATGGCAGTGGTACAATTGTGGTGATTGTGTCACCACCGTCACCCTTTCCCGCAAGCACTTATAGCAATCCAAACTTTCCCGGAGTCTTCTGTCGCTTGCTTATGTGTGCAATACAAGCCTGGTTACCAGTAAAGTGCCAGGACGCTGATTCTTATTAATATTTCTCTAAGGTTCAAAGACAAACTCTGGAACCAGCTTGAAATTACTTCTTCTTGCTGGTTATGTGATTCAGCCAATCAGGTATCACACAGCCTGTATCTGCTACTGTCCAAAGGAAACAATGTAAGACAAGCAGTGTCTGTAAGTGTTGCTTATACAAATCAGAATGTGGATCATTTGTAAAAAAAAATAATTCACTGTCATTTGTATCCTGACAGTGCAAGAAAAAAGCGAAGATAATAGCAGTACTGGGTGAACCAAGGCTGACAACTTAAATCTAAACATTGCAAAAACCAGGCAGTATTCATTCCATCAGCCATGACCAGTGACAAATACCTTTCTCTGTTCCTGTGGGGTTTTCAGTTTGAAAGCTGGATTAGCATGGCCACTCACACCATTGTGAAGGGGGGCAGGAGGAGGGCTGTTTGAGAACAAAGGAAGAGAAACAAGAATTAGAAGAATTAAATGTGCTCTCATTTCCAAGAGCACAGATGCATCTCAGAGTATACATTTAATGATTACTTCCTATATAAGAGTAACGAACTTTTTTAAAGCCCAAAAGAGGAAAGGCACTTGTTATACCTACAACTAAGATTTTTGCAAGAAATTAACATACTAACAAACTAAGCCAAGATAAACCAAGATAATCCAGACTCACTTATGGACATTAAGCACATACATCTGGACATTTTACAACAGGAATTGTCTGTATGACATATGCTGAATGGTTGGGAGAGTGGTAATTGGAATTTCACACAAAATTAAGAAATTTGTTATAGCCCCTTCCCTTTGCAGAGCTTAAGTGATGTAATCAGAGATGCAAAGATGAAATTTATTTGCCTGTATGGATGTCCTATGCTTTCTCCAAGGAATTTAAATAATCTCACAACCAGACCCAGGTCTATTTTTTCTCCACAACTGGAAGTACATTAGTCACTGTTCTGCCATAAATATTCACCTGACTTGTTGCACTTTCTTTGGAGAGAAGATAGTTTGCTTTAGTAACCCAGGTGTGGTTCTCCATTTATAGCACCAAACAGCAACTCCCATTGCAATCAAAAGCAAGATGGAAACCAGGATGCCTATTATGACTGGAACAGGGCCTAATAAGAAAAAAAACAACAAAATCAATAATGTTATATAATGTAACAAAATATGTAACAAAATATTCTCATTAGAGGTAACAGAAAGTTGCCATGAAGTGTGAAACTAGTGAAATCCATTTTAGCACAATTGCTAAGAATCTACCAAGTCTGGGATGCAATCCCCTGGTACCTGAAGAGGTACACCAGATGCCTCCCCCTTGGCTAGTCCAGTGGTCTTCAATTTTTTTCATTTTCTATAAGTTGCTGTGACCCCACAATGGAGAGGTCCCAATCCTAAGGTTGTAGAACACTAGAGCGGACAGGATTCATATACTGTCAATAGATGCAGGAGGGAATTTTAGGAAATGTTTGCTATGTTACAGTTCTGCAAACATCAGGAAAACGCCATCTGCCAACAACCGCTCCCATTCCAGGAATAAATCTGGCCCAAATTTTTTTGTCTTCTTTCATCTGGTCACCCTAGTTCCCCAGCCACAACCACCTCCTCCCATACAAGTTTCCTTAGTTTCTACAAACAATATTTGTCGCACTCACTTTCCTGAGGCAGGGGCCCACTGTCCAGGCTTCCCCCGTTCCCAGGTTGGTCGCAAAATGGAGGTGCCCATTTATTGAAACAATGGCAATTCTGGTTATTGTTGCACACCTGTAAAGAGAAGAATTAAATGATTCAACATCTGCTCTTCATAGTGAACAAAATTTGCAAACACCAGTTTTCCATGACCAGTCCAAAGGGTCTGATCTGCAAATCAAGCATTTCCATCTTCCACTGACACCTGTTGAAGTTCAACACTTTTGAAAATTTAGCTGTAGATAAAGAATTTTCCCCTTGATATTCAGAGCTCATACCAACCAGCCTTCCTGAGAAATGCAGGGTTTGAACATTCTTTTTCCATCTGTCAACTCAGCTGCAAAGGGCATATATATTTCCATCTTTTGGAAGTCTCCTGGGGTAGATGCACATTCCTGAAGTGGGAGAGATGATTTCCCACTATTTTTAACCTCCTGGCAGATATTCTCTGTAACATTGTCTGGTAACACAACAGATGGGGATAGCGCCTTCTCAAATGCAGCACTAAAAGCCAATGCGTCCAACGCTTGGTGTTAACGATCCACGGAGCACTCTATGCTCCTTCCTTCTCTCCTAACAAATCCCTGAAAGGCTTCAGTTTAACACTGCTTTCAGTGTTGGCAAACAAGGCCTTTTTTCTAAAGATGTATTTACATTTTTGAAGTTCTATATAAATAGGAATGAAAATTAAAACTACTATAGCGGCACCTGTTTGACAAGATAACTGCTGGGCAAACAAAAAACACACAGCCACACAGTTTTAGATTAAGAGCCGAGAAGTTAGGATAGAAGATCTGTACCCCATGGCCATTGCACTTCTTCCCACAGTCTCCAGTATCGAAGAAAGAAGTGTTTCGACAGCGTCCCTCAAAGCAAACCTGTGGGGAAAAGACATGTTCAGGACAATGCTGAATTTAAGATATGCTGAAGCAGTTCTCTTCTGGATGTTCTCTCTTTTAAAAACTAAGGGCCCAATCCTATCCACGGGATATGCTGGCAGACATCATGGTTCACTAGTGAATTCTGAGGTCTGCCATAGTAGTGGCAGCTCATTCACTGAACAAAACTTCAAACGGCACAGACACATTGAAAAGTTTATGGCACTGCACTGCTTTGAAAAATGCAACCAAGCTCTTTGCAGTGTGTAAGTGGAGGTAAGATATAGAACTGCGGCAGGCAGCCTGCACTTACATGGCTGTCACCACACTTTGTTCCTGCCATCACAAGTCCTGGGTCCAACATATCTCCTTCACCTTCACTTCGGTACACATGAGTCCCACGGCAATGGATTCTCTTTCCGTCTAATACGATAGTGGAGTCAATGGCAACAGCATTGGACTCCAAAGGTTTGGAAGCTGAGGTCTGACACTGGATTTTTCCACACTTAGCATCTCTGGAAAGGGGAAAAAAAAGAGTCTACATAAATCTGAGCAGTCTGGTGAAAGTGTCTGCTTTCCTCACATGAAATGAATAGTCAATTTACTTCATATGAAATTAGGAGACTCAGAACTTTCTCTGACTGATTAGGTACTGACAACCACTGCTCCTGCTTTTTAAGCTCATGGCAGGTCTATCACAATGTTCCCTAAGTATACTCTGCCAAATGGAAGATAGATTGACCAACCCTATCAAGGATTGAGCTGGCACACAGAGGCATTTATGATAGCAGAACATGGCTGAACATGGCAGCACATGCAGAATGCCACCATTGGCCATTTTAGGAATGCTGACAAAACAGTGGCAGCACAGGAGGCCCACCACTGGACCCAGAAAAGCAAGTCCAATGGTGGTGGATGGGTAAGTGGAACACAATTCAAGGTGCTGGTTTTGACCTACAAAGCCCTTATGTTTGGGGCTTGCACATCTCAGAAGCTGCAGATTTACTTTCAGAGAAGCATGAACAGGATTGTACCTTTAGCTGCAAATAAAGGTGGGTTTGCAGTACACTAGCCTTCTTCCAGGATATATCTTGAAAAAACGCTAGGAGGAATTAGTAGTCTACTTTGGAATTTGGTTGTAGAAAATGTTTTTCATCCAACATACTGCTTATGAGTCAACACAAAAGCTAACAAATATGTTACAGTCTGTCATCAGTGGCATGTTTATTGGCTATGAAGGGATCCAGTCCAAGCAGCCATTTCACATAGTAGGTGAGGTGCTGACTCACAAATCACTGTGATTTGTCACTGTTCTGCTGTCCTTCCCCTGAAGTGAACTGCCCATCCACAAAAGGCAACAGAGGAAGATTCCGAGAAGAATGGTTTCCTTTTCCTTCCCTGATAAGGAAATCCCTGATGAGAAATATGCCCTAAAAATGACTGACAAGTAATCTATCATGGGAGTTAGCAATTTCATTTAAACAACATAACAAAATTACTAAGGAAAGAAAATTAATGTGTAATCAGCCATAACGTAGATTTGATTAATTTTTCAATCTTTTGTCTTTTAAAGAACAGAGAAGACACATGTTCAACCCATGCAGAATAGACGAACTACCTTGTATCACACTTCCTGTATCTGCCATTGATATCCTTCCCACAGTTCCCATAGGAATCTCCAGCAGCATTAACCTTCTCAAAGCAGAGATCAGGTGCTGGTCTTGCTCCTGTAAGGAAGAGATTTATGCGATTTTTTTCAATGGAAAATGGTAGTTTACTGAAACCTTATCCCTCATCCACCTTTATCCAAGGCACTGGATATGGACCTATTAATCTCATCCTCGATGAAAAAAGTTATCTTACTATGGGCACAATCCTATGCATGTCTACTCAGTTCTATTGGGTTCAATGGGGCTTACTCCCAGGAAATAATGTACAGGACTGCAGGCTCAGTCCTATTACTCTGATGAACCATCTGGCAGGATTTGTGCAAAGTCCCAGGAAGCCCTGGGGCAACATCTGGATCAAGTCTACATATGTTTTGGTATATGGGCTATGTCAGAATGCCAGATGCAAGGGAGGGCACCAGGATGAAGGTCTCTTGTTTTGTATGCTCTCTGAGGCATTTGGTGGGCCACTGTAAGATAAAGGAAGCTGGACTAGATGGGCCTATGGCCTGATCCAGTAGGGTTGTTATTATGTTCTTATCTGCGGTAGGTCTCAGAGGTTTGCCGGACCTCTAACCTTCGGGTTGAGCAGTACCCTCTCCCATGGTGTCTGGGAAATCTAACTGGGCAGCATAGGGGAGTAGGGCAAGCAAAATCTAAAATGGCACCACCTCTGCCCACCATCTCCTGTAAAGGTTTATCACGGGCAATGGGTAGAAGCAGCAGAAAGGGATATTACTTAAGGATAGGGATTTTATGGGTCAGCCAAGTAGGCCCCTAGAGGGCACGGACCCTTTATACCTTTAATTAGAAGTTTTCTACCTTGAAATTAGTTCCTTTTTATTCACTTGCTACCCTGCAGGCTCTTAGGGCCCAATCCTATCCAACTTTCCAGCACTGGTGCAGCCACAATGCAGCCCTGTGGTAAGGGAACAAATGTCCCCATACCTTGTGGAGGCCTCTGTGGCTGCCTCCCCACCACAGGATGCAGCACATGCCCCACTGGCATGGCTGCACTGGCACTGGAAAACTGGATAGGATTGTCAGTTTCTGCTCCCTGCAGGGATGGTGACGGTGGTTGCTTTAATTACTCTATGCAGTCAAAACAGCTGCTTATTAATACTGTTTATTTTGATTCTATGACTGCAATTGCATAAACAGCAATCCTAAATTGTGCTCATCAAAATGAAATTGAAGAAAATTAAGAAGCAACTCTTCTTATAGCGGACCCTGGAATCCCCCCAACCCCAACAAACAGGGAACAGAAACCATCTTATAAGGACAATTCAGAATGTTTTGGGCCTGCAAATAAACAGGAAGGTGCAATTACAGCAGCAGAAATTGAAAGGAGGAAGTTTCTAATTAAGGAGAGAGTTGCAGGGGACCTTTGCTGAATAGGACTTGCTTCTAAGCAAAGATTATAGTAGGAACATATCAACAGAGACAAGCATTGGTGAATGACACAAAATCAGTCTGCTCAAGCTCTGAACTCCAAGAAACCTCCTTACCAGCTCCCCAAAGCTGCAAGCACTGCTGTTCATACGTGAGGCACATTCCACTGTAGCAATATGCTCTCCCACTGGCACATGGAGTGCCATCCAGTTGGTAGAAGTTTGCCGGGCAGAATGGCGATTTGCCCGTACAGTATTCAGGAAGATCACATGGTCTGGATTGTTCCCGGCAAAGAGTTCCTGGAGAAACCAGCTGAAAAAGGAAAAACAGTTATTTCAGGGTGAGACTCAGGTGAAGACACCTGATGACTATGGTTAATGAGCAACTCTCTTGGTTAATCTGTTACCCCAACTACTTTTTAAAAAAAAATGGGGGGGGGGTTTCCAGGTAGTACAGCTAGGAAAGACTTCTACTCAAGACATTGGAGAGAGGCCACCATAGGTCAGAGAAGAAAGTACTGGGCAGAACCCATGTGTTTCAATATGCTATATGGTGTCTAGTATACAGTACTGCAGGCTCTATGTAAATTTTCCATATATTTCAGAGTCTCCACATTCACAGACAAATCCTGACAACTCTGTGTTCACATAGCAAGTTGTTGACTCTTATCAAGTCATCCCAACTTGTTCTGGCAGAGAGTTCTTCCACCTATTAATTTATGCCTATTGTTGACACTAACATTTTAATTTGTTGCCAGAAAAATCACAGAGAATCTAGTGTGCTAAATTCAAAAGCACATTCTTCATTAGCCCCAGGACAGTGTCTCTTCTAGTGACGGTTTGTTGGTGCTTCTTATTTAATTGGGAGCCCTTCCAGGACAGAGGCCCAGATAGTTTAGTTCGGCACAAATCCTAAACAACTTTCCAGCACTGACATAGCTTTGCCAATGGGACATGTGCTGCATCCTGCAGTTGGGGGCAGTCACAGAGGCATCCTCAAGGTAAGAGAATGTTTGTTTCCTTACCTTGGAGCTGCATCGCCCTTACCTTGGTGCTGGAATGTTGGTCAGGACTCTGCCCTTAGGGCCAAATCCCATCCAATTTTCCAGAGCTGGTGCAGCCATGCCAATGAGGCATGTGTTGCATCATGCATAGCGGAACAGTCACAGAGGTCTCCTCCAGGTAAGGGAACATTTGTTCCCTTTCCACAGGGTTGCATTGCAGCTGCACCAGCACTGTAAATTTGGATAGGATTGGGCCCTTAGTTAATTAACGTAGGTGCCAATCCTGTCCAGTTTTCCAGCACCAATGCAGCTCCAAGGTAAGGGAACAACCATTTCCTTACCTTGAGGAGACCTCGATGACTGTCTCCCCACCTCAGAATGCAGTGTGCATCCCACTGACACAGCTGCATCAGTGCTGGAAAGTTGGGATAGGATGGGGCCCTTAGTTAAGTTAGCTATGCTTTGAGAACCCCTTCCCCCTCCTTTTTTGCTGAAAAGCAGTATATAAATATTAGTAATAAATAATCAAAGGAGATTCCTACAATCATTGGGCACATGGGAGTTGCTTGCAGCTGTTGCATACCTTGGCTCTGTGTCTGTGCCTAACCAGTTATATGCAGGCCCAATATACAGAGCTGAATAATATGTTACATGGCACCATTAAAAATGTGGTTGGTGGCTGTGCGCAAAATGCTTACTCCTGCATATAAAGTTGGAAAAAGGCAAAGAACTGACATGTCCAGCCATTTTGAGCAAATGGCTTGAACCACCAGGTACTCAACTGTGTAGAGAACTTGTCATCACAGGAGAGCACTGAAGGAGTTAACAGACAAGACTATTTTAACTACATTTATGAGGCAAGTTGAGATGTAAAGTGAGACACAGACATCCCTCATCTGTATACACACCCACCATACCATACCCCACCCTACCCCACCCCCTACTGCTGAGGTTTGAGCAGTCAGTCTCCTGGGAAAGGAATTTAGTGTACAGTACAGAGCAGAACAGAAAGCTATTAGCCAAGGTATGAGACAGCTTAATCCCCATGGAGAAAGTTCTCTTCTGTCCCTGAACATGTTTCGTCTTTCCAGACACTGAGGCACACCACCCAAACAGAGAGGCCAATAAGCCACTAATACAATTAGGCAGAGAGCCTCCCTTCCAGGCCCCACCAGGCCAGTTGCCTCTTTTGAAAGACAAGCTCGCCACTTCAAGTCGTTAACTCCCCATAATCACAGAGTGGCACCAGCATAAGCCAAAACAGCTGCTGTGCAGCTTTCCTGTGGAAGGGAGCAAAATAGGTGGCTCTTTCACAGTCTAGGCCAGGCACACCAACACCTGTAGATTTCACTCCAAAGGCTGTCACAAAAACAGGTGGCCCCAGAAGGCATTCACAGCAAAAACATGACTGGGTGTTAGCAGCCGTGGAAAATATATCACCGCATGCATCTTCAGTATATTAATTTTTCATGCCAAGAAATCTATTTCCAACCAGAATAAATTTTCAAGAGTCTTGGGTTTAGAAACACAAGTAAAATTTCATATTACAAAACAACCCTAAGGTAGATTCAAGGAGCATTCTTTGCCTTGAGAGGTGACTGACTGGTGTCTGGTCATGAAAAACTCCAAATAGATGCCAATTGTCATCTGGAAGTCTCTTTTTGTGTTTTTTTTCTTCTTCTTCTTCATTTAATCAGGTTTATCTCCAAAATTCAAAATTTCTACACTGTGTACTTCCTTCAACCTGCTTGCCTCTAGGCAACCTGTTCAGTTTATCCCTGGTTTTCATTCTAGCCAGGAGGAGGTGGACTAGTGCAAAGAATTTACAGTTTGCCCCCATACCCATTCAGCCAAACAGTCCAGCGCAACACCTTCTGCAAGCACAATGAAGTATATAGCTTGGGAGGCATACAGTGGTCTCAAAAAAAGAATGAACTGAAAGGATGTCCACATGTTGCAACTTGAATCTGCACAAGCTACTCCAGTCTTTGTCATGTGTTAACTTGGTAACAGACTGTCCAATTCATCAACAAAGTCATATTTTTTAGCCTCTTCAAAATACAGTCAACCCTTATGCAAAGGTTACACTCCGAGGTCAGAGTGTAAAGCCAAAACTGTGTACACTAAAAATTACCTTGAAAATCCAATGTGTCCAAAAAATATGTACTGTCTCTTTAAAACTTACGAGAGGTAGGCAGGAACTGAGACCAACTAAGGGAATAGCAGCTTCATTCTCCAATCTCACACTTGCTCTCAGCCATGCATTTAGTAAGTGAAATTTGTATGATTTATCCACAGTTGTGCAACCTATCCACAAGTGACAGTGGTGCAGTTTAATATTCAAGTACACATATACTCAAGTTTCCAAGCTAAAGTGTGAAGAATCAGCTCTCATTTCCCCCAAACCTAACATACAAACTGGCCCACATCAAAAAAAGGTCATGACTCTCCTCTTGCCACTTCTCAGTGACTGTCCTATGAACAGAAAAGCAGGCCTGTCTTTCCCTGGGCTGTATACCAAGGATGCCAGAAAGCCCACCTTGCATTTGTCACAGCAAGTTCCATGAGCACACTCAGCACCGGGCTTCAGAGAGCAATTGGAAGCATTGCAGCAGGGATTGTTACATTCCTGAGGGAGAGATGGAAAAAAGAAGAGACATGCTGTGTCTACATGGCAGATGTTTCAAACTTAAAACACACCAGAAAGCATTTGCCTGTTTCTGCAGAGTGGGTTGCAGCTTCAAGTGCTCCCAATCTTCATTCTAAGCACAAAGAGAGGCCTGGAACAAGCCACAAACACAATTTCCAATCATATCACTATGACCATGATGTACTTGGATCAAAATACTATCAGCTCAGAGTTACTTGAGGGTATCTTGAGTGCTCCCTGGGGCATCTGATGGGCCACTGTGAGATACAGGAAGCTAGACTAGATGGGTCTTTGGCCTGATCCAACAGGGCTCTTCTTAGGATCTTACTTGGCTCTGTCATGAATGACAGGAATGTGTCAAATGCCTAAAAGTAGCTTTCTGAGCACAGAAAGGGATACTCTAGCAACTTGCCTCTAAATAGCCTGTTAGGGCAGCCAAAGAGACACACCTGCTCCAGATCTGCAGAAAGAACCTGCTCATCTAAGAGATGAATGTTTCTGCTACTAGCGTTGAACAGGAAGAGGAATGTTCCTCTACGAAAGGTGCAGAGGATGTTAAGACTTTGAAACAGACTTTACATAGTTTCATTTTTCTCTTTCCCACACTGCCCACATTTTAGTTTTTAATCTCACTTAGGGCGCAATCCTAACCCCTTATGTCAGTGCTTTCCAGCAACGCAGCTCTGAGGTATGGAAACAAACATTCCCTTACTTTGAGAAGGCCTCCATGAGTGATACCCAACTGCAGGATGCAGCACATGTCCCACTGGCACCTCTATGCCAGTGTTGGAAAGCACTGACATAAGGGGTTAGGCTTCCGCCCTTAGTTGTATCCTCTACAGACAGGAGAAGGTAGGACAAGCGATCCTTATAAATCAACCAATGCAAATCAATCCAAACCTCTACTTCTCCACAATCACACTCTTCGCCTTCTTCAAGATAACCGTTTCCACATTTCTGTCCCCCATATAAGGTCTTGGTATCTGGCATGTTGTAAAGGCACATCCCTCCACCAGACTGCAGGTACCGGTTCAGCTCCGCAGTGTTGCATCTGTTGAAAACCCTGGGAAATGGAGCCCTGGAAACAATTCAGAACTGAATATCACAACATTTGAACTGATTGTCAAGTGACATATAGCAATGACAAAAGAAGATACTCTGGTACCAGAAACTACCAATGTTTCCTTTCTCTATAAAAATGTTTCTTTGTCCAGTAACAGTCTGGATTCCCTAGGGTTATGCTTCTTTTTGGTTAAAGCTGGAATATATCCCTATGATGAATACCCTAGTTCTGTTGTATTAATTTTAGTATTTTGTGAATCACTTCCTAACTTCTTGACCACTCCTGATCTTGAAACAGCTGGTATCTTGGTGGATAATATGGGCACAGACCAAGCTATAATTCAGAGGAAGGTCACTTTACATAAGAACAGCCCCACTGGATCAGGCCATAGGCCCATCTAGTCCAGCTTCCTGTATCTCACAGCGGCCCACCAAATGCCCCAAGGAGCACACCAGATAACAAGAGACCTGCATCCTGGTGCCCTCCCTTGCATCTGGCATTCTGACATAGCCCATTTCTAAAATAAGGAGGTTGTACATAGACATCATGGCTTGTAACCTGTAATGGATTTTTCCTCCAGAAACTTGTCCAATTCCCTTTTAAAGGCATCCAGACCAGATGCCGTCATTACATCCTGCGGTAAGGAGTTCCACAGACTGACCGTGAGTAGTTGAGTAAAGAAATATTTTTTTGTCTGTCCTAACTCTCCCAACACTCAATTTTAGGGGATGTCCCCTGGTTCTGGTGTTATGTGAGAGTGTAAAGAGCATCTCTCTATCCACTTTATCCTTCCCATGCATAATTTTGTATGTCTCAATCATGTCCCCCCTCAGGCGTCTCTCTTCTAGGCTGAAGAGGCCCAAACGCCGTAGCCTTATAAGGAAGGTGCCCCAGCCCAGTAATCATCTTAATCGCTCTCTTTTGCACCTTTTCCACTTCCACTATGTCCTTTTTGAGATGGGGCGACCAGAACTGGACACAATACTCCTTCAATACTCCACAATACTCCATCAATTTACCCAGGTCAGTTTTAAATTAATAGCTCAATCCTACCTAAATCCCAGTGTAGGATTTAGGATTATAAATTCCACAGGGAATTTGGTTGCTGGAGGTCTCTTGGGGGTAAACTTCAGCAACTAGGTCAGTTAGGACCTGTACTAGCAATATCTCTGACTTAAGTCCAGTTGATGTGTGCAGGTGGATCGAGCCTGGGAAGGGGGTTGGGATTTGGCGTGTACCACCACTGCCCCCTTCTCAGGTCTGACCTTCCCTCCTCCCCTCCCAATCTCCTTCTCGTTCCACCCTCCCCCGCCCCATTCAACCCCCTCCTTGCCCTTTCTTCACCCTTTTCTGCCCCCTCTGTGGGCTTACTTCTTCTGGTGGGTCTCTTGTCAATCCCCAGTGCACATAGAAAGGCTCTAGCCTACCCACCAGCTCCTGCCCTGCTGCAAAGCAGTTTACAGCACTTTTGCAGCAGCCAGCACCAGTGGAGCATGCATTCTGACAGTGCATTCTTTAGTTAGAATTGGGTCGTAAATCAAACACAACAATGCACTTTGGGGTAGCTTTTAGAGAACAATGGGGAATGCCAACTTACCCTGTTGCAGCAGCCATAATGCATCCTCCATCTTTAGCACTGGCAGTACAGCAGCCTGGTGCATCATGGCTCATGCCAAAGTTATGCCCCATCTCATGGGCCATGGTGGCAGCAACTCCAATGGCATTATCAGAGTGATCCTGTCCAGACACAGCATCAGTGGCAAGAGTTTAGCATACCATGTTGCAAAATTTGAATGTAAATTTCTATTACTCTGGCAGAAGATGGGACCTATCAATCCGAACACAACACTGCCTATGGAGGTTCAATTTAGCTATTGTGGATGATAGATCTATCCACTGATAGACAATTCAGCAGAACTATGCCTCATCTTACTCACTTCATTCATGTCAAATGGGCCTGGCATACAGTAGCTTCCTGGTGGGTCATGATAACATCATTAAGAATAACTTACCATGTTCACTCCTCCAGACTGATAGACAGAACACATAGCCATGAGAGGGGCCAAGCCAATAGTAGTACCATGGAATGACATCCCACTGAAACATGTTGGGAGAGAGAATGAAAATGTAGTTAAGAGTTATTTTACAAAGTGCTGAACACACTAAAGAAGCGGTTCCCAAACTGGTGGATCGCGACCCACCAGTCAGAGAAGCACTTGTCCCTGCCCCTTTAAAGGGGCATGGGGGAAGGCAGCACCGCAATCCCAGGATCGTGCTGCTGCCAGGTGGGAGGCAGGGTTTTAAACTAACCTAGGGGAGTGCAAGCCTGCGGGGGTGTGGAGAGCCCCACAAACACCTCTGCAGGGTTCCTCAAGCCTCCAAAATAGTAAAGAACACAATCAAAAACCACTTCTGTTTTTTGGCTGAAAACAGGAAGTGGTTTTTGATCACTTTTTTACTGTTTTGGAAGCTTGAGGAGTCCTGCAGAGGTGTCTGTGGGGCTCCCTGCACCCCCTGGAGGCTGGCACTCCCTTCCGTAAGTTTAAAAAACGCCTCTGCTGGCAGCAGCATGATTCTGGGGATCGCACTGCTGCTGTGTCCTCCCACCCCACCCTCACCCCCACACTTACGGTGCTCCCAACTCACTTGTAGGGAGGATCTACACTAAAGGATCACACACCCCCACACACCAGTGCCTATCTAATCCATACAGTTATGTTTTCAAGGGAAACAAAGCCGAAGAATGGGGCTTACACGGCCTTTCCTTAAAACCTATTGAGAACCTCCTGTAAGAAAGAGGTCTTACAGGAAAGCTGCTGTAGGTTTTGTTTTTTTTAAATAAATAAATAAATGCACACACGCATGTAACACAACATACGGATGCATTTCTGCATGTGCACTGGTTCATGGACATTTGCTGGAAAATATACTCCCCACTTTTGAGCCATAATTGCATTCCAATCTGTGGTGCCATCCAAAGAATAATGAACTTATGTACAACACAGAACCGTGGGACAATATAGGTTCACATCTTGCAACCAGAACCTTGGGGAACAAGGATCATGTAATTCTTATCAAAGCAACTTACGTGATCAGCTGTGCATTGTCATGCTTCTTATGCTTTAGCAGCTTACGCCTCCAAGCCAGAAAAGACCACAGGGTTGAATGTGGGTTCTCAGAGATTTCACACTTGTTGTGGTCATTCCAGATTTCAAGGCCCACTAGAGCAATCCGTATATTCAGGGATTTGTAAAACTAGCAGGTCAAAGAAGAGAAGAGATGGAGTTAATCAATGGGTAGCACTGAACTTTTCCACCTAATCTGAGCTCCATTTATTTAATGTACATAAATAGTCAATATTTATGGGTTCAAAACATACTATATTCCTTCTCACCCAGTTTGCTCTGTGAAGGGTATTCACCCAATCATGCTGGAACTGTGCTGGTGGAATTCTATAGATCTGCTTGAATTCGTGATTGCTTTGTGATTCTTAGAGCAGTACAAAATCATTGTGTACAATCTCATCCCATATTGTCATTTTATTTGAAAAAGTGGTCTTAGGGAATAGGAAGGGTGTGAAGAGAGAAACAGCACAGGGATGGATGCTTAACATCTCTACTGCCAATTGCCCATCTGTCACTGTTCCCTAGGCAATGTGCTTTTCCTTGCAAATATGAACTTAAAACCTCATAGGGGAGGAGTGATTTAAGATGGTGCAAGGAGATAAGATTATCTGAATTATTCTTGACTGCTTATTGGTCTCTCTTTGTTGCAATGTTTAGTATTTTGACAGGATTGTATTCGCTGTTCTTATCGTGAACTGCTTTGGATCTCTTTTGTGAGACAGAAAAAGGAGTTAGAAATATTAAATGAGGTGAAAAGTTAAGTGGGCACCCCTCCCCTTCCCACCTCAACTCCATGCCCCCTTCCCAATTCTGAATTTCCTTACAAAAAGTGAGGAATAATGCATAACACAGCTAGAACCTTGATGACTTTGTTTTTTTCCATATGGTAAAACTTACATATCGGATCTCACCTTATCTACATAATTGGCAGCCTCTACTAGCTTATTCTTGGTTGCTTGAAGATCATAATTATGCTTCTGAAACTGAAAGAGGAAAAAATACAATTCAAAATCATTTCTGCAAAAGACCACTGCCATCACCCAACTGTGCAATATGTATTCATTCCTGTGAGATTCTGGTCTGACTCACTCATGATGCCCCTCTACCTGAAGGGCAGTCCCTCCTGCTGCTTTATCACTGTCCACTGCTACTGGTCAGACATCTGGGTTTGAAGCAGAAGTTCATTTATCCCATGGAAGTTTATGAGCCAAATAACATCTAACAAATCTACCTCTCTGGATTCTCCCTTTCCATCCCACACTTTAAAGAAATGTTGAAATCTTCAAATAAGTACAAATCATAAAACAGAACTATTCATAGTTAGGTGTGATTTTTCTATTGTTGTTGTTTGTTTGTTTTTTGCAGATTTCGTTTTTTGAGAAGCACAGAAAGTAGTGTTATGTGCTTTTATTCCAAGGGTGTATTTTTATAAATTATAATCACTTTAAAAGAGTACTAGGTAGGTATAGATGGTATCGTGTCCAGATGCAGCCATAGTGATTACCCATGCACTCCCCCCTCCAAGTCTAGCCCAACCAGCCTACAGTGACCAATATGTAGAGGTGTTAGAAAATGGTATATTATTTTTTTTTTTTTGCAGATTTCAGGGTGTGTGTGTGTGTGTGTGTGTGTGTCTGTGTGTTTTTACAAAAATTAGAAGTGAAGAAAACAGTGATATATGTTTTTATTTCATTATCACAAAAAAATCACCTCTATTCATAGTTAATATATGCATATTTCCTTAGACTTTATTATTTCATTATTTCGATTTCCCATTTTAGCAGGAAGTTCAGTGTAACCTTTCCTAAATGGCAGGAAGTTCAGTGTACCCTTTACATTCTCAGGTTTTTGGAAGAGAGAACACTGGAGATATAAAACATCTTGTGATAGTCTATTTACAAATGGACAAGCACACAGGCAGAGCCAGTTGATTAAGCAACAGCACAACAGATTCCAGGCTGCTTCTTCCCAAGTTTTCCCAGACACCTTGCCTGACCATGCACACCTCCCATGTCGGTGGCTCCAACAGTGCAGAAGATTTACAGTCAAAGGGTTCCTTGCTGCAGCCAATTGGTTGCTAACCAGGGATAGTTATCTTTTCTGCATCAGGCTATCAATAATTACAGAAAGAGGGCCTTCTTTTTATTCTGCATGGAAAAATACAGTTGTAATATTATCCTGAACATGGAATCTGGATGTTTTTGGCAGGGAATTTGGATTATCTTGGTGCTCACAGATGTGAGGCATACATCAGTTTCATAATCCCTTCCCTCTTGCTCAGCTGGTTGCATCACCCCACACTAAGGGCAATCAATCCTGTCCAGATGTTTGCACAGCAATCAAAGTAATTTGCTATGCTGGCTATAATTCATGATGTTAACAAGTGCAGATGTAGCTCTGTGGGGGCAGGTTCTGCAAACAGTGACCAAAAATTTTAGTTCAGGGCTTGTGTGTCCCTTAAAGTGGGACACACTTTTCTCCAGCTGTTGTTGACGAAATGCCTGTAAAATACACATACACACACACACACATTGCTTGACTCAAGCAACTTGATCTAGTGGGTTTGTGTGCTTTTTAGGGGGGCGGTGGTGGAACGAGATTGTCCATTTCTCTGATGCCTCTAAATAAATTTTCACGTTGCATTTGTCTAGTAAAATAGAAAAGCAAAGTATCTGGAAACGTCAGGATGTGCCAATTTTTTTTCATCTTGTTTGAAAAGTGTTCAGTCTCAAGGAAGAGAGAAACACAACAGTGCCTCCTCTCTAGTCTCATTCAAAATACCCTATAGCCAGTAGCCTAGCAGAGGCTAAACAGTTTTTGCATCGGGCTGTCAAATAAGAACAGTTGGCTTATGCTCTGGTTGGGGCATTCGCTTGTGATAAAGAAATAATCAAAAACGGTTAGGTATGATAGTAAACATCTACATGGAGAATGCAGGTACACAGGCTTATCATCCTGGAAGCCTGGTATTTACGTTTGTGCATGGATGGTAGTGGGAATAAGTACTTTTCATCAATCTCAAAATTACGAGGAGGGGAAAAACAACAGTCCTATAGGGACTCAGTGAGAGGATCAAGTTACTCCTGAGAAATTATATATGAGCTGCAGCCACATTTTTGGAGAACAGTGTGCCAGGAAAAAAGCCCATTAAAATAAAAGATGTTTGAATGACCTCATGCTCTTGGGAATGGTTAATGAGACATGGGCTCAACTAGCTCCAGGGCACTGATTAGAAACAGAGTCCATGTGTATGCAGGCAGGATGTTTTTACATCTCTTACATGGACTATAATAAATAAATAAAAGTGGTCTCAACCCAATGTCATCCTTTACTAATCACCTCAATAGATGGGCCTATAACTGAAAGGACAAGAAAAACAAATTATGATTACAGATTTAGACAGTGCTAGACTGGGCTTGGAAAATGTACACAGATGCATAGAATTGCCATGGTTGGGTCACACTATGGCATCACATCACACTGTCACATCATCAGGGTCACATTATAGCATCTCCTGATGTTTCAGATTTCCACATGGAGATTTGAACGGAGATTGGAAACCTCACCAATGCTGCAATTAATCCTGCTGGGGGAAATGAAGAGTCCTCACGTGGCTACTCTGAACTCAAAATCAAGTTGTTGGGAAGTGCAATCATGGAATTTCATACAACATGCAATTGGATCCAAAATGTTTGTCGGTCCTGGATTTGATTCTGATCCAGTATGGATTGCATTCTTCTCTTACCTCAGCATAATCAGCCACAAGTAGAAGTTCTACATATTTCATAGACCGTTGATCATCCCTCTTCACCTGCGACAGAAGCAGAATAATGTATGTGCCTAATTGTTTAAAAAAGTTTTCATTTTTAAATGCAAGGAACACTCTTACTAAAATGTAATCATTTTGCAAGGGTAAGATAATATAGCATAAGCCACAGTTTTAAGGCAAATGATTACCAGAGCTTATAGCATGCGAATAGCTCCTCAAAATAAGCAGGTAGCAGAAGTGACATGGACACTATTTTAAATTATACAATTTTCCAGAAATTGTTGGTCTACAGATAATTTGGCATAGCCCTTTTCAGGAATTCATAATGGGAGAAATGCCAGATGCATGGGAGGGCACCAGGATGCAGGTCTCTTGTTATCTGGTGTGCTCCCTGGGGCATTTGGTGGGCCGCTGTGAAATACAGGAAGCTGAACTAGATGGGCCTATGGCCTGATCCAGTGGGGCTGTTCTTATTTTGTTATTAACAGTGGGTAGCCTCCACCCTGCTTCCCCACACACTGAAGAGAGTCTCTGCATACACATGGTTGCTCTCCCCAGACATTCTACTCAATGCACAACATGTTGGTCAGGAAGGCAGAGACTGCCACCACAATGCTTTCCCCCTCCCCATTAAGAATCCATCTCAAATTAAAACTTTTCAGCTACTCTGCTTTAAGGCCAGATCTTATTGGCTTGCACAGTCATGATTTTACATTTCATATTACTAAAAACACAGGAAAATGCTTCTAGTCCTCATAATTTCAAGGGGAAGCTGGAGTGTGCTGAATCAATGTCTTATAAACAGCAATGTGTGGGGTTACAAAATGGCCTGTTGTGACACAGTGAAACCACATAAAAAAAATACCTGAAATATAAGTGTCCTCCTCCTGACTCAGAGGCTGATAAAGCATGGAACTTCAATTTCAAATAAAAACCAAAATAAATGGGTAAAAGGACAAAGAGTTGATGCAGCATAGGTGTCAAGAGCATGAGCTTAACCTCATTCATGTTTGAACCGAGAACTGGACTGGAAGTTAACAGTCCAGTTCTCGGTTCAAACATGAATTCAGTGGATGGCCTTTGGCAAGCCAGTGTTTTTCAGATATAGTGTTCCGCTTGTAATAAGTCAGTAATAAATGAGTGTACTTTAAGGGCTATTTTCAGGATTATCAAGATGATGTGTGTGAAGCACTTTAAGCACTTAAGTTCCCTATAATTTTTTCCCCCCTTAAATTTCTCAGGAGAGACGTCTTAGATATTCTGCAGTGCAATTCTATGGGAATCATATAGGAATCTTATGGGAATAATTACAGCCTTAATGGAGCAATTCAGAAAAAACTCACCCTGTGAAAGCCTGGCTCAGCGCGGCCTGTCAACTCAGCAAGCCAGTCCATGGTCTGAGACCCTGAATGCTGGTTTCCACAGGAGCCCTTGGGAATCTTGAAATGTTCAGACCTATAGATCAAGTGCTGCTTCTGGCTATGAAGAAGTGGTTCCAAGATGTAACTGAGGTTGTTGTTCAGTATTATGAGGCCACTGAAACATAAAGTCAGTAAGACAGAGGATGTAAAAGGCGTGAACTTGTCCCTGATTATTCCAGAGTTAAATTTAATTATCTGAATATTGATCAATATATTTGCATGTCTTGCTGACTTGGAGCCATTATCATAACATGTTAAGGTAGGACAAGATGGGCAGTTGCCTTTCCTCTTTGTTTCAGGGCATGTGTGAACAGACTTTGGGATTGCCCCTTCTCAAAAACTCATTTTATATCCAGCAATACCTCTAATAAAATAGGGGGACAACATAGAGGAACATGACTCAGAAGTCTGCAGAACAGCCCTTGGGAAACACTGTTGACAAACAAGGGGAACACTGGCTCTGATTGGCCACACACTATCCAAAATGCACTGCTCTCATTGGCTAAAAGAGCTGCCTATCACACCCAGGACAAAGACTGCTGTAACAAAGTAGTGCTCAAGGAAGTGGCATTATGGAAGATGCTATTTTACTGAACTCCCATCATCATCATTAAAATCTTCATAATTGCCCATGAGCCTAAATTATAACCCTTGGTGCTGGAAATTCCAAGACAGAAAATGGCAATGGCCCCTGTTCCTGCTTTACACTGTAACATGCGTTGTCTTTTTAACGTCTGGATATCCTTTATAAAGGCTTTTTCCCCAAGGTCTTTCCTGTGCTGGAAGCAAAAAGCCAGTTATGTCCATTGGTGGACTAACAGGAAAGGTACAAACTCCTGCATAAGTTGCATGGGAACTAATTCAGGCCCAAATGGCCTACAAGTGTGAATTTTGGAAGTTGTATGCATCTCTGAATGCATATGATCCCTTAAAAAAGCAATTCACAGAGGTGTCCTTATTGGCCTTGTGCAGGATTACGCTACTTTTTTCCACTGGTTGCTATGACATTGCCATCGCAAATGTCTATATCAATTTTTGGGAGTATCCTTATGCACATCCATTATTTTTATCTCCGTGCAAAATATATACATATCTGTGTCATCACTTGAAATTATAACAATTGTTATAATTTGTCATCAAATGTTGTCAACAGGAAGTTCCCGTATATTTGGCTATGGTTTGAAATCAGAGCAGGGTTAAGAAGATTTCCCAAATGAATTCATTTGGGGTTTTAAGGGGAAAAAACCACTTCAAAACTCAATATTTCTTTGCAGGTGGGAAAACAGTTTGAAGGAAAAAAATGAATGGTCCCAGTTTTATAAACGTTTCTATTTAAGAATGTTGTCAGTGGAGGGTGCTGTTCCCCAAGGAAAGATTTGATTGGGCTTCAGGGGTGCTTCTCAGCTGGAGTGGAAGGTTCCTGCAATGAACAACAGTGGCCAATACTGCCAGTTATTTCAAACTAAAGATAAAGGACCAGAACAAAGACTCATAAAGAGGGTGTGTGAAAGAGTCCAGCGCTACAGCTACAGCAACACCAGTCAATCATGCCCATACATTTCTCCTTTTAGAAAGAAGAAATTTCTAAAGCAAAAATGGCTGAATGGGAGAGCATGACACACAGCTGAATGGGTGTGATTGCATTTAGCATCATTTTTGCATTCAGTTGTCATGTAAAACCTACCAGGGGCTAAAAACAAAACCCCAGACCATTTCTTCTTCTCTTGTTTCTGAATATTAGTTGAAGGTCAGTCCTCTGCTCTTTGCCTCACCTAAGAAATCTAAAGTTTCTGGTAAAGAGCACTTAAGCCAACAATAATTAAAACTCTTTGCTTTGGCCAACAATATCTTAATAAGCTTTTCCCTCCTTGCCCCCATCCAACCCTGCATGTATGCGGCAACTGCAGGAGGTGTAGTTGAGAGGATGAGCCCGAAGTTAAGCAGGAGCAGATCGATTTGTGCCTGGAAGGGAGACTGGTAACCACTGATAAGCTGACATGACCCTCGGTGAGAGAGAGGCATCGCTGTTGTGTTCTGTGATGAGAGGACGGACTAGAACAGTGGTTCTCAAACTCTCCGGGAGTCGGAGAACCGCTGGTACATTTTGATTGGGGGGAGGGGGGAACAGGGTTGGGGAATGCCCCGACAGCGCTGCTGTGATTGGTGCTGGAGCTCCAAAACTCTGATTGAAAACCAGAAGTGGGCTCCAATCGCAGATCAGAGCTCACTGCTGTGGAGGGGAGGCTCACCGAGGGGGCTGTGAGCCTCCAGAACCCTCCAGGAGGTTGCACATTCCCCTCCAGTATGTTAAAATGCTCCTGGGTACCCACGGTGCAGTGATCGCTGTGTACCATCAGGGCACTCACTTCTGGGTCACTCCCCTTAAGAGGAAAGTGGCCCTTTTATATTTCAATGGTGGGTCGTGACCCACCATTTTGACCACCACTGGACTAGAACATTGGAACGCTGAGAATGTCAGTGATGAGAGCGATAATAACTGGAAGGTCCCTGATTCGGCGTGATTTGTGTGGCTATCTCTAGAAGCTCAAGGGAAGTGTTAGCAGCTAAGAAAGATGACTTCACCTGAAGGAAAATCTGGAAACTGAAGGGTTCTATATAAAGAACAATATTGTAAAGACCCTTACCGGGTCTAGAACTGCCTGCCTATGCAAACCACCTTGAGTAATATCTGAAGAGAAATCTGAGAAAGGCAATATATAAATACAGAAATAAGCAAACAAATTGGGGCTGTAGGTGTGACATCCTCTTCAAAAAGCAGCAACAGCTGATTGGAGGGAACAGTGGGGAAAGGAACTGCATGTGCTTCCTAATCCAACTAGGGGCAT
Source organism: Tiliqua scincoides (assembly GCF_035046505.1). Taxonomy (NCBI): domain Eukaryota; kingdom Metazoa; phylum Chordata; class Lepidosauria; order Squamata; family Scincidae; genus Tiliqua; species Tiliqua scincoides. The sequence goes on from NC_089822.1 coordinate 197,946,025, forward strand.
GCACATGGAAGCTTCCTTTTGTGCATGTATGACCTTTCCTGGATTGGTGCAACTGGAGTCCTTTCAAAACAAACCATGGTTTTACAAACCATGTTCAAGAGAACCCTGCAGTTTTTTGGAAACCTACCAGGGGTTCCTCCATGACAAGAACAGTAATGCTGGATAAACTTCTCTAAAAGATGAAACACTGAAAAAGGAAAACAATCTCAACCCTAAAAACGTATATGAAAATATTAACTCCTGTATGTTAAGCTCAGAAGTGACATAGATGACCAGGTCAAGTTATAACAACTCATAAGTGACTTCAGTTCTCCTAGCCAGTTAGGACATTCTGCTTCGTGTAATACTTATAGGGGAAAAGAAATGAAGTACATGGTATTATAACAGAGTAATAAAGAATGGTAAAAGAAAATGATAAAACAGGGAGGGAACATCATGGCAATTCTGGGAATAGTTGACCAAGCAAGGATCAAGGCAAGCTGTCCACATTTTAGCAATCTTAAATCTGCACTTTCGGTTTAGTGACATGGAGTGGACATGGTTTAGTGACATGGAGTGACATGGACAGTGGTGAAATTCCTAGCCACCAACATGGAACAAATTCAAGCAAACTGAGAATTATTATGAAGCGTTGCACAATTGTTTATACAGCTGCCCCTCAAAAGCCCAACTGTCTCTTTATTCAGGACATTTCTCTGCATTTCTAGCAACAAATAAGGACTACACGACAGTGTCACTACATAGACCTCTTTTGTATGATGCTCACTAGATTGCTTCCAGAGCTGGAAGGCAAAGGGTGGGAGGCTGGTAAACGGTTTGCAACCCTAAAAAGAACCCATTCCCACTTCCTCACCAAACCCATGGTTTGAAATAGTCCAGCCCTCCAAGCAGGATTTAAAAAGCATCAACATGTTCCAGTCACCCCACCCAAAACACATAGCAGCTTAAGGCTGAAAACAATGCCAACTGCATTCTGGTCAAAAGTACCATAAAGAGAAATTGTGTAAGTAAGACAAGAGGATTTTGTGGGAGATGTTCATGTGGAACAGCAGGATTTGGTTGTCACGTTTCCAAGAAACAGAGAAATACATATTGCAGCTGAAGACATGCTGAGTTCTTTAAAAGCAAATCTTATACAATTGATTAGAAGCAGAAGAACTATGGAAATATGAAATATTAAAATCCTGCTTCTCCAACAGTTGGCTAAGAATTTTGGTCAGTGCTTGAGGGGTATGTGTTCGTTTATGCCTTTGCATATTCTCAGTTGAAATCTGAGACCATATTGCCTTTGTAGACTGCATAGTCAAATGACACAAACCATGATTTGAGCAAAATGGAGGCTTTTCCTCAGAAAAAGTGTCTGCAATACTGCTGTACTGACAGCTTTTTTCATTCATTCTTACCATGCCAGAAGTATGGTGTGGTTATGCCACAGGTGTGAATGTAACTTCACCTAACTGGCCTAATTTTCCTTGCAGGGCTGTTGTAAAAAGTAAATTGAAATTGACCTAACTAACTTGAGCTAATTGCAGAAGCGTGGAATATAAAAGTGATTAACAAAACAACACTCTGTCCAAGAACATGGACTCAGAACTGACTGAAGAGAACTTGTCCATACCATCATAACCATGTTGGCATCCTTCAGTCTTGGAAGACTATGGTATCGTGCTCTGAATAGTGGTTCTGGAAAAGAGTGTCCAGTGCGTGAAGCCTGGGTAAAGTATATATGGAGGATAGACTGTTTCCCATGCAGCAAATCCCCCCTCTCCACATTGCTGAAATGGTCCAATGGAAAGGCAGAGGCCAATACAGTTGGCTCCAGCGGTGTCGCAGGAGTTGCCAGAACGTGACTGTGTTCAGCCATGAACTGCCTCAGGGACTCCAGCTCCGGATTTTGCCTCGAGGTTAACTCCTGAAGCCTTTTCCACAACTGGATGTAGCCATAAGGCAGTGGAGGTTTGGGATCAGAGTTTTCCTTCTCTCAGATGAGCTGCCTTCCCAGGCTGACGAGTCCCACCTACCCAGTGGCTGTTTAGTCACCTCTTATGACAAGTACAGCCAAACCGAGGGCCTATTCTTCTCCCCAGCCCCCAGGGGAAACCATCATAACCAAGGTCTAAGGAAGCACCATCTTTTCCACAACAGCTTGCACAAATGACATAAATAAGTTGCTTCCATTCAATTAGAACTGCAATCCTATGCATATTTTCCTGTGAGTAAGCCCCACTGAATTCAGTGGAAATTACTTCTGCATAAGCATGCATAGAATTCTGCTGCAGGTTATTCTTTGGTCAGGATTCGGACCATTTTCTTTCATGAGTTTGTTACGAGCACACTGTATGGAGGAGGAGGATGTAAATGGCTATAGGGATGAAAAGATCACACCCATCTCCACCTGCTCACTTCCCCTCTTGAGAATTCAGTGGAGAAGTAAAAACATATGTGAGAATGTAGCTTCTGTATGCTTCCAATAAGCCTAAATTACTTAAAAGAAAAATTCTGGCCAGCACAGGGAACACTCTGCTACGAAAGAGTGAGCTTTTGCATGGTAAATCCAAGGTCAGGGATAAAGAGTTGAAAATGGGGACAGTTGAAAATGGGGAAGAGTTAAAAGTGGGTCAAGTTGCACCTGTGATGCTTCCTGTTTTGTGTGGGCTGCGCATTGTGTCCGTCCTAAGTGGCCAAGGTTTACTTTATTTTCGCCACCAGACAGTTTGTTTACATTAAAGTGACTTGAGGTTATTGAAAGATTTAATTTTTTTTTGGCATAATCTATTTCCTGACTGGACAGAAGCCCAGCAGCCCAGCTTTCAAACAGCTTTGGATGAAGGTGACTAAAAGCAAACCATGTCCTGTTTATAAAAAGAATATTTTTAATTGATCTTTTTGGAGGTCAAATCCTCATACAGTACAGTGTAACTGTGCAGATCTGTGCCACAGACTAACAGCTAAACAAGAAGGCTGTGGATGTCATGAGGGATAAATTGCACAGATCAGCTTAGCAGAAAAAAAAGTTTTGAGCTACAATTTAAAATGTTGAGACTAAAAAATGCTGGGGGGGGAATCAGGATATTGTTCTGAGAGCAAGGTATGAGACTCTAAAGAGGCAGAAAGACAAGTATGATTGAACAGTGAAGATCCTGGAATTAGTGTATTAATAGTAAGACGTTTAAACTGCAACCCAAAGAAATGAGATTCCTCAGCAGGTAGAAAAAGTACTAAAGCCCCCTTCCCCACCATCACAGTTTCGGGCCATTTGATTTGTTTAAAAAGAAAAAAAATTAAAAGATCAAAAGTTCACCTTTGCATGCATGCCTAGTTGAATCTTACTGCTATTATTTTTGGCACAATTCCTTCCCCTTACTGTACCAATGGAGTGCGCACTCTGCTGGCACTGCCTGTTGCAAACATGCTGGAAAGCACATTGCAACAGCGCAGATTCCAGGCCCGACAGTAGGAAGGCCTGCACCATAAGATAAGTTCCTGGCAGGGAAGGGGTGGGGAAGGGCAGGGGGGCAGGGGTGGGGCCTGATTGGGCCCAGGAGGAGAGCAGGATTGGTGGCAGCAGCGTGCACTGCATCCTATCCCCCTTCCAGGACATGATCCACTCATATGGGCAATGCAGACTTGCGCCAGCAATTTCTATGGCCCAGACCTCCAGCAACTGCAATTCCCCAGCAGGATGCAGAGGAAGTTACGCTGGCACTGCTGCACTGGTGCAGTGAATTTATGCAGGACTAGGCCAGAGGTTTTCAGACTGGGGCATCACGATGTCCCAGCCTGAGGGACCTAGTCTCTTTGCCCTTAAGGGGTGGGGCCAGCCAGGAGGCAGGGGGCTGCAGGGGCTTGGCTGTACTCACCACAGCCCCCTGCAGCCTCCTGGGGATGCAGGGAGCCCTGCACGACCATCTGCAGGGCTCCCCGAGGCTTCCAAAGTGAAAGTGGGGCAATAGCGCCCTGCCTACGCTAAACCAGAAGCAGAGCACGATCGCTCCATTTTCACTTCTGAAAATTTGGGTGCACCCTCCAGTCCCTGCAGCAGCCGTCCCTGGGTGCGGGAAGCCCTGCACGACCCTCTGCAGGACTCCCCAGGTCAGCAGGAGTGAAAGTGAGCAATTGCGCTCCACTTCCAGTTTTGGGGAGGCAGAGTGTGATTGCTCACTTTCTCTGCTGCTGACCTGGGGAGCCCTGCAGAGGCTCGCGCAGCACCCAGGGACAGCTGCTGCAGGGACTGGAGGGTGCACCCCAATCCCTGCAGCCCCCCTGAGCAGCACGATCCTGGGGATCACATCTCTGCCTTCCCCCACCTCCGTTGCCTCCCCTCCCCACTGCCTCCCACCCGCTCTTGAAATACTTACTGCGTTTATCAAACTCCTGGAGAGTTTCAAAACCACAGGACTAGGCTATCCATCTCTGTTCTCTTTTGTTTGAAATTACTGTCTATGAAATTATTTTCATTATACACTGTTAGGTGCACTGATAGTCTCTTTTGCAATGGAAAAGTGAAATATAAATGATTTAGGGCGCAATCCTAACCCACTTTCCAGCATCAACATAAGGGGAATGCAGCTGTGAGGTAAGAGGACAAACATTCCCTTACTTTGACGAGGCCTCCATGAGTGACACCCAACTGCAGGATGCAGCACAAGTCCCATTGGCACAGCTATGCCGGTGCTGGAAATTGGGTTAAGATTTGGGCCTTAAATAAATAAAGTAAGCTAATGGCCAACATCACATCTCAGGACAGCATAAGAATATTCATGTGAATCCAGAACTGCTCCAATTGGAGATTCTTTAAGGGAGACTGTGGATCTTACCGGAGACCATGACATGTGCTGAGTGCCACACTGGAGTCTTCCATCCCTTTTACTATTCCATGGTAAAAACAATGATCCTGAGAGGAGAAATTGCAGATTGTTAAGGGAAGAACTCTATTACATTTTTTTACCCACCTCCCATCCCACTTTGATTAAAATAATATCCAACACTACTATGCAGGAAGTTGGCAATAAAAAGCCTAGATCTCATTATAGTCTAACTAATCTTTCAGGGATAATGAAACTCTTTCAAAACCCCTCTACTATCCCATAGATAAATCTATCTATCTCACTCTCTTTCACTCACGCAAATAATTTATTTCAGCATATGAGGTCAAACCATATTCAAATTCAAATGCATTATACTTCCATTGTCAACAGAACCTGTGAGGATGCCCTAAGAATCGCGCATGGCCTCCGGGAACCGAGTGCCTCGAGAACAAAGGCACGGTTTAGCCTCTGTGCAAGGAGAAGGCAAGTGGACCTCTGAGTTTTAGAGAAGGAGAGGGAGGACTCTCTGAGTTGTGAAGAGAAGAGGAGAATGAGAAGGAGAAGGTAAGTGTACTCTATCTTACTCTTTGTCTTTCTAACTCTTTGTCTTCTAACCTTAAATCAACATTGAAATTTAGCTTACCTTTAGCTTAGCTTTACCTAAGTTAGCTCCTAATCTAACCAGAGGAAGGGAGTCTAAGGTCCAGCAAGTTGGGGCACATGAGCTAGGTGAGGGCAATAAAAATAAATACGTATGTGTGTACATAGGTCTACTCTGAGCAGGAGCAGAGTCCTACTCGTGAGTAAGGGCCCAAGGTACAGGCACTTGGAAAAGTAAATAAAACATAGGAGGATAAAGTGGAAAGCAAGTTTTTTCCACTTTGTTTAAATTAACCCTATACATAACCCAAGTTAAACTTAATCTAAATTAGAACATCGTCTAAAAGTTCAGTAAATTGGGACACAGGATCTAGGTGAGAGCAATAATAAATAAATAAATAAAGGTGCACACTTAATAAAAGCATGAGGTATAATTTAGATAGGGAGCTAGAGTCCAAACTAAACGAAGAAGAGGGTAATAGGGGGAGAAAGCACACTTGGTGTCTATTTTGTAAACAGGGCAAAACAGGATTTAAACCTTAGTGTGTAAGTTCTGCCAAGCCCAAAAAACTCTTAAACCAGTGCAGTTTAAACTCAAATAAAAAGCAGCTTGAGGTTAAAAAACAGTCCAGCCTAAGAGAACTGAATTAGGAGGGTAAGAACCTAGGAAGGGCCTGTTCCCAGCCAGCCAGGGCAATTTAGCATAGTCATTGTCCTTTAGGAGTTGATAAGAGCTCCATTAGGCAAATCCAAGCACCCCATTCAGGAGCCTGCAGAGTAGATTAAGCCCATTAGCAACCTATTGTCTTCCTGATCTTTTGTAATCTCACCTGGGAAGACCAGCCCCCTTTCAATCAGCAAGGAGGGAGGGAGGAGGAGCCAGCTAGGGGAATAAAGCTAGCGCCTGCCACCTTGTGAGCCTCTCTGCAGAAGCGTGCCCTCTGGGAACCCAGTGCCTTGGGAACAAAGTGCCAGGTAAGGCAACACGAGTTTAGCCTCTGTGCGAGTTCAGCAGCAGGGTGAGGAAGCCAGGGTCCCAGACACTGCACTTCACTTCCCTTGAGAAGTGGGCAGTAAACCAGTGTAGGGTTTTCAAGTACCCCTAAACAAACAAACGCCCCCCCCCCAAAAAAAACTATGCAGTCAGACAGCCAGCAGCAGGGTGGGGGCTATCCAGTGTTCTGCATCAAGTGCCACATGTATGATTATATGCCTCTGGGGCATAAGTCATGGGTGTGTCCTCGGTGCAAGGAGCTCCAGGGTCTCAGGGAACGCGTCCGCTCCCTTGAAGCCTTGGTGGCCGACCTGGAGAAGCAGAGGCAGGCAGAGAAGGACCGTGGGGAGACTTCCGGGGACGATCAGGCTGCGTCCCAACCTCAGGCGTGCAGCTCCTCAGACGCCCGGGTGGGAAGTCTCGGGGCTGGAGGACATCATCCTGGAGAGGGGGGAAACAATCCCCTACGGGGGACCCCTTCTCCAGGGGACGGGCCCATATCTGAACACACTCAGGATACTCCTTGGCAGGAGGGGGGTCGGGGGCTTCTTGTAGTGGGGGATTCAATTATTAGAAACAGAGAGGGGGCTTGCGACGGATGTGAGGACCGCATGGCGACTTGCCTGCCTGGTGCAAAGGTTGTGGACATCACTTCTCGTCTAGACAGGTTGGTAGACAGTGCTGGGGAGGAGGTAGCGGTTGTGGTGCATGTCGGCATCAACGACGTGGGCAAGTGTAGCCGGGGGGGTCCTGGAGGCCAAATTTAGGCTCTTAGGAAGCTGAAAGCCAGGAACTCAAAGGTAGCGTTCTCGGAAGTGCTACCTGTTCCACGCGCAGGGCCAGCTAGGCAGGCGGAGATCAGGGGTATCAATGCATGGATGAGACAGTGGTGTAGGGAGGAGGGGTTTAGATTCGTTAGGCACTGGGGAACGTTTTGGGACAAGCGGGGCCTGTACAAGAGGCACGGGCTTCATTTGAACCAGAATGGAACCAGACTGCTGGCGCATAACATTAAAAAGGTGGCAGAGCAGCTTTTAAACTGATCCCTGGGGGAAAGCCGACAGGAGCTGAGGGGCATCTGGTTCGGTACTCCTCATCCCTATGGGTCAAGGATGGGGAGGTAAGAAAACAACAAGGCAAAGGCAGAGTAGGAGAAGAAATTGGGAATGGTAGCATGATGGGATGTGATAGACGGTTTGGCACAATGAGAGGATGCAGGGACAAGGGAGTGAATAAGCAGCCCATCCTGGGGCATTCCATGTACAGATGCTTTTATGCAAATACCTGAAGTCTCCGAGCAAAGATGGGAGAACTGGAATATTTGGTGACTAGGGAAAACATTGACATAGTGGGCATAACTGAAACCTGGTGGAATGCGGAGAATCAGTGGGATACCGCAATCCCGGGCTATCTACAGGAGGGACAGGGAGGAACATGTTGGAGGTGGGGTGGCCGTTTATGTTATGTTATGGGCAGGAGGTCTGGTCTAGAGGGTAGAGCCTCCGTCTGCCTGAAGATAACATCCACAAGGTCGCCAGTTCGAGGCCACCGGCACCGTGTGACCTTGGAGCAGCTGACAAGCTGAAGCTGAGCAATTCCATCTGCTCTGAGCGTGGCAGGATGGAGGCCAGAATGTGAAGCCAGATCAGAATGAAACACCTTGAATGTAGTTGTTCTTGAAAGAAAGAACCTTCTTTGAAATTGTAAAAATCCCTATTTAATAAGGGATTTAATAAAGCCTGCCTATGTAAACCGCCTTGAATAAAGTCTTGAATAAAGGCCAAGAAAGGCGGTATATAAATACCTGTTGTTGTTGTTGTTGTTGTTGTTAAGGAAGGGATAGAATCCAGCAAAATAGAGATTGAAGGCGGGTCAGACTGCACCATAGAATCTCTGTGGGTTAAATTACCAGGACTGAGGAGCGATGTAATACTGGGGGCGTACTATCGTCCTCCAGACCAGAAACCGGAAGAGGACCTTGAAATGAGGAAACAGATCAGGGAGGTGACAAGGAGGGACAGGGTTGTAATCATGGGGGACTTCAATTATCCTCATATAGACTGGGTCACTTTGAGTTCTGGTCACAAAAGGAGACCAGATTTCTTGACATGTTAAATGACTATGCCTTAGAGCAGCTAGTCATGGAGCCCACCAGAGGACAGGTGACTCTGGATTTAATATTGTGCTGTACACAGGACCTGGTTAGAGATATCAATGTTACTGAGCCATTGGGGAACAGTGATCATGCTGCGATCCGTTTCCACATGCACATCGGGGGAAGAATACCGGGCAAATCTCTCACAAAAACCCTTGACTTCCAAAGGGCGAACTTCCCTCAAATGAGGAGGTTGGTTAGAAGGAGGTTGAAAAGGAAGGTAAAAAGAGTCCAATCTCTACAGAGTGCATGGAGGTTGCTCAAATCAACAGTAATAGAGGCCCAGCGGAAGGAAGAAGGGCTCCACTAAATCCAGGAGGGTGCCTGCATGGCTAACCAGCCAAGTTAGAGAGGCAGTAAACGGCAAGGAAGCTTCCTTCCGTAAATGGAAGTCTTGCCCCTAATGAGGGGAATAAAAAGGAACATAAACTATGGCAAAAGAAATGTAAGAAGGTGATACGGGAGGCCAAGCAAGACTATGAGGAACGCATGGCCAGCAACATTAAGGGGAATAATAAAAGCTTCTTCAAATATGTTAGAAGCAGGAAAACCGCCAGAGAAGCGGTTGGCCCTCTGGATGGTGAGGGAGGGAAAGGGGAAATAAAAGGAGACTTAGAGATGGCAGAGAAATTGAATGAGTTCTTTGCATCTGTCTTCATGGCAGAAGACCTCAGGCAGATGCTGCTGCCCGAACGGCTCCTCCTTGTTGGTTTCAGGCAAAAAAAAAAAATTCTCTTCTACCCAGGCTGCTTGCAAACCAAGGAACAAATACTCAAACCCAAAAATTTAAAACCAAAGGCAGTTTACTCACAATCTGATACAGACTTATACAAACATTTTTCTGACATCAAGATTCTTAAAACTAGAAGACCAGGAGCCCTAAATAGCTGCTCCTGAACGCATGTAAGTATGATAAAATAATGGTTAAAAACGGAGATTAAAATACACTCTCCTGTTCTACAAAAGTCAGCAGACAAGAAGCTATATATGGACAAGGAGGAATCAGCAAAGGGACACACCCTTTAGAAAGACCATTAAAGGGACCACATGCAATTTCATCTTTAAAGAACTAGATACTCAACTGATAACTACTACTTAGTGTTTTTATTCCCCAACACTCCTGACAAAGGAATTAAGTCAGATAGAGGTTAAAAGAGAAGATGTTTCAGACCTCATTGATAAATTAAAGATCAAAAAGTCACCGGGCCCTGATGGCATCCACTCAAGAGTTACTAAGGAATTGAAGAATGAAGTTGCTGATCTCTTGACTAAAATATGCAACTTGTCCCTCAAAATGGCCAGGGTGCCAGAAGATAGGAGGATAGCAAATGGCACACCAATCTTTAAAAAGGGAAAGAGGGGGGACCCAGGAAACTATAGGCCGGTCAGCCTAACATCTATACTGGGTAAGATGGTGGAATGCCTCATCAAAGATATCTCAAAACACATAGACAAACAAGCCTTGCTGAGGGAGAATCAGCATGGCTTCAGTAAGGATAAGTCTTGCCTCACAAACCTTTTAGAATTCTTTGAAAAGGTCAACAGGCATGTGGATGTGGGAGAACCCATGTACATTATATATCTGGACTTTCATAAGGCATTCGACATGGTCCCTCACCAAAGGCTACTGAAAAAACTCCACAGTCAGGGAATTGGAGGGCAAGTCCTCTCCTGGATTAAGACCTGGTTGAAGATCAGGAAACAGAGTAGGTGACAATGGGCAATTTTCACAATGGAGGGAGGTGAAAAGCGGTGTGCCCCAAGGATCTGTCCTGGGACCGGTGCTCTTCAACCTCTTCATAAATGACCTGGAGACAGGGTTGAGCAGTGAGGTGGCAAAGTTTGCAGACGACACCAAACTTTTCCGAGTGGTGAAGATCAGATGTGATTGTGAAGAGCTTCAGAAGGATCTCTCCAAACTGGCAGAATGGGCAACAAAATGGCAAATGCGTTTCAATGTAAAGTCATGCACATTGGGGCAAAAAATCAAAACTGCACATATAGGCTAATGTGTTCTGAGCTGTCTGTGACAGATCAGGAGAGAGATCTTGGGGTGGTGGTGGACAGGTTGATGAAAGTGTCGACCCAATGTGCGGCGGCAGTGAAGAAGGCCAATTCTATACTTGGGATCATTAGAAAAGGTATTGAGAACAAAACGGCTAATATTATAATGCCATTGTACAAATCAATGGTAAGGCCACACCTGGAGTATTGTGTCCAGTTCTGGTCACCGCATCTCAAAAAAGACATAGTGGAAATGGAAAAGGTGCAAAAGGGAGCGACTAAGATGATTGCTGGGCTGGGGCACCTTCCTTATGAGGAAAGGCTATGGCGTTTGGGCCTCTTCAGCCTAGAAAAGAGACGCCTGAGGGGGGACATGATTGAGACATAGAAAATTGTGCATGGGAAGGATAGTGGATAGAGAGATGCTCTTAACACTCTCACATAACACGAAACCAGGGGACTTCCACTAAAATTGAGTGTTGGGAGAGTTAGGACAGACAAAAGAAAATATTTCTTTACTCAGCGGTCGGCCTGTGGAGCTCCTTGCCGCAGGATGCGGTGACGGCATCTGGCCAGGATGCCTTTAAAAAGGGATTGGACAAGTTTCTGGAGGAAAAATCCATTATGGGTTACAAGCCATGATGTGTATGTGCAACCTCCTGATTTTAGAAATGGGTTATGTCAGAATGCCAGATGCAAGGGAGGGCACCAGAATGCAGGTCTCATGTTATCAGGTGTGGTCCCTGGGGCATCTGGTGGGCCACTGTGAGATACAGGAAGCTGGACTAGATGGGCCTATGGCCTGATCCAGCGGGGCTGTTCTTATTTTCTTAAGAGTAGCTATCAATAGCACTATATTTCCAATAAACCTGGCCACTGGTTTTGGTGGTCATTTGTACCAGTTACTGGCAGCACACTTTCACTGTTGTCCTGGAAAAAACATTGGAAGCAACCAGATACTTAGGGCTCATTTCTTTTGAATATTACCCACTGTCATGACTTAAGTAACAGCAAAAAGCCACATACTATACTGCTTCCAAAATATCTCCAGTGAAGACAATGGGGGCAGGGAGTTAGATGGAAAGGATCCAGGAACTCGTATCCTGCAACTCCACCAGCAAAGAAGACAAAGTATCGAACAACCAGCATTCTCACTTCCAGCCACTAATGCCGACATAACAATGCTGTGTACAAAAGGGATGAGCATAATTGCTTTGAACATCAGTGTGTAAAGATGTGATATAATCATAATGGTGTCAATAAGAATCTCCATACTAAATATACACCGCTCCAGAAGCATTATCACTTTTTATCACTGTATCGTTAAGAAAATCAGATGATGAGCAATGATGGAAAACCCTATTCTATGGATTCTCATAATTACAAATTGCAAGAAAGTAGGTTTTATGACACCCCCCCCCCAAACCACCAATAAAATGCCCTCACAGTCATCTTCGGAAATATTATGTTCTGAGGAAAGGAGGAGGAAAAAGGATGATCTCATAGTCTTCAGCTTTTATTTTTATATCATACAATTAGCATTGTGTAATTTTATACAGTTTCAGGGAAGTGCCAGCAAATCAAGGCATTTCTGGTCAGTAGTTCACAAGGAAGTCTCTTCCGGATATGAGCCAGCTGGCATAACCTAGCTTTGCAAAAGAGTTGAGAATATAACAAGCATTTAGATCTCACAGAGGGAAGGAATAAAGGCAAAGCACTGGACAGCTCATGGATATTCTGTTTTTAATTCATCTTCATTTAGGGTCAAATTAGATGTTACTGTAAGTCAGGGGTGCCCAAACCCCGGCCCTGGGGCCACTTGCAGCCACTTGCGGCCCTCAGGGTGTCCCCAGTCTCCAATGAGCCTCTGGCCTTCCAGAGATTTGTTGGAGCTCACACTGGTGCAACACAACTGCTCTCAGCATGAGGGCAACTGTTTGACCTCTCGCGTGAGCTGTGGAATGAGGGCTCCCTCCACTGCTTGCTGTTTCACGTCTGTGATGCAGTAGCGGCAGCAAATGAAAGGACTGCCTTGCTTTGTGCAAGGCCTTTGATAGGTCTTGAGCTATTGCAAGACCTTCATTCATTCATATAAGTTCATCTTTAATATATTCATTTATGTAAACTTATGTAAATTTATTCAAATTTTAAATGTAAATTAATTCTTTTTTCCCTGGCCCCTAACACAGTGTCAGAGAGATGATGTAGCCCTCCTGCCAAAAACTTTGGGCACCCCTGCTGTAAGTGAATGCTTGGGCCTAGCACACTTGTAGGATTTGTGAACCGCTTCTTGTAAGGTTGCTGCTATCCATGGTTTCCAGTACCCATGGTGGCAACTGGAACCTATCTCCCATGTGTGTGTGTGTGGGGGGGGGGGCACCTGTACCAGTTTTAGCTTTGCAAACTTCACTGATGAAACCCTTGCTGAGAGATATCAGAAAGTACAGAGATTAAGTGGATGGCTTCAATTTTATCACTGAAAGAGTAGAAAGGTTTTGTGTGGAAACTGACAGGAGAAATGAAGGGGCAGCAGCCATGGGTAAAGTGCTTACCTATATGAGTTTGGGGTTCAACATATATTGCATGCAAGATAACTTTGGCACCCCCTCAAGGCGTGGAGCCAGAAGGAATATACCCTCCCTGCTTCCCCTTAGCTACACCACTGACACGAACATGGACTATGTCCCTGGGTGCAGCATTCATGCCTTGTGAATAACTGAATAACTGAATAGGGCGATAACCTATTATTTACCCAGCAATAAGGAAAGAGAAAAGTTATGAGAAACGTGAAAATTCTAGAAGGTTCTCTAAGGTTCCAAGCAACCACTTCTAGTCCTTATGGTCCAATTCCAATCCTCCCTGCGATTGCTGGGGAGGATACAGGGTTTTTAACCTGGCAAAAATAGTGTGAAAGTGTCAACTGGATGAAGCAACTCCTCCACCTGGGGTTACACAGGTGATGACTGCAATTTGTGCTAAGGTGATTGCTTGAATAAAGGCTGTAGCAGTAGCGCAAATTGCGGCAACCACAAATATAATTTCCACACAGAGGTGCCATGTCACACAATCACCACTTCCATGCATCCCAACAGGTCGCAAGCCTGGCACCAACCTCCTACCTCTCCTCTCCTGGGCAGTCCTGTGAGATTATCAAGGATCTCCATTACATTAGAGAGGTTACAATGAACTACTTACTGTGTTGTTCAAAGTGATCGTGTGGGGGGCTCCGCTCCTAGTATAATGTGTTTCAGTGTAGCCTGGTGCAAAGAGGTGCCTGCCAAAAACAGTGAAGGACAGAAAGAGAGAAAGGATCACATGCTGCACATCATTATCTGAACTATCCACCTGCTTATGTACGATCTTCCTTTCCCACCTCACCAGATTACCCAAATATCTAACAAAACTAACCCTCCATTTAACTCAGATGTGATTTCAGTTGGGCTTGCCTAAAGCTGTATCAACAAAAGTGTGTTTTTGATGGTTTCCACATTATATGGCTGAGATGAATTACAATATGTACCATAATACTGAGTGAAGTCCCCAAAGGGTCCAATCCTATCCAACTTTTTCAGTGCCAATGCAGCCACAGACAGGATAAACTTTCCCTTACTTTGAGGAAGCCTCCGTGACTGCCCCCCTGTTGGCATAGCTGCATCCGCACTGGAAAGTTGGATGGGATTGAGACCCAAGTGTGAATGAGCAGCTTTCCAAAGCTAGCCAGGAAGTCTGATGCACACTGTTTGAAATTCATTGCTAAATTCACTTCTGACATGCATTATGAGAAAGAAAAATGTCTCTTTATTCCCACCCCCCTTCATAGTATTTATAATTTCAAACGTATTTCATGTCCCCTCTCCAACATCCTGTTTCTGAGCTCGAACCACTATGAAGCTCACTGGGCAGTCTTGCGCAAGCCACTCTCAACCCAACATACATCACCGAGTCCATGACGTAATTGTGAAGAACACTGTACACTGAACGTACTGTACAGATAACTAAGTTTAGGCAATGTCCTGGCAACAGCTTTTATCTTTATCATACTTCAGCCAAACTCATTTAGTCTCTTTCTGTCTGTCATTGCTGGTGCAGGTTGCTCAGACCTGCATTTGCAAGACACAGATAACCAAAAACATACTAAGTCAGCTGTCTATTATCTTTTGCACTATCGCAGTCTAGAAAACATAACTCTTCAAGAAACAATTACATCCCTTTCAAACTGTATTAAGCTCCATGAAACTAGCATGAGCAGAGCACAAAAGGGTCTTGGCAACTTGCTGAACCAAGCAATCTGCTTGCATTCAGCTGCTGCAGTGAACCAAAATGCAAAAAAAAAAAAAAATCAACGTTATTACTTCTGGAGTCGCCCCACTGATTTGCAGAGGATTACACCAAAGTGGAGAATGTATAATCAATGTTACCCTCTCAAAGCTTCCGATTTAAACAGCCTGGTTAAATAATAATTGAGCTGTGATTTACACCTGGGCAAAATGTACAATGCCATTCAGGGCACTCTACGCTCAATGAGTTTTGTTTATATATTCCCTTAATTGTTTTCCTCTCACTCCATTTCCCCTTATTGTTACCCAGCCTATGAGGCAATTCTTCGGACTATAAAAGAAACAGGAACTATTGAGATTATTTACAGTAAATTAAAATGAACAAACAAAGCTCTGCAATCTGATTTTTGCTATAGTGACACACACTTAATATTTTTGTGACCCTAATTTAAAAGTAATGGAAGAAGATATTAGCAGATATAAAACTTACTCTTTGTTCAGCCAAAATTCCACCTAAATCAATGGCAAAACTGGAAGTCATGATCCCAGGAAGAGAAAATTATGCTTAAATGCACTGATGTCAGTGGGCTAACTCTGCATTGGTTTTCAACATCTGGAGACATTTTCATTTCTCCAGGTATTGATTTGATTTTACTGAAATCAGAAGGCAAACAACACCGTATGCTGTGTTTTAGAGATAGCTAGGTTGTATCTCCATTCACATTTTTATGGATGGGACTACAAGCGTTTCACTTCCTACACATTAAGATGAAGGTTAAGCTAAATCCTATATGCACTTACCCAAGAGTAAATCCCATTGAACTCAATGGGATTTATTTCTGAGCAGACATGCATAGGCTTGTGCTGCGATAATCTTACATCATACACATTTTGTGCTAAATATGGTTTCTTTGAATTTTTTTCTGCTTTGGTAGTCAAGAAGACAAACATTGTGATAAAAATATAACCAGCCATAGTTTCTCCTATTCTTGATAGCTACTTTTTTTTGCAGATGATTTTCTTTTCCTTCCACAAGGAATATAAAGAATGAAATTTAGCAATGACAATGACTATTGTTGCAAAAGAGGCCAGTTCTACAATATCAGGTTGCAGAGGAGGATTCAGCACCACAAATGAACTTTTATTCTACAAGACCTGTATGTGGCAGATCATTTCAAAACAACTCTTCAGCCATTAACCCAACATTGTCAGAGACCACTATACTGTAGTAGCATTGGCAGGTTTTTGTTGTTAATCTGTTATTTTACCTGCGCTTCTCTGCTTTGGGAAGGAAGCTGCACTTTTTTATAAGACTTGCAACTTCTGGGCTGGTTTTCAAGCTACCACAACAAAGATATTGCTGCATCAGAGTGTTTGTTTTTTTAAAATCCATGTTCCTTCACCTGGTTATGCACCCAAGTACAAAACTGCATGGCAAAAATAAGTATAGCTTGTTTGTGTGAACCAGCCCTCAAAAACCACTATTCAAGGCAAACTAACTGAGGAACACAAGCAATCTAACCATGCTCATGTTGGTGCATTGTCCAATCACGGATTCCCATTCAATTGAATGGTGTTTACTTTTAAGTAAGGATTACTTACTGCAGCTTATTTTCTTCTGCAGCTTTATTTTCTTCTTTTGAACCAGCTGCAAAACTGAGAAACTCTAAAAAGCATTTTGCTCAGTGGACTTTGGGCGATCCTTGCCAAACAAAAGTGGATTACTAAATCACTACTCCAAATGCACACTTATTCAGTTCAGTGGAATTTACTCCCAAGTAGGTGTGACTGGTATTGCAGTCTCTGGCAGACTCCCACCCAGAAAGAGTGCTATTATTTGGGCAATTGAAAAGGAATCTTCAGCCATGAGCAGGACATAAACCTTTGCTTTGCAACAATAACTTGTGTGGATGCAGCCTGCTGCCTGCAATTTTTAATGTCCTCTGCTAAAGCATAGTGGCTGGCTGGAAGAAGACAGCTGTTGCCGGTTCTCATTAAGATGAAAACCTCAGGAGCCGGGCTGGATCCAAAGAGTGAGCAAGGCCCTGGCCCACAGCCATAGCGTACAGATGTCTTAAGGACTGCATTCCCCTCCCAGTCCTATTCAGAGAACTCTTGGCTTGCTCCACTCTGTCAATGATGGTATTGTTCAGGCCAAAGCCTCAACACCATGGAGCTGCACAATGAGAGTCTGCAGTGAAGGGGGCTTCTATTTTGTGGTCTTAAGTACCAGCACAGGCTGGGAGTGTCAAATGCCTCACAAATGAGGCAGATGGAAATTTAGGGTCAAAGGGAGCATTATGTCATAAAATGGCAACATGGGAATAGCGAGATGGGCATCATAGCTCCCTTCTCGCATGGTTGTTGTGGCTATCCCGTCGGTTCCTACACAACGGAAAGCCCCATCGGAGTGGAGAAAGCCATCTATAGTCTCCAATGTCTCTGCATGGCTCATGACTTATCTTTCAGGAATGCATCCCATTTTAAAATTGCAAAGGCAGAAGACTGCATCTTTACATCAATCGCATCTTGAGAGATTAAGGACATCTTCTTGTCCAATGCAGAAATCACAGTACTGAAGTGTTCGAAATATTGCAAAGATGGAGTTTGCAGATGCCAATCTGTGTATCTTACCTAGCCACTGAGTGAGAAAAGCTACCAAGCTACTCTAGCCCACCTACCTTCTCGAGATTTTGGCTTGCTAGCCCTGCAGGTAAATATAATGAGCACAAAAGCCAGTAAATAAATGGAGGACATGAGCTCTTTTCACCCCAATAAATCCTGACAATGGCCTATCAGTTATTATGACATCACTTGGATTAATTGGGGACTGCAGCCCTTTTCAGATGCCTGTAAGGAGAGAGACTCTGCTGCAGATGTGCTCCGACCATCACACTCTGCTCTCCATGGAGAAACAAGGGCAGAACTTCCTGGGTGAGGTCATAGCATCTTATAAGCTCTCTTATGTCTGAAAATAGGTTGTTCCACATACTTAATATGGGCATACAGGTCTGTCCTTCTTCTCTGCAGGTTTGAGACTCATGGATTTGAGCCAACGCAGGTCAGGAGGGCCAACCTGTGCATTCTGGTCACGTTGAGAAGGAAGCAGCACGTGGCCCCTTGTGTTTCAGAAGGCCTGCCAGAACCTTTCAGGGTGCACTTTTGGTTTTTCACTAAATCAGAAATGCACTTTAAGAGGCTCCAGCAGACCTTCTAAAGTGCGGGAAAAGCGAACATGTCTGTCCGTCACCCTGGGCTTCAGAACACCTCCAGACATAACCTGAACACAGTTCCAGTTGCCTCCAGAGGTCTTTTATGGACCAAATCCATGGATTCCATTAGCTGCGGGTTTCAGTATCTGCAGGGGGAGTGGTCTGGGAAGGGATCCCCCATGGATACCAAGTTCCAACTCTATTTTGGCATACTGTGTGCGAGCCCTATGTATGCTGCTTTGAGTTCCATGATGGATGAAGGACTGGACAGAAATGAATAAATACATAAATTCATCAAATGTACACATGATATGCCAGAATGAAATGATGCCGGTTATTTCAATCTCTCTCTCTAAAACTTGGTAACTTTTGATCCCTAACTTTCTAAAGAAATATTTGATTCATGCAAAATGTCCTCGACACTTCCTAGTGAGCTCAATAAGGAAAAATTAGAAATGCTTCTGAGAAAAATGTATTTGTCTCACACTGGACAGTGGTTGTGCTTTAAGAGGAAACTGTCATTTGAAGTTTTAAAACAAATATGTAAGGTGTTGCCTCGCCACGGTCCGTTAACCTCATGGGGTGCGTGGGGTTTAGGGTGAAAACCGACAAGCGGATCGACAACTCTGCACCATGCAACAGAAAACAGAAAACTACTGCCCTAAAGCTGGGCACCTGGAACGTTAGGACAATGACACCTGGCTTCTCTGATGACCTGCAAGAAATAGACGACGCACGCAAAACAGCTGTCATCGACATGGAGCTGAGCAGACTGCAGATGGACATCGTCGCCCTTCAAGAGACTAGGCTGCCAGATTCCGGATCTGTCAAGGAGAGAAATTTCTCATTTTTCTGGCAGGGAAAACCACCAAACGAAACCAGGGAACATGGCGTTGGCTTTGCGGTCAGAAATACCCTGCTGAAATCCATCATCCCACCTACTGTGGGAAGTGAAAGAATTTTGTCCCTGCAGCTCCAGTCATCAGCAGGACCTATCACTCTCATCAGTGCTTATGCACCGACTCTGTCGTCTCCAGCAGAAGCCAAAGACAAATTCTATGATGACCTGGCCACCACTGTCAAGAAAATCCCTGTAAAAGAGCCATTGTTCATCCTCGGCGATTTCAATGCTAGAGTTGGTGCTGATAACAGTTCATGGCCCACTTGCTTAGGTCAGTTTGGCACTGGGAGGATGAACGAAAATGGCCAACGCCTGCTAGAGTTTTGCTGTCATCACGGTCTCTGTGTCAGCAACACATTCTTCAACACAAAGCCCCAACATAGAGTCTCTTGGAGACATCCAAGATCAAAGCACTGGCACCAGCTCGACCTGATCCTCACCAGACGCTCCAGCCTTCCCAGCATCAAGATCACACGCAGTTATCATGGTGCTGCCTGCGACACTGACCACTCCCTGGTGTGCAGCAGAGTGAAACTGCAAACAAAGCGACTGTATCACACGAAAAAGGAAGGAAGACCTCGCATTGATACCAGCAAGACCCGGGATCAGAGAAAAGTGGAGGAATTTGCACAAGCGCTTGAGGAATCTCTTCCAGGCCCGGCCGACGCAAACGCATCCAACAGATGGGAACATTTCAAGAATACCGTTTACAACACCGCCTTGTCCATATTCGGCAAGAAGACCAACAAGGCGGCAGACTGGTTTGAAGCCCACTCTGAGGAGTTGACACCAGTCATTGAGGAAAGGAGGAGAGCTCAAGCAGCATACAAGGCCTGTCCCAGTGAGCGCAACCTGCAGGTCCTCCGAACTGCTCGCAGCAAAGTCCAACAGACTGCCAGGAGATGTGCTAATGACTACTGGCTCCAGCTCTGTTCCGAGATACAGATAGCAGCTGACACGGGCAACATCAAGGGGATGTATGATGGTATCAAGCAGGCCCTAGGTCCAACACAGAAGAAAATTGCCCCTCTGAAGTCTGCCACAGGCGAGGTCATCCAGGATCGGGCGCAGCAGATGGAACGCTGGGTGCAGCACTACTCTGAGCTATATTCCAGAGAAAATGTAGTCACCGAAGAAGCACTGAACAACATTGAGTGCCTGCCTGTGCTGGAAGAGCTTGACAGTGAACCAACCCTAGAAGAACTTCACGTGGCCCTGGACTCCCTTGCCTTTGGCAAGGCACCTGGAAAAGACAGCATCCCTGCTGAAGTCCTAAAATGCTGCAAAGAGATCATAGTCACTGAGCTGCATGAAATCCTCTGTCTCTGCTGGAGAGAAGGTGGAGTACCTCAAGACATGAGGGATGCAAACATCATCACGCTGTACAAGAACAAAGGTGACAGGGGTGACTGCAACAACTACCGCGGCATCTCTCTCCTTAGCGTCGTAGGAAAGCTGTTTGCCCGAGTTGTACTAAAGAGGCTCCAGGTACTTGCAGAGAGCGTCTATCCAGAATCGCAGTGTGGATTCCGAGCCAACAGGTCCACCACTGATATGGTATTCTCCCTTAGACAACTGCAGGAGAAATGCAGGGAACAACGACAGCCACTCTTTATAGCCTTCATAGATCTCACGAAGGCTTTCGACCTGGTCAGCAGAGACGGCCTCTTCAAGATTCTCCCCAAGATTGGATGTCCACCCAGGCTCCTCAGCATCATCAGATCTTTCCACAAGGACATGAAGGGCACTGTTGTCTTCGATGGCTCCACATCAGACCCTTTTGACATCCGAAGCGGAGTGAAGCAGGGCTGTGTTCTTGCACCAACCTTGTTTGGGATTTTCTTCGCTGTCCTGCTGAAGCAGGCCTTTGGAACTGCAACAGAAGGCATCTATCTCCGGACCAGATCAGACGGAAAGCTTTTCAACCTCTCCAGACTGAGAGCAAAATCCAAAGTCCAGCTGAAATGTCTGCGTGACTTCCTCTTTGCCGACGATGCAGCTGTCACTACCCACTCTGCCAAAGATCTCCAGCAGCTCATGGATCGTTTTAGCAAGGCCTGCCAAGATTTTGGACTGACAATCAGCCTGAAGAAAACACAGGTCATGGTTCAGGATGTGGACTCACCTCCCTGCATTACAATCTCTGAGCATGAACTGGAGGTTGTCCATGACTTTGTGTACCTTGGCTCAACGATCTCCGACACACATTCTCTCGATACCGAGCTAAACAAGCGCATCGGTAAAGCAGCTACCACGTTTTCCAGACTCACAAAGAGAGTCTGGTCCAACAAGAAGCTGACGGAACATACCAAGATCCAGGTCTACAGAGCTTGCGTCCTGAGTACACTTCTGTACTGCAGCGAGTCATGGACTCTTCACTCACAACAGGAGAGGAAACTGAGCGCTTTCCACATGCGCTGCCTCCGACGCATCCTCGGCATCACCTGGCAGGACAAAGTTCCAAACAACACAGTCCTGGAACGTGCTGGAATCCCTAGCATGTATTCACTGCTGAAACAGAGACGCCTGCGTTGGCTTGGTCATGTCGTGAGAATGGATGATGGCCGGATCCCAAAGGATCTCCTCTATGGAGAACTCGTGCAAGGAAAGCGCCCTACAGGTAGACCACAGCTGCGATACAAGGACATCTGCAAGAGGGATCTGAAGGCCTTAGGGATGGACCTCAACAAGTGGGAAACCCTGGCCTCTGAGCGGCCCGCTTGGAGGCAGGCTGTGCAGCATGGCCTTTCCCAGTTTGAAGAGACACTTTGCCAACAGTCTGAGGCTAAGAGGCAAAGAAGGAAGGCCCATAGCCAGGGAGACAGACCAGGGACAGACTGCACTTGCTCCCGGTGTGGAAGGGATTGTCACTCCCGGATTGGCCTTTTCAGCCACACTAGACGCTGTGCCAGAACCACCTTTCAGAGCGCGATACCATAGTCTTTCGAGACTGAAGGTTGCCAATACAGGACAGTGGTTGTGCTTTAAGAGGAAACTGTCATTTGAAGTTTTAAAACAAATATGTAAGTTTTCTTGTGTAAATCTAATATCAGTCCATGGAACTCATCAGGGATATGTCAAAATGAGGTCAAAATCACCAAGACTTACTTACAGCAAATTCTTCATCTGAAATAATAAATCTATCAAAAAGGTTTGCCAAGAACATTTGGAAGTAGACAAATTCATTTCCCAGTAGTGTGCTTCATGCCGCTCTTTTAGGATCCACATTTCTATCTCTGTGTTGCTGTCATTCTTTCGACCACTGTACAATCGCCTTAAAGTAAGTGATAATCTGACTTTTGCTCTGGCTGTGTGACTGTAATAATATAAAAGCTGCTTATTGTGAGAAACTCAGCTGTCCCAATGTGTGAGCTGGGTGGTGGCTGTCATTATCATCAGAGATGCTTTTTAATTTCTGTAATGCAACCTTGGAAATGAGCAACGCCTCTAACCACTGAAATTTAACATTTTCAGCTGGCTTTGGAAATTGTAACTCACACTTACTTTCATCTGTCCCAAGGAGATTAGGAAGAATGTTTACCCACCAAGTCAGGAATTAGATACAAGCCAAAAGCTTTTGGATGAATTGTTCTTTTTTTTAATGACTTGCAGAAGGCTTAGTTTAGTACAGGCTAAATCTGTACATACGTGTCAGGACAGCAGAGGCAGCAGTCAGTGATGAGGTATTGCAACAAAATGTACAAGATACATAAAGTCATAGAAACAAAACACAGTCAGCAGCTGGAAGGGGTCGTTCTCTTTCTATTATGCGCTGAGAAACAGCTACAAGCTTTTCAAAAAGAGTTGTTGCAGCTTAGTGGGTTTGAGTTACAGAACACTGTAAGAAAGATGCAGCCAAACAGGAGCAGGTTCAGAGGAGAGTGATGAGGATGATCTGAGGGCTAGAAAACAAGCCCTATGATGGATCGGACATCAGGAAAAAATTCCTGCTAGTAAGGGCAGTTTGGAAGTGGAACAGATTGCTGAGGAAGGTGGTAGGTTCTCCCTCACTGGAGAACTTCAAGTAGAGGCTTGGCAAGCACCTGCTGGAGATGCGCCGTGGCACACTGATGTGCAGTGAATGGTCCCCAGGTGTGCCGCAGGAATTTGGGAGAGGGTCATTTATCAATAGGACCATTGCGGGATGCGAGACCCCAATGACAGCACAGTGTGCCTTATCAATTGTCAGAAAGCTGATGGTGTGCCCTGACCATTTTAGTGCCTTGCCAGTGTGCTGCGAGATGAAAAAGGTTGAAAATCACTGCTCTGGTCTAGGAGAAATCTAGGAGAATTTCTTTGCTGCAGGCAGGGGGTTAAGACTAGATGAACTTTTAGGTCTCTTCCAACTCTATGATTCTGTGAACACTCAAAAAACAAGTGAGCAGTTGTCCTTGCAGAATCTACCTCTACCTGCTCTGGCTGGTCTTACCATGAATTGTGTCAAGCGGCAGATTCAAGAGGAGTATCAATTCCCTACCTCCATCCTCCAGTTGTGTGGAGTGTTTTTGTTTCATTTTTAAAGACAGTGTTAATATGATATCGTGAAATGTCTACACCTAGTTGCCTCTGAAGTGAAAAAAGTCGTTACCCTGAACAGATACAATACAGCTGTCCAAACCAGGCAGGAGAGACGGCAGCAGAAGTATCAAGGCCATGTCAGTGTCTTTATTTAGCCAGGTCCTGACCAGGAACCTTGAGCAGGTTGTATTCAGCACAGGCCAAGTCAATGGTATGATCTACTTTAGTGTTTTACAGAAAGAGCAGAGAAATACACATCTGGAAATTATCTTCAAAACAAACACATTCAAAACAACTTGTACGCTAATCCTTTCCTATACTAAAGATACAACCTACACATTACACCGAACAAATGAGTAACAGGAGGGGTCAAATTCTGAGCCACTCCACTTTAGAGTTCAGATGGGAAGTCCAACTGTTGAATCTTTCCCACACACAGACCCACGAAAAAAGGATCTTGTACATAGAACAGCAGCAACTCAGAGAGAAGCCTAGGCTAACCCTTTCCTCCAATGCGATCACTTACTACATGCAATGAGAGGTTTTTAAAATGTGACCTCACTCTTGCAGGTCAAAGTAGAACAATCCCAAATTGAACCATTTCAGCTTGCCTCTTCATTCTGTATAAAGTGTATATTGGAACTACTTTCAGAGCACTCTCACTATCCCGCGGTAACTCCATCAACCACTTCCAACTTCCAAAACCCCAGAGCGCTACTGTCACTGAAGCAGGTTCCACCTCCCCACATTCCAATGGCTAATCCAGAGCAACAGAAACATAAGGGACATGAGACTGCCTATACCAGAGAGCTGATCAAACTCAGACTACAGGCCACTTCTCACCCACTTGCAGCTGAATGCATGAACCAACTCTGTTGAAAAATATTATAAGAACATCATCTTTTGAGGCAACCTCAAGTGATATGAAAGCTCCTTCTATATTATAGTATTAGATCAACAATGGCTCTTTCATACATGCAACTCATCACTTGAGCATGAAAATATGAACTGGAGTTAACTTTTCAGAAGAGTCCCTTGACACAGACTTCACTCAGTGCATGTTTTTTGTGTTGCCTAGTTTTGGTTGTCCATAAGATAATATTTGATATGTTATGACTGAAAGCATCCTTGTTGGTATTTGAACTGAAATTATCTTTTAACAAGTATACCTAGACCCCTCAAGCTGAACATGAACATCTGTTAACTCAGATTGCCCATTTCACGTGCAACTGAATCACTCTTTCACTCCAGCAGACTTCAGAGATTTGGGTTGTGTGTGTCACTCTCTCCCCTCACCTCATTTATTGAGCAAGCTGGTCTTCTAGAAAATATGATTTGTCAGGTGTGTTTTAAGTAGAGCTAACTAAGTCCCCCTCTTACCCTCCCCAAAGATCAAAGAATGTAAATCTGGAAAGCAAAGCTGACAGTACATCCTCCTGCAAGATAAACAAAAAAAGGACAGGAGAGAAGGAAGGAAGTATTCCTCCAGCCTAGGAAATTGTACAATGTTTAGAGTCGAGGAGGAGATAACTTAGAGAGGCCAGTTTCCTGGTTGAACCCTCCAACAATGAAATCATTATTCCAAGAGGAAGATGAGCTAAAATTCCCTGGTGCCAGATCTGTTTTTCCTGACCATTCAGATGCTCTTTGTAAGACCTGCAGAAACAGTCAAATCCTTTAGTCATTTATTTCCATTAGTACCCCTGTACATACAGCCTGTATGTAGGAAGTAGACTGATAAGCAGGCAGTTGCTGTGCAGAAAATCTTAGCCATCCTTTCTGCCAACAGTTGAAGTGGACAACAGCCTCCTCCTTTCTTCAGTGCCTTAACCAAGCACTGGAAAGGGAAGAGATAAGGCAGGAAATGACAGAGCAGGGAAAAGGGCTTTCTTGTTGGCTCTGACGCAAGGAAACAGTACAGTGCATTTGGCAGTGACACTGTTTTACTTTCTGGGATACAGTAGGCTAGAATTAGATCACTGAATCAGATTGTGAGCCAAGACATTTTCATTGCCAACTGGTCCAGTCACACCAGTCAATTGCTGCCTTGTACTGGCTTCCATCACAAGGACTTTTTCCATAGCTGAAGTAGAAATGGTCTCTCAAGACAAAATCCCATGCCTCCACAAAATCCTATGCTTTCTCTATCAAGCAAACTATGTTTATCAGATTCACTTCAGGCTAAGCCATACGTTACAAGACAGATCTACGGTTGGAATTCCCAATATTTTGGTTTTTAGTAATTTGCAGTTACAGAGGGTAGCCAGGTTTTTAATTTTTTTTTTTTCAAAGAAGCAGTAAGTGGAAAAATCACATTTCACCTTTCCTCCCAGCACTGTTTTTCTAATCAAAATTGCACATGCACTTCACCAAGTTTCTCTTTACCCTATGGGAGAAAAAAATACAGGCAAACTACAGGCACCTGTTGTTCATTTTCAAAAAAAAATTAAAAATTTTAAAAAATTAACCACATAACTTTATGTGGAGGTGTTTAAATAATTAAACTTTATGCAGAGGAGTTTAAATAATTAAACTTTATTTATTTTAATTTTTAAAAAATTAACCACATAACCATGTTATTCTAAAAATCTGCAAGTGTAAATTAAGTTTTGATATTAAACAAGTGTGTTCTTCCAAAAATGTCTAAATCAAACATGTGAAATGAGAGGTCCCTGGGACTTCTTCCTTGTTGCTGCCTGATCAAATACAAAAAGGACAAATCAGCAAAGCCAATTGTGGCTTGTTTTTATCACTGATAGCATGCTGAACTCAGACCTGGGTTCTAGCCTTTGCTTGTCCTTTTTTATTGTATTGGCAAACTTCAGTCTCGAAAGACTATGGTATCGCGCTCTGAAAGGTGGTTCTGGCACAGCGTCTAGTGTGGCTGAAAAGGCCAATCCGGGAGTGACAATCCCTTCCACACCGGGAGCAAGTGCAGTCTGTCCCTGGTCTGTCTCCCTGGCTATGGGCCTTCCTTCTTTGCCTCTTAGCCTCAGACTGTTGGCAAAGTGTCTCTTCAAACTGGGAAAGGCCATGCTGCACAGCCTGCCTCCAAGCAGGCCGCTCAGACGCCAGGGTTTCCCACTTGTTGAGGTCCATCCCTAAGGCCTTCAGATCCCTCTTGCAGATGTCCTTGTATCGCAGCTGTGGTCTACCTGTAGGGCGCTTTCCTTGCACGAGTTCTCCATAGAGGAGATCCTTTGGGATCTGGCCATCATCCATTCTCACGACATGACCAAGCCAACGCAGGCGTCTCTGTTTCAGCAGTGAATACATGCTAGGGATTCCAGCACGTTCCAGGATTGTGTTGTTTGGAACTTTGTCCTGCCAGGTGATGCCGAGGATGCATCGGAGGCAGCGCATGTGGAAAGCGCTCAGTTTCCTCTCCTGTTGTGAGCGAAGAGTCCATGACTCGCTGCAGTACAGAAGTGTACTCAGGACGCAAGCTCTGTAGACCTGGATCTTGGTATGTTCCGTCAGCTTCTTGTTGGACCAGACTCTCTTTGTGAGTCTGGAAAACGTGGTAGCTGCTTTACCGATGCGCTTGTTTAGCTCGGTATCGAGAGAATGTGTGTCGGAGATCGTTGAGCCAAGGTACACAAAGTCATGGACAACCTCCAGTTCGTGCTCAGAGATTGTAATGCAGGGAGGTGAGTCCACATCCTGAACCATGACCTGTGTTTTCTTCAGGCTGATTGTCAGTCCAAAATCTTGGCAGGCCTTGCTAAAACGATCCATGAGCTGCTGGAGATCTTTGGCAGAGTGGGTAGTGACAGCTGCATCGTCGGCAAAGAGGAAGTCACGCAGACATTTCAACTGGACTTTGCTCTCAGTCTGGAGAGGTTGAAGAGCTTTCCGTCTGATCTGGTCCGGAGATAGATGCCTTCTGTTGCAGTTCCAAAGGCCTGCTTCAGCAGGACAGCGAAGAAAATCCCAAACAAGGTTGGTGCAAGAACACAGCCCTGCTTCACTCCGCTTCGGATGTCAAAAGGGTCTGATGTGGAGCCATCGAAGACAACAGTGCCCTTCATGTCCTTGTGAAAAGATCTGATGATGCTGAGGAGCCTGGGTGGACATCCAATCTTGGGGAGAATCTTGAAGAGGCCGTCTCTGCTGACCAGGTCGAAAGCCTTTGTGAGATCTATGAAGGCTATAAAGAGTGGCTGTCGTTGTTCCCTGCATTTCTCCTGCAGTTGTCTAAGGGAGAATACCATATCAGTGGTGGACCTGTTGGCTCGGAATCCACACTGCGATTCTGGATAGACGCTCTCTGCAAGTACCTGGAGCCTCTTTAGTACAACTCGGGCAAACAGCTTTCCTACAACACTAAGGAGAGAGATGCCGCGGTAGTTGTTGCAGTCACCCCTGTCACCTTGTCCTTTACAATTTACAATATCACATCAATGTCTGGATCTTCTGAAGTAAAGAAGATCCTTGGAAAAGAGATAAATGGGCAGTGGCCAGTTGTTAAGACAACCAACAATAACATCCATTCCAAAAGAGAGATTTTCTAATACTATTCTACTGTTAAATGTACAAATGTCTTCAAATATATCTTTCACTCTTTGGGAGAAAAAGAAAATTTGTTTCAGTTTGTCTGCACAGATATCAAAGGTTTACCCAATAGTATTTCTGAGGCAGAACCCTGCCACATACAAGGAATGTATGTTTTCATCACTTCTTCAGTTCATTGCCAGAATGTCAACACTGACATTTGAGTCAACACTGACTTCTTCCCCCCACCCCCGTTTCTCTATTTCAAAATGCATTTAAACAATCTCAGTACCTCTTGGGTTCTTCCTACATTCTGGCCAACATTATTCTTAGAACCTATTCTATATATATTTTGCTAATAGTTTGCCTGGTGTTTTCTGTTCTGCATCTGCAGAGGCTCGCCATCTCAACAACTCATCTTATAAAAATAAAATGGAACTGCAGCAGGTATTTAGGAAGTGCTGTAATCCCACCTCTTCAATACTAGCAGCAACAACGCCACAAATGAGCATTAGTTTATATGTTCAATGTATTGAGCTTTGGTATACGCTAAACTTGTTACAAAATAGAAAATTCCAATTGTTGGCCATGTGAACTTAAACTGTTGCATTTTAAGACTTCCGCAAGTCTAAGACAAAAGGGGAAATGGGATCTTAAAAACAAGTTTTCAAAGAATATGTCTTATAATCTCAATTTCATCTTTTTCTGTAATCATGTTTACTTGGAAATAAGAACCACTGACTTCCTTCTAAAATTACAGCTCCGATACGCTCCTTAACCCACAAGCGATCTACTTCTGTTTCTAGCCTGACGCCACCAAAGATTCAACACTTCTGAGTAAAACCTTAAAGGAACATTTTGCCAAACTGAATTTAGAACAGGATTAGGCCTGATCCAATCCAAGGTGTTTGCCTCCAGGAAATTTTAAATCAAGGTAAGATAAGGGATTTCCCCTAATATCAATTTTAAAGTAAAGAAAAAGATTTCAGGTTGTAACAAAGCATATTCCTTCTCCCTTCTCCCCATGAAAAAGGTTACATGAAGGATAGAATTTTCTAAGGTGCCTTTCAGTTTATGTTGATGCCCTATCTAGATCCAACAGCCATGGTAGCAGCTCTGGAGCATCCTGTCATCAAATTCAAATGCATCTCCTTGGACAAACTAAGGACTGCAACCCTAAGGGTGCCTCTATCAACTTGAGGCCTGGGATTACCACACTCTTTCCTTTGTTCTGGTGGTCACAGATGTAAACACTCATTTCTTGCACCATCTCCCCAATCCACATCCCTTGTCCATTCTCACACAAGAATTTGATAAAGAGCTGATCATGAGCTCAGATCAGGATTTGAGCCAATCAAGACCTAAGACACTTCTCAAAGCAAATAGTCAGTGAGCCTAAAATTCTACACACTGGCTCCTGGATCACACCCTTCTCTTCAAGCAAGAAGTCAGGAGGAGACCCACCATTCAAGCTGCAATGGGAAATTCAAGTATAATGACTCGATTTTGGGTAGATATTGGTGCTGTGCTCAATATCTTGAACCCAGCCTTGGTTTTTGATCAGCAACTGAAAAACTACTCAACAGGTTGGGGGGGGGGGAGGTCCAGGAAGCCTCCATGTGACAGGAAGCACCCTGTTTTTCTCTAAGAACCATTCAAAGAGATGATTGGCAAATTATTAACGCTGACGAGAGAAAACATATTGAAAATGTGGGCCTTATTTGTGCAAATGATGCTTTTGAACTCTGCAATGATCGGTTTTCTCAGATGTGACCATTTCTCATCATGTATATAGTGGGATACATTAACATAATTATACTTTAATATAGATTGGTGGAGGATGCATTTGTGCTAATACATATTCATAAGGGGGTTTAGGTTATATGTCATTGCCTATGCTACTCCTTTGCTGCTTACACACATATACACCCATGTTAAATTGTGGTGCAATCCAGGCGTGGGCCACAATTCACCAGATGAAGTCAAACAAATTGGATTATTATTTCTGTTTTAGATGCCAGCAAATATAATCACAAGAAATGTGTTTCTACATACACAGAACTAGAGTTACTGTGGTTTAATTACCTGGACATTTGATAGAAGCCAGTACAAAGTATGTGTGGGAGTTGGGAGGCAGGGGGAAAGTTGCATGAAATAAATATATCAAACGAATTTATGAGTCCAGTTTCTTTCTGCCTGTATTCCCTTACCAAGTTGAATGCTATGCAAGTGTGTTTAGAGTTACGAGGGGCCCAGCTCAGGAAGTAAACACAATATATGTGTTCCGTTTGCTAGCATGTTAAGAGCAGGCCTCAGATGAAAATAGAACAACACAGTTCCCAGGAGGCACCTGGAGGTTATATCATCAGGCTTAGAGCTAATCTGTTGCTATGTTTTGCTCAAGATTCTGGGTTTCACCATTAATAGATTTATCTTTGCTGCATTTCACAGTTTAAAAATGCTTAGTTTAAAAAAAATGAGCATATTGGCATATTATTTGCACTAGGACGTGGACCCATACTAACTCACAGGCCAAGCGTACTGTTGTCCTACCTTGGTGAAGCCGCACAAAAAACAGACATGCTGTATCCAGGGGGGAGGGGATCAGGAAGCTTTGGAGAGGAAAGGGGATCACCATACCCCTCCATTATTTTCCTGCTTTGTGAAGTGTTTCCTTGAACCTGCATCAGAAACTTTGCTAGTGCAAGTTCAAGGAGAGAAAGGGGGCAGGAAGGCTGCTTCTGGAGGGGATAGGATCTGGTGTGCACCATCACTGCCAGATTCTCCCCATCCCACAACCTCCCTGTTGCCTGTTTTGGCAGCTCCCCACCCCATTCTGCCCCCCCCCCATTCCTCCAGCCTCTCTGCTGTCTTACCTGCTTTGGTTGGTGACCAGTGATCCCCTGACACACATGGGAAGTCTCCAGTCTTCCCACTGGGTAGTGTGCTACTCTACACACTGCCGGAGCACCCTTTATGGTTTCTTTGCAGCAGTCACTGCTTGTGGAACATGCATTCCACTGGCTGAAGGGCCCAATAGGATTGGGCTGTCAGAGTAACAGATTGCTGAAGACTCTTCATGTCTGCTTTGCAGCTTAAATCCTAGTTCTATTCTGTCTATAACAAAACATATTGAGTGAGTTCAATGCTTCTTCATAAGGATGCTATGACAGAAATATTGAAGTTTTCCTATATTTTAGTACATTGAGTGAAATCCTGATCCCCTTGAGATCAATCAAAACTTTGCCCTTCACCCAAAGTGATAATGGAGCAAAGATTTGATTTTAGATACAAAAGAGTGACAAAAGTGGATGTGTACTTGCACCAGTCTGACCCAACACAGGTCTTTCAGCTCCAGGAGCCATTCTGGAGCCCGCAGAAGCTACAGGTGAATGCGAGCAGCATCTGTAGGCTTCAGAAAGCCCCCCAAGAAAGGACCAGAGCATAACTCCGGTCCCCTGTGGAGGCCTTATGGGGCCAAAAAACGCAGATTTGCTTATCCGCGATTTTCTTTATTCGCCTGGGTCTGAGAATGCGGATACCAAGGTCCTACCTGCATTTATACCCCACTTTGTCATACAAGATTTCAATGCAAGTTACTTACTCATTCTTCTCAACATTCAAGATAAGATCTCTTCCTTCCGCTGTTATCTCAACTTCAGCTCTGGGTGGATGCTGCATGCAACATAGACACTGTTGGTTATGCAATCTTTGCACAGCCATCTTATTACAGCCCTAAAAATAAATAAAGGTTCACAAAAATGGCAGCTGACTTCTGTCACTGGTTTTTAAACTGTCATCTGCAGAGTCCTGACAGCCCAAGCCCATGCATGGTTACTTAGAAGAAAGCTCCACTCCCAGGAGCGTGTGCGTAGAAGTGTATGCATAGAAGTGTAATGTGCAACCATGTAATGTGTGCACATAGGTGTTCTTTATTCAAAAAACGGAAAACGAAACCAGAACAGCAGCCTAGGGAAGTGCAAAACAGAGTAGAACCACAACAGGGCAAGGGTCTTTGGGGCTTTGTTTCTGCTTCAGTTTTGTTCCCAATTACTTCCTGTGGCAAGTTATTTTAAAGAGAATATTCTCAGAGGTGTCACATGATACCTCAATGACAGTTCATGGGTTGAGGGAAATGACATCATAGACAGAATCATTCCTATCCACATAATTGATCTTGTGGGTCTACAGCTCCTTTCTATTAGGAGGGTGGGGGAGTTCATGGAATGATAATACCCCAACAGTTGGTCATGAAAGGGATGGAAATAGCACCCCAACAGGCACCATTTCCAGTCATGTGTACCCCAAAACCTCCTTCTTTTGCCTTACAAAGGCAAGATGACTGTAGAACATCAGGCCTAACATTCGGGGGGGGGGCAGAAATGATGCCCTATAGGTGCCATTTCAGGTCATGTGGTTGGACTGCTTTTAGGCCCTATCTTCTGTCACTTTATAGACTTTACATATTAAGAAAAACTGAGAATTAATAATACATGGAAGTTCAACAGAGATTGTGGGCCCAATCCTATCCAATTTTCCAGTGCCAGTACTTTTGTGCCAAAGGCGTATGCACTGTTTCCTGTGTTGGGGAGGCAGTCACAGAGGCCTCCTCAAGGTATGAGAACATTTGTTCCCTTACCTCAGGGCTGCATTGTGGCTGCCCTGGTGCTGGAAAGTTGAATAGGATTAGGCCCTCACTCTGCTTCTATAGACCACAAACTGTCTTCCTGGTTAGTTAAGGCCAAGGTCAACAAGTTGCATTACTTATTGACAGTTTCAAAGAAGAAAACCATCATTTTGCAACACCTAAGAATATTGCAAGATTGTTCACAGAAAAGGGGAAGTTGGCAAATTCAAAAGAGTCTTTGTGCTGATGACCTGTGAATGCCCCAGGTTGGTAACCTGCTTTTACTTCGCAAATCAATTACAGCTAGACCACAGGGGCAAAGCAACAGCCCCTTCTCTTGCCTAATTTTCCCACTACCAGTAACTATTAGTGAGAAATAAAGCAAAATGTAACATTACACCACTCCTGAAAGTACATGCTCCCTTCGTCAACATACGCACAAATGAGCCTCTTTCACATCTAGGAGATTGTGCATGACAGATGACACAAGAAGTTGTTCAACAGCAGCAACCTGCAGTTGCTTCTATAGTTTGGTAGCCTCCTTCTCATAGGTGGTGTTGATGATTGTACATAGGGGAACGTTACCTTCTCATGCTAACCATAATTCAAGAGTTTCTCTCTTCCCATGACTAATTTGAAGCAGTCTGCTTACTCTCCCTTATAGTGACAATTCCCTCTGGGTGGGGAAAAAGCGGGTTACAAATATTTTTAAATAAATCAAACTTTACTTTCTGACTAGGGCTATAATCTTTAATCAATTACTTTGAGTAATTGACTTTTAAAAGATTTTGATCCACTACAAGCAGTGGTATTCAGACTGGGGCGTCATGACGCCCCAGCCTGAGGATCCTGGCCTCTGTCCCCTTAAGGAGTGGGGGCAGGGGGGAAGGCAAAAGCAACTGCTAACGGGTCTGCAGGGACTGGGATGTACTCAAAATGATGCAGGGCTCCCCACACCCTGGGAAGGCTGCTGCAGGGACTGGTGAGTACATCCCAGTCCCTTCAGCTCCCGAGTGGCACAATCCTGGGGATTGCATCGCTGCCTTCGCCCCGCCCCAACTGCCTCCCTCCCTCCCCTGCAAAGACTTAGTGGCTCTCAAACTCTCCCAGAGAGTTTGAGAACCACTGCACTACAAGGATGCTGTAAAGCAGTTTATGTACACACATACACATGCGTGCGCACTTTCAATATAAACATTTACAAAGATTAAAGATGGCGAGTACCACTTTGAGAGAGGCATGCCTCTCCTAAAAGTATGCCTACTTTGACACACATTTTGCCCTCCTGACTGAGGAAAGAGGCCTCTTTTAAAGTGGTGGTTCTCTTACACTGAGCAAGAGGGAGAGTATCTGTCCCTATTCATCTCAGCTTATGATCTCTCCCAGTGATTGCTGGTGTTACCCTTGTGCTTCTTTTTAGATTGGGAGCTCCTACTTTCTGGATTTTTGGTTGAAAAACGACACACAAATATTCAATCATCTTCATTCAAAACACAAAGGAAGCATGCTTTTTGCTTCAGAGCCATTGCATTTAATCATATACAGGTTTAAACAACCCAGTCCTGAGCTGCCTGGCACACAGAACTGCCAGGGTGCCAAAAATGGCTGCCACAGTATTCTGCATCCTGTGTATCCTAGACACAGTATCCTGTCTGCACTGGGCAGCCCACGGTGGCTCCTGAGGGGAAGGGGACAAGTCCCCTTACCCCAGGTGAGGGAAGTAGCTGAGCTCCGCTGGTCCCACCCCTCCTGCCCTGTTCCCTCCCCTGCCACGCCTCCTCCTCCTCCTCTCCCTGATCTCCTCCCACCCCAGATTGCCTCCACTCCACCGCCACTCACCTCTCTGCCACCTGACGGTCCGGGCAAACCGCTGGGCAGTGGAATGCGGGCCCAGTGCTGAAGCTGGTCCAGCGCAGGCTCGCGCTGAGCTAGCTCCAGTGGTGGGCCTTGCAGTAAGGCATGCAAACGTGCACTGCATGTTTGCGACAGCGCATGCTGGCAGTAAGCTAGTAAGCCAGGCTCAGGATCAGGCCCTAATTGGCTAGCGTAGATAAAATTAATTTTGCAATTCTGTGCACACATCTGGAGTGGGAAGAGGTCTCACTAAACACAATGGGACTTCTTCCCAACTAAAAAAACTTTGACTTATAAAGATTTCTACAATCTGTTAATAGGGCTATTTCTGAGAGCTGGAGTTCATGAGAGGGGGAAAAGACAATCTGGCAGCTAACGCACAGGTTCAGACCCCAGCTTGACAGTCCCTTGTGTCAACACTTTAATTTCTGCCCAACGTTGCATATATGCAACAGGGACCACATGTGTATACCTGTGGACGGGGCAAAAATGGGTTAATAGGCAATCCATGTCACCACTCTGTAACTAAACACTAACACATGACACAGTGCTTTCTTCCTTCATGTTACACAAGACCTCTAACATCCTTCCAAACAGTTAAAACAAGAGGGGCTTCGAGTGCAAGTGAGCCTGAAAGCTGGCCCTCTACCTTTGATCTAAAGCACATGCGCATGGCCACACACATAGCAAGGAAGAAAAGCTGTTCTTGCTTCAATGAAATGTCATCTTCTGCTTCACACCTGTCTAGTACTTCCACACAAAGGGAGATTCAATGCAGAGAAGGCCAGAAACATCTGCTTTATTTCCTCAGACAACTCTGCTGCACATGTGGCTTTTTTTTTTAACCTCAGGGAATCATTGTGTTGGAGTAGCTCCCCCAAATTAGCCTGTGTTTGGAGCAGGTGAGAGACTTACACAGCACCACTGACCATCTAACAACTACTTCACACAATCAGATTTCTCTGTACACAAGCTGCCATAGCACCACAGCCACACAGGAAACCAGGAGAGAGAAACTAAGCTATACATGGAGACAGTTGCCAAACATTTCCACAACCCCAGCTGCACTTTTTCCAACAGCTGCAAATCAAGTATTGCTCTCTCTTTATATGGGTGGTTCACAGTAATGTGCCCTTGTGTAACCACATGCCCCATAAGGGGCTGCGGGTGCTCAACTGTTCCCCATGCTTTCAAGAACTAGTGTGATGAGGTAAGGGTTCAAATCCCATGATGGCCACAAATTCACGAGATAACCTTGTGCAAATGGCACAGACTTGCTCATCCATTTTTACCATACAGTGTAGGAAACACTGGTGATTCCTATCTTACTGGAAAGGACAGTTGGTTTTTTCTGATAGGGGCACCATACAGCTTACTGTGTTTTCCAAGGCCTGTGGCTTCACATCACAGATACTTTCTCACTTGACGCTTCAAGTGAAAGCTAGCACCTGCCTTATGGAGAACTGGAAACCATTCATGGACTTCCTGCATGTTGAGGGGAAAGTGGGCCAAATGATCTATGGATTTGACGAGTAGATAGGAGTTAATTTTTCCACTTTTTTATTTTTCTATTTGCGTGAAAAATGTACTCTATAATAGGTGTAGACTGTTTAAGATTTGATAATTTTTTGTATGATTTTATAGTAGAAGAAAGAAATATAGTTTGAGATCTCCACACTTGCCACATAACTTGTAACGTATTTTTGTGTGTGTGTGTGATTGTTTTTAATAAAACTAAAAAGTAAAGAAAAAAAGAAAGCGAGCACCTACCACTTCATGTTTTAACAAACAATGACCACAAGTAATATAAAGGCAGTAACAAAAAGCAAAAAAAAAAAAAATCACACCTTCCCTGTCCTCAAAGCTAGACACCCTACCTTATCATAGCCAGAGCTTTCATCTGCTCTCCACTGAGGTATTATGATTTCATGGTGCACCTGGAGATCAACTGCATTCCTTGACCCTGAGGAAACATAAGCAGCTGTTTAAAATTTCAATATCAACTTGTAAAGCCCATTAAATAAAACCAGCACAAAAGCAGCCGTGAACATTTGGTCCATTTTGCCTTCAGTGTCTTTAGGCACCCAGACAATTTCTTATTGTTACTCAGCAGCAGGCGTTGTTTCAGCAGAAGAATAGTCAAATGCCTTTCAAGTGCTGTATTTCATTCAGTGTTCCACAAATATAATCATAAAAATCATGTTGCCCATGTGGGCTTGAACAGACATACACACATAAATACCACAGTTTTCAAAGAAGATCTCATAAGAATTAGAAGAAGGAAGACTGATCAGTCAAGAAATAAAATATCATTTATTCACATATTTGATAATTAGGAAAGTGAAATTAGAAACAATTTAAATGACACTTGTCACCATGAGAGTTTTGGAAAGGCTCCCAAAACACACTTTTCTCACATGATTTCACTCCTGTTTATGCCCTTCTAAATACAGTAGTTGCTTCAGTGCAGCATTTCTCAAAGTATGCTCCTAGCAGCCCTGGAGCAACCCAAGACCCCTTCAGTGGCCACTGTGTGCTCAGCGCTGTGCCATTCTGCACATGCTCTGGAGCTCTGGGGTTCCCTGAGACTCCATGCAAGAGCTGATGGGGCTCCCTTAGACTCTGTTTAGGGATGTAAAGGGCTGCACAGACAGAAATGTTTGAGAACCACAGTCTTAGAGGATCTTAAGAGCACAGTGGAGCACAAATCCCTGCCAGCTTCCATGTGATAGCCCTTGAGATATTTGAAGATCATTGTTATGTCCCCACTCAACCATCTCTTCTCCAGGCTAAACATGCTGTGTTTCTTCAACCTTTCCTCACAGGACGTGTTTTTTACTTACCTCCTGTTTACCTTCAGATTGTTCCCCCACCATAGCAAAGAACACATGGCTTTTTGGTGTGGCTGAATGCTGTTGCATGGCAGGGGACAGAACTGGGCTCCTAGTCAATCAGGAATTGTGAAGGCAGTATGAGAACATCATGGCACTAAATAGTGATATTTGATAATATGATGACATCATAAAACCAAATCAGAACAAGAACAATGTTTCCTAGATTCACTCCGAGTCAGAGAACATTTTTGTTCCATTTTGGAGTCAATGTTGTCCCCAAATTATCAACTAAATAGGGAGCACATTTCCTCTTGAAAACACCTGCTCTCCCCAATTATAGTTCAGCTAAGAGAGATTAATATAGTAATGTTGTTTATAGATATATTAATTTTGCTTGAAAATTATAGCAGATGGTGAAAGAACTGTATATTTGAGGATGAGGAAGAATGGGACTTTTCTTAACTCTCAATTTTAATGTCAGTTTCATAATCGCATCAATCTCATAATCAGCAGATGGAGAAACAAGAAGCATTGCTGTAGCTATCTTTAGAAGAAAATGTACTTCAAATTTGCCATGTAATTCCAGAAATCCTCTATTGACTGATATGATTATGATCTCATTCTTTAGGTACTTCCTACCAATCTATAGATACGGAACTGCATTTTCACTTTCTCCTATACCTTTATTGCCAGTTCTGTTGGCAACTCCCAAAATCCTGTCAGGCCTTTAAAATGAGAAGGTTGCATGATTCTAGTTGGGCAAAAGAAATAAAAGATTTTTATTTTGTTGTATATATCCAGCTTTTTAAAAACCGCACAAGGGAACTAACAATCTAAAAACTAATTACAATAAACATAATGCATTATTTATTGATAGAAGGGAAGAGCAGAATGGAAACACCTGGGACTGAAAGTTTGGAGAGTCTGGTGCCCTGCCTTTCAGGTACAATGGGTTGGCCCTAGTTGTGAGCCCTTAGTGTGAGCAAAAGGGCTCTTGGCCCTAAAATTGCAGCCCTCAGATTCATCACTGGGACAGTGTGGGTTGCATACACTACAAGCATCCAGTAAGCAACATTAAGTGTAAGGCGATGCACACTGGGGCAAAACATCCCAGCTTCACATATACACTAATGGATTTTAACATGTATTCAATGAACCACGAAACCAGGAAAGAACCAGGTTGTGGTGGACAGCCCAATAAAACTGACAACTCCATGTGAAGCAGCAGTGAAGAAGGCAAATTCCATGCGACAGGTCATTAGGAAAGTAAGAAAGATTAAGATTATTCTCCATTAATAATTTGTTATTAATATATTCCCCCTGCATAAACCCATGGTGCAGCTACATTTGGAATACTATGCATAGTTCTAGTATACTATGCACAGTCTAGTCTGTGCATACATCGATGTAGAGCTGGGAAAGATGCAAAACAAGGGCAAGCAAAATGATCAGAGGGTAGGGCACCTTCCTAGCAAGGAAAGGCTACAATGTTTGGGCTTTTTAGCTTTGAAAAACAGCAAATCAAGGAGGAAATGCCTGAGACTTATACAATTATGTACGGCAGTGTTATTCAAACTGTGTGGCGCGGCTCATTAGGGAGGCGCCAGGAACTCAAAGGGGAGGTGCGGGATGTCCTCTTGCAGCTATACAGTCACACCCCTGGGCAGAATACGAGCCCGTGGTCTTCTGCCCGTCATCTGCGCTTTTTTTTAAAGCAGAAGAAATGGGAGTTGCTCAGCTGAGAGAGTGGCCGCAGCCGCCCCGCCCTCTTCTCCCTCCACTCCGAGGCTGCCGCCTTCTGTGTTCGCTGCATGTTGTTTCCAAAGCTCTTCCACTCCAACCCCCATCTGGCAAGTACCGAGCATGCTCAGCTTGCAGTCCTTAACCGTCGCTGATCCTTGTCTGGTTGGTTCCTAGTTCCCAGCCTGGGATCGCTTCTCATCAAAGTGAAATCTCTCTTTTCAGCCCCCTCCCTCTTCCACTCCCCCTTTCAATCTCCAAACCTTCCCACTTTCCTCCTCCTCCCCAAATAAAACGCTTCCTATTTTACCAGTCACCGGGGGTCTTAAAGTTGTTTCCATGCAGTTGGCAAAGGGGGGGGGGAGAGAGAGAGAGAAGCACACACTTTACTTGGCCAGGAGCAGAAAAAGGGTACTGTTTTTAAAGTGATTTATTAATCTTGTTGTTTGACTGAAGAGGAGAGGCTGTATTTTTTAAGTGATGAATTTTGCTGTTTGAAGGGAATACTTATCAGCCATTGATGAAGTGATTGCCAGCCCAATCCTATCCACACTTTCCTGGGAGTAAGCCCCATTGACTCTAATGGGACTTACTTCTGAGTAGACATGCATAGGCTTGAGCTGTGCACCTCCTAGTATAGGAGACAAATCAGCTTCCTAACCAAACCCTTATCAGCTCTGATATATTTTCATGGTCTATTTTTGTTTCATTAAATTTCATTAAATTAATGAAGGGTTCAATCCTATCCAAGGAGAATGGGAGAAATGACTAGTTGCATTGGGGTCTACAGGGGTGTGTGTGTGTAATGTTGGTCAGACTGGTTGTTCACCAAGTTCATTTGATAAAACAATTCTATTGGTATGCTTACAAAGTTTAAAAAAATGAGTCTTCCTGGACCAGACAAAATCTACCTACTCCAGCATCCTGTCTCCAACAGTGATCAGCAGCTGATCATTTATAAAGCATGTATATTGCTGTGGATTAATAATATATTTTTAAGATCTGAATTTAATTAATGATATGATTAATATAATTAATATTAATATAGTTAATATTATAGTATTATATTTAATATAGTTAATATTTCTGACCACTTCCTGTTTAATGATGTCACTTCCAGCCCTCAGGAACATGATGGGGAGTCATGGCCAACAGCCACGGGGGTCAAGGGAGCCACTGGCCAGAAAAGTTTGAGTACCACTGATGCACGGTGTGGAAAGAACAAAGTTGCTCCCTTTTTCACACAGTACCATATAACCAGTACAGGTGTGTGCCAATTGCAGAGGGGGATACATTCTCTTATCCCTGTTGTTATGTGATTAGGTCATTAAGCAAACATTCAGCTCAATCTAATCTTGGTTGTATAAACAGACACTCCCTCCCTGCCAGAAACTAGCTGGCTGAACAGGCTACTGAAGATAGACTGCCTCTTCTTTGCATTAAGAACCCCTTTGTTGTGTAAACAGACACTCTGCTGCAGGCTATGGGAGACCTGACTGCCTCATTAAAAGCTTCTTTGTTGTGCTTTGACCACAATTGCATAATCAGTCAGACAGTTGTTAAGCAGGGAGCAGACCTGTAGTTTTGTTAGCCAATGAAACTGATTGGCAGGAGGTATAGGGCAGATCAAAGGAGGTACTTCACACAATGCATAATCAGTCTGGGGAATTCACTGCCACAAGATGCAGTGACAGTAGCTAACCTGGAGGGCTGTAACCCATTGCTGCCCAGTCCACAGGTGTACACATTTGATCCCTGTGGCATATACGCAACATTGGGCAGAAATGGCTTAAAGGGGGACTGTGGCGACTTGCCACAAAGGCTGTGCCTCTGTGCTGCAGGAGAGCATTAGTGGGAGAGAAGTATGCCTTTCTCTCCTGCTTGGGGGCTTTTGAGAGGCAGCTCATGGTCCACTGTGCGAAACAGGATGCTGAACTAGAGGGCCCTGGCCTGATCCAGCAGGGTTTTACTTAGATACCATTACTAATCAATAGTGATGTAAATATAATTGCCATAATAAATAATTAAATAATATGTTTCTCTGTTCGTTTATTATTCTATCACCTCTTCCTTGTGCCCACAGCAAGTGTATGAAGTGGCCATGAGGTTGAAAAACAGAAATTTCCTTTATAGCCAGGGTGGGTTGGAAGAGGGTAGCACATGGCCTGTATGTACATTGCTTGCATCCATTAAAAAGCATTTCATTCTGTGCAATGAACTAGGGCTCATATTACACCAGCTATGCTTTCTCTCCAATTATCTTTTCTTTGGTGTTAAAAAAAAAAAAAGGCACTAAGGCTGCTTTCTCATCCTGTGTCGATTCTCTAGGGATTTGTGCTGGCTGTAGAGGTAAACAAGGAAATAAAACATGAGAAAATCCTACTGATTTAACCTCAATTTCATTGTGCCAGTATCCAGATGTTGAAATTAAGAGGATCTAATTCTGTTTCAGTCAAAACCTAAAACAACCTCCATTGGAATAAGTCACTTTTCAACCAATCATTCAGGTATATAATCTCAAATTACATTTTACAGGCACAAGATTTATTCTGCTAGCAAGTGAGCTGAATTTAGATTAAGACTTCCTGACCAAACTGAGACCAATCAAACATCTTCACCACAGTCCACTGAGGACTTAATCGTAGTCAGCACTCAGTCCTACAGCTGTGCTGGGGGGAAGGAATTCCCCAAAGCCCAAGCTTCCTAGGTCCTGGGCCATGACAAAACAAACTATAGACTATAAAACAAATTTATTACAAAACAAATATGTGGATATTTCAATCTCAGCCTATCTAGGACTGTTTCCACTACAGTTTTAATCAACTTTAATTAAGATCATAAGAACAGCCCCACTGGATCAGGCCATAGGCCCATCTAGTCCAGCTTCCTGTATCTTACAGCGGCCCACCAAATGCCCCAGGGACCACACCTGATAACAAGAGACCTGCATCCTGGTGCCCTCCCTTGCATTGGCATTCTGACACAGCCCATTTCTAAAATCAGGAGGTTGCACATACACATCATGGCTTGTAACCCATAATGGATTTTTCCTCCAGAAACTTGTCCAATCCCCTTTTAAAGGCATCCAGGCCAGATGCTGTCACCACATCCTGCGGCAAGGAGTTCCACAGACCGACCAAACGCTGAGTAAAGAAATATTTTCTTTTGTCTGTCCTAACCCTCCCAACACTCAATTTTAGTGGATCTCCCCTGGTTCTGGTGTTATGTGAGAGTGTAAAGAGCATCTCTCTATCCACTTTATCCTTCCCATGCATAATTTTGTATGTCTCAATCATGTCCCCCCTCAGGCATCTCTTTTCTAGGCTGAAGAGGCCCAAACGCCATAGCCTTTCCTCATAAAGAAGGTGCCCCAGCCCAGTAAACATCTTAGTCACTCTCTTTTGCACCTTTTCCATTTCCACTATATCCTTTTTGAAATGTGGCAACCAGAACTGGACACAATACTCCAGGTGCGCCCTTACCATCGATTTGTACAACGGCATTATAATATTAGCCGTTTTGTTCTCAATACCTTTTCTAATGATCCCAAGCATAGAATTGGCCTTCTTTACAGCCGCTGCACATTGGGTCGACACTTTCATCGACCTGTCCACCCCTGTCCACCCCAAGATCTCTCTCCTGTCACAGACAGCTCAGAACCAATTAGCCTATATGTGAAGTTTTGATTTTTTGCCCCAATGTGCATGACTTTGCACTTACTTACATTGAAACGCATCTGCCATTTTGCTGTCCATTCTGCCAGTTTGGAGAGATCCTTCTGGAGCTCCTCACAATCACTTCTGGTCTTCACCACTCAGAAAAGTTTGGTGTCATCTGCAAACTTAGCCA
This sequence comes from Tiliqua scincoides, assembly GCF_035046505.1. Classification (NCBI taxonomy): domain Eukaryota; kingdom Metazoa; phylum Chordata; class Lepidosauria; order Squamata; family Scincidae; genus Tiliqua; species Tiliqua scincoides. The sequence goes on from NC_089822.1 coordinate 197,988,892, forward strand.
CCTCATTGCTCACCCCTGTCTCCAGGTCATTTATGAAGAGGTTGAAGAGCACCAGTCCCAGGACAGATCCTTGGGGCACACCACTTTTCACCTCTCTCCATTGTGAAAATTGCCCATTGACACCTACTCTCTGTCTTCAACCAGGTCTCAATCCTGGAGAGGACCTGCCCTCTAATTCCCTTACTGTGGTGTTGTCTCAGTAGCCTTTGGTGAGGGACCATGTCAAACGCCTTCTGAAAGTCCAGATATATAATGTCCACGGGTTCTCCCGCATCCACGTGCCTGTTGACCTTTTCAAAGAATTCTATAAGGTTTGTGAGGCAAGACTTACCCTTACAGAAGCCATGCTGATTCTCCCTCAGCAAGGCCTGTTCGTCTATGTGTTTTGAGATTCTATCTTTGATGAGGCATTCCACCATCTTACCCAGTATAGATGTCAGGCTAACCGGCCTATAGTTTCCTGGGTCCCCTGTCTTTCCCTTTTTAAAGATTGGTATGACATTTGCTATCCTCCAATCCTCTGGCACTGTGGCTGTTTTGAGGGACAAGTTGCATATTTTAGTCAAGAGATCAGCAACTTCATTCTTTAATTGCGTTTAAATTTGGAGGTGGGGGGGAGAATCAAACTAGACCCAACGCCAGCTCTCAACTGCCCTGTGCTGAGTCAGGAATGTGAAAGCACTTCTGAACATGTGCAGATTACCTTTCCATCCTCAAAACAAAAACAAACCCTATAGCCTGTCCACAGATATTTTGGTCTTGGAGCAAGATTTCCAGGACAGGGCTTGATTTGCGCTCCAAAATCAGATATCTGATTTTAGGAAGTGAGTCTGCTGCTGCCTCTCTTTTTACTTTGGGTAAAGGTTGATTTCCCTGTGACTGACCTACAAATCAAAGCTGCTATATTTAATCCAGTCTAGGACTTCATCTCTAACTACAGCTGCCATCCACTCCCCCCATCAATCCTGCTGGCATAGGATTCTATGTGGTGTGTCAAGAGACAATGGAAATTTGTAGTTCTGCTGCAATAACCCCCCTGGGCATACCTGTTAGCATCCTCTCACAAACATGTGTTGCTTCTAAATTTGGGCTCCACTGCCAGCAGAACACACAAAAGATGTGGGGGGGGGGGAGCAACTATTATGCTTTCTCACCCTCACCCCCTCTGCTCCACCTGTAATCTTTTGTTGACAATTTCAGGGACTTGCAAAAAAAAACCCTCACCTAGATCAAGGATGCTACAAGCTTCCTTCCTGGTCAGATTCCCATTGCAAATGATACGCTTCCCATTAAACACACCATCCTTTCATCAAAGTGTCCCCATGTACCCAAATATCCCACTCACCTATCCCAGTTGCTGTAGCCTGATGAACAATGCCTTGCACACAGTGCATTTTTTTTCCATTGCTTTGCAAATTGTGGTCCAGTTTTCATTCTGCTCTGCTGCCTCCCCCCCCCCCCCGCACAAACAGAAATAGAAACACTCACCTCTCCATCCAGTCTGCTGGGCAGCAAACGGTCTCAGCCAAAGCAAGAGGATAGAAACGTAATAAATCAAGCCTCGTTCTGCAACCCTGGGCATGATCTCTCCCTTGGTCTTCAGGGAAGGCTCCTTCAGGGAGATGGAGCCCTCATAGGTTCTGCTGGTGGTGATTCAAGCTGCTGCTGCTGCTGCTGCAATCAGTGAGATGTAGAAGCTTCATATTTTGCAAGCATGCGAAGCAGAAGCAAGGGTGGGCACTTGAACTCGTGCCTACCCAAATCGACCCATGATGAAAGCCTGTCCCAAGCCAGATAAGGACCGGTGACGTCTCAGATGCAAACCCAGGCTTGCTCCAACCATGATCAGAGAGTCGGAGTGGGCGGGGCTGAGAAATGCATCCCGGTTTGTTCCTTGCTGCCCGTCTTCACCGGTGCCCCTCCTTTGTCTCCAGACTCTGGGTTGCAGGAGGAGCTGAAGGCAGGGGAAGCAGGGACGTTGTTCATCAGAGGTGGCATTGAGAGGTGGAGGCTCTATACAGATAGATTTTCTTCAATGAAAGAAAAAAAAAAAGCAACCACATACTCATATGAATGGAATGGGATGTCCCACCTAATGCCACTGCTCTGCATCACTCTTCGCCCTTGGAGGAGAATGCACCCACCGTCCACATCTCCAGCCAGCTGCAGAACGGGGCTGCAGGGCTTGTTCAGATGAACGCTGCCTTCTGCAAGGCACATCTGTGCTCTGCAAGCCTGTCCAGGCTGTTCGTTCGCTCGCCCTCTGGTGGCAAGTCTAGGACTTGCAGCGAGCACTGCTAAGAATTACTGGGCACTCCCCATGCGCTCTGTGTGCCCATGCTGGTGCCTATTCTAGAGTATGCGTGTGGACTGTATTTTAGTTTGGTTGCCCCAGAGTGCAGGTGAAGGGAGTCTGCACCTGTTGAACTTCTGTCTGCTCTGCTCTGTCTGCTCTGTCTGTTATTCCACCTGCTCTTGGAGAGATGAAGGAGCTGCTTGTCAGCCTGTGAGGGAGGAATCTGGAGGCCAGAAAGTGATAACAGACCATAAAAGATCCATCTGAAATGTTGTGCGGTTCTTGAAAGATAGAACCTTTCTTCAATTGTAAAAATCCCTATGGGGATTTAGAACAGCCTGCCCATGTAAAACGCCTTGAATTAAAGTCTGAAGAGAAATCTGACGACCAAGAAAGGCGGTATATAAATGCCTGTATTATTATTATTATTGTTATTGTTATTATTGTTATTATGCATCTGTTAAAAGCACAGAAGCTCTGCTGGAGAGGGGGGCGCAAGTGTGGGCACCAGGATGCAGGTAACTCATCTTGTGTGCTCCCGGAGCATCTGGTGGGCCACTGTGAGATACAGGAGGCTGGACTAGATGGGCCTTTGGCCTGATCCAGTGGGGCTCTTCTTATGTTTTTATAGGACAAATGGCAACTGTAAGCCAGATTTTGAAAAATGAAGGCAAGAGTTGCCCCCCCTCCAATCAAACAAGACATCAAGGTATGTTCTCTTCTACTTTATCATCAATTAGAGCATTTATGGGCACTGCCAGGACTCAAAGTCATCCCCAAGTTTTTTTTCCAGAAGGTTCAGGGGAGAGAATGATAATCTTGGGAGATCTGCATTATAATTCATGACCAGCAGTAAACTCCGTGAATAGTCCTGTGTAAATCAAAAGCCTGTTTGCCATTTTTAAGGGGGGGAAAACTGCCTGTATAGCATTTTTGTCAAGGAATAAAGCAGTTTATTGCGACATTTTTGATCACGGGAAAGAAAAAAGAAGCTATGCAATCGCCACTTCCAGTGCCACATCTGTTGGGGTCAGAGTGGGGCAGAACAGGATGGGTGGCCATTCCACTTAGTTTCCAGTGAATCTAAAATAATCCTGCTTCCATTTTTCTCTCAGTGAGAGTACTGAACTGAATAGACCACAAGCTAAATTGAGTTCAGCTTAAAAAATCCCACTTCCTCTTTTTCCTCCTATTTCCAAAATTGGTTGTGCTCCACACTACCCTATCCTGCAGCATGAATAACAATGTTTGCTACCAAAATGGGTTTCATCCATTGATGGCCATGTATAAGTAGAGATTCTGTATGAATGCTCATCTTTGGGTATTGATGATGGTGGCTTCTGCCAAAGGAGTATTTTGCTAATACTGAATTAGTTCTGTGTATCTTCAGCACCCATATAAGTAGTCCCCATGTAACGGTATGCCAAGACTAACCTTACTGCTAGAGAGAACCCATGTTGATAGAGGATGGGCAGATAGTTTTTGTCACGCATGGAACATATGATAACTCATTGCTGGGATGTGTTACGGGAAAATCCCCCCCCCCATTTTATTGTATTTCTGGTTATGTTACTTTGATATCAAAAACAGGCCTTCATATATGGATAATAGCAGGCAAAATGAACTATTCTCCCAGAAAACACTGGCCTACAGGCCTCATTCCCACTGTGGTCAAGCTCAGACTCTTGGTTGTTTGTTTGTATTCCCTCTTCTCCCCTCACAATCACACATCCTGGAAGGAAATTGATAATCCCATGTTGTATCTCTAGTTGAATGAAACTCAATAATCCTGTCAGACAGTTTTCCATTGTATCTACAGTTTGTGTTTGCTTTCCTGAATGCAATTCCAGTAACTTCTGTATTTTGCACCAAAACATTGGATTATACCTGTATTTTGCATTAACTTAGGTAAACCTCACTTAACGTTGCCAGACATCCTCTGGCACCAAAGAGCTAATTTGTATTTTAGCTGACACTGCTAGCCCTATTTACCCACATCCTGGTTGATTAAGAGGAATTCCCTTCATTCATACCCAAGTTACCTATTGATACCCCAAGTTACACATTTATCCCCTAAACATTCTGCTTATACATAAGCAACTTTTCAATATCCTTAAATACTAAGGAGATTTGACTAGCAAATGGTCACTCTCCAGAGTGCTCTAACACAGGGTGTCCACACACGCTGCTCACCGAAACTGCTGCTCATAGACCAGACGTCCAGACAGGTAGCTATGTCTTGCGCTTTGAACTCTTTCTCTTCCCTCACCCCCCTTGTTCCCTTCTCTCCCCATCTTTAGCTAGCAGCTGGGGTTGGCAGAGCAGGGATCCCTGAAATGCTTCCCTACCATTCTCTTTCTGATTTCTTCAGATGCACCAAGTGCACTCGCACAACACTGAACTCACCACTATAGGGCACTCTGGTTAGGGCACTACAATAGTCCTGTACTGATTCTTTTGGATATCTATTTTGTGTCCCTTTTAATGAAGCTGTAGTCATTTATTGGAATATTTCTCTGTCTCTTCTTTAAAAGGAATTTCTGCAGAACGCTGGTTCGCATCCAGTCTAAGGTCCCAGTGTTCCAACAGAGCAGGTATATTAATTCCCCTAAACAACTAAACCAAGCTCATTTGGTAACAGATGTGCCAGGCTCACTGCATCAGTCATGAGTCTCCGACCCCCTGACTCGAGTCAACTCACAAGTCATAATGGGCAGCATTTTGCAACTCATCCTGAGCCACTGTAGGGTCATTTTTTACTTGAGTCTGAGTCATTATGAGAAATGAGTCACGGTGTGAGTCAGGCACAGCCAAAAAAAAAGCACATGCACAAACACAAAACAGAGTTGCAAGCACACAGAAAAGCAAGTCAGGACACAAGTCTATTCGAGTCATAACTCTTTTTCGAGTTACTGGTCATGAGTCGGGTTCGAGTCAGTGACATCTATGACTTAACACTTTTGTCTTTTGCCTTTCCCTCTTGATGCACCGTTGAACTTCTGTTTCTTTCTATACCTATATTAATTATTGTATTATTTTAAATTCTGTTTCTTGGAGTGTATAAAGTGTTCTCTTGCTTTGCAGCTGCCTTCTCCTTCTTTACCAGGGGACATCCACTAAAATTGAGTGTTGGGAGAGTTAGAACAGACAAAAGAAAATATATTTTTACTCAGCGTGTGGTCGGTCTGTGAAACTCCTTGCCACAGGATGTGGTGCTGGCGTCTAGCCTAGACGCCTTTAAAAGGGGATTGGACAAGTTTCTGGAGGAAAAATCCATTACGAGGTACAAGCCATGATGTGTATGCGCAACCTCCTGATTTTAGAAATGGGTTATGTCAGAATGCCAGATGCAAGGGAGGGCACCAGGATGAGGTCTCTTGTTATCTGGTGTGCTCCCTGGGGCATTTGGTGGGCCGCTGTGAGATACAGGAAGCTGGACTAGATGGGCCTATGGCTTGATCCAGTGGGGCTGTTCTTATGTTCTTATCACATCTCTTGCAGCGCAATCCTATGTGTGCCTACTCAGAAGTGATTCCCATTGTATGCAGTGGGGCTTCCTCCTAGGAAAGTGTGTACAGTATAAGACTGCAACCTGAGATGGTGAGCCTGCAGACAGGATCTTCTGTGTTTTATTTTTTGAACTGTGGCTAGCATGTATTAGCCACTTGTATCAATAATAAACAATGATAACTAGAGATGGGAGAAAACAGTGATAACAAAATAAAGGGCGCAATCCTAACCAACTTTCGAGCACTGACTTAGTCGCAATGCAGCCCCAAGGTAAGGTAACAAACATGCCCTTACCTTGAGGAGGCCCCCCTGACTGCCTCCCTGCTGCAGGTTGAAGTGCATGCCACAGCTATGTCAGTGCTAGAAAGTTGGTTAGAATTGCACCCCAAAAGAAATAACACAACTTTCTGCACTTCATTTAAAAACAAACAAAAAAGCCCCTGAAATCTACCAAAAAAACCCAAACATTTTATTTGGTTTTTATTTATTATTTAATGTGAGGAGCATGGGTGGTTGTATCTACAGACACTATACTACCTATATCACCCACCTAGTACACCTTTAAAATGATTATAATTTATAATTAAAGTGTAAATTTTGAATAAAAACACATAACACCATTTTCTGCACTTCTAACTTTGGAAAACATTGAAATCCTTGAAAAAAAATAAAACTGTTCTCTCCACTTCTGATGATAACAGGCATTATCCAATAAATGACTGATATTAATGCAGCTAAAACAAGGGGAGGTAGTTGTACTGGGTATTCAATAACTGAACTCTCCCAGCAAATTCAGTTTGTGATATGTGCTGAGAAATTGTGACTATCAACAATAGCTGCCCCTGGAAAGATGACACCAACTGATTAGCAGAAGAGAGAGAGAGAGAGAGAGAGAGTCTCTCTCTCTCTCTCTCTCTCTCTCTCACACACACACACACACAAAGAGCTTATGGTTACATAATGCCTGAATAGGGCTATTCTGCCCATCCATCCATCCATCCATATGTCAACTGAGGCTAATGCTCTGGGCCACACAGCTTATTTCACAATAAATCATGCTAGTCTTGAGTTTCTAACCACTTGATTTTTGTTGTTGTTTTAGGCAAAAGAGCTTGTGAATTACTGTTTTTTATGGAAAATATCATATGGAGAGAATAGTGGTTTAGGCTTCACATCTCCAGTTTTTCCTTTAGACCAGGAGTGTCCAAAGTTTTTGGCAGGAGGGCCACATCGTCTCTCTGACACTGTGTTGGGGGCCGGGGAGGGGGGGAGAATTAATTTGCATTTAAAATTTGAATAAATTTACATAAGTTCACATAAATGAATATATTAAAGATGAACTTGTATGAATGAATGAAGGTCTTGCAAAAGCTCAAGGCCTATAAAAGGCCTTGCACAAAGCAAGGCTGGCCTTTCCTTTGCTGCTGCTACTGCATCACAGACATGAAACAACAAGCAGTGGAGGGAGACCTCATCCCACAGCTCACACAAGAGGTCAAACAGTCACCCTCACACTAAGAGCAGTTACATCGGGCCAGTGTGGGCTCCAACACATCTCTGGAGGGCTAGAGGCTCATTGGAGACTAGGGGCTCCCTGAGGGCCGCAGTGAGAGGCCTCAAGGGCTGCAAGTGGCCCCAGGGCCGGGGTTTGGGCACCCCTGCTTTAGACTAACAATGAACCAGGAATGTATATGTTATTGTAAACATGCTTCTTGATTATGCAAAATGGATGTCACTCTCTTGGTGTTTGCACAGCCTGACACCTTATGATGCACAGTAGGGTCCTGGTTATTTGTCTTTGATGGCCAATGGCTGTCCCTACAAGGCACTATAAAAACACTCCAGCTGCTGGTTGGCAGCCGTGGGGTGAGGGAAATGTCTGAGAGAAATCTGTTTTTTTGGTTGGAATGTGATTGGAAGAGTGAAAAGTTGGGAACTTGCTAGAATATGTTGTTTAATTTCTGGAAGGCAGAAACAGATCTGGTACCACATCAACCTGCTCACATCTATGATACTGAGAAAAACGTGAGACCTTGGAATTATAAAATTGGAAGGAATTCTAAGAATAATTTGTGCTGAAATGTGACATTTGAACTCAGGTAAGGTGTGTTTGCTTTTTCAGGGACTTGGAGGTGGCTTGAAACACTTGTTTATGCAAATGTTTGCCTTGTTTTTTCCACTCTTAGATTTTTTCAAGCTTCTGCACTATTTCAAAAACCCGTTTGAAGTGACAGTGAATGAGACAAATATATGTGTGTGCTGTTGGAAGCAAAACCTGTCTCTAACCACTTTCAGTTCTCTCAACTCTCCAGCCTCAAAGAACTTGCACCTTGATAAGAAGAGAAAGACTATGTGAGAGCCCTGAGGAACTCCATGTTTACCTTTACTAGACTGTTGGGCCACTTCTGTGATGGCAGCGTTCAGGAATCCAGCTTGCCAAGACTGAGGCTGGCACGCACTCTATGCACTGGTGGCTGGCACACACTGTGTCCTATAGCAGTGTCAAATTTGGTTTAAAACAGTGGTGCCCAAACCCCAGCCCTGCGGCCACTTGTGGCCCTTGAGGCCTCTCAATGCGTCCCTCAAGGAGCTCCCAGTCTTCAATGAGCTTCTGGTGATTTGTTGGAGTCCACACTGGCCTGATGCAACTGCTCTCAGCGTGAGGGCAACTATTTGACTTCTCGTGTGAGCTGTGGGATGACGGCTCCCTCCACTGGTTGCTGTTTCACATCTATGATGCAGTAGTGGCAGAAAAGGAAAGGCCAGCCTTGCTTTGTGCAAGGCCTTTTATAGGCCTTGAGCTATTGCAAGACCATCATTCATTCATATAAGTTCATCTTTAATATATTCATTTATGTAAATGTATGTAAATTTATTCAAATTTGAAATGTAACTTAATTCTTTTTTTTCCCTGGCCCCCCACGCAGTGTCAGAGAGAAGATGTGGCCCTCCTGCCAAAAACTTTGGACACCCCTGGTTTAAAACACAGGCATTTCTCCTGGCCAACCTAAGGACAGGAGGGATTGCGTAAGGTAGGTTTCTTTACACAATGTAAAGTAGAAGAATGTTGGGAAACCACAGTGATATATATCACTTCCCCAGAATTGTTTATTTACGTACAGGTTAAATGTATATATCACCTTTCTGGTTGGCATTTGAGGCTGTGTACAAGTTAAAATATACTGCCACCGAACCTGGAGGTAGTGCATAGCCATCATGACTCGTACCCATTGGTAGACCTGCCCTCCATGAATTTCTCTAATCTCTTTTTAAAACCATCTAACCATTGTTACCATCTACCACCTTGTGGTAGAGAATTCTATAGAATAATGATGCCGTGTGAAGGATTTCCTTTTGTGCATCCTAAATTTCCTGCCAGTCAGTTCCATTGGGTGACCCTGGATTCTCGTGTTGTGAGAGAGGAAGAAAAACTTCTGTCCATCCACCTTCTCCACACCATGCATAATTTTATAAACATCAGGCATGTTTATACTTCTATAAACAAACTTCTGTTCTCCATGCCCACTTCTCCAATCCCCCCCACTATGCAGTGTCAACCGCACAGTTGGGACGGCACAGCTGCACGGCATAAATATCGTGGCACAGTGCAGCTTCTCGTTCATGGTGTTAGCACAATATAACAACTGGCTGCATGATGCTGGCAAGAGCCTTGAGCACAGTCGTATCCTGCTCATGTGGCACTTCGCAGAGGATAAGATTAAGCTATAAAACGAGATTCCTAACCGCAGCTAGCACAGGCAGAGGGTTTATATTTGCGAACTTTATGTGAAAATGGCAAAAAACAAACAAACCATGTTCATTTTGGTGTAATAGAAGGCAGACGGTTGAAGAAGAATAGCGATTAAAGTAATAAATTGGTTCGGAGAATAGCTTGGAAGGATATCAAGTCTTCAGTCCTGATTCAGGGGAAAAAGATAATTGAATAAGTCTTCATTCAAAAATCCTTCCCATCTCTGGAGAACAGATGTGTGTGCCCGTATTGATACACTCACACACTTCTGTATATAGCACTGGTTTCTAACCTGTGATCTGTGGACCACAGGTGGTCTGCAAGACCCTGAGAAGCGGTCCGCAAGGTTTCAGGGGAAAAAATCACTGCCAGTGTCTTGCCAAGCAAGTAATCTCCCATGGGCCACCAAAGAGGCTGGAGACTGCCCACAGCCACAATCTACCCACTATTTGCCCACAGACAGTGTCTGTTGTGGTTGTGGCTGCTCCATTCTCTGTCCTTTCTGATGGTCTATAGGGGAGCGCTTGGGAGACAGACCACCAGAGAGGGCAGAGGCCAGACCACCCACAGCCATATGTGGTTCATGAAGATTACAATTTTTGCCTCAGTGGTCCTTGGGCTCCTAAAGGTTGGGAACCACTGGTGTATAACGTGTGTGTGTGTAGAAAATAAGGGCTGATTACATGTGATCAAAGGCCAATTCATATGTTTGAACCCCTTTCAAATACTCAGTTGTACAACTGTGTCTCAGGCATAGGTTCACAGGGAGAATGCCATTCTGAGTTGCTGCTGTGATCCAAAGCAATGAGCACCCATTTCTATACGGCCAGCTGTAGGTAACGTATCTGCTGTTTATCAACTCTTACTGATTCATCAGCTGTAAATTGCTTCTGGACAGAGACCTGCCACTTTCATCCATGCCTTGGTTCCAGGCTAGATGAGTGCAACATGCTCTGTATGGGACTATCTTTGAAAATAGTTTGCCATCAAAATGCTACCGCTCATCCCTTGATGGGCTTGAGCAAATATATCACCTAGTTTGAAACTGCTGCACTAGGTACCATTTTGTTTATAGGCCCAATTCATTGTTTTCTTTTGATCATTCAAGCCCTAAACCAGAGATACCCAAACTGAGGGGTTGCAATTCTCCAGCTAGGGAAGCCCTGTCTCTGCCCTCTTATGGGGTAGCGAGATGGTGAAGGCAATGACACAATTGCCACAATCACACTGCTGCCTGGATCAAAAGGGTATTTTTTTGTCTTATCTCTGGCAGCATTGGTCCTCCAGTGGGTATGGGGAGCCTGTGGACCCCTCTGCAGGGCTTCCCAAGCATCAGAACAACTAACAAAAGAAATTGCAAGTGGGTCACAGTCACTTTTTTTAGCTGTTCTGAAGCTTGGGGAGCCCTGCAGAGGAGACCATGGGCTCCCCACACCCTCTGGAGGGCTGCTGCCAGGGGTAAGTAGAAAGCAGCCCTTTTGTCCCCAGTAGTGGTGCAATCATGTCGAACGTGTCACTTCCTTTGCTCCTCCCCTGAAAGTACTTACAGTGGCCCAAACTCTTCCAGAGAGTTTGGGAATTGCTGCCCTAAACAAATAAGTTTGCTCATGAAAGAGGTACCATGCTTCAGGCATCCAACAATAACTATTGTACAACTAACGAAAATCATATTAAATAATTACATCACTGAAGTATCTAAATTCAAGCACCTTTTTGGCCTTAGGCTCTCCTCTCAGGTCCAACCACTTACCAAGGCCACTACAGCAGGATTGAACTGTCAGACCTTGCACTTTACTTTTGGCCTACCTCTCAAAGGCATGATACATAACACAAGGCACCATCACCACCCCCACAGAAGAATGAGCTGTCCATGCTGGACACCTTCACAGCTCTGTTGTCTTCCCACAAGACCTGACTCAGCAGTGGGCATAGCAGAGGATGCCTCCAGTGTCTTAGGAAGCAAATCACCAATATTTTACAAACATACTAAGGCTCTCATGGCTGACCTCCTGAAGTTGCTTTCCACAGTTGAAAGTGAAACTTTGGTTCCTACTGTATGTTTTAATCCATATCTTAAAGACTCAAGCAACATGTTAAATTATGTTTTAAACACCAATAATTTCTTTCCCAGGAAATGCAGGAGAATCCCAGGTCAGTGGAGACAGGAAGGCATCTTCCAGAAACACCCAAATCCAGTGTCTTTGGATTGTTCACCAGTGGCAATTAATGAGGAAGGCCACCTGCATATGCACATCCTTGCAGCTGGGCAATGTGCCATCTCCAGACCTGACCCTTTGCTTCCTGCACCCTGTATGTTACAGGTCCTGTCACCTCCACAGTTGTAGGAATTCATTAGGGATGGGGAGCCTAATCCTAACTGTGGAGGCACCGCTGGGTGTAGTGGCCCCAAAGTGGTGACCGCTGTATCCAGTAGCCTTGCTGGGACTGCAAGGGGACTTTTGTCTCCTTCCCCTGAGTAAGAGTGCAGGGGCCACAATGGGTCTCCATCAGTTTGTGCAGGCTATTTTGGAGGAGCTCCATCGAGGAGATTTTCAGTCCAACACTGGGCATAGGATCTGGCCGAGCAGGACTCTGCTGGTCCCACCCCCTCGCCCCAGATCTTCCCCGCGCCCTGTCCTCCCCTGCCCTGTTTTGCCCACTCCCTGCATCACCCCACCCCAAAACTACTCACTGTGCCAGCGGTCAATAACAAGGAAGCTGTTCTCAACTCAAAGGGGAGGGAATTCCACAGTGCAGGTGCCACACCGAAAAGGCCCTGTTTCTGGTTGCCATCCCCTTCACCACTCTCAATGACGGCACAACCCTTCTGATGACCTCAGAGAACGGACCAGACTATACAGAAGAAGGTGGATCTAAAATGCCTTAAGAGCATCTAAGATGCCTTAAGAGTGTGAATCAGCCCTTAGTCAATACCTTTTTCAGACATAGGTTCGATTTGTGGGAACACTGCATGTCAAGAATCTGCAATGGAATCAGTAGCCCAGAAGTCCTTAACACTGGGCAGGAAATTCTTGCATTCTTACCTGTGTGAAGGATTTTATTTGACAGCTTCACCCTGAAGCTCTGTTAAAAAGTTGGGGAGAGGGAGAAAGGGGCCTGGAATTTGTTCCTGAGTATTGGCAATGAATGTTAGTATTTTGGAGTTGTGACAACCTAGGAAGGCTCTATTAAATCACACGGAACTGCCTGGGCTTCAGGTTATATTTTTTACAATTTTGGCAAGAAATATTTGCAGGCCCTTGAAGCAGCTGTTCTTTCCAGAGTAAGGAGACATATGGTAAGAAGATATTACCTCTACTGCACACTTGATTCTACTCTTTGAGAGAGAGAGAGAGAGAGAGAGAGAGAGAAACTATAAAACCTCTGTTCCTTCCAAAAACAAAATGACTACATTTAAGAGGTGAATGATATATTCACAGAAGAGGTCTGTTGTTGTAGCATTCACCATTGCTATGGAATAATATTCCCCGCAGTTCATATTCATGGATGCTCAAGTGACAGTGGACTTTCCCATGAGCTATCAGGTGATGAAACCTGAGCTCTGTAAGGGATATGCGGAATTACAAGTATAATACTGAATAGACTGTGTCACGGGGACACAAACGTCCCTTTGGACCTATAAGCACAACCGTTTCACACTAAAGTTTGTTGCCTATTTATTCTCTTAATATTAAAAAGTCAGGGAACAGACATTTAAATTGTGGTGTTTTTCCTATGTCTTAAATCTTCACAGTGTTGTCACACAAGTCCAATTATTAATCTTCAAATGTTAGTGTTTTCATGCTCTTTCAACTAAGCAGTGGCATTGAAAATAGATGCTTGTGTTAAATTCTGGTGGACATTGGCCCAAGTTAAGCTCTTTATTTTGTCCACGTGGCTAAAATTGTTCTTTACATTTTGAAGTGGGGGGATCATTTGGGATACTTTTCTTTTTAAAACTATGCAACCAGCTATACAGTAGATACATATATGAGTATTTCCTCACATTTTAAGTGCTTGATTGGTTGCCTTGAATTTTTGCCAGCGGGTGAGTGGGTATGTGTTCACTTAAAAATGCATACATTCAATAACTTATGCCAAGTGGAATTCATGTCGTTTTAACAAGTGGCTTAATTTCAAAGTGACAGGTGCTGGAGTTCAACTTTGTCTGGAAGCCATGCTCCTGCCCTGTCTCTTATGGAAGCCATTCCCTCTATCCATAGATGTGTAAAAAGAAGAGCTGGATATTTCACAGTCAGGAGATGGTGGCATCTGCACCTCTTTAAGGGCACTCTTTCTTTTCTAAGACCTGGTACGGGGTAAAAATGAAGGTTTAAAGCATGCAGTCCCACCAACCCCAAAAAGTCACCAATTGCTTCTGGTCACCAGTATATTTGCTGGGAGGAGGCATGGCAGGGGGAGGGAGTAGGGTGGGACCAGTGAAGCTGAGCTCTGCTAGATCCAGAGCCCGTGTTGGGCCAGGCGGCCTGATATGAGGCTTCTTGATTCTGCACTAAATAACCAACGCAGAATTGAGAAGCCCCATTGCGGGGCTGTTTCCCTTACTCTGGGGAAGGCGATGGATATCCTCCCAAGGAGCCAGTGGTGGCTGCCCAGTGTGCTCAGGATGCCATGGCAGTCATTTTAGTGCTGTGGCAGCCCAGCCCTGTGTTCCAGGCAGCTCAGGATTGGGCTGCCCATCATCATTCTACCTGTGACAAGCTTGGCTCTGATTCACAAGAGCTTATGCCAAGCAATAAACATGTTACTCTTGCAGGCACCAGAAAACTTTTGATTGTTTCAATCTCAAATTAACTCTAATGTGCAAGAATCAGCTCCCCACCTCCACACTTTATTTGTGAAAATCTTCTGGAATAACTTCAGACCTTGCATCCAAAATGTTCTAAAGACTTAAAGTTCCTGCAAATGAAACTTTCCTTTTGTATCCTACAATGGGGGAAAGTTTCCAGCCCCATGCTGGACCTCATCTTTGAAAGCACATACTCCAGTGTTTTTGTATGATTGAGCTTCGCTGCTTGTCACAATGGAGAAGGCAGCCCAGTACAGGCACTGAGTTGGGTTGCCATCTTTTTAGAAGTATTCTTTTTTTGTGACTTCACCTCTCCCCTGACAGAAATTGAGCAGTTTTCCCCATCATTCGGGTTGGGAACAGACAATGGTTATTTCAGAAAGCTTATTTGACACAACTATGATTGTTCATTGCTTGTGATGTATGCATTCTCACCATTCTTGTCTGAAGTTAAACAGGTTATTATTATTTATTTATTTATTTATTTATTTATTTATTTTTACCCCGCCTTTCTCCCTGAAGGGACTCAAGGCGGCTAACAAACAAGGTTAAAACAAGTTAAAAACATAATTTAAAAGCAGATAAAAACATAACATAACAGGTTTTGTTGGGATTTGTGGTGCTTCGAAAACCTGTACAACCATGAGACATTTATACACCACATAGGATGATACTTTGTACTGTACTGCTTTCAAGAGCCTTAACAAACTCTGATATTTATCTGCATGTCAGGAAAAGCTTCATCTGCAAGATCTACATAGGTCTGGTTGCTGTGAGGGGCACAGCAGGGCTCTTAAAAAAATAACATCCCTAGCATGAAGACTTTTGCTTTCCTTGCTGGATTATAAAGTGCATCTATTTTTCTGTCTATGAGGGGCAATGAAGAAATTATCCAAGAAGAATATGCCTCATGAAAGCAAACAGGGGTAGGGAACAGTCAATATTATATGGAACTGATTCCCAGTTCTAGAACGTGTATCAGCAGCAATTTCATAAAGCCAACAGAACCTTTATAAAATGATCCTTTCTTCGGATTCAGTGCCAAGCCTTGGTTTTGTGTTTTGTGCTCTAGCCTTACATATTCTCTCCTCCCTCTTTTTCCCTGTACTGGAGAAGAGGGGGGAAGGGGAGGAGAGAGCATGTGAGCCCAGGGGTCCAGCCAGATTTGTTCACTTAATTCTAAAGCATAGTGTTATATTTGAACTACTGGTCTGGTGATTCCTGCTAACCGAGGCTACAGTTTGTAAAAAGAGTGGGGCAGGACAAATGGAAAAAAGTCAGATGAAGGGAACAATCTGACAGCTGTTTTATACTTTAGAGGAAGGCATAGTTATGTGGGAAATTGCACATTTGCCCACAAGAATTCTTGAAGATCAGTTTTCAACCAGAAGCCTGTTTAGGAGCAAAGGCATGCTTTTGGCTATTAATAAAACTTTCCTTTAAAGGCACCACTGACACAGCAGGCATAATGAAAGCAGAGGATCTGGTTGCAATTTTCAGTGTAGGTAGGCATCAGCCATCTTAACTATGTTCTGCAGCTAGCACAAACTCTTGGAAATGTTAAGTCTGAAGTATATCTAATCTATCAGAAACTGTAATGATATTGATGGGATTTACATAGTCCACTGCTGATGTGGAGATACTGCCCTTAATGGCCTGTGAAAATTAATAATCCCACTCTCCCCACTCCCCGATGTAGCCATGCCAAGAAAGGCTTAGACTGCATCAGGGGTGGGGGTCTGTAGGCTTGGGAGATGTAATGGAACATATTTTTCCTTACCTCCCCTTAAGCCTCCCACTCGCCAATGGGTCTTCTTATACCTGTTACCCTTCACATGCCTGATCTTGGAAGCTCAGCAGGGTCAGGCCTGGTTAGTACTTGGATGGGAGACCGCCAGAGAATACTGGGTGCTGTAGGCTTATACCATAGTCTTTCGAGACTGAAGGTTGCCAACCATTTTTCTTTAGCTGATGCAAGCCCATGAAGAGAAAGGAGGTGTCAGAAGACAAAGAAGGGGATAGCATCCAGTGTATGCTGCCTATGCTGGGTGCCACTCCCCCCCACCTCCGGACATGCCTCCTGCCTTCCCCTTGTTTTGTCCTATTCCACCCTCACCTCTAGCTGCTGACACTGTCATTAGGGGGCACTCCTCTATCCTGTGGTGCACAGAGGCTCTCTGTGGCCTCGCTGCCTGTGCTTTAGCAGCACACAGCTTTGTGCGCTGCTGGAGTGGCTTTTACGACTGTTGTAAGGCAGACTCTGCTGCCAGAACAGGACTGGACTGTTTAGGACCTTATTCTGTTTAGGTTTGCATACTCAAACAGTGTCTGCTTTAATATGTATCATAAGGCTGTATAGAGACCGTTTGCCTTGCTACTGCTAGTACTTTGAAAAGACTTTTTAATAGAAATTATACATTCCTCCATACATCTATGATTTCATAGTCTTTGAAAAAGCCAATCTTTTTCTTCATAATAAATCTCTTCAAAGAGATATTTAAGATTTACCACTACAGTCACACTTACTATACAGGAACAAATCAAATGGGATGATTTCATAATTCATAGTTTGTCACAATAGATAGAGCTAACAGCTCTATATATATATACCTCACCCCTCATGTCCCACAATCCTCTCCTCCCTCTGCCTTCTCTATCCAGCACAATCCAGCCTGACCCCTCCCTCCTCCATGTCCTACAATCTCTTCTCTATCCACCATAATTCTGCAATCCTCTCCCTCCACAACCCCAGTTTGGCTGTACTTGTCGTAAGAGGCGACTAAACAGCCACCAGGTAGATGAGGCTCGTCAGCCTGGGAAGGCAGCTCATCTAAGAGAAGGAAACTCTGACCTCAACACTGCCTTGTGGCTAAATCCAGTTGTGGAAAAGGCTTCAGGACTCAACCTCAAGGCAAAATTCAGAGCCGGAGTCCCTGAGTCAGTTCATGGCTGAACAGAGTCACGTTCTAGCAACTCCTGCGACGCCACTGGAACCAACCGTATTGGCTTCTGCCTTTCCGTTGGACTGTTGCAGTGATGTGGAGAGGGGGGATTTGCTGCATGGGTAACAGTCTATCCTCCATACCCACTTTACCCAGGCCTCGCGCTCTGGAGAGGACCACCATTCAGAGCGCGATACCATAGTCTTTCGAGACTGAAGGTTGCCAACATAGAGCTAACAGCATACAGTTAATGTGATTTTATTTTAATGTAACAAAAATGGAACAAATATATTATCAACCCTTCTCCTTCAAAACAAAGAAAAATTGGAAATAAAATTAAATAGTTTTTAACATGAACAAATAGTTTAGTAACATTTCATCTTTCTTTACAACTATTTTTCAAACACTACATTTTTCAAAATGTAAGTTTGAGATACTACTATAATTTATAATCTGGTATAGAATCATAGCCCACTTATACAAAACACAGCTAGATTCACCCTTATTTATCCTTGGAAACATTTAACAATCCCAATAATGTGGGTTTTAAAATATGAGCTCCTCTTGCAAAGAAAGGAGTTACCTGAAAATTATCATTTTCAGCATAAACATTAGAATCTGAAACAACTGTACTTGTTTTAACAGCGCTGTGGCCAAATGACACGTTTTAAAACCTTGACAAAATTATCTTATCTGAAATATATCAGAATATGTATTCTTGGCAGGGAAGGGAAATAGATAATTTCAGCCCCATTATGTCATCCAGAACAGAATAAAAATCCCACGATGTCATTTAGGGACACAAAGATTCCAAGATAAGGAAGTCTCCTTTGTATGAATGGTGTCATCCAAGTGATACTTAAAACTATATTTGCAAGTCTACAGACATTTGAGGAATAGTGCAATCCATCCATGGATCTATTACTATGTCCTAACTCCATAAACTGCCATACCTCTTCCAAGCACCTTTACAATTTACTGCACATATTGGCAATCACATGAATCTGACACTGTTGTACTGGAAGTGCTAGCTGCTAGCTGCCAATGTTCATAAAGGGGGAGTGCACAAACATGCAATGAACTGCATAGTCTTAACAGCTGCCTAGACTAGATATAGTTCCAAAAACTAGTGTAATAAAATAGAAGTCCTGTGATGGCACAGGATCTAACACTGCCCTAGAAAATCTCCCATGTGTATCATTCATATATATGTTTTATAACAATCTGGACTTATTATGTCTTCTTGACCACACTCACTAAAATAGTGTTATATGACCAACATGTTTTATTTTATGTTTTATAAAAAGGATGCTCAATACTATCATTTCGTTTTAAAAATTACAAATCTCTCAACACCTTTCCTTCTTCCTCATCATCACTATCAGTTACATTGACTTGCTGTACACTAGAGGGTGTGGATGGGGTTGCTGTAAAAACGTTCTCAAGAGCCCCAATGTCCAGCTGTGGCATAGGATTCAAGTATTCCTCTTCAGTCTGACTGTGGCTGCTGTAATAGGATGTCCCTTCCAAGCTCTCGCAGCTACGGGAGTCTTCACTATGTGTGTGCTCGTCAGGGTATTCCCTAAAAGGATAGTCTCTGTTCAGCGCAGAAAACATAGCCTCATGCTTTTGATACTGGTCTTCATAAAAGCCAAGGCATTCAGGCATGGAGCTGGGGAAATTCCCATAGCCAAATGGAGGACGGCTGTACGGACATGTGCTGCAGCAAAACAAAGATATGTTACATCAAGGTTTTTACCATGGGATTAATCTACTACCAATAATAAGTACATCCTGTTTTTTCTGAAGTCTGGAAATCAATTGTTTTAATACAAGGTTACCACTGAGTCAAGGGATTGAGTCACAAAATAAGTCACCAGGATAAGAAAGTACTGTATATCTCAACCTTAAATTGTATATCCACAGCATACAAAAATGATTGAGTTAGAAGAGACTAGTTTATCTAGTCCTCTGACAAGACCATTCAATCCACGCATGCACACACAAACCCCATCTCATGTAATAAGCAGAGAGCATGTGCACTGAAAGAGATGCTTATAGAGCAATAGCTCCAGAACCAGCTTGAAGATCTGTAGTGAGCCAAGCCATATATTGACAAGAAAGACAAAGAAGTCCACAGTGTTACTAGTCAGTATGACCATGAACAAATGTTTTATAAAGTTCCAAAGCTTATAAATGGATATAAGATAATGTATATAATGTTTAAAAAAGAGGCAGCATACCACAACAGAATTATGATTACCAGAATGGAATTATCAACCCTGTTTAACTTGCCTGAAACTGTCTTTCATAGAATGCATTCACACTTATTTTTAAAGCAGAACTATTTATGTATTTATTAAATATTCTGTGTTTGGGGCTATTTCAGGCCTTCTAGCTGGTTCAAAATACCAGAATACTAAATAATAAAATCACCAGCATGTTTCAACAGGAAAATCAAGGGAAAGACAGAGTTGACTGGACCAGCTGAAACAGTAATGAATCTACCCTTTTCTAAACTCCCATACCAGCTAGTTACTCTGCATATTGTTCACAAATTATAGTCTTGTGAGGAATAGGGAAAAGAGGAGGAGTGTTCAGCCACTTCAAGAGATAAAGGAGAATCAAAAAAGGACAGCGGGTCAACAGAAACTCATTGTTCCATGCTACATGAATGAGCCCTACAGAATCATGTGCTCACATACTGCTTCCTCTTCGTCTTCACTTACCTCCTTTGCTCACACAGCCAGAAATCCTGATTGCTTTAAAGTTTAAACCACAGCCCTGCAGTTCATGTTGCATGATTAAGCATTATTAAGGATAATAAAACTGGGAACTATAATTTAATTCTGGTTTCCAGACCAGGAAGTGAAACCAGAGTTTGAAGTTGGCATCACATCTTGGTTTGAAAATCAGAGTTAAACCACAATTCTCAGCTTTGCACAAGCTATAGCATCATGGTTTAAAGAAACCAAGATTTAATCATTATGGCTCCATGGCAGAGCCTAATAGGTAAGAAAGAGAAGAAGGGAGCATGCTACTCTCTCAGGACTTGCTAGTGTAGTGAGAAACCAGGGTTTCCTTAAATGCCTGACAAAAAAAGAGTCCAAAGACACCAAGGACAACAGGGAACTGAGGAGGAAAGCATAACAATAGTATCAAAGGCAGACAGGTTCACTGCTGGAAAGCTCAATAAGAATAATTTCAGTGAAATGAAATAAACTGAGAAAAGGTATGACAGAAAAGAGAGGGGAATAGGGGAAGGCAGGGGAGAAAGGTGTATACATGGACATTCACAATGGATCTGTCACTCCTTTCTTTGTACAGTAGATTTGCCCAAATCTTTCAGTGACTGTTTGATTATATATTAATTCTCAGTTCAGAACACATTTACTTGCATTACCTTGATGGAAAGTAATGTGGTCCTGGTAAAAAATAAGGATGATGAAATGAAAACCGAGGTGGAGCTCCAAGTAGAGTGGCAGGATGACCGATGGGAGGAGGCTGATAGACATGCGGATGGGGGATGGGAGAACCTTGAGGAATGGGTCCATTTCTAGAACAAGAGGAAACACCTGAGTACTCCTTAGGGGGCTGACTATTAGATACGCTGTATCGGGAATGTGTAGTGTTTGTATTATTTGGGTTCCTGCTTGCACTCTCAATGGAAACCTGGGTGGGTCTCTTTATAGAGCAATTTGTTCCTGAAGATACACGGTGACCTTCTGTCGGTGAAGGTGCAGCAAAGCGCTGAGGCTGAAGCACAGGGCGAATTGGCAGGCTTGTAGGTGGGGCAGCCAATGGCGTTGTGCTTCCTACACTTGGCTGGAACAGCGTAATGGGGCCTGGATGCTGAGCAGAAGGAGCGGGCAACTGGATAGTAGAAGGGGCTTCACCTTTGGAAAAGAGAAATGGTCAGTAGTGAGTGAGAAGTTCTCATTAAAAGTATTTTGTAAGTATTATACTATGTGACTATACCTTTAACATGATGAAGAAGAAAAAATCACAGGACTATATGATGTTATCCTTCCTCATTTTTCAAGCCAGACAGCTCTAGCTCAAAAGTGTGTTTCTCACTTTTCTTTAACAGAAGAACTACTTACTTCAGTTAAATGTTCAAAATAATCTGTACATCCTGTTCCATGAATCAGTCTCACTGGAAACAAGGAAGTTAATACTCAGATCATTAATCCATCTTTCTTAAACTCCTACTAAGCCTCCATCTTGAGAGGAGCCATGGCCAGTGATAGAGCACATGATGTGCATTCAGTAGCTCCCAGGTTCAACCCGACATCTCCAGCTAGGAATGGAAAAGATCCCTGTATGTAATCATAGAGGGATCTATGATTACATACTTGCTGCCACTCAATGGCAAGAATACTGATTCAGGAGAAGGCAGCCTTATAGATTCATCTGATAAAGTCCAATATGCAGTGTTGCTACTGGAAACTTTTCATAAGTCTCTCAGTTCCTGAACTGTAAAATGGGCATACAGTATTTTATACAAAATCAAGTTCTTAACATTCTGTTCCACTCTTTGTGTCATTCTCTAGCATGACCAAAAATCAGAACCCAAGGCACAGCTATGCAGCTGAAGACTGTGTAAGGAACTGTGTGTGAATGTCTCAAGTTGTGTCTCTCTGTAACCAATGTCTAATACCTGAGACCCAGGCCTGGCCTTTTAGCAAGTCAGGTCAAGTAAACATCTCAGAGAAAGGGTGCCCTGGAAAGGCACTAGACTGGATGAAAGGCACTAGCCTAGAGAAAGGCACTAGACTGGATGCAGTCAGTTGACCCAGCCTGAATGCAGTCAGCTGACCCCTAAGGGCACAATCCTAACCCCTTATGTCAGTGCTTTCCAGCACTGGCATAGTGGTGCCAATGGAACATGTGCTGTGTCCTGCAGTTGGGTGTCACTCACGGAGGCCTCCTCAAAGTAAGGGAATGTTTGTTCAGAGCTGGAAAACACTGACAATAAGGGGTTAGGATTGCACCCTAAGCCTTATAAAACCCAAATCTCCAAGCCAACCTAACATTCTAAGCATCTTGTCAAAGTAAATCACAGACTTCCTCATCTTGCCTTGTCTTGCTCTGCCTCTGGATGGTGTTAGACTGATTCTCCTGGCACCTGACCCCAGCCTAGCCCTAATAACACCTGCTGCCTCTGGCCCTCAGCTGACTGACTTCCCTGGTATTCAGCCCTCACCTATCCTGAGGTTTTCATCCCTTGGCTCATCAAACTCAACAGACCTTTTGCTAGTAATAATAATAAACACTGTTTTGAAAATGATTAAGAAAATAAAGCATTCTTCATAATATAATAAAGAATCAAGTTGTTAAATAAAATAGTCACAAAAATATGGCCACATCACATCATCTCATCTATTTTCTGTGAAACCTTTTACTGGGACCTTTGTTCCTGGTATTTGGTAGCTGCTGAGCAGCCCAATCCTGAGCTGTCCGGGGCGTGCAGCTCCGATGGCATCAAAAACAGCTGCCGTGGCATCCTCTTCACCCCTGGCTACCATGGGCGGCACCTCGGGAGAAGGGGACTTTTGTTCCCTTCTCCCAGGTAAGGGAAGCAGCACCGCAATGGGACTGCTCACATTACCGCTGACCAAAAGGTAAGGTAAAGGCGTTTGTGTAGGGCACCGATCGGAGCTCCACGGGACCCACCTCCTTCCCTCCCTGCAGCACGCCTCCTGCCCACCCTCTCCCTGCCTCCCTGTCACACCTCCTGCCTGCCCTCTCTCCGGCCCCCCTTCCCCACTTACCATGCTGTGGCTTGGCAGTCCATGCAACTGCTAAGCAGTGGAGGGCGGGCACCCATCCGGCACTAGCCCAGCACCAGCCAGCGCTAGGCTAGCACAGGAGCTGGCCTGGCGGTAAGTCTTGCAGACGTCCCTTACGGCACGTTTGCGACAGTGCACTCCGGCAGGAAGCCTGCGTGCCGAGCTCAGGATTGGGCTCTTAAACATTCCTACAAAATCATACTCTTCATATGCATTTAGACATTGGGTTCTTAGAGAACTCACA
The DNA here is from genome assembly GCF_035046505.1 of Tiliqua scincoides. Classification (NCBI taxonomy): domain Eukaryota; kingdom Metazoa; phylum Chordata; class Lepidosauria; order Squamata; family Scincidae; genus Tiliqua; species Tiliqua scincoides. Next base: position 198,012,237 of record NC_089822.1, read on the forward strand.
TAAACTATTGGAATGAACTCACAGACTGAATGTCCAATGCTGTTCTGTACATTGGGTATGACCACAGAGTAGGTGGGTGATCGGAAAGGATAAATGGTAGTTGGATTTGTAGAAATGATATTCTGAGAGGTCCCAGTAAAGACAGTTGAGGCCGCCATTGGGCTTGTGGCAATGATATTCTGTGTAGTGCCAGAGAACACAGTGGACACTGTCAGTGGGAACCGCTTCCTTTTGCCAGGCCGTGGTTGGTAAACCCAACCTGTGGGAACAGAAAAAGATATTCTCAGTGAGACATGCAGGGCTTTCTTCTTTCACTAAATGTTACCTAAATAAATAAACACAGCGCACACATTCTCAGTAATAAAAATGATTACATAATAATTGAAATTTAAAAAAAGATAATATGAAACCACATCAGGAGTTCACAAGGTCAAAATAAAATCTTACAAATATGAAGAAAAAGCTTCTAAAAGTGGATTTAAGAAAGGTTTTAGGTTTCCAAAAGGCTTTTTCCTCTTCCATTTTTTCCTTCTCTCCATGGATGTTAGTCCCACCAATGATCCCTGCCCTATTTTATTGTGCAGTTTTGCAAACAGGACAAATCACCTAACTTACCTAGATCTAACAAGATACTACTACTTCTGCTAATGCTTAATGAAGTTTGTAATAAATTACAGTATTAACATTCTGATTTATTTCTTCAAATAATATCTATATTACTCATTCTATTCACATTTAAACTTGCAGAATTTGGCTTTCAGGTTTCATTTTTTTTATTTTGATGTACAGCAAAATCAAGTCTCTGCATCTTATTAAAATATCTAGTAATTACATCACAAGCAAGGGATAAAAAAAGAAGGGACAGGAAGCATATAAATTTAGGATGCAAATGTCATAAAAAAGGATAGTTAACAGAGTATAGGGAAAATGACCATGTTAAAATGTGTTCCCTATTAAGCACATTTTTTAATTTCTTCAATGTTTACTCTCAGTTAATTAAATAACACGAGAGGGAATGCATATCCACAAAACAAATGAGGGAACTGCCTGTTTGTTTCAGGGGTGTTTTTTTTTTGCAATACTGAACACACCTGAATACTTGCAAGTCCTACTGATATAATTGGAAAGCCCATTTTGCTTCAGAGCTTGTGGATTACCAAATGTTGTGCCTGGTTCCACCACTATACATATGGCTGGGTTGTGACTGAAACACCTTTAGAGCGCCCCGTGTTGGTGAACCATCCCTATTTTGTTTTCTAAACAATTTTGTATTACATATTTTAAGGACTGGTTTCCATTCTTTTCTGGTCTGTTTTCCCAATGAAGAGCTTGACATAGCTTCAAAGACATTGGGCCTTTTAGCAATATTTGCTACAATAAATTTGCTCCTGCCCTCAGTTATTGTTTGTAGAAGGTTTTTATGACTAACAAATATTTTCTTTCTATAGACCAGTGTTTCTCAGACTGTGGATCCCACTGTGGGTGGGGACCCACACTTTGGTGGGTCATGAAAAGCTTCTGAATTTTTTTTTTAACTTGCAATCACCCTTCCTGGGTTTGCAGAAGAAAACTGCAGAAGTGGATGATCCGGGTGGAGAGATCACTTCTATGGTTGGAATACTGTCATGTGGTATGAGGTAATTTTCATACCCCCAAATTAAAATGTTACATATTCTATTTTTTCTAGTAATTGGCATTCCGTAGATCAAATGTGAATCCAGTTTCAGCCTTTTGTCTGGCCTGGAAGTCCCTAACTGCACATCTTGCTCTCCAGTTCAGCCTTCTGGGTACTCTGGAATGACTGCAAAGGTTTGGGAGAGCCGTCCTTGAATTCAGTTGTTTCTGAATTCAATTCAAATTCAGTTTCTGGAGTCTACATACACACTATATGCAAGGTCTCTAGCAGCCTCAGAAGCACAGGGCCCTGATTATTATTAATTAATAATTTTATAATTATTATTAATAAAATATTATGTCTTTCTTGATCTCCTTTTTTGTCTAGTAAAGCTATGTGGGTTGCTACAGATTGTCATTTTAAGAAGTAGGTTCTGGTACTAAAAGTTTGGAAAGCACTGCTGTAGATCAGGGGTGTCCAAACTTTTTGGCAGAAGGCCCACATCTTCTCTCTGACACTGTGTAGGGGGGCTGGGAAAAAAGAGTTAATTTACACTTCAAATTTGAATAAATTTACATAAACGAATACATTAAAGATAGAACTTATATGAATGAATGACGGGCCTGCAATAGCTCATGGTCTATAAAAGGCCTTGCACAAAGCAAGGCTGGCCTTTCCTTTGCTGCCACTGCTGCATCACAGATGTGAGACAACAAGCAGCAGAGGGAGCCCTTGTCGCATAGCTCACATGAGAGCACCCCTGCTATAGATTATGATCTAGAAACACACAAGTGCACATGCCCCCCATTCAGCGAATTTATTTGGTACAATCCTCTTGCTGCAGTTCCTTCCATAGAACTACCAAACTGATTTTTAAATTCCCAGAGTATGAAAGATTAGAGGAAGGCATAAGATACTGCTTAAAAGAAAAGTATCTTGTAGTATGTGCATGTTAAAATTTGCCTGTATTTTTCTTTAAGCAATGTTTCTTGCCAGGTCAAGGTGCTTATACAACATCATTCCAGGTATCAAACTGTTTGAAATATACAAAACATTTCAGCAAGACAATCCAATGTTTTATATCTATTTTGTACCAGGAAATTCTTCTCGGTGTTTTTCTTTAATCTTCTGAGCTTCATCATAATAAGGCTTCTTTTGCTCTTCCGTGAGTTTGTTCCATTCCAGTCCAAGCTGGACACTTATCTCTGCATTATTGGCAGCAGGGTTAGCTTTGGCTAAGGCTGGCCGGTGAATTCTTGCCCAAACCATAAATGCATTCATAGGACGCTTGACATGGCCATCTCTATCTTTGCTAAATGGTGTATCTGGAATCCCTACATGAAAGAAAGAAAAACTGATTTGTAGGAAGCACAAGTACTATCATGTTGGAACAGATAAAGTTTGCACTGAAATTGATACTCTTGCTAACAACGCTGAGCTCAATACTTTCAGTGCAAACTTCAGAAATAATGATCAGAATCCAAACCATGAAACTAGCTCCATGAGCCCAATGGGACTTGGATACAGGAAGAGCAACACACCACACAAAAGACTTTGTGACATGGGCAGCCCAATCATAAACTGTTCTGGTGCAGCCAAGCCACATGACCTGCACTGTATCCAGTGCAGGAGGCAGCTGCAGATCTCTTACAAGGGGATATATTTCCCTTTACCCCAAGTTACACCCAGCCAGCTCTACAGGGCTACTTGGATCTGCTATATTGTTGGCGGAAGTCCTTAGATAATTCTCGACATCAGCCTTTTGGTCAGCATCATGGATGGGCGGGTCCTGTAACAGCCGCACCTCCATGAACTACCTCATGACTGTGATGCTTTGGAAGCTGATTTTAGCTCTAACCCTCAACCATTTTCCTATGTCCCTGCTTCTATGTCCTGTTAGAGAAAACCTAAAGGAGCATATAGTAGCTTATGCAGAGTGATGATTCACACTGTGGAAACACTTTGGGGAACAGGTTAACATATCCCCTGCCCCAGAAAGTCCACAACCCCAATCCAATTTCAAATCTGATGCTATTTTTTTTCATATAATCACACCATCCAAACTCCACTGTTCTGTTACTTTTGGCCGCCTTGGAATGCAAGAAAGATACAAAATACTGCAAACTATCCTGTCTGGAAGAAAAGTTTCTTGATTATACAATGATCAATGGAACTGCTGCTAGACTCCATTTTAAATGTTAACTGTATTTGAATTTTACTGTTTTCTTTGTTGCTAATCATAATTTTCCTTACTTTACAAGGTACTAGATATATTTATATTTTTAAAACAAAATTTATAGTACATCACTGAAAAAGTGTGTGTGTAGAATGTACTTGTTCACTGAAAATACTACTCAAAGTGCATTGTATCTCTGTGCTCTATGAACAGGAAAACACCGCATATTTTATGTGTTAATGAAGGCCAAGATTACCAATGTCAGGGCTAAAGACACGTGTTGCGTGAACTGCAACACTGGCCCAAAGAATAACACTTTACCTTTACCCCAAAAGAAGAGCATGGCACCTAATCACTTACATGAACAAAAGTAGAAAGGACACCACAGGCTGGAGGCTAAATCACTCCCTGACTCTAGTAACTCCACTTACTGGGAAAGCCTGCTCCTATCTGCATAGCTCAATTTGGGATTATTTTTTTTGGTCACACTAGACTGTGACAGATCCTTGCAAATAGTTTTTCTAGTGTTCAATACTTCCCCATTTCTTTTATGTAAAGGGATAATGGTACAAGATTTGTATGAGCAAAGACATTGTGTAATATTTGTTTTATTTACAAGTAAACAAACAGAACATATGGGAACCGAAGGACTCCGACAGTAGGTAGCAAATCACTGATCCTGATTCATATTACCAAAGACAGCAACTGATGTGATTTCTGGAACCCCACCCCAGGCAGTCCAGGTAAACTTGCTCAAAATACTTTCAACACTGTGAGACAGTGTTGGAAGCGTTTTGAGCAACTGTTGATTCAAACTTGCTACAAACTATTCCTCTGCCAGGACCACAAAGTCTCATCTGTTTCTCATTTGGAGGGAAAGGGAAAGAGCTTTCCAGACCATTAAGGAAAACATTCCTAGTCACTAAGGAACATTATGAGCCTTTTGACAGGTTACCAATTAATCTTCAATGTGAAATGATAGTAATAGGCCCATTAACACTAGTCAAGACAGCAAAACTCATAATACAGGCAGATGGATGGCTGAGGATATTGGCAGAAACCACATCAGAGACGCCTGCTCTGTTTCAGCTGGACTGTGTCCATCATCCTCCCCTCTCCCACAGGACCATGTAGCACCAACTGTCTGCGAGGGCAAAGAAGCAAAGAAAGGGGGTGGCTGACAAAGACATCAGACGCCTGCTCTCTTCTATGAAGTTATTGTTGTTTTAATGTTTATATTCTAGCTGCTCTGGGTGCCTTCTGAGGAGGAGGGGAAAGCATGGAATATTAATTTGTTAAACAAATAAACCGCATTGTCATCAGTATTTGGGATAATCAAATTAGGTTATGAGGAAAGGTATCTCAGCATTTTGTGATTTCTTTGTTGAATACGCATATTATTATTTTAGGGAGGGGACAACTGTATACTGCAATTTCCATAAAGGAAGAGCAGTTCTACCAAATTAAAAAAATTACTATAATGTTCTTCTCTTATCTTTTATATATAAGATATTAAAAGACACATGATTCTGACTCTTCTGGTAATTGGAAAAATTTAGAACTTGCCCAATTATTTCTTTTACAAGGTTAGACAGCACTGGGGTCATGTTACATGAATGTTTCTAAATATGTAATGCCTCCTCATTATAACAGTCAAACTTCGTTTTCAACTGCATCTTTTGCATAATATGCAGTATGAGGAGGTAAGCTGGATTGTTCTGTGCCCCCCTCTGGGAATGCCACTGTCCTCAACTTACCACCTCAACTTGCCTTACTATTGTGTAAGATGAAAAGCGGTTGAAAAGTGGTATATAAATACTGTTAATAAATAAATAAGATGTAGACTGAATCATTAAGTGTTGATTCAGTTAGGATGCAATCCTATACAGTTTCCTGGACATAAGCCCAAATGAACACAGCAGAGCATATTTCTAAGGAGAAAGGCACAGGAGTGTAATATAAGACATTTGGAAAAATCCTGTAATAGGTACTGTACATGGAGAAATGGGTATACTGTAGCATTCTTAACTTCTCTCAGCTGATAGCTGTTGATACATTTTTACCTTATCACTATAAAACACTTTTGAAATAACAAAAACTAAGTGACAAAACACCCTACTACACTTTTGTTTATAAAAACAAAATCAAAACAAATTGAGTCTACAGTAATGAATAATAGAAACTTTAAAAAAAAATCTGAGAGCCCAAGCCTATCCAACTTTCCAGTGCTGATGCAGCCATGCCAATGGAGCATGTGCTGCACCCTACAGTGGAGAGGCAATAACAGAGGCTTCTTCAAGGTAACAGAACATTTGTTCCCTTACCTTGGGGCTGCACTGTGGTTGCATCAGCACTGAAAAGCTGGATAGGATTGGGCCCTTAAAGACTTTACAACTTGTTTTCTAAGCCTGCTATAATACTAAGCAAACATACCTTGGACTGCAATCCTATGTGCATTTTCCTGGGAGAAAGTTCAGTTTAACTCAGTAGAATTTACTTCTGAGTAAACATGAATGGGATAAAGCAATTGGAGATCTTATACCAGACCTAGACCACTTTAGACAGACTTGAAACCAGGAATCTGGTCAGCAGCATATACACTATCAATTAGGACAATGCTCTTACAAACAGCCCAGTCCTGAGCTGCCAGGCATGCGGGGCTGCTGTGGTGCAAAAAACTGCAGGTTGGGACCCATTTGGTGGGTTTTGACCCAATGCACTCTGTGTCCTAGGCTGGGACAAATCTCCAAATTGGAGGCTGCACCAGGCCTCCAGAAACAGCCAGAAAGTGCTTTCCTGTCTACTTTCGGGTTCGTGAAAGTGACTTCCAGTTGCTTCCAAAGGCTTGTGGAGGCCTTCTGAGGCCTAACCACAGAACAGATGGGTCATCATGGGAGAAAGTTTGAGAACCCCTGTGTTATAGTGTTTCCACCTCAACCTGAAAAATGATGCTTGGGAACTTATGAAAGAAGAGAGGTTTTAAAATGCATATCGTACCTTTCAGGTCTTAAAACAGGTTTTTAAGACTGCATTTCATATAACCCATATACTGGTGCTGTGTGATCCTAACCACATTTATTCAGAAATCCCTCTGCCATCACTAGCTTAGGGGTAAACCAGATGTTACCATAATTACAGAATGTGGCCTTTCTTTGGTCCCCCCTAAATAGTTTTCTAAATTAGAAATTAGAAAAAAGAAAGACACAAAACATCCTTCCATTGGCTTTCAATGGAAGAATTTTAAAAATATAAAGAGCACGCAAGGTGTGTGCGATGCAGTTGGGTTGGGAATTCTAGAGAGGGACAAAGAGCTAAAGCTCATTTCCTCCACTGTAATTTTGTGCCATTCAGATCCCATATGCACACTCTTTAGAGAGAGAAAAAACAAACAGCCACAGTATACACGTGCAGTAATGTCTGATTTGGCCCTCAGGTAGTTTTATGTATGGAGGATGGTGTCTATCAGTGGCTATCATGACAACGAGACGGAACTTCCAAGGTACGAGGCAATATGCCACTGGATATCTGGTGCTTGGGAACAGCAACAGGTTAGAACTGTTACCTTTGAGCCCAGCCTGTCAGCTTTCTGGTCACTGAGGAAGCTGGCGCATGCCAAATTCCAAAGCCCCTCCTGGGTCTGATCTGCCTGCACAGACCAGCGTGGACTTGGGCCAGCAATATTGCTGGCTCATGCCTGAGTTGGCCCATTGAGGCTGCTGGGGCATAACCTGGTACAAGGGGACAAATTATCTCCAGCAGCCAAAAATCCCCTGCGGGATGCAGTGTAGCCTGCACCAGTGCCACTGCTTTGCCACACAGGAATTTAGGTTGGATTGGGCTGTTAGTGTTTAGTCTCGCTGGACTACTATAATGTTTTCTGTGTGGGGCTGCCCATGAAAAGTGTTCAAAAACATTAATTTGTGCAAAATGCAGCAGTTCAGTTTTTAACTGGGCCTGCTCACAGGATCACATCACCCTAATTCTTCACAAACTGCAAAGACTACCAGTTTGTTTCTGGACTCAGATTAAGGTGTTGATAATGACCTTATGAGCCTAAGTGGGATAGGACCTAGATATCTTAAAGACCATCTCCTTCCAAAGGTGTCACCCCACATGTTCCAGTCATAATCTCATTTCAGGTACTCTTGCTTTCAGAGTCATAGTAGGCATCCACGAGGAACAGGGCCTTCACAGAGGTGGTACTGATCTTGTGGAATGCCCTCTCAGTAAAGACCTGCTTGGCTCCTCTCTACATTCCCTCAGGACACATGTTTAAACCTTGCTTTTCTAGTCATCTTTAGCAGTGATGTTCAGCAGTGGTGGTAGGATTATTAGCTATGGCATTTAAATTTTGTTTTATGCTGCCTTTGTAACTAGTTACTGTTTTAATTGCGTTTTTTGATCATTGTTTTATCTTTTTGTTAAATTATTTGAGCTTCCTAGGTAGGAAAGAAGGGGTAGATATGCTTTAAAATAAATAAGCCTTGTTTCTGCTTCATGTGACCTGTGTAGTGCAGTTAGTCTCTTCTTTAACTTTATAAAAAAGAACGAACATTACTATTTCTCTTTTTCAAGAAGCTCCTGAAACTCTATGAAGCCAGTTTAGATGGGATGTTGTACATCTACCACAGTCAGCTAGTGTAACATAGTGTCAGATTAAGAGGAATCTGACTGTATATTCTTATTCAGCCATGAAAGTCATCATAAGGCAGTCACCATCTCTCCACTTAACCCACCTCACAAGGGATTGTGTATGGCACTCTAAGCTTTTTGGAAAAAGGGTGGAATAAAAATGGAAATAATGAATTGATTCATATCCTTTTCCTGGTGCTTCCTATAGCCAGTCAGTCGCACATGGGTTTTACTGCATAATTTTTAGTGGCGCTCTGCAATATTTTGCCCCAACAAAATTTGGGAATGTATAGCTAACATGGGTAAGAATGGTTTGATTTCTATTGTTAACACATATCTAAAATACCAAGTAAGGGGGCAATGTGACTCTTCTATCTAATACCTGCATCTGAGGGTAGAACTGTGAGAGGCACATCTTTAGTTTCAATTTTCACGGAAGGCTCAAGCAAGGACTGCATTTTAAGGGGCACCTGTGCCACAGGCACTTTAGTCATTCTTAGGAGCTCAGATGAGGGCGGCCCCTGAAACTGGATCCTGGCCCCAGGAGGGACTGGGTGGAGTGTCACTGGAATCTTCAGTTCTTGAGGATGCTGCATCCCAAGAGGCCGGGACGTGCTGGCATCTTTGCTAACATGAGCTGGGCCGTTGGAGGAGGTGCACGGCTTGGATGCCGAACATTCCTTCCCCTTGCAGCCCTCCTCGGGAGGCTCCGCCAGTTCTGTTTTGATGGCTCCTTCTTTGTCGGCTCCCAAGGCTTTGGCATCACAATTTTCTTGTTTCTCGCTCTCCTCGGGCTCTTCCTTCCCCGCCTTGGCTTCCCAGCCGCCTTTGGTGCAGCCACTGCCCGAGGGCTGGCCCTCATCCTTCCCTTCTCTGCGAACAGAGGCAGCTTTGTGGTCCCCTCTCTTCTTCTTGCCGCACGCCAGTGCCAAGGCCGCTAGGCCCTCTGGTTCCTGCCCCTTGGCCTTCACCGGCAACACCTTCTGGGGGTCGTTCTCACAGTCCCCAGCAGGCTCTGGGGCGACGGCAGCCTGGTGGAGCTGCTTGCTGGGGCAAGCCTGGTCCTCCAGGAGGTGTTGCTGCTGCTCTCTGCGCAGGACGCCCTGCTTGGGGTGGAAGAGGTGGTGCTGGGGCGGCGCCTGCCTGGGGGGGAAGAGCAGCGGGCGCGCATCCCTGGGCTGGCCCGGCAGAGCGTGCAGCAGCAGGTGGTCCATGCCCTGCCAAGCTGCGGGGTGCAGCAGGCGGTACTGCTCTCGGGGGCTTTCCTCCTGCACCCCTTTCTCCATGGCGCGGCCCGCCGCGCCCCGCCCCGCAGACTGGGATTGTCGTGGGATTGTGAGCTCAGCCGCCGCCCTCTGTTATGCCCGTTTGTTTCCTGCGGTTGGCTTGCAAACGTTCTCCGCTCCCCCCACCCCCCCACCTTGCACGCGCCGCGCCGGACCCCGCCCCTCTGCCTCGCGGCAGCCTCGCGCCCTGCAGGCACAGTGGCCCGAAATGGCAATTGCGGCGCTCCACGTGCCTCCCAGCTTTTCCCTCCTCTGGCCGGTCTCCCCGCCGTCGCCATGGCGACCGCCAGAGCCGCGTCACAATGGGATCGCCATGGAGACCCGGGGAGGAGGAACACGAGCGCCCCTCCCAGTGGCGGCCGCGCGCCCATTTTTGCAGCGGAACCCTCTCTGCTATTCCCCCCGTTATCAGCGCCGATCTTGCATCGGGCTGCATCGCCTGATGCACCAGGCAGTTCCAAGCCCTCTGCCCCGAGGGCGGCGCTAAACGAGGTGCTCCATGGCCACGATTGTAGGGCTTAAGAGCTCCGGCCTACGCATGTCTACTCAGAAGGAAGTCCCATTAGAGTCAATGGGGACTTGACTCCCAGGAAAGCGTGGCTGGGAGCGCAGCCTGAAGGAATAATGCACTGCTGGGAGTTTAAGGCGACAATCTTGTCCACACTTACTGGGGAGTAATCCCCCATTGGCTATCATGGGACTTACTTCTGAGTAGAGATGCGGAGGCTTGGGTTCTAACAGGGCGATCCTGTGCGTGTCTGCGCAAGTCAGCCCCACTGTGCTCCAGAGCGCTGACTTCCAGCAACCGCGTGGACAGGACTGCAGCCCAGGCGTCCTGGCGGGGCAGAGTTTAATGACAGCTACAGCCCCGTCAGAGCCCAATCCTACGCATGTCTACTCACAAGTAACTCCTCTTATAGTCAGTGGGACTTACTCCCAGGCAAGTATGGATAGGATTGCAGCCTCAGAGCCCAATCTCTGCAGGTCTACTCAGAAGTAAGCCCCATCAGAGTCAACGGGGCTTACTCCCAGGTAAGCGTGGACAGGATTGCAGCCTGAGAGCCCATTCCTGTGGATGCCTACTCAGAAGCAAGTCCCATCAGAGTCAACGGGGCTTACTCCCAAGTAAGCGTGGGAGGATCACAGCCTTCGGCGCCTAGGCCCACGCCAAGCAGCGCTCCCCAGCAAGGGCCGAGGGCTTTTTCCTCTCTTCGCACACCGGCCGGTGCCTTTGCGGCCAGAGGGGGCGCCCTTCACCCGCTCCGCCCTACCCGCGCCCCGCAGCCTCCACTCAGGGACTAGGCCGGCCCCCGCCTTCCCAGCAGGCCTGGAGACACCATAGAGAGTAGCGCTAGAGGCGTCTCTTCCGGTACCGGACAGCGCGGCCTCTCTCTGGTCGCTTCCGCCGCCGATGCTGGCGCCTGCCGCCGCCGTGTGGCTCCGCGCGGGGCTGAGTTGCGGCCGTGCCGCCATGGCCAAGAGCAAGTTCGAATACGTGCGGGACTTCGAGACGGAGGACCGGTGCCTGCCCAACTGCTGGGTCGTAGTGCGCTTGGACGGCCGCGGCTTCCACCGGTAGGGCCTGTGTCAGCCATGGGCGGCGGCGGGGCTCCCGAGCAGGCTCCGTTGCTACGGCGACGGCTCGGCCAATGGGAAGGAGGGAGGGGCCGCGCTCCGCGCGCTGGGGGCTCTGCCGCTGGGCCCGCGCACTCCGTGCAAGGACGCCTTGGCTGCGGGCAGCGCTGTGGCGGGGTGGCTGAGGGGTGCCCCGCCCGACTGGGAGCCCAGCCCTGGGCACGCCTGCTCAGAAGCAAGCCGCCTTGCGCTCAGTGGGTTTTCTTCCCAGGTCGGTGTGGCCGGGACCGCAGCTTCCACGTGTGGCTACTCCGCGGAACTCCTTGCCACAGGATGTGGGGGTGGCACTGGCCCGGGTGCCTTTCAGAGGGGACTGGACAGATCTCTGGAGGAAAAGGCCATCACGGGTCACAAGCCATGGAGGAGGCTGCCTCAGATTGCCAGATGCAGGGGCGAGCACCAGGCTGCAGTAGTGCTAGTGTGCTCCCTGACAGCCCAGTCCTATCCACACTTTCCTGGGAGTAAGCCCCATTGACTCTAATGGGACTTTCTTCTGAGTAGACAAGCATAGGCTTGGGCTCTGAGGCATCTGGTGGGCCACAGTGACAGGCAGGAAGCTGGAGGAGATGGGCTTGTGCCTGATCCAGCAGGGCTCTTCTTTTGTTCTTATACTGGCCGGCCAAATGCCCCAGGGAACACACAAGACCACAGGAGACCTGCATCCTGGTGCCCGCCCCTGCATCTGGCACTCTGAGGCAGCCTCCTTTAAAACCAGGAGGTTGCACATACACATCACAAACCCTGAGATACAGGAGGCTGGACTAGATGGACCTGATCCAGCAGGGCTCTTCTTAATGTCATGTAAACATTGCATGCCTTGGGATCTCTGCAGTGGACACCTTTCTAAAACTGTGCAATAGTTTCTTCAGCAGATACTTGTGTTTTTTTTTCTTTTGACTGTTTTTAGCATACTGATTCTCATATATTTTATTACAACACATTCTAAGCAGTTCTTCTGTATTGATCAGAAGCTCACAACCCACAAATTAAGCTGTGGTTTGGAAACATTATAATGAAATAATTGAGAAAAGTGTATTTCTCCTGCTGCCTTTTTGTAAGTGAAGGAAAGGCCAGAAGGCCATTTGGAGTAGCAGGAGGCTAGTCTTTTCATTCTACCAGGGAAGACATTGGGCTGTTTGTATGTTACAGATAGGGTTCTTCATATTGGTTCAGTTGGCTTTTTCAGTATAAATAGGTTAAGTTTGCGTTATGGTGTTCAGTGGGGATAAATGTAATGAAGATAGTTCCATTTGCAATTGTAATAGTTTTAAAAACCATTACAGTACTCTTAAACATTAAGGGCCCAATCCTATCCAATTTTCCAGTGCCAGTGCAGCCATGCTAATAGGACGTGTATTGCATCATGTTTTAGGCATACGGTTACAGAGGCCTCCTCAAGATAAGGTAACATTTGTTCCCTTTTCCTCGTGGCTGCACTGTGGCTGCACGGGTGCTGAAAAGTTGGATAGGATTGGGCTCTAAGCCAGGGGTGGGCAAACATTTTGGCAAGAGGGCCACATCAGCTCTCTGACACTGTGTTGGGACCCTGGGTGGGAAAAAAAGAATTAATTTACATTTCAGAGTTGGATAAATTTACATAAAGGAATACATTAGAGACAGAACTTATACGAATGAATGAATTTTACTGAGCTTATTTATAATACACATGAGAACTATAATACGAGAACTAAAATATATATGGTTCTATATGTAGAACCATATGAGAACTATGAACTGTTTGCCACACACCTCTTGCACAACAAAAACATACAGACCAAGCTAGAAACACATGGACACATAAGTTGTTCAGAAGTAATGGGGGGGGGGGTTTAAAATAATGCCCAGGGAAAAGCAGAAAACACATGGAGACTATAAAAGGTCTTGCTCTAACTTGGTCCACAGCTTGCCACTGTCAGCTGAGGGCCAATGCGGTCTCCAACTGGCCAGAGGCTCATTGGAGACTGGAGGCTCCCTACAGGTGGGATTGGGGAACCCTGAGGGTTGCAAATGGCCCCCTGGGCCGGGGTTTACCCACCACTGCACTAAGCATTTAATATCAGATCCTTCACATACAAGCTGAGAATCGCTTTAATAGCTTTGACAAATTTAGTTTCCTTTCCTCCCCTCAAGGTTTGCTGAGCAGCATGATTTTAAGAAACCCAATGATGATCGTGCCCTTCAGCTGATGAACAAGTGTGCCCAGACAGTGATGCACGAGCTGGAGGATATTGCTATCGCCTATGGACAAAGTGATGAATACAGCTTTGTTTTCAAAAAGAAAAGCAACTGGTTTAAGAGACGGGCAAGGTAATGGGCTTTTGATCTCATTTTCTCACCTTATCTCTATATATTCCTTTTTGTGTATGACCCCTTTTTGTAGAATTTTTTTAAACAGTTTTCTTGCATTTGATTGTATTAGCAACTTTGCTCTTTTCGGACCATCCCTTTGTTTTGTGGCCGGTCATGAGGCTAGTTGTAGAAATAAATCAACTCTTAACAGGTACTGACACTTAAGTCATCCTTTAGGCTTGGAAAGTTGTAAATATAATAATTAAGGATGGCAGCTAAAGATAATTTTCAGCATTTCATCTGCTTTGAATCCATTTTGGTCTGCAAGACTTGAGATTCAGTAGTGAACTTTTTTGATGCCTCTCATCAGGGTGTAAGATAAGGCAGCACTATATGAATGCTGCCAAAAGTGTTGACCGGTTTGAGAAAGTGGTTGTTCATCACACATGCTTGCTTCTAATACTCACTTTGGAGTTGTTGAAATTGCTGCTTTTTGCTACATAAGGCAGTATCAGTGTGTCAAGACTCACTGGTCACATTTAGATTTTTAGTGCACATTATGCCAGACTGTGGATACCTCAGTGGTCCATCAATCTACCTGTGGACCACTGGGGCCTGTAGTCTGCTGTTTGGGTGTGTAGTACTGCTTCACAAAAATGGATTATTCACACATTTACAGGTAAAGTCATTAAAATGTTATGATCCTTAGCCTCTGGACTCAGGGAATAGAAGACTGAACAACAGAAAACTTGGATTGGCTCTGAGACATTATTTCGATATACATAATAAACTGATTAGATCAATGGTTCCCAAAGTCGTGGGTTGTGACCCACTATTGGGAGCTAAACCTGGGCCATTCCCACTTAAGAGGAGTGGCCCAGGAATTGGTCTGCGACAGTGTTGCAGCAGTTGTGGTGCTGCAAGGACCCAGGGACATCCCCACGTTTCTGGGGGCGTCCAGCACCCTCACGGGGGGTCCTGGAGGCTTGCAGGCTCCACAACTCTCTGCGCAGCTGCAGTGAGCTCTGACTGCTATCGGAGCACACAAATCGGAAATGAGCTCTGATTGCAGATTGGAGCTTATTTCAGCCGCGCAGAGGGTCACAGAGATGACTGCTAGCCTCCAGGATACCCGCAGGTATGTGGGGTTTTCCCTGGGTCCCCACAGCACCGCAATTGGTGCTGTGCTGTCAGGGCAACCCTCCTGCTCCTGCCCAGGTAGAACTTTGGGATACACTGGATTAGTTTGTGGGTGATGGTGGTGGTTATTAATCCATGCTCTCTCTCCTTTTTTTCTCCTTGCAAGCAAGTTCATGACTCATGTGGTCTCTCAGTTTGCCTCCAGTTATGTTTTCTATTGGAAAGATTACTTTAAGGATCAGCCTCTTTTGTGCCCACCAGGATTTGATGGACGTGTTATATTGTATCCTAGTGACCAGAATCTAAAGGACTATCTCAGTTGGAGACAAGCTGACTGTAAGTATCCTTTGCACAAAAGGAGAACTCCAAACTGATGTTTTTACATGTGTTTATAATTACTGCACTGGGTTAGTGTTGCCATCATGGCTGCCCTCCACTCCTCTCCCCAACAGTTTTTCACTCCTACAAGGGAGTGGAAACCCTAGGTGGGGTGGGGGGATAGCAATGACACCATAGCTATTGCAGTGCCACCAGGAGCAAGGGGCTTTTAAACCACCTGGTGGGTTGCGCTTGCCTCTGGCAGGGTGTGGGGGGCTTGCAAACCTCTCTGCCTCCTCACTGCTGCAAATTTGATTTGCCAATTTGGAGTTATTTGCCAATTTGGAGCTATTTGCAGCAGTGGGGAGGCCCACAGAGGGGGCTGCGAGCTTCCTGCACCCTGCCGGAGGTCAGCACGACCCCCTAGTTAGGTTTAAAAGCCCCTTGCTCCCAGTGATCTGTGATCATTGCAGTGCCGTAACAGCACTAATTTCTGGGCCCTATTCCCCTTAAGGGGGAATGGCCCCCTTCTGGTCCCCTAGTGGGTTGCGACCCACCAGTTTGGGAACCACTGCTCTTACCTGTACAGGAGTACAGTTCTGCTCTGCGGTTTTCCTAACTGTAGGAGCTGAAGAATCTTGAGATGTCCCTTCATATAAGATGAAATAGTGATGATATATGAAATACAGGCAATATTTAATGCAGTAAGTTGTGAATCTGTTCCTCCCTTCAGTGTTCTAGTGGTGGGGCTAAGGCAGCAACACAGTTCCTAGGATTGCACCACTGTGGGGAACAGAAGGGCCTACCTTCTACCAGCAGTGCTCGCCTCCTGGGAGGGTGAGCGGAGCCCCATGGCCGCCGTCACAGGGCTTCCCAAACCTTGGGAAATGTAAAAAGAAAAGAGGAAAACAAGCGACCAGAACTCACTTCTGGTTTTCAATTGCGGTTCTTGTATCCCACAGTGGCCACCAGATATTCCCAGATACTTTAGGTAGCACTAAAGACAACATGTGTCTTGTTGCTATTCCCTGGCATCTGACATTCAGAGATATGCTATCTCTAAAACCAAGAAGTTACATATGGTCATCATGGAGATGATAGTGGGAAAGTTTATTTTTGTAATAAAGCCTTAGGAACTTTGGTAGGATAACAATGGGTAAAATGCTCACAATTTTACATAATGATGAATTTGCACAACACCTTCCATACTCATATTGTACTTCTATTTGTCTGAATACCTTACAACTTAAATTTTCTTTCTTATAGTAATTGCTTCTCTGTAGGTGAACTTGTTAAATGTGTTTAATAATCTATACTTTGAAAATTATCTCATTATTCCTTTTGGTACTCATGCAGGCCACATTAATAATCTCTACAATACAGTATTTTGGATTCTTATACAGAGAAGTGGCTTGACACCCCTACAAGCACAGAAGAGACTACAGGTATGAAGATTCCATGCTAGATTGTTAACTTGTAATTTGTGTTTACCACAAGTCACGTATACAGTCATTCAAACTATTTCACACTCATAGCAGTGGCAGACAGGCTGGTCTTTTGTGTGTACATATAGTGTGCAGGCTCTTGTCTTGCATGTGCTATTTGGGTTGGAATGCTTGTCCCTTTAGGTTTTAAGTTTGCTTTTGTGTAATAAGATTGCACTCAAGATAATTTACAATTTTACTTAAAAATAATTCACAATTTTATTAATTCAGTTGTGCCCAAAAACAAGGAAAATGCAGAATTTAGTTAATTCTTCCATGACAAAATAGGAAAAAAATTACTACATAAATGTCAGTTGAAAATTTGCAACTGTTAAGTGAATGTTCCTTAGTGTTCAGGTGCTCTACAAAAGAATTACAGAGATATGACTGATTTCTGAATGTTGTTAACTGTAACCAAACTGAACGTTGCATTTCTTTGGTAGTAGTAAATTTGGGGGCTTATAGTTACCTTTGCATTAATGAAGTTGTCAATCAATCATTCCCGTAGCCTGGAAAAGGCTGGTTTCAGTTGCCTGATTCCCAGTTCTGAGTGCAGAAACTTAGAAGTGTGTCCTACACTCAACACTTGGATGAGATGGAAAGTTTTGCTAACTGGCAGATATTGGGCAGTGCTCCAAGTGGTAGAAGGGCAGGAGTGTGTGTCAAAATGCCCTGTCATAGTACAAAGTAGTTATAAGATGCTTCCACCCACGTTTGGCAGAGCCTCTCTTCCCCACATCCATCCTGTTCTTGAGGGTTGCTGGAGACTTGGGAGCATTTGATGAGGTGAGGGCACAGAAGGATGCAGCTGGGAGAAAGGACAGAAAAGTCTCCTTGCCCTATGTTCCTTGCAATACTTTGGCAGCAACTTATCATAGTCAGAACAGTTTCCTAGAGATCATAAAACACAAACATACTATTTTTTGGAATGATATCCAACTACATGTTAAACAACGTAGAGCAATGGGTTGGAAATATGCTTACACCAGCAAAAATTACTGTGGTACAAAATTGAAACCTCATGTTCCTTACATAGACTGGGTGAAAATAAAAGTGTTGGCATGCTTTGTGTATGAGTGAAGTTACACAACTTTATATATGGAGGCAAAAAAAATTATGCATGGCAATTTTTTCTAGACAAATTGAGGAAAAAACTTTATAGAAGCTGTGCAATGAGACAAGTTATACTTGTTTTATGATGAGCATTTTATCTCCCTGGTTAAAAAAAATCTAGGTACTGAAAAGGAAGATGTTTACGAAAAATTTGTATGTCTGTCTTTTCCTCTTCTTCCTGTTTGTATAATGCGTATCTTCTGTAGGATAATTAAAAATTGAAAAATAGAACAAAGATTAAAAATCACAGCAGAATGTCGTGGCAGTAAAACATAAATAGCAGCATCACAATAACAGAGTCATCAAAGATAAAAGGCTAGATGAAAATAGAGACAGCTTTCAGGATCCTCCAGGGAAGGGCAGACACATTCATCATTTGTAAAATAATTGGGAGATGTAATATTCTCAAATGCCTAACACAGGGGTGTCAGACTCGTTTCATGCAGAGGGCCGAAAAGCATTCATCATGTTTGCTGAGGGCCGAAAGTGATATCATTAGAAAGTGATGTCATTAAACAGGTGATAACCAAAAATCAACACTTATTCTCACTTAGCTGCAAATGACAGAAGATAAAACATGCAAATCTTGATCATATTTCAAGATAAGAGACAGCCCAATTTTCATGTGGACTGCCCTTTCAGCAGTAACACCTCAGCACTGCTGAGAAGCTGAGAGCCTGAGGGCCGTATAAAAAGCTTTCGAGGGCTGCATCCGGCCTCCGGGCCTTATGTTTGACACCCCTGGCCTAACAGATATAGTTGCTTTTTAAATGAGAATGAATTAGGCATTTTTTTTTCTTTATCCTTAGGGAACTCTTGCTGGAGATAAGAATGAGATTTTATTTTCGGAATTTAACGTTAACTACAACAATGAACCCTTGATATATAGAAAAGGAACTGTTCTAGTATGGCAAAAGGTAAAACCATATGTGTTACATATATTTGTGTTAAAAGTGTATAAAAAGAACCAAGAAGCAGATAGGTTTTACTGAACACACAATAATCTATTGCAGTAGTTCTCAAAACGTTTTAGAGGTCCTAGAGGCTTTGCAGCTGTTTAAGTATCAGTTATCTCTGGAATTATCTCTGCCTCTGAAAGATCAGAACTTTTCTGTAAGTATAATTTGAAGATCAGCTAATGCTGAAACATACAGTAGTCATTATGCTTGTTGCTGAAGGAGAAAGAAGATAAAGCAAAGGTGCAAAGCTTTATTCTGTCTCTGCACCTTTTTTTTCTCAGAAGTAAGTCGTATTTTGTTCAGTGGGGCTTGCTTTCAGGCAAGTGTGGTTAGGATTGCAGCCTTAGTTAGTCAGCATCAAGCACTAAATTCTACTGAATATTGTTTTGACTTAAAAATGGGGGAGGGAGAACCATTATTTGCTTCAAAAAATGGGCTTTGTACATTATAATGTACTAATCTTGAATATTTGCATTGTCATATCTATGTGTAATGTTTGATGTAATAATTTGTGGCTTTGTGCTAACTACGGGCCCAGTCCTATTCAACTTTCCAGCACTGGTGCAGCTGCAATGCAACCTTCAGGTAAGGGAACACGTTTCTATACTTTGAAGATGCCTCTGTGACTGCCTCCCCACCACAGGATGCAGTGCATGCCCCATTGGCACAGCTGCACCGGCATTGGAAAATTGGATAGGATTGGGCATGCCTCATTCTTAGCACTCTATGCTGTTACAGCAGATTTTAGGATTGGGATCTGAGTAACTTGAAAACATTTGTAATGCTTATCCTTTTGAATACCTCTGAGAAAAGGGTGGGATTCAGATCTATCAAATAAGTGGAACTGTCCGTTAAGTTAAAGAAAGTCTAGTATGTCAATGTAATGTAATTTAATTTGTATTACATTACATTTTGAAGGAAAAAAAATTACCCCTTGTATTTTAAAATCATGCCCGTACTTACAGCAAGAATAATCTTGGAGGCGGTGTTTCCTCCTGTGTGAGGGAGAATGGGAAACCTTATAAGAAGTATTATAGACACCTACTGTTGTACATTCCCTAGTACTTTTACATTAAACATCTTTTGATTAAAAAGGTGCCTGAATATTGGGCAGATTTTTAAAAAAGTTATTCTTCATCTATTACATTTTGCAACTATAAAAATAACTGACTCTTGCACTGATTTCTTCAGTTTTGTGATTCTGCATTAATTTTATAGGTAAATCAAGTCATTAAGAAAAAAATTAAAATTCCTGAGGAAACAGAAGAGAAGGAAGTTGAAGTGACCCGGATGAAGACTACAGCAGTTCCTTTGCATTGTGACATCATCGGAGATCAGTTCTGGGACCAGTATCCTGAAATCTTAGCTGATGATATTTGATCTTTTCCAACGAGATCCTGGTGTGAATGACTGTACAGTTTACTTGACAATGACCATGTTGTGGAAGAGGGATAGATGTCTGGCCCAATATGGACATTACTTTAGTTTAAATTATGTACAGTATATATGTCATTCAAAGGTAATTCCTTGTTTCATAAAATAACTTTTTTAAAAACCCAAATATTTTGTATATTATCATGGATGTGTGGGTTTTCATGGATGTGTCGGTTTTCCCCAACAAAGTTGTGAGGTGCCTTATGATATTATCATTGTCATATCAAAGAGTTTATTGTGGAAAAGGAATGCCTTTAATTTTGGCTGCATCCCTCAAAGGCGCTCTCTTCATCAAAGTCCCATGAGGTATTACACTGCCCATTTAGAACTCTGAAAACATTTAGACTTCTGCTTCAAATTAAGTTCTATCATCAGGGAGCCAAGTTACAAATTATCCTAGTTGCTAATGTCTCTGGATTATATGAGTGATAAACAAAATACCCTGGCAAGTAGCTGAAACTAATTACGAAGTTTTCTCTCAAGTGTAAATTAGTTCTGGCCTTTTTGAAAGCTAGGGAAACATAATTTCCCTCTGTAATTGTACGTTTATTGTTTGGCCTCTCTCCTTGCTGCTTTACTGATTATTAGAGAGGATCTCAGGTGGCCAAACTGAAGTAATAAAATTATTGTATAAGGGAGGCATCACACCAGGGCACATTTACAGGTCATGCTCTCATTTTTGTGCTGCCTGGGAAACTATCCAGTTCCTGCTGTTGAGGATTGTGGCAACCAACTTAGAGAAAGTTCTTGTTTTCTGTGGTGTGGCATTCACAAAGAGTTGGTGTCACTCTTCTGTATCTCCTTGTGGCAAGGCTTTATCAAGCAACAAGACCTGCCCCAAAACAGAAAGATAAAACAAGTGGGAGAGATTACACAGGAGGCATGTGAAAGCAAGATGCGCATGAGCATCAGAGCGTGCAAAGACTGGGTGATAATGACGAAAGAAGGGTTTTACATGAATTGTTGTCTGGACTGTCATTCTGGTCCTCATGCTCTGACTTTTCCCATTATTATCTTTTTATTTTAAAAGAAACCTGATGATTTGCAATTTACAGGTTTTTTAGTCTCATTTATTTAAAAATATTTTTAGAACTTTTTTGCCATTGGGCAACCCAAGGCAACGTACAAAGCACAGGGTAAGTAGCAATAACGTTAAGCAGAAAAAGAAAAAATTAAATTGAAGGTCACCCTAGCAACCCCATCACAACCCTCATCTGCCCCCCAGCAAAAAAGCCAAGACTTGGGACCCAATCCTATTTGATTTTTCAGTTCTGGTGCAGTTGTGCCAGTGGAGTGTGCACTGCACCCTGTGGTGGAGGGGCAGTCATGGAGGCCTCCTCAAGGCATGAGCATATTTGTTTCCTTACCATGGGGCTGCAGTGTGGCTACACCAAATCTGGAAAGTTGGATATGATTGGGCCCTTAACCAATCTGAAGGACTAATGGGACCAAATCACACTGAGGAAGCATTTTGTAGTGTTGGTGCCACCACCAAAAATTCTGTGCTTCTGGTGAATAGCTGTTGTGCCTCTGAGGACAAGTGTACCCACTGCAAAGCCCAAATTGACAAATTAACAATTATAGCATATTGTCCTCAAGATAGCCAGGTCACAAACCATTTAGGGTTTCAAAGGTCATAACCAGCACCTTGAATTGAGACTCAAGTAAATTCGGACTTGAATTGAGTCTGGAAACAAATAGGCAGCTGATGCAATTCAAGAATTGGGATGTGTTTCCACTGTGCTGCCCCTGTTAACAATGCGGCTGTGCATTTTGTATCAACTGAAGTTTCCAAATGCTGTTCATAGACAGAATTCAAATAGAGTCCATTACAGTAGCCTAACTGAAAGGTGACCAGAGCGTGGATGGATGACTGTACATAAGTCAGACTTCTTCAGGAAAGGCCTTGGCTGGTGAATCATAAAAGATCCTGCTCATCACCAAGGCCTCCAGGAAAAGCTCTGGATCAAGTTTCATCTGAGACTGTGAAACGGCTCTTTAAGGTGGAGTGCAACCCCTTTAAGAACAGGTGCTGTCACCCAACAGTACCGCCATCTTGTTTAGATTAAAGTTCAGCTTGCTGTCTCCCCCCCCCCATCTAAACCCACACAGCTGCAAAATGCCAGTTTATTTATTAGTTTGGAAAAGCTATTGCAATAAAACCTATCTTGGTGGCCATCTTCATTAAAAATGGATACTTCCATCTTGTATCAGTTTATTGATAGCATATAATAGTGAACTATTCTTTTGAAATCTGGAAAGAATCAGCATATATAATCTTTAGGCAAAAATGCTGGCAAAATTGAATGATAAAAAAGCCTATGCAATTCTGAATGTGATTAGGAAAGTGATAAAACAACTGTGGGCGTAATGCTAAGCAATTTTCCAGCAGTCGAGTAAAGGCAATGCAGCTCCTAGGAAAAGGAACAGACATTATCTTATCTTGAAGAGGCTTCCTTGACTGCCCCCCAACAGCAGGATGCAGCACACGCCCCATTGGCACCACTGTGTTAGTGCCGGAAAGTTGGTTAGGATTTGGGCCTCCGTCAATGTAGGATATGTGACAGTTCGTTTTGCATGTTATTTGCCACATCACCACTGCAACTAATTAACTTAAAATGCTTTATTCCTTTTGAGCCTTCTCCATAGTCATGTCTAGCGACACTTGGGCTACTATCCTATACATGCTTACTTGGGAGTAAATCCCATTGAAATCAGTGGCACTTATGAATAAACATTCATAGGGTTGCACTATTTCTTATTTCAATTATTTGTTTAGCAAGATATGCAGCATCTTATATTGTAATCATAAATGAAACTAGACCTTTGGGTTTTCCTTCTGCTATTAAAAATTAAGATAGAAACTAAAAGTGTTTCTAGTTATCCATACTTTGGATTGTGCTATGTTTGTGCACCTTACAATGCTTTCTTCCAGCTAGCTTGAATATTTAAAACTTGTTTCAAATTAGTAACTGCAACAGCTCCAACATAAAACCTGAAAATTTTATTTTCAGGAAATATATTTTCAGGCAGGAAAATCTTTCAATAAAATAAACATTTAAGATTTGCCATAAATAAATTTACTTTGCAGAACACCCACAATCTCACTGGATTCATCTGGATTTGCTTGTTATGAACAGAGAAGAGCAAAATGTTGCGCAGATTGGATGTGTAAGATAAGTAGCAGTGCCACATTAAATGGTCTCTCTGGTGCTTGGAACCAGGTTACATAGATGCTAAACATGCAGTAGGGGCATATATTTCTTGCTGTTAATAGGAGAAAACATGATGGGGTAGAACATAAGTACACAAATGTGTGATTCCCCATCTTTTAAAAAAAGAAAATGAGGAAAACGTTCATCAGTTTTGTGCACTCTCCCACTTTATTCACAGAATTGCCAGCTAGTAAGCATGAGAACAGATTTTTCAGTTCATACTTTCTCTGGTAAATAAAATAATCTACATGGGATTGTCAGGCAGCACTGTGCCCCAGGCTGCTGGTCACACATATGGCCGCTGTCTTTATGAGCTGGTCCTTAGGCTGTGATTCTATCCATATTTTCCTGGTAGTAAGTCTCATTGAATGCAATAGGACTTACTTCTGAGTAGGCATGCATAGGCTTGGGTACCAGTTTTCTATTTTTAGCTCATTTCATTTAAAGAAATGGAAACCCTGCCCAGGGGCCACCAGGCAGCTTACAACACCAATAAATCAAGTCATTGGATATTTAAAAAATATTAATATCTTGCAATTTCTGGACTTGCATTTTAACAGCACAGTAAATACAGGTTTTAAATGTCTATTCTCTGCATTCAAATACTGGTGAAGGTGAGAAGGATCCTTAATCTGCTTTTTTTAATGGTTTACATTACAATATACACATTCAGTAGACTTTCCACAATGAAAGGTCAGATATTCTATAATTTTCACCTTTGTAGAGAGAGTGGTTGTTGTAAGAAATGAGCCAGAAGAACACCAGTAAAAACAGGAAGGGATTTGTGCATGTTGTATATAAACTCATGTATGTCATGTAGATTGTGTAGATGTGTGTGTGACTAGTGTTTGCAAGCATGGGCTTTCCCCTTTTGGGTGCACTGGGGAATTTAAATGCATGCCTACTGAGAAGTAAAACCCATAGGGTTCTAATGGGGTGCACTCTCAGCAAGTGTGTACTGTATACTAGGATTGCAGCCCTAGGCTGGTTTCTATTTTGGGTCACACATGACAGAAAGCAGCTTCTAGGTTACAATCCTATAAATACTTACATAGGAATAAGTCCCATTGAACTCAATGGGGCCTACTTCTGAGTCTACATGCATAGGATTGTGTTCCTAGTCTCTCCCTGATTCTGGTTCACACATGAAGGTTGTGGTTGTTACCCTGCACATGCCTGATCTCAGAAGCTAAGCAGGGTCAAGCCTTGTTAGTACTTGGATGGGAGACCGCCTGGGAATACCAGGTGCTGTAGGCTTATACCATAGTCTTTCGAGACTGAAGGTTGCCAAACAAACAAAAACGTGAGAGAGCCATTTTAAAATCAAATATGCCATCTGGCCACCGCGGAGTTTACATGGGGATTATATATATAGATGCACCTGATAGTATTTTGTAGGGAAACAGCGGGTGGGGGTAATCGGGCGGTCCTAGAGCCCAATCCTACACAGAAGTCCTATTATAGTCAATGGGGGTTACCCCCAGGAAAGTACAGGCGGGATTGCAGCCTCAGAGCCCCATCCTAGGCATGTCTACTCAGAAGAAAGTCCCATTAGAGTCAATAGGGCTTACTCCCTGGTAAGTGTGGCTAGGATTGCAGCTTTAAGCGTCTGAGAGCCCCATCCTAGGCATGTCTACTCAGAAGTAAGTCCCATTAGAGTCGATGGGGCTCACTCCCAGGAAAGCGTGGCTGGGAGTGCAGCCTGAACCCTTTCCTGGAGAGCCGCTGAATGGGGGCCACGGCGAAAGTGAGGCGAGGCGGTCGGTGTGGATCCAGGAGGGGAAGGCGCTGAGCGGAGTCTGCGGGGACTCGCTGGGAGCGCGACACCGCAACTCCCGCGGGCTCCAGCTAACGATTCTCCTCTCGCCAGCCGGGCGGGGGAAGGCGGCCTCGCGGACGGCGGTCGCCCGGCCGGGCTGTCCCTCCGCGCCGGCCAGCCGGGCCCGCCGAGGGGGTGGGAGCGCGGCCCGGCCGGAGCGGCTCTCGGCGGCGAGCGCGGGCGGCTCCTCCCTGCAGAGCCAGCGCGACATGGAGGAGGCGGAGGCCTGTGCCGGGCCGGGGCGCCACCGCAGCCGCCGCCGCTCGGGCGGCCGCGGCAGCTCGGAGCGGTCGCCCAGCCCCGGCCGCCTGGACGTGAGCTCGCCGCGCTTCGACCCGCTGCTGGCGCTGTACTCGGAGCGCACCCCGCTGCCCTACCCGGCCGCGCCCTGCTTCAACAACCTGGCCGAGTACGAGAGCTTCCAGCGAGGCCTGCTCCGCGGCCCCGGGCGCCCGCGGGGCCGCTCCGCAGGGACGCGCGCCCGCAGCCGCGGCGGCCGCGCCCCGCCCGACCCCGAGCGCATCCAGCGCCTCCGCAGCCTCATGGTGGCCAAGGGGCCCGAGGCCGAGGAGAAGGCCAGAGCGCGGCCCAGGAAGCCGCCGCGCAACGTGCTCACCAGGATGCCCCGTAAGCTGGGAAGGGAGAGGGAGCCCAGCCTCGTGCCCCGGGAGGCGCTGCTGCTGACACGCAGCCAGCCCCGCTTTCCTGGGAGTCAGCCCCACTGACTAGAATGGGGCTTACTACTGAGTAGACCCGCATAGATTGGCTCTGGGGCTGCAATCCTACCCACACTTTCCTGGGAGTCAGCCCCACTGACTCTAATGGGACTTCTGAGTAGAAAGGCATAGCCCAAACCTATGCCTGTCTACTCAGAAGTAAACCCAATAGTAGTCAATGGGGCTTACTCCCAGCAAAGTGTGGGTAGGATTGTAGACTAAGGCACGCACCTTCTGGCCCTGTGGGAGGTTCTGGGTTGGATGCTGCACATGTTCAGAGGCACTCCTGTTTTTTTGTTGTTATTACTACTTGAAAGGCATTAAGGGTTACTTTTCACAGTTGAGCCCAGGTGTGTCAGCATTTCTGGGATTTGCACTTGTATACCATGTGTACTGCTCTATGTCGGCTTGACCACAAGTGTGCTGTGTGGGAGCTTGACCACAAGTGTGTACACGCACTGCGGGGAGCTGTCATTGGGCCCAGGGCTCTGCAGTGTGAATGCTCAGCCAAAACAATCTCCACTTGAACATAGCAGAACACACCCTACATGTCAGTCAGCTCCCCAGCTACTTTTTATGTTGTGTTTTTTTTCGTGTGCACCCATATTTATAGGTATAAATTAGATACCAATTTTTAAATGTAGGTACCCTATTTTTAGGTATAAAATAGGTACCCATATTTATAACTATAAATATAACATTTGATGTTCTAAAATGAGTGTTTTAAAACACGTTGGTGATGGAGGAATGTATCTCCAAGAGGTCCAGTTTGCTCTGGTTTTTATGGTGGGAGAGCAAATATGCCTTCCTTATGTAATAAGTTGGAAGCAAGGATAGACAGAGGACATAGGGCCCAGTCCTGTCTAACTTTCCAACACTGGTGCTGCCACAATGCAGCCCCGAGGTAAGTGAAAAATGTTCCTATACCTTAAGGAGGCATCTGTGACTGCCTCCTCACCACAGGATTCAGTGCACACCCCATTGGCACAGCTGTACTGGCATGGGCAAATTGGATAGGATTGGGTTCATCATCTATATAGAACAGGGGTGAAAAAGTCATTTCATACAGAGGGTCGAAGTTAGCATTCATGGTGTCTGCTGAGGGCCAGTAATGACATCATTAAGCAGATGATGACATCATTAAGCAGATGATGACCACAAATAGGCACTTTGTTCTCATTCAGAAGCCCATTAGCTGCAAATGACAGAAGAGAATGTGCAAATCTTGTTCATATTTTCAAGATATGAGAGAGCCCAATTGTCACGCTGGAAGAGACTAATTGTAATGGGAACCAAATTGCTTCTGGGGACCATATTCAGCCCTTGGGCCTTATGTTTGATACCCTGAGATAGAAGATAAGGCATGGAGGTCCAACTTCAGTGTATGAAGAGGTTATGGAGTGCTGGGGGTAAGGGAAGAATTCTGAGGCAAAAGGAAGTTGTTTAGTGAACTGGATAAAGGAGAGGAGATTAGTGGAGGGGGCGATTTGTTGGGGTAACTCAGTGGTGGGGAGCTCTGAGTGAAAGACTGAATGCAAATAGGGCAGGCAGTGTTGGCCTCTCTCTCTCTCTGAGAGATGTGAGAGAGATGTGGGCATTTATTTCAGTTTGAGTCCTCCAAGCAGGGCCTGCCTTAGGAGCTGTGAGGCCCACTTCAAAACATTTTTGTGGAGGCCTCTAGCCCCACAGGGCCCCCCTACCTGCCATAATGAGCGGCAGTGGTGAGGCACTCGATAGCATCACTATCTAATGCTTGTGGTGGTGATGGTTTCAAGCCAATTGGAGCCAGGACAGGTGGGAAAGAGGACTGCCCAGCAGCAGTGTTCTGCTCACCATGCTTTCCTTGCAACACCTCAGCATGGAAGTTTCGATGCGGAAGCATCAGCTACAGAGCAAGGTGCTGGCTGCAGGTGCTTCCCCCCCCTTGCAGGGCCCCTTCCAAGTACAGGACCCAATTTGGCCATATGGCCCTAAGGGCCAGCCCTGCCTCCAAGTCCAGGATGAGCACCAACCTCATGCAATATGGAGGATGAGAGACCTGTCAGATTCTAGGGCAAGGCAGGTAAGAGCAACTGCTTGAAGTCATCTGGAAGCATGAAAGGCAGGCTTGGGGGATGTGGTCCATGCTAGAACTCGGATGTAGTGCTAGATAGGATATTTTGAAGTTCCCACCAAAGGCATTGATTTTGACATTTCCCTCTCGTGTGTTACTTGATGGGAAATAAGGGCAACTTCACAGTAAGGCTCACAGCTCAAGTATGGCCT
This sequence comes from Tiliqua scincoides, assembly GCF_035046505.1. Lineage (NCBI taxonomy): Eukaryota > Metazoa > Chordata > Lepidosauria > Squamata > Scincidae > Tiliqua > Tiliqua scincoides. The sequence continues at coordinate 198,040,333 of NC_089822.1, forward strand.
GAAGACGTACTCTTTCTGCAGCAGAAAGAGCTGTGGTGGTATGCTATGCATCCATGTCAAACTTGTTTTCGAAAAGCATCGTTGTATCACTCAGCATTTATAACATGTTCAAAAACATCACAGTAACCCGAAGAAGGTCTATCAGTTGGTGTTAGATTTGGGGTTGTTGCAGCCATTTTCTTCCTTACTTCTGCTTCTTCTTGATCTATCAATTTTATACAGCTACTGCAGTTTTGGAAAAAGAGACTATTATGCTTCTGAAAAATACCACTTTTGAGCCAGGTATCTGGCGTTGTCTCATCCACCTGCCAGTTATAACAACAGTATGTCTTTTATACTGTGATAATCTTGGTTCTTAACCATGCATCCTAGGGTTTGAAGTATAGTGTAGTGATGTCTGATAATATGGTGATAGGCAGAGGAGTCAAAGATGGAGGGAACTATGATGATTATTGTTCTCAGCTGATTGATGAATCCTCAGTCAGAATTCCCTTATATTTCAGTGTGATCAGAATTTTGGTTTAGATGTCATCATGGTTAGATCAGTGTTCTTCAACTTGTGGGTCATTGCCACAGTGGGGTCGCGAAGCCTCCTTTTCAAGGGTTGATGCAACCTTTCAAAGCCTGTGCAAGACAGGTTCTTGGATCCAGTCCAATTGTGGTCCTGCCTTATCTAAACTGAGTTCTTGATATAATTCTGCACAGCTTCTTCTTGCTATCTTGCCCTGCAGCTCATAAGGCTAGCTCTGCTAAGGATGCTACCTCACAGGGCTATTGTGTAGACAAGAGAGGTGGGGAAAATGGGGTGGGCCAATGGGGGTGTGTGAGATCAGGTTCTGGGGAGGGGGGCAAATTGGTGGTAGGTCCCCAGGCTCATACTTTATTTATTGGAGTTGGGGCATGAAAGGTTGAAGACCACTGGTTTAGATACTTGTTCTGAGAGTGAGAAGGTTGCTAGAAATGAGATATGTATAGCTTAAAAATATTGGCCCTTATTTGCCCAAGAGCAATATTGGATTGTTTTTCATGTATGTTCCTATTGCTGAGATGGCTTTGGGACCAAAAGAGGATGGTACTGTGCTGGTGCAACCAGGCCACCTGGCCTCCACTGTATCCAGCACAGGTTTGGAGGAGACTGGAGATCTCCTCTGCATAAGGGAATATTTTCCCCCTTACACTGCATAATGTCCCAGCCTACACTCTGAGGCTACTTGGATCTTCACCAGCTATATTGCAGAAGCCCAAGCAGCCCTGTGTAAGGCTGCCTGCCCTGGGAGAGTGAATAGCATATGACAGAGGCCTGCTCCACCGATCCCACCCCCTCCTAGGCCCAATCAGCCCCTGTTATGTCCTCCCACACCCTGAAACAGCCCATCCCCACCACCCTCCACATGTCTCTTCACCAGTCAGCGCAAATCCTACCTCCGCTGGTGGCCCTGGCTTGTGATGCAGCATTGGCAGGGTGACGCAGTTCTCCCTGCTGGCAGTACTGACTCTTGTAGTGAATGTGCTTTATGGCACATTTGCAGCACTCGGGGCCAAAAGAGGAGTCACTGCTCCAACAGAGTGATCCTTTAGGATTGCACTCTGGGTTCAATTTGTATATTTTTCTTGTCTAATTCTAAATCCAAACTAATCTAAATCCATAGCAGATAGGCTATGTTTCATATTCAAAGGCATAAATGTGGAATTGAACTTATTTTGGCACATTTCTTTTTAGATAACCTGGATAATGTTCTGGTAAAAGTATATCTCCACCAAAAGCAGTTTATTAAGGGAGAGGCACAGAGCCCATGCGCTGCCTTCATAAGATCAGAACTTCAGTCCCTAGCATCCTGCTCCCAGTAACAACTTTATTGGAGGTTTTATTATAGCAGATGACTCTCATGTTGGTGTTACAATCACAAAATACATTTTCAATAGTTTACAGTGAAACAGGGGGGATACTAAAACATGCACCTAAGACCCAAATTCTCAATATCTTTTGTTTGGTGGTTTGTTTTATTACTGACAGATTCTTTCTCTTTAGGGTATATTCAGTGAGTGTATATTTCAGTTTAATATTATGTAAAAGATAAAGACAAAAAAAACAACAACAACAACCAAGGTAATAAAAGTTGGATGAAAGAGGCATGAGCTGGAAGATCTCAGGAGGCTGGGCAAAATTTCAGCCTTGAAGCTTTAGCACCAGCATGCCAGGCCATATGGACCAGTGGTCTGACTTTTTAACATTGAGGACCTCAGTACAGTATATGCTTTGAGGACCTTTTGAGTAGAATGGCACAGTGAAAATAAGACAATTTAGGTTTGCAAGGTGTTTGTGTCACAGATTTATAGGAGGAATCTGCATACTAATAACTTTTTTCTTTAAATTACTGAAATACAAATTCATTTTGCTACTACTACACCATAAAATTTTGAATCTACCTACCTAGCGTACTTGACTTGGAGTTATTATCCAGTTGCTTTTAAATTAGGTGGCTTCAACCAGAAGCTTTAGCAATGAAGATGCATTTTGCATCTGTGCTGTAGCAGCTAATAAACAAAACCCATACAAAGATAGGCAGGAGTTCCACATGCCTTTGACCCATCAAATCTTATGCCCATTTTAGACTAATTAGCCTCTCTTCTCCTCCCCCCAATTCTGCAGAAAGACCCCATCACACAGGTAGCTCACCTGTTTAAACTGCAGAGGTCCTCCTTCCTCCCTGCTCCAGTCAGCAGCTTCTCCAACCATAGCAGCCACCTTGGGTCTCAGCAAGGAATCCACACCCTCTGGCAATGACCCTTTCACCTTTATCCTCAAGGTCCTCATGATCCCTACTAGGTTGCAGTTGTGGGCCACACTCATTGCAAGCCAAAGTTTTAACCCTATACTATCCACACATTGGGCCCCTGCTGACACCATAGCTTATCTCCTTGGGAGGAATCTTCCACAATTCCGCTACAGCCCTCTGCATTGGTAGTAATCTGGACAGAGCCTTGGCCGTCTGTTGCCATTTGACTGGAGTAGCTGCCAAAGCTTCTCAGAAAATTATTCCAAGCTTGCTAGCTTAGGTTTACTTGGAGTGTTAATCCCTGATTCTGTTACAGCAATCTGTGCTGAATTACCATCCATGCTGTGTTTATTTTGTGCATACTAAACCGATTGATGCTTCTGAATCTAGCTACACTTTGAGCTTATTTTATGCATGGTAAACTGACTGTTGCCTATGAGTCTATCAATGCCACTTGAAGCATGTGTTGCCTCGTTATTTTGTTTGATATGATAATTGACAGATGGCATGCGATATTATAAACAAAACAAAAAAATGTGTTTTGTTGCAAGCAGTGCTTTCTAGTTGGTGTGTATCCCATTTCTGATTGTCATAGTGGTGACAGTTTATCCTGGGAGAATACTGAGACTGACTGAGAGTCAATCATCTGAGATCCACACTTATCTGAGAGTAAGCCCCATTGACTATAATGGGACTTACTTGCTAAGTAGGCATGCATAGGATTGGGCTCTCACAGCCCGATCCTGAGCTGCCTGGGGTGTGCGGCTGCAGCGATGCAAAAAATGACTGCTGCCGCATCCTGCACACTGCAGGCAGCTGCCGGCGGCTGCTTGGGAGAAGAGGACTTTTGTCCCCTTCCCCCGGGTAAAGAGAGTAGCTTGCAATGTGGCTACTAGATTCACTGTCAACAAAAAGGTCAGTGGTGAATCACTGCCTCTTTGTCCTGCAGTGAGCCCAATGTGGAGGCTTTGGGTCTTCCTCCTTCCCTCCTCTCTCCCTCTCCCAGCATGCCTCCCCCGCCCTCTCCCGCCTCCCTGGAGCACCCCTTCCCTCGCCTCACCATCCGCCCCTCCCCCCTCCCCAGAACGCCGCCTCCCCCCACGCCCCGCTTACCTCTCTGCTGCTAGGTGGTCCACATGACCGCCAAGCAGTGGAGGTCAGGTGCCTGCCCAGCGGTAGCCCAGTACCAGCCAGCGTTGGGCTGCCACCCAACGGTAGGTGCTTGCCCAATGGTAGGGCCCTCAAACGTGCCTTACAGTACGTTTGCGACAGTGCACGCTGGCGGTGAGCCGGTGCACCAAGCCCAGGATTGGGCTCTCAATCTTCTCAGCTTCTAAATATTGACTTGAATATTGCGGTAGTCACAACATTCTTTTACAGGCTAAGCATCACTGCAAAAAGTCTGATTTGGAGTCACTGATTTTGTAGCCTAAAAGCATTATTGAGTTAATAAACTTCAACACAATCTATTTTACGGAATTCATATGCTGCAAGAATGATAAACCACATAATCAACTTTTAAAAAGTGATCTAAGTTATCTCTGTCTTGTTTTATTACATTATTACAATTTTTTTTCCTCTCATGGGTGATTCAGTGCTTTTCAAAGACCTGTTGGAGCTTTGACATTGGCTCGAATGCATCTACTTTTCAGAATCAAACGATTCTACCAGTACCTGACTATAGACATTCTAGCTGTCTCTTCAGTTTTCCTGAATTCTAGCTGAAGCAGACATAAACAGGAGCCACAGGGATAGTGATTCTTTCTCACCTGGCCTGTATTCATGTCATAGCACCTACTGAGTGGAGGTCAGGCATTATGCTGTGAGTCTCTGCAGCTCTTTCAGCAGCCACAGGGAACATGGAGTGAGCAAGGAAGTTTTGCATGGAGAAAAAGAAGGGGCATGATCAATTATAAGATTATGCGTGGTGTGGGAAAAGTGGATCTAAGGATGGCTTTCTTCCTCCATAAGATTAGAACTTGGGGTCATCCAATGAAACAGATAGGCAACAGATAAAAGACAGACAAAAAGAAATCTTTTTCACACAACACATAGTTCATGGAATTTGCTGTCATGAGATATAGTGGTGGCCACTAGCTTAGATGTGTTTAAACTGGCAGATTAATGGAGGAGAGAGGTCTATCTGGTTATTTGTCAGGATGGCTAACAGCCCAATCCTGGGCTCGGCGCACTGGCTGACCGCCGGCGTGCACTGTCGCAAATGTGCCATAAGGGCCTAGATGCCAGGTGAGCACCAGTGGTAGCCCAGAGCTGGCCAGTGCCATGCTACCGCTGGGCAGGCACCCAACATCTGCCACTTGGTGGTCGTGCGGAGCACCAAGAAGTGCAGAAGTAGGTGGGGTGTGGGGGAGGCGGGGAGGAGGCGTTCCGGGGAGGCAGGGGTGGGGCAAGGCGTGCCAGGGGAAGGAGGGAGGCAGGACAGTGGAGTGATGCTCCACAGGATCCAAAGCCTCTGTGGGCTCACCGCCGACACAGAGGCACTTGATTCACCGCCGGCCTTTTTGGTGGTGGTGAATCGAGTAGCCCCATTGCGGGGCTCCTACGTTTACCCGGAGGAAGGGGATGAAAGCCTGCTTCTCCCGAGGTGCCGCCCACGGCTGATTGAAGTGTGCAGGATGCGGCGGCAGCCATTTTCGGTGCTGCTACAGCCCCACACCCCAGGAAGTTCAGGATTGGGCTGTAAATGAGCCTAAATGTATAAGAACAGCCCCACTGTTCAGGCCATAGTGTTACCAAAAGGGCTGTTTTGTTTAGGGGAATTAGTACACTGCCCTTATTGGAAACTCAGGATCGCAGGCTAGATAACAAGACAGCGTAATGCAGAGAAAATCCCTTGTCTAGCTTAAAGAGGAGACTGGGAGAAAGATAACTTTCAATCAAAGATTATATTTTTATTACAAAAACACATAGGTAAACATAATGCACATTTCTTGGTTCTAGTACTTGAAAAGTGTGCCTAGCTTTATGGTGGTTGCATGTGGAAAGTATTTGGTGCATCCGAGGAAATTAGGAAAAAGGGAAGGTTTGTAGGGAATGATTTTTAGGGGTCCCTGATCTGCCAAACCAGTTGCTGACTAAAGATGGGGAGAGAAGGGGAGAAAAAAGGGGGGGAGGGGAAAGGTTCCGGACGCAAGATATAGTTACCTGTCCTGAGGAGCAGTTGGATAGGGGGTGGGTGGAGAGTCCTATGGAGGACCCTTACAACACAGATGTGTTGTGTCCTTAGAGGGGGGAGCCCAGAGAGAGAAAGCTAGCATGTGCCAGCCTTCTCTTAAAAGGGTTTTTGCTGACCTGGATGCTGACCTGAATGACCCGGATGTGGCCTAGAGCTGTCCTGGATGCGCATGCTCACTACAAACAGTGGGACACGTGGAGCATGCAAGAAAAACAGGATGTTCAGGTATCAGCCATGACTGGCCTCCTGGAGGGGACGGGACTCAACCAACCCCTGAAGGCAGTTTGTATACGGTACTTAAGAGTGGTTGAGTTACAACAATGAGACATATAAGCAACGATTTACAGTGATTGAGACAACAATTCACTCTTCCAGACTCCTTGACTGGGGGATGGGGATGTGGTCGCCATGAGCTTGACTTGACTTGATTGTCCTGTGTGTTGAGGTTTAATGGGTTTGCATAACAGTGATTGGATCAGGAGACCCTTTTGCATACATTGACCTGCAGGGAAATGGGGGTTGTGTAATCCAAGTGCTTGTGGTTTTGACCAGGGTTTTTGGAAAAGTGTGCTGAGGGAAGTGTATCCTGTGTTTTGAGGTTTGGCCTGCATGGGTTTTAGTCCATAATACATAACCAGATATAAAATCACAACTTAAAAGGAAAAAAGGGATTTTCACGTAACAATACCGCTGCTAATTGGGTAAGAGGCACTTTTTCAAGTGGGTGCTCCTCTTTTTAGCAGGGGGAGAGTAACTGGCCCACCTCACCCCAGCAGTGTCTGTTCTAGTGGCTGTCTGCTGGTGTTCTTTTGCATCTTTTTAGATTGTGAGCCCTTTTGGGACAGGGAGCCATTTAGTTATTTGATTTTTCTCTGTAAACCGCTTTGTGAACTTTTAGTTGAAAAGCGGTATATAAATAGTGTTAATAATAACAATAGACCCATCTAGTCCAACTTCCTTTATCACACAGTGGACCACCAAACGCCCCAGGGAGGAGGAGCCTCCAACTGCAGTCTCTGCATCACAATTGAATTTATACAAGTCAAGGGGTTTTTGTGTGTGTGTTTTGTTTTGGTCTTGTCATTATATATGGTACAAGTGATTTTGCAGTTTGTGGGACATCTGCAATGAAATGAAAAAAGGGCGCCAGTGCAGAAACAACAAGAAAGGAAAAGCCTAAAGATGTACTAGAAATGTTTCATATTACAAAAGTCAACATGTTTTCAGTAGATATTCTTCAAGGCACTGATCAAGCAAAGCAACCTTCTGTATTATCTCTAAGTAATTCTCTCTGGCATGGGCCATGCTTAACATTGTTTGCCTATCCAGAAGACAGGATGCTCAGGTTCCTTGATCAAGTATGGTAAATAAACCCGCAGAACCACAATTTAATGTCCTTTTTTATATTCTTTGGTACCAGTCTTTCAATCTCATCAAAGCAAGTGACTGCTGTATTGTATGTGAAGTCACCCATCATAAATTATGGAGTCCAGAGGACCTTCTTGCATGGGTTAGAGCAAACATCCATGCTTTTGACTGGCTTCCCATTACTGAAGTGGTGATTATCTACCAGAAATATTTCTGTTGTATAGTGACAACCCCCCACATAGTCTTTTAATAATACTGTAGAATTCAGGTATTTAATATGTGTTTTATACTCAAATCCTGTTCACGACTCTTGAGTATCTAATTATATCCCCATAAGCTGCACAGAAGATTGATGATGAGTTTGTAGTGCTGAAAGTCGCAGGAAAATATTAGTTATCTGCTGAGATTCACATAATTATGGAAAATCATTACATTCTGTAGAGATATGTTTCATATTAGGAGGGGTTCTTTTGTTTTTTTCCTCTATAAAGTATTGTTGCAGTTGAGAAGCTTGCTCTTTTGTTTTTTGTTGTGATTGATCTAGACCAGCGTTTCCAAACTGGTGGTATGCAAAGTAGTGTCGGATGGTTCACGTGGCACCCCGGACACCTGCCACCTGGCAACAAGACTGTGACATGACAGACACTGGTAAGAAGCTCAGGGCCCAATCCTATCCAACTTTCCAGCTCTGGTGTAGCCACAGTGTAGCCCCATGGTAAAGGAACACATGTTCCCATACCTTAAGAAGGCCCCAGTGACTGCCCCTCCACCACAGGATGCAGTGCGCACCCCACTGGCACAACTGCACCAGCACTGGAAATTGGATAGGATTGGGCCCTCAGTGGGCAGAGCTTCAGGGTGCAGTTTTTGTGTGCTTGAAAAAGCCTGCCCACCCGTCCTGAGACTTATACTGGTGTCTGTTGCGTCACAGTCTTCCAACCCAAAAGTAACTGGCAATGACAGCAGTTACTTCCGGTGGCACTTCCAGTAGGTCAGCCATTGGAAGTGGAACATTGGGGGACAAAGGTAGGGAAACACGGACCTATTCTAGAGCACTGTGCCAAATATGGTTGGTTGGAGAACAGACTGTTTGGCAAAGTAGCCAAAATGCCACCAGGTTCAGGTTCAGTTTTCTTTCATAGCAGAGTCCTTTGTATATTAATATATGTCAACAAATGAGTTGTGACATTGAAATTTGAGGTGTAAGTATTTTTTAGATGTGAACTGTCCAACATAGCTAAGTACTACAGTATATTGGCATAGAGTAATGCACTTGCTGTCATATGCAGTGGGCAGAAGCACTGATTCAAAATGTATGTCAGTGTATAAGTAATGTATACAGGAAACCTGTATCGCGGAGGTTTGCCCTGGTACTTTGAGAACTATACATGGAAAAGGAAGTCTATTGGTGACTTCTAACTTTGGTGGGCCACTGTGAGAGACAGGAAGCTGGACTAGATGGGCCTACGGCCTGATCCAGCGGGGCTCTTCTTATGTTCTTAACTAGTGAGGGCATATCTGAATCAAGACCAATATTCCGGCTCAGTAGGAAATTAATTCAGATTTGTTAGGAAAATGCATTTTGATGATTTATTCTCTTTGTAGAGAAATGAAGCCTGGGTGGAAAAAATGAGGAGAGGTATGTTCTTTTTTTTTTTTTTCTCAAGACCTGAGACACTGGAGATGGGAGGGAGGCCTGTTCTAAAATGTCTTTTTCAAAATAAGTGAAATAATTTTGAAAGCCATGTCTTAAAGGAATATTGTTACACAGTCATTTCGCACTGCTGGAAAGCTCTTAGATTCACGCTTCAAAGGTAGTCATGTTATTTTCAAATGTTGCAGAATATCTTCAAGTAGAAGTGTAATCTGGGAGTCTGCCAAGCATATTGCTCCTTCAAGGCCTTTGTACAACACAGCCTTTGACTCTTGGTTTCTAGTTGCCTCAGATTCCTCTTCCCTTCTGCATCAAATGAAAGAAACCTATGAAAGTTTGAAAAATATCCATGCTCATACATACAATCAAGGAGAAGTTGAGGAGTTTGTTTTGTGCAAAACTTCCATTTTCTCAAGTCCATAAGCCAGTGTTATTCAAACTGTGAGGCACGGCTCTTTAGGGTGGTGCCAGGAACTCAAAGGGGAGGCGCAGGATGTCCTTTCGCATCGATACAGTCACACTCCTGGGCAGAATACGAGCCCGTCTTCTGCCTGCCTCTGTGCTTTTTTTTAAAGCAGAAGAAACGGGAGTTGCTCAGCTGCGAGAGTGGCTGCTGCCACCCACCCTCTTCTCTCTCCACTCTGCGAGAGTGGCTGCTGCCACCTTCTGTGTTCCCTGCATGTTGCTTCCAAAGCTCTTTGACTCCAACCCCCATCTGGCAAGTACCAAGCATGCTCAGCTTGCAATCCTTAACCCTTGCTGATCCTTCTCTGGTTGGTTCCTAGTTCCCAGCCTGGGATCGCTTCTCATCAAAGTGAAATCTCTCTTTTCAACCCCCTCCCTCTTCCACTCCCCCCTTTCCATCTCCAAACCTTCCTGCTTTCCTCCCCCTCCCCCAATAAAACACTTCCTATTTTACCAGTCACCGGGGGTCTTAAAGTTGTTTCCATGCAGTTGGCATTGCATTTGGCATGGCAGTCCTTGCGGGGGTGGAGGGAGGCAGCGGGGGTGGAGGGAGGCAGCGGCATGATCCCCAGGATTGTGTCCCTCATGGGGCTGCAGGGGCTTGGGTGTACTTACCAGATCCTCCTGCAGCCTCCCAGGGGTGTGGGGAGCCCTGCGTGAATGTCTGTAGGGCACCCTGAAGCTAAAAAAGTGAAAGTGGAGTGATCACGCTCCACTTCCAGTTTAGCAGAAGTGGAGTGCAATCGCACCACTTTTACTTCTAAAGCAGTGGTCGGGGAACAGGGGTAAATTACCCCAAATGGGGTAAAAGTGAAAATCTGGGGGTAATGAGGAGGTAGCGGAGGGAGTCAGCGCACCCGCTCTCCACCCGCTCCAGGGGGCCGGCAGCGGGCTGGTGCGCTGTGTGCACACCGCCCGCTGCCCTGCTCCCTTCCGCTCACCTTCAGATGCGGTGAGCGGAAGGGAGCAGGCGATACACTCAGGCTGTATCCACAGCCTGCGTGTATTGCAGCCGCCCGCTCTCTCCGCTCTGTGCGGGAGACTGGAGCTGCCCGGCGCTGTAGTGATGATGTCATCACACAGCGCCGGGCCGTCAGTGTCTCCCGCCGAGCGGACAGAGCGGGAGGAAGAAGAAAAGCCGCGCCGACCGACGTGGGATCGAGGTAAGGTGAGTATTGTTTATTTATTTTTATTGGGGGCATCGTTGGGCTACCTATACTGGGGGGATCACCGGGCTACTAACTACCTATACTGGGGGGTCATCTGGCTACTGACTACCTATACTGGGGGGATCACCGGGCTACTAACTACCTATACTGGGGGGGTCATCTGGCTACTGACTACCTATACTGGGGGATCACCGGGCTACTAACTACCTATACTGGGGGGTCATCTGGCTACTGACTACCTATACTGGGGGGGTCATCTGGCTACTGACTACCTATACTGAGGCATCACTTGGCTACTGGCTACCTATACTGGGGCAGCTACACCTCTGTATGGGGGATTCTGTTGTATGCAAATCAAGGGGGTAACGTCTGCGTTTATAAATTTTTTGGGGGGTAAGAGGTAAAAAAGTTCCCTGACCCCTGTTCTAAAGCATCAGGGTGTACTTGCGGAGAGCTCTGGAGGCTGCAGGAAGCTCTGGTAAGTGCACCCAAGCCCCTGCAGCCTCCCCTGAGCAGCGCAATGCTGGGGATCGCGACACTGTATCCTTCCTACCTCCTGGCTGCCCCCAGCCCTTAAGGGGACAGAGACCAAAGCCCACAGGCTGGGGCATTGCGACACCCCAGTTTGAAAAGCTCTGGCTTAGGTAATAAATGCTGACTTTTCATGGATTCCTATTTTCAGCATCTTCCTAACTTACAAAAGTTATTTTCCCCTGCATCTTCCTAACTTACAAAAAATAAGGTAATACTTGGATCCCTTGGCGTACATGGGCGTGTAGTTCTGTCTCTAGTGCCAGGTATAATTGTAATGTATAAATTTAAATGACTGCATTTGGGTAAATGTTACAGACCTGTACTTTTAACTAGCTACTATGTATGTTCTTGGTAGTAAATGTGACTTACTCCTAGGTAAGTGTGGATAGGATTGCAGCCTAGGATTGTTAAAAATGTTCTTGCTTGATGATGTCACTTCTTGTCATGACATCACTTCTGGTGGGTCCTGACAGATTCTCATTCTAAAAAGTGGGTCCTGTGCTAAATGTGTGAAGCTCCACGGGTCCCACCTCCCTCCCTCCCTCCACCTGGCATGCCTTCCCCCGCCCTCTCCTTGCCCTGCTTCCTCCCCGCCCTCTCCTTGCCCTCTGCCTGCCTCCACCCTCCCCGGAATGCCTTACCCCCACACTCCTGCTTTCTTCTCTGTTGCTCGGTGATCCATGCGACCGCCAAGTGGCAGAGGCTGGGCTAGCCCAGGCGCTCGCCTGGCGTTAGTGATCACAAACATGCCTTACTGCACATTTGCAACAGTGCGCGTTGGTGATAAGCCAGCACGCAGAGCTCAGGATTGGGCTCTGACTTGTCCCCTACTAATTTCAGTTGTGCATTTGCAGAGCTAACTTTCTGTGTTTGTACGGTAAGCTTCTTTAGTTTTCAACCTGCTTTGAATGAGAAAAACAGGTGCTCTGCACTGAAATATGATTTGTTCACTTAAATTCATTGCAGCAAAATGAATGCTTAGCGTTGATACACTTGGCATCCTTCAGTCTCGGAAGACCATGGTGTCACGCTCTGAATGGTGCTCTGGAACAGAGTGTCCTCTCCAGTGCGCGAAGCCTGGGTAAAGTAGGTATGGAGGATAGGCTGTTACCCATGCAGCAAATCCCCCCTCTCCACATCGCTGAAATGGTCCAATGGAAAGGCAGAAGCCAATACGGTTGGTTCCAGCGGCGTCGCAGGAGTTGCCAGAACGTGACTGTGTTCAGCCATGAACTGCCTCAGGGACTCCGGCTCCGGATTTTGCCTCGAGGTTGACTCCTGAAGCCTTTTCCATAACTGGATGTAGCCACAAGGCAGTGGAGGTTTGGAATCAGAGTTTTCCTTCTCTCAGTTGAGCTGCCTTCCCAGGCTGACGAGTCCCATCTACCCGGTGGCTGTTGATAGTTCATTTATAAACTAGTGATTCCTCTCCCCCCAAAACCCACAGATTTCAATGTAATATTGAGCTGAATCCCTCATAATTTGTTTTGTGCTGCAATGAAGTTTATTTCAGTAACAGCTGATGATCCTTTATATGTTTTTTTAGTTCACGAAGGCAGCCCACTCGGAGAACTTCACCGCTGTGTCCGGGAAGGTGTGAAAGTCAATGTCCATGTTCGAACTTTCAAAGGGCTTCGTGGTGTCTGCACTGGGTTCCTGGTTGCGTTTGACAAGTTCTGGAATATGGTAATTTATCATGCCACTCTTCCTATGACTAAGAGAAGTGAATGGGGTAGTCTGTATTCACAGGAGTTCCTTTGTGTATATAAGAGGAGCATTCAAACCTTTTGAGGGGGGCATTTCTATACATATTCGACTCATTTCTGTGTTTACAATTGACTGCATTTGGATGGTACCCATTTCCGTTTTTGCTATACTACTGTAACTTTTTGTAATGTGACCTTTTCATTATCTGTTTGTGCCCTTGGAATTTAACTCTTCTCACTGTTGACTACATTATTAAATCTACACTAATCTTTCTCAGTGATAGGATTTATTTGTACAGTATTTGCATGAACAAGATGTGTGGTATCCTTACCAAAGCAAAATAATATCCTTTATAGGTTTTGTGGGCCCAAACCTATCCAATTTTTCCACGCCAGCATAGCTGTGCCGATAGGGCATGCACTGTATCTTGTGGTGGGGCAGCAATCACAGAGGCCTCCTTAAGGTATAGGAACATTTGTTCCCTTACCTTGGGACTGCATTGCAGCTGCACAATTGCTGGAAAATTGGATAGGATTGGGCCCTTTATCATTTGCTGCAGTTTCCATACTAAAGCAGAGCTGTTTTTTTCTGTTTGTCTTTAATTTTGGTTTAGACTAGGTAATAGATCTAAGCTGGATGTTTTTGTGAATTTTTTTCCAAGTTTGCATATTTGATGAGGGAGAGCCTTTCTGCAAGCAAATTACTGCCCAATCCTATGCATGTCTACTCAGAAATAAGTCCCATTAGAGTCAATGGGGCTTACTCCCAGGAAAATGTGGATAGGATTGGGCTGTCAGTTTATAAGCGAAAGTGCTTAGGATCAAAACCACAAGCAGACAAAAACTAATCTCAGCTCCAATAGAGCTATGTAAAATCCCTCAAAGGCTAATTTTTAAGGCTTTATGTAACTGTAAGTGTGAATGTCCTTTATTGCTGGGGCTCGGCTACTCTTTCTGGTCACAGCCAAACCATTCATGTAAAAAAAATTATATAGGAGTAGTGGTGGGAAATCCAAAGTTCACAAAGGTCAGAGCAAATAACAAGGGTAAATCATATTTGGTACTACACGATTATATTGAGGAGCTGGTATTGCATTTTATAGGAGAGTAATCCCTCCTGTTTTGTTTTCTTTACAATCTTTTGTGTCCTATTTATTTATTTTATAACCGTACTTATATACCACCTTTCTCATCTGATTTTCATCAGACGTATTCAAAGCAGTTTACGCACTGAAGTAATTTGAGGTTATTTTCTCTGGGTTGTGTTATTCCCAGAGGAAGTAACCTTGGGCACAGAGTGACCAGATTTAATGGAGGACAGAATTCCTATGCCTTTAACCATATAGAAGAGGAAATTTTGACGGGTGTAGCTCAGTGTGGAAGGGTTAAAAAACCTGCACCTGCCAAAATGTCCTCTTCTATACAGTGGTTAAAGGCATAGGCAGTCTGTCCTCCATTGGATCTGGTCACCTTGCTCAGGCAGGAGTGGAGGAGGACCAACCCTGGTAATGTATTTGTAAATAAAGATTTTGTTCTTCATTTCAGGAACTGGAAAATTAACTTTTAAAGAGGAGCCCTAGCTCCTGCTGTCTCTCCAGTTCTCACACATGTCTCACTGAGAATAGGGACAAAATAACTAAAGTGACTGTTGAAGCTAGTGTGGGCTGGGTAGTGCAAGGTGTGTCTACGTGGTAATTCTTGTCTTTCTTCACCTAGGTTATGATGCAAAAATACTGTGCAAGTTTGTAGCCTGTTTTGAGACTCTGTACTTTCTTTGCCCTAGGCACTGACAGATGTCGATGAGACATACCGAAAACCTGTGCTGGGTAAGGCTTTCTACGTTGAGCCACAGTTGACTCTCACCAGAGTAAGTAAGCAAAGTCTGTGTACCCCACACAGAGTCACCTCATTCATGTCCATTAAGCTCATTTAAGCCTATTAGCACGGTTTCATATACATTGCACATCTTTTTTTTAATAGCGTAGCTCTGCGGTTTTCAAACTCTCCAGGAGTTTGAGACCTGCAGTAAGTCTTTGCAGGGGCGGGGGGGGGGGGGAGGCAGCAGGGGCAGGGGGAAGGCAGCGACGCGATCCCCAGGATTGCGTCGCTCAGGGGGCTGCAGGGACTGGGATGCACTCACCAGTCCCTGCAGCAGCCGTCCCTGTGTGCGGGGAGCCCTGCACGAGTGCCTGCAGGGCGCCCCAGGTCAGGGAAAGGGAGAGTGGAGTGATCTGCTCTGCCTCTGCAAAAGCAGAAGCAGAGTGCGATCGCCCCACTCTCCCTTTCCCTGACCTGGGGCGCCTTGCAGGCGCTCGCACAGGGCTCCTCACACCCCCAAGAGGCTGCAGGAGGCTTGGGCAAGTGCACCCAAGCCCCTGCAGCCCCCCGAGCCGCGCGATCCTGCGGATGTGCTGCTGCCTTCCCCGTCTCCTGGCTGCCCCCGCCCCTTAAGGGGCAGAGGCCTGGACCCACAGGCTGGGGCGTCGTGATGCCCCAGTTTGAATACCACTGGCATAGCTGGTTCTGTATTTGATTTCAAAGATTTTCAAGTCAATTTGTTACACACTAATAGTGCTAGCAACTTTTATGTTCGGTAGGTGGGATAAAGCAGCAAAAGTAGATTCCCAGTTTGTTTTAAACCAGCAGCTGCAAATTTCCTTCCCTTGTAGATGAAGAGGAAGGGGAGAACTCATGAATTCAAGGCTCCTGACAGTATTCCCACACCAGACGTTAGTAAGATGTCTGAACCCCCTGAAGTTTTATACAGGTTGCATTCAGGTTTAAATCAGCAATTTTTATAATTGTAGAATCAATTAACATGCACTTTTATATATCCAAATAATAAACAATTTTGATTTAAATCAGTGATTTGAATTATCATTTTTTCCTTTAAATCAGCTTTATTTAAATCAGGGGTGCCCAAACCCCGTTGCGGCCCTCAAGGTCTCTCAGTGCGGCCCTCAGGGAGCCCCCAGTCTCCAATGAGCCTCTGGCCCTCCAGAGATTTGTTGAAGCCTGCACTGGCCCAACGCAACTTCTTTCAGCATGAGGGCGACTGTTTGACCTCTCGTGTGAGCTGTGGGATGAGAGCTCCCTCCACTGCTTGCTCTTTCACATCTGTGATGCAGCAGCGGCAGCAAAGGAAAGGCTAGCCTTGCTTTGTGCAAGGCCTTTTATAGGCATTGAGCTATTGCAAGACCTTCATTCGTTCGTATAAGCATCTTTAATATATTCATTTATGTAAACTTATGTAAATTTATTCAAATTTTAAATGTAAATTAATTCTTTTTCCCCCCGGCCCCCCAACACAGTGTCAGAGAGCTGATGTGGTCCTCCTGCCAAAAACTTTGGACACCCCGATTTAAATGAAAATTCTGCTGCTGTCTTCTGCAAAAACCCTGTGGAAAGGAAAAAAACCTCAGTCCTACTCTCCTCCCACACGTTCTCTTGGAGTGGTGATACTAGATCTTTCCTATTGGCCTTTATTGGGAGCTGGCGGCAGCAGCAGAGAATGTTCTTAAAATCCTACCTCTTTGTCCCTAGAAACCATGAACCTTCTGAAACTGGGATTTGTTCCTGTAATCCATAAGTCAAGGATGGTGAGCTGGAATCATAGAATCATAGAATTAGAAGGGGCTTAATAGGTCATTTAGTCCAACCCCTTGACTATAGCAGGTGCTTATCGAGCCTCTGCTTGAAGATTTCTTGAGGGAGAGTCCACCACAACCCTTAGCAATGTGTTCCACTGCTGAATTGCCCTTACTGTCAGGAATTTTTTCCTAATGTCCAATCGAAATATCTTCTCTTGCAGTTTGTACCTACCCATTGGTTCTAGTTCTACCTTCAGAGCAAGCTGAGAACAAATTTGTCCCTTCTTCCATATGACAGCTCTTCAGGTATCTTATGGAAGAAGGGACAAATATCATATGGAGGAAGGGAAGGGAAATGCTGATGCAAACTCCATTTTCTCAGTGACAACTAGTGGATGTTATAAGTCCTGGCCTCGAGACTTAGTTGTACATACAGGTGTATTTCTTGATGACATTTTTAGTTTCAAGGCATCAAGTGATATGTGAACTGCCTCCACTAGGAAATATTGGTGAAGTGATAGAAAAGCTTTCTCCATTTGACCTGCAAGATGCTTTTCATTTGGACAGGCACCATGATACTGCTGCAGTAATTGAACATAAGAAAAGCCTTGCTGAATCTGTCCAAAGACATATCTAATCCAGCTTCCTGTTTCCCACAGTGGCCCACTGCTTACCTCTGGGAAGCCCACAAGCAGGAAAGAACAGCATTCCTTGAGCACTAATGCACACGTGTGAACCCTTCGTAACCATTGCTGTTCATGATGTGTGATGATCAGATTTATCCAGCATAAGGGGTGCATTAGTACTACTATGTGATATTTTTGTAATACCAGCAGCGTGCTGGCTACTTTTAAATAAAAAACCCAGACAAAAACCCCAAACTAAAATGGTGCCATCTGTGCTCCAGAGGAACTACAGTTTAAATCAGATTTATCACAACTTTCTAGCCCCTGAGACTTGACAACAGCATTACAAGATTGTGGCAGTGTCACCTATCAAAAAATCAAATCCTCTATGTACATAAGATGCTTGAAGTCTATGTACTATTCAGAACTCAAATGCAGAACTCAAAAGAACTTCTTGGCCACAAAAATAGGTCATCTTCCCTTCAACAGAGGGCATACAAGAAGCCTGCTTGAAGTAACTGTTAAAATGTAGCTAGTGTGTAAGCATCAACTCTCTGACTTGGCTTTCTGTGCTGTGCCTTAATGTGCCTAAGGCTGCAATCCTAACCACTTTCCTGCGAGTAAGCACCATCGAACAAAATAGGACTTACTTCTGAGTAGACCTAGTTAGGATTGTGCCCTTAATGGGTCAGTTCAGTGTGCAGAATGAAAAGTCACTGTAGTAACACGTTTCCTTTCCCCACCCTTTGAATGCTTATCTGCAGCTGTTTGACAGGCTGAAACTGCAAGAGTCCTCAGTGAGAAAAGGAATGGATTCTGAGGTGGCCACAGACCTACTTTCCCTCCCATATGACCCAAGGACACTTGGACGGAAGTCAGAGTTGAGCCGGGGAAGATCAGCGGACCAGCGTGGAGCAAAGAAGCATTCAAGCAAAGAGAGGACACGAAGCGCTAGCTTGCCTCGAGCTTCTAGGAAGGAGGTTGACCTGCCTGGCAGAATCTCCCAAACAGGGGGGATGAGCGCAGAAGGCCCACGAGGTCGGTCCCGGAAAAAGCGGAGGCCTAAAGTGGATTATCAGCAAGTTTTCACACGGCACATAAACCAGATTTTCATTCGAGGGGAGAATGTCTTGCTTGTTCACCTGGCGCATTGATCAGATTTCATCCTTTTCAGCCGCTAGCATGAGTTGCAATAATGGCTGTGTGTTACATAGCATTGGTATGAAGTATTATGGCATTGTCGCTCTTTTTCTTCCTTTGAAAAGAGAAGAGGAAATGGACCTTGGAGGCCAGTTGCCAGCTTGTTCCAACAGGAACTTGACCGAGGATGTTGACGTCATCAGAGCAACAGGTATTCCAAATCCTAAAGAACACATGGAGTTTAGAAAATTGGGGTGCTTGGATATGAGGAAAGTATCCTCGTATATTTTAAGATAATGTAAACTGAAACGAGTGGCTGATGCCAAGAACTCGTTTTTTACTAAGTGTCTCCAAAAGAAGTGGAGTTTACCAATGACTTGGTGCCTCATTGTGGAATGCTAGTAATTTAAAATCATGGAAAAGCATGCTTCAGAAAAAAAAGAAGCAATTAAAGTTTTGTAAAAAGAGAAGAATGGTTTTAGATATTAGCTTTTTGCACCCATATTTCCCATTCTGCCTAGAAGTGTGCATGGCTGGGCAAAAAGAGGTACTGTACTCCAGTCTTGAACTGCAGTGCCCTCTGGTGGCCAAACTAGCTTCTAACAAAAAGTGAATGAAAATGGAAGTAGGTTGTGCTTGCATGGTATCATTCAGTAGAAGGAGCCTTCACCTCCCATTCATCTTTATTTGAAATCAAAGGAAGTATTTGGATTTGTCGACAATGCTGTAAGGTTTGTGCTCTTATCCACCCTTCCCTGCTCTTTTCCCTCTGCCACCAGCAAGCAATGAATGTAGCTAAACCTGTAGCATCTCTACCTGGAGCTTGTCTCAGTGTATTGTAATTGGGTTGAAACAACCTGGAAATTTCAATCTAGTCTATTATAGTGCTTCTCATCCACTTGTGTGTTACAGCAGTGAAGGCTAAGGTCCAAAGCAAGCGTGCAAAAATCAAGGTGGAAATTAGCACATCCCAAGTACACACTTGGATGCAAAACCTATATGGTTTCCATATCCATGCGGAATCTGCGACTTGTTTCCCACGGAATAAGCCAAGTACTGTTTTCACTGCTTAATCTGTGAGTTCAGTGTCTTCCATCTGGGTTTTGAACATTTGGTTGGAAAACCTTGAATTTGATGCTTCTGAGGAGGTGAGATGGTACCCTAGACTGACTTCCAGCAAAGTCCTCCTTTACCAGAGCTTGTCCTCTCCTTGTTTTTTTGTTTAAGAGAGCAGCCATCTCCTCCCTGTTGCTTGTGGCAAGTAGGATAGAGGCCTGGCTTTTGATTTATCTTTTACTCTACAAAACTAGTTGGAGTCTTCAGGGGCAGGGAGGAAAGAAGGGAGGGTAAGCCCCATCCATTCCTTTTGTGACAGTGGCAACGTAGTCATAGGACTGTGTCATTTAAGGAGTATCATGAAATGGTGCTTTGGAGGAGCAGAGAACTAATGAGTGCCCCCCTCCTCAACATTTCAATTCTCTTCCCATTCACTAAGAGTGAGCAGGAAAAGGATCAGGCCCCTTTCTCCCTAAGGCAGTGCTAGAGGGCAAAGGGGGAGGGAGGTGCCACCACTGCAGTTTTCACCGTCTTCTCACCTCAGTGACAGAGGTGGCACCAATGGCACTCTTCTCCCTGCAAGTGGGAAGATGATCAGCACACTGAAACCTTCTCAGAAGTAAGTTCCATTATGTCCAATGTTTATTCCCTGGAAAGTGTCAGACTGAGTGCAGCAGTGGGCACAAATGAGAGTGAGGTGGGGAAGGAAGATGCTTACAGCTAATCAGTATATTCCTCCAGTGCCTTGCAGAGTCAATTTAATCTCTTTTTACATTTTTGTTATATAATTTTTTTAAAAAATTGAAATCTTTTTCTCTGCTTTTCTGAGTGTGGGTTTTAAGGGGTATGTGGGTAAGCATCCCCATTTGCCTGCTTTGGGGCAAAATTCTGTGCTCACTTATGTGGAAGCAAGCCCTAAGGAGTGGCTGGGGGCTTGCTCTCATGTGAACAGGTCAGCCTTCAGTGCATGCTCTAGGTAGCTAGGGGACAGATGGATGGACAAACACCCAACCGCCCAAAGTTGTGCTGCAAACTTGAGCACAAGTTCGTGAAAATCCAAGGTAAACTTGAGGGACTTGCATAGCTGCGAATATGCTGAAGGCAGCAGCTTGAATGCCTGGTCATGATGACACAAGTAAACACAGAAAAAAGCATGCAAATAGGATGGGCTCTCCTTATCTGTTGCGTTTAGGAGACACCTCTGTATCTGCGGAGGGTCAAATCCACGGATGTAGAGGATCCACTGTCTTGCCACCCTCCCCTAAGGTCATTTGCAGGACCAGGAAGTTTACTGCCTTCTGAAGGGCAAGCCCTCAGGGAGAAACTCCCCCCCTTTTAGTGGCAAGTGCTGCTGGTATACATCCAGATGTAAGAAGTCTGCTGAAGGATGATTGACAGTGCTGGAGGAGGGACTAGCATTTCTTTTTCACCCAAAAACTCACTGGATTGGAATGAACATACAATTGCATACAAATCCCAGTTGTTGAAACTCATGGATGTGCTCATGGATGTAATTTTCCATGGAACAATTGCACATCTGGTGCAGAGATCATGACCATATACTGCTAAACTTTTAAAAAGAAAAGATGGTGTTTGTGCTGGACACAGTTGTGCCATATCCATTGGCCTTGAGATGCTGTATACCCAGCATCCAGTGACAGTTGCAGAGAAGAATTCATCTGTGATAACTAGATTATTTCTGATTGCTTCTGGGTTTTGAATGATGCTTCTCTAGTACTAGTTGGATTGTTGCAGAGAAACATGTCTAACGCTAGTGAAAAGCATGCATAGTATCTATTTGGAAAAGTAATTCCATTAATCATTCCTTCTTAACCATCAGAAGAGCTGCTCAAGGTGTAACAATTCATATGTATAAGCTTCTACCAAGAGAGATTTCATGGTGCTATATAACAGTGCCCTCTGTTTACAGTGAGTGCGTGTAGCACTCTAGTAGTAAGGTGTTGCTTCCATAAGGTGACATTGTGATGCAGTGAATGTTCAGTAGTCCTAAACTGTACTGTGAGGTATTTTCAAAAGAATTACAAAGCTCATACAAAACCACCATCTTTCTTCAAAATATATGCACATTCACTGCACATAATGCCATGATTCTTTGGACCTTTTGTGTATGTATAATGCAGTACTGAACAGACCAAATCCTGCGTAATGTTTGTGTATTTAGCACAGTGGTATTCAAACTGGGGTGTCGCGACACCCCAGCCTGTGGGTCCTGGCATCTCCCTCCTTAAGGGGCGGGGGCAGCCAGGAGATGGGGAAGGCAACTGCACGATCCACAGGATCGCGCCTCTCAGGGGGGCTGCAGGGGCTTGGGTGCGCTTTTGTGGAGGCAGAGCAGATCGCTCCACTCTCCCTTTCCCTGACCTGGAGCGCCCTGCAGGCGCTTGCGCAGGGCTCCCCGCACACAGGGACGGCTGCTGCAGGGACTGGAGGGTGCACCCCAGTCCCTGCAGCCCCCTGAGCGACACAATCCTGGGGATCGCATCGCTGCCTTCCCCTGCTGCATCCCCCCCCCCGCCCCCGCAAAGACTGCGGGTTTCAAACTCCCAGAGAGTTTGAAAACCGCAGATTTAGCATAATGGGCTCTGAACTGACTTGTAACTTCCCCATTGAGTTGGAGTAGTGTGTTCAAAACACCTGCCTGTAGCTGTATCCATTCTTTTCCTCAGGTCATGCTTAGCCCTATGAGACAGTAAAAAAAAAAAAAATCTGTTTCTCACTCTGTCTCCAACTGCAATCCATTTCTTTATTTCTAAAAGAAATCTTTGGACGTGAAATATTAGCTTCTAGTCCCCTTAGCAACCTCTCTCTACTCTTTCCTTTTTCTAATGCTTTGCTGCAAAAACCAATGTAAAACGGATTCTAAGAGATGCTCAAGGCTGGATCTAAAGGGTTTCATGTCTAGCCTTGCCTGTCTTGACTTATTCACTGGTTCTTTTTTCTCCTTCTCAAAGTACAGGTGTTTGATTCTGCAGGATTTTATGTTCATCCGGATGTCTGTCCTCCCTGCGTTCCCCACATGCATTTTCTTCTTTTGGATGTATCTCCTGTATCTGTGTTCTTCAGCTTTTTGTTCTGTCACCTTATACTTCAGCGAGCATGAAGTAACAAATGAACCATCCTGTTCTGCTATCTCCTTCCTGTCCTTCGCTTTCTTTTAGTGTGCAGTTTCGAGGACATGTTTCTTTCATATTTGCCAAATTCTTTTCCTTCCTGCTTTTTCCAAGCTGAAAATGCACTCCTTTGGTCTGATTCACTTGTCCCATTTTGCTTCGGTCATGTCTCTCTGCAAAGAATGCAGTTGCCACTGTTCAACATATTGCCCCTGTTTTGTTACTTCAGGGCAGCAGGAGCCTGGGTCTGTAAATTTACTACCTCATGTTTCAGCATTGCCACTGTTACTTTGTCTCTTCTTTCCTACTCTTCCTGCCTGCAGATACTTCCTTTTCACTTCAACAGAAAGAACAGTGTACACACAAGAATGTGTGTGGATGGGGCAGTCTATGCATTTTAGTCCTCATGGATCTCTGGACTGTTGCAATAGACCACACTTTTAAGAACTAATTAACAATGCCTTAAATCTGCTGTCTTGCAATCTTTATTATTAGTTCTTACCGCATTGTACAGTTTTTGGGGCCTGCTTTTTCAGCAAGCAGGTGATCCTATCTCTGTCTTCCCTTATTGCCCTTCCATTTTCCTTTGCTTGTACCTCTTCTAGAGATTTCTAAATATCATTAGTATGCTTGGTAATATTATTTAATCTTTCCGATCATCCCAAGCCTCCAACTTTGTTTCCACGTGTACCTCCAACATGCATGAGATATTCTTATTGTGAACTCTTGTAGCCATCTTGTGAATTTGGGTAGTGTTATTGGTTGACTTGTATGTCTTTTTACTGTTACTTGAAACTGATGGGATCAAAGGTGCTAAATGCAGTTTTCAACAAGTTGATTTGGAATTCTAAGACTCATATACGTATATCTTTGTATAAGAAACACTTCAGAATATACCTGTTTGTCCTGTTCTCCCCCAACCAGGCCTGAGGAGGGGGGCAGATGGGCAAAATCTCCAGGTCCAGACTTCCAGAGGGCCTGGGTCATGAAAAAACTATACACAACAAAACCAATTAGAAAAGGGGGGGGGCAATTAAGTATCTTGCTCCAGGCCCAATGCCAGCTCTCAGCAGCCCTACTCTCAACCCTATTTTACTCAGGACAATTTTGCATGATTTTTAAGTTATTTGTGATGTAACTTCTCTCTTGTCTTGCTGCTTTTTTCCAGAGCAGTCAAGTGTGGTATCAAAACATACTGTACATGGTGATCACCCCAAAGCATGGGAATGTCAGATGATTACAAGACCAGAATGCATAGAAGCCCAATAGAAAGAAAGCCAAGACAGAAGGCACTGCTGAAAGGACGAATAGGCCCCAATCCTAACCAACTTTTCAGCACTTCCACACCTGTGCCAACGGGGCATGTACCACATCTTACAGTTGGGTAGGGGGCAGTCACGGAGACCTCCTCAAGGCTGGAAAGTTGGTTAGGATTGCGCCCATAGAGTACTAATGGTTTAGAAAGGAAGAAATGTTTTGTATTTTTCCAGGTTTATTTCTGAGTGAAACTATATGGGCAAATTTCCTGTAGTGACTAGCCCCTCAGTCTGACTACAAAGATAGCAGTGAATGAAGAATTCAGACTGAAAAGGCCTGTCTTTCAGATGTGACTGGATGTGCTAAGTGCCCTCTCCTGATTATTGTTCTCCACTTTGCTCTGTATGGAGAAGGACTTGTGGTGGAAAAGTATGATTCAAGAAACCAAACTGAGTGAGCAGGCTGATTTCAACTATTCAGCCTCCATGTTCAGGCTGTGAAAGGTACATCTGTATGGTAGCAGTTCATACATCAGGTGTGACATTTGACATCATGTTCATGTGTATTGACTGGGCTTGTGCAGCATTTCCACACAAATGGTACTAACCTCCATACAGAGGTAAAAACATGGGCATTTACAACTCTCAATCAACATGTTTTTCAGAGATCACATGTGAAAGGCACTATGTGATTAGCATCCCGTATGGAGATCTTGAACAGTTCCCCCCCCCCCCCCACTGGAAACCTGCCTGCCATTTTGAGCCATTAGTTGTGGTATGGTCAATTCACTTCATCAGCCACCCTTGTGAGAAAATGGAATTCCTGTCTGACCATTTTTGCCTCATGAAGAGTTTAGTGGTGTATATGTACACCTCACCAGTAAGTCTTAATCCTACAATGTGTTGTCAATTAACTGATTTCCTGCAGCTCCCAAATGCACTTGAAGTGGTTCTGCTTCCTAAGTTTTCAAAGAAGCCCCTGTTGGGGATAAGACGCAGAGTCACATTTCTCTTCAACGCTAGGAATATGCTTGTGCCTTCGTGAAGCTTGTGTAGCTTCCTCAGAATGGATGCGAGGGGCCTGTTTTTGCTGAGGAGTAATAGAGATGACTTGTCTCCTGATGTGTACAAGGTTGTTTTTTTTAGATGTCTCTGAAAATGCTGTTGCTCTCTGCTGACAGAGGTGAAAGCCTGTCACAGAAGAGAAAATGGCTTATGATGTTCCTGGATAGCTGTTCTATTAACTTCACAACATGGAATAGGACAAGTTAGCTGAAGGAAAATTAGTACACCTGAGACTCCCAGTCAATCTTCTATTCGTTTCCAGTGA
Organism: Tiliqua scincoides; assembly: GCF_035046505.1. Taxonomy (NCBI): domain Eukaryota; kingdom Metazoa; phylum Chordata; class Lepidosauria; order Squamata; family Scincidae; genus Tiliqua; species Tiliqua scincoides. Next base: position 198,065,331 of record NC_089822.1, read on the forward strand.
AAAGTAGTTTGATCAGGTTGTGTAAAAACATATCTAGCCTGTTTCTTCCACTCTCTCAAAAGGCTGGAGCTCTCCCTCAGGGAAGAAAAAAAACAACCCCGAAAGCTGCTCCAGGCTCCTTTAGCAATTGCTTTTGATTTTTTCCCCCACTTCTGAGCAAACTGCAGCTATACCTAGGCTTCTCCTTGATGGATCAATTTTAAGTTAAGAAACTGAAAAATACTCATGCAAACTTCTTCTTGGCATTGTTAGGGATATTTTAGTTAACTGAAGTGCTGCTGGTGTATGCATACCCAGTATAATTGTATAGGCTGGGCCTCAGTCGACCTTGTAAGAAATTCTGAGAGCTAGGTGAGCAAACCATATGTGATACAAACTGCTCAGCTGTTACAGCTTCACCCTCTGAATTTTGGGACTGTCGTTTTAGGACTGTTGAAGTCCCTGGCTCCTTCAAATGGAACTAGAGTTCTCAGGGCTGGCTGTTTGGCAGCCCACATAGCAAGCTCAACACTGCTTTAATTTTGTAGTGTAGATAACAGCCTTAGCATCAGTAGCTAATTGTGGTTCCTCTTTACTTTTACTTACTGTGCCCTCCCCCCCATGTTGTTCCCATATGTGTAAAATGGTGTTTTACAAACGTTTTGGAGGGGGGATGTACCAAACTTAATGTGAAATATAGCAGAAATATTGGCTAAACCTTTTTATCAGAAACAAAGACAAGAGCCTTTTGCCTTCCATCTGAACTGACTTTACAGGTATTGGGCCGATACAGGTATTGGGCCTACAAGATGCAAACTCCTGAGTTGGCTGCAAGTTTGTACTTTATTCATCAGAGTACTGTACTTGGGAATGAGAAGATAAATGGAACGAATGTGGAGTTGCTTCCAACGTGTCTTCCTAAGCATTTTATTTATAAGAAGGAATTGCTGCTATGAACTTACCAGTGAATGTATCGCATTTTTTGCTTGTTGGATGTAAATATCTGTACATAGAAGAGTTTGACTGAGGCAATAAATATACCCATGATAATAAAGGCTGTTGCAGAGTTCTTTCTTATGAACCTGATTGTTGCATCTGCAGGACTGGGCCAATGCTTTCCATGTCCTAGGAAGATGAGAATGTATTTACAAAAGAAAAAAAGCTATTGAACTTGAGGGCTTTGCAGGCAGGGGACAACTTGAAGAGCTTACATAACTTCTGCAGAAGCCATGCTGAAGTTTGGACAAGGGCCATAGCTCAATGGCCTACTTTATACACCTACTTTGTATAAAGGAGGTCCCACGCATCCCTGGCATCTCCAAGTAGGGCTGGAAAAGACCACTGCCTGAAACCATTGACACTGTGTTTAGCTAGAGGGACTAGAGGTCTCAGTGGCATACCTGGGGGGGGCAGTGGAGTTGGAGCCCAATCCTATCCAACTCCACTGATGCAACCATGCCAGTGGAGCATGTACTGCAGCCTGTGGTGGGAGTGCAGTCACAAAAGCTTCCACAAGGTAAGGAAATATTTGTTTCCTTACTTTGGGACTGCACTGTGGCTGCATTGGTGCTGGAAAGGTGGTTAGGATTGGACCCTTAATTGCCCCAGGTACCACACCTTGGGGGAGACTTTCTGAGGCCAGGTGAGGCCTCCCCGCACCTCAGATCACCTCTCAGATGCCCCCGGGGGGATGTTCTGGGCATCCGGCCCCTGGGGGATGTTAAAAATTTTTGTTCTCAGGCAGGGCCTCTGAGAAGAATTGTATCAGGGGGTACAAAGTTTCTTTTGGGTTTCCAAAGGGGGAAGAGGTGAAAGAGTAGGGGAGGGTGGCAATAGGGGTGAGCAGAATGGGGGCAAAACAAGGCAGGGGGAGAGTGGCAACAGCCTGAATAGTTGGAGCCCAGGTCTGTCAGGCTTCCCAATGCAGAGCTCAGGTTTACCTGCTTGCCCGGCGTTGGCAGCTAAATACAGTAATATGGAAAACCAAACACACTCCGAAGTCTCTAAAATCTTTCAAATGTATGTAGAAAATCATTGCAGAAAATCAGCACCATTGTATTTAGACTCACACTAGAATGATGTCTCCTGTGTGCTCCGAAACTCATTTCTGCAGCAGTTGTAGTCCCACCACTGTGACCTTGAGGTCCTCTACACTCCTTCATGGTAAGTGGATCCATAAGCCAAAGAGCTACTGTAGCAGGTCAGACTCCTCCCAGTTATGACACTGTTAATAAATGTATGCATTCCTGGGCATGGTGTGTATGCCCTGTGGCAGTAGTCACTGCCATGTGCCCAGGGTAATGGCCCCAGCATCCTGCACAGGCAGCAAGTCTGGGTGAGATTGTAAGATCCCAGGAAATTTCTGGGGCCCCTCCTTTGGCTCTTGGACCCCCTTTTTGACCCAGGGCCCTTTACCTCCCTCTCTTAGGCACTCTCATCAGGTGCCAGATCAGGGCCCAATCCTATCCAACTTTCCAGCACCAGTGCAGCTGCAATGCAGGGTCGAGGTAAGGGAACAAATGTCCCCAGACCTTGAGGAGGCCTCTGTGACTGCCTCCCCACCACAGGAAGCAGTGCATACCCCATTGGCACAGCAGCACTGGCACTAGAAAATTGGATAGGATTGGGCCCTCACTTAGCTACACCACTCAGTGGTCTGTCTTAACTTTTGTGCAGAAAGGATAAGAACATGTTTCCTTAATGGCTCCTATATCCTTGTAATTGTTTTTAACGTTTTTATTTGCTTTTCATGTTTTAACTATTTAATGATCACATTTTTTGTTGTGAGCCGCTTTGAGCACCAGAAAAGCAGTTTTAAAATCTTTTATTTAATTATTAAGGAGAAGGTGGAACCTGGCACTAGATTTGCATGCATGGCAAGAATGGAAGAGAAGAGTGGTCTGGGCTCTTCTGAGTTTTTGTGCTTAAGTTTTATGTGTACAACTCTGTGTTGGGTATACAGATGACACAGCAGAGCAATGCAGGTCAGAAACAAGATAGTGCTTGTTTTTGCAGATTGGAAGGTCAAAAAGAATATGGACAAATGTCAACTCAGGCAGGAGAAATGGATATCTCCCCTTTTTTGCTTCCAGGTAGAAACCAAGCTTTGCTTTTCCTGCAAAACTTGAAATGAACTGTGTCTTCCTTTCCCATGCTTCACGCCCCTTTCCTTTGGTGTTTCTTAAAAGAGCACTTTTATGTTCTTTGCTGAACCTCAGTAAGATCTTCCCCCCCCTTGCCTATTAGCAAGTGGCACAATCTTTATTTATTTATACTGCCGTCTGCTTTTATACTTGTTTTTTACTGGGGTTTTTTTTTTTTTTTTAATTTTTCCAAATTTATCTATAAACATTTAAGGGGTTCTTTTGAAAAGGGAGGTGTGTATTGCTTTGTGTATACTTGAATAGGAAAAACTAGACTGTGTGTGCATAAAACAACTTTCAGTGCTCTTTGATGTTAATTTTCTGTTCTGTTATCCTGTTTTGTTTTATTTTACAAAGTGAATTGCCCACCAGTGACATATTCAATAGCATAACATGCTCCAGTCCTGCAGGGGTCCAGTCTTTTGCTAATAAAATATAGAAATTTATTTTTCTCAACAAAACATGCTGGCCCAGAGCCAGCTAAAGTTAGCAATGGCTAAGATTCAAAGTACAGTCAATTCTCTTTATCTGCTAGGACAGGGGTATTCAAACTTTTTGGCATGAGGGCCTCATCATCTCTCTGACACTGTGTCGGGGGCTGGGAAAAAAGTATTAATTTTCATTTCAAATTTGAATAAATTTACATAAATTAATATATTAGAGATGGAACTTGTATGAATGAATGAAAGTCTTGCAGTAGCTCAAGGCCTATAAAAGGCCTTGCACAAAGAAAGGCCGGCCTTTGCTGCCACTGCTGCATCTCAGATGTGAAACAGCAAGCAGTGGAGGGAGCCCTCATCCCACAGCTCTCAGGAGAGGTCAAACAGTTGGCCGTCACGCTGAGAGCAGTTGCATCAGGCCAGCACGGGCTCCAGCAAGTATCTGGAAGGCCAGAGGCTCATTGGAGACTGGGAGCTCCCTGAGGGCCAGATTGGGAGTCTTCGAGGGCCACAAGTGGCCCTAGGGCCAGGGTTTGGGCACCCCTGCGCTAGGGTTAGGTTCCTGAAAAACTTAGTGCGTACCAAATTAGCGGATACTGAATTGTTGAACTTATGAAGAAAATGGGGTTTAGTTCCAGGGGCCTTTCTTTATCTCTATGAACTTTATGAACCTGAATCTTAACTTGAAGTCTAGCAAGGGCTCATCAACATCTCCAACATCTGCTGCTTCCTCCTCCATGCTGGATATCATGTGACTCGTTGAAGGTTGCTGGCCCAATGACAAGGCCTTAGAGTTCAGCAGTGGGGAGGGGGTTGCTTCGCATCTCCACCTGTCACTTGGTTCCTTCCCTTGGCTTGACCCAGCCCCAGAGCAGCCCTCTGGTAACCTTCCAGAGTCCCCTCATCATTAGCCTCTTATCACCAGAGTTGTGAAGGTTCAGCTGAAGTCCCCAAGACAGTGGGACAATTATGAAAGCAGACACAGGCCAATACCAATGCTCACTTGAATCAGAAAATTGACCCAATCCAGAGAACATTCTAAAACATGAGGTGTATAATTGGCTGGACATGATTACTGCAGCCCCCTCCCATGTCAGTCATCTACTGTATAGTTGGCTCTTCCCCCCCCCCACGCAGCACTGATGCTGCCTTCTGCTCATGAGAACACTGTCTCTTCTCTTCCTCCACTTCTGCAACCTCTCTCACCCCTGCCCACCTGCCTGTATAGCTGCTTTGAGACCCCCCCCCCCACCCAGAGTGCTCTGGCACAGTATTAACAGATAACAAGAAGTAGGTAGCAATTCTGCCCTTTGCAGATAAGTGAATGTATCTATTTATAAGTGAATTTATCGAAGATAGCTAATCTTTGCATAAAGACAACTGACTGTACTGTGTCAGCAAATGTGCTTTTAAGATGTTTCAAGAATCAGCTGCTCTTTTTTGTGGGAAAAAACCCACAGGGGCCCCAATACTGATCAGCACCACGTTGGGTGGGGAGGTTGACTTTCTCCCCAGGCGCTGTATTCCTCTTGAAAATACCTCCCCTCTCCCTATCTTAAACTACTTTTTAAAATCATGAACTTGCAGCAAGTAGCCACTTTGGGGCAAAAAAGCAGGAAAAAAGCCATTTTCAGCAGGAAAGTAGTATGTGAGGAGTTTACCATTCCCCCACCCCCAGGCTTACACATCATGTCCCAAATCAGGATAGGAGCCTTCTGTGGCTGCTTTTTGGTGGTGATGGTGGGAGAGTAATACACCCCTGTTGATTGCAAGTTATGTTAGATGGGTGGCTTTGCTAGTGAATGAAATGCACTGAAATATTAAATGCTGATGCTGTATACTCTCATTTGTAATATATCAGAACCAATATCCCATTCTTTTCTTGAAAAACTTCTCAAGGAAAATAAAGACCTGAAGGTTTATAATACTTTAAAAAAATGGGTTCTTCTGTATCTTTAATGCTGCCCACTAGATGGCAATCATTTAAAAAGAATTTATGTTCTGCTCAGGTGGCAGTAATGGTATTCTCTCTCACACACACACACTCACTCACACCAGTTATCTCCTCTATCCAGGAGACAAAGGGCCCAATCCTATCCAATTTTCCAGCACCCATTCAGCTGCAATGCAGCCCCAAGTTAAGGGAACAGATGTTCCCATACCTCGAGGAGGCTAACTACTGCCCCACCGCAAGATGCCGTGCATGCCCTATTGGCACAATTGCACCGGTGTTGGGAAATTGGATAGGATTGGGCCCAAAGTTGATTGGGTGGATGAGGTATTTAATGTATAAGTTTGCATTGGCCAACAACCTGATTACAGAATGGAAAGCAGACTTTGGGAAGAGTTGGATGAAAGCACTTTCTGTACTTTGTTGCAGCTGATTTTTAAATGCAATATATTGCTGAATTAGCTTAGACTCCTCGCAGCAAGCACATCGCTGTGTTTTGTATCCCAAAAAGTGATTGCTGCCTGAAAAGGTCCTCAAAGGGGGGTCATGCTGACTTTAGGTCATTAAAGAAATTAATGTTAACTAGCCTGTCATCTTCTTGGTTGTCTCTTCTACCCTTCCCACTTGGTTCTCTCTGGCTGTCTCCATCCTTCACTCTCTGGCTCTCAGACACTGGAGTATGATGAGTGTCAATACCTGAGTAAAGTTTCATAGCCTTGCATCTGATAAGACAAGAAGGCTGTTCACATATTACACTGTAGCTGGGTATATCTGTGTCCCTGAGTACAAGCACTGTTAGTAGGTACCTGGGCACATTCTTTCAATGCAAGTAAAGTTTGTGTATATTACATGGATTGCTGATCTGTAAAATAAACCCAGGCATAATCAGCCCCATAGATATACTGTATGTTCCAGGCTACAACATAAAATGTTTTCCTGGCTCTACTATTCTTTTGAGACAGAGTGAAGATGTGCTCTGTCAAACAGTCACTGGAAAAGATGCCATACTGGGGTGAAGATGGACAATTGCTTCTCTTGGCTAAATATACAGGCCAACACACATTTTGCTTCCTTAAACGTTACACCAATTCCTGGGTATATCTGGGGTGCTGATTCAAAAAATGGCATCCATTTTGACCTATCATGTCTAGTTTTGGAGATATGGCATAGCCTCTTCAGTGAAAGATTCAAGCAGCTTCCTCATGAGGAAGCTGCTTGAACCATTCACTAATGAGGCTATACTATATCTCCAAAACTAGTCATGATAGGTCAAAACAGATGTCATTTTTTGAATCGGCACCCCAAATTCATATCAAACCACCATAAAGTTTGGGAAAAACTTTTCTGACCCTCAATTTTGTAGGCAGGTGATATCAGAGGATACCACTTTGAAAGGTGCCTCTTTGCCCAGTTAGCAGGGGTAACTAACTGCCAGTTGCATCTTCACCCAAAGCACTAATCTGCATTGCAATATGTAGTCATTCACAGATTTGTTTTTTCTGAGTGTTAAGAGAGTCATTCATTCAACCATTTTTAAGGCTCACTACCACAATTTTTCTCTTAAGCTTCTCTTGGAACTTGATTTCTTTACTTTTGTACAAAGACAGAGGTACAATAGCCTTGGCTTTTGCGAAAAAGATACACTACCTACCTACAGTGTGTGTGTGTGTGTGTGAGAGAGAGAGAGAAATATAAAATACGGTATAAACCAAACTACAGTTGATAGAGCAATTAAGCAAAAACAAGGCATCACGGCAGGCTTGTGCCTGTTCTGTAGAACAGTGGTGGTCTGAAATAAAGGACATGTATTAAATTCTCTGAAGCCATGCATCCCAATTCCAAAGGAGCTCTACCTGCAGAAACAAGCTTCTAATTGTACACCTAGTGAGGATGCAATGCGCTCTGGCTGCACATCTACACTGCAGTTGTCATTTGGGCCCCATTGAACTGGCTGGATGCATCTTTTGATGAAAGGGCACATCTTCATCTGGGCTCACCACTTGGTGCCAGCAGCTAGAGCTGTATTGAGGTGTCCTGCTGCTTTAAGAGTCAGGGAGTTCTGCCAACCCTAGTAACATTGGTAAAATAAATTGCCGTAGTTATGATACACTTCTAAACAGTTGCTGCCTCAGTGCAAATATGCTGGACTCACAAATACAATGCAAAACCCTTCCCTGCAGGACTGCTTCACTATAAAAGTGCTGGCAGGAACCAATGACCCTGGAAGTAGGCCTCCTGCAGCAGAGTTCCGCAAACACCGTAATTCCATTATGGACAACAGAGCGCCAGCAAAATCAAGTGACATGAAAAGTGATCATAGGTGCATTGCTACACTGTATTTCACCACAGCAAATGATGCTGGGGTAAAATTGGGCAATTCATCCACGCAGCCTAAGCCAGTGATTTTCAATCTTTTTCACCTCATGGCATGCTGAGAAGGTGCTAAAATTGTCAAGGCACACCATCCTTTTTTTGACAATTGACAAGGCACACTGCACAGCTGCCCTGGGGCTCAACCCCCCCCCCCGAACGGCCCTATTAATATATGACCCTTCCCCAAACTCCTACAGCTCACCTGGAAACCATTCACAGCACACAAATGTGCCACAGCACAGAGGCTGAAAATCGCTGTCCTAAGCTAAGAAGTCACCAAGAGTTTAGATTCTTCAAAGTAGTAAGTCCCTCACCCCACTTAGGGTTTTTTTCATATTCACAGCTGGAGTTGTGAATACATCATTGTCAAGGGAGCTCAGAGAGCAACTGGTGACATCAGAGATCCCTCATTCAGACACATAAGAAAACCTGAAATGCATTTGCCCTTTGAAGGTCTGGACCCCTGAAAAATTCTCCTTACCCTGGACTGTGCGTGCAAATAGAAAGGAGCCAAAAAGGTAGATTTTGGAAAGCCCCCCGGCATCACCAACATTTTGTAAAAAGACTAATTGCCAAGTACCATATGCACGTGGGACCATTAGTAATTCCGTAGCTATGCAAATTAAAACAGTGATGTATGATTTATAGCTTTAATAATGTTCTGAAGGCTCTTAAATTTTAATCACTTGCAACATCCTTTTTAATATTCAATTACTTTATTAACTAATTAGGTCACTTGCTGAAAAAGCACATAAGGTTGGTGCTATTTTAATACAGCTGAGCCTCACAAAATACCTTTGAAATGGCGTGAATGGTTTATTTATTTTAAGCAGATCATTAAGATGCTATCATTAATAAACCAATTACAGGGGAAATGCGAGACACCAAATTGCAACTGCTGAGGCCAGAGGCTTAGCCACGATAGACACAATTGCTCATGTGCAAGACTCAGAGGCTCCTGGATAAAGAGGATTACCATCAGTATCTTCACCCTGGGTTTCTGCAACCCCAGGACCCGAGGGTTACAGATTCCCCCATTAGTGTTTTTCAAAACCATGGGCATTGGCCAGAAGAGCTTTTTATCGACTAGATCAGGTGTCTCCAAACCCCAGCCTGGGGTACAGATGCGGCAAGCCTCTATCTGGCCCATGGCCCACCTCTGGTCCCCTGAGAGCTTCTTGTCCCCTGAGAGCCTCTGTGTCACTTAACTGAACATGACGGGAGCTGTGCTCTGGTTGCGTCCAAAGGATGTTCTGAGGACCTGGGAGCTGGCCCTCAGAATGCCTTTTAAAGGCCTAAATACATCACCTCCTGGTTTTCAAAAAAAACCCCAGAAGTGAAGGTCTTAGAAGGCTTTCTGAGGGTTGGGGATGCCTCCTAAGCCCTCAGAACATGTTCCAGCTGTTTGCTGTGATATGTTGGTTCTGAGGTATTTACTCCTGTATATTTCAGTAAGTTGCTTGGTAGTGGGGTCCATTTGAGTATGTGCTTTATTTCTGTGGTGTATGTTGGTGCTTTGAGAAATCTTGGAAATTTGAGCTCATTCATTCATTCATTCATTCATTCATTCATTCATCTAAGTTCCATCTCTAATGCACTTATTTAAATTTTATATTTAAAATTCATAATTTTTCTATCTCTATATTTCTTTATCTCTATAAAAAATTCTATATTTTTCTATCTATCTCTCATGCATTTGTTTAAATTTTATATTTAAAATTCATTATTCTTCTGGCCCTCGACACTGTGCCAGATATTTGATGCGGCTCTCTGGTGGAAAAGTATGGAGACCCCTGGACTAGATAGCTCTGGCTGCTTCCAGGAGAACAAGGATATGGTCACTATCATTCATGAACAGGTAACCTGAAAGATTAATTACCACTAGGAACTATATACAGAAATCTCCTGAAAGTTAGGTTGGAAGCAGAAAATGGTGTAAAATGTTCCTGCTTGCCTGGTGGTGGTGGTTGTTATGGGGCTTATTAAAAGCATTTGTGAACAGATGTTTTGTCTTAAGAACCCTGCTGCACCAAGCTATCTAATCCAGTATCTTATTTCCAACAGTAGCAAACCAGATGCCTTTGAAAGCCCAACAACATGGTATAAAGACGACAGTTTGCCCACTATTGTTTGTCCTTAGCATCTGATTATCAAAGGTATACTGCCAATAAATGTGGAGGTTCTATACCACTGGTTGGCAACCTTCAGTCTCGAAAGACTATGGTATAAGCCTACAGCACCCGGTATTCCCAGGCGGTCTCCCAATATACCACTGTGAGACATGGATAGGTGTATTCCCTTATAACAGGACTAATCTTTTTAAAATACCATTAAGAAGGTGGGTGGTCTTGTGGGTGGTCTCTTCACACATGGGCACAGCGTAGTGCGCTAAGGATTGTTCATAAAGTTCTATGCGTTTTGAGCCAGCATGTCTTAGGGAACACAGGGATCCCCTTCATGTACTAAGATCTATAGCAGACACTTTGTTTTGAGGACAAAATTGGAGGGGGAGTAGCTTGATCACCACTAGGAGCGACATTGAGGAAAGGGGGGGATGAAAATGCAATCAATATGCTAACAGTCTTAACAATTAACTAAACCCTCTTCCTGGCGATGCAGCCATGCCAAAACAGCTCATGCTGCATCCTACAGGGGAAGGCAGACCAAAGGCCTCCTCAAAATAAAGGAATTTTGGTCCCTTACCTTGGGACAAGCCTCCATTACCCCAGTGCAGCCATTTTCAACCACTCTGCCATGGGACACTGGTGTGCCACGAATGGTCTGGTGTGCAGTGAGAGTTTGGGGGAGGATCATTTGTTAATAGGGCCAATGGGGATGTGAACTCCCCACCAACAGCATGGTGTGCCTTGTCAATTGTCAAAAAACCGACGGTGTGCCTTGACAATTTTAGTACCTTGTCAGTGTGCCATGAGATGAAAAAGGTTGAAAATCACTGCCCCAGTGGGTCTTCTCGGGTCTGCACCAGCCTTTTTGTAGGTGCAGAACTGAGGAGAGTAAGGGAAAGGGAGGGAGAGAGGGATAGGATCCTGGCACATGACGGTGTTGCCAGGCTCCAACTCCTCAATTTCCTGTTCCTCCCACTGCCCTCCCCTTGTGCTGGCTTACCCGAGGTTCTGAAGCAGTGGGCCTCTGACATCATCACCATTTGTGACAGAGTACCTTTTCCAGACAGAGAAATCCACTTCTAGCACATGGCTGACTGGAAAAGGCACACAGTGGGACATCCCTGCAGCATTTAGCAGCTGAACTTGCACAGGAACTTCTGGGAAGTTCAAAGTATCCAAAAATATAGAAAATGGGCAAAAATAGGGGGGGGGAAATAGGGGGGTTCATCACACAACCACACATACTTTATCTTCATAGTGCCCTCATTTATTACCAATATCATTGTTTTTTCCTTTAGCGAGACAAAAGTTTGGATTTGTTTGTTGTCATGCTGTAAAGCATCAAGTTCAACTGCAGTCAGGCTCCCAATTGCAGTTGTCATATGAAGACACAAAGGAGTTTAAATATGCATGATAGTCTGAAGGGAGCCATAGCACAAATGTTTAAATGAATATATTCAGTTCTGAGGGAGCATGCACTAACCACACCCTCATTCTGCATTACCACATGTCTATATCCATGCAAGTATTGCACTTCTTTCAATTGGTCAGGTGCATTTCTTGGGGTGCAGAAACCAGCATAGGCAGGGAAAGGAATTTGTCAAAATCAGCAGGAGGGGAGATTTTGGTTGCATGCCAGGAAGAAATGCTTAGCGGTAAGAGCAATTCAGCAATGGACCGGATTACTGAGGGACATGGTGGGGTCTCCCTTGCTGGAGGTCTTCAAGCAGCAGCTTGCCAGGCACCTTTAAGAGATGCTCTAAAGACGATATTCCTGCTTCAGCAGGGATTTGGTTTAGATGGCCTTGAAATCTAGACTTCAGTTCTATGATGCTATAGGCACATCACCATACCCCTTTTATGCTGGTGCTAAAAACAGAGCTTCACTTCTACTCCAGATATTTTTAACAGCTATCATTTTGCTCTTCTGCATGCAATCTGTTAATGTACCCAGATTTCAGTGCCATCTCATCAACATGCTGTCTGTTTGGCAACCTTCAGTCTCAAAAGACTATGGTACAAGCCTATAGCACCCGGTATTCCCAGGCAGTCTCCCATCCAAGTACTAAGCAGGCCTGACCCTGCTTAGCTTCCAAGATCAGATGAGATCAGGCATGTGCAAGTAACATGCTGTCTGTGCTTTGTGCATCTGCTGCCTGCTGAGTATACACAGATATCTCAAAATACCTTTCACTATAGAAGCCCTTTCGGATGTCTGCTTAGAAAACTCTGAAGCGAGTAGAAGCAATAATTCAACATCAGTGTGAACTTGCAGGAGAGCTGGAAGCAGGAAAGGGAAACTAGTGATAATGGGAAGGCCGACCCATCCATGAGGCTAGCTGAGGAAGTTGCTTCAGGAAGCAGATTGGCAAGTGGCATCCACCTTGGTCTGCTCCTCTTCCCGCTCTCTGACTTGGAAAAGGAAAAGGGGACTCCAGCAAAAGAGGAAGTGTGGAGGAGGGAAGGGGGGGGGCTAGAGTGTTGGAAAGTGGGAAGAGGCGAGGCTGGCGCATCATCAAAGTGAGGGGGGCAGCATTTGGAACTCTGCCTCATGCATCAGGAGGTCTTGGGCCAAACCTGGAAGTGGTATTCCTCAACTGTGTGCTGAAGCAAGGGAATGGTTCATAACCCTGGTTCACATAGACTGGCAAACTCAGCCCTGCTACAAATATAAAATGTGCTTTGCCGCTGTTGTGTTATGGTGAAAGATTCCCAGTTCGACTGTTTAAAAAAGCTAGCAAAACCTTCTTCAGTAGCCAGCAATTGCCAATTTGGGGATAAAAATCTGTTGTCAGATTTCAGAACACATTGCCCAAAGCATCGCTATTCAATGATTTAACATCAAATATTTATTTGTGTATGATAAATAGCTTTGTGGCACTGGGCAGATTTCAGCAAAACTCAGTGACAAGCAGGGGACAGCCACAGCCTAAGGGCTTGTACAAGTGTTTCTGGTGTAGTACACAATACCTGCAGTTTCAAAACCAGGGGGCATTGTAGCTCCTGGAGTTCAGAGAACTGGTGATTATCCACACTCTGCACAGTAGCATGACATGACTTCGGTTCCTAGTCTGCTCTGTAGCTGAGGCTTGGTTACAGTGTCAATGAGACATTACAATCAAAGGGGCAGTGAGGTGGGGAGAATCAGACTAAGAACACACTCTTAAAAGTTTAAACATTTGGCAACTAAGCCAAGCCATTTGTAATTTGCAGCAGAGAAAACAACAGAAGGAGAAAGTGCTTATTTTACCCACTGCCATTCCCCCCTCCCCACCTTCCTGCAGTTGTTTTGCCCTCAGCCAATCAGGTTCTAGCTTCTGTTTGGGATGAAGGTGATGGGAGGATTAGAGGATTATCCCAACTTGTCTTCAGTTTGTTTTTGGGTTTATGTTGATTTAGTGTTTTGAATTGTTCACTGCTCTGGTTGGTTGTTTGGTTTTTAACTGAACAGTGGTATGCAAATAACACAGTGTTTCTCAAACTGTGGGTTGGGACCCACTAGGTGGGTCGCAAACCAATTTCAGGTGGGTCCCCATTCATTTCAATATTTTATTTTTAATATATCAGAATTGATGCTATCTTGGTATGTGACTGAATTTGGGGAAATGTTATAGATCTGTACTTTTAACAGGCTACTCTGGATATGCTGTTAACAATGATAGTCAACAGGGCTAACTCCTGGGTGTGTGTCAGTAGGATTGCAGCCTAGGATTGTTAAAATTTTTCCTGCTTGATGATGTCACTCCCAGTCATGACATCACTTCTGGTGGGTCCTGACAATTATTCTAACAAGTGAGTCCCAGTGCTAAAAGTGTGAGAACCACTGAAACACTTTTGGAAGAAAAATAGAGATAACTTTCCGCATCTACTAAATTGTGTTATCATTAACACTGGTGAGCAAGGCTGGCCCAGATTTCTATGAGGCCAACTGAAGTGGTCCCCTCACAGCTCAATCCTATGCATGTCTACTCAGAAGTTAGTCCCATTAGAGTCAATGGGACTTACTCCCAGGTAAGTGTGCATAGGACTGCAGCCTCAGTCAAGCAGTTTGGTGGGAGCTGCCCATCTCAGTCCATCTACACTGCTCCCCCTCCTCCCTCCACTATCTGGATTGGAAAAGGAAGAGGTGGACAGAGACAGAGGAAATGCAGAGGAGAGTGCTGAGCTAGAACATTGGAACGTGGAAGAAGCAGGGGCCACATTTGGCATGCTGTCTCAGGCATCCCAAGGTCTTGGGCCTGCTGGTGAGTGACAGAAGTGCTGTAGACAGGAGTGTAGCATAAACTACCTCTACACTGGTTACTTAGGTATCACATATAAGGGAACTAAAAATTTTAAAACCAAAGAGGCTGTACTGTAGCCTGCAAATGAGTGAATGAACAGGCCTTATGCAGCATTCTATGTCCCTGCCAGGGATGGGCACGCGTGACTCGTAGACTTGACTTGAGCCGTGAAAACACACGTTTCCTGAGATTTATGGGAACTTGAGTCACTCGCAACTCTGGGCTCTGACCGGAAAATAGTCATGATGCATATAAACGCAAGTCATGAAGATGTGTCATTTTGGACCTGCGTCTCGGCTTCACGTGTACGCATGCTTGCTCATTATTTTTTTGCTGCTTCCACATTGCCCTGAAAGGCCACATGGGTGATCTAGAAGCTGGCATCCACATGAGGAGCAGACTTGTGGGAGGAGGATAGGTTGGCTCCAGGGGGAGGGGGCTGGGGGGTGGCAGGGAGGCTGCATGAGTCTGGGGGGAAGGAACAGAAGAAGGCAGGGAAGTCAGGACATGGTGGTGGTGGTGGAGAGAGCAGGCTCTCTTGTCCATCTTGGAAGGAATGGTCAATTGATTAGTAAAATGGATGGCCTAATTTTTTTCTCTGGATGAGAGAAGGGAGAAGGAGCCCAATGGAGAGGGGGAGGAATCTTGCAATAGGAAAATCATGCCTGGAGAGCTAAGGAGGCAAGCAAAGTAGGGGCGGACGCGTTTCTTTGCAATGGAAGACGAATGCCTTCCAAAATTGTGGTTTATTTGAAGTGAAGGACTTCAGTATATTGCTGATGGCAGATGGGATGGGAGCATCAGGGCTGTGTGAAATGAGAACTCTACACACACACATATCCCGCCAGCACCTCTGTTTATTCTGTGGAGCTGCACCTGCCTTGTGGCTCCTTTCAGAAAAGTCTCAGACTCGAGTCAAAATGACTCTAAAAACGGCTTAGGAAGCATCTTGATGGCCACCTGTTATGACACAGTGAGCAAGCTGAGGGGGGCAGAGACTCACGATTTGTCATTGTGGCTCTGCCACATACCTGGTCCCTGCCCTCAACTCTATTCTGCGCTGCACATCACCGTAGCTGTGCCTTGCCTGCTTCCTTACATCATTTCCCTGCGCAATCTTGATTGGGTGCCACATGACTGCTGCCAATCATGGGCAGAATTTTCTTGCTTGTCCTGGCCTCTACACTGGACATTTGGCACTTAAAATGACAGGGAGAAGTCATGTGTCAAAAGTGCTGGATGGCGTAGTGGAGAAAGTTACTGTACTTGGTTTTTTAAATTTCTGTCCTGCTCTGTTGTGCAAAAGCTTTTTCACAGTAGTTAACAAAATAGATTGAAACAAAAATACAGACAAACAACCAAAAGGGCAGAAAGATGATAAAAGCCAGTTTTAAAAACAGTCATGAAACAAACAACAGTATTTTAAAAGCCTGGGCTCAACCAGACATGTTCAAGTGGCACCAGAAAGACACCAGGCTTGGTGCCAGGCAAGTCATCCTGGTGAGGTCATTCCAGAGCTGGAGCACCACAACTGAAAATGTCCTCTTGTAGAGGTGAGGCACCAAATTTTTGAAGCTGTTGAAACCTAAGAGGACCTCCAAGGAAGAAAAGAATAGAAGGGCAGGTTGACGTGGGAGACAGTCTGTCCTTGAGGTAATTTGATTCAAAGTTGTTTAGGATGTTATAATTTTAAAAGTGAAACCTCAAATCACACCTGGAAATGGAAACTGGGACCTCTCAGTGGGGTCATTTTATTAAGACAACTTTTAGTTTGTCAAATTGGACGCCAGCAAGGGCTGGGCTCTCCTACACTCTCCCCTTCCACCCCCCCCCCACATAAGATGTCAGAGGGATCATTTAGAGAACCATATAAAACTACATAAGACTACATATACTTTTGTCATGATGAATTAGTACTTGTGTGGCCTTACACCAGGGGTGCCCAAACCCCGGCCCGGGGGCCACTTGCGGCCCTTGGAGACTCCCAATCCGGCCCGCGGGGAGCCCCCAGTCTCCAATGAGCCTCTGGCCCTCCAGAGATTTCCTGGAACCCATGCTGTCCCAATGCAACTACTCTCAGCGTGAGGATGACTGTTCAACCTCTCACCTGAGCTGTGGGACGAGGGCTCCCTCCACTACTTGCTGTTTCATATCTGTGATGCAGCAGTGGCAGTGAAGGAAAGGCTGGCCTTGCTTTGTGCAAGGCCTTTTATAGACCTTGAGCTACTGCAAGACCATCAATCATTTGTATAATTTCCATCTCTAATATATTCACTTATGTAAATTTATTCAAATTTTAAATGTAAACTAATTCTTTTTTTCCCCGGCCCCCGACACAGTGTCAGAGAGATGATGTGGCCCTCCTGCCAAAATGTTTGGACACCCCTGCCTTACACCAATTAACATTTTGCTAAAGGTAGGGGATAGCATAGTGATAGCATAGCCTTACCTTTTTCATGTAAATCCCAAGTTTGCACCCAAACTACACAAGATGTAAAGAGGTTGATTGATCTGTTTTGGTCCATACACAGCTCCTCCTCTTCAAGGCAGTTGTGGATAGCTGGTCTGATTTGAATCTTACTGGGCTGGAATCATGAAAAGCAGCAACAACTAAAAAAAAGAGCTGCACCGAATTGTGTGTGTGTTGGCAACCTTCAGTCTCGAAAGACTATGGTATCGCGCTCTGAAAGGTGGTTCTGGCACAGCGTCTAGTGTGGCTGAAAAGGCCGATTCAGGAGTGACAGTCCCTTCCACACCGGGAGCAAGAGCAGTCTGTCCCTGGTCTGTCTCCCTGGCTATGGGCCTTTCCTTCTTTGCCTCAGACTGTTGGCCAAGTGTCTCTTCAAACTGGGAAAGGCCATGCTGCACAGCCTGCCTCCAAGCGGGCTGCTCAGAGGCCAGGGTTTCCCACTTGTTGAGGTCCACTCCTAAGGCCTTCAGATCCCTCTTGCAGATGTCCTTGTATCGCAGCTGTGGTCTACCTGTAGGGCGCTTTCCTTGCACGAGTTCTCCATAGAGGAGATCCTTTGGGATCAGGCCACCATCCATTCTCACAACATGACCGAGCCAACGCAGGCATCTGTTTCAGCAGTGCATACATGGTAGGGATTTCAGCTCGTTCCAGGACTATGTTGTTTGGAACTTTGTCCTGCCAAAGGATGCACTGAATTATGAAGGTAGTAAATAAATATGCATGACCAGAGACTATGGAATTGGCTACATAGCACTAGGATCAGGGTGTTCAAGAAGATGGCACAAGATGGAATGAGGGATTATTTGTATAATTCTTCCTACAAATGTGCCATGTCCACATGGGGTTCTAAGAATGAAACCTGCAGTTCCTTTTCTCATGGACACAAAACTTGTGTCAGCCACTATAATTATCTTCCCAATCATTTGCACTGGGGAATTCAACAGTGTTGCTTATGAGTTTGCACCAGTAAAATTTGCCCCTTGCTAACTGGGCAAAAAGGCAGCTTATAATAGTGTCTTCTTATGTTTAGCAGCACGAGAGCAAGACTTGGTCTTCACCTCAGCATGGCGCCTTTGCCAGTGGTTGTTGCTGGCATCTCTTTTGCCTCTTTTTTAGATTGTCAGCTCTTTGGGGACAGGGAACTAATGATTTATTTAACTAAGGAAATCGTGTTGTGATCTACTTTTGGTTGAAAAGTGGTGTGTAAATAGTCTTAATAAAACAATCATCCCCAGCTTTCCAGAATGCAGAGCAATGTTTCGGTTGTGCCAAGAGGAATATCAAGGAGACAAGGATGCCAGCCCCCAGCATGCAGCTGGGCATCAGGACATGTGAAGGGAACAAAATGCAACAAATGCCATGCCATCACTCCCTATGGCTTACCATGAAGGGAAAATGGAACTTTGTTTGCAGACACAAAGACACAGGGACTAAACAGTTGATTGTTAACCTCGCCAGCCCAATTCATTGTGACAGTGACACTTCACAGCACATTGCATCCAATCTCATTTGAAGCTGACGAGGATTGTTTCTGCTTTATATCTATTGGTTTATTAATGGACTACAGCCTCTTAAGCAGATGCATATTCATTAGGTAGCCAGCTGTTCAGAGGTTCCCAGATGTCGAATGTAGCTTTGTCTTAGAGTGTTTTTCTTTCTTTCTTTTTTTTTAAAAAGCTCCTTATGAAACCAAGTAATTGAGGACCTATTAAAAGAGCCAGTTAATTACTAAACTGGTACCTTATGGCATCCAATTTTTTTTTTGCCCCTTTTTATGATTTCCATCATAAAAGCTTCTAAGGGCTATATATATATATATATTTTGACACTTAACCAGATGATAGAATTTTAGCTATTCAAGTACCAGTAACTCAGATAGTTGGGAGCTTAGCTATACACTACAGATCTAGCACAGTGTAAGAGACCATTCTAACTCTATGGGCATGTAAGATTTGCCCTAATAACCTGGGAAGAGAAACACAGTATAAGCAAACCGCTTTATCACTTTTCCCATTGTAATTTACAATGTCACTTAAATAAGGTCAGAAAAATCTTAATATGAATATAACTTCTACTTCATGCAAGAATAACGCATGAAGTGACCAAGTGTACGAGGAGTGGGATTCATGACCTTAGTATAAACATTTCATTCACCAAAGGCTTGTTTACACGGTGTCTGCTACCTCTGAGGAATGCTGAACTCCTCCTCGAAGCAGACATGCCTGCAGCTTCATGGCAAGCAAAACTGTACACGGAGCATCGCCGTGATGGGAACTTGCTAGACTAATAGCCCTGTGCTGCTTGCTTCCGGACGTGCACCAAACCAAAAGCTGGAGCTGCTCAGGTGGAAGGGAAACTGTGAACATGACTTTAGATACCATGGGTGAAAAGCATGGCTCTAGTCTACAGTACAATAAGTAAAATAAAATCAATTAATGGTTCACTGATTTGCTCCATCGAAGGCATCAATTTTCAACCTTTTTCATCACGTGGCACACTGACAAGGCACTAAAATTATCAAGGCAAACCATCAGTTTCTTGACAATTGACAAGCACACTGCACTGACAGCAGGGGCCTGCATCTCCCAGTGGCCCTACTAACAAATGATCCTCCCCCAAACTTCCGCGGCACACCTGCAGACCATCCATGGCATACCAGTGAGCCACAGCAGTGGTTGAAAATGGCTGATCTAAGGATTTTATTTTAGTGTTTTTTATTGGGGGGGGGGGGAACGGCAATGGTGTGTTCTAATGTAGTACATGGAAGCTTCTATTTCAGGACTAGGAGCCTCTTTTTTAGAAAAGGGAAATTTCTGATTTCAAAAAACAAAACAAAAAACCCACACTCTAGTGGAGGGTGCTCCACTCTTCCCACAAATCATAGGGCTCCAAGCTTCAGTTTTTGGCCTGCCCAGGCATAAGTCTCTCCCACTCAGGGTGAATTATTCTGGAACACTATAACCTTTATGCTCTGGTAATGCAGAAACAAATCTCCCTTTACAACTGTGACCCTTGTGCATGAGATGGTACTTTAAGAGGGATCAGTGGTGACAAGTTATTTAAGGAAGATGGTCATTTTACACAGGTAAAAGCTTCTGAACTTAAAAACAACTTATACCACATGCATTCTGGACACCAACAATTCTATAGATATTTGAATATGGATCCCTCTGGTCTTGTCGGAAATCCCATGTGTTGGTTATGAGGAAAACCACAAATTCTCTATTTGTTTGAAATTACACCTTGGATATATAGTAGCCCATCTAACAAGGCTGGCTACAATCCTGCTCAAAACAGTAGGAGACACAGGGTGTCATGTATAACCTAAAATTATAATAAAAAAATAAAACAGCATCATCAAGTCCTGAAATTGGGTACAGGATTACTAAATCTTGTGAACAGGGTATTTAAGAGGTCTTTTCTAGTGGTCGCTGCCCTCCTATGCCATTGCAAGGGTTTCCTTCTTAGATGAGACATCCAGAATAAGCCTCTGTCTGCAGGTTGGGAAACCATAGCTTAGCTATTGCACAGTCCTAGTATTTTTATTTGTAACCTCTGAATGTCCAAATCTTACCCATATCCCACATCTGAAGACATACAGCTATTTTTAGACCCATTGATGCATTAGTAATCCCACTGAGCTCAATGGAATCTACTTGCAAGTACAAAGAAGACTAATGTCTTAATCATTTGACAAATTAAAATGAGGAAAAATACCAATGACCTACATTCCACAAAGAAAACTGCAAAATCAGTTTGGGTCTAAATGGATACCTTCACAAAGAAGTCATTTGCATTTTGTCCCTTACAACTTGCTGACAGGAAAGTGGATTATACTTTGGTGTAGATTTCATGATGGAACTAAACAGGATCAGGCCCTGATACATTTAAAGTAAAGCAACTTAACCTAGTGACATCTTTTTTAGAGCAGTAGAAAGATAAATATTTGGTTTCCCAAATAAAGCTTTGGATCTTGTACAAATGAAACTCATTTTAGAAAAAAAATTCTTTCTCTGGCTACATAAAAATCAGTATTTTCATCAGAACCAGGAAGAGATTAGTATGAACTTTTTTGTTGCTGCTGCAGTCATCAATGAAAGTTTGTTGGAGTGTCATGGAGAGCAAAAAGCCTGAGAGAACATAAAGTGGTTTTAAGCATTTGTTACTGTTTTTGTTGATAGCACCTTGAGTACAGGATGCCTGCTTACATTACGCTAAGCCTTCATTGATAAATCCCTCCCCCCTCCTTACAAGAAGTGTCAGGATCCCCTTTGCAAATGTATTGAGATGAAACAGATGCTGTCATAAATACTCTTGTTCAGCAACAGATGCAGTTTCTGTTTTGCAGAACGCACGGAGTGCTCAGGTTATCAGCATGCCCACACCTGTGCAGTTTATTCCTTTGCTAGGCTCTTAGCTTTATGCAATGGCAAAAGAAATGGGTTCTGGAATATTTAACTTGTGTTTACTGACTCAAAGCAGCATTTATATATAAATTCACCATGAAACCCATAATCTGGAAGGAGGCTGTATATAAAACACAGGAACACTTGTTCACTACTAGAAGAACAAACGGTAAGATCCTTTAGATTTTGCGGAGCACTTTAAAAATGAAGCTTACAAATATGTCCTCACAATTATTGCTCTGCTGCCTCCTTACTATAAGAGAGCCACAGTGCTTGTGCTCAAGGTCCGGTGGCACATCCGTGAGACAGTGAGAGAATGCCAGGGTAGGGCTTTCTTGGTGGTGCCCCTCAGTGCTGCAAAACTAGTTGCCCAGCAAAGCCTGCAAGTAATGGCTGTTGCAAGACATTGTTCAGCCCAGCCTTTCTAGACAACTGATGATTGCCTGGTATTTTCTTTGAGCAATGATTGGGTCTTGGATAGTAGATGACAGATTATGGGCTTCATGGTGAACTTATATATAAATGCTGCTTTGAAGCCAGAAAACACAAGTTTTTAAGAACAAAACACATAAAGAAGTTCTGTAGAACTTTTCTTGGGTCAGAAAAATGGTTGGTCCATAAATAAGCAATCAGGGAATTTAGTCTCTTGTGAGCCAGAGCTCCTGTTGTGGAAGAATGGCATACTAGGTTAGGGGCAAATTGAATTCTGGCTTCCAGTCTGGCTTCTAGTCTTCTAGCATTACCTCATACGGAACAGATCTCATTCAAAGGTAGACGCTAGCTAAAGAAGAAAACTATTGTAGCATCAAGATTCAAAATTTGCACCTTGACAATGAAATACCAGCAGGAACTTCAGAAAAGATTTTGATAAAGTTAAACAAAAAGGAGAGGCTAGATTACTGTATCAGAAACATGGATATGTCAGCTATTGGCAACATTCATGCCATCAAATGGCTCTATTTAAATTTGTTATTTTTCTAACAGTATTTAATCAACACAATCTCTCAACAGTATTTTGCCATCACAATGGTAGAAAATTTAAAAAGAGCTGAAACAACATAGGTTACATTTAGAAACAGCTGTACAAAATCATTGCACCCAATACACATGAATAAAAGTAACATGTACAAAAAGTGGGCATCAGATGCACTAATAAATCTTTACTATTCCAAAAATCCAGGAGGGGGAGAATAGATTCTAGAACACTTTCAAAAATTACCATGTTCTGAATAAATATAAACACAATCCTGTACAAAGAAAACTCAACTTCTGCACCAAAAGACAGAATTTGAGCTTCTTTTGGTACAGAAGGAAGTATCAAAACCACACACCCAAGCACTGAACATTGGTACTGAACTCCTTCCCATTCTGGGCTTTGCGACTCTACTGATAGATTTCTGAGCCTGTGGACTAAACAATTAGTGCTAGATTCACAATTTGTCTTTAAAAGTTTGCAACAAACATCTTGCAGTTGTAGTGTGATCACAGACTACCAGACTCCATACAGTCCCTGGCTACGTCATATCATGATTTACTGTCAGCCATGCACTTACCACATCTTTCAAATAAGTCCAACCAACAGGACCACATACGAGGGCATGTTTTGCACCTGTCCATATTAGCTACCCACCATTTCCTGTTTAACTGTGTCTCTCACCACTGAAAAATGAGAAGTTGGTACATAGTGGTCAGGTTTCAAGTGGCATGGGCTGGGCAAGTTCCTATTTCCATTGTCCACCCCTGCTTTCAAGGTGCTGCTTTCTGCCCTCAGCTCTTTGAAAGCAGCAAATCAACATGCAAGATTACCACCATCACCAATCCAGGATGCAGCAATCCAGGCCAGTTTTCAACACTACATGGCCCCAAACAGCTTTGAAAAGCATTCTGGTTTGAAGACAGACACATGCAAATCTCGGCCTTTTATTCTATCCAGACAATACACCCCCCAGACAGTAATGCATTGGTGTAACATTAGGTTTAAAAAAACCGCAACAACGGGTCTGACTTCTCTGTTGCTTCACAAAAACCAGTTTGTTCCCATCTTCTGCAATGATAGATATTCATAACGCTTCTTGCTTCTCAACATCTGTCACAAGCCAGAGTTACGAAGATAATTCCTGCAAAAAGTTCAAGGGTTTCAAACTTGGAGCTGAAGAGAAGGCGATCCATCCCGCTCAGCCTGTAAAGCTTGTCTTGATGACTTTGATGTAACAACACTTGAAAGCTCCTATTCTTTGAAACTAATTTAAACACATTGAATTGTTGAAAGATTAAAAACCGCAGTCAGCTAATTACACTCACTCTCATCTCTTATTCAGCAAATGAATCACTTTTCATTACCACTTAGCTGAAGTACATGAATTTCTGCCTAATTAGAAATGTTGGAGATGGAGCATTAGCAAGGCTGGAGTGGGTCAAGATATCTTGGCTTCTTCATTTTTAATTCCTAACAGTAGAGTCAGATAGGAAAGGCGGGAGATAAAAAGTCATTAAACAATTTTAAATTATTTATAAAAATTACTTTGCCCAAATTATAATTATTTTTTCTTCCCAACCGCTCTCATAAATGTCAGATGGAATGAAAGGAGAAGCAGCCCCAACATTGTTTTTAATGAACACTTTAATGTTATGTATAACAGAACATTATGAATACAATGGAAATAAAGTTTTATCAATTTAATAATAATAATAAAAAATCCAACATAGGAAAGGGGAGGCAATAAAGTTTCATACCTAGAATACTTCTCAATGGCAGCCCTGGCTTTGTGAATACAAACTGAACCTCTGCATTCCAGACTAAAATCATGATTTGTGTGTGAACTTAAATGCAGAATCATAGCAGGAAAAGAAAAGAAAAGCCTTTCATTAATTCCTTTTTCTCATTAATCCATAAAATCTGCTACAGGTTTCCTTTAATAATATATATATATATATATAATCTATATATATTTTATTATTTTTTAATTCCTCTCTACTGGATTCCGCAATTGCTAAGGCCATATTTACATAAGAGAAGTGAAATCACCAAAATGTATAAAATCTAAAATCCAACACTGTTGGATTCACACGAGGTTTAGAGCTGGTCATTATTAACTTAAACAATATGAAATATTTTTTTTGTGACACTGCAAGAAAAAATAAATATTGTTGCCTTTTGACTTTGTGATGTAAACAGTGGCCCCAGAGAGTGCTAGAAGCATGTCAGTTATCACAGAAGGAGGACTGCAGAAAAACCACCCTAAACAAATCCCAACCATATATATTCTCTAAAGTTCTCTGACAGGAAACCATACAGCAGCTCTGGATGACATTTGCACCAGTTCTGCAGTAGATATTACAGCAGGAAGAGGCAGGAAACTGCCCACAAACCCTACCCATCAGCAAATTACTTGAAGAGGTCTATAACAAAAATTTGGATAGTTTAGCAGTGTTGCTGGAAGAGTAGCAAAAAGTATATATACATTCCAGGTCCCTTTGAATTAGCCATAATCACATATGTAAGCCATTTTTGGACAAAAATATATATTCTTATAAAAAATTGAACAGCATACTTTAACTGCAATTTGACTCAGTGGTAGGAAAAGGAATGGATCCAATTATGATAAACAGATTCCAAGAGGGAAAAAGAGAAAATCAAGTAGAAAATTAGAGTCACACAGATTTACCCAGCCCCCAAATTCCAGACTTCCCACAAGTTTCAAAGTTAAAACTGGTTCCGCCATCCAGAAAGGCTTTTAAGTGTCTTATTACAAAACAAGGCTTAGGCATTGCCATGTCAACCGTCTGATTCACTGGAAGAGCCTTTGACCTCACCAAAGCTTGAATAGCAGGATCAGAGTCTACAAAATGACCTTTGGGTTCTTTATGCAGGTTCCTTTAAAGTAAGTGATAAAAGGAAAAAAAAAAGCATTTGATCAGCGTTTTCCACCCTTATCCCAGCTTTATTTGTGCAGCTAAAATCCTTCATTCAATCTGGTTGGTTTACAATCTTTATTTGCTAAAATTGGCAAAACTGGCAAAGGCATCTTGCTTAGGTTGCACAGTTCCGGGAGCCATGGCGGGTGCCATGGCTATATTAGGAACCCCCATGCCCATCGTGCCTGACAAACCTATTCCAGCAGCTGGCATTCCCATGTTCACGTTCATCCCTAGCATTCCCTGGTTCATCATAGGTGCGCTTCCCATGGAAGCCATGCCCATTGTGCCAGTCATCACAGAAGGCATCCCCATCCCCACTGGAACAGGTCCTCCCAGCAATGGGTTTGCTGGAGGTCGAACAGGCATCATGCTGGGTGGTGAGTTGAGGCTCAAGGTTGCAAAATTCTGAGACATCACATTCATAGGTTGTTGCATATCTACAGAGAGGGAAAAAAGTAAAGTTTTAATTAGAAGTCTGGCTTATTTCACTATTTTTGCAGTTAAGAGGAAAAAAAGCAAGTCTATTTCTCACTTCCCCACTTGTTTCCAGTATTGGGAGTGCATTAAAAATAATGTGTCATAATTCTGAGCTGGTGATTCCTAAGGGCATCAGACGAAACATATTTCTCTGTGCCTGACAGGAGCAGTTCATACAATTTGCCTCCTACTTGCCTATCCTCCTAACTGCTTGTCCTACTTCCTCTACGAATCTGTTAGGTACTACCCACAGGGACTCAAGTATGTAGTGATCTTCCCACAGATCAGTTCTTTCTGGGAACCTTCTTCTGAACTTCCTTTGTTCCTCTTCAGACTTGTGGTAAATGGAGAGGACAAAGAATATTATCTTCAACTGTCTTCTTTGTTTGAAGTGTACCCCCTACAGGGCAATAAATTTGAGAGAAGACACGATATCATTTTCAAGATTTTCTCCCCTCTTGAAAAATTCACGGACAAGAAGGCTATTATAACTTTGGGAACTGAAAAACCAAATACAGCTCATCAGCCCCCTATGACCTTGGTAAGTCTCCTTCTATCACTCCCCACTGGGAAACTAGGAGGGCTATCAAGCACACTTACCACATGGCTGGTGGGTCACAAGTTACATCGACAGGAACCAGAGAGTTTGCTTTTGTTTTTCAAATGTACTGACGAAACATGCACAACAACAATATTCATCTGAAATGGTCACTTACTCTGTTGCTGAATCATGGTGTTCAGAGATGGTTGCTGGGGCTTGGAAGGCTGCATACCAGGAACTAAATTGTCCAAACTGATATTTACACTGGGATCTGACCAAGTAGATGGCATAGTTTTGTTTATGTTTTTCGGGACCATCTCTGTGCCCAGATTATAAAGTGGATTAGGCTTCTGTATCATTGGGTTAACACTCTGCAAAGGCTAGAAGCATAACAAAAAGAGATCTTTAAAATTATTCTATTCATTGCATACTGTATTTTTACAGCTCTCATTCTTTCAGAGGGAAAACAATTCTTTCAGTTGCCATAAAGAGAAACTGATGGACTTTTATGCTTGTGGAAGAGAACGAAAGGAGTCAGAAAGCTGAAGTTTCATGTTCATAAAATTCTCAAGATCATCTCTTGATGCCAAGGGTGGAACTGAAAAGGCCAAGGCGTCAGTTCCTCTTCTTTCATCCTTCCACCCCCCCCCCCAATTTAATCTGAAGTATACGGAAAATTCTGTGAAGTTTAGTGGCTCAGAAGACTTTGCTTTCAACAGTAAACCACTTTTCACCTGGGCAAAATCCTCTGTGAACCAGAAACAGGTGAAAATCCCCCCTTCCAGGTGCCATAGCCATATGTCCTACTATGACTTGGACTACTTAAGAGGTTCTTCTCTTAATTTAACTGAATCTAATGCAGTAGCAACAGAAGCAAAAAGACAAGGTGGCACCTGAGAGCTACAGAAAAGATGCTTCAAACTAGGAGTTTGTCAAAACGATTTAGCTATCTTTTCTTACTTGGAGAAAATAGCCATTAAAGGACTGCAGAACTGCACCATACCTGTGACCTTGACATAGGTAGATTGATGTTGACACTGCTGGAACCCATCATAGAGAAATTCATGCTTTGGGAGGAGGTCATGGTGGCTTGGGAGGAACCCATCAAATCAAAGAGGTCAGCAGAATTTGAAGGAGCTGGAGACTGGCCAACGTTCGGTTGAGTAGAGCCACCAAAGAGCTCAACAGCTGGCTGAGCAGAGCCACTAAAGAGCTCTCCAGCTGAAGCAGCAGGGCATGGAGAGGTTTGGTTGAAGGCACTCCAGTCGCCAAACTCTCCATTCCCACTTGCAGCTGTACCTGGGGAGGGGGAAAGAAAGGTAAGAGACTCTAGGAAAGGCACAGAACAAATGCCACATTCCCTGAACTGAAACAAATGAGAGCTGATTTGTGTTCATCCAGATTAACATCTGCAGGTAGATTCTCCATCTGGACATTACTCTCTCTCATGAATATTCCAACAATTTTAACAGGGTAGCAAGAAAAATAAGAAACCCCCTCATCAGCGCTGAAAAATATGGCTGGATAATGTGTCACCTGTGGATGCTGCAGGAGTGGAACACAAAACTCCTAATAGATGAACCTGTGGGATCCTAAGCAAACTTACAACCAACAAAGTTGTGGTGGGGGCCAGGAGGCCTCCAAAAGCAGAGCGGAAATGTAGCACCTAAACTGCTAAGTAACCAAAACAAGAAGTCTCAGGCAAACTGGCAACACTGGGTGATGCTTTGAATCAATCAATGGGAACAAGGCTAGTCTCACTGTTACAAGGAGTCATAAAAACAGCAATTTGTTCAAATTCATCTGATTGCATATAAATTACTTATTGTACAAAGAGTTATTAAATCTGTAGCTAAGTGGGATACCAATAAAATCATGGACTTTCCAATTCAGCTGCCTCAGGGTGTTTATCTCACCTCTGTTGTGCTTGTTAACAGCATCGGGTGGTATTTATTTAGTGCTCGACGGGTGCTTTGAGAAATATGCATTCAAAGTGCATGTAAGCTCTCAAATCTTTGTACAGCTAGTGTATCGAGAACCCTGCAAAATATTTCCTTTCTCGTCAGTGGAACTAGTTTACTTCCAAATTTTTTTTTTATTGTCATAGTTGAATAAGCAAAACAGTAAGTTGCAAAAGTGATGAAAAAAATAAGATTGCTGTAGCTACAATTATCTTTTCTTAGCCCTGATAAGTGAGTCTGTCAGTTGCAAGGTTCACGTAATCAAGTGTCTGTCTGACAGTTCAACAGATTAGACTATTTTGGTCCAACATACATCAGCACATACAGCCAATTTACTCACTATGTAGAAGCAAAACATTGGAGGGAAAAATGCTCCAAAATCGTGAAAGCAAGAAATATCACAAGTGTTCAAGATGTAATTCACATTCAAGAGTTATGTCAGTGCAGACAGAAAGGAAATAATTCAGGATTTTTAATCAATAATTACATGAACACTTGATGAGTTTTCCTACCCAAGTGAAGAATGACAGACTTGGGAAATGTAAGGTCAGAGAGATGAGACCCCCCACTGATTTTCAGGATAATCTAGCCTCTGCAGCTGGCTAGGCATTAGTGAGCTATAACTTGTCTATTACCTAGAATTTAACTCACCTGATCTTAAAACCGTTGCAATAATTTATACCTCATGTCAATAATTCTTAATACTACCTGTGCACCTGGGTATAAAAACCTTATTTTAATTAATTTGACTCCACTGTGGATTAAAATTTAAGTAAGAAAAAGAGAGGGAGGGAAAAGAACATTCACAAATATCTATGCACCACAACCCACTATAATGCAAGCAGTGGGTTGAAATTCATTAGCTCAGGGCCACAGTGAAACATTTTGCTTTGATCTCCCTTACAAAAGGGATTTTATTGGGAGTATTTCAATTAGTACTGCCTATTAAAAATTTAAGCACACTTTAAGTATTCCTGATGGATAAGTAAATGCTGAATGTGTCGATTCTCTAGTTACTGGAGGCTCACTTCTAAACACATGAATTGAGGAAGCAGGGAAAATGGAGGCGTTTGTTGCCACTCTTTTGGGAACTTTACCAAAGATGATTAATCAACAAAGATTTCTAGAGGGGCTTTATTGTTCGAGAATGATTAATCATTGCTGACTTCTTGCATAATGGTGATCGGTACAGATTAATCATATTAATACTGATAAAGGAATATATCGTTAGGCTGCATTATTTGCATAATAAGTTTCAAACTCCCCAAACCTGTATTTTCAATAAACTGCAAAATCAAGGCAGAAAAGTGCAGCTTAAAGTATTTAAGGGCTCAGTTCTCAGTTCAATTATTATAGATCTTTCCCCTAAGATAGCATACTTTATTTCAGATGGCTGAGAAAAATAAAATAGACAATGCTTTGCGGTAGAACAATTTTTCAGCTATGTCTTGAACAAAATGCTGGTCAAGTCTAGCTCCAGAGATCAACCATGTCACACATTAATCTATGGGCTTTTTCATCATTTAGATGCATAGCTATTATTATTATTATTATTATTATTATTATTATTATTATTATTGCTCTGACAAAAAACAAACAAGGAGGGAATTTACCTTTTTCCCAAGACAAAGGCAATCATTTAGGATCAATCGTAACATTAGCACACATCCCTTCACCCTTGCATTTAGCTCTAAATGTGACAATTTAACAATGATCTCCCTGTGCCACTGGGTAATTCTGAGTTTGAATGAAACTCATTTCATTCATTTGTGTGTTTCAAATGAGCACTTCCTTCCCTGCCCCCCAGACATGTAGCAAGCCTGCCTAAAGTAAAGCATCCATTTGTACAACATTGCATAAAGACCTTTTTTATTCAAGAATTTCCTGGATTAATTTCAGCCTTCTTCTCAGCACAAACTACTGTGATGTATGTGAACTTGTGACACGCAATTCTTAGAAGGCTTAATTACTGTAGGTCACAGGAAATTACTACAGGCCTCACAGAAATGGAGTTCCAAATGTTACCTTAAGTACGTGTTATCTGTTTTTATCACTGTAGAGACATCTCTGGGTGATCTACATGCTGAATGATTCCAGAATTGTACACAGATATTAGTAGAGGCTAGCAGCCACCACCCAATCCCGTTCTTTACAGTTAGAAAGTAAAGGAGTTCTACAACTAGCACTTGCATAGACCCATGTACATAATTATTCCATGTGACTTTACAACTGTGATGTATGCAAGCAAAAAATGTGTAAAAACCATTTCTACTTGAGCTTTGTTTGAAATCTATTGAAGCTCTAATCCTAGTCTCACTCTCCTGGGAGTAAGCCTCACTGAACACAATGGGGCTTACTTCTGAGTAGACATTCCCTGGGATTGTGCTGTAAATGACTTCTACCAATATAAACCAATTAAAAAAAACTCAACTATTCAGTAATACCTCTCATAAGGAAAGGCACACATTCCTGCAAAGTTGAGTGCTGTGAGAAACACTGATATAGGAGAGATTGGTCAGGATAAGGAAGGTGATGGGTGCCAGTTGATCTGCATTAGCCGGAATACACTGCTTCCATTGATTGCAGCAGCTGTCACTCACACCCAAGACAAAGAGCACTGTCACACCACAGAGCTTAAGGAAGTCATGTTTTGGGAGGTATTCCTAGACATTAAATTTGACACATCCCGGGTGAATATGGGACACAGCAACATTCAGGACAGCCGAAGAGCTTACATTTTATTAGCCAGTTCATGTGTTCAGAAAAATTCCCTAACTACAAGTAAGAGGGTGGCAATTGTTTTATAAGAGCGAAACATAGTGGGTTTGAAGGCCTCACAAAGGTGCACCAATATACATAAATTGCTCCTTTGCTGTATGCAACTCGGGTGGCAGTAAGTCTTTGTAGAGTGTTAATATTCTAATATTCCAGAAGGACCACAGCGGTGGGCCACTGTGAGACATAGGAAGCTGGACTAGATGGGTCTACGGCCTGATTCAGCAGGGATTACGTTCTTAAGGACATCTGCAATGTTTCAGGATATGCACACTAACAGGATGTGTGCGTTAAGGGATAACAGTAAAACTTACTAAAACAATAAATCCCTCTGTTCAAGTAGGAAGCAAGATAGCCAACTTATACTTCAGCCACAGCGAAATTACAAGGCACTTCAATAAAAGTAACTAGCACTATGAAGGGAAGTACATAAAAACATAAAATGAAGACACCTTCAAAGTTATGCAAACCTAAAGAAGGATGCAGCTTTTGTTCCAACCCATTCTTCCCATTTTAGCAGCTTTGTTACCAGTAAAGGACGTACCTTGTGATGTGGGGCAGCTTGCAGAAGCAGCAGCAGCAGAGCTGAAGTCAGCAAACCCTCCAAAGGGGTCCGCAGTTCCGTCTAAAGCCAGAAAGAACCAACAGGTTGCTATATGAACTAGAAAACTCAACTTCAACAGTTGCAAAATAAATCAATAAAAGCCTATAACTATTGAAGCATTAAGCCTCATTTAAACCTCCTGTCCATATAGAACCAGGATCCATCAAGATTCACAGTTTTAGTAAAAAGCAGGATCCAGCAAGTGCTCCGGTGTAATCTCCCTTCACTGCAACATGCAGTAGATTGGCTATTAAGGCATTATCTACTTCAGGCACTTATTGTCCCACAATGAGAATTTGAGGGACATGTATCAAGTACCTAATTAGTACTATGTGCACTGAAGGCATCTGGAATCTGTGCTGGGACAAGACAAGCAACATTTCCATGCCATTTTTTCATGCTAACAAAAGCTCGTCCATAGAAATTCTGCAAACTGGGCTTTTGCCTAGCCGCCCAGACAGCTGTCACAATAATGTCCTTGTCAGTGGCGTAGCTAATGATCCTGTAGCCCGGTGCCAAGCTCAAAGTGTTGCCCTGGAAGTGATGTCACAGCCGGAAGTGACATCACACCCAGGCTTTTAAAAAAGTGAAAATTGGGAGGAACCCACTTCCTCCCCCCAGCAGCTCACCACCCACTTGCTCTGCTGCCTCCCCCCAGTCAGTGGCATAGCTAAAGCGTCTATCTCCAACCAAGAAGATTTTGTAACTCACCCCTGCATTTCAAAATCAAATTTAATTAAGTAAATAAATAAAAAGTTATTGGTTCCATGCTGAATCACAACAACATCTCATTGGCACTCAGAACAAACAGTCTCATAGGTCAGTTTGGAGTTAAGCAAATCCACTTTTTGTTCCACAAGTCAGTTGTGTTTCCATTTTCTAGTTAATTGGCCATAACTTTTGATAGAAAACAGATATTCTGTTGCCGTTTGTTTCATTGCACTCTGCATTAAATTACCTTTCCAATGATATATAACATGATGGTATTAATCATTCATATCAAGATTTTCACAATTTTGGTCACTAGCGTCAAGCTCAGTTTGTTGCCCCCCTAAAGCTTGATGCCCAGTATGACTGCTACCCCCTGCACCCCCTTAGCTACGCCACTGGTCCTTGTGCTCTTCTGTGATCAGTTTGTGAACTTCGTCCCTCAATTTTTGCATGGTTGTGCTATTTTGATATGACCAAGCTAATAATAAATGGGCTAAGAATATTGCAAGAGTTAAATCAAGACAGATCCAGGGGGCACCAGACCATCCCCATTGAACACAGGAAAGAGAACACTCACATTAGACATGGGAGCACAACTGAGAGCGAACAACGTAAGGGAAATACATCAAGCCATATCAAAATTGAAAGTCCTGAAGCTTAAATGGTTTTCGCCCCTACTCTCCATCTCTAAATTAATCCAGTCCAGTTGAATTATTCCTCCGTATATGGTTCAATTACAATTTACCACTTATACACCAACACAGAGCAAGTGGCATATGTTCTAGTTCATAGTTTTGGTAATAATTTATAAAGAAAGCTAAAGCTTCAGAGAACACAACTGGTAAGAGACCACCAAGAAGGTTTGGTAGAAATATCACCCAGTAAAGATTAAAGCAACTCTAACTCAAGAACTAAAGATAACATACAAAATAGCTTTTGATAGGAGGAATCCTTTTGTTTGTTTATGACAATTCATCGCAGCTTACAATGAAAAATTTAAAGAGTCCTCTTACATGTTAACTCATATGCAAGACAAAGTGCAACTGACTTGCCCATAACTTCAGATTCAAGATTTCAAGGCATAAAGCCTACACAGGTGTTCATTTTTTATAAGTTTACTTCCTTTCTGCATCAAGAATATTAAAGTACCAATATGCATTTGTATGCTATCAATGAATTATTTACTTCAAAATACAGTATTTTAACTATTCTTCCCTACAGCATATTTTACAAATCCAGAAAAAAAAAAAGACACATCATCCAAACTGGACACAGTTCTGATATATCAAGCTATAGTGCAGGCCAGTTTAGTCATAATATTGTCTCTCCTACCAAGATTTATCCCATTTTCTTGTGGGAGAGAGGAATATATATGCCTCCTTGTATGAAATGTGTGTCTGGATTACACACAGGTCAGGCAAATGAGAAGTTTTGAGACCATTGTATTCAGAGTAAGAGAAATACAGTCGGCTGGCATTTTATGCAAAGGTTATGTACAGAGGTTGGCAAGTAAAGCCAAAATGGCATATAGTCAAAACTCCCTTAAATCCAACAAATATACATTGTCTCTTTAAAATACTAAAAGTACAATATTAGAGATATGCAGCACCTGAGAGAAGTGCAGCTTCATTCTCTCTTTCAGGCTCCCTCTGGGGCACAGAATATGTGGAATGGCGGGCAGAGTTGCCTGCACTGTTTAAACTGTTTTTCTCTGTCTTTTTTTTGGGGGGGGGGGGCGAGCACATGTGCTTGAATTTGCACAGGTCTGTTGTGTGCAAGAAGCTGGTCAACTGTACTTGTGCCAACTTACCCAATACAATGTATGTGTTCTTCCTGAACAGAGATTTTCCCTATGTAGAAAATAGGGAAACAACTCTAAATCAGTCTGGGTTTTAAAAAGGCTTTAGGCTTCTCCTATGTAGCACATTAACCAGTCACTTTCTTCCCTTGAAAGCAGGAAAAAAAGTTGGCCTTTGCTGTTACGGTTTGTCCGTAAAATCTTTCACCTCCCAGCAGTCACACCCTTCTGAGGAGTAGCAGCAACTCAATTATTCTGCTTTTAGTGTTTGCGTACATTATATGGGTTACATCACAGCTGCTTAGCCTGCAGTGCTTAGAGACTAGCCAGGTGGGACTCTAACATCTGTGTTGCACTCAAACACCACCAGGGACAGCTTCCAACATCTGGTGCCATTTCTGAATTGTCTTATCGCTGCAAGACATTCTGCCCCATCTGCTACTCTCAACTGGGTTAATTAAACAAGAACCATCTTCTTTTTAATAAATGGTTAGCAGTAATAAAATAAACTATTCCTTTTCTACTATATGTGTACTTGTATTCCTCTTTAATGCTACTGTATTTGTTTTAGTCAGTATTAGGAAGGCATGTTTGGTGTTCAAACAGGGGCATCTACCTTCAGAATATGATGGATTTATTACAAAGGAGGAAACACAAAGAAAGCAGGAAACCTGATCCCTCTACATTCTCAGAGGTGATGAATTCTTTTGCAGCCTATGCAAGCAAAGACAGATTGGACAGTTACAAGCAAAGATCTTCAATCACTGTGGAAGTTGTGCTGGAGATTTATGAATTGCTAAACATCACCTCATTTATTCAAATATTTGAATAATTTGAAGACATGATTTGAATATTTGAAGACAATCAATACATTTGGTTAATCAAAAGGGGAAATAAACAGCATGTGCTACCACATGCATGCACAACATGCAGCACATGTGGACATGCATGAACGCGCTCACACACTGTGGTAATCAGAATCAAGAACATAAGAACAGCCCCACTGGATCAGGCCATAGACCCATCTAGTCCAGCTTCCTGTATCTCACAGCGGCCCACAATCAAGCCACTGGCACTGATGAATCCATGCTCAAGACTGATTTGGTACATGAGGGTACATGAAATCTAATAACCAAATTAAAACAGAATTATGATATGACAAATGCATAAAGCCAATTCAAAACCAGGATGAAATAACTTTGGGTACAATTAACTTCCAGTTTGAAATCGTTGTGTTGGCAACCTTCAGTCTCGAAAGACTATGGTATCGCGCTCTGAATGGTGGTTCTGGAACAGCATCTAGTGTGGCTGAAAAGGCCGATTCGGGATTGACAATCCCTTCCACACTGGGAGCAAGTGCATTCTGTCCCTGGTCTGTCTCCCTGGCTATAGGCCTTCCTTCTTTGCCTCAGACTGTTGGCCAAGTGTCTCTTCAAACTAGAAAAGGCCATGTTTGAAATCACAGTAAGGAAAAATTCACATGGAATCCTATGAACCAAAGTTTGTCTGCTTCTGCATGTTAAGCTGTAAGCTCCCTGTTATATCAAACAGCTTCCTTAAAAAAAACACCAAATGCTTT
Source organism: Tiliqua scincoides (assembly GCF_035046505.1). Taxonomy (NCBI): domain Eukaryota; kingdom Metazoa; phylum Chordata; class Lepidosauria; order Squamata; family Scincidae; genus Tiliqua; species Tiliqua scincoides. The sequence continues at coordinate 198,100,869 of NC_089822.1, forward strand.
GCTATTAAATTAACAACAAATCTATGAAGTTGTGATAATTAGAATGCTATAGAATGGTGTCACAAGTCATGCAACAGTGCAAAACCTCGACTGCCTTTTCCAGATAAAGCTCTATGTGAACCTGCTGAATGGCAGAGGACCGGTAACACCGATGGTTGAGTCGCAACCTTGTAGAACAGGATTTCATCAGATCCTTATGAGATTTGCCCAACACATAACAGGGTACTACAGAGATGCAATAACATGTACATACATCTTTGTAAATCAGAATGACAATTCACTGAAAATGACCAGACAATACAATCCTAGACATGTCTACTCAGAAGTACCTTCCACTGTGTTCAATAGGGCTTACCCCCAGGAAAGCATGCATGGGGTTGCCAACTTAATTTCTGGAAAAGTGACTTTTCCGTATCATTGGTATTTAATTCACTCCTTGACTGAAAAACTTTCAGTGGGAGCCCTAGTCCCCCCCCATGAATGTTAAATATCATTCTTTAACAATGAACAATGTTTTAGTTTAATAAAATTAGGCACATGACATCCAACTGTCCCTTTCTTTGTCAGGGCAAGGGAGCCCTTAGTGCTGAGGAGACCATGTGACCTAATCATACTCTACTGTTCCTACCCGCTGTTAGGAATGCCCTCTTTTCTCTACAGGAGAAAATGCTTTCTGCTCTTGTAGGAAACATACGAGTTTCATTGTGTTCAATAAATAATTGTTGAAGAAAAAAAATGTGGTGCATTACTTTCTGGGCGACCCTCGTACAATGTAACTGCTTGGTAAACACCTCTATAGATTCTTTAAAGTATGCATTTTCACTGCAAATAACTTTACAAGATAAATCAAAGTCTACTTTTGACCACTTTACTGTTACGTGCACGAAACAAACTACACTCCCATATCCTGTGCAGCAAGCAGTACACTGGTCAGCAAAAGTGACTTGCGTGTAAAGGACAGTGCTGATCTTTACAACGTGAGTAGCTAGTCTTGAAGACTCCCAAATGAGAACTGTCGTTCTAAATTAACTCCTTCCATCTGCCTTCTTAGGGCAGCAAAGACATTATTTGCAATGGCCAGCTGGTAACATGTCTCATTTCTAGGACATCTCCTAAATGCTGATGTGGAAAGAGGAAAAAATTAATTTTCACTGTAGCAGGAAAAGTGATATAAAAAGGGCTATCAAGCTATGATTTGTAGCTGTGATCCCCAAGAACAAGACGAAAAGTGCCTCTGTTTGTGGGGAGGAGTTGCGAAATTCGCTTCCAATTGCAGTGGGCATTTGTAGAGTGCTTTCTGAGCATGCCAGACACTTTACATGTAGTACAGGTTTGGTGTCCCTTATCCAAAATACTTGAGACCGTAAGTGTTTTGGATTTTGGAAGCTTGTGTAAGGTTGCAGTTTTGCAGTGCATGCCTCCCTTGGAGAAAAGCTCCACCAACATCCACAAGGCTTACTGCCAAGAAGCGGCACCTGCACATGTGAACCTTTGCTTTCCGCCGTCCACCTTTACAGCTGCTTTAAAGTAGTTCCTGAAGCAGCTGAGCATCTCCCCCCCCCCCCCCGCGAAGCAGGGCACATCACTCTCCCGCCTCTTCCTTCATTAGACTAATGTTGTGTTCCAAGGTGCTGCTTTTCTCAGCTGGGACTGGGAAAGTGAGTTCTGCTGGTGGGACCAGCCCCTGTGGGGTGGTAAAGTTTTTATTTTGGAGCATTTCAGAATTTTGGATAAGGGATATTCAACCTGTATTTTTATGCTTTCCTTATAACAACCCTGTAAGCTGAATAACAACATCCCCATAGTGCAGCTGGCAGCTGCGGCTGAGAGTGAAAGGCTTGCCCAAGACCACCTCATGATTTCAGGGCAGAGCAGAGATCTGAACTCGGAATATCCCACTTCACAGCTCAGTCACTATGCGACATCAGCTCTTATAGATGGGGAATGACCAAAAAAAAAATCTGTCATCTGCCTATGAATATCTTAGCTCTGTGTTAAATTGCTGAGAAATGCTTCCTAACAGAAACAATACTCTGTCTTTTAAGTTATACCAACTCTTAATTGCTCTCTTTAAAAGATAGTGCGTGGATGATACAATCATTACTATCAACAGGCAGATCTCACATCTCTGGTTGATTCTTTTATGATAAGAATATTAGAACAAAGGAGTACAAGTAGAACCCGTTCAATATTTCATGCCTACCACAGTTACCTAGGACTGTTCATGGCTTTTAATTTATGAAACCAGAACTTCAATATGCAAAGCAATAAAAATAAAGTCTGATTGTACAACAGCCTTTTCAAAGTGAACAAAAGATTCAATTTCTTTCTCTAGGCAGAGGTCGTCCAAGAGTCATTGGTGATAACAACAATAGAAAGAGTGAGTTCACTTTTGTTGTATACATTAGATGCGACTTGTGAATGGAAGCCATCCATTTCCACCACTGCCTCTCTTAACGGGTAACATGAAAAGTGGTGAAACCTGACTGGATTACATGCTTTTAAAATTAATTATGAATAACATAATTACGCTGCATAATTAATTCATAATTAATTCATATTAATTATGAATAACACTGCAATCCAGCCACCGCAGTCCCTGACAGACCAACTTAGCTGAGAATCTTTCTGTTATGGTTATTATTAATCTATGTAATACAGTAATTTGCATGTGGTGCTATGAATGTATGCACAGCTCCATCTTTAAGTGACTCATACCACTTCCTTTAGCTTTACAATGCTCACTTTAATCCCTCGAACTCTCCCCAAAGAGAGTATAGGCTTGTGACTAATGGAATTACTCAGGCAGAACACAGAACTAATGCTTACCTGTTGAGACTGTCTGATCAGCACCATCAAACAAAAGATCAACCAGGTCATTGGAGGACTTGTTGCCCGGAACCTAAGGATAAGCACAATTTAATTGTGTTAAAATCTGGAGTAGATGTGAAGCATGTTACAATCCCAGAACAAAAGTATCTTGAAGGCCATCTGCATGGAAAACAGTTTGCAATAAATGACTTGGGGCTGCAATCCTATACGCACTTACCCAAGTAAGCCCCACTGAACACAATGGGACTTACTTCTGAGTAAACACACACAAGACTGCGCTATTAGATAACCTGAATAGAGTAGGCACAAAAGACCACCTGTTTACTTAAAACTTGTGTGACTTCAGTGAAGCAGGACAAAGATGGGCTGCATTCAATGTTTGCTGTTACTGGAAACACATTTTCATTAGGAACGTTAGAAACAGAAAGAGGAATACAGAAGACAAGACCCTGTGTTTTAACAATAGCTATCCAAAGAAATGACCCAGCTGCCAAAATGTTTGCAGGAAAGCAGTAAGACAAGACCACCCCTAAAAGAAAAACATATAGTTGAAGATAATCTTTGAAATGAAATTTAATAGTTATCTAAAATACGTTATTCACCTGAGATTACAAGTGCCATGTTGTCAGTATTACTACAAAGTCTTAAAATTTAATCTTGAGACATTAAAAATACTAAAATAGTCTTCATTTACATGTAAGTTCATTGCAAAATGAAGTGGCAGGGTAGATTTCTAGTGCAATGGTGCAAGGCTGTGCAATCACACGGCACAAATACTGGTTGCTGCACACAGGAATTGTAAGACTTTGCCATTGCCACGCCTAGAATTCCAGTGGCCACTAGGCCAGAGTTTGGAGGCCACAGGTCTTATGCGATCTATTGGGGTCTGGCCTCTTATTCAGCTGTGGACCTCTGCAGACCCGTGCCTGGGGCAAAGCAAAGCTATCGCCACCCCCCCACGCAGAAATCCACCCCCCATCAGAGGCTCACAGAGCCTCGCGTGACCTCCTTCCATGCCGGAGAAACCTCTGTGAGGTTTCCCGGCACTATAAACTGTGCTTCCAGCAAACCGGAAGCACAGTTTCAGCCACCATCGGGAGCCTCAGAGAGACTTCTGTGGGGTACTAGCGGTTAGCGCCTGGGGCATTTGCCCCAAGGAAATCTATTACAGGCACACGACTGTTCTTATTGTTATAACCATTTTAACGTTTTAGTATAGTTTTCAATTAATCTGTACTGGTGTTTTATATTATAAGCTGCCTTGAGTGCAGAAGAAAGGTGGGTATGTATATACATTAGAACTTCTTTTAAGTTGACCACCCAAGGGACTGGAGGAATTGGTCAACACAGGGAGGTGGTCAACATACGGAAAAAAGGCATTTAAATATTATCATGTTTAGCTCCCAGGACAACAAATGCAAGGCCAAGTATTTATTTAGATTGGATTTTTAAAAAGATATTGCAAATATCAATGAGAATTGATCTTCTTGTGATGCTTACTAGTGATATCATCTATATCTATATCAAGAGACAGAGAATAAACAGCCCACAATCAGTGTTTTAAAAAACCCCTGAAAATTCATAAGCTTAAAAAAAAAAATTGTAAGTTAAAAAAATACTTGGTTTCATAGCAGACAGGCAGACCAATGCTATCCCTTGCCAGCCCATAGCATGTAGCATGTTACATAGCCCCAACGGCTAAAAAAACAAAACAAAACACTTTTTTACTTAATCTGCCTGGCCTCCACTGGGTCTCCTCAGTTTCACTAAATGTCAGAAGGTGTTTGATACAGTCCCTCACTAAAAGCTGTTGAGAAAACTCCACAGTCAGGGAATAAGAGGACAGGTCCTCTCATGGACTGGGAACTGGTTGAGGACTAGGAAACAAAGAGTGTGTGTCAATGGGCAATTGATCAGAAAAGTGGAAAGAGGTGGAAAGTGGAGTGCCTCAAGGATCTGTCCTGGGACTGGTGCTTTTCAACATCTTCATAAATGACCTGGAAACAGGGATAAGCAGGGAGGTGGACAAGTTTGTGGATGACACTAAACTTTTCTGAGTGATGAAGACCGGAAGGGATTGTGAAGTGCTCCAGAAGGATCTCTCCAAACCAGAATAGGCAGCAAAACAGCAGTTGTGTTTCAATATAAGTGTAAAGTAATGCACTGGTAATGGGAACCAAAGTCAAAGGACAGTGGCTTCACTATGCACAAGCAACCTCATGTCCCTCACAACCTGGTACATGTCCAGGTACAATCAGCATCCGGCGCAGGTCTGTTGGCTATGTGCAGTGTGCCCACCTATAAAAACCCTTTCACACATGCGCTAGCAGGCATAGGGGAGGGATTGTCGCATGGCTTCTTGCTTTTCCAAGATGGGACAAACCAGACAAAACACAGGCCCACAGTATTGCGTTCAGTGGGCAACTTACGGAGGGTAAACTAATACTCTGTGCAATGGTCGACATGATCAAGATACAACTTAAGGAGGTGGTCAATATAGAGAGGTTGGTCTCCCATAGTGTATATGCAGTGTTTGTCCATACTATGAAAATTAGGTCAACTTAAGGAGGTGGTCATTATAGAGAGGTGGTCAACTTTAGAGGTTCTACTCTATGTATAAATAAATAAAATGACTTGAGTTTAAAAATCTGGTGGAATATCCAAATTTAAATAAATTGATATAGCCTTTTAGGGGTTTTTATCTCTTCCCACCTTCCCTAACATTACTAACACTGCTCTGTGATTATTCCAGTTAAAGAGGGGAAGGACTAAGGTCCAAAAACACACACGAAATTCATAGCTGATTTGATATATGAATTCAGTATTTCACATCCACACAAATTTACTTGGAGTTAAGGCTCTCTCTCAGTAAGTATGGTTAACCAGGACTGCATGCCAGCCCTGGAAGATCCATGTCCAATATTCATATTGAAATAAAGTTGCTTTTCTACTGAAATATAGCAAGAATAATTGCAATTTTACTCCTTTGATAACATTATTCAAAACGAAGTCTCAGAATATTTGAAGTGCAGGTTTAAATTTTTTTTTTTACAGTGGTTCTCAAACTTGTGGGTCGTGACCCATCAGTTCGTGTAACGCTTCCCCTGCCCCTTTAAGGGGGAAGCGTTACGCGAACTGATGGGTCACGACCCACAAGTTTGAGAACCACTGTAAAAAAAAATTTAAACCTGCAGGGGAAGGGAAAGGAGGCAGTGAATCCCCAGGATTGCATCACTAAGGGGGGCGCTTTGGACTTACTTGTGGACTGCTAGAAGGAAGTGCTTTGTGCCCACTTTTACTGAAGATAAAAGTAGCCTGCAGCCGCAGCCCTACATAGTACACAGTAAGTCTGAAGCACCCCCCCTTGCTCCCCTTAGTGACAGGATCGCTTTGCTGCCCTAGCCCCTCCCCCACAAGAACTTACTGAGGAAGTAAATCTCACAAAATTGCATTGAAACATAGACACACTGCAATTTTTTCTTCTTACTGCAAGGAATAAAATACTGACCTGACCCATGGAATAAAAAAACTGTTACCCAGATCACCTCAAAGTCATTTTTTGTCATTTCTGATTAAATCCAAGATTTCCACACATACTCAAAGAATGGCAACTATGTGAAGTAGCTTTTCCTAGAGCACAATGCCATTTTCAATATTCTATAAACCTTGGCACAAAGTCAAGCTCATCAATGGTAAAACTCTCTGCAGCACCTGAGAGGTTTCTAGAAAACCTGCTCCTTACAACTTTATTGATTTAAAGAAAGTCATTTGTCTCCTTAATTTGCCTTTAAGGAAGAAGGTCCCTCCAGTGTACTTGCTGCTGACTTTCACTCTCAGTCAGAAGTGGAAAATATAAAGCATAATTGAGCCAGGATAACAAGAGGTAAAGAGAAATGGGCAACATGAAAACTTGCGTTTCTTCCAGTGGCTGTTGCCTCTTCTGTATTTTACTTAGATTGTGAGCACTTTGGGGACAGGTAACCATTCATTTTACTATGTAAACCACTTTGTACCACTCCTGGTGAAAAGCTGTATATAAATATTCCTAATAATAATAATAGTACTATAATTTAAGGAAACTTGGAGGTAATGGAGAACAAGAGGTGCCCCATTCACTCGAACAAGAGCACATAGTCAGGCTTGCAGTAGTAGCATTCTGGTTTGAACTTCTGAGTACACTTCAAGGGCAGCTCCATGTCAAGTGCATTATAGTAGCCAATCCTATAGGTTACATAAGCAGGGATGAGCATGGCAGGATCTTTCTTCTTCAAGAAGGGACACAATCTACTTGTGAAAAAGGGACACAATCTATTTTGGAGTTGTTATTCTAGTGTTAATTGCTTTTATTTGTTGTTAGCCAGCTTAGAGTAAGATACAGGTTTCAAATAAATGAACAACAATAAGTGTGAGGCACATGTCTATCCAGCAATAAATTGGGCCCATTAAGCTGCTAATCTGGTCAAACAGGAGAACTGGATCCCATCTATTACAAGAAGGAGCGCCCCAACCAGAGAGATTATCTAACAGTATTGGTTCTGTTTGTATGTTAATTCACATTTTGTGCTTGCAAGTTTGTACTGAGCACCATTGCCAAGTTTTTGTAAGTAGCTGAAATGGCACCCACAAGATACAGTGGGTGTTACTTCTAGAGTTACTTCTAGAGATAGGACATCAGAAATTATTTTCAATGGAATCTGTCAAGTTCAAGATTACAAGGAGACAGAAAGCAAGAAGTGAACAGATGGACAGTGAGGAAATTCCATGTAAGCCTTAGGGAAACTAGACACTAGAGATGTTATCAATACTACATAGGTAAGTACACAGAAACACCATTGTGAAAACATGTTTAAGTCTGTTATATTGCAATGCTTTTTCTTGTCTGCATAGCAGGAGAAAAGAAGGTAGTAGTAGATGTCTGTCTAAATTATATTTATTTTCTGGCATTCACAAGGTTCCGATAAAAGGGGATACTACCTATGAAGAGAAGCTGCAAACAAAAGGCTATAGTATTTCCTTTCCCACTGTAGCCATCCAACCACCTAAGGGTGTGACTTAAATTATGGAAACATTCTATACCAAAAGGTTAAGCTGAGCAAGGCTATCAGATGGCACCATTTTAAGAATATCCTGTATTAAAAATTTTTGGCACACTTCAGCAGGCTCAAAGTGAACGTAATCCAACAACTAACCATACAGTAACACTTTGAACGTCACCAGGCAAGTGCTTTATGTCTAGAAGTGGCTGCCAATTTAAGCTTTTTTGCTCTCTATTCACTCACGTACTTTAGAGATAATCTAATAGAAACGAAAGAACAAAAAAAAAAAGAAAAAAGAAAAAAAGAGGGACCTTATAAGAGAAAAAAATAACAGATTCTAGTCCAAACAAAGCCCCTTCAGTTACCCTGGGAAAGAAAAAACAAAGAGTTCTAGAAGCCCTCCTCCAATAGGCCTTTTATGGGAAGGGGAGGCTTGTCTTATGAAACTGAAAATTAGATTAGCATTTCCCAAATCTAAGTGAATCACAAATTACAACTTACAGGAATTTGAAATAAATCACTGGATGTTATGCCCTTAACTTACAAGAGCCACTGACTGCTCAACACAGACACAATTCAACCGTTGTGAGTAAATCACAAAAAGATACATTTATCAAAAAGAAGCTACAAAAAGAAGCTTTACTTCTTTTCATGGAAACACCATTGACTGGGAAGAATGAAAATTCAAATGTGCAGTTGTACCTTCTATTGTCTCCTACCTTTGATGTAGACTGAGATGCGTGAGCATTCTGGTCTGGACTTGCTTTGTCTCCTGTGTAATGTGCAGCTGCTCCTAGGTCAATGGTCTTTGAAGCATTTGCTGTACGTTTGTGCCTGGTGGTGGTGGTCTCTGTGGCTTGTGTAATATGGATGTGTTTTGTGGTCACTGTCTCCTCTTCATCTTTAAATTCACCTTTTGGTGATTTACCTCTTCTAGCTTTCTTTTCCTCATCACTATCACTGCAATGATAAAACACTTGTTATATTGAGAAAAGGGTGACTAAGTCATCTCATGAGCATCACATTCTAGAGAGGGAATTTTTCCATTCCATTTGAGTAGTCTCTTGTGGTTTTGCCTATGGTAACAAAATCTTGCGGTTCTGCCATTGGTAAGAAATGTCACTCCTAGGTTCAAGTGGTGGAATGCCCCCTAGAAGATGACTGCAATTTGAGGTCATCAAATTTGGGTGTATAGAGGTCATCATAAGTAGCCCTCTGTAGACACTTGCCTCCACATGTTACTATATGGGAGGAGGCCAACCAGTACCAATTCTGCCTGAAAACACTAGTGTTCTTTTAGCAATAGACATAAGAAGTATTTGTGTCTTCATAACTAGGTCAGTGCTGGGTGTGGGTTGCGAGCTGGATGCAACGTTCAGTTTGACAGGAAGTTGTTTCCAAATGCTTCTGTGGACTATTCGCAGGCCTGTGGAGACCAGCAGAGTGGGTTGCGGGCCTGGCACAACCTGGAAGAGGCATCCAGGGTCTCCCAAAGTGGCATTCCAGTCATCACCTTGTGACTCACTGTAGAGGAGGAGGTTGGATGTGGTACCAAACAGTTTGGGAACCACTGTACTAAATGGAAGTAGTCCTGAAAAGTCTTTGAGCTGCAACCAGGGCTGGTTTCAACAGCCTACCTCCCAATAGGGATGATGCTTTAATGTTATACCTGCACTGAGGCCAACTATCATTACCATGAATCCCATCTTAACCAGGATTTGCAAACCAGATTAGGATTGGGACAGATTTTATGCTGCCAATAACATCAAAGAGGAAAGAAAAGGGAAGCTATCAATGACGAAGTGTAAACGGACATGTGCGTGTGCATGTGTAAGTGAAGTATACACTTACATAAACAGCGCTAACCTCTTCAAAGGAACACTTGTCTGGTGCTTCTAGGAATAAGGTATGTTAAAAGTCACCAACAAAACCATATTAGTTCCTTTGTGTTTTCCTTTCAAAGGTGATCTATTTCTATGTAATGGATACTGCTGTTTCATTATCAATCTGCCCAATTTGTGCAGGTGTACCTGTATACTGAAAAATAATTGGAAAGATAACTGTCTACACAATCGGGAATTAGCTGTGGAATGCTTCTATGCTTCAATAACGCAATAGGGCACTAAGCCACCTGATTTAAGAAAGGCTGTCTTGTTGCCAGCATGGATGCAACACAAACTGCAAAATGCTCGGTGGGGTAGCCTTTGTTCTCCCCCAACAATGGTTTAGTTTTTGCCCATTATTATTATTACTTAGTTATGCCTCCCACTGAATATCTGTATATTATCTGTTTGCCAGCAAAGGTAGTTTAATTCATTAAGCTCAGTGAACATAAATACCCAGCATTTCACTTTCTATTCCAACAGAGATTACAGATGCAAACTAATAAGAAGGACAAACAGCACCAGCCAAGTGTAAAGGAAGGAAATCCATCAAGCATCGCTGCTGAACAATCTCTCCTCGTTTCACAAGAATTTGGGCACAAAGTCAAGCCCTGATGAAATGAAGGGAAATGGGGTAGCAACAGTGTTTGGATGCATGGCCCAAGCAGAAAGAAAAATACAGCACCAGACTCCGCACGTAATTTATTAATTCATTCATACACAAACTTTAAAATGCAAGTCAAAGTGGCTTACCAAATTATTCAAACAAGTATTTTTTTTTTAAAAAAACAAACCATTATAAGATAAAACACATCAAGTACCAAAGCAGGTTAATAATACAGCAATAAAAAAAGAGAATATAACATTAAAAAAGGTGGAACACTAGAACACTAAAGATGGATTTTAGATCAAAAAGCCAGCAAATAAAACCGGTTTTTTGGTACCTGGCAGTACTTGGCTAGTAACCCTGGAGAAGGTATTTCAAAGCAGGGAACACCACCACACAAAAATGCTCCGTCTCTTTTGGCTAACTATCTAACCTCCGCAATCAGTGGCAGCCTGATCAGAGACTCCAAGTACGACTGCTAGAGATGCTTCACCGGGGAGAAACCCATTCAAACTCTGCTGAAAGGTGCTCAAGGGAACTGCAGTTTCACCACCATCAGAGGAGTAACATGAGATCACTACCCTACAGCTTGGTGCCAGATTTGAACTTTTGAATGCTAGGTCTGTTCCCACTCCCACCCCCAGACATTCTCTACTCCGATAGTGTTAGTGAAAATTCTTGGGTAGATACACAGTCAGGCTTTTCTTGCTTGTGTTCTTTGATTTAAAGCAAACCAGGATGTGCCATACAGCCTCCTGCCTACTGTGGGTTTAATTAGGACAAAGAGCACATCATAAATGAATACAACTCCTTGCGTCAATAAAATTTATCTGCCAGCCCCTGTACCATGCTCAGCACAATTATTATTATTATTATTATTATTATTATTATTATTATTATTATTATTATTATTATTATTATTATTATTATTATTAACAACAGTATTTATATACCGCTTTTCAACTAAAGGTTCACAAAGCGGTTTACAGAGAAAAATCAAATAACTAATGGCTCCCTGTCCCAAAAGGGCTCACAATCTAAAAAGATGCAAAAAGAACACCAACAGACAGCCACTAGAAAAGACACTGCTGGGGTGAGGTGGGCCAGTTACTCTCCCCCTGCTAAAAAGAGGAGCACCCACTTGAAAAAGTGCCTCTTACCCAATTAGCAGGGGTTAGATGCTGATGTGAATTTGTCACTTCCACATTAAACTAGTTGTATTAGCTAGCATTCAGATAAGGGAGTCAGTAAGAGGAGGAACATTTCTTACACTTCAAAAGTATTGTTCTATCTTTCATAAAGAGAAGGCAGCTTTCAATATCTGTCTCCTGCCCTAGGGAGGTGCTTTTATAGAGGACAGGTTGACCTGACTGAAGCAGCTTTCAATGAGGCAGAGTCTAGGGCTAAGATGCGGCAAACGTGAACCAAGCATGGATGCAAGTGCAGCTGCTCCATCTAGTGTGGCAGCTTGTCAAGGCCCTGGAGGAGAATACTTGGCAGGGTGAAGCCAGGTTTATGGGGCTCAATGAAGTACAAGTTCTGCTTACTCATGGAGTCCAATAAAAAGGAGGACCATTTCAGTACATACTGAACAAAAATTATATAAAAACTGGAAATTAAAACACTGCTATCATATTTACACTGCTGCCATCCTGCATGGAACACAAGAGAATGGAAGCCAAAACTCCTTTCCTTATTCCTTCTATCACAACATGTATACAATTCCCATTCTGAAATATTTTGGTATATTTGAGGAATGTATGTACTTTCTAGTTACGATTTCCTGTGCAGAGTTTCAGACTAGTTCTTAAATCCCTCTATTAAGCTTTCAAAATAATTTTACATTCACTTCGTTTTTTGCATATAAAACAGGAAGGCTTTAGCTTGTTGATGTAATAATTTCTTTAACTTAACCTCCCAATTATATTACCCAACATATTCCCAAATCTGGTTATATATCTTTAATTTTGAATCTTATTGGCAGTTTCACTCTAATTTCTTTAGTAAATGTCTATTTTATGATGTTCTTTTAGCACTTGAATTTCATTGATAGTTTCTATTCTAGCATTAAAAGATGCAACCATGTTCACAAAACAATCCTGAACACATATTTCAAAGTAAAGTATCGCCAAGTGTTCTGACATGCAAAATTTCGCTTTTTGCAGGGATGGAGGGCTGTGAGGAAAGAAGGGGATTCATGTTCATTCCCATTCTTTCCCCCCTCCCCGGCAAAGAGGCTTGCTTTATAGTATGTAAAAGTGAAGTATTCATATAGGTATGAGCAGATGGATATATTATTGAAATATCTATGCACAGCTGAGGAATGGTAGAAGGTCTTACATTAGTATATTCAAAGGAACAGAAAAAAGCCTCTATGAAAATATTAGGGCCAACAGAATAGCAGTAAAATGTTAAAATCTCTACACACTGTACAAAGATCTAAACCAGGGGTTTCCAAACCCCGGCCCAGGGGCCAGATGCGGCCCACGGCAAGCCTTTATCCGGCCCACAGCCAACCTCTTGTCCCCTGAAAGCCTCTGGTCCACTCAACAGAACACAACCAGAACTGTGCTCTGATTGTGTCTGGAGGGTGTTCTGAGGGCCAGACAGGTTGAATAAATGAGCCCATTCATTTATTCTCTCATCTAGGTTCTATCTTTAATTTATTTATTTAAATTTTATATTTATATTTTTTCCAGCCCCCAACACCACTCCAGATATTTGATGTGGCCCTCTGGCCAAAAAGTTTGGAGACCCCTCATCTAAACAATAGGCAAAACATATAACCTAGTGGAATCTTAACTGCATTTTGAGTTTAGTATTTAATACACTGTTAAACTCTCTTCTCAAAATCAATTCAACTTCAGAAAAAAAATCAATAGAAAGATGTACAACTTTTAAGCACATTGATGAATTTTTTAACTTTTCCACATATTGTTGTGAAAAACATTAAATATGAGAGCTCCCACAGTTTTACTCTACCCCAAATGGCATTTACGGAAAGGCTTTCACAGTAATATCTCAAATATGTAAATATGTATTTACTTGATCAGGTGACAATAAAGTTCAGCACACCTGTTGAAATGTATAACTTCTAGAGAACAAGATGTTTTCCTCTTATGGAAGGAGCTTAATGATCTGGTACCTAAATATGCAATGTACTTGCTTCTCCGTGTTACAGCTTTTGAGCAATATCTTTTCTTAAAGAGTAGTACTAGATTTTCCCCATCAGAATTATCTGAGTGGCTATAATTCAGATTATTAAACATAAGCATTTTCTATTCCCGAGTTAGAATATACTTCTACACAAAAAAACCTCATCCGAAATTTTTGCCAATTTTCTAAACATCACAGTTTGAAATGACTTTTTGAAGTGAAAATTGAGACACACAGGATTTAAATAAAACCCACAAGAGCAATGCTTCAAAGCCATAGGCGGCCAACCTACACTCTTTACCAAATTCTCCCAATTACAATCAGAAATGCAAGCTATACATAAACACATGGATTAGGCCTTTTCCACATGACTTGTCTACTTAGCTGTTCTATCCACTTTGCACTGGTGTAGCTGGCAGCTAGCAAGGAAACCACATCTCCTATGCGGAAGTAATGGTGACAACTACGAAGAGACGACCACATAAAATGGACAGAAGTACAATAGTATCCAAACTGTGGCCTATGTTTTTGAGTTGGGGATACCAGGCTTACTTTGAAAGTTATCACAGCCGAGATTTCCTTGTTGGCAACCTTAGGTCTTGAAAGACTTTGGTATCACGCTCTGAATGGTGGTTCTGGAACAGCGCCTAGTGTGGCTAAAAAGGCCGATTCGGGAGCGACAATCCCTTCCACACTGGGAGCAAGTGTAGTGTGTTCCTGGTCTGCCTCCCTGGCTATGGGCCTTCCTTCTTTGCCTCAGTCTGTTGGCAAAGTGTCTCTTCAAACTGGGAGAGGCCATGCTGCACAGCCTGCTGCACAGCCAAGCGGAACGCTCAGGGGCCAAGGTTTCCCATTTGTTGAGGTTCATTCCTAAGGCTTTCAGATCCCTCTTGCAGATATCCTTGTAGCGCAGCTGTGGTCTACCCGTAGGGCGCTTTCCCTGCATGAGTTCTCCATAGAGGAGATCCTTTGGGATCCGGCCATCATCCATTCTCACGACATGACGAAGCCAATGCAGGTGTTCAGCAGTGCATACGTGCTAGGGATTCCAGCTTGTTCCAGGACTGTGTTGTTTGGAACTTTCTCCTGCCAGGTGATACCGAGGATGCGTCGGAGGCAGGGCATGTGGAAAGCGTTCAGCTTCTTCTCCTGCTGTGTGCGAAGAGTCCATGACTCGCTGCAGTACAGAAGTGTACTCAAGACACAGGCTCTGTAGACCTGGATCTTGGTATGTTCCATCAGCTTCTTGTTGGACCATACTCTTTGCGAGTCTGGAAAACGTGGTAGCTGCTTTGCTGATGCGTCTGTTTAGCTCAGTATCGAGAGAAAGACTGTTGGAGATCATTGAGCCAAGGTACACAAAGTCATGGACAAACTCCAGTTCGTGCACAGAGATTGTAAGGCAGGGAGGTGAGTCCACATCCTGAACCATGACCTGTGTTTTCTTCAGGCTGATTGTCAGTCCAAAGTCTTGGCAACCCTTGCTAAAACAGTTCATGAGCTGCTGGAGATCTTTGGCAGAGTGGGCAGTGACAGCTGCATCGTCGGCAAAGAGGAAGTCACGCAGACATTTCAGATGGACTTTGCTCTCAGTCTGGAGAGGTTGAAGAGCTTTCCGTCTGATCTGGTCCAGAGATAGATGCCTTCTGCTGCAGTTCCAAAGGCCTGCTTCAGCAGGACAGCAAAGAAAATCTCAAACAAGGTCAACGCGAGAACACAGCCCTGCTTCACTCCGCTTCGGATATCAAAGGGGTCTGACGTAGAGCCGTCAAAGTCTACTGTGCCATTCATGTCCTTGTGGAAAGACCTGATGATGCTGAGGAGCCTGGGTGGACATCCGATCGTGGGGAGAATCCTGAAGAGACCGTCCCTGCTGACCAGGTTGAAAGCTTTCGTGAGATCTATGAAGGCTATAAAGAGTGGCTGTCGTTCTCTGCATTTCTCCTGCAGTTGTCTAAAGGAGAATACCATATCAGTGGTGGACCTGTTGGCTCGGAATCCGCACTGTGATTCTGGATAGATGCTCTCTGCAAGTACCTGGAGCCTCTTCAGTGCAACTCGGGCAAACAGCTTTCCTACAATGCTAAGGAGAGAGATGCCGCGGTAGTTGTTGCAGTCACCCCTGTCGCCTTTGTTCTTGTACAGCGTGACGATGTTTGCATCCCTCATGTCCTGTGGTACTCCACCTTCTCTCCAGCAGAGGCAGAGGATTTCATGCAGCTCAGCGGTGATGATCTCTTTGCAGCACTTTAGGACTTCAGCAGGGATGCTGTCTTTCGCAGGTGCCTTGACAGAGGCGAGGAAGTCCAGATTACCTTGAAACCTTAATTATTCCACAGGTAACTTCAAGTAAGCACCAGCTCTCCATTACTTGATCTTCTTACTTCTCTTTACCTTTTTGCTAATTTAAAGCATTTGAACATTGCCCTTCATCTAACAAGGCTGCAGGAGTGGTCTCTCTCTCTCTCACACACACACAGGGAAATCATTGCAGCAGGAAATGGTGTGCATGTGGGTGTAAAACATGCCTTGCTTCTCTTTTCCTCACAAAGCAGCTGCTATTGCTGTGACCACTATGTGGGGCACAGGCCAAGCTCAAAGACATACCTGAAGCTTTAAGTGGTTGCTCACTTTTCTCTCTCTCTTCCTCACAGGGCACTTGGTGACCCTCAGGCCATTGCCAGAGGTACGGTGAGAAGTTAGAGATAGTTCTACCCACTATAAACCTACTTTATTTATTAGAAAGGTTGTTGTGGCACAAAATACATGACCAAAACACCACACAGATATTTAAATCAGTGTACTTAAACAGTATTCTAAATGCTTCAAATAGAAGTTGGTTGTTTTTTGTTTTTTTAAGGACACTAGACATTTGTGTTCCAATCTTTTAATAGGTATTCACTGAAGGTCTCACAAAACATATAGCAAGACTGAGAAGAAACTGAGCAGAGTCCCACAGAAGATATGGCACTGTACTGAATTAAACTGTTCCAGTGTAGTATCTTCCCTTTGCCTCTAATTTAAGCAGTTTGCAAAGTCCTCCATGCATTTTCAGATTGTCATTTCCTTGCCATGAGGCCTACAATCTTGGATGATAAATATTTTCAGAATTTTTATGGAATTATCTCACAAACAGAGCCATAACTGAGATACCTATAGCTAAGAACTGTTTAACACTAGAAAGCTAGACTGCCAGAAGTGAGACTTTTAAAGAAGTACTTTTAAAGAAGGCTGAAGAGGGCTGTAAACACAGCAACCTTTTAAAAACAGAATTGCATGAAGAATGGAAATACCTGCATCTTTCTGGAGAATCTTCTCTGTCTTTCCTCCGGAACTTGCTGATGGTGTCATCAATTGTGCTACCTATTTTGTCACTTAGCTCACCAAGTTTATCACTGAATGGAAACCCGCCTTTGTTTTTATCCCATTCTTCATCCCACTTTGATTTGGGCTCAGAATCATACCTTTCACCTGCGCAGGATATGAAAAGAGTAAGAGAAAGAAACACAATTAATACTAAAATGCCACTGATTTTTCTTAATTTTACCCCAAGAGTTTCAGAGCAAATAGAAAATTTTCCTGATGGAGGATCAACATTACCACCAATGTACAGCATGTAATATCATTCATTGGCACAATATGCTTTTAAAATGCAGTCGGCCCTCCTTATCCATGGATATGACATTCACAGGTTTGATTTGTGTGTGCCAAGCCCACTTTGGAAGAGCCTCAAGGACCTCCCAGACACAACCAGAAATACCTTCTGGTCATGTCTAGGATGTTCTGAAGTGTGGGGAGGCCATGTGTTCCAGAGACACTCCTGGTCACGTCTGAGAGGTCCTGTGAGGCCCTTCTGTGGATTTCATTATCCAAAAACTATTCATAGAATAGATCCCCTGGGGATACCGACAGCCTACTGTACAATATGCTATTTTACAATCACTGCTCAATTGTAATGCACTGCATAATGCATCAGACTAGGGTCAGACAGGAACCCTAGTCTATAGGTACACTTCAAAAGGTATCCCCCTCCCCAGGAATGGACCCCAGCTATACAAGCAACTTATGAGAAACAAAGTCCACTGTTTTACTTCTGGTCAGGCTACCATTAGTAGAGGCAGAAGAACACGGTTTTATTTTTTCGCAGATTTTGGTTTTTTCCAAAGTTAGAGGTACAGAAAGCTATGTTATGTGTTTTTATTCAAAATTTACATTAGAATGATAAATTATAATTGCTTTAAAAGTGTACTTGGTAAGTGTCATAGGTGGTACAGTGATAGCAGATGCAGCCACAGTCATTACTCATGCACGCCCCCATTAAATAGGAAATAAAAACCAAATAAATCAATTCTATTTTTTCACAGATCTTGCGGCTTTGTGCGTGTGTGTGTTTTTTTTGTTTTTTTTTACAAAAATGAGAAGTGCAGAAAGCGGTTATGTATTTTTATTTCATTATCTCCATTTTCTCCCTCCTTTGACCATTAGAAAAGGACACCCTTCAAAGATTGTGTATGTTTCAAAAACTCATGCAGGAAGAATATAGGAAGAGGCTGTACCCTGCAAGACAAGTGTGAAAACAGATGGTAGTATTTCTAGCCTCAGTTATCCATTTAAGAAGGACTTCAAAAACCATTAAGAAAGATGCAGCAACTTGTCCCTTCACCTGCTAGTTAGGGCTCCTTAATTTCTCAACATGCTTACATCAAAAATTATCCACAAACAAAAACTGCTTTTCAACACAAACAACTCTACTGTCTGTGAGTGGCAGGTGCCAGCTTTGCTTAGTTGTCTATAAGCTGTTTAGTTGCTTAGGTTTTAATTCAATCAAGTAATTTAGACCCCCAACATAGCTTCATTTTTGTTAAGTTATCACAAGAGATAAGTTATTCTGAAGGTCTGAATTCAGTCTTACTATACTGTCCTTCAGAATTACTAAATAAAATCAGGCTTTTGCTTGCTGAAGACACCCAAGGGGATACAACCACTCTCTCACTGCCCACTGATGGCCCCACACTTTAAACCATGGTAATTAATCACAATCCATGCTCAGTGAGACAATCTAGCATAAAGTGATCTACTGAAATTAGGAGACCCCAAGTACTGTTTACATGACTGTACTATCATGCACAGTATCGTCATTTCAATGCCCCTCACTTTAATGACTCATATGCAATGACAACTATACACAAGGCTGATAGTGTAGTTCTATGCATGTTTAATTAGAAGTCCCGTGCTCCTCAAAGGAGCTTACTCTCAGGTAAGTGCAGATAGGATTGCAGCCTAAGCTATATTCACCCACTCCAGAGAATGAGTGTTCATACATGCACGAACAGAGTACTGTGCAAGCAGAGACCTCCCTTCACTTAAATTGGAAATCTCTTTATGCACACCTTCACTATGTGTATACAGGAGTTATCTTCCAATATTAAAATGAGTAGGCTGTTTCCACTAAAAGGTCTGCATATGCATCAGTATCCAGCAGACTTACAGACTGTGGCAGGGGCCTGCATAATCCAAAATATATGCACAATCAAGCTTCTTCCAGTCAACTACCCCTTCCAGTCGAGGGGACCAGTTTCTGAAGAGCTAGAGATAATTGCACTAAGCATAAGCAGACAACTTCTGCCCAGCAACACTGTCATTTACGCAACACACAAAGTCAGACACTGTACACTGCATGCCCATATTCTGGTCTTCTACTTTCAAAATCTTGATTTGGTTTAAGAGGTCTTGATCTAAAATAGGTTTTATTTTGAAAGATTTATTCTGCAATCCTAAACACAATTATTGTGAACACAGAGAGTTGTTCCTCGACTTTGAGCTCCAAGTTCTTCAATTTGTGAAGGTGAAAGTCTTCACAGAAGGAGAGTCCTTATGAGCACAACTCAAAGGCTTTCATTTAATCAAGGAGCATAAGTTTAAGGCGCAGTGTCATGCATGGCGTTGCACCAATAGTAAGGCTCCCTTGGCAGTAGTGTTACTATAGGGGTGCAGGCTGCACCAGGTGATATCCACGGGGGGGGGGGGGGGAAGGTACATCACCATGCCCAATGCCTGGGGCATTGCCCTGCCCACTGCATGGGAGGAGGTTCATCATAGGGTGATGCACTATTCCTCCTGCGCAGGGTGATGCAAACCCTAGTGACGTCATTGTCCTCTGGTCTCCTTTCCCCACAGTTGAACTTTATTAGGCTCTGTAGTTGTGACTCTCTGCACATGAAGGCGAGCTTTGGCTGTATACAAACAGATCACATGGAAGTTGTTCCTGTGCTACAACAACATAAGGATCAAGTCTTTGAAAAAAAAGCAATATTTAGTAATAGTCAGTCATACTGACATTTGAGAACACCATATTTCCTTATGTAAAGCCGGACAATTCTAGCTCCCTTCAAGTATGCTTTGAACCACATGAGGTCTGCTTCTCTATGGCACTAAAAATCACAACCACGAGCCAAAAAAACTCATGCAGTTAGGTCAGACCTGGGTGGCAATAATATTTATATTGACCCTGAGACATGTGGGATAGCAACAAGAAGAGGCTTCCTTGAAGTGTGCATGCGAGGGCGTGTTCACTTGCTATCCAAAGTGCTCGATAGTGATAGCTTCTATTAGGAGCAAAAGCCAACAGCTAGGCTGTTTTAGTACAAGTAAGCCATGCTCCAAGAGAATCCGAGATCTCTCTAAATACTTGTAGGATTCTGAAAAAAGCATTAAAGCAAAATTTATTCATAATATATGCTTATTGCTTTCTCTATGACACAGACCTGTGTTAATTTTTCCACTGTAGAGGAGGATCTACTGTATTTAAAATTGTAGCACCTAGGCAGCCATTTGACATATTGCCATTGATCAACACCCAGAACACCAGAAGCAGCTGCTCTGCTTGCACATGGGATATTTGAAACTCTCCCTCTTTGAGCACCAGCCTACCATCCCCCACCGCAAAAATGAAGGGCAGCCATATGATGGCACGTTTGCCCTTCCTATGTATGAACAAAAGCACTTCATGACTCTGCATGGGAGGAGGAAGTTGTATCTTACCTCAGCAAACCCAACACCAACAGTATGAAAATGGCTGCCTCCCTCTCCACAGTGCATACTTACTGTATCTGAATCCTCCAACACTGTCTGAAGAAACCCCAACGTATTTATCTTTGTTCTTCTTAGCCTTTTTCCTCTCTTCACGAAGTCTATCATCATCCTGGGCAAATTCTACCATTTCTTTCACCTTCTGGCGTATATTTATACCTTGGTCTTTGCCATTCTCATCTGTACACAGGCATAAAAAAGGAGGACATTTGGGTGTACTAGTTAACCTCAAAGCATTAGGTAGCTAGAAGAAATTTAGACAGAACATGAACAGAAAAAAATAAGAAAATCATGCCTAAACAATTCTCTAGAGTGAATGAACATTATGATTCAGACACCCCAAAATTCACCTTAAGCTAAGGGGCATAATTCGAGAATTTGTAGAGCTTTCTAAGTTAGTTATTTAAAAGATTTGCTTAAGAAAATATTTCAAGACATGATGCTTGAAAACATACCTTCTGCCAGTTTTAAACCATTTAAAAGCAACTGTTCTTTTAGCCTGGGGGGGGGGGGTTTGAATCCAAAAATGCCAATTGCTGGATTTCTCTCTTTTTTTCAAATTGTATTTTCAAAATGCTGGCAGTTGGAGTGTGCTACAAAGTAGAATTTGCCTCTCTTCTCCAGGCCTCTTTCTTATTCAGAACACACACTGGCCTTGCTGCTTTTGCACTGTAAATATTATTTGGTGGGAGGAAAAAAAATCCCCAGCTTCAAACAGATGTGTATGTTTTGGAGCTCTAACCTTTTCTTCCCATATGATTAAAGCTATTCCTTTACACACACCACAGGGGACCAGTCTCTAGTGCATATTTTAATATAAACCCGAACACTCATGTTGTATTGGTTCTGTTGTTATTAGCCAGTCTTTTCTGCAAGTTCTTGTCTTCACTAATTAATACTCTGGGGTCCCACGTCTTGGATTCTGCACTCTTCACACAACCAGCAACGGTCACATTCTAATTAGAGTAGGGAAGCTTCTAAGCTGGTTCAGGTGACTGACAACTCCAACTACTGTTTTAATTTGCTTATAAGATTTTTCTATTGCTCACCTACAAAGTGGTAATTTTCCAGGGATCGCAAATCATAAATGTGTTCTCTGGCACTTGTAACAACACGCTCTGATCCATTCCTTATGAGGTAAGATAGGAGCAGCAGAGACTATAAAAATACAAAGCACCTTATGATTGCATGAACAAAAGCTATCAGTATTTTTTTTAAACTGCAATAACCTAAATAGATAGAAATTAACAATCAGTAACAGGATACATAACTACTGTATTAAATAAGCCAAAATAAGAACATTGCTCCTTAACGAAGGAACCTCACACAATACAGTGTAAAAACTTAAAACTGCATTTGCTCACTAAGACAAAGATAGCAGAGCATAAAATTGTAAGTTATTTGCCTGAAGAATTACTGTTCGGGGGGGGGGGGACGGGGACGACAACGACAGTTAAAGCAATTTCAGAAAAACTCAACTCTACAGAATGAAACAATTTTCCTTTTGTCTCTCTTTTTTTGCAATTGCCTTATTCCCCAGTGCTTTTCCATTTAAAAGCAATTTTATGGCAATTTATCTATGTAGTGTTCTGCAGGAAATGTGTTGATGTACCAAACTCAGTATTTGCAGGTAAATTTACGCAAACTTCAAAACAAAAACAAGTTGAAAAGTATTTTAATTTCATGAACTTCCTGCAACTTCCAGGATTTTCCTGCCTCTTCTTTTGGCATATGTGAAGCAGTAGTTCCAGTGCCAGCAGAAACATTTCTGCAAACTGCAGAAAATGAAAAACTGGTAGACAATCCCAAGCATCCTTAAGAGCATTAAATAATGTGTGACAGCATTAAAAATTAATTTACATTATGCTTCAGGGAAAACAATTACTATAACACAAAAACTAAATCAAATACCTAAAAAAGGGTCTTAGAATTAATTCTATTGAGTAGACAAGATTTTAAATCTAAAAGCCTTTCCAACGCTACAGGACAGAGAAAAATTAGTATGGAGATGCATGTATAATATTGTATTGCAACTACAGCAGAAAACAAAGAGGAAAAATATTTTGTGGTGAAGTTATCAACCAAAGCTAGGAGAGTGGGGCAGGCAAGCAATTAATTCTCTACTCAGTTGGATTTAAGATAAAATAAACTAATAAAAATATACATTTGGGGAAGATAAGTACAATGCAACAAAATACTGGCTGTAAATATAAGGCCCATTCCCTAATAAAATCGTAGTATGAAAGGAATATTTGGGTCCATTTTTTTAAGGCTCACACTGGTAGGTCAGTAATAAGGTTCTTCCCTTGCTTATTTATTATAATATCAAATCATAGATGATCCCCTATTTAGAATTTAATTCTGCAGTAAAAATTAAATTGCTAGAAGGCATTCATTTAAGAGCCAGTTCAGAGCAAAAATACACAAAACTTGGTTTTGCAATACAGACTATTCCTTTAAAAAACAAAGAAAAAGAAAAATACAAATTGATTATAAACCAAGCTAGTACTAATTGGACAACGAAAATCTGGAAACCCATGAAGTTTAGTGCGGATATTATGTTAGTGAAAGCACAAAAAGCAGTAGATTACGTAGATTTAGTAGACACAGTGGTAATATGAAAACATTCAGTCGAATTTGTTGGTATGTGCAATTTAACAAAATTAAACCATTTAAAAAGCACATGAAGAGGCACGTTAAACATATGAACCTTATAAACTCTTCTCCAGTTCTTTTTGTTATCTTTTAGCATTCGTGTCCAAAGCATGTTCATAAGTTCAGGAAACTGTTCATACATAAAGGTGGCCCTAAAAATAAAACAAAGGAAAGAAGAGATTATCTTCACTGTACTATTTTTTCCAGTTTTTCTGTTAAGAGCTGCCGTTGACACCAGGTGGCAGACTTGCTCTAATTTAGAGCTTCAGCACCAAAGAGCTACGAACATTTGTTCAGAAATATTTCATATACTGACTCACTGGATTAGCAATGCTGATACTCCCCCCCCCCCAACAATGCAACAACAACTAAAGCTAGATGCCCCCTGTTATCTGAGGCCTGTATGTCATTCACTTGCCCTTTGTGGGAACACCATAAGTTGCTGAAGGAGCCTCAATTTCCTAATGTTATTTCTGGGGACAAAAAACTTGACAAGAAACTGACTCAATCGAGATCTTTTAGACTACAAATTTAAATGCATCATGAAAGTAGTTTAAATGAACAGTTACTCATGGTCATCCTTCCTACTTGACAGTATGCCTTGTACTGTTGACACTTTTCATTACGTATCTTTTTCAGAGGTGATGAAGCAAGAGCAATTTTTTTATCATACTACATAAAAATGAATCTTACTTCGCTGCCGAGTCAAATTATCACTTACTTGGCAATCTCTCCCATGAGCTGCCCTGAAGGTCCCCAAGGATCATCATTGGTTGCTTCTCGAACCTTAGACTCTATTTCTGAATAATTCATAACCACATTGGTGCTGCAAAGGACAGAATTAAATGCACACACAAAGATTAGCATCAAAACTGAGAAACACATGAAAACTTAATAATGACATTAGTGGGCACCTTAATGAGATACCTCTACAGGGTGGGAAAGAAAACATCTTTAGTGAAGATGCTACCCTGAGGACACTGCAACACATTTAAGTATCTTTAAGAAGGTTTTACTATTCCATTAGCCTTCCAGGATACAGATCAGAGACTAGGGATTACATTAGGCTTGGAACCAGTCCAATAAAAAATCTGCTTTTCATCAGATTAAAAGTGAAACTGAACTAAAGATGGTAGCATTCAAAACCAGAACTTATTTGCTTTCACATGTGCATGCTATCAGTGTTTGCTGTAAAATCTAGAACATAGATCAGATGAAGAGCACACACACACACCTTTCCAAATCACAACATACTGAAAACTAAGCACTGTCTCATTGCATGGCAAAAATTATTATTATTATTATTATTAACTTTATGTTTACCCTGCCTTTCTCCCTGAAGGGACTCAAGGTGGCTGGAGAAGAATAGAGTATCACATGGAAACAGCTGGAAGAAAATAAGGCAAAGGACATGATCTACTGCCTACTGCCTACTGTTTCAGAAAACAAAACTAATATTAAAGATCATGTAAATATTCAAATATTCTATTGCAGGAATATGAGAAAGAAAAATAAGACTTTGGTAGCAACCATATGAGATGGCTTATTGGCTAACAAATATGCCCTTAACATTTTCATTTCTTCTAAAGGAGGCATGTTCATCCCTTAGCATAGTGTTTCTCAAACTCAGGGTCAGGACCCACTATGTGGGTCGTGAGTCAACTTCAGGTGGGTCCCCATTCATTTCAATATTTTAAAGGTATTAGACTTGATGCTACCCTGGTATGTGACTGCATTTGGGGAAATGTTACAGATCTGTACTTTTAACAGGCTACTCTGTATATGCTTTTTTAACAATGATAGTGAATGGGACTTACTCCTGGGTAAGTGTGAGTAGGATTGCAGTCTAGGATAGTTAAAGTTTGCTGCTTGATGTCACTTCCAATCATGGAAGAATTGTCACAAAAGGAAGGTCATATTAGAGCTACTGCAACTAATATAAGAGGTGGCTCCCTACACTATGAGGAGGAAAAGAAGTGCATTTATGACTATGGTTGATATACAAGGAGGGGGACACACAAGGCCACAGGACTAATGGATATTGGCTCACTGTGGTTTAAGTCTTTCCTTGTTAGGCAATTTTCAATGGATGGAAGGAAAAAATGAATCTAGACAAGACAGAGCTGGCAATGGTGTGCTTCCATAGGAATCAGAAGATGTGTTTGTTCCCATTTAGAATAGGATTGCACTCTCCTGTAGAAGTAGGTCTATAGTATAGTGAGTTCCTGGGAACAGACCTACTCTCAGACACCAGGTGGCAGAGGTCCATTTGGAACACCAGCTACAATCCAATAAGCAGAATCCAGATAGGGCAGGGGAAATCCAGGGGCTCCAGGAATGAGCCAGCATGGTGTAATGATTTAGGAGTTGATCTGAGACCTAGAAGAGCCAGGTTCAAATCCCCACTCAGCCATTCCTGCGTGATCTTCGGTCAGTCACTGTCTCTCAGCCTCACTGGCTTTGAGGTCAAAAGGAGGTGAGGAACTATATACACACCACCCTGAGCTCCTTGGAGGAAGGGTGGTATAAAAATATGAAAAATAAGTGTGAATGAGGGATGGTTGATCATCATGAACAATCTGGTGATGGTCAGGTCCAGAAATCAGTTTATATATGTGACATCTGACATACCAGATAGGTCCTTTCCAACGTAACAAAGATCTTGTTTCAAGCATCCATGTTTTTAGAGCTGAAAGTCAGCTTTATAGGACTGCCAGTGCACATTGTCAAAGAGTGATGCAAGACTTCCTGGCATTTGCAGAATGCAGCCGCATTCAGCCAGCACAGCAGCAACTAAATTGGCTACCTGGTAGTTTATGGGCCTTCTTCAAGACATTGGCTTTCCCCTATGAAAGCCTTTATAGCTTCAGACCTGCATATCAGAGAGTGTCTTGTCCTGGCATATCCTTCTCTATGTACAAGAAAGCCAAAATTTTGTGCTTAGAGTTCCACCTACAAAAGAGTGAAAGCAGTCACTGAACAAAGATTCTTTCTGGCCTCATGTCTGTGGTATGTGCTCTAGACTGAAATTCAACAACAGCCCTGCTTCCTGATTAAACATAGGAAAAAATAGTAAAGAGTTCTGATTTCAACTATATATTTGTTTTCCATTTCTCAGGACTGACTTAAGATTCATTTTACTGATGCTTTATTATTAATTCAATTTCATGAATACTTTCCAAAATAGTATAACGTTTTATCTCTTTTCACACCTTACACACACACACACACACACACACACACACACACACACACACACACACACAGGTGTACTGTATATTTACCTAAGCACTGAGAATTTCATTTCAGGCATCTAACAAAGTGACTGACTTAAGATTCATTTTACTGATGCTTTATTATTAATTCAATTTCATGAATACTTTCCAAAATAGTATAACGTTTTATCTCTTTTCACACCTTACACACACACACACACACACACACACACACACACACACACACACACACACACACACACACACACACAGGTGTACTGTATATTTACCTAAGCACTGAGAATTTCATTTCAGGCATCTAACAAAGTGAACTGGTGTCCACAAAAACATATGCTGAAATAGTCTTTGGAAGAAAGTTAACTGTATCATATTGTTGGCAAGGTCTTGAGGGTAGAGATAAACCATGTTGTTAAAAAAAACCCTTACTTAACGGCAAGTGAACCTTAAAGGCAGACTGAAATTCTATTTTACTCACAACTGAATATGTAAGCTGTGTCTGGATTAAGTCAATAAACGAAAGCCATTGGGTTCATTTCACTATGTGTCAAAACAGAGCAGATTTGTACAGCAGCAGCAATTACAATTGTAAATATTCACCACTAATATTATCTCATCAAAACATACAACTCAAACATACGGCTTTGCAATCCCCTTTTACTACAGGCATATTAATCTCATGCCTTAAAAAAAAAATTCCCATTCATATGGAATTGGTTTTCAATACCAGCTTCAGAGGTTTAGGGGCTTTCAGCACACTAGTTTCCTTGTCCAATGTAAGGAATACCTGTAGATCGAGTGGGAAAGGTTCTGTTTTTACAACCCTTTCCCCAAGCTCTTGTTTGAACGGCTGGAGGAAAGACTCTAAGACAAAGTGTTTCCTAGATTTCTCCAAGTTAACACTGCAAGTCATGCAGGAGGAAAAAAGCCACAAATGTCCATTAACACACACCCATATCAGTTCAGCTAGTAGTGATTAAAAGTTCAGGAGTAATGCAATCTCCGGGGAAGTCAGAAGAAGAGATGGGTGAAAGTTAACACATAGTCAAGAACTGCACTTATAAAACAGCTCTAAGTAAGGTATCAAACTCAATTTCTGAATTTATTCTGGTTTTTTTAAAAAAATAGTGTTCAGCAAACAGGAAAAAGTACTCATAAATCCCAAGCACAGATCTAACATTCCAGAACGAAAATCTTTTAGCCGTATTTAATTCAACAACAAACGTAAACTTTAAAAAATGCACATGCGCGCGCGCACACACACATACAGAGGATTGTGTCGTTTGGCTGCATTCCAGGTCATTTAAAAATAACTATTTCTAAAAAGGTGGAAATGTAGTTTTATTCTTCCTTTCCCATGTTTTCTATGGCCCTCATTCCATGCCCTACCCATGATGCCTGTGACCTTTAAAGCAGAAAAAAATTTACTTCCAGATGTGAAGGGAAAAAGTGACTAGCCTGATTGCCAAGACTTCCTGTGATTGATATAAATTTGATATCTGAGGACACTTTCAGACACCGGGGAGGGGGGGCTCTCTGGTTAGTTTATCCTGGGTCTCTTCCAAAGAATTCTGCTGGACTTCATGGACAGAATTCTTTGCAAACACAAGTGAGCTATACAATAGCTGGATTGACAAATGGATCCCAAGTATTTTATGCTTAAACTATACTACAATTCAAGAGTTTGTTTGGCAAAGGATAGACTTATTTTAGAAGCTAAACAAATAAAATCTTGTAATGAAGCATTTTTGTCAAAACATCTATATGAATAACACTAGCCAGAAGTATTCCAACCCCATTTCTGTTCAACTATGTGATGTTAAACAGAGGAAGAACCACTGTGGTTATAACTACAGTATAGAAGAAAACAAAAAGTAAAAGCTGGGTAGACACTTAATATTTATTTCACCTTTTCAAAATGCAGCTTCTTTTATCATCACAAAAGTGAAACCAATATCATAAACACACCCAGTGAGTGAACACGTAACCTAAAATTCTGTTGTATGCATGACTCACCTCCTTCACCTGTTTTCAAATTAACTTTGTTATAGAGAGAGCGTTTGTGCTTATGGACAAACCTCTTACAAGCAAGAAAAAGTGCACATTTATTTATTGTATCAGTAGTAGTAGTTGGCAACCTTTAGTTTCGAAAGACTCTGGTATCTTGCTCTGAATGGTGGTTCTGGCACAGCATCTAGTGTGGCTGAAAAGGCTGATTCGGGAGTGAAAATCCCTTCCACACTGGGAGCAAGTGCAGTCTGTCCCTGGTCTGTGTCCCTGGCTATGGGCCTTCCTTCTTTGCCTCTTTGCCTCAGTCTGTTGGCCAAGTATCTCTTCAAACTGGGAGAGGCCATGCTGCACAGCCTGCCTCCAAGCGGGACGCTGAGGCGCCAGTGTTTCCCATCTGTTGAGGTCCATTCCTATGGCTTTCAGATCCCTCCTGCAGATGTCCTTGTATTGCAGCTGTGGCCTGCCTGTGGGGCGCTTTCCCTGCACGAGTTCTCCATAGAGGAGATCCTTTGGGATCCAGCAATCATCCATTCTCACGACATGACGAAGCCAATGCAGGGGTCTGTTTCAGCAGTGCATACGTGCTAGGGATTCCAGCTGCCAGGTGATGCCAAGGATGCGTTGCAGGCAGTCCATGTGGAAAGCGTTCAGTTTCCTCTCCTGTTGTGAGCGAAGAGTCTATGACTCGCTGCAGTACAGAAGTGTACTCAGGACGCAAGCTCTGTAGACCTGGATCTTGGTATGTTCCATCAGCTTCTTGTTGGACCAGACTCTCTTTGTGAGTCTAGAAAACGTAGTAGTTGCTTTACCGATGTGTTTGTTTAGCTCAGTATCGGGAGAAAGAATGTCAGAGATCGTTTAGCCAAGGTACACAAAGTCATGGAAACCTCCAGTTAATGCACAGAGATTGTTATGCAGGGAGGTGAGTCCACATCCTGAACCATGACCTGTGTTTTCTTCAGGCTGATCATCAGTCCAAAGTCTTGGCAGGCCTTGCTAAAACGAATCATGAGCTGCTGGAGATCTTTGGCAGAGTGGGTGGTGACAGTTGCATCGTCGGCAAAGAGGAAGTCACGGAGACATTTCAGATGGACTTTGCTCTCAGTCTGGAGAGGTTGAAGAGCTTTCTGTCTGATCTGGTCTGGAGATAGATGCCTTCTGTTGCAGTCCCAAAGGCATGCTTCAGCAGGACAGCAAAGAAAATCCCAAACAAGGTCAACGCGAGAACATAGCCCTGCTTCACTCCGCTTCGGATGTCAAAGGGCTCTGACATGGAGCCATCAAAGACAACAGTGCCCTTCATGTGGAAAGACCTGATGATGCTGAGGAGCCTGGGTGGACATCCGATCTTGGAGAGAATCTTGAAGAGGTTGTCCCTGCTGAGCAGGTCGAAAGCCTTCGTGAGATCTATGAAGGCTATAAAGAGTGGCTGTCGTCGTTCCCTGCATTTCTCCTGCAGCTGCCTAAGGGAGAATACCATATCAGTGGTGGACCTGTTGGCTCGGAATCCGCACTGTGATTCTGGATAGACGCTCTCTGCAAGTACCTGGAGCCTCTTCAGTGCAACTCGGGCAAACAGCTTTCATACAGCGCTAAGGAGAGAGATGCCGCGGTAGTTGTTGCAGTCACCCCTGTCGCCTTTGTTCTTGTACAGCATGATGATGTTTGCATCCCTCATGTCCTGAGGTACTCCACCTTCTCTCCAACAGAGACAGAGGATTTCATGCAGCTCATGTGACGATGATCTCTTTGCAGCACTTTAGGATTTCAGCAGAGATGCTGTCTTTTCCAGGTGCCTTGCCAAAGGCACGTACACTGATATACTGATCAGATATATAAATATACTGATTGTATACTTTGTACTGTATGGCAAATATACTGATTGTATCAGTATATGACACAATATGCAGGAATACAGCATTTGCAAAGGCTCCTAGAGTAACCAGTCTAATTCAAATATCAGAAGTTGAAGAAATCACAGCCACACATAGACTTGTGCAGTCCCTTTATGCTGCAGCCCCATCAGGCTGCCCTCAGTGTATTTCCCATTACTGAAAATATCAGTGGGGCCTGCGAAGGAGAGTGGAAGAGGAAGTTCATGGAAGAATTGATATGCACACAGAGGTATTAACTGCAAGTCAATTAGAATATACAAATATCCCAGGCTTTGATGGTTTCTTTTTTGAGATCAACTCTTTGAACACGTTTCAACTATACCCTCAACTATACCCAGAAGTCATTCATTCAATGCATCCTCCGCTCTCTCTCTGCTGTTCTAAAGGTTAAAATTGCCCCCCTCCATGTTGTTTTGAATCTATGATTCAAACAGTTCTGGGTGTGTGTGTGTGTGTGTGTGTGTGTGTGTGCGTGAGAGAGAGAGAGAGAGAGAGAGAGAGAGAGAGAGAGAGAGAGAGAGCTGGCTCCAAATTTAGCTCCAGGCCTATTCCCATTCCCCTCCCCCCAGGCAATAATGGAATCCATTTGCAGAAATCTTTGTGGGACTGCAGGAATTTGCAAGATAATAAAAGGCATTTGCAATTTGCTAGCTAAAAAAGCATTGGAAGTAACATTTGTAAACTAAGAAAAGACTGAGTTCTATGAGCAGGGGACACCTGTACCCAGTTCAATCAAGCTTTAATACTCAGCACTGAGTATCATTTTCAGAACCTCTTTTAACCTTCTAAAGCACCTTCTAACAAGTGTGGTGAACTGCCAAATACACATTATATGCGAGCACACGCAACTACATTTTTAAAAATCATGGTTAGCCCAATATCAGCTCTTCCTGGGGCAGTTGTGCAGCAGACAGTGCAATCTCGGAGTTCGCTGATGTAATCACAGTAGCCCCAAGATTTCTGAGGGGTAGCTATTCTCATCATCACAGGTTTATAGAGCCCCACATGGGGTTGCTTTTGGATGCATTAAAGTGCTTTTAGGCTTTTCTGAATCAGTTTGTCTTCAAAGGGTTTGATTATGAACCACCCTTAAAAACAAACACAGAAGTGAAATAAATTCTGAGGTTGAAAACAATCACATCAGTGCCAGGAGAAAGATTTAAAAAAAATAGTTTTCAACAAAAAAAGTGGGAAAGGTTGAGGAAAAGAATAATTTTAAATATCATGAAGTGCAAGCTTGATAATGAGCATGGAGTTATACAACAATCTCAGGAACAAGGCTTCCTCTGAAGATTCATACACAAGGCTCATCTTCATGTGAAAATTCCTGGAGAGAAAGTTGCCACACATAGGATTTTTTGCAAATGAGAGCTCTTTCAAAGAATGAGCTGATCTGCCCAGGTCCGTAGGAGAGAGAAGAGGGCAGGCCTACAAAAATTGTCTATGAGAGCAGGAATAAAGAGTCCCCTAAAAGAAACAAATGAGACAGAACCTTCATTCCTTTCAATAGACCTTCTTGGGTAATTAAAAACCAATTTTTCAAAAAAGTTAGATTTACTTATGCTGTCTTAAAAAAAATCCAGCTTCAAATTAAATCATGGCAGAATATTAAAAAAGTAAAGGCCTACACTTAATCCTGGCCAAGTGACTAAGGGCCCAACTGCATGCTGTCCACCTGCCCTGCAGTACAGCAGCGCCAAAACAGGTACTGCTGCATCCTGCAGGGCAGGAGAAGCAGCTGGAGGTCTTCTTGGGGTAAGGGAACATCGGTTCCCTTACTCCACGGAGTTGATGCAACCTACTATATGTAACTTTTAAGGTCAAACATTATGTTACTATGAGTCATATTTATTATAGCAGATACCCTACTAGACTCGGGTGTTAGTGAGTCAGAGGTGTAGCATCTAAGAGACATCAGCCTGCATATCAGTAGGATCATTCACTGGGCTCATCTGGATCGTCTTCTACTATTCTAGGCCTTCCAATTATCCATGCTCTACAATCGGTTCATTTAAAAATTGAGAATATTTATTGATCCATCTCACAGAGAAACACTTTGCCCAGTAATTGTTAGCCCTTAATTCTAGAAAGTACTGGGCACAAACAACCAATTTTTACTTATTGTATGCCCCATCTAAAGTTCCCCTTGGTTCAAGGAGTCCAACTTCCAAAAAGTCTTTCAAAATGTTTCCCTAAGATTGCAACTGTAGCTGTTAAGCAAGTTACTGTGCTCATTGTTCTTGTAAGCCTAAAAAGAGTATCAGACAAACACTAAACCTAGATTCTGAACCGATCTAATTCTCGAGTGCACTTGAGTTGGAAATTAGACTATGCTTCTAGGTTGGATAAAGGCTTGTGGCTATTACAGCAGCACTACTTGAACTACTTGTTCAAAAAATATATAAATTTCTTATAATGTATATATAAAGCTGTGTATCTTTTGAGGTGAAAGACTACGAATTACAGTTCTTACAAAGGGTTTAAGTTCTTCCTTGCTAGTATCCTGAGAAACTAGACCCAGTGATAGTTTTTCACTTGCTCCATGCATGCCATCCTCTCAACCCAAGTTCCTCTGAACCAGCTGGGCTTGTCAATAAGAGTCTACTATAAGCAGTTTTCCAGAAATATTTTTCATTTACTATAAAAATAACTTATGTAATGCTTCTCCAGCTGAGCCTGAAATGTCTTCAACAGAGCATTTAATCAGTAACATGAGAAACTTGGGCTCAAGAACCCCAGCATTGTTCATGAGCCACTAGAGGCCAGCAAACCATGTGAGAAATACTAACATCCACAAAGAAGGAACATTCTATCATTCAGCTGTATTCCATCTATTCTGAAGCAATTGTCATGGCATTGCTTGTTCCAGAGACCAAGAACTAACTGATCTGTTACTCAACATTTAAGCCACTTATATTCCACCTTACCAGGATGTTCAAGGTAGCTCTCATTCAAAAGACTAAAAAACACAATAAGCACTAAAAACCAACAAATGATAAAACTATAAAAACAGCAGTAGTAACTGGTCCTAACACCCACATAACAAACCCATAAACAGAAGTGCTTCTGTCTCACTTCTTGTACAAAAAAAATATGGAAAAGTGTTTTTTCTGTCTTTAAACCCCAAAACAAAGTTACAGGATTATAGTACAGGCGTGCCCCGGTATCTGTGGGGGTTCCATTCTGGAACCTCCCAAGATTAACTGAAACTGCGGATATCAGGGAACGCCCCCCACCCTCCAGAGAGGAGCTCTCTGGAGGGTTCTCTGAGCCCAGGTCCTCTTAAACCCCTGAGGACTTCACCCAGAAACTGGAAGTAGCTTTTCTTTTTTTTTAAACTATTGGGCTCAGAGGACCTCTGGAGGAGAGGGGAAGAAGAGCACCCTCTGACTCTGAAAGGGTGAGCACGGGGGTGGTGGTGGTGCATGAACCTGATTCTCAGGTAAGTGAATTCATGGCTACGGGGGCCCTACTGCATTTGCAGAGGGTGGTAACATATTTATTCAGAATTCCCATTTAGCTTTGAGCCACATAAGTTGTGATGGGACCATCATTCATATGTCTGGCAACTATAATGCGTGTGCCGTCTCCATGGTTTAACAGTAAAAAAAGCACATGGGAGAAGGGCACTTAGCATTGCCCCTCCCCTGCTTTATCTCTCAGTATTCAGTGGCTCCAGCTATTAGATGTGAGAAGGAAGCTGAAGCAACCAGCTAAAAGAAGGTAAGACACATAAAAATTATTCAGCATCTTATGCTCCTCTTTCTAATAAAGACCAATAGAGACATATGTGAACAGAGCAGACTTGGGAAAATGGACGTGTTCACTACAGTGTCTATTTTGGTCTTTCATTACCCCCCATAGGTCACAACATACCCTACTTGTCCTCCACCTACCAGCTGCTAGAGTGTAAGATGTCTACTAGCAGCTGGGAGGGGGGGTCAACTGTACAGGATTGCTGGAATAATGGTCATTGACTAGCAGTCCATGTCAGCAGGATTCTGTTCTAGGAAGCTTCAGAATGTGATCATGTCTCTGGTTACGGAGGTCTGAGCAGGAGAGAAAGAAAGGGTCCTGACACAAGCATCCAGAGTAGCGCAGGAATAGAATGCATACCATCAGAAGATTATCTCTTATAATATTTGTCTAATATCTCCATCGTTCAAAAGCTGGTTTCACAGTTTTATTTATGCAATCAATGAAATATAAATAGTCAGTGGGAATCATTGCATCCAAATGACATCCCGTTTATTTGGGATCAACCCTCAGCTGCTCTAAAGACCAGTACATTCTCAGTTTTGTCCCTGAAGTATCAGCCTTGGCATATATACTGAATTGCCTCGGATGTGGTGCTAAGGAGAATTCAGCAAGCTCTGACAGAGAACTACTGCGCAGAGACTGACAGTAGAATACTCAACATACAGGACTTTCACTCTATGAAATGCACATGCTAACACAAATGGGCCACGTCCTGCATACCTTCTGTAGGCCTCGGTGTCTTCATGGACTATTGTCTCTGCCTCCTACCCTACCAGTAAGTGCAGAGTATCTAGTGGAAACCCTCTTAGCAGAATGAAATCCACACATTCAAACAGGCCATGAATACCTAAAAGGTCAGTATATTAAGAATTAAGCCATGAACAACGAATATTGCATTTCCTGCCCAGCAGCAGTCATGGTTCAAAGGTACTAATGATCACTGAATCTCAAACAGGAGAGATGCAGTACAGGTACCCTTTGCTTATTCCATGTTCCAAGAATTTTCTTTGTCTCTCCTAGCTATTGTGTATCCTGGCCATCACAAAGAATCAGCTAGTTCACCCAATCTCTTCATATACCCCTTTTTGCCTGCTCCCCTGGCATTCTTAAAAAACCCTAAGGGCCATGTTAACACAGAAGACTGGAAGGAAAACCCCTTAACTCAAGTGTTAGAATGCTAAGAGACGTGTGGCCTTTGGCAAGTGCAATGGGTCCTCCTTCCCATTACACTCACCCACCCCAAACCCTGAAGGTAAGGAACCATTCGGAGCAGATTCTGATGCAACATAAGGGGGTGCAACAAGAGAGGGGGAACAGAACAGACTTATAGAAGTGTCTGCATTACCTTCAGAAACGATACATTCCAAGAAATCTTGCCCTACTATAAGAAGGGAGATAACAGCTAAATTGATTCCTCACTCAGTATATACCCTATAAAAGCTTCTGCTAATTAGTTTAACCACCAATAATAGTTCCGGAGCATATGTTAGTGCACAGAGTTTGAAAAAGGGCCAGTAATTTATTTTCTGCCTGCTAAGGCCAGTTCTTGTTAGACAGGTTTCTGTGGAGCTCGAAGCAGGTTCACAGAAACAGCCTGTAATCATTTCTGCAATTCTGGCAACTCCAACAGTTCACAAACATTCCAGCGCCACAACCCACCTAGTCCTCTGTAGCGGGTGATGATAACGCTGGCCAGAATGACTTACCGGAGAACCTCTTTTGGACCACACCAGGCCAGCAAGCTACTCTATTGGCCTCTGTGGGCCTCAGAATGGCCTGAAGAAGCCTTTAAAAGCTACTTCCAGTTTTCAGAGGTAACTTCTGGTTTGACCAGAAGCAACTTTCTGAGACCCGCAAAGGCCAACAGAATGGGCTGCCGGCCTTGAGTGGCCCGGAAGAGGCTTCTGGAGGTCCCCTGGCAAGTCATTCACTCTCCCTTTCTGGAGTGGCTCCAATTTGGAGGCAAACAGTCACATGTGCGAGTGAGAGGGCCAAGCTCACAATCTACCGCACAAGGGCTTGTGACCCACTCTTTGGGACTACCTAATTCATATTTCTTTCTCTTTGTGATTCTAAAAACAGCAGGGATTGCATGGAGGAATAAAAACCAGCTGGCGCCATGTATGAACTGGCCTTCAACAACACTGTGAGGCCAGCAACCTAGATTTTAAAGTCTTAACTACACAAAATTACCATCTCCTAAATAAGCAACAGGTTGTGGTTGCCATCAAGCCAATACCAGTCACTTTCCCAAATGCTACAAATCTATCTTTTCCTGATCGACAATGTCACCGTCAGCAAACCACAGCAAGAGTCTGATTTTCATTTCCATCTTTGGAACTAACAGCGTAATAATTTATGTGGCAGATGTGCAAGGCAAACTGAACAGAATGAGATAAGCCAAGAAAAACATCCTGATGTCTACATCTGAGTTATGACTTGGAGGAGGAAGGAACTATAAAAGCTATTTCCTGCTCCTCACAACTTTTGTGGTTAAAAAAGTATCAAGAAAACAAGATAACCCATTTATGCAGAACCCCTTTCCCTGGGCTTTTAGAACAGCTGAAGACTGAGAACATAGGTTTCATTCTGGTCTCAGCACAAAGTGGTAGAGAAGTTATCTGTTGTTTAATTTAATGAAGAGCTTCCCTCTTTAAACTGCTTTCAGGTTATGAGTCAGTCTTTCAGAGCTCCCACATTTGTCAAAATGGCTTAGAGAGATATGAAAGATTAAATATGAAGGTGAGGTCTTTTAGATACCCCTTTAATTAAAGCTGTTATTTTTTTTGCTAGGGATCTTTAAAGGCCACAAAGGGCTAGCTTCCTGTATTGTAAGGGAGGAAGTTGCCTCCTGCTGGTCAGGTTTTAAAAGTTATTCAGCATAGGGGAAAAATCCCATCAGATTGATCTTTTCCTATTCATTGTAACTCATTTTCACCAATGAATAGAGAAAGAACATAAGACAAGAATATGAACTTTGTCCTTTTAGCACTTTAACGTCTTTAATTCTCTTCCTTTCATGCCTACAGCTTCTTACTCACTGTTTTTGTCACCTTAACCTTAGTACAGCATGAATTATATTTCAAGGCATTTTCTTGTGAACATTTTACATTAGGTGAACAACTAACAAATTTTTAAAGGAAAGATGTGCTGTGACACCTCAGAGATTAACCAGCTCATTGCAGTGGGAGCTTTCCTGGGCAAAAGGAAAGCACTGAGACCATATCAACTTGCAAGAAAATAGGACAGTGGTTTAAACAAAATGCAAACCTCACATTGTTGGCCTGCTGAAGGCGTTCTGATTGAGTAGGCTGTCCTCTGGTTATGTGTATTCTGCAATCTACAGAAAAAAGCAGCAGCTAAAGTAACCCCATCCTGTGCCACAAAAAGTGGAATTCTGCAACCTGAGTAAATTAGACTAACTCAGTGTTTCTCAAACTGTGGGTCAGGACACACTAGGTGGGTTGCGAGCCAATTACAGGTGGGTCCCTATTCATTTCAGTATTTTATTTTTAATATATTAGACTTGATGCTACATGGTATTTGACTGCATTTGGAGAAATGTAACAGACCTGTACTTTTAACAAGCTACTATGTACAGTGATGCCTCGCAAGACGAAATTAATTTGTTCCACGATTTGTTTCGTATTGCGAAAATTTTGTCTTGCGAAGCACGATTTAAAACAAACCAAAACAACAACAAAAATGCAAAAAAATTCGTCTTGCGAAGCACGGCCATAGAAAAATTTGTCTTGCGAGTCACCAAAAAAATCGCAAAACGCTTTTGTCTTGCGAGTTTTTCATTGCGCGAGGCATTCGTCTTGCGAGGCATCACTGTATATTCTTTTAACAATGACTGTCAATGGGACTTACTCCTGGGTAAGTGAGGGTAGGATTGCAGCCTAGGATTATTAAAAATTTTCCTGCTTAATGATGTCACTTCTGGTAATGACGTTATTTCCGATGGGTCCTGACAGATTCTCATTGTAAAAAGTGGGTCCTGGTGCTAAATGTGAGAAAACCACTGGGCTAATTGGACAAATTTGCAGTTTTATCATTTTTTTGCAAATGTTATCCTGCTACTTCTATTTTGTAAAATTTTCTTGTTTTGCTTATCATAGGAGTGACAAATAGTTATGAAGAAACCTGATGTTCTGTACCTTGACAAGTGAGGTTGGGGTGGGAAGGGAGATACTCAGTTACATTTCTGGCTTCTGGACAGGCCTTGTTCACATAATTTTTGGCATATCTAGCCATCACCATAATGGCCATCACCTATTTCTAAAAACAATGTGAAAGTTCTTAAGGTGCTGCATTCTGCACCTGGGACTGCATTCTGTAGTAGTCTTCTGCTTGTACAACGGTGCAGAATACACAGCCTTGGACATATTTTGTTGGAATGGGCATAATAACCGCAACAGATTCAGCGCTCTGATAGTTTTCAACGTTAAGCCAAGTAGAACAAAGCAATAACTTTACATGTTTCAGGTGAACGAAAGACCAGGATGATCTCATGAAAGATGAATTATTTGAAATCCTACCCAACACAGGGCAATACCATCCAATTTGACTTCCACTGATCTGATTGCTAATATTTTATTCAAAATTAATCTGCAGCATTGCTAATTAGCTTCTGTATTTTGTTTTTTTCCCCGTCCCCTGGCTTTGAAGAGTTCGGTAAGGCCTCAAAAGGACAAGATATAGCCAGTGCACCTTATGAGCTGGTTTAAGAACTGCAGTTTCTCCTGGCAATAATTGGTTCCTTTTTCTCTTCGTGTTTCTAGGATGAAGAACAGCACCGTGAGAGTCTCAAATCTGCTTCCAACAGATTAATTGATCCAAAAAAGGTAGATTTAAGGCACTGTTAATTGATCCAAAAAAGGTAGCATCTTGCTCATTCTATCCAACTAAAGCTGCCAATGATATATAGTCAATGTCCACCCAAGATCTTGACCTCTAAGTTGAGTATCTTCAGACATACAGTACTTCAAAGATGACATTGTCAAATAGGTGTTTTTTTTAAACTTTAGACCTCTGGCAGATGGCCTCAGATTTCATCAAGATTTATCAAAGACCAGGTATGGATGCAACATTCTCAGAGTCATGGTTAAGAGTCTAGGTGGTCTAAGCTCTTTGTCCCCAAGTGAATTATCATGCCTTTTCCTATTGGGCTTGATTTTCTCCTCCATTCCATTTTCGAAGATAACCTCGTTGCTGTGTTATAGCTGCAGCAGGTTTTTTGCTAAACATGGTAGAGGCAGGATGGATCTTTTCAAATTCCCAATTTAAGAAAGGAGGTACATACAGATCAACTTCAATCTGCAGTCTGTCCACTCAAATCAATCATACATCAAAAGTGAATAATAATAGCGAATAATCATAAACAATTCTGGATGAATATTACATGTATTCTAATACCATGATGCATATAGAAGCTCACCCAATTTTTATATTCATCAGTAGAAATACCAGACCATCGCACATCTGCTGAAAAGAACTGAAAAGGGCAAGTTCTTTCCCAGCTTAGAAAGCCAGAGGGGTGGGGTGAAAAGTGCTGCAAGTTTAAGAAAAAAAATTGCACAAAGTGCTCTATGCATAAATCATATACCGGACCAGTGTTTCTCAAACTGTGGGTTGGGTACTGATTTCTGGTGGGTCTTGCAGAACTTCCAATGAAAACTTGGGTGACAGAAAGATCAGGTAACTAAGGGTGCAATCCTAACCCCTTATGTCAGTGCTTTCCAGCACTGTTCCATTGGCACCGCTATGCCAGTGCTGCAAAGCACTGACATAAGGGGTTAGGATTGTGCTCTAATTGCCTCAAGTCCTGAGGCTATTCAAAAATCAGGCAGCTGCTAACTGCTCGGAAAACAGCTGAGCTCCTGCAGTTTGCAAACTTGTGTAATAAAGGAAGATGAAAGTTTGAGCATCTTTTTTCTAGTGCTCCCCCCCCCCCCCAAGTCTGTCTGCTGGTGTTCTTTGGCATCTTTTTAGATTGTGAACATTTCTGGGATAGGGAGCCATTCGTTATTTGATTCTCTCTGTGAACTTTTGTTGAAAAGTGGCATATACTGTTGTTGATAATAATAATAATAATAATAATAATAATAATAATAATAAAGCTTATCAGACCTTGAAGTTAATCATTAGAGCTGCCTCATTACGAGAAATGAATCGAGTTGCTCGACCATTCTACAATCCTATCCATGCTTACATGGGAGTAAACCCTATTGACTATGATGGGACTTACTTCTGAGTAGACATGCATAGGATTGGGCCGTCAATCATTTATTTATTTATTTATTTATTTATATACCGCCTTTCTTTGGTCATCAGACTTTAATCCAAGGCGGTTTACATAGGCAGGCTGTTCTAAACCCCCTTAGGGATTTTTACAATTGAATAGTTCTTATTTCATATAACTCCTCGTTCCAGCTGGATTGCTTCCCGGTCTGGCCTCTCTCTGGCCCTTCGCCTCCCACGCTCCACTTGAGGACAAATCCTCTCTGCCACTGAGGGTCAGCTCATCAGTATATCAGCGTGCCGTCAGTACTCGGGTACTTCTGGTTGTTTCGAACTGGCAGCCTCAGATCTTCAGGCATCTTCAGGGATACAAGGCGGCAGCTCTACCAACTGAGCCAGACCTCCTGCTCATTTAAACTCTTAAGTAACAGTTACAATGAAAAACTTTGCCATGTAGATGCAATGAGAGCGCAATGTTCTTCATTATAACCAGTTGTGAGTTTTGTTTTATTGTCACCTTACTAATTATTACTGAGAGGACATCAGTCACCTCCAGCTCTACTAGGCTACTAATCTTCATGGCAGCATTGAAGCAGCAAGCCTCCATTCTGCTTGTCACTGCTCAGTCCAGGCAGAGAAGAGAGTACAGAACCTCAGACAAGCATTAGACAATTCTTCTAGGCATTTTTTTTATCAACTCCTAACTCATTCCAATTGCAGACAGTGCACACACAAACACAACACGCTTTTTGGGTTGTGTGTTCTGTTCCAGTTCAACATCACCAAGGCCTTCAAATGTTCAGCTGCGGGTTCTATTCTGGTGCTAAGAAATGGGCTGGCTAGATTTTTAATTCAAGTTCAGTTTGACTTATCAATTTGTTTACATTTAATTAAACAGGCTTCATACAACCAGCGCCCAAATCATAAAAGAGCAAACACTGCTTTCCAAACAGATCATAGATTGCAGAACACTATCTGCCATCACTTCTGGTTTTTTAAAATCATCTCTCCATAAAAACTACACCTTTTTTTGCGCATACAACACCCTGATGTCATGGTGCCTTGATTGATGGCATCAGTGTTGCAGCTTCAATGCTGGCACAAGATTTTATTGGGAGATTGGAACATGGCTTAGAAAACAGAAAATCTGAGGGGTGAATTATAATCTCCAGTTTATCCCATGTGAAATTTCAGAAAGAGTGGTCAAGTAATGTTGACTTTATTAGGAAAGAATTTGAATTAACTCAGACAGCAGCCATGTTTGTTGAAGGCAATAACATGCCTTCAAAACACCCAAAGATAAAACTGACGTAATGGAGCCCAAAGTTACCTCTACCAAAAAAAACAGGGAATTGAAAGCTAATTTACACATAACACTACTTGGGGAGTTTCTTCAAAATTACAGAAGTACACTTCAGAAAAATCTTTATTTGTTTATTTTAAAAGGTTCAGCTAGATAAAACATCAATGGAAAAGCTCCAGATTTCATTCGCAAAC
Organism: Tiliqua scincoides; assembly: GCF_035046505.1. NCBI lineage: Eukaryota > Metazoa > Chordata > Lepidosauria > Squamata > Scincidae > Tiliqua > Tiliqua scincoides. The sequence goes on from NC_089822.1 coordinate 198,142,764, forward strand.
TGGGAAAATCATTCTCAAACTAGGTCCATGGGGCTCCCTAACCAGATAAGACTTTAAAAAGCCCACGGAAGTGCTTTCATTTCTTAACAGATTAGCATCACATTCGATTGGCGTGGATGCTGTCACCTAGTTCCGCCATAAAATTTGAAGAGAAGAGTTCAATTTTGTAAGAAGGGTTTACAATCATGGGACCCTTTTTCTTCCTAGGCTTAATAGAACAGAAATTAGCGTGCCTATATAAACACTGGGGATGGAAAAGAATTGGAATGGGAATAAGATGGGGGGAAGGTTGGGAGCAGAAGGCTGATGAGTTTTGCCTTCCTGGCAAAATGTAGTCATAGACACGCTAACAAAGCTAATTATGTATTTTAAGACTGAAAAGTTCACTACAGAAGCCCAGACACTTCACAAGTTATACAATATTTACCTCCATTAATTATATTGCTCAAACCTTAATTATTAATGTTAATGCTTAAAAAAATCTTACAGGATTAGGAACTTTAACCAGCATCTTCAAATGAAGTCAAACAGTAACACAAAATACAAAAAATGCAAACTAAATTCTAACATAGTAATAATGAATATAGTTTGTTTAAATGCACTATATTCCCAAGGAAGAAATAGGCATCGAACCCATAGCTGAAAATCTAAAGATGTCCGCATCAGAAGAAGAACTTTTCCGTTCATCCAGTGAAAGTAGGGGTGTGTTTTACTTTGAACTCAACCCTCCATCTGCATATGTGCCTTATGCACTTCATTTTTGAGGTCTCCTGATCCTCCAGATAGGCTTTTGGGGGCTGCAAGGAGAAGGGGGGATGAGTCAGCCCCATTTCACAGGCGGAAAAACCACTTGATATCCTTAGGATCTAAGGCTGCAATCCTAAACACACTTTCCTGAGAGTAAGCCCCATTGAACAAAATATGACTGGTTAGGATTGTGCCCTAAGCCTTCATGCCTAGGAGTATTTTGCAAATACGTACTATCCAGAATGAGTGTTTTTGTAGAGTTAAAATTAAAAAGAGTGTATAACATATAGCGAGATAATTTTCTAAACCAAACACTTGATCCTTATGCAGTACTAAGCTGTTCAATGGGCATTCTAACATTGAGCATATTGATCTGTTGTAGGCTGCTTATTTAATGGGCTCTCTTGGTACTGTTCTATTAGAGATTACACCAAGCTTTCCTAAGGAGATCAAGAGCATGTGATTATGTTCTAGTGCCAGTTTACCAGCAGCTGAGTGTGCCAAAGGAAGTTCTTGAAAAGACAAGTATTTGGGGGAGGTTAGGAAAAAGCACTGGTTGATTAATTAGAATACAGGAAACATACTTCACAACTGCAGCCATTTCAGCTATTGAAGGAAAAGGGAGAGCGAGAGTGCATAGGAACTCAAACAAGAGAATAAAACATTGAATACAAAAGCTATTCAAACTTTGAATATCACAGGAACGCTAATATGATCCTTTATTCCTTGAGGATTTGGAGCTGCTTCACAACATAGTCCTAAGTAGTTTAAAGCTCTTTAAATTTCCAGGGCTTCAACATTCATGAAAGAAACTTTACAGTAATCCTTCTTACCTAAAGCACTGGCACTGCTCTTCATAACATGTGGTATGTAAATCGGAACAGATTGTGGTAAATTATTCTAGCAAGGCATTAGCATAGTTCACATCGCCAATGTCCGACTACCTCAAACAGATTGACTTATTGTCCTGATCCGACAAGCCCAAAACTGAGTTTTACCTTCCATTTTTGTTAGCTGCCATCCAAGGCCTACATCCTGAAGGAGAGGACACAACTCTTTTAAATAACTTAAATTTAACATTAGATATGTCAATAATATCTCATGATAGTTTCCTTTAAATATTTGGCTTCCTCTTTTCTTACATTCCCAAGTTTTTGCAGGTCACTTCCAAACAAAATAGTTACTACCTCAACTGCTTACTCTCAACTTTCTATAAATACATCAAACCAAATAGTCTTATCATAACCAACATTAAAATTTCATCAAAATGGGCTATCAAGTTTTGCCACAATGGCACTGACCACTAAGGCAAAGAGCACATTGCATTATGCAAAGTAATCCAATACCAAAGCTGGAACACACTGTAGATACAGAGGTAGGCTTCAACCTACTTCTAAATACAATTCTCTCTTTCTAGCGAGAAAAGAGCTGCCACATTTTCCGAAGGAAGTTCCTTCCCTCTTTTCTGGCTCACCTGTATTACCAGGTCAAGCACACATGCCTTACCAAAGAGAGGCTGGAAGGGAAGGCTAATTCATATGGTAAATCAATCTGCTGGAGTGCTATTGCCTGAGAAAGTACATTTAGAAAGGATAAGAAAAAATCTTACTTCACTTATTAAATCACTGCTATCAGCCATAGCAGTATAAATCACCTTTCATATATTACTAAAACTTATATCCTCAAGTACCTACAGTATGGCCTCATCATGAGTACCTGAGATGGCAAACCAATACTCCCACTAAGCTCAATAAAACATTCAATAATGAAAATTAAGACTCTGAACCAAGCGTGACATCAGATACACTGGCCGAGGTCTCACATGGTCAGCTGACCCCTGAACCTTCTGTAATGCTGGCCACAGCCACTGCCTCGACAAGGGATGCAATAGGATCCTGTGCAAGGGGCCCCAGGAAATTGGTGCTGGCACTGGTCAGAGCAATCAGCCAACCAAGCATAATGCAGCAGCAGTCAAGTTCTGCAGTTACATAACCAGCAAGATTTGTTGAAATGCAAAGATCTTAACTGCTAAATGTGAACAACACTGGGGTCATGCAGGCCTTTCTCAGGAGTATGTTCCAAATTCTTGGTGCTACCACAGATAAGGCCCAATCTGTCACGCTCAGCTACCATAACATCAATAATAGGAGGCTCCATGAAAAGCCCCAGAAGAAAATCTAGTTATTCAAAATAGGAGGTGGCCATTCTCGAGTTGCTTCATAACATGAGACCATTTTGAGATTTAAAGATACAAAACAGCACTGTGAATTGAACTCATAATTTTAGGTAGTGTTAGGGAAAAGGTTCTGTAAGAGAACAGTGAATATGCAATGTTGTCCTATGCAGATCCTTTCCTGATCCGGGTTGGTTTCTCCATTGACTTCTCCTTTGGTTCTGAAATGCTGTAGATGTGGTGAAGTAATCCTCTTCCAGAATCCATGTCACGATCAAGAATTGTTAAGCACTGTACAGTACTTGTAATCTATTAATATAACCAAAGTAACACAAACTGGGTCAAATCAAAGTTTTATCTTGTGTAATATTCTCTCTCCAGAGGACAACTGCTTGTTTCTAGGACGCTCATAAGAACTACCCTGCTGATTGAGACCATTTCATCTCCAAAGCAGCCAGCAAAGCAGTGGCTTTCCTGTGTTTGTCCTTAGCATCTAGTATGTGGAAGTGCACTGTGTCTGAACATGGGAGATTCTATTTAGTTATCATGGCTAAAAGCGGTTCATAGAGACCTATCATTTTATCTAATCTTTTTTCTTCCAAACTAGTAGTTATTACCACATTTTTGACAAAGAGTTCCAGAAGTTAGTTCCAGATTATCTGAAAGAAAAAAAAGAAACTGCTTCCATTTCTCAATCCTTAATCTATTACCAACTGTTGGATGACTCCCCAAAGTTTTAGTATTAGAAAAAATTCCTCTTCCCACTCTCAGTGCTTCACCCCCTCCAGTCAACACTGCTACTTATTAATCGAATGTGAGAGAGAAAACTGATAGTCAAACTATTCTCAATGTAACATACAATCAAAATTCCAATTCAACTTATTCCCTGCATATTATGTCTAGAGAGCATTACTGCAAGTATCTCCTTATCCAGCTGTTATTTCAACTTGAAGTGAACTTGAAGGAATGTTCTACTTTTAACTGCTCCCTTCCATTCACCAATGTATTCATTAGTCAAATGAAGAAATACTCTGACTAGTCAATCTCTCCCTTGGTTACAATGTGAAACATTTTATGCTATAAGACGAAACAGAAGAACATTGCCATACGGTTGTAACACCCTCCAGGGTGCTGTGGGTTTTAGGACTGCTCAATTTTTTGGAAGTCCCAATGTACAGAGGGCTCATGAAGTAATGTGGATGAAGAAAAATAATGAGTTTACCAGGACCTCCCACTAATCTTAAAAAGTATGTAAGCTCTCAGTTGGAAAAACTTCAACATCAAGTGTGAAATATGCTAATTATCCAGAAGACTGTTGGCAGGGAAAAAAAAACCCCAAATCATTCCAAAATGAAAAGTAGAATAGGAACTTTGAGCACATTAAAGAGAGATGCTTTCACAGGAAAATCAAGTCAGACAGCATATTCCAACAGTAACAAGCTTTGGCATTTTACTAGTTTAGAATGCTTAAGTTGAAAAAAATGACTAAGTGGCCAATTTCAAAAGGGTGCTGCATATTAAAGGTGTATTACTTAACTCCTTTAGCTAAACGATTGCTTCGAGCAGATGGCCTTTAATGCCTCTGCACACATGCCATCACAGTGGTTTTATGCTGTCCTTGAAGGCCATTACTATCAGCGTCACCACTCTTCTTACTCTCACCTGTCAAATTAAATGAGGGAAGTCCAGAGCCCTGGAACAGATGAGTGTTTTTTTAAACAGGCCTTAAGCAAGAATGGGGAGGGATTTATTCTCCCCTTGATGAGTGTTTTTAAAAAAAGTTAAGGCAGTACAAAGCAATTCAGAGATGTTCACTGTTGGTTGCATGAAACCATCATCATGTAGTTACCAAAAACTACAGGGAGAAACAGACCATGAAAAATTATACATCCTCACCTCAGTAACAGAGCTCATTCTCCAGTAAAGGGCCAGAGAGAATTAATGCTTCCCTTTAACATCTTCACTGAAAGTGAACAAAGTGGCTCATGCTGCTATGTACCAATTAATCTAAGCTTTTACTTTTCACTAAACTCACAACCTGCCCTTTAATTTCAGCAAACAACCATCATTTGGAATTTAAGCTATTCAGGTTGAATGTGGACTGCTGAAGTATTTGTATTGAATAAATCGCCTGAAATTCTCTCTCTCACACACACTCACTCACTCATTGTTAGAACTTTAAAAGTCTGTTGTAATGGCTGATATGCAAGTTGTTATGATCAAATGCTTTACTGAAGTAAGCTGTATGGCTTTGTGGAAGTGACCTGCCTAGAATTTTAACAAGCCCTGGCATTCAAATGACACTTGATGATTCCATATTGAGATTGCAGACACTAATGATCTTCCAACAAACATTCCCTGTCCCAACATTTATGCACAACACCATGCTGCAGTTGTGCTACAAAGCATAAAAGTGTCCATTCTGAAATGAGTGCTCATACAAACTTTAAATGCAATTTTACTGCACAAAATTACAAATATGTTGTGTAACACTTCTCAGTTCACCACTTCCTTGGTGATAAAACTGCACTGCCCCACACAATGGCTTATCCCACCAAAATCTCAGTGTTTCCCCCCTTCCTTCTTCTAGTCCAATCTAGGCCGCAAAAAGATATTTAGAATAGCCCAATTGCATATGCTCCTAGCTTTTTTTCCTAGACTTCGGTTATTTGAGAGCATGCGAAGAATGTTGCTCTGCAATACTCTCAATCTGACCCTTCAAGACTATAAGGGTGGAAATGTGCAATTATTGTAAGACCGTATCTTTTCCACTGACCGGAAAACAGGTACACTACCCTTTCCGATTAACGGCCAAGACTGACACAGAGATCATAATGAAGTGGTGACATGAGCTGTGAATTGCAGGTTCAAATCTCGCCATAAACTTCAAATCTCATAAGGTAGCCTTAGTGAATCTCTGCCATGAATGAATACTTAGAACTCTAGTAAGTACCCACCCAGCCTCAGTTCTGCAAGTGTAATATGAGATACTGAGATACCTCAAAGTGCTGTTGGATGGTCAACATCAAGATAACACAGGTGAAAATGTTTATATACTTGGAAAAGGTTATACAAATGTTAAGATTGTACAAAAAGTATTAAATTTATAAAGATGCCAGTTTTGGAAGGAGACCATTGCATGGACACCAACATCCTTTAATCAGAGACATGCATGGGACTAGTCATGGTTTCTTAGTGATGAGGGAAAGCTACTGCATGCTCAAAGGCTCTCTTGTGTTGATTATTTCTTCGCATACTCATGGCCCAAATCCAATGAGTGGAAATAAATTTCAAGGTTAAGCTACTGCAAATCAATACACAACATCTTGTTAACAGAGCTAAAAGTTAAGCCAGACATCTTTTGCCACAGAAAACAGCCTTAACATTCACTGGGAAAGTTTAATCTGTATACTCTGAGAGCTGGCTGAACAGAAGCTTCTGAAAAACATATGAAAGCCAGCAAAAAAATTCTACAGATGGTCTGCTTTATATGAAGTCAAGGTTAGAGACCAGAAAATTTGAACTTTTAAGTCATTTTGCTATGACTTATAAAGAGGAATTTTCCTCCATAAGAAATAATGCGAATAGGGATTAAATGTACATCCATGCCCTTCATTGGACATGAGATTTCAAGTTTCTTCCTTAAGAAGCAATGGAATAAGATCGGGTAAGCATGGCTGGCCTTAGGAGCTGCGGAGCCCAGCTGAAAAAAATATTTTTTGTGGGGCCCCAGTTTCACACCCAGGGTCTTCAGAATCTTTGAGATACAAATAAAATTTGTTACAGACTTTATATCTCTAGTAGAAATGAACACAATCAAAATGCTTACTTAAAAAGTGCACATGAGTTAATACACCAAATGAATCGAAGCACATTCACATGAACAAAGTACTGTACATGGTCAAATCTGCTTCCATGCTACAGAAAACCAACTCGCCACATGACTCTGCTGACCACTTATTGGAAGGCCATTACTTCCTGTACTGTCTTCTGTAGTCATCCTATCAGTTAATAAAAATTTTCCGCTTTTGCTATCTCAAAAGTTCTCTGTTTAAAATGGTTTTTTTTAAAAAAATTGTTTTTTGTGCGCACGTCTCATGGAAAGTTAATAGTCATATGACTAAGTTCTGCTCATTAGCCTACAACAAGTTGCATATTAAGTTTATGGTGAGTGATCTAACTGATGCCATTGTTCAGATAAAGGTATGTTACAGCCTAATATTTCTGCTGGTTTTGACCTTCCTGAAAATGTTATCCTTAAGAATAATTCAACTTCACTTGTACAGTATATTGGTCAATATGCAATTGATCTTAAAAGATGAATGCCTTGATCAGTGCAGATCCCACAACTTCTGATAATGCTGAGGGACAATGGTCTACTTTTGGTGCTTCTAAAAATGTGTATTTGTTTGGGGCTCAGTGTTTGGGGCTCAGTGAGCTAGGGGTCAGCTGCCAGGAGGGTGGAGAAAGGAGCTTGCTATTACTTACACCTGTGTTGGACTCTTGAGACTGACGTTTGGCTCCTTCTCTCTGCAGGTAACCTGCTAAAGCCTCTGGCTTGTTAGAGGTGTGAGCCTTTGGCATGAGCCTAAGGGCTCTTGGCCTGTGGCTCTTAGCACGGGGATTGTGCCCAGAAGACCGAGGTTCCTTCCAAGATGGCGAACTGAAACAGTGGTTGGATTATTCCTCCCCTTCTGTTTAAAGGTAGGGGAGAGGAGCAACATAAATCCTTAGGACAGTACAGTCTTTTTCCAGCAGAAGAGTGGCCTGTGAGACATCCAGTATTAGGCTTGGCCTGCTTTTATCTTTTTATAAGCAGCTCTGCTGGTTGTCTCTGTCTGTACAGGCCAGTCTCAGAAGGTGGGCCTTGCCACATGTGTTTTTTCTTAGGACGGAGCTCAGGGGAAGGGAGGGGTGCCACTATCAAGAGAGCGATGGGCCAGGGGAGATATGGTGGTGGGGGTTGGACAGGCCATTACAGGAGAAGGAGAATCCATCATAGGAAAATCATCTCTCCTTCTGGTCTTTCCCCTAATTCTCAAATGCCTGGTGGTCTTGACAGTAAGTTCCTGGATCTGAAGCTGCTGCTTTTGAATGCCAGGTCAGTGAATAACAAAACCTGCATCATTTGGGATTTAATCCTGGATGAGAAAACTGACCTGGTATGTATTACGGAGACCTGGTTGGACATGGCAGGAGGAGTTAGCCTCTCCAAACTTTGTCCACCAGGTTTCCAGGTGTTGCAGCAGCCAAGATTGCAGGGACGGGGAGGAGGAGTTGCAATGGTCTATCGTGAGCATCTCCCTTACCAGGTGCCCTGTTCAGCAGTTTGCTGGCTTCAAATGTCTGCATGTTGTGTTGAGAGGGCTGGACAGGATTGGGATTCTGTTGGTGTACCGCCCACCCTGCTGCCCAACAGTCTCCCTGCCTGAGCTGACCGGGGTGATCTTGGGTTAGAATTGGAGTCCCCCCGCCTATTAGTGCTGGGGGACTTCAATGTTCATGCCGAGGCCCCTGCCATGACAACCATGGGCCTGTCCCTAAAGATCTTGGCCCTAACACATACTGTAGGACACGTGCTGGACCTGGTGTTTACAGTTGGGCACGGGGGTAGTGATCTGGATGTAGAGGAGGTCAGGATCACTCTGTTGTCATGGACAGATCACTTCCTGGTAAGGTTTAGGCTTGTTGCAGCTCATTACAGAGCCTATTCCGTGGCGGTAGTAGCAGTGAAGAGATCTTTCTTCTCTGCTACCATTGCATCTGCTGAGAACTGTCCGGCAGAGCTGTTCCGTGTGGTACGGGGTCTCCTCCATCAGGTCCCTCCAGTAGACCAGGAGGAACAAATGGTCAGCCGCTGTGACGTGTTTGCACAACATTTCGCAGATAAAGTCGATCCTATTCGTCATGACTCGGCAACGTTGACAATGTCTGACGATGCTCCTTTGGCAACTGCTTGTCCAGTGTTGTGGGATTCTTTTCAGCTTGTACAGCCTGAGGATATGGACAGACTCCTTTGGAGTGTGAGACCATTGGCCTGCCTGCTTGACCCTTGCCCAGCTTGGCTGATAAGAGCTGCCCAGGGTGGACCGGCTGAGTGGACAGGGAGGGTGTTTAGCTCTTCCTTGATGGAGGGGACGTTACCACGCGCTTTGAAACGGGCAGTGGTTCGCCCCCTCCTGAAGAGGGAATCCCTGGATTCCACTGCATTAGACAACTACAGGCCAGTCTCCAACATCCCGTTTCTGGGCAAGGTAATTGAGCGGGTGGTGGTGTCTCAACTCCAGAGGGTCTTGGAAGAAGCGGATTATCTGGATCCTTTTCAATCTGGTTTCAGGCCGGGCTCTGGGATGGAAACCGCCTTGGTGGATGACCTACGCTGGGGACTGGACAGGGGGAGTGCATCCCTATTGGTCCTGCTGGACCTCTCAGCGACTTTCGATACCACTGACCATGGTATCCTTTCTGGGCCGATTGGCCAAGCTGGGAGTTGGAGGTACTGTTTTGTGGTGGTTCTGCTCCTACTTGGAGGATCAGCCCCAGATGGTGGTACTGGGGGATGCCTGTTCGACACCTTGGCCCTTGAAGTGTTCAATTCTGTCCCCCATGCCATTTAACATCCACATGAAACCGCTGGAAGAGGTCATCCAGAGGTTTGGAGTGGGGTGCCATCAATATGCTGATGACACCCAGCTCTATCTCTCCTTTCCTCCAGACTTCAGGGTGGCAGTTGAGGGCCTGGAGCGCTATCTGGAGGCAGTGAGGATCTGGATGGGGGCCAACAAGCTGAAATTAAATCCAGATAAAACAGAGGCTCTCCTGGTTCGGAAATCCTCAATGCAGGTGCTTGCGCTGAATGGGGTTGCGCTCCCCCTGAAGGAGCAGGTCCACAGCTTAGGGGTCTGTCTGGACTCACAGCTGCTCCTGGATTCCCAGGTGGCAGCTGTGGCTAGGGGGGCCTTCGCTCAGCTTCAGCTGGTGTGCCAGCTGCGGCCGTACTTGGATCCTGCAGACCTGGCCATGGTGATCCATGCCACGGTGACATCGAGGCTAGATTATTGTAACGCACTCTATGTGGGGCTGCCCTTGAAGATGGTTCGGAAACTGCAACTAGTGCAGAATGCGTCGCCCATGTAGTTATTGGAAATAGGCGGTTTGATTCTGTCAGTCCGCTTCTCCGGCGGCTGCACTGGCTGCCCATTTATTCCCCGGCCCAATTCAAGGTGCTGATTTTGACCTTTAAAGCCCTATACTGCTCTTGGCCAGGGTATCTTAGAGATCGCCTACTCCTGTCAATCCGGCTCGTCCTCTTAGGTCATCAGAAGGACTTTTTACAAGTGCCTCCGCCTAGGGAGGTACGTGGGGCAACGGCAAGAAATAAGGTCTTCTCAGTAGTGGCACCAACGCTATGAAATTCCCTTCCCCTTGACTTAAGAACTGCTCCCTCTCTTGAAACTTTTCAGCGAGGCCTGAAGACCCTTCTGTTTAGACAAGGCTTCTGAGTTTCTGGTCTTTTTAACATCTTTTAATATCTTTTTTAATATCTGGTTACAGGTCCGATCCTTTTCTAATTTGCTGCGCTACGCTCTTTTACCTGACTACTTTTTTTTTCTGATTACTGTTTTTATGATATGTTATGTTTTTATCTGTTTTAAAATTATGTTTTTTAATTTGTTTTAACCTTGTTTGTAAGCCACCTTGAGTCCCTTCGGGGAGAAAGGCGGGGTAAAAATAATAATAATAATAACAATATTTGCAGGTGTGCGCCCCTTTGCGACATACCAGCTTACACCAGGATTGCATATTCAATAACCATGTGTGGTCATTGGGGGATGCACACCCCCACCCTCCAAATGTGAGGGGAGTTCTGCTCCTCTCACCTCTTGATGGTTGCCTGAACCTTCCAGAGGTAGTGCACGTCTGAACATTGCCTCTGCAAGGCTCACACATGGAACTCGCATCTCTCGTGTGATTTCCGGATTCCTCTGTGAAACTGGAAGTTGCACAAGAGATGCGATTTCCCTCCGTCTGTGCCTTGCAGAGGCAGCGTTTGGACGTGTGCTGCTTCTGGGAGGCTCAGGCAACCCTCTGGAGCTGAGGGGAGCAGGGCATCCCTGTAGAGAGTCTGCATTACATCCGCATTGTGTCAAGCGCTGCTTGACAACAGGGATGGTGGTCCTGATCCCCGTTGTTAAGTGGCATACGACGGTATATGCAAAGTGTTGTTAATGGTATCCCAACTTAGCCTTCCTGGTGGTTCTTCAGTGCAAATAAGACAAGGAAATTAGCTGTTGTCTCTATAAACAGATTTACAACAAAACTAGATAATGCATGCAAATATATCTGTCCATCAAGTTGTCAAAAGCAGTGTTTGTCTCAAGGCCCTCCCTTCTGGAAATGAAACAAAGTATTCGCTAGCAGGAGGAATGCAACTCTAGATTGTATTTTGGAAACTGCAGCTAGTTGTCCTAATTAACCTTCAACATTTGTGTGCATTTAGTAAAGCAACTCACTGGCAGATTGTTTTGTTGCTTCTGCCTTAAAGAGCATGCATGCCTTGACTTTGTTATCAATAAGAGGGTTTAAAAGGTGGCTATGCAGTAATTCTTGTGCTATGTATATATAACTGCAGTTATTATATAACTGTAGTAACTGGGCTTTGAAATAATGATTCTTCTTCCTCCAAACTTGATGTCTTGTTTGGATGTATAGTCAGTACTCTTTATATAAAAATTCACAATCTGAAAATTTGCTTATTTGCAAGGTGCAGAATTGCCACCTACCACTCATTATTTGCTACTCAGTTCTCGTTATCCACTAATACGGTGCTGGTGCCACATCAAATGCTGGCATTGGTATTGGCTTATGGAGAATGGTCTGACATTCACATTTGATGTGTATTCGCTTTCAGACCTGTCCCACTATCTTGGGTACTCCAACTAAATGTTCACAATGGTGATGATCAGAGGCCAGTGATGAGAGGTCTCTGGAAGGTTAAGGGCTGCTCTGAGGCTGGGGCAAGCCAGGAGGAGGACAGGTGACGCAACCCCCTTCCCATTCTGAAGCCTCGACATTGAGCCAGCAACCTTCAACGAATCAAGGGCTAGTCCACATAGGGGAGGAAGTATCAGATGTTGGAAATGTGAATAAGCCCTTGCTATCACACAGGCCTATAGATTTCAAGTAAATGCCCAGGTTCATAAAGTTTGTAGAGTGTATGGTGAAGAGGGTCCCCTGGAACCTAACCTCATTTTCCACATAAGCTCAATGATTTAGTATCTGCTAATTAAGTACCAACTAAGTTTTCCAGAAACCTAACCCTAGCAGATAATGAGAACTGACGTATCTACCCAGCTTCTATATGTCCTGTGTGGTTTTCTCTCTGTTCAGCAACTCCTCCTTCAATGCCATTTATCTATTAAAGAAAATCTAGTAAATCCCAAGGGGTTTTTTGTTTGGTTTTTTTACAAGCAGAAATGTTCCAGATCCTCACAACTGTAAAAGGGAGACTAAACTACATGCTTGTTGCATCTGAAATGAAGCTCCTGGAAAAGGGAGTACCACAGTTCTTATATTTCAGCCATTAATTCCATAGTTTGAGACCCAGTATGATGAACTTTGGTGTTTTTGATCACACCAGTGTACTCTGGTAAAGAAGATATTTACAGATAGCTTGCTCGGCACTTTCTCCTTGCCACTGAAAAACAAGAGTTAATATTTTTTTTTGGTAATTTATTAATCTTTGCCTCCCAGGACAACTAGAGCCGACTACCACTGTTGGGTTCACTTACTTACAGGAGTATCAGAAAGATTTTAACATATTTTAGAAAGCAATAAATACCCAGATAAGTTACTTGCATCAGTAGATAATATATCAGCAAATTCAGTGCAGAAAGCTACAGTTTTTACCACCCTTCAGAAAAAAGCAGCCCTATACCACTGTGAAAGCGATGGATTTTTATGTAGAACCAACACTGAACAGCCTCATCAACATAGCTTGTTTATCGCACTCATACTTCTCCCTACAGTTTTAGTTTATGGCCAAGAACTTTATCATCACTTTTAACCAGTCCAATATATTTATTTTTCACATTTTTATACTGCCCTTCCTCCAAAGAGCTCAGGGTGGTCTACGCAGCTGTTCCTCTCCTTTTGTCCTCACAACAACCCTGTGAGGTAGGTGAGGCTGAGAGAAAGTGACTGGCCCAAGGTCACCCAGGAAGCTTCATGGCTGACAGGGGATTCAAACCTGGATCTTCCAGGTCCAAGTCCACCTACCAAACCACTACACCACCCTGGCTCTCAATATAATCTCAAAAACAGATTAAGAAGTTATGGCATTATGAACGAACAATTCATGAAATTGGGGGATTAAACCAAAAGTAGGTTGAAGAAAGATTCTTTTCTTACCTATGATAAATTTGTATGCCTTTAGCTGTATGTACAATCTAGAGCAGGGGTCTCCAAACCCCAGCCCAGGGGCCAGATGCGGCCCGCAGCAAGCCTCTTTCTGGCCCGTGGCCAACCTCTTGTCCCCTGAAAGCCTCTGGCCCACTCAACTGAACATGACAAGAACTGTGCTCTGATTGTGTCTGGAGGGTGTTCTGAGGGCCAGAGAGGTTGAATAAATGAGCCCATTCATTCATTTATTCACTCATCTAAGTTCCATCTCTAATTTATTTAAATTTTATATTTAAATTTTTTTTTCCGGCCCTCCACACCATGCCAGATTTTTGATGCAGCCCTCTAGCCAAAATATTTGGAGACCCCTGACCTAGAGCAGGGGTGTCAAACTCATTTCATACAGAGGGCCACATAGCATTCATGATGCCTGCTGAGGGCCAGAAGTGATGTCATTAGGCAAGAAGTGATGTCATTAAACAGATCATAACCAAAAATAAACACTTTTTTCTCACTTAGGAACTCATTAGCTGCAAATAACAAAAGAAAATATACATATCTTGATCATATTTCAAGATATGGGAGAGCCCAAGGGCTGCCCTTTCAGCAGTAACACCTCATTATTGCTCAGCAGCTGAGAGCCTGAGGGCTGTATAAAAAGCTTCCATGGGCCACATCCAGCCCCTGGGCCTTATGCTTGACACCCCTGATCTAGAGCAATGGTTCCCAAAGTCCTATTCAGACTTTCAGAACCTTGGAAGACATTGCTTCCCAAACTCCTACAAGAGAATTGGGAGCACTGTAAGTTGCTGTTGGGGACGGGGGGGGGGGGAAGGCAGCAACATGATCCCAGGATTACACTACTTCTGGGCGTAGGAGGGGATTTTTTTTTACTTAGCTGCAACCAGTGCCCCAGTCCTGGAGGGTCCTGGGAGCCTTCCTCAGGGCTCCCTGTGCCTGCAAAAGTCTTAAAAAAAAAAAGAAAAAAAAGGGCATTTCTAGTTTTTGCAAAGAAACTGGAAGTGCCCTTTATTCCTTTTCTTAAAAAAAACAAAAAAAGAAAAGACTTTTGCAGGCATGGGGAGTCCACAGGGGAGTCCTGTGGAGGGCATCCCAGACAGATTGCTGGCTGCAAGGAAGTAAAAAATCCCCTCCTATCTCTGGAAGCAGTGCAATCCTGCTGTCGCTTTGCTGTCTTCCTCCACCCCTTAAAGGGGCAGGGACAAGTGCTTCCCTGACTGATGGGTAACAATCCTCCAGTTTGGGAACCACTGATCAAGAAACTCTTAATTCTTATACATCATGCACAGTAATACGTTTGCAGACAATACAATTTCTATAATGAAAACAGAAAAAGTTGATGTTCATATTCTTGTCCTTGCTAATCTAAATCTCTAAGCGTTCTCAGACTGAAATTGGTCTCCCTGAAATGACATGGAAGAGTAACACTAGTCAGTCACTAGTATAGTTACTAGTTAGTAACTACTAGTACTCACCTATCTAGTAACTACTAGATACTCTCCTATAGTATGTAAAATTTTTGCCAAGTAATCCAGCTCCAATTATCACCTTGCCTTATCTCCGGGTCAATCAGAGGGTAGAGCCTTTCAACTCTGAAAAGTTTCTTTCTTTCTCAAGCAGCAGGCAGGCACCGCTCACAGAAGACATGCAGAGATCATTTGTTTCTACAGCAACTTCACTGGGAAATTCCAGCCAACGTCAACCTTTTCTTCTCCTTCCTTCTTTTCCTTTTGAAAATGCTTGCAAAGCAGGTCTGTTTTTTTCAACACCAGGATGGGATCCTCCTTTCCATTTGAAACAAAGTCCCAGGTTACAATTCAATGCACCATTACTTAAGAATACCACCCATGGAAAGCAGTGGGTCTACTTCTGAGTAAAAAGGGTTGCAAATATCTCATCTCTCTGCTGTGAATTGAATTGCACACTCTCAGTTATGTGTTATGGGTTGTATGTTGTATGTAGAGCTTCTGGTTTAACACACCAGACACCTTAAAGGTAGATTTGATTCATGGATCTCCTGCAGTGGTTCCCAACCTTTTTCACTTGCATATTCCTTGGCAGCCCATTTCCATAAATTGTACCCTTCATATTAGCAAAATGCTTGTAATACAAGCCCTCATCTCCTCTCTGTGAAAATCCAGACTTCATGTAATCATCACATATTCTCTCTTTTCATCTGTTTGAAGAACAGAAGACTCTGCCTTTGCACTGTTTTGCACCAAAAGTGTGCTGAGAAATTCTGGGTGATTGATCACTTTCCATATTAAGTTTCAGCATTTTTACTGTGCTGGTTTTCAATCATTGGTTCATACATGAATTGATGACCAAAAACTAGCTATTGGTGGGGCTTTCACAGACAGCTAGCTACCTCCCTTTCTGCCTTGCAAGGCATTCTGGAGCATGACCTGCCTTTTTTTGCCACTATTCCATTTTTTTTCAAGTACCTCTAAAGGTCCTGTTGAGTGACTCTGGGAATACATGAATACCAAGTTGG
Source organism: Tiliqua scincoides (assembly GCF_035046505.1). Classification (NCBI taxonomy): domain Eukaryota; kingdom Metazoa; phylum Chordata; class Lepidosauria; order Squamata; family Scincidae; genus Tiliqua; species Tiliqua scincoides. The sequence continues at coordinate 198,158,600 of NC_089822.1, forward strand.
AAACCACTGTTTTACTGGTATGTTGTGTACAGTGCACTTACTCTGATAGTGTTTACAAAAAGATGGTGAAGACCAGAATTTAAAAAAGAATAAAAATGTATCTTATGAACTTTTACTATGTTTTTAATAAATTAGAGACAGTTCTTATGTAACAGTTAGTGGTAGGTTATTTTTCAGGATCTGGCCTTGGGTAAAATCAGACAAAACTATAGTCAGACACCCCCCTAAGTTTAACCCCCGACTTAACCAAGGGTCATAGAAAATTCCATGATTGTTGGCTCAAAACCTGCTCTCGGCTTATCTGTGGGGTCGACTTATAGGCGAGTGTCTGTAGTATATGAGTTATCTGCAGTTAGGATACAACCCTTTTTTTGAGAAAGACTTGACTATTACAAGAGATAAGTGACCACCTATCAGATATTTTGCCCCCAACAGTTCTCCACAGGGGAAAAAAAATAGCTTGAAATTGTACCATGAATTAACCTTTTTAACCAAGTCTTAGTTATACATAGACGCCTAGACAATTTCCCATTTGGTACAAGGCCCTCACAACAGTGCAAAAATCACAACCCATGGCATTGTAGCAAGTTTGCAAGCAGACCCAGGAGTTTATATCACTACAGTAGTCCAAATCTGTGCAGTGATGCTGGGAGTAGCCACCGCTGCCAAAGAGGTGGCCTGGAAACAGACCATGTTTTGTCAGCGTTGAATATGACATAGCCAGCAATTCTTATTGTGCGTTTCTTCATTGTTTCTGACCCACTGACTCAATTCAGATATGTGGCAAACATAGATTTAAATTATGTGTCTTGGGTTCAATGACTCTTGTCTTCTATGCATGAGGAAAAGACATTACTAGCTTTTGCTTCAGGTTGGTAGCAAATCATAAATTTTCTGCTGCATTTTACCATGATCTGACCTTAGTTTAGAATTCTGATAGGTGGGCAAACTATGGTTTGAGGAAACGACATTTTGTGTCATTTGGCACAATGCCAAACTACAATACGAAATTTCTAATCTTATGCATTAGCACATAGAGGAAGGAATACCACATGAGCGTGACACTCGTTTGTGTTTACTCTTATAAATAAATGTTGCATTTTTGTAGTTTATTAAAAAAATACACCCTGAAATAACCATTTCACCAGTGATGATACGACAAAAGTAACGAATAATCACAAGACTTCCAACTTCCTGAAAGATCTACTGTCCAGATACCTGTATTCACACAACACAAGAGGGGGCAAGAAAAGGGTAGGGAAAGGGCAGAAATAACTTGCATAGCACCTCAGACGTATCTTAGGCAGCATGGAGTCTGAGCCAGCTACCACAGTGCAATTCAGTATGCTCAACAGTTTGTAGTAATGCAACTATGAATTTGCTAATATACTGCTCTTATACTTCATTGCTCACAGACTAAGTAACTGGGGAAGATGGGTCCAGAAGTCCTGGTCCATCAGGATTTCTCTTATCACATATTATGCCCATCAACCAATCTGAAGTACCTGCATCTGATATCAGGCTACCAAGATAGAATAGGGATTCTACTGCTGTACCACACCCCACAATGACAGAAAATCTCTCACCAGGAATGGCTTCTCACACATGTGGTAGGCACACACTGGATTTGGCCTGTTGCATAGTACATCTATGGGTGGGAGAGCCAGAAATGTTTCCCTTGCCATGAACAGATCACTATCTGGTTAATGCTAGTTAATTCAGATTTCAGGCCTAGGTTTTCACCACAGGGGTGAAAGCCCATTCAGATGGCCAATCCCCTGAGCTGCATTGATCTGATACCTGTTCAGGATTTTCCTGCAATACAAAATGACAATGCACTGATGTCTCTGCTTGGTATATGATCCAAGTAAATGATTCAATTGCTCCCAGACACACTCATCAACCCACTTATTCTGCTCTCAGCATTTCCCTGTGATCAATTCATATGACATTTTTCAGATAAAATTGCTCAGATACACTCCAGCTGGGATACCATTGTTTTGGCAGAATCTGAACTGAGTGCTGCCAGTGTTCCAACCGACCTTGCTGTTACAGATAACAGCTTGTTCAGTTTGTTCAGCCCAGGGACAGGCTACTTGGAAGCATACAGTCTACATCTGCAGTCCAGACTGTTTAATAACAGTCAGCCAATAACAAACCTCCTCCTCTTGGGCAAGGCAGTGGCAGCTTCACTGCTCCAAGTAATCTTGGATGAGAGTTATTACTTGACTCCTTTTCAGTCTGGTGTCAGGGCTGATTGTGGGACTGAAACTCCTTTGGTAACCCTGATGGATGGTCCTCACTGGGAGGAAGGACGAGCAAGACCCTGTTGGTTCTCCAGGATCTCTCAGTGGTTTTCTATACCATTGACCATGGTACCCTTCTGGATCAGTTCATTGGAGTGGGACTGGTGAAGATGGCATTACAAGGGGCCAGACCCAAAATCTATCAAATAAACATTTGCCTTAGTATCTTTCTTACATATTCCAGTTCTTTTAAATTTCCATCTTAATAGTTTTTACCTGTGTTTCAAACTTATTCTCATTTTGGTAGTTTGCAGCAGACCATTTTCACATAATGAACATCATAGTTCTTTATTTTCTGTGAGAGACAAGCACACACTTTTTCTCTGATACTTCCAAGTTGTTGTAACCCATGTCTTTGGTTACAAATTAATGAGACTATGACATAACCAACAAATTGGCTCAAAGGTCACTTTTCCTTGATCTCACTAAACGATTTCCAGACTAATATTATTTTCTGTTTCCTCCTCCCTTTTTAAATTTATGCTGTCAGCTTTGAATGAAAGAACACATTTAAGTCCTTGAGCACCAACAACTCAAATTCACTGAGAATATTACACATAGTAAAGGAGGCCCTGCTTTTCTAGTTTCTCATTTCCCTTTTTCTTGCCTCTGGTTGTAATTTATATTCGTAAAACTAATGAAAGAACTTTTTACAAACTGAATTTGAACCGTCACCCCATGATTGTAATCACTTCACTGCAGAGACTTAATGCCATCTATGCAGCATACCAATTCAGATAAGTAAGCCATCACTGAGCAGGAACTCACCAACAGAAGTGAAGCAAACGTTTTTATTTCTATGAAATGAACCATGGCATCTTTAAAACAACAAGGTTAACAGATTGGTTTTTAAAAAGAAAGAGCATCTGTTTGCACAAAGCTTTACTTCAAGGGAAAGCAATGCAGCTCAGTGTCTCACACAACATAGAAAGGGATGAAATTCTAAATAAACAAATTACAAAGTGAGAGCTTCAACCCTACAAAGAAACCTATGAGATACAGTTTTTTTTTTAAAGCTGCATGGAAGAGATATTATCTGATAGCAAAGGATCAACCAGGGCATCAAAATAGTAATAATTCAGAGGAGAGAAGCCCCACAAGTCCACCATCTTCACAGCACGCAATACCTGAATGCTTCTTGAGTTACCACTACTAGACTAGCCCTGTCCGCCTTGAGATAAATGCTGTTTCAGTATTTACCATGTTAATTGCTGCTCTGAATTTCACCTCTTAAAGACCAACAATTTTAAGCTCATAAAAATCAAAGGTTATGTTTGTTCAACTGCTCCTGTTTAAAATTAACTGGAAACATGGTAGTTTTGGCAAGAGAAGGCAAATATGTACATTCAAACCAGAGGGCTGCAAGTGGCAATTGTGCCTCTCCAGACAGACTGCAGCTCAATCTCAAGCCACAAAACTGGAGGATTTCTTGTATAGGTTTCTGTGGTGCTTGGCATTATTTCCATGATGAGTTATTTCTAAACTCCACTCTACGTGAGCTGCTCCATTAGAAGCAAGGATGAAATACAAGATACAAAATCCTCTTGTCTATATATAGCAAGAGAACTACATAAGCTGGTTGGTTGAAGCCCCAAACTACTGCATGCTACCCATAAATTTATGTATGGCAGTGAGGATGTTTTTCAAAAACTGAGAAGCTCTATTCACCTTGGACTAAAATTATGCTGCCCAATTCTAAACATATTAGCCACTTTTAAGTTAGTGGCTATGTTAATCAGAAATGGAAGGTGCCATTTTACAAGTTGAGGGACATGATCAGGTGAAGCGTTCCTTTAAGAATAAAATATTGCCTACACACCTACAACTGTAAAATGAATCACATTAAGTGACAAGCATTGTCATGGAATCGTCTATCAATCTTTAAGCCACCCACAGAACAAACAGTGTCCACACCCCTATGAACCTGCCTGTTGACTGAGACTGTTGTTAGAGGCCCTTCTCCAAATTAGGAGGGTGGCTATCAGATAGAGAAGATGAAAAACCCAAAACACAAGAAAAACCCAGCTGGATCAGACCAGAGGGACCTCTAGTGCAGCACCTTTTTTCCCCACAGTGGTCCACCAACTAGGAAGACCACAAGCGGGAGAGACACCAAACATCTCTGAGGAGCTTTTCTCTGCTTTCCTATGAACTGCAGAGCTATCTCCCTCAGCTGTGCTTGCTTGGTGAAATCCCCATTATCTTTTAGGCACTGGGCACAGTCTTTCCTGTTCTCTTGCATTTTTAAAATTGTTCTGTTTAATTTTATCTGCTTTTTTAATGGCTTCACTTTTTGCTTTTAATTTTGTAGTTTTTATTGATGTTTATTTTAATGCAGCATTCGATATACAGGTGTGTACTGCTTTGCGACTTTCCAGCTTATGCCGGGATCACATAGGGCCCAATCCTATCCAATTTTCCAGGACTGGCGTAGCTGTGCCAGTAGGGCATGCACTGCATCCTGCAGTGGGGAGGCAGTCACAAAGGCCTCCTCAAGGTATGGGAACATTTGTTCTCTTACCTCAGGACTGCATTTTGATTGCACCAGAGCTGGAAAGTTGGATAGAATTGGGCCCATAACTGACTACCATGTGTGGTCACGTGTTCGTCAGGGGTGTACAACTCAACCCTCCAAAAGCAAGGGGAGCTCTGCTCCCCTCCCCTCCCGAGGATTGCCTGAGCCTCCCAGAGGCAGCACACATTTGTGTTCTGCAAGGCTCAGACTGAGTGAAATTGTGTCTCTCTCGTTATTTCCATTTTCCTCCATGAAACCGGAAGTCATGTGATAGACACGATTTCCCTCAGTCTGAGCTCTGTAGAGGCAGCAAGCGGATGCACACTGCCTCTGAGAAGCTCAGACGACCATTCGGAGGAGAGGGGAGCAGAGCATGCCCTATCCTGCAGAGGGTCCAGATTGTGTCAACCCTACATGACGACAGGGATCGCGGTCCCGATCCCTGTTGTTAAGCGGCGCACAACTGTAATCTGTCAGCCATCTTGAGAGTTTTTATAGTGAGTGATGGTAGGTATACCTGATAAGTCACTAACTAAGGAAAGATATCCAATTAGGGTTTCTGGTGGCAGCGACAATTGTGAAACACTAGAGCAATTACCAAGGAACACAAGCTAGATGGAGTAGGAAGTTTAAGTTTGTACCCAGCGTTGACCACAACAGGATGCTGAGCAAGATCTGGACAAATACTGTAATCCAGTACAAAGAAAACAAACCCAAGCTGCAAAGCACATATATGCTCGTTCTGAAAACTGTCACACAAAGCAAGAAAACGTTTAAGCAACCACTTGAAGAACTCTCTCAAAGCAAGTTAACCTGGTAGCATTTTTTAAGGACACCAAAAACATCTACGTCGCTATATTTCTCTATACTCTCGCATGCAATCTGACCAAACGCAGTACCTATAGGTACACCGATCTCAATCAATATATTTTTTCCCAAACTCTCAACTTCTGTGAAGTTCTATAAGTTCAGTAATTTACAGCAGTAAACAGAACATCAGATGTCTGTGTGATTTCAAGGTCAGTGTAGGTCTAAAAATAAGCAAGTCTCCTCCAGCCAAGACTTATGTACATGAAGTCTTCTATACACTTAGAACTGAGTACATTGTTTGCATAAATATTATTCTTTGTTATATTAATATAATTCTCTTTACACAGTGGTAAAGCCATTCTAGTTGTTCCAAATGATCAGAAGAGAAAAGCATCTGTAATGTAAGTAACCCAAATCCCAATTACATGACTTCTGCAAACTTTTTCCTGAACCTTCTGGCACTCTAGTTTTTATTCTATTTGGGGTTTTCTTGGTGGTGGTGTTTTTGGAAGGGTTTTTCCCCCCCAAAAATGTGGCTTAATCTTCCTGTCCATGTGAGACAGACACCTTCATTTACAAAATGTTTAGGAACATATATCACTACTTCTGTTAAATGTCTCATCTTTTGAGTATAAAATAATTCCTAAAGTGAAGAAAATATGAGAAAACTTTTGCACTATCCTACTGTCATTACAAGTATGTGCCTAAAACAGCTTGATGCCACAACTCACCATCTCCCACACTCAGCTACTTAAAATACTACAAAAAATTATCTGTATTTTATGGTCTAGCTGGCACAACAGTTGTCTTGAATAGTTCACTGTGCAGAGAATTGGCTAAAACAACCATGGCTATTAAAACCCCAAAGTACCGAAGGATGCAATCCTTAATACACTTACTAGGGCAGCGGTTCTCAAACTTCCCTGGAGATTTACTCCCGGGGTAAGTCTTTGTGAGGGCAGCAAAGTGATCCCCAGGATCTCGCTCACGCGTGGGGAGGGGGTGCTATTTTTTTTTTAAACAAAACATATGTGCTCCCAGGATCCAGGGGGATCTGGGGAGCCCTGCGGAGCGCATGCAGGGCTCCCTGCGGCTTCTAAACAGTGAAAGTTGCAAGCTAGTTTTGTCATGCTTGCAACTTTCACTGTTTAGAAGCCGCGGGGAGCCCTACAAGCTTGTTGCGGGGCTCCCCACACCACCTGGACCCTGGGAGCATGTACGTTTTGTTAAAAATAGCACCCCCTCCCCCCACAGGGGCGTGATTCTGGGGATCACTTTGCTGCTTTCCCCCTGCCCCCGCATCTTAAAGGGAATGGGCATCGTTACATGGGCTGGTGGGCTGTGACCCACCAGTTTGAGAACCACTGTACTAGGGAATATACCGCCCCACTGGACACATGTATAGAATTGGCAATGTATTGAAACATTGAATAACCTCTTTAAATCTTGACAGTAACAATAAATTCTCAATTAAAAACCACTTAAGAGTCACTACATTATAGTCATTTACAAATAATAGTTAGGCATTACAAATAAAAAAAAGTATACAGGCTTGTTCAGGAAAAAGACTTAATCAGAAAGGTCCCCAGATGTCAGTTTTGCTTCTTATACTACAGGAGTCTTAGTTGGGTTTTGCATTTAAGAAACTGACAGGATGGAAGAAGTCAATGCATCTGCCTTTTGCTGTTTTTAGAACTGATGGAGAGATACAGATTCTTAAAGGTCAATATCCTTAAAGATCACACTGACAAATCAACAATTTGAGACACAAGACTGACATTACACAAGAGCTGTAGTTTCAGGCCACACAACCCTATGTAAAGAATGCTTCTCCCTCTCCCAAGTAAGGGTGGTACCAAATTCTGTGTAAGCCCATCCCACTTTTTTTTATTGGCTGATAGGTAAGTTACTATGGTAGTGGTACTAGAATAGCTTATCTACAGGACTCCAGCAAGCTCAAAACTGTGACAGCTACAGAGGTTCCCTCTAAGTATCAAGTTATTTTACTTCCTGCATTAAGTTCCTTTTTCTCTGCCACATCACCAAGGTTTCGTAAACAGGCACAGTTATGATAAGGCTGTCTTGTGTGTAGAGTGATGAAGCAACAAGTCAGTTTCTGCATGTTCTGGGCACTGCCAACAGAAGCATGTGTTGGTATGACAAGAGAAGTCCTGAATGTGGGCCAAACTAACCAGTTCAGGCTTAGGACTACATTGCACCTTCACCAAGGATTCTACATCAGGATGGAGGAGGAGGAGGAGGTCAGCAAGATCAACAATAATTATACTAGAAAGGGAATAAGGGACTAGGGCTGCAAGCCGCTCCAGACTTTCCTAGGTGTAAGCTCCATTGACTATAATGGGACTTACTTCTGAGTAGAAAGACATAGGATTGGGCTCTAGAAGGGGAAGGTACAGATCAGGTGCTGTAGGATTCCAGTCAGGTATGGGCCACAGCATCGACCCAGAAACTGCTTGGAAACCAAGAACCCTAATGACAAAATTCATAAATCGTGTTATAAAAAACTAGTTAACTAAACTAAAAAAGAAGCAAAACCCACACAAGAAGTGCAAGTTCAGCTCAGGAGCATATGGTGAGCTTTGGCAGAGAAGGATCAATTACAGAAGGTGAAACTTAAGAAATTTCAGCTAGGACTGCAAAGTTGAAGGAAGGAAGAAAGGACAGATGACAGAGATGGGGGATTAAAGCTGCAATCCTATGCATGTTTACCAGGGAGTAAGACTCATTGACTAGAATGGGTCTTACTTCTGAGTAGAGGATTGGATTCTGAGGCTGCAATCCTAGCCACACTTACCTGGGAGTAAGCCCCACTGACTCTCATGGGACTTACTTCTGAGTAGACATGCATAGGATGGGGTCTGAGGCCGCAGTCCTAGCCACACTTTCCTGAGAGCAAGCCCCACTGAACATAATGAGACTTACTTCTGAGTAGACCTGCATAGGATTGGGTTGTAATAAAACGAGACTGCACGGGGGAAGCTCTGCCTAGGGAGGGGAGGGGGTTCAAAGGGAAGCAGAAGGGCCTAGTACGAGCAAGGGGAAGGACGGCAGAGGTGGGGCTCCTAAAGCCTGGATGGCAGAGAGCAGCGGGGGGGGGGGGCTGGAGGGGACTGTTAGGGGAGGGAGCGAATGGAGAGCAAGGGCTCGGGGGGGGGCTGGAAGGGGGCGCTGCCAGAGCAGGGGCGCCAAGCTCAACACCGTCCAGTCCTCCCCCAACACCCCATAATACTCACGCCTTGTCCACCAGCTCTCGGACTTTCCACATATTGAGCATCGTGGCGGTGGTGCCGAGAGAGTCCCCCGGCCTAGGCCTCTGTGAACGCCCCAGTCCCTCCTCTCCTGCGGGAGCCCCTAACCGCTCCTCAGCCGCGGCACCGCCAGGCCAGGCCCGTCCAGCCTCGCCACCTCTTCGGCTTCACCACCAACGGTAGACAGGCTCGGTTCTGCCTCCGGAAGCCGGCAGCTCATGACCGCACAGCCTGCCGGGACGTGAAGTCCGGCTGCGGAGGCCTAGGAACAGCCTCGCGGTTGTTAGAGAGAAAGGATGGCATCCCGTCACACGGCATGCTGGGAGATGAGAGTCTTGTCAGCGTGGCCGCAGCTCGGCGTCGATATTCCACTCCGCCTGTCGCAAGGCCTGCTGGGAATTGAAGTTTTTTTTGGGGAGCTTTAGACAGGCACAGGCTTGGGCTTTCAAGCTGCAGTTGTGTGCACACTTACCTGGGAGTAAGCCCCATGGACTAGAATGGGGCTTACTTCTGAGTAGACCTGCATAGGATTGGGCTCTTTGTAAGTGCCAGTGGTTTCAATGACAGCAATCCTAAACACACTTCCTGGGAGTAATGGGACTTGCCACTTCTGGGTAAACATGCATAAGCTTGGGCTTCACCTATAGCACTGATCCATATGCAGGCAACTAAACAATGAGATAGGTGCAAGTCATACCCACATTGTAATGCAGTTGTAAATGCACACCTTCTCTACATTGTGTGACGTTCATGAGAGTGTCCTCAAATGATTCACTTTTGGACATGCACCAGTAGTCCAGTGACACTTGTCTGCATCAGTGACTCTTGTCCTGAAACCCATTTGTGTTTGAGAGCCAGATTTGCGTGATAAACATACATTTTTCTGGTATCAGCATTTTAAAAATGCAATGCAGAATTTGGGTGAAACCACAGGAGCCGGTCCAGAGAGTGTTGAAATGCGCTGGAGTGGCACACTAAAGATTCTGTAAATAAAAAGTGGCACACAGTATGCTGCGGGTTGGCCATCCCTGCCATGTCAGTTTGCTCTTGGCTTCAACATTCTGTCTGTATATTCAGTTGCTCAGTACCAAGGAGTAGAGTGTGAAAAGCAACTAGAGAAACTCATTCCAGTGGCAGCAGGAAAATGGTTTACTCAGCTACACTTTACATCTTTACATCTGCAGTAGCACTGTGTTCCTGGCTTGCTGGTGGAAATAGCATTGACAATGTCCTTGATTCAAACTTCTCCAGTTATATTTCATTATTGCCAGATGATTCATATTTCGGAGCATTTCAAAAGAATCAGTGTTACACGAAGACTACAAATCTTTCTGGGATTCAGAGCCTCTGTGCTTCTGAACAGAAAAAGTGAGGTACTGAACAGTGTCTGTTTCAATAGTAGTGCACTTCCAACTCCTGTATAAAGTGTACAGAATTAACATGTAAAATTTGTTTCATATTATACATGAACTGGGGGCAATTTTGAAAAAAAAACACCCAGAAATAGCTGATAGAAATGTCTATATGAACACCCTCCTCTGTGGGCCTCAGTTGTTTCCCTCTCTCTTACAATCAAGAATGTAAGTTCCTTGGGGCAAAGACCTGCCTTTTTTCTTATGCTACTGTATAACATGTCATGCACTGTACACTGATGGAATAAATCAGTATTTTATTTGCTGAAAATATTTGTACTTTTCCTTACAGTTCAAATTTTTCAAAGCGCTTATGAAAATTAGTTACTAGTTATTTCTAATATAACTAGAAAATTAGTTATTAGTTAGAAAATTAGTTGGGGGTGCAAATGCACATGCATGGGCAGAGGAGCCATTTGGTAGGGTGCAGGAAGCAAGGGAGCATGCACCATCACTGGGGAATTGTACAACCAGAGTGCCACCCCAGAAAAGGCTCTTTGGACATCATCCACCTAATTTTTAAAATAAGGAGCAACACCATCATTCTCAGACATGCAATAATTTCTCAAGTTACTAAAGGAATGGAATCAGTAATTTTAAAAAGCTAAGGAGAATCCTGTCTAACTGTGGCATAATGTTGTTTATACAGTAGGGTGTTGTCCAGGGTTAGGCAAGATTTTTTATTATTTGCGATATGCAGAGGACATGTGGAGCTAGGTCTTTTGAACTTCTGGTACTTAAACTGTGATCCAAAGACCACAGGAAATCTCTGGTGTAATTTTGGGTAGTCCCCAGGATTAGAAAAGAAAAACAGAGGGAAAATAATGAACTACATACTGAAGAGCCAATCCACTTAAAAGTTTAAATGTGATGATTTCTACTGAAAAACAGCTTGCTTCTTCAGCTGTAGAAGTGAATGCACTGGGAACATCAGAGAAATCCTCTAAGTGTGTGCACAATTCATCTGCAAGCCCATATATAACTTTGTTTGATTGTGACCACACAAGATAAAGCAGGAATTTAGTTTTATTCTAGGAGCCTTTGGAAATTGTTCAAGCGTCTTTCCTTGGTGACTATAAGATAAGAAAATGTGGTGGTCCACTAAGAAAAAGTGAACTGGAATAGTGGTCCTTAATATAACAAAGTGTAACCATCAAATGTAAGAAGGCAACCATCTAGTTCAGCATTCTGTATCCCACAGAAGTCAACCAGGCATCTCTGTAGCAACAGTTATACTACCTCCAAACAAGGAAGTTCCACATCATAACTAATAGCCAGAGATATACATTGTTGGAGGAATCTTAAAATTGGTTTCCTCTTTAGGGGGGAAAGCAGAGTAGCTTCAGCAGCAGACCCCTCCTCTTGCTGGGAAGCTCCCACACCCGGCTGACTGCTAATCAAGAAAGACAAACTACAATGGCTGGTTGAAGTTGCAAAAGAAGTCATTTACTCACTGTTCCATAGAAGCATATATTACAGCATCTGATTACGATCAGAGGTTACACTAAACTTAAGATAACAAGGCCCTGGAGCTGCCTCGCCCTGCATGCCATGTGGTCAAGATGGCGTCGCCAGCAGAGCCCTGCTGTGACCCATCTTGTCAGGTCAGTGTTCAGTGAGGAAGAGAGGGCGTGCACGGAGCGGAAGGGAAGGTTATAGTGTCTGGGCCACACCCCCACATAGGTCATCCAAAGGGGACAGGTAAAGTGTAGGGTCACTGGGCCTTAACCCTTTCAGGACAGTATCCTGCCACCTCTGGACAGCAGATGGAGTTGCACCAAACTCCAACATATATTGCCTCCTCTGTGAATGTATCTAACTTCTTTTAAAGCAAGTCAGTGGTCATCACTACATTGCATGGCAGAAAATTCCAGAAATTATGGCCATGTGACCATAATCGTCTAATTGTTTATGCAATTGTGTGACTGGAAGTACTGATCTCAAGCAATGCAATGAGGAGGAGGAAGAGGAGGGCAAGATGGAAGTTGATACATGCTGTGGATCGACTGGAATAAAAAAGAGAATTGGATAGATAGATTGAGCTTGAAAGGGCATCACAGAAACAATTGTTCCAACAACCATTTCAAGAAGTCTGAATGAGTGAATCCCCAAAGAAAAAGCTAGAGATTGTTATACAGTATATGCAAGATCTTCCCTTCCCCATAATCTTTTCATGAAGTAGCAAAGAAATTGAAGTGAAAGAGGACTTGTGCATTAAAGCCACCTCAAGAGAATTCTAACTAAATGAGCTATCATGCATCTACTACTCATCTATCTACTCAGAAAGTAGTTATCATAAAAGTTGTCTTATAACAAACACTGTGGAGTTAGAAGTCTGCAATCCTGTAACACTTTCCTGAAAGTACGCTCCATTAAACCGAATGGGACTTCTCGGAAGTCACGCTATAGGATTGTGCTGTAACTTCCTAGTTATAAATCCCTTCCGTGATTAACAGTCCAATCCTATCCAGGATTGGGCTGTACTACAGAGCCTATTACGTCAGCCAAAGTGAGTTTTACTGTCAGAAAATGGCGGCCAATGGAACACAGAGCACACCCATTTTGCATACAATACTCCAAGAGGCAGCAGCATTGCAACAGATAATGGTAGCGATAGAGGCAGGGAAGGGGTGAATCTGGAGTGGGGAGGAAGGGGGTGGAGAAGTGATGAGAGGAGGTAGATCCAGCGCCAATGGGACACCCTGGATCCTATCCCTTCTTTTAAAAGCTTTCTTCTCCTTGGACTTTACGCTGGCTAAGGAGCTGGAAAAGATTCAAGGAGACCCATTGCAGAGTGGGAAACTTACAGAGGGGTGAGGGGAAATAATTCCTCTTTCCCCTCCCAAGCCTCTCCATCTGTCCACCCTCCCCTGCTGGATACAGTGTGCTCCTTTTTGGCATGGCTGAATCAACAGGGAGGGGGAAAGGATACGACTGGCCTCTTAAATACGTGTTGCTCCTATTGTAGCTCCAGATTTTGCCTTCCATTTTCCATATCTAATGTTATGCTTGAGTATACCTTTTTTCCCCAAAGAGGAAGTACTGTGCATGTATACTAGATCTGTGATCTTTACTCATTTTCGAGTTTTATGGATGGCATTTGACCTGCCAGAGTTCATAGCAGTTTATTCAAAGGGTTTATTGTGAGTGATTCTCCCATGGTCTCTTTCATTCATGATTAGTTGCTGACTGTGTGGAACAAAGATCTGTCCTTACTACATCCATGCAACACCCTTGTGATATCCATACTGAGCACACTGAAGGCAGAGGAATATCTTGCAACATTAATGAATGTTCAAGTTCCAGCTTGTATATTGAGCCTCTGAAGCTTTTTCACTGTTCTAATTACTTAAGGATGGGTGTGGTGGTGAAAAAGATCTTGTTTTTCTTGGTTGCGTTATCTTTACCTAGCCTTTTATAATAGGTATCTGTTTAGATCTATTGCCTGCCTCATTCTGGTGGCATTGGCTAGGTAATAATGGAAAGAGTCCTACAAAATTCCATTAAAACAGAATCAAAACTCAATCTAATTAAAACACAGTCCAATCTGCACAATTCTGCTGATTTAGGGCCCAATCCTATCCAATTTTCCAGCACTGGTGCAACTGCAATGTAGCCATGAGGAAAGGGAACAAATATTATCTTGAGGAGGCCTCTGTGACTGCCTCCCCACCACAGGATTCCCATTGGTATGACTGCACCAGCACTGGAAAATTGGATAGGATTGGGCCCTTGATCCTAATCTCCAAAGCTATCAAAAATGGATAGGGATTCCAACAGTTCCCAAAGACTGGTCAAACTTTGGGGAAGCTTCAGAGAAAGGGATTCTCCTGTTATCCAGTTATCCAAACTGGGTACAAGGATGGTCCTTCAAAGGGGGCACACTTGGGTAACTTTTGTCATTGAATGTGGAAGAGGAGGCGTTTTCTAAGGTATGTTGAGCTAAACCCTCACATCATTACAGGTATGGAGAAAATATAGCCATTCAAGTATATGGCACTATACCTCTTGTTCCATAAGCATTCAAATTTTAGGCAAATACCACTATTTTATGTCTTATCATGGCTTTTGTTCCAGTATCCATTCTTATGTTAGGAGGAATTAGATACATGGGAGCAGGGTCTTCCTTCCAAGACTTCCTGAGGCCTGAGGTGCTTTGCCAAACGCTGCCCCTCCCTTACCTGACAAGGTGCCAGCCTCTGTTCTTACCACTCTCCAGTGTTGTAGTTCAGTACTCTTCTCCGCTTTGCATTTCTTCTTCGTTTCTGTCCTCCTCTTCCTTTTCCAATCCAGGGAGCAGAAGGAGAGCAGTGGAGCCAAGCAGGTGGACAGAGAGCCCCCCCCCACCAATCTATTGCCTGAGGCAACTGCTTCAACTGACTTCATGGATGGGCTGGCCCTGTATGGGAAGTGTCTTTTCCATTTTTCCTTCAGCTTCATATTTTTAAATACTGCTGTTAATGACAATGACTTCTGTTGGCCTTTCTTTTGCTCTTCAACCTTTCATAGGATGTTTCTTTTCCTGCAGTGTTTTGACATCTGTATATACAGACACAACTAGCATATGGTATGAACATAATATGAATGTGTGAAGTTGCCTTATACTTAAGGAATTCTTCTCAGCAGAATTCACTGTTAATCCATGAATGATGTGAACTTTCAGTTCTGCTGGCAGGCACTAGATAAACTATTTGTGTATGTTGCATAGGAAACTGCCTTATACTGAGTCAGAACACTGTGTTATGTTTGTAATGAAGCCATTCTTTCATCTAGGCCAGCATTCAAAATGTGTTTGATGAGATACAGCGTGTTAAATGTGTTTAATCACAGACAGTCTATTCCAGGGTGTATACTAGGCCAAAAGGGCAAGGAGAATTCTACAGAAATAAAAAGCAGTGTATTTGTATTGAATTGCACCCTTAATTAATTTGATTTGATTTTGTCATATGGGGGTATCAAACATTTTCCTGTTTGATTATGTCACTTCTGGCCATGACATCACTTCCAGGTTAATGACATCACTTTGGGTGAGTCTCAACAGATTGTCATTCTAAAAATTGGGTCCCAGCGCTAAAAACTTTGAGAACCACTGGAATAGAGTATTGGACTAAAATCTAGAATTTCATAGAATGTTAGAGTGGCTAGGGACCTTGGAGGTCATCTAGTCACTAGATGACCTCCAAAGTGCCTAGCAGTTCTAATCAGTGGCATAGCTAATAAATGTGTAGCCTGGTGCAGATGTCAAAATGATGCCCCTGAATTGATGTCACAACCGGAAGTGCCATCACACCCGGCCTTTTTAAAAAGTGCGAATTGGGGGGGGGGGAACCTGCCTCCTCCCCCCAGCAGTTCACCACCCACTTGACCTCTCCCCAGCCAGTGGCATCGCTAAGGCATCTATATGCTACCTGGGATCAAAGAAAATTTTGTAGCCCCCCTTCTATGACAAAATCAAATTTAAGTAAGTAAATAAATAAAAAGTGTGCCCCTTATTGGTTACAGACACTGTGCTGGGGTGAAGAGGGATGGTTATTCACCCCTGCTAAATATAAGAGGAGCACCACTTGAAAAATTGCCTCTTTACCAGTTAGCAGGAGTAGCTGTGTTATGATACATGGAAATGAGAGCTGACTCATATTAACACCTTATTGGTTCCATGCTGTATCATAATGATATCTCATTGGCTCTCAGAACAATCAGTCTCATAGGTCAGTTTTGAGTTTTAAAAAATCCACTTTTTGTTCCATAAGGCAGTTGTGTTTTTGTTTTCAGGTTAATTGGCCATAACTTTTGGTAGAATACAGATATTCCAATGAAGTTTGTTCCATTGCATTCTGCATTAAATTACCTTTCCAATTATATATAACATGATGGTATTATTTGTGCATACCAAATTTTTTCACAATTTTGGCCACTGGTGTCAAGCTCAGCTTGTTGCCCCCCTGAAGCTTGTTGCCCAGGGCGACTGCTACCCTCTGCACCCCCTTAGCTATGCCACTGGCTCTAATATGACTTACTCCCAGGTAAGTGTGAATAGGTGTTAATGCTATATGAATGATGATCATCCAGGCACCAGCATTTTGTCAACTCTAGATGGAATGCATGAATATATGTATAATTTCTGCCTAGTATAAGAAGACTCTACTAGGTTCTTTGGAAGCAAGGGAACATGATGAATCTGAAATGAAACAGAATGGTCATCTTAATTAGGAGCAATGCATTTTAACAACTTAGGAAGCAGTACTTGAATTATGTGTCATGTAAAGATTTGATACCTTATTCTAGGAAAATAATGGTTAAAAAAACCCAAGGAAATACAGTAGGGGAGCGAAATCATTTACATCTGATTATGCCAGTTGAAGTTGAATGTACTGAGAAAACATATGCCTCTGGAATTCATTAGGTGTTACATTTACATAGATTTGGCCCTATTAGCACTAATCGCAAGCAAGTTCATGTCAATAAAAGCAAGTAAGGCAAAAACATTGTTGAGAAACATCAGAGACATCAGGATTGAGTTTCATAGCTAAGATCAAGCTGTTATCTGGGAATGTGAATGAAATCCTTGGTTTTCTTTTCAGCCTAAACAGTTTTAACATAGTCCCAAAATCTATACTATTGCTTTCTTGTACTGCATTAAACTAATAATGGACTGGTTTGGACAACACCTTTTCATCCAAACCAGTCTCATCATTAACTGCGTTTATTTGGACAAATCAACCGCCCACCCCCACCCCCACACACTATTATAGGAAAAACCCTGAATTCTCCCAGATGTGAGGTGTTGGCTTGTCTCCTGGTGTCTGGGAGAATTCAGGGATTTTCTTATAATCACATGGGGAAGGGGCAATTTGTTTGAACAAATGTAATTAATGCACATGGCTGGTTTGGGTGATAAGGTATTGAATGAATGCATGCATGAATGAATGAATGAATGAATGAACCTTTATTAGGCATAGATAAAGAAACCGTAAAAGCAAACACAATCAGTCCTAATCCCGTTTATCAAAAATGGAGTTAAGTTACTCTATTACTAATAGTACATTTACAGTTGAACATAAAATATCATTTTTTTGATAGATTATATTAAGAAGGGTTAGAAATCGCTAAAAGTAAAAATTTAGAAACTCCCTCTAGCACATCTGGTGAGCAGTCATTTAGGAGACACTTCAGTTTTGCCTCATCCGAAAGACCATTCATTTTGCTGAGAAGTGGAGTCGTGTAAGTATGGCGGGATCTAGTGTGCCGAGGACAATAAAAAAGAATGTGTATGATTGATTCAATATTTCCCAAATTACAAGGGCAGAGGCGTTCTTTGTATGGTATTTGCCTATATCTGCCTTCTGTGACCCTAGATGGAAACACATTGAATCTTGCCAAGGAGATTGCTCGACGTTCAGAAGGGTTGACCAAAATTCTCAGATAAGGAGCCATTTGCCCATACTTAAGCGGAATAGAGAAATTAAGAGGGGAGCAAATTCTAGAAGCAAGTTCAAAGAGGTTTTGTGCCTCAACATCTAGCATTCTTTGCTTTACCGTTTGATAAACTCTAGGGAATGGATAGAAGCTTAAAAGATCCAATGAAAAACCAATTGCTTCTATTTTCAATTTAATTTGGCTATACCATTTAGAAGAACCAGACTCAGATAACATTCTGGATAGGAGACTGACTGGTTTCACATTATAATGTAACTGGAGCCAATAGCTTATGGTTAAAAGCCATGCTCTTGATACTAAGAGCGATTGTCCGGCCTCCAAGCATAATGCAGAGTATGGTACAGATTTACGTAAACCCAAGATAGCCCTCAAAAATTTAGCTTGGATACTCTCAAAGGTGTGATTTATAGCACTTATGCAGATAGGGCACCCATACAGGAGCTGTGCTGATACCTTGGCATTAAATACCTTGAGAGCAGCTGGTATATAACAATTGCCCTGACTAAAAAAGAATTGATTGGTGCTCTGCAGAGTAACACGGGCTAGGTTTGTAACCAATTTTTGATGAGTACCCCTGCAAAGATTGTAGTGGAAGTGAATTCCAAGATATTTACAGCTTTTGACCTGTTCTAGTTTCTCCCCTCTAATAGACCAAGTGCCAGGGCTCCATGATTTTGAAAAGACCATAACTTTGGTTTTCTGAGAGTTCAATTCGAGTTTATTACATTTCAGATAGTCAGAAGTTCTATTTAAGAGTCACTTAAGTCCAATAGGTGTACAGGAAACTAGCACTGCATCATCCACATAAAGCAATGCTGGAATGTGCAGAGAACCTAGTTTAGGAATATGTCCATCTATCTGAAGCAAAAAGGGGGTAAAATCATGTAGAAAAAAGATTTAAAAGGGTGGGTGCTAAAATGCACGCCTGTTTCACTCCCCTTTCAACCTGAATTTTAGGGGTCAATTTCCCCGAAGATGTAAATTTAATTTGGCAGGTAGTGCCTCTGTAAAGTTTCTGAATAAGAATTAGAAGTCTAGGGTCTATATTAAGTTTAACTAATTTGTCCCATAACAGTAATCTATTAACAGAGTCAAAGGCTCCTTTAAGATCCAGAAAAGCAACATATAATTTTTGATTTTTTAGCCTTGTGTACTTTTCAATCAAATGAGCTAAAACAGCACAGTGATCAATTGGTGAAAATCCTTTTCGAAAGATAAGGTATTGTTTGAACTGACTCAATGTGTTTTGCATATATATAATTATTTCAATAATCCTTTGCATATAAAGCATTTTGCATCTCTCTCTCTCTCTCTCTCTCTCTCTCTCTCTCTCTCTGATGATTTATTTATTGTGTTATTTGATTTATTTGATAGTTTATTTTTTGTGTTTTATTTTTGATTCTTGTATTTTGTGTTTTTGATTATTGTTAGCTGCTTCGGGCATCTTGTAACAAAGGGGAAAGGCAACATATAAATATTTCAGAATGAATAAATATGCAAAAAATTACTGACTTTGGCAGAGGAAATATGTTAACTCTACAACACATCTAGACCATTAATTTGCTTCCAAAAGTAAACACCAGAAGTACAGCTGGAAAGGGGAATGGTTTGTAGCCAAGTACCAGACTATGCACCCCCAAATCAAACTCTGTGCCAAGTATCAGTGGCATTGCTGGCCACTGCCTGCCTGGGGCACACCCCCAGAGGTGCCACCCTGCACCTGGAGGTGCTGCCCCCCTGTGTGTGCTGCTTCCTCCCCCTCATGTTCTGAGGGTCGGGCAGGCCATGTGCAGCCATCCCATTCCTCAGAAGGTCTTATAAGGCCTTCTAGAGGCCAAAAATCATTACTTCTGGTTTTTGGCTGAAAACCAAAAATGTTGATTTTCAGCCCTCAGAAGACCTTCTCAGGGCTGGGGAAGCAAAAAACTAGAAATTTCTATTTTCGGCCTCCAGAAGGCCTTACAAGGCCTTGTGAAGCCGGTGAGGCTGCATGCGGCTTCCCTGGCCCTCTGGGAGACGGCCCTTAGGAGGTGACCCTCAGATTGGCACGCCAACTCAGTGCCACAGGGGGCACTGCCAGGTGGGAGTGGATAGCAGCACAGTGCCACCCCCAAAAGCTTGGCGCCCGGAGAGTTTGCCCCCTTGCCCCCCCTCAGGTACACCACTAACAAGAATAATTTACAGTTTAAAAACAAATAATTGAATGTCAATGGAAGCTCTAAAATCTTCTTTTGCCCCTGGGGTACACAATTGAGGTTGGAACCATGGCAGGGGCTAAGATTTAAGGTCTCTACATCCTTTACAGTTTGGGGCAGTTCTCTCCCCCTTCACACTAGTTAAAAGATAAAAATTAAAAACAAGAGTCAGATTCATGCATTCTTCATGATGAGTAGCTTGACCCTTAGGCCAGTGGTTCTCAACTTGTGGTATGCGTACCAATGGTGGTATGCATAACACTGATCAAGCAGTGTTGGGTGGTACATGCAGCACCTGCTGCCTGGCTGTGAAGCAGCAACAGGAGCTTCCAACACTGTTTGGAAGCTTAGCCAGTAGACAGAACTCCAGAGTGTGGTTTTGGCATGTTTGAAAAAGCTCTCTCGGCTGCCCTGAGCCTCTTACCACTATTGGAAGATCCCATCATGGTAGCTGAACCCAGAAGTAACTGGTGATTATGTCATCACCAGTAACTTCTGTGGCGAGCTTCGAAGCAGGTGATCAGGCGAACAGTGTTGAGAAACACCGCCTTAGGGTAATGGAGCTCTTTAAAATCTTTGTTACTTGAATTACTACAGCCTACTGCCTCCATCCCAGTCTACTTTTTAAAGCATTTTAATGGTGCTCCATCCAGCCTTATGTCTAGTGTGACTGTAGTGAATGCTAGGTTTACCTTGCCAGAAAGCATACCCAGTCATAGTCATATTGAGTGGGGAAAAAATGCCATGGACCTTCTCCTTATGAGGCAGCAGCATTTCCAACAATTTCTGAACTCGTAATAGCTTTAATTCCCTGGCCACCCCAATGGCATGGGTTTTGTTACTTCTCACTTTGACATGAAGTTAATGCAAGCCTTCAGACTCCAGGACTGGAATCCTTCGGGAGACATGTTAATCTCTCTCCAGCTACTTGGTGTTTGTTTGCCAGGGTTTTCTGTGGGGAGAACTATTTGCTACACATCTCCTAGGCAGAGGTGTTGGAAAGGGGGAAGGATAAGTGGTGCCACCTGGAATAAAAGGCTTTTGTTATCCAGAAGGAGGAATAAAAGGAGAGGCTCAGCAAGGTAAGAGCTCTAGAGAGGCAGTAGTTGTCAAAAACCTTTCTCCATCAAACAGGCTTCAGAGAACCATAACAGATGGGTTTTTAGTAGCAGTCAAATGTAAGAGTGTAGGAAGTTGACGTTCTGTCCCTTGGAGAGCTGAGGTATTGACAAAAGACATGCAAACTTGAAAAATGTACATTTGTGGAAAAATCTATCATGACAAGAGACTGCACTTAAGTTACCAAATGGACCTCACCCTTGGGACTGAACTCACTTAGGGTTGCGCAGCCAGTGAAGCCAGCCATAGATAACACACATGGCCAATAAAAGGGAAGCATTTGGCAATCAGATCTTTCAAAAGCTATTTAACTTTCTCCCTCTGAGTGCTAGCTGTCATTGACATGTACTTCCCTGCACAACCTCACCTAAACCACCAGAAGTGCTGAGCCACTCTGAGCTGTTCAAAAGCACAAGCACGTCTTTCAAGTGTCACTTAAAGACACCCCTCCAAGTCTTTGGCTAGAAGCCTGACTAAGCCTTTTAGACACTATTTGTATTTATTTGTTGCATAGGAAAGCTGAGCTGTTGTTTGTGTGTGTGTGTGTGGGGGGGGGGGTTCACTACGGAAGTGTCACCAACAAGGTGATTTAAAAGGGTTAATGCTCAGAATACATATGATGTGGATTTCCATGATTCATTCTTCCACATTTTGTTTAAGGTCAAAGATATGAGGAAGGTGCATATAAGCAGAAGAATGAGCAGGAGACGTTGCTAACTCTTTCTCCTCTGGTTGTTCTTTAACTCAGTGGTTTCCAAACTGTGAGCTATGGCTCCCTGGAGAGCCACAGAATCTTCGTTAAAAAACCTCTATACAATGTATAGGATAAGAGCATAAGAACATAAGAGCAGCCCCACTAGATCAGGCCATAGGCCCATCTAGTCCAGCTTCCTGTATCTCACAGCGGCCCACTAAATGCCCCAGGGAGCACACCAGATAACAAGAGACCTGCATCCTGGTGCCCTCTCCTGCATCTGGCATTCTGACATAGCCCATTTCTAAAATCAGGAGGTTGTACATATGCATCATGGCTTGTAACCTGTAATGGATTTTTCCTCCAGAAACTTGTCCAATCCCCTTTTAAAGGCATCCAGGCCAGATGCCGTCACCACATCCTGCGGCAAGGAGTTCCACAGACCGACCACACGCTGAGTAAAGAAATATTTTCTTTTGTCTGTCCTAACCCTCCCAACACTCAATTTTAGTGGATGTCCCCTGGTTCTGGTGTTATGTGAGAGTGTAAAGAGCATCTCACTATCCACTTTATCCTTCCTGTGCATAATTTTGTATGTCTCAGTCATGTCCCCACTCAGGCGTCTCTTTTCTAGGCTGAAGAGGCCCAAACGCCATAGCCTTTCCTCATAAGGAAGGTGCCTCAGCCTGGTAATCATCTTAGTTGCTCTCTTTTGCACCTTTTCCATTTCCACTATGTCCTTTTTGAGATGCGGCGACCAGAACTGGACACAATACTGCAGGTGTGGCCTTACCATCGATTTGTACAACGGCATTATAATATTAGCCGTTTTGTTCTCAATACTGTTTCTAATGATCCCAAACATAGAATTGGCCTTTTTTACTGCCGCCGCACATTGGGTCAACACTTTCATTGACCTGTCCACCACCACCCCAAGATCTCTCTCCTGATCTGTCACAGACAGCTCAGAAACCATTAGCCTATATGGGAAGTTTTGATTTTTTGTCCCAATGTGCAAATTGTACAATGTACAATTGTACAATTTTTTTGCCCCAATGTGCAAATTAGGATTGTAGCCCTAATGGGGAACCATAACCAATGGCCCAGTAGGTCAAGGGAGCCACCAGTCGAAACAGTTTTGGAACCACTGCTTTAACTCAATATCACCTCCCCTAGCTGTGGGATGGGGAAGAAAAGAGATACAATGTTTTCCTATTGTGAGTGAAAAAGTGGACTGGAGGAGGGTGATTTTTTGTTGGGAAAGGACCAGAGAGAAAATAGTGGTCTCTTTCTGCCCACCAGTTGTGTAGTGGTAACTTTTAAAGTACAACAGCTCATCATGACACCCCCTATAGCCATAGCCCCATCGCCATAATCCCACTAACACAAAAAGTAAACTTGAAATTTCTTCATTGGAATGCTTTCTTCTCCTGCCACTTATTTTTATTTTGAAACTTATACTTCAGGGACAGGGAAACATTGATTTATTTTGCTATGTGAACTGTTTTGTGAACTTCTTTTTGTTGAAAAGTGGTATATAAATATTCTTAATAATAATAATAATAATAATAATAATAATAATAATAATAATAATAATAATAATTTAAAGATCTATCTCAGTGGTTCTCAAACTGGTGGGTTGCAACCCACCAGCCAGGGATGCACTTGTCCCTGCCACTTTAAGAGGGCAGCAACATGGATCATGCTTGCCCAGGATCATGCTGCTGCTGGGGGGAGGTTTTTGGTTTTTGGTTTATTTTTTGAAAAAATTTACCCAAGGGAGTGCCAGCCTCCAGGGGGTGCCAGCCTCCCCAAGTCGCCCAAACAGTAAAAAACCACTTCTAGTTTTTGATCATGTTTTTTTTTACTGTTTTGGAGGCTTGGGGAGCCCTGCAGAGGCAGCTGTGGGGCTCACCGTACCCTCCCCTAGAAGCTGGCACTACCTTAGGTAAGTTAAAAAAAAACTCTCCCCCATGGCAGCAGTGCAATCCTGAGGATCGTGTTGCTGCCTCCCCCCAGCTCCTTAAAGGGGCAGGGACAAGTGCTTCCCTGGCTGGTAGGTTGCGACCCACTAGTTTGGGAACCATTGCCTTAAATATTAACATATGCCCCTAGGCAAATTTCTCAGTTTGCCTTTGCTGGGTCTGATTCTTCTTCTCAGCTAAAGCCCTTTGAAAAAAGTATCAAAGGCAGCACCTGGACTTGTCTGCTTAAGACGTTTCTACACCTACCATAGGAGCAGTCTTGGAACTCTGCTTCTACATGCTTCCCCTCAACAACATTGCCTGCTGTCCGCCAGCCCTCCACTCTGGTTTGCCCAGGCTATTTAGATTAAAATAATTGGCAGAAAGAAGCACAGAACTCTATATAATACCTGAACCTGAGTTTGAACCTTGGTGAGGAGAGGGACAATGGCTCAGTGACAGAGCACATGCTTTGGAAGCAGATGGCCCTAGGTTCAACCCCTGGCATCTCCATGTAGGGCTCAGAAAGAGGTGTGAAAACTTGTAGTGCCACTGCCAGTCAATGTTGATAATACTGAGCAAGATGGACTGTTGGTAAGGCTCTGCATAAAGCAGCTTTTTTTGAAAATGAATGACAGGTATTTCTGCATGCTTGTGGAGAAAGGTGACTTTTTACATGGTGGCAGCTCTTCACACCACTCAATGTTCTACTATGGAGGGAACTTTTCTAAGGGAACAGCAATCAGGGTGAGGGGGTGCTCCACAATGATACAGGCCAAAGTGCCATGAAGATGTGTGGGGGAACCGACCCCACATGGGTAGCAGTACCATGTGTATCAACTCTGGGGTCAATGCTCTGTATCAACTCTGGGGTCAATGCCCCAACAGGCAATGTAGATGAACAATGACAGAGAATTATTCAAATCATTCTGAATACTCTGTGGGAGGTCATGAGAATTAAAACAGGTTTGTTTGTGTTTGTTTTTTTAATCTGCTCTTTGGGCATTAGATGCATTTTGCCACAGTGGGAATAATGGGACAACGTTATTGGAAGAATCTTTATAAACCACTTTTCAATAACAAAACATTTGCAAAATAGATTATGGCAGAATAAATAAAGAAATGGTTCCTCTTCCCAAAGGAACTCCCAATCAAAAAGACACACCAGCAAAGAGTTGCTAGACTAGGACAAATAAGAACAATTTCTTTCCCCCTCCCTCACTATATGTAAGAGAACCACAGCTTAAAAGAAATGTTTTTAGCCAGTAAGAATCGGCAAAGGTGAGATGCTGTGTTACTCTTTGAAATTTGATAGCTTTGAGACAGAGAAGGTTATTATATTATATATTTGATTATATTA
This sequence comes from Tiliqua scincoides, assembly GCF_035046505.1. Lineage (NCBI taxonomy): Eukaryota > Metazoa > Chordata > Lepidosauria > Squamata > Scincidae > Tiliqua > Tiliqua scincoides. Next base: position 198,183,681 of record NC_089822.1, read on the forward strand.
TATTTCATTATATCTGTCCATGCTAATGCTTTTCTAAATTTTTTTTGAGAGATCCCAGGATCCTTCTCCAAGCCTACACATTTTTTCGAGAAGGGGGGGACCTAAGAAAATTTGTAATCAAATTTAAAGAGCTGGAAAAAAAGGCATTCAAAAGATTCTTCCAAAATTAATCTTGCGTAATTTTTGTTTTCCACTCAGCAAATTCCATTTTAGAAGACAGGCGAACAAGACGCATATGGGTTGCTTTCAAGCAACAGGCAGCTTTGCTAGCCCAAAATATCCTGAGAGAAGCTGAAGTAGTTGCTATATTGGAAAAGCAGCAGAAAAAAAAAATACAGATGAATGGTAGATTATTTCTTTAGACTAGAAATAAAGTGGAATTACATAGTAAAAAAAATTCACCTTAAGCTTAATGAGGTGGTGCATGGCCTTGCCAAAGCTCAGAAAGTCACCCGGGGCAGTTTTTGAACAATTTCCGGTAAAACTGGAAGTCATCTGAGTACTGCTCTGGGTACCTTTTTGAGCCTCGGAGAGGTCACGTGAGGTGCCCGAAGCGGTTGGCGCCTGGAGCAGTTTTTGGAATGGTGCCCAGAGCAGTTTTTGGACAACTTCCCAGTTTTATCGCTCTGGGTGGCTTTCTGAGCCTTGGAGACACTGTGCACTACCTCACGTGGCCTTGCTGAGGCTTAGAAGACCTGGGAGGTTTGCAGGAGGGGTGATCCAGGGGTTTGGCATTTGCAGTGGGGCAAATCAGCAGATGCTGAATCTGTGCATAAAGAGGCCCCACCTGTACAGCTCTTCTTTCAATAGTCTTCTTTTGCAAAGTTCCCGCTGATATAATCTATTTAAAAGTTGTGTGCAATTTATCCTTGTTATTGGCTTCTTGAGAAACCTGATCCGCAGGACTCTTGATGTGATACCAAATTCAGCAGCAACTGTGTGCAACATGTGGAGTGACAGACAGCAAACTTTTATCTGCTGATGAGCAGCAGGAAAACATGGAGGGGGAACTGTTACCCTGCACATGCCCAATCTCGTCTGATCTTGGAAGCTAAGCAGGGTCAGGCCTGGTTAGTCCTTGGATGGGAGACCGCCTGGGAATACTGGGTGCTGTAGGCTTATACCATGGTCTTTCGAGACTGAAGGTTGCCAACCAAGGAGGAAGCCATTTTATAGCAGGGGAACTATGTTCTGTTGTCATAAAGCCCTTTGTGCACCAGCTCAAACCTAGATAGGATTGGGCTATAGAACTAAGATTGGTCCTATGAATGCACCAGAAATGTGTGGAGCTGCAAATGCAACTCTAAAACCCTTCTGTTGCTGCTTGGACCTTGTTGATGCAACAGCTTTTCTGACCAGGTCCTTGTTGCTCACCACCATCTACAGCTGCCTGGTGGGTCAGCTCCCCTGCTGTCTCCTTGCTGGACAGCTCCTCTATTACACTGGTAGATAAGACATCCGAGATTCATTGCATCTCTGCTTCAGCCTACTACACTAGTCCTTCCTGTTTCCTTAGTCTGGTTATTTGCCCTGGAGCATGGGAGGGAAGAGGAGATGAGGAGCAGTGACTAAGTGCTGCCACAGGTAAAAGGAGGGCAATGGAAGGGTAGGAGATGGTGGAGGCCCAGTTAGGTGGAAGCAGTGGCAGACCTATGCCTGTCTGCTACCTGAAGAGGCCATTTCACTGGACCACATAAGTCTTTCGAGACTGAAGGTTGCCAACCAAGTCTCAGCCAGCACATGATTTCTTCACTCACTTTTGGTAAGAACTAACTTGCTGGGCAAAGAGGTCCTTTTAAAGTTGTTGCTCTTTGATATTTTGTAGGCAGAAATGTATGTAGAGTTGTAGCCTTAGGTTGACAGAAATGATGTAGATTCTACTTACTGGTAGTTGCAGAATTTCCTCATTTTGTCTAAGAGCTGCATCATTCAGGAGATGACAACATTTTGTACTGTCAGAGAAGTAGAAGAACAACAGTCAGTGGGAGTGAGAATCAGCCACCTCCTTGGGAATACTTCCTTACAGCCCAGTCCTAACCCTTACTAGTGCCACTTTGCGACTGCACACCTACTAGAGCGGCAACAGGGGTGGGGGAATTGGGATAGGTAGGGGTGCAATCGATGGTGTGCACTGTATCCTGACTTCATTGTGTCCTAACCCTGTTCCTGGGCCTGATCCACCTGAACCAACATGGACTTCCACCAGTGATATCGACCTGTTGACCCATCCCAGCTGCTGAAGCTTACCCTGGGGCAAAGGGACAAATGTCCCCTCACCTCAAGGGACCCACCAGAAGCCAAAATTCCCTGCTGGACGCAGTGGAAGCTACACCAGGGCGGCTGCATCGGCATGGAGGAAGTTAGGTAGGATTTGGCTGTCCAGGCGCATGGAAATGGCTGAGATGCTCACCTCACCAATATGACAATTTGCTTCAGGTTTTTTTTTTAAGTGCTATTGCCATCAGAGTGGGGGGGGGGAGAAATACTGTATTGCACTTGCACTGTAGTATGCAAATTGAGTATGCTGATTTGCCTCATTCTGAATTAGGTATTACCCACTATTTTGTATTTTGAAAACAGCTAGGTTGGTGGGGAGCAAGAGGAAGTGTTTCGAAGAATGAACTGCCTGCAGTCTGTAGGTCAAAAATATCTCTAAGGTCAGTGAGATACTGATGGAGAAAAAACAAGTTCATTCACAAGCACAAATTCATATAATTCTTGTCACTCTTAACCATGTAAACAGTTTCCAGAAGTAGACATTGTCCTTGCATTGACTTTGTTCTTCTGGCAGATGGCTGGTGGCAGTTAAGTGCTTATTATTCAGTGGCCTAGGGCATTTTTTCCCCTTAAACTGTGAAAGAACGTCCAGCTTCTGTGAAAATCCAAGGGGTATTGCGTACAGATAGGTTTATAGCTGGCATTTCTTTTAAGCCCTCAGCTTGTTGAGTAAATGTGCTTGGTCCCTCCTTGTTTTTAAGATGCTGGAGTTTGTGTGCATGTTCCAAGGGCATGTTCCTTGGCAGCCCAATCTTACCCCTACCAGGCCACAGCATGTAGTGCTACCAAAGGAGTGGTGCGGCAACCAGATGACCTGAAGAGGTCAGTAAAAATCATTTTTTACTTACCTTCCCATAGATTCCCTACCTTGAGATCAGATTGGGGCATACGGCAGGGAAATATTGTGGCCTGTAGGAACTGAAGGAAGCCGAACAAATCGCACCCAGATTCTCTTGCACTGTAATTTTATACATGCTTACCTGAGAGTAAGTTCCACTGAGAGTAAGTTCATTGACTATAGTATCCTTCTGGGATGGTTGACCAAGCTGGGGGTTAAGGGCATTGTTTTGCAGTGGCTCCGCTCCTTAGCCAATAAATTCCAGATTGTGGTCTTAGGGGACACCTGCTCTTGTAGTGTGGGGTGCCACAGGGTTCAATATTGTCCCCCATGTTGTTTAGCATCTACATGAAATGGCTGGGAGAGGTCATCTGGGGATTTTGGATGCTATCAGTATGCTGATGACACTCAGTTTAAACTTTTCTTTCCAACAGATACTGAGGTGGCTGTCATGATCCTGGAGCACTGCCTGGTGGTGGTTGAGATCTGGGTGAGAGCTAACAAATGGAAACTGAATTTGGATAAGGCAGAGGCCCTCCTGGTTCAGAATCCATGATGTGGGTACTGGACTATTGCCCTACTCTGAACGGGGTTGCACTTCCCCTGAAAGAGCAGGTCCAAAGCTTGGGGGTTCTCCTGGATTCACAGCTGCTCCTGAATTCGCAGGTGTTGGTTATGACCAGGAGTGCCTTTGCCCAGTTTCTTTTGGTGTGCCAGTTGCAGCTGTATCTGCCTGAGTCAGATCTGGCTAAAGTGGTCCATGCCATGGTGACATCAAGATTAGACTATTGTAACATGCTTTACATGGGCTGCACTTGAAGACAGTCCAGAAGTTGCAATTAGTGCAGAATGCGGTAGCTGGTGTAGTTGCTTGAGAGGTCAGTGGCTTGAGTCTGTTGGACTGCAGCTTTGACAGCTGCACTGGCTGCTTGTTTGGTTCTGGGTCCAATTCAAGATGTTGCTTTTGACCTTTAAAGCCCTATACAGCTTGGGACCATGTGTTTGAGAGAGCCCCTTCTGTATCAGAAGTGGCCAACCTTTCAACTTTAAGGCTCCTGGATCTTTATCAATTTTGCAGGAGAGGAAATGATTGGGAGAGAATGATCAGATGCAGATTTTTCATTGTCTTCATTCACCGAAGTGGAAGAGCGGTGGATTTAGACCAGGATGTTGCCAACCAATTCACAACCCAATCCTATCCCCCACCATTGTTGACAATGCAGCCTCACTGATGGAGAACATGCTTCACCAAAATGTGGGGTGCAGCAACCAGAAGGCAAACCGGAGGTAACTAGCAACCCAATCCTACTCAACCCCCTGCATGGCGATGTGGCTGTGCTAATGGGGTGCAGACTGTATCCCGCAGGGGAGTTCTGGCCTCTGGAGGCCTCTTCAGGGTAAGCAAACATTTGTTCCCTTACCTCGAGGTTAGCCTATGCTACCCCGCTGGGTCTACTGAGCCAGACCTGAACCAGTTATACCATTGGCACAAGACCAAGTGGATCCAGGTTGGGGTATTGAGGCCAGGAAGAGGGTTAGGATATTTGCATGTGCTGCTGCTGATGCCGTCCCTTTCCTGGCCCCAATCTGCCCTCCATGCCCCCATCACTGCCCTATTCCTCCCCCTCCCTGTCCCATTCTGCTCTCTCCCTACCTCCCTGCCACCCCCTATGCTCTTATTGGTGCTGGCGGACGTCCTCTGCCACCAGCTGCTCATGACAGTGGCCAGCTGCTCTGAATGTTTTGTTGCATTTTGCAACAGCTATAAGGGGCCTTACACCATTGGAATGAGAGTTCTGAGGGCATAAAGCCTGAATAGACTTGGGCCATCAAAACCTTTAACTCACCTCTGCGTAAGCTTTCAATGGATCTCCTTGGAGTCATGCTAGCTATGAAGCTGGTATAAGTCCAAGGAGGCCAGGGGTATTCTGGGATGGGGTTATGGAGATAGGATCTAGTGTGTGTGACTGCCGCAGGATTCCCCCTCCATCTCCTGACACACCCCAATTCTTCCCCTCCCCATTGACGGCCCACCCCCATTGCTTACTTTCGGGCAGAGTGTCCAACTGAGTGTGGCATGCATGTGGAGCTGCTAGCTGTTTCTGCCAGTGGCTCCATCACGTGCGATGGTGGTGTGATGTTTCCACTGTTGCTGGGACATTTGTCAGCAGATCACAGGCTCAGCAGACGCAGAAGACCGATAGGATTGGGCTGCTATTCACTGAAAATTGTATTGAATTTTATCAGAAGTAAGGGCAGAATTGGGGTATGAATTGACAGAAACCAAACAATCTCCCACAGAATGCTTAAAAGGGATGGTGTTATAGTTTGCACCCACAGTGCTCTGGTGTTGAACAGGTGTTGATCTATACCAACATGGAATGCAACTGGATGGGCCAGAATCTTTAAAAAAAAACCCCAATATTTTTCATTCACGGAGCTACAACAAGCTAGATCGCACTAGTAGAATACTTGCTTTCTCATACCTAAAGGCTTTTGTGCTTTGCATTCACCTCAGTGAAAGGGATACCTTGCCAGAGGCAATGGCATTCCACTGCAAGGGAATATATTATTACAGAAACTAGAAGAGACAAAGAAACAGAACAGCTTGTCAGACAGAAAGTTGCGGGCGGGTGGATTGTCTGTCACTGAACTGCATCCATATGCACTCTTAGCAAGCTTCTTCATGCCAACTTGCTGTTGCCATGATCCAATACACAAATTATTGCTTCTACACCTGAGATGCTGAGGCAGTGAGAAAATACGGTAAACTGAACTGCACTTATTAACAAAGGATGATGAGGCTGAAAATGATAGTGCTGATTCAATTACTTCTTAACAAGTGCTCTGATGGCCCTCCGGATCTCCTGTATCCCCATTCATGTAGGTATCTGATGATCATGTGACTTTCTGAGCTGACAAGAAATTTCACACAAATATGGAATGTGGCAAGAGTTTTCAAACGTTGCTCTGGAGAACTTTCTACTTTAGATGAAGGATATAACAAAACAAAACCTCAAAGTTTTGTTAGCGCTGAAGTCTTGGTTAATTTTTCAGGGAACAATGTTGTATATTCTCTTGTTGAATTGAGTGCTTTTAAACCTTGCTTTAAAAACCCTGAAACAAAAGCCCCAAAACTCGTAAATCCAGATATGTCCCTAATCAGGGTGACCAGATGTCATAAGGGCAAAAGAGGACAAGGCACCCCAAAATGTAGGGCATCCAAGAAAAATATAGGACATGACAAAATCAAAGCTAAAATCACTTCCATATTGCTTTCATGTGGTTAAACACTATGTTACTTATTATTAAATTTAAAACTATATTATCTATAATTTATTACTTATAATTTACTAATTACAAGAAGGCTCTGTGCTGCCTGCAGGGGGCCACTCACAGGGAAAAGGAGGACATTTAAGTTCTTTTCTAGGACACAAGGCTAAAAAAGAGGACTTGTCCTGGAAAAAGATAATGTCTGGTCACCCTATCCATAATTGAGCTTGCTGAATCCATCACAAACTCTTGTTTCAGCTATTCTCACTGGTAATATTTTACACACATCAGGTTTTGAATCTTTAGTTGCACCTTTCTCTTTCCACCCTCAAACGAATTACAATTAACCCGGAAAGTGACTGGATGATATGGAAATGAGGATAGTGCACAGATAGTTTTATCAGAAAATCCTTAGACAGTCACCTATTTTTCAATTCAGTCACATGCTGGCAGTGGCGCGTGTGTGTGTGAGAAAAAGGACTGAGCGACATCTGAGTATATTCTGTTCTCAACTCAGCTGTTTGAACTGCACATCACAGTCCGGAGATTGACAACTGCAAAGATGTCCATGAAAAAAGGGGTGGGGAAAGAGTCCACATTGATTTTATATGATCAATACCTTTAAAAGTTGTTTACCTGTATCTATAAAGAATAGCTTGTGGAGCTAGTTTTCTTGGAGAAGGCAGTGCTGGAGAGAATTTCCCAATTTAATAATTTATTTTTCCTAGCTTACACTTAGGAGGCTTATATCCTGCCTATAAATGGCATTTATAGGAGACTCACTACCAAAATATCAGTGCCCCTTGCTGGGTGAAATAGATTTATTCTCTCAATACCTCTGTATGGGAATGAAGAGCCGTTATTCTTCTGTGAAGATGAAATGGGGATGCAGCTCAAATCTTGAAGGTTGCAGCCAAAGAACCTAACCATCAGGGCCAAAGTAGACAGAAGATAGGAGGCTTTAACCATACCCCTGCCATGGTCTCAATCTGGATCTTGCACTGCTTCTGCCATTTGCCAAAAAAATTCCCATTGATGTCAGTTGGAATCTTTTCCTTAGCAAATAGGCATGGTGGAAATGATCTGAATTGGGACCATGTTGGGAGAGGAAGGTAAAACCCCCGACCCCTGTCATGGTCATCTGTGAATGACCTGAACTGTCTGCTACTTTAAAAAAAAAAAAGAAGTTAAGCCAGTTAACTTTAATGACTGGCTTAACCTAATGCAGATTTCAACCCCAATATGTATTGAATTGTGCAAATATTTGTATCACATCCAGAGCTACCTCAGCACAAAGTCACAAAACAGGGCATTAGTGTTACAGTAAAATAAATGAAAATATTGCACGTGTATATACTGGCACCTGTGCTTGAGACTGGGGTGTTGGTGTCACCACCGTGTCTGTTGGTGAAATCCCATTGACTTAAACATGACCCTACTGGCCCAACAAAGCTGCGCTGCATGCTATGGCGGTGGGGGGAGAGGTTGATCAAGAGGCATGTTAAAGTCATGCTTACTTCATAAAGCCCAGTTTGGCCCTGGCAGCTGGTCTATAGGGTGCTGTTATTGGCGTACAGCCTTCTGGGCCTTGCACTGGTGGAGACACCCTGCAGACCAGCAGAGAGCTTACTGTGATTATGGACTACATGGTACGCTGGCGGATCTTGGGATCTATTTGCATACCATGTGGATAGAATTGGACAATTAGCCTATGAAGCTCACTAAGGCCTTGGGGCAGGTGTTTTCTCTCACAGCCCAACATGCCTTACTGAGTTGTGAGGATAAAATGAAGAGTGGGTGCAAAGAATCATGTATATCACACCTGGACCAGCCCAAAACTTCCTGGTGTCTGATGTGGCATGCAAAATGCTACCCTCTTACCTGTAGATGAATAAATCTTTCCTGCCATAGGGTGACATTTTAAGGTAAATTGGATACATTGACACCAAGATGCCACCACACTAAAAATCAAGGTTAGCCAGCAAGTATTAATCCACCACTAATATATATGTTTTTTTGTAGTCAAGGCCAGACCAAGAACACCTGGCACTGAAGTGGCATGCCAAATGCTGCCCCCTTACTTGGTAATGTGCCAGCTTCTGCTTTTCTGATGCTCTAGCCCTGGGGTGTCCAAACATTTTGGTAGGAGGGCCACATCATCTCTCTGGCACTGTGTCGGGAGCCGGTAAAAAAATGAATCAATTTACATTTCAAATTTGAATAAATTTACATAAATGAATTTATTAGAGATGGAACTTATATGAATGAATGAAGGTCTTGCAGTAGCTCAAGGCCTATAAAAGGCACAAAGCAAGGCTAGCCTTTCCTTCACTGCCACTGCTGCATCACAGATGTGAAACAGCAAGTAGTGGAGGGAGCCCGTGTCCCACAGCTCAGGTGAGAAGTCGAACAGTTGCCCTTATGCTGAGAGCACTTGCATCGGGCCAGCATGGGCTCCAGCAAGTCTCAGGAGGGCCAGAGGCTCAGTGGAGACTGGGGGCTCCCCAAGGGCTGGATTGGGAGCCCCCGAGGACCGCAAGTGGCCCCTGGGCCGGGGTTTGAACACCCCTGCTCTTCTCTCCTCCATGCTTCTACTCTGTCCCCCTCTTCCAGTCCATGGAGCGAGAGGAGGAGGATCAGTGAATGGAAATGAGCAGATGGAGGTGAGTGCACTCTGCCAGTCTGCTACCTGAGGAAACTGCTTCAGTTGGCTTCATGGATGGGCCAGCCTCATAGCACATTGAATTTCTTGGGGGAAGGTTGAATAAAAGTGTAATAAAAAGTTGAATAAATCTTTCCTGGGTTGTCACAAAGTGGCATTTCAAGGCAAATTTGAAGCTCTGTGTTTGGACAAAACATCTGAGGAATTTTGAGGGAAATCTGGACTACCTGAAGGGAATTTTGCACACTCCATTTTTCGCAACAAAGCCATTGCGGTGTGTACTTATTGAATACTGTACAGTGGTCAGAAATCTCTCTTTACCTCTCCTTCCTACAACAAAACAACTTTAATTTCCTCTCACTGTCATCCTAAGCTCATTTTTTTAAGTGTTATTCTTTTCAGCAGTAAAGATAATTTGAAGTGAAACTTGACTGTATTTCCACAACTTTTCCCACCTGAGGAGAGATGTATCTGAATTGATTTGCATATTTATTGAATATGGTGTTCCTAGGATGGCCACACTGAGATACCATATCTCATTTACAGCATGTTCCTGCTGGTTCAAAGGCTTGTTAAAGGGGAAAAAAGCTGTTTTCAAAAAAGGAGAACACATTATATGTGGACTGCAAACATAAAAATGACTCAAGTAAGAAGAGAAAGAGATAGATTGGCAGCCTGGAGACATAATAAACCATTAAACCATTTACAGGAGGCTTATCACAACTTGCTGCGTCTGTTGTTCAATTACTGTTACTGTTGAAGAATGTCAATAATTATGATTTGGAGCTCTGTATGACATTTATATTTGTAAAATCTTCAGAATCTGCCTGCAAAATCAATTGAGCTACTGAGGAGTAGTAGCTACTCCTACCTATCTCACATGAAAGTTATTGCACAGTCCTATCCCCCACCATTGGCACAAATGCAGCCATGCTGGTGGAGTGCATGTTTCATCTAATTATGGGGAGGGAGAGAAATCAGACAGCCAGCAGAAGGTAAGTTAAACTATTTTAAAATAATAAAACAATTTTTTTTTTACTTACCCCTGGTAGGCTGCTCAACCACTTATGGGTCTCCTTGGACATGGGACTTAGCAACTTCTCCAACCAGCAGTTGCGTTTTTGGCAAAAGCTGCCAGAATCCTGTGTTCCATATGGGAAAGTGACGGAGCTCTTACTAGAGCCTATGATCCACCCTTGAATGAACAGAAGCCTCCAACTGACTATAAGCTATTAGCTCTGATGGTTGCTGTAACTGTCATTACTACTACTCACCCTCCTCAGCAGCACCTGCTTTCTACAGACAGCAGAGCAGCCACGGACCTCCGCAGCCCCACACCCGGGGCAAAGCTCTGCGATGGTGCCCCATGGGCTATCGCTGCCTCCCATGAAGATATCCACCCCCCCTACTCAGCAGAGGCTCACGGAGCCTCATGCGACCACAGCCCATGCCAGAGAAACCTCTTTGAGCTTCCCTGGCGCTATATACTGTGCTTCTGGCAAACTGGAAGCACAGTTTCCATCCCCCGCAGAGACCCTCAGAGAGGCTTCCATGGGGTCCTAGTGGCCGGTGCCTGGGGCTTTTGCGCCACCTCACCCTATGGTAGACACGCAACTGCAGCAGAGAGGAAGAAAAAGAAAACTGTAGCCAAGACAGTTCAGCAACAGCAGAGCTCAGGTAGTTGGGTGGCATGAAAAAGTAGTACTGTACAGTCCATATCCAACAGTTGTCAATGGCACCCACATTGTAATGTGTTGAGTTTGGTGCTGAGACCCAGCCGTTGTCTGAACTCTGCAGAAGCCTAAAGACAGAGATGCCTTGAAGGGCTAAGAGGGGAAGGGGGCAGGGAAGTGAGTCAGGGGCCCATGTGGCAATGGACAAGACAAATGACCCAATCCTACAAGCTAGCATTCTAGCGGCACAGTGTGCTTTATGGCTGTTGTAAATAGCTAGGAACAGCCCTAGCACCAACAAGCCAGTGCAGGGGGTGGGTAGAATGGGCAATGAAGACCAGAGCAATGAAGGATGTGTGTTGAGACCAGGAAGGGGGTGGTATTGGCTGTAACAGCACTGCCAATATCCTATCTCCCTTGCTGGCCTCGGATCCACCTTCTAGGCCCACTTGGACTGGTACCAACAAAATTGCTTTTGTAGGTCCAAGTAGATCCATTCAGGCATTGAAGATTTACCCCCAGGCAAAGAAACAAATGTTTCCTTACCTCTGGGAACTGCCCCCCTGGCAGGATTTAGCACGTGCTCCAGTGGCTGCATCGGTGGAGGGAGGTTTAGATAGGATTGGGCTGAAAGGGAATTAGAAAATGAGCCTGAATTGAGCAAGAGGGCCAAGGAATGTGAAACTGGAGTTCAGGTCAATTGACTCAGTTGAAGGACATGGAAGAGGTTTGTAGAATTATGAAGTGTGGATAAAGCAAAGCGAAGCAAAAAAAAAAAAGTACTATCTGGCTGCTAAATATCTGAATACTTACTTGGGAGTAAGTCCTGTTGCTGTGGGCTGCACTTCTATGCAAAATACAGTCGTTTCAAGCAGTGATGTGAGATGTGGTAGGACACAGGACAAAATCTTCCTGGTTGTGGATCCTACCCTGTGAAATCAATTACTACCTGAAACATGTCACAGACCAAGGTCGCAGGTATTTTGTAGACAGTGATGCTGCAAAGCTTCCCTGTTCAGGCTGAACATTGCCCTCATTCAGACATAACATAAGACCATGGTTCAGCATTATGAGCATGAGTTGTGGTAGCTCTTGGGCTCATGTGCTCCTTCTCCCCTTTCTCTTTACTTTGCAAGCAAGAGGGGAGGAGGTTTAAAGCATCAAGTTCTGGTTTGAAGTAAATAACAGTTTCCCAATTTATTTGATTACCATAATTACTTAACAAACCACGATCAAATGTGGTTTGATAGCCTAATTGTGGCTTCCCATATTTAGATGAAACGGGAAACTGTGGTTTATTCCAAAAGATAAACTGAAGCTTTACATCTCTTTATTGTGTCCATAGCGGGAGGAAAGAGAGGGGAGAGTGGGTCAGTTCAAGATTTACTGCACTCATGCATAAAATGCTAAACCACAGTTTTGCATTACATCTGACCTGAGCTAGTGTCTGCCAGGTTTCTAATAGTGTTTGATTAGGAACTTAATAATGTGATTTTTTTTAGAATGTGCATATTTTATTAATTTCATTTATTATGTGGCTTTTTTGGTGAATACCTTATACCATAGTTTTTCAAAGCTCAAATGAGATTGAATATTTTAATAGAATGAGATGAAACTCACAAATGGCTATTTAATGTTAGAGACAGGTTTCTAGTTAATTATAATAGTTGCAGATTTCACTGTAAATCTGCTGGTATTCACAGGTCTTTAAAATCTTCTCATTTGGGGTTGATTCGGGATGTCAGGCAACCTCTGCACATATCTGAAATTCACAGCACAAGTCTATGCACATTTACTCAGAAGTAAGGCCCATTAAGTTCAATTGGGCTCACTCCCAGGAGAACATGTATAGAATTACATCCTTACTTGTATGCTAGTGCCATTGTATCCTCTTATATTTAATATGGGGAGAGCAAGCATGGTATCTGTTCCAGTGACTGCTGCTGGTGTATTTTTTGTGTCTTTTAAGACTGTGAACACTTTGGGAACAGGGAATCATTTATTTAGCTACGTAAACCACTTTGTGAATTACTTTTGTTGAAAAGTGGCATATAAATGTTCTTATTAAAATAATAATTGTACTGTTTATGCTTACTGCAAAGAACAATGTATACATTTTCATTCTGAGGCACAGTACCTTGCGCTCTTTGTAATTATAAAAACCTCTTCCATATCCCTCAACTGAAGGCCCAATCCAATTCGGACCCATCATATCTTAAGCCTGGCTAGCAAGGACAGAGAAAGAGGGGAGATAGTAGAGTTTGCGCCACATCCTGCCAGTGCAGCCAGCCCAGCAACACTGCTGGCATCTCCAGCAATCATGATGACCCAGATGTCTTCACTAGTCATGCTGTAAACACCATATTGGCCCCATGACTGAATGGCGCATGTGCGGTGGTCCCCCAGTGGCCAAGCAATGCTGCAGATGACCTCTGAGACCTGCCTGCCAGACTGCATATTTGCTTGCCAAGCCTACAACTGAACACATTCCCACTCCTATGGAAGCAAGTGCACAGCCACTGGAAAAGATGTTATGATACTGGTGGATATGGTCTAAAAAAGATGGGTCTTCAGCAAAGGAAAGAAAATGCCTGAGAAACACCATAGCTATGGATAATAGACATTTTATCAAGTAAGCTGTAGGTTTTAGCTTGTTCTTACTATCTATCCACATCCTCCTTACCTTCACTCTGTCCCAACCATACTTAAAAAAACTGATGCCTGTTCTTCAGTCTTGCAAGGGGAGAATCAGCACCTGCACAATTCTTCAGATCTGTGAAGTATCCAGGAGCCAGTCCCATAATGCAGTGGTTCTCACACATTTAGCACCGCGACCCACTTTTTAGAATCAGAATCTGTCAGGACCCACTGGAATTGATGTCATGACCGGAAGTGACATCATCAAGCAGAAATATTTTTAACAATCCTAGGCTGCAATCCTACCCACACCTACTCAAGATCACCGCAGGCACTCACCTATAAGTCGACCCCACAGATAAGTCAAGGGCAGGTTTTGAACCAACAATCATGGAATTTTATATGACCTTCCGATAAGTCAGGGGTTAAACTTAGGGGGGTGTCTATAAAAACTATAGTTTTGTCTGATTTTACCCGAGGCCAGATCCTGAAAAATAACCTACCACTAACTGTTACATAAGAACTGTCTCTAATTTATTAAAAACATAGTAAAAGATCATAAGATACATTTTTATTCTTTTTTAAATTCTGGTCTTCACCACCTTTTTGTAAACACTATCAGAGTAAGTACACTGTAAACCAGTGTACATACCAGTAAAACAGTGGTTTCCAACCTGGTATTCACGTACTCCCAGGGACACTCAACAGGACCTTTAGGGGTAATTGAAAAAGAATGAAATAATGGCAGAAAAAGGCAGGCCATGCTCCAGAATGCCTTGCAAGGACCAGCAAGGCAGGAAGGGAGGTAGCTAGTTGTCTGTGAAAGCCCCACCAATAGCTAGTTTTTGGTCATCAATTCATGTATGAACCAATGATTGAAAACAAGCAGAGGTAAAATGCTGAAACTTAATATGGAAAGTGATCAATCACCCAGAATTTCTCAGCACACGTCTGGTGCAAAACAGTGCAAAGGCAGAGTCTTCTGTTCTTCAAGCAGATGAAAAGAGAAAATATGTGATGAATACATGAAGTCTGGATTTTCATAGAGAGGAGATGAGGGCTTGTATTACAAACATTTTGCTAATATTAGTTGGCAACCTTCAGTCTCGAAAGACTATGGTATCGCGCTCTGAAAGGTGGTTCTGGAACAGCGTCTAGTGTGGCTGAAAAGGCCGATTCGGGAGTGACAATCCCTTCCACACTGGGAGCAAGTGCAGTCTGTCCCTGGCCTGTCTCCCTGGCTATGAGCCTTCCTTCTTTGCCTCTTAGCCTCAGACTGTTGGCCAAGTGTCTCTTCAAACTGGGAAAGGCCATGTTGCACAGCCTGCCTCCAAGCGGGCCGCTCAGAGGCCAGGGTTTCCCACTTGTTGAGGTCCACTCCTAAGGCCTTCAGATCCCTCTTGCAGATGTCCTTGTATCGCAGCTGTGGTCTACCCGTAGGGCGCTTTCCTTGCACGAATTCTCCATAGAGGAGATCCTTTGGGATCCGGCCATCATCCATTCTCACGACATATGCTAATATGAAGGGTACAATTTATGGAAATGGGCTGCCAAGGGATATGCAAGTGAAAAAGGTTGGGAACCACTGCAGGAGATCCATGAATCAAATCCACCTTTAAGGTGGACATGAGGAGAACCATGAACCAAAGACACCTTTAAGGTGTCTGGTGTGTTAAGCCAGAAGCTCTACATACAACCTACAACCCATAACACAGAACCGAGAGTGTGCAATTCAATTCACAGTAGAGAGATGAGATATTTGCAACCCCTTTTACTCAGAAGTAGACCCTCTGCTTTCCTTGGGTGTTATTCTTAACTAATGGTGCACTGAATTGTAGCCTGGGAAGGAGGGTCCCATCCTGGTGTTTCAAAAAACAGACCTACTTTGCAGCATTTGCCAAGCAGAACCAGTCTGCAGCAGAAGGAAGGAGAATAAAAGGTTAACTTTGGCTAGAATGTCACTGGAAAGTAACTATAGCAACTAAGGAGGTGCCTGCCTGAGCTGAGCAACAAACTGTTTAGAGTTGAAAGGCTCTGCCCTCTGATTGACCCGGAGATAAGGCAAAGTGATAATTGGAGACTGATTACTTAGCAAAAATTTCACTTATTATACATGAGTATCTATGGTAAGTCCCATTGATTATCATTGTTGAAAGAATGTACATAGTAGCTTGTTAAAAGTACAGGTCTGTAACATTTCCCCAAATGCAGTCACATACCATGGGAGCATCAAGTCTAATATATTAAAAGTAAAACATTGAAATGAATAGGGACTCACCTGAAATTGGCTTGCAACCCCCCTAGTGGAACCAGACCCACAGTTTTAGCACTTGCATTCCAGCCATTTTCATTGACAAAAGTCAGGGAGAGCCTGTCAATGAGGCCAACTGAAGGAGTCACAGCAGATTGATGGGGGCTCCCATCTTTGTCTTCCTATTTTCCTCCATTGGAAGGGTGTTCCCTGGATTGGAAAAGGAAGGGGGAGACAGAGAAGAAATGCAGAGGGGAGGAGCTAGAACATTGAAGAATGGAAGGAGCAGAAGTTGGCACATGATTGGGTAAGGGGGCACATTTAGCATGCTGCCTCAGGTATCAGAAGATCTTGGGCTAGCCCTGACTACTGTAACAGTGGCTACTATGAATAATGTCTCTGAAATGTATAGATAAAAACCAGTCCTAATACCAGCTGCTCCCAGTGGTAGACTTACCCCTCGCTGCTTCTGGGGCAAAGGTCCGAGACGCCCCCCCACGTGCTATGTCCCCCCAACACGATGCCACCCTTCAAAGTGCGATGGAGCCTCATGCAACTTTGGGATCAACTTGGAAAGCCTTCTGAGGCTTCCAGAAAATTGGAAGTACAGTTTTGGACTGTGTTGGGAGAGTCAGTAAGGCTTCCCACATGGTCCTAGAGTCACACAGACTAAGTGCCTGGAGCATTTGCCCCATTTGCCCAGTGCTAGGTCCTCTGCTGGCTGCTTCCTGAGCCTGTTTTGAAATTCCAGTGACTTCCAGTGTACATGGCGTTACAAGATGCATATTTTCTAAAGGCAATACCCTAACAAAACAAAATCACTCCTGACCCTGAAGGATATCCAACTCTCTGAACACAGAGGTTCACCACCATGTCGGTTGAAAAGGAACAAGATAGAGGGGAAACCCAAATAAAACGTTCCTTGTTTTCTTAAGGACTCTTTACTTCCTCCTTACCTCTAACAGCACATTTCCTCAAGGTAGGAGAGTGATCAGTGGCTCCCAAGGGTTGCTGGAAGGAGGTGGAGGAGGAGATCCTGGGGACATATTCACACCTGCTAATAGATGAATTGTCAAAGCAGGGCACTGGGGAAATGGATTCCCTCATGGAAATGTAAAGAGTTAAACAGTTCCGGGTGTTTCCTTGCATGAATTATAGCCTGCTGGAAAGTGGGTGGAAAGGCCTTTAAAACACACACACACACATTCCACAGACTGGCTGTGATAGGAAGAAATATGTCTCTGCTAGCTTTGCTCTTCTCTGTGTGTGTTGAACTGTGTACCACCGTGCTAGCAGTGCTTTCTGCAAGTACCGCCGTGGCTGAATAAAGGATCTTTTGGAGGCAAAAAAACCTCTCTAGTAACTGCAGTTGTGAGGCAACTTCTGCATTGTACCAACTGTATTTCTGCTGGAAGGGAGGATCCCCTGAGTGAAGCTTGCAGCCTGGCCTTGAGTAAAAGGGCTAATACACATCAATACCTTCGCAGTGTCACTTGTGCGGTTTTCAAGATGACAGCTAACATGAGGACTCTGCCACATGTCTCCTGTGTCTGGATGAGCCTGGATGTCAGATGTAGGGGGGATGGCATGCCTGGGCACGCAGGCATGAACAGAGAGGGAAGGAGTGAAGCCAGAAATGACATGCTCCTGGCTGGTGCTCCCAGGGTGGCATCCTGGCCTGAACCTTTAGAATGCAAAGCATTTTGTCACGTTGTCAGCAAAGAAGCCACTACAGAAGTTCAGAAAAGAAAAGGAAAAATACTGGTCTTCCTCAGTTTCTTCCTCTTCTTCTCACTTCCCTATACTTCATCTTGATGCACTGCCTGAGCAGCAATTTTTGTGTGCAGGAAGCACACCAGAAACCTTGCGTGTTTGATGGCCACTTGTCAAAGTGACATCCAATCTGCTTCTCCTGGCATAAGGCTATGAGAATGGAAATTGTACCTACCAACAAGCTTCCTGCAAAGCAATTAATAAAAAGAATAGACAGGGCTGCCGAGATGGTAGAAGTAATGGAGACACTTGCATAATGCTCTTATAGTTTGGTTAGGGCAACCTCAAGATGAATGCACACTGCAGCTAATACACCTCAAAAATACATGAGGGGAGGGGACCGTGTGCCAACTCATCTTAGCCCTGGAGTCCATTAATCTTCTCAGCACCCTTAGATATGGGAGATCACCGCAGGACCCAAGAGGAAACACTCTATCTGCCTTTGATGGAAACAAGAGAAGGGGCCTTTTCTGTGGTGGCATCCCTTTGTGGAATTCGCTCCCCAGTGATGTATGAGAAGCTCTTTCTTTGTGTGTCTGTTAAATGATGACTGAAACTTCGTTTCCTGTTTCATAAGTCTTTTTAATATATTTATCAGCGAGACTGTGTTTTAAGTAATTTTTTTAAATTGTATATTTGTAGTTTATTATATCATAGTGGTTTGTGCCTGTCCCACAGGGAAAGGCAAGGTACAAGTAATATAACAACAACAACATTAACTCTTAGAGCTGTTAATAATATTAGCCAGGATGGTGTGGTGGTTCTGTAGTTAGACATGGAGGAACCAGGATCAAATTCCTGCTCAGCCATAAAGCTTCCTGGGTAACCTTGGACCTGTCACTATCTCTCAGCCTAACCTATCTTATTGGGGGGGGGGGGGTTGTGAGGACAGAAGGAGGGAAGGAACTGAGCACACTACCCTGCGCTCCTTGAAGGAAGGGCAGTATAAAAATCTGAAAAATAAATACAATCTTTGAGGCTACAAGAAGTAGGACCTTGAATGTATGGGTCTGTATAGTAGTATGGGTAGTATAACAGCATGGGTAGTTGTAACATCCATGGCGGGAGGAGGCCCCTGCCCTGGGGTCGGTACTGAGCGCGGGTGGCTTACCCGGTCAAGGTGCGGCGGTCGGCAGTGAATTAATGAACGGGAAGCAGGTATAGCGGCTTTACACAAGCGGTTTAATTGAGTCAACCTCTTTACATTCATGGGGGCTCGTTACTTCACGGCCCCCCTCAATCTAGGCTGACTGGTGTCGTCGTCATCAGAGCGCCTCAGGCCCCGGTCTCTCCAGTTCTTTGGAGCTTGTAGTCCTGGCCTCCCGGCCCAAGTCCCTTGGCCCTGCACCCAGGCTCTGGAGGGCACTGCCGCCGCAGTCTGGGGTCAGGCTGGCTGGCCCTGGGAGGGCCCACGGCACCTTGCTGTTTGCTCCCTTCTCCGTTAGTTCACCTGGGTTGTGGTTGGTGTCAAGCATCCATCTCAACAACCGCCTTTCTCCAGGGTATGCTCTCTGGGTCTGGGCAGGCCCAGGGTCAGGGAGGTCTCTGCCCAGGCCTCCTCTCTCCACAGATGCCCGCTGCCCCCTTCCTATGGAGACCTTTCTCCTTTCCCTTTGGCCTGGGTTGCCTTCTCCCACTGGCTTCCCACTGGCCTTCCACCCCTCCAGAGAAGAGCCACCTCCTTTTTTCCCCTCCAGCTTCCTTATGAGGCTTACCTCAGGTCTGCCTAACCCCACCCTTCCGGCCTACATGTCTTCCTGCTCCCAGCTGTTCCCTGTCCCTACTCCCGTGTAGGTGTCCGGCACAGCCCCCAGTCCTGCTGACACTCGGGGCTTACTCCCGAGTAGGCCCTGACTCCCAAGGAGACCCTTGTGCCCAGGGAACTCCTGGCCACCTGGGCTGGGTCCAGGTGACAGTAGTATAATAGTATGGGTCTGTATAACATTATGGGTCTGCATAGTTAGATAGTGGAGAAGGTGGTTCAGTCCTCAATAACTGAAGGTCTCTGGTGATGGCAGATAAGAAGTGCCTCAGCCTCCATTTAAAACAACAGCTCAGTTGTGAGGGAAATATCATTGTAGAGGCACCCTTCAATTGCTTGTATTATGGTTAGGGTTCTGTGGAGGAATTTGCCACCAGAGAGACATCTGAGCAACTTGAAATTGGAGCCTGTGATGAATGAGAGGATTTTTCCAGCGAGATACACCCGGAGAAGAAGGCAAGATAATAAAATGACTGTGGAAGAAGCAACGGCCTAAATTATTAATGTTGATTGTGTGCTACTAGTAGCAACGTATTGACCGGAGTTCTTTGGTTTCCTAGCAGCCAGCATGTACTGGAGTGCTCAATGGACACTTAACTCCACTCTCCTTGGCGAAGTCAATCAGCCATGCAAATCTTTTGTTCTAGGACCCTTGTCAGGAGAATGCCACTGTCATTTCTGTAGTGACACAGAGAACGCACCCACATTCTAAATTGGGTTTGGACATAGCCGGTGTCAGGAGAGGGTAAAGGAGAACAGCAGCCCTGCAAGTGTCAGCAGCCACAAGAAAGTGTTGAGCATGTAAGAAGCTGTTAATCAAATTGGAGCTGCTCTGTGCTCTGCCCTGACATCTAGTGGACAGATTTGAATATGACACCAAGCTCAAAACAATGGCTCACTTCACCGACTGGTGCTACCCAACTGTTTTCGGCTTCGCCAACCCCCTAATACAACTGTAACAGTTTCCATTGTACTTAAAAGCTACATAAGAAATAACTGCAGAGAACAGTATTCCTCTTGAACAAAGCTGGCTTTGTTAAATTTCACTTTCTTCCCATTTAACTGGCAGGAGAAATAATCCCTTTGTTCAGGCACAGTTAACATGTATCAGAAATTCAGAGGGCTACAGATAGTAAACAATCACACAGTAATTTGGTGTTATCCAGCCAAAATTCAGTCCCTTACAGTCCTATTAGTTTTTATGGGACAGCTATAAAAAAAGTCTTTAGCTCGGTCCGTGAACTCAGTGGGTCTCAAAAACACTTTACTTTGGTTGGATTGTGACCTCAATCCAGGCTAGCATGGTGAGCAGAAGACCCATAGCTGTTGGGACAGCTTATACTTCTTAAATGAAGCTATTTTAGTTTTGGAAGTCAGACAGCAAACTGTATGTGTATGGAAAACTTGAAGATAGATCCGTCATCTGTGATTTTATTTTGCACTTTGGAATAAAACATCTGCAATCAAACACACAAAACATCAGTGGAAAGATAGCCGAGCTGCTATAGACAGCTTAGGTATATAAGGGCACAATACTGTCCTGCACTGAAACAGGTAAGCCAAGAGGCTTGCATTGTAGCCAGCGCAGGATAGGTGCCCAAAATGGCTCAGCCAGAGGTAAGGGGAAACACTTCCCCTTACTTCTGGGTAAGCCACCCTTGCCCCAATGGGTCTCCTCAGACTTGCATGACCTCCTGAGGTCCCCAGGAAAGGAGGTCTGAGCTCCCCCGAGAACAGGGGTTGGGATCTGGCATAACTGCTGGATCCCAGCCCCGCCTCCTGCTCCCCACCCGCACACCCCCAGGGCTGCTCATTGCCTGCCCTCCCCCACCTTGGAATGCCTCCCTCCTACCTCCTCCCCACCTCCTCCCCAGAGCCTTGTGTTGGCCAAGCTTGGTTGACGCAAGGCTCAATCAGGGCTTAGGAGAGGGGGGTAAAGGGGGTAATTTGTTACCAGGCCCAGGGTCAAAAAGGGGGCCCAGGAGCCAAAGGAGGGGGTCCAGAAATTTCCTGGGATCTTATATTTTCCTATCTACTCAGACTCGTTGCCCACACCGGATGCTGGGGACACTACCATGAGAGTGTGGCTGCAGCTACTGCAGCTACTGGCAAGCCATATATGCTGGGCCAAGTAATGCATACATGAAACTCCTTTACACAGTGTCAGATCCAAAGAGTGTCAGTAGCTCTTTGGCTTGTGGATCTGCTTACCACGAAGGAGTGTATAGGAGCTCAGGGACACAGCAAGACTACAGCTGCTGCAAAAGTAACTTTTGGTATGCACAGGACACTTTCCATTCTAGTGTGAGTGTAAATATGATGATGCTAATTTTCTGCAATTATTTTCTATGTTTAAAAGATTTTAGAGAGACTTAGGAGTGTGGTTTTTCATATTACTTTATCTAGTTGCCTATGCCACATGGCTGGGTAGACCTGGGCACCAAAGACTTTTCCAGCTGCCTCCACCCTCCCTCCATCCTGTTTCACCCTTCCCTGCTCCATTATGCTTGCCCGTCACCACCCTTCCCGCTCTGTTTCACCCCTCCCCCTTTGCAAAGGGACCCAAAAGAAATTTTGTACCCCCTTATAAAATTCTTCTCAGAGGCCCTAGGCTTGATCCCTCTGTTGGTGCAGAGGCTGAAGTCAGCCAACTCTCAAGGAGGTGCAAAAGTGCCTTAAGGAGGTCTGGATTGTGCTGCATATCATGCATGTTTCATGCCTACTATTTAGATTCTGTCCATGAAACAATGAGGACTAGAAAATTAGTTTTTGTGCAGCGAAAGCTCAGGATTCAGGAATCTGCTAAATCATCTGTTGGTTGCCTAGAATGTATGGTGATGGGTAAACTATCCTTGGATAGTTATTATGTGGAATTGGCTTGGAACTCTCAGGCTTTCTCTGTGATATATGGGGGGGATACATAAATAAATAAAATACAGTTTTGCAACTAGTTCCCTCCATCTTTTAATGTTTGCACATGTGTGCTGATGGTTGCTGCATGCATGTGCATTAGTGTATTTCCATACTGCTGTTGTTTGTGGTCCTCCTTCCATTATCCTAACTCAGATGAAATAGTAAGACTCTTCTTACCTAGCCTGGACAGGGGCACTACTTGAACCTGAATGATCAGGTATATTTTCAGGTCATAAAGTAACATAAATTATTATTTTTTTTTCCAGTTTGAGTATTTGGGCATGCTGTCAGAGTGGTAGCAGAAATGCTTTCAGGGAGACTTAGGGCACTTTTAATTGTTGGGGTGTTTTTGTGCTTTTGAGTGTGTGTTAATGAGGTTCTGATTATGATTCAGAACACTGGACACCTGCAATCCTACAAAACCCCATACTGTGTGCAAATGGTTTCCCTATGTACTGTCTTGTTCAGTCCTCATTCAATCATTCTCTTGCTCTCCAGTTGGGTTTATACAAATGTCTGCCATTCGACTAATTTATAAAAGTCAAGTGGTATCTAAAGTTGAAGTGTTTTTTTTTAAATTGACCAGGCCTACAAACTTGACTATAGAAGACTATGGGCCCAATCCTATCCAATTTCCAGTGCTGGTGCAGCTGTGCCAATGGGACATGCACTGCATCCTGTGGTGCGGAGGCAGTCACAGAGACCTCCTCAAGGTATGGGAGCATTTGTTCCCTTTCCTCAGGGCTGCATTGCAGTGGCACCAGTGCTGGAAAGTTGGATAGGATTAGGCCTTACGTTCCTCTTTCAGATAAAGTTAGGTGATCCAATTCTGTATTGCACATCTTCTAAGGTTCTGGTTATCATATTTATTAAGCAACATCAGGTATTTATAAACAAATATTGTAGACTCCTTTTTTCCTATTGATTCCGTAGGTACTTCTTATAAGTGAATCCATGTACACTACTTGCTACCAACTCATGAATAGCTGTAAGAAAACTCAATTAACCTTCCCATGAATAAGCAGTTCCAGCTTTGCGGCCTACGTGACTCACCCAGAGGGAAATGGCACGTCTTCGGTGGACAAGACTATGTGATACAGAGGATCATGTTAAGTGAGCAGCAGGATGCCAGTTTCCCTGCTGAGAGAAGGCACTATTTTAGCTGAGTCCTCTGAGCCAAACTGAGCAGTCAAAATAGACATAATTCCTCCATTATCCTGCCTGTAGTTGGAAATACCCTGGCCTAAGATATTATTAACTTCCTAACATCCCTGCTGATGGAGAACTGTCTCATCATTTTACATGCAGCTCATCTAAGTGTGCCCCAGTTTCTCAGAAGTTACCCTGTGAACAGAATCACTTCCTTGCACCTGGTGTGTGTCCACTGCCAGAAGCATGCACACGTTTCCAGTCAATCTGCGTTCAAGAGATGGAAAATGAATCACCGGTGCTCTTTTACATTTCTGCTCACAGGTCCCTCAATCCATTTGCAAGAATGTGCTTCTCTGAGAACAGAAGGCCAGAACCACAACACATGAGAGGTGTTATCTTTCTTCTAAAGATGCAGCAAAACTGGACTAAGCAGTGGGGTTGCTACCTCTTCTGTATCCTGAAGCAGTGACTCATGGCACCTCCCCAGTGCACAGATGTGGAAGTAATTGGCAGTGATGTCACTGCCAATTACTTCCAGGTTGGGAGCCACTGACGGAGCCACTAGGCTCCTAGTTGTACCAAGTGGCTTCATATTCTCATGGGCATAGCTCACAAGAACATGAAGAAGGCACTCGGCCCAACTAGGAGCAATTGTGTTTTCACTTAACCCCATTCTCTGAGAGAAGTGAAAAAGCCATTGGAACTCCCAGCTGTACTGAGTGCCTTCTTCATATTGTGAAGGTGGTGGTAGGTGCAGCTTCACAATCTTGCTGCAGCTCCCTTTCCTTCTGCTTCAGAGGCTCAATGAGATCCTCAAAGGGAGGAGGAAAGGGGAAGGCAGGCAGATTGTGAAACTGCCAGAAGGGAGACCATAGTGGCTGCCTTCTTGGCTGCCATCCTGTGGCACCTCTCATGTGATACTCCGGGGTGGCAACCTGTGGCACCCCGTTATGTGATGCTCCAGGATGGTACCTGGAGCCAGCCGCCCGCCAGTTACACCACTGGGACTAAGCAGCCTGTAGATGAACAGGCATAAGCATGGCAGTACCAAACCAATGCATGGCTCTTCAGATGGAGAGACCATGAGAAAAGCTGGATTTGTCCTTGAGAGACACAGCTAGATTTGTCACCAACATTTTGACAAAGTGAAATTTAAAGTAAATTTCAAGGTTCCCCCTAGGTAAATTTCAGGGTCCCCCCCAAAACATCTGAGACATTTCAAGGGATGCCAAATGAGTTTCTTAAGTAATATTTCTCCAGGGGCTTCTGCACATTGTCACATTCAGAAACAAGTGGTTGTGGGGGAGACCTCCGGGTGCACTTGAGTACTGGTAGTTGATATATTTGTCAACGACCCAACACATTTATTGCCAAATGCACTTCAAGTATTGTAACTGTTCAACACCAATCTATCTAATTCAGTTTGTTCCAGGAGAGACCAGAAATACCAAAAACACCATCTCTGAATTAGGGTTATCCTTGATGAAAAGTTGCAATACTCCAAACACATTGGGCAAGTCCTTCTCTATATGTCATAACTTCCTCTCTTTTGTTCTGTATTAACTACCTTCCTTCTGCTATTGTATAATTACACAATTATATTGTACCATTATACAATTTTAGCCAACCCATGTTTATTAAAGTACTACATGCAAACTGCTTGCAAGGGAAACTTGTCTTGCTAGTACAGATCAGCGCAACATGACCCCCAAGCCAAAGGCAAACCTCGAAAGGCTCAAAACAACCTACTTTGCATTCTGCCCAAGACAAGTAGAGGTAGGGGTGAGGCACCATGTTCGTGGCAGGCTAAAACACAGTTGGTGGGTTGCATCCACTTTGGGGAGGCAGTCAAAAATTTTCAAGCTGGTTTGTTTTCAGCCACAATTCAAGGTACTAGTTTTGACTTTTAAGGCCCTTTGCAGCTAGGGACCAGAATATTTGAAGGACCACCTCCTTCCATATAATCCAACCCATCCTTTGTGGTCATCAGGGATGATCTTTGATGACTGAAATGATTGTGTGGTATTTTAATTGTTAAGTTTTAAGTGATGTGATCCATTGGGGCTCCATGTTGATTTTATTTTTTACTGTTGTTAAAATTTCATTGGCTTGAATAATATGGAATAATTTTATTGAATAATAAAATTGTTACTATTGAATAATATAAAATATAAGTTATATATAATTATAGTGTTTTACTGAATAATATCATTTGTGAATAATGCCATTGGTATCGGGCAGATACTTTTCTTAGGATTTCTGCAAGAGTTCTTTTAACTGGAAGTGCAACAGGATGAAATTTGGGACCCTCAGCATGCATAGCATGTGCTCGGCTGTTGAACTATTGGGCTCTTGTCAGGTTAAAGAACTTTAAGATTCCTCCTGTAACATGAATTGAACAGGTGATCCTGTGATCAGTGAGTGTATCTCCAAACCAAAAAGCTACCAGTAGAATTTGCTATAAATTATGCAAAGGGTGCAGTCTCTTTCTCTTTACTTTTCTGGGAACTGAACCTAGTTCCCCTCACATCCAGAGTATGAATCTCACTCCTGGCAAGATCTAACAAGACTTGCCTTGAGGAATACCACCCCTCCACACGGAGCAAGTTGTATTTTCAAATGCAGTAAAAAATCTTGATATATCACTTAGGTTCATTTAATTGTGAGTGCAGGGAAAATTCCTTCATGACCACAGCGATGGTGATGACCAATCAGATTTTGAGCACTAGTAAAACTCACTCATCAAGATGTTTCAAGGGAAAACTTAACTTTACATTTCCATGGCTTGCAATGTTCTGGCTAGGGTCACAAAGTTCCTGAAGCCTCAGAGGAAGGGGGAGGGATGAACTCCAAAGATTTTATGTGGTTAGGGAACTGCATTCCAACTCAAATGACTCATTGGAGACATCAGAATCACACAATGGTAAAGCTGGAAAGGGATATGGGGTTTGTCACCTTGCAGCGAAACAGATCCTTTCATAATCAAACAGTCCTAATGTATGATCCATACGTATCATCCCACATACAGTGTTGTTCTCCTAACTGGGCAAAATGGCTTTTTTCAAGTGGTGCACCTCTTATTTTTAGCAGGGGAAGAGCAACTTCCCCTTTTCACTCCAACACAAAGTCGTTTCTGGTGTCTGTTTACTGGTGTTTCTTCTGCGTCTATTTAGATCGTGAGGTCTTATTGAACAGGGACCCATTTAGTTAGTCATAGTGCATCTTCAATTTAAAGGACCTCAACCCAACAGACCAGAAATAATGGACACTTTCCAGTGTCTTCAGAGGTCCATTAAACCCCAAACTTAACAGAGCTCCCTTGGCAGTGTTGAGGGAGCCCTCTAACAGCCCAATCCTGAGCTGCCAGGGATGTGCAGCTGCAGCGGCACCAAAAAATGGCTGCTGCCACATCCTGTACACCCAAGGCAGCTACTGGCAGCACACCAGGAGAAAGGGACTTTCATCCCTTTCCCCCAGGTAAGAGCAGTAGCCCTGCAATGGGGTTACTTGATTCACCACCAACCCAAAGGTGGGTGGTGAATCAAGAGCCTCCGTGTAAGATGGCAAGTCCTACATAGAGGCTTTGGATCTGGTGGAGCTTATAGTGTAGGGTCCTGCTTCCCTCCCTCCCTTCCTGCTCCCTCCCCCTGGCATGTCTCCCCCCACCGTCTCCCTGCCTCCCCCCTCCCCGACAAGCCTCTTCCCCACCCTCCATCCATCCTCCGCTTGCTGCCCCCCTCCCTGGAACGTCTCCTCTCCACCTCCCCCCACACCACTGCTTACCTCTCCGCAGTTTGGTGGTCTGCATGACCACCGGGCAAAGAGGTCGGGCACCCACCCAGTGGTAGCCCAGCGGCATCGGCACTTGCCCAGCGGTACGACCCACAAACGTGCCTTACAGCACATTTGTGACAGTGTGCACCAGCGATGAGCCGGAGCACCAAGGATTGGGCTTCAAGGCTGCAATCCTATCCACACTTTCCTGAGAGCAATCTCCATCAAACACAATAGGATTTACTTCTGAGCAGATATGCATAGGATTGTGCCCTAAAGCAGTCAAATGATGAAAGAGGCTTGTGGGTGGTGTACATACCTTTTAGGAGGCCCTCAGCTCTGGTGCTATGCTCTTGACCAGGCCTGCAATCTTATATGCACTTTTCTGGGATTAATAGCCCAATCCTAACTAGGACTGGGCTGCTTAACAGTTCAGCTATCCTAAATGGCCATACAGCGGTGGACTGCACATGCCGTTGGTGGGCATTCTGAGTCTGTCACCACTAACTATGACACTGCCAGAGGTCTGCTGTCATTGCTGAAGAGTAGCTGAGCATGGGAAGAACATGGTGGGGAGGGGGAGGAATGGTGGGGTTTCTGGGTGGAGAGATGTGTAGACTGTGGAATGGGAATGTAGATATCAGCAGTGCCAGTAGGCACTGGCTCCAAAACCTCTTCCCTCTCCCTTACTCTCCTTGAGCGTGCACCAGCAAAATATCTGGCACAGATCAGAGGTGACCACTTGGGGCAACGGAGGCTTGCCCTGAGGTAAGGAAATGAAAGCTGCTTTACTTCAAGGAGACCTTCGTAACTGCCTCCTCACAGTATGCAAACATGGCACAAGGATTCCACAGCACCCACCCGCATCCTGCAGGAGTGGCATCAGCTG
This sequence comes from Tiliqua scincoides, assembly GCF_035046505.1. Taxonomy (NCBI): domain Eukaryota; kingdom Metazoa; phylum Chordata; class Lepidosauria; order Squamata; family Scincidae; genus Tiliqua; species Tiliqua scincoides. Next base: position 198,211,555 of record NC_089822.1, read on the forward strand.
CAAAGGGAAAAAAGCAAAGAACTGCTAGGAGCTCTGTACCCAGTGCTCAAGCATCCTCGTCCCACTCACACAGCTCACACACAGCCAAGAAATACCTTTCTGCGCAGAGCAGAGCAGAGTGGTAGAATGAGAGCTCACTTGAAAGAGGGTAGCTGTATGAAACACACAAGTCTCTCCATGGCAAGGATTTGAGTCGATGGGGCACATCCACCAGCTGGAAGGAGCCCTTGTACCAGGGAGGAACAAGTCACAAGGGGAGCCTTAACAGCATTCAAGCATAGCAGGGTACAGATAGATTACTGCTCAAAGACACACAGCCAATCCTATTCAGGCCTTATCCCACCCACCAGAATGCTCATTGCGTGTGTGTGTGTGTATGGGGGGGGGGGGTGATATCACAAGAGACAATTTGAAGGAAGTGTTGGCAACCTTCAGTCTCGAAAGACTATGGTATCGCGCTCTGAATGGTGGTTCTGGGACAGCGTCTAGTGTGGCTGAAAAGGCCAATGTGGGAGTGACAATCCCTTCCACACTGGGAGCAAGTGCAGTCTGTCCCTGGTCTGTCTCCCTGGCTATAGGCCTTCCTTCTTTGTCTCTTAGCCTCAGTCAGTTGGCCAAGTGTCTCTTCAAACTGGGAAAGGCCATGCTGCACAGCCTGCCTCCAAGCGGGCCGCTCAGAGGCCAGGGTTTCCCACCTGTTGAGGTCCACTCCTAAGGCCTTCAGATCCCTCTTGCAGATGTCCTTGTATCGCAGCTGTGGTCTACCTGTAGGGCGCTTTCCTTGCACGAGTTCTCCATAGAGAAGATCCTTTGGGATCCGGCCATCATCCATTCTCACGACATGGCCGAGCCAACACAGGCGTCTCTGTTTCAGCAGTGCATACATGCTAGGGATTCCAGCTCGTTCCAGGACTGTGTCGTTTGGAACTTTGTCGTCACATGTCAAATGGGTGTTAATGGGTTGGAAGGGAGAAAAATAGATGATTGAAAGAGTTTGACGTGTTAACAAGGGCAAATGGAGAAAAGACTGAGGACTTCTGCATCCATTAACATTCATTCATACAGTGTGTTCACATACACATGATATATTAGAGCAGTTCTCAAATGTTTTAGCCCACTTTTTAGAATGTCAATCTGTTGGGACCCACCGGAAGCGATGTCATTAACGTGGAAATGATGTCATGTATGGAAGTGACATCATCAAGCAGAAAATTTTTTTAACACCCTCATACAACAAAATCAAATCAAATCAATTAATTAATTAACAGCCCAATCCTAAAGGTGGCGGCGGCACCAGGTGCAGTAGCACCACAAGTAGAAATGCCACCCTTCCTCAGCCAGAGATTTCAGAATTTCTACAGCAGGCTGAACTATGTTCACATGAGCAATGTCTGGAGCTTGAATGACATGCGGATATTTAGCTGGCACATTTGGAAATCATGTGGTGTTGGTCTTATAAGGCAGAAGTTCTTTCTTAAGTTTTAAACTGCATGTCCAATGACAAGAAAACGTCAGCTCCCACCATTCCTTGCAGTTCTCATGTACATAATGCCCTTGACTTGGAAGACTACTTTGAAAGAGAAATTGGGCCCCATCCTAACTAACTTTCCAGTGCCAATGCAGCTGTGCCAATGGAACATGTGCTGCATCCTGCAATAGAGAGGCAGTCACAGAGGCCTCCTCAAGGTAAGAGAATATTTGTTTTTTTACCTCAGGGTTGCATTGCAGCTGCATCAACGTTGGAAAGTTGGATAGGACTGAGCCCAAAGGCAATGAAACCTCCCTTATAGACATCTCCCTCATGGTTCTGTTTCCAACTTCCTGTGTTGTATCAATACTAAGTCTATACCATACCATTGATAGTGTGACAAATATGCTGACAAATGCTTTAACGTCATAGGTTGAATGACGTTCACAGAAGAGCTGGGAGTATTCACTTGGGTTTGCTGGAGCAGAACTTTGGAAGTGGCCCTGAGATGTGGGATGCGATGATGAAAGAGGGGGATTGCTTATGGGGAAAGGCATCAGCAGCAATATCAACAGTATATTAAAATGAAAATGCAACACCTGAATAACAATGTAAGAACACTGTTGAATCAGAGCAAGGCCCTGTCTAATCCAACAACCGGTTTCCAGCAGTGCCAGCCAGATGCTTCTGGGACAGCATGTTGGAAACCCACAATAGGACATGAAGGTAACCATATTGTCCTTCTCATTGTTTACCACCGCCCACCCCACCAGTAACTGGTATTCAGAGGGATATTGCCTTGAAACCAAGAGGAACCATCATGGCTAATATAGGCAGCAAAAGAGAGAGAGGAGTGGACCAATTAGCAAAGAAGAAATACATACTTCCCATTCTGGAGCACTTGGGAAGCATATAACTGTGTCAGAGGCCTTGACCTATACTCAGTCATGATGTTTATACCGATTCCTAGACCTTTCCAGTTACATGTAATTATCTCTATTATCATCTGTCTGTGTCTGGCAGACAATAGGTTCATGTTGTAAACACACAGCTGTCACTTCTGCAGATGGATTTATTTAAAATTTACACAATTTGGTTACACTACAGATATCTTAATTTAACTGCGGTCTTTTAAAAACTAAAACGGCTGCAGCCTGCTAATTAAGAACAAACGTGATTATTTTAAAAATATATTGTGAAGTTTGTGTAATTGGCTGCATCGGTGGCAAATTAGCATATACTATCTGTTGCTGCTGTCCTAGGATATAATTGGGCTTTTACTGTGCTTAAATAAAATTGGGATTGATGACTCAGGAAAAAGAGATCTTCTCTCTTCCATAAGCCACAGCAGTTATATTTGATGGAAGCAGGTGTATTCAGTGGCATCGCTAGAGTGGTGCGGAGGGTGTGGGCCGCTCCGGGTGACGCGCACGGGGGGGAGGTGATGTGCACTGGGGGGGTGATATGCTAAAATCGTGGTGGTTAGGAGTATCCCCTTTATATTATATACCGTTGGATGTGGAATTCTGAGCGGAAGGCAATGGAAAAAATTGGAATGAAATATCTCCTTTCTGTAAAAAGTTATGGCCAAATAACTGGAGAACAAAAAATGCATGGATCCCTATGGAAAGTGAAAGTGAGCCGTATTGTGTGTTTACTCATGAGTAGGCAAACTTGCCTTACTCCATTGGAAAGGGCTGAGAGGAATCCAGTGACATCTATCACGCCTAGTTTTGGAGACACTGCGTAGCTTCTTTAGTGAATGGTTGAAGCAGCTTCCTCATGAGGAAGCCTACACTATGGCTTCCTCATGAGGAAGCTGCTTGAACCATTCACTAATGAGGCTATACTATATCTCCAAAACTAGATGTGATAGAGCAAAACGGATGCCATTTTTGGAATCAGCACCCCAAATTCATATCAAACCACCATAAAGTTTAGGAAAAACTTTTGACCCTCAATTTTGTAGGCCTGTGTTAATTGAAGATCTTTGAAGATCTTTAAATGAAGTATAATACATTTCAAAGTAAGAATAAGTGGAAAGAGAAAATATTCTATGATGAAATTTGAAGTTGATTTTTTTTTTTTTTGGCTTTGAATAACCTTTGTGGAGCATGGCTATGCAGTGGTTTGGGAGTTCAACTTAGACCTGGAAGATCCAGGTTCAAGTTCCCACTTAGCCATGAAACTTCCAGGTGTCCTTGGGCCAGTCCCTATCTCTCAGCCTCACCTACCTCACAGGGTTTTTGTGAGAACAAGGAGAGCAACTATGTACACTGCCCTGAGATCCTTGGAGGAAGGGTGGTATACAAATGTGATAAATGAAATATTGTAAGTTTCATTATGAGACCTTGCATTTCAAAACGTTGTACTATGATACAACTGATAAAAACACTTTAAAACATCATTCAGTACCTTCTGAATGAACTTTTGGAGCAATGCGTATGACTTCAATTTTCAGATTTACTTTTGTTTAACGCAGTGTTTCTCAAAATGTGGGGGACCCACTAGGTGGGTTGCGAGCCAATTTCAGGTGGGTTCCCATTCATTTCAATATTTTATTTTTCATATATTAGACTTGATGCTACTATGGTATGTGACTGCATTTGAGGAAATGTTACAGACCTGTACTTTTAACAAGCTACTATGTACATTGTTTTTACAATAATAGTCAATGGGACTTACTCCTGGGTAAGTGTGGGTAGGATTGCAACCTAGGATTGTTAAAAATGTTCCTGCTTGATGATGTCACTTCCGGTCATGACATCACTTCCTGTGGGTCCTGACAGATTTTCATTCTAAAACGTGGGTTCCGGTGCTAAATGTGTGAGAACCACTGGTGTAACATTTAAAAAAATAAGAATTATTCAACAGAAAATTGCTGTTCATTTAATGTACTGTTCTAGGTTCCAAGATGCAGGTAACTGTCATAAAAAGACAAGTTCACTTTGTTCTATTGTTATCATGCTTCAATTAGCCTGAGATTTGTCTGTGCATCCTTGCACATGTAGTGGAGGTCCAACCAATTAACACTCTGCAACCATGGGGCGGCTGATGAGCTTGTTGCCATGGTGCAAAAGTAGGCTGTTGTCATCAGCAAGGCCCGTAAGCCAACCAGCAACTTCACACTTTCACAGTGCTGACTAGGATACTCCTGATGTTGACAGTCACCTCCTGATGGTTATTGCTAAGGACCACAAATTCCCTTCTCTCCTTGATGGCCATATAGCAGTAGTTCAAAAATATCCCTGAGGTTCCTAGCAAAAACACCTGGAAACCCCACAATAATTTCTAAATGACTAAATGCAAATCTTAAGGTAGGAATCCTACGTACACTTGGGAGTGAGCCCTGTTGAACTTAGTGGGACTGGCTTCACAATAGACATACACAGAGAAGAGCAAGCTTCTAGTTCATTGCATTGAATTTTTCAAGGACCACTTCCTCCAGGATGGATCTTCTCTATTGCTCAGATAATCTCAGGAGAGTCTGCTCTGTGTTTCCCACCTTATAAAGTGGGGTGGGTGACTACATGGGAGAGGGTCTTCTTCTTAGCAATTGCCCCTCAGACTTTGGATTTTTTTTTTTTTTATCCACAGAAGACCCATTTTCTTTTTCTCTGATGTTTTTCTAATCACCACTTGGAAATATTGAATGTTTGCTGAATGGAGCGGAACATTTGAATGTTGCATCTGCTGCACATGGGCTCGTTTGAGCAGTACTTTATCTCTTACAGCAGCCCCACATGATAACTAACATGCATACGCATAGTTTACATATGTCCAGCCTTCCCCTTGTTTCTGAGATACTTTCTCTGATTGTTTGGGCAGGGGTTGTTTCATCCAAACCAGCTTAGCTGTGAGGATCCAACAGAAGGCATATGCTTAGGTTGACAGGACAGCAACCCAGAAAGCCATGGAGTGGTGGTTAAGGAGGAAGCGGCCACCATTTTTCATATTAGAGGGAGACCTGTGGTGGCAGCTGAGGCAGGGAGGGGGCACCGTGGCAGCACTGTACAAGTGTTTGTCTCATGTCTCCCAACAGTGCCCTCCACTGATGTCACAGGTGCCTGATGGCCACTGCTAGCCATTTATCAGCTACAACAGTGGTCTTCAACCTTTTTTGTGCCACGATCCCAATAAACAAAATGGCTTACTGATGATCCTGCACCCCTCCTGGGACCCAATACATCCATCCCACCCCATCACTGCCTGCCCTCACCAGTCCCATTTCTTCCTATCTCTTGTGCCTTCACAGCACCACTGTGAGGTAGCAACCTGAGCAGGGCAGGCCTTGGGAGCTGCAGGGCAAGGCAGTGAGAAGAAGCGAGGCTGTGGAGGATTATATCCCTGCTAATTGGGTAAGAGGCACTTTTTCAAGTGGGTGCTCCTTTTTTTTAGCAGGGGGAGAGTAACTGGCCCACCTCACCCCAGCAGTGTCTGTTCTAGTGGCTGTCTGCTGGTATTCATTTGCATCTTTTTAGATTGTGAGCCCTTTTGGGACAGGGAGCCATTTAGTTATTTGATTTTTCTCTGTAAACCGCTTTGTGAATTTTAGTTGAAAAGCGGTATATAAATACTGTTAATAATTAATAATAATAAATAATTATATCAAGAACGCAGTTTTGATAAGACAGCACCATGATTGAATTGAATCCAAGCCCTCTCTTGCACAGGCTTTGAAAGGTTGCTGTGACATCCCCCTCCCCCCCAAAAATGAGACTTCATGACCCCACTGGGTTCATGAACCACAGGTTGAAGAACACTATGCAATATGTTGGCACAATGCTGACAGAGCTGTCCATAGCCTTGGCTGCCATCCTGAGTCTTTTTCTGTCAAGGATATGTGACTGCCCTCCCCCTCATCTGCCATTCCGTGGTGGTGACCAAATACTGCCTTCCATCACAGGCATCACAATCCATGATGGCAGCTTCCAAGGAAATGGTTTTCGAGACTGCCAACCTGGCAATCTTAGACATGCCGATGTGGTCAGACTAGATGCTGTAATGCTTCAGATCTCTCCAAACCTTGAATACCAGAAGCTGGGAAAGAACCATGAGACATGGAATATTTTGCTAGGGCCCTGTGATGTTACACGCTTCTTCAAGTATCTGGATCCGGCCACTGTCAGATATCTAGGATACATGCCATTGCTCTGACTCATCACTGACACAGTTTGTATGCTCTGAAATCACACACTGACAGTGCTGAAAGTTTAGCTTGGCTGTGCAACTACGTTGCCGGCGTAGTTCAGTGTTGGGTTTTCATTTCCTTGTTTCTGTTGAGTGACAATGATTGTAGGGCCAGTCCTTCTGGGCCAATGTGTGAACAGATATATCCGGATCTGTCACTTGTCTAGACAAGTTTCTTTCAAGAACGCTGATTTGCAGTTACTGGAGGTTTATTGCCTTATTGGAAGCAGTCAAAGAACAATTTAATGCTGTCTGAGTGTTTATAGACAGAATACCTTTCTGCTCAGTTAAATCTCATTATCTAAACCATGGCTGGGGTCCAAAAAAACTGCAAGGGGTTTGGGCTAGCTGAGTGAGATTGTTGATTTCCGCCCCCCCTTTGAGCAGCTGACCCCAAAAACATATCACAACCACTTTTGGAACTCCCTTCAATTTCAAAAGCAGCTTGCATTGTGGTGTGGGGAACTACCATTTGAGAAAAAGATGTCAAAACTCCCTCGGCTCACATTACAGTTCTTTGGATCCTGGGCCATGTGCCCTGAGAATGAGCATTTGGTTTCAACCAACAGTGTATCTGGTTTTTTTGCTTTTTCTAAAAGCATCTATCTAGTTAGTCACACTCATCCAGTATAAAAACAAGCATCTGCATGCATGTGCCTCATTAGTGGAATGGGTGCTGAACATGTGGTTCCCAGCTTGACAGCCTGATCCAGCTTCTGGGGCTGTGTGTGTATATATCACCAGCCAGAGAACTAGAGTACTGAATAGCTCTTTGGGAGGGCAGATGTTAAGGAGCCCAATCCCATGCCTGTCTACTCAGAAGTCCCATTATAGTCAATGGAACTTACTTTCAAGGAAGTGTAGATAGGATTGCAGCCTCAGGTATACTGGCTCCCTCCATCCCAAACTGTTGATCCATGCAACCTCTGATTATGTAATGGGGCTGCACATAATTAGCCCCTGCAGCAATGTATGCACCTAACTATATGGAGGCAAGAATATGTTGTGATGAATATGTAATGGTCCACAAAAAAATTCAGGGAGAAGATGGAAGGACAAAGAAGGGGAAGACATTTTTCTTCTTTTCACCTTCCCCTTCCCCCAATGCTTTCCGACTCCATGTAGCCAGTTCTGGTGACAGCTGCCCTTCTATTCAAGCCAGGTAATTGGTCTGAGAAAAGAGGCCAAAGCACTGCCTGACCAGTCCCTGCAATGGCTCTGGGGACTGATGTGAGATTTCCTCTCTGTCTAATCTGAAGCCATCATGAAGGGCTTGCCTTCTGCTAAGGGGAGGGAGGGAGAGTTCAATTGCTCTCTCCTTCAGTTTCTGAAGCCATGAGGTTTGACAGCAAGCACTTCCTGGTGTACATTCTTTAGGGCCAATTCCCCCCCCCCCCTTTACTACAGACAGGCAGCCTATCTCAAGGCTTAAAAAGATTTTTGAGGGAGAGGATCTCATTGGGTTGTTACTACTTGTTTCTTTATACACTGCCATCCTATTTGTTCAGTGTTTTACAAAGAATTAGAAAGCAGCCTGTGTCTTATGGGGGGGGGGGGCAGAATCCAAAATTGACACAATGGAAACAACAGAGGAAGAAGAGAGAAAAGGAGGAAGGAATAAAGTGGGGAATAATATTTGTTTTACACATAGGCAGGTTTCATTGCAACAGTGTATGGCAGTGGTTTTCAAACTCTCCAGGAGAGTTTGAGCCACTGTAAGTTCTTGTGGGGGCGGGGGGGGGTAGACAGTGGGGGTGGGTGGAAGGCAGCCGCTGGGGATCACGCCGCTCAGGGGGCTGCAGGGGCTTGGGAGCACTTACCCAAGCCTCCTGCAGCCTCCCCAGGGTTCGGGGAGCCCGGTGCAAACCTTTGTTAGAGCTCCCTGCAGCAGTGAAGGTAAAAGTGGAGTGATTGCGCCCCGCCTCTGCTAAAGTGGAAGTGGAGCTCGATCGCTCCACTTTCACTTTCACTGCTGTGGGGAGCCCTAACAAAGGTTTGCTCCCCGGGGAGGTTGCAGGAGGCTTGGGCAAGTGCTCCCAAGCCCCTGCAGCCCCCTGAGCGGTGCAATCCTGGGGATCATGCCACTGCCTCCTCCCTGCCTCCAGGCTGCCCCTACCCCTTAAGGGGGCAGAGGCCAGGGCCCACAGGCTGGGGCGTCGCGACGCCCCACTTTGAAAAGCCCTGGTGTATGGGGATGAGGGAGTTGAGTCAAAGGCTCTGTGAAAAAGGTGGGTTTAGAAGGGTTTGGAGAAAATAAGAGAAGTGGTATTGAAGATTCCCTTCTTATCTTCTCTCCAGTGCCCTGTTCACCTGCTCTTCCTCCCTCTCCCTCCTTTCTACTCACTCACCTGCACTGTTGAAAGACCCTGATAGATTTCTTGCCAGGAAAAAGGAAGTGGGATTTATGCCCTCCATATACTTCCATGTGGTAGACATTGCTGTGGTGCTCCAGTTTAACATAGATGGACCAAAGAAATGAGAGGCAATGTACAGTTGTGCCTGTTCTTGATCTGGGAATCTGGTCAATTACAAAAATGCAGTTAAGAAAGTGCAGAGAATAATTTTCCATGATTTCTTTCTTCCCTTGCTCTGCTTCTCACTGCGTGGCAGGGCTGTGCCTGCCAGGCTAATGTTTACCACTGAGTTTTCCTGTTCCCCTTCATAAGTGCAAATGGATGAATTTAAATGAAAGAGTTATGGTTCAGCAATGTGCGCTGCCTCTTCAGGCTCTTGAGGGCATACTGCCAACACACCTCAGTGATTCTCAGCCACTACCCACATCTCTCTCAGCGTGAGGAATTTTATTCACTGTCACTGCTGGAGATTGTGCTAAACTGTAACCTCCATGTAAGGCTTCTGACCTCACCAACTTGGCTATCTATTCCTTTGTGGGGGAGCATTCATCTTCCTATCACATGTTGGTAGGATGTTTCGTAGGGCCCTGGAACATTTTCTCAGAAGGAAGACTGACATGCAGGAAGCCAAGTGAGGCAATTCTTGAGCAAGGGACCTGCAGAGGAAATAAACTCTACAGAGCCCAAGTGCTTCACTGCATGACCAGCTATTGGTAACAGCATGCTAGCTGTGCTTTAATTTGGTTGATTGAGCGTTTTTCATTTGTCTTATTTTCGTAGTGTTATTGCTATATTGTTAATTGCCTTGAGCACCTATAAAAGTAGATGGGAAGTTTGGAAATTTTTAAACAAATAAACACAAATAATTTAAACGTTTTATTGTGCCCAAGTAAAATTTCTTATATTGATGTTTCTTGTTGTAGGACTCATTGGACACCAATTTTCACTAACAATTCAATCCTATATCTGTTTACTTGGAAGTTGGTCCCATTGCATTCAGTGGACTTAGGGCCCAATCCTAAATAGCAGCAGTGCCTGCGCTAAGCTCCGGCACTGGCACTGGAGTCAAACACTCTTCCAGATCCTGAACTCTGTGTTGGGCCGGAGAGGCCAGAGTCCCTGAAGCCTGCACCGGCAAAATAGCCAGCACAGACTTGAGAAGCCCCATTGTGAGGCTTGGGGCTTTCCCCAGGGAAAGGGATAAAAATCCAAGCTCCCCCAAGAAAGCCTCTGGTGACCTCAGTGGTGCTGCTAGACATAGCAGTTGCCATTTTGGCATCACTGCACCTGGCAGAACTGCCAGCTTTAGGATTTGGTTGTTACCAGTGGTGTCACTAGGGGGATGCAGGCCATACTGGGTGATGTGCTAAAATCGCAGTTTTTAGGAATAATACCATCATGTCTATACCATTCAATGCGTAATTTACAGCAGAATGAAATGAAAAAAACCAGAGTGAAATATCTCCATTCTATTAAAAGTTCTGGCCAAAAAACCAGAAAACAAGAAATGCATGGAGCCCTATGGAAAGTGAAACTGAACCATATTGCGCAAGCCTGCGAGTAGGCAGGCATTGGAAACGGCAGACTGAGAGGAATCCAATGACACCAGAATGGTCCTGATCCAATGAATGCAGCCCCCTGAAAACACCCGAGAAGGAAGTCTCTTCTTCCAAGGTGACGAATGTATTGAGCCCTATGGAAAGCGAAACAGCCACACGGTTGCATTTAAGCAAACATGCCTTGGCTCATGGTTAGGTCAGGCAAAAAGGAATGCAAGGCTACCAGAATGTTCCTGATCTGATGAACGTGGAGCTCAACAAATGCACCAGAATGCACCCCCCCCCCACAGCAATAAAAAAAATACAACAGAGGCTTCAGCTGGAAAGGAGAATTTTTTTTTTTTTTTTTTTTAGTCTTGTAAAGCTGGGTGGGTCCTAATAATGGTCTGGTTTAAATAAAGAACTTAACTTGAAATGGGCACTGGGTAGGGCTGATTCTTTTGGGATGGGGGAACTGCAGGCAAGTTACAGAGAAAATTCAATTGGTGGAACAGGGCTGGCTTACCCTTATTTAATTATTTGTTTTATTTTAATTTATTTATAATTATTTTTTTAATGCGCTTGATGATGTCACTTCACGTCATGACGTCACTTCCGGTGGGTCCTGGAAGACTGTCATTCTAAAAAGTGGGTCCCGGTGCTAAAACTTTGAGAACCACTGCAATAAGGGGTTAGTAAGGTGACACCCTTGGGGTGGGTGACACCACTAATGACCAAAATCACTAAAATCACTGTTTGTAGGAATAATTCCATCATGTTATATATCAATCAATGTGTAATTTCATGCAGAATGCAATGAAACAAACCACATACAGCCCAAAACCCAGCGGGAGCAGGGGATGGTATATCACCACACCCGCCACCCGGGGTGTTGCCCCGCACACTGCATGGGAGGAGGTCCATCATGGGGGTGACATGCTGGCCTCCCATACTGGGTGATGCGAATCCTAGTGACGCCACTAGTTGTTACTCCCTAGTTAGTGCATGTAGGATTGCAACCTAAGAATGCAAACATCAAGACACTTGCTAAAAGAGCACATTAATGCTACCTTCTGTTAGGACTCATTGATCCTCTGTGAATGAGAAATAGCATCATACTGTTGAGTTTGAGCTTTTTAAAGAGAAGTTGAATTTTCATATTGTTAAAAAGCAAATAAAAGCAACCTAATCTTTACTCTTAAAAGCACCAGACTGCAGTGGACACAAAGTGTGTTAACATATTTCCTTCAACACGACTTGATGTGACTGTATGACCTGAAATTTTATCCTGCTAATCTGCTTTAAGGAACATATGTCTCAGCTTAACATATCTGTGAACCTGTGGTTGAAAAAAAAATCCTCAAAGGACCTAAACTATTAATATTAAGAAGCAGCTAAACAAAAGGAAGCCCCTTGAGTTATATTTTTAAAGTTATATTTAAAAAAGTGAAATACGTAGAGATCAAGCAAGGCAGAGTGAAAAAAGAAAGACACAGAAAAGAAGCAAACCTGGGTTTTAGCCCAATGCTTCTGAAAGGGGCTTTTCATGATATGTCCTCATGAAAAACAGCAACCTTCCCATAATCCATCAGATATGGTTCTGCAAAGGCATTTAAATGTGGGGTCCTGTCAAGTAATGCAAAAACCCAATGATGGATGATCCAAAGAAGTTTATCTTGCTTGGGGAAAAAAAGGCTTTGGAACGGACACTTTATATATTTCCAAGCCAATAACAACATCTTAAAATAACGCCCTCTCCCTCCCTCAAAGGGGATCTGACAGCAGGAGAGAGGAGGGGGTTGCGAGAGCAGTGATCACAAACGATTCAGTTTCAGGGTCTGAGAACTTTGTTGTGGGCAGTGCAGCTTCAAAATGATTTATAATTAACTCCAAGATGAAGACTCCAATGCCATGCTTTCATAACAGGGCTATAAAAATAACCACATTCATGGTGTTTGCAAAATTGGAAACAAATGTCCCAAGCAAAACAAGAGTTCTTTTGCTTTTTTACTCATGCTTTAGCGCAAGGAAAACACTGGGAGACCGAACATTAGCACAAAAGATGAGCCAGTATCATCTGTCATGGGAAATTCATCTGGGCAATAGTAGAATTGCTCCATTACTCCTCTGTGACTCTAACACAGAACTATATTGAAAATATTTTACTATATGGTAAAAACTGATGCTTTCCCCATCTTTTCCAAATTTTGTCTGTTTTTTCCCCAATCCCACAGAACTGGAAAACTAATAAAATGGATTAGTAAAGGCTTATAAGGTACAATGTCAAATCATCTAGAAGACATAGGGCGCAATCCTAACCCCTTCTGTCAGTGCTTTCCAGCACTGCCAATGGGACATGTGCTGCATCCTGCAGTTGAGTGTCACCCACGGAGGCCTCCTCAAAGTAAGGGAATGTTTGTTCCCTTACCTCAGAGCTGCATTGCCCTTATGTCAGTGCTGGAAAGCACTGACAGAAGGGGTTAGGATTGTGTCCATAGACGATTACGCTAATTGGAAGATCATACAAACAGAAATCTGGCCTAGTGGACAGTGTGCTAAACTTAGTTTGGGACTAAGTTCAAATCTATATCCAGTCCCAAACTATTATGGTTTGCAGCAAAGAGCACACTCTTATTAGCCTCACATCCCAATCATATCCTGCACCACACTATAGCATGCAGCCATGCCAACAGAGCATGTGTTGCATGCTGTGGTGGTGGTGGTGGTGGTGGGGAATCAGATGGCCTGTGAGAGGTATGTAAAAATCTTTTTTACTTATCTCTGGATAGGTTGCCTGATTGCCTACAAGTCTTCTCAGGCCATTTTGCTGATATAAGTCCGAGGTGAGGAAGGGCACCCCCTTCCTCAAAATAGATTGGGTTGAAAAATTGGGAATAGGATCTTACCTGCACTTTTGCCACCAAGACTCATCCCCTCCAGCCCACTCCCCACTCTTGCCTTCTCCCATCCCTGCCCCAAACCTACCAGAACTGCCCACAGCCCACCCATTGTTCACCATTGCTGCCACCTTAGCTGGGCCAGCAGAGCGTCCGGGAGAGTCTGACATGTGGCATTGATAGCCACTTCTGTCAGTGGCTCCAGCAAATAGGATAGTGGTGAAGCTTTTGTGTCACTGCAATGGAGCCTGTGGCAACAGATCACAAGGACTGGGCCATCAGTTTCCTGCCTGTCCAACATGAATCCACGTGGGCTTGCACCAGTGATTTAGCAGGCACAAGTCTGACTAGACCTGTTGCTGATGCTGGGGTTTTCCCCGAGTCATGGGGTCAAATGTCCCCTTACCTCAAGGAGACCTCTAGATGGCAAAATTCCCCTGCATGACACAGTGCAAATTGTGCTGGCTCCGCTGCATTGGTGCAAGGGAATTTCAATAGGATTGGGCTGTGATATTGTTCCATTCCCCCCCCACTGTGTTTTTAATGTACAAAGCACTGTACTATCCTTTATGTGGTGGGGAATATTCCTATTATCCTTATATTTTGGACAGGGAACTGTAACATCTCCCTCCTGGGTGTCAGGTGAATCAATGGACAATGTAGAGCACAGACGTCACAGATCTAAGTCCAGCAAGCTGTTGGCTCTCTTTCATGTGAGTAGCTCTTTCATTACATGCAGTGAGGTGTTTTTGATTTTTTTTTTAATTTTTGCATGGGGAAGCACTCTAAAATACACCCTCAAACCTGCAGAGGAATGGAACAATCCAGAATTGAACTAAATCAATGACCATCTTATCCTGGGGAACATGCAGATTGGGCCTGTGTCTCAGCCTGTCTGGCTTCACATGGTTGTAATGAGAATAAATGGCAACGCTTGCAATGGATGGGAAAGAAAACGGAAAAAAAGAAGCATTTCAGGTTTCAACATGGTACTAACTTTACTATTTCATGTTTTGTATTTATATCAAAACATGCCAAGTAGGTTTTCTTGACTGGTTTTCTTGACTGGTACAGGGGGAGAGAAGCTGTATCTACTGGAATTCTCCACCACATTACCATTAAGAATACAGCAGGAGCCTTGCTCTGCATTCTTCAGCCATTGTTCCATGGGTGGGGAAGCTGATGGCGATTCCTTAACTAGCTTTTCTTAACTAGGATAGTGTATGTTTTCTGACTTCTTCAACCTCACACTGGGAGATAGTTGTCATTCACTAAATGGAAAGGTGGACATTAGGACTGTCAGTTGGTGGGGGTAAGAAGCAGAGAAAACAGATGACCTGTCACTCAGTGGTGATGTCCACCCTCCCATGCTCTCTGAGTGACAGCACTCACCTTTATTAAGTTTGGAGGCTGAGGGAAAGATGTCAGTCATCCCTGGAGACACAGAATGAAGCTGATTCTTATCTGCTGGAATTGGCCAGGTGCAATGGAGCTCACCTGAACCTTTTGTAGGGTCAGAGATGGCTTAATCTTATTAGTTGAACACAGGAACTATGAAGAACTAGAACACAGAAACTTAAAGGAACTGTGGGTGTTAATGGACCTTCAAATCATGAATGCAGAGCTTACTACAACAGAGTAAAATGCATACTGAAGACATTTACCTTCCCTGGAGTTGTTGTGGCTTATCTCTGGGCTGGTGGTTCCATATTCTGGTATTCATCTATAAAATGATTTTTGTCAGATCTGGACCCCAGCTTTGCTCACACTGAGGCAGTATTGAGAAGTTTGGCACAGAAGAAACTTCACAAACATGTCAAGTCAGAGCAAGTTTTGTTTTCTGTGCCAAAAAACCTCAGTGGCATTTACAGGCTCTACAATATTTTTTTTTAAAGTGTTAACTTTAACACATTGCATCTTTCAATGATAAACATAAGTAAAATTCATGTATACATATACTGAACTATTCATAAAACCAGGCCAACGCACAGCATTTTAGAAAACTTTAAAAGCACTACAGTAAATGCTTGAGCAAATAAAGAACATATTGCCTGTCCTCTGTAATATATTGCTGTCATATTTTAGCTGTATCAGGTCCCCTAAAGGGAACTATACTGCCATCATGGTGAGAGCCTGACTACCTCCATGCCAATGGTCCAGATAACTTCTTGTTTCACAGTTCAAAAAGGTATCTATCAAGATTGGTGGCTGTGCCTGATTCCAGATCAAGACATGCTTTAAAAACATCCTAGAATGGCACTCATCCATGAAAGCCCATTCATTAGGACAGTGGTGCCCTGGCACATTGGTGCACCACAAATGTCCAAAGGTGTGCCATGGGAGTTTGGGGGAGGATAATTTATTAGTAGGGGCACTGGGGGTGTGAGACCCCCCAACCCACAGCACAGTGTGCCTTGTCAATTGTCAAAAAAAACTGATGGTGTGCCTTGAAAATTTTACTGCCTTCTCAATGTGCCATGAGATGAAAAGGTTGAAAATCACTGTATTAGGATTATCAACTCTGATTGAAATGACCTCTGGAGATTTTTTTCTCCTCAGTGTTGGAAATTCCTAGCGGCCCTTTCCAATCTCCAGGCTTGCTTCCAATAGTCACCATGCTGATGCCTGGAAACTCTGGCCAATCCTGGAGGGTTGCCAACTCTACCATTCATGTACATAGTAGGGTGATCTGAATTTGAGCCTATGTTCAGAAGAGAGCTCTGGCGTGAACTTAAGACAGTGGTTCCCAAATCTTTTCAACTGGTGGCTCCCTTGACCTACTGGGCCATTGGCTGCAGCTCCCTCTTAGGGCTACAATCCTATAAATTGTCTAGAATGGTGGGTTTTTCACAAGGATTCCACAGTTCCACTGGCTGGTTTCTGTGGCCCCTCGGGGAGCCATGCTTAAAGTTTAGGAACCAGACTTAAGAGAATGAATCTCCAGGAACAAAACAAACAAACTGACCCACTGACCCTGGCCTCACCTGTTCATGAGGCCATGTCTCAGGCAGCAGAATGGTGAGAGGCACTCATCTCTTTTCACCTACTTGCCTTAACGATTCCTCCTCCTTCTTGTGCTCACTGGATTGGAAAAGAAAGAGGGGGACAAAAAGATGAGAAAATGTGGAGACAAAGAGTGCTGAGTTAGGAGATTGGAAAGTGGAAATGGCATACTCTGGTGCATCATTGAGTAAGGGGGGGCAGCATTTGGCATGCAGGGTGACTTGGAACTTTTTTTTTTTTTTTACAGTTAAGAAACCTGAAGTTGGCACAAATAAGGCTACCTAAGAGAAAAAGACACATAGTACTTTCTCTTTGAACAACAGGGCCACTAGGAAAGCGACCTTCAATTTCATGAGAGCAGGCAGTGAAGAACACAGTGGTGTGAAGAACACAGCTTTGCAGATGAGGCACCTGGAGAAAACCACATATTTTCTCTGTTATTAAAAGCTGTTTCATACCTACGCCCTGACGGGGGTACTTGGGCTGGTCCTTCCTCTGGAAGTGGTTAGTCTCAAGATGAAGGGAGCACCGGGTCCACGTGGGACAGCATGTGGGCCCTAACCAGAGCATCAGAGATCAGGTGGAGAGGAGGCCAATGCTCACCCATAACTTCCTCCAATGCTAGCTGTTGATCTGCCTCCCTGGGCAGGCTATTCCTCCATGGCAGAGCTAGGGGTATGGCCTGTGCCCTCAGCAGCCATGAACCCCCCCTTGGACTGCTCTCTCCAGCCCCTCATCATGGGCCCAGGGAATTGTAACTCTTAGGGCGCAATCCTAACCCCTTATGTCAGTGCTTTCCAGCACTTTCCAGCACTTTCCAGCACTGACATAAGGGCAATGCAGCTCTGAGGTAAGGGAACAAACATTCCCTTACTTTGAGGAGGCCTCTGTGGGTGACACCCAACTGCAGCACATGTCCCATTGGCACCGTTATGCCAGTGCTGGAAAATACTGACATAAGGGGTTAGAATTGCGCCCTTAGAGAGCTTCTTCCCTGGACCCATAAGCCTCCATCCCATCAGAAAACCCCACCCTCAATCGCCCTTCCCCAGGGGATGCATGCAGCTGCTCCAGTGGGGCTCGGTGCTCTTCCCTAGAGGAACACCCAGACAATTCTCCCACATTCTCAGGAGGCATGTCATCCAACATCAAGGTGGCCCTGAGCTCCATTGGTGCCTTTGCCGTGACCACTTTGCATGGCTGATGGATAATAGCAATACCTTGCCACCCATGAAAACATGCCCAGTGCTGCCATGGGGGGGATGGTGTTGCTTGTGGGAGATTCCTGGTTGCTCCCTCTTCCTCTGGGAGCACTCCTCTTGAGGCCTCCACCAGGTCTGACTTTGAGGGGTGGTCTGTAGCCCAGGGGGCGCACCATCAGCCACCATGCCTCCTGGAATCCTTGGCTGAGATAAGTCTGTGCTTAGACAAGATGATCTTTTGCAATGATACTGAAAACAAAGGGGACTTCATTTGAGCAGTGGTTCCTAACCTTCAGGAGCTCAGGGACCACTAAGCTAAAATTTGGATGCCGAGGACCACATGCAACCCACTACTCCCACACACAAAAAATACAATTAAATTCGTAATACATGGAGAAAATTATTTTAGAATTAATGTGATGGTTGTGCTTGCATTTGCTTCACTAGTTGTGAAATTCTTGGGTTTATACTGCTGCTCAAAGTGAGGCACACGTCATCACTAGTATCCAACTGATTTCAAGCCACCTGCTCTCCCCTCTGCCATTAGTCTATGGAACCCCTTGCCACAGGATGTGCGCCAGCTGTGAAAAGTCAGCACATGCATAGAGGAGAAGCTCGCTGATCCTCCTTACCTTGCTGGAATTGAAGACAAGCCACCCAATCAGATGCAGAGCAGTGTGGAGAAAGGAGGTGCGAAGGGGCAGCCACAAGAATGCACTGTCAAGCTCTGATCGCTGACTGGGGCTACAAAGTTTTCTTTCCCCTCCTGGGATGCATTGAGAATTCCCCCCCCTTTCTTCAGGAGACCCTGGGAACCATCTGGCAGGGTCCTGCAGACCACCTGTGGTCCCATACCACAGGTTGGGAACCCATGATTTCGAGTAACATAGGTTCAAATTGAGCCATGTGCTGTCACAATATAAACACACAGTCTGGAATTTAGAGTCTGAATGTGGAGAAAAGACACACTTAAAATGCAGTGGGGTGTGAAAGGAAAAAGGTTGTTCGTTTCCCCCTTTTCTTCTTTTTCTCCCATTCTTTGGTAATTTTTGTGTTTAAGCTTGACACTTCCCTGGTCCCTCTGTGACCATGGATGCATTTTTCTGGCCCAATTCTATTTGGATGCCACATGGAAGCTGGCCCGATGTCTATCATACCTTAAGCCTGTCCTGGCAACATCACACCAATGCTGCACTGATGCCAGCACAACAAGGGCCATATGTGAAGCCCATCCTGGCAAAGCACGCCTAATGCAGCCCTTCCTAGTAACTCCTTTTTTGGCATTTAAGTTGACAGATTGGTCTTTTTTTCTGCCAGCTAGAACGTTTTCAAGGGTACTTTTTTTGTGTTCTCACATGAAGGTCCTTGTGATCCCAAGCTTGCTATTATCCATAAATTAATTTCTGGCACTACCATAAATTCTAGGAAACCCAATAAAACCACAAGCATACAGTTAATTCTTTGTCATTTTTCTTTTCCTTTTTTTTAAAACAAGTGCTCCATGAGAAAAGGGGAAGAAAAAGCAGTAAATGTTTGCGGAGGTGCCAGCCTGGATCAACAGAATGAATTTATGTTTCCAATTGTTCCTCCTTACTTGTCAAAGCCCTTTAATTGCAGTTGACACTCTTTATTAGTTTTGTTGGATGGGGCCGGTTTTGGAATGTCTCATATAATGATTCTCAGGAGCCTACAAACATATTTTCCATTCTTACCAAAATGTGTCCACATCCTTCAGCCCAGAATTGCAGGCAGAACTTCTGCTATTGTCAGGTGATTTCTTTAAGTCATGGGTACGTTGTGTGCTATCATAAATGACCATTGAACTCAGGTATTCCAGGGACAAAAGGGTTAATGGAATTTTCCTGATCTGGTTTCTTTCATAAAACTGGTGCCAAGAGTACCACTATCATCTGAATAGTTACATACTATATCTGCCCTCTGCTAAATAAGGTTGCAGTTTTATGCACGCTTATTTGGAAGAAAGCTCCATTGGCCCCAGTGGGTCTTACTTCTTACTAACATGCATAGGCTGTAATTCAGATTTCAAAACCCAAATTACCCAAAGTGATTCTTTTACCAGAAGTAAAGGAATGGGAATCAAGGCTCATGAATGCAAAAACAAACCAACTAATGAATACATTCTGCAGTGCTAGTCTGCAGGACTAATTTGGTGTGATACATCCAGTTTATTTCAGCTGCTGAGAGACCATCCATCCTAAAGGTTCATCAGCCAAGCAGATGAGGGAAAATTCTGCCTACCATTTGCATTGCAATGAAGTAAAATTCAGGGATCTAGAGAGACCAGGCAATCTAAAATGTTTGCATGATGCTTTGGCTGCGTGAATTGAGCAGTTCATCATCGATTGATACCAAGTGTAGACAAAGTGATCAGATGGTTGCTTTGATCAAAGGCACAGCTACAACCAGGAGAGTCCACTCCCATCTCATCACGTAGGTTCCCTCCTCCCAACCAGCCACGCCATACAAAGTGTGATTTGTATCAAAGTGTGATTGCTGTGACTTCCTCCCCTCCCTTCCCTGCCTCCCGTATTTCCCTGGCTTTTCAAGCCAATCATAAGGTAAGAACCCCCTTGGCTCCCTCAGTCAATGAAAATATCAGAATGCCCATCCTTTGTCCAATTATCATCCATTCCTTCTTTCCTATCAGAGATGGGAAAAGAGAATCCAATCCCGCCTTCCCCTACCCGCTCACATTAACCCTTTCCTGCCAAGATGGACCTATGGCCTGATCGAGCTGGGCTCTTCTTATGTTCTTATGTCTCCTGTCTGGAACTTCCCTGCTACTTGCCCAGTTGGAACGCTGGCCCCACATGGCTTTTCATGCATCAAAAACAGTAAGCAAGTACAACCAGACATGAGCAGACTCAAGTCAGAATGCATGGGGATGAGTGCCGAGTCAGGGGGGCTCTGACACAAGTCTTTTTCAGTCTTCCATGCGCGTGACTCACAAATCGCTGAGTCACTCAAAATCACGCATTTTCATGACTTGAGTCTGAGTTACTGACAAGCTCCCAATCCTGGTAAAATCCACATACTTACCTATTATAATACATAAACCCTTTTGAAAGAAAAAAAGTACTCTACCAGGATACCCTTTCCAGCAAGGTACCATTAATCTGACATCTTTTTTTAGCTCCCTTTAAGATACATATATATTTTCCACCTCCCAGCAAGGGAGTGCATAATTCTTTTTCAGATTAAACACAGTACAAACAGGCTTTCTCCTAAGACCATGGTTCCCTGTTGCTTCTCCCACACCTTGCAGCACAACTCTGTGGTGTAAGGGCCCAATCCTATCCAACTTTCCAATGCTGGTGCAGCCACAGTGCAGTCCCGAGGAAAGGGAACAAGCATTCCCCTACCTGGTGGAGGCCTCCATGACTGCCCTCCTACTGCAGGATGCAGTACATGCTCTGTTGGTACAGCTGCACTAGTGCTGGAAAATTGATTGGATTTGGCCCTCATCTCTTATCCCAACAGCTGCTGAACAAGATGGTACTACCATTGCTGCAAAAAAAAGAACTGCTCTATAAATCCTTGTAGAGGCCTCACGATGGTCTGTCATGAATTAGCCAACAGAACAGAACACCATTAACAACCAAAGGAAAGCCTGTCACTTCCAGCTTATTCCTCAAGACAAAGGAAAATGTGTATCTAGTCCATTAGGTAACTGAAATGTGAAAATAGCTCCATTTTTCTTGGTATGATAATACAGATTTAAAGCCTCATTTCCATTAACATTACTGGATTGAACTGTCCACTTGGAATTCTTATTATGATTGATATGTATTTACACGCAAAAATATACATACCCAAATCTCAAAGGCTAAACCTTCTGTCTCTTCTGGAGGAGCTCTAGTTCGGAGATTTGCTTTCAGAACTGTAAAATCAGGAGGGCGTCAGAGAAAGCCCAGCATACTGATATTGTCTCACCAGATGACCTTCAAATCTGGGTGTAATTGAGATTGAGATTCATTCATTGGCTGGAGTCAATTTATGCCAAAATGATTGGGTATACCGGAATATCAGGATCAGTGAAGGTGAGAATTAGTGAACGATTAAGCACCCCACTCTTGCCCACTGATTACCCCCTGTAAGTTCTTCTCCATATTTGCATTAGCAGTATGAGGTAGACACAGGAACTCACGGTTTCTTTTGTAATGCGTAGTTCTGCCTTCAGCTAAAAAAGGAAATAGAAGCAGATCAAATCAGGATGGCAAACTGTAATAAATACCAATGATGATTTGGACAACAGCTAAAGTTTGAGTTATCTGGGCTTCCTGCCTGGCCATAATGTCAAGTTAGCTCCCAGCTAACTCTCAGTCCTGGGAGAAGATGGCTGGCTGGCACACGCTTGTTCCTTGGGTGGCGGTTGCAGAGTCAGGGTGTCTGGGGGTGATCTTATCATGGGGCTGAGGGAGACAGCGCAACAACCTCCACAGAATGAGGAGCAGCCAGGATCTGGCAAGTGGTTGAGGACATGGTCCGAGCTCCAGCCCATCTCTCATTTCAGCAATAACTGAGCGGTCCTTCAAGCATGGCCCGCTGCAGGCCTGATGCCAAGGCAGGCTGAAGAGGAGAGCCCTCCAATGTGAGGGAGGGGAGTTAAGAAGGGGAAAGAGGAGCTTGACCTGCCCATTGGTCACATAAACACCTGAGTGGAGTCTATGAAGTCTTCAAATGGAGGGCAGCCGGGCTGCCAAGTTCTAGGTGACTCAAGGGACCAGCCTGGTGACAGGAGCAGTGGACAAGGAAGAGGCCACAGAGATGGAGAGCAACCCCCAAGGGCATTTTCTGAGGCCTGAAAAAGCAGGGTTTGCCCCTAAGAGGCCTCTGGTGGACTGACAAGTGGGAAAACCAGAAAGGCTGGAGCAAATTTTGACTTCCTCAGGAGACCCAGGACCCTTCTTTTCCCCCATCTATTTCCCTCAGTGTAACGTTCCATAGGAAAGAGGTGTTGCATGATAGCTTTTATTTCTTGTATTATTTTTACTTTGAGGCATGCAGAGAGCATGCATGTGCACATGTGTATATGGTGCTGGTACATGCTAGGAAAGCACAGCCCAGGCCAGAAACTTTATGCTAGCTCCAGACTGAAGGTAAGTGCAGTTAAACTGATGACATGTGATTTTTCTCCTTTCATCCATCGCATACCTCCCGGATCCAGGACACTAACAGCCGATTCCTATCCATATAATACACTGGCAGATCTTGCAATTCACCAGCGCAATGCACAGGCTACCATAGCTGCAGACACAGGTGATCTGTGGCCTGCTGCTGATAGCACACTGGCTGGTAAGTCCCATACCAGCACTGGCAGGCTGCAGAGCAGCTGTCTGCACAGGTAAGGTACTGGCAGGTGTGGATTCAGATGGGATCAGGCTGGGCCATAGATGGGTAAGGACAGATCTCAGTGGCAGCAGCATCCACAGGATCCTAAGCCTGACATGAACCCTTTGGCCTAATGGATTTACGCTAGCAAAACAACTGGTGTAGATCTGAGTAGGCCCATAGGGGGACCAGGGTGCAGTGGAGGTGGTAAGTAAAATTTTTCTTTACTTACCTCTCCTGGTCCGGCCTGGTCCCCAGACAGCCTGCAGGATGCAGTGGATGCTGCATCAGTATCCCTACATCATGCAGACTGGCCCTGAATAGGATTGAGCCCTCAGAGCCTGTGTCTGAGGAATCTTAGGAAAGTGGTTAAGGCCAAGTTGACTGTTTCAGTTGGGTTGGCCTTGCACCCGTGTCCACAGAGTGGCATGTTATTACCCTGAACCCTAGGCCAGCAAAGACAAAGGCTCACCACAGGTACCGATCCTTGAGTGGTAAAGGCAGACATCTACAGACCTCTCATGCAGGCACAAGGTGAGGAAAAGCCAGGGAGGGAACAGGTAGGTCTCCATAATAAGCGAACACAACCAGCAACCACCAGATATATAGAGTTGCACAACAGGAAACATTGTCGGTTGTTTCTGGCAGCAGTTCATTGGCTCTACCTGCTCCCTCCCTGGCCTTTCTTCACATTACGTTGAGTTCAGATTAAGGCCATAGATTTCTTTCTACTGCTTTATGCCATAAACAATAAACTGCTGACATAATGGACATCTATCTCACAGCCATTGACTTTTGACCTGCACTTGTAGAATCCATTATTGTAGCACAGCAAGGCCATACAGCTCTGGACATCTGAGGCATGGTAGGGTTTAATTTGTTGCTGGACTGGGTCCGTTCTCTTAATTTCTTCCAGTTCTGGGCAGACTCTTTCTGCTTTAACGGGTCAGCATAAAGCACTGACACTAATTTTTGTTTGTAGCAGAAATCCTTTTTGTGTAGAAGTAGCCATGTAACCAATCATTCTTGATTCAGCCTTCAAAGATTACTCGCTTTGTGTGTGAGTAAAATATGGCAGTAATTTTCAAAATATATCAATCTGCCAAGCGACGAAAGGTTAAGTATTGTAAAGTCTACATTTTTGCTGATATTCTCTATGAATATTCTTCCTGATGGACTTTTCACGAGACATGATGATGGATCCTTCACAAGAGGCCCCTGAGAATGCTCAAAATGCCGACATGCCATGTTGTGATGCTAATCTGGAAAAACGGCCTCTTGTAACCAGTACTGTTCTTGGAAATACTCCCATTTTCAGTCAAAGGAAAATGGCCACGATGATATGTAATCCATGATCCCAGTGCAAATAATTTGCATGGGGTTTGAGTTGCCTTGAAAATAATGACAATAGCAATAATTATTATTTACAACCGGTACAAAAATGTATAGTAGAACTTGCTAAATATCACTATCACAATTACATTTGTCAGAGTCTACTATGCAGATACTGAGAAAAAGAGTTGGGAAATTGAAATGGTTATTACATGATCAATATTTTATTTTTGTTTGTTCTCTTTTAATTCAAGTCATGCAGGACACAAACATCTAACCATGTACTTCATGCCAGGTGCCTCCCTGAAGAGCAAAGGGCCAGACCACTAATATGGCTATGTACGTACCTAACTGATGGCAGGAGGCCACTGATCCACAGGCCAGAAAGACTACATTTTTTATTGAACCATGTAGTCATCCTCCCCACCCTCCATAATTGATCTATGGAGTTCATCATCTAAATCTAAATGGAGAGTGGTTTACTTCTTAATTCAAATGCTGTTTTCATGCCTCCAAAATGTAGATGAATCTTTCCAGCTGGAACAGCATATTGGCTCCTGTATCTGGAGGGGTTCCGTTCCATACCACCAGGGCCCACGTTTCAGCGAAACCGTGAATATGGGCGAACACCTCCCCCCACCCTCTAGAGCTGAGGGGAGCCCCTCACCTCCAGAGGATCCTCTGAGTCTGACAGTGAAAAAAAAAAAACACTTATAAGGCATTACAAACGTCACTTCTGATTTCACAGAGAAACTGGAAGTGTTTTCACTGTTGGGCTCACTCTGAGACTGGCAGAGGTCACGGACAGATGGATACGATATCCATGGATATGGTGGCCTCCTGTATTTGTTGTCCTGTGACCTTAGCCACCTCCCTGAGTTTGGGAAAACAACTTTGTAAAACAAAGTTTTCACACCTCCAGTAGTCCTCATGAACTGTTCCAGCTATATGCTCATTGCGTATTAGGGGTTGCAGCATTGCACTTTTTTCTGCCTTTGATACTCTTCTTTGTACAGAGAGACCAACTGGTTGGCTCTTTGCTGCGTAACCCTTGTGACTTAATGCTCTCAAGCCTTGCAGAATAAGGAACATTGGCATCTCTGGTTGCTGTGCCTAAGTTTCCCCAGCTTGACCTGGGCTGGACAAACCTGGACTCAATATTGCTGATCTGCCATGTGTCATGGCAGGTATGTGTGTGGAAGCATGTTGGTGACAATGATATGATTCAGTAGAGCATAGCTTCATGAAGCATAAGAACATAAGAAGAGCTCTGATGGATCAGGCCCAGGCCCATCTAGTCCAGCTTCCTGTATCTCACAGTGGCCCAACAGATGCCTCAGGGGGCACACAAAAAACCACAAGATTCTTGCATCTTGCTGCCACCTTCCTGCATCTAGCATTGTATTTACACTCACACCTCCCAGTAAGACACCAGATTGTAATTGGGTTGAACCTGTACTACTTTGTTAAAATACAAGTGACCAATTTTAAATGCATGAAACCTACTGAACACACCATCCCTCCCTTATCAGTCTGGGGCAGGCCAAAAAACCACTATCCATGGCCATTTTGGATGACAGAAAAAAATTCCTACCCAGCCCTCATAATGAGCAACCTGCTATTCTCAGACTGTACATAGCCATCATGGCTTGTAACCTGCAAAGGAGTTTTCCTCCAGAAATCTGTCCGATCCTGTTTTAAAGGCATTTAGGCTGGATGCCATCACCACATCCTGTGGCAAGGAGTTCCACAGACTGACTACATGTTGAGTAAAGAAATATTTTCTTTGCTCTCTTCTAACTCTCCCAACACTCAATTTTAGTGAATGTTCCCTGGTTACGGTGTTGTGTGAGAGGGAAAAGAGCATCTCTCTATCCACTCTATCAATCCCTTGCATAATTTGGTATGTCTCACTCATGTTCCCCCCCAGTCGCCTCTTTTCTAGACTGAAGAGCCTCAAGTGCTGCAGCCTTTCCTCATAAGGGAGGTGCCCCAGCCCAGTAATCATTTTGGAAGTTCTCTTCAGCACCTTTTCTAGTTCCACTATGTCCTTTTTAAGATGCAGGGACCAGAACACAACACAATACTCTAGGTGCAGCCGTAGCAGTGATTTGTACAATGGCATTATAATATTAGCTGTTTTATTCTCAATCCCCTTCTTAATGATCCCTAGCATGGAATTGGTCTTCTTCACTGCTGCCACACATTGGGGATCAATCTAAAAGCGGGGCAGTCTAAAATGATATTTGTGAAGTAACACCGCTATAATGTGAAATTGGGTTTATAAAATGACAAAATGCAATCTTCTGCTCAGTTAATGAAATAACACAGCCATGTACCTATTAAAGTGGCTGTGGAGTGTCTGAGGATCATCCTGAGTGCTTCTGATGGTGTTTCTAAGTCCCTCACTCAGAGCTCTGTTGCTTTCACTGGCTATAGAGTCATGCTCAGAAGCTGCCAAGGAAAATTCATGGAGCCCTATGGAAAGTGAAACTGAGTCACAGTGCGTGTTTACTTGTGAGTAGGCGACTGTACCTTGGTCCATTGGAAAGGGCAGGCCAAGAGGAATGCAGCACTTTCATAGCATTGCAAAAGTACTAGGCATTGAATCAGTATCAAAGGAACGTCTCTAGCTACTTATTACTGAGAAAACCGTCAAACAGGAGATACTGGTAAAATGGGTATTCACTGTTTGTTGCTTGAGATACCCCCTGAGTGAAGAATCAGTGTGGGTGGAGCTTATTTTGTGGGTGATGCTTTGTGTATGAAACTTATTTATTACCTTTTCCTTTGCATTCAAAATTTATTTGATGCTTTTTGGTTTTCCAGCCTAAGTGGTCCAAGACTTGGCACCTTACTCTGGTACTATATATGGAGGACAATCAGCTGTGAACTGGCAAGAAACAATTCATTTTTCCAATCCACTGCGCCAGCTATCTCTGAAACATATTAGTGTTGTTATAAATCAATGATGATGGTTTATAATAGCAATGTTGCCCTTGAAATCTGTTAATCCTGCAGTCAAAGAGTGGTCTCCCACAGTATTTGCTGCCCTTGGCTTCACCTTGGGCTATTAGCTCACAAATTGGTCATTAGCCAATGCTAATGATCAATTTTGTCAGGATGATTGCTTAAATATCGCCCACCTTGAAAAGAGAATTATTGTTCAATGGAAAAATGGACCTTTATTTTCAACTCAATGGACCTAATGATTTTACCTTATTTCCCATCCCATGGTGCTATGAGATCATAGACGTGAAGAGCTGCTTCCCAGTCCACATTCAATGACTTGTCTTCAGAAGCTAAAAAATTCTCCATCTTTGTATTAATTTCTGAAGCACCAGTGGATGAAGACAAATGGCATTGAAACCAATGTAGCTGAAAGTGATCACAGTGATAATAGATTCTTTATGATGTCCAGAAATTCTGGACTCTCAGTCTTATCACAGATGTACATTAGTGTCAAGGCAGAAGTCTTCAGTATTGCCGTCACCACCTTGAAGTTCACTGGACCTTCCAAAGCTAGCACGGGGGGAGTGCCATGCTGAATGGAAGGCTTGCCCAGTAGCATCTGTCTCTTTTGGTTATGATCCAACTGGTTAGAATGCCACAGTAGCCACTATCTGAAATCCTACTAGAATCAAGGATCAAGAGACTTAGGCCCCAATCCTATCCAACTTTCCAGTACTGGTGTAGCCATGCCAATGGGGTGTATGCTGCATCCTGTGATAGGAGGGTAGTTACAGAGGCCTTCACAAGGTAAGGGAATATTTGTTCCCTTACCTCAGGGCTGCATTGCAGCTGCATTGGCACTGGAAAGCTGCATAGAACTGGGCCCTGAGGCTGCAATCCTATCCACACTTACCTGGGAGTAACCCCATTACTATGGAACATACTTCTGAGTAGACATGCATAGGATTTGGCTCACAAACTCCTGTTGCCCCACCCCCATTATAAGATTTGATGTGGTTTGATGTGCGTTTTGTATTATTTAACATGAATTGTAAACTGCTTTGAATCTTGGGGAGGAAAGGTGATATGGCAAAGGTTTAAAATAAACAAACAAGTTACCTATGCGATAGTGAGAATTAAACACAGACTTCCAGACAGTGGTAAAAAATCTCCACGTGCCTGAAGTTTTCAACTGGAGGTTGTGCATTGGGATATCAGGTGAAATACAGCATTACCCAAGGAGATGGAACATTCCAGCTACAGCAGCAAGCCAATAAGGACATTGTTGACTTAATTACTGAGCCATTATTTTAGTACCAGAAGTGTCCTGTTTTGGTTTGCAAAGATCTCTGCTCTGTGTATCTCTTTTGAGCTGATCAAGAGCTAGTAGCTTAAAGCAGAGGTTTACAGACTGGGATGTTGCGATGCCCCAGCCTGAAGGCCCTGGCCTCTGCCTCTTAAGGGGCCGGGGCAGTGAGGAGGCAGGGAGGAGGAAGCGACGCAATCCCCAGGATCGCAACGCTCAGGGGGCTTCAGGGACTGGGATGCACTCACCCGTCCCTGCAGCAGCCGTCCTGGGATGCAGGGAGCCCTGCACAAGTGTCTGCAGGGCTCCCCAGGTCAGCAGAAGTGAAAGTGGAGCGCTCGCGGTTTTGCGGAGGTGGAGTGTGAGCACTTCAGTTTCACTTCTGCTAACCTGGGGAGCCCTGCAGACACTTGCGCAGGGCTCCCTGCATCCCAGGACGGCTGCTGCAGGGACGGGTGAGTGCATCCCAGTCCCTGAAGTCCCCCTGAGTGATGCGATCCTGGGGAATCACATTGCTGCCTTCCCCCTGCCCCCGCAAAGACTTACTGCGGGTTTCAAATTCCTGGAGAGTTTGAAAACCGCAGGCTTAAAGTGATAACCCAGCAGGGTTGGCCCATCCATAAGGACAACTGGAGATGTCACCTCAGGCAGCAGATTAGTGGGGAGTGCTCACCTCATCATGCTTCTGAGCGTCCTGCTTGGAGGTAGGCTGTGTAGCATGGCGTCACCCAGTTTGAAGAGACACTTGCCCAACAGACTGAGGCAAAGAGGCAAAGAAGGAAGGCCCATAGCCAGGGAGACAGACCAGGCTGCACTTGCTCCCAGTGTGGAAGGGACTGTCACTCCTGAATCAGCCTTTTCAGCCATGCTAGACGCTGTGCCAGAACCACCATTCAGAGCGCGATACCATAGTCTTTCGAGACTGAAGGATGCCAACAGCTCATCTCTGTCTTCCTATACCTCCACTGCTTCTCCTTCTCTTTCTACTCTCTGGATTGGAAAAGGAAGACAGCGGAAGAAGAAATGTTGAGGAGAGGACAGTGCTGAGTGAGAACATTGGAAAGTGGGAGGAGCCGAGGTTGGTACATCATTGGGTAATGGGGGGCAGCTTGCTGCTTCAGACATCAAGAGGGCTTGGGCTGGTGCTGTGATTCAGTCAGCAGATGACCTTTGCTCTTTCTCTGTGGTTTTTTTGCTGTGGAAAGTGTTTTCTCTTCTTTTATGTTCCTTTTCCTTGCCCTGAGGCCGAGTCACAGGGAAAGGTGCCATGTGACCACTAATCAGCTGTTTCTATTTATTGGAGAAACTGCAGATGCCTGAAGAGAAAATAGCCTGCAAACCAAATAGCTTCTGTAGGGACTTGATCAGGGAGATATGTAAATTGTTTATGCTCAGAGGCCATCTATTGGTTGGGCCCACAAATTCTTGGGCCCCATTGTGGCAGTACAAGGAAGTTGCTGGAGACACTGTCTCAAGTTAAAAGTGTGGGGAGGGAAAGGGGAAAAGAGAGAGGTGATCTACATATTCACCTTCAAAGTCCCGCATAGTCTTGTAAATTGGTGAGATTTGGGGCAAAATCAATTTTTGTTTTGTCTTTCGTGTAAATCAGAAACTGTGATTGCAGTGAAAGGCTCCTGTGCAGCTGAGTTCATGGTTGTTTTATATGTCGCTCTGAAACTTTTGAAGTTTCCTAAACCTTGTTTTAAATCCTCCAATATTTTTCCTTTGGGTTTCTCCTTGTCATCCTAGAACATGTTTAATTTGTGTTTTTAAAAGTGGGAGTTTTTAGTGATTTTTAAATTCATGTACTGATAAGCTAGATTTGTTTTGCAGGCTTGTGAATGTTCTGACTGCTTGCAGAGGCTAAAATATTTTTTTTAGGTGATGTGGTTGAAACATGAACAGTTTGTTGTAGGCTGAAAGGAGGACCATTTTTGCCTCTTCCCCCCCCCCCCTCTCCTAGTGCTGGGTTACCAGCTCTGGGCCTTGTTGAGGTCCCAGCCTATCAGGAATAAATAATAAATGCTATACCAGCTGGACAGGCAATCTGTAGCCTTTTATTTTGAACATTTCTTTTTAGAAGAAGGTTTGCTTTTCTGCCCTATTGTTCCTTGGAGAAAGTTCTTATTAAACAACAGATCTGGGTATCTGTCAACCTTGGTATTTGTCAAGTTTGTACAATAATGTTGATTTGTTGCTGTTGTTGGATTTTCTGTTTTCCAGATAATAGCACATTTGCAATTATAAGGTAGTTCATGTGCATACAAATGTCCTCCTCCAAATGTCTGCCCCATCTTCATGCAGTAAGAATTTATTTGGGGGGGGGGGGGTGAGGTTTCATGAGCTTGGAATCCTGTTCTCTATTGTGCCTGCATGGCTAAGAGGGAGGACTGCTACAAGGGGTAGCAGTTATCTGCAGCTCTTACTGATTTCAGATTTCAGGAACCTTTGTTGGCATTTCATAAAACACTCTTAATAAATTTTAATAAATCATAGACTCTTAACAAATCATAGGTATACAAAACCCCCAACACTTCAATAGGTTACCCCCAACAATCAGGATTGGTTTGATTGTGCATTGCCTATGTCTCTGCAAAATTAAAGATATTTTGCAACCTGGCATGCACATGCCTCGTCCTTCCCTGATAGAAGATGACGCAGTACCATGGCATCTGTCCCACAAGGGGAGGGAAGGAGTGGGCTAAGCTGCTGCTTACGTAAATCATAATACCAGTTGCAGCTTAATAGCACCTGAGAGAGAGAGATTCAGTGTCCATGGAGTTGCACCTACACACCCTTGCCTGTGCATCCAGACCATTATACCTGCCCAAAGTAAAATTGGATGGAAACATGTTGCACCGTGCTCTTACCGACTTGAAAGAAGCACTTTTAACTTATGCCACCTCTTATGCAGATACAACAATACCCGGCACTTTCATCTGGTTAGGGACCAGAGAATGGATGAAAGTCAAAAATGGATGAGAATCAAAGCATAGCCTTACTCAGCTTGCAAATTTATTTTGGCCAGCAAAAAATGTAAATAACTAATATGTGAATGCATGCAAAACCTACGTAAACAGAAATAAAAGAAAAATAAACGTAAGAATGTTGATGGATGTCATGGAAGCTTGACAATGGGACAAAAGAGGACAGCATGTGGATAAAATTTGAAGTGGGATTATAATTGAAAACGGATGAAAGTCAAATCAATGAAAGTCTGAAATATAACACTGATAGTAACCTATCCCCAGGGATGGTACCAACTCTTGAGCAAACATCCCAACAAAGGCCCACCCCCCATCACCCTCAACCCTACTCAGTTTTCCTTTCAGCCCAGCAGTCGCCACCTGCCAGCACAAGATCAAGGCTGCACCAGCATAATATCTTTTTCCTGGGGCACATTATGCTTTGCTGGCCTTAGAAGGTTAAGGAGCAATTCTATCCTCCCCAGCAGACAGAACTCAAGAACAGGATCGCTCTTGTAATGGTGATATTTCTTATTGTTGTGGTCAGAAAGCTACCTTCTTGACCATGTGATTTTTTTCATTTGTATATCGTGCATAACATCACACACTGCCCAATGCCTTTTATGATTGTATCCGTGGTTTCCATCAGCTGACACATCAATCACATAGAAACCACACAACCAGAACACACCAGTTTTGTTTTGCAGCCACCAGATGGTTCCATTAAAAAAAAAGATGCTGAACAAAAAAAAGGTTTTCTTCAAAAAAAAGGTAGTCAACTCTTTCCCGCACCAGGTTGGTCAGGAAAAGAAAAGCATGACCTTCTTTTGTTCCAGCTGACACAAGAAACCAAGCTAATTCCAGTCTAATTTTATTTTTGAGGGAATCATAAATATAAATAAGTGTAAAGCCAAGCAGCTTCTATGTAACAATTAAGAATACACTGAA
Source organism: Tiliqua scincoides (assembly GCF_035046505.1). NCBI lineage: Eukaryota > Metazoa > Chordata > Lepidosauria > Squamata > Scincidae > Tiliqua > Tiliqua scincoides. Next base: position 198,244,063 of record NC_089822.1, read on the forward strand.
ATTTTTGTTTTCACGATGAAACAGCTTGTTAACCCATTTAAACACAACATAATCTGTACTGCTGTAGTAAAACACATAAAAAAGAACGCAGCCATGTCTGTTTTGATACTGCCATGTCTTGGTGATGCTTGGGTAGTCTCATATGACTGATACATGGAATTAGTTTCACATGTCTGTTTTTGCAATTAGCATATTAATGCACAAGGGCTGATAACACTAAAAGCCTAGGTGCCTGAATACCCACAAGCTCTTCTTCATCGAGCTGTGAGATTTGTCTTTTTAAGGCTGCAGGGATGAATCAGTACATCTTTTTTTATGCTGGGCCCTGAACTTACAGCCAAAATATACTTCCTGTTCTATTGTTAGTGGCTTAAGAAAGGGCTCGATGTTAAAAGAGGCGTTACATGTTAAGATTTTGCCTTCATTCTCATCTTAAGTACATAATTTGAGAGTCCATGTGACTGATCTCAATTGAACTTCCTTCAAATTACATTCCACTAGATGACAATTGTGCCAGGGGTGTGAAACATAAGGCCTATGGACTGGATGCGGCCCCTGGAAGCAATTTATCCAGCCCTCATTATAATTGGGCTCTCCAAGTGTGATAACTGGGCTCCCTCATATCTTGAAATTATGAACAAGATAAACATATTTTCTCTTCTGTCATTTGCAACTAATGAGTTTCTATGTGAGAACATGCTTATTTCTGGCCATCATCTGCTTAATGATGTCACTTCTGGTCCTCAGCAAGCGCCATGAGTGCTGTACGGCCCTCTAGAGTTTGTCACTCCTGATCTATACTGTCAATGTTGTCTGTTCACATAGTGTTTTTTTTTTTTTTTAAATCTAACATAAGAACATAAGAACAGCCCCACTGGATCAGGCCCGTCTAGTCCAGTTTCCTGTATCTCACAGCAGCCCACCAAATGCCCCGGGGAGCACACCAGATAACAAGAGACCTGCATCCTGGTGCCCTCCCTTGCATCTGGCATTCTGACATAGCCCATTTCTAAAATCAGGAGGTTGCACATACACATCATGGCTTGTAACCCGTAATGGATTTTTCTTCCAGAAACTTGTCCAATCCCCTTTTAAAGGCATCCAGGCCAGATGCCATCACCACATCCTGTGGTAAGGAGTTCCACAGACCAACCACACGCTGAGTAAAGAAATATTTTCTTTTGTCTGACCTAATCTCCCAACACTCAATTTTAGTGGATGAACCCTGGTTCTAGTGTTATGTGAGAGTGTAAAGAGCATCTCTCTATCCACTTTATCCTTCAAATGCATAGTATCTAGTATGGAGTTTTTTTTCCTGAGGCATCAGAACTGGGCACTGGTTATTACTGGGTAGGGTGCACCTGTGAGAAAGTACTAAGAATTGGCATTCTTTAGAAAAAGTCCAGGATTTTGGCTTCAAAATGGTAATCAACTGGTAATGCTCAACTGGTAATCATATTTGAGATAAGGAATATATTTTTCCTAAATGTCCTTCTATGAGTACCTTGGTCTCCCTAGTTCTCTGCTTGTACCAAACTAAATTGAATAAGCATCATAATAGTCTATGGATTTATATGATTTAACTATTTTATAGCTGGAGATTCTCTTGAAGAGGACTGTACAGATAACCTTCAGATTCTTCCAGAGTGACACTTTGTATACTCTTCTGGCTGTATCTCTTCATCTCTGTGAGCATATAAATACCCCATCATATAAAACGTCCATTTTATAGGTATTATCACTTGCCAACCTTCACACACATTACTGTAAATCTGCCACTCCCATCTATGAACAAGTGGCACAATTTCTATAGCCAACAACGGCAATTTTCTAAGATGCTCAGGGAATTTAGGTGAAATCAAATTTGTTCACTGCTGACATAGTCCATGTGTGGATTTGGGAGAAAGGAGCATATGAAGGCAGGCATATGATTTTTGCAATACCTATATGTACTATAACTACGTAACATCCCGTACATGTAATTTTAATAGATTTTTGTAACCTACTTTAGGGCCCGATCCTGAGCCCACATGTGCTGGCTTACCTCATGCTGGTCCAAGCTCCGGCGGTGGGCCCATGTTCTGTTGCCCAGGGTTCACCCAGACTACTAAGCGGTAGAGAGGTGAATGGTGGTGTGGGGGGAGGCGGTCTGGGGCAGGGGGAGGTGGAGGGAAGGTGTGACAGGGGAGGGAACAGGGAGGAAGGGGCGGGACCAATGGAGCTCTGCTCCACCTGATCCTAAGCCCTGCGTTGGGCCACATGCCCCGATGCGGAGCTTTCCGATTCTGTGGCAGCTCCCAAGTTGCTGTAGAATCGAGTAGCCCCATTGTGGGGTTACGTCCTTTACTTGGAGGAAGGGTACAAATGTCCCCTTTTCTTCTGGAGGTGGCAGCAGCTACCTGGGGCACACTGGATGCCGCGGCCATTTCGCGGCCATTTCGCAGCAGCCCAGGATTGGGCTGACCACTGAGGCATTTTATGAGAAGGGTCAAAAGGCAGGCTTTAAAATTCTTATCTAAACAGACCAAGAGATGCTCGGCTTCTCCCATTAGACATTCAGTGTGGCCAGTCCTAATCAGCCTGTTTGGGGGAAACATTGATGAACTCTGTAAATGCAGGAAGCAGTGGGAAAGAAATGAATTTCAGCTGGTGTTTGAAGAGCTGTCAGTTCCTCTTGCTGCAGCGTTTCTGAGGAACGTTCTTTCTGATAAAGCCTCTGAGAAACCTGGAGGAGTTTGGAAGAGTGACTGGAAAAACAGGATGCTGAACGGCAGGCTTTGCTAATGCTTTGCATCTGTGAAGAATGTGGCCATGGCATGTGGTACAAGTAAGGGGAGGGTTGCAGAACAAGGGCAAGTTGTTAGTCTGAGTGTGATGTGTCAAGAGGGAGAAACTAGCTATTTCCCCTGTTTTGTTTTGGGCTTTTTTTTCCCTTTCAACTGGAGGCCTGCTAGAATTTTACAATATTTCTACAGTTAATCACCTTGATTACAGCAATAATGAACAATACTACTTTGTGCTCCTGGAAATGCTGTCATCCAAGGACCACCTCCACCCAGGCACCATGGAAACCTACCCCACTGAGATTCCCATTAGCAGTTTTTATTTCACAAATTGGTAGTGGAAGGGGATCCAAGTAGTATTCCCTAGCTGTGTACAAGTCAGGTGCCTGCTTTGAGACGTTGAGCTTTAAGATGTTAAAGGTGCCTTGAATATTTGGCACCTGAGGAGCAGTCAGTGGCAGAGCCTGTACTCAGGACTATTTGCACATGCATCTTCACGGATCCAGCAACATGATTTGGGAATTTTTTTTATTCAGGTCAAATGCCTTCTCTTTCCAGTAGTGAATGAAATTGCTGGAATTCCATAAAATCCTCCTTCAGGTATTTGACCCCATTCATAACATCGTGAAATCTTCCTTATTCCCTACTAGAAGTTTGAAATATACTTAAATTAGGGCTCAGTCCTAACTGGGCTTTGCAACATCAGAAGCGCGTATATGACAGCATGCATTCCTATGATGTCACATACAGTGCAACACCGGTGGCTATTTTGGGGACACCACTGCAAATGGTGGTGGCGGTCTTCGCCCAGACAGTGACCTGCCCTGAGGCAAGTAGGTTGTCTTGGGAGATGGGTAATGGGGAGGTGGAGGCAGGGAGTTGGAACGGGGTGGGGAGGGGAACAGGGAAGTCTGTGGGTGGGGAGGAGGGTGAGCAGGAGGTGGAATAAGAGAGAGAGGGGTGGATCCTGGATGCACTGGTATGCACTAGGATTCCATCTCCATTCCTTCTCCTGTTTCCTCTTCCTTATTCTCCTTGGTTCTGTGCCCGAAAAATGGCTGCCATAGATCTGAGGATACCCACTGGGGCAGTGGAGGCTTACCCTAAGGCAGTGGTATTCAAACTGGGGAGTTGTGACACCCCAGCCTGTGGGTGGTGGCCTCTGGCACCTTAAGGGGCGGGGGCAACCAGGAGACAGGGGGAAGGCAGCAGCGCGATCCACAGGATCGCGCCACTCAGGGGGGCTTCAGGGGCTTGGGTGCACTTGCCCAAGCCTCCTGCAGCCTCCCGGGGGTGCAACCTTCGGCAGGGCTCCCCAGGTCAGGAAAAGTGAAAGCGGAATGATCGTGCCCCGCTCCGCAAAACCAGAAGCAGAGCACGATCGCTCCGCTTTCCCTTCTGACGGGGCTGCAGGGACTGGGGTGCACCCTGCTTTTGCTTTTGCGAACATGGGGATGGCTGCTGCAGGGTCTGGTGAGTGCACCTCTGTCCCTACAGCCTCCTGAGTGACGCGATCCTGGGGATCGCGTCACTGCCTTCCCCCTGCCCCTGCTGCCTCCTCCCCCCCCCGCCCCTGCGAAGACTTACTGCGGGTTTCAAACTCCCGGAGAGTTTGAAAACCACAGCCCTAAGGTAAGGGAACAAAAGTTCCCTGGGACTGCACCCTTTGCAATATGCAGTGCACACTTCATTGGTGTAGCTACATGGGACGGTTACGTTAGGATTGAGCTATTATTCACTGATCTGAGGGATAACACAATTTTTTGCTGAATGGTTGGTCTGTGAGGATAATTTTCACATTTCCTTATCCCTTAGATCATTGTGGCCAGGTCACTGCAACAGAAAGGCATTCAAAACAGCCTGATTTCTATCAAATGATATAACTGGACCCCATAAAAGCCAAGGACAACATACCAATTAATGTAAACAGAAATTTAAAATAAAAAACAAATACAGGCTGCTTTGATGAGCATCTGCACTGATACTGTAGCAAAAGAGTCACACTATCCTTGCAAGGTATAGAATGTATGTTGTGTGTTTGCTTCTCCTGCACTTGTTTAGCACTTTTGTGTCAGTCAAGGGATTTATTTCTTCTACCCAAAGGTGAGCTAGTGTCCCTCTGGATGCCCTGAAACATTTTCAACTTAATCCTAACTAGGGCTTTATGACTTCCATGACTGTCCCCCACCAAAGGGGGAGCTCTATTGTAGTGTGTGCATGGTTGTACAGCACGGTTGTATGGGGGGAGGGTTAGTGAGAGTTGAGCTATAATTTAGGTTGCCTCAATGGCATCACCTTGGCTGTGACCTGAGCTTAGCTTCCACTGTCCTTCCCTAAGATGATATTTTAGCTGCAGCAATAGAAAAGAAACTCGCCTCTTTGGATTGGGCTGCCTTTGACACCCAGAATTTAAGTAGATAAGTGTCCCTTTGGTTTTTAGTTCAGTTAACTTTCCAGGAAATTTGCTTAGGATGAGTGCCTAAAGCTACTTCTAATTACTTTTAAATTGGTTACTTTCAGTTAAATGTGTTAGAAGTTGTTACTTGGTACTTTGGTAGTGATTGAAGGTGGTGGTGAGCTCACACATCCCTCGTTACTTAACTGTGAAGGGAGCTGCTAAACAAATATAACAACTTCCACGGCCATTGCCCTGTCATATATGCTATGAGGATGGGAAACTAAAGGCCCAGTCCTGTTTGGACACCATGCTGGGTCCAAACACATGGATACTGGTGCAATGTTTGTCATATCCTAAGTCCACCTGTGCAACACCATGCCGGGACTGATAGGAACTTCGGTACCCAGGGTTGTAGTCCCACCCAAACAAACACAAAATGTCGGAAAGAGAAACACACTGGTAGGATCACCAGCCATCTCCTTCCAGCAGGACTCTTGGGGAATTGCTAGTTCACCCGACAGACTGGCAAGTAAAATGTGCAAGTGAGAGCTGGTTGCATCAGTTGGTTCACTGTCTGCCACAGAGTTTGCAAAGCCACAGGAATTAGTAAGTCCGCAACCTCACCAAAGAGCAGCTGGGTTCATACTGGTCACTTCAGACATGTTGCAGGTTTCCCTTGGGATATGCATAGAGTCTTCTCATGTGGAACAGCTGCCTGCCAGAGAAAGCCTTTCCAAAGCTTTTCCTTTGCTTTTCACTTCCCCATTGGTCCTTATGGGCTTCCCTTAACTTACGTCAGCTCTCTCATTGGCATAATGTTTTCCTGATGTTGGGGGCATGCATATGGTGTGAAGGGGGGTTGGCATTTGGTGTTCCCTGACTCTTCCACATCCTGCCCATGCCCCACTCACATCTCTCCCACACCCCACCCCATTTTCTTCCCTGTTCTGGCCTCTCTGGCAGCTGGGTTGGGCCAGCATCAGGGCTGTATCAGGGTTATGATGGCATGGTGCTTTTTTGCCTTGGTGTTGTCATTTGCAGCATGAGATGGAGCAAAGCTCTGGGAGAACCAATGTCCACTTCCTGGAGCCTTCCTCAGCCACTTCTTGTGCTTTGGCTATTTTGTTTCTTAGTGATTTCAGAATCTTTCACGTTGGCATCTCTTCTTGTTTTCAGTAAGATAGGGAAGTATGACATAATTTATTCCCTCCCACTTTTTTTTAAAATCTAGGACTGTTGTTATGAACACACAGAGAATCATGACATGCAAAGCATCAGAAGATAAAAATCTGGATCAGTAGCCTGTCTAGTCTGAAAGATTTAGCTTAGACAGCAAATGGAAAAAAGTTGATCCCCATTCCCAAGGAGAGTCTTCTCCTTGAAAGTCTTGTCCCCTCAAGGAATTAATGGGTTGACCTACAGCCCAATCCTATGCATGTAAGAACATAAGAACAGCCCCACTGAATCAGGCCATAGGCCCATCTAGTCCAGCTTCCTGTATCTCACAGCAGCTCACCAAATGCCCCAGGGAGCACACCAGATAACAAGAGACCTCATCCTGGTGCCCTAAACCTCATCCTGGTGCTCTAGGATGTCTACTCAGAAGTAAGTCAATTTATAGTCAATGGGGCTTACTCCCAGGTACGTGTGGATAGAATTGCAGCCCTAATGAATTTGTTGATCATAGAATCTACTCTTGAGTGACCTGCAGATTTTTTTTAGTGCTCACAGGCATGTTAAGTACTATGTGATTAATCCCATTGAATGGGATCGATGCACATTTAACTTTATATCAAATCAACATCAAATGGGATCGATGTACATTTAACTTTTAATGTGGACATTATATATCTGGACTTTCAGAAGGCGTTCGACATGGTCCCTCACCAAAGGCTGCTGAGGAAGCTCCACAGTCAGGGAATTAGAGGGCAGGTCCTCTCCTGGGTTAGGAACTGGTTGAGGTCCAGGAAGCAGAGAGTGGGTGTCAATGGCCAGTTTTCATAACAAAGAGAGGTGAGAAGTGGTGTGCCCCAAGGATCTGTCCTGGGACCAGTGCTCTTCAACCTCTTCCTAAAGACCTGGAGGCAGGGCTAAGCAGCAAGGTGGCCAAGTTTGCAGATGATACCAAACTTTTCTGAGTGGTGAAGACCAGAAGAGATTGTGAAGAGTTCCAGAAGGATCTCTCCAAACTGGGAGACAGGGCAGCAAAATGGTAGATGTGTTTCAATGTAAGTAAGTGTAAAGTCATGCACTTTGGGGCAAAAAATCAAAACTTCACGTATGGGTTAATGGGTTCTGAGCTGTCTGTGACAGATCAGGAGAGAGATCTTGGGGTGGTGGTGGACAGGTTGATGAAAGTGTTGACCCAATGTGTGGCGGCAGTAAAGAAGGCTAATTCCATGCTTGGGATCATTAGGAAAGGCATTGAGAATAAGACAGCTAATATTGTAATGCCATTGTACAAATCGATGGTTAGGCCACACCTGGAGTATTGCGCCCAGTTCTGGTTGCCACATCTCAAAAGGGATATAGTGGAGATGGAAAAGATGCAAAAGAGAGCAACAAAAATGACTACTGGGTTGGGGCACCTTCCCTATGAGGAAAGGCTATAGCGTTTGGGCATCTTCAGTCTAGAAAAGAGGTGCCTGAGAGGGGACATGATTGAGACATACAAAATTATGCAGGGGATGGACAGAGTGGATAGAGAGATGCTCTTTTCCCTCTCGCATAACACCAGAACCAGGGGACAGCCACGAAAGCTGAGTGTTGAGAGAGTTAGGACAGACAGAAGAAAATATTTCTTTACACAGCATGTAATTAGTTTGTGGAACTCTTTGCCAGAAGAAGTAGTTATGGCATCTTGCCTGGATGCTTTTAAGAGGGGATTGGGCAAACTACTGGAGGAGAAGTTCATTACGGGTTACAAGTCATAGTAGGTATGTGCAAGCTCTTGGTTTTAGAGGCAGGCTGCCTCTGATTGCCAGATGCAGGGGAGGGTACCAGGACGTAGGTTGTGCCTGTTGTCTTGTGTGCTCCCTGGGGTATTTGGTGGGCCACTGTGAGATACAAGAAGCTGGACTAGATGCGCCTTTGGCCTGATCCAGCTGGGCTCTTCTTATGTTCTTAACTGTATATAGGATTGTAGCCTCATCAAATGCAATTTTGGTTAAATTATTCCTTAAATCAGTCAAAGGCTGAAAATGTATACACATATATCGGGGAGTAAGCCCCATTTACCATAGTGGGACTTACTTCTGAATAAATATTTAATGAATTGCCCTGAATGACTGCTTTGCAAATATGTAAAGGAATTCTATATTTCTCCCAGGGATCAGGGTTTATGACAGAGGCGAAAGCAAAGGTTCAACATTTAAATGTAGGTTATGGGAAGATACAGGGACTTCAAGAACTGTGAAGGTCTCCATCCACATTTCAATCTCTACAGGATAGAGACTAAAAAAAAAAAATTGAACCCATTCATTTTCTGAATTAATAACCAAACCTGAATGTTTGCATATCACACATAAATAGGAGAAATGTATGCACAAGTTATTAATACAAAGTGTTAGTGAGGCGATGGTTGGGGGGAAGTAATAGGAGCTAGTGACTGGAGACATCTCCAACCCTGTGAAGGGAAATGGCTTGCTTATAGATTCCCACATCTTAAGTCAGCTCATCAGATGAATGCTGCTGTAAGACATATTTTCTTGTAATGAACGGAATAATCACATCTGTTTCTCGAGCATGAGAAAATGTAGGAAGTTATTCACATTCCTCAAATTGCTGTCACGGGCACACTGTGCTTGTCTTTTATCAGCCTTCCTGCAAGGAAGATGAATGCATGTGCATGTGAACCCTACATCTGTAAATATACACGCAAGCACCATCTGGAAGTGTTTGAACACATATGTGTGGAGGGTATATAAAGATAATATGTGGCTAACACATTAGTACCCTTGTATAGACTTGTATGTGGCAGATCTTAGGATATATTAATATGGTCTGAATTAAAACAGTTGAACAAGAAATGTTGATCTCCTCCCTTCCACAAGGCCTTATAAAACTGCGCAGCCAGAATGCAAATGTTCCCAATTCAGCACCCACATTTGGGACAAGTGCATTGTCCTGTGTCATTCCTATTCTTATTTCGGGAATATATACCCCAACTTTCCAATTAAAAGCAGCATCAAGACAGCTCATGAAAATGAAATCACAAAGACAATAAAAACAAAGCAACATTATAAAGGCAGTAGGAAAAAAAAAAGCTGTTACAGTAAACTGGGAGCCAACAAGAGAGAGTCACTAATCAAAGCCAGGTCTTGAGAGGGTGACAAAAGGAAGCAGACTGGATGCCAAATAAATATCCTGGGGCAGGGACTTCTGCGTTCTCATGGGATTTTTGCCATGGACAATTCCTTCTCACGTGGTGCTGAGCCACATCTCAGTGAGCAAACTGAGTTTTACTGGAGAGCCACTTTAAGGAAGAGGTGGTGCGTGGAGAACTACGTCCCCTGCTCCTACCCAAAGGAGCTACTGCCTCATTTTATAGCACTCAATGATCATCCTCTCCAAACCCTTTTGCTTTTGAGTTGGGAATTCAGTATGAGAGATGGTATTCCTCAGAGGGCTAAATCCAGCTCTGACTGAGACTGTGTGTTCAAATTACCTTCTCTGCACATCAGTGGCATACAGATGGGGGGCCAGGGGGGCCACAGGCCCTGGGTGCCAAGCTGCAGGAGAGGTGACAGAGGCCACCTCCCAATTTTTTAAATCTTGGTATTTTCGAATAATACCATTATGTTATATATATGTGTAATTTCATGCAGAATGCAATGAAACAAACTGCATTAATTCATTTGTGTAATTAACCAGATTATGGAAAAGTGCAGTAGTTGTGAAAGTATTTACACTTTCCAGGAGGTCACTTATATTGCTATTTCATCAGAACTTTTCTTTTTCTCTATTTCATTCTATTTAGTGACATGAATATATACATTAGGCACCAGAGGGCAGGCTTTCCCATGCCTGGATCCATAGCCTGGATCCACGGCCATTGTTATGTTTATGCAAATAGCCTTTGACATAATAGCTTTGAAACAGTTGAAAATTGGATTGTGCCTTGAGGCCAAACATTCAGACCACCACCTTGGCTATATTCATCTGGCAGAGTAAATTGGGTTCATTGTAGGCTCCACGTGCTGTATTTCAGGGAGAGATTACAGGGTGGCAATAACTTTTGTCCAGGAAAGACAAATGCAGGCTTCTGGCAGGAACACTGGAAACATTTAGCCTCCAACTATCTGATGCGATATAGATTGTGTTGGGAATTTCCTTTGACTTCCAAGGACACATTTTCAAGCTGAAATCTCCATTTCAAGCTTTTGCTAGCTTCTCAATCAAATTAAGGGCAAAACTCCTGAAACAAATACTTAGTAACAAATTGAAGCTATTCAAAGGTTGAATTTACTACCCACCCAATTTGAAGAAATTCCTATTGCTTTATGAGATCATGTCACTGGACTGAATGTGTGTGTGGGCTTTTAAAAATTTTTTTATTTTAGGATTAATGATTTCTCTTTTTAAGACTGATTTTTTTTTTTAAAAGAGATTAAGGCTCTGTCATCCACAAAACAGATTATGCAGAAAATAAATAGTGAAAGTAAAGTCATTAAATCTCATGAGTGACGCTGTCATCAAGAAAAACAGAATGAAAAGAAAGGAAGGGAAATAGAATTATCAAGAGTGGAAGTAGCCTGGTAGTGTGCCTCCAAGGCCTCCTTAGAAAAAGAGTTTTAATTCACATCTTTGCTTTGCCTCTGTTACTGTTTGGCTCAGTTGTCAACTGGCTCTGAAGACAAGGGAGAGGGGTACTTTACACAGGTGTCACAGCTCCTGAAAAAAACTTAGTGTTTTGCCCCTCTCCAGGAACGCCACTGCTTCTCTGAAAGTTATGTGCTCTGATCCAGCAGTCATTCAGACATAGGAGGGAGATCTCTATCTACCTAAGAGAGACATTCAGCAGAGAGACACTCTCCTTAGTATTTATCACTCTAGCTGACTCGTGTTGTTTCTGGGATAGGAACATAAGAACAGCTCTGCTGGATCAGGCCATGGGCCCATCTAGTCCAGCTTCCTGTATCTGACAGTGGCCCACCAAATGCCCCAGGGAGCACACAAGACAGCAAGAGACCTGCATCCTGGTGCCCTCCCTTGCGTCTGGCATTCTGACATAACCCATTTGTAAAATCAGGAGGTTGCACATACACATCATGGCTTGTAACCCGTGATGAATTTTTCCTCCTGAAGTCTGTCCAATCCCCTTTTAAAGGCATCTAGGCCCGATACCATCACCATATCCTGGGGCAAGCAGTTCCACAGACCAACTATTAGAAATATTTGCTTTACAGAGACAACATGACAGAGACAACATGATTGCTCAAAGTGGTTACAATTCACTCTTCATATCTATTCTCATACCACTTCATAGCACACACACTATATGTCCATTGCTAATCCCAGTTCCCTATAACTTACATTCAGTTGAGACGACATAGTTGTCACATGAAAAAAGAATAACTAGAAATGCAATTTCTGAAGCTGTCCTCAGTGTCTTTTCAAAGTCTACAGAAGATCCAAACTTACAGCTAGCCTGTCATGTTCACAAGGCAAGGATAGTTGGTGACTCTAAGGCAGGGGTGCCCAAACCCCGGCCCAGGGGCCACTTGCGGCCCTCAGGGCCTTTCAATCTGGGAGCTCCCAGTCTCCAATGAGCCTCTGGCCCTCCAAAGACTTGCTGGAGCCCGTGCTGGCCTCTCAGCAAGAGAAAGACTGTTCGACCTCTCACTTGAGCTGTGGGACAAGGGCTCCCTCCACTACTTGCTGTTTCACATCTGTGATGCAGCAATGGCAGCAAAGGAAAGGCTGGCCTTGCTTTGTGCAAGGCCTTTTATAGGCCTTGAGCTACTGCAAGACCTTCATTCATTCACACAAGTTCCATCTCTAATATATTCATTTATGTAAATTTATTCAAATTTTAAATGGTAAATTAATTCTTTTTTTCCCCCGGCCCCTGACACAGTGTCAGAGAGATGATGTGGCCCTCCTGCCAAAATGTTTGGACACCCCTGCTCTAAGGCATGTGTCTTGAACTGGGACTTCCAGCAGCCTGTGCCTGGAATGTCACCTTCTGAGCCTCCCACAACCTGCCCCTTTGTCAAGTCATGCAGATTAGATGGTGTGGACCAAAGATGCCCTCTAGACTGCAATAAAGTTTCTTTTCAGCCCCTTTTGGGGGTACAGTTTCTTTTGGGCCCCTTCCTTCCATTGGATCATCATTTCATACAATCATTGGATCATAATATCAAATTATGATATATAAAATTAAATAGGCTAACACAAAATGTGGATGCTAGTCTTTACACAATATATGCAACCGTTCTCTGAGATCCCAGGAAATTTCCTACTCTCCAGGCACTTACTGACCTTACTGACCTTACTGACCCTGGGCCCTGGTACAATTTACTCCAGGCACTTCCTCTCATGGGCCCTGAGGGAGATGTGCCCCATCTTGATGAACCATGCCAAGCTGTGGGGCTGCAGCGTCCTGCCACAGCAAGGAGTACACAGCTTACACCCCACCCTGAGCCATTCAGTGATGATGCCATCACCAGGTGGCAAAGGCTGGTGGGTAGGGCAGTGTGGTTCCCACCCTGCTGAACTCTCTTCAGGTGAGATTGTCATCAGGATGGAGCCAGGAGGAAGCCAACTGAAGATACTTTTTTCAGTTAGCCTTTGCCGGCTCTCTCTCACTGTTTTAATGTATTCTCTTTGGCTTGTGTTTTATTGACTTATGTTTTATTGACTATTGTAGCTTCATTTGTTTTACTGTTGTACATTGTGAGCCACTTTGGTCTTGACATGGGAAAATCAGGATATTCATCTTTTAAACAAACAAACTCCCTGTTGAATGGTAGCAATCACGAGATTGCTTTGATGCTGCATATGAACAGTCCTTATTTCTGGGGCTCTAACTTTAGAATGGAACCTGTTGGTTCTTCTCCATTTTCTGGAAATCTGTAACGAGAACTCTTACTCTCTCTTCCCCTCCTCTTTCGTCTTTTCTTCTCCCTTCCCTTTACAATTAATTAGCTAATAATTTTACTACTGATCTATTCCTCATTAAAAAGCTGAATCTCCGCATTAGATCTGGTCAGAACAAAGGTGGGAGAATTTATACCTTAATTTTCATTCATTATGGCAGAGAGCATCCCCTCCCATCATTCTCTCCTCCCTCCCCGCCATCCTTTAGAGGATCAGTTATCGCCATGCCCCTAAACTCCTCACACTCAGCGGCGGTGTTGAGAGAGCCATGACTGCCCTTTATCTTCCATTGCCTCATTAAGAGAAATGAACCTGAGTCTGAGAGAAATGACACAAGGGAAATAAAAATGTAATCCCTTGGTGCCACCTATAATGAATTGTTATGAAAACCATGAAAATATCTGTCTGCGGATATTGTTCTTTGATTTGAAGTCAGTGTTGTAAGCAGTAATTTTTGTCATTAAAGCTGTTAATCTGCTTGGTGCTCCTCATAAGTTTTTATGAAGAAAAACAGCCCTCGTCGCAGGGAGCTTCTGAGCCACACTCCACCAGCAGATTGCATTTGAATAATTAGTTTTAATTATGGCTGAGGTGGCTGTCTGTTTCAGCTGCAAAGTTACGGGGCTTGTGGCGGCTGGTTCGCGACAGCTCCATGTCGGCTTGACCGACTCTCTTTACTTGGCAGAATGTTACCTCTCTTGCGTACCAGCTTTGTGCGCGTAACATGACAGCGGGTACATGACGCACTGAGCGGCCAAAGTAATTTTGGCTTCTCTGGAAAGAGACGAGCCAAAACCACAAGGCAGCATCTTAGAGGCAATTGTAAGCCCTGGTGCCTTCCTGACAGATGCAGGGCGGTGAGGACACTGAGGAAAGAAGAAAGGGGATGGCAGAAAGTCCCGGGAGAGTTACAATATTCTCCAATCAGCCTATATCTTCCTTGGGCTTGTTTGTTTTTAGGACAAACAGCAATGAAATCTTTCTTCACACTATGTTTAGCCAACCTAGGGGACTCATTACAAGGCTGTTGTCAGGAATTGCCAGCAAAGTGGTGACATCCCAACCCTGGCGGCCCTGTGTGGGATGTGACAGGGAGTTGTGTGCCAGTGGAAACATGGTGGGAGCTGCTGGCTGGTAACACAGATCCCTCATTAGGCAAGATGCCTCCTGGATGTGGCTGTCTATCCTGGGTGAGGGAGATGCCAGATCCTGGCACACAGGAAGTAGAAAATAGTCACAGGGCCCATGCAGACTGTGTGGCTGGGTTTAGAAACCTCAGAAAGAGTGCTGATGAGGAGAAGAGTGGAGGTGCAATTGAAGGTCCTGTTGGCTGACCTACAGACTCCTACCCAGGAAAGTTGCTAAGAGATGAGGAGGATGAGGATGATATGAGTGTATATTCCAACCTTCTGCCCTTGGTCCAATATATCTGAGTCCCTAAACAGGGAGGTGGCAGAGCTGAGGAGAAACAGTGGGGAAGAAAATGCGTGGCATATATATAGCCTTTGTCTGATTCAGAGTCCAAACCTATCCTTTATCCCCCTACTGATGCAGCTGCACCAAAAAGGTGGGGACATAAGAACATAAGAACAGCCCCACTGGATCAGGCCATAGGCCCATCCTGTATCTCACAGTGGCCCACCAAATGCCCCAGGGAGCACACCAGATAACAAGAGACTAGGATGATGCCCTCCCTTGCATCTGGCATTCTGACATAGCCCATTTCTAAAATCAGGAGGTTGCACATACACATCATGACTTGTAATCCGTAGTGGATTTTTCCTCCAGAAATTTGTCCAATCCCCTTTTAAAGATATCTAGGCCAGATGCCATCACCACTGTTTGACTGCCCCCCCTCACTCTATTGGCACTGCTGCATCACACAGGCTGGTGGGGAATAGGATTGAACCATGAATAACAATTGCAGGGGAGCAATGGCAGGAGGGTACTATCTCTTCCCGGAGGCAGGCAGTGGGTTTATGTGGGGAACACGATGCCGGATTAGGTGGGCATTTGATCAGATTTGGCAGACTTTTTTGTTATATTTTCTTCTTCTTCCATACAGACGGATCAGGTATAAAAAAGTGAAAAGACAGTCCCCTGCCCCAAGGAGCTTACAATCTAGACACTGACAAACGAGAGACAAATGGGGGAGGGCGGAACATGGAGAGGAATGGAGGCAGAGGTAAACAGGCGTAGTGTATGCAATTGTTCCTGTTGCATGTACTTAAAAATTGCATGCATTTAAACTGACAGTAGGATACGAGAAGCAATGTAGTACCAAAGGCTTCCTGGCCTCTGCATGCCATGCTTGTATTCCATTTGGTTTTGCCTTCAGTGTTCTATTTTGCAGTAATCAAGGGGCTCCCTTTGGTATTCATTAATGACTCTTGAATGGGACCAGCTATTCAGGATGCAATGTTCCCTGCATTATCTAGCCACTGAGTGCTACAGGCCAAGCCAGAAATCCGTTGGAGCAGAGTGCAGAGCCCTCTTTAGAAGTCCAGCTGATAAGAGTGGAGTTTAATTGCTTCTTCAATCTTATTGAACTTCAGAGGAACAAAAAGGAAAGGATTAAAGAGTATACATTGACTGTAATTAAGTACGTCTTTGAGCTTTTCGCCCGTTGGTTTTGCCCTTGCTGTTGGTTGGAGTCTACCTGTGTGTGTATTTTTATTGATGTTAGTAATATGTGATCAGGAGGCACTTGAGTTACTACTCTGAAATAACATTGTGCCACATTTGTGTGAGACTGTGACATTTGCCATGTTGTGCATAAAAATGTCCCTGAAAACATTCACCTCTGATGCTTTTTCAAACCTGTTCACAACCACAATTCTGTATTGAGGAGAAGGAAGGATGGAAAACACCTTCCCATTGTTGAAATTTGGAAGCAATTCTGCCTTCAGAACTCTGGAGGGCAGTGTAATCACCTGAGATGTCAAGCTTGGGTCATCCTTCCTCCCCTCCCCCCCCCCTTGGAGCCAACCCACCCTCCTTTCACTAAGTCTGTTGCTTGAGATCTTTCTGGTCACCATAGGATCAGCAAAAAAAAAAAAAAAAAAAAAAGGTAAGCAAGCACATAGAGACACATAGCAGACTGGGCTGGCGGGCCAATAAAGTTCTGAAACGTGAGTCAACGATTAAAGACTCATTTTTTTCAGAAAAGACATGAGTCATGAGTCAGTTCCAGGTTCAAAAGAAACACATAACTTGAGTCTGTACAAGTCACGAAAAGCACGTGTTTCCATGACTCTAGTCCAAGTTGTCGGAGTTGCGGCCATCTCAGCTGATTACTCTGCTTTCCCCCTTCCCTTCCAAAACCCACTGCCTTGCCACACTGCACTGGCAGTTTCAATGTCCGCCCATCCATTTGCATCCATTGAAAGTAACATACAGTTGTGTTTCCAAGTGTGGATGCCATTAGGGCCAGACTGGACATAAGGCTGACTGAAGTGTCTGCTTTGAGGGAGTGATGAACTGATGAGAGGATGTCCTGCACCTCACATCTTTCTGCTGCCTCCCCCCCCCCCCACAGGTCATCTGCTCACCCAGCCACTTCAATCAGCCTCCCTTTCTTTTCTCACTCATGGCAATGGCAGCCCACCTCCTCCTCTAGAGCAGGGGTGTCCAAACTTTTTGGCAGGAGGGCCACATCATCTCTCTGACACCTTGTCAGGGGCCAGGAATAAAAAAGAATTAATTTACATTTTCAAATTTGGATAAATTTACATACATCTACATAAATGAATATATTAGAGATGGAACTTATATGAATGAATGAACGTTCTTGCATTAGCTCAAGGCCTTTTAAAGGCCTTACACAAAGCAAGACCAGCCTTTCCTTCGTTGCAGCTGCAGCTGCATCACAGCTGTGAAAAAGCAAACAGTGGAAGGAGCCCTCATCCCACAGCTCATGAGAGAGGTTGAACAGTCACCCTTACACTGAGAGCACAGGGCCAGTGCAGGCTGCAGCAAGTCTCTGGTGGGCCAGAGGCTCATTGGAGATTGGGGGCTCCTTGTGGGCCGGATTGGGAGTCCTCGAGGGCTGCCAGTGGCCCCCAGACTGGGGTTTGGGCACCCCTGCTCTATAGCCACTGCTGCAAGCAATTGCGTTGATGGATGGAAGGTCTGAAGGTAAGACAAAGGAGGGGTGTGGACAGGCTCTAGATCACTTCACTGTGTTCTGTTCTGGAGAGGACCATGGCCAACTAGGAGTGAACTATGGACAACATGACCACAGGCTCAATGCACTGGTGCAGTAAATGTCCCAGTAAAAAAACTATGCTGGTTTCAGGTGTTGGGGGCATTCAGCCCATGATGAATGTCTTCTTGGAGAGGCAGACCACTCTGATAGAGGCCTACCTGTCCAGGCATGAACTTCCACAACCTGAGAGGGGGAGAAGTACTAAGGAGGTTGCATCACTGAGGGGCTGTGCAACAACCCATGTGAGATCCCATTTGCCAACCCTGTTTAACATGCATTTGTAAACATCGGCTGTTGTAATTATCTGAAGTTGCATTGAAACACAGTAAACATGCTATGTACGATTTATCTTGGAATGTTATGAACAGGTAACATGGCAGTTAACAGTTTTAAAAATAAAGCTTTTCATGTTCCAAAAATCCTATCTTACCTCTTTATTTGAGCCACTGATGAATCCAGGCCTTCACTACTGATGTAGCTGCAGGGAGTGCCTCTGATTTTTTTGGCAGAAATCGTACATATCCGGCAGCCCCACCCACGCAGCTGGTCAACACACTGGCCCCCTTCCATTTGGGTAGGTCATCCTGGGTGACCAATGATCAGTTGTCTTGGGGAGAACCCTGCTTTTGTGGTCAGAGAACAGAACGTGGGAAAATAATTTCCCCCCCTAAATTTGGACTGGCTGATTGTGAACCATGCCTGTGGTTAGATGGATTTGCCAAACGGAGCCCAGGCAATCAAAGTAATTTTCCACCCACAGACACACCAGCTATTGTGGAGAACAAAATACATCCAGGTGTTAATTATTTGCCCAAGGAGATATTTTAAGTTATTTTAAGAAAAAAATTTTTTTGCAAGGCATTTTGGGACTTAGTTTTTCCTTCAAACCATTAATTTTTAAAAACCTCAAATGTGGAATGTGTGGTATTCCCCCCACTTTCCTCCCTTTGCCCATGTTCCCCATTCCCCCTTGAAAAAATGGTCTCAGTTTTGTTACACTCCCTAGAATGTAAGCATGGAGAGAGACACAGGGGCATTCTTGACCCGGAATGCCACTTGATGCCATCTCGGGTCCACCACGTCTGCACTACAAAGGCAAAACCAAACCAAAACCTTTACCATTCTCCTTGCATGCTGCTATGAAACTGGATGTGCAGGACTTCCAGTTCACTAACAGGGACAGTAAACTGTCCCTGTAAAGCATGGCTCTCCAAACCCCGGCCCAGGGGCCAGATCTGGCCCGTGGCCAGCCTCTTGTCTCCTGAAAGCCTCTGGCCCGCTTGGCCGATCATGACTGAACTGTGCTCTGGTTGCGTCTGGAGGGTGTTTTGAGGGCCAGAGAGGTTGAATGAATGCGCCCATTCATTCATTTATTCACTCATCTAAGTTCCATCTCTAATTTATTTATATAAATTTTATATTTAAATTTTTTTCGGCCCTCAGCAGGGTGCCAGATATTTGATGTGGCCCTCTGGCCCAAATGTTTGGAGACCGCTCTAAAGGAAAGTGGAAGTCCCAAACCTCCCGGTGTCATGGCAACACACAAGGAGCTCGGTAAGGAAGAGAATGAGCTGCTTCCTGCTTGGGTGAGCGGGAGGCAGATAAGTGTGGCTTGCATTGGCAGCAGGATGGAGGGAGGTAGTGGCAGCAGATTTGGGGTGAAAGGTGTGGCAAATCCACTGCCCCCTCAGGCCCTTCAGAATCTGCCAGTGATGCAACCCACATTGGGTGGCTGCATGGATGGGCTGGCACTGGCAGGCTGCTCTTCCTCTGAAATTAATTCTGCATTTGCTGCACATGCAGTGATTGTCCTCTCCTGTTGCCTTTGGACTCTCTTTCCTGGGTCTCACCAGGGTAGGTCATCTTGAGTCACCATCAGTCACCATAAATCAATTTTTGGGGAATCTCCTTGCTCAGAAGCAGGATGGGAGTGGAATTTTTTGAGACTCCCCATTGGGGGGGGGGGCAACCCTGCTTGCTTGGTTAAACAGCAGAACTGCATGTGGGTGAAAAACTCCCCTGTTGGAACAGTGAATCACAAAGTATGCTTGAACCAGGATATGTTCAGCCCTCAGTAGCTTTGTACTGGCTAGTATGTTATGAGGTGGCTACATAGTGAAGAAGGCACATACAATCACTTCACAGCATGCTGAATTCTGCACATTCTCTCTCTCTCTCTCTCTCTCTGACAATTTGATCATGTGAGTTGCACCATTGTAGATATAGATTCAGTCCTCTAAACCAGGGGTGTCCAAAGTTTTTGGCTGGAGGGCCACATCATCTCTCTGACACTGTGTCGGGGGCCGGGGGAAAAAAAGAATTAATTTACCTTTAAAATTTGAATAAATTTGCATAAGTTTACATAAATGAATATATTAAAGGTGAACTTATATGAATAAATGAAGGTCTTGCAATAGCTCAAGGGCTATAAAAGGCCTTGCACAAAGCAAGGCTGCCTTTCCTTTGCTGCCGCTACTGCATCACAGACTTGAAACAGCAAGCAGTGGAGGGAGCCCTCATCCCACAGCTCACAGGAGAGGTCAAATAGTCACCCTCAGGCTGAGAGTAGTTGCGTCGGGCCAGTGTGGGCTCCAACAAATCTCTGGAAGGCCAGAGGCTCATTGGAGACTGGGGGCTCCCTGAGGGCCACATTGAGAAGCCTTGAGGGTCACATGTAGCCCCAGGGCCAGGTTTTGGGCACACCTGCTCTAAACAGTGGCGTCACTAGGATTTGCGTCACCTGGTGCTGGAGGCCTGCGTGTTACCCCATGCAGTGGGCGGGGCAATGCCTCAGGTGGTGGGCGTGGTGATGTACCATCGCCCTGCCCCCACTGGTTTTTTGGCTGTACCTTTTGTTAGAACACAGATATTTCAATTTGGTTTTTTTCATGGCATTCTGCATGAAATTATGCATTGATTGATATATAACATGATGGTATTATTCCTCCAAATTCTGATTTTAGTGATTTTGAAAACTTATAGAGTCTCACACACACACACCCCTGTGTCAACTTACTAACACCTTATTGCAGCAGTTCTCAAACTTTTAGCACTGGGACCTACTTTTTAGAATGACAGTCTGTCCAGGACCCATTAGAAGTCATGTCATGGCCAGAAATGACATCATCAAGCAAATTAAAATAAATAATTTTAAATAATTAAATTAAAATAAAAGAAATAATTAAGTAAGGGGGAGCCAGTCCTGTTCCACCAAGTGAATCTACTCTGAAGTAAGTCCTATTGTGGTCAATGAGGCTTACCCTCAGGAAAGTGTGGGTAGAATTGCAGCCTGTGAGCCCAATCCTATGCATGCCTACTCTGAAGTAAGTCCCATAGTGGTCAATGGGGCTTACTCTCAGGAAAGTGTGGGTAGAATTGCCGTCTGTGAGCTCAAGCCTATGCATGTCTACTCAGAAGTAAGTCCCATAGTGGTGAATGGAGCTTACTCTGTAGTCTGCCTGCAATAACAACCCCCCCCCCCCCAAAAAAAAAGAATCAGTGAGATTTCCAGCCCTCCCAGTGCCCAGTTTCTATTCTTCTGTTCTTCTATTTCAGGCATATCAAGATAAAGACCCACCTGGCTTTACAAGTGTAAAATAGAAAACTTTCCCCTTACTAGCTAAAGCCTCATTTTTTGTCCTTTTTAGTGAGGGGGGGAGGCTGCCTTCTGGAACATTTGTTGCACTCCAGCTCCATCAGATCTGGACCATTCTGGTGTCATATTCCCTTTTGCCTGGCCTGACCACCAGCCAAGGCACATCTGCCTACTTGCGAGTAAACGTGACTGTGAGGCTGCTTTGCTTTCCATAGGGCTCAATAGACTCGCAGCTGGGAGGGAGGGAGGGACCTCCTTCTCAGGTGTTTTTTTTTTGGGGGGTTGCATTCATTGAATTGGGACCATTCTAGTGTTGTTGGATTCCTCTCAGCCTGCCCTTTCCGAGGGACTATGGCAAGTACGCCTATTCACGAGTAGACGCGCGATGCAGCTCACTTTCTCTTTTCATAGGGCTCCATGCACTTTTTCTTTCTGGTTTTTTGGCCATAACTTTTGAAGGAAAGGAGCGATTTCACCCTGGTTTTTTGCATTGTACTCCGCTGGAAATTCCACATCCAATGATGTATAGCATGATGGGGTAGCCCCTAAAGGTGCAATGTTAGCACATCCTCCCCCAGGGCACGTTACCCCCTGGCGCGTCACCTGGTGCGGTCCGCACCCCCCACACCTCCCTAGCGACACCACTGCCTCTAAAGATACATAATAATGACTGAAGCCCAGTCTGTATATTACCAAAGTGGCTAGAACTACTGCAGTCCTGGTAATGTTTACATAAAAAAATTCATGAACGATGGGAACATTATACAGGAAGACCCGATCACATTTCTGCATCTTCCTGGGGACCACTGATGCAGACTTGCATGCTTGTTATTCAAGCACCAGTGAAGCAGAGTAAGATCCACCCATAAAGAGACAGCAACTTCAGCATTCCAGGAATGTCTGAATAATTTCTGAGTGAATGAAGGTTATTGGTATTTTAATGATTAGTATTTGGTAAAATTAGTCATTTACCAGAAGGGGCTTCAACACAAATCCTTGCAAGAATGACTGGTAGGTGCAAGAAAGGAAGCAGCAAATGGATGCATCAGAGATGAAGGTGCATTGCCTTTTAAGATATGCTGTAGGGGAGAAGAATTCTATATAGGACAGGTACACGCTGGCCCTCCTTTGAAGCTGCCAGTATGCAAAGTGCTAAAGCACGCACAGGCTTTCACCTCTCCCTGCCTTCCTCATATCCCAGAACATTGTTAAGTTATTTTGTGGTGATGCTTCAGATGCAAGAACAAGATGATTGGTGAAAGAGAAGCTCTGAAGGCACCATTAACATGGTAGGCTGAACCTGTTGACAATAAGTCAATGATTGTTTCTGACATGACTCTTAAGAGTAGCAAAAGGACATCTGTAGGATGACTCACATTAATGGAAGAGGAGTATGTATGACTTGAGATTTCGGACAGATGTCAAGTTCAGAAAAGTGTAGTGTAAGGAAGATCATTTTGATCATCAGAGTAGCAGGAGACAACCTGTCAGATTGATGTTGACTTCCTTCTTTTTATTGTTTTGGCAGTTCTGTGGCAAAGGAAGAAAGCACAGAGAGAAAGGAGAAATACCTGGCAGTAACTGTAACACACAGAAAGAGCTGTATAAGGCAGTGCTTCTCACACATTTAGCACCAGGACCCACTTTTTAGAATGGGAATCTGTCAGGACCCACCAGAAGTGATGTCATGACCAGAAGTGACATCTTCAAGCAGGAAAATTTTCAACAATCCCGTACTTACCCAGGAGTAAGTCCCATTTACTATCATTGTTAAAAGAAAATACACAGTAGCTTGTTAAAAGTACAGGTCTGTAACATTTCCCCAAATGCAGTCATATATCATGGTAGCATCAAGTCTAATATCTTAAAAACAAAATATTGAAATGAATGGGGACCCACCTGAAACTGGCTCACAACCCACTTACTGGGTCCCAACCCACAGTTTGAGAAACACTGGTATAGGGGAATGAGCCCATCCTCTCCCCTGTAAGATAGTGAATCTGATGCCAGAATAGGGCATGTTTGGGGTGAGAGCTGATGTAGTGGATAAAGCTGCAATCCTAGACACACTTTCCTGGGAGCAAGCCCCATTAAGAACAATGGGACTTACTTCTGAAAAGGCAGGCAGAGGATTGTGCTGTCAGAGACTGAGAGCCCAATGCTGGGCTCGGTGCACCGGCTTACTGTCGGCACGCACATAAAGCACGTTTGCGAGCCCTAATGCCAGGCCAGCGCCTGTGCTAGCCCAGCCCTGGCTGGAGCTGGCAGAGGGTGGGGAGAGGTTGGGGAGGAAGTGTGATGGAGAGGTGGGAGGCGGGGAGAGGGCAGGGGGAGGTGTGTTAGGGGGAGGGAGGGAGGTGGGACAGGTGGAGCTCTGCTCCACCAGATCCTAAGCATTCGTGCAGGGCTTGCCGTCCAACACAAATGCTCCTCCCTCACTGCCGACCTTTTGGTTGGCGGTGAAACGAGTAGCCCCATTGTGGGGCTACTTCCCTTACCCAGGGGAAGGGGATGAAAGTTCCTTTCTCCTGAGGTGCTGCCAGTGGCTGCTCGAGGCACGCAGGATGCGGCGGTAGCCATTTTCGGTGCCACCACAGCCACGTGCCACAGGAGCTCAGGATTGGGCTGCCCATTGAGAATTAAGATTTTCCCCAATCGTATTTCACCTCAATCAGGGACTCACTAGATAGCCTTAGGCAAGCCACTCCCTCTGAGCCTCCGCTTCCTCAGCTCCAATATGGGGGGTACTACTCACCTTTACAAGGTTGTTGTAAGGATTGCATCACAATAATACATGTGAAGGGCTCAGAGCACTCAAAAAGCACTATATAAATGCTAAGTTAGGGCAGCAATATTTTGCAGTTACACGGAAGTCAAAGTATTACCAGCTTAGAAAGTGTCAGGGGACAGGAGCCCTGACCCTGCTATATAGCCCAAAGCGATCTCCCTTTTCAAGAGTGATGAATTGGTTTGGATTGCTTGAGTTCTGATCTTGGAAAATCCCAGAACTGTATCTTTTTATCTTGATCCAAGATTAAATCAGTCCAAAATGTCTCTTTAATGGGTTTTGGGAAGGGGGGTGTGAGGTAAGGAAAGGAAAGAATCCATTATCCTCAACCTCTCATTTCATCTCCAGCTGTTCAAATAACAGAGGTCCATTAAATGGAATGAAGAGCCTGCAGATCTGACTGCTTGGCTCCGAGAGACACGGTCTGCATCCTGGCCCAGCAGCGTGAGAAACTTTCCAGTGAGAGGCAAATCTTATCTAACAAGAACTGCCTTCCAGGAGCCGCTTGTTTCAAGGCTTTCATCACTTGTTGATGTTTTTGTAATGTACTTCTAGGACAATATTGGGAAGAATGGGATCTAGTATTTTGGTTGTTAAAAAAGAGAGAGCAACCAGTGGACTGAGAGGCCAAGTAATGGTCATTTTTTAAAAAGAAGAAAAATGCTGCTAGATACATGAGCTGCCAGGGGTGAGAAACCTTCAGTCAATTCCCCTCAGTTCAGTGTCACCTCCCGCCTATGCTTCACTATGCTGCCCCTTACTTTCTATATCCTGCCCCTCAGGAGCAACCACTGAGACAGTCCACTAGGTAAAATGGTTGGTGACTGCTGTGTGTGATGGAGAAAGGAGGGCAATTGCACCCATTACCAGCTGTCATAGCTGCTATTTGTTTTTGCTGTTCATTGGCTCTCTTGCCTCTGCCCCGAACACAATCATTAACAGGACCATGGGCAATATTATTAGCCTCAGAGGTGACAGTGACTAACAAGACTCTTGGAGAAGTCCATGGGAGTCATAAATTGATCTATTGGTTGACTAGTAAGCAGATGTTAGGAGCACAGGAAGCTGCCTGATACTAACTCAGACCATTCGCCAATCTGTCTCAGTACAGTAATGCCTTGGATAACGCAACTTCCTTTAGCAGTGAATTGTTACAGAGCTCCTTGACCCAGCACAAGAGAAAGCCACTCTCCCCAATAGGAGCACTGCATTCTGGACCCATCAGTGGCCTTTCCCCCTGCCTGTTAGGTCAACAATAGTGTTGATTCACATAGCGTTTGACTTTCAGGAAATGTATTCCTCACGCTCTTGGACTGACAAGCTGCAGTTTCCCTCCCTGCCACTGCCAGGAGGGCGCTGTGGAGCAGCAAGGCTCAGGCCAGTCATTCCCAGTGGAGCAGGATGTCAGATTCTGCAGACTGCCCATGGGGGCCCTGGTTCAAACCACCCCTCCATCTTACCCAGATGATACATACTTTCAAGACCTGTTTCAACAGTGTTTGGCGTTACGGTGCAACTAAAAGGTCAGCCTGTGTCAGCAAACAAAATGTCTTGATTCTTGAAGCCTATCTGAAGCCCTCTGTTGCTACAGCTTCTGCAGTCTGTTGTTTTGTTTTTTTTAAGGATGTCTGCATTCAATGACACTATGTCTAGCTCTCATCAAAACAACTGTAATGAAAAAGCAAACCTCACCGTCCGTCGTCCGATTCACACGTCCTTTAGGATTTGCTAATATTGCAATGAGTCAAGCCATAACTCCAGTGCCTCCGCTGCAGTGTTTTATGGCTGTACTGACCTGGTGATGTCACACAAGCATCGAGATGAGGTGTGGGGTGAGCAGCATGCCATCTCCTAGGAAACGGCAAAGTGAGATGGGAGATGGGAGTGTATGGCCAGAAACCAGCAGCAGGGAGCTGGGAGGGGAAAGGAGCTATGTGGGAGTTCTCAAAGCAGAATTTCAGTGGCCCGTAGAGGACATGTGGCTTATTAGTCTACTTGCCAAACTTTTTTAACCTGACCTCCTACTTTACCCCAAACCAAATATATCCACATTCTGCTTTGCAGACAGGATGCAGTTGCCAATAAGCTCTGACATTGCAGTGAACCACACTCCATGGAAAGATCAACAAATCAGCACAGGAAGAGCCATACTCGTTGACGGCAAGGCAATCGAAAGTGCATATGTAAATACCTTTCCACTATGACTTCCACTTGAACTTCCTTGAATCCTGCAATATAATCCAAAGAATGTGGCACTCTCTGCTATCTCGATGCTTAGAGATCTCTGTAGTAGAATGTTGACATGTTGATACCAGTGAAGTCAAGAGCATATCGCAGACGGTGGCTACTGCTTCATGTTGATGTGGATGTGTGTCTCTGCTTCTGCCTTTACAAGCAGGCTTTGGGGAAGGCAAAACAATCAAGTAGCTGATGAGAGATGAGTGTAGTGTTCATCAACCCCACAATATATGTTCAGTCTCATCACAGATTTTGGCTGCAATCCTAACCACACTTTCCTGAGAGTAAGCCCCACTGAACACAATAGGACTTACTTCTGAGTAGACCTGGTTAGGATTGCGCCCTTTGTTGCGTACATTATTCCATACTACAAATTTCAGGCAAAACATTTATATCTCATTTGTGCCTATGCAGATTAAGTTTGCCATCCCAGACGCACCAACTAGGCAGTAAGGTTTGCTGATTTATGATGAGGATCATGGTATATATATATATATATATATATATATATATATATATATATGTACTGCTTGCTTTTCAAGAAAAAGTTCTCAAAGCAGTTATTTAGGATCAGATGGGCACTGCTTCTTAAACTGCTTTCAGAAGATAGAGTCACAACTGATCCACGCAGTTTCCATATGGAGGAGGTTGTACCATATGGAGTGGAATGACACCACTTTACCATCAAGAGGGTACCACCTAAAGGCATCCTTTGGCTGGCTACTGTGGGTCCGCGACACAGTTTTTGGTGGTTCATGAAACTGATAGGGCAGATGAGACTATGTGCAACAAGGGTTAAATAAGCTGTTATGGGGGGCGGGGGAGAGTACTGCTGCCCAATCACCATTATAGCCACATCCCGTGACATTTATAAATCAGGCAGTAGCCTGTAGCACCTCTAAAATGTTTGGAAACCACTGGCCTAAGATATATCAGGGTCCAAGCCATTTAGGGCTTGATAGGTCAAACCCATCACCTTGAAATGGCATCTGCAAGGCCATAAGCAGCCAGTGCAGATGCTAAAGCAGGAAGCTGTCTTCTATGGCTAGGATGACTTCTATCAACATAATATAACTGCTGTCAGGAATGGTGGTGTATATGAGGCCCCAAATAAGGCTGTCTCACTACTGAAGAACCTTTAGTCTAACTAGGCAAGAGAAGTAATAAATAAACCCACAGGGAAGGGATGCAAAGGCAGCTTTCTTGACCTCCATTGAGTTCCAGCTGCAGAATGAATGAAATACAGTCTGGACTGAGAAGAAAAAGTTTGTCCTAGAAGCTCTGTGGCAAGGAATGATAAATAAGACGTTAAATATAGAACCAGGTAATTTGTCGGAAATAAAAGCAACAGTGGCTCATCGTAGACATGAAGAGAAAAAAAGATGCTCTTTGTAGGAATTTTGGGGTCACTAGAAATCTAGCACAACCTTGCCCCTATTTACAAAATGTAATGGGAAATGCCTATCAAAAATAACAACCTTTTATAACACAGGTTATAACAACCCAGTTTCACAATGCAAATGAGAGCTTGTATAATGTGGTGTTTCAGAGTGTGACCTACAAGACAGGAAGCCTCTGGTCAGGACAGTCTATGACCTCCTTAGGCACTGTGCCAGTACTGCCCCCCTGGCAGCATGCCAGACACCTCTCCTCTTCCTCCCCCTCCCTTTGTGAGATGCTCTAGCACACACCACTCTCCACTTTCTCTCCACTTCTCTTCTGTTCCATTCCCTTCTTCCTTTTCAAATCCAGGAAGTAGGGGAGAAGGAGTGGTGGAGGCAGATGAGCGGATGAAACAGCAAGCATCCCCAGCCAAAATGCCACCTCATGGGCAGGTTGGCTCTGTCTCTAGTTGAATACCTGCTTCAGGTACAAACTGATTATAGTCCCAATCCTATATCCTTTGCTCCTCCCCCCTCCCACTGATGCAGCCGTGTCAAGGTGGCTTGAGATGCATCCTGCAAGAGTGGGGGATGCCATCATGCTACAGTTGAGGGAAGTAAGGTAAAGTTTTACTGATCCTATTCTGCTGTGGCATGGTCTCCTATGGGTTTCAGATCTGCGCCAGCTCTTTAGCTGGCAGAAGGCGACGAAGGGGTTGTCCTGGCTGCTATCAGAGGGGATAGCATCTGGCACAAATTGCCTGTATTAGGTGTACCCCCTCTAGCCTCTGTCATACTCCCAGCCCACCCCCTGTTCTGCCTCTTTTGATCGCCCCCGGCCCTGTTCCACATCCTGCCAACCTACCTGAGTCGGCAGGCGCTCCTGCCCCTGCTGTTGTCCACTTGGCCTCTGTAGCAAGGAGGTAGAAGCACTCAGTTCTGTGCACTGTTGGCAGGCCATTTATGATAGCCGTGCAGCACATCTTGCTGCCAGAGCACGAGTTCTGGAAGCCATGATGGGGGATAGGATTGGGCCGTAAGGTTGTAAGCCTAGACATATTTACTTGGAAACAAGTTCTATTAAAATCAGTGGAGATAATAATAAAACTTTATTTTTATCCCGCCCTTCTCCCAAAAAGGGACCCACTTCTGAAAAGAAATGCACATAATGGTGCTGCATGTAGTATTAGCTCACCATCTGCAAGATGAGGACCACAGCACTGACCTACCTTACAGGATTGTGAGGGTTATTGAGATAATGTGTGAAATGCTCAAAGCACTCTCTAGAGGTTACTGACCAGTGGCATCACTGGGGGCATGGAGCGTACGGGATGCACCAGGTGATGTGCACGGGGAGGGGGGTGACACAACTTGGGGGGTGACCAAAGTTTTTAAAATCTTGGTATTTTTGAATAATACCATTGCGTTATATATCATTTGATGTGCAATTGCAATTGCATGCAGAATGCAATTCAACAAACTGCACTGAAATATCTGTCTTCTATAAAGTTATAGCCATGAAACCAGCAGGGACAGGACAATAGTACATCACCGCACCCACTGCCCAGGGTGTTGCCCTGCCCGCTGCATGGTTAGAGATCTGTCCTGGGGGTGACATGCTGGCCTCCTGCACCGGGTGATGCAAACCTGGGTGATCCCATTTTTACTGACGATCCTGTCCTATGCACTTTAACTTTGGAGTAAACCTTGCAAGACTCAGTGGGCCTTAGAGTGAATATGCACAAGGTTGGGTTGTAAGTATTATAATCACAACAGTGATGAAAGCAAGCTGGTGAGCATTTATCTGTTTCAAAATAGACCAGCACACATCAAGAAATAATTGGGAGCAACATGACTGTATCACTGTGGGCAAGCGTTCTTCTTGATAGGACTACTCCTTCTCTGGTCTTCCAAGTCTTATCTCCAAGAAGAAACTTGGGTCATGCCTACAAATGATATACCTGGGAATTAAAGTTTATAACCTTATTGTATGCAAAGTATATAATGAACTGAATAGTGGTTTTGGATTGCTGAGTCATTACAACACAGTTTACACTGCATCCTGCTGTGGGGTCAATGAGTGTTATGTGCATGGAGCACTAAAACCATCTTGTCCAACCTAGAAAATGTTAGGGACGCCACAGTCCTTCATTGGAATTAAGCACATAATTAAGCATTTAATTCCCAACTGGATTGCACATTCTGTGATTAGGCTACTATCTGTCTGAAGTGCCTGGAAATATTTACATTGATAACCAAATTCGCTTTCCTCATTGCTGCATAATAGGTATCTTTTCTATTCTGCCTGATTAAACACCAGTCCTTTAGCAAATTGAGCACTATGTCAACTACTTATTTACCTGGCACTTTTTCTAATTAGCTCTAAATCTTTTGTGCATTTATCCTCACGACAGCCCTGTGAGGTAGACGGCTAATTATTTACAGGGGGAAAGAGGTTAGGAGAAGGCGGCTTTCCTAAGTCCTCACAATGAATCCGTAGTGCAATCCATCCTTATGGTGGCTCTCATATGAGTGCCTCGTAAGTTCACAGAGATGGCTGCCAGGCTTCTGGCTGGGTAGTACTCACACACTGATGCTGTTTGTGCATGCTTCAAAATGGGGGGGGGGTGCGAGAAAGTGGTACTATGTACAGCCACTGTGGTTAAAGTCGCTGTGACAGGCCTCTTTCCAGGGTCAACCAAAGAGCACTTGATGCCGGAGGTCAGGTGCTACACCCCCCCATTCTTGACGGCACAGCCAGTAGCATAGCTAGAAGAGGGCAAAATGGCACAATCGGAGGCACATTCAGGGCAACTACGGCAATGCTGTTGCTGAACCAGACACATTCTCCTGTGTGTTGTTGTTGAAATGGCTCTGAGGACAAATGGGAGGGGTCACTTACATGGCACATTGTGGCACTTGCAGTACTTATCATTTTGCCCCCCCCCCCAGTTATACCAATGAGCACAGCAGATGCTGCTTCTCCTCCTTGAATTTACAAAAGAAGAGTGGAAGATGAGGTGTGAAGGATAGGAGTGTGGCGGACTAAGCATTGGCATTTGTTTTAAAACTAGGGAGCAGGTGGAGGATGGGAAATAGAGGTGGACATATGGGTTAGTCTGGGTAACCCTGCCGGTCCACTGGCCGAGGCAACCACTTCAGTTTGGCTTGAGAATGGAATGGCCCTGTCTCTTTAGGGCCACTACAACACGCACATTTCGGAAGCTGTGAAAACAGATCTCATGAGGAGGAGGCCAGTTCTCATAAATGGTCTCTGGGAGACTGGAGCATGGCTGTGAGCCTAGTAGCCACTCTCCTGTGCTCCCAGGGCAAGCTGTGGCCCCATTAAATGTGGGGTCATTCTATGGTATCCAGCTCTCCCAAATCCATCAGCCACTTGGACCACATTGGATCATATGAGCCCTCAAGTGATTCTATAAAATCACTCTTTTGATTTTTGCACATTCGCTATGGCAACAGATGTCCACTGTAATGCTCACCAGTAGCCATCGTTTACATGCTATCAACCACATTTGCAGAGCTCTGCAAATGTACTTATTTATTGTAAATAAACACAATTTAGCTGGGAAGCTTTCCAGCCAGCAGTTCTTGTATGCATGGGGCTCTGGAACAACAGATGTTGCTTCAAAGTGGCAATTTCAAAGAGGTTTCAGTAAGAACTACCCAAACACACTACTGTAGGTGTCCTAGCTGGCTGATCACAGCACAGACTCTATCAGTAATGTCACATCTAGAATGTAATATATCTGGGAAGTCTGAAGAAGTAAATATTATTAAGAACCTCTTGCAGGCAAAGAAAAAAAAATATTTTGCATCATTATTTCTCCCTTGTTAATGAGAGACTAATGAGCCACAGACTTGTTACCTGGAAGGAATATCATTTGCATTGATTAAGCAACTCATGGAGAAGGCACAGGAATATACATAGACTGGAAAGAAACCATTCCACAAAGAGCAGGAAGTTTTGGAATATCTCAAACGTTAAAAACTGCTCAAACTGCTCAGGCTGTTAGGTCTTAAATAGGTTGGTGGGGTTGCTTTCAATGATAAAAGGAAGAGACGGCAAATCAAATTTATCCCTTCGTATTTACTCCTTATCTACAAGAATGTCAGGCCTGGGACATGGGGAACCCCTGGGGTCACAGGAGGCAGCGGCAGGGCACCTCGGGGTCTGGCCTCAGCAATGTCAGCCCAGCCCAAGTGGCCAAGGGGGGTTACATCACCCAGGTCCTTCACCTCACAGTCTGGGACTCTCCTAGTCCCAGGCTGCTTTGGCTCATGGGCTAGCCAGCAGGGCCTAGGAGAGGGGGGTAAAGGGGGTAATATGTACCCAGACCCAGGGTCAGGAAGGGGGCCCAGGAGTCAAAGAAGGGGGCCCTGAAAGTTCCTGGGATCTTACATTTTCCTATCTCACCTAAACTCACTGCCTGCGCATGATGTTGGGGGCACAACCGTGGGCATGCAGTGGCAACCAGGCCCAGAAATACATCCATGACCCTCCTGTGAACTGTCAAATCTTGGTCACTGGTACTGCTATGGTTGGCAACTTTCAGTCTCGAAAGACTATGCTATAAGCCTACAGCACCCGGTATTCCCAGGCGGTCTCCCATCCAAGTACTAACCAGGCCTGACCCTGCTTAGCTTCCAAGATCAGATGAGATTGGGCATGTGCAGGATAACAGTTGGTATGTGGCAGTGACTATTGATATCTGAGCAAGCATCTTCTCTTGGCCACTGCTTCACAGCAGCAGAAGAGCACAATGTAGGTTAAAATGGGACACATAAAGGCTCATCTTACTTCGGTGCTTCAAGACCGAATAGTAAATTCCTGTCTATCTTCTCTTCTTGCAGATTCTAATTGAAGCATCTCCTGCTTAGCCTGTTAATGAGAAGTTAATTAAGAAACTTTATTGATTTTTTTTAGCCTACCCCATTCCAAGTTCTTTGAGCGGGTAGTGATATTAAAATCAGAATTCAATGAAACCTATAAATAAAATACCAGTTAAACCAGTAACATGCAATATCAGATTTCAAATCAGTCTGTCTTTGTTTTACCCCTGTAATTAAAAGACAGGTCCAATAAATATCTGAGAGGTGGTAGCCAACATTTGACAGTATCCAGTGGCTGAAGAGAAATATTAGTCAGTGGTTGGCAATGTAGCAGGTTGTATCTGACAGCTGAGATTAAGCAGTACTTAGTAGATTTTGCACTAATTTCATTCATTAATTTGAACTGAAGTTTGAATAGGTAACAAGAATTCAGAGCAACTGAACTGTAGCTTTTGATTCTGGGAATCAAATGAAGAATGTTGGTAGTTGGTGGTTATATTTGGATGTCAGAATCCAAACTGCAAAACATGGAATGATGGCAGGTTTTGAATGTGTCTTGCAAGTTCATTTTGGGTCAAGTCTTTATATGTACAGTTTCAGGATTCATACTGGGGCAGCTCCTTTGTTACCTTTCCTGGTCCAGAGGAGGAAGAGAAGCCCAGATCAGGCTGCTTGGGTCATCAGGATGCAGAATAAAGATATAGAAAAATTACCACAATAATGTAAATCAGCATTTAGCATTTGGACAAATTTGGTTAATTTTACAAATAAATCCAAAAAATAAGTCCATCTATTTTTCCAGCCTAATTTTTTCCCCATGATATTTCCTTATTTCCATAATTTGATGTTGCTTTTCAGTGCAGGCCTATGCATATTTATTCAGAACAAAGTTCCACTGAGTTCAGTGGGGCTTACTTCCAGGTAAGCGTATGGAGGATTGCATCTTGGTCATCAAGGCTGCAAAATCTCAGAGTTTATTCATCCATTCCTCCACATTTGGTAAAGCAGGTTGAAGGACCAATTGTCCAGGTGTCCTCTGCAACTGTATTTTGTGCCTGTATTTTGACAATCTTGCTGAAATTTTGTTAGATTTGTATACCATATTTCAAGAAAAATAGTTGTGTGAGGTTGCGTGCAAAATTATTTTAATTCAAAGGTTTTGGGAAGGGGGAATTTTTTCCCTAGCCCTCTCCAACTCCAGTTTTCAGCAACACAAAGGCCAAGCTTCCATACAGCACAAATTCATGAGCAAGAGAAGTGCCTCTTTTCTTTCAAAACTGGGGTGGGTGGGTGGGAGAGAATCCTGGTTGGAATTGGGGCATACAGGGATGAAGAGGTCCATTCTTTTCTGCATGCCATTTTCATTCAGAAAACTGCCCTCCTGATACTGCAATTTCTTCCAGAAGCAGCAATTTCCACAAATTGCCACTTCTGGACCAAACTGCAGTGTCAAGGGTGCAGTTTTCTGAAAGAAAATGGCATGCAAGGAAAGAATGATTTTCCCCTTCCCCACATGCCCTGGTTCTGATCAGGATTTCCCTGCAACCCACACTACTAGCTTTAAGAGCCCTTCTGGTTGGAAGTGCACTTCATGCCATTGATGCCTGACAACCCTTTTATTTCTCTTCAGCTCAAACCAAATGTGCAGCTATTCCATGGGAAAATACATCCATCAGGCACATTCATGAGTTTCAACACATGTACAATTTCCATCCACTTGAGACTCACAGTTCAGGGTTTTCTTCAAGGCCAAACTGGTCCTAGTCCCCCCTCCAGGACTACCCATCTTCCTTTGGTTGACTTCCTGTGTCTGCATGTTTCCCAGCAGCACTTGCCAGCCGAAAGAATGTGAGAACTTCTCCCTAAGGGTTTTTCCTCCTGAGGGCAGTAAATGACCTGCTCTTGTCATTCACAGCAAGATTCATGTGCACAACAATACCCTGCACATGCCTGATCTCATCTGATCTCAGAAGCTAAGCAGGGTCAGGCCTGGTTAGTACTTGGATGGGAGACCACCTGGGAATACCAGGTGCTGTAGGCTTATACCATAGTCTTCTGAGACTGAAGGTTGCCAACCCAAATTTTTAAAATCTTGTTATTTTTGAATACCACCATAATGTTATAGATCAATCCATGAGAACTTTCATGCTGAACACAATGAAATAAACCGTGTTGAAATATCTCCATTCTATCAAAAGTTATAGCCACAACACCAGCAGCAGGTGCAGAGTGACTGTACATTACCACAACCATTGCATAGGAAGATGTCCATCATAGGGGTGACATGCAGTTCTCCTGCACTGGGTGATGCAAACCCTAGTGACATCATCGTCCCCCATACTCATTCACACCCACACTCAGACAAGCCGACAAAGTTATTTTAATGCCAACTTTTCCTGTTTCACTCTAATTCACACCCTGCCACTATGCAACTTACAGTTGGGGCTGGACCGATGGCAAGAGGCCACCACAGATCTCACAGGCCTTGAGGAAGATAACACTTTTGATTTATCAGAGCAATCAGCACCCACTCTTGCTAGGTGACTTGGGAGAAGCCTTACCTGGCTTTCTTTTGGAAAATTCCATGAGTGGCTGCACAGATATATGAACCTGTGAACAAGAGCCACATGCTGGAAGCTTCCTGACTTGTAAACAAATTTATCCAAGACACAAAAGAAGGGTCCCCAACTTGAGCTGTCCTCATCAACTCCATGGCTAAATTCCATCAAGGAGCCAACTGCTAATTGAGCCATTGGTCTCCAGGGCTAGCTACCACACCATTGATAGAGTATATAACAATTGAAGCACCCACTTGGGGTTGGAGATGAGCAATTTGAGGCCATCAAGTTACAAAAGAGGGTTCCTTGAGGAGTCCATACCATTGCGTCTTTTGTTGTTCCCCTCCTGTCTGCTTTGTTTTTCAGCCATAACAACTGCTGCTCCTTATGAATTAACTTGCTTGATGCGAGTGCCACCTTTCTCATCTATCACAGATGATGCCCTGTTTGCCAAGTGATCCCAGTTCAGCATTGGTCTCCTTTGGTCAAACTCAAAAGGTATTGTGGTAGGTTCGAACTGCAGTTGGTTGATGCCCAGGCTCTTGGTCTACATGTTGAGGTCAAACAATAGAGTGAGATGCAGGTTTTGGAACCGCTTCTCCCCTCCCACCCCACCCAGGTCTGCATCAGCTGTGCTGCATGGAGGTTAACAACCTATGATTATCAAGTGCAGGGCAGCAAGCTCCACCTGTTCCATCATTTCCCTGATGTACATTCAGCATGCCCTGTGAGGCTTCCAAGCAATTAAATTATGCTGTTAGGTACTAAATACAATATGCAGCACATGGTGATGTAAAGTTATGGAATTTGGGGATTTTTTTAATGAGCTCAGGTGCTATACAAAGGACTGTTTTGGGGGGCTTTCCCTCTTGCCCATAAAATTATATGACTTGGAATCAGGGCTTTTATATAGCCATTCTAGTTAAAGAGAGGGAAAGGGGGGAGAGTGGGGCTGGGGGGGGAGGCACAACACAGCAATAACAATGCTCAGGTCCAGTAAAATTAAATGCAGGTTTCTTCATAAATCCATGGTTTGAGCAGATGTGCCGCACATGTTGGCAATCCAGAATATGTCACTGGAACGCAAAACATAGACATGAACCTGTTCCTAGAGATGAAAAAAATCTGCTCACAGCGAGAGGCTGACCCTGCTCTTTAAACAAAGATCAAGACTACACTGCCTATTGTGTTTCTGGCATGTGTTTACGCTCTAGGCTGGGGGGGTGCTAGGGCAACTGAAGGAAAGGCTCAATGAAAGAACAACTTGCACAGATCACAAAAGGAGCAATGGCACGCCGGGTGCGAGGAATGTTTCAGGCAAAAGGTGACTCCACCACCGCAACCATCAAGAGCCCAATTAAACTGGGTCACTGAGAGTGCGCCAGATTTCTCATCTGTATTTTTAGATATGTGCGGTCACTTGCCCTCTAGCTAAAATCTTGTTGAGAAACAGAACTGCACTGCACAATGGAGGACAGGTTCTAAGGAGCAGGCTTCTTTCAACACATAACATGCACCCTGTAGGCGCTTGCAACCTATGTTCCCTTCACATGCTGCATAAATATCTTCCTTTGGAAGCTGGAGGGGTGGCCTGTTGAACTGAACTGAAGGCTGCCATATTTGTTCTTCCAACAGAAAAAGTCTTTATGTATAGGCTAGTAGGTGTCTAGAGAGGTTTGGTGTGGGAGTTATTTTGTATGTGCATATCCTCAATGATCTCATGTATTTGCAGAGCTCTTGTCTTGCTTCATTTCACTTTCCAGAGGGGATGTCAGAAGCTTTGGATAAGAATGCAACGTGCTCTCCTTCTGATCCAGCAAAAAGATTCCCCCTCCAGGTAAGGGCAAAGGTTGTTTGCTTATGAACATAGGGCTTCTGAATCTCTACCTGCTCCTGCCAAGGAGAGTGTCAGAAGAGCTAATTCCCCTCCACTGACAATGACAGGGCTTGCATGAGCACAGCTGAGTCAACCATCTTCCTTCATCTTGAGACGGTGTACATGGAGCATTACATTCTCGGGTGGATTACTTGAGGACCACCGAGAAGTTTGGGCTGCCACGATATTTGTGGCAGCAATAGGCTAGAAGGGGAGATCAACATTGTCCTTCAAAAAGTAATGGCTCAGGGCAGGATGATGATGTTGGTGATAACAATAGCAGCAACAACAGTTTTTGCTAGTATATATCAAATAAGATACAGAAATGAAAATAACAAACAAAATGCATATTTAAATTATTTTACCCATTTAACATTAATACAGTCGATCTTTTTACTGTTGTACTATCAAAATGCCAGTTATACGTACGGCAATTAATGGTTGTATCCCATCCTTCCACCAAGGAGATCTAGCAGAGTAGAATCATTTTGTTTTGAGATTGACTAGCACAATCTCACTAGCACATAGGATTGTGCTGTTTTGTGATTACAGCACAATCCTATGCAGATCTACTCAGAAGTAAGTCTCATTGTGTTCAATAAGACTTACTCCCAGGAAAGTGTGCATAAGATTGTAGCCTTAGAGCCGAATCCTGAGCTTGGCACGCCGGCTTACTACTGGAGCGCACTGTTGCAAATGTGCCTTAAGGCACATTTGTGGGCCCTAGCGCAAGGTGTGCGCCGGTGATGATGATGATGATGATGATGATGATGATAAAGGTCTTGCACTCCCAGGGCTGCTAGAGATCTTACATATATGTGTGGGTAGACATTTGCTAGACTCTCCCTAGAAATGGAGTTCAAGGACTGCTCCTTCAAATCTTTACAGTCATTCTATGGCACCCAGAAGGCTGAACTGGAGAACAAGATGTGCAGTTAGGGACTTCAGACAAAAGGCTGAAACTGGGTTCACACTTGATCTGCAGCATGCCAATTATGAGAGAAAATCGGAAAATTTTGTATTTTAATGTGGGAGTATGACGGTGACCTCATACCACAGGTTAGCATTCCAGCTGACAGTTTTCTTTGGCAAAACAGGCAATGGTGCTTACAAAGTTTATTTTTTATGTTTCAAAAACTTTTCACAACCACCAAAATCGGCTCATGACCCACTGGTGGGTCCCAACTCACAGTTTGGGAAACACTGTTGTGGGGCCACTCTCTAATACTCATGGCCTCAAGTTCTCATCCCAAACCTCATATCATAGCTCCCGGAACTGAAATAATGCTCCTACTTGGTGCTGTTGCAACATTAGGAGCAACTGTCTCAGCAACTTCTTTTACCTCAGCTACTTCCCACCTACTCATCTTAATCAATAGACAGTGCAGGTCATATGGAGAGTCTCGGAATACACTGCACTTTCTGTCTCAAGGAAGGAGCAAGATAAGTAGCTACTTCCTCTCACTTCTTCCTTGCATAGTCCCTTTACGTTTAAAGGAATCATGTGAGGAATAAACGAGAGGAAGGGGTCGTGGAGTGGTTCACTTCTTCCTATGCGATTTGTTTGGTGTGGGCAACAATGAGTTGATTCGTTCCCCCTGCTCCTTCCTCATGGACAGGGGATAGTGAAGCAAATGATCCCTTACTTGCTTGCTTTGAATGAATGGGAAGTGGATCAGTGTGGTTCACATCTGCAGTGGGCTGGAGGGAGGCAGTGGTGGTCTCAAGGTAAAGGGCACCCTTGATCCACTGCTCTCCTGCCCCTCTGCTCTCTTGCTGTTGAAGCCGCATGATTTGGCAGGCCCTGAGTGGGGCTGCTTGCTGTTCGAATCCTCCACTCCTGCCTTCAACACTTTCATCCACAAGCACTACCACAGTGCACCTCTTTCCCCGAATCTCACATTCCACCACCATATAAGTGTTCACATGAAACAGTGCATCACATGAAATACTATCTAGTTGTATGTCTCCTACAGAGGATCACAACATGTCAACAGGATCTCCTGATCCCACTATTTCACAATTCTATTTA
This sequence comes from Tiliqua scincoides, assembly GCF_035046505.1. Taxonomy (NCBI): domain Eukaryota; kingdom Metazoa; phylum Chordata; class Lepidosauria; order Squamata; family Scincidae; genus Tiliqua; species Tiliqua scincoides. The sequence continues at coordinate 198,282,871 of NC_089822.1, forward strand.
TTGTTTGATCAGTGCAAGCACCAGATTGCTCCGTGCCCTGGAGGAAAGCCATGCACCGGGCCCCCAATGAGGTGCTGAGTTGCCCCATTTGCACCCTGAGTTGGGGTACTGTACATTCAGGAATCAACCTCTGGGTGGATCTTCTGATGTTGTGTCCTATCTGGCTGAGACCACATTGCTACTCCTGGGCCAAATTTGTACAGGCATCAGGTGTATTGGGGTAAATGGAAGCTGAATGAAAATGTATCCCTCTTATGGATGGTAAGGACTTTTGACTTAACATTCTTGGTGAATCTAACCCCTTATTGCCAAAGCAGGCATAGCTCTTTAATGTGTCTCAGGTACATGATTTTGAAAGCCTCCGATACGACTGTGCTCAGAGTTCCCTCTCAATATTTCTTAGTTGACTCTGTGAGTACATTTTCCATTTGAGAAACAGCGCAAGAAATCATCTCCATTAGCTAATACAGCTTTAAAGTGTTTTTGCAGCTTTGAAACTCGCCAATCATGACACTGTCAATGCCTGAGCGATTGACAAAGCAGAGCTGGCTGTCAGGGCTAAGACTCAGTTTTCTTAAACTGGAAAAATTTAAATGTTCCCAGTGGCCCAGCCATTTGTCCTTTCACATGACTACAAGTCAATATGCTCCCTGGGATATATATTAAGACCAAAAAGTGATGCATTATTATTAATAAATGAATTGAGCTATTTGTTATTTATTATTTAAGCCCTTGATACCAGCAGGCCTGAGTGATACATGAAATATAGGCCAGTAATTTATTTATTAAGGAAAAATAATGATTTCTTGAGGTGCACACTATAGCTCTCTGTGACCCATAGCAGGAGGAGGTTTATCAAATCCAAATACTGATGGCATGTAATTTTACAGCTTTTCAGAGTGCCGTAACTGACAAGCTTTTTAACATAAGTACACTAAGCAAATTATTTATAGAAGTATTCTGGGAATATTTTAGGGTGTTTTATTATAACTTGTGAAAGCTATGCCATTGGTATTGATTTTGCTGTTTTAATATAATTCGAAAGTGAGGGCACGCACACAGTTTCTAAGCGAAACAGCCGAAATGGTGTCCGATATATCTCACCAGAGGCATCTTTGAACTAAACAACAGAGGTTAACAATTACACAACATCGCCCAAATTTAAGGTAATGAATTTCAGCCATTACCTTGGGCACAGTGTTTCTTAACTTACACTGTCAGGCAATACATATTTTTCTCCCCCTTGCATCGCCGTTTCATCCTAATCTGTGTTCTTCTGAATCAGAAGCTTTATTTCTTGCATTTGTATAATGCAATTTACTTTGTATTTATGAAGGCTTAATCCCAAGGAAGGTGTAATCATCATTATCCTTCCTGTGTGCTATTAGAGTAGCGTATTTATGTTTAAAAATGGGACTGCTTTGCTTAGTTTAAATCTAAAAAATGTTCAGTGTGAATAGCTGCTGCATGTGCCATCTCTGTATCAGTCTTGGAGGTCCACTTCTGAAATTACTTTGTTTTTTCATGGGAATGCTCCCACAAGTCACTTCTGTTTGGGAAACAGTAGCTTCGGAAGATATAGCATAGTATCTAAGACCATGAGCTATGAGCTTGTAGCTGGTAGAGGAGATGGTTCAGCTTGATGTTTGTGTTTCTTGAAGCACTGGTGGGCCACTTTGAAGCATTTGGTGGGCCACTGAAGCATTGAAGGTGGGCCCTGAGGCATTTGGTGGGCCATTGTGAGATACAGGAAGCTGGACTAGATGGGCCTTTGGCCTGATCCAGCGGGGCTCTTCTTGTGTTCTTTCAGATGCTGCTCTGCCTTTGAGACTGTGCAATAAAAAAACTGACCTGATAACATTTCTCATTTCTTCATTAGTAGATAGGAATCCCTTCTTCCCACCCTTGTTGTTTTTCACCTCAGCGGGCTTGGGAGTGGCCTCTCTGCACTTAGATCCTCTGTTTCTGACCCCTTGCACTCCAATGGTAGGGGAACACTCCTCCGTGGTCATGAGCCCCCTGCTCACTGTTACCAGGGTGCATAAGGCAGACAGTTGCAGGGGGAAGAGGAGTGCAGCATAGTGACAGCCACTCTGGCAGGTGCCCCAATGATGCAAAAGGGCATGGGGTAGGTGTGGATGTAGGCTTCCTTGAGAGTCTCAGTTATTGGGGGGGGGGGAGGTGAGATAAATATTGCTTAAATAAATGAATGGATGAGATGGCCATGCAGTAGGTGCCCTGTGTGACAGGCATGTCCCATGATTGTCCCATGCAGACGCAGTGCTGCCTCTGACTATCTGGCTATATATGGGCTATAGCTTCCCAGTAAAGTGGTGCCTGTTTGCAGTGCTCATTGCCTGAGGAGGAAGAGGTCCGAGTGTGCCTAAGACAGCTACTTTGTGGACTAGCCGTTGTGGGTAGTGTTGCCTGCCCCTCTTCTTTTGTCTCCACCATGGATGCTTTCTGGCCAGTCAAGTGAAACTGCCTTGCTCATTCCTAGGGGTTGCTGTTGCCATCCCAGCAGTGGCACTTATTTGATCTGCCCCTGCTCCTTGCTTGGTTCACGCTGGCAGTGCTTTGTCTGGCCACTAGCACTGACACTGAATAGATATAGTGTCTCCTTGCATATTGAGCTGACGTTGTACGGATGTCAGGCTGCCGCTCCGTGGATACTGGGCGCATCAGGGTTTCCATGATTGCTGGCAGTATGACTGAGAGGACTGTGCAAGCGTGATGTTGCGTGGGCTTTGGCATTCTTCCTCCCCCTTTGTTCTGGATGGGCTTTGGCTATGGCAATTGTCCCAGTCTTTGCAGTAGTGGATAGAATTGAACTGTAAGAGACTGAGGGCTTGACCCTGAACCTGGCTCACCGGTTCACTGCTGGTGCGCAGTGTTGCAAATATGCTGTACGGCATGTCTGCAAAACATACCGCCCGGCCAGTGTGGACGCTGGCTCAGAGCGAGCCTGCAATGAGCCAACACTGGGCAGAGGACAGGCAACCGCCACCCAGAGCTCTGGGCAAGCACTGAGTGGCAGAGAGGTAAGTGGGAGCGTGGCGGGAGGCGTTGTGGGGCTGGGGGAGGATGGGGAGAAGGCATGGTGGAGGAAGGAGTGGGACAGGAGGGAGGGCATGACTGGTGGAGCTCAGCTCTGCTGGGTCCAGAGTCCCGCTGGTGCAGAGTCAAATAGCCCAATTGCAGGGCTACTCTCCATACCTGGTGGAAGGGGAAAAATATCCCTTTCCCCCAAAGAGGGAGCAGAGGCTGCCCAGCCCGCTGAGGATTCTGTGGAAGCCCTGTGCACCAGGCCGCTCAGGATTGGACTCTGAGCTGCCAATCAACACATTCAAATCTTTCCTGTACCTTGAATGGAAGTAACTGCAGCCTCAGTGGCAATACAGGGATAATAATAGTTATCTTGCAGAACTGCTGTAAGGACGATGTTCCTGATAGTTCTTAAAGTGCTTTGCACCCTCAGAAAAAGCAAAATGTGTTGCTTTGTTAATAATCAGCTTACCCTTCCATTCCTGACCAGGGGTGGTTCCTCCCTTTCCAGTTTTGAGAATCCGCATAGCCCAAAGTGGTTGACCTCTACTCTCATACGCCGTGCAATGGCTGACATGTGGCTTACACATGCTGAAGACAAGAGGATCTCTATATCGTGGCCTTTCCTCTATATATATATTCCGCCTTTGAGCTGTCACTCCAGAGAGAACATTTTGACTGCAGAGATGTTGTCTGCTCCGGTGCGCTCATAGGAGTCCCCTTCATTTCAAACTGATGCCTTGGTAGTGACAAAAGTTTAACGTGTCTTGCATTGCATAGCCATACTGACTGTCTTTGGGTGGAGTAGGTACGCAACATGCAGTTTTGCTAGAAATTTTTGTTTTATGATAAGGGAAAAAACATCATAACATATGGTATTCTGATTTTGGGTTGCAGGGAGTATTCAATGAAACTAGTGTTGGAAAGAAAACAAAACATGACATGTTCAGAGCAGGGAAAGGCCATCTGGTTCCCAAAGCTGCCCCTTTACAACAGGTCTTAATCCTGTTTTCCTGCTTTTTCGCCATGTGGTTGGCCGTGATGAAAAGTGGTCCCCGTTACAAGTGCTGTTGCATTGCTGGCTATCAGAATGGGTAACTCCTAATTAAATCAGAAAAGGGCTCTTTATATATGTCATAAGAGATTTTCCTACATCTTTATTTCTCAGTAAAACCTTTGGTATTCCTTCATGGCTTGTGGCTGACGGCTTTCCCCACACACCACGGTTTCTGGCAGCCGTGCGTAGTTTCTGTTCCCCCTCTTTCGCTTCCCCCCCTCCTTTTGCCTCATTGGAGATTTTAACATTTGTTTTATCCATTTTAAAAAAGGAGGGGGAATGATGCAAAATAACACGGGAGACTCAGTACAATTAATATGCTTGTTCTCAGAGGAGAGAAGCACTTGTGTTAAAATATAAATTGTGTATTACTTTTTCTATTATGCTTATTTCCCTTGTAATGGACAATAGGTGGTTTAGAACAGATAATCACATTGTGACAGACTAAATGAGCCTCTTTAGTGTGCTAGGAAGCAAGTATGCAAATGTAAAATTGTTTTAGGGAATAATCTTTCCTGTAACGGAGGTTAGAGTTGCTGCAAAATTGCTAGTTTTATCTTCAGGGATGGGTTTTACGGTGTCTAGGGATTGCCCCCCCCCCCCATCTCCACAAACTTGTATGAAAGCTGCATCCCCATGACCAATGCATCACCCAACAATTGCTTCTGGATGTACTTCAGGACCAATTCTGATGTAATGTCATGGGGGCAACTCAAGGAAAAGGGAGGGTAAAAATACAAACATAAATAACAGTCCCTCCTGGGGATACAGATAAAGAAAAAAAGGGGGCAGAAAAACACAAGGAACCTAAAAAAAAAAAAAAGGAAACACTTATCATCAACCATTTCTTCAGGGGCAATACTCCTAAAGTGGTCAGTTCAAGAGGTAGCATGAGCAGTACAATCACAGAGTACTAGGGATCAAGGGTTTGCCCCTACAGCCAGGGGGCATCACCACTGATTGACGAATAACTGCAGCAGTATATTAGTACAGAGATATCTTGAGGCTAAAATATTTTTTTTCACAAAGCAGAAAAGCATTTACTGTTGATTTCATTTATCATTTATCAGAAATCATTTATTTGATTTGTATCAAATGGAGCATTTGACAGATAACCTGCAATAGTATCAAGAAGTATTTGACCAATGACCGTTGATGAGATGGCATATTTGAAGCCTGTCTAAAGCAAATCAAGACCTGCTGAAGCCAAAGCATTCATATCCCCAATTTGGAGTTAAAAATTTCAGATCCAAAATTATGCTTTGCTTTGAAATTACTCATTTAAAAAATAGACAGTGCAGTGAGACAATATGGTGTGTTCTGAATATTTTCAAATATTTATTTCAGCTCTCTTCTTGAGTCAAAAAAAGCACATGGAGAAGATCCAATTAGTGTCAGATTAAAAGAGAATATTATAAATTTGAGATTAACTCATCCTGCCAATTGTCTGATGCATTTAGTTTAACTGATTAATACATTTGTTTGTTTTTTATCCCGCTTTTCTCCCCAAAGGGCAGCCAAAGAGATTGTTCACAGTTCAATCCTACCCCCCCTTCCGCAGCTATGCCAAAACAGGCTGTGTTGCGTGCCTGTTCTGGATGGTGGAGGGGCTGAACGGGAGGCTTGGGAGGGGAAAAGGAAGACATTTTTCATTATAGAGGTGTTTGTTTCTCTAAGATAGAATTACAGCCTAAGTCAGAGGTTCCCAACTGGGGCATTGCGACACCCAGCCAGGGAAGCCCTGTTTCTACCCCTTTAAGGGGGGCGATGATGAAGACAGCAATGCGATCACCATGAATGCGCTGCTGCCAAGGATATAAGAGTATATTTAAACTCACCTTTAATAGTGCTGGTCCTGGGGGGGGGGGCAGGAAGCCTGCAGATTCTCCTTCTGGGCTCCCCACATCTCAGAAAAACTACAAATAGTGATCGTGATCCACTTCCGGTTTCACTTCACTCAGAGCAACTTGACCGAGAGGGGAGCAGGACTCCTTGCCACCCACCCATGGAGTGCTGCCTGAGGTCACAGTATCCCTGTGACCCCCCCCCCAACTACGCAATTGGCAGCCTGGGAAGTTTATTGGCTCCTTGCTGGGCTGTGTTCAGCTTGGTGGATCTCAGGTTCTACACTCCTGCATTACATGTTGCAATTTGGTTGTTATACTGTGGGTCAATTGCTGTGCTTTTCTGTATGTAGCTGAAAGGGATAACAGCAGTAGAATGTGAGAAGAGAAGGATGGAGTAGATTCTGCAGTGTAGCTCAGGGTCACAAATAGCACGGTGTATACAAGCTGTGAGTCCCCTCTCCTTCCATAGTCAATTTGCCCATCAGCTTTGTAGTCGAGCAAGGTTTAGGATTTTGAAGTCATGAACGATTAAGGCCGGTTCCTTCCCTGCTCATTACAGTCCTTATGACCCTGCAGTGGCAGCTTTCTCTTTGCTCCATCCACTGCTTTCAAAAATCTTTTATAAAGACAGAAAAGAATGCCTTCTGCTCCTAAGCGTCGGCCTCCAGACCAAACCAGATGCGACTTGCAGCCACCTGTGACTTTGATGATGTTTTTCCTTTGATGATGTTTTTTGGTAACTGCTTTCAGAAGTTGCAACTGTAAGTGAATACAGTATATAGTGGGAAAGAGAAAATGACTTGATCCATTCCCCCCTGGTTGTTTTTCAGTTCAGAATGGACTTCCCTCTAAAACTGCTGTACTCACTGTGAAAGGGCAATTTTTCCATGGAAAAAGGTCATGGACAAAGAGTTAAACGGACCCTCTTCCTGCTGGTATTATGCTCAAATTAGCAACTTCCCAAGACTGCTTTTATTTACCAGAAAAAGAAAATCAGGGGAAAAGATCCACACGGAGGGATGTCATGTCTAGTTTGGGCTTTTGAGTATCAGTCACATCAGGTTTATGCTTCCCATTTGGCTGGTGCCAGAAAGTCTTTATTTAGGCTTGATAATGACTAGAACAGTCAGGTGCAAGATTTCAGGTTTCAGTGCAGACGAATTGTTCACAACACATGCCGAGCAGTCAGAGCGCTCACAACTCTCGGTGACAGAACGCATTACTCACCGCCACGCAAGCTCTTGCAGGTTGCCACAGAAATATGTTTGCCGCTACCTGCAAGTCTTGTTATTAAGGTCTGCTATTGCATTAACTCACTGATGTGTAATCAAACCGGATGCCAGCAGTGAGTGCATCTTAGGGCCAAACGCGACATGATGGCAGAAGTTCCTGATGTTTAAACGTAGAACTGCCCTAGTCATATAAGAAATGGAGGTGGAGAGTCCAGTGTGAAAAACAAAAGTGACACAGTGAGAGGGAGTGTGGAATCCTCTCCTCTGCCTGCAGCTGGCCACTTTTCCTCCAGATTCATTTCCCACAGCTAGGCTTTGCTCTTGGAAGTGGCCCTGGCTGAGAGGAAAGCACCTGAGCACTGCTAGAAGATAGGTCATAAGAAAGTTCAGCACCTATCACTTATGTACCCCCATTGCAACCACATCCCATCTTCCTATTTTTAAAAAGGGAAAGAGGGGGGACCCGGGAAACTATAGGCCAGTCAGCCTAACATCCATACTGGGTAAGATGGTGGAATGCCTCATCAAAGATAGGATCTCAAAACACATAGACGAACAGGCCTTGCTGAGGGAGAGTCAGCATGGCTTCTGTAAGGATAGGTCTTGCCTCACGAACCTTATAGAATTCTTTGAAAAGGTCAACAGGCATGTGGATGCGGGAGAACCCGTGGACATTATATATATGGACTTTCAGAAGGCATTTGACACGGTCCCTCACCAAAGGCTACTGAAAAAACTCCACAGTCAGGGAATTAGAGGACAGGTCCTCTCGTGGATTGAGCACTGGTTGGAGGCCAGGAAGCAGAGAGTGGGTGTCAATGGGCAATTTTCACAATGGAGAGAGGTGAAAAGCGGTGTGCCCCAAGGATCTGTCCTGGAACTGGAGCTTTTCAACCTCTTCATAAATGACCTGGAGACAGGGTTGAGCAGTGAGGTGGCTAAGTTTGCAGACAACACCAAACTTTTCCGAGTGGTAAAGACCAGAAGTGACTGTGAGGAGCTCCAGAAGGATCTCTCCAGACTGGCAGAATGGGCAGCAAAATGGCAGATGCGCTTCAATGTCAGTAAGTGTAAAGTCATGCACATTGGGGCAAAAAATCAAAACTTTAGATATAGGCTGATGGGTTCTGAGCTGTCTGTGACAGATCAGGAGAGAGATCTTGGGGTGGTGGTGGACAGGTCGATGAAAGTATCGACCCAATGTGCGGCGGCAGTGAAGAAGGCCAATTCTATGCTTGGGATCATTAGGAAGGGAATTGAGAACAAAACGGCTAGTATTATAATGCCGTTGTACAAATCTATGGTAAGGCCACACCTGGAGTATTGTGTCCAGTTCTGGTCGCCGCATCTCAAAAAAGACATAGTGGAAATGGAAAAGGTGCAAAAGAGAGCGACTAAGATGATTACGGGGCTGGGGCACCTTCCTTATGAGGAAAGGCTACGGCGTTTCAGCCTCTTCAGCCTAGAAAAGAGGCGCTTGAGGGGGGACATGATTGAGACATACAAAATTATGCAGGGAATGGACAGAGTGGATAGGGAGATGCTCTTTACACTCTCACATAATACCAGAACCAGGGGACATCCACTAAAATTGAGTGTTGGGCGGGTTAGGACAGACAAAAGAAAATATTTCTTTACTCAGCGTGCGGTCGGTCTGTGGAACTCCTTGCCACAGGATGTGGTGCTGGCGTCTAGCCTAGACGCCTTTAAAAGGGGATTGGACAAGTTTCTGGAGGAAAAATCAATTATGGGGTACAAGCCATGATGTGTATGCGCAACCTCCTGATTTTAGAAATGGGTTAAGTCGGAATGCCAGATGTAGGGGAGGGCACCAGGATGAGGTCCCTTGTTATCTGGTGTGCTCCCTGGAGCATTTGGTGGGCCGCTGTGAGATACAGGAAGCTGGACTAGATGGGCCTATGGCCTGATCCAGTGGGGCTGTTCTTATGTTCTTATGTTCCTTTGCAGAGAATTGCTGCTGCCAAGCCCAGTCTTCATCTTGTTGTTAGTGGCATTTGGTCACAGAATCTGGGATCACTTCTGTGGCTGCCATCATAAATTGATACTTATCTAAGGGCTCAATCCTAACCAACTTTTGAGCACTGACCTAAGGGCAACTCAGCTCCGAGGTAAGGGAACAAACATTCCTTGACCTTGAGGAGGCCTCTGTGACAGCCCCCCCCACCCCAGATGCAGTGCATGTTCCATTGTCACAGCTATTGTCAGAGCTGGAAGGTTGGTTAGGATTTGGGCCTAAGCAATGCAAGAGTTATGACTGGTTTGGGAACTGGGAGATGTATTCAAGTGTCATGTGACTTTCATTAGAACATCCTTTCTTGGAACTAGAAAGGGATGATGTGTTCTCTGATAAAGACAAATGTCTACCCTGAAACTCCACCAGGTTTATGAAAGAACATTTGACACTCTTGGACTTTACTGACTGCTCTGTACCTAGTAGACAATACCTAGTGATGCTAGGTGAATATTCACAGTTATTAGGCTGCCAGTCTCAAAGATGGTTGATGTCTGTATGAGTGGAATTTGGATAGAAACCACTAGTGTCATGACTAGTGTCATGACCAAGAGAGTGAGACACTTTTGCATCATGAATCTTGGGGCATAAAGGGTCCCACAAATGGGAGGGACCAAGGACCCAATCCTACCTGACTTTCCAGTGCTGGTGCAGTTGTACCAACAGGGCATGTGCTGCATCCTGCAGTGGGGGGGGGCAATCAGTGGGGGGGCAGGAGGTCTGGCTCAGTTGGTAGAGCTGCCGCCTTGTATGCCTGAAGATCTGAGGCTGCCAGTTCAAAACAACGTTAAGTACCCAAGAACTGACGACATGCTGATATACTGATGAGCTGACCCTCGGTGGCAGAGAGGAGTTGCCGTCAAGTGGAGGCTGGGACGCGAAGGGCCAGAGAGAGACCAGACCAGGAAGGAATCCAGCTGGAACGAGGAGTTCTATGAAAGCCTAGAACTATTCAATTGTAAAAATCCCTATGGGGGTTTAGAACAGCCTGCCTATGTAAACCACCTTGGATTAAAGTCTGAGGAGAAATCTGACAACCAAAGAAAGGCGGTATATAAATACCTATATAAATAAATAAATCACAGAGGTCTCCTCAAAGTAAGAGAACATCTGTTCCCTTACCTAGAGGCTGCATTGCGGCTGCACTGGTGCTGAATAGTGGGAAAGGATTGGGGCCCCAACTCCCTAGCCCATCTCAGGAAGCAGTCACTGAAGTGGTCATTTTTGCAAATACCTCATCAGATGAGAAGGAACACCAGGGATTGTGTGTCCTCTGGTGCTTCTCTCACAATGTTCTTAGATACCCATCACTCCTCCTAAAAAAAACCCCTTAGCATTGGAGCAATATTATCTATTCCATTTTCTTGGATCTTCTGGTTAGTCTTAATTTTGCCTTCAGTTTGTATGAAGTGCTGTCCCAGGTTCCACTCGCATGCAGTTGTGAGACTAACCTCACATGGTCCTCTGTATCATCTTCCAGCCTTCCACCATCCTGCAACCTATCTGCTATTGGGACTGCTGGTACCCCATACACCCTCTCTCCACACTTGTTGTTGGTTCTCCTGTGGGCTTCAGCCATGAACAGGCTCAACATTTCAGGATTTCAAACTGGTATTTCCAAGATTTTCAAATCTGGACCAGTGACAGCATCTAATAGAAATGACTTCTTCCATAATGTATTTCTCCATATCACAGTCATATGATATCACAGTCATATATACAGGATGTAAAAAGTAAGCTGCCTTCATCTTTTTGCCATCCAAATAGGCTAGACCATCTATTTCTGAAGGCCATTCATTCATCCACTATTTCAAGAAATGAATAGCCATATCTCATGGATGCTTTTGCCACTTCTGCTGTTCAGGTGAGAAATTCCTCAATGATTTGTATAGCTAGATCTATGCATTAGGCTGCAAGTTCTTTATGGGAGTAACCACCAGACTGGTGCTATGTTGGAACCATTAAAGACCCAAGAGAGAATGAGGGTGGTGACAGTTAAGCCAGGGGTTAACTGGGGTTGGAAAATTCCATGACAACATGTCACCAGCAGGCCACACTTTCTTAGTGCAGAATGTGAAGCACCAAATTGGATATAAACATATTAAAAATTGTGCACATATCAACATTACTGTTTTAATTAGGGAGAAGCAAACAGAAACAAGGGGCCATAAGCAACACAAGTATGCCTGCAACTCTACTGTTTTAATTATTTATCTGAGTCAATAAAATTAAATATTTTCATAGCAATCCTGAGCAGGATCTGAAGTAATTACTCTGTCAAAATCATCAAAAATTCCCTCATCAAAATAAAAACCTTGATGTCACTGAATAATTTATAATACAAATACAGGGAAATAGTAAAGTATTATAAATAGAAATCTGCAGGGTAAGTGAACATGAATTAGTTAGGGGTTATGTTTCTGAAAGAGGCTGTCACAAGCTGTATACATTTTTAATAAGCTGTTGTTGAGGCCTAATTCCCCCCTCCCCTGTATTGTATATACCAACAACTTAAGGAAAGAAATAATGGTGATTTAGACACACAGCTGTTTGTGATCCCAGCTGAACTGAATGAAAATTGATGCTTGCAGATACAAGCAACACCTTGAATTAATGGTATTTGCTACTGAGCAATTGTGTGTAGCTCCACACAAATCATTTACTTGAACAGTAAATACACTGCAAATAACCTCATGCCTACTATCAATGGATAATGCAAAACTAAAAAAACAGGCAAACAAACAAAAAATCAAGTCGGCCTTCTGCTGCAGCAGTTGCATGGCGATGAAGAAAAAAAAGGCAGTGGTGTTAGTGTCCAATAGGTGGATAAAAAAACCCTATTTCCCAGCTCCAAAGGGCTGTGTGAGGAGAAGTATAACTTCTTAGACCCAGTTTTTGGAGGACCCCTTCAAATAGTGTTCAAACCACACAGTGGGACAGTTCAGGTCTCACGCCTCCCATGTGATTATGCAGAGGCAGGAAGATGGACCAGGTGGGGAGGACATGTGTGTGTACAATTCCTCCCCTTGTAATTTGGTGGAGCCAGTTAAATATATCATCTGAACCAGCCTGGGGGTAGCACTCCTGTGAATGCATTTGTGGTGTTCAGAAAATGAGCATAATACCAAAGAAAGAAATGGTATTCATTGTGTGTGATTTTATGTTTGGAATCAGTTGCTCCATGGTGACATACTTCCAGGTATCACATTAAAAAAAATTGAACCAATTGGATCTAGACCAGTGGTTCTCACACATTTAGCACTGGGTCCCGCTCTTTAGAATGAAAATGTGTCAGGACCCACTGGAAGTGATGTCATGACCGGAAGTGACATCATCAAGTAGGACAATTTTTAACAATCCTAGGCTGCAATCCTACCCATACTTACGCAGGAGTGAGTCCCATTTACGAGTACTATCATTGTTAAAAGAATATACATAGTAGCTTGTTAAAAGTACGTAACATTTCCCCAAATGCAGTCACATACCATGGTAGCACCAAGTCTAATATATTAAAAATAAAATATTGCAATGAATTGGGACTCACCTGAAACTGGCTTATGACCCACCTAGTGGTTTCTGACCCACAGTTTGAGAATCACTGGTCTAGACACATTACAGCCACATGGTTAAATTTTATGGAAATCTGATGAGCTGGGCAAAGGAACCTCTGGAGGAATCTGGGCAAATGCTCATCTTTTATAAAGAACAAGTAATTTTTTTCAATCAACACAAGTAAGAGAAATAGACACAAGTAATAACTTAAAAAGTATCATCAGATGCAATAGTTATCAACTTTATTTGATACAATGTTTCTTTCTAGGATACTTAAGATTCTTTCTGGTTCTGCAACATGTAAGATTCATTTCTGTTTGCAGCACCATTTTGTTGTTGGCAACCTTCAGTCTCGGAAGACTATGGTATCACGCTCTGAATGGTGGTTCTGGCACAGCGTCTAGTGTGGCTGAAAAGGCCGATTTGGGAGTGACAATCCCTTCCACACTGGGAGCAAGTGCAGACTGTCCCTGGTCTGTCTCCCTGGCTATGGGCCTTCCTTCTTTGCCTCTTTGCCTCAGACTGTTGGCCAAGTGTCTCTTCAAACTGGGAAAGGCCATGCTGCACAGCCTGCCTCCAAGCGGGCCACTCAGAGGCCAGGGTTTCCCACTTGTTGAGGTCCACTCCTAAGGCCTTCAGATCCCTCTTGCAGATGTCCTTGTATCACAGCTGTGGTCTACCTGTAGGGCGCTTTCCTTGCATGAGTTCTCCATAGAGGAGATCCTTTGGGATCCGGCAAGGCTGTGTTCTTGCACCAACCTTGTTTGGGATTTTCTTTGCTATCCTGTTGAAGCATGCCTTTGGAACTGCAACAGAAGGCAGTTCTGTTCAGTTCAGATCTCCAGACCAGATCAGACAGAAAGCTCTTCAACCTCTCCAGACTGAGAGCAAAGTCCAAAGTCCAGCTGAAATGTCTGCATGACTTCCTCTTTGCAGCACCATTACCCTGATAATATCCCTAAGGGTACATCAAACAAGGTACTCCTTACAAACACTTCACTGCCTGCTTTCTACTGGAACTAGTCTTCTTGTTGAACCTAATATTTTCCGAATAAACAATAGACAGGAGCAGGTAAACCCAGTGCAAAGGTTGGAGCGGAGTAGGAAAAGAGTGGGGAGGGGGTGGAACAGGAAGGGGGGAAGGCGGAATGGAGGAATGAATGGGGGATGAGTGAATTGGGCCTGGGAGGAGAGAAGGTTCAGCAGCGGACACCAATCCAAACCACTGTCCTGGACCTGATCCATCTACATGGATCAATTTGACTTGTGCCAGCTATACAGCTTGCACAAATCCAAGTTGACTCATCGCAGCTGCTGGGGCTTACTGCAGGTCAAGGGGTCAATTGTTCCCTTACCCTGAGGAGACCTCCAGCAGCCAAAACTTCCCCACAGGAAACAGCAGAGGATGTGCCGCCACATCACCACACAGGGAGTTAGGTAGGAGTGGACCGCAAGTTTTATTACTGCTCTGTTTCTGTTCTAGTTGACAGTGAGAAGTGTTATTGATGCTGGCAGTGGCATTTTGTAAAACCCAGAACAGCAAAGGAACACAACATTCAAACCCATTTACAATACAACAGGGCTAGGCGATGCTTTCACCAATGAAAGGCACATCCAAAAGCCATCATGAGTGCCATATGTTCCTCACATCTGCAGCACAATAGGCTCTCTGCTTGTGGGTTCTCTCCAGATGGACTGAAAAGAATGTCAGCCTAATGCTGTATAAGGTGAAGTTCTGTTTACTGGCATGTTTGCCTGGTCCATCTTGGCCTCTGTTGATAAAAGGATGTATTCAGTGCACTCAAACACCAGCACATTATCTTTCAAGATAATATGAAGGATTTTATGTAAGAGGCTCAGGTCCTCCGTATTCTCTTGGAAGGAAATGGTATCAGTATTTTAGTGCCCTGGTATTGTCTACTAGACAAGAATGTGGGCTGAAAGGTTCGAATCTTACTTCAGGTGGTGGTTTTAGCAAGCCACTATCTCTGGGCCTCAGCTGGTCCACCTGCAATATGGGGCAAATAATACAGGTAGTCCAATCCTATCCAAATCCACTCTGTGGATGCAACTGTGCCACATTTGTTCCCATGTCTCTGCTGTCTGAATGGGTCTACTCTGACCTGTGCCAGCAATTTTGCTGATGCACATCTGTGTGTGCCCAGAAAGGCAGATAGAGGCTGGAAAGGTGGATAGGGTATCAGTGGCACCACTACCGCTGATACTGCTGCCTTCCTGGCAAGGCCTAGGAGAGGGGGGTAAAGGGGGTAATTTGTACCTGGGCCCAGGGTCAGAAAAGGGGCCCAGGAGATACTAATCTCCTGCAATGATTTTCTGTATTTGAAAGATTTTAGAGAGACTTTGGAGTGAGTTTGGTTTTCCGTATTACTGTATCTAGTTGCCAACACCAGGCAGGGAGGTGTCTTCTACCCCAAAGACTATTCCGACCATTGCCACTTTCCCCCTGCCTGTTTTGCCCTCATTCTGCCCACCCCCACTGCCATCCCCCACTCTGTTTCAGCCCCTCCCTCTGTGGGAAGGAGCCCAAAAGAAACTTTGTACCCCCTGCTAAAATGTCTCTCAGAGGCCCTGCTTCCTGGCTTCAACATGCACTCCTCCCTGTCCTGGTCTCCACCTTGTTCCTCCCTCTCCCAGCCCCACTCTGCTCACCCCTGCCTGCTCCATGCTGGCATACCAGTCCCAGTGATGTTTCTGACTCTACTGATGAATGGCTGTGGTTGCCGTTTGCGGTGGTGGCCTGGTTGTGCTCTATGGCAGCGGTTCTCAAACTGTTGGGTCACAACCCACCAGTTCCTGTAAAGCTTTCCCCATCCATTTCCCCAAGGGGTGGGGGAAGGGGAGGCAGTGACCCCCAGGATTGCATCACTAAGCGGGGTGAGGGGGTGCTTTCACTTACTGTGGGCTTGGGCTTGGAATGTTCCAAAATAGCAAGTGCAAACCACTTCCAGTTTGCAAACACAGTCAGGAGGTGGTTTGCACTCACTATTTTTGAACATTCCAAGCCTACCGCTGTTACCCTGCACATGCCCAATCTCATCTGATCTCGGAAGCTAAGCAGGGTCAGGCCTGGTTAGTACTTGGATGGGAGACCGCCTGGGAATACTGGGTGCTGTAGGCTTATACCATAGTATCTTTCGAGACTGAAGGTTGCCAACCAAGCCTACCGCAGCCTTGCGGAGGGCTGCGCTGGCTTCCCCCATCTCCTGCTGCTTGTCCAAGCCCACAGTAAGTAGAAGCCCCCCTCTTGTCCCCTCTTAGCAATGCGATCCTGGGGATTGTACTGCTGCCCTTGCCCCTCCCTGGCAAAGACTGGGAGAAAAGCTCCCCAAAAAGTTTGAGAAGCAGTGCTCTATGGTGTGTTATCTTTTACGACAGTCATAAAGCATGCTGTGCTGCTGGAATATGGCTTCTGGAGGTGCAGAGGCTGAACAGGATGGGGCTGTATCCAACTTTACAGGGCTGTTTTAATAATTACTAAGATAATGCATGTGAGTTGCTTCAAACACTTGAAATATAAATAAATAGTATGTGATTTCTTCTGTGATTTCTTCTGTACAACCAGTTTTCAGAAAACTAAATTTTCTGAATATATCTTTCTTTCCATTAAGAAAACCTTGAGTAGAATGCATACTGGCCATTGTGACTTTTAGTTCCCTGCAGTTTTTCCTTTTCTATCCATGGAGTGCTTGACAGGCTCTTTTTCCCCCTCTCACGGGTACTGAATAGTAGATCATTCTTGGCCAGCCTCTAGAGAGACATCAGTGGAATGTATGGATATGGCATCCAATTCACACAGGCATTTGACAATTGATAACTCAACCCTTTTGATGACAGAGTTTCTCATTTATTTCTTAATTGTCAATGATCATGAATCCGGTGTAAAAAAGAAATAAAGTCTTTATGATGGTAGCCCTAAATTAGCCTTGGTGCATTCATGATCCACTTGCTCCAAAGGTTTGTTTAAAATAATTCACTTGATTTCTTTTCTCTTTGGTTTTGGAGTCTTTAAAAGTTTCTTCTTCTGTTGCTTGTGGTTTCATTGAAATGTTATTCTTATCATTTTGTTCCCTTCCATCCATTTCATTTTCTATTTGACAAGGACCTTATAGATTCCTTTTGGAAGTCAGATGGGACAACAAAGCAAAAAAGGACCCCACAATTCTTTTTAAAAACTATGAATAGTCCTTTCCCCCTACTTTTTTTTTTTTTTTTTTTTAAACAAAGTTCTGGTTCATCTGCAGTTGAATTTATTGGAATGTGTGGCTGAAAAGTTCAGCAAGTGAGTGAAATTCTCCAAGATCAGAGACCCTCTGCTGTTTCCACTGTCTCCCCTATTTTAATCCCTCAATAGAGAGATACCTTTGGGAAGTATCAAGGTCAGGTGTGGGTCTATTATATTGAATGGAAAGAAAAGGAAATTATTTTGTCATGGTATCCAACTCCTTGTCATCTTTCTCCCTAGCTTGATGGTTTCTTTGTAGTGCTTGGAAGACCACGTTCTACTTCTAGCCCTTTGTAAATGTTGTGACTGGTGTTTGGACATCTTAACATTTTCCTGGTTTGTAAAATGCACTCAGAAAGAAGCAGACAGAAAATTCACTCTAATTTTCTACTGTATCTAATTATTTTCCTTCTTCCTATCTAAGTTTTAGAGACAAATGTATGCCACTGAGCCGTAAAGTTAATTTAATTGTTAAGGTAGAAGAGGTAACAGCACAGTGAGAGGAATATAATGGAAGGACTACTTTCCTTTTTGCCTCTTTGGGGCTTGGTTTGCTGCTATGTTAAAAGCTTAATTATTGCTTTGAGCTGCTGCCACGGGCACTGGATGAAACTGTTTCTAACATGATTCGATGAACAGTGCAAGCCAACGCATGTCTATTCAAATGTACGTCCTGCTGATTTCAGTGAGACTTATTCTCAGGTAAGTGTATATAGGATTGCAGCTTAATGGCCCAATCCTAACTGCTGGCTATGCACTGGTGGATGCTGCACCGGTGTTGGGTATTGCAGATATACCGTAAAGCACATTTGTGGCAAGTCACAAGTAAGCAGCACCGGCGGGAAGGACTGCACTGTCCTGCGATGCTGAATCCTGGAGCACTGTCCTAAAGAGGAGGTAAGCTCCTGCCAAGTGGTGCAGGGATAGGTGGAATGAGGCAGGAAGGGTGTATATCTGGGAGGGGGAGGGCAAAGAGGGGGTGGTGCATGCCAAATCCTATTGCCCCTCCTTGGCCTGAAAGCCCTACATAGGGCTTGTTGGACTTGCACCAGCGATTTTGCTGGGGCAGATATGAGTAGCCCCATGGAGCAGACTGAGTAGCCCCATGGAGCAGTAGCCCCAAGGAGACATCCAACCTCATTCATCCAACTGCTCATTCCCAGTGCTGGATGCAGCATGATTTGTATGGCTCCACTGCACCATCGCTGGATAGGATTGCTGGATCCTATCGCTGCCTGTCACTGATCCAAAGCAAAGTTACTAGGACCCAAATCACATTCCATCTAGTGGGATTTAGAAGGTTCTTTACCATTTCCCTAGGGATGTTGCTCCAAATGCCCTCCCCCTGATGAATGATTACTACCTGCAAGGCTCCAGGGGTCTCAACTCACTGCAGCAGGACCTTTGGCCTTTGCACCTTCATTTGAAGTTTGCCGGAGTAGGTTCTGGTGGCCTGTTCTCTGCTACACTGTAGTACCATCAGTGCAAGTGGCCAGTTGAGGGGTTTGCTGCCACCAACTGAGCACGGATGCGATGACCCAAGTGTCCAGTAGCGTTCTAGTTTGTCCTGTAAAGTTCTGATATGGGCCTACCTCCCAAGACTGATCAACGACAAGACTTGACCACCCTCAGATTGCTTGCTTAAGCTAGCTAACAGGTAAGATGACTAATTTAGGACCCAATCCTATCCTGCGCTGGAACAAGTAAGCCAAGAGGCTTGTGCTGTATCCTGCGCAGGATAGGGGCTATATGCAGCTCAGCCAGAGGCAAGGGGAAACTTTTCCCCTTACCCCAGGGTAAGGGCTGCTGGCCCCATGGGTCTCCTCAGACTTGCGCCACCTCCTGAGGTGGCGCAAATCCAAAGAGAGCAGAGCTACTTGAAGTCACTCTGCTCTCTCTCCGCCTCCCACTCCCCCGGCCCAGGAATGCCTCCCTTCTGCCCCCCCACCTACTTTTTGTCCTTGCATTGTGTGGAGTGTTGAGGAGGAAGCTGGCACGGAGACTTATATCAGCCTCCACAGGTAGGCACTTCTCAGAGTAGCGGCCCAGCTTCCTCTCGAGGAGCCCACCTTTGCTACCCTCCTGGGCCAGTGCACGGAACTTGTGCTGGCCCATGGTGTGTTTGGATTGCGCCCTTAGCTGTCTCCTGGTTTGGCAACTGCTTGCCTTCAAATTGCCAGTTGTCTTATGTATCCTGATATGGATCTTGGCCATCATAGTGTCTCTCCACACTACTGTTAGCTGCTGGGAAGAGGGTGTGAGATCTCACTCCATGATAACCAAGCTCCATGCAATTGAGATTATTGTGCCCAGCAAGCATGGGTGTTTCCTTTGATCCTGAAAAGAAAGGCTCCCCTCCCCTTGTTTTTTTTCCACCCCCCAAGCCTAGGCAAGCCTCTCCACCCCCCAAGCCTAGGCAAGCAAGCAAAGATTTTTAATTTCAAATTTTCAACCTCTCTGACTTGTATTTAAGCTGCAGGTGCTTTTGCAATCTCCTATGAATTATCACTCTAACATGGTTTCTAAAGGGGTGTTGGCAACCTTCAGTCTCGAAAGACTATGGTATTGCGCTCTGAATGATGGTTCTGGAACAGCATCTAGTGTGGCTGAAAAGGCCGATACAGGTGTGACAATCCCTTCCACACCGGGAGCAAGTGCAGTCTGTTCCTGGTCTGTCTCCCTGGCTATGGGCCTTCCTTCTTTGTCTCTTTGCCTCAGTCTGTTGGCCAAGTGTCTCTTCAAACTGGGAAAGGCCATGCTGCACAGCCTGCCTCCAAGCGGGATGCTCAGAGGCCAAGGTTTCCCATCTGTTGAGGGCCATTCCTAAGGCCTTCAGATCCCTCTTGCAGATGTCCTTGTATCGCAGCTGTGGTCTACCTGTACTGTACTTTCCCTGCAAAAGTTCTCCATAGAGGAGATCCTTTGGGATCCGGCCTTCGCCCATTCCCATGACATGACCAAGCCAACGCAGGCGTCTCTGTTTCAGCAGTGCATACATGTTAGGGATTCCAGCTCGTTCCAGGACTGTGTTGTTTGGAACTTTGCCCTGCCAAGTGATGCCGAGGATGCGTCGGAGGCAGTGCATGTGGAAAGCGTTCAGTTTCCTCTCCTGTTGTGAGCGAAGAGTCCATGACTCGCTGCAGTACAGAAGTATACTCAAGACGCAAGCTCTGTAGACCTGGATCTTGGTATGTTCTGTCAGCTTCTTGTTGGACCAGACTCTTTGTGAGTCTGGAAAACGTGGTAGCTGCTTTTCCGATGCGTTTGTTCAGCTCGGTATCAAGAGAAAGAGTGTTGGAGATCGTTGAGCCAAGGTAAACAAAGTCATGGACAATCTCCAGTTCATGCACAGAGATTGTAATGCAGGGAGGTGAGTCCACATCCTGAACCATGACCTGTGTTTTCTTCAGGCTGATTTCTGGCAGGCCTTGCTAAAACAGTTCATGAGCTGCTGGAGATCTTTGGCAGAGTGGGCAGTGACAGCTGCATCGTCGGCAAAGAGGAAGTTATGCAGACATTTCAGATGGACTTTGGACTTTGCTCTCAGTCTGGAGAGGTTGAAGAACTTTCTGTCTGATCTGGTTCAGAGATAGATGCCTTCTGCTGCAGTTCCAAAGGCATACTTCAGCAGGACAGTGAAGAAAATCCCAAATAAGGTTGGCGCAAGAACACAGCCTTGCTTCACTCCGCTTCAGATGTCAAAGGGATCTGATGTCGAGCCAACAAAGACTACAGTGCCCTTCATGTCCTTGTGGAAAGACCTGATGGTGCTGAGGAGCCTGGGCGGACATCCAATCTTGGGGAGAATCTTGAAGAGGCCATCCCTGCTGACCAGGTCGAAAGCCTTCGTGAGATCTATGAAGGCTATAAAGAGTGGGTGTCGTTCCCTGCATTTCTCCTGCAGCTGCCTAAGGGAGAATACCATATCAGTGGTGGACCTGTTGGCTCAGAATCCGCACTGCGATTCTGGATAGACGCTTTCTGCAAGTACCTGGAGCCTCTTTAGTGCAACTCGGGCAAACAGCTTTCCTACGACGCTAAGGAGAGAGATGCCACAGTAGTTATTGCAGTTACCCCTGTCGCCCTTGTTCTTGTACAGCGTGATGATGTTTGCATCCCTCATGTCCTGTGGTACTCTACCTTCTCTCCAGCAGAGACAGAGGATTTCATGCAGCTCAGTGACGATGATCTCTTTGCAGCACTTTAGGGATGCACTTTGCAGCACTTTAGCAGGGATGCCGTCTTTCCCAGGTGCCTTGCCAGAGGCAAGGGAGTCCAGGGCCATGTTAAGTTCTGCTAGGGTTGGTTCACTGTCAAGCAACTCCAACACAGACAGGCACTCAATGTTGTTCAGCGCTTCTTCAGTGACTACATTTTCTCTGGAATACAGCTCAGAGTAGTGCTGCACCCAGCGTTCCATCTGCTGTGCCCGGTCCTTGATGACCTCACCTGTGGCAGACTTCAGAGGGGCAGTTCTCTTCTGTGTTGGACCTAGGGCCTGCTTGATACCATCATACATCCCCTTGATGTTGCCTGTGTGAGCTGCTATCTGTATCTGGGAACAAAGCTGGAGCCAGTAGTTGTTAGCACATCTCCTGGCAATCTGCTGGACTTTGCTGTGAGCAGCTTGGAGGACCTGCAGGCTGCACTCACTGGGACAGGCCTTGTCTTGGGACAGAGATGGAATCTGCATGCTGTTCCTTGAACTATAAGTATAACATGTGACTTTGTATGTAGGAAGGAGATCCATTAGCACCTGCACAGACCAAACAGATTTTAAAAACCACTTTGATAAGGTGTAAAACAAGTTTCTGGATGGTGTTTGGGCATTTATCTGAGCAGCAGTTGTCTTCCTAGGAAGACCTAGTCACATTTTAGCACCCACTGTCACAATTATCATCCAAAGAGTCAGGAAGAGATATGGGGAAATTCCAAACCTTGGTAGGATGCAACGCACACCCTCTTTCACCAGCCTAATCCACCTAACCTGTGACAATAATGTGGTCCGCTTAGAACGCCATAAGCACTCAGGTTCTTTTGAAATGCATTCCCTTGGTCAATAAAATGGATTGCAGTTAATCTTCAAAACAGAAGAACTTTATTACAAGAAAAGGTTAGTACTTAAGGGAGTCCTTGAAGCTGCATAAACATTAGTATCATACATTTACAGTAACATTCAAAACAAGAAAAGTTAGCTAGCTTATCAACAAGATAGTAAGGTTACTAAATTACCAACACTGTAGAACAGCCAGCAGCATAATACTCCATCAGCTGCCTTCTAACATAGATAGCAACAAGAGTACTAACCCAAGCTTCCTTTCTCTCTGAGCACCCACACCCAGGTTTTATATTCCAAATTACAAAGTAACAACACCTGGATAAACTCATGTCTTCTACTTAGCAACCAGCTTGAAATCTTTCTTAAAGGAAAAATCCACTTGCCCAACCTGTGACATCCACCAAAGGTGTTCTGTTGGCTCACATCATCAGGATCCTCGACTGCTCTGTTTTCCATAGCATCTCTTATTCCTATGCCAAGTGTTGCATTTCCACGTAGGGTTGTCACCCAGTGCCACTATGTTGGCTGTGTGGTCGATTATTCCACTAATCATCCTCTCTGATGATGATTATGATGATCCTCTCTCAAAATTCCACCCCACTCTGTCATTATGTTTAAGAACCATTCCTGTAAGCCATTACTCTGTAGTTAGACTAACATCTGCTAACGAAAACACCATTTATTCATCAAGGGTAACAATGGACTTCACTAAGATTACATTTTGTAGGTCTTTTAAGAGGACCTTCCCTCTCCCCCAAACCCTATCATTTTTATATGTATTATAATGTTCTTTTATTGTTAGGTTTCTTAAAAAGACTATATAGAACAACCATGGTGATATTATTTAAAAACACTGCAGAGAAACACTTAAAGAGAACTGTGACTTTACTTCTCTATTTTACAGGATAAAAAGTCTCTTCTTGGTGTCATGTTTCAATGGGTTCCTGAACAGTGCTCCAAAATTAGCAATAAACACTAAACTGTCATGTAATAGACACCATATTTTACACTGCCTACAGGGACTCACTTTTAAAAGTCTACAACCTACTGTAGTCTTTTTTATACGAGCGGCTGAGTCACATAAAAATAAGAATTGATAAAAAATAGTAATAAATCTGGATTCATATCATGAACTGAGTGAACGTTAAATTAAAGTATTGTATTAAAACTGTCCATAGTGCAGAGCCAGTTAAAAACGCAAGACTCAAGGGACTCGGCTATCGAAGTCAGAACTTAAATGGAGAATGAGGTCTGAATGCTCCTTTAGTGATGAACCAATCCAATGAGCTATTTCGGTGGCGCAACAGTTTGTGTATGTAGCCCTTGTGCCTGTAAAGGCCTGTGTGTCCACTTGCACCAGTTCTAGGAACTCAGGGCACAATCCTAACCAGGTCTACTCAGAAGTAAGTCCTATTTTGTTTAATGGGGCTTACTCTCAGGAAAGTGTGGTTAGGATTGCAATCTAATCCCAGAATGATGGCGTCAGCTTGGTTACATTCATGCTGTTCCCTTCATGATTCAACAGCGTGAAGCAAAGAAGCTTTCCATCCTGGTGGTGACAGTAACAGACCCTTGAATTGGCTTCCTTGAACCATCAGAGCAGCCCAGAGTCTCTGTTGTTAGTGCAACCCTGTACCTTGGATTTAAGAAGAGGCTTTTCCAAGCCAAAGAGGGCACACATGTCATGTTCTGCTCACACCTACAGTGTTTAGGAGACTACTTTCACTGAAACTGTGTGGGCAGATTCCCGAGCCATGACACTGAAAATGGCAGCCTAAGGATCAGGCTGCCAGGAATCCAAGGGTACAGCAATAAAGTCATGATGTAACATGATAGTATTTTACAATGCTGAGAACCTATCTGTGGGTTGTTGTCTTAGGTGATAACAACTCTTGTCTGCATGATATATGAATCCTAGGATTTGAGCTACACACCTTTGCTGGTAATGAAGTGTTATTAACCAGTTCCTGTTTCATTTATTATTGATTAATTAATTAATTTAAAACACTGAAATCCAACCTTTCAGCCTGACAACAATGTATCAGAACTGGTGGTTGTTTTAGTAGTTCTTCAGCCTCTCTCTATAGACTGGACCTTTGCAAGAAGAATTGGTGGATTCTGGTTAGTTGCACTCTACATTTCTAATTTGCCTTGGACTCATTTCAATAAAACCTATCTGTGGCATACCCTACAGACCGCCATGAACTTCCCCGGCTGTCTTCTGTAAGTGGAGAATTTAACAAACACAAATTTTGATAGATCAGTTACCAAAGCTAAGCTTATTTATTGAGTCCTTGTGTGCCGACAAACAGATTTACAGATGGCAACGCATGGAAAAGGTTCAAGTGGCCTCTGATAACTGATGAACTGTTTCTGGATTTGTACAGCGACACCACTCTAGAGTTTGAATATGGCTGGATGTTCTGCACAAACTTTATTGAGAACTGCTACCAAGGCCCCTTTCAGAAATGTGGTGGGGGTTCCTGCAGTCAAGATATACCTGTAAGATGATGGGTGAGACAGATTTTGCACTCCTGCCTTAAGTACATTCCAAAAACATGTCTGCAACCTGCGTTCATGCATGGGCAACTCTCCCTTTGATCTCCCAGGTTGAAATTTAATATTTTGTTCGCTAGATGTTACACTGTACTTCAGGCTTAGCGTTTTCTGTGTCTGACCCCTCTTGATCAACTTCAAGGAGAAAATCGTGCTTGAAAATAATTGTCAGTGAATTCATAATTGCTGGTTTTCCAGAGAGTGGAAAACAAAGGGTAAAATTAGTCATGCACAGAAATGCAGGTTTTTGATCATGTGATTATTTATTTTATAAATAGTTTGCCTGTGTGGGGTGGGGACAGTGTGAAATGGTGATGATGAGACCTTTATTAGCTTATCCATCGAGACAATATATAAGTAAAATCACACAACAAATCCATAATCACATGATACACCTAAAGAGAGGAACGTAATAGTCAGAAATGCCCCTACGCTAGCTTGTTACAGAACTAAGCTTTTACTTCCATTTCCCAAGACCTCATAACTGTATAGACAAGAGGGCAACATTATCAAGAGTTTCTCCTTCCTCTGATGACAAAAGGGCTTGCAGCACATCTGCCTCCACCCATCCCTGGACATTCCTGTGAAATGGCCCAAAATCATGGTGGAAGTTGGGAGGCTTTAACAGCCTTCCTCATTTGTAGCCCAACTGCACACCTCCCTGTATCCTAGTGTTTTCTGAACCATCTATTGAAAACCATCAGATCCACCTGATGAAATAGACTGTAGTCCACAAATGCTTGCACTGGAATTAACTGGATCTTCAGTTGGTTCACCCTCTGATGATACGTGTGATGCGGTTAGGGATACTGTTGCTTGTGTGGAAGAATGTATAGCGTAAGGAATAATGTGACCATGTTGTCTGAGTAGATGTGGGGACAGAATGGGCATCTGGTTTTGTTGCAGGGCCTACTCTCTGTGTTTCAGGGTCTACTCTTGCCCAGAGAGGAGCACCTGCTTGCTGAACTGCAACTGGAAGGTCCGGGGATTGCTTGCACAGTGTAAGTAGGTTAAGCTAGAAACTGTCTTGCTAGGATCATTAAAGGCTTTTATGTTATTTTGCTTGGTCTGCCAATTCAACCATGTGCAAACTTCTCCTAAGGCTTGATGTCCACAACTGAGCAGCATCCCAGCTCCACTGGCTGGGCAACGGCTACTGCATCCTTTTGGTGAAAACCTTTCTTTATGCTTTCCCTGAAATCTCTGGCATTCTGCAGGCTCCAGTTCACAGCCGATTCCAAGGCTGTTGAGCTGAAGGGGTAGGAAGAATTTTAAAAAGTGTATGTGGCCATACGCAATAAAGAACCTCAGAGTAAACTCTGCTTTTTGTTAAAACCGGTCTGCATACCCCATCTAATTTTCAACCAATATGTGCCTCCACAAGGAACACTGGGTTCATGTTACCTTTGGTGCATGATAATTATGCGTGAGTACACAAAGATTGCTAGATAGGTAAATGTGTGAACTAGCACAAATTTTTCTGCATGGAGTTCATCCCATGTCTGGTTTACAAAGCTCCTTTCAATATAGGCTTTAAATAGGGAAGGGCTTCTTGAGGCTTAGGTGTGCTTTGATTCTCTAATGTATGTAAAATGTAATGCATAACCCAGGGTTTCTCAAACTGTGGGTTGCACTACCCACTTGGTGGGTTGCTATCTGATGGTTGATGGGTCCCAAAGCTAAAGCTGCTAGCTGAGAAGGAAAATGCAGGGAGCCCTATGGAAAGTGAAACTGAGCCACATCTCATGTTTACTTGCAGGTAGGTGAATGTGCCTTAGTCCATTGGAAAGGGCAGGTGGAGAGGAATCCACCACCATCAGAATGGTCCTGATCTGATGAACGTAGCCCCCAAAAAACACTGGAGAAGGAAGTCAAGCTGTATTGAGCCTTATAGAAAACAAAACTAAGTTTGTTTGCATTTACTCATGAGTAAGCAAACATGTCTTCACTGGTATTGAAGGTCAGGCAAAGGAGAATGCAAGGCCACCAGAATGGTCCTGATTTGATGAATATGGAACTCAACAAATGCTCCAGAAGGCAGCCCCCCCCCCCCACTATAAAGGATAAAAACAGGCTTGAGCTGGTAAGGTGCATTTTTTTTCTTTTTTAGTTTTGTTAAGCTAGGTGGGTCCTGAGAGTGTGCAATTTTAAGCAGTGGGTTCTGGTGCTGATAGGTTTGGGAACCACTGCTTTATTGAAAAGGGTTGTTGTCTTTTTCCAGATTCTCTCCCCCTCCCCCATAGTGGAGCCTCATTTCCTCTCCTCATCATTCTGGTTTTTTTATGCTGTTTAGAGGGACATTTCAAATCTCAATCCAACCCAAACAAAAAACATGTTGCATTTAAAATTGATTTTGTCAAATCACACTGAACTGATGTAAAAATAAGAACTTAAATTGAATTGGGTAGGGCTGAAACTCTTACTGATTTTTTGGGGGGGAGGGGTTGAGGTTGAGGGTATTGCAGGCAGGCTACAGAGAGAATTCACTTGGTGGAACAGGGCTGGCTTCCCCATCGCATCTCCCCTCATTTATTTATTTATTTATTTATTTATTTATTTATTTTCATTTGCTTGATGATGTCACTTCCAGCTATGACATCACTTCTGGTGGGTCCCGGACAGATTGTCCTTCTGAAAAGTGGGTCCTGGTGCTAAGAAGTTTGCGAAGGACTGGCATAATCTATGGCTTATGAACTTACATTGTAGTGTGTGTGTTCCCTGCATGTACAACACATCTCCTTTTTTTATGTTGGACAGATCACATATATACAGTCCTATCCAGTGCATTGTCTATCATGTTCCGTGCATGGTCTCCTTGGAGTCCAAGGGGGATTGAGTGAACTGAGCCTCAAATCAGCAAAATTATAATGTGTGAACTGACCTTGCTCTCATACATATTTATTCAGATATTGTAAGAGTTATTTATGATTTCAAAGAGCATTAACAGGTGCTCTGTCAACAGGTTTGAACATCTTTGGAACACATTTACCTTTCTTTCCCTCTTGGATTGGACATGTCTTTAAGGTAGGAAACTGAAATTCTTGTTTCCTACCTTAAAGGAAAATTCTTGTTTCCTACCTTAAAGCTTGTTAGATACCGTTGAGAGTGGAAAAACCAAAATAAACCAGCTGGAGGGCGCTTGAACCCACCAGCAGAGTAACCTTCTTTCATGCCAGCCTTTGTTTTCACTGCTTTACCTTCTCAATTTTTGGGGTCAGTAGCATAAGCAAGTTGTAAACGACACACCTTACAAATCAGTGGAGCCTGACATTGTGCTGGGGCATTCATTACGAGCTGTAAAGGAGCACGAGTAAGAAAGCCTTCAGCTCTCCAGCCCAATTTTCCATTGCAATAACCCAATTAACTGGTGTGTGTTTGTTTTACAAAACTCTGAGCTACAATAAACCATGCAGATACTCAGGCTGCAGAAAGCCTTGTAATTAGGACAAGGTGTACAAATTAAACCACTCTTTTAAAACTTCAAGCCAGCTAACTTCTGACATACTGTACGGCTGGGGCTTCTGGGACCAAACCCAATTAACATCTTAGTATTTTATAAGCATCATTTTAATTGCATTTGTATGCAATCTTCTCTCCAAATGCCTTTCAAGGTGCTAGCTCTTGTTCCGATTTTATTACTTCAGTGATTTAAATCCACTTTCTCTGTGCTTCCTGTTAATAATGACTGGTGCTCCTTCAGATGATAGCCCAACATAAACCAGTCTCTCTAAAGAATTACACTTTAAAACTATTACATTTTACTTTATTATTACATTTTTTAAAAATCTCTCTTTCCCCACCTCTGTTGGAACATAATACCTTGAAACTTTTTTTTTTTAACTGTCAGTTCTCAAAAATGTTGCAAAGGAACGTTTTACTTTTCATCGAGCTGTTATGGTTCATCTTTGTGGCCTACATCGGAGACTATGATTTGTTGCATCAGATACTCAACTGTCTCTATTTACCACAAACAGTCCCATTTCCTGGTCCATGTCTAAAATTGCCAACTCTCTGGGATTCTCAGAGGATCTCCTAAAGTCAGCAGTGTGGTCTCAGGGACCAATGAAGGCAGTCTGTGAGATTTTCAAACTCCACAATGTCCACCTTTCACTTGTGAGACGCACACTTCAGTTTCCTGACCATCTCCAAGGCTGTGGCTGGGAATGGATCACAGAAGCCCAAAATGAGGGCTATAGACAAGGGGTGAGCCTAGAAACGGGCCATGAAAGCACTTTATACTCTTGAGGTGGGAGAGACTAGCTCCCCCACTGGACATACTCTGTTGACTGAGAGCCCAATCCTGAGCTCCTGGGGCACTTGGCTGCGGTGGCACTGAAAACTGCTGCCGCTGCATCCTGCCTGCCTTGGGCAGCTCCAGGTGGCACCTCAAGAGAAGGAGACTTTTGTCTCCTTCTCCTGGGGACGAGAAGTAGCTTGAACAACACAAGTCTCTGAAACCAAGAGTTTTTTTTCCTAGATTCTTGCCCCATGGAATCCTATGGGATTCTTAGGGTGGGTAACTCAGTCAAGAGGTTCCCTATTGGTAGTCTGGGACCCCTGTTGGATTCTGCCTTTGTTTTGCCACCCAGGTGATGGTGCAATAAGTACTTGGATCATTTCCTAGATTGAGCATGAAGTTGGTGAGGATAGTAGGAGGTGTAAAAGCTTTCCTTTGTCTTACAAAAGGTGTGTTGTTTCCCCCCCCCCCCTAAAACTCAGGAATCCAAGGAAATGGCTGGGGTCAGAAACCATAAAATATACTGTTCCAGCTGGAATTTAGGGCTTTTGGAATTTTGGAGGTGTGAAAACTCCATTTACATTTAAGAAGTAAACAGGTCCCCATTCAAACTTGGAGCTTTGAACCCCATGGATCAATTAAAGAGGGGGAGAGAATGAATGAATGAAATGTGTGGCCTTTGTGATCTAGGAATCTGTGTGGCCAATTGCCATCAGCCCTGGGAATAGTCATGTTACTGGTCTGACCTTTTGCTCTCCAGGCTGGCACCAAGCACCAAGTACAGGTGTTTAAATGTGTGTCTCCTGCATGCCTTGAATTAAAGTGAACAATGAGAAATAAAATATTGACCATTAAGGAGGCTCACAGACACTGAAAAAATGAGAAAGGAAGGATTTACGTTCTTAGTAAACTAAGCCAACTGAAAAATGCATGAGTTGCTGCTATCACATGCAGCCCCAAATGAACTGAAAAATGCATTCAAGCTGCACCCCCCCCCCATCCCTGGGCCTTATCATTATGCCACAAAGTCTGTCTTTCCTTCTTTGTTACTAGTGTTAAGGCACAAGTTTTAAAAAATGGAACTTCCCCCCTCCCCCATGAACTAAAACGTGGGTCCCCTACAGCCTGGCATGCCTTGGTCATTTAAAAACATTTTTAAAAATTGAATAATTTTCCCCCCCATGTAGAGAGGTATAATGGTTCTTAAATAGATTTCCATTCTACAAGCTTTAAGTAAAAAGTGAGGCTTGCTTGTGCAATTCCATGCATATTTTGTCATCATAGTCATGGAATTTACTCCTTTATAACAGTGTTTAGGATGGCAGCTTCAATTATGTAATTTATGTTGGAGAAAAGATCTCTCTAGGAACAACTTTGGTCAGATCAGATTTGGCAGCTCTGTTCCTGGTAAATCAGTGCCCCTCTTTGAGCCCTTTACAGAGGACTTGTTAAAATGGTACTAGTATGAGTTGCTTAGCAGTGTCATCCCTCTGGGTTCAGCTAGAGTCTCTAGAAGTCAACTGCTGAACTGGAAGCGGGTAGATGCATCTTGTGTTTTGCCAGCATTTGATAAGGAAACACATGTGTCCCTATGCTAAATCATTGTCCTGTACACAGCTGGTCATTTCATTTACTGCAGCTAACTCTTGGAGGCTAATTATGTTTTACTTATATGTCTTTACCAAAAGAAGCAACGCCTTCTTGGCTTTTAAACTGGTGGATGACAGGCAATGTTAGTGAAATGCAGTCGCAGGCAAAAAAGAGTCTTCAGCAATGTGTAACAATGGCCAAGGAAGCTGTGTTGAACAGTGAGCTTCACACCAGAGCTTCTCCGTACTGTATATGAAGACACATTCCTACTCCAAACGGTTTTTAGCAGTTGCAAAATTCAGTTTAATAAACAATTCGTTAGGGGCCCAATCCTATTCAACTTTCTAGCACAAAAGCAGTTGCAGTGCAATCCTTTGGTAATGGAACAAACATTCTCTTACCTTGAGAAGGCCTCCGTGGCTGCCTGCACTGCAGGATGCAGCCCCACACCCTGTTGGCATAACTGCACCTGTATTTTCAGAGGAAAAGCCGATCAGCCTCTTATATGGTGCTTTTGGGTCTACAATGCACTCTGCCTGTATTATCTTGATGCATTCCTTACAACGGCCCTGCAAAGCTTGTATGTATTATCTCCATCATGCAGCTGAGTCAGAGAAGAAGCAGCTTTTCTGAAGCCACCTTGTCAGGTGATAGCAGAGGCAAGCTTTCAACTGGAGAAGGCCTAAGCCATAACAAAGTCTCTTGGCCATGATGTTACACCAACTCAGAGGCAGAATACCTTAAATGCCAAATACACAGGGGAGAACTGCTGCCTTCATGCCCAGCTTGTAAGCTTCCCCCAAGCAGCTGGCTCTCCAAGGCTGGAAACAGAAACTAGACAAGGTGGACCTTAGATCTGAACCAGCAGAGTTCCTCTTATCTTTTCAAAAGGAAGTGTCATGAGAATCTTTCCTTTCCAATTAACATATCTTGACTGGACCATCCACTGTGAGCCTTTCCTGTTTTGTTACTCTGTGAACTGGAATAAAAGCTGTAGGAATACTTTTGATAATACTGAAATGATCAAACGATTAACATGTTAATGTTCATCATAACATCAGTGTTGGCAGTTGACTCATAGTATATTTTTTTCCCCAGTTTGCAGAATGTAGGTTATGGGGAATGTAAACTGATGTCACTCATTTAAGAATTCTGTTAGCCGGATACAAATATTGGGTCTTAAAAAATGCAAAAGGCTCCTCTTGGAAAATTTGGAACCCTTTCGCTTGATTGAGCGTCTCATCAAACAAAAGTGGCAGCAACTCTCTTGGAGCTGTCTGAAGCTATGCAGATATCATTTCTATCATTTCTTTATAATGTGTAGTCCATAATAAGCATGCTTGTGTATAAATCATCTGTGGCTGGCACTCTGGATGCAATGCTCTGGGGGGGGGGAGATTTCTCTCTTCCAGTGTCTAGCAATTTGAGATATTATACTGCCAGTCTTCCAAGAGCCTCACTGGCCTCTGTTCTGTACAATCCCTTCTCTGAAAGAATAAGGCTTTCAAATCTGCCTTGCAAGAATCACCAGTGAGGTAAGAACTGTGGAGTAGCCATGGATCTACTTTGCTGGCTAGGTGAAGTTGCCTTTGCAATGGTTTCTAGAACAGACGTGCACAAAGAAGTGGAGTTGTGAACCTGACATTCTCATACAGGAATAATATTTTATCTTGCCTCCACTCAGTCTTGTATTCAGTTATAAACTAATGTACACAACGTGCAGATCCACAATTGCTGATCTCTATAATTATTTAGTGTCTTGTATCTTTCTCAGAACGTATCAGGCACTTTTAGAATAAGTATGGAAAAATACTCCTCTGTGAGCCTAAGATTCTAACAGTGACCACAATCTCAAGACATAGCCACAGATCTCCATGCATGCCCTTGAGACTTTGGAAAGAATGCTTTGTCACTCGCCTCCCATGACACCAACTCCCACATCTTCATTTTTTTTTTTGGTCTTCATTTCTGTGTGCAAGGCACTTCACCTAGAATGGGAAAGGCATGTTAGTGTCCCAAGGGCTCACAGTTTAAAATATAGTTAAAAGCCCCCCCCCCCCCCCGCTGCCAGTCCTTGAAATCTTGCCTTCAAGGAACTGAACAAAAATGACTCTCTCCACAGTGAACATAGGGGTGTGTGATACACTGGATATATCCACTGTGTGAGGTGGCCATAGACTAGGACGTTTTATTTATTTGTTAAAACATGCTTGTGTACTTTGCATAGGTTTTCCATTTGGGCAAAATGTTGTCGAAGGAACTACTTGGAGAAACCTGCAGTGATTCAGCCTCTGTTTCATCCTTCCCAGTGATGCACATGCTGATGGAAGGTCAGCTGTAATGTCTGTGTAGCTTCAGAGTTTTATGACACCGAACCTATTCACTGGCACGTTGTGACTTAAGCACATGTTGTAAGTCTTATTTTCGGTGTAATGCCTCTTATTTATGGGTGCTATTTTCTGTTGTAGTTCACCGTGTGGTTGCTGAGAAAATGACTGAGAAAAGATGGCATGTTTTGTAGAAGCAATTCATGTTGATGAGAGTGTACAAGCTTCCTCTTCAGGGTAAATGCCAGTTAGTCAGCCAGTCAGGAATAGCTTACTCCAGGGCATGACCATGTGTGTTTTGTTTTGTTTTCGAGAGATGACTTGGGAAATGCAGATTCAGAGCTTGCCTAATCATAAGAACATATGAAGAGCCCCACTGGATCAGGCCAAAGGTCCATCTTAGTCCAGCTTTCTCTATCTCACAGTGGCCCACCACAGTGGTCTCAGGGAGCACACAAGCATACAAGATACCTGCATCTTGTTGCCACTCCCTTGCATCTGGCACTCAGATATAGCATACGTCTAAAACCAGGAGGTTGCACAAACCCATCACAAAAGTCCATCACTATGATTGACTTTTCCTCCAGAAATCTGCGCAATTACCTTTTAAAGGTAGCAAGGCCAGAGGCCACTACAACATACTGTGGCAAGGAGTTCCACAGACTAATTACACACTGGGTTAAAAATATTTTCTTTTATCTATTCTAATTCTCCCAACACTCAATTTTAGTGGACGTCCCCTGGTTCTGGTGTTGCGTTAGAGGGAAAAGAACATCCTATCCACTCTATCGATGCATAATTTTGTACATCTCAGTCATCTCCCCTCAGGAACTTTTTTCCCCTATTGAAATGCCAGTGGTCTGCATTGCAGATCAGGCCAATCAAATGGAATTCAGGGCATTGACAAAGAAAAATCCTCACTTAACTAAGTAATTTTGGTCACCATCGAGAAGTTTCCTTATCCTTTTTCTTTCTGGCTCAGCTGCTTTTCCCTGATCTCTCTCCCCCCCCCCCCCCATATTCAGGAGAAAGCAACTGATCCAGAGAGGGGAAAAAAAAGAAGAGGAACAAGTATTATAGCCAAGAACTCCTATCTTAAAAAAAAAAAAAATAGTAACATAGTTTGTGCTTATTTCTCATATAAGAATCTTCAAGATCCCCACAATATTTCAGTCAAATGCAAATGCATGTGTTCCTCCTGATTATACTTTGGCACCATAGATTTCATTTTCAAGTTAAGGTTTTCATTTATTTGTTGCTTTTTAAACATTAGCAGCTCTGCCTTTAGTCTGTTTTGTGTACTGCATATATTTTCTGTATAGGTATTTTATGTCCACCAATAGGATTTCTGTAATTAAGAACTGATAACTAAAAAAAAAATCATTGTTTTTATTTTGTTTTATAGTTATAGCTGCTTGAACAACTGCTAAGGGGCAGTGCTGGGGGCCCACTGTAGTCATCTGCCCTAGCCAGTGGCTGTAGCTGACAGCTGGTAGCTGTACTTCACCCTAAAAAAAATTACCTTGGTAGGGTGGCAAAAGGAAAAAAAAAAAAAGCTGTTTCTTCCAGGTCAGGGGAAGGGGCTTCACTGAGGTAGAAAGGAGCCCATCAAAGGCCACCTGCCCAAGTCTCCCAGTCCTTGAGCTGGCCTGGAAGGCAGCACAGTATTCTACACAGAGGTTTGCATGGCCTGATTACACCAGCAGTTTCTTAGTGGCATTTGTGCTGCAGTTTAAAGTGCTGGCCTTGGTGGATGGTGAGTATGCAGACCGGGTTCCTTCCTCACCAACAACTCTCCTGTGCTGGAAGCTTGGCAGCACAGTGTCCTATCTTAATTTTCGAATTCTGCCGACTACGCCAATTTGTCCTGTCCAAATATCTCGACTCCCTTCTAATGCCCTCTTCCGGCTCTCCCTCTGGGTCAGCATCTGGCTCCTTTGGTCCTTTTGAAGCTGCCTTTTATCCTTTGTGTCCCATTAAGTGCAAATGCAGCTCAGCTGTGAGCTACCTCCTTAGCTCCTTCAAAGTCCCATCAAGGTCAAATGAAGCTCAGGTGTCCAACCAGGTCTCCATTGGCCTTGATTGATTACAGCTTGTGGAGCCAGCCCTGCTCTTCCCCAAGCTGTCAACCAGCTGTCAAAGCATGGAATCACTGTCAACACCACATCATCCACCTGATGATCTTCTGATCTTCCATTACACACAGCTCACACCCTTGCACAGGCAGTAACTGTTCTCAGGTTGATAAATCACAGAAACAATAAATTATTGGATTACAAATAACAGACGTGTTAAAGCTGCAAGCCATTATTACCAACAGTGGTTCTTCTGCTATAAAGGATCTCTGTAAAGGATTCCCTGAGATCATCTTCAGAGGTTCTGCACTACCTACCCATAGAGCTCAGGTGAATGGCAAAGGCAGGGCCTTTTCTGTGGTGGTGTCCTGGCTGTGGAATACCTTCCCCCAAACCCTCTCCAATTCCATTTGCATGTTAACAAGTTTATTGACTTTTAGACAGCAGGTCCTTTAGATCAGGGGTCCCCAACCCCTGGGCCACAGACTGGTACTGCTCCGTGGCCTGTTAGGAACCAGGCCGCACAGCAGGAGGTGGCCTGCCACTCACCTCTTGCTGTGCGGCCCGGTTCCTAACAGTGCGGCAGGCTGGGTGGTGGCGGCAGGTAGGCAGGTCCTACAGCGGCTGCAGCAGAGCAGCTCTGCAAGCCCTGCCAGAAGCCTCCATTGGGAGGGCTTCCCACCCATGGGGCGGACAGTGGCAGCCTCCAAGGAGGCCCGTCCCAGGCACCTCGGCAGATCACAGCCAGCGCACTGGCAGTCTGCCAAGCTGCAGCCCAGGCAGCTTGCTCAGCATAGCCCCGACTCGCCTGGCTCGGGGGGGTGGGGCCATGGCTGGTGGTGCGTCCCTCCGAGCTGACAGAAGCAGGCTTGGTGGCAGTGGGGAGAACTACCCCATAGCCTACCCAGTGGTTGGCACTTGCCTCCGCCCTCGGCCCCAACCAGATGCCCAGCTAGGTGGAGGCAGAAAGGCCATAGCCGCAGCCACCTTGGCAAATGCTTGGAGCCATCAGGAGGCCTCCTGGCCTCCTGTGATACAATGCGAAGGGAGGGACAGGGACACCCAGAAGCCCTGCCATCCCTGTAGGAGGGGTGGAACTCCTGGTTGCGGGCGCAGCAAGCCCAGGCCAGAAGGCTGGGGCTGGCCAAGGGAGTAGGGGAGGAGATGGCTCCTGGGATTCCCCCTTTAAGGGGTGGGGCCCAAAACCATCCCCCCACCCTGGTCCATGGAAAAATTGTTTTCCATGGAACCAGTCTCTGGTGCCAAAACAGTTGGGGATTGCTGCTTTAGACCACCAGTTTCATTTTCTAAACTTCTAATGTATGAATTAGTTTTTATGAGTGTCACTGCTGCTAGTGCCATTTTATTTATAGAGTTTCTCTACTGCCATTAATGTATTGTCTTAAAGGTATTATTGATTACATTTATATTCTATTTATTTTGTTAGTTACCTTGAAATTCTGTTGAACTGAAAGGGAAGATATAAATATTTTAGATGAAGTAATACAGCAGGCTAAAATAAAACAAAGGACTAGTGGGGTCTTTCAGATCACAAGGCTCAGCTATAGCAAAATCACAGCTGCATTTATTACCGCCACTTAGCCGCCTGTGAGAAGCAAGAGGCAGAGAACTTTGTTAAGGCCACTGCCTTACATATCCAAGAATGATTGTACTTCTATTACTCTAGGAGATGCTGGCAGGACTGGCTGGTCACTGGAATGCAGGGATGTGGAGGGCAGTATTCTGCTGGGAAGAGGGCCTGCTGCATTCAGCTGTGGGGATGAGGCTGTTGCTGTAGCGCTTGTTTACTTGCAGAAGGTCCCAAGTTCAGATCTTGGTATCGAAAGGCACGGGTATAAAAGAGCTCTGCACTGACCCCTTGGAGAACTACTGCCAATCAGTTCAGACTATACTGAGCTAGGCGGACTAATGGGTTGAGTCTGTAGAAGGCATTTTCATATACTTTGGAAGGTTTTGTCACTTCAGTTTCATGCCCAGCCTTGTTTCGTCTTTTTCTCCTGACCCTCATGGCTGCATCCTCCTTATCTCCTCCATCCATTCCTTCTTCAAAACTAACTGGATCGGGAAGAGCCAGGGATTCCCAGGATAATCTGTGCCCAGCTTATTTTCAAAGAAAGAGGTGGCCATCTTCCTGATTTCTATACTTCATGTCAATACAAAGAGCTCTCAACACCAAGATTATAGCGTCCTGTACTACTTCCTCTTTTAGCTCTGCTGCCACCATTTTTGGTAGCAGTGCTGTAGGAAGTGGTAAGCTTGCAGGCATGTGGTTCTACTACAGCTGCGGTGACATGCTGGGCGCTGGTTGAACCACACATATCGATCAGATTGAGACCCTTCAGCATAAAATTTAATTTAACCCCTCTAGACCAGGGGTGCCCAAACCCCGGCCCTGGGGCTGCTAGCGGCCCTCAAGGCCTCTCAATGCGGCCCTCAGGTAGCCCTCAGTGAGCCTCTGGCCCTCTGGAGATTTGTTGGAGCCCACACTGGCCCGATGCAACTGCTTTCAGCATGAGGGTGACTGTTTGACCTCGTGGATGAGCTGTGGGATGAGGGCTCCCTCCACTGCTTGTTGTTTCACGTCTGTGATGCAGTAGCAGCAGCAAAGGAAAGGCCAGCCTTGCTTTGTGCAAGGCCTTTTATAGGCCTTGAGCTATTGCAAGACCTTCATTCATTCATATAAGTTCATCTTTAATATATTCATTTATGCAAATTTATTCAAATTTTAAATGTAAATTAATTCTTCCCCCCCCCCGGCCCCCGACACAGTGTCAGAGAGATGATGTGGCCCTCCTGCCAAAAACTTTGGACGCCCCTGCTCTAGACTAAGAGGGGCAACTTGGTGCTTTTCTGAAGACTAGGCTGCTGTATTTGAGAACTGACTTGCCTCCATGGAAGAAAAAAAAATTGCAAGTTAAAAGGGCGATCATCATCCATTTTACATTGACCGCCCTACTAACATACAGAATCCCCCAAGAACCTGGATGTTGAGGAATATAATTGCTTGTAAAAGACACAGTTACGTACCACAATACAAGGAATAGGGCAGCTTAGCTTGCAGATCTATGTCTGCCTTAAGATTCTCTAATAATTAGATAGGAACTGCTGTGGGGCTTTATAGTTGGAGATAGGGCGAATCTGCTTTGCCAGGCTTCCCAGGAGTAATATCTATAAACAAAATGATTTTGTTTAGAGAACTGTTTTATTAAATGCAACTATTAATTGCTGTGAAAATTAGGGAAGTGTGCAAATATTTATGACATGGCAAGCTGAAAATACAAATAGAACCAAGCCAGGGTATTCATGGCTCATTGCAAAGCTCAGCAAGGCTGTACGGTTTCAGGAGTCTGGGGCTTTGTACAGCTACAAGGATAATTCACAATGAATTATTGATCCAATGAATGTTGCTTTCTTTTTGGTCCTGTTAGCAAACTCTCTGCAATAAGATTGTGACATTTTCCAATGAATTAATTATGGACCTGATCCAGTGACCATAAAATATGCTTTAAGTCTGTTTGGGGATAAACAGGATTGAACTGATAGCAATATAATATGGATCAAGCCTTGTTTAATCTCATTTGCTGTATGCTAAGTAGCACTGAAGGAAGTATGAACAGGTCATCTGTTAACTAAGAGATCTGGGAAGATCCTTGATTCTTATGCAGATTAGTCCATCGCATCACCCCTTTTCTTTCTTTTAATTTTCTTAATGCTCATGGTTATAGACATGGGGGTATTTTGAGGATAATTAATTAAAAAACAATAATTTTCATAGGAGCAAGAACATTATTTGTTCTCGATTGGGAAATAAATTTCTAATATCTGATGTTAGAAATGCATCAGGATGGCTTTGTTGTGAGTAATCAATACCTTTACATGTGTGGAAGCTGTGATGAAGATATAATTATAAATCCCACAGTTCTGCAGTTAACAAATAGATAAAACATGGACAATAGCAGGAAGCTATTAAATCATATAAAGAAATATATTGTAGTGAATCTGTAGGATTAACAGTTTTCCATCAGTTGAAGATGCCACAAACAGACATAACTACGAAAACTCTGCTGAGCACAAATACATTTCTAATCAAGGGGGGAAAAATAACTTCACAGGACTGTGTCTGCAAAGATACCTCAGTTATCTGTGCAATTCTTCACCAGGAAGGTAACCATTTGGAGAGAACGGAAGAGAAAAATGGTCAGGTATATTGCCAGGTGAAAATTCTGTTTCCAGTTAGAGTCCACATTCCCAGGAAATGTTCTGAAATTCGGGGACTCCCTTGTTCTTGCTCAACATACCTGAATTCCTTACTTTTCCTGCTAGATGGCGCTGCTTTCTAACAAAAGCCAGATTTGAGCCTGCTTTGTGTAGTAAAAGCTCCCTCAGCCAATGCTGGCCACTAGAAGAAAAAAAGCAAAGTAAACTTGAGTTGAGCTTATTATTATAAAAAACTTCGGGTAGTTTTTTGTGAATGTACCCAAACCACGTGTTTGTACATGGATGTGTAAAAGTTGATGCCACATATTTCAGGTTATTTCATGGTTCAGTATTACACGCATGGAGCGGCAGCATTACTGCAGGTTTTTAGGCAAAGGCTTTCCCAGGGCAAACCAGCAATTGAACCATGGATCTTCTGCATGCACTGCAGGTGCTGAGCCATGTACCGCTAATCAAATACAGTGGGATTTATGTATGTAGCTAGTTTAATTCTAATTCTGTTTCCCAAGGACTTGCGAGGTGGTGTAGCAATTCTTAAAAGTAAAACAGAATACAAACAATATGAACAGAGCATGATCCCACCCAAATTAGACACTTCAAAGTCTTGTTGATTTCCATAGATGCTATTTCTGAATATTCTTCATGTTTCCACTAAACAAATGGGACATAAAAGGGCTTAACTTTAAATGGATCATGCCCAGAATGCCCAATTAAAAGAAAAGTATTCCTTCTTATCCCAAGCTGTTGATTGCCAGTCCAAAGATGAAAGTTTTACGACTTGCTTGGAATGCATTCAGGCACAAACTTTGCTGAAACTTTAGGGGAAGGGAGTCTCATACTTATTGCTGAGCCACTGAGAATATATGTCTTCTTGTGCCTTTGGCACCCAAACGATACAGTCAAAAAAACACTCTCAGTTGACCTTTATGGAAGTGATGGACATGAGGAGGTGATCTCTGGAGAGGTGAGGCCTAAACACTTAGATTGTAAACCAACTTTACAGTAATTCAGTCATCATGAGCATAAAAATCATTCTGGGAAACAAAACACATTTTACAGGCTGGATAAAACTGACTATAAATGTGGGCTCATTCCTACTCTTATCTAAATTTTCACATGTATATGGGAAACAAAATTATCAACCACCACATTTTTGGTTTACTGATTTCTATAGGGGTATAATCAGGCTGAACATACTGAAGGGCCTTTTTGATGCCAAAGGACTCTGAGAGCCAAACCAAACATAATGCAGACAATCTGGAATTTTCATCTACCACTTACAGCAAAAATTTTTTTAGTAGTCCCACCTGGCTACTTTTGAAAATGGGCACTCTGGGAGAGGTTGTTTGACCCTAAGGTACTAGGGGCTGGGGGGGGGAGCACAAAAGTTCCTGACTTCTGGGGTTTGACAGTCATTGCTGAGATCAGGAGAGATAAAGAATGAGGCCTTTTAGTCAGGAGGTGGGTGGGGAAATACCTTTTGAGTAGGCTTCACTGCATAGTTAGGGAGAGGGTTAAGGAGCCACCTTTTTCCTCCTCCTCCAGGCCAGGCTGGTCCACATCCTTTTGTGCCAAGTTCATGGCCTCCTTTGGCTCCTCCAGTCACTGACAGCAGAACACACTTTCCTTATCTCAGATGCCTCACAATCTAAAAATGACACAAAAGAGACATCAGCCCATTGGATAAGATGCTGTGTCGTGTGACTAGGGACAGCTCTCCGCTTGTTAAATATATTTAACATTTATAAACACTCTCCTTGTTAATATAATATATAAACTCTCCCATTGTTAAGTATCTAGAGAACCACAACTCTGAAGATGCCTGTTGTCCATTCCATCTGTGTTCTCCCTTTGGAAGCTGATAATATGCGCTCATAAATTATATTTTGCACATTTCTTCCAGAAATAACTGTTAATAAGTCAGAAAATAATAATAATATAATAAATGCTTGAAACAGAAAATTCAGAAAAAAATAGATTTACTAGCACTAAGTTAACAGGGGTGTTCAAAATGTTGCCAGTACTATTTTTCTTGAGTCCTCTCAATACGTTGTTTAATTTGAAGGGACAAGAGTACAGTACTTCAGTTATCTTTATTTGTTTTGACCAGAGTAGTAAAGGAACGAACAAAAAGCTAACTTTTTCACTTTTCATTGGAAAGAACAGAAAAATACAAATAATTGCTACCAAACTATCTCAGCTTGAGTCTGCATTTTCACACTCAATCTGTGCCAAACAGAAGGGTTTGCATTCTGTTCCTTTGGGCAATTATCAGAACTGGAGGGTCATATCATTCAACAAGGTTTGAACTTGGAAATAGTTTCCCGAGTATAAAATACTATGTATCCAGTTTGGGTGCAGCTAGATGAGATGTGGGAACTCTTATCAAGATCTCCCTTTAAAACAAATAAATTAAAATAGATGTAGAGGGGAAATATGGTGGGGGGCATGGTTCTGGGGAAGGGGTTTAGTCTGAGCCATTTTCCTGATATAAATTGTCCCCCATCTGCTATGTGCTCAATGAGGAAAAACATGCAAGTAGCAATATGGTACCTGTAATGTTATCTACCTAGGAGCAAGTAGCAAGTCTGAGGAGGATTTAAACTAGGAATATTCATTTACTGAAAACATTTATGCCCCACTGTTCCATACCCAAAAGAAACTATTAAGGCTGCTTACAACAAGTTTTTTTTTTTTAAAACGAATGTAAAAATGACACTACTTATTAACCAGGGTGACAACAAAATAAAAAATTACCAAAAAGCTAAAACCACAAAAGGCAACCACAAAAATGGCACTGGGAAAAGAATTAGCACACCCCCATTCAGTGCCATAGCCTCAATCTGATCTGAACCCTCTAGAACCTGCTTTTAATCTAATACACATACCAAACCATCAGAGATCCTGGTCACGGTTCTTTGGCATCTTATCTGTTTGACTATTTGTATAAATCAGAACTTTTCCCTTTGTATACACAGACAACCAATGCTTATGATTTGCATGCATTTTGAAGTGAACACCTGTGACACCCATGTGAGCAGCCTTCACATGGCTATGTGCCATGTGCTGGTATATGCTGTGCGCAAGTATTTTGTAATAGCCTGAGAATCTGTTCCCAAGTACCAAATAGGTTCATGAACAATGGACAACTCTCTATTGTTCACAAGCCCTTTGAGTCTAAAGGGTCCCTCCTGCATGCATTTTAAAGCCTCATAGTCCCATCTGGTGTTGTTTGCAGCCTACTGTGCTAGCTTCAAGGTGTGTATATCTCTGCATTTGCTCAGTAAGAGCCATGTAGTACATGCATTGTTTTCTGGACGCTGCATTTCTTCCAAAATAGTATTTTTATTTTATTTTCTTGAGAGCCAACTTTGATGCTTTGTGATCTTGCCCCAGATTGAGAAGCATTCACTGATCCTATGTTTATTTATGTATTTCATTCTGGAATAATTAACACTGAATGTTTGCTTAGGCCATAATGAAAGCTGGAACCACCTTCAGATGTTCTTTAGAAGAATGAAACGTGTCCCCTGTTCTCATTGCTGTGCAAAAAAGGGTGCATTAAGGATCACATAAATCATATTTATTGATCCATGCTGTGACTATTTTCATAGACTAGATGGCATACACAATTTTTATTAATATTTTCTCATTTTGGAAATGTTGTTCTGTCTGAAGCATGAAATAGTTCTGAGTTTTGAATACTGTACTTCCAAAGTTACCACAGAACAAGTTTCAGCATCCTACTGTGATGTTAGCCATCCATGAGCTCCTAAATTATTAGTCTCTGGCTTCCTGATTGATGATACTCGTGTTCCTTCCCAATAGGAAATGAAGGATTTCAAGACGAGGGGAGTGATACTGTGATTTTTTATTCACCCTGCCCCAGTTCTGTTACTTCCTACTTTTTGGGTCAGTAGAAAGGGGGAAGACTTAAAAAGAATGGGAGCAACAAGGGCTGAGAATTAAACAGCAGTTCAAACTCTTTTTCTTCCACCAACACAGGGAGTGTTGCTGGTGTGTTCACTGCTTCCTTGAAAGACAAGTGTGGGGGGAGGGGGACATTAAGGTCATCAAGATAATGCACAGAATATTCAAACTGGAAGCTGAGCAGTGTGGGAGGGGGAAGATAGAAGGACTGTTTTTCCAATAGTAAGTAATCAGGCTCCAGGAGGATGTAATTTGCAGATTAGGAAAATGAACAAAGGGGATAAAATTAACTTTATAGCAGGGAGGGAGAAAGTTTGTTTGAAGGGGACAAAGTTAAAAAATGGAAGAAAAACCACCATAAAAGGGTTGGGGCTGATATAATCTGATTGCTGATTTCAACTAAGTAGAAAGTATCAGCAAATAAGAAGCAGCATTTCTCTCTCTTTTTCCCCCGTGGTATAAACTGGATTGTCTCCAGACAAAATTTGGTAGTTTAGGGAATCTGTTCCCAGAGTGTGGGTGGAGATGGTGCAGAGGAAGGGACAAGAATGTCAGGCTCTGATTCAAGTCCATTCCTTTCCTCTGCTCATAGCTCTCTCTCTCTCTCTCTCTCTCTCTCTCTCTCTCTCAGTCTATAAATCAGGACAAGGAAGGAAAAACAACCCTCAAAAATCCCCGTATGGAGGACTCTATTAGTAAAGCTTTCTTCTTCTACTTCTTCTATTGGACTCAGGGGTTAAATTTCTACAGTAAGAAACTTTAAGTACTTATATTTTTTATGTTTCACATTTTTATACCACCCTTCCTCCTAGGAGCTCAGGGTGGTATACATAGTTCCTCCCCTCTTTTTGTCCTCACAACAATTCTGTGAAGTCAGCGAGGCTGAGAGATAGTGACTGGCCCAAGGAAGCTTTGTGGCTTAGTGAGGATTTGAACATATAACTGAAATCACATATGCTTCTCTTGTGTATTCCTGCTTCATTTCTCTTGTGTGACTATCTAGATCAGTGTTTGTGGGTTGGGACCCACTAGGTGGGTCGTGAACCAATTTCCCCATTCATTTCAATATTTTATTTTTATGTTAGACTTGATGCTACCATGGTATGTGACTGCATTTGGGGAAATGTTGGCTCTGTACTTTTAACAGGCTACTATATATATATGCTTTTAACAATTATGGTAAATGGAACTTATTCCTGGGTAAGTGTGGGTAGTATTGCAGCCTAGGATTATCAAAAATTTTCCTGCTTGATGATGTCATGACATCATTTCCAGTGGGTCCCTACAGATTCACATTCTAAAAAATGGGTCTTGGTGCTATACGTTTGAGCACCACTGATCTAGCTAGTAACCCCCTTTGAGTAGTCACTTGCCCTTTCATTCTGTGTAAAGTGCCATTTGCACTGATGATACTTTATGAATGACTGAATGAATAATAAATTTAGTTACATAAAAATATGAGTAGAAACATGAACAGAGTTTGTAATATTGGAAGGTTCAGGAATGATTTTGAGACTTTTGTCTCACACTCCTGTGATTCTCCCTGCAGTTCGCTTGCAGTATGAACATTTGTATAACCTTCCTGGATCAGCCCAAAGGATCAGCTTGCCCAGCATCCTGTTTCCAACAGGGACCTGTCAGAGGCCTGTTGGATGCTCTCAAGTAGAACATACAAGTGTGGTGATAGCCGCTGTATCTCTTGCTTGTCTCTGGCAACTGGCAATTGAACATACAGCATTTCTGAATATTTCATTTCACTCTCAAGGCTAATAGGCATTGAGAGGCCTATCC
Organism: Tiliqua scincoides; assembly: GCF_035046505.1. NCBI lineage: Eukaryota > Metazoa > Chordata > Lepidosauria > Squamata > Scincidae > Tiliqua > Tiliqua scincoides. The sequence goes on from NC_089822.1 coordinate 198,327,683, forward strand.
AGAAATGTGCATACAGTACTGTATTTGCTTAAAAATGTTACAGAACAGTGATTTTCAATCTTTTTCATCTCATGGCACACTGGCAAGGCACTAAAATGGTCAAGGCACACCATCAGTTTTTTGACAATTGACAAGGCACACTGTGCTGTCAATGGGGGGCTCACATCCCCCAATGATCCTATTGATAAATGATCCTGTCCCAAATTTCCGCGGCACACCTGGGGACCATTCACGGCACACCAGAGTGTCACGGCCCAGTGGTTTAAAATGGCTGTTATAGAATGACCTATGATCTTGTCAAATGAATCTTTGCAAACCTGCTTTTGCGGTGATAATAGGAATATAGAGGAGTGGGAGCATTTATAGGGGAGGATTGGTGGGTGGGAGGGACAGTTGTTTAACCCCTTTTCCTTTTACATGCCCCTCCCACCAGTTTTTTTTTTCCTCATCTAGGTTTAATTCTGGTTTTGGTGCCTGTCTGGGAAGACATAAATTCAAAACTGCTGTGAGATGCAATTGCATGGGAGAATCTGGATACAGAATTAAGCAACCCCCTCCCACTTGCTGATTCTCCCTTGTAATTGACCACAAATGTTAACTAGTTGCTCTTGTCCACCTCCACACTCTGTGGAAATCTCTCTGACAAGTCATTCCTTTTTTTCTCTAACTGACAGTGAATCAGTTTTCTTGGGCTACTCAAGTCCTAGTACGATACCTAACCAGATGAAGAAATAACAAATGTTTCCATTTGCCGCATCATGTAGTTGTGTCTCCTCCTATTCATGTTTCCTGAAACAGAATCCTAACAGAAGTCGAGACTCTTCACTCTGCTGCTTCGTGCCCTTGATCATTCTAGTTGAGCGATTTTCAGCCTTTCTTATGTCACGGCACACTGACAAGGCGCTAAAATTGTCAAGGCACACCATCAGTTTTTTGACAGCTGACGAGGCACACAACAGGGCTGGTTGGGGCTTCACATCTCCCAGTAGTCTTACTAATAAATGAACCTCCTTCAAAACTCCTGTGGCACACCTGGGGACCAGTCGTGGCACACCAATGTGCCATGGCACAGTGGTTGAAAATCCCCGTTCTAGTTGGTGTTTTTGGTACTTTGTCCAACATGTTGATATTCGTTTTAAGATGGAGGGACCAGAATGGATCCACTACTTAGGTGTGACTTCTGAGTTTCACTGAGATGCATTTCCCTAGCTGTTTGCTGGCAGCGTCCTTCTGGGTGGAGGCAGCCCTCAGAGTATTTAGAATATCAAACACCCGTACAAATAGCTACTGCAAGGCTTGAATATTTAAAATGTACACTCTGCACACAGATGTTAGCATCCCTGGAAACTAGTATTACAACTTCTGCCTCGGGCCCTTGGTAATAATAATAATAAGAATTCAAATTTGGGGAATGTTTAATAGGAAAAAAATTAAGGATTGACTAAAATAATTTTAAAATGAGAAGTGTGTATTTCTATCAGCTAGTCTTGTGTATGTTGTAAACATGGTTGCTTTAAAATAAATTGCTTGGTTGGTCAAATGCTGCAAGGTTGTTTTCTCTTCTTTCAACTTGGTTGAAAAGAATTAGGCCAGACAGCCACTTTTGTTTGAAAAATAGTATTCTAGTGGCAATGTAAATAAAATGGGAGATGTTGTAAAACCATCGTATAAGTCTGTGGTGTGTGTACATTTTGGATCCTCTGTACAGTGCCAGTGAACTGTAAAAAAACAATAAGGATATTGGAGTGCTGAAGGAGATACGTAAGAGAAATTAAAATGATTCTAGGAATGAATCATTGACCTCACAAAGAAAGGACTAAGAGGCAGGAGCTACATCCTTGCACAAAATTAGCCTTTTTATTTGCACTAAGGGCCAAACTCAGGGTGACTTTAAGTAGCACTATGCAGCAGGGGAAGATTCTCTTCCTGGTCAAGTAGCAGCTATGGCGGGGGGGGGGGTTTGGCCAGGGCTGTGGCAGGGACAAAGGCTAAAGGTGCATCCTAATCAACTTTTCAGCACCAAGGTAAGGGCAATGCAACTCTGAGGTAAGGGAACAAATATTCCCTTACCTTGAGGAGGCCTCCGTGACTGCCCCCCCAACTGCAGGATGCAGCACATGCCCCACTGGCACAGCTATGCCGGTACTAGAATGTTGGTTAGGATTGTGCCTTAAAGCTCTCTTTCTCTCTCTCTCTCTCTCTCTCTCTCTCTCCCTGCTATTGTTCTGATCTAGACAGCCTCCCTGCATGCTATTTAACAAAGAAAAAACAAGTGTGCAGCTGCGTGATACGTGCTTAAACGAACATCTAGTTGACCTTGAAGTGATGTGTTCATGGAGCGTTCTATTCTGATCCCAAGATGGTTTCCCTAAGTGGCTGCAGCCAATACAGACCATCCAAGACATATGTGATTTGGAGGTTTTGTGTCCCACAGAGACGTGTGACAATGACATCATAACACCTGGCACAATACCTGGCATCTAAACAGCATTTTCTGAAACTACAAAGTGCTTCATGGGAACTACATTGATGTAATCCTTACAACTAGCATGTAAGTTGTCCTCAGATTGTAGCTAGATGTGAAACTGAGATGAAGTGAGTTGCCTGATGCCACCTACTGCCCAATCTTACTTCTCCCTGCTGTAGTATGCCGGTGCACCATGGAAACATGTGCTGCATACTATGGTGGGGAGGGGGTGATCGGGAGTCCTGTGAGAGGTACAGGAAAATATTTTCCCCTTACCTCTGCATAGGCTCCTGGTTATAGATATAGCTGGTGTAAGTCCAAGGAGAGCCAGGGGGTGGGACAAGCAAAAAAAATGGGGATAAGATCTGGTGTGCATTTCTGCCACTGGATCCACCCCTTCTCTCCTCCAACGCACCCCACTACTTCCCCTTTCTGCCCACTGACCACTTCGATTGCCAACGTACCTCTTCTGGCAGTGGTGGGGCATTACAATGGCATGTGCACATGGTCGCTGGCCATGTGTGCTGGCAACCCCATGATGTTGATGATGTTGGCAACCTTCAGTCTCGAAAGACTATGGTATCGCGCTCTGAATGGTGGTTCTAGCACAGCATCTAGTGTGGCTGAAAAGGCCAATTCGGGAGTGACAGTCCCTTCCACACTAGGAGCAAGTGCAGTCTGTCCCTGGTCTGTCTCCCTGGCTATGGGCCTTCCTTCTTTGCCTCTTAGCCTCAGACTGTTGGCCAAGTGTCTCTTCAAACTGGGAAAGGCCATGCTGCACAGCCTGCCTCCAAGCAGGCCGCTCAGAGGCCAGGGTTTCCCACCTGTTGAGGTCCACTCCTAAGGCCTTCAGATCCCTCTTGCAGATGTCCTTGTATCGCAGCTGTGGTCTACCTGTAGGGCGCTTTCCTTGCACGAGTTCTCCATAGAGGAGATCCTTTGGGATCCGGCCATCATCCATTCTCACAACATGACCGAGCCAACGCAGGCGTCTCTGTTTCAGCAGTGCATACATTATCGCTACATCTGCAGCATCAGTGGAGAGGGCTTTCTGCTGATGGAATGCTAGATCTCTCAGTGGAAGGTGCCCATAGGTCGTCCCCCCCCCCCATGAGTTTATGGCAGAGGCAAGACAGAATCAGAAAAGTTCTGGTTTGCAAGTTATTCACCCGCCACACCATAACTCTTTCCTTACTGAATCTGGGGGACAGGGAAGCTCCATGTGTGCATTAGAGCTCCTGAACCTATACAGAATTGATGGATTGGAATAAATACTCTCTGCATAGGATTTACATTTTTCACAGATATTTAAAGTTCACAGATATTTTAAAAAAAACACCAATAGAACTTGCTGGTGTTTGCTTGTGCATCAGTGCAGTAATGCTGTGGAGTTGGCTTTCTCCCTTTAAATGAAGGCTTTAGCAAATGTCTCATTTTCCACTTTATTTAACATCAGTTCATGTTGCATTAAATTCTCCTGAACTGAACTGTAACTTGTGTATTACTCCACCGAAGACATTTCTGCATAGGAGGGGATAACCCCATTTGCATGCTGAAGTTGCCTTCACATCCCAGATGATTTGATCTTGCATACCAATGTTCCACACATGACAGAGCAGAGTCTGCAGGAGCTGAGTCAGGGGTGTTGTGTGCCTCCGGTCAATCCATGCTTTCTTTAACAGGAATAACATTTGAACTCTTCAAAGCCTGTAGAGATTCCACCACTGGGAGATTCTTTTTGAAACTGTCAAATGCTAGGGTACACAGGCCGACTTCTGAGACAACTGTTGGCTCTGCTTTATCAGAGCAGGGGACATGGACACCGGCTTTTCTTGTATTGAATTTCAGCAGAACAAATATTTCCATGCTCTCCCCACAACAGGTACTTTATCTTATTATTATATGGTCTTTACCTGAGGCTTTGCTCATACAGGACCCAATCCTATCTAACTTTCCAGCACCGGTGCAGCCGCAATGTGGCCTTGAGGTAAGGGAACAAATGCGTCCATACCTTGGTGAGGCCTCCGTGACTGCCCCACCACCACAGGATGCAGCGCACACCCCACTGGTGCGGTTGCACTGGCACTGGAAAATTGGATAGGATTGGGCCCACAGTTGTTACAAAACTTGGGGCCAACTTGAGATCAGACTCTGGATCTTGATTTACTTTAGTGGGTTTTGGAGCTGGACTTGCCAGATCAGAAGGCTTGAGTACCATCTGAGTATTGGACTTTGTCTAGGTATGGAAATTAGTGGGCCAAAGACTGCAATTAGAATTAGTTTCTAGAGAAACTTGTGCACATTCATTGTGTACAGTATGAAGATCATTCTTTCCCATTCTCAGTCTGTATTCATTAAGCATAGATCACAACAATAGTTGTTCAGCTTACTTTGTGTTATATTTTTACCTTTTCCAACTCTCACAAACATTGGTTTGAAAATGGTTTGAAAAGAGTAGGTGGAGCTACCACTGTTATTTCTTATTCTTGGAAGAGGCAAAAGGAAAACTGCTATCCGTCTGATGCAGGCCCATTTACCACCTGCTACAGCGTGGCAAGTCACAAAATGCAAGATTCATCCTAATGATGTATTTTGGTGAGCTTATTTTACTCGGAGAGAAAGATGACATATGCCATCTCTGCAATGCCCCAGGGGATCCAGGCGCCCCATAAAATCCCTGGCTGGGATTCAGCAAATGAGCACCAAAGCCCAGATATCTGCCTGGCACACCCACTGTTCTAGGGCTACCAGGGCACAACGCCAGAAACAACTATGCCTCCTGCTAATGCTGGAGATGACTCCTGGCCTCCGTGCAAGTACACACTGCGTCTGGGTGGGGGCCACACCTCCAGAAGTCAGCTGGTGGGTGGTAGATGAGGATGTCCTTGCCCAGAGATGGAGGGAGGAGGAGCTTACACCATGATTCATCTCATAGCAAAGACTGTTGCTCAAATACATGTTAGGCTTGCTAGTGTATTGTTATCCAAAATGTATGATGACACATCAGTGATGTGTTCCAGGCCCAGGAAGGCACTGCCACACGAGTACACACTCACTCTCCCCCCTCCCCTCTAAAGCTGCTTCCCTGTGAATTGTAATGTGTGTGTGCTGTTTAACTCACTGACTCTGCTGGAGAAGAAAAGAGTAGAGTGGAAAGGCAAGGAACTTTTTCTTTTTACTTGTGGGGTTCTTGGGGGCCTTTTTAAAAAAACAACAAAAAAACAAAACCGGTTGGGTCTGGTGAGGCTCTGTCTCCCCTGACCGCATCCTGTTACTCCCCCTTTTCTTCCCCTCTTTCTCACGCCTCCCCCTTCAAAATGGGACTGCACAGTGCCCGCTAAATGGTGTCAAGAAGCCCTCCTTCTCTTCCCCACTGGGAAGTCCCTTGGTTCCCTTGCTTCCTATTTCTCTTTTGCACCATTGCCACCTGTTGCCTTGAGGCTCCCACAGGAGCTTGTGAAATCTTGGCTAGCTAGCTTGATGGCTCCTGCACCACTTCACGTTTTCAAAAAACCAACAGAACCATTACAGTAGAGGTATACTGTACTTGGCCTAAGACTTTTCTACTTTATCTTCTCTTCCAAACAACAGATGGCCTGTGGCAAGGTAGTCTAGCATTTTTCCTCTTGGTCTGTCTAAATTCCCGTGTCCTTAACCTTCTTCTCAAATTCTCTCTCTCTCTCTCTCTCTCTCTCTCTCTCTCTCTCTGTGTGTGTGTGTGTGTTGTGAGAGTGGGAACCCAGTGTCCTTCATCCAGGCTTCCTTTATATGACCCCCCAAACCAGTATAGCAGGACCTGAGAGCAACACCACTCTGTGGCCTTTGTCTACATAGGAACGAAACCCAACCCAATCTCAGAAGGATTGGTATATCATTTAAGCGTGTTATATATGGCTGGTTTTTGACTGAATTAATTAGGTCTATGTCACTCTTCATGACCTGCCTCTAAATTTACAGAAACCCCTGCCACAGACACATCTGTTTCTCATTTCCTTTTAGCTTATTCTCCTGCTTCCCTTGTCTTCCCCTTGTGCATTCTGAATCCTTATTTCCCCCTCTGTTCCTCCTGTCTCCTGGGTAATTGCCCCATTTCCATAGATGCTAATGTCTCTCCGTCTACATCCTATTTTCCTTTCGTCTCTTTTCCCCTCCTCCACTTTGGGTGTCCATGTTCCCCTCCCCTTTCAGGAAATTAGGCTGTTTCATTTAGTCTAACCAGCAGCTGAGCTCTTTTATTGCATTTTCTCTTGATTTCCCCCTCATTCTTGTTATACATTTATCTTCACAATAAATGTTACTGTGTTGCACCTATGTCTTTTTTCTTTCTCATCCTTGTTGAATGCCAGTTCTCACTGGGGTGTCTTACGAGCCAGTAGCCCCAAACCCTGTGCACATGTTAGTTCCTCCATGTGTGCATGTCTCAGAGCACATCTGGTAATATTAGGCTCCCCCATACTGGAGATGGAATAAGCTCCTCTCTTTCCAGTGTGTGGTGTGTGTGGTCCTATTGCAAATATCTCTAACAGTGTTTCTCAAACTATGGGTTGGGTGAGTCATGAACCAATTTCAGGTGGGTCCCCATTCATTTCTATATTTTATTTTTAATATATTATACTTAATGCTACCAGGTATGTAACTGCATTTGGGGAAATGTCATATATCTGTACTTTTCACAGGCGACTATGAAGATGCTTTTAACAATGATAGTCAATGGGACTTACTCCTGGGTAAGTGTGGGCAGGATTGCAGCCTAGGATTGATAAAAATTTTCCTGCTTGATGATGTCACTTCCGGTCATGATGTCACTTCTGGTGGGTCTTGACAGATTCTCATTCTAAAAAGTGGATCCCGGTGCTAAAGGAGTGAGAACCACTGATGTATAAAATGATCTTTGTGACACAGCCAGTATGTTTAGGGGGTTCAAAGCTTGTCTACAGGTTAAAAGGGTTTTGTTTGTGAAACAAAACAAACAATAAAATCTTAAAATCTTTTTGATTTACACTTATAAATGTGCACGGGGAATGCAACAATGAGGTATCCAAAGTTATGTGTTGCCTATAGATGCACGAGTCATAGATCTGGGATTTGCTGATGTTCCTGATGTTTGCTGATGCATGTAATCGGAGGTGTGTATCTTAAATTTTTACTTTGTGAACAGAAGGAACATTTTTTTGACATGGGGAGAGGGCTTGGGATTTTTGCCAGTCCCCATTTAACTCTGCGCCCTGCTGAGCCCCATTCAGTCTTGTTCAAAAAGCCTTGTTCCACCTTCCCCTAGAGCAGATTTTTGGTGGTACACTTCTGCATGCTTCCTTCCCCATGCAGTCCTTGGGATACAACCCCCAGTAGCAAATCTGGATTTGTTGCCCCACTGTGTGTGAAATAGCCTTCATTTTGCAATGATGGGATTAGCAAACACTGATGGCTTCAGAGTCATAGATGATAAGGTCTATGATAAGAAAGGTCTGCGTTGCCATTATATGTTTCAGGGTCAATGACTAGGAAGATATGTAAACCTTGTATTATAGCTTTCCTTATATAATCTCTCTGAGTAATAGAAATTATCATATGTAACATGCCAATAAATAGTGTTTTGTTTTTTTTAAAGAGCAAAAGAAACATCCCGAATACTTTGTTTTGCTGAAAACTTCCTCCAATGCTTCTTTTGCTTTAGTTAATCAAATTCTTCTATTGCTGCACTGGGAATTCAAAGCATTTTTGTGACTTCCTGTCTCAGTCCCAAAGGTTTAAACATTATTTCATAATTAGCCTTTACAATTACTCTATATGTTTGAAAAAGGAGGGGAGAAAGAAGGAAAGTCGCTTTTCTTTCCTTTTATACATGCAGAATTATTGTTTCTGTCGGGGGACTAGAAGAAAATGTATGCTTGTATTTGAAAGAGAAACAGTAAGTGTTGATCTGTTCAATTTTTTTTTTTGTCTCCTGCCACTTACACAAGAAATGTTGACACTTGTGCATAAGTGGGAGCCTGTTTCGGCACATGCTAGAATGGAGACCAAAAGCAGCATAGAGGACCACTTGGCAGTAACATGCTGCTTCTCACACTTGGCTCATGCAAAGCTTGCCTAGCCTTGAGCAAAGCACCATGGGAAAGAATGCTACGCTGCGGACGTTTTTGTCTTCAGGCAGATCAGGATTGGGAATTCCTTGCTTTGCTCTGCAACAGGGTTTCTCGGCTGTGGCTTCCGTATAACAGAAGTTGGCTGCCTCATAAGAACATAAGAACATAAGAACAGCCCCACTGGATCAGGCCATAGGCCCATCTAGTCCAGCTTCCTGTATCTCACAGCGGCCCACCAAATGCCCCAGGGAGCACACCAGATAACAAGAGACCTCGTCCTGGTGCTCTCCCCTACATCTGGCATTCTGACTTAACCCATTCCTAAAATCAGGAGGTTGCGCATACACATCATGGCTTGTACCCCATAATGGATTTTTCCTCCAGAAACTCGTCCAATCCCCTTTTAAAGGCGTCTAGGCTAGACGCCAGCACCACATCCTGTGGCAAGGAGTTCCACAGACCGACCACACGCTGAGTAAAGAAATATTTTCTTTTGTCTGTCCTAACCCGCCCAACACTCAATTTTAGTGGATGTCCCCTGGTTCTGGTATTATGTGAGAGTGTAAAGAGCATCTCCCTATCCACTCTGTCCATCCCCTGCATAATTTTGTATGTCTCAATCATGTCCCCCCTCAAGCGTCTCTTTTCTAGGCTGAAGAGGCCCAAACGCCGTAGCCTTTCCTCATAAGGAAGGTGCCCCAGCCCCGTAATCATCTTAGTTGCTCTCTTTTGCACCTTTTCCATTTCCACTATGTCTTTTTTGAGATGCGGCGACCAGAACTGGACACAATACTCCAGGTGTGGCCTTACCATCGATTTGTACAACGGCATTATAATATTAGCCGTTTTGTTCTCAATACCCTTCCTAATGATCCCAAGCATAGAATTGGCCTTCTTCACTGCCGCCGCACATTGGGTCGACACTTTCATCGACCTTTCCACCACCACCCCAAGATCTCTCTCCTGATCTGTCACAGACAGCTCAGAACCCATCAGCCTATATCTAAAGTTTTGATTTTTTGCCCCAATGTGCATGACTTTACACTTACTGACATTGAAGCGCATCTGCCATTTTGCTGCCCATTCTGCCAGTCTGGAGAGATCCTTCTGGAGCTCCTCACAATCACTTCTGGTCTTTACCACTCGGAAAAGTTTGGTGTCGTCTGCAAACTTAGCCACTTCACTGCTCAACCCTGTCTCCAGGTCATTTATGAAGAGGTTGAAAAGCACCGGTCCCAGGACAGATCCTTGGGGCACACCGCTTTTCACCTCTCTCCATTGTGAAAATTGCCCATTGACACCCACTCTCTGCTTCCTGGCCTCCAACCAGTTCTCAATCCACGAGAGGACCTGTCCTCTAATTCCCTGACTGTGGAGTTTTTTCAGTAGCCTTTGGTGAGGGACCGTGTCAAACGCCTTCTGAAAGTCCAGATATATAATGTCCACGGGTTCTCCCGCATCCACATGCCTGTTGACCTTTTCAAAGAATTCTATAAGGTTTGTGAGGCAAGACTTACCCTTACAGAAGCCATGCTGACTCTCCCTCAGCAAGGCCTGTTCATCTATGTGTTTTGAGATCCTATCTTTGATGAGGCATTCCACCATCTTACCCGGTATGGATGTTAGGCTGACCGGCCTATAGTTTCCCGGGTCCCCCCTCTTTCCCTTTTTAAAAATAGGCGTGACATTTGCTATCCTCCAATCTTCTGGTACCATGGCTGTTTTGAGGGACAAGTTGCATACCTTAGTCAAGAGATCTGCAACTTCATTCTTCAATTCCTTAATAACCCTTGGGTGTATGCCATCAGGGCCCGGTGACTTATTGATCTTTAATTTATCAATGAGGTCTGAAACATCTTCTCTTTTAACCTCTATCTGACTTAACTCCTCGGTTAGGAGGGGCCGTTCGGGCAGCGGTATCTGCCCGAGGTCTTCTGCCGTGAAGACAGATGCAAAGAACTCATTTAATTTCTCTGCCATCTCTAAGTCTCCTTTTATCTCCCCTTTCCCTCCCTCACCATCCAGAGGGCCAACCGCTTCTCTGGCGGGTTTCCTGCTTCTAACATATTTGAAGAAGCTTTTATTATTCCCCTTAATGTTGCTGGCCATGCGTTCCTCATAGTCTCGCTTGGCCTCCCCTATCACCTTCTTACATTTCTTTTGCCACAGTTTATGTTCCTTTTTATTCTCTTCATTAGGGCAAGACTTCCATTTACGGAAGGAAGCTTCCTTGCCCTTCACAGCCTCTCTAACTTGGCTGGTTAGCCATGCGGGCACTCTCCTGGATTTAGTGGAACCCTTCTTTCTTTGCGGTATACACCTCTGCTGGGCCTCTATTACTGTTGTTTTAAGCAGCCTCCATGCACTCTGGAGAGACTGGACTCTTTTTACCCTCCCTTTCAACCTCCTTCTAACCAGCCTCCTCATTTGAGGGAAGTCCGCCCGTCGGAAGTCAAGGGTTTTTGTTAGAGATTTGCCTGGTATTCTTCCCCCAACGTGCACATCAAAACGGATCGCAGCATGATCACTGTTCCCCAATGGCTCAGTAACGTTTACATCTCTAACCAGGTCCTGCGTACCACACAAAATTAAATCCAGAGTCACCTGTCCTCTGGTGGGCTCCTTGACTAGCTGATCTAAGCCACAGTCATTTAGCACGTCAAGAAATCCGGTTTCCTTATCGTGACCAGAACACAAATTGACCCAGTCAATATGAGGATAATTGAAGTCCCCCATGATTACAACCCTGTCCTTCCTTGTCACCTCCCTGATCTGTTTCCTCATTTCAAGGTCCCCATCAGATTTCTGGTCTGGAGGACGATAGCACGCCCCCAGTATTACATTGCTGCACAAGCCTGGTAATTTAACCCACAGAGATTCTACGGTGGAGTCGGACCCACCTTCAATCTCTACTTTGCTGGATTCTATCCCTTCCTTAACATAAAGGGCCACCCCACCTCCAACACGCCCCTGCCTGTCCCTCCTGTAGAGTTTATAGCCCGGGATTGCGGTATCCCACTGATTCTCCGCATTCCACCAGGTTTCCGTTATGCCCACTATGTCAATATTTTCCCTTGTCACCAGACATTCCAGTTCTCCCACCTTTGCTCGTAGACTTCGGGCATTCGCATAAAAGCATTTATACACGGAATGCCCCAGGATGGGCTGCTTATTCGCTCCTTTGTCCCCGCATCCTCTCATTTTGCCAAACCGTCTATCACATCCCATCTCCCTACCTTTCCCAATTTCTTCTCCTACCCTGCCTTTGTCTTGTTCTCTAACCTCCCCATCCTCATCCCATAGGGATGAGGAGTCCCGAACCGGATGCCCCTCGGCTCCTGTCGGCCTTCCCCCAGGGATCAGTTTAAAAGCTGCTCTGCCACCTTTTTAATGTTATGCGCCAGCAGTCTGGTTCCATTCTGGTTCAAATGGAGCCCGTCCCTCTTGTACAGGCCCCGCTTGTCCCAAAACGTTCCCCAGTGCCTAACGAATCTAAACCCCTCCTCCCTACACCACTGTCTCATCCACGCATTGAGACCCCTGATCTCCGCCTGCCTAGCTGGCCCTGCGCGTGGAACAGGTAGCACTTCAGAGAACGCTACCTTTGAGGTCCTGGCTTTCAGCTTCCTGCCTAAAAGCCTAAATTTGGCCTCCAGGACCTCCCAGCTACACTTACCCACGTCGTTGGTGCCGACATGCACCACAGCCGCTACCTCTCCCCCAGCACTGTCTACCAGCCTGTCTAGACGAGAAGTGATGTCCGCAACCTTCGCACCAGGCAGGCAAGTCACCATGCGGTCCTCACATCCGTCGCAAACCCCCCTCTCTATGTTTCTAATAATCGAATCCCCCACTACAAGAAGCCCCCGACCCCCCTCCCGCCGAGGAGTATCCCGAGTGCGCTCGGATACGGGCCCATCCCCTGGAGAAGGGATCCCCCCTAGGGGATTGTTTCCCTCCTCTCCAGGATGACGTCCTCCAGTCCCGAGACTTCCCACCCGGGCAGCCGAGGAGCTGCACGCCTGAGGTTGGGACGAAGCCTGATCGTCCCCGGAAGTCTCCCCACGGTCCTCCTCTGGCTGCCTGCGCTTCTCCAGGTCGGCCACCAAGGCTTCAAGGGAGCGGACGCGTTCCCTGAGAGCCTGGAGCTCCTTGCACCGAGGACACACCCATGACTTATGCCCCAGAGGCATATAATCATACATGTGGCACTCGATGCAGAACACTGGATAGCCCCCACCCTGCTGCTGGCTGTCTGACTGCATAGCTTTTTTGTTGTTGTTTTGTTGTTTTATTTAGGGGTTCTTTTAAAAACCGTACACTGGATAGCAGCCCTCTTCTCAAGGGAAGAGGAAGGGCAGTGTATGGGGCCCTGGCCTCCTCGCCCTGCTGCTGAACTCGCCCAGATGCTAAACTCTTGTGCCTTACCTGGCACTTAGTTCCCAGAGGCCACACGCGTCTGCAGAGAGCCTCACGCGATGGCCCGCCTAGCTTTATACTCCTGGCTGGCTCCTCCCCCCTCCTTCCTTCCTGATTGAAAGGGGGCTGGCCTTCCCAGGTGAGTTTACTAAAGCTCAGGAAGGCAAATGGCTGCTGATGGGCGTGACCTACTCTGCAGGCTCCTGAATGGACTGCTTGGATTAGCCTAATGGGGCTCTTAGTGGGTTGGGAATTGGCCCTTCCTAGGTCCTTTCCCTCCTAGTTCTGTTCTCTTAGGCTGGACTGTTTTTGTAACCTCAAGCTAGTTTTTATTTGGGTTTGTTTAATTATTTATTGCTCTCTAGATCCTGTGTCCCAATTTACTGACCTGTTTAGGTTATGTTCTAACTTAGATTAGGTTTAACCTGGGTTAAGTATGGGTTTAATTTAAACAAGTAGAAAAACCTGCTTTCCACTTTATCCTCCTCCCTTCCTTCGATTAAGTGCTACCTTAGGTGCAGCTAACTTTCAACTTTGATTTAAATGCCTGACCCTTGGGCTCTTACTCACGAGTAGGACTCTGCTCTTACTCACGAGTAGGACTCTGCTCCTGCTCACGAGTAGCCCTATGTACCTCCCTTAGGTGCTAACTTTCAATTTTGATTTAAGGTTGCCTCTGACCTAAGTAATCATTATCCCCTGTTGGGCTTAGGAGTATTTCAGGTTAACGGTGGTAAGTAGAATTATTTCTAAGTTAGAGAGTGCCTAGGTCCAGTCACTGTCCCTCAGTCTAACTACCTTACAAGGTTGTTGTGAGAAGGAAAGAGGAAATTTATGTGCCATGAGCTCCTTGGAGGAAGAACAGGATAAAAATTTGAAAATAATAATAAATAGTTACTAGGACACATATTTGTGTTTTGGTGGCTGGCAAGTAAAGTACAAAGATGATCAACCCCTCCAGTTTCTGCAACGTGGACTGGGTCTAAATGGTACACACACTTCGTGGTGAACTGATAATTAACATGGTATTTGAGTTTGTTTTATCCCACATGCATTATCACCTGCAACGGACTCCCCATTCCACCTCAGGAATCCATCATAAAGACTCATTTCCATGAAATAATCATTGCATTGCAGTATTGTCAAGAGCGATGGTAATCCATAACCTGAAGCCCTGAGTCCATCTCAGCTTGCAGAAACTCTACGAAATAAAATCATAATGAGTGATTTGCTGATATGTTTTAAAACTATTCACAGCTCTCTATTCAGGTTGGCATTTCTGGTCCTTAAAAAGTTGGTTTTTAATGATTGTTTCAAATGCTGGTTTAACAAGCCACAATTTCCTCCACTGACAGCACAATCCTGTGCATGTCTACTTAGAAGTAACTCCCACTGGATTCAGTGGGGCTTACTCCAAGGAAAGTATGTATAGGATTGCAGTGATCCTCTTTTAAAAATAGGATCAAATTCTGTAATCATTTTCCAGCAACATTTATAATGGAAAATACAATCACAGAAACATACAGGACTGAGGTTTTGTTTTTCCTGTTTGGTTCATAATAAAAATGTAGATTTTATCATCACAATGTCCTCACTTTGTAAAAGCATATATCCCAAATCTTCTACTTAGGAGAAAGTTATCTAGAGCACAGTCTGCAGCCAAACTCATCACAGGGACACTGTTTTCTGAGGGGCAGAGAGAGGAATGTGGGAATCAAATAGTTAATTTCTGCCTTTGGGACTGCAAAAAAAAAAAAGGAAAATACATGCAAGCAAGGAAAAATATTAGTCTATGTCTTTTGAAAGCCTCTGAAAAGATTTGTCTGAAGCGTGTATTTTAATGGGAGCCACACAGGTGTTTTCAGCGCTGTTGAGAGCCTGTGAGCAGGCCTGGGGGCAAAGCCAGGAATATGGCATAATGTAACAAGAAGCAGATCCTCCACCGCTCTGCATGCTTCAGTAGGAAAATGCAAATCGACTCATTTCCTCTTTTGAGGAGGACTTTAGATAAGGGGTCCTGGGGCAAAGTAACCCCTTCCACATCCCTTCTTCCATCAACCATGCTCCTGGTTTGCCTGTAATGTGCTGTGGGGGTAACGGTGTGCATGGAGATGAGGGAGCAGATGCATAATAATGAATAATGGGGTGTAAGAAATGAGAGGTGTATGTGCTTGTCTAAAAAAAGGGGGGAGCTGTGCTTCTTGCTAATTCTAAGCATGCGGAGAGCCAGGTTGCCTGAAAGACTCCTTAGGTGCCGGTTGTACTGTACTCTCTCTCTCTTCTTCTCCCTCTCTCTCTGACAATACCCCTGCATGCATATGCTCTATTGAATTACTCGCAATTGAAAATCACTGAAACCCAAAAGTAAGCCCCCCCCGCGTCAAAGCTCACCCCCGAATCAGGCTTATCATTGTCCAATATTGTCTACTTTGTGGTTTGCTTTTCTGTTTTTTAGAGGTTACCATTTTGCAATTGTGAATGAGAGCTTTACTGTCTATTTGCGAAACTTGCAGTGGATCGGAGGACGAAATCCCAAATTATTATTCTTCCAGTCTGGATGATTTTGATTCCTCAGCCGTCTTGACTTGTTCAAAGGTAGTTCTCTCTGTACAGCCCTGTTTAAGCCCACTGTTCAATTCAATGGCGCTAAAGGTGGATTCAGACCCTCAGACGTTTGGACCATCTCCAAGCTCACCATCACACAGCTGAAGGTCAATTCAGGACATTCCAAACAATCAGAGGTTTCATATAAAAAGTGATGCAGAAATTATCATTAATAGCGATGATTTTATCTTACTATATCTTACTATTGTACTATAATTACAGTAATTATTTTACTATAACTATAGTACAGTCATTGAAATAATTAGGCATTTGATTGACTAAAAGTTCAGTGAATTGATTTGTGTAACTGATTTATCACCTGCCTTTACACTTATCAATCAATCAATCAATCAATCAATCAATCAATCAATCAATCAATCAATCAATCAATCAATTGTTTGTATTTGCATGTGATCAAAACATATAGGTGTAGTTTGACATATGGGCAGTGCAATTGAACCCCTCCTCTGAGCTGGTACAAGTCTCTTGTGCAGGCTCCCAGCTGTAGCAAACATGGCGTAAAAGCATGTTCGTGATGACTTGGAGTAGGATGTCCATGCGCTGGCCTTGCGGAGCCAGCCCCGCACCCAGAGGCGATAGGTTTGTGCTGGCTTGGGCAGGCTGGTACAGGGGGCGAGAAAGGGTGGTGGGAAGGAGGAATGGAGGCAAGGAGGGAGCATTCCTGGGCAGAGAGAGGGCTGCCTGAGGGGGGGGGCTGATTGGGCCCAGGAGAGAGTGGGACCGGTCACGATGGCGCAGGCTGGATCCCAACCCCATCCCTGGTCCAAGCGGCATTACTTGGACTGCTTAGATATGCACCCACAAAATCACGGGTGCAGATCTGAGTAGCTATCTGGGGCATTTCTCCGGGTAAAGGAAAGGAAATCCCCTTACTCCGAGTTGTGGCCCAGCCTGCACCAAACCAGTGCTGGATACAGCGCAGGCCAGTCAGCCTGCCTGTTCCAGGGCAGGTTAGGTTTGCGCCCTTCAGGAAATATGAGAGAACTTAACGTTTAGTAAATAAAATCTTTCAGTGATATAGGCGATAATCTATTAATCTGTTGGGCAGCCCACTCCATCATAACTCCCAGTGGGGTGACGCAGCTGTGTCAATGTGGTGTCTGCTGTATCCCACAAGGGAATTTTGGCCTCTGGAGTCCTACCCAGGGTAAGGAAGCATATGCCCCAGGGTAAGCCCCTGCCGGCTCAGTGGGTCAAGTTGAACCTGCGCTAGCAGTATTGGAGTCATGAAGTGGAATCATTAAGACAGATCAATCCCAGGAAGGGGGCTTGGAGTCAGTTGATGCTGCTCCACTGAACCTGCCCCATCTTGGTCCCAATCCATCCTCCTTCCTGCCCCCATCGCTGCCCCATTCCACCCACTCTGCATGATCTTACCTGGGGTGGTGGTGCCCAGAGTCCACTTGCTGCGTAGAGCTGGCCACTCACCACTTCTGGCAGTAGCCAGCCCACACACTCTGCAGGTTTGCTGGGAAGTGCTTACTGCCAGCAGAGCACTCCTTCCAGTAGGGCTAGGTACTGTTAAGACTGGGCCCCAAGGCTTGCAGTTCTAGTGTTCACAGAGCATTTAACTACATCCTGCTGATAGTGGGATTTGATGGCTGTTTCCAGATCCCCCTCCAGTACTTTAAATGGTTATCTAAAACATGGCTTTAGGCAGCTTACAAGTGGTAGGATATGATACTGGATACGTCAAATGAAAATGTAACCATGTCCATTCCAGGAGAGTGCACTATGCATCCATATTCTTTTTTTAAATAAATAACATTAACATACAAAATGACTAGGAAGGCATTCAGACAGAGCCAAGACACACATCTGAACACATACTATATAAAATGTAAATCTCCCAACACAAATAATAAGTGATTAATCAGACCAACCACACTGGTGCCTTAAATAGAAGTGACAGCAAAGAAAAAGGATTGCCTCTAACCATATGTTGTTGCCTATTCCCCAAATCCCTAAAACATTTCCACTGTTTTTCAAATCCATTTACATTTCCATGTTTCAGTATACATATATACTAAGTGATCTTATTTCCTAACCAGTGGCTCTCAAACTCCTTGGGAGTCTGAGAACCTGTGGTAAGTGCTTGTGAGAGCAGGGACTGGGATGGGGTGATGTCCTGACAGTGCAGCAACTATTGCGGAGCCACGGGCACCCAGGTATTTTAACATACCTGGAGGGACTGTGCAGCCTCTTGGAGGGTCCTGAAGGCTCACAGCCCCTCTGCAAGTCTCCCCTCCACTGCAGTAAGCTCTGATCTGCATTTGGAGACCACTTCTGGTTTGCAGTTGGAGCTCCAGAGCTCTGAGATTCCAAAACTGGAAGTGGGCTCTAACTGCAAATTGGAGCTCACTGCAGCGGAGGGGAGGCTTGCGGAGGGGGCTGCGAGCCTCCAGGACCCTCTGGGGGGGGTCACAGTCCCCCCCAGGTAGGTTTAAATGTGCCTGGGTGCCCACGGCATTGTGATCGCTGCAGCGCTGTCGGGACACTCATTTACAGGTCACTCCCCTTAAGGGGAAAGTGACCCATTTCAGTTCCAATTGTGGGTCATGACCCCTCACTTTGAGAACTTCTGTCATTACTGTAGTTAGGTCCCACAATTTAATACACTATTCTTCAAACACAGAATTTCTGCAAACTTCGAAGAGGTTTCATACAATAGCCTGGCTTCTTGAGCTTTAATAATCTTTGACTATGTTTCCATATCATCACTCCTTCATTGTACTTATGCAGGCTTCTGGAGCCTCTCTGCACAGACACAGTGCCCACAATGCTGGACAGTTTTAACAAAGGTCTAGAGCAGGGGCCTCCAAACATTTTGGCCAGAGGGCCGCATCAAATATCTGGTGTGGAGGGCCGGAAAAAAATTGAAATATAAAACTGAAATAAATAAATTAGAGATGGAACTTAGATGAGTGAATGAATGAATGAATGAATGAATGAATGAATGGGATCATTCATTCAACCTCTCTGGCCCTCAGAACACCCTCCAGACACAATCAGAGCACAGTTCTGGTCATGTTCAGTTGAGCAGGCCAGAGGCTTTCAGGGAACAAGAGGTTGGCTGCGGGCCGGGAAGAGGCTTGCTGTGGGCCACATCTGGCCCCCGGGCCGGGGTTTGGAGACCCCTGGTCTAGAATCCAGAAGTAATTGTTCCATCCTATTATGTCCTGGGGAGCACTCACTTGGAATACTGCATCTATTTTTAGGCACCATATTTTAAAAAGGAAATTGATAGTCTGGACTAGATTCAGAGGAGGATGTCAAAAATGGTGAGGGGTCTGGATGCTGATTCATATGAGGGAAGGTTAAAAGAGCTTGCTATGTTTCGCTTGGAGTAGAAAAGAGTAACAGAAGATAAGATTGCTATCTTCAAATATTTGAAGGACTGTCAGGCAGAAGAAGGGGAAGACGACTGGGGCTCTTGAGAACAGGATTAGAACTGATAGGTTGAACAACAAGAAAGTAGATTTCGGTTAGCCCTGTGGTTCCCAAAGTCCTCCTTTGGAGGAAGGAACTATGTAAGTATTTGCTAGGGTGACGGGAATTGTAGCAATGTGATTCCTAGTTAAAAACAACAACAAAACGGACACATGTGGTTTCTGCGATAAACCGGAAGTGCCAGTTTTTTTTTCGTTTTTACAGACTTATAGAGGCTTGGTGAGCCCTGTGGAGGACTCCCTGTACCTCCCAGGACTCCAGCACTGGCTGGAGGTAAGTGAAAAAACCCCTCCCTGGCAGCAGTGCGATCCTGAGGATTGCATTGCTGCTTTCCCCCTGCCCCTTAAAGGAACATAGGCCAGTGCTTCCCTGGCTGGTGGGTTGCTAGTTTGGGAGGCACTGGGCTAGACACTGAGAAAATCTCCTAATTGTAATAGCTGTCTGGAACTGGAGCCATCTATCTCATGCAATAGTAGGCCTTCGCTTGTTGACATTTTTTTTTCCAGGGATGCTGTCTGGGATGCTGTAACAATTGCCTGCCCTGACTCTATGGTTAGTCTAAATGACCTACAGCGTCCCTTCCAACACTGACATTCCATGATCCTATGAACAGACTGGGTCCTTTCTTCAACTGGATTTCTGTTAGGCAGTGGAGATTAGTAAGTGCACATGTCCTCCTCTTTTGTTTGGTTGTTGGAAAACGAGTAAGGAACCCCTATATACACACTGCAATGCAACAGTAAAGACTTCATTTGGACAACAAAATTAACAGCACAATCCTATGCATGACTACTCAGAAGTAATTACCATTGTGTTCAATGATGCTTATTCCCAGGCAGGTGTGTATGGCAGTGGTTCTCAAACTTTTAGCACCAGGACCCACTTTTTAGAATGAGAATCTGTCAAGACCCACCAGAAGAAATATTGTCACTGGAAGTGACATCATCAAGCAGGAAAATTTTTAACAATCCTAGGCTACAATCCTACTCGCACTTACCCAGGAGTAAGTCCCATTGACTATCATTGTTAAAAGCATATACATAGTACCTTATTCAAAGCACAGATCTGAAACATTCCCCCAAGTGCAGTCACATACCATGGTAGCATCAAGTCTAATATATTAAAAATTAAATATTGAAATGAATGGGAACCCACATAAATTGACTTGCGACCCACCTAGTGAGTCCCGACTCACAGTTTGAGAAACACTGGTATAGGTTTGCAGCTGAAGGCTATAATCCTATGCACACATTTTTAGGAGTTAGCCCCATTTAACACAATGGAACTTATGCTTAGGATTGTGCTGTAAGAAGTCCAGAAACTGCTAAATCAGATTGGTAGAACCACTTCCAGAAAGGAATAAGTCAAACAAGAGGCAGTGCTGGGAATATAACTATGCTGTCTATCGCCCCAGATCACTGGTTTCCTTGTTGAACTTCATTGCCTTTACTGCATGGGGTGTGCGTACAATTCCTGCCTACATTCCTGTCTTCATTCCCAGCTGTGGCCAGTAGTAGCCCAGCATCAGGAGGAAGGAAACCAAGATGAAGTGGGTGGGAATGGTCCCACAACAATTATTTCCCTTCTTCATTGTTCTCCTCCCCAAGTCACCACTGCAGTCATTTAAATTGAAATCTCTAACCCTCCGACCAGAACCTAACTTCACAGCCTTACTTGGTATGTAAAAATATTCCATTTAAATCAGCAGTAAAGCTAACATGAAAGTGCCAATAAATAATATATGCAAAGAGTTTTTTTTATCAATATATAAAGAAAATGTGGAGTTGTGAAGCTGTTGAAAACAAGCATTAGGAGATGTAATGAAGCAGGAATTAGAACAGCACAGTTCCTCTGGCCATTATAAATGAGAACACCGGGTACCTTGAGAACAGGAAAACTGATGAGTACAGTCTGTTCAGGAGAGAAGGAGGGAAATTTCCCCCAGGAACACATTTCAAATTACTTATTTATGAACTGATGAACTGGGAGACCACCTATCGAGAGACAGGAGCATGCAGTCTGCTGCAGACAGCTACAGAACTCCCAACTAATTGTGCTGCTGTTTTCTGTTATAACTCCTGCTATCCAGCTGGGCTTTGGAGGCAGGAAATTTAGGCACCAAGTCAAAGTCGTACTCTCCCTCCTTCTTGCTGGCATAAATATATACATGTATGTTTTAATCTGGTGGAATCATTGGGCAATGGCCCGGGAAACATCTGCTGCTGTCTTTGTCTCCTGAAGTGTAAGGGAGTGACAGGGTGTCGCCATGGGTGTGGAGCAGGACGAGGAGGAGAACATTTGATCCTGGTCACACCAGTTCACAATTGTCCCCAACATTCATTGCACAAGTCAAGGCAGAGGCTTTGGAGTGCTGAATAATCCAAAGTGAAAGGCAAAAATGTGAAGATATCTTCCATTCTCACATAAGATATATCCCTCATTGATGGCTGTAGAGGTTGACAGTGGTTCCTCATTCCAAAAATTACCATACAAGCCTACGCATGTCTACCCTGAAGTTAGCCCCATTGAGTCCAGTGGATCTTGCTCTCTGATAAGCATGCAGCCTTTGTTACCACCATGATGATAGCTTGAGTTTAGAGACACACCCTTACATGATATTGCTAGGGCATTGTGGGGAACAACGTAGTGACTGCCACATTTTCCCCATAGTACCCTGGACTGGTGAAACATATTGCTCTAGTTAAGCACTGAAAGGATCCATCCATGTAGACATATTTAATCTTGGCCAATATTTCAACAGGAAATTGAATGTCCATTACATCTCCCCTGGCTATAAATAAGGAAGCAACTGCATTTTTTAACACAAAGATGGGCAATAAGAGCCTAGGATGTCTTCTGCATTTGTAAATCAGACTCAGAAAGGACAGCAAGTAATACCCCTTTCCTAGATATCTTGGTGAAGAGTATAAATCAACTAATTGCCAAGAGCAGGGATACCTTTGATGTTACAGGGATGTGAATTGGTACACAAAGAAGTCAGCTCTCATTTAAGAACAAGTTCCCCATTTGTTAGCAATTCAGAATGATTTCCAAAAGCAATCCTTAAGTCTCCAATGATATCTGTCTGACAACTACTTAATCTCACTGAGAACTGGTGTTAAACGACCTGTCATCAATACTGCTTCATGGTGCTCTATCTTAAAAGGAGGGGAGTGGGGGGGGGGGGCAGGAAGAAAAGAGAGAATGCAAGAGTGAAACATCCATGGGCTTCAATCATTTGGAAGAAATTATAACATTTTTAGAAGACTGTCTGCTGATAACATTTACTACACTGAACGGAAAATGACAGTTACCATGTAGACAGGGTGGCACAATGCAAACTGCCAGCTAGTAGAGATTCTATACCACTTTTGGGCTGTTGAGCTATCAAATTAATGTCAAAGTAATTGTCACTTGTGAATATAACTGCCAGCATAACCAAATTTGGAATTTTTAAAAAACGCCCTGCAATTGATCAGACTCACAAACTATTCTGCTCATTTTTTAAAAGTTTCACAAAGTCCATTAAATATTCCTTTCTGCACCGTGGATAGGTATAAGCAAAATAGGAAGGTTTAGGCTTGTTGCAGCTTCTTACCTTCGTAGAGGTGGGGGACCGCACTCTATGGTCCGACCCCGGAGGCTAATGGATCCTGAAGGTTTCCTGAGGACTCTGGAGGATTTTCCCACTGCCAAGACTGGCATCTCATCTGAGACCCTGGTTGACCTCTGGAATGGGGAAATGACCAGGGCAGTGGATGACATTGCTCCGGAGCAACCTCTGCCACGTCGCAGACTCAGAGCGACTCCTTGGTTCACTGAGGAGCTGTGAATGATAAAGCGGCAGGGCAGACGTCTAGAGCGACGGTGGCAGAAAACTTGTGATGAATCTGGACACGGAGTAGAGCTCATTACAGAGCCTGTTCCATGGCGGTGGTAGCAGCGAAGAGATCGTTCTTCTCTGCTACCATTGTGTCTGCTGAGAACCGTCCAGCAGAGCTGTTCTGTGTGGTGCGGTGCCTCCTCCATCAGGCCCCTCCAGTAGACCAGGAGGAACACACGGTCAGCCGCTGTGACGTGTTTGTATAACATTTCACAGATAAAATTGATTGTATTCGTCACGGCTTGGATACCACATTGACAATGTCTGATGATGTCCCCTTGGCAACTGCTTGTCCAGTGTTGTGGGATTCTTTTCAGCTTGTACAGCCTGAGGATGTGGACAGACTCCTTTGGAGTGTGAGGCCATCTGCCTGCCTGCTTGACCCTTGCCCAGCTTGGCTGATAAGAGCTGCCCGGGGTGGACTGGCTGAGTGGACAGGGAGGGTGGTCAACTCTTCCTTGATGGAGGGGACGTTACCATGTGCTTTGAAAACGGCGGTGTTTTGCCCCCTCCTGAAGAGGCCCTCCCTGGATTCCACTGTATTAGACAACTATCCGTTGTTCAACATCCCGTTTCTGGGCAAGGTAATTGAGCTGGTGGTGGCATCTCAACTCCAGAGGGTCTTGGAAGAAGCGGATTATCTGGATCCTTTTCAATCTGGTTTCAGGCCGGGCTTAGGGGCGGAAACTGCCTTGGTCGCCTTGGTGGATGGCCTACGCTGGGGACTGGACAGGGGGAGTGCGTCCCTGTTGGTCCTGCTGGACCTCTCAGTGGCTTTCGATACTATCGACCATGGTATCCTTCTGGGCTGATTGGCCGAGTTGGGAGTTGGAGGCACTGTTTTGTGGTGGTTCCGCTCCTGCTTGGAGGATCAGTCCCAGATGGTGGTGCTGGGGGATGCCTGTTCGACACCCTGGCCCTTGAGGTGCGGGGTGCCACAGGGTTCAATTCTGTTCCCCATGCTCCACATGAAACCACTGGGAGAGGTCATCCGGGGATTTGGAGTAGGGTGCCATCAATATGCTGATGACACCCAGCTCTATCTCTCCTTTCCTCCAGACTCCAGGGTGGCGGTTGAGGGCCTGGAGTGCTGCCTGGAGGCAGTGAGGATCTGGATGGGGGCTAACTAGCTGAAATTAAATCCAGATAAAACAGAGGCTCTCCTGGTTCGGAAATCCTCAATGCAGGTGCTGGAGTATCAGCTTGCGCTGAATGGGGTTGCATTCCCCCTGAAGGAGCAGGTCCGCAGCTTGGGGATCCGCCTGGACTCGCAGCTGCTCCTGGATTCCCAGGTGGCGGCTGTGGCTAGGGGGGCCTTTGCTCAGCTTCGGCTGGTGCGCCAGCTGCAGCCGTACTTGGATCGTGCAGACCTGGCCACGGTGATCCATGCCACAGTGAAATCGAGGTTAGATTATTGTAACGCGCTCTATGTGGGGCTGCCCTTGAAGACAGTTCGGAAACTGCAACTAGTGCAGAATGTGGCGGCCCGTATAGTTACTGGAGGTAGGCGGTTTGACTCTGTCAGTCTGCTTCTCCAGCGGTTGCATTGGCTGCCCATTTGTTTCCGGGCCCAATTCAAGATGCTGGTTTTGACCTTTAAAGCCCAATACTGCTCTGGGCCAAGGTATCTTAGAGATCGCCTACTCCCGTACAATCCGGCTCATCCTCTTAGGTAATCAGAGAAGGCCTTTTTACAAGTGCCGCCGCCTAGGGAGGTACGTGGGGTGGCGGCAAAAAATAGGGCCTTCTCAGTAGTGGCACCAACACTATGAAATTCCCTTCCCCTTGACTTAAGAATGGCTACCTCTCTTGAGACTTTTCAGAGTGGCCTGAAGACCCTTCTGTTTAGACAAGCCTTCTGAGTTCTCGGCCTTTTTCAAAATCTTTTCAAAATCTTTTAATATCTTTTTAAATACCTGGTTACAGGCCTGATCCTTTTCTAATTTGCTGCTCTATGCTCTTTTTACCTGACTGCTTTTTATCTGACTACTGATGGTTACCCATAAGTTCTCTCCCTTTACATTTACTAATATTTATATTATATATCAGGGTTCTCCAAACTTTTTGGCCAGAGGGCCGCATCAAATACCTGGCACAGTGTTGAGGGCCAGAAAAAAAATTTAAATGTAAAATTTATATAAATAAATTAGAGATAGATGAGTGAATAAATGAATGAATGGGCACATTCGTTCAACTCTCTGGCCCTTAGAATGCCCTCCAGACACAACCAGAGCATAGTTCCTGTCATGTTCAGCCATGTGGGCCAGAAGCTTTCAGGGGACAAGGGGCTGGCTGCGGGCCGGATAGAGGCTTGCCGTGGGCCGCATCTGGCCCCCGGGTCGGGGTTTGGAGACCCCTGTTATATATGCATACTTAATCATTAATAAAATCCAGTATAAAGACTATATCATAATCTGAACAAGAGAGGAAAAAATGAATCAAAGATGCATTAGAAGCAGCAGTAAATACACATTCAGATTAAAGCCATATTTACCTATTTTATTTATTCAATTTTTATTTATTCAACAGTTGAAGAAAGTGGCTTTGTAATTAGGAAATTTGCAATGAGGTCAAAGTATTGTCTGCTATTGTGTTTTTAAGTGAGAAATAAGCATTTGAATGAACTTTTCAGCTTTAATGCCACTGAGATTCCTTTTGCAGCTAGAGCTGTAGCCTGTTGTTCATAGACCAAGCTGGATGGCCTGTCATTGACTTCATTATGTCACTAACTTCAGAGCTGTAACTTCCTAAAAGTATCAGGACTCATTCATCTGAACAAATGTACTGGACATGCATTTGTGATGCTTGTGTGAACATATGCCTGTGATCAGGGCCTCTTAGAGGAATTTTATCAGGAGGTACAAAATTTCTTTTGGGCCCCTTTTGGGGGTACAAAGTTTCTTTGGGGTCCTTTCCTTTCTCCATTGGTCCATAATTTCATACGATCATTGGATCATCGTTTCTGCAAATTATATATAAAACTATGTAGGCTTACTCAGAATGTAAATGTTAATCTTTGCCTAATATATGCAAACATTTTCTGAAATCCCAAGAAATTTCCAGCTTCCCTCTTTTGACTCTTGGGCCCCCTTTTTGACCCTAGGCCCAGGTACACCCCTCTCATGTGCCCAAGGAAGATCAGAAAATGTAAGATCCCAGGAAATTTTTGGGCCCCCTTCTGTGGCTCTTTTTAACCTGGGCTCAGGTACAATTTAACCCCTGCACCCCCTTCTCATGGGCCCTGCCTGTGTTCTCTTGTGAACGATAGGTATTACAAATATTTGGGAAGAAAGAGCCAACCACAATGGTACTTTGCTAACCAAACAACAAACTCATGACTATCTGCTTGTGTCACAAAACCAAAAGTCATCCATAGTAACTGTTCTCTACCTGCCACAAGCTACCACTAAATAGCTAATGGGAGATCCATGCCATTAGGTCAAAAACAGAAACCTGGAATGAAAAACTTTGCCTCCTGACTGGTAGTGGTGATGACAGTTTTAAAAGCACCCAGAGACTTAAAAAAAAAATGTGGCTAATCATTTGAGAAATGTTATTTTGTATGGTAGGATCCAGACTGTTTAGAAAAAAATAGAGCATGCTGTTTATTTCAATAATTAACCTTTCTGAGTGGTCAATAAAATTCCAGTCCTATGGTTCTGTAAGTTAGGAGACTGGGTAGGAATCTGGGAAACTAAAGTATCATTACCTGCTTTCACACAAGCCGCATAAGCAACCTGGGCAAATGCCCCTGTCTGTACGACAATGACAGTAGTAGTCATTGTATTATGAGGACAGAAAAGAAAGCAGTAATGGTTGTTCAAACATGCAGGGGTACCTCATTGGTGAACTGAGTGAAGATTCTCACACAATACCATACTACAGTACACTTCAGTCAAAATTCTTTATACACGTAGGGCCTCCATATCTGTGGATTCTGTGTCCACAGATCTGGCTCAACGCAGGTCCCCTGGACCCACACTGAGCCGAACATGGCCCACCATGAGCCCTTCAGAGACTTTCCCAGGCCCTGCGGTTCCCCTGGGCCTCAGAATGCTTTATATGGGCAAACATGTCACTTCCGGTTTCCCTCAGGATGGATCGTTTAGAGCAGGGGTGCCCAAACCCCGGCCCTGGGGCCGCTAGCGGCCCTTGAGGCCTCTCAATGCGGCCCTCAGGGAGCCCCCAGTCTCCAATGAGCCTCTGGCCCTCCAGAGATTTGTTGGAGCTCACACTGGCCCGATGCAACTGCTCTCAGCGTGAGGGTGACTGTTTGACCTCATGGATGAGCTGTGGGATGAGGGCTCCCTCCACTGCTTGTTGTTTCACGTCTGTGATGCTGTAGCAGCAGCAAAGGAAAGGCCAGCCTTACTTTGTGCAAGGCCTTTTATAGGCCTTGAGCTATTGCAAGACCTTCATTCATTCATATAAGTTCATCTTTAATATATTCATTTATGCAAATTTATTCAAATTTTAAATGTAAATTAATTCTTTTTTTCCCCTGGCCCCCAACACAGTGTCAGAGAGATGATGTGGCCCTCCTGCCAAAAACTTTGGACGCCCCTGGTTTAGAGGCAGGCTGCCTCTGATTGCCAGATGCAGGGGAGGGCACCAGGATGCAGGTTGTGTCTGTTGTCTTGCGTGTTCCCTGAAGCATTTGGTGGGCCACTGTGAGATACAGGAAGCTGGACTAGATGGGCCTTTGTCCTGATCCAGCGGGGCTCTTATGTTTGATTGGTGGCATGATGGATGGATCATGGTCAGTTAACTGAATAAATGGAATAATTGATTCCTCCAATCTTTCATTAACTAGAACAGGGGTATCAAACATAAGGCCTGGGGGCCGGATGAGGCCCACGGAAGCTTTTTATCCGGCCCTCAGGCTCTCAGCTGCTGAGCAGTGCTAAGGTGTTACTGCTATAAGGACAGCCCACATGAAAAATTGGGCTCTCCCTTAACTTGAAATATGATCAAGATTTGTGTATTTTCTCTTCTGTCATTTGCAGCTAATGGGTTCCTAAGTGAAAAAAGTGCTTATTTTTGGTTATGACCTGATTAATGACATCCGGCCCTCAGCAGGCACCATGAATACTGTTCAGCCCTTGGTATGAAATGGGTTTGACACCCCTGGACTAGAACCATGTTTGCAAATCTGGAAATCTCCTCAGAAAATTGCAGCCCAATAAGAATTCCAGGCCTACTAAATTTATAGTTGTGACTGGGAGATTACAGCACACCTCATGGATGACGTAATGTAGTGGAGAAAGGTTGTCATGTGACAATTTAAAAAAAAAACCCTTTCAACTATAGTTGGTTGGCAATCTTCAGTCTCAAAAGACTATGGTATAAGCCTACAGCACCCAGTATTCCCAGGCAGTCTCCCATCCAAGTACTAACCAGGCCTGACCCTGCTTAGCTTCCAAGATCAGACAAGATTGAGCAAGTGCAGGGTAACTACAATTTCATTACAATTTTTTTTAAAGATGATACCTAGAAAGGTTTTTGTCTGTTACATTCAAATAGCACTACAATGTAATTTGAATAACTTTAACTTATATAGCAAGCCCCCATGCTGTTGTTGGTTCCAAGGAGATCTCTTGAAAGCTCTGCAGTGAGGCAAGGCATTAATACATCATTCTTGGTGCTGCCAATTACATGATTTCCCTATACAAATGCCTCAGTGACTGTCCTTCGACTTGGCCTGCCTGCCTCCAGCATACAGTGCAACCATGACTCAGCTTCCTAGCATTATTAAATGCATACTTTTTAAAAATAGTTTTAATAGCATTTAAGTTACACTCCTGGGATTTCTTTTACAGAAAAAATGAGTGCTGGGCAGCTGAATTTGTATATGAAAATGCCTCACAGCCAACAAGACCGGGTACAGATGAATGTTGTTGTTTTTCCATGCATTGTGATTGGGAGTTCAAGAAGAACTGATTTCTGTTATAGCTATAATTTGATATATGCATATAACTCCATGCTCAACTATCTCCGACACTCTTTCGCTCGATACCGAGCTAAACAAACGCATCGGTAAAGCAGCTACCACGTTTTCCAGACTCACAAAAGAGAGTCTGGTCCAACAAGAAGCTGACAGAACATACCAAGATCCAGGTCTACAGAGCTTGCGTCCTGAGTACACTTCTGTACTGCAGCGAGTCATGGACTCTTTGCTCACAACAGGAGAGGAAACTGAACACTTTCCACATGCGCTGCCTCCGCATCACCTGACAGGACAAATTTCCAAACAACACAGTCCTGGAAAGAGCTGGAATCCCTAGCATGTATGCACTGCTGAAACAGAGACGCCTGCGTTGGCTCGGTCATGTTGTGAGAATGGATGATGGCCGGATCCCAAAGGATCTCCTCTATGGAGAACTCGTGCAAGGAAAGCGCCCTACAGATAGACCACAGTCGCGATACAAGGACATCTGCAAGAGGGATCTGAAGGCCTTAGGAGTTGACCTCAACAGGTGGGAAACCCTGGCCTCTGAGCGGCCCGCTTGGAGGCAGGCTGTGCAGCATGGCCTTTCCCAGTTTGAAGAGACACTTGGCCAACAGACTGAGGCAAAGAGGCAAAGAAGGAAGGCCCAAAGCCAGGGAGACAGACCAGGGACAGACTGCACTTGCTCCCAGTGTGGAAGGGATTGTCACTCCCAAATCGGCCTTTTCAGCCACACTAGACGCTGTTCCAGAAGCACCATTCAGAATCTTTCGAGACTGAAGGTTGCCAACTGATAACTCCATGCACATATAGTATGCTTTAGGCCTGTACTTGTAGCACATGCAAAGCTGGCAATCTTGAAAAACATGATCACAGAAGTCCTGTTAGATAACATACCCTTCACTCACCGTCCGCTAAAACCCAACTAAAAAAAGATGTGTTGGGTGACAAGCAATCCAGACGTATCTACTGAGTTCTATAGGACTTACTCCCAGATAGGCGTACATAGGATTGCTGTGTTAGGCATCAGTCATATGGGCAGCGCAATCTAACCTGCCTTGGAGAATGCAGACTGCCTGGCCTGTCCCACATCCAGAGCAGGGTCAGGGCCAGTTGTGGCTAACCCTGGGGCAAGGAGAATTCCTTCCCCTTACCCCAGGTAACACCACAGCAGCCCCAATGGGGTTACTCAGATCTGCACCACCTAAAGAGATGGCACGGATCCAAGCAGCTTGGAGCTGCTCTGGGCTGCCTGGCCCCACCCCCTGCTTACCCGCTACCTGCCCATGGACCCGCCTGTCACCCGCCATCCTCCCACCCTGGAACGCCTCCTTCCCACCCTCCACCTGCCCCCCAACCCCCATGCTGGCCTAACTCAGCCAGCACATCCTTACCGGTCTGCCGGCACATTTGGCCCTCTGGAGGCCGGCGCACAGCTATGCACCACCTTCCCTCCTCGAGTGGTTGCGCGAAAGTGCTTTAAGGCACTTTCATGACACTGCTGGGCTGGCACAAGGGACTTGCGCTGGCACAATACGAGGTTGGGATTGTGCCCTAAATTGCATTGGGTAAATAAGTACCTTTTGCAAGGATGTACACAGGCATAGGCACCATGCCATGAATTATGGCACCAATGCTCAATTAGCATATAGCACTGGATCTACTGAACCACTCTCCTGTACAACAGTACAACTGCCAAGTAAGTATGCTCAGGGTTAGGATGTAAATGCTCTCCTGCACTTGGAAGCCAATTGGAGACATCTGTATTAGCATTTGACCTAAATTGCCTACATGGAAAATTTTTAGAAACCTGTGTTCATGCACTAGAGAGAGATAGTGGTACTACACCGAAACCACCTTGCTGAGGGTAAATCAGGATTTCATGGTCACCATGGCAACCTTGGGATTGCTATGGTATGTTACAAGTCCAACACATTACATGTCTCATGTTATATTTGTTCCACAGTAGCCTGGAAACAGATCATCTTAGTATGAGGAGTTTGGTTTTCCATGTGATAAGCAGAACATTCGTTTATAATGAAGTAGATTCTTTCAGCTTGGAAGCTGGGGAGGCAATAGGCTGCTTAGAATGGCCTTGCCTCAGAAATTATAAACTGATTACTAGACTTCCAGGGGTGGGGAGATTTATCCATTGACCTCAATAGCTGCGCTGTCAGTGGTCTGGTCAGACTTTGTATGAGGAACTAACTTTCCTCACTGATTTTTTTCCCCAAGTAGCTTCTCCCTAGGCATGGGCTTTATCTTTGATGGGGCATAACTAAAAAGAATTTTGTGACCTTGCCCATCGTGCATGATAACAAACTCTAAGCTCTTATAAGTGGAGAGAATCCAAGTGAGGGCTTTTCTTGCGTAAAATCAACTAAGGCAAACCTCAAAAGAAGCTTAAAAATCCCTATTTATTGAGGCACTTCTGCAATTTTGTTATGTCTCATGTGTATGAGTGTAATGCATCTCTTCACTCAGGCAATGGTCATTTCATGTCTCCTGCATGAGAAGTTTTCTCCTGAAGATGACAAAAATCTTTCAGTCAGGAGACATGGAATGACCTTTGCCTCTGATGAAGAGTGACATTACACTGGAAATGCACCAGGTATAACAAGGGTTGTGGAGTGTTTCAATAAACACAGTTTTGAAAGCACCTTCTGAGATTCAGCTTGTCCTATTTGTTGGCTTTGGAAAAGAGTGCTGCTCTTTTTTTCCCAGCTCTTCCTGCTCTTCATGAATAACCTCTAGAGATCCGACAGACTTCTGGAATGTTTCTGTGAGGGCAATTCTCTCACTGCCCTTTTGAATATATACCTTCTCCTTTGCCC
This sequence comes from Tiliqua scincoides, assembly GCF_035046505.1. Classification (NCBI taxonomy): domain Eukaryota; kingdom Metazoa; phylum Chordata; class Lepidosauria; order Squamata; family Scincidae; genus Tiliqua; species Tiliqua scincoides. Next base: position 198,359,391 of record NC_089822.1, read on the forward strand.
TTCATCTCAGGGAAACTTTAGAAAATAAGGATTGCTTTGGTGGATCACACCAAGACTCATCTAGGCTAGCATTCTGTCAGTCTTCTTGGCACTCACAAGCAGGGCATGGATGTGATAGCCGTTAATCTGTTATTTATCCCCAGTATTTGATACTCAACAGAGTTCTAAAACCCCTGACCATAAAGATTCAATTTTGCTACTATTAGGACTAAAAGTTATATCTGCCTTCTATGAATTTGCCCAGGTTAGGCCTCCCCCGCTATTCGCTCTACCTGATTTTGCCAGTAAGTAGGCATTCCAGCCTGTTGGCGGTGGCTGATGCTACCCCTCATTTCACAGCCAAACTTCCCATCCTAAGATTTGGTGTTTAAATCTGTGACAACTCAACCCTTGAGTAGTTGGAAGGAAGGAATCATCACATACACACAAGGCATACCGCGTTGCAAAGTCTTGACACGTTGCTGATAATATCTCTTGAATCTTGTTAAATGCTGAACAGCATGGCAGAAAATGGATATAGAATAAAAACAGATTTAATTTGACTGAGGCACAAGAATGGTGGGGATGTTCAAAGAGCTGTTGTGGCACGTGGGACTCTGCTGGGGAAGTTTTCTTCAAGGCAAGAATGCTAATGCACACCATTTCATTCTTGTTTGTTCAATGCTTTCCTCCTCTCCCCACCCCCTTTGGGGTGAGGGTGGAGAAGGAAAGGCTTGTGGTCACATCAGCCAGGCTGCCTGTTTACTCAGAAATGACTTCAACTCTCCATTCTGACTGTGCTGAAGATTTTCTTGCAGGTTAAACACATTTAATAGGAAAAAATGCAGTTCAACTTTCTTGGGCTTTTCCTTTCCAAGGAATGCTCTAGCGTAGTGGTTTTCAAACGTCTAGCATCGGGACCCACTTTTTAAAATGAGACTCTGTCAGGACCCACCAGAAGTGATGTCATGACCAGAAGTGACATCATCAAGCAGGAAAATTTTTAACAATCCTAGGCTGCTATCCTACCACACTTACCCAGGAATAAGTTCCATTTACAGTCATTGTTAAAAGCATAAACATAGTAGCCTGTTAAAAGTACAGATATGTAACGTTTCCCCAAATGCAGTCACATTCCATGGTAGCATCAAGTCTAATATATTAAAAATAAAATATTGAAATAAATGAGACCCACCTGTAATTGGCTTATGACTCACTTAGTGGGTCCCAACCCCCAGTTTGAGAAACACTGATCTAACAGTATGTATCCTTCTGAAGAAGGAGCACAAGAAACTGTGATATATGTGTTGACATTTCAGTTCTGCAAAGGTTGAAAATATGCAGAAGACAGCAAACAAAGGTGACAATTTAATTGTTTGATTTAACCCAAAGGTTAAGAGAGAGAGAGAGAGAGAGAGAGAGAGAGAGAGAGAGAGAGAGAGAGAGAGAGAGAGATCCTGCATGTGCATATAGAAATTTTCTCTTCAAAATGGCATATGATTTTTATATGTTTACAATTACCATAAGCACACAGCAAATAACTGTATACAGTTCCACCCAGAGTGGTCTTAACAAGACACAGAAAAGGGCAACACAAATAATATTTAGTGGTGTGAAACATCTCTGGAGACGGTTAAAAAACCAGGGTGTTTGGGAATGTTAATGGGAAGTTGACTATGGAAGTTCATTTAGAGTCAAGTTAAATAATAAAAGTTTTGGACAAAGTGAGTTGGGAGTCTTCATGGTCACATGTTTTTGTGCTTCAGTCAGCTGCAGCATTGCCATCACGTGAATGTCAAAGGTGCTGGTTTGTTGGGCACCTCTGACAAACACATTTGAAAAGTATCATGATAAGTGATTGTAGGAGACAGGGACATTGAAGAAGGGTCTTCCAGGAATCACTGGGTTGTTATAGCTCCTGTTAAAGTTGCCAGACTAAGGGGAGGGGCACAATGGCTGGCAGGCAGACACCTAAGAAAGTATGAGGGATGGGATGGAGCTCAAAAATATGGCACATGCTTTGCAGTCAGTATGTTCCAGGTTTAGTCTTCATGCAGGGCTGAAAAAGATCCTTGCCTGAAATCCCAGAAAGCTGCTGCCAGTCAGTGTAGGCCAGGGGTGCTCAAACTTTCAACTTTAGGGATGCTGGACCTTTAACAAGTGTATAGAAGAGAAAATTTCAGTAGGTGCAACTTGTCATCCCACAGATGACAAGCTGCACCTGCTGAAATTCTCTCTCCTACACAATTTTAAAGGTCCAGGATCCCTAAAGTTGAAAGTTTGAGCACCCCTGGTGTAGGCCAAAGGTTCCCAAACACTCTGGGAGAGTCGGGACCTTGCTAAGTTGGTGAGGGGGCAGGGTGATGGTGGCAATGGAACACTCAGGACTGCAACACTAGGAGTTTTGGGGTGTTTTTTTTGTACTCACCAGGGGAAGCACCGGCCCTCCAGAGGGTGCAGGGAGCCTGTGGACCCCTCTACAGGTCTCCCCGTGCCTCAAAACAGCTCTCTGAAGGGATTGCAACCCACTTTTGGTTTCATGACAAAACCGAAAGTGGGTTTCAATCCCTTCATAGAGCTATTTTGAGGTGGTGGGAGGCCCACAGAGGGGTCCATGGCCTCTCTGCACCCTGCGAAGGGCTGACACTGCCCCCCAGTGAGTTAAAAAAAACTTTTTTCACAGTGGCGGCACAAACCTGGAGGTGCCATTGGCACAACGTCACCACACCCCATAAGGGGACAGTAACTAGGCTTCCCTGGCTGGGATGTCACAATGCTCCAGTTTGGAAACCTCTGGTGTAGACAATAGTAAGACTGCAATCCTAAACTGAAATGAATATAGACATGCCTAGTTAGATAAAATAAAATTACCGGGTAGATGGGACTCGTCAGCCTAGGAAGGCAGCTCATCTAAGAGAAGGAAAGTCTGACCTCAAACCTCCATTGCCTTGTGGCTATATCCGGTTGTGGAAAAGGCTTCAGGAGTCAACCTCGAGGCAAAATCAGGAGCCGGAGTCCCTGACGCAGTTCATGGCTGTACACAGTCACGCTCTGGCAACTCTTGCGACGCTGCTGGAACCAACCGTATTGGCTTCTGCCTTTCCATTGGACCATTCCAGCGACGTGGAGAGGGGGGATTTGCTGCATGGGTAACAGCCTATCCTCCATACCTTCTTTACCCAGGCTTCGCGCACTGGAGAGGACACTCCAACTTCACCATACAGTGTCAGCTCAACACAGGAAGCAGCAGTTTACCGGTTATAAGTCTTTGCTCGATTGGCGTAGAGCATGACGCCAGGGGCTGCTTCCAACGGTGGGAGAGATCATTGCATCTCATTGGGCAGTTACCGCCCGCCTTAAGCTGGGCAGTTCCCAGCCAGTAAGGTGTTGCCTCGCCACGGTCCATTAACCTCATGGGGTGCGTGGGATTTAGGCTGAAAACCGACAAGCAGATCGACAACTCTGCACCATGCAACAGAAAACAGAAACCACATGCGCTGCCTCCGATGTATCCTTGGCATCACCTGGCAGGACAAAGTTCCAAACAACACAGTCCTGGAACGAGCTGAAATCCCTACCATGTATGCACTGCTGAAACAGAGACGCCTGCGTTGGCTCGGTCATGTTGTGAGAATGGATGATGGCCGGATCCCAAAGGATCTCCTCTATGAAGAACTCGTGCAGGGAAAGCGCCCTACAGGTAGACCACAGCTGCGATACAAGGATATCTGCAAGAGGGATCTGAAGGCCTTAGGAATGGACCTCAGCAGATGGGAAACCCTGGCCTCTGAGCGGCCCGCTTGGAGGCAGGCTGTGCAGCATGGCCTTTCCCAGTTTGAAGAGACACTTGGCCAACAGTCTGAGGCAAAGAGGCAAAGAAGGAAAGACCCATAGCCAGGGAGACAGACCAGGGACAGACTGCACTTGCTCCCGGTGTGGAAGGGATTGTCACTCCCGAATTGGCCTTTTCAGCCACACTAGACGCTGTTCCAGAACCACCATTCAGAGCGCGATACCATAGTCTTTTGAGACTGAAGGTTGCCAACAACTAGTTAGATGAACCAATGATCCACACTGTGCAAGACAGTGTTACTGTATATGTGTTATTCTTGTGCACCCCAACTGTTTACCTTCCACTTGCCATCCATGTACGTGTCTTACACTCCCCTTTCTGCCATTTCTGATCACCTATATGGTGGGGTTTGAAACCTGCCAACAAAAGGTGTGCTTTCTCTTATCATGGTTGCTTTCAGGGAATTCCACTTTTCTGATGTGACCTCCTTCAGAGATTTTTTTATTGGATCACAGATTGGGGCAACTTGTAGTCATAGGGTACAATCCTAACCAACTTTCCAGCACCAACCCAAGGGCAATGCAGCTCCAAGGTAAGGAAACAAACATTCCCTTACCTTGAGGAGGCATCAGTGACTGCCCCCCAACTGCAGGATGCAGTACGTGCACCATTGGCAGAGCTGTGTCAGAGCTGGAAAGTTGGTTAGGATTTGGGCCATCATCTCTCTTTCAGCTGATATCTCAGTTTTCAGCATTCTGTCTGTAATTCTCTTTCCCCTCACCTTGAAACATTCATGTTTAGCTCCAAGGGGTCATCCTTCAAAGTCAAACCTAGTCATTTGAATAAACCAAAGCCAAAGTACGCTAAGATATTGTACCTTAAGTGCCTTTGTGGTTTATGTTGCAGGATTGCCATTATATGGATAGACAAGGAGATAGGGAACTAGTATTTTGCCAGCATTAGCTACCATAAGGCAACCATAAAATGTGTACCAGCAGCTCATGTTGCCGAATGCAAGTAGAAAGGCCAGAGCCTCTCCGCATGAATTTTTGCAGTGCTGGCCTCTCACTGGAGCAGGTAAGCCAGCATGGGGAAATGGGAGGGGGAGGACATAACAGGGGTGGGGAAGGATGAAACAGGGCAAGGAGAATGGGGCAGAGAGGCTATGGGAGGGGTGGATTTGATGGCAATGGACTTGTGCCAGCAAAATCGCTGGCATGGGTCCGAAAAGAACTGCCATTGTGGGTCAGGTGGCTTAAAAAGGGGATGTAAATTCCCTTTCCCTGCAGACCCCCCCCCCCCCGCCGGATACAGTGTGGACTGTTTTGACACAGCTGCACTGGGGAGAAGGATAGGATTAGGTCATAGGGCTACGTGCAAGCAAGGCCTATTGAACTCCATGGGACTTGCTTCTGAACAGACATGCATAGGGTTGCACTGTCGCTCTATCTTAGCATGGTGCTTTCTCATCTGGCATTTTGCTTAAAGATTGTTCTGAAAGTACAGCTGGTTACAGACTGGAGTTTATTATAGGGAGCTCATCTTACTGGTTTGAAATGCTCTGCACTTGTTACCTATTAGTTTCTGGCCACAATTCAAAATGCTGCTTTTGATCATTGAATGGCCTGGGTTCTTGGTCTCTTGAGGAGAGTCTACTTCCATATGAGATCCTCTGCTGTTGTGGTCAGACCATCAAATGACCTTTTGCTCTGGATCAGCAGCGTAATGATAAATTTTGTAGTGCAGGAGCTGTTTGCAACATAGGACTCCACATAGTCATGCCCCTATACTCACAACCTACCAAGGTTATACAAAAGAATCCACTCAGAATTTATGCATTATAGTTTTTGCTTCTCTTGTCACTTTCCCCTACTATTATACTTCATTTGAAGGTCCAGCTAATTCCATCTCAAATTCTTGGAGGGGGTTGCAGTAAGTTAAAACAAGTGTATTTCAATGGAATTAAGACAACCTCAGGCAAATATAATAACCCAGATAAATCAGGTATATTAGAATACTAGTTTATGTATATTCCCCTCAAAAGTAAGTTCCACTGTGATGAATAGAACTTAAGATTGTTGCTTTAATGTAACATCAGCTACATACTGTCAGGCAGCCCTTGGAAAAAAAACAACAATATAGGCATTATACCCTTAGGCAAATTTCTCAATTTGCCTCCTGCTGAGCCTCTTGCTTTTTCTCAGTTAAGCTCCTTTGAAAATGTTTCAAAGGTAGCACATGATAGCTCTTGCTGATGACATCACTGCTTCTCATGTAGGATAAACCCCAGAGCTCCTCTTCCCAGTCCCTGACTACACCCCTGCTTTAGATTTCATAATTTAGAGCAGTGGTTCCCAAACTTTAGGAGCCCGCAGACCACTGAGGCAAAAGTTGGAATTAACATGGACTACATACAATCTCCGCACCCCCTGCACCTAAAAAATACAATTAAATTTGTAATAATTGGAGAAGATTTATTAGAGATTTATTAGATTGCACAGGCCTACACACATATTGTTGTTGTAGAAGTTAGACCTATTCTTGGATTTATCTGGGGTGCTGAATCCAAAAATGGCACTCATTTTGCCTGATTGGCTCTAGTTTGGGATGTGGAGGTGCAGCATAGCCACCTTATATGCTGATTCAAGCAGCTTTCTCGTGATGAAGCAGTGGCGTCGGCTACCTCATGAGAAAGCTGCTTGAATCAGCATATAAGTTGCCAATGCCATACCCCCCAAACCAGAGCTAATTGGACAGAACCAATGCCATTTTTGGATTCAGCATCCCAAAAGTATCCTAAATTTGGTCAAGCATTCTTAGCAACTAAAAAATAGGATTTTTTTTGTAGGCCTATGTTATTTATAGAGAAGGTTTGTGGGTTTCTGTTTTTGTTGCTGACTTCAGGTGGTCTGTTTTCCACCCTCTCTAGTAGTTTTCCAGGCAAGTGCTTCTCCATGGACTACTAGAGCGGGAAGAGAATGGACTGCTCACAGCTGCTGCCAACACTTTAGTGCCAGCTGCCGTTGAGGGCAGTCCATTCTCTATCCTCTTGGGTGGTCCATAGGGGAGCCCTCTCTCAGCAAGACACTGGAAGTGATCAAAGGCTATCTTTTTTTCCCCTGAAACCTCACAGACCATTTCTCAGGGTCTCGTGGATCACCTGTGGTCCATGGACAATGGGCTGGGAACCAGTGATTTACAGAAACCAGAATGATAGTTAATGGGAGCAGGGGTTTCTCAGTAGTCGCACCTTAGTTATAGATCTCCCTTCCTGGTGCAGCTTAACCTGATCTGATTGCTTCTTCTGTTTAAGAGATTGGCCATTTTTTCTTTAATTCCATAAGGTTTTGGGACTGAGTAAATATTCTTAATCTTGTTTGTCATTTGCTCTGTCTTAAAGGTGGAAAAGATCAATGATATAATGAATGCATAGCCCACAGGGATTCCAAAGAGAAAAAATAAGGAGGCCTTGTAAATCTGGTCAGTCCAACCCCAGGCTCACAAAAATAGGCCAAATAAATACAGCAATGAAAACCAATTCATTAAAACAAAATAGAAACCTAAAAATAACAATGCCATTTACTGAATGGGTTTTTAATGCTGTTTTATTTGTACTGTTTTTGTGAACCTGGTGCAGGAGTGTGTGTGTGTGTGTGTGTCTTCAGGTTTGCATGGTCTTTTCTCCCCCCTTAGAGTGGGCCTACAAATTTGTTTTCAGTTACAAAACTAGAGTTCAGGATAGGGTTGTCAATACAAATTGAAGCTATTCCTGAAGATATCCCACTACCATATAATATTCCTGGAGACCCTGTTAAAATCTCTATGATTGCTTTCAGTAGCCTCTTAGAGACTGATTCTGATTCCTGATGGACTCCAGGTCAATCCTGAAAGGTTGGCAATCCTACTTAGAAACTCTGTAGCACTTAAAGCACAACTACTCTGTTAAGTGACACTGAATTACTCTTACTTGAGAACATAAAAAAAAGGGTCTCACCCACATATCTCTCTGACTTCCTCAGCTTCTCCAGATTAGCTACCCTGGCTTCAAGAGAACATACTTGATCCCTGAGAGCTAGGAGCATGTTCCTCTAAGGACAGACCCATTATGCCTAACAGGTTGATAGGCCTGTTGTCCAGGGAATGAAAAGGTCTGGCTTATCAGTCCAATTGTAATTATCCCCATCCCTTTTCTTGAACCTACACTCTTGTTTTTAAACTAAATGCTTAAACTTAACTGAATTATAGCTAATTTGAGTTAGCTATAGATTATAGATGTAAGCTAAGCTTGATCTGAAGGCTAAACTGCCTTTCTCTAGCAGAGTCTGCCATATTTCTAGCTAAGTGGTCCAGTTTCCGTCTCTATATTAGCTTTCCCCACTTCAAGTATGGGATTAATCTGGGCCTCTGTTGAGTTTTACTGCAGCCCATCAAGCCTGAACTGCTACAGGAGAGCTGAAAAGTCGTAAGTTTCGACAGAATTAACTCCCCAGGATTCAGTTGCTGACAATCAATGCCCTTCCCTGCTGTGCCCTCCTTTAAACTCCAGTTATTTGATTAAATAATTAAATAAACAAACACAAGCAACGACCCACCTTCTTCATGCCCAGATGCTTAAGCTGCTCGTTTGCTTCCTGTTTGCCTTGATTCTTTGTTGCCAAAATGCTTCCTTGCTCCCTCGTGCTCAGAGAGCTGCCCTTTCACACTGTGCTTGAAGAAGGTTTAGAAATGAGTATTTCCCCCCTTAGGACTGTGTTTAATAGAAGAAGAATAAAGTTAAATTTTATGTCTTCTGTCCCAGAGGTGCAGCAAATGAAATTTTAAAATTCTCTTTAGCATAACCTTGCTGTGCTGGGACCCCTATTGCTACCTGTCTTACATCTTGCCCTCTAAATAGAGACTTATTTTCAATTTATCCAGATGCTAATGGTTTAAATGGAGCTACTGTTCTCCTTTGAGCACCCAGCTACTGGCTGGAGAACTTTATTGATATATATAAATTATTTCAGTTCCTAGTGCCATCTACAGATCCAATCCTATTCAGCTAATGCGCATATAAATAAAAACGGGGAAATATGCTTTATGGCAATAAGTAGTGCAGTTGAAGTTTATACCACTCTGCAGAAAGACACCTTGATGCATTACTGATAATATTCTTAATATGTTTAAGGAGACCATCTGGAAGTTCAAGGGTGAAAATTTCAGAAATCAGAAACATAAATTTCACTTAGTTTTTGGTGGCTAGCTCAGGAAAGGCATTGTACTGATTCATGGAAGGATTGTCATGATTACAAAGATTACCAACTAAACATAAGGATTTTCTGTTCAAGTCAGCAGCTAGGGAAAGCTGCTCAATATTTTTCAGGATCAGATCAAACCTGAATCTGGACAGTATCACAGTCCAAGTGACTCATTGCTAGCCATACACTACATTCCTAGGCACATCTACTCAGAAGTAAGCCCCTCTGAATTCATTGAGACTTATTCCCAGTAAAGTGTGTTCAGGATTGTAGGCACAGTCTCTTTTCTATGGCTGCCAAACCACTGCCATAGCTCTCGTTGCTTGCTCACCTTTGCTGCGGTTGTTGCTGGCTGTTATGCCCAATTTAATTTCCATGCACTTACGTGCATAGTTGCATAATAAAAATGGATGGCCCAAGTTTATATCACGATCATGTACAATTTAAGGAATTAAAATGGCAGTGGGGGGTGGAGAGTAATAATGGCAGAACCAGCAGGAGTTGTGGAATTAAAAAGAACAGCACAAGAAGGCAGGGAGCCATGACACGAACCAGCAGGCAGAGGGACCCCCTATCCAGACCCTTAAACCCTGAACTAACCTCAAACATGGGTTCTATTGCACTAGCCCAGTTTTGTCCTTTCTGTTACCTGCAGTATCATTGTAAAAAACAAAACCACCCAAACCTGGAGCCTCTCGCTATACTTCCATATTACACAAGCAAGCAAGAAGTGTTTTTTTCTTATACATGCTACAGGCCAGAAAGAGCAGAGATTGCACACTGTGAAATGCTTAAACTTAAGGTGAAGAGAGGGATGTAGTGAGCAATCTGCTCTCTGCTTGTCAAAAAGGAATACAGAAGTGGAAAATAACCCAAAAGATATGGTGTGTATTCTTCTATTTGTATCTTTTATTAATTAAAATATTCATATCCTCCTTCTTGTATCAACTTAGAGATGCCCAAGATGGTATACAACTAACAAACAAGCAAAGCTCTTGTGTGCTGCTGGGTGGAAAGAATATATGTGAAAAATTGAATAGATGGCTGAATTTGACTGAGGAGCCAATCCTATCCAACTTTCTAGCACCGATGCATCCACAATTCAGTCCCGAGGTAAGAGAATAAATGCTCCCTTACCTTGAGGAGGCCTCTGTGACTGCCCTCATATCACAGGGTGCAGTATATGCCCTATTAGCATAGCTGCATTGGTGCTAGAAAATAGACTAGGATTGGACATTTAGGGTGCAATCCTAACTTGCAGTTAGGCCCAAGAGGGTCACACACATGCTGTAAAGTATGTCTGCACCTCCTTGAGGGGAAGCCAGGCCGGCATTCTGAGAAACGCCAGCCTATGGAGGCTGACATAAGCCTCCACATCGGCTTCCCCTCAGTCGCTTGTGTCAGGCTGCCTGCGCCAACACAAGCGGAAAAGGTAGGTGTGGGAGAGGAAGAAGGATGGAGGTGTTCCTAGGTGGGGGAGGGTGGGCGATGGATGGCCCTGGGGTGGGGGAGCGGGGGGCAGGGCTGGGATCTGACAGTTATGCTGGATTCCAACCCCTGTTCCTGGGGAGAACAGAGCAGCTTCAAGCCTCTCCACTCTCCTCGGACTTGTGCCACCTCCAGAGGTGGCGCAAGTCCGAGGACACCCATTGTGACCTACAGCCCTTACCCAGGGGTTAGCGGAAACGTTTCCCCTTACCTCTGGCTGAGCCGCTTGTGGACACAATCCTGCGCGGGATACAGCACAAGCCTCCTGGCTTGCCTGTTCCAGCGCAAGTTAGGATTGTGCCCTTAGTATCTAGGTACTCTTAGTTTACAAAAAAGCAGGGATAAATCCTATTTCAGAGGGTCCCTTGCAGCGAACTACCATTCCCATCATGCTGTGTCCCTTCACAAGTTTGCACTGATGGATCTTTGAGATCCATGTCTCTTCTAAGGCTTAGTAAAAGTCAGATAAAAATGCTGTTTTGGAAATGGGCTGACAAACATTTAAAAACGGATGGGTTTGAAAAAACACAGCACCCAAACCAAAGTGATAATTGCAGTTTTGACACATTATTGCTGCAAATACGTACTAACTCAAACATGTTAATGAACACCAGATGCCTTAATATCGTAAACATCTTTTGCTATAAAAGAGTCTCCTCCTTATACTGAGCTACTGCACAAGCAGCCAGGATTGTGGTGCTGCGAAAGAATGTGTGTGTGTGAAAGGAAAGCATTAGGGTTTCTGTGTAAGAGTCAAAGAGAAGGTATGGGCCTCTGTCTCTAGTCTACACATTGGTGATGTTTGCAGAGCAGTTTAACTAAATGTGACCAGTACAAACTGTTTCTTACACCAATCACTCAAGTCCAATATCTTCAGGAATTCAGAGGGTGCATGTGTTTGCATGTGTACCTAATTTTGTAAGAGTTTATTCGGGGTTTACTGGTAGTTTGCCGGCCCAGTCCTATCACAGGAGTGTGACGATGGAACATGTGTTCCACCAGTGTAACCTCTTTTAGGGGTATCGCAAACATGACTAGGCCAGTGAGCACAGGCTGGCTGCCACCCCAAGCAGTGAGCCACCAGGTCTGCATACCAACAGATGCCGGACACTCACTGAAGGAGGTAAGGCGGCCTGGGGGTTTGGCAGGAAATTGTTGAATGAGGTGGGGGAATCCGGTAGATAGAATGGGAGAGGATAGAACAGGACAGGCAGATCAGGCCTGGGAGGAGGACAGCGGCGCACGGCAAATCCTAACCCCCATTCCTGGGGCTGATCCACCTTTACTGATCAATGAGGACTTGCGCCAGCTATTGAGCTGACCCATATCATCTGCTGGGACTTAACCCAAGGCAAGGGGATAAATATCCTCTTACCCCAAGGAGACCTCCAGCTTCCATAACTCCCTCATGGAATGCAGCGGAGCCTGTGCCGGCGCCACTGCATCAGTGTGTGAGAAGTTAGGTAGGATTGGACGGTGTGTACTTGAATCAGAGAAAGGTTGCATGGTAAGAACTTCCAGTTGTAGTCTCAAATAATCCTTCAGATATGGATTTTACTCCCTTGGAAAAATGATCATTGTTCTTTAGGAATGCTCCAGCATAAACTGTCACAGCAGTCTGTAGAAATGCTTGTCAGTCTCATAGAATTTCATTTTTCGAAGCTGTCATTTCTGTCACAGGATCTTGTCATTTGAATGTCAACTGTTGTCTCTCCCCCCCCCACCACCTTAGGATATTAGAGAGAGGGCTCTAAAGTTACAGTACTGTAAAATCTGGGATCCTGGTCTTTTAAAAACATAGGGCATCCTTGACTTCTTCAAGGGAAATGCAGAAGAACTAGAGTATGAGATGCTGCTGTTGCTTTTAGCTGCTGTGATTTAGATGGCATAAGCCTACATTAGGTGAACTCTCGTGCTTTTAATTAACCAAGAGCACAGGCCAGGCAGTGTGAAGCGCATTTATATCCCATTAGCTTCAATGGGAAAGGTAAGCACATGCTTAACTTTTTCTTGTTGAAACTACATGTGCTTAATTAGGCTGTATCCCAAGTAACTAGTAAATGTGAAGACATGTCATGGTATCTCAACACTAGTGGCATTTAAAGATTGTAGAAGGGCAAAGTATAGCACTTTCCTAATTTCTCACCACTTCCCAAAAATATGTTTGCAAAATATCCCAGGAGCAGGTAAGTATCTCAGGATCTCCTAGATAAGTAATGTGTCAGGCTACCTCCATGTAGAAGCCTGAAAAACTGAAACTCAAATACTAAGAAAGACCATGTCCATATGAAAAGTACCCCCATCCCCAGTGGTGAGTTGGGAATATTATCACCTGAGAAAGCATTTCCACTGTGTCCATCATTCATTTTTAGTAACTGATAATGCAGGATGTATTTCTATTATGGCTCCAAAACTTCCACAGCTGCTACCTGTAATTCTGCAGGTCTGCAGTGAGCACACATGCCCATGCGCACTGCTCATGCACACTGCTCACTTCCCTGATAAACACACGAGACAAGCCCCTTGAAATATAAATTGGGCCGCTTTATTGAAAATCAATCAAAAATTTCCCTGCAGTGGGCCAAACCTCAAAACGTATCCCTCTTTTAGTGTGGGCATCGCACCTAGGGGACAGAGCAAATAACCATTTATTTGTTTTATATCACCCTTCCTCCAAGAAGCTCAGGGTGGTACAGGGTGGTGTCCTTTTGTCCTCACAACAACCCTTTGAGGTAGATGAGGCTGAGAGACTGGCCCAAGGTCACCCAAGAAACCTCATGGCTCAATAGGGATTTGAACTGGGATCTTCCAGGTCTAAGTCCAACTCCCAAACTACGACACCATCCTTTCAGATGTTCCCACCCTGACTCAAAACTGTGTGCTGATAGCCTGAGTTCCTCTATGCCAAACCCAAAGGGTCAAGGAAACTGGACTGCACTGGACTTTCCAAGCTGGAAAGTCTTTGAGGTTGACTTTGTAATCCAAGACTGAGTGCTCACCAATCAGCCTCCCTGTACCAGCCTTCCTCCAGGGAAAGGTACTGGCTCACCCACTAACTTCTGTCTACCTCAGGTACACACCAAGATCCCTATCCTGCCTTCCTGGCTGGTACAAAATCTGCCACACTGGGATGGGCGGGAGAAGGTAACCTTGAGTTTACTTTCTCCTTGCCCCGTAAAACCTCACATTGCCCTCACAGGCCACACTGCAGGTCGGCCAAGAAAACATCTGCACTAAAATCTGATAAATGAACACCATCACTCCTACACCAAGGGAGGTGAGAATAGCCAGCGGCTGGATGGACAATATCAGCCCCACTGGCTTCAGTGACTACCCTTCCCAGGTCCCTATTCAGTTTATAACTAGTTCTACCTATCCTAGTGTATTTATTAACTCCACACCAAATCCTAAACGGCAAAATATCTGAGCTGAGAATATAAACTCTGGAGATCCACTGATGATAGAGAGTCGGGACCGAAAGAGCCTAGAACCTCAAGGATAAACCAGGAGCCTCCAGTGCCACAGACCCTACCATTAACTTAATGCCTTCTGCCTTGTTCTGGTTGCCTGCACTATATACTTACAGCCCAATCCTAAACTGTGCTGGCACAACAGGGCTGCAAGGCCTGCACTTCATCCAGTGCAGTTTAGGAGGCAGTTGGAGTCCCTTCTGGGAAGGGGATATTTTTCCCCTTACCACAAGTAAAGCCTCAGCTGTCCCTATGGGACTTCTTGAATCCGTACTAGCTATTTAGCTGGTGCAAATCCAGGAAACCCAGTGTAACCCTGGGCTGGCTGGGAGGGGGTTAGGAGACAGTGAAGGCCTGCTCCACCAGTCCCACCCCCTTCTGGTTCTAATCCACCCACATTCTGCCTTCTTCCTGCCCAGAAAGGCCACCTCCCTCCCTCATCCCTGGGCTACCCAGCGCAACCTTAACTGCACTGTCTGGCTGATTGTCAGGATTTAGTGTTGGCAGGGTGGCACAGCCTACTCCACTGGCACCACTTACTCACAAGCTTTACGGCACATTTGCAACAGCTTTGGCTGGCACAGCGACTGCTGCACTGGCTGAGGAAGAAGTTAGGATTGTGCCATTAATAAATATTTGGTTTTCTTGCTGTGCATTATTTGATTTTGTACCTCTGGCTACCTTTAAGGAGAGGCATGCATTTTCCATTTCTCCTTATTTGAAATTCAGCTGATCCCCTCTCTGATTTTTGGTAGTCTGCATTCCATAATTTTGTGTTTGGAATGGTTTTTTTTTTATCCCTTTACCTCTGAGAACATTGAGAACTATGTCTCAAGACATCTGCGTTAGACAGAAGACTGATAGGATAATGATGATAGCATGTTAAATGCTATCTATGTAAATCACCTCCATCAATGGATACAAGATGCAGCTACATTACATCCCTTTTTGACATACATTTTCATATTTTAAAGGGGAGAATATTGGACTGTTATTAAGTTGCTTTAGAAATATCTTTGCATTATCTAGCTTGTTATTCTTGTGCATAAAGTCATATTAATTTTTGAGATGATGTACCTTCTAATGTTCTTTTAAAGTCTGCTTTTAACTTCTCAGTGTCATCTTTTCCAGTAGTGGCTGAAGGTTTTGTTTATGCTCAATGAAAGGTGTGAGGGGGTTGCAATTGTTGGGAGTAATTCCTTATTGTACTTTATATAGCTTGAAGTACGTAGATCTGAAAATGCACCATTAAGAGAGTGGAAGACAGATCATGATTACATCTTTTTATTTCAGGCCCTGAGTGAGATGGCAGTGACTCACCAGTACTTACTGGTATGTTTCTGGGAAAAAAGGTAACTGTGTAACTCTTGACTTCTGTAAATGCAATACTGAGGTAGAGTGTGCGCTTATACTCTTGTGACTGACTACTAAGAAGTGTTCTTGAAAGACGTTTCAGGGCCCAAGTCATAAAATTCAAGTTGTGCACATTGTTGTAAAAATCATGACAACAAATTCATAAGAACATGAGAAGAGCCCTGCTGGATCAGACCAAAGGACCATCCAGTCCAGCTTCCTGTATTTCACAGTGGCCCAACAGCTGCCTCAGGAAACATGCAAGGGGTGCAATCCTAACCGCTTATGTCAGTGCTTTCCGGCACTGACATAAGGGCAATGCAGCTCTGAGGTTAGGGAACAAACATTCCCTTACTTTGAGGAGGCCTCCATGAGTGACACCCAGCTGCAGGATGCAGCACATGTCCCATTGGCACCTTTACACCACTACTGAAAAGCACTGACATAAGGGGTTAGGATTGTGCCCAAGACCACATATCCTGTTGCCATTCCCTTGTACCTGGCTACCTCTAAAACCCATATGTTGTGCATAGTCATCATGGCTTGTAAACTGTGATGGACTTTTCCTCCAGAAATCTGCCCACAAAACTTTTAAAGGCAGCAAGGCCAGATGCCACTACAACATCCTGTGGCAAGGAGTTCCACAGATTAATCACATATTGGGTAAATAAATATTTTCCTTTGTCTGTTCTAACTCTCCTGCCAGTGAATTTTAGGGGAACTCTCTTGGCACTGGTGTTGTTTGAGAGGGAAAAGAACTTTATCAACTCTATCCATCCCTTGCATAATTTTATATGTCTCAATCATGCCCCCTCTCAGGTGCCTTTATTCTAGGCTGAAAAACCCCAAACACTATAGCCTTCCTCATAAGGGAAGTGCCCCAGCCCCATTCAGTAATGGTCCATTTACTGCCCTCTAAATTCTGCTGCCTTTTTTGACTTAATGGTAGGTATAGAATTCACCCTAGAGGACCAAAGTTCATGGCTAGGGACACCTGTCTGTTTATTGACCTGTCATATTCTCACTGAAGAGTATTATAAGCAAGTGTTAGGTTTCTGAGTGACTACCAATTAGATTATCCTATTGAATAAAATAGTATCATGTAGCAGAGCTAAGGTTGCTGGGAGCAAGTTGGAAGAGGATTGGAGCAGCAACAGTCAAGGGGTGGGGAAAGCAAGCAGCCACAGCTCCAAATCACACCAAGTGTGATTTGGAGCTGATGCCCTCCCTTTATTTACAAAGCCTCCCTGCTTCAGGCCTCTTCTGTTCACAGTGAGTGTGAGCAAAGGGGTTCTAGTTTCCCAGCATCCCCTGCTCCCATTCATTTCAAATGCAAGAGGTGCAGGGCTGGAAGGCTGTACAATGCAGTCTTTGTGTTGGGGACTGGGGTGCACCTTCTCATTCGCTCACCCACTTGCCCTCCACGGGAAGAGTTCATGTCAGGGCCAAGGAACTTGGAAAGTGCTTCTCATTTTTCTCTTGCACTGCTTTCCTAATGACTTTTGGCCCTCTCCCAGCACTGGCATGTACTGCATAGAGAGGGAAGGTGCTTTTTAGATCAAAGTCTGGGCTGGCACTCAAGAGAATGGGATTTAGTTGAAAGCAAATGATGCATCTAGTGCTACCATTGTATCATTCTTTCCTGGCAATGCCCTCTAGTGACATACCCAGGGCAACGCCTGACATCATGACACCATGCAGCATCATGATGTCATCAGTGTGCTCACACTCCCTGCCCCCCCATGACACCAATGGCATGCGCCATGTTTTGCTGCAGGGATGGTATGCCTCTGGTGCCCTCCCTGCAATTTTTAGCCATTTTACCCCAACTGAGCTCTGAAATGAAGTAATCATGGCTGGGGGGGGCGGGATCTACAAGGCTTTTGCAAGGAAAATAAGTAAGTATGGGAGAAGTTCCATACTCCCTCCCATGATTCTTCTTTGCATGTGTGCCATTTGGAAGAGGAAGAACCAGACTGCTAAATGAAACCATGTAGCCTGAATGTACACTGAGTGCTAGGGGAGCATAGACAAGGAAGGGCGGACACTCAGTGCAAGGTTCAGGGATGTCTCCCCTGAGTCTAATTAGAGTCCCTTTTTGCTTACAGTTGCTGGGAACAGTGACACCTCTGCTGTTCAGTTTCCACTTCTTTTGCTTGCTGCAACCACCTTTGGGTGAATAAGTCACCACTGACCACTATTAAAGAGATCATGTGCAACTAGAAAGGCAATACTGCATCTGTTTTCCTGGCTGCAATAGACCCTTTTTCCAGTCATATTAACTGGCTGGCAGTGTTTCATCAAGCTGCAGGTGGATTCTTGATCCTTTTTGATTGGAGAAGTCAGAGTTGGTTGGAATTCTTGCTGTAAACTGCAGCTCTTCTTCATATATCCAAAGCCAATGCGTCATGAGGCTTTAAGAGGAATTGGACACTTTTTAGCTCTCTTTATTCAAAGGATGTGTCTGACCCTTTTGGTTAGCAGCATGTCAATGGTCTGATGTCAGAAACGATGACACAGTGTGAGTCACACAGAAGGTATAAGTACTGTGTTCTTTAAAAAAAAACACACCAAAAAACCTTGTTCTTAATGGCAAAGTTCATGTCTAATAATTTTTATAACAAATGGCAACCTAAATATGTCAGTGATGATTTAGTGTCCAGAGACTGGGAAGCTGGAAATGGGGATAAGGCTAATTAACCTACCTACCCCCCCCCGCCCCCACACAAAATATGGCCACCTTCAGAATACATGGGACTAGGTTATGGCTTCAGCGTCACTTTGGTATTCAGTCTGTGTCACATCCTAAATCCAAATAAATGGACACAAGACAGGCTGTTCTAGCCGGCCCAATTTAGAATAAGAAAAAGTTCGCATCAAAACATTGCATATCCATTTTGTTATGGAAGTGATACATTTTGCTTTCTTGCATGTGACACAGTAGTTAATTTCTGCTCCTGTTAGTAAAAATAACTGTAGGTGTCCCCCTGTGTCCACAGATTCAGTATCTGCGGTTTCAGGCACCCACAATTCTCCACAGCTCCCACGCCCACCCCCCACACCCATTACCTGTTTTGTTCTTTAACAATCAGGCATGTTTCCTGCTTTTACAGTCAATATAGGAGCAAAGTAACCAAGCAGGCAGCCTGCATTCGAGCGGGACAAAGTCAGAATGTTAACAGGAAGCAGGACTTCCTGCCTGCTTGCTTCTTACTTTGCTCTTATAGAGTGTATAAAAACAAAAAACAAAAAATGCCTGATTGTTAAAGAAGAAAATAGAAGGTAATGGGCGGGGGTTGGGTGGGTATGGAGCATTTGTACTCATAGGGTCCCCTTTTATCCACAGTTTCTGTATCTGTGGACAGGATGCCCATGGATATGGGGGGGATGCCTGTACAAATTAATAAAGTATAAAATTAGTAATCATAAAGAGCCTTTTGTATAACCATCTAGGTCAGGGGTGCTCAAACCTTCAACTTCAGGGATGCTGGACCTTTAACAAGTGTATAGAAGAGAGAATTTCAGCAGGTGCAACTTGTCATCCCACAGATGACAAGCTGCACCTGCTGAAATTATCTCTCCTACACAATTTTAGTTGAAAGTTTGAGCACCCCTGATCTAGGTGTATGGTGGCACCAACTTCAATCCTATGTTCTGCATCATGGCAGGTGCACTAAAAAACTGGGGAGCACCATG
The DNA here is from genome assembly GCF_035046505.1 of Tiliqua scincoides. Lineage (NCBI taxonomy): Eukaryota > Metazoa > Chordata > Lepidosauria > Squamata > Scincidae > Tiliqua > Tiliqua scincoides. Next base: position 198,378,407 of record NC_089822.1, read on the forward strand.
AATAGGTCTCTCAGGTATCCAGAATGTGCCAAGATGGCCAAGATGACCCTGAGGCTGCAGTCCTAACCACGCTTTCCTGAGAGTAAGTCCCATTGATCAAAATAGGACTTACTTCTTAGTAGACCTGGTTAGGATTGTGCCCTGAGTCATCTTGGTTGAGATGCTTGCCCGAAGTCATATTCCCTTATTACCAGGGCTACTTCTGCTTTATATGACATGTTTATATGACACTTCCACAGCCATAACATTTATTAATGAGTACTATGCAGGTCCCTTTCAGTAACTGTCCAGCAGCCTGAATGGAGAAAAAAAAAGGTGAAAAAAGCTTTCAGCCGCTCAGAGCTGCGCACAGCCTCTCTGAGCACACATAACCCAGAAGTAATTGGCAGTGACATAATCATGTCACTGCAATTACTTCTGGATTTTGTCGTATGGAGGGGTGTAAACATTTTTTTGTGCCCCCTGGGTGCCAGATGCCTTAGGTATGCTACTGGCTAATCAAGAAAGGAAGCAGGGCAAGAAATCTGGAGCTGCTTTCTCAGGAGAAGGTGGCATGTTGCAAGGTGGCCCATAAAGAATGGCTGTGGCATAGCAGCTTTAGGTTGTGCTCAAGAGGGAAGTGGAGAAGAAGCTTGGAAAGGAAAAAGGAGAGAATTGTTACCAATCCTGGGTTCCAGCTTGGCATGGTGATTCTTGGGTTGCAGATGGAATGGAGACAGCTTCATACAGTACCAGCAGGACAACAAACAACAACAGCAGCAGGGGAGCAAAAGAAGGAATGAAGAACAGACACATGGGATCCTGGCCTTAGATGGATGCTCCTTTTGTTTTGCCACCTATCAAGGGTGCGGCAACTAGCTCTGGAGGCCAGTGGCTCAATTAGCATAGACTTCTTGATTGAATTTAGCCATGGAGTTGGTCAGTGTAGCTAGGGCTGGCTTTTTTTGTGTCACTAACAACTTTGTATAGTCCAAGTCAGGAAGCTCCCAGGATGCTACTTCTGTTCCCAGGGTCAAATGTGTTGTGCAAGTGAGATGCAGCTGCCCATGGAATTTTCAAGAGTCAGACAAGCCTTCTCCAAGCCAGCCTGATAGACTGGAGGTAAGCTGGGTTGATTGCTCTGGCAATTAAAAAGTGTTGTTGTTGGCAGCCTTAAGTCTCGAAAGACTCTGAATGGTGGTTCTGGAACAGCGTCTAGTGTGGCTGAAAAGGCCGATTCGGGAGTGACAATCCCTCCCACACTGGGAGCAAGTGCAGTCTGTCCCTGGTCTGTCTCCCTGGCTATGGGCCTTCCTTCTTTGCCTCTTAGCCTCAGACTGTTGGCCAAGTGTCTCTTCAAACTGTGAAAGGCCATGTTGCACAGCCTGCCTCCAAGCGGGCCGCTCAGAGGCCAGGGTTTCCCACTTGTTGAGGTCCATTCCTAAGGCCTTCAGGTCCCTCTTGCAGATGTCCTTGTATCTATGCCCTTGTATGTCCTTGTATGTAAAAAGTGTGGCCTTCCTTTAAGCCTATGGAGTTGAGGGCTCTTGCCATCAGTCCTGCTTCAAGTCATGGTACTGGCCTGGGTCATGCTCTTCACAGGGAACTTTCCAAGCAACAACAGCCAGGCAAGTCTTCCCCCAAGCCAGCCAGCTCAGTCCAGCTCCAAAGTAACATTACAAACTTGGGTCTTGCTTTCCTGACAGGCCCCCAGTGCCACATTCACATGTAATCAAGCACATCTCATATCATGGATCCAAATAAAAGAACTAAAAAGGTTGTCAGGCAACAGCAGCCTCCTATAAAAATGTGTTCTCCTGAGTATCAAGCGTAACAGTCTCATTCATATTTATAGAACCTAAGTAGGCTCCCCATTATCTGAGCCCCAGTTATGTTAGACTCCAGTTTCCTAACTAGAGTGTGTGTGTCAACATGTCAAAGAGTAGAAAACAATACATATAAGTACATCAGTGCTGCTGTTTTCAACCAACAGGTTGTTGCACTCGAGTTAAGAAAGATGCACAATGCTGTCTAATAAGTGACAATGCCACGACTGAGGGAAAACAAAACCAGTTCAGTGGGAAGTTGCAACCCATCAGAATGCTGTGGATTGTTGGTGCTACTTAAGTGGCAGTACAAGGCAGTACGTAGGCTGCCTAAATGGCTGTTGGAGTATGTATGTGTTTTCTCTAGGTACCGCTTTATTGTTACATGGTCAGTATTTTATTTCTGTTTATTTCCTTTAATTCAAAGCATGCAGGAGACACACATTTGAACCTTGGCACTAGGAACCTGCTTGGAGAGCAATGGCCAGACCAATAACATGACCATTTTCAGAAGTGGTGGCAACAGATCACAGATCCACAGGCCAGGAAGGCCACACCTTAGATGCAAAAGGCGCAATCCTAACCCCTTATGTCAGTACTTTCCAGCACTGGCATAGTGATGCCAATGGGACATGTGCTGCATTCTGCGGTTGGGTGTCACTCACGGAGGCCTCTTCAAAGTAAGGGAATGTTTGTTCCCTTACCTCAGAGCTGCACTGCCCTTATGTCTGTGCTCGAAAGCACTGACATAAGGGGTTAGGATTGCACCCAAAGTCATGTAATTACTCCCCTCTTTCCTTAATCCATGGAGCACTCCCAATATGAATTGTTGACTCCTTAAATGTTAATAGAGTTTTTATGCCTCCAGAAGTCAGATGAAGCTCTCCAACCCTAATTCCATCTGATTGTTTCTTATCCTAGCTAATTCCTTAGACTCCTCAGTTTGGGAAACACAAATTTTGCAAAATAAAGAAATGTTTCACACCTCCAATGGTCCTTACCAATCTCATGAATAAACTCAAGCTCAGTCAAGGAGGTAGGCTAATGAGCTCATGCCCATCCAAACCAGCTACAGCACCCTGGGTGGGAAAATTCAGCAAGAGTCATAATCCAACCATAGAGTATTGTTTGATTGAGTCATTGCACCTGAGTAATCCCACCTAAGAATCCTATAGGATTCTATGGGACAGAAAATCTATAACAAAACCCTTGGCTTCTGTGTTTTTCCTTTTGCGCCTGGTCATTACTTTTTAACCTGCTCCCATGTTGTGCATTTGGGGAATCTGCTGGTGCTGAGTCAACTGACCCTATTCCAGCCCCCACCCAAGAACCACCTTGTTAGCTGGCACCCAGGATAAGTAAACCCCCTCAATCCCCTTTCCTAGCTGGCTTTTCTTCCCCACCAAGCATTACCAAAGATGTAGAGCCAATTGCATGTGACTGTTAATAGTAGTCAGTCCTTAGTAGTTGGCAACCTTCAGTCTCGAAAGACTATGGTATCGCGCTCTGAAAGGTGGTTCTTGAACAGCGTCTAGTGTGGCTGAAAAGGCCGATTCAGGAGTGACAATCCCTTCCACACTGGGAGCAAGTGCAGTCTGTCCCTGGCCTGTCTCCCTGGCGATGGGCCTTCCTTCTTTGCCTCTTAGCCTCAGACTGTTGGCCAAGTGTCTCTTCAAACTGTGAAAGGCCATGTTGCACAGCCTGCCTCCAAGCGGGCCGCTCAGAGGCCAGGGTTTCCCACTTGTTGAGGTCCACTCCTAAGGCCTTCAGATCCCTCTTGCAGATGTCCTTGTATCGCAGCTGTGGTCTACCCGTAGGGCGCTTTCCTTGCACGAGTTCTCCATAGAGGAGATCCTTTGGGATCCGGCCATCATCCATTCTCACGACATGACCGAGCCAACGCAGGTGTCTCTGTTTCAGTAGTGCATACATGCTAGGGATTCCAGCACGTTCCAGGACTGTGTTGTTTGGAACTTTGTCCTGCCAGGTGATGCCGAGAATACGTCGGACGCAGCGCATGTGGAAAGCATTCAGTTTCCTCTCCTGTTGTGAGTGAAGAGTCTATGACTCGCTGCTCAGGAGTGTACTCAGAAGTGTACTCAGAAGTGTACTCAGGACGCAAGCTCTGTAGACCTGGATCTTGGTATGTTCCGTCAGCTTCTTGTTGGACCAGACTCTCTTTGTGAATCTGGCAAACGTGGTAGCTGCTTTACCGATGCGTTTGTTTAGCTCGGTATCGAGAGAAAGCGTGTCGGAGATAGTTGAGCCAAGATACACAAAGTCATGGACAACCTCCAGTTCATGCGCAGAGATTGTAATGCAGGGAGGTGAGTCCACATCCTGAACCATGACCTGTGTTTTCTTTAGGCTGATTGTCAGTCCAAAATCTTGGCAGGCCTTGCTAAAACGATCCATGAGCTGCTGGAGATCTTTGGCAGAGTGGGTAGTGATAGCTGCATCGTCGGCAAAGAGGAAGTCACACAGACATTTCAGCTGGACTTTGGACTTTGCTCTCAGTCTGGAGAGGTTGAAGAGCTTTCCATGTGATCTGGTCCGGAGATAGATGCCTTCTGTTGTAGTTCCAAAGGCCTGCTTCAGCAGGACAGCGAAGAAGATCCCAAACAAGGTTGGTGCAAGAACACAGCCCTGCTTCATGCCGCTTCGGATGTCAAAGGGGTCTGATGTGGAGCCATCAAAGACAACAGTGCCCTTCATGTCCTTGTGGAAGGATCTGATGATGCTGAGGAGCCTGGGTGGACATCCAATCTTGGGGAGAATCTTGAAGAGGCCATCCCTGCTGACCAGGTCGAAAGCCTTCGTGAGATCTATGAAGGCTATAAAGAGTGGCTGTCGTTGTTCCCTGCATTTCTCCTGCAGTTGTTTAAGTGAGAATACCATACCAGTGGTGGACCTGTTGGCTCGGAATCCACACTGTGATTCTGGATAAATGCTCTCTGCAAGTACCTGGAGCCTCTTCAGTGCAACTCGGGCAAACAGCTTTCCTACAACGCTAAGGAGAGAGATGCCACGGTAGTTGTTGCAGTCACCCCTGTCGCCTTTGTACTTGTACAGCGTGATGATGTTTGCATCCCTCATGTCTTGAGGTACTCCACCTTCTCTCCAGCAGAGACAAAGGATTTCATGCAGCTCAGTGATGATGATCTCTTTGCAGCACTTTAGGACTTCAGCAGGGATGCTGTCTTTTCCAGGTGCCTTGCCAAAGGCAAGGGAGTTCAGGGCCACGTGAAGTTCTTCTAGGGTTGGTTCACTGTCAAGCTCCTCCAGCACAGGCAGGCACTCAATGTTCAGCGCTTATTCGGTGACTACATTTTCTCTGGAATATAGCTCAGAGTAGTGCTGCACCCAGCGTTCCATCTGCTGCACCCGATCCTGGATGACCTCGCCTGTTGCAGACTTCAGAGGGGCAATTTTCTTCTGTGTTGGACCTAGGGCCTGCTTGATACCATCATACATCCCCTTGATGTTGCCCGTGTCAGCTGCTATCTGTATCTCGGAACAGAGCTGGAGCCAGTAGTCGTTAGCACATCTCCTGGCAGTCTGCTGGACTTTGCTGCAAGCACCTCGGAGGACCTGCAGGTTGCGCTCACTGGGACAGGCCTTGTATGCTGCTTGAGCTCTCCTCTTTTCCTCAATGATTGGTGTCAACTCCTCAGAGTGGGCTTCAAACCAGTCTGCTGTCTTGTTGGTCTTCTTGCCAAATATGGACAAGGCGGTGTTGTAAACGGCATTCTTGAAATGTTCCCATCTGTTGGATGCGTTTGCATCGACCGGGCCTGGAAGAGATTCCTCAAGCGCTCGTGCAAGTTCCTCCACTTTTCTCTGATCCCGGGTCTTGCTCGTATCAATGCGAGGTCTTCCTTCCCTTTTCGTGTGATACAGTCGCTTTGTTTGCAGTTTCACTCTGCTGCACACCAGTGAGTGGTCGGTGTCACAGGCAGCACCCTGATAGCTGCGTGTGATCTTGATGCTGGGAAGGCTGGAGCGTCTGGTGAGGATCAGGTCGAGCTGGTGCCAGTGCTTTGATCTTGGGTGTCTCCAAGAGACTCTATGTTGGGGCTTCGTGTTGAAGAACGTGTTGCTGACACAGAGACCGAGATGACAGCAAAACTCTAGCAGGCGTTGGCCATTTTCGTTCATCTTCCCAGTGCTGAACTGACCTAAGCAAGTGGGCCACGAACCGTTATCAGCACCAACTTTAGCATTGAAGTCGCCGAGGATGAACAGTGGCTCTTTTACGGGGATCTTCTTGATAGTGGTGGCCAGGTCATCATAAAATTTGTCTTTGGCTTCTGCTGGAGATGACAGAGTCGGTGCATAAGCACTGATGAGAGTGACAGGTCCTGCTGATGACTGGAGCTGCAGGGACAAAATTCTTTCACTTCCCACAGTAGGTGGGATGATGGATTTCAGCAGGGTATTTCTGACCGCAAAGCCAACACCATGTTCCCTGGTTTTGTTTGGTGGTTTTCCCTGCCAGAAAAATGAGAAATTTCGCTCCTTGACAGATCCGGAATCTGGCAGCCTTGTCTCTTGAAGGGCGACGATGTCCATCTGCAGTCTGCTCAGCTCCATGTCGATGACAGCTGTTTTGCGTGCATCGTCTATTGCTTGCAGATCATCAGAGAAGCCAGGTGTCATTGTCCTTACGTTCCAGGTGCCCAGCTTTAGGGCAAGAGTTTTCTGTTTTCTATTGCATGGTGCAGAGTTGTCGATCTGCTTGTCAGTTTTCACCCTAAACCCCACGCACCCCGTGAGGTTAACGGACCGTGGCGAGGCAACACCTTACTGGCTGGGGACTGCCCAGCTTAAGGCGGGCGGTAGCTGCCCAATGAGATGCAATGATCTCTCCCACCGTCGGAAGCAGCCCCTGGCGTCATGCCCTACGCCAATTGAGCAAAGACTTATAACCGGTAACTGCTGCTTCCCGTGTTGTGCCGACGCCGTATGGCGAAGTTGGAGTGTCCTCTCCAGTGCGCGAAGCCTGGGTAAAGAAGGTATGGAGGATAGGCTGTTACCCATGCAGCAAATCCCCCCTCTCCACGTCGCTGGAATGGTCCAATGGAAAGGCAGAAGCCAATACGGTTGGTTCCAGCGGCGTCGCAGGAGTTGCCAGAACGTGACTGTGTTCAGCCACGAACTGCCTCAGGGACTCCGGCTCCGGATTTGGCCTTGAGGTTGACTCCTGAAGCCTTTTCCGTAACTGGATGTAGCCACAAGGCAGTGGAGGTTTGGGATCAGAGTTTCCTTCTCTTAGATGTCTCCCTATTCAACATCCTGATAGCCACAAACCCCTCTCGTGCCCCTCCCCCTGCATCCCATTTGCCTCACCACTGCTCCCTTTTCAACTTCCTGATACACACAAACCCCTCTCCTGCCCCTCCCCCTGCATCCCGTTTGCCTCACCACTGCTCCCATTTCAACTTCCTGATACACACAAACCTCTCTCGTACCCCTCCCCCTGCATCCCATTTGCCTCACCACTGCTCCCTGTTCAACTTCCTGATACACTTCCTGATAGTCAGTCCTATGTATAGATTAAGAGTAAACCAACTACCGTAATTCATTTACTCAATTAGTAAATGAATTAATTCACTAGTCCCAGTTCAAACCCCTTGTTTGTGGTCCTTTGAAAGCTTTCAAAAACTGTTGTACCCGTTCACCCTTGTCTCCATGTTTCTTTCACCACCAAATGCATAGAATCATAGAGTTGGGACCTAACAGGTCATCTAGTTCAACCCCCTGCCTTAGGCAGGAAATCCTTTTAGAGCTTCTCCAACAGGTGCTTGTTGAGCCTCTGTTTGAATATCTCTAGTGAGGGAGAGTCTACCACCTCTCTCGGCAATCTGTTCCACCGCCGAACCACCCTGACCGTCCAGAATTTTTTCCTGATGTCTAATCAGAATCTCCTCTCTTGCAGTTTGTACCAATTGGTCTAGTTCTGCTTTCAGAGACAGTTGAGAATACATTATTCCCTTCTTCCATATGACAGCCCTTTAGGTATTTGAAGAGAGCTATCATATCCCCTCTCAGCCTTGTCTTCTCCAGGCTGAACATGCCAAGTTCCCTCAACCTTTCCTCGTAGGGCTTGTCCTCCAGTCCCCTGATCATCCTCGTCGCTCTCCTCTGAATCTGCTCCAGTTTGGCTGTATCTTTCTTAAAGTGGGGTGCCCAGAACTGGACACAATTCCATAAATCAGTGGTACTCAAACTTTTCTGGCCAGTGGCTCCCTTGACCCCTGTGGCTGTTGGCCATGACTCCCCATCATGTTCCTGAGGGCTGGAAGTGACATCATTAAACAGGAAGTGGCCAGAAATATTAACTATATTAAATATAATAATATAATATATTTATTATAATATTAAATATTAAATCTATATTAACTATATTAATATTAATTAATTAATCAATCATATCATTAATTAAATGCAGTTCTTAAAAATATATTATTAATACACAGCAATATACATGCTTTATAAATGATCAGCTGCTGATCACTGTTGGAGACAGGATGCTGGAGTAGGTAGATTTTGTCTGGTCCAGGAAGACTCATTTTTAAACTTTGTAAGCATACCAATAGAATTGTTTTATCAAATGAACTTGGTGAACAACCAGTCTGACCAACATTACACACACACACCCCTGTGGACCCCAATCCAACTAGTCATTTCTCCCATTCTCCTTGGATAGGATTGAACTCTTTATTAATTTAATGAAATTAAATTTTTCCAGCAGCTGGTGGGGAAAATAAAAATAGACCATGAAAATATGTCAGAGCTGATAAGGGTTTGGTTAGGAAGCTGATTTGTCTCCTATACCAGGAGATGCACAGCTCAAACCTGTGCATGTCTACTCAGAAGTAAGTCCCATCAGAGTCAATGGGGCTTACTCTTAGGAAAGTGTGGATAGGATTGGGCTGGCAATCACTTCATCAATGGCTGAAAAGTATTCCCTTCAAATAGCAAGATTCATCACTTTAAAAATACAGCCTTTCCTCTTCAGTCAAACAACAAGATTAATAAATCACTTTAAAAGCAGTACCCTTTTTCTGCTCCTGGCCAAGTAAAGTGTGTGCTTTTCTCTCCCCTCCCCCTTTGCCAACTGCATGGAAGCAACTTTAAGAGTCCTGATGACTGGTAAAATAGGGGGTGTTTTATTTGGGGAGGGGGGGAAAGCAAGAAGGTTTGGAGATGGAAAGGGGGGAGTGGAAGAGGGAGGGGGGTTGAAAAGAGAGATTTCACTTTGATGAGAAGCGATCCCAGGCTGGGAACTAGGAACCAACCAGACAAGGATCAGCGAGGGTTAAGGACTGCAAACCGAGCATGCTCGGAAGAGGGCGGGACAGCATCAGCCACTCACAGCTGAGCAACTCCCTTTTCTTCTGCTTAAAAAAAAGCGCAGATGACGGGTAGAAGACGGGCTCGTATTCTGCCCAGGGGTGTGACTGTATCGCTGCGAGAGGACATCCTGCACCTCCTCTTTGAGTTCCTGGCACCGCCCTAAAGAGCCGCGCCTCACAGTTTGAATAACCCTGCCATAGATTGGCCTATACACTGGCTCCCTCAACAGAAATGTTTTTCCCCATGTGCACATTTTACATACGTTTTAAAAAGCATTGCCAGTAACAACACACATTCAAGCGGCTGTACCCTGTTTCAGAAAGATTTCAGGAAAGGGTGTTCATTTTGCAGGTGGAGAAAATATTTGTGAAAAGCACCCCTCACCTAGGCTCAGCCCTCCAACCCAGCTTCTAAACTGTCTGAATGGACCCTAATTAATCACTGGCTGTAATGGGGAATTGATGAATTACATTGTTGCTCTTCTACTCGTATAAATCTTTGATTTAATGATTACAGGCCTTTGATTTATTGTATACTAGGCCAGTAATCAATATTTATGATGTGCATAATTTTATGTATTGCTCTGTTTGTAATACATTTTTACATATACAGGTATATTTATTTGCATATACCCAACAGAGGATTGGCTAATTCCTTCTCCCCTCTCCATGTATAGGATCACATTCTGTTCTCTCAGTTCTGCTGATAAGATGTTAAGGATCCTTTTAACAATGGCAAACAATGTGTGAGGTAACCCATCATCTGGGTTACCAAAAAATACTATGCGGGCCTGGCCTGAAAGTGAACTATTGTCTCTTCCCGGGACTTCTATAATAACTAGGACTAGGAACTGGCTATTATTGAACCAACAATCCTCAGGCCGTTGGCTTGCCTCTTTGTTGGAACAGAGGTACGGCCTTACAGTGCTGTAGATACTGCCTACAGCACAGCAGGCCAAGGCATATGAACTGGTCAAAATGAATGAATGTAAGTAAAATGAAAGAATGTGTTCATTCTTATAGTTAATCAGTTCAAGAAGAACATCTCCCTGTGCATGTATTGACATTTCAGTCAAAAAGTTCCAGTGCATAACTTCGCAGAACAAAACAGAGCTGACAGGAAATATTTTTCCAAAACAAAAATCCATCCCATAAAAAGTGAAATCATGAAACGGCTCCAACCAAGTGAGCCCACTCCCGGTGTCTCTGACAATAAAACATCATAACAGTGATAATGAGGAAACATTTACTCAGAGGTTGCAGAGATAGGAGTGTATCTTGTAAGAAAGAGTCTTGTTTGATAACATTATAGATACTTTTTATAAATACATCCAGATGTATGAAATCCCAATGCATTTCAAGGCCTAGTGTCTCAAAAGCATGTGAGAGTCACTAAACATCTGAAATAACAAGGGATGTAAACGATAGTGTGGAACCTCATTTTATGGAGACTTCCAAAGTGGAAGAAATTCATCTAGTAGTATACTGCAGTTAGGGGCACTGTAGGTTTCAAGTTGAAAGGCAGTAAAATACGGGCCAATGAGTCTCCAGTATAGGAACCAAGAACCAAGTTGGTTTAAAAGATTGAGACCAAATATAATGGAAATCACCACCTACATGTATTCTCACAGAGAATTTTCTTCCCCCATTAAGTCTATAATAAAACAAAATTATAGCAATTCAAGGATAAGTAGTTATGTGACATTACTTTGTCATGCATAGGCACAAATTCATCACCTATGGATTACATATCTCAATGGACTTTAAGAGCCAGAATTGTAGACAGCAAAACAACTTATTTAAAACAATTATATAGAAATTTGGAGAACACGTGATTGTAAAGATCAGTTAACTATGCCGTCATTTTGAAGAATGTGCAAGTCAAAAAACATAATCCCTAGATAACAGATATTTACTGGAAGGCCTTTGGTTCCTTGTTATATTCTTGGCTACTTCCAGTACTGAAGGCCCAATCCTATTTAGATGCCATGCCAACATTGCCAGTGTGACGTCTGTCATATCCTAAGTCTATTCAGCAAGGGTGAGGGGAGAGGGGAGAGCAGAACCCTAGCCATGTCCCACTGGTACAGCCAGTCCATCAACAATGTCTGTGTCCCCAACAACCATGATGCTGCCCAGACACCATAGTTGGGGTCTTGCAGTCGTCCCACAGCCGAGCAGTGCATGTTGCCTGGTAACTCAATGATGCCACTCAGATGGTCTCTGAGACCTGTCTGCTGGACTGCAAACCCACCTGCCGAGCCCACACTCAGACATCAGCCCAACCCCCATGGAAGCAGGCGCACAATCACAGCCTGACAAAATCAGCCAAGCCACACCAGCATTGAGGAGACTTCATGGGTCATGATCCCAGACACACCAGTCTGGGAGAAAGCACCTCTGGATCCTACCCAATGGATCCTCCCCAAAAGGAGACCTGCATAGGACCAAGCCAACAGCAGAATACAAGACTGAGGACATGGGGGGGGGGGGAGAACTACAGAGACATAAAATAAATCATTATCATCAAGTTGAGTCAAAATGGCCTCCTCAATTTCTCCACCCCATCTGCAGACAGTTAAGATGCTGAGGGGTCATTTCATTTTCAGAGTTGTGAAGGGGTGGGGTGAACAGCAGCTGTAGTCTTAGTAGTGGGTGATTGTCCCCTTTTTCCCCAGCACTCTGCCATAATTCTGGTTGTCTTGAAGATGATGCAGTGTGGTGACTGAGGAAGAATGGAAGCCAGTCCAGTAGTTACAAAATTGGGGCAGGGTGCCAGTGCCACCATCACTACTGCCAGCACTGCAAAACACACAATGATGATAGTGACATGGGTGAGCTGCAGCAACATCCTCCCCCCACCTCCCTCAGTTTGATCCAAAATTTGTGCTAATACAACTTTTGCATCCTGGTCATAATAATGGCATAGTTCAGAATTATGTCACCTCAGTCTTTGAGAGGTTTGAATTGGCTCTGAGGCGTCTGCCAATAGGAGATGAATCAGAATAGGAATCTTCTGTTGGTGTGTATTGATGAAGCTCAGTCGCTCAAGCACTGGAGACGTTCTTGCATTCCCTCTGCATTGTTCTTCAAAGCCTGTCAGTTCAATGTGAATCCGATCTCATGGATTATTACATCGGAGTCTGACTGTCTGCAGTCTTTCTGAATTAGAAACTAATTGTGAGATCAGAGCTATGTATAATTTAAAAGCTATGGATTTGTTGACTTGCTTTGAAAAGTCTCCCTCTCCTGTCCCCATTTTGGAGCATGAATTATAGTGTAAGGTTCAGAATAGGCCATCGTTCTAGGTTTGAGGCAGGCAGGAACAGCCCATTCACCATCAAAGGATACATAATGCTTAAGCAATCTCTCTTTTTGCCTAGCGAAGGCAGGCAGATATAAAACACACCCATATCTGCTTTGGCTGGGAGGGAAGAAGGGCAGAAGCCCACCCTTGCAAATAGACATACAATATACATATATTTATGTATGTGAGTTCAAGTAAATGCTGTTTACTGTTACTAATAGTTAACTCTCTGTTACTGACAGTTAACTCTCTGTTCCTCAAATTCCTACAGTCAATGGCAGCAGCAAAGCTGGAAGGTGTGCTGCCCTGGGGAACATTCTACAGGACCACCCCCCCGCCCTCTCCCAATGCGACCAGAGGTATGCTCTGGTCACGTCCGAAGGTGACCTGAGGCCAAGGGAGGTTGTATGCCTCCGGGAGGCCTTAGAAACTTACTTCCAGTTGTCTTTTTTTTCTTTTTTGAAAACGGATGTGTAAAGGCCTTAGAAAACCTTCTGAGGCCCCAGGAGGGCTTCCCCAATCTTCTTAAAGTCTTCTAATGCCTTAAAACATCATTTCCAGTTTTCCTGAAAAACTGGAAGTGACCTTCTAAGGTCTTAGGCCTTCTGAGGCCCAGAGAGGCCACGCATGGCATCCCCAGACCTCAGATAACCCTCCGGATGTGACCGGAGTACAGCTGTGGTTGTGTTCGGAGTGGGGGGGCAAGCAAAGGGGAAGGATCCCTTAAGAGTGACTGGACCCCAGAACAATGCATTGATCAGCATTGCTCCCCCCCAAGAGTGCTGCCTGTGATCCTGTGACCTCTGAGACTCCCCCTCGGCTTTGCTACTGCTCATTAGGATTGTTAATAACTCTAGTGTCCCAAAATAGTCTTTCCCTTTCTTTCCCCTGCATCCCAGGCAATGTCTAAACCATGTCTAACCACTTGACTGAAGGACAGGTTTTGGACCACCATGTTGGGATAAACAATCTGAATTTATATTCCATGTGCGAAAATATGTGCTTTGCCCTAGAGAGGTGTTGCCCATGACATTAGGCAACTCCTTAGTATTCATCTTCTCTTCCAATATGTAAATTAGGAATATCAATCCTTCCTTGCTCTCATGCTTTTAGGTCCAGTTTACATGACTTTTGGGGCTTTGGACAACTATTCCAAATGCCTATGCATGTTGACTCTGTGATCGTGGCCAGCCAATTTCATGCAGACATTATAGCCACCTGGAAATCGAGTTTTGGATCACTGCAATTTTTGCAATTTTGTAGTGTGTTTTTGTAGGATTTTGTAACACAAATTATTTTTAAGCATTTACTTAGAAACATTCACATTCACTAAAACCATACTTATGATCTTCCAGTGAGTTAATTAAGCCATTTCTGCCCAACATTGCATATGTGCAACAGGGATCAAATGCGTACACTGTGGGCTGGGCAGAAATGGGTAAAACTTATTTTGTGCTGGACTGGCTTGTTTCTTAGATCTAAAAAGTCAAAGATACAGGGTTTTTAGTTTGTGTATCACAATGCAGTTGTAGGATCCTCAGTTAACAGACATTGGTGCTATAAACCAGGGTTGCCCAAACCCTGGCCCTGGGGTCACTTGCAGCCCTCAAGGTCTCTCAATGAGGACCTCAGGGAGCCCCCAGTCTCCAATGAGCCTCTGGCCCTCCGGAGATTTGTTGGAGACCACACTGGCCCGACGCAACTGCTCTCATCGTGAGGGAGACTGTTTGACCTCTTGCATGAGCTGTGAGATGAGGGCTCCCTCCACTGCTTGTTGTTTCACATCTGTGATGCAGTAGTGGCAGTATAGGAAAGGCCAGCCTTGCTTTGTGCAAGACCTTTTATAGGCCTTGAGCTATTGCAAGACCTTCATTCATTCATATAAGTTTCATCTTTAATATATTCATTTATGTAAACTTATGTAAACTTATTCAAATTTGAAATGTAAATTAATTCTTTTTTTCACCAGCCCCCAACACAGTGTCAGAGAGACGATGTGGCCCTCCTGCCGAAAACTTTGGACACCCCTGCTATAAACCAAGTGACCAGGAGTTGCTCTCTCCCTAGGCTACCACTCCTATTTCTCATTTTCCAATAGCTGTATTGGTTCCTGTGAATCTCTTTAGATGTTACATTTTAAAAGGAAAATCCAAAAGCATGAGTCACTGCGAACCCCATTTCCTTGAATATCTAAATTGGCACTCAGCACTTTCGTTTGTAAAGAGAGTTCACTTTTCCCCATTAGAACTGAACATTGCACTACTACATCAAGGCCAGTTCCTCATATGCTGAACGTTGTCACAATCCATCTAGTTGTGATGTCAGCTTGTAGATGTATCTTCCTAGAACAATAAATCAAATTAGCTTTATATTCACATTTCCCCACCTTTCTTCCAGTGAAAGAAAATTGACTCTTTATTGGAAGCAGACAGTGGGGCCTCCTCATTGTTAACATTTTCAGTTTCAGTTCACCCAGTTCTACAAACTAACCAGTTCCTGCTGTTCAGTGTTATTTATTTTGTTGCACTGAATACCAAGAGTTATGGCCAACATTCTTCACATATTGATATACATTACGAGAGTTTAGAGGGAAACCATTCATCTGACTTGCCTTTCTCTAAGCCTGGATTTCCTTGATTGCAAAATAAGATAAAACTGCTATCTTGACTTTAAATACTCTGGGAAGGAATGCTCTCTCTCTCTCTCTCTCTCTCTCTCCTTCATTCCCTAGCATGAAACAGATACCCACAGTGAAATACATTTAACTCTCCCCCCACCCAACTTCCTGTTGATGGGTTGGCAATGGCAACATCCATGCTTGTTTTCTTGGCAGGCTGGAAATATTACAGCTGAAGATTCAGGAACCTTTGAAGCCTCTAGGGGAATATCATTTCATCCCTGTCACTTCTGGGTCAGGAAGATAGAGATTGATCCATTGAGTTTATCCCCCTTGGTGTGAGGATGTTCCCTCACTGGAACAACGTTGGGTCTAGCATAGTGTGTACTCCATTAGTGTAGGCTCCATTTGGGAAAGCATCTCATATTCTTCCATTGAAATTTATGGGGCTGGAAGAAAAGGAGGTGGATGTTGTGCACTGTCCCAAAAAAGAAGAGTATTGGTAAGCAGAGAGTCAATCTCACATTGAACACAAAGCCTGTTGTCCATTGTTGCTGACAGGACAGCTGCAAAAGCAATGGATACATAAAATGAAAAAAAGGAATGCGAGAAACTCTTGCTACAAGAAAAACATAATAAATCCACGAGCTACATATCGCCCTGGGCTTTTTATGACCAGCAGCAAGCATGAGGGAATGACTTGAACTTAACTGAAGTCGTTAATTACCTGGCTAAGATCAAAAGCCTAAGTAGAGGGAGTATATTTATGATGCACCTTAGAGGAGACGCTTCAACTTGCTGCAATTTTTTTATTAATTGGTTTGATTAAATAGATTTAAAGAGCCCAGGCAGAGATTCCTAAATCATACCCCATATTGATCTAACGAAATACTCGATAAATTTTCTAATATGGTTCCTTTCCTTTCTGCAGTCTGGAGGGAAATGTTGCTGTTGGTGATAATTCAGTGCTGAGCCCTCTGTTGTGACATGTGGATGGCAGGGAGGATGCAGGGGGTGGGGCGGGGGAGGGTGGAAAGAAGCTCCTCCAGGATTTTTAGGAGCAAGCGGCATGATCAACACTTGCTTTCCATCTCTTGCCTTTTCGACTTTCTGCACTAGACAAAAAACACAAAGAAGGAACTGGTTGAAGAATATTCTAGCAGTGAAACGATTCATCTAGTCTTTTACTGTCTCCTTTGTTGACTGTTCCCTCCTGTCTCCCTTCAGCATGCAACAGACTATACATACGATGAAGGAATTCCCAATTCCAGAAAAAAGAAAGTGTCTGGTTGAGTTTATCAACTTCAAGTCATTGTTCAGCTGGTTCAGAAACACTTGATGTGCTTGAGATGGCGCAGCTGTAAATGTCAAAATTCAAGACATATATCCATCTACCTCTGTGTTCATTGCTTGTGGCTCAGTCTTGCTGCCAAGTTAGGAAATGCAAGTGGTACCTCTGTATCTGTGAAGGATCTGTTCCCAGACCCTCTGCAGATACTGAAAACCATGGATAATGAAATTTGTGGTCCTCAGAGTCCACTTGAGCTCCGGACGCAACCAGAACATTGCTCCAGTAGCATCAGGAGCTGTTCTGAAGCCTGTAGAGGCCTTGTGGGTCCGCGCATGACCTTTACAGTCTTCAGAATGCCTCCTAGAGGCAAAAAAAAAACAAAAAACAAAAAACCACAAAACAACCCACTTCTGGTTTTTTTGTCAAAACTAGAAGTAATGTTTTTATGCCTTTAAAAGGAATTCTGATAGTTTTATCCTCTGATAAAGTGCCTGTCAGAGGTCTGGGAATGGAAGCATAGGCATGTATTGAGTGCTGGCTGATATATTGTGCGCAGCGATTGATTTGGTCAGTGGGTTGCAGCAGTGAGATCCCAACTTCACTTAGTTCTTGGGCAACATCCTTGCAAGGAACCAGGGTTGGGAAATATATCCTGTCAAAAAAGCATTTCCTGTTTCCCGTTGCTTCCTTGGTTGAAAACCAGAGGTGTAGAACATGGGAAAAAACTCCCTGTGAAAGTTGAAGTGAGGCATCATATGATATGGGCACACCATTTAGTTTCCTGCCCTCAGAGGGGCACACCACCACCACCACCACCACCACCACCACCACCACCACCACAACAACAACAACAACAACAACAATAATAATAATAATAATAATAATAATAATAATAATAATAATAATAATAATAATAATAATAATAATACCGGTATTTATATACCGCCTTTCTTGGTCGTCAGATTTCTCCTCAGACTTTATTTAAGGTGGTTTACATAGGCAGGCTATTTAAATCCCCATAGGGATTTTTACAATTGAAAGAAGATTCCATCTTTCAAGAACCACAACATTTCAGATGTTTCTTTCTGATCTGGTTTCATATTCTGGCCTCCATCCTCCCACACTCAGAGCAGATGGAATAACTCGGCTCAGCTTGTCAGCTGCTTCAAGGTCGCACGGTGCCGGTGGCCTCGAACTGGCGACCTGCAGATGTTATCTTCAGGCAAACGGAGGCTCTACCCTCTAGACCAGGCCTCCTGCCCCCTCTAGACCAGGCCTCCTGCCCAGAGCTCCTACAAGGGCTCCTGGGATTCCTACAGAATCAGGAAGTCTATGACAAGTTGACTGGCGGTGCAGGAAAAGGGCCCTGCCTGCCACAACTGAAGAAAGATGTGCACAGGTGAAATCAGTGCTATCATTAGGACAACTAGGCAGCTGCCTAGGGTGCAGACCTCAGGGGACACAGTACTGACCTTTGAGGGGCACAGTTTAATACAGTTTAATTTTTTTAATCCATGTAAAAAATGCAATAATTTTTTTAAAAATTATAAATTCAATACCACAATATACATAAAACATATCATGCGTGTGAATTCACTAGAGAAGTCAATGATGTTAGGAATTGTTAGGGCAACAAGAAGAAGGGGCAGGCAAAAAATGTGCTGGCTTGATGCCATCAAAGCAGATACAAAGATGGACATCCAACAATGGAAACAATGGAACTCAACAATGGAAAGAAGCCATGCTTGCTAGGTGAGCATGGAGAGCTCTTGCCTATAAAGTCACCAAGAGCTGAACACGACTGAATGGATAAAATACACACACACACACACAACCGAATATACACGCTGGCCTCTGTATCTATGGATCAAGCATCCATAGATTCAATTATACAAGGATCTGGGGGGGGGGGGGAGGCCTGTGCCCCGTGCTGATTCCATTAGTTTTTGTGCACTGGAAGCGAATGTTTCTTCCTTAAACAGTGTGAAATCGTTGCTGAATATTGACTGAACCCACCTGCACACTGGATGGAGCCTAACTGAACATTAACAGGAAGTGCTTCCCGTTAACATTGAGCTAGTCTCCCTCAGAGGCATAATGCCCTGCCCCAGTGCCCAGGGCAGTGACATTACAACATCACTTGATATTCGGGTTCTTCCCAGAGGAGGGGGCACTCACTGTGGTGGCTTTGTGCCCCCGTTCCTTCTCCTACGGAGACTCCCCTTGAAGGGCACAAGAATGATCTTTTCCCAGTTCATTCTTCACTTACTTACCCACTTAAAAGATGAAACAGAGAGAAGAGGGCAGGTGCTCGTCTCTAACCACTGAGCAGCAGTGTCCAACTCCTCCTTTGTTTATCCTTACATGAACCGTGCATTCCAAAACCAGTCTAGGACTCCCAGATCAAAGCTCATTATGCACCTCACAGAAGATAGAAATGGGAGGCCAGAAATTGTTCTTTAACTAAGTACAACCAAGTTGTCTGATGTAGGAAGCATCTTTGGCAAAAAATGTCAAAGAATGAATTATTTTTGTTGAAAAAGAAAATCACACATTTCCAAAGAGAGTAGGACTAAAATTAAATCAGTCTTGTTTTTGATGGTCTGGTCTTTACTGCAGGAGGCTGAGTACAACATGACAAGTACTTGGCTCATTTGCTTTGCTGGGATTCCTCCCTCTTTCTATGAAAGTGAAAGTGGGAGGGACTAATGCACTGCATCTTCCTGCAGGTGGGCAAGGAAACTTTTTCCCCCTCATTTTCTTCCTGGTGAGAAATGGGCCTCAAGAAAGAGAAATGGAGAATATTCTCTATTCCTGACAATAATTTGTGAGACACTATGTGATCTGTTCATCTGATAAAATCTGGCAGCTCCTGAAGGCTAAGCATGTCTAAGACGTATCTGTGAAGTTACCCACTTTCAGCACATGAGGGGGGGAAATGGCCTTGGCGAAGTGATGCATGCTCTACCCAAAGTTGCCAGCGACTGGGAGTACTGAGGAATTTCCACTGACTGCCTGTGAAGAAGGCTGGAGTACCAATCAACTCATCTCATGCCTGTGCCCTCCTGCTGTTCACTAATGAGAGGAGCAAAACAAATGGCACACTTTAGCCTTCATCTGAATGAAAGCTTTACTTCCTGAAAACAAACGGTTGATGGGAATTAAAAGAATTAGCTGGAGGATTGTATTTTTCATTAGTATAAGAGATTTATTTTATTTGGCTTTTTTTTTTTTTAACTCCTAAGGAAACTGCAGAGGGAAGCACAATTATTCCAGTCATCTTTAACCAGTTTCCCTCCCCCCACCCGCCATCCCACTCCAGTATTAACTGGCTCCTTGTGCAAAAATGCAAGGCGTGCGTGGAGAGTTTGATCTGGCTTTCTCTTCTCCAGTTCCACTCACTCCTCATACTAGACAACAGGATTTAAGCTGAACTGTGCTCAGGGTGGGTCTATCCACTGCTGCCAGACATCCAAATTGCATGACAAGGAGCCCCAGAACCTGGCCGAATAGTAGTGCGGAATAAAACCCCAATCTTGCTGGGCTTTAATGCTGGCAGAATGAGTGTTCTCTTTGTGCTAACGGCTGTAAAAGCACCTGAAAGCACTTTCCGGCAGTGCAAGCAGTAGTGCACTGCCAGGACACTGGCGGGAATGCTGGTGCCTTCCTGCCCACATCATCAACTCTCCCGCCACCTCCTAGAGCTAGAGAGGCAGAAGAGGTGGGGAAGGGCAAAATGGAGGTGGAGGGCAAAAACTGGGTGGAGAGGGGGATATAATTGGGGTGGGGAGGCTGTGGGAGGGGGTGGATCCAGCAGCAGTGGCACACACCAGATCCTATCCTCCTTTCCTGCAGCCTCCCCACCCCTTTCTCTTCTCGGACTTGTGCTAGCGAAATCACTAGCGTAGGTCCGAGGAGACGTTGCAGGTCATAGCAGCGGGTGGGCCCTAAATCATACCAATATACCCCTGTGTACAAAATTCAAATAATTTACAGCTCAATCCTAACTTGTGCTGGAACAGGCAGGTCGCTGGTCTGCATTGTATCCAGTGCAGAGTTGGAGGTGGACCTTACGCAACTCGGAGTAAGGGGACTTCTGCCCCTAACCTCAAGTAATGCTCCAGCCACCTCAGTGGGGCTACTCAGATAAATGGCTAAATTTATCTGCACAAGCCAAATTGCTGGTAAAGATCAGAGCAGCCAAGCGTAAGGTCGGGCTGCTTGGGAGTGGGGCTTAGAATCCTGCCTAAGTGCCAGTCCTACCCCCTTCCTGGGCCCACCCTGCCCACTGGCCCACCCATCACCTGCCCTCCCCCCACCCTAGAACACCCTTCCCCGCTCTCCCCAAATCCCTGCACTTCAGACCTGCTACTGGTGTGAACTCACCTCTGCCAGGACTGAATCCGGCATGGGGAGGCTGGCATGCATTCTTGTCCCAGGCTCCCACAGTGGCGTGAATGTGCTTTACGGCATGTTGGCAACACTTGGAAGCCAATGCAAGGAACTTGAGCCAGCTTAAGCACACCTTGGAACAACTTCCACCCAAAAGTGCTCTCATTCGTCCAAATTTCATGTTTGTCAGAAAAATAGGAGTGGCAGAGGGCAAAGAGGAAAAGAAAGTTGTGATGATTTGCAGTAAGTGAGCTGTAAGAACAGGGAGACAGCTACTGATTGGAATTTATTTGTGGTGGTCCTAAGTTGTCACAAACACATTAACACCTGTTTTGAAACATCTTCATTGGTTACCTGTCTGCTTTGCCAGTCTGCTTCCATGCCTAATTCAAGTTGCTGTTCTTGACCATTAAGGCACTAAGGCTGCAATCCTAACCACACTTTCCTGAGAGTAAGCCCCACTGAACAATATAGGACTTACTTCTGAGTAGACCTGGTTAGGATTGTGCCCTAAATGGTTTGGGTCCTGAATATCTCAGAGAGCACCTTCTCCCATAGATATCTCTCCCCAGGCGTCAAGATCTGCTGATGAAGTCCTACTCCAGATAGGATATCAATTGTGAATGCCAAGCTGTCTTCCCCAAGGAAGTTGAATAGATGGTTATGACTGGCTTTTACTCTACTTGCACTGTTTCAAACAAATTGCTGTCAAGCTGTATATTCAAATAAGAGGGGAAGAGTCTCATATTTCCATTTGCAAGTGGAATGGAATTTTGTGGAGTAGAATTTGGCGTGGAAAGTGGAGTGGAATTGTCATCCCATTCTTGGAGTCACCACCATGTTGCTCTTTGAAGCATCTGTGCCACCCATGTGATCCACCTGAAGGCAGATTAATTGCTTCTCTTGAACCAAGTCAATGGAATTGTTTTGTAGTTTTAAGGGGAACATTTTAAGGGGAACTTTGGTTGTTCTGAGTTTGGTGTGTCCCCTGTTCTACATACAATGTCACGAAACCCTCTCATTCGCATTATGAGGTCATTTCAGGTCTGCAATGCACATTCCAGGCACATCAGATCAGCTCCATAGAATTAAATACACAGTGGATAGTTTGGCAATTAGTTATGCATCATATTTAATAACATCTTGTGATCCAAGTAGAAACATTATTAAAAGGTGGTTCTATCTAATAAGTCTCTAACTGTCTACTTGCCTGCCAAAAAGCAATTCATGTAGAAGAGTGATTGGGCTGCAATCCTATACACACTTAACTGGGAGTAAGTCCCATTGAACTCAGTGGAGTTTACTTCTGAGTAGACATGCATAGGCTTGCACTAGAAGTACATTCCTTCCTTTTTCCCAGAACAAGCCTCTTCCTTTCTTACTGAAAACTACACCCAAACCCACATCTCCAAATGTTTACCACCTAATATATTTTTGAATGGCTTAACTGATATATGGCATTTTTAGAATAACATTAACATCTGGGCTGACCCAACCTCCCCTACCAAGTTTTCAGCCTGATGTTAATTAAAACAGGCAAGTTATAAACCTCAGGAAATGGCAGCTGACCTTTAACTATGAACGTCATGTTATAATAATATGTAGTAAAAATAAGGCATAGTGGAACTCCTGCCCAAACCAGCCCTGGACTGTCACTCTTTCCTTCCACAATACCCGTTTGCTCAAGGAAGCTGGATTATGTCCCCCTCCTTCACCTTCATGATCCCCTATTTAGGCTCCCTGTACAGTTCAGTAGGTGGCTCTCTCTCTTTTGAATTGCAGTGATGACAAACATCTGTTTGGTACCGTCAAAGTATATGTACTTTGGGCTGATCTCTTTTGGGAAGGGTTTGATGAACCGAATGATGCATGCCTATACTTCTGAGCAGCAAAGGGGCATGGGATATGGGATATGTCCTTGAATGCCACTGCAACCACAGCCCCACCATCAGAGCCCCAGTTCCACTGATGGATGGTAGCGCAATTATATGCTGACATGACTCTGATGCCAGTGTAACTTAAGCTAACAGTACCCCCAAGCAGGCTGGGGCTCTGGGTGGGATGAGGAGGAAATGATATATCCTTTATATCCTATCCTCAAGGTGATGCACACATCCCAAATATTGGCAAAACCTTATGCCAACGTCACAGCTGGCACAGGAATTAAACAGTCTTAGGAAACAATTGGGAAAGATTAGGAGAAGATGGATTCCAAGATGGCCACCTGGTAGAATCCCTGCTATTGTGCCCCTGTTATATGCCCTGATATTTCTCTTCAATTGGATCCATTGACTCTTTTTCCTCCTCTGGATGCTTCCTGAGTCCTGGTAGAGCAAAGCAATACTACCAACTGTTTCCAGTCTGCACCCTTGTCTTTGGATTACAGTGGATTCTAAAAAGCTGCTCCGATGGGGAAGAGGAGAAGGCATAAACACTCCCCTGGACAGGGCAGCTCTCCTATCAAGTCAGCCAAGCAGTTACGTTTGGAGGACCTCCCAGCATGGTCAGACACAGTAGGCTCATGAATCTCACTTCTCCCAACAGATATGAAGCTCTTCATGTTTCCGAAACAGAAGTGGAGAGAAACTACCAGTCTCCCTCCAGTCATATTGGCAAGGCGTCAGCCTGCCCTCCTTCACCCACCCCTTCGGCTCCCTCTCCACAGGACAAGTAGTCATTATCTCAGGAGAATGGTCTCAGCAACTGTTTTTTGTCCTTGCTGGGTGATTATAACATTATTATTGGAAACACGGTTCTTTTTGTATGTAAACAGCTTAACACCATTCTTGCCCAGCTGGACTCACTCCATAAGGCTATTTAACCGCCC
This sequence comes from Tiliqua scincoides, assembly GCF_035046505.1. Lineage (NCBI taxonomy): Eukaryota > Metazoa > Chordata > Lepidosauria > Squamata > Scincidae > Tiliqua > Tiliqua scincoides. The sequence continues at coordinate 198,402,004 of NC_089822.1, forward strand.
TTATCTTCCCTCTCTGCTCAAGTTCTGGGTTTGAACTCTTAACAAACCAGGGGAAGCTGAACAGTTGGGGCTTCGTGAGAATCTGGATTGTGGTAAATCTGCATATTGCTTGTTGAAAAATCAAATACTGCTGGAATTCCAGGACTCCCCCATCCATAAGGGGCACTGGTCCAACAAATTGAGGGCAAAAGACTCTCTATGCAGATTGTTATACCTTGATCCATCCCAGGCTGACTGTATTGATCTGCAGGAAATCATAAAACTACCCTGGATTCCCCAGTCTCCAAACTGGACCCAGCTTCTTTTGAAGTTTAGCACCTCTTGGATCCCGGGCCAGCTGCATGGGAAGAGTTGGTTTCTTCTATCCTTTGGCATCTTCTTGCGGAGAGTCTTTGCTGACATGATTGTTAAACCTTTGTTCCCAAGGCATAGAATGCAGCCTCCCCCTCCTCTCCTTCCATCAGCCTTGAAGCTGGTTCAGGCTGGCTCTTTGCCCAGTCACCAGAGGAGAGAGAACTGTCCCCAGAGCATGGGAGTTGCCAATTGCTTTTCTCCTGATTCAAGTCCTTTGGTGCTGCCTAATGTTAATGAGTTAAAGGCTGCCACTGATTCTTTAGGAAATGCTTTGCTTCAGTTAAAATCTTCACTGCATAACCCACAAGCTTCAGCTTTCTCTCAGCCAGCTAATTTAACAACTGGCTGTTCAACTAGTGCAGCTTCTAATAGTGGATGGCAAGCTTAGCATTTTGGCAGTAGCACCAAACCTCATGCACCAGACCAGGTACAGTCATCAATGATATCTGAGATGGTGGGAGCTCAGTCACCCTCAGTTTGCAGACTCCCCCTAACTGGAGCAGTGGAGCCTATGGATAGCTCTTCTTCTGAAGCTTTTAAGCCTGTGGTGATGAACGAATCAGCTAAAGAGTTGGACTATCTCATTGGGGTGGGTTTGCTGTGCCACATGACTAAATTTGAAGAGAACTTGCATCATGTTGTGGCTAACCAACAATTGCCTAGTGACTCAGCCCAGGTCTTGTCATCTTCCCCAAGACCATCACAGTCTAATATGAGCCCCTTATCTAAAGCCCTGGATGGGGTGCCATCAGGGCTTCTGTTTGTTCCCTGAACAACAGGGAATTCTGTTGTTCCAAGTGTTGAGGAGTTGGAATCAGCTCTTGAGTCCTGTAAGGCTTTGCCAGAGACTTCTGGCTCTCACTCACCCTCCAGATCCCTTGTGGATGCAGAAGTAGATGGCCAAAGCACAGGATCAATTTACTCAATAACTACTGACCTCCCAATGGATCTATCTACTGATGACCATACACTCATTGCAAGGGTGCTCCCACCCCTCCAAAGGCCCCTTGTCAGCAGAACAAGGTTTTAGGGCAGATCCTCCTGCATTGGTGGTGAAAGATCTGATAATGGAATTACAGCTGGAGGGCGATGACATTGTGGAGGGTGCCATCAGTGCCTTTAAGCAACTCACAAGACCAGAACAACTAAATATTATCAGATCCCTGGACGGCGTTAAAGCAGAACTTCTCTATCACAATGCAGAAACTTTGACCTATGAAATCCTTCCAGTGCAAGCATCAGCTCATCTATCTGTTCAAGAAGCAACCACAGAGGTAACTGCTGTCCCTCATTCCAGGGATTTTACACCATCTCCTGTGGCCAATTTAGCCCTGAGTAGCTGCATATCTCACAACCCTTCTGGTGCTGAGTGTCTATCAGGAAGTGAAGATTGACTAATTAATGCTTCTCCAGCTCCAACTACCTCTTCCCATCTAAGAATTCTTTCCTGGAACATTGCAGGGTGGAAGAACAAGAAAAATGACAGCGGCTTCTTAAGCTATCTTAGAACCTTTGACAGTATTCTGTTGCAGTAGACGTGGGTTTTGGACCATCTGTATATTCCTGGCTACAGGGCTTTTGTAGTACCTGCCACTAAACCCACCTCTAATGGTCGTCCTTTAGTGGGTTTAGCCAACCTTGTACCAGTTTAGGTCATGCCCTTTAGACATCATTCCAGGGTGTTGTAAGATACAAGCACTGAAGGTGTCTTTTGCGGGCATTGACTTAATCTGCATCAACACTTATGTTCCTCCTTCGATTAACAGCTTACAAAGCACCCAGCTCTGGAATGATCTATTGACATGTATGAATGAGCTAAAGAGGGCCCCCCCCATGCTGAAATTCATTTGCTGGACAACTTAAATGCCAGGGTGGGGAATTCAGCGGAAATCTTCTGCAGAGCCTAGGAAGTGGATGATGACAGCTCCCTCCCCCCCATTTGTGCGCTAAGTAGGCGGTCCAAAGATGCACACTACAATGCTAAGGGTATGGCCCTTGCTAAGTTTTCTATCAGCTCTAACATGATTTGGCTTAATGGTCTAAAAGAGTTCCCCAATGCTGATGAATTTACTTTTGTATCCTCCCGTGGCACCAGTGTTGTGGATTACATTTTAGTTTCCACTAAAATGAATCATCATGTGAAAGAGTTTGCCATTGGGGACCTAACCCTTAGTGACCATTTACCTTTAATCTTGGTCCTTCACCTCCATCCTGGGAGTGTTGCATTACAAGCTGAGGTAGATATAAATCTAGAGTGTAGGTATAAAATCGTGGCTAATAGTGCCCTTTCCCCAAACTTCCATTGTTTAAGAATGGAACCAGCAAGTAGAGATTTTTTATCGGCCATTCTACAGGATTTGAATCCATTTGTTCTAAGCAAATCCTTTGCTGCTTTTATTGGTTACATTTTTAAGGTCCTGAGTTCCATGCCCAAGTTGGTTCAAACATGCGGCGCATTTGACAAAAAGGATTGGTTTGATAGTGAATGCAGGGATCTTAAGGTGTGTATCAGGGCTTCTTACTTAGATTTTAGAAAGTACAATTACCCCAATTGTCTAGTTAAATACTCTACTCTTAAAAAACAACTAAGAGTTTTATTGACAGAGAAAAGAAAAAGTTTGTTTTAACTCAATGGAATAAGCTGCATCAAGCAATTCAACAAAAAAAATAACAAACAATTTTGGGCAGTTGTAGTGGGTTTGTGTAGATCAGAAACATATGACCCTGCTGTTATTCCATCGTCTACATGGGTTCAACACTTCACAGACCTTTTTTATGATAAGAGCAAATTCCTGGCACCTACCCTGACTTCACCTCCATGGATCTGCCTATTTGGCCTCCTGTGACCCCTGAGGAAATTAAAGAGCTAATTTTGCAATTGAAGCCAGGGAAGGCCACAGGCCCAGATGAAATACCACCCGAGCTTCTAAAAGGTGATCCGGAATGGTGGGCCCAGTTACTTGCCCGCGTCTTTACAACGATTGACAGATTTGGCCTATTGCCCAATGCCTGGCTTACAGCGACAGTTATCCCTATCCATAAAAAGGGTGACCCTAATATACCAGGAAATTTTCAGCCCGTTAGTTTGCTTTCTGTAATAGGCAAGATCTATGCTAAACACCTATGCAATAAACTTATTCTTTGGGTTACTTCACAAGGCATCTTAGGCCCCGAGCAAACTGGATTCTGTCGAGGCAAATCAACTTTGGACAACTGCCTGATCCTGGCTCACTTGGCCCATAAGCAGGTTAGGATATGTAAAGCTTGCCTTTATGTAGCCTTCCTTGACTTGAAAGGTGCCTTTGATTCTGTGGATTGGGAGTTTCTTTGGTCCAAGTTGGAAAATATGGGGATTGATAAAAGATTACTGCTGCTGATTAGGTCCCTCCATCTAAATACTTCATGCAGGGTTAGATGCTCCTGGAGTGGGAATCTAACTCATTCCATCGCTACTAACCAAGGGGTCAAACAGGGCTGTATCTTGGCCCCCATGCTTTTCAATCTGTTTCTGAATTATCTTTCCCCATCCCTGAAGGAAGTGGATAGCCATTGCCCGAAACTTGGCGCAAGCCAAGTGCCACTACTTCTGGATAACGCAGTACTGATATCTCGTACTAGGATTGGCCTAAAACGTCTGCGCAGCCATGCTGCAGAGTATTTCTTGTCCAACAAATTGCAGATCAATCACACTAAATTAAAATAATGATATTTGCCAACAGATGGAAAGCTTTTAAATGGTCTTGTAATGGCAACAAACTGGAACAGGTCAAGCATTTCAAGTACCTGGGAATCAACTTCTATTACAGGCTCACATGGGCTTTTTATCGTAAGGCAGTGCAGAACGCATCCAAACTAGCATCCTCAGCTATTTCCCGTTTCTTTTTCACCTGCGGCAATGGCTATGTTCTGGCCACTCTGGAGGCATTTAAGGGGAAGTTTCTTTCCCAGGTTCTCTATGGCTCTCCTGTCTGCTTTAAGGCTATTAACCAGTCATCAGAATGCATTCAAGCCTCTTTTTTTGCAGAAGATTTTGGGTTTATCCAGGTGTGTTCCCTACCCGGTTCTGTGTCTCGAGGTGGGGTTAATTTGGTTAAAGACCTCTGCATGGCTAAGATTATTGAAATTTTGGTTTAGGATTTTATTTAACTCTACCTCTACTGGTCTAATGCACCAACTACTGTCAGATTTAGTCCTGCCTTTGGAGATTGCTGATCTTTTAACTAAACTTAAGTCAGTAGGGCTGGACACCGCAGAGCTAGGCATGATGGGCCGTGATGTAGCTTACAGACTTGTCAAAAAAAGAATTCTTGACACTGAACAACAAGAGCTGTTTAGTGCTGCCAAAACCACATGCTCTCCACTCTATCTCCATGTTCCGGTTAGTTTTGGGAAACCAGCCTCCTTCTTTTATCACTGGAGTGCCCGCAGGCTCGCAGAGCTTTCACACTTGCAAGATGTAACGCTCTTCCATCGGCCTTGTTAATGGGCAGGTTTAGTGGTATCCCCTACTCGGAGAGGAAATGCAAGTGTGGTAGGGATTGTATCAAGACACTAACACATACCTTTTTCTACTGTTACATGATGCTTCACGCATGAAATATCTAGGCCCATTGTTAGCTAGGATGCAGGGCTGGGAGGATTCAATCATGCTCCAGTTTCTCCTTTCTACATCTGAACATGAGTGCCTGGATAAGATTGCTTCCTTTTTATCTGGGGTAATAGCCAGGCAGAATTCTGGGTCTCTGGGCAGTGTGTGAGAAAAGGCCTGATGATTATGTTGTGATGTCATTGTATAGTTGTGTCTTATTTTTTCCTCTCTCTCTGTATTTTATGCCAATAAAGGTCTTACTGAACTACTGAATTGGGAAAGAAAACAACACCAGGAAATCTAAACTTCTGCCACACCTTCCACTCTGTTCACTTTCCTAGGATAGAATACAGGGTATAGCTTATATTTCACAGCCAATCACAGCACACTAACCCCAGAACTAAAGACCCTGTCAGTGAGACCAGAACGTAGATACAGCATGAGCAGCATGGTGCTATACCTCTCTGATCTCTCACCCCCCCCCCCCCCGTCTTACCGCACAAGAAATAACCTTTTTCACTGGGTTGTTTGAGTGGAAGACTGTGTTGTCTTTTCTCAAAGTGCTAGGCAGTATTGCAATCCTTTCTCACTGAACACTCAGTGTACTACACTGAACAGACAAATGGACTGCCACATATCCTTCTGATCAGGAAGACAGGAAGTGCAACAGGAAGTGCCTAATTGAACAGTTGTTCCCAGTTATAGTACTTTGGCATGATGGTAGCTCTTTCTCCCATTTCAATTTTTTCTAGTCTGTGCCGGCAGTGAGAAGAATGGAGACTGCCCTCTGAGCAATCATCCGGTGTGTGTGTGATTGTTTTTTTGAGTTAGAGCATCACATACAGATTTGTTCATGCAGAACAGTCTGAAGAAAGTTGTTCTTTTCTTGAGGTGCATTACTATGCAGGGTTGATAGTGAAGGAATATTCAAGCATCGAGAACTTCTGGATGAAATCAAATAGACAAAGTTCAGATACAGGGCCAGATCCTGAACTTGGCGCGCCGGCTCACCACCAGCACACACTGCTGCAAACGTGACATAAGGGACAGCAGCGGTCAGAGGCTGGCAGTTGCCACCTGGCGCTTGCTTGGAGCACTGGGCAGTGGAGAAGTAAGTGGGGGCATGGGGGGAGACATTCTGAGTGGGGAGAAGTTGTGGCAGAGAAAGAGAGCGGTGCAGGAGAGGGGTGGGACCAGCGGAGCTCAGCTAAATAGGCAATACAGAGTCAAGAAGCCCCATTGCAGGGCCATTTCCCTTATCTGGGAGAAGGGGTTGAAAGTTCCCTTCTCCCAAGGAGCTGGCGGCAGCTGCCTGATGCACTCAGGATGCCGCAGCAGCCATTCTGATGCCACGGCAGCCCTGTGCACTGGTCAGCTCAGGATTGGGATGTCAGTGGGCTGTATTGAAAGATAGCTAGTCAGGACTAAGGCTGCAACCCTATACACACTTTCCTGGGAGTAACAAATGGATAAAATTGGACAAAATCGGATTCATTTCTGAATAGGCAGTCATAGGATTGTGCTATTAATTGGAATTAATAATTTGAATTAATGGCTCTGAAATTAGTCATGAATAACTTGTCTCAGTGATTTCAGTGGTGCGAGTCTTGACTCAGTGATTTCAGTGGTACTTAGTGAATGCGAACTTTCTTTGGATACACCACTGAGTTTACAAGGAGCCATGGGAATGTATGAATGAAGGCATCATATAAAAATTTATACTTTTATCCTCTTAGAGTAGGAATGATGCCAGGAGCAGCTTGGATGGGCATAGATGGAGGTTTAGCTGTTCCCAGCCATGAGGATACTTTAATTGTTGAATTTCTGCCTTTTATGCAGCACTTAAGGGTGCTAAACCTCTGTTCGGGACAAAGAAGTATCAACCCTGCATCCTGGCTGTAGCATCCAGCTTTTCAACTGCAGGTGGTATTTATTCACCAAATAGTAATGTATTAGTTATTTACTTGACAAGGTCCAATCTGGTCTCTCATGCTTTCTCCTTGTTGTTACTATAATCTAGACTCATCTTTTAGGAATGTTTGGATCCAGAGTCTCTAGTCCCAGTGCAACTAATGGTGTTTGCCCTATCAATGAGCATCAGATTCATTTCAGCCTTAGAGGTCAATGAAACACTCTTTCTGTTTGTATCCTACTCAGTCATGAACAATTAGGTCATTGTTCACAATACTCTTTTATTGTTGGCATCCTTCAGTCTCGAAAGACTATGGTATCGCGCTCTGAATGGTGGTTCTGGAACAGAATGTCCTCTCCAGTGCGCGAAGCCTGGGTAAAGTAGATATGGAGGATAGACTGTTACCCATGCAGCAAATCCCCCCTCTCCACGTTGCTGAAATGGTCCAATAGAAAGGCAGAAGCCAATACGGTTGGTTCCAGCAGCATCGCAGGAGTTGCCAGAATGTGACTGTGTTCGGCCATGAACTGCCTCAGGGACTCTGGCTCCGGATTTTGCCTCGAGGTTGACTCCTGAAGCCTTTTCCATAACTGGATGTAGCCACAAGGCAGTGGAGGTTGGGGATCAGAGTTTTCCTTCTCTCAGATGAGCTGCCTTCCCAGGCTGACGAGTCCCATCTACCCAGTGGCTGTTTAGTCACCTCTTACGACAAGTACAGCCAAACTGAGGGCTTATCCCCCAGCCCCCAGGGGAAGTTCACAATACATATTCACAATATAAGGCAAGTATTTGGAAGGCCTTCATTCTGCAAGCCCGGTGAAGTACTTTGCATAGTAAAAATGCAATTGCACTCTTATGCATATCAGCAATGCAGGAGAGTAAATCTTTCTGAACTGCCAAATAAACAGGATTTGAATTGGGTTTTATGACTATAATCCTAAATTCATAGCACAATCCTATGCATGTCTACTCAGAACCAAATCCCACTGTGTTCAATGGGGCTTACTCCCAAGATTGTGTGTATAGGATGTGGCCTCAGTTACTAGGTGCCAAGTTCCATTGAACTCACTGGGGTCTGCTTCTGAGTAAACATATTTGGAATAAAGCTGCACAACTATTTTAAAATGTAAATTAATCACAGTGCCATACGACAGAGGTTTCACTATGATTTGTGTTACCCGGTGGAAGAGCTCATTAAGGGTGCAATCCTAACCCACTTTCCAGCACCGACATAAGGGCAATGTAGCTCCAAGGTAAGGAAACAAACATTCCCTTGCCTTTAGGAGGGCTCTGTGAGTGCCCCTCAACTGCAGGATGCAGCACACATCCCATTAGCACAGCTATGCCAGTGCTGGAAAGTGGATTAGAATTTGGGCCTAAGTCACCCCCATGATAGACCTCTTCCCATACCAGACCATACAGAATAAATTGCAATATCATATGCAGAGCCTAAATGTAGTGACATCACTAGGGTTGAAGTAACCTCCATAAACTTTATTTATTTTAATATATTACAGTACTGTTCAGTATAGTACTGTAACATTCACCCAACAAATCAGTAGCCAACAAATCTAGTGGGTAGCTTGATGATACTCACACAACTGAATAAGAGTTCTAGTATTAGCTCTGATACATGGAAATGACAGCTGACTCAAACTAACACCTTATTAGTTCCCTGCTGTGTCATAATAACACTTCATTGGCTCTTGAAACAATCAGTCTCATTGGTCAGTTTTGAGTTAAAGAAACTGTTACATAAGACAATTGTTTTTTCTAATTAAATGGCCATAATGTTTGATAGAATACAGATAATTTGATGTGGTTTGTTTCATTGCATTCTGAATTAAGTTACCTTTTGAATGATATATAACATAATGGCATTATTCAAAAATATCAAGGTATTCACAATTTTGGCCACTAGTGGTGTGGTAATGTAACCATGGGGGTCTTTAACCCCCTGGGAGGGGAGCTCTATATCAAAGGGATTACAGAGTGAAAATCCAGACTGAAGAAATGAACCATGGTCAAAACAATGGAATCCCTGTTCTTTTCCTGAACATGGATATTTGGGTAGTACAAAAGTTTTATTTTTTTCCTATAAATGTCTGGAAAGGTGTCAATGCAGGCAGTTAGAAAGATTTTACCCTGTATATCCTAGGAATGAAACTGACATTTGAATCTGAGGCCTTTCCATTTGACAAAAGTAATGGACCCACAAAAATATACCCAAGGTGGCTTTATGCAGGGACTGAAAACACAAAAATATAGCCCTAAAGAACAACACTGGTGGGATATTTTAAAAATAGTGTTTGGAGTAGGGACATGTTATGGTTTGTGAGAAGCTGATGCAATGGTGATATGGAATCACAAAAGGCAGGGTTATGATGGATGCACCCGCTAGCCCTTCCCCTCTGTTTATGGCATGGGAAAGGTCAATTTTTGTCCTGTACAATGTGTCACTGCTAAAAATATGACTCCATAATTTATAGCAATTGCTTGGCTAATTTACTGCAAACTATAAATAACCCTGCTTGAAAAACACTCACTGTACAATACACTCCTGCAATAAACAAGGGAAATATTTGCTTGATTGAAACCATATTGATGATAGTGTATTAATTGGCATGGTCTACTTTTCTCTGTTGTGTATCCTCAGAGGCATTTTCGTTTACAGCTTTTGCAGCTTCACTGTTGTATGCAGAAGGCCTTTGGTTCTTTGGATGGACTGTGAAAAATCCCTGCTTACAACCCTAGAGAGTTGCCATCACACAATGACAGTGGGGGTATCATGGAGGGCTCCCTGGAAGAACACCTACTTTGCATGCAGGGAGTCTCAGGCTCAATCCCTGGTAGCATCTCTAGGTCCAGTAAAGAGAAACCCCTGTCTGAAACTCTGGAGGCAGTGCAGTCAGTGTTGACAATACTGTTCTAGATGGACCAAGGATCTGACTCAATATAAGTAGCTTCATGTATTCCTATGACTTGGTTAAGTAAAAGTAACAAAAAAATAGGTGTACATCATAGGTGAAGAAAATGCATTAACAAAAGCTAGATGCAAGACTTGATGTAGGCTGCTAACTACAAATGCTGGAGACGTGTGCTAGTCTTGAGCTCAGAAACAAACCTTGGGAGCTTGGTAATGCTCACCTCATAAAAAGATAAGCATTAGAAACCTCTGATTTCTTCTCTGACGTGAATGGAATCTTCCTACTTAATTCAGTAAAACATCAATGAAACATCAATGAAAGCATCAATGACTATGTTAAATTCAACAGGAAGTCACCAAGAGCCGGCAGTCCAAAATAACTAGGGGAACTACCAAAGTTTCCCTTGCTCCCATAGGCCATCACTTGGTGAGTTGGGGGGGATGAGCAAGTAATCTTTTCAGCAGTTTGCAGTCAGGTATTTCAAACATATGAAGCAGTAGAGGAGCTGAAACTGCCCAGGGATGGCATAGCGATGAGGCTGACTGAAGCACTCTCTTGGAGTAGGAGTTGGAGGTGAGCAGCAAACTGACAAGTGGGTCCAGCTGCTCACTGCTTACATATACTCATTGTCCCCACTGGCCCACTGAGCTGCTTCAATCAGGTAGAGATCAGGCAGAATCAGCGTTAGAATCAGCGGCTTAGCGGGTGATGGAGATTTGTCTCACCCGCTCTCCAGAAATAAATTCTTTTTTGCTTTCCCTGTAGGAAATGAGATGTTTGAAGGAGCATTGAAAAGTAATCTTGCCCATATGTTGGAATCAGACTTGTCCCCTGAAATTTTTATCAAGAGGCTGGCTTCACACACTGGAGGGCTGGTGTGGTTTCTCCAAATCCAATCTTTGCATTTTGAATGTAAAATCTCGAATTTTAAGGCTGCAGTCCTGATTTATCTCGAACTTGCTTCTGAATGCTCTTCACCCCAGCATGGTGTCTTATCCAGTGGCTGTTGCTGGTGTCCCTTCTGTATTTTATTCTTTAGATTGTGAGTGCTTTGGGACAGGGAACCACTTACTGATTTATTTTTCTATGTAAACTACTTCTGTTGAAAAGCAGAAATATTCATAAGTATTTATCATCATCATGTTCCTAGAAGCACACCTGTCTTCCAGCGCCACCCTGTGGGGTGGGGGTCCCACCACTGCCACCTCCTCAGCCTCCCCCTTGCCCACTCAACTGCTTAGAAATGCAGCCTGGTGGGCAAGGTTAAATGTGGTGATCTGGATCCTGCCCCTTTACCTGACCATCCCTTCAGCTCCAGTGCTGCTTGCTTCATCTGCACAATCTGGTTTGAAAAAAGATGATAAGAGCTCCCAGCATGCTCCTCTCATCCTGTTTATTCCACACAGGGCCACACAGTGGAAGGAGGCATCTTCAGCTACGAGGGCACAGCAAGCAGGCTCTGGATCACTGTGCTCTGCCTCATCTCCCCTCCCTTGCCCAAGCAGGCAAAGAGGAAGGCTATGAGGTGGCAGCATCAGTGGGTGGGGCACACACATTTTTTTTGGGGGGGGGGGTGCATACTATCAGCAAATCAGGTGCAGATTTGCTGAGGCCACTCTTGAGGCTGCCTGCTACTGGGCTACATAATCAGTTCATCAGTATAGTCAACCCCGAGAGTTGCTCCTGGTCTGTTCCCACTGAGACATCCAAAGGTGCTAACTATTAAGTTTGAGCAATGTAGATTGTTAGCCACAAGTATATCTGCTGTCAGATACAGCCTGTTGGCAAGACATGTGTTGCTAATTTCTGACTGCTAATGGCTGAAAAAAGGAGCTGCTAGTGGACCCCCTGCCCATCGGTAGAGATAGGAGAAAAAGGAGAAAAGAGGGCGGCGGCAAGTAATAGGGCCTTCTCAGTAGTGGCACCAATGTTATGGAACTCCCTTCCCCTTGACTTGAGAATGGCTCCCTCCCTCGAGACCTTTCGGCGAGGCCTGAAGACGTTGTTGTTTTCACAAGCCTTCTGACTCTATGGCCTTTTTAACATCTTTTATACATCTTTTAGTTTTTTACAGGTGTGATTCCTCCTTGAACTGCTGTTTTATGCTCTTTTTATTCTGACTTTTATCTGATTACTGTTTTTATGGTTTCTCTTAATGTGTTTTTAATATGTTTTTATCTGTTAAATTATGTTTTAATTTGTTTTTTTTAATATGTTGTAAGCCGCCCTGGGTCCCTTTGGGGAGAAGGGCGGGATAAAAATAAAGTTTATTATTATTATTATTATTATTATTATTATTATTATTATTATTATTATTATTATTATTATTTCTGTGAATTTTGGTGTTTTTCAAAAGTTAGAAGTGCAGAAAGTGGTGTTACGTGTTTTTATTCAAAATTTACATTATGATTATAAAATATAATTGCTTTGTGTACTAGGTAGGTGATCTAGGTGGTATAGTATCCGCAGATGCAGCCACAGTCATTGCACATGCACCGCCTCATTAAAAAATAAATAAAAACCAAATTAAACATTTTGATTTTTTTCACAGTTTCAGGGTTTACCTAGCAATACGTAGCAAATAGATTGCAGCTGAATAATTGTGACGGAGGAAAATAATGCCTGCAATATACCCAACTGCCATGATCTTGCATTCTCCATTCTATGCAAATGTCTTGGTAATTATGCATGAATGAAATAAAAACATCAGTACTTCCCTGCTGGATCAGGCCATGGGCCCATCTAGTTGAGCTTCCTGTATCTCACAGCGGCCCACCAAATGCCCCAGGGAGCACACAAGACAACAAGAGACCTGCATCCTGGTGCCAACCCTTGCATCTGGCATTCTGACCACTGGCATCACTAGGGTGGGCGGCATCAGGTGACGCGCCAGGGGGTAACGTGCCCTGGGGGAGGATGTGCTAACATCGCGGGGTTAGGAGCTACCGTGTCATGCCATACACCGTTGGATGTGGAATGGCCAGCAGAGTGCAGTGCAAAGAAACAGAATTGAAATTGCTCCTTTCCTTCAAAAGTTATGGCCAAAAAACAGGAAGGAAAAATGCATGGAGCCCTAGGGAAAGTGAAATGAGCCGTATCGCACGTTTACTCACAAGAAGATGAACTTGCCATAGTCCATCAGAAAAGGAAGGCTGAGAGGAATCGAACAACACCAGAATGGTTCCGCTCCAATGAATGCAGCCCCAAAAAAACACCTGAGAAGCTCCCCCCCAGGAGTCTGAGCCCTAAACAAAGCCATGTCGCTTTATTTACTCATGAGTAGGCAGACTTGCCTTAGTCAAGGCAGGCTGAGAGGCTCCAAGGATGTCAGAATGGTCCTCATCCAATGAGTGCAGCCCCCAAAAACACTGGAGAAGGAGGTTCTTCCCTCCCAGCTGCCTCCCTCCCAGTCTATGGAGCTCTATGGAAAGCAAAGCAGCCTCACAGTCGCGTTTACTCGTGAGTAGGCAGAGGTGCCTTGGCTGGTGGTCAGGCCAGGCAAAGGGGAATGTGAGAAAGGGTCCTGATCCGATGGAGCTGCTCCAGAAGGCAGCCTTCCCCCTAAAAAAAACAAAAGAGAGGCTTGAATGGTAAGGGGAAAGTTTTCTGTTTTGCACTTGCAAAGCCAGGTGGGTCTTTATTCTGATGTGCCTGAAATAGAAGAACTTGAAACTGGGCACTGGGAGGACTGGAAATCTCACTGATTCTTTTTGGGGGGGGGGTGTTATTGCAGGCAGACTACAGAGTAAGCCCCATTGACCACTATGGGACTTACTTCAGAGTAGACATGCATAGGATTGGGCTCACAGGCTGCAATCCTACCCACACTTTCCTGAGAGTAAGCCCCATTGACCACAATAGGACTTACTTCAGAGCAGATTCACTTGGTGGAACAGGACTGGCTCCCCCTTATTTAATTATTTCTTTTATTTTAATTTAATTATTTATAATTATTTATTTTAATTGCTTGATGATGTCACTTCTGGCCATGACATCTCTTCCAATGGGTCCTGGACAGACTGTCATTCCAAAAAGTGGGTCCCAGTGCTAAAAGTTTGAGAACTGCTGCAATAAGGTGTTAGTAAGTTGACACGGGGTGTGTGTGTGAGAGAGACACTACAAGTTTTCAAAATCACTAAAATCAAATTTTGGAGGAATAAGACCATCATGTTATATATCAATCAATGCATAATTTCATGCAGAATGCAATGAAACAAACCACATTGAAATATCTGTGTTCTAACAAAAGATACAGCCAAAAAACCGGTGGGGGTGGGGCGATGGTACATCCCCATGCCCACCTGGGGTGTTGCCCCGCTCACTACATGGGGTGACGCGAAGGCCTCCCGCACCGGGTGACGTGAATCCTAGTGACGCCACTGATTCTGAAATAACCCATAAGCATAACAGCTACACCCTTTCAACTCAGCTACCATCACCTAGAATAAGAGTCTCATCTATACTTTGTTCTCCAGTGAGTGGATGTTCCAATGTCTGCAAGGAGTACATATGTGGGGGGGGGAATGTTGGGAGAGGGGCCAGGCCTTTTTGTCAGTGGCTTAAAGCTGAGATAAGCTCTGAGTGCTTAAATTGGCAATTCTAATAGCTACCTGAATCCAATTGAATTCACTGCCGCTTGCCTTGTAAAGCAATTGGTGATACAGCATTAATGCCGACTAATCTGATAAAAATTGACACAGTGACAGTCTTCTGCTGTTAGTACAGGCGGCTTTTTATGTTATTGTAAATCCAAGGCAGTTTTACAAGTTATCAGGGTGAGTTCATGAAAGGGTAGAAAACTTCCCCTTGTACATGGCCCGATAAGGTGGCTGAGCTGGTGCGGCGACCTCCTGCCATGCTTATGGCATGCTTATGCCAAAGCAGTCCCTGAATTCAGGAGCATTAAAAGGCAAAATTTATCACAACTAATTTCTATTTGCCATCTAATAGGCTACATTGTTTTGTCCTCAACGTCAGGTTAAATAATGAACCTCTCGGAATGGAGTAAATTAACCTCCACTTTATGTTCATGTCATTGTCAAATGGAAACATCACTTGTACAAATGAAAAAGATTCATTAGTAACACTAATGCATAAGCTCCACTCCAGTAAAAGATAAGAGCGATTGAGGTCCTGTCATAATGCAGTGTCGAACTGCCGGCTTGTTATTTATGACGCCTGCCATAATCTTTGGAGATTATTTTCAGCAATGATAATTAGCACACAATGCATCAAGAACAATTATGGAACAATGTCTTTGCTTGACAGGTACGCCACACTGCTGCGGGCGGGCTGTGATCCATGAGAAATTCAATCAAATCTGCAGGCTGCCAGGAGTTTATTAATATTTCTCCTTTTGGAAGCAGCTTGAAAGGCAGCTATGCTTGACCGACCACCCAAAAATACTTAGCAACATGACACGAGCATGTTCCTTGTTAACATGTACCTGTTAGCACTGAGACTTCCCAAGCACTTAGGCCAGATGAGAAAGTGTCAGTTCATTTGCAGCTTGTTACATCAAGGGGGCAAGCCTGCATGACTCCCACATTTTCATTTCTCATCATTCAGAGAATCGGACTATTGTTAAAAGAAAAATGCCAGCTGCAGGGGAAAGATGCTGATCAGGCTTAAATCCATGGTGGTACTGACTAGTGATCTATACCAGATCTCATGGGGGAATCTCACTTGTTGGGTTCTTGTTGTGACATTAGGATGAAGTTGGAAGGTGTCCATGTAGGGCCATACTGTGTAACTTTAAAGTCAACTTCTTGACTGTACCATCTATGTATCAAATCCACACAGTGTTGGTCATGATCTTTGAAAGCCTTAAATGGCCTGGGACCAGGATATTTGAAAGATATCCAATATCTGGGACCAAGATATTTGAAAGCCTCTCTTCCTATGAATCTGCCTGCCCAACTGAGGCCCTGATCTGTGATCTGTTGTTTTCCCTTCTTCAGAGGTGTGATTGGTAGAGGGATATGTGACAAAGAGCTCAATCCTATTCATGCCACCCAATGGCGGCACACATCCCATGCTGGTACTGACTCCCCTTATCTGCTAAATCACCTTTCTCCTCCATAAAACTCCTGCTCCACAATGGGTCTCCCCAGGTCTGATCAGTGATTTCACTGGTGCAAGTCCAAAGAGAGAAAGGGGTCAGGGAGGGTACAGATCAGAAGGATAGAGCTGACATGCTCCATCACCATGCACACCTGCAGTTCCTCCCCCTCCCTGCCCAGTTTTGCCCCCTCCCTGTCCCTGTCCTGCATTCCCTCTCCCCCGTCTGTCTTCTGCACTGGCTTACTTGCTCTGGTGGGTAGCCAGCACAGTGACAATGCACACAGGAAGGCTCCAGCTTTCCCGCCGTGCCCCAGCAGTGCACGCCGCCCATAGTTCAAATCCAATTAAACTGTGTTTAGTTTTTCAAAAAGCAAACACACAGAGCAGTGTCTCATTTCTTTTCTTGAGCTGGGGAAATTGCATGTGTCTATACAAGATCTATTACAGGGTTGTGTGTATGTGGGCACAATCCTAACCCCTTATGTCAGTGCTTTCCAGCCAATGGGACGTGTGCTGCATCCTGCAGTTGGGTGTCACTCACGGAGGCCTCCTCAAAGTAAGGGAATGTTTGTTCCCTTACCTTGGAGCTGCATTGCCCTTATGTCAGTGCTGGAAATATTTGTGTATTTGCACACACACACACACAAGCATTTTTGGTTACTTTGAAGTCATCATAATAATGTCTAATCCAAAAAACCCCAAAGAAACTATTCTGTGGCATCATGGAAGGAAGGAAGTTAGTGGGTGCGGACTATTGCAAAAGCCTTGACTTTATTTGAGTATGACATCTAAACCACACAATTTAATGTTTGTCCAAATGAAATGTTTCAGTTCAAATAGTTCTGACTATTGCGACACAAAATTAAGATGGGGTGCTTTTCTAGTTTTGTTTGCTAAATATGCCAAATCAACATGCTATATAGCAGATCATGCTCTATCTCTGGAAAATGTTCCTATTCAAATTTTTCTGGAAGACACACATTCACTGAGACATATTGAAAGAAATGTTCAGTGGAAATTCTGCAATTGTGGAACTCTGTCTAAGTGGACAGACACCAAAGCTCAAGTCTGAGAACCCATTCATATGTCACTGAAGCATCTTGGGAGCTGCTACGTTCAGGTCCTCTACTGCACCAGTGACACTTACATATGCAGGAACTCCTCCTGGCACATCTTCAATAATGTGATTTGCTATTAAACGAACCTTATAGAGAGTTTGAGTTCCATGATGAGCTCATAAGTTAACCAGGAAATTCTATGGTCCCACCAAGCTGGCAACCAGCTTTCACTGATGTAATGTTACAGCACTATGTAACTTTTGGGGCTTCTATGTTCTTCTAGTGAACTGCTGCCATTTACTCCAATGAGTAGGATGGCATCAGGGGTTGGTCAGTCTGTATGTTCAAGGACTCATGCCTATTAGAAGACCCATTAGAGGGAATCCTTCATAACAGTGGCAGTAGAAGCCACAAATACACCACCAGGAGGCAGAACACATAAAGTTCCAGTGGGAGACCCAGTTCATGATCTTCCCTGGAGCCTCCAACAACCTGGTGCCGGCACTGCCTACATCAAGCATTGCTTTTAGGGATGCTGTTGTGGTGTGAGCAAAACCTATCCTCCACCCCAAACTAACACCAAGGAGCCCAGGATTCTAAAAGGAGTTTGTGTGTACGTGGTGTGTATAATAATGTGCATTTTGCTTGTTACAGTATAAAATCGACATCATCTACACTGGATCGATCATATTTCATTATTCAATGTAACCTTCTTTGGTTACAAGGGAACTGACATTCATAGTCCTTACTATGCCTAAGCCCCAGTGGAGAAGGTGAGTTTGCGTAGTGTTTTTTTAACCTTCAATTTCATATTGTTAAAAAAAGGAAGGAAGTTAAGCACATTCAACACTGTGGACTCCCTTGAACATCTAGCATGAGCTGGAGTGTTGCTGTATACATATACATAACATACATGCTATTATGCATGGATATATACTCACAGATTGATGTCATTGACCTTACATAAATGAGGTGAATGTCAAATTAAGGCTGGAGTGTCTTAGTTGCTAGATTTTTCCTTGGGGGGGGAGGGGAGGGGGGAGAATGCTGCAACCACAGCTATACCAAGCCCAAAAGGAGGTTCCCACTCCCACTCTTCAAAACCACAGTGTTGACTTAGAAAGAGTGAGATTTTTTTAAACATAATATTAAGGCACTCTTTTATTTGCCTTTTTAAATTTAAGCCTATGAGATGAAGTCCCATTTCATGTTCAGAGTTTCTGTTCCAGATCATGAGACAACGTGGATACTGCTATCCAAGATTCCGGTAAGAGCCTGCAAGCCACTCAGTAGCAACTGGGAGACGACACGTGCAGCCTGTGGACTGTACGCTGCCCATTCCTGTCATGCAACCTCATTACCAGAGTTTGCCTGGGGCATGAAGAGACTGGAGTCGGAGACCCGCTTCACCGTTTCACATGTAGGGTTAGTGTGGAGAGGGGAGGCTGGCTATAAACACAATATGAGCAATCTGTCGGCACCCTCCTGCTCTTACCTTGACTTAGCTGGTGGCTCCACTAATGGTGCAGCAGGAGGTACATCATCTTCAGTTTGGTAATGACACTGCACAGCGCTGGGTAGCTGATAATAATTGTACTTGGAAGGCTCCGTTTCCTTCAGCTAGTAAGAGCAAAGGGTAGGGGGTCTTTAGCTTGCTAGTATTTCCCAGGCTGTCTCTGACCCTTCATCACCCTTCCCCAGTAAATCCAGTTAAGCTGTGGAACAGCGGAAAATACTGTGAATAACAGTCATTTTATATGTGTGTTCCTGATTTTTTCATTTTTATTTTATTTCATAGATGCCAGGGACAGGCACATGCTTTTCTGGAAGCAAGAGCCGAAATGAATTGGGCTCTTCAAAAATCGCCTTTCAGATGTTGAGGCTGAATATTCTCTGATGGCTCAAAGAAGATTCTGGCTTGGGGAAGAACTTCACTCCGTCTCTTGTTACAAGGATAATGGCACCGTGTATGTCATCCTGCAATCCATAGAGGAGAACAAATGTGAATGCAATGGGTTAAAACCACAACCTATTTTAGTCTTCTCTGAGAAATGGCCCTATCCCATAGGACATTTACAGTGAGAGAACTCCTGCTCTGCCACTGTAAACACTACTGCAGCACTGTAAAAGGTGTGCTGTTGTCATGTGCTTTTGGGACACTGGTGCAAATGACCCGAGGCCCTGTGCTCAGGCAATGGCTCTTGGACACTGTGCTGGAGCAGGTAAAGTGAAAAAGGGAATGATTTCTGGCCAATATGGGGAAGGAACAGGGTGGGGATCAGGGAGGATGACCAGGAAGGGGTCAGAGGGGGATGAATCTTGGCAGTAGCACCATGCACCAGAGCTTATCCCCATTTCCTGGTCCAGACTTATCCCCAGGAGTCTCCTTGTCTTGTGTACTGTGTCTTGTGTCTGTTATCTGGTGTGCTCCCCGGGGCATTTGGTGGGCCACTGTGAGATACAGGAAGCTGGACTAGATGGGCCTTTGTCCTGATCCAGCTGGGCTCTTCTTATGTTCTTGAACTTATGCCAGCTAAAAAACTGATGTAGGTCTGAAGAGACCAATTAACACCAGGCAGCCTACCAAGAGGTAAATACAAATGATTTTACAGGTGGGGCCTCCATATTCACAAGGGATCCAGCAGCCCCAAAATTGCACTGTGCTGGCATGGCTTTCATGCCACCAGAACAGGGTTTATGCTGCGTAAGCCCATCAGAGTAAGCCCAGCATTGGATTGGGCTGACCATTTAATTAATTGCAGTATGTAAGTACTGAATGAATGTAACTGACAGCCATCAATTTATCATAAACAAATACATAAGATAGAAAACAATTCTACATTACTTATGGAATAGGAAAATAAGGCTTATCCTTCCCATCAGAAAATTAATTTTAAAAGGGTGAAAATGACACCCATTTTACATACAGAAAATCCTAGATTCAAAGCATGTCATCTCCACACAGGGCTGGGAAAGATTCTGGTGTGAAACCCTGGAGTGCCCCTGCTACTTGGTCCAAGATGGACCAATGAACTGGTGTAAAGCAGGTTCATATGATTTCTG
Organism: Tiliqua scincoides; assembly: GCF_035046505.1. Classification (NCBI taxonomy): domain Eukaryota; kingdom Metazoa; phylum Chordata; class Lepidosauria; order Squamata; family Scincidae; genus Tiliqua; species Tiliqua scincoides. The sequence continues at coordinate 198,421,969 of NC_089822.1, forward strand.
CACAGAGCCCTTCCCTACAAGAAACTAAATCTCAGCCAAAATCCATTTAATGCCTATTCAGGAACTCTGTTTTTCAGGCCCCCAGTGCTGATTTGAAGAACCAAACTAATTTCATGTGGTTCTCCCAACACCCCTCATGACATTTATGACATATTTTTCTGTTTAGAAGGAATGATTTTTTCCAGATGCCAGCTGATCTGAAACTACCTAATGAGATTTCCACAGATGTAGAGGGCTTTTTAATGGTACTTTGTTTTTTTCATAAAAAACGATGCTCTCCAACAAAAATATTTCTGTTCCAAAAAATATTACAAATATAGTTGGATGAGTTTTGAATTCATGAATGCTTGTTCATTGAAAAAGAGGCAGTATGTTACTTGTTCTTTTCTTCCCTGGTTTAAGAATCTGCCTTTGCAATTATATTTTAGGTCACAATCCTTTCTTGGAAACTAGTCGCTGATGTCCATGGGACTCATTTCTAAGTAAACAACATTAGGTTTGAGCTGTTAGTGACATTTGTGATCATGTTTGAAAGGCAGCTTTAAGAGTGAGCGTGGACATTCGATGTGTAGGCCAAACATTCCACAGCTCTCTTTTATAATAGGAGTGTTGCTTTTGGCTGTGGATTTCAAAACACCTTGCAAAAATGATTAACAATGTAATGCAATGTAAACTGAGGTTTCCTGGAGGAAGTCTGAAATGTCATACTTCTAGTTATGATTGTTTTCCTTCTCTTGTGGAATACAAAAGTGAAAATTCCCAATCAAATTAACTGCTTTTATGTCATTTTGAGATGACAATGAAACATTGAGGTGTCTTTGTTTTGAGGGAGGGGGGAGCAATATGTGACAAACAATGTGATTCGCACACCTCTCCTTACTTGTGGCTGTGCTGGTCTCCCAGAGTGACAAGTTCTTGCAACTCATAGCTCCAGTCCCTTTTCAGGATGCAGAAATGTTGTACAAATGGGTTATGACTTTATAATTACACATCAGCAGCGCCCTACTATTCTTAATGAAATGAAATAGGAACAAATATGAAGATCACCAGAATGAGTCATTGCTTTTCTCACAGCCCAATCCTGAGTTGCCCGGCGCACCCCAGGCAGCTGCCACTGCCTCCTCGGGAGAAGGGGATTTTTGTCTCCTCTCCCACAAGGGTCAGCATAGAATGAAGAGCCTCTGTGCTGGGCGGGTGACCTGACACAGAAGCTCAGGTCCCAGTGGAGTAAAGCTCCATTGGTCTGCCTCCCTCCCACCCAGCTCCCTCCCCCTGGCATGCCTCCTCCCCGCCCTCTCTCCACCCACCCTCCATGCCCCCCGCCCTGAAACGCCTCCTCCCTGCCTCTCCCTGCACTCCCACATACCTCTCCGCTGCCTGGTGGCCTGTGTGGCCACTGAATGGAGGAGCTCTGGTGCTCCACCGGTGCTGGCCCAGCATCAGCCAACTCTGATCTTCCAAAGATAACCATGAGTGCCATGATTGCCACCTTGGATCTGCATCAAGAAATTCTGCAATTTGTATTTTTTGCATTTTTTCTCTTCAGCCATTCTCTTCAACCTCGGCTGTATGCCCTTAATCAGTTATCTCAAGCTTTATAGTTCTGGGACCCACTTTTTTAGAATGACAACCTGTCATGACTCACCAGAAGGGATGTCATTAACCTGGAACTGATGTCATGGCCGGAAGTGACATCATCAAGGAGGAAAATTTTTAACACCCCCCCCCACATGACAAAATCAAATCAATCAATTTATTAAGTAAATTAAAAGTTTACAATAAGTATAAATAAAAAAACTGATTTAAAATAAAGAACCCTCCTAACCCTCCCAAGCAGTAACTGATCTGTTTAAAAAAAAGTTCCCCAAACATCCCAAAGGCTGCAACCCTATCCATACTTACCCAGGAGTAAGCCCCATTGAGTATCATTGTTAAAAGCATATACAGAGTAGCCTGTTAAAAGTACAGATCTGTAACATTTCCCCCAAATGCAGTCACTCACCATGATAGCATCAAGTCTAATATGTTAAAAATAAAACACACATTGAAATGAATGGGGACCCACCTGAAATTGGTTTGCGACCCACCTGTGGGTCCCAACTCAGTCAGAGAAATGCTGCCCTAAATTATGTCTTAACATAAAAATGAATAAATGCCTTCAGGGTCTTTTCACAGAGGCTGCGTTCACTCTGCTGCCTTTACATAAGGGAAGTGCTCTGCTTTTTGAATTGCTCACCTGTGTCTCACAACAATAAAGTATTCTTTGGAACATTTTAAACGACTGTGGAGATTTCCCACAGTAATTTAAAAATGCTTCGGGGAATACTTTAGTGCGGGATGCATGTGAATACGCTACTATTATTACACAATACACAAAGTGAGTTACTCCCTCACTTTGCCACAAAAGCAAAGTGAGGGAATAACTCTTCCGGAGCTAGGACCCTAAGGAAAACACTTCTCATCCAGCAATCCCATCCTTTTTCCCCAGGGAGGAAATCTCTCTTGGGACAGTTCCTTATTTCCAGTCATTTGTTCAAGCCATGCGGTAAAGACATTGTAATGGCCATTCGTTGGGTAGGCAGGGGGTGATTCTGACCATCTCGGCTTTATAGGATTGTCAACCGTTTCTGAAGTTAGTCCTGGAGACTTTTTATCCCAACATGATGGGAATTCTTTGGAGGCCCTCTTACAATCTCCAGGATTGTTTGCAGGAGTCACCTGGAGATTGATACTAACCTGATGCTCCAGGTCATGGGTCTCCAAACCCCGGCTTGGGGGTCAGATGCTGCCCACGGGAAGCCTCTATCTGATCCACGGCCAGCCTCTTATCCCCTGAAGCCTCTGGCCCACTTGGCCGAACATGACTGAAACTGTGCTCTGGTTGCGTCTGGAGGGTGTTCTAAGGGCCAGAGAGTTTGAATGAATGAGCCCATTCATTTATTCACTCATCTAAGTTCCATCTCTAATTTATTGATATAAATTTTACATTTAAATTTTTTTCCTGGCCCTCAACACCATGCCAGATATTTGATGCGGCTCTCTGGCCAAAATGTTTGGAGACCCCTACTCCAGGTCAATCCTGGAGGTGCTAGCATAGAGCGTCTCCCTTGAGCATCTCCACCACGCTGCTTGCAAGTGAGCTGCTGCTTGTGGTGGGGCAGTCTCTTGGCCAGGCCCAGCACAAGCCAAGAGAGAGATGAATCCTACCAGAGCAGGGTAAGTGGTGAGCAGAGATGGTGGGCAGGTGTCGATGTGTGTGGTGACTCAGAAGGACCAGGGCAGTGCCAAACTTAAAAACAAGAATGATCAATGAATGGGAGAAAAAACACACCCTTTCCTTCTGTGAGTATACTGTGGACCCATTTGCACTCAACTTCACACACATTCTGTTTTCTCTGTGTCTTTTCTCTATATAGCATTTAGAATCTATATATTCCAGGTTGCATGTTTATGTTAATAAGGTGCAATTGCATGGCCCATTTTGGACACAGTTTGCCCCAGTGAAATCCTCTATGATTTGGGTATCATTTAAAATGACAGGCAAAACTAGAGTTGCCTATCTGTGAAGCTGGACCACGGAATTATTTTCTGCTTGGTCTCATGATATCAACGGCACTTTCTTGGTGATCCTATTTTTCAGGGAGAAACTGCTATCTGTGTTTTCTTCTCAGGATTTTGTGCCAACATCAGCTTTCCTAGCTGGGGAAGAAAAAAAACCTCTAAACCATTCAGCCTAAATAGGCCTCTGGTTGATACTTCTGCTCTGAAAATCAGCTCACCTTTCAGGCATTCAGTGGCACACCCTGGTCTTTATAGGATCAGACTGACAAAACATTTGTTTCATTATTTTCATTTTAAGGGGGCAGGCTTACCTTGCAATACAAAAGCAATGGCAGGCTGTTGTCTTTTTTTAAAGATTTATTACACTTCAAACACTGTGACAAGCGTCTTTCCTGGTCATATCCATTTCCCTCTCCCAGTGCTCCAGGTGTTGTATTTGTCTGGTGCATTTGTTTGGGCAAAATGGCAGCTGCCATTTTGGGGGGACCGTCACCATATTTTCTCCTGAAAATGTTCTGTACTGACACATGAGGCATGGTGGTGAGGAGATACCTGGGGCATTTGGTGGGCCGCTGTGAGATACAGGAAGCTGGACTAGATGGGCCTATGGCCTGATCCAGTGGGGCTGTTCTTGTGTTCTTAGATGCCAGGAAAGGAGTTCTGGTGCATTGTGTAGGCAAAATGGGAGTTCCAGCGGTGCTGCTAGTTTGGGGGGGCAGTCACCAAATTTCCCCCCTAAAATGTTCTGTAGTGACTCCCCACCTGAGGCATGGTGGGGAGGGAATGCCAGGAAAGGAGTTCTGCCATTGGTGTTGCTTGTTTAATGTGTAATGAAACCTTAAAATAAAAAGAGAACAGCCAGCTACTCCTGTCAGACTACCAGGTAAGCCCCCCTCCACAACAAAAATGAACACAACAAATGGCAGGTGCCATTCATTTCTTTTCAGCCTCCATTCATTTCCACAAGTCTTTGTTTCAGAACAAAGAAATCAATGAGCCAAATGGACCCGATTCAGTGCTCTGTTCATTCATTCTGAAACAAATACACACCTCTGTAAAGCAAAGGCTGGGTTTCCTATAGGTTTGTACATTTTATGTACAAACCTGTGGGTGATCTAATGTATGTGTTTTGTTTATGTATTTTACACAGTTGTATTTTTTTTTTAAATCGAACAATAGCTGGGGCTTTGCATAGGTCAACAAACCCTTTGGGTGTATTATTCAAGCCTGGCTTTATATGATTATTATGAACATGAGATATGTTTTGGTTTTCATAGACATGCCTATTCAATTCCTTCATTAGCTGACCTCTCCCCACACCCAGTTACATTGTGGGGAAAATTGCAGCATCGTCTGGAAATATTTAAGCGATATCTGTCTCACTGCTGGAGGAACAGAACACCCACTATCGACCATGTGGGGCCGGGGCCTTTCCAGCTCTGAGCTCAGCCTCACAGATGTCTGTCACCTGTTTCGAAGGAAATGTGCAAGTGTTTGGAAAAGAGCAGAATCTCCTTGTTATGGTGGGAATCTGAAACTACTTTGAACTTTGCCCTGCCCTCTCCAGTAAAAAAAAAGAAGAAATGTTTTAGGAGAAATTGCCAGGCTCCTTCTTCACTAACTAGCCAGACACGAGCTTGCATTAAAAGCTTGTCCTGTAAATGAATGAATGGCAAGGCAGTGAGTGGCAGATGAGGCAGTTCAGGTCCTAGAGCTCAAACGTAATAAGAAATGAGCTCTCAGACAGTCCACCCCCCCCCCCCATTTTGTCAGGTTTTCTCAAACAGCATTCTCAACTTTGGGAATGGAAAGGCTATTTATTTGCTTGGCACGTGGTTTTAATACCAAAGAATGCACTGTACTTTTTCCATTCATGGGAACTCTGATGGCCAGTTCATATGTGTGGAATCCAGGAAAGAAGCTGTTCCTGGTCAGCAGCACTTCATCCTGAAGGCGTGTGTCGGAGTGTGTCTCTATGTGTTGGTGGCTGCTTTGTCAAATGTGATGCTCCCTCACAAAGGCATTTCTGTAAATGTAGAAAAACACTGTGCCAAGCAGGACTGGAAGCAGATTGGCAGGGGCATCCTGCCGCCTGACGAGCATTTTTTTTTCTTTTCATGTTAAATGCAGCATAAGTGACAAATATAAACACTCGTATACACTCAGTGGAACGCATGTGCCAGTATCATAACTTTGGAAGCAGGACTGATGGCAAGCTGCTTTGGGTCCCCATATGGAGAGAAAAGTGGGACAAAAATACAGTAAATAAACAGTTGCCTCAGATCCCACAGACCTAGAGAAAGACCCCACTTACAGCCTAATTCTATCCTCAGTGGGGCCACTGGGTGCAGTGGCAACAAAATGGCGACCACTGTATCCAGTGTCCCTGAGGAGGCCACCAGAAGTCTCCTTGGGGGAAAGGGACTTTCATCCCCTTCTTCCAAGTAAGAGTGCAAGCCCTGCAATGGGGCTATTTGAGTCTGCGCTGGCTTTTGGCCAGCACAGACTGGAGAACCTCCATGTCAGGCTTTGCAACCCAACATGGAGGATAGAATCAGATGGAGCAGGTCTAGGCCAGTCTCACCCCCTCCTAGGCCTGTTCCTCCCCCTGCGCTGCCCTCCCTCAGCCCTGAAATGCCTCCCCCCACCCAAAATATCGCACTGCAGCCTGGCACACTTCTCTGTCACCAGCGGCCATGCAACACCCTCCACCTGGTGCTGCACTCAGCACTGACTGGCACTGGCCCAATGCTGGGGCTCCTCCTCCCAGGTGCCATGGACATGCCATATGGCACATTTGAAACACCCAGCACCAGCATTGGAGCTCAGAATTGGCACTAGGGTCATTAGGATTGGGCGCTTAATTGTCAGAGTAATCACTCACCAACACACTCAATCGGACGGGCTTGGAGGAAGCCTCAATGAATTATTGGAAAATTACGTGGATGCCCATACCTTGCTTGCAGAGCACATTTCACCCTATAAAAGGAGTGGCAGAAGCTGGCACACTGCCATAGAAGGGGAGGGAGAATTTGGGACCCCACATCAGTCCCCAAGAGGTCTTGGGCTGGTCATGTAGTTTAGGCTGAACTCTTCTCCCTGAGACACTAATTTTGTACAGGCAAGGACTTTTTCAGATGGGGGGGGGGAGGATACATGCATGCAATGCCCTGCCTTAAGGGTCAGAAGTATCCAGGCAAAGTCTTGCCACTCTGGTCAGCTCAATGGATGAACTGGCAGCAGTCCTTTCTGAAGCACAGCACATAGGGAAATGCTATGCTAAACATTTTCTGGTGCTCACATAATGAGCCCTGACATGATTTACAACCATATATATAAATATTTTGGAGGAGAAAATGTATCACCAAAAACCGAATCTCTGACCTGGTCCGGTTTGTGTGGATGAGTGCCAGCTTTGTGTCAAAAATCCATTACTGCATAAATCTGTGAGGATTTATTCTTGCAAATGTAGTGCATTTTCATTGCACTCACTGTAATGTTTCCCATAGAACTGTGTTAGTACATATTAAGTGAATTGGCTTGTTTTAATATTGGTCACTTATATTGCCCTTTCACAAGCCCATTCTGAACATGTTTACTCAGAAGTCAGTTCTGCGAGACTTTCTTTGTACGAGGTACGCTTACGTTCAGGAAGGAGATTCCATTGAACTCTGGTGGGGGAGTTCACAGAACCCTCTTCAGTGTTCGAATTTAGACTCCAGGGGAGTAGTCAGGATAATAATAGCTCTTCCCAGCCCATCATCCATCCAGATGATCCAGTTTTACAGGATCCGTCTGACACAAAAGGCTGGGAAGAAAGAAAATAAGACAAACAGCTTTGTAAATTAGCTGCTTTGAAATAAAGTCCTGCTCATTGGTATAGCAAAGATGACTGAGATTCTTCCTCCACTCTGTCATGGGAAGGCAAAACAGTACAACTGGGAATCCTTCAACGCTCCAAATTACTCTATCATGCTAGAATATAGTATCATTGGTGTCATAAATTCTATTAAATAAGACTTTTGTTTTAAGTTGATCTGAATTAAGGACCAACTGCAGGCATTGCTTCAAGCAGAAGTGATGTGAGGCTTGACTGGAATTAACTTGGACCCAATAACTCCATTTATTTCTTTTAAAAATCCTGCAGAACAGTTTTGCAATAAGTCTTGCTCTCTAGATGGGCTATAGGAAGTGATTGTGTGCATGCAAAAGATTCCAGGTTCAATCCTTGCTCTTTCCAGATAAGGCTGGAAAAGGCACATTTCTGAAACCTTGAAGGGCTTCTGCCAGTCAGTATGGACAGTACTAAGCTAGATGAACCAATGGCCTGATTCCATATAAGTTTGTATAAACACTTGTTCGGATATGAATTGCATTTTGAAGAGTTAAGGGGTATAATCGGTGAAAAGTTATGCAGGAAGTTATCACATACACAAACACAGATTGTTGTCTTTGTTCCAAGTCCACTAAACTAGTCTGGACAAAGAAGCTTGATTTGAAAGGCCATGAGCTAAGCTACAGAAGAATGATCTCTGCTGCATGTGGGCCACTCAGGTTTTCAGAATAAAAAAGACTCGGGGCCCAATCCTATCCAGCTTTTCAGCATGGATGCAGCTGCTATGCAGCCCCAACGTAAAGGAACAAACATTCCCTTACCCCAGCAGTTTTCAAACTCTCTGGGACTTTGAAAACCGCTGTAAGTCCTTGTGGGGGGGGGGAGACAGTGGGGATAGGGGGAAGGTAGGGGCGCAATCCCCAGGATTGTGATGCTCAGGGGGCTTCAGGGGCTTGGGTGCACTTACCAGAGCCTCCTGCAGCCTCCCAGGGGTGTGGGGAGCTGTGTGCAAGTGTCTGCAGGGCTCCCTGAAGCTGCCAAAGTGAAAGTGGAGGAATCATGCTCCACTTCCGGTTTAGTGGAAGTGGAGCGCAATCACTCCACTTTTACTTCTAAAGCATCAGGGAGCCCTGCAGACGCTTGCGCAGGGCTCCCCGCACCCCCGGGAGGCTGCAGGAGGTTCTGGTAAGTGCACCCAAGCCCCTGCAGCCCCCTGAAGAGTGTGATCCTGGGGACTGCACTGCTGCCTCCTCCCTGCCTCCTACCTGCCCCCGCCCCTTAAGGGGGCAGAGGCCAGGGCCCACCGGCTGGGGTGTCATGATGCCCCAGTTTGAAAAGCCCTGCCTTACCCTGAGGAGGTCTCCATGACTGCTCCCCCAACCACAGAATGCAGCGCTCACCCCAATGGCGCAGCTGCATCAGTGCTGGAAAGCTGGATAGTATTGGGCCCTCAATCCTCCACTCTCCAGCTTTATCATGCTCCTTGTCAATATCAGTATGCCTCTTTAGACATCAGAGCTGATAAACTAATGACAGTCGAGATGTTAGAACAAGTCTCCATATCCAAGGTCAAGGGCAGCACAATCCTAGCCTTGACTTACACCAGTGCAGTGGCCACTGTGCCAGCCTAGAGTGTTGCAAACGTGCTGTAAAGCACCTTAGGAGTGAGCAGCACCGGCACAAAGGCCTGCACCATCCTGCTGGTGCCATATCCCTAAGGAGCAGGGGCTGGGGGAGGGTGAGGGAGGAGGGAGGGGCAGATTGGGTCCAGAAGGGGGCCAGGATTGGCAGCACTGGTGCTTGTTGAATCCTATTCCCCCTTGGAAACATGACACAGGGCTTCCCGGACTTGTGCCCGTCATTTGGCAGGCACAGATCCAAGTAGCCCTGTTGCAAGGTGAGCCCCATTGAGCAAGCTGGGGCTTTACACATCCTGTTACTCTGAAGAGTCCTTCAGCCTGCTTCTTCCCAGTGCTGGTTACTGAGCAGCCCTACTGTACTGGCGCTGGTTAGGAGCAGGCTGTCCATCTCTTATGTGACTTCCTATATAGCTGGCAGGCTGCATTCAACCTGATTAGGAATACTGTGTGGGTTAGTTATATAGAATTGTTGTGGTGCAAAGCAATAGTCTTATACAAGCGATGTCCAAACTACAGAAAGATCCAGATCAGAGGAGCCAAGAGAAGTGAGGTTTTGCAGTATACTAAAATGGTCACTTATTTTCATGTATGTGTATATGTGTTTCTCAAGCCTGAGTTAAGAAGGCAAGCTTCAGGCTTTTAGTCAATGTGGAAGGGAAACCAAAAGCAACAAATAAGAAGAAACATTATGTACTAGTTTTAGGCAAGTTTTTTCCATTCAGCAATTTCGAAACCATCTGGAAAAAATCATATTATGGATGTGGCATGCCATGACATCTACAGCAAATATTTTTACCTCTCTTATCCATCCACTCACCATGCCCCATCAAGTCCTACACAAATCAGATGCTTATAAAGCATCCAGTAAACATTACAGGTTCTGTGATTTATATCGAAGGAGTAGTGATAAAATCATCTAAGTGCTCATATTTCTCTGTGTTTATTCTTCTACTTTTGGGCATGATGCACATGCGTGTGAACAACTATGAATTGTCTCTGCTGGGTTGCGGTAATATCCTGAAAGTATACCATGAGCTAAAAAAACACTCTCCCTTTTTAGTAAACTGTTGGCATCCTTCAGTCTTGGAAGACTATGGTATCGCGCTCTGAATAGTGTTCTGGAACAGAGTGTCCTCTCCAGTGCGCGAAGCCTGGGTAAAGTAGATATGGAGGATAGACTGTTACCCATGCAGCAAATTCCCTCTCTCCACGTCGCTGAAATGCTCCAACGGAAAGGCAGAAGCTAATACAGTTGGTTCCAGCAACGTCGCAGGAGTTGCCAGAACGTGACTGTGTTCAGCCATGAACTGCCTCAGGGACTCTGGCTCCGGGTTTTGCCTCAAGGTTGACTCCTGAAGCCTTTTCCATAACTGGATGTAGCCACAAGGCAGTGGAGGTTTGGCATCAGAGTTTTCCTTCTCTCAGATGAGCTGCCTTCCCAGGCTGACGAGCCCCATCTACCCGGTGGCTGTTTAGTCACCTCTTACGACAAGTACAGCCAAACTGTACTAGCTACAAGCTAGTAAACTGAATAGCTGTGTAATCAGAGGATAGGTCTTCTTATGAATTAGTAACTTGTTAAAAAATAGGAAGCAGAATCAGGATTCACTGGACGGTTCTCACAATGGAAGAATGGAAGCAGTGAGTCCCCCAAGGATCTGTGTTGGAAAAGGTGCGATTTAACTGGTTCAGAATTGATGATCCTGAGCTGGGGGTGAGGAGAAAGATGACCAACTTTGTAGATAACAAATCAAATTATTCAGGAAGATGAAAGCTCAAGTTGGCTATGAAGAGCTCCCAAAAGGAACTCTCCTATCTCAGAGGAATTTGGTACGAGATGGCACATGAGGTTCAGTCCAAAGCACATTGGAGCAAAAAATTTTAATCACATATACCTGTAGTGATAGGGTCTGAAATGGAGGTGACTAAGCAAGAAAGAGCTTTGATGGAGAGTTCAGTGAAAATGACAACTCAGGAAGTGGTGTTGGTGGAGGAAAATTCCATTACCCAGCACCCCCCAATAAAGACACAGGCAAGGGTATATGGTACAAAGGGCCACTTTATTAACTATTTAAATATACTTCAGATTGCAACAGGGCCTAACAAATAAGTCATGCGGGTTCTACATGGGGGAAACGGAGCTGCCCGTCTACTTCCCCCTATAGTGATTTGGGCGACCACACCAGACTCAGGGCAGCGTCAGTACAAGCCTGCCGCCCCCTTCATTGTCACCCCGAAGGGGCAGGGTGGCAGGCTAGCTCAGGCCACCCGAGCGAACCCGCGGTGCGCCTTTACCACCAGGCCGAGGTTCATCCAGCCTGCGCCACCCAGCCGGGAATGCCAGCATGACCAAGCGTGGAGTCCACCCGGCCCTTGCCACCCTGCGGTGTACACCGATATGACCTTACCTACCCAAAACCCGCACGACACCTGCCTAAAGTGACCAAGAAGACCTATGGAAAACCCCCATTCCGCCCCTAACTCCACAGTCCGGGGTAGGCAAAAAACCATCAACCGATGTGCCAATTAGGCTGATGGCAAAAATTCCTACCCGGCCCCAGAAGGCGACCAGCTAGCCTCGGACTGCGAAAGGGTGGGCGGGTGGGTGACCGCTGCCTGGTCCCGACTGCGCGGGCTTCTCTGAGCAGCCTGCACGTGGCCCCAGACCAATTAGCCCCCAGCCAATCGGCTGCGAGGCTGGCCCTTCCCGTGTCTCGTGGGCGGGCAGGGTAAACGCCGGTGACGTGCTAATACACGTGCCACTGGAATTCTAGGGGTTATTAGGAAAGGGTCTGAAATCTTTGCACATGGCCCCATGAGATAATGTTGTCTGACATTTTGTTTTGTTTTGAACCTGGTGCTGGATGCATGTCAGGACAGCATGACCCCAGCTAGTCCTGTGGCATTTTGAATTGGGGGGGGGGGGATGTTCAAAAGCCTAAAATCTGCTTTTGAAGTCATACCACATCCCTTTATGAGCTCCTGTGTATTCCATGTATTGAAAGGCAAAGTGCTCGTTTCTCAGAGGAAGGTAAATTGTAAGGGATCCTGTTAATGAAATCAATAGCATAAAATTCACAATCAGCTGATGCAAATATTTAGGCAGCTGAAGTTCTTAGGGGGCTTGTCCAATCATCTTCCTGTTGCTAAGCTCCTTCAAAAACCTCATTGATTGATTTCCCTCACTGCTACCCTGGAGGTTTTTTGCCACAAGCAGGTCATTTATAGTTATGAGTTCATTTTGGTCCTGTAGGTTTACAACTTAGCAGTATACCTTAGTGCCTTTGTATGAGGTGTAATGTTTATAATGGATCAATTCCTTGATTCTAGCTGGAATTCAAAAAGGCTCCAAAACTGCAGGTCTTATACAACCCTGGGCCAGAAGGACAAAAGTCTCCTGGAATGAAGAACCAGAGAGACGGTTGATTGTATGCTGTATAGAACGAGAGAAAACTTTAACATGCTTGAGCCTATGTGGCTTTTGAAAATCTCAAATTATTTCTGAATCCCAATGCAAAAAGGTCACAACATGAGGGACTGCCTCTCAAACATCTCAAATCCACATATCCAAACTGGAATATCACGTGCGGATGGATCATTTGGTTTTGGAAAGGCTGTTCCTTTCAGCTTGAAAAGAGGGTTGTACAAACAAAAAAAGTGCAACAGCATCTCTTTTGATCCTAGCACTGTTGCTGGGAAGTCACAAACAATGCATTTGCTTCTTTCAGCTTGAGTTTTTGATAGGGAACTACATGTAATTGGCAGCACATCTACACAGAGACTGCCACTCTGTTATAAAATTCCCTTTTTCCACCAATGCCAAAGATGTCAAGTGACAGTTTTGTGGAATAATTTGATCATTTTAAATGGCTGAGTTAAGTTTTTAGTACTGAATCTAGGGATAAAATCAGAGACTGGCTATGGCCAAGGGCTCGTGCCCATCTATGGTCCCACTTTGCCAGACCAACTAAGTATCAGTGGGGCTGCAATCCTAACCACAGCTTCCTGAGAGTAAGCCCCATTGAACAAAATAGGACTTACTTCTGGGTAGACCAGGTTAGGCTTGTGCCCTTGGAGTGGTAATGCCCAATGTACCTTTGGGGGTTGTCAGTAAACCCCCATAGGGTATATACCCTCCATGGGGGACCCAATGCAGGGTTTTGCTCCCGGAGCCTGAGCAACCTGGTCCTAGCTCTGATTGGATCTTTTTCTTTCCTTTCATTCCTCTGTCCCTGAATCTAAGGGGCCTGATTACACTCACAGTGTTACAGTTCAGCTTTGCTTATAACTGTACAGTAGCAGTGGTGAAAATTTAACATTAGGTAAGACTAATTTTTCCTTTCTGTTGCTGTAGCATAACTCTCAGCATAAAGCATGAAATGAAGAACTGGTGCTGTGTTGGGAGCTCACCAAGCTTTCGGACGAGCTGGACTTTTTTGCCTTTTTTTGACTTTGTCCATTGTTTTTGATGTTACTGCCTGCATCTGAATGATATGCCCTCACATTAATTGAGGCAATCTTTGGCTTCCACTTACCACAGGTTGCACTGTTCTTTTACCACAGCCTTTCTTGCTCTGTGTTCCTTCTTTACAAATCAAAAGATGAGCACATCTAAATACCAGAGTCAGAGTCAGAGAAAGAGAAAGGGATGTGAAGTGACATTCAGGTTGACACATGTTTTCCCTCTGAATGTCTTTTCCTCATACACTGGGGAAAAGGGGGACCTTTTACGGTGGTCTCAGCATAGCACCTGAGACCCCCCTTCCAGTGCTCCTTGTGTTTTCAGGGGCTGGGACACTGAGCTCTCCATTCTCTGGAGGGCCCACCAAACAAAAAAAAGGCAGCATTGCTATTAATCTTAAACTTTATCTCCTATTAGCGTGTCAATAAGCAAACCTTTTCTTATGCCACTCTTTGATATGCCGGACATGTGTCAGGAGGAAAACGCGGGCCTTCCATATCTTATCTTATATTCAGAAGAGTCGTTGAGAAACATACCTTCATTACTGCGACAGTCATGTCAAAAAGAATCGACTTATTGTCAGCGCATCTAACCTAGCAATGTTAATGGACCCTTCAGACATCCTCTCCTCCTCATTTGTTTCTTACATGCCTATCAAAGAGACAATGCAAGGTAGTTACCAAGCTCTGGGGAGTGGTGTGTGCATATGTTAAGAGCGTCCATGACAGCTCTTTGGGCTGCCTATAATGAAGGGAGATGGGTGTGTGGGAGGAGGGAAAGGAGACGCATTTCAACAGGACCAGAGGCCCAGAGTGGAACTTCAGCCATCAGTGAGGCTGTTTTCTCCTTCGTTTTTACTGGATCTGAGTGTTATTTCTGGCGAGGCATCATTCTTTGTATTATTGTTCTCTTTAACAACCATGAAGGAAATAATTAATTGTATAATAATTAATCAATACCTGTGGATTTCGATTTGAATACCCTTAGAAGGCACATGTTCCATAGAAATGTAGGTAGAAATAGGAACCAAATTTTCAAATCTGAAGAGTTCTCTTTTCCTTCACGTTTCACCTGTACTCACTTGTATCCCCTCTGCCTACATATATGGTATGTAGTATGACAGGCTCCTCACACACATAGCACTTCCCTCCACATGACAACGCTTGATGTTATTTCACTGCACTAGCCACAAAATAATGCAAACTGGCTCTCTATAGACTATCTTTGCAGCCTTACACAGTCATTGAGTGATCTGGTGGTGGCAGCTGTACCTTTCGTACAAGCGCCTGGCTAGATGTTGCAAGGAGATGAATGATGTCATGCCTTCAGTATTTCCCTACCCCTGCTCCAGTTAATTGGCTGCTGGTTGCAATGGGTGGAGAATTTGCTGAATGCAATGATCTCACATATTGTGTTTATTTTAGTAGATGTTTCTAGGGAGATCCATGGAGAGGACACAGTCTGAAGGCAACCATGTATTCCTAGCTAGGCCTATGATGCATGATAGATGAAGGCAAGGGAGCTACATGATAGTGAACAGAAGTGTTTGCTATACAGTGCTAATTATGATTGTTATTGAAATGTGTATCCCACCCTTCCTCCAACAGACTCAGAGTAGTACACATAGTTTTCCCCATTTTATACTCTCAATGACTATGTGAGTTAGGGTATTATAAGAGAAAGTGACTGGTTCAATGTCACCCACTGAACTCCTTGGTTGAGCAGTTTCCCTTGTCCTGGTCTGACACTGGCACTCTTACTCAATGCTCAGCCTATTACATTCGGGGGGGGGGGGACAATCTGAGAAAGCCATCACTCCTCCATCAGTGCAATAGCTGTCTCATGTGTGATGCACTTCAGGAAGATAGGTTAGGATTAGGCCCTACATATTGGGGAGAACCCTGAGGAATGCAGAAAATCATTTGTATTTTTTGTTTGTTTTAAGAAACAACATTCCTTTTCAATACAGTGAGGACTAAGGATTATGTAGGCACACTGTCTTTATGATGACTAAAATTGGCTGCAGATACCAGCTTAGGGTGCAATCCTAACCCTTTATGTCAGTGCTTTCCAGCACTGGCATAGCGGTGCCAATGGGACATGTGCTGCATCCTGCAGTTGAGTGTCACTCACAAACAGGGCCTCTGAGAGGAATTTTGTCAGGGGGTACAAAGTTTCTTTTGGGCCCCTTCCCAAAGGGTAGGTCAACAAGGGGGGAGGGCAGCGACGGGGGTCGATGGGTATAATAAATATAAATAAATAAAAGAGGATAAGAAAGCACATTTGATTTGAACATATTTGTTTACACTATAATGCAGATGAGAAAGAACAATACAGATAAGGAGACAGAATTCACATTGAAACATCATTTTATATTAATACGTAAATATGATCATTAGAAGACAAAACTATTAAGAAACTTACAGTGCAATCCTATTCATGTCTACTCATCAGTAAGCCTCATTGTGTTCAATAATGCTTACTCCCTGGAACTTGTGTATAGAATTGTAGCTTTACTATTTACTTTGCAAAAAGAGCTTTCCTGGCCTGTTTCTGTGAAAAGTTTTGAATCAGAACATGAAAATTAATTGTTCTGGCAACACTTGATTCGATACTTAGCCTGGCCAAATCCACAAGACATCCCTGAGACATTGTAGATCTTAAATAATTCTTAATTAGCTGTAGTTTGCTAAATGACCGCTTTGCAGAAGTTACTGTTGCTGGAATTGTTAACAATATTCTTAAACTAATACAAACATTTGGAAACAGATCACCTAGCCTGTACTCTGTTAACAAGTTCAACAGATCTAATGATTTTAACTGTGCAGTTCCAAAATTTGCTTTATGCACTGATGGTAAATGTTGCATTTCTTTTCCAAAGTCTTCACTATTAAGGTCAGCAGGATATTGTTCTGACAAAGATAAAACTCTTCTCTCCACATCACATGCAGACATGGAGAGATACTGCCACAAGAAATCAAATTTTTCTGCCAACTGCTTAACAGCATTGAAGCAGTCGGTTAATCCTGCTATAACATGGTCCATCAAAACATAAAACACACACTTTCTGAAATAGGCCTCTTCTGGAGTATCATCTGTGACATCCATTTCTTCTAAGTCAGTATCAGATGTATTGTCATCATGTGGCCTTGCCCTCTCGCGTCTAACTCCTTCACCTCTGTGGGAGAGTGTTATTTCTATATTTAGATTTGATGTAACCAATTTGGCTTCATTCCATGGGTCAGTTGTGGGTCAGTTCAAGGCAAGGGGAGGCTTCTCCCCTTACCCTGGGGAGAGCCACAGCAGCCCCAATGGGGCTACTCAGATCTGTGCCACCTAAAGAGGTGGCGCAAATCCAAGCAGCCCCAGACTGTCCCAGGCCACCCAAGAATGGCGCTAGGATCCAGCATAAGTGCCAGAGCCTGTCCCCATATTCTGCCCCCCACCCACCCCCAGGAACATCCACTACCCAACTTTCTCTTGCCCCAAAATGCCTCCCGTCCACTTCTTCCCCACCCTCTCCATGCCCCCCCAGACCCCTGCACTGGCTGAGGTCCCACCGGCTGAGGTCCCCAACATCTCCCCTTATGTTGGCACAAAAGTGCTTTATGGCACTTTTTTGTGACGTTATAATTAAATAAATAAATGTTGGGCCGGCGCAAGGGACGAAGGCGTTGGCCCTAAGAAACATATGTCATAGGAGAGTTTCTCTGCATATTTTCTTTACCAAGTCAAAAGACAAAAATAATCAGGGGTTTTCTTTTCTGAAAATTTTACATATGTGTTTGTGTTTTTGAACGGGCTCCCACATCACAGCTCAGAAGAGAATCATATTGCTGGCATCAACTTGCTTTTTTTACTCTTTTAAAAAAATGGATTGTGGAAATCTGAGGAAATAATTGAAGCCATATATACACACACACACACACACACACACACACACATACACGTGCGCGCGCGCACACACACACACACACAAATGTGAGTGGTAAGCTTTTGACATACTGATATGTCTCATGAAATGTTGAGTCATAGGTTTATAAATACTGTATAGTTCATGAACATTTCTTTTTTGTACTATGGCAATCGCAAAAGACACATTCTTGGAAAGGATAGTCACAGCCAAGCCCCCATTCTGGTACTTTCAAAATGTCCTCAGCTCAAATTTGTCCAATTAGGCCCATAGTTTCTGCCTGTGACAGAGAAGGCAAAATAAAACAAAGTGTAACAATTGAATTGAATTTAAAAATAAGTCTCTGTAGGCCTCAAATGTATGGTTGAGTAGGTAAGTGAGAACTGAATATGTATGCAAGAACATTCAAACTGCCAGTCAGTGGCAGTCCTGGGGGGGGGGCAAAAGCCCCAGTCCCCATGCCTGTGGGCCCTGTAGAGGTGGCACTGCCTCACCCACCGTGCCGTTGCTGCCGCCTCCGGTTGCCTTCCAGAGCTGTTCCGCGGGCATGCAAAGCCTCGTGTTGCATCCCTGGGCACTCCGAAAGCCTTCTGAGATCTTCAGATCCCTTAAACAGTGCTTCCGGTTTTCGTTGCACCGCTTTTGCAGTGCCAGGAATGTTGCGTAAGGCTCCAGAATAAAGGTCTTTTCTCTGGGTGTGTGTGTGTGTGTGTGTGTGTGTGTGTGTGTGTGTGTGTGTGTGTGTGTGTGTTGGGGAGGCATGTTGCAATCCTGTGCCCTGGCGCTTCACAGGGGTCAGGTCCACAACTACTCCCAATAGAAATGGTAATGAATGAAGATCACCATTTTAAGGAAATTGCCATTGTCAAGTGGAAGAACACATGATTTTCAGGTACAGTCCCCAGTATCGACATGTAGAACTCAGAAAAACCTCTGTCTGAAACCCTGGAGAGTTACTGCTGGCCGCTGTAGGCAATAATGAGCAAGGTGGACAATGGGCGTGATTCAGAAGCAGGTAGTTTGAGAAATACAGGGCGCAATCCAAACCTTGCGTTCAGCCAGCCCAAGTCCCTTGGGCCAGCCTGGGAAGATCGCAAAAATGCTGTAAAGCATGTTTGAGCTTCTGTGGGAGGAAGCCAGGCCGGCACTCCCAGAAGTGCCGGTCTGCAGAAGCCAACAGAGGCCTCCAGGCCGGCTTCCTCCTGGTTTAGATGAGCCAATGCAAGGGTGACAGGTAGGAATGGGGGAGGCGGGGAGGGGGAGGGAGGGAGATATTCCTGGGTGGAGGGAGGGAGGGCGATGGGCAGCCCTGGGGGCAGGCGGACAAGGAGAGGGAGGCAGGGGATGGGATCTGGCAGACATGCCAGATCCCAACCCAAGCCGCTCTGCTCTCATTGGACTTGTGCCACCTCATGAGATGGCGCAAGTCTGAGGAGACCCATTGGGACCAGCAGCCCTTACCCAGGGGTAAGGGGAAAAGTTTCCCCTTGCCTCTGGCTAAACCGCTTCTGGCCACTGTCTTGCGCAAGCCTCCTGGCTTGCCTGTTCCAGTGCATGTTAGGATTGTGCCCACAGTCATTGTCCATTGCAGTATCCCAGAAGAAGACATCTAACTGAAAGATACGGAGCCTGCAGAGGCTTATTTTTACATTCAATTCCTTTTTCTTTTGCATGTTTTTTTTTAGTTCTCCCCATTCCCTCCTACCACATACCATATGTTTATCTGTAGCTTAATCTACAGACTTTGAAAATTCAATGCCCACATTTCTCAGTGAATCTGGTAAACCCTCCACATCCTTGTACATTAAGCAGAAGGACAGTATACACCCATTTGGGTCTTCTCCATTTTCAGGCTGCTGGGAATGTGGCAGCTTCTCAATGGAGAAAGTGACCACAATCCTAAACCTATTTGGTATGGGAATAATAAGGCCATGAGTAATGTCAAAACAGGCTTAATGCGTTTCTTAAAGCTGATCTGCAAAATGAGTGGTATTCTAAGCAAGTTGGCCATGACGCAGCACTATTGAAATCAATGAGACAAACAGCCCACTCCCATCTCCCTCCATTGGCAAAAATGCAGCTGTGCCAACAGGGTGTATGCCACATAAAATGGGGGGGGGGAATCAGGAAGCTTGGGAGAGGTAAGAAAAATATTTTTCCTTTATGACTCCATAGGCATTCTGGTGGCCTATGAGTCTCCTTAGACCGACACCAGCTAGTGTAAGTTCAAGGAATGAAAAGGGGTGGAGCGGGCTCAAAAAGAGGGGATAGGATCCTGGCGTAAGTCATTGCCACCAGGATCTACCTCCTCCTTCTGCCCCCTGTCCTGCCCAACCCAAACGTCCCTTGGCCTCCCACTCCCCACCCTTGACATGCCCACACTGACAACTTACCGGGCGCACTAGAGCCTCTGGGAGCCGTGGCTGCGTTCACTGCTACCCACTTGGGGCAGCAGCCTAGAAGCACATGATGGCAGCCCAGCTCTCGTACCACCATAAAGAATCTTACACCCTGGAATAATTCTGGCAATGCAAGGCCCCTATAGGATTGGGCCCTAATTTAAGTAGGGCTTAGTCATGACTAGTGCTTTGGACATAAACCATAATCTTTGGAAATTGGGCACAAAATCAATATAAAAATGTATGTGCTATATGTAAAACCTAAAATGTGCATGTGTATCATTTTTACCACTTGTTCTTTTGAAACATACATCAATATGGGTTCAATTGTTCCCCAGTTTCCACTCATTAGTATTTTAAAGAGCAAGCAAAGCATGCTTCATGCTAGTTTGTGAAGTATGTATTTTGAACATGGATCCTCTCCCTGAGTCCAAAACAAAATACAATAAAATAAATCACAGTGCAATGGCTGACCCAGGTTTCACTAGAAAGCATATTTTTCAAATGAGCAAACTTCTTAAATAACCTGGAAGGGGCCCCATTCACCCTTAATGTGAGAAAAACGATACAAGTTACTTTGCAGGGGAAAAAGTGTGTTAATGTGCCAACATCAAATGCATTCCATTGGCCTTCTATTCATTATACTTCTATTGCTCTGCACATAATTCATCTCAGTTCCGTTATGCTCCTCAAGGGTCTGCTACTAAAATAAAAAAGGAATCGGGTATATGTCGCCAAATAAGGTGCTCTTGGCTCCAGACATCTACTGACACCTATTGACAAAGAAAAGCTTCTATACTGTGCCAAAAAACAAATGAGTCATTTTTACCCTCCCCTTCCCAACAGGCTGTTAGAGTCTATATCAGATGTGTTGTTCTCAAAAAAAGTTCCATTTAGTTAAGTCTTTTCATACCTACAGCTCATGGGAACACTGGAAATTTACTAAAATTTCCAGGGAGTGTTTTGCAAATTTATTAGATTGCACAGGTAAAGTCATGGTTTTTGAACATTTGCAAAAGTTAAGCTGGCAAGTGATTTGGAAAATGCAGTGGTGGTCCTCCCATTCATTCTATGGGGCAAATGCCCCACGTGCGGAGCCTCACGTGCCTTTAAGACCCCACGGAAGCCTCTCTGAGGCTCCCAATGGGGGTTGGAAACTGTGCTTCCAGTTTTCTGGAAGCACAATTTAAAGCGTCAGGAAACCTCAGAGTGGCTTCCCTGACACGTCCTGGAGTTGCACAAGGCTCCGCGAGCTCCAGCTAAGTGGTGCGGGCAGATCTGTGTGGAGCAGTGACATCCTGTGGGGGGGGACGCCTTTGCGGACCTTGGCATCTGTGTGGAGCAGTGACATCCTGTGGGGGGGGATGCCTTTGCGGACCTTGGCTCCAGGGTGCAGGGCTGGGGAAGTCTGCCACTGGGAAAATGTGGAACAATTATTCTCCTTTCCCTATCATGTTATTTGCTTTTCTTTTCTTCTAGGTCTGTAAAGTGATGCGGAGAGGACCTACATTCTTATTTGACTGCTTCGGAAAAGGCAAAGGTTGTATCATGAATATTTGAAGTGGTTGATACCAAGTCTCACATTCCATCTTGCCTTCCACTTATGAGTATTGAGAAGATCTGATATGAGTGATTCTGAATGTAGGTTGTCGTTCTAGATGCCATTCCAGATGCAGTCCAAGCTCCCTTAGGACATTGTTGAAAAACAAAATTGCCACACCTGAAGGCATGTATGCATTGCTTCTCCACTTCATATGCACTACCAAATCCATGCTCAGCTTGAACTCAGACAGTGCATGTCAGGTGCCCGATCTCCATCCCAATGTGCCACTGCCTTTAGAGTTTAGAAGGGAGCATTGTATGCTCCCAGCCAGGAATGGAACAGTGTCAGCAATGCTAGCATGTGAGCAAGGGAAGGTTGAAACCGAGGTGCTTCAGCTTGGCTGGGGCTGCTTTGCTGATTCAGAAGGTGGAGGACAAGTTGCATCAGTCTTCTGGAGGACTTTTTTTTACTTTGCACCCTTAGTAATTATGAGAATGGTCTCCCCTCAATATATCAAATTAATTATTGAAGGCTGTATCTGTTGGGTCACATGTGTGAGACTTAACAATTTTGGAAATGAAACAGTTATTTTTAAAAAATGTATTGCCCAAGCTTTGCAGCTCACGTGAGTTTAATTGCTTATTGTGCAGAGGGACTGGGCATTAGTTGTTTGGAACAATTTTGCCATATAACTTCTCAAAGTACAGACAATTTTTGCAAGTATACTGCCATTAGAGCAATAAATGCTTTTGCTGCCTTCAACTCCGTAAATCCCTAAACATTGCAAAAAGCTATATGAGTTTTTCCTGCACGAGATTAGAGATGAGACTTCTGTGGGTCACAACTGGGAACACTAAGAAGAGGTTTTCTACCATTTACTTTCTTCCCTCCCACCCCTCCTTTAATAATAGCTGTTTTTCAGAAATGGACATTTGGAAAGGAGGGGAAAAATACGCTAAAAAGGAAATTAATTTTCACAACTAGAACACCTTTTCCTTGTTTCAAATGGATGTTGTTCCTGAACACAAATCTAGGAGGTGATTTTGAGTGATTAGCAGATCCTGCTAATTTTTCTTTTTATAGTTCACCCCTATACTCATGAAACAATAAATACTGTACAACAGTCCTCTGACCTCTGAGTTTTGTTTGAAATGGTTATCCGTGACACAATAGAGTATATGTAATATGAGCTGCAGGTTTCTTGGCAAAAACAAAATAAAACAAACCTCCAAAGAGCAGAAAATGAGATCTCAACTCATGGCACCTGGATAAGTGTCCTTAAGAAAGAACAGAAGCTACACATTAAAAAAAAGAAAGAATCTGTTCTGTGTTACAACTAAATCATCTCATCGGACATAAGGGAAATGGAAGCCTGGCAAAGCTGAAGACAAAATTTCATGTTAGAGGAGACAGAAGATAACAATAGCACCAACAAAAACTGAAACAGTTACCCCAAGTTGATTTCTCCTCCTTGTTCCCTGCCCGCCCCTGATCCTCCAGGGAACTCCCCCTGGCTCCCACCCATGACAAACATCTACTGCCAACTTGTATCGTGGGTTCAACACCAAATAAACGCGGGCCAGATGGAGTCCATAATATCTGTTTATTGCATCAGG
The DNA here is from genome assembly GCF_035046505.1 of Tiliqua scincoides. NCBI lineage: Eukaryota > Metazoa > Chordata > Lepidosauria > Squamata > Scincidae > Tiliqua > Tiliqua scincoides. Next base: position 198,444,938 of record NC_089822.1, read on the forward strand.
AAAAGACAAAAGATACATGGGCAACAGCCCACTTAAATATCCCTATACTCCTCCCCAATTTCCCTAATAATCATCCCCACCTGTCACTAGACTCCGGAGTACTGGGATAATTCTTAATTCCTCAGTTGTTCTATGAACCCTCCCCCTTGCAGTAAACCCTTTCAAATACTACAACCCTTTCCCCCAGTACAATCCAGATTGCACACATAATCTTCTAAATATCGAGGCCTCACGCATTCTCGCGAGGAATGACGAGGCATTGACACAGGGCGGTCAGGGTCCCTCACCTGCTTTGGAGTCGGCATTCCACTCTCCCTAGGATGCTTTGCAACTCCACTACCCTCCACTGGTTCTGATGACTCGGGGAAGCCCCTGATTCTGGCTGTACCAGCTCAGGGGTAACGCACTGCTTGGCTGAGGCAAATCCAGCCACGATTCCCCAGAATCAGGAGTCACCGTTGTCACTATCCAATCTTCCAAACAGCAACACAACTGGTCCACATGACAACGGAAAACCCTCCCATCCGATAACCCTTTGAGGTGGCTAACAGAGTGATTGAGCTTTGTCATGACTTAGCACAGATTTGAAACCAGGCCTCCTCACACCAAGCCAATCTGTCTAATGTCTACTAACTAATGTCTACTAACCAACACTGCCATCAGCAGCATGTTGGCTATCTGGCCCATAAGTAGTCTGCACAAGGAAGGGCCCTGCCAAAACTCACTCTGATCACTGCCTACATTGTCTCTCCAAAGAATTTCTGAATCTCTTGGAGGAAAGCTGCTAAAGGCACCTTTGTTCACACACACACATAACCTTCCAAGTCTTATTTTGCTTTCCATGGAAACAGGTCCCTGCGATAGGAAGAGGAAAGTAAGATGTTGCCCACAGGGTCTTACTGCTCGGTCCTGTTGCCCATTGGCTACAAGATTGGGGAGCATAACTTTACAGTAGATATCTCACTCTGCGACACTATAATTAACCATTCTTCCTAGTCTCTTAGAGGGTATTTTGATACGCTTTCTCTTTCCTTGCCGAAGTGGAGTCAGAAAGTGGCAGCATTCTCTGAGGAGAAAAACACACATGTTGCGATTAAGTCCAGTCAGGTCCAATCTTTTGGAAAAGCAAATATTTGACCATTTGAGCACCACTCCCAGGTTTTGAAGCAGACACCTTTCTCTCACACCACTGCTTCGTAGAGAGGCTCTTGTGGTGCAGTGTCAAAGCAAGAATAGCCATAATTTAAAGTGACAGCTCTAAGAAGCCTTGGTATCCCTAATAGCATCATTAATTTCAAGGGGAAACCTAAAGCGAGGTATTCTGTAACCTGATCTCTTTCAATAAATCTATCTCCAGAAACTCTCCTGAGCCCAAAGCTTCAGACGGCAAGAGAAGTGCATGGCTTCCCTCAGCAAGTTCGGCATGGGGGCCTGAGGCTGGATGCCAATACCTGAGTGACAGCAGCAAGTACATATTAGAATAACAGCAATTTTAATGAGTAAGCTTGCATTTTTCATGTGGGCTTGTCTGTGAGATTTCATATCCCTTGTGAGCAATTTCCTGCCACTAGAGCTCTACTGCAGTTGCAAAGCATTAATGGAATAATATTTTCATTGAGCCACTCTATATGAATGGGGCATTTAAAAATGTATCCATTAACAGTGCTAGATATCAGTGATATCTGTTAACATCAAGAGTCTTGGAGATACTATTGCAAAGGTGGTTCTCTGCTGGCTTTTATCTTCTCAGTCATCAGGACTGAAGGCAACTGTGCTTGAATGAACTGAAGATTCCCTGTCTGATTTCTTATTAAGTTGCAAGTTTGGATACTTAGCTTCTGGAGTGATGCAAACATTCCCACATTTAGAGTTTAGAGGAGTTTAGAGGAAAACACAGAAGAGTTTAGAAGAGTCAGACTACTGGCTTATACCATAGTCTTGCGAGACTGAAGGTTGCCAAACAACTGGTCCAACTAGGTCAGAATTGTCTACTCTGATTGGCAGAGGCTCTTCAGGGTTTCTAACAGTGATATTTCTGGAAATCCAGCCCTATCTAGAGATGCCAGTGGTTACCAAGGGATGTCAGAGAAATGATTAGAGATACTAAAGAAGTTTTGAGACTGAGTAGAGCAGCTACAAGGCCTCCTGATCAGAGATAGCAGCACTGGTGGTTGCATAGTCCATGGGCCACATGGCATCTGGTTCCCAAATGCCTGATGGGACTTGGCTATCCATGGAAGCATGGAGGCTGGGAAATATTGCATCAATACAGCAAAGTTCTCCTGTGGATCATTGTCCCAGGCTCTTTTTGGTCAAATGTTTCATATTCAAGGCACCCACTACTGGTTTGCTCTAGTTTGGAAAATAAGTCACTGTAAAGATAAAATAAGTGAAAGGCGTGAATTAATAAAACGGATGGCACCTAATGATTCTGATTACTGATTATATTAGATGCATATAATAAATTAAATTAATCACTTGAAGTAAGTAGGTGAATCATAATAATCAAGGAGAAGGTTTCCAAAACCTGAAATCACTGGGCAAAGTGATCGAGCGGGTGGTGGCGTCTCGACTCCAGAGGATCGTGGGTGAAGCGGATTATCTGGATTCCTTTCAATCTGGCTTCAGGCCTGTTTTTGGGACCAGGTCGCCTTGGTGGATGACCTACGCCAAGGGCTGGATGGAGGGAGTGCATCCTTGCTATTCCTTTTGGACCTCTCAGTGGCTTTCGACACCATCAACCATGGTGTCCTTCTGGGAAGGCTGGCTGAGATGGGGATCGGGGATACTGTTTTGCAGTGGTTTTGATCCTTCTTGGCCGACAGATCCCAGATGGTGGTACTGGGGGACTCCTGCTCGGCAGCCTGGCCCTTGAGGTGTGGGGTGCTACAGGGTTCTATCTGCTATCCCCATGTTCTATCCCCATGTTGTTTAATATCTACATGGAACCACTGGGAGAGGTCATCCGGTGATTTGGAGTTGGGTGCCATGAGTATGCGGATGACACTCAGCTCTATCTCTCCTTTCCACCGGACTCCAGTGTGGCTATCTTTGTCCTGGAGTGTTGCCTGGAGGCAGTTGGGGTCTGGATGAGGGCGAACAAGCTGAAATTAAATCTGGACAAGACAGAGGTCCTCCTGGTTCAGAAATCCACAATGCAGGTGCTGGACTATCCCTGCTCTGAGTGGGGTTGCACTCCTCCTGAAAGAGCAGGTTTGCAACTTGGGGGTTCTCCTGGACTCGCAGCTGCTACTGGATGTCCAGGTGTTGGCTGTGGCCAGGAGCGCCATTACCCAGCTTTGGCTGATATGCATCTGGCCACGGTTGTCCATGCCATGGTGACATCAAGATTAGATTGTTGTAACGCGCTCTAGGTGAGACTGCCCCTGAAGATGGTCTAGAAGTTGCAGCTAGTACAGAACGCAGCGGCTCATGTAGTTGCTGGAGGTTGGTGGTTTGACTCTGTCATGCCACTGCTCCTGCAGCTGAACTGGCTGCTGATTCTTTTCCAGGCTGAATGCAAGGTGCTGGTTTTGACCTTTAAAGCCCTAAACGGCTTGGGACCAGCTTATTTGAGAGACTGCCTTCTTCTGTATAGTCTGGTCTGTGCTTTGAGGTCATCAGAGGGGGACCTGTTGGCTGTGCCACCATTGAGAGAGGTGAGGGGGATGACTGCCAGAAACAGGGCCTTTTCGGTGGTGGCACCTCCATTATGGAATTCCCTCCCCTTTGAATTGAGGACAGCTTCCTCATTATTAACTTTCTGGTGATCTTAACTATCCAGATCCCTGTGTTGGGCCCTGCAGCCTGACACAAGGCATCTTTACTCTCCGCCGGCTAAATAGCAGGCACAGAGACGAGTAGTCCCATTGCGGGCTATTTTCCTTACCTGGGGGAAGGGAAGAAATGTCCCATTCCCTTGAGGAGCTGCCTGGCACAGTTAGGATGATGTGGCAACTATTTATGGCACCGCTGCAGCCTTTCATGCTGGGCAGCTCAGGATTGGGCTGTGAGTGTTGTGACACAATGCCTGTAAGGTGGCGGCTGCCAGCTAGGATGCTCTTAGTAGTACTGATGGCTCACTATGAATAAAAGAAAATCACATTCACCACCACAGTTCAGGGGAGGGGACCCATCCGTCCACCAAAAGTTATGTAATGAAAGTTCCCCTCGAGCCTGAAGTCAGCCTAGGCTCAAGGGCTTTATATGATCCATACCGGCAGTGGCGTAATTAGGCTCACTGCTATATTTCACAAATGGTTCAGGTTGGGGGCTCGTCTCTTTGTGAATTTGTGCATGTGTCGGGTGGCTGTGGCGTTTCAGAGACCATCTAATTGTAAGAGGCTTTGTGTGATAAAAAGGAGCCTTCTAATGGCGTTACGATCATTATGCATTTCGGTGTTAAAGTCTACAGCGATTGGGGTGAGATGGCATGTCTAATTCTGTTAAGTGTCAAAATCAATGCTTGATGGGCTTTGTCGATGCCTATTTACTGGTGCATTTTTGTGCCCGCGCAGAGATGCAGACTGGAGTAGTTTGCATGATGAAGAAGTTAAGGCATCTCTTGAAATACAATTTGCTTAATAAGGTTTTAAAAGAATTTCTTTAAAAATGAAATCACCGTACCATTTCCACCCCTCTGCTTAAATGCATACCATGATTTGCTGCTTTCCTTTTGCAAAGAGATTTCTTCAACAAGCTGATTCGGTATCACTGGAAAGTTCCCAAACAAATTAAGCTTCTTTATTGAAAGCAAATGAAGAAGAAAGAGGAGAAAAAAAAAGAATGCAAGAGCGCACCTCTTGCTGAGTGGGAGCCTGCATAATTGGATTAAAATCTCTGTGTATGTACAGTAAGGGGATCTAAGGACCCCTGCTGCCCTTTTGATTCCTATGGAGATGGCAGGCAGAATGCAAGAGCATCACTGATGGAAGTGTGAGCCAGAGGTGTGTAGCACAATGTGATTTGCTATCCAGTGAGGATTTAACCAGTGGTGGCTTCCCTGGAGGAATAGCAGGTTTCTTTCAGCAGCTAGGGAAGGGTGACCAGCAGTGCTCATTAGAAGCTGGTTTCTTCTGGTACTGAATGCAAATTAAGGAGCCATGTTTGTGTTTGTGGTTCATTAGCAGTCAAGTGGTTTGTCCAAAATACATGTAGTTTTAGGGGGAGGGGAAAAAAAAGAGAAGAAGATCCACATTCTGAGATTCCTTATGCATTTCAAATCACTTGCTCCAGCTAAAGTCTTTTATCTCCCTGTAATGTGAAATGAGTTTGGGCTCTGAATCCCTTTACTTCTCCCTCTTAAAGTTGTCAAACTTTTCTGGGTGAAAGCACCAGGACTCTTGTAGCAACTGAAAGAGGCAGCTTCCTATATGCAGTCAAAGGCCCTTTGTGTGTTCTTATTTGGAATACATTGGTAAGAAACAAGAGATGAAATAAATGTATGAATCTTCTGGCTCAAATTTGAATGCAAAATTAATTACATATTTTTCAAATTAATATTGTTTACAGTACTCTCAATTATGCCAATGGATGTAAACGTTTTAGAGGACAGAAATATTATTATTATTATATACTGCTTTTCAACTAGAGAAGTTTACAAAGTGGTTTACATAATAAATGAATGAATAAATGGTTCCCTGTCCCCAAAGGGCTCACAATCTTAAAAAAAATATAGCACATCAACACCAGCCACTGGAAAAGATGTCATGCTGGGGGTGAAGAAGGACAGTTGCTGTCCCCCTGCAAAATATAAAAGGGCACTACTTTAAAAGGTGCCTCATTGCCCAGTTGGCAGGGTGAACAATGTTCAACAATGAAGCCGGTCATTTAATATTTAATATAGCTGCTATAAGTGTTCATCAATAAGGCTGTTAAGATATAACTTCTTTTTTAAAAAGTCCCTAAAATTCGATATGAAATTTGAAACATTTGAACTCTTGGATTCAAATTTTGTGGCTGTGATTTAGAGCAAACAGCAGATAGAGTACCCTCCCCCAAACGCTCATGGCACACCTGCAGACCAATCGCGGCACACCAGTGTGCCATGGCACAGTGGTTGAAAATGGCTGTTTTAGAGCATCTCCAACAGGTGCTTGTCAAGCCTCTGCTTGAATATCTAGTGAGGGAGAGTCCACCACCTCTCTTGGCAATCTGTTCCACCGCTGTTCTGCCAAATCCCAATCCACTGGGCCTTGTGCCCACTTAAGGCTGATTAGTTTTCCTTGGAAGTCTCACAAGTGCAGCAAGCAAAAGTCAGAGTCCAGTTCCAGTCCACAGATTCCAAGTAAACCAGTCCAATCAATGAGAGTTTCCAAATCAGAGTCCATAAGCCCAGTCAGTCACATCTCCTCCTACAACCCACACCACTAGTTCCTCCTGGTGCTGTTTATGTGCTCCCAGGTTCACTTTAGCCTCTAGTGGCTGCAACTGTGCAGCACACCTCCCGCTACCACCTGGGCTTTAACCCTGCATTTACTTAGAGCAAGGGGCACTGTGGACACCACACTCTACCTCCTCCCCAGATCTTCTGCTATTCCACTACAACTGCCAAATCGCCCGCCCTGACCGTCCGGAATTTTTTCCTGATGTCTAATCAAAATCTCCTCTCTTGCAGTTTGTACCCATTGGTCTAGTAGTTCTACTTTCAGAGACAGCTGAGAATAAATTATTTCCTTAGGTATTTGAGGACAGCTATCATATCTCCTCTCAGCCTTCTCTTCTGCAGGCTGAACATGCCAAGTTCCCTCAACCTTTCCTTGTAAGGCTTGTCCTCCAGCCCCCTGATCATCCTCATCACTCTCCTCTGAACCTGCTCTAGTTTGGCTGCATCTTTCTTAAAGTGGGGTGCCCACTTCCTGTGGCAAGGAGTTCCACAGACTAATTACACACAGTCTATGGGTCTCCTGTGGAATTCCTATTGTCCCTCTCTAGTATTAGCTCAATGCTAATGCTGGAGTTAAATTACTACCACTTCAACGGTAAGATTCTGTGCTCAGTCTGCATAGAAATGTGACAGTGCAAGAATAAAAGTCCTGTTTATAAGGCATGGATGGAAATTTCTAATAGATTGGTGTTTCTTTTTATTTCTAATTTACCATAAACCATCTTCAGATCCCCCAAATCCAGGAGTACTGTATAAAAATTACTTGCTCACTGATGTTGTAGGCCAGTGGTTCTCAAACTGTGAGCTGTGGCTCTAACCAGAGCTCAGTTCATGTCAAACTGGTTTTCCCCACCGACCCATGGAAAGGGGATAAAGGCAGTCAAACTACCCAGTTCATTCCAAGCCAGAATGAATTTGAAATTCAGGCCTTAAGGTTTGCTGGCCACCATCTCAGAACCAACTTCTTGAGATTGGTACTGGCTTCTGTAATGGAAATGTGCAAGATCCCTTGAGGAGATAGGGTGTGGTGTCAACAGTGGCCCTTTGCTCTGGCAGGCAAGCACGGGGTTAACACCAGGGCCTTAGTTTGCAGTGAGTGTGCTGCACAGCTGCAGCCACTTGAAGGCAATAGGGCCCTCAAGGATAAAAGCAGCACCTGCAGGAAGGAAAAGGGGAGTGGGTAGTAGTGGAGGAAGGAAACTGAACTGATGGCCTTTAATAGACTGAGGAATTAATGGCTGATGGACTAGCTGACTAGTGAACTGATGGGCCAATGGACTTCTGAGAATTGCTGGAACAGAGACTGCTGGATACACTGGAGATTGGTGTGTGGCTTCCATGCCCAAGACCCGCTGAGGACCAAGGTGTTGCTGTGATGGCTGGAGAAGCTGCTGGCAGGAGAGGGGAAGAAGGAGGACCTCTGCAAGTTGGATAGGCAAATTACTCTGATGCTGGGGTCCAGTAGACTGCAGTGCAGAACTAGGGCTATTGTTGGGGAATGAAGGGGAGTTAATTAGCTCAAAGTGGGCATAAGTTCTCTAAATGAACCTTGGACTGGGAATCTGGCAAAACAGCTTCCCTCTAGCTCTTTCCTATCTTAAGATGCACACCAGATCTATTCCCAGTCCTGCACTATACCTGCCAGAAGTGATGAACCTGGCTACACTAACACTGCACTTCTAGAAACAGAGTGGGGTGACGACAAAAAAAACCACACCCCTCTACCAAGTGCCAATCAAGCAAAATAGTCTTCCCATGACCCCTGAAGGTGGTCAGCTGATCTGAGACAATCCTTAATGTAGGTGGGATGGGTGCAATGTTGCCTGAGTTCCGAATGGTGAGTTCAGCAAAGATGCATTTTTAAAAATGCCATAGGGATCACAGCACTTCACAAAGAGCCCAATCAGATGAAGCTTTGTCCCTCTTGCCTTGTGCCATGGTTCTGAATGGCTACATGGCCACATTGCATGTTAATGTTGAGGGGCAAAAAGCAGATATGAATCAAAGGAACTGAGATCCACAACAAACTGTACATGCACAGCGCTCAGTACTAAACTTGGAAATAAAAATTGAAAATTCCTAATCCATTGGTTCTACTTTAGAAACATCATCCGGTAATTGTCAACCTCCAGTGAGAGATGAAAATTTCAGAAGCATCTGCGTCCCTGTTTTGAAACTAATCATGTTTTTTGATGCCTCAATTCCTGTCAGCATCGTTTTCTTTTCCACTATTTTGGAGTGTTGACCTAGGAAAATTGTCAGATTTGTAATCAACTTGTTAAAAAAAAATCATTCCAGAGCAATAGTTCTCTAGTCTTGACATAATCTTGGCTAAAATTCTTCTCACTACTGCCGGATTGACTGTCACCTTCTTCCCTTTGTTAATTTAGAAATTGGTCAAAATCTAAAGAATGCTGCCACTGCTGAAACAATCCTGAAAGCTTACGGAAAGCAATGCTAGTTCATAGGGCCTGGATGGTCCACTTGCTTCAATCTCCCATTGTAACCTGTGGGGCTGGGGAAGGTACTGAATAAGAATAATTGCCAGAGAGATGGTTGGTTTTCTGCCTAGGATGCAAGCTTTTGTTTTAATATGAATAAAGCATCTGGAGGCAAGCCAGCCACAGATCGTGTCACCTTTGTGACATGGCAAGCCACATTTGAATGGCTTTTTGTCATGGTTGTTGTTCCTTAGCTTCCAGTGGGTGTTCCATTCCTCTCCCCTGTTACCACCGCACACAGTCCCTGGTCATATATCCATGTGCTAATCAGGATTATCTCTTCCTTCCCCCTCCCCCCCGCCTGTGCAAACTCTTCCTTTCTCCCCTTCCTCCCATAACACACAGGCTTTGCCTAGCTTCCACCCTCAACCTCCAGCTCCTTGAGCAGCCCGTCACAGTCCTTGTGTGGTGTTTAGCTTTCTCACTGTAGGGCAGCTGGTAATGGGAGCTTGGTTGAAAAGAAGCCTTTCAAGCTCATTGCTTTGGAAGAATAGGTGGGTGTCTGCTCTGCAGCTTTCCTTTTTGATATGGAAGGGATAATCCCCTCCATAAGGCAGTTGTGTCAAAGCTGGCGAGAGAAAGAGATCAGGACTCTCCCATGATACAGAAACAAACCAGCTTTCCAGCCCAGGACAACCTGGGATTTGACAGCTATACCACTTTGAATTGGCAATTATGACTACATTAATGGTTAAATTCTTCCAAGTGAGCATGGTTATTCCTGTGGTGAACTCTCCAGGACAAGAGTTTTGAACAGCAACAAGGAACTGTTGAAGAGCAGTAACTCGTCACCTCTCTAAATATCTTCTTTCATCTCAAAGAATCTAGACGATTGATTTATTCTGTTATTGAGTTATTTATTTCAAACTGTCATTTACTAGCTAATTTGAAAATTCTGTCCTGTAAAGTGGGATGGCCATATATATACTCTTCTTTTTGAGAAAGAGATGCAAATCTGAGACAGCACAGCAGATGCCTGGATGATGTTGTATCCACAGATGCCTGGATAATGTTGATGATGTTGATGTTGAAAAAAAGATAGAAATGGCGCCACATTTCTATCTTGTTTAAACAATTGGTGCCACATCTTCAGGCAGTGCAGAAGTCTGTGCTCACTGACTTTTTAAGGGGAGCATTTTTTGGAGTGGCATTTAGAGTGGCATGCTTAAATTCCTTGTACTCAGTGTTCTGTGCATGCTATTTGGCTTTTACATGATCATTTCCATACATGGAACAGATGTAACTTACCTAGCATACACAGAAGCTACTATACCAGAGCTGTTTGTAAGAACAAGTGCTTGGACCTGAATAACTAAGCTCCTAGAAAAAGCATTATCTACATTTGTTATACTATCAAGCTGGCAAAAAAAAAAAAAAATGTAAAAGAAATAATTAGGAGGAGGAAATTGGGATTTCTGATTAGCAGAAATACAAAACAATATTAAAAAATTCCCTAGATAAAGTAGATAAATTGTAGGGACAGATAGCCTTAGGGTGCAATCCTAAGGCCTGGTTGGACCAGAGCAAGTCCCTTGCGCTGGCCCAGATGTGTTGTAAAAGTACTGTAAGGCAGTGAGAGGACCAGGCCTGGGATGGAGGTAGGACCAGGATCCAGCACTTAATCTGGATCCTAACCCCTCTCCCGAGCAGGCTGACTTTACACTGGGCTGCTCGGATCTGCACCACCAATTTAGATGGCACAGATCCAAGTAGCCCCATAGGAGTGGCTGTTGTACGACATGGGGTAAAGGGAATGAATTCCTCTTACTCCGAGCTGCGCTGCAACCTATCCCAACCCTGCTTTGGATGCAGTGCAAACCAGCCTGCTTGTCTACTCCAGGGCACATTGGGATTGGGCTGCTAGTCATATACTGTATCTGTCTTCAGTATTTTAGTGGAGGGATGCAAGTCCAGTCTACTATCAACATCTCTATGAGTTGTCTTACTTTTTTTTTAACGCTCTTAGCCATTACAATTTACACAAATTGCTCTTTATCAATCTATAGAACAGGGACAGTATATTGGTGATATGGATGGTAGTACTATATGGCTGTGGGTGGTTCAAGACACACCAGGTGTCTCCCTCAGTGGGGGTGATATCAACTGCCTGAGCCTTTGTTTGGCAATTGTCAGTCTACTCTGGGCCAAGCCGCCTCTCACTCTCGCCAACGATCAAGTTTTCACTGTTTTCCACAAGAACACGAAATGACTGGGGTCAGAGTGGACCGAAGATCACCAAACTGAAGTTTTCTGGAGGTGGGCTTCTGCATTTAAAGCAATGCAATTGCCTGAAAGATAAAGGGTGATATATGATTATGCCATGACATCATCTCCGAACTCCAAGAATACTGAATTTCTGCAGGTAAGTGCCACATTGGATGACACCTGCCCCAGGGACACCTCTAGGATAGTAGTACTTGCTTCCTTCTTTCAGAAAGTGCTGAAATAGAACTTTTTCTATTTCTAGAACTATTTGAAATTCATATGTATCCAATATTTGATCTTACTGTTTCCTAGAAATTAATCGGTATGTAGCATAATGCAAACCAGCAACATTCTGTTTCGTACTTGAAAATATGGAAGAAGGAAGGCCTACGTTTGTAAAGAAAAAGGGGGAGTGAGAGTGGGAAAATCTTGGATCATCTCAGCAACAGGGATTGGCATGTAGGGATGATCATTGTCAGCAATGCTCCTGCAAGATTTCTTGCCCCATTGTTGTGGGATGTGATTAAATTACATCATTTTCATTTTTTCCATCCCTAACCCTCACCACTTAAAATGGATTGTCCCATGCAATCAAGTGTGATCTTCAAGTTTCAGTCTGACAAAAAAGGGAAAAAATTGGAAAAAAAAACTCCTTAAATCAATGAAAGTACTTTGTGGAATGGGACTATAAAGAAAAAAAAATTAAAGGGGGATATATAGTAATTCACTTAACAATTTCTGTAGAATCCAGCAGAGCTTTACTCCAAATATACCACGACAAAGTACATATCATACATCAGAATCAGATTCTTTTTCTGCTGGGGTCTCTGTGTTTGTGGAAAGTGCCAGTGTGTGTTAGCTTCATCTGTTTGCAGGCAAGTTTGGAAGGGAGGATTAAGAAAAGATTGTAAAGTAACAGGAATTGAAAGGAAGGACAAAGGCCGTCTCTCATCTGCTCGACTATTGACCACAATGTATCAAGAGCTAAATATTGCCCACATTATAGTACGGCTATTGCTCAATTTTAGATCATTTTTTGGTACCTTAAACGCGTTCCAGATAATATTTGAACATTGTTGCTCTGATCCAATGAGAGATTTCATCACACAAAGCACTCCTACATTTATGGCCCAGTATGATCAGATCTCTTGCAATGCTATAATGCTAGTTACGACATCACAAAGGCCTTACAGAGCCTCCCAGTGCAGCCTGCTAGTGGCCATTACGGATCTGCCATTCAAAAAGGCAGCAGTAGTAGTGGTCCACTCTGGCACGTAATTCCTCATGATAGTACAAGTAAGTCAGTGGAGTGGGCAAACGGGGAGGGAGGGGAGTTGAGTGGAACATGATGGAGGCCAGAGAGGGGAGGAGGCATGTCAGGATAGAAGATGGTATATAGTTGTGTGCATGACCTGTACCAGAATGCTGTTCACTGGAGTCCTGGAGAATGCAGTGAGTATTCTTCTAGAGCAAGGCAGTAGTTAAACTACTTTTCCTGTTGTGGAAGAGCAGTTGTAGCTGCTTTAAGAAAAGGTGTTCAAAGTACATAAATGAGTGTTGTTGGCAGTTAACTCCTGTGGTTAAACTACTAACAATCTGTTCTATCCATTTGGGCAGGGGGGAATCCTAGCAAAGTACTTAAATAATTCATGGTCTGTTATCATACTGAAAAAGCTGCATAGATACCAATAGAATCGGATAATTTTTAGAGAATGATCTTCCTTGTAATACCATGACCTAATAGTGGGTAGTGATTTGAATACGGTATTAGATCCCATTATGATAGGAGTTCTACGCAAATATCTAGATCAGTGGTTCTCACACTTTTAGCACTGGGACCCACTTTTTTTAGAATGGGAATCTGCCAGGACCCACAAGAAGTGATGTCATGATCAGAAGTGACATCAAGTAGGACAATTTTAAACAATCCTAGGCTGCAATCCTACCCCACGTACCCAGGAGTAAGTCTCACTGACTATCATTGTTAAAAGCATATACATAGTAACCCGTTCAAAGTACAGATCTGTAACATGTCCCCAAATGCAGCAGTCACATACCATTAGCATCAAGTCTAATATATTTAAAATAAGATATTGAAATGAATGGGGACCCACCTGAAATTAGCTTGCGAACCACCTAGTGGGCCCCAACCTACAGTTTGAGAAACACTGATCTAGATCATCAAAATCTAGGGAAAAGTTCAAACCACATATGAAAGACCTGCAACTGTGGTTTGCTCATTGGTCCTGATCCTAACCTGCTCCCTGCTCAGTTCAACCTGATGGCTTTTCTTTGCTACTGTCGTCGCTCTCACACATTTTGCACTGGGACCCACTTCTTAGAATGAGAATCTGTCAGGACCCACCAGAAGGGATGTCATGACTTCATCAAGTGACATCATCAAGCAGGGAAATGTTTAACAATCCTAGTCAAAAATCCTACCCACACTAACCCAGGAGCACCTCATATACTTGCCTATTTGTCGAAAAATTTATGTCTAAAAATGGAGCCTGAGATCCTGGGTCGACTTATACCTGGGTCAATGCAGTGAGTGAGGCAGGGTCCTCTGGGAGCTTCTGGGAAGCTTATGGAAGCTCAGCAGCTGTCTGGTGAAGTGGGGGGGGGGGCTGGAAATGGGCTGAGAAGCAGGAAGCAGGTGGAGAAAAAGGAGAATTTTTACCAGTAAGTATGGTATTCAGAGGCAGCCTGTTCTCCAGACAGGAAGAGAAGTGAAAGCGCTTCCGGGAATTGTAGTCTGTATGGGACTGCTGCTATGGAATGCAGCACATGTTCCCAGAAAGCCTCCCCACAACTCCCAGAAGCCCCTTTGTCTTCCTTCCAGTTTGGAGAAGAAGGGAAATGCCTCCTTTTCTTTTGCTGCTGCTCAGAACATTCCTGGCAAGTCATTTGCAAAGAATTTCACCCCCCCCCCCACGTTTAGGGGTCTGGTTTTTAAAACCCCAGGATGGGGTCCTCATTTCCATCTGAAACAAGGTCCCAGGCTGCAATGCACCAGTACTTAAGAGTAGCACCCATGGAAAGCACTGGGTCTGCTTCTGTGTAAAGAGGGCTGCAACTGTGGCAGCTCAGTCCTTATTGCTCGTCTCCCAGCTGTGAACTGAACTGCACACTCCCAATTACATGTTTTATGTTGCATGTTATATGTAGAGCCTCTGGTTTAACACACCAGGCACAAGAAGGATTTGACTGATGGTTCTACTGGTATGTTGTTTACAGGCACAACACTTACTCTGACAGTGTTTACACAAATGTTGTGAAGACCAGAATTTTAAAAGTTAATGAACAAAAATGCATCTTATGATCTTTTATTGTATTTTTAATAAGTTAGACACTGTACAGTTTTTAGGTAACAATTACTGGAAGCTTATTTTTCAGGATCTGGCCTCGGGTAAAATCAGACAAAATTATAGTCAGATCCCCCTAAGTTTAACCCCTGATTTATCCGAGGGTCATAGAAAATTCCCTCGACTTATCTGTGAGATCGATTTACAGGCGGGTGTCTGCGGTAAGTCCCATTGGCTATCATCGTTAAAACAATGTACATAGTAGCTTGTTAAAAGTACAGGTCTGTAACATTTTCACAAATGCTTCCACATTGCATGGGAGCATCAAGTCTAATATATTAAAAATAAAATATTGAAATGAATGGGACCCACCTGAAATTGGCTTGTGACCCACCTAGTGGGTCCCTGCCCACAGTTTGAGAAACACTGCTCTACAGAGTTTGGGGCGAAATGTCAGGTTCTATCTAGACTTGGTGAACATGGCCTTGGAACCTGGCAAATGAATTTCTCATTAGGTGACCATACCGGCCACAGAAGTCTTAGTTCCTACTAAAGAATGGCAGACCATCCTTTTGGATCACCCCAAAAAGTTCTGATATCAGTTATGCCATCTGTGTCTTTGCTGCAGCATCTCAAGAACTGCTTAGCAGTATGAATCCACAGGCCAGCTTGCCTTTGCCTCACAAGCCAAGATTAATTTGTGGCTTTAATTCAAACCACACGGAACAGCAGATAGTTGCAGCTGAACCCTTGATATTGCAAGATACTGGCACTCATTGCCTCCTGTCATCAGATGAAACAGATGTGATTTGAGGTTTCTTTTTTCAGTAATGCAAGACTTTAGGGGGGTGTCTCTTTATGTGCCAATATAATTATTTAAAAATCTGAAAATTCTATTTTAGTGTGAATAACAGGAACGTGATGGTTACAGGCCACATTTTTCCATTTTTCCATTGCTATGATCAGTATTTCAAACTAATATCTCTGTTTTAAAGCTAAGCTGCATTTCTTCTGCTCCTGCATGAAAAATTTTCACCGACTGAGTGACTGCCTGCTTAGAAGCAGCGAGATTGAGGTAATTAGCTTGCAGTTTGGGGATAGTGATCCACTGCAGGCAGCTGGTCCATGGGACTGAGTGTCAGTCCCTGTTTATCATCTATACTGCTAGGCCCAATTTGGCACCAGTGGTGGAGGCTACTCAGGGGAAAAGACTAGGCCTGAGCCAGCATGGATGATTAATTATCTTTCACACAAGCAGTAGCCCTCTGAGGTCACAAATGAGGCCGCAGGGCAGTGAATATGTGTAGCCTCCTTTATTGTGCCTGAGTTTTGCGGCTGCTTAAAGGAAATCACTATTATTAGTCTCCAGCAGTTTGGCGAACCCTCGTGCTTAGGAAAAGGTTTGAATTTCATTTGAGGAAAAAAAAATTGCTGTACAGTACTTCCTAGGAAATATGCAATTATAATTTTTTTTAAACTTGCAATAAAAGTTTAGAATTTTAAATCCATATTCGGCTAAGCAGGCCCTCGTCCTGAGAGTACCATTAGGCTCATGCAACAGTGTTTTTCAAACAGTAGTTTCTTCTTCCCAGCTACTGAATGCAAGCGGCCTTATAAATTCAGGAGAATATTGTAATCCTCTTTTGAATGTGGTATATGTGGAGGGAGGGGGAGAGACCAGGAAACATTGCCGTTTGAGGCAACTGTCATCAGTTTTATGTATTGTCTCTATCTGCGTTCCTTTCTCCATCCTCAAAACTTAATGGCTTCCATCCCGGGTTTGTTCAAACACGATGAATGAGATAAGGAGTGTAAGGCTGTTTGTGCTTTCTAAGCGTGCAGTACCTTAATACTCTGACCGAGCTATGCCCATACATACCTAGAAACAATGTTCTGCAAGTGTATCCCTAACTATATTCACACATGAGTGGGTTTCCTGATACTGAAGCTGAAAAGCCCTATTCAGAGGCTGCAGGCACAGCAAGACTTCAGCAGTGCTAAGCCCAATTCATGAGATTAATAATAATGTGAATATGTGGGATACAGGCCCTGCCCTGCCCTGGACGTTAGTCACACACAGCACAATCCTAACTTGTGCAGGAACAGGCAGGCCAGTAGGCCTGCACTCTGTCCAGCACATGTTTTGGGCTAGCTGAGGTTCAGCCTGAGGGAAGGAGAAATAATTCCCCTTACCCCAAGGAGAGTGGTAGCAGCCCCAGTGGGTCTACTCGAATCTGCGCCACTCAGGAACAGGGCTAGGATCCGGCCTAACTAATGGGTCCTGGCAATGCCTTCTGCTCACCACCCGCCTGCCCATGGTCCTGAGTGCCACTTGCCCTCCCCTGCCCCAAAATGCCTCCTCCCCACCCTCCCCAAGTTCCCCAGAATTCTGCGCTGGCCGAGATCAGCTGGCACAAACTCACCTGCCGCCGCCGCGGCTGAAGCTGGCCTCCTCTGTACAGCACCTGCTGTATCCTGCAGGAAAGTTTTCACCACCATGCCAAGCCCACCCATTTCTCAGGCCCGATCCTCCCTGCCCCATCGTCTCCCCATCCTATCCATTCTACCCTTTCCCGCCTCCCTCTCACATCTGCATGGCAGGTGTCTCTGGTTCGTCACTGCACTGACCCAGACACACACTACTTCTGGCAGTGGCCAGGCTACACTCTCTGGCATACTAACACCTTATTGTCATAATAACACCCCATTGGCTCTTGAAACAATCAGTCTCATTGGTCAATTTTGAGTTAAAGAAATCCAGTTTTTGTTACACAAGGCAGTTGTATATTCCTGTTTTGGTTATTTGGCCATAACGTTTGATAGCATACAGATACTTCAACGTGGTTTGTTTCATTGCATTCTACGTTAAATTACACATCAAATGATATATAACATGATGGTATTACTCAAAAATACCAAGATTTTTACCATTTTGGCCAGTAGTTGTGTAACCACCACCCCAAGTGTGTCACCCAGTTTGGTCCACACTCCCCGGCTCCCCCTGCTTTGAAATGTCACCTTTGCTGTTGAAGTACATTCCATTTTGCACTACATAAGCAGCAACTTTCATTGATTTCAATGGAGCTCATGTCACCTTATTGCCAGATGAGGTTTAAGTTGCTGGTTTCCCCACCAAGGTCAATTTCTAGCTCTTTTTAAAAAATGGTTTTCTCTCTATCAAAGCAAGAAAATACTTCTCGAGTTGGTGGGCAGTTCAGTAAAGAAACACAAAGTCCTATCCATGAATAGGGTGTGTGCCCCAGAAATGAAACACACAACAGCTGGAGCTACAGAATCATTTCCACTCAATAAAGAAGAGCACCTTTCACAGGAAGATCTGTGACCTCAGTTCTCCAGAACTGGTTAACCTGTTGTGTATATTTCACAGATGTATTCTGCCCCATGATTTCCACTTTGCTATACCCCGTGACAGAGAGACACACAGCATCTGCTGTTCGTATTCCTTTCCAGGCTCCAAAAGCCAATCTCCTGGTGCCAGGGGAAGCAGTAAAGAAGAAAAGAAAAGAAATTATGCAAAAGAGCAGAGAACAGATTTACTTTCCCAGCTGCTCTTCTTCCACCCTAATCAAGGGCCTGCTGGAGAAAGCCCAACTAGATGGTATTTGTCGACTGGATATTCTGAGTATAGCTCCCCCATCTTTGGAATTTTCCACATTTGGGAAGATGACAGCAGCTTATAATACATCTCTCTTTAAGAATTAATCACTAAATCATCTCAGAGGCAGTTCTGGAACTCGCCAGTTTCTCTCTGTCTCTCCAGATGCCCTATACCGATATTGTTTGTGATCAGCAGGCAGACTGCATTGCAGACTTTGACACAAAAGCTAGCTGCAAACTTATTTTCTGATCCCTTTAAACCTTTTTTTTTTCTTTTTCTTTTTTGGACTCTATAACAGCATCCACTTCCACTTGGCCAGCACCACTTCCTCTTGTCATGGGGGAATATGGATCCGGTGATCATGGAATTTTGAAGGGAAATTTGTAGAGATTGCAATATTCAAGCCATTTTCACATGATTAATTCAGCGGACAAGTAAAAGGGCACATCCCAGCGAACACTCATGTTGCATTGAACTGAACATAATTTTCTCTGTAGCTGTCTCAGTTCTTATTTATGTACCTTTGCCATACATATGCACTTCTTGAATTGTGAGTTCAGAATTTATTTCATAATAAGTGCTGAATCTGAGTAATTTGTAGTTTCAGGTGCTTAATGACCGGATACTTTCTTCAATCCCTTTCATTATGGAGTTAGGTTGTTACGCAAACATTCAGGCCCATCTAGTGCCTTTCTTGTGTAAACAGACACTCCCTGCCAGACAAGCTATTGGAGACCAGTTGCCTCAATGAGAGCCTCTTCTTTATTGTGTATACAGAAGCTTTCTTCGAAGGCTACTGGAGATTTGATTGCCACATCGAGGGCACAATCCTACGCTGCGCTGGAACAGGCAAGCCAAGACGCTTGTGCTGTATCCAGCGCAGGATAGGGGCCAGAATCGGCTCAGCTGGAGGCAAGGGGAAACTTTTCCCCTTACCCATGGGAAAAAGGCAACCTGGCCCCTATGGGTCTCCTCGGACTCATGCCACCTCTGGAGGTGGCGGAGGTCTGAGGAGAGCGGAGCGGCTTCAAGTCACTCCGAACTCCCCAGGAATGGGGGTTGGGATGCAGCATAACCGCCCCACCTTCTGCTCCCCGTCCATCCACCCCTGGGGCTGCCTTCCTCCCGCCTCCTCCCTTCTTCCTCCCCGCTCACCTCAGAGCCTTGTGTTGGCCCAGCTGGGCCGACGCAGGCTCACCATGTAAGCCGCCACAGAGTCTGGATTCAGCCTCTGTGCCGGCGCATCTCCGTGCACTGCCATGGCTTGCTCTTGAGAAGGCGCAACTGTGCTTTGCAGCACGTTTGCAACCCTCCTGCAGCTTAGGATTGCACTGCACAAACTTTTTTGTTGTGCTTTGATCACCACAGTATATGCAGTCCATTAGGCAGAAGGTCGTTAAGCGACACACGTCTCTATATTGCACAGCCATCTACAACTCAGTAAACCTGATACAGTGTTTTTTTTCTTTTAGAGTGTGGAGCATGAGAGAACCTTGGTACAGGATCAGAAATGGTTTATATAAATATAAATAACAATACTAATAATATAAACAGTGACACCTCATGAAGACTTAAATCACACAAAGTGGACTTTTTGTTAAAGAGGATGACAGTTTTAAAGTTTTGAAATAAATTTTAAAAGTAAAAAAAGGTAGGGGTGTGCCAGAGCCACACAGCTGAGTCTGGAGTCAAAGCTCTCTCTTGAACAGAAAACAGAAGGAGATGTTTGAATGGGATTGGAATCACAGTGTGGCAAAATGCTAAAGCCTTCCCACCCCCCTGCTATGATTTCATCCTATTTTGGGTGCCTCCCATATTTTGTAAACAACAACAACAACCCAGAGTCAAACTAATGCATTTAAATGCATGGACAGTTTGGCCCAAAGAGAACCATCACTTAATTGTGCCTTTTTGCCCAGTCAGCAGGGCTGGGACCCTTTTACATTCATTTCAGAAAACTGTTTCTTCTCAAACCAGACCTTTCAGCTATAAACAGCAGGGAAGTACTGAAAATATTCACCTGAAAAATGTTCAGGGGTATTGTCATGTCTTGTTTGCATAACATCCCAACAATGGTGAGTCACCTGGTGCTTCAGTAAATGCATCATTTTACAAGTGGCAGTTACATAGCATTCCTATTCATGCACTAGTACTCTCACAATGCTTTGCCAGGGAGTGCAATTTGCACGTAGGATAGGGAATGTATTCTAAAATCCTACCTGGGAGTCAACTGCAGTCCCTTCTATGGAGCCTGAAACCACCACTGGCCAATGTTGCTGATGGAGCTTAAAAAGCTCTCTGTACATTCATCTCTTGTCATTTGACTGAATACACCACCCAGGACAGACAACGCAGTATTGTCTCTTGTCATTTGACTGAATGCCACCCAAGACACACATTGATAACGGAGGAGTCTGCTTCACTGTGTACTTTTTTTTTATTAACTACCAGCTGATGAGTTTTAGCAGATTGTGTTTTAGTAAGAGTTGCAATTACAGCTGCGATGCTGACACAAAGTTCACCTACTTTTGAAAACAAGCTTGGAAAGGTTTGGAAGTTAATGAGCTGCAGCGAAAAGAGTGAACTTGCTTTCACTTCTTTAGGTGGATTTCATTTGAGAGCATCTCATGGCCTTCTGTTTTTCCTCTTTGCTCTCCAGTGACTCACCGTGTTGACATTTGCCTTCACCTCTCCAAGCCTCATTCCTATTAGCTCCAGTTGGAAAGCTGTCAACAGTTTCCATCTGTTTTCTCAACATTAAATGGACACATTTTTTTCCCAACAAATCTTTCCCTTGGAACAAATCATTTTAGATGAGAAAACCTTCCATTTGGTTGGAAGCAAATGTGCCAATTTTTTTATGCATGCACTATAGGGAGGGCACATGAGAAACGTCACTATTATGCCCATTTTGTGGATGGAAAAGAAACACTAAGGCAGAATTTCTAATGTCACCCAATGAGCATAGCTACATATATTCTGTTGTATGAATATGTTTATTGTTTGATTCTTGGCTACTTGATTACATTTGATGATGTTGCAACATAGATATGATTTGAATGTAGGGAATATATTTACTGTCTTAAAGAATTACATATCCAATCCATACATATCCAATCCACTGTTTCTAAATGCTGAAAAATAGATGCATATGTGTTCATCGCCCATCATGATGTACAGGTAGTGAATGTGTATTGGGGTAACTATTATTTTGTTTGAAGTAATGGTCCTTGGTTAAACTTTTAGACAAACCCCTGCCTTGTTTAGTTATTAGATCTAACCCAGTGGTATTCAAACTGGGGCATAGCGACGCCCCAGCCTGTGGGTCCTGGCCTCTGCCCCCTTAAGGCGCAGGGGCAGCCAGGAGATGGGGAAGGCAGTGGCACGACCCACAGGATCGCACCTCTCAGGGGGGCTGCAGGGGCTTGGGTGCACTTGCCCAAGCCTCCTGCAGCCTCCCTGGGGTGCGGGGAGCCCTGCGCAATCTTTGGCAGGGCTCCCCAGGTCAGGAAAAGTGAAAGCGGAGCAATGGCGCCCCGCTCCACAAAACCAGAAGCAGAGCATGATCACTCCGCTTTCCCTTCTGACGGGGCTGCAGAGACTGGGGTGCACTCACCAGTTCCTGCAGCAGCCGCCCTGTGCAAGCGCCTGCAGGGCACCCCAGGTCAGGGAAAGGGAGAGTGGGGCGATCGCGCTCCGCTTCCACTTTTGCGGAGGCAGAGCAGATCGCTCCACTCTCCCTTTCCCTGACCTGGGGCGCCCTGCAGGCGCTCGCGCAGGGCTCCCCGCACACAGGGACGGCTGCTGCAGGAACTGGAGGGTGCACCCCAGTCCCTGCAGCCCCCTGAGTGACACAATCCTGGGGATCGCGTCGCTGCCTTCCCCCTGCCCCTACTGCCTCCCCCCGCCCCTGCAAAGACTTACTGCAGGTTTCAAACTCCCAGAGAGTTTGAAAACCGCAGCTCTAACCCAATTGGATCTAATTGGATCTAGTGGCATAGAGTGCAAAGCTCTGAGTTTTGCAGGGAGCCTCACCATGGCATGTACACGGCCCCTCCCCTTTGGAGCCATTCTGGGTAGGTGGACCACAATAGAGGCAAATGCCTTTGCTTTGCTCCCTCCGCCCTGAATGTCTCTGAAGGGGAGGGGGAGGGGCCACTTGCACACCATGGTGAGGCTCCCTGCACATCTTATTGCTTTTCACCCCCTCTAGCTACGCCACTGGGTCTAACTCTCAGCACACGGAGACATGTACATTCCCAAGAAGTACTTGCTCACTGTTCTGCCTCCTTTGAAATGGTTAGGTATTCTATGCCATAGGAAAAGTAGTTCTGTCATATTGGCACTTTGCCTTTGTGTATAAGCTCCCAAGCTTTTTATGAATCATGCTCTGCTTAGCTGATTTACAAAAATCGAGATATAAATTGTCATCACTAGTGTAGGGATTTACAGAAAGGGACCCAGTGCATTTTGTCCTGGTTCATGTATCTTGATATCACCTTGCTTGTTAGTTTGGATCTGCAGTTCTCAGCCCCTGCCGAAGTGATGGAGGGTGACAAGGACTTTTTTTTTTAAAAAGTCCATTTTGATTTTCAGGTGCCAAGCTGAGCGTACTGTTCAGTCAGTGACTACTACTGTATTTTGACCTTCAGACTGAGCAGGTTTGATAGGCGCATTACAGAGAGGAGCATAAATATAGAACACTCATGATGTCATGTCATATTAAACAGTTGCTCATCTGACCCTAAATTCCTCCCGCTGTGGTGCTTCGGTTTGAGATCAGATAGTAAAATCCAATGATTTCTCTTTCATCTCCCGCTATTCCTACACAAAAAAGGCATTTAAAAACAGGTCATCCAAACCTCTTGAAAATCAATACTCTTGTACATTTTCCCAGTTTGAATTCTGTTTGGGTAGCACACTCGGTAAGAAAGCAGGTGAAATGTGTTCACGTGTGCGGCGTAAGTCTGATGAAAGCTTGTCAGAGCAAATGCTGTTTTATTGACGATATCAATATGATCCGCAGGACAGAGTTTCTGTTTGGCTTCAAGACATCAACTCTTCAATTCTGCCCACAAGATATGGGGGAACATGTGCTCCCTATCCACTCCTCCCCCATTTCTGAAGCCTTAAACACAGGCATTCGTTTGTACTGATTTGTAACTGCTGGAGCCAATATTAGACACCTTGAGTGGGTGTGTGAAGGGTGGAAATGACAGCCCTGCAAGCCGTGAACATCATCCACACTGTATTTAGGGTGAAGCGGATCAGAGTAACAATCGCAAGGATCATATATAATGCAGTAAAGCTGTCTACCTGAAATATAAACAAAAGTCCTTTCCTGAGGCACTGTGGGATAATCACTCACAGTGACAGCATCTTCAGCCATGCACCAGCAGCCAAGAATCTTTATCCTGTAGACATGGGGCTTTGCTTGTCTTCATTTGCATCCCAGAACTAGTATCTCTTTTTATCATAAAACATTATAGATTTCTGTGAAATCTTTTTTTCTCCTGGAACCTTTTGATACACAGCAGGCAAAGCTCACACTATTCTTGTATGATGTTCTTGTTTTTCTGGGCCCTCCAATCATTACTCACCATGTTTTTGGCAGTGAAGGATCTTCTGCTGCTGCTGCTGCTTCTTCTTCTTCTTCTTCAGATCTTAGCTGGTGCTTGGGGATCAGGTTGACCTCTCAGCTAATATGCTTCTGGGATCCATGTATCATTCATGACACGCTTCCACTCTTGGCAATTGTTGGTGATAATTCTAGCCTCAAAAAGGAACTAGGGCCCAATCCTAAACAGTGCACGCTTGCTTACTACTGGCGCACACTGTCACACACGTGCCATAAAGCATGTTTGCCAGCTCTTAGCGCTAGTGGAACACCAGTGCTCTGCCACTCTGCAGTCCCCCAAACTGCCGGGTGGTAGAGAGATAGGTGAGAGCATGGGGGGGAGAAGGGGGGAGGTGTTCTGGGGTGGGGGGAGGGCGGGGAGGAGGCATGCCAGGGGGAGGGAGCAGGGTGGGAGGGAGGCGGGATTGGTAGAACTCAGATCCACTGGATCCTGAGCTCTGTGTTGGGCTGTGCAGCCCGACATGGAGGCTCTTGGTTCTGTGGCAGCCCAAGCACTGCCGCAGAATCAAGTAGCCCTGTTGTGGGGCTACTTCCCTTCCCCTGAGGAGCCTTCAATGGCTGCCCTGTTGCACACAGGATGCAACGGCAGCCATTTCGACACAGCAGCAGTTCCGGAGCAATGGGCAGCTTAGGACTGGGCTGCCCAACATTTGCTGGAGTAAATGAGACTCCATTGTAAAGAAGGAATTACGCTGCACCGACTGATATAGCAGTGAAACTGTTTTCTCTTTTTTTAGAAAGAGAAAAAAGGGGGGGAACCCAAGGGCTGTGCATATGTACGGGTTCCATGCTGCCATAGATCATTTGCAGCATGAGGGACAGAGTATAGGTGCCATGATGTTCTAGTTTGAAGAGAAACAAACAGTGATCCTTGGGCCGGAATCTCAGCACTATCGTATTATAGGAGATGTGGAGATTTCCCCATTGTTTACCTCTCCTTGCAACTCCACATGGGTCCCCAACCTGCTGGAATATATTTTTGATTTGATGCCAGTGGGGAGAAATAAAGGTGGTGACAGGGGTTGTTGTGCACTGCCTCGTTCAAACTCTGTCCTGGAGGATCTCATATGAAACAAACCTTGTGCAGGAATGGAGGAAACAGTGTCACCTTTTCGTCAGAGATCTGTGTGAGTACTGGACCTGTACAGCCTCCTCAGTTCTAGGCTCAGGTGCCTCAGCAGCCAGTGATAGTTGTCAGACAAGTTGTGCAGTGGCCCTTGGTATCCATGGGCGATCCATTCTAGGACCAAATTCCATGCATAAAGAAATCAGTGGGGGGGTATGCAGTGGCACGATTGCTTACCTGAGGGTCATGCCTTGCCCTCTGGAGGTCGCTTGCCCCCCCCTGGCCTCCTCAGAGGCCTCCCAGATAGGACTGGGAAACACTCCAGTTCGCACCAGCAAACCAGAAGTGCCTTCCAATCATGTCTGGGTGGTCCTCTGAGACCCTCCAGCCATGAGCTTGGCATCCATGGATGTTCAAATCTGAGGATGCCAAGCCAGCGGATAAGAAGGGCCCATTGTACAGCGATCCAAATTTCCTTCCCAGGATCTTCCCATTGAGTTGGAAACAATAAATGCCTGGTGTGTGCTACTGTGCCCACGTACCTAGTGATAAGGTCATACCTGAACACCTACAGACCAAGGGTGGCCCAAGACATTCTGGCCTCTGAAGCAGGGTACCAAATGCAACCCACCTGGTCCCCTGGCATTGCCCACTTACATGGCTTATGGCAATGAGCCTCATCAGCCATTGTTATCATACAAAGCTCAAGGCCATTGCAATTTTTTTTTTCTTTTTAGTGTGTCATGATTGTTGGAGGAGCAGCTTCTAGAAAGATGCTAACACTGAGATTTGTAATTCCCATGGAAGACTTATGGGGTTTATGGTGATATTTAGAGAAACTAAATTGATTGTGTTCTCATTAATATTTTTCAAATTGATTTCAACAGCAGCAACATCTGACTTGAAAAGATTTTCCCAAGGTCACACCATGAGTTCATCTGTCTTGCAGCAACTGAACCTCAGGGGAATTCAGCTCAGATCTTCCCCACCGTTCTCTCTCTCTCTCTCTCTCTCTCTCTCTCTCTCTCTCTCACACACACACACACACACACACACACACACACACACACACACACATAACTTCTCATTTCAGGGTTAGGAGAAAAAAGCACAAAGGAAAAAAAAAGTATACAATTTAGGCCAGAATGTACCACAAAAATGTCCACCCCCTTAATTCTCAGTCCAGTCTATTCATCCCATTCCAGTCCTCATGGAATAGATTATACATTAAGATGAGAGCTGATCTTTGGAGGGATGTGGGGGAAGAAGTTCATCTGGTGATTTCCATTAACCCCAACAGATTTAAATAGCATTAATTCTCTTGTGCTGAAGGCAAAAGAGAGATCTTGAAACTGATCCACTGACACCCTCAGGGGTTTTAAAGACACAAACACGGAAGGAAGGGGGATCTCTTTGTGATGAGTTGTCTGGCTCATTTCCTTGTCAGTGTAGGTCTATCCCTGCAATATTCCTGCTAATGCTCTGACCAGCTTAATCATTATTAAAAGGAGCCAGAGTCCAAGTTTCTGTTATTTTCTTGGGAAAATAATATGACAGGCTAGGAAAGCTAGATGTTCCCTACAAATATAATGGAGTGGAGTGGAGGGGCAGAGATTGCAATGTGCGGGGACAGAGTTAGTGAAATTTTGACTCCTGGGCATTGTTTTCTCCCCAAAACCTAAAAACAGTATAATTTAAAACAGGGGCCTCCAAACTTTTTCGGCACAAGGGCTGTGTTGTGCGTATATCAGACAAGGTGTCAAGGGCCGGAAAATAAATAAATAAATAATACATACATGGAGAAACTGTGTGCTGGGAGTTTGAATACAATAAATGGATGAGGGTAGAAGGAGGAAGGAAGGAGTTGGGGAACAGAGGGCACAATTGATTTGCAGAGGAAGAGGAGGAATGGATTTTGAAACAGGATTGGGGAAGCAGAGAGCAAAATTGATTTGCAAAGGAAAAGGGGGGAATGGATTTTGAAAAAGCATCAAGCAACCAACTATGCAAATCACAAGCTTTCTTTTTTGTCTCAGTTTCTCCTCCGTATAAGTTTAACATAGGACCCAGTCCTATCCAATTTTCCAGTGCTGGTGCAGCCATGCCAATGAGGTGTGTGCTGCAACCTGTGGGGGTGGGACAGTCACAGAGGCCTCCTCAAAGTATGGAAAGATTTGTTCCCTTACCTCAAGGCTGCATGTGGCTGCACCGGTACTGGAAAGTTGGATAGGATTGGGGCCATAGACAATAACTTTATATTTATATTCGAGGTCTCCCAGCATCAGTATATATCTCATTCAGCTACTAGAGGTGCTGAAAGGAATGGAATGGAATAATTTCATTCTGTTCCAATACATACCCATGCTGGGAAACCCAGAAGTGAATCTTCTGAGTTATTTTTTTAGCTCCAAGACACTGAGGAACCTTGTGTTCACAGACCGGATAACAGCCTCTGATGTGGCCCGCAGGCCACGGTTTGGAGACCGCTGATTTAAAGATTACTTTTAAATGAGTAGTGATCTTTCAAAATATTTCTTGGCAGTGCATGGTTTTCAGTGCAATCCTATCTTCATGCTGAGCTGGTGCAAGCCATCCCTTTGCTGGCTCCAAGTGTTGCAAGGCACATTTGCACCTACTTGAGAGCAAGCAGCGCCAGCACAAAGGCATGCACTGGCCTGCCAGTACTGGGTCCATTTCCCATGCTGGCTGGCACAGGTAAATTCATACCAGATTGGCACAGGGTGTGGGAGAGGGTGGTAGGAAGGAATTCTGGAGGCAGGGAGGAGGCATTTTTGGGCAGGGGGAGTGCAGTAGGCAGATCGGGCTTGAAAGGGTGGCAGCGCACACAGGGTAACCAGATGAACTCTTTTTCCAGGACATGTCCTCCTTTTAAGTCTTGTGTCCTGGAAAAGAACTTAAATGTCCTCCTTTTCCCTATGAGTGGGCCCTCTGCAAGTAGCGCATAGCCTTCTTGTAATTAATAAATTATATGTAATATAGTTTTTACTTTTAATAAAAAGTAAAACAGTTTTAGACACATTAAATCAATATATACAAGTGTTTTTAGTTTTTATTTTGTAATGTCCTATCATTTTCTTGGATGTCCTACATTTTAAGGTCTCTTGTCCTCTTTTGCACTTATGACATCTGGTCACCCTGAGCACACATCACATACTCACCCCTACTTCCTGGCTGGGCAGCCCTACATAGGCTTTCCAGATTTGTGCTAGCTAAATAGCTGGCATGAATCTGAGAAGCCCCATAGGCATGGCTGGGGCTTTACCTGGAGTGAGAGGAAAAATATCCTCCTACCCTTCCAGCCATCTCCTAAGTTGCATAGGATGAAGCGCAGGCCATGCGGCCTGGCTGCGCCACCATAGTTTAGGATTGGGCTGCCTCTCCCCTACGCTTTTGAAACATAGCCCCACCATTTTTTAAACTATCAATGTTTTATTTTGAATTTAAACTTTCAACCGTCATTACTTTTGCTTCTCTTTTCATACGTTTTCTCATGTATTTTAAGCCTTTTCGTCTGTATCTTTTAAGTTTAAAAAGTTAATTGCTCTTGCCAATGTCTTATTTTTTTTTAAATTGTATTTAACTATTTCAAACAAACTTTCTGTAAACTTCTTAACCATTAAAATGCTTCAAAGGTAACACAGAACCTTTTAAGACAGCAATGCTGCCAATCGGGCTTGTGCCGGCCCAGTGCTAGCTTACACTGTCGTAGACATGCCATATGGCATGCCTGAGACAGTCTGTGCCGGTCTGGTGCTGGAGGTGGCTCAGTGCTAGCCTACACTGAGTCACTGACAGGCACATCAGGAGAGGGAGAGGAGCGGGAAGGGGCAGAGATGGTGGCAGGCCCTGCCACCATACCCTAATCCCCCTCCTAGCCTGGGAGACTATTATGTATGCAAGTTATGCAGGATCGAAATCCTGCATAACCGATTGGCCCAGTCTTATAGCTGGCCCATTGGGTGGTGGATCAAAATCCTACCGTCTGATTGGCCCTCTGCCAATGTTGTTGGCATCTGCCTCTGATGTTTTAACTGCACCAATCATGGGGAGTCTGGGCGGAGCTAAAGGGTATAAAAGCCAGGGGTGTTTGCCTTGTGTCAGATTCATTGCCAGGTTCTGTTCTGAAGATGGAATAAACGTATTGAGCTGTTATCTCCATGCCTTTATTCGCATGGACCCACTATATAACAAGACCCAATACGGGTCTCCTCAAATCTGCACCCGCTCAATAGCAGGCGAAGATCCAAGGAGACCCATCAGGGCCGCCTGACCATTACATGGGGTAAGAGACCATAAACTCCCTTTCCCTTAGGAGCCCCAATGCTGCTTCCCAGTTCCATGGAATGCAGCAGTAGCCATTTTGGTGCTGCTGTAGCCCTGGGCAATGGAAAGCATAGGTTTGCGCTGTTAGTTTGCCTAAACTTCCCCGTTATCTTATCTTTCTGCACATGACCTTATATTTTCCTTTGCTGTTCTGTATATTGCACCGCACATGGTCTTCATTTATCTGCAGCGTGTGTTCAAAAACCCTTTCCTTGCCCACCATAGGTTTTCAGGCTTGCTTCATTCACACCCACATTTCACTCAGCCTTGCCCCCTTCAGCATATTTTGACCCTGCATATAACACTTATTTTACCTGAATTTTGATCAGGTTTACCTCTTCCACTAAGCTACCAATAGCATTCACTTTTCTTGTATCTGAGTACACAACTCTCAATTGTGGCTAGGTTTGTTCATGGAATTCAACAACCATGTGTGTGTGGCCTAAGTTTCCCCTCTTGTTTGCTTTCTTTTCTTAACAATCTCTCACCACCACCACCAAAGTTTTGATTTACATTCACCAGCGTGTCCCTTCCCCAAAGCACTCCTGCCCTCTCTAGGTTCATTTTAACACATAGTTCAGTTGCCTGTGAAGCAGCCTGATTGAACATAGGGGGAGTGGTTGGCATATATTTTGGATACATAGAAACCTGGCCTTTGACCACAATACTCTTGTACAATCATTATGCAACAGATTGACATAACTGTTGTGTCGATTCAGTTTAATGGTTCTCACATGAAGATGTTGTGTGACTAGTGTAAAACACATTTAGATATGTTGTTGGCAACCTTCAGTCTCGGAAGACTATGGTATCGCGCTCTGAATTGTGGTTCTGGAACAGCATCTAGTGTGGCTGAAAAGGCCAATTCGGGAGTGACAATCCCTTCCACACTGGGAGCAAGTGCAGTCTGTCCCTGGTCTGTCTCCCTGGATATGGGCCTTCCTTCTTTGCCTCTTTGCCTCAGACTGTTGGCCAAGTGTCTCTTCAAACTGGGAAAGGCCATGCTGCACAGCCTGCCTCCAAGTGGGCCGCTCAGAGGCCAGGGTTTCCCACTTGTTGAGGTCCAGTCCTAAGGCCTTCAGATCTCTCTTGCAGATGTCCTTGTATTGCAGCTGTGGTCTACCTGTAGGGCACTTTCCTTGCACGAGTTCTCCATAGAGGAGATATAGCTTAGGGATAACTACTCAGGTACTTTTAATGGCTTAACACTTGAATATAACCTTATTGAACGAACGGCTCAGTCATATAGTCCAGCTTCCAACCCCCTATTCCTTCCCTTCTTCACTTCCTTGTGAGGGCTTCTGGATCCTAAAGAGAGCCTTCTGAATCCTAAAGGGAGCCTGAGTAATGTCTTACACCAGCCCAGGATTGTCAAAAAAGGGCCATAAGGCACATTTGCAGCAACCTGTGAGCCAGGGAGGCCAACGTGAGGACATGCGCCAGCCTCCCTCAGCTGGATCCTGGCCCAGCGAGCAAAGGTGTAATTAGAAGCCCCAGTATCTGGGGCAGTGACATCACAGTGTCACATAACATTGGTTCTGATGTCACTTCCTGGTTCTCCCTGGAGGAGGAGGCACTGAGAGAAGGAGCAGAAATGGAACACCACAGCCTCCTCCTCCAGGGAGAACTAGAAAGTGACTGCCTTGCGCATTGCACCCCCCTGGCATAGTGCCTGGGACAGGTGCCCCTCAGGCTCCACCCTAGTTACGCTTCTGCCAGTGGGAGTAAATTTGCATCGGCCTAGGCAGGCTGGCGCAGGGTGGTTGGGGAGGGTGGCAGGAAGGTGGAATAGGAGTGTTTCAGGATGGGGGAGCGTGGAAGAGTGGGAGGAACAGGTCTGGGAGAGGGCTGGGACTGGCCTGGGCAACCTGGGTTGTATCCTAACCCCCTCCCAAGCAGCCCAGTGTTATACCGGGCACATATCCTCAAGTGTTACATTGGGCTGCTCAGATCTGTGCCAGCGATTTCCCTGGCACAGATCCAAGTAGGCCCATTGAAGTGGCTACCATGCAATATGGGGTAAGGGGAAATACCTTTACTCCAAATTACGTGGCAGCCACCTTCTACCCTGCACTAAATTCAGAGCAGGCCAGTCAGCCAGTTTGTTCCAGCACAGGATAGGATTGGACTGCCTCTCTCTCAACGTCACGGCAGGGTTCCTAGATCATCCGTTTAGAGTTCTTGTATTAAGGCCTCGATGTTCTTGAATTTTGTTTCAAAAAAACTGAACTGAGAAATACTCAGAGAAACTCCATGTTTAGCCTTCTCCTGAACACACATATACACACACCCCAACTTGCACAGCACCATCAGCTGCTGCTCTTCAAGAAAGTGCCTGGGGGAAACAGAGCTGCCACACTTCTGTGCGATTTCTCCTCACCTCAGAGAGCAGCGATGCCAAGCATCATCACTGGAGTCAGTACACTTCATATGGCATTTGATTAACTGTAGGTAAGATTTTTACAATGCCGGGTCATTTTAAGTGACATCCTTGTGCCATAAGCTGTTTTCTGTTGCAATTGATTGACTCATGTGTGGTCTCTCAGCTTGATTTTTACCCCATGTATTATTTAAAAGTCTGCTCCAAGAGTTCTGGTTTCGTGTTTTGTGATAGCTGAATGTGCCAGAAGCTGTAGGAGTTCTGGCCAAAGTTTCAGCTATTGTTGAGGCTCTATGTAGCAGATTGACTTAGCCAGGCAGCTCTGCCTAAGTCTGCATGCCCATGTTTTTTTTTACCAGTTTCTATCAAAAAAGCTACCCCTTTGCAAAGACTGTCTCTCTGCTTCTTAATGGATCCATGCAGTAGGCTACGTCATAAAACTTTTAGTAGATTTGGTTGCAGTAGATTATGTTGGAAACTCCTCTTTGTACCTTTCCTTTCCCTGTCCTTCTGTTTGTACGGCCATGCCTCACCGCAAAATCTTCATCATATCCTGATGAGGGGCTCATGCCCTGCTTTGAAAATCTTAGATCTACTGCATTGAGGGCTGTTTGAGAATTTCCTTTTTCATTTGACGATAACCTCCTGTTCTTCCTTCCTGCTACCATCCTTCTGTATAACTGAGTCTTACGTCCCTGAATTATCGACACATTACAATTTCAATGGTTAATTAAGAAGTCCCTTATCTCAAAGCAGTTGATCTGCAATCAAATCCCAAACCAGCTGAATGAGAATCTTCTCTTCCAGCTTCACTGCCGGATCACGGCACTGCAGCATTTATCCCTGATCAGGCTTATACAAGGGATGGGTGGAATGGTATGCTCACAATTTATGGATGTTGAGTTGGTTCTGTGGAAAATGAGGGGTTTGATGGGTTTAATCAAAACTGGGACCATGGTGAGGGCAAAGGATTAAAATCCCTCCAGCCAGGCCATAGTCCTGATACGGATTGGATCCTGTTACATTTTTTTCATAGAATTGGAAGGGGCCTAAAAGGTCATCTAGACCAACCCCCTGCCTTAGGCAGGAAATCCTCTTAGAGCATTTCCAACAGGTGCTTGTCGAGCCTCTGCTTGAATATCTCTAGTGAGGGAGAGTCCACCACCACTCTCGGCAATCTGTTCCACTGCCAAACTGTCAGGCATTTTTTCCTGATGTCTAATCAAAATCTCCTCTCTTGCAGTTTGTACAACTGCATTGTTTTTTTTAAAATTTGTTTTGAAAAACAAATCCAACATGCTGATTTATGTCACATCAAGGTTGAGACTCAAGCTTGGCTTTACCACAAAAGATTTATGTGACAGGTTCTGTCGTGCCTCCAATATGGGGGGAGGATCTTCTCACCTCTGATTCCTATCTGTGTGTATTTTTATAGAATGAACCGGACCACAGTAGTGTTACTGCAATGGTTTGCACCAAATGCAAAATCATGTAATTGATTAACCTAACCATTATTTGATAATTGAAACGTTCCAGCCATATTGAATAGCAGCCCTGGGAAAAGGCTCATGCTTGGAACCGAGTGCCATAAGAGTTGATGGTGAGCTTATTTTACAGCAGCAAATGTGTTTTGGGATCATTGTCTGCACATCACTAATTCCCCTTGCAAACTGAAGGACATAACTATGTGTTGTGATGGCTAATTTTTTTTTTTTTACTCACTAATTGGCAGCTGCTTCTTCTCCAAGTCAGCAGAACAACATGTTTGTCATGTACACGTGACTTATAAGCCCTTGCATCTTTTGATCAAAAACCTTGCGAGCAGAAAGCCCTTTTGGATTAGCTTTCTATAATTATGATCACATCCTTTTATTCAGCAGAAAGGCCAGGATGCCCTTTCATGCTTACACAAGAACTGCCTTTTGGGATTCATTTAAAGTCTCCCCGGTGCGTTCTTGGTCACCTGTCAGTTCGACACCTGAAGGGTGTGGGAGGCAAGGAAACCGTGTCAGCTGAAAAGGAGCCCAACTTCAAGTATTTAAAATGCATATTGACAAAAGGGGCAAGAAAATCAAAAGTGAGGAATTTGCTGACTCAGGCCAACCTGGCGGCCTTGTACCTAACATATGAAACGGCATCATTAGTAAGAGGAAGAGAGCAAGGGAAAACTGGCTGCAGTTATGTAACATCCTCTGTGATAGGGGATCAGGTTGAAAGAAAGAGAGTTCCACTTAAATCTGGAACAGTCTTATTTTGCTCACAATTTCTATAGCCACATATTATGAAATCAGGGCAAGAGACACCCTCTTGCTAACCCCACCCGGGAGCTGCTTTGGGATACAGAAAGAAAGTTATTTTTGATTAGTTATATTCTGCCATCTAAACAATTCAGGTATCAAAAATTCCATGGAGATTCCAGCAATCCAAGACACCATCTCCCCATGATTCAAGGTTAAAAGCAATTTTTTCCCCTCCAAATTGCATGGAGTGCATCCAGTTCAGCAGAGGCCTTCCATAGATGATTGCTTAAGGAACAAACTGCGTTGTCGTTCTTCAGTACAAACAGGGAGGAATGCTTCTCCAGATTTTTGAGGAAAAATTCTCCTCCAAACCTGGCAGGACATTGTAGGCAATTGGCTTACCACAGCTTCACACACACGCTGTATTAAGATCACTGCCTCATACTCAGGCAGGTCATTTGGTCCATCTTTCTCAGTGGCTCTCCAGGGTTTCAGGGAGGAATATATTTCTAACTGGAGATGAAAGAAATTGAAGCTAGGGTCTTCTGCACACAAAGCAGCTGCCTACTAGTGAGATGCAGCCCTTCCCATGGGCAGATCCAAGGGGGGGTGCATGGCCCCCCCCAAGCTGTTACACCAGCGGGGAGCAAATTTGGGAGCCAGGAGAATGCCTACTGGGTAGGACATTGATGGCCGACAGAGCTGAGTTAGAATGGGAGCCCAGGTTATCCAGCAGGTAGATCTGGACTCCAAGTCCAGGAGGGAGCCCAGATTTACCTGACCAGCAAATAGCCAAAGAGGTCATAAGCTCAACTGGCAGTCCGGGTTTACCGATCAGGTAGATCTAGGCTCCAAGTCTGGTCTGGGCAGAGGTCTACCCACCTGGTGGACTTGGGCTCTGGAGTTAAGGTAGTGCTCATGCCTCCCCAAACACAAACACTGGATTCGTCACCGGCCCTTCAATGCCTGGTAAATAATCATCTACATTTGTTCCCAGTGATGCCTGCAAAGAAGCTTATGTATTGGCAACCTTCAGTCTCGAAAGACTATGGTATCGCGCTCTGAAAGGTGGTTCTGGCACAGCGTCTAGTGTGGCTGAAAAGGCCAATCCGGGAGTGACAATCCCTTCCACACCGGGAGCAAGTGCAGTCTGTCCCTGGTCTGTCTCCCTGGCTATGGGCCTTCCTTCTTTGCCTCTTAGCCTCAGACTGTTGGCAAAGTGTCTCTTCAAACTGGGAAAGGCCATGCTGCACAGCCTGCCTCCAAGCGGGCCGCTCAGAGGCCAGGGTTTCCCACTTGTTGAGGTCCATCCCTAAGGCCTTCAGATCCCTCTTGCAGATGGGATCTTAGATCTTAGAAGCTTAGATGCTATTTAAACCCTGCCATGAGGAACTGTACTGAGATTTTGCTCATTTTTCATGAGGGCTCTTTCCGCACAATGGGAAATACTCCAAAATACTTTCATTCAAAGAAAACAGCTTTAGGGTTCTCTGTTGCTCAAGTACTAGGAACTTCTGATATATCGTAGGAACCTCTGTGTGTACTATGAAACTGCAAGAAGACTTTCTTTCAAAGCCTTAACCAGCCTCTGCTCCTGTGTATGTTAATTGTTAGCAACAGCCTAGACAGGTGGTAGATTTTATTATAGGAAAAGAGGTCCTTCTGCCAATTGCTCAGCTTCTCCCCTTTTCCAACAAGGACAAGAGGTGTATATAAGTGCAGTGCACAGACGCTGATCAGTGGCCCTGATGGAATACGAAGCCTTCCACCTGAGCAGAGGCTCATTATATTCTCCAGGAGGAAGAAAAGAACATTTACTACAAAATGCTTTCAAATCTCCGGAACTTTCTCAAGGCCTTCCAGTGTCTGTGCATCAAATGCCTCTCCCTTTATCCAGTGGCATGTCAGCTGCTACCAGGCCTCCTCATGCTCCGTGATGCACGATATTCTCCTCTCTTCCATGCTTCCTTTTCCACTTAATTCCTGTCTTGTAATTCAGGAAGCAGGAGGAAGAGCCTCCAAGGAGGTGAGCAGATGTCCGTGGATGCGCCACAACCAAACCGTGACCTGAGGTAACCATTTCAGCTAGCCTCCTGAATGAGCCAGCTCTGGAAATCTCAAGAAGTTCTTATCAGGCACAAACTTAAACTCAACTTATTGCCCCCTTTCAAGAAATGATCCTACTCACTTTCAGAGCTAAAATTTGCCTTTGCTCTCACAGCAATTCCAGGATGGGTACTTTAGAATTTTACCCTTCTAGAAACAGTTTTGGGGATCGCTCAAGCAGCTACGTATGCCAAAACACAGAGAAGCAATACCTAGAAACAGTTTTGATCTCCAGTTTGTATATCAGAAATGGAATGAGTAATTAGGCTTTGCTTTCCTGACTTTTCCATTTCTGAAAGCTGAGGGCAGCTCAAACATCTTCTCCTGGGAATGCAACCCAGAACATTCAGGTTCAAAAATAGCAGTCAGATAATTTCTGCAACTATTCTGCTTACATTGATCTCTTGCAACCTTTGCTTCTCCCCAGTTCTTCACCGCTCTCTGGTATATTTTTACATTTGTCTTTCCATGCCCTGCCCCTTCATCTATTATCCTTCCCCACATGCAAACTGTAAGCTCCTTGGGGCAAAGCGTTGTCTTTAGCTGATGTTACTCTTTCAAGCACCATGTAAACTGGTTTTGCTATGTAAATAAAAATTCTTATGGCCCAATTCTAATTAGGCCTGCCCCATTGCTGGAGCACCTCTTCTGTTGGTATTGACTGCCAGAAAGTTGTGAAAGGCACTTGGCCAGTGCGCTCAGTAGTGCGCTGCTAGGACAGTGGTGGGAAGTCCACAGCCTTCCTGCCTGTGCCAGTGGATGGTGCCAGTGGACCTGGAGCCACCTGCTGCCAAAGGTAAGATGGCAGGGAGGTAGTGGGGGCTGGTGGGAGGATGGAATGGGGGCAGGGGAGGGCAAAACAAGGCAGCAAAGGGGTAGGGGAGGACTGAATGGGGCAGTGATGGGCAGGGGGAGGCGGATCAGGTCTGGGAGGGGACGGTTTTGGCAGCAGTGGTGGCTGCTGAATCCTAACCTGATCCCACTGCGTAGGTCCACGCAAACCTTCTATTTAGCAATTGCAAGTCTGAGTAGCCCCCCCCCCACACACACACACTGTGGAAGCTTATCCCCAGGTACCCAGAGGAAACCTCCACAACTGCCTCCCCCGGGTAGGATGCAACAGTAGCCATTTTAGCACCACTGCATCAGCACAGGTGGGGGAGGAATAGGATTGGGCTTTTAGGCATGTTTCTACTTGCAATGCAGATATAGTTACATGGACCATTTTCTATGATTCTCAATATAGACATGGCTGGCTTGGGAGTTCTGACATTGGGGGTAGAGTCCTGTGGGCAAACAGCACCAGAAAGAGCAGCCCTGTGATCCACACTACTAGTAGCAACACAGTGAACTTCTCTGCTAAACCAATTCTTATGGATTGGTCCTTTACAAGTTAAAAAGTTGCAAAATTCACTCTGGCAGCCTAGTTCTGTACTGACCTCCATGGTACACAGCCACTGGTACAGCACATACCAGCGGTTCTCAAACTTTTCCAGCCGGCGGCTCCCCTGATCCTTGTGGCCATTGGCCGCGGCTCCCCATTGCATCAGTCACCTCAGTTACCCCCAAAATGGGGGTGATATAATTATACATTAGAAACAAAAAAACAGCTGCTAGCACTCTGAGGCTGCAATCCTAACCACACTTACCTGAGAGTAAACCCCATTGAACAAAATAGGACTTACTTCTGAGAAGATCTCAGGATTGTGCCCTGAGTTTGTTAGCAGCACACCTGGAGGGTTTTGGAAAGGGAGGGGGGAAGTGATGAATTTGCTGGGGGAGGGGAAGACTTTGTTTTGTGTGTATCTGCTAATTGCAAACTGATGCAAACTGAGACCCAGAGGCTGTTTGGCTGCAATCCTAACCTCACTTTCCTGGGAGTAAGTTCCACTGAACACAATAGGACTTACTTCTGAGTAGACCTAGCTAGGATTGTGCCTTTTGTCTTACAATAGCAGCCAACATGGGAAGTCCCGTCCCCCCCAAGGAGGCAGGAGGAAAAAGGGGGATGGCTGAAAAAGAATGGGTATTTTTATTTTTAATTGATTTCTGGACATAAAGCCATCAAGAGTGTTTTCGTTTTTGTTTTTTTTTGAAGGGGGAGGAAAAAGAGAAAGGTGAAGACCCTTGGTTAAGCTGACATAGACCCCAAACCTATGTAGGCCTACTCAGAAGTAAGTCCCATTTGAGTCAATGGAGCTTAATCCCAGGAAAGTGAGGATAGGATTGTAGCCACACCAAGCAAGATTACAATTCACCCCCGAAGTAGATGGGGGCATGCTTCACACATACATACACAAACACATACACCCCAACATGCAGATGCCACCCCTATTCCCCCAGACAAGACAGAGGAATGGAGGCTGGGGCATTTGGACACCCCCCCTCCCAACAGCAGGCTGGGCTCCCTCCTTCCCAAGCAGAGGAAAGCACTACACTGCCTGTACTTACTGCTGGAGCTCTCTCTAGGTCAGGCTTGCCTCCTAGTTTGAAGCCTGCCAGGAGTGTGCCATGTGCTGATGAGATGAAGCACCTCTGCCACTGCCCAGCCAGCCTTCTCTCCCACCTCCCCCCACCATGTTTCACACGCCCTCCCTCCCCACCTCACACTGCTCCACCCACCTCATTCACAGCCTCAGAAAAGCAGCAAGTAGGAAGGCAGCACATGCAGCAGAGCAGCGCAGCTACATCCACCTCTCTCCCCCAGATGCCTATGACGCCCCTGGAGGCTAGCCACACCTCCCTAGGGAGGCCCGACGCACAGATTGAATACCTCAGGCATATACCATACCCTGCAGACTAGCTGGGGACCAGGCCACTAGAAAAAGCAATTACATTTTTTTTATTTACCTCCTTGCTAAGTCACCTATGGGACTCCTCAAAGCTATGCCAGTTGTTTTGCTGGTGTAGCCTTGAGGAGCTTTCTGTGGGCATGTCCAGGCTGGGATGGGGTTTTCAGCTATGGAAAGGAAGAGTTCCCTCTAATTTTTGCTGCCAGTGCATGCAGCCCTACCATGGCTATATGATGGCATGTATAGAGCATTGGCGCTGACATCACCATTATCACGGACTTCCAGTAAGCCAAGCTCTGAACTGAGCAGGGCACAGTTTACAGCTGCACAGCTGTGCAGCCATACAGCTCAGCGGAAACAGTGCTGGGGGGGCCACTTCAATCGAAATCCACCCTGCCCCAAATGCCTGACAGAATGCACCTCACCACCAGAAAAACCGTATCAGTGGCTGGACTGCAGGGTGCTGTCAGCAGTATAGGGTCCTCTGGGATTGCACCAGTGGCAGCGCTCCACAGACCAGCAGACAGGCTGCCAGGCAGCATACTGCTCAGACAGGATTGGGCCATAAATTATTCTAAGACAACTGCACCTCTTTTTTTGTTTGTTTACATGTTGTAATAAAGATATCCCTTAGTTCCTGGAAGCATTACCTCCCAAAAGGCCAAACGTTGTCTGTGTTTTGCTAGCAAGCCACCAGTTTCAGAAAACTCTGATTTGCTGGGATTTTTTAACGCAGTGAGTTTCTTGTGCGTAGTCTCCTAAGTGAATGCACTGGTTGTTTCTGGCATGCTTTAAGCCTCCATGCATTTTTAATGATTTTCAAGGCCGGAAAAAATTCCTTGCTTTGGTTTCCCCCCCCCCCTTTCTTTAAAAGACCAAAAAAAAACCCACAAAAAAACCCCAAAATAAATTAAATGACTTAATAGACATCAAGTGAAATTGTTGGTTTGTGGTGACGGTTTTATAATTCCAGGTTGGAGGTTTTTTTCCTATTTAATTATGCACAATAACCCTTGTGGTCTATAATGTAATAACAAAAAGCAGGCACCAATCTTGGCATGAGCCAGTCAGTTATTAGAAGGGGAACCAGGACAGTACTTTAGGTTTGAAATAAAATATTTGCAACTTATGCGAAGACTGTTCTGTTAGAATTGCACAGAAAACTTCCTTTAAAATACTGACCTGCTTTATGCTCAGTTGTATTCCATATTAAAAAAGATCACTAGGACCATGGGCTCCATTTATATATCAGCGCTATTATTACTATTAAGAATCGTTATATACTTTTCCACAGAAAGGTTCACGAAGTGGTTTACACAGCTGAATAAATGGTCCCCTGTCCCCAAAGAGCTCACAATCTGAAAATGAGATGCAGAAGAAACACCAACAAACAGCCAGTGGGAGTGAAGAGGAACAGGCCCACCATTTTCTAATTTTCTTGGGCCATTCCACACGCTTCATTTATGGAGTCAAACAACTTTGCCCTTCTTCTCTTCCTTATACTTGCAAGTGCCTCCTGGAACACCTGTGAATGCCTCCTCACTCGCTTTCTTTGAACCCTTCCTTAAAACACACCTTTTCTGTGAAGGCTTTGGCACCACACCTTACTCCCCATTCTTTACTGTAAGAAAACGAATGGACGTGCAACTGAAACGTAACTTCTGCTTCCCAGCTAATACAATAAACAATCTTTGACTTTGACTTTGAACTTCTGCTTCCCTCTGATACCCCTGCCAGCATCCCCTGCCTGAGGACCTGTCTTTCAATTCTATGTAGAGTGCCTAGTAGTAGTAGTAATAGTAGTAGTAGTAGTAGTAGTAGTAGTAGTAGTAATTTAAATCAGTGATATGAATGTATTTATTGTTTTCAATTTTCACACAGTCATGTTGTTTTTGACTGGATTGTGTATATATCCATCTATCGATTCCTTCCCAAGAGCCTAGGATAGGCAGCTATTTTTGTTTTTATATTGTTATGTTACAAATATTGCTGTAGTTTACACGCTGTTCCTAGTAAGGCGGCCTTTTGTAATTGATTGATAGTGCTTGTGCTCATCCTGATGGTGTCAAAGTGCTTTTCCAGGTGTTTTGGGATAGCACCCAAGGCCCCTATGACTATTAGGATTACTCTAGCTTTCGTGTGCCACAGTCTTTCCATTTCTATTTGTAGATCTTTATACTTGGTGATTTTCTCCAGTTCTTTATCTTCTATTCTACTGTCAGCAGGTACTGCAATGTCTACTATCCAGACTTTCTTATCCTTCTTATCAACAATGGTTATGCCTGGTGTGTTGTGTGGCAGATGTTTTCAGTTTGTATTCTAAAATCCCAGAGCACTTTGACTTCTTCATTCTCTACCACTTTATGATGATGATGATGATGATGATTATAAGCAACAACAACATTCGTATCACTAATTTAAAAATAGATGTGTATTTTGTATTTTGTGACACATAGCAATGCATGTGTGGTGCTTTTCACCACCTTCCTGTCCAACACCACATCTGATCCAAGAGGAACACTCTTTATTTCTAGAAGCTGCCAGGAAACATCACTTCTTCATGTTCCCACAATAACCACAATAATAACTCAATCAGTCTGCTGCTGATTCACCAACCTAAAGTCCTAAGGGTAAAAGTGATTCCTTGACGAATGTTGTTTGTTATGAATATTGACTTATTAATAAATCTAAGTAATAAGTTATTACTTAGATAAGAATATCCCCTAGATGTCAGATTTCTGATCAGCTGCTGTTATTTCCTTGATATCAGAATGACTATGGCGGGCAAGTTGTCAGCATTCCCTCCCTTAAACTTGGAATAATGCCCACAGGGAAAAGGCATGGAGAATTTTCTAGTGTCAGCAATAACTGAAACCTCAGAGGCTACAATTCTGAAAAAAAAATCATATGTATGATCTACATGTGTGAGTAATCTCATGGATTTCCCCTAGAACTATCCACATGTTTAAAATTTAATATTGGCAGGTTCAAAAATGAAATCTGCCCAGGGAAAATTCCAATTCTATTCCAAATAATGTTAGAAAATCAGCATTTTACTGTATTACAGGATGCTTATATATGAAGTTTCCTTATACTGAGTCAGACTGTAGGTCCATCTAGAATATTACTGTTTATATGATTCGTAGTGGTTCTACGGGCTTTCCCAGCCTGATCTGAAGATGCCAGGAATTGAACCAGGACATTTCTACGTGCAAAGAATGTGTTTTACTACTGAGCTGTGGTCTCTCTCATGTTTGGGAGCCTAGTTACTAAAAATATGAGATGAGAGCTGGGACCTCCATTGATGGCTTAGGGGCAGCACCATTATGCTCACGATAGCCCTGAAATAGCCCAGTATCAGGATGCAGTGTACTTGAGACTGCCCACTTGGTATTCTTATTTGTCGTCTGGTGCAAGGCAGTGTATCTGCAGTGGCAGTCAAAGCCTTAGGATGAGGTGCTTAAGAAAGAATGTTAACCACCGATATAACTCGAACGTAAAGGACTCCAGTTACAATCGGATGCACTATCCTATTTGTGTCAGTGCTGGCACTGAGACACAACAGACCGGGTGAGCATAGGAAGGCTTACTACTATGGGTGGCCTCATAGAAGTACCTCAAATTAATTATTCTTTCATTTGGGTAAACCAAATACAGCTTATTACATTTGTAGAGGCAATATATAGCAATAAGGAGGGTATAGGCTAGAGCCACCGCTGACCATGGTGTGGGAGGAGGCCACCTTTGTTAACCCCTACTGTGAGGAGTGATGATCCATAAAGTCCTCACATCATACTGCCATCAGGCTAAAGTACATGAACGTGAAATCACTGTACAGTGTTTCCCAGTTTATGCTTGTTCCCAATTCCCTCTTGTCGTAGATCTATCTATCTATCTATCTATCTATCTATCTATCTATCTATCTATCTATCTATCTATCTATCTATCTATCTATCTATCTATCTATCTATCTATCTATCTATCACTGATTGTGAATTGGAACTTTTATCCTGATTCAGAGCCCAATCCTACTGTCTCAAATGTGCCATAAGGCACGTTTGCGAGGCTTACTCCTGAGTGAACGCCCGTGCTAACCCAGCCCTGCCAGGTGGGTACCTGGCCTCCACTACTCGGTGGTCGCATGGACCACCAAGCCATGGTAAGGTAAGTGGGTATGGGGGGAGGTGGAGAGGAGACTTTCCAGAGAGGGAGGCGGGAAAGGGCAGGGAGGAGGCATGCCAGGGGGATGGATTGGGGAGGGAGGGAGGCGGGTCCAGTGAAGCTCCGCTCCACCAGATTCAGAGCATTTGTGCAGGGCTCGGCACCCACACGAATGCTCTTCCCTCCCCTTCCCAAAAGGTCAACTTCCCAAAAGGTCATTGTGGGGCTACTTCCCTTACCCAGGAGAAGGGTAAAGCCTGCGGCTACAAAAAGCCATTTTTGGTGCTGCCACAGCCACATGCCACAGGAGTGAACATAAGAACATAAGAACAGCCCCACTGGATCAGGCCATAGGCCCATCTAGTCCAGCTTCCTGTATCTCACAGCGGCCCACCAAATGCCCCAGGGAGCACACCAGATAACAAGAGACCTCATCCTGGTGCCCTCCCTTGCATCTGGCCTTCTGACATAACCCATTTCTAAAATCAGGAGGTTGCGCATACACATCATGGCTTGTACCCCATAATAGATTTTTCCTCCAGAAACTTGTCCAATCCCCTTTTATAGGCGTCTAGGCTAGACGCCAGCACCACATCCTGTGGCAAGGAGTTCCACAGACCGACCACACGCTGAGTAAAGAAATATTTTCTTTTGTCTGTCCTAACCCGCCCAACACTCAATTTTAGTGGATGTCCCCTGGTTCTGTTATTACGTGAGAGTGTAAAGAGCATCTCCCTATCCACTCTGTCCATCCCCTGCATAATTTTGTATGTCTCAATCATGTCCCCCCTCAAGCATCTCTTTTCTAGGCTGAAGAGGCCCAAACGCCGTAGCCTTTCCTCATAAGGAAGGTGCCCCAGCCCCGTAATCATCTTAGTCGCTCTCTTTTGCACCTTTTCCATTTCCACTATGTCTTTTTTGAGAAGCGGCGACCAGAACTGGACACAATACTCCAGGTGTGGCCTTACCATAGATTTGTACAACGGCATTATAATACTAGCCGTTTTGTTCTCAATACCCTTCCTAATGATCCCAAGCATAGAATTGGCCTTCTTCACTGCTGCCGCACATTGGGTCGACACTTTCATCGACCTGTCCACCACCACCCCAAGATCTCTCTCCTGATCTGTCACAGACAGCTCAGAACCCATCAGCCTATATCTAAAGTTTTGATTTTTTGCCCCAATGTGCATGACTTTACACTTACTGACATTGAAGCGCATCTGCCATTTTGCTGCCCATTCTGCCAGTCTGGAGAGATCCTTCTGGAGCTCCTCACAATCACTTCTGGTCTTTACCACTCGGAAAAGTTTGGTGTCGTCTGCAAACTTAGCCACTTCACTGCTCAACCCCGTCTCCAGGTCATTTATGAAGAGGTTGAAAAGCACTGGTCCCAGGACAGATCCTTGGGGCACACCGCTTTTCACCTCTCTCCATTGTGAAAATTGCCCATTGACACCCACTCTCTGCTTCCTGGCCTCCAACCAGTTCTCAATCCACGAGAGGACCTGTCCTCTAATTCCCTGACTGTGGAGTTTTTTCAGTAGCCTTTGGTGAGGGACCAAAGTGCAGGATTGGGCTACATTTGCCTCTCAGCTGATTGTTTTTATTATCTTTTGCTTCTGATTACTTGGGATTTGCTTTATTTTCTAGACTTGAGGTATATATTTGGTCATCCTTTTTCTGAGCCGTGCGAACAGAACTGGTTCGTTTTACATAGGCATGATTTTGTAATGGAATGGACTTGCTCTCAACAAACAATTGACTTAGCAAACCCTCAAGAAAATTTTAAAAAGCTTGTTCCTTAATT
Source organism: Tiliqua scincoides (assembly GCF_035046505.1). Taxonomy (NCBI): domain Eukaryota; kingdom Metazoa; phylum Chordata; class Lepidosauria; order Squamata; family Scincidae; genus Tiliqua; species Tiliqua scincoides. The sequence goes on from NC_089822.1 coordinate 198,489,490, forward strand.
TCAATTTTCCTTAATTTCCATTTCCATGATTCTAAAGTCACCGCTGCCAGTGGTCTTTAAGACTTTTTTTTCTTAAGCAGCCATAATGTGTCAACGTACATTTATTAGCTGTAGACAGTTAGTAGGAATTCTTCTTCATAGTTTTAAATATTGCTTTTTATAAAGCAATAAAGAAGTTTATTACTGAGATTCAGTTTCTCCACTGGGCATCAAATATCTTTCATATATTACTCAAAAATACCATTAGCAGAAAAACTTGTGCCAGAAAAAATATTCATGCATATAAAGTGACAGAGTTGCTTTTTTATAAAAAGAAAAATAAAACAAAACACTTCTTTCTGTGGATGTGATTTCTTTTGTTCCCATTTTGTGCCAGAAAAATATGTTGGATACAATGGGAAAACTAACCTTTTCACTTTGTGTTTCCAAAGCACAAATGATTTACAATTCTTCTGAAATGGCAAACAATCAAGGGCTTGTTTATTAAAAATTAAAATTTCAGTGACCCAAAAGTTGAAGAAAAGGCCAGTAATTTATCAAATATACACACATTTTCTCAAAATGATTTTTAACTGTTATTTTCCAGTGTCAAAAACAAAAATGAACAGTTAAGATATGCTGTAGAATGCTTTTCTCCTCAACATGCTTGAGGAGAAGTACAAGCCGATCTCTAAGGCTAGTTTGATGCAGTGTTATTGAAACTTACACAGCCCTTTGCAGTATAACTGGAGAAGGGTCCCCAAAGGTATCTACAAACCGGCCTTACAGACAAGGCCTCCTCTCCATTCCTTTTTTTTAATCTCTCCAATGGGGTTTACAGTCCAATCTGAACCAGTGCCAGAACTGGCCAACCTGGCTAACAACACTACAGCTTAAGGATAGTCCGGCATTCTTGAAACAAGCTTCTCACCAACAGCCAAGCAGGTGAGGAGTCAAAAAATTCTTACCTCAGACAAATGATTTCCCTTAAAATGTGTGAAAGGGTCTATCCATTTTGCTTTAACTCTTACTTTTGTGTAAATCTAGTGTGTGAGTAGTTTTTGAGTTTTGAGTTTATATATATATGGGGGGGGAGGCGAGGACAGGGCAGGGAGGAGGCTTGCCGGGGGGGGGGGGGAAGTGAGACAGAAGGAGGTGTAACTGGAGGAGCTCTGCTCCTCCATATCCAGAGCCTCCATGTCAGGCCACAGGCCTGACATGGAAGCTCTTGATTCTACAGCAGCCAAAGGGTTGCCGCAGAATCAAGTAGCCCCATTGCAGGGCCACTTGCCTTACCCAGGGGAAGGGAACAAAAGTCCCCTTCCCCCGAGGAGCCAGCAGCGGCTTTTCTATTGCACACAGGATGCCATGGCAGCTGTTTTGGTGCCACGGCAGTCCCGGTGCAACAGGCAGCTCAGTCTTCTGTTGGGTTCATTGAAGTCCCCTCTCCCTACGCACCTGCAATCCTATCCTGCCAACAGCACATCCAACTTCTTTCCCTTCTTTTCAGGAAACTAAAATTTGGGGCATATTCATTTTTCAGCAGCCTGAACAGCAGGCTTGCAATCTTCAGCCCACACATCCTTCTTGTGCCATTGGGAAAAAGAGTGCAAATCAAACAAAATTACTTTACTTTTTACATCAAAATGCCACTCAAGCTAGAACGATGTTGCATTTTAATAAACATGCTGCAGGATATGTCAGTGTGCTCCAATGACAGGATGTGGAAAGTATGTGAGGTGTTTCTTTTTTTTTTAACTCTTCGACACACCCATGGTAAATAATTGCAAGTGTACCTAACATTTTACTTGCATTTTTTTCCCAGTGTGATATTAAAAGGCACATTAATAAGTCCATTATGATTTTAGACTGGGCAGCTTGGTGAACTGGTGAGTCTGCTGTGGCCCACAGTGCAGTGAGAAGAGCACAGACACATGCAGCACAGACACTGAACCTTCCTGTACCCAAGGGTATCTCTTGGGCAACTTGGAGCTGTCCAAAAAAGATAGTGAATGCTTTCCCCAAGAAGGGGAACATTGAAAAAAGGGAGTGCCTTCCCTTGTTCCACTGCTTGACTGGAGGGAGAGTGCCATTAGTATAGGGGGTGACCCATTACTTCCATGCTGCAACATGTAAACAGGCTTCTAGAAGAGTGATCTGGAAAGCCACCTGCCCTCTCTTATCCCACTTGTCTGTACCTGTGCATGCCCTTTATAGTAGTACCCCCAAGCAATCTGTCAGGAAACACAGAGCAGTACCTCTGCTCTGGTCAGAAAGAAATATGCAAGTAATTTTTTTTTAATTGCAAGGGTTTATTGAGAAAGATAAGTACAAAAAGGGAAATCGGCAAAGACTAAATAGCAAAAGAGGCACCTGAGATGAGAAGCAAATGAAAATGATAAAATCAAGCATGACTACATAGTAATAAACCCTACCTGGAATTAGTTACTTAGGCTGCAATCATATGTACATGTTCCTAAGCCCCACTGATGACAATGGGAATTACTTCTGAATAGACAAGCATCGCATTGTGCTCTTAGCCGCAGTTCCCTTGTTCACCTCCAGGAACTGGAGAGACTGTCAGCAGCATACAGGTAACTTTTGCAAGTGCTGGAACAAAATGCATGTCAGTTCAACACAGCTAACTCTTTTAATGGGTTTTTGTGGAGTTGAGATTTTACCCTTTCAATTAGCTGATTCAAAGGTTGGAAAATCTGAATTAAACTTTACCAAGGTCAGGTGGATAGAGTTGACCAATGGGCAGGCATTGGCAAAACCACCCAAGCCTATGTGCATAGATGGAGCACATAGGGAGCAAAAGTGGGCCCCTAGCAGCTGCCCACTGATGCCAACACCTGATGCTGGACCTGAGTAGCTTAAATTAAACTTTGATAATGGGTGATATAGAGCTGGTTCATATTGGATGTTCAAACATTTGTATATGAGGATCACAGTGACAAAATTTTTCATATCACCAAATGTCAGATCAAACACATTACTTTTCAATGGAGACAGTTCACTCATTCAGGTGACAGTCTTACAAATGTTTATTTTTCACATTTTTTTATACCATCCTTCCTACAAGGAGCTCAGGGTGGCGTACATGGTTCCTTCATTTCTTTTGACCTCACAACAACCCTGTGAGGTAGGTGAAGCTGAGACAGCCAAGGTCACCCAAGAAGTATCATGGGCTTGGTTAATCAAGTGATGAAACGTGAGTTTATGCACATGATTGTGGTAATCAACACATAGAGTATTGCCTGAACTGAGTAATGAAACTATGAGAGGACAACAAATGGTCCACAACATGGAAAATGATCTCCCCCCTCCCCCCAGCTGCAACTTCTTAGTTCCATTGCCACTGTACAAGTGGATAATTTTTGGAGAGCTGAAACACAGTAGCTGGCCGCCAACCTCAGTTGGATACTCTGTAAGGAAGAGAAGCCTTCAAAAGTACCTAAGAACATAAGAACAGCCCTGCTGGATCAGGCCATAGGCCCATCTAGTCCAGCTTCCTGTATCTCACAGCAGCCCACCAGATGCCCAGGGAGCACACCAGATAACAAGAGACCTCATCCTGGTGCCCTCCCTTGGATCTGACATAGCCCATTTCTAAAATCAGGAGGTTGCACATGCACATCATGGCTTTTAACCTGTAATGGATTTTTCCTCCAGAAACTTGTCCAATCCCCTTTTAAAGGCATCCAGGCCAGACGCCATCACCACATCCTGCAGCAACGAGTTCCACAGACCTACCACACGCTGAGTAAAGAAATATTTTCTTTTGTCTGTCTTAACCCGCCCAACACTCAATTTTAGTGGATGTCCCCTGGTTCTGGTATTATGTGAGAGTGTAAAGAGCATCTCCCTATCCACTCTGTCCATTCCCTGCATAATTTTGTATGTCTCAATCATGTCCCCCCTCAAGCGTCTCTTTTCTAGGCTGAAGAGGCCCAAACGCCATAGCCTTTCCTCATAAGGAAGGTGCCCCAGCCCAGTAACCATCTTAGTCACTCTCTTTTGCACCTTTTGCATTTCCACTATGTCTTTTTTGAGATGCGGCGACCAGAACTGGACACAATACTCCAGGTGTGGCCTTACCATAGATTTGTACAACAGCGTTATATTAGCCATTTTGTTTTCAATACCTTTTCTAATAATCCCAAGCATAGAATTGGCCTTCTTCACTGCTGCTGCACACCAAAGAGCTTTCATGATTTGCAAGTGGAACTAGGAATTACACTATATATAACTTATCTGTTGGATAAAAGTAATAAAGCTCCACACCTGAAGTAATCTATTTCAAAAGTTTTCATGCCAACTGTAACTTCGAAATCATTTTTCTTGACTTCAAAGTTGCAATGGATTCCCCAGTGCAATGGCAGAAAGTGTTTTATGTTCAGATTGTTACCTAGACACATGGTTGCTGTCTTACTGCCTGAGTTCAAAACAGGAAACATTGGCAATGAGTGTGGGACACTGGAAAGAAATCGCCACTGTGCTGATATATCCTCCTTACTGAAGAGATTATGAAAAGCCATAAAAGCATCAGCTTCTGCAGAACTGTTCTGCAACCATACATGCCAAACAGCTCAGCACTCTGCCTTTGCCACTAGGAAGGCTTGCCTTCCGCTTCCCACCTGTATAGTAAATAGAACGTCTCTCACCTGCCTGTCAGGTGGCCTGGCTTTCACCGACATTCCCTGGCATTAACACAGCTTTAATCCTGTCCCCAATGGCTTGCTTTTCTCCAGGAAGTTCAAAGGCTTTGCTTGTAACCCGCAAGCCATCTCTGCCTAGACTGCTGATGCCAGTTTGTGAACCAGCCATAGTCATCCTAGAATGGCACTAGGAAGCTTTCATCAAGCTGTCCCACAGTGTGATGATCTATTCTTTCTTTCATTGCTCTTTCAGCAGCAGCACATCTGCCATGAAGCAGCATTCAGACTGGATTCACCATTAGCACAGCTAAACTGGAGCCGCTGACACCATGCATCATTTATGTTCAGGAACTCTCAATCTATGAACTATCTGACAATTTTGAACATCCAAAAAAAAGTGGGGGACAAGAGTGAAGTACAGACTTTCTCTGACCAGCAGTGCTCCACCCCGTGTTGCTAAAGAGGTCTGCTCTTTTTTCCTGGGAAGGCTTTTCTGCAGCATTGAGAGAGGCCAATATTTATGGAGAGAAGAAAAAGTTCAAGAAGAGAGCTCATCTTTAAAAGTGTGTGCTTCCCAAAAGAACCACTGCCTCCAATCTTGCAGTGAGTGGATGAGGGTGAGATGTGGGAAATCTGGGTTCAAATCTTTGCTCAGTTAGTAGGCCCACTAGGGAGGTTGTAGGGTTTTTCAGAAAGCTGACTTCATTGGAGAATGTTTGAGGTCGAAAAGTAATAATTAAAACAGTAGCTGAAGTAGGATTATTGCCTCATATTTACATTGGGTTCATTTAAAATTTCTCATGGTATTCAGTATTTTCTGCTATTCATAGCTATCCTGCAAAGGAGATACGTATTTAGTTAGTGCAGCTTGCCTTATCTCAGTGCTATCTTGACATGAAAATGAATTGGGCAAGGAATTATAACCAGGAAATTACAACTCCATGCACCCTTGGAATTGTTGTTTTTCAGCATGCTCAAGGACGTGGGAGGCCTACCACATCTGTCCCATGTTTACTACCAATTCCCCCTTTTTACAAAGATAAGCTTGCTTGGGAGGAAGAGGGCCCCAGCTTTCCCAAGTTTCCTTGGAAAGTCCCTAAGAATTTCCAGAGAATTTCCAAGGAAGCTCAGAAAAAAAAACCCATCATGAGCACACCCATCACAAATGAAGAATTTTAACACTTGTATGGCTCTGTTTGCCACTTATAGGCTGCAATCCTATGCACACTTTCCTGAGAGCAAGCCCCACTGAAGACAATGAGACTTATTTATGAGTAGACAAGCATAGTATTGTGCATTTAGGGTGCAATCCTAACCCCTTATGTCAGTGCTTTCCAGCACTGGCATAGCGGTGCCAATGGGACGTGTGCTGCATCTTGCAATTGGGTGTAACTCACGGAGGCCTCCTCGAAGTAAGGGAATGTTTGTTCCCTTACCTTAGAGCTGCACTGCCCTTATGTCAGTGCTAGAAAGCACTGCCATAAGGGGTTAGGATTGCGCCCTTAATTTTTAGCTGCTTATTTTACCTCAGAATGCCAGATGCAAGAGATGGAACCAGGATGCAGGTCTTTTGTGGTCTTGTGTGCTTCCTGAGGCATCTGGTGGGCCACTGTGAGTTACAGGAAGCTGGACTAGATGGGCCTTTGGCCTGATTCAGCAGGGCTCTTTTTATGTTCTTATGTTAAGGCACATCTGTCAAGCAATGAACTTTGCTAAGCAAAAGCTAGACATAGTGGCAATGATGATTCATAGAGAGAGCCAACACAAGGAATTTTGAAATATTCATTCTCAAAACATTACCAAGTCAATATACTCTTTTTCCCAAGATTTTTTTTATATTAGTTCTTTTCTTTCCAGCACATAAATTCTTCATACTGCTTTAAATACACTCTTTTGAACACTGAAAACTACTCAGAATTCCTGTGATGAAGTACATATGGGCTAGTAAGTACCATAGAAAGTTATGTGTTTATGATGACCAGATACAAAGAAATGGAAGACTTCCCAGGATACTGAAGAGGGGGTTACTATAGCTCTGTTTTGTGCTATATTTCCTGTGAAAAAAATGCTCTTGAATGCGAAATATGTGTTAATGCTACCCCCTCCTGGTCCTCTGTGCTTCTTGCCTCTGTCACAGAAATGGGCAGCAGTGGGGAACACATTGGTGCAGAACTAAGGAGGATCCCAGTAGAATGTGCACAAGTGTTTGTGCACCTTCACTTATAAGGGAGTAGTAGTGCGAAGACGTACACCTGCCCGTGCCCGTGGGGCTCCCTGCTCCACCATCTTATTAGATATTGGACATTAGATCTTGGATCAGGGCCTCAGCTCTGATCTGACTTCTTTGTTCAGTAAATGTGACAATCATGTGCTCTGAAAACCTAACAAAATGCTGGAGTGGCCTGTGCTCTCATGAGGAGTGGCTGCCTCTGATTTCACATTGTTTATTCAATGGTGGGAGAAATGTCCTTCAGTTATGGGAGATTATTTTCTACTAAATGAAAAAAGTGACTGACTTTGCTGCACACATGGAAGTTTTAATCATTACTCCCTCGCAGCCCTGGAAGAATTTTTTTCTCCCTAAACATGGAAACAAGGTCTACAGTTCTTGTTAAGTGGGTCAAATTTCAAGAAAGTCAGGAAAACATCTTGAAAACAGCAAAAATGTAATTTACAAAGAAAACAATCCAGGCATTACTGCCAAAGTGTTTTCCAACAGGAAGGAAGAAAGAATTTCATTTTTCCACACACACACAGAATGAATGTGCTGTACATTAAGTTTGCAATCTCTAGAGCACAAGAAATATCCACTGGCCCAACAGTGTTTAATGCAATGAAATCAGTGTGTGATGTAGAGAAATGTCTCACCTTTGTTATAATCCTTGATTATTCATCAGTGGCATCACTAGGGTTCATGTCACCCGGTGTGGGATGCCAGCATGTCATCCCCCATGCAGTGGGCAGAGCAACACCCCAGGTGGTGGGCATGGTGATGTACCATCACTCCACCCCCACTGCTTTTTTTGGCTGTACCTTTTGATAGAACAAAGAATTCTGCATGAAATTACGCATTGATTGATATATAACATGATGGTATTATTCTTCCAAATTGTGATTTTAGTGATTTTGGTCACTAGTGGTGTCATGTCACCCCCGGGTGTCAACTTACTAACACCTTATTGCAGCAGTTCTCAAACTTTTAGCACTGGAACCTACTTTTTACATTGACAATCTGTCCAAGACCCACCAGAAGTGATATCATGGTGGAAGTGACATCATCAAATTAAAATAAATCAGTATACATAATTAAAGTAAAACAAATAATTAAATAAGCAGAAGCCAGCCCTGTTCCACCAAGTGAATTTACTCTGTAGCCTGCCTGCAATAACACTTCCCCCCCTCCAAAATCAGTAAGGTTTTCAGCCCTAGCCAGTGCCCAGTTCAATTTAAGAACTTCTGTTTAAACCAGATCACTGTCAGGATCCACCTGGCTTTGCATGTCTGTTCTCTGGTTTTTTGGACATAACTTTTGATAGAAAGGAGATATTTTACTCTGGTTTTGCACTGCATTCTACTGGAAAGTCTGCATCCAACAGTATATAACATGACGGTATTACTCCTAACCACCACGATTTTAGCATGTCACCCCCCCAGTGCGCGTCACCCCACCTGTGTGCGTCACCCAGTGCGGCCCACAGTCCCCACACCTCCTAGCAATGCCACTGTTATTCATGCTGATTATTCTATGAAGTTATTGCTACTGCTGGAAATTGGTGGAAGGGGGCATTCTTAGTTTTGTCACTCCCTCATTTACTGTAGGATAGCACAGAATTCAGAAGCTGATATAAAGTGCTGCCTAAGAGACTGTGCTATGACTCTGGACTTACCTGGTTCAAATTTCTTCTTTGTCATGAACTCAGTAGGCGGTCTTCAATAAACTACTCAACCTCCCTTGCCTAGCTACAAACAAAGGATAATATTCACCTTAAAGTGTTGCCATAAGGACAACATTAAGATAATGCATGTGAAGCACTATATAAATGTTTAGTATTATTGCAACTCAGTACTGGCAAGAGGGAACTCAGATCATTAGAGGTACTAGGATATTTACATCCTGGACGATTGTGTCCTGATCAAATACATCCTGGTTATTTTCATCCCTGGACATTCATGTCTGGGGTATTCTTTTGCCCTGGTCATTTGCATCCCACCGCAGGTCATCTGCAGCCTGCGAAGTGCGCAGGATGCAGTGGCAGCCATTTTCAGTGCCGCTGCAGCCCCATGCGCTGGGCAGCTCAGGATTGGGCTGTTTGTCACTAGTGGTGACAAACCCACCCCAAGGTGACCTTACTAACACCTTATTGGTTCCATGCTGTGCAATAATAACATCGCATTGGCTCTTTGAACAATCAAAGGGGGGGTGACGCACATTAGTGACTAAAATCACTTAAATCACGGTTTGTAGGAATAATACCACACACCCCACACCTCCCTTGCAATGCCACTGATCCTACCTTTGTGTTTTAAAATTAAATAAAAAGCACATCTAATGAGTAAATATGAGCAGCAACTGTTACCTTGCACAAGCCCAATCTCATCTGAGCTTGGAAGCTAAGCAGGGTCAGGCCTGGTTAGTACTTGGATGGGAGACCGCCTGGGAATACCGGGTGCTGTAGGCTTATACCATAGTCTTTCGAGATTGAAGGTTGCCAACCAAAAAAAAAATGTAAATATGCATATATTGGGACACAGATGTTCAGGATGCAAAAAGAATTGATGCAAATGTCCAAAACTGGAACACATTTGACCAGGACACAGTGATCCTGTCACTGAATGAAGAAGCTCCTTCATTCATGTGGTCCCTGTAGTAAATAAAGCCAGAAGTCTCACACTTCTGAGTTTGTGAAGAACATGCAACAGAACATGGTAGTGGGCTCCCCACCCCCCCACCCCCGTTGTTGCTTCCTTGATGGTGGTGGCTACAGCCTGTAAGAAGAGAGAAATGAGTGGCTACTGCTTGATCCTGAATTTTATTCCAGGGCTGCATCCATTTGTGGTCAAATCATGGCACAGAATAAGATGGCCCAGCCCAAGGAAGCTTCACAACAGTGGACATCTGAATCGGTGGGTTTACATTCATGCCTGACTGCAGCTCCAGTCTTGAGCTGAAAATGGACAAAAGTCATCACCTGCTGCTGAATAAACTGAGCGAGTGACAAAACAATCAAACTACCAGCTTGAATAAAGATTGACTCAACCCACATCAACCTGTGAGCTAATGTGAATTGGCCGACACATCGCTCCAGTCAATCCCATGCTCCATCTCTGTGCATTTCTGAGCACAGAGCTCTTGTTTCAACCATGCTGAAGAAATGGAAATCTGAAATCATGTGGGAAGAAATGAGCAAACCTTGGGTCATTGTTTAATTTGCTAAAAGAACAACCCCACCTAAGATTCCTTCTGCCATCTGCCAATGATGACAAAACAGCCAAAGATAAAGACAAATATGCTTCAGAGATGGAGCACAGCTGTTGTAGAAGCTGCAAAAAAAAAAAAAAAAAAAATCTAAGAGACCCACATTAATAATAATAGCAATATGCTTGCTATACACTCGGTTTAGGGCTACCGAGTCCAGCATTTCACAACTGCTTCTTTGCTGGCTTTGTCCTTGAAAATACCTAGCAACAATAATATATTATCCTGTTAAAGCCTCTTACATGCAAGGGTATCAAGGCAGTTTGCAATCACTACCGGATTAAGTTGCACGCTGCTCAGATGCAGGGATATAGAAACCAAACAACCAAAAAAGGAAGGTCATGTTAGGGGGCTTTTCGTGTCCTTTCTCCAGCACTCATTCCATCTCCTCATCAGTTAATTCCTAATCTGCTCTCTGTCCTCCTATTTCAGCACTGTGGAGCCACATGAAGTACTTATTTAGGGCACCCGAGCCAAATACTTGATGATGATGATGATGATCCAAGGGTGTAACCATACACATCGTTGTTGGGTGCAGCCCTCTTTCCCATGGTTTACAAATACTTTATGAGCAGATTTGTCTTTGTTGGCATGTCAGGAGTGAATTCTTACCTAAGCACATTTCAGAGCTACAGCAAGGAAGCAGTTGGACTGGAGAATAATGAATGCTGCTGGAATGCAGAGCTGTGCAGTGTCACTACAGCGATATCTGCATTTCTATACTTGGATGCTTAGACAAAAACACAAGACACAAGGACCTGCCTCTGTGCACCACACTGGCCCTGTTGTTTCCTGCTATTCTTCAAAGCCCCATAACATTTCTTCCACTAGAGCAAGTATTGTTTTCTGTGATGCCTGCTACTGCTAAATGCCACTAGCATCATACAGAGCTTCTTGCATATTCACAGTAGTAGATCAACAAATATGGCTGTTCCCATTATCCACAATGCACAAAGGTGGTTGGGGTGTTATTCCAAGCTAACCATTGGACCGTTGGCCAAAAATTCCTTGTTTACAATAATGCACATGTTGTTATTTCTTGAATTGAGTGAGAGTACACATTCCTACTCTGATATGCAATGAGAATGATTGGGGTTAGCGCAACTAGAGATACTGTCCAGTGCCACTGCCCTGAGTCTACTGCTGCTACTTCTGCTGTAGCAGAAGTGAAAGAAAGAAAATGTGAAGAAAATGAGATAGGAGTGCCAATGATAAGTTCACTGTACATGATGTGCCTTTCTGCAGAGGCTTCCAATCGCCTGCACTGACCATTGTCAGTTCAAACCAGTGCTGAAGGATGGTGTCTACTCGGAGTCAGGATGGGCGAGTCCTTCTTTTGTATCATTCCTTCTGACACAGCCCCCCTCATTAGATCTCACTTGCTTTTAAAATGTATGCCTAAACTAGGAGGCCTAAAATGCCCTCTATGTGCAGGGTGCACTAATGACCAAGTGAATATCACAATGATCTTTTCATAATCCTGAATGAAAGCAATAGAATACCAATTTAAATCACAAAGAAAGAAAAAAACAGCAAATCCATCATGATTAATCTTGCTGTCAGTTTAATATTGGGGACATTACCTCACTCAACACTAATAGAAAGGAGCTGCCAAAAATGATGATGTCATCATCAGCAGGCACATCTGACCGTAGCTGCTGATTGCTAGAGCTAAGTACAAGTTAATAAATCCCCTGGTACCTGGATATGCGGTGGAGTTTTATTACAATGCAGGCAGTCCATGATGCTGCTTTAATTAAAGGGCCTAGAAGGTGGAGGAAATAAAGCCAGACAACTTTTTCCTGTTTAGTGAAACTGTAAAATATAATTCTCCCAATCCATTTCAGATCAGCATCCTTCAGCTGTCATGAAAAAAATCCTTTTTAAAAAATTTTTTGTATTTTACCACCAGGCTTGTTGTAACAAAAATGTCTTCTGCCAGAACTTCCACATGTGAGTCCATGCTCCAAAACCCTTGAAAAAAGATCTTAAACTTATGCTTGAATGTTACAGATTTTCACCCTTGAACTAAAATTGAGGCATTGCCTGCCTGCCTCCTTGGGAAAATGTTACTGTGTCAGTTTCAAATGAGGCATCATCATTCGGGACTGATTGACACCATTGCAAATTGTGTTTGTTTTCAATGTGGGCTGAAGCTTTCCTTCAGCCTAGATTCACTTCGAACATGGAATGCCTGTCATCATTCTGAACAGTTTCCCACATGTCCTGGTTACTAGTGGGTTGAGATGAGTGATGCAACTTTGCTCACCCACTGCTCATCATGCAGTTGACAGTGATGTGGACCACTATATGATGTGCACAACCAAATTGGGATGGGGAGGAAAACAAGCACAATGTTTGCCTGTGAGCTTTCACAGTAGAAACTACCTTTGTTGTTGATGCTTTTTGCTGGGGTCTTAATCCAAAGGCTAACTAAGCAAAACAAAAGTGAAACGTTGTGAATATCTTTTGGACATTAATGGAGAGATGCTAGAGATATATTTTTATTGGATCACCCAGAAGTTAGACATTTCAAGCTCCTCTAACAGGAGGTTCATAGGTGATGTTGTCTCCTTCCTCAATGAATAGTTCCCAACAATCTTCAGTGTATGAGGCCGCAATCCTAACCACACTTTCCTGTGAGTAAGTCCCATTGAACAAAATAGGACTCACTTCTGAGTAGACCTGGTTAGGATTGTGCCCTAAGACTCTCTTCTGATTTTGTGTTGGTAGAGAAGGAAAGTCCCCAAGCAATCTTGCACCCAAAGAAGGCACACTGAAAAAATAATAGTGTTAACAAAGTATGCACTCCAGGCTAGTCCCACACTAGTGGGAAAGGAAAAAATAGCTGCTTTGGCATCCCAATCAATATCAACTCTCTTTCTTCCTATCCTGCTCCTTGATGTCAGTGGTGCAGTGAGTAGTGGCAACTATCTGCAGTGCCACTATGTCTCCTCACTGCTCAGAGCAGAAGCTGCCATACATGGTGCTTGCTGTATATGGTGCTCTGACTGCCACTCTGTGCATGTGCTTAAACACCAGCTGAGCAGGAGTAGCATGGGAGTCAGGAGAGCCTCAACCATTTGCACCATATCAGTGCTGCTACTGTGCTGGGTGGGCCTGACCTGACCAGACTTTCAGTCTGGACTTCCTCTACCTTAGTACTTCCTCTCCCTTTCCTCTGGCACTGCAGGTGGCTACTGACAGGCTAATACTTCTCCTTTCCCCAGTGCAGAGTTGCCTTCTTTCCAACATGGGCCAGGACAGCAAGATGTTCTGCATAGCATTAATCAGTGGAGCAACTGTGTCTCCCAAGCCCAATCCAGCAAGGTAGCCCAGAAGGATATCATGATTAATGGTATCAATAATAATAATACAGGTATTTCTATACCACCTTTCTTGGTCCTCAGATTTCTCCTTAGACTTTATTCAAGGCGGTTTACATAGGCAGGCAAATTTAAATCCCCGTAGGGATTTTTACAATTTGAAAGAAGGTTTCTTTCTTGATCTGGTCGCACATTCTGGCCTCCATCCTCCCAAGCTCAGAGCAGATGGAATAGCTCGGCTCAGCTTGTCAGCTGCTTCAAGGTCGCACGGTGCCGGTGGCCTCGAACTAGTGACCTTCGGATGTTATCTTCAGGCAAATGGAGGCTCAACCCTCTAGACCAGACCTCCTGCCCAAAAGCTGCCAAGGGATCCTGCAGAACCAGCTGAGATGTACTCCTCCATCTAGTTCTACCAGGGTAACCATGACAGCTTAAGGATGCAGTCCTAACCACCTTTCCAGCACTGGCATAGCTGTGCCAGTGGGGCATGTGCTGCATCCTGCAGTTGGGGCTGCAGTCATGGAGGCCTCCTCAAGGTAATGCAATGCTTGTTCCCTTCCCTTGGAATTGCACTGTCCTTATGTCAGTACTGGAAAGTGGTTTAGGATTGCGCCCCAAGTCTCAAAACTGGGTTGAAACCCACACTGATAATGATCCAGATGATCAGTTTCATCCAAGAACGCCTAGAGTTCAAACACATGGCCCAAGAATGGCAAATTAGATACAAGTATGAAATTAGCCAGTCTGGTGGGATTGTAGGAGGATTTTTTCAACCTTGGCCTGTTTCAAGACCAGTGGAAACTTGCCCTCCGTTATGGAGTCATTTACAGTCTCAATCTCAGTCTCAACCAAGCAGTGTCTGCTTGCCCTTAGGTAGACAGGTAAGGCCAGAGTTAGGCAGGCTGGCTGCAAGCTTCCAAGCAACCTGTTCAGATCTTCAGACAGAACAAGTTGAAAAAATTAACTAAACAGGCCAAGCAAGCACTGTAGCATATCAACAGGATCTGCCCTTGAATTGAAATCCAAGCTGGAATGTATCTGAGCAATTGTTAGTGAAGTGCCTTGCAAATAGCTATTTTGTCAGCAAAGTCACAGCAGACTGCCTATGGTTCCTCCACATCTGCTAATGCACCCGGATGTAAGAGGCCCTTAGCCACTCAGAAAAGCTTCACTGAACTTCTTTGAGCTGACACAATGGTGGCAGGGAAGGATAGTTTCTTTTCCACCATCATCACTACAGTGTAGGCTGTAGCAGAGATTCTAGATTGCCTTTGATCAGCTTCATCATGGATCGTCCTCCAACATCATTTTAGCCATCACCCCAACCACGTCACCCCCCTCCCCCAAGCTCCTCAGTCAACCAAGGAGTTCTGGCTCTACCTGAAGGGAGAGGGCATTTCAGAGAGATGGAATCAACCTGTCTGAATCATTTCCAGAGGTCTACCAAGGCTTCAGCAGGACAACCAGTCATGATAACAGGAAGCTCCCCCAGAACATTCAGGAGTCCTGCAGGATCCATCAACCTGCAGGGAATGGCATTGTTAATAGGCCCCTTCCCATCTTTGCAGAGATCCAAAGGTACAGAAGATCTAAATTCTGCCACATCAATGATGCTCCAACAGATAGGTGCAGAAGCTCACCACATGGGACAGCTGTAGGTTCCCAAATCTACTTCTGACAGTGGTCAGAAGACATGAAACAAGGCATGAAAACTCAGGTCTGAATGGGAAGAGGGCATAAGCATGATCTGTCCAACAGCAATGAGTCTTAATATAGTCTTGACATGAGTTTGTGAATTGGTACAGATTCCAATCCAAATTTCTAACTCCATCCGGGATATTTGTCTTCCACATCTGGTCTTCCCTTTCCCGTTCCTTGTTTCTTTATTTGCTTGATGCAGATCCTTTAAATATTAGATTATGTTTTCTTTAAGGCATGGAGTGCACCTCTTCTTCACGGTGCCTGCTCTCATGAGCCCCCGAGGCCTGCTTGGGGTCCTTCGGTGTGACTACAGTCGGAATAACGCATGCATAATGGATGGGAAGCTTGCCTCTTGGGCCTGTCTCCAAATATAACTGTAAAACGAGACAAACAAGGTATGCACAGGGTGACCAGATTCCCATGTCGGAAGCATCATCGCTGCTTCTGGGCTGATAGAATTCTTTGCATAAGCGAGTAATTGAAGAAGGACTTGGGTAAGCTAATGAAAGGCTTTGAACACTGGGGCCGAGCTGGGGTTTTTCACACTGGGGAAAACTTTCAAATGTAGCTTGCATGAACTCCGATACGTTTACCTTTCAAATGTTTATAAATTATCTTGCTCCCTATTTGTGCTGTTATTGAATTTTTTTTTTTTTTTTTTTGAGGAAAAGGCTTATATCTTTGCAATCTCCCCTCTCTTCTCTTTCAGTTCTTTGATCATCACTCAAGTAGTCTCCACAGCAACGGAAAACGATGACATGAAAACACAGGACCAAATGGGAAGAGAGCATAACGGTGAGAGTGAATCAATGAGCAATAACAACAAAAAGGACTGTAGGAATTCATTGGCTAATGAAGTGGCATTGGATAAACAGCCGTAGCTTCCAAGTTGACTCAAACAGGAAGCAGCTCTTGAAACTCTCGTTTGAAGCAGGGATGAATTACGGCAATAATGGGGGAAAATAAAATTTTAGCCACATGTCACAGAGATTGCAGTCATGCCAAATTTGGAATGAAGCCAACTCGTGTGGTTCATGATCTCAGGGGTAGGGATTCTAACCATGTCATCATTGTACTGAGCTTTACGGATGATGGTGGGAATCACTTTAAATGCTACCCTTGGGGCTATCACGGCTTCTCTGTAAAAACTCGGGCAACTTACTTGATTTCTTCCCGGGCCAAACAAGGAAGTTCATGACGGGCCAACTTTCTTAACATTCACGATTATCTAGGCGTGTGAGCAAATTCACTGTCCAACTTCATTCTGCTAGAACTGTCCAATTTATTTTAAAATGAAGTATATGGAATGCATGAATATACTTGATCCAACATATGATGTCAGAATCACTAATAGCATCCTGTTGGCAGTTCCCGCTCTGCATGGAATATTGTCCTGATACAGCTGCAAAACCTCCACGAATATGGCTTTAATAACAAAATGGCACAGAACATGCAATCAATAACTCCAAATTAAATCCTTACACCAGGCACTTTGTTTAAAATACGGGCAATGTTGCCTTGATCAGAAAAGCAGATCTGAAACTGACAATTCTTAGAGTTTGATCACTAGGACAGCAGGCATGTTTGGGATGCAGGTTGCTTATGAATCTGTTTGCAATCTGTTTGCCTGAGTACGAATTGCCCCACTGTATTTTTAGCATCACAGATGGGGGGAACTGCGTTTGGAAGAGATGGCACAAAATTTCTCTCTCTCTCTCTCTCTCTCTCTCTCACACACACACACACACACACACACACACACACACACACACACACACACACACACACACACACACACCAAAACTTCCCAAATGCGCCCATAATCTGAGGCTGAACTGACCCCTTGTACCAATTTAAAAAAACAAAACTTAGTGTTGATTAGCCCAGGAAGCATCCATGCTGAAGTCATACAGGTTAGCTCTTGCCACTCAAACATTGGTATCTAGTATCAGCCGCTGAGCTTCCTCTTTTCTTAAACTTGCGAACTTGTGATTCAAAAGACAATTGCACCCTTAACAGCTGAATGATCTCCAGTCTTGCCGCTGCAGCACTGATTTGATTGACCACACGCTTCTACCATTCTCAGCAGTAATTGAATACTTGATACATAAATATGTGACCAAGGTTTGCTATGGAGAGGTAAATGCATGCTGCAATGCCTGTTTCTATGAAAGCACCATCAAAAGAGAACTAGTGGGAAGTATTCAGTCTAGTTTATATTTATGCTGAAGAATTTTACTGTGAATAAACCTGTCCACAGACAGAAGCGGGGGAAAATACTTTCAAATTGCCTTTGTCTCATGGCTCTAGGGTTGCAACATTTCTCAGAAGGTGGAAAAAAAAATGGCCGTTTTGTTTGTGTATGCTAATTTATTTAAATATGTGCACATACTTTTTGTTTCCAATGTTTCTATTATTCAAATTTATAATACACAAATTCCTCACACAGAACTGAAAGAGGAGCATTGTTACACTAATACACTTGTGACAACTAGCTTATGTTAGCCCTGAAATAACTGATAATGTTTGAGAATGTGAAATATACTATATTGTGGATCAAAAGGTGCATTATATCGTCTTCTCCAAAATGAAGCAAATGGATTCCAGTTTTCAGTCAAAAAAACTCTTTTTCTCCTTTTTTCCCTGACAATGGGTTAGTTTAATCAAACTCATAACATCCCAAGTTGTTCTTAACCATTCTTCAATAAACAAAGGCTTGAGTCCAAACCTGCTCTAGTGTAAGTGGAAAAGCACTTCTGTAAGCAAAGCAATTTTCTCATTTCCCATCAATTCCCCTCTCCTGCTGGAGATTCTGCAGCCCATCTCATACCATTCTAGAAGTCCCCTGACTCTCAAAAGTGATTTTTTTTTTTAAGAGGGAGAGCAAGGAGCTACCATGGGGAAGAGGGAGCAGGGAAGCCCCATTTAACAAGCAAAGTTCTACACGTTACTTAACTTCCATATTAAAGTCTTTGCAATGGTCCAATTCTGTTGTTGTTGTTGTAATAATATACTTCATTATGATTGCTCACAGCCCAATCCTATCTCCCACCTCACCATAGCGTGCAGAATTGCTGGCAGAAACTACACTGCATGCTATGATAGGGATGACCAGAAGGCAAAAAAACAAACAAACAAACAACACCCATTTTTACTTACCTTTGCTTAAATCTTCTGGCTGCCTATACATCTCCTCAGACCCATGCCAGTTATGGAGGTGGCATAAGTCCAAGGAGAGTAGGGGACATTTCATGGAGGCATTCTGGGGAATAGAATCATTTGTGCATAAGTGCCACTGGATCCTCCCCCTCCCTTCCTTGACACACCCCTAGTTTCTCACCTGAGATACCCTGTTACTTACCCTTCTTGCTCATGGCCCACCCCTGAAAACAAATTCCCAGCACTGACAGGCCATCCAGCTGAGACTGGCATGCACATGATGCCACTGGCCCTTTCTGCCAGGGGCTGCATTGTGCATGACAGCTGCATGATGTTTCCACTGGTGTAGGAATGCTCAGTCTGCTGCTACATAAAGCCCATAGGATTGAGCCGTAAATATCAGCTGAATTCCTTGTGAAAAGAGTGAACACCA
The DNA here is from genome assembly GCF_035046505.1 of Tiliqua scincoides. Taxonomy (NCBI): domain Eukaryota; kingdom Metazoa; phylum Chordata; class Lepidosauria; order Squamata; family Scincidae; genus Tiliqua; species Tiliqua scincoides. The sequence goes on from NC_089822.1 coordinate 198,508,225, forward strand.
CCCATTATCCTTAATACTCTGGACACACTGTGATAGAATATCCTATTATTTTAATTATTATTTCTACTGCATTTTAAATAACATGTTAGAACTAGCAAACAATTCCAAAATGTAGGGAACAAAATTCCAGAATGCCTACAATCTCTCTAGTGTTGGTCAGAAAATCTGTGCGCACTTATCAGGTAAACTGACTGACTTCGAAACGGGGTTGCACACATCTCCAAGAATTTGGACCTATTCAAAACTGGGCAGAGAGCAACTCTGGTTGATTCCAGTTTTCCTAAAATTACCTGGTGTCTCCCTTCTCTGGGAGCTGTGTTCAGAAATTCCTTCCCACACTATATTCTGAACATTAGTTTTACACAAACAAGCCAATTACAGATATTTTCAATTCAGAAGTATTCATGGTGTGTTTACATACTTTTGCTTCTAAAGGAAAAACTTGGACCCCAAGTTATCAACATAAGAGGGGCAAATTAATTAGATTATACACATGCTGCTGAATTGTGCTACAGAGCTATAAGCTCATGTTGAGTGACTTATGTTGGATAGATTCTGTTCTGTCCTGCCTGCCCACTCTGCTCAAGGAACATTGAATCAGAGTCTCATAAACATTTGCTAACTCAGAAGCATGTCAGAACTAATGGGAGTCGCACATGTACATTCCCTTATGTGCAACATTGACTATACCTCATAATATGACGTGCCAACAAAAGGCGAATGCCAAGAGCACAGCTGAAGAATGTCCTGCCTGAAAAGATTTGGAAGCAACGTTTCAAACAATCTCCCATGGCAAGACAAGGAAAACTAACATCTTTGCTCCCTGTTTGTTTTGGGCTTAGTTAGTATGCTAGTGATTTGGCTGGATTAACACAGAAAGAGTAAATGATGATTTAATGAAAGAAAAGATCCGCGCCCAGGTCAAACAGGGTTTGGCAGTGCTATCCATAATGCGTTACAAAAGTAGATTTCATTACGGCACACCCATCGGCCTTGATTTGAAAACCAAGTTTCTAGCTCTTAGGCTGTAATCCTAACCACATTTTCCTGGGAGTAAGTCCCATTGAACTCAATATAGTACTCCTGAGTACACCTGCATAAGCTTGTGCCCTTAATTTCTGAAATGTATTCATACTACAATCTAGACAGACAGATAGACAGACAGACATGAAATTCAGGGAGTATATTCCTTCCATGACGTAAACACCCACTAAAAAGGGATTTTTAGAAATTCAACCCCTAAGGGGGTAAAAAGGGGTAAAATGTATTTTCACAGATTCCTCAAGATCTCTTTTGCCCGATGAGATATAGACTTGGTTTTTGCTTGCACAGGTTACCCATACAAATACTTAAAAGCAATTCAGGATTTTGCCCTGATCAGCCCCTAAAAGGGCAAATCTTGATTGGGGGAGGGAATTATAGAACCTTTCGTATTACTTTGGCTTGGCTGGCCTTTTTCCCTGTGCTACTGCCTATTGCCTACGTGCCAACTTAGGCCAGGCAAGTCCTTTTTCCTGTACTACTGCATGAGGGAAGTATGTGGCTTATAGACAACTTAAGCCTTTTTAAGTCAGTATGGCAACTGAGTTTTAAATGTAAATAGGGGGATTGTGCTTCACACTATTGTCCCCATCACTGGTGTAGCTAGAGGGGGGCGGCGCACTAAGTTTTGAAGGGAGCCTCCCTGCAGCATGCAAGCGGCTCCTCCCTCTCCTTTGGAGCCATGTGGGCGGGAGGGGGAAACGGAGGCAAATAGCTCCCAAAGGGAGGGGGAGGAGCAGCTTGCACACTGCAAGGAGGCTCCCTGCAAAACTTAGTGCGCTGCACCCCCTCTAGCTACACCAGTGGTCCCCATCACAGGAGATGGGGCCTGCCTCTTCCGGTCCCTCTCCTATCTCATGTATGTCAGTTAATGGCTAGGAAGATGAGTGAGCTAATCATGAGGCATGTGGTGGACAACTGGGAGGAGTTCTCCATCATGTCCCATGACAGCGAGGGGGACAACTACACCAGCTCCATTGAGTACCTCGTTCACATGTCCTGGCCCTTTACTTATGGTGGTTTATGCACGTTGGCAGACATCCATACCACTCCTACCATCAGCGTAGCCCTTCAAGAGGCTGCAGTTCCCCCTCAAGGTCTGTTTTGCTATGAACATCAACAATTCCAGGGGCATTCGCTGAAGGTGATAGAGATTGACTTGAGGAAGAGCTGCTTCTCACATGGCCTACTCCAGAGTGAGCTCACCCAGCAGCCTGGTGATTCTAGCAAGTGAAGGGAGAACCACCAATGTGGTCTACAAATAAGTAGAGAACAAAAGGTTGTCGGTATTTTTTTGCATTATTTTTTCACTATAATCTTCCCTTTTTTATTTTTTCATCAAATGTTATATTTTGAATTTTACTTCATTGTTTTTCTTCATCAACACACTTTGCTTCATTCAAACTATATATACCTTTTCATTATTAGTTTTCATTTACTTTTGCAAACACCTTTATATGCTATTATAATATGCTATTATATCAAAAACCAATTCAAAAAACAAAAATAACAATTTATAAAACAAAGGATGCTATATACCCAGAAGTATTATAATTTGATTTTTTAAAATAACAAACACCTAAAATTTCAACTTCTATGTATAAATGTCTAAAAATTTCATGTGAGGTATCAAATTAAAAGGAATTCCAAAATGAACATGAATGTGTTGTTGTTGTCTAAAAAAATCTGAATCCACCGTGTGTGTGTGTGTGTGTGTGTGTGTGTGTGTGTGTGTATACACATACATGCATACATACATACATACATGAAATACCACGCACTGGCTGACTTATCACTGTGTCTCTGGACCAGAACCCTTTGCCCTAGGAAGCTGAAATTTTGCAAGGAAGTTACTCTAGGGTCTTAAGTGCTCACTTCTAAAGCTGTTTGAAGATTAATCGCCTAAGGGGTAAAACTAAGATAAAACCCAAATAATGAAATATTTCATATAAACAAATATTTTATCATATAAACCCAAATAAACAAATATTTCAAAATATTTGTCTTCTTGAAGTCTAAGAACTATAATGTGAGGGTTCAAATTAAAGGGAATTGAATATGAATGTAGTGTTGGTCATGCCATTTGATGTAACTATGACTTTTAATAATTACAGGGTGTTGCCGCACATGGGGTGCTCGTACTACATTTAAATTGTTCACTGCAATCAAAGGAAAGTTTATTGGAATCAAAATGGATTTAAAGAAGTTAAATACCATAGCGAAGCATGGCTGTCATACTAGTGATTTATAAACTGCTTCCAATACCTCAAAAGCTCCAAGCCCTTTCTCTACACCCAACATGCAATCCTAAGCATGTTTGCTCCAAAAGTCCATCTGAGAACGATAGGATTCACTTCCTAGTAAGCATATTTAGGGCTTGCCTCTTCATCTTTAATAGCTTTCTGTCCATCCGCCCCTTTTAAGAACCTTAGAAATTCAGGTTGTGCAACCAAACAGCACTGCTTGGTTCTCTGAAGGCCAAGAGGTAAAATTGCCACAGTTCAGATTCCCATCACACTCTCACATCAACACTCTACCAAGTGGCCCCATCACTGCATTCCCTGTTGCTTTCCCCAAAGCTGACACTCAACTGGCTGGTGGTGTAGATTTCCCAGTTTCTCAGCTTCAGGGAGACTTTCAGGAACTGCAGTTGTACCCATGTGCTGCTGAGCAAAAGCCCTGGTGAGGCTGCAAGAAGCAACTGCCATCCCTGAAGCCAAGACTCAGCTGGAAGCATTTCTTTGCTTTGGTGCTCACTTCTCGCATAGGGAAGCTGTTGGAGAGTTTGTTTGCTTTTTAAACACACACAGATATTAGCTGCAGCCTCACTAGAAATTATTTCTCCAGTACACGAAATGGTATTGCCATGTAAATAGATCAGTTTGAAAGGGTTTCTTCCTATAGGGACAACTAAAAGATAGGAGCACATTACAGCAAGCAGAGCCTGAAGGATTCAATGACTTAACCAGCAGGAGGTAAAACAAATGGGGTAAAGTAGCCCAGTTAGTTTCAAGGCTTTGATGAGCAGATTTCTGAATAGAGATCTGTGTTTAGGTGTTTCAGGGAAATTTCCATAAGATTAGATTGTGAAAGAAGGAAGTTGAAAAATGTGAATCTGCTAAGCTCCAAAACACAACCAGGTAGAAAACAATCTTGGAAGAGAAGCTGTAAGGTATGGAATATTGGAAAAGAAAACTGAATATAAGAATTAGAGCTTGAGCTTATGGTTGGTATCAATGGGAGCGTATTTTATTCATTGTTTCTGCTGTCTGCACATGTCTTGGGCATTACTAGAGCAAAGATTACTCTAAGCCAGTGTGGCAGATGTGTGCCACAGAAAGGGTTGTTGGCAACCTTCAGTCTCAAAAGACTATGGTATCGCGCTCTGAAAGGTGGTTCTGGCACAGCATCTAGTGTGGCTGAAAAGGCCAATTTGGGAGTGACAATCCCTTCCACACTGGGAGCAAGTGCAGTCTGTCCCTGGTCTGTCTCCCTGGCTATGGGCCTTCCTTCTTTGCCTCAGATTGCTGGCAAAGTGTCTCTTCAAACTGGGAAAGGCCATGCTGCACAGACTGCCTCCAAGCAGGCCGCTCAGAGGCCAGGGTTTCCCGCTTGTTGAGGTCCAGTCCTAAGGCCTTCAGATCCCTCTTGCAGATGTCCTTGTATCGCAGCTGTGGTCTACCTGTAGGGCGCTTTCCTTGCACGAGTTCTCCATAGAGGAGATCCTTTGGGATCCGGCCATCATCCATTCTCATGACATGACCGAGCCAACGCAGGCGTTTCTGTTTCAGCAGTGCATACATGCTAGGGATTCCAGCACGGGTGCACCAGAAAGAGTGGTCGAGTGTTCCTCCTATCCACTCACACAAATCTCAAGGTATTTTTTGATTTAGAGAAGCCAAGGAAGACCACAAAATATGCACCATTTATTGATAACAATAAAGGGGTGGAAGGATTTCGGGAGTGACAATCCCTTCCACACTGGGAGCAAGTGCAGTCTGTCCCTGGTCTGTCTCCCTGGCTATGGGCCTTCCTTCTTTGCCTTTTAGCCTCAGACTGTTTAGCCTCAGACTGTTGGGGTGGAAGGACACTCTGCAGGCACACACTGTCGCAAATATTCTGCCAAGCATGCTGCAACAGCATGAAAGATACGGGCACCTGTGGGAAGGCCTGGGCCTTCCCACCAGCACCACTGCAAACAGGAATGTGCACCAGAGCAGGTAAGGGCAGGAGGAGTGTAACAAGGTGGAGGAGGGTGGGGTGGGCATATTGGGTCCCAGGAGGGGCTGGGATCAGCAGCAACCATGCACACCATACCCTATCCCCCTCCCTAGGCTTGGAATCCTGATATGGCTCCACTTGGACCTGTGCCAGCGAAGGCAGGTCCAACTAGATTCATTGCACAGGCTGGGGCTTTCCCCAGGCAAATGCCACCTTACCTCCAGGAATGCTCCAATCTGTTCAATCCCAGTTGCATGATTGTCCTGGTTAGGATTGGGCTGCCTGGGCTGGTTGTGATTCTCCAGTAGTGAGCATTAAGAAACACAGTTTGAAATCATCCATTATCCTGAAGTTTTAGAGGGGCGGAATTAAATCCTGTGCAGCACAATCCTATCTTGCACTGGAACAGACAAGCCAGGAGGCTTGCGCTGTATCCAGCATGAGATAAGGTGCCAAAGTGGCCCAGCCAGAAGTAAAGGGAAACTCTTCCTCTGGATAAGCCACTGCAACTGCTATGGGTCTCCTCAAACTTGCACCACCTCAGGAGGCTTGCCTGTTCCAGCGCAAGATCGGAATGCACTGCACAGGATTTTAATCCACCCCAAATCCTCAGGAGGTGGCACTAGTCCGAGGAGTGCGGAGTAGCTTAAGAACATAAGAACAGCCCCACTGGATCAAACCATAGGCCCATCTAGTCCAGCTTCCTGTATCTCACGGCGGCCCATCAAATGCCGCAGGGAGCACACCAGATAACAAGAGACCTGCATCCTGGTGCCCTCCCTTGCATCTGGCATTCTGACATAGCCCATTTCTAAAATCAGGAGGTTGTACACACACATCATGGCTTGTAACCCGTAATGGATTTTTCCTCCAGAAACTTGTCCAATCCCCTTTTAAAGGCGCCCAGGCCAGACGCCATCACCACATCCTGTGGCAAGGAGTTCCACAGACCAACCACACGCTGAGTAAAGAAATATTTCTTTTGTCTGTTCTAACTCTCCCAACACTCAATTTTAGTGGATGTCCCCTGGTTCTGGTGTTATGTGAGAGTGTAAAGAGCATCTCCCTCTTCACTCTGTCCATCCCCTGCATAATTTTGTATGTCTCAATCATGTCCCCCCTCAGGCGTCTCTTTTCTAGGCTGAAGAGGCCCAAACGCCGTAACCTTTCCTCATAAGGAAGGGGCCCCAGCTTGAAGCCACTCTGCACTGCTTGAGGAATGGGGTTGGGATCTGGAATAACCGCTGGGTCCCAGCCCCACCTCCTGCTCCCCACCTGCCCACCCCGGGACCGCCCTCGGCCTGCCCTCCCCCCACCTCGGAATGCCTTCTCCCTCACCCACTCCAGAGACTTGTGTCAACCGAGCTTGGCTGACACAAGGCTCCTCAGGCTGGATGCAGCCTCCATAGCCCAGCACACCTCCGCAAGGAACTTGCTCCGGCCCAAGAGTGAGCTAGCATTGCGCCCTTAATCAATGAATGTACATCTAGAACTTGGTGGGAGTTCCTATAAAAAAAAACAAATGTATAACTTCTTAATGGTTGAACTACACTTTACAATGGGTTCACTTTACAACTTTACAATGAACTATCTGTAGTAAAACATTGTTCACTGTACTTTAAGTTATTTACTTTACACTGGGCTTGTGCTTGCCTTCAACAGGACTTCATGGCTAACACATAAGCCAATTAGTGATGCAAATGCAAGCTTTCTAGGTAACCTGCATTTTTAACATCATGGCTGTGTGTATTAAGGGAAGGATACAGCCTTGTAATTTGTGTTTTATAATTAAAACATTCTGTAAACTGATAACCATGGCTCCCTAAAGAGTTTGATAAGCACCATTTAAATCACTTTTTAGAGAAGGAGCTAGCGTCGTTTCAGGGGCAGAATCATCTGAGGTCTTGGAACGAAAGGGGGAGATTTTCAGCCCAATTTCCTGCCATTCCTTAGCATGCAGCTGCATTGACAGAGTGCATGCTATTACGGTGGCATAAGTCTGAGGAGAGAGAGGAGGCAGAGCTGGTTGGAAAATCAGGATAAGATCTATTGTACACTTTTTGCTGCTGAGAACAGTTGCCTTAGAAACACAGCTGCAGAACCTGGAAGAGTCTCCTGGAAGTGACATCACAAGAGGCTAAGACCACAGAGGTCAATGTACCATGAGAAGAAGAATGTTGAAAATTGCTGATCTATGGGAACACTCTGTGTGGATGATTTGGAGTCTATAACTCTGTGGTTCTCAGACTCCCAGGGAGTGAGGACCACAGTAAGTCCTTGCAGGGAAGGGGGGGAGGCAGCTGGGGCGGGGGGAAGGCAGCAACACGATTCCCAGGATCCCCAGGATCGCATCGCTAAGGGGACTGCAGGGACTGGCATTTATTTAGCAATCCCTGCAGCAGCCTGTCGGGGGTGCGGGGAGCCCTGCCAGAGTATCTGCAGAGCTCCCCACAGCTTAAAAAGCAAAAGTGCAGCGATCGCGCTCCACTTCTGGTTTTGCAGAGGTGGAGCGCAATCACTGCACTTTCACTTTTTAAGCTGCGGGAAGCCCTGCAGACACTCGCACAGGGCTCCCCACACCCCAGGAAGGCTGCTGCAGGGACTGGTGAGTAATTGCCAGTCCCTGCAGCCCTCCTGCTGCCTCACCCCCTTTCCCTTAAGGGGAAAACGGCCAGGGCTCTCTGGCTGGGGTATTGCAACGCCCCAGTTTGAAAAGCCCTGCCATAACTGGTCCACAAAGAAGAACCCTGAAGCCATTTCTACTGGTTTACAATTCCAATCCCTTTATGTTAGTTCTATGGCCTAGGCTGCTGAATGCTAATTTGTTATAACTAATCATTGGTTGTCTTAATTGGGGCTTCAAAGAACAGGTATAGTTTCTATACCAGCCTTCCTTTACCTCCAACACTAATACTAGCCATTTGTCATCTTCAAGGAAAACACCCCCACCCCTACACCCCTTTTTGAACTTTGTTTAGAACTGATTTGCTACACATGCTGGACAGTTACTACTGACAAACTATGGGCAACTGCTCCCTGGTAGCAAATAATTTGATTGGTTGCAGGAAAGTGAAAGAACATCATACATTTTCCTTTAAAAACCCATTTCTGCTCAACCCACACATTTGATCCCTGTTGCATATATGCAATGTTGGGCAGAAATTGTTTAATAGAGGGGTTGCCTATTTTCCAGCAACTCTAAAAATATTCAGTGTCAAAGTTATAAACACACTACATATTAATATTGTGTTACAACAGAGACGCCTGCGTTGGCTCGGTCATGTTGTGAGAATGGATGATGGCCGGATCCCAAAGGATCTCCTCTATGGAGAACTCGTGCAAGGAAAGCGCCCTACAGGTAGACCACAGCTGCGATACAAGGACATCTGCAAGAGGGATCTGAAGGCCTTAGGAGTGGACCTCAACAAGTGGGAAACCCTGGCCTCTGAGCGGCCCGCTTGGAGGCAGGCTGTGCAGCATGGCCTTTCCCAGTTTGAAGAGACACTTGGCCAACAGTCCGAGGCTAAGAGGCAAAGAAGGAAGGCCCATAGCCAGGGAGACAGACCAGGGACAGACTGCACTTGCTCCAGGTGTGGAAGGGATTGTCACTCCCAGATTGGCCTTTTCAGCCACACTAGACGCTGTACCAGAACCACCTTTCAGAGCGCGATACCAGAGTCTTTCGAGACTGAAGGTTGCCAATATAATATATTATTTGTAGTAAGTCTGCAATACGAAGCAATAGTTTAGTAGGTTTGCAACAGTTATCCTGAAAGTGGTGTAGAAGTATTTGCAAAACTACAAAGGGGAATAAATGAAAATATTGTTACACTTTTGTAAGCACCAAAAAAGAAAAAGAAAAAGAAAAAAGCAGGCATTCTGATCTGCTAATTCCTGAATTAGAAAAATGAATGAGTAAGAATAACCCCCAACAGTATCAACCATCCTATCCTTCAACATGCTGCACATATAGAAACGCTTAATATCAAAAATGAGAGAGGCAAAGCTCAGCTCTGCCTGGAGGTCATCTATTTTGCTCAGGGTGACTAACCCTAACCCTTCCCCCAATCCCAAATGCTTAAGAGCTGGTTGTGATTCTCCAGCAGTGAGTGTTAAGAAAGGCACTCTGCATATGCTTAAGAGCACTCTGTTCTGACTTCACGTTTCAGCACTAAGCTGAGCTCCAGTTCAACTTGAGCCCTGCATGACAAGCAGTCTGGTACAAATGTCAGGCTTCCTAGGCAGTGGACAGGAGAGACTCAAACAGTGGAAAGGATTGTACCTAGAATGGAGAAGGCTGCACTAGTGTCCTATCTTGGGAATCCTAAGAGCACCTTCCGGAGCATCTATTTATGCTGGTGCAAATCCCTGTGGAGAAGTGTGGACCCAGTACACAGCCTTCATTTTGCAGGACTAGAAGCCTCTCTCCAATGCCAGCAAGATTGGGTTGCTACTCTGTTCCAGCAGCTTAATGAACAGCTGTTTAACTTAATGGCCAATATGTGAAGTCTATCTCTAGTAATGGAATTAGAAGCAGACAAATAGTTGCTCCTGTAGAATGAATGATGGGCCTTTTGAAAAGGACATCTGAAGGTCAAGGATACCATTCTGGTTTATATAGCGGGATGGTTTATTATCCATATGACGGATGTCATTATTTTTCTTCAAATTTAAATAACTGTTTTGTTTTTCAACCAGCCCTTGCTATTAGACATTCAGGGCACAACCCTAACCAAGTCTACTCAGAAGTGAGTCCTATTTTGTTCAATGGGGCTTACTCTCAGGAAAGTGTAGTTAGGATTGCAGCCTCAGTGGTTTTGCAGTCTGTGCAAATGCATTCCTCATGTGTTGGGAGTTTTTTGCACCACACAAAAGTAAGTGTTGGTAGGTACCACTTTTGAGTTCAGTAGGCTTCTCTCTTGGGTTCAGTAAACATCTAACTATTTGTTTTATATAGCCCTGTTTGTATTGTTTATGTCCTGTACAGAATCTATATACAGGTCCAGCCTATTTATACACAGATTTTTTATGCACGGATTTGACTCAACACGAATGGTCCCTGCGAATGAGAAAGAATGTGCTGATCCCTGGAGAAGGGGAAAAAATGCATCCCTATAAAATCAGTTTTAAAAACTGAACAGTACTTTAACAACAGCCTCCTTAATGAGAGAGAGAGAGAGAGAGAGAGAGAGAGAGAGAGAGAGAGAGAGAGAGAGAGAGAGGGCAGCAGGCTAACAGTCCATCAATCCTTCTCTCTCCTTCGGACCCCTCCCTTCCCCAGCACATGAAAGAAAGGTGATCATTTTGCATTGGTAAAGGGAGGGGCTGAGTGAAGTGCTGATGGACTGTCTTCTTAATGACTCTTATCTTGGAGTCAAAAGGTCAAAACAGCAAGGCTGTTTTTCAATCACTGGAGCAAGAAACTTTGTTTTTTAAATTGATTTGCTATAGTTCGTTGTTTTTTTTTATCCACTGAGTGCTTGGAAGGGAACCCATGCGAATAATTAGTCTCAACCTGTAGTATATTAAATTCAGATTATTGCAGTCCATTTCGATCATAGCCAAAAGTTCTAAAATGAAAACTCAGTCTTAGTGTGCTTGTTAGATGTCTTCATAATGTTTCTCCACCTCACACGTTATGGAACAGTTCTGTTGCTGTTCTTTGGAAAAAAAAATGCATGCACTTAATATTATGTTCACAGAGCAAAGCTTTGCTGGCCAAATATTATCCAGTGGGATTAACCTTAGGAGTGGCCTGTGGTGTGAGTCAGTTGAGATTCCCATGGGAATCACAGCTGTGTCAGGGTTCTGGACACGACACAGGGTCTGGACGATTGGAGAGACCCTTCACATTAAAAATGCTTCTTTGTTGCATCCTCATAATCAAAGCCTGATTGCTGGGAGGAGCCCTTCTTTCTTTCTCATCAGATTCCTTCCCACAGTAGTAAGCAGTAAGACGCAAGTTCCTTTCTAAGGAAGCACAGTAAGTGAGAAACAAATGTAAGTTAGAAACTAAGCGGTCCTTTTTTAAGCACCTTGTCTTTAATGTTCAGGAATAGCAGGGATAAGGTATGCTGAAACAAACCAGGGGAAATGTGGGCCTCTCCTAAAAAGGGTTTATTCCTAGATGTTAGACCAGAAGCTGCAACCCAAAAGAGCAACCCCAGGCATGTTTCCTTCTCTCTGTCATGACAATCAGGAATTTGCAGTGTGTGATAGTCTCCTGAAGTTATCACATTGCAATGTCCCTGAACCTGATTCTCCTCACTGGCTGCTGCTTCTAGGGACATGCAGTGTGATAACTTCACTGGGGTGAGACCATAGCTCAGGCATACGAAAAGGTCTTGGGTTCGATCCCCAACATCACCAGCTGAAAGGATCTCAGGTAGCATGCCTCAAAAAGACTTTTGCCTGTCAGCATCTTGCAAGGTCAGGGCCACTAGCGAGGCCTACTCCAGGTTTCAGGCCACCTTCAGCAAACTGACCGCTCTTTACTGTGGCAGGAATGCAGGTTTTTTAAATTCTCGGTGGGGCTGGCCGACAGCCTTAGCAACTGTTTTCTAGCCTTAAGATGCATTGTGTGTGAGGAAAGGGGGACAGGGAGTCAACAGCTGCCAGGAGAATGATGCTGCTGCTGCTGACCTGTTGAGAACAGGTTGAGAACCAGTGTACACAACTGGGGGAAGATGAGAGGGTCTCACCCAGCCAGGAGCCACTTGGATCACCCCAGCACTGTCTTTTCTAGTGGCTATCTGCTGGTGTTCTTTTGCATCCTTTTAGATTGTGAGCCCTTTTGGAACAGGGAGCCATTCGTTGTTTGTTTGATTTTCTCTGTAAACCGCTTTGTGAACTTTCCATTGAAAAGCGGTATATTTTTATAACTTTCCATTGAAAAGCGGTATTATTATTATTATTATTATTATTATTATTATTATTATTATTATTAGGTTATATTTTTATAACTTTCCATTGAAAAGCGGTATTATTATTATTATTATTATTATTATTATTAATAGGTTATATTTTTATAACTTTCCATTGAAAAGCGGTATTATTATTATTATTATTATTAATAATAATAATAATAATAATAATAATAATAATAATAATAATAATAATAATAATAATAATAATCCATAGACATTATGGGAGAGAGGAGGAAAACAAGACAGGACATCCATTCTCAACAGTAGCCCCATTTCTTGCTCATAGTGTTTAGTCCTGCCTTTAAGGTTTATTTATATTACTTACAGCCCAATCTTATTCTTCCCCTCTGTGGACACAGCAAGCCCTAAATGGCTACTGCTGTATTCTGTGGGGGAGGGGCAGTTGCAGAGGTCTCCTCTGGATAAATGAACATTTGTTCCCATATCTAGTGGAAAAACTCTGCAGTGCAGAGGGAACTACTAGGACCTGCAAATTTGCTGGCACAGGTCAGTGTAAACCTGAGCCATGAGACTGGTCTGGGAAAGGGGCTAGGATTCAGCAGCTACCATCAAACCTGCCCGCTTCCCAGACCCAATCTGCTCTTTGCCCATCCCTATCTCTGTCCTTGTTAAATAGCGGGTCCATACAAATAAAGGAAGGCACAGAGATAACAGCTCAACACATTTATTTCATCTTCAGAACAGAATCTGGTAAGGCAAACACCCCTGGCTTTATACCCCTTAGCTCCACCTAGATGCCCCATGATTGGTGCTGTTGAAATACTTGAGGGCTAATCGGACGGAAGAATTTCGATCCACCACCCAATTGGCAGGCCGTAAGACTGGACCAATGGGTTATGCAGGATTTCGATCCCGCATAACTTGCTGCATAACAGTCCTGTTCCACCTTCTCCTGTCCCTGTTGTCACCATGTTCCAAGCTCTCCTGTTTGAGACAACTCAAGCACACACCATTGTTGCCTGGGAATGGAGTCATAGTTCTCTTGAGTTTTCAATGACCCCTCTTCTGTGCTTCAAAAGACCTACTGGGAGGAACAGGTATTATAATGTAGAATTGACTCTTCATTAATGTTCTTACTGTGTTCTTATTCTCAACTGGCTTTGGATAATGGTGGGCAACGTGGATCGGGAACATTTTCAGCATAATTGTACCCTCCTTTGTAGATTTGCACAATATCACATCCACTGATATGTGTTTTCTTTTATGACTTTCCCCTCATAACAACTGATAGTTTAAAAAAAAAAAAAAAGCATTGGCTTCATTAAGATTCCTCACAGACTGAAAGTTTGACATATACGTAAAGATCTTGCCGATTCAGGGGTACAACTTGTTTGTGCAGCCTGTGGAAATATTGTCTAACTCCCAGACTAAAAATTAAGAGCTGTGGGATAACAACGATGCCATGAAAATGTCCTAGCTTATTAAAGACTTGAAGATGATAGCATGCTTTTAATGTTTCACATAAATCATTTGGGATTTGAAGAACTTTCAGTGCTTGCAAAGAAGTCAGAATAAATGCTTACATGGGTAAAGAGAGGGGAAAAGACAACAATGCTGAATTCAATTTTTGAGCGTGGCATTCTCCACTTTCCTATGTGTTGCTTCACTCCAAACGGGAAAAACCAAAATAAAATCAGCTTTGTTCATGAGCATATGCTTTTGACATTTTTTTCTTCTTGAGGCCTGTGAATTATTAATAAACTAATTTCTCTTTATAGTTCAATCTTTGGAGATTTAAAATGCTCACTCAAATGCATCGAGAAGGAAAATGCTTCAGCTCCAATCAGCCCCTGTCTTCTTTCGAGATGTTGGCCTTGAGGTATCTCAGAGTCTTTGAAATCCATCTTTTATTCAGCCGGGAATTTCTGATGGCTTGGGGGTGTAGTCTGTTAATTCTGTCTAATGCCCTGTTTATGATCAGCCCATTTCAGTCATATGACTTTGTGCCTTTTTACTTTGCTCAGGAGCTAAATGAATTTTCTCTCTTTACCTCTTTATGTGACCAGAACGTTAACTAACATTTTGTGACAGGATGTTTGGGAAACATGGGATCCTGAAATAATTAGGAAGACATCCGAACTTAATCACTGGAGGATCTTCCTGTTTCCTTCTGCAGCAGAGGCAAAATAATTTCCACTAAAAGTTGGTCTTTTCCTTAGGCAAGATGTGTTGTATGTACACACACTGTCCAAGATAAACCCACTCTTCCATTTTCTATTCCAACCCCTCTGCACTAAGAAGAGCCCTGTCATGAATGCATGTAGTGAGGGGGAAGAAAGAGGCATGAAATGGCAGAGAATTAACAATGCATGTCATGCCCTCTTCTGCTCTGTTTTGACTCGGATATTGATGATCAGACAGGCTGTTGCCCTGCAATGAATAGTCACAGAAAGAGGAAGGGACTGGGATTTGTTCACACTGCATCACCCAACTCAGGGGAAGTCATGTGAGCTGGATAGTGAAAGACGGACTACAAATGATCAGCCGTATGGTCAGGATATAAGAGAAAGGTGGATGTGAACCAGGCAATCTGAGGGTGAGATCAGACATATCTTCTAAAAAGTGACCTCAACACACATTTACAGCAATCTAGCACATTGCTTTTTCAGGTTTGGAATGTGCGTTCAAAACACTTTCACTGAACTTAGATTGTATATCTGCTCACCATGAGTTGACATCACACCTCAGTAATGAAGTCACTGGAAAGGGAGTGCAGGAAAGTCAGTGATTGAATCGGCTCCCAGTCAAATAGGAGTATTTTCTTGCATACTGCATACAAATCAGCACATAGGAAGTGCTGCATAAATCATCACCATCATCATCAGTGGTGTCGCAGCCCACCAGATGTTTGGACTGGGATTTTTGGATGCTCACTAGTTTGAACTCTTCCCAAGAGTTTAAGACCAGTGAGATATTACTGTACAATGTTCAATGTTCCTAGTAGTTGTAGCAGCTGTAGTACTAGTAGCAGTAGTGATGAGGAGGAGGAGAGTTTTTGCACATATATATTTTTTCTTTACCGGGTCATAGATTCATACTAAGCTTGAGCATTAAGAAAGAACCTCCCTTTATTTTCATTGTATCCTTCAACCATGCTCCTTTTTGCTCTTTTCTGCCCTGAGGAAGGTTTCTTAAAGCTGTTCTCACTGTGTGCTGCTCCATAAGGTTATATGCTCCCTACATGTCTCACTACTGAGCATGTTCAAGGGCAACACTGTAAGGTTCAGTTTCCTGTTGGATCAGAGAACACTGGAGACGTACAGCATTTTTGTTACACTGGTTTATTTACAAATACACACATTGAGCATGGAGGAGCAGACAGGCACTCACCCAGACAGTGTTAATTTGTAAAGCAGTAGAAGAAATGCATCAGTTCCCCAGAGAAACCACATCCTTTGGAGCGCTCTCCTGCCATGTCTCCTCTTTACAAAGCAGCTGCAAAGATCAGACTGCTTCCTGCTGATGACACTGCATAAGGAATGGGAATGTTCAAAGAACTGGTTTGGACCAAAGGTCCATCTAGTCGAGCATCCAGTTTTCACCGTAACTAGTGGGTCCTAGACAGCAACTTTGATGGGTCATTTAAGAAACACCTTCTATCTAGAGTCTAAACATTAGTGGCCATTGAAGAAGTCAGCTGATCATCAGCAAGTAAGCAAATACAGATGATGGTCAGTCACTTGACTGCCATTACAATATCCTTGATGATTTCTGTATCCAGGGGTGACGCCATCATAGAGTTGACTGAAGCAGCTGCTTGAAAGTGCCAAAATGCTGGGAACTGCACCCTCCTGCCACTTCCTCCAGTGTATGTTGTGTACAACTGCTCCACTGAGTTGCACCAGAAGACCCAAGCACTTTGGATAAGGGATGCCCAACCAGTACGATCAGTTGGGTGTGCTAACCAAATATATTACTCCAGATTTATATGCACCATGGATTTATAGAGGTTATTCTCTTTTGCATATTATTAATCGTGTCTTTTTTTTATATTCTGGGATTAACACAGCCACAGCCCTAATGATCTGTTTGCTTCTTCTTTTAACAGCGGTGACACTGAGCTGACATTTTCCGGGAGCATCCACAATGATGTCTGCAACTCTTCACGGTTTGGGTTGAAAGCTACAAAACCACATTTTACTAAAGACTGCATGCCAGCCTCGTGTGGATGAAATAAAAACAGTATACAATGCAGCTTGATATTTTGTTTCTCATTCTTTAAGAAAAATCTGTAAAGAAAAATTAAATACAGGCCATTGGAGGGCTTGGAATGAAAACCTGCCTACACTTAAATGTGAAAATGTTGCTGAAATGAGAATTTCTCATTGCATTTCTTTATCAGAAACATTTAAAGAAGAAGATCTTTAAATCAACAAAACTAACTTGGATGGAGGCAGAATTCCCTTTAATGTCTAGTGGAAAAAACATGTTTGAACCCCCCCACAACTAGAAAATGCCTCAAGAAACAAATCTGAGCTATAATAGATACACTTTTATTCCTCATTATAGAGCCTAATTTCATGTAAAATATAGATTTTTAAAAAATCTTCCCTTTTCACTCTGGTGTCAATCCATTGCGGCTCAAGTAGACTGCCCAAAACAATTCCTCACATTTTACTTAGAGTGGATAGGAGAATAATCAGAACTGCAGCCATGCAAATACCTGTACAATTAGCACAATAAAGATATTACTCAGAATAAGGGAATTGTTTCTAGATATGATCTGTATCTGAATTTTCCCTGAGGCATCAACAGCTCTTTAACACAACGAAAATATACCAGAGCAGAAGAGGGGAATGATTTATATATACACACAACACCATAAAAAGCTGGAATGCCTTTTTCCTAAGAGAATATTCTTTCTTAATTCAAAAATTATTGATGATATTTCAGAAATTTACATTATATCTCCTATGAAAAGTTATCAGGGGAAAAATGGTTGGATAGGGAAGCATTATTCTTCCTTACAGGAAATTTTTTTCTTTAAAAAAAAAAAAAAGATACATGATTATTAAAAAAAACACAACCCTGTCTTTAGGCACACATCTTGCCATCATACCCCATGATTATTAAAAAAAACAACAACCCTGTCTTTAGGCACACATCTTGCCATCATACCCCATGTGAGACAAGGCATTTGTAAAATAGGGTCACCATTCATTAAATAATGGATACAGCCCAATTCAATCACATACTGCAGCGGCACTTAACTCACACTCTTCACCTTTAGGGCTGGTTCCTATCTTGGCACAGACAGCTGTTCCAAGCTACTGTCTTCTTCCCATTCTGAGCAAGTCAACCCTGACTCCCAGCCATGTACCGTCAATGCCAATAACAACTTCTCAATGTCAAATGGAAAGGGGATCGAGAAAGATGGATAAATCATAACACACATTGTGAAACTTGTATTTGTTTTAGTTTTAAAATAATCTGGGAGCTATTTTAACCTGAAGTCATCTTCATTCCCGTATCTGGGATTGTATATCATACATACCATAAACCATATACCCTAAAGTTCTCCTACTTTAATGCAAGAGCAAAGCTCCCTTCCTGCTATTATAAGTGGACTAAGAGCCAGAAATATGTTCTGCAGTCTCTGGGACCACTTTTTCTGCCTTGTGCCTAAGGCATTTTCTCTGTGCCCTTCAAACTGCAGGAAAACTGGTAGGTCTTGAGCACCCATCTTAGAACGGGAGAGGTTAAGGGTTAACGGTTCGTATCTTTTCTCTTAAGGTTTTACCCTGCACATGCCTGATCTCGTCTGATCTCGGAAGCTAAGCAGGGTCAGGCCTGGTTAGTACTTGGATGGGAGACCGCCTGGGAATAGTGGGTGCTGTAGGCTTATACCATAGTCTTTCGAGACTGAAGGTTGCCAATCATTTGTTTCTTTTCTCTTAAGGGTTTGTATCTTTTTTCTTGCATAAAACAAGGCTGTTGTTTTGCTTTTGGGTTTCTACTTCTCATCTCATTGACAGATAGGCCGTTGCCTGTAAAGTACTGCTCTTTAGTTACTCAAACAAACCTAACTTCACTGCACAAACCGAGCAGTCATTGGTCCAAGTTTGCAACTGTCCCCTTTATTTCTAGTCCTACCTTCTTGTACTGAAAACATCCTTCTTAGGAAAGCAACAGACTCATTTTTAGAACACATTTATGTAAGAAACTATAGGTCACTTTGGAACCCAATAGAATGTGGAGCCACAATCTCAGCTTGTACGTACATTTACATAAACGTAGACCACAATGAAAAGAAAGCTTTATTTATGAAAAGTCAAAAACAATGATATATTTCAATGCTTTGTCTATCTTCCCCTTCACTCTCACTTCTGAATAGAAGGATGAGCATACCTCCCCCCAGTAAAACAATATGAACAAATAAACATAAAATCCCCTTCTCACAATTTTTAGCTTGTGGCCCCTTTCAAAAGAGCCAAGGCTCCCCAGGGTGGTATATGGCTCCTGTTGAGAATGGCTGGACTAGACTAGGTGGCTTCCCTCCCCACACCCCACAAAAAAAAATCTGTTGCCTGGGGCAAATGCCTCAGTTGGCCTCATGGATCGACTGGTAGTATGTGAGGGAACAAAGCATTTGGAAAGCTAAACACGAAGTGCTTCTAAAACAATAGCTGTGTTGAGACATTTGCTGTAGAAGCAACAATGAGTCTTGTGACAGATTAGAGACTGACAAAATAGGGGCATGAGGCTTTGTAGCTTTTGTAGACAGGAGCCGCCCATAAATTGTTAACGTTTTTAGTGCCACAAGAGTGTTAATTAAAAAAAATAAATGGAGTGCTTAATAAATTTAATACTTTCAAAATTATATGTGACATGTTTACTTCAAGAGAAGAATACTTGCTGTGTCCAAAGAAGTTTTGTTTAATTAACTAGGGCACAATTCAATCCAAGTTACGTACTTTTGCATCTCAGTGAGAAGAATGCCTGTGAATCTTGCAGTTGGATTGTTTCATTGTGGATCTGTGCTCTTGGTTCTACCATTCCCGGGATAAACCCAAGGCAATGTCTCAAAATCCCTTTTTATAACTACTTTGACAACCAAAATGGCAGCTCTGAAGAATGTGGTTGGTAAACAGATGTTTTACCTCTGTCACCACTTACTTTACTGATTCTCAGTTCTTTAAACCACACGTCTCCCCTTTTTGCACTTATTTAACCAAGTTCGTCCTTGACATGTTACTATAAGGTGGAAGGAGGAAAGAAAGTTTTTTGTTTTTTTTAAAGTTGCTGTTGTAAATATAAAAATTATTGCTTAAAAATAAAAGGCCACAATGAGGAAAAATATGTCCATGGAACAGCAAATGATGACTTTTAAAACAATGTGAGGCCAACAGTAAAAAGTCCCATTACTAGATTATGTGTATTCCTTTTAAGTGGCTGTTTCAAGTCTCAGAGGTAACAAAGTTGTCATGTGATGCAGTTGGTTGCCATGGCAATAATCTGTAATTGTGCAGAAAATCCACTGAACTAGTATGCAACTCCTTGGTGTATTGGATGGAGACAAAAATCAAGTCTGTGTTAGCCACGAAATGATGTTGTGAAGCTGCAGAGAGATAACTTAGGCCTGTTAAGCCATAGTGAATTTTATGTAGTTACCTTCCTTTATTCTCCATTTAGTTTCTCTCTCTCTCTCTCTCTCTCTCTCTCTCTCTCTCTCTCTCTCTCTCTCTCTCTCTCTCTCTCTCTCTCTCTCAGGGAGGTTGCTTTGTTCTTGTTTTGTTTTTTAATGATTTCAATCATTAAATTTAAATTAAATGATTTCAATCTTTAAATTGAAATTAAATCATTAATGATTTTTAATGATTTCAATTTCCAAAACCCATCTTCCCTCAGAATGAAGAGCACCCAATTAAGAAAAACACACAAACATATTTTGGATTTGAAATTCTTTTCATTTTTGCCGACAGAATTAGTACAGTCTGAGCATCAGATGTTCTGTTAGCACACAGGCATAGTACACATGGACACACCAACTTGCGCATGCCCATAATACTGTTCACAATCCAACACCAAAGTATTCCATGGGTTTAAGTGTGCTTAATGCTTGGATGGCGACAAATCCCTTTAAAAAACAATGATAAAGTGAGTTTCAACTAAAACTGGGAGGCGTTCAACTGTGCTAGCTTAGCTGGGTGGTGCTCTAGTTGTCACTTGGCAACTTCATATGCTCATGTAAACACACCCATTTGGTGGCCAGCCAAATGCAGCATTGCAATCAATGGGAATAAATATGCTTAACTCAGGGCTGGTTTAAAAACACCAAGCATCTTCTGGCATCCTAATGACTAACAAAATTATTGTGGCATAAAGTTTTGTGAACTACAGTCCACTTAATCAGAAGCTGGATCTGTGTAGACTGTGGCCAAAACTAGCTTGCAGCCCAATGCTATCCATGATTGGATTTGTACTGTGGAGCATGTTGAGACAGCGGAAGGCACTTCCACTGTCACAAAATGGCTGCCAACAGCATGCGGAGTGCTGTCAGCAGCCATTTTTTGAGTGCTGCCACAAGAGATGGCAGTGCTCCACCTCCATCACTAGGGCCCCTCTGTGCCCACCAGAGAAGGTAAGGTGGGGAGGGGGTGAAACTGGGCAAGGAGAGGGGAGGAACAGAGGCAGGGAGGGTGTGGGAGTGATGGCATGCGCTAGATCCTATCCCCTGCTTTGCAATCTTCCCTGCCCCTTCAGATTTGCACCATCTACAGAGCTGGCTCAGATCTGAAGAGACCCATTGCAGACTGGGAAGCTTACAGAGAGGAGTAATTTACCCTTCCCTTCTAAAGCCTTCCAATCCCCCCCCCCCATACAGTGCACTTGTTTTTGCCATGGCTGCATCAGAGGGGGTGGGTGGGTGAGAAAGACAGGATTGGGCTCTTAGTTTCATTCTATTTCGTAGGAAATAGAATGTTATTTCTAAGTAGTTAACAATGACGGTTTATAAAATCATTCAGATGGTGTAAGAATATTGCTTCTCACCGTATCCCATAATATCTACATTAAGATTCTGTTGCCTTTTATGAAATCTGGAATTATTAAGCAATCGGATGCTTCCCTTTTCCTTCTCTTTCTTTGACACTGGAAGAGAAATAGAATGTATTTCATGTCTTACCCACTCCATACAATAGCCTGGTTTCAGAACACTGTTGCAGCTGTATCACTTGGTACCTAATGATTGGAAAGTTCAAGATTTGCACAACCTGAAGTAAGGGCAGACTGAATAAAAGTAGGAACCCAAGTACTCGGCGCAGGTGAAACCAGGGAAAAGTTTTGTTGGGCTTCTCATTTTATAAAACGGAGAGGAGCAATGTGGAGCAGCTTTAGAAGAGAACAAGAAAATGAGACTGTAGGTGAGACTGAAGCTGGAGATACAGAAAGAATGGAATGAGATATGCTTAGTTCAGATGACACGATGGCTAAATTATTTATAACATTTTGACAATTGTCTACAATCCTGATATAAAGGAAGTGAAGATGCTGCTCCTGTTCATTTCAAGATGCAGATGTTGCTCCTGTTCACTTCAAACAAAGGCCGTTCAGAGCAGAGGCTGCACATAGATCTCTGGTGAGCAAGGGGAAGTGGGGTGGCACTCGTAGGTCCCTCACGGCTTGCTTGCTGGCCACCTTCCTGCACTCCTCCATCATCTGTAGTGGTGCACGTGCAAGTGAGAGCAGGGGAGGCAACACTGGGAGGATTAAGGTGGCATAGGAACACCACTGCACCAGACCATCTTTGCTCAAACTAGGCAGGTTTTGCTCTGGTCAGGACCTGCGTGGGAGACTGCCTGGAAAATCTGTGAATGCGACCTTGTTTTCTATGATGCAAGAAAGGTGAGAGCAAATGTCAGGGATTGTGAATGGTACCTTCCCACCCATACAGTGGGGCTGCATTGCTCTTCAGGAGTATTCAGAAAGACCTCTTGATTCAAATTCAGTATGTTATTATATACAACATTTCCCTGAGCCAAGTTATGGAACTGCTGGAGTGCCTGCAAGGACAAATCAGAAGTTATATCATGTTGAATTATAAGTTGGTGATGATAGCACTTATTTTGCCAGCAAAAAAAAAAATGTGCTGGATTGGAAATAATTAGAAATTTCTGGTTTAGAAATAATTGACATTTGTGGGTACTTAGATTTGTAGGTACTTAGATGAGCAAGAATGAGCAAAAAGGGCGAAACCATCTGACTCGAGGCTGTCACCAGACCTGCGGCCTAGGACAACCTGTCAATGTTGCCCAAATGGTTAAAACAGCAGGACTGGTGGCCCGCAGGTCAAGCCTTGCCAGGCGTGCCAGTCCAGTCAAAGGGGCTTGCCAGCCAGCCTCTATGAGCTGGGAAAGCATCATTCATTCATTCATTCATTCATTCATTCATTTATTTATTCACATTTTTATACTGCCCTTCCTCCAAAGAGCTCAGAGCGGTTTACACAGCTGCTCCTCCCCTCCTTCTTGTACTGGCTCACCCCTTGACCTTGCTGTCTTAGACGGACACCGGGGTGTGTCTACCTACCCTGACCCCGCACGCTTCACGCTAAAGTGGCCAAATTTACCATAACTATGGGAAAACCCAGCCACAACAGTCCAGGGTAGGTGAAAAAACTGACAGCCAAAGGCCAATCAAGATGTCAGCAAAAAATTCCTACCCAGCCCCAACAGTGGCCAGCTAATCTCAGACTGATGTAATGGGCGGGAGGGCGGGGTCACCACTCGCTCCCAGACTGAGGCTGGGTCGGGCAGCTGCCCGACTACAGTCTATTTGTTCCACCCCCCAACAGCAGGCGGGCCAATGGAAGGACAAGTCCCAGCCTGTTTGCATCAGGCGGGGGCGGGGTAACCACTGTTTGCACTGAAGGCGCTAATGGTGATATCTCCCGAACCCTTCCGACAATTCTTAAGTCGTTTCTTCTGACTGTATTGGAAAGATAATGGTTGGCAGCAATTGGTTCTGTTGACCAGAGAGGAAGGTGGCTCAAAAATTGTTTTGTAGCCTCCCAGCTACCCTCTTAAACTGGACCAACTGAGAACAGAGTTGGCTTAATATCTTGACTGCTTTAAAAACTGTGGTCCTCACTTCAAAAACGGAGTTATTTAAAACTTGCAGGGGAAGAGAGACTCAACATAATTTGCTAGAACCAGACGTTGTGAAGAATGGGGAAAAAATGAGCCATGCTGGCATATCCATGGGCCTGGTGTTACCATTCCTACTTGGTGGTATGTCTTCCAGTTGAGCTTCTGCAAGTATGGTTTCAAATAACCTTCATGTACTCTGGAGATATTTGAAAGGTGGCCCATAAAGGTTAGCTGACCAGCCCATGCTGGCTCATCAGCTTCTTTTGCACTCAGGGAGAAAGAAGGAGAGAAAGGTTAGAAAGGAAGGAGGAGA
Organism: Tiliqua scincoides; assembly: GCF_035046505.1. Classification (NCBI taxonomy): domain Eukaryota; kingdom Metazoa; phylum Chordata; class Lepidosauria; order Squamata; family Scincidae; genus Tiliqua; species Tiliqua scincoides. The sequence continues at coordinate 198,531,834 of NC_089822.1, forward strand.
GAGAAGGGTGTTACCGATCATGGGCGCTAGCTGGCACCATGGTCCTTGGATGGCAGCTGGAATGGTGGTGATTTAATGCAGCCCCAGTGGGTTAACAATTCTCAGACAGTAAGGCAGTTCACATACTGGAGAATCAAGAGCACAAAGCTCTAGAGCACAATAAACTTTTCCCCATAGGATTCTATGGGATTCTGGGTGAACTATTCAAGGGATCTTTATTTGTGAAGGACCTAGTAGAGGACTCATTCTTAAACTCATTCTTAAAACTATAAAGTCTAAGCAACCTTCTCTTACAAATCGCATTATTCGTGTTTTCAGTTCTGTGTTGCTAATGACAGAAGCTAAAGAAATACACTACTTTAAGAGGGCTCTAATGTGACTTAACAGCTGATATGAAAATAACATTGTACAATGAATTAATTACTGCTTATGGGATTATCCCCTGGGGGCTGGGGATAAGAATAGGCCCTCAGTTTGGCTGTACTTGTCTTTAGAGGCGACTAAACAGCCACAGGGTAGATGGGACTTGTTAGCCTGGGAAGGCAGCTCATCTGAGAGAAGGAAAACTCTGATCCCAAACCTCCACTGCCTTGTGGCTACATCCAGTTATGGAAAAGGCTTCAGGAGTCAACCTCGAGGCAAAATCTGGAGCCGGAGTCCCTGAGGCAGTTCATGGCTGAACACAGTCACGTTCTGGCAACTCCTGCGACGCCGCTGGAACCAACCGTATTGGCTTCTGCCTTTCCATTGGACCATTTCAGCGACGTGGAGAGGGGGGATTTGCTGCATGGGTAACAGTCTATCCTCCATACCTGCTTTACCCAGGCTTCGTGCACTGGAGAGGACTCTCTGTTCCAGAACCACTATTCAGAGCGTGATACCATAGTCTTTCGAGACTGAAGGATGCCAACACATAGTGGAGGAACCCTGTTGGGTTCTGCTTTGTCTTTCACGCTCACCTGAGGGTGTAGTGGCTAGTTTTGGATGGCCATTGGTTCATTTGCCTCCTTGATAGAATTCCAATCACGGGTTCTGTGAGAACATTTGGCATCAGGAATCCCTCTTTTGTTTTGCTCAACTTTTTCCCCCCTAAAGTGAAGAGTTTTTGGAGGTGACTGTGGTCACAGGGCAAGAAACCTGCTGTTCCAACAGGAACATTTGATCATTCAAAGATCCATTTGAATTGTGGAGCTTTGAAAAACTCATTTGAATTTAACGAATAAATATGTTTTTGAATGTGGCATGCTCAGGGCTCAGTTAGATCAACTAGGGAGTGGAAGTGGGGAGAGGTGGTTGCCTGGTCCAGTTAAGCCATTTCAACTCAGTATTGCATATATGCAACAGGGACCAAATGTGTACAATTGTGGGCCGGGCAAAAATAGATTAAAATGTGGCCTTTTTGGCCTGTGGATCTGAGGTCTCGTGCCATCAGTCCAGCAAATAGCCATGTTACAGGTCTGGTCTGTGCTCTCCTGGCAGGCGCACAGAACTAAGTACATGTGAATAGATGTGTGTCTCCTATATGCCTTGGAATAAAAGAAATAAAATACTGACCTTGTAACAATCTGGCCAGAAAGACACTACTGCCTGCTCTTCCATTTCCTGAGGTTGTAGAAGGCATTAGCACAAGCCTTTCAGAGGCTCCCTTTCATGTGGTCAAAGCTCCTGGCTCTGCTGAAGCTGGAATGCATATTGACTTTTGGCCATCTCATTTTCACACCTTCCAAATGGAGCCAGCTTGCCCTCAAAAGCAGCAGGGGGCCATTTGGGCAACAACACACTCACTATTCCGATAAGGGGTTGCCTCCTATTCATTGAAGACCTCTGGAGCTTGAAGGTGTTCTGCAGGCGTGGTGACATCTTTGTGCCCCTGTTGCTGAGCCACCTGCCTTCTCACACACATCCTTTTATGAATGGGATTGTAGCTCTGCCCTTCACCAAGTTTGGAAGCCACTGAGAATGCTTCAGAGTAGCACCTTCTCTTCAGTCACCGCTAAAGTGAGTAGTCCCATTGCGGGACTGCTTCCCTTACTCGGGGGAAGGGGACGAATGTCCCCTTCTCCCAAGGAGCCTTCCATGGTAGCGCGGGAGGCTCTGGATCCAGCGGGAGCCCTTTGTGGAGCAGCTGGGTCCCTGAGCTCTGGGCAGCTCAGGATTGGTCTGTTAGTTGCTCTCTTTTGCACCTTTTCCATTTCCACTATGTCCTTTTGAGATGTGACGACCAGAACTGGACACAATACTCCAGGTGTGGCCTTACCATAGATTTGTACAACGGCATTATAATATTAGCCGTTTTGTTCTCAATACCTTTTCTAATGATCCCAAGCATAGAACTGGCCTTCTTCACTGCCGCCGCACATTGGGTCGATACTTTCATCGACCTGTCCACCACCACCCCAAGATCTCTCTCCTGATCTGTCACAGACAGCTCAGAACCCATTAGTCTATATGTGAAGTTTTGATTTTTTTGCCCCAAAGTGCATGACTTTACACTTACACTAAAATGCATCTGCCATTTTGCTGCCCATTCCCTCCCTTACCATCCAGAGGGCCAGCTGCTTCTCTGGCAGGTTTCCCGCTTCTAACATATTTGAAGAAGCTTTTATCATTCCCCTTAATGTTGCTGGCCATGCATTCCTCATAGTCTCTCTTGGCCTCCCGTATCACCGTCTTACATTTCTTTTGCCACAGTTTATGATCCTTTTTATTCTCCTCATTAGGGCAAGACTTCCATTTACGGAAGGAAGCTTCCTTGCCCTTTACAGCCTCTCTAACTTGGCTGGTTAGCCATGCGGGCACCCTCCTGGATTTAGTGGAGCCCTTCTTTCTTTGTGGTATACACCTCTGCTGGGCCTCTATTACTGTTGTTTTAAGCAGCCTCCATGCACTCCGGAGAGATTGGACTCTTTTTACCTTCCCTTTCAACCTCCTTCTAACCAGCCTCCTCATTTGAGGGAAGTCCGCCCATCGGAAGTCAAGGGTTTTTGTGAGAGATCTGCCTGGTATTCTTCCCCTAATGTGCATGTCGAAACAGATTGCAGCATGATCGCTATTCCCTGAGCCACTAGGGACAGGACTTCCACACCATCTGCTCCAGAAATACTGTGTGAGTGAGGGGGCTGTTTTGCTAAATGCACTACATAATTAAGCAAAATAATCTGGTCTCCAAATTGGGACCTAACCACAGTGCCTCAAACCAAGTTTGAGGCCACTCCCTATCCTGTTAGTTACTGGACATGGCAACAGGACAGGCTAATGGTGGGTGCCATGCTGGGACCTCTAGACCCCTAGACTTTGCCTCAAGCATACATGGTAGTGTTAAGAGGTGCTATGATTGAGAACCATAAGGCAATGTGATGGAAGCAATTCATGTCGTTCTGTTTACTCTGTATTACTGTTGTTCGGGAGAGTGAGACAAATGTGTCATGTAAATATTACATCGTCATCCTTGAGTTATGCAACAACCCATCATCTTTAGAAACTGTGCCACAGGATTCATGCTGGAATGTTATCAATTGTTTACTCTTTTGCTGGCTGAGAATTGAATAAAAGACTCATGAAGAAGTACATCATGCTCAGCATATGCTCTCCCTTATCGTTTTAAGATATACAAGATTAAATATGAAACAGAATTAGGCAAGGGGCCAGTGAATGATAGATAGTATATTTTTTTGCTTTGCGAGTCCTCTGGCTTTTGTGAACTTCTTCAGTGTAGTTGCAAGTACAGGAAGGGCACTTTCAGAGACAATCCGGATTCTCTGTAGCTGCTACACTCTGAAAGCAGTCCAAGAGTGTGCCAGAAAGCATTAGTCTCAGAGATGTTACACACAGAGTACCAACTGTTTGCAACGACACAGTGGTTCCTCTTCAACTTTTCGGTGTTGCCATTTATAATTATATAGCATTACCACAATATTCCCAATGCTTAGAATCGAGGCTACCAAGGGAATAGTGTGAATACCGTGCTACAATTATTTAGTTAGAAAGGCAATTGAAAATGGGTTGAGTGTGTGACTGCTGCAGAGAGGAACAGTTCCGTTTTAATGACTTCTATTAATGTGATTTTAAACATTGTTTTTAGTACAGCGAAGCCACATGCTACCATGCACTGTAGGGCATTTGTTTCTTGAAGGTAGCACTGAAAATCGGAGCTGTTTGAACATTTTCCAGGGTTCAGATGCAATAAGGAATGCAATGACTCTCAGCTGCAACATAAGCTAATGTAGCACATCAGGTTTGTCCTCACTTAACTTTCTGCATTGTTTCGCCATATATTATATTAAATCAAGGTCAAGGTTGACATCCTTGTCTTCACTTGACTTTTGGTACATTGGAGAATTTCTAAAAGACCGCTTAAAGATTTGAAATCTTAAAAAGATCCCAAGTCAGCATGGGGCATATTCAGTCATGTTCCGCGGTGGCTACAAAAACCTGATCACCCTTCCTGCATTTCAGTCTCACTCAAAAATTATTCCCGGGACTGAAGATAGAAAGACAAGCATATACCCAAGGCTGGCTCATTCATAAGGCTAAGTGAGAGCAATCCTAACTGGGCTGTCCACCAGTAGGATGTGTGTTCCACTAGTGGACCTGCTTCTGCAGCAGTGGTATTCCGACAAGGCCATCAATGCACACTGCTGGTGGCCTTATGAGCAGATAGGTGGAGATGCTTTCCTGCCAGTGCTGGTAAGTTGGTGGTGGGGTGGGCAGTGAGAAGAACAGGTTGGGGAGGAGGAGGGTGTCTGGGTGGGGAGCAGGCAGGTTGGAGGCAGACAGGAGGGAGGGGTTGGATCCCAGTGGCACCATCTTGCACCAGGATCCTATCCCCAATACTTCCCCCATTCCCTCTCCCCTACTCTCCACAGTTCCATTCCAGCAAAATGGCTAGCACAGGTTCAAGGAGACCCATTGGTGCAGTGGAAGCTTGCACCAGGACAGGGGTTCTCAAAACTTTTCAGCCGAAGGGTTGCATCAAATATCTGTCACAGTGTCAAGGGCTGTGAAAAAAAAATATATAATTTAAATAAATGCATTAGAGTTGGAACTTAGATGAATGAATGAATGAATGGGCTCAAATGCCCAGAATTTCTCCAAGCACCAAACACAGCCCAAGAAATAAGGCACACACTTAAGTGAACCCCCATTCCCCCATCCCACAAGCACAACTCAGGTTGTGTTTGGTCAACTGGGCCAGAGGCTCTCAGGGGATCAGAGGCTGGCTGCGGGCTGGATAGAGGCTGGCCATCGGCCGCATCTGGCCCCCCAGGCTGGGGTTCAGAGACCCCTGCTTTAGGATAAGATAGCAAAATTTCCCTTACCACAAGGAGGCCTCTGGCTGGTGTCACCCTCCCTGATCTGCCCCCAAGTTCCCGCTGCCCTCCCCCTCCCTGCCCATGGTACACCTCTGCTGCCAACCTACCACAGAGGCTTCTGGAACTGCTGCTGTGCTGCTGCTTATTTGTGGCAGCAGCCTGGAAGTGCAAGATGGCAGTTTTCACACCAAAAGGGCCTTACTCTGCCAGAATGCTGCTTCCAGCAGAATAAGGTTCCAGTAGGAACCTTTCAAACCAAAAGGGCCTTACTCTGCCAGAATGCTGCTTCTGGCAGAGTAAGATCCCAATAGGATTGGGGCATATAGCAAGCTTCTATTGTTGGAAGGGAATGGGGATGAAGATATACATGACATGGTCCAAGAGAGGGGAGCAAGATTTTTATAAATTGGGAACTGCATCCTCTTTCACTTCCCTAGAAGTCAGGATTTCCAGGATGCAATCAGGCAATACAAGTTTCTTAGGATAGGAAGCTTATTCTCTCTTTATTTCCCATTATTCTCTCAATTTTATGAACATGATGTTAGATGTAGCAAGGTGAAGGAGATTTTGATTAAATTAGATTTTGTTTTACTGCTGCACAATTAAAGATCCCAACCAAGGGAACCAAAAACTCATTAGAAAGTGATTTGCTCACTGCCATACACAGAAACTGAGGCTGGAGAGCTGTCAGGCTGGGGAAAGGGATACCTGGATATCTGGGTGCCCCCTTTTCCCACAGCTGCACAGTCCAACAACTCTTTGGCCCCAAAGCCCCTCTCAGAGCTGGTCTTAAATTTGGAGACTATGATGAAGTTGTCACACAGAAGCAGGGTTTTTGCCTGGATAAACAAGCACATTTGTAAAAATGCTTCCTCTAAATTGCTATTTGGTTTTCCCCTTATTTCTTCCCCTTTTTGTTTGGATTACTACCATCATTCATGCAAATAGGATATTTGCATAAATATCTAGGGCATGGGAATACCCACTGTCATATCTTCTCTGTCTGAGTTGGCAGGACTTAATTGTTGTTTCAACCCCGATTCCACTCCAGAGGGATTTTAATATTATTACAAGCCATTCAGGTGTTCAAGTGAAGCGATGAACCTCATTATTTTAGTGCGTGTTGGGAGAAAGCATAATTGGCCAGAGCTGCAATCCTATACAACCTTACCTGAGTAAAAGGCCCACTGATCTCATTAGAGCTTACATCTAAGAAGAGGTGTTAGGATTGTGCTGTAAGACTCTGATTATGCATATATTTGGGATTGGCATCCCATTAACATTTGTTTGGTTCCCAATTCAGTGGTGAGCTGTAATGCAGTGTAACAACATCATCAGGTCTTCTTAGGGTGCAATCCTAACCCCTTATGTCAATGCTTTCCAGCACTGGCATAGCGGTGCCAATGGGACGTGTGCTGCATCCTGCAGTTGGCTGTCACTCATGGAGGCCTCCTCAAAGTAAGGTGATGTTTGTTCCTTTACCTCAAAGCTGCGTTGCCCTTATGTCAGTGCTGGAAAGCACTGCCATAAGGGGTTAGGATTGCACCCTCAGTCTCACATAATTCTTACAACTTTTATAGTTTCCAGACTTCTTGTATGTGTGTGTGTGGGGGGGGGGGGGGCGCTCAACTTTTCTTGAAAGAGTGGACATTTAAAACAAAGCAAGCTCTAAAGAAAAAAGAAAAGAATGCTGGCATTCTTCCCCTTTAGAAAAAAAATATTAGACGTTTGTAGCCCCCCTGTTGGTGGAAATATTTAAATCAAGAATTGCAGTTTCTAACTAGAGAAATGGGTTAGGGCACAGTTTCTCAAACTGTGGGTCAGGACCCACTAGGTGGGTCATGAGCCAATTTCAGGTGGATCCCCATTCATTTCAATATTTTATTTTGAGTATATTAGACTTAATGCCAGCTTGGTATGTGACTGCATTTGGAGAGATCTGTACTTTTAACAGGCTACAGTGTAAATGCTTTTAACAATGGGGCTTACTCCTGGGTAAGTGTGGATAGGATTGCAGCCTAGAATTGTTAAAAAATTTTTCCTGCTTGACGATGTCGCTTCAGGCCATGACGTCACTGCCAGGTTAATGACATCACTTCCAATGGGTCCTGACAAATTGTCATTGTAAAAAGTGGGTCCTGGGCTAAAATGTTTCAGAATCACTGGGTTAGGGGCATTTGGGACTTCAAATGGTAAATGTTAACCAACCTGAGGGATCAAAACAGTCTCGCATACAGTAACTTGATTTTTCTTAAGAATTTTACCAGAACAAAAAAGAACTGCAGTCATTGTTACACACAGACGAAAACAGGAAGGGTGGCCAGAAAAAGGGGTGGCCAGTCATATGTAGGGAGAGAAGCAACCAACAAGCTTTTAAACTAGCAACAAGCTCCCCCTACTGGTCAAGGCCAACATTTCCACTGTTGCTGTCTGTGTCAGTGGTGTCACCCTTCTGCATGTGTCACCCAGTGTAGCCCACACACTCCTCACCCTTATAGCGACGCCACTGGTCTGTGTACACTTGATAGCTCACATGCTGTTACTTTTCCAACAGAGAAGACATCTTCGTGCTCCTCACTGCTGCCTGTCATCTCATTGACACCAGTGCCCCATCCTTTGCATTCATCAACATACCCACATAGCAGCTTCCCATCCCATCGGTTTAGGGTGTGAGCCACAATCTCCACTGCACCAATGCATTTTCCATCCACCATTCATTACTACTGAACATTGGCTTCCTACCTATGGAGCTATGCATCTGGGTCCTACATGGTAGAAAGCTGGTGTAGTGCACTGACTCAAGGCCAAATCCTGAACACTGCACGCTGGTTGACCACAGCATGCACTGTTGCAAACATGCCATAAGGCACATTTGTGAGCCCTTACCATGGCCCTTGCCATTTGTGAGCCCTTACTGTTTGTGAGCCTGCACTGGGCCAGCTTCAATGCTGGGCCCGTGTTCCAAAGCCCAGTGGCTCACCTGGACCACTGGGTGGCAGAGAGATGAGTGGGGCCGTGGGGGTGCTGGGGCAGCAGGGGGAGGCATTATGGGGCAGGGGAAGGTGGGAGGAAGGTGGGAGGAGGGCAGGGAGGAGGGGTGGTGGGGGAGGGAGTGGGGCAGGAGGGGAGTAGGACCGGTGGAGCTTAGCTGCACTGGATCCTGAGCCCTGTGTCAGGCTGTGTGACTCGACATGGGACCCTTCAATTCTGCACCGGCTCAAGAGCCACTGCAGAATCAGGTAGACCCATTGCAGGGCTATTTCCCTTACTCATGGGGAAGGGGATGAAAGTTCCCTTCTCCCAAGGAGATGGCAGTGGCTGCTTGGGGCATGTTGGATGCCATGGCAGCCATTTTGGCATTGCAGCAGCCCCACACTCTGGGCAGCTCAGATTGAGCTGTCATATGCTGCAGATCAGGACTTCTCCAGTTTTAATCTCACCTCTGTCACAACCTAGCCAGGTGGTCCTAGACAAGCCACTCACCCCCCCCCCCTTATTGTAATATGTTGATAATAATAGTTATTTCTCCCAGCAGTGGTTCTCCAACTATAAGCCTTGGCTTCCTGGGAAGCTATGGAAACTAACCAGGGAGCCATGGAATCCTTGCAAAAACCCGCCACCCTTTACAACGTCCAGGATTATAGCCCTAACGGGGAGCTACAGCCAATGGCCCAGTAAGTCAAGGGAGCTGCCAGTCAAAAAATATTGGGAACCTTACAGGGTTGTTGTAAAGACTACATCAAATGAATACATTTGGAGCACTTTGCACATTCAGAAAGCACTATACAAATTTAAATATTAGTCATTTTTTTGACAGGAGAGTCGGCCAATTAAGGAAGTACCAGAGCCCTATTGGTATGGGATTCTTGGCTTGTTCCGTCAGCACTACAGCCCAATAGGACTGTGCTCTTAGAGTGAGGCAACATTAGCACCTGCTTTACATGCTACCTGCACACAAAGTGGGTTTCAAAACATTGTGAAATTCTTGTAAAGTTATTGAATAACTTTGTTTGTTTTCAGAATAATTGGGCATTTTCAAGGTAATAGATGAATAACTAGACAGGAGCTTGGAGGGAGGCAAAGTGAAAGCTAGCAGGCCAGCCAAGACTCAAATCCATGCAACTTTTCATTAGCTCTGTGCCTGCAGCTATCACAGGAAAGCACATTCCATCATTAAATTTTGTTAGGAAAGAATCTAACATCCAACTCTAGCCAGCTAATACTGATCAAGTGATTTGGTTTTTGCTTTCTGCCCTGCCTTCTGTAGAGCAACAACCAGCAGAGACAGAGCAGCAACCTATTTGAATTGTAACAACATGGAATCCACTAACAGTCACCGTAAAGCCCAGGTTTTGCTTGATGACTTCCCAGAAACATAATTGAGGAGTAACTTTGTTATATGTTTAACCGCCCAATCCTATCTGGGCCTTGCTCTGACAGAATGGCCTTCATCACAATCGATTGGTGGCTATGAGCACATGCCAATGATCTCTGAAGCAGATGAGTCAGTGGATATCCAGCCAGCCCTTAGGTATTACTCTGACAGGACCAAGGACCACATGCAATTCTTCCTTTTTCACCAGTACATCAGTCCCTATTTTGTAACACATCGTATTTGTAACCCAAACAGTTAAGCATATATATGCAAGGTTAAGTATATGTATGCACATCTATATGTGTGTGTGTTCATGTGTATTTAATTCCACAGGTTCTGAGGATTTAGCACAGAAACCATTAGCCCCCTCCTTCCCCACTCAGATGGTGCATTTAGAATATAGAAACAAGAATATTTGATTACCAGTTCCCCAAAAAAGAGGATCAGGACTTCTCCAGTTTTAATCTCACCTCTGTCACAACCTAGCCAGGTGGTCCTAGACAAGCCACTCACCCCCCCCCCCTTATTGTAATATGTTGATAATAATAGTTATTTCTCCCAGCAGTGGTTCTCCAACTATAAGCCTTGGCTTCCTGGGAAGCTATGGAAACTAACCAGGGAGCCATGGAATCCTTGCAAAAACCCGCCACCCTTTACAACGTCCAGGATTATAGCCCTAACGGGGAGCTACAGCCAATGGCCCAGTAAGTCAAGGGAGCTGCCAGTCAAAAAATATTGGGAACCTTACAGGTGAATCATTTATAATTCACTAATGATGCAATGAAATCTTTGTGAATGTGCCCTTTCCATAGTCTTGGGTTTATTCAGTGGAGTTTCAAGTTGAAAACAGCCCTGGATATTAAAGGGTGGAGGAAAGGCATCGTATACTCAGATATATTTGCATTGAACCTTTTGTCAAACAAATGATTTGTGAAAAAGAAAAAAAATTAACTGCTAATAAAACTGGAAATCAGATGGAAAGGGCTAAATTCCTTGAAAAAAAAAAAATGTTCATTACAGATAGTTTGCTCAGCTGCACCCGGGCTCCTTCTACCATTTTCAGCATTTTTTGCTATGCGCCAATCTCATTAGCCCAGCATAAGGCATTCGCTTGTGGAAAAACTACGTTCATGGCATAGCAACAGATCCATCTCCACAATACTTAGACAATAAATAAAGAGCACCTGCTACGATGCCTTGAGCTGAGAAACCAGTCTGCCTGGCTGATGATAATCCTGCTGTGTGGAACCTATCAGGTCTTTAGCCCATGAATTGGGATGATGACTTCACCAAAGCATTAAGCTGTACACTGATATGTTGCAGAAGCGGCCAAGTCTGTGTCATAAATGCAAGCAGTTTCCAACATGTCATTCATGAACAGATACCTCAATATACCCTTATTGGAGTCTTCAGGATCTTTCTCTGAGTGGCACCCTCCTATTGGAAGGGAGACAGATAGTTGGATACCTTCCCTAATTTTTATGTTTGTTTGCTTTATAGAGTTGGTTAAGAGTTTGGCTAGTCCTGTATTTCCGTCTCTAATTAACCAGGCATGTGGCTAATCTTTCCTGAGAGTCTTAGCAGTAGCCTGTGTTGTACCAAAGAAAATCAGTCGTGACTATAGGGTTGTTATATGCAACCATTCCCTTACCATGAGGAGGCCTCTATGACTGTCCCCCCCCTAGGATGCGGTGCACACCTTATTGGCAAAGCTGCACCAGCTCTGGAAAGTTGGATAGGATTGGGCCCTTAGTTTCATTGAAATTAATGGGTGCTAAGATAGTTACAACGAACTGATCTCTTTGATTTCACTATGATTAATTAATACTAGCTTTCTTTTACAACACCCATAGAAAGGAAGCAGATACATTGCCTGCCTGCTCTCCCTGAATTAGAAACATTACCTGAGCTGTTGATTGGTATACCTGTGTGAAAACCCTTTCTTGCACACCTCTGACATGCACAACACCAAGCTTTTCTGAAGGGTGAAGACCAGAAGCAATTGTGAAGAGCTCCAGGAGCATCTCTCCAAACTGGCAGAATGGGCAGCAAAATGGCAGATGTGTTTCAATCTAAGTAAGTGTAAAGTCATGCACATTGGGGCAAAAAAATCAAAACTTCACATATAGGCTAATGGATTCTGAGCTATCTGTGACAGATCAGGAGAGAGAACTTGGGGTGGTGGTGGACAGGTCAATGAAAGTGTCGACCCAATGTGCGGCGGCAGTAAAGAAGGCCAATTCTATGCTTAGGATCATTAGAAAAGGTATTGAGAACAAAACAGCTAATATTATAATGCCGTTGTACAAATCAATGGTAAGGCCACACCTGGAGTATTGTGTCCTGGTCGCCACATCTCAAAAAGGACATAGTGGAAATGGAAAAAGTGCAAAAGAGAGCGACTAAGATGATTACTGGACTGGGGCACCTTCCTTATGAGGAAAGGCTACGGCGTTTGGGCCTCTTCAGCCTAGAAAAGAGGCGCCTGAGGGGGGACATGATTGAGACATATAAAATTATGCAGGGGATGGACAGAGTGGATAGGGAGAATCAGAACACCAGAACCAGGGGACATCCACTAAAATTGAGTGTTGGAAGGGTTAGAACAGACAAAAGAAAATATTTCTTTCCTCAGCGTGTGGTTGGTCTGTGGAACTCCTTGCCACAGCATGTGATGTTGGCATCTGGCCTAGATGCCTTTAAAAGGGGATTGGACAAGTTTCTTGAGGAAAAATCCATTACGGGGTACAAGCCATGATGTGTATGTGCAACCTCCTGATATTAGAAATGGGCTACAGCCAAATACCATATGCAGGGGAGGGCACCAGGATGCAGGTCATGTCTTGTGTGCTCCCTGAGGCATTTGGTGGGCCACTATGAGATACAGGAAGCTGAACTAGATGGGCCTATGGCCTGATCCGGGGGGCTGTTCTTATGTTCTTGTGTTCTTACAGCAAGGAGACAAGAAAGTAAGACAACATGGCTTCTGTAAGGGTAAGTCTTGCCTCACGAACCTTATAGAATTCTTTGAAAAGGTTAACAGGCTTGTGGATGTGGGAGAAACTGTAGACATTATCTATCTGGACTTTCAGAAGGCGTTTAACACGGTCCCTCACCAAAGGCTACTGAAAAAACTCCACAGTCAGGGAATTAGAGGACAGGTCCTCTCATGGATTGAGAACTGGTTGAAGACCAGGAAACAGAGAGTGGGTGTCAAAGGGCAATTTTCACAATGGAGAGAGGTGAAAAGAGGTGTGCCCCAAGGATCTGTCCTGGGACCGGTGCTTTTCAACCTCTTCATAAATGACCTGGAGACAGGTTTGAGCAGTGAGGTGGCAAAGTTTGCAGACGACACCAAACTTTTCCTGGTGGTGAAGACCAGAAGTGATTGTGAGGAGCTCCAGAAGGATCTCTCCAGACTGGCAGAATGGACAGCAAAATGGCAGATGCATTTCAGTGTAAGTAAGTGTAAAATCATGCACATTGGGGCAAAAAAAATAAAAACTTTAGATATAGGCTGATGGGTTCTGAGCTGCCTGTGACAGATGAGGAGAGAAATCTTGGGGTGGTGGTGGATAGGTCGATGAAAGTGTCAACCCAGTGTGCGGTGGCAGTGAAGAAGGCCAATTCTATGCTTGGGATCATTAGGAAAGGTATTGAGAACAAAACGGCTAATATTATAATGCCGTTGTACAAATCGATGGTAAGGCCACACCTGGAATATTGTGTCCAGTTCTGGTCACCACATCTCAAAAAAGATATAGTGGAAATGGAAAAGATGCAAAAGAGAGCAACTAAGATGATTACTGGGCTGGGGCACCTTCCTTACGAGGAAAGGCTACAGCGTTTGGGCCTCTTCAGCCTAGAAAAGAGACACCTGAGGGGGGGACATGATTGAGACATACAAAATTATGCAGGGGATGGACAGAGTGGATAGAGAGATGCTCTTTACACTCTCACTTAACACCAGAATCAGGGGACATCCACTTAAAATTGAGTGTTGAGAGAGTTAGAAGAGACAAAAGAAAATATTTCTTTACTCAGCGTGTGGTTGGTCTGTGGAATTCCTTGCCGCAGGATGTGGTGACGGCATCTGGCCTGGATGCCTTTTAAGGGGGATTGGACAAGTTTCTGGAGGAAAAATCCATCATGGGTTACAAGCCATGATGTGTATGTGCAACCTCCTGATTTTAGAAATGGGCTATGTCAGGTGCAAGGGGGGCACCAGGATGCAGGTCTCTTGTTATCTGGTGTGCTCCTTGGGGCATTTGGTGGGCTGCTGTGAGATACAGGAAGCTGAACTAGATGGGCCTATGGTCGGATCCAGTGGGGCTGTTCTTATGTTCTAACATTTCTGGGCTATTATTTTTGACACAGAAAACAAGTTAAAAGCCCTATTCTTTTTTCTTCAGGCTGAGAAATATTTTTCTTCAGGCTGAGAGGGAGAAAAAAAATATAACATGGTCTGCATAGTTGTATTAAGCAAGATTGTTTACCATAGACATGCAGAATTTAGGGAACAATGTGATACACTAATGAGGGATTTGAACCTGTTTATACAGCATTTGTCTTATTCTGTAACATTGTTTAGAAAGAACATGAGCAGAGTTCTAGTATGAAAGAATGAATCAGCCTTTTTATTTTTAAGGTGTTTTTGTTTCTTACATCAGTCCCACTGGTCTGATAGAAAGAGGACTTGATATTTGCCATTATCCATAGGTCGGACAAAGCCTGTAAACTCAGATTCTGAAGTTACAAGAGCAAAATAATAGAAGCTCACTGGCTCTCTGCAAACCTTCTGGTGGAGAAAGCTCAGAGATGAACCATACCTGCAGGTGCCAAATTCCCCAGAAGATGTCTCAGGTTGCAGATCATTTTCTGTGCAAAAACTTTACAGTGCCTTCTATTGTATAAAAACCTGCAACAGTGCTGAGACTCACACTGATATAAACGCAAAAGAGAATGAACGTTTGGCTCATCCTTGAAGTTTCAGTCTCTGCTGAGAATATGAAATGCTCCAACGTTGTCATGTTGAACATGCAGTTGACATCATGGAAGTTAAGGAGGACTCTTCTTGAAATGTAAACCCAGCACATCCTGACAGGTTAACTGAGAAGGCAGTTAACTTTTGAGTTATTTCAGGAAAAATTCTGCATGGTGTTCCACAAGTTAATAACAGCAATTGTCATCTTTATTTTTTTTATTTTTTATTTTTTGGTTCAGGTATAGCTGCTATTGATTGCTTATATATGCCCTTTATACATCATCATTTAAATTATGTATTTGGTCAGAAAAATGAAGTGCCCAGAGCTGCCAACAAAATGACAATACAGATTAGAGCCAACTTTGCAGGTTTCATCCATTTCCATTAGATTGGCTCATCTCTTGCAGCCCAATCCTATGCATGTCCACTCAGAAGTAAATCCCATTGGTTTCAACGGGACTTACTCCCAGGAAAATGTACATAGGATTGGGCTGTGTATTGTTGGAGAGGTGACAGCATGTAAGCAGATCTACACCAATGTATAGTCACTAACGATATAAATGGTTGCCTCCAACAGCAGGGAAAGCTGAACCCTACTTTGTTAACTGGTTATTGCTTTGTGGTTGCTTCTCTTTCTTATGGCTTGGTAATCTCCTCTATGTAACAATGCCTGCAGTTGTCTTGTAGCAGCACAGAATTCACAAAATTCAGCTCTGCTGTGGGTGGGGTGGATCGATTCCCACATTTCTCCTTAGTTACTGACACTGCCTTATGCTTATAGATTTCACATGTGCTTTTTAGATAACCTGCAAATAAACACACCTGAAGATGCAAATAAACTTGAAAGTACAGGACATTTAGCATAGGGAAAGAAGTAGAAAAGTGGGAGAAAAGACACAGATTGCTGTCATTGCTAATGCCATACATTCAGACTGTGGATTTTTGTTTTTTAAGCTGCAAAAATTATTATTTAAAATATTGGTCTCCACTGTTATCTCCACTATTCCATTTTAAAAACTTTGAAGAATTTTACCGGCAGTACTTTTTAAAACACAAGTAAAAATCTTTACATGGGAGAACCTCATCGTGTGCAGGGACTCAGCGTAAACACCAACAGTATGACTGTATAAGTCAGTGGTGAAAGAAAAATGGAGAGGATGAAGGTGTACAAACAAATCAAAAAATGGGTTCAGTTGGGTCTAACTGAGAGCACAATCCCATGCATGTCTACTTGTAGGTAAGCCCCATTGCATTCAATGGAGCTTACTCCCAGGTAAGTGTGTGTAGCAGTGGTTCTCAAACTGGGAGCCATGCTTCTCCAGGGAGCTGAAGAAACCAGCCAAGGGAGCCACAGAATCCTTGCAGAAAAACTTGCCACCATTTGCGATGCATAGGAGTGTAGACGTAATGGGGAGCTGCCACCAATGGCCCAATAGTCAAAGGAGCAACCAGTCAAAAAGATTTGGATTTGAAATCCTATAGTGTATAGGATTGCTGCCTGAGGGCCCAATCCTATCCAATTTTGTAATGCTGGTGTGGCTGTGCCAATGGGGCGTGCACGACATCCTGTGGTGGGGAGGCAGTGACAGAGGCCTCCTCATGGTATGAGAACATTTGTTCCCTTACCTCAAGGCTGCATTGTGGTTACACTGGTGCTGGAAAGTTGGATAGAACTGGGCCCTGAATTAGCTCACTCATCCTTAATTGGGTAAGAGGCACTTTTTCAAGTGGGTGCTCCTCTTTTTAGCAGGGGGAGAGTAATTGGCCCACCTCACCCCAGCACTGTCTGTTCTAGTGGCTGTCTGCTGGTATTCATTTGCATCTTTTTAGATTGTGAGCCCTTTTGGGACAGGGAGCCATTTAGTTATTTGATTTTTCTCTGTAAACTGCTTTGTGAACTTTTAGTTGAAAAGCGGTATATAAATACTGTTAATCATCATCATCATCATCATCATCATCTAGGCAATGGGAATGTACAGCTAACATTCACACAGCAATGGAGCTGTAAAGAAACCAGATAGAAGGGGGAGAGACAAGGAGAAGAAAGAGTTAACAGGCTTGTGGAAAAGGTTAACAGGCTTGTGGATGCGAGAGAACCTGTAGACATTATCTATCTGGACTTTCAGAAGGCGTTTGACACGGTCCCTCACCAAAGGCTACTGAAAAAACTCCACAGTCAGGGAATTAGAGGACAGGTCCTCTCATGGATTGAAAACTCGTTGGAGGCCAGGAAGCAGAGAGTGGGTGTCAAAGGGCAATTTTCACAATGGAGAGAGGTGAAAAGAGGTGTGCCCCAAGGATCTGTCCTGGGACCGGTGCTTTTCAACCTCTTCATAAATGACCTGGAGACAGGGTTGAGCAGTGAAGTGGCTAAGTTTGCAGATGACACCAAACTTTTCCGAGTGGTGAAGACCAGAAGTGATTGTGAGGAGCTCCAGAAGGCTCTCTCCAGACTGGCAGAATGGGCAGCAAAATGGCAGATGCATTTCAGTGTAAGTAAGTGTAAGATCATGCACATTGGGGCAAAAAAAAATCAAAACTTTAGATATAGGCTGATGGGTTCTGAGCTGCCTGTGACAGATCAGGAGAGAGATCTTGGGGTGGTGGTGGACAGGTCAATGAAAGTGTCAACCCAATGTGCGGTGGCAGTGAATAAGGCCAATTCTATGCTTGGGATCATTAGTAAGGGTATTGAGAACAAAATGGCTAATATTATAATGCCGTTGTACAAATCTATGGTAAGGCCACACCTGGAGTATTGTGTCCAGTTCTGGTCGCCGCATCTCAAAAAAGACATAGTGGAAATGGAAAAGGTGCAAAAGAGAGCGACTAAGATGTTTACGGGGCTGGGGCACCTTCCTCATGAGGAAAGGCTACAGCGTTTGGGCCTCTTCAGCCTAGAAAAGAGACGCCTGAGGGAGGACATGATTGAGACATACAAAATTATGCAGGGGATGGACAGAGTGGATAGGGAGATGCTCTTTACACTCTCACATAATACCAGAACCAGGGGACATCCACTAAAATTGAGTGTTGGGCGGGTTAGGACAGACAAAAAAAATATTTCTTTACTCAGCGTGTGGTCGGTCTGTGGAACTCCTTGCCACAGGATGTGGTGCTGGCGTCTAGCCTAGATGCCTTTAAAAGGGGATTGGACAAGTTTCTGGAGGAAAAATCCATCATGGGGTACAAGCCATGATGTGTATATGCAACCTCCTGATTTTAGAAATGGGTTATGTCAGAATGCCAGATGCAAGGGAGGGCACCAGGATGAGGTCTCTTGTTATCTGGTGTGCTCCCTGGGGCATTTGGTGGGCCGCTGTGAGATACAGGAAGCTGGACTAGATGGGCCTATGGCCTGATCTAGTGGGGCTGTTCTTATGTTCCCCTTATGTACAGGGAAGAGTGGGGGATAATGTGTGAAAAAGCTCATACATCTCCATTTCTCTGTCCTCCAAAAGAAAACCAGCGCTGCCCTTGGAACAGCCATGCCCCTGACATTTGCCCTTGTAGTACCACCCTCACACATCTGAAAATATCCTGTTCCTGGAAGAGAAGAGAAGATTGCAGCTAAGGCCAGTTGGAGACTCAGGTCTCTACTTTTGTTGATGCAAACTGTTCATACGCACATAAATTCCTATAAAGCACTAGTCTCAATCAGTGGGCTCCTACAGGTGAATTACTCGTTCAGGAAACATCAGCACCCATTAAAAAAACATTAAGGTTCTTTCATGAAATTTCCTACTCCCATCAGGTATCACTTTAGGCAAACTGCTAGTGAGAGACCCGTTCACAGTAATCAAATGGCCAAACTCTCACAACATTATATTACACATGGCTTGAGGACCTTCTGTGGCTCCACAGCCTCCTAACCAAAACATTTCTTATATTAATTTCACTTTAAAAAAATAGAGCCAGGAGGTATAAGTCAAACACTTGACAGCGTACATGATACAAGATTCCTGCAAAGTGTGTTAACAATCATTCTTAGCAGCATTTCTACAAACTAGACTGAAAAGGAGTTTAGCTGTAGGGAAATACTTGTTTATACCTTTCGAAATGAGCTGCTTGAGAAACTATTTTGATGAAACCATTATGCATTTTTAATATGGTTTTGTTTAAATTATAATGTTGGAAAGAAATGTGTGGCCTGTAATGGGATTTACAGTTACAGCAGCCCTGCTGCGTTAGATCAGAGCTGGCCAACGGCCTATCGAGCCCAGTGTTCTCCCTACCCCAGCGGTCTGTCCCAGGGTGAGCAGATGGAGATGTCCACACAGGCACCTCTACATAGTGGCAAGGTCAAGGAGTACTGGCTATGTCAGAATGCCAGATGCAAGGGAGGGCACCAGGATGAGGTCTCTTGTTATCTGGTGTGCTCCTTGGGGCATTTGGTGGGCCACTGTGAGATACAGGAAGCTGGACTAGATGGGCCTATGGCCTGATCCAGTGGGACTGTTCTTATGTTCATATGTGGCCATGCAATTGTGCAAATCAGGGCTGCAGTATGCATAAACCTGCACAAGGACACAGTGGCTCACCCAAACCCCCCCCCCCTCTGCACATGAGTGACACTCATCCATGAACCCCCGGCAGTCCCATACACTTATGAGTCATTCTCCTTGGGGCAAGTGGTGAGCATGAATCAGCAGAAGCTCACGAGGTGGATCATTAGAGAGTGATCAGTGCTGCTGCTGAGCACCACTGCATGGGGGTGAAGAACCCAGCACCCTTACTGGAACGTGTTGTGACATGGCAGTGGAGGTATGGATATGAGTCAGACACATGGGTGCAATGACACTAGTGGCCTTCACAGGGCATCACTAGCCACTCAGCAGATGCACAGCTTCACAGTGCTTCGTTAGCATCTCCCAGGCTTCCAACACCGACTCACAATGCCCTATGGTAAGGATGCTGTGCATGCCTATCCATGGTTGGCAACCTTCAGTCTCGAAAGACTATGATAGAAGCCTACAGCACCCAGTATTCCCAGGCGGTCTCCCATCCAAGTATTAACCAGGCCTGACCCTGCTTAGCTTCTGAGATCAGACAAGATCACACCAACAGCCTAAGCGTATGCAGGATTGGGCTGTTCTATGCTGAACTTTACAACTGCAGAAGAAACTTTTGCTGTCACAAAGTGGCTGCCAATGCAGCGCTCCAGTACTATCAGCACAGCTTCTGATACCTGGAGCAGGTAAGGCAGCAGTGGGGGCAGGGAGGGGGTGAAATGGGGTGGGGAGGGGCATGTCAGGGGCAAAGAGGCGTTGGATCTAGCAACAAAGGAGTACACTGGATCCTATCCCCTCCAGCAGCAGCATTCCTGCTCCTTGCTCTCCTTGGACTTGTGCTAGTGATTTCGCTGGTGCAGGTCTGGAGAGACCCATTATGAGTCAGGAGGCTTACACAGGGGTGAGGAGATTTCAATCCCCTGTGCCTGTTTTTGGCATGGCTGCACCAGCACAGGGTGGGGGGAGGATAGAATTGAACTCTAAGGGTGCTATCTTATACACACTTACCTGGGCATAAATCCCACTGAACTCAATGCTCCCTGGCAAACTACCTCTCAAGCCACCACTACTGTGAATGGTTCCCATTAAGGGTCCCATGCATTCCACCCTTAAATTTTGTTTCATCATTCCATACTTATTACAAGAGTAATGAGTTTCATTGATTGTCAATAACGCCAGCTCCCCATCAAAGCAGTGGTTATCTGTTAATTTAAAAAAAAATGCTATCTGAAGCCTTAGTAAAACAACTTTTTATGCAAAATAGCCATTTCTAATATATCTTTCTGAGTTTTCGTCTATGGAATTTGAAAGAAGCATGTCTGAGAGAGAGTCTTTGGTTCCCCCCCCCCCCATTTCCATGTTCCCCACCAAGAGAGCATCACATTCACAGTAAGCCAGGCCAGAAGGGTTATGCAGATTATCACTTTCCTTTCAAAAACCAACAATCACAATAAAATGAAGTTTCTTTGGGGCCAACACAGAACAAAAAAAACCCTTCAACCCTTAGCTAACCAATCATGTCCAGTGGGACACAGAAGAAGTGGAAGGCAGTTCCTTGTTACCCTCCACCAGTCAGCTTTGAACTCCCACTAGCTATTTCATTACTCTTTTTATTATTCCAACTCCCACACTGCAGCCACAGATGTTATTAATCTGTTAAAATAAAATTCACAATTGATACTTGGAGGCTCATGTTTGACATTGCCCTCTCAGATATTTCAGCGTATGAGGTAATGTGTTTAAGATCCAGGGCATTTTTTCGTATTCATCTGCACTGGTTATTTCAGTCTCTCCTGGCAAAGGCATTTCCCTAACTCTGGACAATGCAAACGACCAGGCCAGCATTACACTGGAAAAACTGACGGGAGTGTGCTCAGTCTCCGTGAGTGTCTGTTTCATACATTAAATGGGTTTAATCATATAAACTTTTACTATGCAGCTTGGCAACAGGAACATAGAGAATTGCATGTTACCAGTTTAATGCACTTAGAGCTTTAAATGGCTTCCAATATATTTAGTCATGGCAATTCAAATGAGAATACTCACATGTTAGGGAAGGCTTAAGAAAAAGAGATGATGTCATGTGAGTGAGCAGTACATTAAAATTACAAAGGAAAACACAATCAAGCATGAATCGCATGGCCAAAAAGAGTGTCCAAGTTGGCACTCCCACCCTCAACAGAATCCACGGGACTGACTTTCAAGTCCTGGTGCTAAGAATCACCGTGACCAAAATACCCCACTCCTAAACATGTTGCAACACAGAGACGATCCACCCCTGCGGCAGTATCCCGATACCAGCTCTGAAAGTGGAAGGATCTCTTAGCAGTTTCATCTGCTACGGCAAGTAATAATGGAAGCCCTACGGGACTATTATGGGGCTCCCAGTTATGAATCCAGAGAAAGCTAAGTACACTAAAGTCCCATTAAAATCAATAGAATTTAAACACTCACTAAACCTGTTAAATGCCATTGGTTTCACTGGGACATGCACTGTGATCCTAAATAAATCTATTTGGAAGCAAATCCTTCTGAACTTAATTCCCAGTAAGCATATTTAGGCACATAAGCAGTGTTGTGTGTTTTTTTTAATGCAGGGGAAACTTCTACTGAAATACGTTAGACTTATGCACCAGCCTATATGATACATTTTTGCACATGTTTACAAGGATAAATGTATTATTTGATCAGGGCAATTCCAGATCTAGTCTGTAGAAATTCCCATGAACATAGCCTACTTTTTTTCCAGCTGTTGTGGTGGACTACTTCCTTGATCACCCAGTTCACAGATTACATTCATCTAGCATCCTGACAGCAAGAACTTTTTGCAAGGGCCAAAATGAAAAAAAAATAAAATGTGAACTTCCTAGGAAGTAATGTGTTTTGAGTGAAGGTCCAGAATTCACATCTATATTCCCTAGTATGCTGGAAGCTCTTCACATGCACTTCTGACAACACAGGAACTGCTTCAGTGTCTTGAGATTTCACATTGCAGAAACATGCTTGTGAACAACAAGGCCACATGGGCAGAACCAATTATACAGCTTTCCTAGCCAATTGGCACCCTATGAGGTTGGGAAAGGCCTCACCCTTTGGATCTTTGTATACGTGACAAATTCAGGAGTGACAATCCCTTCCACACTGGGAGCAAGTGCAGTCTGTCCCTGGTCTGTCTCCCTGGCTATGGGCCTTCCTTCTTTGCCTCTTTGCCTTATATGTGACAGTGTGAGATAATATCTCACACTGAAGGCCTGAGGGATCTGAAGGCCTTAGGAGTGGACCTCAACAGGTGGGAAACCCTGGCCTCTGAGCGGCCCACTTGGAGGCAGGCTGTGCAGCATGGCCTTTCCCAGTTTGAAGAGACACTTGGCCAACATAAGAACATAAGAACATAAGAACAGCCCCACTGGATCAGGCCATAGGCCCATCTAGTCCAGCTTCCTGTATCTCACAGCGGCCCACCAAATGCCCCAGGGAGCACACCAGATAACAAGAGACCTCGTCCTGGTGCTCTCCCCTACATCTGGCATTCTGACTTAACCCATTCCTAAAATCAGGAGGTTGCGCATACACATCATGGCTTGTACCCCATAATGGATTTTTCCTCCAGAAACTCGTCCAATCCCCTTTTAAAGGCGTCTAGGCTAGACGCCAGCACCACATCCTGTGGCAAGGAGTTCCACAGACTGACCACGCGCTGAGTAAAGAAATATTTTCTTTTGTCTGTCCTAACCCGCCCAACACTCAATTTTAGTGGATGTCCCCTGGTTCTGGTATTATGTGAGAGTGTAAAGAGCATCTCCCTATCCACTCTGTCCATCCCCTGCATAATTTTGTATGTCTCAATCATGTCCCCCCTCAAGCGTCTCTTTTCTAGGCTGAAGAGGCCCAAACGCCGTAGCCTTTCCTCATAAGGAAGGTGCCCCAGCCCCGTAATCAGCTTAGTCGCTCTCTTTTGCACCTTTTCCATTTCCACTATGTCTTTTTTGAGATGCGGCGACCAGAACTGGACACAATACTCCAGGTGTGGCCTTACCATCGATTTGTACAACGGCATTATAATATTAGCCGTTTTGTTCTCAATACCCTTCCTAATGATCCCAAGCATAGAATTGGCCTTCTTCACTGCCGCCGCACATTGGGTCGACACTTTCATCGACCTGTCCACCACCACCCCAAGATCTCTCTCCTGATCTGTCACAGACAGCTCAGAACCCATCAGCCTATATCTAAAGTTTTGATTTTTTGCCCCAATGTGCATGACTTTACACTTACTGACATTGAAGCGCATCTGCCATTTTGCTGCCCATTCTGCCAGTCTGGAGAGATCCTTCTGGAGCTCCTCACAATCACTTCTGGTCTTTACCACTCGGAAAAGTTTGGTGTCGTCTGCAAACTTAGCCACTTCACTGCTCAACCCTGTCTCTAGGTCATTTATGAAGAGGTTGAAAAGCACCGGTCCCAGGACAGATCCTTGGGGCACACCGCTTTTCACCTCTCTCCATTGTGAAAATTGCCCATTGACACCCACTCGCTGCTTCCTGGCCTCCAACCAGTTCTCAATCCAGGAGAGGACCTGTCCTCTAATTCCCTGACTGTGGAGTTTTTTCAGTAGCCTTTGGTGAGGGACCGTGTCAAATGCCTTCTGAAAGTCCAGATATATAATGTCCACGGGTTCTCCCGCATCCACATGCCTGTTGACCTTTTCAAAGAATTCTATAAGGTTTGTGAGGCAAGACTTACCCTTACAGAAGCCATGCTGACTCTCCCTCAGCAAGGCCTGTTCGTCTATGTGTTTTGAGATCCTATCTTTGATGAGGCATTCCACCATCTTACCCGGTATGGATGTTAGGCTGACCGGCCTATAGTTTCCCGGGTCCCCCCTCTTTCCCTTTTTAAAAATAGGCGTGACATTTGCTATCCTCCAATCTTCTGGTACCATGGCTGTTTTGAGGGACAAGTTGCATACCTTAGTCAAGAGATCTGCAACTTCATTCTTCAATTCCTTAATAACCCTTGGGTGTATGCCATCAGGGCCCGGTGACTTATTGATCTTTAATTTATCAATGAGGTCTGAAACATCTTCTCTTTTAACCTCTATCTGACTTAACTCCTCGGTTAGGAGGGGCCGTTCGGGCAGCGGTATCTGCCCGAGGTCTTCTGCCGTGAAGACAGATGCAAAGAACTCATTTAATTTCTCTGCCATCTCTAAGTCTCCTTTTATCTCCCCTTTCCCTCCCTCACCATCCAGAGGGCCAACCGCTTCTCTGGCGGGTTTCCTGCTTCTAACATATTTGAAGAAGCTTTTATTATTCCCCTTAATGTTGCTGGCCATGCGTTCCTCATAGTCTCGCTTGGCCTCCCCTATCACCTTCTTACATTTCTTTTGCCACAGTTTATGTTCCTTTTTATTCTCTTCATTAGGGCAAGACTTCCATTTACGGAAGGAAGCTTCCTTGCCCTTCACAGCCTCTCTAACTTGGCTGGTTAGCCATGCGGGCACTCTCCTGGATTTAGTGGAACCCTTCTTTCTTTGCGGTATACACCTCTGCTGGGCCTCTATTACTGTTGTTTTAAGCAGCCTCCATGCACTCTGGAGAGACTGGACTCTTTTTACCCTCCCTTTCAACCTCCTTCTAACCAGCCTCCTCATTTGAGGGAAGTCCGCCCGTCGGAAGTCAAGGGTTTTTGTTAGAGATTTGCCTGGTATTCTTCCCCCAACGTGCACATCAAAACGGATCGCAGCATGATCACTGTTCCCCAATGGCTCAGTAACGTTTACATCTCTAACCAGGTCCTGCATACCGCACAAAATTAAATCCAGAGTCACCTGTCCTCTGGTGGGCTCCTTGACTAGCTGATCTAAGCCACAGTCATTTAGCACGTCAAGAAATCCGGTTTCCTTATTGTGACCAGAACACAAATTGACCCAGTCAATATGAGGATAATTGAAGTCCCCCATGATTACAACCCTGTCCTTCCTTGTCACCTCCCTGATCTGTTTCCTCATTTCAAGGTCCCCATCAGATTTCTGGTCTGGAGGACGATAGCACGCCCCCAGTATTACATCGCTGCACAAGCCTGGTAATTTAACCCACAGAGATTCTACGGTGGAGTCGGACCCACCTTCAATCTCTACTTTGCTGGATTCTATCCCTTCCTTAACATAAAGGGCCACCCCACCTCCAACACGCCCCTGCCTGTCCCTCCTGTAGAGTTTATAGCCCGGGATTGCGGTATCCCACTGATTCTCCGCATTCCACCAGGTTTCCAACAGTCTGAGGCAAAGAGGCAAAGAAGGAAGGCCCATATCCAGGGAGACAGACCAGGGACAGACTGCACTTGCTCCCAGTGTGGAAGGGATTGTCACTCCCGAATTGGCCTTTTCAGCCACACTAGATGCTGTTCCAGAACCACCTTTCAGAGTGCGATACCATAGTCTTTCGAGACTGAAGGTTGCCAACATGAGATAATATCATGCTGGGGATCATGCTCTAAGACACGTCACCTAAGCACATGGGGGAAATCTGTTGCATGGGCAGGGATCAAGTGCAGTGACTCCTAGCACAACTCAGAGGGATGGCATGAAATGAGGTGAGGCAAGACTGCTGCCTGAAACTGCCACCCATTGCCACTTATGCTCACATTGCCCAGATGCACCACTCCTATAGAGGGTGGGTGAGTGAATGATAGTGCTCTTCCATCCCCCCCTTCCCCTTACATACAAAGTGTGTGTCACACAGCCTCCTTGGTTCATGCTTCTGTGTGAAATGAACAGACTTGTGCCCTTTGCAAAACAGAAGAGAAGTAGAGAAGGGAGGTTTCATTCAGCAATTTTCATAAGTGAAGGGAAGAAGTAGGCAGGCTCCAGATCACCTTTCCCTGCCTACTTGGTCTTCATAAGCACCAAATAGGCAGGGAGAAGTGATTTGGAACTGCAGAATTTCCCCCCTCACACACACACTTCTTCCCCCAGGAGCACATCAGAGAGAAGGAGGCTGCCACTACTGCAACCCCCACCCGACTTTATCTCAGTAAATTGAAAGAGGACTGAGTGCCCAATGGAGCACCAGACTAGAGGAGGTGGAGAATAGATGGACAGGGGAGTCATCAATTTGCCACCCCTTCTCTCCACACTTCATATGGCCTCATGGTTGGGCTACCCCGGGGGGGGGGTCTGTGATCCAACCTTTTATAACCAAAATTCCCACAAGGAAGCCTAGAGGCCATTGAGGGGTTAACTCATCAATGATTTTTGTGTCATGGCAGCCTTTGCATACCTGTCGCTGGCTTGAGAAGGGTGACTCCATTGTTATGTGCTTTTCATTGAATTTACAATGAAGATAGTGAGAAAGTCAAGCTTGAAGGGACCTGTTTTGTGTCTACTGTGGCTTTATTTACTTCAAAGTTAGGGAGCTTGTTAGAATATGGCTTGTTTACTTGTTTTAATTCTGCTGACTAAGCAAGGTGTGACTGATCATGGAATTTCTTAAAAATACAGGCAAGGCTTCTCCTAAACCAGCCAGCTAGAGGGAGGAAGGTTTGTTCTGCAGAACCAAATTGTCTTCTTCCATAAGGCCTGTGGGACCAGATGCTTGCTCATCATCAAGCGAAGCAAAACACCATGAGGCTAGTCTGGGTCATGTTGGCCTGGCTGCACTCAGCACCATGTTCACATGTAGACAATATGTCAGGCAACATGTGAAGAGCACCACATGCTCATCACAGGGTAAAAACTGTGTTAAAGTCAATTATCACAAAAGATCTCTGTGGTATTTTTCAGTGTTAACCAATTTTCTCCTTCATGTGGTTTAGCATGGATCTCAATGAAACATCATGTCTTTAGGCTGACTTGAAAACTCATAAATTAGAAGCAACTTTTTTCCCATTGTCACTACCAAGGAATTCATAAAATTCTGGCTCTTCAAAGAAATGTACCACAAAAACACAAGGCTTTTTAATGTTTTGCTTTCATTTTATTTAGACTGGTATGTTTTTTTCTCATCAAAAATATTTTAAACTCACCACATCTAATGTAGAATATTTTGTTTTTCTGGGGTTACTTCATTTATTCCCCCAGTCTTAAAATGAACGCTAACATCCACTGGATTGTATGTATGTTTTCTAGTATCTAAATTAAAATGTTAAAAGAATGCCATAAAAAAGTTATATTTTTAGTGAAAGACTTCACTCTAGTGGCTAGGGAATTGATGTCAGTTGGAAAATGATTTCCCAGTGGTTTGGTTTTGTAGCAAAAGTCTTCAACTTTTATGTATATAGTCTTTGAAGTTGGAAATTGTTGTTAGACTATCAAATATTGTTTGAGGTGTCACTCATTTTTTCTTTTTGTTATGGGAATGGGATCTTAGCAGAGAATTATTGAGGCAGAAAATGAGCATGTGAGTGACACTGAAAAGAAAGGTGTTTATAGGGCAGATGCAAGGTGAATTGTTGTGGAACCTAAAACTGTCAATAAAATCTTGGTTAATTCTCTAAGCGTCTGGTTTCTTGTTGAAAGAAGGTGGGGTTAAATCTCTTAGGAGATCATGCTTGCATGTGTCATTTGCTATGTGGATTTTTTAAAAATCTCTCTGCTTGTATAATGACATTCTTAGGGGTTCTACAAGTCACACCCAAACTTGCTTTTGTTCTGCAGTTAGTAATGGACTGCCCTGGAAATGGATATACTGGTCTTTCTCCAGACATGGTCTGCATTGTTCCATGTATAGTTTCATTAGTAGAGACAACCCTGCACATATAGGATTGTGCTTTTTGTAGGCCCCTGCACGTATGAACATGAATGTCCTGTCATCCTCCCAGAGTAGTGTTTCTGAACCAGTGGTTATGGGTACCACCAGTGGTACTTGAGGTGTTGTGTGGTGGAACTTGCAGGACCCCTGGGCACCTGCAGCCTGGCAGCAAGACCAGAACGCAACACAACAAACAGCCACAGGAGGCTCAGCTTGGCAGGCAGAGCTCCAAAGCATGCTTTTTTGCATGCAAAAAAAACCCTCCTGTCCACCCTGAGCCTCTTACTGGTGTTGGTTGCATTGCAACTGGCCTCCCAATCCAGTAGTAACCCGTAATGATATCATTGCCAGTGACTTCTGGTGGTACTTCAAAAAGGTGGACCATGTGAAGTGGTATGTCAGAGGACAAACACTGAGAAACACTGTCCCAGAATATTGTTGCTTAATCATGTTGGGGGGGGGGGAATTTATCTGAACCACCCCTATGCATAATTTATAATATACTGAATTATAGTGGGATCTGAACAGTATGTAGACACACATCATTAAGCTACGATAACTGGGCATGAGAGAAGGATCAGTATATACATACTCATGGCACATTCAGGCCCTCATTGAATGGGGCCAAGATCAGTAGGATAACTATTTGCCTGAACTGGCCCTCATTATCAGTGAAGACTGAGGTTCAGTGTCACTTGACTTGCTGTTAGGGTAGCAAACCAAGTAAGACAGAAATCCAATGAAACTGACCAAATCCAATGTGCACAAACCTTCAGCTGAGCTGTTTTTAAACTTATTTTGCTATGTAAGCCACTCTGAGAACTTTTGTTGAAAACAATGTATAGAACGGTGCAATTCTAACCCCAGCCAGTTCAGAGCACACAGTCCTGCCAACAGAGTGTATGCTGCATGCTATTGGGAGGGAGGCTGCAAACCTCACTCTTGGTAAGTAAATAGAAAAGGAGACAGGGTCACACCTGCTTGTTTGCTTGCCTATCTGCCCTCTCCACTCACTCTCTCATCCACTCATCCTGTTTGCTCACCTGCCCTTCCCCCTCATTCATGGGGAGCTTCACATGGCCGTTTCAGGGTGTTTCATGGCAAGGCCACCCCTAATTCCCAAATGCAACCACTCAGCTGCACTTTGAAGTGGTACAGTTCAGCAAGAACTCTGCCAGCTTGTTGTATGTGACTTATAGTTCTTGATGCTGTTTTCTTACACTTGGCACTTGGCTTTGAAGACTTGCATTCAAAAGCAGAGGAGCAGGTTAGAAGTACACTTAATGCCCTGCAACAGATCAACCAATGAGGTAGGTTCCAATAGTTCTTGAGCCCTTTGGGGATTTGGAATGAAACCCACTAACAGACAGCCCAGTTTCAAACACAATACTTGGAGTCAGTCCCACTGCAATAAAGCAAGGTAGATGCAGACTTTCTCGGGAAGACGGCAGATGAAATCATAATTTCCAGGTAATAGTGCTTGGTATAGAATCATTTTGGGACTGGCCCCAGAGAAAGAAAAAGATAAAGGACAAAGCCAGTGCAGTCAGTGCAGTAATATCTTTTATTGGACTATATTCATTAAGAAGCACACCACTTTTCCTCAGTTAGCGCCTCTTACTTTAGGGCTTGATAGCTCTCTCTCAGAATCAAACAGAAGATCCACGACACGCATCAGAGAAAGTCATACATCAGCAGGGCCGTATGCACAGCCTGAGCTATTGGGGCTGTAAGTGTAAGTACACAGGTGCTCAGTTTTGAATGTAATGCACATCTCCCTCCAGTGGTGTATGGGGAGGTGCTCTCCGCATGGAAATCAGCAAAGAAGTCCACTGAGGCAGGAGAATCAAAACATGTGTGGGAGTTTTAGTTAGAATGCGGGAGCAGTTTACATTGATGCAATGCTCACATTGTGGGAGAAAACAGGACATTGCCTTACTGTGACTTTTCATAAGAAAATAAGCCAAAGAATGTAGGCCTAATACATAGCCAGGAGGGGAAAAATCTAGCTCTCCTGTCCAAGGCAGGTTAGTAACCGGAAGGGGACCTCCCCACCAGAGTAGACATGAAGTCTCAAGGAGATTAGCCCTGCCTCTAAAGCAGCCATTTTCAACCACTGTGCCATGGCACACTGGTGTGCTGTGAGTGGTCCACAGGTGTGCCAATGGAATTTGGGGGAAGGTCATTTATTAGTAGGGCCAATGGGGATGTGAGCTCCTCACTGGCAGCACGGTGTGCCTTGTCAATTGTCCAAAACCTGATGGTATGCCTTGACAATTTTTGTGCCTTGTCAGTGTGCCATGAGATGCGAAAGGTTGAAAATCACTGCTCTAAAGTCTGATGGAAGAAGGTACCCTTTTGGATTTTCTTCTCCAAAAGGGAAAGGGTCCTTAATGAATTCTACGAAGCCCTTTCCCTGACTCCTTCAATATCAGCCAGATACACCCCCATAGCATTCTAAACAGTGGAGTGATCACAAAAAGTAAGCTTCCCCCCACCACCACCCCCAAGTTCAAGTACTGCATTACCATGGTCACAATTTGAAATCGCAAGTATGGGTTACTAGCAAAAAAGCACTGATTAAAGATTTATATTATATTATTTATTTTCACATTGTGATATCTCTGTCTCATTGGGAAGAAACAGGCTATAGGAAAAGATATGGTCAGGTTTTCAACATTTTAAAATCTCAAATAGATCAGAGGACAGTGAATAAAAAAGGAAATGGCTGTCTTGAGATTAGCCACCCCCTCCCCATCATCTTTTTCTGGAGGCAGCAGAACACAGTGGGCACTGAACAACATGCTTGTCTTGGGTGCAGATGGCTTTAATTGTCATTCCCAGATGTTCTGCCTCCTGAAGGTCAAATTCACCTTGTATAAATCTGGCTGAATCCTTCCAAGGGAGAGAGTGAATACATGTAATCTATGCTAAGCAAGGTAACAAACCAGCCGACTTCTTGCTTTGCATGTCCCGGTTTGCATATTTAGAGGCAAATGGGGTGGGGGGACTGCATGGGAAAGAGATTAAGAATAGGGCAAGAAAACAGTTGTCATTAGACAACAGTTGAAAGATCTTCTTAAAACTGGCATTGGCTCAAAGTATTTTTTTAAAAAGCAAATAAAGAAACAAGAACAAATTATGGAGTGGTTTGTGTGGAATAAACTGGATAAACCAAAAACCCAATTTCCCTAGCCTGCATTTTTTCCCCCCTCAAAGGCCTGATCTACATATGCAGTTGAATGGGGGTTGGCAGAATACCGAAGAGGTAGAATGGATTGTTCCACTTTAAACTGCAAGTGGGTTATTGTTTATGAGTGCTTCTTTGTGTTGAAAAAAGTCTCATAAACAGATTATCCGCAAATCAGACAAAGTATCAGG
This sequence comes from Tiliqua scincoides, assembly GCF_035046505.1. Lineage (NCBI taxonomy): Eukaryota > Metazoa > Chordata > Lepidosauria > Squamata > Scincidae > Tiliqua > Tiliqua scincoides. The sequence continues at coordinate 198,563,147 of NC_089822.1, forward strand.
TTATAACCTTTCTCTCCGATTGCTAGTTTTCTATTTGCAGGGAGTTCTTTATGTGGGAGGGTGTTCCCAGGTGGTATTCCTCACCCCAGTTGACAGACCCTCCTGCCAACCCATTTTGCTACACGTGTAGAGGTAGCTATAATCTAGCATCCTTGCCAATTGCCTCACTGCAGAAATTAAAATCAGCAGAAAAAGATTTGAAGTTTCCCATTTTGCTAAGATTTAAATGCCAAAACAATCTGTTATCAACCATTTTGACAATACCTTCAGGGTGTGAGGAGGTAATGCTTCTCTTCTTTTTTACTGTACAATAACCCTCTGAAATAGGTCCCTGTTCTAATTTTAAAGATGGAGAATTTAGTGAGGCAACTCAATGCATTCCTAGTTGGATTTGGATGAACAATATCTACATATAAATCCAAATGGCCACAGTGGGACGCAAGAGTGAGAGACCAAACATGGTCAGAACTGCAGTGAGAACCTATTTAAAATTATTCTAGAGGGGTGTGCATTGCATCACCACAATTTGTGAGTTCTTAAAAGTGCCACAAGAGTTTTTATTATTATTAACAGTATTTTTTTAAACAAAAAACTTAATAAATGGCTCCCTGTTCCAAAAGGACTCACAATCTAAAAAGATACAGATTAACACCAGAAAACAGCCACTAGAAAAGACTCTGCTGGAGTAATAAGGAACAGTTACTCTCCCACTGCTAAATATAAGAGGAGCATCAATTGAAAAAGTGCCTCTTGTTTCCTTGCTCTTTAGAATGAGTGAAATGCCCTCTATACACTACTCCACTGCACCTGGTTACAATTCTAAATCCCTAAATAGAAAACTCAAAAATAACTAAAAGTCATTGTATCATCAAAGCCTTTTACTCTACTCAACATGAATAGATCAGTGCTTCCCAATACTTTGAAGAGTTGAGGCTCATATGTTTCTTCTGAATTAATTAAGGAGATTGAACTTCACTCTTGCACAGTTGATGAGTTCGTGTACAGTGTCCAAGAATTACCTACTCTCAAAGAAGCCCCTGCCCATCTAGCTGCATGAGTCACTGATGAACCTTGGGGCCCAATCCTGAGCTGGGCCAGCACCAGGTACACCAACATGCCATAGGCACACCCCCGACACCCTGTGCCAAGTCAGCACCAGCCCAGTGCCAGTCAGAGCTGAGAGCAGCGCTGGCCAGACACTGCCCAGAGTTCGGTGAGAGCTCCAGGTGGCAGTGAGTGCATCAGGGGCAGGGGGTAGGTGTTCCAGGGTGGGAGGGGAAGAGTGGATGGGCAGAGGAACCAGGGCGGGAGGGGGGCAGGACCAGCAGAGCTGGGCTCCGCCAGATCCCAAACTCTGTGTCGGGTCTTCCGACCTGACACAAAGTCTCTCAACTCTGTGCTGCCTATGCCGCTGCAGACTTGAGAAGCCCCATTGCGGGGCTTCCCTTGGATGAATGTCCACTTCCCCTAAGGAGAACTCTGGCAGCTGCCGTGGTGCTGCAAGATGCAGCAGTAGCTGCATTGGCTCTGCTGCACCTAGCGGTGGCACCACCTTTAGGATTAGGCTGCTACATGGCTGTCTTACACTGTCAAACCAATGATCTATATAGCTGGGGAAGGTCTGAGGAGACCCATAGGCCATGAAGGGGCCTATGGAGAGATAAGGGAAACAAATTTTTCCTTACCTCTCATTTGCCTCCCCCATAGCATGTAGCTTGCACCTCCATGGTGCACCTGCATGCTACAGCACAGCAGGGGATAGGACTGGGCTGTCAATGCACTTTCATTACACATGAGCAGCTCTCCAACGTGCTGTGGGACACATTTGGGGTATTGATGGGAATCACTGCCAGACTGCTCACATTGATTGATTCTTCTTTCTCTCCTTCCCTTATAATAGTCACAGAATCAGAGACTAGCTGAGCCAAAACACTTCTCAAATTCAGATTTCATAATTCTTTTAATGCAGACGTACCAGTTTAATGCTGGCAATGTGTTCCAGCTTTCACACTGGCATCTCCTTACCACATATTTAACCCCACTCAGGTGACAATATCTGGACATAAAAACTGGAGAAATATTTGAAAGACTGGCAAAATGTCTACACATTATCCTTATTTCGACCCCTTTTTGATGAAAACCTCTTGACCGGATTTTGGTTGCACAGCTTCAGTAGTGGATGGATGAATAGCATTAGACCAGACAGTGATCTGATAGAGTTATCTACTGTAAATCATAACTAAATAGCATGTACCATTGAGCTTTGCTTTGCGATCTTGTTTATCCTCATCAGTGTGCTTCGTTCCCACTCTCTCTAAATGGCTTAGGATGCAGTGGCAGTCATTTTGGTGCCATTGCTTCTTGTGGCAGCCCAGAATTGAGGATTGGGCCGCCAAACTCTGGAGAGCCACAACCAGGCACTGTAGACAATACAGCACAAGGTGAACTAATGGTTTGATTCAGTATAAGGCAGATTCACTTGACATCAGTTTGGGCAATGAGGCCTTGAATACTTGCAAAGTTTTTTGCTTAACTGAATGTACTGATTAACAGGATCTTCAAGTAGCTGGCACAGTTCATTATATAGTCACCAAAACAAGTGAAAGGTTATTTTTGTTTATTATAAATCAAGACAAGTCCTTTACTGGGTTGGCCTAAAATGTACTTATTTATATTTATTTGATTAATCAAGTCCTTTCTGTTTAGCACTAGCTAAGAGTGACCTATTTCTAGATTCATAGCTCCAAGCTTTGGCGACTTCTGCTCCAATTTGGTATAGAAAAAAGCAAAAAAGTACGCAAGTGACAACGTGAATCTTACTGGAGAAATGGCTAAAAATTCTAAATGTGATTAAGGAAGAATTAAGGCGCCATTAGCCAACTGTTCTGAGTAATTTCAGACTAAGGAGAATTACAGGCTGGAATGCAGCACTTTGTATACAGAGCCCATAAAAGGAACTGAAAATTCCTACAGCTGGCATTTATTCTTTCTACCTTTCCAGTCTGTTGAAATATTTTACCATGTCATAATGAAAGCACAAAAATACAGTTTGTTGTTTTTTAAAAAAATCTATGCTTGCAAAGTTTATACTGATAACTATTGGCTAATTTGGGAAATATGTGCAAATGGAAAAGGAAGAACTGGATTATTGCAACATTTGAATGAAGTAGAAAATATATTAATTTTTTTTTTTAAATCTGGCTTGGGATTTGCCATCATCAATACATAAGTCACATATTTACTGCTATTAGGTAGACTCAGAGTTGATTGAACAACTGTTCCTAGTGCATGCTAATAAATGGTTCCATATCTAGCTGGATGGAGTTATCAATTGGTGCCTTGGGCCCAGTGTTGTTCAACAATTTTATACATAACCTAGATGAGGGTGTATAAGGGGTGCTTATCAAATCTACAGACGACACAAAGTTTAGGGGCATAGCTAAAACTCTGGAGGGAGAATCAGAATTCAAAATAATGTTGACAGGCTTAATCATTGGGCCCATGCCAGCAATGTAAAGTTCAATTGAGACAAATGTAAAGCCTTGCACATAGGTACAAGGTACACATAGGTACACATAGGCAGGAGGTCTGGTCTAGAGGGTAGAGCCTCCATTTGCCTGAAGATAACATCCGCAGTTGCCAGTTCGAGGCCACGGGGCACCGTGCGACCTTGAAGCAGCTGACAAGCTGAGCCGAGTTATTCCATCTGCTCTGAGCGTGGGAGGATGGAGGCCAGAATGTTGCGACCAGATCAGAAAGAAACATCTGAATGTTGTGGTTTCTCGAAAAATAGAACCTTCTTTCAAATTGTAAAAATCCCTACGGGGATTTAATTATCCTGCCTATGTAAACCGCCTTGAATAAAGTCCAAAAAGAAATCTGAGGACCAAGAAAGGCGGTATAGAAATACCTGTATTATTATTATTACTATTATTATTATTATTATTATTATTACAAATAATCAGAGGCACAAGTGCAGAATGTTGGAGACCTGGTTTGGCAGTAAAATGTGTGAAAAGAATGTAGCATGGAGTCTAACTGCCCAATTCCATCTCCCACCATTACCAACAACGCAGCAACTACACAGATTGAGCCTGCTAAATCTCTGAAGAAAAATCCAAAGAAATTTAGGGCCCAATCCTATTTTCCCTGAGCCCCAGCACTGAGCCGGCAATGGGTGTTGCAAATGTACTAAGGAGGGGAAGAGGGGCTGCTGGAACTGGGTCAGCACCAGTTGGTGCTGGGCCTTAGCACTGAGTGGAGATGCTTCAGGAATGCCTGGAGGTAAATCGAACTGCCAGGCAGCAGTGCAGATTTTCTGGGAGGGGGAGGTGTTCCGGGGTGGGGGAGAGCCAATGGAACCAATGTGAGCTTTTTTCCTCTTTAAATAACAGCAGTGGATGACCCAATCTAAATCATGACCATGACGAGAATGACACAATGAAAGCACCCCCCTTGCCCCTTGCCATGGTCCCCAAATAGATTGGGCCACACAGATGCAAATTTTGAATGACAAGTTAAGCCCATCAGTGCAAATGACATGCTTGCTATATCATCCAGTTTGACCATGTCATTCACACCCCTTGTCCTCCCAATGACATGAAATTCTCATAACCTTAGCCCCTTGTTCTTTCTACAGCCCCCTTTTGATTGCCCTTTCCTTCAGCATGGCTCCCTTGCTGTTCTTTTACTCAGATCTCAGTCATATCAACCTACCTGTTCCTCCACTTCCTGTTTCCCAGTCTACTCTATTCCTGTCATCCTCTCAAACGACCTAACTTGTGTTCCAAGCCCTTTCTCTCTGAAGACTCCCTGCCACTCAACTTTCCAGATGTCAATGTGTTATAGTCCTTTCTTTCCCGAGGCTCTCTGTGAGACTTTGCCTCTCCAAATTGACTTTCTGCTTCACTCACAGGAGTTGGACTGTTTGTAAATATTCCATTGCCCATGCCTCAGAACTGGTGCACTTTGGACTATCTTGAGCACATCAGTAGAACTATTAAGTAAAGTTGTCATCCACAGAAACTTCATAATGTTACCTTCATTCCCATAAGAAATTATTGTGTTCTTTCAAATCCCCCTGAGTATAAAAGGTCTGATCATTAAATGGATTCTTTAGGAAAGACAAGGGCTGAGGGAAGGCTATGAGGTACCTAGAAACTAATAAATACACCACACAACACTTCTGCTCTGCGGTGTGAAAAAGAGAAGATAAAAAAAAGTCAGAAGAAACAGATGTCTGCCAGAAGTTAAATACACATCTGTTAAGGATGCTCTTCTCATATGCAGGGTCAGAAAAATATGTACAAATGTAGCACCTTGCTGATTGACAGAGAATCCTCAGTTCTGGCACGGTGAATCTTGTTTTCTTGACAGCACTTTGTTTTAAGGCTAGAGGCAGAAAAATGTCTTATGCATGTCCTTAAACTGGAAGGCCCTTTGTTCAGGATACTTATACCATTTGCAGATAATGATGTGCGTAGCAGTTTCAGCTGTCTGCATATGCATTTTTATGTTTTTTTATGACAGCTCTGCGTACTGAACTAAAAGGCCATTTAGAGCTGTCAGGAGCTGACAAGCATTACCCTTTACATTTACAATTCTGTTAGCATTCATTGTCAGGTGGGCTCACTATTCCGCCGACATATGATTTCCTTTGAAACCCATGTATGACTTTAATTTAATACAGCAGTCTTCCCCAAAAAGGAACCTTATTAAGACTTCCTTTCCCATTTATCTTTCCTTTTTTTTTTCTTTTATGTTTCTCTCCCCTCCACCCTCTTACTTTTTTTCTTTTTTAAAAACACTGTTCTGCTGAAAGATACAAGGCAAAAAAGACAGAAGAACCATCTACACAACTCACTTCCTGTCTTGGAAGACTGTAAAGAGCAACCAAAATGAGCTGTGAAATCGAATTGATTTTAGCTCTTTTATTATGAAATGCAGCTACATATATATCATCCTATAACTAAAAAAAAAAAAAAAAAAAAAAAACCTGCAATGCTATGATATGTATTTCTCAGACCAGAGAAGCAAATCAAGAAAAATGTATATCCATCAGGGATGGGTCACGACTCAGATTCAAGTTGCGACAACATGCATTTTTCACTACTCGTATGAACTCGAGTCATGCATGTGAAAAACTTGCGCACTGACTCAAGACTTGGGGGTTTTACCCTAAAAATGAAAAGACTATAATAGACTCAAGTCAAGACTGGTTTTTGTGTGTGCTTGTGACTCTGTTTGATGTGTATGCTTGCTTGCATTTTTTTCCACTGCTTCTGCGACTCAACTTGTTTCTTGAAAAGACTCTTGACTTTAGTCAAAATGACCCCAAAAATGGCTCTGTTATGACTCATGGGCAACTTGGGTCAAGGGGGTAGAGCAGTGATTTTCAACCATTTTCATCTCACGGCACACTGATAAGGCACTAAAATGGTCAAGGCACACCACCAGGTTTTTGACAATTGACAAGGCACACCATGCTGCCAGTAGGAGCTCACATCTCCAATTGGCCCTATTAATAAATGACCTTCCCCCAACTTTCTGTGGCACACCTGTAAACCACTCGTGGCACACCAGTGTGCCATGGCACAGTGGTTGAAAATGGCTGGGGTAGAGACTCAGAACTTGACTCGAGGAAGTGGCTCTGGCACATCCCTGATACGCATATGAACATATCTGTACATGTATCAATATAGTGGACTCTCACTTTACATTGGTTCACTTTACAATCAAATTATTTGACAATGGACTCTTCATAATAAAACAACCTTCACTATACAATGAGTTATTCACTATACAATGGGCTCACAATTGCCAGGACCTTTGCTCATAACAAAGTCAATCAGTGATGCAAATGCAAGCCTTCTAGGTAATGTCCCAGCCAGTAACAGAGTTCTTTTAACATTATTGCTTTGTAGTACTGAGATAAGGATACAACTTTGTAATTTGTGTTTTATAATTACAACATTGTGTGAACGGATAACAATAGCCCCTAAAGAGTGCAGTAGACATCTTTTAAATCATCTTTTGGAGAGGGAGATGGCTTAGTTTAGTGATAGAAACTTCAACTTCTGTGGTGTTGGAATGAATTACCAAAACACAAAGCGTTATTGGGTTCACATTACCCTATTTCACAATCAATGGTGTCTCTGGAATGGATTACCATTGTAAAGCAATGATCCATTTTATATGTCCATATGAACAAGTTCCCACATGAGAAACGTTCATCCCTTCTTTGGATGGGAAATTTCTGGCTCTCCATGATTCACATAGAACTCGGTTTGGATTATTCACTGGTTATTAACATAGGTTGTTAATTTTGGAATATCTACAGTGATTTTGTTTCTGACCATTTCTCCTGTTCTTAACTTTTAAAGCCTTACCTAGCATGAAACCAGGTTCTCAAAAGGATTGACTCCTCCCACAGAAACTTGATCAGATTCTAAGATCATCTGGCCCTGGATCCCTCCAACACTTGATGCGGGGCAGGTAGCAACTGTAAGTTGCGTCTTCTCAGTTGGGGAACCTGCCCAAAGAAATTCACCCTGGCATCATCTCTACATTCCTTTCAGTACCAGATGAAGTGTCAGCACCACGTGTCAAACAGTTTAGATCTTGTGGTTTTTGCAATCAATTGTTAAATGGCAAATCAAGGCCTGTGTCTCACTTACATGTACAGTATTCAGTAGCCTGCTGCTCCCCAGACTCTAGAAAGGATCATTTTTGCTTCTATTGAGAGTAACATGTTTACCAGGGGGTTGGTGGGCAATGAACCATGGGATGCATGTAGCTGGGGTTTAGAAAATCTTGGCTTACCAGGAATGGCCAAATGCATTGTAGTAGTACATGCAGCATTGCTGTGCTTTTGTAAATTTCACACATAGACATCTAACAATCACCATAATGTGAAATCCATCAAACATAATTTATCAGTGATATCCTTCTTTTCTTTAATGTCACCTTCACAGTCTTCTTGGTTAAATGTTGGTTCAATTCAGATACAACCCCATCTACTCATTGGTACAAATTGGGCTAGATATTGTATTCACAGCACATGTGATAGTTGCTGCCCTCATGATTTCTTAAGCTAGTCAGCAAAGCAAAGAAAGAACAAGGTGAACCATAGTTGCTGCTCTTTGGCCAAAGCCACAGATAAAGTCAGTAGCAGAACTGAAAACAGACCCCTACATCACCGGACCCCAAGTTCAGCAGTCTAGACAGTATGATATAACAGTCCAGTGGCACTGAAAGAGCAGTGTGCACATCACCCTTTCAATGTCATTATTGATTTATTGGTTAAGCTTAGTTTTTACAAGGCACAAAGGAAGTTGCATCCCCAAGGAACCTGCAAATGGCACAGAAAGGGCCTGAATCTCCATTCTTTCTGAATCAGAAAGATTGTGCAGTTGCTTTTCAGAATTACTGTTAAATAAATTAGCCTGCTTTCAGCTACAGCAAAAGGGGGAGGTGAGGGCTTCGACAAGAAACGCTAACAAGTGAATGAACAAATACATCAAACTTATGCTTATTGGGCTGCCACTGTAATGTCAGATGGAAACTGGCCTGGGAACAGGGGGTGGAACTTGGAAGAGCTTTGCCAGCATGACTACAGAAAGTCACTGATTTGAGGGGTTCTGAGAGGTAGGTGGAGCAAGTCTTTCATGTAGTGTGTAACCATGAAGATCAAGAAAGAACATTCATTGGATTGCATGGAATACTTTGAAGAAACATGTTGTCGCCTGATCACACACTACTGGCTGTCCTAATTTTTCCCAATTGTCTAAATCAAAATATGAGTTTCCATGGGATCAATTGTTTCATACGTCACAGGCAGGACGTGGGAGGAGGTCCTGTGGAACAGCCTGTGTGTTCAGTTCTTCCGCCTTGTGAAACACTATGAGAAAGCTATAGCATTAGATAATTATGTTCTGGAAAGAGTTAGGGAATGCCCAATGGTTACCCGTCACCGATTGCTTAATAAGAATGACACTTTGGCTGTAGGTCTTAGTTCAGCAAATTATGTCATTCTTGTTCGCAGAATGGAGAGCTTACAGTACAGATTCTAAATTAAAACTTGTGGTTGAAAATTAAAAGCAGAGAGGACAGATGTGCCTAGAGAAGAAATTTATATTCACATCCTTTGAAACAGCTAATTGTTCTGCCAGGACTTGAAATCAATTTTTCCTGTGTAGGCCTCAGTCGCACCACGCCTCCTGAAACCACACAGAATGATGTGAATTAAAAAGTTACTAGAGATTTCCTTCTTTTTCCATGTTCCAAGTTAAAAAACAAAACAGTTTGCTGGATCTCTCATGTCCAGGCAGCCAAGTTGAAATAATGCAAAAACTGATAAACAAGAATGTCCTCCTGCCCAGGGAATGACAGTGCAATTAACCATTTCCAGCTCACTCTTCCAGTAAGCACTGATGGCTTCATTAGAAGCATGGAAAGCTGGAACAAGCACTTTCTCTATTATTTGCAATCAGAACACAAACAAGCCAATCTCTGGTGGGAAATGGAGCTCTGGGCATCTCTGGGCACACCTTTCACTACTGCCCCCTCCTCTGTCTCTCCCTTGCCACTCATGTTAGTTTTTTGGGGAGGTGGCAATGATGGTTGATGCAGCATGTTTTATGACAGAAGACTAATCTGAGCCTTAATTCAGATCAGACTTATCAGTGGAAACGTTAATAAGGTATAGGTTGTTAAAGAAGGTGACCTCTGCGCTGCAGATATTAATTAATACTGGGAGTTCCCATTGTAACAGATTATTTTGCAAGGGTGAGACAGTGTCAGTGTGTGTGTGTGGGGGGGGGAGTGGTTAAAGTAGAAAGAATAAATTAATATTTTGTGTGGCTATTTGGAATGGATTTTTCTACTTTTGTCAGTGTTTGCAGTTGTGTCTTGTTTTGATCTATGGGGAAGTTGCTTTCCCCCCTCAAAATGCCCTAGTTTGTGTGGCTATTTGGAATTGATTTTTCTACTTTTGTCAGTGTTTGCAGTTGTGTCTTGTTTTGATCTATGGGGAAGTTGCTTTTTCCCCTCAAAATGCCCTAGTCACAGCATACTTGGAATATCAGACTGGGATATTCTGAGGGGAAAAAACACAACATTTTTCCTTGGCAACGAAAGCAGTTGCCCAGAGAATCTCCACTGTGGTTGACGTAAAATAATTTGTTAAAAAAACTGTCTCACTGCTACCACTGCCCTGGTGGCCCCTGCCTCCAAGATATCTTGAAGTCTTCCTGCAATTCTCAATTCCTCCCCTCCCAATCCATTGTCTTCAAATGGACTGGCAAGTTTCGGGGTGGGGATTTTGGCTCAGACCTAGTATTGTACACCTGAAAGAGCTGTGGGAAAGCAACTGTTTTTGAGAGTTGGATCACCTCTTTTTCTTGGGATTGGGCAATTCAAAAGTCCGGACAGAAACTTTCTCACCAGAAGTCTGGGTAGATTTCCTTATAAGCATCTTGGGACATCTTGATCAACCTGTTTGAACAGGATGAAGTGGTTAAGTCAAAGTAGTAGTTGGCATGAACCAGACTCCATAATTAATGGTTCCCCCTTTAACTTTAGCTGACATTTCTCCAGAAATGCTTAGGAAAGATAGACTTCTGAGTTTCTTGTCTTCGCATCTTAAGCAGCAAAATAATAGCTACAGATGGGGATCCCTCTGTAAATTACTAATTTTATTTGAAGATGAAGCTGTTCATGTGTCCAACAGCGAGGGGAGAAGATTAAAAAGTCTTCTTTTCCAGGCACCTGGTGAGTCTACTTAATCAGGATTTTCAGGATGTTTTCACTTTGTTTTGCATTATTGGAATTCTGCTTAATATTTATACTCCTGGAATTGTATTTAATTTTTTAATGGTATTGTGTTACTCCATTACTGCGCTTTGAGTCTGGGTTTTAATTCTACAGTATTTTGATACTTTGCATTTTTGATGCTTGACTATACAATTATGTTTTCATTTTTTTTAAATTACAAAATAAATAAACTATCTCTGAAGTGGGGCTAGATTATTGCGTTTTGATGAGTTAAGATTAGATGCAGCATCACAATATGGCCTTGGCTGCAATCCTACACACACTTAATAGGAAGTAAATCCCATTGAAGACAGTGGGACTTACTCTTGAGTAAATATGCTTAGGATTAGGCTGCAACTGGATGGATGGTTGCACTTCTCTCTAGTTCCTTGTTATTCATCTGTATCTTGATTCCAGTGGGTTTCCTTTAGGGCATGGAGGTGATCAAATTTTCTCTTTATGTTTAGAAACTTGAGAATTGAAAGCTTGTCTCCTTGCCTTGGGGTTAGCCCCAGCAGCCACTATGGGGCAACTTGAACCTGAACTACATCAATCACTGGTACAAGTCTGTGTAGCCAGATGAAGGCGGATCAGCAATGGGAAGGGGGTCCCATTCAGCCTGATCCACCTTCCTCCCCATCCGGTTGCTGCCCTGTTCCACCCACACCTCCCTCTGCCCCATTTAATCCCCCTCCCCACCTCCTTCCAACCTCCCACATGGGCTTATTTGCTCCCAGCGGGTGTCCATGTGTCCACCGGCATGTTGGAGGCCACAGAGGCCTCCCTGCCAGTGGGCTCACCTGATGGAGGTTGCTTAACAACAGCCATAATGCACAACCCTAGTTACGCTGGCGGGGGAGGGGGATAGGATAGGATAGAATAGTCACAAAACAAAAAACTGAAACCACAGAAAAAAGAACAAATTGCAACCAAGCAACATTCAACTCAGATCAAACTACAAATTTGGTGAATGAGTATTTAAGCCTACTAAAAAGCAGTTAGGAAGGGGAACCAGTGGACTTCTCCTTGGGGAGTTCCTTAATCTGTATGCCATGACCAAAAGAGCCCTTCCCTGCACCCCAGACAATCAGGCTTCTAATGGCAATGGAATGTGGGGCAAGGTCTCTGATCACAAAGGCAATGGATGGAAAGTCTTGCATGATAGAGAATGATTCTTTAAGTGGTATTAACTGAAGGTAGTTCTTTACAAAAGATTAACATATAACAGTTAGCACTGACAGTAGTGGACCTGGAGGGGAGAAGGGAGGCAAAAGGCTTAGCACTGCACCCACCGCACACCCACTGCCACCTCAGCCCACCATTGCCACCTCTGCCCCACCTTGCCTGCCTGTCAGGGCAGTTCCACGAACTGGTGAAACCCACATGGTGCTCTGAAGCGCATGAAAAGCCTTCTGAGACTTCTAGTGCGATCTTAAACTAAGCACAATCTTAGGGCAGGAGGTCTGGTCTAGAGGGAAGAGCCACCATTAAGTTCAAAGATATAAACTGAAGCTCACCAGTGCGAGATCACCAGAAGCTTCTGTGAGCAGTGAGACCCTGAGAAGCAACTGACAAGCTGAGTTGAGCAATTCTGTGGTGAAAGCAATGAAGCTGTTTGTGCTGCCCTTTAGTGAGGGAAAAGGAACTATCAGTCTGTCAGCCTGGGAGGCAACCACAGCCAGAAGTTATACCAGATTGTGAAAGATCCATCTGGAATGCTATTGTTCTTGAAACTTAGAACTTCTTTGTTATTGTAAAAAAACCCCTTGGGGGTTTAGAGAAAGCCTGCCTATGTGAACTGCCTTGTATTAAAGTCAAAGGAGCAATCCAATGACTAGAAAGGCAGTATATAAATACTGGTTATTATTACTATTTTATTATTAGTCAGGAAACCAGAAGAACCCTTTAAGATAGCACCAGAAGCCTCAGAACGCTTTTTCAGTGCTGTGATGCATTGCATGAGGCTCTGTTACACCTGGGTAAGTATACCCTTGGGGGGGTGAAGTAGGGGGGCCAGCATGTCACGAACCTGTACCCTGGGGCACCATGGAGACAGGTACGTTACTGAGCAGTGAAGTAGATTTAATGGAAAAAAGTGACCTGTTCTATTTGTCCCATTCATTCCCTGCCAGTTTGTTTCGGGAAGAACGGAATAGCATCATTCAGTTTGGGTTCTATTTGCTCCAAAAATGAATGCATTCTTGTTGTGCTTTCCAAGGTTCACAGCTATGCCATATTGCACATTGACCCATGGATCTTCTTTCTTTCTGGTATATACCCAACTTCATCCCATCCCCACTGCAGAATACAAGTTCAGGTTAATATTGGGGTTCAAGTTAAAGCTTAAATTTTACCATCACTGCCAGCCTAGTGAGGTTCATGGATTCAGGGCCAGATCTATGACCTGGCTCTCATGGTGACATCTTGACCCAGCATCCAGGCTAGATGAATATTGTAGATTAGGTTCCTCAAAACATAGGAGGTACTGTTTCTCCTGACAGTACTACTTTTTGATAACAGTTTTGTTCTTTTCAGTCCTCTGCAAGTGAGAAGGATGGGCCAGAAGCTCCAGGTGGAGCCTCAGGTGGCTTAAAAGTACTGTATATTACACTGCCCTTGCAACTTTAGCAGTTACAAAGCCGGTCATGAGAGTGCTTGAGAGACTGCATACCAGTATGTGTATCTAAACAGAATTGGAGACAGGAGAACTAAAAATGCAGCCAGTTATGGACCTATATTACCCTGCGGTCTAGGTCTAGCTGAAGCTATTGGGCTACCTGAGACAGCACATCGGTCCTTACCTGGCTCCATCTTCTGTGTGGACTCTTGAATCACAGCAGGAAATGCAAGGCTCACCAGGATTGCTTCCAGAGCGCTCTACATTTCCTGTTCTGTTTAAAAGCCCCCACAGTTGCTCTATTAAAGCAACTAGGAAAGGAAGGTGAAGGAGTAAAATCACTGCACCCTGAGGATCAGAATGCAGTGGTCTCACTCCTTCCTCCAGGCAGACTCTTTACATGAACCAGGCAACAGTGCATGTTGGGAGTGCATTCTGCATTCCCTGTTTTGATTAAAGAGCCAGCACAGAGATTGGCTCCGCCCACAGCAACTGAGCAGAAGGGCAGGTGTTCTTTTTGCCACCCCTCTACTTGGACCTACTGCCCAATGCGAATGGACTAATTTGCATCATGTATGGGCTGGCCATGCTGTGGTCTTTGATTGCATTGGAAACATCTCCACAGTTTTATATGGGCTTTGCCTCCTTTTAAATCCACATAAACAGCAGTTAAGCAAGCAACTTTCATTCCACTGCTCTTGGTATCCCACTGCTTTTCAAGCTATTATTTTAATAAGCCCTATTTTACAATTAAGGAACCATGGGCTTTTAAATTACATGTAAAATAAAACATGGAAATTGAAGCAGTAAGTGGGTAGCTGTCTTTGGAGGTTCAGCAGCCATGCCTTGTGCTGTTCTGAATTTGCTGCCTGCTATAAAAGCCAGAAAATGGAAAAAACAGTTTTACAGAATGAATATGTACCACATACAACCACTTTCTTCGTATTTTCTAGGAATCAGCCCCAAATCAGCCCTGTCTTTTATTATTGGATGGAGGGGCAGTAATAGGTGCTCCAAATGTGCTGTGAGTTGCTGACTGATCACTGCAATTGCTACACAATGGTATAATCGATCTGGCACTTTTACAAAATCCACACAGACAACCCAATGTAGGTGCCTCTCATGTGCCCCCTATTAGTCCTTTAATAGTTCATGAGGCTGACTGCCTTGGCACCAACTCCTCTGCTATCTCATAAAATGCTGCGTTTTAGGTTACAGTCGTTGTCGCTGACGTGGTCTGTTGTGATATGAGCAGCAGTTCTTTCTCCAGATGGTTGTAAAGGTTAATGAGGAATTTATGCCATGCTCGATACATATTAAACTGTATCTCTCAGTGGAAGCATCTACCATGGACATAAATTTACTTCTCAAACATATATAGCTCTATGGGTAACTACTAAGGAATGCCAAGCTGTTACACAGAACATCACCCAAGTTTGCTAGTTGTGTAGAGAGTTTAAGGTGGGGGAGGCACACAGTCTCAGAGGACCTCTGTAGAATTGAACAAATAGTAATCCTCTTGACATGCTGACAGTGGTCTTACCTCATGCTCTTTATTTTTTTGTTCTGTATGAACAGATGTCAGGAGGGAAACAACAAGTGGCACTACTTTAACTTTTTGTATAGCAAACTCCAAGAGTTGCCAGAGACTGGTTTATCCAGTGGATTGGGCTACAACAATCTTTGGTCATATTTGCCATGATATTTTTCTAGCTATTGCTACTTTTTATGGATATATGGCATTTAAATGATGTTTTTCCAGCTAGAACTGGACTGCTTCTCCCCTCACAGAAGCAGAACAGCAGAAACACCAACTGCCCTGTGAGAAAGACAAAGAGGAGGAGGGTTTGAGGAGAAGGCAACATGCATCACTGTTGTCATCTCCAACTACTGCTGACTAGAACTAGAAACTCCCTCCCATCACAGAGGCCAGTAGAATCACCAACCGTCCTGGGTAAAGGAGGAGAAAGAGAAGTAGCAGTCATCAGAGTAAGAAAATACCAATCCCACTTGTTAATGATTTGCTATTTTATCCAGTTTATTTATTTATTTATTCGATTTATATTCCACCTTTCTCCCCGAAGGGCACCCAAGGCGGCTAACAATCAGGTTAAAAATACAAGACAACAGATAAACATTAAAAATACAAAACAGTTAAAAACAATTAAAACAAAATAAAATACATGGATAAAATAGATAGAGGCAGATTGAAAACACGCAGTAAAAGACAAATTTATAAAAACAGCCCTTATAGTGCCTCGAAGGCTTTCCTGAATACAAAAGTCTTCAGGCCCCGCCGGAACGCTAATAATGAGGAAGCTGCTCTCAGTTCAAAGGGGAAGGAATTCCATAGTGTAGGTGCCACCACCGAAAAGGCCCTGTTTCTGACCGCCATTCCCTTCACCACTCTCAATGTCGGCACAACCAACAGGGCCCCTTCTGATGACCTAAGAGAACGGACCGGATTATACGGAAGAAGGTCAAATACGCTGGTCCCAAGCTGTTTAGGGCTTTAAAGGTCATAACCAGCACCTTGAATTCAGCCCGGAGATGAATGGGCAGCCAGTGCAGCCGCCGGAGTAGTGGCGTGACACAGTCAAACCGCCGACCCCCAGCAGCTATCCAAGCCACCGCATTCTGCACTAGCTGTAGCTTCCGGACCGTCTTCAGGGACAGCCCCACGTAGAGCATGTTACAATAATCTAATCTTGATGTCACTATGGCATGGACCACCATGTCCAGATCCACCTGAGACAGGTATGGCCGCAGCTGGCGCACCAGCCGAAGCTGGGCAAAGGTACCCCTGACCACAGCTAACACCTGGACATCCAGGAGGAGCTGCGAGTCCAGGAGAACCCCCAAGTTTACGGCTACTAAAAACACACAAAACATTTAATGCCTCCCTGCTCCCTGCTGTGGCTTCACCCTGTTTTGCAGGGGGGGGCTGGCTAGCTATGAAGAACTAAACAAACCCCCACCTATCTAGTTAAATTGCACAATTCAGTGCATGTCTTTTTTGGCCCTTACAATTCTTGCTGAAGGAAGAGAGGAGAAATCTCCTTAGGACAGTAGCAGTAGTGGCCCTGTTCTAAACAACATTGCTGACCACATGTCATCCTCCAAGAGATACCACTAAATCCTTGGTGGGACGTGCTTATCTTTTCAAGAGCAGTACTTATCTGTTGCTCGTAGATCTGTGGTTAAATTGACATTACCATCCTGTATTTTCATACATGTGAAGTGGAAGGCAAAGAAGCTAAAGGAACCTAAAACAACTTCTTGGCACAGCAAGGCAAAGCAGGTTTCCCTTTCATAACATGGAGTCTGTAAGAATGGTACAACTTTCCCTCAACCCTTCCAGAATACCAAGAAACTGGTTGATTATTTTTTATCCACTCTTGACTAACACGTCTGCTTAAGACATTCAGCTAATTCCCTACTTTGCCAAACTCCTCCTTGCCCACTTCTCCTAAGAACTGTGGCAGTAGTAACACCAGACTTTAATCTCATCAATTATAAAAGGATCATAGTAAGATGCAATAGAAGCAGCCTAAGACTCTCCTGATACTCTCACTGCACTTCACATTGCGCTGACTTGCTGCACAGGAAGAGGGAAGCCTTTAAATGTTCTTCTCGATTGGAAGTGGATGGCATGTTTCCACAGCATGCTTCTGAAATGGTCTTGCTGTGTTTCTCTGCTAGGGTGTTTAACTCACACAGATGGGAAAGACTCAATCTTACATGGGTGAAGATGTAGAACTAAAGCATGACAAGACAGGAGAAAGATATCTGCAGTTTCACAACAGTGCCCCTCAACCTTCAACAATGTTTGCTAATTCTGTGCTATGAATTTCTTGCAGTATTGGCTGTTTGCTACTGTCTTGACTTCTCTCCGCTGTACTTCTTAATTCTCCAGGACAGCTTGCCTCCTTATCCTGCTGTTTATTGAATTATCTCTCTGCTCTCTTTGGTTCACAGGTATCATATTTATAATTTGCCCTCTTGATTTGCTTCCATGTCACTTAGCAGACCTGTCTCCGAACGGGTTTTTACTTTGAAAGATGCGTTGTCTGAAATATTTTGGCTCAAATTCTGTCGTGAATGGTTCTTTTTCATTAAAAAAAATGTGATTAAGGTTTGTGATTTAACTGTTCAAATTGAAATGGCTTTCATTTTAAAAAAATATATAATACAAGTCATCCAACCTCAAATGCTGTAATTTCTCTAAGCTAAAAAGGCTGAGCTTTCCATGGTCCAATCAACTGAAGACTTAACTTTCCCCAAATTAGAAGCAGTTTGCTTAGTTATCCAAAGTAAAAGAAAATCAAAACGCTATTTTAAAAATGCAAAAAGAAAACAAGAAGTTGAAATAATACACAGAAAGAGCTCTCTCTGTGAAAATTAATCTTCAGTTATGGTATTTTCAGATGCTAATCCTTTTCAGTAAGAGACATTCAGCAGGCTATCAGGATCACAAAAATAATAAGATGAAAATAAATTATTATACCACCATCAGGGGTAGCGCAGTCATAAACTAAGCCAAAGTAATAAAATCCTTCAGTACAAGATGTCTTCTCCCACCACAATACAGACAAGGAGGAATACAGATAGCATGGAGGATTGGTCCATATATCTTGTAGATGGTAAAGTTTGTCATGTGCAGAACTGAGCTGAAACTGCTCAATTTTCTCACACACAGTGGTGAAAAATGGCTTCTCTTTTCAACAGTTTTGGCAGTTTGTAAATATATTTGCCCATTCATTTACATTTCCCTCTTTTGCTTTCACTCTCAGTTGTCTTCATATGCTCATATCGATATCATCATATGGCTAAGAGTTGATTTGGATATTGTTTTTCCTCCAGAACCAACTCTACAAGTTAATTGATGTGCATGCTCATAGCATGCTCACATCCTGATCCTTCCCCTGCTTTCCTTAAAAAGCTCCCTAATTGTGGGTGGAGGTTCATTCAAACCGCTCATTGATAATAACGAACAGGGTGGTTTATATGACAAACAGAAACACACACCTTGCACTTTGGAAGATGTTTAAGGAAAGCAGAAGAAGCAAAGCAAAAGAAGTAAAGGGGATGTGGCATGCAAGAATAGTGAGTACACACATCAATTAATGGGACTAATTCAGGCCTAAAAATATCATCAGATTCAGCCCATATTAAGATCTGATTGGCTATATAGTATTGCGACATCATCCTATTCATAGTTATGTTAGATTGACTGCAATCACCCATGTGATTAATCCAGGAAGGAGCAATGCATAGCAATCAGGAGAGAAAATGGTGCAAATGCAGCACAAAGTAACCAGTGGCGCCAAGTAAGAGAAGTGATTGCAGTATTCACACAAAGTGAATTTTCTGAAAATATTCCTATCTGACCAAAGTAGCTGACTTGGACCCCAAACCTCAAATCAACGTATCCCTGATTTCTGACCTGAATAAGAACCAATAAATTGTATCACAATACAGAGTTAATTGACTTAGCACTGCTAGCGAGCTGTTGCTATTGCCTGTTATTGCCAGCATTCATTATCACCCTGCTTATCTTGTAAACTTTTAAGCTTGTCACAGGACTAGGCCACCTGGATCTCCTGCAACCTGACACTCCTGATTTCATTTTTTCTCTTTGTGTGTGTGTGTGTGTGTGTGTGTGTGTGAGACACTCATACCAACCTACTTTGTGAGGATTATGCTTCATGCATCTGATGAAGTAACCTGTTGACCTCAAGAAGTTATATTACAATATCCCACACATTCGTTACTCTTTAATGTTTTGTGTTGTTTCTGTTGCTACATCCTAGCATGGTGACTCTTCTAGAAGTCACTCTAAGACTGTAGTCCTGTACACACTTACCTGGGAGTAGATCCGATCGAACTTAATGAGACTTGCATCTAAGTAGATATACATAGAATTTGGGCTGTAATTCTGATTATTTTACAGCAAGATTATGGATTCTAAAGAATTCTTGCACTTTGTATTAAAATTTGTGAATAAGGTAATCTATGGATGTGGGCCCAATCCTATCCAATTTTCTGCCACCTTGATAAGAACTCTGTGGCCCTCCCCCCCACTGCAGGATGCAGCACACACCCCATTGGCATGGCTGAATCAGTGCTGGAAAGTTGGATAGGATTGAGCCCTGTGACTCTGAATAAATATGCACAGGTCCGGACTTTAAAAACATCTTATTCCCTGATAGATTTGCTCTGGATGTGTCACTGTCATTGAATAGCAAGAAGTCACCAACAAGTGCAACATGCAAGTGTTGTGGTTGGATTAGCTGTGAGCACGAGAATGTCTCAGGGATTGGTTTTGTACTGTTTTGAGGCTATGCAGGTCTGAAGAAAAATTGGCTACTGAAATACTGTAAAATGAAGACATCCATGGCCACACACAAAATAACTGGCAGCTCACAAGTCCCAGGTGGAAACTTTATCATTGTTATTTTACAGTGTTTAGATATTTTCAGTTAAATATGCCTCATATAAATAAAAAAGGAGCTTGCTATAATCCAGCTATAATCGTATGGTGGCCCATTATAAATGTAATTCCTAATTAGCAAAAAAATAAAAACAACAAAAACAACACAAACAAATATATAAAAATCCTTCCAAAATCACTCTAAGGGCCCAATCCTATCCAAATTTCCAGCACTGATGCAGCTGCAATGCAGCCTCAAGGGAAGAGAAGTAATGTTACCTTGAGGAGGCCTAGAGGAGTGCCCCCCCACCTCAGGATGCTGAGCATGCCCCACTGGCCGGGCCCGAAATATAGTAACCTTATGTTGATAGTCACAGTATGAACCCTGCTTCGTAGCGTAGGCACAGCAGATACTTTGACTTCCCAACTGTGAATTCAATAAGTGAATTGGCAACCCAAACACGAATCCCCGTTCTTTCTGTCTTACAAACACAGAGCCTTTATTGGAAGGATGAAAGACTCCAGATCACTAGCCCAAACTCCCGTTCAGCAGTCGAGGAAACCAAACTCTACCACACTCCATTAAAAAAAAACAAAAAAACCCTGTTGCTACCTCTACTCAGAACTGCAAGCTGAGTAAGCTTTCCAAATGGCTCAAACTCTCTTATGTAATATAGTGTCCCAGGCTTGGGGCCCAGGCAAGAGCAAGGCATCCCCCCCCCCCACAGCATTAAAGGCAGCGTAATAAATCCTGCTGGTGCTATTGGCCTGTACTCTGGAATTGTTCGGTACCAGCCCTGCTGTGAAATCACAATAATGTAATAAAACACCATATTTGAACCGTTCACATTTCCCCACAAGCCTCTTTCCTCAGTCACCCTCCCCCCCTGGCTGCGGCTCCCCTCCATTACATCATTTCTTCTCCCTGTCTTTCAGCATGGCATTGTTCTTGAAAGCCTCACACACTTTGGTTTGCTTTCTACATTTGCTTCGGAGCAGTTCTTCGATTGCTGATTGCAGAATACATTACCGTTTGCTTCAGTCAGCCTGCCTACTGAGAATACCACATGCCAGTGTCCACTAATAGCTTGAGCATATTTATACCTTAAGTGCTCTTCCCCTTCCTCTCCCCCCACTTCTTCTTACCATTCATAAACTCGCCATTTACCAAATAACCTTTTATCTGTATTATGGCAGTTTCTGGGAATGTCAGTTCTGGGAACTGATGGCAGTCTCTCATTTCTCCACACGCTTGTGTCGGCGAGGCTCTGAACAATCTTCGGCAGCTGCCCAGCTGTGCCTTTTGGGCTGCCTTCTGTGTTATAATTTTCATACAACTGCACACCCAAGTTGTCCCCATGATTAATATTATGGCATGGGAAGAATTTGCTGCTCTTATCTGACTCTCAAACACAAGCTCCGTTCCCAAGAAGAGAGGCAAAAAGCATTCAGAACTTCCTCTTGTGCTATTCTGGAGTCTGTACTGTTCACAAATGCTTTACAGTTGCACATTTTGTGGAAGCAAGATTCTTTCCTAGAGGTGTGACAAGGGTAGAGCTTGAGGAGCACTTGCCCCGGGTCCTACACCAGGGGAGGGGCGCATTTTTTCCCCTGCGGGTACCAGGGATCCACTTTGAAAATGTTTTAAAATTAAAGAAAAAAGCCAGGCGCTTTCACAGACTCCAGCAATTCACATGGCTGCCCAGCTCCGTTTAGCTTAGTTCACTGGTTCCTTCCTTCCTTCCTTAGGGGATAGAGACTCCCCTTTCGCCGAACATGACAATGAGGATACCTCCTCCTCCTCCTGAAGAACCCGGAAGTGACATCATTCCATCATGCACCACTATGATGTCACTGCCCCCAGTGCAGAAGCCCCTGGGTACTCCTCTCTTTTTTCCAATGAAGTCATGGGAAAATATTCCCAAGTTCTCCTCTTCACGACTTTTTTCTGATGTTCTTTGTATAACCTACTTTGTCCAAAGGCCTCAGGATGGATCACAATAACTTAACAATATATACCTTTGCTAACTGGGCTAAGATGCACATTTTAATAACAACAGTATTTATAACAGTATTTAATAATAACAGTATTTATATACCGCTTTTCAACTAAAAGTTCACAAAGCAGTTTACAGAGAAAAATCAAATAACTAAATGGCTCCCTGTACCAAAAAGGCTCACAATCTAAACAGATGCCAAGGAATACCAGCAGACAGCCACTAGAACAGACAGTGCTGGGGTGAGGTGGGCCTCACCAATTTCACCAATTTTAATTGGAAATTCTCTTCAATTTACCAAGGGGAGAACTATAACATGGCATCTCTTCCAATGGCGATTGCTGGTGTCATTTTTATGTCTTTTTAAAGACCATGAACCCTTTGGGAAAAGGAACCATCTTTTTGTCTACTTTGCTATGCAAGCTGTTCAGTGAACTTTTTCTGTCAAAAAGTAATTTACAAATATCTTACCAAACTCTCAGTTACATTGTTTAAATTCCATCTTAAACTCACACTCTTTGCCCATCAAAAGCCAATCTGAACGTAAAGGTCATATTTTGGACCTGGAAGAAACCTAGACTCAGGATTTGGTGAGTTCAGTTGTCACCAAGAACACTTCTCTGTCTGTGCATTTTTGCAATCCTATCTTGGTTCATATACAGCAAATATTCCTGGTCAATTTCAAAGTTTGCAAAGGATCAAAGGAACATCCCTTAAACGTTCTGGACTTGCAGCACAAGCCTATGCGTATCTACTCAGAAGTAAATTCCATTAATTTCAATGGAATTTGCTCCCCGGTAAGCATGAATAGGATTGCAGATTGTTTAGGGCTTAATAGATTGCTACTAGCACCTGAAAATGAACTGGGAAATTAATAAGGAACCTGTACAGTCACTGCAGTTATGTCCCAATGGTCCACTCATTCAAAAGGTGGGCACATGTTAATCCCATGTAATCTTAGAGCATGGGAAACAGACCAGATTCTGGTGATACTCACAGCTCATGTCTATGCATGTCTACTCAGAAGTAAGTCTCATTATAGTCAATGTGGCTTACTCCCAGATAAGAATGCAGAGGATTGCAGCTTCAGTCTAGTACTATTTACATCAACAAACAGTTAAAAAGAAGTATTTAGTCATACTTAAGGACGAATATATATTCCACCCTCCTTCCCACTTTAGTGCAATCAGAACTTGAGTAAAATATGCCCATGATTTATGAGACTGAAGGAAGAGTTTCTGTGAACAGTGCAATTTGTATAGATCCTTCACACATTACAATTTTCAGGGAAGACCAAAAAATTCCTTCCTAAACACAAAAGAGAAAAAGTCCAACCACCACTGGAGATTAATGGGGTTATAATGATTAGAGAATTTGCTAGACTGCTTGAGGATTGTGGTGAGAAGAATCAATTAAGGATCCCTAGCATCTTTTAGTGAATGTGGTTGATGTGTATACAGCTTGAATTGGGCTGTGAATGCAAGGAGAAACCAAGCAGAGAATGTGACAGACATAGTCAAAGAAGTGTAGAAACTTCAGCTCCTGCACAGATTATTATTATATCCAATAAAACTATTAGTTGCTTTTCTCCAGAAGCATCCAAGGTGACTTACGACAATATCAAACTATATTAACAGAACACTTTAAAATAACATTCTAGATACAAACATTTGAAAGAAGCTCTTGACTGAATTGTTAAAGACCCAGGAACTGCCTGTTTCCATATAATCTGACTCAGGTCCCCTCAGGTCATCAGAGAAGGTTCTTTTATGAATGCTGCCGCCCTTTAAGGGGCTGCAGCAAGAAACAGAGGCAATCAGTAATGGCACCAACTTTATGGAACTCCTTCCCTCTTGCGCTTTGAACTGCTCCCTCCTTGCAGACCTTCCAGTGAGGTCTGAAGACTTCTTTTATTCAGAGAAGTCTTCTGAGTCTTGGCCTTTTTAATTAACATCCAGCTTTTACAGGCTTGTCCTTTTAGATGTTGCTGTTGCTCTTTGGTTGTAAATGATGTTTTATGGTTTTTTTAAATTTTTATTGATTTTTTAGGACAATTGTTTCAACTATGATTTTATGTTTTCTACCTGCCCCTTGTAAGCCACCTTGAGTCCCCTTGGGGAGAAAGGCAGGTATAAATAAATAAATAAATAAATAAATAAATAAATAAATAAATAAATAAATAAATAAATAAATAAATATTCCTGGTTTAAAGACTCACAGGTTGCTTTAGCCTACTTTTATTAGACTTTAGCTTCTTTTTCTGTCTTACTGTTCTCTGCCTCCCTGCCCTAGTGACCTTCTGCTGCTTCTGTTGCCCTTGTTTGCCACATACATTTGGCCAACTTTTCAGCTTTAGGGCTCTGGACCATTTACAGTTGTGTAGAAGAGGGAATTCAGCAGGTGCAATTTGTCATCTCACAGATAAGCTGCACCCGCTGAAATTCCATCCTACAGTTTGTTGTTAAAGGTACAGAAGCCCTAAAGTTGAAAGGTTGGTCAACCCTGATCTATAGGGTTGCAATCCTATTTACACATCCCTGGGAGTAAGTTGCAGTGAACTCAATTGGGCTTGCTTCTGAATAGACATGCATGTACTGTAAGTGTCCTAACACAATCTGTGAACCCATAGAAGCCTCTCACAGCAATAAACTGTGTGTGCTAGTAATTGGTCTGGGTTTCCGTCTGTCATCTGGTCTCTTGTAGGCCAGCTTGTCCTCCATTTCTGAGCTGCATTGTTCTTCAAACTGAAAATCTCTAGAAGAGTACAGTATATACAAACAAACTAAACACTACTCAGAAATTAAAAAGGCAGTCTGCCCTGCCAGGCTCTTTCTTTGCAGGTTTTTATTCCTTTATTCTGCTGGTTTATATTTGTTATTGTCAAATAAGCAGAATAATTTAACATTTACTACTGCTTTATTTTTTTCACTCCCTAAAAAAAAAAGAGCTTTACTGATGTTTGCTTAAGGCACAGAGGTGCCCCTGAGCTAGTGATAAGAGGAGGGATAGTATTAAGAGCATTCCCTACCATCATTTCTCTCTCTGAGACACACACACAGATCTGCCCATGATCTCAAGCATACCTAGACGGACCAATTTCCTCTAGGGATCTGTCTACTGCATCCGCCTCAGGCTTTTCCAGAAGAGAGATTGCTAATTGGGAAAAATTATGTTGCACTACGTGTGGTGATTTTATGATGCAGACTGTAGTCTGCAGGGAAGTCAGCTGAGGCCTTTCCGACTCACTGCAAAGATTCAAAATCTCTGTAAATATTTGGCTGTGATTACAGAGTATCACCGATTCTCTTACGGTATCAGGTGTTTAAGCCTGGTGCACAGGGGATGCTGTAATCCTGATTTTATATCTGCAGGACACTTGGCTAATGAACAAACTACACACTTAGAATTGTTGATATTAGCTCCAGTAATGAAAACAGTATTTTCAGACACAGTCATTATTGTCTATTTATTTTAGTAAAAATGTGAGTGTCATTTACACAATGCTTTATTAACAGACCAAGGGTGGGAGAAAGAAAAAGAATAAATGCCAATTACAAACCTTTTTTTTCCCCAAGAAAGGGATGCTGTTAACATACATCATTGAACATAAGAGTTAGAAATGTCTTTGGAGATCATCTAGTTCAAACTCCTGCTCTCCATAGACAACTGCAACATACCCAAAAGATGTCAGTCAGTCTCTACTTGAAAACTTCCAAAGTGGGAGAGCCCACAACTATACGAAACAGGCCTGTTCCAATGTTGGACAGTTCTTAGTTATTAAATTCTTTTTCATGCCTGCTCTAAGGCCTCAACTAGTGTTTCAGCAGTGCATGGTCCTTTACAGCTGTCATAAAAGGTGACACACAGTTTTGCACAGCTGGGCTATCACTGTAAGCAGTGAGCATCCATAGTCATTTGTGCCATGTCCAAGTTCAGGAGTGGGAGAGGGAGGATCTCTGCAGCAACTGTGCATACCAAGATCCTATCCCTCCTTTCTGGCCCTGACACCACTCCCAGAATTGGCTCAGTCTTATTCCACCTAAAGAACAGACATAGGTTGGAGGAGACCGACTGGAATCCAGGTGGCCGACTGAAAGGTAAGTAAGAAATGTTAGTAAATAAAACTTTTTTCCCTACCTCTCCTAGAGCATCTGCTTGTCCTTACCCACAGCATGCAGCATACCATGCCTGGGTTGCTTTATGTGCAAGAATATCTGCTAATTTTCCTTTCCCATATTTATGTTGAAGGCATAAATTGCTAGTCTTCAGCATTCCGTTTCAAAAATCTGTACATGCTTTTCCAAGCATGAATGGACATCTGCATAACATATGCAGAGAAGGCATTGGAACCCGAGTAGGGTCACCTATTTCATTATCGTTGATTTATTTGTTGAATTTTTATCCAAACTTTCATCCACTGAACTTGGAGAGACATCTTATCCATCTGCAAAGCAGAGTCACCTGAGGCTTGTCCAAGCGCATCACCTGGTAATATTTGTGCCTGAGCCTGGTTTGACCTGGGCTTTCCTATCCCTTAGCCATTTACCTGAAAACCATTGCTATGAGCCTTTGAGTCCATAACTGCTATGTTTTTCCAATCAGCCCAAACTGACTTCCCCCCTTGTTGTCTTGAGTGCCGAAGAATGCTTAGAAAATGACCACTGTATTAGAGCATGCAGGACTTAGCCTAGACCAAGTGCTCTGAGTACTTGATCCCAATCACAGGAGCTCAATAGCAAATTCAGGGATGATTTGGCTACAGCTGCTGGTTTTGTATGACCTTTTGAGCAAAGTGGAAGAAAGTCAAGTTGGGATCAGCAAGAACTGTGGCTATGAAAACCTTGAAAGATTATTTGAGCAATCCGATAATTGTGCCTTGATCATACTTATATCCATCCTGCCCTTTCTGATCTGTGTTTTTACTGCAGAGAAATGCAAAAAAAAAATCAATGCAGAACTAGACATTTTGAATTTTCACTTATTTATGCAGACACACTATTGGATTCAGAAATATGTCAAGTGAGCCAAGCTAGGGATTTATAGCTAAGAGGACCTAACAAATGCTTCATGTACTCTGCAGCAACTATTACAAGCTACTTCATGTACAACTAGAAGCAATTATATCTTGCTTGGTTTTTATGAACTTAAAATTCAGGAGTGTTGGTCAAACAAATTTCTTTTTTTTGTTTTGTGGGTGGGCTTGACAGGTATACAGCCCTTTAATGTAATCAGTTCTAAACGTATCTTTAGACAAATAACTTTAAAAAGCAATGCCTCGAGGAACACCTCTGTTTATTTCAGGATGCACATACTTCAGTACATTTTTCTGCATGCTTTTTTTTTTTTTTTTGAGAGCAAGAGAGAAAGAGAGGAGACCTCACTTTAACTTGGCTCAGAAACAAATTCCAACAGAAACATTTTGAAATAAAATCCCAGAAGTGTACAATCCCCAAATAATTAAACTGGGAGAAAGTCCCCTGAGGGCAGAGCAACAAAATTTAGTAAAAAATAATTGCTGTGCAGGGTTCTTGCTCTATTTGGGCTGAGTATAAGCAGACACACACACATACACACAAGCGACAAAAACAACAAAAAAAGAGTAAACCCTACTGAGAGCAGGAACATTCCAGCATGAAACAGGCCAACAACAGAACCATGTAGCTACCTGGCCACACTGCTGAGCTTGTTGCTGGCATACAACCCAGAATTTTATACTTCAGCCAATATAAAATAACAACCAGGCTATTTACAAGGCTCTGCCAAATATTAACCTTATATCCAATTCGCTTCAAACCTTTCAAAGTCTCTAATGTGAACCATACAAGATCTCCGTTACTTTATAGAATTCCGTAAAGCCTGCATTATGAGCCAGTTATAGGTTTTAAAACATTGCGTGTTTATGTAAACATAATGATGTGGGGCATTTTATGCTGGGTAACCCTGCAATTAATTCATTTATAAACCTCATCCTTCCAGCACCCTGCACCCCCCCCCCCCGAAAGGAAAAAAAAACATGTTAATATTTGTTGAGAAAAAAAACCAGGTTCAAGTCTGCCCTTACGACTGGAACCAAATAACTTTAGCATGTGGGCTGCCGTTTTAATGAGTTAGAATTTTAAAACACTTTCTGCCCAGTGAGAATTATTAATGAAAAGAATTGGAAATGAGGAAAACAGATATTGATGGTGATGACTCATTAGAGCAAGGAAAATGATAAAGAAACATAAGCCACAGGTCAAAAGGAAGTTTCAAGGTGAGATTTTCAGTATAATGAAATGGATAAAGACCTTGCATTTTGCAGAAAAATTAATGCTATGGATTTGTTTTAAAGGGAAGCAGGATAATTTCCTGTACCTGAACCTGAAATATACAAATTCCTTGCTCATTCTAGCCCAGTGATTTTCAATCTTTTTCATCTCATGGCACACTGACAAGGCACTAAAATTGTCAAGGTACACCATCCATTTTTTGACAATAGACAAGCCACACCACACTGACAGCTGGAGCATGCATCTCCCAGTGGCCCTACTAACAAATAATCCTCTTCCAAACTCCTGTGGCACACCTGCAGACCACCGGTGGCACACCAGTGTGCCACAGCACAGGGGCTGAAAATGGCTGTACTACTCAGAGAACTAGTAATTTGTCATTGTGTGTGACATATATAAACAGCAGTGTAATTTTTGGAGTTTCCCTACGGTTTAAATGAGTAATTATATAAAATTGGGTACAGTATTTCCTCTCATATTTTGAACAGAAAATTTGAAATCAAAACCTGAATGCTTTTAACTCAAAAAATTTTAACTCAAGATTTGCAATTTAAATACTTTAGACTCGCTTACATCTTAGGCAGCCCAATCTTAAATCTGCTGTTCAATAGGTAGGTCAACTGGCCTGCACCATTTCCAGTGCAGGCTAGAAGTTTGCCACGCAACTTGGAGTAAGAATATATTTTTTCCTCTTACTACATATTATACACTAGCCACCACATGGGACTACTTCGATCTGCACCAGCAAAATAGTTGGACCAGGAAGGGGTTAGGATCTGGCCTAAGTCACCTAGGAAGGCCTAAGTCACCCCCTCCCGATCCTGCCTCCTCCCACATCTGTGCGCTGGCTCAGCCGACTCCAGAGTAGTCATGAATGTGCTTTACAGCACATTTCCAACACTCCTGGACTGGATGTGCGCCACCCCAAGTGCTCGTCTAGATTGTGTGCTTAGAAGTATTGTTTTTGTCAGTCTTCAAATAAGTTATGCAGCAGTATTGTGACTTATCATCTTCAAAATTTTAATTACAATGTCATGTTATCAAATGTTAGCTATTTAATACATTGCATGTTTCTTATCAAATGCTAGAGCATTACATGTCAAGTACCATTGTCAAATATAAAATACTTTGCATGCTAACCATCCAGTGTGCAGGGGTTCCTGGGCATACAAGTTGATGTGGCAAATATCCTTTGAAGGTTGAAAGTTTGATAATCATTGTAAGATACCATTGCATGTTAGTTATCAGTACCAGTAATGTCAAATATGAAATACCATTGCGTGCCAATTATGAAATACTATCAAATATCAAGTGACATAACATATAAAAATAAAAAAAAATAACTGAATGTCACATACAGATGATTGATTCAGGAAATGTTTGAGTAGACAGAGAATATCTGGAGAATATTTGAAAGCACTATTTGCATGGAAGAATTACTGAGATCACCTTTACAGCTCTACTTTGTCCAAATGTCTCAGCACAGGTCTATACATGTCTACTCAGAAGTACATTACATTGACTTCTATGGGACTTACTCCCAGGTAAGTGTGTACTGATTTCAGCTTAGCAGCCAAGTCCTTTACCCAGCCTCCAGTGCTGATGCAGCCACCTCATAACAACATAAGAAGAGCCCTGCTGCATCATACCAAGTACTTACCTAGTCCCTGTATCTCACAGTGGCCCACCAGATGCCTCTGGGAGCACATAAGTCAACAAGGTACCTGAGTCCTGTTTCCACTCTCTTGCACCTGAGGTTAGCTACCACCTGAGGTTGCATATAGTGATTGTAGCTTGTAACCTATGATGATGTTTTCTTCCAGAAATCTGTCCAATCCTCCTTTAAAGGCATCTAGGAAAACCAGTGGCGTCACTAGGGTTCGCGTCACCTGGTGCGGGATGCCAGCGTGTCACCCCCCATGCAGTGGGCGGGGCAACACCCCAGGTGGTGGGTGTGGTGATGAACCATCACTCCACCCACACTGGTTTTTTGGCTGTACCTTTTGAGAGACAAAGATATAACACATTCTGCATGAAATTATGCATTGATTGATATATAACATGCTGGTATTATTCTTCCAAAATATGATTTTAGTGATTTTGGTCAGTAGTGGTGTCACACACACCCCTAGGTGTCAACTTACTAACACCTTATTGAAGCAGTTTCTCAAACTTTTAGCACTGGGTCCCCCTTTTTAGAATGACAATCTGTCCAAGACCCACCAGAAGTGATGTCATGGTGGAAGTAACATCATCAGGCAAATTAAAATAAATCAGTATAAATAGAGTGTCGGAGATCGTTGAGCCAAGGTACACAAAGTCATGGACAACCTCCAGTTCATGTGCAGAGATTGTAATGCAGGGAGGTGAGTCCACATCCTGAACCATGACCTGTGTTTTCTTCAGGCTGCTCGTCAGTCCAAAATCTTGGCAGGCCTTGCTAAAATGATCCATGAGCTGCTGGAGATCTTTGGCAAAGTGGGTAGTGACAGCTGCATCATCGGCAAAGAGGAAGTCACGCAGACATTTCAGCTGGACTTTGGACTTTGCTCTCAGTCTGGAGAGGTTGAAGAGCTTTCCATCTGATCTGGTCCAGAGATAGATGCCTTCTGTTGCAGTTCCAAAGGCATGCTTCAGCAGAACAGCGAAGAAAATCCCAAACAAGGTTGGTGCAAGAACATAGCCCTGCTTCACTCAGCTTCGGATGTCAAAGGCGTCTGATGTGGAGCCATTGAAGACAACAGTGCCCTTCATGTCCTTGTGGAAGGATCTGATGATGCTGAGGAGCCTGGGTGGACATCCAATCTTGGGGAGAATCTTGAAGAGGCCATCCCTGCTGACCAGATCGAAGGCCTTCGTGAGATCTATGAAGGCTATAAAGAGTGGCTGTTGTTGTTCCCTGCATTTCTCCTGCAGTTGTCTAAGGGAGAATACCATATCAGTGGTGGACCTGTTGGCTCGGAATCCACACTGTGATTCTGGATAAATGCTCTCTGCAAGTACCTGGAGCCTCTTTAGTGCAACTCGGGCAAACAACTTTCCTACAATGCTAAGGTACCACGATGCTACCAAACGCAGTGGTAAAGCAGCTACCACGTTTTCCAGACTCACAAAGAGAGTCTGGTCCAACAAGAAGCTGACGGAACATACCAAGATCCAGGTCTACAGAGCTTGCGTCCTGAGTACACTTCTGTACTGCAGCGAGTCATGGACTCTTCGCTCACAACAGGAGAGGAAACTGAACGCTTTCCACATGCACTGCCTCCGACGCATTCTCGGCATCACCTGGCAGGACAAAGTTCCAAACAACACAGTCCTGGAATGTGCTGGAATACTTAGCATGTATGCACTGCTGAAACAGAGACGCCTGCATTGGCTCGGTCATGTCGTGAGAATGGATAATGGCCGGATCCCAAAGGATCTCCTCTATGGAGAACTCGTGCAAGGAAAGCGCCCTACAGGTAGACCACAGCTGCGATACAAGGACATCTGCAAGAGGGATCTGAGGGCCTTAGGAGTGGACCTCAACAAGTGGGAAACCCTGGCCTCTGAGCAGCCGCTTGGAGACAGGCTGTGCAGCATGGCCTTTCCCAGTTTGAAGAGACACTTTGCCAACAGTCTGAGGCTAAGAGGCAAAGAAGGAAGGCCCATAGCCAGGGACACAGACCAGGGACAGACTGCACTTGCTCCCAGTGTGGAAGGGATTGTCACTCCCGAATTGGCCTTTTCAGCCACACTAGACGCTGTTCCAGAACCACCTTTCAGAGTGTGATACCAGTCTTTCGAGACTGAAGGTTGCCAACAACAACAGTATAAATTAAAGTAAAACAAATAATTAAATAAGCAGAAGCCAGCCCTGTTCCACTAAGTGAATTTCCTCTGCAGCCTGCCTGCAATAACACCCCCCTCCAAAACCAGTAAGGTTTTCAGCTCTACCCAGTTCAATTTAAGAACTTCTGTTTAAACCAGATCACTGTCAGGATACACCTGGCTTTGCAAGTCTCAAAAAGGTTCACCTTATCGGCTGAAGCCTCTGTTTTGATCTTTTTTAGGGGGGGGGGGCTGCCTTCTGGAGTATTTGTTGAGCTCCAGTTCCATCAGATCAGGACCATTCAGGTAGCCTTGCACTCTCGTTCACCTGATCTTCCACACCAGCCAAGGCACATTTACTTACTTGTGGACTTGTGGCTTAGTTTCGCTTTCCATAGGACTCAATACATTCATCTGCTTGGAGGGAGGTACTTCCTTCTCAGGTGTTTTTGGGGGCTGCATTCATTGAATCAGGACCATTCTGGTGACCTTGGATTCCTCTCAGCCTGCCCTTTCCGATGGACTAGGGCACATTTGCCTACTCACAAGTAAGCACGATACGGCTCACTTTCACTTTCCATAGGGATCCATGCATTTTTTATTCTCCAGTTTTTTGGCCATAACTTTTGATAGAAAGGAGATATTTCACTCTGGATTTTTGCATTGCATTCTGCTCGAAATTCTGCATCCAACGGTATATAATATGATGCAGTAACTCCTAACCACCATGATTTTAGCGCATCACCCTCCCCAGTGCTCGTCACTCCCCAGTGCACCCCCGGCACCCCCCTAGCGATGCCACTGAGGACAACTTCCATCAACACATCTTGTGGCAAGGAGTTCCACAGACTAATTACATGCTGGGTGCAGCAATATTTCCTTTTGTCTGTTTGAACTCTCTCACCAGTCAGTTTTAGTGGATGTTCCCTGGTTCTGGCATTGTGTGACAAGAAAAAGAACTTGTATCCACTCTATCCATCCCATGCACACTTTATGTCTCAATCATGTCCCACTTCAAGAGCCTTCTTTCTAGACTGAAGAACACCAAATGCTTTAGCCTTTTCTCATAAGATGTTCCAGCCCATTAATCATTTTACAGTGCAATTCTATCTTGTGCTGGAACATGGAGGCCAGGAGGCCTGCATTGTATCCAGCGCAAGATAGGGGCCCAAAGTGGCTCAGCCAGAGGTAAGGGAAAACTCTTCCCCTTACCCCCGGGTAAGCCACCACAGGTGCAATGGGTGTCCCTGGACTTGCACCACCTTAGGAGGTAGCATAAATCCGAGAGAGTGGAGCGACTTGAAGCCGCTCCGCGCTGCTCGGGAATGGGGGCTAGGGTTCGGCATATCTGCCAGGTCTCAACTCTGTCTCCCATTACCCCCCACCCCTGGGAACGCTCTCCACCCGCCAACTCTAGAGGGGGAGCAAACATGCTTTATGGCATGTTTGCAACCCTCCTGGGCTGGTGGAAAGGATTTGCACTGGCCCAAGGGCAAGCTTGGATTGCACCCTTAGTCACTCTCTTCTGCTCCTTTTCCAGTTCCACTATATCCTTTTAGAGATATGGCAACCAGAACTGGACACAATACTCATCTATGGAAGTGTGATCTGGAAGGATAAGCCCCGTGTCACCCTTTGTGTTTTCTAAGACCTCTGCCAGCTTGGGCTGCTGCAAGTTTGAGGAGACCCAAGAGGGCATTGCAAGGCTGGGGGGGGGGGGTAGCATATTGGCAGTGCAGTTGCTACCTGCCTGTTCCCACATGCCTCCCTGTGTCCCCAAACCCCACCATCTTTCCTGTTCTATTACACCCCTCCACGCCCACACTCTGCACAAGAGCATATCGTCACCCGGCAGTGGGCCACTGATGCTGTTGTCACTTTGTGGTCACAGCTGAAAAATGACCACCAGCAGCACACTCTGTGTGTAATACACAGCCATTTTACACAGGGGGTGTGCTGCTGTCATAAGGTGGAGGATAGGATTGGGCTACAAGGTACATGGACAAGCAATGTTATATTATACTTGGCTACTGGATCCGCATCCTTCCAGCTAAGTGTTAATTTGATCTGTGTTAGTAATACCCTCTTCTTTTTAAAACTGCTGATGGTCCCCAAAAGTCCCTTCTTATGTGTTTCAAGCTTTACTATAGGTCTTCCTCAGATGTTGAGGGATGAACATACAACACAGGGCATTGTGTGCATTGACTGCATGTAGGGGCCCTCAGACTTCAAGAGCTTTTCTTCAAGGATTATGAAATATGGCAGTTATTTAGCTTTTATCCCCTTCCCCCAGGTAAGGGAAGCAGCCCCACAATGGGGCAACTCAATTCTACAGCAGCTATGGAGCAGCCACAGAATCAGAGAGTCCTGTGGGACCACAAGTTCCCACACAGGGCTCAGGATCCAGTGAAGCCAAGCTCCATCGGTCTCACCCTCCTCCCACCCTGCTCCCTACCCTGCCATGGCTCCTAGAGCCCTCTGCCCACCTTCCCCCTCCTCCCAAAATACCTCTTCTTCACCTTCCTCCACACCCCCACTCACTCTCCACCGCCCAGTGGTCCGGGTGACCACCAGGTGGTGGAACATGGGCCCAGCACCGAAGCTGGCCCTGCGCGGCCTCACACTGGGTTAGCTTCAGCACTGGCCCCATGGTAAGTGGCACTGTTTGCGATAGTGCACAATGACGGTGAGATGGTGTGCACTATTTAGGATCGGGCCCTCAGTCAGGTTAAATGTACAGTATATTCTCTGGCTTAACTGATTTGTGGACTGTAACCTTGGGAGTTACCTGTACATTGGAAGGCTAATTTAAATCTCTGCATTCTACAAAACGACTCATCTGTAAAAAATTGGGTTAACTAGGATGCATATTGAAAACACCCTGGTCAGGACAAGAAACAGCCTAGAAATAGCCCTCACCCAGCTGAGCTTTGCTAATACCTGGCCACTGGTCTTCACAATTCACCTGATCATAACCAAGGGTAAGTTCAAGGGCCTGTCTGGGTTTCCCACCTTTGGATTAGCCAAACAAACAGTATAAACTGGAGCAAAGCAGTAGCGTAGCTGGAGGGGGTGCAAAACACTAAGTTTTGCACAGTACCTCACCATAGCATGCAAGTGGTCCCTCCCCCCAGAGCTATTCCAGGCTGCTAGAGCAGTGTTTCTCAAACTGTGGGTTGGGACCCACTAGGTGAGTCGTGAGCCAATTTCAGGTGATAGTAAATGGGACTTACTCCTGGGTAAGTGTGAGTAGGATTGCAGCCTAGGATTGTTGAAAATTTTCCTGCTTGATGACATCACTTCCAGTCATAACTTACTACCAGGAAAGTGTACTTAGTATTGCAGCCTCTCCCAGCTAGCTTTTCAGGAAAGCTTTTGTGTCTGCCTGTTTTTGGTGGTGTTTCTTCTCCTGTGGGATTATTTATCTATTCCTTCTGGGTAGTGTCATCTTTATTTTGATTTATAAATTGAATACTCATTTTCATGGGTTGCCCGCAAGGAAAAGTGGGCAAGGACGAAAGCCAATGATAGTATTTTTCACCTTTCGTATCTAGGGGCACTTCTTAAAAGAACATCAGAAGCGGCCAGTAAAGACATTCACTGCCAGCTCGCCCAGTTGCTATTTTTAAGGAATCACACCCCCTGAAATTAGGGGAGATGCAGGAAAGACCTTCTCCCATAGGACACTCACGGAGTCATAGAGTCTTACTTAAGGTCATCACCAACTCCCCCATTCTGGGGATTCACAGACCAATCCTATGCATGTCTACTCTCAGGAAAGGGTGGATAGGATTAGGCTGTCACCTCTTTAAACAGACTATTGGGAGAAGCCAATGGAGATTTTCTTTCCTCTCTCTCCCCTGATTTTTTTTTTTTTTGGGGGGGTGCAGCAGCTTAAAAAGACTATTCAAAGCAGCAGAGAAAATCTATGCTGGTTACTCCCAATACTCTATTTAAAGATCTAGGGCTCTCAAAAGCGGGAGGAGTGAAGGCCACCCCCTATGCACCACCCTCTGATTCATTGGGTCCCCCATGGGGTGGTCTGTTCTTTACCTTTCCTAGGGTAACTCTTCAAAAATCTCCCTTTTGGCCGCTATTTCAGGTAATGGAACAACGGAGCTTCATTATATTAAATAAGAAGTGGAGAACTGGCAGTTCTTTTCAGTTCAGCTTTTAATTCAAGCTGAAAATTATTTGAGGGATTCTGCAATTTGCCTCTCCTTGGAGACAAATGTCAACGACTCCCTAAAATTTGTTTCAGAGTTGGACTTAGGAGAATTTTGCCAGCATCTCTAACTGGGAGTTCTGGACAACCAGTTTTCTAAAAGGGATATGGTTGAGTTTTCTTTGTATATCATTTCCACCTTAACCCTTAAATCATTCAAGCTAAGAGCAACTATGAAGCCATGCTTTCTCAGAAGTAAGTTGCATAATTTCAACAAGGTGTACTTCCAAATATTAGCACATAGCCTTATATACTTGACTGGAGATATCAGCTTTAGGATTGTGTCTTAACATTTTTTCCTCATTTATTATTCTTTGAAAGAGAAGGAACACTTCTTCTTTTGCCCCTTAATTAGGTGTTATTCCTAATCAACTTGAGGCCTTGAAGTATGTTTTGTAGACACATTTTTAATAGCAGGACTGCTATGTTAACAATGGTCTAGATCTCTCTCACATACACACCATCTGACTAAAAGCCCATATTTATTTCCCTAATTTTATAAACATTTAATAGGTCCTTATTAAACACATCAGCCAGCATGATTTAATAACACAATCAGTCTAGAAGTTTGAGAAAATTGAAAACAGGATTTGAATGTAATACAGCCACAATTACCGCAGATTTTAGGCAATCATTTCCATATGTCTGCAATGGAGAGCTGCTAATCTTTGTTTGCGTGAAGGTGATTTCCCCTGGACCACTTCCCAGCCTTCAACAGCACTAGTGCTGAACAAATTAGATTTGAAAGTCCCCCATTTTATGACTAAGGTAATATACTTGGTGTGTTTAGAGAAACACCGAATCCCTATTTTAACTGGCTTCCAAAAGCTGGACAGAGAACTTCTCTTCACTGAGTTTGGCTCCATAACACTATGTGATAATCCATAATTTTTGCTGGGGTCAGTACATGTTTTGGGGGTTCTGTCATAGACACACCAAAAGGCTCTCCACCCACTAGGCCCTAAAACACGTTACATCATGACTTTGGAATGTAAAGCAATTAGCCTCTGAATAGTGTGTGCTGCTGGAGGCAAGGGGACACCCACCTCCTCCTCGCTAATTTTAGAGTCCTCCTAAAAACTTTACTCCCTGATCTGCATCTTATGAGGCTCTGAATGGAGGTGTTTGTGTATTGGGAGAATTCAGAATGTAGAAAGCGAACCTTTTGTGTCATGTTGACTGGGCTTTCACAGCAGCAAATTCAGGATTACACTTCTTAAAATATTATCCATAAGAGTCATAAACCACATATATGTTCAGGTCACTGATACTCCCAATGTGCTATAATCTTATAGGACAGTGATTTTCAGCCTTTTTCATCTCACGGCACACTGGCAAGGCGCTAAAATGGTCAAGGCACACCATCAGTTTTTTCACAGTTGACAAGGCACACTGTGCTGCCAGTCAGGAGCTCACATCCCCCAACGGCCCTCATATTAAATAACCCTCTCCCAAATTCCTGCGGCACACCTGGAGATCATTCGTGGCACACCAACGTGCCATGGTAAAGTAGCTGAAAATGGCTGTTGTAGCAGTAGGAACTATATGAATGATTCACAGAAAGAGCGTATAAAGCCCTTTTCGCAAGACACTAATGAATCCATTAAAGAAATGAGGTATAATTATATCCATGGGGAGGGGCTCATACCTGCTACATGCAACATGTTGTTGTTGTTGCTAGGTCATTTCGCATCTGTATAGCATCAATATACATTCAAGCCATGAGGGAGGATATCATGTGTTAGTGTTAACAACATGACTTGATGTTATCAGATCACCTAATACAGCATGACATCTTCAACAGCAGTCAGGGGAATTCACAAAATAATCTAGTATTCAGAGGTACACTGCCTGCGTGTATGGAAGCTCTCTTTAGCAATAATGGCTGTTATTAAGCCTATTTGCCATAAAGCAGTCTCATTCTTTAACAAGGGTACCTGTGACCAACATCTTGATTTTTGTCCCTGTTTTTGAATGTCTTGATTCAACCCCCCCCCCCCCGTGCCTTAAGGATTAATTGGCATCTTAAATATAGATGCCATTATGCTCTTCTGAGGTCGTTTTCCCTTCATCCAATCAGATAACCCTAGGACAAAATGAAATCTAGGTTTCTTAAGGTCAAATACAAATAACTACATGTATTCCAGCACAGCTTCTTCAGTGTGTGGTCAAGGCTTCATCTGCCCTCTGGGGATTAGAGAGGTGTGATGGACTCCTCAAGCTGACCATGGAGTAAATATCACACAGAGAGTAGTGAGATATAGCATGTGAAGGAATCATTTTGCTTTTAAGTTTCCTAGTAATTACCTGCTGGTAGTTTTTGTTCAAATCCACACCTGGGCATTGTCAACACCCAAGTTATTTTCCAAGTCTGATTGCATTATTATTTCCTCCTTGCAATTAGCCTAACTCTCCGCTCTGTTTTTCTTTATTTCCCTTTTCGGGAGAAAACCTCCCCTTTTGAGGTTTTATTAAACTGGTTGTATGTTGACTCTTTGCCTTCCTCGTCCACTTTCAGTGAAAACTGAATGAGTTGTCCACTCTAGAATTGCTCGTGTTCACAACTGTGACTTGGTTTTAAGCAGAAAGGCTAGTTTCTATGTGCTATTCTGGGAAGAGAGCATATTTCTTAGATGTGTCCACCCCATCTGGTTTCCCCAATCTGACATGGTGGCAGCAGATATCTACTACTACCCGCCCCCCTCCGTTCAGCTGCTGACCCAGTAAGTCAGTGATGCAGAGACCAGGAAGGGTAAGCAGTAACCACTAGATGCCACTCCCTTTGGTCATCTTTCAACTTCTCTTACAGTAACTTTCTGTAAGAGGCAAGGAAATCGGATGACAGCCCTGTTTCACGTTGTGTGCCATTACTAATCTCATTCCAGTTGTGAAAGTTTCTCAGATGCCTACATATGTGGATCTGCAGTAATCAGAATGCATTAGAAATGGTGTTTATCATCATGTCCTCCCAATGCGCCACCCTTGCAGCTCTGAACAACTTTGCCTAACAGTGTGCAATACTATATCTCTTGCCTAATGCCTATGTGCATCCTCTTGCTGCTAGGTCATGGCAAGCTATCGGCTAATGTGCAATATTTGGTGCTATATCAATGCAGTGGTGCCAAAGGTCTTGTGCTTATCTGCTGGTACAGCAGTCAATCTTTGGATCTGACAGTGATCAAAATGCTTTACAGTTTATATTGACTGCATCCATGCACCTTTCTGCAGTGCGCTTGCTCCTTGCTTGTATGGCTCACTATGACATCCCATTTTTCTGTGACATCAGCCCTCAATCTATAATATCACAGTAAATCATTACAAACAAAGTATAGCATTACAAGCAACAGCACACATCAACAGTAGAAAAAAACCATGTACAAAGAAGAAACAGATTACAGATTGTACCTAGCTTTATTATAGACAAAAGCAAGAGGAAAGGTCTTTGATACAATCAAAAGTTCATGTTACATTTGAAACATATTCACCTGACTTCTCCTCAATGGCCTTTCCTTCTCTGAATTGCAGAGATTTGATTTGCAAGCTAAATTCAATAGATCCAGTCCTCCAAAATGTAAAATCCATCTGTGCAGATTTTCCCTAAGTGTCTAGAACATAGACACAAGTTAAAGTTTCTATTGCCAAAACTTTGATTCCTTTGTCTTTGTCAGCTTTTTATCTCAGGTAAAGCAAAAGTACAATGCTGGGAAGAAGATGAAAGTCGATTTACTGTGGAGTTTCAGATCACATGGGATTATGCCCCTGAATTTAATTGTAATCTATTTGATCAACTCACCATTTATTCATACAGTCACCCCTCCTCTTACACAAAGGTTACATTCCAGAGTCAGTGTATTAAACTAAAATTGTGTATACTCACCATTGCCTTTAAAATCTCTTACAGTCAGAAAATACATACTGTCTCTTTAAAAATCACAAGAGGCAGAAATAATAGCTTCACTTTCCAGTCTGAGGGCTACTCTCAGACATGAATTTACCAAGATGTAGGGCAGGTGGAATCACCTGCACTATTTAAACTGCTGTTTTGTTCTCTTTTCTGATTTGCTAATTGTGTGAAGTTGAATTCGTGCAAGTTAACTGAGGGGCTACTGTATGCTAAATGACTACTATTGTAAGTTAACTGGTGTGCACTATACAAGCATGTCGAGCATAAATCCCTTTCAGCACAATCCTATCTTGCGCTGGAACAGGCAGACCAGGAGGCCTGCACTGTATCCAGCGCAAGACAGGGCTCCAAAGTGGCTCAGTCGAAGGTAAGGGGAAACTCTTCCCCTTATCCCCAGGTAAGCCACTGCAGCCCCTATGGGTCTCCTCAGACTTGCGCCACCTCAAGTGGTGGCATAAGTCCAAGGAGAGTGGAGTGGCTTGAAGCCACTCCACACTGCCTGGAATTGGGGGGTTGGGATCCAGCATAACTGCTGGGTCCCAGACCCGCCTCTTGTTCCCCCTAGGACTGCCCTCCGTCCCACCAGACCGCCTCCATCCCGCCTCCTCCCCACCCACCCCAGAGCCTTGCGTCGGCTGAGGTTGGCCAATGCAAGGCTGCCTCCCTATGTTGGCTTGGAGGTTGGATTAAACCTCCGTGGGTTTGCGCACGACTGCGTGCCAGCCCAGTCGACTCTTGAGGAGACGCTAATGTGCCTTATGGCATGTTTGCGACCCTCCTTGGCCACCTCACGGGACTTGCGTCGGCCCAGAGCATTGTTAGGACTGAGCCCTTTGTTTAAGGTTGCCAGTTTATCTTGTGCTAAAGATGTAGAAATCATTACTATGTATGCTCTGCAAATCCACCAGTTTTTCATGTTTTGTTTTTCAGTTGATTAAAGAGTGGGTCTTTGGACC
The DNA here is from genome assembly GCF_035046505.1 of Tiliqua scincoides. Classification (NCBI taxonomy): domain Eukaryota; kingdom Metazoa; phylum Chordata; class Lepidosauria; order Squamata; family Scincidae; genus Tiliqua; species Tiliqua scincoides. The sequence continues at coordinate 198,604,170 of NC_089822.1, forward strand.
TTGCAGAATCCTGATCTTTCTTATTATTCAATTATTCAGTTCATTCAATTACCCTATGACTGACTCTCTCCCTGCCTTCATCTTCCACCTCCCTACCTTCTCTCCCTACCACACCACATCTGAAATGGCACTCCTGAGAAGAAGCAAGCATTGACGTCTGTCAATGCCAGGCATTTGCTTGGTGTCCAAATGAGGCCGACACTACTTGAATCTGAACAAAAATCAACCAGATTTCCCTTCCACAAGTAGCTACTAGTTGAAGCAATTATTAAATATGACCTAATGCTACATATTGGAGGGGTTCATCTCCAGCTGTCTTCCCCTACACTGAAAATTGGCTCCATAGATTGAGTAATCATTGTTCGATTATGTCTGAGGCTAACCTGAAAAACATCCTGCAATGGTGTGTAACTCCAAGGTGGAAAGTGTATTCAGCATAAAAAGCCAAACCAGAAGTGTGTCATGAGTCAGTGGAGAGGACTGCCATTAATTTTGCAAATTTTGTTGTAAGTAATTAACATAACATGCATCTCATTTTTGGGAACATGGCAGATGTCACACTACAGCTGGTGAAGAGATTGCCCTTTAATCTATTCTAGATAGTTCTCTAATTCATTGATTGTTACCCAGAACTGTGGGGGAAAAAATCTAATCTAGCCTTGATGGAGATGGTGACAGCAAGGGGGAAGCTTACTCGGTATATTCACTGAAAGAAGATTCTGGTCTTCTGCTTACTTATCTCATTGTCAGGCTTAAGGCTAGAAACCTTTTAAAAAGGAAAGCTGGGGTTCTCAAGGGTTTAGCAAGTGCCCATAGGAAATTCCGCATCTGCCTGGCTTAACTAATTGCCACATTGCACTTCTGAGGCCTTCTAGCCATTCTTTTGCTTGAATAATCCAGGTTTGTTTTCCTAAATGCTCTCCTTGCCCTACAGACACTTCTGCAAATGTAAGCCTTCACACCCACATCCAAATCATTGGATCAGGGCACATTTCTTTGCTAGAATGTTTGGTTTCTTGTGATGCTGGTGATATTCTGGAAATAAACTAAATGAACAACTCCAATTACTGTACCTTTGGCCGCAATTTAACCCAGGGGGCTGGTAACAGGTTTCTGTGGCCCTGGGACAAAGTCCTATATCAGGCCTTCCCAAGATGTAAAATAATCTGTTTTGGGACTGGAGTTTTTTTAACATGTTCATAGATGAACTGGAGTTTTGGAAGGGATTGAGGAAAATGTCCCTATACAAAGCTATGGTGCAGCCACATTTGGAGTACCATGTACAGTTCTGGTCACAACACTTCAAGTAGGATATTGTAGAGTTAGAAAAGGTGCAAAAAAGGGCAAAATGATCACTCAAGCAGCTTCCTTACAAAGACAGGTTACAGTGGTTGAGGCTTTATTGCTTATAAAAAAAAAATTGTGATTAAGAGCACAAGCCTAACCAGGTCTACTCAGAAGTAAGTCTTATTTTGTTCAATGGGGCTTACTCTCAGGAAAGTGTGCAGCCTAAGGGTTGCAGCCTAAGGGTCCAAATCTATGGGCGCATTATGCTGGTGGAATGTGCATTTTGGAAACTTTATATTTATGAATAATACCATCATGTTATATACCACTGGAAAGATAGTTTCATGCAGAATGTAAAGAAACAGGTCATGTTGAATTATCTGTAGTCTATCAAAGGTTATGACCAATTAACCAGAAAAAGAAAACAGCTGCCTTATGTAACAAAAAAGTGAATTTCTTTAACTCAAAACTGACCAATGAGACTGATTTTTTCAAGAGCCAGTGAGGTGCTGTTATGACATAGCAGGGAACACATAAGGTGTTCGTATGACTCAGGTCTCATTTCTATGTACCAGAGCTAATACTAGAACTCTTATTCAGTTGTGTGAGCTTCATCCAGTTGGCCACTGGTTTTTTATTGGTTGGGTGACCTGTACTGTTATATATTAAAATAAATAATGTTAATGGGGGCGACACCAACCCTAGCGATGCCACTGCATTTAGACTGCATTTAGGAACGTATGATATTTTAATTTGTTTTGTATGGTCTGATATTGGAGGAAGTCCGTCATGGGGGTGACACAAGGAGCTCTTGCACCAGGTGACACAAACCCTAGTAATACACCTCTGCTCACAATACTAGAAGTAGGGGTCATCCATTGAAACTGACTGGCAGAAGATTTGGGCTGGACAAATGGAGGTACTTCTTCACACAGCACATAAGTGCTCTGTGGAATTCATTGACACCAGATGAGGTAGTGGCCACTAGCTTGGATGACTTTAAAAGGGGAATTGGGCAAATTAATGGAAGATGGTCTATCAATTGTGACTGGTCATGATGAGTATGTGCTTCAGTGGCATTATGCCTCTGAATATCAATTGCATGGAGCAATGGCAGGAGAGAAGTGTGCCTTTCTCTCCTGCTTGTAGGCTTCCCAGAAGCAGTCTGATGCTGGCCTGATCCAACAGGTCCCTTTTTCTGCTCTTATTTCTGCTCTCCTATAACTCCCCCTGTCCACCTTCTAATAGTGTACTAGGCACTACGATGCCAGTGGCACTGAAGGTTCAGGGGTCAACCTAACCAGGCCAGTCCCCAACCTGATGATCCCTGACACTGCTCCTGCCTGTACTGTAAATGCTCAGAAAGTAAGGCAAGGAGAGGTACCATAAAAGACCAATACTACCCTCTTCCCACAGTCTGCCTCTGCACCAGATTTGCTGCTGCTTGCTCAAGTGTGGCCAGACCTTTCACATCCAGCCCACAGGTGTACACATTTGGCCCCTGTTGCATATATACAACATTTGGCAGAAATGGCTTAACAGAGGCAGGAGTCAAGTTGTATACACTGGGGAGGAGTGTATTCTAAGATGCACAGAAAGATGGCCTCAGCTAGATGTAAATATCCTGGTTGCGGTGCCACACTTGGCCACACTTGGAAGAGAAGTTGATCCTCGGAGTGAAAAATGTGCCTGGTCAGGTTGGGTTATACAGGGACTCTATAGGAGCCACTCAGCACCCCAATCTCCATGTATGCAGAATTGTAGCCCATAAACTGGGTCTATGGTTTTGAAAATGCCACTCAGAACATGAATTATTCTATCCTAATAAATCCATAATATTATGCAATCCATAAAACATAGGTGCCAGAGTCATTATAATGGTGATCCTTGATCTTAAAGAGTTTATAACAAAACTGGTTCCAAACGAACATTTGGAATGTGTCAGAAAAATGTCTCAAGCTACAGTTCGGGGGGGGGGGAAGGTTATTCTGGTTGGTTCTGCTAGGGCGAGAGGGGTGTTACATGTTTTCTGCTTGCCAGTTTACAACATGGTTTCAACACTGGCTTTCTCTCTGCCAGTTGAAGCCAATGCTGATTAGTTTTTTGAAACAGTTCGTCATTAATTCGTCTTGTGTTGTAAATATTCTTGGCAATTCCAAACATAACATTTCTCCCCAATCAAAACAATGTAGGCTAAATGGTGTCCAGATCCAAGAAAGTGCAAGTGGAGCAGAAAGCTATATGCTGCTGCTTTTGTGGGGATAAATACAAAAGGGCCCAAGGGGCACAGACATAACAGATTGGAGCAACAATTTTTCTGAAACACACTGCTTTTCTGTAATTCAGTTTTGGATGTATCCAAGAGCAGGACCTTGACTTTTGCTGAGAGTCTTGCCCCTTCCTCTCTGAAATCTCTCCTTGCAACCTGAAACACAGAATGGGTCCCCTGAAAAAATGAGCAGTGTCTCACACTAGTGCTGCCACTGACATGCAGGTGTAACATGTGCTTGGGCAGTCACATACAGTAAGAACTTTTAAATGCAGCTTTCCCCATGGAGTGCCACGAGAGCTGCTGGCAGCACTCACAGGATTTGATAATGTTTGGACTGAACTAGAGTGACTAAGGGCCCAAACCTAAGGGTGTGTTATGTTGGTGGGATGCGCATTCTTTCTGTCACAAATGTGACTCCACCACAGAGTGCATCTTGGCTGCTACTGGAAGTGGTAAGCAGCCAGGTGGTGTGGAAATGGACTGTGGACACCTCTTACATCCATTAGGCTCTGCAAGGGTTGGGATGGAGATGGGCGGGGTGGAATGGAGTGGGAGACAGGGCTGCATTAACCTATGGCCAGCCCCCTAGACTTTAGGGCCTCTAGGACCAGGCTCCTAGGCTGGTGTTGCAGGGAGTCCTGGTTGGCCAGGGAGGAAAGCGTGTGCCAGCAGGCAGCTTGCGCCATGGGTCCAGCTGGCACTGCAGGGTGGCCTGGTCAACCGGGAAGTTTGCACCACCTGCCTCCTGGACCTGGGCTGGCAGGCAGCTGAGTGTGCTGGGCCCTGTGACATCCACTCTACCCGCCCCTGGAAACAGGGCTGGACTGCTTGGCCCCGGCTTGCCAATTTCCCCCCAGCACTGTGGGCTGGGCCCGAGCAGGTGTTTCACTTTGCCACAGCTTGGCTTGCTGTGGCTAGGGTGGACTGCTCATGGCCATCTGCTGCAAATGATAGGACCTGGCTCAGGCCTTGAGCCCCAACATCGGGTGGATAAATTGATGGGCCCCTTGTCCTTACGGGGCCCCTACACTTCAGCCTAGTCAACCTAATGGATAATATGTCCCTGGGTGGAGATGGAGGGAATGTGTGAGAACAGGGGCAGAGCACTAAAAGATGGGTAGGGAGTGCCTAGAAGACTAGCTAAAGCAGAGGAACAATGGCCTAGGAAACATGGTATAGTGGAACAAACTGGTATGAGTGGAATATCAATTGGGCTAATAGTTAAGTACCCTTTCTCTGCCTGCTGTTGCTTTGCCACTCTGCATCATGTCCACCTGAACTAGCTTTTCTAGCAAAAGGAGGCCTCAGACTGCTGATAAATGTGTAAATTGGTCCTTAGGCAGAGACCTTTCAAACCCCTATTACAAGACTATGTTTAACTGTTAACTGATAGTGCTAGTGACTGAGCCTAAGATCACCTTCATAGAAGTGACATGTTCTATCTCAGGGGTGTCAAACATAAGGCCCCGGGGGCTAGATGCAGCCTGCAGAAACTTTTTATCTGGCTCTTGGTCTCTTCCAGCACCATCATGGACTGCTGAGATGTGCTAAGGCAGTGGTTCGCACACATTTAGCAACAGGACCCACCTTTTATCTGTCCTGAAGCGACATCATCAAGCAGGAAAATTTTTAACAATCCTAGGCTGCAATCCTTCTCAAACTTACCCAAGAGTCTCATTTACTATGGAGGATAGCAAATGTCATACCAATCTTTAAAAAGGGAAAGAGGGGGGACCTGGGAAACTATAGGCTGGTCAGCCTAACATCCATACCGGGTAAGATGGTGGAATGTCTCATCAAAGATAGAATCTCAAAACACATAGATGAACAGGCCTTGCTGAGGGAGAGTCAGCATGGCTTCTGTAAGGGTAAGTCTTGCCTCACAAACCTTTTAGAATTCTTTGAAAAGGTCAACAGGCATGTGGATGCGGGAGAACCCGTGGACATTATATATCTGGACTTTCAGAAGGCGTTCAACACGGTCCCTCACCAAAGGGAGGGAAAAAACTACTGAAAAAACACAATCAGCGAATTCGAGGGCAGGTCCTCTTCTGGATTCAGACCTGGTTGAAGACCAGGGTGTCAATGGGCAATTTTCACAATGGAGAGAGGTGAAAAGCGGTGTGCCCCAAGGATCTGTCCTGGGACCGGTGCTTTTCAACCTCTTCATAAAAGACCTGGAGACAGGGTTGAGCAGTGAAGTGGCTAAGTTTGCAGACGATGCCAAACTTTTCCGAGTGAAGACCAGAAGTGATTGTGAGGAGCTCCAGAAGGATCTCTCCAGACTGGCAGAGTGGGCAGCAAAATGGCAGATGCGCTTCAATGTCAGTAAGTGTAAAGTCATGCACATTGGGGCAAAAAATCAAAACTTTAGATATAGGCTGATGGGTTCTGAGCTGTCTGTGACAGATCAGGAGAGAGATCTTGGGGTGGTGGTGGACAGGTCGATGAAAGTGTCGACCCAATGTGCGGCGGCAGTGAAGAAGGCCAATTCTATGCTTGGGATCATTAGAAAAGGTATTGAGAACAAAACGGCTAATATTATAATGCCGTTGTACAAATCGATGGTAAGGCCACACCTGGAATATTGTGTCCAGTTCTGGTCGCCACATCTCAAAAAAGACATAGTGGAAATGGAAAAGGTGCAAAAGAGAGCAACTAAGATGATTACTGGGCTGGGGCACCTTCCTTACGAGGAAAGGCTACAGCGTTTGGGCCTCTTCAGCCTAGAAAAGAGACGCTTGAGGGGGGACATGATTGAGACATACAAAATTATGCAGGGGATGGACAGAGTGGATAGAGAGATGCTCTTTACACTCTCACTTAACACCAGAATCAGGGGACATCCACTTAAAATTGAGTGTTGAGAGAGTTAGAAGAGACAAAAGAAAATATTTCTTTACTCAGCATGTGGTTGGTCTGTGGAATTCCTTGCCACAGGATGTGGTGACGGCATCTGGCCTGGATGCCTTTTAAAGGGGATTGGACAAGTTTCTGGAGGAAAAATCCATCATGGGTTACAAGCCATGATGTGTATGTGCAACCTCCTGATTTTAGAAATGGGCTATGTCAGGTGCAAGGGGGGCACCAGGATGCAGGTCTCTTGTTATCTGGTGTGCTCCTTGGGGCATTTGGTGGGCTGCTGTGAGATACAGGAAGCTGAACTAGATGGGCCTATGGTCGGACCCAGTGGGGCTGTTCTTATGTTCTAACATTTCTGGGCTATTATTTTTGACACAGAAAACAAGTTAAAAGCCCAAGTTAAAAGGAAGGCTGGGGCACCTTCCTTATGAGGAAAGGCTACGGCGTTTGGGCCTCTTCAGCCTAGAAAAGAGACGCCTGAGGGGGGACATGATTGAGACATACAAAATTATGCATGGGAAGGATAAAGTGGATAGAGAGATGCTCTTTACACTCTCACATAACACCAGAACCAGGGGACATTTGAGTGTTGGGAGGGTTAGGACAGACAAAAGAAAATATTCCTTTACTCAGCGTTTGGTCAGTCTGTGGAACTCCTTGCCGCAGGATGTGGTGACGGCATCTGGCCTGGACGCCTTTAAAAGGGGGTTGGACAAGTTTCTGGAGAAAAAAATCCATTATGGGTTAGAAGCCACGATGTGTATGTGCAACTTCCTGATTTTAGAAGTGGGCTATGTCAGAATGCCAGATGCAAGGGAGGGCACCAGAATGAGGTCTCTTGTTATCTGGTGTGCTCCCTAGGGCATTTGGTGGGCTGCTGTGAGATACAGGAAGCTGGACTAGATGGGCCTATGACCTGATCCAGTGGGGCTGTTCTTTTGTTCTTATGTTCTTATTGTTAAAATAATATATTTAGTAGCTTGTTAAAAGTAACATTTCCCCAAATGCAGTCACGATGGTAAGCATCAAGTCTAACATATTAAAAATAAAATATTGAAAAGAATGGGGACCCACCTGAAATTGGCTCATGGGTCCCGACCCACAGTTTGAGAAACACTGTGCTAAGGTGTCACTGCTGAAAGGGTTGCCTGCATGATAATTGAGTTCTCCTATATCTTGAAATATGATAAAGATTTGCTTTCTCTTCTGTCATTTGCAGCTAATGAGTTCCTAAGTGAGAAAAAGTGCTTATTTCTGGTTTATGACCTCTTTAATGATGTCACTTCCTGCCTAATGACATCACTTCCAGTCCTCCCTAGGCATCATGAATGCTATTTGACCCACTATATGAAATGAACTTGACGCCCCTGCTTTAGACAATAATGAGCTAGTGCATGGGTATCAATTGAAAGGCTGGCAGGCCAAATGCAGCCCCCAGAAGCAATTTCTCCAGCACCCATTATAATTGGACTCTCCTAGCGTGATAATTGGGCTCTCTCTTATCTTGAAAATATGGACAAGATTTGCACATCTTCTCTTCTGTCATTTACAGTTAATGACTTTCTATGCAAGAACCAAGTGCTTATTTCTTGCCATCATCTGCTTAATGATGTCACTTCTTGCTTAATAATGTCACTTCCGGCCTTCAGCAAGCACCATGAATGCTAATTTGACCCTCTTCGTGAAACGAGTTTGACACCCCTGTTCTATCTATTTTGCTAAGGTCCTTCTCCATGGAAGCAACTGCTGGGGAAAGGTATATCCTTTTAGTGGTCTTCCAACACATAGAAAACTTGCTTCACTTTGGAGAAGTGCCACACCCCCAAACTAAGTGCCCAGTCCTGTCCAGGGCCAGCCTGAGCGATACAGGGACACTGACACAGTCTTCTGCATCCTACAGGCTGGCCTGGCATCAGGTCGGCTCAGGCAGGTAAGTCAAGAATACTTTTACTTACCTTTTCCACTACTTCCTGGTCCCCAATTGGCCTACTCAGATCTATGCCAGCATAGATCTGGCATAGATCTATTTTGCTGGCATAACTCTTTTAAACTGAAGGGGCCTGGGACAATGATCCCATGGACACCATTGCAGCTGAGATCTGACCCAACCCACCCGCAGTCTGGCCAATTACTATCCCAATCCACCCCCCTGAACTTCTACCTTATCTGTGCTGATGGATGGTTTGCAACCCATCCCTGCTGGTGTAAGGCTTACCATCTACACCATCATCAGTAGCAAGTGACAGAACATCAGAGTGACTGAGGTGATGGTGGCCTGCACAATGCACAGGTAGGTCTTGAGATAGGATTGAACTGTAGGAGTCTTTTGGAAGAGTTGTTCTCTCCCCTCTTCTTCTATTCACATATTTTCAAAGGAGAGCTTTCTACTGCTTTTCTATCCCAGTATGCCTCAAAGTCACCTGAGATCTTTAGCCCAAGACCTAACTGGATTAACTTGATTGCTGTGAAGACTGGGCTCAATACCATGTTCCAGAAACATTGTTTTCTCTTTTGGAGTTTTTATTACCCCTGACCCCCCAAATAAGACGCCAGGCTGAGGTTTTTTGGGTTGAACTAGGGCCACTTTATTAACAACACAAAACAGCAGCAGGGCTAGATGGAACCAGGGGGCTAGCCTCCCCCAGTGTGCAGGGGCCTAAAATTGGGGGAAACTGACCTAGCCGTCTACCTCCCCCGGGGCTCGAGGGCAAACCAACTGACTTGGGCTGCCACCAGTCGATTGACTGGGTACAGCCTGACTACGTCATCCCCAAAGGGGGAGCTGGCCAGCTGGCTCGCTGGGCAAACCATGCAAGCGTAGCCAGACCAGTCAGGGAGGTTTGCCAGCCTACCTCTTTGAGCCGGCTAGGTATCATGTGGGCGGTTCTGGCTCACCCCCCTTGACCTTACTGCCCTGGATGGACACCGAGTTGCCCTACCTCCCCTGCCCCGCACACATCACACCAAGTGACCGAATGAATGAGAACCTATCAAAACCACACCTTCTAAGACAGCAGTCTGAGGTAGGCCAAAAAAACTGACACCTACGGCCAGTCAAGGTGCCAGCAAACAATTCCTACCCAGCCCTGCAAGAGCGACCAGCTAATCTCAGACTGTGCAAAGCGAGGGCAGGTGGGGTCACTGCTGCTCCCAGGACTGAGCTCATGTGGGCAGGAATTGCCCATGCAAGCTGAGCCTCCACCGCGTCAAATGGCGCGGGCCAATGGGAGCCTGCCCCCTCAGCCTGCCTGCACGAGGCGGATGGGGCAACGGCATTAGCGCGCACAGCGCTAACGGGCTTTCATCAACACCCAGCATGTAGTGAAGATTCTTTGATTCAACTCTATGATTCTATGTGTTCTGTATAAATCAATGGCTTGCACACCACATGGTCTACTGAGCTTGGGCCTAATAAATGTGCTGTTTTATTATACCTGTCTTTTTTTTTTTAATACGTTATCGTTTGTGTGCTGGGGCTAAGCTTGTACAGGCTTGAACATTTTAACATATGTTATATTTTGAACTGTTTAATGGGATTTATGTTTAATTTGAACAGGATATTTTATATTCTTTTTATTCATTGCCCACCCAGAGCTTTTGGGATGGAAGATTTATTCGAGCACAAAAATATAAGTCAAAAAGATTTTTGCCACTGGGTTTTTTGGAACAAGAGTTTTATGTTCCACTCATTCCCGCGTCACCTATGAATACCCTGGCCTGTGCAGAATCTCTGCAATATTAATTCCAAAACTGGCTACATGTCATTGATTTAATGGCCTTTGGCAGGAAACATGGTTTTTCTTCCAGTGAAACAGTTACAGATAAACTACCCAACAAGGTCAATGCCTGTGCATGTAAATGATAGCATGAAGAATACAGGTGTTAATGAATCCATTCTAATTTTGTTTCCAGGCTTTGCAGATATTGTACATTTAGAAGCATGTGGTACTCTTTCCCCTGCAATAGTTCTTTTGGAAATCAAACCAAATAGGAAGCATGTCAGGCATTTTATTTCATTGTCAGCTTTAATAAAGACAAAATGATTTTCCTAGGGAACAAAATATCCATGCCAAATTTTTCAAAAAGCTTTTTTTTTTTTTTTTTTTTTTGGGTCACCCTGAAATCACACTGGATCCAGATAAGCAAACAAACAGAAAAAGAGGTTTTTATGCATGTCTTATTAGCTCATTTCCTTTGATTCCTGCAAGTGATGTCATGGAGCCCAGCTGGTGTGGTATTGCAGATGATTTTCCTTACTCATGTTTTACCAAGTCATTTCAAGCTCTAATGGAATTACTTTGTCTTTGAAACTAGAGGAGTTGCCCCCCCCCCCGGTTCACCTCTCCTATCAGCTGTAAAAGACCAAGAAGTCTTTTACAGAAATCACAAGGCAAACACATAAAAGCATTTTAATGCTTTTGTTTCACATCAGATCATTCCCATAATCACCTCCCCTCCCTTCACGACTTGGCTTGTGCCTTATTAAATCTCAAGCTCAAATAAATCATTGTTCTCTTTTCCTTTTGAAAGCTAAATAAAAGGAATTAAAAGTACAATGGCTGGAATGCCTTAGAGTCCTGCATCAGGTCATCATGTTGTTCTATTATACTAAAATGTCTTCTAGAAAAAAACCAGTATAACAACGAAACATGGATCATTATTGTGATACCAATAAAGGTTTCTGATCTGATCTGATCTGCGTCATTGTTATCAAAAAAAGAAGACATATTAAATGCCCCTAATGTTGATTCCATACCCACACTTATACTGTTTACAGGGCAGAATGTATTTCTTTGTTCAACTTTGTGCACTGGATTGGAAAAAAAAATGTTCATTGGAAGTTGGATTCTCTGCATCTCCTGGTACTGTTTGTAGCTCATTCTGTAAACTCGGTTACACTCTTTCTGCCTTTCGTGTTGACAAGCATGCAACTTAAGAGATCCCAGTTCAATAAAGCATTTAGCATATGCAAAGCTTTAAGCATCTGCTGCTGGGCACTGGAAAATCAAAATGATACATGGGGGAAGAGGCATTTACGGGACTCTTAAATCCCTTAAATTCAATGGTGAAACTTTCAAATGGATCGAGTGGGCAGGCAAACCGTGCCAGGGATTAAAAAATAAAAATTAAAAAAAACTTTGTTTCAGTTTTTTATGTGGGGAACTGATCAACATGCTGCTCCTAGACACAGCTAGGATGCTACAAATTGTGCATTGTTCTGCAGGAAGTGGAAAAGTCAAGACGGTGTATTTGCATTTGCTTGCTTAATTTTATGGTCTCAGAATTGGATGATGACTCTTGTGCAAATCAATGCTTATGTAAGTAGTCTCTGTATAACATTAGAGCTTCACGTTTGTGCAAGATTTCCTCTCTTCTTAGCTGACCTGAAAAAGCTGATTTGCCAGGTCAAAGCCACTATCATGAGATGAGACAAGCCCATACAACAGGGACAGGCCGCACTTACTGAAATGGAGCTGGACTGCAGGTCATGAGTTTGACTGAAGCAGCCGCTTTGAGCAGCAGGTTGGGGACAGCAGTGAACTGATGAGGAGTACCCTGCACCCCATAACTGCCTGCTGCCCCCTTTGGCCCACTGCCCATCCAACCACCTCAACTGGCTCTCCAACCCTCTTCTCACTTGCTGAGTGTGAGCGTGAAGAGCATCCAGGCAGCCCACCTGTTCCTCCAGCACTGACACTGATGGTGGTGGAGGAGCTGCAAGAAGCTGCAGCAGAATCATCCTGTGCTGCTTGTTTGCTTCCTTAAAGCAAGAAGAACAGGTGGGGAAGAAGGAGGAGGCAGAGCCCCCCCCCCCATGGCTCCTCTTTTACCCTTCCAGGAAGGCCATCTGATCCTGTTCCTCCTTACTCTCTTAGCATGCCCACCCGTCCTATTTGTTTCAACAGGATGAGCGAAAAGCAAGGAGGAAGAGGCTGTAGTGAACCAGTGGCCTGCCTGGAAGCTCAGAGGACAGGCAAGGAGGAGGCAGTGGTGGTAGCAGTGGCAGCAGTGGTGGTGGGCCCATGAACATTTTTGTGAAAGGGGCAGTGAGCGCAGTTTGCCATGAACTCAGATGTCGGATCTGCTGAGGCCACCCCTACGTAACGCAAAAAAGGTTGTGAATCAGCTTTTAAACTGATTTCTGTTCTGGCCACCTTACCTGCTTTGGTGCAAGCTGGGTGAACTGACAGTGCGCAAGCAGGGCCTCCTGTCATTTGCACTGGTGGCCTCTGCCTGTGCACCATTGGAGCGGCTTTTGTGCCTCCGGCCCAGGATGTATTGCAGCAGATTTCATGATCCACTGCCATAAGTCCTGGGTAGGATTGGGCCCTCGATGGTCCCTTGGCCTGAATTAACAGAACTTTTATTATGTTTCTTTATGTATTATATATTCCATCATGTATTATGTATTTAATTTATGATAGGCATGTTCCCTTTTTTTTTCTTTTTTCCTTTTCCTTTTTGTGTTGTCCCTTATTCACTCATAAAGGAAAAGGGGGAAATAATAAAAAAAATGTTCCTTTCAGTACCCCTTGAGCAAGCACAGTCTAGACACCATACCAGCACTGGGTTCTGGTTAGATGGCAGAGAAACCTGTCTCCTTCATGGTCACCGTGTCTGTAGTGTCGCCAATGTTGAGAAAGAGAAACTGGAAATTCTTCTTGAGTTCTGATTTTAACCTGATCCACTGAAGAATTGGAGGCTCCTAATGCTGTTTTTAAGGCAAGCACTATGAACGGTCTAAGCTTGTAGCTGGGCCCAAGACTGGTGAGCTGTATCAGCATTTCTGTTGATGTGTGTAGAAGGTGACAATGTTGGACGATAGCCGGAGGCATCTAAATAGTGAGATCTTGGCCCAGCTGCCTGTTTGGTTTCTGGTGCTGTACAGGTGGGGGTTCTCTATCCATTGATTTGGGACTCACAGTTTTACCTCACTGTAGGTCCTGAACCCGCAGATCTCCCCACCTGCTGTCCTCCAAATAAGACCGGAGCTCAGCTTACCAGAAGTTCCAATTTTTGGCCTTCCAGAGGCCTCAGAAGGCTGCACACAGTTCTGGTTATGTTCGGAGGACAGCAGGTGGGGAGATCTGCAGATTTGATTATCCACAGATTTTGATCTCTGCAGGTGGTCCATGAACGCCCCTATGGACACCGAGGCATCACCTGTATTATTTCACCAGAATGACTGAGAATTCAAGACACTGTGAGTGCAGCTCCCTGGGTATGTAGAATGAGGTATCTAGAATGCTTTTTCTACCATTCCTTTCTTCCAATTCAAATCTAGTAGCTGTTGTCTAGTGATGACATATATTAGCTCTGAATATATGATGACTTCAAAACTCAGCAAAAATCCTCAAGCAAAGCAAAATTCATTAATTCATTCAAACCATTGACGGATAGTCTGCCACTGTTTATACAGTAGGCACACAAGCCTAATTTCCAGGTATTAGCTGATTAACACATGAGTCATAATGTGTGTCCTGTGTCCAGCAAAGTGGAACATCAGATGTGTAAAAGAGATTAATTACGTGCACAGATGTTAGTTGCAGAATCAATTTGTCTCGGGTTTGAGGGGGTGGTACCCTACAGATCAATAGGAAAGGAGAAAATTAGAGTAATGTGTTGAAAGGAATCACAGTCTAGTCTACAAGTCTCGTTTATCTGCTTTTGTGGGTGAGGCCCTTGTAGAGAATTTCAACAGCAATGACAAAAGACTCAAGATAGTCTTGTGCAGTACTGCATGACACAGATGATGCTTTATGAAAACAATTATTTTATTTATTTTAAAACATTTATATCTTGCCTTTCCCTTTTATAGCAGAGGATTCTGGTCCTCTTGTTTAATAACAGGATTATTAAAACACTGGGCAGTAAAATCACTTTAAAATAATAACAACAACAACAACAACAACAACAACAACAACAACAACAACAACAACAACAATGACAACAACAGGTATTTATATACCGCCTTTCTTGGTCTTTATTCAAGACTTTATTCAAGGCGGTTTACATAGGCAGGCTTTATTAAATCCCTTATTAAATAGGGATTTTTACAATTTCAAAGAAGGTTCTTTCTTTCAAGAACGACTACATTCAAGGTGTTTCATTCCGATCTGGCTTCACATTCTGGCCTCCATCCTCCCACGCTCTGAGCAGATGGAATTGCTCGGCTTCAGCTTGTCAGCTTGTCAGCTGCTCCAAGGTCGCACAGTGCCGGTGGCTTCAAACTGGCGACCTTGTGGATGTTATCTTCAGGCAGACGGAGGCTCTGCCCTCTAGACCAGACCTCCTACCCACTTTAATCACTTTTAAAAACGTTAAAAAATCACTTTAAAAAACTTTTAAAAAGTAATAAAACCACCAACACAAAACAAAAACCACCATACACCCATACAGTTAAGATCTATATTATAAGATCCTAAGATTATCTATATTATAAGATCCCAGGGCTAAAATATACTGTACCTGGAATGCACATCTTCTGACCTTAGTGCTCACATCCCACTTTTCAACCAGACATACATGGGTAGTAAAAAGTACAAAACCTGCATGTGGCCTACAAATATGTATCCACTGTTGTTGTTTATACATGATATATGCTTGCTCAGTAGCTGTGGCCAGCTGTAGCTTTCCACTGTACGCACACAACAAAATACATTTATGTATAATAATATTCAGTGCAGATTATTTGTGTTTTCCTTCCTAGAAGGGAATGCTCTCTGTGAAGCTAAAGCAACAAAGGTCATGGGTGAGACCACATTTCATCCTCCCAAATATTTGTAGAACTGATCTTTGTGATCACTAACAGGGGAGAAAGTGGTGTTTTGTGACACAGACACTTTTAAGGATTTGTTTCAATATTCTACTGCAGTGCTTGAGGCACATGATATATAGAACATGAAGTGTCAGACTATGAGATCTAGGTGCGATTACCCAAACTGGGACAAGATTAGGTGACGGAGAGAGGCTTGGGATCAGAAGACATATAAAACAGTACCTTCATGTTCAGGGAGGAGCAAGTCTTTAATCATCTGACCCAGAGAACAAACAAAAAGGAACAGAAGTCTTCACCATATCCTAAGTTTGAACTTCCTACAGACATCCAGTTGACTGCTGTTGAAAATAGAGAGCTGAACTGGGTGGCCCTTTGAGCCAGTTCAGTAAGGCAACTGTTATATTCTTAGGTCCTTGTTTTGACACAGTCCCTGTTCTATATCTTACCACATTCTCTGTCCTCTGCCTTGGAAGATTGATGAGATATCTATCTTGGAAGATACTTTCTACCAAGACAGCTAGTTGAACAGGTCATGTTGAACAGGTCATCATGTTGAACAGGTCCTACTTCTCTTGATTCATGAGAAAAACAGTCAAGAGAACATCATGGGCAATCCTGAAGGGCATTTTGTTGTTTTGTTCTTGTTCTTGTTTTAGATGCCCAGCATGAGACATTAGACATGCACCTAGCAGTTTTCCCATGTACTCACAGTATCTACGGTGGACCTAGTGCTGGACAAATAGGGCAAATGCCCCAGGCGCTGAACCTATGCGACGCTAGAACCGTGCAGGAAGCCTTACTGAGGCTCCTAACGGGATAAGAACCTACTTCTGGTTTTCCAGAAGTACAGTTTAAGACCGTGGGGAAGCCTCTGAATGCTTCCCTGGTCGCCGATAGAGTCACATGAGGCTCCATCATGCTTGGTGAGTGTGGGAGGGGGCAGCATTGCACAAGGGGGTGCCATCATTGACCTTTGCCCCAGGCGTGGGCTAGGCTGAGTCCATTACTGCACACTATGGGGTTTTCCTCCACTTTGGCTAAGTCTCTCCAGTTTACTTGGCACAAGAATAGCAGAGTAGTATGTTTTAGTTTGTACAAACAAAATACTGTAATATTGAGCTATTTCATGGCAACAACGGTAAATTTTCCTCTCCAAGTAGGCAAGTCAGGTTAAACAAGACAGAATTATAGCTGAATTGCTCATTCCTTCCAATACACTGCCTTTATGAGAGGGTTTATTGAATTTTTCATAATAAGATCTATTGCTTTTATGTATTAAAGGGGATGCTGTATGATGCATTCTTCATTGAGAGTTATATCTAGATTAGTCATATGCAAGCATGGAAAACAGATTCCTGCTAAAACCCATATTTTTTTTTTTCTTCAGAATTATTTTGGGTATGATCTCCTTCCATTCAGTTAAAAGGGAGAATTAAACATATATGTCAATCTCTCTTACAGAAATCTATGGAACACAATACCTAACTTTCAAATATTACATTGTGATCTGTGTAAATCAGACTCAGTTTTATCCAAAGTTCAACCCCTTGTAGAATGCCACATTAGTTTAATCCCAGTTTGATATTTAAGATCTTACACAGATCAACCAAAAACAAACAAGCAAAACTAAACTTATTGCAAGCTCTTAAACATAAGAAATAAAAAAGGCAACCCCAAATTAAGCTCTTTTCAGTTAGTATGAACAACATAAGACATTTTGCAAAGTTTGTTGTATGCTTACTTCATCAGGTCCACAGCCCCATTAGACAATAGACTGCTATGTCTTGTGAGATTATAGTTTCAAGCTACTTTAAGAGGTGGTTCATACTTATATATGTTCATGACCATGACTGAAGCTTCTGAAATATCTTCAGAGAAAATATAGATTCTGTGGGTGTAACTACAATAACGTTAGACTATATGGTGATTCAGTCACCGGGTGGATGGGACTCGTCAGCCTGGGAAGGCAGCTCATCTGAGAGAAGGAAAACTCTGAACCCAAACCTCCACTGCCTTGTGGCTACATCCAGTTATGGACAAGGCTTCAGGAGTCAACCTCGAGGCAAAATCCGGAGCCGGAGTCCCTGAGGCAGTTCATGGCTGAACACAGTCACGTTCTGGCAACTCCTGCGACGCCGCTGGAACCAACCGTATTGGCCTCTGCCTTTCCATTGGACCATTTCAGCGACGTGGAGAGGGGGGATTTGCTGCATGGGTATCAGCCTATCCTCCAAACCTACTTTACCCAGGCTTCGCGCACTGGAGAGGACACTCTGTTCCAGAACCACCATTCAGAGTGTGACACCATAGTCTTCCGAGACTGAAGGATGCCAACAACACATGCTGTTCCAGAACCACCATTCAGAGCGCGATACCATAGTCTTTCAAGACTGAAGGTTGCCAACATATGGTGATTTCATGACATTGCTTGATATCTCCTTGGGACTGGAAAAAGAGCCATCAAAGTGAATACCAGATGAGTCTCTTTCCAAGTTGCTCACCCCACCAACACTACTACAATGACACAATCAACACATTATGCAGCCTAGGAAGTCCGAAAGACTGTCTTTGAGCATTTGTTAAAAGCCTTTTGAAATTGCCTGCCATACGTCCTAGAAACTCATGACATTATTGTGTAAGAAATGTAAGGGGAGAAGGGCCTTCGATCTTCCTGTATGCCAAAAATAAAGGTAGAATAAGGAGGAAATGTGTGAATATGTTGCCAGATGGGGCTGTAATCTGGGACAGAGAGAGAGAAAGAGATTTTTTTTTCTTTACAAAAAGTGTTTTTCTCTCCAAGAGTCGAAGTAGCATAATGGCAGGGATCCAAAGAGCTGCTGTAGGTACAGTTTCAAATGCAGTTTCCCATAAAGCAAGAAGTGTTATCAGCTCAAAATTATAATGAAGTCTTGTTACTTTGCCATTATGTTTAGGCAAACCATGAAAGAAAGCCTGCAGACTTTGCTGAGGTAGCAAGTTATCACAGCTAAAATGTGGCTTATGAAAGCAGTGCTTGAAATATGGGGAAATCAAGATATATACCAACAAATGGATAACAAGAACACTTATCTTTTAAAGAATATTACTGTATTCTCAGTCTATTGGGGGAAATATTTTGATTCATGTGTAGTTCCTTGAGCTTTCGTAGTATTAAACTACTGAAGTTCCGTATTTGCTCCAAGTTTTTCAGAAAATGGACTGTATTGAAGAAGGTCGCATTTGCAAGAGGTTGGACACTGTGACCTTTCTTAGTATTTTTCATTGCATACACCAGGTACACATCTTTTTTACATTGTATTTCCAAACATCCAGTACCTACCATACCATAAAATATACTACATTAGCAGAACCACTAGAAATCCTCCCCCCCACCCCCCCAAGTCTGGCAGAACAATCTTATTGTCAGATAGGATGGCCAAATAGAAAGTACATCAGTTTAACTAACTGGGTGCCTAGCTGAACAAAATTCAGACATATAAAGTTATACATGGGACGGTTCAAGTGGATAGAAGGAAACCTTTTTCCCTCTCACACAACACCAGAAGCAGGGGAAATCCACTACATTTGAGTGGCAGGAGAGTTAGAACAGAAAAAAGGGAACATTTCTTTACCCAGAGTGTAATTAATCTGTGGAACTCATTGCCACACGATGTTGTGATGGTACCTGGCCTAGAGATGCCTTTAAAAGAGGATTAGACAGATTTAAAGATGAAAAGTCCATCACAGGTGACAAGCCATGATGGGCATATACATAATCCTAGTTTTAGAAGTAGGCTATCTCTGAATGCCAGAAGCAAGGGAGTGGCAACAGGATATGGGCATCTTGTTGTCTTGTGTGCTTCCAGAGGTATCTGGTCGACCACTGTGAGATACAGGAAGCTAGACTAGATGGGCCATTGGCCGGATCCAGCAGGGCTGATTACCATGAATTGCTATTGTAAGCTGCCTTAAGTTTCCGAAAGGAAGAAAAGTTGGGTAGAATGAATAATAGTAATAATATTTTGGGCAGAGCATCCACAGATATTTGGCAGCATTGGAAAGTCCAGGAAAATATGCCAGAGAGTTTTACACAAGGAATTTGTTACTGATCTCTGTACTATTCTTTCCTCTGTAGGACAAAATTACAGTGGTGCACTGTACTTACACTGCATAGGGTGCAATCCTAACCCACTTTCCAGCACTGACATAAGGGTAATGCAACTTTGAGGTAAGGGAACAAACATTGCCATACCTTGAGGAGGCCTCTGTGCCTGCCCCCCAACTGCAGGATGCAGCATATGCCCCACTGGCACAGCTATGCCAGTGCAGGAAAGTGGATTAGGATTGTGCCCATATATAGTTTTAAGTAACATTTAACTTTCAGAGTCTCTTATTAACCAAAAATTGCCGTGTGCTGAGCTATTGAGGAAGAATTTCCTGTGATAGATCCCTAGTGTCTTTGTCCTTATGGAACTGCAATTGCCTGGGTTTACGGGGAAGAAGAAATGGCTCTAAGTACATCCTGTTGGAGGCCTATCTGCTTTGTTAGCCAGTGTTGTATCTATAATGTTTGGAGGGACAGAGAATGAAGTTGTTCCTTTTTCAGATGAAGCTGTGATTTCTGCTTGGCAAAAGAACAGCTGTTCAGTTCTCGTTTTCTCTGCCTGCAGCTGCCTCATCTCCATAGCATCATGCTACAGGGCAGAGGTTTAGCATAGCACTGTTTACTTCTAATATTTAGGTATGACTTCTTACTACTAGGAGGCAAAGCATCTTCACATTCTTGGCCTGCATTGGGAATTATAAAATCTTCGATACCTTTAAAAGAAAGCTGACTTTGGGGGCCATACTGAAATATTTCATTCTGATTTAATTAGGGTATCATTGTTCAGGATTCTGTGAAAGCTCTTTAAAATTAATGACCTGCTTTTAACATATTAAAATGGAAATCATTGCACCTAGTAGACATGGGATGGGAAATTTCATCAAATAGCAAACATGTTCTTAATCTGGTTATTCCTATGAGGGTAATAATATATACCAAAATACAGAAACTAAACAATGAAGATGAGCTGTTTTTCCCCCCTATTCTAATATTATTTTTTCCATGGTATAATGCTAATTGAAATCAGACCCTGGTACCTTTATGCATGTTTGGCCTTTTTTCTCATTAATGGACAGCAGAAAGGGGACAAAGGATGGAGAAGAAAAATTTGCAGTAATTCAGATTTGCAACCAAAGTTGCCCTAGACTTAAAGCAATTGCTGTTTTACATCACTGAACTCTTATAAATTAAATCAAGTGTTAGCACGAAATGTTCAAAGATTGTTCTATGGTGCGAAGAACACTTTAAAATAAATTACATAGTGTCATAGGACAGAGTAAAACAAACAAATAAAAGTAATGTGACTCTTTTATTTGCAATGTGTTTTGCAGTCTTTTATTGTGCTTGTCCTCACAGCACCCCTGTGAGATGAGGAACTGGGGGCTGAGGTAGCAAGATTTTCAAAAGGTCTGGTTGGACTTGAATCTGTGTTTCTCAGATGTCAGGTCTGAGCTTAAATCTGAACATCTCAATATCATCTTGTCTTGGAGCACAGGAAAGAACATGACTCCATTACTGATGTGATGGTTGTGGTCCTGCAATGAATTACATGCACTTAAGTCCCACTGAGACAAATGGGACTTATGCGCATTTAACTGGGTGCAGGAGTGCAGCCACTGTGACAGAAACAGCTAAGCTGCTCTTAAATCCCCCTGAGACGGGATTTATGTGTGCAGAACTGGGTGATGGATTGTAGGACTGCAGGCCTGCCCTCCAATGGAACGGGTGCATGTTCATTCATCAGTGAATGGGCTACATAAATAGCAGGTGTGAAAGTAGCAAGCAGCAGAAAGAGCAATGAAGGGTTACTGAAAGTCTCCAGAAGCCCTTCTGGAGACTTTCAGTAACCCTTCATTGCTCTTTCTGCTGCTTGCTACTTTCACACCTGCTATTTATGTAGCCCATTCACTGATGAATGAACATGCACCCGTTCCATTGGAGGGCAGGCCTCCAATGGAATGTTGTTATAAAACAACAGCTTTGTAATTTCAGTGTGGTTTGTGACCAGCACAGCTGCCAAGCCCTATTTTTCAAGATGTGAATTAACTATGTGGCATATTTTATACTTTCCTGAGCTGCTCTTCACCACAGTGTATGAAAAATGCCATACATTTCTGTGGAGTTATTTTCACAACACCCCTCTGTGAGGCAAAAAAGTAAGTAGCGCTCTCTCGCTCTCGCTCTCGCTCTCTCTCTCTCTCGGACACACACACACACACACACAGAGAGAGAGAGAGAGAGAGAGAGAGAGAGAGAGAGATGGTCCAATTAAAACAAAAGGCCAATTCTGGTAAGAACTGAAAATCTTTATAAAAAGGGGGAAAAAAAACTGTCACCCCCTTCAAGGGTCACTAACAACTGCTAGAAACAAATCACAAATAATGCCATTTTATTTTTATTTTTTTAACAGCTCTCATGAGAATGTTTCACTTTCATTCCAGCCTCAGATACGTCCTTCCCGCTCACAGTCATACATAATTTGAAATGTTGAAAATCTTCAGTTATGATATTTCTCAGCAATGGAAAAAGCCAGGAAGGTCTGTTGAGAGCTGATGGAGGTGAAGAGACTCAGCTATGAATTGGGAACTTCTGCATTCAAATCTCATGCCTGCTGTGAACGTACCAGGTGGCCTTGGGCAAGGTATGCAGCCCCAACCTCTCCTCCCCCCACCACCTATAATTTGGGGACAATACTTACCTTTCAGAGCTATTGCAAAGATCACAACAAATAACCCCTATGAAATGCTTTGAACCCTTGGAAGTGCTATGCAAAACTAGTAACCTATGTATATAAATAGGAGTGAATAGTCTAGCCAGGGAAACAATCACATCCCACAATGGCAAACAGTTGCATGGAAGGATTCTCCAGTCTGCAAAGTCCTTTTCTGAGTCAAGAATCAGGAACTGTGGCATGACTTCGTGGCTGGATTGCTATGTACGACATACGACAGAAGTCAAAATGAACGACATTGCTCCAGTTTCCGGACTGGGCCTGTGGTATATGAAGCACCAGTGAGACGAGTGTGGTTTGCTCTGACCAACTTCTGATAACTTGGGGGAGGGACCTAATCAAAGATGACCCTTGTGATATATTCACTGAAATCATACCCAGTCTGTTTCCTGTTTACTCTTAATCCATACAAATGGAACTTATAGGCTTGGTCATTTGCTAACCAAGTTTCTTTGGGAATTGTTGCTCAGCTCATGAGACTGAAAATGTTACACCAATGTTTCTCAAACTGTGGTTTGGGACTCACTAGGTGGGTCGCAAGCCAATTTTAGGTGGGTTCCCATTCATTTCAAATTTTATTTTTAATATATTAGACTTGATGCTACCATGGTGTATGACTGCATTTGGGGAAATGTTACACATCTGTACTTTTAACAGGCTACTATGTATATGTTTTTAACAATGATAGTAAATGGGACTTACTCCTGGGTAAGTGTGGGTAGGAACACAACCAAGAATGGTTGAAAATGGTCTTGCTTGATGATGCATTACATCATTTCCGGTCCCAGTGTTTGAAGTTTGAGAAGCACTGAGTTACTTCCAATTCCAATGGACAGAGCAAGAGAGGAATACATTTATATTTGACTAGCTTCTGCCTTTGCCCCTGGTCTGGTTTGATTCTTTTATTTTGCTTGTACTGTATGTTTGGTTTTCTTGTTAAAGTTGAAAAGCCCAAGGAAAAATTCTCATCTGGTGTCACATTATAATACATATCTATGAAACTGTTATGTACTGAAACCAAACCCACTCTGTTTAGCCCAGGGATGTTAAACTCATTTCATATAGAGGGCTGAACTTAGCAATCATGGTGCCTTCTGAGGGCTGGAAGTGACATCATTAGCTGCAAATGACAGAAGAGAAAATGTGCAAATCTTGATCATATTTTCAAGATACGAGAGAGAGAGCCCGATTATCACGCTGGAAGAGCCCAATTATAATGGGGGCCGGAGAAATTGCTTCTGGAGTCCACATTTGGCCCGCAGGCCTTATGTTTGACACTTCTGATTTAACCCATCCAGTTCCCATTTGCACACAAGTTGGAAAAGTCCCACTGAAACTTAATGGATTGTTTCAGAATTTTTCCAGAATCAAGTTGTGTCAAGATTGTAGTTAACAGAAAGACCTGTAATAAATGTCACACTCAAATATTTTTCTAGTTCAGATGGGGGACCGGTTTCCACTTTCCAGAGGTTCATTATCAGCCTGTCTTGGAATACGGTGTGAATTTTTCTGGTGAGTGGCAATAGGGGTGGTCAAAACTGCTGCAAGAGTGAAAAGTAACCATTTCAGTGATCCCAAATAAGCATCAAGAGCCCATAAATGACTGTGGCTTGAGCCAGTATGGAAAGTTCTTATACTTCCCTTTAACTGTGCCTACAAACAAATTAAAGATGTTCCTTAGAACAGTAAGAAAGACATCAAACTGTAGTTGGTGTCTCTTGCATTTTAATTGAGATTGGTACAGTTCATGGATTCAAATGCAGAAACAAGACATTATGCCTTGCCTTAGCCCAACAAAGGCGAGCCAGTGAGTTCCTCAGCCCTCTTCTGTTTTCAGATAATCTGCAATGCATGTACAGTGATGTTGAAAGTCAAACAACCCAATCCTACCTAACTGCCCGCATGCTGATGCAGCAGTGCCAAATTGGTATCTGCTGTTTCCAACAGGGGAGTTTTGGCATCCGGAGGCCTCCTGGGGGAAGCCCCTGCTGCCGCCATGGGTCAATTCAGACCTGCCCCAGTGATATGCTGGCACAAGTCCATGTTGACTGGTGAAGGTGAACTGGGCCTGGGAATGGGGTTCGGCTGGCTCCATTGCTGTAAAACCCACATCCTTCTCAGGTCTGATATGGCTTCCTCCCTGTCCCGTCACCCCCTCTTTCTACCCACCCCATTTTGCTTCCTTCCTCCTTCCCTCCCTACCCTTGCATGATCTTACGATCTGCATCATCATGCAGACCCAGCTGCTCATGATTTGTGGCAGTGGCCAGGCCACACTCACGGGTGTTCTGTCAAATTTGCAACAGCCATAAAGCTGTTTATGCCACAGGAACAATTGTCCTGGAGGCATAAACAGCCCATATGATTGGGCTGAACATCTCTTGAATTTGTTAATATGGCCTAAAAGAGTGGTGAAGCCTCACATCTTAGTTCTAAAAGAAAGTCATTCATATTTAATTTGCCTATTGACATTGTCTTAATAATGTCAGAGTCCTCTGGAATACAGGGGCTTTCTTCTCCAAGTACCAATGTTTCAATTTACAATGGCAGCCAAGTGAACCCTAGTTTCCATGTTCAATTATATCCGCTTAATCCTATCCCTCACCATGCTGTAAAGTGCAGGCATTCCTATCACTAGATCCCTCCTCTCTCCCTCAATATGTCTCTAGTTCCTTCCCCCAAATGCCCTATTTCTCCCCCTCCGTGCCCACTGCGCACCCCTACCTCCTCTGGCCATGGCTGGATTCCCTTGTCACCCTGGTCGCCCTATTGTCATCCCTGTGTCTGCAGAATCGACAGAGGAGGCCTTCTGCTGACACAGTGCTAGTTCCATCAGCAGAAGGCGCCCATAGGATTCTGCTGCAAGTATCCTGATAGACAAAGGCACAAGGTAGGTTATTATTAGCACGGTAGTGACCTAAAATCTCTCGTGTGATTTACGTAGTGTACCTGGGAAGATATCTGAACAACTGAAGGGCAATGGTGAATAATGCAGCACTGAGATCCATCACTTTGTTTTTTTGACCATGTTATTGCTATTTTTTATGTAATTGCTAAGTGAAAAATAAATTGATCTCATAAATAAAAAACATGTCATTTGTCTTGGAATGTTTTTCCTCGTCCCGTTTAGTAAGAGTAATCTTTACTTATGCAGATAGTTTGTTTATAATATAAAAAAAGAATGTGCCTTTATAAGTATCCTCCATAGGAACAGAGGTGTGCCATCTATGTGAGTACTAACTTGGACTGAAAAAGAATGATGTCTCCAAATTAGAGCTCTTGACAGTAGTTGTCCTTGCCCCTGCTCGTCCCTAGCCTTACTGCGTATTGATCAGTCCTCTTTATGTCTGAGGAGGGCTTTCCTAGTATGATGTGGTCATGCCCAAAAATGTCAGTGTGGAATTTCAACCAATTTCTGGACCCAGATGTTCAGAGGCATATTGTATGTGAAGAGAAATCATGATGTGTTGAGAAAAAATTTCCTCTTTAATTATTTTTAACTAGTTATGAGCTACTCAGCTCAAGTATGTGTGGCCCAGCAGCCAAGGTAGCAAAACTGGTCCTGAATTTTTTTCAGGCTGAAGGCAGTAATCACATGCCTGAATGCTTACCACTATTAAAGATAATTCCCTGCACGTAGAAAATGAGTTGTCAGAGGAGAAGGATTCTAGCTTGGCTTCTAGCTCTCTAATATGCTAGTCTTCTATGGGCAGTAACATTTTTAGTGGAAGTATTTTTCAAATACTTCCAGGCCATCTATACTGCCCACCACCACAGACCAGAGAACTGTGTTCTGCAATCGTAAAGCCCTCTGTGTTCCACCCCAATCCATGAGAGGATTGAACCGTTAAATAGTTGCTTTGATTATAAATTCTTGTATTATTTCATAGCTGTATTGAAATACAGCTGAAATTCATTGTTTAAGTTTAAATCTAGAACTGCTGAAAGATCGTTTCCTGTTGGTTTTTGTTTTGTTTTTTTCTCTTCCAACAAGCAGTAGCAATCACTCATCTGCTCTTGACTTTGTCCTTCAGCCCACCTGAACATAATGCTCATGTGAGCAAATGCCATTTCTCCACAAAATTCTGACTCAACAATACCAGCTTTTCAAAGAAGAATGAATGCAATCTGTGGATTGAATTGGCAATGCAGGCAGATTAGAAGAAATGCTATGCAATGCCTGGGACGTGCCATTTTAATATCTAAAGATGATTGCTTTTAGGAGGGAGACAATGGGTTTAGCGCAGAGGTGACAAAATATATTCTTTTCCCCTTCCTTCTTGGTAAACAAACTTCTTTTATAAATGAAATGAATCCGTATTATGCAACAGTGATCAGAAAGGAAAGACATGGCTTTGTCATTGTCTTCCAGTTGATAGGATAAGAGGCATTTACAGCTAGAATAAGGAGGGTTGCTAGAGCCTAATGTGGTAGCTTGTGTGTTGATAGAATCAGTCTCAAAGGCATCCTATCAAGGATGGAGAGCTTAGAACCACTATTGCCTTTGTTATCATTTATTTGTTGTTAAATCTTTACTAATCCAAGATGTTTGATGTAGACCAGACTTCACTAGAATTGGAAAAAAAAATTGGTAAGGGGGAAAAGTCAAACATGACAGACAGACAGACAGACAGACAGACAGACAGACAGACAGACAGCACTCAACCTGGGATACTTAGATTAACTTCTGCCCAACATATCCTGAAACTTCTGTACGGAGAAAAGTAAAAGAAAACCTTTCTACTTTTCTCGTTGGAAAATGAAACAAAAATTCTGTCGATGATTGCGACACTAGAATTTGGTTGATCCACAAAGTGCTGGGTTTTATAAACGACCAGATGCATGCTTGCCCATTCACGGCGGACATGACTTGTCACCTCACCAGCCACAGCAGTATGGTGTTTCCTGCTCAAACATATCCTTATTTATCATCCCTCGAGTCTCCATTCCTGTGAATCAATGCAAGTGATGCCTCTCCCTTGGCTCCCTTCCCCCTGCCTCTGTGCCTCTCCTGATTCATTCTTGCACATGTGATTCTGCTTGTGCTCAAAGCTCCAGCAAGGAGAGGGGAACATTTCCTTTGCAACCCATTCTGTCTTGACCTTGGCCATTGTTGACTCCTTTTGAATCCCTCCCCCAACCCCACGTCAGCAGCAGTGATATTACCTTTCCAATAGGGCACTGCAGCATATCATTGTCACCAAAATGTGGCTCTCATGAAAGTACCATGTTTCGTACTCTGAGCAGGAGAGAAGCCAAACTACGTAGTATACACCATCCCAAAGGAAAACAGAGGTGCCTTGGTCAAAGAGTGCTCAGTGCTGTATCTTTTCCCACAATGGGAAGGAGGTGTGGAATGAGGACCCAATCCTATCCAATTTTCCAGTGACAGTGCAGCCATGCCAGTGGGGCGTGTGCTGCATATTGTGGTGTTGGGGCAGGCACAGAGGCCTCCTTACCTGAGAGCTGCATTGTGGCTGCACCGGTGCTGAAAAGTTGGATGGGATTGGGCCCTAAGTTAGCATAAACTTGTATAAGGAACACAGTAAAACACTGAGCACTATTCAACATTAATATGGCTTCCTTTAGTGAGCCAACAAACTTCTTCTGGCAGGAGTTAGCTTGGATTATACATTGGCAATATAAAAAGGATGTTAGTTCTTAGTTAGGAATAAAGGAGAAGGAGATTTTAGAGTGACAGTGGGTTCTTGCTAGGGAACTCATGCGAGTCAATTATAGCTGCACCTAAGGTGTCCAGGGCCAGACTTGCCGGACCCACGGAGCAGCCTACCTGATGAGCACTGAACCAGGTGCAGGTTGGGACAAGTAGGAAAAGCCTCCAAGGGGTAGGGCACAGGTCATTGGCCCATTGAGCGGAGCACACCTCCACCTGCTTGAGCAAACAACCAGCAGCAAGTAGTTGCGGGAAACTTCCTGACTTCCAGGAATGGAGACTTAGCACCCAGAGGGTGACCATGCCAACTGGATGGAACCTGGATGGGGGAAGGACAGGCAGGGGAATATTAGGAGAGGGCCAGGAATGAGAAAGGGCTGGCTGAGGTCTGGAGACTGGCTGGAAGGGAGACTCAGGATTCTGTTGAGGCTGAAGGAGGCCCTGAGGCTGAAGTAGGGGGGGGGTGCTGTGCACCCTGGTGATGAACAGGAGCCTGACACACACCCTTCTCGGGGTCCCTGACAAAGGCTTTCAAATTATGCTAAAATTCATTTTGAAATGTAAAAACAAAAAATTAGAAAATTCCATCCACTAAACATTTCCCTGCTTCCTTACCTAGTCAATAACAGGAAAAGTCACAGGTGTTCCTCTAGCTTTCTTATTTCCATGCCTGGGCCTTCATGTTCTGAACACGTATTTGAATTTAAGTTCTAAAAAGTTGTTGGGGAATAACAACACTGAGTAGTGGTTATTAGTTGAGTATCTGGTTCTTTAATGTTGAAATTCGATGTGGTCCCTTTAATGGTCTTTTTAAAGGGTGTGTCCCCTTGCTGATTCCTCCTTATGTATATATAGCTTCTTGTTTGCTGACTTTAGTAGAACAGGAGAGTGTATTTTAATCTCTGTTTTAAGGATTGGTTTATCATACTTGCATGCATCCAGGGGCAGCTTTTTAGGGCTCCTGGTCTTAAGAACCTTGATGTGAGAAATGTTTGTATAACTCTGCATCAGATTGTAAGTAAACTGCCTTTGTTCTTAACTTTTGGATCTGAGTTTTTGTGCCTTGGCTTGCAAGCAGCCTGGGTAGAAGATTTTAAGAGTTTTTGCCTGAACCAACAAAAGTAACCTTCTGTGTTCAAGAAGAAAGATGCTACATGAAATATATGCCAGTGTCACTTAAAACATTTATTTATTTATTTTCAAAAACACCTGTATAAGCTGAAGCAAATCACAGCCTCCCTTGCCCGCCTCTCTCTGCACACCTGGGGTTCCTTCATGTTTGGATGAAAATTAATATTAAGGGCTTGGTAATTTTCTTGGAGTGCAGTGCTGCTAATCCTGAAAGCATTTAATGATAGTCTTGGGGTTAAAGAGAAATCTTGCTCAGTCCATTACTGCTGTGCATTATAAGTGCCAAGTTTCCAAGTATTTTCACAAGTATTTCCCAGTACATACATCATGTTAAAGTGGTTTTTTTTTTTTTTTTCCTAATTTCTATCCATTAAAGGATAAAGCGTGCTGGTGTTTTTTGTTTTGTTTTTTTAAGATGGAGGATTGGGGATGGTAAAAGATAATTATGTTCAGTGTGTATGCAAAGTTTTCTTGAAAACTTATGCATTTATCTCCCCACCCCCACCTTGTGCCATGTTTGGTCTTAGCCAACCAAAGGGGGGGGGGAGGGTTATTTCAATCCAGCTGAGTTTTATTTCAATCCATGTCATATTTTTAAAGGTAGAGTACAGTATAACTCAATATAGGCTTTAGGTGAGAACAGACTAATCCAAACCAGGAGTTGATCCTTAATTTCTTTTTTC
This sequence comes from Tiliqua scincoides, assembly GCF_035046505.1. Lineage (NCBI taxonomy): Eukaryota > Metazoa > Chordata > Lepidosauria > Squamata > Scincidae > Tiliqua > Tiliqua scincoides. The sequence continues at coordinate 198,633,673 of NC_089822.1, forward strand.
TGATGTTTAATTTCATGCAGTTCCAGAAAAAACTACACAGACCCTTTCCTGATGTCTATAATAAGGTCATTTCAGGGGCACAGTTATGGAATTCTGCTTTCTTCCATCTTTCTTCTCCCTCAAATACAGTGGCCAAAAATAATTATTCTTTAACATTAGCTATTTTTACACTCTAAACTTTAACGGATGCCTATGTGTTCCCTAAAGACTGCCAAAAAAATGTAATTTGTTGCAAAACTGTGAGTAGTTTTAAGAAAATTCCACTCAATATTTGTGATTCTTACTTTATTTTGAGAAATGGTGTGCCTTACTAACATGAACTGATCTGCCCTAATGTTTCCAATTTGGCGAATGTCTGCAAGGGGAAAAACAAATGCTCTAAGTTCATGATGCCAAGAAAAACACATCAGATTCCACCACCATTTAGCCAGGGATTGAATGAGTGCCGTTCAAATTGAAATAGGATGGAGCAACAGGTTGCTTTGCTTAGCAGGACATCCAGCTTCTGAATACATTATCACAGTGTGCTATTTCGTTTACTAGCTCAAGGCCCCCAATCCTACACCTTCCTTATATTGCTTTTATTGATTCCTGTCTATCCAGCTGTGTTCCACTGCTGGAATTATAATCTATAACCTCTAGGATTGCTCGTGTGAGTGGTGTGCCCCGTGGGAGGAAAGACTGAGAGAGCTGCCTGGCAGTGAGAAAGTGGACTATGCTGATGGATGCCACACTCTCTACCATTCCACTGTCCAGCTTTGGCAAGCCCCAATTCATCAAGTGCAGCAAGTTGAGGAGAAGTTTCTACGAGGACCTTAACTGGTGATGAAGCAGCATGCTCTGGTTACTATATAAAGAATTTACCAGTGCCTGACGGGCAGTGCCAGAGGGACACAGCCAGAGGAGCTTGCTCCTTTGGTAAACTCATTCATGGGGGGGGGGGTGGAATGGAGTTGTGACAGGGACAAGGAGGAGGCTGTATCAGTCCCAAGGATTGGCGAGATTGGTGCACACCAAATCTTGACCTGCCTTCCCAGGCCTGATCCTCCGTCCCAAGTCAATGATTGTGCCAGCAATTGGGTTGCTCTGTTTCATGTGCAGCTTTAGAGTACAATTCGACACCATGCTGATGGTGCGATGTGGTGTGGTGCTGATGTGCAGCACAGGTCTGAGCTCCACTGCTCATTATCCTGATGTTTTTTTATTAATGGGTCTGGCTGATTTGGACCAGTGCCAGCAGCTACTGGATGGAACTGTTGCCCTTCCTGACTCTCTTGGGGCGTCCTTAGCTCATGCAAACATTAAAAGTTCCAGTTTTTTGCCTTTCTTCGGCTTTGGCTTAGATTCATTGCAGGGTTCATTCCACTACCTGCTTGCAAATTGACCCCCCTCATGCTTAGATTGAAGGTTTGTTTGGTAGCCAAGAAGTGGTATTTGCAGGTATTAGTAGAGCACCTTAACATTACTTGTAGAGTGGTGGCACCTGGCAGGACTTTTTTGTGGTGCTTATGTGATGCCATGGCTGACCTCTGTTTGCTGCCTCATGATTTTTAGGTGACACCAGCCATGTGCAATGATCTGTGCATTTGGTTGGTAGTTCTGCAGAATTTTAAATGTGGTTCTTTTTGGCAGACTGAGTGCCTTCTAGAGGCTGAGCTCCAGTTAACTCTGATGCTGAGGGCAGAACGGGCTTTGAGGTTCACTTCCGGGATCACTGGTGTGCAGCGACGTGGCCCAACGATTGTTAGAACTTATCAAGTGTTCAACTGATTTTCAGTAAAATGTGGCTCAATCTATATTCCAAGTAACTTGTTTCATGTGTTTATTGGGGGCTGCAGGAGCAAGGAAGCATTTTATAATATTGTCCGAAGCCAGTGAATAGAATGTTCAAGAAACTGCAAGGGACTCATCAAAGGCAGAGTATGAAACCCAAAGACTTTAAGTCAATATTAAAGGAGGAAATAGCAAACTGTATGAAAGTAATATGAGAAATGCTTCAAAAAGTGGTGGATTCAACTGGGAAAAAATGATATAGATGTAAAAGTTTCACAGTGTGAATCAGATTTACATGGAATTAAACAAGTGTTGAGAAAATGAAAAAGAACTGAAAGGGAACTTTCAAGGAAGTGTGAAATACTTTTAGACAAAACACAACATTGTTAGCTACAGTTGAAGGATCAACTATTATCTCACCTGACGGGGAACCCAATCCTATGCTTCCCAGCACCACCAGCTACAGTGGTGCTAAAATGTGATACCGCTGCATCCAGCGAGCATCAGGAAGCCACTGGAGGTCTCTGCAGGGGAAGGGGATGTTCAAGTAAGGGCACAGGCCCCACAATGGGGCTTCTCAAGTCTGCACAGGCTATTTTGCCAGCACAGACTTGGAACCTCTGTGTTAAGCTTTTCAGCCCAATATGGAGGATGGGATCCAGCAGAGGAGGCCTCTGCCGCTCCCAACCCCTCTGGCCCAGGTCTCTCCCCCCATTCCGCCCTCCCCCCACCCCCAGAATATATCTCCCCCTTTCCAAACACCGGCACTAGTGGCCAGCAGTGCTACTCACCTCCGGATGGCATTCTTCCAGCACTGGACCTAACACCAGCGCTCCCTTCTCCTGCAATACCCATAAGCATGCTTTATGGCACATTTACGACATCTAGAGCCAGCGCTGGACATCAGCGCTGGTGCTACGGCCAAATAGAATTGGACCTTAATTAACAACAAAAACATTGAAAAAAGGAAACAACTGTTGTTGTTGTTGATGAAGATGATACCCTTCAACAGAAGTGTGAAAAGAAGTTTAAAAATTGAACATCTGAAATATTGGGGCCTGCTGATTAGCAACCCAGTCCTGAGCTGCCCGGCATGTGGGGCTACTGCGGCATCTAAATGGCTGCCAACCAACGCACCCCGGACTGCCCTGCCGCTTTTGTCCCCTTCCCCCGGGTAAGGGAAACAGCCTGCAATGGGGCTACTGGATTCTTTGGCAGCTCTGTGTCAGAGGGCTCAGTGAAGCCAAGCTCCACCCTCCTCCCGCCCTGCTTCCTCCCCGCCACGCCTCCTCCCCATCCTCTGCCCGCCTCCCTCCACCTCCCCCATCCCAGAATGCCTCTTCCCTGTTTCCCCCAACTGCCATACTGTCCTCTCTGCTGCTGAGCTGCGGAACGCAGGCCCAGCACAGGAGCTGCCCCAACGCAAGCTTGCACTGGGCTAGCTCTGGCGCGGGGCCCATAGTAAGGCTCACAAACGTGCCTTATGACATGTCTGCGACAGCACGCTGGCAGTAAGCCGGAGTGCATGGGGGCCCTCAATTATTTGTTAGTTATAATGATATGACAATTTTGATATAAAAAGAGCAAGAAGGTGCAGAATTTTTAAAGTTTGTGGAAAAGGACAGAAGCATAATTACAGTTCATTATATTAATTAATGATAATTAATTATAGGAATATCCTTCAACAAAATACCCTTCAACAAAATTAATTATTGGAATAATTAATATATTATTACAATAACAGTAACTTAAAGATTTTAATTTTGTTACTCTCTGATCATGCTTTTGTTGAAAATAATTTAATATCTAGAAGCAAAGAATTTTGCATTAGCAATAAATAAAATTTAAAGCTTATAAGAAAAATGGATATGAATAAGATTATATGGATCAATGTTAAAGGGCAGCCCAATCCTGAGCTGCCCGGAGCGCCTAGGCTCAGCCGCACCGCGAAGGGCTGTCGCCGGATCCTGCGCCTCCCAGGCTACTTTTGTCCCCTTTTCCCAGATAAGGTAAGCAGCCCCGCAATGGTAAAGGCACTCGTGTAGGGCGCGCAGACTTGGAGTGCCTTGGATCCTGCAGAGCAGAGCTGCACAGACCCACCTCCCATCCCTCCCCCAGGCACGCCTCCAGCCTGCCCCCCTCTCCATGTCACACCTCCCCATCACACCTCCTCCTCGCCCTCTCTCCTCCCCCTGCCGGCCTCCTCCCTCCCCGGAACGCTTCCTCCCCGCCCCTGTCCCCGCCCCGCCTACCATGCCGCAGCTTGGCAGTCCGGGAGACTGCAGAGCTGCAGAAGCTGGGCAACCGCCCCACGCTAGCCCAGCACTGGCCAGCGCTGAGCTAGCACAGGTGGGAGCCCAGTGGTGAGACTCACAAACGTGCCTTATGGCACGTTTGCAACAGTGCTCTGTGGCACAGAGCCATGCCGCTGAGCACAGGACTGGGCTCTGAATCAGTCATGTTTTTAAAAGAAGAAAATATTTGGTAAACTTACTAAAGGAAAAGTGTGAGGGATGCCCTGTTTTTCCTTTGTTTTTTTTTTTTTTTCTTTCTAATTTTTCTTTATTTTTAGACACTGCTGGCTCAGCTGCTTAAAAAGCTGCTGGGACCTCTTCTTGAATCCATTTTGACTGTTTTGTGTCAGAGGGAAACAGTTTCATGGACCACCCACAATCCTCCTCTCCGTCATTCAGCTGGGCTACCAGTGCTCTCAGTCATCAATCGCACCACCGCCGTCATCACCAGCTGCTCCCATCCTTATGAATGAAAAGCAGAAAGCCATTCACGTACCCGGGGAGCTGACAGCCATCCCTGATTCTGCTCCTAAGTCTGCTTCCTGTTCTCAGGAAAAGGCAGGAAGATATCCCAGTAGCTGTGGCAACCTCACCGCTCCCCCGTCACTGCATGTGAACTTTGTGGGGATTAAGGAAGCATCCGTTTGATTGTCCCTTATATGTTATGGGGCCACAAGGCCAGGGTTGGCACGGTTTTCCCTGATAAGGCAATTGCAAAGCGAAGAATTACCCAACAGATTACAGAGAATTAACTGCACACATGCTCGTGGGCTAGCAGAATCTGTTATGCAGTGGTGCTGAAAATAAACACAATACCAACAAATCAAGACTGGGAAAATAAATTGTACAATTATGCAATTATGGCAAAGCTGACAGCTTATATAAAACTCAGATTTGCAACAGATCTGTGAATAATTGGATTTATTGTATTAGATATTGGCAGAGTAAATCACAGGCTTCAACTGATGTTTGGTATTTACTTATGGTTTGAATGAAAGTGGCGTGCAAGAAATTTTTTTTATCCGATCCTAATTGTTGTATTTTGGTTAAAATAAATATTTAAAAAATCAATGTGTATTTTTCAGGCCTGGGAGTAAGTCCTACTGAACTCTATGGGACTTACTTATAAGTAGACGAGCATAGGCTTGTGCAGTTAGTTTACTAGCTCAAGCTTCTCCCCCTCCAATCCTACTCCTTACTTATATTGTTTTTATTGATTCTTGCCTAGCCAAGCACTGCTAGGATTATAATAGCCTTTAAGAGAGTTATCAGTGTAAACATTGTTCTTTCCTCAAGCGCAAAGGATGCGCTAATTAAAAGTGTTCCGGAGCCAGTGGCATCATTTCCTCATGTTCGAAGCCTAACAGGGCCTCACTGCTATTTGTACAGTGGAGGTAAAAAAAAGTGGGGGACGTACACACAGTAGCTAGTTTTTCATGGAGAATATCAGGCCAATCAAGAATGTCACACTTGTACCAGAGGAAGATCTTCCTATTCAGACAAAGAGAATGAATTTGCCGACATGGCATTTGAAAGCAACATTTGGGCTCCCTAGAGGGAAAAATATCTTTCCTTTGCAATCCAGCTCACAATCAGCACACAAGCAATTAGGGAGGTCATCCAAGCTCTTTGTTTGCTTCCATGGAAGCAGTGCTCACATTTTTGTGAGAGACGGGCTTTGTGTCAAGCACTGCCACGTGCAAGAGAGGCACCCACAGCCATCAGGAAAAGTACTTCGTAGCTGCAGACCTTTTTAATCCAATACATCCTGCACCCTATTCAGACTGGCATTATAAGTACTCTGATTGTCTTCTATCACAGCTGTATATTTATTAGTGATAGCCACTACAACCGTCTGACCAAAGTGGACGTAGACTTCTAGTGAGTAGAAGTCACTAAAGTGGACTTCTGAGTAGACATGCATAGGATTGGGCTCTTAGGCTGCAGTCCTAGGCACTTTCCTGGGAGTAAACTCCATTGACTAGAACATTGACTACTTCAGAGTAGACATACCTAGGATTGGGCTCTTAATCCTGGCAGAGATATATATCTGCACCCGTTTTCACATGCTAAGGGCAGGTGAAAAGGGATTCTACGTGTGTATAACGTGCTGTCCAGCCTTGCCAGAGATCTTCCTCATCCTTCCCCCACGAGCATGCCCTCTGCCAGCTCCTCTCCAGCAATGCACAGCAGCTGCTCAGGGCAGCAGAGAACATACAATTGCATGCCAAGTGCCTTCCCAAAGACACAGAGTATTCTGATACCTGAATAAAACCATATTTAATCGCTTGTTTGCAAACGTAGCTGTTTCTATGTGCACCTAAGGACCCCTCTCGTGTAAGAATTCCTTTTTTGTTCTTACTCCCACAGTTGCTTAGAGTAATTTTACTACATGGAACTCATGTAAGCCATTTTTCGGAATCCATTCACTGCTTCCTCTCCTTGAAGTAGTGCCACACTACATACTGCATGCTACAAGTGCACCTGTACGGTATTTTTCCCCTTGTGTAGAAAAAGTAGCTAGGGGGAAGGGGATGTGGAGATTGACAGCCCAATCCTATGCATGTCTACTCAGAAGTAAGTTCATCTTTAGGGGGGAAGCACATAAAAAATATTTTATTTCTCCAATAAAAAATGGTTTAAAAATAAATAAATAAAAGATTAACAAGTTGTGAGTTCCTGCACTTTTTTTTTTTTTTTTTTTTTTACAAAAAAAGCACTGGTTACACCTTTTTCCACGTGCCCTTGATGGAGTGGGCCTTTCCTCTTCCAACAGAATCCTTGTGATTTCAGAGCAGCCAGGAACTAAATTGCACCAATTTTGTGGCTGGTTATTTTTCCCCCCTCCTAAGTAAGGAAAATGTGTTGTTACATCTGGTCCAGTGTCTTTGCCAGATTCTTCATTTAATTGTTTTCTAATTTGAAGAAAGCGCCATATGAAAAAAACCCCACCAGAAATGTAAAAGCAAGAGTTAAATGGCTTTTGTCAGATTTCTAGTTTGCAAACCATGGTAATGTGATACTTTACATCTGTCCAATAAACAAGCAAGATCTGCATTTGATATGTTGGGTGATTTCTTTCTATGTAGTCAGAACTACACTTTTTCACACATTTGTACTTCAGCTTTTTTTATTTTTTCAAAAAGCAGTCAGCCCCTGATTCCTTTGTGTAGCTAAGTGAGGCAGACAGTTTTCTACCCAACCTAAAGCAAAAACAACAGCAAGCTTCAGAAGGACTGCAGCTTCTCAACTTCCCCAACATTTGACAATCTAAATTAGGAGTGCAGTGTGATTTATTTTTCATGTTTATATTCCCCCCTTCCCCCCAAGGAGCACAAGATAATATGCAAGGCTCCGTTCCCTCCTTGATCCTCCCTTGAAGGTTTGACTGAAATATTATGTCTGGTCAAAGGTCACCCAGTATGAGTTCATGAGGATTGGAACTCAGGTCTCATTGGTCCAAGTCCAGCACTCCATCCACTGCACCACACTACTTCTTGGAGCTGGTAAAGAAGGAAAGATAGTAGACAGGTTCTTGGATGCAAGAGACAGAAAGCAATGGTGCTGTGGCAAAAATAAGAACAGCCCTGCAGGATTAGACCAAAGGTACACCTAGTCTGGCATTCTGTTTCCAACCCAAATGTCCATGGCAATCCAGTCCTCACCAAAGGTGAGAGAACAGTGATGGATGCTGCTGTTCCTCAGTTTTAGCAGATCCAAAGTTGATCCTGGTGCACTTGCTCAGAGCCTCAGTAGCTGCCTAAGGATGCTAACCCTTGATGAAGGCAGCAGTTCTTTTTTTTTTCATTCCCAGCACCTCGTCTTCAGTAAGATACTACATGAAAGTTCCATTTAGCTATCACAGTTAATAACTGTTTATCCACTTATCTTCCATGAATTTGTCGAATCCCCTTTTAAGGCCATCTGCCTCAGCAACTCAGCCATCAGCACATCTACTAACTAGGAATGCCATAATGCAGCGACAGACTACTAGAGAACATAGCTCTCAGCTATGAGCAGTAGTGGTGTGCACTCACCAGAGTAGCATCAGATCAAAGTGCAAGGCCACATACTTATCTGACTTATCTACTACCCTGGAGGACTCTGCCTGTAGTTGCCTAGGCATAAAGGTATAGGTTATTGATCCTATAACAGAGATCCATACTTGTTAATACCATTCAATTTCTGACAGTAAATTCCAGTCTGCGGAGCTGGGCTAATTTGTTCTAGACCACCTGAACTGGTGAGGATTATTGCAACTGCTACTGTTGAGCCTTAGATCCTTTTGCCGTGAAAGAGTCCTGAGTACGAGGGAGTATGTTCCAAGTTGTTGAAAAGTGTGCTGACCACAAAAGGTGCTCAATAAAACACAACTTTGTGCTGTTTTTCTTGCCATGTAGTTGTGCTGTTTCTTCTTGCCTAATCCTCTCCCCCCCCCCCATATTTTTGATTGTTGCATTGATAATTATTGCACCAGGAAAACTGGAACCTTTGACCTCTAATGTCACTAGAAGCATGATTACACTATTGCTGCTTTATGCAACACTACTGAGTTCCACAATCTTGGGGCTCTCTTCTCCATGAAGAATGCCATCAAACCTTCCAGGTAAATTTAATTTGTGCAGGATTCTAAATCAGTGGATCCCAAACTGTGAGCCATGGCTCCCTGGGAAGCCATGGAAACCAGCCAGGGGAGCCGCTGAATCCTCACAAAAATCCTGCCACCCTATACAATGTACCCCTAATAGGGATTGTAGCTCTAAAGAGAAGCCACAACCAATGGCCCAGTAGGTCAAGGGAGCCACCATGTGAAAATGTTTGGGGAGCACTGTCCTAAACTATAAGACAGCCTTCCTAAAGCGTTCTGAACTACTATAGTTGCTGTGATGAATGAACCTCTGAAAGTAGAGTTTTATTGTCTATATGTGTTACATGGGCTGGGGCAGCAGCCTAAGCTCTCCTCCTGTCACCAGGTGGTGCAAACTTGGTGGTCCTTTGGCCAGATGTGGGGACTTGGAGCCCAATCCTGACCTGCTCGGCGGATGGGAGCTTCCGTAGCATCCTGAGCACAACTGGGCAGCTGCCAGCGGCTCCTTGGGGGGAAGGAGACATTAGTTCCCTTCCCCCAGGTAAGGGAAGTAGCCCTACAATGGAGCTACCTGATTCTGCAGCAGCTCTTTAACCGGAACAGAATCAAGGAGTCCTATGTTGGGCCACGCGGCCTGACACAGAGCTCCAAATCTGGCTGAGCTCAGCTCCACTGATCCCACACCCACTCCCTCCCCCACTACTTCTTTCCCATGCCCTCTGTCCACCCCAGAATGTCTCCTCCCCACCTAATCCCATGTCCCAACTTACCTCTCTGCTGCCACACACTTTGCACAGAACTCCTGGTGGCAGGTCACCAGCCTCCGACTTGTGCTGTCCCAGCTCAGACTCCCTCTTGGTCAGCTCCAGTGCTGGGCTGGCAGTAACCCCCACAAATGTGCCTTACAGCAGGTTTGCAACAGCGCGTGCTGGCAGTGAACCGATGCACACTGCATAGAATTGAACGCTCAGTCCTTTCTTTCTCTTTCTCTTCCCCCCCCCCCGCATGTTGTTGATGGCCGTACAAAACAAGTCCCCATTGAAACAGCTTAGTGTTGTCCTCCTTTCCCCATTATCATAATTCCCAGTGATCATCTAATGGCAAGTGGGTTAGATTTTCCTGCAGTCTCTACATCCCAGGACCAATACGCATTCTAACTTTTCGCTGCGCAGAGCCCTGTGCTGGTTAGCCATCAGCTCATGTTTAATTTGAAAGGCAGCACCGTGGAATACAACAGGATGTGCTGTCCAGTGTGGGCATTTGTCAAATGGCAGCTCTTTTGCTTTACAGCGCATGAAGGGGTCTTTTGCAGCCAGATCTCAGTTGCATGTAACACAGGCTTGAAAAGAAGGAACCAGGGCCTAGGGACTGACTGTGGAGCAGCCAGCAAGGACTGATAGGAAAGCACAGCTGTTACAAACCAGATCGAAGTTTAAAAAAAAACACAGGGGAAGGCTGGGAAGCCTGACTATCCCTCGGGGGCAAGGGCTGCTGTTGCACCAAATGCCAACAGCTTTTCAAACCTAGGCTGAAGCTATAAAATATGAAATATAATGAATAAAAGTTGGCACCCACCCATGTGGAGCTGTCAGCCTAATAAAAACAATAGTAACTGGCAGCTGGCATTTAGGCACTAAGAGATGGCTGCTCAGAGAGTGTCACAGAAGAAAACTTTTCTTTTCCATCTTTTGTGTGTCTGTTTTCTTTTTTTGTGGAAAAAGGGAATATGTGGAACCGGAGCAAGTCCATCCTCCCTCTCCCTACCAAGGAACTGATGGCTCGGCAATGTACTAGTCCAGCCACAAACAAGGCTCCGTTCTTAGTACAGGGAAACTCCCAAACTGGTCATAGACCAGATTAGAAAACTTCACATGATTTATATCATCATCCAGATGGATGTGCCAGATCTCCGATTCTCTGAGTTCCATCAAGAACTTTCCTCAGGACACACCACACCAAACCGCCAGACTGTGCAATGCGTGTGGAAAGTGCAGTGAAGACAAATAACATACACATTCTGTTTGTTTGATGCTATCACTTGCTCAGACAACAGGAGCTCACACTATAAAACAAATAAGGGCACCTGGAGGAAAAATCTGTGGAACCATTGCACACACTGCTTAATTATCTTCTCCAGTAAAGCTCTCTGAGGTTTTAGATTGCTGAGGTTTTAGATTGCTAATTTCAGGCTATCCTTTCCTCCTTTTTCCCAAACTTCTCTTCAGCTGGAAAGTAAGCATTTAGGACTTCTCTTGCCCCCTTCCCCCCCCCCCACTATGCTCATAAATCAAATTTCCTTGCTGCATGACTGCGTGTTTTGACGTCACCTTCTTAACAAACCCTGCTGCTTAAACCAGCTATACTAACACCCCGTACTAGAGCATGCATCAGCGAACCAAGATTGGCTGTAGCTCTTGTGTATACTTGGTTGTTTCCATGTAATACCTAGAATGGTCAAAAATGTGCCTGGTATCTTATGTTTATCCATTAGTGAGAATCTGACTCCTAGTCATGGACACAGAACACTTTTGAAAACTACGGCAATACGATTGCGTTTATCTGAAAAAGAGCTTCGTATCCCATGTTTGTCTGTGCTTCTGGCTACAATCCTATCCACACTTTCCTGGGAGTTAGCCCCATTGACTATAATGGGACTTACTTCTGGGTAGAGACATGCATAGGACTGGGCTGTGAGTACGCTATCAGATTTCTACTAAGCTCCTTTGCAAGGCTTGAAATGAGTAAACCTGCATGCTAAGTTCAGCCCAAGGTGCTGCAAATGCAAAAGTTGAAAGTAAACAAGCTCGGCGCAGTCTCAAAATAGTTGCAGACCCCAAGAATCCCGCAGTGGCTTATTTTATGACAGTCACTTCACATGGCATTCTGTGCAGCACCATATCTTGCGCCTGCAATCCCTGCCACAAGGAACAAAAGCAGACACCTTGGCTTTTCTTCTCGCTTCTCACTGATGAATAAAGAGCCTGTGAGTCTTCCTCAGAGTCATCATTTCCCTGTGGGCGAAAAAGTATTTGTTCACTTTTATGAATGTCAGCCTCTTGATATTCATAGCAAACACACCACCGGCCCTCAAGTCTCCTGACATTCCTGGTAAACAGACAAGTCTTTCAGTAAATGATGATTGCCCCGGCAGAAGAGAGAAGGCGTCAGGTTACAAATATTCAAGGGCACAGAGCTAAGCTGTTCCACTGAAAGCACTGAAATGCACACAGAAAGAATATTGTAATTCGGGGGTGGCAACATGCAGCCTGTGGGGTACATCTGGTCCCCTCGGCACTTGTGTTTGACCTACAACTGCTTGTTAAGAGCACCGATGAATCTCTGAGCCGAGTTTTAACAAAGTGCATCTCTTGCTCTCGTGGTTCAAGCAGCCTGAAAATCCAGCAGCAATCGACTCGCCTCCATGTTTTGTACAAAGAAAGGCTCTGTGCATACCTGGCAAATATCACATGGTGAAATCACTGGAGAAACAGTGATAGAAAAAGGCATGCCCCTAACTCTCTGAAAGGCACACAGCCTTCCTATAACAAAGGTGGAAAGCCTCAGTAATTGGCCAAAGCCCAATTACTCTGACCAAAAGTCAGTTTAAAAAGCATCTTCAGACTTATTATGCTTTAACATCTGATAATTTCTTTGTCCCGTTTGTAAATGATGGAAATCCCTAGTGCTTCCATTGGAGGAAGGCATTCTAAAGAGATTCACTTACATGAACACCCAGTCAGGTGATATGGGAACCTTGCTCAGAGTGTTGAAACCCTGATTCTTGACCAGGACAGAGGAGCTCTGTCCACCTCAGTTGGCTGAATAGGCTTTTCTCCATCAGAGGAGTTACTTGAATACTGACAAGCCCTGTGGATTTTCTGAACTTTCTGAATATGACCTGCCACCAGAACTACCACCAGACAGCTTGCCTTCAAAGCCCCTCCAACAATGCCACTTCACTTCTGTGGAAGGCGTGATGCCACTGCCAACCTGAGGTTCATTACAACAATCCAAAAGGTTTTCATCGAATCATCAGGCCATTTCACACATTGTGCAAAAACAAACCTAGGTTTGCTACATTCAGTAGGTAGCATCTCACTCAATCTTTCTGATGTGTATACATGTATTTGGAAGTACATGTTTATTACATTCACATTTCACCATTTCAGGTGGGTCCTCAAAAAGTATTTGGCATATACAGTGGGCTCTCCTTATCCATGGGTTTGGCACCAAGAGATTTGACTCAACACCAGTGCTGACCTTGCATCTGGAGGGCCTCAAGGACCTCCTGGACATGTCTGGAAGAGTCTTTTGGTCACATCCTTGAGGTGTCCTGAGGCATGGGGAGGGGCTGTTCAGCCTCCCTGGGCTTCAGAAGGCCTCCTGGAAGCATCCAGAAGGCACTTCTGGTTTTCACCAAAAACTGGACGTGCCTTCTGGACATGGACATGTCCAGGAGATCCTTGAGGCCCTCCCTGCAGATTTTATTATCCACGGAAATCATCCTGTCGGGGTGGGAATGGATCCCCCATGGCTATTCAGGGCCACTGTAGTTGAAAAATACAATGTGTAAACCAAGCCCATAGTTTCGGGAGGGAGTAAAAGGATATTCCATCCTACATCTTGCTGTGGATCAGGACCACAAACACACCTGTCTTTCACAGGTCAACCATGCAGGCACTGTTGAAACAGAACTGTTGTAAAACCTAGATGGGAGATTACTGGGAGTTCCATATAAGCCACTCAGAGCTCTCTAGACTGTAACCTGTAAAGTAATCTAAAAAACCTGGCTTTTCTCTCCCAGTTTTGGAGAGGAATTATATCTTGGGATGGGTGATACAGTGGCGTTTTCCAGTTGTGGAATTTGGTATGCTTTTTATTCCTTTTAAATGCATCAAATTGCTCTATGAATAAGTTTTGTTTTTATTTGACTGTCAACTTCCTTGGCAAGAAAGGTGGGGTAGAAATGTTTTTACATCAATAAAGCTGGAGCAAAGTGTGACCATTTATTTGTCTATTGCGTAGTGCAGACTGCTTTGTGAGCACTTTTTCTTGAAAAGCGGTGTATAATATTAAAGTATATAGTATATATAATATTGTACATAATATATAGCACTATAACAGTGTTGGCGAACCTTTTAGAGATCAAGTGCCCAAACTGCAACCCAAAACCCACTTATTTATCGCAAAGTGCCAAGGCAATTTAACCTAAATCCTGAGGTTTTCGTTTAGAAAAAACAACTCGTACATTAATATCTTTTACCTACTATTACTTGTAACCTGTAATGAACTTTTCCTTTAGAAATTTGTCCAATCCCTTCTTAAAGGCATCTAGGCAAGTTGTCATCACTGCTTCCTGTGGCAAAGAGTTCCACAGAGTGATTACATGCTGGGTAAAGAAATATTGGCAGGGAAGGGGTGGCTACAAGACCTTGCCACTGCTCATTTTCTCAAACAAGAAAAACATTTTTTAAAAAGCCCCACCCACAGAAGTGGGCTCTAAGGCTGCAATCCCAACCACTCTTTCCTAGGAGTAGGCCTCATTGACTCTAATGGGGCTTACTTCTGAGTAGACATGCACAGAAGCAGGCTCCAAGGCTGCAGTCCCAGCCACTCTTTCCTGGGAGCAAGCCTCATCCACTGTAATGGGGCTTACTTCTGAGTAGACACACACAGGAGCAGGTGCTAAGGTTGCAATGCCAGGCACTATTTCCTGGGAGCAAGCCCCATTGACTATAATGGGACTGACTCCTGAGTAGACATGCATAGGATTGGGGTCAGGCAGTCCAACCCTATCCACTCTTTCCTGGGAGTAAGCCCCATTGACTTTAATGAGACTTACTTCTTAGCAAGGCAGGACCAGCACCATGTGCAGGGCTGGTGCCCCAAAGCCCGCAGCAGCAGCTGCGCTGTGCCTGCCCACATGCCGCACTCTCACGCTGCATGCCCACCTTACCCCAGAGAGGGGAGGGAGGAAGCGCTCACATTGGGCTGCTGGGCAGAGTGGGGGTGATGTGAGAAATGCCCTCTCACAGAGCCTCTCAGCCTTCCTCCTCCCCGTGGCCTGGCTGGATGGGGCACCTTGGGAGTACGCCTGGATCTCCCTCTTCCCCCTGCTGTCCATTCCTTTCCCTCCTTGGCTTCGCCCCTCCCTCCTTTGCCCAGGCTGCTGCCAAGCAGGAGGAGGCTGGCTTTGTGGCTGTGCAGGTACCTCAGCCTTCCATGGCAGGCACACAGCCTAGAGGCTCACACCTGTTCAGAGTGGTGGAGCGCCCTTCAGTGGGTTGCTGGCCACATCCCATTCCCCCCCTGTCCCCAGCCAGGCAAGGCCCCCGGATGCCTCCCAGGGCTCCCAGCAGGGGTTGGAGGCTCCTCCTCACTCTCCTGCGGTAAGGCCGGGCAGGTGGGAGACAGCTGGGGTGATGGCGCGAGTGCCCACAGAGAGGGTTCTGCGTGCCCTCTCTGGCACGCGTGCCATAGGTTCGCCACCACTGCACTATAATAATATACAAGCCAGCCTAAAGTCTGTCACAAGTAGAGGACTAGAAATGCAGGGGGTTGAACTTTGGCACTAGTAACATGGGAAATGTAGTGATCTGTTTTGTACTTTTCTTACTTTTTTTTTCTTTAAGAAAATATGTGATTGCAAATTGATATCAAACATTTCAAAATTGAATCAGCATAACAGAAGACATTTTTCTGATGGAACATATTCACCAGTAATCTTAGATTCTTTCCTTTCCCATTTGCTTCCAAATCAGAACTCTGCAAAAATAGGAACTGTTATAAAGCTTGCAGGATCAGGTGAATTTTCACAGGCTCTTCTAAGAAGAGACTGTTTTTCAATGGAGAAAAAAAATCATTCAAAAATTTCAACGGGCTGGATACTTTCTACAGCTGCTATCTGCAGTGCTCCAGTCAGGTTCAGTGTCTGTTGTGATCATTCCCCCTGGAAAACATAAACATCAGCTGGGATCAATTCAAGCTACAGCAGATGGATAATATTTGTAGGCACCCAAATTGTTACCAGTTGTTCCACACTTTTTTTTTTTTTTAATTTTGAGAAGCATAACCAAACTGGTGACACAAAAGGGATTCTTTCTCCCCTCCGTTGCCTGGTCTCATACTCTACATCTGAATCTGGCACCGTCTCACTAGATATCTCCTTGTCATCAACACTGTTAACTATAGTTTCCTTATTTGGGGTATTAGAAGGGCTTCACTCAGTGCCAAAATCCTTTGGAAGATGATCACTCTGAGTCAGCCTAATGCCGTAACAAGATGTGTAGCAGCTGCAGCAGTGATACCTTGGCAAGCCAGGCTGCAGTGCTCAAATGAACAACAAATTTCTGCTTGTAGGCTGTGTACAACTTGTGCCTTAACACATAGTCCTGCCTATTTATTTCTGAGAGACATCTTTTAGGAATCTGGAACTTGTAAGCATAATTGTTGCATACAGGTGCTGCATATAGGCACAAAGCATTATATGGACAGACTGAGTGAAGGCAAATGAGAACTTCAGGAACAACAAATGACCTGTAGCAGATAGATATAGCAGGCGGAATTAGGCTTTGAATATTGAGGATCAAATCGGTAATGATGGAGTGCAGCCTCTCTTAGTGACATAGTTTTGCAACCCTTAGTGACATAGTTTTGCTGTATCCTTCATTACATTCTGCTCTTCAGTTTGCTGCAGTAATGAGAGGTCATTTTCACCAACAGGTGAGAAGCCTGCGGCCCTTTCGGACATACCTGCTATCAGTTGTTCTCAGGGCTAAACGACAACATTACTATAAGGCTGTAAAATGTGGGGCTGACCTTGAGGACCTTTCCAAAACATCAGCTGATTTCAAACTGTGGTTTAAATTCAATGGCACTTAGATTGACCAGCCATTTAAGCAAGTTTGCCATACCACATGCCCACATCAGAAGAACCCAGACCCACACTACTAATGACCATGCCAGTGATCTGGGTGCGTTATGATTCATGGAAAAAGTCAATAAAAGGGATCTTTAAAATGGGTAGACAAAAAGGAAGTGTTTGCTTTGTTCAAATTGCCTCAGAAAAGGTCAAATGGATGAGCACTAAGGGCCCAAGCAAACACATGAACGTTTCAAGAAAGAGCTGTTCCAGTCTGTCTGGAAAGATCACCCTTCACTCTAGAGTCTTTTCCTTTTAATTTTTGATTCGTGGCAACTCCATGATAAGGTTTAGACTGTACCTATTTAGCAGCACACTCATCTGCTCTGACTTTGTTTGTTCCAGATCTGAGCACTGGCACTGGAAATCAATCCTGGGTCGGTGGTGCATTCTGGCATCAAGCAAGGCTGGTGAGCCACTACAGCAAGGCTAGAGAACCTGGTTTCAGCTGGGTCACTTACTATCTCTCTGCCTCACCTACTTCACAGGGTTGTTGTGAGGATAAAAGCTGAGAAGGAACTACCAGCACCACTCTGAGCTCCTTGAAGGAAGGGTGGTATAAAAATGTGAAAAAAACAAGATGGCTTCTCTTTGTGTCTATCATATCAACCAGCTTTGTAAGTAGATTTGTAGTTTGTAGAGTTGTCTAAGTGAAAAACTATTCAGAACTCTTTGTTCCAGTTTTCTGGTCCACAATTATTCTCTATAAGACTGCACTTTGCCCACAGTTCATAGCCGTCACACAATTATACTACCTAGTGCTGAATACAACATTTGATGTGACTCACCACTATGCTGAATTGCTCTATTTCACTTGCATTTTAGTTGCAGGGTTGAGCCTCACTGTAAAATGATTTCTCTTTAAGCAACTTGGGAAGGGGACGAAGACAGCTACTAGGAACATCCCACTTGAAGAACATGAAAATAAATGCTTTGGTCATTCACAGCTAAGCTGTGTGTCTGAGAAAACAGAGCTAGATACTGTTCTTCATTTGCATTTCTTCTGATTCTCTTGCCAGGGAATACAAATATTTTATTTGTATTGTATATTTAAGCAAGTGGGTCTTTGAGGCTCAAGAGTATTTCCCTGCTCGTGGCTTTTAAAAATCTGCATGTTTGAAGTCATAGAGACAGTGTGTCCATGACACTTCCGATGGACACATTTAAAGGGTTTGCACGTGGGGAAACAATCAAAGGGCTCAAGCTAGTACTAGGAAAAGCAGAATTGCCTGGGTAGGTCTCCACATTTCCCGAGAAAAATTCTTATTTTCCACCTCGCTTGGTACAAGCAAATACTGTAGGCTGGGAGATCTTGTGGTCCATGAAGAATGGAATGTGGAGCTCTTGCCATATGTTTGCAGATCTTTAACTTTGAAATGTGGGCACAATACCACAAGCTGTCAAGTTGTGTAAAGGCTTAAGCAAAGACAAAAACAGAGGGTAATATTTACCAGATGAGATTTCTATGTCAGCTCGTTGGAATTTTGGGAGTATCCAACTTTTCATGGATTTCGAAATCAGCCCTGTATCTTTTGTTTTGGTCCATTTTGCCTTATGATGAGAAAAAGAAAACAAGATATTAATGAAAATGAAGCCTCTGAGATGGCCAAAGATGAACTCACTATGGCCTGAAGCAACTTCAGATATATACATGTCTTTTTTTTTTTTTTTCCTTTTCCCGGCTCATACAGAAGAAGTGCATGTTTCATTCAACCCATAAATTGTCAACACGGGATCTGCTAAAAGAGATTTTTATGCTAAAAACAACCAACAAATTAAATATTATCATTTATCTTATTCAATTTCATTTTCCAACATTTAATAAATTATTCGGGGAAAAGCATTTCTTTTTTAAAACAATCACCAGTGTCAAATATTATCCTTCTATTTCATAGCACCATTGCCATATTTGAATATATCCAGTGCTTTATGCTCAGTTCTGTCACCCCACCCCCTGCACACACACACATGGGGGAATGAGATAGAGAGAGAGAGAGTAAGTAGGAAACTGCTATTGCATTCAGTCCTGCTTTGAGCTTTAAAAGAAGCATGTAGTTGGCTACTGTAATTGGTTACTGTAGAAGCATGTGGTTGGCTACTTTGAGCTTTAAAAGAAGCATGTAGTTGCTGGACTAAATGTATTCTCTGCAGAAGCGCGTGGGGCCTCTGGGACACCCAGTGCCTCTGGGAACAAAGTACCAGGTAAGGCACCACGAGTTTAGCATCTGGGCGAGTTCAGCAGCAGGGCGAGGAAGCCAGGGCCCCAGACACCACCCTTCTCTTCCCTTGAGAAGAGGGCAGCAAACCAGAGTAGGGTGTTGTTTTTTTTAAGTACCCCTAAATGAAAACAACAAAAAAGCTATGCAGTCAGACAGCCAGCAGCAGGGTGGGGGCTATCCAGTGTTTTGCATCGAGTGTAACATGTATGACTATATGCCTCTGGGGCATAAGTCATGGGTGTGTCCTCGGTGCAAGGAGCTCCAGGGACTCAGGGAATGCGTCCACTCCCTTGAAGCCTTGGTGGCCAACCTGGAGAAGCAGAGGCAGGCAGAGAAGGACCGTGGGGAGACTTCTGGGGACGATCAGGCTTTGTCCCAATCTCAGGTGTGCAGCTCCTCAGCTGCCCAGGTGGGAAGTCTCGGGGCTGGAGGACGTCATCCAGGAGAGGGGGGAAACAATCCCCTAGGGGGGACCCCTTCTCCAGAGGATGGGCCCGTATCCAAACGTACTCAGGATACTCCTCGGCGGGAGGGGGGTCGGGGGCTTCTTGTAGTGGGGGATTCGATTATTAGAAACATAGAGAGGGGGGGTTTGCGACGGATGTGAGGACCGCATGGTGACTTGCCTGCCTGGTGCGAAGGTTGCGGACATCACTTCTCGTCTAGACAGGCTGGTAGACAGTGCTGGGGAGGAGGTAGCGGTTGTGGTGCATGTCAGCACCAATGACGTGGGCAAGTGTAGCCGGGAGGTCCTGGAGGCCAAATTCAGGCTATTAGGTAGAAAGCTGAAAGTCAGGACCTCAAAGGTAGCGTTCTCAGAAGTGCTTCCTGTTCCACGCACAGGGCCAGCTAGGCAGGCGGAGATCAGGGGTCTCAATGCGTGGATAAGACGGTGGTGTAGGGAGGAGGGGTTTAGATTTGTTAGGCACTGGGGAACATTTTGGGACAAGCGGGGCCTGTACAAGAGGGATGGGCTCCACTTGAACCAGAATGGAACAATGAGAGGATGCGGGGACAAAGGAGCAAATAAGCAGCCCATCCTGGGGCATTCCATGTACAAATGCTTTTATGCAAATGCCCGAAGTCTACGAGCAAAGGTGGGAGAACTGGAATGTCTGGTGACAAGGGAAAACATTGACATAGTGGGCATAACGGAAACCTGGTGGAATGCGGAGAATCAGTGGGATACTGCAATCCCAGGCTATAAACTCTACGGGAGGGACAGGGAAGAGCATGTTGGAGGTGGGGTGGCCATTTCTGTTAAGGAAGGGATAGAATCCAGCAAAGTAGAGATTGAAGGCGGGTCAGACTCCACCACAGAATCTCTGTGGGTTAAATTATCAGGACTGAGGAGCGATGTAATACTGGGAGTGTACTATCGTCCTCCAGACTAGAAGTCGGAAGGGGACCTTGAAATGAGGAAACAGATCAGGGAGGTGACAAGGGTTGTAATCATGGGGGACTTCAATTATCCCCAATCATGGGGGACTGGGTCAATTTGTGTTCTGGTCATGAAAAGGAGACTGGATTCCTTGACACGCTAAATGACTGTGCCTTAGAGCAGCTAGTCACGGAGCCCACCAGAGGACAGGTGACTCTGGATTTAATATTGCACAGTACTCAGGACCTGGTTAGAGATGTCAATGTTACAGAGCCGTTGGGGAACAGTGATCATGCTGCAGTCCGTTTCAACATGCATGTCAGGGGAAGAACTCTGAGCAAATCTCTCACAAAAACCCTTGACTTCTGACAGGCGGACTTCCCTCAAATGAGGAGGCTGGTTAGAAGGAGGTTGAAAGGGAAGGTAAAAAGAGTCCAATCTCTCCAGAGTGCACGGAGGCTGCTTAAAACAACAGTAATAGAGGCCCAGCAGAGGTGTATACCACAAAGAAAGAAGGGTTCCACTAAATCCAGGAGGGTGCCCGCATGGCTAACGAGCCAAGTTAGAGAGACTGTAAAGGGCAAGGAAGCTTCCTTCCATAAATGGAAGTCTTGCCCTAATGAGGAGAATAAAAAGGATCATAAACTGTGGCAAAAGAAATGTAAGAAGGTGATACGGGAGGCCAAGAGAGACGATGAAGAACACATGGCCAGCAACATTAAGGGGAATAATAAAAGCTTCTTCAAATAAAAGCAGACGCGTGTGGCCTCTGGGAACCAAGTGCCTCGGGAACTAAGTGCCAGGTAAGGCACAAGAGTTTAGCATCTGGGCGAGGAGAAAGCAAGGAGACCTCTGAGTTTTGGAGAAGGAGAGGAGGAGGAGGAGGAGGAGGAGGAGGAGGAGGTAAGTGTACTCATTCTAACGCTTTGTCTTTCTAACTCCCTGTCTTCTAACCTTAACCTTACCTTTAAAGCAACCTTAAATCAAAATTGAAAGTTAGCACCTAAGGGAGGTACATAGGGCTACTCTGAGCAGGAGCAGAGTCCTACTCATGAGTAAGAGCAGAGTCCTACTCGTGAGTAAGAGCCCAAGGGCCAGGCATTTAAATCAAAGTTGAAAGTTAGCTGCACCTAAGGTAGAACCTAATCGAAGGAAGGGAGGAGGATAAAGTGGAAAGCAGGTTTTTCTACTTGTTTAAATTAAACCTATACTTAACCCAGGTTAAACTTAATCTAAGTTAGAACATAACCTAAACAGGTCAGTAAATTGGGACACAAGATCTAGAGAGCAATAAATAATTAAACAAACCCAAATAAAAACTAGCTTGAGGTTACAAAAACAGTCCAGCCTAAGAGAACAGAACTAGGAGGGAAAGGACCTAGGGAGGGCCAATTCCCAACCCATTAAGAGCCCCATTAGGCTAATCCAAGCAGTCCATTCAGGAGCCTGCAGAGTAGGTCACGCCCATCAGCAGCCATTTGCCTTCCTGAGCTTTTGTAAACTCACCTGGGAAGGCCAGCCCCCTTTCAATCAGGAAGGAAGGAGGGGGGAGGAGCCAGCCAGGAGTATAAAGCTAGACGGGCCATCGCGTGAGGCTCTTTGCAGACTCGTGTGGCCTCTGGGAACCCAGTGCCTCGGGAACTAAGTGCCAGGTAAGGCACAAGAGTTTAGCATCTGGGCGAATTCAGCAGCAGGGCGAGGAGGCCAGGGCCCCATACGCTGCCCTTCCTCTTCCCTTGAGAAGAGGGCTGCTATCCAGTGTACGGTTTTTAAAAGGACCCCTAAATAAAACAACAACAACAACAACAACAAAAAGCTATGCAGTCAGACAGTCAGCAGCAGGGTGGGGGTTATCCAGTGTTCTGCATCGAGTGCCACATGTATGATTATATGCCTCTGGGGCATAAGTCATGGGTGTGTCCTCGGTGCAAGGAGCTCCAGGCTCTCAGGGAACGCGTCCGCTCCCTTGAAGCCTTGGTGGCCGACCTGGAGAAGCGCAGGCAGCCAGAGGAGGACCGTGGGGAGACTTCCGGGGACGATCAGGCTTCGTCCCAACCTCAGGCGTGCAGCTCCTCGGCTGCCCGGGTGGGAAGTCTCGGGACTGGAGGACGTCATCCTGGAGAGGAGGGAAACAATCCCCTAGGGAGGACCCCTTCTCCAGGGGATGGGCCCGTATCCAAGCGCACTCGGGATACTCCTCGGCGGGAGGGGGGTCGGGGGCTTCTTGTAGTGGGGGATTCGATTATTAGAAACATAGAGAGGGGGGTTTGCGACGGATGTGAGGACCGCATGGTGACTTGCCTGCCTGGTGCGAAGGTTGCGGACATCACTTCTCGTCTAGACAGGCTAGTAGACAGTGCTGGGGGAGAGGTAGCAGCTGTGGTGCATGTCGGCACCAACGACGTGGGCAAGTGTAGCTGGGAGGTCCTGGAGGCCAAATTTAGGCTTTTAGGCAGGAAGCTTTTAGGCTGAAAGCCAGGACCTCAAAGGTAGCGTTCTCTGAAGTGCTACCTGTTCCACGCGCAGGGCCAGCTAGGCAGGCGGAGATCAGGGGTCTCAATGCGTGGATGAGACGGTGGTGTAGGGAGGAGGGGTTTAGATTCGTTAGGCACTGGGGAACTTTTTGGGACAAGCGGGGCCTGTACAAGAGGGACGGGCTCCATTTGAACCAGAATGGAACCAGACTGCTGGCGCATAACATTAAAAAGGTGGCAGAGCAGCTTTTAAACTGATCCCTGGGGGAAGGCCGACAGGAGCCGAGGGGCATCCGGTTCGGGACTCCTCATCCCTATGGGATGAGGATGGGGAGTTTAGAGAACAACAAGACAAAGGCAGGGTAGGAGAAGAAATTGGGAAAGGTAGGGTGATGGGATGTGATAGACGGTTTGGCACAATGAGAGGATGCGGGGACAAAGGAGCGAATAAACAGCCCATCCTGGGGCATTCTGTGTATAAATGCTTTTATGCGAATGCCCGAAGTCTACGAGCAAAGGTGGGAGAACTGGAATGTCTGGTGACAAGAGAAAATATTGACATAATGGGCATAATGGAAACCTGGTGGAATGCGGAGAATCAGTGGGATTCCGCAATCCTGGGCTATAAACTCTACAGGAGGGACAGGCAGGGGCGTGTTGGAGGTGGGGTGGCCGTTTATGTTAAGGAAGGGGTAGAATCCAGCAAAGTAGAGATTGAAGGTGGGTCCGACTCCACCGTAGAATCTCTGTGGGTTAAATTACCAGGCTTGTGCAGCGATGTAATACTGGGGGCGTGCTATCGTCCTCCAGACCAGAAATCTGATAGGGACCTTGAAATGAGGAAACAGATCAGGGAGGTGACAAGGAGGGACAGGGTTGTAATCATGGGGGACTTCAATTATCCTCATATTGACTGGGTCAATTTGTGTTCTGGTCACGATAAGGAAACCGGATTTCTTGACGTGCTAAATGACTGTGGCTTAGATCAGCTAGTCACGGAGCCCACCAGTGGACAGGTGACTCTGGATTTAATTTTGTGCGGTACGCAGGACCTGGTTAGAGATGAAAACGTTACTGAGCCATTGGGGAACAGTGATCATGCTGCGATCCGTTTTGACGTGCACGTTGGGGGAAGAATACCAGGCAAATCTCTAACAAAAACCCTTGACTTCCGACGGGCGGACTTCCCTCAAATGAGGAGGCTGGTTAGAAAGAGGTTGAAAGGGAGGGTAAAAAGAGTCCAATCTCTCCAGAGTGCATGGAGGCTGGTTAAAACAACAGTAATAGAGGCCCAGTAGAGGTGTATACCACAAAGAAAGAAGGGTTCCACTAAATCCAGGAGGGTGCCCGCATGGCTAACCAGCCAAGTTAGAGAGGCTGTGAAGGGCAAGGAAGCTTCCTTCCGTAAATGGAAGTCTTGCCCTAATGAGGAGAATAAAAAGGAACATAAACTGTGGCAAAAGAAATGTAAGAAGGTGATATGGGAGGCCAAGCGAGACTATGAGGAACACATGGCCAGCAACATTAAGGGGAACAATAAAAGCTTCTTCAAATATGTTAGAAACAGGAAACCCACCAGAGAAGCGGTTGGCCCTCTGGATGGTGAGGGAGGGAAAGGGGAGATAAAAGGAGACTTAGAGATGGCAGAGAAATTAAATGAGTTCTTTGCAACTGTCTTCACGGCAGAAGACCTTGGGCAGATACCGCTGCCCGAACGGCCCCTCCTAACCGAGGAGTTAAGTCAGATAGAGGTTAAAAGAGAAGATGTTTCAGACCTCATTGATAAATTAAAGATCAATAAGTCACCGGGCCCTGATGGCATCCACCCAAGGGTTATTAAGGAATTGAAGAATGAAGTTGCAGATCTCTTGACTAAGGTATGCAACTTGTCCCTCAAAACGGCCACGGTGCCAGAAGATTGGAGGATAGCAAATGTCACGCCTATTTTTAAAAAGGGAAAGAGGGGGGACCTGGGAAACTATAGGCTGGTCAGCCTAACATCAATACCGGGTAAGATGGTGGAATGCCTCATCAAAGATAGGATCTCAAAACACATAGACGAACAGGCCTTGCTGAGGGAGAGTCAGCATGGCTTCTGTAAGGGTAAGTCTTGCCTCACAAACCTTATAGAATTCTTTGAAAAGGTCAACAGGCATGTGGATGCGGGAGAACCCGTGGACATTATATATCTGGACTTTCAGAAGGCGTTTGACACGGTCCCTCACCAAAGGCTACTGAAAAAACTCCACAGTCAGGGAATTAGAGGACAGGTCCTCTCGTGGATTGAGAACTGGTTGGAGGCCAGGAAGCAGAGAGTGGGTGTCAATGGGCAATTTTCACAATGGAGAGAGGTGAAAAGCGGTGTGCCCCAAGGATCTGTCCTGGGACCGGTGCTTTTCAACCTCTTCATAAATGACCTGGAGACAGGGTTGAGCAGTGAAGTGGCTAAGTTTGCAGATGACACCAAACTTTTCCGAGTGGTAAAGACCAGAAGTGATTGTGAGGAGCTCCAGAAGGATCTCTCCAGACTGGCAGAATGGGCAGCAAAATGGCAGATGCGCTTCAATGTCAGTAAGTGTAAAGTCATGCACATTGGGGCAAAAAATCAAAACTTCACATATAGGCTGATGGGTTCTGAGCTGTCTGTGACAGATCAGGAGAGAGATCTTGGGGTGGTGGTGGACAGGTCGATGAAAGTGTCGATCCAATGTGTGGCGGCAGTGAAGAAGGCCAATTCTATGCTTGGGATCATTAGGAAGGGTATTGAGAACAAAACGGCTAGTATTATAATGCTGTTGTACAAATCGATGGTAAGGCCACACCTGGAGTATTGTGTCCAGTTCTGGTCGCCGCATCTCAAAAAAGACATAGTGGAAATGGAAAAGGTGCAAAAGAGAGCGACTAAGATGATTACGGGGCTGGGGCACCTTCCTTATGAGGAAAGGCTATGGCGTTTGGGCCTCTTCAGCCTAGAAAAGAGACGCTTGAGGGGGGACATGATTGAGACATACAAAATTATGCAGGGGATGGACAGAGTGGATAGGGAGATGCTCTTTACACTCTCACATAATACCAGAACCAGGGGACATCCACTAAAATTGAGTGTTGGGCGGGTTAGGACAGACAAAAGAAAATATTTCTTTACTCAGCGCGTGGTCGGTCTGTGGAACTCCTTGCCACAGGATGTGGTGCTGGCGTCTAGCCTAGACGCCTTTAAAAGGGGATTGGACGAGTTTCTGGAGGAAAAATCCATTATGGGGTACAAGCCATGATGTGTATGCGCAACCTCCTGATTTTAGGAATGGGTTAAGTCAGAATGCCAGATGTAGGGGAGGGCACCAGGATGAGGTCTCTTGTTGTCTGGTGTGCTCCCTGGGGCATTTGTTGGGCCGCTGTGAGATACAGGAAGCTGGACTAGATGGGCCTATGGCCTGATCCAGGGGGCTGTTCTTATGTTCTTATGTTCTTAAATATGTTAGAAGCAGGAAACCCACCAGAGAAGCGGTTGGTCCTCTGGATGGTGAGGGAGGGAAAGGGGAGATAAAAGGAGACTTAGAGATGGCAGAGAAATTAAATGAGTTCTTTGCAACTGTCTTCACGGCAGAAGACCTTGGGCAGATACCGCTGCCCGAACGGCCCCTCCTAACCGAGGAGTTAAGTCAGATAGAGGTTAAAAGAGAAGATGTTTCAGACCTCATTGATAAATTAAAGATCAATAAGTCACCGGGCCCTGATGGCATCCACCCAAGGGTTATTAAGGAATTGAAGAATGAAGTTGCAGATCTCTTGACTAAGGTATGCAACTTGTCCCTCAAAACGGCCACGGTGCCAGAAGATTGGAGGATAGCAAATGTCACGCCTATCTTTAAAAAGGGAAAGAGGGGGGACCCGGGAAACTATAGGCCAGTCAGCCTAACATCTATACTGGGTAAGATGGTGGAATGCCTCATCAAAGATAGAATCTCAAAACACATAGACGAACAGGCCTTGCTGAGGGAGAATCAGCATGGCTTCTGTAAGGGTAAGTCTTGCCTCACAAACCTTTTAGAATTCTTTGAAAAGGTCAACAGGCATGTGATGCGGAAGAACCCATAGACATTATATATCTGGACATTCAGAAGGCATTCAACACGGTCCCTCACCAAAGGATACTAAAAAAACTCCACAGTCAGGGAATTAGAGGATAGGTTCTCTCATGGATTGAGAACTGGTTGAAGACCAGGAAACAGAGAGTGGGTGTCAATGGACAATTTTCACAATGGAGAGAGAAGTGAAAAGTGGTGTGCCCCAAGGATCTGTCCTGGGACCAGTGCTTTTCAACCTCTTCATAAAGACCTGGAGACAGGGTTGAGCAGTGAAGTGGCTAAGTTTGCAGACGACACCAAACTTTTCCGACTGGTGAAGTCCAGTAGTGATTGTGAGGAGCTGCAGAAGGATCTCTCTAGACTGGCAGAGTGGGCAGCAAAATGGCAGATGCGCTTCATTGTCAGTAAGTGTAAAGTCATGCACATTGGGGCAAAAAATCAAAACTTCACATATAGGCTGATGGGTTCTGAGCTGTCTGTGACATATCAGGAGAGAGATCTTGGGGTGGTGGTGGACAGGTCGAAAGTGTTGACCCAATATGCGGCAGCAGTAAAGAAGGCCAATTCTATGCTTAGGATCATTAGAAAAGGTATTGAGAACAAAACGGCTAATATCATAATGCTGTTGTACAAATCGATGGTTAGGCCATACCTGGGGTATTACGTCCAGTTCTGGTCGCCACATCTCCAAAAGGACATAGTGGAAATGGAAAAGGTGCAAAAGAGAGCAACTAAGTGTTTGGGCCTCTTCAGCCTAGAAAAGAGGCGCCTGAGGGGGGACATGATTGAGACATACAAAATTATGCAGGGGATGGACAGAGTGGATAGAAAGATGCTCTTTACACTCTCACATAACACCAGAACCAGGGGACAACCACTAAAATTGATTGTTGGTAGAGTTAGAACATACAAAAGAAAATATTTCTTTATTCAGTGTGTGATTGGTCTGTGGAACTCCTTGCCACAGTATGTGGTGATGGCATCTGCCCTGAACGCCTTTAAAAGGGGATTGGACAAGTTTCTGGAGGAGAAATCCATTATGGGTTACAAGCCATGATGTGTATGTGCAACCTCCTGATTTTATAAATGAGCTATGTCAGAATGCCAGATGCAAGGGAGGGCACCAGGATGCAGGTCTCTTGTTATCTGGTGTGCTCCCTGGGGCATTTGTTGGGCCGCTGTGAGATACAGGAAGCTGGACTAGATGGGCCTATGGCCTGATCCAGTGGGGCTGTTCTTATGTTCTTATGTTCTTACCGCTGGCCGGATGTTCGGATGTTTTTATGTTTGCTGAACACCAACCAACATCACAAACCCTTCCCAGCTGTATGGGGCAGTTGGGCATGGGTTTTAGTTTCCTTCCCTCTCTTCACCCACAATCCAGTGCCTGAAACCCCATCCCTGACTCCCCATTCTATACTCAGGGGTAGTGTCACAGGTGGGGGCTGTCAGGGAATATGTTGTAGGCCCATAAACCTGCAGGGATCTATGAAGACTGATCTATGAAGGGCTCTTAGGGAGCTGCTGTGCAATGAAATTTGAGAATATGCTGCTGTACCTAATTTTGAGTGGATTCAAGAATCTGAATTTGGACGGAATGTAACTAGTGGTCGAACCCTGTCTGGGTCTTATGCTACTGGAACTCACGTTCCAGCAGTGCAAGGCCCTTTATGACAATGTGAAAGCTGAGATGCCATTGTGTGCAGTCTAATGCCCCAAATGGGCAGTGGTGTGGCACATGCAGCAGCAGCTTCCAAAGCCTCCACCAGTGCCAGTAAGTTGTTGGCAGAGGCATGCCATGGCTGAGGAAAGGGGAGGGGGAGTTTGAGGGCGGGAGATAGAGAGGGAGTGGATCCCAGTGGCAGTGACTTGCAACAGAATCCGATTTCTTCTTTCCCAGGCTACCCATTCTTTTTCTTTATTCCAAAATATGCCAGCAAGAAGACTGGTATAAGTCCAAGGAGACCCATTCATGGAGGTCACATCTATTGTGGCTATCACTATGGCTATACACCACCTCCAGGGTCAGTGTGCCTCTGAATACTAGTTGCAGGGGAGCAGCAATGGAAAGGGGCTTCATGCCCTACTTGGATGCTGCCCAGAGACAGGTGGAGAGGCACGTTGGAAAGAGAGTGCTGGCCTTTGGCTTGATCCAACAAGATTCTTCTGAGGGCACCAGGAAATTAGAAGCCAACAGCATCTGAACAAGAAAGTTTGTGGAAGGTTGAATAGTGCATTATGATGTTGTTAGCGCCTTTAAAATGTATCTTTTCTATATGATCTGTTCAAGAAACGCAGCCCCTTGTGCCAGTTCAGTGCACTGTAGCAGGAAAAAGGCCAATGGGAAAAGTTAGGTGACAATTGTGGAATCCCACAATGTGACCCAGTGCATAGAGGTTGGAGAGGGAAGAATGACAGGAGGATCATCCTCTTTGTTTTAAAATGTGATGCATTTTATTTTAGAAAAGTAACACAGAAAGCTATATATGAGACCCTCTTCCCCTGAAAATGGAAATAGAAAATGTGAGAAAAAGGAATTAGATCCATTTAATCAATGTTGGCATTAAGGGAAATGCAAGGTTAAAAAGAAGGGGATAAAAAAAATATAATAAGGTGCCTTTGCAAGGCTCTAATCGACATGCCAGATCCTTTCTCTTCCTTTTCAACGGTTGTGGTGCATATTCTTGGCAACAGTTCAAAGAAATGAAGTGTTCTTTTTATGGGAATTGTCTTTCACACAAAAAAAGTAATTAAGGGAATAAAAGAATATGATGTATTAGAAAATGGGAGCCACAACAATCTCCCAAGTAAGCTGCCATGGCTAATTCTTCCTAACACTCATTTAACCGCTTTCAAAAAACATTTCGCATGTTCAGTCCCTTCAAGGAATTCTCTCTGGTTCTGTCCTATCCAAGTGCATCGAGACATCTAAGCGCATATTGTGTGTCCTAATGACCAATCTGTTTCCCTAGCAAAGGAACGGAGGATGGGGAGGTTGGTTAGAAAGCACAAAGGGACAGAGAGTTATCTATTTATAACTTTTACAAGGACTTGTAAGAGGAGATCTTGGGAACTGGGCGGCTGATTTGTGCTTCCTCTGATGTGGACTGTATTGAGCATTGGAAGGAATCCTATTACTGACCACTACAAAGCCCTCTGTGGTTTAGTTCAGAACACATTCTTCATGTTGAGAATGCTGTCAAGGGGGAAGGAAAGTAATACTGGTCTGCCAAAAGAAGTGGTGACTTTGTCATAAATAATGCAAGAGGCGCTCTGTATGAGTCTCACCAACTGATCATTTGCTGTGATTAGCAGGTCAATGTGCCTCCTCTGATTTAAGTGCCTTGGAGAGAGTAACAAGCACCCCAAGTACTCTAACTTGAAAGAATACTCCATTTATATATATGTGTAGAGCCCACTCACTCTACACAGTACTGCTGTTCAATATGGTGGCCTGAGATTATTCATTATCTGAATAATGACACAGGCCTGAGAATGATATTGGAGATGTTGCAAGCATTCTACCAGGGGAACCTGACATATTGAACTCCCCTGCTCGGCTGTTCGCAAGCAGGATCAAGATGAGCATGAATGTGCCCACAAACGAAGTGTTTGCAAGCAAATC
Source organism: Tiliqua scincoides (assembly GCF_035046505.1). Taxonomy (NCBI): domain Eukaryota; kingdom Metazoa; phylum Chordata; class Lepidosauria; order Squamata; family Scincidae; genus Tiliqua; species Tiliqua scincoides. The sequence goes on from NC_089822.1 coordinate 198,664,033, forward strand.
TGTGACTTTATTAGAGGTGGTCTTTCATTAGAATCTTTGCAAACCATTTGTTATGTGCCAAGGTTTGCCCTTTTGCGGACACATTCAGACCATTGCAAGAGATTGAACAGTTGATTCGCAAAGGCTCAGGCAATTGGATACTCATTTAGAATGCAGTGTCATGTTGAACACTGAGAGGTTCTTGCATTCCTGAGTGATCCTGTCTGCATTATGTTTGATCCTGAAAGGAAAGAGCAAAAATCGGGCTTACGCAAGAGCCATTTTTATGCATGATTTTTTTTTAAACATGGAATTGAAGCAGGTTGTGCATTTAGCAGCAGCTTAATTTGTATATGTACAGCAAAATAAATAGTTCATTTCAAACATGATGATGGACATGAATTTTTCCTATGCAAAGTTTTAGGGGAACAATTCATATACTGTCACGATGTAACCTGGTTTAGGGATATCATTGCAGAAATCTCAGGGGGGTTGCAGGATAGGAATCTCAATATCTCACCAAGGAACAACAGCCAGGATTCTTTGAGGGAAGCCTGAAGGGTGAAACTGATATAAACTTGATACAGTGGACGCCCCACTTTACAATGGTATTCTGTTCCAGAGACACCATTGTGTTGTGAAAATTTTGTGATGTGAACCCAGTAAGTAATGCATCACTTTAAGGGAATTTGTTCTACCATCTCAGAAGTTGAAGTTTCTGCCACGGAACTAGCTAATTTCTCCCTAAAACATGATTTTAAAGGTGCCTCCTGTGCTTTTTAGGGGCCATGGTTATCAGTTTACACCATGTTGTGATTATTAAGCACTAATTACAAAGCTCACACAGCCATGATGTTGGAAATGCTGCTATCAGCTGAGATGCTGCCTAGAAGACATGCATTTGCATCTGATCCGATCGGCAGGAAGGGCTGAAGGGAAGGCAGAACAAGGGAGAAGAGGGCGGGAGAAGGCAGCACCAGGAAAGCGGATGGGCTGATTGGGCCCAAGAGGGGGTTCAGATCAGCAGCGCTGGTGCCACCAATATCCTAAACCCTTCCCAGACTTAATCCACCCCAGAAAAGCAAACTGCCACTGAACCTGGAGACTTCATATAGACATCATGACTAATCACCAGAGATAGACCTCTCTGCCTCCCTGAATTTGTCTAATCCCCCTTTTAAAGCCAACTATCCTGGTGGCCATCGCCACCTCCTGTCACTGTGACTTCCAGGGTGTTTTAATTTTTGCTCTCTGCCATTTGCCATCTGTACAACTAATTCTATGTGTGCATTTCATCGCATAATGCCCTGGCTCTGGAGTTATTACATTCCACAGCACCCATCAGTGAAGCAAATAGCATTAAAGTTGGCAGCTCTTTTGTGTTTCTCCCCTTGCCCTGCTCTTTTCAGTACTAATAATGTGATTCTTTCCTTGAGTCGCCATGGCCTCAATTTACTCCCACACACCCTCAACGGTCGGAACAGAGTTGCAGGACCATGGCACCTGTGTAAGGAAATGTCAGCACAGCCGGAATCAAAGGCTGTTTCATCTCAGCAATTGTTCTCCGCTGCGCAAAACACGCAGAACACAGCTGCTGGTGGTAATCTATATCCATCAGATTTGGGTAATAATACCATAGGCAAGTATATATCGTTGATTGCAAAACTAGCCGTCATGAGCTTCACCAGAGGCTGAACCCAGGAACTCCTAAGCTAGCAATCTGTAGAGCCTGAGCAAAGGGATGGGCCACCTGAGCCTCCAAGACATTGTATGTCAACACTTTGTCTGTTGAGAGGGATTATAAGTGGCTGAAGAGGCGAACTGGAGGCCAAAAAGGAATTGCACATTGACAGAGGATGATTACCTCAATGGCTCTTGGTCAACATGGGTAAGGCATGTGCCCTTGCACTTACGGCGTCCTTGAGTATCAGGCTAGAGGAAGTTGTTCACAAATGGTGTTTTCCATTCTTACCCTCTGTGTTCTAAATACCTCCATTGCTAAATACCATCTTGACTTGGTCATTCTAGAAACAGGATGCTGGGCTTGATGATCAACTGTGCATGCCCTTTTGTTGATAGAATGACACCCAATCCTACTAAGCTCCCCATGAGGCAACGCAGCAGCACCTGCTAAATCCAACAGGGGAGTTTTGGCATCTGGAGGCCTCCTGAGGTCATCCTATGCCAGGCCGCCAGGTCTACTGAGACCTGCGTCAGTTCTATAGCTGGTGCATGTCCACGTGGACCAGGGTTGCAGGACTGAGGTTAGGAAGGGGTTTAGGATACTGCCACTGATATTGCTCCCGTCCTGGCCCAGATCTGCTCTCCTCCCAGCCCTATTGCCACCCCATTCCTCCCCCCTCCCTGCCCCATTCTGCTTCCTCCCCATATCCCTCCTATACCCTGCACTATCCATGCTGGAGGTCTTCCCCAGTCCACTGGCATGCAGACCTGGTTGCCTGCCACTTGTGGTGGCAGCTTGGCCACACCAAATGGCTTGACATGTTTTGCAACAGCAATAAAGGGCCTTAAGCTGCCGGAATGCTTGTTCCAGTGCCATTATGCCCTAGCAGGATCAGGCCGTGAGACTATAAATAGTTGAAATTATATGGGGTAGCCCCACCATGAGGCAAAGTTATACAGGTTGCATCAGCAGCAGATTGTGGGGCAAAAGGGAAGTAGATTTAAGGGGCCCTTCACCTCAAGTCTACCACCACTGCTGCCTCACCTCCAGCCTACCTCAGATACCAGCCTCATTGATCCCCTTTATATCCCCTAAAAGTGTGCGTAAAGAGGATTATTTGCCTCCTTATCATGGTCCTCCCCCTATTTCATCAAATCTGGAACTGTGGGACTTTCAATTTTATTTGCGGGGATTACACAATAGAAGCAGCTCCTCCATTTGTACTGTCCCTTTAAATAAAACAGGAAGCCCACTTCTTCCAGGTTTGTGAAAGCCACATGAGGAACACAGTAAGATTTGTGTGTGTGTGTGTGTGAGAGAGAGAGAGAGAGAGAGAGAGAGACTGTGTAGCGATGGTGGCAGCAGACTGTATTTCAAGAGGCATTCCAGGTCATTGCCACCCTTGAAGCTACAGGAGAAAAATCATCTTTCGGTTGTGATACAAGCAGTACATTTTTAGTCAGTGGTTTCTGTTTGATATAATTATTCAGCTTTATTTTGACTTCTCTGCTTGTGTTGCTAGAGAATTCTAGTATCTTGCTGCTTCAGCTGTAAATTGCACATGAATGATAAAATTTAGAGTTGGGAGTTCTAAAAAGGACCCCTGAAATTACTAGAAGCCCAAGAAGGTAATACAGGCAGGTATTAAATAAGCTGAAGTATTTTGAAAATAAGAGAGATCTCACAGAACGATAAAGCTAAGGTTCAACTGGAAGTCTGCCACCTTGGTGACAGAATCATTATGCTGATAGGCAGAGACAATCTACCCTCTCTGTGGGGTAAGACCAATTTGCTTGGCATTGATTACCAGGCATATGGCCATGTTAAATTGGAAACAGAATGTGGCAGTCCAACTGCACAAGTGCCCTGTCTTTGAACATTGTTGTAGTAGTCACAGAAAGCTGCTGTGCTTACTGGGCAAAGATCAAATAAAGGTTGACCTTGGAGCTGGACTCTGTCTACTTGAGCATTTTGTTCAAATTGCCACCTTCACCTTGTTGTTGTTGGCAACCTTCAGTCTCGAAAGCCTCGGGTATCGCGCTCTGTAAGGTGGTTCTGGAACAGCATCTAGTGTGGCTGAAAAGGCCAATTCGGGAGTGACAATCCCTTCCACACTGGGAGCAAGTGCAGTCTGTCCCTGGTCTGTCTCCCTGGCTATGGGCCTTCCTTCTTTGCCTCTTTGCCTCAGACTGTTGGCCAAGTGTCTCTTCAAACTGGGAAAGGCCATGCTGCACAGTCTGCCTCCAAGCGGGCCGCTCAGAGGCCAGGGTTTCCCACTTGTTGAGGTCCACTCCTAAGGCCTTCAGATCCCTCTTGCAGATGTCCTTGTATCGCAGCTGTGGTCTACCTGTAGGGCGCTTTCCTTGCACGAGTTCTCCATAGAGGAGATCCTTTGGGATCCGGCCATCATCCATTCTCACGACATGACTGAGCCAACGCAGGTGTCTCTGTTTCAGCAGAGCATACATGCTAGGGATTCCAGCACGTTCCAGGACTGTGTTGTTTGGAACTTTGTCCTGCCATTTTTTTTTTCCACATTTTTATACCACCCTTCCTCCAAGGAGCTCTAGGTGGTGTACATAGATTCTTCTCTTCTTTTGTTCTCACAACATCCCTGTGAGGTAGGTCACACTGAGAGATAGTGACTGACCCAAGGTCACTCAGGAAGTTTCATGGAAGTTTCATGTTTTATTTGCACAGATGTGGAAAAATATAGAGGTGCCGAATATGAACATGTTGATAGAAAAAATCTATGAAATAGTTGAAATGGATATTTTATCAGAAAGTTACATGATGAAGGTAAATTAGATAGAATTAAGAATATATGGGAAGCTTTTTACAATTGGTTAGAAATAGAATAAATAGAACAAAATAATTTAGAAGATGTGTCAGCTCTGTAGTTTTTTGAAAGACAAAAAACAAAAACTGTATTCTAGTGGAGACCTAATGTATCTTTCCTATGTATTCCCCTGACCTACGTATGTACCTTTGTACCTATCCCTATATCTGAATAATTAAAGAAAAGAAAGTTTCATGGCCAGACAAGGATTTGAACCTGGATCTTCCATAACCACTAAAACATCCTTTCTATAGGTATGAAAAGCTGGATTGTTTTCAAAAATCATGTGGATACAAATCACGGAAGGAATAGTAATTCCTTGTGAGGTGTAAGTCCATGCTGCCTGGCATCAACCTCTCACTCATAATGTTTTATTAAGAAATTAAAAAGGTGCTACTCGCAGATAATGTTCAGACAGTCCTAACGACCATTGGCTTTCTGCTCCTGACCTGAATATATCAAGGAACAGAAAGGTTCCAACGAATAAGTATTTCTTCCAAGAGAGAATTGTCAGTAAACAGTGGTAATGCAGTGTACTTTAGAAAAAGCAGAATTTTTCTGCCCCTTGCTCTCCTGAAACCTTAAGCCAATTTTGGTAGGTACTGCTGTATTAAGTGGTCAGTCTCCCATAGTGGTCACACACTGTTTTATTGGAGTCCTGACAACAGCAACAGAAGAGATAAAATTAACCCTTTGTCACTGAAGGCCAAAAGGGAGCCTGTTGCCGGCAGTGGTGAATGCATCAAGAATTTCAAGCTCTCCGCCTCCAGGGGTTAATGGCAATCTGTTGCTGATTCCCCTGGACAATCAGAGTAGCAAACAGTGGTCTTTTTAATGAGCCCCTGAGGACAAAGCTGGCACACAAGGCTGCAAAGATCTGGACCAACCAGGGAAACATAAAATGAAAACAACGATGGACGTTTATTTTCCTAACTCATCAGTTGCAAACAAAATTTTCATTTAATAAACCATGAAATGATTCACAGAGTGCCTGTGTATTATTGTAAGCACAGCTGGGTAATGTAAAAATTGCTTTCCTTTACTTTGTTACTTAGCTCAGTACTGGGTTTTCATCCAAACAAAGCTGTATTTATTTGGCTTCAACCTCCTTAGCTTTTGATTACTTCTGCCTTCATTTGTACCATTGGCTCCGCCTGGAACCCCAGCTGATGGTTTGCTTCCTGGGCTGGGTAGCGTGGGCACAGGTAGTCACAATGCCCAGGAGTCAGTGGTGCTTAAATCCTATTGAAATCGACCCATTGTCATCTATGCCAGGCAGATAATAAGTGCGGAGAGCACAGTGGGTCCATTTTGGAATGAAAAGCTTAAGGATCACTTCCAACTGTTTTCCTTGTACAAGATTGATTATATTTCCTTTTTGCTTGTTCCTCCTTTTTCTATTCAATAAGATGTTTTTCTGTTTCTTTTTTTTTATTATTGTATTCTGAGACATTTAGAATCATTTCAAAAATCACACTGAAATCATTGGGACATAAAATGAGTTATGAATGGTGGCTAATTTGCCTCACTTATTTTTATTAGATATATGCATAACTGGCTTTGTCTGGACCAGAGTGCGCTCTTTAGGCAACTGCAGGTAGGAAAAAAAAAAAAAGACTGACAATGGCTGCCCAATCTTAACTAACTCCCTGGGTGGCAATACAGTGGTGTCAGCACAGCACTTGCTGTATCCTGCAGGGGAGTTTCAGCCTCCAGGGGCTTCTCGGGGAAGCACACGGCGGCGTGCTAGGTTTATTTGAACCTGTGCCAGCCATATCCCTGGCATAGCTCTGCACGGACCTATGAAGGTGAATCAAGCCCTAAAAGGGGGGTCGGATTCAGCAGAAAACACTGTCATCAAACCTGCTCCCTTCCCGGTCCCGGTCGGCCCTTGTCCCCTTCCCTATCACTACCCTGTTTACATTCAAGTTTGGCAAGATCAGTATCATCTCCCAGCTTGGACCCTGTGATGAGATCCTAGGGGTCAAGCCTTCTGAAGAATTGTTTGCTCTTTGGCTCTGGTTCAAGTCTGACATTTTGTGGGTATGTGATATGCTCGTCTGCAAGTATATGAATTAACAAACATTTTTCGTGGCCACAGCCTGCCAAAGGTAAAGAGAATCTTTGAATAACACAACAACATGGAATTAGTTGCTGCGCTTGCCCAGTTTCCTATAACCAGGTAACCAGAGAGCCAGGGTGGTGTAGTTGTTAGGGAGCTGGACTTAGACTTGGAAGATCCAAGTTCAAATCCCTGAAGCTTCCCGGGTGACCTTGGGCCAGTTACTATCGCTCAGCCTCACCTACCTCACAGGGTTGTTGTGAGGACAAAAGGAGAAAAGGAACTACATACACCACCCTGAGCTCCTTCGAAGAAGGGCAGTATAAAAATATGCTACATAGATAGATAAATAAAAACCCTGTGCAGTAGAACTTGGGAATAGGTGTTTCCACCCATATCAAAAGACCGATGGGAAGATGGTTCCCTGCCCATACTATTTAATGCTAAAAAAGACCACATCCTTAGATATGCATCCAGATCAGTGGCATAGCAAAGCCTGGGCCGGGGGTGCATTGCCCCCCCCCCCCACAGCAGAGTGGTGGTTTCCCACTATCTCTGCTTGAAGGATGACAGCACCTACCTGAAGTGCACAGCAAATGCCATAAAATCAGCCCTCTCAACCACCCTCATCTCCGTATGACTCCAGATGGAGCCGTTTCCAGGGCCTCATATACGCGGGGGGGGAGGGTGACGGCGCTGGTGCTCAGAGGGGTGTCATTGCATCACCTGGCCCAGACACCAGCTGGCCCAGTTACACAACTGGTCCAGATGCGCACACACATCTGGATGTTTGTTTGCATTCTACTTCCAGTCTTCCTCTATCCACGTGTGTGGAGCTCCCTTGCTGAATCAGGGCATACATCTGTAAAGCAAGCAGTACTGCCATCATGGTACATTGGCACATCTCAAATGTGTAATCTCACTTACACACTTTAGCAAATGAGCTCTTGAAAACTTTCTGGCTCACTATGTTCACCTTTAATTTAATTTTTAAACGTATAAGAAACACAATTGTCGTGCTTCTCATTAAGTGTGGAATCTTATAGTCATAATTTTGATACACAACATTACTTACCAATTAGCTTGTCTTGTTCATTTAAATTTCTTCGCTCATATTTTAATGGGAGCTAATGATGCCTTTGTTGACTTATTTAATGTTATGTAAATGTGGCTATAAACTGTGAAGGGTTTAAGGAACAGCCTTGTTTTTGCTTAGTCGTCAGTTTTTGAAGTGCTTGTTGGTATTCTCACAGGCTGCAAGCATCATATTGATGAAGAAACACAACTAAAGAGGCAATCATCATAATACTAATAATTTTGGAAAATAAGTAGCACAAGTCATTTAAAAGGAGAAATATGATCTCCTTCTTTACAGGACATCAAATTTCAAATTTATGTGACTACAACTATGGTGAAATTTATAGAATGATGTCACATTTAATTATGTAACTTGGGAACTGTTTAATATTAAAAATGATGTTTGAGCTACAAATTGCCAAGCCTGGACAGGCACAATATTTTTACCTGTGCTGAACTTTATAATGATGTATATTACATACACACAACACCTACGTGGGCTACCATGCAACGTGTGTTTCCTTGCTTGGGAAACACATCAAAGTCCAAACATGAACCTTTTCCAAAGACAAAGTACTGAAAGCATGTCAAGGCAGAGAACTGGAGAAAAGTGTATGTACAAAAGATTCCATATTTACATGTAGATTAGCAGCTCCCCTTGCTAATGAATAGAAACGAGGGACAGGAAATGTCATAAAATGTTACAGCAACACTGTGGCAATAGGTACACATTGTTATGTACAATGTCAGTGTCAGGTTATTTGGGACCCCCATGATAAAGCCCTGTCCTGAGCTGCCCACCCACCCCCACTCCCTGATGGTGCATGGATCCCTACCTCTGCCACCACTATTGAGGATTCAGGGACAAGCCAGACAGAGTGGGCCTGGTGCTAGTACTCCTCCAAGCTGATCCCAATAATACTCTCTATCTGTAAATATGGAAGATTTACAGTAAATTTACAAAATAGCTGTAAACCTGCAAGATCCCGGTTCGAATCCCCCCTCAGCGATGCAATCCCTGCTTATTGCACTTCTTGTGTGGTTTCTTCAGCTGTGCAAATGCTAGGCTGTCTCCTGGCTAGAACTTTCGTGCTGCTGCTTGTCTGATCTGAATCATGGCCCCACGAGGTGTTTCACGCCCGAAAAATGTTAAGCAAGAACACCCAGACACTGGCAGACTTGAGTCTGCATGCGTGGGGACTCATTTCTGAGTCAGTGGCTCAAACTCAAGTTAGTGCCTGGTTCAGTGACACGCCTGACATGAGCGCACACAAGTTAGGGTGCAATCCTAACCAACCTTCCAGCACTGACACAGCTGTGTCAATGTGGCGTGTACAGCATCCTGCAGTGAGGAGGAAGTCAAGGGGGCCTCCTCAAGATAAGGACATGTTTGTTACGTTACCTTGGGGTTGCACTGTAGCTAGGTCAGTGCTGGAAAGTTGGTTAGGATTGTGCCCTTAGTGAAACACACACGTTTTTGCAATTTGGACTCAAGTCACATGACTTGAGTTCCCATCCCTACTTAATATATGTTTTTGACCTGCCCTTCATCCAAAGAGGGATATATGTGATTCTTCATTGTCTTTAAGCTGGGATATGTGAGTCTCCATTGCCTTCAGTCTCACAACAACCTGGTGAGGTAGGTTAGGTTAAGAGACAGCAATTCATCCAAGGTAACCCAGGGAGCTTCATGGCTGATTGACAATATGAACCGCAGCTTTCCCCAGTCCTCATTGGACACTTGAACCATTAGCCCACACTGCTTCACTGCACTTTAGGGCACTTTAGGCACACTGTTAGTGCCTCCGACAGATCTGTGTGTCCCAAACAAAGCCAGCACTTTTTGCAAAAGTAAAACCGGGGCTCTGTCAGTTTGCATTATGAATGAAACACTGTCATAAAGAAAGAACTTCCACAAATAATTCAAACTTTTTCCCCCCATGAAGCAAGATTCAGCCATAAGTCTGCATGTGTCCCTGTGTGACTACATTTTTCCCTTCATTATTCTCATGGATATATAGCAAGCCTTCATGCAGCATGCTCTCTGTAGAGTATTAAACTGGGTCACGTTATCCGATGGGCTGCTCAGATTCATTTCCTTTTCCAAAAAACATTTGGGGCTACACTGCAACAGCTCATTCCTTGTTGAATGAGTTGTGGCCCAGAAGTGAGCAAACGGCATTTATCTAAATAAATGAAATATTCTTCTGGGTTCAACAAAAAGTGCTTGATGGGCTGAGACTAATCGCTAGGAAATGAATGGTGTTTGTTAGTGTTTGAGGGGGAGACAAGAGATTCAGTTCACATTAGTATTTTTCAGAGTGCGCCAACATAAATGTACAAGCCTCTAAGTTACAGAGCTTGTTATTACTATCAGATGATAGGTGGAAGGGAAGACAGCATTATACAATGCAGGTTGAATTTTTTACTCTCTTTTTTTTCTCCGTTTGGCATGGAAATCAACGGCCTCCCTCACATATTTTTAAAAGGCTAGTTAAACATACACTGGACATTCTTTAATGGAAGAGGAAAGGAAAATAAACACGCTGTGCCAGATTTTTTTCTTTTCTTTTCTGGAGGTGCTAAGCCCTGAAAAATCTAGATTGTTGTAGTACCTGCACATTGCTGTGACTGCACTGGACAGATCTGCTGGAATGCCACAAAGTTGTAAAACACACACACACAGAGAGAGAGAGAGAGAGAGAGAGAGAGAGAGAGAGAGAAAATAGTCCTGATCAGGACAGGGAAATATCCTGAATCGTTCCAGTGTACAGCAGAAGCTTACAAACATTCTCCTTCTGGGATCCTTTCCACACTGAATTTTCTGCCAAGGAGTCCTGGTATGTCTGCAAGCTCTGCGTGTTGTAAAACTGAGAAGGTGGGTGGCCAGGTTGCCCCATGGTACTCTGTTTCTTCAGCATTTTTGCTTCTTTATGTTGTCTTAGGCAAATGGGCAAAACTTAATCTCAGCCTATTTTAGGGTTGCTCCTGAGCTCCACTCCTTCACCATAACACTCCATTCTCATATGAAATCTTTCCTATTTTTCACAGGCTGGCTGACAACACCAGAACCCACCTCAGCAATCTCAGGATTATAGATGCATTAACCAGGAAACCCATGGTTAAATCTCAAGCTGATTTTCAGTCACTCTGCAAAGGAGCTTCCCACCCATCCCCTTTGTTTAACAACAGTAACAATAAGGAGGTTTTTTTAAATAAATAAATAAATAAATAAATAAATAAATAAATAAATATATATATATATATATATATATATATATATATATATATATATATATATATATATATATATATATATATATATATGGGTTGCTGAAATGAAGAAAGCTTGGGGGAAATCAGGAATCAATATTAGTGTTAAGGCTCCGTGAGCTCCGTTTCAGTGCTAAAAACAAATTCTGTCCTTCTGTAATCAGAGGTAGCCTGTCCCTTAATTCTAAATGTTTGTATACTTTGCATGAGTTTGCACCTGGCTCCTTGGGGTGCTAGTAAATCACGAAGTAGTTTCCTCAGTCAGGGGTGGCCCAAGCTGATCCATTACTTGAAACAGCTCCAAATTCTGCCATCCGTTCCAAATTCCATCACTTACCATCTTTGCCAGTGTGCATACCAGCAGCACTTCCTCCAGAGCACTAGTGCCCCTTGCAAGCTGGCATGCACTTTCGGGTGCTTTTACAGCACTTAGCGCTGGCAGAATGCTCATTCAGCCAGTGCTAAAGCCCAATCATACTGCAAATGACTATACATTTCAATGCTAATGTTTTATTAAGAAAACAGATATTACAGTATTAGAGTCACTTGCAACTACACACACAAATGCATTTGTTATCTCTATACTACAACCATGTGCCTGCAAAGATGCAGTGGACATGCTCTATGGACCACTGGCTCATCAGGGTTCCCTGCTATATTCAAGACAAGAGGTTAAATACAAGCTGGGAACAATGAATTTGGCTAATGATATTGATCTTAGGCACCAATGGCTGTCAAACAAGTGTCTCCTGCACTTCCAAGGAAAATGTCCTTTATTTTGCCTTAGTTCCAAATGGAACATAGTTGATTTCAAAATAGCCACAAATGTATATGGTAATTTATTCCATTTCAGACATATGTCCACCGAATGATCTTTTCACTTACCCCTGAATGATCTTTTCACTTACTTCCGTCTCGGGGCATTTTGATGCTACATAGATATACACTGGCATTTGACACCCACTTTCTGGTCAGCGTCCTCTTTTTTTAAACGTGCACACGAAAGAAACATTAGATCAGAGTCCAATCATATGGATGAGGTTGTTTTCCATTAACAAGGCAACTTTGGCGCAAGTGACAGTTCAACAGTGAGAAGAGAATGCCGTTAATACTCTGAAAAAGTGTCACCCTCTACAAACTCCACAAAAGGGAATAGGAATATGATTGCAATCCAGAGAGGCTTACTAAGCATCCCTGGTTTGCAGACCTTTGCAGAAGGACAAACAGCACTGCTGAAATGGTCAGAATGACCATTGGACATTCAGAGCATTCTATTCAAAGAACTGCACTTTCACAGAGAGCATCTCACACTGTTTTGTCTCTTGTTTTGCCATATGCCATTGACTGTCACACTCCACACATTAAGAAACACGTTATTTCTTTGTTTGTTTTGTCAGTCATAGATATTCTCTGGAGGGAAATTATATCAGTGTTTCAGTGAAATAGATTTAATTTGTTTGTGACTTGTTGTCTATAGAATCCATCTAACTACTTATCTCTTGTTACCTCTCAGTCAAAGGTTTTCCATCATGTTAACATTTTAACAGGGGAAAAATTGTGCTTGATTTCTTTGAACTCTTCAGATGTTTGTCCAGCCCTGTAGATATTTATTTTTCTGGGCTAGCGAGAAGGGAAATAAATGGGATTGAAGCTTTATAGAGTTAGCAGAGGTTCAGGGTGAATTGTTTCTGCAGAAAAGGAAAAATGTTCAAGTAACCAAACTCCTTTCTCAAAAAATAATGTGGCTATAGGGCACTGATTAGATGTACAAGCGTATAATAATGACATGCTCTCAAAACTTATTGTTTAAAAGATTTCTTATTCTGCTCCGCATTAGCTTGTTCAAGTTCTTTAGGGAGTTCCGTCTCGGGGCTGTTTAGATAGGATCTAGCCTTAAGTGATCGCAAAACTGTAAAAGTTGAGATCTGCCTGGATCATTTCCCACAGTTCACACAATAGGATATAATTTCTAAGTGGCTTTGTACATTTTGGGCGGGGGGGGGGGAAGTACAAGAAGTTCAAGAGAAAGAGTGATCAAGCAACTGGACACAGTACAGGGAAAGAATGCAAGTATGGGTCAGTGAAATGGAATATTTAACACTGGAGCAATTTACTAATAGGGACAAAGTGGTGCAATCTTTGTTCCATAAGTAGAGGTGGGAAAAACAATTTTATTTTTTGTCATGAATTTTGGTGTTTTCCAAAGTTAGAAGTGCAGAAAGAAGTCATATATAGTTTTATTCAAAATTTACATTATAGTTATAAATAATAGCTTTAAAGGTGTACTAGGTAGGTGATATAGATGGTATAGTGTTAGCAGATGCAGCTGCAGTAATTACCCATGCACCATCAACCCATTAAATAATAAAAACCAAATGAAATGGTGTGGTTTTTTTGTTTTTTGCAATTTGGGTGTTTTTTGTTTTATTTTATTTTATTTCTAAAAATGAGAAGTGCCGAAAATGGTTGTTTTTATTCTGTCATCACCATTTTCTCTCACCTCTGCCTATCAGGAAACTTTTCCATTAGAGAATTTTCATATCAAAGTACTTGTTGATACAGGTCTATAAGCAGTGTTTTTTTTTTTTTTCTAATTCAGCATTCTGCTCATTTTTGTGGATTTAACATTCAATTATTAAAATCACTTTCATTTTGGACAAATAGTATGTCATTTCAATATTAATTTTTGTACAATAGGAGGGTGGGGGGGCTGCCTTCTTGGGGAACGGAGCAGTAAGTCCACCCTTCTCCTGGTACAAGCCAGACAGCTGACTGGACTAGCCTCATGGAGAAGGGGGTGCACTACACAGAAATTTCAAAATGAAGGGAAAAAAGTTCCCCACTTTCTCACCACACCTGTCCTATTGAGCAATAGGGCTGGCACATCAGACTGAACCTTCAGTGCTATACAATATGTCACAGGCCATGAGGGGGTGGGAAAGGAAAAGGTACCTGCTTTCTCTTCCCACCTGCTGAAACTCCCTTCCCTGATGATTCCAGAATGACACCATGTTCTGACACCATCTAGTAGGAGTATTCCTCTTAGGGGATGGGGAGATATACTGAAAATATTGTGGCAGGTCCCACTTGACAATGTATATAAACCATAATGTATGGAACCTTCATATACAGAAACAGTCTACCTCTGTTTACCAGGTGCATGGAATAAAGAAGAAACGATGGCTACTGCTTTCATGCTTTACTCATGAGCATTCATCCAGAGGTATCTCACTGACCACTGCTGGAAACAATTGTTGGACTAGGTGGACTGCGGTTTGATCCAGCAAGGGCAAAGCCATTCTTACGTTCTAACATTTTTGTATCCGGAACATTGTTGAATGATCCTTAGAAGAAAAACATGTCATCAAAACTGGTTCTCTCCAACTCACTGGGATCTTCTCCAATGGATGCTGTCAAACACACCAAAACTGAAGAGCCACCAGGAAAAAGAAAACATGATTTAAAAAATTTAATAGAAAAAAACTATTAATAATAAGTATAAATTTTCTTCTCTTTATCCGTAGGAGAACTACTCTCTTGTGGCCTTGTCTAATTTAAATCACTGAGCTGGGTGTTTCTGGAACAAATTCCTTTTCCAAGTTTGAATTATTATCCCTTATTCATCCTTCTTTTAGCTCATCCTAATTCCTTCCAAATACCTATTTGACAGTTGGATACAAATTCTGCTCTGACATCTCCAAGTTCAAAACTGACAGCTTAGTCCCTTCTTATGAAAAAGTTGCCATGGTTTGAGGGAGTCTTACAATGACATTGTTCTTTGTGCAACAGAATTGCTCTGTGACGTCCTAGGAAGTTTATTGATTGTGATCTCCTGGATTCCTCTGGAAAGGACTCCCCCCCCCCTTATTTCATATGGATAGCATGCACTATTCTTTCCCAAATGTATTTTTCATCTCATACCAGCCTGACACAAACCTGAAGTTAATCAGTTCCATCTATATTTTTTGATGGGTCAATGTCTCCCTTTGCCATTTAACCCTCCCAGCTTTGTATCTTCTACAGATACAATGATCATGGAATTTACATTCTCCTCTGCTGTTAATGAGCATATTGATTAATGCTGGCCTCGGTACCAATTCCAGTGGGGAAACAATTGATACCTCCCTTAGTTTATTCTGACATCAAGCCATCGATGGAAAGTCATTGGCTCCTAGCTATTGGTTAGATTTCTCTCTGCTTTATTTGATTATTCAAAGCAATACCACTCCTGTTTTTTATTTCTACTGTATATTCAGAGTCATAAACATGGTGGTTTAGGAAACAATGATAAAAATCTAAGAACATGGTGCTTATAAGAGGTACAGTCTTCTTATAAGTTGCGCTTCATGTCCTGAAAACAGCTAATGGTGAGTTGATTTTAATGACAAAGCATGCTGACACTGTTATTATTAAGACAAGGATTGCTCATGTAGATTTTGTATTTGCAAACTACCTGTTGGGTGACCACTTTTTTTTTTCTGACAGGGCTCCTGTAGCTTTGTTCTTTTTTTTCTTTTTTTTAAACCTAGTTGGAAAGATGAAATTGAGCAGTTGAAGCTTCCCTTCATTACTGCTCCTGCTGCTCTGTGCTGGGGAAAAAATTGCCTGTTGAATTCCTGCTTGTGAACTTAGTAAGGGCTCAGGAGCCCTGCTGGGGAAAAAGTTACCCATTCTGGCACTAAGCTAGAGCCACTCTGCAGCCCTGATCCAACCTTCGCTCTTTGTGCAGTCTCTGAACTTATTTAAAACACAGTACTTATTTATTGACTGGGTTTTGCTTCCCACTTTTTGTGTGTGAAGTCCCCCAAAACAGTTCATAATATTTCAAAAAGAGAATAACTCATTAAATACTACGTTGGGTACATTGTTGGCAACCTTCAGTCTCGAGAGACTATGGTATCGTGCTCTGAAAGGTGGTTCTGGCACAGCGTCTAGTATGGCTGAAAAGGCCAGTTCGGGAGTGACAGTCCCTTCCTCACCAGGAGCAAGTGCAGTCTGTCCCTGGTCTGTCTTCCTGGCTATGGGCCTTCCTTCTTTGCCTCTTTGCCTCAGACCGCTGGCAAAGTGTCTCTTCAAACTGGGAAAGGCCATGCTGCACAGCCTGTCTCCAAGCGGGCCGCTCAGAGGCCAGGGTTTCCCACCTGTTGAGGTCCACCCCTAAGGTCTTCAGATCCCTCTTGCAGATGTCCTTGTATCATTAAATAATACTTAGTGCATATTCATTTAATGTAATTCTCCAAACAACCTTATAAAGTAAATATTATTCCCATTTTGGGGCTGGGAGGCTAAGCTGAAGAGAGCATGACTCATAGGGCTTCCCTCCCCACACTGATAACCCAAATGACTAGCTGTGGATGCTTCCCTCATTTGCTGTCCCCTCCCCTCCCTCCACAGATAGAGCCACTTCCAGGAGCTTCCTGCTCACATGCAGCATTTTCTGCCTCTCAGGTGCAGCCTTCCTATGAATTTTCTATGCCTCATTCTGAACCTGGTGAGTTCATGGCCAGGCAAGATTCAAAGCAGGGATCTACGACGCTTCACACGGAGCGCCCGGCAGTGGATCGCTGGCCTCCAACCAGCACTGTCCCAGCACGGACTCACACTGGGTCAGCTCTGGTGCTGGGCCAGTGGTAATGCCCGCGAATGTGCCTTATTGCACGTTTGTGACAGTGCGTGCCAGCAATGAGCCAGCGCACTCTCCATAGGATTGGGCCCTTAGGCCACAGCACACCTGCTGGTCTTGAAGGTATCACAGGTTCCTTTGTTGTGTTTGCTGCAGTAGACTAACAGGGCTCCCCTTTTGGAATTAGCCACAATTGATTATGCCATTTTTACAGGAGAGGACTTGACCCAAGATCTTTTTCTGCCTGCATCACAGGTGGCTGCTTCTCACCCCTTCCAACAGACACAGATACTTTTATCAGGTTGTTGCCTTCATGTATTCTGAGTGACAAACTATCCAAGGGGGAGTTGCTGTCAGAAATGACTCCGCGGTCGACAGAGCTGATTAGTTCTAAATGAAGTTCTGAGCGGCTGGTACATGAAATGAAACTTTCCCTCTTTTTTCCAGCCGTTCCCGTCCTCACCTTCTCCCTCCCTCGATCAGAATCGAAGTCACAGCTCCCACCTCTGCCTCTCTCTCCCCCCCCCTCCCAGAAGTCAGTAGTTCTTTGGATGTTTATGCCAGATAAAAGCCAGTCATTTGCCTCTTTCATAGTGTCACCACTAATTTCCACACAGTCAAAGCTGCTGCTAATTTATTTCCGGAACACCAATGCCCTGGTAGCAGAGGCTGCCGCTGAAACCGCTTTCTGGCCTTCGGCTTTTGTTTGTTGACAGCCTGATTTCCCAGTAGGCCATTTCCACCTGTGTTTCTGTTGTTTTTAGCGCATGTCTTTCTTTCTTCTTCCCAGTGACGGTCTCCCAAATGGCTCCTGAAGGCATTTCTCATCTTCACATTCTCTATCCCTCCCTCCTCCGCCCTCTCTTTTTCTCTCATCCCCTTTCTCCCTTTCCAGCTGTAAGGACTTCCAGTTTGGCTTTCAGTCTGTCTGCAGTTAGCAGTTGTCTACACTCCCCCAGTCCCCTGGGGTGCTAATTTTTGTTTCAAGGACAAGATTCAAAAGAGTTTGCAACACACAGGTTGCAGGGTGCACCTTCAGAAGAACCTTCAAATAGGCATCAGAGATTTGAATAGATGAGCTCCTGCCTATCGGTTTTAAATTGTAATGAAGGCCTATTATTAAATACTGGTGGGGAACAACCCCCTGATTTTTTTTTTAAAAGATGCATTTTCAAAACCTTATAATTCTGCTTTCTCTACTCCCATGGCAATACTGGCTAGAAATAGAAATTAGGAGGACAGGCTTTTCCCTTTGGATTCATACATATCAAAGGGAGGGAGCTGTCAGGATGAAAATGATTCAGCAAGTGGTCAGAGCCTCTGTAGTGCTAGTGAATAAAATCACTGAGATGTTGCGACTGTTATATATAGATATAAAGCACACATACATTATATCTATATATTTATATGCGTGCATCTGCGCAGAGAGAGGGGGGATTTCCTGTGGCTAATGTGAATTAAATGCAGGATATCCATAAACACTGGGATTACATGCACATTAACATAAAATGCACAAACTGTCAGCCTGAATGGGGAATTTTGCCTATCTCTGATTGGAGATTATCAACCCAATCCTATCGAAATCCCTGCATGGCAATGCAGCGGCAATGATCTGGTTTCTGCTGCATCCAGTGGGGGATTTTAGGTTGCTGGAAGTCTCCTCATGGTAAGAGGCCATTTGTCCCCTTGCCCTGGGGTAAGTCCGAGCAGCTGTAGCAGGGCAACTTGGGGTCACCTCCAATCTTCTGGTTTTAAGTGCTGCTACCAACATATGACTTGCACTATCAGTTCTAACACTATTTGTGATCCTTTTTTAGTAGGAATGCCAAGGATGGAACCTGCTGTTTGTATGCGCCAAGCATTGCCCTCTACCACAGAGTTATGGCCAAAAAGCCTCCTGCAGGTTAGAGGGTGAAAAGGGACTATGGATCTAGTCTTCACTTCCACTTCAAAAACAGGACTCTTCACATTATCCTCTTCCATATATTCCCCCATGTTGAGGTGACTGTCATCTCAATCCTACCTAACTCCCTGTGCAGCGATGCTGTAGCAGTAGAGCAGCCTCCGCTACATCCTGTGGGGAATTTTGGCTGCTGGAGGTCTACTCAGCGTAAGGGGACATTTGCCCCTTTGTCCCAGGGTAAGCCCAGGAGCTTCTATAGGTCAATTCAGATGTGTGCTAGCTCTATAGCTTGTGCAAGTTGATCCCTGAAGGCGGATCAGGCCAAGGAAGGGGGGTTAGATTTGGTGTGCCTGCTGCTGCTAAACCCACTCTCTTCCGGCCCTGATCTGCCCATCCCCCACCCCATCTTGTCCCTATTCTGTCCCCCCCACCCCATTCCACCTTCTCCCCACCCTCCCCCACTCCTTTTCCACTCCCTGCACCTGGCTTACCTACTTCAGAGGGCCTTCTGAGATCTGCCAGCATGTGCAGGAAGGCTCTGGCCTTTCTACCAGGGTGCTGGCAGATTGCACTTGCACCCAGATTGCGCTGGGCATCTAGCACTTTACAGCTGCTTTTCAGCAGCCAGTGCTGGCAGAACACGCATTCCACTAGAGCAGCAGCCTGATAGGATGGGGCTGCCCATCTTGCTTTTTCCCATGTCATCATTCTGAGCTCAAGGGTGCAGCATGGGAGATACATATTTAATCTGGGACAGCCATATATCCCATCCATAGCTGCAGCAGGTAAAGTCGAACCCTGTGCATGACAGTGGGGAAAGCTCAAAAGTTTATCGCTTGTTGCTGAGTCTAAGGGACATCTATTTATCACTGCTGCTGGCCACTACAGCTTGGTACTAGGAGCTGAGTTCTTCCAGCGGGTTGCTCTGGCAGACTTGAGTAAGGGCCAAATGTGCCAGTAGTTCAGCCTGTGGGTGCAATTGGGCTCTCAAAGTCCTCAGAAAAGGTACCAAAGGCTTCCTTTCTGCTGCTGTTACTGCCACTGTTTGAGTGTGTGCTTTCCATTCATTTCTTCAGCCATGCTTCCAACATTTCCCAGCACAGACTAAATGCTAAAATGATGCAAAGCAAGCATATTTTTTAAGATTGTTGTTCATCTTGCTCTTAAATTATGTCATTTTGAGAAAAGTGCTAATCATAGACGGTACGACTACCACAGTTGATGATCCACTCTTTTATTGTTACCGTACTGCAAATGTCATTTTGTACTTTTCACTCTCTTCTTTTGTATTAGTGTTAACTGTTATTTAAGAGATCAAAGTTAATTATCACTAAGGAGATCACTTTACCTATCAACCCACTTCTGTAACCTCACTACCGCTAGCAAAAGCGTTATGCTAATCAATTGTTTAATTTGCATAAATTACTGGTACAATTGTGTTTTTTTATTCACATGAAAGTAGATCTGTTGGCAAAAGCTCTTCAGAGGGAAAAAGAGGGAGAAAAAGGTTAAATTCAAGGGTCTATCAACCGAATATCTGACCAAAAATAAAATATACCCACATTTTATATTTGCATTATGACACTTACAGACAGTCAAATTTGCAAGCAGTGAAACTTTACAAATGAATTCTTATTGGTTGAGAGATACTGAAATGGAAGATATTACTTAGCATGCCAAGTGTTCTACAACACTTAGGGAGCAATTCTAACCCCTTATGTCAGTGCTTTCCAGCACTGACATAAGGGCAATGCAGCTCTGAGGCAAGGGAACAAACATTCCCTTACTTTGAGGAGGCCTCCGTGAGTGACACCCAACTGCAGGATGCAGCACACGTCCCATTGACGCTGCTATGCCAGTGCTGGAAAGCACTGACATAAGGGGTTAGGATTGCGCCCTCAATTGTCATTTGCACAGTAATCCTGCCAGATAAAGGCCGATTGCCTTTTTTGACAATGTATGCAGTATGGCTACCATCAAGGGTTCCTGCAGATTTCCTATGCACAAATCTATGAAACTGCAGAGGGGGGGAAGGTCATCTGCAATATTAAATACATAATATTTGGGGGTGGGGAGCTCTTCTGCATGTTTGGATTTTACCAAGCCTCATTCTGGGATCTCTGTAGTAAGAGATCACAGATCAATGTTGTTAATAGGCCAATAAAATCAAAGGCTTTTGAGGAAAAGAAATCATTGTCTTGCTCCCACTGTAATGAGCTACATATATATAAAAATGGCGATATAACAGTTTAAAGACATTAGGGGAACCAAACTTTGCCTTTCACAAGGTGTCTGTCACCACAGGAAAGCTTAAATGGCTTTGGGCGCAATCCTAACCCACTTTCCAGCACTCTCATAAGAGCAATGCAGCTCAGATGTAAGGGAACAAATATTCCCTTACTTTGAGGAGGCTTCCATGAGTGCCCCCCAACTGCAGGATGCAGCATACGACCCATTGGCACAGCTATACAAGTGCTGGAAAGTGGGTTAGGATTTGGGCCTTTGTTGAACAAGTCGGCCTTTCACTAATCTTGGGCAGCACCGCATAGTAGGCACTTCCTGGGAATCCAGCAGCCAAGGCATCCCATAAGTGTGGGCAGTCCAAAGAGACTGGCCTTCTTCTGGTAATAAAAGGATACAAATTCTCTAGAACCATCATCTGGTGAGCAGACCAAACAGAGAAATGCTTGCCCATGCTACCCAGTTTTGTTCCAGTTCATCCTTTCTGCAGGACCCATTAAGCAGCATGAACAGCACATTGTCTCTGCCAGGCAGGTCAAGCACTTTTGAAGATTTCATGGGTACATGACATTGCGTGGATAATAAATATGATAAACAGTTTCCCAGGCTGTGTGATTACTTAATGATAGCCACATTCATTCACCTGCCTATCAAAAGAACTGCATTAAAGTGTGAGCTCACCTCCCCCGGGTCCAGCGAATGCAGATGAAGTGTTAGTTTATCGTCTTTCCACATTCTTCTCAACAGCGGGCTAAGTGCAGGACGGTTAAACAGGAGCCTCTTTTGCTTAGTAATCCATTAGCTAATGGGCGTGTGAGCCCATCACTAAGTTCTGTTTATTCCTTAACACCATTAAGGAACACATGCTGTGCGGAATAACTCACCTGACAAATAAGAGTGATAGTTGAAATACAATATATATTAAGAGCTGTTAGAAGGTTGCTCTGTATTGTTTAACACTAAGGGCATAACTGGGATGTACAGAGGAGCAATGTGTGACATACTGACAGAGAGCACGCAGAAAGAAATGTTGCTACTTTATGACTCAGGTTGTCTGCAGACCTGAGAAACACAGATCTTCACCTGCGATTATGTGGCATGTGTGTGAGTGCATGCATGTATGTGGTCAAAGACATGATTTTGTTATCCTATTGAGCCCCTCTGTAGAGCTGAGGTTTATCTGTCTGATGGTCCAATCCTATACAGGGCCAACCTGCGGGGTGCAGAGCCTCTGTTGCAGTCTCCACTGCATGCTGCAATCTGGCTGGGAACCAGGCCAGCCAGGAGAGGTATTGTAAAGAAAATTGTTACTTACTTGCTACGCTGCTTTCTGGTCCTCTATGGCCTTATTCAGCTCTAGGACAGCTATTTGTTGGCATAGATCTGAACCGCCACAGGGAGTGTGTCAGGCTTAGGACAGGGGCTCTAGATCTTGCAGACGTTACAGCTGCTGAGATCTTCCCCGTCCCACACTGTCTGGCCCAACCTCCACCCCAGTCTGCACCCGAACGTACCTCTTCACTGGCTGGGTGCTGTTGATGGGCAATCTGTGAGCCACTGTTGGAGGTACATGGTCTTCTGGGCTTCAGTGGAAGTGCTCCACAGAATGGCGGACAGGCTGCTATGCCAGTGGCCCTTGTGGTCCACAAGTATAATGTACCAATAGGATTGGACTGTAAAGTTCCAATACAGGTCTTGATTATCTCCGAGAGTTTATAAATTCTAAATTAATTACAACCCAATCCTATCTAATTCCATGTGCAGCGATGCAGTGGCACCAACATGGTGTCTGCTCTATTCCACTGGGGAGTTGCAGCTTGTTGAGGCCTGCTCGGGTAAAGAGAACCCCCCCCCCCCGGGTAAGACCCTGCTTCCACCATGGTTCAACTCATTCAGAATGCAGACTGTGTTCATTTGTATTAAAATAGAAGATGGCAGGAAAAATCAGGTTCAAATGGGAAAGTCTTAGTAAGAATCCAGAAGAGACCTGTCATCTGTCCAAGACAGAAATTGTGGTGAAATGCCAGGTAAAGTTTTACTTCCCTTTCTCCTTGGAGTATCCCTGGTTTAATGAAGACTCTGGCAAAACATTACTCTCATCACTTGAGAACAACCCTAGTGTTTGAGAGCTCTGCCTGTTGAGAACCCGGGGGATAGAAATGACTCACACCAAATGAAAGAAGAGCCACTGGCTGCCTTTCTCTGTCTATGAGCTCATTTCCCTGCTCCTCCCATTCCAGTACTTGTACCAGGTTGCTGGGGGTCTTGGGGCAGAGTCCTGTGCTGAGTACCCCATGGTGTCCACACCCAGTTCCCTGATGGCAAACTGGGTGCTACCACTGTCTCCGGTATTGAAGTCTAGCTGATGATGCATGTTGATGCATGTTGTCCCTTTGATGCATGTTGTCCCTCAACCAGTACCCCTTTTTAGCAAAAATTTAGACAAAGGAAAGAGAACAATGGGTGGAGAAAGTTAGCTAGTGACAAGTGGGTGGGTGTTATCTTTCCCTGGTTTTTGTTAGGGGAGCCTTCAGAAATCTTAACAGCCAGAATTCTCACATGGTGGGGCTTCTCTTTACCCATCCCCAAATTGCATTCAAAACTCTGCATGGATGTATACTACAAAACTGTGTACTGGAGAGAGGAACATCAGAGGCGTAGTTTTAAACCACAACAAGAATTTATGATGTGCACGCATCTTTCATGTCTGCCTTGTCTCTTGGGACAAGGATCCTTTTTTTTTTCTTTTTTCCCTTGGCACAATTGGGCCATCATATAATTGGACTGCAGTGGTTATAATGAAAATTAATCCTACTCAGACTAACTGAACGCTGCATTCCATTTCCATTATTAAAGGTCTTGCTAATGTGTGATGGTAACACTTTGTATCGAGAAGATCTGTCAGGGCAGGCTGAACCAGCTTTTGAAGAAAAACCCCGCTGCCCCCTCCCCCTGCCCTGCTCTCTCAAGATAACCTCCTAGCAGATTGCTGAATTTCCCCATGCACTTGTGGTGTTTGAGGATTTAGCTAAAAAGACTGCTAAAGAAGGACCACCATTCTGTCTAGCATGTGTGGACATACGTACTGACACCCACTCACCCTCACACCCCTAGCATGTAACTGGGACTGTTCCATTTGCATGAAACAAGCATAACTTTGTATATTTCCAAAAAGGGAATTGCGCTATGGAGAAGGATAGAATCCAAGCAGTAGTTGATTCCCATCACCAGCCTTCACTGCTAGTTGAGCATTTGAAAATAACGACATCAAGCATTTGCCACATTCACATTACCTTGGCCCTGACAGCAGGGCCCCACTAGCATGGGAAATTGCCCTACCTATATAAAAACAAACCTATATGTGTTGTCCGTATAGCATCTAGGCCACTTGCAGGGAAACTGCAGTTTTGCGTGGCAGCAAGCACGCCGCAAAAATAACTCGTACAACTGGAGCATTGGAAAAGGCATTCATGGTTTTATGCATTCTCCTCACTTATCGTCTTTCAGCATACAATCAGCAAACCATGAGAAAATACTTTGGTTAGAGAACTATGTTTGGAGGGCTCTGTGACCAAGAGGGAGGCAATTTTATAGTACTGCAGATTGAAAATAGTTCCAATCTTAGCAATTTTGGAGACATTACTAGCAAAACCAGCCATTTTCAACCACTGTGCCATGGCATATTGGGCTGCCGTAAATGATCTGCAGGTATGCTGCGGGAATTTGGGGGAGGGTCATTTAGTAGTAGGACCATTGGGGCATGTGGGCCCCACAGCAACAGCATGGTGTGCCTTGTCAATTGTCAAAAAAAATGGTGTGCCTTGACAATTTTAGTACCTTGTCAGTGTGCCATGAGACGAAAAAGGTTGAAAATCACTGAGCTAGACTAATAACACATATACATCTCTCCTCACTTGAGGCCCCTGAACGCGTAACCTGGGCAGCTCTTTGCACATCACTTGTCCTATCCAACTTTTGAAAGAACACCCTTCACTTATATACCCTCTTAGGTCTGTGCCAGCCAGCCCACTCCACACCTGCAGGGCTTTTGCCCTCCATGTCTCTCAGAGAGCTCTGGCCCAGGACTGCAGAAACAGCTGTTCACTCATCCATGGTTCAGTTTTGATTCATGTTCAACAGACTTGCCACTACTATTAACATTTCTTGATTTTTGTCACTGGTGTTCAGACTCCAGGGCCCAAACTCTTCCCATTGTGTTTTTTATTTGGTTTATTCCTTACATTTATGTTCTGTCTTTCTTTCACCATGGAACTCAGGGTTTTGGAATAGAAATCTGAGCTTTGGGATAGAAATGTGTTAACTTCAGCATGATAGCCCTGGAACCAGTGACAGAGGAGAGTGCTCCTCTGCCCAATGACACCCCCGCCATGCATAGCCCTAGCTTGGGAGGCATTGAACTTGCCTCAGGCTTTATCATCTTTCTCCTTCTTTGTGCAGTCCTTTTAAACAAAACAAGCAGTGTAAAACACATTGGGACTGCACTCAGCATGTTCCACACTTCCTGTTTTGTTTAAAGGGACTGTGCAAAGGAAAAAGTAAAGGGTGGAAAACAGGCTGTCTTCTGATTCACAAACAGAAAGTGAGTGGGAATGGCTCAAACGGCAACAGGCTACAGGAAGGTGGCAGCAGATTTGCAGTGAAGAACACCCCCAGTCTTTTTGCCACTCCCCACAGCTCACCATTCAGTGTGAGCCACAGCAGTAGCCTTGCCTTCTGGCCACCACTTGTTTATGCTGAACTCAACTGTTTTTAAGCCATTTCTGCCCATTGTTGCATATATGCAACAGGGACCAAATATGTACACTTGTGCGTTGGGCAAAAATGGGTTAAAAGGCTATGAGATGGGACATTATTTCACCTGTTCATGGACCTGGCTTTCATTAAGGGTTCTCTTTCTCCAAGAATTCAAGTACTGCTTGTCCCTCTGGAACATTCTCCTGTGCTTTCAAAACTTACTATACTATACTTATTGTATACTATACTGTCCTCTGATTTCAATATGTAATAATATGCACATTCATATTATGAGTTACTCCCTATTATTATTCCCCTGGGGGCTGGGGATAAGAATAGGCCCTCAGTTTGGTTGTACTTGTCGTAAGAGGTGACTAAACAGCCACTGGGTAGTTGGGACTCGTCAGCCTGGGAAGGCAGCTCATCTGAGAGAAGGAAAACTCTGATCCCAAACCTCCACTGCCTTGTGGCTACATCCAGTTATGGAAAAGGCTTCAGGAGTCAACCTCGAGGCCAAATCCGGAGCCGGAGTCCCTGAGGCAGTTCATGGCTGAACACAGTCACGTTCTGGCAACTCCTGCGACGCCGCTGGAACCAACCGTCTTGGCCTCTGCCTTTCCATTGGACCATTTCAGCGACGTGGAGAGGGGGGATTTGCTGCATGGGTAACAGCCTATCCTCCATGCCTACTTTACCCAGGCTTCGCGCACTGGAGAGGACACTCTGTTCCAGAACCACCATTCAGAGCGTGACACCATGGTCCTCCGAGACTGATGGATGCCAACTAACAAACATTATGAGTTAAGACTAACAGCCCAATTCTACCGTTTCCCCCATGCCAAAATGGGCTGTGCAGTATGCTATGGTGAGAATCAGGTGTAATGGAAATGAGCAAGATCCCTCAAGGGGATAGGGTGTGGTGTCAACAGTGGCCCCTTGCTCTGGCAGGCAAGCATGGGGTTAACAGTAGAGCCTTAGATTGTAGTGAATGTGCTTCACAGCTGCAGCCACTTGGAGGCAAAAAGGCCCTCAGGGTTAAAAGCAGTACCTACAGGAAGGAAAAGGAGTGGGTAGTAGGAAAGCTTGAAGGCAGGCAGGCAGGCAGGCAGGCGGGTGGGCAGACGGACAGATGGACCTCTGCAGGTTGAACAGTTGAGCTACCCTGGTGTTGGGGTCCAGCAGTGCAGAACTAGGGTCATAGTTGGGGAATTGAGGGGAGCTAATTAGCTGAAAGTGGGCATAAGTTCTCTAAGTGGATCTTGGTCCGGGAATCTGGCAAAACATCAGGAGACTTGGGGGAAGATTGAGGAAATGTTCCCCTTACTCCTCCATAAGCCTCTTGCTCACCAATTGTCTCCTCGGACATTTGTTGGCAAGGCCAAGGACATAACAGGGGACTTGCCGGCTGCTAATGGAAGGGATAGCATCAGGTCCAAGTTACCCAAGCTGGGTGCCAGCACCCCCTGCCTTCAGTCCTCCCCGATCCACCATTCCACCCTTGCCAATCTACCTGAGTCAGCAGGCCTCCTCTGTCATCCACTGGGCCTCTGCAGCCTTTCTGGCAGCAGGCCAAAACTACAGGTGGGACCTCGGTATCCACTGATTTGGCACCTGCTGATTTGACTCACCACTGACATGCAAATATAGGAAAATAACTTTTTGTAATATGCAAATCCAGGACATGAACATTGTCCAAGTCCATACTCTACTTGATCAAAGATACTAATACATTCAATGGTCGTCACTCACGGGGTTTACACATGCATATTCATCACTCAGTAACTGCACCATCAAGCAATGACTTCCTATACGAAATCACATCTGTTTGTATGTACAGCTATCACTGGTATAGTGCTGGTTCCTACTTACATGTACATCATGTGATTTATCATTATGTCATCTCTCAATCTTTGATGAGTGGCAGCTGGATGTGTGGACTCACTTCACTGAAATCTATTTTATCTGAGGTGACATGTACGTCCCCTCTGCTGTGTTAGATGGCTCATTCATTTGAATGTATTAATCAGGTAATGAACATGTCTGTATAATCAGCCCATAGCTTATGGTCGCCTGGTGTCGTCTTAAGTGCCATGCTTTTCAATAGACAGAATCAGCATGTTCAGCCAAGAGTGATTGAGCTTTGAATGAGGTACATATACCTATGTGAACGAGACTATGGAGAGTGTAAAAAGAAAAGATCGAATTTGGAACTGAAATTCCGGTAGGACAAGCCTATGGAGTCAGAGCAAATCTCTAACATCTACTAAGGGTAAAACTGGACGCAATGCACATGTTCACACACACAGAGCCTCAGATTTGACTTTGTTTGCAGCTTACATGCTGGTATGATAGTTCACAAGAGGTCACTGAATGTCACTAACTTGTGAACTGCTGACAAAGGGAATTATTAAAATCTACTTCCAGAAGTTTGCCTGAGTAGACACACAGGTGATGTAAACAGGACACTGTGAACTTGTAAGCGGAAAAGCAAGATGGGAACATTTGAGAGCAGGAAGGCATCTGAAAGATTTGGTATACCGCAGTGAACATGACTGTGAACTCGACTTGAAATAATTGATGATGAATTTTATAGCAGGGTATTTTGCTGGCTAAGAGCACAGTCCTAAATTGTGCTTAAAATGGTGCAAGGGATGGATTTGGGAAAGGTAGAGGTAGGGTGTTTTAGGGGTGTTCCGGGGCAGGGGAGGGTGGGCAGACCAGTGGACGGGCTGGGCCCAGAGGGGTTGGAACCAGTCTCCGGCACTTAGGCCAAATCCTAACCCTTCTCTCATGTAGCTAGTCTTACAACAGGCTGCTTGAATCTGTGCCAAATCCTCATGCAGTCCATCCCACCACCTTGTTTACAGATGGGTAGTATTTAAAGAGAACTACCACACACACACACACCTGGTAGCAGCCCCATTTTTTCCCCCACGGCTGGCTTTTTAAAGTGGTTAATTTGAATGGAGTCCTTTAGCGTCACAAAAGGGTGACTCAGTGACTTGGAAAGTACCCCTGTTATTTTTTAGTCGAGTCACAGGGGAGCTGTGACTTAAGTCAAGCCACATTGAATTTGTCCATCCCTGCTAAATACATCACCAGAAATGAACTGTTCGTATATGTGTGCTCAGTCTTCATTTGGGATCATTCTTGTTTTTTAAAAACATGCTCCAAAAGTTGGCCGTGTGAAGCAGTACAGAATCTAAATGTAATGAGAATAACTATGGAGGAAGTAATAAACATCCATTTTACAGAAGGGAAGAATCTTGCAACTAACATGCAGGCAGCCCAATCCTAACCTGTGCTGGAACAGGCAAGCCGGTTGGAGGCTGATGCAGGGTTGGATGCAGGGTTGGAAGTGGACCTGGTGCAACTTGGCTTAAGGGGAGTTCTGTCCCCTTACCCTGAGTAATGCCCCAGCCACCTCAGTGGAGCCCTCAGTTGGCTGCAATGGGACTATTTCTGAGCAGAGCTGCCAAGGATTCAGTCATCCTGGTAAGCCTCACAGCTGCTGCGCATGACCTTCCCTCCTCTTGCCGCTTCTGTCCCCACTGTGGCCAGTCATTCAATGAGCCTACTGGAGCCATGCCATGAATTTCTCCGGGATGGCTAGGAACCACCTCCCACCGCCTTCTCTCCTCATTCTTCCAGGGGAAAAAACCTCCTTCCCCCTCCCTGGGCTTCTGCAGCCAATCATAAGGTATGAACGCCCTTCCCTGTTCTCCCTCAGTCAAAAAAAACATAAATGTAAGGAATAAACCAAATAAAAAACACAAAGGGAAGAGTTTGGGTCTTGGAGTGTGGATAAGATTGCAGCCTCAAAGCCCAATCCTTTCTTCCCTCCCCACCCCTGGAATAATGTTCTGGTGGTGGGGTGAGCTTTTCAGCCATTGCAAAAGGCCATGTGATCAGTGACGAGCAGTTAGGGTAGGCAGAGCCTCACCTGATCCAGCAAGGAAGAAAGGACCCAAAAACTTTAAAAAAAAAATCTTTTGCCTTTCCCAGGCTGCTTCTCTCTGCTTCAGCACACAGTCCATTTTTAAAGCAGTATGCACGCACACAAACATGGAGAGAATAAGAAGAGCTGCCAATCGGTTCAATTGCTATAGTGGCTTGCAAAGGACAAAACAGGCAGGGATCCCTGTGCAACTGGGGAGAGCCACCTCTGTTTGTCCAATTATAAAAAGACAGTACTTGTGTCATCAGTCTCTGGGGAGGCATCAGGAAGAGTTGCATCTAGCTGGTTAGGGCTACATTCATAGCTAGCTAACCGCCAAAAATGGGATGGCTGGCGAGCCAATCAAAAAATAGCAGAATGACTGTGTCAGCAAGCGCTGGGGAGGTAGCTGGAAGAGTTCCTTCTCTTCTGTTTGAAAAAAAAAAAAAAAAAAACCATTAAAAAAGCAGGGAGGAGCCTACACAATGGAGTTGCTGTCCAAAGCTCCAGGAGCAACCAGTTTCTAGTTTCAGGAGGCCTGTGCTGAGCTCTTCCAAGGTCCAAGTGGAGGAAGAAGGCATGAGTGTTTTGTTTGTTTGTTTTAATTATTGAGGGTTTGGGCGAGAGTGTTCTGGTGACTGAGCTTGCTTTACTTACTTACTTAACTTACTTACTTACTTACAGGGGGAGAGAAGAGAGTGTGTGTTGCAGAGAGTGAGCTAAAGGGGGAGGGAGGAGGAGAGTGAATGTGTGTTGACTCCCCTGGCCTGGATCTCACTGCAAGTCACTGCTTCTGAAAGCACCCAGAACTTTGCACTTCTGGAACACCAGTGGCATGGCCAGAGCAGCCCCGCTCATGCTTCCCCCTATACGCTCTATTCATCTCATGCATAATTTTCTATTTCTCAGTCATGCCCCCCCTCAGGTGCCTTTTTTTCTAGACTGAAAATCCCTCACAAGCCTTTCCTTGGATGGGAGGTGCCCCAGCCCACTAATCATTTTGGACACTCTCTTCTGCACCGTTTTCAGTTCGCCGATATCCTTCTAAGATGTGGTGACTACAACTGAATGCAGTTTAGAATCCAAATGTGGCCTCACCATTGAACAGAGGCATAATAATATTGAGTTTTATTCTCAATCCCTTTTTTAATTATCCCAAGCATGGAATTGGCCTTCTTCACCACCACCTTTAACACTTTCATTCAGCTATCCTCCGATACCCCAAGATCTTTCTCCTGATCTGTCAGACAGCTCAGAACACATTAGCATATAAATGTGCATCTGCCATTTTGCTGCCCATAACCCCCCCCCCCCCAAAAAAAAAAAAATTTGAAAAATTGCTTGCACAGGTCCAAGTAGACCCAGCGGAGCAGCAAAGCCTTACCCCCAGGCAAGGAAACAAATGATCCTGTATGTAGAAAATTCTGGAACTGCCCCCCCAGTAGTAAACCATGTGCTCTCCAATGGTGAAGGTGCATCGGCAGGTAGGGAGTTAGATAGGATTGGGTTGTTAAAGCATTTCCTTACCTGTTTTCAGTTGAAATAAACAGTACTTATATATTTCATTAAAACATCTTATTACTGCGTTATAATACATGAAGTGAGGTAGAACATTACAATCTAGGTACTGTGATTCACAGCCTTCTGAAGCACATGTGGGATTCATGGGAGATGGGGCTGCCAATGGGATTGCACTCCTTCAGCAACAGCAGTTGAGTTTGGGACCTCTCCTGGATTCCTTGCTGCTCCTGGATAACCTGGTGGTGGCTGTGGGGGGGGGGGGCACAAGCCAGGTTGAGGCTGATGTGCCCATTGTAGACTTACCTAACCACAGTGACATCATGATCAGATTACCGTAATGCTTTCAAAGTGGAAGTTGCCCTTGACAGCTGTCCAAAAACCATAATTAGTGGAGAACATGGCAGGTTGTGTGGTCAGGTGTGCTAAGCAACGTGACTCTGCTAGGCTGCTGCTCTTGTGGCCACACTGGCTGATAGCTGGTTTCCAGGCACAATCCAAAGTGCTGATTTTGACCTTAAAGCCCTTTATGGCTTAGGACTGGGATACTTGAGGAACTCCCTCCTTCTGCATGAGACAACCCATTTCCTGAGGTCACCTACATATACCACTGTTAGTTGAGGTAAGGTGGTGATGGAGGGGGGGAACAACACCACTTTTATGCAACTTTCTAGCTTGCAAGTTGAGAACTGCACCCTCCCTGTTAACCTTCCAGCCAAGGCAAAAAACATTATTTGCCTGGCTTTCTCCCTTCAGTTTTGCTGCTCATTTTCTCTATGTTCATTTCACAGCCCTGCTGCTACTTTTATTGTTATTTTATCTTATTTTTCATATATTGATTGTATTTTTAAATATTTTTAGGTATTTTAAATGTAAGCCAAAAGGTGGGATATAAATGTTTTAAAACAAAGAAATAAACAGATAGAGTTTGAGAATTTCCCAGAATAAATTATGTGATGGAGCATATAAATATATGATGCTGCCTTACTACTAAGTCAGCAATTTGTCCATATCACACAGTATCACCTCTGCTGGTTGCACCATCTCTTCTAAGTTACATTTCTCTTTCAGCTCTGCTCTATGCCTTTTCAGCTGGGAGTGTCAATAGAACATGAGGCATTCTGCATACAAAGCATATGCTCTGCCACTGAGCTATTCCTCTTCCCTGCATGAAGTACAGTCAGTTTTCTTTATATACAAATTCACTATCTACGAATTCACTTACCTGCGAGGGGCAGAATTGCTACCTTTTCTCATTATCTGCTATGCAGAGATCTTCCGGAGGCTGCAGGGACCTTCAGAATGGCACCTGCAACCAGTGCAGATCCCTTTAAAATGGCCAGTGGAAGACTGAACCAGTCATTTTAAAGGGGTCTGTGTTGGTTGCAGGAGCCATTCTGAAGGTCCCTACAGCCTCCATAAGGACTCTGCAGCATTCAGAGATATTTTGGCACTTCCTACTGCACTGTGCTGGCTTCCTGAGGGTCTCTGCTGGATTCTTCTGTGGCAGCAAAGGTATCCCTTGTACCTATCCCCATTGATCCCATAGGATCAATGGTTCATTATCTGCAAATTCGATGTCCACTAGGGTTTCCAGGAACCCAACCCTAGCGAATAATGAGAACTGATTGTATTGGCTAATTGAAGACATTGGGCCAGCCCTCTGGGTTTTCACCACTGCATAGTGGAGTTTTCAGATCATGGCCATTACCTTCAAAGCAATAAGAACCACACGTTTATCTCCAGTAGAGGTTACCAACAGCAGCCCAGAATATACCATATTTATATTGCACCATGGAAGAAGGCAGAAGGCAGGTCTAGCCAATTGCTGCTGGCTTACAGTCAGCACTTCTCATTGTCCGCTTTTCTTAGCATAGCCCAATGAATAAATACACGGCCAAGAGCTGCACTCACAGACAGGAAGTAACTTTAATTAAATATTGTGAAAGTTGAAAAGTTTTTACAGCTTGAATTTCTGCAAAAAAATTATAACAATCTCTACAGTAGTTAGTTTTCTCTAACAATAGAACTGTACAGTGTGTGTGTCTATTCCAAAAGATTTAGTTAAGAAGGTGAGAGATTAGCAGACTCAGAGATGACATCATTTTTTTAAAAGATGCAGTCTGGTACAATGGAGAGGAAACAGACATCCTTCACACAACCCACCAGCCAATGCGAGGCTTCACTTTGTAAAGACTGAAACATGATCATTTCCACTTAAAGCCATATTCTGTAGAGAGCAGCATCTTTAAGAATCATGTAAAAGTCAGAGGATCTTTTGAGGGGTGGGAAGATTTTTAAATATAAATTTCTTTTATCAGCGCACTATAAATAGCTGGAGAAGGAAACAAATTTTACACATTGTCAAGGGATCTTTGGACATTGAGAAAAGGGCTACATGTGTACATGACTTCATATGGGTTTCTAAATAGGTGCAACTCTGGCTGAATGGGGTTCAGTGGAGGGCATCACTGGACAAAATATGGCTTTAAATTTGATTACATTGCAGTGCCATTGCTTACTATGTGAATTAGAATAAATGTTTGAACTAAGAGAAGCAATACATTGATATTCCTTATATTTTTCCAGTTTCTTTATGTGTGAATGTGTTCTTACCATTCTGTGGGCAAAAACCTTATGGATTTTTTTTTCCTTTCTCTCCTCCCCCACCCCACTCCCCTTCCCAAAAGATCACACAGTGACATCTGAGTGAAATCCCTTGCAAAATTCATACAGGAAGCATGCACAGTTGCAGCATTGTTGCTTGTCTAGAAAAAAGTCACATTGTCTTAAGGTAACAAAACAGTTCTTTTGTGCTTTTCAAATTCCTTTTTTTTCCTTAGAATGTTTGTGATGATTGACAGTTCTGGTGCGCAGTACAATGTACAAGTGAAATGAATATGATTTGCATTGTTAAGGCATCCAATCTGCTGGTTTATATTTATGTGAAAGACAGAGAAATATACAAGCAGACAAGAAAGAAAGTATTTTCATTGATTTCTATGAAGTTTCTCCCCATATTTAATGCACAAAAAATGCGTCACTCCAAAGGGGAGAGATTCCATGCATATTAATAGAGTAAAACAGCATTAGATTCTTTTTATAAGCCTCAAAAGCAAAGGATACTTTTTTTTTTAAAATCTACGTAACTAAATGCTACAAGAATAATATGCTACTTTTTGCCATATATTGGGGAAAAACCTTCTTAACTTACAAATAATACAAAAATAGACAAAAATGGCTTTTGAGTGGAAATTAAACAAAATATGGAAGCATGGTTTAAAACAATTACTAAAAAAACCCTATAAATGAATAGTATTAAAATCACATTTAAACAGCTAATACACCTGTGAGTGACCAAACAAATTAGCACTTTTCACATAGCAAACATACACAATAAAATAAACAGGGGATGCTGCAGGGAAAAAGCAATGTACAAATTCCAAAGATAAATACATTATTTATATGGATATTTTACAAAATCCTTCTTTTTTTAAAAAAAGCTTTTTTTCTTTAATTCATTTTGCAAGCATGTGCAATCTTACAGGTAGTGAGCTCGTTTTGCAAAATACTCAGTAATTCTTTGTGTGTTTGTGTGTGTGTGTATGTGAGAGAGAGAAAGAGAGAGACAGACAGATTGAAAAATTGTCTTAAGACATTAAAATGTATAAATAGAACAATAACTTTGGCCAAAAAAAAAAAAAATCACCCTTCCCCCCCCAAATCTACAGTATTTATAACTACATACAAAATGCAATGGGAAAGAATAAAATATCAGGTAATGTATCCTCAGAGTTTTGCCACATCTTTGACAAAGAGTTTTAAAAACACTTCCTTACGTGGGTTTAATTTGCAACCTTCACATACTCTCCATCTCTTCTACCTTTCTTTCCTATTTTAATTTTCTATATAAAAACCATTACCTGCTTAGGAAATTATGTTGGAAACTGAAATGGGTGACATACAAAATCAACTGCAGCCCTACACTGACAGGCGTCTCAGGTGTACGTGTGCTTCTGGGCCATCTCTGGGATGGCGGGATGATTCTGAATCTGCCTCCTGACCTCCAAAGAAAAACACAGATGAAAGCTAGGGATGATATTTCAGCTCTGAATATGCTAAAATGGATTCAAGTGGCTCACATTTGTGCCTTTATCCTGCTGCATCAAATCACAAAGAATTTGATTGTGTAGACTTGCTTAAATTGTACTTAAGAGAGAGTAAGGGAGGGCACTCACTTGGAAAGATCTGATACAAGCTAAAGATAGAGAGCCATGCTAATCTAATTCTGCAGTTTTAGCATTATATCCCGAGGCACTGGGTTACCAAGGTAAAGGTGGAATATGCATGTCCTTAGCTACACTTTTGCTAATTTTCTGTCTTGCATTATTTACACCATCACCTAAGTACAATATTCTAAGAAACAGAGGGTCAAAAAAGTCTCACTGTCTCTAAAATAGACTGGAAATCCTAATGAGTGGGATGTGTGCATAAACGTGTCCGCATATGTGTGTATACTACATGTGTATATATACACATACACACATACCAAGAATGCAAAACATCAGATAAGCGAACTGTTGCTGGATGGATAACACATATAAGTCAACCCTTACCTGGCATGGCCATTACTCTTTCTAAGGAAAGAAAAACAACAACTGGCACTTCTACTTCTGTTCCATACAAATTCATCATTTTTACGTGTTGCCACTTTAGTTCCTTTACACAGCGTTTTAAAAAAGAGTCCATATTAAATAAAAGGTGGGCCTTCAGCGATAGTGCCCCTCCTCCCAGTATGATTTGTAAAAAGACAAATGGTGGCTGAATTAAGTCAGGTTTGGAAAACCAGAAAGACATAAGTGGATTTTCTTCATGACACAAAATAAATCTCTCTCCCAAGTACTCGGGATGGACAGCTAGAATTAACACCTTGCACTTGCAGACTCTTGGTGAATTTCAGTAATATTTTGCAAGGATGATGATTTTTTTTTTTCATTTTATTTTGCTTACAAACTTTGCAGTTATTGTGAGATTCCTTTTTCCTTAAAAAAAAAAAAAAAGGCCTGAGTTAAAAGTTCCGCTCTGGGACTTGTGTCAGATTTTGTTCCGAAGCAGAATCCAACTTCTTCATTAGTAAAATTCTTCAAGGCAATTCTTTCACATGGGGGGGACAATCATGCCAGATATAGCTGTTAAAAGGGGTCAGGAGAGAAAAGAAAATGGAGTAAGTTTCTTTGTGCAAAAGAACATGCATTCCAAATATTTACTAACAGTTCGTCTGTTTAACCATTTGGACTTTTACACACTAAACTGAACTGAAAGCTCAGGAAAGAAAGAAAAAACAGAATGCGAGGCAATTACTCTACAAGTAAAGTTCTAGAAAATTAAGCAAGTTCTTCTGAGAACAAATCTCAAGACTATAATCATAACCATATTTATTAGCTTGCAAGTCCCATGTAAGCATTTAATTAAGAGTAGTCTGTAAGTCTCATTCCAAACTTGCTTACGTTCTTGCAAGTCAGAAGTAACAGTAAAAATAATTAAGGATATTGCAATAGAAATTATGTTCCAAGTAAATTAAAACAACAATTTTATAATTATTAAAAATTATTTCATTTTTTGCAAGCAAATATGGACCTTGTTTTGCTACGTTCTAAAGCAGATCCAAGAAACAATTATCTATTCATATGGAAGGTGAAAGAATGAATCCTTCCTCCCCAAGAACAGGCAGTTGGCAGTATTGAACGCAATATATCTGTGGCTGAATGCAGGGGCAGTATGACCACAGACACTGCAGGCCTGCCACTGCTGCCTATGTCACAGCACAGTAAAGGGAAAAAAAGCTCCAGTTTGCTTCCCAAATACTTAAATCAGAGCCAGTTTACAACAGCAT
Source organism: Tiliqua scincoides (assembly GCF_035046505.1). Lineage (NCBI taxonomy): Eukaryota > Metazoa > Chordata > Lepidosauria > Squamata > Scincidae > Tiliqua > Tiliqua scincoides. The sequence continues at coordinate 198,700,817 of NC_089822.1, forward strand.
TTACAATTGGCTCACATGAGGTTCCTCCAATATCACACATCTCTGGATCAAGGTACTGTACATTTGACCTAAAAGGATCTTCAAAGATTATCTAGTCTCACCTCTTCCATGTGATGCCAAAGATGTCTTACAGAAGCAAATAAATCATTAGAACTTGGGAGTCACACATGGTTCATGGTAATGACTGCAACAAGGCTGCCTCTTTAAAATGCCAGCTGCCTGGTTATTTGTGAAAGGATGTAAAATGAATACTGGCCTTCAGATTGATGCCCTTCATAGGTGCATGATTTAAAATCAGAGCAGCCACATCAGACATCTGGGCAAGTGATTTCTTGGGGAAGAACTCAACCCTGTGACTGGTTCTAATTCATTGTGCTTTAATTACAGCTGCAGTAATTCGATAAGAACCAAGCCAAAGTGAAAGACTTGCAGGCAAGTGGGAGGGAACGTTTTCTGCACAAACATCACCATATGTGCAAGAGTTACAAGACTAATTAGCAAAGGGGAAGTAGCTTAAGCAAACACCAATGACTAAATGAAGGAAAACATGAGAAGACAAGAATATAACATACAACGCTATGGAGTTGGAGCATCCTAAGGACGTGACTTGTTCCAGGAGCAAATTCACAAATTTCTTTAAAAACAAATACTCATCTTTCCAGATGATCCTCAGAAAGAGAAGCATAGTTTGACTCAAGCACTTACAGACAAGGGATTTATTGCATCTCTGGATGTATTGTGATAGAGTTGAGGTGGAAAAAAGAATCTGTCCAATGACTGGTCATAGGTTAATTTTTTGAATAATTTCCTTTTCAGATTCCCATTTTAATTGGAAAAGTTCAATTTGTGCAACTGAGCAGTCTAATACTAGTTGAAAGCCTGATGATTACAGCAAAGATGATTTCAGACAAACGTCAAAAAGCTACTCATACGGGGGTGGTTCCAAAATTTGACTTTGCTGTCTGGAAAATAAATGATACAATTTGTGAGGAAATTTATTTTATTTTATTAGCCCCTGGAATGAAAATTGTAAAGGAATGCCATTGGAACTGCATGACTTTGTAACTACCAAAATAAAAATTAAAAACAAAGAGGAACTAACGTTGAGCTTAGGAGGAACTTGGGGAAAAGGAACCTAGTTTTGAATCATGCCACTGTATTTTCACATGATTTCAGACTCAACAGTGAGTCTACCATGAGGGATTATAGCTCAGTGGTGGAACACATGCTTTGCATACAGAAGGTCCCAAGTTTAATCCCCATTAGCTCTAGCTTTTCCCTCTGTTTCTAATGTCCTGTGAATGCTGAACAGAAATGTCCTAACTTTATTTGAGATATTCCTATATATTTTCCTCATCCACTACATTCACCTGGGGTTAATGGCAGTCAGTCATTTTTTGCCCACCACTCCGATTTGTTTTGGGGCTGCCTCTGCCACATGTCTTTGGTCAAGGGTCAATGCTAGAAATGCACAGAGTTTAACCCAGACAGATGTGCCTTCACATCTTGAAGTTGATGCTAGAAATGCATCAAACCAAAGCTGGATTTTTAACAGCCCCCTTTTTTCCCTTTGATTCCATCCTTGCCTGGAGAATCCTCATGGAAACTCCCTGAAGTGATGTCCCTTGCCTATTATCGTCCCTTATATTATCACAACTTGTTAAAAAAAAAAAAAAAAACAAGGCCATTTACGCCAACAAAGATGTAGGCTCAAAACTCCAGATTCTTTCACCAAACCTTATGTTCATTTTCAAATGCCCTTGCTGGCTTTAGTATCAAAAAGGGTGCAACAATAAAGCCCCTCTCAAGACGTTGGAGACGTTGGCCTTCTCAAATCCCTTGAATCAATTGTCTCACTGGCTCAAAAGAGTGAATGGACTGAGGCTGCCATCCTATACACATTTTCCTGGAAATAAGCCCCATTGGACACACGCTCCTGGGACACTGGGCAGCAGGCATGACTGCCCAGATCATCCCCTATCCTCCAAACAAGGAAGACTTTATGCAGAGCCCGGGAGGGGACCGCATTCTGGGCGCACAGCTGTCACGACTTTGAGCGCTACTGCTCTAGAGTCTACATTATGATCTGGGTTTGAAGTCTATCAGCCCAATCCAAACTAAAATTTACAACAGAGAACAGAGGTTCTTCTGTTGTAAATGAGCGTATGGCAGCAAGTGCACCACACCAGAAGTGGGTATTTTGGAACCACCACTGCAAACAGGAGTGGTGTTCACAGCCTGCAGGAGCTGGTGCGGAGGATAAGCGGTGGGAGAAATGGGAGGAATAGAAATGGTGGGAGGGGAGGTGGGGCAGAAGGTGGAATGAGGGAGGGAGGAATGCATCCCAGCAGCATTGGTGTATGCCTGGTTCCTGGATCCTATCCCTGTTTTCTCTTCTCTTCTCTCTCACTTATTCTCCTCAGTTCTGCACCAGCAAAACGGCTAGCAGAAATCTGAGGAGACATAATCAGGCATGGAAGCTTGCCCCAGGGTAAAAGAACAAAAGGAGACCTCCTCAGCTGAACCCCCCACCATAAGATGTAGCACACACTCTGCAGGCATGGCTGAATTGGCAGAGGAGTTTGGTTAGGACTGGGGCTTGAGACTATTGTTCAGTCAGTTAGGGCAAGAGCCCAGAGACTGTCTTCCAGGCATCTCTATATCTGATTCCCTCACCCTTTTTCAGTCTTCTCTGAGGTATGCCTTGAGCCAATGGTCAAAGATCCCTAGAATATCAATGTGTCAGTACATGTGCAAGTGTGCTTATATGTGTCACTGAGCAAGTGTGGTGACCCATTGCACATGTGCACACAAACCTTCAAATGACTTTACAACAAAGAATGCTTGGAACTTAAGTTTTTGGACAGCCCACCAGGCAATGCAAGAAGGCATTTGCCTGAGGGAATTCTTTTTTGGCCTTTTTCCAGTTTCAGATATTTTTACAGTGGACGTTGTTATACCAACCTTGTTATACATGGATTTTTTTATAGACAGATTTGACTCAATACAAATGGTCAATGCAAAGGAGAAGGAATGTGCCAATCACTGGAGAAGGGGAAAAAAAGCATCCCTTTAAAATCACAGTTTTAAAAACCGCTTTCCTTAGGGTGCAATCCAAACGTGCTCTTGGGCTGACGCAAGTCCCTTGCGCTGGCCCAACAGGGTCGCAAACAAGCTGAGGAAGCGTAAATGTGCCTTACGAGAGGAAGCCAGGCCAGCAATCTGAGAAGCGCCGGCCCGCAGAGGCTGACATAAGCCTCCGTCTTGGGTCCCTCCTTGACACTTGCATTGGCCCAACTGGACCAATGCAAGGAGAAAAGGTAGGTGGAGGGAGGAAGTGGGCGGGAGGATTTCTGGGTGGGGGGAGGGTGGGCAGTCCCGGGGGCAGGTGGGTGGGTGGGAAGTGGGATGTGGGGCTGGGATCCAGCAGTTATGCCGGATTCCAACCCTGGAAACCAACAGGTGTTCCTGGAGACCGACATGTGTGCTGATAAAGTAGGATAAAGTAGGATAAGCCCCCACGATAGTTATCAAGCTTTTGAGTGACGATGCCTTCTTCCTTTTAGATATCCTTCAATGCCCTTCTAACCTATCACTGCTAAGCCATAAAAAATAAAGGAGTAACTTGTGATAAATAAAATGCTTTTACAGATTTTCTCCACAAGGCATTTGTGCTAAGTCCACATTAGTTTTCAAAGAAAAGAGTATTCCCTCTTTTAGGAAAGTTTAACATCTCACTGAAGATAAATGTAGTGACTGTACAAAATGACATAAAATACAGCACAGACGTAGGTTTTTCATAGAACAGCTATCATTATTAGTATTACTGAAGAAGCCTAATACTTCTGAATTAAATTACAAGTCAAAAGGCAGAATGACATTCTGAATTTCTTCCCACTTAAAAGGTTTCATATTTCCATTCTGCCAGGGCCTTATCATGCTACTTTTGTACTTTAAGTGCTATGTGTAACAAGACCACCTAGGCTTTTTCCTGGTTCAATGTGCAATTGATTCTGAAAAGGGAAATATCACCAGGAATTTTTTTTTTTGTAGTTAAGAGAGCAAAACCTGTCAAAAGACAGAGTTTTTCTTTATATTAAAAAAAACAACACAAGACTGAATTATTTCTCTCCGTCATGACCTAATTTATGAAGATGGTCTATCAAAGAGAAAAATAAGACAGCAAACATCTTCATCTCTTTACAAAACTGCAAGGCAAAAGAATCCAAAAAACAAAATCCAAAGCATACCCCTACAGACCAAAAGGGAAGCATGACTGTTGTTCTATGAAAGTAGAACTAATCTCTAAGTTATATAAGTGAAGATCAATTTCTCTCTGAAATAACTAAGAAACAGAAAGCATATATTCCTTACACATAGCAGTTTATTGGCACAACACACACAACAGACAGTGCATTTCTGAGCAGTTTTTGTGTGCCTTCAGTGCTGCGAGGTTGCACAATATGGAAGGTAGGCAGTCCAAATCTTCCATATATGCAGCTTCCATATATGCACCATCTTCATCTGTATGCACCTTATGCCCCTGGAACAAGCATTCCAGGGACATAAGATCCTTGACAGCTGTCGCAAAATGCGACACACTGTCTGGTGCAGCTGGGCCATCACAAGTGGCAAGCAGCAGTGCCAGCCAGCCAGCCAGAAGATCTGTCATATCCCTGCTAAGTCAGCTTGGGGGCTGGGGAGAGAAGGTAGGGAGGGGAGGGGATAGAACCAGAAGCAGACTGAGGGCTGGAAGGGGGCAGCAGCGGCACCAATGTGCCGCCAATTTTGTGGCAGCCAGCACCAGCGGAACATGCATTCTGCCAGTGCTTCCTCTCCTTAAGACTGGAACATACATCTGATATCCAAGTTACCACCTGAACCCAAGCTTGTTGAGCAGAGGACATTTGTCTCATGCCAAGGTTCACTTGTAAATGCATGGTTTGTCTCTAACATCGCATCCATGTTTAACAATGTCTTTGACTGACACTCCATGACAGTTATGTTTCTCCTTTTCATGCTGACTCATGTTGTTTGTAATGGAAGGTCAGGGCCTCTTTAAGCACTAGGAAATATTTAACATCTCAGAACACATTCCAATTGCAACTGTAAATCAAAAAGCTAAGAAAATAATGAGCCCATGTTTTTATTTTCTTTGGATGTAATCATTAAAACATAGCTCAGTGGAAACTTCATTCATTCCAAGGGAGGCTTCATTCATTCCAAGGGAGGATCAGAATTCTGAAAACTGCAAAAACTTTATTTAATTAAAAGATTTACATCCCACCCTTCCCCTTGAACAATGGGGCACCCCGGCAAAAAACAGCCCATTGCATCTTGCTTTATCCTCAAGATTTATGCTGTGGAGTGTTCAGCTTCTAGTACAGTGAATATAACATTTATCTTTTGGCATGATAAATACCTTTTGTTTATGAATGAGCACTTTCCATTCTGCTGACACGTTTAGCATTGAGGCAGTTATTTCCTCCATACAGTAAGGCTGCCTTCTCACTCTTGGAGACTTACAGTGTGACCCACAGAGTCTTTGATACATTAGACACAAGTGGGACAGTGATTCTTAAATAAAGCTCATGTGAAATGGCTTAAGGCAATGGGGACGATTATTTGCTGTTTTGGCACCAGATTCTGTGAGATATATTGTAGAGAATGGGGGGGGGGGAATGACCTCAGGTCTGGGTGAAATACAGCATGCGTCAGTAACCCTTTCCACCTCTGGCACAGTTTGAGGCAGCTGGTGATTAAGGGAACCCTTCTTGTCTAAGTGAGCATGAAAATGTATACTCCCCTCCCTGCTTTAGAGTGTAGTGCAGTAATTATGAGGAAGGCTTGAGCACAGTAGGGCAGCCATCCAACAGACCTAACCAAACAGTGAAATGAAGGGATTCTGCTTTTGTGAGGTTTATCACAGGACCCAATACTAAATGAATCTTGCATTTCCTTAGCCTGCAAATTAATGGATATATTGGAAATGTTTTTTAGAATACACACACACACATACCCTAGTTTATTTAATCAATTGTAGGCACTATGGAAATTTAAACCTAGAAAGACAGCCATGCAGAAATGCTGAGAATGTTTTACCATCAGCTTGAGCATTTGAAGAGATAACCAACAGAATAAATCTACCACAAGGCTGTTGCTGAGCATTCTGACATGTAACAGATATGTAGGTGTGTAATGAGATTTACTGGGTGACTTTGGGTCAGTCACAATCTCTTAGCCCAACCTGCCTCATAGGGCTGTTGTGAGGATAAAGAAAGAGAACGAGCTATGCATACTGCCCAAAACTCATTGGAGGAGGAGCACTATACAAATGTGGAAAATAAATAAGCAAGCACTTTTCTCACATTTTAATTTGTTTTGCTCATGTTCTTCACTGTAATGGAACTAACTGCCCAATGCTAACTTAGGGCTACACAGCCCTTTCCAGTAGAATATTGTAGAATATTCTACAGTGTACAGTTGAACACTGTTCTGCTGTAGTAAAATGACCTTCAGTGGCACATGCAGCATGCTGCCAGCAGCCATTTGGGGAGCACTGTTGCAAATATTGGCAGTGCTGGAGGTCAGCTCCCACAGCTAGCTACCTCTGGCAGGACAGGTAAGCCAGTGGTGGGAGTGGCTCCCTGGAATGGGGCAGGGAGAGGGAGAAACTGGGGAGTGCCTAAGAGGGGAGGAGCGCAAGAAGCATGAAGCAGGGTGGATAATAGTGGTAGCAACTTTCACTGGTATCCTCATCTATTTTTGCTTATTCCCTGTCTTTTACTCACCCTGGACCTGTGCCAGCAAAGTAGCTAGTGCAGATCCAAGGTAACCCACTGAGGTAACAGAAGTTTAGCCCTGGAGGAGACCTGTGTGACCGCCCCTCCCCCCACAATGCAGTGCGCTCCCCAATGGCACGGCTGCATTGATGGGATGGGGGAGTAGTTACAGTTGGCAATAATTTTTGTACATTACCTATACGTAAGAGTTTCCTTCTCCTGAACTGGGGATAAGGACCAGAATCCAAAGAATCATGGAATTCATTTCTGTAAGCTCAAGCAGGTTCTGGTCTGTTTTTTTCCTTGATAAACTCTGAACTCAAACAATAATAATAATAATAATAATACAGGTATTTCTAAACCGCCTTTCTTGGTCCTCAGATTTCTCCTTAGACTTTATTCAAGGCGGTTTACATAGGCAGGCAATTTAAATCCCCGTAGGGATTTTTACAATTTGAAAGAAGGTTCTTTCTTTCAAGAACCACTACATTCAGGTGTTTCATTCCGATCTGGCTTCACATTCTGGCCTCCATCCTCCCACGCTCAGAGCAGATGGAATAGCTGGGCTCAGCTTGTCAGCTGCTTCAAGGTCGCACAGTGCCGGTGGCCTCGAACTGGTGACCTTTGGATGTAATCTTCAGGCAAATGGAGGCTCAACCCTCTAGACCAGACCTCCTGCCCAAACAACTACATCATGCATGTTCAAAAGCAGGGGTCGGGGGCCTGGAGGCCAACAGCCAGCCTGCCATAGGATTTTTGCTGGCCCACAGCAACTTTTTTTTGTCAGAGCATTTGCTAATGTTTGACATTTTTACTCCTTATATTTCACTTCTCAGTTTAAGCATGGCATTGTTTCTTCGTAAATGTCACATTTCTCTTTTGTTCTGATCATGCTGATTATAAAAAAGATCCAAGTAAAACTAATTCATTCACTTAAATTCCATTCATTCATTTATAAAACTGATTTTTTTTTCAGCCTGCAAAAATGTGTAAAGTATACAGTTTGGCCCTCGTAATGAAAAGTTTGGAGACCCCTGCTCTAAAGAAATTGCTGCAATATGCAACCAAACCAAAAATGCCTCCTCTCAAATGACAGTCCCACTAAGTGGATTCTCAAGATTGATTTGTGGAGTCATGAAGTAGTTTCACTCTTGCTTAAATAATTGGGAAGCCAAAACTCAGAAGATGCCTTATGATTAGGTTCAACAGTACAAATTCACTGTTTAAAAATAAAGAAGCAAGTTCCAATAGCATAGCATTAGGAGCAGGATCATAGCCTTGAAGAAGGACATCGGGAAGGAATATTTCAGTGAGCAAGAAAACCAAGCAATGGGATTCTAAACAAGAATCAATAGTGACAGATTATGGTCTGCCTTAGGACCAGTAAGTTTCCCGGCATGGTCTTCTGTAATAGACCATGAAAAAAACACGGCCAGTATGGATGCAGTCTTAGCAAATAAAAAGAACGGCTTGAGTATTGATGTTAATCCACAATCATGTTTACATATCAATGACATGTCAGAGGATCCAAAGGAGCAGTCATTCTCTCACATATATGCACATGCACATACAATCACAGAGGCAGCCAAAAATCACCCTGTTGTGGTATGATCAATTTCAAGTGACTACTTGAACCCATCTCAGCTGAGTTTGCTCTTCCCTTAGCCATTTTTTCTCTAACTTTCCTAGTTTATCTTTATATAAATGTAGCATAGGAAAAAAATATACCATTGTGGATTAGGCAGTATACCAATATACCAAGTGGATTAGGCAGTTAACTGTCTTATAGCCTAATCCTATAGAGGGCTTCCCAATTGGCTGCCATAAGTCCTCTTACAATGTCATAAATGTTGCAGTGTCATCTTACAAATAAGAGCTGCTGGCACAAATGGCTGGAGGCTCTACACACCTGCCAGAGATGGACCCAGCCTGTGCCAGAGAAAGAAAAGTGCCAGTGGGGAGGGTCATGGGTGGCTTGGGGGAGGAGAAGGACAGGGGCAGGGAGGGCAGAGAGTGGTTGAGATGTGGATCTCAGCAGAATCAGTGCACATCAGAATCTATCCCTGTTTTCCTGGCCTGACGCACACCCGACTCTACTCGGACTTGCACCAGCGAAGTAGCTGGTGCAGAACTGAGAAGACCCACTGATAGTCAGGCAGCCTAAGTAAAAAGCATGAAGCATGTGCTCTGTCAGCTGTACATAAAATGGTAAGGGACAGGATTGGGCTGTTAGTGGCTCTGGATGTCTGATGAAATAGTCCCCACCACACTTGCTGTAAAATTGCTGATTCGTGCCTGAGCAGGAATGGGAGTGCCTTGCTCATTTTGGAATGCTTGGTCAGCATGGAAGCCAACCGAGATCAAGAATTCTTCAAAAGGGAACAGAACAGTGCAGTAAGAGATATTTGTGCACACTGAGGTATCTGACAGGTTCTAGCAAGGATTTCCCTGCATCCAGTGAAGTTGACAGGTTGTCCCTGGGGCATGTACATAGGTTGGAGATCCAAACTCATGCAGTTGCCCTTTTTGCAGAAAAGGAAACTGTAACAGGGAATTGTAATAGAGCAATAGGGTGGCACAAAGTCTAGTGAATGACACAGAACTGAAGATAGTCAACAGCTGAAGAGGTTTTCAAGGAGACACTGTGCTATTTGCAAAGATAAATTAGCGTACACCTGGTACATTAATCATAAGGAGCTAATGTTATGCATGGTAAGAAGATGGGAAATCTTACAGATTACAGATTAAATGCAGAATTTGCCACATATTTTTAGTGATTTGCTATCATATGCAAACCAAGCTTTGCTGTGGTCTGTTTTCTGTGATGATTCCCACAAACGTTTCTGCTATTACTAAAAAATTTGCACATGTGGACATGACAAAGGAAAAAAAAGTAAAGCAAAAAAAAGGAAGGGAAGTTTGACTGACGTACTTCAGGAGAAGGCCAGACCCTGGAGAGACCCTGCAGTGGAGTACTTGCTAGAGTCCACAAAAGACTGGTCTGATAAAAGACAACAACAAGGATAAGAAAGGAAAGAAAGAGAAAGGCTGGTATTAGTAAGCTGCAATATAACTCATTTTAAGCAAACAGACCATGCTTTTACAGACAAGCATCGCAGTTCAACAGGGCAATAACAGCAGGTAGGCTTCGCCAAGCAAGGCAACGGAGGTGGGTATCAGCGATATATGGAAATTATACGTCATACACCACATTGTAGACCACTAAGGTTTTCTTTTCCTTGTGACAAGATGCAAGAAGACAAGGTGCTACAAAACATGTAACATGCCAAGATGGACCTACCTTGCAGGCTGTTCCCGTTGGTGCTGGTGCAGGTTGGGGGAGGGGAAGTCTGTGGTCTGACAACAGGGGCAAAAGCACTCTTCTGTTTCACTGCTGAGACCATGTTGGCTGGTGAGAAGGAGAAGATCCCAGACGAGCTGCTACAGTTAGAAGGGAGGCTAGTGGAGGAGGCCATTGTTGGGCTTGATGGCACGACTAGAACAAAACAAGAACAAAGATCAAATATTCAAATGGAAATTTTCAATGAACAAATGCTCTTAATTCGGGAGGAGGCAAGCCCTTCTCAGCAGGTGCCTCAAGAAGTTGGTGTTTCTTTCTCAGAACATCTGAAGGACCTTCCTTAGAGCTCAATCCTAACTATTGCTAACCCTGGGATGTGTGAGAAGAGTCTAAACATGGTCCCTTTCCATATCTGAGGAAGTGACACTGGTGTAGAAAGAAGTCACACTGTGAAACCTTCACATCTAACCCCAGGTTTTTAACATTAATTCTGAGGCACAGGAAGAAACTGTGTTCCAGTGGCCACTATTCTGTGACGGTAACATTAGAAGGGACCTCATCATGACTACAGCTATCTCACAGTCCTCAATTGTCTTGGTGATTACTCATTAAAACTGGTAAGCCTATGCACCATTTTCTGAGGGAGACACAACTGCTCAAAGTGAAAATTAGCATGCCGCCTCACACAGTGCTGACAGAAGTCATTTTGTCACCCCAAATAGATACACAGCTCAATTCAAGAAATACAACTCAAGATCTCTAGCAATAGTGTAGAGAATATCAGAGTGCATACTTCAGATTGTGTACAGTTGTATGCAATCCTGAGTGTGGAGCCTTTGCATAGTCTGCAACACTAAAGAGGATTCTGGGTCTGCCTCTTAAAATTTATGACATCCCTAAATATCTTGCCACCCCAAACCACCACTTGGGTTGCTCAGACAATCAGACGGACTCTGGTTCCTTAAGTACAATTTCTGCCTTTTTTTTGACAATCATCAAATAAGTTAAGATTTTGTTATTCTTTTATACCCCAAGTTTGTTTGTTTTTTAAGTATAATTGAATTCTACATAGGCATATGCGCTTTTGTGTAGGAGAGGAAGACAAATGAAATTGATCATATTTTGAAATTCTTTGGTTTTAAAAAAGTTAGGGTGCAATCCTAACCCCTTATGTCAGTGCTTTCCAGCACTGACATAAGGGCAGTGCAGCTCCGAGGTAAGGCAACAAACATTCCCTTACTTTGAGGAGGCCTCCGTGAGTGATACCCAACTGCAGGACGCAGCACATGTCCCATTGGTACCACTATGCCAGTGCTGGAAAGCACTGACATAAGGGGTTAGGATTATGCCCTTAAAGTGTTAGTAAAATTTTAAAAAAACTACAACTTTTTACAACTAAAAATAGTAAAACTAACAAGTTTATTTTTTTCATAAAATACTGTGTCAGTATGCAACAAATCTCATCCAATACATCTCAAAAATTTTGGCAATCCTATGTTTATTGAGAGATAAGAGCTTACTCCCTTACTTGGGAGTAAACACTATTGCAAGGGTGACCAACTTGCTTAACCTAAGAGCAAAAAATTCAGAAATTTGACAGCCACAAGAGAGATGTTTGAGAGCTACAACATTAGAGAAGCATTTAAATTCTTAAATACATGTGTGCACCACTTTGCGACGTTCCAGCTGACAGTGGGATCGCATGACCGATGACCAAGTATGGTCAAGTAGTCATTGGGGGCGCACAACCCAACTCTCCAAAAGCAAAGGAAGCTCCGCTCCCCTCCCCTCCAGAGGGTTGTCTGAGCCTCTGCAGGGCTCAAAGAAATCACATCTCTCGTATGATTTCCAGTTTCTTCCGTGAAACTGGCAGTCACACGAGAGACACAATTTCCCTCAGTCTGAGCTCCGCAGAGGCAGCAAGCGGGAAACTCCGATAAACCTCCAGAGGTGAAGGGAGCAAAGCATCCCCTTCCCTGCGGAGGGACCGGATTGCATCAAGTGCCACTTGACGACAGAGATCGCAGTCCCGATCCCTGTCGTTACGTGGCATATGACTGTACATTTACTCATCATAATCATTCAACTTATGCTTTAATTCAGTTGACTCGAAGTTTACACCCAGTAAATAAAATCATAAAGCGTGAAAATTTCTTATTTACTTTTTACATTAATTGTCGTTCAAAAAGGCCCTTAGCCAATGTATTACTGAGAGTTGAACATGCGGCTTTCGAGCAACAATTTGGCCATCCCTGCTCTATTGGGACTTACCTCTCAATAAACACACATAGGACTGGATTCAAGGATATCTTTAAACACCCAGTTTTGTTAGTATGTTTGTTTGTTATGAAAAAGGGAGGAAAAAAATGTGTGATTTTCTTCAGTCTGTCAACCATGTCAGCAAAAACCCCTCTGGGGTCATGAGTTTCTAGAGACAGCATTACAAACATGCAGAAACAGTGACAGTGCATCACGTCTTCAGTATTGCGGCCCTCCGTGATGACACCACCATGCATGCAGCATCTACTTTGCCCCGGCTGATGGAGCAGGGCAATGATCTAAAGCAGCAGCTCTGGACATTCTGACATTGGCAGCTACAGTTTTTTATTCATGTGTGGGAAAATATATATAGTTTTAAATATCTAACTAGCTTTATTAACTTCAGCAAACTCCTTTAATGTTGAAACCAGAAACTTTTCAAAAAAGCCTGTCAGTGCCTTGCACAAGGGCAATTGATGCCTCTGGCTGGTGTAGTCATCATCTAGGTTTAGAATGAATTTCTTTACTTCAAATAGTATCCAATTGCTACAGACTGATTTACTTTTTTCTCTACTGAAAAAAGAAAAGATCCATAAGTTGGCTAAGGGCCCAATCCTATCCAACTTTCCAACACTGGTGCAGCCGCAATGCAGCCCTGAGGTAAGGGAACAAATGTTCCCCTACCTTGAGGCGGCCTCTGTAATTGCCATCCCACCACAGGATGCAGTGCATGCCCCAATGGCATAGCGACACTGGCACTGAAAAAGTGGATAGGATTGGGTCCTTAGTTGCTCACTTAAAAAATAAATGTTATGATGATTTTTTATCCTGTTTAGAACTTGTTTATGTGGAGTGGTTTATGAATAAAATGGGAGGAGAATGAAAATTCAAATCAGCTGTGTTTTCAGATTATTATTTTATTTGCATTTCTGTAGATAAAAATCACCTTCTTGGAATCTCTGTGCAAGAATCTGATACTATATTTGTGAAAACTGAGGAAATCAATTAATGGAAATTAAACGTTCCAAGTTTCACAGTCTGACAGATACAATCTTAGTCTAAAGTCACTCGGTATCTGCAAGCACTTGTTAAGGCAGAGCAATCAAAGTACCTAAATTGAATTGCTACTATACAGCAATTAGTTTATTGATTTAATTAAGAATGCCACCTTTCTAATTCTTGGGTCATGATTGAAACATTTTCCAATTGAACATATTTGCCATTAACGGGACATCAGAATCTATCAGGAAAAATTCTCCAAACACTGTTAATAATACTTAATAACAACAACAATAAACAAGCATTCCTTAAAAGAAACAGACTATTCAAAACCAGGATTGTAAAACAATAACTTGTTGAAGTATTTTTTTAATAGATTAAAAACAGCAAGTCACAGTAAATTAACATTTCATACTGAAAAATACTATTCCGTTTATTCTGTTTAATACTTTAGGGACTTTTATTATTGTAAATTGTTGTTATGCCACTATCAGAATGAAGAAGTAACTCCTGCTGTAGAGGTCTGGAGTTATGACATGACAATCACGCAGGTCTGTTTTTAAAGAAAAATAGGAGCATGGAGGTGAAGTTCATTATATTGGTGTTACAAGTATTAAGTGTATCCAAGACACAGAAGGCAATGCCAGGAAAGATCTAGACAAATGGCATTTTACTGTATACATCTGGAACCAAGAAAGTTAGTAATAAATAAAAACAATAAACAACAATTAAAAAAAAACTGTTAGCCACTACAGATACTTTCAAAGGTCATTTAGGACTTGAGGTCATCAAAAAAGACTGAGCCGTTCAGACTAAAATGTGCAACATGCAGAATACATACTGGCATAGGGAGAATTGGCAGCAGACCCATTCAAGAAGGTTGGAGAGCCACCTAAATTGGACATTCCGGCATTTCCATAGCCGTTCATGCTTGTCGTGACGGAGTTGTAGTTTGTCTGTTGAGGGGTAGTGCTTGGCACATAGCCATGAGGCGACACGCTGCTTGAGTTGCGAGTAAAACCTTTTGCAGAAAGTAAAACAGGTATGAAAGCAGTTTTTCAAGAGAACGCTCCATCCAATTTCTAAACACCTCAAACTCTGCTACTCCGCTACTAGGCAAGGCTTCTCTATGAATGCATACATGGGGGGAATAGAGGTTGCAAACAGTTTATAAAGTGTGAAGAACTTCAATAAGCATGAGTGAAAATAATAGAGTCTTATATTATTGTATTGTATTGGTAACCTTCAGTCTCGAAAGACTATGGTATAGCGCTCTGAAAGGTGGTTCTGGAACAGCGTCTAGTGTGGCTGAAAAGGCCAATCCGGGAGTGACAATATCTTCCACACCGGGAGCAAGTGCAGTCTGTCCCTGGTCTGTCTCCCTGGCTATGGGCCTTCCTTCTTTGCCTCAGATTGCTGGCAAAGTGTCTCTTCAAACTGGGAAAGGCCATGCTGCACAGCCTGCCTCCAAGCGGGCCGCTCAGAGGCCAGGGTTTCCCACTTGTTGAGGTCCACTCCTAAGGCCTTCAGATCCCTCTTGCAGATGTCCTTGTATCGCAGCTGTGGTCTACCTGGAGGACGCTTTCCTTGCACGAGTTCTCCATAGAGGAGATCCTTTGGGATCCGGCCATCATCCATTCTCACGACATGAGCCAATGCAGGCGTCTCTGTTTCAGCAGTGCATACGTGCTAGGGATTCCAGCACGTTCCAGGACTGTGTTGTTAGGAACTTTGTCCTGCCAGGTGATAGTATAGTATCCTAAAGACTAACAGCCCAGTCCTATGCAGGTCTGCTCAGAAGTAAGCCCCATTAGCATCAATCGGGCTGACTCCCAGGAAAGTGTGGATAGGATTGGGCTGTCAGGACCCAATCTTATCCAATTCTCCAGTGCCAGTGCAGCAATGCCAATGGGGTGTGCACTGCATTCTGTGGTGCGTAGGCAGTCACAGAGGCCACCTCGAGGTTTGGGAACATCTGTTACCTTACTTCAGGGCTGCGTTGCAGCAGCACTGGTGTTAGAAATTTGGATAGGATTGGGTTTTTACACATTTCACAACAATAACATGAATCATCAGCTTTATCTGCATCTGATGAAGTGAATCCAAAAGCTAAATCCTAAAGCTTATGCATAAATAATTTGTTAGTCTTTAAGGTGATACAAGATTCTTTGTTCTTATTGCTGGTACAGACTAACAGCCGAATCCTGGGCAGCCCGGAACATGTGACTGCAGCAGCGCCAAAAACGGCTGCCACCGCATCCTGCGTGCTTCAAGCAGCCACGGGCGGCACCTCAGGAGAAGGGGACTTTCATCCCCTTACCCTGGGTAAATGCAGTAGCCCCACAATGGGACTACTTGATTCACCGCCAACAAAACGGTCAGCGGTGAATCAAGTGCCTCTGTGTCAGGCAGGGAGCCCAGTACAGAGGCTTTGGATCTGGTGTAGCTTGCCTTCCTCACTCCTCGCTCCCTCCCCCGCACACCTCCTCTCACCCTCTCCTCGCCCTCCGCCCACCTCCCCCCTCCCCAGAACGCCTCTTCTCTGCTGCTCTGTGGTCCATGAGACCACCGAGCAGTGGAGGGCGAGCGCCGGCGCTGGCCAGCGCTGGGCTACCACCGGTGCTCGCCCGGTGGTAGGGCCCGCAAATGTGCCTTACAGCACATTTGTGACAGTGCACATTGGTGGTGAGCCCAGGATTGGGCTCTAATATAGTTAGCCCACTCATATGGACCATAGATTGGAGGAGTTGTTGCAAATGGATACGATATGGTAGTAAGACTGGTCTGTTGAGTTCTCTCGTGATATGCTGTAAAAGATTCTTAGCCAAACATTCAACAATTCATGAACCATTTGTTACTACTTCATAATTTTAAAGAGGGGGCTTTTAAGCAAAAGTGTATGGCTCTTACTTGTCAGAGATTAACTCAGATCCAAAATCCCAATATCAGTCAGAATAGAGTTTGGGGCCACCATTTTGCAGATGCTTCTGGGAGATTAAATTTCAGAAGGTGCTACTGGGGCTCCTGCTCAGAGATGCTATGGCATTTAGTCTTTGGGGAGCCACAGGGTTCATCTACTTCATGCAATTTAACATATACATGAAACTGTTGGGCAGGACCATCAGGAGATACAGGTTTGGGCGCCATCAATTCAACTTCATATCTTGTGGTGCTCTCACTGTTCTGGTTGCTGCTAATTGTTTTTATTGTGTTATCTTGATTTGCATGTAGTATGTTTGCATGTATGATTGAAAGCTGCTTTGAGTGCCTCATGGATGAAAGGGGGAAATGCAGAATATAAATATTTTAATTAAGAATTACATAAACATTAATAATATTGTTTACCTGACATGTCTGTGGGGCCTAATATCCAGCAAGCTTTTTACTCTTAGGAATAGTGATAGTTTTAACAGATATCAAGGGGCTATCAAAGCAAACATGTATAAAATAAGGGACAGGATAATGTTTGTAGGTCCAACCCTACAGAAATGCATTTTGTTGTAGGAATTGTGTCTAAGGAGCATGCATCAGCAACTGGGGAGAAACAGTGGTCTAGAACAGGGGTCTCCAAACTTTTTTGGCCAGAGGGCCGCATGAAATATCTGGCACAGTGCTGAGGACCGGAAAAAAATGTAAATATAAAATTTAAATAAATAAATTAGAGATGGAACTTAGATGAATGAATACATGAATGAATACTGAGTGAGGCCATTCACTCAGCCTCTCCAGCCCTCAGAACACCCTCCAGATGCAATCAGAGCACAGCTCTGATTCATGTTCAGTCGAATGGGCCAGAGGCTTTCAGGGGACAAGAGACTGGCTGTGGGCCAGATAGAGGCTCGCTGCAGGTCACATCTGGCCCCCGGGCCGGGGTTTGGAGACCCCTGGTCTAGAAAAATGAGCAGTCTATTAGAATACTGGACTACTGAAGCTCCACACACGCCTGGCAGAATCACCCACTTTTGCAAATGTAGAGCTTGAATATTTAGCCAGTGTCAAGGCCATTGCAGCTAATTCCAGGGATACCAGAAGCATAGTCGCAGGCCCTGGTTATATAGGTCTATGCTTGAGTCATGTAAAAAACCAAGTGGAGTATGCATATGTTACAAATGTTTTTATTGTGAAAGGTACAGCCTTAGTATGGAGGATTTAATTTTACTATTGGACCTTTACTTTTGGATTCATTGACCATGACTCAATGAAATACATAATTTGCCATTTTTACTTTCTATGTCAATGACACTCCATGAAAATATTACTGCAGTTTATCTGAATATTCAATTTATGCAAATGGATTGTATGTTCCTTGGACCATTCAGACCATTCACCTCATTCAGATGAGGTTGCACTGAGCACTTTAATGAAAATAAGCATGCTTGTGGCAAGAAATATGCATAATGGCCTTTTATTAACCATGTATAATCTATTAAGCTCTTAGTTCTATGGTTACCCTGCAGTTTAAAAAAATTCTCTGACGTTTGCTGGAAGATAAAACATGCTCCTTCTTACCCTGATTGGTGGCCTGTGAGGCTTCTGAGACATTGACTGCTAGCTGTCCACTAAAGGAATTCACACCCATCATTCCTGCGTGGACAGACGTGTTGGCGAGTGCAGGGAGTTGGTTATGATTGCGAGGAACACTATAGAGTGCTTCTGCGATATCAGCTGCTCTTTTTAGGATTATTTCCTAAGGAAAGGAATTGAGAGACATAAGGTAATTGAGAAGCAATTTTAGGACTAGTTAATGAGACTATACCAGTGTGGATGGTTATTCAGTGTATCACCCTCGTAACAGTGGAACCAGACTGGTCTGATGTGAGTGCTGAACTAGATCAATGTTATCCACTGATCCACTTAGAAGGAAGCAACAGTTATCTGTGGTCCAGCAGAGAGAGTATGTTATACTATACCAGTATGGCTGTGTAAATGGCTCAGATATTAGTAAGTTCAATTCTGAGAGTAATCTAATTAAGAGTACATTTACCTGGTTGTTGTGTGGCATTCCATAGAGTGCTTCCACCAGGTCAGCTGCCCTCTTAAGAATTACTTCCTGCCAAGAATGAAAAAAAGTGTTCCTTCTAAATTCATTATTGTACAAGAAACAAGTCTTTTGCTGCATCTTAGAATCATAGAGTTGGAATGGATCCATAAGGTCATCTAGTCCAACTTCTTGCCTGTAGCAGGAACTCCTCCTAGAGCATCTCCAGCAGGTACCAACTGAGCCTCTGCTTGAAGATTTCCAGGGAAGGAGAATCCAACACCTCCCTTGGTAATCTGATCTACTGCCAAAGCACCCTTACAACTCAGTATTTCTTCCTCATGACAAGTAAAATCACCTCTCTTGCACAGTTTGTATCTTTTTGATCTAGTTCTACTCTCAGAGGCAGCTGAGAACAAATTTGTTCCTTCTTTCATATGACAGCTCTTCAGGTATTTGAAGAGCACTGTCATATCCCCTCTCAGCCTTCTCTCCTCTAGGTTAAACATGCCGAGGTCCCTCCACCTTTCTTCTTACATTCTGTTCTCCATTTTATTTTCTACACACCATAAGAGTCTTTAAAAGCACTCGTGTTTAGTGAACAGAGAATATAGTTAAATCATGAGTTCATCCAGTTCACACACAAGCTTAATAAAGTCAAAAGGTGAGACTTGTTTGTGCTGCAAAATAAAATCTGTCACTCAGTTGTCTACTGTCTATAGAATAAACCACTCCTGGGTTTATTGCAGGATAAGACCTGTGGTCATTTGCTAGATTACAGCAATCAGTGTCATTCACAGTGTTAGGAAACTCTCCAATGCCTTTATTTGGTTCTTAATTTATAGTATAGAAACTACCTTTATCAGATCAACTACACTGTTAAGCTCTCTCTTGAATGTAGCTAATCTGATAACAATGCAACAGCCAACTTCTTTGGCACATCTTCCTTTGTTGTAGATAGGTGCCACAACCAAGTATGCACACTAGGTGCAGCATGCTGAAATAAAAGAAGGGTTTTCAACCAACAGCAATATTGCAAAGCACCTCTGAAAGGTTCTCCTGCACAGAAGTGTCGTGCAGAACAAACAGACAGTTGTTCCTGAATTTTGGGGGCATAACACTACATTTCTTTGCCTCTTCATATCCTCATGCACTCATTTGTTTATCCCTGCTATGTTCCTCATCTCATCATTCTTAAGAACTCTCTGGACAGCAGCCCTCCCAGGGTGCAGGAAGCCCTGTATGAGCGTCTGCAGTGAAGTGAAAGTGGAGCGATCGTGCTCCACTTCTGGTTTTGCAGATGTGGAGCGCGATTGTTCCACTTTCACTTTTAAAAGCCTGGGGAGCCCTGCAGATGCTCACGCATCTTGGGGATCGCGTTGCTGCCTTCCCCCGCCCCCACCAAGATTTACTGTGGTTCAAACTCTCCCTGAGAGTTTGAAAACCGCTGGTTTAAGGGGATATCTGCATATGCTGTTCTTTCATCTAAATCAGCATGTGAAAACCTGGAAAACAATCTAGAGTGAACATAATAAAACATATTTGCAAATGACAGAACATAAGGAATGTCCTTTCTACATTTCTCCTTAGTATGTAAAGTTTCACAGAAAAGTGGCATTCCAATACAAAATTAATCAAGCAATATTACTACGACTTTGGTGTTTTTTTACTTCCCTATTGCATAAAAGAACCACAGAGCTGAATCCAAATATATTTCTGCAGGTGTCTTACAAAAATAGATGCAGCATTTTTCTACAGACTTTTGAATAAAGTTGAAAAGTTTAACTGTGAATGTTTTATACACTACCTAGATTTTCTACCCAAAAGAAGCAGAAATGCTCAATTTTCATATAGAATAGTCCCTGATCAGAAAATAGAGATATAATTGCATTCATTTTGCTGTCACCATAACCTCTTCAAAATCCTCGAACAACTCTTCAGATGACAAGCTTTTAGATGCATATTAGCATTTTTTTCAATTTAAAATTCTCTACAACATACGATAAAATAGTTGTCATACTACAGTGCCTACTTACGACATACATGACGTCCTAAATTTAAAAATGAGATGGAGAGATGGGTTTGTGTGTGTCCGTCTCTGTGTGTAAACTCCCAGTAAATGTTTACTATTCCTTAAAACCACTGCAGTGACTTCCATTCATGATGCAAATTTCTTTTATTTTTCACACATGTAGCATTATATAATTGATGGATTCTGAATCAATCAATTAGAAACTACTTCTGAAGAGATTGCTAGCTATAGTCTTTGTCCTTTCTGCAAGGCCAAGGTACTAAATAATTTAAAAGGGCTTGAACTGAATGCATATGATACCCATATGGAATCAGGCCATGCTGTTTTAACCAAGCCATTTAGAATGTCTGTAGACCTGTCTGCCTTGCAAAAGATTAAAATTCTAGAGTAAGAAAGAGATGTTTTTCAGATTTGACTTTTCCAGTTCATACAAACTGAAATATCTTGTCCAGGAATAATGAGTTTTCAAAATGTAAAGTTGTCATAGGGGTTACCAAAGTCAGGAATCTTCAGATGGAAATAGTATCTGTAATAATTCAAAATGTGGTTGAATAAGCAATGATCCCTTCTCAACTAGTAAACATTCTGAACTTTAAAAAAACATGCTTTTGGTTCATGTCTGTGTTGTCACATGGATTGCAATTCACAATCCATTTACTCTGGAGCAGTTTCATTCATCTGAATAGAACTCCTCAAGGGAAAATGGTTTGTGGGCTGCTGCCATAATATAATTACATAGTATCTTGCAGTTGCCATGCAGAATCTAAACCTCTATTCTTTCAAAATAGCAGTTAATAGCAAAGCATACTGAATGCAAAAAATGCTGAATGCAAAAAAGTACCCTAGCCTTTCCCATAGATTATTATTGGAGTATATTACATAACATAAGAACATAAGAACAGCCCCACTGGATCAGGCCATAGGCCCATCTAGTCCAGCTTCCTGTATCTCACAGCAGCCCACCAAATGCCCCAGGGAAGCACACCAGATAAGAGACCTCATCCTGGTGCCCTCCCTTGCATCTGGCATTCTGACATAACCCATTTCTAAAATCAGGAGGTTGCACATACACATCATGGCTTGTACCCCATAATGGATTTTTCCTCCAGAAACTTGTCCAATCCCCTTTTAAAGGCGTCTAGGCTAGACGACATCACCACATCCTGTGGCAAGGAGTTCCACAGACCGACCACATACTGAGTAAAGAAATATTTTCTTTTGTCTGTCCTAACCCGCCCAACACTCAAATTGAGTGGATGTCCCCTGGTTCTGGTATTATGTGAGAGTGTAAAGAGCATCTCCCTATCCACTCTGTCCATCCCCTGCATAATTTTGTATGTCTCAATCATGTCCCCCCTCAGGCGTCTCTTTTCTAGGCTGAAGAGGCCCAAACGCTGTAGCCTTCCCTCATAAGGAAGGTGCCCCAGCCCCGTAATCATCTTAGTCGCTTTCTTTTGCACCTTTTCCATTTCCACTATGTCTTTTTTGAGATGCGGCGACCAGAACTGGACACAATACTCCAGGTGTGGCCTTACCATAGATTTGTACAACGGCATTATAATACTAGCCGTTTTGTTCTCAATACCCTTCCTAATGATCCCAAGCATAGAATTGGCCTTCTTCACTGCCGCCGCACATTGAGTTGACACTTTCATCGACCTGTCCACCACCACCCCAAGATCTCTCTCCTGATCTGTCACAGACAGCTCAGAACCCATCAGCCTATATCTAAAGTTTTGATTTTTTGCCCCAATGTGCATGACTTTACACTTACTGACATTGAAGCGCATCTGCCACTTTGCTACCCATTCTGCCAGTCTGGAGAGATCCTTCTGGAGCTCCTCACAATCACTTCTGGTCTTCACCACTCGGAAAAGTTTGGTGTCGTCTGCAAACTTAGCCACTTCACTGCTCAACCCTGTCTCCAGGTCATTTATGAAGAGGTTGAAAAGCACCGGTCCCAGGACAGATCCTTGGGGCACACCGCTTTTCACCTCTCTCCATTGTGAAAATTGCCCATTGACACCCACTCTCTGCTTCCTGGCCTCCAACCAGTTCTCAATCCATGAGAGGACCTGTCCTCTAATTCCCTGACTGTGGAGTTTTTTCAGTAGTCTTTGGTGAGGGACCGTGTCAAACGCCTTCTGAAAGTCCAGGTATATAATGTCCACGGGTTCTCCCGCATCCACATGCCTGTTGACCTTTTCAAAGAATTCTATAAGGTTCGTGAGGCAAGACTTACCCTTACAGAAGCCATGCTGACTCTCCCTCAGCAAGGCCTGTTCGTCTATGTGTTTTGAGATCCTATCTTTGATGAGGCATTCCACCATCTTACCCGGTATGGATGTTAGGCTGACCGGCCTATAGTTTCCCGGGTCCCCCCTCTTTCCCTTTTTAAAAATAGGCGTGACATTTGCTATCCTCCAATCTTCTGGCACCATGGCCGTTTTGAGGGACAAGTTGCATACCTTAGTCAAGAGGTCTGCAACTTTATTCGTCAATTCCTTAATAACTCTTTGGTGGATGCCATCAGGGCCCGGTGACTTATTGATCTTTAATTTATCAATGAGGTCTGAAACATCTTCTCTTTTAACCTCTATCTGACTTAACTCCTCGGTCAGGAGGGGCCGTTCGGGCAGCGGTATCTGACCGAGGTCTTCTGCCGTGAAGACAGATGCAAAGAACTCATTTAATTTCTCTGCCATCTCTAAGTCTCCTTTTATCTCCCCTTTCCCTCCCTCACCATCCAGAGGGCCAACTGCTTCTCTGGCGGGTTTCCTGCTTCTAACATATTTGAAGAAGCTTTTATTATTCCCCTTAATGTTGCTGGCCATGCGTTCCTCATAGTCTTGCTTGGCCTCCAGTATCACCTTCTTACATTTCTTTTGCCACAGTTTATGTTCCTTTTTATTCTCCTCATTAGGGCAAGACTTCCATTTACAGAAGGAAGCTTCCTTGCCCTTCACAGCCTCTCTAACTTGGCTGGTTAGCCATAACCATATTCAATAAGTGCCATTATAATTTGCAGGAAGCTGATGTTAGGAATTTCTTTATTTTGCAACAATGCAATGGCCTACATACTTCATTCTTTCTTAAACAACATCTTCCCATAATAAAAAGCATTTTATGTGACACAAGGCAGTTGTTACACAAAAACCCCTTTCTCAGATAATTCTAAGCATTTACTTTAAAGATTATCTTAACATCTATATTCAGTCTAGTTGTTAAAATCCTGAGTAAAATGCCACTATATGTTTGTTTTCAGATCCCACTTAGTTAGCTAATATGCCATTATTTCAAATACACAGCAGCACCTAAAAGTCTCCTAGAAGTTACTGCAACAGACCTTGCAAGGTGCTTGAATTGCGGTGACCAGAAAATTGTTCTCACCTCCCTGTCATTACGTTCCCAGTGAATCAGCCCCCGAGCGTGTTTGTGTTCGGGATCTAATATATTGCCTTTCAATCAGAGCTGAGAGCCACTGAACACATAGACAGAACATGACGAACAGGTCAGGAAAGCAATAAAGATTTTACAGAGCTGTCCAAGGTGCTAAATTTACTCAATAATGGGTTTGGCACCATAGTGTTAACCTCTCATTTACTACCAGTTTGAGAGACTAAATTGAAGTAGCTGACTTCATTTACCTTGAAATGTATATTTTATGACATTATGTAAGTAGATTGAAAGGGCACTGCAGCTTTAACAATTTAAGGGCTAAAGCATGTTTAAGATGAAGCCTGACTATTTATTGTATATTGCACTTAAAGTATATGGAAGATTAAAATGCACTGATTAAATTTGTAAATGGTATTATAAGAAGGCTAGCTAATATAAAAAGATCTATGTCTTCGTAAATTGAAGTGATTCTGTGTCTTTGAAAGCATGCATAGAGAGTCATAGAATGCAATAGACATTTCTCAACATAGAAACAATGTTCACAATAAAGAAAGCTGAAACTGGTGCAGTGCTACTAAATTAATATTTTATTTTTGTAATATAGTATTCTTTTAAAAAAAGTTAAAAAAACCCTAAGGTTTCAATGCTATAGTTTCTTGTCAGCATAGTTTCCATTGAACTTAATGGGACTCACTTATGAGTAGACATGGAGCTAGCATTGCAGAGAAAAGTGTATTAACAATGCTAAGAATATATATCCCATTTTAAAGCACCATTCAAGCACATTAATTGAACCATTATAGGGTACAAGATGCTCTCAATGAGATTCACGGAGCAGTTGCACATAACTCATCTCCCGCCAAGTGAAATCCATGGATCTAAAGGTCCTGTCCACAGTGCATTTTATTCAGTACATTTGGATTTTAAATGATTTGGTCATGATGATTGAGACAAATCTTTTGGGCTGGAGACAATAATTTTTTAAAAAATTGAAAGTAGTGTGACTGTGGCAGCATCCATGGTGTACACACTCACTTCTTTTGTCTCTCTGTTGTCTGGTCAAACAGGTTTTGCAGATCTTTGAAGTCTTACAGAAAACCTGCAAAGCCAGGACAGAGATAATAGTGGGATGAATGTGTACACATACCATGGACAAGCTTGTCTTAATCCTTTCACTTTTGCCTCTCTCAAAGAGCTATCGCCTGTCTCCAGTCTCAAAGCACAGTTTCTTGTATTCACTGTTGACTGCTTACAACCTGCTCTAGAAACTCAGTAATCCACTCCGACATAGTCCTGCAAAAGACATATACCTTTTGGAGCTACTAGAGTGATGCCCTGACCATGAAAAATACTTCTTCCCTTGAACTTTACCATCTTTGTTCTATATAGGCATGGGTACTAGATTGGCAAGAAGGCACCAAATACACAGACATCCATCATCAAAGCTGCCATCTAAATGTGCTCTAATTCAAGTACGTCAGTCAGGACTATGACAAGGACTGGAATTGCTGTGTTTAAATGCAAACACTCTCAGCATAGCCTAACAGAGCAATCTTATGCACGTCCTATCAAAAGTAAGCTTCGCTGAGTTCAATGCTACAGGTAAATGTATATAGGACTGCAAGTAGCGTCACTTAGAAATGAATGAAAGGTTGACTCTTCTGGTAAACAGACTTTTTCTGCTATCATCCAAGGAATGTACTTCTTTATGGTAATAAATTAGATTCATTTGGCAATTCTTCCATCAGAATATTCCAGTGTAGACCTTTCTGAAGCAGCAGAATTTGACTAAAGCTAAACTTAACTTTACAGAAGCATCTGTCAGGAAAGATTCACTACAAATGCATTAAAGAAAACTCTTCATCCTTTAATTTCATATGGATAACTACCTAGGTCAAAATAAATAAGTAAATGTCTTGTGTACAGCTTAAGAAAAACATTTTTAAAAGGACAGATAAACAACAACAACAGTATTTATATACCGCTTTTCAACAAAAAGTTCACAAAGAGGTTTACAGAGAAAATCAAATATCTAATGGCTCCCTGTCCCAAAAGGGCTCACAATCTAAAAAGATGCAACACCAGCAGACAGCCACTAGAAAAGACACTGCTAGGGTGAGGTGGGCTAGTTACTCTCCCCCTGCTAAATAAAAGAGGAAGCAAAAAAAAGGAAGCAAAAAAAACAACAACCCCAAAAACTCAAATTTCAAGGCTTGCTCTATCCTTGAAAAGTGATGTACCCAATATTGGTTACCTCATCCTCTATAAGTTCCATGCCTTATCCTTTTATTTTTCATCTAAAACACTTTCTCCATAAATGTGTAGCTAGTAATCCAGTGTTTTAATTTGTTTCCCTTAGGGAATCTTTTCATTCATACAGTGCTGCACAGGTGCAAAAATGACCCAAATTCTGTGAGTTTACAATACTTATGCAGAGTTATTACTGTGAAAGCAACGTTGTCAAAACTTCAGGAGTTAAATTCAAAGAAAGTCCGCATTTATTTCAGGGTTTTGTCTAGCACAATAGCCCAATTTTACTTGTTGTGGATAATGCCATTGGAGAACCTATCAACATCATAAAATTTGCTTTAAACTGAATTATAATCTCTTATATAAACGCCCAAAGCTTTCTGGGCTATGTCACTTGCCTCAGAATGAAAACCATTCCATTTTCCATAAATGGTTCACTGGGGTCAAATTTCATCATAATGACTGTATTTTGTGCCACTTCTTAGGAAGTTGTGCTACAACATTCTTGCTGACCTCTGCTTTTGCATTATGTTGAAATAGGTGAAAAGAACAGTAGATGCAGGCCCCAAGTTTAAGTAATGTCACAAAACCTCAAAAAATGATTTGTTATAGGCCATATGTTTATCTACCTTTCCAAGTAAGAGCCCTCCAGTAGATACGAAGCTCATCAACCACCTATTGTGCTCTGTTTAGTCCACCAAAGCACTTATATATTTATAGGGAAAGGCTGTTCTAGGAAATCACGCATCATTTATATTATCTGTTGTCAAGATAGCATATCATCTTCTAATGCTCTATTAGTACTGCAGCATGGCAAAGATAAGAAACTGAGAAATCATTCATCTACTGCAGAAATGCTTAATCAAGATGATGTCACTCATTGTTTCCTCACTTCCATCTTTAATTCATCAACTGATTTTTAGCTTTCAGTTTTATGAGTACTGAAATCATATCCCCAGTTAAATTCTGAATACAAGATTTCATACACTTTCCTTAATTTTGAAAAAGTGAACTTTGGAAACTGCAGTTTAAAACCGTAACAACACTGAGGCTGCAATTCCAGTCACACTCTTCTCTTATACTTGCCATCTTTTGTGGCTAGAATGGGACTAACTTTTGGAATTAATAGCTGTGTAACCCTGGCTAAGACTAAGCTACAAAGTTTTATTTCTTAAGTTGGTAGACTGGAAGGGGTACTGGTCTTTTACATTAGGGCATGAATCAATTTCTTTCATATCTATATTTTAAAGTTCAGATGTACATTATTTTTCCTAAGGAATATTTATATGCAATGTCCCAAAGTGAATGAAAATTTGATATCTCTATTGAAGATGGGCTAAAGATGGACTGATTGCTCATTGCATTGATACCCTGTAGGAGTCTACCTTCCATTTCACATGGCACTTCTGCAACCATGAGATCTGCTGCTGACTTTGCATGCCCAAAGGCATCCAAATGCAGGTTCTTTTCCTGTGTTATAGAGAATGAGGTATCCTTGCAGTACCCTCTTGCAATATGTGAACCTGTGTGGAATATGCACATAGTTCTGCTCCCTCTATTGAAGGGAATGGTGAAGGACTTGCTTCTCTGTCTTCCCAGAATGATCCATAAGTGATGCATATAAGGGAAATGCTTCCTACTAGAATGTCAGGGGTGGGTGAATCTTTTCATCCATTTTCTACAACATTTCATGCTGTCAGTACATATTGAATGTCCCAGTGAATTAAGTGAATCTTACTTCTACATAGACATGCATAGGATTGTGCTGTTACTGTACTTTCCACTGAGTAAATATATTCCACTGACTCATAAATATATTTATACTATAAATATACAGTAAAATGCATAACTAGAAATGGTCTGGAGCAACTATCCTTGCTTTGGATGGAAAGGCCTCACTCAATCAAACACCTACCAGGGTGGTGTAGTGGTTTCAGAAGTGGACTTAGACCTGGAAGATCCAAGTTCAAATCCCCCCTCAGCCACAAAGCTTCCTGGGTGATCTTGGGCCAGTCAATTCTCTCAGCCTCATCTACCTCACAGGGTTGCTGTGAGGACAAAAGGAGGGAAGCAGCTGCGTACACCAGTATAAAAATGTGAAAAATAAATACATGAAAACAGAACATACTCAAGAACAGAAAAGCACGGAAGAAACAACTTGAGCACAAAAACAAGTGAAAGACAGGTAGTGATATGAAGCAGGCAAATGTCTGAACAAGTATTTTACAAAGAAAAAAATTCCCAACAAATAAAAATCTGGGGAAAGCATATTCATGACCCATAGCTGAAAAAGAAGCAGCGGAAAATTCAGCAAAGGAGCGAGGGGACTGTCTTTCCATGCCCTCAACAGGCGAGGTGATTGCCATCTTCCTCCTCCTCCTGTTAAAACTCCTTCAGACACTTCAGGAGTGAGATGGGAGCTCTTCAGAGAGCCCCATAAGGCCTCTCCTGTCACCATTACTGGCTCCTAGCTTTTCTCTCTTCCACTTCCTTGATGCATTTGAGTCTGAGCTTTTCAAAAGCTTGCCTCAAGGGCATATGTCTGACAGGACTGCAGTCTTGGTGGGCATCAAACACCCAGGTCCCAGCAATACTATGACTGAATGCCAGCCATAGTTACACCTACCTTGACATGTTATTTGTACTGTGACTCCTCCCCAGAGCTTTTTTTCTAATGGAACGCGGGGGGACGGAGTTCCGGCACCTTTTTGCAGGGGCCCCTCCCCTTTGGAGGCATTCCAGGAGGGGGGGAGCAAAACAGAGGCATTTGCTGGGTGGGTGCTGGGGGGTGCAGGGTGGGCGGGTGCCTGGCCCCTGCCTGACGGCACAACGACCCCCTCCTGCCCCATCTCCAAGCTCTGGCCTGAGCCCAGCCTCCCTCCCCTCCCCCCGCGCTCTGCTTCCCAGCGCAGCATCCAAGCCTGTGGAGGGCACAGGGGGACACGCGCCGACGCTGAGGAGGAGGACGGACAGCCAGCCAGCCAGCGAGACGGGCTGCGGCACCCATGGAATGCCCAGGTACTGGCTTGGCGGAGGAGGAGGGGAAGGAAGCTGGATGGTGCAGCCCCGTGCCAATCTGCAGCACGAGCCTAGGTATGTCTACTCAGAAGTATGTCTCATTGTGCTCAATGGGGCTTGCTCCTGGGAAAGGGTGCATAGCCTTGCAGCCTGAGAGCCCAAGCATGTCTACTCAGAAGTAAGTTCAATTGTGTTCAATGGGGCTTACTCCCGGGAATGTTTCATAGCCTTGCAGCCTGAGTAGACAGGCAGAGGAAGGGCTCTGAGGCTGCAGTCCTCTCCACACTTTCCTGGGAGTAAGCTCCATTGACTAGAACGAGACTTACTTCAGAGTAGACATACCTAGGATTGGTCTGTTAATCCTGGCAGAGATATATATCTGCACCCGTTTTCACATGCTAAGGGCAGGTGAAAAGGGATTCTATGTGTGTACAACGTGCTGTCCAGCCTTGCCAGAGATCCTCCTCATCCTTCCCCCACAAGCATGCCCTCTGCCAGCCAGCGTTTCCAGCTCCTCTCCAGCAATGCACAGCAGCTGCTCAGGGCAGCAGAGAACATACAATTGCATGCCAAGCGCCTTCCCAAAGACACAGAGTATTCTGATACCTGAATTAAACCATATTTAATAGCTTGTTTGCAAACATAGCTGTTTCTATGTGCACCTAAGGACCCCTCTCGTGTAAGAATTCCTTTTTTGTTCTTACTCCCACAGTTACTTAGAGTAATTTTATTACATGGAACTCATGTAAGCCATTTTTCGGAATCCATTCACTGCTTCCTCTCCTTGAAGTAGTGCCACACTACATACTACATGCTACAAGTGCACCTGTACGGTATTTTTCCCCATGTGTAGAAAAAGTAGCTAGGGGGAAGGGGATGTGGAGATTGACAGCCCAATCCTATGCATGTCTACTCAGAAGTAAGTTCATCTTTAGGGGGGAAGCACATAAAAATATTTTATTTCTCCAATAAAAAATAGTTTATAAACAAACAAACAAACAAATAAATAAAAGATTAACAAGTTGTGAGTTCCTGCACCTTTTTATTTACAAAAAAAGCACTGCTCCTCCCAGCTAGGTAGGTGTACTTGCTCCCCACTCTTGAATAAGCTACCTCTTCACAAAATTATCTTGGAATGTACACATGCACGCACACGCATTAATTAAGTTAGAAGGCTTTTCACAATCCACTTCTGAAGGCATATTGCAGGACATAAGACTCACTCAGCTAAGGGGAACTGAGGTTTCTTCATCCAAACTGAAGATCACAGCCTGTGCCTAAGGCACTAATAAAAACATTCATGCATAACCTTGCCACCTGCTCCACATTGAACTAAGCTTATAAATAAAATATAGTTAAGCATATATGAGACAGCAAAAATCTTTGAACACTGAAGGGTACATGCATGCAGGCATCAAGCCATGAATACATTAAGAAGCAATGAGAAAGACGCAGTGAGAAAGAATATATTAAGAAGCAACGAGAAAGGTCTCTTGACCAAAAGGGTGATAATTCTAGAAGAGAGATCTGGCAGCATTTTTCCTTCCTAAGTACAGTACTGAAATCAGGAGTACGTAAATCATGATGGCATCATTTCATGTGCACCCCACAATGAACACACTACACAGTTCACCTGGCATATAAACTTGACCACTTTACTGAAAAATCAGTCATGTGTTTGAGCAACCCTGCAGTGGACCATGCCTCACAACTTCTCCCCACTTTAGTGCAGGCGCCTAACCTAGAGGAGATAGCAAAACACCATTTATTCCCCTTTTAGGTGTCCTCACCCTGACTCAAAGCTGTAGACCATCAATTTTCAGACCAAACTTCTCTATGCCAACCCTAAAGAGTCGAGGTAGCTAGACTGCAGTGCTTCGCCCAAGCCACAAAGCCTCTGAGGTTGACTTTGCAATCCAAACCCAAGGGCTCCCCAGCTAACTTCATTGAGCCAGACAGCCTCCAGGGATCAGTACGGGCTCACCCACTGACTTCTGCTTACCTGAGGGTGCATGCCAAAAACAAAACACCTTGGATGCCACTCTGCAAGGTAGCCAAGACAATATCAGTGACAAAAGAAAGATAAATGAACACTATGAAACAGAATGGGATGCGAATGGACAATGGATGGAGAGGTATTAACATACCCGCCAGATTAAACCCCCACCCAAAGTTGTATTCATATGCCAAGCTGTATGCATTCTTAACACTTGAAATTGTCAAAATTGCATAGCAACCAATGAGAGAAGGTCCAACAACAACAACAACAGTATTTATATACCACTTTTCAACAAAAAGTTCACAAAGTGGTTTACAGAGAAAATCAAATATCTAATGGCTCCCTGTCCCAAAAGGGCTCACAATCTAAAAAGATGCAAAGGAATACCAGCAGACAGCCACTAGAACAGACAGTGCTGGGGTGAGGTGGGCCAGTTACTCTCCCCCTGCTAAATAAAAGAGGAGCACCCACTTGAAAAAGTGCCTCTTACCCAGTTAGCAGGGGTTCCACTGCTCAGTGTGAAGATGGAATGAGGGGATAATGAAGCACTCCTTCCTCATGTTGGGTTTAAAGTTTAACAACACAATCCTTTAAGCCTCTTGTGCAGACAGATCAATGAGGTTCATGTCCACAGCAGGCTGGTGGGAGGCTGTTGCAGACTTGGAGTGCAGGGCACCCCAAATCTGCCATGCCCCACCGCTGATGCAAGCAACATCCTCCTGCTTTGTGGCTGAGCCAGCTCTGCACCCATGGCTGGGGACTGAGAGCTGCTCCAATAACCTATATAAGAATATCAGGGCCCTTCAGTGTCTAAGACTGAAGTGAATAAAAAAGCCATTATGCACGCACCTTTGACATTGCAAAACTGCAATTGGCTTTTAACTGTAGCCAAACTTTAGGGACATAAGAGATTCATGAAACATACAGCACTCAAATCAACTTTGCATTGCTGTACTGTATGATACACTGAAAGGTTACCTTACACTGGGGATGAAAACTGGTGACATACAGGGTTGGACCTGGTACCAAGGCAATTTAACCTGGCCTAAAATGCCCCTACCAAATGTTAATCAAAGTGTGGTGAATGGTGCCCACACCATGGTGAAAAAGTTGTGAAAGCAGCAAAGATTCCATACTTTAACGCCACAGCCCTTTTTGCTTTTTGTATGACAACCTCCCTGCCATGCATAAGCACATGTGCTCTATTAACAAGAACCATTGTAATATATTGACCAAGAGTCTGAGTTAGAAAACAGAGAGTCCTCCGTTCAAATCTTTCCTCTTACATGAACTCGGTAGATGACCTTAGTCAATCTAATAACACCACAACAAAAATAACCTTTGAGTTTCCCAGGATCTTAACTATATCCTGAATTGCAGAATATAGCCAGCCTAGCATACTTGCTTAGGTGGTGATTAAGCATAGTATAATAATAATAATAATAATAATAATAATAATAATAATAATAATAATAATAATAATGAAAATAAAATTATGATTACAACAAATTAAAGCAAGCAAAGTGATCAGTGCCATAAAGTTATATAAATATATATTAGCCCTATTACACACAACTATGAAAGCCCTGACTGCAACATGACACAAATTCTATTATGGAAACAGAATTCACAAGTGGTGGTCAGTTTCTTTTTCCAAATTTGTATCCTAACTTCCTATGACACCTCAAGACAGCTAACAATAAAAAATAAAATAATCCCCTCCCTAATAATCAACAAGCACAACTAAAATCATAGATTAAAAAAAAGCAGGCAACAATAAAAACAAGTCCCCATTATTGGTTGTGTTTCAAAATATATTACTAGTCCTTGGTTTACTCTCTGGATAATCAAACACACCCTGAGAATACATAAATTGGCAGTTCTTGACTTACAGCTCCTTGACTTTGGAGCACAAGTAACTTCTATGCTACACAGAGAGAGGTTTGGACAGGGTTATGGAAGGCATGCAAGGATTGCCACTTCCCTACAACTGCCCCCTCCCACTGCTACTGAATGTACCTATATGCTTGAATTGGTGGGGCAATCAGGAAAGACTTTTCTGAATGCATGTGCTTCATTGTTTGAGTCCAAATGCCATGTTCAATCAAAGGTATTTGAAAATTATTTCCTAATCCTAATTCAAATTTTACCTAACTCTGCATGTCAAATTTTACCTAACTCTGCAATACCAGCACAGAGTCCTCTGAATCCAATGGGAAAGTTTCAGCATTGGGAGGCCTCCCTGGGGTAAGGGAACATTTGTTCCTTTCCCACAGGGTAGACCCCTGCTGGCCTGGTGGGTCAACTTGGACCTGCACCAGCGATATCACTGGCACAAATCCATGTTGACCCATGAAGGAAGATCAGGCCTGGAAAGAGGGTTAGGATTCAGCAAATACTGCTGCCACTGAATCCACCCCCTTCCTGGGCCACCCTACTCCCCTCACCCATCTCCTTCCTGTTCCATCCCCCCTGCCTCATTCCACTATGAGAGAGAGAGAGAGAGAGAGAGAGAGAGAGAGAGAACGACTGCACTTCTGGAATATCAATCTCAGATAAAAGATGAATCTCATCAGAAGCTGAAGTACTGCTGGTTTTAAAAAAGAATAAAAGTGAAAAAGTAAAAAGCTGTGATTATGTGACCTACGGTGATATTTTGCTACGTTTTTGCCCAGGCTGAATGAATTTTTACAAAGCTGAAACAAAGACTGGAATAATGTTGAGAGGCTTTCATATTAGAGTGTTTAAAAAAAAATCTGCACTGTCATAACCCCTACAAATGAGTACATTCACTTACATTTTACCATTGGCATAATTAAAAAAAAGTCTCTGGGAAGGGGCATTCTCATTACAATAAAGGACCACTTCAGACCCAATTGAAATGAAAAGAAAGCGCATAGCTTACATCTCAATACCAAGTGGTAATTCCTAGAGAAGCATAAAATGCCAAATGTGTAACAATTATGTTTTATAACTCTGTGTTCAAAGGACTTAATAGTATTTTATTGCACAGAGAGGCTTCAGCTCAAGCAGACCTATTTTACTGGAGTGCTCCCAGCCTTATGTTGTTGAAGCACTTTATCAACTTTCTTTCTTATTATCATCAGCAAGAGAAAGACATGATTAATTTTTGAACACATCAAAACAATACTAAAAATCTGGCAGTGACTAATTTTGCTAAGCAGATGTCGTGAGCCGTTCCCCACACTGATAAATGTCCTCAGGAATATCATGTGCACAAGATATCCTGATATTAGCCCCTCCGAGCCCAGCCTTGTGATAACTATCACCACGTTTAATATGATCATAGTGTCTATTCTCAGCAATGACAGATATGACCATCTTCTAAAAGGCATCCATTAAGAAATTGGGGAGAAGGGGAGGAGTGGGGGAAATGTTTAAAAGAATACTACTCGTATTTATTGTCACCCAAAGTTGGTCACCCAAGAAATCACAAAAATTTTGACAATACACTCATTGCCTCTTGTCTTTAAGATTTTCAAAAATAATATGAACAACTGAAGGAGATTTTGACTATTTCCTACTAAATCAATGTATAATGTGATTTGAGATTCTTTTGACACTGTACAAGACCATGGCAGATGAAAATGAAAGCCTAGATATACCAAAAGGTCTATATTTTTTGAGATCAAACATAGCACATTACATGGCATGGGTCATCTTTTAGCAACGTGCTCCTTCTTCTGTTGACACATATGCTAATAGGGCACAAACAAGCGTATCCCCTACAGCAGTGGTTCTCAGACTTTCAGAGTCGGGACCCACTTTTTAGAATGAGAATCTGTCAGGACCCATTGGAAGTGACATTATCAAGCAGGAAATTTTTTTAACAATCCTAGGCTGGAATCCTACCCACACTTACCCAGGAGTGACTATCATTGTTAAAAGCATATACATAGTAGCCTGTTAAAAGTACAGATCTGTAACATTTCCCCAAATGCAGTCACATACCAGACAAATATATTAAAAATAAAATATTGAAATGAATGGAGACCCACCTGAAATTGGCTCGCGACCCACCCAGTGGGTCCTGACCCACAGTTTGAGAAACACTGCCCTACAGTATCACCTGAAAGCATGAAGTCACCTTTTAGATGTGGTTATAGCAAAGGCAGAGTATATATCTTTGCTTTTTAACACCATGGTCTCCAAAGTGGAGACTGCTGAGCGCCCGCAAAGGTTTCATCGGTGTGGGTAGCACTTACCGTTCCATGAGAGAGCCTTGACAAAGCACCTACGTTCACCCCCAATCACTGTCGCTTCTAGCCACTTCTGACTTCTGATGCCCCAGCAGGCTTTGGACCCAAATTTCTGGACAGAAGCGGTTGGATGCAACGACA
The DNA here is from genome assembly GCF_035046505.1 of Tiliqua scincoides. Taxonomy (NCBI): domain Eukaryota; kingdom Metazoa; phylum Chordata; class Lepidosauria; order Squamata; family Scincidae; genus Tiliqua; species Tiliqua scincoides. Next base: position 198,736,195 of record NC_089822.1, read on the forward strand.
ATTGGGGGCTAACGGAGGCACTTTGTCAAAGCTCCCCCACAGAACAGTAAGCACTGGTCACATGGGAGGGCTTTTGAAGGGCACCAGCTCTGGCCGCCAGCTGCAGTCTGGAGGGCCTTGCTTTAAAAGAGAGATTGAGGCTACAATCCTGTACACATTTTCCTTGGAGTAAGCCCCATTGGACAACAATGGGACCAACTTTTGAGGAGACATGCATAGGATTTTGCTGTGAATTATCGTGCTGTGGTACTTAAAAGATGTTAGTGTCTAAAGGAATTTAAACACAGTAAGCAAAATGATTGACTTTTAAAACAGAAAAAAGACTGTTATTGCCTTAATAAAAAAAAAATCAATGGAAGCAAAATGAAGACAAGAGATTTTGTCTGAGTTGCTGTTAATACTGTTGAAGAACTATGGATATTAGAAGGTCAACAAATAACTTAGACCAAGTGTTATGAAATGAGTGATTTGGCTTTGAATTGTATTGAATGCAAATTGTTCACTGCCTATTAAACCAGGTAATTTTTACCCATGGTGCCTCAATTACTGTTCCATAAGCAATAATGCAGTTGTAAGAGCTGGTAGTTCGATTAGTAGCCCTCTGAGAAGCTGGGCTGGGGCAGCTGACTTTACAATGATGAATCACTAAGATTGGTCTCCAAGTGGTCCCCTTCCTTTCCTTCGTGGGAGCTCTTCTAAAAGTAACATTACCACATTCATTTGATCAAAATGGGCCAGTTTCAAGTGTCATCTGTTAAGCACAGATTGTGAAGTGCTATGTTTTTAAGGAATGAATTATGGCAATTGCCTTGCATTGTTTCCTGCACACTCTATTAAATGACATCATCATGATAAGAATGAAGCTCTTTTTACTGCTCAGTTTGAGTGTGGTGAGAGAATTATGCAATGGTCATATTTCATCTGGAAAAGCAAATCATACTATATATCTTTGAAATCTCAAGCTTAATAAGCAATGAAGCTGTACGTTGCTGTCATAAAGCACCAATATTACGCATTTAGAATTTTGAGACCTAAATTTGTTTTCAAACTAAAAATTGGCTTGCAGTACTTTGTGACACTAGATCTGGCACACTCACTCAAAGCCCAAGGAGCAACTTTAAGTCAAGGAATGATGCCAAGAGCTAAAACATTTGAGAACAGCTATACCTGTGGGGGGGGGGGGGGGGTTTGGTGTTTTTCTTTTTTTCTTTTTTTTGCAATAGGCCATGTTGATGATGAATCTGTTACAAGGATGGAAAAATCCAGCCTGGTGGAGCTCTTCCATCCTACTAGCTCTCTCTTGTACCAGTTTCTTTCCTCCCCATTTTCTAAAATATGTGCTTTTTCTGTATAATAAAAGTTGTAGGAGGGGAGAAAGGAGGAAAAATGGCCACCAAGACATCTGGTTAAAGTTTTCAGCTTTTTGCAGTGAGGGCTTCTGACCATGCCTGGACTTCCCAGCCCTTGAAACTGTAGTATTTCATCATTTGGTCAACAAGGCAGGAATAATAAATAAAAATCACAGTTTCCAGAGATGTCAAAGCAGACGCTGCACATGATCAAAACTAAGGCTGAGCTGAAAGTTCTCAACTGTGCTTTTTCAATTCAAAGAGGAGAATTTGGGGTGTGGATATACAAGTTTCACAAATGCCCCATTGGCTCAGATATTTTTTACTCTTTCCCACCAACTCTTTGTGGCTCTGGTGGCAGTAGTGAACATGCTCCCTGCTTCTACTGAGTTATTTTTCTTCTCTCTCCCCTCCCCCCCGCCAGATATGAGAGTGAGGACAGGAGGTTTTCCCCCTTTGGTTTCAAATGTTATTTTATCTACCAATCTCACTGGTTATACAGCACAGTCATGAACACAATTCAGACCATGGCAACGCTCCTTGGCTGAGAACAGCTAAACAAGGCAAACAGTACAATCCTATGTGTGTCTACTCAGAAGTAAGTCTCATTGCGTTCAATGGGGCTTGTTCTCCGGAAAGTGTGTATAGGATTGCTGCCTAATTTAAATTTCCTCTTGCATTGTTGCAGCTGCTGAAAACAATTAGAGAGATTATGCAGGCTAAATGTAGTAAGTGCAAGCAGCAACAAACAGTGAAGAAACTCCTTGAGAGTTGTTTCCTATATACCACTAAGTGAATCGACTGGATTGAGATTTATATGTAATCATGTAAACGATAGGTGAAAGGCTCAATATAAAGCCAAAACTATCTTTCTTTAATATGCTACCGAGCAATAATCTCTGATGGTATATATGTTCTATATATAGACCAATTGTCATATTAGATTCTTGTGCGCACTCCCTGTAGGAACAAAGAGAAAACCACGTTAGAAGCCCAGCGTGATCAAGAGATACCAAGTGATCTGGCATCTACCTATATGTTTATCATTAAACTTCACATTTTTCAGAGACACTAAAACAATCTGATTACAGCTGGAATAATTAATCAGAGCATTAGTCTCAGATTAAGTGTGTGCAAAAATATATTTACTGTTGTAAACAACACACCCAGGCCTCTAGAATAAGGAAATGTTATTTTGTGTTTCAAACAATAACTAATCTTTTCTATTTTGTTCAGAAAAATTGCTATCTTCATTAAACAGCCCCCCCCCCAACAGTATATTGAGCTACAAGCCACCACAACAGTTACCTGACACTGATCAATTAATGAGTTAAAGGCAAGACTAAACTGAACTTGGCTGATGTATCTCCAAACCTATGGGGATTTAAGTCACTTTAAGCTAAGTATCTCAGGTACTGTTTTTGGTACACAGTATCACAGCAGGATGGGAATTAATGCCCAAAAAGCAAGAATCTTTAAAAATGGGATGCTTATCGGAGATATCTATTTCTTTGTAACAATCACAGCCCAATCTTAACCCTCACTGGAACAGGCTGGCCAGGTGGCCTGCCTGGAGTACAGCATGGAACTGGGGCTGGCTGCGGTGCAATTCGGAGTAAGGGGAATTAATTCCCCTTGCCCCATGTCATATGGCAGCTGCCCCAATGGAGCTACTCAGGAGGTGGCTAGGATCTGGCCTAAGTGCCGGATCCTCTCCCCTCCTAGGGCCAGTTCATTCACTGGATTGCCCCTTGCCCGCTCTTCCCCCCACCCAGGACATCCCTGTTCCACCCTACCCAAACCCCTGCAATGGCCTAGGGAGGCTAGCACAAACCTACCTCTTCCCAGCGGTGCAGAGGCCGGATTCGGCCTCTGCAGGCTGGCACGTTTCCTTGCACTGGCCCAGCCAACTCACAAATAAAAGCTTCTTCAAATATGTTAGAAGCAGGAAACCCGCCAGAGAAGCGGTTGGCCCTCTGGATGGTGAGGGAGGGAAAGGGGAGATAAAAGGAGACTTAGAGATGGCAGAGAAATTAAATGAGTTCTTTGCATCTGTCTTCACGGCAGAAGACCTCGGGCAGATACCGCTGCCCGAACGGCCCCTTCTGACCGAGGAGTTAAGTCAGATAGAGGTTAAAAGAGAAGATGTTTCAGACCTCATTGATAAATTAAAGATCAATAAGTCACCGGGCCCTGATGGCATACACCCAAGGGTTATTAAGGAATTGAAGAATGAAGTTGCAGATCTCTTGACTAAGGTATGCAACTTGTCCCTCAAAACGGCCACAGTGCCAGAAGATTGGAGGATAGCAAATGTCACGCCTATTTTTAAAAAGGGAAAGAGGGGGGACCCGGGAAACTATAGGCCGGTCAGCCTAACATCTATACCGGGTAAGATGGTGGAATGCCTCATCAAAGATAGGATCTCAAAACACATAGACGAACAGGCCTTGCTGAGGGAGAGTCAGCATGGCTTCTGTAAGGGTAAGTCTTGCCTCACAAACCTTATAGAATTCTTTGAAAAGGTCAACAGGCATGTGGATGCGGGAGAACCCGTGGACATTATATATCTGGACTTTCAGAAGGCGTTTGACACGGTCCCTCACCAAAGGTTACTGAAAAAACTCCACAGTCAGGGAATTAGAGGACAGGTCCTCTCCTGGATTGAGAACTGGTTGGAGGCCAGGAAGCAGAGAGTGGGTGTCAATGGGCAATTTTCACAATGGAGAGAGGTGAAAAGCGGTGTGCCCCAAGGATCTGTCCTGGGACCGGTGCTTTTCAACCTCTTCATAAATGACCTGGAGACAGGGTTGAGCAGTGAAGTGGCTAAGTTTGCAGATGACACCAAACTTTTCCGAGTGGTAAAGACCAGAAGTGATTGTGAGGAGCTCCAGAAGGATCTCTCCAGACTGGCAGAATGGGCAGCAAAATGGCAGATGCGCTTCAATGTCAGTAAGTGTAAAGTCATGCACATTGGGGCAAAAAATCAAAACTTCACATATAGGCTGATGGGTTCTGAGCTGTCTGTGACAGATCAGGAGAGAGATCTTGGGGTGGTGGTGGACAGGTCGATGAAAGTGTCGACACAATGTGCGGCAGCAGTGAAGAAGGCCAATTCTATGCTTGGGATCATTAGGAAGGGTATTGAGAACAAAACGGTTAGTATTATAATGCCGTTGTACAAATCTATGGTAAGGCCACACCTGGAGTATTGTGTCCAGTTCTGGTCGCCGCATCTCAAAAAAGACATAGTGGAAATGGAAAAGGTGCAAAAGAGAGCGACTAAGATGATTACGGGGCTGGGGCACCTTCCTTATGAGGAAAGGCTACGGCGTTTGGGCCTCTTCAGCCTAGAAAAGAGACGCCTGAGGGGGGACATGATTGAGACATACAAAATTATGCAGGGGATGGACAGAGTGGATAGGGAGATGCTCTTTACACTCTCACATAATACCAGAACCAGGGGACATCCACTAAAATTGAGTGTTGGGCGGGTTAGGACAGACAAAAGAAAATATTTCTTTACTCAGCGCGTGGTCGGTCTGTGGAACTCCTTGCCACAGGATGTGGTGCTGGCGTCTAGCCTAGACGCCTTTAAAAGGGGATTGGACAAGTTTCTGGAGGAAAAATCCATTATGGGGTACAAGCCATGATGTGTATGCGCAACCTCCTGATTTTAGGAATGGGTTAAGTCAGAATGCCAGATGTAGGGGAGAGCACCAGGATGAGGTCTCTTGTTATCTGGTGTGCTCCCTGGGGCATTTGGTGGGCCGCTGTGAGATACAGGAAGCTGGACTAGATGGGCCTATGGCCTGATCCAGTGGGGCTGTTCTTATGTTCTTATGTTCTTAAGTTGTCGTAGATGCGCCTTTTGGCATGTTTGTGACAGTACTGGGCCAGCACAAGGGACTTGCACAGGTCCAGAGAGCACTCAGGATTGCGATCTAAAGAGCTCTGGATGTAGACCATGAGAAAAGAAAGAATAATATCATGGTCTAAAGGGATTTTTTAAAAATTTGATTATACAGGCCTTTGAATCAGCTATGTAAGCTTTTTTACCACCTCTTTCCAACATAAAAAGAAACTTAAACTTACTTTGCCTAACTTTATTCACAACTCCCATATCAAAAGATCTGTATCTCTCAATCTTCCCATTAGACAAACTAAAACACCAGATCAAAGCAACCACTGATAAACATCACAAAAAGCCACTTGAAAGATAGTTTATTTTATTCATAATGCAATGAACATAATACACGCTATACCAGAGGACTTGAACAGGTGGGTCAAAATCCAGAAGCGGACCGCAAGCCAGCCTCAGGTGGGTTGCGGAAGTGCTGTTTCCGGAAGCGCTTGCTTCCAGAAGTGCTGCTGCCACTATTTTGTCTGGAGGCACAGTCCTGTTCCATTTGAACAGTACCCAGGGATAGGAATCCTAGATAGGACCCTAGACATTTTGATTTTCATGTGGTTGCTTTGGTAAAGCTCCCCACCATCTTTAATGGGCCCCCTCAGTCACTCATATACTCTCTCACAGCACTCCTTCAGCCCAGGTCTGCTTCCTCTTTCTCTTCCTTCATCTTTTGTAACTGATTGCCCACTGAGCTATGCCACTCTTTGCCTCTTCACTCCTTTTTGGAAGGAAAGAAGGGGCAGAGGACACATTGGCCACCTAATGAGAAATGAACAGGACAAGGAGGACAAATTATGGCAGTCTAGCAGTTGACTTGCTCACCGACTGGTCAATCAGCATGCTTCCCATATCATGCCATAACAGGTGCAGCATGAGTGCTTGCTACCACTGTGGATGCTCATGAGTTATCTGTTGCTGCCAATGAGGCAGGTGTCAGCACTGTCCTTGCATGCATCCATCTGACAGGACAGAGTAGATGTGGTATAACAGAAGCATTTGCCAAGGAACTGATATGAAGGAATGGGGTGGTAGGTGCATGGGCTTTTAAAAGCAGGGTCCATGTTGGAGGTTGGAGTTGGAGATGGATTTCAGCTCTTGACAAGTTGAAGACCACTGTATTAGACTATTCAAGAGTGGTTTAAGGAGCCAACAAATGTGGATGCTCCTGATAGCATCCATCTACTCAACTAATTGTTGCTTCTCAACCAATTTTATCCTGATGGGTACCAGTTTAATGCTTGGCAGACATCTAGAACTGTCATCTAGTGTTCTTCAGCCTGCGAGTCACCATCCCAATGGGGTTATAAAGCCTCATTTGGAGGGTCGTGGCAACTTTTGAAAGCCTGTGCAAGAGAGGGCTCAGATCCAATCTAATTATGGTACTGTCATATTAAACTGAGTTCTTGATATAATTCTGCGCAGTCTCTTCTTGCTATCTTGCCCCGCAGATCCTAATCAGGTTGCTACCTAGCAGGGTTGTTGTGAAAACACAAGACGTAGGGGGAAATGGGGCAGGCGGGGTGGGAGGTGGATTGATCGGGTCCCAGGAGGGGGTTTGGGATTGGTGGTGAGTCCCCAATCTCATAGTTTTTAAATTTATTGATTTGGGGTTGTGGCATGAAAAAGATTGAAGGCCATTGACCTATAGATTCCATTTATTCCTCCATATCACTGTTCAGCTATGGCTCTGTATTGATATTTGCAGAGAATTAAAACTATCAATGCAATACCTAAATTGCTTGTTGCCCACCCATAGACATTCTAAAACAAAAGGAGTGTAATTAGAATAGATTGTGCAGCATGCATCTGGCTCCAGCTTGTATTTGTTGCTCTGCTTTATTTATGATAAATCACTAAGCATGAGTGCTTCAGTGGAAGGGAGATGTTGTGCTTCATGTCTCCAAAGAGCAACAGAGCACCATCACGTGACTGGGGTCTGAATTTCAATTCTAGCCAGCGCACAGTTGAGCTGAATCGTATTTGGCACAATGCAGAGTACAAGTGAGCCACTAAATGGCTGATTTACTAAATTATTATTGGATGAGCCTTTGCAGTTCTGAGGGAAAGTGCATCTCTTCATGGTGTGTTCAAATTGTTCTGTGTTTAAATATTCAGCATGAGGCTAATGTGAACTGATGAAGTGAGACTACAAACATTCACTTTCAATATAGGCAGAGAGACAGAGATGCAACATATCATGTGGCCTGCGGAGGTGAAAATGATTTATATTTAAGGATGTTGCTGCCTACTTCCATTACTTTAAGGTGCTCTTAATTAGCCTGGTGTTTGAATGAGTAATTCAGGACACAGCAGAGAGGGAGACAGGCACACACACACACAGCCCACCAGGTTTGCTGTTTACTGAGGCTGCAGAATTCCAACAAGGGCATCTGCTACAAAGCCCAGTGTTACCACAAAGTGTTCTGCTGGCATCATTCAACATCTTGGGCAAAAAAAGGCTTACCTTCTGACAACATTCAAAGCAGCAGTCAACAAATATGTTTGCAGTGTAATGCTGGTTTGTAATTATATGACTTCTGCGAGGAAAAAAAAAAGATAATTTCTTTACTGCCACCTGCTGGAGCTGGCAATAACCCTTTGTCATACTAAAAGAACAAGCATCCTCACTTTAGAGGACAGTTACGGCAAGCATTTAAAAACTGTGATCCAAGATACTTACAGTAGATTAGAATTTTTTTATTGGTACTGTGTTGCCATAACAACATAAAGGCAGCAGATGACTTAAGCTAAGCTTGCAAAGCAAAAGGCTGCTCATCTGGCAGTTAAAATGAATACAGTTCACTTCACAAGTTCCCCATATGGACCCTTAGTGTATGGTAATGAGGATACCATATGGTGAGAAAAGAAATGCACAGAGAACAATTGTGCTCCACTGGATGAATGAACTGGGTAGGAAGTTATGAGAAAACACAGGAGAGAGATTTGTCTGTGTGCTCTCTAGCTCAAGGGTTCTTTCAGAAGGGGGATTCCTCTAGTCTTTCCTTAATCCACTTCTTAATGCGCACATGTAGGGATGTGACAAAGAAGCATATTGAACATTTTGCAACATAATTCATCATAAACTGTCAGCTGTGTTTACAAATCAGCCCAGGATGATCTTCTATATCTGTAATTCTTAAAAGATAAGAGTGCTAAGTTTTAAGACAAAGTGCAGTGAAATTTAAGCACTCCTGACAAGCAGAAACATTAGTGGTAATCATTTTAGAAATGCTTGCATCTTTTTGCATGCATGTTTGCCTGTAAATAACACTAGAATGTATAAGAGCTTTTCAGAGGCAGATGAAAAAATAGAATAAAGACTATTTATATTTTCTAAAAATATAATTGATTGGAATAAGGAAGAGGCATTTATATATATACATGTACACACACACACACACACCCTGTATAGAAACTTGAACTAACCAGATCCTCAACCTGGTTAGACAGCTCGCTAAAGGCTGTAAAGTCAATTTTGTACTACACATGCTTCATAAAAGATGAATATAAATGCATTAGTTAGACACGGTGAGCTAAATTAGAAGGTCAGGCAGGGCTGGAAGGGCTGAAAAATCACACAACCAATGACTGTAATTACTCTTTTTTTAAGTCTATTAAGTGGTGTTGTTCTATCAAGGCTCAGGGGTATAAGACATGAAGTACAAGATAAAGTAATGTGTATTTATTACTCCCACAGGATCAATTTACTAGATATTTTCAGCTCCATAGAGCAAAATACACAAATGCAGCCTTTGTTGCTTTCCTCAAAACTGTGGTGTATGCGTGTGCACACACACACACACACACACACACACACACAGAGAGAGAGAGAGAGAGAGAGAGAGAGAGAGAGAGAGAGAGAGTATATATGTTGTGCACAAATAGAAATTTAAAAATCACTATTCTCAAATGAATGGTTGGCTCAATCCAGTAGGCTCAGGCTTTTGTTTCTGAGCGTGTTTTGGTTTAGACCTGTAGACCAATTCAAATATTATACCACCCACTGAAAAACACTTCCATACAATAATGTTCACAGGGCTGGCAGTAACCTTTTCATGCCACTTAGGGCATGGTTTGGCTCCATCCTATGGAATGTTTCAATATCAGGGCCACATGTTCCTGGAAGTGGCTGGTGCTGGCATAGAAATGTTCCAAGAAATTGGGCCAAACCATTGTGGTAAGCACTAAGCAAACATTTTGTCTGCCTGCATGGAGCACCAACACCCATCATCATTTTTCACTTGATTCTGCAAGGGTGACAAAGCACTGTCACATTAGCTCTGGTTGTTATTTTTTTTTTTTAATTTCTTTTTGCCTTTAGGGGAACATTGTGAAGGTACATTTTAAGAGCTAAGGGGTCTGTGCCATTCTTGTTATCCTTCATATATTAAAGTTTTGCCATAGATTCTAAACTACACCATCTGGTCTAATCATTTGCTGAGTAAACACTGACCCACTTCGAAAACACACTGGAATGTGTACACAGTTCTGCTGACCTTCAAAAGAAAAGGGCTTCTTGCCAGCAATTTGTATCTGGCTCTGCCCTTCAGCTGTCAGAGTGTCACTGTTTCAGAGTTATCCCAGGTTTTGTACTTTGTGTAATATCAAACACCACCATCCTCTCCATAAAATCCAACTGACTTTTAGGAATTTAATGAGATCATCAATTTGTGAATCAAAGGTTTGAGTGAGTATTTGTCCTTTAACATAAAATACTATTGTATACAATATGTATAGTTGGCAACCTTCAGTCTCGGAAGACTATGGTATCGCGCTCTGAAAGGTGGTTCTGGAACAGCGTCTAGTGTGGCTGAAAAGGCCGATTCGGGAGTGACAATCCCTTCCACACTGGGAGCAAGTGCAAGCAACTGGGAATATGTATATTCATTGATATTTTAATAATTTATATTATTATTTATATTCACTTATATTTATAAAATGTATTTATCTTGCTACAGAAGGTACATCTAGAACTACTGTATTACCTGATGACCTATTCTACAGAGAAGACATTTCCACAGTCACACAGGGATCATGAAAGAAAGTCCTTTCAAATTTAGAAGTGATCACTCCTTCCCCTCACCATTAAGGGTCTGTACAGAAAACAGAACTTGGCATATCTTCATTAATAGTTCCCTTTGAAGCAACAGTGTTTCCACATTTGTTCTTCTTCCCTTACACTTCCAAATCATAGGAATTAGTCAGTACTGGCAGCACAAAACATTCCACCTCCTCCCAAAAAACAAAACAAAACAACAATCCTGATTACTTCTAATGACAAGCAACTAACTATTCAACCCAGGTGCAATCCAAAAGATGAACGTCAAGTCAACTTTGAATCTTTTGCGAAATGAACAACTCTCAAAACCATACTGCCATCTACTATCATTAAGAAAGCGAAAACGTTAACAAAGGAGTCTTGAATGTAAACCTAGGTTTTCTCCTGGACTGCATACTCACATTATCTGTTGTTATGAATGATAAATATCAGTGGTGTCACAACAGGAGAGTGGCTGGTGTGGGCTGCACTGGGTGTCATCCTCAGGAGGGGGTGACACCACACCATCCGAGCCACCATTCAGCAATCTTTGGCCTGCTCCGGGCCCAGCTGCTTCACGCTCTTGCCAACGATTGTGTTTCTGCCGCTTGCCAATGAGAACACAAAGTGACTGGGCCTGAAGTGGGCCAAAGATAGCTGCAGAGGTGGTCCAGAGGCTGGCTTATCACATTAAAAGTAACATGATAGCCTGGAAGGTCAGGGGAAACATCACCCCCGAACTTCCAGAATGCCAAGCTCCTGAAGGTAAGCACTGCACAGCATGAAACCCACTCACCCGCATACACCTCTGATGGATATTCATTCATTAGTGCAGTGGTACTCAAACTTTTCTGGCCAGTGGCTCCCTTGACCCCCATGGCTGTTGGCCATGATTCCCCATCATGTTCCTGAGGGCTGGAAGTGACATCATTGCAGAGGAAGTGGCCAGAAATATTAACTATATTAATATTAATTATATTAATCATATCATTAATTAAATGCAGATCTTAAAAATATATTATTAATACACAACAATATACATGCTTTATAAATGATCAGCTGCTGATCACTGTTGGAGACAGGATGCTGGAGTAGGTAGATTTTGTCTGGTCCAGGAGGACTCATTTTTAAACTTTGTAAGCATACCAATAGAATTGTTTTATCAAATGAACTTTGTGAACAACCAGTCTGACCAACATTACACACACACACACACCGTGGACCCCAATCCAACTAGTCATTTCTCCCATCCTCCTTGGATAGGATTGAACCCTTTATTAATTTAATGAAATTAAACTTTTCCAGCAGCTGGTGGGGAAAACAAAAACAGACCATGAAAATATATCAGAGCTGATAAGGGTTTGGTTAGGAAGCTGATTTGTCTCCTATACTAGGAGATGCACAGCTCAAGCCTATGCATGTCTACTCAGAAGTAAGTCCCATTAGAGTCAATGGGGCTTACTCCCAGGAAAGTGTGGATAGGATTGGGCTGGCAATCACTTCATCAATGGCTGAAAAGTATTCCCTTCAAATAGCAAGATTCATCACTTTAAAAATACAGCCTTTCCTCTTCAGTCAAACAACAAGATTAATAAATCACTTTAAAAACAGTACCCTTTTTCTGCTCCTGGCCAAGTAAAGTGTGTGCTTCTCTCTCTGCCCCCCCCCCCTTTGCCAACTGCATGGAAACAACTTTAAGACCTCTGGTGAATGGTAAAATAGGAAACATTTTATTTGGGAAGGGGGAGGAAAGTGGGAAGGTTTGGAGATGGAAAGGGGGGAGTGGAAGAGGGAGGGGTTGAAAAGAGAGATTTCACTTTGATGAGAAGCGATCCCAGGCTGGGAACTAGGAACCAACCAGACAAGGATCAAGCAGAGCTTTGCAAACAACATGCAGTGAACACAGAAGGCGGCAGCCTCGGAGTGGAGGGAGAAGAGGGTGGGGCAGCAGCAGCTACTCTCGTAGCTGACTGAGAGGGAGAGCTGACGGAGACGCAGAGACCAGAAGACGAGCTCATATTCTGCCCAGGGGTGTGACTGTATTGCTGCGAGAGGACATCCTGAGCCTCCCCTTTCAGTTCCTGGCATCTCCCTAATGAGTCGCGCCGCACAGTTTGAATAACACTGCATTAGTGCCACAAATGCAGAAACTGACAGATGCACGTGTTTGCCATATTTTATCAACAAATCTGAAGCTTCAGACCCAATCTTCAAGTTCATCATGGCATACATAAGAGCCTCGCTGGATCAATCCAAAGGCCCACCTAGTCCAGCTTCCTGTATCTCACAGTGGCCTACCAGATGCCTCAGGGAGCACACAAGACAACAAGAGACCTGCATTCTGGTGCTCTCCCTTGCATCTGGCATTCTGAGGTAGCCTAAAACCAGGAGGTTGCTTGTAGCCTGTGATGGACTTTTCGTCTAGAAATTTGTCCAATCCCCATTCATGATTGCAATACAAGAGAAGAGTATATTCACTTATTTATAGATTCAGTATAACCATGGGGCAATAACTAAATTTCTCTCATTATCAATTGTAATCACTCTAGGCCACACAGAAAATGCTGTCATTGTTTCACTTTACTTCACCACAATGTAGTATTATACTGGGACATTATAAGCATGGCATGTAATAGTTCTCTTACACCTTCAACTCTCAGTGCTATGGTACTGTGATAAGAGTTTGTCATTGGCATATTTGTTGTTGTTATTGTTTTTGGTGTTTCCTTGCATCTTTTTGCCAAAGTAGGGTTAGCATCACTATAGAATTGTCACAGTCCAGATTCCAGATATTCAAAACATCTGTGTAATCAATTGTCATAACGTGTTTCCTATGTGATCTCTCACCTACATTATTTGTTCTCCAAAATAATAGCATTTTTAAATGTATCTAAGTATCTGAAAATACAAACATTTTGGAAGTCCTTCAGACTTCCTGAATCAAACAGTTGGTATCACACCAGTTCTTTACATCTAAAGCAACTCATAGTTGCCTTCAGGACAGAGGGAGGAAAAATAAGAAAGTCTAGGGAAATGTAGATACCTTGAAACTGATGACTGATTCAGACATTACACAGAAGGAGAGGTTGTCATTTACTACTTTTCAGAAGCAAGAGTGATGCTTTGTGCCTCTCAGCTCTCTCTGGTTCTATGTAACAAAAGAACAAGCCCAAAGGTTGCATGGGCACACTATGGCTTTTTTTTTTTAAGGTATTGCTTCTTTGACAAATGTAGTAAACTGCCATGAGTCAGACCACTGATCCATCTAGCCCAGTATTATTATACTGATTGGCAAGAAATATCCAGCGTTTCAAACAGGGATCTTTCCCAGTCTTACTTGGAGAGGTTGGAGATCTCCCAGAAGAAACCTTGGTTCTTCTGCATGTAATATAACTAACTGTACCCTAATTGTCATGGGATGGGGAACCTGGAGTCCTTTCAGATTACCCATATTGGAGCTCAAAAGATGCTTATGACTTTTCTGCCTGAGGCTTTTAGGGATTAATATCTCTCCAGTTTTTCCAGTATTTTTCTCACTTCGGCTCATGAAAAATGTCACATACAAACATGACCTAACTGTGGATCAGCAGCAGCTGCTCAACAGGCGTACATAAGGTGACACAGACACATGCCCAATCTCATGATGGTGAGTTTACTCTTTCCTCTTTATGCCCTTTGCGTAGATGTGTAGGTAAAACATCCTGTGTGAAATGGTCTTAGGAGCAAAGGAAACTGAAACACACCTGAGTATTACAGATATTATTGTGAAGGTGGGCAAAAATCCTATATTCTAACTGCTGACGAAGGTACACCACAAAAGTAAACGTCACAAGGAAAACAAACAGCTTATTAGTGCTTTAAGAAGTCCCTTGACATGACTTCACAGCTGAGAACACTTGAATCAGACCATTTCAATAAATTTGTGAACTCTGCTCCTAAGAACACACTGACAATTAAACAGTTAAGACTGAGTCTGAGTCTGAGTCTCTCTCTGTGTGTGTGTGTGTGTGTGTGTGTGTGTGTGTGTGTGAGAATATGTCCATTGAGTCTATCCCCTGACTTCCATACATTGATCAGATTGTCTACACAAACCCTACATATGTTGAAGCTGTATATAGTCAAGTTCTATCATCACGATTTGTACCCTGTAGAACTACAAGTCACGGATTGTGCGTACAGAGACTACACATGTATCATTTGTATACATGCAGGTTCCATACCTACTGGAAGCTTGGAGGTGGGGGAGTAAACATGATCCCCTCTCAACCCTCTATCCATTGATAATATATGGATGTGTTGTCTGATCAGTGCTATGGCTATTCATGAAATAAAATATTGTTGCAAACTTTGTCATTTGAAACCACACACAGACACACGACTTTTGCTGACCTTTGGCAAGCGTTCAGGGTCACCAGGGTGCCTTGGGATGACTTTTTGTAACCTTTGGAAACCGTAATCAATGGTAGGTTCATTCAGAGCTGAAACAAAAAAAATAATTATTATACAATAAGCAGTAAAGCAAGGTGCTTCCTTGGAGAGCGTAATAAATAGTAACACTTTTGAATATCTGGAAATGATCACAGCAACTATCTCATGTCCTGACTAACAGCCCAATCCTATCCACACTTTCCTGGAAGTAAGCCCCATTGACTCTAATGGGACTTACTTCTGAGTAGACATGCATAGGATTGGTCTGTCAATCAGCACTGACTGTGAGGCTGCAGCTCAACCTTGGGGCTAGATGTGAGGCTTTGGTTGAGTATATGTGTCAAAGTGGCAACAATAGTCAAGTCTTAAAACAGCTTTTAAGAAAGAAACAATTATAATCCTGGTTGGATTGATGACATTCATTCAGTAAGTACTTTGCACCCTGTCTTTCAAGTTTTCTACCGTCATAATAGTGGGAAATTCTTTTCAACTGTGCTTCCTCTTGTGTTTCCAGATTCTATTATGATCCTAGTTCATTTCACGTACATTTTCCTTGTGAAGTATACGATGCGCTTTTAAAAAGGAAAACGGGGAAAAAATCCGATTCTGCACCAATTAAAGCTATCATTGGTTGATCTAAACCTGACAAGGCATGAACCATGTAAAGAAACGGAAGGAGGGTCAAGAAATGACTGTGTGTAGCCAGTAGTCACCCTGTTGAACATTTCTGGCAAATAGCGATCACTTTTGTCAAACAGCTAATAGCGCAGGTATGTGTAGCTTAATGACGGGGATATGTTCTGCAAAATGCATTGTTAGGCACACTCATCATTGTGCAAAAAAGAACTACTGGCAGCCAACTAGCACCCCAGTTTTTGGAAATCCCTTCAAGAATGCCTTGCGGCACCATAACAGACACCTGCCGCGAACCACCTAAAGTTGGACTGCAACCCACAGTTTGGGAACTACAACTCCAATATGGGACCACTGCCGCATTGATCGCTGATTGACATGTTATGCAGCGCATACTTGCTAAATATTCATCAGTACTTGCTTTTTATAGAGGGTTCTGAATAGTGACTTGACCAACTTAGAAAGAAAGAAAACACCTCTCTTTTCTCACGTTAGTTTGCTACCAAACCAGCCCAATACACCTTTGATCAGTTGTTTTAAATTTAAACGTGCAATCTAAATTAAACTCAGGAGTTTATAAACAGGTGGCCATATATACACATTTGAAAATCAACTTTGCTTATTGCTCAAAGCACATGTAAAAGAAATGGGATCATCATAATTATTCTGGTAACATTCTGGATTGACTTTGTATTGGTGAAAAATAAATGGATTTCATTTATGGACAGTTGGAGGCTTTTGCAATTATTTTAAATAAGATACGGGTTGAATAAAATTTGTCTAGCATACATGTACAATAATGTGTTCTTCCATTCCCCAATGTCCTACTATACATTTTTTTTTCCATAGATGTAAAAATTTTTTGTATCAATAAGACTTTTTTTTAAAGTTTTAGACTGAGAAGCAGTCAGTATTTGTGTTCTTGACATCTATCCATACATTAAAAACAAAGTTAACACATGCTGTAGTTAAAATGCATTCCCATTACCCTAAATTTCAAAAGTACTATTGAAAGTACTACTGACTTTAAAAAACTGTATTAAATTCAAATAGGTCCCAAGGCTAATGGAAGCAATTTGTGTACCAACCCAAACTGACTGGCCTACTTTTCAAAATACAGGTATGATAATCTCATGGTTTTAAAAGGACATTTAAATTGAAAGACTGTGAATATAGTACATAATTATACCAATAGCACCCTTTAACTTGTCAGCTTGTAAATCTAAAAGGCTATCAATCATTTCTAAAGAGGAAATAAACCTTAAAATTATTTGATTGACTGTGCTTACTTTTTATGTTTAAAAAAAAGAAGAAAGAGAAAAAATGGATTAAAGTGGCCAGAAATCCATTTGCAAAAGTACATTGTTTTACATAGGTGAGTAAAAAGCCAATAATTACACCTCCAAAAGACATCTAAATCAAAGTAAGCATTTTCCCCTCACTTATGTATTTTAAGTTGCGTGGAACTTCAAGTAACTTTTTTATTAAAATACTTTTCCAAATGCAATGCTTATTGAAGTAGCTAATAGAATAGCATTTTCATTTAAGGTAATATAATCATTTTTGCAAATATGAGATTTAAGCCATTTTCTCCTATCTAAACAGTAAACTTTCAACCTGTCTCTTGTGTGAATTAACTAAAATTACACCCAGGTGTACGAAATCTGTCTACCTATGCTAGCATATGAGTTAAGGCACAATATTTATTATTCTTTCCATTTTATGAATTACTACTTAAACCCTTGAGGAAGAACTTTCTTTCAGATTAGACTTGAATAGAGTCAGCCTTGGAAGTTCTTTATACAGTCTACCTGAAGCTGTAACTCATAACATCCAAGACATTTAATACAAGAAAAATTTAGACTTATCTGTAAAAATCAGACCTGGGGATGAAATTATGTTCATGTTTCCAAGACTGCAACTTAAATTTTCAATAATATTGCTTTAACACCATTTAGAAAAATGTGTCTTCTGAATTAAATCAGTTGATCACTCTCATGATTATACATAGAAAATACATGTTCTTGGATGTGCCGTTTTATTTTGTTTCATTTTAAAATCAGAATGTAAAGGGTTGTCTTTCTTTTTTCAATATTTCACATAATGAGCTCCTGCTGTATCAATAAAGCTTTGGCTGTTAATTGAATGACTGCCTGATATACAGGAGAGAGGAATTGTATCTCCAGCCATGCTGCCAACTTACTGCAGAATGATCGACACTTAATATCAGCAATTAAAAGAACCTGTTCAAATATCATGTGGAAGTCATAGCTTGGGGTAGTCTCAGAAAACTCATTCAGATGCAGTGGGGAATAATTGAATTAGACACATTTTAATGTTATTATTTGAGGAAAAATAAACATCCAAAATGAAGCTCTGCAAAGATATCTCAGACCCCAAGACAAAAGACAATTGATTTGTTTCCCATACATTGATGGTTTTGTTCATGTCTTCCCCCCCCCTTTTTTTGCTGCTTCGCAGACATTTTTCTCCAATGCTTTTTCATGAAGCCCCCCAGAAGTCTGGTTAAAACATACACAGACAAGCTGCCTTTAAGTATATACTGCAGAATATAGTAAGGTGCAGTTTCAAAGTATGTCACTAGCACAGCAATGCCAGCTATCTTCTTCCCCCAGTGTCTATTTTCATGTTTTAAGGCTAAGACTTTACAAAATTTAAATTTGCAAGATGTTTTAAATGTATGGCACAAATAATGACTATTTAACAGGCATTCAGTTATTGCAAAATACTGGAGTTGGGGAAATGTATAGGGGTTGATGTCTAATATGTGCTTCATATATTGCTTTTATTTTTGTTAATTTCAGACCTGTAAAATCTTATCCCTTGAGAATGTGTTATTTGCAACAAGAGGTCTTGGAAAGAAAGGGCAATCCTAGGAGTGATGATAGACAGTCAGTGGACTGGCAACATATGTAGTCAAAGACCGTTATGCTTGGCCTCCAAGAATGGAAGAGGATATTTGACAGACTGCTTTTGTTTCAAGGTACCTACAGAATGGCTTTTATTGTTTTCATATACATTTGGTAAGGCAAGCTACAGTGTGCCTTGTTTTACTACAGTAATATGGAAGTGTAGTGTGGCAAAGACAAAACAGTTGAGTGCATAATCCGACCATTACAGAGAAATTAAAGAGAAGGGCTTCAGTCAAATTCTGAAGAATCTGATGAAAGCCAATTGAATTCTAGGGCTAAATAGAAACTGTTCACTCACTGACTTACAGTTATCGCGAAGGAATACAGTATGCTTTTTCCAATTCCAACTGATACTATGCTAACATTTACACAGAACCTAAACTTTAGGTTCCACAGAATGGTACAGTTAGATCATCTTTATTAAATACACAATCCACAAAGCAGGCCATATGTACATGCCACTTTTCATAAGCCTCTATGCATTTCAGTGCAGTTAATCTCAGCAAATTCCACAATGCTTGCATATATACTGCTTCCAGTTCAGATTTCAGACCCAGAAGAGAGCACAGCCTGACTGCCAATGGTGCAACCTATCACATAGGGCAAAATGCTATTTTAAAACCACCACCACCACCACCACCATATTGCATGTTTCAGGGTGCTGCTTCCCACCCTTCCAACAATTAATTATGGATCAATTTCCATGTTCTGGCCCACACACAAAAGCCATCAAAAATCCACTCATGTGGCAGTGAATGCATGGACATTTTCCACCCTGTGCAAAAGACGCACATAGACACACTATGCTACTACATCAATTGATTACTGTAGATACTTGAGAATAAGTCAGATAAGTCAAAGGCAGGTTTTGTGCAAAAAATCATGGAATTTTCTATGACTTTTGGATAAGTTGTGGTAAAACTTATGGTGGGTATCTGACTATAATTCTGGGACTTCCACTGATACCTGAAAACACAGGTCCCCGGGTCCCTATATTAAATAGCATAGTACTGTGTTTGTAGATGGCAGGCTCTAAGACCCAGGGGCTGCCTGCCTGCCTGCCAACAAGCTGGCCAGTTGAGAAGCATCTCCCTGCAGGAGGAGGTGTTGGAAGAGACAAAGAGGAAAGCATGGTCAGCCAGAGCGTGAATTGTGCAGGGTGACCTTTGCTTATAACCAGGCAGAAGGAAGGAGAGAGGAAGTCAGGCAATTAGCCTACCTACCAAGTCACATGCTGGCTAGTTGCAAAGCCTCTCCCTGCAGGAAGGAGCTATTGGGAAAGGTAAAGTATGGCCAGGTGGAGCATGAAATTGCCCAAGGTGCGCTCCTGCCTGCTACTTCTCTGGGCTTCTCCTGGCTGCAGCAACACCCTTGAACTGCACTGACCACTGGGTGACTCGCAGATAAAACGATGTATGCTGGATTTTTTGGAAATATTTCTCAACTTATAAGCGAGTATCTACACTTCAGCTATTACCAATTCCATTCTTCTTTAAGGCTTTAACACCATTTTTTTCAACCTGTTGCCTAGGATGCAACATCTCCCTTGTGAAAACTTTTATTTCAAAACCTTTTACACAACCACTTCAACAGATAATTTTATAAAACGTATTTCTTTCTATGCTAAGGACTTTCTATGTGAAGAAAATGGAAATTAGGCAATATGGCACCAAAATCCCACCTCTATCAGGAAACTCCATGCCCCTATCTGACCATTTACTTCTTTGCAAGTAATGGCAACACTACAAGCCACAACCTTGATACAGCAAATTCCTAACCAAGCACCTTTGTATGCTATAGGGCTTTAATTGGTCCACAAGGGGACATAAAAAATCCACTTCACACACACATCATCAAGTGAAAGAGTATATTTTGCAAATCTCACATGCAAAGAAAGTTTTCTTTCTTAATTAAACATCATTAAATGAAACCATACAAGCGCTGGGGCTATTTTTGTTGTGGTTGTTATTAATATAATTTTCTCTTTATAAAGTTTCCTTTTCATTAAACTTTTTTTTAAAAATCCAAGTGTTTATTCCCATAAGCAATGGAAAATGGAAGTGGGTGGAGCAAGCTCTACAGGCATACAAAGTTTGGTGTTTTAGAGGCCACTGCAAGGCTACCTCAGAGTTTCCCTACTTTTATTACTTTGTGTACCTATTTCACAGACATATTCTTGTGTGTTTAATTTCCTTTTTTTAATGGCACTGCTGCATGATGTCATTCTGTACTCAAAATAGAAAGATATGTTGCTAATAAGAAATGTAAAATTTAGATTTTATAGCAACCTAGAGTCTTTAAAAAAAAAATACCAGTACATTCATCAGCTTACAAATAACATTTCACAACCAAATCAAACTACAAAACTTGCACCTGGGTCTCTGGTTTCCTCTGGTGACCACGCTTTATTCAAATTAAAGGTGCAACACGACCAATTTTTCCGGCAGACCTGTTGTTGTCAAACATTACTGTCCCAATGCTTGCATGCTATGCTGCAGTTTTATACATATAGGTATACATTATATACAATCAACATCAGTAAGCATGTTGGCTGTGGCAATTTTGACCACTGAAGTGCCACTTCAATGCAAAGTACCACTGATGCTGCATTTCCGCCACCCAAACAGGGCTCCTCAGATCTACATAAGGGAGATGGAATGTGGAAGGAACAGGACTAGGATCCTGGCACATGCTGGAGCTGCCAAGATCCATCTTCCCCTTTCTGTCTCCTGCCCACCCTATCCTCACCCAGACACTCTGCTGTTCCTGCCCATCCTCCCATCATTCCTCCCATCATCTGGTCCCCATGCCAGCTTATCTGCGCTTCCACCGGTAGCCAGCTGTGACACCCCTGCCATTTGTGGTGGCAGTTCCAGAATGGCTGCTGGTGGCATGCGGTGAGCACACCACCATAAATTTAAAAAAACCAACTTTACAATTGTTGTTCTGCTGTCATAAAGCCCAAATAGGATTTGGCTGTTTGTATTCCACACTGATAGGGACAATGAGATAACAATGCTCAAAGCCTGAAGTGATCCATTCCTTGTTCCTGTCCAGTTTCCAGAAAACAAAGGATGGTTGCATTAACATAAACAACGTTTAGTTGCATTAAAAAGTAGTCAGAATTAGGGGTGTGCATTTGGTCTGGAAAGAAGCATACTCTGAATTGACTCACCTTACTTTGGAGCTACTTCAAGGACTACCAAAACAAAGTTTGATTTGGTACTCCAAACCAAAACAAAGCCATCCAAAGCAGTTTCAGATGCCCATCTGCTTTGTTTGGTTCTCTCTCTCTCACACACATCTGTCTTGTGGTCCATGGGCCACAAGTGGTCTGTGAAACCCTGAGAAATGGTTCACTAGATCTCAGGAATAAAAGATGATTGACTTCTATCACTTCTAGCCAATGGTGTAGCTAGCGAGGGGCGGGGGGGCCGTCTGCCCCGCGTACAAGCCTTTGGAGGGGTGACAGCACAAATGACATAAACCTCGCTAATATCGCGAAGGTTAGTTGTAACCCCATCATGCCATATGCCATTGGATGTGTAATTTCCAGCGGAACACAATGCAAAAAACCAGAGTGAAATATCCCCTTTCTATCAAAAGTTATGGCCAAAAAACCAGAACAACAAAAATGCATGGAGCCCTATGGAAAGTGGAACTGAGCCATATTGCGTGTTTACTCGTGAGTAGGTGGACATGCCTTAGCCTGTCAGAAAGGGCAGGTGGAGAGGAACACCAGAATGGTTCCTATCCAATGGATGCAACCCCTAAAAAACACCCAAGAAGGAAGTCCCAGCTGCGAATGTGGAAAGCGAAACTAAGCCACATGGCCATTTTTGCTCACGAGTAGGCAAATGTGCCTTGGCTCCTGGGCAGGTCAGGCAAAGGGAAATGTGAGGCCATCAGAATGGTCCTGATTTAATGCAATTGGAGCTCAACAAATGCTCCAGGAGGAAGCCCCCTCCGTAAAAAGAATGAAACAGAGGCTTGACAGGGTATGGTGAATTTTTTTCTGTTTTAGGCTGCAATCCTATCCACACTTTCCTGGAGTAAGCCCCACTGACTATAATGGGACTTACTTCTGAGTAGACAGGCATAGGATTGGGCTCTTAGATTTGTAAAGCCAGGTGGGTCCTCATAGTGATATGCTTGAAATATAAGAACTTAAATTGAACTGGGTACTGGGTAGGGGTGAAAATCTTACTGAGTCTTTTTTTTTGGGGGGGGGGGTGTTATTGCAGACAGGCTAGAGAAAGTTCACTTGATGGAACAGGGCTGGCTCCCCCTTATTTAATTATTTGTTTCTTTAATTTAATGTATTAAGCCCTATGGAAAACAAAAGTAAGCCACATGGTTGTGTTTACTCGCGAGTAGGCAAATGTGCCTTGGCTCCTGGTCAAGCAGGCAAAGGGGAATGTGGGACTAGCTGCATGGTCCCAATCTGATGAAAGTGGAGCTCAACCAATGCTCCAGAAGGCAGCTTCCCCCCCCCCCCCAAGAATAAGACAGAGGCTTGAGCTGTAAGGTAAATTTTTATTTGTTTTTAGATTTGCAAAGCCAGTGCAAGTCCTGATAGTGCAATGCTTGAAATACAAGAACTTACACTGAACTGGGCACTGGGGAGGGCTGAAAATATCAATGATTTCTTTTGTGTTGGGGGGGGGGTTTATTGCAGGGAGGCTACAGAGAAAATTCACTTGGTGAAACAGGACTAGCTTCCCCTTATGTAATTATTTATAATTATTTATTTTATTTTGCTTGATGACGTCACTTCCAGCCACAACATCACTTCTGGTGGGTCCCAGACAGATTGTCATTCTGAACAGTGGGTCCTGGTGCTAAAAGTTTGAGAACTACTGCCTTAACTCAAAACGAACCAATGAGACATCCTTGGGGGGGGAGGGGTGGCATCCTACTGACCAAAGTTGTGGAAATCGTGGCTTTTAGGAATAATACCATCATGTTATATACCATTTGATGCAGAACTTCATCCATTGCTTGTGAGGAAATATTAACTGCTTTTATGTTCTGGCCATTATTATTATTAATTTCATGTCCTGACTATTATTATCTCTCTGTCTCACCTACCTCACAGGGTTGTCGGGAAGACAAAATAAGGGGAGGAACCATGCACACCACCCTGAGCTCCTCAGAGCAGTGGTTCTCAAACTTTGAGGGAGCTTTACTCCCTCAGTAAGTTCTTTCGGGGGGGGGGGGCCTAGGGCAGTGATGCAATCCCCAGGATTGCGTCGCTAAGAGGGGATGAGGGGGAGTGCTTGTGACTTACTTTAAGAAGGCAGGGCTGCAGCAGGTGCGGGGAGCCCTGCGCAGCCCTCCGCAGCGCTCCCCTAGGCTTGGAACTTTCACTGAAAGCGGGCACCTGCAAAATGGAAGTGCTTTGCGCCTGCTTTCAGTGAAAGTTAGCCTTGGGGACCACTGCGGAGGGCTGCGCAGGGCTCCCCACACCTCCTGCAGCCTGCTGCAGTCCTGCCTTCATAAAGTAAGTCACAAGCACCACCCTTCACCCCTCCATACGGACACGATCCTGGGGACTGCTTCCCTGCCTCCCCCCACCCCTTAAAAGGATGGGGGAACCTTTACACAAACTGGTAGGTCGCGACCCTCAATTTGAGAACCACTGCCTTAGAGGAAAGTGGTATAAAAATGTGTTTGTTTAATTAATTTTGTGTTTGTTTAATTAATTAAGTCATATGGGGGGTGACAAAAATTTATGGGCCCCGGGTGTCAAATGACCTAGCTACACCACTGCTTCCAGCATCTCACTGAGCAAGCATTCCCCTACAGACCACAGAAATGTTGGTTTTGGTTGTGGGTGGTCTATTCTCCACCCTCTCTGGTGTTCTGTGGAAGAGTGCTGGCTTGGTGAGACACTTCCCCATGGACCACCAGAGAGGGCAGAGAATGGACTGTCCACCTGTGGTGCGGGGGTAACAGGTGAGGCATAACTGCCCATTGTAGTCCATAGAAGAGCACTACAGCTGCACCACCTGCTTACACCTGAGGAGGCTGTCCTTACATCCGCTTTCTTGGGTGTAAGGAGAGCCTCCTCGAGTGTAAGCAGGTGGGGCAGCTGCAGGCTTTTCCAAGGACTATAATGGGGCGGTTCTGCCTCATCTGCTGCCCCTGCGCTGCATGTTCCTGCTGTTCATAGCCACAGCCAACTGAGCCACAGTCTCACTGAGCACTCCCCCATGGACCACCAAATTTCATTGTATTTTTATGTGCACAGGGGGTGGGGTGGTTGCATGTGGTCCATGACAGTTCCAGTTTGTTGCCTCAGTGGTTCGCAGGCCCCTAATGATTGGGAACCACTGCTCTAACTGCTAGGAATCTTTTCTTCCATATATGAAAGGTGGCTTACTAGCCAAACCAAGGTCAGGCAAGGGACAATCCGATTGGCATATCTGATCTGTCAGCGAGGTACAGAGCAGCTGAAAGAAAGTCTGCTAATATGTGCTTCCTTTCATTCCGCTTTCAATCATTTGATTCTTGTGAAGGAACTCCTTAGAGAACGCTTTGATCCCTGCAAATTTCACCCAGTTCTGAAAAGTAACCAAAAAGTGACTATGAATGGTATTTTGCCCATTGAAATAAATGGGAAACCATTAAAAGAATGACTGAAAATTAAAATGGGGCAACCATCCACAAAGCAAATTGCTGAAACTAGTGGTGGCCTGATTCAATGTAATAAAACAGGCCACCAAAAAACAACAAAGTGATATTAAATTTAATTATTTAAAAATAAATTTTTTTGTGTTTATCCTTTATTAAGCATGTGTAGGCTTCCACAGACCAACTAGACGGAGGATTTAAGATCAAAAAATGCACAATAAAAGGAGCATAAACTCAATCCTAAATATTGATCATTATTGCTAGTTCATTCCAAAATCTTGGACATCTTGATATCTATGCCAAAAAGCCCCCCACCAGCTTCTGAATTTTTAAAAAAATTAATTTTATTGAACTACCAAAAACAGTTAGCATGTTGCACACCCAAGAAACAAAGGATACATTCTGAACTGATTATGTATAATAAAAGTTTTCACATTATTTCAATGAAAGTAGCCTATTTTATGTTTCCAGGGGAGAGAAGCAATAATTCTGCAGCTTTCAGTAGCCTCCGTATTCAGTGCCAGCAATATTACCTACACCAATAATTGTTCAGTTTTTGTCCCAAAGAGTTTTGACAATAACTGTTATCAAGGGGAGGGGGAAAAAATCATAGCAACCTGTCTGATAAACATGTTTCCCTGCCCTCATACCCTGGTGAGCACTGTGACACTCTACTTTTATCATCTAGTGTGTGCTCAGAATGAGCTTAGAACAGCAATTGCCAGGAATAGGCAGGCGATAAACTGCATTGATTTAACACATCTTGTTTTCAATCATGCTCGGATTTTCTGAGCACGCATTTTTCCTGTACTCCAGCTTGTAGCTTTTATCTGACGAGCTGATCCCTTTTCACTGGAAAATGAAAAGGTCGCACAATAAGACACGGTTTACTGGAACTCCAACACGCACCAGGGAAAGTATTTTAGATAAATACTGGCAGACATAGTGGAGCTGAATTTCAACACCACAATTGCTTAACAACAATACTTATTACTCTCCTAGAACAAGGCTACAAGCACCTTATGGCTCACAGCAAGGGAGAGGATCGAGTTTGATGTGGTAGCTAAAAAAATACCTTCCATAAGGTTGTTTAAAGATGTAGAGCTTCTTTAAACTTTTATAACTGGCTATAAAGTCAGAAGAACGTAAATACCTTTTTCAGCAATACTCACTAACCATTTCCAGCAACATCCACTAGCCTTTTAAGCAGGTATCAATATGCATTTCCAATGCCAAATTTGTGAATTCCCAATAAAATTAAGACACAGACAATAATAACGTAAAAACATAATCCAACTAATGAATGATGATGGATGCTTAGTATATACTCTCCAAGGCTGAAATCTGAAGCATATTTTCTTTAAAATAGATCCATTGATATCAATGGAATTTACTTCAGAATAAACATGCTTAACGGGGGGGGGGGTCTTGACTGAATTTGCATTCTGAGAAATCTAATTTATTAGAAAATTTAGCACCAGTTTTTTCTCAACAAAATCTTTCCACTTATTCAGTTCTAACAGCCATTTTTAAGCAGGTGCAGACTGGAAATTGTTTGCCATAGAAGAGACTAGCAAGCAGTCACATTCTATAAATCCCAAACATGCCATCCTCAATTTTGCCTAGTACAGAGACAGTAATCCAGGTTGCTTTGCACTATGCACCACAAGAAAACACTGTTAATTTCAAATAGCAAACAGTGTAACACTGCATCACTGATTCTGGAGCCTGAATCTCTAAAATTACATCACAGAGATAGTAATCACTGTTCTTGGTCTCCTAAGCTCATGCTGTGCTTTTTCTCTGAGCCTATCAATGCAATGTAAGGCATGGGTTATGTCTTTGGTGGTGTGGATGTGCTTACCTATTACACTTCCGTTTTCAAGGATAAGGCACTAGGGAGCGATGATCTCCAAACGGGCCCAGTCAGGCTCAAAGAGTTTACATTCTTGTGCCACCCGTGCTCTGATGCCACTGTAATCATGGCACACTGACCTCTGCGGTTTCAGGGTGTCTAGGCTGCAGTGTCAGCTTGCCTCAGCACTGAAAGGTGACTCCAAAGGCCAGTTCCTAATCACCAAGACTTATAAAGCCTAGCTTCAGAAAGTACTCCTCAGTCTAAGCAACCAGTCTCTGATGTGAGGACACTTCCTAAGCTCCTAGCTCCTTTTCTTGATTGCTTTCTTGGATTATGACGAACTTTGCCTGACTGTGACCATACACCCATCTCTGACCTTTCTAATCTTCATATGCTGCCCGGGAATTGCAACTCAAACTGCTTTTGGACTTCTGCTTCTGGCCCACTTGAACTGATAGTCAGCCCTCCTGGATCTTGAATCCTGATGGCTTGTCACCCCCTCACAGGACAACTGTGTGGACTGAGCTGGCGGGGCAGTTTAGTCTACAGCAGGTAGTTTAACATCAGATCTCCTTTTCTTTTCCCCATCTATCACTCCAAGAAGGAAGGCTTTCAAATGTGCTATGATACACACATGTGCAGAAAGAAAGAAAGAAAGAAAGAAAGAAAGAAAGAAAGAAAGAAAGAAAGAAAGAAAGAAAGAAAGAAAGAAAGAAAGAAAGAAAGAAAGAAAGAAAGAATTGAAATAGATGAACAAAACATATGCTTATATTAATAGGATTAATACTGCATAAAAGTAATACAGAACAGTACAACTCCTCCCTCAATTTGCCAAATACTTGCATTGATTTAATGGCTTCCTCTCAGAGCCATTTTCCTCCTTCTCTTTCACCCGCAAAGTCTTCAATATAATTTTCCCCACTGTCGTTAATCTTATTGGCTCTGACAGTCAACATAATTTTGTTTAAAAATATCCATGACATCACAAGTCATATAGAGCACTGTGATGTCATCGATAGAATTATTTGGTCAATAGTACTACACAATCAGTTGTATTAAACATAGCACATTTGAAAGATACTCGTATAAAACTGTGAACACATATGTAACTCAACACATTTGAAAGTTATAAAACGGTGAAGTCAAAGAACAGGTGAAAATCAACACATTACATATAGCATGTATTTGGCCCTGATGTTTCTGTCTCCCTAATGAGCAACCACAGGGGTCCCGATCCATATCCCTCCTTTGTGGCTACTATTTATTCTGGAGAGAAACCCACTTTGCTTCCAAAAGAGTAGCAAAGAGTTAAAGCCTTTCCATTTCATCATGCTGCAGCCCCAGGGTCCAATCCTATCCAATTTTCCAGTGCTGGTGCCGTGTGCCAGTGGGATGTGCGTTGTATCCTGTAGTGAAGGGTCAGTCACTGGAGCCTTCTCAAGGTATGGGAACATGTATTCTCTTACCATGGGGCTGCATTGTGGCTACACTGAGGCTGGAAAGTTGGATAGGATTGGGCCGCCAATCAAGATTGCCCCCCCCCCATGGCTGCTATTTAGGGAAGAAAAATTATGTATATCAATGGCAAGAGCATACTTAATGTAACATGTAGTCTGGTCCTAAGGATAGCATCAAAACATTACAAGAAGTGCAGAAAAGAGATAATAGAAAATGCACGTTGACATTAGGAAAAATTAACATGTAACAATAAACTGTTTCAGCTCAGCTGCAACCCTGCTGTCCCCAAAGACAGACTTAGGTTGCCATCAGAAACCCTTTTAGTTATTTTATTTGTTGCTTTCATCACTATGTCATTATTTTCTTGACAAAGCAATGTTAGAGCAGTACAATGTACCATTACGTTTTTGAAATATATAGTGAAGTACAATAATTTCAGTGGAGTTGACACATGCAAAACAGGGTGCAGGATTACAGGCAAAAGAGATCCACAGTTCTATACAATCAGATGCATGTTTATTCAGAAGCAAGGTCTCCTTTATTTCAATACATATGAACCTGCCTTGTTCTGAGTGAGAGCATTATATCATCTAGTAGTTCAGTCTTTTCTACATGAACTGGCAGAGGCTCTCTGGGCTTCTTTCCCAGCCAATCTGAAGATGCTGGGGGCTGAAACTCCATGCCAAGTAGCTGCTTTGCCACTGACCTTGCAGTGTTTAAGATAGCAGACCCCATTTGTTTTAGCACAGTGGTTCCCAAACTGTGGGTCGCAACCTGATTTTTGGTGGGTCGCCAATGGGTGATTGAAAGATCAGATAACTAATTGCCTCAAGCCCTGAGGCTGTTTAAAAAATAAGATTCTGTAGTGGCTAATTACCCTGCAAAGAGCTGAGCTCCTGCAGTTTGCAAGGTAGCTGGTAACTGCCCTGCAAGAAGCTGAGGTCCTGCAGTTTGCAAGCATGGGTAAATATAGGGAGATAATTGTTTGAGGGTCTTTTTCTGGTTATTATTACTTAGAATAAAATATTATTTCTTTCTAGATTTCCATTTTTTAAAGGCTGGTAAAGCTGGGAGGGTCCTGATAGAGTGTTGTTTTAAAAAGTGGTCCTGGTGCTCAAGTTTGGGAACCATTACTTAAGTGCAATACAACAGAGGCATCTTTGCCGCTATAGCACTTGGAGTTACGGAGGTTTGCTGCAGGGATTGGAAAAGAATTGCTTTCCATCTTCTGTAGCAATCCATAACTGGTAAGGAACAATTAAGTTTATTTACTTTTTCCCCTAAAGTATTAGAAATTGCCTTCTTTGTCAAATGCTGAACACTGGATCGGTTAGACCAGTGGTCTCATCTGGGATAGCTAATCCTGTTTCTTTCCCAAGAAGTTGTCCCTTAAGTAACTTAAAATATAGGGAAACTGGATTATCTTTATAAAAAACTGCCAATATACTTTTTGTTTTATGGAAGGGGATTGTTTAAAACGCAACTAATATTCTTGAGTGCCGAAGTTTGCAGAGGCACCTTTTACTGCATCGGATGTGTGTAAAAACACATATTGTTAGATCGTCCTTATCTATTACACATTTGAAGAAACTAAGGAAGGGAAGTTATTCTGTCTAAATATCAAGAGTAACTAATGCTCTAGGGCTTTGGGTAAGTGGATTTTCCAGAGTGCTGCATTTCAAGAAAAGACATATTTGTACTAAAAGTTTCCCTGGAGATGATGTCTTACTGAGGTATTTCTGCCTGAGGTATACTGGGCTCAGTGACACAGAGGCTTAAAGAAGTACATTTGAAATTAAAAGATGGTCTATTGGTTAATTCATTAGGCTATCTTCTCAAGGGTGGCCTTCCAAAGGAAGGTCCTGGAAGCCAGGTGGCATTTGAGAGAGCGGATGCTATGTTCACTCACCCCTCTGCCATCTTCTTTTGGTGCTCCACCACACTAACTTCCACCACTGCCACCACCAGAGCATCCAAATCGGTGAAGATGGCAGGGGCTGGAAGTTAGTGCTCCCCAAAATTTAAAAAAAAAAAAACCACAATCAGAGGGGTTAGCCACAGAGCAGATTGGGTCCAGACTCCATAGAAGCTTGAGGTGGACTTGGTTTAGTTCCACAAACAGCAAAATTTAAAATCAGTGGCCAGCCCAGAACTTTACCAGGACAGAAGACAACAGGAACTATATCATTGTCATTAAATAATAGCTTTCATGGGACATAAATGTCTAGAAACATAAATGTCTATGGGCTTCAGCATCTCTCTGAAGTACTGTGGTGGTCACATGACTCAGGGAAGGCTGGCCATGCTGTCTTCCCAGATTTGGCAATGACATGATTGCCAAGCACCAGGAAAATCTAAGATGCTGTCAGAATCAGAGCTGATGGCTATCTTGGAGGGGAGGAGACAAATGGGACAAAAAAGGGACAAAATCAGGCAGGTGGGGAAAGAGAGAAGAACAGGGGAAAGAGGCTGGAGAGAGAGAATCAACAAAGAATGGAGAAGTGGAACGAAAACAAGATCAAGGAAAAGGTGGGGAAAAGAAATGAAAGAAAGAGTAAGAAGAAGGAAAAAGGGAAAAGCCCTTGGGGAGGGAGGGAAAGAAGAGGGCAGTAAGAAGGAGGAAACTGAAGCTGAAAGGCAAAGAGATGCCTTTTTTGTTTTTGCCATTTTTGTCAGATGAAGGAAAAGTGAGACCAGGCTCTGAATTATTTCCAGCTCTCCCCTTATTTCTCCCCCCCCCCTTAAATGGCATTGATAGGCAAGACTCTTCACAGGATGAAGACAATTACAGCAAACATTACTGATATGAAAGCCTTCGGGGAACACACTGCAGGAAATATTTATGAATCGTGACACTAACAGCCCAATCCTAACATGCCCTGGACCAACCAGGCCAGCTGACTTGTGCTGCATCCAGAGCAGGGCTGGGCTGGGTTGCAGCACAACTCAGAGTAAGGGAAATTTATTCCCCTTACCCTGTGTTGCATGGCAGCTGCCCCATGGGGCTACTCAGATCTGTGCCACCTAAAGAGATCCAAGTGGCCTTGTGTAAGGCCAGGCCGCTCACGAGGGCCTCCCAGGCCTGGTTCTCCCACCGGCCTGTCCACTGCCTGCCCTCCACAGACCCGCGTGCCAGCCAGCCTTGGCCGACGCAACTCACTAGCTATAGTCTGGGAAGCGGCACAAGGAGGCTGATGTGTGTCCTTGCACCAGCCTCACCAACTCTTAAGGAGGTGCAAATGAGCCTTACTGCACGTTTGCATCACTCCTGGGCTGGCGCAAGGGCATTCCAAGATTGCACCCTAAAATATATATATCTTGAGTTGGAACATAAGAATATTTTGAAAAAGTGGAAATTTCAGAATAACAAAGATTTGGACTCTGACTATCTAAATAAATGCAAAGTCAACGAGCAATCCAACTATGAGAATGACACTTCTTTATACCACTTTTTTTGATGTGGTATAAACCTTTTTTAAAAAGATATGGATACACAAACACTGATTGTTAAATTATGCAGATAGTAATACAGTAACCAAAGTACTCCCATGAGGTGAATCAGAGGCAAGCCAACTTAATAGACTTGCAAATGAAAATTTATCAGCACAAGCTTTTCTCAAGTTGACAGTCACTGCAACATTCTACATGCATGTACATGCAAATGCTACCTGTCTCAACTGGGCTGCTGGTGGGGAAATATTTGATTTATTGCAGAGTTCTCATTCCCCCATATTGCAAATAAAGTCTAATTTGATTAAATGTAAATGAAGCAAAAATAGTTACAGTAGCTTGTCTGAAACAATTTATTGTCAACAATGCCTGTCATTTGACTCTCTTCAATTCAGATAGGGAAATGGGGGCTGAGTGTATATAGTCTTTGGAAGAATGACGTTTTAGTGAGGGCTTTTTTTTCCCCCAAGACAAAGGTTAAACAAGCAAGATTCTTAAGGTCAGAATCACTTTCTGAAAATGTTTAATGTGATGTATATCCTATGATCCCTGAGCAGTTCTAGAAAAAAGTTGTATTATCCACACATGGTAAAATCATCACAACTTAAATATGAATATCTGCTGAATATACTGAAATCAACAAAAAGATTATTAAAGACTTGATCTTACAGCTTGGAGAACAATCTACACAACCCTACCATCTTTAACCCCACCCCACAACAGGACCAGTAGAAGCATCCAAAACCCAGCAAACCTCAAATATATGTGCGATCCAGAGAGCCCATGATTTACAGAATCTATACAACCATCACTGGGATTACTGGCATCTGCTTAGAAGTGTGTCAGCCAGGAAAAAAGTGCCAAAGGCTCTCAGTCTCATGCTGAAAGCAGTTGTGAATGCTCCTGCCAATCACACTAACTGTTGTATAATCACCAGGCAGTGTGGTCTCAAATGCTTCAGTCTGCCCATAATAATGCAGATCAGAGTAGAGTTAAAGTTAATGCCCCTATAATTTTTTTATATATATTGCTTAGTTTGCACCAAATAAGTGCTCCTTATAATGTTGATCTTTTCAGTTGTCCCCAATAACCTTGGTATAATGGACAAAAAGAAAGTACAGTATATGTATGCTTGAATGAGGCGTTTGGGACAGATCTGTAGAACTGAAAAACAGCTGAAGGTGTGCAAAATAAATATAAGCGACGATTCCTAGTCAAAGAAATTAGCAGAAGAAATTTGTGAGCTGTGGATGGTGAATGTTTGGACACATGCAAAATGGAGTCTCAAAAAATTTAAAGGACAAGAGTATGAAAGGTGAGGGGTAATAGCTGCAACACTGTAAAACATTACTATTGGAGAGGGTAATTGGTGTTACCTTTAGCACAAAGAAACCAGTAAGTTTCATCCTTAAATGATAAAGCAGAAGTGAAATTCTGATGGAGACAAATGTTTGCTAAATTTTGAATTTCATTTTCTTTAAATACTGATGCATTTCAACGACAAAGATAATTATGGATGACCACATTGTAACTATTTTATTGCTGTCCTTTCCATCATAAATTTTAATTTTGGAAACATAAGTGAAAAATGTGGTTTCAATTTCCTACAAATTGCATACCATTTGGTTTCAATGAGGAAATAGAAAGAATAACCAACTTCTTTAAAGTGAATTACATTCTGGAGGTTCATGGCATCTTCTTTGTCCTTCCAGCCTTTGCAAGAATAACAAAATATAAAATGCAAAAAAGGGGCGTGTACATGTGTTCAAAAAGAGTGAATCATGCAACAGAAGTTTCACATTTTTTTTCTAAACATGCTTTGAGTACTTTAACAAGTTAATCCAATTACTCTAGTCTTTTCTGCTCTCTATTTTACCATGCAATAGTCTACAACAAGCCAAACTGAGTACATGTATTATAGGAAATTCTGTAATAAGAAAATGATGTGTACATAACAATCTGGTTCTATCAGAACATGCTTCTGGTTGTCAAAGAGGTCTCACTAAAACCATGCTGAAAACCTTAGAGAGATGTTTTAGAACATGCCAAAATGAAAGCAATATTATACTGAGAGATGATCAGTCAGACATCTCTTTCATGTAAGACACCCAAGAGGAATTGGGTTGTTGGTGAATGATCTATCATCTTACTAATTAGCACGTGCATGAATAGGACAATAAATGCTACTTTTCATACTGAACAAGGGCTACCACAATCCTATGCAGGTGTATTTGGAAGTAGGTTCAATTGATTTATTTACTTCCAAGTAACTATGCACAGAATTAGTCTGTAATTCCTCTAGAAGCCCAGGACCACAATACTTGTGTAGCAATTTTTCCGATAAAGTTTTGCTACCAATTTCTTAAGTGTAGCAGGCATTCATCCACACCGGTGAATCATAAGACTATAAATTCATCTGTTAAACAACTGGTTCCCAAACTGTGAGTTGGGACCCTCTGGTGGGTTGCCAAAGGGTGATGGAAAGATCAGATAACTAATTGTCTCATGCCCTGAGACTATTCAAAAATCAGATACTGTCGCTGTTAATTACCCTGCATAGAGCTCAGTTCCTGCAGTTTGCAAGCATGTGCAAATACAGGGAGATAAATGTTTGAGGGTCTTTCTTCTGGTTATTACTACAAACAAACAAACAAACAAACAAACAAACAAACAAACAAACAAACAAACAAACAAACAAACAAACTATTATTTCTTTCTAGATCACCTTTTTAAAAGTCTGGTAAACATGGGTGGGTCCCAATAATCATTTTAAAAAGTGGGTCCGAGTGCTAACATGTTTGGGAACCACTCTGTTAGACAATTCCAAAATTGAATACCAGACATTTCAGATAAATATTTTGGAATCAGGACTTAGTATCAAGTGACAGTCCAATTCTGAGCTGCCCAGGGCGCCCAGCCTCGGCGGCACCGAGAATGGCTGCCGCCGAATCTTGTGCGCCCCGGGCTACTGCAGGAGGCGCCTCGGGAGAAGGGGATTTTCATCCCCTTTTCCCAGGTAAGGTAGGCAGCCCCGCAATGGGGCTACTCACTTTACTGCCGACCTTCTGGTCGAGCCCTCCACAAGCACCTTGGATCCAGTGGAGCAGAGCTCCACTAACCCACCTCCCTCCCTCCCCCCAGCACGCCTCCCGCCCGCCCCCTTCCCTGCGTCAGGCCTCCATGTCACGCCTCCCCTGCCCTCTCTCCAGCCCCCACTGGCCTCCCCCCTCCCCAGAATGCCTCCTCCCTGCCTCGCTTACTGTGCTGCGGTTTGGCGGTCTGTGAGACCTCTGAGCTGCGGAGGCTTGGTGCCTGTCCTGCGCTAGCCTGGACACCTCAGCTCTGCAGCTGATGGTGGTAATAGAAGAACCCAAGGGCAGGATAAAGAGCTTCTGCAGGCCACCCCCTGCCCCCAGGCCTTACGTTTTGACACCTCTGGTTTAGACCTTCAGAAGTTGGACACTAGGACCAGGAGGCATCTTATTCCCCCCCCCCCCCCAGGATGCTGTTTCTATACATAGTTCCTGTGTGATTAGGACTCATATCTGATGATATCCATTATTCTCTGATGTATCTGTGTTGGTCGCTGATAAATAAATACAGTGGCTAACCTGCAGAAGAAGATAAATCTGCCTTATTTTCAATTATGGTTGGACTCTGCCTGTTTCCACATAGGTGCTAAGAGCAGTGCATGCATCTCAGCAGCATCTCTTCACACTAAATACATCTGAGTTTTAAAAGCAGTTTGGAAATTTGACACAATAATTGCTTAATGGGAAACCCAGAAAAACCAAAAAAGCAAGAACATATTAGGAGAAAGTTTTCCATTAAGAAGCTCTTACACCAAACTGAGAAATGGTTTCATACACACAAACTAGGCTAAAGTCAACTTACTGAATGGGTAGAGTGGGGCTGCTGGTGTGGAAAAGGAAGTTATTTATTCATCAAACACAGCAGTCGCATGACAGCACTGAAACAATGCATAAGAGGACTGACCAGGGAACACACATGCACACAGCCACACATCTACAGGTCACATCTGGTTTTTCCACCAAAGCTACAATCCTGTACACACCTGGGAGTGAGTCCCATAAAAATCAATGGGGTTTAATTCTGAGTAGATGCACACAGACTTGTACTTCAAATAGGCTCTGATGCACAGAAAAACGAGCTCTAACATATTCTTAAAATACCATTCAATCACTGTGTGCAAAGTTCATGTTTTTTTGTCTTTGTTTTATCAAGCTTACATATTCATTTTCCTTAGGAGTAATGGAGTCTAAGGAATGGCAGTTCCAAGGAACTCTTTAAAATTTACAGATAAATCAATATTCATTGAAAATTTGAGGAGGCTCTGTCACTTAAAGACAATGCTAACTGACTTGGGTCACATTTTTCAATACTGATTATTATGGAATGACTCAGGCCTTCAGGAAGCTCTAGAAAGAAAAAGCAAGTATATTACTTCAGTTGATGTTTTCATATCCTGGGCAATTTTTCTTCGATTTTCATCTTTCCATGTTAACTTGTGCCTTTTCTCTTTTATAAAACCCCATCTGTTAAATTATTTATTTCTAATTATTATGTGGAGTGCTTTTGCAGAAGTCAGCATATACACAAGAAAACATTGCTGCATGATGTGGTGACTGTATAATAGCAGGTAATGCTAGCAATGCTTAGGTGAACTTTCTTTAGCATTTTTTCCCCTCAGAACCCACAGTATACACAGGACACACAGTAAGATGTATCACGGAGGTTAATATCCCTGGTTGAGCATTTCTCTCATTATATTATTTGTGGGGGATTCGATTATTAGAAACATAGAGAGGGGGGTTTGCGACGGATGTGAGGACCGCATGGTGACTTGCCTGCCTGGTGCGAAGGTTGCGGACATCACTTCTCGTCTAGACAGGCTGGTAGACAGTGCTGGGGGAGAGGTAGCGGCTGTGGTGCATGTCGGCACCAACGATGTGGGCAAGTGTAGCTGGGAGGTCCTGGAGGCCAAATTTAGGCTTTTAGGCAGGAAGCTGAAAGCCAGGACCTCAAAGGTAGCGTTCTCTGAAGTGCTACCTGTTCCACGCGCAGGGCCAGCTAGGCAGGCGGAGATCAGGGGTCTCAATGCGTGGATGAGACGGTGGTGTAGGGAGGAGGGGTTTAGATTCGTTAGGCACTGGGGAACGTTTTGGGACAAGCGGGGCCTGTACAAGAGGGACGGGCTCCATTTGAACCAGAATGGAACCAGACTGCTGGCGCATAACATTAAAAAGGTGGCAGAGCAGCTTTTAAACTGATCCCTGGGGGAAGGCCGACAGGAGCCGAGGGGCATCCGGTTCGGGACTCCTCATCCCTATGGGATGAGGATGGGGAGGTTAGAGAACAACAAGACAAAGGCAGGGTAGGAGAAGAAATTGGGAAAGGTAGGGAGATGGGATGTGATAGACGGTTTGGCACAATGAGAGGATGCGGGGACAAAGGAGCGAATAAGCAGCCCATCCTGGGGCATTCCGTGTATAAATGCTTTTATGCGAATGCCCGAAGTCTACGAGCAAAGGTGGGAGAACTGGAATGTCTGGTGACAAGGGAAAATATTGACATAGTGGGCATAACGGAAACCTGGTGGAATGCGGAGAATCAGTGGGATACCGCAATCCCGGGCTATAAACTCTACAGGAGGGACAGGCAGGGGCGTGTTGGAGGTGGGGTGGCCCTTTATGTTAAGGAAGGGATAGAATCCAGCAAAGTAGAGATTGAAGGTGGGTCCGACTCCACCGTAGAATCTCTGTGGGTTAAATTACCAGGCTTGTGCAGCGATGTAATACTGGGGGCGTTCTATCGTCCTCCAGACCAGAAATCTGATGGGGACCTTGAAATGAGGAAACAGATCAGGGAGGTGACAAGGAAGGACAGGGTTGTAATCATGGGGGACTTCAATTATCCTCATATTGACTGGGTCAATTTGTGTTCTGGTCACGATAAGGAAACCGGATTTCTTGACGTGCTGAATGACTGTGGCTTAGATCAGCTAGTCACGGAGCCCACCAGAGGACAGGTGACTCTGGATTTAATTTTGTGCGGTACGCAGGACCTGGTTAGAGATGTAAACGTTACTGAGCCATTGGGGAACAGTGATCATGCTGCGATCCGTTTTGATGTGCACGTTGGGGGAAGAATACCAGGCAAATCTCTAACAAAAACCCTTGACTTCCGACGGGCGGACTTCCCTCAAATGAGGAGGCTGGTTAGAAGGAGGTTGAAAGGGAGGGTAAAAAGAGTTCAGTCTCTCCAGAATGCATGGAGGCTGCTTAAAACAACAGTAATAGAGGCCCAGCAGAGGTGTATACCGCAAAGAAAGAAGGGTTCCACTAAATCCAGGAGAGTGCCCGCATGGCTAACCAGCCAAGTTAGAGAGGCTGTGAAGGGCAAGGAAGCTTCCTTCCGTAAATGGAAGTCTTGCCCTAATGAAGAGAATAAAAAGGAACATAAACTGTGGCAAAAGAAATGTAAGAAGGTGATAGGGGAGGCCAAGCGAGACTATGAGGAACGCATGGCCAGCAACATTAAGGGGAATAATAAAAGCTTCTTCAAATATGTTAGAAGCAGGAAACCCGCCAGAGAAGCGGTTGGCCCTCTGGATGGTGAGGGAGGGAAAGGGGAGATAAAAGGAGACTTAGAGATGGCAGAGAAATTAAATGAGTTCTTTGCATCTGTCTTCACGGCAGAAGACCTCGGGCAGATACCGCTACCCGAACGGCCCCTCCTAACCGAGGAGTTAAGTCAGATAGAGGTTAAAAGAGAAGATGTTTCAGACCTCATTGATAAATTAAAGATCAATAAGTCACCGGGCCCTGATGGCATACACCCAAGGGTTATTAAGGAATTGAAGAATGAAGTTGCAGATCTCTTGACTAAGGTATGCAACTTGTCCCTCAAAACGGCCACAGTGCCAGAAGATTGGAGGATAGCAAATGTCACGCCTATTTTTAAAAAGGGAAAGAGGGGGGACCCGGGAAACTATAGGCCGGTCAGCCTAACATCCATACCGGGTAAGATGGTGGAATGCCTCATCAAAGATAGGATCTCAAAACACATAGACGAACAGGCCTTGCTGAGGGAGAGTCAGCATGGCTTCTGTAAGGGTAAGTCTTGCCTCACGAACCTTATAGAATTCTTTGAAAAGGTCAACAGGCATGTGGATGCGGGAGAACCCGTGGACATTATATATCTGGACTTTCAGAAGGCGTTTGACACGGTCCCTCACCAAAGGCTACTGAAAAAACTCCACAGTCAGGGAATTAGAGGACAGGTCCTCTCGTGGATTGAGAACTGGTTGGAGGCCAGGAAGCAGAGAGTGGGTGTCAATGGGCAATTTTCACAATGGAGAGTGGTGAAAAGCGGTGTGCCCCAAGGATCTGTCCTGGGACCGGTGCTTTTCAACCTCTTCATAAATGACCTGGAGACAGGGGTGAGCAGTGAAGTGGCTAAGTTTGCAGACGACACCAAACTTTTCCGAGTGGTAAAGACCAGAAGTGATTGTGAGGAGCTCCAGAAGGATCTCTCCAGACTGGCAGAATGGGCAGCAAAATGGCAGATGCGCTTCAATGTCAGTAAGTGTAAAGTCATGCACATTGGGGCAAAAAATCAAAACTTTAGATATAGGCTGATGGGTTCTGAGCTGTCTGTGACAGATCAGGAGAGAGATCTTGGGGTGGTGGTGGACAGGTCGATGAAAGTGTCGACCCAATGTGCGGTGGCAGTGAAGAAGGCCAATTCTATGCTTGGGATCATTAGGAAGGGTATTGAGAACAAAACGGTTAGTATTATAATGCCGTTGTACAAATCGATGGTAAGGCCACACCTGGAGTATTGTGTCCAGTTCTGGTCGCCGCATCTCAAAAAAGACATAGTGGAAATGGAAAAGGTGCAAAAGAGAGCGACTAAGATGATTACGGGGCTGGGGCACCTTCCTTATGAGGAAAGGCTACGGCGTTTGGGCCTCTTCAGCCTAGAAAAGAGACGCTTGAGGGGGGACATGATTGAGACATACAAAATTATGCAGGGGATGGACAGAGTGGATAGGGAGATGCTCTTTACACTCTCACATAATACCAGAACCAGGGGACATCCACTAAAATTGAGTGTTGGGCGGGTTAGGACAGACAAAAGAAAATATTTCTTTACTCAGCGCGTGGTCGGTCTGTGGAACTCCTTGCCACAGGATGTGGTGCTGGCGTCTAGCCTAGACGCCTTTAAAAGGGGATTGGACGAGTTTCTGGAGGAAAAATCCATTATGGGGTACAAGCCATGATGTGTATGCGCAACCTCCTGATTTTAGGAATGGGTTAAGTCAGAATGCCAGATGTAGGGGAGAGCACCAGGATGAGGTCTCTTGTTATCTGGTGTGCTCCCTGGGGCATTTGGTGGGCCGCTGTGAGATACAGGAAGCTGGACTAGATGGGCCTATGGCCTGATCCAGTGCGGCTGTTCTTATGTTCTTATGTTATGTTCTTATTATTTCATTTTATCCAAATTATCACATTCTCTGGACTGGTTACAAACTGCACAGAACCATGGGTTTTAAGGATGTTCATGCATCTTGAATTCACATGCCCCCCTCACGTGAAGGAGGAAGGGAGGACCAAACTAGGCGATACATAGATTACACAATTGGGGCCTGAGTATCTATATTTTTACAGGTAGCCAGGCAGTGGGTGAGTGACCGTCCTTCATAACTGCCACAAATGAGAACTTGCACCTGTGACCGCCACCACCTCTTAGAAACCCACTCCACTGAGTCCTGGGCTCCTGACTAATTTGAAGGATGAAGGTGCAGAACAGTGGTTCCCAAACTTTTAGAACCGGGACCCACTTTTTTAAACAACACTCTATCGGAACCCACCCAGGTTTACCAGACTTTTAAAAAAGGAAACTAAGGGACCAATCCTATCCAGTTCTCCAGAGCTGGTGCAGCCCTGAGGAAAGGGAACAAATGT
This sequence comes from Tiliqua scincoides, assembly GCF_035046505.1. Lineage (NCBI taxonomy): Eukaryota > Metazoa > Chordata > Lepidosauria > Squamata > Scincidae > Tiliqua > Tiliqua scincoides. The sequence continues at coordinate 198,776,881 of NC_089822.1, forward strand.
TTCCTTATCTGGAGGAGGCCTGTGACCGTCCCCCTATAGCAGGATGCAGCACATACCCCGTTGGCACTGCTGCACCAGCACTGGAAAGTTAGATAGGATTTGGCCCTTAGAAAGAAATATTTTATTTAAGAAGTAACAATAACCAGAAAAAAGACCCTCAACCATTTATCTCCCTATATTTACATGTGCTTGCAATTGCAGGAGCTCAGATCTTTGCAGGGTAATTAGCAGATACAGTATCTCAGTGATTCTCACACTTTTAGCACCAGGACCCACTTTTTAGAATGAGAATCTGTCAGCACCCACCAGAAGTGATGTCATGACCAGAAGTGACATCATCAAGCAGGAAAATTTTTTAACAATCCTAGGCTGCAATCCTACCCACACTTACCCAGGAGTAAACCCCATTGACTATCATTGTTAACAGAATATACAGAGTAGCCTGTTCAAAGTACTGGTCTGTAACAATTCCCCAAATGCAGTCACATACCATAGTAGCATCAAGTCTAATATATTAAAAATAAAATATTGAAATGAACGGGGACCCAGCTGAAATTAGCTCATGATTCACCTAGTGGGTCCTGACCCACAGTTTGAGAAACACTGCAGTATCCAGGGCTTTTTTTGTAATAGAATGCACTAGAACGGCATTCCGGCACCTTTTTCCCCCACTAGCTCCACCCTTTTTTTTTTTTGCACTGCTGGCTAGGGCGGGGTTTGAACTTCCGACCCCGTGCTCCACAGCCCAGCACTCTCTCCATTGGGCTATAGGAACTCCTGTAGTCAAAAGTGCTTTTTGCACTGCTGGCTAAGGCAGGATTCAAACCTCCGACCTTGTGCTCCACAGCCCAGCACCCTCTCCATTGGGCTATAGGAACTCCTGTAGTCAAAGTCCTCAGAACTAAAGGAACAAGAAGCAACTATGATTTGGCGGCTTTCGATACCATTGACCATGGTATCCTTCTGGGTCCATTGGCAGAGTTGGGAGGCACTGTTTTACAGTGGTTCCGCTCCTACTTGGAGGATTGGTCCCAGATGGTGGTGCTGGGGGATGCCTGTTTGACACCCTGGCCCTTGAGGTGCGGAGTGCCACAGGGTTCAATTCTGTCCCCCATGCTATTTAACATCTACATGAAACCACTGGGAGAGGTCATCCGGGGATTTGGAGTAGGGTGCCATCAATATGCTGATGACACCCAGCGCTATCTCTCCTTTCCTCCAGACTTCAGGGTGGCAGCTGAGGACCTGGAGCGCTGCCTGGAGGCAGTGAGGATCTGGATGGGGGCTAACAAGCTGAAATTAAATCCAGATAAGACAGAGGCTCTCCTGGTTCGGAAATCCTCGATGCAGGTGCTGGACTACTGGCTTGCACTGAATGGGGTTGCACTTCCCCTGAAGGAGCAGGTCCGCAGCTTGGGGGTCCGTCTGGACTCGCAGCTGCTCCTGGATTCCCAGGTGGCGGCTGTGGCTAGGGGGGCCTTCGCTCAGCTTTGGCTGGTGCACCAGCTGCGGCCGTACTTGGATCGTGCAGACCTGGCCACGGTGATCCATGCCACAGTGACACTGAGGTTAGATTATTGTAACCTTGAAGACGGTTCGGAAACTGCAACTAGTGCAGAATGCGGCGGCCCATGTAGTTACTGGAGGTAGGCGGTTTGACTCTGTCAGTCCGCTTCTCCAGCGGCTGTATTGGCTGCCCATTCGTTTCCGGGCCCAATTCAAGGTGCTGGTTTTGACCTTTAAAGCCCTATACTGCTCTGAGCCAGGGTATCTTAGAGATCGCCTGCTCCCGTACAATCCGGCTCGCCCTCTCAGGTCATCAGAGAAGGCCTTTTTACAAGTGCCGCTGCCTAGGGAGGTATGTGGGGCGGCGGCAAGAAATAGGGCCTTCTCAGTAGTGGCACCAACACTATGGAATTCCCTTCCCCTTGACTGAAGAACTGCTCCCTCTCTTGAAACTTTTTGGTGAGGCCTCAAGACCCTTCTGTTTAGACAAGCCTTCTAAGTTCTCAGCCTTTTTAAACATCTTTTCAAAATCTTTTAATATTTTTTTAAATACCTGGTTACAGGCCTGATTCTTTTATGATTTGCTGCTCTATGCTCTTTTTACCTGACTACTTTTTTATCTGACTACTGTTTTTATGATATGTTGTTAATATGCTTTTATCTGTTCTTAAATTATGTTTTTTAATCTGTTTTAACCTTGTTGTAAGCTGCCTTGAGTCCCTCCAGGGAGAAAGGCGGGGTAAAAATAAAGTTAATAATAATAAGTTAATAATAATAATACATGAGAAAGAGGATATAATGGATATACAAAACAAAACAATGGGGCAATAGTCAAATGAATTCCATCGTCAGCTCCCTAAACACTCAGGATTGCAAGAAGATTCAGGCAAGAAAGAAAAGGATTTGTGCAGTCACAACTCTGGTATTTTTCAGCAGAGCGCTGTGGTTTTAAGGCCAAAATGTTTTGTGATTATTTTGAATGGATCTCTCTCTCTCTCTCTCTCTCTCTCTCTCTCACACACACACACACACACACACACACACACACACACACACACACACAAATCCTAGCTCTGCAAGGCCCTTGTAACAAGGCAATACTATCTCTGAAATAATGAGCGAAGGAATGCAGTTCCAATCTCAGGTGCGATTTCACACACTAAAGAACCAGATCAATACGACCAGCAGCAGGCCGCTCAATACCCCCTGAATTATTGCTTCATTTTTCTTCTTATTATAGATGAGTTGTGTTATTATTTTCCCCGAATCAATATTTTACAACCTTTTTTATCCATTTCTCCATAAATTTTGTGATTACTTTAAACTGGGAATTCCGGTACACTAAATAAGATGCAGTATCTGAAAGGTAGTGAGTGTACCAACGTGGCTTTTTTCCTTTTTTTTTCTTTAACAACTCGGGCACTATACCAGGGTGAAAGGGGCAGGCTAATCGAATCTTGAGTGGAAAGATTTTCATTGACCGAAGGTGAGACCTGGAATTGGCTCTTGTAAATGCAAATGAATAAATTCACGGTAGTATCTTCAAAGGATCTGGCATTTGAAACACAGAAAATTGATATCCACAATGCACCTGAAATTTAATTCTACGCAAAATTTGCTTCTCCACCACCCCTATGCATGATCGCAGTTAAAGGGGCAGCATAATTCACTGAAATTGTTTCTTACAAAGCAGATAATTTTGTGCACCTTAGAATGATTTAATTAGCTTCCAGAGCTGTCTCCTGCTAAGTGTTTAAAGTGTCTGCAAATCAAATCATGTTAACTCATCTGCTGCAGTACTCTTAGTGTGTCTTAACAAAAACTGTCTTCTTGAGACATTAATGGAAGCTACCCACAGACCCCTTGGAGAGGAAGCAATATAAGTTAATTACCCAGTGATTTTGGTATCAGGGAGCTTATTTTGAAAAAAGGACAGTGTACCTAAGCAAGTGTTATGCTGAAATCCATATGGCGGCTTCACCCAGCCTGGGTCCAAGAATGCATTTGGCTAACATAACAAGCTGCTAAAGTCAATTGGACTTCACAGAAGAATGCAATGACATTATCATAAGCATAACGTGCAGTGCTAAGTACTACATTCAGCATCCAATGACCTTTGGGGGCTGGAGGAGAAGAACAGACCCTCAGTTTGGCTGTACTTGTCATAAGAGGCGACTAAACAGCCACCGGGTAGATGGGACTCGTTAGCCTGGGAAGGCAGCTCATCTGAGAAAAGGAAAACTCTGATCCCAAACCTCCACTGCCTTGTGGCTACATCCAGTTATGGAAAAGGCTTCAGGAGTCAACCTTGAGGCAAAATCCGGAGCCAGACTCCCTGACGCAGTTCATGGTTGAACACAGTCACATTCTGGCAACTCCTGCGCCGCCGCTGGAACCAACCGTATTAGCTTCTGCCTTTCCATTGGACCATTTCAGTGACGCAGAGAGGGGGGATTTGCTGCATGGGAAACAGTCTATCCTCCATATCTACTTTACCCAGGCTTTGTGCACTGGAGAGGATACTCTGTTCCAGAACCACCATTCAGAGCGCGATACCATAGTCTTCCCAGACTGAAGGATGCCAACAACAACAGCATCCAATTTACCACTGAATCACACCATTCAACAAAACAAGAGAAGCAATGCTTTGTCCTTAAGCAATTAAGTATAGCCAAGATGTAAGCATCTAGGGGTTCTATTCATCTGGCATGTGTAAAAATCATTCATTTGATATCCACAAAACAGTTCACTTTCCCCAAAAGCTTATGCGCTGTTCAGTAATGATTGCAATTAAGAGTATGCCTGAAGGTTCATTACAAACAGAGTTGTGATGAGTATTTAATAAATATTTCCACTTTAATTTTACAGAGCATGTTTACAACCTAATCCTATGACTTAAAAACACACCAGCATCATAGCAAAGGACTAGTAGGCTGTCAGTACAAGCACAAGGGAACATTGAATCGTCTCATTCAGGGGCTAGAAAAGGAAATATTCTCAATCTTTGTTTATGTGGAGGCCATTGTCACTGGTGTTCTAGCAAACTCGGATATGGGCTCAGGAGTAGGAACTGGCAGCTCCAAATGCAAATTCCTAGAAAGCAGCTTGAAAAGATCTAAATGTTAGATTCTAAAATACAGGCAACCAGCACCTTCGAAAAGATAAAATGGTTTGGGTTGGCAGGTGAGAGGATGAGAGAAAAGGGGCAAGACAAACAGCTTTGTGTTCTTACAGTCATTTGGTTTGTTTCTCTGTGGAAATCTGGTACAACCCTAAGCCAGAGAGAACCTGATAATAAGGGCATTGGGAAGCGCTGGGAAATGAAGCAGTACCCCATGCCTGCCTTGATTCAGTGTGATTTTCATCTGCTATCTCTTTAGCCTTTGCTTGCATCACAGTGGCTAAGCCCACTTTCACAAACATAGAAATCAGGCTGAGAAGGACTTACTATAAGGAGTCACCACTCAACATGGCTTTGTTGCATGGAACAAAGCACACCTGAGACTTCCCTGCTCTCATCAAGGCCCAGCTTCCCAGTAGCCCCTGCAAATGAAGCAGAAAGAGGCTGCTGGCAGGCTGGTGAACTCTTGTGGAGAAACTTGACCATAGCACACAGAGTGTTCTGCCTTTCTGAATCTGTTTGTTGCTTTACACCATCCCATGAACATTTCTCCTGCTTATGTGCAGGGCTGTTCCAAGCCCCTGCCTGAGGCAGGTTCAAATGTCATCCCCCCTTTTAACTGACAGTGAGCCAGTTATCGCCTATGCTGCTGCTCTTCTTCCTCCCACTCCAGAATTTGAAGAGGAAGTGTGGAGGGGTGGGATGTCCTTGATTCTCTGACCCACTACTTTACACTACTTCTGCTCTGATTCCTTCTTTCTTTTCAAATCCAGGAAGTGGGAGAAGGAGAAAAAGTGGAATTTGGAAGTGGGCAGAGGCAAGCATTCCCACCAGTCCATTGCCTTAATCAATCACTTCTGTAGGACTGGCCCGGTCTATGCTTGCCCTGAGTTATTCCAATACCATTTGCATGCATTCAGTTATTTAAGAGAATTTACAAAGAGGCATCCGGTTTCAAAAGGTTTCATACATCCTACATGATTAATTGTGTCACAAGCCGGTTCTGAGACCCTCTTGTTTCTTGAACATCAATTTGCTGCTTTGCTTGTGCCTTCTTTCTTCATGCTTTGAAATTAGTATTGTAAGCGTTAACTCATCCCAGGAAAGAGTTGAAGTTCTCAGTATAACAGCAGGCCACAGAAAGGGCAAACAGTTTGGATCAACTGTGAGGTATATCACTTTAGAGTAAAAAGATGATTGCAGGGGACACGGGTAAATAAAGTTGTTTGTTGTTTTTTTTTTAAAAAAAAAATAGGTATTCTATTAAATTAAAAACAGATGCAATAGGCCAAGGTGGCCAGGTTGCAATTCAATCTGCCCTGAAAACATTGCCTGTAATCTCAGCTGTGGTGAAGCTGACTTTGGGAGCAATCCTAACCCCTTAAATCAGTGCTTCCCAGCACTGGCATTGCTGTGCCAATGGGACATGTGCTGCATCCTGCAGTTGGGTGTCACTCACGGAGGCCACCTCAAAGAAGGAAATTTTTGTTTCCTTACCTTAGAGCTGCATTGCCCTTATGTCAGTGCTGGAAAGCACTGACATAAGGGGTTAGGATTACACCCTTTGTTATTTACTTGCAAAAGTAAAACCTGCACATGCACATAAACAATTTCGTCTTTTATTTCTCAGGAGGTGAGCTCTGGCAGTGAAAACAAGTTTAAATTAATCCAGTTTTGCGTAACTGATAATAAGTATCCAGTTACGTAAACTGCAGGTGATGGCAATGAAACTTGGTGTAAAGTATTTGCATTTCAAAGGTTTAAAAAAACTAGCAACTTCTCAGTTCATTGGAGTTCTATTTTAAAAATAAAATGCACAGACTATGGTTGTAATCTTGTACCTACCAACACATATTTATGACTGTCTAGACATGGAAGCAGACAGGAGGATGACAATGACAGATGCTATTTTAGTTTAAACATACATAATAAACTACTACAAATAATCCCAGTTATTCGCTATGCTTACAATGGCAAAGAACAGGTACCACTAGAATATGCGAACCTCAACAAAGCTCTCCCCATGGTGAACTTATCTGAATTAATTGTGGGTCAGTAGAAACCACTTTCACTATGATAAAAGCCCAACAGCTGCTTGATCGGTTTTGTGCCGCTACAGCCCAAACAGCTTTGTGCATGTGTATCTGGAAGAAAGGACCAAAACGCAACATTACTTTTAAAAATCTACTTTGGCCTGGCTTTTAAAAATTCACTTTCTTTATGTACTTACTTACCCAATTTTTAGGCTACTTTTCTGAGAGATCAAAGCTGTTTATAATTTTTAAAAGGCATGTGGGGTGTGCAAAACAGGAGTAGAGGTGGGGGCTTTACCACTTCGACCCTGCTGAAGTTCTGGTCTGGATCATATTCCTAATCCACATCATTTGCAGTAGGAAAAAAAACTTCAACTGGCCTTCAGCTGAAGTTTTCCCCCCCATCCATAATTGTGTGTGTGTGTGTGTGTGTGTGTGTGTGTGTGTATGTATGTATGTTGGGGGGGGGAAATCCAGATTAGAACCACAGCAGGAAAAAAGTAATAAAAGACCCCTATAACCTCATTTCAGTTCATTTACCAGAATTTGCATCCTGCCCCCACCTCCAGTGCTAACTAAGGGCGCAATCCTAAAGCTTGCACCTCCTCAGCAGCAAGTTGCCCCAGTGCACGGAGATGTGCTGGAGCACAGAGGCTGTATCCTGGTTGCATCGGCTAACGCAGGGGTCTGGGGAGGACAGGGAGGAGGTGGGAGAGAGGCGTTCCAGGGTGGGCGGAGAGCGGTCCTGGGGCAGGCATGAAGGGAGCGGGAGGTGGGGCTGAAATCCTGCTGTTATGCCGCATCCCAACCCCGTTCCCTGAGCCACACAAACAGGCTGCAAGCTGCTCCACTCTCCTTGGACTTATGCCACTTTTGGAAGTGGTACAAGTCTGAGGAGACCTATTGGGGCTGTGGTGGCTTACCTGGGGGTAGGGGGAAGAGTTTCCCCTTATTTCTGGCTGAGCCACTTTGGGCCCCAATCTTGCACTGGATACAGCACAGGCCTCCTGGCCTGCCTATTCCAGCACAAAATAGGATTGTGCTGTAACTAACTATCACATGTCCGATCTCATCTGATCTCAGAAGCTAAGCAAGGTCAGGCCTGGTTAGTATTTGGATGGGAGACCGCCTGGAAATACCAGGTGCTGTAGACTTATATACCATAGTCTTTCGAGACTGAAGGTTGCCAACCATTATTATTTAACTAAATATCAGGAAAAATACAAAGCCAACATATGACTGAAAAGTAATAAGGGTGTTTGGCCCCAAATGTCACTGTTTTCAATATGGGGCTTCCTCAAGTTTGCACCTTGATTAGAAATCACAAGAGAAGTGGCTATCCAGTTTCAATGGTTTTAAACAGAAATGGTTTTAAATCTGGTTTTAAATGGTTTTTAAACAGAAATGGTTTTAAAAAAAGAAATGGTTTTAAATCTGCAAGTCTGCAGCCAAACTCTGAATGACTTGTTTTATATGTTTCTTTTAACCTTGGAATTACAAGTCTCTGTTCTGACAAAAGCAAAGAAAAATAAGTATGACTTTCTAACATAAAAATGCTCAGACAATTATTTTTTCATGCTGAGTTTCTGTCCCAGAAAGATACACAGGAAGAAAGAGAAAAAGATTCATAGGTATTTTTTCATTCTTTAATTAACCCTACATCTGCTGGAAGCCAGGCTTCCTGAAGTTAACCACTAGCACCAAACCCAGGTGCACATGAACAAGCAGTTCAAAGTGTCAGTTTTGGATACCAGGAGGTTAACCATGATTTATGTTCACCGGAAGAAGGTGAACGATTGTCTTGCCTGAGCTGAAGTAGTGGAAGGGTAAAGGGACAACAAGGAGCATAACAGACAAACATGCACGTTTATAGTATTGGGTTGTTCCACCTTGCTAAAAGAAAGAACTTCTGTTTTAAGACTTACAAATGGTCATTTAAGTCTATCAATTCCAGCACTTATAGTACTTCTAGGCCTGTTGATTAATTGTTGTATTTTATTAAGAATGCATTCATTATTTGTACCTTTCACAGTGCATTTAAACTGTGGGGCTCTTAAATTGGTGGGTTTGGGATATTTTGGCATTATGTGTTGTAGATTTGGATCCTAAAGAAAACACTTACATTGGAAGGAAATTTACTTGGAACCAAGATGGCATTTGTTTGGGTCTCCTGATGCCAGCTGCAATATCCAAGTGAAGGTTATCTGTAGCAATGTTTCCCAAATTGCTCATTCAAGTAATTTTGAGGTCGTCTCTCCTCCCCCCCCCCCCCCATTATCTAACCTGGAACTCAGCACTCACACAGCACCTTCTGCTGCACTGGTTACTGAAAAGCTTCCTATGTCAAACTCTTAATTGGAAATAACTGATCTATAGTAATCACTCATGCACTTTATAATCTGTGTACAAATTATGATATTTGCTGGTCAAAATAACAAACTTGCTACGAAAAACCTGTTAACTACTCAGAATAAAATTGACAATTGGACTTTTTAAATATAGTTTTGCATATGGAGACTGCTTTAGTCATATGCTATTCAGCTCTCACAGAAAAGCATGCATATATGATTCATTTAAATTCAAAAGCATTAGTGGAAGTCCTTTGAGAAGATGAACCATGTTTTGTGTGTCTATTTTACATAGTAAAAATACACTAGCAAATGTTGAAAAAAATGGAATATAAAATCCTAGTAAGACCAGTCAGACAATAGGCTTTCATTAATAGCGCCCTAATCCTTTACTGTAAATTTATAGTGTAGGAATGGCAACACATCTTAAAGATTAAAGATATGTGACAAACAGTTCATGTCCCTTAATAATCAAACCACATAGTTTAGATTGGAGGCTTATCAGACTTCTCCCCCCCCTCCAGTTTCATAGGTTGAAAATACTTTAGATCTCCTATTACATAAATGATAAATGAGACCATTGGTTATGGGCTGTTATTTGCTTGGCTGTAGTCAATATGTTTTCTTAGGACAGGGATTTTAATGATTTATTTCTCTTCTGGCTTTATCACTTATTCACTTAAGGCAGACAGAAAAAAGTCAAGATTGTGAATAAGGCCTCAAACCATTTAGACACAACATCAGGAGAATTTTTTTTTTGGACACCCTACATTGCACAAATTTCGTTGGGTAAGTGGAACAAAAAAGTCATATTTCTTGAGAATTGTGGAAATTAAGAAATGAGATTTTATTCACTATAAGCTTTACTGTATCTGCTATAATTGCATTAATTCTGCAGATGTTGCACAAAGGGACATTTTAAAACATGTAATGCATTGCAGTGATGATATTTAACTCAACCAATACCAGCTCTTCCAGTTACATTCCAGAGGTGGCTACTGAGTTACCAGGTCGCCTAGTACATCCAGTACTGCAGGATAGGACTGCAGACTCAGGGAAGTGCAAAGGAAGGGGGCTTTGTGTTTACATAAATAACAACTGGAGCACAAACGCCACAATAATGGATACGCATTGTTCTCCTGACCTGGGGTATATGGCTGTTGAATGACGCCCCTTCTATCTGCCTCGTGAGTTTCCTGTGGTTATAATTACTGCAGTTTATATACTTCCTGCTGCAAATACTGTTCTAGCTATGAACTATCTGCTAACTGCTATTAGTAAACAACAACAGGCCCACCCAGATGGAGTGTATGTAATTGCAGGTGACTTCAATCAAGCTAATTTAAAGACTGTCCTCCCTAAGTTCAATCAACATGTACAATGTCCCACTAGAGGGCAAAATACCTTAGATCATGTGTATAGTAATACTGTGAACGGGTATAGGACTATACCTTTGCCCCATCTGGGACAATCTGACCAAATATCTCTGTTTTTGATACCATCATACAGAACTCTTGTCAACAGAATTACGCCTGTTGTCAGAGAAATACAACAGTGGTCAGAAGATGCATTGGAGCAACTTCGGGATTGCTTCAGGTGTACTGATTGGACATTATTTGCAGAGGACAATATCGACATCTTTACCTTGACTGTACTTTTCTATATCAAAAGCTGCATGGACACTATCACTACCACCAGACAAATACGGGTGTTTCCTAATAATAAGCCCTGGGTCACCAGAGATGTGTGCCTTTTGATAAGAGCCCGGAATGCTGCTTTCCATTCTGGAAACACACTACAGTACAGTGAGACCAGAGCAAACTTTAAAAAAGGCATCCATGGCAGATCAGCTTAATTAGTTTTTTGGCTGGTTTGAGGAGGAGATAGCAGCCACCAACATTCCAGCTGCAGCCACTGATGGTCAGTCACTTGTCCTGCAGCCTGATGATGTGAGATGGGTTTTACAGAATATTAATGTCCGGAAAGCAGCTGGCCCACATGGAATTCCGGGACAGGTCCTTAAAGACTGCGCTGCAGAGCTGACTGAAGTTTTTACAAATATTTTCAATTTATCTCTGTCACAGTGCTCTGTCCCTACTTGCTTGAAGACATCTATTATAGTGCCAGTTCCTAAGCAGACAGTAGTTGCTTCTCTCAATGATTATCTCAATGATTATCGATTATCTCTTAATGAAAAACTAAAGAACTTATAATTGACTTCCGGAAAAAGAGGGATGTACACACACCATTATACATAAATGGTTAGGAGGTGGAGAGGGTTGCTAGTTTCAAATTCCTAGGTATTTACATCACAGAGGACCTCTCATGGACTATTAACACCAGCATGTTGATAAAAAAGGCACAAAAGCGGTTATATTTTTGGGCAGGAGGTCTGGTCTAGAGGGTAGAGCCTCCATTAGCCCAAAGATAACATCAGAAGGTCACCAGTTCGAGGACACCGGCAGCTCCCTGAACGGCTGAGAATGGCGAGAACTTGAAGCAGCTGCCGAGCTGAGTGATTCCACCTGCTCTTGGTGTGAGCAAGAAGCATCTTGGCTGCCCTCCATGTGAGAGATGGAGCTGCTTGTCAGCCTGTGTGGGAGAACTGGAGGCCAGAAGTGAGACCAAACCAGGAAGATTCATTCTGAAATGTTGTTGGTTCTTGAAAGAGAGAACCTCTATGATTGTAAAAATCCCCTTGAGGGATTTCGAAACACCTGCCTATGTAAACTGCCTTGAATAAAGTCAGAGGAGTAATCCAATGACCAGAAAGGCGGTATAGAAATACTTACCGTAGATACTCGCCTATAAGGCGAAAGATTTCTTCCCAGAAAAGCAGCCTGAATCATTGCCCCGCCTTATCTCTGGGGCAGGCAAGCAGCGAGGGTGGGGGGGAGGCGAGTGAGCCAGCCAATCACTATTGTGGGAGGGAGGGAGCAAGTGATCTTCTGCTGAGAGGAGGCTGTGCAGGCTGGGGTTGCTGCTGAGCATTTGCAGCTGCCTGCGGGTGTGGTGCGGGTGTGCTCCACGTGCTCCTTCAGGCTGTTGCCCAGCTGCAGAAGCTCCAAGCACAGGGCAGGGCAATTGCCACTGCAGCCATCAGCAACCCCCCTCAATCAGCACCAGCGCCCACGGAAGCATCTCTGGAGCACCCAGACAGAGCACCCAAGACAGAGCAGGCACCCAAGACAGAGCAGGAGACAATGAGCTGTGTGTGGGAGGGGGCGTCTGAGCGAGGGAGAACCAGTCATTTGAAACAGCTGAGTCCATCTCCTCTTTCCTTCTTGTTCCCCCTTCCTACTGTATTTAAACTTCAAGCACTCCATTGGAAAGCCCAACTTGCTAACCCCCTTCCCATCTCCCCACAGATGAAGTTGGACAGGGTGGGGAAGGGGGGAGAGTGATCTTTGTAAAGAGAGAGAGAGAGAGAGAGAGAGAGGCAGCCTGCAGAAAGCTGTACCTTTGTTTCTCAAGCCATTGAAAGGGTTAAGTCCATCTCCTCTTTCCTTCTTGTTTTTGCCCCTCCCCCTTATTGAATCCAAACTTTAAACTCTGTTGCAAAGCTGAGGCTTGCTAGCCCCTCTCCCCATAATCATTCACCACTGATGAAGTTGTACTGGGGGGGAGAGGAAGAGTTAACTTTTATAAAAGGAAAAGTTTGTGTGTGTGAGTGTGTGAGAGAGAAAGCACTTAAAACAGCTACAATCCTAGCCTCACTTTTATGGGAGTAAGCCCCACTAACTATTAAGGGACTTGCTTCTGAGTAGGCATGTCTAGGATTGGGCTCCCAGTCTATTCCCTCCTCTTGCTTTCCTCTCCACCTCTCCCCTTACTGTATATAGTCACACTTCAGTCTCTCCTTTGCAAAACTTTTTGCAAACCTCCTTGCTAACCTCATTTCTCCCTATCCTCACCAATGAAGTTGGACTGGAGGGGGAAAGTCCCTGCATTTGTTTCTGGGGGGGGGGGGGAGCATCTGTGAGAAAGAGAGAAGCAATCTCCCTGTGTGTGTATGTCCTTTTCACTGGAAGAGTCCTGGAGACCTTGCAAAGATGCAAAACACAGGAAAAGCAGAGAGCAGAATTGAAAGTAGAATTATTCTGCAGCAACAGGTATTTTAGCCAGAGATCTTAGCTGCATGCTGGCAGGAGCTAGGAAGCACTTGCAACAGCTGCTTATGTAGTAAGCTTTTAGGAGAGCATGCTTGCTTCTGCAGTATCCCCCCTGCCAGGACCTCCACACGAGTGCCACTGCCCTTCCTCCACAGAGGGTCTACTTCCAAGTAAATCAGGTGCAACTATGTGCAGCTGCACTTGCTCAGTCACTCCTTGTTGCTTGTCTCTCTACTGTGAACTGAATTGCACATTCCCAGTTTTGTGTTCTACGGAGAGCCTTTGGCTTAAGGCACCATGTACTTTAAAGGAGGATTTTATTAATGGTTCTACTGGTATGCTGTTTCCAGTGTACTTAGAGCCCAATCCTAGGCTTGTCTACTCAGAAGTAAGTCCCATTAAAGTCAATGAGGCTTACTCCCAGGAAAGTGTGGATGGGATTGTGGCCTTACTCTGATAGTGTTTACAAATGGTTGTTGAGAGAACAATTTAAAAAATTAGTGAATAAAAATGTATCTTATGATCTATGAGATAGATCATAGTTTTTAATAAATTAGAGACTATTTTTAATATTGTTTTTGCTATACTATGTATACATAGTGTATGTATGTATGTATGCATACTATGTATGTATACATGTATGTATAGATGTATACATACTATGTATATACACTGTGTTTTTAATAAATTAGTGACTGTACAGTTCTTAGGTAACAATTACTGGGAGGTTATTTTTCAGGATCTGGCCTCGGGTAAAATCAGACAAAATTATAGTCAGACACCTCCCTAAGTTAAACCCCCGACTTATCCAAGGGTCATAGCAAATTCCATGATTTTGGGCTCAAAACCTGCCCTCATCTTATCTGTGAGATCGACTTATAGGCAAGTGTCTGCGGTGGTTATTATTATCATTTTCTGAGGAAGCTTGGGAGGTTAAATTTGTCACAGCAGCTGCTTGTGTCTTACTATCGTTCCACCATTGAGAGTGTCCTAACCTATATCTTGATGTGGTACGGAAATTGCTCTGCAGGGGACAAAAAGGCTCTGCAGAGAATTATTAAGATCGCGCAGCACATCATCAACCTTCATCTACCAGCTTTGGAGGACATCTATACATCTTGCTGTCTGCAGAAGTCACATAGTATTCTGAGAGACCCCTTCCATCTGGCTCATAAGTTCTTTGAACTGCTGCCTTCGGGTAGACGATACAGAACTATGACAGCATGCACCACACGATTCCTGGACAGTTTTTATCCCACAGCCATAATTACGTTGAATAAGGTGATACAGTTGTTACCAGGCTCCTGGGCATTATGGTCTGTTATACTGTTTTTATATTATGATGCATGTTGTATAGAATGTGTGGGTGAGTGTGTAGAGTGTGATTGTTGGAATTGTAGTATATATTTATGCTTGTATCTCAAAAGTGCACAAATTTCGTTGTGCTGTAGCACAATGACAATAAGGTTACTTATGTACATGAACGTACACTCTTTCTTCAAATCCCTCCTTAAAAACCACCTTATCCAGGAAGCCTCTGGCATTGCTCCTTTTTCCTGCAATTAAGCCTAAGTACATGCACAATACTGGCCTCCACTGAATTCAACTGCTGTGGCTCATGCAGCATACCCCTTCTCTGAAGGAACATGCAACTGCGCAGCCCTAGCAAAGCCAATATGCAGACCTAGAACATGAAGCCCTAGAAAAGCCAACAGCATGGCACCAGGATGGTGTTGTGGTTTGGGACTATGGAAGGTCCCAAACTTAGACCCAGAATGTCCAGGTTCAAATCTCCACTCAGCCATGAAGTTTCCTGGGTGACTTTAGGCACTTTCTCTCATCCTCATGTATCTCACAGGGTTGTTGGGAGGACAAAAGGAGAGGAGGAACTATGTACATCAGAAGTTCCTTGGAAGAAGGGTGGTATAAAATGTGAAAACAAACAAACAAAAATAAGTAAGGATTGATGGGTGGTGGTGGCACTGACACAGCTGTGTAAGATAGTAAGCAGAGGGCAAGAAGGGAAGCAATATTTAGGACCATTTAGGAAATGTGTAGAATAGAACACATGGAATGAATCTTTCCATTTATAAGCATCACAAAAAAAATCTTCCTCAATTTCTGTATTTATTTTTAAGCTTTGCAAACTTTCCGCAGTTAGAGGCTATTTGTGTGGCTTTCGCAGAATAATGGGAACAAACAGCAATCTTTTTATTTTTAATGTGAAAATCTAGACAGTTTGATTTAATCTAAATGTTTCATTGTGTATACTTGATGCACAACAGGAGGAAAGAACAAATTTTGGAGCAGTGGCCCTGCCCTTACCTTTAAACCTCTTTGCTTTCAGGAACTTATCCTCTTACGCTGCTCAGTAACAAAACATCAGAAGCAGATCAAAGTTTGTGTCAAGAACAAATAGCCTCTGCAATAACAAATCCCATCACTAATCCTTGGAGATGAGAGAGTTTCATATTTTATTATGCATAAGAAACACTTCTCATTGTTCCAATGGCGTTGGCCTTTTGTCTTCATTCAAACTAATCAGCGATTAAGTCATCATTAACTGTTCATTATTTAATAATAAAAAAAACAAGTGGGTTGGACTTTGTAAAGCTAATGAAGTTATATATTACAATAGCCACTCAACTTAAAATATATTTCAGAATTAAGCATCCAAGCTGCTCTAGTCAAAGTTAGTTGAGGGGAGGAAGGCCAAATTGCTTTGATGGGGTAGTTCAAGACACCGGACAATCAGCGTGTCTCTTACTGCTATTTATTTTCATTGAGAAACAATGCTTTTCTTTTCTTTTTCAGTTAAACTTATACTGATTTCATATCTTTGCAGCATTCAAAAATAATTGATGACTCCATGAAAACATAAAACCTTCTCAAGAATAAAATTCAACAGACTGTCTTCCATGTCAGAATTCTACCCTCTGAACAAATATGTTCACTGCATGGACTGGAATATGGGGAATCTTTTTACCAACATCCATTTGGTTCTTACTCAGAGTGCAGTATTTTTAGTGTTATGTAATTCAAGTACATGGAATCCTTGACTTTATACTGACCCTAATTCAGAGGTTTCCAAAGTGGAGCACTGTGGCACCCCAGTCAGGGAAGCCCTGTCTCTGCCCCCTTAAGGAGTGGGGTGGTGGCAAAGACAGCAACGTGACCGCCACAACTGCTCCACTGCTAGGGACAAAGGGGCTTTTAAAACTTACAACTGGCAATGCCAGCAATCTCAAATTGGATCATAATCACTATTTCTAGCTTTTCTGAGGCATGGGGAGCCCTGCAGAGGGGTACGCGGGGCCCCCATACCCTCCACAGAGCCAGTGCTGCTAGGGATAAGTAAGAAAAAAACCATTTCATCCACAGCAGCATTGCAATTGTGGCAATCGCATTGCTGCCTTCGCCCCATTCCCACAAGCACTTACAGTGGTTCCCAAATTTCCACAGAGTTTGGGAACTGCTGCCCTAACTCTTCGAATAGAGTGCAAGAGTAGGCAGCTAGAAAGAGTGACATACAAAAACCCTTGGTCCATTCAAGATGCTGTTTCGAGGAAACAGGGAACAGGCAAAAAGCAATTAAGAACCAAATCCTGAGAGCTAAGCACCACGGTGCTAGGTGTCCCAAACATGCTGAAAAGCACTTTGTGGCAACCAGGGAGCAGGCAGTCCCAGCGCCAGTAGACGCTGAGCCTTAGTGCTGTGTGACCAGCCAGTGCTTCTCCAGCACTGGCCGGTGGTAAGAATCTCGGGATGGGGGGGGAGGTAGGGAGTGGGCGGAACGGGGCAGAGAAAGGATGTAGGGTGGGGAGGATTAGGCCCAGGAGGAGGAGAGAGATGGCAGCAGCCTCTGCCTAATCCCCCTCGTGAGCCAGGTGACCTGATACGGGTCTCCTTGGCTCTGTGTCTGCTCAAACATGGACGCAGAGCCAAGGAGACCCACCGCCACTGGCTGCTGCCTACTCAGGATAAGGGAGCTAATGCTCCCTTCCCCCAATGAGACCTCTGGTGGTATCCTGGCACCCAGAGGATCCACTGGTCACCATTTTGGTGCCATTGGAGCCATGGGCACCAGGAGGCTTAGGACTGGGCTGCCTGCTGGAATAAGTTCTCAAAAGATATGGCGGACTGGGAAAAGGGGTTACGATCCTCAGTGGAAAAGCTTCCACTGAGCTCTACCCTCTCCTGTCCTCGAACTGCCCCCTACCCACTTCACTCCCCACCATGATTATTCACTGTACCGCCCACCACCAGTCCCAGCTGCTATATTACCTGCACACATTCAGGGGTTCTGGTTGTTTGCACCAGCAGTTCCACAGCACACAACAGCAGAGCACCTTTTACAAAACCAAACCAGGACTTACGGTGGCAGATTGTGGGATCCGCCACCATAAATTCCAAATTGGATTTGGCTATCAGTACACTAATCAATACTCAAATTGGAATGGAAAGACTGCAAAGACTGGAGGTAATTTTTATTTTAAAAAACACATAAACGTTTTGAAATATTTTAAGCATTTTACTATATTGGTGAATGGAATATTTTTACTGTGAGCTCCCTTAAGTGTATATAAAATATGTGGGTTATGTAAACAGACAGACAGATAAGGTTTTTGAAAAACTCAACGGAAACACCCAGAATATCTACACCTGTTTAGAAGCCAGCATTCCTTGGGCAAAGTGTTAGTGCCCAATGACATTAGGCCCAAGTCCCAATCTTTTCTAGAAAGGATTGCCCAGGCAGTCTGGCTGAATCCAAAGTACACCAATCATATCCTATATCTCCCTCAGGAAGAACAGCCTGACACAGCCAATCCTGCCAGCTTTAAGTTGGAAAATGGCTTTACCTCACTTCTGTGACAGTCTAAATCCCCATAAAAAAGCAGTTCCCATCAGGAAGTTACATAAACTGTAACAAAAACATCCTTCTGAAGTAAGACCAAAGTATTGTGGGTTTCTTTTTGTGTGTTTTTTTTGTTTTTTGTTTTTTTTTTACTGTCTCCAAAGGAGAGCGGCAAAATTACTAGGACAATCATTTATTTATGTATTCTGCTATACTGTCAACATAACATTACCAGGAGCTTGATTAAAAAATAAAAATAACTTTTGCTAATCTAGACATATAGCTTTGTGATTCTGAAAAAGTTCATTGTTTCACACTAAAGCGGGCCTTTTAAAACTTCACAGAAAAACAGGTCTCACTGAACACTGGAAGTATCTGGTTTTTCTGGATTGAAGTCTCTTAACATCCAAATATTAATTGCTTTGTTATTCAAATGACTATTTGTGGACTGCTACAGAGAAAAAGAAAAAAACCCAAGGAGCAATTTTCAAGAACCTTTTTCAATGAAGCTCATACTGGTGTCATTATTTTACAAACATACTTTTTTTAAAATGTAAAATTTCTGCTTGCACACAGGACCTTGATTCATGGATGGAACATGCACTCAGAGATCAAATTTCTAGGCTGGTGGTAGTTAAAAGGGAGGAAAAAAGAATCTAAAATTAATGGGTCACCAGGCATTTTCTTTTGAGAATTTATGCACTTAACAGTTGAAGAAAAAAAAAAAAAAGGCAGTTTACAGCCAGGTGGCTCGAGGGGATATTTTCTTGAACACTGATTAAAAATAATTTCTTCTAAATGAGACCTAACCACAAAACAGGGGCATTAATGTATAGGACATTTTCACAAGAGAAGAATGTATGCTTGAATGGCTCTTTTAGCATCCACCCCCCCCCCCCCACAGTTCTCTTTCCTCCTCCGACCCCTTTTCTCAATCGCAGGGTAAATAAACACCAAGTGATGCCTCACTGTTTTCAGCCAAAAACAGAGGCCAAACTCCTCTGAGAAAACATTTGGCCTCTGTGGTTTTGTAAAACGTTCCAGAACACTAAATTCACTGACAAACACTGTGGAAAAACTCCCATCTACGGAACGCTGCTATGGAATGTTACAGTATCAGAACTTCCAATTGGTCCATTTCCTGTAGGCCCATAATGAGACTTGTTAAAAAAAAAAGTGCTATGTGGGAGTTAAAAGAAGTTCTCATGGGAAAAATGAATGGCAAGAAATTCTAGCTTTAAAAGAAACAGCTAATCTGCTAGTTTGATTGTTCTCCAAAATTTACAATGAACTAATAATCCTAATTAAAGCCACTTGGCCTAGTTCTGTAAAGCATCATAGCTTTTTCTATGCTTCGTTTATACACACCACAGTCTATTATTTCTCCCTCTTCTACTGATCACTAACAAAGTGCTGACTTTGTCAGGACGGCTGAGCTAATTTTGTGAACTCAGTGTGAAACCTTAGCTAAACAAAATTGTAGTAATTTTCTTTAATTTGTAATAGTGATTGGAGTGCAAACGAAATTTTCCTCTTGGGTCAGTTCTATAATTTTCAATTAACTAAAACTAATCGGCAGGTTTGCTCCAATCCTGCATTTTGTTTAAAGGCTGGAAGGCATTTCTGGAGAGAGAGAGAGAGAGATTTTCCTTTAAAATAAAAAATAGCATTCTAATATGGATAATAAAACTTCTGGACCGGTCTGAATCCATTTTGTGTTCTGCATAATGACTCTAGCACATTCTTTTTAGCACAGCATAAAAAAGTCGCTTCCTAGTATTAGTAGAACTCCTCAAATTGATTCCAAAAAGACATGAATGGGTATAACCCCTTGAAAATTAAGCTTTTGTAAAATCTGAAGAAGGATGTGTAGTTGAGGAGGGGATAGTGAGAGATTGCCCATAACTCCTGCCCTGACACAGGTACCTCTTTAACTGCTCTGTGCATGATGAGCAGGAGGTGAGGTTAAGGAGCATATTGGTGGGGGACTGAACAGTATGTTTTGCTGTGTTTTTCTACAAAGAAAGGAAATGCATGCATAGGACATTACTCATAACTAAATCCCATGGAAATCAATGGGTATTGGCAGTGGGCTGTAGGCAGCCAAGGACATAGCAATCTGATGGGCAAATGCACAGGTTAATTCATAGTATGATGTAAGAATGTTTTGCTTTATCATATTTCACTTATTTTCAATATTTAAATGAAATAAATTTTATTTCACTAATTTTATCCCATTCCATTCATTTTCATTATTTAGAAACTCATTACTTTAGCTATTCACTCGATTTGTTTCATTACCTTTCATTACACCTTTTTTCCTCTCTTTCTTCTAATTTTTTACTAGATTTTTTTTTTTTTTTGCTGCAGTCAAAAAAAATGAGATGGGTTTGCTGCCCCTGCCACTGCAGGCTGCAGCAAAAAATATAGGAAAAACTAGAAGAAAAAAAGATAACAAAAATTTATGACTAATGGAAAGCTGAGTGATTCAGTTCTCATTTTTTTTATAATCATTTATTTCAGAATGAATGAAAAATAAACTGAATGTATGAAATTCAGTTCATTTTTCATTTGGTCTGAAATCAATGCACACTCCTAAGAGTTAATACATAGGCAGAATTATTGCAGGCCAAAAACGGAACTTGGTAATCCATTTAAAGAGGGGTTGGAATAAAGGTACAGGTATCCAGCAAGCAGATAAGTAAATAGGAAAACTGGCAGATAGGGAGGAAATTGATACCAATAAACAGAAGGAAAAGAAAGACAGTAACTTGTTTTAGTGACTGTGAAATTATTTTGTAAAAATATGGATTTTACTTTTTATTTTTACCCATGCGTGGGGTCTCCTCAGGCACAGGCCCAATTAGGAGCAATTGGTCCATTTGGCTTAAAGCCAGCCATTAGGCCACATCTATAGAAAGCCAAGAGTCTACCCAGTACCCCAGGAAAGGAGAGTGAGCCAAAATCAGCATTTATAAGGATTGACAGAAGTGTGGAAAACACAGAAGGGTAGATGACAAAAAAACATCTGCAGACAACAGCTATGATAGAAAATCAAGGAATCTGGCCCACAACACTAGTGACATTGTTTCACTCTTGCCAGGATGACAACTAGAAGGGCCCTTTGAATTGCTGAGGAAATCATAAAGGAATTTGCCCCCATTAAAGCATCATGCAGGAAGTGTGTCATTGGAGGAAATGCTGTCTTGTTTTCACCACATCCTATGACCAAGTTTTTATAAAACATAATTCTAAAACTAATTGAGCTTAATCCCGAAAGGATAAAAGCAGTGTTGGCTGAGGGGTCCACTAATCTGAGTTTATTTGTTCCGCTTATGCTGTGAGGTGGCAGTTCCTTTAAAGAATCAGATCCACAACTTGGGGTATACAGTAGAGGGGAACACTCAATGACAGCTTTTACCAGAAAAATCAGACCTGGCTATGGTCAGTCATGCCTTAACTACATCCAGATTACGATGCGGTAACACACTCTATGTGGGGCTGCCTTTGGAAGAGATTGGAAACTTTTTTTGGTTCAGAATACAACAGTCAGACAATTGTCTGGGGTGAGACATCCTTGTCACTTTCCCTTATTTTTCACGCCTGAATTTCAACTGTACTGCATGCAAATTTCATTAGGTCCCAATTCAAAGTGCTGATCTTAACTGAGGCACTAAGCAGCATTGGATCAGGATACCTTGGAACTACCTTTCTGCATCTGAACCTGCTCGAATGTTGATTGTTTACCTACTGTCAGAGAATATGCATATGAGACCTAGGTTGTGCAATAATAATTTTTATAATAATAATAATAATAGAGCTTCTTGAGTTTGCAAAATACTTCACATGTATTATTTTAATGCAGTCTTTACAACAACTCTGTACCATAAGTACTACTATCCCAGTATTGCAGCTGGGTAACTGAGGCTGACAGTGAGTGGACCACCATAAGACCACCTAGTGAGTTCATGACAGAGGTGAGATTCAAACCAGGAAAGCCCTAATTCACAGTTCAATTTCTTAGTCCCTACTTCAAAGAAGTCCTCAAGTATAACTCATGGTTTTTCAGCAAGTGGCCCAAACCTATCTTTTAAAGAAAATGGTTAGGATTTCTTGTGAATGATTGTATTTTTGTCAAGTGTTTTGGCCACGTGTGATTTGTTGGCAATTTTATTTTTAAAACATTGGCTTTTTATCTGTTGATTGTTCTAAACCTGGTTATTATGAGCTGTCTTAAGAGTCATTGATAGAACAGAAGGATATAAATGTTTGAATGAATAAATAATAAAATATAAAACCCTGATCCTAAATATGTGGCATTTTCTGGCAAAGAGTTTGAAACCAGCTTATTCCGACTACCTCCTTTCAAGATCCTCAGTTCAGCAATATGTTATCTTTCTTATTATTAATTCAACTTGTACTGTCAATTACATGAAAAAGAAAAAGGGCTCAATTTGCATTCAATTTCTTGGTCATCCCATGATCAGCAAATCTTACCAAATACATGTCTGAATGTTGCACAAGACCCAGCATTACACGAATATCAATGGAAAAAGCATCTCTCTGCAGCAGACCATATGAATATATGATGGTACCTTTCCCTGAGTTACGCTATTTTTCTGTCTAGCTCTGGGTTGTGTACACTAAGCAACAGCAGCTTTCTAAGATTTCAGGCAGGGGTCTTTTCCAGTTCTGCCTAGAGAGGTCAGGGGCTAGATCTGTAACCTGTCACATACAAACCATGTGCCTTAGCATTGAGCTATGGCCCAACCTTTTAAGTCACATGGTAGTGACACTGGACACAATCCTAATCAGGTCTACTCAGAAGGAAGTCCTTTTTTGTTCAATGGGGCTTACTCTCAGGAAAGTGTGGTTAGTATTGCAGCCATTGTCATGTAAATCAGTACCAATATGGCAAAACCAGTCAGGCTAAATGCAGCAACATCAGGAAAGATGGAAGCATGTACATTATACATAGTTAAAAGTCAAGCCATCCTACCTGTGTAGATGAATCTTCCAGGTGTACCTTTACAGAACTGCTTCGACTTGTAGGACAATGTAACTTCTACTACTCCAGGGATGTGTCGGGGTGGTGTTTGAACTCTGATTGCATGAGGCGTAATAAGCTACAAAGGAAAAGAGGGGGAGAAAGGAAATTAGAAAAAAATTGTTAGAAGCAGAATAGTTCTTTAATAACACACTCCTCTCAGATCATATAAACAAAGCTTTGAAACATGTAATTAACCTGTCAGTGTTTCAATGCATTCTCACTGTAACCAGTATAAAAGCCAATGACAACAATATTTGTGAATGTTCATCTTCCCAGCCATAATAATATTAACTCTGTTTTCATACATGGCAGGCATTTGCTTCTGGGTATGAAAATTACTTATGACAAACTGCAACATTTGATTGCTCTGAACTTGCAGTGTTTATATCTGTGCATCCCCAAAGATTTCCATCCAGGCCCCAGCTATGCCAGGTTCCTTAATGTAAGATATTTTTTTAATTGGCAGCCCAATCATATCCATGGTTGCAAACCTCTACTATAAGCCCTGGACTGGTGGTGCAAATGCTGCTCCATTATTGTGTGCTCTGGGGCCACCAGTGCAAGCGGCCAGAGACACTGCGTGTGTGACAGTAGCTCCCAGGTACATCACCAGAGCAGGTAGGTCACTGGCAGGGGCAGTTTGGGGGAAGATCATGGGCAGTTTGGGTGGGGAGTGGGCCCAGCAGAGGAAGGGGAAGATCTTGGTGGCAACAGCCAATGGCAAGATCCTACCTCCTTTCCCCAACAAAACTGCTACCTGAATCTCCTTAGTCTTGTGACTGCAAAGTAGCTGGCATAGGTTCAAGGAGACCTACTGGAGGCAAGACAGCTTATGGAGAAGTAAGTAAGAATAAGTTTTGCAATCTCTCCTGAGCTGTCTGGTTGCCTCCTGCCACCCATTTCATAATAAAGTTCTAAAATGTAGTACATACCTCAGGTCACAGTGTACAACTGTAATGGTCAACATTTTTGAATAAAAATGGCATTTCTGTTCACAGATATGAAGTTCTTTAATTAAACTAATTCTATAATGCAGTGGTTTTCAAACTAGGGAGTTGCGACGCCCCAGCCTAAAGGTCCTGGCCTCTTTCCCCTTAAGAAGCGAGGGCAGAGAGGAGGCAGCGATGCGATCCCCAGGACCGCGTCGCTGACGTCGCTGCAGGGACTGGGATGCACTCACCAGTCCCTGCAGCTGCCGTCCTGGGGTGCGGGGAACCCTGTGCGAGTGTCTGCAGGGCTCCCCAGCTCGTTAGAAGTGAAAGTGGAGCAATCGTGCTCCATTTCCGGTTTTGTAGCTGCGTTGCAGCTGAATCAGCACTGGAAAGTTGGTTAGGATTGGGCTGTTCAAGAAAAAGATGGCTCAGCCAGATTTAAGAGCAATTACTAGAGTATAAGCCCCACTGAACACAATGCAACTTAATTTTGGGTAAACCTGCACCAGATTGCACTGTTATTCTCCTTTTACACTATGGTATACATTTTAGTGTGGGTGTGCATCCATTAGTTGTACCTTCACGGCACGTACAGGTCTGTCAGCAAATTAATTCTCTTTCAACATTATTTCATGCATTTTCCAATAAAAACATGTTGGTTCCCATGAAGAGACTGACATATTTATGGGAGGCTGTTGCATAGTGTTAAGGTTGGAGAGAGTTCAGCAAATTTGCTGGATGGTACTTTATGACCACTTTCCCTTATCCTTTTGCATTTGTACTGGACTGTACTAGAAACTGTAGTTTTAAAAGCACAAACACACCATTGTTTTGTCCCATTATTGCACATTATTCTGAAATGCTTAATTCTAAACTGATTAGTTGACATTTAGTTCATTTCTCCTGCAGGTTAAGAAAGAAGCAATCTAAAAGTTGATCTAACAGGAAACTCTCCCCCCCCCGTGTGTGTGTGTGTGTGTGTGTGTGTGTGTGTGTGTGTGTGTGAGAGAGAGAGAGAGAGAGAGAGAGAGAGAGAGAGAGAGAGATGCTCCACATTCTCAGTTTAAACTTAGTTTAAGTTGCACGCACACACACACTTATCAATCTTCCAAGGCCTTCCTTCCCCATGCTTTAGAAAAGCATACATTCCTGGCTTCAAATAACAGGCTATTAAATATGCAGGCATATTGCTGACTAACTGACAACCCAGTATTTTAAACTGTCAGCCCAGAGAAAGTACCCCAAAGCCCGAGCCTCCGGGTCAAAGACTGAGACCTGGCAATAGTTTATTAAAACGTCTTCTCAATTCATTAAACACTGCATTACAATCTTACCATGCAATTTCCACAACTTTTTTACTACACAAAGTTGATATCAGTCCAAGTTCCTAAACTGGGCCAGGGTAAATTTCTCCCCTTTCACTCCTTTCCTTCTCTCATTGACAGCCTGTACATTAATTGCAGGGTCTTATATGAAGGCCCTCTGTGCTTATACATACTATTACTACACTTATCAATGTTACTGTACACACAAAACATTCAGCACCAATAAAGATTTGGAAATCAAACTGTCTTCTCATTTCTTTTTATTCTTTTTTTGCCTTCAAAAAATCATCTCAAAACCACTATCAAAGCATCTCAAAAATTCATGAATGATAGATGATAAATGAGCACAGTGTATGATTATGGGTTTTTAAAAAATCTGGCCAATATGGGTTGGCCAAAAGTTCAACTCTTTGGGAAACTGGTTTTTTAAGTATGTTTTTGGTCTTTATGCCTGTGAAATACTTGAAACTGTGTAAGCAGCAAGTCTAATGATATCTTAGAAGCCACAGAATAGATTGGGTAAGATTTTCTGTGGCCAGGAAATGGAGTCTAAGAGCCCAATCCTATCCAATTTTCCAGTGCTGGTGCAGCTGTGTCCATGAGGCATGCACTGCATCCTGTGGTGGGGAAGAAGTCACAGAGGCCTCCTCAAGGTATGGGGACACTTGTTCCCTTATCTCAGGGCTGCATTGTGGCTGCACCGGTGCTGAAAAATTGGATAGGATTGGGCCCTTAGTGCCCTGCATAACTCCTGACTCTGTGCCACGGCTAGGAGAAGCAGAATAAATTATGTGAAAAATACATACATAAAGAAAGGTGCTTAATGTGCATAGTATATATAGAATGCAGCTTTTCACAGCACGTAACTGCTATTGTGTTAATCTGGAGTGTATTCATAACATTGCTGTCAACTTGCAATGTTCATTAGGCAAAAAGGAAAAAGAGAAATAGTGCCCCTCCTTTCTTCCAGCTCTCCAACTGTTATTTGCCCTTTTGTCTTTCTTTTCCTCCATCCTGATGCGTGCACTTTTGGTGACGGCTTCACTTCCACAATGTAATGCAATAATAGACAAATCTAGTAAATCAAGAAGAAACTAAGGTTATGTTCAAATCTTTCCTCCTGATAAGCTGACTTGCCTCAAGTAGGGAGCTTTTGGCATGAGGGGAGCATTCACTGATTTTGAAATGGGATGTTTCTTAGAAAGCATAGTATAGAAGGCATATTACAGTATAATATACACGTTTCTCAGCATCTATGCTGACCCTGAATCAAACCCAGACCATTTCTTCAGACAGGAAAATGGCAGCCTCATCATGCACTGTAATAGCTGAAGACAGCCTGTGGTGTGCCTTCCAAACTTGGTCTACTGTGCCTAGTTAGATTATAACACAGGCCTTAACAAAACAAAACAAAAAACCTTTTTTTAAGTTGCCAAGGATGTTTTTAAAAATTTAGGAACTTATTCGGGTGCTGAATCCAAAAATGGCATCAATTTTGCCCTATTAGCTCTAGTTTGTGGGGCATGGCATAGCCGGTTTATATGCAAATTCAAGCAGTTTCCTTGAGAGGAAGCCGATACCATGGCATCCTCACAAGGAAGCTACTTGAATCAGCATATAAAGAGGCTATGCTGTACCCACAAACTAGAGCCAATCGGGCAAAACCAATGCCATTTTTTGATTCAGCACACCCAAAATACCCAAGAAGGGTCTAACTTTTAAGACGACAATGTGTGTAGGTGTGTATAATCTATGTAATACAACACCAGTCTCAAACCGATAGCAAAACTTAGACTAAAACATTTCAGTGTGAAACATTGCAAGTTATATATTAGACAAAAATGAAAGGAACTAGATTTACTAATCCTTTAAACAATTGTTTAGAGAGCTTGATTGATCTTTGGAAAGCAAATTGGCAGACTTAGGACTGCAACAATGCAGCAGACGGGCCAAAGCATTTAGGACTTCTACATTTGTCTCTGGT
Organism: Tiliqua scincoides; assembly: GCF_035046505.1. NCBI lineage: Eukaryota > Metazoa > Chordata > Lepidosauria > Squamata > Scincidae > Tiliqua > Tiliqua scincoides. The sequence continues at coordinate 198,804,147 of NC_089822.1, forward strand.
GAAAAGATAATAAAAATGAAATATTTAAGTCTCATTTTGAACATGCTTAGGAGAAGAAAATGTCAAGAAGCAATGTTGCTTAAGAGCATTTTCAAAGAAACCATTCACACATTGGCAGCTCTTAGGAGCTAAAGCATCTTGGAACAGTGCAGCACAGGCAGCCCAACCCAGCACCAATTCCCCTACACCGGTGCAACAGCACCATCACAGCTTGTGCTACACCCCACAGGGGAATTTAGAAGGCAGGAGGTCTTTGTGAGTTAAAGGGACATTTTTCCCCTTGCCCCAGGGTAAGGCTGAACAGCCACAGTAGAGCAAATTGGACCTGAGCTAGCTCAATCGCTGGTGCAAATCCACGCTGCCCCACGTCAGTTGACTGGGTCCCGGAAAGGGGGATAAGAAGTGGTGCATGCCTCTGTTGCTGATCCTGCCCTCTCTTGGACCCAATCTACCCACCCCTCTTCCGCCCCGCCACCACCCTGTTCCGCCCCCTTCCCACCCTCCTTCCACCTTTGTGCCACTCAGCATGGAACTCACTGCATCCGGCATGTGGTACTCCTTGTGCTGGTGCATGCAGGCTGGCATGAGCCTTCCCGCCAGTGCGCCAGACAGCTGTGCCACCACAAAGTGCTTTATAGCACTTTAGTGATGGCTAGCACTTGTGCAGTGTGTGCTGTGTCAGCACGCACACCAGCTAGGATCATGCCATAAGGCCCACCTATAGATAATCCTACCTGGGCACATGCTGGAATTCTGTGCCCCAGGAACTGTATCCTCATTTCATTACACACATGGCTTGGACTCCTGCCGCTGAAATAAATGAAGAAATTCCTGCAGACACCATGTCCACTTCTGAGCTTCCATGCATCTAAACATAAGGGACTAGTGTCCCTGCAAGAACCCTTTCCTCACGTTACAACTAGCGGTCAAAATGTTTGAGTTGTCAAAGTAATAATAATAATCCAGGTTTTAATGAATGAAAATGAAAGGTCATATCCTAAGATCTCATGGAGCATTGGGCTGTCATCGGAAGCTTCTTCTGGAAGTGGAAAGGGCATTGCACTCACACAGAGGTCCTTTGGGAAGCAGATCCTTACATAAACACAGTGTTTCTTCCGCAAGGAAGAACACTCCATGGGATCTTAGGATACAGCTCAAAGTTATTTGCAGAAGGTGACTGATGTAGTGTTAGTAGGAACAAATCACATTTGTATATGAATGACACAGTCCAAACGAATGAGGTATAAGTTGTTCCTCTCTCTGTTTTGAAAGAAAAAATCAAATAATTTTCAAAATGATTTTCATAACAGCGGCTGAAGATTAATTGAGACCCTTGGCTTCAAGTATCTGTATCTTCGCACACAATTTATGTAAGAAATTATGTTTCAATGTACTTCCCTGAGTGAGAAAGGTTGTAATTATGTTAGAGAGCCTATAACTGAAATGTGTTTAAATAATAAATACGTGTTTCCAAAACCATTTTATATCTACATATTTAACATGCCTCTTGATTTCAAAGAACCGAGGTAGCAAACTCCTATTTTGTCCAATGGTGCTCACACCAGTGCAGAGTTTTAAGAAATGGCTTGATAATCAGCTCCATTTCATGCCTATAAATACTGCAATTACAAAGCTTGAATATATGCAAAATAAATTACAATTACAATATTTGCACTGCAAATTGCTTATACTGTGCACATTACAACTGCAAGACTATTTCAGAAATGAACACTACAAGCAATGTCTCATGTATCTCAATTGTACATGTAAAATACTGTTCATCTTTAGGGGGGGAAGGAGTCTGAATAAAGGTGCTTTATAATTTCTCCTTTAGCAGTTCTTTACTCAAGTGATTCATTCTGGACTCTACTGGAAATGGGGTGGAATTTACTTCAAAGTCTTTTTTCTTTGATGCCTCATTCCATGACAACATTTTCACCAAAGTTAAAAATATGGAAGAAAAAGTGTAAAGCTCCCATATTAGAGATTTCTTAAACATTAGGATTAAACTATATGTTACTTAAATTCATGACTGACCTTGTATACTTTGAGTTTAAACAGCAGCCAGGATGTCCTGATCTGGATTGAGTCCACAGCTTGGGAGGATGAAGAATTTAAACCTTGTCTCCATCACAGTCCTGATCCAGATTGTTCCTGCCCTGCAGCTATTTGCCTGGGATAGAAAGTTCCCTCTGGTGCCACTGGTAGCATCTCATTCAGGGCAATTAGCAGTCATGGCGGCCCAATCTGGACCAGAACTATGGTGGAGGGAAAGGGCTAAATCCCTCTTCCCCTGTGCCATGGCCACTCCTCACAGCTATTTAGTAAAAAAGTAACAAGCATGCAAGGACCAACTTAGTACTCTAATGTGACACCCATAGACCTATGCGGAGGATTACCAGTTATTTTGCTTTTAAAAATGCTATTCTACATTCATCAAAATAAAATGCACAGGATGAAACAGGTTTGCATAGCAATGAAAGTACTGTAAAGTGCTGCTCACAGTAAAATATGCACCCCTTAAAATTGGGGGAGGCGTCCTGATGATATATGAAGCATCACTTTCAGCCAGCAGCAGAGATATCACAGTCTTATTTTCAATCAGACCACAATGAAGACAAATGTAAGAGGATGTTTCATGGGTCATATCTTTATGGGTACCAACTGTAAAATGATCCATCACACTTGTACAAAAACCAAACATCCACAAACAAAACAAAACAAAACAAAACAAGTGTGACACCGCTGCAGGCCTAATCCAACTACCACAAAAATCAATGCAATGTTCAGCCAATGTTTTCTTTTTATTTCTCTTGGTCTGGGTGTTTCAGAGGAATAGATTCTCAAAAGCTCTTAATGCTTAGAACCTGTCAGTAACTGCGGCAAGGAAAACATTCGTCAACAGTAAGACATCATTTATTACAGTAACATAAGTTGGTGGTGCATCCAGATGAAGTTACTGGTACAATATTGTGGACTAATATACCAAAAGAACAGAATGAAATGAATAAGCACCCACATAGAACAAGCATGTCTTCCAGTACTAATAAACTATAATGGAGCACATGAACATAAAAGACTACCTTAAACCAGGTCATACTGTTCGTCTGTTTACCCCACTACGTCTGCTGTGTTTGCCAGCAGCCCTCCAGGGTCTCAGGTAGAAAGTCTTTCACTGTAAGCTGATATCCCTTTCAACTGGAGATTGACCAGGACCTTTTGCATTAAAAGAATGTGCTGTACTGCTGACTTAAGACCACTCCTCTAAGGATGCAATCCTAACTAACTTTCCAATAATGGCATAGCTGTGTCAGTGGGGCATGTGCTGCATCCTGCAGTTGGGAAGCAGTCATGGAGGCCTCCTCAAGGTCAGGGAATGTTTGTTCCCTTATCTCGGAGTTGCATTGCCCTTATTTCAGTACTGGAAAGTTGGTTAGGATTACGGCCTAAGTGTATTTCAAGCTTGTTACACTTTTTAGCCCCCTTCTTTCCTTGTCACACTTCACCCCCCCCCCATATTAACCAATATTCAGTTCCTCCTTTGCCAAAACCTTGCTATCCTTTCCTTCCACTTGATTTCTGACATACTTTATGGACAGTCAAAACCTGGGGCAGGGAGGGACACTTGTTGAATGTACAGAAATAAAATTTTCCTTCAGCACCAAATTCTTATACATTAGGGCCAATTCTAGATAGAAAGTCTTATCCCTGTCTCACTAGTACTTCCCATATGGGGAGATTTTGACAAGAGGCACTCAAACTAGTGATCCACAACATGGACACTGAGATCATGAGATCACCTACACATTTAAATTGCCTCTAAAATTGCCCTGTTGAAATTAATTATTAATGTGGAGTACTCCTATGACAATCAACTCAACTGCTCTGGAATAAGTGATTTCACATCTATGTTGCCATAAATTTTCAGATTTGTAAAAAGGGCATAGATTGGTTGACATTAGAAAGGGGAAGGAAAACTGCAATGAATGAGTAAAGATGGATTAAATAAAATGTGAAAAAGATATGAGTGGTGTAAAGAGGATAATGTCAGTGTCTGGTAAAATAAAGTTAAGGACAGTCTCTTTAAACAGTGAAGAAATGTTCAGTTTAATTAAGATTACTGGTTTGTGGGGCTACCAATGCTAAATATATTTTTCAGGGGTGTGGCCCTTATAGGAAGATTATTTACAGAAATTTCCACAGAGATTATTCTGTCTAAAATATCAAATGGACTAAATGCAGCTCATAATATAAATGGGGTCTCAATATCAGAAACGTGTCATGAGTCTCCTAACTGTTATCTTAATATTAAAATGGGTGGACTGAGGAAAGTGTTTCCATCGTTGCTACAATAGAGCCTAAAAGAAAGAAAGCTGGCTACAAACTAGACAAAGTTATTAGACATTAACGTGCAGACAACACCTACCTCACTCCAGACCAGCATGGTGCCGAATATGACCTGTAACCCATCAAAGAAATTGTCTCCTATGATGATGACAGTGGCACCTCCCGTAGTCCATCCTTCACTTGGACTGATGGCTTTGATACATGGTGTAGCTGCTTTCCAACACACATGAAAAAGAAGTATTCAGCTGTTAGAACAAGATTTTAATGATAGAAGACGTGAAGAGGGAGGGGGGAAAGCTTTGATTTTTCTTTCCTCATCTGCTAACATGAAGATTCTAGATCTCTCTCTCTCTCTCTCTCTCTCTCTCTCTCTCTCTCTCTCTCTCTGTGCTTTTTTGTGTGAGATTCCAAATCAGATCTTTGAGGAGGGAATGTTTGCCCATTAATTTTTTATTTTGTTTCCACTGGTTCTCTGGAGAAGATAATCATGACTGGCAGCCTGTAGACAGACAATAGCAACTGAGAACAGGGAACGTTTTGGTAACACTGAATTAATGTCTGTGCAAAACATGATCTTGGTCTTGCTTGACCAAGTTTAGTTTAACAGAGCTCAATCTCCTTTAGGTGGACCTTCTGTGTCTAGATCGTTCCTTATTTCAGACAGTCATTTCATCTAATTTTGTGTTTCACCATTTTGGTGTTTTGTGGCCATGGACAAATACATATGTCAATCACCTAGGGCCATGCATCAGTGCTTCGCTGTGAAACCAAACATAGGAAAGAACTGTGTATCTGTTTTTAATATGGTACTAACTTGTAACATGCTATGAAATAGCAGCCCATCTCATATCACTTATATGCCTGTCTCTCCTCTTTGCTACAATTGCCATGCCTTTTAATGAGTCCAGAGTCACTTGGCTTATATAGTTGATCAGTCTTTTAAGAACTCATAGTCATTAATATAGATAAAGATATTTGGGAATGAATTTGTTCATGCTAATCAAAGGATTTCCAGCAAGCTTGGTGGTCCCATTCCTCCTCAAGCACATCAGGGTGTTTTTCTACACTTTGCATGTTTTGGCTGGCTCACAGACTTCACAGATCTCACTGCTCTCCTTGATCCTCTCCTTGATCCTAAAGCTGGGGAAGTTCCTAAGATCTGGAAGTAGCTCAGAAATGGCACCGCTTCCTTGGGTTGAGTTTAGGAAATTCCCTTGGTTTGATCCTTATGAGCAGACTCAAGGACTGCCCAGCTTACATGTGAAACAATATTGAGAAAAAATGTTTCTGAATCATTTGCTTACAAAATGCAAGCAAACTATGCAAAAATACTGAGCAATGCAAGGAAGAAAAGACCCCAGATCATCTCTATATAACCCCCAAGCTGGTCTGCTGGGACCAGAGCTTGTTCCCTGACCTGACTGAGCTAAGGGCTGTACAATGCTCTGTGCAAAACCTTTCTTTGGTCCTTGTCACTGCAGATGGGAATAGGATACAGCTGTTAATAGTTCTCTTGGAGCAGTTCAAGCATTGCATGGTTACACAGCTGGAGGCTTGCCTCAGCCATGCCCCATGAGCTAGCTTAGGGTCTACATAACATGAAACCTTAAGTGTCAGGTCTTATGGGCTTTTCTCAGCTTCCTCTGAGCAGCAATTAGTGTTCAGGACTTGGATGAAAAACAGAGTCAACACTTTCAATTTTTATGTAATTTTCCTCACTGAGAGTCACCCTCCCTCCTCTCATATTAAAGTTACATAACTTTGACATGAAAATCAACACTTTTATAAATTCAGGTCAGATCTAGTTTTTAAGCATGCATGCACCCTTCATAAGCAACCCTTCATAAGCACCCTTATTTTATAGTCAGGTGCCCACAATGAAACAGAAAAAACCTCATGTGAAGCATCCCAAAGAACCCAGGTTCAAGTGCAATTTAAGCCATGGGTAATCTTGAGAAAGGCACTCCCTATCAGCCTCAGTCCCATGCTGGCAAAATGGGAAAATGATTTGGGTCGTTTTGAAAATAATGGGTTTCACACGTTTTATACACTAAAAGATGCCACATCAATGGCAAAATTCTTTTTAAAAATTGCCCTTATTTGCTAAGCCTTATTTGCTGCTTAAGTTTTAGGCTCCACCCTGCATATAAGAAAACAAAAACTACTACTTCAAAATGTACCCTGGAATGAAAAAATTTGGTCTGCTAACAGCCCAGTCTTATCCCCTATCACACTGTAGCATGCAGCCACACCACAAGAGAGGCCCCTGCGTGCTATGTTGATCGGACAGCCTGCAGGAGGAAAGCAAAAATACCTCCTAGAAGGCTGCCAGATCATCTATGGTATCCTTGGACCTATATCAGCTATTTTACATGTACACATCCAACAAAAGCGAAGGAATGTATCGGCCTGGCAAGTGGGGGATAGGATCCAACAGAAGTCACTATTGGACTCACCCCCTCCTGCCTTCAACACGTCTTCTAGTTCCTCACCCTCTCATTAAACCCCTTGCCCTCCCTCTTCCTACCCACAAACAGACCCTACCTACCTTACAGATGTCTAGCACTGCCAGTTCTAACACTAACCTATCACCTGTTAGATAGGTGACAGGGACCAGAAGTGAGTCCAGTATGCATCTCCCTTCCTTAAAAACGCACACACACACACACACACACACACACACACACACACACAAAATTGTTATTGACAGAGATAATGCTAATCATCTCCCAGGTAGCATATAACTTGTTGGGAAGGCATCTGAGAGTCAATCTCTCCAGCCTGCTGAAAAGTTGCAATTCTCAACCAAACTGCATAGAGTTAAGAATACTTAAGTTCATTGATTTCAAAGGACTTGACACTTCATTCTATGTTGGATTGTAGCCACTATTAAAACTTCTGCACTGGCCACCAATTGAGGCCCCCCAATTGCCATATCTCACCAGAGCAGGTGAAACAGTTCAAAATCAAGAATAGATTTAAAATTTGGATTGTTATTGTTTGGAATTTGGCAATGAAGCTAAATGACATCCAACAACTGTTTTTCCAACACTTGTAAAACTCAACTGCCATGAAGGTCTTTTTCTGTACTGCACTACTATAAACACTTATGGATTAAGGGTTTGGCTGAATTTTCACGGTGTCAAATTCCCCCCCCCCCCAAGATGTTGAGGCTATAATCACATATCTGGTCTACCAGTTCAGAAATCTGGTTCTGTTGTCTATCATAAGATTAAGTGATGATTCTCCCAGTTTCAAGTTTTGCTTCTCATAGCATCTTTACATTTAACATGAGTTAACAGAAGGAATCTTACAACACTAACAACTCAATCCTAACCCCCATTTGTGACACTTTGAAGGGCGTTCCACAGTTGCAAAAATTCGAAGGTGCTGCAGACCATGGGCTGCATCAGCCTCAGTAAGTCAGCAGTGGGGGAGGGGGTGTCATGAGCAGAGAGGGGGAGGACAGGAGCAGATCCAGGGAAGGAGGGTGTGGATTTTGGCAGCACTGGCATGCACCATGATCTTATCTCCTCTTTTTTGATGTATATATATAGCTGGCATAGGTCCAAGGAGACCCATAGGTCATCAGGAGGTCTACAGAGAGGTGAGGGGAAAATATTTTTCCTTCGCTCTTCCAGCCTACTGATAGCATCCTCACCATAACATAGCACATGCCTCCATTGCACAGCTGCATGCTACAGGGATAGGACTTCATTCTTACAGTCATGGAATTGATACAAATACACATTCCTCCCCCCCCCCCCCACACACACACACATGTAAATTTGAGATGTTTAATTTGGACTCAAACTACACTCATAAAAACATGCATAAAAACTCCAGAAAGCTTCTCACTTCATTTTTCCAGTTCATGGTGCCGGGCTTACAGCTAATAAAAGCAGTATTTAAAAATATCGTCCCAGGCCCTCCAAGGAATCAAATGCTCTGATTAAATCAGAGCATGAATAAAAAATAAAATTGCTTCTCAATTACACACTTCCTGATGGCACACATCCCATCATATAAGGGGAAACTTAAGAGCATTCCACATGTCAATGTGAAGGTTTATTCTCTCCCCCCTCCCACAAAAAGTTATACATAATCCATATATCCCTAAACACAGTGAAATTCACACATGCCTGCCGCTCCCTCTCTGCCCTAGAGATGACTGATAAAAGAGGGGAAAGGTGTTCATGGGTTACACCAATTATGATCCATTACATATTGGTAGTATTGTCACATGAATTTTAACTCTTCAAGAAATATCTGTGAACCAGACAACTCCTGATAATACTATATAATTCAAGGAATGATGAAGAAGCACAAGATGCTACATTTCTTGCAGAGGGAATGGTCTGCAGCATCTGGTTCCCAGTTTGAGGCAAATCTGAAAGTGCATCTGGCTAATTTTCATGAGAGCAACAGGAGTTTCGATAAGAACAGTGACATTGCTTAGGATGATCCCAAAATAATGTGAAATACACTTCACAGATCAAAGGGCGGCCACGGGGAGGGGGAAAGGAACGGAATAATATTCCTACTGGTGCAGATATTGTTTGCACTGTGACTTCTTGCTGGATCAACAGAGGCAAAATTTTTAGCATCTCTCAGGCATACTGGGTGCTACTAGGTATTCATGACCTTTCTGAACACAGGGCATTAACTGCCATATCCAGTGTGCGAACCTCAAGAAAAGTTGGAGTATTTATTGTTATTAAACTGATTGCGGTGTTGTGTTGGTGGTATTTTATCTCATTTCTCTAGCCACTCAAGGTAGAGGAGAATTTTCTCCCTTCAAATTGTGACAATAAAATGATTACCCCCACCTCAGTTTAGCATAATGGTTCAGAAATGCTCGTAGCATATTGCAGACTTAAAGTGGAAATTATTAGGTAGCTGTTCTTTGTTATAATAATGATCACTCCACAAATAAAAGCTCTTCTCCCAAAGGTACTGCAAGGCACAAAATGCTAATTCTGAAGATTATGTGCACGCTTTTATTAAATATTACTATGCCCTGTACTGTTTGAGGGCTTCACTGCTCTGATTGTTTTATGAGTGCCATGTTAATGTCATCCCCATCTCGCTAGCAGCAGGCACACATTTTAGCTTTTGTAGGAGAATTGATCAAAGGCCACGTGCTGTGGGAATTGCTGAGAAAACACGAACAAGCGGTAAAAATCTAACTGATTAATTGGTTTAAATTTCATTTCAGGGCGTTGAACTTTGGCTTGGGACTCTAATACTACACGAAGAGTCAGGGCCTAATTACCAGATTTCCAATTTGCCTCAGTAAAATGGCAGAGAGGGAGGAAAATGAATACTAAAAATAATTATAATGGGCAGGGGGACCCTTCCTGCCTCTGTACTTATTTAACCACTAATGTTCTGTGTGCAAACAATTTTGCTGGGGATGCCCACAGCACTGCCTGCTGGGCCACCAGAGCATTTAATGGCTCCAATAAATTAAGAAGCTCCCAGCAATGTCAAACATTTTGATTTGCAGGATCGAAGAGATAGTGATTCAAATGCCCACAAACGTGCAGTGGACCTATCACACCCTTCATTAGAAACTTGAATTTATAAGCAGTGGGCCTGCATTTCACCCTCCAAGAGAAACAATCTATTTCATTGATATAAAACAGGGGCTAAAGGGAAAACAGTGCTTACTTCAGAGTTTATGGGTGGCCTTGGGAATAGGGGTTAATTGAACTCAGAGGTGCAGGCTTACTGAAGCGAATTAGTGGCATGTACAGCTATCAGCAAGGCTCTGCCATTGCTCTTATTCGGTCCCTGAATCTATTTGTGTTATGATTAATACACAGTTTGTGCCTAAGCCTATATGAATGACCCCCTTCCCCCCCCACACCCTTCCTCCAGTATTCATCATAAAATATTGGGTTCGCTTCCGTAATCCATCGAAACAGTCAAAACAGAGTTATGAAAATCGCAATTCGTTTGTATTGAAACGGGCAAATACAGGGCAGAATCTGCTAAAAGACAGGAAGAAAGAGACATAGCTGGCAAATCATGTCTTTAAAATGTAGAGCATTAATGAAGGGAGAGATGAAAGACTCTGATTAAATAAATTTGATTTAGATTTAAAACGGTCCTAGGGGAAAATATTTGTCCAAAGATTCCAAGCAAACCAATTAATAGCCTATATCAAACAGTACTTCGAGGAGTAGAAAGACTTTGTACTGTGCTCCTAGCCCTCAGGGCGTACTGCAGCCTAGGGTCTATATCCATATACTTTCAACATCTGGAGTTAGAGATGGCAGGAAAGTGTAGAGGTACAGGCCAGGGGAGGCAATACTCACTCACTCACTCTCCACCCTTAAGTTCTGTCTCTGAAACACATACTCTGACCCCCCACCCCGGAAAAAAATAAAGCTCAGTCTCTAGAGCGCGCGCACACACTCTTCCCCCCAATATTTTTTTTAACTCACCTTATCTTCACCCACTCAGAGCTAGGGAGATCTCAGCACAGGGCTCCTGAAGCAACTAGAAAATGGCAGCTCCTGGTGTTTTGGAGGGCCAGCCCACTGCATCAGCTCCCTGCTTTTTTCATGGTTTATTTTTTTTAAAACAGAAGAGAAGCAATTCTTCCTGCTGCCTCCCCAGAGCTTAATAATGCAGACATCCTGCTGTTTTTTGATTGGATAGCCAGTCACCCTGCTTGATGCTAGTTATGAATATAGCCTAACCTGCTGGAGGCAAGTCTTCCTAATGCCTCCCCAGAGACTGATGACACAAACGTTGTCTTTTTTATTACTGAGCAAGTAGAAGCAGCTCTTCCTGGTGCCCCTCCTCTCCGGTGTTTCAGTGCACAAGTGTTCCTACCTATTTTGTCCCTTGCAAGCCATCATAGTGACTGGGATGACTGGCAGCTCTCCTTAATCCCTCCATGTTTGTGTGTTGCTTTAAACAGGCTGAGATGAGCAGAGAGGAAAGGGAAAAGGTACTTTTTAAAAAATTTGTTGAGGTCCTTTATTTTTCATGCTGAGTTAGATGAGGCTCTGCCTCCCTTGCCTACCCTGACTGCACATCACTGAGAGATGGCTAGGCTCCCAGTGAGTTGGCAGCAAACCAATAGGATTCACTTATACAGTTTTGAGTACCAGCTTCTGCTGTTTGGCAAGTACAGCAAACAATGCTGTAAACGAATTAGGCTTTTCATTCACCTACTAAGCCACACAAGAAATAGAGCCATCTCGTATTTCTCGCCCAGCTCAATATACTTTCAGTCTCCACAAAATAGTACAAAATAAGGATCATACCACCAAGTTCCTTTCCATTGTGCAAGTGGATCTGAGCACATCTCACACAAACAGAGGATCTTGTGGTGCAGTTTTGCCTAGTGTTATGCTCCCAATTTACCTTCTTGGACTCTAGCCTACATGTGCAGAAGAATTAAGTGGCAGCCATGTGAGAAAATGGCCTGTACCACTTTGTGCTGCAGGTAAGAGATATCATTTGTGAATACTCACCAATGAATCCCCTGCAGGTAGAAAATGTGTGCATTTGGTTTAAAGGTTCTTATATCCCAGTCTTCTCCCTTTCCTGCTAGTTTTCTATTTGGAAGCAGCACTTTCATTTTAAATAGGGAGGAGAATTCAAAAATATGATTTTCCAATTCCACCAACTGTCCAAAGTATGACAATCTATTCTACAAACTCACTGTACCACTTGTTTCATTATTCGGCATGTGCAGACTAGGCACATGCCGAATAATTTCCTCTTTAAATCAGCTGATGAATTAGAAGACTCAAAAACATGTTGGCTTTTGCAGAAATTAATGAAAAGATCATTGAGAAGAGGCTTCAGGGACTGTCTATCCTGCTGGTACAGTCACAGCTTATAGAGAAGAACTATAATTGTATATATTCATTTCAATGTCCAAGTTCCAAATGCATTCATTATATAGAAAATGTTGTTTAGAGTTTAGGTGAAATCAAGAAAACCAGAACCATGAAAAATGTGACATAAAGAGACTTGTACTTCATTGTGGAAACATACCCTATATTAATAAATATATTTTTTCTAATCATGGAAGTAAATTCCATGATATAAACTGTACAATTTTATTTGTCTGTGAACATTATCACTTAAGCACCCAAGTAATAATTTTTTTTCTTTTTTTAAGAGTTCCCTATTTGTAAACAGCACATCATGGTTCAGAAAAACAATTGTTTTATGTCATTCCCTAGTTAAGTGCTAAAATAAATACTTATTGATTTTTTTGCTCCAGCCAATCTCTATGCCTGGAAGGAAGAAGGAAAGAAATTTTGTAGCACTGCTGCTATCTTCACACTCAGTGAGGCAGGGAATATCACTCGCTACATTGGTAAAAGGGGAATGCCACATACAGACATTCCAGGAGTCTAAATAGGGCAGCAGGTCTGTACAGAAGGCAGGACTGCACATCCTTGCAGAAAAATAGTTGATCAAATGATCTCTACTTCCCACAATGTCCCTAATGGGAGGGGGAAGCTGAGCACTGTAGGCATGAGCTCTTATGTTGCCACAGAATGTTTCTGGCAGCAGGAAGTAATGTGTAAATTCAACTGGCCAGGCCTGGACATTTGGTTGAACGAAAGCAAGTGGTGGACTCTATTGCCTGCTTCTCTTCAGTGAACAAAACTCACTGCAATGACTTTTGGGTAATGAGGGCCGATGCCTATCAGAGGGTCACCTGGCCAGTACAACCTGTTAACTCTCATTACTTGTGGCACTGTGTGGCTGCCTATACTGAGTCTGTCTTCCCAAACCCAAGCCCTGCAGAGTGAGGATAATAAACCTAGCTATGAGCAAAATGGAAGTAAGTTCCTTGTGAAGCTCTAGCTTGGGAAAGCTTCTGGGTCCCAGGGGTGACTGCTCTTTGGGGAAAGCCGCTTCTTCACAACCTCTGGTTCCTTCCTTTGCCTGTGGAGTGGGGATAAGTAAACCTAGCTATGAGCAAAATGGAAGTAAGTTTACCCTAGTTAAAAATGTGGTTACATATCTGTCATTTCATTGTTTGCCAAGTTAGATGACTGGCTAGAGCTTGTTCAGGTTGCTTCCAAATGACGCCTGATCTCCAAGCTTCCTGGACCAGCAAATCACTCTTGAAAACATGCAGCAAACACAGATTTCAATGCCTGAAATCTACCGCAATGTCTCAATAGGACCCAATGTCTCAATAGGACCCAATGGGACCCAATAGGGCCCAACTCAATAGGATCCAATGTCTCAAGAGGACCCAAGAGGACCCAATAGGGCCCAACTCAATAGGACCCAATGTCTACCGCAATGTCTCAATAGGAGGAAAAATCCATTACGGGGTACAAGCCATGATGTGTATGCGCAACCTCCTGATTTTAGAAATGGGTTATGTCAGAAAGCCAGATGCAAGGGAGGGCACCAGGATGAGGTCTCTTGTTATCTGGTGTGCTCCCTGGGGCATTTGGTGGGCTGCTGTGAGATACAGGAAGCTGGACTAGATGGGCCTATGGCCTGATCCAGTGGGGCTGTTCTTATGTTCTTATGACCCAGAAAGTGGTAGTCCAAAACAGTGTTTTCAGCTCTGAAACAGATCATAGTGACCACTTGTCCTCACAACAAATGCATGAAGGCAAACGCATGCAAGCTGATGACAGTGACAACTGAAGGATCTACGTGTATGAAGTGAGGTATCAGTGAAGCCTGATAATGTACCCCATACTGGGGGCAGACAATTGGATAATGTTAGATATTCACTTATGTTTAATATCACACCATGACATTCTGTCAGCAGGCCAGGCTTAAGGCCTCAGTGCTCCAGGTCAAATGGCAGAATTATGCCGTGTTAGACTAATTCAAAAAGATCAACACACTGCTGTATTAAAAGGAAACAGTCATTCATTATGTATGCTATCAATTGTGACATTTGTTGAAACAAAGAATCTGTTTGTTCTGATACTATGGGAAAACAAATTAAGTAATAAAAAGACAAAATCAAAGGCAGTATTTTTTTTTCAACATAAACAGTTGATACAGATATATATGGACAGTGTTGAGGTTGCAGGGACTGCAATTTGGTTTCTAGAAATAAAAATGCAAGCACTCCAAGACCTCCTATTCTTGTTCTGACTTGTCTTCAAAATAAGAGGATACCATTTAATGTAATTTTCCAGAGCCTGGAAATCATAAAGTCAAACATGAACAAGTCTACTGGAAAATCTGTGATGTTAATCTTGGCCTAAGTTGTATTGTTAACAAGCACCGAATCTGTGCATTGGATAATCCAGATGGCCATGGAGGAATCACCCAGATAGGATTAAACCTTTGTGCTGAACTCTACTCCATCTGTTCTCTGAGGTTTGCCTCTGCCTATCAGAATATAAATTTGGAGCCTCTCTGTATCTTGCAGCATGTGTAATAGCGGTGCTTAAAAATACACACACCTCTGAGCACTTATTAGTAATGTGCAATAAAGGTAACTTGAAGTTTACTACCAAAGACACATATTGGCTTTATTATTCATCTGAAAAACATAGTATCTAAATTTGAACAAAAAAGGAATTTTGTTGTTGTGGGGCTTGTTCAATTCATTAAACCATAATACAAGCATAAATTCACAAAGGTATGACTTACACATGAAGCAGGGAGACTCTTAATCCTTGAAAACTATTATACGTTGCTAGAATACAGGATGCAGTTTTATTCTGACATTCTGGTTGTAAAATATTCCAAATCAGTAAAGCCAAACAGCAATCATAGCAGTTATTTTTGACACGCCCTGGCTGTAGATGGGGAAAAATGGGGTAGAAAAGAAAAGGAGCCTGACTCCATACAAGTACACATGTACATATATGTTTTAGTTCCATCACAGCTGTACGTTACCCCTATGAACTATCAATTAACATCACAGGCTTCTGAATTCATTGTTGCTGTCTGCTAGATGAATGAAGGATTCATATGCATCATCTACTAAAATTCAATGTACGCATGCTCAGGGATAGGCTGCACCATTGAGCTAACAGAAAGATACAGAGCCTCAAGTTTCCAGAATCTGGGCAAGAAGACACAGGTAGAGATCTGGCAATACCCCAAAGGGGAAGAAAAATTCTGGTGGTTACAAGCTTGAGTGGTCAGGAAACCCTGCAAACTAATGAATATCTTAGATGTAAAGAAAAATAAACAAAATTATCCAAGTGATACCAATGATTTGGGGAAAGGGTTTAAAAGTGCAGTATACGGCCACAACTATGTTTGGGATGGCAGTGAAACAGCACTGCCAGCAATTTAATCTGAATTGCATTTAACACAACAAAGAACTTCTCATTTTTGTCCCACCGACTGAGAAAGCCTTGTTTCTACTCAGTATCCATCCTAATTTTGGACCATCTCTGTGCTCAGAACTGAAATAAATGGAAGGCCTGTGTAACTTCCTATTTTACTCTTTTCTTATTTTGTTTGTAGAATCACGTGTGTCCATTTTCCCCCATCTATTTAGCAATGATACTTCAAAAATGAAAGATATATTTTTCTCTTTAAGATATATGCCTAGAAGACCTCAGGATGAGAAGACTGTGTGAAAAAGCTGGAGGACACTGGTCTTCAGCAGAAATCCAAGTGAGTGGTTGGGCCTGTATAGTATCCACAAGGCTTTGATTAATCTTCAGCAAAGGTAAACTAAACCATGAACAGCCTATAGAACAGCCTACAGAGAAGCTGTGCTTGGTTTTACCCCTACTGATCTAAGTTTTATGCACTGTGCTTTTCCAGTGAGTGGTAGCAATAAATGGTTGAGACCTGTTATGTGCTGCTGTTCTCCCATCTCCAATATATTGCCAATGCAGATGGAATTTGCTGCTAGACACCTTGCAACCAGGAAAATAAAGTTCTCACAACACTTTCCCCCTCTCTGCTGCTGTAGATAAAATAGCTGCACTCGACCATACTGAAGAATTGTGTACATTTTAAGATTATTATGCTGAAAGCAGGGGCATCGACAGAGATCAGCAGACTAGGCAGTGACCAAGGGCCTTCAGGTTTCCCAGGGACCCAATTGGCCAACTTTACAAGCAGCTGAGCAACTGAATCAACTGAGCAACTTATGACACTGTCACTTTAACCCACTGTCTCCATTTTCAGTTGGGCTTCTGAAAATGGTCCCTGTAGGAGCATCTGAGAAACCCCATTAGGAGATGGGGATGATATAAAAGGAGGACTCTTTGCCAGCCCTCCCTCTGTGCTGCCAGAGCACTGAGGAAGGAGTGCCCTCTGATCACTCCTTTCCTTGTCTGTGCTGGAGAAACAAAGAAGAGTGAACTTGGAAGGCACCTCTCCCCCAGCCCTACTGGAGTGCTGAGGAAGGGAAGTCAACCCAGATTGTTCTGCGAGTGCGTGTGTGACATTGGTGCAGAACCATGCTTGACAGAAGGCCCCCCACATACCCTGGTGCACGACTGGCTGAAAGGTTTCCAATCCTAACTAACTTTCCAGTGCCTATGCAGCAATCCCAACAGGGCGTGCAGTGTGTCCTGGGGTGGCAGGGCAGTGATGGAGGCCTCCTCAAGATAAGGGAAAATGTGTTCCTTTACCTCAGGGCTGTGTTGCAGCTGCATCAGTGCTAGAAAGATGGTTAGGATTGCGCTGTAAGTTATTATCTGGAAGCTGAAAAAATAGAAGGTACAGCACAGAATGCTGAAATCCTGCTGCCTGACTGCGGGGCAAAACCATTTGCTATTGTTCATTCCCATACAGCATCTGCTTCCCCAAGCACCAAGACTTGTGCTGAACTGTTTGCTCTGCTAAAGGTATATTTCTGCCCAAGGCCATCAGTTACCCTAGAGAGGTTTCATTTTTTTTTGTTTTTTAGTGTAATCAGCAAGCCAGGGAAAGCATAGCAGATTATTCGGCAGAGTTCTGTCACCTTGCTGAATTTTGTGAATGTGGTGATCTCCTGGATGGTCTGCCTTCGTTACTCTCTCATCTGTGAAGTTCAAAATGAAGCAATGCAGTACCATCTTCCGCCGGAGCTAAATCAGCTTTTGCTACTATCCTACAACTAGCATTGGCAGTCGAATCCTCCTTTCATGCCTTAAGAGAAATATGTCATGCGCAACCCACTGATGCATAAGAACAACAAAATCAATAATCAGATCATAAACAAATGCAGTTCATACTTTTATTAAGGGGATCACATAAGCCAAGTAACCCACACATACAGGTCCATCCTTGTTAACCTCAGGGGATCTGTTCCAGGATAACCTGCAGATGCAAAAAAACCTGCGCTAACTCAAATTACCTTTAAAAAAAAGTTTAAGAAATGTCATTTAAGAAATGTTTGAAGAAAAGGGAAAAATGTGGAATAAAGCTTCACTCATTTGAGTGCAGGCAAGCTGGAGGGCTGCAGGGCATTTTGTGGTGCTCCAGGAAGCAATTTCTGAGTTGTGTCGAGGCTCCTCCTTCTTCTCTTGGCCCTGCATTGCCTGAGAATGCATCACAGAAGCATTTGCAAATCTGTGATGCATTTTTGGGCAACTCAGGGCCAAGGGAGGGGGCATTGGTGCGACCCAGAAATTATTTCCTGGAGCGCCACAAAATGCCCTGCAGCCCTCCAGTTTGCCTGCACTAAGATGAATGAAGGCTTTTTTTTCACTTCCCCCATCTCTTCCTCAAACATTTTTAATGGGACAAGGTTTTGTTTTTTTTTTTAAGCAACTCAACATGGATGGTCATGGCCATCTGCATTGAGTAAAAACCACGGATCCAAAATCCATGGGTGAAAAAAGTTACTGTATGCTTAAATTTTGGGCAACAACATAAAGTGAATGCATGTTTAGGAATGCTGAATGCCATGCCTGCAAAAAAATGAGTCACACACAGACAGTCTGCCACTCAATGCATGGACCAATTCCACAAGGCTAAGAGACTGGCATAAAAAAAGTTCATAAGAATACAAGAACACGAGTACAGCCTTGAAGGATCAGACCAAGGACCCATCAAGTCCAGCTTCCTCTAACTCACAGTGGCCCACCCAATGCCTCTGGAAGCACACAAGACAGCATGATACCAGTAGCCAAAGGCCACTCCCTTGCATCTGGCATTCAGAGATCGACCACTTCAAAAACCCAGAAACTGCATACAGTCATCTAGACTCGTAACCTGTGATGGAGTTTTCCTTGATAAATCTATCCAATCCCCTTTTAAAGGCATCAAGGCCTTTTTCTAAAGTATTCACCCAGTCTTTGGTAACTTATAAGGATCACCCATGACCAGAGGCACAGGTACGGAATGTCCTGAAACCTAACAGTGATAGTCCCATCTGTAGGGATTACAAATGTAAGACCCATACCCAGTCCCTGCTATATCTAAATATTTTCTGCTCTTACAAGAAAGAATGTTTTCACTAAACATGATTTCACTGAAGGTAATCAGCAACTGATATTGGATGAACCATAATCACATTTGGAAGCATCCTCTTTGTGAAGCACCTTGGAATTTCCGTAGCATCAAGCATTATTCAACAGTTTATGGAAACACTGCTAGCAGGTATTCCTGAGGTTGTGCCCTATTTTGATGATGTCTTAATCATGGCCCCATCGGCAAGCAATTCATGGAGTAACTTGGAGAAGTTCTACAAAAATTTGTTCAAGGCGTTATAACAGTCAAGAAAGAGAAATGTCAGCTGGGTGTTTCTGAATAACATATATTCTGCTGGATAGATGTGAAATATACACATCTATCCAGCAGAAGACAAGGTTAGGGTGCTACATTATGCCTCAGGCCAAAATGCAGACGAGATCTTCTAGTGTTCCTAGGGCTAATAAAATTTTTATCGCATCATCTTGAAAAATAAAACCACCACAGAAGAACTCTTTCATTGCTTACTGGTCAACATTGATAAGTGAAACTGGACTAACATAATTAAGCATTTTACATCAAGAAGCTATTAGGGTTTGAATCTGCACTTGTTTACTAGAATGGGCAGAAGCCCCTGCCCATTACGCGTAACACCTCATAATTTATGGTTGGGGCTTTCCTCAGGCATTCAGATGTATCTCTTATCTTTAATTCTAAACAAGGAAACTCTGGCCAGTCATTTTTCTGAAAACAATTAATCAACATACCTGTGAAACCATAGCTATTGATATTCCAGATGTGCAAAGATTAAATATGCGGCTATATTCCAGCAAGTTTATAAAATATTTAAAGCCATTGCTTGTTTATTATTATTTGTTTCTGAGTTTGTTTCAACCTTACATTAAACACTGGAAATGTCTTTAGAGTAATGCACAGCTCCCAAAAGAGGATGGCAAGCACAAGTATTGACACCACCTTAGTTACTAATACTGATATTCCTTCTATTTATATTATTCCTGGTAGTGATGGCAAGAACATTTGTGTCAATTAGAAAACTGTCCTCTGTAAAATGTAATTACCAAAATAAACACATAATGCTTCACGGTCTCCTATCACTGAGCCCTGTAGCTGCTAGCCAAGTTGGTCATGGAATCCATGCTCCTCATCAAAGATCCTTAATCCTCTTTTTGTCAGACACCAGGAATGAGTGACAGAAAAAATTGCTTTCTAAGTGCCCTACACCGGTCCTAGCACTGGACATAACAAGAGATGGAACAACAGAATGGACGTGGCCCCCTATTCTTAATGCCGTTTGCCATACCTGCAACATTGTGTGTTATCATCTGAGAAATAAATACAGTCAGGTTTGAAAGGAGGGGTTTTTTTGGATGCTATTTGTTGAGACTGATTTAGAAACACGGCAGTTGCCAAAGAGCCTCTGTAATTTCTCATAGTGGACGGGGAAAGCAGAAAGGATAAAGCACAGCCCTGGCCCTTTAAAAAAAGAGCCATTTAAACTGCTTGTCAGTTGTCAGCTTGACAAGGCCACTTGAATATATTCAGGACTATTTGCATAAATGCTCAGGGTGAGTTCACCATGGCTGCTAGCGCTAATGGTACATAAAGTAATTTAGTCACTTCTCTTAGGCATCCTGTCAGAGTGATGAGCACCTCCTCTTTGCCTTGTTGCATATTAGATCATTAGATAATAAAGTGTTAGAGCATGCAAGCCGACAGGGTCCCCAGCACTATAATTTGAGGCTTCTGCATTAAGCTATGGAGGGGGAAAAGGAGGAACCAATTGTGCAATTGGCTTTAAATTCAAATAAATACAACCTGCATGCTGGAAAATTGCTTTGAAGCAATGTTATTGAGCTTGCTTATAAAACTTTGCACATGTCTTAAGATGAAACCTCAACCTTACCCAGACAGGAATTCACCTGTACTTTACTGTGATCTTATCTATTGTAGTTAATTATGTATCAGGAAAACCAGATTTTAGCTATTTCTCACAATGTGTGGAAAGGTAATACAAACAAACTTAATTTTACATGAATGGAACTGAGTTCATGTATTTAGTGCTGTCTGCCACCAGTTGCGCTGCTTTATCAATCTTATGCATGGTACTACTTTTCCCATGTCCTCTCTCTACTCTTCACCTTTGTCCCAGCTTACTTAGAACCAATTTGTGCATTATGTCCCCAATATGGAGATGGTTCAAAGAGCCTTCAGGTAGTGACTGATCAATGTCATATTTGTAAGGTACAAATAGCATAACAGGTGGATTGCCCTCCTTGAGTGCAGAGTTTTCAAGTTACCACCACTCTAAATATTCAGTGGCATAGATATATTCCACACCATGGGGGCAATCCATGTGGCAAGGCACTATAAATGTTATAGCGGCCACATGTGGAGACTATTTCCAGCAGCCTTCATGCAGGGCCTCTGAGAGGAATTTTATCAGGGGGTACAAAGTTTCTTTTGGGCCCCTTTGCAGCGGGGTGAAACAGAGCAGGGAAGGGTGGTGATGGCTGAGCAGAACTAGGGGCAGGGAGGGGAAAACAGAGTAGGGGGAGGTTAGAGAAGCTGGAAAAGGCTTTGGAGCCCAAGCCTACCAACCCATGTGGCATCTGTAGTGTCCCCAGCATCCCGTGCAGGCAACAAGTCTGAGTAGACAGGAAAACGTAAGATCCCAGGAAATTTCTGGGGCCCCTTCTTTGGCTCCTGGGCCCCCCTTTTGACCCTGGGCCCAGGTACAAATTAACCCCCTCTCCTAGGCCCTGCCTCCAGTAATAATTCATTCTCATAGTTATTATTCTATAGTAATAATTCATTCTCATAATTAGATATTAAACTGGAAGTTCAGATGCATGGGAGCCATACACAAGCTGCTGAAACAGTTATCATATAGCCCCTGTCAGTGTTTGAAAGAGTGGACATGTTAGACTCTGACCATACTGCTATGGCCATGTTACACTCCTCTGCAGGCATCTGAAGATCTGGTGAAATGAAAGAAGAATAACAATGGGACTACTTAAGGCCCCCACCAGACATGCCATTAATCCATGGGAAAATACATCCATGAGTCCAATTCAAGTTTTGTCCCAAGTGGAATTTGTGACCCCATGTTCAGTCAGGTGAACTTCATGACAAAAATTATGCTAGTCCATCTTCCTGCACTGTGAATCATCCTTTGGCAAACGTCCTGTATCTGCATGTATCCCAGCAGCACTTGCCCACTGAAAGGAGTGGGAGCTTTTTCCTGAAGGCAGTAAATGTCCTGCTCCTACCAGAGGCAGCAAGATTCAAGTGCACGGAGAGCTGATCTGCTCACATGGGAGCAAGCTACTCCTTGGAGCTTCCGAGCAAGCAGGTGAAGGATCATGCCCCAAAGGAAACATGCGGGGATTGTCACCCAAACAGCTGCCATTCACATCTGCACTCAGAAAAGCAGGAAAAGAGAATTAAATTCCAAACGTAATTTTGTCTGTATTCACACCTATACACAC
Organism: Tiliqua scincoides; assembly: GCF_035046505.1. Taxonomy (NCBI): domain Eukaryota; kingdom Metazoa; phylum Chordata; class Lepidosauria; order Squamata; family Scincidae; genus Tiliqua; species Tiliqua scincoides. The sequence continues at coordinate 198,826,337 of NC_089822.1, forward strand.
TTGCCTGGGAATAAGCCCCATTGAACACAACTTACTTCTGAGTAGATACGCAGAGGATTGTGTCATATGGCCCCTTTCCCTACTAGAGGGGGAAATGGTGCTATCTCCCTCTTGCTGTATGGATCTAGGTGGAAAGTTGAGAGGGGAGGAGGGGGAAGCCTCCTCTACCTGCCCCATTGAACTAAATAACAGCAGTACCCAGGGCAAAGAAAGACAACGACTACCTCAACTGGCCTTTTTCACAACTCACTCCCCGCCCCCCAGGTCCTGTGGTGGTCCTTGAGGCAAGAAGCAATGTGGCAGCTCCATCCATTGCTTTTCCTACTTCTGCCTCCACCCCCTGCCACTCTCTTTGTGTCCCCTTTTTGTTTGGGAGGAAGAAGTTAGAAGTTGCCTTTTGTCTGGTTGGGGTTCAGATGGAGCCATTTTGTTTGATGAAGCTTTAACATTTTTGTGTACAGCCTTATACAATCTATACTGTTTTGCTGCTTTGAAGAAGCCCCCACTCCAGATGCAGGCCACTGCTCCAACTGAAACTCCGAGTTTATGACAATTCAAGGAGCTCTGGCTGGATCAGTTGGAAGGACAAACCAAACTGGAAGCGCCGGATAGGTGTGCGAGACACACACAAATGTCTAGCCACATTTTGGAAGACAGTTGCTCTATGAACCAGGGAAGGACAAATCCAGTGCAGCTTGACTCGAGTCAGAAGTCTTCACCCCCCCCCCCGTGACTCAAGTTAAAAACAAGTCCCAACAAGGGCACTTTCTGAGTCACCTGGAGCATTTTCATGACTCGAAAAGACTCAAGTCACAAGTCTTGAGTCTTGTGACTCAAGTTTCGATACATGTGGCAGGTGCAGGAAAAAAAGGGGGGGCTGCTGCCGGTGTGTGTTTGTGTCTCAGAGTTAACATAAGAACATAAGAACATAAGAACAGCCCCACTGGATCAGGCCATAGGCCCATCTAGTCCAGCTTCCTGTATCTCACAGCGGCCCACCAAATGCCCCAGGGAGCACACCAGATAACAAGAGACCTCATCCTGGTGCTCTCCCCTACATCTGGCATTCTGACTTAACCCATTCCTAAAATCAGGAGGTTGCGCATACACATCATGGCTTGTACCCCATAATGGATTTTTCCTCCAGAAACTCGTCCAATCCCCTTTTAAAGGCGTCTAGGCTAGACGCCAGCACCACATCCTGTGGCAAGGAGTTCCACAGACCGACCACGCGCTGAGTAAAGAAATATTTTCTTTGGTCTGTCCTAACCCGCCCAACACTCAATTTTAGTGGATGTCTCCTGGTTCTGGTATTATGTGAGAGTGTAAAGAGCATCTCCCTATCCACTCTGTCCATCCCCTGCATAATTTTGTATGTCTCAATCATGTCCCCCCTCAAGCATCTCTTTTCTAGGCTGAAGAGGCCCAAACGCCGTAGCCTTTCCTCATAAGGAAGGTGCCCCAGCCCCGTAATCATCTTAGTCGCTCTCTTTTGCACCTTTTCCATTTCCACTATGTCTTTTTTGAGATGCGGCGACCAGAACTGGACACAATACTCCAGGTGTGGCCTTACCATCGATTTGTACAACGGCATTATAATACTAACCATTTTGTTCTCAATACCCTTCCTAATGATCCCAAGCATCGAATTGGCCTTCTTCACTGCCACCGCACATTGGGTTGACACTTTCATCGACCTGTCCACCACCACCCCAAGATCTCTCTCCTGATCTGTCACAGACAGCTCAGAACCCATCAGCCTATATCTAAAGTTTTGATTTTTTGCCCCAATGTGCATGACTTTACACTTACTGACATTGAAGCGCATCTGCCATTTTGCTGCCCATTCTGCCAGTCTGGAGAGATCCTTCTGGAGCTCCTCACAATCACTTCTGGTCTTTACCACTCGGAAAAGTTTGGTGTCGTCTGCAAACTTAGCCACTTCACTGCTCAACCCTGTCTCCAGGTCATTTATGAAGAGGTTGAAAAGCACCGGTCCCAGGACAGATCCTTGGGGCACACCGCTTTTCACCTCTCTCCATTGTGAAAATTGCCCATTGACACCCACTCTCTGCTTCCTGGCCTCCAACCAGTTCTCAATCCACGAGAGGACCTGTCCTCTAATTCCCTGACTGTGGAGTTTTTTCAGTAGCCTTTGGTGAGGGACCGTGTCAAACGCCTTCTGAAAGTCCAGATATATAATGTCCACAGGTTCTCCTGCATCCACATGCCTGTTGACCTTTTCAAAGAATTCTATAAGGTTCGTGAGGCAAGACTTACCCTTACAGAAGCCATGCTGACTCTCCCTCAGCAAGGCCTGTTCGTCTATGTGTTTTGAGATCCTATCTTTGATGAGGCATTCCACCATCTTACCCGGTATGGATGTTAGGCTGACCGGCCTATAGTTTCCCGGGTCCCCCCTCTTTCCCTTTTTAAAAATAGGCTTGACATTTGCTATCCTCCAATCTTCTGGCACTGTGGCCGTTTTGAGGGACAAGTTGCATACCTTAGTCAAGAGATCTGCAACTTCATTCTTCAATTCCTTAATAACCCTTGGGTGTATGCCATCAGGGCCCGGTGACTTATTGATCTTTAATTTATCAATGAGGTCTGAAACATCTTCTCTTTTAACCTCTATCTGACTTAACTCCTCGGTTAGGAGGGGCCGTTCGGGTAGCGGTATCTGCCCGAGGTCTTCTGCCGTGAAGACAGATGCAAAGAACTCATTTAATTTCTCTGCCATCTCTAAGTCTCCTTTTATCTCCCCTTTCCCTCCCTCACCATCCAGAGGGCCAACCGCTTCTCTGGCGGGTTTCCTGCTTCTAACATATTTGAAGAAGCTTTTATTATTCCCCTTAATGTTGCTGGCCATGCGTTCCTCATAGTCTCGCTTGGCCTCCCCTATCACCTTCTTACATTTCTTTTGCCACAGTTTATGTTCCTTTTTATTCTCTTCATTAGGGCAAGACTTCCATTTACGGAAGGAAGCTTCCTTGCCCTTCACAGCCTCTCTAACTTGGCTGGTTAGCCATGCGGGCACTCTCCTGGATTTAGTGGAACCCTTCTTTCTTTGCGGTATACACCTCTGCTGGGCCTCTATTACTGTTGTTTTAAGCAGCCTCCATGCATTCTGGAGAGACTGGACTCTTTTTACCCTCCCTTTCAACCTCCTTCTAACCAGCCTCCTCATTTGAGGGAAGTCCGCCCGTCGGAAGTCAAGGGTTTTTGTTAGAGATTTGCCTGGTATTCTTCCCCCAACGTGCACGTCAAAACGGATCGCAGCATGATCACTGTTCCCCAATGGCTCAGTAACGTTTACATCTCTAACCAGGTCCTGCGTACCGCACAAAATTAAATCCAGAGTCACCTGTCCTCTGGTGGGCTCCATGACTAGCTGATCTAAGCCACAGTCATTCAGCACGTCAAGAAATCCGGTTTCCTTATTGTGACCAGAACACAAATTGACCCAGTCAATATGAGGATAATTGAAGTCCCCCATGATTACAACCCTGTCCTTCCTTGTCACCTCCCTGATCTGTTTCCTCATTTCAAGGTCCCCATCAGATTTCTGGTCTGGAGGACGATAGCACGCCCCCAGTATTACATCGCTGCACAAGCCTGGTAATTTAACCCACAGAGATTCTACGGTGGAGTTGGACCCACCTTCAATCTCTACTTTGCTGGATTCTATCCCTTCCTTAACATAAAGGGCCACCCCACCTCCAACACGCCCCTGCCTGTCCCTCCTGTAGAGTTTATAGCCCGGGATTGCGGTATCCCACTGATTCTCCGCATTCCACCAGGTTTCCGTTATGCCCACTATGTCAATATTTTCCCTTGTCACCAGACATTCCAGTTCTCCCACCTTTGCTCGTAGACTTCGGGCATTCGCATAAAAGCATTTATACACGGAATGCCCCAGGATGGGCTGCTTATTCGCTCCTTTGTCCCCGCATCCTCTCATTGTGCCAAAACATCTATCACATCCCATCTCCCTAACTTTCCCAATTTCTTCTCCTACCCTGCCTTTGTCTTGTTGTTCTCTAACCTCCCCATCCTCATCCCATAGGGATGAGGAGTCCCGAACCGGATGCCCCTCGGCTCCTGTCGGCCTTCCCCCAGGGATCAGTTTAAAAGCTGCTCTGCCACCTCTTTAATGTTATGCGCCAGCAGTCTGGTTCCATTCTGGTTCAAATGGAGCCCGTCCCTCTTGTACAGGCCCCGCTTGTCCCAAAACGTTCCCCAGTGCCTAACGAATCTAAACCCCTCCTCCCTACACTTTAAACACTCCCCTGATGTTCTTGCCCATCTGTAAACAAGGCGGGAGGGGGTGGGACAGACTGCGTGAGAGTGGAGACAGAAGCGGCAAGAGGAAGAAGAGTCAAGTGCAGGGGTGCCACAGGGTTCAATTTTGTCCCCCATGCTATTTAACATCTACATGAAACCACTAGGTCATCCAGGGATTTGGAGTAGGGTGCCATCAATATGCCGATGACACCCAGCTCTATCTCTCCTTTCCTCCAGACTCCAGGGTGGCAGTTGAGGGCCTGGAGCGCTGCCTGGAGGCAGTGAGGATCTGGATGGAGGCTAACAAGCTGAAATTAAATCCAGATAAGACAGAGGCTCTCCTGGTTCGGAAATCCTTGATGCAGGTGCTGGACTATCGGCTTGCGCTGAATGGGGTTGCACTCCCCCTGAAGGAGCAGGTCTGCAGCTTGGGGGTCCGCCTGGACTTGCAGCTGCTCCTGGATTCCCAGGTGGCGGCTGTGGCTAGGGGGCCTTCGCTCAGCTTTGGCTGGTGCGCCAGCTGCGGCCGTACTTGGATCGTGCAGACCTGGCCACGGTGATCCATACCTCGGTGACATCTAGGTTAGATTATTGTAATGTACTCTATGTGGGGCTGCCCTTGAAGATGGTTCGGAAACTGCAACTAGTGCAGAATGCGGCGGCCCGTGTAGTTACTGGAGGTAGGCGGTTTGACTCTGTCAGTCCGCTTCTCCGGCAGCTGCACTGGCTGCCAATTCGTTTCTGGGCCCAATTCAAAGTGCTGGTTTTGACCTTTAAAGTCCTATACTGCTCTGGACCAGGGTATCTTAGAGATCGCCTACTTCTGTACAATCCGGCTCGTCCTCTTAGGTCATCAGAGGAGGTCTTTTTACAAGTGCCGCCGCCTAGGGAGGTACGTGGGGCAGCGGCAAGAAATAGGGCCTTCTCAGTAGGGCACCAATGCTATGGAATTCCCTTCCCCTTGACTTAAGAATGGCTCCCTGTCTTGAGACTTTTCGGCAAGGCCTGAAGACCCTTCTGTTTAGACAAGCCTTCTGAGTTCTCGGCCTTTTTTTAACATTTTTTCAAAATACCTAGTTACAGGCCTGATTCTTTTATGATCTGCTGCTCTATGCTCTTTTTACCTGACTACTTTTTATCTGACTGCTGTTTTTATGATATGTTGTTAATATGCTTTTATGTGTTTTTAAATTATGTTTTTAATTTGTTTTAACTTGGTTGTAAGCTGCCTTGAGTCCCTCCGGGGAGAAAGGCGGGGTAGAAGAAATAATAATAATAATAATAATAATAATAATAATAATAATAATAATAATAATAATAGCAGCAGCCTCTGGGGAGCCTGCAATCTCTCTGCAGCCCTCTCCGAAGCTTCAAAATGCTGAAAAAAAAGAGGAAAAAAACCCATTTCCTGTTTTGGGATGAAATTTGGAAGTGGGTTTTTCCCCCTTTCTCAACATTTTGACGCCTTGGAGAGGGCTGCAGAGGGGGGTCAGAGGCTCCCCAGACCGTCAGGAGAGCCATAGCTACCCCCAAGTAAGTGAAAAACCCCTCTCTGTCTAGCAGCAGCGCAATTGCAGCAACTGCACTGCAGTCGGTTTCCTTTGAGGGGAGCAGTCCTTTTCCAAGTCCCCTGGTGGGTCACGACCCACCAGGGGAATTGGAACCATTGCTCTAAATGCATAGAGTAATATAACCTATGACACTGACAGTAATTTTCTGCTTCCCTCCAAGGCAAAGAGGAACAAAGTACTGATGAGAGGGGCTCATCCCAGTAGCCAAAGACACATAACACCAGAACCAGGGGGCATCCACTAAAGTTGACTGTTGGGAGAGTTAGGACAGACAAAAGAAAATATTTCTTTACCCAATGTGTAATTAGTCTGTGGAACTCCTTGCCACAGGAAGTAGTGACGGCTTCTCGCCTCGATGCCCTTAACAGAGGATTGGACAAATTTCTGGAGGAAAAGTTCATCGTGGGTTACAAGTCGTGGTAGGTATGTGCAAGGTAAAAGTAGGCTGCCTCTGATTGCCAGATGCAGGAGAGGGCATCAGGACGCAGGCTGTGTCCTTTGTCTAGTGTGTTCCCTGAAGCATTTGGTGAGCCACTGTGAGATACAGGAAGCTGAACCAGATGGGCCTTTGGCCTAATCCAGCAGGACTCTTCTTATGTTCTTATGTTAAAGGGATAGGGCTTCCCCCCTTCTGCACCCCTTCTCCCCAGTTTCCAACCAATTCACAGAGCAAAAGATTAGGCAAACGCCACTTTTGCTGCTTCTCTCGTATGCCACAAGGAAAAGGGTTCACATGCAGCAATTTACTTCTGTTAGTAAGAAGGACAGCCCACTGGCGTATTTAGAGGGGGGGCAGCGCAGTAAGTTTTGCAGGGAGCCTCCCTGCAGTGTGCAAGCGGCTCCTCCCCCTCCCCCTCCCCTTGGGAGCAATGTGGGCAGGGGGGGGAAACGGAGGCGAATGGCCCCCAGTGGGACAGCCAATGCTTAATTACTAAAAGGATACCTGCTCAGGTTCAATTTCACTGAGAATCACACCCTTACACCAGTGTGTCAGCATACAGATTACAGATGCGTGAGAACTGCAACTCTCAGGGAATCCTGATAAAAAAGATGAAGTGATAGCTGTGATGCTGGAGCCAGTGAAGAGACTCCAGTTCTTCACTGCCTAAAACTGAAATGTCGCCTCACTTCACCTCTGAAGTCAGCTCGGAACATGATGTGCAATGGCCTTCCCCAGGACTGGCTTCAGGTGTGAGGGGAACTTCACCAAGGTGACCTCTGTTGGACCATTCTAACCCCTAGCAGCAGACACAGGTTTATTTCATTCTTGTTGGGTCAGCAGCAGCAACATTCTAGCCAGCCACTTTTTTTGCATGTTTTTCCCTCCAACAATGCCCCATGTAGAATCAGCAGCCTGCTGAGAGACAAAGAAAACCGTGGGGGGGTCCTCCATGTCAGCAGCTGCTTGTTGGGCCCCCTCTCTATCTCAGCAGCTGCCTGAGGGTGCCTTGCACTGATGCCAGCTCTGATCTTCCCACTCGTCTGTGGCATATCACAAGATTCATCTTTAAAAAATCAATTCCACGCCAACCTCATCCACTGTCTCAGCTGTTATTCCGAATTAAACGTCAAGGTGAGGGTAAGGCGTTCTGTACATATAGATAACTTTTACTGATATCATCTCGTGTTCCTCAAAACAGGCTCTAAGCCTTAATGAGCCAGGCCCCAACACAATTAAGCCCCGAGAATAGCACCAACGCGATCATGAACACTGTTTCTACACATCCCCATGTCTTTAATTTCCTTTTTTATTTCATAAGGCTCACTGAAGATTCTGGTCATAAACATTTATGAGAGATTCAGTTATGGAAAAGAACAAAACTAACAGTGCAATTCTATGCATGCTTACTTAGAAGTAAGTATCAGCCTGTTCATTGAGGCTTACTCCCAGGAAAGTGCACTCAGGACTGCAGCCTAAATTTCCCATTCTGACATGCCTACAGTCACCCAATAACCTGCAGAAGTATTCCTAGAAACTATAAGCAGAGCAGCACACAGGAATACTATCAAAGGGCACACTGCATCACAGCAAGTAATCACTGCAGGTAATAAGTGCTTTGGTGCATAGATGTCAAAATATTACCAAGAGCAGTTAATAGCACCAAGGTTACAAACAACCCCTAAAATCTTTTTATAGCTATGAATCTTAAGTGTAAACATTTCCAAGACAAAAGTGGTACTTGCATTCATATGCATGAGGGCAATTGTTTCACACAGTTTATCTCATTAGGAGATTTTACAGTAAGCAGGTTTACAGGTTCGTTACATATATGCGTTTAGATGGAAATAGTTTCCTTTCCCTGTAAAAAAAAAAAAAATACACCCTATCCAGTCCATCCACTGAACTCACATGCTTCAAGATGGCATTTCCCCACAGCTAAAATAATCAATGTTGCTCTTTAAAAAATCTGCACTTCACCAATTTGTCCATAATACATACAGGAGGTTAGTGGCAGGGCAAAGGGGGCTGCCTTTGCCTCTCCAGACATCTCACATTAAGTAGAGACGCTTTTTTCCCCCTCTGGGAGGGTGAGCAAAGTCCTTCAAGCCTATTATAGGAACATCTTTTTACACATTCCCCCATCTCACCATTTCTTCGTCCACTTGCATTACATAGTACTGTGCTAACTAATTTTGGAAGTCTTCCTTTTAAAACAACATCTTCAAGTTCGTTCAGATTTCTCTATAAACTTCTTAATATATACAAATAATTTTTGAAACAAACAAAGAAACAGAGATTCAACATTCTCTGAGTGAAACTATAATAACGATTGATTACTGTGGTTTACTCTGTTTACGCCAAACAATGCTGCTTAAATTAGCCTCTGCCAGCAAATTGCACTTGAAATATAGAAACATTTGGTTGAGCAATGTGTTTATTAATGTACAAGTATCAAGGAGACTCTGTGGGTGTAAAAGCATGATCTTGATTACAGCAAAACAACCCACTGAAAGGTAGTTTCCTTTCTGCTGTCTGACATGGGGATTATAAAAAGAAGAGGGCTACAAAACTCACATATGCAAGTGAAATGCCTAGAACCAAACTGCAGAGAGACAGAAAGCTTCTGCAAGACTCTAGGACTGTGATTTTCAACCTTTTTCATATCACAGCACGCTGACAAGGCACTAAAATTGTCAAGGCACACTATCAGTGTTTTGACCATTGGCTAGGGACACCACACTGACAGCAGGGGCTTGTATCCCCCTGTGGCCCTACTAACAAATGATCCTCCCCCAAAGTCCCGCAGCACACCTGCAGACCATCTGTGGCACACCAGTGTGCCACGGCACAGTGGTCGAAAATGGCTGCTCTAGGAGGTGACACCCTGTATCACCTTGGTTGAAAACTGAAATCCTATCCCTGATTTTTCAACCCGCCCTATCTCCTCCCTCTCCTCAGACTTATGTCAGCAAAATAGGTGCTATGGGTCCAAGAAGACCCATAGGCAATCAGGCAGCCTACTGGGAGGTAAGTAAAAAGGATTTTCACTTACTTCTCACTGGCTGTCTGATCACCCTCCGGCCCCACAACCATGAAGAAGATGCTTGCCAGCAGAGCTGCATGGTGGACAATTATGGGGAATAGGATTGGGCTGTGAGAAACCTTGCCACGTGGCCTACTACTACAACATAAAGTGACACAGAGAACGCTATTTTCTTTGCCTGCCCTACTCCTACTGAAAGCTATCCACCAAAATGATGCACACTTGAAAAACCAACAGAAGTCTACCTATTGAATAGAAGGTTTTTCAATGGGCTTTTGGTAAGGACGGTCAATGGCTTCCAACTTTTTTAAATAGGAAGCATTTGGAGAAGTGCCATGGAGAGGTAATACATACGTTCCAGCTTTAAAATGTAAGTGTGGAACTCCCGAATGTGGTGTTGGTGCATGTAAGCTGAAATTTCATAGCAATCGCTATAGCTAAAGTATTATTTCCTTCACTTCTCCCCACCCACACACACATTACCTCATCTTGTGGTAAAGAAGTATGGGAAATATTTACTCCTAGTGTGAGAATAGGAATATTTCCAATCTGAAGGAATCCACTCTATATTCTTATAACTGCAGATACTCGTGAGGCCCCCATGATGGGGGAATATCTGGCTGTACCTTCCTTTAAAAGAAGGAGGAGGTCTGGAAAATCAGCATTTATATTAGAAGAAGTAGAGAATGAAGGGATAGTTATGGTCTGCATAGTTTTGCTTCTCGCTAATTAATAAAATAACAGTTTGCACATTCCTTAGCAAAATCAAGCAAAAATTATGACAGTGGTTTGTTTATTAAATTAGGTTGTTGGCAGAGATGGAAAAAAATCTACAGTAAGAATTATAGCCTAAAATGGCTCATGGCCTACATTAAAAGTTAAAGCTAAATAAATACAGATGTAAGTTGTGTTTATATAATAAGAAACGCTGCTGCGCTAAGAATTTAGGTTAGAAAGTGCAAACTTCTGGGCCTGATTCATTATGCATTTACCACATGGTCAAGTTTACTCACCTAAGTAACAGCACAAGGCTGTTTTGCACATAGGCAAAGTAAAATGACAGAAGAGGGGCCATATTCTAAAATTCAGGCACAAGAAATTATTTGTTCAACACCTGGTGATGGAAAAAGTATTTTCAGTCTGCATTCTTTGCTAGTTTAATTTCCTTAAGATAATTCTCTGAGGGTTCAATTGAAATTAACCAATCACCCATGCCTCCATGGAAAGTGTATAGATCTAAGACATGAAAAAGCCTTTTATTCAGACATAGCTCCAGTGGGAATCGTGGGGGCCAAACACCTTAGATAAATAGCATAGATATTTGCCTATAAGGTGAGAAATTTCAGCCAATAAATCAAGCTTGGATAATCTCTTTGCCTTATCTGCAAGGTCACTCAGGGGTCAGGGCTGTTCAGGCAAGTTGCAGCAGCAGGAGAAGCAAGAGGACAATGCAGAGATAATTAGAGGGGCTATTAGTCTCCACTCCAACCCCTCTAGGGCAAGCTGCAACCAAAGCTGCAACCTTCTATTCTCCTTCTGAGAAAAAAAGTAAGCCAGGGCTCAAGACTTCCATTTAAATCAAGCAAGCCTCATTCTCTTTAGCAGACCCTTCTGCACCCTCATTCCATTTTGTAAATGTTTGGCAGATGTCTGGTTTTTTAAACACCAGGATGTAACCTTCGTTTCTATTTGAAACAAAGTCCCAGGCTACAGTTCAGTCCACCTTTACTTAAGAATAACACCATGGAAAGCAGGGTCTACTTCTGGGTAAATAGGGTTGCAACTCTAAGTAGCTGCACTTGCTCATGTTCATTCCCTGCTGCTTGTCTCTCCACTGTGAATTGAATTGCACACTCCCAAGTATGTGTTGTATGTTATATCCTCTGGCTTAACACACCAGGCCCCTTAAAGAAGGATTTAATTAATGATTCCACTGGTATGTTATTTACAGTGCACTTACTCTGATAGTGTTTACAAAAAGACTGTGAAGCCCAGAATTAAAAAAGTTAAGTAATAAAAATGCATCTTATGGTCTTTTACTATGATCTTTTACTATCTTTTACTTTTATTTATTAAAAATTTATGAGTTTTTAATAAATTAGAGACTGTACAGTTCTTAGGTAACCATTACTGGTAGGTTATTTTTCAGGATCTGGCCTTGGGTAAAATCAGACAAAACTATAGTCAGACACCCCCGCTCCAAGTTAAACCCCTGAATTATCCAAGAGTCATATAAAATTCCATGATTTTAACTCAAAACCTGCCCTCGACTTATATGTGAGACTGGCTTATGCTCAAGTGTCTGCGGTGAATGTTTGTATTCTAAGATTTGTAATACCAGACTTTGGATAACCTCTGCAAATGGCCTCACTAAATTTTGCTACACGATTGTATAGGATTGTGATTTTGTAGCTCAGTCCTATGCATGTTTGCAATGCATAGGGCTGAGTTTACTCCTTAATAAATAGAGTTTATCCCAAACATTTACATTGGAGTTTATTCCAGTGGCATTTACTTTTTAATAAATGTGTTTAGGATTGCAATCACAGTAATAAATTCCGATGGCAAAGTACACAAAAGAGTGATTACAGAGTAGTCTTATGCATGTTTACTTAGGAATAAGTCCCACCATGTTCACAGCCACATTGTAGGGGCCTAATGGCGCCCAGGGCGGGGCAACGTGGTGACGTGACCCCTTCTGCATCATCACATCACTCCTGTGCCTGTGTGCTAGGCCCTCCTGCCAGAACGGCTCCATTTTGGAGCCAACCAGACCCTTGGGAGGGCAAGTGGGTCACACTTTGGGTTATGAGTTCTCCCCCTGCAGAGAGGCCAAGAAACACCCAGAGAGCTGTGGCCGGAGAGAGCTGCACTGCTATGGTACGTCTGCACCTGGTGCCCCCCTTAAGGGATCTTGCCACAAGAAGATACACTTCTGCATGTTCAGTTAGGTTTCCTCCTATGTAAGCATACATAGAAACTAGATACCTAGAAGGAAGATCTGTTTTTTTAAACATAATCCTTTCATATTAGTAGTACTGACAAAACATGATAACAAGACTATTCTAATGCATTTTAACTTTTGTGACTTCTAATGAAGATAGCCTACATAATGCAGTGATATACCTTACATACTTTCAGAACTATGAGCCTTTAACAGTATTGCTAAGCTTTCATCTGGAGCTTTGAGAGCTAGAAAACTACTATTTAAAGATGGAGTTTTGTATACAACTACCAGGGATGTGACAACAGCTTCCAGTATTATATAATGAGCAATAAAAGTAGAGCAACGATGCTTCAGAAGCAAATTTACCCTGATCTAAAGAAGGCAAGTGAAGTGCAGGAACATGTTTCTGTTAGTAGATCAGTTCTGCTGCAAGGTCAAAAGGCTGTTGGGGAGGGGGGGAATTCTAAAACTAGTACTCAGGGTGCCAATGTGGTATACTACAGCAGCAGTGATGTCACACACCTCAGAAAAACCCAGCAGTACTACTACCTAACAAGAGAGCAATGAGCCAGTGTTGATTACCTGTTAAACAGGGAGGGTGTGAACGTGCCTGAACTCATTCTAGCCCCATATAACCAGGGAGAGCTCTGTAAGCACAGAAAATTACTAGAACCAGATCCAGTTGTTCAGGAGTCATGTGGTAGATGCTTGAAAGCTGCATCATAGGCTCGAAGTGCATGGGGAGGCAGTCAGCAGAGGATACACCATTTTGAGAAGCTACTAAGCAGACAGTGAAGTCAACCTCACAGAAGTAAAGTGTGGAGATTCAGGTCATCATCTAATGCTCTGTTGTGTGGCCCTCCTTCTCAGAGGCAAGGCTGATGGTCACTAGGGCAGAATTCCCAAGCTATGGTGTTACCCCCAAGCTATGGAATTCCCTTCCCTGGAACCTTCCCTCTCTTTCAGTATGCAAGTAAGCCCAGTTCTGTTCTAGAAAAGTCCTTGGTTGGGGATGGGGGTGATGCCGGGGATGAGTTTCCTGTTCAGTTTGCTTCTTTTAAATCTGGCTGCTGTGTCGATTGTTTTATTTTGTATCCATCATTGTATGCTAATTTGAATGTATTGTTCATGTTTTTCATAGTTATGCAAAATGAATACCCTTTTAAAGCCAGAATAGCAGGATACAAATATTTTACATAAATAATATTTTCCCATTTTATAGATGAGAGAGAGAGTGATTTATGTGAGGCAACCTTGCTGCAAGTGCTGGTCTTCTAACAACATATTTAGGTAGAAGTGAGAAAGTACTGTATGTCCTAATAGACACACTCCATCAAAGTGCTGGGAGGGACACATTATCATAGCATTTGCTTTGCAGGCCGTTTACTGTACCTGACCTGGGAGTCAATTATGGTAACACTGCCTTCCAGTGGGTCATGTGACTGGTTTCGCTTTCATGTGGACAGATGGAAAGAACATTTTTCACGGGATAAAAGGGGATACCATCCTAAATCTGTATATTGCTCTAGGTCAAAACCACAGAATTAAATTATTCCCCCAAGGCAACACCAATTTTGGATAATGCTCAGAATCTCCTAAAATTGGACTCCTTTAAGGTTGAAATCCTATGCACACTTACCTAGGAACGAGTCTCACTGAACTCAATGAGACTTACTTCTGAGTAGACATGCATAGGATTATGTTTTCAGTATGTTTTTTGTGACATTTTTTTTAGTATACACAGTCATATTTTCTTGTGATCATGTCATGTCATAGTAAGCCATTATGTGCCACAATCACAACAGTACAAGCACAACTGCAAAGACCTTCGTTTTCACCTATATTCTGGGTAATTGAGAATTTCCAGGGGCATGAGGAGTATCCCAGGACCTACAGGACAGACCTGGGCAGACATTATATACAGTTGTGCATCAGTTAACGACGTTCTGATCAGTGACGGCCCACATATGCGACCATATGGTCCCAAGCCTCCAATGCTTAGGGAGTACATCTCACCTCCGGAGGCTTTTCTGAGCCTTGCAGAGACAGCACACATCCGCGTGCTGTCTCTGCGAGGTTCAGACTGGCCGTTTCGGTCAAAAACATGTGACTTCCGGTTTCACCCAAGATGGGCATCCTGAACCTTGCAGAGACAGCGTGCGGATGCATGCTGCTTCTGTGAAGCTCAGAAAAGCCTCCAGAGGCGAGGGGAGTGTGGCTCCCCTTGCCTTTTGGAGGCTTCGCGTAATGTCAAGGCTTGCTTGACGACGGGGGTGCCAGACCGTATCCCTGTCATTAAGCAACGCATGACTGTATATATAAAATGCTCCATGACCACTGGAGGTAAGCAGATCTTAGCCTCAGCATTTTCAAATGTACACAAAATATCCATAAATGGAGAGCTGGTGTGGCATAGTGGCTTGCACGCTGGATTACATGAAGATCTGAATTTGAATCCCCACAGTTATGAAGCTCATTGGATAACACTGGGCCATTTAGGGTGCAATCCTAACGTCATATTAGGCTGACGCAAGTCCCTTGCACCAGCCTAAGAGGGTCACAAATGTGCCGTAAAGCACGTTTGCACTTTCTCAGGAGGAAGCTGCGCCAGTCCACGGAGGCACGCTGGAACACAGAGGCTGCATCCTGTCTCCACGGCAGCTTCCACCAGGTAAGTTGTGTCTGCCAAGCTCAGCCAATGCAGGGGTCTGGGGAAGGCGGGGAGGAGGTGGGGAGGAGGTGGGAGGGAGGTGTTCTGGGGCAGGGGGAGGGCGGCCCCAGGGGTGGGTGGGTGGGAAGCAGGAGGCAGGGCTGGGATGAGGCTGTTATGCCGGATCCCAACCCCCTTATTCCTGGGCAGTGCAGAGTGACTGCAAGCTGTTCCACTCTCCTTGAACTTGTGCCACCTCCAGAGGTGGCATAAGTCGGAGAAGACCCATAGGGGCTGCAGTGGCTTACTTGGGGGTAAGAGGAAGAGTTTCCCCTTACCTCTGGTTGAGCCACTTTGGTGCCGTATCTCGCGCTGGATACAGCGCAAGCGTCCTGGCCGGCCTGTTCCAGCGCAAGATAGGATTGTGCTGTTATTCTTTCTTTCAGCCTCACAGAATTGTTGTGAGGATAAATGGGGATAAACACATGTTCATTGTTCTGTATGCCTTGGATGAAGGGTAGAATATAATAATAATAATAATAAACAAATTCCAGTCAAAAACAACATGACTGTGCAAAAATATAATAATAATATTTGGTGGAAGGTGCTTTGCCAAAATAAGCTTATTTGGCAATAATCGCTACATGAAGCTATTCCTGGATATATATGAATTGGTTGTGTGAAACCATCCCCAAAACATTGACATTTCTGAACCAGCTTTGGGCAAAGCGCTGCTTTAAAAAAAACAAACTGACCCTTTCATACTATGATCTCCCTAGGACACAAAGTAATGGGGGGGGGGGGAGAGTACTGAGTCTAAATAAACCCACAATAAAGAATCAAGTGCAACTAACAAAAAATGCCTACCATGTTCCAGATAAGAAGGCGTACCTTCCGAAGGATCAAGCCTTCGAGCCCTCCGCCCATGTTTGGAATTGTTGTGCACAAACATATTATCCGAAACTGCCAAGACATGACCATCCACATTGACTGTTGTAGATACCACAACCTGTGAGTGGAAGAGCAATAAAAGGAAACACTTTAATACAATTTAAAATGAAATAAGTGCAGAGTGTAATACACCCAGAATCTTAAATAACAGCTGGGAGCTGCAGAAAATTGCACAGCTATTTCGCATAATAACTGGTGCTTAGACTGTACGACTCTAACAAGAGAAGCTATTGATGAGCGGGTCTTTGGCATCATAAGCTTTTGATGTCGTTTTAAGTCAAATTACACAGTTTGTAGCTGTATGGCGGAACACACACTGTTAACCATCGTTTTAACAAGAGCAGCTTTATTAACTTCTTTTCTTTTTTTAAAGAGCTGGCTGCATTTTACCCCGCATCATCCTAAAGCAAGCTTACCAGAGTAGGTAAAGCTGATGTCATTGCAAATGAGGATTCAAAAAAACCAAACAAAAAAGTGTGGTCTGTGAGGTTGGGATGAGAGCAGCTGCATTCATCATGATGCTATAACTGTAGCTACCAGGGGTGTTAGCAGTTCTCCAAAATTCTCCTGAATGTACATGTGCATGCGTGTGAATGAGAGAGAGAGAAAGAGAGAGACGCAGCCATTAGATACCCAGATTTCTGATAATGAAAGGTATGATACGACTGCTTCTCCAAGTTATTTCTAAGCTCATGGCTAGTGATGGCATCTCATTATACGGGCTCGGTTCCATCCTCATCTGTACCTGGGCTCCAGCAATATCCTATGTGAGTCACAACTGAATACACCTTTGTTCTTGCTGACTCTAAATATAAGGGAGTCAGCCATCTCACAATGGAACAAGTGTAAGGAGTTCAAGATTGCTACAGCGCCCCTCAGGGTAAGCAAAAATGAGACTGGCGGCATTCTCCTGACAAAACCTCTGGTTTGGTTTATAAGCAGCAGAACAGACGTCCTGAGGCAGGCCTCATGAGAAGCAGGGTGTTCTTTTACACCTGCATCTGGACCTGCGTTCAGGCCCGTGTTCTGCATTTTGTAACCACTGTTCACTGGAAATAGGACTGAGCTTCAAAGAGTTATTAATGGGGAGCGGTGCTGTTCAGCCTCTTGCCATCCTTGCCCTGAAAAGACAGCTTCTGCTCTGAGGCATTAACCAACAGTATAACCAAACAATCCATCAAGCAGAATTTGATTGTGTTCATTTAATGACCAATTGATTAATAATTGGTTAACAACCAATATCCAGCCACCTCTGGATATTAACCATTAACCTAAGGGCCCAATCCTATCCAACTTTCCAGTGCTGATGCAGCTGCCTCCATGACTGCCTGCCACTGCAGGATGAAGCACACACCCTACATCAGTGCTGGAAAGTTGGTTAGGATTGGGTTTTTAAGCTATCCAGACTTTTTTGCTCCACAGGCACTATTACTTTGATGGTCCTGCAATCTTTTTGTGGCATATTCTGACTTGCATTGCCCAAGCTGATCAGTAGGGGTTTGTACAACTCTCACTATGCATGAGATTGCATGGATATGAGACTGGAGCCATTTAAACCTAAATAGGGACATTCTGGCCACCCTGTAGATGGCTGGGATGGTCTTTGAACAGAGGATCATCAAGATTATCTTTCTTTCCTTTCATCTTTATGATATACAATTTCAAAATGGTGCTCACATTGGTTAACCTGTCTTCTAATACCTATTTATCTTATGATAAAACTCTTGAAAAAACACAAAGGAGAAATCTGGTAGGTACTGATGCTAGGCTCACCAGTAGAGTCTTTTATCACACTTCCCATATCAATTTCTGTAGGCCACTATATCCTAAACAGCAAGCCAACATGACATTATCACCAGATTAAAGACACTTGAGTTTGTTGTTGCTTTTTTTATAGTCAATCACACACTCTATAGATAAATGACTGGTGATACTAATGCCATGTGGTGCTCAAATGTTGTTTTGTCTACAGGTAAATGTGCAAAAAGATGGTCGATAAGTGGCCCACAGTCACTGAAAGATGATCATTAGTTTGGTCAAAACCGTACAACCATTCAGTATCACAAGATATTGAACACATTGGTGGGGTGGGAATTTCAAAAGTGTTCCGATGCTATTTAAATTAAAACACAGGACAAAATTTTTTTGGGGGGAGGGGAAACCAAAATCCCCAATGTATCATGAGTGGCTACTGTATCAAGATTATCATCAGTTCTCAAAAGATCACCCCCTACAAACTTGACTACACATGTCCATACCTCAAAATTATACTTTTTTTCTTACTCTGATCAACCATTAACCTTTACTAACCAGTCATACTAATAAAATGACAACATTTTGATCTCTCACTATCCTGAGTATCCTTCAGTGCAATCCTAACTTGAGCTGGAACAGGGAGGCTGGCAGACTTGCCCCATATCCAGCATGCATTTTGGGTGGCAAGCGGCTCAGCCTGGGGCAAGGGGTTTCCACAGAGAGAGCCGCTGCAGTCGCACTGGGTCTACTCAGATCTGCGCCACCTCTTTAGGTGGCGCAGATCCGAGCAGCCTGGAGCTGCTCTGTGCTGCCCAGGAATGGGGTCAGGGACAAGCATAAGTGCTGGATTCTGGCCCTGCCTTCTGCTTCCCTGCTGCCTGCCCACAGGCCGACCTGCCACCCGCCCTCCCCCCAACCTGAATCGCCTTCTCCCTGCATTCCCCACACCGCCCAGACACCCACGCCTGCCAAGCTTGGCCGGTGCACCTCTGTGTGCTGGCCCAGCTGACTGCTAAGGGGGCTCAAACATGCTTTACAGCATATTTGCGACCCTCCCAAGCCAGTGCAAGGGACTTGCGCTGGCCCAGGACACAGTTAGGATTGTGGCCCTTGTTGATGATAAGTCTGTTTCCAATGAGCATGTGCTGTCTTCCAGAACTTTGGCTAAAACAATAAGAAGAAATGACCTACACTTCTCCTTATATTAAGCAAGGAACGGGGATTAAAAATTGAAACCCACTGAGATATGTTTATTCATGCGACCTCTTACAACCAAATATAATAATTGTCTGTTAATTGCAGTTTCAGCTCCCACCTCATGCTTCAACATGTGAAACAGCAATCAGCCAGCTCCTGTTTAATCCACCTATTATGTTGACTAATTAACTTTGCTCGACAGTTTATTTCTGCCTCCATTATCAGCCCCTGTCAGCCGCAAGCACAGTGCCACAAAGGGGGACCTCGGCCCCTTTGATTGATCACCGATAGATTGACATGCAGATTAATTTAATTAGAATCACCTCACTTGAGAAATGAAAGACAATGGCAAGGGGGCTAATAGATCTGCTCTTATAATGAGGCAACCCTCCAGAGCCAAGGCAGAGGATTTCTGATTTATTTTGCTGAATTCCCCAGTTGCTCCGAAAGGCTCTCGCTTTAATTGTTCTTGGTATTGAGAGGCTTTAGCCTCTGAAGAGGTGAAATGCTTTACAAGGATTGGCAAACATTGCTTCAACTCTCTAAGGAAGCCGCTATCCTCTCAAAGTTGCACGAACATGGAGATTCGCTTGCAACAATACTCTTGCGTTGCTTGAACTGGATAACCAGGAGGAGGGAAACTGAAACACAACTCTCCAAATAACTATTGCTTTATCAACTCCAATAAAGTTCTACAAAAACATATTTGATCAGATTCTGACCTACAACACTATTTGGTCAGGCAGTTCCAGCCAAGCCATCCCCTCCCCACCCCCATCAAACTTAATAAGGCCCTCTAGACTGGGAACAAAACATGATTTGTGTTATGAAACAAGGCTGCCAGAATGCCATTGGCTCATTTCACAGCACAGTTTTAAATAAGAGAAAATGATTTAGGGTAAAATAAGATCAAAATTAGTTGCAAAGTTTTAGAGACTGATGTTGGGAAGGAGAAAGCTTCAGATATTATAGGTTAAAATATTCTTCATTTGGGAAACAAAATTGGGGGAAATACACTCAAAAATAGCAGGTCATAAGGATTTTGATATTTCCTTATACTTGCCATTCACCCAACAAAACTGTACTGGGCCAAATTCTAGATCTGTTGGGCAGCCCAATCCTGAGCTGCCCGGAGTGCAAGGCTGCCACAGTGTTAATGGCTACTGCAGCATCCGACGCACAACCAGGCAGCCTGCGGCGGCTCCTCAAGGAAAGGGGACTTTCATCCCCTTCCACCGGGTAAGGGAAGTAGCCTCGCAATGAGGCTACTTGATTCTGCGGTGACTCTTGAGCCAGCGCAGAATTAGAGAGTCCTGTGTTGGGCCATGCAGCCCCACACAGGGCCCAAGATCCAGTGAAGCACCGTCAGGTAGATGTTATTGACTGGTTTGTTTTATCCAGACATTCAGTCCTTCCTAAGGACCTGGGATGCCTGGTTTTTATCCTATTTTGCTGTTATAAATATAGTTGCAAGATGTAAGCTGTTCCCAGTAAAGCTGCTTTTTGTAGATGGTAGATGGCAATTTCTGTGGCCCCATTGCTGTTCAGGTGCTCTTCAAGGTGTTTTGGAATAGCACTGAGGGCGCCAATCACCACTGGGATCACTTCTGGGATTCTTCTTCTGCCACACCCTTTCAATTTCTACTTGTAAATCTTTGTATTTTGTTCCAGCTCTTTTTCTTCCACTCTGCTATCTCCTGGTATTGCTATATCGATGATTTCTTCTTATTATTCTTATTATTTATTATAATACAGGGGGCCTTTATCTGCAGATCCCATATCTGCAGTTTCAGTTGACTGCAGATTAGGTCCCTGGAGACCCCACCCTGCATGCCCCTTCGGGAGGCAAGAAGAGCAGAGCTCCTGGAGGTTCTTTTGAGCTCAGCAGAGGCCATGTGCTAGGCTCAGAATGACTGTAACAAGCAAAAAAAGTCAGCAAAAAAACAAGCAAAAAAAGGTTTTTTGGGGGGGAACAGATGTTTGGGGGAGGCATCCCCCATATCCACGGATTTACATAACCACAGGGGTTCCAGATTGGAACCCCCATGGATACGGAGGCATGCCTATAATAACATTAATTCATCATCATCATCCCAGAATATTTCAGAAGATTCTTGTCTTTCTTGAGTGAATTACAAGGTAAGTCTTGTAACAGAAATCATCACAATTTATGCAGCAAGATTTTTAGCTTCCCTCCTTCAAGTCAAAGTAGGCATGAGCAGCCTAATCATAAGTATGTTTACTTAGAAATGAGTTAAAAAGAGCTTATTCCTCAGCAAGTACGTTTAGGACCAAAGCTATGTAGAAGGATATTTCAACTCTGAATTAAGATAATAAGGCCAAAGATCATATTTTACCTTGACATTATGCCAATTAATGTTAATGAAGGGCCCAATCCTAAGAGTCCCCAGTGCCCAGGAAGTCAGTGGCAGCAAAATGTCTGCAGCTGTATCCTGTGGGGCCTGGGAAGCTACTGGAGATCTCCTCAGGTAAGGGGACAGTGGTCCCCTAACCTTGTGCCAAGCCCTGACGGCCCCAATGGGTCTAATTAGCAGACGCAGAACCAAGGAGACCCATGTCGGTCTCTGCAACTTGGGAGGGGGTATAGGATGTGGTGGCAGCCTCTGCTGCCATCCCGCCCCCCTCCTAGGCCCAATAATCGCTTCATTCCACCTTCCCTCCTCCCTGTTCTGCTTACTGCTTTGGGCACTTACTGCTCCACTTTCCTCCTTGGCTAGCAGAGAGAAGGCTAGTGCTGACTGGTGCTGGCCTCTCCGTCCGCACTACTGGCTCACTGCCAGTAGCAAAGTGTCTTATGGCACTTTCATGACAGCTGTTGCCAGGGCAGCAGAGGAGCAAGAAGCATTGACTGGGCTTAGAATTGGGCTATAAGAAATATTAATGCTACCACCAATATTAATACCAGCAGCAGATTGAGAATCCTAGAAGACACACACCTGAAAGGGTTCCTATTTTTTCTATAATCATGGTGCAAAATACAATTGGGTCTTGCAGCTTACATGCCTGTATGCATCAGGGGCTTGTTTCCAAGATCATGGCAACCAGGCAGTAAATATTCATGAGGATCGGGGAGCTCCTTGCTCATTCAGCATTTTCCCCTTCCCTAACACAGGATGGCTCAACACTTCATAAACCACAGCACCTCTTTGCCCCACACATCTCAGAATACTAGAGATAAACATTCAACCAGACACTTTCAGGGCTTGTCAATGCCATTCCTTGCATTGGCTAGTTTACCTGTGTGATGGATGGAGGCCAAAGCTAGATTTTTCAAATGAAGACTTCTATCACTTCTATCTATATAACTGTTCATTAAAAAAAACAATCTGGGACTTGCATGATTCTAGGAACTGTGAGCAGGACACATGCAAATTGCTTATCACTGCAGTCTCTATGGTGGCACTCTCAAAATGAAACTACCTGCTATATGAAATGAGATTGACTCCTTCATTGCTTGTCCTTTGACAGAGGCCAATGATGCTGTTGTTTTAGCAATCATTCTCCAACCTCCTTTAAATGTCAGTGTCCAGCTCTGTCCGTGTTCTTGCTACTGCTGTTTTATTGATGTTTTTAAGTTGTGTTGTGAGCCGCTTTGGGCCCCAAGTTGATGAGGAAAAGTGGAATAAAAATCTTTTAATTAATAGTGGCAATACATAAATTAGGTGACTGCTCAATTTATTTGCTGCTTAAAAATTGCTTAGGTAAAAATAACTACAATATAATTCCAAGCAATTATATAATTTGAAGCCTGGTTCTGTAAAATGTAATGCAAATAATTTTTGCTTATAGGAGTAGTACATGAGTAAAGGACTAGTTTGAATTACCAGCAGTGGTGTAGCTAATGATCGTGTAGCCCGGTGCCAAGCTCAGAATGTTACCCTGGAAGTGATGTCACAACCAGAAGTGATGTCACACCTGGGCATTTAAAAAAGTGAAAAATGGGAAGAACCCACCTCCTCCCCCCAGCAGCTCACCACCCACTTGCTCTGCTGCCTCAGTGGCATAGCTAAGACATCTATCTGCTACCTGGGGTCAAAGAAGATTTGTAGCTCCTCCCAGACAAAATCAGATTTAATTAAGTAAACAAAGAAAAAGTGTACCCTGATTGGTTTGAAACACTGTACCGGCGTGAAGAGGGATGGTTATTCTCCATTTGCTAAATATAAGAGGGACACCATTTGAAAAAGTGCCTTTTTACCCAGTTAGCAGGGTAACTGTATTATGATACATGGAAATGAGAGCTGACTCATATTAACACCTTATTGGTTTCATACTGTATCATGATAACATGTCATTGCAACATGTCAATAACATAATAACATGTCATTGGCTCTCAGAACAACTAGTCTCATAGGTCAGTTTTGAGTTTTAAAAAATCCACTTTTTGTTCCATAAGGTAGTTGCGTTTTCATTTTCTGGTTAATTGGTCTTAACGTTTGATAAAATACAGATATTCCAGTGCAGTTTGTTTTGTTGCACTCAGCGTAAAATTACCTTTCCAATGATATTTAACATGATGGTATTATTCATACATACCAAGATTTTTAGAATTTTGGTCACTAGTGTCAAGTTCAGCTTGTTGCTCCCTAAAGCTTGATGCCTGGTGCAACTGCTACCCTCTGCACCTCCTTAGCTATGCCACTGGTTACCAGAGTAATCTCACTGACATCAGTTACTTACACACCCTGCCCTCAACATCTTCAGAATCAGATACTCAACCCAATTTACGCAGCTTTCAAGCAAGCTTTGAGGCTGCAATCCTAACCACACTTTCCTGAGAGTAAGTCCTATTGAACAAAATAGGACTCACTTTTGAGTAGACCTGGTTAGGCTTGTGCCCTGAATTGCATAGCAGAATCTTGCCACCTCTGAGCAGATTTTGATTTACTACAGAGAGACCAGACCGGAATAGCTCTTTTGGAGTCGTTAGAAGAAGAAAATATAACAGGAATCCCCTAGAGAAACTGTTTCCAGGGTCAGGAAATGTGAAAAAATAAAAGTGGTTATTTTGGGGTCTACTTTAAGAAGTGATTATTCATAGTGCACCTGTAGGATAAGCAGAAACTCTCTACCAATTACTTAACATATTTCAGCAATCAGAAGTGTGATTTCAATAAAGAATAAAAAGCTTATAAAATATGTATTAAATGTTTATATATTATATTAACAATCTGCCAGTATGCAAATTTCTACAAATAGGCACTCATCACCTTTCTGAATAGCCCTAATAGATTTATGTCCACAAATCAATTTACCCTAGAAGAGTCCTATTGAATCAACAGGACTTGTTAGGAACAAATAGATCCCCAAACATGGTCCATATGCATTTCCAAAAAAGGCTATTTTTAAAAAAAATTCTGAAGTCGTGGGATGTGTTTAGATGCAGCACATGCAAAACTAATTTGTAAAGGAAACGTTTGTTTTAGATTTAAAATATACATAACTATGAGGTGCTGAGTAAAAGAATCAGCTTTTTAAAATAAAAAAAAAAACAGGCCAAAATATGAAGGGAAAAGTACATTACAGTTTAAAAATTGATTAATGAGGTACTGACAAACTCATATAAACATGAGGACAACCAGGCCTGCCAAATCTCAAACCTCTCCAAATATTGTGAAGAAAATACATTTGTTGTTTTTTAATTTGAGACAGGCAAACACAGAAAAAGATTTTCAACTTTAGCATCAATCCTTCATCAATTCTCAGTTTAAATTATTATTATTTATTAGATTTTTAATCTGCCTTTCTCCCCAAAGGGCACCAAAGGCTGCTAACAACAAATAGATAAAATACAAAAAAGTGCTAACTACAGATAAAATACAGATAAAATACAGACAAAACTATAAAAAGACAATAAAAACAGGCAATATAAAACAGAGCAGCCAACAGTAAGAAACAACAATACAAACATTAAAATAAATTCCTAAAAGCAGCCATTATAGGACTTGAAGCCTTTCCTAAATAAAAATGTCTTCAGGCCTTGCCAGAAGGTTAACAAAGGAGCTGTCCTCAGCTCAAAGGGGAGGAATTCCATAACACAGGCGCCACCACCGAGAAGGGCCTGTTTCTGGCCGCCATCCCCCTGACCTCTCTTGATGCAGCACAACCAACAAGACCCCCTCCAATGACCTAAGATAATGAACTGGATTGTATGGGAGAAGGCAGTTTCTCAAGAATGCTGGCCCAAAGCCATTTCGGGCTTTAAAGGCACCAAAACCAGCACCTTTTATTGCGTCTGGAAACAAACTGGCAGCCAGTGCAGCCACCAGGTGGAGTTAACAGTCAACCTCCAGCAACCACATGAGCTGCCTCATTCTGTACCGGTTGTACCTTCTGGACCATCTTCAAGGGCAGCCCCATGGAGAGCCCCACATAGAGTAAGAGTGTAAATCTTACATTCAGCATGGGAGGTTGGTAGACTGCTAACTAAAAATATCAGAAACTTTTTTTCCTCTAAATTTACTACAATTTGCATTCCAAAATATACATTCTTCTAAGCATTATTAACTCACTCCGTTGCAAATGTTCTAAAAACAAGTTGAAAACCTTCTGGAAAAGAAAATTTGGAGGTTAAGAAATCATGCTATTTATCTGGGTTGAGCACTGAGCCCATTAATTTGTTATGGAGCATCACCTAATATTTCAAGATTAGGAATCACATTGCTCCTCATTTTTAACCACAGTCCATTAAGTTTTGCTAGCCAATTAATTTATGGCACGTTCCTGGTATTCTCAGTAATCTCCATTTTACTGGAAGCAAATTTATATCTTAGTTTACCCCTCTAAACACCATGCGGAGAAATCTGAAAAAAAACTGATTAAATTGACTTCAGGTGTCTTGGAAGCAGCATTGCTACCCCATCCTTTTGCCCACCAAACCTCTTGGGAGAGGTTACCACCATCCTCCATGTATTGTCTAGGAGCCCTGTACCAGGATCACCTAGACAATTATGACTGCAATCCTAACCAATTTTCCAGCACTGACATAAGGGCAATGCAACTCCAATGCAAGGGAACGAACATTGCCTTACCTTGAGGAGGCTTCCATGACTACCCCCTAACTGCAGGATGCAGCACACGCCCCACTGGCACAGCTATACCAGTGCTGGAAAGTTGGTTAGGATTGCGCCCTAAGAGCGTGCTGCTACCCGAGCAGGTGCTAACACTTCACCTAGCACTGCAGCCAGTAGGTGTATACCAGGCAGGTCTTGCAACCATTTATGCCTCTCCCAAGGCAGGCTTCCTGATTTGTGCTGGGGCAACAGGGACAACAGGAAGGCAGGTTCTGGGCCACAAACGGCGTGGGGTTGCAAACGTACGTAAAGCAGGCCTTCGTAATAAACAGTTCAGTCAGTGAATGGGCAAGTAGCAGCAGGACACAAAGCTGAGCGATCTGCTTCCACAGCTACTGTGGAGAGTGCCTTGCGGAGTGGAGAAGGAAGCAGGTGATGCATAATCTTCTTCCCTCTCCACACCAAACCAAGGCAACAGATCAGGCAGCAGGACCCTTCCCAGATAGAAAGAAAGATGAATGGATGGAAGAGGCCCTCCGACGTGATACTGTTGGTATGACAAGAGAGGAGGCCCCCCACTTGGGTCAGTTCCTGGGGAGCCCCACACCTAGGTAGACTACTCCTCACGGCCCACATCTGTTACCATTTCGGAAACTGAAGTATCAGTCCCAAGCAGGTATTAATACCTCTGCCTAAATTAAGGTAGGTGTTTCATGATTACTAAAATGCAATCTCTCATTGCTGGTCTTTAAAATTAGACTCATGACACATCATTCCTGTCTCCTGTATAAACTTGGCAGTGAAATAAAACACTGTCAGCTCAAACCTAGGCCAAGTAATACCGCATACATAAGAATGTAAGAAGAGCCCTGCTGGATCAGGCCAAGGATTCAACTAGTCCAGTTTTCTGAATCTCACAGTGACCCACCAGATACCTCTGCGAGTACACAGACAACATGAAAGAAACTTTGTATCCCCTGATAAAATTTCTCTCAGAGGCCCTGCCCTTGTACCTGGCATTCATTGATAGGCTTCCTCAAAAACCCAAATGTTGCATATAATTATGATTTTTAAACTGTGATTGACATTAACCTCCATAATTCTGTCTGACCCGCCCCCCCCCCCCATTCAAAAGCATCTAGGCCAGGTGCCATCGCAAAGCTTTGTAGCAAGTAGTTCGATGGATTAATATGTGCTAGGTGCCACATCTCCAGCTCTTTGGGCAAGTCTGAATCAACCCTAATTTTTGCTGCTTAGCGTACAACTGTACTATACAGTTAGTGGTACAACTATTACATAATTTGAGTGGTAAGCCATTCTTTGGAAGAGTATTCAAGATGTTCTGTTCAAACTAAGCATTTTGTTACCAGACACAAGCCCAGGAAAAAATTAAATAACAATCCTTTGAGTTTGCAGCAGAAGCTGGTTGTGACAGTGCTGACTGGTTGATGCCTGTCCTGTCATGAACTCACCTTCTTCCCCATCCTGCAACAACTCTGCAAAACCGATTATTAGCTCCTTACTTCTGGTTAAATCTTAACTGACGGAACCAACATCATGATAAGTCTTTCAAGGGGGCAAGAGGTAGAAGGCGGGGATGAGTGGGAGCCCATGAAGTCTTCAGAAGCCAAGCATCACACAGATGAGTGGGAACTGCTAATCTCACCTAAGGAGCTTCATCTAAGAAACTGAACTTCTGCCCCCATTACACCCAGAATATTCTGCCTTGGAACATGGGAAGCTGTACACTGGATGTACAGCTCACAAACTATTTGCAGGCATGACTTTTATCAATCCCTATCCTCAGTCCCCCCCCCCCAGGACTTTTCTTGCCTTGCCTGGATGGCTGGATGGATGGATAAATAGCATCAACAGGCACTGTTGTCTTGTTTGCTGTAATGTTAAAGCAACAAGTCCAAAGGGAAGGGGGTGAGCAATTAAATCCAATGATTATTCATAAAAACAGAAACACACTGCCATTGAATGTATTTCTACACACAATACTGCCATGCTGAATATTAAAGTATGAGTGGGATGACTTGCTCTGCTGAAAGTGATTAATTTATTTAAAATGCTAAGGTCACACTAATTGACATGACCCGGGTAATTAAGCAGTCTCTGTTTACACACAGAAAGCTCGACTGCTGTGAAGCTAGGCCTGCCTGACAGAATGTCTTTACGAGTCAAGAGATCAACCACCTCTTATGTTCTACCTAGTCACCTACACAAGCTTCTGATTGCTCTTCTGACAGAACACGCAAAAGCATTACCATATGAAAATCAGTTTACATCTTGAGGGAACCAGAAACTGGCAGCATGTAGGTAAGCGTGAACTCTTGCTTTGACAGTCCTGTTTGGGAGAGAATGTCTAACTAGAGCAGGGGTGCTCACACTTTTTCGGCTCGAGAGCTACTTTGAAACCCAGCAAGGCCCGGAGATCTACCAGGGGGGAAGGAAGCGTCTGACAGACACCCCCTTTGATGTATGGAGCCCCTGCTGGACCAGGTCAGAGGAGGCCTACCAAGTCCAGCTTCCTGTGCCCCACAGTGGCCCACCAGATGCTTCAGGAAGCACACGGGAGGCCTCTCCTCTCTCCCCACTCCACATACTGGGGGCAGCCACAGGTCCCCCCAAGAGGTACATGCCCAGCTTTGCTTCACTACGGGGGGGAGGAGCTCCCCACTCCCCACCACCCCAAACTCTTTGTGGCTGCGCCCCGAGACCAGCAGGGAGAGGGAGGTGCTGCAGATCCTCCTCGGAAGGGGCAGGGGGCTTCCCCGTTTCCATGGAGAGGGGCTGCGCGTGCAGACGGCAGGTGGGGGAGACACTGCTCCCACTGGCCCTCCTCCTGCCCTCCTCCCCTGGGGGGCCAGGGGGGTCATCTCACCTGTCAGCTCTGACCGAGAGCGGCAGCGGCCGCAGCACTTACCTCTGGGCTCCTACAGGGGCGGCTGGGCCGGGCATGGCTGGGCTGGGTTGGGCCGGATCTGACTGGAAGGGAAGGGGAGGGTCACTCGGGGCCTCCCGCGGCAACCGCCATCAGAGCAACTCCATCTCGAACTCCCGCCCCTCCCCCCTTCCGCTACAGAGCCCCAGGAAGCGCCTCAGTCCAGTGCAGCCCAGCTCCCCCTCCGGCTGCCGCCCACTTTAGCTCCTGCTCTTCCAGGCATGCAGCACCAGAAACTGATGAAACGGACTAGAGTCTAGTCAGTTTCGTCAGTTTTGTTGCTGCATGCCTGAAGAGCAGCTAAAGTATCAGTTTCACTGTCAGTTTAGTGTCAGCTAAATATGTCAGTTTCGTCTAGTCACTAGACGAAACTGACATATTAACAGTTTGGAGAGACAGGGCTCCGCCATCTACTCATTTTGCCTCATGATCTACCAGTAGATCGTGATCTACCTATTGAGCACCCCTGAACTAGAGAATATTCACATACTGTTTAAACATAGCTGATTCTCTAAGGCAGAGGTCTCCAAACTTTTCGGCCAGAGGGCCGTATCAAATATCTGGCGTGGTGTTGAGGGCCGTAAAAAAATTTAAATATAAAGTTTAAATAAATAAATTAGAGATGAAACTTAGATGAGTGAACAAATGAATGACTGGGCTCACTCATTCAACCTCTCCGGCCCTCAGAACACCATCCAGACACAACCAGAGCACAGCACTAGTCATGTTCAGTTGAGTGGGCCAGAGGCTTTCATGGGACAAGAGACTGGCCACGGGCCAGATAGAGGCTTACCGCGGGCCACATCTGGCCTCCGGGCCGGGTTTGGAGACCCCTGCTCTAAGGCAACAGTAGCAGGGCTGAAGGAAAACAGATTCTTTAGGGAAGGCCTAAAGAATTCTGCTTCAAATTTCACAAATTCTATGGGACAAATTCAAATTCTGTGATCAAGAATACAAAAATAACCATTCAAAACTGCTCAGCTTTCAGTGGTTACCATAAATTAAGAGAAAGATGTACTGTATAGGTTAACTGGAGACTGACTTATTCTGAGTCACACCATTGGTCCATCTAGTTCAGTATTATCAACACTGACTGGCAGAGGCGCTCAAGGGCTTCAGATAAGGGTCTTTTTCCAGACCTACCTCATAATGACAGGGATTGAACTGAGTAATGTCTGCTTGCAAACATGTCACTGACCTAAATCCTCATCACCTTTTTAATGGTCATAAACAGGTTGAGTCTCATTATTCGCGAGGGTTCCGTTGGCAGAACTCACATGGATGGCAAAAAACACACTAAAGCAAATCCATTTTTAAAAAGTCCCTTTGCTCCAGTGATTTAAAAACGGCTTTGCTGACCTTTGTGATGCAAGATAGAATCACTAAGAAGACAATCCATTAATCAGTGTCTCTCCAGGTGCTTAGAAAGGCTTCACTCTGAGCCAGTGACCCCTTCCTTCACCAATGCAAAGTGATTATCTTTCTTTCACATGCTAAGGGGGAAGGGAGGGGTCGATGCCTGGAGAGAGAATGATTGATGGATTGTCAGCGGGCTGCCCTCCTTTGCGTTAATGAGGCTATTGCTACTGTTTTCCTTTAATTTAAAGGGCCCTTCTCATGGCATTGAGATAGAAAAATCTGTGGATTTTTCCATGGGTGAAAAATCTGTGGATAATTAGGTTATACTTGTAATTGCTTACAAACTGCCTCTCTACAACAGTAAGAAAAGCAGTTTTTTAAATGGTGATTTTAAACAAATGCATTTTTCCCCTTCTTGAGGGATCAGCACATTCCTTCTCGTTTGCAGTTCCTGTTGAGCCAAAACTGTGCATAAAAAAATCCATGTATAACAAGGTTGGACCTGTAATTAACTTATATGGAATTTACTCATTCCCTTTCTTTATCCCAGGTTTCCTCCAAAGAATTCAGGGAATTCAACCCCTTTTATCCTTACTACAATGTTGGATCAATTACTCTTCCTTAGTCTAAATCTGAACACAGATCTTGCTGGTCAAGATCAGATACTATGTCTACTACATTCAAATTTTGACCATGGCAGTATTACAAAAACATTCGGTTTTTCAACATTCAGTGCACACTACAGCAGCTGTGGGATACAAGTTCAAAGTAAGGGAGATGATATTTGCTAAAATATAGATTCAGCTGGAACAAAAATCCTTTATGTCCTTACATTTGAAACAGGTACCACAGGTGTTTCTGTTCCAATTGTATAATACTGCCATGGTCAAAATTTGAATGGAATATGGAATAAGATCCCAATCCTAAACAGTGCACACCAGCTGCCCAGGGCGTGCTGGATGCTATGGCAGCTGTTTTTGCCGCCGCGGCAGCCCCACGCACCGGGCAGCTCAGGGTTGGGCTTTAAGTGTACTGCAGTGATAGCATAACTTATGTAAACGTGAAAGTGAAATAGAAATAAAAAAAATCTAAACATAAAAATGAGTGCTCCAATATGTGTGCACTTTGAAGTAAATGGTTTGTTGTTGTCTTAATTATTTTGGAAAATCATGTTGCTAGATCTCATGAAAGCAGCACACACTTGCTGACATGAAATGTTTCATATCATGAAACCTCTTTGCTCTCATCATAAAACAAATGACTTATTTTCCCTCTGTCAAACTTTGGCAGTGCAACCATGTACAGCAGTGTAATAATGGAGGTGTTACAGATTTAACCTTCAAAAGCCCTATGACAGAAGTTCCCTGGGGAACAAACTGGCTGATGTGCCTCTGTCAAATTGCCCCCCTTTTCACAACTATGGGGCCTTTTCATTTGAATTATGTGCAAACTGCAAAGTCATTACTCAGCAACCTTTTTTTGTTTCCCCTTTACCTATTTTATACTACCTACCTCTCAGCTGATGAGATATATTCGCCCATTACAATTCATCTCTCTTCTTTTTTTATGTCCGTTTCTTACTCTGACTCTGCTTCTCTGTTCCCAGACATCCCCCACTTTCTCATAAATGGCTGCTAATGCTTGATTATTTGGTGCACAGGCTTTGACCGGATGGAGTCACCCAGTCACAATCCAGTGACCGCTTCTGTTCAAATACACAGCTGTAGTGGATACAGATGCAATTTCAGCAACTTTGCAGCCCCTAGTCCAGGGCTTTTCAAACTGGGGCTTCACAACGCCCCAGCCTGTGGGCCCTGGCCTGTTTCCCCTTAAGGGACAGGGGCAGCCTGGAGGCAGGGAGGAGCCAGCGGCGTGATCAGATCATGCCGCTCAGGGGGGACTACAGGGCTTGAGTCCACTTACCCAAGCCTCCTGCAGCCTCCTGGGGATGCGGGCAGCCCTGCTAAACCTTCTGCAGGACTCCCTGCAGCTTTGAAAGTGAAAGTGGAGCAATCGTGCCCCACCTCCACTAAAGCGGAAGTGGAGTGCAATAGCTCCACTTTCAGTTCTGAAGCTGCGGGGAGCCCTGCAGAAGGTTGCATCGGGCTCCCTGCATCCCCAGGAGGCTGCAGGAGGCTCAGGTACATGCAGACAAGCCCCTGCAGCCCTCCTGAGCTGCTGCCTTGCCCCGCCCCCGCTGCCTCCTCCTCACCCCTGCAAGAAGTTAGAACAGCTCAAACTCTCCTTGAGAGTTTAAAAACCGCTGCCCTAGTCCCTTTGCCAAACCTCTCCTCCTGGCTAATGAAACAAGAAGGATCCCCGTGTCCCCATCACAATAACTGATGGGGGAAAGCAACCAGAGGAGGAACAAGGGGGAGGAGGAATAGCTGCCTCCTTTTTTTCAGTGACAAATCATTTAAACACATTCTGGAGACTCTAGTCCTGGGGATGTGACATACTAGGAGAGTGGGAGACTTTCTGCACTAAAGACAAATCACTTTTTAAATATTTTATTAATAAAATTAAGTGGCTTGTTATGAAAAGAAAACACAAAGTATGTTACAAAACACTAACAGAGATTTCTGACAATAACTGAGTTTTCCAAGTTCAACAAAAGGGTTTCATGCATTTGCAAATGTTTCCGATCCTTCTCTTCCTTCTATAATTTCACAGTATCAGTAAATTTAGATATTTGTGCCATGCGCCACACATTTGCTATCCAGTTTTTGTTTGTTTGCTGGAATTCTGAGACTGTGCCAAAGTTTAGGTCTACAATTTTAGCTGCTATCAGTAATTAAATGGATAATAGATAATGATCATGGTCTCACTTCTATATCTAGCAAACCTAATAACACCAGTAGTAGATAAAGGTAAATCATAAGCTGTCATATGCTTACTCCCTTAAAATACCCCAATACATCTTTATTATGCACACCCCCTACTACATATGAACAAAATTTGCAGACAGTAAATTGCATCTCCAACCGTTACATGTAACAGGCCTCTATATTTCACCCAGCTTAGCGGAGGTTAGAAATCACTGGTAAATTACATTACTATGACTTCCTTTCATATCGATACAAACTGAATTTGTGGAACCCTTCGTGAAGATTTTGTTCCAATCAGACTTGGTAATAGCTCTATGTTGTATTTTCTCCAGTTTAGCTTAAAATTGTCCAGATAGGTAATTCTAACAACACTTAACAATCTGTTTTGGATAATAGTTATTTAAGATCTTCATGATTAACTAGCTTATATATTTATTTAAAACAGTGGTTCTCAAACTGGTGGGCCACAGCCCACCAGTTCATGAAAAGGTTTCCCCTGTCCCTTTAAGGGACAGAGAAAGGGGAGATGCAGGGAGTCGATCCCCAGGATGGCGTTCCTATGGGGGGTGAAGGGGGGTGCTTTCATGTGCATTCAAGAAGGTAAGGCTGCAGCAGATTGCAGGAGGTGCAGGAAGCCTTAGGGAGGGCTGCGCAGGGCTCCCCGCATCTCCTGCTTTCTTCTGCAGCCCTATCTACTTAAATGTACATGAAAGCAACCCCTCCCTCACCCCTTAGCAACGCCCCTCACTGCCCTGGCCCCTCCCCCACAAAGACTTACTGAGGGAGTAAAGCTCTCTCCAAGTTTGAGAAACACTAATTTAAAACATTTCTACCTTGCCTAGCCCTCAGCAAAGCACTTGCCCAAAGCGACATTTCAAAAAAAAAAAACAGCCATAAAACCAATTATAAAACAATTAAACATATAATATATAAAAAACAAGCAGAGTCAACAATTTACAGTGCAATCCTACTCATGTGTATTCTGAAGGAAGCCCTACTGAGTACAATTGAAATTCCTCCCATATAGGATGGTAGCCAACTCAGTGGAGCTGATTTCTGAGCTGGCAAGCATAGGATTGCTGTGCCAGTCAGGTAAGACTCTTCCATTCCATTCCATGTTCCATTCCTTAATCCCCTATTTAAGCAATGAGATTAAAGACATTTCTATTTAAGAAATGAAAATATATTTATTCCATTGTCATTTTTCTCCACTTATTTTCTACTCAGTCATCTGAAGTAATTCATTTATTTAAAGTATGTTTATACTACTATTCATAACATTCCATAAAAAATTTGGGAAGCCAAACAATAAAAACATCCAGTACCCAGACAAAATCAAATCAATACATAAATAAAACAACTTCAGTAAACAGCAAAATCCAAGTCCACAGGCCCTCTGACAAAGGACGGTTTTCAGCAGTCTCCAAAAAGACTACAGGGAGTTCCTCCTCTTTGTACAGACTAATCTGGATTTGATTTGAGATGAGTTTAGTAAGACGACCTCCTCTGAAGATCTTAAAACTGGGGGTCAGGAGTTTATACAGGAATGTATTTTTATTTTACATGCAATATATTTTGGGTTACATTAACAATATATTAACAATGTATTTTGATTATGCAGGAATGCACTTTTGACGGCAGCACAATGCCTGGTGGCGTAACATAGGATCAGTCCAAAGCAAGCAACTGCAATCCTTTAACTTCTCCCAGCTACTTAAACAGATAACCATGGCTGAAATTCTCATCCTCAAAAGGCAATCACTAGTAAAGGAGGAAGTGAAACTGACCTGAAATCTTCGCATGTCTCGAGGGTTTCCTGCATTTTTTAGGCAGTTCTGGTTACATTTAAGAAAAAATTTCAAGAAGAACCTGTTGAGAAAGAGGGATTGTGCTTAGTATACCAGTTGTTCACACCAGCAAAATGCTTCAATATTTTAAATTGTCTTCTTGAAACATTATGTATGGATAAGGATCTGCTTCCACCCAGTTCTAACAAGCAGGAAAACTGAGTCACAGTACAAAATACTTAAGTTTCAGGAATACTTAAGTATAAAGGCCAGCACTAA
Organism: Tiliqua scincoides; assembly: GCF_035046505.1. Classification (NCBI taxonomy): domain Eukaryota; kingdom Metazoa; phylum Chordata; class Lepidosauria; order Squamata; family Scincidae; genus Tiliqua; species Tiliqua scincoides. The sequence goes on from NC_089822.1 coordinate 198,861,414, forward strand.
GCAGAGTTGCCGAGTGGTTATAATGTTCTTAAACATGGTCTCTGAAATGGCATACAGCAGTGGTTCTCAAACTCTCCCAGAGAGCCACTAAGTTCTTGTGTGGGCGGGAGGGGGGAGGCAGCAGGGACGGGGAAGGCAGCGGCGCGATCCCCAGGATTGCGCCGCTCAGGGGGGCTGCAGGGGCTTGGGTACACATACCCAAGCCCCTCCAGCCTCCTGGGAGTGCGGGGAACCCTGTGCGACCTGCGGCAGGGCTCCCCGCAGCAGTGAAAGTAGATGCGCCCCGCCCCCGCTAAAGCGGAAGTGGAGCACGATCGCTCCGCATCTGCTTTCACTGCTGTGGGGAGCCCTGCTGCAGGTTGTGCCGGGCTCCCCGCACCCCCGGGAGGCTGCAGGGGCTTGGATACGTGTACCCAAGCCCCTGCAGCCGCCATGAGCGGTGCGATCCTGGAGATTGCGTCGCTGCCTCCTCCCTGCCTCCAGGCTGCCCCTGCCCCTTAAGGGGGCAGGGGCCAGGGCCCACAGGCTGGGGCATCGCGACACCCCAGTTTGAAAAGCTCTGGCATACAGGGATGAGTGAGGCCTCTTCACAGTTAAAGAATTGTGGAGTCAATTTCACATTATATACTTTTCTACTACTGAAAAGAGTTGCACAGTTCAGGATGATGTTGGTTGTGTCTTCTTTTGTTGGTGTCACAGCTCTGGCTCCCACTTACGGTAATTTAAAGAATTTCAACGGGTGTTGCATTGGGCTCTCAGTGCTATAAAGGGCACTGTTTGCAACTTCAGTTAAGACATGAAGCTATCTGCTACCAGTACAAATACAAACATTCGTCTTTCCCTGAGACTACATTCAGTCATTATACTGAATCAACCAAAGAGAGTAGTTGGACCCTGTTCCAAACCCAAACCCATTAGAGCCAATGGGGCTTACTCCCAGGAAAGTGTGGATAGGACTGGGCTGCTGGAAAAAGCTGGAACTCTGCCAGCAGCTGGGGCAGGAAGGGGGAAGTAGAGCAGAGTGAATTCAGCTTCACATGCCCCCTTCCAAACAGCCAATTGACAGAATTTCAGCTCTTAAATGGCCAAAGTCAAACAACCCCAGCTGCTGGATCTAGAGGGGCAACAACTGAACTGTGGCATTGGATTATCTATAGTCTACCACAGAATATCAGGAATTCCCATACAGTGATCTTTAACTGGTAAGTCTGAGCCACAACAGGGTCATGGCCCACCAGTATCACCACAACATCATTTTCTCATTGTTGTTGTTTTAGAAAGAAAAATGAAGAAAAGAAAGAACACAAAAAAAATTGAAAGGGAGGGGGCAAAAACAGGCTATTAAGATATATTTTTAACATTGAAAAATGTGCCCCATATTTTAGACTGGGGTTCAAAGTGAATTCCAAGTCTAAAAGGGAAATTGTACTGATCTAGTACACTACCCATTACACTACTGAGTACAATTCAATATACAAAATCAATTAATACCGCAAGAAAACAGGGATCAAATATATTTTAGACAGCATTAAATGGGGGGGGGTATATGACGGTTTAAATAAATATACTTAAAATAGGCTCAGCCAAACAAAAGCAGAACGTTCCAGCCAGGGATGAAGCCCTCACATGAGCATTCTTCTAACAAATTTGCCAGCAATGCAGATTTTCTTTTAATTAGGACTGTCAGCTTATTAAAGGTTGCAATCAATTAATTTTCTTGCTTTTAACAGATTAATCAATGAACTCACTACTTCAAAGAAGTAGTATCTCAATATAGGTTATATTCCTAGGATCTTTACTGACATTAACTGGCTTCCTAAATAACATAAATATTATTATCATGTAATGTTTGGAAAACGTTTTCATACACATTAAAAACCCTTTTTTGCCCAGCCCACAGGTGTATACATTTCGTCCTTGTTGTGAATATGCAACATTGGGCAGAAATGGCTTAACAGGCAGCCCAATCCTGAGCTGCCCAATGTGCAGGGCTGTAACAGCACTGAAAATGGCTGCCGCTGCATCCAGCATGCCCCAGACAGTCGCCATTGCCTCCTCAGGAGAAGGGGACTTTCGTCCCCTTCCCCTGGGTAAGGCGAGTAGCGCCGCAATGGGGCTACTCGATTCTACAGTGACCCAAGGATCGGCGTAGAATGAAGAGCTTCCATGTCAGGCAGGCAATCAGACGTAGAGGCTCAGGATCCCGCCTTCCTGCCGCCCCACTCCACCCCCCTGACACATCTCCTCCCCGCCCTCTACCTGCCCTCCCCCTGCCTCCCCCAACCCTGGAACGACTCCTCCCTGTCTCCCTCCACACCCCTACCTACCTCTCTGCTGCCTGGTAATCTGCACAACCACCAAGCAGCAGTGCTCCGGTGCTCCACCAGTGCTAGCCCAGCGCTGGCCAGCTCTGGGCTAGCACCAGCGCTCCACCAGCGCTGAGGGCTGCAAACGTGCCTTATGGCACGTTTGCAGCAGTGTGCGCCAGCAGGCCTCTCCCAAGTGGCAGGTCTCTCATCTTGCTACCACCACCTTCAGGGATGAAGGAGGGTCTTATGAGGCACTGAGCCAAATGAATGTGACCGGTAAGCCCAGAACATGACAAAAAGGAGGAGCGGCCTGTGAGATACCTAGTCGTCAGAAAGCACACTTCTGGTCAGTCTGTAAATCACTGATTAGCTGGATTAAATTTGTTATTAAAGCCTGGATAGTGATTAATGAGCACTTAAGTAAATTAGCTGTGTTGCATGACCCAGACACATTTCTTCAAGAAGAGGGGTTGTATTTTACAAGGCAAAGAGTAACAGCATGCAAAATGTTTCCTCAATGCTTTGCATCAATGCATCATAAAAATCAGACCCTGAGAAACAATTTGCTACAAATTCCGGACTTCTTCCTTAAAAGTCAACATTTATTAACCTTTTGTTTGGCATAAACCATAGGCTAGTCTTCACAAAATCTCAAACAGAAGAACAAAATCCCAGTACAACTAGGGACAGCCGTGAAATATTTGTGATTACAGTTGAATCAACACATCAGGCCAATTTACTTTGGACACAGCCTAGCAGGAACTCCTTGTGCACAAGGAATAAATGCCACCGAAATCAGCAGGAGTGGTGGACAAGCATATGTCTGCAGTTCTGGCACAGCTCCCATGGACAAAATGGGGAGTTGACTGTGCAGAAGTCCATTTCAAGTCTTGCCTCAAGCTTAAAGAGAGAGCAGGAGCAGTAACTATTCTTAACATAAACTTTATAATAAAAATAAACTATTTCATCAGCCTAATCATTTGCACCTGTCCACCTTGCATCAGGAGGAAGAGGAGGAAAGACTGTTTCACTGAAAAACTAAAAACTTGCAAAGAAAACTGTTATCATTTTGGTCTGATTTTGTTCAGGGATGCCCCTTCTCCCTCTCCCCAAATGCCTGACGTCATTTGGATAGATATGATAGATAAATATGGTCAAATCATTTTGACCATGAAGATAGTATCACCAATCTGGCTAAGTCAAGTCAAGTCAACCTTTATTAGGCATAAAAATCTGGCTAAGGTAACACATAACTTAAGCTAGTTGTAACTAACTTTATTCTACAAGTTTCAGTGAAACAGTCAAAACAACCTTTGTAGACGTTTAGGCAGCATTTTTAAGCTCAGCTCAAACAATGAACCATGTTTTTAATTTGAAAATAATCACATTAACATATGCAAATAATCAGTGGCTCTTTTACCCTCTGGGAAAGGTTGGACATGCAACAAGCAGAGTATTTCAGTACTGAAACTCATTAAATCGTTAAGAAAGCTTGGGGTGGTATGGGAGAAAGAATGCATTAGAGATCCCAACCTCCAACAGCTGTAAGCTGCTGGTAGCTGTTCCATGCCACTAGAAAAAAGTGCACCTTAGAGGAATTTTCTTCCATGTAATACGAATACTATTGATACTATACTATTCTGGTTTATTAAGAACGTAAAAGGAATGTGGAACTGTACAAATATTTTACCATGGCAATCGTAGTTTCAGGCAGGTTCTACCCTGAAGCTGACAATGTAAAAATCATGACCTTTTATGTGTGATTCAAATTCCAGGCAAGGCTAAGTAGATGAATTCAAACTATAGCTCCCCTTCGCATTCAAGAAAAGAAAATTGCAAATCTGTGTGTGTGTGCGCGCGCATGCGCACTAAATGTATGTATAATACAGACACAGATTCTCCCAGAAAGAGGGTAACTGAACACCCAGGGCAACTGACTGGAAGAGCTTTCTTTGTTTACACTAAATTAAAGAGAGGCCTACCTTACTGCACTGTCCCACCAACTAGGTCCTGATACCCAATAGCTGTAAGCTGGCACTCGTGGGCTTGTGTGTGTGTGGCTTTTTAAGTCTCTAATGGCCAGCTGTGACAGCTTGACTCTGAATGTGTAGAAGAAACTGTCAGCACAAATCCTGGCATCTTGAAGCCAGACAACTGCTTGCCACCAAGAAGTGGTTTGTACTTGTGCCAAAGTGGATTTTGAGAGACAAGCAAACAGGACATTAATTCTACCAAAGCAAAATGAAATGTGGGCAAGGGGCGGGGAGGAGTTCAGGATCTTACATTTTAAGGATGAGCATTTGATGACTCTCCTGTCAACAGTTCATCATTTAGCTCGCCAGCTATGAAGGGCATGGACATTAGATCCCTCTTGCCCTAAGCTGTCCCTGCGGTGTGGAATGCTGGCAGAATCCTAAGATCACTCCTCTGTCTGCTGAAATGAAAAGCCGGACCATCTGTTGGGAGGCAAAGATTTCCCTGTCAACTGATGCCTGCTCAGAGCGTCCAACAGGGCCTTATGTGGCAAAGTCTCTCAGAAGCCCTTACTCTTTGGGGAAAAGTCTGCTTTGCCCCAGAGGTTTACTAGAGAATTCTTCAGAGTTTTCCAGAATGTAGGAGCCAAGCAGCTGACCACTTTGGCCTGCCCTTCCCTGAAAGGCACAGATTGCCAAGAAGAGGAGGTGAACAGAGATGGTTGTAATAGTTAAAAATATCTGTACTCAGAAGTGGTAGTAGTTTTAAAGCTGTCTATGCAAATGTAGAAAAGATTCATCATGCTAGCACAGTATAAGGCATTCATGAATGTTGTGGCATGTGCATCAACCAAAAAGTGCTAATCAAAATGTGCTAATCAACCAAAAAGGGAGAAACTCCACATCTTGAAGCAGTATTCTTTCATTTGCATTAACATTTCAGGCTTTGGTTGTATAAGTTACTCAGAGTCAAAAGAGTAAATAAGATGGATAAAACAGGAAAAGTGAACATATAGAACCTGAGCAGAACAGATGATAGGGACTTGTTTGAATTTTCATGAATTTCTCCTATAGTTTTTGTGTTCTTACCATTCGCTCTTTGCGAATGAGTGCACATCACATAAGAGTCTTGCTGAATCAGACCAAAAGACTATTAAGTCCAGCATTCTGTTTCACACATTGGCCAAGCAGATAGTTTGGGGAAACCAACAAGCATAAGAACATAAGAACAGTCCCACTGGATCAGGCCATAGGCCCATCTAGTCCAGCTTCCTGTATCTCACAGCGGCCCAACAAATGCCCCAGGGAGCACACCTGATAACAAGAGACCTCATTCTGGTGCCCTCCCTTACATCTGGCATTCTGACATAGCCCATTTCTAAAATCAGGAGGTTGCACATACACATCATGGTTTGTAACCTGTAATGGATTTTTCCTCCAGAAACTTGTCCAATCCCCTTTTAAAGGTGTCTAGGCCAGATGCCATCACCACACCTGCGGCAAGGAGTTCCACAGACCAACCACACGCTGAGTAAAGAAATATTTTCTTTTGTCTGTCCTAACCCTCCCAACACTCAATTTTAGTGGATGTCCCCGGGTTCTAGTGTTATGTGAGAGTGTAAAGAACATCTCTCTATCCACTTTATCCTTCCCATGCATAATTTTGTATGTCTCAATCATGTCCTCCCTCGGGCATCTCTTTTCTAGGCTGAAGAGGCCCAAACGCCATCGCCTTTCCTCATAAGGAAGGTGCCCCAGCCCAGTAATCATCTTAGTTGCTTTCTTTTGCACCTTTTCCATTTCCACTATGCCCTTTTTGAGATGTGGTGACCAGAATTGGACACAATACTCCAGGTGTGGCCTTACCATAGATTTGTACAACGGCATTATAATATTAGCTGTTTTGTTCTCAATACCTTTTCTAATAATCCCAAGCATAGAATTGGCCTTCTTCACTGCTGCTGCACATTGGGTCGACACTTTCATCTACCTGTCCACCACGACCCCAGGATCTCTCTCCTGATTTGTCACAGACAGCTCAGAACCCATCAGCCTATATGTGAAGTTTTTATTTTTTGCCCTAATGTGCATGACTTTACACTTACTTACACTGAAATGCATCTGCCATTTGCTGCCCATTCTGCCAGTTTGGAGAGATCCTTCTGGAGCTCCTCACAATCGCTTCTGGTCTTCACCACTCGGAAAAGTTTGGTGCCATCTGCAAACTTAGCCACCTCACTGCTCACCCCTGTCTCCAGGTCATTTATGAAGAGGTTGAAAAACACCGGTCCCAGGACAGATCCTTGGGGCACACCGCTTTTCACTTCTCTCCATTGTGAAAATTGCCCATTGTCACCCACTCTCTGTTTCCTGGTCTTCAACCAGGTCTCAGTCCAGGAGAGGACCTGCCTTCTAATTCCCTGACTGTGGAGTTTTTTCAGTAGCCTTTGGTGAAGGACCGTGTCGAACACCTTCTGAAAGTTCAAATATATAATGTCCACGGGTTCTCCTGCATCCACGTGCCTGTTGACCTTTTCAGATAATTCTAAAAGGTCAGTGAGGCAAGACTTACCCTTACAGAAGCCATGCTGATTCTCCCTCAGCAAGGCCTGTTCATCTATGTGTTTTGAGATTTTATCTTTGATGAGGCATTCCACCATCTTACCCAGTATAGATGTTAGGCTGACCGACCTAAAGTTTCCCGGGTCCCCCCTCTTTTCCTTTTTAAAGATCGGTGTGACATTTGCTATCCTCCAATCTTCTGGCACCGTGGTCGTTTTGAGGGACAAGTTGCATATTTTAGTCAAGAGATCAGCAACTTCATTCTTCAATTCCTTAATAACTCTTGGGTAGATGCCATCTCGGCCCGGTGACTTATTGATCTTTAATTTATCAATGAGTTCTGAAACATCTTCTCTTTTAACCTCTACCTGACTTAATTCCTTGGTCAGGAGGGGCCATTTAGGCAGCGGTATCTGCCCGAGGTCTTCTGCCATGAAGACAGATGCAAAGAACTCATTTAATTTCTCTGCCATCTCTAAGTCTCCTTTTATCTCCCCTTTCCCTTCCTCACCATCCAGAGGGCCAATCGCTTCTCTGGCGGGTTTCCTGCTTCTAACATATTTGAAGACGCTTTTATTATTCCCCTTAATGTTGCTGGCCATTTTTTTGTCATAGTCTCTCTTGGCCTCCCATATCACCTTCTTACATTTCTTTTGCGAGTTTATGTTCCTTTTTATGTTCGGTTTTATGTTCCTTTCTCTGTAAACCGCTTTGTGAACCTTTTGTTGAAAAGTGGTATATAAATACTGTTGTTGTTGTTGTTGTTGTGTTTATTCTCTTCATTAGGGCAAGACTTCCATTTACAGAAGGAAGCTTCCTTGCCCTTCACAGCCTCTCTAACTTGGCTCGTTAGCCATGCGGGCACCCTCCTGGACTTAATGAAGCCCTTCTTCCTTTGCGGTATACAATTCCACTAGGCCTCTATTACTGTTTTAAGCAGCCTCCATGCACTCTGGAGAGATTGGACTCTTTTTACCCTCCCTTTCAACCTCCTTCTAACCAGCCTCCTCATCTGAGGGAAGTCCGCCCGTCGGAAGTCAAGGGTTTTTGTTAGAGATTTGCCTGGTATTCTTCCCCCAACGTGCACGTCAAAACGGATCGCAGCATGATCACTGTTCCCCAATGGCTCCGTAACATTTACATCTCTAACCAGGTCCTGAGCACTGCACAATATTAAATCCAGTCACCTGTCATTTCAGTACTACCATTTTAACAACTAAAGAAGAGAGAGCAGCCCCGTTAGATGCTGGCAGCTTTGGGGGGGGGGGGAGAGGAGGGAACCTCCTCTAAAGCCAGAAGAAAAGAGAAAGAAAATGCATTTACAGGGCTGCCATTTAACACTTTAATCATTGCTTTTTTAGCTATCAACATCTGTAGGCTTCCTCTCCCACTCTCAGTAGCCTGCGTCCTCAACCCTCTCCTTACTCCATCTTGGGCAAGCAAACATCACCCCATCATCACTGATTACTTTTCCCCTTACCTGTACAATTTACATAGGTTCCTATGGCAAAAATATTTTTAATTTACATGTTTTTCATACATACATTGATTTTTGGCATAAATCAAGAGATGCCTGTATACTATTCCAAGTGTTGTTTACACCATAGATTTTATAAGGGCATTTCAATGCTAGCAGTTTTATTTTCATTCCTTTCTGCAGTAACTCCTAATATGGAATTTGCCTTTCTCATAGTAATGCATATTGACCTGATGTGTTAATTGTGTAATAGACACACATACGCCATTATTTACTTTAAGAAAACAAAACCTGGAATGACAGCTTACATGTTTAGGGTTATGGCTAGTTTGTCTAATACAAATTCTGTTAGTTGTACTGTGGGAGAATATTTGGAAAGTTACCCTAGATCTTACAAAGCTTGGCCAAAATGACTGTTTATATTGATTTTATTTTTTGTTATTAATATTTCATTGGGTTCAGTAGGTCAACATTTTCAACAGCACAATTAGACTCAAGAAAAGAAAAAATTATGATATCTCCTGATTTATTAGACCCTCTTCCCTTGATTCCTTTACAAGATCAACATTTGCTAATGAATTACAATCAATTTTTAAAAGGATAAAAAGAGTGTTAACATCAATTTTAACAAAAAAATTAAATTATAGGAAAGGATGGGTAGCTTTTGAAATGGGTTGGATTCCAACAGATTAATGTTCAATTAGATAACAATTCTAGAAAAGACTACCAAATTGCACTGATTTTTTCTGATTTATCCCTCCTTCGATGTATGATAAATATTCAATGGACAAGTCTAAAAGATCTTCAACCCAGTTTTCAACTATAGGTGCAGAATGTGAGCTATTGTTTTTAGAAATGTCGAACAGGTCACTTTGCTGAATGATATTCTGGTCATCCAACCCGAGAGGTTTTAAGTAGGTTCTATATTACAGGGATATATCTCAGAATAAGGTGATATGACCTCCTAGCTTTAATTGTAAGATACAATAACAATTTATGCAACAATAAATAAATTCTCTCAATGACACTGAGAGAAAAGGATCCAATAACAGAGCTCTTTTTTCCCATATTGCCTGGAGTTAGTTGACAACCATCACATCTCTAGCACCTATTTTTTTAAATATTCAGCTTTCTATTAGCAAAGTGCCCATAGTCATGTTCCTTCAATTCCTTTAATCATATACAATGATACAATGTCAGTCACCCTAATCCAGGGGTAAACAACCTCCATCTATGGCAATGTTAAAATACAAATTCCCGAGGCCGAATAGCAAAATGTGAATGAGCTATATAGGAAGTAATCAAGGACTGTCTGCTGGTGTGAGAACTCAGACACACAATGGATGGGGAAGAGCATGATTTAATTTGTGCCACAGCTTGACAGGGCTCAGATTCAGTATCTTTCTTCAGTGCTGGAGCTCAGCCCTGTAACATAGGAAGCAAGGACTGATCACAATGTCCCTGAGCAAGTGCAAAGTGTATTAGTTCCTTACTACACAGAGCTCCCAACTCTAGAGGATTAGAGAGAAAGACTGTCTAGATCAGACCAGGGCCAGCATATCCATGAATGCAAATGAGGCCATCTGCATTCAGCAGGAGATTGAGGGTTGAGCAGAGGGACAGTAAGCAGATGCCCACTACCTCTCCCCACTCCACCACCATGGATGGAACTGGCCTTCTTACCAGCCCATGCATTGCCTGTTTTGTGTAAAGAGCCCACACAGAAGAAGCACAAGTGAGGATTGCTGTGTTTTGATTTTCAAAGCACAGCAATCTGGTTTGCTCGTCTTCCTCCACCCAATGCTGTAAAACCGTCCCAGTGGAGGACAGAGCAAGATCCCCTTTTGCCGTGCAGGTTTTTCAAGGAGGAATTGTAGAACTCTCTAGAAGTGATCCTGGCATGCTTCTCATTTCCAAGAATCCAGGTGGAAGAACAGGCCAGGCAATGGGGAGGGTGATGGAGCATTTGGGGGGGGGGGGCAGTGGAGCTATGTGCTGCCTCAGACAGCCCATCACTTCAACCAGCCTTGGATCAGAGAGTGGTCTTACAGATTGACTGGAAACTTGTTCCTAGAAATTAAGCACTAGAGATAAGGTAGCACTGCTACTAGTCCTTGGAAAGGTCTCTTTGAAAACACTAATTATCGGTCTTGTCTACATAGGCTGCAATCCTAACCTCACTTTCCTGGGAGTAGGTCCCATTGAACACAATAGGTCCTGAGTAGACCTGGTAAGGAATGTGCCCTCAATTCCTGAAGGTCACATCAGAATAATTCATTTCAGCACAACCAGCCTTGCCTGAGGTATTGCAAAGTGCAATCAGATGTGTGGGATACAGGAAATTCGCAGCACATTAGAGCCTAGGAAAGAATTCTAACCTGTTTTCAACTAGTCCCACTGACCATGGCACAACCTGATACAAAAACACTTTCTCCATGGATACCCTGTAGAAGGTCAAGGTAAAACAGGAAGATTTCTTTGCCAATACAATATTGGGCCAATATATTGGCAAATGCAAACTTAAACCTATCAGAGTAAAAACAAAAGCTATAGGCCTACCTAGTCCCAATGCATGAACATGATAGAAAAGACAACAATGTGTGATTGTGAGGAATCCTCTTATGGAGGTTTTGACCTGCAACATCTACATACTGTACTGTATTTACTCCCACTGTATCTCAGACTGTATCTCTGTCGTCACTGAGGTCCAGGTGTCACCATCTCTGAAGCCTAGACTGGTTTTGATAATTAACAGAACATTCTCTATTGCACTCCTGCATCTATGGAACTCATGACCACTTGAGATTCATGAGATCTGAGAGCATGGCCTAGTTAGACAGGCTTTTAAGTTTTTTCATATTAGTGCAGCTCTTAACTTCCAAGTGTGATGAAGTCTAGCTTGGTAAGAATCTTATTATATTTATCTTGCTGGTAACATAATGTTACAGTTTTGGTTTTTATTATTTGTTTTAGAGATTTACTGTTTGTTGATTTACTGTTGTTGTTTGTTTTATTTGTTTAGAGATTTTTTACTTTTCAGTACTGTTCTCCATTTTGAGAACTCGTGAACAGATGCTAATTCTTCAAATAAATAAATGGCAATATTATGGTGTGTTCAACCAAAGTAGTTTATTCTAACCCATGAATTCCTGTCAGCATTTGGAAGCCTTCATATGTCGCACTGAATTATTCAGACTAAAGTCATCCAATTCATCTCGTTTCTTTTTCTTTTTTTTCAGGGAGACTGTGCACTTGTTTTGTGTTCACTGGTTAAGGTAATTTGGATGAAATCCAGCCCAAAAATAAATGATACCAAGAAACTGAGGGATATTTCCAAAATTACTTTGCAACTTGAAATTTGAAATGAAAACAAATCTGTCATTTCCGCTTAAGCCAACTCCCAGATATTTTCCAGCGCATCATTATATGTGATGGCCTCTGTTTACGAAAAAGCAACAGAATGCTGATTTTTACAGATATTTATCAGCATGAGGCTGTACACAAAAATCAAATACAGACATGGGGAAATCCTCCTTTGACCCACATGTTCACAGCTGGCTTGTACATGTCTCTAAAATCAATAATCAGCATTAGCTACCCTTTGTAACAAGCTCACAACAGGAAAATCATTCTCCAGTATAGAAGTTGTGTATTGCATTGCCTACAAACTGCTCATTGGCTTTTGCAGAAGTAATTAGAGATATCTCTGTCTTACAGATTGGTTGGCAACATTCAGTCTCGAAAGACTATGGTATAAGCCTACAGCACCCAGTATTCCCAGGCAGTCTCCATTGGCCCAATGCAAAATGAAGTCCCATTGAGGGCCAGGCTAAACTTGAAATAGGAGATCCGTAACTGGAACTTTCTAAATCTTTTGCTTTTTCAAAAATCTGCTAGGGAAGTTGGATCCGAGCCACGGTGTGAGGGGATGAGGATGGATACAACCTCTCCCCATCTGTGTGAAAACCATATGAGGTGCACAGAAAGGGGCCACCCGTTGACTTTGTTAGGGCTGGGCCAGAGAGCGGGGCCCTGGTGACAGATCTCATCAGGTGCTGTGGTAGAGGTGGCCGTGTCAGTGGCAGCAGGTGCCACTTCAGGTTGCAGCATCCCTGACCACACTGGAAGCTCAGAGTGACTAACAGACTGAACTGATGTTAAAATGCAGTTAATTTGATCTTCTATCCCACTGTGGCTTATAGACTACTATTCCAGCTACCTACAAGAATATTCTTGAGAGAAGGTGCTGGCATGAGTGCACTGTGATAGCTTAGCAACTGATACACACTTACCCTATCATCACCATTTCTTAGGCTAGCAAGGTGGCTATGCTCAGGCTGAAGCACATGCACTTCTGGAATCAGCATTAGTTGGCTCCTGAAGAATGTTAACAAGCACCTTGGTAACAGCTGGTTTAGCCAATCAGAATGTGGCTCTTCAGCACGCCCTTGCTAGCTAGCACATAGGACAAATGTCTCCGGTATCCAACAGGTAAGCTAGTCTTAAAAATGGGAGAAGTAAGAACGTAACGGGTTACTGCATATTCTTTTTACGAACGTGCCTCGGAAGGCCACAAGTGATTGCTGTGGGTATAAATGCACTGCAAATGGCTGGGAACAACCCACCTAATCACTGAAGCAGAAGCTAGTCTTGCCCAGAGGCAGACTTCCACTCCTCACAGCTTGTTTCAACCAAGTTTTCAAGTTGCTCTTCTACTGGCCTTCATGTGCCCTGTGCGCTGGAGCACAGCATATCCATTTTTAATCTTGCAGCCTCTCTTCCAGCTTCCTCAACTCCCGCCTTTCAAGAGTTACAAGACTTCACAGAAATTCAGACTATTTCAGAAAATGTGCCAGGATTATCGGCACTCCTTTTTAAGTGGGCAGCATTCCCGCATAACTGCTTGGGCTTTTCAGAGGAGCAGAGAGAGGCCACACAACATACTAATGTCATACAGAAAGATGCAATGTTACAAAAGAAGACTAAAAACAGTGCAGAGGTAAGATTTATGCCTGGCTTTCCCCTCATTTAATCTTGCTTCCCGCTGTCTGTTTTTGCAATGATTTCCCTCAAGAAGTGATATTTTACTTCAAGTGACATGCAGTCAGAAGGCACAGGAGAAGGATTCTTCTTCCCATTTGCAAGCAATTCCAATTTCTATTATGTCTGACCTGAAATCCTCTTAAGTACCTATTTGTCTAGTAAGTAGTATCTAGACCTGTTCATCCTTGCCACTTTAATTTCTAGATGTGTAAGACTGTAGCCTGGTTTGAAAACAAAACCTAAGGGAAGACCATTGTGTAGTTTGGGCCCTCAATACCTTCAGGATCATCTTCTGCAATAGGAATCTATAAGCTTTAAGATCATCAGGGGAGATACAGCTTTTGAGGAAGCCTCAGCTGGCATGCATACAGGACAGAGCCATCTCTGTGACTGCCCCCTGAATGTAGAACTTCCTGCTTCAGGAGTTCAGGTGCTCCCCTCTTTCTTTGCTTTTATAAAGGTACTCAAGATGCCCGTTCTAACACGTTTTTGTTTGTTCTTGTGCCTGCAGCTGGGGAAATGGCATATCTTTGTCAGCCTCAGATTTCTTTTTAAATTGTTGAATGTTTTTTTTTATTGTAAATTGTTTTTTATTGTAAATTTAAATTGTACAATTTATTGTACAATAAATTGTAAAGATTTTTATATCTTTGTTGGCTATCTTGGAACTATCCAGTGAAAGGCAAGACAGAAATAAAAGAATGAATGGATATGGTGCTGTAAGCCCATAGCTCTGTAGTTTCTGTAGCACTATAAAATTTTCAACTCAAATTAAACAGAATATGGCTGCAATCCTAAATACACTTACTTGAGAGTAAGCCCCATTGGATGTACTGGAATTTACTTCGGAGTAAACAAACTTAGGGCCAATCCTATCCAACTTTTCAGGGCTGATGCAGCCATGATGCAGCCCCAAGGAAAGGGAACAAACACTCCCTTATTATTATTATTATTATTATTATTATTATTATTATTATTATTATTATTATTATTATTATTATTATTAACAGTATTTATATACCGCTTTTCAACTAAAAGTTCACAAAGCGGTTTACAGAGAAAAATCAAATAACTAATGGCTCCCTGTCCCAAAAGGGCTCACAATCTAAAAAGATGCAAAAAGAACACCAGCAGACAGCCACTCGAAAAGACACTGCTGGGGTGAGGTGGGCCAGTTACTCTCCCCCTGCTAAATAAAAGAGGAGCACCCACTTGAAAAAGTGCCTCTTACCCAATTAGCAGGGGACTCCCTTACCTTGTGTGCGGGGGGGAGGGGCTCAGTCTGCAGTCGTAGAATGCTGTACATGGATGCATCAGAAAGTTGGATAAGACTGGAACCTCAGGATTGCAACAGAAGAATACCTAATACAAAAGTATTCTGAAGAAGTGGTTCTTCTTACTAACTTAACAGATTCCAAAAAATATACATAAATTACATCAGAGCATGTGCTGTCATATCAGATGTCTGGCCCCTTGAGATGTCACCAGGGACTGCTCTCTGGTCCAGCACTAACACAAATTCAATGGGTGGATACCAGAGATGGGGCCCTTCTAGTGGTAGGCCCCACGGCTATTGAATACCTTCTAGAGAGATCAAAATAGCCCTTTTCCTTGAGGTTTTTAATTAATTTAGTAAAACACTCCATTGCTTTTGGTTTTTATTTTTTATCAACTTCTGTTCATTTGAATTGTTGTCTTTTACTATTTTAGTTTTGACAATTTTGTAAGTTACTTTTGAAAAGTGGTGTGTGTGTGTGTGTAGGCTGGAAATGCTTGGCGGTCACCTTTGTCTGAAGGCCTGTCTTCAAACTGTGATGTAAACCATATTTTAAATTTTTTTTTAAAGTGACCATTGTTTACTTTATGGTAAACATATTTCCAAGCCTGGGATCTAAGAGGAAGCATTATTATAATTAAATGTAGCCCTTGTGGCAAATGACAGATTTTAACAAAATGTGTGAGAATTCTAAAAACAAAGTCTTCACCATACATATTATATATACCGGTTGGTTGGTTGGCAATCTTCAGTCTCGAAAGACTATGGTATAAGCCTACAGCACCCAGAATTCCCATGCGGTCTCCCATCCAAGTACTAACCAGGCCTGACCCTGCTTAGCTTCCGAGATAAGTTGAGATCTGGCATACCATGCACACCGTAATCTTTGCAACCCAGGGGTGGCACAATTGGGTCTCCACCTGATGCCGCCTCCTGGTATGCTGCTTCTGCCTCTGCTGTGGTACACTAAAAAGTGGGGGGGAGAGCCCCTTACTGTGCCCATTGTGCAATTTTGCAAACCTAGGAGTTTTGGACTTCCAGTTTTATTTTAAGAGACTAAAAGAATGAAAGAGTTCCTTGTAAATAAATAACACTGGAAGTTCAAAATTTCTGGGTTTGCGAAACCTGTGCAATGGAACACAATGAAGAAGTGGATGAACTGCTTCCCGCCTGAACGAAAGGGGACAGGATCAGTGCAGTGCGTCCGTGGTGGCCTGGATGTGACAGGAATTCAGGGTAAAGGGTGCCCCAAATACCCCCCCCCCCTTGCTCCCCATCATCTGACACTGATGCAAGCCGTATCAGGTCACTTCACAGCTGGGGTGGCCGTGATGCCAGCTAACCTTGGCATCATGGCCGACATGCAAGTCTTCTTCCTTTCCCAGGCCTGCCCCTACTTCTGCAGTCTACTGAAGATAGACTGCCTGTGCTGCCCTCCCAAGAACCATGTGGCCTGACATATGGAGAGGGCTTCTCAGCAACTGTTGCCCAGTTGAGGAATCCTTCGTCTAGAATGGTGAAGAGCCTGAAAAGAGAACTTTTTAAACATCTAGATATGGAATTCTTCCGAGGTGTGTGTTATTTTAAAATTAAAATAAGATATTCCACTTGATACTTTAAATACAGTAGCATGATTTTCAAGACTGTCATGGACCTTCTGCCTTATAGGTCAAACAAAAAACCCAGAAGCAGGAGGGAGCAGCATATTGCATCATCAAGAGGTGTGTCCACAACAATTATTGACCGTGAACAAAAGCCATTCACTGTTTGGAGCTACAACCAGGAAGACTGAGCAGATGCTGTTTATTTGTTGCTGATTCCACAGTGACACAGGCAGACAAGATTACTGCTTTGGGCCCCCAACACTTGAGTTGCACAAGCACTCAAGTCATACCTTCTTTTGCACTCTGCATAGTCACTGACTGCTCTTTAGAAGCTAAGGAGTTGTTGCTTCAGCAGAGATGGTGACAGGCCTCTCCAGAATTAGAGCACTTTATTATCACATTAGTACAGGGAAAAGTCACATAATTAACAGAATTTATCCTCATTTATTCAGTAAAAGCACTAATATTCAATCAATCTGCCTGTGTTTAATTACTTTCCCTTACACTATTTTTTCTTACTTGACCCCTCAAGTACTAGAGTACAGAAATGTGTGAAGTCTCCTTTTTAATTCCACTTATGATGCCAGACACTGTTCATCCAAATAAGCAGGAAAATGGCACTGGGGTCTGTCATGGTTCACAAACTGCCACTGAGTTAGCAGCCATGCCAGTGCTATACTTTTGCTACAAGAGCCTCTATTAAGTGATGACATATAACAGAATTACTGTTAATTGTAATACGATATCAACATCCGAGTGCCTGTTATCTCTGGGTGAACTATTCAAACAGAAGCACAAGTACCTAAGAACATCAGAGGCACTTTAGACTGAATTTACACGCACAGCGGAAAGACATGGGACTGTGATGGTAAAGTCCTAATATGGCAGAACTGATTATATCATATCAGGCTGCAGGTGACATACAATATAGGCACTGGAGGTGCCTCTTCAAATTTCAAGTACAGGATTACAAGTCTGAGTATTTACCTATTTAAAAAGCTAGCCCTTTTACATAGAAAACAAGCATGTCAGGAAGGATGCTATTTCTCCCTGACCAAATGGAGGGTCATTCCAAGTTCCAAGTTAGCTTCCAAGTGGAGGGTGATTTATATACATGGGGAAGGGGAGAGAGAGAGAGAGAATATGAGTGATCAAACGTGCAGTCTCCCAACCTGTGGTCTCAAGTATTTGCTGCCCAAGGATTCATTCACAAAACCTGCAACATTTTTGTATTAAAAC
Organism: Tiliqua scincoides; assembly: GCF_035046505.1. NCBI lineage: Eukaryota > Metazoa > Chordata > Lepidosauria > Squamata > Scincidae > Tiliqua > Tiliqua scincoides. The sequence continues at coordinate 198,878,897 of NC_089822.1, forward strand.
TGTGGCCCTCCTAACTTAATGCTAAATCATAAACAAACGTTGCATCTATGCAGCAGTGCACTATGCTATGTCAAAAAACGCTGTGTAGGTGTGGCTTTAGTTCCTTCTGGTCTTACTGATGGTGAGTGTGCTTCCTGTCAAAGGAAACAACAGATCATCATTTGCTGAAAATTAAACCTTCAGAGAGAAGACTACTATTTTTATTCCCATTGCAATGAAGCAGTAAAATTGTACAAATCATCCTTCAGACAGTTGCATTTGTGTATGCATGACCAAGCCAGTAAAGGAATTTCTTTTCTGATGTGTGAATGGACTGAGCAAGAAATGGCTGGGACAGAACAAGAGTAAACCAGCTCAGCCAACGCCACAGCAACTGTGGTGGCAGTGTCCCAGCTACAGCAGTGGGCTGGGCTAGAGGAGGTGGCAAACTGGGGTGGGGTCCATGGGACCTCCTGCCCACCTACCACCTCTCTCAACCCTCTGCTTGACTGGTTGCTGCCCCATCCACTTAAGCAATCTCCTCAGAGTGTATGTGAAAAGACGATGAGGAGACTACCTCCTCCTTCAGTGTCACTTCCAAGTAATGCCAACTGCAGATTAAATCTACTTCAGTTCAGTTGTGTGATGGGGGTCATCTGATGGCATTCAAATCTCAAGCACACATTTTGATGTATCTCATCCTAGAACAGTGTTTTTCAATGTTTGTCCTCCACCGTACCACTTCCAATGTTCCACCTATTTGAAGTACCATCAGAAGTAACTGGCGATGACATCACTGCCAGTTTCTTCTGGGTTGGGAGGCCAGATATGATGCAACAAATACCACTTAGAGGCTCAGGGTGAATAGGAGAGCTTTTACGAGTGCTGAAAAGCATGCTTTGGAGTCTACTATTGTTGTGCAGCGTTCCTGGTCTCGCTGCTCGGTGGCAGGTGTCCAGAGGTCTCAAGAGTACCACCTGGTGGTACCTGTACCACTGGTTGAGAAACACTGTCCTAGAACAAACAAGAATGGTGTCAACAGAATGCGCTTTGAGATTTTCAGTTTAAGTACATTTCATGAGAAAATCTTGTACCTAATGTGACTTGGACCACAATCCTATACACGCGTACAGGGAGTAAGCACCATTGAACTGAACAGGACTTACTTTGGAGTCTACATTGCCTGTCTGCATTCCTGTGATTAGCTGGCAAGAGTGTTAAGTAGTAGCTTACATAGCTGCTGACAGCATGTGAGCCAGTGCTTGAGAAGCAGAGCAGAGCAGGGGTCAGACCAACAACACAGCTTTGCATAGCTCAGCCTGGGTGAAGGAGCCAGCACAGCAACCATCTGCTACTGCTCTTGTACCAAGGGTGAGACAGTGCTGACATTAAGGAGCAACAACCCAGAAGCTTTCATTCATAGGGTTGGGTTCTCCATTGATAAACAAATTGACAAGCGGAACCACTCAATTCACAAGTCACCCAGTCTAAAGAGTTGACTGTAGAAGTAATTAAATGTAAAGGATGTAACCTATTGCACCAGTATTCCAGAAGCCCTGGTTGTACTTTGGCATTGTATGGATGTAACTCTAGTACTGTAGGCAAGCCCCTAGTACAGATGTGAATGATTGAGATACGACCAAACAAACATGCACTGACTAGATGTCCCTGGATGATGATGATGATGATGCAATTATTTTTCCTACAATATTTTGAAAATGTATATCAAAGCACATTTTTTAAAAATTGCAGAAAATCACTTGACCAAAAAGTCAGTCTTACACAGATGTTTCAAGCATTTGAAAATATTCTGCCTTGCAAACACTTTGCAAAGTGTGTTTTGTTTTTATGGTTGTTGAGTGGGTTAGACAATAATTAGAAACAAAGAAGCCTTTACCCACATACAAGTGACATTTTGAAGGTTTGAGTTATCAACCCTTCCCTTGTCACCACATAATTGTTTCAATTTAAAATCACTTGCTTTATGTGCTCCCCCTGCCCCACCAATTCATTCTGATCTGCTTATAATTAACAACAACAACAAAAAAAGACACAGGAAACAATAAATATTATTTATTGTCTGGATTCGGTGAAGGACTGGTTGTGGCGAAACAAGCTGAAATTAAATCTGAACAAGACAGAGGCCTTCCTGGTCAGAAGGTCTGCTGACTTACAGCCCAATCCTGAGCTTCCTGGGGCGTGGGGATGCAGCGGTGCCAAAAATGGCTGCCGCCACATCCTGCGTGCTCTGGGCAGCCGCCACCTCCTCCTAGGGAGAAGGGGACTTTTGTCCCCTTCCCCTGGGTAAAGCGAGTAGCCCTGCAATGGGGCTACTCAATTCATCGCCAACCCAAAGGTCAGCGGTGAATCAAGAGCCTCTGTGTTGGGCAGTGAGCCCAACACAGAGGCTCTGAATCCTGTGGAGCTTCACTCCACTGGTCCCGCCTCCCTCCCACCCCGCTCCTTCCCCGGCACGCCTCTTCCTTGCCCTCTCCCCGGAATGCCTCCTACACACCTCCCTCCATGCCTTCACTTACCTCTCTGCTACTTGGCAGTCCGTGCGACCACCAAGCAGCGGAGCTCTGGTGGCCACCCGGCAGTAGCCCAGCACCAGCCAGCGCTGGGCTACCACCAGCGCTTGCCCGGTGCTAGGGCCCGCAAACATGCCTTATGGCACATTTGCAACAGTGCGTGCTGGCGGTAAGCCAGCGTACACTGTTCAGGATTGGGCCCTCAGAGACTGTATTTGCCTGTTCTGCACATAGTGATTTCCTTAAAGAAACACATTCACGGCTTGAGTGACCTGGATATCCAGGTGTGGGCTGTGGCCAGATGGCCGGTCTGATTCTTCCTCCTATGTTGAACTGTTTTATTGCTTTTATGATGTAGTTTGTTTTAAAACCTTTTGTGAGCTACCTTGAATCCTTCAGGAGTAAAGGTGAAATAAACAAAGAAAAAAACCAAACAGGAAAAATTGCATGAGGAAAATGTTTCAAATTTCGCAAAATGTATTCTTGGCATTCTGTTTACCATTGAGCAATGTTTTGTTCTCACATAAATAATGTACAATTCACAAACTGTATACAGTTCTAAATTTCACCATATGCAGAGAGCAAATGTGCACCACACCTGATACGTGGGAAGATTCTGCCACCTGAAAAGTACAGCTGCTCCAAACAACAGAAATGTATGCCCTGAACAGAACATAAATTGGGGAATAAGTTTTGCCAGAATTGGTAAAGCAATCAGATAGCCCTATTGCTAATTATCCAAAATAATTATATTTTATAAGTAGAGCATATGATTTTTTTAAAAAATGTTATTATTACAAATATCTGATTTCATAGCTGAGCGAAAGCACCAATCAATGAGTGAGTTGGGACAAATACAAAATTTTTCAAAACTCTCTTCCACGCTATGAACTGAGCCCCCAGCTCCTAGGTTAGCATCCAAATTGTTACTGTATGTTGTTCTCTTTTACAGACAATTCACTATTTTACCAGCTACTAAAATGTTTGCATTTAATATTTTGAAGCGATGGCTATAATGTATTTCAAGCAACAAGGAGAGCATTCATCTCTAATTGCTCCTAATAGTCTTCTACCATTTCAATTCAATCATCACGAAGGATCAATTCACTCTTGCCAGCTTGAACCCCGTGTCTCTTCCAATGGTATGCAGTCATGTCTATAAGCAAGAGCCTTTCAACTTATAACGTTGACATTGCTGTCATTATACTTGCTTCCCCATTCTACACATAACACCAGCTAAAGGCCTCTTGGCTTCAGCTGTTGCACTGTGTCAGTATCAGGGAGAGTGTGAGACGCATTCCAGAAACCAGGGATTAACCTCTGGGATGACACCCAGTTTCAGCCTTAGCCACGCTAAATCCCCACCAAAGCCGTAACAGCCATGGCTGATTTAGAATCTAAACTGTAAATCTCCTCTTCACACTGTCTTTCTAAAAGGATGAGTGGAAAGATTCCCCCCCCCCAGTCAATTTGGGTATTTTACATAAGGAAACCTGCAGGTGTCAACATGGTGAATTACTGAGGATACCTTCATACAGGCAAATGCTTTGATAAATACATGAAGAGTGATTGTTTAGGACAATTCAGCGGCAAAAAGCAAACACACACACACAACCACATTTTTTTCAGAAACTTGGTTTGAAGAGTTAATTCGGCCCAAATCTCCAAACAACTGCAGCCACATTTAAGGATTTTTTAATCCCATGAGAGAAGTGTGAGTATAAAAAATAAGCCATACTATTAAACTGGATTGCGGTAAAGAGGTAATTTGCAAGACATAGTAATCTGGAGGCAGAGGCAGAACAATCTGATGCTTTGAGATCTTAAAGAGAGATTCTGTGTTTTGCAACCTATCATGAAGCCAACAAGATGACCTACCTCGAACAATCCTTCAAACCTGAGAAAGGTTCAAAGCAAACCGTGGATGAGAGTGTTCCATGCTACTCTGTTCCATATCAACACTGTGTGACCTGGAGGCTTAGCCATACTTGGCAATGCAATGATGATAAATATTGGGAGGTGTGGGAAGAGAGAAGAAATGAAATGTGAATAAGCTCTGTTCTTGTTCTCCATAATAATAAACTTCCTTGTATATATACTGGTGCAATACAGTATTGCATTTTGCACTGGGAGAAAATAAAAAGGTGCTGTTTCCCAGATATGGGGCTCCTGGGAGCCCTTTGGCACACCTGCAGTTTGCATGTCACATCCACAGTACCATACTCGTGAAATTCTCAAATTAAAATCTGTAAACTTCTAGAATTATTGTCCAAATGGAAATTGTGATTCTGAGCCAAGTAAATTGCATGAGCAACGCTTAAATTGAAAACACATCCTGGAATCCCCATCTTTATGACGTGGGACTGAAAGATTAAACAAGTACATTTATACGTCTGAGTACTGGGCAGGAGGTCTGGTCTAGAGGGTAGAGCCTCCATTTGCCTGAAGATAACATCCACAAGGTCGCCAATTCGAGGCCACCAGCACCGTGCGACCTTGAAGCAGCTGACAAGCTGAGCCAAGCTATTTCCATCTGCTCTGAGCGTGGGAGGATGGAGGCCAGAATGTGAAGCCAGATCAGAATGAAACATCTGAATTTGTTGTGGCTCTTGAAAGACAGAGCCTTCTTTCAATTGTAAAAATCCCTCCGGGGATTTAAATTAGCCTGCCTATGTAAACCGCCTTGAATAAAGTCTTGAATAAAGACCAAGAAAGGCGGTATATAAATACCTGTATTATTATTATTACTGATTTCTTTTTTTAAAGAGACTGATGGAACTGCTGAAAAGTAGTCTGTGCAAAGAGGTAGGGCATCCCAGGTTCCCTCTGTCTTATGCCTTGCCCTGGTATTTTCAGATACAGCCCTGTCCCACAACAGTCTAGAGCAGTGGTTCCCAAACTTTTTAGAGGAGGCTGCTGCCTGATTTCTAAATGCCAAGTGTATGGCTATAATGGTGATTGGGCAGTAGTTCTCCCCCCCCCCAAAGTAGCAGCTTGTTTAACCCTTTATGCACATAGCCCAGTGGCGTCGCTAGGGGAGTGTGGGCCGCACTGGGTGACGCGCCAGGGAGGTGACGTGCCCTGGGGGGGGTGACGCAATAACATCGCGGCATTAGGGGCTACCCCATCATGCCATACACCGTTGGATGTGGAATTCCCAGTGGACTGCAATGCAAAAAAGCAGAATTGAAATTGTGCCTTTCGTTCAAAAGTTATGGTCAAAAAACCGGAAAGAAAAAATGCATGGAGCCCTATGGAAAGTGAAAGTGAGCCGTATCGTGTGCTTACTCATGAGTAAGTGAACTTGCCATAGTCCAGGGGTGCTCACACTTTTTTGGCTCGAGAGCTACTTTGAAACCCAGCAAGGCCCGGAGATCTACCAGAGTTTTTTTTACAATGTTCGCGCCATCATAACATATAACATTTATGTGTACAATGTATGTTGGTGTACCTTGAGCCCCACTGAGTATAACAGGACTTAATCCTGAGTAGACATGCCTAGGATTAGGCTGTGAGGCTGCAATCCTAGCCACACTTACCTGGGAGTAAGCCCCATTGAGTACAGTGGGCCTTACTCCCGGCATTTCCTTCCAGAGGCACCTGAAGGGGGGGGGTCGGCACTCTGCGATCTACTCTTTTGCCTCGCAATCTACCGGTAGATCGCGATCCACCTATTGAGCACTCCTGCCATAGTCCATCGGAAAGGGCAGGCTGAGAGGAATCCAATGACACCAGAATGGTTCTGATCCAATGAATGCAGCCCCCCCAAAAGACAAGGAGGTCCCTCCCTCCCAGCTGCGAATCTATTGAAACGAAATCACGTGGCCGCGTTTACTCGCGAGTAGGCTGACTTGCCTTAGTCTGTCAGAAAGGGCAGGCAGAGAGGACTCCAACAACATTAGAATGGTCCTGATCCAATGAATGCAGCCCCCAAAAGCACCCGAGAAGGAGGTCCCTGCCTCCTAGCTGCCCTATTGAGCCCTATGGAAAGCAAAGCAGCCTCATGGTCGCGTTTACTTGCAAATAGGCAGACGAGCCTTGGCTGGTGGTCAGGCCAGGCAAAGGGGAATGTGAGGACATCAGAATGGTCCCAATTCGATGGAGCTGTACCAGAAGGCAGCTCCAGAAAGCAGCCTCCCCCCCCCCCCCACTAAAAAGGACCGAAAAGAGGCTTCACCTGGTAAGGGGAAGTTTTCTATTTTGTACTTGCAAAGCCAGGTGGGTCTTTATCTTGATCTGCTTGAAATAGAAGAACTTTAACTGGGCACTGGGAGGGCTGAAGATCTCACTGATTCTTTTGGGGGATGTTATTGCAGGCAGACTACAGAGTAAGCTCCATTGACCACTATGGGACTTACTTCAGAGTAGACATGCATAGGCTTGGGCTCACAGGTTGCAATCCTACCCACACTTTCCTGAGAATAAGCCCCATTGACCACAATAGGACTTACTTCAGAGTAGATTCACTTTGTGGAACAGGACTGGCTTCCCCTTATTTAATTATTTCTTTTATTTTAATTTAATCACTGATAATTATTTATTTTAATTTGCTTGATGATGTCACTTCTGGCCATGACATCACTTCAAATGGGTCCTGGACAGATTGTCATTCCAAAAAGTGGGTCCCAGTGCTAAAAGTTTGAGAACTGCTGCAATAAGGTGTTAGTAGGTTGACAAGGGAGGTGTGAGACTACAAATTTTTCAAAATCACTAAAATCAGAGTTTGGAGGAATAATCCCATCATGTTATATATCAATCAATGTGTAATTTCATGCAGAATGCAATGAAACAAACCACATTGAAATATCTGTGTCCTAACAAAAGGTACAGCCAAAAAACCAGTGGGGGCGGGGCGATGGTACATCACCACACCCACCACCTGGGGCATTGCCCCGCCCACTGCATGGGGTGACGCGCAGGCCTCCCACACCGGGTGACGCGAATCCTTGTGATGCCACTGACATAGCCTAATCTGCTCAGTCAGTTTTGCGACCCAACAAATATTGGGTCATGACCCACTGATGAGTCCCAGACCCACAGTCTGAGAACCACTGGTCTAGAGACTTTTATTATTTCTTTAACTGTCCTCCATCCAGGTTGATGAACACACCCACTAAAAAGCTTGGGTGGATGGAAAAAATAATCAGCCAGGAAACTCACTAGCTCCCTTGGGCCAGTGCCTCTCTTTTGACCTAACTTACCTCACAGGGTTACTGCGAGAATAGCCTGTGAGCATACTGGAGAAAAAGTAGGATAAATGTGCAATAAACAAACAAATATTTAAAAGTCACGTTTTAGTACAGCAGTCAACTTTTGAGTGGGGAAATCAAACTGTCTGAAAGGGCCAGGTGTGCATCCAGGCGGCCCATCCATGCCGACTGTCATCCATTTTTAGAGGTTGCAGTCTTTGTGTGGCGAATATTCACAAGAAGCACAAATCCTTCAAGTGAAGGAACAAAATGGTCTATAAACCGCAAACGGCAGTTTTATGACATCCTAATCCTCGGTCCTGTTTAGCATTCTCTCCCGAGAAGTGCTCCAGTCGTGCATTGTCCTAGTTCTTTTCCTATTTGGTTCAGTGCCTGGAAGCCAAACACAAGCCATAAACCCAGAGACTGCAGTGAGTTGTGTTGTGTGCGGGTGGCTCAGCAGTGAGTCCCGCGCCTGTCAGGCCTGCAGCTGCAAGGCACACCCCTTCCTGGTTTCCCTCCCTTTTCCTGCCTCTCCTTTGGCTACAGCATCACAGCACAAATGAGGCAGAAGAAATCCCCAAAATGGGAGGGGATTGGTGCTCAGAGCTGTCCTAGCCGGGATGTGCCTTCCTCTCCAATCCCACTATACACAGATGCTTTTTCCTTTGCCCCCCCCCCCACACACTTGATGTTTTAGTCACCCTAAAGAGATGCACAAAAGAGTAAGTTCAAGACGCTCAGATCCTCCACTCCTTGAAGTTTGTTGTTGGGTGTTTTTTGTTTTTTTTAAAGAACCAATTCTAACCAGTGGTTCCCCCATTGTTCTGAGGCACTTAGAGAATAAAACTCTCACTTCCTTTGCAGCAGGGAGCCTTGGCAGTGATGATGGAATCTAGCATGTGGATACTATTTTCAGTGCTGCAAGGAAGGGGTTGTGTGTAGAAAGGCCAAAGTGCTTCATCTGAGCAGTCATAGTAGAGCAGCAGGGAAACATGTATCCATTCCTGTCTTAAAAGGATGGCTAAGTTCCACAAATTGTGAGCTGTTTTTCTCAGCGATTTTTTTTTCCCCCTTCCAATAATATATGCAAGAAATCCAGGAGGAAAAACCTTGCTCTGAGGGTGTGGTGTTTTACTGTGGCTGCTACTACTTCTCCTTTTTCCTTTCTCCCTTTTGGTGCCTTGTTGGTCAAGTGATGACATCTTGAATTGTTCAGTATGTAATGCATACGCTGCAGGTGCATGTCAAGTTTACAGTAACAAGACATTGGGAGAATTCAATTAGTCATCTCAGAAACAACATCTGGAGGAGTCCCGCCTGGATTCTGTACCAGCTCTAGGGGAACAAACGGAATCCGTCTGCAGCAGTGTGTGCTATTTAACTCCAACAAAGATGCAGGTCCTAAAGACCAAAGGCTTCCAGAGGTGGCTGCAGAAAGCTGATTATTTATCTCCTCTCGGAAGAGGGCATTGCACCTGTGCAGTTACGGCTGAGGTTATTCCCTACTATTAACACAGACAACCAAGCAGAGCCAAGCACTGGAAAATCTTGTCAGCTGCATGTCCATCTGCCACACCATTCAAAACAGGGGAAGAGGCAGTCCTAAACCAGCGCAATCATGAATTACAATTATGGTGGGCTTTTCCCCATTTGGACACTCACTTCATTTGGGCTGCCATTATGTGAGAGAGCATTAAGATAAGCAACACATTGATTTTAGGCATGTACAGCCAGGGCTGTGCATATTCTGTGCCAAAAAAACCCCCAACAATAAAATTAAAATTAAAATTCCCAACCACCTAAATTTTTTAGCAGAGACAATCCTGCAATCATAATTATGCAGATTAAAGCTATTTGCATGCATGCATTTATTTCATAGCTTGCTTCCAAAATACCAATTTCAAAATAATTTGACATTTTTAGCAATGAAGGGGGCAAGTGAAAGAGAGGGCAAAAACACAGGAATTCGTCTTAGAAAGCCAAAAGCATCAAGGAGCAAGTTATATTGACAAGCTGCTTTGGGTGCCCTTTTGAGAGAAAAGTGGGGTGTAAATTAAATAAATAAATTGGTTGCTGGAGAGAGCTGTGTAGAGCAATAATAGATGCCGTTCCCAATGTGTTGCTAGACTCTGAACTCCATCAAATGCTGCTTGTACATTTCCAAGCTTACTCACATAACCATGAATTACTTCAGATACAAAAGTGCAAGCAGAGTTGTTCAGAGGATGGCAAAGTGTGTAGAACCAATTCCGTTCTTAAGAGTTATATCAAGGAGCAGCAAAAGGAACCCAAACGTGGCATGCAACTGGGATTAGGTGTTGGCACATTCCTGGGGTTGCGCAATGGCACAGAGCCAGAAAATTGCCTCTGAAGCATTGCACAAAAGAAGGAAATCAGTTCATCTCTTCTGAGTGTGACACGAGTATCTCATTAAACAGACAAGTCAGTATCTTTGAGTCCACTCCCTATTTCACAGCTGAATTTGGACCAGTGCCCAAAAGAATATGCAAACAATGAGATGTGTAGTAAGCTGAGACTTAGTATCCTTCTATCATTCTTAGTCACTGAAAGGACAATGGTGGTAGTGGCTGTTGGCACTCCACAGCAAGGGCAAAAAGGTTGGCTCTCGCTTATCCTCAAGACACAAACATTACAAATCATAATCCCATTGGCTGGAAAGAATTAAACATTCTAACCAGGCTCATGTCTCCATCACTACTCTTTTGATAACTGCTGCAGAGCCAACTGGCTGAGAGCAAGGAAAATCAGCAAAAATGTACAGCTGAGCCTCTTTAGAAAAACCCTGACAAAAATTAATTCACTCTTAATGTAAACTTAATCAGGCAGCTCCATCCGAAACCTTTCTGCTGGGAAGTCAAGTCAGAAACCATCAACTAGAGCACAGCAATAATGAAATGTCAAGAGCTGGGTGGGTTTGCAGGGTTATTTTGCTGAAAACTGCAGTCTGCACCAAGTCTCAATAAAAGGGTTATTTATTAAGACACTAATTGCACAGTAATTAACCCAGCCTCTAAAGTACGTTAGCTTATCTATAAATGTATAAGTGTAACAAATGGGCTGTCTAAGCAGGTTAACTCATTGACAGACAAAACAATGTGAATATAGGTGCCATCTTCTGTATTCAGGGCTCAGGTGAACAGATGTAACTCAAGAGGCACTCTCAGTATTTACACTTGTTTAACAAGGCCACTTGAACTCTAGACAAACCAAAGTTAACCTTGCCAAGACTAAGTTTAATGGAGAGAAAGAGTTGTCCCCTCAAGTTGGCATTATACAACATGCTCCTATGTGCTTTGAATGTGGAACACTGATCCACAGAATGGGACTTCAGAGTTACTGCAATATACAGTAATTATAAATAACACAAAGGGTTTGACTTGGCATGGATTTTCTAATCGCTGGTGAACTTTAGATCATACCCTCAAATGCCAAAGTTTTGCTATTTTCCCACCCCCCAAAAAAGTAAATTCTTTTTAGGAAATATTCTCATTTCACAAATTTGCTAGCAAACATACACCAGAACACATCATTTCAACTGTGTCATTACAAAGGACTGAGAAGCAATGTTCATGCGGCACTTTTACAAGTGCTATGATTGTTTTGCTTTATTTGTTTATCTTTTAGTCACTTGGGGAAACAAGAGTAGAAAAGAGAAGAGAGGAATTTTAAAAGGGCATCTGTGTTCTGAGGATGGCCCTGAAATGCTGGGAATGATTGGCAAGTCTCATACTACTCCTAAACTGGCAGGCATCACTGTGGACTTGGATGTCTGCAGAGTGAGTCCACAAAGGCCATCTTGTACTTGTGAGTGTATTTCACAGGGCTTGAGGAACCTTCCAAGTTCTTTAGCTAAGAATTTGCAGTGGGGTTTATGCCATCATGGGATAGTTATTCTAATACTATTCTAATACAGTTTGACTAACACCCCCCAACCCAGATGAATAATTACTATATCACTATTTTTAAGAAGAAGAAGAAACAGAAAAGAACTAAAGACTGATGATCACATGTAAAATTTGCATAGAAAGGACCAGACTGCTAAGTATACTGTAGCATATGTTCCCAAATTTGGACTTTCCATTATATTGCAAAGATTCCCAGTGTGGATAGTCGTGGGTGTCTTCTGAATTCTGTACAAAAATCCTTTAAAGGAAAACTTCCGTATTATATTAAAGGCCATATTTCCAGTAATAAGAAAATCAGATACCAGTACATTGTCCAACATGACGAGTAGCATTGCCATGTGGAACGGACAAGTATGTGATTGCCCCTGAGTGCAACTACCCATACATGAAAGAATGTGGCTTATAGTTAATTCATGCTACAGGGCAACATCTTTTGCTTCAGCCTGCTGTACTTTTGGCTCAGCTATAATGAAAATCAGCTTAGCTTACTCACCAAGTCACCTGATTGGAGTGACACAAGCCTTTCCAAATTCACCTTTCCAAATTCAAATAAGTAGCCTCTAGTTGCAGTTCAAATAAATCCATACAGACTTTAAATTCATGGCTTTTCAGTACTCTGTATCTTTTTATAATAGCCATTGATTTTCTGAGGGCTTGTTGTATCCAAGCCACGCGTAGTGTATTTCACACAATTGTTAATTGCTTACAAGAAAGGAACAATCTAAAAAAAGACACTGAGAAAGAAGTTCAAGTCATTTTAAACTCTCGTTAAGATTACTTTAGGAGTCACACTGAATATACCACTCCTTGGTGTGCCCTCACACTTCATACTAGTGAAGTGTCTGTCGCCATAAGGGACTATGGTTACACTCTCCCATAAAGCTAAAAGTAGGGATATGCTCAAGTCATTGAGCCCAAGTCCTGAGTCAGCAACTCTGTGACTTGACTTGCGATTCATATCGTGCAGCCTTCATGATGCAATCTGCCAAAAATTTAGTGTTTTGAGTTGTGTCATGAGTCATTTTGAGAAACAAGTCTTGTACAACCCCCCCCCCCAAAAAAAAAAAACTTAAGCCTTCCTCCTCCCCTCAACCCCTCTAGTCTCCTGGAACCAAAGTACCCTACTGCAACCGTCCTTCTGAATGCAGGCTTCTAGATCACCCACAAGGTCTTTTGACACAATTTGGAAACAGCAAAAGAATGAATGTAAGCAAGAACACACACACAAGATAGGAACTCAACTCAGTTTTAGAGTCACTGGCCCTGAGTCACGAGTTAAGTTGGGGTCAGTGATGTCCACAACTCAAGTCAACACAAGTCATCCAAAAACACATTTTGGGGTGACTAGCGTTGAGTCACCACGAGTCAAGTGCCCATCCCCAGCTAAATGACTTCCTTTTACTTGTATGAAAAAAGTAAAGAGCAGCATCTATGGTCACACTACTTGGTGATTTCTGTGTCTGACTGGATAGTCACTTGACAGGGCTGGTGACTACAGGTCCGTAAAAATTTTCCCACAGGTGTTCTTTAGAAGCTATTCACTTCTACTGAAGGATAGAGTAAGCAAGAACTTAAAAGGTCATGGAAGAAGAGAGAGCAAAGTACAAAAATCTGTTGCATTCTTCCCTGCAGGTATTTTGGCTATGCATCCTTTTCAGAGGAGAAGAGGACCAACAGCACCAGAAGCCCAATATGGCTGCAACATACACCAGGGGTGTCAAACATAAGGCTTGCAGGTCGAAAGTGCCCCCAGAAGCAATTTATGTGCCCCCCATTATAAATGGGTTCTCCTAGCGTGATAATTGAACTCTCTCATATCTTGAAAATATGAACAAGATTTGCACATTTTCTCTTCTGTCATTTGCAGCTAATGAGTTTCTATGTGAGAACAAAGTACTTATTTCTGGCCATCATCTGCTTAATGATGTCAATTTTTTGCTTAATGATGTCACTTCCAGCCCTCAACAGGCACCATGAATGCTAACTCTGGCCTTCTATATGAATGACACCTTTGAGATACACAGTTAACTACTTTTATAAATATAACGATAACATGCATACCAAAATCAGAGACCTTTTACCTATTTGTCTGGACATACGTTAACATGAACAGGTGGCTAAAAACTGCCATCGTGAACTGTTCTGTAGCAACCACTGTTCTTGCACAGGACCAGTGATAATTTCTACAGTGATCCCAGTTTCTTGGGTATATATTTATGGACACAGGAAATGTTACTGAAAAATTTTGATTCTTACTTCCTAGGATCGATTTTGCTAATTAAGCACACAAAGGCATTGTCAGAAACTCCATGTTAGACCACCTAGAAAGAAGGAAGGAGAGACAAAAGAAAACCTGGTTCTTTCCTGATTTTAGGAAATACCAGCAAACCCACACCTGGGGCAACTTAGATAGTGACTTTGTCATAAGCATGCTCAAATTGAAATGTGTTTTTACATGACTTTCAGTATTTCTTCAGAGTAGATGATGGTGAAGGCATTAAATGATGATACTCTTGCTTTCAGGGAACTTTATAAAATGGCTAAACCAAGATTTTAGATTTAAGATGTTCAGACTATTGTGTTGGAACCAGTGAGATATTTTCAGTTACCACAGCAGTCTTTGAAATCCCTTTTCTTCTCTGTTTCTACTGTAAGTGGAAGCAGGGCTGTTGAGTGCCTCCACTGTGTCATTTGCCTCATAGCCCTCCAAACCATTTCCCACTCCAGGAAGGTCATTGGCTAAGACATCACCTTAATAGGGCCATGTACATCTCCACCTAAAGTGCACCATCAGTCTTAGATTGTCACAAAAGCTTCCAGCCAAATACTTGACAGCCTTGATCAGGTGCTGTCCAAACATTTTATTAAAACATTTTAAATGATGAATATATCCAATTATTACTATTAATGCAGCTAATACTGACTAATGAGGGGGAAACATTCTAGCTTGTGTCCTGCAATTCATTACCTCTGCCTTGTCAACAATTCAAAGCCCAAAACCTAATCATCCATACCAGGCTCTGTTATATTTCACACGTCACATTTAATAAGTCACTCAGTGCCTATAAATTAATGTAACATGTCGGCGTTTATGAGTGTGGCTTTGTCGTTGTTAACAAATGATGTGCTGGCCCAGTCTGCTTCAGCCAGGCAATGACGAATGACATAAAATGATTTCTTTCCAAAATACAAACTATGCACTGGAAACCACAGTAGTTATAGTTATACAGTCATAGATATCTGCACAGACATATAGATGCTTACTCATGCTCTCACAGTGAAATATTTATCTTTTGGGGCACAAAACACATTGTTCCTACATATGTATTGTGGATTTTTTTCCACTTATTCCAAAGTTTGATGTACACTCAAATACATGATTGGAGCACCTGTACATACAGTGTGGCCCCTCTCATTGATTATTTGTTCATGAGTCATCGATTGAGCCCACATATTTGGACTGGATCATTCATTGAAATGAATCAGAGCAGTGAGAAAGGCAAGAAAGCTGCACAGATGTAACTGAACTCCTCTGCTCAGAACAGATGACTGGGGGGAAGACATCTGTGTAAACAAATTAATGGTGACCAGATCTCATGGTGGTGCCACATGCTTTGCAATATTTGAAGCTGCTCTTCAATCAAATCCCCACTTTTACAGGTGGTATTGCTTTATTTCTACCTCTTTTATTGCAAAATGTTGGTCAACCTTAAAACATCTTGGTTTTCTGTGTTCCATTTTTAATGTACAGTATATGCCAAGAATTATGCAATTCCTGAATTGCATGGTTCACTATGCAATTACCAAATTAAATGAACCAATTCCTCAGAAATAAGCAAATGCAATTGGTTGATGCTTCCATGTGATCAAGTCATATGATTTTATGCAGTAATTCCTTAGGAAACACACCAACATACCGGTCAAGGAATGCCAAACACAAGCTGAACAATCAATAAAGGATATTCTGAGTGATACATAGCCTCCATTAAATGTAAAAAGTTACAAGGTTTTCATTATTTTACTCATCTTCCCCAAAGATGGAGTATATTGCTCCACCTGCTTCTTTGAAGTCATTAATGGTTCGTGCTGTCAACCACTCAAGCACACTAGCACATGCACCCACACCTATAGTTAAGGGTTAATTTGGTGGAGAATCAAGACCACGCTTGGGAAATGACTACTGCTGAGGAAAACTCTTTCAGGGTACAGACTGAGGTCAGACACTACTGCAGCACTCAGTCCATGACAGCAAAGGCTAGCCGACCAATTAAAGGGAAGTGGTAAGCTGGCTTTGTCAGCACCCTGCTGCCATTTGTACAACTGTAAAGCACCACACACCAACCAAACAAGACTGAAGTAGCACACTTGGGATGATAGGCAAACCTTTCCCCCCAAAATGGAAGAGAAGAAATGATCTTAACGGATTAAATATTTGAATAATGCATCATACTGGATTTTCAATTCAAAGGAGTAAAGGCTAAGAAAGGATGTTCAAATGCATTATATAAGTGTAGCACAAAATATTCTTTCTCCAATCCAAAAAACCATTGTCACAGATAACAAGAATTAATAAATACCTGCCAAGTATCAACTCAAGTCTAGTGCTACAGCTTAGTTAACAATCAAGTTTCTGCTGGACCAAAACAATCTTCTTGGATAGAAAATTCTGCCATTTACCTCCCTTTTCATTTTCCTTTCTCACAACCACCTTGCCTTTGGGCTTGTTTTGGCCACCAGTTACATTTTCTTCCTTAGCCATCAGTTACTCAAGGATAAACAGATACAAAAGCACTAGTCCAGTCTCAGTCCATCATGCCATGGTCTGAAGTGGGCCAGGCATTAATGAGAACACAAACCAAACTAGTAAGCAGTGCCGTTTGACATCACAATTCTCACATAGTACCTTAGAACATTATCTAATGGCCAGCCGCAGGCCCTCTCAGTCTAAGCTACTCCAGGAATGGTCTACCCATAAAACTTGGGGGCAGGCCAAGTATAGTCTGCTCCTGTAGGATATCCATTAAGCTTGCATTGCTTTCCTGTGAGTACAGTCCTTCGCTGACAGGAAACTCCTGCATACATAGCATTATAAATAGTATCTAGCAATTGCATAGTACTGTTATACAGCACTCTGTCACACACACACACACAAGCATCTAGTAGCATACGAGCATTTAGCAGTTATATATTACTTCCCCTAAATTCCCAAAGCTGACCAGCCGCATATATTCATATTCTACAGGCCTGCTTTACAGATCTTCTCTGGAGCCTGGCAGGTGAGTGCTCTGCAACTGAATTCAATGTTTTGAAGGTGGATCGGTTATTTCTTTTAGGTTACTTCTTCCATGAATCTGCTGCACACAAATCCTCCTAATTTCTCAAGGGTTACTTGTATTGGGGCGCAATACAAGCACTGGCTTTCCAGCACTGGCATAACAGTGCCAATGGGACATGTGCTGCATCCTGCAGTTGGGTGTCACTCATGGAGACCTCCTCAAAGTAAGGGTATGTTTGTTCCCCTACTTCAGAGCTGCATTGCCCTTATGTCAGTGCTGGAAAGCACTGACATAAGGGGTTAGGATTGTGCCCTTGGTGACTCACATCTATGCCACAACAGACAGCAGAAAATACATTTCTGACTAATGTTTCTGTATGTTTTAAGCAGCTCAGTTAAAACATGAAACTTTCATTATTGGTTATGCTATGAGTAAGATTAGCACGCTGAAACAGATGACTAAAGTAAAATGGAGTTCCAGTTCCATGAGCAATAGCTGTAGATAATTCAGACATAGCACCAAAAGAGTCTTCGTGCACAAGATTGGGTGTGCAGAAGTTACAGCATGCGCGTGTAAAAGCCCTTCTGGGTCAGGCCAAAGACCTATCTAGCCCCACTTCTTGTTTCCCACAGTGACCAATCAGTTGTGCCTCTGGATAGCCTACAAGCAAGAGAAGAAGGGTGACCCATTTCCCAATGTTGTTCCCCTGCAACAGGTATTTAGGGTTATTCTGCCTCTGAACCTGGAGATAACACACATTCATCCTGAGTAGTAGTCAGTGACAGATCTGATCTCCATGAATTTGTCCAATCCCCTTTTTCAGGACAAGTCTGTCAAAAGAGAAATCTGTTTAACTAAGACTGCGGAAATCTTGAGAAAAAGAAGATAATGGGTGTGATAGTAAAATAGTTTCTTCTCTGACTGACCAACGGAACCTACCAAATGGTAAAGGACGCAGCATTAGAACATGGATGTCATATGGTTTATTTTATAATGATGATTTATTATCAGAAAAAAAAATAAAGGCTCAAGCAGGCAGACATATTTTCTCAAGGATTTATTGTTCACCAAAATGGTTTGTTTTGAAGAAACATTTTTTTTCTGGCAGTTCCCTGTGGCTCCATCGCAGAGTTGCTTTCATCCATACTTCTCTTTCAGTTTTATAGCAGCCATTTAAATTTTTTTTTTCTTTTCTCTGTTACCTGCTGGTTTCCCTGATCTGCCACATAAGGATTTTGAGTATCTGCATTTTCTAATATATGTTAGTATTCTTGTAAAGATACAGCGTCAGACTGGTGGCTCTATTTTCACAATAGTAACCAGTGTCTGAAAATTTCTTCAGAAACTCAGGAAAATTAGGATAGACAACTACTGCTCTGACAATGTAGGGAAATGGGGGTGACAACTACAATGATGGGCTAGATAGTGGCCCAGAAATACCAGATAGTGGTAAGAAAACAGCAGGTAAGGTGGGGGGGGGGGCATTCCAGAATACATTGTCTATTGGAGGCAGATGTCAATTCTCACCAAGTTTTAAAGGCCTGCTCTTAGATATATTCAAGCTTAAATTGCACACCAAAAAATAAAAAATAAAAAATTGTAATTTCATAGCATTTGTTGCCGTGACTATTTTATACCTCACAGTAACCATAGCAATGTTAACAGGAATCTTTCCATGTATTTTTAAACAATATAAATTGCCTCTCTGTCAACAAGTGTCCAAGGTGATGTGCAAGGTGTTCAAATAATTATTAAAATAATATCAGGATTACTACAAAACCACAAAACATAATTCAAATCCTTAAAAACTCCAAGAAATTACTATCTCAGCCACTCTCCTTTTAAGTAAAGGGATGCACGCTTCTGGCATGCATCCCTCTTAGAATATAGGCCTATTTTCATGGGTCATGATCTAAGTAGAAAACCTAGGCGCATGGGAAACTGAGTGTCGCTAGGATTTTTTGTATAAGACTACAGATCTGCAATGTTGGCTGCCCCAAAGTAGTGTTGCATAAGTAATTTAAAAATCATGCCAGAGGCCATGGAAGTTTACCTGCTCCTGTTTCCTGTGAAAGGCCATGACACAAAGCTATGACCATGATCTAGAAACATTATGTTTGAATGCAGTATATGCTAGAGTGCAATAAGATGTAGAAAAGAGACATATGAAATATAAGGGGATAGGGACAGAATTTAATCAGTATGCATCCAGGAAGGTTACTGAGTGCTGAAATATGCTGGGAATCTGGAAAACCAAGTGGACTTTTTCACTGAGAGCACATGTATATATTTACATCGCCTTATGACAGTTTCTGGGAGTTGCTTCTACTTGGGATGTACACTTCCATACTGCTTCCTGTTCTAGGATGTACTATTTTCCGATTCTTTTCTCATGAGATGAAACTTAGAAAAGTATTGGCAAGTGCTAGCAGATATCCCTGTGAGGACAATTCATACACAGTTCGGGATCACATTGATTTTATGGGACTAAACAACTATAACAAGCCTCACACACACACACACACACACACACACACACACACACACACACAAATGTAAGTCAGAGTGAAAGCTGTTTGGTTCAAAGAAAATATGTAAAAAGGATAAAGTATTATCTGAGAGCTGATTCCATTCTTTTTCCCAACTCTCATTCAGGAGCCATTAACTAGGTACAGCAAACTTGGCAAAAGGAAACCAAAAAAGGGAGAAAAAACTAAACAAAATTGGTGTGTGTTTTTTAAAGAAAGCTCAGTGAACAATTGTGTTAGCTGAATGTTTGTTAACCGTTAGAACAGGTAAACTGATCAATAGTGCAAAACAAAACAGTTCATGTACAAATGTGTTCTTGTATATCCATTTCAATAAATTATGGAAGGATGGAAGAACAGGGGAGAGTTCTTCAGAACAATCATTTTGAGATCAAGAACAAAATCATTTAAGCCCACATCTTGATTTCTGCAAAATTCGGCAGGAATTACGAGGCTTAACAGCATCTCGACAATTAGCATATGGTAAATACAAAAAAAAAAGTCCCATATATTAAAGCAAGAGGAGCAAAAGGCCAGCATTTTACACCTACAGTAATATAATTCCACTACTTAATGCAAAGTAACAGGCATTAGAGTGTTTGGGATCCTCTTGTATGGTGTTATCTGCTCTATCAGTAAATGAGACTATGTGAACAGTACAACCTATAAATAATTCAAGGCCTGAGATGGCAATTATAGAGCCATGCACAACCAGCATGAATATTTTATGAAGGCTAAAACAGCCCTCAGAATGAATCATGGCTAGATGAACACACACACACAGTTACTAGTCAACTATTGCTTCTAGACATGCCTTACATCTGAGTCTTAGAATACCCACCCAAAAAATAAAATAATAATAATAATAAACCCTACCCTGGAAAACAGAAACTGCATCTGCATATTTATTTGTTAAAAATAATTTTAACAATAAACACAGCTAACGTATGGGGGGAGGCAAAATTGCAAGAGGATGACCAAAAATTGCTCTGTACCTCTGTTCTTGGTTGAATTTCAACGAAGAGCTCAAACTACCTTTTCCTTGGGTACAGTAACATATTGGTCAGAGTAAGAAGCATCTATGGTGAGATATCAGAACATTCACTTCCAACATTTTCACCGGATTACTGTGGGCCAAGAAGAGTTTTCAGTGTTACATGGAAGCACATGTAACTCCCTTGATTCCACCGTGTGCTGTGTATGCATATCTTCATGAATAATCACACCCAAAGAAAGTAAACCTTCATCATCACTAGTGAACCTGAAATCCTGGCTTATTCAGCTGTCCTGGAAGACACCTAAAATAAGCAGATGGATTCCTCTAGCACAATGCTTGAATAAGGAAGGTTTATGCAAGTATTTTTAAGAGAAGATCACATTTTGCCATTAGTCAGTTTTGTGCCCAAACTGCAGGGTTATATGAAGAATGCATGAAATGGTCCTGTAGTAAGTCAGAACTTTGGTTCATGAAGCTCAGTATCGTCCACATCAGTGATGGCCAACCTATGACACACAAAGATGACACACCACAATATTTTGGATGACACATTAGCATTCACCAACGCACAACAACAACAACTGAGTTTTACTTAAATTTCATTTTTGTAATTACAGATGTGCATCACTTAACAACGGGGATGCATTCCTACACCCCCGTCACCAAGTGACACCGACATGAAACAACACTGCCTGTTCAAAGCTTCCAGAGCCAAGGGGAGCTGTGCTCCCCTTGTCTCCGGAGACTTTTCTGAGCCCTGCAGTGGCCAAGTGCATCTGCAAGTGGCCTCTGCAAGGCTCAGAATGGCCAAAAAGGCTGAAAAATAGCCTACAGAAAAATAGCCTACAGTTTTTTGCCCTATAAGGCATTCTGAGGCCTGGGGAAGCCCTCCAGAGGCACAGCTCCCCTTAGTTCCAGAGGCTTGGGAAGGGACAGTGATCTGCGATGCACCACCGCATATGCGGCCCATTGCTGGTTGGAATGTCACTAAGTGACGTGTACCTATACTTGATGTTTTGTTATACAATACGTACAATCACACATGATTGGGCTGTATTTTTTTTAAATAAACAAATATGTAATAAACAATATGTAATAAATGATATGTATATAAATTTCTCTTTTGTTTGGAAGGGGGAGTAACATGCCAGCAGAGTCAAGTCAGGCATTTTCAAGTCAATCAAGTCAGTCAGAGTCAAGTCAGTCACCACACCAAGCACAAAGTTTCACCATCATTGGCCGACACAGACTGGGAGTAGTTTCAGGGTTTCAAGCAGGGGTCTTTTCCCAGCCCTACCTGCAGATGCCTGAAACTGGGACCTTCCACATGCAAAGCATGTGTTGTGCCACTGAACTACAGCCCAGCCATTAGTAAGATTGTTGGTGTCTGCTGAAAAGATCAACACTAAGTCTAAAAATATAATGTACTCTCCTCCTTTTCCCCTCAGCTGCATCAGAGATGTGGGAGGTACAGATACAGTCTGACCTTTCTTTTCATCATCCCATGTCTAAAATTCCCTTTGCACACACATTTGGGCTGCTCTCTTATCACTTTTGACCACACCTCATCATGTGAAGTTTTCATAAATTACCCATGGCCCCAAATGTATGACACACATTTGTCATAACTATAACCATTTAGTCATGGCTTAGAAAAATCTTCAGGCATTTGATTTTTGATTTTTTTTAAAAAAGAAAAAGCATGAGTACCACCTCAGCCTAAAATAATTGAACCACTTGTGCTCCCTTTCCTCCCCAGAAGTCTGAATGTCTGAAGCCACCCCTCTAAGCAACCAAAAGAATGATAATACATGGTTATTGGAGGAGAAGGAGGAGGCTACATCAATGAAGAATGGCTGAAATCATATGATCAGATCTCTGCAGCAGGGTCACAGGGTGACAGAGAAAAGCAAGAGTATGAAGAAGCTGGAATTGTAAGTTATTTCACAGAGACTGCTGTAATTCTGTGGGTTTGGCAAACACGAGGGTCAATTGTTACAGTTAGTTTGTGGCTGCCACCATGGGAGAGATTGTGGCTAGCTTTTATATCTGAGTCTGAGAGATTGTGAAATGAAGGGTCAAGCTTTGCTGGTGTCATCTTGGGCGCACATTTGGCAAAGCGCCTGTTCCAGTCATTTAAGGGCAGGTTACACAACAAGATCTGAGCTGAAACAATTCAAAGAAGGTTAAAAGAACACTGGAGACAAAGAACATGAGCATGATGAATTAGTTCAAGGAAACTGGAGACTGAAAGAGGAGGAAAGGGGAAAGTGTACTTGGACACGAAGAAAAGGCTGCTTAGAAATGGTGTATGATAGAAGGGTTAGCTCTACCCTCACTTCCCCCCACCCCAAAAAAAAACTAATAGCCTACACGCATAGTCCCATAAATTTGACCACTTTGGATCAACTTGCAGGCATTTTTACTCCTATGTAGTCGTATTTTAAGTTACTGCTTTTGATGGGACCAAGCTCAGTCTAAGATACTGATTAATTTTTGTGAAACACTTGGAACACTACAGGTACTTGGTAAAAGTACTGCAAAAATATGATTAGTAGTAGTAAGCTATCACAAAGTGCAAGCTAAGTTTTTATTATAGTTTCTGTATTCATCCACTCTTGTTTTTTTAACCTAACAGACCCTAGGGTCAAGAAACAAGAACTGATTGATACAGAAGTGCTGAGATGTGAAGTTCTTTAAACTACTTGCACATATGGAAACCAATTCACCAAGTGCTGTTGATTTTTCAGCATCCATAGCAGTTCAGCGCACCTGAGAAAAGGAATGGTCGTTGTAAAGTAGCAGCGCTCACTGGATTGTACCCATGGGCTATAGCATGGCAAGCATGCCTTTTTGCTTTAAAGCTTGTGTGCGGTGGTAGAAAGGAATGCATACCATCAGACCACAAATAAAAATAAAATACCCTCATTATTATTAAAGCATGTATTAAAGTAATGAAGTAAGGAAACTAATTTGCTGTTGGCATATCTTTTATGCTTCCCAGGTTTCTGATGGGTCTCTGTTCAGACATCTCGCAATGCAGATCTAGTTAGGGCTGGGAAAAATGAGGAGTAAGAACCACAGGCAACTTGCCCAGATGCAGAGTTTGTTTGCTGTTTTAGCAAAATTGACATTTTTAATCCATTTAAATAAGAGCTGTGATAGCATTAGAAAAATATACTGAATGGGTTAATCTTTTATTTTCTTTGTCTTGACATTCCTTGTTTACCTTTTCCAAAGGCTATCAGAGGCACAATAAAGAAAAGGAAAGCTAAATGCTAACACATGGACCACTCCATGGCTTGTCAGGAATTTCTCTCATATTTTCTGAGAGTAACCCTGGCCAAAACAAACTGTGCAAGTTTGATTTTCTTCATCATGAATTGACAGCTTATTTATCTCCACAAAGGAACATTCTAAACCTTGTAAAATTTTCACATAACTAAGGCAGGATACTGCTGACTCTTCCAAAACATCCTTGCTTCATAAAAATCCAATGCTTCGACTGCCACCCTGTGCAAGCTTACCTGAGAGTAAGCCATACGGGACACAGTGGGACTTGTTTCTGAGTAAGCATGCCTAAGCTGCACGTAAGTTATTTAAACTCTTGTTATGAAGAAGGTGCTTCCATGAACAATGATGACAAAAGCATGCATTATATGGCAGCTTAACTGAGTCCCACGATATTCGATTTAAGGCCCCTCCTCATATCATAATCCCTATTTAAAAAAAAAACAAAACCATTAGGAAATGATGATCTGGATCAAATCAAGTGCTGTACTGAAAACATAAGTGTCCTTTGGCTGGAACTCTAACCACCTCACCTAGAACTGAATTCCACTGGAATCATCTGGGGTTACTTCCAAGCAATTTATTTTATGATTAGGTGACTAGGGGGACATCCAACATACTTGGCTGAATCAGAAATTCATATAAATGGGAGTTTTATTCACACAGGGCTACAGCGATAGGGGATCTGTATAATGGGAGTTCAACGGTATTGCGGTGGGAAATACGACCCACCTCATTATTGCTGGATAATGCCTGAGCTATGCTAGAGTAACAGGGAGAAGTCATTTCCATATGCCATCAGTTGCAATGAAAATAATGGCTTTGGATGACTGTAAGGCGGCCTGAGATGACATGCAAATGCAAGCAGGGAGGTGCACTGGAAGAAGCATACCCTGGTGGCATCCTTGTATATGACTAAACCAAACTCTGATTCTGTCAGTCACTAGTGATGCGTCAGTGTTTCGAACAAACAATGCCTTCCAATGAGCTAACAGCTGTTAGCTCTTAAAGTTTAAATCAATACATGGGAAAGAAAAGTATCCTACAGTGTTAACCAATTAAGTATTCAAATTGGGAAGTTGAGGTCAAGGTAGGTAAAAGTCCTGATGCTATGGAATTCATTTGCACAAGAAAAGAGCTGCCTCTCTGATGCTGTTCTTCTGTGCAGTGTGCTTAGGTTCAATGTTTGGACAAATATCTTCAGCTGATTGGCTTATGGGTAGGTTTACTGGTTTCAAAATTTTTCCAGTGTTTCTCAGCAAGGTGAGCTTATGAAAGGGAAACCTGCAATGCAAGAAATTAATCATCTTTACCTAGTAAAAAAAAAAAAATGCAGAGGACTGTTTGGCTCTTATATTCTGCTCCTGACACAACATAATATTGAACTCATTTTACTGAAACTGGTATGACTCCACTGTATCAGTCAGTCAGACGGTATAAACGTGATAGCAATTTTTTTAAAACAATGAAACATTTTGCATTAGTTTCCTGAATTAAATGGATACAATAAATAAAGCTACACACAGCCCAGTCCTAACTATGAAACACTGATGCAGTCGTGCCAATGGTATGCCTGCTGTATCCTGTGGGGGAGATGGGACAGTCATGGAGGCCTTCTCAACTGAACACTTGTTCCTTACCTCAGGGCTACATTATGGCTGCATCAGTGCTGGAAAGTTGGTTAGGACTGGGCTGACAATCTCATAAAGCCTGGTGAATTCATCTGAAGTTTATAACCAACTGGGATCTGGTTCATGCATATTTAAACTCTACCATGACTGGAGCAATGGCCATCAGAACTTATATTTTCAGATCCGGGGGGAGAGGGGGGGAGACTTTCAGCCTTCTCAACACAACCACTGCTACTTGCTCACCCATCCTCCCAAAGGCCAGGAGTAAGGGAGGGAGGCAGGTTAGGACATGAAGAGAAGAGAGAGCAGCTGAGAAGGGGTATCATTAAGTGCAGGGCCGCTTCAAACTCCCCTGCTTACCTGGTGACACGCCAGCCTCTGCTCCTTGCACTCCCTGGATGAGGGGGATGGAGTAGAAGAGGACCATGGAGAAAAAAGAGAGTGGTGGCTCCTATCCACTTCCTTTTTCATTTCAGAGAGTGGGAGCAGGGGCATTGGTGGCAAGCGGGTGAACAAAGATGGGCACTCCCGGCCAATCTGCTGCCTGAAGTGACTGAGGGCGCAATCCTAACCCACTTTCCAGCACCGACATAAGGACAATGCAGCTCCGAGGTAAGAGAACAAACATTCTCTTACTTTGAGGAGGCCTCCGTGAGTGCCCCCCAACTGCAGGATGCAGGACACACCCCATTGGCACAGCTATGCCAGTGCTGGAAAGTTGGTTAGGATTTGGGCCTGACTCAGTTGGTCTCATTGATGGACTATCCTGACTAAGAGGACTGGAGGTGGGGGTCTCCATGAGTTTCTGAAATTATCAGGTCTAATCATTGCAGCTGCCATGCCACCCTGAGGCCTCTGAACACATGGTGGTGGATTTTGAACTAGACCAATGAATCTACATTTTTCAGAACACCACAAGATCACACCACATGGTAGCAGATTACCAGTTCTACAAAGTGATAAGAGAACAATTAATCCTAGAGCCAGATCACTTGTTGTGCTCATCATAGAGATTCTGTCCCAAACGGCATTGTTATGACAAGTTCGCCTAGCCTTAATATAGCCTATAGAATTATTGAACACACAGCTGGCCATTGTCACACTCCTGGTGGGCAAGTTGTGGGGATGTAGAAAGTGCCTATGAAATGGAAGCCATCTGTGCAGCCAACCATTCTTAACATTAGAACTGTGGGGAGCAGAATTCCCTTTAAGGATGCCACGGCCACATACAGAATTTATTGCACAAAAGTTTAACAAGAATTAGCATGATAAAGTAGTTTCTCAAAATACACAGTACCAAAGGCCTAGTTCTCACACACAGCAGCCAAGGTACTTAACCTGTTAATAGGCTCTAGCATCTCAGAGTACAAGTAGGAAGACTGCTTCTACACATACACACACAAAACCCATACACGTTTCTTTAAAAAAAAAAAAAAAAAAGCTAGTTGCCAAGGAAAAAGTCCTAACCAAGTCTTCTCACTGACATGCTAGTTTTCTATACGTAGGAATTGCTTTTTTCACATTCCATCAACTGAGCCCTGACTTGAACTGTAAAAGTGGCACAGTTGAGGCACGTGCTGCAAATCTCATCTGCTGTTTGTGTGTACTGGATTAGGCCAAAGTCCCACACTGTGAATTATACATGGAATACTTCTGTCTCACCTCCCTCAAACCATCATTTTAGTATATCATTGTCCAGTAGTGGACCTGCCCTCAGGCGCCCCAGGGCAAAGGTCTGTGATGGCGTCCCCTCACGTGAAGCTGCCCCCCCCAGTCACCTGCAGCACAACGGAGCCTCACACGGCTTCAGGACTGAACAGGGAAGCTGTCTCAGTCTTCCCTGCAGTCTTAAACTGTACTTCCTGTCCAGTTTCCAACTGCGTTGGGAAGGCTTCCTGCGCAATCCTAGAGACGTGCACACAGGGCATTTGCCCCGTTCACTTAATGGTAGGTCCACTGCTGTCATTGTCCTCTTCCCCTGCCCACCCTCTCCAGAAGGATAATAATTTTCAGAGAAAGTCCCTCAGCAAAATGAAAAAAGCAAACAAAGGCCTTCTTCCTTTTCCCTATCAGGACATTAATGGATGGAAAGAAAAATTAAACTGAAAGCCATGATAGATTGGTCCTTGATGAAATCACAGTCACCTGTCCTGAGGTTCCAGAATAGGGTAGGCTACAGATAATGCATAACTGAGGGCTAATTAAGGCATTTACAGTGATGCCGTGGAGGACAATCCAGTGGAATGTAGTTTCAACATTAGGGACAAATTAAATGTTACATGTGAATAATGAAGCCCAATAGAGTCCAATTTTTTTTTTAAAGCAGCCTCCAGGGGCATTATTTAGAGGAGGGGGGAGAGCATAAACCTTTCCCTGCCAGTCATTTTATTCACTGAAACACCCCCTATGGCACAGTGGGAGTCCTGCACACCTGAGGCCAACTGCAATCTGCCATATAAGCTCCTGGTGATGATATTATTGCTGGATTGCTTGGCCTAGCCCGGCCCCCTTCAGCCCCCCCCCCCCCCCCACCTTCATGGCATAGTCAGTTGACAGTTCACCAACTGCCCAACAGTCCACATTAATGGCAGCTGGGACCTGGCACCAGCCCTCAAAAAGAGGGAAAGGACTCAGAGAAGGGTACTTAAACAGGAGGAGTTTCACAGGAATTGACCCAACAGCTGCAGCAGAAAGACCCTAAAACAGAACAGGGAAAAGGAAGCAAAGGGGAAATCCAAGCCTTCCAGTTTCTCTGGACCACAAGCATTTATGTTTGCATGCTGAAAACATGCCTGATGTGATCCAAGGCACAGATTGAGATCAGACTTCAAGTGGCCCGGAGCTGAACCTTTCATGTAAAAGCTTCACAGGCCTCACAGAAGCAAACATTCTCGAGAGTAAATTATAAGCACTCTTTCATGAGACTTCAGAATTCACAAGAGATTCTTGACATGCACTGTGGTACTCTAAGGGGCCTTTTCTTGCATCACACAGAAAATGCCATTCACAACAGGCACAATGCTCTGCAGCAATAGGAACACTCATCATTTTCGGCTTTAACAAATACAGCTCTCTCTTGATCTGGAGGGATTGTCTGAAAACAATCAGGTAGGGATGTTTAAGCGCACATTTCTAGCCCCCACAGAAAACCTTTTCATTTCATAGTAATGTATAGAGAGGGATTATATATAACCTCCCATACACAAACCACCCCTTAAATTCCCCGAGGTTAAAACCATTGCATAATACCTCAAATATTTATTAAATGTGACTTCTAACTTATCACAATACAGGCAGACAGGTAACTACTCTAACAGCAGAATAATAATAGCAAACTGGCCAACAGATGGCAGCTAAAGCAAATCACCTGATTTAAATAAGATCTGTATTCAACTCAGTCAGGCAAATTTTCCGAGGAGAATTTAACTTGACTGCCAGAGGGAAATCATGCTATAGAAGAGCCAAGCTAACTTGTAGCTGTGCACAAAATCACCACCACTAATGCATGTATTTAGAAGGCTACATATTGAGACTAGGATGGAGCTATTGTAAAATCTCCAAAGGTTTCCTGCTTTAACCACAGATATAGCCTACTTGTCCACAAAGTTATTGATGAGATATGTTTTTTGCATGAAGCTTATTTCTAAGGACAGCACTTCAGCTTTTATATGTGGAAAGAAAATCTACATGGGAAATAAAGTGGAATGAACAGACTGGGGGAGGTGAGGGGGAAGGACAAAAGAGCTTTCTGGCCTGAGGTTAGAGGCAGAAGCTGGCATTATTTTACATTAGAAACAATCCACATTCAAAACTGTAATTGATAGCAGTGAAGTGTTAGGGGAAAGGGGCCATGGTATTCAGGCAAACTGACCTGTCAATCAAACTCAGTCTCTCTTTCAGGGAATAAAAGCTCATTGCCATATTGCATAGATAGAAGCAGACAGCATTAAAGTGGCCTGTTTGTCAAGTTTTTGTGCACTGTCTGGAGTCATTAAGGCACCAAGGCTCAAATAATAACTTGGAGTTATGAGCAGATTATTATTAAAATCAATAGAAAAATACAAAATGCAGTATATCTCACAATTATACAAAACAACCAAACTAGCCCTTAAAAATCAACTCTAGGAAAAAAAATCAAATCCATATCTGATCATACATTAACAACATGTTACAAAGTCATAAATCGTATTTTGTTAAATCAAACATATGCCACCAGGATCATTCAGAATTTTGGGGGCAATTCCTATTTTTCCTATTAATTAGAATAAAACATTTTGTCATCCGTAAAGCTCTTAAGGCCTGCAACTGCTTCCTTCTACGACATTTACCTGAACATATAAGATGCAATGAATTCTGGTCTTAATTGCGCATCAAGTTATCCTCCCCACCCCCAAAAGGGCATCTTCTAATAACACAGTAGCATTTAGTTTAGTAAGTCCCTGGAACTAAACGCTATCAATAGGGGAACATATTGTGTGAAGATGATATACAGTGCCACATTAATGTCAGTAAGGACCATTTTCATACAATACTGTGGTGGTGTCATTTCTTCTTAAAAGCATTTCTGCATGGCAGGGGTCTCTTGCAGGTGAAGTAACATACATAAGGCATTCATCATGTGAACAGATACTAGATGCTGTCATGTACAAATTTTTCTATTCCAGTGTGTCTCACCAGTATTGCTGTTAGAATGGACATTTCCCCTGTAATTGAGCTAATCCCTGTGGTAAATCCCATAAATATACCTAACAGCAGCTGCATGGAGGCACCACCACATGGAAGCATTGGGGAAGGCAGAAACCATACCATTGTGTGGTAACACAAAAACTAGAAACTGACTTGTGAAAAGTAGACTGCTCTTTTTTTTTCCCTTCAAAATACTTGAGACTGCCAGGGAGACCCCTCCAACTTCCTCATGAAATGAAGTTGCGCAGTGACATGAATGACACTGTTCAGAGAGACTGTGTTTTAATTCTAAGAACTGCATATTATTCACATTATGCATAGTGTTAATTCTGAGAACTGAATGCAGGCCTCCAATGCACTGTTTAAGACTTCAGAGTTGACACGTTCAGGAAAGATTCAGCCCACCACACCTTCCACACATCCATGGAGCTGATGGGCAGCAGTCTGAGACCAATTCCAAAGATCGGTTTTGGCAGTCTGGACAATCAGCTTCCAGGATTTGGAATGAGAGAGCTCCCTGAGGAGAAAAATACTCGCCTTGTTCAGGCACGTTTCTCATGCTTTGATTGTCCATGGCAGCATCCAAAATGTTGCAATATAGTCATGCTGTAAGGTTAAGGTTCTCCCCCTCTCAAAAAAAAATTATTGTAAATCAATTCTTGAGACACGTTAATCATACCAATATCATGCTTTATAAGTCTGGAATTGAGGCATCAGGAGCATGGCTTAAAACTTGAGAAGAATTTTATTACAAATGTACAGCTGGTGTGGTCTGTGGTCGTGTGCATAGTATGGATAGGTTAGCCACAGCCTTAGTGGGTAGCCCTATTCAGGCCACAACCTCAAACTGGGTCACAATTTACTGAATCCCAAACTATAAAAATAAAATGCAATAACATCTTAGCATCATATAAAACCGATCATGTTCCCAGCAAAATATTATGAGGCCTTATTTTTATGATACGTGTTTCAATTTAAGCTCTCCGTGAACTGAGCTTCAGGATGGTGTCGGGCAATCCATAAACAATTAATTCTATTCATGCAATGATCAGCTTTGCACACATGAAGATTTCCTTCCATGGATGGCTGCTACTTGCAAAGCCCTGGTCACTTTCATTCCCAGTCAGGAAGCTACATACCACATGCGGCAATTATTGTGTGTGCTGAAACTAAGCCAAATCAAACAATCTCTGCTGTCCGAAGAAAGCCCACCCAACATGAGGTGGCAGCAACACTGGGCTGCTGTGCTGAGTGACTAGCAGTGATGAAGCCTGTGGCCCGAACCTGACACTGCTGTCCATTCAGCAACCAGGGACCTGCATAGTGCTGATCCAGCCATTCCAGAATCACTGCCACCATCTTATGAGGCACTGTGGAAAGTGAACCCTTCCTCCATTCATGGGCAACAGCTAATAGTTCACCCATGAAGCCATCACATGAGCCAATACTATCATACCAATGACACTACCAAACACATTTACCTAGAACTGTGTTTTTCCAAATGTTTTCGACTGTGATACTAAATACAGTTTTTCTCATGGTCCTGAGACCCATAGAGTTGGTACATATTCTTGTTTTGGTTGTGGTGTTGTTGATGGTGGTAGTAGTAGTATTAGTAACAACCATACAACATCAACGCTCCAGAGTGCCAAAAGGGAAGCCATGCAGAGCTTATAGGGAACGCTGCTTCCCATGACCCTCAGGAACATCCATGTGTCCATCATTTGGGTTATGATCTTTGTTTTGGGAACCACAGACTTCAAAGAAATTTCTGCTGATCTGCAATACAAAGTTATTTCCAAATAAGTGTACTTTCTCTCCTACTGTAAACACCTTACATGGAAATAAATGTGGTGAGGTACTTTCTTGCAAAAGTGCTTTTTCACTGGCACAGAGACGAATGATAATTATCATTAATCCCTTTGGACATGCACCTTGGAGAGCACCAAGCACATAAAACACTCTGATATTTGGCACACAAAGCAACGGCTAAATTCATCTCACAATTCATGGCATGAAGACTTGACTGTGTAGCGTGTGTGAGATCAGGCTCACTGGCCGTTCCAGCAAAATACAGGATGGAAGGCAACACTATTCCAATAAGCAAGATAACCAGCACAATGTTTTACATTTTAAAAAAAAAATTCACTTCCTCTTGTGAGTGATGGACAGGAAATACTACTCTGACAAACATCAGAAGCAGAAAAACAGTGCAGTGAGCTGTAACTGCAGAGGTAAGGAAGGAGACCTCCTCTCTTAAAACCCCTGGAAAGCTATTAAGAAGAGAAGACAGGTGATGATGCAGAGGGAAAAAAAGGTTAATCTGCCTCTTGTCTTAGAACATTGCATTCTTTTATTCCTGACCCAAGTTGTCTTCATGGCTTCAAAAAACAGTCCCTGTGGGTAGACTGCTTTCTGTCTTCAACAGAGAGGCACCAAGCAACAGCCAACACACAAGTTAGTCGGAAATAAATTTATCAGGCTTCAAAGATTATTGTTTGCAAAGAGATAGTACACACATTACTATTTCACAGTTCAGCTATGACATTATTAACCTACTGTGCAAGGATTTTACTGCCAGATTGCTTCATTTATCAAAAATAAGGGAAATTGAAAACCCCATAAGGAAGCAAACATTTCAGCAGGCTTGGGTTTCGCTTAATGTCATTAATCTATCTATTTACACAAGAGGCAGAAAGGTTCATTTAGTAATGCCCTGCAATTCAATGTAAAAGCCTCAAATCAGTTATCAAGCCTGAGTACATGAATGTCATATTTATCGTCATAACAAGTTTTAGCCATTTTTCTCAGGCATTCGGTTTTGCTGGTAAAATCTTTTGCACCAAAATGCACTCCTCCATTAGAAGTGAAAACAACTCTGTTGCCAAATAATGATTTGCCTTGTAGGATTTTCTACCTTGGTGTTTTTGAAAGTTATTCCTGCTAAAATCTCCAGCCCTCCTTGCTACCTAAAAAGTTGCAGCTAATGACATTTGCCAATGGCAGTAGCTTGAACTTGTCGCATTTTGGAGCGGATGTAAAAAGAAAAAACCTACGGTGCAATCCTACCCTGCGCTGGAACAGGCAAGCCAAGAGGCTTGGGCTGTATCCAGCACAGGATAGGGGCCCAAGGTGGCTTAGCCAAAGACAAGGGGAAATGTTTCCCCTTACCTTTGGGTAAGGCACCTTCTCCCCTATGGGTCTCTTCAGACTTGTGCCACCTCCTGAGGTGGCGCAAGTCCGAGCAGACCGGAGTGGCTTGAAGCCACTCCGAGCTCCCTGGGGGTTGGGATCCAGCATAAGTGCTGGATCCCAGCCCCGCCTCCCGCTCTCCACCTGCCCCTGGGCCCACCCCACCCTCCCCCCGCCCAGGAACGCCTCCCTCCCACCTCACCCACCCCAGAGGCTTGCATCAGCCGGGCTGACACAAGCCCCAGTGAGGAAGCAACAGCGGACACTGGATTCAGCCTCCATGTGTCAGCACACCTTTGTGCACTGACACAGCTTACTCCAGGAGGGGACCCTCCTAGGCCAGCACAAGGGAGTAGCGCCAGTCCAAGTGAAGGGCAGGATTGCACCCTACCTGTCTCAGTAGGCCTAGTTTTGCTGGATGAGTATTTTGGCCCCATGTGTGGTCAATACCAATTGCATTGTACACATTAATGATTTTTCATTTGTTTTATTTATCCACTTATTGCTTTAGTTTAGACAGTTGAAATTCACCTGAAATTCACCTTCTCAGCTCAGAAGCTGAGAGCCTAAGGGCCGGATAAAAAGCTTTTGAGGGCCGCAACTGGCCCCTGGGCCTTATGTTTGACACCCCTGACCTAAAACTTCCTCCCAAAATGGCAGGAGATTTGTAAGCTGCATCAGCAAGGCAGGCCACAAGGAGCTGCAGTGAGCCCTGTCTACCTGGCTTGGTAATCAGTTGTGGCATCATTGCTGAGCACCAAGATTCTCCATGATGCCATCAGATCACAGCTGACAGTGTTCTCAGAGACAGGAGGGGCAGAGCAGGTGAGAGACTTGAAAAGAAAAAGGGACAGTGGGGGCAGTGACAGAAAGAAGGGGAGCAGCAAAGACTAGAGCAAGGAGGAAAATAGCCAGAGAAGGCAAGAGAAAGTAGACAGGAGCCAGCACAATAGGTGGGAAAAGCAGCGCTTGGTGAAAAGGTGAGATGAAAGGGGGACAGGAGGAAATCCAGAAAGGATTCAACAGTAAGAGTAAGGAACCAGAAGAAAGGCAAAGAGAAGAAAGGTGGGAAATTGCCCTTTCTAAGCCAGCCCAGAAGTTATGTCAAGGTGACAGGAAACATCCTCAGACCCGGCTAGGGACTCAAGGCAACCTTTACCCAGGGGAATCCAGCCCCACAGACACAGAACTTCCAAGGAGTGAAACTAGATCCCTGTACAAAGTTACCAATAGAAGGGACTAGAAGATTTAGAGCACTCTGGGAAGACGAACCTCTCTTTGTAAGCTCTTGAGACCCTCCCCGGCGATGTAACTTCCAACTTCTATCTATGCAACAATATCTGTGTGTGTGTGTGTGTGTGTGTGTGTGTGTGTGTGTGTGTGTGTGTTCCCTAACTGAAGATGCTGTTCTCCACACCCTGCAATGTGGACCTCCCCTGGGGATAAGATGGGGGGGGGCAAAAGGCACCATGGAACATAAGAACATAAGAGCAGCCCCACTGGATCAGGCCATAGGCCCATCTAGTCCAGCTTCCTGTATCTCACAGCAGCCTACCAAATGCCCCAGGGAGCACACCAGATAACAAGAGACCTCATCCTGGTGCCCTCCCTTGCATCTGGCATTCTGACATAGCCCATTTCTAAAATCAGGAGGTTGCACATACACATCATGGCTTGTAACCCGTAATGGATTTTTCCTCCAGAAACTTGTCCAATCCCTTTTAAAGGCGTCCAGGCCAGATGCCATCACCACATCCTGTGGCAAGGAGTTCCACAGACCAACCACACGCTGAGTAAAGAAATATTTTCTTTTGTCTGTTCTAACTCTCCCAACAATCAATTTTAGTAGATGTCCCCTGGTTCTGGTGTTATGTGAGAGTATAAACACTTGCAGGTTCCCCAAAATTCAAGGGCTATGTAGGATAGAAATTTAATAATATATAAATAATATATAAATACAATCCCCCTAACATTTCAACATCATTTCAATATATAAATAATATATAAATACAATCCCCCTAACATTTCAACATCATTTCAATGCCCTTGCTTGACTAGAAAGTGGAGTATAAAATCTAAGTGTTAAGAGATAAGAGAAAGTAGCAAAGACAGACCAAAAAGATGTGGGTCAGTGAACACCATTACATCTATATGAACCAACTGGATTGGAACATGCAGTTTTAAAAAATAAAATCTATTCATAAGATTATTCTGTTCTAGTCACAATCTCAATCTATTCCCAAGATTCAACTATTTCCTGGTGCATGCATAAAACGTTTGGAGATCTGTGGTTTAAACAATGTCTTTTAAAAGAACTCCTTTTTTTTCTTTTTTGTAATGCATTCAAGGTGCATAAAAGCAGAATTATTTTTGGCTCTCCCACCATCACCACCACCACCACCCCAACTATGAATTGCAAACCCAAATGATTAACCTCTCTGCTGGGCTCCTGTTTCCAGGGGAAACAGCAGAAAGGAAGATTTCTATGCTTAAATCTCTAAATCAGATTGCACAGGGTAGTGCTGGCAGGTGATAGCTGAGCAGAGGATACATCCTTTTGTCATCAAAACCTTACAAATTATTTATTTGATCAGGAAAGAGAGCTGCAAAAGGCATCATATATTGACAGTTTCTACTTCAGATTTCTGTGCCATCTTTCCCAGGCAAGGAATAAAAAGGGGTCTCTTAAAATGCACTTGGCTCTCCATACATTTGTATGTGTGCGTGTGTGTGAACAGTGAATGTCAATGTTACAAGTGAAACCACTAGGCTAGCAGAATGAAATGGGGGGGGGGGGGAGAGAGGATTGGAAGTAATATTCTTCTTTGGTGCAGAGAAAGGAAAGAAATTTCTGATCCAGGAACAAACACCTCTCAGGTAAAGTCCCACAAGTCACTCCCATTTAACAATGCACACACACCCAAACTGTATCTATACATATAAAACCTCGAAAGAGTGACTACAGCTTGTAACTGCCATAAAATGCAGTACCACAGAATCATTCATCAACAGGGGCACAACATACCTGAATGTAGTAATGTGGATTAGCCATTCCCAGATGAAGTCAATAAAAATGGGGGCAATCTTTAGGAGCCATCTGGTACCACTAAAAGGTTATGTAGGGAATACGTCTCTGGATATCTATGTTTTTGTTTCTTGGAAATATCAGAAGCTATGTGTGAAAGCAAACACAGCCGGTGACATCAAGGGTCTCCATCGACTGGTTTGTTGGTTGTTTAGAAACAGATGATAACCCAACTGTGCTAGGAACTTGGGACTGTATTTCTATACAACCAAAATAAGGGCCAGATTTTGAAAACAACAGGTTGTCATGGGAGCAGACTCCGCAACTGAACTGAATATAACCAGGAAAACGTTTATAGTGAATTCACCTTTTTTTCCTCACAGAACACAAAGTTTGCACTCATTCCACAAGAGAGACTTATCTGAATACTGGTTTTGTGAATGATTCATAGTATGCTCAGAGTGCAGGAGCTTGCCATTTCAACAGATTACAGAGTGTGATCAAATCTGCGCGTCAATCCTGCAATTCCTATCAATCTATCTATTTTATGAGCCAGCATGCAAGCTCTCATAGCAGTTATAAAATCATAAAACAATATTCAAAACAAAGATATAATACAAATAACAATCATACAAAATGCCACAGCAGATTCCTAAAATACGATACAAGAAAACCAGCAGAAAGCAATGGTAAGTCACAATATCAGTGTTTCTCAACCAGTGGTACAGGTACCACTAGTGGTACTTATGGGACCCCTGGACACTTGCCTTCCAGCAGCAAGACCAGGAACACGACAACACAAATGGCAGTAGGAAGCTCAGCTCAACAGGCAAGCTCCAAAGCATGCTTTTATGCATTTGAAAAAGTCCTTCCATCCACCCTGAGTTTCTTACTGGTAACATCTGGCCTCCCAAACCTGAAGTAACTGGTGAGAATGTGATCAATAGTTACTTCCAGCGGTACTTCGAATAGGTGGATCGTGTGAAGTGGTATGGCGGAGGATGAACCTTGAGAAACTAGATTAAAACCAGCTGGTTTGACACATGGAAGAACCAGCTACATCTAAAGGTCTTTGCTTGGCTCCAAAAATATATCCAGTTTGGTGCCAGGCAAGACTCACTGGGAAGAGTGCTCCTCATATATAGAGCCACACAGCTTGAAAGCCCTCTCTCCTTCAGAAGCAAGTGGGTGGGCTCAGAGCTAATGATTGACAAATGTCAATCATACAAATACATATTCATTATTTTTTTTATTATAAGATTCTTTTTGTAAGTCATTTCTCATTTGAATCCTTTTTTGCTCTTCAGAGCTAGATTTAACCAAACCCCTTTCCCAGCCTCTCACAGAAATCAATAACTACAGTGAGATACAGACTTGTGAGCAGCCTTCACATGGGTCACAGACATACAACCCTTTTATAAACACTAAAATAGCCAACGTTCTTCCCAGCATTTCATAGACTGCCATCTGCTTCCTCCTATCAGAATTCAAATTC
Source organism: Tiliqua scincoides (assembly GCF_035046505.1). NCBI lineage: Eukaryota > Metazoa > Chordata > Lepidosauria > Squamata > Scincidae > Tiliqua > Tiliqua scincoides. The sequence goes on from NC_089822.1 coordinate 198,916,646, forward strand.
TCAGCTGCTGGAGATCCAAAATGGCAGTGGCAGCCTGTCCTTCTAATCGTTCCCTCGTGGGATCAAATGCATCTGCCTTTTCTTCCACCAATGGGTCCACAGACCACAGTTTGGGAACCAAAGGCTAAAGGAAATCCTTACTTTCAACACCTCGTCTTGTGATGATTTGTTCATTTCAAGTCGTACAGATTCTGTTTCTTTCTCTGCCTCTTCCAGACCTGTCTCTATTCAGAGGGAACTTCCTCTGCTTTTACTGCCTTCTCACGACCACTGCCCTCCCCCCATTCCAAGATCCTCTCTGCATTCCCCTCTGAGACAACATCCTGCCCATTTCCTTTACATTACTTGCCTTGTTTTTCCTTTTGGAAAAACCTAACACATCTTCAAAACCGGACTAAAAATATAATTGTAAATGGAAACTGTCTAAAATGAAAAAGTACTGGCTAAGCTTTCAGAGTACTTTCAGTTTTTGGAATACAAATTATTACAACAAACATCCTACCCCCCTTACATTTTGCTGGTTATGATAGAATATGCAGTCAATGCGATCTTGTGTCACTGGGATTAGGAGTTAAGACATTCCCTACAAATCAGTGTAATCTTTCCAACAGGATCAGGCTGAACTGAACATTCCTGTCTGTGTGGCACATTTTCAATTACTCTACATGTTTCTCCTTGGATAACCAGCTTAATTTTCAGCTAGGTCACATTATTAGAACATGTCCTAGGTTGGGAAGGGGGGAGGAGGAGAAAAAAGGAGCAATCTTAGTGCCCTTGTAAGTTGTTTAGCCTCTGGCACTTATAAATCCAAAAACACGAGGGAAATCCCTTTTCTTTGCTTGTAATATGCTTTTAGATTTATTACTTAAAGAATCTCCACTTAATCCTACTGCCAAAGTCAAGTTTCATCTGTGTTATAATGAAGGTTTTGCTATGGAAAATGAAGACAAAAAAAACATAAAATAGAAAGGAAAGAAACACCTCAGACCAAAAAAAATTAAACACATTCCTGACTAAATTCTGTACCAGGAAAGCAAGAAAAAGCAGGATGGGTTAAATTACCCCACACGAGTCCAAACCATCTATCTTAGGCTGCTCTCTTCGACACTTGGCCAGGGTGGGCAGGCGAGGCAGAGGCTAAAGAGCTCTTTAGGGACCAAATTACTGTTTCAAAATGGGCCTTGTGCTCCAAGAAAATGACAATATTATCTGAGAGATGTTACAGAGACTGTGTGTCCTTCAGTGCTCTGCAAAAGCATCTAGCATGATTAGAGGCATATGTCACTAAAATATATATTATATAATATACAGGGGGAGGGTGGTTGCCATTGAAATTGACTTTTAAAGGTGTCCAGCCACAACTCTATGAGATCTATAAAACTTATTAGCATTTCACCGCAATGATGGTATTTGCAAGCATTCTTGAAAAAGAAGAGCAAATGTATTTCATGCTCTTTTTGTATTTTAAAAGAAACCTGGCTCATCCGCTAAGGTGTCCTGTCAAATAAGAGAAAAAGTAAAGCCAATACAGAACTTAGGAGTACTTTGGAGAGGAGAGAGATGAAGCTGTATGTGCTTTAAATACAGAAGGCCCAGGTTCAATTCCTGGCATCTCCATCTAGGGCTGGGAATGACCCCCTGCTGGAAATCACAGAGAGCTACTTCCACACTGTTTTAAATGGACCCATGAATAACGCAACTTCATATGCTAGGGGTTAAACTGAACCTTGAACATATTATAATCTACCTTTATCTAGATTTGTTATCAAAGGGGAAACTTTCTATTTGCCATAATTCATACAACTGCATGTGGTTTTGGTGAAGGCCCCAGCATGATAAAATAAACCCTGAAGAATACTAGAAAACAAGTCCGGGACATAAACTGCAGTTACAATGTGTAGGGTGTGGTCCAGGCATGATGGTGTTGTCCAGACTAACAAGTATAGTTCATACAGATTTTTCCAGGTCTTAGAGCAAAGATGCTCCAACACTGAGGGCCACTGAAGCAAACAGACAGAATCTCACTGATCTTGGACAAGTCCTCCATATCAAACCATTCAGAAGCAACCCTAAACAACGCTAAAAGAAATGACCCTAAAAGCAATAAGGGAACAGCTTGTCATATGAGCTAGCTCCCATATGTTATACATAATATTTACAATGTTATATGCAATCCAGGAATCAAAGAAGAGGATCTTCTGGAGGCTTCTGGTGTAGCTGTTTTGATGGCACCAAATGGCCATAAAGTCAGAAAATTAATCTGCCAGGGCAACCTCCATCTGAAGGAGGGCTCCCACACCAGAGCCTTGACTACTGTTCTTCCTATAACTCCTCTCTGCTTCTGAAACTGATAGTATGGCCCTAACATACGATAAAGGTTCACTGAGTGAAGAGAGCAGGAAGGAAATGGGGATTTGGAATGGAAAGGTTAATAAGGCAAGATGGGATGTTTTAGCTTGGGAAAGGTAACTCCCATCCCCAAACATCAGTCTGGATCTGATCAAGCTCACAGTCAGGCAAAAATCCTACATAGGCTAATGGGGATTTTCTGGCCCACAAACAAAATAGAAATCTATAACCAAATCAAGAATGGCTTTCCTAAATCCTCAGTCTAAATCTAGAAAGGGAACAGTTTGTCTTCAGGTCCCTTCACATGTTTTGACCTTTCTGCAGATACTTCTTGTCATGGTGATTAAGGCCTTTCATAGCAATTAGTACTTTGCAAATTATCTCAAGGCAACAACTTTTGGTTGTCAGTTTGCACAGCTGAAACAATCCAGATAATTCACAACAAAGTGACCTGTGAAAAAAGGGACTAGAAATGTTTGATCCTTCTATTTAGCAGCACCAGAAACTGGGAAGTGACCAAGAGTCAGAGGATGAATGCCATGTTTTTACAGAAATGCCCAAAGTGAAAACTAATGGCACAGTCCTATTGAAGCTCTGTGTTAGCAGAGCAGGTGCTTCACCAGTGCATGCTGCTGCAAATGTACCATAAAGCATGCTGCAACGGCACATCATCTAGGCCCACCGGCAGGAAGCCTTCCCACCAGCACCAGTGTGAGGAGCAATGCCACCAGAGCAGGTAAGGTCTGAGATGAGAAGCAGAGGGATGGGTGGGAGAGCAGGGAGGGGTGTAATGGGGCAACGGAGGGCAAATTGTGCCGGAGGGGGGGATAGGCTTGCTTGTGTGCATCATAACCTATCCCCTTTCTCAGCCCTCATCCACTGTCACAGGGCAACACAGACTTGTGTCAGCAATATCAAGCTGACCCTTTGCAGTTGCTGTGGCTTACCTTTCCCATGATGGAGCAAATGCCCAAGGCAGTTCACAAAGTTCTACCCAAAAAAATTTATAATGTATTATAACAATAAATAAATAAAAATGATAAAACCATGGGAGGGGCAACTATCTGGACCAGAAAGAAAGAAGCAGCAGAAATATGTGTTAAGTTATCAAAGCAACCCATATTTTCAACGCACAGGTTTGGTAAGAAGAATTGGCCTTCAGACAGAAGAAAATTCCAAGGTAGATATCCAGGCCCCTATCTATTCCTAGATATTTATCTGACTGTTTTACAATCATATAAAAGCTCTTTTCATTTGATGTGACCTACTACTTGGTTCTTCCTGAATAATTATTCCACCTATTCAACAATGGATGCCCAGAACATGACAATCCCAACAGTCCACCGTGTACTGTGATGAACAAGTATGATAAGAAAATGTGTGGAGATGATTACTTCAAAAGTAGAGGTGGGACTGTTCCAACAGATCGCTCAGAAACATCTTATAGGAAATGCATTCTTTCCCCATGTCTAGGCTAGCTTGCTTCAATTAAAGTCATAGAGGGACAATGACTCTTGACTTTCTCTGTCTGTGCTCTGGTATGATCCTGTACAGCCACCCTACCATGCCAAGCAGCAGATGAGAATTTTCCCTGTCAGCAGGTCTGCCACTGGTTGGTCACCTCAAGATTTTTATTAATGAATATTCCTGTGCTGCTCTTTGGGGCAAACTCAAAACATGGTTGCTAATTGTCCCCAGAAGAAACAAGGTGATGTAAACGGAGCTTATATGCAGTTGATACATTTTAGTATTTCATCGTCTGCTAGGATCTGGGAATGGCAAACCAAGAGTGAGCTATCTCATGATGGTTTTGTGCTCCTCATCCAATACTAGCAACATTCAAAGAAAAGATACTGAATAGATGAACCAAGCATAAAAAGATGTTTTTATGTTCTCATTTTTCCACTTGCCAGCCATTCATCAAGATGCACAGCATTAGACAAATATTTAACAGGTCACTTAAAAAATAAGCACGTACTGCAGTTACAGTGTTCCTTAACGCATGTGCAGCCATGCGCAACATCTACATAAGCACATGTCAGCAAACTATGCAACTGTATCAAATTTGACTTCCTCTTATTTCCAAAAGGGAAGCCAAAATCTAACTTAATGCTCATCATTCAGTGACAGATGCATGCACCAGCCCCATAAGCACAAAAGTACCTCTGATTTGTGGTAATAAACCAGCCATTCATATTACATTTTAAACTGGACTGAGAAAAACTGATGGAGTATACTTAGATTATGTACAACCCACAAACAGCCTGGTCCTATGTATGTTTAGTCAGAAATGCACCATGCAGGGATCAATGTGACTTAGGGCACAATCCTAACCCCTTGTATCAGTGCTTTCCAGACAATGGGACATGTGCTGCATCCTGCAGTTGGGTGTCACTCACTGAGGCCTCCTCAAAGTAAGGGAATAATTGTCCCCTTACATCAGAGCTGCATTGCCCTTATGTCAGTGCTGGAAAGCACTGACATAAGGGGTTAGGATTGTGCCCTAAATCCCATGCTAGTATGTATAGGACTGTAGTCTGAGTTTACTAAATTGACTGTGGACTATTTCTTTAAGCTAATAAGCTCTCATGGGGTAGAATCCGTTTCAGAACAAAATCAATATAGTATTTGTATTTGGATATATTTTGTCAAATTATTGCTGTTGGAAACAGGCTGAAAAATAATAATTTCCTACTTTGAAATCCTTTTATTCATGGATGTGTTATTCATATTCCACATTTTCAATAAATCCTATACATCCAGAGATGCTAAACACCTTTCCTGGTGTCCCTATAGCAGTGTTATTCAAACTGTGTGGCACAGCTCTTTAGGGAGGCGCCAGGAACTCAAAGGGGAGGCGCGGGATGTCCTCTCGCAGCGATACAGTCACACCCCTGGGCAGAATATGAGCCCGTCTTCTGCCCTCCTCTGTGCTTTTTTTTAAAGCAGAAGAAACGGGAGTTGCTCAGCTGCGAGAGTGGCTGCTGCCGCCCCGCCCTCTTCTCCCTCCACTCCGAGGCTGCCCCCTTCTGTGTTCGCTGCATGTTGTTTCCAAAGCTCTTCGACTCCAACCCCATCTGGCAAGTATTGAGCATGCTCAGCTTGCAGTCCTTAACCCTCACTGATCCTTCTCTGGTTGGTTCCTAGTTCCCAGCCTGGGATTGCTTCTCATCAAAGTAAAATCTCTCTTTTCAACCCCTCCCTCTTCCACTCCCTCCTTTCGATCTCCAAACCTTCCCACTTTCCTCCCCCTCCCCAAATAAAACATTTCCTATTTTACCAGTCACCTGGGGTCTTAAAGTTGTTTCCAAGCAGTTGGCAAAGGGGGGGGGGGGCGGGAGAGAGAAGCACACACTTTACTTGGCCAGGAGCAGAAAAAGGGTACTGTTTTTAAAGTGATTTATTAATCTTGTTGTTTGACTGAAGAGGAAAGGCTGTATTTTTAAAGTGATGAATCTTGCTATTTGAAGGAAATACTTATCAGCCACTTGATGAAGTGATTGCCAGCCCAATCCTATCCACACTTTCCTGGGAGTAAGCCCCATTGACTCTAATGGGACTTACTTCTGAGTAGACATGCATAGGCTTGAGTTGTGCATCTCCTAGTATAGGAGACAAATCAGCTTCCTAACCAAACCCTTATCAGCTCTGATATATTTTCATGGTCTATTTTTGTTTTCCCCACCAGCTGCTGGAAAAATTTAATTTCATTAAATTAATAAAGGGTTCAATCCTATCCAAGAAATGACTAGTTGGATTGGGGTCCACAGGGGTGTATGTGTGTAATGTTGGTCAGACTGGTATTTCACAAAGTTCATTTGATAAAACAATTCTATTGGTATGCTTACAAAATTTTAAAAAATGAGTCCTCCTGGACCAGACAAAATCTACCTACTCCAGTATCCTGTCTCCAACAGTGATCAGCAGCTGATCATTTATAAAGCATGTATATTGCTGTGTATTAATAATATATTTTTAAGATCTGCATTTAATTAATGATATGATTAATATAATTAATATTAATATATATTTAATGTTTAATATATTATAATAAATATAATATAATATTATATTTAATATAGTTAATATAGTTAATATTTCTGGCCACTTCCTGTTTAATGATGTCACTTCCAGCCCTCAGGAACATGATGGGGAGTCATGGCCAACAGCCACGGGGGTCAAGGGAGCCACTGGCCGGAAAAGTTTGAGTACCACTGCCCTATAGCCTTACAGAAAGAACACCTCCATTCACTCATATTTCCAGTTATCTGAAGTTTTGGACCACCAATCAGACTTTATTTGAGCAAAATGACCAACACACAAAAAGTCCACTGCAAATTCATCTGAAACTTCTAGGGTTGAATTAAGAATAATAGGCAACGCAATCCTAACTTGCACTGGAACAGGCAGGCCAGCGGGCCTGCACTGTATCCAGTGCAAGTTTGGGGCTGACTGCAGGCCAGCCCGGGGAAAGGGGAATACTTCCCCTTACCCCGGGTAACAATGCAGCAGTCCCAATGAGGCTACTCAGATCCACGCCACCTAAATCAGAGGTGCAAATCCAAGCAGCCCACAGTTGGCCCAGGCTGCCCTGGGACAGCATAATTGCCAGATTCTGGCCCCACCTCCTGTTCCCCACCCACCAGCCCATGGTGGACACCTCCTCCCCACCCTCCCCATGCCACCCAGACCCTGGTGCCGGCCTAGAAACACCAGTGCAAACTCACCCTTTCCAGGACCATGTCAGAGCTGGGAGGCCAGTACATATCCTTGTGCCGGCCTCCCCACCTCAAATGGAGGTGTAAACATGCTTTACGGCACATTTCTGACCCTTTCAGGCCAGCTCAAGGGACTTGTGCCAGCCCAAAGGTGCTTCAGGATTGCACCCTAGGTGAAAAAGATAGTTTGCGTAAGGTAAGAGTTCAGCAACGCTGTTTTTTAGTCAGTGATCAGTTCTGACACTCATATCTATCAGTCAGTAAAATCATACCTTTGTTTACCTTCTCTTTTGGCATTGCAAGTGTGAGAAATGAGATGTGCGTTAAAAAAAAACACACACATACATACATACACTTACACTTTGCAGTGCCATAAAAAAGCTACTGTATTGGGGCTGCATTTTGCTGGGCCTTTTAAACAAAAGCATGTCTTGGTTTATAAAGGAACAGCACGACACATTTCTCTCGGCATGGTACTGCACACTATACTGGGGAAAAAGAAACCCAGTAGTGAACATCTGAAGCCACCCAAAGTTTTTTATGTGTGTGTGTGTGTGTGTGTGTGTGTGTGTGTGTAGCTTTACTAGTAGACTAATCAGAAATACAGAAAATAAAAAGCCTCTAGAAAAGTGGGGAAAGGCATTGGGGGGAGGGGGATTACTGGCATGGGAATGCGTTGCCTTAATGAAAAAACAAGGGTCCTGATTTTCCTCTTCCTTTTCTTAATTAAAAAAGGTGTCCTGAATCTAGTTTACACAAATTATGAGGTTGTGAGCCTTCACCGTTGATAACATGACTTTTGCCTTAAGAGAGTAGACGAGAGAGTGGCTCTCTTAAGAAGCCTTAAGGGAGTGGCTTCTTCAAATAAATAGTTTCATAATAATATTAATAAATAACAGTCTCACTCCTGAGGTATCTCACACCAAGCAGTTCCTGACTCAGAAGGTTAGGAAGATAGCTAACCTGACAGAAGATCTCAGCTCCTACTGAGAGTTGGTGGATGTTCACAGCTGTACTCTCTGTCCTCTTTACAAGGAGGTGTTCTGTGGGAAAGGTCCAGGTCACAGCCCTCTGTTTCAACCGGCCTGAACTGTCAGGAAACTGGATTGGTTTAATATGGCTCACATTCAGACTGTAGAAGGATGCCTGTCCTTTCAAGTCCAGTGCACGCCCAGGTCTTGCTCCAGTGGAAGGAGAAGCCACACCTGGTGGCACACTCTCTCTTCCATGTAGTGTTTAAAGATACAAGAGAAAAACCCCTTTGGGTCTGAACTGAAAACCACAAAGCTATGCCCAGACTGGGACCTGGTGGCCACACACCTGAATGCCATTAGAGTGCATCACTGGTTCACATGTCGTATCCTTTGGTCTCCAAAAGGTGCCGTTTGATTGCATGTAAGATGTATGGTGTGACTTGGATTGACATACCAGTGTATATGCCAGAGCAGCCTATTACCATGATTGCAAGTTCTACTTAGTGGGGCCATGTTTCTGGACATAAACAGCTTTAGTACATGAAGAGGGGGCCACTTCAGCCTCCAGGCAGTCACAGGTGTGCAGAAAGCCCAAGCATGGGAAGCACAGGCCTTGTCTGTGCAATTGCAACCACTGCCAGTAGGCACCAGGCTTTCATTTAAAGCAATCTAACAAACACACAGGACTGCCCAGAGCAATCTGTTTCAGGTTCTCCATCAGATCCACAGCTTGTGCTTCTCGGAGGAATCGTATTATGAAAGAGTGACACTGCATATTGTTTTGCTTTGTGTGGTGGAGGCCTTTGGAATAGTGGGGAGTCCTGGAGAAGCCCCGTAGGGGAAAGTTGAAAAAAACATGAAAAACTCTCCGAAAGCATGCATTATATGCTTCCACTTGAAAGCTATACAATTAAGCCCACAAATGTTGATGAATACAAGGAATTAAGGTGGGCTCTGCTGCCATATATTAGAGGCCTTAACAGGCAGTTTGTTACATAAATTTGGTCAGTGACATTTTGGCATCACATAGTACAAATGGGTGAGGGTTCAGGCATTTCTCAGCTTTCCTTGCCAGAGTCTTTTATTATTTACAATATTTACTTCGGCAGAAGGCTCGGCACATGTCATATTTATCTTGCTGAAAAATGGGACAGTAAGTGCACATCACATTTCAAACAAAGCAAAGCATTGTGGTACTAATTTGATTCACGAAGTGCGTAATTCAGTCCTTTTGTGTGTGTGTGGGGGGGGGGGGAGCTAGTATTTGTCTCCTGTTTTGCTAAACCACCACAAAACAATTTTTCTCACTTGTTCCTGGAATACGTAAACAGGCTCTCGTGAAAGCTTGGCTGGCATTTCAGAGAAGACCATTGACGCATGTCCAGTGTCACTGTAGAGCTCCTGATTTCTCACAACAGTAAATAGGATAAAGGGAAATGGAAAGAAAGAGGGAAAACGAAGATGATGTTGATGAACTACTGCACCGTTTCAGAGTGATCTGAAACTGGGGTGACATACAGGCAACAAGGCATTTAAAGACTCAGTGATTACTTTCCAATGAATCAAAATTTGTTCATAACTTCCCTACTAAAGTTTTCTGCGTGGTGGTAACCTGCTTCCAGTTCCAAGAACTCCTGCTTTCTAAATGCTACATCTGCCCCAGACCTTGGGAGTGAACCACACAAACCATGAGATGAGCCCAAACTGGTTCCTTGCCTATCTGTACAACAGATAGGCACAAAAACATGACTGTTCAGTGTTCCTTTCCCTGCATAAGCTACATACAAAAGCAACTCAGGGATATATTTTATGAATTACATATTATGCTTGCTGGGGAGATGGACAACTTGGCCGGTCCCAACAGTCTGACACAAAAGCATCAAAGTCAGAGTGGGGAAAAATGTCTGGGCAGTTGCGCCTCAAGAAGCCCAAGGCTGGAAAGTGTTCCTAGCAAGGCTGAATTCCCGCTAAAGAAGCTTAACAACCTACCTGTCTCTCCCAGCTGTTGAAATAAGTAAAAGTACTATATAGCACATCAGAGAGTAAAGTAGGAAGATGGATTCTTAAACTACTGAAACAAGAAACCTGAGACTGCCAAACAAGAGCCCCTTGCCAAGTCCCTCCTCTCTCTCAATAATGTGTAGCACATACTGAAACATACAAATGTGCTGAATACCAAGCAGGACAATTTATCCTTGCTCTGTCTAGATACTGAGTGACAGAAGCTCTCTAGGATTTCAGGCACAGGTCTTTCTCAGCCCCAAGAAGATATACCAGGGATAGAACAAAGGACCTTCTGCATGCAAAACACATGCTCTACCACTGAGTCATAGCCTCTCCCCTCATACAATTTACACCAAATCTTGGCACCATTAAGTGCATCAGTTTCCCACTCACACCCGAATTGACCAATGAGGTAGAAGCAGAGGAAGGAGAACAGAGTCTCAGGTAGGTTGTAATGTGGGGAAGGGGCATCGACACGGGGCTGTTTGCGTAAGTAACCCTGGACTCCTACTATTATGCGGTCTTGCCAGGCTAGCCTAGTAAACTGAAAGACCCAGCATTACACTAAACAGATACATGAAACCACAAGCATATCATGTGACCATGCAGTGCAAAGAGGCTGATATTTGGCAGCCTGATTTGTGAGCTCTGGAGTTTGTGGATGTACATGGCTGACCTCACTCTGAAACCTTCTTGAAGCCCTTCCTTGGGGTTCTCACAGGTGAAATTCCCTCCTTCCCTGATGGCTGAAATTTATTTCATAATTTTATTTTCCTCCATAGCCAGTATTCCTGGCTGCAGCATATTATTTTGGAGGGTTCGGCCCACCTGACATTTGAAACAGTGCCTGCATTTAAATAAACCCTCTTTGACTGAGCAGAGGGAAGAAAATGCTAAAGCATGTGAAATGCTTCTTTCTTTTCTTTTTGAATAAAGCAGGATGTTTTACACAAAAATGGTTTAAGGGTAATTTGATATTATAGTGCAACTAAATAAGAGAGCAAAATTATATGAACAGCTTGCAAATACAGAGAATAAATACACACTTTTAGTGAATTGAAAGTGTTTAAAATAATTTCACTGACACATTCACTTATCACTGCAGGGGGCTCCGGTAATAGTTGTTTTCGCTTAAGCTGCAAAAATGTTAGCAGCAGCAGCAGTTGTTGATTACAAGCAAGGGTTTTGGCACTTAAAAGTCCTATCAAAACTGATCCTAAAAAGTAAATAACATCAGGATAATCCCTGCTCCTTGAGTTATTTGGTGTGTATTACAACAAACATGCAATTTTTCATTTTGTATTATTAAAGGGGAAAACTTCCAGTTGCACTGTGTTTTTGAAAAGATCCCCATAACCGTAATCTCCAATGTAATACAACTCAACACATTTAAGGCAGCAGTGATTAAGTAGTAAGTAAAGCATTATGATAGATGTAAATCTCTGCCATGAATTTTTATTCTCGCTGTGCCTCCATTTAGATATAAATAGAAGCACGTGTCCAGATCTAGAGTTTTGTTGTGTATACTGATGGGCAAGAGTTTCCCACTCACTACAGTATCAGATCAGGTCTGTGGGTAGATCCTCAATGAATGTGCAAATGGGAAACTTTCGTTTGCCTGAAGTCCTATGTGTATATCAGAGCAACTGTATAGATTTTGCATAGGAATGAATGCACAAGTCACATATACCTATGCATTTATGTATCTCCCAACTTTTTCTAATTAGTCCTAAAGCAGCCAACTCAGAATATAAATTTACAGTAAAATATTCAACTATTAAAAATAAAGACAGATTAAAAAATACAATGCTTCCACAGCAGCAGTAAATATAGGTGTGCATTGCTTAACAACCTTCTGCTTAATGACAGATCACATATATGACAGAGGTCAAAGCACAACAAAGAGACTCTTAATAAGGCAGTCAGGTCTCCCATAGCCTGCAGCAGAGTGTCTGTTTACACAACAAAGGCCCAAATCCTAACCAACATTCCAGCACTGGCATAGCTGTGCCAATGGGACGTGTCGTGCATCCTGCAGTTGGGTGGCACTTACATAATCCTCCTCAAAGTAAGGGAATGTTCGTTTCCTTACTTCGGAGCTGCATTGTCCTCATGTCAGTGCTGGAAAGTGGGTTGGGATTGTGCCCAAAAGGGCTCTTAATGCAAAGAAGGGGCAATCTATCTTCAGTAGCCAGTGCAGCCAGCTAGTTTCTGGCAAGGAGTGTCTGTTTAGGCAACAAAGGCACTAGATTGAGCTGAATTTTTGCTTAACAACCTAATCACATAACAACGGGGATTGTAGAACATATCCCTATTAAGTGACACACATCTGTATAGACAAATACCTTTGCAGCCCAAAAGCCTGGTGGAAGAGGTATATCTTTTTAACATGGGGGGGGGGCTCTGAACTTCTTGAGGCAGGCTGTTCCACATCCAGAGGGCTATTATAGAGAAAGATCTGTCCTGTGTTCACACCAGCTGAGTCTCATTCAATGATGGCACACAGAGCAGAGCCTCTCTTGAAGATCTTCATGTTTTTCTTCCAACCTACTGAGGGTCTCCAGTCTCTAGCGCAGGTTCAGAGCAAGACTGTACATTAACTTTTTTGTCAAATCACTTAACAAGGTGACCCGGTGTATTCTAGGGAATATGCAATGTCGGAAGGAAACAGGAAACAATTCCCTCAAGCCATAGATGTCGAACTGCAACCATGAGGGTCTTTTTCTTGCAGACTTGCTGTCTGCCAAGCCTTTTCAGGGTGCTGTGATTCAATACATCTTGGGTGTATTGAATAAATACTCCAAAGAAGCCAGCATAGTGATTGAGAAGCCATCCCTTCTTTGATCCCCTCTGCTCTGTTGAAAACTTCATTTTGTAAGCGCTTTGGGGTAGGATCTGTCTGCTTTACTTACACTGCAAAGCACCATGAATTTAAGGCAGTGGTTCTCAAACTCTCAGGGTAGGTTTGAGCAGCAGTAAGTAAGTATGGGGCGGGGGAAGGCAGCAACACAATCCGCTGGATTGCGCTGCTTTGGAGGGGTGCAGGGGCTTGCTGCCTCTTACCAGAGCCTGCAGCAGCCTCCTGGGAGTGCAGGGAGCCCCTGCGCCAGCCTCCCCATGCTGTGGAGACCCTCAAAATTGAGATTGCGACCACATCCAGTTTTGCGTTTGTGAAACCGATAGCGATTTTTACTGTCTGCAGCGTGGCCAGCCAAAGCGGCCTCTTAAGGGGGCGGGCCAGGGCTCTCTGGCCGGGGTGTCATGATGCCCAGTTTGAGAACCACTGATCTAAGGTCATTAGAGAAAATGATTTTTTTTTGTTATTATAAACCCTAGTACTGTGTTATACAAATAGGCATAAGAATCTTCCATGGAAAATGCAAGTACTGTACTGTAGTCCCCATCTGCTTCCTGCTATTCCTTCCCAAATGCATCCTCCTCCTCCCATGCATCAATGCCACTTTGTTCAGACTGACTAGCTTTCCCTGCAGTGACCCCTCTTCTGCCTCTTGTACAATTTAAGGAGATTTATGATTGGGTGTTCTGTGTTGTGAAACATGAGCTTTGACCCACAGGCTTGGAAGCAGCAGGGAGAAACATTAATATTATGCCACACTGGGGGAAAAAATCATCCCTCATCAGTGCCAACAAAGTGAATGATGTAGCAAAATGTGATGCTTCTACTTCCCCGTGTGGCACCGAGCACTTAAAAACATGCACAAATCAGGCCCTCATATTTTTACATACGCAGTTATGCAAGTTGTACTTGTCTTTTGAAGACTCTCACATCCCCAACCCAATTAAGGTAGATGCTTTTTCATAAAGTAAGGCTACTTTTTTTCTTCAGCAGTTATGAAGCGAGACGCACAACCGAAAGTGCAAGAATATGTAAGAAAAAAACAGAGTGGCTTCACTGTCATTAACTGGAAACTGTCATTCTCTAAGAGTGGTCCATACACACATTCATGCATATTGGTGACTACCCATCTGGCCATTTGATGAGAAAGCCTGTCCAAGCAGTGTCAATGGTTGACAGGAGGTTCCCTCCTCCACCCTCACTTCTGTCAGTTATCAGAAGTTATCAGAATGCATAAATTTTGTTGTGCTGCAGCACAATGACAATAAAGTTACTACTGCAGGCTGTGCAGCATGGCCTTTCCCAGTTTGAAGAGACACTTGGCCAACAGTCTGAGGCTAAGAGGCAAAGAAGGAAGGCCCATAGCCAGGGAGACAGACCAGGGTCAGACTGCACTTGCTCCCGTTGTGGAAGGGATTGTCACTCCCGAATTGGCCTTTTCAGCCACACTAAACGATGTTCCAAAACCACCTTTCAGAGTGCGATACCATAGTCTCTCGAGACTGAAGGTTGCCAACATACTACTAAGAAGCAAGGCAAGGTTCAGCTAAAACATTCCGTCTGAAGCAGGCAAGTGTTTACTGCCAAGCACTGCTGCAGTCTCTCCTGCTATTAGAATGTGCCTGCATCCCGCATGGGTCAGTCATATTATATAGGAAAGGAGGTTCAACCACGCAATTTAGGGCAGCAACCATATCATTGACTGAATGTTCGAATTGGCATGAATATATTGTACAAAGTTTAGGTCTAGGTAACTAAAAAACAAACCATTTGATCGTGCATGATTCTGTCCTCTAAAATCTGGACACTCTGCCTTGTATCCCCCACCATCATGCAAGTTTCAGCTGGGGGTATATGACACAGGGCCTTTTTGGTAGTAAAACCGAAGCGTTGGAACCTTAGGAGGCATTTCTGGCCCTTTCCCTTTTATTCTTAGATTGTAAAGATTTGTTACAATGAATTATATGAATGAACTTCCCCCACTCACTCAAAATTATCTTTGTCTGGCTTCTGTAATTTTTATTACTATCTATTCGACTAGTTCGACTAGAATGTCCTTCCTTCCTTCCCTTCCCTTCCCTTCCCTTCCTATATTTTTAATTTCTGTGAGCCACTCTGGAGACCTTCTGGCCAAAAAAGTGTTACAGAATACTAGCAAAAATAAGTAAGTAAATAAGTAAGTAAAGGGGGAGACCTTACCTACTCAGTCAAGAACCTAAGATTCAACTCATAGCTCTGAATGAAGCTGGATCAGACTCAGGCATGTAGTTCACTCAAAGAAAGAAGTTACAGGAAAGCAACTTCACTTTCTTTGACTGACACCACACTTATAGCCCAATCCTATGCATGTCTACTCAGAGGTTAGTCCCACAGTGTTCAATGGTGCTTACTCCCAAGAAAGTGTGCACAGGATTGCAACCCTAGACACACAAACCTCCTAGCAGGGATAGAAAGCAGGAACAACCCTGGGAAGAGAGTAAAGAAATATATCTCCAAATTCAACTCTGATATGTCAGACATGTACTCCACTTATTATCCTGCATGCCTCCCCTGGATGATTTTGTTTGTACCACTTGTTTACCACAGATGCCAATTTGAGGTCTCCATAATGATCATTTCATGAAAATCATGTAGGAATTAGTGCTACCATGATGTAACCATACTGAAAAACTTAACTGGTCTGAGGTGGACAGTGTTCCTCACTTCAATTTGCTGCACCACAAAAATTGTGTGGGTAGCAAATGTCACCAATTGGAAATCACATTTGTTACAGATGTCCTTATTCCCTCTTCCCCCCCCCCCCTTCCTAGTCTCAACACTGTCTGTTGGTGTGATGACATTTTTGGCCATGAGCTGAACTCTGCCGAAATGCATGAGATCTCTTACACCTCAATCCTATCTCCATCTATAATTGCTCCAAAAGAAAATGATTAATTCAAAGTCACCATTAATTGTAAATCTAAGCCCAAAAATGATACATGCAATCAAGCCCATTATCATTTTAACTGAGGGCTTGAGAAGACTTATGGTTCCCCTCTACCTTACTGAAATTGGGCAGTACACTAAAGAAATAAAGTGTTTAATCTAGGAGACAGAAATGATTTTTGAAAGTATATATTTTATTTAGATATGCTCTTTTTTCAAATAAAAAATTCATTGATGTGTGCACTCCAGCTAATCTCAGCAATACCTGGCCATTTTCTCTCATCTTTAAATATTTCTTAGAACAAATGGACTTGGGTACTTAGCACAGGCAGCATGTGTGCATTTGCCTAGGCCAGTTTTGGATCTCTCTGTGCTGTCACAAGGAACCACATGACACTTTGCATTGAACAAAACGGCCCCCTACATGCTTGTTTTTCACAGAGTGCAATCCTATCCACACTTTTCTGGCAGTAAGCCTTGAACACAATAGAACACAATATTGAACACAATTGAATTGAACATAATAGAACACAATAGAACTTACTTCTGAGTAGACATGTGTAGGATTGTGCCCTCAGTGCTGAGGTTCTCAAACTGGGGAGTAACAATGCCTCAGCCTGAGAGCCGCAGCTTCTGGCCCCTTAAGAGGCACGGAAAGGGGAACGGCAGTGATGCAATCCACAGGATCGTGCCACTAATGGGGCAAAGAGGGGGTTTACTTACTGGATGACGTAGCAACCTCCAGGAGGTGGGGGGAGCCCCACAGAGCCCTCTGCAGGGCTCTCCAAGTCTTCAAATACTAAAATAAATTATCGGAACCACTTCCAGTTTGAGATTGCAAAATCGCTTATTTTTAATATTCTATGACATGGGGTGCCTGGTGGAAGGCTCCATGGGGCTCCCTGCTCCTCCTGGAGCTTGCAGCACCTCCGTAAGTAAACCCCCGATTTGCCCCCATTAGTAGTGTGATCCTGGGGATCTCATTGCAGCTTTTGCCTTTCCCCTGCCAAGACTTACCTCTGGAGTTTTACTTCTGAGAACTCCTGTCTCAATGGAATAGCAGCTCAGGGCCTGATCGGAACCACATCATATGTTGGAGGGGGGGTCCTTTCCTTGCACCGCAGCCCCATACCAGTTGGCCTTCACCCCTATGGCTGCTGTCTTCTCCAGAAGAAAGCCCCTGTTGATGCCACTTTGTTTTTTTGCTTTTTCGATCCATAAAGCACTCCAGAAGTCAAACTAACCAGAGACAGCATACTATCTTATGAGAAATTCAGAATCAATGTGCTAATGTGCTACCTAGGAAGGACAGAGTGAGGAGGAGGATGGAATTATTTTGGTTCACTGTACAAGCTATAGCAAACACCAACATGTGTGAGTTAAAGTTGTTCCACAATGACTAAGGGCGCAATCCTAACTAACTTTCCAGCACTGACCTCGCTGCAATGCATCCCCAAGGTAAGGTAACAAACATGCCCTTATCTTGAGGAGGCCTCCTTGACTGCGTCCCCACTATAGGAGGCAGTGCACGCCACATTGGCACAGCTAAGTCTTTCCTGGAAAGTTGGTATGGATTGCGCCCTAAGACACGGTAACTCTGACCCAGAAATCCTCACATTAGCACCAACTAAACACATTTGCTGTGTGTGAGGATCTCCCTGCAAAACAGATGGAGCTGTCTATGACTTCGGTGATCACCTCTTGGGGAGAGAGGAAAAGAGTGACTGCAGTCAACCCCCCACCAAACCAGGCCTGAGGAGAGGGGGGACAGGGGGACAAAATTCCCAGGACCAGACTTCCAAGGGGCCTAGCCCATGACAAAAGCTGTAGAGTACAAAACAAATTTGTTACAAAATTTAGGAGGGGGGCAATTATCTTGCCTCAGGCCAACACCAGCTCTCAGAGATCCTGCTGCCAACTACCAGGTGCCAACAATGCAGCCTTATGAGCTGTACATGGGGCATTTAACACCACAGAGCACCAGCATGTCCATCTTTGCAGATAAAGGCATGCCTAAGCAGTACTCCACATTTAACACAGCAGATACATGATATAAAAACTCTTTTTCTCCCCTACACCAGTGCTCAACTCTCAATTCAAGCTAGGGTTTCTTTCTTATCCACCCTCACCTCCATTATAAGGAGCTGGTGTCGTCAAGACATGGCTTAGATGGCAGCATGGCAGTAGGAACAAATCTGCAGTCATGGTAGTTACAGCACAACTATGTAAAAAAATGTATGCCATTTCCCTTCTTCCCCACACAAACAGGGTTTTCGCTAAAATCTGGGGTGAGTTAAGGATGAATGTTTCCTCTTAAGGACTTCCCCCCTCATTTTGAAGTGTAGGGTTCTGCTGGTGCTACAAGTGCAATGGTACTGGTTTTCACAGCAAGAGGGAGGCCTCAGAGAAGGAACTCCAAGACAGAGGTCACAAAGTAACTGCACTACTTTTCTCATGCACAAGGGAGCAAGTTAGGAGGAATCACAGAGAGCAACCAGTAAGTAGCATTGGTCTGAAAGGGTCACAGCCAAGGGATCATGATGGAAGATACATCCGTTTAATCATGCCCTCCCAGAAGGAGCCCCTGTAAGTTTAATGCCTTGCTGAGTCACAGAGAACTATTATTTGCTTCATAAATAGAACATTCCCGTATTAGTTTTACTGGCAAAAAAAGTGTTTCCTGCTCCACCAGGATTTTATGTAAACAATCACATGTTACCATATAACCAAACCATACTTAAGGACTTTAACACAGCTTAAAATGTCTCTGGACACAGGGCAGACTGTAACATTCTTCATGTTATGGACCCATGGAGAGCCAACATGTAAGTGGGGAAGAGGCGCATGCTGGCTAGCTATGCCCCTGGATGTGCTCTGTGGCCATGCCCTCAGCTCCTCCTGCATTTAGAGCCAGTCGGCAGAGGCAAGCTCTGAATGTGTGGAGAGTGTCCGTCTGCAGTCCACAACCCTGGGCAGCCAGAATGACCTTATAGAGACTGAGAAGATCATTATACCACGCACTACAAACTGGACAGAAGACATGTTAAACCTTCAAAATTGTTTAAAGCAGGCATGATAAGTGTTTGAGCATTCAGTCCATGTTTTTAGATATGTTCAAACATTAGCAGAGCTCCCTGAACCCCAGTCCCCTCTCCGTCTTTTCACTTATCCTGATAAGTGTCGGCCCTGTCTTGGGGGGGGGGAGAAGGGAAAGGGTTTCGTTTTGTAGTGTTGAAAAGGATTCATGAAAGGAAGGGATACTTTACGAGTGCAGGGAGGGGTGGAAAGAAGGGGCAGGCTGATTAAGTGACACATTAAGACTGTTTTGAAAAATCAAATAAAACTGAAATACAAAATAAAAGTTCCCCTTCCAGCTAATGCATGAAGTCTGTTTCAATCAAACAGGTGTTTCATTCACCAAAGTTCAAAAATGCAGTTTGTTTATGTACTTATACATACACCATTTTTTTTGCATTTACATGTACTCATGCAGATGTCCTTGTATCGCAGCTGTGGTCTACCCGTAGGGCGCTTTCCTTGCACGAGTTCTCCATAGAGGAGATCCTTTGGGATCCGGCCATCATCCATTCTCACAACATGACCCCTCAACAAGTGGGAAACCCTGGCCTCTGAGCGGCCCGCTTGGAGGCAGGCTGTGCAACATGGCCTTTCCCAGTTTGAAGAGACACTTGGCCAACATTCTGAGGCTAAGAGGCAAAGAAGGAAGGCCCATAGCCAGGGAAACAGACCAGGGACAGTCTGCACTTGCTCCCAGTGTGGAAGGGATTGTCACTCCCGAATCGGCCTTTTCAGCCACACTAGACGCTGTTCCAGAACCACCTTTCAGAGCACAATACCATAGTCTTTCGAGACTGAAGGTTGCCAACTAACTAACTACATGTACTCATAGAAGCTTCCAAATACAACATTTTAAAATAACGAAAACAACAATTTTAAGAGCAGTGAAAAAGCAGCTGTTGGGTAAAATACATCCTTAATCAGCTAAACATGGGCTTGTTTAGCAGAACAATACCAACAGGAAGAGGTCCTCACTGCCATTGCATCCCAGAAGGCGCTGCTGTGGCACCTCTGGAGACAACCTATGCATCAAGTTGAGGTATCCCCTCTGCTTGGAAAAGAGACCACAAACCTCACGAACCTTTTAGAATTCTTTGAAAAGGTCAACAGGCATGTGGATGCGGGAGAACCCATAGACATTATATATCTGGACTTTCAGAAGGCGTTCGACATGGTCCCTCACCAAAGGCTACTGAAAAAACTCCATAGTCAGGGAATTAGAGGGCAGGTCCTCTCCTGGACTGAGACCTGGTTGAAGACCAGGAAACAGAGAGTGGGTGTCAATGGGCAATTTTCACAATGGAGAGAGGTGAAAAGCGGTGTGCCCCAAGGATCTGTCCTGGGACCGGTGCTTTTCAACCTCTTCATAAATGACCTGGAGACAGGGGTGAGCAGTGAGGTGGCTAAGTTTGCAAACGACAACAAACTTTTCCGAGTGGTGAAGACCAGAAGTGATTGTGAGGAACTCCAGAAGGATCTCTCCAAACTGGCAGAATGGGCAGCAAAATGGCAGATGCATTTCAATGTAAGTAAGTGTAAAGTCATGCACATTGGGGCAAAAAATCAAAACTTCACATATAGGCTAATGGGTTCTGAGCCTGTCTGTGACAGATCAGGATAGATATCTTGGAGTGGTGGTGGACAGGTCGATGAAAGTGTCGACCCAATGTGCGGCAGCAGTAAAGAAGGCCAATTCTATGCTTGGGTTCATTAGAAAAGGCACTGAAAACAAAACGGCTAATATTATAATGCCATTGTACAAATTAATGGTAAGGCCACACCTGGAGTATTGTGTCCAGTTCTGGTCACCATATCTCAAAAAGGACATAGTGGAAATGGAAAAGGTGCAAAAGAGAGCAACTACAATGATTGCTGGGCTGGGGCACCTTCCTTATGAGGAAAGGCTATGGCGTTTGGGCCTCTTCAGTCTAGAAAAAAGATGCCTGAGGGGGGACATGATTTGAGACATATAAAACTATGCATGGGAAGGATAAAGTGGATAGAGAGATGCTCTTTACACGCTCACATAACACCAGAACCAGGGGACATCCACTAAAATTGAGTGTTGGGAAAGTTAGAACAGACAGAAGAAAATATTTCTTTACTCAGCGTGTGGTTGGTCTGTGGAACTCCTTGCCACAGGATGTGGTGATGGCATTTGGCCTGGATGCCTTTAAAAGGGAATTGGACAAGTTTCTGGAGGAAAAATCCATTATAGGTTACAAGCCATGATGTGTAAAACCTCCTGATTTTAGAAATGGGCTATGTCAGATGCAAGGGAGGACACCAGGATGCAGGTCATCAGGTGTGCTCCCTGGGGCATTTGGTGGGCCACTGTGAGATACAGGAAGCTGGACTAGATGGGCCTATGCCTGATCCATTGGGGCTGTTCTTATGACCAATGTCTCCAAGGGAATGGGGGAGGGACCACACACACCAAACTCTAGTCACTTAGCTGCAGAAAACAGAACAATAAAGCTAAGGTCAGAAATGGTTTTTGTGAAGAATTGTCCATCCTCCAAGATGAATTAGATGACAGTTGTTTTAATAAAATTATTAAGACACAATAGGAATAATTTCTGGGGATGTTACTTAAATCCACATGATATACAGCAGCACAATTTTCACTCATGTTGAGAGGGAATGGTTTCACTGTTGGAAAGTTGGGCCCAAAAGAAGGAAAAGGAAGCACAGACATACTATTCTAGACATACTCACACCCACTGATATTGACAAAGAGGTGAATATAAATAGACCTGTGTGCAGGTTTAGATCTGGGCTTTTGGGTAGGTGTTTATTAATATCATGAAGATATGATTCTTAATGATCTGGGAACAGAGACCTATATAGGCACTTGAGTAATGGCACTGTCTCATTGCCTGCATAGTTTGTGCTTTTGTCTCAGACAGGTTCATTTTTCACTGGAGGGGAAAGGTTCACACCACACGAGGGGGGTAACCAGTTGATGTTACAAGGCTGACGATTAGCCCCCTTGCTGTTCCACATGACACTGGGAAGGACTCCAACAGGCAGCCTTAATGCCTGTTTCAGCATCTTGAAGAAATTAATGAACACAGCTTCGATGGCAAAACATTTCAATCAGCCCCTACCAGCTGTGCCTACAATTTATTTTTTTAAAGCAGGTTTATTAATAAAAAATAGTTGAAAAGCATAACACTCATTTTTGGAAAGGGGGAAAAAAGAGTGGTAGGTGAGCTGAATAGAGAAGGGGAAGGACAATGGTGGTTACTGCCAAAAGCTGTGTTACAGCCCTGTGTTTGTTGAACAAATTAAGCACGTTCTGGTTTTTCACCTGCTGAAGTAGCAGCCGTGCATATGGCCCAGAAGTTAAAAATAAGGAAATATGCATACATTACCATACTTAATGGACGACCCCCTCCATTTAATATGCAAATTTCCTGAAATATTACTGAATGCCGTCTGTTCTAAATGAATAAATTTGAATTGCAATTAGAATAATCCTTTATAATTAATGAAAACTGTCAATTTTGGTTCATAAGTAATTTGATTAACTGGATGATGGGACACTTATCAAGTTCACTGGACTGCTAGGGTATGAGAAAGCTGACAGGGAAAATGGGGCGGTCCAGGCACTCAGACACCACTGGAATATTACCCTAAATTATTGATAACAGAAGCCAATGAACTTAAGAAAGTGAACTCGGCCTGCCTTATTTAAAGGGACATTTCAGCAGGGTGATATGTGATGGTCTGCTTATAATAGCCTGCTCAGACGATAGTATCGTGTCATTAGCCCCTCAGAGGAGGAAAAGACCCACAAGCAATGGTAAGCAGTGAGTTAAATCTGAAATTTACACTCTCCAGCTGCTTCCATAGGAAGAAAAAAATGTTCACTCAATAAATGTAAGGAACAATGCAAGCCATGTGGAATCAAGTTTATTATAATACATCACAGGCATTATTTTACATTAGACTGCCACTGATGAAAAGCGCATTCTCTACACCTGGTATTTCGTCCATCGTTTCTCTTGCAATTGGGATGCAAAATTAGTTCTTTTGTTTAACATGTGGACTTAGGACAAAAAGGAATATATGTAGGGTCTTTAACAGCAAAAAGTAAAAGCCAACATTGCTAAGGCTGCAATCCTATGCACACTTACCTGGAAATAAGCCCCACTCAATATAGTGGGAATTACTTCTGAGTAGACATGCATAGGATTGAGCTGCAGGTTCCTTCTGGCCACATGCTTACTAAAAAGCATGACGATGTTATGGATGGAAAGGTAAAGGATTGCACTCCTTGTATATAGTACTTCCGTTGTTGACAATGAGTATATGATGTAACCCAATGAAAAGACTGTCACTATAGTTACAAGCATTAGGAACAATGGAAGGTAGTCATGTTCTTCAGGTTTACAAGGCTGAAAGTTCCGGTAGCTTCCACAGTGGAAGATTTTTGTTTATCCTTCTTCGTGATGGCCACCCAACATGCCTCTCTAATCTTTGAAGATTAATTCTAGTTCTTTAAATGCATCCCTTTGATTCTAGAAACTCAAAGCACTTTACAATCTTCAAACAATAATAAATAACAAAATATAGTAAAATCTAAAGATACACGAACCAAGGACACTTTAGAACTGACTTTCTCTAACAGGCTCACTGATTCAGGCCACATTACAAACCAAGAAGAGTTTCAAAACAGTTTGAGTAAAGCATTCTACTGAACTAGTGCAAGCCCCATGGATGGCTATGCAGGGCAGTCCCATGTATATCTACTCAGAAGAAAGTCCCACTTCAGTGGAACTTACTCCCAGGCCAGCATATATAGGATTGCAGTCTGAGTAGCACTTTGGAGCCTGAATAAAAGGACTTCCTTCATGTATTTCCTTGTCCTAAATGCTAGCCTTCCATTAGCTCATTCCCAACCCCTACAAACACAGCAGGTCTATTTTCCTTAAAGTCTTCCTAATTCCATCTCTTCCTTGTATAATTTATGGTGACATGGCCATTTCAAGAACCCCTACCATCTGCAACCAGAACAAAAATGGAAGCAAGGTCAAGAGTAGGGAACTAATTCAATAAAGAATTCAGGAACATTGTAAAAATAGGAATACAAATCAATCTAGTCCAGGGGTGTCAAACATAAGGCTTGGGGGCCGGATGCGGCCTGCGGAAGCTTTTTATCTGGCCCTCAGGCTCTCAGCTGCTGAGCAGTGCTATGGTGTTACTGCTGAAAGGGCAGCCCACATGAAAATAGGGCTCTCCCATATCTTGAATATGATCAAGATATGTATATTTTCTCTTCTGTCATTTGCAGCTAATGTGTTCCCAAGTGAGAAAAAGTCCTTATTTTTGGTCATTACCTGTTTAATGACATCACTTCCTGCCTAATGACATCACTTTCGGCCTTCAGCAGGCATCATGAATGCTATTCAGCCCTCTGTATGAAATGGGTTTGACACCCCTGGTCCAGTCCCTTGTTTGACTGGCTTTACAACCAGATACATTATCACTGTCAAGTGATTTTAGTTGGTGAAGATGATATTTAGCGAGCATACTGCCAGTCCGTGCCCTAAACAAATGAAGCCCTTTGAGTGCATTAGGGTCTCACTAGTTTCTTTCTGAAGAGACATCAAGGCATTTCAGCGTGTGTCAGTGAAAGCCCACCTGGAGTAAGGAATTACAGAGCAGTGGGACGGAAGCAGAGATTACTCAAGGCTTTGTGTTTTCATTTATTTTAAATTTGCATGTTGTTAAAACAAATGTAAAAATTAGCCATATGGGGACTTAGTTTTGGTACAGTATCTTCATCTGTCGCATTTGGAGAAAACACATGCACACACACAGTGCCGGCACTGAGTCTTGGAGGGAAGGAAAACAGTACACAAGCAAACAGTGCTGAACATATGTACATGCTTTTGACCTCATGGAATGATAACTTCTGATTATTTCATAAATATACAGTGAAAACCAGGCAGATTGTGGCTGCTGGGTTATATTTTAAAGAGCAGCATCTTATCATAAAGACAGGTCCTGATTCTAACTAGCACACCATACGGCTTAAATTTGGTATGATTTGCCCATATGAATTACACCCCAACACACCTTATTTTAAATTCAAACCTCAGATCCAGTGCATGTAAGACAGGGGCTTAATAGCTTTCCAAACTCTCATTTGGCCTCCGTTATACAACCAGCTGACACTGAAAATAATTAATGCCCTTTAGGACTCACATCTGCTCCTGTGCTTCCATGTCAGGGCTTTTAATTGGGCTATTTTGGCATTTGGAGACAATGGCAAGGTGAAATAACCTTTCTTTAATATTTCTGAGGTCAGAAGCTAGTCCTGCCAAAGGTCACCCTTCAGGTTCACAAATGAGTCATTTGTATCACCTAATGCAATCTGTGACTTGCAAATTGCATGGGGATATGTTATAGTGCATTAATTAGTCCATGTGATGAATACGGAATTCATCATTAGTGGCTGTAGCTTCTGCAGGCGTGCCAATACTTGTGTTGGTGGGTTGAGATAGCTGATTATGTTACATATTCTTCTGTTGAGTGTGGCCTTTAATATATGGAATTCTTTGCTGCTGCTCAGAAAGGAGGCAGGGATGAGTTACCTACTCTTATACAGATACACTGACTCTTGACTTTTGCTTCCAAGGCACCATAGAAAGAACCACTGAATTCTGCAATGTGTTAACTTAGCTTTGAATTACCCCAGCAGTAAAACACTCATAACAAAGTGCCAGCATTCTCTATTAAGAATATTTTGTTACTACTTTGGACAAGAGAAGGATCCAAGATATCTCTTCCGTAGCAATGATTTGATACTCCACTGTACAAGAAATTTCAGCATATGCTTACCTTCAATCAAAATTAATGCTTTGTCAAAAAACAACTTTACAACTTTCAAGTGATCTTCTGAAGTACTACATAGCATCGTTTCATATCACTAGGGGTTCACAAACCCCGGCCCTGGGGCCACTTGCAGCCCTCGAGGACTCCCAATTCGGCCCACGGGGAGCCCCCAGTCTCCAGTGAACCTCCGGCCCTCCAGAGAATTGCTGGAGCCTGCGCTGGCCTGACGCAACTGCACTCAGCATGACATCCAACTGTTCAACCTCTCGTGTGAGCTGTGGGATGAGGGCTCCCTCCACTGCTTGCTGTTTCACGTCTGTGATGCAACAGTGGCAGCAAAGGAAAAGCTGGCCTTGCTTTGTGCAAGGCCTTTTATAGGCCCTGAGCTATTGCAAGACCTTCATTCATTCATATAAGTTCCATTTCTAATATATTCATTAATGTAAATTTATTCAAATTTGAAATGTAAAATAATTCTTTTTTCCGGCCCCCCCGACACAGTGTCATAGAGATGAGGTGGCCCTCCTGCCAAAAAGTTTGGACACTCCTGTTATACACTATAAGGAGGGTTAAGATACATCATCGGAACAAACGGTAAACTACTGACCAGCCATGTCACCATACTAGAATCTGGCTTTGCTCAAAGTAATATGCTCCCCTAATCTGTTAAGAGCAACCAGGGATATTAGGCTGAGGGTTACTGTCTGTAATGGTAGGGCCTTTTCACTGGTGGCCCTGGCATTTTCCACTGTTCTGTAAAATCTTATAAACCAATTAATAGGCTATCTGATAGTATGACAATGCCTGACACTTACCAAGGCATAGAAGACATTTCACTTCCACTAAGCTACCAGTGATGTGACATAGCCCAAACCTATCCTTTCCCCCACCCCGCTGATACAGCTGCACCAAAAATGGATGCACTATAACCAGCAAGGGGGCAGATCGGGAGGTATCAAAGGGATTTAAATCCCCTTACAACTCCTTAAGCCTCCTGCTCTGCAATGGGTCTCCTCAGACTTGCACCAGCTATTTTGCTAGCACCAAGTCCGAGGAGAGAAAGGGGACGGGCAGGCTGCTGCTGGAAGGATAGAATCTGGCATATGCCATTACCACTGAATCCACCCCCTCCCACAGCCCATTTCTCACCCTCCCGTCCGGTTTTGCCCTGTCAGCCCCAGTTTCACCCCCTACAGATCAACCTGTATAAAGTTTGATCTAATGCCCCAAGGTCAGGTAATCTTGTTCTAACACAGTGATTTTCAACCTTTTTCGTCTCATGGCACACTGAAAAGGTACTAAATTTTTCAAGGCACACCATTAGTCTTTTGACAATTGACAAGGCACACCATGCTGTTGATGGGGTGCTCACTTCCCGCAATGAGCCTACTAATAAATGACCCTCCCTCAAACTCCCAAGGCACACCTGCAGACCATTCATGGCACACCAGTGTGCCATGGCACAGTGGTTGAAAATGGATGTTCTAACACATCCTTCCTTGGCTAGCTTTGCCAGTCCATCCCTGGTTCTTTTTGCTGTGCATACTACAAAACAACAATTTCTTTCCAATAAGGGAATTGTAGTGATACCAAATTCTATTTGAATTGCTTCTATTTATCCAAACATGATAGATACTTTGCATTCAGCTCCATGACCCGCAGAGTTTAACAAATCATGCATTATAATTCTATTTTAAATGAGTGATCAGAAAAATATAAATAAAGTGAAACCTACTTGGCCTATTCATCCTTGTGTTGGAAAGGGGAGGGGGAAATTCCTATGAAAAAAATATAACTTTTAGCTGCTATGTTCCCGATCTGCAATTACATCAAAATCACATTAATTGAGCTATAACGCTGTCAGGCCCAGCAGCTGGAAGGCATATCCATACATTCTAAAGAGGCAGCCATTAATTCCGAGCTCCACTGTGTGGCAATGAAACAGGGATGTCCATTCTCCCAACATGATTTACTCTCTTTCAAGCTGCTTAAGTGGGAACCTCTACAAAAAGATTTAAGTTAAGTGACTCTTATGCCGTGCTGGAGCTCATTTATTATTGAATTAAATTTTCATTCCTTTTAAAGGGAAAAGAGAAATATCGCTTTATATGAAACAAGGTAAAGCCATTCAAAGAAAGCAGTTATTATGAACTGGAATGGAAGTTTATACCTAAAAATTATACCGGTATTTTTATTTTGCTTGGTTACAGAGTGAGTGTCTCTGTGCGTGTGTTTTCCAGTATATTTGCACAAATAAATAGGTACAGCTGTGGTCACATAAGCAAGTTCATACAAGACAAACCTTTTATGTACAAGCAGTCCCAGCTGTCTCCAAATTACACATTCATGGAAACAACGCAATATGTGAACAAGGCACTCCTGGATCGGACTGGCAAATGATTGGGCTGGCTGACAATATGCCACAACGATTACAATGGTTGCCACCAGCTATATCCATGGTTGCCAAGTTTTGAGTGAACTGCTCATTATCATCATTATTTATGATGAACAGTTTTCTGAGTGTTCAAGGTGTTCCGCATATATTATTTCAATAACAACAAATCTGTTAAGGGGTGGTCAGTATTATTATTCCTGTATTGCAGATGGGGGAGTGAGATTGATGGACAGTGCGTGCCTATAATCATCTAGTGAATTCAGGGCATGGAGTTCTTGGTTCACAGTTAAGTCTTAAATAAGATGGTCCTGGACATGCTTACTTGATCATGGCTGGGTTTATTTCTGAACAAACATGTACATGACCGTGGA
Organism: Tiliqua scincoides; assembly: GCF_035046505.1. Taxonomy (NCBI): domain Eukaryota; kingdom Metazoa; phylum Chordata; class Lepidosauria; order Squamata; family Scincidae; genus Tiliqua; species Tiliqua scincoides. Next base: position 198,945,163 of record NC_089822.1, read on the forward strand.
TTTCATCATTATCTGAGTGTCAGAGAATTCCACTACCTAAACGTCAATGTCAAAATCTTCCTATGATACAAACCAGCAAATACTTATTGTAGCATTGTATACATAGTATTCCTGTTTATCTGATTATTCAAGTGCTGGAATATTCCATGACCATTTGAATTACTTAAATTGTACTACTCAGACATTTATGATTATTAGCAAACACTGCCTGATTATGCAAGCATAAAGAGATTGTGGTTGACTACTGGCAATCTTTTCTTCTTCAATCAAGGGCTGGAGAATGTTCAAAGAGTGTGAAGGGTAAAGTGCCCACACGTACTTGGCATCTCTTAAGATGAATCGTGTTGCAAGTCCTTCTTGGGGCATGTTTTGTATGACACTCCTACTTTCTATAATTTCCCATAACTTTCCTCACGCCTTAAAACAGAACTTCTAATCAACATGAAATGTTTGTTTTAAAGTGATACACATACTTATAAAGGATGTGAGACAGGGCTTCATTGTGCCTAGATGCCGTGCACATGGAATGTGAACACCTAAACAGGGCTACTTTACAATACTTCTTTGTGCAAACCTCATCACATTCTTGCGATGGGCATTACTATTATTCTAGTTTGGGGGTATAATGTAGAACATACCACCAAAGTATCTAACTTTATAATGGATCTGAATATAATCTAACTGGACTACCCTTAGATTATCATCAGTTTCATTATAATGTTAGATACTTTGGTGGTGTGATCTACATTATACCCTTTTAGTCTGGACTACTCTTTTAGTCCAAAAGAAAAGAGCTGCCTTTGTGTACAGCTCCCAAGTTGTATATAACCCCAAGTCTTAATAAAAATAATACAGAAAACAATTTTAGACTCTGTGAGTAACCTTGAGGGAACCTACCACACTTTTGCCCTTCCCTAAAATCAATCATATTTGTAATGCTTAGGTAGCTATTCTAGTAGTACTGTCCAGCAGTGTTCCATGTAAATGTTCCATAGCTGCACAGTATCACAACACCACCTCCAGACACCATTTCATCACCAAATAGCAGCAGTGTGCAGAGCTTGGCTTGCTTGGCTGCTTGGTCGCACACCTTAGAGGGAACAGTGTTGCCCAGTACAGTTCCATAGCGTTCTCTTTAAGCAACCACATATTGCAGTGCTAAACAATTAATTTCCTCTGCCCCGATGTCATGAGTTTTTCATTCCCCTCCCACCTCAAATCCCTTAGCTATTTCCATGAAAAAGTTGACCACTGATTGAACTGTTCAAGATGGTGGACATGGTGGTATTTGCTAATTCATAGTTTTGGTCTTGTAACAACTATGAAGATCTAGTTGCTTTCTGTAGCAAAGCAGCTAAGATTTGGTGGTCAGAATGTTCCTCGTAGATTTACAGAGCCCTGTAGTGAGCAAGAACCATGCCTGACAGTCAAAGGAGGATTAATTTCACACAAGCACCCTGTACATGACCTATTTGCCTAAGCTGAGCAACATCCAAACAGCAATCAAAATGCTCCTGGAACGTGTCCCCTGAAACAGGTATATGAACGAAGTATGCAAAGTCTCTCTGCTGATGTCATAGTTTATTATTTCTTTAGTGATTAAACTAGCTAGGACATGGGTAAGAATAAAATTAAAGATGACCCTGCCCAGCAGCTGACATTCCGAGCTCGGAAAGCAAAGTATTTGGCGTCCTTTTATCTACTCATTGCAAAGAAGCACAAGGCATTAAGCACAAGGCTGCCTGTTTAAAATAAATGGTTAACCCATAGAATCAAATTGGCTAAATGTTCCAGAGGAAAACACACTTTAAAAAGAAAATCAACCCTGCCAGATCCCCTGTAATGGTGTCATTTACACTCCAGTCACATGAGCTTAAAGCGCAAGACCCTTTCATAATTAGGTACGTACACTATACCGGCTCCCTGCCTAATTAGCAAATTATGTTGAAAATAGCATCCTGCTAATTAACGGTTATTATGGCATTCCTGAAGCTGAAGCTTTAATTATCACCAACCCTAATGCTTGTGTACAGGGGGAAAAAACTTTCTTTAAATGATCAATAAGGGCAGGAGATTATTATCAGGCAAATCTGCTGACGGCTGATTAATTTGTTTGATGCAAAGTTGCTGCGTGTTTCATATTATTTTATCGAAGTTGCAGGAAAAAGGTACATAATTTTGTTTCATTAGCAACCACTGCTATTTATCACGAGAAGATGCCCCTTCCCTTTTTAGTTGTTTGTTCAATTCCCTCTGTGTTTTTGCCTGCACCAGCATCAAAGTCAAGAGCAAGGAAGTTTTAATTAAGTGACACTAATGAGGTCGTTGAAAATGATACTTCAGCAATTCAGCATGCTGTTAAATGTGTTTATTCTATAATGTCATCAAAGGTGATTGTTTTCCCTTGTAATAGATAAAATTCATTACCATAAGCATTGTACTTCCAAGTGTAAAGAATGCAACATGCAAGTTAGTCAGGTGTGTTTCTATTACATGTCAGAACCGTAATCTGCCTTTCCCAATGATGGGCTGCTTCAACTACGCTTCAAAGTGCACCATTCTTTCTTTTTTTATATTTTCTACACTCATGTCAAAGTTAGCTTCATTCAGAATTTAGTCCTGATTATATTCTTAAGGGTTTCCCAGAAGATGGTCACTTCTTGGAAGTGCAGCAGTCATAGGAAGACATTGTATTGTGGTTAAGCTACTGTTTAGAATTCATAATTTTTTACTCAAGGGCTCAACACTTGATACTCCGTTCTATGCTCTTTGGTCATGCAGTCATGCATTAGTGTTTATTCTGATCTCCACTGTGCTTACTTACATTGAACCAGCCATGACAAGACACTATTAATATGTGGATGGGTATTGCAACATGGCAAACTTAGAGGACTATATCACATGGCCAGTCACATGGCTTTTCCCTCTGAATTCAAATAGATAGGCTGGGAAGCCTGCCCCCTCCAAAAGTCATATTCTCTCTAAACATGCAGGTGGGTGTAACCACAACAAGTGTTTACATCATTCCTCTTAAGTACAGACACCTGAACTTATCTTTCTATTGCTTCAGAAAAGTATTTTTTTTGTTCCTTTCGCTTCTTTTTGCAATTTAGAAACTTGCTTCAGAAAAGTCTGCAACCCTGTTGCTCGTATTTGACTGAAGCAATAGACAGCCATTCCTGAAAATGTTAGGAATGTCTCTTCTGTGTTCCTTTACGTGGCTCCTCAGAAAAGGTCCTTTTTTCTTCCATTTGTTTAGGATGCATTTATCATGATAGAAATAAACAGCTGGCAAAAATGCCATTGCTTGCCTCTTTAGCAAGCAGACAAGAGCAAACATATTCCGTTTTAAGGCCTAAATTTAATAATACTATTCAAATTCCAGGTACAATTCAAGGTATTGATTAAAGTTCACTATGTGATCAACCTCTTAGGTCTGATATACATCAAAGGATGCCTCAACTCACCCATTCTTTAACAGCCGGAGATGTCCTGCTTGGGTTTCATTGTATTGGGGAGTTTGGGTTGATTTGATCCTCATGCAGGGTCATTTTTGTAGTGACCCCTACTACCTGGAATCAGCTCATCTCTAATCTTTTCCTTAATCCAGTCCTGATGGTATGCAAGAGGTGCTGTAAGACAGTGTTCATCAACCCACTCGGGTAGTGAAGACCCATGTACGGAGTCATGGCAAGTTAGGGGAACCAAAATGGCCACCAATCATGCCAAGTCATACTGTTGAGGTGCACTATGATGGGCAGGGGATTGCATATGGGCCAGCATTCCACACGTGAAAGTTTTCGGACACTGCTTGCATACAGTGTAAATTGCTGATCCTTGCTCCACTGTTAGACTCTGCAGTCTGTTGCATGCCATTCTATGTTACTCTGTAATAGCCTGTCCAGCTTGATATAAAAGGCAAGGGGATGTATTATCTTGACAAGCAAAAATGGTTGTGCTAAGTTCAAAAACAGCCTTCGCCAGTGTGGCCTGTGGGGGCAGGGAGTGGGTGGGGTGGGCGGATCACATCCAGGGAGGGGATGGTATCAACAATGGGTCCCCAGCCTCATCATTCATTCATTCATTAGGGTCGTGGCACAATAAAGGTTGAAGACTACTGGTATAAGATATTCAATCATATTCATATTCAGCCATATTTAAGAAATAATTTGATGTCAGATGCTATTTTGACCTTCAGCCCCAGTATATGTTCCCATAAGCCAATACTCAATTTACATGGTGGAGGAGTATGAACGCATCCCACCCACCACACAAGTCCAGTTCAGGGTAGATAATATGTACCCATAATCCACTATTCCTCCGCCTGGTAAACCGAGCATCCGATCCAGGGAATGTATGCACTAGACTTGTATTTGGCATACAGTTATTTATCTATATTATTTATTAAGGTCTCAAAAGTAGATGCAGTGCTTTACAATGACAACAAGAGAGGTACTCCCTGCCTTCAGCATTAAAATCTTTTGTTGTTGTTGTTATATTTTTATTGGTTTGATGTTCTTTTATAATTGAGCACGGGTCAATAGAGCAGGTTTGAAAGAAAGCAAGATGGACAGCTAGAAAGAACTTAACACTGAAGCAAGACTGATCATAAAAACCTTCAATATGTCCAAAAGCGATTTTAGAAATAAGATTTAAGTGACTCGCCAGCACTAAAGCAGTATTTTATAACTGCAGAAAAGGCTTGTGCTCTATAGTATGAATCAAGGGATTCAAAATTTCTTTTAGATGCATGCAGAACAATGCTGAGTGACCCATAAATCATTGTTTTGTCAATACAGCCCAAAAGTCAAGAAAGGATAACAGTCACTGGAACTGTGTTCCTCTTCACACAGACAGCAGAGGAAGGGAGAAGGAGTCTGGGTCACATGACCCCTAACCTTATCTTTATTTCTCCACTGGGCTCTCTGACATTTGTCTGTTTCCATTGAATAAGACCTGGCCCTGTGTGCCAAGGGAAAGTAACCATGTTATATGTTAGTTCCCAATGATGTACGCAAACTCAATGTGAGTTGCATTAACTCCTCAGAATGGCTTGCTTCCTGTCTTCTGTTCTTCACATAGGATTTTTTTTGTTTTGTTTGTTTTACACAAGGGAAGAAAGAGAGGGAAAAAATAACAAAAGAAACTTTTCCCCATGGGAAAGTTAGCCTCAAAGTATAACATTTCTATAGCAGGATAAACCACTATCATCACTGCAGAGAACATAATTACAGACAAAAACAGAGACAGAAACAGATGTACTGAACAAGCAGCCTTGTCACTTCAAACTCAGGAGGTCAATAGGCTGGTTCCTCCTAAAGCAAGATGAGGCAGACATTTGCCTCTCCTTTTCTTCAGCAATTTCCACAAACATTCTACCTGAAATTGAAATGCACTGACCATTCAGGGATGCAGCTCTTTTGATTCTTACTCATGAGGGTTGGACTAGACAATACTTTGAATGGAGCATGGTCATCATGTGGGGAAAGAGTGCAGGTACCCACATCTTTACCTCTCTACCCAAGGAGCCATCCCACTGTCTAATTAAATAGAGGGAAGGTTGCCACTTCAAACTATTTTTTTCACCTCACTAATCCTAGACTGAAGAGAGCCTTCATGCTCGCTAGACTCAACATATTTCCCTCAGCTGTTCATTATGGTCGTTTCATGCGAGTTCCTCGCGAGAAACGATTATGTTTATTCTGTGGGGAGACCCCGGATACTCTTTTACACATTTTGCTTTTTTGTCCCTCTCATGATTCTCATCGTAGGATTTATCTAGAATCCTGGATTTCTAATTTTCCCCCTCAGGTATCACCCCTTCCCCAGTTGTTGGAAGACTCTATTGCTCCCTTGACGTATTCAGTGGCTAGTTTCCTGGCCTATACATTACAAAAAACGCCGGACTTTAGTTCTATAAAATCTTCTTTAAAATTTTTGTAGTCACCTTTTTCCATCTAACACCTATTTTATTGAAAGGATAAGGTTGTCCCTTCTGGCTCCTTTTCTTTCTAGATCCTATTTCTTTTTTCTCTATTTAGTTTTCCTGAACTAGTCTAGTGGATAACGGTTGTATTGTTCCACTTTGTTGTCAGTTGTTTGCTGTAATATTTATAATTCCAATAAAGGTTAACTAACTAACTAGAGGGAAGGTCACCTGAACCCTCCCTAAATATTTAGAGGTAGATCAGATGAATCACCATCCCCATGCATTTAAGAAGCAGTGGATAGCCCCGGAGGGAGGTGGGTATGCTCACTCATACTTCTCCCCTGCATGGTGACAAAGGGCCAGTCAGAGTAGCTCTAAGGCACTAAGTAAATCAACCCAGTTTGAATCCAAGCTAGCTCTTAAACAATGGCTTCATATTTTACGTTTCCTTGATGATGGTGACTGTATTAATTTTGGTATTTTTTGGCAACATAATATTCTGTAGGAAGCCTTATGGGTACCTTCAGGGGCCGAAAGTCTGGGAAAAAGTTTCTAAATAAATAAGGCTTTATATGAACATTCCAAGACCGACAGCCTAACCTTATGTTTGTTTACACAGAGGTAAATTCCAGTGCCCTAGTACTTTAGTTTTCAGACTTTTATTTCTTAGAAATAGCATAATGGAATATATCAGAATATATTACTGTAAAGCAGGAAGAAGCTCATCTAAGGTCACTCCGCATTTAGAAAACTAGGCACCTACATTCTAAAAACTGCATTTTTAGAACCTTATACCCGGTAGTTTTATTAGGAAACAGTGGAAATGCTCATGGAGTAAGGAACAGCACAATATGAATGAATGAATGTCATAAGGCATGTTGTTAATGAAAACTTAAATTCATTTCTCCAAACTGTCTTACTTCCTATTCCTGATTGAAAAAGTTCATTTTTCAGCCCTGTTCTTGTACTCTTGTAAAGTATTCCAGTCCTTCATGATCACCACCACCACTACATGTACTGTTATTTTTCTTACTCTTGATCTGGAATCGGGTCCTCTCTCTTTTAATTTCTGTGGTTTTTTTCCATGAATTAAAATGAATCAACCATATTTGCCCTCATACTATACCGAGAAGCTCCACTGATTGCCATTATACAGAGCAACATGTACACATATGCATATACACAACATATACACAAAGCAACATGTTAACCATTGACCCCTATAATTCCTCTGAAGGAAATAAATAAGTATTGTTCAGAACTTGCCATAGTGAGCCGCCTGTGTAAAGAATACAACAATCTAAGTTTGCCCACATATCAAATCTGGGCCTCTTCAGACAAAGTGACAGTGGCGTAGCTAGGTTATTTGACACCTGGGGCCCAAAAAGGTTTGCCATCCCCCATATGACAAAATTAACTTGTCAGCAGGTAAGTGCACCCACCAGGTAAGCACTTGTCAGCAGGTAAGCAGGTAAGCACTTGTCAGCAGGTAAGTGCACCCACCAGGATAGGGAGCAAAATTGGGTGCCAGTCAGAATGGGAGCCTGATCTATCTTGCAGGTAGATCTGGGCTCCAAATCCAGAGGGGAGCCCAAGTCTATCTGCTTAGAAGAGGGCTCCAAAGGATGGTTGGAATGGAAGCCCATGTCTACCCAGCAGGTAGATCTGGGTTCTAAGTTTTGACAGGAGCCCAGGTCTGCCCACCTGAAAGAGGTGGCTCCAGAGGGCAATTGGAATGGAAGCCCCGGTCTACCTGGCAGGTAGATCTGGGCTCCAAATCCAGATGGGAGCCCAAGTCTACCCTTCCTGCAAACTTTGGCCACAGAGGCCAAAGTTCAACCATGAGCCCCAGTCTACCTGCCTGGTTGGCTCTGAAGTTAAAGTAGTGCTCATGCCCCCCCCCAACAATTAGAAACACCCATAGTGTCACTCGCCCGAGGGTGTCACCTTGCTAACACCTTATTGGTTTCATGCTGTGTTATAACAACATCTAATTGGCTCTTTGAACAATCAGTCTCACTGACCCGTTTTGAGTCAAGGAAGTTGTACTTTTTGTTACATAAGACAGTTGCATTTTTGTTTTCTAGTTTTTTTGGCCATAACTTTTGATAGAATCGAGATATTTCACTCCAGTTTGTTTCATTGCATTCTGCTGTAAATTATGCATTGAATAGTATATAACATGATGGTATTATTTCTAATAACTGCTATTTTAGTGATTTTGGTCACTAATGATGTCATGCCCCCTTAGGGAAGCACCCAGGATGGACCCTCCCTATTCCCCAGCTACACCACTGCAAAGGTGGTTTAAAAACCTAAATAAATGCAACATCAACAATACCACTTAAATGAAATGAATCGTGTTCAACTCAGTTTGGGGCCACAAAAATCAAAGGGAAAGTCTACAGTCAAGTTTAATTCACAGATGAGAACCCCATCTTCCTCTGGTGGGGGGGAAGAGGGTGGATCTTTTGAGAAGGGGGGGAAAAGAGGGTGGATCTTTTGCTCACGAAGCGTGATCAAAACAAAGGGTGCCCGCGTGCGCACTTGTGCAAGCTTAAGAGACATACAGAACATGCAGCTGGACAGATTTGCTGTCTGCTTCTTGAGCAAACTGGACTACTTCTGATAACTTAAAAAAGCCTCTTTGCAGAGCATTTCCTCGAATCCTGAGTGACACAGAAGGAGCTGTTTAACAAACTAGTAATAGTAAGTGATGAAGACTGACACACACACACACCCCAAAAAGATAAGGTACTGATACTCTCTTAAAATACAGTTTTGTTGGCATAGATCTTCATTTATAATGAATTAGAATTCATGAATTAGCACAGCTTTAGAAGGAAAGATGTATTGTAATATTTGATGCCTGCCATCCCTATACTTTAACATAACAACCCACACAAACCATTGATGCTTTTCAAAGCCAAGCATTGTTCTATTGAATTCATTCTTGATCTATTGTTGGTAACTCTCCTTTGACTGACATGTGACATTCTTGTCTTCATGGATGAGGAAGCAAAGCTCTTGATGGTTATCGACATAAGAAAATGTCATGTCTGAATATGTTTCAGTAGGACCTTTCTCTCTTAGTTCTACCCTCTTTCCCCTCCCCTCCCCCATGTACAGTTTGTTATACTTAATGCCATGAAAGCCTTCAAAAAAGGACTTATCCCTTAATTATTCTCAAGGGTTTTCAAGTGGTACTTAATTGCCAGACAACATTGAACATCACATTTGCAGTAAGGCTCTTGCAAGGCAGAGCAGACCACATCTGCCTTTTTTACACTAGTAAAGCAGAAAGTACAACCTGCCTCCATGGCTCAAAAGTGACATAGATTCAAAAATGATTCAACAATGGCAAGGGAAGTGGTGCTAAAAAGCACACCGAAGAGTGAAAACAGACAATAGCTTCTGGCAGGATTGTGCCTTAAAAGAAGACCCATACAGTGACCTTAACTATGTGGAAAACAGGAAACATTTAAGCATTGGCTTACATTATGATGAGCACTACTACAGCTCAGCAACCACAGAGCACAATACAGCTCATCTCAACACATAATTGTTAAGAACATAAGAACAGCCCCACTGGATCAGGCCATAGGCCCATCTAGTCCAGCTTCCTGTATCTCACAGCGGCCCACCAAATGCCCCTGGGAGCACACCAGATAACAAGAGACCTCATTCTGGTGCCCTCCCTTGCATCTGGCCTTCTGACATAGCCCATTTCTAAAATCAGGAGGTTGCACATACACATCAACATACACATAATGTGTTCTTAGAACACATTGTTCTAAGAAACTGGCCTCTAGAACCACCACAGAGAATATTTCTAAGCATCGACTGCATGGGGGTGGGAATGTAATTAGTAGCATAATTACAATGGGGCAAGAGATACACCTGTCCTGCTCATAAGCTGGACCAGGGCATAAGACAGATAAAGATCAGGCAACATATTTATTATTTAAAATGTTAAATTAGGTGTACTAACTGGCTTTGTTTTTTTGGTTGAAATACATTTTCTAACCTTGGAACTATGGCTTGTCTGGCCGAGGCTGGGTCCCTCCAGAAACAAGATCGCAACTATGCATCTTGCTCAGAGGCTTATGGAAGGCCGCAGATCATGCACCAATGCAACTTCTCATTCACAGCATTGCAATGAATTGCATTGCATTGGCAGCAGTGCAACTTTTCCTCTGCCCATGTTTATGGACACAGTCAACTGGTGGAGAGGGGAAAAAACCGGAAGCATGCACACTGGGTGACCACAACCATCAAGTTTTCTGAATCAAAGCTATGGAGAAGGAGCAGTGTGTCCGCACAATGACAATTTGGCATTTCAATAGCAGCATGCTCCTTCACAGTCTGTAGTCATTAAGTTATCTCAGTGCAAGATTTCAGAAAGGGACATACAAGTTAAAAGTCTATCCCAGGTATTTGAATGGCTGATTACAGTACTGGTTTTCACACTTAAACTACGCAACTTTGGGCACAATCCTAACCAGGTCTACTCAAAAGTAAGTTCTATTTTGTTCAATGGCCTTACTCTCAGGAAAGTGTGGTTAGGATTGCAGCCTCAGCAGATCAAACAGCACAGAACCTGGAGTGTATCAGTTTAATTTTGTTTAGTAATTGGTCTATTTACATGACCAACTACCAAAAGTTCCAAATCTGCAGTTGTGACACAGATTTAGCTTGAAGCAGGGCTACCTCTCCTAAACTGTAAGCAGAAGTCATTGCAAGCCAGGTTTCCAAGACAGTGGTAAGGCATCTGCCAACTTCTGTCTTGAAAAAAATTGAAACAAGGCAAAGAGAGAGAAGGTAGAGCCAAGGCAGAAACTGACAGGTCATGACAGAGCCAGGGTAGAATCTAAAGTTTACTGGCTTTTCAGACACCAGTATTAGCTACCTGACAGAAGGCAGTTTTACTTGGATCAGTTAAAATACAGTTTTTGAAAAGGACTGGTAAACAACCCTAAGTGGTGCTGCAACACAATGGTCCTCATAATTCAAATCAGCCCATTTGCTGAAATCCTTGAAAATGCTTATGACACCAGAGATTTGCATCTTAAACACAAGAGTTGAGAGATACATGTGGGTCCTACAAAAAAGAGAAAAAAGAGGGGAAAAAGGCACCACAAAAGAATGGGATCAAAATAACTACACAATTGCAAGTTTCACTGGAGAACAGTACTAGAAGAACCGGCCCCTCAAGAGTCCCGAAGCAACAAAAGACTTTTGAGATTCCACCACACATTACACAACCTCAGCAAAAATAGTCAAGTTGATGTTGCTTAAAAATCCTCAAGCAACTCACCCACTCTAAAATCCTTCCATTGACATCTGTGAGATTTCACTATAGGAACAAGTTATCCCAAACCTCCTCACTTATTTCCAGCTCTAAATATCTCCCCATGGCTCCTATATAACTCTTTTGTGTTTGACTGCACCTAAAATGACTTTAGCAAATGTCTTATGAGTGGGACTGTGGGCGTTTATCTGAATTGTAAAGCATCTGCCTGCTGTAATAAACAAATTGTTGCTAATATAATTATTACTATTATTGTTTCCTATAGCACTGAAATATAATTTTGGAACCAATTCAGGCCCCCACAGTGCACAATTACAATCATGCAGAAGTCAGTGATTTTCCAAAGCTGTCATTTGACTCATTATTTCTCGGAACCAGCCAAGGCCAGCATCACCATATTTAAACAGGGTTGAAATATACACTCTGCCTGAAATATACACTCTGCCAGTTATCTCACCCATTAGCTAAAGGCCAAAGAATGCAAATTAAATGGAAACAACAACAGCAGCAGCCACAATAACACAGCTTGGGAATACAGTGTTTTGGAATAATGGGTTCTTTTGCTCTATCTATTGTCAGCCAGTCACCTGAAAGACCATTTATGTACTTTATATACATAATGTCAGTCTAATATTTTGGCCATTCTTTGTAGTTTATGCAATGTACTTAAGAAGCCAGTGCTGTGTCAGGCAACAAAGAATTAGACAATTATTTCAAGCTAGCTCCCCATACTATATCTATCTACCTATGGTTGAATGGTGACCATATGTTGGAGTAGGGAGCCATCTGGCAACCACTCCCACTAGCATCTGCAAATGTGGATCTGTGCTTCACAGTATGGGCTTTCAGGGCTGGGCTTTGATTTGTTGCCCTTTGTGCTCTACGTTGCATTATTATCGTAAAAGTGAGACGCTGTAGGGAAATAAAACTGAAAATCAGTCTGTCCCCCCGAAGAGTGTGCAAAGTGATTAACCGATATAAAAAAGGGGATGCAAGAGGCAGGACCTTGAGCAGTTGGAGAATACATATGCCCCCTCTTGCCTCCATATTGAGTTCTGCATCTTTTTCATCCATCAACCTTCTCAAAACCTATTTGTGGGGTACAGACTTCCCGTTTATGCATCCAGGTAGGAAAATACACACTTTAGTCACCAGAGGTATACAATTCTATGTATATGATTGTGTTGGGAAGATATAATGTCATGAAGTAATGGAAATTTTGTGGACATATGCTATCTAAATCTAACTATATTGCCTAGCTGTGCTGATTGCCTGACCTTTATAAGTTCTGAAATTGTTTTGGACCAAGTCAATAATACAAAAGCTATAATCCTATACTAGCTTACAGAGGAGTAAGTTCCACTAAAATTGTTCAGAAATATTCCTGGTCATCTTTATAACTACGCTTACAGCCCAATCCTATCAACTCCCCCGCAGGCGATGCAGTTGCACCACTGGAACATGTGCTGTACCCTGCAAGGGGGGCAGCCCCAGAGGTCTCCTGAGGGTAAGGGAACATTTGTTCCCTTGCCTGGGGTAAGCCCTCACTGCCCTGTTGGGTCTAATTGTATTTGCATCAGCAATTTAGCACAATTTAATAGGAAGGGGGATAGGATTTCAGTGACGCCACTGCCATTAGTACTGTCCCCTTCTGGTCTTGATTTGCCCTCCTCCCCATTCTGTTCTCCACCCCGTTCCACTGCCTTCCTGCCCCATTCTGCCTACTCCCTGTCTCCTGCCCACTCCACATGCTGACTTACCAGTGTTAGTGCTCGTGAGAAGGAAGGAAGGAAGGAAGGAAGGAAGGAAGGAAGGAAGGAAGGAAGGAACCAACTTGGAGGAGGGCAAAACTATTAACATTCAAGGAACTGCTGTAGAGGAACAGGAGGCAGACAACCCAAATGCCAAATAAAACAAAAAAGTTTTGAGTCCTCGCCGAAACACCATGAGGGAGGGGGTAGATCTTAATTCCCCCAGTAGGGAGTTTCATAATTGTGGCACCACTGCCGAGAAGGCTCACCTCCGTGCCACCATCTCCCGAACCTGAGAGAAAAGCGGCACTTGTAGGAAAGTCCCCTCAGATGACCTAAGAGGGTGGGCCAGAAAATATAGGAGAAGGGGGTTCCTCAGATAACCTGGTCCCAAACCGTGAAGGCCTTTAAAGATCACAACCAGTACCTTGAATTGGGCCCGGAAGTGAATGGGCAGCCAATGCAGTCACCAAGCAGCAGTCCGATAGAATCAAACCACCAAGCTCTAGTAACCACCCTGGCTGCTGCATTCTGCACTAATTGCAGCTTCAGAATGGTCTTCAAGGGCAGCCCCACGTAGAGCACATTACAGTAATCAAATCCAGAAGTCACTAGGGCGTGGACCACACATGCCCACACAATTAGTCCATTAGGCTCTGATCCTATGCACAATTACTTGAGAGTACACCCCACTGAATATAGTGGAACTTCTGACTAAATGTGCATAGGATTGAGCTGTTACACAGATATGTTCTCAATAACTCATCTGGAATGTACCTAAAAATTTGGCTGTGACAACTTCAAATCGGCTCCGGATCAGCATATTTGAGAAATTGCCTTCTTCCATATAGTCCAGCCGTCCTCTTTGGTCACCAGGAGGGGCCCTAATGGCTGTGGCGCCATTGAAAGAGGTGAGGGGGATGGCGGCCAGAAACAGGGCTTTCTCGTGGTGGCTCCTGTACTGTGGAATTCCCTCCCTTTTGAGGTTCGAACAGCTCCTTCTCTGTTAACCTTCCGGCGAGGCCTGAAGACTTTCTTATTTCAGAAAGTATTTGATGCCTGATAGAGGGCATGATGGCTGCTTTTTAAATAATTGCTTTAATACTGCTTGTTTTAATGCTGCTGGCCTTGCTGTTTTACTATGTATTTATGATCTCGTCTGATCTCGGAAGCTAAGCAAGGTCAGACCTGGTTAGTACTTGGATGGGAGACCGTTTGGGAATACCGGGTGCTGTAGGCTTATACCATAGTCTTTCGAGACTGAAGGTTGCCAACCAACCATTATTATTATTGTATTTTATAATTTTATGTATTTTTATGTGTTTTTATGGTTTTTAAGTGCTGTTAGCCGCCTTGGGTGCCCTTCGGGGAGAAAGGCAGATTACAAGTTCAATAAATAAATAATAAATAATAATAAATCCATTCAACAGAATTAGAATCAGAGCAGCTCCATCAATAAAAGTCAGATGGACCAGACCCCTCTGCCAGGTCACGCTTTCAGTGACATCTGAGCAGCTCACCCAATCACAGCCATAGCTGCACCAAGGAATTAGGCTTTATCTCTGTTGAACTGAAACAGAATGCATTTGGCTGAATTGGTAGCACATCAGCTGGAGTGCATGGAAATTGAACATGTACATCTGTGTATATTGCATGCACACGTGTGTGCATGTACACATGTGTGCATGTACCCACAAACACACAACTTATATCTGACTAAGAACCATCTTGTCCAGGCCCAGTTTAGCAGAGTGGTCAGATATGAAAAAATAACAAAAGAACCAGCTTCCAAGATCGGACCAAATATTCATCTAATTCAGCTTTCTGCTTTCCACAGTAGCCAACCAGATACTGCCAGAAAGTCCTTAAGCAAGGCTAAAGACACAGCCATCTCCTGCTATTGCTTTCCAGCAACAAGTACTCAGTGGCATAAGTGTCTCCAAAGATGGAGGTTCCACAGATCCATCATGGCTGTCAGCCATACTCCCAGGTTGTCCTCAATCCACTGCTTGCTGTCCTCAGCCCTGCCACTGCTTGCTGTGACTTCAGTGCTGCAACCAAATGAGATTGCCCAAGTGAAAGAGAAGCAGTTGCTTAAAAAGATGAAGTACAGGAGAACGCTGTAGCTCAGGCCTCAGTTATTAACAACAAAAAAGGTCTGAGCTATCTGATTTTACCATTTCCTCCATGTATCCCATGCCACTGTAACCCTGAGGATATTAGTTCTCTCCTTTGTCCAAATGCCTGATTATCTGAATATTTTGGATCTCTCCCAAGCCATTTGGCCAAAAGAGACCGGACTGTAGTGTATCATATAACTCCGTCCTTCGCAAAAACGCAAAACGAAAGCATTTACTAATGAGATCTCACAAAGCAGAACAGCCCCTGATCCAGATCTAAAAAGGGCCAGCCATTTCCAAAGTCAAATATTCAAACACAAGGGACATCCAGAAATATGTGGCAAAGCTAGAAAGAGGCAGGCAGCTTCCCATTTAATAAAAGCAAAAAAAAAGAAGCTTTCCAATCCTAATTGATTTGAAAGGGTATTGCTAGCAAGCAGCTTGGCTTTATCAGCTGGAAAGTGGGGTGGGGGTGGGGTGGGGGAATCAATCTCCCATACTGTTTCCAAGCAGATGAGATCTTCATCCTTGAAGTCCAGGGTGGCTTTGGCATAATAAAGACCCTATCTCTTAATCATGGTAATGTTCACAACCCGGCAACATGAGCTCATAGCAGCAGGCCTCAGCACTCAGAATTCCTGCCTTCAGAAGGTGTCACCGATTAAACTATCGCATTTCAAAGGGTTCCCATACAGTAAATAGGAAAGAAAAGGAAGAAAGGAGCTGTGGCCTTTTGTTAGTCAAAAAGCTATGGAAAGTGATAATTAACCCATTTTTGTGTGGAGAAATCATTTGGACAAAAGTCAAGGCATTGCCACCCTGTCAATTGTTAAGGCTAGATAAGGACATTATATCCTGCTCAACAAAGAGCAACTGAAGGGAGTGAATAGAAAGTAGGCCACTACTACTACTTTTCCTAACCCCTCTGAAAAGAGACCCCCCCCCATCAAAAAAACAACAGTGGCAGAGGATGGAATTCCTCCTCTCCCAACCTTCAAAAACCTTCACTATGGTGCACGCGTTTGCATTTTGTTAAACATTCAGCGGTGCCGCGCAATTAGCATGTCATTAATGAATAATTAATTGCCACTAAAGCAGTCCTCAGATTTTTGCAACTAAATTATTTAAACAGCAAATACAACAATAGAATACAATTCCCCACCTCCCGCTGCCTATCCCCACCCACTCCAACCCCTTCATTAATGTGTGACTCAAAAGTATATTTTATTAGTTGGAAAACTTAAATTCATCAGGGGCTAGTTCACTTTTTTTTTTCTAGGTCAAAGTTGCTTCAGTCTTCCAGACATTATTTTTTCCCACCCACTCCCCTCCAACTTTAGCTGAAGAAAAAAATAAAACTTGCTTAGAATTATAGAACCTTTTTACATGAAATAATAAACTTCAGGGGGGGGGAGGAATACTTTAAATCAAGGTATGAGGAGCATGGATTTGAGAAAAGGCACTTAAAAGATAAACATTTAATTTTCCATAAGCCATTAAAATACAATAATGAAAAAAAAAATTGTTCTTCTGATGTAACTCGACTGTTAAATGTTCATGTTCTATTGACAGCTATTTGGTCATTACGAACTACCACAGGAAGTAATTTGTTGCCACTTGCTGATATACATCACCAGTAAGACGTTGGTTTATATTTATAAGCTGCACATCTGTGGATCAGTTGGCTTATCCATCTGTTAACTGCACCAGTAAACAGTAAGTCAGTGTGCAGCTCCCCACCACATCTATCATGAATTCTTCCTTTAATTGTGTTTTTATGTGTAAACGCTCTATTTAAGCAAGTGCATCTTGAGAAGAGACACAATCCACTCAGAACATCTACTGGGTCAAAGCCCATTAAAATGAATTGGACCCCCCCCCCCCCCAGAAAAAAACCAGGAAAATGCACCTCATACAGATGCATTCATTTACTTTCTCTGGAACTTACCCAAGATAAGTTCCCTGTGAATCAGATACTTTAAAGAAAGACAATGAGCTCCCCTCAATGATGATGTGAAAGGATTTGTACCATTTTATTTGAAGACAGAAACGAATCACTTTTGTCGATAGCTTTGATCTATATAACTATAGACATGATTCCTGCAAAGATCCAAGACTGTGATTGCAAAATACAAAGAGCGTTCAAAACACATTGCCAAAATCCAAACATGGCTCCGATGCTGCCAACCTCAACTGCTGCTTCCTGAGATTATTTTCACTAGAACTCAGCATGCTGACCCAAAAGAGGTGAAATGCTAAGAAGAACCAGGGTCAAGGAGATGACCTTGATCCTTCACAATGACAGTTAATGGGCACAAGCTATCAGAATGTTCTCCTGGGCAGACTAAATTGAAATGAATGGAAGCTGTGTAAGAGCATCACATTGCTCTTGTGTAGTTCCTATTCACTACATAGGAAGCTTATACTGAACCAAACCATTGATCCGTCTAGCTCAGCACGGTCCACACTCCAGCTTTCAACAGCAGTGGCTCTCCACATTTTCAGAGAGAGGTCTTTCCTAGTCTACACAGAGGAGCCAGAGACTGAAATTGAAACCTTCTGCATACAAAGCACATGCTCTGCAGCCCATTCAGTCCTTTAATTATGCCCCATGTCAGGGCCAGTCCATGAGCTCCTGAGGGTGGAGGAAGTATGCTAAATGCTGCTCCCCTTTACTTGGTGGTATGTTCCTTCCACAACTTGGATTAGAAAAGGAAAAAGGAGACAGAGCAGGTGAGGAATGAGGAGAGAAGGAGAGGAGAGGGGTGGAGTGGGAACTTCCTTTCCCACTCCATGCCCCTCTTCCTTTTCCAAACCAGGAAGTGGGAGCAAGAGGAAAAACATAGAGGCATGTAGGTGGATGGCAGTGATAGTGCCCTGCCAATTAGCTGCCTGAGGCAACCACCTCAGTCAGCCTCACAGATGAACCAGTCCCACCAAGTTACAGACAGCCTTGCAATAAAGCAAAACTTGGGCATGTAAAGGCACAGTCTTAAACATTAAAATCAGTAGAGAAGCTGATCTTGCAAAGAAGTTGTTGCCTGACATAAATCTAATGCAGAAGAAACCATACTATAGATTACTTACATATCTTCACTTTTCCTTTAAAAAAAAAAAAAGTTTCTCCTTGTAATGGTCTTGAAAACTGATATTTCTTAGTTTCTGTTTATAACTGTTTTATTCTGTTTGCACTTGCAGTGTGTTCGTAAATGTACGTATTTTAGTTTCTTCCACAAAAATGAAAAAGTTAAAAAAAAATTTCTTTAAATTCAGGAGAAACCATTTATAGCAAAGTAACTCACTGATTCAGGCATGAGAATTTCCCCCCAAATCATTAAGAGTATATCCTGATATCCTGACCACATCTCAAACCTACAATCCCTGGGATTATATGCACTTACTGAAGGCATACCTTCCCAAGCCATAAATAAGATAAATACCTTATTTGAAAGCAACTTTTTCCCCCTCTGGTGCCCAAAATGCTAATGGAGTTAAAATGAGTCACAAAGGTACCCTTCTTGCTTACACTATCTCCCTTTATTCAGGAAACATTGCATACGTCTTTTTTTTTTTTTTTTTTGCATAATAGGGGATTTTGCGCTGTATTTTTTCTAAAGGCTTTAATGTACTCCTGTGTACAATGTGATGTTCAACTTCATAAAGCATTTCGTTATGCCATTTTTTTCCTCTGAGGAACTGAAAGTAGAACTTATCTCCGTGCTTATTGTGCTGATGCAAATGGTAACATTTTCCACTTGATTAAACATCATTTTCTCCGGGCATTTTAGACCCAGCTAACTACTGCAATTTGGTAAATGTTTAAATCAATGCATTGTTGATCCTGGGGCCAGGAGCCCCCCTGTATCTAAAGAAGACTCAAGTAGAGTTTTGGCTAAAGGATGGCTCTCAAGAACCCTGCAATTTTGTCACTCTAGAAAGGAGATTTTGGCAAAGACAAGATATTCACTTGCCCTGGGGTCAGAATGAAAGCAAAACCATCATGTTAAAAGTGTAGAATCTCAAATATAAGGTTCCAAAACAAAGCCAAATGCTAACTGCCATTTAACATAATCTTTTGGTCTTTCCCAGTGACTAGTTATAGCCACACCTACTGTTGTCTGGCACAAACTGTCCCAATAGTTGCCAGGAGTTCTCAGAACATCATGTCTTGCTCACCAGTTACTTCCAAGTTCAGCATCTGTTATTTTTCCAAAATACAAAGAAACTGATCATTCCTCGCCTTTTTCATTTCTGAAGCAAATTCCAGCATGGCCCTGCTTACTGTCTACAGAAAAAGAACACTCCCCTTGCTACTTCTACAGCCAATTCTCAAGGTGCTTTATAAAGTCCTTCATCTTCACAACAACCTTGTGAGTGAGCTGCTATTTCTCTACTCCAGTGGGTCCCAACCTTTAGGAGCTCGCGGACCACTGAGGCAAAAATTGGAATTACTGTGGACCACACTACTCCCCTGCACACAAAAAATACAATTAAATTTGTAATAATTAGAGAATATTTATTAGAGATTTATTATTTATAGAGAAGATTTCTGGGTTGCTGCTTTTGCTGCCAGCTGTGACTGCAGGTAGTCTGCTCTCTGCTCGCTCAACGAGATGCCTGAAATGATCAAAGGTTACCTTTCCCCCCCCCCCGAGATCTTGCGGACCACTTCTCAGGGTCTCACGACCACCTGTGGTCCCTGGACCACCTGTGGTTCCCAGGTTGGGAACTAGTGCTCTACTTGGACTTGCACTAGAGCAACCATTAGTGCAAGTCAGAGAATACCCATTATGGAGTGGGAGACTTATAGAGGTGTAAGGGGATTCAAATCCCCTTTCGCCTGTGAAGTCTCCTGAACTGCCCCTCCCACTGGATATGGTGCACCCATTTTTAGCATGGCTGCACCAGTGGAGGGGGGTTGGATTAATCTCTAAATCTAGATTGGACAGCTGATATTTAAAGTGAGACTCATCAATCTTGCAGTGTAAATCCAGATGGCCATTGCAAGTACAGTATCTAAGAGCTACGTTATTTTATTTTATTTTTTAACTACATTAGAGAGAAATTCTACAATAGATATATCATCAACATTGTTCTTATCCTGTAAAGGAGACAGAAGCGACATTCAGTTCCTAGCCTGGAACATTATAAATTCTTCAATGTGGGGAGAAGCAGAAATATGTTCCCATCTGGAAAGGAACAGCCCCACACAGATCTCTTCCCAATAAGTAGATGTTAAGAAAGAATGCTGCAGATCTCTTTCGTATTACACTCACAGAAACAACAATGCCTTTTCACAAGTATCTGCAACAACTTCATAAATTGAAAAGGATCCTAACTTCAGTAGAATCATGTGAACAGACTGAGCAGGCTGCTCGCATACATGTGCGGGCACACACACACACATCCCTTTATTCCATTACTCTATGTGCAGAGAAAGGAAGACAGGCATCTGTCAGAAAACATCTCCCCACTGTATTGTGATTGATATCTGACAGAGCTCAGTGGGGTCCTAACTTAGATGAATTTAAATGACAAGACTTCCTTTATCAGCAATGGTGCTCCCCTTACAATAGAACAGCATGATTACTTCACAGAGAGAAGTACAGGGGGAAAGAAATGAAGAAGAATCAAAGTTTAACTCCTGATCCCTGGTGGTATCACTGACCTGCTACTAGGTTGTGACCTCCCCTTGTTAATCCATGCAAATCAAATGGCTCTAATTTGTGCTGCTGATTGGGCTGCCCACATCTTTACACGCAGTGATCAGCCCCCAATATCACCGGCCTCTGGAACTATCCCCACATTGCCATAAGTTTATTTGAAAACATGAAGCGCAATTTGGCTTCCACTATGCAAGGCAGCAGGCACATATTCCCTCTCATCAGTTCTTGATTAACTTCAGGCATGTTTTCCCCATATGCTACAATTACCACAACACTCTCCTCCTCCTCTCCTCTCCTTTCCTCTCCCCTGATCCTATGCCAAAATCCGGGCATAACTGCCATCGTAGCTTCACTAATAGTGACCCAATCGCTTTTATGGCATGAAAAACCCCTGTTATTCACAGTAACAAGCACCGACTCCAACTGAGAGATATTATGTCAAACTCTAAGGCCAGTTACAAAACTTTCCCCATTCACATAACTTGACTTTGTATGCCAAAGGAAGGCATGTTCACACAAGATGCTTTTCTTTTCTGTGTGTGTTTTTTAACTTGCCTTCCACATCCCACAAAGGGCCACAAAAGCTATTTTCTGTGGGTTTTGCTCAGCATGGGAGCTAAAAACCTTGCTTTGAATTGAGTCTCAATCAAGGACTTGCTTCCTTTTCTTTAACGCTAATGTGGGTAAAAACTTCATTTTGTGTGTGTCTTTTTACAACTCTGATTTCTATTTTCAACTTTTCATTGAGAATTACATCCAGAATACAATTAATGCATGCATGCCCAAGCATTTAAAAAGAACTGTCTTTTAGTCCCCTATTATTACTCTTACAGCATGTTTACAGCTCCTACAGTATGCAATCAACTTGTGTGTGCTTTGCAACTTTGCTGATTTTGCGACGGTTTAGCCAGCTTTTCAAACAAATGCTGAAGGTTGCCTTTAGTGACAGATTTGGACCAACGTTGATGGCAGCATGGGAGTGAGTTGGAGTGATTTGATAAGCCTGGAACAGATTGAGGGGCGGTGTCGTTCCAAACATGTAAACAGCAGTGTCAACAACACAGCCTATCAGCAAATGCAGCCTGCTTCTCAACCATCCATCTCATATGCACATGCGTTTCAAAAACAAATCAACAACAAAAATCCTCAGCAATTGGAGTTAATGTAATATTGACAAAAGAAAATTCTTTTTAAAAAAAGTTCTACAAATAAAAACCTGCTGCGAGACAGTGATTTGCTCAAGTGAATTCAAGGCCAGAAGGGTTTTGAATGAGGATCCAAGCCAGAAATTCTCTCTCTCTCTCACACACACACACACAGAGGTGCAGCACAAGGAATTTCAAAATATACATTCAGCACAAAGGGATGCACTACTGAACAGGTAAGGAGTGCTGCCAAGCTCTACAACAAGTTCTTTCAGGTACTTGCTTTCCTCTCCCACCACTGAGGGTCAGCACATCACCAACCAACTCTTCGACAGGGTAGATCACCTTATGCCCAACAACTTACGGTTTGCACACTGCTGCCATCCATGAGGGTCTCTGGGTCAGGATCTGAGTTTGATATGGCAGAAAAAAAAGTGTTGCGGCATGAACTTGAGAGCTGGAGTCACAGTCCTGGTCTCACTGGCCTTGAACTGACTTGGGCAAAATCAGCACCTCACAGCTGGTTTCAACCTCAGAAACGGCAATATTAATAGTCCACTGAGGGAAACAACTTTGCACATGTGCTGACATATTTTACCATGCAGTCTGGCTGTTACACCACAAGGTCCCACAATAGTTAAAACAGTATCCTAACTGTTCATTCTTTCAGCTACTAAAAACTACCTCTGTACAAAGCTATGCTATGGGTACAGAGTTCCTTTGAGGAGCCATAAAGGGAAACAGCAATCTTCTCCCTTAAGTACTCAAAGCTGCTGAGCCAATGGGAGCTTCTATATCCAATGCTGGGATTCCGGCAAAGAAGCTCCTACACCACAGCAAGGTGCATCCTTTTGCACCTGTGCTGGTACAAAGGGGCGCCGTTAGTGTCCGATCCTATGATCTGTTTTGGTGAAAGTTCTGTATCATTGGTGAAGACTAAGAAATGTGTCACTGTGAAATGCGTCACTAAGAAAGTCAAAGATAAATTATTATACGCAGTGGCATATCACTGAAGCACATGGGGCTGTGCTCAACTGCTAAATATCTGGACTGTGGTAGTGCCTGGCTCAGAAAGAGCTGTCAAAGCAACCACGTTAGAATTACTGTGAATCAAAAGACTCCCCCATTTCTTACACATTTCAGTAAATGTAAAAATACTGCATGACCAGCTTGCCCATCCTTCAGACTTACTGGAAGGCTGTCTCATCAAGATTTCCCATCCAGGCTCATATGAGCTCATCATTTGATGACAAACACTAGGCTACAATGATAACATTTTACCAACATGCATGTGATATCTCACAACAGACTCTGAAGTGAAATGTGGGGATGGGATGGGACACGGTCAATTTTAAAATGAACGAGGAGTCTGGAGTCCACAAACACGTATGCTGAAGTAAACCGATTGGTCTATAACAGGGGTGTCCAAAGTTTTTGGCAGGAGGGCCACATCATCTCTCTGACACTGTGTCGGGGGCCGGGGAAATAATAATTAATCTACATTTAAAATTTGAATAAATTTACATAAGTTTACATAAATGAATATATTGAAGATGAACTTATATAAATGAATCAAGGTCTTGCAATAGCTCAATGCCTATAAGAGGCCTTGCAAAAAGCAAGGCTGACCTTTCCTTAGCTGCCGCTGCTGCATCACAGATGTGAAAGAGCAAGCAGTGGAGGGAGCTCTCATCCCACAGCTCACACGAGAGGTCAAACAGTCGCCCTCACACTGAGAGAAGTTGCGTTGGGCCAGTGTGGGTTTCAACAAATCTCCGGAGGGCCAGAGGCTCATTGGAGACTGGGGGCTCCCTGAGGGCCGCATTGAGAGGCCTTGAGGGACGCAAGTGGCCCCCGGGCCGGGGTTTGGGCACCCCTGGTCTATAAGATGCCTCATGACTTTACAGCCCAGTCCTAGCTGGACCTTCCGCTGATGGAACTCACATTCTGTCAACAGGAAGATTGGGCTGCTGGTATGGCAGCCACAGCGATAGCATGCGGAACAGGGACACCGGTGTACGTGATTAATCGCTCGCATGCATGACTAGAGCACCCAGCCACAACCAACAGTACTGGTAAATGGGTAATGGGGCGGGCTGTGAGTGGGAAAGGGAAGGACCGGGGCATTTTGGATGAGGAACCAGGAGCATGTTGGGAGTGGATCCTGCAGTCCAAGCACATGCCCTGGCTCTCCGTGGACTTATATTAGCTCCACGGTTGGTCTGGGTCTGAAGTGACCCATAGGTAGCCAGAAGGCCTACATGGAGGTTGCCAACCAAAGCCACTCTCCCTTTCTCTGACCCGAGGCGCCCTGCAGGCACTCCCTGCACACAGGGACGGCTGCTGCAGGGACTGGTGAGTGCATCCCAGTCCCTGCAGCGAATACAAAAAGTATTCACCTCCAGTTTGCTTTTTGTTTGCCACCCCCCATAGTATGCAGCATGGCTCCCATTGGTTTGGATGCATGCTATGATGCAGTGGGGGGACAGGACTGGGCTGTTAGTTGCTTGTGCTGCTACAGGCTACCATTTCTACTCTTATGGCACGTTTTAGCTTTTCAAAAGGTATTCTAAAAAGGTCTTCAGATCTTACTTTCAAAAGGTCTTGGGCCTACTTCAACCATACAAGTGAGTGGATCCACCATCAAAATAGGGTTTGCTGCACAACTACAAAAATATTCCTATTGGTGACACAGGACATAGCCAACCTTTGTGGAGAACAGAACTACTTGCACCTCTTACCATGTGGAACTACTGATTCATAGATTAAATATAAAGAAGAACCCCATGCCACTTGGTGTTTGTGTGCCTCTAAATAGCCTGGGTGTCCATCTAGATAGCTTCCTATGCTCTAATGCAGGGGTGTCCAAAGTTTTTGGCAGGAGGACCACATCATCTCTCTGACACTGTGTTGGGGGCCGGGGGGGGGGGGAAAGAATTGATTTACATTTAAAATTTGAATAAATTTACATAAGTTTACATAAATGAATATATTAAAGATGAACTTATATGAATGAATGAAGGTCTTGCAATAGCTCAAGGACTATAAAAGGCCTTGCACAAAGCAAGGCTGGCCTTTCCTTTGCTGCTGTTACTGCATCATGGACATAAAACAACAAGCAGTGGAGGGAGCCCTCATCCCATAGCTCACGCAAGAGGTCAAACAGTCGCCCTCAAGCTGAAAGCAGTTGCGTCGGGCCAGTGTGAGCTCCAACAAATATCCAGCGGGCCGGAGGCTCATTAGAGACTGGGGGCTCCCTGATGGCCGCATAGAGAGGCCTCAAGGGTTGCAAGTGGCCCCAGGGCCAGGGTTTGGGCACCCCTGCACTAATGCTTGTTTGTGTGTTAAACTGAGACCCGTAATTTAACACTTGCCTATACTGAGTAGCAATTCCCTCCAGGCAAATCAGACTTTTTCCATTGGGTGGCATAATTGTCCCTGAGTACAGCAGCACCTCTTTCAGCAGCAACTGGTTAGAAGAGGAACAGAGAGTGCTACAAACATCTATAATACAGTTCTTCACTACAGGGCAGTGCTGCTATACTCATCATCTCCTTGCAGAAAGAGTGAGAAGAGGAGAGTGTTTTAGTTCCTCCTCCAGCAGTGCTGCTGAAGAACAAGGCAGTGGCACTGGAAGAGGAGGTGGGGCAGCCAATGACACCCTGTTCCTCCTCGCTCACTTCCTTCTCCTCCTCCTTTTTACTGCCTAGGCAGGAAACATCTTGGGAGTGGAACTCCCAAGATCTTCCCCACCTGGCCAATCTGAAAAACACAGTGGGCAGAGGAGGCCACTAATGTTCACAATCCCAAAACAGAGGGTGGTGGAATTTGGGCCCTGATTTGGTTAGTGGTCCATCTTGGATCAGAGCTACTCACAATGGAAGGTTCTCTTACCTGCACATTTTCTCTCTCTCTCTCTCTCTTCCTCTTCTCTGTGTGTCTGGGTGGGAATGGGTGTACTGGAGTACCATGCTTCCTTCTGTGCTGCTCACAGCACTACTGATCCAGAACTGGCTGAGGCCAGCATAGTGGTACAGGAGTGCCCCAGTATCCATGGGGATTCCATTCAGGAACAAACACACACACCCCCCCCATGGCTAAACCATGGATACCAGGGAAGCCCCCCCCCCAACCCTCTGGCCTCTGCGGGGTTCAGAATGGCATTTAGGCCAAAAAAAAGTCACTTCCGGGTTTTTTTCATAAAACCAGAAGTGATGTTTTATTAGGAGGGCTTCCCCAACCCTCCTAATGCCTTTTAAAGGCATAAAAATGTCACTGTCAGTTTTATTTTTTTTAAAAACCCAGTTTTACGGGGGGGGGGGGGAAGAAACTGACTTTTTTTGTCTAAACACCCATTCTGAGCCCCACAGAGGCTGTGGACTACAGGTGGATATGGGGCTCCAAAGACCAAGTGGAGGCGAGGAGAGCACAGCTCCCCTCGCCTCCAGTGAGTGTGGGGATGCATCCACGTCTTATCCTACATCTATGGATAAGTGAATCCGCAGATTAGGGATCTGTGGATACGGGGGGGGGCCTGTATATGTAATCAGCTGAGCAACTTGTGCATACCTATCTGAAAGTGAGTTCCAATGTACTCAGTAGAACTTTCTTTGAATAAACAGTGCAGGATTAAATAGATTACAAACCTGTGCTATTTCAGAAGGTGAAGACAGACTGGAAATTAATCCAGTATGAAATTAAAAATTAAATTAAAGAGGGATTCAAACTATACTTAAAAGACACTATTCGTAAATATTATAGAATGGTGGAAGAACTACAAGTTTCCTGTTCGGGGTTTGCCTTCTATATTTCTTTCCCCCTTTCTCTCTCACCCTAACTCAGCTCAGCAACTCCCCTGAACAAGAAAACTCTGCTCCCAAGGCCCAGAGATCAAGCTGCAGGGTCCTAAAGAACGGGCAGCACATCTTCTTTAGCAATTAGCCTTGACTATAATAGCAATCATTTTCACCTGATTATTGGGGGAAGGCTCAGTTCCCCCAACCACACTTGGGGGGTCTGGGCTCATTCTCCCCTTCCCTTCCAGGGTTCATGGAAAACGGAGAGTGAAGGCAATTGGTAGAAGAGAACATCAGCATGAAGATGAAGAGAAAAGGGGGAAAATAGAAGCGGTCGTATATCTACAGAGAATGCAGCGATGCCCATTGTTATAAGATTGTCCTGGACATGGCAAAGCGTTAGCAGGGACTTGACTTATCACCATACGATGCTTCAACATTCAACATCCTCTCTACAAAAGCATACAGTTTTTAAACTCAGAGAAGATCTTTGCAATTCTCTACGAACATATCACATCCTTAGAAGATACTAATAAAGGGATGCCATACTTTTGCTAACCCCTTGCCTATGACCAGACCCATATGCAAATTTCATACAATAGTATTTAGTAGCGTAATTAATCCCTACTTTATGTTATGAGTAATATTTCCTATTCCCGACCCTGCAATGTCCTTTAAGAAGATCCATGTTCTAATTAGACTAGCCCATCGGCACTCTTTTAATGAGCAGATTAATCATTCAGATGGGTACAATGGTGTCATCACAGGTTTTAAATATGATAATCTACATCCTAATGGTGCTGCAAACGCCTTGGCTCTGAGCAAGGAAGGTAGGTTGAATTGGCAAGGCCCCTTGCCTGCCCACCCCCACCCCAGGCTGCCATAGAAAACACAGGACTTGTTGGCAGCAAGGCAGCCATCCAAAGCTCACCCAAAAGAACTCAACAATGAGCAGCATCTTAGCTCAGTTACAATCATTGTTTTAGTGAGGTAGAAACATTGCTTCTGCCCAAGGCTGGATGTCTTTCTGCAAAGACAAGGGAAAGAGGGGAGGAAACCACTTCTTTGTTGTTGCTCAGCAGGTCAAATTTGGCATTTGAGCTCCCTTCGCCTTCTTTTGAGTAACAACATATATGTTAAAAATAGAACGTATCGGATTAGCTATTAATATAATTGAAACCAAGAGTTTATTCCAAGTTACTTATTTGTTTCTAAAGCAGATCTGATTTTAAAAACAGCCAAATGGGAGTATGGTCTTTATAACACACACACACACACACACACACACACACACACACACACACACACAGAGAGAGAGAGAGAGCGCCATGGGTTCACTTATGTACAACATATATGTTGACATGATAGTGAGAATAGAGCCCATTTCTTAAGTGGTGTGAACTGGTGCACAGACACAGCAATCAATAGAAAAGCACAAACTTACATCACCTGGTTCTTAGGAGACAATATGAGAAAACTCAACAGGCTGTCTACATTTCATTGATATACAATTGGGTTTCTGCCTGGCCAGTTTTGAGCTGTCCTGATTTTTGTTTTAAGAGAGAGTTCCCAAAACGCTAAAGCAACATGCAGGCATTTCAATTAATCATTTTATCATATAGTATTTGTAATATCCAGCTTTTTTAGTCTCCAAGAGGAACAGCAACCCTACATACAAATTGGCCACCCAAATAATGATTTTAAAGTCAGCCCAAAGGTGGTTTCACAATTTATGTGGCATGGATGATTGCTGTAAGAACCAGTGTTGCACTTGAGTTTCCTGCAGCACACATGCAAAATATGGACAGCTTTGCTACACCTTTAGATACCCATATATACCTAAATGGGAGATCTGGGTGGACCAAAGCTTCCTGATGTAACATGTGAAAAAAATTCACAGGATCACCTGTGTTTATGCATCTTCTGCAAGAAATGCCCACATATACCCACACATATGGTACCAAACACATAAAGTGTGGTTGATACAAAGAGCACCTCAGCCCTGAAAGGGCTGAAAAAAACATTGTTCGAGAACATTAGAACTGCCCCTACCATATCTCAGTCATCTTCTGTAAAATCCAGTACAGTGCTGCAGACTACAGGAGGACCACTGAGGTATAGATACTAGTGCAGAATCATTCAAATTTCCTGTTGCCAACTACCAGCCTCTCAGTGGTTTTATGCTTAGAGACTTAACAGAATGGAATATCTTGGGCATTCTTCCTGGGAACTGTTGATATCCCACCAGAATCCATAAAGTTGTCTCAGCACTGAATGAATATTAAAGCAGTATGCTTTGTCTTGGGGGACTTGGGAACCTCCACATGACACCCTCCGCTATCTCCTGGTTTTGAAGCTCAGAATCCGTACAAGCTCCACCTTACTGTCTGTGCAACCCAGATCTCCTAACTCACCTTACAGCAGCTCTCACTGCACCTGCCAGACAAGACAGTTTCAATTGTGACAACCATCTCAAAGCATCAGAACCCACTCATAGTGTGGGAGAGACCAGGGAGAACTGTGCAAGATTGGAAAATGCAGTCCTAACTCTGTGCAAGGGCCTGCTTTAGTATACTTGAAGCACCATGATGAAAAGAAGGGTTAGATTTGGCCATCACAGTCCATACATTCTCCAGTTCAGCTGTAGCTGAATTTAAACTGACAGGGAACAGATTGTGTGAGGAGGAGGATGATAGAAGAAAAAATGCAAAAATCAGTAATGTCTTCTTGATCTTGCAAGGTCTGAGTCATGTCAGTAATCCGGATGAAGTCATGGCCCAAATGCAGGCAATTACTTTATTGGTGTCTGACTGGAGAGCATACAGCTAAGACTGCAAGGTTAACAGTCCAATCCTATTTGGACACCTCACCAACAGTGCATGAAACACAGCGCAAGATCTGTCATAGCCTAAGCCTGTCCTAGCAGTGCCACTTTGATGGCGCGATGATGCAGAGCACAACATGCCTAGGTTGTCCTGGCAAAGCAAAGCTGGCGAAGCCGTTCCCAGTAAGACCTAAGCATCCATGGAAACACTAATGTAACCATGGAGCAGCATGGAGCCAGGGAGTATTGGCCAGGCAGGAGGTCTGGAGTATTGGCCAGGTCTGGAGTATTGGCCAGGGAGGAGGCAGGCAGCCAGGGCAGGAGGTCTGGTCTAGAGGGTAGAGCCTCCGTCTGCCTGAAGATAACATCCACAAGGTCGCCAGTTCGAGGCCACCAGCACCGTGCGACCTTGAAGCAGCTGACAAGTTGAAGCCGAGCTATTCCATCTGCTCTGAGCGTGGGAGGATGGAGGCCAGAATGTGAAGCCAGATCGGAATGAACAACCTGAATGTAGTGGTTCTTGAAAGAAAGAAAGAACCTTCTTTCAAATTGTAAAAATCCCTATTTAATAAGGGATTTAAATAAAGCCTGCCTATGTAAACCGCCTTGAATAAAGTCTTGAATAAAGACCAAGAAAGGCGGTGTATAAATACCTGTTGTTGTTGTTGTTGTTGTCGTCATCATCATCATCATCATCATCATCCATGGAGTGGATAATCAGCGCATTATCAGTGTGACGTCAGAGCATCACTGGCATATTATCATTGTGATATCAGTGTGTCATCACCATGGCATTGGTGTATCATTGCTATGACACCGATAAGACATCCACATGTCATTGCCGTAATGTTGGCAAGTCAACCATGCAAGATTTGTGTGTTATTGGTATGATGTTCACGTAGCCAGTCACTGAGCCTCAACTGCATCCACTCAGCCTCAACACTGGTGGTCAGAGAAGAGCCACCAGGATGAACTCAGCAGGTGGGGGGGTGTTGGGTCAATGAGTGGTCAGTGCTGGGGCGACCCCTCTGCCAGCCACAAGGAATAAGGAACACAGCAACAGGCACCACCTCAACCATGGGGAGATGCTCCAAGACACTACACACAAATACACACACAAACACACACGCAGACACAATGCAACAAATGCCACAGCACCCCACTGCCTACTGGAGCCACAGTAGCATCAGCAGCAAAGGAACAAAAGCAAAGAACTGCTAGGAGCCCCTGTACCCAGGGCGCAAGCTCCCTCACCCTACTTACGTAAGCAAACATGCCTGTGGGCAGCATGGAGAGAGCAATAAGGAATTGACAACAGAGATGTATCAATGTGATTGTGAGGAAAACCGGGGTCACCAGAAAGTGCTGCCATGCAGCAGAGCCCTGTGGGGTGGAGGGGCAACAGCATGATGGTTTGGAACATTACATTTCCCTCTTGTGGGGAGGCCTACAGTGAAACTCTTCAAAGGACCACTGTTCACCCCCTGTGGCAATGATACAGTCCTGAAAAGGGGGTTCTGATGAATGTTTAGCCAGCAGGAATCTCTGACATTTAACAAGATGTTGTTAGTGCAGAGTGCACCCTTTGTGCACCAAGGACCTGCACCATGGTTCCCATCACTAAAGTTTCCCTTTAAGATCCCAGAGAGACCAGAGACCATGCTCGGCATCTTCTCAACTTAGTTGTAGCTAGTCTCCAGGGCAGACACTTTATTACAGGGGTTAGTGTGCTGTGATTGGCTGACTCGTACTATGCTCTGTAGTAGCAAAATAGCTGGGGCAGGGGGGGATTGGCAAGAGATGCAATTTACTGCTGTTTTCCCTTTCCCTATTGTTCCTTATGGAGTTAACCCAACCCATGCCAGCTCTGTTGTGAGGAGAGAGTTTTTCTGGCATTGGGGGTGTGTCCATTGTCTGAAGGGAGTTAGGATAACGTGCTCATCCCTCCCACGTCGTGTCCCAATGTCCTCCCTGTTTTGCTCTCCCCACTGGTAGATATGAGCTGATGTCTGAACGACATCCAAGCTGCATCTAAATGCCATTTTTCCAGCATTGTGCTGGTGTCCATGTCACATCTGTCAGCAGGCAGGCTTCTACACTGGTGGAGCTGTTGTGGGGTTGGCATACATGGAGGTACACTGGCATATCTCAAGAATAGGATTGGGCCTTCAGGGCTCAATCCTAACCCACTTTCCAGCACTGACATAAGGGCAATGCAGCTCCAAAGTAAAGGAACAAGCATTCCCTTACTTTGAGGAGGCCTCCATGAGTGTCCCCCAACTGCAGGATGCAGCACACATCCCATTGGCACAGTTATGCCAGTGCTGGAAAGTTGGTTAGGGTTTGGGCCTCAGTCACTTAAACTTCAGACTGATACAATAACAGGCAGCAACAGTAATTTCTGCTTGTTCAGATGACTTGCTATGGATTTCTTCTGAAAGAAATGTATTTGTGGTTGTAAGACTCTCTGTCTAGATTTCTTTTGTTTCAACTCTCCCTTCTAAGTAACAGTTTGATTTGCTGCACAATCCTATGCATGTCTATTCAGAAGTAAGCCCCAATGGGACTTACTCCCAAGTAAGTATGTATAGGATTGCAGCCTTAGTGATTCACACCTTTAGAAATTACCACTAACTATTATTATTTTAAAAGAAGCTCTGCTCATTCTTTCAGGGGAAAGCACAGGTCAACCCCTTGTCAGTTATGGAATAATTCAACTCCCACTGAAATCAACAAGATGCTTTTTAAATTATTATTCACAACAGTAATAGAAGATCATAAAGAGCTGGAGATTTTACACTGACTCCAATGAATTTGAGGTCAGGCCCTTATTCCACACAACACTTTCAAGGTGCACTCTCTTAAATCAGTTTTGAGATTATCTGTGGCAGGTGGACACATTCAATGAACTCTCTGCAGAATGAAGGAAGTACTGTACTAAAAAAAACCCACTAAGCTTGTAAACATTCTAGGTTATTCAACCAAGGTACAAGTATGAGCATAATACACATATTTCTTCTTTCCCCTCTTGGGTAATGCTACAATTTTCTCTTGCAATAACACTTCTACTTTCTGGACATCTTTAATCCTGGGTCCTTTTTGACATGCTTTAGCCACTCGTCCAAGTCCAAAATTGCTACTACCCCAGAGTTATTTAATGTCTACTGTATACTGAAGCTCATATACTACATAAACAAGATCATGCCATTATACTCTGCACTGATTAATCTGGAATAACTCCCACCTCTTGTACTACTATAGATTCTATATTTAACTCTGTATTATGACACCTTCAATCATATTAATTATCTAACAGTGCTGGAGAATTACAAATAGGACTGCTAATTTTATCAGTAACCTTGCTCCTGAGCTTTTATTATGAGCCTGCCAGGAGAAAAATTTAACATGTAAAGGTTTTCCAACACTATTTCTATGCCTGGAGAAGCTTCACCTGCTGCATTTTTTGCATATCAAGGGCACAAGAGTAGGGCCAATAATACAACTTGCGACCCTAGTTACAGGTGGTACAAACCACAACTTGAGAGAGACTGATATTAGATAAGTGAATTAGGATTGTCAACTTTTCAAAAGGCCATTGTAGTTCTGCCTTTACCAGCAGCTTCATCTGCAGTGTTAGCAGGAGATGATAAATGTTTATCTCCATGTTGTGAAAATCTTTTCCTGCTGTTAAAAGGCACAAAAGCAGGTGCTTTCTAACTGCTTTCTCTTTATCAGTTGGCCACCTAAGAGCAAACTGGTGAAAAATTCCTCCCCATACCTTTTGATTTAATCAGCTCAGCACTATGTTCGGGAAATACACATGTAAACGACGATGAGTAATTGCGCAAAAATAATTGTAAAATTAGTTCTAGAAGCATAACTCAATGCTTCATTTAATGTTCTGACCATGATCCCAGTTCCAGAAGAGTTAATCAACCATCGCAACCTCCTAATCAGAGCAGTGAACTAATGATCCTATTTCTAAGTAATACCAGCCCAATAAGGCTCTCAAAAGGTAGTTAACATTACTTTGGTGGAAAGGCATGACAAGTGCAAGTTGTAGCAGTGAGTAATGCATCATTCATGCCCCCTCTGTTCTGACATTTTAACGTTATCTTGTTTTACTGTGTCGGCCTAACACTGCCACTGCTGGCAAATTAAACTGTGAACTTACAAAGTGGGTGGCAATAAATACAAATTATGAGAGTTCAAAAGATGTCCCTGGAGGTGTACTGCCAGACATGGAATGTCTTTGGCTTTTCTGTCACATAGCAATAGACAAGACAAAGTGTAGCATGAGCTGAAGAGGGGGGAAAAAAGAATTAACCACACGATGATGAAAAATGAGATGAGAAAGAAAAGGATAAGGGGAGAGAGAGACAAACAAAAACGAAGGTTTAAAGAAAGGATGCGGCAAACAAAAGAAGAGCGTACCCTTGAAAATATAAACATCACTCTGGCATTCACCTTGCAAAATGAAAGCTATGCAAATCAGGCCACAACAAATGCCTCCTTGTGACACAGGCCCTCTCTAGAAAGGGCTGTCAATGTTATTACAGCAAATAAGAAGCGCTCATCATGACAAGATGGTAGTGCAGAAAAGGGCAACGGGTAATATTTACGACATTGTCTCCAGCAGAAACTCCATCCTGCTATAAGAAATGGTGGGCCTAGTCACAGCTATAAGAGGAGAGGCTAGTTACAGCTACTGGGGGAGGAGAAGGTATCTCCTAATTCGCATTCTACTCAGGGGTTCCACTCGGACTCAGCCATGCAGGGCAATGGAACAGAGGAAGGACGATTTTGCCACATGTTACTTCCTTGATAGAAAGGCTGTTGGAAAAACAGGACTGAGAAGGAGACAAGGCAGCAGGACCTGAGAATGGTGGTCGCAGTGTGGTGGAATATACCGTACCTCAGCACAGTCTCTCTCGTACCCAGAGTTTCACTTTGAAACCTGCTTCCAGTGCTGTACAAATGTTTGCATTTTATACGGATTTAGACACAGAGGTGAAAGTGTGTTCCTGCGGACAGACAGTTGCTTCATCAAGAGTCAAAAAGGTGGCTGGGGAAAAAAATTCTGAATTCCTTTCATGGCAGTGTCAACCACAAGCGTCAAAAAATAAGAACTCCACCCTGGAGACTGAAATTAAGGCCTGAGATGATTTTAAAATAATACTTTTTGAGGGATTTTAGGTTTTAAGCCTATTAGCAATTTTGCTTCCAAAGTTTACACCACAAACACAAGTGACAAAAATGAACTTTTGAAGTTCATTGAAATGGATTGACTTACTATGAATCTCTGGGCTGGAATTCTTATTTTTGAAGTTTGTGGTTGAAAGTGCCATTAAATGTCACATGACCCCATAAGTTCATTTTAAAAAAAAATGTTTTTAAACAAACAAGAAAACAAATACCACATGTAATTTTATTTATAAAAGCACATCTTTCTTCAAAATGACAGTACAAATGGCTGCTCAATTTACTTTGATGGGTCTTAAGCAAAGCAAGACTGAATTAACCAGTATCCTAAGATCACCAAAAAAACAAGGCTCCACACAAAATCTCAGGATGTTTTACTGTCATGACCAAATCTGTATATGGCTGGACTGTGCTCATTGGTAACAACTATTTCAGTACTTATGAGAAATTCTAAAGCTAGTCTTCTGCCAAGCAAGAGGACTAGAATGCTTTCTGTACTACAATACAGATATCTTATATTTTTGTAGAAGTCAGTAGAGAAACTCCTTCAACTCCCATTTTTTAAAAAAATACCATTCAGCTCCAGTTAGGTTTGGCTCAAGACCTCCCAGCACATGAAGTGATGCTCCCTCTTATACAGGAGCTCTTCACTCCTTCTGCTGCTGCTCACTGGATTTGAAAAGAGGGAAATAGAACAGAAATAAAGAGCAGCAGAGAGTGGTGGGTTACAGCAACAAACACTCTAGCCCACACTCTCCTCTCCACCATACTCCTTTGCCCCCACCCGTAGCCAGATGGCCCACTCATAAGGCCAGATGAAGCAGCTGCTTTGAGAGGCAGGCTGGGGAGGGAGGCAAACTGGCAGAGCTGTGCCGTTTTCCATGTCAGTACTTATGAGAAATTCTAAAGCCTTGCCCTTTATCTCTCCATGCCCACCTAGTGCCCAGTTGTGCTATGTTGCCACTGGCCCATCCTTTTCTCACGTATGGTCCTTGGAGAGCAAATCAGAGGAGAACAGGAGCATTACTTACCTCCTCCTTTTCCAGCAGTGCTACCAAAGATCACAGGAGCAGAACTGAAGAAGTATGTAGCTACTGCTGCGATCCTGTTTTCGATTACTTTTGTGAGCAGGAAAGGGGCTGCCATCTCTGCTCTTCCCATGCTCTTCCCATGCTACTTCTTCTGGGTGGGGAAGATCCTGAGAGCAGAGAGGTTTGAATCCCAGGAGCCTCCCTGCCTGGCCAGTTGAGAAAAAGGGGGGAGTGCAACAGTGAGTATGGGAGAATACACCCACACCCACAAAAGGAAGGTTGGTAACAGACTTGAATGCTATGGCTGGGCCTGGTTCTCTTCTTACTTTTTGAATCCAGTCATGGAGGTGGATGGGGCCAGGTCTCAGTCAGGATGTACCATTCTTGCCTCCTACTTGCCATGATGTTTTTACATCATGGCAGACAAGCATGTAAAGCTGGAGGAGAGAAAAGGAGAGGAAAAAAGGGTTGCGGTGTTGCAGACCGCAAGGAGTGAAGATAGGAGCAATGGAAATAAAAGCCTCCTGGGCTAGCAGGAAAAAAGCCAACATTTTTTCAAAACAGCATTTTTATATTTTAGACTTTCATCCCTCAGAGAACCTGGGTTCTAATCCATCTGAGACCCTGGGCTCAAGGGCTTGGCTGCATAAACACTAGGGATATATATTTTTTCTTTAAATCCATAAAGCTTTATCATTATACTATAGCTTTAACCAACATTGCAAAGGCAAACCATTGTAATTTTCCTCTCGTTCCCCAGCAAGATAAACCTTATGAAAGCAATTAATGGGGTCAGAAGAAATCTGATTTTTAATACCTCCAATCCACAAGGCTTACCAAACCTAGTCCAGCTCCACTAATGAATCTTATAAAACATTTTATCTCCTCCTCCCATGGTCACAAACCACTCGCATGAGGCTTGAAAATCATAATAATATCTTCCCAAAGTGCAGATATCACTCAAGCCCATACGCAGTATTGCTCTGTTTATTCTCCCCTATAAACCATTGGTTTCATCAAAACTCATTAGCATCACCTGTGTTAATTACACTAGCAAACCAATCAACAGCTCCTTCTTAATTAGGTTTTCTTTATTAAAGCCGGAAATTGCCAAGGAGACAAAAGTCAACTGGGGAAATTATATGAAAACCAGTGTTTGTGCCAAATTGCCACATGCAGAAAAGAAATGATAATAATAAAAGGAAACTGAGTTTGTTTACAGGAATAGGAAACAATAATAATTTTCAAGGTCTCCTGAATATTTATTAATTATCCCTACTACATCTTGTTGAACGGTCCAGGCATTAAACAAGCATTCAGTTTATAGGAAGTTTTGTTCCCAGTGGAAGTCAGCCAACAGAAGGATGGCGTGTGATGTTTATGCCATATGCACAGTCTTCTAGGGTCTGAGGAAGTTGGTGTTAATATCATGTGCAATTACCCACTGGGACGTGGGTGATGAAAACTCTTATTGGTAAGGAAAAAGTTACAAGAATGCTGAACATTCCCTTCTAGAGGAATCAAGGAACACAGAAACATTCCAGACTTCCCCAGCCCCTTGGAGCAATATTTAGATGCCTGTGCATTCTACAGTGTGACTTTCACACAGTGTCGCAATACCACAGGGAATACAAAGGTCCTCTTCAGACTGTGGTTTCGGATTCTGGTTTGGAACCAACTATTGCTTGCACTAATCACAGTTGGCCACATTCAGAGGTTATGGCAAGCGGGTTTGATGCAACTATAAGTAGATTTGTTCTTCTCTCCTTGTGGGCAGATGGAGAAAGAAGAGGATGGAGCATGTGAGTTTGAGACGTGCCACAGCTCATATTTGTAACAATCACACATGGTTTGTTGTTACATCCGAACCAGGCCAAAATCAATTAAGTATAACTTGTCGTACCCAAACTTTTACTGTTTCTCATCAGTGTATTAACAAAAGTAAACATGTGAATAATGGAGGTTGTGTTACTCAGCTGTACAGAGTGTGACCCACAAGCTGAACTCTGCCCATGTTAACAGTTGGCAACATCTCTTGATATTTTTTTTTTTGCATTTTTGCTGCCTGCCTGGAAAAGCAAAACTGGGGCCTGTCAAACTTCTGAAAGGCCACAATACATGGCAGTTGGGCTGTGTTTGGCACTGTGGTTCACAATTTCAGCAAGCCAGAGAAGGAGATATAGAAGAACTGTTTCAATGAATCAAGTCATAAGAATAATTAGATAAAGAAAGCCCAGTGCAAAATGCAAGAACACAAGAAGATACTTTGGTGTTTTTTTTAAAGACCAACATGGCCCAGTATCCAAAGCCATGGCCTTCTTATCTGATCTTTTCTGCTTTATAGTGACTTCTTCATGACCCAATAAAACCTCTTGAGATGTTTATTTTGTATGACCTTTAGAGAAATAATTTTTGATTTTTTACTTCATCCTGTGCCATAACAGGCCAAGCCAGGAGGGTCAGCATCACAGGTTAAGCCCTGGGCAGCAGCCGGGGTCCTGCATTAATCCTAGCCCTTCCCTTGGGGCCCTCTAGGGAGCACTGGACCCAGTAAGCAGGCAACATCCAACACAGTAGGCCTCCTCACCTTGGCACTTTGTTGACACTGTCCCCTCCTTCTCATCCCCTCTTCCTCTCCAGCATGAGCTCACTACTTTCTTCTTCTTGCCTACTCAGTTTTTTAAAGGAGGGAGATGGAGGAGGGGGTGCCTTACAATGGTGGGTAGCTAACTCTCCTCAACTCCTGTTAGGTGGGTTGCAGTTACAGGCAAGGGCACTAATTGCTCCCAGTTATGGTGGCCATGGACAGCTCTTGCATAGCGGGCCACAATCACTGGACAGCTGCAAGTCAACTAGAGCTCACAGGAGGATACTCTGCTGAAACCTTCTAAAGTAAATCATTTGGAGCTGGCCTGCAACCTGCCCATGATCTATACTTATATATATATCACCTGCACCACTGTCATGGTAGATGTTTCTGGCAGGTCCCTAAAGCATCAGCCTAGTCTGTTCTACTGACAGTAGTTCCATTTTACAAGGTGAACTATCTGGGCCAGAGTGGTCCAAATCAGGTATCTAACTGCAAACATAGTGGATGGCTGCATGTCTGCTTTAGGCTTAACAGAACTGCTTCCTACCTCCCACAGGAAGAGCAACAAATGCTTTTGAACTCACTTATCTAAATAATAAATACATCCATTTATTGAGTGATGTAAACCATTTTGGAAACTATTTTTGGTTGAAAAGCAGTATATAAATATTCTTAATCATAATAAATATTAATCCAGGGATCAGGGCAATTACAGTCTGTTTTAACAAAAAGACATTAATAAGAGTAAAACAATAGAAATTAGAATTAATGGTCGAAATCCTGAGCCTGCGATTGCATCACAATCAGTACACACTAACCTTTAATAATCTTTACACAAGGGGAATATAGGAGGAAGACAAGAGAGGACTTATTAGAGGAAAGATTTAGTTGCCAATGGTTTCAGTATATACAGCTTTTGGAGGGATTCAAAATGGATAAGAAAATATGTGGCTTTGAAGATCGAATGTCTTTATTAAAAAAACCAACTCTGTTTTGAAGAAGAGTGAACTACTACTAAAATATAGGTTATTGTTAAAATATGAGACAAAAGAGGAACAGGTTAAGGAATTTATGATACAATGGGTTAGAAACATTGGTCATGAGATTTTAATTGAGCAATGGGAAAGTTCGTGGACCAAAAGACTGAAATTTAAATTAATTGTAAATCTTAAAAATTTTTATAAAATGATGTATAGATGGTAAATGACACCAGCTAAATTAGCAAAAATGTACCTAATAGATGCTGGAAGTGTAAGCAACATGAAGGCTCATTCTATCATATGAGGTGGATATGTACAAAAGTGAAAA
Organism: Tiliqua scincoides; assembly: GCF_035046505.1. NCBI lineage: Eukaryota > Metazoa > Chordata > Lepidosauria > Squamata > Scincidae > Tiliqua > Tiliqua scincoides. The sequence continues at coordinate 198,984,836 of NC_089822.1, forward strand.
AATGTTGGTCTCCAATAAGGTAAATCTGCAGATGAAAGCAGAAGCTTTTCTGTTGGGAATACTCAATGATGAGATACAGAAAGATTTTGAAATTTTATTTTTGTACATGACAACTGCAACACGGATATTGTATGCTAAATACTGGAAGGTTCCAGAGATACCTTCAGTTGAAGAATGGTGGGTAAAGATATTGGACAGCTGAAATGGATAAACTTAAAATTTTTCTTAAAGAGAAGTCGGTAAAGACTTTTATGTACAATTGGAAACCATTCATGGACTTCCTGTGAGTGAAAAGGAAAAATTGGTCTAATGAATTATGGATTTGATGAGTAGATTATTGATACAGAAATAAAATCCTTTGTTGAGAATAAAATAAAGACAATTAAATAATTGATGAGAGGAATAAATTTTTTTAATTATTTTAGAAATAAGTAAGAGACTGTTTAAGATATATATGATATTTAATATGCTTAATGATTATTGATTAATATTTTGAAGAAGAACAAAGTCATTTAAATTTAGGACTTTGCACTTGCTATATATCCTTCATTCTTATTTGTTTGTTGTATGTTGTAAGGCGTGTAACTGTGTTATTGTATGTTTAAGGTTTTGTGAGTTTGTGTTTGTTAAATTTAGTTGTCTAAATAAATGAATGGGTAAGGAAGGGAGCAATCTTAGAAGGCACTTGGGCCGACGCAAGTCCCTTGTGCTGGCCCGGGAGTGTTGCAAAAGAGCCGTAAAGCACTTTTGCACCACTCTTCTGGGGGCTGCTGTGAGCCCCAGAGAAGAGGTGAGTTGCACTGGCCAAGCTTGGCTAACACAGGGGTCTTGGCTAGGATCCAAGGGTTATGCCGGATCCTAGCCACATTCCCAAGTGGCACAAAGCGGCCCCTGGCTGCTCCATTCTGCTTGGATCAGCACACCTGATTTGAGCAGACTCATTGGGGCCACTGTAGCATGACTTGGGGTAAAGGGAAATGTTTCCCCTTGCCTTGGGCTGCACCACTTTTGGCCCCAAACTTGCACTGGATGCAGCACAGACTCACTGGCCTGCCTGTTTCCAGCGCAAGTTAGAACTGCGCTCTAAGTAAGTAAGTAAGTAAACCAATCAATCAGTAACAAACTAACCAGCAGAAATGTCCCTAAGCACAGGACACCCACTTTCCATACCCGTATTTGCTCATATATTTGATATGAAAATGTTACCAGTGGTAAGAAGCCTGCGTGTTGATGAGCAGCATTTTTCAGCTGCCAATTGATGTGCCCTTAAATTAGATTCAAGTTAAAATGTGGCTATCTCCTCCTCTCCTGCTGAGATGCCTGCCAACCAAGGCTGCTAGGAATCATCCAGCTATCTCTGTTGTATTTAAAGTAATTTTACACTTGAAGCATTCCAAACCATGTTTGGCACTTCCTTCTAAGTGTTACCTGTTGTAGATAGATTATGTCTGGCTAATTCAAGCTTCATGGATCACTAGCAGAATTTGATTATAACAGCATAAGCACCTAGTGCACAAAAAGGATAGTGTAATTAGGATAAACCCCACACCAAATCTAGCTTATTTCTGAACCGTCTGCTGCTAGATTCCTTTTTCTCGCAAGAACAAAATTAGGGCACAATCCTAACTTTCGCTGGAACAGGCAAGCCAGGAGGCTTGTGCTGTATCCAGCGCATGATTGTGGTCAGAAGCGGCTTAGCCAGAAGCAAGGGGAAACTCTTCCCCTTACCCTTGAGTAAGGGCTGCAGGTGCCTATGGGTCTCCTCAGACTTGCGCCACCCCCTGAGGTGGCACAAGTCCGAGGAGAGTGGAGTGGCTTGAAGTCGTTCTGTTCTCACCGAGAACGGGGGTTGGGATCTGGCATAACTGTTGGATCCCAGCCCCGCCTCCCACTACCCGCCTGCCCCTGGGGCTGCCCATCGCCCTTCCTCCCCCCGCCCAGGAATTCCTGCCTCCCTCCTCCTCCCCACCCCCACGCCTACCTCATCCGAGCTGATGCAAGGAGCTGGGGGAAGCTGGCGCAGAGGCTTCCGTCAGCCTCCACAAGCCGGCGCTTCTCAGAGCGCCAGCCTGGCTTCCTTCCAAGGAGGCGCAAACTTGCTTTACGGCATGTTTGGGACCCTCCCAGGCTGGCCCAAGGGACTTGGGCGGGCATAGGGTGCAGTTTGGATTGCGCCCTTGACTTCCTAGTGCCTAGACAAAAGATAAAAAGAAGACTTGGTAGCAACTTATTCTATAGATGTATCCACCAGCATTATATTCTCCCCCCACAGCCACAGTTCCACTGCAACTACACACACACACACACACACACACACACACACACACACTTCCTTCAATAAATTGCTCTCTTTTCCTGTCACATATTCTTGGGCAGCAGAGGAGATAGCAGGTAGGGAAGCGACAGTCTTCCTGCTAATGGTTCTCTTTGGACAGCCATCAGGAACAGCATCTCAGGGCCCAATCCTATCCAATTTTCCAGTGCCAGTGCAGCTGTGCCAATGAAACATGCACTGCATCTTGTAGTACAGCAGTAGTCATAGTGGCCTCCTTAAGGTATGGGAACATTTGTTCCCTTACCTTGTGGCTGCATTACAGCTGTACCAGTGCTGGAAAATTGGAAAGGATTGGGCCCTCAGTTGCCCCACCTTCCTCCTTTGGCATTCTGCTGCTACTTCCAGAAGCAGCAATGGAGGAGGAAGTCCTGAAGGAAATCATCCTCAGGCTTGCTCAAGCAATGAGGCAGTGGCTGGGCAGTTGGCAGGCAATGGGAGGCAGTGCTAGAGCACCAGTTTGGTACCTCAATCTCGCAGCCCCTCAAAGCTGCTGTCTGTGGCCCCTGTCTGTGTAGCCACAATACCCGGTTGCTAATGGTGGTTGCTGGCTTAGTGAGTCACACTTTGGGCAGACCGGAGAGAACATAAGTTCTGCATAATTATAGAAACTTGAGATTCCTAATGTTTAGAATAAGGGTCATTGATAAATCTATCAAAATGTGGGTCTTCCACTTCAGTCTTCACACATTCATATTGCTTTTGCTTAGCTAGAACAATAAATCTGACTGCAGGCTCTTTACTGATGGGTTTTGTTTATTCTGTGGTATGCATGACCTGCAATCAAAAGCCTTGAAAGTTAACCACCATCCTCGTAAATATTCTAGTCTATTATATAATCAGTACCTCAAATTTAGTGGATGTACACAGGTGTGGCTTTTCTTCTCTGCAAGACACTTGGTATAAGCAGCAAACAAGAAAGACGAATGGGATTATTGAGCATAATTGCATAATCTAATTGTATGGATTTTAAATGAAGCAAGTGGAGAAGTACGAGTGGAGAAGTACTCGTATATATAGTACAGGTCCAGCCTATTTATACACGGATTTTTTATACACGGATTTGACTCAACATGAATAGCCACTGCAAACAAGAAGGAATGTGCTGATCTCTGGAGAAGGGGAAAAATGCATCCCTTTAAAATAAGTTTAAAAAACTGAACAGTCCTTTAACAACAGCCTCCTTAATGTGTGTGTGTGTGTGTGTGTGTGTGTGTGTGTGAGAGAGAGAGAGAGAGAGAGAGAGAGAGAGAGAGAGAGAGAGAGAGGGCAGCTGGCTGACAATCCATCAATCCTCCTCTCTCCAGGCAACCCCTCCCTTCCCCCTGAGCATGTGAATGAAAGGTGATCACTTTGCATTGGTGAAGGGAGGGGCTGAGTAAAGCGCCTTTCTAAGCTCTTGGAGGAGGACTGATTGATGAATTGTCTTCTTATTGACTCTTATCTTACATCACAAAGGTCAGCAAGGCCGTTTTTAAATCACGGAGCAAAGAAACTTTGTTTTTTAAATTGATTAGCTATAGTGCCTTTTTTGCCATCCATGTGAGTGCTTGGAATGCAACACACGTGAATAATTAGTCTCAACCTGTACAGTACACGTCCACATGAAGCATTTCTTCACCAGAGCAACAATGAAGTACAAGCGATGCTTAAAATATCTAGAAGAAATTGAAGAAATTGAATGTTCACAGTAATCTGTTAAACAGGCACAGAGGTTTACCAAGACCTGAAAGATGTAGTCCAGAAAATTAATTATGTACTAAACACCTTTGGTGGGATGTAGAAATAAATGACTTTGTTGAACAAAACACCTTTTTGTGTATTAAGAAGTACTTTCACAATTGAGCTCAGTGAAGAGAACAGTGCACTTGATCAGAGTTCAAATTCTTGTTAAGCTTCGACATCATCACCATGATCCAGAAGCTCTTGGATTGGAGCTACTGAACCCCTTGGGCAAGTCACTAGAGTGCAGTTTCTGTTGCTACCACTGTAAAATGGGGATACTATTGAGACCTCTCTCACAGAGCTTTTGCGAAGACAACCACAACTGAAAGGAAAAAAAAAATCCTTATGAATCAGCTTACGAACAGTGTTGTAGACATGATTCATAATAATATACTGAGGTACAACATTAGATCACATTGGTTTTTCTAGTCATTTGCCAAAATCTCACACAGTGCACAGTCCATGTTATAGATTAAGTGAGGAAGACGTGGGGAAAATTGCTGTCTGAAAAATTAAGTGGAAATGCTAACCTTGTCATATTTGGCAGCCAAACAAAGGGAAAAGAAAGCTCTACATGGCTCAGCCTTTCCATGGGTTAACTGGCATTTCTAATACTTTTCACCTAGGTTGACTTGACAGCCTAATGCCTAACCTTAGCTACTGAGCGGAGACAGCCTGATGGGCCTTGGCCATACAGGGGGAAAATTTTTGATGCTTCCCACTTATGACATGATTGATTTTCTTTCAGCGGCCCTTCACTTTTGGATGTGGCGAAGGCTGCCTGGCTGAGCCCCTGCGCGCCCTGACCTCGACATATGGCCGCTGTGAGGCTGAAAACTGATGACGGCAGAAACCTAAAAAATCAATAGGCCCTGTCAGTCAGTGGGGAGGCGAACGTCTTTTAAAAACCCAATCACGACATGTACTTGCTGCATGGTGTGCATCCACTGCACACTTGAGAACATCACTGAATTTCCGATTTTTATTTAATCTGTTGTCCTCTCTCTCTCTCTCTCTCTTTAACTTCTCTGCTTATCTATTTACTCCTTCGCATTTAATACAGTCGAAGAGAACGAATCGTCTTGTTAGGCTAGAATCCTTATGATATTAACAAGTGTGGTTGGAGGGGATATCCCCTCGAAACGAAATAAAGAGCACCTTTTCACAAGTCAGCATAAACACTGACATTGTTATTGGAGACATTATCTGGAAAGAATTTAGATATAAAGGGCTTTGAGAGTCTGAAAACATATGAGCGTAAGAACGGTTTTAATTCACTCTGCAGGGGGACGAGTGTTGTTTTGGTTTTGCGTCTCAAAAACTTATGACAAACTGACAGCAGTTTTTGTTTCTTGAGCCCAGGATTTTACCCATCCTGCCTATCTTCAGACTTGCTGATATTTTTTCAAGGCAGCTGACCCCTGGAAAGCACAAAGCACTTGAATCTAGCCAGTACAAGGCAAAAATACAGTGTTTAAAAAAATAAAGAGGGGAAAGAGAGAGAGATTTTCTCCGAGGCCTAGTTTTTTATGCTGAGTTAGGAGACCTGTGCCTGAGCTGTACCACTTCAGACTACCAGTAAATGCCCCCCCCCCCAAAGCATTCCCTCTACATTTACACTAAGTGTCCAAGAAGAAAGATGCCAATCCCTGGGAATCTCTTTTATGGGAGAGTGTTATTCACATGAGCCCCCTTACAGGGAGAGGTGTCTGTTCCCAGTGAGTAAGATAGGTTTACAGCCTAAGTATTACTGAACACAATAGGCTTACTTCTGAGTAAAGTAAATAACACCGTTTTCAAACATCTCTACTTATAGTGTGATAACATGGAATAGCCCAGGCACAGGTTTTCCATCTCTGCTAAAACTGGACTTGAAACACTTGTGTTTCCCTATTTATATGGTATGCACACAATAAAGTTAAGAGGAGGCAGATAGTTTGAAGAAAAGCACACACATTTTCTGCATTCATCAAATTCTCCTGTTACCTGAAATCATTACTTGGCTGCCATTCCTTCCACTTAATCTTGGCCAGCCATTTTCTAGATTGGCAGGAGATGAAGCGAGAGGTGCCCATGCGATGCTCCTAAATGACTAATATCAATGAAGTCTACCTCTTGCCTGTGACCAACTTGGTCTTGTCATCATCTGGTCATAATTTGGGTGCTACACAAGTACAAGAACAAAGAGAGAACCGCTACTACTGAATGCAAATTATTAATTTCAACAGCTTCATAAAAGAAATCAAAAACTGCAGGCAGGGCTTTCCAGAGCAAAACCAAGTTTCAGTGGAGATCAGATGGTATTCATTTCACGAAAGCGGCATCTTCTACCCTTGGAGTTTATCTAGCATCAAAGGGAATGTCTAGCAATCTAAATAATAGATTTATTACCAAGTCATATTAAAAAAAAAAAAATCAAAACAGACCTCAAATTTTTAAAAAACGGAGCCACTAAACTACTCCTGGTCTTGATTCTTCAAGCTCAGACCAATTAAAGGTTTCTTTACTACTGCAAGCTCGACAAGCCCACAATTTCATCCTGTTGCAGTGGGTGTGGGTGTGCTTTAATGTAATATTAATGAGCCAGGATGCAGGGTCATAAAAAGTGATAGGTTTTTGCGATGGTAAATTATAAATCGGTATTGATTTTTCCCGGCACTAATGCAGCCAGCTTATTGTAAGACACCACAGGCAAAGTGCACTTTATCAGATTAGGCTGGAGCCTCGTATCAAATATACATGAGAAAAAGGATGCATTTGTGAGTTAGACTCGACTTTTTCTTTAATAAAAAGAATGCATTTTTTCTAAAGACAAAAAAAGTACAGGAATACTGAGAGGTTCTCAATAATATTTCTCAAGGATTCCAAACACCAGTAAGTGGGATTCACATATTTTTCAGTGAAGAACAATGAAACAAGAAACCCTTCCTTGATGTATAGAACCGATGCTATATCAGACATGAGCACACAACACACACATGCACAAAAAATACAAATGTACAGAAATATATATGGCCTATGCAGAAATTGACAGTTATGTAATAATTGATATACATGCCTCAGCTACTGCAGTCCAGCACACAATGGGATTTAAGCACCCTAACCATGTTCAGGATCATAGTCCCCCACTGCATGTACACATGTTGGTGCAAATGCATGAATACTCAAGTCATAAATGATTACAAGCAGCAAGCATAACAATGTTCCTGATATTATGGGTACTGGCAAAAAAAATGCTGAAAAAGGACGCAAAAACATCTGCAATCTCGTGAGCAGGCCGCCGAAATGAATAGGAGATGGTGTATACATTCACATATATGTAACACCTTGGTAATTTCAGTGCAGCTGGTGTTGGAGATGAGCCTATATGACTTGATACAATAGCAACAATATCTGCAGCCCTATATATGGAGCAGAGCATCACCAGTATTTTGGGCACAGTTCTAACACAAAAGAAATCCGCCAACGCCCCAAAACTCTTTACAATTTACAGCTGAACTGAACCAAGAGAAAACATGGGGTTACAGTCAGCGCTGTATGAAACACAAACAACAGACAATACAGCCCAAGAGGTGGTTGCTGTCTGTGTAAAGGCAAGGTCAGGTTTTCTTGCTGGCCTCCCTACAAGCTACACTACTTTTATAAAATCCATTAAACTTCTCAACTTACTGAAACTCTGTGCTGCTGGAAGGCACTAGTTACATGCAATGCTTTCGCTACATTGACAGTACAATCAGGTATGGCTGCAATTATTGTGTAAAGTTGATAACCAAAGAGCTACAAACGCTATGCAGGCTCTGACCTGCAAAACAGGCGCCTGAGAGATAGGGAAGGATTTCATCTACTTTACATTCTACCAGCAAGTTCTGATCAATCAATCAATCAACAATAGGGTAGAGCAGGTCATATGAGAAGGGCTCTCTTGCTGGCTCTCTCATGCACACACCCCCATACAATTGTTGATGTCAGGCTCATTGCTGTTCCATTCCACTGACCATCCTCACCTCTGGGTTACCTCACTGTTGCCTTGCTTCCAACTCAACAAAATCATCTGTGCTTTGCTCCCAAGTCCATTCCCCATGATTTTGCAAGGAGTGGGCTCTGACAACAGACTGTGCTCATCTTCTGCCCAGTAATCCAGGTCACACTGTGTTACTCTCTATTAATAATCATTATAACAGTGGTTTTCACCCATGTTAACAGCTGCAGCAGGGAACAAAAACAATGCAAGCTGGCCAATTCATACAACACTTTTTTTTTCTCCAGCAATGAGAAACTTCTTTATTTATTGTAAAAAGCTAGTATTGAAGTCCAAGTGAAATTCTGTCCTATGAAGGACTGACTTACATGAAGAAGACTCAGGTCCTGCCCAAGATGAACCAGTGTCGACATTTACCACCTCCCCTTCCACCTTAGCATGCATGTGCCTAAATCCCAGCCCTTCACCAACACTTCCATCAGTGCCCATCCCATCGCTTCTTTAAAGCAGGGTGCAGAAGAGGGAGCCCTCTTTTGTCCTGTTTTGAAGAAGCAGCTCTGCAGGTACTGACAGTGGAGAAGGTTTCAATTGCTCTTCTGGAAGTAAAGTGATCAGGACTAGGACTGCAGTGACCACCTACTTCCTCCTCCAGCCCTGTCACCATGAGTCTTCACTTACAGCACCAGTGCTGGAGGAGGAGGAGGGTCCCCATCACCCCTATCCTTTTCTCATTTGAAATCCTGAAAACAAAGTGAAAAACAAGAGAACTGGAGTGGCGGCAGGGTGAAGCAGTCAAGTGGGGGACACCCCCACCAGTTTGATGCCTTCCCCAGCCTCTTGCTTGAAGCAGCCACCTCGTGTTGTCTTATGGGTATGCCAGCTCTGGCTGGACTCTTTGGACACTACGGAATGATAAGCCTGGTATTTGGGTTTTTTTTTTAATGGTTGTTATTTTTTTGCCATTTTTGTGTGTGTTATTTTTTTTGCCATAAGATGGATCTAATTAAAGAGCAATAGCCAAGTACACAATAGAAATCCCTCCAAGCATACATGCACAAACCCACGTCTTTGACGTGCAATCATGAAATGTTATTATGTTACCTATTTCCACAGATACACCAATGATCCCTACAGAAAGACAGCAAAGACGTGTAGTGATGCTCTTATTTCACCCCTGCCTTTTCCCTAATGTTCTGTTTTGCCCAGCTTATTTGCCACACAATCAAAGCAAACACAGACTGAACAGCCCTCTTGATGTACTTTTGTTACATAAACTCTGTATAGGCTTCAACTTCTTCTCACCTAAAAAGCATTCAGAAGAGACCAAAGACTCAAAGTGGGCATTATTTGGAATATCAACTTTCATTTTCATGTGCTGCCCTTTTAGTTTTTTTATGGGGATTATTTCCTCATTGAAACACTTCAGCAAGATAGATAATTTACAAAGGAAATTAAAGTGGGGGAAAGAACAACAACTTAGATGTTCTAAGTGAGAGCAAACAACTTTGGTCCATAGATTTCCACCTCCTCTGAGACAATAAGGAAGCATGCATCAGAACATGTGCATTTCCCCTCTGCTCTTTGTTCAGCCCCCACTCTTGCTTTGTGAAGAATGCTAACAACATCCATATTTCGAAACACTTTGCTGGTCCTCCCTAATGACTACTGGCACTTCTACAGTAAACAATCTGCCGATTCCCTAGTAGCTCATGGGGAAAGTTGTTTCATGCTATGCCTGCAGTGGTGATGTTGTAGGACCAGCCATTCTCTGCCAACAGGCTTTTCATTTCTTCCATTCCTCTGCCACAATGGCAAAAACAGTTCTCCTTCAAACTGACTTTTTTTTTAACAGAAAGAGAAAACCATGTGTTTATTGACAGTTCATTAACAAAACAGCAAAGGCCCACAAGCTGTTTACTAAAGAATGTAGTCGAGTGAAGAAGTGTGAATATAAATAACTAACAAAGGAGGGATGTGTAAAAGACTCTCAGGGCACATCTTGCCACGGAATCTGATGTTGGCTTGTTTCACCAAACTAGGCAATTTGTTCAAAATGATCTACCCTTCTTAAAGTTGTAGTCCTATTCAGACCAATGGGCCAGAAAATCCCACTGATTTAAGTTGGACTGAAATCCTATACATCTGTGGGTGGGATAGTAGCCTACACTTTTGATTTTTACCATTTGATAAAACAAAAACAGTAGAAATGCAGGAATTTTGACTCTCAGATATTTTTCCCTTGTGAGATACATATGAAGGTACACCCAGTAATTATTAAGAATACTTTTAAGAGGACAATTGTGAGCACATTGTATTAACAGAATCTCACCAAATTCAATTTTTGTTTACAGGGTACACTGCATGGATTCCCCAGAACTGTTTGATCTGCCACTCAAACATATTTTCTAAACCATGTACACATGTTAACCTTAATTAAAACCTTGATCAGCCAAAGTACAAGAGAGAGTTTCCACAGTACGATAAATCACTAAGCACTGTGTCTCTGATTTCTATTAATATGATTAACAGCTCAATCCTAGCCTGCACTGGGTGCATGGCAAGTATCCACCACAGTTTAGAAGGTAGCTGGAGTTTTCCTTGGGGTAAGGGGACACTTTCCCCCTTACCCCAAGAAACAGCCCAGTCTGTCCTATGGGACTACTCAGATCTTCGCCAGCTGTACTGGATTCCAACACTGGTTGGAAGGAGGACAGAAGATGGTGGAGGAGGCTTCTACCAATCCAACCTCCCCTGGGCCTGATCCTCTCCCCATTCTGCCCTCTGGTATATAAATACTGTAATAAATATACAAATATAAAGCTCCAGAGTTTCCTCACAATGAGTTGCTTTGCTCCAAGAAAGAGTACAAAATGTATGTGGAAGAAAATGCACCATTGCATGAAGACCATCTGGTCTGGAAGCAGGAAGTGATTTTCATACTAACATTTAAGGGGCTTGGGCTGCCATTATACATTTTGAAATTCTTGTTAGATGGCTACAGATGGGGATGAATTAACCAAAACTATAGAGAAGTTCTTTAAAAAAAAAATGCCAAAAATTAGGCAATATACCTTTAAAAAAAGATTTGGATTCATTTAAATGTATATAAGGGTGATGATGTCAACCCCCCCCCCCCAACTTACATAAGATAGTCTCCTTAAGCCTCAGTGACACCACTGGAACAATTCAAGTTCAAAGCTAAGCAGATGTTAACCCGTGTGTGGCTTCTGCTCAGCCATGAAGCTCATTTGGTAATCTTGGACTAGACTCTACCTCTCAGCCTAACTCAGAGGTTCTCAAATTGGGGTCTTGCGAGCGACACCCAAGCTTTTGACCCTAACTTTGACTCTTTAAGGGGAAGGGAGGCAGGAATGCAGCTATGCTATTGGAAGTGGGTTGCAACTGTTATTTTTACATTCTCCAAAGGCCTTGGGAAGCCCCGAGGAGCACCCCCAGCAAGCTACTGTAGTTTCTTGTAAGTAAAAGACAGCCCCTCCCCCCATCAGCGGCGTGATCCTGGGGATTGTGTCGCTGCATTCCCTCCCCCCAACACTTTGGGAATTTTACTCCCCCACAAGGAGAACCCATGGCCTAACCTATTTTACCAGGTTGTTCTGAGGATAAAATGGACCATCAGTGGAAGAAAGATGAAGTACAAATGAATTTGTCCACTGTTGGCTCAAATGCTTCATAATTTTATTTAAGTCCACAAACAAAAGTACTTCTATTTGCTCCAAGAAAAGTGGACTTGAAAACAAAACCATTTTGCCATTGGTCATTCTATGTTAATGTGACACCAGAGGCTTGCTTATGCTGTAGCAAACAATGACAGAAAGTTTAGCTATCTTTGTGCACTGCAACCAAAAGAAACAAAGTTTTAAATACCAACTAATTAGATAAAGTCTAATAAAGGCAGAAAAGAAATTAAGAAACTTTTTTTCCCAGAGCATTCTAATACTGCATTTACCAATTCCAATGCTTTAAAAAAAACAAAACCTCCCGTTAATATTCTTACTCAAATTAAGTCACTAGCTTCTGTGGGACCACCTATGGTTAGGCCCCTTAATGGGCTACATAATCCCGTACCTAAACTCAAGACACCATCAGATGCTCTCCTATACAATCAGTGCACACATCCAAATGTTTATTTTCAACTTATTTTTTTTATGAATTTACAAAATATAAAATAAAATCACGAGTGAGCTTTTTTTAAAAAGAAGAAAACTATGCTAATTTCACTTTATTAGCAACACTAACATCCTCATTTACATTTTTCATAAAATCACACCATGAATTTTCACTGCTTTAGGGATACAAATAATAAGCAAATACATAAATTAGTATATTTTAATTAAATGTTATCCCATGAAAGAATATTGTAAGCTAATACAGAAGGAGAGGAAACACAGCCAGTGCTATAAACCCTGTGTGATATTAAAATACTGTATTATAACTCATTAAAACCTAATTTAAAAAACAAAACATTTCACCCAGTATTAAAAAACTGTGTACTTCTATATTCTATTACTAGGTGTGTTGGTATGCCTTATTGATTGTGATACAACATATGATATTAAGCAACTTATTGAAACATCTGTGGATCTCCAGTGACAGCCAGTGCGACTGAGATGCTTGTACTTTACACTTGGGTTCAAGAGATGTCCATTCAAATTTGAGCATACCTTGAAATCCTAAAGTAAGTTATCACTCAGCCTTCCTTTACCATTTGTAAAAGCAGAATAGTAGTGACTTGCCCTGCAAGGTTACTGTAAAGTTGCTCAAGTCTAACCATCTAACTAATGGTAGATATTAAGGCAAAAACCAAAAAACATGCAGCAGTTTAAACACACATTTGCTGCATTCCATATGTAGCATTTGCATACATTCAAGAGTATGTGTTCAGACTATTTCCACCACAGCTACTCATCTCCAAACTTAAGCTGCAGTGGCACAGCCAGGCTGCATGGCCTCCACTGTATCCAACACAGCTTCAGAACAGGCTGGCGGTCTCCTCGGAGTAAAGGGACCATAGTCCAAGTAACACCCCAGCCTGCCCTATGGGGCTACTTGTATCTGCGTCTACTAAATAGCAGGTGCAAGTCCAAGCAGCCCTGTGTAAATCAGCAGGCCCAGGAGAGGGCTTAGGATATGGTAGTGGCCTGCTCTGTTGATCTCGCCCCCCTTCCCAGGCCTGATCTGCCTCCTGCCCTCCCCCCACCTCGAAATGACCTTCCATTCCATCCTCCCACCCGGCACTCCACTCATCTCCTGATCCTTTGGAGGCAGCATTGGTGGGATGGTGCAGGCCTCCCACTTACTTGCCAGGTGTTGCAGCATGCCTTACAGCATGCTTGTGACACCCTCCACTGGCACAGTGGCCACTGCACCAGTAGAGTGCCAGCTATGGATTGTGCTCTCAATGTCTGTCTTCATTTTTCCAGGCGTCTCAACAACAACAACAACAACAACAGTATTTATATACCGCTTTTCAACAAAAAGTTCACAAAGCGGTTTACAAAGAGAAAATCAAATATCTAATGGCTCCCTGTCCCAAAAGGGCTCACAATCTAAAAAGATGCAAAAGAATACCAGCAGACAGCCACTAGAACAGACAGTGCTGGGGTGAGGTGGGCCAGTTACTCTCCCCCTGCTAAATAAAAGAGGAGCACCCACTTGAAAAAGTGCCTCTTACCCAGTTAGCAGGGTAACTTACCCAGTTAGCAGGGTAACTCTCAGTCCTTTCCACGTTTGTTACATGGATTTGTTATATGGAAAAGCATCAGTATTATAAATATCTTGTTCTATTTATTCATCTAAATGAAGCCCTTTGTTTCATGAGGTGCTTGTAATAAAGTTTTCTATTTGGGGAGGGGGGGTCAGGTGGAGAGCCTACTACATGACAATTTGATGCAAATGGACAGCCGTATTAAGATGCGGATAGCAATCTAGGAGAATAAATTGGCTATCTGCACTGCACTGCTATCTGTGGCTGCAGCCACAGTGCAGCCTTGAGGAAAGGGAACAAACATTCCTTTACCTGGAGGAGGCCTCCATGATTGCCCCCCAACTGTGGGATGTAGTGCACACTCCATTGGCACAGCTGCACTGGTGCTGGAAAATTAGATAGGATTTGACCGTCACATGACTCAGAATGAACTATCAGAGTAACATCCTTCACACAAGCCCAAATTCTCATAGGTGCAACCACAGAGCAAGGAGCACTCAGGCTCCTCAAAGTGCTTGTAATAAGAGCCTTTATGTACCGAATCAAGTGGTCTCTTCATGATATTATCGTAGATTATAAAAGCACATTGGGGAGGAGGCAGCCTCTTAAGCATGCAAACCCCAAACCAAGCACTGTAAAAAGGCATGTTCTACACCAGGGCAGAAGGGCCACATCATCTCTCTGACACTGTTTCGGGACTGGGGAAAAACAGAATTAATTTACACTTCAAATTTGAATAAATTTACATAAACGATTATATTAGAGATGGAACTTATATAAATGAATGAAGGTCTTGAAATAGCTCAAGGCCTATAAGGCCTTGCACAAAGCACAAAGCCTTTGCACAAAGCCTTTCCTTTGCTGCCATTGTTGCATCACAGACGTGAAACAGCAAGCAGTGGAGGGAGCCTTCATCCCACAGCTCACGTGAGAGAGCAAATAGTCACCCTCACACTGAGAGCATTGCATTGGGCCAGCATGGGCTCCAGCAAGTCTTCTGACGGCCAGAGACACATTGAAGACTGGGAACTCCCTGCAGGCCGGATTGGGAGTCCCCGAGGGCTGCAAGTGGCCCCCGGGCTGGGGTTTGAGCACCTCTGTTCTAGACTGAGGAGAAAGAGATACTTTTTAAAAATACTACTTCCACCCTTGAATATAACATGTTTTCACAAAGTGTGATCGCCATCTTCTAAAGCAGGAGTCTCCAAACCCCAGCCCGGGGGCCAGATGCGGCCCACGGCAAGCCTCAATTTGACCCGTGGCCAGTCTCTTGTCCCCTGAAAGCCTCTGGCCCACTTGGCCAAACATAACTGGAACTGTGCTCTGGTTGCGTCTGGAGGGTGTTCTAAGGGCCAGAGAGTTTGAAGGAATGAACCCATTCATTCATTTCTTCACTCATCTAAGTTCCATCTCTAATTTATTTATATAAATTTTATATTTAAATTTTTTTTCCAGCCCCCAACACCGTGCCAGATATTTGATGCAGCCCTCTGGCCAAAAAGTTTGGAGACCCCCGTTCTAAAGAAAGAAAATTCTATTCAGCTTGTTCTGTGCATATATTTTTTAATCATCCTACCTACTTAGTCCCACAGTACAGTAAGAAGAAGACTACTTGTTAGCCATATTGGCCATTTCTGAACAAAGTGATTTTGCGCTGTATGCCTCAATATTGGAGCAGAGCACTGTGCATAAATAAGACAAACACTCGACTTGGCAGTTGCACTGAAAAGCTTTGTCTCCTACTTGGTCGTCTTTCATGGAACGCTGGGAGAGAGAAAAAAAAGAACCAGAGGCAATATGAGAAATCATTTTTGTGTACATAAGCTGCATGTTTTTCCAAAAGGTACATTCATTTATCAGCCTTTCTGAATGCATAATTGACTGTATACTCTGGTCCAAAAACTATTCCACAGTACGATCTAAACTACACTGAGGCCATAGCTTAGGGCTGGAGGTATCCATTTCTAACATTGGCAGAATGCTCTCTAGAGTGTTATTGATTGCATAGTGATGGGAAGCTCTGGGACAAAGCTTAACTAATTAAACAATGAACTGGAAGACTACCATCTTCTATATTGTCTGAAGGTACTTTTAAGTATCAGATGAATGCAAAAACAAGGAAGGGGATGTGTCATATAATCACATGCAACAGACTAGGTTTGATGGGCAGGAATTGCAATTCCCTACCAGGATAAACATTTTGAAGCATCACAATGTGTGGTTCACCATCCAAGACACGTTCTAGCATCTTCAGATTGATCCACTAAATGTAAGGAAAGGAAAAATCAGAATGTGCACAACAGGTATCAAAAGAGAAATATCCTGAAGCTTATGAGAAAATGTTTCTTACACTCTCTTTATGAAATACTTCTTACTTTTTGTGAGAGAATTCTTATCTTTCTGATACTATAAGCTGGTTGTTTGAATGAGCCTAGGGTTTCATTAACAGAACCAACCATGTTTCTTTTTAATTGTGACTTGCTCGGTTTGGCACTCTATGATAATTGTTATTTGTGCTGCTTAACAGCTAAAACCACAAATGTTCCAAAAGAATTCCAGTTGTCTGGCACTCTGAAGAGTCCAGCATCAAAATTGTCTTGGAGCGCTCCTGTTTGGGAACAGACTCCCAACCTCACCAGACCCTGAGCAGATGCAGTCACACTCGTTAGTCAAAAGCTTCACCAAGAAAGGCTATGGAAGCTGTTCAGGGACAAACCAAATGGCATGATGGTAATGTAATTAGTGACCACACTGTATAGTGATGGGGATGCTAGATCTGGGGACCATCAAGGGTGGGATAGCACCTCCTGATAGTTCAGCATATTGGGTAATTTGGTACCACCTAGGTTGCGAAGGTGCTGGACTACCGGAGCTTTACTGTATTTTCGTTTAAGTCAACAGCTCCACTGTTTGGTCAGTGATCCTAAATAAGTCCAAATCCAGGTGCTCCACACTATTGTGATATCCCCTAAATGATGACAACACACCCACGGTAAATGATTGGTCTCAAAGAAGGTCCATTTTCTCAATTTTTTAACACAACTGTCCATTAAGGATTCTTGGCAGGATTCAAACCAATGAATATTGCTGCTCCATCTTGCTCATGGGAGGGCCTTCTAAACCCCCTTCAAAGCAGACTACCCAGCCCCCCCAAAAGCTTTGTCCATATATTGAGGGCTCCTCTCAAATGGTACCCCATAAGTACACCATAAGGAAGGGCTAACTATTGGAAAGACTTGCTGTTCCTACCTCTGTGGTGCAAGTGGAAGTGCCTGCTGTTTGTGCATGGAGGGGATGGGATCTTACCTTTTAGTGTTTCACTTACAGGGACAAGATATTAGGAAAATATTTTTCCTTCTAGGCTCTCCTTGCGCAACATCTCAGTATTAAAATAATATAAAAGTACTAAACAAAGTCAAGCAAAAATGCAGTTTAATGAAAGCGAACTAGAAAAAAAGCCCTTAAGATGCCAAATATTGAAGAAAAAGTATCCATAATAAAACATGAATTGACTGCAGGGATCACTTATCATCTTGAAGATTAAGAGATCTGTCCACCAGATGCTGCATTTTGCTGAGTCTCATTGACTCCTTCCGAGATTACAGCATGTTTATCACTGCATGAAGAGGTGACTGGCAGGACCACAAAACCGAAACAGACCCAGTTCTAGCAAAAGGATAGCTGAGGGAGTCACCCAATGAAGTCATCCTACCATTTCTGGAACATTCTAGTTCTCTGTCCAAGAGCCAACTGCCCTTTCAGTGAGGACAGGGAAAATGTGGAGGATACTTTGGGTTGGCTCTCTTTAAAGAAAAATAATGACCAGTAAAGCACTATCTTCTAGCCTGAGAAAAGGTGATATAGAAATCTAAATAAATAAATAAATCTTCAGTGCTTCTTCGGTGACTACATTTTCTCTGGAATATAGCTCAGAGTAGTGCTGCACCCAGCGTTCCATCTGCTGCGCCCGATCCTGGATGACCTCGCCTGTGGCAGACTTCAGAGGGGCAATTTTCTTCTGTGTTGGACCTAGGGCCTGCTTGATACCGTCATACATCCCCTTGATGTTGCCAGTGTCAGCTGCTATCTGTATCTCGGAACAGAGCTGGAGCCAGTAGTCGTTAGCACATCTCCTGGCAGTCTGCTGGACTTTGCTGCGAGCAGTTCGGAGGACCTGCAGGTTGCGCTCACTGGGACAGGCCTTGTATGCTGCTTGAGCTCTCCTCTTTTCCTCAATGACTGGTGTCAACTCCTCAGAGTGGGCTTCAAACCAGTCTGCCGCCTTGTTGGTCTTTTTGCCGAATATGGACAAGGCGATGTTGTAAACGGTATTCTTGAAATGTTCCCATCTGTTGGATGCGTTTCCGTCGGCCGGGCCTGGAAGAGATTCCTCAAGCGCTTGTGCAAATTCCTCCACTTTTCTCTGATCCCGGGTCTTGCTGGTATCAATGCGAGGTCTTCCTTCCTTTTTCGTGTGATACAGTTGCTTTGTTTGCAGTTTCACTCTGCTGCACACCAGGGAGTGGTCAGTGTCGCAGGCAGCACCATGATAACTGCGTGTGATCTTGATGCTGGGAAGGCTGGAGCGTCTGGTGAGGATCAGGTCGAGCTGGTGCCAGTGCTTTGATCTTGGATGTCTCCAAGAGACTCTATGTTGGGGCTTTGTGTTGAAGAACGTGTTGCTGACACAGAGACCGTGATGACAGCAAAACTCTAGCAGGCGTTGGCCATTTTCGTTCATCCTCCCAGTGCCAAACTGACCCAAGCAAGTGGGCCATGAACTGTTATCAGCACCAACTCTAGCATTGAAATCGCCGAGGATGAACAATGGCTCTTTTACAGGGATTTTCTTGACAGTGGTGGCCAGGTCATCATAGAATTTGTCTTTGGCTTCTGCTGGAGACGACAGAGTCGGTGCATAAGCACTGATGAGAGTGATAGGTCCTGCTGATGACTGGAGCTGCAGGGACAAAATTCTTTCACTTCCCACAGTAGGTGGGATGATGGATTTCAGCAGGGTATTTCTGACCGCAAAGCCAACGCCATGTTCCCTGGTTTCGTTTGGTGGTTTTCCCTGCCAGAAAAATGAGAAATTTCTCTCCTTGACAGATCCGGAATCTGGCAGCCTAGTCTCTTGAAGGGCGACGATGTCCATCTGCAGTCTGCTCAGCTCCATGTCGATGACAGCTGTTTTGCGTGCGTCGTCTATTTCTTGCAGGTCATCAGAGAAGCCAGGTGTCATTGTCCTAACGTTCCAGGTGCCCAGCTTTAGGGCAGTAGTTTTCTGTTTTCTGTTGTATGGTGCAGAGCTGTCGATCCGCTTGTCGGTTTTCACCCTAAACCCCACGCACCCCATGAGGTTAACGGACCGTGGCGAGGCAACACCTTACTGGCTGGGGACTGCCCAGCTTAAGGCGGGCGGTAGCTGCCCAATGAGATGCAATGATCTCTCCCACCGTCGGAAGCAGCCCCTGGCGTCATGCTCTACGCCAATCGAGCAAAGACTTATAACCGGTAAACTGCTGCTTCCCGTGTTGTGCCGACGCCGTATGGCGAAGTTGGAGTGTCCTCTCCAGTGCGCGAAGCCTGGGTAAAGAAGGTATGGAGGATAGGCTGTTACCCATGCAGCAAATCCCCCCTCTCCACGTCGCTGGAATGGTCCAATGGAAAGGCAGAAGCCAATACGGTTGGTTCCAGCGGCGTCGCAGGAGTTGCCAGAACGTGACTGTGTTCAGCCATGAACTGCCTAAGGGACTCCGGCTCCTGATTTTGCCTCGAGGTTGACAACATTGAGTGCCTGCCTGTGCTGGAAGAGCTTGACAGTGAACCAACCCTAGAAGAACTTCACGTGGCCCTGGACTCCCTTGCCTTTGGCAAGGCACCTGGAAAAGACAGCATCCCTGCTGAAGTCCTAAAATGCTGCAAAGAGATCATCGTCACTGAGCTGCATGAAATCCTCTGTCTCTGCTGGAGAGAAGGTGGAGTACCTCAAGACATGAGGGATGCAAACATCATCACGCTGTACAAGAACAAAGGTGACAGGGGTGACTGCAACAACTACCGCGGCATCTCTCTCCTTAGCGTTGTAGGAAAGCTGTTTGCCCGAGTTGTACTAAAGAGGCTCCAGGTACTTGCAGAGAGCGTCTATCCAGAATCACAGTGTGGATTCCGAGCCAACAGGTCCACCACTGATATGGTATTCTCCCTTAGACAACTGCAGGAGAAATGCAGGGAACAACGACAGCCACTCTTTATAGCCTTCATAGATCTCACAAAGGCTTTCGACCTGGTCAGCAGAGACGGCCTCTTCAAGATTCTCCCCAAGATTGGATGTCCACCCAGGCTCCTCAGCATCATCAGATCTTTCCACAAGGACATGAAGGGCACTGTTGTCTTCGATGGCTTCACATCAGACCCTTTTGACATCCGAAGCGGAGTGAAGCAGGGCTGTGTTCTTGCACCAACCTTGTTTGGGATTTTCTTCGCTGTCCTGCTGAAGCAGGCCTTTGGAACTGCAACAGAAGGCATCTATCTCCGGACCAGATCAGACGGAAAGCTCTTCAACCTCTCCAGACTAAGAGCAAAATCCAAAGTCCAGCTGAAATGTCTGCGTGACTTCCTCTTTGCCGACGATGCAGCTGTCACTACCCACTCTGCCAAAGATCTCCAGCAGCTCATGGATCGTTTTAGCAAGGCCTGCCAAGATTTTGGACTGACAATCAGCCTGAAGAAAACACAGGTCATGGTTCAGGATGTGGACTCACCTCCCTGCATTACAATCTCTGAGCATGAACTGGAGGTTGTCCATGACTTTGTGTACCTTGGCTCAACGATCTCCGACACTCATTCTCTCGATACCGAGCTAAACAAGCGCATCGGTAAAGCAGCTACCACGTTTTCCAGACTCACAAAGAGAGTCTGGTCCAACAAGAAGCTGACGGAACATACCAAGATCCAGGTCTACAGAGCTTGCGTCCTGAGTACACTTCTGTACTGCAGCGAGTCATGGACTCTTCGCTCACAACAGGAGAGGAAACTGAGCGCTTTCCACATGCGCTGCCTCCGACGCATCCTCGGCATCACCTGGCAGGACAAAGTTCCAAACAACACAGTCCTGGAACGTGCTGGAATCCCTAGCATGTATTCACTGCTGAAACAGAGACGCCTGCGTTGGCTTGGTCATGTCGTGAGAATGGATGATGGCCGGATCCCAAAGGATCTCCTCTATGGAGAACTCGTGCAAGGAAAGCGCCCTACAGGTAGACCACAGCTGCGATACAAGGACATCTGCAAGAGGGATCTGAAGGCCTTAGGGATGGACCTCAACAAGTGGGAGACCCTGGCCTCTGAGCGGCCCGCTTGGAGGCAGGCTGTGCAGCATGGCCTTTCCCAGTTTGAAGAGACACTTTGCCAACAGTCTGAGGCTAAGAGGCAAAGAAGGAAGGCCCATAGCCAGGGAGACAGACCAGGGACAGACTGCACTTGCTCCCGGTGTGGAAGGGATTGTCACTCCCGGATTGGCCTTTTCAGCCACACTAGACGCTGTGCCAGAACCACCTTTCAGAGCGCGATACCATAGTCTTTCGAGACTGAAGGTTGCCAATACAAAAAAAAAATAAATCTTCCATAGAGTTCAGAATATATTTCAAGCTGGCTGAATTTGGGCATTCAGAAGTAACCTCATAGAGTGAAGATACTTTAAGCCACGTAACTAGCGCAACGCAATGAACTTAACTAGTCTATACCATGTTTCCCATATTGTTTGTATTGCCTGCTGTAGGAAAAGATATAGATGCACTGGACAATAATTACATACTTTAACTCAAACTATCACACATTTGTTCAGTTGTTTAGAGGAACCCTCGGGCACACAATACGCCACAGGCATAAATCGCCTTTCCCAATTTCCTCATATAATTGCTGCCATCCATTCCCAACATGATTATCCCCCATATAAACCACTTTGGAGTAGGTAGCTAATTCTGAGGTACACGTATAATATCAACTACTAGCAAGTAATTCCATCTCCCAAGGGAATCTTGGGAGTGCAAACCAGCAAGGAGAGTAGAGACATCTAACAGTACCCTCACCAAACAACAATTCCCAGAACTCCTTGGAGTATGGGAATTGTTGTTTGGGTGAGGGCACTGTTAGAGTATCCCATGGAGTATGCCATGACAATACTTGGAGTATGCCATGACAATACTTGGAGTATGCCATGACAATCACTGTAAAACTGATATCAAGTAGCTATTTAATGGATATAAGTTTGTAATACTCTATGGCAGTGTTTCTCAAACTGTGGGTCATGACCTACCCACTGGGATTTCAGGTGGGTCCAGTGTTCGGCTCTCCCACCTGGCTTTGCAACTGGTTGGCTCCCTCCCGGATGCAGTTGGAGGCCACACCTGGCCTTTGCAGGCCTCCAGAAACAGCCGGAAAGCCACTTCCAGTTTATGTCCTGGTTCGTGAAAGTGACTTCCAATTGCTTCAAGTGGAAGCCCGGATGTGGTTTGCAGCAGGGGGAAGTTTGAGAACTCCTGCTCCATGGGCACTTAATATCACGTCCAAGCATATCCTAAAGTCAGTTCAATGTTCAACAGCCTGCATCCATTATATAACACTTCAGGCACTAGCAAAGCCTAGCATTCTTGCTGCATGCAGTGAGGGCTACAAATGCCAAGTTATCTGTATGACGAGTATTGCAAAACAAATTTCTCAAAATTATCTCAGGGTGTCCATTTAATTTTTTTTTAATTCTTTCCCTTCACATCCTAAAACCTTCTATAGAAAATAATATTCCCAAAAGATAACCTTCTGAAGAACCGCAGTGTATTTTTCCCACTTTTTTTTTTTTAATAAAGCAGTCTTTCAAGACGGAGAGAAAAAAAACCAGTGGGAATTGTTTTGTTGTCAAGAAAACATATCTAGCATAAAATGCGAAGGTTGCCAAGAGATGACACTATTTGGCAGTATCTTAAAATGTTTGTCATTTTGAAAGTATTTATGCTAAGGCAAAGAAATAAACCTCCCAACATTTCAGACACTTTAGGTGATTAAGGCAAAGTCATTAAAGTTGTTGGGGTTGTTGTTGTTTTTTTAGTTTAAAATACTCCTACAAAGAAAATTCTTCCCTCTTGTACATAAACTGTGGTTCACTCCCCCCCCCCCATACACACCCTTCCTTTTGGAAAAGTGTATGCAGCTCATGAAAGCTTGGGGGGATTTATTATTTATTTGTTTCCTGATGCAATGGTTTCCTATGATGTCAGCCCCCTAAAACAGACTTTTGAATATATTTATCATTTTAATTGAAAACATTTACAAATATGCTGAACAGGAGGGAAACAAGTAAAAAAATGAACAAGTTTTAGAAGAGATAGAATGTTTCCTTTCCTTAAAGAAATGCCAACAGCCTTCGTGCCTTCCAAATTTATGCAGAATCATGCTTCCTTGATTTTGACCTTCTCTGCTTATTGAGTTTATTCTACCAATTTTGAACCATTTACAAAAGCCCATTTCCTACAAAGTAAGTTGGGATCTTTTCTCCCATTCCGCCCCCCCCCCCTATAAAGACATTGATGTGTTTTTTCTGACATGCCTCATGAGATCCGTCAATCACAGGTCTTTCTTAATGGAAACCACATGTCTGCCCAGAACTGTGTAATTACAATGCTAGGATTCTTGGCACTGCCAGGAAAGGGGGCACTGTCAACCCAATTAGAGTTTATTTATTTACATACCATTTCTGGATGAGAATTTCTGGCTTTTATGCTGATGCTGAGAAAATCCTTCTCTCTCATCAAGTAGCTGTAATTTTCTCTAGTTAGGCTTTTAAAATATGTTTTGGAGCTCTAACATTTCTTGTTTTCAGTTAGTTTGCACATAAGGAAAGTTTCCTATAAACAAAACATCTGGGAACAGCATCATGAAATTTATCGGTCTGACTTCATTTGTACTTCAGATGAATGGAAGAGATTGGTGGCGGCTGATTCTCTCAACTCAATATAGTCATTATTTCCATCTCACTATGGTGCCTCTCATTCACAGTATGCCTTATTGAAAAGAAAAAAAAAACACCAAATCAGATGGTCTTGGTCTGTTTGCATTGTCTTATGTCAAGATTGCTCTATGTACATTCTTATTAATTCAGCCACAGTCCCAGGATTCAAAGTGATGATCCAGATGTCCTTTAATACAAAGGAAACTTTTCTAACATTCCAGTCTTAATGGTGCTGCCTGTGCTGCCATACAGCATGCATAGTCAGGGAGGCAGCCGGAGGTCCCCTCGGGTAAGGGAACATTTGTTCCCTTCCCCTGTGTCAAGCCTCCGTAGCCTCTGTTGGTCTGCTCCCAGCGGTTCCCAAACTGTGGGTCTGGTCACGACCCAGTTTTGGTGGGTAGCATGGTGCAAAGCAAAGCCTCCAATGAAAATATGGGTGATGGAAAGATCAGATAACTAATTGCCTCAAGCCCTGGGGCTACTGCAAAATCAGATAGCTGCTAAGCTCCTGCAGTTTGCAAGCATGTATAAAAATAGGGAGATAAATGTTTGAGTTTCTTTTTTTCTGGTAATTATTATTACTTGTAAAGAAACAAATTCCTTCTAGATTTTTTTTAAAGTCTCATAAACCTAGATGGGTCCTGACAGAGTGTCATTTTAAAAAGTCAGTCCTGGTGCTACAAGGTTTGGGAACCACTGGTCTGCTTGGATCTGGACCAGCTCAATCGCTGACACAGATCCAAAGAGCCCTATTTCAGGCTTTCAGGCCTGGGATGGGGATAGGATCCAGCAGCAGCCTCTGCTGCCATCCCCACACCCTCCTGGGCCTGAACCACCCTTATCCCAACCCTTCCCCTGAGTAGCTTCCCCCTACATTCCCCAGCCCTCCTTCTGCCCCGTTCCACCTCCAGTCCCTCCCCCAACGGCGTGAGAGGCCTCAGCACTAGCGGCAACTACTACTGGGCTAGCTTTTGTGAAGCACTTAATGGCACTTTCACAATGGCCATCTTTGAGGCAGCACACATAAGACCAGCACTGTAGGACAGCAGGATCGGGCCATCAGTCACTTACAGCCTATGCATGACTACCCATAAGTCCCATTTTATATAGTAGGGCCCAACCCTAACACTTCTTGAATTCCAGCACCATAAGGTTCTGTGCTTCAGTCAACAACCATGACACCCCATTCTGAATGGCCTGGCCGCCACCACAAGCTACGCTGACACTATGCTGCAATAATTTTGCCTGCAAAGACAAAGGGTAAAGAAACAGGGGAGAATTAGTATTGATAATATCTGCATAGTAATAATGCAAGAGTGAACTAAGCAGATATGCTGCTTTATTATTATTTACTTGCTAATAAGGTCCTTTTTATGTTTAATATTATTAGGTTACTGTTGGGTTGGATTTTTCTTC
The DNA here is from genome assembly GCF_035046505.1 of Tiliqua scincoides. NCBI lineage: Eukaryota > Metazoa > Chordata > Lepidosauria > Squamata > Scincidae > Tiliqua > Tiliqua scincoides. The sequence goes on from NC_089822.1 coordinate 199,010,016, forward strand.
ATTTTGGATACCTCTACCCTACTGGTGTTGTTTTAAAGTTATTCTCTCTATCCCTCAAAAATAAAAGGCTGTATCTGAAGACCTTCTGTTTGAACAGGGGAAGCACTGATTTTAATTCCTCCCTGTTTGTGCTGCAAGCATATGTCATCCTGCAGCGGAGCGGTCCCCCAGTCTTCAGGAGCAAGCTTCTGGGGGGCACTGCAGGGAGATGGGGGAACTGATGAAAATCATCCACATCCAGTTATGTGTGTCAGGTTTCTTACATTTTCAGAACTTGGCATACATTGCAATGTTGGCATTTTTTTTAAAGACTTTCCAGTTGTACAATTAGCATTTGGAAGAAAACGAAAGAATCAAAAGTTTGTATTCTTTCAAGGAGAGCGCCCTGGACAGTATCTCATATGCCTCTTGCAAAGGCCAAGAATCATCTGTCTTGCAAGCAGGATCTTTTTGCAAACCTTGCACAGTGTCATGAGGAGGTTGCTTCTGACAAGCTAGCAGTAAGGTCTGGGACTCTTGTGTCTGTGTGCCAAATGCATTTCAGTGAACCAAAAGATATGACACAGAGAAGAGGTAGTAAGTGTGTGCCTTGCATGTATCACTGTAGATAGGAGGAGGAGGGGGGGAGAGAGAGCTGTCTGCCGCTGCACTCAATTGAATGAGAACATACCCTTCATTCACTCTCAGAAGCAGCATCCATTCAGTTGTCTCCTCTCACAGTCAAGGCTGAGAAGCTATTAAACCCCACATATACTGTTTCTAAATTCTCCTCGCGCAAGGAAGGCCAACGTTATGAGGATATCTCTAAACTTAACCAATGTTGGTTTCCTCACCAACAGAAGACAATCCAATGAGGCATTAGTGTTTCTCCTTCTCTGTGACCAAAATGTTAGTTACACACCAAGGGTATTCTGGCCGTAAAGACTCTTGTTTTAACCTTGCCATTCGACATATTGTACAAAATGAGGGAACAGAACAATGTAGTAGAGTTCTGGACTATATCACCTTCAGTCCACAGGCGGGGTGAGGTCATATCTACTGAACCCATACAAGTTTGACGGTTCTAAGGGTCTCCTCATAATCAAAAACGTTTTATGGTTCTAACAAACTGGGGAGGTGGCACTGTTTTGGCCAAAAACTAGGCTATATAGCTAAACATCACATTATGCACCAGGACATACTGGAGAAAGATGGTGAGATTCTACTTTCCAATTGCATCAGCCTTCCCCCAGGACAGCAGCAGGATGTGAGGAAGAAGGGGAAAATACTTGTGTGAGTTTTCTACTGCAACTACAAGAGTAGTTATGAAAACAAACCAACACTGAAAGTTCTGAGGCAACAAAGCGGATTTCTAGGCAGATTTATGGCAGAGTCTTCTTTGTAGTCCCATCCCAATGCAGTGAGCCTTTTGCCAGCGAAACAGTGCTATAAACAGCCATGCCCTCACTGAAAAAAGCAATATGTCGTCAGTCTGACATATACCTCGCTTTTCCGCTCATTGTCAGTGCAGTGATTGATGGTGTTGTTCATTAATGTGGGACGATTGTCAGCTTTTCCTGGATAAATATAAAAAGAAACAAAGAAATCCCCACCCTTTTCAAGCCAGGGTGAAATACTTCCTCTTTTCTTCTCCTGTATGTGCAATGGTACACCCTCTCCCCCACAAACATGCCATGCCATTTTTACAACAGAGACTAGGAATTAGGATGGCAGATTTACAACAACAACAAAAAACCACACTTATGTTGTATAATACTGGTTGTGGAAGAAACAGCTTCGGATTACTGGTTGTGTGTCCATCCGTCTGTCCCCACAGGATAATGAACTAAGGAGGAGCAATCGTTCAGGGGCATATCAGTAGCATGCCAGAGAGCCAAGCTTAATATGCACATTTGACTTGCATATCATTAATATACATTCATGCAAATTTTGTGCTATGTGGACAAGGTTGACGTGCTGCCATATTTTATTTAAAGATCGACATACTTATCTTCAGTTCTGGGGGAAAAAATATAGAAACTTCTTTCAACTTGATTCCTTGGTATTGAGCTTGCAGTACTCTGACACCCAGTTTTTACAACTTCTCTTTGATGCAATGAGGGCTAGAAACTTACTTTTAAAAATGAAGAGTAGGATTCTTAGGATCCAAAGAACATTCTACAGGTTATACTGTACAGTCTTTTGGGAACTGTAGCCCAAACGTTCCCCACACCAGTGATAATCCAACACAGAACTGAGAATGTTTCGATGTAGTTATTGATTCCAAAAGTAATGTTTCCAAAAGCATGTCTTTAACTTTATGGTTGTATGAATACCAAAAAGCTCAAACACTTCCAAAAAGAGTCTAAAGTCTAAGCGAGGACACCCAAGACTTTACTGACACGGATGCAAAAGGCACCTCATGACATTGGAACAAATTCTGACCGAGGAGATAGTACAGTCCACTTTTAATGGTGCATTAACTTTGCATAATTCATCTGGAAAGAAATCTTATGCTATCTGTATTCCTAACCATTATCCCACCCTCTGTGCTTCCACACCACAGGCTCAGGGCTCGGCCAGCCATGAGGCAAGTTGAAAAGTTTGCCTCAGGTAGCAGGTTGGGCCAGGCAGCAAGCTGGGGGAGGTGCCTGTACCCACCCGCCTATCTGTGGCCTGCTGGGCAGCTGGCTGTGCAAGAGAAAGATGGGGAGGGCTTACCAATGATGACATCCAGCTCCACCACCACGTCTTCTAGTGGCCAGTAATAAAAATGCTGGAACGAGCAACTACAAAAAGCACTGTTGGGGGTAAGTGGAATTCAGGGGAGGGGGGCAGTGGCAACAATGGCTTGCTGCTTCCTCCTCCAATGTCCAGCACCAATAGTACTTCTTTTACTGGCTAGTGGAAGTAATGCTAGGCATGCTGCTAGCAACCAGAAGAAGTGGTGGCATGCTGGACACTGGAGGAGGCGGCGGCAAGCTTTCCTCATCCCTCCTTGTGTACTCACTGAGTGCATGAGAAGGGGATGGGGCCTCCAGGAACACAGCAGGTGGGCCTGCACCTCCCTGGCACGCACCATCAATGATGCACACTTGGGAGGTGTGCTGTGGACGTGCACTCGCAATAAGCCGCCTGTCGACAACATGTCTTTTATGGAATTCACTACCAGAACATCTACATTCTGCCCCTTCAATAGAGTTTCCAGCGAGGCCTAAAAATATGTTTAGTCACATTAACTTTTAGGGGTGGGTAAGGCTGGAATACTCCTGGTTGTCTTTTACATAGTCTGTTTTTATTGTGCATCCACATGTTTTTAGCTTGTCGTGTATTGCTTTTTTACTTGTCATCCCCAATGTGTTTTAGAATTATTATATTACTTGCTGTTCTGGTTTTAAATGATCTAGATTTTCACTATTTTATAATTTTATGCTGTGTTTTAAGTGAAGTTTGGTAAGCTGCCGTGAGCTTTAGGAAAGGAGGGGTATAATTGTTTTAAACAAACAAACATATAGTAGAGGAAAGCATGAAATCTTTACCAAAACTCAAAACTAGCAGAGTCCAGCACAAATCACAATACTGTAAACTGCAGGTATGAATATAGAATAGTAAGATGGGTTGAAGCCAAAAACAGCAAAGATCGAGAGATGGGGAATCCTAAAAGAAGAGAAATGACAACTGGTTGGGGGGGGGGGCAAACAAGCAAGAGAATGCATAAAAATAATAAATTTAAAAAACAAATCTCTGTTTCACAGAGAAAAATGCTGGTTTTATTAGAAAATATAATTTTAAAAGGGCTCCAACTGACTTAAAAATAGATCTGACCTAAGAATATTGCTTAGCCAGGCAGAATCCATCCTTTTCTAGTAGAAGGATCTACAGTAAAGGGAAGCCAAAACCAAGAAATGATTTGCAGTATAGATACTTATGCAGACATAAGCCCCTGCTTAGCCTCAGGAATATGGAAGAAACTAGCTATGAATATTCCTGCTCTTCCCATTTACTGCCCTAAAGTGGAATGGTGATTCCGTGAACAGTTTGACTAGCTGGGGCACTGAAAACAATGGAAGTGTCCCAGCAGTTCTTAATTCTTACAGCAGTTCTCAATTCTTAATGCTTGTGGAAACACTAGCAGTTCTTAATTCCGACAGAGCATCCAAGCATACCTGCCAATTGTGCATTGCCAATCATTCCACCACCCTTTTTGCTTGTACATGCATTACTTTGCACATACCCTGCCATCACTGCTACTGCCACCACTGCCTTCTCTTCCTCACCTGCCCAACTGTTGAAAGAAGTAGCCTGGAAGGCAAGGAGAGGGAGTGCTGTGCAGAAGAGTAACCCCAGAGCACCTCTCCTCCTCTGTTCCCTCCACCGACTTCCGCTTGTTCTCACTCAACCATGCTTGAACAAAGAGGCTGAGTAGAGGATCCGAATGTGGACTGAGGTGGTTGAGTGGGTGGCAGGCTGGAAGAGAGTGGCCGGCAGACATGAGGTGAAGGGCCCCCTCAGCAGTTTGCTACCTCCTCTAGCCCACTGCTCAAAGAAGGTCCTTCCATCAAGCCACATGGCTGAACCAGTCTCATCCTAACAATTTCCTATCTAGAAAGACAAAGCTCCTGAGGCAATAATCTGAACTGTATTAAAATCAGTCTTTATCAAGCAGCACAAGTGTCCTTAGGATACCAACATTTCACTTCGACTGGTGTCTCATCAGTCATATCACAGGCATAGCATAATGATCGTTACGTTCACTGGCAGGTAGTCAGCTTAAATACAATGAAATATGTGAGGGACTGACCTGTAGGCCAGACACAGAGCTTGGCATGAGACAGGGCCCAACAGAAACACTTCTTCAGTACCTTATTTCAGTCTTTAAAACATGTGAAATAATAAACGTGCACCTGAGCTCTACAGAGTGCTTTTCCTTCATTACTGAATAAGTACAGCCTCTACATACAGATGCACACACACGGATACAGGATTGGGAGTATGGCTTCCACAGCAAAGAATTTTTTTCTAATATAGGAACTAAGGCTTCTGGTGGTCGGCATTATCACAATATATAAGGAGCTTACACACATAGCTTGCACCTGCTAGTTTCAGCAATTTTGGTGGTTTTCTAATCCTTGGACAATGCCCTTCATAGATAAGGATGAAACATTAGGAGCAACTAAACTTGAGGAATGTGGTCTCAAGACCAGTAGGAAGACTCTTGCATCTTGTGGTGTATTTTCTATGCTTGAGACTTAGCACCTCACTTTTAGCCACTGGCCAGATAGTTATCATATTGATGTACCCATTGATCCACTAGTTCCTCCCAAGATTTTCTCCAAGTACCTCAATGGAAGAAACAATTCCACATACAAAGGAATGCATAGATCAGGCTACATGGAGCTTGGCCTCCAGGGCAATTTGTGAAAGAAAAGCATGACCAAGACGAAGGGTAGTGATATATTTCACTTAGGATTATGCTGCGTTTTGTTCACAGTTAATTTAAACACACAAACAGAGCTTATTTAAAAGCGTGACTGGGGGGAAAAAACAATAAAGGAGACAAATGTTTTTTCATCTCTCAAAATCTTTTGACAGGTCTGGATCTCTCCAAGCCTTCTGCGATATTTTAAAAGTAGCCACAGCAGTATTTTGTGGCCAGGGATGTGTTCAAACAAAGAAAGGCAATCAACAGAATCAGTTCAGTGGCCGTTTTTATTGGTCTCTGCTCTCACTAAGAAATGCACGATCAAGACAACCTTCAAAGCATGTCTTGGTGGTTGCTGTTTTCACTACTTGCTCGATTATCCCCTGCACTGGCACCCTTACCTTTCTGCTTGATGTAATCTCTATAATCAGGTCATTGCTTATATTGTTAGATAAAGGGTCACTGCTCCATATATTTCCATTTTTACATTGCATCAGTGTGTAGGTAAAAAACACAAGTCAATATTACAATGTGCAATTGGGAGAAAGAAGCCCTAATCGAGAACGAGCCAGCCTTACATTTCCCAAACTTTTTGGCAGCAACAGGTTAATGACAATAATATTTTCCAGGAGGAATACATCTCTTGAACTAAACGGTAAATTATTTTGAATACCTCTGTAAAGTACAGGAAATCGAGAGCTGTAGGAAACCTGGCGAAGTGCCACCAATTGAAGATTCAATCTGACTGTAATAGAAGGTGATTATTGAGGACTAGCAGGCAGATGATGGATGGTTTCCTGTTTAAATGACAGCTCTGCTGCATATCAGCAGTCCTCCTACAGCACAAATGCACAGGTCAGGGTTTGCGGCTTCTTAATTCTTAACATTGTGGGAAATGGATTTCAGGCCTGTGACGAGGAGGATTCCGGACTGACAGGGGCATGTTTCAAGAACCCAGAAGAGGTTTTTAGTGGCCAAAAATCTAATGAAAGCCATGCTTGCAACATTCTGCAACCATTCCCCAAAAGTGGCAATAAAGAAAAATGACCCTGCAATCTTAACTTAGTCGTAACTCTGATCAACAGCTGGTGGCAGCTTTGCCCAAAGCAGCCGTTAGAGTTGCAGGTGAAGGGTGTGTTGGGGGTCGAAGGACGTGTGTGTGTGTGTGTGTGTGTGTGTGTGTGAGAGAGAGAGAGAGAGAGAGAGAGAGAGAGAGAGAGCTGATAAAGTTTCTGATGGCCCAGTTTCTTTTGCATTTTCACATTGACTGAATGTCTGAATGTTTCTGTTTTTGTTCATGCATGCTTACTGGGGACCTCCAAAACAGTTTTCTTAGAAACTTAAGCTGTTTCTTTAAGTGATAAAAAAAATTTGTAAGCAAGGGGTAAGTTAGTGAGGCTGGTCCATGAGCCTCACTTATCCGTGAGAACAATCCCTACCTTTGCTAGACAGACACAACAAAAATGAATAGCTCATGTGGCAAATTTCACTCTTATCTATCCTACACTCTTATTTACCCAAGTCTGGAGAGGGCAAGGCAAGATGGGCCCATATAATGTGCTTTTAGAGCCACTAGAAAAGCAGGGAAGTAAGAACCCTCTTTAAAAAAATATTGCTTCTCTTTGACATTACAGCTAAAACATCACGATATGGAAAAACAAAGTCAGAAGAACAAGAAAGGCTCGGCCGAATTGAGCCAAAGGCCCATCTAGTCCAGCATTCTGTTTTCCATAGTGACCCACCTACTACCTGCATTCAAAGAGGAACAAACATTGGCTAAGAGATGCCTGAGCCACTTCAGAGAGGTTAACCATACATCATGGGAACCATGGTGTAAGTCAGGATTCAAAGAGCACTATGCACGTGCGCTGATATTTCCCCAAATCCACATTGTACAGGAGGCTCCAACAGATGACACCCAATATTTCAAGTACGGTGGCTATAATATGAAGGAAAGCTTTTGGAAACCTTGGTGGAAATGTGGAACTCACAGACCCTGTGATCCAGTGTTACTAGTTAATTCATGTTATCTTCTTTTTTTTCTGGCCTTGTAAAACTTTTCATTTTCATTTTCTTTTTTTAAAATTATTCTTCAAAAAATTAGTTTCTGGTTCTGCTTTGTGGGGCCTTTCTGTTTTGTGGAGCCAATGGTGTATTATGACAATTGGCATGGCCCATGATGCAGGAAAGCAATGCATCTCCCTGCTCCAGCTGCTTGGCAATTATGTCATTGTCAAGTGCCGGCAAGGGGCCAACAGCTCCCACAACAAGAGGGCTGAGAAAGGCTGGGGGTTTTAAGACAGAAAGGGGAATAGCAGGGGGATGACCAAGACGGAATGAAGCAGGAAGGGTGGAAAGAGAAGAAACAGGTTGGACCAGAGCGTGACAAGAGGAAAGGATGGCGAGCAGAGTGGAAGGGGATGGCAAGACCATAGGCAAGAGGGTCTGGAGGAAGAGATACAGAAAGAGAAAGGGTGCTGGAGGGGACACAAGCGGAAATGGACAGAAATTTTGACAACATGAACAGTGAAATGTTAAATCCATCTGGGAAGCACAAGAAAAAAAATTCATCCTTTGACAGCAAGTTCCTTATGACAGAGACTGTCATGTTATTTAGGAAGTTCATGATATAAATAGGGCCTGGTTTGTAACTGGGGTTCCTATGATAGTGAGAAGAAAATGTTTTCCATCTTTTAATATCTTTTAATTGTAATTTTTGAATACCCAAAAGTGGCTATAATAATATTTTTAAAGGATGCCAGGGTGGGACTAATACCCTCCTGTGATTATTATGGAGACAATTTGGCAAGCCTTTCAAAAGATATTCCCAAGAAATTGTACATGATTTGGTTATACTTTTGATATAATTTTTAAAGATTTTTTCAATTTTTAAAGATTGCACGAACCAACTTCTCTTTAAAAGAGTCACTGGAATACGTCCTGAATGTCACAACGTATTAGAAATCAGCCGCCTGCTTCAAAGAGGGAAAAGTGCCGTCCAACACAGTCCAGACCTGGTTCTCTATGTCGCTATGGCTTGTCTAGCAAGCAACTGGCTCCCCACTGCCTTAAAGAATAAATTACTATTGTTGCATGCCCTGGATTCTGTCAGGACCAAGCTCTGACACAGAGCCAGAATTCCTGCAAAAAAAGGGAAGTAACAATCCTCAAGAACGGAACAGGGCATTTATCAGGCAAGTCTGGTTAAATGTCCCCAGCTAATGACACCAGCTTTCTTGAGAGCATAACAATGCTCTCTAACGGGGGGGGGGGGGGGGAGAGAAGAAACAGAGTAGCAGCAGGAGCAGTGGCAGAAGGACTATCTCTGGCCTGACCAGGACCCCACTGCTTTGGACTAATTTTCTTCTAGTACAGGGGACTTTTGCCCCAGCAAAATATAAAACCAGGATGTACCACATTCACCTATAAGCTGATCTCACAGATAAGCCAAGGGCAGGTTTTTGAGTCAAAATCATGGAATTTTCTATGATCCTCAGATAAGTCAGGGGTTAAACTTAAGAAGTGTGACTGTAGTTTTGTCTGATTTTACCTGAGGCCAGACCCTGAAAAATAACCTACCAGTAATTGTTACCTAAGAACTGTAAAATCTGTAAACTGTAATTTATTAAAAATATAGTATACATTTTTATTCTTTAACTTTTTAAATTCTAGTCTTCACAACCTTTTTGTAAACACTAACAGTTTAAGTGCACTATAAACAACTTACCAGTAGAACAGTGGTTGCCAACTTGGGGTACATGTACCCCCAGGGGTACTTGACAGGACCTTTAGGGGTGCTTGAAAAAGAATTGAATAATGGCAGAAAAAGGCAAGTAGTGCTCCAGAATGCCCTGCAGGACTAGCAAGGCAGGAAGGGAGGTAGCTAGATAGAGGTGAAAGCCCCACCAATAGCTAGCTTTTGGTGATCAATTCATGTATGAATCAGTGACTGAAAACCAGCACAGTAAAAAAGCTGAAACATAATATGGAAAGTGATCAACCACCAAGAATTTCTCAGGTCACCTCTGGTGCAAAACAGTGCAAAGGCAGAGTCTTCTGTTCTTCAAACAGATAAAAAGAGAAAACACTGTGATGAAGGTCGGGTCAAGTCTGGCTTCACACAGGTCCCAGGGACCTGTGTTGAGCCAGATTCACGGAGAGAAATTCCGCAAATTAACAGGCTCCACCTGCATGTGGATTTTGTCCTCAAAATGCTGTTTTTTTCTGTGCAGAAATATTGTGTTTTCAACAGGGCCCCTTAGATCAGTTGCAGTGCTAGAGTGACTAGTTTCAAGACTTTGAGGAAAAGCAGCAATTCTGACTTAAATCTGTGAAAGCGATACATTAATTTTAGTTGTTAGTCTTATATTCCAAATTATGGTGATCTGGTCTGGACCAGCATAGCAACCATTAGATCACCAATAGCGTTGCTTGAAGAGAGAGGAACTTTAATTGATGTGGCCGACAAATATTATTTTAAGAAAGGGAAAATCCTGCACAAGTGTGCTTTTGCTGAAGTGTTTCCTTTTATACACAAAATGCTGGTTGGCTTGTCTACTCCCTCAGGTGCCAGAGCAGTAGCCATTGGGCAAATGAAGAGCAAAAAATACATTTAACAGACGCTCTTTCAACCTTTCTTTTCTTAAGGATGATGCTGTTACATTCCTTGCTATTCCTGAAGTCTCTCCAACTGGATTTTTATGCACACAGAATTAACCCATATGCCTAAAAAGTGTCCTTCATCAGTATCTAGGGAGAATTTGTGAAAGCAAACACTGCATTTTGTAAGACAGCCTAAAATGCCCATTTAAAATATAAATACTTGTCCCTCAGACTTGCATAACCACAGCCACAGCTTCCTAAAAATAGCTTTGTGCTGGGAAATTATTCTTGGGATATATTTGTTATGTGTCTTTTTGCCTGCTTGGACTCTTTTCCTATCCTAGTTCTGTTGGTGTTTCACTTACTTGGGAAGCGGAGCACTTTTTTTCTAGCACTCTCTTCAGAACTGGATGGATGTTTCTTTATTCACCTGTCAGTGCACTGACAGAAGAGTGACTAAGGACAGAAAAATCAAGAACATTACAGCTCTCCACCTTTGTGAAATACTCCTGGGTTCTCCTACTGAAATGCCATCTTGCAAAGCAAACAAACAAAAACTTTTTTGCTTAAAAAGGGCTCCTCTGTTCTGGCTCCTCTTACTTTCGTATCGTGCTAAGACATCCATTTCTCCACTCATCCCAATTTTTTTTAGTACTATGTCTTCATTCAAGATCATTCTCATTTGTTTTCACAATTAAGAACATAAGAACAGCTCCACTGAATCAGGCTATAGGCCCATCTAGTCCAGCTTCCTGTATCTCACAGTGGCCCACCAAACGGCCCAGGGAGCACACAAGACAACAAGAGACCTGCATCCTGGTGCATCTGGCATTCTGCACCCTACATCTGGCATTCTGACAAAGCCCATTTCTAAAATCAGGAGGTTGCACATACACACCATAGCTTGTAACCTGTGATGGATTTCTCCTCCATAGATTTTTCTAATCCCCTTTTAAAGACATCTAGGCAATATGCCATCACCACATCCTGTGGCAAGGAATTCCACAGACCAACTACACGCTACGTAAAGAAATATTTTCTTTTGTCTGTCCTAAGTCTCCTAACACTCAATTTTAGTGGATGTCCCCAGTTCTAGTGTTGTGTGAGATTGTAAAGAGCATCTCTCTATCCACTCTATCCTTCCCATGCATAATTTTCTATATCTCAATCATGTCCCCCCTCAGGTGCCTCTTGTCTAGGCTGAAGAGGCCCAAACACTGTAGCCTCTCCTCATAAGGAAGATGCCCCAGCCCTGTAATCATTTTAGTCACTCTCTTTTGCTCTCACTGCCCAATCATGATCTATGCCTTGTACAGAAGACCACAAACTGAGCAATCCTATGCATAGTTGCTTCAACGTAAGTCTCATTGTGCTTTCAACCAATCTTATTCCCATGCAAGTGTGTAGAGGATTTCCACCTTAGTCTTGCTTCCAGAGGAATGTCTGTTTTTCTAGATAATCCTAGATTTTACTATGACATTAGTAACTGTATGTGACAATTGTATTAGATGCCCTGCTCAGTAAAATTAACCCATACTGTAGTTAAAAGATGATGAGTGCTCTTTGGTTCTTTGGTAAGTGGCCAAGAACACCAAGCAACATATCGCTAAAGTGAAATAGGTTTGCACTTATGCTGATGGGATAGTCGACCTGCAGGTCTAAGTTAGACCTTAGTTAGTCTAACTTAGACCTGCAGGTCTAACTAACTTTGCCTTAATAGGAGTCACAGACTTAGGCTGCAATCCTAAACACACTTACTAGAGAGTAAAATGAATTTACCTTAATTAGACTTACATCTGAGTAAACATGCTTCAAATTGCACTAGAACTCTCATAGCACTTCACAGATATCAGTCCCATACTGGCATCCTTGAAAAATGTTGCTTGTCCTTATGAGATTCATTTCAAAAAGTAACACTGAATTCATCATAGACATTGCTTTCAAAAATCTATGTGGAAGACTGCAGCCTTAATTTTTTTGAGCATTTTATTTGTTAACAGGGGATAAAAGGGGGATAACAGGACCGGGGATAAAATAAACAGAATTTTAAAAGCCTATATCCTGAATGTCTTTAATTGGAAATAAGTCCCATTGACTTTAATGGAGGTTTCCATGCTGCTGAGGATATGCACACAACTCCCTGTGTGCACACACCTGAGATATCCACAACTGAGATTCTTCCATCGTTTTGTTTTCTAGCAACAGAAAAGAGCCTGAACATGACCTGATGAAATGAAAGAACAATTTGCCATTTTTCTCCCCAGTGAAGCCAAGATCATAACTGGAAATAAAAGGGCCATCTTTGCGACCAGAATGGCATAGACTGACAGAAATTTTCCGTATGGAAAGATGTTCTTCTGCGTTGCTACATTACTAATAACGTTCAATACAGTTCAGTAATTTTTCTTACTAGATATTCAATCCACAAAGGACCTTGTGTGGTGACTCTGCTTGCAGGGATATGTACCGCTTTATGTATTTTTAAAGAGATGGGTTCCCTATTATAAGCCTCATTTATGCAGAACATTAAAAGATCTTCCAATTTGAGCTTTATTTGCTCTCTAGATGTGGATTATCTCAGAGTAGCCACTCAGACTATGATTTGCCGATTACTTGAAATTTTTCAGGGGTGGGGAAAGAGAAAGGGGAACTTCCTATGGGCGTGTTCAGCTTTGGTAATCATGCCCACTGTATACAGCATTTTTACTATCTACTGATACACTTTTGGAGGTTAATCTCTTGTAAAATTAGATTGTAAAAACGGACACAGTTCTCACATTTACATACTGATGCTTAAAGGGCTTGTGAAATGATTCAAATACTAAAGATTCCTAATGCTGAAGCTGACGCACAATTCATCTGTAAGTGATATGTAAACTATGCAAATGAGCATGGATCCTTTCCCATGGATTCTTTCTCTTTTCAATTCTTCTTTCAGAGGTTGTTACCCTCCCAATTTGATTGCCTTAGGAACACAGATTGTCTTTTCTGGATGGGGAAACTACTTTAATCCCCCTCTCCAAAGGTCAACTAATCTCCTGTCTTAAGTGCAATAGATGCAAATACACTTCTCTTGCAATGTTCCTTCTAATTCAATTCCCTTCTAAGCTTTCATGGATAAACCTAGTAATGGATCCAGTTTGGAAGGGGTCAAAAGGCTTCTGTTCCAGTAAAATTCAAATTGACATCATACACTGATAATGGTATGCACTGCTCTGCGATAAACATTTGCTGCCACACTTTCAGCGTTATCATTTCAACAGTAACAGCTATGTACTGAACAAAGGTGCTGCTTTATTATAACTTATAGCACAGCTAGCTATTGCTTTCCTGAAACAGTACAGCTCTGCAACTGTGAACACATGGAAGGCAAAAATATATTGATTTTCTCAATACCTGAACCATTGTCCTCAAATAAACTCGGCAACAAGCATTCCAACTATGCCAGTACTTCAGTTGTTTCTGTGTTGGTATATATAGAACTTGTTCCTAATATTAGGCTTCCCCTCTTTGCTTAACCACATTCAGCTTTCGTAAAATTATCCAAATTGCTGGAGAATAGGATTGCACAATTGTGATAATGTGCACTGAGCCTGGAAACTGAAAGTTTCTAATATTGGGGGGATGTGATGTGCTGCAATTCCGAGAGCAGATTTCTTTTTGTCAGGGACTCGTGTCCATCAGGAGCCCACCAAAGAGCCTGACCCCTGAACCCTACCGTACCAATGGCAGCAATAGCATGAATCAGCCCAGCACTTCCACCTATACAGCAGGGGCAACCTGTGCCTCCCTACCAGCCCTGAAGTATCGACCAACAGATAAAGAGAAGAGGTAGTTGAGCAAGCAAATATGCTCACCCCACTGACAATAAGGAAGGAGAGAGAGGCATCTTTCCCTTCCCTCACCTGGAGCTTGGGATATACTCTTCCCTCCTCTGCACCACTCCTGTTTCAAATGATCTGGAACAGTGCATGCTGAGCGTGCTGTAATTACAACATGCTCTGCTCCTGTTCATTCAAAGATGGGAGTGGCACAAAAGAGGGAAGACACTCTCCAAACTCCAGAAAAGGGAAAGGGCCCCACCCCTTTCACCAGCCCCTGCCCACTTGGTGCTTTGTGAGCCATGGGAAGGGAGAAGTACTATGGAGCCACAGGAACTTTTTTTCTTCTCTTTTTTTCCTCCAGCAGCACTGGAGGGGCAAGGGGGCTCTGCCTATTTGGTCTCAGTGAACCGGAAGATGATCTGAGTGTTGATGGGAACAGCAGGTTGGAGAGGGCAATAAACAGGCTGGCAGCTTATCAGTTCATCACCTCTCCAACTTCACCTCTCTATACAACCGTTTCATGTTGCTTCATGGCTACAGCGCATTACACTCTGGTCCTTGCACCATCACAGAATATATCTAGGGTATGCCTCTTGTGGTAATGGGGGAGGGAGAGAGGAGCTCACTGCCAGGAAAACTAAGGTCCCATCACACCATGGGGGCCAGTGCAGGGATTTGCTGCAGGAGCACCAACAACCTGGTGCCAGCACTTCCAGAAATCTTTGCTGTGGGAACAATCTGTTGGAAAGGCTTTTGGGCATCCTTCATCCCCAAAAGGATCACTTCCCATTTCCCCAGCACAGCTGTTGGGGGGAGTATGGGGTGAGGTGATGGAACATGTTTTGACAGCAAAGCTGGGGTTCAATGGCACACTCATCAGAGTTGTGAAACAGTGAAGATGCTCTATGGTTTTATGATGTCTACCACAGGGCTTCTGGAGAGCTTAAAAAAAAACCCTCCAGACTGAGTGAACGGGAAGATAAGATTCAATATGAGTGAAATAATGGACAATGGGGCAAAAATGCCAAAGATCACATACATACTTTCTGGAGCTAAACAAATTGTGGGTATCCAGGAAAGAGATCCTAGGGTGAAAACTTCAACTCAATGCACAACAGCAGTGAAAAGAGCAAATTCCTTAGGGAATATTGGTGAAGAGTCCGAAGACAAAACGCCCAGTATCATGTTGCTTTTATACAAATCCATACTCTAAAAGCATTTGGAATACTGTGTACAATTCTGTACAATGCTAGCAAAGGCCATTAACCATAACAGTGGACCTCTCAGGTTTAGAAGCTGTTCGCCTTCAAACATCATACCAGTTTACCAGGGTCAAAAGGTGGGGAAAGACTGTTAGCTTCAAATTCGGTTTGTGGGTTTCTTGGACATATCTAGCTCCAGTATTGGAAAGGGAATACTAGACAGACTTATATCAGAGTTCTTCTTATGATCTTTGAAAAAAGATGTTGAATAACTGAGGACCAAATTTTTTGTGACACTAAAACTCAGCTACTAGGCCAATTAAAATGCCAGGTTTTCAGTAGAACATACCAGTACTAACCAACTGGGTATTCATTCACTGCATAACAAAACCTTCCCAGGAATGTGCTACAATTCTTGTACATTTCACCTATTTGCCGCTGTATGGATTGTGGCTGATGGACAGCACATTAGATGAGGTGGGAGTTCTTTGACAGCGAATGTCATTCTTTAAAGGAGAGATGTCCAGAATCTGAACAATAGTGGTTGATGCTGCCAAACCTGTGGGCAAGAGTATTCTACACACATTATTTTATTTATTTATTTATTTACCATATTTCTATCCCGACTTTCTCCCTGAAGGAACCCAAGGTGACTTACAACATAGCTTAAATACAAATAAAACATAATTACAATTAACACAAAAATTAAAAACATTAAAACTATCACAATTAAAACATCTTTAAAAATCAGCGCTTATACATTATATAATAAAAAGAGTATTATCAATATATCCGCACTGAGTGATTCAAGCCAGTTCTAATTCTGCCTCAATAATCTGAACAGGATTCAAGGTTTAAGGATATAGAAGTGCATTTTTTTTTTTAAATAAATCCATCAACTTGTCCCCAAATGTGGGACATGGGCTGGCAGTACAAAAACATCATTGAAAAGTATGTTCCCTGCCCCCACCTCAAACACCTTTCCCCAACCTAAAATTATAAGAATCTACAATCTTAGACTCCTAATTATGGTATGTTTCAATTTGGTAGCAGATAAGAAGATACAAAGTCGAAAAAATATATTTACTGTTTGAAATGGAAACACTTCATAGAAGATGGAATCACAATTTTTGGAGAGTAAAGAAACAAGGCAAAAAATTGAAGGAGATGCTCTCGGCATTAGCCCAGCAGCTACTGCCACTGGACTCATGCTACTGACACTGCTTGACAGGCATTCCAGCGGATGCCCAGGCCTGAGGAGAAGGGGGCAGAGGGGGCAAAATCCCCAGAAACCAGGCCATGACTAAACAAATGATACAGTACAAAAAAAAATTCATTCAGGGTTGCATTTCCACTACAGTTTTAATCCACTTCCAATGCACTTCTGTTACTTGCTTTTTAGATCCAGTTCTTGATCCAGCCTTTCAGCAAGGCTCTTGTCAGCCTGAGCTGCACCACTCTATTCCTGGGCCTGTTTGCCTGTTCTACAGCTTCATCCTGAGCAGTTGCTGAAAGGAATACAGATGATAGCTACTAGCGAGTATAGTTCAGACCATCTTTTGAGATTCTATCTGGAAGGGCAATATACTGTACTATACTGTTTATGTGCCCTTTTCTACGCTAAGGTTCTTAAAATCTCTTTCTCTAGTTAAAAAAATTTTCAATCTGTTGTTGTTAACCATGACTCAGTGCAGTTCTTGTCGTTCTGCTTTTCTCATGAGCCCATCTATTCTGGGATTACCCAAATTTTCCCAACAAGGGTGATCAGATACAATAGAGGACAGAGTCCCTATGCCTTCAACCATTGCACAGAGGAGGGGATTTTGACAGGTGCTGTTTTTTAAACCTTTCTATGTTGAATTGCACCTGCCAAAATTCCCTCTACTATGCAATGGTTGGATGTATAGGAACCCTATCCTCCACTGTATCTGGTCACCCTGCATTAGGGGACTAGATGTGCACTGAAAGTGGATTAAAGCTGTAGTGGAAATGCAGCCCAGGACTTCCCCATGAGCACCACCATGTATCAATACAATTCAGACATAGGAAAGTGAAACTTACACCTTCAGACCAGAACTACTAGGTCCCCAGTAGTAGGTCACAGAATTCCCAGCCCCCAATAGTCAGCTCCACTCCTTCTCCTAGTTTAGAGTGTGTCTGGATTGCACACATGTCCTTGGATTAAGTCTGCACATGTTTTGGGATTGCTTAGAAGTGAAATTAACAGCATGGAGTACAAACAGAAGTCTGGAGCACAGAAGAGAAAAGAAAAAAAGAAGAAAAAGAACAGCACAGGCAAGTTTCTTTCACCTGGGCTTTGTTTCAAAATCATCACATAGTCATGAGGGAGATGGTGAAAGGGAGTCCTTGGATGCCCCTGCATTATCAGGAGAAGAAAAGGCAAACAAGGAGGAATCTGCTGACGTAGAAGAAAAGAAACGCAATAGGACTACTCAAAGTAAGGAAATGATCCCATTCTGATAAATGTTTTCATTTACTGTATTTTCAATCTTGCTCATGCCAAGTTCAAACTGTTGATTAAAATTTGTTTAAAAAAATGTAGTAACATCTGGTTTGCAGGAAAATTTAGGAGGGGGGGGCAGTCAGGTACCTTGCCCCAGGCCCAATGGCAGCTATCAGCAGCCCTTCGGATGCCAATCTGCATGCCTTCCTTCTCCAGCTTACTGATACTCTTCAGCAAGCTCTGGCAACTAGAAGATCCCTGGTGGCTAAGGCTGGCAAACGTATCAGTAACAGGACAATTTAAATGTTTTTGTTTTTTTTAGAAGTTTATGTATTTTTTAACAATTGTAGGGAATCTTGCTGTTGACCCCTAATTAGCCTCTTTGGTTATCTTTATTAGAGAACTCAGCCACCCATGTAGATAATTTCAAAACATTATTCAATGGAAAAATAAATTAAACCCCATTTCAGTCAGGAAATAGGTTTTTTGAAGTTACCCAGTAACGGGGCAATAGTTGCTTTTCTGTTATTAAAAATACTATGAATGTCTCTGAGACCACGATGTCTTCCCCAGGGGATAGTTCAGGTACTGGGAAATGTTCTAACTACCAAAAATATTTTCCCCTCAAAGAGTCATATGTAATCAACTAACAAGACTTGGTGCCCAATCCTGTGGTCGGCGTCACGGCTTCGTGCTGCCAACCACAGATGCAAACGTGCCATAAGGCACGTTCGCGGGTCTCACCGCTAGGCTCCCACCGGTGCTAGCCCAGTGCTGGCCAGTGCTGCGCTAGTGTGGGGCAGTCGCCCAGGTTCCACAGCTCGGCAGTCTCCCAGACTGCCAAGCTGCGGGACGGCAGGTGGGGCGGGGGCATGGAGGAGGCTTTCCAGGGAGGGGAGAGGCCAGTGGGGCGGGGAGGAGGCGTGCCGGGGGCAGGCGGGAGCAGGATCTGTGGAGCTGAGCTCCGCAGGATCCAGGGCACTCATGGAGGGCTGTGCACCCTACATGAGCCCATTGTCCCCTTGGACAAATGTCCCCTTCTCCCGAGGAGGCTCCCACGGTAGCGCAGGAGGCACAGGATTCGGTGGCAGCCCTTTTCAGTGCCGCTGAGCCTGGGCGCTCCGGGCAGTTCAGGATTGGGCTGCCTGTGTGAGCAAAATCTGGCCACTGAAGACATATGAATTGCACAGATAGGCTGAAGTTAGATTTCTTGCACCACAATCCATGCATGACTACTCAGAAGTAAGTTGCATTGCATTCAATGCAGCTTACTCCCAGGGAAGTATGCAACCTTATTTACTTATTTACAACATAATTCTAGATTCGGATAAGCTGGTATTGATCTGTACTTGTGTGCAAATGGTAGTTTCCTTCCACTGTAGGAATAGTGACACTGTATGATCTTGGAAGCTAAGCAGGGTCAGGCTTGGTTAGTACTTGGATGGGAGACCGACTGGGAATACCAGGTGCTGTAAGGCTTATACCATAGTCTTTCGAGACTGAAAGTTGCCAACCACAGGCCATGCCATCATATTTGCTTATAAATCGTATTTTAGTGGGTCCACAACTGCACTACTTTGGCTAAAGATACTAATAAAACACAGTGTTAAGTGAAGATGATGTCATTGGGAGTACAAACTACTGGGGATCTTCAGAGGTGCAGGAGACCAGGGGAGGTTCAAGAAGATTAAGCCACCAGCCTGATGTGGAAACCCTCATGTGGAAAGGTTTGAGACCTTGCTGACAGTGTAAGTATTCTTCCATAGCAGGGAAACAGTGGAAATCCAGGAAGTCACATCTTAACGTTGCACTTAAGGTTAAGCATACAAACTGCTATAACATAAAAACAGACTAAGGAGCAGTGCTCTGGGAAAGTAAATTAAAATAGGCGAATGAAGCTTTACAGCCAGAATTTGCCATTGCAAACCTAACCCTGTCTCATATGATCTTGGTTTCATGGTGGGTCTGGGGAGAACAAATGACAAGATTTTCATTCAGTTCATTGGTACTGGTCCTTTTCCATATCAGAAAACAAGATGGAAGGAGATGAATTGTGAAGAGCTCTAAAAGGATCTCTGGGCAAATGGCAACACAGTTGTGTGCCTCACTGTTTTTTATTTGGTCATCCAACTTCAATTTTTTTTTTTCCAACAGAACAGTGGCATAGAAGTTTAAAAATAAATAATAAGATAGATATTTATGTTTGCTTGGCTTGATTTCCGTTCAACCTAAATGCAAGTGCTTGGGATATGTCAATAAAATGTGTGTGTTATATCAAATGTTCATACAGAATTAGACCAACAACAAAGATCAATCACACATGTAAAATTAAAAATATAGGTCTCTGTGGAAGGTAATCTTCCTGTGGGAGAAATACTCAGTACCTGTACTTAGTTCAGAGTACAGAAATATTCTCCTGTACTTCCCACAGGAGAAATACTCAGTACCTGAATTTAAGCCTCTACCTATTATTTCAGTGAACATCTGTTAGAAGGAAACTTCAGATAAAGATTTACATAAACAAAACATTCATCTGGAAAAAGATTATTTCATTTAGAATGCAATCCAGCCCTTAAAGAACTTCACCTTTCTTCTCCTTGCTGTCTGTTCATACTTTTAAGAGAACGAAGGGAGGAAGGGGGGGGGGGGGACATCACAATTCAATAGTGGAAAACTTAAGACAAAATAAGATAAATTGGTTGTTTGTTGAAACTCTTAGTAGTTGAACCAGATTGCTGCACTACATTCAAGACGCTGTTATCAGTTTTACCGCACCCCGTTAAAAACAGACTACAGGATTTCTTTAAAGGAGTTATCTTTAAGAGAAAAGGAAAAGCAAGAGGTCCTTGATAGTTAAGACACTGTGCACACTAATGAAAATAATATGATAACCTTATGTCATCTGGCCCTCTAATTAAAGAAAGATGCTAAAAACAATAGCAGGAATAGCACGATAACCATTTACGTCTTTATTTGACTTAATAAGGAATTATTATTGGGGTTTTTCCTTTGCATTTGAGTTGAGAAAATTCAAAAAAAATTTAAAAATCAAGATTTAATGCACATATAAATCTGTCATATAGCAATAATAAGCCAGAAGGATTCAATTGGCTTGCTTCTTAAAAAGTCTTAAGGAATATTTGACATGTATATATGGTTGGCTGCATTCAAGTGAACTATCTCAGCGCAGAACTTTCACCCCAAGACCAAGACAGAATGCTGCTTTATAAAGGCAACGCTTAAATATTAATGTGTGTTTTGTTAAGGAAGTGAAAGGCAAATCCACTTCCTGGTACCCAGAGTATCTGATTTCTAAAATGGTCAGACACTGATTGTCACAGCTTCACCAGATGTGGGAGTGAAGCTCTTGAACGGATGCCCACGCTTGAGGCCTACTGCTGTGACAGCCGCAGAGCTTGCTGGGCTGCATCCTCTGATAGTATATTTTTGTTAGCTGGCTGCCCGGAAGCCCTCAACCGCTTGATTTGTTTTGTGATCCTGCAAGGACCTTCCTGGGCCTGATGACAGCACACAATTCAAGAGCTTGTTTGCTTTGGTGGGCTTGAGAGAAGCACATTCTTCCTTGTTACATTTCTTTCTTGGCCAGAGGAGAACCATGGCCTCACCCCAAAGCATAAAGCCTATTTTAAGTAACTTTATTGTTCTGTCTGAAACTCTTTTTTACCTTTTGTTACTAATCCACTCTTGCATCTGTTTTTATTGCTCTGTTTGTTTACTGACATTTTTAATACAAGTCTACAGTGCAGCATTTTCTCATATTCAGAGCAAATGTCAAAAAGAACATTTTCTTTATAAAGGAGCATGCCTAATACCTTGTACAGAAAGAAGACAGGCAAGTCTTTTTCTTATTTAAACCATGCATATCTTAAGATATTTTGTACATATGTGGCAATCTGTTTTCACTGATCTCACCAAATTTGTAGCTAGCTAAATCCTGTCAGGTCTTTCATTTTCCAATCCTTATTCTCACACTGACATTAACAAACTCTGCCCTTTCCACAGCTTTTAAGCCTGGCTTATTCCCTCAAGTCCACAGGAGCTAGGGTAGACAAAAACTAGTAACTAGGAATGACTGCTGCTTAATCACATATTTGACTCCCTAAACCTACTAAACTCCTTTCAGATCCTTATCTGCTGCCACAAAGATCTTATCTGTTGAAAGATCCCATCTGAGAACTTGTCACCATGGTCCAGTAGACAGAAAGTTAGAAGTCATTCTGGGAAACCTGATTCAAATCCTTCCTCTGCCAGTGACTCACTTTCTAGTCTTGGGCACTTTCTAGTCTTGGGTAAAGTCTTGGGTAAAATATATGCTCTGTGTTTACCCACAGCTGCTGCTGATACAATATACATGTTGAGCACCAAGAGCATGCTGATCACAGAGAAGGATTCTGTTGGGAGGTTTTAAAATCTATACTCCAATAACAAAACTGTGGGCAGGGACAGGGATTAAATATGTACCAAATGGTGACAGAGGATAGGCAATTTTTTTAACTCTTTAAAAAAAAGAGTATTTTATGCACCACACAAGAAACTATGGGTTCATATAGAACTTTCGTTCAGTCATTTAATAATAAATAAATAAATAAATAAATAAATAAATAAATAAATAAATAAATAAATCTCTGCAAATATTTGTCTGATGTGTCTAATAATATTTTTCCTAAGCAAAAGATTGGTGGCTGGTTGAGGCTTATATCTGCAAGGATCTCTGGGAAATATTATTTAACAGCTCCGATTGTTATTACCAGAGAAGAACAAACAAATCAGAGAAGCATTTAGATGTACAGTATGACATTTAGACAGGAAAGTTTTGAAAGCAATAATAATCATTTTTGCTTGGGGACTTGGTCACACAGGATGTTGAACACTTCAGGCTTCAGAGTGACTGCACACTTCAAGCAAAGTGCATCAGAGAAACTGCATCAGAGAAAATTTATGAAAATTAGAAGCAGGACCCCACATTCGGTGACCAGAGTACCCCAGAGTATAGGTGTTATAGTTGCAATACAGGGCTTGGAAGAAAAAACGTTCAAGATTTGCTTAACATTTTATTGTTCATTTTACTGAATGAACAAGGTTAGGGAAAGAATTGGGCTCTATGCCAAATGCATTGGTAGAAGAAATGCAAACCAGCCCTAGGTTTATGCTTTTGGATGGACAAGAGGGCAGGACAGCAATGTCCAATGAGTCCCAGAATCCCATTCGTAGGAGCTGCACTCTCAGTTTCAGGAGAGGCTCAAGAGCACAAAAGCCCAGACTTGCATGGTACTTACAGCATGCCTGACTCCCCATGTCAGCTGGTGAATATGCAACCAATAGACCAGGGGTGCTCAATAGGTGGATCGCGATCTACCGGTAGATCGCGAGGCAAAATGAGTAGATCGCGGAGTGCTGACCCCCTCTTCAGGTGCCTCTGGGAGGAAACGCCTGGAGTAAGGCCCATTGTACTCAATGGGGCTTACTCCCAGGTAAGTGTGGCTAGGATTGCAGCCTCACAGCCTAATCCTAGGCATGTCTATTCAGGAGTAAGTCCTATTATACTCAGTGGGGCTCAAGGTACACCAACATACATTGTACACATAAATGTTATATGTTATGATGGCGCGAACATTGTAAAAAAAAACTCTGGTAGATCTCCGGGCCTTGCTGGGTTTCAAAGTAGCTCTCGAGCCAAAAAAGTGTGAGCACCCCTGCAATAGACCATTGAGATCGCCCTGTCCAGAGGTTCAATGCTATGATGATCATCTACTTTGTGTTGTCTGCTCAGCTCAGACATGACTTCCTTTTGCCAAAACATTGGCAGCTTAGGTGGGGGTGGTGTGAGGACCATATACTGCAGAGCTCTTTAGCAAATTCAAATTAAACCAGTTTGCATGTAGTATGTTGAGAATAAATGAGTGTATCTGATTCCTGTAAAGAAAACCCATGTGACTCAATGCCATTCTGTTCAGGATATGATCTTGCAAGTCAGCTATAAAGGCCGTCACAGGTCTTCTCTCTCTCCAAATTTCCGCCAATGCCAAATTAATGGGACAAAAGGTGGCTGTGAAGTCTTTGCTTTTGCTAATTATCCCCAAGTGTAGGCCAAAGGCAGGAACCAGTCCTAATATCTCTTTAGGTCAAGACAGAAACAATTTCAGACTGCGATTCCAAAGTCAAGCCTTAATTCACTTACAATGGCACAAATGAGAGGAGAATCAGACACACATGTTCTCAATTTGCATAATGACTTGATATAGAATTGCAGTTCTTTAGATTAAATCTCTTACATTTAAATCCATAAAAAATATAGGCAATCCTTCCAAAGACAGGCATCCCCCCCCCCCAAAAAAAACCTGTTAAAGTTTAACTTCACTCTCCAAAAGTAAAATGGCCTGATCCAGTGGGGCTGTTCTTATGTATTTGTATACAGTTCCTCAAAACATTTAAAAAGCAGACCAAGTTTGTCTTGTGACCATAAATGTGGCACTTATTTGTGTTATGCAGCTAATTAATATCTCAGGCTTCCTGTGTGTATCTGCATATCAGTAAATATAAATGGAAAAATAAGTAATAATTTATGAAAACTGATTTGCATTTCCAAATATAAAATGTGCAAAATCCAACTAATTAGCAAGAGTGAAGGCCAAGGTGTTTCTATAGCAACTATAAAAATGATAGAGAAAAAAAATGATTTTTCTATCAGGCTCATTAATATTTGCATTTCTTCTTGGTTCTGTAGGGATTTCCAAAGTCAGGATTTTAAAGATTGCAAAAAAATATTTTTACTCTGCAATGAAACTGTTGAACAAATTCATGAAGTACTATCTCTGTGCAGAAATATGCACTGTGTCCCTTTAGCGCAATCAGACAGAAAGTACAAAATAAAAATAATAAAGCTGGATTCAATGCGTCAAAAAAATACATACACCGATACCTCAAAATAGAGAATGAAAGGACATTAAGGTGGTTTTCAGGTGTTATTTCTGAGCACCTATTGGCTCTGAATGTGGCCATCCTACTACACATACTCATGTAGATATGGACAAATATCAGCAGTGCTTCTGACATTTCTTTCCCTTGGGCATTTGTCAATGACAGTGCTTAGCTCAACACCAAATCCATTCACAACTCCAACAAGTTTCTCATCTAGATCCCACTGTCTTACTCTGAGTCCACATCAACCGTTTTACGCATCATATGCTGCTCCAGTGCACCACTTAGAGGTCTAGGGTGGAGTCTTTCCACTACCCCAAATTTCAAGCCATACATGATAGAGGTACTAAATCTCTGGTCAGTTATCTGCTCAGCTGTCTCCTTCTACCCACTGAATGGTCCTTCTAGACAACAGAATGGGCCTAGGTACGAGGTATGAATGCCAAAACGGTGACTGTTTGCCATAATTGTAATAGCTAGAGTTATTATGACGTATAAAATAGTTACAACAACAGTTCTTAAAATGTATGGAAGAGGGGGAGTTGCAACTTGATAATGATTATATGGAAGTGAAATATTTTCTTCTTTTTGTGAAATTGCGTCCCCATCCCACATTTAAATCTGGAGAGGCAACCCCAGATCTGCTACTCATTTTTCTCAGGGAGGACACGCGTCTCCAAGGTCACATTATTTTTTTAAAAAAATCCCTTCATTATAGAGGTACAAGCATGCCGCATCATTAGTGTAAACTGAATTTCACACTGTCATCTTCTTGGCTATTGTCTTGCCTTTCCTCCTCTGCTATGGCTGTCTCTTTGCTTATCTGGAGAGCATTTTCACCACTACACTGCTGCACACATCCACCTAGGAATACTGCTAGTTCTGTCTTCCAGCAAAATCATTAAAACCTATGACCTTAAGGATGCTTAAGCAGCCACACATACAGCACAGGCAGACCACCACCTACCATTCATTAAGCGGGCATTGGACCAACCCAAACTTCAAGGCATTCGCTACATCATAATCCTAGATATCAGCTGCTTTATAATATTGCACATGGTGCAAAGTCATTGAAAGTCATATACAAATGTAAGTGTGCACAGATAGAATAGCACAAATTCAATTACTTGTATGAATTAAAAAATATTAAAACCCAGAGTATTCTGTTCCAGGCAAAAGAAGGTGTATTGGAAATTCAGTTATATTATCTGGGGCCAGCACAGGACTAAAAAGTGGGGGAGGGGAATGCGACAAGAGTGTTAGTGCAGATACAACCGTGGTACATGGCTTTCTGTAACACAGAGACTGATTTCCATCTTCACTATGTACGATTGTGGTGATGGCATGTGGAATGAACTGTATTGATTTTTTTTTTTTGCATAATAAAAGCAAGGGACTAGAGATACAAGATCTTCTACAGAAACAAAATCTCATTCAAGGGTCACTTCCTGTAGAAGGCAAAACTCAAGGCAACCTCCTTCTCATCCTCTGCATCTGATAAACTATGACCAGAGAGGAACAAAGCATCCTCAGGCACAAAAAATGGTTGGCAACTTTCAGTCTTGAAAGACTATGATATAAGCCTACAGCACTTGGTATTCCCAAGCGGTCTCCCATCCAAGTACTAACCAGGCCTGACCCTGCTTAGCTTCCGAAATCAGACAAGATCAGGCATGTAACTTGTGTTAATCAAACAAGTCCTACCAAATGTCACTCATTGCTTTCTAAGACAGGCTAAATTGAATGCTAACTTCCAATCTTTGTGCTATTACTTATATTGCAGGCAAAAAATGTCTGACCATTAGGCCCAAACACTCCTCCAACAACAGGGGCGTTCCTAAAAAATTGCTGTGTTGACAGCAGAAATGCACAAACCCTGCGTACAGTCTATGAGCATTAAGTCAGAATGCCCCATTTGCAGTCACTATAATAATGTAATACCATTAGACTTAGTCTTAACTTTAAATGGCCTTAATGGACCCTATGCTGCTTTCTTTTCCAATTATGGATATTGGGGGAGGTCTCACGGATAAGTGCTGTAGCCAGAAGTGCTTCATTGACAACACTAAAGAATCTCTTCAGAATGGGTAAATTCGGCCCCCCCAGCGCACATTAAAAAAATTGGGGGGGGGGGGAACGACACCAGACTGGGCTACATACTACTTTTGAAAAAGAACCAGGAAAAAAACAAACATCCACAGTGTTTCTTCCAAACTTGTTAACAGTGAATCTCTTGAAAGGATTTATTTTGATAGTTCTTCAACGGTGTTGTCATACAGCATAATTAAGGCCTACAGAACTATTATCAAAACACCAGTGAAAGGCACTCTCTAGCATGCTGACAGCTACACCGCTGCCTGCTCTCAACTGTCAGCTTCCCACAGGATGTACTTCAACTGACCAGCTGGTTTCCAAACATTGACACCAGGCATATGGCGTAAAGTCAAGCCTTGGGGGTGAAGAGCAAGGGCGAGCGCCACCAAGCAATCAATTAGAAGTCACAGCTACTCCTCTCCCTCACTGAGAAAAACATCTATTCCCACCATAAGACCCTGCCAAGCATGCTGCTGCTATGTATTTTCCATGCAATAAAGCTTGTGGGAAGCCAGCTCCAGTGAAAACTCTATAAATCTGTATCACAATTATTAGCCATAAAGGATGCTAATTAAGGAGGGGCTGCGGAGTTAATTGACATGTGCAAGAGCCTTGCAAATTTTAAAGCTTTGCTGTTTCACATTTAAGAAATGAGAAGTGTTGGCCAAACAGGTTCCCATGCCACCCAAGGCCTTATTGTAGAGGCTTGCCGCTGTGGTCCTCTGCACATGAAATGGCTGCCACATGGAAGTCACTGACAATGGCATCTTCTCCACATGGCATGCTACTTGTTTACAGTGAGTACGCTGCCTGGATCAAGCAGCTGCCTCCATACTGCAGCAAAGTACAATATTGTGAAAAATGTTTTGTGGACACAGAGTGATAAATTGTGTGGGGGTAGCCAGGCCACATGGCGAGACTCTGCATATGTGTAGAGGAAAAGGAGAATACCCACAGAAATTGCTTATTGAAACATTATTCTTTTTCAATGTTTTTTCCTACGTTATCACCTATAAAAGAAATTAGCCTGAAACACTTGTTGCTTTACTTTTAAATCCTGTGAAATGAGGATGGAGATCATCACTGTTTGTTCCATCTTTACTGATCGTGATTTGCAGAAAAATTGATCATTAATTTATTGCTTCACCTAGTGTCTTTCTAATGAATACAAAAGGGTGAACAGGAGAAAACCAAGCAGCTCGTCCTATTACTAACTATTTTGCTAAAATTTACGGAAAAAACTTTCAGTATTTTATACAATGCGCATTAGCTCCATAAGTCTGCCTGATTATCTTTCCATCTTGGCTTCCCAACCATTTTGCCAACACAAGAAGGAGAAGTACCATATGAAACTTGAGAGAAGGAGGGAAATAACAGACTTTATTTTGGGGGACATTCAGTTTTTATCTGAAAGACGGGTCCCAAAGTTCCCCTTACCCTTAAATATAATGGCTTTTCCCTGCTTAATGGAGACATCAGTGCCTTTGTGGTATCAGCAACCAATACCCACCACCTATTGCATAGCAATGAGCTTTCACAGAAAGGAAAGGGGTGAAGTGGACAATGCATAACAGGGAGTGGATCAGTGAGAACAGGGCAGACTGTATCCTAACCCCCTTCCCAGGCTAGATACACCAACATGAGGCAACACGGATTTGCACCAGCTATTTAGCAGGCACAGGTCTAAGATGCCCCACTGTGGTAGCTGGGCTTACCCCAAATGTCCCATTACCCCAAGCAGATCTCCAGCATTGCAACTTCCCCCAAAGGATGCAGTGTAGCCCGGGCTGGCACCACTGCATCGGCATGGGGGAGGTTGGATAGGATTGGGCTGTTAGCAGCCTGAAAGGCTCCTTAAGCTCCTTTATCAACAGATGCAGAGCCAATAAAATAAAAAACAAGCATACCACTCTAATATGCCATAACATTATGATATTATACCACATCATTATTTCATGCCGCTGCCCTCTGTATGTGTTAAAACTGCTGAAGAAAGAATCCTATAACTCCTCTCAAGAAATTATGGGACTGATTCCTAGAAACTTTGGAAACCTGATACAAAACATTTGATCTGTACTTCGCTGTACAGGCGTGCCCCTGTATCCGTGGGCATTTCAGAATTCTGTGGTTACATGAAACTATGGATATGGACAATCACCTCTCCCTGCTCCCCTCATCTTCAGAAGGTCCTCTGGGCCCAGCACTTAAAAAAAAAAGCAAAAAAAAGCAACTTCCGGTTTCTCCATGAAACCACAAGTTGTGTTTTTTTAACTGTTGGGCTCAGAGTACCCTCTGGAGACGAGGAGAGCTGAGCTTTCCTCGCCTACGGAGAGGGAGCACACCAGGGGGCTCTGGGGATAAGTGAATCTATGGATATGTGATCCGCGGATACAGGGGGCCCCTGTACTTCTCTTTGGAATGTTTGGGATCTTCCCTTAGTTCTAAATTTATCCTCCCTTCATAAAATAGTCAGAGAGGATGATCTTCCGACACTCTTGCATCTAGTGTGCATGATGATAGACAATGCAGACATAATTAGCAGCACTCTCCTGTTAAGAATTTCTTGCTTCTCAGATATGATTTCAGTTTTCCCTACATGGTATGACACCTCTTATTTATTGCAACATATTTATCTGTGGTTCTGTGCTGTTGGCCTGCTTTTAGTTCTTCCTTAACCTTATTAACCCTTGATAGTATTTGACAGCTTAACACCCTCGATTACTCCGCAACATTCACTATAAGAACTGACACGGAACTAATAGCAGCCTTTTTATTTCCAATCTACGAGGTCACATGAAACTGCCCTTGCCTGAACCCTGCAAGATTTCCTATAGGCGTCTCTCTTTTTCTGTGAGTTTTCGACTTAATGCCTCGCTACAGGTCTGTCTGGTTGTTAAAAATGGAACCAGATTCCTGCTAACTTTGAGTTACTGACAATGTACCCCTTGGAATATGAGGAGTAAATTTCCCTTTAGGAAAAGCTCCTGGTAATGGGATATGAAACTACTTTGTGATATTCTTTTCAAGCATTATAGCACTTAAAAAAAAAAAAGAGCACCTATAGATCTTCAGCTTGAAGGTATCTTTGATTTTCTCCATTTAAGTGCAAGAATGGAACGGCTAGAGGTATTCTCTTGAACTAGAATGCTGGGTTTAAGTAGGACATTAAAGCAATAGCATGATAGGTTGATGTCCTTGGCTCAGTTGTTCAGCATGCATGGGTAGCCTAAATGCAATGAATTCAGGTCAGTAATTACAGATGATACCCATGATAATGTATTGTACAACCAAAGCAGTTATTTATTTCACATGAGTGATGAGGTTCGGGCCTTCCAACTAAACTGGGCATTAAATGAACACAGGGCTTCTCAGCCACACAAATTCGCAGAAAGAAGAGGTGGGTGCACAAGGGGTAAAATAGCTTTGAGTCAAGCTGTGGCCAATCCTGAAGAAAGAGTTTCCTTCAAAAATTAGACTATAAGCACACTAAAACCTAATTGACCAGAAAGCTTGGCTGAATCATACAATTAGATTTCACAAAGTGCTCTCTGCACAGAATTCAAAGTGAACTGAGTCCACTAGCAATTCTAGTTGTGCCCAAATCAGAGAGGCATGAATCACAATTTAAAATGTTACTGCAAACATTTTCATATTAGGCCTAATGGTGGTATGTGCTCATGGTCCATGTTTCAGACAGGGAGCCTGTCATAAGTACCCAACCGTCAGGCTTGAAAAGAAGCCAGCAAGCTACACGCTTAGCTTCCTGGTTGTGTTGTCCAGCCTGATGATTCACCAACCACAAGATGGATTAAAGAAATGTACTTCAGAAGCACTTCCCTTCCCATACTGTGCTCCAGTCACACCTCCCACTATGTTCTCATCCTCGCTTCTTCCCAAATATTCTTTCCTTCCATCCTTCCCATGTTCCAAGAAGACTGGGAGTGGCCTGGAGGAGAAAGCAACCAGTAATAACACTGCACTTTTTTTTTCTGAAATTGCAATGAAAGCCAGTGGCAGTGACAATACGTAAGACAGCCAGTGAGGTATACTGGCTTGAATGCAAGATTGGACTAGGAAGATCCAGGTTCAAATCCCTGATCAGCCATGAAGTTTACAGCTTACCTTGGGCCCGGTCACTATTTCTCAATCTGCTCTACCTCACAAGGTTGTTGGAAGGACAAAAGGAGAGGGATGTCTTGTACACCGTGGTGAGCACTACTTGAAGGAAAGGTAGTATACAAGTGTGAAAAATAAATTAATAAGTAAGAGGTTGCCTTTGCTGAGAAGCAGCAGGGGAAAACCTAAAGACCAGAAGAATAGCGGCTGTGTGGTCAGCGCTGTGCAGGCAAGTCACCATGGGACAGAGGGAGCAGATCCATGCCAATGCTTACAAAGCCCCCTGATGCAAGGAATTTCAGGACAGTCCTCCTTATTCAGTGTAGGTGGCTTCTGACTTTCCCACATAACATCTCAGCAGCTACTGCTTCAATATAAGGGCTTCAAGTGTAACATGTTAGCCAGTGATGCGTCCCTTCATCATCCCTATACATGAAACTGTGTATTGTGGTTCAGATGGCTATTTCCTCCACACCCATCAGCTATTCTTCGGGTAGTCGGGTCAGATGACCAAATTAGGAATAAATATATATATATAAATAAATGGCAGCTACCATTGTTTTATTAGAAACAGTTCCAAACATTTCCTGTGCTGCAAGCTGACCACAGTGAGGGGAGAGAGAGAAAGACCATCTCTGTAAACAGCTCCAGTTAAAAACAATGTGTAACTTTCAAACTAAATTAAATGGTTGCTAGTTCACACAAAGTACTAAAGATTTAGAGTTATCCATTTGGTATACAGCTCAGAAATGCATGGAATGTCGTAAATGATGTAAACCGCAACTCAGCAGTGATCTTGCTCTGTTGCTGGCAGGATCTCCTGTTTCCCACACAAAAGCCCAAATCTGACCCTTCTATGAAACTTTTACATTAGTAAAAATAGAACAGTTGGGAAATCATGGGTATTTCTACTTGTGTTGTCTTTTTTCTTTTTTTTTAAAGAAAATCACAAACAAAATAGCAATCCCTTCTCTGCAGCTTAAGTTCTGGATAATCACTGCATGTCAAGACAATTACATTTTTCCTCGTTTATGAGTTGTTTTGACAGCACTTTTCAAATGTTATGTAAAATGCAACCTAAAAGGGAAAGAAAATGCAGGTTCCAAGATGCATTAAGTGGAAAATTTTATTTGTTTTTTTTTTTACTTTTACCTTTTTTTTAAGGGAAAGATAGAGATAAATAAATCTCATTTTCCTCTCTTCCCACCATAGAACTTTTACTTCAAGAAAATATATTCTTTCTGACTCTACCCCACTGAACTGCTGAGTAGCATCACACACAGAAGAGCCAATTCCTGAAAAATTAAGGCACGCACAATGGAGAACAGAGGGACATAAGCAGTTTCCGGAAGCATGTGCGGCCTGAAGGAGTCTGGACATGGGATGGCTCAGAGGTCAAGGCACTGGTTGAAGGCCCACACACAAAGGCCAGGCCAACCTCTGAGTTGTGTGCACTACATTCAATGGTAGCAGTACCCATCAAGTGGGGGAGCACAGGTCAGCACTTTAGCCCAGGAGCCCCAGAATCTTGGCACCAGCACTAGGTTCAGTGAAAGGAAGTAGGGAAGACAGCATTACAGGGACAAAAGAAGAGGAGACCACAAAGGTGCATTGAAAGTTTCCGATTTTGTGGCTCTTCTTTGGGGATAACTGATTTGGTCCACTGAAATGATAACTAAGACATTCTTATCTATTTTCTCCAAGTTGCATGGAGGACCACAGTCCCATCAGTTATGAGCAGGAGTGCAGGATATGACACCTGCTTTGGGGTAGAACTATTGCCCCGCCAGCTCACACATCTTCATTTTTTAAAAACTTGTGCTCCCAACCAGTCCTATTGAAACAAACAGGATCGGCAGAAAATGGTTGGGAGTAAGAGGGAGGAAGCAGGGGTGGACAGACAACCCTCAAAATAAGAGAGAGGAGGAGTGGGAGGGGCCCCACTTGCTTGTCCTTATCTGCCTAGCATTCTATAAGGTGGAGTGATCCACTTCTGATCACATGAGAAAGTAAATGATCAGAACAAAATCATCCTATTACTTCTTCCTGGGGCTCAGCTGCCACAATTGCTTGTGATGGTGGTACTGGTGGAAGAAATGGGCTGCTGCGGCCCTTTTCCTTTCCCCACTCAGTGAGCAAGAAGAGTATCAGAGAGCCAGCTGAAGCAGCTAGGTGGGTGGAGGAATGGAGGGGGCAGCAGGTAAACATAGTGTACAGGGCACCCCTCTCTGCTTACTGCTTGCCACAAGTGGCTACTTCAGTAGCCTCATGGCTGGGCTACTTCAGCCTCAAGGCTGGGCCAACCTGGTTATGAGTCCTCATTAATTCAAGAAATTCATTTTGGAGTTTTAAGTTGAAAAATGAACTCCATTTTCTTCCCATCTGCTCTCTAGTGTCCCAGAACATGGTGTTGTTGAATTGTTTTTATACACTAGATGCGGTGGTACTGGAAGCAAGCTGGATCCTTGGATCTCAATAAGCTAAACAACAGTCCTTTATAATAGAGAAAGTACTCTTGAGAGCCTACAGGTACAAGGCAGATAGAATAGGCTTAAGACTACTATATGTGTACACTTAATTAGGAGCAAGACCAAACTGAATACAATGGGCTTTACTTCCCAGCAAACATTCACAGGGTGAAGCTTCAAGTCACATGAACGGGTCACCAGGAAGAACTCTCAGTCCTATATTACCAGGTCTTGCCCTTGTAGAGAGCAGATGAGAATTCACACAGAAGCTTCTAATTTGTCAAAGTACTTCTTCACCCCCATCCAAGCCATCACATATTCCTTCATTCATTCAGAGTAAGAGACCAAAAGCACACTTTGCAGTTCCTGAGGCTACCTCCAGCAAGTAACACCGAGCAACTCTATTCTCCTGCAAAAAGCTATTGATGCTCCTCTACTGGTATTCCAAAGCTATCAAAGGGGACTTGGCTATTAATTCATTTGAGCAGCCAAATCCTTCAGGCAGACTGGAAATCTTCCACCTGCAACTTGGGCTTTGACTGTACTGTACACACCCAAAGACAACCTGTGAACAATAAAACAGTGGACACAGATCAACACCAACAAGAGTGGCAGGAGGGACAGAGATTTAAAGAGAGTGATAATGGAAGACCCAACAGTCCTATAACACAACATTTTCCGCATGGAGACTATATGAAGAAGCCATAGTTCAGAGGTAGATTACATGCTTTGTACGCAGAAGGACCATGTTCAGTCCCTGTAATCTTTAGTTAAGATGGAGTAAGGTCCTGCCTGAAACGTTAGAGAACAGCTGTGAATCAACAGAGACAATACACAGCTAAACAGACCAATACTCTCACATATCTCAGTATCTGGTCATTCATAAAAGGGTAATGAAGTGCATACTTCTCCCCAGCTATACTTAAACACTCAACAAGGAACACGGGCTCCTGAGTCACGTGGGCACTCCTAAAAAGTAGGCAGCCTGTCAATACCATAGGCAGGATTTTACTAAAACTTAACATGTTCGTATACCATCATATTTTCTTAATTCTGATCCTAGTGGCCTCTTTTCAGATCTCTCTCATAAAGATTGCTTGCCTGTTACTAAGGGCTTGATTATGACATTAGCTCTCTTTATAATGTTATTTGCACAATTAGGCTTTTGCGTGAGATCATTCAAGCCACCATATTTCTCTCTGTACATACCACAAATTATTCTGAGATGCTATCATAAACTCATTAAAGTCACTCTCTTACCAGCAATTCTCAGCAAAAGGATCCTAAAGAAGATGCTTTGTACTGTCCTTTTGCCCTACTGAACAGTGTAAATGCATTTTTCTGCTTCTTTTCCTTCTAATTCTTCCTCCCTGATCATACAAAAGGAAAATTGAAGTAACACTAACATGAGTAATTGTTAGATTTCACTTAATGGAACAGTGCTTAGATTTCACTTAATGAAACAATTGTCTTCCATGTCAGCCAAGTGTAGGAAGAGCTTCTAGACCTCTATGCCAAATTTATTAAAATTAACTGTTATATGCATTCATGTTTTTATTATCAACAGACATGTTCAGTTTCCTGAGAAATAGAAAAGGCACATCTTTGAGATTTCTCAGTTTAATCTCTCCTTCTATTCTACCATTGGTCCCCATATGAATACATCAGTTCCTTTCCACCTATTACTATGACCATGATCCAAAGCTCTGCATGAAGACTTCCACTCACCACTGTCGACCCGGGGGGGGGGGGGTCAGTGGGTTCAAGTGCTCCCAGGTGGCAAGGGTGGGGGGGCAGTGGTGCCCCCTAACTGTGCTGCCCAGTTCAGCACTGCTCAGAGAGCCACTTGCTGTTTCCACTTTAAACAAAAGTGGAAGCAGCGGGCGGTCATCAGAGTGGCTGCAAGGGTCACAGCTAACATCTGAGCTGTTCCACGCTGCTCTGAGGGCTACCCACCTTCTCCACTTAAAAAAAAAAAAAAAGCTGAGGAGGCAGGTGGTCCCCAGAGCAGCACGCAAATACAGCAATACTACTAGAAGTAATTGCGGTGAAGTCATCACATCACTGCAATTGCTTCTGGTTGTGGGAAACCAGATGTGGTCCCCCCCAAAATTTCCAACACAAGACTGGGCAGGCCTGCCAAAACAGCAACCCATGAGATGTGAGAGGCTGAAGGAACTATTCCCCCTTCCCATTGTGCACAGGCTAAATCATTTTCTACTTGTGTGCGCGCGTGTGTGTGAAGAGACACTTTATACCTTGTGAGCAATTTGCAACAAGCATACAAGGAATACACAACCCAGTGCAACCAATGAGTCTGTCACATAGTTTTAGACAATTTTTAATACCTGCTAACCATAGGATCAGGCTGTAAGCTTCCTCATAAGGCTATAAATGAAAGAAAAACTGTAGAATAGCTTGCCCTAGTTCTATATTAGTGCTGTACTGAATTTTGTGATGGTTCGTACAGTGATGCGAGGAAGGAGATTTACGCAGATCAAAATGTTTCCCCAACCATCCTCCCCCTAACTTGCCACCTCAGGCCACTGATGTTTGCAGCTCCAATATGCATAAATTTTTTTAAAAAAATGCCTGCTACCTCCCAGAAACACTGGAGCCATCATGTAGCCCCTCAGAATTAGCGACACAGTGACATCACTGAAGGTAAAGGAAGCTATTCAGAGTAAGGGTGTTGCTTATAAACTTCACTTGCACTCAGTGATTTCATCATGTAACCAAATCTGATTGGCTCTACAACGAACTCAATGTTTCAAGAAGGAGAAGGATTAAAAAATAATAATAATGGTACCCAAGGTGCAAACAGATTTAAGAAAGGGAGATGTGGAGCACAGGAGTGGCTTGTGACTACCAAGCAAACATTGTTGAACTTTTTAATGTGTCAGATTAAGAAAATGGAACGC
This sequence comes from Tiliqua scincoides, assembly GCF_035046505.1. Classification (NCBI taxonomy): domain Eukaryota; kingdom Metazoa; phylum Chordata; class Lepidosauria; order Squamata; family Scincidae; genus Tiliqua; species Tiliqua scincoides. The sequence goes on from NC_089822.1 coordinate 199,046,047, forward strand.
ATTCATGGAGGAAAACAATGTTCATAAAACACACATTTTTGACTCAGCACTTCTTTGTTTATCATTTCTATAACACTTCTGAATCTACAGTGTCAAATACTATAACATTTACAGGCCCAGAAAGCAGGAAACTGGACACCTGAACAAATCTTAGGCAATTTTGTGCAGATTACATCCCACTATTTTCTGACAGACTTTTCCTTCCATTATGTGATACAGGAAAAGACGGTTATTTTATTATAACACCAAGAAGACAGGCTTTTTTGCTCCTGCTAACTGTAAGCCCAGATCCTGGATACAAACTCATGCAAGTATCAACAAATACCAAATAAAACATACGGTTTTTCCTTTACACTTTATGAAAAGAAAGCTTCCCACTGTTTCCTCCACTTGACCTAGCGTAAATTCCATCAAACTTCAAAAACAATACTTGGAGGAACTGGAGGATACAGTCCGGAAATTGAGGAAAGACTTTTCACAAAGTTAGGAAATCTTTTTTGGAGAGAACAGCTTCACAGTTGCATCCAGATGATGTGACCGAATGGTAATTGGATAAGTAATTAGATCTGGAGAGAGTATGATGTGAATGAGGTATACGACAGCAAAAAGAAGACGCAGTCTTCAGATGCACTAAAAGCATTAGGTAAATAATATCCACCAATAATAATTGATTGTTGCTTTAATGTTTAAAGTTGTAAAATGCCCTACAGATTACATCCAAAACATTTTAAGGTGATAGGAAATCATTTTTATTGTCATGACAGTGAGCTGTCCATGGTTGACTGGTTTAAGTTTTATCTTCTCTTAGAAAAGGGTTTCTGTTTTCTTTGGGAATTTAATTATCAGAGGGTGTTTAATATGATAGGATGATTCATGTCTTTCGGGACCAATTCAAAAAGAATATTGTTCCCACCATAAGGAAGAGATAAGTTTATTATTATAAAGCTACATTTTTCCAGAATAAATCTGTTTATGAATTGCTTTTTCACTGACCCTACATTTCAGATACTCTTTCAGGAGTCCTGTTGCTTGGAAACATGGAGGGAAAGGGGGAAAGGCAAAAAAACAAAACACACAACTTCAAAAGGAAGATAAGACACGATATCATTGTGCATCTGTGTGTTTATTTTAGAAACTGCTGCAGGCTTTCAATAAATATTTCTTTTTAACTTGTCATTAAAAAGTGGCAGGGATGAAAGGTGGAGCTTAAAAAAGAAAGAGCAAGTACAAGAACAGCAAAGATAGGGTCCTATTGTGTAATCATCAGTCCACTTTTCAATGAATAAGTAATATTTTTCACAAGCTGAAGTTAGATAGTGGATTTATTTAACCTCTGAGGGTCAGGTAATAAATACTAAGTGAATTATTCAACCCAATGGCTAATCAATACAATTCAGTGATATATTTTTTGTGTTTCATAAAAGGTTGTACACTAAAGGCAGTGAGCAATTATGGAAATTGGGCCCGAGTGGCACTCAATTCTCCTGTTACTTGAAACCCCGGCACCACTACCTTGACAGCAAATCGATTAGTGCGCTCGTGAAGCAGCTGTATGACCTCTGACCTGCTTCCAGCTCTGTCTGACAGCCTAGAGAGTATTTTATATTTATTTTATTGAATTAACTCCATCTTGCCCACATGGTACTCTACACATCCAGAACTGATGGGACAAGAAGGCTACTACAGGCCTATTAGCTTAAGGATATGCTCTGTAGGTTTGGCTAAGAGGAAGCCAGACTCCTTTGTTGTTGCTTTAGTACAGTATAGGTGGTAGGGAAAGTTGGCATTTTCAAGTAAATCTGAAGATTAACAAATCCTATATGACACAACTGAGTTCCTCATCAAATAAAGGACTCTCTTTGAAAGTGTAAGATTTCAAGCACAAAATTCTGCTTTATAGCCCACCGCGTTTACTTGAAAGGAAGTCCACTATTTGCAACAGGACTTACTTCCAGGTAAGTATTACTATCGCACCTGTGTAAAGGATACCACTAAAGATTACTAGTATATAGCCCACAAAGAGATTGCAATCAACACAAAACCACATAAAGAACTTTGGGACTGTTTAATTGGCTTAGCCATTGGCATCCTGAAGGCCCAGAAGTCCCAATGATAAGACTTATCATTGCTTTCCACTTTGAGAATTTTTATGCATTAAGTACGTTGCCATTTTTCAATAAAATACATACAATGAAGTCTGAGGCGCTGAGAGCCCCATCCTATGCAAGTCTACCCAGAAGTAAGTCCCATTGTAGTCAATGGGGCTTACTCCAAGGTTAAGCGTGATAGGATTGCAGCCTGAACCTACAAACTCCACCTCAGCACAACTTCCTTGGGGACCAAATCCATCTATGAATACAGAAAAATCAATGTAACACGAATACTGCCAGGGTAGCCTTGCAGGACAGTCTGGTCATCCTTTGTTCTAATTTCTGTGCAATAATCCAGACACAAAGGCTTCTTCCAGAACGACAAAGACTGACAGACAATCGTGCCTTGCCCCCTTCCACTGAGTTTCTTTCCTACACTTTGGGGATTGTTCCCTGTGTTATAATGTTTCCCTTGAAAGCCTAGTGGAGTCATAGTTATTTGTCATGTTCACAGTTTGTGTGGCATTCTGTTGGGATGAACTTCGAATCAGTACTGAGAACACATCTAATTTCCATAGATGTGTGTGCTATTTAGCCATTTCCAGAGGACTAGGAAAAATCTAAAGAGGGGCCAGGGAAAAAATAAGATGCAAATATGGGTTAGTGACATAGCTCCCCAGAACCTTTCATTTGTTATGTCTGGGATAGTTTGTCTCTGTTTCTGCCCTCTCCACATGTAGGCCTGCATGGACAAGTTGGGTTGTATCATAAGACAGGAGCTTCCAATCACAAGCCACACTCTGCACAATCTTATGCTACAACTCAACTAATTTTTCAATATTTAAAAGAAATTTTACCACTTGAGTTTCTGTATATACTATGTTTCCACATGTATTCTGATTGAATATAACCAGTTATTTGTAATATCAAGGGGATTGTTTGTGAAGTAAAGTACCCAAAACGGAAAATTGTCAAAGACTATCCCTAACATTACAACCACATTTTATTCCAGAAAACCCTTTCACACATTTATAAAGCCCCATGCATTAAGCCAAGAATTATTGTATTTGTCTCTTTCACTCTCAAAACCTGTACAAAAGCGATTACTTGAGTCATTTTTCAATATTACTTCCATTCCCAGGAAATGCATTTTCAAAAGTTATTTATTTTGCACAGCATGTCATGTTGTTATATTGTACTAGTTAAAATAAAACTGCTGTAGGCTTCTGCATACATTTATGTTCCCTGCCACACAATGCCATGGAAAGGAAGATGTTTCAGTCTTTATATGTTTCTTTTTTTTAATCTGGATGTAGCCTTTATCTGGATCGGTGGCAATTTTTTTAAAAAGCAGTAAATTCAGTTACCAAAGTAATTCAGCTATAAAACTGCCCCCATGTGCAAAAAAGGCTCATTGTCCCTTTTTAAAAGATCATTTTAAATATTAACAGCATTTTTTGTTATCAAGCTTGAAGTGAGTTCATGCCACTTAGACCTCCCCCAATCATGCTCATTCAAGCATAGACTAACCTTGCTTAAAAGACATTCACACTAACATGGCTAGCTTTAAAATACACATTTCATGAGCAGTCTTAACTGCCAAACAATAATAGGAACACAAAACATGATTGCAGCATTGTTACAAAATTATATCAAATATTTATAATGCTGCTTTGCGCTAATCAACTTGTCCAGAAACTGCCAGAGTTCAGATCCAGATCTTCATTCAGTCATTTATTACTGCCACAGGACATGACACCCTGTTCAGAAAGTCTGCGCTGTAAGTTTCAGTGGATGCAGATTCATTCATGTATGTACAATATTTTTTTTTAAGTGTCCCTTCGTGGGAATGGATGGAACAATTCATACAAAACATACAAGAACTTCTATGTGCAAACTGGAGCACTCAGTCATTCATTGGGTGGCCTTGGAGAAGTCTCTCTCTCTCTCTGACTTGTCATGGCGACAATGTATGCTATATGTACGCTGCCCTATGTATGCCATGTACATTGCCCTAAATTCTTTGGGGAGATGCAATTGTAGAAAATAAATTGGTGCATCCTGTTCAATTTTTAAAGAAAACAAAGAAGAATTCAATTAGGATTTTGAAATGGAGCAAAATGAATTTTTCAAAAATTTAAATATACTTCATTTGCTGCACTTTCTAGCTATAGTTAACGAATCCATCTGCTTTAATGTGATTCGAAATGATAAAAGACTAACCATTTTTTGCAGCCTTGGGGAAAACATTGCATTCCCAAATCTACCATGGTGGCTAACTATGTTAGGATAACAGAAAGCATTTAGATTCATTCCTTTCTTTAAATGAATGGAAAACAAGAAGCCACACAGGGGAAATAACAATGTGGTTAAAGGGCAAGATTCAAAAGGTTACTGTATGATTCAACCATAGAAACTTTGTCACAAAAATGGAAATCTGACCCAAGTGAGGCCAACAGCAAGGATACTGTTATCCTGAACCAGGAGGACCAGAGGATTCATTTGTCATGCCAGTTCCATACTATTTGTTATCTAGAGGGAGCTATAAATATTGGATCATCTCTCCTGCAAACCTTCCACCAATCATGATCACATGGCAAGGACTCATTCCTGTCTTCCAAAATTGGGTTCTCTCAGGCACTGCACTACACTAATGCAAGAGACAGTTTTACATGATGCTGAGAAACTGCGGCACTCATCGTCAGACAGTTGAATTAGAGGCAGAAAAAAGGAAAAGCTTAAATATTTAATCAACAGATCTGCAAAAGCTCTGAGCTCGGGCTCTGAAAGCACTCTCATCTCCGCATTTGTGGAAGAAGCCATGAAAATGGCTGTGATCCATATTATAAAGGGACTTTTTCCACACTGAAGTAGCTCTGGCAAAGGCCTATCAGGAAATCTTTCAGGATTCCTTTCATCTCTAATTTTCACTTGGGCTCTGGCCACACAGTGTGCCCATCCCTCTGAGCTGCTGGGAATCACTAATTGTTGTTTTGTTTTATTTTTTAAACAAACAAACAAAAAAAAAAACAGGAAAGCCATTTCTGAGAAATTAGGAGAGCAATAGAATAGTGACGAGGCAATAACAGCACAATCCAACACAGATTTACTCAGATGTGAGGTCCCAGAAAAGAGAATACAGAAGTGTCGCCTAAGAAGGCTGTTATCTTTGCCCTCCTTGGTATTGCTCTTGATTAACAAGGAGGGGAGAATGGAGTGTTCGAAACACCGCAGAGTTCTGAAGCTCTGTGCCAAAGAGCTATCCTTTTAAATGCACTGCAGACTATAAATCACAATTTTGGACCCTGCTCACAGCACATGAATCTGTTCTCCCCTTTGATATGCCTGTACAGCTTTCATTGACACTAATGGGACTTACACATGCTGCTTATTAATGGATAACTAGAACTCTTGCTGTGTCAATTTATGGATAGCCAAGCTCTGCATGAAGATATACAAAATATACTCATATATTTCTAGAAGTCCATTATTCCAGTTCCCAAAACAAAATATTCAACTTAGTGCTGCTCTGAATTTTCAAGGGCAAAAATTTCCATACCAAAAAAAGGGGATTTCAGACTCCTGGAATATTCCCTGAAGACAGCTTATCTTTCTTGTGTTGTTCATGGGTGGTTTTTCCTCCTCATCTGCTGCTTTTTTTCATTTCTTTTTTTTTTCAAATCACAAGTCCAATCTTCTTCCTTCTAACAGTGATATGGTCAGAGAGCCATATCCCATTGGCTGCTTGATGACATTGCTGTTGTTAGACTTAAGTCAGTTGATTTAATCCATTTTTGCCTGTACTATAGGTGTACACATTTGGTCCCTGTTGCGCATATGATAATAGGGCAGAAATGGCTTTTTTAAAAAAAGTGGCTCCAAAGTAATAGTCAAGCAGGACTGCAAAGAGGCTCACTCTGGAGAGTTGCCACAATGCCGGAACTGGGAATATGAGTTACAGAGGGATTCAGGTGCACAAATACTTTGCCTCCATTGCCTTTCCCTGAAAAGCATGCCAGGGGTAGAAAGAAAAGAACCACACAATGTGCCAGTGTTTCAGCTCAGCACTAGTTCTGTTCCATAGGGTGGGAAAGAGGACTTATAAAAACATGTATCTGAAACATTTGTGTAGGTGTACAAAGGATACATCCACCATGTTTGCAGAATCTGTGGGTGTATAAGTGCACACTTCCTCAAATAATTGTCATAGAAGTATTTTCACACCTAGACTCACTAACAACACTAATGTACTGCTGGAATACATCACTTCTATATAGATCACACTGCCACCTTGCAGACAATACAGAAATGAATCTCATTGCAGTATATTCCAGTTACTGCTGGAATATACTGCAAACCCCCAATTTAATGGACCTCCATTTACCAACCACAGAAATAATGGACGATGTCTGCTTCGTTAAAAATGAGCCATTTATGTTTTGTGCATGCATGTGTGCAATGCCATAAATTCATTTGAGAGCACAGAATGCATCCTTCAAGACAAACACAGATGTATCTAGCATTTTCTGAAGACTCTTTTTCATATTAGGTTTCAGGTAATGAAAAGAGCCCTTTTCAGACAATCTGTGAATGCATGTAGAAAGGGAACAATGGGATTGTTTCTGTCGTCGCTGCTCAACAACTGTATGCATTCGGCTCAAGATCAGAACAGAGACTAGAAACCCAGTCATAACTAACCTCCCTGGCCTATGTAGACACACCATTGGAGCACACGCTGCATCATTTGGGGGGGGGCAGTCCCAGAGGCCAGCTCGAGGAAGGGAAGTTTCATTCCCTCACCTTGGAGTAAGCATCTACTGCCCCTGTGGATATGCTCCAGGCATTTAGCCAGAGCAGAAACAAGGAGAGTAAGGGAGAGGGAATGGGTAAAGGAATGGTAATAAGATTCTGGTGCACACCCGTGCCACCAAGATCCCTCCCTCCCCTATTCTACACATACCCCATCCATTCCTGCCTCAACACAAGTCTGTGGCAGCATGCTAGAGCCACTGCTGCCATTTTCGGCAGTGGACCAAAATGGTCACCAGAATTGGGGTGTTTGTGACATCATAAAGGCACAAATGCTATTGTACATGCCTTCACAATACTGCAAAGCCTACTTAGGATTGGGCCCTATGTGACACAAACTGTATGCATGCAGCGGTCTATCTGCATTACTGGGAACCCTGAAAATGCAGTGTGCCATCCTATGCATGTTTCCATAGTCCCACTGGAAAAAGACTTCCAAGTAAATATGCTGAGGCTTGGGTTGCATGTCACATAAACCAGATTATAAACAGAGAGCATGACTTAACAAGGTACATTCCATCATAGCTAAAAATGACAAGTCAAAAACTCCATCTATCATTTGTTACACTGACCTGGGCTGGAAATTGGGCATTCAGTTAGATCCCACATGAAGCAACATTCATATACTGAAGATCTTTGATAGAAAATATGATCAATGTGCAAACACTATTAGGTCACCTCAACCAACACGTTATAGACTAAAATCCGATGCACAGGGAGTAATTCTCACTGAGCTGAGTAGACATGCATAGGATTGTGGTGACAGTGATGCCCACAGAAGGGGGAGGGGAAATCAAGTTCTTCTTTGAAAGCAGGCATTTGTTTACATCTAAATTACATGTTTCGACACTGGTATTGTAACTTTATAATTAGTTTATTCTGCTCATTGAATAAGTGTGTAATGTATTGTCTAGATTGCTGTGGCATTTTGGCTTGTACAATAAACCCATTCATTCATTCACTCATTCAGTCCCTTCAATAGACACTGACTTGTAGGAACTCTCCAATGACCTAAACATATGATGGAGAGCTGCTTGGGTTTTCCAAAGGTCCCATTCAAAACTGGGTCAAGTCCTATTGATGTATGTCAGTATAGCTTCAGCATAATCAAAGTATAAGAAGTTTAAATATCCAAGAAAGCAGGGCTGAAAATCCTGGATATTACTTATTTTCATTATGTGAAGAATTTTTCTGATAACTATTTTAGTTGCTGGAATTGCTCCCACAGATTAAAAAGGATGTTAAATGATGTTAAATTGATAATTGAAATTGATGTTAAATTGATAAACTACACATACGAAATGAGCACACACGGAAGAACAAGTATGAATGCAGAATTTACATATGCATTTTTATTGTGTGACTGTGTGTATCATGCATCCAATAGCTTTTGTACCTCAATCTGTATTAAAATTAATAAATAGAAAACCTAAACAATTTTCACCTAGTGAGTTCTGGAGCCACTTTTTAATGAGAACTTTATGGGGAAATAATAGTGGATGGTCAATTCTCTTCTACTTACCAAGTGGTACTTTTGAATAACTGTGTTATGTGTAAAACCTTAAGAAGACTTATAGGACTGTCACAGTATTTAACTACTCATTTTTGCTTGCATGATTGTGGCTGATACGACCACAGAATACAGATCTATCCAAAAGAGAGTCAAAATTATAGCATGGAACAGCAGGATTTATGAATGAGATAGATTTGGCTGCAAAAGCATTCCCATTATAGCACTCTGCCACCACAAAACTGCTGTGTAATTGGAAGAGAAATTTTCCCATGTACTGAAGCTATATTCAAACTGCCAAACAATAAGAGACAAGCTTGTCTGAATTAGAGCTGTTGCATACCTGACTTTTCTCCCACTTGTTTCGAAACAGAACTTATTGTCAAGTAAGTGAATAAAGGAGAGCAAAAACACCACATTTTACAGAAATGTAGAAAATCCTGAATAGAAGAGTCATTTCTCAGCATTGGTTCACATAAGTTTTTGGACTTACCAGTGCTATTATTTAAAGCTAAAGAATGTGTGAATGTTTACTTTCATGAAGAGTTGTGTTGTTTTGAAAACCTGTGTAAGATTGTTCTTTGTGCGTTGACACCAAGAGTTTTTCAGTTTGGTCAATAAAATGGCTTTTAAATGGAAACATTTCTAAACAATGGCACAGTTCAGATGTCACACCACCCCATGATTTTGCCCTGTATAAACAAATCTAAAGGATTGTGGATTCATGCACTTCCTTTCACATGCAAGAGAAGAAGAGAAGAACACGCAAACTGTTAGTACAAACGTGGAGAACTGTGGCTGGTTTCCGGGCAGCCCAATCCCACCTAAATCCCAGTGTGGCGATGCAGGAGCACCTGCACAGCTTCTGCTGCATCCTGTGGGGGATTTTCAGCTGCTGGAGGTCTCCTTGGGGTAAGAGGACAGTAGTTCCCTTGCCCCAGAGTAAGCCCCAGCAACTGCTCTGGGGCTACTTGGACCTGCGCCAGCAATATCATTGGTGCAAGTCTGTGTTGCTCCATGCAGATGGATTGATCCCTGGGAAGGGGGTTGAATTCGGCCTGCACTGCCACTGAACCCACCACCTTTCCGGGCCTGATCCACCCATCCCCTGCCCCCTCTCTTCCCCATTCCACCACTCCCCTGCTACAGTCCATTCCCTGTGCTGTGCTTATTTGCTCCTGCCAAGTCTCCTGATATCTGCTGGCAGATGGAAGATTCCAGCCTTCCCACTGGCACCCCAGCCGCTAGTGCTGCTGCAAAGCACTTTATAGCTGCTCTGTGCCAGCCTGTGCTAGTGGGTTCCACCGGTGCTTCCTTTGCATAGGATTGAGCTGTAAGTAGAATTAAAATTAACCAGGATTTCAATCTGCTGTTCGATTTTGGCCTGATATTCTGGTTTATTCTAACTCTAGTTTGTTAACTAACTACTGGCACAATCCTAACCAGGTCTATTCAGAAGCAAGTCCTATTTTGTTCAATGGGGCTTACTCTCAGGAAAGTGTGGTTAGGATGGCAGCCTACAGTTGATACATAACACAGAACAAAAGTTTGTTTCAAAATTAAAGCAAAAGCTTTAACATTTCTCCTCTTGTATGTGATGGAGAGGGAGTCTTGTGACCCCACACCTGCCTTAGGTTCATTCACAATACATTATGATTTTTATATCTGAACTAGATCTTTGGTCTATGATAGGATGGCCAACTGTTCAATATGTGGCAGTTCCATATACTTTTGTAGTCATTAATGTCATAATTTATACAATGTAAAATGTTTATTTAAAAAAAAAAACAACCCTGTTTGATAGATTACAATTATTTCCATTTTAAAGATGCAAAACAAACACTGAGAGGTAGCAGCTTGCCTGAGGCCACCAGGTTAGTCTTTGGCTGAACTGCTCTATGAACCAAAGTTTGCAAAGAGAAAAATCTAGTACTTTATTCATTGAATTTTTCTGCTTCTCGGGATTTTGACAAATGCATGCAAATATTAGACTGCCCAAATCAACACAACTGGTTGCCAACTCTGCCAACAAATTTATAGAATAAGCATTAGGGCCTCATATCGTAGTAATTAAAATTGTGTTGACCTTGGTTGATTCAAAAAATCCCCCAAATGTGCTATAGTTGGTAAGGGCGTGCACAGTTATGTCGTTGAATGTATATAACAGCAGTCTGCAACCAAATCACCTGAGTTGCCTTATTTTTTTACAAGGATACTTCTAAACACCTAGTCAACAAAACACACCTTAGTAAGCTCTTACATCTGAAGGAAGCTTGCCTGACTTCAACAAAGTGAGGCATAGCAATATGATGAAATGCAACAACGAAATTAGACACAGGGTATCTATAAAGCAAGTAGGGTTTTGTATCAACATTGCTTTTGTGTTGGATTTTGATTGATGAATATCACTCTTTCAGACGGAGGCTTTTTTAATAAAAAATATATGTGCATCATGTCTCTGTGATTCCCCTGATGCACTGAGGTAGCATAACAACTGGGTCCTTGCCATAGATTGTGCAAAGTGAGGTCTCTTCCCATAATGCCATGGCTCCCGTTCCTCCCTGGGTGGCATGCGGTTTGAACTATGCTGGCAGAACTAGTAATTATGATAGGCCTCTTCCATGTCCGACCTTCCTTCACAGTGGCTAGTCACAACGGCTTGTTCCCTGCCAAACACCCACAGTATGGCACAGAGCTCCTTTCTTTCAGGGAAAAAAATGACAGGTGTCAGACTGCATTTTACATTTCCACAAAACTTTTCGGGAAGAAAACAGCATGCAGCCCAATTGCATGTAGAGGGACAGTATTGAGAGTAATGTGATACGGTCATTGGAGGTCAGCTTTCCTGAAGTGCTCAGCTCCCATTTAGGCACCATAATAAGTGTCAGAGTTTTATTTTTAAAATTGCTCGCCTCCCAAGAGCTCTTACTGTCGCACCATCTTTGAGCCAGTTTCATAAAAGTTTCATATACGGGATGGCATCTGGGAGATAAATTATTTGGAAAGTATACTTCCCATGGTGCAGGGAGGAGCATAGCATATGCGTCACTGTGCAGGGCCATGTCTCCCTGGGGAGGGCACCACTAAAGTAGCATCCCAAAGGTTCTGCCCACCTGATAAGATTAATGGACTTAAGTTATTGCTACCAGTGGCAGCCAGTGAGGCGGAGTGGAAAGAAGTCCACAACTGATTGACATTGCTGAGAAACGTCCTAGATGGAGGAGAACCTACACTGGTATGTACCTCAGTTAGAGACAGCAGAGACAGGGAATGACTCAGCAGCCCTATTCAGGCAAACTGTTGGCAAATGGCCATTACCCTCCATAACAATGATATCACTGACCCCATCCTTGGCTAATTCAGTCATTGGCCTAGACCAGGGGTCTCCAAACCCCGGCCTGGGGGCAGATGCTGCCCTCGGCCAGCTGGCCCGCGGCCATCCTCTGATACCTTGAGAGCCTCTGATCCAGTTGACTAAACACAACCAGAGTTGTGCTTGTGGGGTGGGGAAATGGGGATTCATTTACGTTTGTGCTTTATTTCTTGGGCCGTGTTGGTGCTTGGAGAAATCCTGAGCATTTCAGCCCATTCATTTATTCATTCATCTAAGTTCCATCTCTAATTTATTTATTTAAATTTTATTTAATTTTTTTTTCCGGCCCTCGACACTGTACCGGATATTTGATGCGGCCCTTCGGCCGGAAAGTTTAGAGACCCCTGGCCTAGAACATGCACTGTTGACAATTCACCAGCATTGCTGTTGCATGGCATCACGCAACCCACCCCCTGCTTTAGCTGTGACAACAGATGCCCCTCGTGAGACTACAGGGCTCCCCTCTCTCTTGGATGTAGGTCAGCAGCAGCAGTTGTTTAGAGCTCTCCAACCTGGGGAATCTGGTCACAGAGAAGCAGCACCTGTGTCACAGAGGCCATATAAACTGGCCCTGTTGCTTCAGAGGGAGACAGTAGTTCCTATGATTTATCCTCACAAACCAGGTCCTGTAAGTGGGATGCACTGTAGACTCCACGTTCATTGTCCCAAGCATGTCATCTGTTTCACTTCTATGCCAACAAATTCAAATGTGAATTACTATCATTCTCACGCATATAGCCGTTTCAGTGTGCAAAGTGCTATGCAATACTTTTCTTAGACCTTTTCATGTGAAGAGGTGTGGGTTCCTGCACATACCATGGCAGAAGTTGAGGCCAGGAGTGCACAAAAGGCCCAAGGCAAGCAAGACCACGTCAGATATTCCGCTCCCTGAAACAGGCAAAGTCTGAACTCTGACCGTCTTTCTTCCACTCTACCCAAATTTAAGAAAACCACTAACTAAACACTGTGCATTAAAGAAACAAACAAAAAGGCTCTGCTACATGGCATATGGTGGGAGTGAAGAGCACAGTCATGAAGAGAACGGTCTCATGGCATAATGAACCATTTTGATTCGTTAAATGCTTTTATAAATATTTGAGTATCATTTATTTATGGGTTTTTTTTTTACATTGTAAAGCAAGTTTTTCTTTCAAGAGCAGTTGGTTGTGTGTGTGGGGGGGGGGCATTGTAGTATATTGGTTTAACTTCCTAAAACCAACAACAAATGTCTACACTGAAAACTTTAAGACTAGCATATTTGCACTTTTAAGATTTTGTGATGAGCTGAAATGACATTCTCTAGAAATAAGATTTTAAAACTTCTAGAGCCTAGACCAGGAACAGATGATGGCTGTTCTGCTAACCATTGTGGCCACACTGCAATTGTTCTGGAAGAGGTCGAAGCACTCTTGCAAATCCCTCATAAAGATGGCAGTCAGAATGCTGAGCATTTGACTTTGGCCATGTTCCTTGTCATAGTTCCAAACAGTGATACGGATACTATTATACAACGTCTCTCATTCCAGGATTCAGAGAACTGATAGAATAATTTCATTGATCACACTAGCCTGAAGAATAATACACAGCATTTGTACAGTGCTTTTGAAATGGGCAAAGCACGTCAAGCAAATTATCTAGCTGTACTTTTGTAAAAACTGTGTAAGTATAATTATCATCATCCCATATTGCAGCTTGGGGTGCTGAGGCTTGCCTAATGTCACCTAGTACAGCATTTCTCAACGTACCACTCACCACATACCACCTCCCGGCCCATTGCATGTACCACCAGCAGCAACTGGCGATGACATCATCACCAGTTACTTCAGGTTTAGGAGGCCTGCAAGATCAGGATGTAATGTACTTAACACCAGAAAGAGGCACAGGGCTTGCAGGAGGGCTTTTTCAAGCATGTGAAAACAGTATGCTGGAGCTCTGCCCAGCTTCCTACTGTTGTTTCGTGCATCACGTCCCAGTTGCAGGTGTCTGGGGCTGCCACACATACCATCAGACACCACCTCATGGTACCACCAGTGGTATGCATACCACTAGTTTGGGTACCACTAGTATGCATACCACAGCTTGGGGGTTCTCCTGGACTCGCAGCTTCTCCTGGATGTCTAGGTGTCAGCTGTGGCCAGGGGTGCCTTTGCCCAGCTTCGGCTGGTGCGCCAGCTGCGGCCGTACCTGTCTCAGGCGGATCTGGCCACGGTGATCCATGCCACAGTGACATCAATATTAGATTATTGAAACGCGCTGTATGTGGGGCTGCCCCTGAAAATGGTCCAGAAGCTACAACTAGTGCAGAATGTGGCAGCTCACGTAGTTGCTGGGGGTCAGCGGTTTGACTCCATCACGCCGCTACTCCAGCGGCTGCACTGGCTGCCCATTCATTTCCGGACTGAATTCAAGGTGCTGGTTATGACCTTTAAAGCCCTAAACGGTTTGGGACCAGCGTATTTGAGAGACCGCCTTCTTCCGTATAATCTGGTCCGTTCTCTAAGGTCATCAGAAGGGGTCCTGTTGGTTGTGCCGTCATTGAGAGTGGTGAAGGGAATGGCGGCCAGAAACAGGGCCTTTTTGGTGGTGGCACCTGCACTATGGAATTCCCTCCCCTTTGAATTGAGAGCAGCTTCCTCATTATTAACATTCCGGTGGGGCCTGAAGACTTTTTTATTCAGGAAAGCCTTCAAGGCACTATAAGGGCTGTTTTTAATTTATAACTTATGTCTTTTACTGCATGCTTTCAGTCTGCTGCTATGTATTTTATTTTGTTTTAATTGTTTTTAAGTGTTTTGTATTTTTAATGTTCATCTGCCTTGTATTTTTTAACTTGATTGTTAGCCACCTTGGGTGCCCTTCAGGGAGATAGGCGGAATACAAATCCAATAAATAAATAAATAGTTGAGAAATGCTGACATAGTAAGTTCATGACAAAGGTGAGAAAAAAAAACCCAGGAAAGAACGAATTCATAGCTCAGTTTCTTATTCACTCCACCTCACAAGACACACCAATCACACACTAAATGTGCACCAATCACATCAACTGCACACAGTTTTCCCTAAAGAAGTACAACGAGACAAGGGCCTATACAATCACTACATTAGTAATTTAACGTTTCTTTGTTTGATGACTGTAAACATTTTCTTATATTCCCAATATAACTTTAAAATGTTTAGACCTATAATGACCTGTGGGTGTGTTTGTTTTGTTAAAACAGCATGGATTTTCAAAATTGTTAAGCCCCTGATTTTGTTCAGGTTTTTTGCTCCCAAATTAACTACACCTAAACTCATTTGAATATATTTCTAACCACTTTAAATCCCACCTAAGCCAGTTAAAATATGCACACACTTTTTTTTTTTAAAGTGTTTTGGAGCAGAATGTACTCAGTCATCCATTAAATATGACAGGGTCTGCATTTTATTTAGACGTCGCCATTAATAATGAAATGATGTATGATTTCCATTCTTGCAGCTCTTCCTTCCCTACACAATCAATTATACATTTAAGAAAAATATTTAGTTGATCTAAACCTACTCCAATTAAGCATTACTAATATACCAGCATGAAATTCAAGCAAATCAAAACATGATTGCTTGTATACACAATGCAATAAAATAATTTCATCTTAGAACTATTATAGCTATGGAAGCGCTAAAAGTGTAAGGTGCAAAACGATTAACTGACATTATCCAGACATAACAAAACAATCCCAGTAACATATTTAAAGAAGACTTAAATGTTCTGTTCTGTTCTGTTCAACTTGCCCCCCTGAGTCAATCCCAAGGAAGTTTTTTTGGGGTCAGACATCCAAGCAGAAGAAGTATGGAATTACCACTGACAACTTCCATTTGGGGGATATTCCCAATTCTTGTTTCGGTGTCTATGCCGCTTGCAGATCGAATTGCTATGCAGACAAAACATTACAGGAGAAGCCATGAAGCTGATCATTCCTATGAAGTTCATGTGAAGTTAAAATATTTTGAAACGTGTAGCTTCCATTTTTTCCAAAGGAGACGTTGTGTTAGGAAATTAGGGTTATCCTGAACGCTATTCTGTTAGGCCTTCCTAACCATTAGCCTGTCCAGCTGGATGAGATGCCCTTCTCTCTGGCCAAAATGCTTTGGGAAAAAAAGTAGCTGCTTTTTCATTGTAACTACCATGTTTTTGTTTACCTTGTGCTTGCTTTCAGAGGTCAGGTGATCAAAAATTGATGTCTTGGGGAATTTGTTTTAAAACGTATGCTGCTGGATACCTCCCCTCCCAATTTTTCCTTTGTAAAAACACTCCAACATAAAAAGCCTTCCTAGCGATTTCCTCGCTCAAACCAGTAGTAGTCCATCTAACATGGAATTTTGTCTGTTCCGTGTTCCAGGATTAATTGCCAAGCTTGCCACTTACTGGAGTACAAAAACTTCATAAAGCATTTCCTTTCCATTCTCTGGTAAAGCATACTTCAAGCACCTCATCTTAATACATCAGACATCTTACATGTATGATCCCAGTCCTGGTATGCTATGCAGTTCTGTTATCCATGTTTCACAAATAAGGAAATGGAGTTATAATGCAACATCCACAGGCAAGCAGAAAGTCTGTGATCCATCATAAAATGCAGGCACAACTTGCTCAAATTCCAGATCAGCAAACAAATCCCTGGATTCTTTTTTAAAAATTGTACCACCCTTTTCGGACTAAGACCCTTTGGCCAGACAGAGGACCTCCCCTATTATAATCAGCATTCTGAGCGCTTCATATTTATTTGGGACCATTCTTCACTACTGTTTATTTATCCCTATTTTTATGTGACTTTGAACATGCCAAGCTGTGTCATTTTGGTTTCACCGAAAATGTAAACAAAAAGGCTGTCTTCAAAAACGGCCTTTCATGACATGAATACATTTCTCATCCACTGAGTTCTCTGTCTCCCGCTCTTACATTTTAAAAGGGTAAGAAAGCAGCAGTCTCCACAGCAAGTTCTGCCTATTTTCTCTTCTAAACATTTTATTTACACACCCTTTTGCATTCAAATGTGCAGCTACACGTCGCATGCTTTATTTGCTGTGAACGTTATTGGAATGAAGTAGATTCAAGACAAAACTAAAGACACCACCTTCCGGATGGCAAGAAACTGATTCCCTTTCCTTTTGCTGCTACTTAATTTTTCCTTTTTTTCCCCTTTTTTGCGTGTGCATGTGTAAAGGCATTTGATTGGTCTTATAGCATATGACACATAATTGGTAGCCAATTTTTCTGAGCAGCAAGTTCAAGTTTTTTCCCCCCCTTGCTTATGAAACCTAACACTATCTTAGCGATCACTAGGCCCCAGGCTTTCCAATGTGGCTTAACAGTAATTATACAAATGCTGAAAAGATGAAAAAGTGTTAAAAGTTCCTTACACCTAGTGACATGCTTTTGCCTCTTAAAGGGACCATCAGGGGGAAAAATGAATAAAGATAACAGGAAAGAATGAACTGAGAAAAGAGAAACAAGGAAAGGAAGCTGGAATGGTACTTTCTTTTTTTAATCTGACGTTGTAAAAACAAATCTATACATAGCGTGCGTTTATTTTTTACTCATAAGACTTCAATAGTTTGCAAGGCTTCTGAAGAAGTTTTTCTGACCCCCTGCTCCCCCTTCTCTTTAAGCTTCCAAACAAACACCCAGTGTGCGTCCCAAATCATCCGGCCTCAGCCTTCAGAGTGAATCCCCATCGTTGAGGCTATGCTCTTTCCTTCTCACCCCATGTGCGACTTATGTTTCTACTTTCACTGGCGACACTCTGGAGCCAGAGCTTTTCCGTTCAGGGGGAACTCTGTTACATGTCGCTAACAACAACACAAACAGAGCCTGCCCCTTCTTGTCCGAGCCTTACTGCCCACCACGAGCACAGCCCTATGGTCCGGATTTATAGCAAGGAGACACCAATCTAAGAACCGATTCATGGCAAGCTACAATACCACTACTGACTGAAGGTGGAAAAAATGCCTGCAAGTTCCCAATTCTTCAGCACTTCTGCCTAAATTCTGACCTGTAGTTCACACAATACTCTGCTTCATGTTGCAGAGTACATGTTCTGCAAACAGCCTCCATTCAGAGCATTCATACATAAAAATCTTGTTCTGGACCTTAATTTTTTACTTCCTTGGCCCTAATAAGAAAAAAAAAATGCTTGATTTTTACTTAAAACATTATCTTGACTTTTGATTTTTTTTTAATATCCCCCAGAGATTGTGAACAAGAGGCCATTGACACATTTTCTTTCTTAAAAGGTGATTCCTTCAAACTTTCCATAAGCTTTCTTATTTGTTTCTACTGAACAACATTACAACACCGATTCTCTGCTAAGAGCACTTTATGCCGCTTCAGTAGGTTGCAAAAAGAGCTCTCCAAGTTGGTGTAAATAATGTTTACTCCCACTTCAAGAGTCCTTCACACTGCCAGAGTGGTGCAAATTGGCTTACGCATACATGAGAATGAGGCACCGTGGTTTTCTTTGAAATAAAAGCTCACTTGCTTTTTCTTTTTCTTTTTAATTGAGATCAGAAAGTAAGACCATAAAGTGAGATAAGAGGCTATCAGTTTGGAAACACATTCATTGGTGAAATATCCAATGCCATAGACTCCTAGCTTTCAGGCAAGTGGCAGGTTCAGCTAGTTTTCTAAATCACTGAAGGACCAGGAAAGATTTTAAGATGTGTCTCTCTATCTACGACTTGAGTCTTTGAAGATCCTCTAGGTCAGGGTGGACAACTTTGTTTGACTGGCTTGCCAGATCATTGACAAATCTTCAGGTTTCCAGCTTTGAGCCTCACTGCATGGGCCTTTAGAATGTCCCCAAGTCCCCAAGAATGCCACCACCCATCTATTAAGATTTTTTCAAAGACTTTCACATTTTTCACAGCTAAAAGATAATTCATAGGAGACTTCTGTAAAGTCAACCTCAGCATAAGACATCCAACAACTGTATTCTAACCAGTGGCTTAGCTAATGAAAGTGTGACCTGGTGCCAAGTGCAAAATGATGCCCAGGAAGTGATCTCAGACCCAAACTTTTAAAAAAGTGAAAAATGGAGCAGTGGCATAGCTAAGCCATCTGTGGTTAAAGAAAATTTTGTAGCCCCCACTTCCGCGACAAAATCAAATTTAATTTATTAAGTATAAATGAAAAGTTTTCTGGTTAATTGGCCATACCTTTTTATAGAACACAGATATTACACCGTGGTTTGTTTCATTGCATTCAGCATTAAATTACCTTTCTAATGTTATATAACCTGATAGTATGATACATACCAAGGTTTTCACAATTTTGGCCACTAGCGTCAAGCTCAGCTTGTTGCCCCCTAAAGCTTGTTGTCCAGTGCAGTTGCTACCCCCTGCAACCCCTTAGCTATGCCACTGATTCTGTCACTTGCCAGTCTTGTTGAAAAGGTAGGCAAATCCCTATTATATGCACCTAAAATATGCAGACTAGTTGGTGGTCTGCAGCTCATGATATATCCCAGTGGTTCTCAAACTGGTGGGTCACAACCCACCAGCCTGAGAAGCACTACCTCTGCCCCTTAAGGGGCAGAGCAGGGGGGATAGTGGCAATGTGATTCCTAGGATTGCACCACAACGGGCAACAAAGGGGCTTTTCTTTACTCACCTTCTGTCTGCGCTGCCCTCTTGGGGATGCGGGGAGTCCCACGGAGCCTTCTGCAGGGCTCCCCGCACCTCAGAACTTTGAAAAAATGCGACTGCAACCTACTTCCAGTTTTACGTTTGCAACTTAATGGGTTGCTACTGCGTTTTTTCAAAGTTCTCTAGTCTCCTGGACATGCAGAGAGCCCTGCAGAGGGTTTCATGGGGCTCCCCTCACCTCCAGGACGCTGGCGCTGGCAGAGGGTGAGTAAAGAAAAGCCCCTCTCTGTCCCCCGTGGTGGCACGATCCTGGGG
Source organism: Tiliqua scincoides (assembly GCF_035046505.1). Taxonomy (NCBI): domain Eukaryota; kingdom Metazoa; phylum Chordata; class Lepidosauria; order Squamata; family Scincidae; genus Tiliqua; species Tiliqua scincoides. The sequence goes on from NC_089822.1 coordinate 199,065,764, forward strand.
ATTGCATCGCCACCATCCCCTCCATCCCTGCGAACACTTAGAGAGGTGCAAATTCAACACATGAGTTTGAGAACTGCTGATATATCCAATGTGAAGCCTCCCAGAGGCAAAATTGACCTCTGTCCTACCCACTCAGAGGTATTGTTACACACCACTGTCTTTGCAGATGGCAAGCTCCCACCCAACACAGACCACTTTATCTGCACCAACTTCCTTTCTCCAAGTATGATTTTTCTACTCAACAAGTGAACTTTCAGTTCTTCATGCTGCTATATTTCAGTAAGCACAACTCACAGTGTCTTTCCTGATATATTTTATGCTCCCTGGATTTGGAGATCATGCTTTGGCCTTCCAACTTCCAGTCCCAAATTTCAGTCAATAGTTCTTTAGCAGAGGTGAGAGTCTGACTCTGCACCTTTCCCAATGGTGATGCAGCTTGTTAACCTCAACTTGGACCAGGATGCTCTACCACAACACTCAGGTTTTAGCATGCAGCAGCTTTCTTTCCACTTCTCTTTCTAAGAGTTGCTTTACACAAAACAATGTTCCTCCAAAGTGTTCATTTCTGCATTGCAAATGTCACGTCTGCTTCATCTTGTTGACAGAGGAGGTTACTTGCAGTGGGCATAAGCTTTGTGTCGTGTGTACTCAAGTTAAAACCGACATGTGCACTGGACATGGATTCATTAATGCAGATGCGTGCATGAAAGTGACTTCTATATAGAAAACATTACCCTTGTACGAAACAGTCCTCAATCCATCAGTATACTGCGAATGAAACAGTTTGCTCTTGGGCCACCTTTCCTTCTCACCCACTTGCCTACTCTCACAGGCACTTGGGAATGAAATTATCAATAGCCCTTCAATATCACTTCCTGCCTCAAGACTCTGAAAGACCCATGCAGCTTTATAGAGCGCTTGACTGATTATTATTCCTCTTTTAATGATCTTTCCTGGCTGTTGAGGATCACATGAGCAATTGGCAAGCTTATTTGGAACACACAAATATCCGTGGTGAGCCTAACGTGACAGATGCCTCAGGGCTGTTTGATTTTATTCTGGTTGCCCAAATCCAAGAATTCCTTTCCTAAATCTGCCTCTATCTAGCAGTCGTCATTCCTCATGCCATTAGCTAGGACTCAGGCACCCCTTACACCCCAACACACCTTTACCCCTTCCATAAAACAAAAATATGAGCACTACAGTAAAGGAAAAACATTAATAAATAATAATCAAGATCATCTGCAGTTTTAATGATGAGCTATTAAACAAACTGTAAAACACACATAACTCACAGTACAAGACTGTACATTGTCAGAAGTGGCATTAAAGTGTATGGAGATAATTAAGCAATAATGACCTCGGCATGGGGCATTTCCTGGGAATTAATGACCAGGAGGAGTTGATGTCTCAAGGCAAAACTGAGGGCCATTAACTCTGAATGGTCATTAATACTCAGGAAATGCCCTGTGCGGAGGTCGTCGTCGTGAACGCAAGACAAAAATGGGAAAAAAGTAATATGTCTATGGATTTTTGTTGACAATGTTGAAGGGCGATAGGGTTTCAGTTCTAATGCATTTGGCACTCAGTTCTCCCTACATTAGTCCAATCAACAGCTTGAACCATCTCTCAGCAATGAGTTCATTTTTCAGGGTGTTTCCAAACACAGGGTACAATCCTATAGCCCCTTCTACTGCAGCTCCAAACGCGCAGTGGACAAAAAAATGAGATACCAAAATCATTAAGAGGATGCAGATAACAACATATATGCAGATGTGTACATGCTACACAAATAAATCCACATTTTAAAGCTCCACATTTTTAAAGCCTTTTTAGAAAGCCATTTTACTTTTGTATGCTTCCTTGGCTACTTTCAGAAGGAAAGGACTAACAGCCCAATCCCATGCCAGACTGACCTGATGGCTGTAGCACGTTGCGACAGCGTTACAGAGTTCCACTATCACAAAATGGCTATTGACAAAGTGCAGAGCGCTGTGTTGGTGGCCATTTTGGGAGCCGCAAGAGGCATCAGCGTTTTCCGAACCTCGCTGAACCTCGCTGTGCTCATCGGAGCAGGTAAGGCAGCAGCAGGGGTGGGGTGGGACAAAACTGTCTGTGACGTTACACATGTGCTTAACTAAACTTGGTTGGATCGTCATGTCCATAGTTTATAAATCTGAATGCTTTGAATGCCTGAGAGGGAGATAAAGTGGGGTATAAATTTGTTACCCTGCACATGCCCAATCTCGTCTGATCTCGGAAGCTAAGCAGGGTCAGGCCTGGTTAGTATTTGGATGGAAGACTGCCTGGGAATACTGGGTGCTGTAGGCTTATACCATAGTCTTTCGAGACTGAAGGTTGCCAACCAAATAAAATTTATATATCGTCGAGTACAGTATTCTGTTGTGGTAGCAGTAAAAGCACTAGGCATTAAGGGAGAGAGGTAAGTCCTCCCCATCCTCTTCTTGGCATCCAGCACCACCACATCTGCCACTGCTGCCTCCTCCCCCTCCTCTAATGGCCAGTGGAGGGAATGCCAAGAGCCTAGCATTCCCTCTATGGTCATTAGAGGAAGTGGGGCAGTGTGCTTGATGCCAAGAGGGAGGGGTAATCCTCCCCACTCCCTCTCTGCTTCACCATGTCCTGTAATGGCTGCAGAGGGAATAGTGGTCTCCCATCATTCCCTTCACCAGCTATTGGAGGAGAAGGAGTAGGCAACAGTGCAGTGATGGATGACGAAGGAGAGAGGTAAACCCTCCCATCTTCCTCTCAATGTCCAGCGCTGCCACCATTGTCACCACCTCTTCTCATGGCTGCTGGAAGAAATGCTGGGCTCTCAACATTCCCTCTATAGCAGTGGCAGCCCTGGGTGTCAAGAGAGAGAAGTAACTGGCATGGACTGGAGTAAGAGTTACTGTCCCCATTATTTCAGTTAGCACCATGACCACCAAAATTGAAAATACTATAATAAATGATGTGTCTTTAAGAGCTTGGAGTGTATGGGGAGGAAAAAGAAGAGAATGCAGGCCCAGCAATGGCAAAATCTAAATATTAGGGGTGTCCCTTTAAAGAAGTTAAGAAGTTATGCAGGTGTGGCTACAGCAATAAAGGACATAAGTATGGGGAATTCTTACATCTAGTGTCTCAAACAGTTGAGGACTTAAATGCAGAGAAATATAACGGAGAGACTCATAACAGGAACCTCCTGTACACCATCTTGCAAACTAATGAACTACAGCATTATAAGAACATTAAACTGATTAGAGTCCTGCTTGATCTAACTGGGTGAAATCAAGAGACAAATTGTGTCTACCAGTTCTAATTGACATGCTACATGACGAAAACTTCCATATCCAATGAGGACAGAAACACTGGGATGGACTTCCAATTAATCCCTTTTGGACTTTTGATCAGTTAAAAAGTGTCTCCAATTCTGTTTTAAAATATCAATTTTAATTATTTTTAGACATGTACCTAAATACTTGTGGGTACAAGATAGTTAGTTGACAACCTTCAGTCTCGAAAGACTATGGTATCGCGCTCTGAAAGGTGGTTCTGGAACAGCATCTAGTGTGGCTGAAAAGGCCGATTCGGGAGTGACAATCCCTTCCACACTGGGAGCAAGTGCAGTCTGTCCCTGGCCTGTCTCCCTGGCTGTGGGTACAAGATACTATCCTGAGAAAGGCATTCCCCCTTCTCTCTCATACAATAGGGAGTGCGTCTTCTGAGATCATGGGACCAATCCTATCCAACTTTCCAGCACCGGTGAAACCACAATGCAGCCCCAAGATAACAGAACAAACGTTCCCTTACCTTGAGGAGGCCTCCATGACAGCTTCCCCATCACAGGAAGCAGTGCATGCCCCATTGGCACTGCTGCACCACCACTGGAAAATTGGAAAGGATTGGGCCCCATGTCTCCTGCACATGATCATTACATGCACAACACCTCAAAGAGTGCCTGTTCCTCAGAATTATTGCTTTTGTATCTATATGCAAAAATATGAAGGTGTGATTGCATCAGACAATTAAAACAGATGAAATTAATCACCCTACTGGCAACTGTCCTCCTATCTGAAATGACATTAGACATGCGCTTAACTAAACTTTGGTTAAATCATCATCTTAACCTTTATATATCTTCAAATACATACAAAAGACCACTTAGGCAGAAAATCTCCCATTCGAATCCTGCATCTGCCACAAACTACCTGTTCTCTTAGCCTCAGTCCTACACCTGTAGTATGGGTAGAAATACTAGGCTACTGCAAAAGGTTGTTCAAGGCTGCAATCTTATAAACACTTACCTGGTTGTAGGTCCCACTGAACTCAGAGGGACTTATTTCTGAATAGATATGCATACAAGTGCACTGTAAGCGTCATTAAGGTATGGAAGTGCTTTGTATACTTCAAAAAAGAGCCATATAAATCATTATTCATAAGGAATAATAAGTATTTGTAATATATGATTGATGGTAGGGGTAATATGGGAAATAAGTTCAGCTGTTGTCCCTGACCTAATTGATTTGTGATTTTATATTATTTTAAGTATAGTAAACCACTTGCACTGCCCAAGCGCAGTCTAGTTCTTAGTAGCCCAGTCCTTCCCTTCCTTTCTCACAATGCTCCTTTTACAGTATCTTCAGGGCTATTCTGCTAGTGGGAGAGAGCGGAAACTTACACGTGTATGAAACAAGAGGCCCTCGTTGCATTTAATCTTACACTAATAGAAGTAGAAGCAGTGGATCAAAAACCCGGCACTGAATAATTACATTACACTGAGATTAACATAATATAATGCCTATTCCACTGTGGCAACAATAGCATGGGTTTAAGAAAAAGATTTACCTAGAGGACAAAATGACTCAACTTTCCCATTGTAGACCCACATTTTGTTCAAGTGTTACAATATAGTAAATGAATTAGGAGATCCTATAAGCTACTTAGGAATTAAAAATCTTGGAACTTTTTTTTCAGACAAGAGAATTGTCTCCAACCCTAATTTTAATCACCAGATAGAAAGGCAAGCAGGCAGGCAAGCACACATGCACATGAACACATTGCTTGCATATTGATATATGACCACTTTGGGGTAAATGTGCCAGATCAAATTGTTGGACAGAGCACAGCACTGTAATGCTATCTGGTTCTCCTTTTGTGAGAATCATCTTTTGGATAATTTATGGTTCTAAAATAAGAGAGCCATTCAGATAGGAAGACCACCATTGTTTTCCTAAGTGTGCCACTTCTCTTTCTCCATTTCCAATTTACTGGAAGAAAAAATTAAGCATTCAATATTAACCAATAATTCATTCGCAGTGCTTATAGTTCTAGAAAGAACTAATAGCCAACAAAAATAAAGACACTAAATAAAAGAAATTAGGACTTGTTAACACATATAATTTTCAAAACCACAAGTGGAATAAAAGGCAGCAATGCAGAAACTGTTATAGGCTGCAGATAAAATTATTCAAGTGTGCATTCGAGTAACTTTGCATTTTAATTTAACCCTTTGAAACATTAATCAAACCATGGCTAATTATAGGAATTAAGGAATTAAACGATGGAATCTTCTAAAAGATATTATTTAAAAGGCAGTTTATACAATTACTTGTATAGATGTTTGCTTTAAAGAGGGAAACATTTCTAGTATAATGAAAAGGGTCTTAGAAAATTAAATTAACAAGGGGGGACCAGGCTGATATGAAACTAAATTAGCATCAAATGCAAATTACAGGGTACTTAATGGTAGAAACAGGTGCAGAGAAGGACCCTAAATGAGATAAATGAATAAAACATCCCTCTGCACAAATGTGGAAGCTGACACAAAGTCAATGATATGAATAATTCAGCAGTCTCTGCACTGCTGTTGAGGTCAGCTTTCCTTGACCTTTGAAACAGGAAGTAAAATTCTATCCAAATTTGAATGACTAGAAATATACCAGCTTAATTTTTTTTAAATCCAGCTTTTAAAAAATGTACAACCAGATCATATAGCATGGTAAAAACTGAATCATTAAGAAAGTGCATTACCCCCCCCCGCCCCAAAATGAGTCACAAAAATCTTAGTCATTAGGATTGTAAAATATTTGTTTCAACATGTAATTTTCTCAAAGGTTTATATGTCAGAATATTCAGGTCAAATAATGATCTGAATATGTACAGCGCTAAATGGTTTCAACCTTGTTTAAAAATACTTCAGTTGTGCTTGAATAGGTTATTAATAGCAACAAAAACATGTTATATTCCAGGCATCAGTGGGAGGGATTTTTTTTTTTAATACATTAAGGCTTTTCAAATTAGTTGTGCAAAGCTGAGCAATCCATCATTTTGCTGCTACAAGTTTTCCAGCAAAAAGCACACAGAATGTCTATTTTTAAAAAATCCCTTTGTCCTATAAATCTTAACTTTAAAAAAATTAATTAATTAAGCTTTAAACACTCACACATCCCAATTCAAGAACCCATCATTTTTGTTTAACCACGACATTGCATTTATGTAGCACATTTAAAATGTAAATAGGAACTCTCTCTCTCTCTCTCTCTCTCTCTCTCTCTGGACAATCTTACTAAAATGCAGTAGCCAAATGGCCAAATTTAAATCCTAGTGCCAAAATTAGAATACAACTGTATGGCACCTCTTTTTAGAAAGAAAAAATACTGAGGAAGGATTCCCTTTACATAATTTCTCTTTGCATAATTTCTGACTAAAGGTGTGATCCTAATTCCAAATCAAACTTAGCACCAGCCTTGATTAATAAGATGCAACAAACTACTAGTTTTCTCTAATCTAGAAAGACAGGAAGACTCTGTGGCCAACAGAAAACACTTGCATCTAGTGAGCAAAAGTAAATAAATAACATCTGATAAACGTTATTTCTCCCTTTTCATTCATGACATGAACCTGTTCAGCTGCTTACCTTTCATCTGCACAGCACATGCCAGGTACTGAATTTGTACGGTATGTTTTACTTTAATTTCTATATTTAGGGGGCCAAAGAAAAAATATGACAATGCCAGGTGGAGGAGCTTCCTCATTACAACAAAGTCTAGATGGCGGTTGGTTTTGAATTAAAGTCTGGCAGTAGCAGCATTAAAGATGCACATTAATTAGACTGACAGAATGGTTACTGGCATTGTATTCTGAAGTGTGGTAAACCGAACACTGCTTATTTAGGGTTTTAGTTAATGACTAACCTGGGCTTTGGGTTTTGTGTGCAAAATGGCTCCCCCCTAAATAATTGCTATGAGAAGCCAGCTGGTTCTAATTTCAAAATAACCAGTTTTCCTATCCTAAAGTGCTAATAATAATAATAATAATAATAATAATAATAATAATAATAATAATAATAATAATAATCTGGACAATCCATGACTACAAGCTCTCAGATTCAGTAAGGAAAAAATATGATTTTGGATGTAATTAAAAACATTCCTGAAAATGCCAAAGAATGATAGTAGAGGGTGGGAAAGAGGGGAGAAGTTGAAAGAATACAGAGGAACTAATCTGGGGGAAAAACCCAGAACATTAAACATTCAAATTTCTACAGAGACAAAAAAAATATATATCTCCCTGCTGTTTCTCTAGAATTCATTTCTCCCTGAACTCTGTTCACCTTTACTCTAATGGGTATAACATTTGCAAAGCAGAAACTGTGGATTGCAGCTAGTAGAAAGATTACAGTGAAGCTGTGGGCTGGCTGTGCCTAATTTGGACAGAGGATCTGCAAGGAAATGGTTTAGCAGATTGGTAGACCAAGGGGAAAATCCTAAAGGTTTGGAAGGGAAACAACACTGTATACATCCTGGAGTCCTATGACCAAGGAAGAAATAAACCCATGTTTCTGTTAATGAAAACTTCAGGGCTATACCTGCCCTCTCAGGATATTAGAGATATCTCATTACTCTCATTCCATCTAAATGATGGAAAAGCCAAGCATCATTTGAACATAGTTCTTGAGTAATTTTGTCTGTTGCCCACCAGAGATTCTGAGGATGTGTCTTAACATAAGAACATAAGAACAGCCCCACTGGATCAGGCCATAGGCCCATCTAGTCCAGCTTCCTGTATCTCACAGCGGCCCACCAAATGCCCCAGGGAGCACACCAGATAACAAGAGACCTCATCCTGGTGCCCTCCCCTACATCTGGCATTCTGACTTAACCCATTCCTAAAATCAGGAGGTTGCACATACACATCATGGCTTGTACCCCATAATGGATTTTTCCTCCAGAAACATGTCCAATCCCCTTTTAAAGGCGTCTAGGCTAGACGCCAGCACCACATTCTGTGGCAAGGAGTTCCACAGACCGACCACGCGCTGAGTAAAGAAATATTTTCTTTTATCTGTCCTAACTCTCCCAACACTCAATTTTAGTGGATGTCCCCTGGTTCTGGTATTATGTGAGAGTGTAAAGAGCATCTCCCTATCCACTCTGTCCATTCCCTGCATAATTTTGTATGTCTCAATCATGTCCCCCCTCAAGCGTCTCTTTTCTAGGCTGAAGAGGCCCAAACGCCGTAGCCTTTCCTCATAAGGAAGGTGCCCCAGCCCAGTAATCATCTTAGTCGCTCTCTTTTGCACCTTTTCCATTTCCACTATGTCTTTTTTGAGATGCGGCGACCAGAACTGGACACAATACTCCAGGTGTGGCCTTACCATCGATTTGTACAACGGCATTATAATACTAGCCATTTTGTTCTCAATACCCTTCCTAATGATCCCAAGCATAGAATTGGCCTTCTTCACTGCCGCCGCACATTGGGTCGACACTTTCATCGACCTGTCCACCACCACCCCAAGATCTCTCTCCTGATCTGTCACAGACAGCTCAGAACCCATCAGCCTATATCTAAAGTTTTGATTTTTTGCCCCAATGTGCATGACTTTACACTTACTGACATTGAAGCGCATCTGCCATTTTGCTGCCCATTCTGTCTTCCAGGCAGCCTGTCTTCCAGGCAGCCTCAAACTCTTCCATCGTTTTACAGATCAACCACTACAAATAAGAATAGTATTCCTTAATCTTTGGTTAGTGTGAATGTACAGGAGGTGAATGTACAGGAGAATGCACTGCCCAAACTAGAATGCATTACATTCTACATAGAGCACTAGCTAAGGACCCATAAGTAAAATGGGCTGTATTTTTTATTCTCCCATAAAATGTTCCCTTTGACTTCTCACATCTTTTGGTGACTTGGGCTGATCTTTTCTGTTGTCACAGTGGGCCGGGGTAGGCCATCGTAGAGTACACTGGCTACCATTGGCCAAAAAGCTGAATCACTAGAGTAACTAATGGGGGCATACAGGGCCCCAGGTACCACACCTGAGGGGGAGGCTTCCCAGACATGACCAGAAATGCCTTCCAGTCAAATCCAGGAGGTGTTCTGAGGCATGGGGGTGCTGGCAGGGAAGGCTTGCATGGTCTCCTGGTGACCTTATAAAGGCACTTCTGGTTTTCAGCAAAAACCAGAAGTGCTTTTTGGAGGCCTCCAGAAGGCTGTGTAAGGCCCAGGGGTGTCCAATGGGGTGCCAAAAATGTATGTGCCCCAGCTTGCAGATGCCTTAGCTACACCACTGAGTTGAATAATGATTATTGACATCAAAGCCCACTGTGACAGAGCAGATCTGACAGCAGTGATATCAAGAAGTTTGAATCCTAACGTACATTAACATCATGTTTTAAGTCAGTTTGGGGCATTACAGGCTTGCAAATGACACCTCACTTGTGCAAATTGGCTGAACAGATTCAGAGCCTTTCCATGCAAAGAAAGACATGGCATTTGCTCATTCATAATCTGTAATCTTAATAACCTGCACTGTATAAATCTGTTCCAGATTACTGTTGTAAGCAATATACTGTACAGGTGTGCCTTGGAGGCACATATAATGCTATATAACCTCTGCAGTATATGCATACATGCCTTATTCTTGTGGTCTCTAAAGTTTGCTTATGACCAATTTACATTCTCCATTCTGGAGTCAGTGAGGAATGTATACAGACTGTAAGAAAATGTAAAATATGTGTAATCTCCAACTACACTATCAGTCTCTAACAGGAAGAAGAGATCAACTAAATGAGTACTGTTCAGAGCTCCTCAATTAACCTGATTAGTTCAGCACAATGCTCTCATGAATGACACCTTATCTTGAAAATGAATGGTGTGGGGAGGGGGGACTTCCTCTTTTATGGAGATACACTAGTTCCCTAAAGCCAGAATGATGTAGCCTATCAGTGATTAGTTCCCCGCCTCTGTTTCTTCCTCCCTTCTTAAGCAGGCAGGTCACTCAGACTAGAAGAGGCAGCGCCTGATTAGATTTTGTGTCCTAAGGACAGACTATGCAGGATCTCATCTGCCCAGGTGGCCTCAGAGAAAGCTGGGAAAGGATGCCCTTTAGGCTACTGCAAGCCCTTTTTTTCAGAGTCAACCAGGCACATGATGGGATTGCCTGGAGCAGGCTAAAATTCATTAACCCCTTGATAACCAAGGCAGCACACAAAAACAAAACCTGCCTGGAAGGAAAAAGGCAGAATGAGTGGAAGCTTCCCATCCCATAAAACAAGGCTTCTTCATACACACTGCAATTCAGAACTTGCCTTCTCCATGCCAGAGACCAATGAGACTTCACTTTTTTACTATTATGAGGGGGCAGAAAAGGAGCAATTCCTAAATTCTCCCTTATTTCTCCTAGAAAAATATCTGAGACATATCAGTCAGCTTAGGGAGAAAAATTCAAGATAATGAAAAACTGGCTATCTTCTGACAGGCATAAAAACAATAGATCTGTTAATTATACGGTAACTAAGTTTGCAGTCAGCTGCACACTTAGTAGGAAGTAAGTGTCAGTGAAATCAGGGGAAATTATTTCTGAGTAAACACGCACAGGATCGGGCTGCCTAATATTTAAAGCCTAATTGGATCAAGTGCAAATGATCTCAGGAGTGTTTATCTTTGTAGCACTGTGAAGCTTAAATTAATGGGTATTAGCAATAATACTTTGGCATTATAAGATCCCAAATTATAAGTGTATTACTAGCACAGCAGGGAAATATTTCAAAACCAGCCTTTTTCTCTTATACTGTACAGTGGATGATCTAAACCAGTTTCATATGAATTCTGTATTTTGGTCCAGCTATATGTTTTGTCCTACTACAACTTACTTTTTTCACAATGCAGGCCCTAGAAAGTAAGTCTAGTTAGGCATATGACTGCCTTCTCTAGTATTCTTCTCATCTTGTCAACCCCATGATGCATGTAGGCTATTTTTCAGAATAAAGTATACTTTAAAGTTTGAAATAGGTATTGTGAAAAATTCAGACTTATCCTTCCCATGTCAGCAATGTCCCTTGCTTATCCTTCCTATGTCAGCAACCTGACATCAGAAGATATGCAGTTAAGCAGTGGACTTGGTGGTGCTGAGCCAAATAGATGAAGTAAATTGACATTTCTTGGCCAGGTGGGCATTCTATTGAAAAAACAACCAGGAGCTTCCAGTTACGTTAAGGTTTAGTGCTTCTTCAGCAATTAGAAACAAAGGGTATATTGTATGCGCAGAAGAGGGGGTGCTTGCCCAATGTGTGGTGGAGTGTACCTGTATGCTGTATTAGGCCCAACCTGATGAATGGAATACTGAATCAAGAGCACTTTTCACATAATTTAGTGCATAGTGTGGAAAGTGAGATCACACCAGGAGGTCTTAGCCTGATCTATGCGCATCAGTTAGTTTGTGTGTGCAATTTCTGTACATGTACAAATAGTGCATACATAAGGTTATCCACGTTATTGGAAAAACATGAGCAGGTACTCAAATTATACGGCCAAGCTTGCATGTCTACAGTTTTTACAAACATAGAAACTAGTCAGGGTATGTCAGTTAGGGGTGAGCCTGCCACAACAAAATTCTTCCCCCACTGTTCCCTCTAAGGGGTCTACAGATTCCTTCCCTGGTTGTGTGGTAGTGTCTCCATAGGCTCAGTGATGATGTCATACATTATCACCAGACTTCCAGGAAAACTGAACTCTGAGTGAAACAGTTTAGCTTAGCTTACCGGGAACACTGCCTCCCACAATTAAGCATGTTCACTTTAAGTGCTTTACATACAAAACAGATTCATATGGTTTTCATTGAACACAGATGGAACATTTAAATATGCTTGTGTTGTAATGAAAGTGTAATTAACAAGCTTTGCTCTCCACCATACATGAAGTCAGTCTGCTCTTCTGCAACATGCCTATACAACTGTTCACCCAGCCACACTGCCGATATACAAATGATTGTGGGTCATTTGGGGTGGACCTTCCTGACATGATACCACCTTTACCCCTTGCATATTCATTAAACACATGGGGGAGTGACCCAAATGCTTTAAATGAGATACAGAATGATGAAAGTAATGATCCACACAGACCTTCGAGGAAAATGTCTACAAAAAGAATTTCAGAATCTTGCTCCATGAGATTCGACCCTTTTGTTCCATGCTCATTGTATCAGTCACATGCTCTCTTTATGCAATTCCACAACATCCAGCTGAACTAGGACAAACTTGCCAACTTTTATTTCCTGTGCCCTCAACAGAAATAAATCAGCAGGTGAGACTTTCCTTATATGTGCCATTTCTGCCTGTCATTCTGTTTAATGCTCAGAAAGAAAAAGTTGGCAATCTTTGCTTCTCTCTCTTTCTCACCCAGCCCCTCTGTGCAAACACGCACACATATACACACGGCAACAATAATGCTCCATTAATTGAGGAGCCTCCGAACACACAGTTGTTCATTCTTTCCCTGCTGTCGAACCCTAAGCAACTTCATTTATAAACAAGCAAAGTCTATGGAGTTACATATTACAAGGACTCTGAGTTCTCAGTCTGGAGGATTATACCTAAAGAGGGTGTCACAAACAAAGGTCAGAGATCATGACCTTTAGACACTTCAATTTGCTTCAGTTGGGGGGGGGAATCCCACCTAGATGGAGTGGAGGTGCAAACAATTGAGAAGCAGAATGCTGGCTGGAGAGAGTAGAAAACCAGTTTCAGAAACAGAGATCCAGATTTGGGGCAAAGGGTAAGAGAGAACCAAATTTAAGAATAGATTTCAGCAAAGTTTCTCATACCCATGTGAAAAAAATTCAGTTGGTATATTCTGCACTAATAAGCAACAAGTACCATCTAGAATTGTAGATCAGTGGTTCCCAAAGTGATGGATTGGAATTCACCATGGGAATCGGATATGGGTGCTCCTCTGCAAGCTTCTGCGCTGCTCCTAATCGCTCCAATCTGTAATCAGAGTCCACTTCGGTTTTCATAGGAATGAAACTCGCAGAAGGGGCTGCAGGCCACCTGGACCCTCCTTGACCCCCCAGGAATGATTACAAGTCCCTGGGACTTGCAGCGCCCCAATCGCTGCGGCACCACAGGGCACTCCCCCACCCAAGTCCTTGCCCAAACAAAACCTTAGTGCAGTCCCAAAGTCTGAGTAGGACTTTGGGAACCACTAATCTAGATTGTCACATACGATCATTTTAAGACTAGAAATATTATTCATAAAATAAAAGCTGAGAAGCAAATGCTATTCAGTCCTACGTCTAATATCAAGTTCTGTGCTTCATAGAGAGATGGACTATACATAGCCCAGAGCATGAGCATGTGTCAACATGTGCCTAAATCCTAAACATAGGTTCTCAAAGAACCAAAGACACCATGCTGTGGCAAGATGGGAACTCTGGAGCAGACAAATCCTTGTACAACACTGACACTTCCCAATCCACTTTTGGGAAAGAACTATGCAATGATTAAGGTATAGAAAGCATTAATTCCTTGCTCCTGTCAACCTTCTACAAAATTTGAGCAAGGCAAAATGTTCTATAACGTACACTCAGAGTGACTTAATATCTGGGATGTCAGCCAATAGATATGCTGCTAGACAGATGCCAAAAAGAATCTAACTGAAAGGTTAATTTCATGGAGATTACAGAGAAAGTAAGAACTCTGACTCAGGGGTAAGTCCTTTTTGAAACGAAAAGGCAAACCACATTTGGATTCAGGTGGTTACCTGAAAAATCACAAAAGGCGCAATCCTAACCAACTTTCCAGCACTGACATAGCTGTGCAAGTGTGGCCTGCACTGCATCCTGCAGTGGGGAGGCAATCAAGGGGGCCTCTTCAAGGTAAGGGCATGTTTGTTACCTTAACTTGGGGCTACATTGCAGCTAAGTCAGTGCTGGAAAGTTGGTTAGGATTGCGTCCTAAGTTTCTTAACGCAATCTGATGTAACTAAAAAAAATTCTAAACTAATCACAATTTTACAGGCTTTGCACTCCTAATAACCAATTATATAGACTATGCTGATAAGCTATTTAGTAGAAGTATTTGATACTAAAGAATTATTTCTGAGGATGCTGGAAGAAAACGTCTTTCCCCTCACTCCATCAGAGAATTATTCAGTGAAATCAAATAGGTCTTGATTCAGTTAAATATTAACATCAGCAATAATAGAAGTCACTAATATGGGGCATCTAGGAGAACTATTTTATCTCTGATTTGTCTGCTGCAAGTCTGTATACACCCATGATTTAAAAAAACCAAAAACCTAGCCTTGAATCTGAGATTGTCTTCCAAAAACTTCACTGTAGGTCCTTCCTAAATCGCAGTCTCAGTTTTCCCTATCTCTAAAATGGGAACAATAGTAACTGCTTCATTACACTATGGTGAAGCTGAACACAACACACACAGCAAAATATTGCAGCTTTTCACTCTGGCATCAGGTGTGATTTAGGGTTCAAGATGTGGGTAGCCCTGGTGGATGAGCTGTATCAGGAGACTGACAGAGGAAAAATATTGTTTCTGATTTTGTTAGACCCTTCAGTGGCTTTTTATACAGTGACTCATGCCAACCTCCTGGACCACTGGGACATCAGACGGGGGGGGGGAGAGAAGGGTTAGGACTTGCTATCCATATCATCATTTTTTGTACAGAGGACTTCAGAGACCACTGGAGAGGTGAACTTGTTCCCCTAGGACAGTGGTACCCAAACTGGTGGGTTTGAACCCACCAGGGGAACTGGAAACAGGGCATTCCCCACTAAGGGGAGTGGCCCTGCTCCAATGGCAGCAACAGTGCTGCAGAGATCACATTGCCAAGCTGTGGAGGAGATCTGAGGGAGCTGCAAGCCTCTAGGACTCTGCAGGAGGCCAGCACTGCTGCCAGGTTAGTAAAAAAAAAAAAAAAAAAAAAAAGCTCCTTAGCAGTAGCAGCACTGTTCCTGCCCCCCTCCCCGCCCCCCTCCCTGCCTGCACAAACACTTACCTAGTTCTCAGCTCCCCTGTAGGAGTTTGGGAACCACTGCCCTAGGAATCTGTAAGTGGTGTGCTAAAGAGCTCAGTACTTCTGCTAATACTGTTTTATGTCTACCTAAAACCACTGGGACTTTATTCCAAAAGGGTCATCCAGCTCTATATTTTGTTAGCAAGCACCCAAGCATTGCTGTTTCTGCTCTTAACTATTGGTTGGATGAACACCAGTGAAAGGAATGAGGATGATGAAAGACTGCCATTGAATCCGGACCAGATAGAGATTATGTTGATGGAAAATCCTCCTGTTTTAGGAGGTCTGAATATGCTGACAAATGATGGAGCGCTTGTTACCTCATTTGCATAGGGTTGGTGTCTTAGATCCTAACTTGCATCTTGATAAGCAGGTTGCTATGGTCTCTTAAACAAATTCTTTTAAAAAAAATCAACAACACTTGCTATGTAGGAACTGCCCCTTCTCGGAGAAACATGATCTCACAATTCTTATCCATGTATTCCATACATTTATAATTTATGACTTGACTACTGTAGTACACTCACAGTGGAGCAGCCCTTGCAGTGGTGTTCCCGGGGGTCCCCGCGCCCAGAGCAACCCCCAGAATTCCGCCCCCCACACCCCATTTTGCCCCCCTTCTCCGCCCCCCCACACACGTGACCCGGAAGTAATTGCAGTGATGTCATCATCACTGCAGTTACTTCCGCGCAGCTGCCTCCTCCGTTCTCCCTTTGAAGACAAGGGGGAATGGAGGAGACAGCTGAGGCCCCCACGGAGCCTTCAGCGCCACGGGGGTCTCCATGGCAGCGGTCTGGGGCTGCTCCCAGCGGCCCCAGACCGCTGCAGTGGAGACCACTGCACAGCTTGTAAGCTGCACGGAAGGCTCCGTGGGGGCCAGGAAGCGGCACGCATGTCAGAGGGGGTGCGCACCGCTTCCACTCTGCCCAAGGGACGCCCTCAGTGGCGGAGCAGGGCAACCAGGCCGGGAAGTGGCACGCGTTCCCTCTGAAGTCAGAGGGGGCGCACGCCACTTCTGCCCCGCCCCTGAGGGACACCCTCAGAGGCAGAGCAGGGGTGCCCAGGAGCGCTCCGGGGAGATAGCTGGACACTGCCTCCCAGGCAGCGTCTTGGCGCCTACTGGACCAGCCCCCCTCTCCCCTCCTCCTTTATAGGAGGAGACGAGATGGGCGTCCTAGAGCGTAAGTGCCTCTCTAGTGCGCCTGTCTCCTATCCTCTTATAAAGGAGGAGGGGAGGGGAGTGGTAGCTCAGTCAGCACCCAGGCACTGACAGAGAGGCAGCAAGCTCCCCTTCCCCCCCCCCCCCAGGTATGCTAGTGAGCCCTTGAAGATGGCTCAAAAACTCTAATTCGGTCAAAACTTTATGGCCGGTCTCCTGTCAAATGTCAGCAGGTAGGAGAGAAGCTTTTACTTCATTAGATGCACCGACTGCCAGTTTACTTCCAGGCCCTTTCAAAATGCTGATTTGACCTTACAGTTTGGGACTCACAAATATCTGCCTATATGAGCCCAGCTTCATTTGTCAACTGAGACCCTGCTTCAGGTACCATCAATGTATGTGATAACAACATCTGCTTTGAGAAGCAGGCCCTTCCAGTTGTAGCCCTCAAGGTGGAGGAATGATCTCCTTTTAGAGCTGAAAAACCGATTCTCCTCACTGTTATTTAGGAACGATTCTGATGCCTTTTGGGAAATGCCCCTGCAACTTTTGTAAGCTAGGTGTTGGAAAAGCAGCATATAAATGCTACAAATAAATAATAAATAACTGTACTAGTCCTACTTCAGGAAGTCCTGGCAGCAGGATGAAAAAAGCATAATTGACTGAACTGTTCTTTAAGATACTATATAAAATATCTTGTATAGTCTGCAATATAGCGTGATATACAGGTTAGCTGAAATTTCTGCCAGGATTGTCTTTTTAGCCAGTAAAATCTGTCTCGATTTGTGCCAGCCAGACCCACAAAAATGTGTCAGACTGACAGACGAGAGGCAAAGCACTCGTTTTAGTTTCCTCTGCCCTTTTTGATTCCCTGACTTGCCTTGGCCTCAATTTTCCTCCAGTGCTGGAAGAGTTAAAGAAAACAAGAAAAGAACAAGTGAGTGTACAGGATAGGATTTACTGGCATTTACTTTTAATCTATGGTCCTTTGCTCTGTGGCTTATCAGCCCTATGTCATTCCTTTTTTCCTCCTTTATATTTCATGAGCAGCCCCCCATGCTGCTACTGAGAGACAGAGCCCAAGTGTCTGTAAGCTTTTTGTCAGGTAAAAAAGAAAAAGGCAAGGAACAAGAGGGAAAAGCAAAGCTAAGAGGCATCTATTAGATGTCACTAGGCTTTTGTATTCATGTCAATGATTCAGGATTAGAGTATTTGAAATAATCTTATTGAGAGGAATCAAAAGCCCCATAGAGCGGGAAGCTGCTCTGAACCATATGGCAGGGCAGTAGACAATATCTTATTAAAGACGTGTTCTCTAACACTATTACTTTTCTTATATTACAAAACTATTGTGCCTCCAAGAGTTAGCTAAATGGTATAGTTGGAGAATGCTGTGCCCTAGAGGTTTTTTGTGTCACTATAGTGCTATACAGATTTGCCAGATTGTCTGTTCAAGGCAGAAGTGGCTTTTCATTGGGGCGTCCTCTCCTCCCCCACCCCTATTCCCAGGTACTTTGCCTTCTACTCCAACTAGTGTTCTCAGAATATGGTTCTAGTGACAAGGCACAACATTATCAACCTCTAGAATAATTTTGTTACTGTTCTAATCTATGAAGTTTCAAAAAAAAAAAAATCATCAAGAGAGGACACACAAGCTGCAGAATTCAAGTCGAGATATTTCCACTATATCTTAAAAGAAAAACATTCTTGTCTGACTAGGACTTTTGCCAGATTACAGCAATTAAAATTCTGTTATAATGAACCCTGTATATCGAAAACCTTTATTTGCACTGGAACAAAGGTTTGTAACTGGAGAAATAGCCTGCACTAGATTTATCTTCATCTGCCTACACCTTTCCAGGCAGCGAGGAACGGAAGACAAAACAGTACTGTTCACAGCATTTCAACGGTTGCTGTGAAAGTCTATATCTGGGTCACTTTAATAATGTCCAGGATATAATTTCAAGGTAATGAAATAACACATTTTAATGACCTAGTTCATACCAAGAGCAGATTAACAGCATCAGACATGTCACATTCACTTTGAATGTAGATTTTCATGTACTAAAGAAACATCCAGAGTGTTTTTCAAAAGTGCCAAAAATTATTCAAGACATTTTTTATTTTTTTAAAAATCTGAAATCTGTGCCTTAATAATTTATAAAGTTAATTCTTCATTCATACTGTAATGTATCTCTTCACAACTAGCTGTGCAAAGTGGCCGAAATGACACACAGAGAACTTTGTATGGCTCACTTGTACTTTTCCAAAACTCAGACAGGAAATAAGCTAGAATGTTAACGGAGAAATAGAAAATTCAGAACATACCATGCCATTGCTATTCCGTACACATGTTGCTGCTTTTCTGAAGTGGTACTAAATAGCTTTTAAGAAAAATCCTGCTGCTGTCTATATAAGATCCACTGGCCACATCTGATTCTGGCTCATCCCTGTTAGCAAGAAGTGGGATGTGATTGATTCATTGGGCCAAATGGCCACAAGCATCACCAAATGATTACCACAGTGATTTTCAATTTTTTTCATCTCACAGCACACTGATTAGGTGCTAAAATTATCAAGGCACCCTATCAACTTTTGACAATTGGCAAGGCCACACTGCCAGTGGGGAACTTTGGGGACTAATAAATGACCCTCCACCAAACTTCAATGGCACACCTGCAGATCTTTTGTGGCACACTAGTTGAAAACCACTGGACTTGAGTTTGAGAGATGGTTTATGCGGTTCCAGTGCTGGTGCTGTTGCACCTGAGCGAGCCAACTTCAGCATTGGTTGGTAGAGATGCCAAACGCTAAAAGTCTCTTCAGAGGCACAGAACTGTAGCACCTGCATCACACAAACAGGAATTTCTCTGTCCTTCATAGCTGCATGACCTAGTGGCCCATAAGTGAATGGATCTTCCCCTCTTGGGCTGACTCTCAATGGCAGCTGCTGGCAATCACAGCTGGCAGTGCTGCAGCGGTTGGTGCTGGTGCAGATCTATCCATGAACAAAGAACAAGACAAGTAGGGACCAGCCCTGCACAACCACTCGTTTTCAGCAGAGCTTTCTGTGGGACAGTACACTGAGCCATGCACCGAGTTCCTCTCTGCTGTAAAAACGAATAGGCATCGCGGGTTTGGTTTTCACTAGAAGAGTGTATGCTAGAGATTGATAGCAATTTTATTTTAAAAGCCTACTCACTTAGACAAGGTTGAGAAGAAATTGCAGGAATGCATCAGGGATGTACAGGCAGTGTTAGAGCTGCTTTACATGTTACTGACATGTTACATGTTACTGACAGCGTACACCATGTACACACACATGAACACCATCACAACATTTATCTATTCCAGAACCCATGCAGAATCCAGGGGCTAAAATGCATGTACACATAGTACAAATACCATTTATTAATTTAAACATGAATGCTTCTTAACCCACAATGACTGAAGAGGCCATAAGTCCTACTGAGAAACTCAGACTCTATTTAGCAAGCTCTGAGCATAAGGCTTTTTTCCCATCTCAATTTTCAGCCACTAGGTTAATCGTATCAACCGAACAGCACAATCCTATGCATATCTCCTCAGAGGTTCAATGGGCCTTACTGAGTTCAATGGGCCTTACTTCCAGGTAATGTGCACAGGATTGCAGCTTAAATGTGCCCACCATCCCTGACAAGATCTTACCCTCTTGCTTCTAATAAGTACTTTTAGATTCAGTGTGGCTACACAATCAGGTTTGAAAAAGCATCTTGCCATGGCTAAAAAAACCAAGTGATGAATGCATTCCACCCTGCTCCAATAAGTCCATTCCTGCACATTATGCCATACAGACATACCCAGAATAACATCATTTTAACAGCCTTATTCCAAATCACGATGATGCAGAAGTCTAAATAAAGGAAAGGGATTCCGAAATCAGATTGACTCCACAATAATAATTCAGAGATATTTCTGGATGTGCTCCATTCTGCTCTCTTTCACTGGTGGAAGCAAAATTGTCGTTCTGCACCCACCCCCAAAAAAACTCTCTTTTAAATAATACATGAAATGGAATAAAAGATTCTTAGTTCTGTTGACCCAGGTAATCCTATGGGCCGCCTCTGTCCTCTTTGCCCCTGTGCACACTTTGAAGTAGCAGCTAGCATTAAGAAATCAATAGCTATGAATAGGACATTTGAAGTTTTGTGAAGAGAAACAAAAGAAAAGCCCAGTCCTTTAAGGTACTAACCCCTGGAAGGTGGTGTGGGGAGTGCTCTCTACCTTCTGGGCTACCCAGCCAGGAAAAGGCCCTGCCTTTCAGGCAGATATTTTAAGGGCTTTCTTACACTGAAAAGCACACAGTGCATATTTGCAATAGAATTTGCCTTTATGAAATAAAGGATTCACTTGCCAACTTGTCTTCACTTTCCAGGAAGAGCAGAATGAGAAGAAAAGAAAAATGACTCATTATAAAGCTAAGGGCCAAACTAGATATGATGACATTCCCATGTTGTAAAACATGAACTTGCCACAGTCTTGCAAAAAGAGGGAATGAGAGGTCATTTTAACAGCAAAAGAGGTCCATGGGTGAAGAAATATGGCATTCTTGCCTGTTGCTTACATCTCTGCAGCCCTTCTTTCCAAGCATTTTTCCTCCAGGCAAGTACATGCCCAGTATCTGAACTCAGCTGTGGAGAAAAGTACGTCACCTGCCATTATATCCAGTTAGTTTGCTCTAAGACTCTAACCCGCCTGTTCCTCTTTCACTGAAACAATATATTTTTAATCTATAGTGTAAGCCCATGCTACTTGTCATCCACAATACTTGTTAGCCATATATGTTGCCCACCAGGACTCAGTAAGCACCCTGTTTTTGCTACCTTCATGGATTGCAAGAAACAAAGGATTGTCAAACACCCAGTGGGGCAGAAACCATGACTAGTGGGCTGTATTCAGGTTGGTGAGTCACCAGTTGTGCAGGCCTCCTAGAGTGTCAGTGAAACTTCAGCCTACTGCATATATTAAGAGAGTGCACTCGTGTGCATCATTATGTACAGATTTCTTAGACCCTACAATAAACTTCTTTTACACACTCCATGGTGCTTCCACATCCACACATAAACTTGTATGAAACAGAGCACTAACCAACGTACTCCAAACCACATATTAAAGAAGGATTCTCAATTTCAGTTGCAACTAGTCCAGATGGATGAGAAAGATCAACATCGGAGACAGCTATTGATATCATTCAGCAAGGCATTTCCTGTCGCACTTCCATTTGCTGGCTATACGTGCTAGTTTCCTCATCTTTTCCAAGGGGAGGTCAAACCTGAATCCAATAGAATAGGATCTGATTCCAAACCTGATCCCAACAGGGTAAATCCCACCAAAGTTAAGCACTTAAGTTGAAACTGGAGAGATTTAAATATAAGCTTAAACCTAATCCTAACCCTGTCACTGAAACCAATGAGTCTCAAAACTACTTAATTTGGACCCCAGTGTGCCCTTAATTTGACTGCCTGAAAAATCACCATATACTGGTGATGTGCAATGACACTGTTGTTCTTGCAGCTGTCCCATTCACTCCATGCCCAAAGAGATATACATGCAGAGCTGCTCACCTTTTAAGACAGTGGTTCCCAATCTTCAGGAGTTTGTGGACTACTAAGGTAAAAATTGGAATCATCCTGGACCACATGCAACCCTCCACCCCCACTGCCACACACACAAAATACAATTGAATTTGGTAGTCCATGGGGGAGCACTTGGCAAGACACTGGAAGTGCCAGCTGCAACCAGTCAGTTCTCCAGTCTCTCTGGTGGCCATGAGCAACTGCTCGCTTGGCAAGATGCTGGAAGTGATCAAAGGCAATCTTTTTTTTCCTGAGACCTTGTGGATCACTTCTCAGGGTCTCACGGACCACCTACCATGGGTTGGGAACTACTGTAAATAGGACAGCCCTTGAAAGAGACGTACATCAAGTATATATCAGAGCCCTATATTGGCAGAAAATTATTGGATTGGGGTAGCAACTTACAACATGTTAATTTACATGTCAAAGAATCCACCAACACCGCCACCACTAGCTGTGCTTTTAAGTGACTTGCCTTTTCAACCAAATATGAGCTGTCTTAAGGGTGCCTTTGGGGGTGGAAAGCCAACATGCCAATGCCCAGAAACATTAAATAAATGAAAACCTAACGTCATGCTCTCTGTTCATCATGAGATGACTCTGAGGCTACATCAGTTCTTTTAATTTTCTGTCTTTTTCACTGCACCCATCGCCATTGATTATGCATCCTTCTCTGCTGATTACACTGGCCCCAAGCATCCCAACTGTGTTAACAACATGAACATAATAAACATGTTAAGGTCCTCAAGCCCAAAGGTACATGTATGACCAGAAGACTGATTCATTTGATCATTTTTGTTTATGGGCAGCTGTAGCAAAAACTTGCTCAGCAGATTCATATTGTGCCAGCTTGTCATGTGAAGGCACTATCAAGAGCCGCATTTGTCCTTTAGCATGCTACTTCTACCACTTTACATCTGGGTTAGCTGTGGTGTGCTAAAAAGCTGAATCCATTCCATGGCAATGTATGTATGCAACCAGTTCAGCAATCATCATGAGAAAGGCCTTCCTTGTGGCTGTTACATGCTGTTTGTGTGAATTGGCCCTAACAGACAAACCGTTTTCAGTCTCTTAGGTTGTATCAGCAAGAAGACAGATAGTGGGAAAACTGGCCTGCTTTGCAGAGGAATTCTGTGCTCTAGAAGCAGTGGTGATAGAACAGCTCCGTCTCACACAGCTCCCTGGCTACTTTCCCATATAACAATCTGGGAAAGCATCCCAGCACACAATGTTATGGTCACAGAGGGCAGATGTTTTCCACTGGAATCCAGTGTACGCTGCGGGAACCTCTGAATGAACATCTAAAATTACCTAGTTTAAGGGGATTTGCTTGATCACAACAAGGGTTATTACATAATGGCCCTATTAGTTAGAATGTATAGAGCAGTGGTTCTCACACTTTTAGAACAGACACCCACTTTTTAGAATGAGAATCTGTCAGGACCCACCGGAAGTGATGTCATGACCTGAAGTGACGTCATCAAGCAAGAACATTTTTAACAATCCTAGGCTGTAATCCAGGGGTGCTCACACTTTTTCAGCTCGAGAGCTACTTTGAAACCCAGCAAGGCCCGGAGATCTACCAGGGGGGAAGGAAGCGTCTGACAGACACCCCCTTTGATGTATGGAGCCCCTGCTGAACCAGGTCAGAGGAGGCCCACCAAGTCCAGCTTCCTGTGCCCCACAGTGGCCCACCAGATGCTTCAGGAAGCACACGGGAGGCCTCTTCTCTCTCCCCATACTGGGGGCAGCCACATACTGGGGGCAGCCACAGGTCCCCCCAAGAGGCACATGCCCAGCCTTGCTGCACTATGGGGGGGAGGAGCTCCCCACTCGCCGCCTCCCAAACTCTTTGTGGCTGCGCCCCGAGACCAGCAGGGAGAGGGAGGCGTCGCAGGTCCTCCTCGGAAGGGGCAGGGGGCTTCCCGTTTCCATGGAGTGGGGCTGCGCTTGCAGGTGGCAGGCGGGGGAGATACTGCTCCCACCGGCCCTCCTCCTGCCCTCCTCCCCTGGGGGGCCAGGGGGGTCGTCTCACTTGTCAGGCCCGACCGAGAGCTGCAGCGGCCGCAGCACTTACCTCTGGCCTCCTACAGGGGTGGCTGGGCCGGGCATGGCTGGGCTGGGTTGGGCCGGATCTGACTGGAAGGGAAGGGGAGGGTCACTCGGGGCCTCCTGCAGCAACCGCCATCAGAGCGACTCCATCTCGAACTCCCGCCCCTCCCCCCTTCCGCTACGGAGCCCCAGGAAGCGCCTCAGTCCAGTGCAGCCCAGCTCCCCCTCCCGCCGCCGCCCACTTTAGCTCCTGCTCTTCCAGCATGCAGCGCCACGAAACTGATGACACTGACTAGAGTCTAGTCAGTTTCGTCAGTTTTGTTGCTGCATGCCTGAAGAGCAGCTAAAGTGTCAGTTTCAGTGTCAGTTTAGTGTCAGCTAAATATGTCAGTTTCGTCTAGTCACTAGACGAAACTGACATATTAACAGTTTGGAGAGACAGGGCTCCGCGATCTACTCATTTTGCCTCGCCATCTACCGGTAGATCACGATCCACCTATTGAGCACCCCTGCGTAATCCTACCACACTTACTCAGGAGTATGCCCCATTGACTATCATTGTTAAAAGCATGTACATAGTAGCCTGTTCAAAGTACAGGTCTGTAATATTTCCCCAAAATGCAGCCACATACCATGGCAGCAACAAGTTTAATATATTAAAAATAAAATATTGAAATGAATGGAGACCCACCTGAAATTGGCTCGTGACCCACCCAATGGATTCCAATCCACAGTTTGAGAAACACTGATATAGAGAATAGGCATTAAGAAAAACTAGCCAGGTTCATAAAAAAAAAGCCAGGTGGCAATCCTACACAAGACAAGCTGTATAACCATATATTTGTTCAGCATTGTGGCTGCATTCAGATACACCACAGTTAGCAAATACTTCAGTCCCACAGTCATCTTTGCTCAAACTGATTCTGCAGGTTTTTGAAGCATCTCAAAAGCCTTCAGACCCTATTTGCTAGAGATGATAGTGGGATGGCCATCATGATGGCTACATCAAATATTACTTTCAGTTTTCCAGGGAGGAAAAAAAAAATCAACCATTCTTGGACACTTGGACAAAACTTTAAGATGCCTACATGACCATAACAAGGATATTTTCATCCCCGGGGTACATCCATTCTCAAGCAACAGGAACTAGAGGTTTTAATGGAATCCAGCGTACTAGGCATAAGTGTTTGTGCTGGAGTTATTCTGCTATATGTACTGGAAATTGAAATTACTTTCCGTGTTTATCTTAGCCAAGAAAACTGCTGTGCACCTGATTCATCCATGAAAGGGGAAAAGAAACTAAACGTCAAGCAGAGACATCTCAGTCAAATATCTATTTATATATATTGTATTTAGAAATATATATTTCTACAGTGATCAGTTGAAGATTTTTTGTTTTAAGTTGGAAGCCGTGCCAAGATACAGAATCATCTTTCACAAATCAAGAAATAATAAGACTCTTCCTTCCTGTTGTATTGCACCCTATGTGACTTTTTTCATTATCATCTTTTCAGATTCTTACAAAGCAAACCTAATTAGGAAGCTCTCTCATTAGTCTTCCAGAAAAATTAGCACAGCTTATGCTAATTACTCCTGTAAAATTTAATAAACTCATTGAAATGGGAATAGTCTAATGAGGTTTTATTTATTGAACTAGAATAACGATATGGAAAAAAAGGTTAGGACATGGGAATATCCAGTATAGTAATAAAAGTACAATTTATTCAATTCCTGCCCAGGAATTTTACTGCAAACCTTTTCAATTCAAATTTGAGTCACCATTTGAATGCTAAATCTATGTAATAACAGGAAATGGTACTCTTTTTTCATTTTTTGCAACAACCAGTTTGAACACACACAGCATCGCTTATAACAGAAATGGATGCATAGCAAATTGTTCTGCATCAAACTTATTTCCCTCAACTCATCTTTGCTCCTACTGCTCCCTCTTCATCCTCATAAAATCACAGGTGCTTTTGGGGGATAGACTGTTTGTTTTTCAATGTATCTTTCCCTTCAAATAACTGCTTGAGAAGAGATTTTACATCCTGCCTCATTTTATGTCCTTCTCATTTTACTGTATTTTCTGTAAACTGTTCCTGGTGTCAGAATGGTGTAAAATGCCATGACTAGGAGAAAGCACTTGAAATGGTGTTTGAGGGGCGGGGAGAGAAGTGGGGAAAATAAAATGCAATTGCTGACATTTTTGTGCCATGGCAACAATAACCTTTTAAAAAAACATTTCTTGGGTATTAGGGATTTGATCTGAATGCAGGTAGCTTTGACGGATAAAGACAACATCTCTAAAGGGTGATTGGATACACACATACAGTATTAGTTTTTATCAAATTAAAAACTTATGAGAATAATGGATTTCTATCCAATTTCTTGGACAAGACAGATCACTTGAGTACAGAAAATCTCTCTAGGTCACTTTGCTTGCAGTCATAAAGTGCTACTCTAATGGAGCAAATTACATTGGACTGGATCCAAAGTTTAGACCCCTTCTGTTCATGGAAGAACACCTTCCATGGGTGGAACTTTTCTTTTATGAACAGAAGCTCTTTCTGTTGACAAGAGTGAAAACTCTGGATCCAACCCAAAATCATTTCCCTGATTGTCCTCCAATGCACTGACTATATTGTTCAAAAATCCTACATTTAAGAATATATGGTTTCAGTTCATTCTGGCTATTATATATGAATGTAATACATTGATGCATGTTAGATAACTCTGTAGTAGCAAATCTTTCATACATACTCCAGGAAATGTTATTAACCACATTTAGGGTGCAATCCTAACCCTTTATGTCAGTGCTTTCCAGCACTGACATAAGGGCAATGCAGCTATGAGGTATGGGAATAAACATTCCCTTACTTTGAGGAGGCCTCCGTGAGTGACACCCAACTGCAAGATGCAGCACGGCACTGCTATGCCTGTGCTAGAAAGCACTGACATAAGGGGTTAGGATTGCGCCCTTAGGTGATTAGCATTCACCAATTTTGTCTGGGGCTGTTGATATACATAGGTGAATGTTGTCAATCACTTGTTTTCAGGCACTCACTTGAAAATTTCTGTGTGTACACACATATGTACCACAGGCAGAGCACTTCATTAGGCATTCTCAAAAGCACATTTGACACATGCAGAAATGGGGGTGACAATGTTTGAGAGGAAACATGTGTATTATATAAACACAGTCCTTGACTGCTTCAATATAGCACTGAAGATGTCGTTCTATGTTAAAATTAATTCAGGCTAACTACATGGTTGATCAATCTGTTAGCCACTGGAGAACGCTTTTGCGCACACACATGTGCAAACCCCAACACCAAATGTGTCCTCTGAAGAATCACTTGCAAAAAATATAGCAAGTAAAAATATGGTTTTGCATATCAATTGGCATAATAGCGTACAATTTTATGCAAGCAGGAGTGACAGCAGAGTGTAACACAACATATGTTCCAGCTTGTGACTGTTTTTTAATGTTAAAGCCATTTGTAAAGTATTCTGTTTAAGGCACAGCCTCCATATATATTGCTTTATGCTTTTAGAAGCCAAGGCAAAAAAATAGGAAAGGGTAAATGTCACAAGTCACATCACCAGAACCACTAACTATACAAAGCGCATACTTTATTTTGCCTAAATTGTTTGAACTAGCCCTGGCCAAGAAAAAGGTTTTAAGTACCCTACTGGGACAGATGCTAAGCGGCAACAATAGAAGCCACACTAATGCGATCCAGGTAACCCAATCCTGTTTCAAAAACACAGGCAAGGCTAATTACAGCGCTGCTGAGTCAAATTTCTTATGCCACTGCAACCCACAGGAACAGGTCAAAATCAAATGTTATTCAAACCACAGTCATATCAACCTTCTGTATCAAAGTCACAACTTAAAACCAAGGGAAGAATTTTAAAAGATTAACCAGTTCACATTCAAAATGTGTGTCAAGGTAAACTGCATTATAGCCCACTTTAGAAGCTGAATTCAACTTCAAGTCTGTCTCAATACAAAGTTCTGAAATGCTGGCTATATCAGCTGAAGTATCGCATGGCCAAAGCTATCCATAACTAGGAAGAGAAATCCATTCTTCTGTAGAAGAGCTTTTTTTCTTGGAAAGAATAGAACACAAGACAGAGTACTGTACTGTATGTCGAAGGTTTCATGACTTAAATGAACTGCAGTCAACAGATCTGCATATGGGGGATAACACCATCATTTCTGTCAACTTCCCATTAAGGGTCTTACCATTTCATTGTCAAGAACAACAGCACATGAATGTTGTTGCTTTTCAGGCAACTAACGGAGGCTCCTTTAACACATCGTTCTACAACAACACAGTTTGAATGCACAATATTGTGGGTTTTTTTTAATGACATTTGCTTTCTCCTATGTCTGCATAATTCTTGCATGCAGTTAAATATATATTTGTGCTAACTCAGGAAACATTTGCAAAGACACCCAGGATAAGCTTCTAATATATTTCTTATTTCAAATATCATTCCAAAGATATAAAACTGCAAAAGATACAATTGCTTATCAATCATGTTTCACTCGTCACTGCATTTTGGAATCACACTTGGCTTTAGCATCACACACTACACTTCCTGTACAACCCAACAAAGAAAAGCCTATGCTCTTAACACTGTAAACATTAATTTAGACAATAAAACAAGAGGGGAGAGTTTAGTTCCACATTATATGTGGAGAAAAGCCTCCCTCTGGAATTCAGTTTTTCCATGAACCTTTGCTATAGTACTCATTCTCTTGGCTGATGATAGACAATATCAGCTTTGTGCGGTCGCAACACTCTTGCAGCAATACAACATTGTAACTGTATATCAGATGTTTCTGTATGACAAGTTTCAATAATTAAAATGTAAAAATGACTATTTGGCCACAGCATTACCTAATTTGCAAGCCTGCCGCGTGCAAATTGCACTGAACAACTCCTGTGAATTTATTGTTCTATAGTGATTTATTCGGTCATGTCAGATTAGTAATTTGGATCAGTTTAGAAACCATAATAATTAAGACAGGCAAAAGGAATTAATCAACTGACAATACAATCAAAATTGCACTCAAATCAAAGAAAACAAGCAGGCAGGGGGAAAGAGCAGGGAGAGGAACCTTTAGGTTGCAGATCGCATAAAACAAACCTTACAATTTAGGTGGATTGCATCCAAGAGAACTACTGTAGCTAAAAAGTGATAATGATTCAAACATTTTTCAAAGAAAAAAAGTTAAATATTTATAAGCACCCAACCACATTTCATAAATCGCAAACTATTATTATTTTATATTCCTGAAGCTTCCCAGGCACAGAATGCGAATCGAGGCACAGAAAGTTGGAAAGAAAAATATCCCCTTTAGGAGCATGAATCAGAGAGACTAGAACCAGAAAACACTTCACCGAGCCCCTATCTCACAGTGACATCCCAAAGAGCTTTTCCATGAAAATCAAAATCTTCTCGGCACAACAAATTCCATATGAACAACAAAATTACACCCACATACGTACATGACCCTCGTTTGTTAGCAACATGGGGCAGGTGTGTCATTACAATGAGTGAGTAAATAAATAAATAAATAAACTGGAAATAATTTCAAGGAAAAGGCAAGCAGCCCTTACCTGTCAATTATCACTGGATCTGAAGGAGTCTCATTTCTGTTGCCACAGCTTTTCTTGTCACAACAGCGGCTACAGAGCAAAAGAGAAAGGATTTAGTGCAGCCCTTACACTTGAAAAATCATAATCACTAATACAGGGAGGGTCACGTTGCCAGCTAGAGTTACCACTCTGTCCCTGCTTGGAAATCAGTTGAATATGGTAGGTCACATATGGGTTAATTACTAGGTTTTAACTTTTTGCACAGCTGGCAAGCAACAAAAAAGTGGACAAAAGGAGAAAAGGGGTTATTCCCCCCCCCCTTTTGTAAAGGGACAATAATGGAAGGTTTTCTTAAGATAACGATTATGGCCTTCTCCAGCTACATTCCAAGTGCTTCAAGCTGTCCTCCGTGTAAGTCAAAACAGGGGTACTCCATGGGAACCAAATGACTTCAGTACTTGACTGTGGCCTGTTTGAATCCTGAGAACCCCAGCTTTCCTTTCTGAAACCTATGTTTGTAGTGCTCCTAGTTGTAGAGTTGTTTGTAACAGTCATAGCAAAGTTTAGAAAAGGCTCAGAATCTAGAAAGCAGGTTGAAAATAAATTCCAGAGTCCTAATGTTCTTAAGACCGTTCTCCTTTTATCATTGCAAACGATATACAATTTCAACCACATCCTTTTTGGTTGTATGCAAATCATACAATTTGCACTGTGAAATAAAGGGCTGAACAGTAGGCCCTCATCTGAAATAGGCAGGCCATAACTGACAGCTACTTTTTCAAGTTAGGCTTTCTCAATTTCCTAATGGATAAGGATATGACAATAGAATATAATTTTCACAAACCAATAATTTCAGCAAAAAGAAATAAACATCCTTGATCATAAGCAAGGATTCGCCTTTATCTCACAATATTTAAAACAATCATATTGTTTTGGGAAAGGATGCATGTTTATAGCACTATATTCCCAGTGTAAGTCTAGGGAACCTAGGGAAGGGGGAGGCAAACACCCCAGGGTACCACCTGGTGGGGGGTGGCACCATGACCCCCACCACCCGCTTTCCCCCCCCCCTTCTTAGAATGTCTTCTAAGGGCCTCCAGAAGGTCTAAAAAGGTCACTTCTGGTTTTCAGCAAAAACCAGAAGTGAACTTTTTAGGTCTTCCAGAGGCCATGTGTGGTCTCTCTGGCCGTCAGAAGGCTTAAAAAAAATCACTTCCAGTGATGAAAAACCAGAAATGATGTTTTCAGGCTGGGGGTGGCATTTTGTGGTCCTAGCCCCAGGTGGCACAGGGGCCAGGATCACCACTGCATATTCCTTAATCTTTTCAAGACTGGTGTCAGCCATTTGTAGCCTCCTAAGTCAAATGCACTCCTTTCAGTTGCCAACACAGAAAGGCTGACCAGAAGTGAATAATTAATACCTTCATATATAGAGGGCTACCCATGTTAGTCTGCAGAAGCAAAAAGCAACAGTCTTCTTGCCATACTTTGAAGACTAGCTTAAGCTAAAAGCAGTCAACTTCATGCATCTATAGTAGTCCACAGTAGTTCATGAGGGAATAAACTAGTGAGTTTAACAACAATTTCTTCATTATTCTCCACATAAATATTACTTCAAAGGGGACAGAAGGAGGACTTCAACATTTACAGTGAAATCTTATGCCTATTGACTCCGAAGTAAGTACCATTGAGTTCAGTGGGACTTCCAGCACAACCTAATGCATGTCTACTCAGGAGTAAGAATTATTAAGTTCAATGGGACTTATTCACAAGTAAGTGTGTACAGTATAGGATTGCAGCCTCACTCCAGTATAGGATTGCAGCCTTAGGTTGCAATCCTATTCACACTTACTCCAAGGGAAGCTCACTGAGTACAAAGCGACATCCGAGTGAATGTGCATAGGAGTGAGTTCCTAGTCAAGTAGTCCATTAAGTTAGAAAGGTGCACTGATTAATCAGGCAGCATTTTTTAAATAATAAACTAATAAAAATAATAATAAAATAATAAAAGAATGATTTTTCTCTGTAAACCGCTTTGTGAACTTTTAGTTGAAAAGCGGTATATAAATACTGTTAATAATAATAATAATAAATAAACTCTTTTTTAATAGAAGTGCTAACAAAAATAGTTGGTAGGGGTACCCGCAGAGGCATTTTCCCGGATCTCTACAGTTGCCATCTTTTGAGCAAGCCCCTGAAATGATTTCTTTAACATCAGCTTGACCAGCATGTGAAACCACTATTCACACAGGTACAAAAACAAGAAGGGGGGGATAGTTGGCTCCCTTATTTCTCACACAGGAAGAAATCAGACGTGTGTCACAGCAGGGACTGTGGAGATCATCTGAAAAGCAAACTGAGATATTTTTCTCTCCAGAGCTATTTTTTGACTCCTACAGACATTTATGCAGATGTAATCAATTAATTAAAGTTCCCAGGCTTGTGTTGTGATAACAAGGCTGTAGTTATTATGAGGTATAATGAAGTAATCATAACAAATGCTCTTGAAATACACAGCTTTTTGCAATGTAGTCTTCAGTATACCCAAGGGGAGAGCACTGAACTTTGCTAAGAAGCCTGAAGTCCCTCTCTCCTCTCCAAAATCTGCATTTGTGACTATGCCGCAAAGGGACATTTTCATATGGTCACTGGATTATGTTAATACTGCATCAGGGGGAGATTCTACTTGCCATAGCTCTTTCACCACAAAAGTACTTATATGAATTACATGTTATATGAAGTTTGTGAACCCTTTGGAGACCGGGAACCATTTATTGATTTTTTTTTTCTACTATGTAAACCACTTTGTGAACTTCTCTTGTTGCAAAGTGGTATATAAGTATTCTTAATAATAACAATAATAATAATAATAATTAGTCCTAAATGAATCCATCAAGGCAGTGCATCTCAAAGTGTCCGCAGTGCCAGTCCGTAAGCCACCGGCTGCTGATCCTCAGCATAGGTCCTGTGGCTTCTGGGTTCTCCAGTGGGTTGAGGGTATCTGGAGATTGGAACCATGAAGCTTCCCTAGGGTCCCCGTGGTACTTGGTTGCCTTTCCGAAGGCATGCCAAGCCTTGCAAGTGAGTGCAAAACAAGGGAAAAGAAGAGGGAGGTGAGAATGCTGCCAGTCTGCCCCATCAGATAGCTTGAGAAGCCCTGCATTGGAGTCAGTCACAAAAGAAGCCGGCAGCACAACTAGCAACTACATCTCTTGGGTGGGGGGGGGGCATGTCTTCAAAGAAAGGTTTCAGTGGAGTCAATCACTGCCCTCATCACCCTGCACAGCAAGTTGCTAGCAACTGCCAGTATCTAAAGTAGAGATGTCAAACGTAAGGCCTCTTTAATCAGCCCTTCATAACAGGGCTCTCCAGGCACCACCATCAGCTACTCCAGTGACACCTCAGCAGAAGTGGCACTGCTGAAAAGGAGGTACTGGGAGAGCCCTATTATCATGCAAGCCATCTTTTCAGCAGCACTGCTTTTGCTCAAGGGCCACTGCTGAAAAGGTGGCCTTGTGTGATAACTGGGCTCTCCCAGGGCTGCCTATTCAGCAGCTCTACTTCTGCCGAGGTGCTGGGTGTGAGAAACAGAAGGAGGTCTCAGAAGGTGAGGAAAGAGGCAGACCAAGAAGGCTGAGAAAGGAAGAAGCTGCTTAGTCTCCGGGAGAGCCCAATGAGGTCACCCTTTTAGCAGCACTGCTTCAGCTAATGTGTCACTTCTTAGAGCCCCTTTCAGCTGCTAAGCTGCAAAGTGATGTCTCAGCAGAAGTGGCACTGCTGAAAGGGCAGACTGAAAGGGCAGACTAATAATTGGCTTATTTCATATTTTGAAAATATGATCCAGATTTGCATATTTTATCTTCTGTCAGTAACGGTAAAAAAAAAAGTTTTAAAAAAGTAAAAAAAAAAGTTTCTAAGGAAGAAAAAATTTCTGGCCCTTTCCTGCTTAATGACATCACCTCTAGCCCTTAACAGGCACCATGAATGCTATTCAGTCCACTGTACAAAATGAATTTATCACACCTGAGCTAAAGCAAGGATGAAGGCCTGAAGCTATTCATATGCCCTAATTCTAAAATGATGCATTCTGCACTACACAATCACAATAATGGCCTTGCGTCTGTATACATAGGCATGCATTTATTTAAGATATTTTTACGTTGCTTTCCTATTGGGAAAAAGAAATATGCAAAGTAGTGTGCAATAAAAACAATGAAAATAACACTAGTTGACACAACAAATTATGCACCCAGCTACATAACCACGTATAAAGGTTATGCATACAAAATTTCCCCATGAAGAATGGCCATGGTCAGGCCTCAGTGGGAAAAGTACTATATGCACTGGGTGCTACACACCCTCCCATCCACCACCACCATTACCAATAATGACTATGTTTATTACTTCCAATAATAGCAATAACAGTTGTTATTTCTTATGAACTTAAAAAGCATGGTGCTGTGTAACATTAACAAGGAAAAGACTCTGCCTGCTGGCTTAAAAGAAACATGTATTCCATGTGGGTAGATTTTAAATGCACAAACTGAGGTTTACATGCATATATGGAACATGACAAGATTCTGCTCATGTCATTGTTTTTGGAGGGGCTCTTGTTAAGAAAGTGAAGGAGCAGGCACTGGTTCACAAAGGCTGGGAACTGAAATGAAGAGGCAAGATTAGTATGATTTAACTTGAAACCTGAATCCTTCAGAAATGGAGCCCACCCCCAGAAGCTAAGCCTACATCTTTCCTTGCTTGGAGATAGACTCTTTTCCCCCACAGAACATAGAAGAACCTCAGCACAGAGAGCAGTTCTTAGACGTGTCACACCATATAAATAGCTCTCCAGGGAGGGTGACAAAGGTTCACTTATGTTGCTGAGCAATATAGCACATAATGTATAACAAACCAGCGAGATTGGCAATAAATTGATAAACTACAGTAAGCATAACAGAAACACATTGTCGAAAACCAGACAGTTTAAGTAGTTTTATGAAAATAAAATCTGAAAGAGCCCCCCACACACACAACACACACATCTCTTTTTCCACAGTGAAAACCTCACAGCAGCTGTAAAGGGCTTCAAAATCCTTTGCAGGTGAGGTATAAGCAAGGGGACACTCAGTGGAAGATTGGGGGGGAGAGCTCTGGGATGTCTCCTGGAGCAGGACTAGTGACATCATCAGCAAGAGTGCTCACTTCTTTCAAAGGATCTCAGTTGAGATGAAGCATCAGGTTTGGCATGAGGCAAACTCAGAAATGGACCTAGGGGCATACATTAATGTCTACTTAGGCCATTGTCTTTCCAAAGGAGTGTCTGAGAGACAGAATGGAGCTCATAATACACCACCAATCACAATCCCATGCAAATTTACCTGAAAGCAAGTCCTGTTGAACACAGTGGAGCTGATATGTGAGTAAACATGCATACCGTAGTACTACAAAATACAGTGGGCCTACTATATTTTTCATTATCCACAGGACCCCCCCCCCCCAACCTGCAGGTCAGACCCACATGAACCTGCCAGAGACAACTAAGGATGTGCTCTGGTCACCTCCAGAGGGTGTTGTGAGGGCTGAGGAGGCCACACACAGCCTCCCCAGTCCTCCAAAGGCCTTTTGGGGGGAAAAATTGGAAGTGAAATTTTAAGGTCTTAAAAGGCCGGGGAAGGCTTCCCCGACAAAGAGCTTAGGAAAGAAAGGGACAGCTGCAGTGGCGGACCTGGGGCAGGGCAAATGGGGCAAATGCCCCAGGCACTGAGCCTTGTGCAATTCCAGGACCAAGCGGGAAGCTTCCCGAGGCAATCGGAAACAGTACTTCCAGTTTTCCAAGGAGTACTGTTTAAGGATGAGGGGAAGCCTCAGAATGCTTCCCCGGTCGGTCCTGGAGTTGCGTGAGGCTCCATCGCGCTGGATAAATATGGGGGGCAGCATCACACGGGGGGGACAGCATTGCAAACCTCTGCCCCAGGAGCAACGAGGGGTAACTCCGTTACTGGACAGCTGCTCTCCCCACTGCTAAATATACAAGAGCCACTACTTTCAAAGGTGCCTCCTTTTCCCAGTTAATTGGGATATGCCCCAGTTGTTTTCATAACTCACTCGCTATCGTGCTTTTTGGTTTGTAACCCACATATGCATCACTATATAACATTTTTCAAGTCTGCCTGCCTGCCTGCCTGCCTCCCTCTCTTGCTCCCAATTTATTTTTAAAGCAAAAAAGTTCCATTCAAAGGAAGTACTACTAACTAAAGATATGACCTCACCTATTTTCAGAGATGACCACAGGAATAAGAAGTGATCAAAATGTGATTGTTTAAAATGACTGTTTAAAACTTAAGGTACTGACTTGCAACTGGGAAATTAGTAAGCTTGTAGATGATGAAAAAATCATGCATTAAAATATCCATAGTTAGCAACAGAGAAGAAAAAATAGTGATTGTAATGAGTCATGTCTGAGAAAAACAGTGGTTTTACCACTTGCAGGATCTCAAGCTTTCTCAATTCATGTATCTGTTCCCGAGAAGCCTGGGGATAACATGCTGAACCCATACCGACATCTCAGGAGTCCTAATTATTTTATTTTATTTATTCAAGACCACAATCCTGCTTCAATAGGGGCACTCAACATGGCTCACAATAGTCTCAACATAACAATAAAAAAGCAACAGCCACCATAAAATATTCAAATACTATAAAACTAACATGGCAAAGGGGAAAACATATGCCGTTCCAAGCCAAACAAACACTTCAAGAATCCAAATTCAGATATCCAACAACTCAAGGGGCTGCTGTAATTAAAACCTGGACAGAAGGGGCTAACTATATTTTCCAGAGCAAGGTGTTCCAATACTCAGCAATGACAACATAGAAGGTCATGTCTTGTACTTGCATCACTCAGAAATTGACATGATAACACAACAGGCTCCCTCTTTCTCTTTCTCTCATGATCCGGAAACGGGTGATCACTACAAGTCCTTACTGCACTTATGTTGGGACACCATGCAGACCAACCAAACTCCACTCAAAATGCTAGATTCTCCCTTGAAACTGTTCTCTGTGGTCTCATATTTCTAGTTGTGCACTAAAAGCTTATTCATCCACTGGTTGGGTGGAGGGAGATTGACTGGCTTGTGTTTTTTCAAGGTCAGGCTAATAGGATTGGTGGTGGTTATAACCAAATCTAGATATAGGAGGTATGCTTTCCTGGCTAAGGTCCAGGAAGATTAGTGGCTTACGGTGGACACTGGGACCTGTAGTGTAGCAAGCTTCAGAAATTGCTCTGTCGACCAGGCAAAATAAAAGCCAGGCCCCTTTGTTTGCACCTGGCCTGTTCAATCCAGAGACTTCATCTGACCTACCAACAGAGACTTCCAGTTTGTGTTCACAACCTCAGGTTTGCACCTGCAACTTCCAGGTTGCTTTCGCAGACATTTGGTGGCATGTGGAGGCCAGTGGAGTGAGTTGCAGGCCAAGCACGACCCAGAAGCAGCCTCCGGAAGCACTCAGGAATGCTTTGCAGTGAAACATTGAGCACTGTGTCACCACCCATCATGAGGGACAAGGTGAATCACAGCATTAAAAAGTTTGCTTCTGTTCAGATTCTGTTCGGAATCGCTGAACTATTCTGTTGAGAACATGATAATGGACTGGTCTATATGCTGCAACCCGAGAACTATAGTTAAAAAGTGATCATGCACATAAGCCAAGACTGAAATGAGAAGCTATCCTGTGCAGACTTGCATAGGACTAAGTAGATGCATTCACAACTGATTGCGATGAATGTTCAAAACCCGACTCCTCACCAATTCTGTGCCTGCTAGGCAGCAATCAAGCAACAGCCTTGACCTGTGATGATTTGGCTAAAAGTAAACATAAGCAGACTAAATAGCATGTTTCCTATGGTGAGACAGCCAAGAGACAGGACCATTGCCTGGAGGCTGCCAGTTCATAGGAACTGGTAGTGTTCCTTGCTTTCAGTCTAGCACAGAGGCTACTAACAAAAATCAGCACTGCAAATACAAATTACGAAGAATAAATATGTCATCGCAGCAATATGCTTGTCACCATTTTTATCATTTCTAAATGAATTATCTTTTCAAGATGCTCTAAAATCCCTTGAAATAAACAAGCAACTGCCTGAAATTTAATTCAGCTTTGCTGTTCCCCATCCCTACTCATCCAGGGTTTTGCCTGCACATCTGATTTCTTTGTTTCTTCCACTCTAGAGCTTCCCCACTTTGTAAATCTACAGTTTTGGTCATATAAACTCAAAGTTTTATTGTGCAGTTAGCCTTGATCGAAGGCTGCCGAAATTTGTTTGGGAATTAAATATCTAAAACAAGCTATTCTGAGGCACAGGGCTTCACTATTTCATGTCTGGAATGAAGAAATTTCATCTTAGAGAGAGCAAGCTGTCTTTCACACCATATGGCTAATGGTAGTGCATAGCAATTAGCTGGGCTGATTAATGGGGAACAGACTCTAATTTTATGCTTATAATTGAGGCTGTATTTGAACCCCTGGTGCAGATTCAGCACATCCCAACTTCCACTTACAGCAGACAGGAAAGCAAGTGGCAGCAAAAGCAAGAACTGTTCTCTTCCCCTGCCCCCAAAGCCTTCCTGAAAAGACCTGCGATTTGAAAGTGTGTTACCAGTACAATTGCTCATAGGTTTATGTAATAAGAGGCTGCCTGATCAACATTAAGTATCCTTTGCACAGCTATGGACATCTAGGAAGATTCTTTTATACTATTGACCATAGCTTTTTTTTTTAACAGATAGGACATTACCATCTTCTTTCAAGCAAATTCTTGAAATATTTTCTCATGCTGCCTATGTGAGTTTGGAAAGCCAAGAGAAATGGAAAGATCTATTGAGTATTAAGACATGAAATTACACAATAAAGTGCTGCTCTCGCAATCAGCTCTTGTTTTTTTAAGTGATTTTCTCTGTCTGTGTGTGCATCTCTTGTTTTTATGACTAGTTTTATCATTGTTTTAATGTTTGATGTTGTATGTACTTGCTTCGTTGAAGAAATGAAGTGTTCAGTTTGAAATTAGCTACCTTGAACAATATGATGAAATGGCTTGATATTAATCCTTTAAGGTAGTGGTTCTCAAACTTTTAGCACTGGGACCCACTTTTTAGAATGACAATCTGTCCAGGGCCCACAAGAAGTGATGTCATGGCCAGAAGCGACATTATCAAGCAAATTAAAATAATTATAAATAATTAAATTCATGTAAAGCAAATAAATAAGGGAAAGTCAGCCCAGTCCCATCAAGTGAATTTTCTCTGTAGCCTGGCTGCAATACAAACCCCTCCCCCACAAAAATATCAGTAAGATTTTCAGCCCTACCCAGTGCCCAGTTCAATTTTAGTTCTAATATTTAAACACTATCACTATCAGGACCCACCTAGCTTTACAAGTCTAAAAAAGAAAAAATTAACCTTACTAGCTCAAGCCTGTTTTACTCTTTTTATGGTGGGGGGGGCTGCCTTCTAGAGCATTTGTTGAATTCCACTTTCATCAGACTGGGACCATTCTGGTGGCCTTGCATTCCTCGTTGCCTGACCTGACCACAAGCCAAGGCAGGTTTGCTTACTCACAAATACACTTGAACAAGTAACTTAGTTTCACTTTTTATAGGGCTCAGGACATTCGTCAGCTTGGAGGGAAGTATTCCTTCTTGATTGTTTTTGTGAACTAAGGCACGTTTGCCTACTTGTAAGTATACACACGATATGGCTCAGTTTTCACTTTCCATAGGGATCCATACATTTGCCCTCTCAGCTATCAGCTTATCAGCTAAAACTTTGCGACCCACCAACAATCAGGTCACGATTCACCAAAAGGCTACAACCTGCAATTTGAGAAACACTGCTTTAAGGTGTACTGACAGCAAGACACTGACAGGGGTATCTGTTGGCTAAGGGTGCAACCCTAACCATTTTTCAGCACTGACATAAGAGCTATGCAGCTCCGAGGTAAGGGAACAAACATTCCCTTACTTTGAGGAGGCTTTTGTGAATGCCACCCAACTGCAGGATGCAGCACATGTCCCATTGGCACAGCTATGCCAGTGCTGGAAAGTTGGTTAGGATTTATGCCTAGCTCTAATCTTGGGTATACACTCATCCTATCTAAAGTGACATGTAGAGTTTTGATTTTTTTTTTTTAAGGAACAGGAAAATGTGTTCATACTGTACATGGAAGGAAGTTTGGTGGGCATTAAGGTTCCATTTGTCATGTACTTACACTGAAGCTGCAGAAAATGTTGTTACTGACTTGAATAAGACAGGGTGAACTGTTTGATATGGGTGCAATATTGAGAAAGTTAGGCATATTTAGGTCTAACTGAAATCCATGCTACTTTGCTTTCAATGGGACTTTTCTATTAACTTTCTCCCAACTGCACCCATTATCTGAGTTTAGATTAGAACGACACCTTTTTTCATCCAAAAAGAGAGTTTGTATCTTTTAACAAGAGCATAACAGGCAGAAATTCAACGCATTTGAATTTGTCCAGCATAGAGGGCTAGGAGGGACATAATCTGTTGGATTTCTGCCTGCCACACAGCTTGCATAACACAAGGTCTCTCTGAGGAAAAGCATTATGATATTGAGAACCCCAGTCTCTCAGAAAAGGTACACATTGATTCAGAATTGATCTTTGCAGCCTCCACCAGAACTCATGGAAATTTTTGGGAGAACTTTCCTGCACAACAGATTTTTATAACACTGTAATTCCTGAAATATATAAAAAAATATTTATGAGCTTCATTTAAATTACTGGACCATGAACATGAGTTGAGGACCCTGTTGAGGTCTTCCAGGAGGTTGCCAATTGGCCCAGCCTGTTCCTATCCCAGCCTAAAAGTCTCAATAGGCAGAAATCAGTGGCATGGAGCTAAGCATTATCACCTGCTAATCCCTGCAGATCAGACAGCTGTTGAAGGGACAACCAGATCTGGTTCACTAGTCAGCAACCTGAACTCTCTCTTCCATGGAATCAGAAGAGCAAAGACTAACATCTTTATGAGAGAAACATGCTGTGATCAGTTTCAAAATAGCACTCATACTGTTGCCCTTGCTTAGTTCTGCCAGATTCAGAGAAGCCAGACCTGGATAAAGCGAGGTATGGAAAGATTTCTAGACAAGGACAAACCTTGTACAGTGCCAGTGACCTCTTATCCAAGACATGGAGATGGATGTAAATTTCCTACCATGAATGGTGCCATTGAAATCACCAAGTCATCATAAACTTAAGCATGCAAGTTTTTGTGGCATCCAGGCCTTATGTCTGCATTACAGATATCATCACCTTGACCACAGCCGGTGCTCCCCTTCCTGGCCCCTGCTCCCCTCACAAGCAGTCTATCTGGCTTGAATAAATGTAAACTGCAAAGAAGATGATCTCTACTACATTTCAGTCCACCTGAAGGAAAGCCGCTTGCCGTTTTGCTGCTGAGACTGTGTTGGATAATTACTCCTCCTAGAAAGACTGCAATTTAGATGCTATTATTTTTGGTGTGAAGACGTGTTCTGTGTCCATTAAGGGTACCATGCCTACCTGGAAACCTCTCATACATTGTTCAGGATTAAGCAGCGATAAATAATTGCAAGCAGACACGACGACTGTGACTTTGCTGCTAATTGCACACGTAGATCTGTGTTATTTTGGGCTTGTTGAAAGCACAGAAAACTGCATTTTAAGTTCTAAAATAGCTTCAGGTTCAACCTAGTTTTTTAAAGATAGAAATTCATTTCCTCTTAGCTAATTAAATGGTGACAGGATCTTTCTTACCTGCACATTATTTCATGGGTGAGCAGAACTCGGCACATTTCTGGATTCTTGTCTTGGCCTTCATATACTATCGCCTAGAAAGAAAAGACAAGAGTTTTCTTTTTTTTTTAAAGCTGCAAAGTGAATGTGTCTGGAGAAAATGATCAGCACACAGCACATGAATACATAACTATGAGGCAAGCCAGTTAGCTTTGCTTAAACAGACGGCATCCTTGCAAAAATTGCCCCAAGATTTGTTGTCGGAGAGCCCTAGAAGCCGAGCAGAATGAGCATCACTCTGCTCTCTCTTCAGTCTTAACCAATGCATTATGCACATCTTCTGAACAGTGTAGGACAGGCTTTTTAGTAGTCAAGACAACCACAATGTTCTATTCAATTCAGAATAAAATATAAACTTAATAGTGTAAAAAAAAACCAGGAGGGCTCCAAACACTACGGGGCCTATTCATAAAAAGAAAAAGTTAATGTATTTTTAATTCAAAAAGCATGGCTACGCACTTAACTAGCTACCACATGAGTACAGAACCTGATTCACAATGTGCTCTGTAAAACTCCGGCATGGTTAACTGTGCTACAAATTAAAGGAAAGTGAATTCCTGTAAACGCAAATAAACAGGTCCTGGAAAACAAGAGGCTAAGGCAGTACAGACACGCCAATACCTGAACCTCAGTATTTGATATTCCTTGTCAATATTTA
Organism: Tiliqua scincoides; assembly: GCF_035046505.1. Lineage (NCBI taxonomy): Eukaryota > Metazoa > Chordata > Lepidosauria > Squamata > Scincidae > Tiliqua > Tiliqua scincoides. Next base: position 199,108,032 of record NC_089822.1, read on the forward strand.
GGCCCACTTCACACATATTTTTAGGTGTACATGGCTTATGCCGGGCTGGCAAACTCATTTGTCCACTGATGCTAATGCCGAGTGAGGGAGCATTTTCAGGATGAAATTAATGGATGGAATGGGATGTTTAACCCTTCCCCACCTGCCAATTATCCCCTACAACACCCCTCCTCCCCAGCAGACCAGCATATTTCTTGAGTCAGGCTGACCTGACACAAAAAACAGGGGAGGGGGGGAACAGGACAAGGTTGTGTGGAGAGCAGGCCTGAGTAGAGGAAGGGGGGGGCAAAATCCCCAGGGCCCAGACTTCCAGGGGGCCTAGACCACGACAAAACAAACAAGGCAGTACAAATCAAATTGTTACAAAATAAACTTGGGTACCTCCATCTCAGCCTATCTAGGGCTGTGTTTCCACCATAGCTTTAATCCACTTTCATTATATTTCTATTCCCCCAATGCATTCTGGAGACAGCAGATTGTTAAGGGTAGCTCTAACAGCTCTCAGATTTCTTAACATACTATAGCCCCCCTAGAATGCTTTGGAGGAATAGAATTGCACTGAAAGTGGATTAAAGCTGTAGTGGAAAAGCAGCCCAGCTCTTCTCCATAAACACCAATGTGTAGTGTATTAGTACAACTCAAACACAGAAAAGTGAAACTTGCCCCTTCAGACCAGAACTACTAGACCCCAGTCAGTAGCAGGTCACACAATTCTCAGGTCACTAAATTCTTAGTTTAGAGTGTGTCTGGATTGGAACATGGGCTTGGATCAAGTTTACATGTGTTTCGGGATTGCTTAGAAGTGAAATTAACAGTTTGGAGTACAAATAGAAGTCTGGAGCACAGGAGAAAGAGAGCGAAAGCCAGGCAAGGTTATTTCACCTGGGCTTTGTTTCAAAATCATCATATAGTAATGAGGGAGATGGTGAAAACCAGTCCTTAGATGCCCATGCATTATTATAAGAGCAGCAGCTGAGGTAGAAGAAAAGAAACTCAGTAGCACTACTCAAGGTAAGGTTGTCAGAGGGTGATGGAGATGAGTGTGGTGGGGAAGGTTGAGCCCAGTCAGGCATCTTGCCCCAGGCCCAATGCTAGCTCTAGTGGCCCCGGTGGAGAGAATCAGCAAATGGGAGAACAAGGAAACATCCCCTTCCTTCTGACCAGTTTCCGATGTAAGTTCTCCAGTGGTGGACTTACCCCGCTCCACTTCTGGGGCAAAGGTCCACGATGCTGCCCCCTGCGAGATGCCACCCCCCTGTGTGCAAAGCCACCCCCCAACCTTCTAAGCGCAATGGAGCCAAGCACGACTATGACACCGACTGTGAAAGCCTTCTGACCATGTCAAGAGCGTCAATGAGACTTCCCATGTGGTCCTAGAGTCGTGCAGACTCTGGGGCGTTTGCCCCATTTGCCCAGTGCTAGGTCCACTCCTCTCTGTCAGAAAGCAAAAACAGAGTCGGAATCCCATATTCCCACATAAATACACCGAAAGGTATCATGTGTGAAAGTGACCAACACAACTTTGCAAATGTCTGTTGCAAGTACCTTTTTCACCTTTTTCAGTCAGATTTGGCTTTAACTCCTGCCAAGTGAACACTTGGTGGCAAAGTCAAGTTCGCTGCTACTGTGTAGATTTCTAAACTCAGAAATGGTGGGAATCAAACTACCAGATTCTGCTACCACCAGACCCTTGACAGTGCTCCATTACTTAAAGCTGCAGACCTACGTATACAGATGTGGAATTTACACGGAAGTAAATCTGCATAATATTGAACTCCAAAAATTGCACAGTTGGAAAGAGTTAGTTTTTCCTGTTTGAGAAGTTGCGACTGGCTAACTTTTCCCTTCTTTGTCATTTTTGTAGTCCAGTCCTGCTCTCACCTTTATGCAGCAGATATTCACAGCAGAAATTCACACACTTTCTGGAGAATGCATTTTCCTGCATACAAATCATTGCATTTAGAGTGCTTGAGACCTGTGAAAACAAGTGATCTGCACAACAAATGGAAAAAGAGTTGCCAATCCCCTAGAAATCAATCACATTGGTCTGTTGTTTTTTTTTCTTCTTCAATCAATCAATCAATCAATCAATCAGGGAGTGACCCTTTCAGGGCAATGGAGATCAACATGCTAAATGCAACATCACCTGCTAATTGCTGCAGATCAAACTCCTGCTAAAGGAGTAGGTAAGGAGTTCAGTCCAATAGTAGTTGGCAACCCTTAAAAACAAAAGCTTGAATACTAAAGCGGCAACAAACCATTTATTGAAATCCAATAAAAATGGCAAACTTGCCTTACGATAGGAATACTGCTGTGCAGGGGCATATGTTTTTGCAGGACTGAGCTCTGCATTTGCAATGCTTAACCTTTCCTGCCATCTTATTAAAGGTAGGCCATTAGTGCACTCTTTTACTAGTGTGAGCAGATGCAAAGGAGGGAGGGGCTTCTGTACTGTGCCTTGTTGTAGAGAAGAGGAAATGCATAGCATAGCGGGAGCAGCTTGCCATGCCGAAGTTAAGAAAATCTGAAATTTCTTCCTCTGTATACAAATCCCGTTGTCCTTGATATCTGGACAGACTGCATTTCACAAGTCACAGAAGTGCACCAGTCATGAAAATATTTCTCAGTTCACCAGTGGTTCACATAGTACATAAAAATGAAGGGTGGAAAGACGCACAAGGGTGTGCTCTTTCTCATATTTGCTATTAAGAGTGATGTTAGATACATGGAACACTTCTAATCACTTGTGCCCCAGCATTCCTTCTTTCTATGGAATGTAATGAGAATTACCTTCCTGGAGCAGACCAAAGATCCACCTAACTTGCTCTGTCTCCAGCAGTGACCAGCCAGCGCCGTTGTCAGGTCATGCTGGTGACATACATTCTCCTTCCATTTATGTGTACAGCTTCCATCCATGGAGACTAACTGCCATTGATAAGCTTAATTTCCACAATTTTGATTAATCTTTAAAAAAAACACACAACAGCTGACTGTATGAATTGATGGCTCTTAATATATAAGCCGTATTTATGCATATGTTTGCCTAGGTTCAAGTTCTATACAGACGGAATTAGCTTGCATCTCATTTATTAACATGTTCCTAGTTGCTTCATGTACCCAAAGTACAGTCATGTTGTATTTGCTGTCAATAGCACTCTTTTGCACATTCTTCTTAAAAAGAATGTTCCGTCAAGACCTGGCTTTTAAAATTATACACAGGATCATGGAGTCCCTAAAACAAACAAGCAGTAAAACTCCCATAAGCAGGGGGTGGGTAGATAAAATTAAACAGTACAACCAGCAGAGGCATCTCAGAACATATAAAATTAGATGATTTGGCACTGCTGTAACTTTGACTCCAGTGGGCAACATTTCCAAAGGCAACAGGCAGAGGGTTGTATTTTTTATTTTATTTTTTGCCTGTACAGCAATCATGAATCTTAGGCAGCAAAAGTAATTGCTTAAACATAGTATTATCACACTCCAGTACAGTATACTATATTTTACTATGATTTACTAGTGCCATAAATAATCTCACTGATGTTGTAGCTTTCCACAGCAGTCACGCCAACTTCACTTTCTGAAAAAGCTCTAGCAGGGTTGTACAGAGACTACATTTAAGAATCCAACTTTACTGTCATGACTTGGGTGGGTTGTTTCTCATCTCTGGTCCCAAATCTTCTTTCTGTCAAGATCTTAGCTGCCATTTCAGAGAGATGTCAGCCTGTGGCACTGACATATATTGTTAAAGCTTATTTCACCCACGTGAGTGTGAAGTACAGTGTTTTAGCCACTGAATCTGGAGGTTCAAATCTTTCGTTCTGTTATGCTAAGGCAATGATACAAATGCACATCCTGTGCATACTGTCCTGGAAGTAAGCCCCACTGGACACAATAGAATTTACTTCTGAGGAGTTACAGCACAAGTATCTCTAGAAAAAAAATTCAAAGGGAGGACATGTAGCTCAGGTCTAGAACATGTTGCGTATGCCCAGGTCCACAGCTCCAGTTAAATGGATCTTAGATAACAGGGCAAGATCATGCAGGACTACTGCCAGTTGGATTAGAGAATATTGGGCCAGATGGGCCAACAGTCTGTAAAGAACTTTCATAATGTTCATATAGTACATAACAGTGGTGGCCAAACTATGGTTCAGGAGTCACATGTGGCTCTTTAACAGATAATCTGCAACTCGCGGAAATGTGGGCTGAGTTCCCTTTTGCATCACAATTTATATAAGAGGTAAACGACACATTTTCAAGCTTTATAACTATTTACAAGGTATAAACCCAAAATTCGCTGGGTTAAAACGTAAGCTTAATGTTCATGGTGAGTAAATATATTTAAATAATTAAATGCTTCTTAAATATTGTGGTTCTCAAACATCTCTTTTGCAGCTCTCAAACATCTGAAGTTTGTCATCTGTGGCTCTTACAGTAAGCAAGTTTGGTTACCCCAGTATATCATATCAACATCTTTACTTGTATATACATTGAAGTTGAACTTATAACGGAACCCTGCCATGTGCCTTGCTAAATGCAGTACCCACACTAGGTTACAGGAGGCCCCAAGGCACAGCCCTACAACAGACTCTCCCAAGCTCACAAACAATGTCGCTGTTGTCTACCCTTGTGATGGACTTGTGGGATTTGATGGGCTTGGGCCATGAGCCAGTGTCTGACTCGGCCAACCCATATTGCCGCTCCTGGCTGAACGTTTCAGCCAGCTCTTTATGTGCTTGCTTAGAATCACAGCTTTACACCCTGATGATAAACACATTTGCCATCATCCAGTGAGTCCTCACAGATGAAGTATGCTGAGGTACCCAGAGGCATGTTCATGGAACTATCCCATTGACTTGTGCCTGTGCATGCAAGGTGTTCTAAGTGCACACTTGGTGAGCACAGTAGTCTGGCTCCAGCAGTAAATTCTGCAGAAATCGCTAGGATCAACTTCCACTTGTTTTTAGACACTAAACCCTCTGGTTATTATGGGTTGCATTTTACAGGTTGGATGCCAAGTTGTTGTACTGTGAACATAAGAAGTCCCATTCTCACAAGAGCAGTGGATTTCTGCTTATCCTTCCTTTCCCCTATAGCTGTGAAACCCTCCAGAACAGGGCAGCATGGGGAGGGGACTGCAGCAGGATGGGGGGAGTGAAAACCAACTCCTCCTTCCATTCACCAAATGACAACTTTGGATAAGGCCCTCCATCTTTAAAATGAACAATGTTATAGTCAGGGTTTTACTTGGAAATCATGATGACTCGATACGAATTATTTCACCAGATGATGTTTAAAATATTCTGAGTCACACAGTGCTAGGCTGCAATCCTAAACACACTTATGTGGGAGTAAGCCCCACTGAACGCAAGAGAATGCAAACCATTGCAAACAATGAATGCAGGATATGGGATTAAGAGTGGAATTTTGAGTGCAGGAAAGAGAAGAATACCAAAGGTTTAATTGCATTTGATATGTCAGGTTATCTGGGCACTGCCAAAAAGCAAGCAAAGCTGGGGTGATGGTGTTTTGCACTGAATAATTGATTCTGCATTTAATACAGCACAGTAGGACCCCAAAGGACTTTTTTCCCCTACGTGAGAACTGACGATGTCGAAGCCCCACCACTGTGTGTGCTCATATGCCAACCTTGCTGGCACTGAAGTCAATGTGAGTTTAATTGCAGCAAGGATCTCCTCTATGGAGAACTCGTGCAAGGAAAGCGCCCTACAGGTAGACCACAGCTGCGATACAAGGACATCTGCAAGAGGGATCTGAAGGCCTTAGGAGTGGACCTCAACAAGTGGGAAACCCTGGCCTCTGAGCGGTCCGCTTGGAGGCAGGCTGTGCAGCATGGCCTTTCCCAGTTTGAAGAGACACTTTGCCAGCAGTCTGAGGCTAAGAGGCAAAGAAGGAAGGCCCATATCCAGGGAGACAGGCCAGGGACAGACTGCACTTGCTCCCGGTGTGGAAGGGATTGTCACTCCCGGATTGGCCTTTTCAGCCACACTAGACGCTGTGCCAGAACCACCTCTCAGAGCGCGATACCATAGTCTTTCGAGACTGAAGGTTGCCAATACAATACAATCAGCTCACTAGCAGCTACAAATGCGAGCAAGCAGATTTAATTCTCTTTCTTTCTTTACTTCCTCTCCTTCCCTCCTTGCATCTGCTATGCTTACTTAACCTCTAGGTACCTACTTAAAACCCCCCAGCTAAATAGCAATAATGAACAAAAAGAGTCAACAGTGTGGTATCTAATCACCTGTCTGTTGTGTTTAACATCAGCAGTCCTTTTGCTTACGTGCAAAACATCCTTAGCCTTGCGATGCACCAGGGGCCAACTGCAATTTATTTGCACGCAGCGATTATCAAGGCAATTGTACATGTTAAGGTGGATAGTCACACTTTGCAGGAAGGCGGCAAAAAAGACATCCCCCCCACTTTTTGGACCCCACTCCACAAACAGCATCTCAAGGGCTTGCAGAACCCTTACCACCTGATTGCCAACCCTGCCAACCCTGATTACAGCTGGCATTTTGGCTCATGTACCTTTAACAATGGCTTCAGATACAGAAACCAGCAGGCACACAATTTTCAGGGCATGAAAGACTACTACTTGGGAGGATCTGTAGCTCTGTGGCATGGTTGTGCATTCAGAAGGTCCCAGTTTTAACCATGGGCAACTCCAGGTAGGGATGAAAAAGACTCTTGTCTGAAACCCTACAGACAATACAAGATAGCTAGACCAAATACCTATCAGCACAGACACTGCATAAGGCAGCTACTATGGCTACTCATATCATTTCTGCAGATCAAGCTTCTGCCAAGGGATAAGCTATATTGGATCATTTCGATGTTGGCAGTCCTGGTGCACACACACTTGCTTTACTCCTGCAGATGCCACTGAATCCAGTTCTTTACCTTTTGCGTAAACGTACAGAATTAGGAGACAAACAGGTTCGGACAGCCGGTTAAGCCAAATGCAATTTTGCCCCATTTTCCAGTTCTTTAATTATAGCAGCTCAATAAACAACATAACTGTACATGAAGTCTATGCAAGTGCTACCCCAGTTCAAGAAGATGTTAGACCGCACCTGTCTGCCTTACATACGCAACAGTGGCAGGTGTAGCCACTTAAAGTACTTAAGCAAGTGTGTCCAAGCACTGCAGAAATTAGATCCAGTTCATGCAACCATTTTGTGCACAACAGGATATGGGGGACTACCCCAAACTGCATCGTGCACATGGTGAAAGGGTAATTTGAATTGTTCTCATTGTGCACGGTCCAGAATTTAATGGGCCCACTGCGTAAATGAGGGCTGAGCATAACCCAAGAAAGACTTGGATGATCCTCAGGCTTAAAAAAAAACCCGGCCTTGCCAAAACTGGTCATGCGAATTGGTCCACAGTGCCCATTTTTCAAGCTCATGTTACTTAGCTAAACTTGCCTATACAAAAAGGAGGTGGTGGTATGTGTTCAGTTTCAGAATGAGGCAAATCTGTCATTCACTAAGGACCTGGGTGAGCAATCATTCAGCCCAAATATCCGTAACCTAGATTTTTTCACAGGTATAAGTTTGTGCGACTCTAGCTGTGAAAATGGGTTGAGAGGATAAATACAGCTTTGCAAATACTGGTCAGGCTTGGTATTAGGTACAAAGATATATAAGATTCTACTCTATACTGCGGTTCTCAATCTTTTATAGCTTTGCCTTTTCTTTCAAATCCATTGAGTACTATGGTACAGTATAATAAACATACAGCATATCTGTGAACTTAAAGTCGCTGTCTGTGGTCACAAGCCATGGTTGCAAATATATACAACATTTGTTTCAAAAAGGAAACTAGAACAGTTCCTTAGACCTTTGCAGCTGCCAGAAACACAGGTTCCTTGACAGGAAGTGCTAGAATATTGCTCCTTTTCTGAAAACTAATTTCTCACCCCAAAAACCAGTATTTTAATCTAATTTTCCCAATATTTGTTATGCTCTGTTGGTGAAACTCAGGCTTTTGCAAGAAAACTGGTTGCAGAAGAGAATTCCAGTCCAGTGAATTCAGTTGCAAAGGGATCTCATATTTCTTTAAGAAAAAAAGAAAAGTAGTGAAGTGAAAGTACCCAAGTATAAAGTTAGACCACAAGAGTCCTAAAAATAACCATGCAAATATACATCATAATCCACATGGGTAAAGAATAAGCATGCAATGAAATTTTTTTTTTTGTTTACTTTCATTGTAGTTTTAACTCAGCCACCGTGAGATCACAAGCGTTTAGTAGGAAGATAAGCTACGGTAACTTCAAAGATCATCTGATTCATTCTTCTTTGTTTCACCTGGGACAATTATGTGTTATCCATGCTGACAGATTTTTAATTCACAATTTTTGGAGATTCCAGTGAGAGAGTCTCCAATTATCCTCATCAATTTGTAGGCATACCTAACTTGTTCTGTTGGTTTAAATGGGGCATGCAGCACAAGCCTATCCTTTTTTATTTAGAAGTAAGGCCATTGCATTCAACAGGGCTTTCTCTCTTGTCTGTGTGTGCAGTATTGCAGCCTATGTCACAACTAGTTTTAGCTAAACGTGGGCCCATATACCCGTGGACCAATCTATCACTTTATTGTGTTTCTACCATGCTATTTCTTACCATTCCTATAACTGTAGCTTGAGAGGCATCTATTTATGTTAATAAATGGGTGTTTAAATGGAAGTGCTTTTTACATAAGGTTACAACCATTAGTTTACATATGGAAAAGTGAACATAGACTATAAAACACCAATAACAAGGATTCTGGCTACGATGGCTATCTTTTGCTGTACCTATAAAGGCTTATAAGTATTTAGAAAGAGCTCTTACATTTCAGATTAAAATCATTTTTCTTTCATTTGCAATACTTTATTAGCCACATATGTCCTAATTCAAATGTCCTGCTACAAAGCAGCTTCTCATTATTTCTGCGGAGTTTTAAGATGGGAAGCAATGAGGAATGCCTCGACTGGGCCCCAAAATATAGTGCTTACATTCTCACTCCACAGCACTAAATCAAAAGCTGCTAATTATTGTCCCCATTCTCGTGTCCCTGACATGCCAGCCAACTTAGCGGCGTGGATTCATGTGAATTAAATAAAATTCTTTCTCCCTAATATGTTCGTTTTGAATGCTCCTCAAACATTTGCATGGAAACAACTCTAGCGTAAATATTCCAGAACAAATGGCTGTATATTATACAGGAGGGAGCAGTTGGGCTGCCAGACTGGGAATGCACTAGGCCATCTGGCCTAGGCTGTCTCTCCAAAATCCTCAGCTTTGTTTTCACCCCCAGACTCCAAACAACACATTTTCCACTGTGATGAGTTTACATTTTCCCAAACATACAGGTCCTGATCATGCATGCAAATTTCAAACTTCTGCATTCTTCCCCATACAAGGAAATTAAAATCACCTGCACTTTCTGACATGTAACCAAAGGGACACAATCACTGCTAAAATCTGGCTCAGTCACAAACTTTCTCCCTGTCATTTCAAAGGCACATTGTGCTCAGAATCTGCCGAGTTCTTTTCTGAATGAATTCATAATATTTTAATCACATATGTGCCAGTGAGAGAACCATGCAATGCACTGAGTGGAAAGCTAATTGAATATCTGTGCACATTGGCATAACAGGATCATGTCATAAGGGGAAAAAATATATTTGCATCACATATCTAAAGCTCAATAGAAAAAAAACCACATTATCTGAAACAGTGCATCACAAATTACTTGATATAATACCTTGAATTTCTTATATATTACATGGAAGAAAGTTCTTGAAATCAGCTAGACTTACTTTCCTATAGCAGGTTAGGACCAAGCTACAAGGAAATCTACTTTTAGCAGGTAAGAGTTTGATCTAAAATTTAAAATTTATCAATGGCTTAGTATGTATCAGGATGTGCATTCTAATGTTCTGATGCACCAAAGGTTGTAACCTCTGATACACCCAATGCCAAGCGTGATATTGACATGTATGTAATAGAGACGGCTTACAGATGTTCAATTTCAGGCACCTTGGTAAGAGTTTCAGTTCCAATTCACAATTTCAGGGAATGAAAAATAAGATCAAGTAGTACACAAACACAAAATTAACATTGATGAGCTTAATCCAGCTCTCACGGAAGACAGTGGCAAAACTCTTATCTACATAACACTTGAGTCTAGATTTCTCTGTATAATATCAGAAAAGCAAAGCACTTATTCAGGTACAGTCTCATTTATGCCAGGAAGGCTCACTAATGAATAAACTATTTACAATTTCTGTGCAAAATACAACCATAAGTCTGTTCTTGGGCTTTAGCTGTTGAAGGTACTCTACAGCTGACCTTAGGACACATTTCACTGATTTAAGACACATTAGCATGATCCATTTTATTTATATAGCAGTTTCTCAAGTCCAGTGTCCACTACTGTCTGGTCATACAGTCTCAAGCACAAGATCACCCAGATATTAGATCAAATGTGTCCAAATCTACCATTAATAATACTGAATCTAAACAACTAATGATAGCAGGTAGGCATAGATAAAAAACTAGCATGTCTGCTTCTGGAGAAAATACAGTTAATTTACTGGTTCAATTTTTTTTTTTTTTTACAGTTCCATTTACCTTAGTTTTGGAGCATGTCTATGAAATCATCAGTATAGATTTTAAAAGAAAAAAGGGCTGTTTTCTTTCATACAGAGAGTTTCTCTTTACTGACATATTTCTGAAGGGCAAAAAAGACCACCTATCCAAGCATTCCCTTTTAGTGGAATATTCACAAATTCCCCTGTGAAACAATAACTCAGGAAATTCATGCAGACAGATATACATGTGCACATGTCTCCGGCTGATACTCCCCCATTAAAGCATGCATGCTCCTGCCACCATTTCATTTTAAAACGTCATCATTCCATTACCCAATTTGCTCTGAGTCTGTGTAGTGGAATACTGGCCCTCTAAGTAGGTTGACAATATATATTTAACTTGCATTAAAAATTGACGCAATTTTCAGCCAGGCTTTGCACAATTTAATTACAAGCAGAAAGTTACTTGAGACAATCTCCTATATTATTCACACTCTTTGCTAAACGATAAGCAACATCTCCATACTTGGGGGAAAAAATTGGCATGCCATACATACATAGCCCTGACCTCCGTATTGAGTGCGCAATGAACAACAACATAAGCATTAACATCTCCAAAACAAATCCATTCAGAGTAAAAATTGAGCAAGCACCTTTGATTTCCAGAAATAACAATCTGCTCATGGCACAAAAAAAACTGTTGCAACAAATGATTTCGAAAATAAAATAAAAGCCACAGGTCATATACCAGTGTTGAGGACATTCGTATACAGTACTCACAAGAAAGCACATGATACTACACACTTGAATCTATCATTCTGTGCTGTTCTTCATCCACATTCAGATGAAGACTGTCTTTCACACCTATCTTTAGTCATTTTATTCCTCAAATCTGAACTTGGTCCTTTCAGAACTGTTATTCAATAGTTTAATTTTTTTGTTTTAAAAAAAAACAGATTTAGTTCTAGCTTTCAGTTTAAGAGGTAAGGGAGGGTTGGTGGAACAACAAAAAAAGTCCTTCCACAGTGATGATGTTTAGATCTGTTATTGCAAATGAACAATGGCAACACTCTTCACTCAGGCTATTTAAATCCCATTTAAGTCAATAGAATTCAAACAGTGTAACCAGGCACAGGATTGAAGCCTATACTGTACAGTATCTTTTGCTCAGGAATCTCACAGGTGATTTGACAATAGTGCAATCATAAGCAAAGTGCCTTGTTAAAGTGTTTTTGTTTTTCAAGCAAAAGGAACTAAAACAGTAGCTTGCCACCAGAGATATAGTCAAAGGGGGAGACGTTGTCTCTTGCAGGACTATAATATGAAAGCTGTTCAGTTACAATACTTAATGCTACTTTTGTACAACCACCTATGTAATACACAGACCCCCCACAACATGATTTAGAATGGCTCCTGTCTCTTTAAATAGGAGCTCACAGACCAGTAACAGCCAATTCTTATTGCCACTCAGTACCTCCCTTTCCAAGAGTTGCTGTTGAGTGCTTCTGTCCTTGCTCTTTCAGTAACTACACACTAGAAAATGTGCTTCAAAGCAGCACATTTTAATTTAGCTGTATTTGAATGACAGAACAGTCTAAGGCGGTGACCTGATTTTTCTTTTTCTGTATTGTAAAACAGCCATCAATAGCAGGAAAAGCTGTTTAGGGAGCTTCAAAGACAATATTCTAAAACAAACTCAACACTTTGACCTTTCTGATTTAGTGTCAAAAAGCTACCAAATACAAAGTCAAACAGTGAAAGTTTTCGAAGACAACATCTGAGACACTCAAAAGCTGCTTTATAAATAGGTGAGTAAATGTTGATTATTTTATCTGACCTTTAAAGCAAAGGGAGGGGGGAACCCCAGCCTCTTTCTGCAGAAAACACAGAAATTGAATATAGGAGTAGGTATATTATTACTGGTAACTTTCAAAAACAGTAGGTATATTATTGGTATGTAAAGTATAGGATTACTTTCACAATATTAACAAGAAAGCTAATCAGATCTGATTTCAAAACCCCTTAAAGAAAGTAAACAATTTTTTTTAAGGTGCTTCCAATGAAACCAGTGCACAAAAATATTCTGATTTGGAGAGGCAAAATTATGTCCTTATGGTCATATAAATAGTTGTGTGTATGTGTGTGTTCCAGTACACAGTTGCGTGGTTTTGAGTGTGGGCACACACCTGAGCCTTGTAAATGAAACATCCTGCTCAGAATTAGCCTGCAACGCTGGGGGGGGAGGGGCTCTCTCAGTATTACAGATTAAAATTAGAGTCATCTTGGAATGTTACACTTGGAAAATCGTTTCTTATCCTCCCTGCATACATTTTCACTGCCTAGTTATACAGGGCAAATCTGCCACGATTTAATCATGGTCCCTAAAAACAGTAACAAAGTAATTTGTAAATAAGCAAAGGATAAATATTTGCTACATTGGCTGGCAGCTGTTTTGTGTTCCTGTGTTTTTTGTTTTCTATTTTTCATTCGCATAATTAAAGTGTATGGGGGGGAGAGAATCCTATAGTCTGAAAGCCCTCAGGGAGTTGTGATCTTTATTTTATAAAATAAAAAAACTTACTATGCCTAATGAAAGCTTTGTAATAATAATAATAATAATAATCTGTTTGGTTTGGAAATAACTCTGCCCCACGCCCATTGGTGATTCTGTACCTTTAAGACGGCAGTTCTTTCACCCCGCCCTGGCTCTGGGCTAATCTCAAACCCCGCGCAGGAGGCGCTTTGGGGATGGGGAATTTTCGACTCGCAGCCGAGCCCCGATTCAGTAAGGGCTTCTGACTGAACTCGCTGAAGACTCCCAAGCGAGTGGACTTCCTTCTCTCCTAGAGAGGGGGCATCTCGCTCTTTCTCCTGGCTACTGAACATCTCCGCGCTCTCAGGCTCTCTCCAGCCTGGCTTTCAAGGGGCAGGGACCCGGGGGTGGGAAATCTGTGGGTGGGGGAAAGCAGCGACTTCCAAGGGCGAGTCCGCTGCAGGCACTGGTACGTTTGCAGCCTTCCTCCAGGAGAGGATGGGGCTGTTCGAAAACTCTGCCTGAAGTGAGAGAGACGGTCCGGCTACACGTGTGTGTGGTACAGGAAATTGGGTCTTGCGGTGCTAGTTTTTTTATTATGATTGTGGAAACCTCAGGAAGGCTGGAGTCCTCTGTGCAGCTGCTTGGAAGTCAGATCTCTTGGACACACTGGGGCTTTCTTCTGAGTCAAGCTGGGCTTCGAAATAACTGTCTGGCAGGTTGGCAGGATCGGACAGAATTGAGCTGACTTGAGGGGGAGAAGAGAGAAATCTAACCCTCCTTCCCCCCCCCTTGACTGAATCTGTCAGCCTGCCTGAGAGCACAAGCCTATGCTTGTCTACTCAGAAGTAAGTCTTTCAATGGGACTTGCTCCCAGGAAAGTGTGGCTAGGAGTGCAGCCTGAAAGCCCAATTCTAGGCACGTCTACTCAGAAGTAAGTCCCATTGCATTCAGTAGGGCTTAGTCCCAGGAAAGTGTGTCTAGGGTTGCAGCCTCACAGCCCATCCTATGCATTTCTACTCAGAAGTAAGCCTATTATAGTCAATGGGGCCTGCTCCCAGGAAAATGTGGATGGGATTATGGCCTGAGAGCCCAAATCCTATGCATGTCTACTCAGAAGTCAGTCCCATTATAGTCAATAGGGTTTACTCCCAGGAAAGTGTGGATAGGATTACAGCCTGAGTCTTCCAGGCTGTAGTCTTCCAGCAGGAAGACTCTGCGCACAAAAGGAGCCCCCCCCCCCAACAAGGGCTTGACCCCAGACACCTCTCTTCCAGCGCTCCCCGGCTGGATGGCCAGGCTCTGCCCTGGCATGCCAACCACGCGAGCAGGAGGCATCCCGCACGCTTAACTCCTTCTCCCAAGGCAGCCTGCGTGCCCGGCGCAACCCAAAGCAAGCCCACCGCCACCGCCCCGCTTCTGGTCAGTTTCAGGGGGCGGAGAGCAGGGAAGGAAGTCAGGTCGAACTTACTTGCTTGGTCATGGAGTCGATCAAGCGGACGTAGAAATCCTGTTCTGTTCTGATCCCTGCGAGGGGGCGGAAGCAAGCAGAAAGAGCCACGTTAAATCGGGCAAAGGCAGAAAATCCACTGATCGGTGTGTTTGTTTTTCTTGAACTTTCTCGCACCCTCCTCTGTTGCCTTGAAGAAGGAGCGAAGGTCTTGGAGCCTAGTATTATTAGTTACTCTTAATTATTATTCCAGTAGAAATCTATCCCGCTGCCATAGCCGGTGAATAAATTCGTTCCAAGAAAATAAGCACATTCTTATTTCTATAATCAAGTCACTACGGATTTGTCTTTGTGATGGGGGCATAACAGCCTAATCCTATGCCTGTCTACTCAGAAGTAAGTCCCATTGTAGCCAATAGGGCTTACTCCCAGATTGCAGCCTCAGAGCCCAATCCTATGCATGACTACTCAGAGGCAAATCCCACTGTAGGGCTTACTCCCAGGCAAGTATGGCTAGGATTACAGCCTGAAAGCCCACTCCTAGGCATGTCTACTCAGAAGTAATTCCCATTAGAGTCAATGGGGCTTACTCCCAGGAAAGTGTGGATAGGATGGGGCTGTCAGGCAGGGGGGAGGGGGTCTCCACGCACACACATCATTCGCAGTCCCAAACGGGAGGAGGGCTTTTTCGAAAGGAGAGAGAGAAGTTTGCCCCGTTTGATTTGTGTCTGACTAATGGAGCGAAGCCAAGGATTTTGCCCAGCAAGCTGGCGATGGGAGAGGGAGTCCCCACCTCGCTCCAGGACTCGCCACTGGGGGGACGAAGTCAGGCCTCCCCTGCTGGTTCTGTGGGGGCAGCCGGAGCATTTTTGCCACGGCCAGGGGTAGGTGGTGGTGGGATTGCTCCAGGGGGCGGCTGCGAGCTGGCAGGGGAAGGGAGGCAGGGACTGCCGCTCACCGTTGCTGTAGAGCAGCTGCAGCCGGTAGTGGATCCCGTTGTTGGTCTTTTCAGTGTTGGCTTCCTGGAGTGAAAGGACACGCTGAATGACAACAGACAATGATCACCACAATAACAGCAACACAACAGCGACAGAACCCCCCCCCCCAGGCGCTGCTCAGGGTTCCCCCCTTCAAGCACAGGGGACGGGATTGGGTCTAATTTCGTTTTCCCCGTCGGAGCAGGAGGTGGGGTGGGAAGAAGGCAACCAAAAGTGCCGGAAGGAAGGGGGGAACAGGGAGTTGGGGGGGGGATATTGAGAGGGGCCTGAAACAGGGAAGAGAAGCCCAAGAGAGGGAGGCACTTCCAGTCCGGAGAGGGAGCACCCTTGGGTGTCCCTGGTGCCCTCGAACGTGGTTTGGCCGTAGCCTGAAGTTGTCAGGCTCGGGCGGGGGCGCGAAAGGGACCCCACGAGCGTCCGGAGAGTAAGTCAGAGGGAAGGACTGAACTGTTGGAGCGATGCTGCAGCGGACATGCCCTCCGCCCCAGGAGCGTCCGAGGCACGCAGGTGGGACTCGTTCTCGCCTGCTGGGAGGGAAGGACAGGACTGGGAGCCAGGTGGAGGACGAGCCCAGCCCCTCCAGCTGCCTGCCCGCCTGCCCACCCGCCGCCGCCGCCCCGCGCACTTACTTTCTCCTTCTCCACGAAGCCCACGAAGGCGGTGCGCTCGATCTCCACCGGCTGCCCCTGCCGGTCGTACAGAGCCAGCACGAAGTGGAAGAAGTTCGACTTCCTCAGGTTGGAGGGCGGCTGCTTCTCGAAATGAGCCCGCGCCAGGCCCACCCCGCTGCGGCCAAAGGGACACGATTAGAGACCGGAGACACCTCGCCGCCCCCTCACCCCCAGCCCATCCCTTCCCGTGCAAGGCGCAGGGCCCCGGACACTGAGAGCCCAATCCTAGGCATGTCTACTCAGAAGTACGTCTCATTAGAGTCAGTGGGGCTTACTCCCAGGAAAGGGGGGATAGGATTGGGCTGTTAGACCTCCAGGAAGGCAGCGGGGTGCCGAGCAGAAAAGCCCGGGCCAGCTTTGCTAAGGGATCCGAAAGGTTTCGTTGTGCAAGAAGCCAAGCAGGCGTCCGGGTCCCAGCCGAGGGGCCCTGCTCTGCCCCAGTGCCAGGCCAGGGAGGCCAGGCAGCATCTCCGCCGGGACCGCGTTCTGGCAAACTGACCAGCTCGCGATCCAGGCAGGTGGCCCCCTTCTGCAAGCTTATGGGTCCCGCGGGACGCTGGACCCCCTTTTGCCCCCTAGAAGGACGCCTGGCTGCTCGGACTCCCCAAAAGAGGAGCGATCTCCTCCACTTCGAGAAGAAAAGTCAAGGAGCAACGACCCCCTTATTGTGGCTGGTGGGAAGAACGCCCCCCCCCCGCCCACTACGCCCAAGTGAGACCGGGATGCCCGCGACAGCCGGCCGAGCCATTTCCAAGCATTGCTCTTTTGCAGCCGCCTCCATCCGGCCTGAGCTGTCAGGAGTCAGTCGGCCATGTGTGCCTCTCTTGGCGCTGGAGCAGGCTGGGCGCCTCCGGCCACCCCGGGCAGGCTCTCGTTGGATCCCCGATGGGAAACAGCCCCGGGAGGGGGGTGGAAACTTCCAGTATTTGCACCCCCGAGTCGTCCACCAGAACTTGTCCTTCCTGAGAGGGATGCGGGGGGCAGGAGGAGGGAGACGAGGAACGGGGGAAAGATGTCAGCATTAGGCTGGAGGGCTGACGAGGGTTCCGGAGAGCCTGATCAGAAGATGCGCTCCTGGCCGCGCTTACTCGGAAGTCAGTCCGGCTGCAAAGCGCTGGACTGACTTCCGAGAAAACGTGGACACCGGGAAGGGGCTGTGGGGCGAGTGGAAGACCTTCTTTGCAAAATGCAAGGAGGAGGATCAGTGTAGGATGGCTCCGAAGAAAGACACAGATCCATCCTACGAGTGTGGATGAAGCGAGAGGGGGGATCGTGGGGAAGCCGGCTAGAAAAGTTTGCTTGCGTGTGGCAACTCACGGAAAAAGTGAGGTCTGGGCCAGGAAAAGGAGTGCGCGTGGAAAAGAGAAAGTGGCTGACTCCTGGGGGGGGGGGTGAGCCTGAGGAGGTGATGTGGGGGCACAGCAAGCAGTCCAGACCTGACAGGCAATCGCTGATGGAAGGGGTGGGGAACGAGAGAAAGCTCGTGTGCACATGGCAGGGCATGTTTGGGGCTGGATCCTTGAAAACCTCCAAGGGGGAAAATGTGGAAGCTGGAATGATGGGCAGAAACGCTGAGCGCGAAAGAAAGAAAGAAAGGGGAGCAAGGTGGGGCGCGAGCCCTGCCCTCCCCATCCTCAGCCCCAGCCCCGTCTTGCCGGAGCGGAGCCCACCTACCTTTGCGCGGCGGTGTTGGCGTCCAGGACGCCGGCCCCCTGCATCCAGGTCCGAACGGCGTTCATGCCCGCGCCCAGGGGCTCCTCCTTCATGCTGCTCCCGCTCCGCTGGATGCTCTCCTGAATCCCAAACATGAATCCCGGCTGCCGCCCGAGCCCTGCCTCCTTCCGAACAGAAAGGCGCGACGAGCCCGGCCGGGGGACGGCGGCGAGGAGTGCCCAGAGGCGCCCGCGGGGGACTGGGGCTGCCGGCTCCGCGCGCCCAGCGACTTTTCCGGCCCGGGCAGGGGCTGCTCGAGCGCGAGCGGCTCAGAGGGCGTCCGGCGCGGGCATCGAGCAGGAGGAGGAAGGAAGCATCCGAGGAGGCGCCCGGTTCGCCCCCCCGGGGACGGCGGCTGCTCTGCGGCTCTCTCCGTGCGCGGATGCTCTCGGCCTCCGCCGGGCTGACACCAGGCAGCGCCGCAGGACGGAGCCGCGCCGAGCGAAGCCAGTCAGCCCCTCTCGGACTGGCGGGGAGAGGAGGCAGCTCAAGAAACAATAGGCTGGGCTGGAGCGGCGGCGGCGGCGGCGCCCTCGGCTGCAGCAAGTGTCATTTTCCAGTGACAAGGCAGGCAGGCGGCGAGCGAGCGAGCGAGCGAGGCAAGTTTGCTGCTGACGCTCCGGCCACGGGCTGCTCGCCCTCTCCGGGGCTCCTCCGCGCCTCTCCTGCAGGGAGCTCCTCGGCTGGCTGGCTGGATGCGGGAGAGACAGGCAGAGAAAGACACGCGGCGCACGGGCAAGGTAAGCAGCAGCAGCCCTTCCTTGGTGGCTGGAGGAGAAGTAGCTCCTCTTGGCTCCTTCCTTCCTTCCTCCTCCCCCCGCTCGCCTCTTCCCCCCGTTCCAACCCGAGCGCGTTGCAGTCCCTCCCAATGGAATCCACTGGGGCTCTCCCCGCAGCTAAACAGGAGCACAGCAGCCCCAATGGGCAGGGGGCGGCGCCCCGCCGGCGAGGCCACGCCCCTTCATTTGCATAGCGTCACCATTTCCTGGACCGCTC
Organism: Tiliqua scincoides; assembly: GCF_035046505.1. Taxonomy (NCBI): domain Eukaryota; kingdom Metazoa; phylum Chordata; class Lepidosauria; order Squamata; family Scincidae; genus Tiliqua; species Tiliqua scincoides. Next base: position 199,126,999 of record NC_089822.1, read on the forward strand.
ATCGCGGGCCAGGAGCCGCCGCCGCCGCGGGCGAGGAGGCCACGCCCCCTCATTAGAATCCCCGCCCCGCCCTCTTTCGGCAGAGAAAGTTGAAGGCGCAGGACTCGCCTCCGCGGGGAAGGAGGGACGGGGGGGGGCAAGCGGAGCCTCCTTCTGGCAAGCAAGCCCCCCGGCGCGTGTGGGAGGCAGCCCTCCTCCTCCAGACGTGGGGACCTAGCGCAGGAAAAGTTTGACACGGCGATGCGTGCAGGGCAACTTCTCCCGCTCCCTCCCCAGTCAGTCCCCTGCCCCGAAGGCACCGCAAGCCGAGAGCCTGGCAGAAAGTTCAGAGCTGCGAGGAAAAGAGCGCGGGCGGAGGAGCAGGCGCGCTCTTCGAGCGTCCGTGTGGACCAAGAGCTCAGATGAGCAGCCCAGGCTGCACGGGGGGCTCCGGCGTGCTTTGGAGCTGCACAGCCCGCGATTCGCCATCCAGCCACCCCAATGTGACCCTCCCCACGCGCGGGCGGTGCTCTGAGGTGCGCACAGCCTTCGGAGAGTGCGAGCCTGTGCGCACTTTCCTGAGAGTCAGCCCCACTTCGCTCAGTGGGACTTGCCTCTGAGTAGGCATGCATAGTGGGCTGTCACCCACCCACCCCCAGAAGACTGATTCGCAAGCACAGGGGTTCTGATGGCCTGCGGTGGCAGGCTGATAGAAACTCTCTTTTTTTCTCTCTCTCTCTCTCTCACAAACACTCTCTCTCTCACACACGCACGCACGCACGTCCCTTTGTTAGTGGAGGAGATGTTAATCAGCACAGCTGCCACCCACCAAACCGATGTTTTCTTTTAATGGGGGGGGGGGAGCATCAGTATTGTTACATTGAATTCTTGCTGCCGGTCGCAGTTTTGCCTCCTCATCCAGAGATTCCTGCAATTCATTTATAAGCCCTAATTCGACCGCGTCTCAAGGCAAAGGAGTAGAAACCCCCCAACACAAATGCAATACGCACTTTATTCTTAGACAACACGCTGTATGGCAAGTGGGCAAGTGGTCAGGAGAGGTGGCTTGAAACAGACACATGCATCCCAGTACTCCTTCAGAAGCACTGGGCATCTGTCTCGTTGCCTTTAGTTGCTCCTCTCTCTCTCCATGCACGTGGCCTCCAAAACAGAGTAGAAGTCCCGATCTGACCAGAAAGCGCCTCTCCTCCCTCTCGAGAGGGCATGAAAATGCTGCTTCTCCCCTCCTCCCCCTACCAATAATGATCCCAGGGCGTCTTGATCTGAAGAAGGACCGAATGGACCCTCGATTTCTCCCTCTTTCCATCCGGGAAAGGTCGGAGTGGAAGGGGGCGGGGGGGAGAAGTGGAGGGCGAAAGAGGAGATGCTGGGTCTCCTCTAGTCCTCCGCGAAGGGGTCGATCTTCTCTCTCGTAGGGGAAGGTGAGGGTTTCTCTTGACCCTCCCAACAAAACCAGCGAAAGTAAAACAGGCACCACAACCAAATCCCCACCCGACGGAGAGGGAAGAATTAGTGAGAAATAAAACAGGGGAAGAATATAGCTTGAAATGGTTGCTGGATGGAAATAGGGGTTCTTTCCATCTTCCATGCAGCTCGCTCGCTCGCTTCTTTCTTTCTTTCTTTCTTTCTTTCTTTCTTTCTTTCTTTCTTTCTTTCTTTCTTTCTTTCTTTCTTTCTTTCTTTTCTACACACGCGCTCTCTCTCTCTCTCAGCCCAATCCTATGCATGTCTACTCGGAAGTAAGTTCCATTGAGTTCAATGGGGCTTGCTCCCAGAAAAGTGTGGCTAGGATTACAACCTGTGCCCGATACGCAGAGCCATTCTCACGTATACACGCATTCACACGAACACACCCAGAGTCTAGACCAATTTTCCGCCGGCAGCCTGCAGTCACCGTTGGATGCAGGACGTTCCGCGCGTGGAACTGGCTCCCCTTCTGTCTCCCCTCCGTCTTGGTCCCCAAGTGCCAGAGGTTCTTCCCCCGGGATGCCTCCGGAGAGATGCGTGCGTGCTACCCAACTGCTGGGGGATCTGCAACGGAGGCGGCCCGCAACACACACAGACGCTTGCCCAGGATCCCCGAAGAGAAACTTCTCCGCGCTGCCCGCAAAGCTGGAGGCTTCCTTTGTGGGCAATTTGGTCAGGCTCTCTAGCCTGAGATGATGGCATTGAACCAGGTGCCATCACCCGCATTCCGCAGAGCTGGGCGAAGTCACCACTTCCCCGTGTCTGCCTTCAGCCTGCTTGACTTCGAGGACGTGTCCGAATCTTCAACGTGCCCCTCTCATAGAGAAGAAGCAGGAGGCTTTTGGTGGGAAAGACACTTTCTTTCTTTCCTTGGTCTACACATTGCAGTTTGGAAGTGTTGAGCCTCCCTTGTTCACAGTCCTAACAACCTGTGTAGGTGCAAACACCTGCGCTTGTATTGCAACCAATTTATTAAGTGTCTGTTACAAAATTCCAATTTATCAACGTAGCCATAAGATACAATCTGTGTCTACCTGCCCATCTACACACACACACACACACACACACACAGAGAGAGAGAGAGAGAGAGAGAGAGAGAGAGAGAGACTTCTAGGACAAACAAATAATCACACATGATTGCAGATGTGATTTCAGATTTCAGGTGTGATTTCACTGAGATCGGATCCAGTCTCTTTACCTAAGTCTCCTGTTTATTTGTATTTTAATTGTCTATCGGACAAAGGGCAATGGCACATGTGTCAATGGCATTGAAAGCCCTAGAATTCGGAAAGTTCAAAAGTTCCTCTTATCTGGTCCTGTTCTGCCTGACAGGGATGTTTATAGCAAGCAAATGGGAGTGCACCACTCGCGCCACCAGAGTCCCACCAAGTCTACGGAGAGAAGTATGCATAACAAGGAGCTAATATGGGCTAAATTGTGCGTGAACATCAGGGATGGCGCACACGCTTTTCAAAGCATGGAGAATGGGCACCAACTGGCAGGGTCCACGGGATTTTGCACTTATCTGACCACTGTGGTAATCACCAATGGTCAAATGTGGCAGTCAGAGTATGGATGTCAGAGAATACAGGCTGAGGAACAGGCAAAGCTGCTGTCTAGATTTTCTACATTGTCACCGCAATTTGCACCTTCTTCCAGTGAATCATCACAGTCCATCCACTGACTAACTTCATGCTCCTCAGTTGACCCTGCTGATTTGCAGCCATGCTCTGACATCAGTGGACAAGTGTGCAGGTTGGACAGGCAACGTGTGAAATTCCGTGTCTGTGCTGCAGCTTTCTGCCCGTTCTTACTACCTTTCTACACATTCTCCATTCAACTCACATGAAGCACAACATTTGCACACTTCGGTTCTCCAGTGAGAGGTAGCGGGGTTATAACCTGCCAGGAAGCCGCAAGTCCCAGTGCCCGACCTGGGAGTCTGTCCTTTCATTCCAGATTTGTGGGTGGTGGTTGTGCGTCCCTAAGGATGAGTGAAGGGCACTGTGCACACACTGTAAATTGCTTGTTCCTAGAACTGAAATGAATGTTCTCCCCCAAAATTCCCTTATGCAATTTGTATCAGCTATCCAAGTTTCTCTGAATGCTTGATTCTTTTCTGAATGATAGCCAAAGGTTTTGGCACTGACAGCTGACACAAGCAGCAGTTTATCGCAATGCTTTTCAAACTTTCCGCTAATACATTTGTCAAGGAACCTTGCCACAGGTTGCTACAGAATCATCACAGAGCATTCTGGGCATGTTTGAGGGTATCCTGTCAGGGTCACATGGGACAATGCTGGGAGAGGGTACACTGGAACACAACCCACATTTCCTCACTGCACACTGTTCCAGAGAATCAAGACTTTGCGCAATGGTGCAATAGTTTGAAAATCAGAGATATATTTATCATTTCTTTGATGGTTGGCATGAAATAGTATGGATTATCAGATAGGTTTGATAGTGGACATGTAATGCTGCTCGATTATCTATCCAATTGCATTTGATAAAAAATGTGACATGTGTTTAGTATCTGGCAGCTTTAAATATACACCCTGATATGGGCTTGGATCCCCCCCCCCCAAAAAAAAAAATACCAGAAGGAGAAAATGACTTGGTGCCATTCTGTGAACTCTTGTGCCTGTACTAGTGTTTGACTTCATGCAGTGGAGAGCCAGACTATATTGGGGGCTGCCTTCCATTATGAGAAACATGGCAAATCAGGAAGACACAGGCTGGAGCATCCCACCTCTAATGAACCATTAAAAGAATTTGAAAATCAGTTGTGCAAATGGAGGAATCCCTCAAAGGATTTGGACTCCCATTTTCAAGTTGGTATTGTCTTCTGCCAAGTCAAAAACAGACCTTCTATGAGCAAAATTGGTTGACTCTTTGTGGAAGAACACCCTTGGATCCACCCTGCAATAATGGAGATTTGACAGTTGATAGCTCATCTTGGAAGCTTGCCAAAATCAAAAGGAACAAGAGATGCCAACAAGTCTAAAGTTTTCATTTTTTGAATGTTGAGCTACATTCAAAATGAGAATCTGGTCTTTGCTTTGAAATTTCTCATTGAAAAACACCTGGATAGTAAAACTGGAAAAATGTGATGAATTTTGAATAAATGACTACAGTTGTTTAAAACTTTTCATTATTGTTCCTTAATTATTGTTTTCTATTTGATTATTGCTTCCAGGAAGCATCAGAAAAGGCTTAAGCCTAGATGAGACCAGGATCTAATAAATAGCTAAGTACCTGCTCCTTGTTGGCAGCTCCATGCTGCCACCCCATGTAGGCCCCTCCTTCCTACACAGACAGACATTAATCGGATCATTTCCAGGCTCAGTGTTTCATCCTGAAATATACTTTACAATTAAAAGCAATCTGCACCTACACCCATGGTTTCTTTCCCAGGGCTCTGCACATGCCAGGCAAAGGAGTGATGATAACTTAAATGCAGCTCTTGGATCAATGCAGGAAGCTTGCTGGCAGCTTTTGCTCTAAGAATCTGTTGATTCTGCTGTCCAAGGTTATTTGTCTGCCCTAATGGTGTTAGGTAGAACATGCCTGCAGTGTTCAGGCAACCCCACCCCAACCACTGCTGGACCCTGGCAACTATGTATCTGCATCATGAAATCAGTTGACCTCACTTCACCCATCGTCCTATTTCTTAAGTTTAGGGTGGCTGCAAGCACAATTCTACGATTGTTTACTCAGATGTAAGTCCCATTCAAGGAAGCTTACTTACTCTTAGGAAAGTGTGAATAGGATTGCAGCCTTAATCACGGAACCAATGTGATGCATTGGTTCTCACACTTTAGTAGTAGTATTAATAATAGTAGTAGTAGGAGGAGTTGTTGTACCATCAATATAGTTTTAGAAATAACTCTGCCCCTCTACTAAGCACTGTGCAATTTTAAATTTGCCCACTGGCAATGCTATTGAGCAGCACTAGCTCTGCAAATGGGAACTTTAAATCTATGTCATAATAACTGTAATTCTTTCCCTCTTTCCATATATCTCCATATATCTATATTCCAAGTTATAGCTACATCCATTAGGCTATGTATGTTTCTCATGGTATTCCTATTCTTCTGTGATTATGATTTTCAAGCTACTGGCAGGTATATGATACAAGCTACTTAAGCTACTGGTTAAGTTCATTATTTTCAAGATCCTTTGATTTTATATCGTGACTTGACTCACCAGTGGGGCTGCGAAAGAGTTCTAAATGTGAAGGAATAAAGGAGGGGGAATTCTGAAGAAAAATAAGTAATAAAGTATCTGTATGCTTTGTCAGCCCTGCAAATGCTAAGCCAACCTTGTTTGGTTTAAATATTTTTTCCCTGTGCTTTGTCCCATGGAAATCCAAGCAGATAAGTAACATAGTTGAAATCAGTGGAAATGATAAAATTCCTTCATTCTACATCCAGCTGAAAACCCATCCAAACACACCAATTTCTGAAGCATTAAATCATCAGGCTGCATGAAATCAGGCAACCAGCATCTAAGTCACTCTTGGATGAGAAGGTGCAACAATATTGCACAAGCAGCCTACACCTGAAGGGGGCAATATAGCTGGTGAGCCAACCAGATGGGATGAGACAATTTCCCTTCTTTCCAATAAAGTGCTCTTTGGTTCACAGACTGAAATTGCTAGTTTCAGGCAATCATTTCTCCTTCTTCCACCCAACGTTCTCTCCCTTTAGATAGCAAGTACGTATGTAGGACATCCCCCCTTTGAATCCCTCTATAAATCAAGGAGTTCTTTTCTTTATAACCACCTGCCTTGAAGTGATCTTCTTAACAGAAGTCTCCCAAACCCTGCTGTGTAAACCTGCTATGATGTCACTAGTTCCACCTCCCAGGTAGATTAGTCTTAGCTTTTTTTAAAAAGCAGACACTAGCTTATTGATTTATTTTTGTTCATGTATGGATTAGGATCACTACCTGGCTCTGAAACCATAGCTGACCTTTGACTGGGATCCATGCTGGGTCCAGTCTCTCCAGACATCCAAAGCTGTGTAGGAGAACATGTGAAGAGCAGGGCAGAGTGCCTATCCTTTTAAGCACTGTATAGAAGAGGGAATTTTGGCTGGTGCAGTTTTTTAAACTCTTCCATGCTGAGCTGCACCTGCCAAAATCCCTGCTATACTATGGTTAAAGGTATAGACACTCTGTCCTCCATTGCATCTGGTCATCCAGGTGGAGGGCCATTGGGATTGTGCCATGCCAGTCTTTCTCCCTGCCCCTGATGGTCATGCCTAGCCTTAGTCCCACCCCCACCCAGCCTGCATGACAGACAGGATGAGGACCATGAGAAAAAACTTGCTCCATGTGTGGCAATTGTTGCTGTAGTGTAGAACAGGGGTGTCCAAAGTTTTTGGCAGGAGGGCCACATTGTCTCTGACACTGTGTTGGGGGCCGGGGAAAAAAAAAAGAATTAATTTACATTTCAAATTTGAATACATTTAAATTATACATAAATGAATATATTAAAGATGAACTTGTATGAATGAATGAAGGTCTTCCAATAGCTCAAGGTCTATAAAAGACTTTGCACAAAGCAAGGCTGACCTTTCCTTTGCTGCTGCTACTGTATCACAGACGTGAAACAGCAAGCAGTGGAGGGAGCCCTCATCCCACAGCTCACGCGAGAGGTCAAACAGTCACCCTCACGCTGAGAGCATTTGCATCAGGTCAGTGCCGACTCCAACAAATCTCCAGAGGGCCAGAGGCTCGTTGGAGACTTTTTGTGTATGGGCTTAGACTGCAATCCTATGCACCCTAGATGTGCATAGGATTGGGCTGTTAGTTGCATCTTTTAGGAACACATATCAGATCCCATTGGCACACTATAGATGCATTTAGTATTTCAAGATTATTTATTTATTAAACTGGCCAGCAACACCTCCACCAACAAAAACGAATGTTCTTAAAACAAAAGTCAAATATTCCAATTAAATTAAATGACAATTAATACAACAATAGAGAGCCTACTCCCCAGTCACTATCCACATCCGTATCAGATGGTGGGGCACTTCCAGTGACGACAGTACATAGACAAGTTGATACAGGGCAGCTAATTGTGTGGGCACTAACCGCATGGCTGAATGAATGACACTTTAAAATGTCTACTGCATTGTCCTATTCAGAACTTGAGGCTGGGAGAAAAAAATCTGAATGCCAGACCAGCTTTGTCTAGTGCAGCTCTCAGAAAGGTGCTACAACAAATGATGCTAAATGACTCCTATGAAGAGAGCCAAATCTGACACTGCAAGGAAAGGTAAAATGTATACATGCAAGTATAACACTCTATTCCAGTGGTTCTCAAACTTTTAGCACCAGGACCCACTTTTTAGAATGAAAATCTCTCAGGACCCACCGGAAGCGAATCAAGCAATCCTAGGTTGCAATCCTACCCATACTTACCCAGGAGTAAGTCCCATTTACTATCATTGTTAAAAGCATATACATAGTAGCCTGCTAAATGTACAGCTCGGTAACATTTCCCCAAAAGTGGTCACATACCATGGTAGCATCAAGTCTAATATATTTAAAATAAAATATTGAAATGAATGGGGACTCACCTAAAACTGGCTCACAACCCACCTAGTGGGTCCCAACCTGCAGTTTGAGAAACACTGCCTTATTTGGATTATTATTTGTAAATCTGGGTGTTGAGCCAATCTAAAGTGTATTTGCACTTTGCATTTTGGACTTAGGTGCATGCATGTACAATTCAATGAATATAAGAATGCAAGAAGCACAAGGAGAGGCCAAGTCCCATCTAATCCACCTCACTTGGTGGCCCATCAGGTGTCTCTGGGAAGCAGAAGGCAATGCCTTTGAAGTAGCCACTGGTGATTGAGCCCCTGCTTCAAAGGATTTTAAAGGGAACCTATTTTGCCTCTACATACCCTTCATGCTTGATGAGGTGTGTGTTTTGTACTGTGTCTGGTGATGATCAGTCAGTTCTGGGGCTGACCAAAACCTATTCATTGATTGGAGTTACACTGGAGTAGCCCCCTGGTGAAGAGCCTTATGCTTGTCTTTTCCCCAGTATGGAAAGATACACATCCTCCATGTGATGTGATTCTGTCACTGGGTGACCAGACACAATGGAGGACAGAGTGCCTATACCTTTAAGCACTATATAGAAGAGGGAATTTTGGCTGGTGCAGCTCAGTGGAAGGGCTTAAAAAGCTGCACCAGCCAAAATTCCCTCTTCTATACAGTGCTTAAAGGTATAGGCACTCTGTCCTCCATTGTATCTGGTCATCCTGGTTCCTTGGCAAGCCCCTTTAAACACATAATGCCCAGGAAGCCCATGTTGAATTTTCCTCCTCTACTGGCAGCCCAATCCTATGCATGTCTACTCAGAAGTAAGTCCATTAGAGTCAATGGGGCTTACTCCCAGGAAAGTGTGGATAGGATTGGGCTGTCAGCCTACAATCCACTGCATGCTCTCTCAGAAGCAAGCCCTACCCAATGTAGTTGGTCCTACTTATGAAAATATGCTCAGGATCAGGCTGCCTACGTTACCTGCTTCCCAATCAGCAGTTACTCATTTTCTTCTCTGTTTCCTGAGGAGACAGTGAGTGACATGAAATTGGAAAAGCATAGTACAGGAAGGAGATAGGGGGACATCAGGGCCTGACCTCTTTGTGTCAATAGAGTGGAAATAGTGGGCCAGCTCTGTCTTGGTGATGTGGTAATAGGAGCAATTAGGACCTAGCCTTGGGCTATGAGGGTCCTAAATTTATCCAGGTGTTTTAAAACAGCAGTGCCAAACTGGACACTCGCTGCAGTATTAGTATATGCCTATTTTCAAGTAGAGAATGGTCAAACTTTCAAATACGTCATAGATTGAGCCCAGAGTGGATAAGGGCATTTTGTATTGTTTTTGTTGTTAATTTATATAGCAACATCAAAGGGTGTTGAGTGATAAAATAACCAAACAGATCCCTTCCCCAAGGAGGTTATAATCTAAAATGAAAGATGGGTGAGGGAGAAGATGCAGGCAAAGGGAAGAAGGGATGAATATGGGTTCAGTTCAGATACACATGCTTAGCCTTAGCTTTACTAAAAGATGAGGACTACAAATGTTAAGCCCACAGTTTCACACAAGAGGTGAGTTCAGAGGAGGGATTTAAGAGAGCTGATATCATGTTGCTATTCTAGGAGGGAGTTCTAGGCATGAGGAATAGTGCAGGACATCTGTGGGAGGTTGGGGGAGGTAAAGCAGGATCATGCGGGAGGAATATCTTGGGATATTAGAGCAGCCAGAGATGGAGGGACAAGGCTATGGGGAATATGGAAGGTAAAGATGAGGAGTTTGTGCAAGTAATGAGAGTGGAGTAATTTGTTAAGGTCTACTCATAAGGAAATACCTTGTGAGAAATCTGATCAGTCATGCCTTCTGTGGAATATTCTCTTAAGAGAAAGGCTTTGTAATGGCACTGATAAAAAAGATGAAAAGCAGAAAGCAGAATCCCCTCACTTATTCATAGGAGAAAGGGAAAAACTGGGCTTTTCTGTGGTGCTTTTGGAGAGACATGATGTCTGGCAGTGGGTGACATTGTTGTGTTGTTCAGTTATCCTCTGGGTATGTTTTTGCTTCCACTTAATTAAACAATTAAAAGCCATTTCTGCCCAATGCTGCATATATGCAAAAGGAATCACATGGGTACACCTGTGGGCTGGGCAGAAATGGGTTAATTTAAGTTTTGTTTTGGTGTAATGAATTTGTGGCTGTTGTTTATTAATAAATATTTGTTTATTATTAGGTTGTCCCAGGCAAGCAAGGTGGAATAAAAAGGTATTTAAATTCCACTTCAGTGATTATATATATTTGGGTATAGGAAGGTTTGAATAGTGCAGATGATGTCACTAGGGGAGTGTGGGGTGTGTGGTCTACACCAGGTGACACACTTGGGGGGGTTAACACCACTACTGGCAAAAATTAAAATCTTGGTATTTTGAATAATATTATCAAGGTATATATCATTTGAGGTATAATTTAATGCACAATGCAATGAAACAAACCACACTGAAATATTTCTATTCTTTCAAATGTTATAGCTAAATAACCAGAAAAGGAAATCACAACTGCCTTATGTAACAAAAAGTGAATTTCTCTAACTTAAAACTGACCAATGAGACTGATCATTCAGAGGGCCAATGAGGTGTTGTTATGACACAGAAAATAACCAGTAAGGTGTTAGTATGAGTCAGCACTCATTTCCATGTATCAGAGCTAATACTAGAACTCTGTTATGTAGATGTCATCGAATTGACCACTGGTTTTTGGTTTGTTACTGATTTGTTGGGTGACTTGTACTGTTATATATTAAAATAAATAAAGTTAATGGGGGTTACACCAACCCTAGTGATGCTGTTGCATTTAGGTTGTGTGTAAGAGATTGTAATGTATTCTGTATGGTCTGGTATGGTAGGAAGTCCATCATGGGGGTGATGAAATGAGCTAAACCCTTGTGACTCCTCCGGATAGTGCCTCATGGAGTCTGTCAGCTTGGTCTATATCAGGGGTGTCCTAAGTTTTTGGCAGGAGGGCCACATCATCTCTCTGACACTGTATCAGGGGCCAGGGAAAAAAATAATTAATTTACATTTAAAATTTGAATAAATTTACATAAGTTTACATAAATGAATATATTAAAGATTATCTTATATGAATGAATGAACATCTTGCAATAGCTCAAGGCCTATAAAAGGCCTTGCACAAAGCAAGGCTGGCCTTTTCTTTGCTGCTGCTGCTGCATCACAGATGTGAAACAGCAAGTAGTGGGGGGAGCCCTCATCCCACAGCTCACGCGAGAGCTGTGAGAGGTAAAATTGTCGCCCTCACACTGAGAGCAGTTGCGTCGGGTCAGTGCAGGCTCCAACAAATCTCCAGAGGGCCAGAGGCTCATTGAAGACTAGGGGCTCCCTGAGGGCCGCACTGAGAGACCTCGAGGGCCACAAGTGGCCCCAGGGCGGGGGTTTGGGCACCCCTGGTCTATATGAAGTGGATGATGATGATGAAATGCCTGTGTTTGGGCTGGAGAAGTCAAGTGCCAGTTCTTTCATCCAATTCCCATATGGCATATAAAAGTTTGAGCTCAGAACCTCCTTCTGAACGTGAATGAAGGATGGATTTATAAAGAAGAATTTGAGGATTCACTGTAGCAAAGAGAGTAGGGCTGGGGGAGTGCTACAAGTTTAACACTTACTATGTCTGGCTTGTTTTGCAAATGGACATGGCCATTTCTCTGTTTTGAACTGGAAAAATGGGGCCAAATTGGCAACCTTTCCTAGAATGGGCCAGTTTGCCTGAAAACCAGCATAAAGAAGCAACTCACTTTCCTCCATCGCTTTTGCAGTGGATGAGAGGACATGGAGACTAACCGGTTGCCAAAGACACCCAATCTGCAAGGGCTGAAGAAATGGATGCAGGGTTCTGCTTTGTCCTAAGGCAGGGGTGCCCAAATCCTGGCCCTGGGGCCACTCGCGGCCCTCGAGGACTCTTAATGCGGCCCTCAGGGAGCCCCCAGTCTTCAATGAGCCTCTGGCCCTCCGGAGACTTGCTGGAGCCTTCACTGGCCTGACGCAACTGCTCTCAGAATGAGGGCAACTCTTGCGTGGGATGAGGGCTCCCTCCACTGCTTGCTGTTTCAAGTCTGTGATGCAGTAGCGGCAGCAAAGGAAAGGCGGCCTTGCTTTGTGCAAGACCTTTTATAGACCTTGAGCTATTGCAAGACCTTCATTCATTCATATAAGTTCATCTTTAATATATTCTTTTATGTAAATTTATGTAAATTGATTCAAATTTTAAATGTAAATTAATTCTTTTTTCCGCCAGCCCCCGAAACCGTGTCAGAGAGATGCTGTGACCCTCCTGCCCAAAACTTTGGACACCCCTGTCCTAAGGGACCCAGATCTCCCACATCAGTGCCCAAGGCAATGGAATCTAATACAGGATGCTCAGGGTTTCTGATTCATAGCCTGAGCTAGGCCTTTAAAATTGATCCTTCCCTTCATTTGGAGAGAAGAATGGGGACAGTGTTTCCTTGCTCTATTTTACATAAAGTTCACGCAGAGCATGAATCTTGGGCAAAGAGACAGACCCACTGCAAACACTGACCTATTTTTCTACTGCTTCACAATCCAATGTAAGAACAGTATTCTGGGGCTAGCTCTTTGCACCATTAGGCCCAAGGGGGAGGAAATTGACTTGCATCTGACCTCAGTCATGAACCTGATGTCATCTGAAAATGAATTTCTCTGAATCAATGCAGTTAGACCAAAATTCAGCCCAACCATTCTGGAAGATCAAAATATGCCTCCTTCCAATCTTCACTAGACAATGGCACTTCCTGAATCAGGTGGCTCATTTGTTTTTCATAGCCCCACCCCCTCTTCTGATTTCTTATCTTCTCCCATCTTTTACTGGGCTTTGTCACAAAGTCATGAGCTCCCACAGTGTCTTGCCTAGTTCTGCATTAGGTGATTTTAATGGTAGCTTTACAAAGTTTCAAATGGACACAACTGATGTGATATCAACATGTCTATCTCTTCCCCATTCATTCTTTTCCCATTCAGTAGTAATTCAGGGGAAGCCTCCATAGTACTCACCCTTTTAGTCTTCAGTTTGGCAATATAAATATTATTTAGCTTGCTTGAATTCCCCCAAAGCTTGTTATTTAAAGTATATAAAAGTTCTTACTTAAAGGATGTACATTGGACTTCAAGGAGAGCAAAGTCATATGGAGTGGCTTGTTTTTCTCAATCACCTAAGAAAGACAAAGAGAGACATTTCATACTTAGTGTCTTATTTTTAATGAAACTTTCACTGTCATTGCTGCAGTCAGTGCAGTTGTTCCCAGAGGCTGGTGTGTGCACAGATCTTTATCTGCTTGTGCTTTAAAGGAACTGGGGCAATGCTACTGCTTTGACAATTCTCCCTCCCAGGAGGCTGAGCTGCAGATTGCAGGCTTTATTCTGCAGCGGCTGCAAGAAAAAAAAATTCCAACTTGGTTTGTTCATGCACAAGGAGGATCTGGAAGCAGATACTTACAAACCATGTAGTTCAGTGGTTCTCACACATTTAGCACTGGGACCCACTTTTTAGAATGAGAATCTGTCAGGACCCACTGAAAGTGATGTCATGACAGGAAGTGACTTCATCAAGCAGGAAAGTTTTTCACAGTGCTAGGTTGCAATCCTACATGCACTTACCCAGGAGTAAGTCCCATTTACAGTCATTGTTAAAAGGATATACATAGTAGCTTGTTCAAAGTACAGATCTGTAACATTCCCACAAATGCAGTCAAGGTAGCATCAAGTCTACTATATTAAAAATAAAATATTGAAATGGGCTCACAATCCACCTAGTGGGTCCTGACCCACAGTTTGAGAAACACGATGCAGTTGGTTGAGTTAATCCTGGAGAAAGGTGTTGATGAAGATTTACAGTCACTCTTACTGTATACCAAAACTCTCTGTAAAATATTGTTCATAACTTTAGCCCCATACCCTGTTGCTAATTCAAATAAGAGTGCCAATTTCATCCCTCAACTTTGTTAGTGAAGTGGATGCTAGATTCCAGGAGCACTGCTGAGAAAAGCTGGGGCTAGGGTGGGCTTTGTCCTCTCTATATTTCCCTACCCCATGTGATTGCCTCTTGGGCCACCTACATTTCTGACCAGCTTACTGGTTCTGCACACTGTGTAATTGTGGGCACAAGCAACAAAATGTATTAGATATGCCAGGCAAACAGACAAATCTCTTTTGTTTATGCAATAAGGGAAAATGTGTGATTTATGTTGATAACATCAGCATAATTACTGTGAGATATCAAAAGCAACCACAACAAATGCTCTTTAAATACACTAGGTTTTTTTTTTTCCTTTTTCCCTTCATTTAATCTTGAATATAAATAACGAAGAGTGAGCCTTTCAATCTTATTCAGGGCCCAATCCTATCAAACATTCCAGCACTGACACAGCCACAGTGTAGCCCTGAGGCAGGAGAACAAGCATTCCTTTACCTTGAGGAGGCCTCTGTTACTGCCTCCCACTTCAGGGTGCAGCACACACTCTGTTGGCATGGCTGCATCAGCACTGGGAAGTTGGATAGGATTGGGCCCCGAGACTCTTCATCTCTCCATCCTCACTACTGAAAGAGAGCCCTGATGGATTCTGTAGACTAGTTCCAGAGCTCCATGGGAAAGGACCTGTGTTGTGGCACCCAAGTCAAGCTAGGTCAGGCTGCAGTCAGTATTGAAGAGGCTGCTCGGATATGTGAAGTGATAAATTAACTGATCCAATTCATTCTAGGTTGCCAAAAGGGTAGCGTGAGTTTAAAATCAAGGCTACACATTAATCTCGCTCAGGTGTCCTATTAAAAAATATATATATTTATTTGCTTGATTGCATGCCTGGAAGTTTACAAGGAAACTGTGTGACAGGGTGACCAGATACGAGTGCCTATACCTTTAACCATTGAATAGAAGAGGGAATTTTGGTAGGTGCAGTTTTTTTTTAAACTCTTCCCTGTTGAGCTGCACCTGCCAACATTCCCTCTTCTACACAATGGTTAAAGGTATAGGTACTCTGTCCTCCATTGTATCTGATCACCCTGAACTGTGATTAATATGTTGCTTAAAAGTGGATTTGAAGACAGGGAATTAATGTATCAATACAGTCCTGAAGTTCTGGGCAAGATCTGAGAGAGAACAAAGTATTTCCAAAATGTGGTCCTGATCCAGCCAAATGAAGTGCTTTGAAGTACCCTTGATTTTGATGGAAGAGAGTTAAGCATATGCTTAACTGCTTCATTGGAATCAATGTGACTTCAAAGTGCTTAATTGTGGCTGGATCGTGCCATATGAACTAAAGCATTTTAATGCTTTGATATAGTATGAAATGATGTTTTGGAATTTAAGTTTTCAGTTCTAGGCCTGACTATTCGCAGGAGGGCAAAGAGTATTGTCAGCATCTTGCCTCTGAATAAAAGAGAAAGAAATGCCAGTTTGTTCTTCCCTTTTTTTCTTTTCTTTGCCCAATGTTCTCCTGTCAATATTGGATACAACTCTTTGATCAGATGCTTGTCATGAAAAACAAAACTAGAGAAATCAAAGGTCAACAGTCCAACTGCTAGGGCTACATGTTAGCCCAGGAGCACACTTAGGGCTCAATCCTAACCCTTTACGTCAGTGCTTTCCAGCACTGGCATAGTGGTGTCAATGGGACGTGTGCTGCATCCTGCAGTTGGGTGTGACTCATGGAGGCCTCCTCAAAGTAAGGGAATGTTTGTTCCCTTACCTTGGAGCTGCACTGCCCTTATGTCAGTGCTGGAAAGCACTGACATAAGGGATTAGCATTAGGCCCTTAGTCTATCCAATGTCTGCCCTATGCAGATATCAAAAGTAATGATATTGTAGTAATGTACATGATCTATGGTGATGGAGAAGCAAGAACTGGCTTCCTAACTTGGCCCAATTTTTTGGCTCCATCATATTTGTACTCAAGAACCAGTTTAAAGAAAATCTTTCAGGAACCTTTCCCCACAATTAAAAGGGTGCTATCATCCATTCCCTTAGACCAGTGTTTCTCAACGATTGTCCTCTGCTGTACCACTTCACATGGTCCTCCTATCTGAAGTACCACCAGAAGCAACTGATGGTGACATCATTGCCTGTCACCATTTCATCATTGCCTGTCATCATTTCTATGCTGGAAGACCAGATGCAATGCAACAAACATCAGTAAGAGGCTCAGGGTGGATGAGAGGGCTTTTTTGAGCATGAGAAAGCATACTTTGGAGCTCTGCCCGCTGAGCCAAGCCTCCTACCACTATTGCAGCATGTTCCTGGTCTTGCTACCAGGCAGAAGGAGTCCAGGGGTCCTGTGAGTACCACCAGACACTACCTCAAATACTACTGGCGGTTGAGAAACACTGCCTTAGACCCTTCTAAATAGGGCCTATTTACATTACAAGCCTCTAACTGTCATAATATCTTAGAAATAATCTTGAGAATTATAGTTTTGTGAAGTGCTTATAATTCTGTTAAGCACCACTCCTTCCTTCAAGAACTTTGATTAACTGGGAAGAGAGATGGGGCCAGTTCAGATAATATCTTCTGTCTGACTGGCTCTAAACAACCAATGACATATGCATTCCCTCACACATGATCCTTCTCCTTGCTTTCTGGTTACTCTTCTTACAGCCCCATCCCGTCTCTTCCCCCCCCCCCCACGCTATAGCACACAGGTGTGACAAAACAGGCAGTGCTGAATACTATGATGGGGGGGCAATTGGAAGGTTCGGGGGAGGTAAGGGAAAATATTTTCCATAAGCTCCTCAATTGCCTATGGGTCTCATCAGATCTGCACCAGCTATATATAGCTGGTGCAAGTCTGAGGAGCGAAAGAGGTCATGTAGGGAGGTTCCAGAGGGGGATAGCATGCTGGTGCAAGTGGCTTGTGCCAGGGTACACCCCCTCTCACCTCTGACATGCTTCCTGCTCCCCATCTGCCCAGGAACACCCTCCTCCTGCCCACAAAATGCCCCCTGCCAGTCCACTTAGTCTAAAGAAGCCTCTCCCAGCCTCTGGTAACCCAGAAGTATGCCACAACACACTCCAGCACAGAACACTAGTTTTGGCAGCAGACCTTGCTCATAGGATTGAGCTGTTAATCTGCAATCCTGTATGCACTTACCTGGAGTAAGTCCTATACACACGCATGTTATTAAAAGTGAGTTTGTTAATCAAATGTGTGTATATACAGGGGGCGTTTGTCCAAATCACCCTTCTACATGAGCCAGCTTTGAATAAGCTCCCACCCAACAACTGAGTAAACTTTTGGAGAAGCAAGGGGAAGAGCCAGGATGTGTGCATGGTGAGAGCACACATAATGTTAATCACATGGGGCCAGTCAGACAGGGAAAGTGTGACTGTTAGGACAGAGATATGTCATCTGGCTGAAGGTGCAATATGGTTTGTTCAGACTCTGTTTATTAAAGGTACAGGGAACCTCTAGGCTTACAGTCTCTGGCCCTAACAGAGTTCCCTTTTCCTCAGGAGTGGGTCAGGTAGCTAAACTCTTTCTAGGCTCTAAGGGCGCAATCCTAACCAATTTTCCAGCATGGACATAGCTGTGCCAATGTGGCATGCAGTGGGGAGGCAGTCAAGGAGGCCTTCCCAAGATAAGGGCATGTTTGTTACCTTACCTCGGGGCTGCATTGTGGCTCGGTCAGTACTGGAAAGTTGGTTAGGATTATAAGTTCCTGACACATGTACTTATAGTGTCTAAATTTGCTTCACACCTGACAATATGTACTGTATATTTCATATGCCTTTTTCATACATGGAAGAAAAATGTAGTGGGGAAGTCACTGGGCTGTTTGCATCATGATTGAGTAAAAAGTAAGTACACTGTTACTTTGCACATGCCTGATCTCATCTGATCTCAGAAGCTAAGCAGGGTCAGGTCTGGTTAGTACTTGGATGGGAGACCACCTGGGAATACCAGGTGCTGTAGGCTTATACCATGGTCTTTCGAGACTGAAGGTTGCCAACCAACCAACAAGTACCTTTTAAGTCGCAATGTTATATAAATCACAGATTTCAGTATATACTTAACCTGCTCCAGTTGAAATCAATAGGACTTAAAAATACTTAATTATGGCTAGAGTGTCTATTATTTGTTATCAGTTTTTGTGATAATGAGATAGAAGCACAAGTTGAATTCAGCAGTCAAAGGCAAGATAACCAACAAGACTTTAGGAGGCCATCATCTTTCCCCACCAGTTTTCAGAGGTCTGCCATTAGTCTCTTCTTTGTGACCACTATCTACCATTATTACCCATCTGCAACTTATCCTCACACCTACAAAAGCAAGAGAGTTCCTGTTTAAAAAATGAACCAACAAATACTCAGCAGGTATTCTGCATCATACTGGGGGGAAACCCCAGGAGGTGACCCTGTAGTTATACACAGCATAGTCATTAGAACTTTTATTAATGGGATTCACTTTTGCTGAAAATAGTTGGTGATTAAAAAAAAAAAATAGAATGCAAATGTGTGACTCAAGACTTGGATTCCCCCAGATTTTGTAGCATACAGTTTTGAACCCTTATCAAATACAAGCAACCCCAAAATTGAAGCCAAAGAGCACAACATCAGTGTGATGCATCTTCTAATCCCTCCAGGGGTCTCTTGTTTCTAGAAATAGAAGTTTCACATGATTTTAACAACTCAGAACATATGATAAGGCGATCATTAAAGTTACCCCTAAGTTCATACTTCTAATATTCAAAAGATTGCTATACTAACAATGCCTGGGCAACTTGACTTGACCAGAATTCCACCATTTTAATTTCACCAGCAGGGTGTGCCCCCACCCTGATCATGTTTCCGAGGAAGACACTTGCACTGTAATCCAACATCCTGACATGTTCAAACATAAAGATCTTTGGCCTTCAACTCCTTGATGCAGGTAGCTTAAGAGAGTGGCCTGTCGTGTTTATGGTTCGGTGGCTTGCTGCTCTAAATAATTCAGTTTCTTCCAGTTGGTCAGACTGAATGTGTTTAACATTGGTTCTAATTAGAGCACTCTAATTAGGCATTTTCTGTCCACAAAATGCCCTGCCGAGGCAGACTGTGCACAAATGAAGAGCATGCATCTGAAAACAAATGTTGCATAAGCATCTTGTTTGTTTACCTCCCAGATTCAGGGTAAATGTGCCCTTATCCTGAAAATATAGCTTTGAAACAGCACTCTTTAAATCGTCTGGTTGTTTTTTTTTCCCTTCAAATTGAAAAATAGACTTGGGCACTTTTCTCCCATTTTTATGGAACTATATTGACATCTAGCGTCCACTTCAGCACATAACAGTTTTTATTTGCAAGATGTCAGCTTTTTAATTGAAGCATGCTATAAGTAAAGCAGATTAGGGCTAGCCTATCCATGAAGCCAACTGAAGCAGGTGTATCAGGCAACCGATTGGCAAGGTGTGAGGGAAGATACCAGGATGCAGGTCTCTTGTTGTCATGTGTGCTCCCTGGGACATCTGGTGGGCCAGTGTGAAATACAGGAATCTGGTCTAGATGGGCCTTTGGCCTGATCCAGTGAGGTTCTTCTTATGTTCACCTTTGTCCACCCACTTACCTTCACTGTTCCTCCTCTCACTTCCTGGACTGGAAAAGGAAGAATGGGATGGAGCAGAAGAGGGGCTGGGAGAAGCAGAGGCTAGCCTATCACCAGGTAAAGAGTGGGTAGCATTTGGCACTCTGTGTCAAGCACCAGGAGATTTATAACTGACCATGGCACTGAGCTAAGGGAACAATGAAAATTCCTCCCTCTTAGGTAGCTTTTTTAATAGCACGGTTCTAGGCATGTCTGCTCAAAAGTAAGTCCCATTGTGTTAAGTGGGGTTTACTCCCAGGCAGGTGTATATAAGATTGCAGCCCAAGGCTTTCATTGTAGTGTAATCAACACTATCATCTACCAGGGACTCAACCTAGGGCTTGCTGCATGAAAAACATGTGCTCTGCTACTGAATGATGGCAATGATGCAAGTAAGTGAAATGTTATTACTTTACAGTGAATATGATCATAGGAAGCAGTATTGTCTATGGTGGTTGGTAGCAACAATTCAGGGTCTCAGAAAAGGGGATAGCCGGGACTCAGTCCTGACCTTTAGCATGAAAAACATATGCTGTTGCCACTGAGCTATGACCCCAATTCAAGTTCTCAGGGCACTGGGAGTCCACTAGAAAGATCATAATATAGTGTATGTCTTGGAAAAATGCTTTTTTAACCCCCCCCCCCAAAAAAACCAATTCATTTTCCCCCTATAAAATCTGGTAATCCAAAAGATTCAGCTGTCAAGTTCTGTCATGTCTGCAATCCTAACCACAACTATCTGGGAGTAAGTCCCATTGACTATAACATGACTTACTTCTGAGTAGATATGCATAAGATTGGGCTCCTAGTGTACTTCTTTGTGCATGACATCAGTGTACAACACGAGGGGCACCTTTACATCATTGAGTATGGGCACCCAATGTTTACTGACAGCAGCAAACTTCTTCCAAGATGATAGTACAGTATCACCTTAATGAAGAGTGAGACATGCACATCATGCTGGAAGCAACTCACAGCAGGTTTGTTGATTTAACTCAGATTGCTCATTTGCATCTTTGAATAGTACAAACAAGCTCATTGCCATTGTTATGGAAATGCAAAGTTGCTGGGCTTTGCTGGGAATCAACAACAACAACAAAAATGAATGCCAATGGAGATGAACACAGGGGTGAAGTTACAAATAAAGATGGCCTCCCATTTTGAATTGGTAATCTAAATTTGGCAAAGTCTAATACCATTCGAGATCTAATTCAGTGGCAGAGTGTGTAATTTTGAATTGCTCAGAGTTACGTCAGATAATGAGAAAGGAAACATTTTCAGCAGTATAGAGAATGCAAATGATCCTAAATTAAAACAGGATTTTAAAACAGGGCAGGAGGTCTGGTCTAGAGGGTAGAGCCTCCGTTAGCCCGAAGATAACATCAGAAGGTCGACAGTTCGAGGACGCCAGCAGCTCCCTGAACGGCTGAGAATGGCGAGAACTTGAAGCAGCTGACAATCCAAGCTGAGTGATTCCACCTGCTCTTGGTGTGAGCAAGAAGCATCTTGGCTGCCCTCCATGTGAGAGATGGAGCTGCTTGTCAGCCTGCCTGGGAGAACTGGAGGCCAGAAGTGAGACCAAACCAGGAAGATCCATTCTGAAATGTTGTTGGTTCTTGAAAAAGAGAACCTCTATGATTGTAAAAATCCCCTTGAGGGATTTAGAAATGCCTGCCTATGTAAACCGCCTTGAATAAAGTCAGAGGAGTAATCTGATGACCAGAAAGGCAGTATAGAAATACAGAGGAGTTGTTGTTGTTGTTATTAAAACATTTGTGGACTTAGGGTTCATATTAGCCTAAACTTTGATCTTAAACACATGAGAGGGGAATCCTACATGGAATCACAAATCAAATAACTTCCTCTTGGGTTCAAAGGATTCAGGATTTCATTGTTGCAATCCATTACAACAGAACATAATAATGGAATGATAAACTTTATGCTATATATTTCGACTGGGAGAAAAGTCTTGTGATTAAGTCCCTATCAGTGTGAAGTGGTTGGAAATATTTGCTTTTGTAACCTACTTTGCTCTATAGTTTTTCTAAGAGCACAATGCTTACCTGGACTTTGGCTGGCGCAAGTCCCTTGTGCCGGCAGACGAGTGTCACAAGCGTGCCGTAAAGCATGAGATATGGGTATTTATTTAGGTCACCGTTGATGACATATTTGCTGTTATTGTGCTGCTGTCTTTTGATATTATGTTGTTGTTATTGTTGAATTTGTATGCTGCTTTGAGGGTCTATTCTGAAAAAATAGTTTTTGCATTTTAAGAATTGATGAAGAGTCATTTAGCAGTGGACTGGTCTATCCTCCATCAAGAGTTCTTTTCAAAAGCCATCTAAATAATAAACCCATGTCATGGTCACAAATTCCATAAGTTAATTAATCACAACATGAAAGAGTACTACTTTTTGTCTGTTTGGAACTTAACCTACTGCCAATCAATTTCATTTTATGACCCAGGTTCTCAAACTTTCCATGTGTGAGAGAGAAACTTTTCTATTCACTTTCTCCAGGATGTTCTTAATTTTATAACCCTTTACTCTCTCCCTGTTCCCCAGTGGTCTTTCTTTGAAACTCAAAAGCCCCAAGTGCTTCAATTTTGAATTGTAGGGATGATGGTCCAACCTTTGGATCACTTGAGTTACCCATTTCTGTGCCTTCCTCAGTTACACAGTATTGCCTTGAGGTGAGGGTGACCTGAAGTGACAGTCGGACATTTTCTGATCCCAGCATTTCCCATCAAATCATCAGAACATTTTTGGAAAATGTTTCCTCTGAAGTTCACCCTAAAAGGAGTTTTGATGCCAAGGGCCCCCTTTGAGAAGTTTCTTCCCAAAGCCATTTTTTAATACTCAAGCAAAGAGAAAAATGTTGTGGGTTTTTTCGTTTTTGCAGATTCAAAATTCTTTGTCATGGTGTACGTATAAAAGGTTGGGAGCAGCACCTCAGTTTTATGTTCCTTCCAAAAGATACGTCGGAAGAGAAGTGTCAGTGAAAGTATGAATCAAACAGTCTGGAGGATGCTCTTGACCTCGCAAAGTTTAATGGGGACGTTTATTTGTTTCCTTTTTACTACAAAGAACATTGCACATGCTTAGGCCGCCATTGTCATTGTTCCCCAAGGGCTCTTAAAAATGTTACCACAAAGACCCATTACATCATCAGAGCCAGGAGTCATATTTTTCCATGTTACTCCTTGATGGTATCCTCTATAAGGAGGGTGGGAGGAAGGGAGGGAGGGCGGAGGTCAAATGCAAAAAGTTAAATCTTGTTTCAACTCATCCTGGCATGGCAAAGTTTTGAAGCATCCTCTTCAATCTACCCATTACTGGCAAGGAAGTGTTGAGTTTTTCCACAGGCCTTGCTACTAAGGAGCAGCATTTAACACTTGGCACACCCAGGCAAAGGAGGAAATCTGAGTAGGTCCCAGCAAGTGTCAACGATTCAGACTGGCTCAGAAAGTGTGATATAATTGTTAGGCATGGTTGTTTTAGCTTGCTCCTGTCACCTTTGCTTTTAGAGCTGAATCCTCTTACACTAGACTGGCATTGTCATAACAGTCATTTAACTTTTTCCCTGAAGGCCATGACTGATGAGGACCTGGAGGCATCTGAAAGCCTGTAGCACTTCAGCAGTGACTGTGCAGTCTGTTCAAGAGCGGCTTCAGCTGTGCAGACAAATGGACCACTACTGCTGATGGACTGCTCCAGTGTTGGAAGGCCCTCAAGCAAGGGCCCTGTGAGGATGCCACAGTAATGCAGTCCCTCAAGTCTGAACCAGCTTCCTCCCACCCTCCACCATGATGCCCAGAAACTGGGCAGCAAGAGGACACAAGTCCTCTTTCAGGCTGCTACCCACAGCTGCAGTGGTGGCAATGAAGAGGGATGTCTCTCACCAGTCCATTGCTCAGATCCTAGTTAACTTTCTTGGCTGAATGCCATCAATGTTGGGGTATGAGCCCTGACTAGTTTATCAGTTGATGGTGAGAAGCAGTGACAACAGCAGATGGTCAATGTCCCCATGAACGGTGCCTTATCAGGCAGTGGTGCAGCATAGTGGCACCAGCAAGTCCTCTCTGCCTCAGGGTTGGCCAGGCACTGTTTCAAGCCCTTATATGGGCAAGGACCCCAGGCACATGCTCTAACTGGCTCTACCTTTAAAGTCACCCCTGCTGTCACTAAGCATTTAAGATGCAGCATTCACTACGCCTCATTGCTCCCCTTCATTTATGTGGGCCAACACAGGAAGCCAACCAGGGCCAGTCCATTCATGAGTCCAGCTGATGCAGCAGATTGCAAGGGCTCTGAGGGGGCAGCAGATTCAGGGGGCCATCCACCCTGAGTCTGCTGCTGCTACTGCCTCCCTCCAACCAGCAGCCAGTTCAAGCTGCTGAGAGCCACAATGCTGTGACATCAAGGTTAGATTATTGTAATGTGCTTTATGTGGGGCTGCCCCTGAAGATGGTCTGGAAACTGCAATTAGTGCAGAATGCGTCGGCCCGTGTGGTCACTGGAGCTAGGCGGTTTGACTCTGTCAGCCTGCTTCTCCGGGGGCTACATTGGCTGCCCATTCGTTTCCAGGCCCAATTCAAGGTGCTGGTTTTGACCTTTAAAGCCCTATACTGCTCTGGGCCAGGGTATCTTAGAGACTGCCTACTTCCGCACAATCCGGCTCATCCTCTTAGGTCATCAGAGAAGGCCTTTTTACAAGTGCCGCCGCCTAAGGAGGTACATGGGGTGCAGCAAGAAATAGGGCCTTCTCAGTAGTGGCACCAACGTTATGGAATTCCCTTCCCCTTGACTTGAGAATGGCTCCCTGTCTTGAGACTTTTCGGCGAGGCCTGAAGACCCTTCTGTTTAAACAAGCCTTCTGAGTTCATGGCCTTTTTAACATCTTTTAGTATTTTTTATAGGCCTGATTCCTCTATGATCTGCTGCTTTATGCTCTTTTTATCTGACTACTGTTTTTATGGTATCTGTTAATGTGTTTTTAATATGTTTTTTATCTGTTGGTTAAATTATGTTTTTAATATGTTTTTAACATGTTGTAAGCCGCCCTGGGTCCCTTTTAGGAAGAAGGGCGGAATATAAATAAAGTTTATTATTATTTATTATTATTATTCATTGATTTAAAATCTGCTTTTGACTCTATTTCTAGAGTCAAACTGTGGGAGAAGCTGGAGGGTTTGTCCATTGATCACAGATTATTATTTCTAATCCGTGCTTTATATTCCAACACATCACTTAAGGTGAGATGCTCCAGGCATGGACATCTCTCAAATGCTATTCCAACTTATAAGGGTGTAAAGCAGGGTTGTGTTCTTGCCCCCCTTTTATTTAACATCTACATAAATGGCTTGGTCGATCACCTGAGCTCTCCCGACTTCCATCCTCCAGCTTTAGCTAACCGTAAGATATCTGTCCTACTGTATGTGGACAATACAGTTATCCTTTCAAGGACCCCAGTGGGACTGAGAAGGGCCCTTAATAGTTTTAGTCTTTTCTGTGAAGAAAACCAGCTGGTCACTAATTACCAGAAAACCAAGATTATATCCTTTGGCAAGAGACCTAAGTGCAGGCTCTGGAGTATTAATGGCCATAAGATAGAGCAGGTGAGTTCCTATAAATACCTAGGTGTAATGCTGCACTCCACTGGAACTAGAACCGCTCATTCTGAATCTGTGGCTGCAACTGGCCAGAAGTCTGCAAGTGCAATAACCAAGTTCTTTTCTGTTAAAGGTGGCCATTATATTCTGGCAGCAATTAGATTATATCTCGCAAAGGTCTTGCCCCAACTTTTGTATGGAACAATTCTTGGTCCCTCCTCTTCTTCCTTCATCTCACTTGAACGTGTCCAATCCAAATTTTTAAGATCTATATTTCAAGTGTCCAGCTATGTGTCTAATGCAAGCTTACGTCTTGATTCTGGCCTGTTAAAAGTCAAGGCCAGGATTGCCTTAGCATCCATTTATTTGTGGCTCAATCTAAATTTTAACACCCAAGGCCTAACATCTTTGGTTTTAGTTGATAATTTTCAGTCTACCTGGCTCAAGGCAGTACACACGAAGCTGAGACACTTGGGATTTTCACCAGAGATTGTTCTGGCAATGGATTTGAATCAGGCAAGAGTGATTATAAAACAGAGACTGAGGCACATGGAACGACAAGAACATCGTCAGCATATCTCCAGATTTTCTTGTCTCTGATGACACAAGGTATATAGCTGCCCTGGCCACTGATCTTTCATTATTAGAGCTCCGTGGGCAGAGGAGGGCTTGCTTCTTAGCAAGGTGGAGAGCTCTTCCTTCGGCATTTGTCAAAGGCTGTTTCAGAAAGATCCCCATCTCCAAAAGACTGTGTCCCTGTGGTTCAGGGGAGGTTGAGACACTTGAACATGTCATGTTCTGTTGCCTGTTTTATCAGGGGATCCGAGACAAGTTCATTATTCCCCTGAGCAGAAAATTCTTGGGCGTGTCATAAACAGAAATGGCCAGGGAACTTCTTTCAGGTGCGAATTCTCAGCTTTTAAGACCAACTGCAAGTTTTTTGGCTGCTGCTTACAAAACCCAGATGGGCATTATTAATAATGAGAGGAAATTTTAATTGCTACTCCTTATTTGTTCGCAATACCATGATGGCTATTTTATTGTATTTTAATCTTGTATTTTAATGTTGAAATTTTAACGTTTTTAAATGTTAATGTATTTTAATGTCTTAATGTTGAAATTTTAAATTCCGCCTGTTGTAGGGCGGTATTGTGTGTTGGTTTTTGCTGGTCTTTGACCGTAACAATAAATATCTATCTACCAGGGAACTGGACAAATTTCTGGAGGAAAAATCCATTACGGGTTACAAGTCATGATGTGTATGTACAACCTCCTGATTTTAGAAATGGGCTACGTCAGAATGCCAGACGCAAGGGAGGGCACCAGGATGAGGTCTCTTGTTATCTGGTGTGCTCCCTGGGGCATTTGGTGGGCCGCTGTGAGATACAGGAAGCTGGACTAGATGGGCCTATGGCTTGATCCAGTGGGGCTGTTCTTATGTTCTTAAAAGCTGGTGGAGGAATTTGTAGACAAGGGGTGCTAGAGGACCCCCTGGTCTGGTTACTCCCTTGGTAAGCAATGGTTACCTACCAATCAGATGGTCACTGGGTTCTCAACCTGTAGCAGAAAAAGGGCAGGAACTGTATCTTTAAGCATTTTTTATTTAGAGGAGCCAAGTTCAGTGGTCAACAGTGGCCAATATCCTTTGCATACAGAACTCCCAGTTTCAACCCCAAGAATTTTCATTTCAAAAGGACAATAACCAAACCTTTGCCCAATTCCCTGGAGAGACATTGCCAATCACAGTACATCATATTGATCAGTCGTCCCACTGATCAGACTCAGTAATGGGCATGCAGGTTTGTTGTAAGTTGGTGGTTCAGGGAAGGTTTGCTGATGCAATCCACTCTAAAACGGCATTTGCAGGGGGTAGGAGGTCCATTGCCTATTATCATCTTAAGTATGTGCCAACACAGTGTTGAGTTTCCAGCATGTAATTCTTTTTAAAATAACCTTGTGCTAATTGGGCCTAGCAAACTATTAACACACAAAGGATAATCTAACAGTTGGAAAACAGACTAAAATTAGAAATGTCAGTGGCATTTTTGCACATAGCTTTAAAAATTCAGAGTAAGGAAGGGGGGGAGAAATCAACCCTCTGAACCCGTAATTGAAGTTGGACGGCTTGTTGATTAGCGTCCTGAGGGAACTGGATAAAAATTTGAGCTCTCCTAAGAATCCCTTTGGGTACCATTGCTGCGCAGAAATCCTGGGCTCAGTCATATTATTTCATTCTCATAAATCTTTATCTGTAGGAAATGCCTAAGTTAGAAATTGGCTTGTAGACATATAATTGCTTTGCCATTGAGAACAGAATCCTCTGGCTTTCACAGGAGTAAAGACTTAGACATGGAAGAGAATTGATTCAAAGCAGATTTCTCCTGGCTGTGAATTAATTCATAATTTACCAGCAATATTTGGAAACATGAGCCATTAATGGAACATAATGAGTATGCTGCTTGTTCAAAAATATTCTGAAATTAGTGTCTTGGTTTTAGATCGTTGTTAGGAGAAACCCTCTGCAAATATATGATCTCTGAGTTTTCCTTCAACTCCTCTATTTTCTTCATTAATCCAGCTTTTATTTCTCCAATTTCATTTATTCTTTAACAGGTAAGGTTGAGATAACCCTAACAACACAATTATTGTACACATTGTGCCATTCCAACCTTCACAGCTCAAAGAAAACACAGACATAGCTCCATTGGCGCTTTCGGCTGATTTTAAGCATACATTCAGAGACATTTCTCTTCCATATGCCCTTTAGTCAGGTTAAAAGCTCATCCATACCAGGTATTATATATTTGTATTTACTTAGATATTTCTAAACTTTGTATCCCTGCAACACCAGCCCAGCTGAAGCAATGCTTCTCAAGAAACTGGCTGTGGGGTATTTTTCCCCAATAGGGGAAATTCCCTCTTACACAACAGAAGGAGAAGGATGTGGTAGCATCAGAGCAGCCAGCCAGTGTCTGTAGCATGTACTGCACCAATGATCAATTCACAGTATGGTACAAACACACATACGTTAAAATGAAATCTAAAGGCATACTCACCGCACTTTGAACCACTTTGGATGGACATCTTTTTTCAGTACAATCATATTAGGTCCTTACCCTCCTATAGCAAGTGTTCCAGCAGCATAAAGCCCTTTATGGCTGTCACAAAATGCAGCACACCAGTTCATGTGGCCTTGCCTCTGCCACAAGTGGTGAGTGGCTGGCTCCATGTGTCAGAGCCACCCACCAGCGTCAAAAAGTCAGCACAGGGGGTGGGAGGCAGGAAGAGGGAGGAACAGGACAGGGAGGGGGAGAGGAGGAATGGGGATGCAATGAGGTTAGTGAGAAGTGCAATTCAGGGCTGGGAAGGGGGAGTTATGGCCAGTAGTGGTGCATAACCATATCCTATCCCCCTTCCCAGACTTGATCCCTGAACCTGGGTCTGGACCAACTTGCAACAGCAATATTGCTGGAGCAGGCCCAAGTAGACCCTGCAGGCTGGCACAAGTTTACTGTGGGGCAAGAGAACAGGTGTTCCCTTACCCTGAGGAGGCCTTCAGGGCCCAAAACTGCCCTATGGAAAATGTGTGCCATGTTGGAGCAGCTGCATTGCCACATTGGGATTGTGTTGAATTGTGTTCTGGGCTCATGTTTGTCCCTTATTCTTGAAAGATTAGACCAGAGTTTCTTCCACACTGACCCACTTCTGTGGAATTGCCATCCTTTGTTCAACTCACATCATCATCATCATCATCATCATCATAATACAGGTATTTATATACCACCTTCCTTGGTCGTCAGATTTCTCCTCAGACTTTATTCAAGGCGGTTTACATAGGCAGGCTATTTAAATTCCCCGTAGGGATTTTTACAATTTGAAAGAAGGTTTCTATCTTTCAAGAACCACAACATTTCAGATGTTTCTTTCTGATCTGGTTTCACATTCTGGCCTCGATCCTCCCACGCTCAGAGCAGATGGAATAGCTCGGCTTCAGCTTGTCAGCTGCTTCAAGGTCGCACGGTGCCGGTGGCCTCGAACTGGCGACCTGCGGATGTTATCTTCAGGCAAACGGAGGCTCTACCTCTAGACCAGACCTCCTGCCCTATGGAATATCCCAGACCACCCCACAGTTTTTGCTTT
This sequence comes from Tiliqua scincoides, assembly GCF_035046505.1. NCBI lineage: Eukaryota > Metazoa > Chordata > Lepidosauria > Squamata > Scincidae > Tiliqua > Tiliqua scincoides. Next base: position 199,156,411 of record NC_089822.1, read on the forward strand.
GAGCCTGCCTGGAGGATGGAATGAAGTAAGGGGCATGTGGGTTTTATTGGGGTGGGGCAGTGGTGTGGATGGTGACACTTTTGGGCTCCCTCAGGCATAAGAACATAAAAAGAGCCGTGCTGGAACAGGCGAAAGGCCCATCTAGCCCAACTCCCTTTTTTCAGACTGAAGAGCTTCAAACTTTCCTCATAAGGGAGGTGCCAAGCCCACTAATCATTTTGGTCACTCTCTCATTGCATTTGGAAAGTTTGGGTGGGGACAAGTCTGGCTCAATGTGGGTCCAGGGGATCCACGTTGAGAGCCAGATCCATGGATATAAAATCTGCGGATTAAAAAAGCTCCACCTATATGTCCTTTTTGACACGTGGTGGACACAATACTCCAGATGTGACCTTACTATAAATTTGTACAAGGGCAAAATAATATCGCCATTTTATTCTCAATCCCTTTTTAAAATGGTCTTGGCATGGAATTGGTGTTCTTCGCAGCCACCACTCACTGTGTTGATATTTTGTTGAGCTGTCCACCACCACCCCAAGATCTGATCCATCACAGACAGCTAAGAACTCATTAGCATATATGTGAAGTTTCAGTTTCTTGCCCCAATGTACTTACTTACATTGAAGTGCATCTGCCATTTTGCTGCCCATTCTCCCAGTTTGGAGAGATCCTTTTGGAGCTCTTCACAAACCTTTCCGGTCATCACCACCCAGAAAAGTTTAGTGTCATCTGTAAAGTTATCCCCCACTCCAGGTCATTCATGAGCAAGTTGAAAAGCACTGATCCCAAGACTGATCCTTCAGCCCAGTAACTTCAGCTGGTTCTGATTTATACTGTCATTAGAACTGATTCAACTGAGTTTGCTGAATGGCTGTATTCCACTTATAGATAAATATTTCAGGATGAAACTGTCAAAAGTTACAAAATTGAGGCCACCATTCAGAATAATCCAGTCTCCCGACAACTTCAAAATTGTTGGAAATGATTTAGCAAATTGTTGTAATGGTGAAGAAATTGACACATGCAATATATGTAGGGAAGAAAGGGGTCTCTTGATTAGTTTCTGCAAGAGGCATTGTTTCTGTTGTATTGAAATGATAACTGCAGTCTGAATTCTAAATGAAAGGTCCCTTGTTTTCTCTTTTGTAGCTTGTGGAACTTGGAAGAAATATGGAAAAAAAAATTGTGTGAACAAGAAAATAAGAACTTAAGAAGAGCCCTGCTGGATCAGGCCAAAGGCTCATCTAGTCCAGCTTCCTGTATCTCATAGTGGCCCACCAAATGCCCAGGGAGCACACAAGACAACAGATGCAACCTGCGTCCCGGTGCTGCCCTCCCCTGCGTCTGGCAATCAGAGGCAGCCTGCCTCTAAAACCAAGAACTTGCACATACCTACTATGACTTGTAACCCGTGATAAACTTTTCCTCCAGAAATTTGTCCAATCCCCTCTTAAAGGCATCCAGGCAAGATGCCATCGCTACTTCCTGTGGCAAAGAGTTCCACAAACTAATTACATGCTGGGTAAAGAAATATTTTCTTCTGTCTGTCCTAATTGTCCCAACATCAATTTTCGTGGATGTCCCCTGGTTCTGGTGTTATGTGAGAGGGAAAAGAGCATCTCTCTATTCACTCTGTCCATCCCCTGCATGATTTTGTATTTCTCAATCATGTCCCCCCTCAGGCACCTCTTTTCTAGACTGAAGACGCCCAAACGTTGTAGCCTTTCCTCATAGGAAAGGTGCCCCAGCCCAGTAATCATTTTGGTTGCTCTCTTTTGCACCTTTTCCATCTCCACTATACCCTTTTTGAGATGTGGTGAATGATCAAAAGTGCATGTATGTTGGCACTTAATTTCAATCAACATTTTTCAAAGTCTTGATGGTGCCCATTGTATTTGGTGTTTATACACTTTCAGAAAGAACAGCATTTATATGACATTTCTTCATTAAGCCAGACCTCTGAGATTTACAACTGAAGGGACTCTTCTATTCTATTCTATTCTATTCTATTCTATTCTATTCTAACTGAAGCGACTATATACAACTGAAGGGACTATTCACTCTGTACTGATTTCCAAAACCAGGGTGCCATCCAGTGGTACTGAGTGGAAGTCTTTTTATATAAACCCTTATTTAGTCATGGGCACATACCTACACTATATTCCTTTTCTTTTTAAAGGAACTTACATAAGACTGAGGGAGGCAAAATCCTTTAATGACAGCGATTACAGAAATAAAGAAAATGTATGTAAATTGAAAGCAGTAGACTTAAGTTAAATACCTGACAGTATTTTTTTTTTAATTTTGTTTTGTTTTAAATATCATCTAGGACAGTGGTCTCCAACCTTTTTCATGCCACAAACCCAATAAATAAAGTATGAGACTGGGGACCCACCGTTGATCCCATCTCTTTCCCAGGTCCCTATCTGCCCACTCCTCTGCCCCATTACGCTCTTCCAGCACTGTTCACTGTAACAAAATATTCTTATTAGAGAGAGAGCAAAAAAAGTTATCATGAAGCCTGACACTAGTGAAAGCTGTTGTAGTACAATTGCTAAGAACCTGAGCAGGACTGGGACACAGCCTCTTGGAACCTGAAGGGGTATACCAGATGCCTCCCCCTTTACCTCTTAGTTCTCTAGTTCAGTGGTTTTCAACCTATTTTATTCCTGTAAGGTGCCCCAACAACACAACTGAGCTTCACAACCCCATTGGGGTCCTCACCCCAAGGCTGAAGAACACTGATCTAGGAGAACCCCTCTAATTTTGCTTTAAGAATTCATTGCAGTCTGTGGAGAGAGGGTCAAGAGGAAAATCAAATCAAGTCTGCCTGCCTGCCTCAGAAGAACCACATCTCTAAAAGTGAAATTGTAATTATCTACTTGGCTTATCCAAAACCTGAAAGGAAAAACAAGCCTGTAAAGCAATCGGTCTCCAGGCTGGTTTGTGGAAAGAGTGTGATAGAGTGGTTAGGGCCTAGTTCCAGAAAGGTTTAGACCTGCCAACTTTTAAAAGATAGCAGTTTGGGGCATCTGTTTGGACCAAAGATTTGCTTCCTCTGATGGAAAGAGTTCTTCCTCCATTTATTCTTTTCACTCGTTTGTACTGCTCTTCATCCAAGGAGCTCAGGATGGTGTACAATTGCATGGTTCCTTCCCTCCTTTTGTCCTCACAACAATCCTTGAGGTAGATGAGGCTGAGAGTTAGTGACTGGCCCAGGGTCACCCAGGAAGCTTCATGGCTGAGTGGGTATTTGTTTGAGTCCAACTCCCAAACCATGACACCATCCCATCTTCCTCTAGGCTAGGGGAAGACTTCTTATGACAGAGAAAGAGAAACTCTGACTCCAGCCCCGGAATCTGTAACCCAGGGTGTGGTGTGCAGTATACCCACACATCTGCACCTTTGCAGGCAGACAAGGCTCAGCCAACACTAGACATGCTTCTGAACCTGATTACCTCATGGCTACGCAACTCACAATAAAGCTACACTAGCTGAAGGTGGACAGATCAGTTAAACATATTCAAAGAGGAGGGAAGGTCCATTGTCAAGCTCCATTGTGCAATTGGTGGTGCTGTGAAAAACTCTGACCTTTACACAACACCAATCCTACTATCTGAGCACAAGTGCATCATACCTGTGAAGTCAGCACTGCTAGGTGATGCCACATCATTACTAGGCCAGACCACTTGTGAGGAGGTGGTTTGTTCCTCACCCCAACAGTTGTGTGCTGAAAAAATTGTGACCCTTTGAGAATACCAAGACACTCATCGATGTCTTGAGGTATCAGTGGCAACATCAGGAAAAAATATATTGGGGATCTATCTATCTAAGCTGCAATGCTTACCGGGGAGTAGGTCCCACTGAACTCAATGGGACTTCCTTCTGAGTAGACATTCATGAGATTGGATTGCTTCTGATGGAGGATAATAAACAAAAGCACTCTTGAACATGCGAAAAGGATTTTCAAGTTACCACCAGGATTCACCAATCAGGGGTAACAGTGGGGCAAGCTATGTGTCTGGTGGACACTTCCCCCTCACCTCTTGTGGCAACTGATTAGACTATGGGCAAGTTGCCCAGTAGGAACTGCCCAGTTGAGTAAGAGTTTCTGGATTTGCCCAAGAGGCTTGTCAAATAGACTTTGAACAAGTAAAAGGAGGAGTGAAGCATCTAAATCTGGGCAGCAAACCTTTTCCTCTTCTTCTTTTCAAACTACCTTAACATGGTGCCAGAAAACAAGTTGAAAGGACGAAGCCAATAAAACCCACACATAGCCACACACTGTTTGCTTCCAGGCTTGGAAAGAAACTGCTCCTCAGTCAAACAGGCTGCCACTTCTTATTTTACTGCACTTATCAACACCCACTTCCTCACAGGCAGGGTCTCTGAGAAAATAATTTCCATCTCAAAACAAACAGAAGGCTGAAATAGTTTATGGAGGAACCCATCTTTCAAGGACACTTCCTTTCAAACGGCACAATACAAGCTCAGAACCGGGAAATAAATAAAAACTTAATCCCTTTGCATACCAACTGGGGCTTCTGTTTTCTTTTCTCAGCTTTGAAGGCAAAGCTATGAAGAGATCTTGAAAAAGAAAACATTTTACTCCAATCTGCAGAGGAAGTTATGTCCTCGGTATCTCTCTTCCTTTAAGTACAGTGATAGGCAATGCCTTTCATTGAGCCCCCTTGAAATTGAGTCCCACATCTGTTCCTGTAAATATTTCTGGTATTTAGCACCAGACGTGGGAAGTCCAAAAATTGGGAGTTAGGTGGTTCTCAGAAGGTACCAGAGAACAATTAGCATTCAATTGGCAATCAGAACACCACAGATCTATGAGCTGTGAATGTGGTTTATAGGAACCTCTTAGCACTTGCTTTCAGCTCTTTGTCACCTCCTAATCAGGGCTGGATTTAGCTAGTGCAGAGGCCTTCTCGCCAGCACCTCAAACTTTCCTGCTGTCTCAACATGATTTCTGTGACAGTCATGCTTTGCTGGCACTGTGCCTGCAGTAAAGTTAAATTTGAATGAAATTATTTAATTGTATCATGTTATCATAGGAGCCTTTGCTCCGTTTCAGCTGATTTTCTGGCTGCGACAATACCTGGGTCACTCAGACCTGGCCACAGTGATTCATGCCCAAGTGACATCTAGATTAGATCAATGCAATGCGCTCTACATGGGGCTGCCTTTGAAGATGGTTTGAAAACTGCAGAAAGCAGTTGCCTGTGCGGTTGCTGGGGTTCACCGGTTGGACTCTTGTCGGGCCATTGCTTCAGCGACTACATTGGCTGCTGGTTCGTTTCTGGGCTCAATTCAAAGTGCTAGTTTTGACTTTGAAAGCCCTTTACAGCTTGGGTTGATAATATCTGAGGGACCACCTCCTTCCATGTAATCCTACCCGTCCTCTCAGGTCATCAGAGGGGGCCCTACTAACTCTGCCACAACCAGTAGAGGTGAGGGGGATGGCGGCAAGAAAGAGGGCCTTCTCAGTGGTGGCGCCATATCTGTGAAATTCCCTCCCTTTGGAATTGAGAATAGCTCCCTCTTTGAAGTCATTTCGGCAAGGTCTCAAGACCCAGTCCCTGCAGCCCCGTCAGAAGGGAAAGCGGAGCAATCGTGCTCCGCTTCCGGTTTTGCGGAGTGGGGCGCAAACGCTCCGCTTTCACTTTTCCTGACCTGGGGAGCCCTGCTGAAGGTTGTGCAGGGCTCCCTGCACCCCTGGGAGGCTGCAGGAGGCTTGGGCAAGTGCACCCAAGCCCCTGCAGCCCCCCTGAGCGGCGAGATCCTGCAGATTGCGCCACTGCCCTTCCCCGTCTCCTGGCTGCCCCCGCCCCTTAAGGGGGCAGAGGCCAGGACCCACAGGCTGGGGCATCACGACGCCCCAGTTTGAATACCACTGCATTAGGGGAACAAATAAATCCAGGGAGGCAGTCAAGACACAGCAGTAATTCAGATGCACAGAGGGTCAATATCTATATCAGCAACCAAATGCCAGACAAAACAGGTACATTTTGAGCCCTCACCAAATGTCATGAGGGAGAGAGTAGTTCTGAATCCCCCTAGAAGTGAATTCCATAGTTGTTGCACCACTACAGAGAAGACCTGCCTTTCAGTTGCCACTCCTCTCACGTGTGACAGAGGCAGAACTTGTAGAAGAGCTCCCTCAGATAACCTAAGAGAGTGGGCTGGAATGCATGGACAGATGCAGTCTTTCAGAGCGCCTGAGCCCAGATCATGGGGGAGGGTCTTAAAGGTTAGAACTAACCCCTTGAATTGGGACTAGAAACCAATGGGCAGCCGGTGTAGCTACTGAAGCACTGGTCCAGCAAAGTCATATTGTCTAGTCCCTGACACCACCCGAGCTGCCACATTCTGCACTAACTGCAGTTTCTGAATGGTTGTACAGGGTAGCCCCACATAGACCATGTTACAGTAGTCCAGTCTTGAAGTTACTAAAGCATGGATCACTGTGGCCAGGTCCGAAAGGCTCAAGTATGATCTCAGTTGGCACACCAGCCAAAGCTGGGTGAACGCTTTGGCTCTGGGTAAGCCACAGTTTGGTTAAAATGTGCAGTCTGACCTGGTGCCCAAAGGCACTCCTATTCTGCAGGAGTGGTGCTTCTTCTGCTATCCTCTGGCTATAGCTACAGTATTGCCTCTCTGCACTGGAGAGTTTTCTGTGACTGAGAATTGGGAACCAGCATCATTATGTATTCAGTGGTTGGAGTGCTAGATGAGGACTGTGGAGAACTGACTCAAACCTGCACTCAGTCAAGAAGCTGCCTGAACTGGTTGAACTTGGCCCAGTCAGCACTTGCCAGGCAAACCTACCTCACAGGGATGTTGTGATGATGTAATGAGAGGTAAAAAAACTTGTATTCTGCCCTGAGCGGCTAAGAGGGAGAGTGGGATACAAATGAACCAGATCTGTTAATAGTTGGCAACCTTCAGACTCGGAAGACTATGGTATCACGCTCTGAATGATGGTTCTGGAACAGCATCTAGTGTGGTTGAAAAGGCCAATTTGGGAGTGAAAATCCCTTCCACACTGGGAGCAAGTGCAGTCTGTCCCTGGTCTGTCTCCCTGGATATGGGCCTTCCTTCTTTGCCTCTTTGCCTCAGTCTGTTGGGCGAATGTCTCTTTAAACTGGGAGAGGCCATGCTGCACAGCCTGCCTCCAAGTGGGACGCTCAGAAGCCAAGGTTTCCCATCTGTTGTCCATTCCTAAGGCCTTCAGATCCCTCTTGCAGATATCCTTGTAACGCAGCTGTGGTCTACCTGTAGGGCAATTTTTCTGCATGAGTTCTCTGTAGAGGAGATCCTTTGAGATCCGACCATCACCCATTCTCACGACATGACCAAGCCAACACAGGATTGGGCCCTGAAACAGATCACCTGACATGCAAAGGCAACATGCCTGGTCTTTTAATTTTATTTCTAACTAACTGACCTTTAGTCTCAATAAAGAACCCCTCAAGACCAATAACAATTCTCTTTTAAAAATTCAATTTAAAAAGCAAGGCTTAAAAATGAAGCTAAAAACACGAGACAACATGCAGCAGCTGTATTTTGAATTCCAAGGTCCGCAAAGGCAGAACAGAATTTAAATAAAGCAGGTCTCCCTTGATGGCTTCCTTAAAAATGCCTTATATAGTAAATGTTACTAAATACAGTAACTGCAGTTGGCAAGGCAATGGAAGAAAGCCTCCAGCCCAAATGGTGAGCACACACTTTTGTTTGTTTTTTGCACACACTCACAAGGGAGGTGCCCCAACCCATGGAAATGAATGAGCTGCCATACTCGTGAGAAAAAAGGAATAAGGCATTTCACTTGGGTGTATTGCCTGCCTGCATCATTGACACTGGCCAAGTCCCCCTGAAAGGACCCCACAGGACCAAGTGTGTGTGCATGTGTGTGTTTCACAACATGTGTGAGTATGTTGCCCTTTGAATTCATGAAATGTGTTACATAATTGCTGATATGATAGCTTTCTAGGTCCCCATGTTAAAAGCCACTCTGTAATCCCATTTTATTTGTTGTTCTGACATAATGATCCTCATATGTTGGATCGTATGTTAACAGTAGCTTGTCATACTGCCCTGGATTCCCTGCCCCCCAGTGCTGCCACAGCACAATTGTGTTGCATATAGGCTTGCGTCCTGCCCTAGCAGAATTAGTGAAAAGGAGTTCCAGTGATCGGGGCGGAAACAGGTGGATTTGCCTCGAGTCTCTCTAAAAACAGAATTGTTCTTCATTAGCACCAGCTCATGACACTAGTTGTGAGGGGAGATATGATATGACTTCTCTCTTGGTTTTTAAAAGGACATCAATCACCCCTCTTTTCCACCCGGCACTTGAATGCTCAGAGAAAAAAATGACTGCTGTTTACTGCAGCTGTCTTGTGATAATCTCTTGGTCTTTGTTCTGGTAGTTTTTGATTTGTGCTTGATTTTATTAAATTATTTTAAGTATATTTTGATAGTTGCCTTGGGATCCATTGAGATTAAAGGCAGGAAATAAATGAAAATTGAAAAAATTGAATACGTTAAAATACTTGTGGAGACTCCTCTGGCGCCTGGTGCGAGCGACATCCTGGCTGTGCAAAGGCCTTACACAATGAGGTATCCCATGGCCATTGGCCAGCCAGTGATGTCATAGCCTAGCCTCCTACTCCTACATAGCCTTGGGAAAGAAAGATGCTGACAGTGTCCAAGCTGCCAGCAATCAGGGTAGGGTGGGGGAGAAGGGAGATGTGGGATGACTTAAGAGGGAAGAAGCAGTAAGATATGAGGAGAGAGCTGGGGGAAAGGAGGCAAAGGGTGGAGAGGGGAAGGAAGCAAAGGAACATACAGGAGGAAGGCAGAGCATGAAGTGTTGGAATGGAAGTAAGGCAGAGCTGCCCCAAGTGGGGAAAGGAACCAAGGAAAGAAGGGCCAGAGAAGAAGCAGGGAGCTGAAGAGGGTACAGGGAGGGAAGAGGTGCTTGGGCCTGGATTGGGTCTATGTGGTGAAAGGACAAGGGAGGAGCCCCTGGGCATTTTATGGATGGGGAGGTGAGGCCAGTGGCATAGCTAAGGGGATGCAGGGGGTAGCAGTTGCACCGGGCATCAAGCTTTAAGAGGGCAACAAGCTGAGCTTGACACTAGTGACCAAAGTTGTGAAAATCTTGGTATATATAAATAATACCATCATGTTATATATCATTGGAAAGGTAATTTAATGCAGAATGCAATGAAACAAACTGCATTGGAATATTTGTGTTCTATCAAAAGTTATGGCCAATTAACCAGAAAATGAAAACACAACTGCCTTATAGAACAAAAAGTGGATTTGCTTAACTCCAAACTGACCTATGAGACTGATTGTTCTGAGTGCCAATGAGATGTTATTATCATACAGCATAGAACCAGTAGCTTTTTATTTAATTAAATTTGATTTTGTCATGGAGGGCGAACTACAAAATCTTCTTTGACCCCAGGCAGCAGATAGATGCCTTAGCTATGCCACTGACCCGGGAGAGGCAGCAGAGCAAGTGGGTGGTGAGCTGCTGGGGGGAGCAGGTGGGTTCCAATTCTTAAAAAGCCACTTCCAGTTGTGACATAATTTCTGGGGCAACATTTTGAGCTTGGCAGTGGACTACATGATCATTAGCTACGCCACTGGGTGAGGCTGAGATTATAATCCTAAAATTAAACAAAGCAACCTCCAGTACCTTAAAGATACATATCTATTGGGCAGGAGGTCTGGTCTAGAGGGTAGAGCTTCGTTAGCTCAAAGATAACATCAGAAAGTCACCAGTTCAAGGCCACCAGCAGCTCTGGGAATGGCGAGACCTTGAAGCAGCTGACAAGCCGAGCTGAGTTATTCCACCTGCTCTTTGGTGGGAGCAAAGAAGTGTCTTGGCTGCCCTTCATGTGAGAGATGAAGGAGCTGCTTGTCAGCCTGCCTGGGAGGCAACTGGAGGCCAGAAGTGAGACCAGACCAGAAAGATCTATCTGAAATGTGTGGTTCTTGCAAGACAGAACCTTTCTGTGATTGTAAAAATCCCCTCAGGGATTTAGAAACAGCCTGCCTATGTAAACCACCTTGAATAAAGTCAGAGGAGTAATCCGATGACCAGAAAGGTGGTATATAAATACCCAGTTATTATTTATTATTATTTCAGATGGTACTTCATGTGTCTGATGAAATGGATCTGCGCAAGCCCATCCAGAGCCCTACTAAGGCACCCCTTCTTAAATAATAATCATGATGATCACCCCCTTTTGGAAGAGGTTTATGCCTGCACTTTCAGGCCCACAGGTGGTTTTCTTGCTAGGACTTTCCAATAAACCCCATTTGAGTAGAACCTTCTTTGTCTTTCTGCAGTCTGTGCTGCTTACAGAGAGAGGCCCTCAAGGCATCCAAATGTCATATGACAATTGCCATGACATGGACCTGCCCTCTTGGGATGGCACCCCAAATGTCTCTTTAGGTGCCATTGTGCTCCTGCCCCACAATGGCATTCAGTTGGTAGTGAATTGGGTTTACTTCTAGTTTTTGCCTATTTTTATGAAGTGGGCTCCAGGTCAGGGTGCAAACTCAAGTTAATTGTAAAGTTCCAGATGCATTTCTGGATTGCTAGTGAATGGAAGGCGGCTCCTCTAGATCAGTGTTTCTCAACCAGTAGTATGAGTACCACTGGTGGTACCTGAGGCGCTACTTGTGGAACCTTGAGGCCCCCTCCATCTAGCAGCGATGCCAGCAATGCAACGCAACAAGCAGCAGTAGGAGGCTTGGCTTGGCAGGCAGAGCTCAAGCGTGCACTTTCCACATGCTCAAAAAAGTCCTCCTGTCTGCCCTGAGCCTCTTAACGGTGTTAGTTGCACTGCACCTGATCACCCAATCGGGAAGTAACTGGCAATGACATCATCACCGGTGACTTCTAGTGGTACTTCCAAGAGTTGGACCATGCAAAGTGGTACATTGGGAGACATACATTGAGAAATGCTGCTCTAGATTGATTCCAGATCAGGCTAGGATGAGGTGGGGGGGGGGAGAAGGAGAGGATTTGCACATTCCTGATCTGCACACCAACCAAGGCTGGTGTTTTCATTGAATTTTCATACTTTAATCCAGACTGAGATTACAACATGCCCCCAAATTAACGTCTTGCTGCACCTTAACTCTATTCCTGTTCACATAATTTGCATGGTTGAAAGGTAGGTTTCCCTCTTCTCGGACCACATGTTTATGAAAGTCTACAAACATAAAATTAAAGACCTGATCTCTTTTGTTTATTTTACATCCCATTTTTTGTTTTACGGGTTCAGCACGACTTCTGATATATGGCTACAGATCAACAGGAGAAATTGTACCTTGCCAATTCCCTTATGCCTTTCGTAAACCTTCCACGTAGTGATGGACCCCAAGGGTCAAATCCTATCCAACTTTCCACCACTAATGTAGATGTCAATGAGGCATTTGCTGCATTCTGCAGTGGTGGTGCAGTCATGGAGGCCTCCCCGAGGCAAGGGAACATGTTTGCTTACATCGGGGCTGCGTCAGTACTGGAATGTTGGACAGGATTGGGCCACAAGTCTCTTCCCTGCGGGTCTGCCAGCAGAGGCCAGTCTGCATCAATGTACGTACAGCACTGTGCCCAACGGCAGCTTTAGTTTCTCCTGCAAATTATAGGAACTGCTATTAACAGCGTTCCAACATTGTGGCTGAAGTAGCAGCTCTAGCCACAGAGGGAGCTTGGCATTAAAGTAACCCACAGCTGACTGTACACCGATACTCATTTTTGGAGTTACTCTTCTACAAGCGTCTCCTATAAAGGGATCTTATGGTGGGAGGGTTTTCTTGTTTTTAAATTACATAGCTATACAATGAAGATGATTAAGTTACTGATGTCCTTATTCCTCCTTTTTCTCTGACCCCACACCTCTATGCAGCCGACGGAGGTCTCCTGGGGGGGGCAATTTGTCCTCTTCCCAGTGTAAAGCCCCAGCCTCCACAATGGGGCTTCTTACATCTGTGCCAGCGATTTAGCCCAATGTCAGGCTTCTGAGCCTCACACAAAGCATAGGATCTTGTGGAGGAAGCCCCTACTGGTTCCACCCGCCTCCCATGCCAGTCCCACTCCCAGTTGCCCTCCCCCAATCCCAGAATGCCTCCCCCACCCTCTTCATGTCCCTGCGCTGCCCAGCCCTCACCTTCTCAGTGCCGGTGGCTAGAGCTTCTTCTGTGGTGCTGGCGTTACTCAGAGGGTGATGCAAATGTGCCTTGTGGTATGTTTGTGTCACCCAGCACCAGCAGTACAAGTGTACTGCCAGCACTTAGGATTGGACTCTTAGAAGTGCTGAATAACAGCCTAATCCTAAGCTTCCCTAGTGCCCAGGGCTGCAGTGGCGCCAAAATGATGACCGCTGCATCCTATGGGGCAGGGAAGCAGCACCAGATCTTCTTGGGGTAAGGGAACTTCCTTATGTTCCCTTACTCTGTGTAGCAATCAAGTGCCCCCAATGGGTCTCTTCAGACCTGCGCCCGCTATTGAGTGGGCGCAGAATCGGGGAGACACGTCAGGTTTCCTGGCCTGGGAGAGGACTTAGAATACGGTGGCAGAGCCTGCCGCCATCTCCACTCCTCCCCTTCCCCTGCCCAGTTCTCCCCTGGTCTCCCCCCCTCCCCGGAATGCCCTGCTGCCGGCCGGCAGAAAAACTTACCACTGGGAGCCCTCGCTGCTCGTCCTCTGGCGCCATGGCTCTACACTGACTGCCACTGGTTCCAGTGCTGGGGGGTGCACCTGTAGCTCCAATGAGAAAGTGACTTTTTGGGCCAGCGGCACCAGCAGAGTACTGGTGCTGAGCCTGATAGGAGTGGGCCCTAAGACAGCTGTATGTATTAGATCAGGGGTGTCCAAACTTTTTGGCAAGGAGGGCCAGATCATCTCTCTGATACTGTTTCAGGGGCCAGGAAAAAAATAATTTACATTTCCAATTTGAATAAATTTACATAAATGAATATATTAGAGATGGAACTTATACGAATGAATGAAGGTCTTGCAATAGCTCAAGGCCTATAAAAGGCCTTGCACAAAGCAAAGCCGGCCTTCCCTTTGCTGCTGCATCACAGACATGAAACAGAAAGCAGTGGAGGGAGCCCTTGTCCCACAGCTCACACTTGAGGTCAAACAGTTGGCCATCACGCTGAGAGCTGTTGCGTCAGTCTAGTGCAGGCTCCAGCAAGTCTCAGGAGGGCCAGAGGCTCATTGGAGACTGGGTGCTTCCGAAGGCCGGATTGGGAGTCCTCGAGGGCCGCAAGTGGCCCCAGGGCTGGGGTTTGAGCACCTCTGTACTAGATCATCAACACCATCAGACACATAGGCCAGTCTGTTCCCACCTCCTCCTCTTCAAGTTGGCCCAACCATGATAGAATGGTGCAGAAGCCTGCCTCATCCTGAAGGTGTTAAGAACTTCTTGGTTTTGAGTTTGTGGCTTCATCAGGCTTATATATCTGCAAACATAATGTTGTTGAGAAAACCTCTCCTATGGAAGAACAACACAGCCAAGATGTAAAAAATCTTCAAATGTATTTTATTGAGACATTCAGCTATGTCTGTCACTCTACATCCAAATTCACTATGGAAAAAAAATAAATGTCACATTTCACGTTAGGAACAACAATTCTTGAGGGAAAAAACAAAACACTTTTGAGCCAAGCCTAGTGTATAAATAAGTGACTAGTTCCTTTTCATATCAAAATTCACATAAAAAATTGTCAGCCCCCTTCCCCCCCCAGTTCTATCTGAAAGCCATGATGAATGTAAAAATTTAAATACATACACATTGTTGTCAAAGAAAGAAAAAGGTGCAAATCCTATGAACAGCTTTAGGAGTGGCATTTGCGGCGTTTGATCATACAGTTAATGTACTCATTCCCAAAGGTGCAAATATTGCCAGGAGATTAATACTGCTTTAATTCAGCTGCAAGAAATTGAACACTACACAGAACTGAACAGCACCAAGAGGCTTCTATCAGTGCCTTGAAGCTCCTCCCACATCTCTCTTGCACCCACTGGTGGAGTTGAGAGAGTTCATTGGAGCTTTAATTGACTTCACACAGCCCACGCTGTCCAGAACATTAAGCAGAAAGATCCCTAAACATTTAAGTGTTGACGACTCCATCATAAAAAGTCAAGAGTTGCGATAGATTACATGAATGCAAATGCCCTACCCAACATGCCCAAAGCACCACACCCAAGAGACTTAAGTGCTGCCCTGTTCCAATACAACCAATGCAGTCACATCCTTGATTTTTCACTTCAATGCTGTACAGAATTTTTGCCAATGATCTTAGTTGAGCTGCAATCACTGAAGGAAGGTGAGACCAATGGATTGGAACACACTCTTTCTGTCCTTCAGTTTTATACTCCCTTCTCAGTTGAAGCAACACAGGTTCTCCGCCCCCACACGCATCTTTCGCTCCTTCCCACCCCACTCCCCTACTTTAGTGTATTTCCACCCAACAGTACTCAGTTATGACTTCCAGTTTCTGCCCTTTCTCAACATGGTGGCAGCTTCTAAAATAGTTTCCAGTGGATTGCACTGGCAGCCCTGAAACCAAGCAGCTCACAGAATACAGCATGAGATATTATAAATACATTTTGGCCAGTATTCTGAGAGTTAAACTTGTTCATGACAATAAAAAGGATAGGATTCTTTCTGCCAAGCCAGAGAGCCCTGGAGTGCTTATTCTTGCATCATTCCCTGCTAGTTCAATTCTGGATACAACTCCCTAGATCTTGCGTCACAGCCTCTTCCCATTCTTCAGCCAGTCCTTCTGAGGCAATTTTCCCCTGGCTGGCTTCACTGGAAGTTGCACCATCTGGATGGACAGAACCATCCTCTGTGTCAGGAGAGTCTTGCAGGGAACTGAAATCTCTGACTGCTTGTCCATTGTCAACAGGTTCACCTCCTGCCCCCTCTTGGTGTTCTACACCAGATGTTTCAGTTGCTTCTTGTTGAACAGTATTTTGTTCTACTCCAGGATCTGCTTGTGGCACTGGCTCTGATCCTAGCCCTGGGGGCTGGGTGGGATTTTTAAGTTGGCAGTGGCACAGGGGGCAGGTTTCTTGCACATATAGCCACTTCTTAAGGCAGCCGGCATGAAAGAAATGGCCACATGGAGTGATGATAGCAGACTTCATGTCCTGAAGGAAAAAGAAATACGCATCACAAAATAGTCAACTACAAACAGCCTCTTGAAGTTGCCCCTAAACTCAATCAAGCACAGATAAACTGCTAAAAAGAAGCTATGCTGCCCAAACTAAAGTTAACAGTCACCCTTAATCAATCATGGGAACCAAGGACAACCATATTGCTCACAAACACACCCAAATGTGTTTGCATTATGTGACAATGGGTAGCAAAATGGAAAATGGGTAGCAAAACATCAAGCTTAAAATTGCATTCCAGGAGGGGGGTTAAAAGTTAAGTTACTAAGAACATGTTGTGCAAGAGTAACATAGGCAGAGCTGTGTGAATACTGCAACTCCAGGGGAGGTCAGAAAAAGCACAGGATGTGGGCACTGGACAAAACATTCAGTTTCCTGGTTTAAAAAGCAAGTTCCTTGTCCCGTGGTTGTAAAGATATTCTTGAAAGGAACATGGGCACGGTCTGCTGAAGTTGAGAAGCCAGAAAAGTAGATTTTAGAAAAATTTTATTTAGGCATTTCTATCCTGCCTCTTGGCCCTGAAGGGGGTTCCCAAAGCAGCTGTTAGTACAAAAATACAATTCATGTCTCTTTATCAAAACAATTAAAAGCAATTTAAATATTTTATAAGCAATACACCTGCTCTATGCTACACCTAACTGGTGAGGAACCATGCAGCAGCATCTCTGACACTGGTTCTTACTGGAGGAGGTGGTCCCTCGGGTAATCTGGTCCCTATCTACTTAAGGGCTTTAAAGGTCAAAATCTGAACAAAATGAAGCCCAGAAGCAATCTGGCAGCCAGCGCAGGTGGCACTAAATGGGCATCCCAAGGATAAGCCCCAACCAGATCCTGAGTTTCTGCATTCTGATCCAGAAGTTTCCAAACACTTTTCAAGTATAGCCACACATAAAGTGTGTTACAGCAGTTCAATCTCAGTGTGACTAAAGTGTGTGTTATACTGGGTCAGATATCCTTTTGCCAAAAAGACACACAGTTGGAATACCAGTTGAAACCGTGCAATAGCATGTCTGGCCACTGCCTGGCTATCCAGAAGTGAAGTTGGATCCAGGAGCAAACCCAAACTGTGAATCTGATCTTTCAGAAGGAAAGACCAGACCAGGTTGTATACCCAATTTTAGATCAGTCCTCCTAACCAGCAAAAACCATCTTGTCAAGATGGTTGGTTAATGATTGGGAGTCAGGCTTTAATGTCCTATGTGAAACTAGCAAAGTTTTGACTAGCAAAACTAAAGTAAATTATGCAAGACAACAGGGCAGAATAAATTATGTAAAAAAGAAAAATATGTAAATCGGTTCAATTTGTATTATTTCTGCAGGTTGCAGAATTTCAATCGTCCAACTGCAGAATGTTCATACTTATTTTCAACAGTGTACACACAGCCCTGCGTTTAGGATTTGTTGTGATTTCTGGAAGTATCAGCAACTGTAAACCTGACCAGAGCATGCCACAGCACCTAAACTTAGTGACATACGGGGGAATAGGAGTCAGTGGTGTAGCACATACTTTGTATACAGAGATCCTGGGTTCGATCCCTGACATCTCTAGGTAGCGTTGAGGAAGACCCCCCTCTGAAATCCTAAGTCAGTATTGTAGACAAAGTTGAGCTTAGCGGACCAAAGGTTTAACTCAGTACACAAGAATGGCTCTCTCAGATTAGGTTGGAAGCCATCGAGCCCAGCAACCTGTTTCCTCCAGTGGTCCATGAGCTGCCTCTGGAAAGCTCACAAGCAGGAGAAAATGGCCAACTTCTCTCCATCACTGCTCCCCTGCAACTGGTATTCATAGGTATATGGCCGCTGAATCTAGACGTAGCACACAGTCATGACTAGCAGCCAGTGATAATCGTCTCCCTCCATGAATCTGTCCAATCCATTTTTAATCCAACCAAACTAATGCCCAGCCAAGCTAATGCCCAGCTTTGGGATCCCAAAGCAAGCATATTTGTGACGAGCCATGCATTGCTTGATGTGGTTCTGTGGCCTTTCACAAGCATGAATCTTAGGAGCTGCTTTACTAGTAAGTCAGATCACTGGTCTGTCTAGCTTGCCTTCTCCAGCTGGCTGCAGCTCTCTATGATCTTGCTCTACTATCTGAAAAGCTTTTTCCTGGAGAAACCATTGTCTCAGGGTTCTTATACATGCAATGAATATCTTCATGGCTTGGATTCAGTATCTCTGGACTGATATTAAAAACTGCAAAGAAATTTGTCCACAAAAATCTCTTTACGGTAACAGTAGGGGAACTTTACATATTTGGAAGCAATATAAACTCTCCAAAGAAAAGGAGAGAGCATTTAGAGTAGAAATATACTACTTCCAGGCTTATTTTCATTTCATTACTCTGCTTGCTTGAAAGGCTAAATCTAATTTAGATAATTATCTTTCTCATTTCTGGCCAACTAGTTCTTTAAGAAGATGCAATGAACAGGCCTCAGGGATTAAACAGATTAAACAGGAATTAAGTCAGATAGAGGTTGAAAGAGAAGATGTTGGATCTGTCCGGACTGGTGCTTTTCAACCTCTTCATAAATAACCTGGAGACAGGGGTGAGCAATGAGGTGACAAAGTTTGCAGATGACACCAAACTTCCGAGTGGTGAAGACCAGACGTGATTGTGAGGAGCTCCAGAAGGATCTCTCCAGACTGGCAGAATGGGCAGCAAAATGGCAGATGCACTTCAATGTAAGTAAGTACATTGGGGCAAGAAATTGAAACTTCACATACAAGCTAATGAGTTCTTAGCTGTCTGTGATGGATCAGATCTTGGGGTGGTGGTGGACAGCTCGACAAAATGTCAACACAGTGAGTGGTGGCTGCGAAGAACACCAATTCCATGCCAAGATCATTTTAAAAAGGGATTGAGAATAAAATGGCGATATTATTTTGCCCTTGTACAAATTTATAGTAAGGTCACATCTGGAGTATTGTGTCCACCACGTGTCAAAAAGGACATATAGGTGAAGCTTTTTTAATCCGCAGATTTTATATCCATGGATCTGGCTCAACGTGGATCCCCTGGACCCACACTGAGCCAGACTTCTCCCCACCCAAACTTTCCAAATGCAATGACAGAGTGACCAAAATGATTAGTGGGCTTGACACCTCCCTTATGAGGAAAGGTTGGAGCTCTTCAGTCTGGAAAAAAGGGAGTTGGGCTAGATTGGCCTTTCGCCTGTTCCAGCACGGCTCTTCTTATGTTCTTATGCCTGAGGGAGCCCAATAGTGTCACCATCCACACCACTGCCCCACCCCATGAGGTGGCAAAGTCTGCAGACGACACAAAACTTCCGAGTGGTGAAAACCAGACGTGATTGTGAGGAGCTCCAGAAGCATCTCTCCAGACTGGCAGAATGGGCAGCAAAATGGCAGATGCGTTTCAATGTAAGTAAGTGTAAAGTCATGCACATTGGGGCAAAAAATCAAAACTTCACTTATAGGCTAATGGGTTCTGAGCTGTCTGTGACAGATCAGGAGAGAGATCTTGGGGTGGTGGTGGACAGGTTGATGAAAATGTTGACCCAATGTGTGGCGGCAGTAAAGAAGGCCAATTCTATGCTTGGTATCATTAGAAAAGGTATTGAGAACAAAACAGCTAATATTATAATGCCGTTGTACAAATCTATGGTAAGGCCACACCTGAAGTATTGTGTCCAGTTCTGGTCGCCGCATCTCAAAAAGGACATAGTGGAAATGGAAAAGGTGCAAAAGAGAGTGACTAAGATGATTACTGGGATGGGGCACCTTCCTTATGAGGAAAGGTTACAGCGTTTGGGCCTCTTCAGCCTAGAAAAGAGACGCCTGAGGGGGGACATGATTGAGACATACAAAATTATGCATGAGAAGGATAGAGAGATGCTCTTTACACTCTCACATAACACCAGAACCAGGGGATATCCACTAAAATTGAGTGTTGGGAGGGTTAGGACAGACAAAAGAAAATATTTCTTTACTCAGCGTGTGGTTGGTCTGTGGAACTCCTTGCCGCAGGATGTTGTGACGGCATCTGGCCTGGATGCCTTTAAAAGGAGATTGGACAAGTTTCTGGCGGAAAAATCCATTACGGGTTACAAGCCATAATGTGTATGTGCAACCTCCTGATTTTAGAAATCGGCTATGTCAGAATGCCAGATGCAAGGGAGGGCACCAGGATGCAGGTCTCTTGTTATCTGGTGTGCTCCCTGGGGCATTTGGTGGGCTGCTGTGAGATACAGGAAGCTGGACTAGATGGGCCTATGGCCCGATCCAGTTGGGCTGTTCTTATGTTCTTCTTATGTTCTTAACAGGTCCTGCCAAGTCCTCAGCCAGTGGGGCTGAGGGCAAAAAGCAGCAAAGTCTGGATAGCAAAGAGACAGAATTACATAGAAAATTAAACAGCTCACACCTAGGAATGCCAAAAGAAGAATAAGGTGAGAGAAGATGTCAGAGCAAGGTTGTCAGCATCTGATTCCCTATACCATTGACCTGCATCCAATTCAGCTACAGTTGTCAATGTGTGGTCCTTAATATAAAATGTTCCCAGCCAATTTTGGTTTTGAGAAGCATCTAAATGTTGAATACCATTTATGCAGAAGCCTATTTCAAGGCGGAGGCATCTGACAAAATTATAGATGCTGTTCTGTAGTTACAGTAGACAGTTAGTGGAGGAGTCACCTGCTTTTAATTACATTTCACAGGCTCTGTTGCTGAGAGTAGCCTGTTTCAGATGCTTACTGGGCTGCTGATGCAATAACCAGTTGGAGAATAGTGGTTTTAATGCTGCTTTGGTAAACTGGTTATGTAATTTTTGTATTGTATCTCAGTATCAGCCACCTTGGACTATTTCTGGGGACTTGGACTATTTCTATTATAAGATATATTGTAAGTGCTGATAACAAAGCCTTAGCATTTATAATCCAATTTAAGACAGAAACTCCAACTGTGTCAATATGATCGGCACAGGAAAGGAAGAGTCATTTGCCATGCAAGTTCTCTCTAGACAAGTTACAGACCTGATAGCAGATGGCACATATATCATTGTGTTGTTCCAGCTGGTCTTTGGTTGCAGTGGGCAATGACTTGATCTTATTCACAGCATCCCGGCGGAGAAGAAAGCTTTTCCATCCCAACTGAGCACGAAGCCACACATTATAATAGGAGTGAATGAAGATAATCATTGAGCCCATCACAGTCCACTCTCCAAAGATGGTCTCAGATACACCATAGGCCACGACACAGAGAGCGACGAGGAATTCTAGCAATCGATAGGTGCCATTCACATAGTAAATGACATCATCCATGTTTTCTACAGGCTCTTTCCTGAACTCTTCGACCATAAACAAGACATAAATAAAAAGTGTTCCAAGTACCTGGAAGCAGAAAGGTAACTATGACTAAAGCAAGCAATGAACATGGCTAGCACATCTCAATATTATATTCTGTTGGGAAAAGTACCTAGATTCCTAATCCAAAAACGCATCTTCACAACCATAAATGTGCCAACATAATATGCTATTTAATATGGTACTTGAGTACATCTTCAGAATCAGGCCTTGAAACATTTTTAAAAACTTGCAAGACCGTATATTTCAATGCCAAGCATAAAAATATATCAGGACATATTTAGGATTGTTCAATACACTTAATAACACTGGGTACAATCCAGCCAAAGTTCAGCAACAGCCAACTCAGGGCCAAATCATATCCAATTTTCCAGTGCCGGTGCTGCTGTGCCAATGGGACAAGTGCTGCATCCTGTGGTGGGGAGGCAATCACAGAAGCCTCCTCAAGGGAACATTTGTTTCCTTACCTTGGGACTGCATTGTGGCTATACCGGTGCTGGAAAGTTAGATGGGATTGGGCCCTCAGTCACTAAGTTTTTCATTCACTGATTTCAAAAGGAGAGATCTGAACACATGCTTAATTCTAACAGTGAAACCAATAGGTCTTCAAAGAACTTCACTTTGGCTGGATTACAGTCAGAGTTTGTTTTGATGTAGATATATACTCACAGATTGGCCTGGTTAAGATGATTGTCTAAATAAACCATTTTGGATAACTACAGATGAATTGCATCTGGTCTTGGGCCTGCTCCCCCTCCCATCTCTGCATATGATAAAGAAGAACACACCTTTCTTCCTGCTTTCACTTTTTACTATACCACAGTTTCCTGTGGTTATGTATGGATTTGGGAAACTGTGGGTTAGTATAATATCCATTAATTAAAACAAATCAGGGTCAAACATTCTTGATAATGGAGGTTTTCTAAATTGATACACTGTTATCATGACAATCTTATCATCTGTCCTATATAAACAAAGGCACTGTAATTGACCAGGATCACAGGTAAGCTAAACTCTCAAGAACAAGAGAACAAATAAATGGAAGATTTATGTTCATTTAAAATATCTGCATTCCAACAATAGTCTCATTTTTTAAAATTCCATTTTTCAGCTTCTGCCTTCTACTTTCCCACCTTATTTCATGCAGACTTTGTTATCTTATGGGAACTAGAGAGCATCAATAACCCACAAGAGGTCACTATGCCTTACCTGGAGGGAGGTGAGAATGCTGCTTGAAATAATTATCAGTAACCAGAAGTCCATGTGGAAAAACTGACAGATCATGTAGGCCATGTAAGCTGGGAAAACCAGCAAGAACAAGCACAGGCTCACAGCACGAAAATGCTTCCAAAGGCTCCTGCAAAAGGTTTTAATTTTAAAACTGGCGTTAGACCCCAGAAAAAGGTTGGAACTGACAGCATCCTGTCAGTCAAGAATCCAGCCATTACCCCTACTAGAGGTTTCAACACTAGGCAAATTTGTAGTTTCTTCTTGAAGATATTAAACAGCAGCCCTGTGAGAGCTGAGTACATAGTTCGTTAACACAGTAGTTCTCAAACTTTTCCAGCTCGTGCCTCCCCTGATCCTTGTAGCCATTGGCCACGGCTCCCCATTACAACACCTCACCTCAGTTACCCCCAAAATGGGGACAAAGCTAGAAACAAGGCTGCCAGCACTCTGAGGCCGCAATCCTAACCACACTTACCTGAGAGTAAGCCCCACTGAACAAAATAGGACTTACTTCTGAGAAGACCTGGTTAGGATTGTGCCCTGAGTTTGTTAGCAGCACACCTGGAGGGTTTTGGAAAGGGAGGGGGGGAAGTGATGAATCTGCTGGGGGAGGGGAAGACTTTGTTTTGTGTGTATCTGCTAATTGCAAACTGATGCAAACTGAGACCTAGAGACTGTTTGGCTGGAATCCTAACCCCACTTTCCTGGGAGTAAGTCCTATTGAACACAATAGGACTTACTTTTGAGTAGACCTAGCTAGGATTGTGCCTTTTGTCTTACAACAGCAGCCAACAGAATACACCCCCCCCCCCCAAAAGGAGGCAGGAGGAAAAAGGGGAATGGCTAAAAAGGAATGGGGATATTTATTTTTAACTAATTTTTGGAGAAAAAGCCATCAAGAGTGGCTTTCTTTCTTTGTTGAAGGGAGAGGAAAAAGAGAAAGGTGAAGATCCTTGGTTAAGCTGACACAGACCCCAAGCCTATGTAGGTCTATTCAGAAGTAAGCCCCATTTGAGTCAATGGGGCTTACTCCCAGGAAAGTGTGGAAAGGATTGCAGCCACACACAGCAAGATTACAACTCAACTCAAAGTAGATGGGGGCTGCTCACACACATACACCCAGCATGCAGATGCCACCCCTGTTCCCCCCAGGCAAGACGGAGGGATGCAGGCTGGGGCATTTGGACACCCCCCCCCCACTAGGAGCAGGCTGGCTCCTTCCTTCCCAAGCAGCCTTGACCAATCCCAGGATGCCCAGGGTGAGGGGCACACTGGGAAATGTAGTCCTTGGGGCGAGGTTGCACATGGAGATAGCTCCATGATGAGATGTGGCACACCTGCCTGCCCAGCCAGCCTTCTCTCCCACCTCCCCCCACCATGTTTCACACTGCCCCGCCCATCTCGTTCTCATCCTCGGAAAAGCAGCAAGTCAGGAGGCAGCATGTGCAGCTGAGTTGAGCAGAGCTCAGCAGCAGAGCACCTGCCAGCCACCTCTCTCCCCGAGATGCAGCACCTCCGCACTCTTCTCCCCTCCAGCCTTGACCAATCCCAGGATGCCCAGGGCGAGGGGCACACTGGGAAATGTAGTCCTTGGGGCAAGGGTGCACATGGAGAGAGCTCCATGATGAGATGCAGCACCTCTGCCTGCCTAGCCAGCCTTTTCTCCCCCCTCCCCCCACGTTTCACACGTCCTCCCAGCCTCACGCTGCCCCACCCACCTTGTTCACAGTTGCAGAAAAGCAGCAAGTCAGCAGGCAGCACGTGGCGCAGAGCAGCCTCTCTCCCCGAGATGCCTGGCAACACCCCTGGAGTCTAGCCACACCTCACTAGGGAGGTGGAACGCACAGACTGAATACCTCAGCTTTAATAGGATGTGGTCCTATAGTAGCAAATTTCTCTTTTAGGTGGAGGTACAGAACTATGCTGTAACCACCCATTCATTCTTGAGTAGTGGTATTAACTGCAATAGTATTATCCCACAATAATCAGTTTGAGGATTATGGCTTATATGATTTGCTCAAGGTCACACCAGGGTGTTATAAAGATTTCAGGCTAACTGTATAAATGACTAAATTATGCACTCCACAGAACTAGCACTAACTCTCTAATCTGCTACAAAGGGAAGGGGTGACAAGTGTTAGAGAGGAGGTGCCACTTAGTGGTTCAAGTAATGGAGGCATATCATCAAAGAGTTCTCAGGAAGTTCATACATACACCCTGCTCAATGTAAGGTGTTTCCTCTTCTGACAACACTCCCCTCCCTATGCACAGAGATGAATGCCATGATTATTTGGAAAGGGCAAGTTTGAGCTTAATTGTGAATTCCCCCTTCCCTTCTAAAGTAGTCTCACAAGATCAGTCTGGGAACCATGGGGAGCCTCTCCCCAGGAAGATGATCTGGTCCAGCCAGCCCATGAGGAACAAAAGTCCATCACAGGTTGCAAGCCATAATGGGTATGTGCAACCTACTGGTTTTTATAAGTAGATTATGGGTGGCAGAGTTATTTGTATGTTCTTATACTGCTTTGAGTGGAATCCTGAGAGAGGCAACAAACTAATGGAAGGTGCCACACAACCTGCACCTACCCACCACCTCTCTCAGCTCACAACCTGTCTGGCAATTGCCAAAGCCTCTTCTCAGGCACACTCCTTGGAGATTGTTTGAGTAGACGATGCCTATCTTGTCCTCCAGTGTCACTATTGCTGGAATCCTTTCCCCCTTCACTTCTTGTGAAGCTGTCAGGTGCTGAGGATGTTGGCATGGAGATGATCCTGAAAACATCTGGTAGTGCTAGCATGGGCATTTGTGAGGGGGATGGGTGGCAGAATTTGTTGCCTTTTTGGGCAGGACACGCACATGAGTGAGAGAAAAGATAAGGCACACGAATGCACTGGATGCCCAGCCGTCTCCTCATGATCATTTTTCCTAAAGCCCACAGGATGTTTTAAGCATTTGCTTCTGCCACAATAAACACACCCAGAATCCAATTCTGCCATCATCAACACATCCAGAATCCATTTCATCCTTCTTCCCTGTTGTTCCTCCATACTAGGCTCTATGCACAAGTTGCCTCCCATTTAGTAATGTACTGATTTTTTGTTTTGTTGCAGGACATCTGCAAGAGGGATCTGAAGGCCTTAGGGATGGACCTCAACAAGTGGGAAACCCTGGCCTCTGAGCGGCCCGCTTGGAGGCAGGCTGTGCAGCATGGCCTTTCCCAGTTTGAAGAGACACTTTGCCAACAGTCTGAGGCTAAGAGGCAAAGAAGGAAGGCCCATAGCCAGGGAGACAGACCAGGGACAGACTGCACTTGCTCCCGGTGTGGAAGGGATTGTCACTCCCGGATTGGCCTTTTCAGCCACACTAGACGCTGTGCCAGAACCACCTTTCAGAGCGCGATACCATAGTCTTTCGAGACTGAAGGTTGCCAATACACTGTTCCCTATACATGGATTTGGGACCCAAAGTTTTAACTAATTGCAGGTTCCGAACCTGTGATGGAAGCTGGATCCAAGCTTTCAGATATGACCTAAGATGTTCTCTGGTCACATCTGGGAGACTTTGTGAGTCCTGCAGAGACTGCGTGCAGCCTCTGTGGGTCTCAGAAAGGCCTCTGGAAGTGCCTTTCTGGCACCTCAAGAGAACATAAGAACGTAAGAACAGCCCCACTGGATCAGGCCATAGGCCCATCTAGTCCAGCTTCCTGTATCTCACAGCGGCCCACCAAATGCCCCAGGGAGCACACCAGATAACAAGAGAACTCATCGTGGTGCCCTCCCTTGCATCTGGCATTCTGACATAACCCATCTCTAAAATCAGGAGGTTGCGCATACACATCATGGCTTGTACCCCATAATGGATTTTTCCTCCAGAAACTTGTCCAATCCCCTTTTAAAGGCATCCAGGCCAGACGCCAGCACCACATCCTGTGGCAAGGAGTTCCACAGACCAACCACACGCTGAGTAAAGAAATATTTTCCTTTGTCTGTCCTAACCCTCCCAACACTCAATTTTAGTGGATATCCCCTGGTTCAAAAGAAATATTTTCTTTTGTCTGTCCTAACCCGCCCAATACTCAATTTTAGTGGATGTCCCCTGGTTCAAAAGAAATATTTTCTTTTGTCTGTCCTAACCCGCCCAATACTCAATTTTAGTGGATATCCCCTGGTTCAAAAGAAATATTTTCTTTTGTCTGTCCTAACCCGCCCAATACTCAATTTTAGTGGATGACCCCTGGTTCTGGTATTATGTGAGAGTGTAAAGAGCATCTCCCTATCCACTCTGTCCATCCCCTGCATAATTTTGTATGTCTCAAGCATAATTTTGTATGTCTTCCTGAGGCCTCTGTGGGCCTTAGAACACCTCCAGACAGTGACAGGAGAATATCTCTGGTTGCGACTGGCGATCCTAGAAACCAGAACTTGTGAATTTGTTTATTTGTGAATTTTAGTATCTGTGGGGGTGGGGGTCTGGAAACATATCTCCTACAGGTACTGAGGTCCAACTGTAATAAGTAAAAAATACACATAGTTGCATCCTAAGCTGAATCACAAAAATGTGTGTGTGTGTGTGTGTGTGTGTGTTTTATTGATCCCTTCCTGTTACACCCTTCCTGTGATATATGAAATCCTGTTCTAGAAGATCTCTCAGTCTTCAGATGTTGTAGAAGCAGAGGATTAAAGGGGAAACCAGCACCTCCCTCTTTGTGCTAACAGAAATGCTGCTGCCTGTGGAACACACAGTGTAACAAGACACATATGAAAGATGGGCAAAAAATGCCCAACATAATGTTCCTTGACCTTTAAAACAAAAGCTACTTTATTTTTCTCTCTCTCCTATTATTCTTTTCTCTTGCATCTTTTCTTATCTGTAATCGCCATAAGATTGAACTAACCCATTCAGTTTATGTTTAATTTAAAGCATTGATTTTGGAGAAAGCAATTTGCCTCCACCTCCCTGCAGACTGTCTGCTGACGATGACACAGCAGCAGCTACCGTCAGGTCACACCTGCACGAGGAAAGGAGGGTGCCTTCTCCTCTTGGCATTGCTCAGCTTTCCCAATCTGAAAGCCCATCACGTTGATAGACACTTGACTAATGAATTATATACAATTTTGGATCTTCCCCTCTAGTCACTTGCAACTAACCCCCATGCTATCTTGTAGAGGAGTGATTTTTTCAGCAATAATGAAACAGAAACACATACACATAACATCGCTTTCTGCACTTCTTGTTTATGTAAAAACAACAACAACAAAACCCCCAAAATCTGCAAAAAATTAAAACCATTTTCCAAAACCTAATTGGGTAATGGCTGTGGCTGCATCTGCTGACATTATGCCACCTATATACCTACCTAGTACACTTTTTAAAGCTATTCTAATTATAGTTTATAAAAATGCACCCTTGGAATAAAAACAGATAACACTGCTTCCTTGGGAAGAAATGAAATCTGTGAAAAAATAAAAACATTTAAGAATATTTCTAACTTTGGGGCTACGCAAGCCAGTTAAGCAAGCAGTAATATCGTCTCATTCTCACTGCTTTTGAACACGGTCAGCCTTCCATGTCAAAAGATGGGGAAAAACGTGCTCAGATAGCTTTCTTAGCATCATCATTATTCAGCAGCAGTGTCATGTTGCTTCTTGCTCATGACCTAATCCAATGGAAGATGACTAATTAAGCGCTTTGCATATCCCATCCCTCTGAAGGGGTAACAGGGAGCATATATGCATGGAAATGAGGAGAGAGATCCTGGAAAAAGACATCCACAGTATCAAGCTTTGTATTGTATTGGCAACCTTCAGTCTCGAAAGACTATGGTATCGCGCTCTGAAAGGTGGTTCTGGCACAGCGTCTAGTGTGGCTGAAAAGGCCAATCCGGGAGTGACAATCCCTTCCACACCGGGAGCAAGTGCAGTCTGTCCCTGGTCTGTCTCCCTGGCTATGGGCCTTCCTTCTTTGCCTCTTAGCCTCAGACTGTTGGCAAAGTGTCTCTTCAAACTGGGAAAGGCCATGCTGCACAGCCTGCCTCCAAGCGGGCCGCTCAGAGGCCAGGGTTTCCCACTTGTTGAGGTCCATCCCTAAGGCCTTCAGATCCCTCTTGCAGATGTCCTTGTATCGCAGCTGTGGTCTACCTGTAGGGCGCTTTCCTTGCACGAGTTCTCCATAGAGGAGAACCTTTGGGATCCGGCCATCATCCATTCTCACGACATGACCAAGCCAACGCAGGCGTCTCTGTTTCAGCAGTGAATACATGCTAGGGATTCCAGCACGTTCCAGGACTGTGTTGTTTGGAACTTTGTCCTGCCAGGTGATGCCGAGGATGCGTCGGAGGCAGCGCATGTGGAAAGCGCTCAGTTTCCTCTCCTGTTGTGAGCGAAGAGTCCATGACTCGCTGCAGTACAGAAGTGTACTCAGGACGCAAGCTCTGTAGACCTGGATCTTGGTATGTTCCGTCAGCTTCTTGTTGGACCAGACTCTCTTTGTGAGTCTGGAAAACGTGGTAGCTGCTTTACCGATGCGCTTGTTTAGCTCGGTATCGAGAGAATGTGTGTCGGAGATCGTTGAGCCAAGGTACACAAAGTCATGGACAACCTCCAGTTCATGCTCAGAGATTGTAATGCAGGGAGGTGAGTCCACATCCTGAACCATGACCTGTGTTTTCTTCAGGCTTAGTATCAAGCTAAGGTTGCGTCTATCGATAGGACTTGCGTATGCCAGTATCAATCATTCATGGAACTCTCAAGGCACAACATCAGGAGCTTAAATTTTAAGAACACAATCACAGTCAAACGCCATCTGCAGGCTTTTCCTGCTCTCCTTTCCACAGCCTGGTTTGAACCTGGCAGAGCTGAGTTCCAGTCGGCTGCCACCAGGGCCAACTTACAGAGTGAGCGACTACATCCTGCAGCTCTGCTACTCCCTTTTCCCTTTGCTAATAAATTTAGCATTAACATGCCTCAGTCAGCTTGTGCCAGCCCCAAGTAACCTCTAAGCAAAACAGACACCGGATATAAATAAATCTCCCCTTATTTATAACACTCCCAGGTTATACAAGAAGTGAGGGAGACAAGCAGCACAGAAGACTGAGAAGGTACAAAAAGACAGCGTGTCATCAGGATTGCAAGGACCCTTCCAACAACATGAATTTGGCCATGAGTAACAAGTAAACTCAAACCAATCCTGGGCCTATCTATTTTGTATTCTGGTAAAAGAACATTAAGTTCCTAACCTTCTCATCTAGACCACAGGCAGGTTCTGTTTTGCCCACCCCCACTTCTGATTGACTGGCTTCTATTGGCTTTCTTATTCTCTGTTTCACTTACTATTGGCCTGTTTTGTTCCATTCTTTGAATCCCACCTTAGAAACAGGAGTAATTCAGTACAGTATATACAGTACAGAACCAAGGCAACGGACCTCCACAGAGTGGCCGATCCTGAACCCCGGATAACAAACTTCGGATACCGGATCTGCGAATATGAGCGTACGCCTGTACTGCTTGCTGTTTTACCTGAGACAGGCAGACTATGGTTTGCCCTTGCCCTCCATACCAGGATTGAAATGGTTTCAGGTTGGAAACCAGGATGGTTTCCAACTGAGGTTTGCAAGGCAAGAACAAGCCATAATTTACTGGGTCAGACAAAATAGCAAACTGTGACCTGTCTCAGACTTGGAAAGGAGAAGCTGAGCAGAAAAGGCATGCATAAGCCTGAGGCTCCTTGAATGACATTTCTCGTTGCACCAAAATATGGTTTGTCATTACTTCTGAACAAGCCAGTCTGTGACCTACAAAACAGAGGATTTCCTTCCAAACAACAAAAGAAACAGTTGTCAAAAATGCATGACTTACTTGTCCCGTGATGCTCCCAGAGCAAGCACTATGGGATCTGCAATCTCAAGCATGGACTGCAGGATGGACGCCACCACAATGAAGAGGATAATACTCAGCAGGAAGGCCCGATGGACAACTTGCAGTTCTATCAAGCCAGTTTGCACAGCCAGGATCAAAAGTGTGACGCCTTCTGTCATCCCTCTTTGTGGTTTAAAAAAAACAAAAAAACAAGAACGGATATTTGAGTACTAATGTTCTTGTTACAGCTTTAGAGTTATATGACTAACATGCAATCACCTTTCTAAAGTTTTCAGTATACCAAAGCTTTCTTTTCCTTTTGGACATGATCACAGCTGGTGGCCTTCCTTTAGTCAACTTCTGTTCATGAGCTCCCAATGGCAAACCCTTAACATTGAGGGTGTTGGTTCTTCTTTATTTTTATTTTATTTTTCACATTTTTATAAAACCCCTTCTTCAAGGAGCTCAGGGCGCTGTACATAGCTCCTTCCCTCCTTTTGTCATCACAAAAACCCTGTGAAGTAGATGAGGCTGAGAAACAGTGACTGGCCCAAGGTCACTCAGGAAGCTTCATGGTTGAGCGGAGATTTGAACCAGGATCTCCCTGTCAAAGTCCAACTCCTAAACCACTACACCATCCTGGTTCTTTGAAACCCGTTCCTGGTTCATCCTGGCTCATTTTGAACATAAGCCCCTTTTCATAAGGTCAACGGGTAGTACTTTGGGCAAGTCACCCATCTCTTAGTGTTCGCTTCTCATCACAGTGATCCAATGTCATATACCTATGAGAATAAAATTATACACAATAAGTAATAAATAACTCTGGGACTGGGGATTGGCTCATCTACATATAATATTCAACTGAAATGTTCCAGGATAACTTCTGATTGTTCTATTGTTGTCTTATTTAAAAATATTTAAAATTTACTCGCTTAAGGGTTGAAACAAAATTTGAGCACTCTCTAGAGATCACATGCACTCGTGTAACAAATTCCTATTTCTACGCCAAACCATTGTTGAGGAAAGGAAATTATTTTAGGCTGTCTCTCCCTGTAACTTAAACAGGCTTTTGGACTGAAACAAAATTACTTTGTTTGGCACACAGGAGAAAAAGGAAAGAAATTATGGTATGAAAAAGCACACAGGTTTGCTGTTTATTACAATGCTAGCACAATGTGACTGGCACTCTATGGAGCTAAGAAACATAAGACTCAACACTGAGGCGCCTACAGTCTAAAACGGGACAAGGAAGAGACATGAGGCAAGGGTTATATGCTGGGATTGCAAGCAAATGCAACTGTTCCATTCCCTGATCTTAACAAAGATGCAACACAGGAAGTAAGGGCAAGAGAAGGGATGTTAGAAGCAAGGTTCAGTGGAAGTAGTCTGCTTGGAGGAGGGCTTTTAAAAGGTGAGAGGTAAGAGAGGCAGGTGAAGAAAACAGGGAAGCAAAAGGAACACTGGCAGAAAAATGAGAAGAGACAGAAGAACTGCAACCAGCAAAGATTAAACTTAGAAAAATCGCAAATTAAGGAACAAACCATGACATTCTAAGATATGGAAGACTAAGGAATAAGCAGAGGTATTTGGGAAACTAGAATGTCACCCGGTGAAGGAGTTAAACAGCATGCCCCTAGAGTGAATCATTAATTAGTTTAACAATGACATATTATTTTGTCAAATTCCAAGATGTGCTACATTTGGACGAACAGGGCAACTGCAGGGATGTTTTTAAAAGACATGGCCAGGCTGAGTTCAATATCTTCTTCGGCCTGATCAACTTGACTTAGCATGGCTCTGGCGGGCCCTTACCTGTTCATAGCTGGGTCGTTCATGAACGCTCGGTAGCCTTGCAGGTAAAACTTGCAGAGGGTTAGAACTCCAAGTGCCACAAAGGAGACTGTAAACACCAAACCCAGAAGAGAATAGGGAGTGCTGCAGCACTCTGCAATACTAGAAAGAGAAAACACACTGCGAACTTAGGACATCGTTCAGTCAGTTTTGAAATCTCAACAAGGGCAAAACCTAACCTGCTCCACCAATATTCTTCTGTTGAAATATCAATATGAATTTGTCCTCTACAAATACCAATTCAGTCCAATCCTAAATACATGTACATTTACAAAGAGTTTGAAACCTGCACAAATAGGAAGCAGCTGGAGATAAAGCTGGACTCTGTCAGTGTGCACTACAAGGTAGTACCATTTGGGGGTGCCAATCTGCTTGTGTTTCATGAAAAATCCTTGCTCAGGGACAACATTTGAATATTTTCAGTATGTTCATTGACAATTCCATCTTGGTAAGTCTGTACAGATGCAAAGTTAAGCAGATGGAGTTATCAGATGGTCAAATATTAGACACAAGAAACTAAAAGGGGTAAATGGGGTAAGAGGTGGGGCACCAAGCAGAAAAGGTATATGTACTATGCTTCTGCTTCTAGTTCACAGGGTGTACTCTGTACACCACTGCAGATGTGCATGAACCTAAGGATGGGTGTGTGCAAGCCACAAGAAAGGAAACTGTCATGCTGTGGTGCAGGCTTCAGGCTCCTTTTGATGTGTAAACATGCAATCCCATTTGCTGGTTTACGTTTACTCGGTTTACATTTAGTGAGCTGACTCTACCAGTCTGCTCATTCTCCTGTACTCCATCTTAAATCACCCCCCTCTTTTGTGTTGCTTAACATCCAGCTTGAGAAAGAATTCTTCAGAAATAGGAAGCTTGCGGAAGATTTTGTGTCTTTTTGATTGGTCCTATCAAAGATATTATGAGATTGTGGCTTCTGGACATTTTCTAAGGGACCAACAGGGCTACCTATTTTTATTTTCTACATGTCATTATGGGTGCAAGTAAGCCCAATATGGCACATGGAGGAAACTCAGCAGTCTACGCCAGTCCAAAGTCAAATTTGTTCTTCAATATTTTGTTGCTGTGCCGGACAGCAGAACTCTGTAATCTACTGCACTCCAAGTTTTTAGGGTAGTCCTCCAAAAAGCACTGCTTTTAAAACTTTCTAATCATAAAGGTTTGTTTTCTACCACCCTGGGCATAGTAAGTTTTAGAGAAAGGTCTCAGAGTGCACAAGATCATAATAGACATCGAGCGACCACAATGCTGGAAAGAGCTGACATAGGGCAACATCATGCAATTGACCCTTCCACTGGGAGAGTTTGGATGCATGAGCCAAAGGTTCTTCCGGCACGAGGCCATTGCCCTCTTGGTAATGTTGGCTACTGCGTTGCCATGTGGAGCCTGCAAAAAAATTTAACTGCAGAAAAAAAGCTTAAGGAAACAAGAACCCCCAAATTAGATGTATAGAGTAGACAAAAATCAATCTCATGACTCCTTTTCCTTGAAGAAGGCAGCTACTTTTGTTTGTCATGCTGTGACAGTAAATAGCTGTCTTATCAGACACTAGAATGAGACAAAGGGCTGGTTTACATGCTTCGCCCATATACACACAAGCAGTTTGTAATACAAACAACTGGACATGCGTGTACATAGACACACGCATACATACCCAATTTCCAAAACTCTTCCATCCTAAAGAAGTTTTTATATTTAACTGGGCATGAGGTGAGATCCATCACAGCATTTGCAGGAGGACACATGTGTGATCCAGGCCATAACTGCCTTCCCTCTCCTCATTTGTAGGAGGCAGTAAAGACCAACTCCAAACCAGCAACTGCCAGTTAATTACCTTGTTAAGAAGAGAAAGAGAAGCCTCTCCCTAGAGGCGGGCTGATCCCGTGTGCTGAAGTAAGAGTAGATTTGAAGAGCAAACAATACAAGCCAGAAGACCATGAAGAGAACAGGGACCACCAGCTGGTTCCACAGGGACATTCCTAAGGCTAGGAGGCCATAAACTTCAACCACCTGCACAAGCGAGAAAGAGAAGATTTTTTTTTTTTTGCAAAATGTGAATATCAGTAGTGCATTTTTAATTCAAAAGTATAAGTAGAGACAAATTTAGTTTTAATCTTTTAGAACATTAAAAAATAAATAAATCCACCAGCTACTTTAGTTACTTTCATGTTCATGTAACAGTTCTAGCAGTTAAAGAAAATAGTTGTTGTCATAAATCTGAGTCACCACTTCCTCCTGGTTTTGCTGCTACTTCTGCAATTAACAGTTCAGGGTGCAGATACAGGGATCTGTGGCTGGCAGTCATTCTGATAATTAAGACACAGAATTATGACTTGGCATGTATTGACATCTAAATAATAATAATAATAAGGGGCTCTTGCGTTGCTGGAGCAGAGGGCCTGTTACTTTGGCAGCTGTGTACAAGGGAGGCTCCTGACACCTTTGAACTCTGCAATGCTTTCTGAGAAGGATTAGTTGTGACAGAGTACAGTGCAGTATGAGGAAGGAAAGCAGACAAGTTCAAAATGTTATCCAAAATGACAACATGAAATTAAGGCAAATTGTATCACACAGTGCCTCAGTGACCTGCAGTTCAACCATGGCTAAAGAAATGCTGGGAGCATGATGGTCTGTTTGGCTTTTTGATGGGGAATTGCTGCTCCAGAGCTCATACTTCACATCCAAGAGAGGTGTAAAAGTATTCAACTGAAAAGGGTTTTTTAAACAAGGTTCCCAAATGGTTGCAGGGCAAAGCTTGAACAAACATAGCAGCAGATGCCTTCAGAACCACTTTCTTTGCAATACCGGAAGTACCAGAATGTACATCTTTCCAAGGTCTTTGCACTTCTTTAATCTTTGCACTTTTCAGCACAACCATGAGCAACAAACATGAGGAATTCAAGCCTGGTGAAGCTGATGGCTTTGGCAGTTTCAACAGACTGTAAGGCACTCACAAATTCCTTAGGGATACTGGGAAACACTAGCAGCCAAATCCTATCTAAATCTTCATGTGACAATGCAGTGGTACCAGTGCGGCCACTGCTGTATCCCATGGGGGATTTCTGGTTACTGTAGGTCTTTTTAGGGTAAGGGGACATTTGCAGCTGCTATGGGGCAAGTTGAACCTGCTATATCTGTGGTGCAAGCCCACGTTGATCTTTGAAGGTGGATCAGGCCCAAGAAGGGGGCTGGGATTCGGCTTTGTAACTGCCGTGAAGTAGCCTCCGCCAGCACAACACTACTTACACAGGTGACCACGAGGGATAGGATTAGACTGTAGGAGAGCATCTGCTATAGGAAACATCCCAGAGACTGCAGGTCCATTACCCTAAGATTCCAGTTTGCACTGGGTGCAGGAATGGGGGGAGGGGTGCAAAGGCACACAGCTACTTTTACCTAATTACCCATTCCCAAAATGCACTTTCAGCACTGTTCTGGACACATGGTGAAAAGCAGGGTATGTTTTAATTCCTGTTTCTGTACATTTCATCTTTTAACCTGGCATAAAAATCTATAGATAGCAATGTCACCTCCAACCCTAGAAGGAACTGTACAATCCCAACATTGATTTACACTGAATTAATTTGAACTGAGCCAAGACAACCACAGGAGTTGTCTGTGGAGCTGTTGTCTGTGTCCTCCACAGCTGGAGGAATACAAAGTAATCAAATCACTGTAGAGCCCATTTTGGGCAAGATGAGACCAGCGTTGGCCTAGAATACTTATGGTAATGAGCCTTGCCTTCACTGGAGTGTTCGGATTTTATTTTTTAACCAAAACCCTCATCTCATTTTGGCCAATACATATTTTCTTATTTCAGAAGAAATAAAATGCTGATTACAACATTAGTAAAATTGCTGTTCCCTACCCCTAAATTAGACTAGATTAGAATCTTAGCACCAAATCAAATCGGACCTGTAATTATGTTCTGATTGCAGGCAGTTTGTTTGAGATGCAATTCAGGGCAAAGCATTAACTTACTGGCAATTATGTTTCCCTTCAAACACCATTCCCTCTTTCTGGCCTACATTACACACTGCTATTCTTAACCACAGTTTGTTTTCTATTAGTATCTTGATTACCCAAACAGCAGGCTGTAAATATCTTCTAAATTGTTTGGATATCTTTAAGAAGTTAATGCCATGATTTACATATGAAATTAGTCAAATAGTGCTGGGAATCCTGATCCTCAAGGACAATGCTATTGAAAATTTGTCTTCAAAGCTGAGGATGCAGTCCCCAGCAGGAATTTAAGATGTCATACAGCAACGGCATTAGAAAGGCAAGTTACTGTTACTGCCTTTAAATTAATTAGAACAACTGCAGTCTACCCTATTAATAGTGGCATGCGGGGTGGGGTCACTGGAGGTGCGGGGGAGGGTGCAGAGCGCACCGAGTAACACCATTGGGTGTGCAAATTTGTGACACCAAAAGCTCTGGAGTCCAGGTCTAATCATTCAGTAGACGTGGCTGCCCCACTGGACTTCTCTTCCATGAGCCCAGGTCTACCAAACTCCAGAGCCAAGGTCTATCAGGCTTCCCAAGATGGAGGTCAGGTCTAACCACCCAGTAGACCTGGCCTCTGACTTTTACTGTCCTCAAGGTCAGATCTACCTGAAGGAAGGGCGAGAGATGGCCAGCTGGGCAGATTGGGTGTACCCAAAGCTATGGTCCATGGGGGTGACACCATAAGTGTGAGACCCAAGGTGAGACCCTAGTGACACCACTGCATTGTTACCATACAATAATAATGTGCATCCAATGTGATCTTCTGGATAGGCCTTGCTGCAGTTTCCTTTATTCAAGGGATGTGCTGTATCTGTACCCCCAGTAGAAATGTGCCTTTTTTGTGGTTGTTCAGAGTCTCTAGAATTCCCTTCCTAAGGAGCTCTGCTCGTGTTTTTCTTTCCTTGAGTTTCAGAGGGAAATCCTAACATTTTCATTCTGTCAGGCATGCGGAACCAGTTAGAGTTTTATCATCTACGCTCCTGCTACCATAAAGTTTTCAAAATATTTTTTACTGTTTTCAAATTGCTTATGGTTTTGACTTTTAATTATGTGTTTTTGCTGAGAAGTGCCTTAAAGGAAATACACTTTTGAGCAAGGTAAGTGTACTCTTTGCTATAAATAAATGTGGAACAAATCAATGGAGGGCTTGCAGGGTATTAGGGTGCTATACTGTGGCTTCTCTGCACCTGTCTTTTGCTGTGGAAAAGAAGGCCCAAGTTATGTGCTCAAAACATCTGAAACTTTTTACACATTCCAGAATAATGAGGAGAGAAAGAATAGCAGAGAAACAGACAGAAATTTTGGAGTGCTCTAAAGAGCCGTCCCGTAGGAGGTTGGTTTACAAAATTTAGGGTACAGTAGGAATAGAGCAGACTTTTGCTTATCCTGCAGCCACTGTAAATTCCAAGTTGCAGTAGTTGCCAGGAAGAATGGCCAACATGGGTTGGCTCCACACAGCAGCTCACACATGGGAGCAGTGAGGCTGTAATGGGAGTGGAACAGGAGCAGAGGAAAGGACAAGGGGTGCAGGGAGAGAATACAGCTTTCAAGAAAGAGAAAAGTCTACATGAATGTATGTGCATATGGGTGGGTGTACACACACGATTAATCTCACTGGATGTAAATGCCATGCCTACATACAAGGGAAGAGTAGTTCCTGCTTTTAGTGAGCTGCTGGACAGCCTACCAGTCCAAGTCCGGCTGCTTCTTACAGACTCTGCCTTTCCTACCCTCCCTGCCATATAAGAGGTATCACATACACTTCCAGAGTTGGAAACGCCTGCCTAAAGCTACACACATTAATTCTACTAAACCACTAACATTAAATCACCTCCTCTGTGTGTGCATGTGCGTGCACATCCAGAACACTTTAGGTGCATTATCTGAAGAACCTCATAAAGGCAGGCTAGCCTGATCTTCCCTATATCGAGGCTGAGAAGGTGGCTTGCCAAAAGGCAAGTTTCTGGCCATGTGAGATTTGAAATGCAAACTTTCCAGCTCACAGTTCAGATGCTTCCCCAATATGTACACTCAATCTCCAGAAACAAACCAGATGCTCATCTCAGGCCTTGCCTTCCCACAGCTTGCCTCAGGTTCAGAGAACACTGAAGTTTTTCCCATTAGTGGAACTCTGATCACGTGAACTCCGTTTGCCCGTTGGAGCTCACTGCTACAGGGGGGAGGCTCACAGAGGGGGCTGTGAACCTCTAGGATCTTCTGAAAGGATTCACAACCACCCAGATGACCTTGGGTCTCTGCAACACTGTGATTGGTACAGTGCCATTGGGGCATCCATTCCTGGGTCACTCCCCTTAAGAGGGAACAGCCCACTACCGGTTCTCCTGGTGGGTCACAACCCGCCGGTTTGGGAACCGCTGCTCTAGAGCAGGGGTGTCCGGAGTTTTTGGCAGGAGGGCCACATCATCTCTCTTGTGTCGGGGGCTGGGGAAAAAAGAATTAATTTACATTTAAAATTTGAATAAATTTACATAAGTTTACATAAATGAATATATTAAAGATGACCTTATATGAATGAATGAAGGTCTTGCAATAGCTCAAGGTCTATAAAAGACCTAGCACAAAGCAAGGCTGGCCTTTCCTTTGCTGCCCCTAATGCATCACAGGCGTGAAATAGCAAGCAGTGGAGGGAGCCCTCATCCCACAGCTCACGCGAGAGGTCAAACAGGCGCCCTCACACTGAGAGCAGTTGCGTTGGGCCAGTTCGGGCTCCAACAAGTCTCCAGAGGGCCAGAGGCTTATTGGAGACTGGGGGCTCCCTGAGGGCCGCACTGAGAAGCCTCAAGGGCTGCATGTAGCCACAGAGCCGGGGTTTGGGTACCCCTGCTCTAGAATGACCAGAGAGAGAGAGAAAGTTCCTACTCTGTCCACTCCAAGGGCCCCACCCCTTGGACTGCCCATCTAAGCCAAATGATGTGGGAAGATGTAGAGCCACCATGCTGAGTTTCAGGATTTCAGCTACAAGGCCAAGTGAGCAACAGTTTGCCGTTTTCTCCTACTCATTGCCCCTCCCTTCAAAAGGTCCAAAAGATCCCCCTTTTGGAGTGAGGCAGTGAGCTGGACTTCTCATTATTTAGACATCTGGGGTGGGTCATATTTTACAAAGCAAGGCT
Source organism: Tiliqua scincoides (assembly GCF_035046505.1). Lineage (NCBI taxonomy): Eukaryota > Metazoa > Chordata > Lepidosauria > Squamata > Scincidae > Tiliqua > Tiliqua scincoides. Next base: position 199,195,044 of record NC_089822.1, read on the forward strand.
GCCTCCTGAACAGCCTTGATGTCTCATCCCCCCCACTGTGAATGTTGATGTGCCAAAACGGTACAGCAAGTTTGCTATTAAAAAAAGAACAGATCATCTTGTTAATTAACAAGCTGATGGTTATTTATGTCTTCAATGGTACAGCTGCATGTGAGATTGCAGTAGTGTAATTAGCAATTTCAATGGTTCCTTAACTTCACAATTTAGGATATATAGCTTTCTTGGGTCCAGAGGACTCATCCTACTCCCTCCCCCTTCCCAGGAAAATAAATCCTTAGAACAGCATGCACATTTCTCATTTAATATGTTGGAATTGCCAAAATGTGGCACTATTTTTATATAGTAGTTTTTAGAGTGGAAAGCAACCCAGGTGATAGGACGTGTGTGCCAAGAGGTCTCCACTAGCTCACTGAATCAGGAAAAAGCCAATTCCAGGAAAAACTGGATTCCACAGCATTTCTCTCATCACTCAACAATAGCATCTTCCAGCATACATGGCTAAAGTACTGTACTGGATGTTATTCCAGTTAACTTAGTAATAATCAAGCCTTAGGAGTTTTAGCTGGCTTCTACTGGTACTTCAAGTACTTCAACAGTACAAGAGAAGTTTCCCATCAACTCAGTGAACACAGTGCTTTTGGATCAAGCAAGTTCATGCATTCAGGAGCAAAAAACAGTGCTGAATGACTGATATGAAATCAATTTATGTACATCAATGCATATGCTGGCCCTTTAGAAATCAAGGTAATTCACACTTTACAGTTACTACAGCACAGCACATTTTTCAATGCCTAATTAGAATCACAGGATATCCATAACTTCTGATTTCATATTCTGAAGGGCCTAAGGCTGCCGGAGGAGCAACCAGAAGAACATTTCATTTTCAAGGTGAGTGAGGTTGTAAGGGAAGGAATGTGTGGCTGACACTTTTGAAAGGAGGCTGTGTACTATTTCTTGCTCTATCTTACTTGGTTGTGTTAACTGATTTAAAGGCAATCACCAAGTTCTCCTGGTTGTTGATCTGGCAAAATGAAGGAAGGTAAAATGTTGTTTTAAACACTGCTCTAAAGCATTGTTCATTGATCAGGTCAAAACAATATGACTCCCTACACTTCTTTTTAAGTTACATACATCAGAAAATACTATTGGGCTTTTCCCTTTGTCATTCATATATCTATTACATGTAACATGTGACTTATAACCAGAATCTGAACTCCAGGGACCACAACTTGTTCTTACCACACGTGGATATATAAAAGTATGCCAAGACTATCTGGGGGAAAAAAGTTACCTTTTGCAACATCTCTCTTACCTGGACAAGTTCTCTATATGCAGATTTGGCAAGGTTATACGGTACCAGAAGATTAGATGCCAAAAAATAGAGAACTTCCAAGCCAGTGAAAATCATAGCAAATTTGTTGATGATCACAATTGTTTCCAGAGGGACCAGGCAAAGCCGAGCCAGCAGAGGGAGCATGTGAGCAGAAAAGAGCCAAATCTGTTTGGTTTTCATGACGCAAGAGCAAAGTGTGCACACCACAAGCTGACCTGAAAAAGACACACAACATTTAATACCAACAAACATTGCTTCACTTTAAGGAAAAAAACTGCACTTTAATATAGCCATTCTGCTTAATGAAAACACAGCGAATGGCCCAGAACACAACCTGATGAAGCTCACCCTACATAGATTTTTATTGTATTTACATATGAGTCCCACGAAAATATAATTGTTTATTCACAATATACAGCAACCTGTGGACAGAAACACATGTGTGCAATTCTGTCTTGTGGCATACGTACGTACTCTACATGCACATACAAAATGCAGTTCTATGTATTCTCAGAAAAAAACTCCTTTTGATTTCAGTGGAAATTGCTTCTATGTACAGAAGTATGTACAGAATTTAATATGGCCTAAGTTCAATTAGGACAACAGCCAGGTTACAGAGCTACTCCAATGGGAAATCCAATTCATTTGGGGGATAATGATGTACTCCAGACATTTCTGCTCACAGGAAGGATGTGATTAATGATTATTTACTTTCCTTTGGGGACAGCATGCACCAGGAGGCCAGTGACAATGTCCTAAAAGCTACAAATGTTTACATGAAGTAAGCGCTCTTGGGGTTGGAAGTCAGCACTAAAAAGGGGGGCGAGAGAGAGAGAGAGAGAGAGAGAGAGAGAGAGAGAGAGAGAGAGAGAGATGTGTGTGTGTGTTTCATTTTAGTGGATACCTGCTTCAGGAATGAAATGTGCACCTACTATAAAAGGTAATATATGAAGCAAGGTCCACTAAGCACAGTGACTTAGCTCCAAGTAAGCATGCTTAAGAGTGATGAAGTGCCTCTAAGATATGAGAACCAAGTTAATATGCCCAATATGCCTCTTCCATGCAGCCCATAAGTTAATATTTAGAAACTTTTGATAAAGCTTGATAATGAAGCTTCATAACTGGAAAGGTTCCCTGTAGAGGAAAGTTGAGAAATGTGATTGTGGAATGAATGCCCAAAAGGCCCAGAATCCAGGTAATAAAACTATGAGTAAGATCTCAACTTGTGATATTTGAACTGTTGGGAGTTGCCTCTTGATCACTAAGTCGTTCTGAGAAGTGGCAGCTAGGAGATACCTTAGTGTCTTCCTGATGGAGTGTGGGCATGAGGAAGCCCTACAGACAACACTCCAATCACACACACACAGTTATTTTGAACTAATTAGCAAACAGGGGACTATGATACACCACTAGAGTAGACTCTACTGGAAGAGTGACATCATGTGAACGCTGTGACTTGTACTATAATACATGCAACACAGTACAAGAAATCACCTTTATGACTCAACCAGTGTTAAGTGCTCCAAGGCTAAAGCTCAAAACCATATAAAAATAAATGTCCTTACCCTTGGTATCTGGGAGTGATCTGTTCCCAGCCACCTCCCCTCCCATGGATATCGACTTCCGTGGATAATCGAAGCTATGGGGCCTGAAAAACTGCAAGTCACTGTCAGAAGACTCTGGCAGGCTTTCTGAGGTACGTGTGTGACCCCCCACACACCTAAGAACACCTCTTGGACATGACTGGAAGGCACTTCCGGTCATGCCTGGGAGGTCATATGAGGCCCTCCAGCATGGATCGGCACCCATGCTGGGTTAAATCCGTGGGTGCCAAAACTGTGGATAAGGAGAGTCTACTGTACTATAGTTTTCCACTATGTCTGAACCCACCCAAAGAGGAAGCAGCACTGACTTGGGCTAGGAAAGTTGTCTTTTAAATGTGCCATGCATAATTGCATCTGCAAGAAAGACATATTTAAAAAGGAAAGCCTTCACGTTGCTGAAGCTGTCACCTCCACCCAGAAAACCACCCTGACCATCACTTATCTGCATAAACAGACTCACTTCAATACTGAAAAGCCAATATTTGTAAATTGGAATTGAACTCTTGAAAAACAAACAAACCACTGGCCGAACTCATTTAAAACGAGCCAGATGGCAACACTATTTGCCTCTGTGTTAAAAGTGCTTTGGAATTATTTGTTGAAATGTCAAAGAGGATAACTAAGGCTAAAATCCTATACACACTTCACTGGGAATAAATCCAATCAAACACAATGCGACTTGCTTCTAAGTAGACATGCACAGGATTGTGCTGTAAGTTTCTAAGTGACATCTGGATGAACTGGGGAAAAAGAAATGCAACCCCTGTTCATGTTAAATGCTTCACATTTCAGAATGTAAACTGGAGTTTATGACTAGTTTTGCAGGAAGCAGCAGAAGCCTCATGTATTTAGAGGCCAGTTCTCCACAGACCCTTTTGAAAAAATTCAGTGGACATCTTTCTTTGTCTCTCAAATCTAGGTTTTCTTCTACTGTGCTCAAAAAACGTGTAGCAACACAATGCAGCTGCCTTAAAGCATTACACAATAAACTTTTTAAGGACAGCAAATCCTGCTATGTCAGAGTCAGCGTCACCAGTGACAAGAGGACACCAGGTTCCCTATGCTAGCTCCTCCCATGCAAGCTGACTGTGCAGATTTCCCTCCCTGGAACATGGTACTGTGGCATCCAGTGGTGCTTATATATACTGTCAGCATAGCAAAAAACTAGTCCTCCAATTTCAGCCAGAGGAAGAAAAAAAAGAGCACAAATCTCCTCATTTCCAAGAGTTAATAAGGCTTGGCTGAATGTTCAAGAAAATTTATCTTATTGCTCCAGCTAAACGCATAGGGAATTAGGGCACCTGCTTTGCATGCAGACGGCCCCAAGTTCAAACCCCAACCTCTCCATATTGGGATGGGAAAGACCCCTGTATGGAACCCTGGAGAGCTGCTGCCAGTCAGTGCAGACAATATTGAATTAGATCGACCAATATTGAATTAGACTGATTAAGCTGACTCAGTATAAAGCCACTTCAGTATAAAGTTCAGTTTCTGAAACAAACCGCTTTGATTATGTCCAGCTGCTCAGTATCCACTCATAACAGACCAGAATACAGAACATGTTCCACATAACACAGATGAAAAAACGGAGCATAAGAATTAATAATCCAAGAGCGGAAGATTTGAGGAAGCCTGAATTAGAACAGCACGTCCTGCCTGTGCCTTCTCCAGTTGCTCAACTTTGTATATTTTCTCCCTATAATCTTCCAATTTGAGGTATAGGTGGAGCCTATTTATCTACCTATTTATTCCGTTCTGTGACTCGGCATGATTAACAAAAAACACGTTGAGCTAAATTCCATAGAGTTACGCAAATACAATGAAGCCTGACACTTACAGATGGAAGGAAACTAAGGCAGCTGTTATCAATCCCCTCCCCTCCGCTCTGCACTCAGCCCTCCCATTGCCAGCTGCCCGGCTTCTTTCACATGGGATGCTGATCTTTTAAGTGTCCAGCCCTATGCGTTTCTACTCAGAAGTAATCCTCATTGTAGTCAATGGGGCTTACTCTCAGGAAAGTGTGGAGAGGATTGTAGGCTAAATCTCATGCTTTGCTTGGTGGGAAGGCTTGCTTTTGTTGGTGATTGCCTGCACCATGGGAGGGGGGTTGCTTGTGTCGGTGATTGCCTGCACCATCTCAATGGGGGGGGGGGAATTTGGCAAACATTCCCTGGGTTTTTAAAAGCGATCCCCTCTCCTCCCCCTTTGTACCCAGCTGCCTGGATTCTTTCACAGTTGGGATGCTGATCTTTTAAGAGTCCATTCCTATGCATTTCTACTCAGAAGTAAGCCCCATTCCAGTCAATGGGGCTTACTCTCAGGAAAGTGTGGAGAGGATTGTAGGCTATATCTCATGCTTTGCTTGGTGGGAAGGCTTGCTTGTGTCGGTGATTGCCTGCACTATCTCAATGGGGGGGGGGGATTTGGCAAACACTCCCTGGGTTTTTCAAAGCAATTCCCTCTGTTGCTACCACACCTGCCCGTGTGTGTGTGTGTGTGTGTGTGTGTGTGTGAGAGAGAGAGAGAGAGAGAGAGAGAGAGAGAGAGAGAGAGAGAGCACGCGCTACAGAGATTTTCGGCCCCCCCTTCCCCTCTCTGCTGGCTCAGGGGCTCCAGGAGTGTTACTTTTCCTCTGCAAGGGGAACCTCTTCCAGGGCTCCAGCACTATTTCCCTGCCTGGGTGAGGCAGAGCCTTTCTCATAAACAACAGTAATAGAGGCCCAGCAGAGGTGTATACCACAAAGAAAGAAGGGTTCCACTAAATCCAGGAGGGTGCCCGCATGGCTAACCAGCCAAGTTAGAGAGGCTGTGAAGGGCAAGGAAGCTTCCTTCCGTAAATGGAAGTCTTGCCCTAATGAGGAGAGTAAAAAGGACCATAAACTGTGGCAAAAGAAATGTAAGAAGGTGATACGGGAGGCCAAGCGAGACTATGAGGAACGCATGGCCAGCAACATTAAGGGGAATAATAAAAGCTTCTTCAAATATGTTAGAAGCAGGAAAACCGCCAGAGAAGCGGTTGGCCCTCTGGATGGTGAGGGAGGGAAAGGGGAGATAAAAGGAGACTTAGAGATGGCAGAGAAATTAAATGAGTTCTTTGCATCTGTCTTCACGGCAGAAGACCTCGGGCAGATACCGCTGCCTGAACGGCCCCTCCTGACCGAGGAGTTAAGTCAGATAGAGGTTAAAAGAGAAGATGTTTCAGACCTCATTGATAAATTAAAGATCAATAAGTCACTGGACCCTGATGGCATCCACCCAAGAGTTATTAAGGAATTGAAGAATGAAGTTGCAGATCTCTTGACTAAGGTATGCAACTTGTCCCTCAAAATGGCCACGGTGCCAGAAGACTGGAGGATAGCAAATGTCACGCCTATTTTTAAAAAGGGAAAGAGGGGGGACCCGGGAAACTATAGGCCGGTCAGCCTAACATCCATACCGGGTAAGATGGTGGAATGCCTCATCAAAGATAGGATCTCAAAACACATAGACGAACAGGTCTTGCTGAGGGAGAGTCAGCATGGCTTCTGTAAGGGTAAGTCTTGCCTCACAAACCTTATAGAATTCTTTGAAAAGGTCAACAGACATGTGGATGTGGGAGTACCCGTGGACATTATATATCTGGTCTTTCAGAAGGCGTTTGACACGGTCCCTCACCAAAGGCTACTGAAAAAACTCCACAGTCAGGGAATTAGAGGATAGGTCCTCTCGTGGATTGAGAAATGGTTGGAGGCCAGGAAGCAGAGAGTGGGTGTCAATGGGCAATTTTCACAATGGAGAGAGGTGAAAAGCGGTGTGCCCCAAGGATCTGTCCTGGGACTGGTGCTTTTCAACCTCTTCATAAATGACCTGGAGACAGGGTTGAGCAGTGAAGTGGCTAAGTTTGCAGACGACACCAAACTTTTCCGAGTGGTGAAGACCAGAAGTGATTGTGAGGAGCTCCAGAAGGATCTCTCCAGACTGGCAGAATGGGCAGCAAAATGGCAGATGCGCTTCAAAGTCAGTAAGTGTAAAGTCATGCACATTGGGGCAAAAAATCAAAACTTTAGATATAGGCTGATGGGTTCTGAGCTGTCTGTGACAGATCAGGAGAGAGATCTTGGGGTGGTGGTGGACAGGTCGATGAAAGTATCGACCCAATGTGTGGCGGCAGTGAAGAAGGCCAATTCTATGCTTGGGATCATTAGGAAGGGTATTGAGAACAAAATGGCTAGTATTATAATGCCGTTGTACAAATCTATGGTAAGGCCACACCTGGAGTATTGTGTCCAGTTCTGATCGCCGCATCTCAAAAAAGACATAGTGGAAATGGAAAAGGTGCAAAAGAGAGCGACTAAGATGATTACGGGGCTGGGGTACTTTCCTTATGAGGAAAGGCTACGGCGTTTGGGCCTCTTCAGCCTAGAAAAGAGACGCCTGAGGGGGGACATGATTGAGACATACAAAATTATGCAGGGGATGGACAGAGTGGATAGGGAGATGCTCTTTACACTCTCACATAATACCAGAACCAGGGGACATTGAGTGTTGGGAGGGTTAGGACAGACAAAAGAAAATATTTCTTTACTCAGCGTGTGGTCGGTCTGTGGAACTCCTTTCCACAGGATGTGGTGCTGGCGTCTAGCCTAGATGCCTTTAAAAGGGGATTGGACAAGTTTCTGGAGGAAAAATCCATTACGGGGTACAAGCCATGATGTGTATGCGCAACCTCCTGATTTTAGAAATGGGTTATGTCAGAATGCCAGATGCAAGGGAGGGCACCAGGATGAGGTCTCTTGTTATCTGGTGTGCTCCCTGGTGCATTTGGTGGGCCGCTGTGAGATACAGGAAGCTGGACTAGATGGGCCTATGGCCTGATTCAGTGGGGCTGTTCTTATGTCCTTTTTGCAGTGGTTTGGGCTGCCTGGAAATGGAACAAGATGCCAGTGCAGGGCAAAGGAGGCAAAGGTGTGTGTGACTTTTGGTCCCGTCTGCCCCCCCCCCCACGTTGAGACAAATCCGCAGATAAAAAAATCCGTGAATAAAGAGGCTGCACCTGTATAAGGAGGGAGTTTAAATGAAAACAAAAACAAAAATCTGAGCTGTGAGCTCTGCTCCACCAAATTCTGAACTCCGTGTTGAGTCAGGAGGGGAACGAAAGTCCCGTTCCCCCGATGAGACCTCCAGTAGCAGTACAACTGGATACAGCGGTAGCCACTGGCCTATTAATGTCATACATTACAGAAACCAAAGGAAATCCTATTGTGAAAGACCAGATATTCCTTTCTACAAACACTGAAAGAATAGTAGTTTTATTTATCCATAAACTTCTAACCGGCCTTTCAGCCCTCACAAGGGTCCCCAAGCCAGTCTATAACCATTTAAGACTACAACAAATACAGCACATATAAATAAAAACAGTAGTAAAAAAGTCAACTTAGAGCGAAACTTGCAAATCTCTCTCTCTCTCTCTCTCTCTCTCTCTCACACACACACACACACACACACAAGCCAAAGAAGCAAAAACAAGCACAACATATGCCTCAACAGAATGGGGAGAAAGTCACCTTCCCAAACTAAATACCCGGTGAAGAAAAAAGTTTCACCAAGTGGCAGATAACTGACCAGGTGGGCCTCATAGGGCAGGGAGCTCCTTAGCATGTGCACCACAGCTTTAAAGTCCTGTTTTGGCCTCAGCAACCAGATTTCCAATGGCAAGGCCATGTGAAGCAAGCAAGCACTTTCTGTTAAGGTTTAAAGATAGCCAGGAACAACATACTCACCCATAAATATAGAAAAGGCCATCTCAAAAACTTAAAAAACTCCTATACAGTATGGACAGATCCCCCTGGAAGCTGGAGGTCTCAAAATATACAATGTGTTGGTAAACTTTCAACAAAGTCGAACTATAGATTCTGATTCTTAGAAGTGGTACCTATGAGCAAAACAAGAAATGGTGGCAGTGCTCCAGAATCCTGCCCAAAGGCGGAGAGATCTTTAGAAGTGCACTTGAAATCTTACTGCCTTCTGTACTTAACCAATTGGAACAATGAAATTTTGCGAAAACACCCCCCCCCCCAACATTTCCATGCTAATCATTGATCACTAACTAATGTCTGGGGTTTCTTTGGCCAATCTCTTCATTCCCCCAGAGCAACTGTCCTGCCCTATTTTTAAATGGTTTAAGTTTTGTTCACATTTCATTTTTTAATGAGACTTGTGGATGGCATAGCTTCAAAAACTAGGCATTTAATTTAACACTCCAAGAGCTACAAGGCACGCATCTTAGAAAGTTACCTACTTAGACTGGGTTGCTTGGAGCACTAATCTGCACTCCCCAGCAAGATTTGTCAAATTGTGTCATGAATGCTAAAAGAATAACTTTACGCAAATCACATTCTGTGTTCTTGCCATCTACCACTAAGGCTGCAATCCTACGCACTTCCCTGGGAGTAAGCCCAAGGGACCATAGCGGAACCTACTTCTGAGTAAACATGCATAGGCTTGCAGCCCAAGTTTGTGTCCTGCCCTCATGGAGGCAAATGAAACTATGAAGTCTTTGAAACAAAAGGAGAACTGGGCCAGAGCCAAAAACCATCAATGGACGAGACCTTGTGCCCAGCATAACTTCCTATTCGTCTTTACAACTCTGCTCCTACAGTCACTCCCTACCATGCAGCTTTGACTTTTCAGTTCGACCTTTGCTAAAATACTCAGTCCTGTTAAAATTTTTATTTGTACACTGAAAATAAGATTGCACAAGTTTCCACTTTTGTTTCTCAGTGCACCATTTGGATCTTCTCGATAATCTGTATTTGGGGAAGGGGCACAAAATCCATCAACACCACGAATCTGATTACACTGCAAACCTTTTTCAATCTAAGCTATGCATTTGTGTCCTGGACCTAGGGTAGTTGGATCAATGTTCTCTTAAGCTTTGTACTGCTGCTAACAAAATTAACACTCATTAAAAGCGGCTGTACTTGTTGGAACAGTTGACTCTTCACGTCTCACGTACTCAAGTGTAGTTATTACTATTAGTATAAAAACTGCATGCAGTGCTTACTGCTGAGGCAAGGCTTCTAAGCCACTGGTCTTCATACAGTTAAATCTCTCACCAGATAACCTCAGTCTCAGTAATGGTACAATCCTAATTTCGGTGCGCACCAGCAGAGCAGCTGTTCCATTGGCACGCGCAGTTGCAAATGTAATGCAAAGCAAATGCAATCTGAAGCATGCCACAGCGCAGTCACCAGGCCAGCTGGTAGGAAGGCTAAAGCCTTCCTCCATGTGCTGCCAAAAGGAGCAATGCATGCTGGAGCAGGGAAACTCTGCACTGAGCAGCTGAGTAGGGCAGAAGAGGGCAGGGGGAGGGCAGTGATGCAGGCAGGACAGATTAAGCATGGAAGGGGGGTGGAATCAGTGGCACTGCAATGCAGTTTATTCTGTCTCCTTATTTGGGCCTGATTTGTCAACATGGATTAATTCAGACTTGTGCCAGTGATTTTGCTGATGTGGGTCCGAGTAGACCCATTGTACTGGCTGCAGTTTTTCCTGGGGCAAGGGGACGAATGTACCTTCCAGCATGCAAAATTCCCCCGCAGGATGCAGCACAAGCCACGCTAGAACATTTGCTTCAGTGTGGGGGAATTTGTGCTGAATTGGGATGTCCGTCCTCCAAGCTTAAGACATTGCTGAGAGTTCCAGCTGCCATAAATCCTGTTCCTCAAGTTCCTACTAACTTACGGTAGTATTTAACCCAGCTCCATTTCCTTTCAGAAAGTCAATGATGGCATCCAGTTGTGCTTTCTTGTTGCAGAGAGAATCACCATGCACTTGCACTTCAAGATGGACTGCACACATCAACATCTAAAGTTATTTTACAACCTTGTCTTGAGCAGACACACAAGGCTGGAAAGATTAAAAATTAGCCTAGCTTGAACAATGTTTCAGAGGTTGACACTTTGTCAATAAGGCTGGTATTTGACGCTTGTAAAGAGGTAAAAGAAAGCAAGCAGACTGCACTTGGCCTGCACCTCATGCAAGGTTTACGTTTCAAGGTCAGTGTAGAGCCAAAATTGTATATAGTCAAAACTCCCTTAAAGCCAACAAATACTGTCTCTTAAGAATGCAAGCACAATGAGACATGTGGCACCTGAGGAAACAGCAGCTTCAGTCACCTGTTTCAGGCTCGCTTCGAGGCAGAAACTGAGTTAAGTGGAATGGGTGAAGATGGGTGAAGATGCCTGCACTATTTAAACAGTTAAGAACTTAAGAAGACTCCTGCTGGATTAGGCCAAAGGCACGTCTAATCTAGCTTCCTGTATCTTATAGTGGCCCATCAGATGCCTCAGGGAGCACTCAAGAAAACAAGAGGCCTGCATTCTATTGCCACTCCCTTATACCTGGCATTCTGAGGTAGACTACTTCTAAAACTCATCTTGTAATCTGTGAAGGACTTTTCTTCTAGAAATTTGTCCAGTTCCCTTTTAAAGGTATCCAGGCCAGATACCATCACCACATCCTGTGGCAAGGAGTTCCAAAGTTTAAATATATGCTGGCTAAAGAAATACTTTCTTTTGTGGATGTCCCCTGGTTCTGATGTTGTCCAAGAGGGGAAAAAACTATCCCTCTATCTATGCATTTTTTTTGGGGGGGGGGTGTGAGCACATATACTTGCATTTACATTAGTCTATCAGACATAAGATGCAGGTTGATTGTATTTCTGTGCATGAGCATTCACTTGCCATTGACTTGCTGTTATAAATGCTGGAAAGTAGCATTTTTAAGGTATGAGTTCTTCAACTTTGGAACAGCTCATCCATTTTGCTTGATACGCCTTTCCATTGCTTAGAGAATGCATTCCTGTTCAGGGTTGGTTTGTACTAAATTCAGCTTATCATTACAAGAATTACAAATGCAGTACTCCACATAAAAATAGTACAGTTCAGGGAGACAGTTTTTATTTATCTGAATTAAAATTTGTTAGGGCTGGTAGAATACTGCAACAGCAGTGTGTCAGGTGAAAGGAGCCCTTGGAAATGTAGCTCTCTGGAATTCTTAAGACCATAATTTCCCAGGGACACTGATATTCCAGTGTTCCTAGTGACCCAACAGAGGAAGGGAATCTGTTATTGCCATTGCTACTCCTGTCCTGCTGTCAGATAAGGATGGGAGAAAGGAAGAAGGTCTGGTAGGTGAATCCTAGAATTGTACAAGGATCAGATAATCTAAGTGGTCTAATCCACTTGCCTTTTGTGATCCTTCCATGACAGCATTTTTGAAAAGCTAAGATTGCCTTATTGTTGTTTTGTTTTAAATTCTCATAAGGAAAGACCACAGAAAGTGAGGGGAAACAGAGAAGTTAACACAACTGTAGTTTAAAGTCTATTGAGAAACGGTGTCATTAAAAACACATGCAAACCAATTGTGAGTTGATCTAGAAGCAACTTCAGAAATTCACCCACAGATAGACTGTGCAGACAGGTAGGTCTAAAAATGGAAATACTGGGATATGTCTAGGTATCCTAGGAGTCCTCACCTGCTCCACCCTCCAAAGACATAACTACATTTATAAAAAGATACAATGCATTTAACATTTTGTTCAATGTAAGAGGATCTATTTGGCCACCAATTAAGTTAGGGGAACAGTTAACGAACTAGCAGAGCTATTGGAAGAATAAAACAAACAAATTTTTTAATGCCTAGTAAATTCTTCTTTGATGAATCAGATGCCCCCCTCCTAATTAGAGATCTTTTATAGCAGTGCTTAGGAAAACAGTTAACGTTATAACTCTAAATGGAAGCTGAATGAAAGTATTATATTTGTGAGATAAAGAGGAAACAAACCATTTCAAAGCTACAGCAAGTCCCCTGAGGTGGTGGTTTTTTTTTACATTTTATGTTTTGTTTTATAATCACGGAAACCGTGGGTGTTGTGACATTAGGCCAGAAAAGGAAGAAAGTGGGCCAACTCAACCGCAACACTCTTTGCCACTGCACCCGAACAGGCCTCCTCTCTCTCAAAACACACAACACAACATAATGAAAAGACCAGAAAAGGGGAGCCATCTCGCTGAAGGCCGAATCATGTCTCAGGAATTTCAGTAAGGAAGCCAGAAAGCAAGCTGGAACATGCCCATAAACCATGGGCCAGAAACCCCTTTGAAGCTGTAGGGCTGGAACATTTCTCATGTTTGAAAGAGACTTCCCAAACATTTAAGGTTGCAATCCTAACCACTGTTGGCTGGGAGTAACCCACACTGAACACAGTGGAACTTACTTGGGAGTGGCTCTCAGAAGCTGGCCAAGAGCCAGCAACAAAGCAAAACAAGTTTACAGAATACCAAGGCTGAAAGGGCAACAGTAAAATGCAATCCCCTGCCGCAAAGGTGGATCTTCCACATTCAGCTGACACCTATCATTCAACCCACCTTTCCCAGATTATGGTGGATCACAAGCAGAACTGAATAAGCTCCATCACACCAAAGACGACCCAATACAAACAACTCTCAATGACTGAAACATGCACCACATTTCCAAACTGGTCCATGAAACTGTACAAATACTTGCTTCAGTTATCAAAAATTTATGATACCTCACGATTGTTGCCCAAATGCCAGACAAATATGGTAGAAAACATGTTGGGCTGAGGCAAAGATCATATGAGAAGGTTTTTTTTTAACAGGAGTCCTGAGAAAATGAAGAATTGATAGGTGTCAATACCTGCGCATACTCACCTATTAAGGCTGTCATAAAACGATTCATGGAAAGAGGTTCTAAATACATTGGTCCTTCATAGCCAGACTCCAGTTCACTTCTCACATAATCCCTGAGGAAGAGAAGACATATATTCATTCATTTGAACAAGAGATAGTTAAGATTTTACCTGTTTATAACACAGACATACTTTTGCATATGGCTTTTGCTGGGCACTGCAAAAAACTCTTCCTGTTTTGTTTTTGTTCAAATGTATGATGATTTGTTGTGTTTTTATGGATGTTTCCTGAGCTACTTGATCTGTTGCACTCTTTGTTTGTCTTGAGTTCAAGAAATGCTTTACCCAAAGTCAATGAGGGTTGCTTCATACACAGTATTTTCCTTGTACACACAGAGAGAGATAACTGGATGGGAGTACACACTGGATATCACCCACAGTTTCCTTAGTCCGGAAGAAACATCTTTGCCCCAGAAGACAGGACTGCTACTCCCAATGAAGGAACACGATGGGTGCCACCCAATGTCATATGTGACATAACTGGAGATTTTGCCACACTTATATGTATGTGGAAATCACTGCAAAATGAAATTTTACTCCGTTTTCTAGCATGAAGGTATATATTGTAGATACTCGCCTATGGGGCGATAAATTTGTCCCAACAGATCGCACCTGAATCAACCCTTCGCCTTATCTGTGGGGCCACTCGGGATCAGGGCTGTTTCAGGCACACTGCTGAGCAGCTGTGGTGCTGCTGGGGTGGGTGACGTGCCACCCGCTCCCCCACCGCATGCAGGGAGCCTGACGGAGCTGCTCCGCTCGCCTGCTGCTCCCTCCTTCCCACCTGGAGCGGGGAGACTGACGGAGCTGCTCCACTCGCCTGCCTCGCCTCCCTCCTCACTGCTGCTCCTGGGCATTGCAGTTCTGCCAGCTCAGGCTCCCCGAGCCTGGTCTCCTTGGCTCTGATGTCCCCCTCCTCTGGCCCTGCTAGTCTTTGCAAGGACAGGAAAGGGGAGCAGGAGCCTGGAGCACATCCTATGCGTGTTGTCAGTGGGGCTTACTCCCAGGAACGTGCACATAGGATGGCAGCCTTTGAGCCCAAACCTGTCCATGCCTACTCAGAAGTAAATTCCATTGTCAATGGGGCTTACTCCCAGGAACAGATTGTAGCTTGAAGATGGGGAGAGAAATGGGAGGGTTGCTTGTTCATGCAGAGTCTACAGCTCTGCAACTGCTTCTTCTGAGCAAGAGGGAGGAGGGGAGCCCCCCACACAGCCTCCCTCCCTCCCGCCCACCCCCACTCCTGCACTGCCTGCTTCTCTCTGCCCTTCAGCCCCAGCCCCTCTCTTCCATCCACCAGCCTTCACTCTGTTGTACTGTTTTCTCCCCCTTCTCTTCTCCCTTCCCCACTGTCCCTCTTTCTCTGCCCCTATTTACAAGCCAGGCAATCAGGGAAACTGACCAGGAAACCCCCTGACAGCCTTGATCCTACTGTAAATCAAGAGGAGGAAACAGCCCTCAGACCACGTGAGGGTGGGCTTGTTGCAGCTACAGAATGCACCTTCCCTGAAAGTGGAAACACTCCCATCAAATGTCTCACAAACTACAATTCAGAGCATCATTACTTAGGAATAACACCCAGGGAAAGCAATGAGTCTGCTCCGGAGTAAATAGGGTTTCAGCTATGTGCAGTTGCACTTGGTCACACCCATGCAGCGCAGACCACTTCCTGTTTCTCAATCGCAAAACCGTAAGTGGTTGCAATCGCCTTCAGGAGGGCTCTGCTCTGTGTGGGGAGCTCTGCTGAGGCTGGTGCCAGGCTCCCCTGACTCCCAGGAGGCTCCTGCAGGCAGCGGTGAGTGGCAGTGCATCCCTGCACCCCGATCAGAAGCGCAATGTGGAAGTGTCTCTGCCTTCCCCCCTCCCCACTCCTAAAGGGAGAAGAGCCCAGGGCTCTCAGGTTGGGGTGTCACGATGCCCTAGTTTGAAAACCACTGCCTTAAGATATGGATTCCCAAATTTGTAAAATCGTAATAAGCTGATTATAAAAAAAATTCCAAGTAAAACTTATTCATTCATTTGAATTTTTTATCATTAAGAACATAAGAACGGCCCCACTGGATCAGGCCACAGGCCCATCTAGTCCAGCTTCCTGTATCTCACTGCGGCCCAACAAATGTCCCAGGGAGCACACCAGATAACAAGAGACGGCATTGTGGCACCCTCCCTAGCATCTGGCATTCTGACATAGCCCATTTCTAAAATCAGGAGGTTGCACAAGCACATCATGGCTTGTAACCCGTAATGGATTTTTTCTCCAGAAACTTGTCCAATCCCCTTTTAAAGGTGTCCAGCCCAGACGCCACCACCACATCCTGTGGCAAGGAGTTCCACAGACCAACCACACGCTGAGTAAAGAAATATTTTCTTTTGTCTGTTCTAACTCTCCTAACACTCAATTTTAGCTAATGTCCCCTGGTTCTGGTGTTATGTGAGAGCGTAAAGAGCATCTCTCTATCCATTCTGTCCATCCCCTGCATAATTTTGTATGTCTCAATCATGTCCCCCCTCAGGCGTCTCTTTTCTAGGCTGAAGAGGCCCAAACACTGTAGCCTTTCCTCATAAAGAAGGTGCCCCAGCCCAGTAATCATCTTAGTCGCTCTCTTTTGCACCTTTTCCATTTCCACTGTCTTTTTTGAGACGTGGCAACCAGAACTGGACACAATACTCCAGGTGTGGCCTTACCATAGATTTGTACAACGGCAGTATAATATTAGCCGTTTTGTTCTCAATACCTTTTCTAATGAACCCAAGCATAGACTTGGCCTTCTTTACTGCCTCTGCACATTGAATCGACACTTTCATCGACCTGTCCACCACCACCCCAAGATCTCTCCTGATCTGTCACAGACAACTCAGAACCCATTAGCCTATATGTGAAGGTTTGATTTTCTGCCCCAATGTTTTTTTGCCCTTACACTTACTGACATTGAAGCGCATCTGCCATTTTGCTGCCCATTCTGTCAGTTTGGAGAGATCCTTCTGGAGCTCCTCACAATCATTTCTGGTCTTCACCACTCAGAAAAGTTTGGTGTCGTCTGCAAACGTAGCCACCTCACTGCTCACCCCTGTCTCCAGGTCATTTATGAAGAGGTTGAAAAGCACCGGTCCCAGGACAGATCCTTGGGGCACACCACTTTTCACTTCTCTCCACTGTGAAAATTGCCCATTAACACCCACTCTCTGCTTCCTGGCCTCCAACCAGTTCTCAATCCACGAGAGGACCTATCCTCTAATTCCCTGACTGTGGAGTTTTTTTAGTAGCCTTTGGTGGGGGACTGTGTCGAACGCCTTCTGAAAGTCCAGATATATAATGTCTATGGGTTCTCCCGCATCCACATGCCTGCTGACCTTTAAAACTGATTCCTCAGCCTCCAAACACAAGCAATATATATGATGCGGCCCTTGTGCTGAAAGTATGGAGACCCCTGTTCTATGTGTTACAGTTTGTATTTCTGTTGCATTCCATGGCCACAATGGAAATAAAACTGAACATATAAATTTATAACTTGTTTAAATTACAAATTCAGTGATCTAAATGGCATTCTGAGTTAGGGTTAGTGCCACTGTTCCCTCTCAACTACATGGGTGCACAGTTCTAATGAAAATTCTGCACAGCTTCTGTTTTGTGCTCCAGAGCATGGCGATGACATCATCACTGAGTGTTCCAGATCCACTTCCGTAAGGCCATGCTGGCGCTGAAGATTAGATGGAGCACCAGTTAGTGCTGGTTGCCTTGAAGTGGAAATATATTTTGTTGTTTTGATCTCAACTTATGTCTATCACAAAATGTTGTACAGTAAAAAGGAATGTGCTGAAACTGGAAAACCCACACTCAGTTGCCAACTTTATAAGGCAGCCTTGAAGTGGCTAAGTGAACAGTGGCTCAGTTTCAGTTATCTAGTTTGGGCTAGGCTTAAAATTTGACAGGATCATAAAACACTGTGCACATTTGCTGCCTGATCTTACACAGGTGCATGTTTAACTGAGAACAATGGTTAGTGGGACTGGCTTTCTAATAAAAATGTTTAGGAGAACAGTTTTATTGTACAAACCAATGTCTGCCAGTCAACCAATTCTTATAACTAAAGCAACAATCCCCTTTGTTGTCTAAATGAAAAAGAAAAACGGAAAGAAACACTATAAAGTAGTGGTTCCCACACATTTAGCACCAGGACCCACTTTTTAGAATGAGAATCTGTGAGGACCCACCAGAAATGATGTCATGACCAGAAGTGACATCATCAAGCAAGAAAATTTTTAACAATCTTAGGCTGTAATCCTACCCACACCAAACCAGGAGTAAGTCCCACTGACTATCATTAATAATAATAATAATAACAACAACTTTATTTCTACCCCGCCTTTCTCCCCGAAGGGACTCAAGGCGGCTTACAACATATTAAAAACAATTTAAAAACAAATAAAAACATATTAACACATACTAAAAACAGCAGTCAGAGTAAAAATAGGTAAAAAGAGCATAGAGCAGCAGCAAGTCATAAAAGAATCAGGCCTGTAAAAAAAATATTAAAAGATGTTAAAAAGATATTAAAAGGCCAAGAACTCAGAAGGCCTGTTTAAACAGAAGGATCTTCAGGCCTTGCCGAAAGGTCTCAAGAGAGGGAGCCATTCTTAAGTCAAGGGGAAGGGAGTTCCATAGCGTTGGTGCCACTACTGAGAAGGCCCTATTTCTTGCAGCCGCCCCACGTACCTCCCTAGGCGGCGGCACTTGTAAAAAGGCCTTCTCTGATGACCTGAGAGGGCGAGCCGGATTGTACGGGAGCAGGCGATCTCTAAGATACCCTGGTCCAGAGCAGTATAGGGCTTTAAAGGTCAATACCAGCATCTTGAATTGGGCCCGGAAACGAATGGGCAGCCAGTGCAGCCGCTGGAGAAGCGGACTGACAGGGTCGAACCGCCTACCTCCAGTAACCACACGGGCCGCCGCATTCTGCACTAGTTGCAGTTTCCGAACCGTCTTCATGGGCAGCCCCACATAGAGTGCGTTACAGTAATCTAATCTCGATGTCACTGAGGCATGGATCACCGTGGCCAGGTCTGCACGATCCAAGTACGGCCGCAGCTGGCGCACCAGCCGAAGCTGAGCGAAGGCCCCCCTAGCCACAGCCGCCACCTGGGAATCCAGGAGCAGCTGCGAGTCCAGGTGGACCCCCAAGCTGCGGACCTGCTCCTTCAGAGGGAGTGCAACCCCATTCAGCGCAAGCCGATAGTCCAGCACCTGCATCGAGGATTTCCTAACCAGGAGAGCCTCTGTCTTATCCGGATTTAATTTCAGCTTGTTAGCCCCCATCCAGATCCTCACTGCCTCCAGACAGCGCTCCAGGTCCTCAACCGCCACCATGGAGTCTGGAGGAAAGGAGAGATAGAGCTGGGTGTCATCAGCATATTGATGGCACCCCACTCCAAACCCCCGGATGACCTCTCCCAGCGGTTTCATGTAGATGTTAAATAGCATGGGGGACAGAATTGAGCCCTGTGGCACCCCGCATCTCAAGGGCCAGGGTGTCGAACAGGCATCCCCCAGCACCACCATCTGGGACCGACCCTCCAAGTAGGAGCGGAACCACCGCAAAACAGTGCCTCCAGCTCCCAACTCGGCCAATCGGCCCAGAAGGATACCATGGTCGATGGTATCGAAAGCCGCTGAGAGGTCCAGCAGGACCAACAGGGACGCACTCCCCCTGTCCAGTCCCCGGCGTAGGTCATCCACCAAGGCGACCAAGGCGGTTTCCGTCCCAAAGCCCGGCCTGAAGCCAGATTGAAAAGGATCCAGATAATCCGCTTCATCCAAGACCCTCTGGAGTTGGGATGCCACCACCCGCTCAATTACCTTGCCCAGAAACAGGATGTTGGAGACTGGCCGGTAGTTATCCAACACAGTGGAATCCAGGGAGGGCTTCTTCAGGAGGGGGCGAACCACCGCCCGTTTCAAAGCGAGTGGTAATGTCCCCTCCATCAAGGAAGAGTTGACCACCCTCCCTGTCCACTCAGCCAGCCCACCCCGGGCAGCTCTTATCAACCAAGCTGGGCAAGGGCCGAGCAGGCAGGCAGATGGCCTCACACTCCAAAGGAGTCTGTCCACATCCTCAGGCTGTACAAGCTGAAAAGAATCCCACAACACAGGACAAGCAGTTGCCAAGGGGACATCGTCAGACACTGTCAATGTGGCATCCAAGTTGTGATGAATACGATTGATTTTATCTGCAAAATGTTGCGCAAACACGTCACAGCGGCTGACCGTGTATTCCTCCTGGTCTACTGGGGGGGCCTGATGGAGGAGGCCCCGCACCACACGGAACAGCTCTGCCGGACGGTTGTCAGCAGACGCAATGGTAGCAGAGAAGAACGATCTCTTCGCTGCTACCACCGCCACGGAATAGGCTCTGTAATGGGCTCTACTCTGTGTCCGGTCGGATTCATCCCGAGTTTTCTGCCACCGTCGCTCTAGACGCCTGCCCTGCCGCTTCATCCTTCGCAGCTCCTCAGTGAACCAAGGAGCCGCTCCAAGTCTGCGACATGGCAGAGGTCGCTCCGGAGCAATCTCATCCACTGCCCTGGTCATTTCCCCATTCCAGAGGTCAACCAGGGCCTCAGATGAGACACCAGTCTTGGCAGTGGGGAAATCCCCCAGAGTCCTCAGGAAACCTTCAGGATCCATTAGCCTCCGGGGGCGGACCATAGAAAACGGTCCCCCGCCTCTGCGGAGGTAGGAAGTCGCAACAAGCCTAAACCTTACCAGGAAGTGATCTGTCCATGACAACGGAGTGATCTTGATCTCCTCTATGTCCAGATCACTGCCCCCATGCCCAGCTGTAAACACCAGGTCCAGCACGTGTCCTGCAGTATGTGTTGGGGCCAAGATCTTCTGGGACAGGCCCATGGTTGTCATGGCGGCCATGAAATCCTGAGCTGCACCTGACGCAGGTGCCTCGGCATGCACATTGAAGTCCCCCAGCACTAATAGGCGGGGGGCCTCCAATGCCACCCCCGAGATCACCCCAGTCAGGGAGACTGTTGGGCAGCAGGGCGGGCGGTACACCAACAGAATCCCAATCCTGTCCGGTCCTCTCAACACAACATGCAGGCACTCGAACCCAGCAAACTGCTGGACAGGGCACCTGGTAAGGGAGATGGACTCACGATAGACCATTGCAACTCCCCTCCCCGTCCCTGCAATCTTGGCTGCACTGTTAAAAGAATATACAGAGTAGCTTGTTAAAAGTACAGGTTGTAACATTTCTCTAAGTACAGTCACATACCATTGTAGCATCAAGTCTAATATATTAAATGAATGGAGACCCACCTGAAATTGACTCGTGGGTCCTGACCCACAGTTTGAGAAACACTGAGACTAGATACAATTATGTCAGTCATAATTGTATCTAATCTTTTGAAATCCCCTTGAGTGAATAAATCCTATAGAATTCTACTTCTAGTCAGTAGGGAGTACTGTAGAGCTGGCAATGAAAAAGGACACTTGCAGAAATACAGGGAGCAGCTGTGGACCTTCCTCACTTCTTCCTTTTTCCACCGAAAACTGTCTACAAAGTTTCGATAAATAGGACACAAAGTTTAGCTTTTTCTGCCAATTACATTAAATTCTATCTAGCTGGCAGTTCAAGTAAATTAAATATAATTATGTAATACTTTTCTGGCAATGGGTCTCTCTTCCTCCTAGAAAAAATTTCCCTGGGAGGCTGGATCTGGAGCAGAATGCACAAAAGGCAGGCAGGGGTTGCTTCTCCTTTCTCTGCCAGTTGTTTGCCAATGGGCAGCCCAATCCTAATGTCATCTTCTGCCAGCACAGCAGAGTGTAGCAAACATGCACATTTGTGGCTACTCTAGAACTGGCTGGGTTGACACAGAGGCCTGAGCCAGCTCAGCAGCGCCAGATCCATTCCCCAAACTGGCTGGCACAGATAAGTTCATGTCAGGCAGCGCAAAGGGTAAGAGAGGGCTTTGGAGGCAGAAAGGAGCATTTTTGGGTAGGGAATGCAGAACAAGGGGAGGATTGGGCCTGAGAGCGGGGTGGGTGGGATCGGTAGTGGTGCACGCTGTATTCCAATCCCCTCCTGGCTGGCCTGGTGTTACACCAGGCTTCCCAGTGTGCACCAGCAAAATAGCAGAACAGATCCAAGAAAGCCCATAGGGATGGCTGGGGCTTTACTTGGGGTAAGAGAAAATATATCCCCTTACCCCATGGTGACCTCTAGTTGCCTCCTAATCTGCCTAGGATACAGCGCAGGCCATGCAGCCTGGCTGTGCCAGCGCAGGTTAGGATTGCGCTGTCAGACTCATTCCCCAGCTGCTGGCAGGGACCCCCCCCCATCTGTCTCCCACAGGTGGGAAAACAGGCATGGGGTGATTCTGAGCTGACAGGCAGGTAGCAGAGAAAAGCATCCCTGTCACACATACACATGTATATGCTGTTTCTTCAGTCTCTCGCCAGTAATTTTAATTGAAGATATAAATAAGTCAAGGGGGGGGGGGAAAGCATGAAATGTGTAGGTTGGTCTCAGTTCCTCATAGCAAAATGTGCTGTTTTGAACCGCTGCATGCAAGCATAGAACAATGTAGCTACTGACAGGAAGAAATGAGCAAATATCAACTGCACCGTGTGAGAGAGAAAAACCTCTATCAGGATTTAGGATTGAAAGCCTTAATATTCATTTATGGTAAATTTATCCTGTATAGTCTTGTGCTTTATCCTAATGACACTCTTGGACTTATGCTTTCGGCAGTCGTAAGGAGAGGGAAAAAACCCACTTTAGCGACAAGTCTTCCTTGATAATAAATCCTTCTCACTGCAACTATTTATCTTCTGAGTTATGAAACTGGGGTATGTGCAAATAGTAAACACTTCAAAGGCCTCTCCTGTGCACCTGTCACCAGCTTCCTGGTTCACTGAAGATTTTTAAGCATTAAAAGTATGTGCAAGTTATGCTGAAGTGGGTCTCTTAGACTACAACCTGCAATTAAAATGCATGAGGATGGACAAAGAATCTAGAGGACCAATTCTGAAAGTACATTTTGTTCTTTTCCATTTATCTTTGTTGCACACAATTTCTCTGGTCTTCTGCAGCAGCAAGTGATCTGCCTTTCTGGAAAAGGGGTATCCATATTGTATCCATGGATCCATGTTGTAAAGGAAATGTTTGTCCTTCCATAGAAAAAAAGTCTATTTTGCTCAGCAGAAGAGAACCATTAACACTAAAATTGGGATACTGACTAGTATTAGGAAAGATGTTTACAACGGACTCTCATTTGACAGACTTCAATCAATCCAAACTGAACTAAAGTTAAAAGAACAGTAAACGTAAAAAGCACCTTTGTGCATTCTTCAGCAATAACAGGAGTCTTGAAATGCTAACAAAGATAGATTATAGTCAACTGTCACAGAACACAGCAATTCTTTAGCCCGTTC
Source organism: Tiliqua scincoides (assembly GCF_035046505.1). NCBI lineage: Eukaryota > Metazoa > Chordata > Lepidosauria > Squamata > Scincidae > Tiliqua > Tiliqua scincoides. The sequence goes on from NC_089822.1 coordinate 199,218,182, forward strand.
AGATAATTTGATCATCTGATGACCAGCCTTCTCTGTTAACGGGGAATAGCCACACAGCCTCTTTCTAGTTTTCATATTATAGCTGGTATCTTAGATCCACATATCACATTATCTGTAATAATGTAGTAACACTCATTACATCTTTCCACCCTGTTGAAACCATTACCCATCTGTCAGAAAGGCTTAGAGTGGAAAAGCAGGAACCAGAGTGCAGACAGCAAATGTGAGAACATCATAGCCAAGGACAGAGCTCTATCTAGATCTTGGATCTATCCAATGCTGGTGGGAAAACCAAAGCCTTTGAAATAGTTGACAATGAGAAGATGGGCAAAAATGTTGAGTAACATATATCCACTCCAAAGTGGGGTTTGTTTTTTTACAGGACGTGCCCTCTCCTCATTTTGGAGCGAGGCAAGGTGCAAACAGACATGAAAAAGAAGGGGTGGGGTGACTCTCTGGAAAAAAATAATCATATCGGGATAAATCTGTGAATAAGAAATGTAAAATTCACTATGCCTATCCCTTAATCACAAGACATTCTCCTTACTTACTCTGGGGCATGCAGTAAGTGCAATGGTGGGTAGAATCATCCCCATATTTAAACAGTTGCTTTTTTTCTTGTTTGCCAAGCAAATGTACTTTAATTCACACAACTAAAGTGAGTGTAAGGTGTGGGCCAACTGTATTTACTCATCTGGTAAAAGTCCCTATATGGTAAAAGGTATGCACACTCATAGAACGCATACTTGTCTGGGGGACTTCAGGGCATTTTTCTTAAATCACATGGTGAGATTTGTTTGAACTGCCCCTCTATACACATAAATAAACCTTCTCATAAGTAGGGCTAATCAGTGCGTGTAGAGAGACCTTTAGGACAAAGCTCTCTCACAAACAGTTAAAGAAAAATGCCCCCAGATTCCTATGGACAGGAGAGGTGGGGCCAGGATGAGTGTGTATCATGAATTCACCTGTCCTTTATCACATGGGGGTTGTCAAATAGGTAAGTGCCATTCGAAACAGCAACATTTGAACCAGCCCACTGAAATAATGTGGGTGAATGTGCTTTTAACACTTAAAATGCAAACTGCATGCACATTATGCATAAATATATAAAATATCGTACTTGTTTCATACAGTATTTTGAGAAAATTTATGCCATGCAGCTAAATTCTAGATTTGAGCCAAGCTCCAAAGAAAACTATTAAGCATTTCTTTTTAAGAACCTCATCAACTAAAATACAATAATAATTAGCTAAGTTATAGCCTTGTTTATTAAACTGCAATTAAGGAGCACTGGAACAAATATACGGATTTAATACAAATACACTACTGCTTTCTTGTTTCATTACCATTTGAGAGTGAAACAAATGTTAAACAGGTTCCTGAATACCCTCATTGGGGGGGGGGGGAATGGGAAAGAAGCCAGAATTAATGCACAAATACCGCAACCAGAGTTGCACTCATAAAGTCTCGGGGTACAATCCTTTTGTAATGTATGGAGGAGTGCACAACAAGGAGCACCCACTGACCCTTCTAGGGACCATGGAGTATTGGGGAAGGTAGGCCAGTCTACCCTCCTTTATTATCTCATAACTTCAGGGGTATGAATGAGGCCTCCTTGCCCCCAACGTGTCCAGAGTCCAGATAGGAGACCATCTTGGAAAACCCACCCTCCCTGGTTAACTAGAATCCCCCTTAAAATCAACAGCAGAGGAATGTGGGCAGTTTGGGAGTTGCTCAAATGTTCAAAAGGGGAGTGCATGACCCTGATTTTGTTAACCTGTGGGTGTTAACCTAGTTGGGATTATGGAATCTATTACGTATGATCTAGGGGATTAGTTCATTGAGTTCATTTGACCAATTTGTCTTTCCCACTCTTGGGAATCTGGTGGGTTTCACAGTACAGTGAGATGGCTCAAAATCAAGTCCTTTGTTTACTGGTCAGATAGGAAAGAAAAAGAGAGGCAATAACAATACAGCAAGAATAGTTGCTATCTTAGGGCCCAATCCTATTCAACTTTCCAACACTGATATAACCATAACCAATGTGGTGTGTGCTGCATCCTGCAGTGGAGGGGCATTCATAGAGACCTCATAGGGTCTCAAACATAGGGAATGTTTGTTCCCTTACCACGGGGCTGAATTGCAGCTGCTTCAGAGCTCGAAAGTTGGATAGGAGTGGGCCCTTAAGATAGACTCAGCAGCCCCTTCAGGAGACTGAATTTTATACAAGAGCCCCCTAGGTGACAGGAAGATCAAAATAGGTGATAAACCAGTTTAATAGGGGGAGGCATCAGGGACTTTCATCACAGCACTCCATACACTGAAGTGATACAGTTACGATCTAACCTGCTTAACATATAAAGGAGGAAAGGGCAGTTTAATCAGCCTTTTCAGCCACACTAGACGCTGTTCCAGAATCATTCAGAGCGCAATACCATAGTCTTTTGAGACTGAAGGTTGCCAACGAAGTGTGACAATTATGAGGCAGAATAAGCCCAAGTTGTAACACGATACAGAACATTCGACACTACTCAAATCAGGACATGCTTTGAGAAAGGACTAAATGTAAAGAGAAAAAGTTGACTTGATGGAGAAATGAAAGCAGGAGACGGGAATAAACAGAAGTCAACAGAGTGTGCTTCATAAAGCACAAGAAGGGAAATGGAAGAAATGGAGATTTAATTGTTGTTGACACTATGACTGCAAAACAGGTGAATTAGCGAGAAGGCATCTGGTGTAGCAGTATAAAATCATTTTACGAGAGATCTTACCAGACTGGATAAACAAAAGAAAAGAATGACAGAAAGAAAGGTCAAAAAGAAAAGGTTATAATAGTAAAAATGAGAGAAAAATCACAGTATGATGAGGGCAGAAAGAAAAGGAAGAGTGAGTTTTAGAAATTAAAAAAATAGAGACTGACAGCCCAGTCCTAACCAACTTTCCAGAACTGATTCAGCCACGATGCAGCCCCAAGGTCAGGGGATGAGAGAGAACGCATGCAGAGGAATGACAAAAGTAACCAGAAGAACAAGGAGAGAAGATTTGGGTAGAAAGACAAGATGTGCTCCCTGTTACAGTAGGCTTTAGATCAAAGAGGGAAATAGCAGACACACCTTTGGAGAAAAAAAACAGTTCATGGGTAGAAAAACACATTTCTGTCTTAATTTGAATAAAAGGATACCTAGAATATACAGAATGAACACATGGATCTAAGAATGGAACCCTGCAGAACCCTGAAGTAACTGGACAATGTGAAGATTAACAGACTTCATGAAACGTAGGAAAGAAGCTACAATTGTGCAAAGGCAATTTATAGGGGGGTTAAAGAGGACTTTTATGAATATGACACAGAAGCTCTGGCAATAAAGGCTTTGTTGGGAGACAGAAATGGGCCAGTTGTCTCAATGGGAGACCACAAGATATATCAAGACCACAAGATATATATGGGGTAGTTGTTTTTTTTGGTACAATCATACCAAAATTCATTTTGGTACTCATACCATCACACAACTTTTTTCATTTGGAAATCTTTGTTTAAACCCTGACCCACTCCCTGAATAATGCAATTGTTACAAACTCCTTGTTCACTTGGCTCTAAGTCAGTGTTTCTCAAACTGTGGGTTGCAACCCACTAGGTGGGTCGCGCAAGCTAATTACAGGTAGGTCCCCATTCATTTCAATATTTTATTTTTAATATATTAGACTTGACGCTGCCACGGTATGTGACTGCATTTGGGGAAATGTTACACATCTGTACTTTTAACAAGCTATTATGTCTATGCTTTTAACAATGATAGTCAATGGGACTAATTCCTGGGTCAGTGTGGGAAAGATTGCAGCCTAGGATTGTTAAAAATTTTCAGGTCTGCTGATGTCACTTCCAGTCATAACATCACTTCACTTTGGGTCCTGACAGATTCTCATTCTAAAAAGTGGGTCCCGGTGCTAAAAGTTTGACAACTATGGCTCTAAGTTCATTTGCTGTTTTATCTCCAATTTGAAAAGTCTTTGCTGGAAGAGAACTTCTGTTGGCCTTGGAAGCCAGCATAGCACACACTGGACATAATTTCAACAAGTGCATTTGACCACCCCATAACTTGGAGGAAAAAATCTGCTCCAATTCCACGTGTTTCCTCTGGCATCTCCAAGATGCTTTCTCTGCTTCATATCAAAGTTTGGCCTAAAAGACAACATGCCTCCCCTGAAGTTCAAATCCAGGTTCACAAATCACAAATCCAGGTTGATCCAGGTTCAAATCCCCCCTCAGCCATAAAGCTTCCTGGGTGACCTTGGGCCAGTGACTTTCTCTCAGCCTCACCTACCTCACAGGGTTGTTGTGAGGACAAGAAAGAGGGGAGGAGCAGCTGTGTAAACTGCCCTGAGCTCTTTAGAGGAAGGGCGGTATAAAAATGTGATAAAATAAATAAATAAATAAATAAATAAATAAATAAATAAATAAATAAAAGTTAAACGTATGTACAATCAGGATGCAATCCTATATACACTTTCCTGGGAGTAAGCCTCACTGAATACAATGGGACTTATTTCTGAGTGGACATGAATAGGATTGCACTGTCAGATGATGCATGTGGCGTTGCTTTCCCCTATGCTCCACTCTTGCATATCTCATCTCTAATTTTTTTTTTTTACTTCAGGACCTAACTCTATAAAATTCTAATCCTTACAGGCAATTTAAAAAGTAATAAATATTGACAGTAACTGTCAGAGCAATTACTGCACACTTTATGCTTTGGCCATTGTCCTAGCTCTCCTTGCCATATTTTGTCCATTACCAAGCCAACACTAGAATGAAAAGCTGAGTCATGCTTTGGCCTCAAGTACTACTCAGAGCAACAGCAGGAGTTCAAGAAACAGCTCAGAGTGACTTTGGCTATTTTGTTTACCATATTTGACTATGCAAACATGAAAGAAATATACTGTTATCTTTAGAGTAGAAGAGTACTCCTTTATGCATGTCTAGGTATGAAGAAAGAGGATCCTTTTTGGCCCAATGCAAGATTATGTTTCGAGTCTTAAGGGAAATCCAGCTACCACTGAAGTCAACAGAAAGGCTTCCCATTTATTCACTGGACAATTTTGACATTCAATATTCCTTCATACGCTGAACTAACTAAAATAACACATACAGTAAAGTATATCCATCCTTTTCCTTCCAACCTATGCTTATTTTTACCAGTTTCTTCTCTCTTTCTGTGAGGTTCAGTTTATTTGTTTTGGCTGTTGCCCATATGAAAATATATCTGCAGATGAGAAATCATAAAATAAAACCAAGCAAGCAGTAAAAAAGGAAACGTATATAAGGAACCTGACCCAAGATAATGGGATAACTACAAGGACAGCAGTCCAAAGCCAATCTATTCTCTGCAGCAAATATCCTGATCGTAATTTGCAATATGAAATTCAAAAGTATGTTTGGCAAAGGCAAAAGAATGGAAAAGTAACAATTTTGTTTGTATATTAGTGTTCAAAAGGTTGCCAGAGATGCTGTAGAAATCTATTCTGAATGCAGTCATAAACAACACTTTTGTAAAAAACAGTCCCTTTGAATGTTTAGGAAAAATAATTACAATAAACAAACACACCACAGCAAAGTACACTGGCTTTGTTCAGTTGCAACACTAAAGTATGACCTGGAGCTAAAAGAATGTGTCCCCTCCTCCGTATGCATGTTGAAACTTCTACTTTCAGTAGTGAACTAACCACAGTTTCCCATTTATTCCTGGCCATATTATCTGTTGCATTGAGTTTGCTAATACATATATATTAGTTTACGGAATTTTTTTGTCAATCACCTTGGCCAAGGGAAAGACGGGATAATAGAAAAAAAAATTAAAATAAATAATGTATGTCTGAATTTGGCAGCACTGGTATTTGGTTCTAACTATGGTCAATTAACAAATCAGGGTATCAAATTGTGATTTGATCTGGATCTACTTTTAACAGTCCACAATTTAAACACATCATGGTTCATCAAGTTCATCAGACGTAAGAAAAAATTGTAGGAAATTCAAACAGGTAATGAAATCTTTTAGTCAATAAGGGCAGTCACACAACCCTGAAGCTCATCTCTTTTCATGGTACTTAATCAAAATTTAACAATATATCTAAATTGGGCCATTACCTTCTCCCCACAAATATTATTAACAGTATTTATATACCGCTTTTTGACGGAAAGTTCACAACACAGATAGAAAGGCAGTTTTTTCCCCAAGTATTTTTACCTGTAATTTTTATAGTACAAAGGTATTTCCCAACTCTGAGAACAGATGGCTTCTGTTCTTTTAGTTTTGAAAATTAAAACTACAGGAAAGATAATTGATATTTTTACCTGGAGATCTGATGTCCAGCATATAGCAACAATGCAGTTAGAAAATATAGGTAAAGTTGAACCAGGTGCTGTCTGGGTAAGGTCAGGAGCACAACACTTACGATGTAGCCTAGAGAAGAAATGGAGATAATTCACAATTAAGTATATGAACCTTTTAAAGAAGAGTTTTCATTTATGTTTAGAAGTCCACCACTTTTTGCAGTACTACAAAAAGGTACATTCCCCTATGCTAAGAATATCACATAAATCAAAAGAGATTAAGAAAAAAAGCTATTCATCAATCAGGAAGTAGTCCGCTGATAAGCCATCTAACACCAAAGGTGATGTTCACCCATGATGATGATTGGTCCAGAAAGACCAATAGGGATTCACTCCTCATCTAGTCCTCAGCACAGGTCATCAATCAAGGTAACCAAGTCTGTCTCCATTCCATAGCCTGGCCTGAAACTGGACTGAAAGGGGTCCAGATAATCTACTTCTTCCAGAATTCTCTGGAACCAAGATGTCACCACCTGCTTGATCACCTTGCCCAAAATCAGAAGGTTGTGCACAGGTCGGAAGTTATCCAGGACCATTGCTTCCAGGGAGGGTTTCTTCAGAAGACAGTGAACCACCACTGCATAAAGTTTTCAGCAGTACCTTCTCCTGAGAGATGAATTTACTATCCTTCCAACTCATTCAGCCACCCTCCCCCCCCAGGCAAAACGTCACACTCCCTCCAAATCCAATTTCCATCTCCACCCCTTAGAGCTGCTTTGAAGGTGTAAAAAACACATCAGGTCACTTAATCACAGAATCATCACACAGGCCAGATTCTAAAGTTAAGCAAAATATCTGGATGGAAGATACCATTTTTTCTTTCTCACAAATTACCCTTAAATAGTTCCCTATTACCACCCCGGTCTTCCTTCTCAGATAACAGTAAACTCATTGAGAAGCCAGCTGATGATGTGCTCGTAAGAATACTTTGCAGCTATATCATAACGAGGGAATCAATACTTGATTCAGGCTCAGAACACTTGATTATTCTGAGTAACAGCAGCAGAAGTGGTCTATTCACTCATCCAATCAAATAAAATTCCACAGATGATAATAAAGGAGCAAGTCAAACTAACTTCATTTTTGCTCAAAAGAGATCAGGAATCTTAAGGAAATGAAATGAACTGTACAATATTTAGAAGTATTTAGTCCTCAAGATGAAGCTTATTTAAATTTTAAAAAGACCACCATTGAAGTACCTTAATTTAACCAAGCATCGCTGAAAGTTTCCTACATCTGCTGGAGCCTTTTTTGTAAGAAACCATGAGATTTGATACCCTAATGATTTCCTTAGAACAGTTAAAATTACTGAACAGTCATATCTTTAATAAACAGATTGTTCTGTTAACTTACCTATTTAGGTACCCACAACTGTTTATATTGATGCTGATGTTACCATTTCATACAAACACACACCAACCTTAAGAATAATTTGTTGATCTCCAGTTCTTTCTAATAAATGGAGCAGACAAATATCATCAGGCAGCCGAGCCGGCCCAACCATGAAGCGAGTTGACCACTTCAGGCAGTAAGTTGAAGGAGGTGGCAAGCTGGCAGGTATGCCCTGTATGCTGTACCTACTACAGTAATCTGTTGTCAGTGTGGATTCCATCTCCATGCCCATTTCATGTGCTAGCATGAGGACAATGGAAAGAACTTCTGTTGCACTTCCAGATCTCGTGCTCCCACTGCCACTGTAGTGTAGAGCCCAGCATTTCCTTCGCAGCCACTAGAGGAAATGATGATGACAGAAACAGCAGCCTTGGGCTTGAAGGAGGAATATAAATGAAGCAAGTAGGGATAGCTTTACCACTCACCTTGGAGTCCAGTGCAGCAGTCTCCACCACCAACACATCCTCTAGTAGCCACTGGAGAGAAAACTCTACACTAGAGGAATCAATGGCAATGGTAGTGCTGGACTCCAAAGACAGAGGTAAGCTCTGCTCGGGTTCTTTATACACTCTTCCAAGCATGTGAGGATCAGGCCACTAGGTGGCAAGGCAAGTGGACCTCTCTAGCACACACCATTGCTGGTATGCATCGTTATGGGAGCAGTCTGGGCAACATACCACTTCTCTCATCAGGCAGTTTAGAACTAGAAGAAAGATGTATACATATAATGATCTTTCCATGCTGATTTCTACGTTCACCCTACTAATAGCAATGCATGCAGCTCTAAGTGTTCCTTATCTTCAAAATGTAACACATCACAGATCAAACTTGAGAAGAGTGACTATAACCTTGATATACGAACCAGAAGATGTACATATCCTTGCTAAGAATTGTTACAGTATAATACACAGATACTTGCTATCTTTCTTTCTACCACTCTAGCAAACACATCCACTTGCTGGATAAAATTAATTTTATTCTGACCTTCCTCCAAGAAACTAAGGGCAGGGTTCTTCTTCATCCAGTTTATCCTTACAGCATCTCTGAAAGGTAGACTAAACTTAGAGAGAGAGTGTGTGTGACTAGCCTGTGATCACGGGCAGCCCACTCCTGAGCTGCCTGGAGCGGCGGGACCCAGCAGCTCCACAGAGGGCACCCGCCGGATCCAGTGCCTCCCGCGCTACTGCAGGAGGCTCCTTGGGAGAAGGGGATGTTTGTCCCCTCCCCCCGAGTAAGGGAAGCAGTCCCGCAGTGGGACTACTCACTTTAGCGGCGACTGTTTGGTTGCTGCTAAAGTGAAGGCGCTCGTGTAGGGTGAGCAGCCCTGCCTGAGCACCCTGGATACTGCAGAGCTCGGCTCCGCAGACCTGCCTTGCTCCCGCCCCCCCAACACACCTCCCCCATGCTGCCGGCCATGCCTCCCTCCTCCCCGGAATGCCTCCCCCACGCCCCCGACCACGCCAGGCTCAGCCAGTTCTGGTGGGAACCTGGCGGTAAGCCCTGCAAACGTGCCTTATGGCACATTTGCGGCTGTGGTCTGTGCCACAGAGGCGTGGCGTAGACCACAGGATCGGGCTGTCAGTGAACTTCAGTGCCGAGTCGGAATTTGAAGACAAGTCACTACATAGTCTGATCATTACACTACACCATGCTGGCTACACTAGGGCAAGTTCACAACTATAAATGCTAATCATGCAGGAAAAAACATATGACCTGTGTGAGTGCAGCAGCCACTCAGGACAATACATTCATATCCCTTTCACACATGCTGGTGGGCATGGAGGTGGGAACATTATTGTACCACCCCCAATCTCAACCATCAGTATTCAGCTGAAGGTCTAAACCAGACTTTTTCATCTCACGGCACACTGACAAGGCACTAAAATTGTCAAGGTACACCATCTGTATTTTTGACAATTAACAAGGCATACCACACTGCTGGTGGGGGGCTCACATTCCCCAACGACACTACTAATAAACTGACTCTCCCCCAACACAAAAGGCATAGCTCCAAACCATTTGTGGTACACTAATGTGCCACAAGATATTGGTTGAAAATCGTTGGCCTAAACAAATCCTGCACACCTACAACTATGTGTGCCTCAGCTCTGTCTTGCAAACAAGGCCTCTGCAACACAGCGTTTACAGGCATGCAAGTTGTACAGATGTAGACTTTATTCACACCTTTGGATGAACACATGGAGGTTGGGAGAGGAGACAGCAGGTACCTTCCTGACTCTTCTGCTCCATGTGTTCATGGTACATGACTATCACACAAAAAGAGCTTCCATGGCGACAGATCACATGTTCAGCTCAAAGCAAGAAAAGTTCTCCCTGTTGCTTCATAAAAAGGAGACCCTAAAGACCACTGAACTGATGGGCAAGGCAGAGTCAAGGTCACTGCAGGAGCTTTCAGTGACAAAACCGGTGCTTATGAACTTAAACCAATATCACAGAATTCACTCTGCTCTTGAAGAAACCCCAGATATTTAGCCCTATGCTACGGGTTTCCAATTTTTCTTGAAAAGCCCCCTCCACTCAATTTGCATGCAATAACTCTAAGACTCCAGAATAATTAACACAATCAAATGTGATATTTCTTGTAAAACAGTAATGAAAAACTGCAGCTCTCATTTCTCATAAAACCCGTCTTTGTAAATGAATTTAAAAAAATGTTTGGTGTGTCCTGACATAAGAGAAGCAGAGACCCAGGGAAGGTGACAACGTGAGAGAGAGGATGCTTTTTAAAAACAAGATGGAAAAGGGTTGTTATTCCTTAAAAGGATGGTCTATGGGTGAGTGATTAAAAGATGAGGGGTGTTCTACCTAGCTTTGCGTAGCAAGGTCAAACACATGGCAAGAACAATGAGGAATGTACCTCTGACCACTAATCCAACCACCTAAAGTTGCTTCAGATATTACAAGAAGCGTTCAAAAGAAAGAAAACCACCCCACAAACCATTTGTGGTCCTGCCTGTGCCTCAAAAGTTCTTATTACCTTGTGGGGAAATATCTGGACACTACATATCAGAAAATCTCACTCTCTAGGCAGGAAAAATGCTCTAGGTAAAGACAATCCACAGTAGCCTTGGTCTGCTGCTTCATGAGAAATCACTCAGCACAGTGAGCGACTTTCAGGAATTGCATTCACTATCTGTTCTCTCTGACCTCTAGTCTGTGCACCTAAGCAAGGGATATTTTGGGTGGCAGATTCAGGGATAGAAAGCTACCTGCAGTCCTCTAACAGCTCAAGCGGAAAACTGTTAACTGTCAAGTTGCACAGCACTTTATTTTAGATCACACTATTCAAGCTGTGCAGTTCAAAAGCCACTTTAGTTCTTGTTTCGTTTCTAGTACGTCCAGCTGAAGCAAGTCAACTTATTATGGGGGTAGCTCGGGGTACTTTCAGTGGTACTGCACGTAGAAAGTTCGGGTTAAATCCCTGATGCCTCCAGATAGAGATTGCAGAGACCTTGCATGGACAGCCACTATCAATCAGTGGAGACAAAACAAATTAGCTAGATTAGGCCAAGGTTTAGGACAGTGGGTCACAACCCTATTGTCTGTGGGTTGTGAAACTGACATACTTATAGTTGACAAGGAAAATGTAATGAGCCCTGTGGAAAGTGAAATTGAGCTGCATGCGCACGTTTACTCACAAGTAGGAGACCAAACCTCACTCCACTTCGAAGAACAGGCCACAAGGAACACAACACCACAAGAATGGTACCTGATGAACACAGGCCCCAAAAACACTTGAGAAGGAAGCTTCCCCCCCCCCCCCCAGTTGACAAGGAAACTATTATCTAGCCCTATGGAAGGCAAAACTAAGCCACATGTGCACATTTACTCAAGGGCAGGCACAGACTCCTACTGAAGTCAGGCAAAGGGGAATGCAAGCCCATCACTATGGTCCCAATCCGATGAACACAGAGCTCAACAATTGCTCTAGAAGGCAGCCCTCCCCTATAGTACAAAGGGTTAAAACACTTGGACTAGATCTATCTTGGTTCCCATCTTTAAAAAAGGGGATAAAAAACTTCCCCCCAGCTACAGGCCAATCAGCCTTTTAGACCTGGAAAATGTATGCTTCCCATCTACTTAAGAAACTTTCTGCCTGGATCTCGGACCATAACATCATAGGCCCAGAGCAAGCGGGTTTTAGGCCAAATAAGTCTGCAATTGATCAGTGTGTGGTATTATCACATCTAATCTTCAAACAAAGGACTCAAACTAAAGCCCGACTATATGTGGCCTTTTTAGATTTAAAGTTGGCCTTTGATTCCATAGATAGAGATAGACTCTGGGATAAACTTGAGAAGATGGGAGTGGACAAAAGGCTATTAATATTAATTCGTGCGCTTCATTTAAACACCTCATGCCAAGTGAAATTATCTCCGAGGGTCGGCCTCTCGGCCCCAATTCCAATCAACAAGGGGGTCAAGCAGGGGTGCGTTCTTGCTCCCACCCTGTTCAATCTCTTCATTAATGATCTGGCTCCCTATCTAGCAAACTTTGATACGCATTCCCCCAAATTAGGTTCAGTGGATATCCCTCTCCTTTTGTATGCTAATGACATGGCCCTGATATCTCAAACTAAAATAGGATTAAGGAGACTGGTTAATGCCTGCATAGAATATTTTACCAACAATGCCCTTCAGCTAAACTATGAAAAGTCCAAGATTGTGGTGTTTGGGCACTCTTGGAAATCACAGTCTTGGCTTTTCAATGGTAAATCAATACAACAAGTAAAGGAATTTCAGTATCTCGGTCTCCGGTTTCACTACCGGCATTTCTGGTCTTCCCATCGTCTTACAGTACTTAATTCATCCAAACTAGCTGTTCAGGCTATTACTCGCTTTTTCTTCTCTTGGGGTAATTCATTCATTCCAGCTGCTCTCCAGGCTTTTAATGCCAAAGTTACACCTCAAATTTTGTATGGCATTCCTGTTTGGATGCCAGCATTAAATGATTCAATTGAAAAAATACATTCTAATTTTCTATACAAGATCTTAGGTGTACCGCATTGCGTTCCCTTCGCGGCACTTTGCCTGGAGACAGGCCAATACAGGCTGGAGTTTCTAGCTTGGTCCGGTTTCTTAAAATACTGGGCCAAAGTGTGCTTCAGGGCTGACCAAAACCCATTGTTCAAGAGATTTTGGCTGCAGCACAAAAAAAATGTTCACCCCTAAATTTCCATCTTAACATTACCTTTGGTCTACAACCAAAATACCTGCCCTTCTTAGAGTGCCCCTTTGAAAGGAGGGCTTTTACATTAGCGGGATGCAACGTGTTGCCTTCTAATGACCTACTTGGTAGGTTTAGAAATGCCCCGAAGGAAGAACGATTTTGCAATTGTGGCCTCAGAGAGGTAGACTCTCTTCCACACATTGTTCTGCATTGTGCTTTTAATCACCTGGCAGGACAAAGTTCCAAACAACACAGTCCTGGAACGTGCTGGAATCCCTAGCATGTATGCTCTACTGAAACAGAGACACCTGCGTTGGCTCGGTCATGTCGTGAGAATGGATGATGGCCGGATCCCAAAGGATCTCCTCTATGGAGAACTCATGCAAGGAAAGCGCCCTACAGGTAGACCACAGCTGCGATACAAGGACATCTGCAAGAGGGATCTGAAGGCCTTAGGAGTGGATCTCAAAAAGTGGGAAACCCTGGCCTCTGAGCGGCCTGCTTGGAGGCAGGCTGTGCAACATGGCCTTTCCCAGTCTGAAGAGACACTTGGCCAACAGTCTGAGGCTAAGAGGCAAAGAAGGAAGGCCCATAGCCAGGGAGACAGGCCAGGGACAGACTGCACTTGCTCCCAGTGTGGAAGGGATTGTCACTCCCGAATTGGCCTTTTCAGCCACACTAGACGCTGTTCCAGAACCACCTTTCAGAGCGTGATACCACAGTCTTTCGAGACTAAAGGTTGCCAACTTTTAATCAGGTGCTCAGAGACCAGTATCTCCCCTCATTGTCAGGAAACAAAAAAGATCTCTCTGAGATCACCTCTTTACAACTTTTGCTGGCAGGTGAATTTGAATCTGTGACCCTTCCAGTTGCCAAATTTCTATATCTGAGCAACTTGAAGCGGGCTAAGTTGCTGGTTCTAAGCAACTTGGAGTAACTGTGTTAGCAAACTTGTGTGTTTTAATTCTTATTTCCTATCTCTCTTTTAATATATACCTTCATACATGACTGTTTGGAGATATTAGTTGTAAAACTATATGCCTAATAAAGGTTTGTTGTATGCTGTATGTTGGTTAAAACAGAGGACTGAGCAGCTGGTAGGGTGAAACTGTTTCATGCTTTGTTGTTGCTTTGCCTCATAAAAATAGAGCGTTCCTGATAGTCTGTCATTTTAAAAACTGGGTCCCCATGCTAAAAGGTTTGGGTTAAAAACCACTGGGTTAGGGTTAGGAAATTTAGTTTTTGGGTTTGTTCCAAATTATGGTCATTACCTTCCAATTGTGAACATAGAAAGTTGTCTTATACCAAGTCATACTATGGATCCATCTTTTTGGCTGGGCATTGACTCTCCACTTGTCTTTCTGACCTACCACCAGGTCCCCCCTATTTCGGGATGCTAGATATTGGACCTTTTGCATGTGCTTTACTACTGAGCTACAGGTCCATCCCTTTAGCATAGCTTATCACTAGGTCACATGCAGTGCAATCCTAACCTGCCCTGGAGCAGGCAGGCTGGCAGGCCTGCGCTGCATTCACGGCAAGACTGGGGCTAAATCGCTTCCCCTTACCTCAGGTAAAGCCACAGCAGACCCAATGGGACTACTCGGATCTGCGCCACCTCAAAAGGTGGCACAAATCCGAGCAGCCTGGGACTGGGGTTAGGATCCAGCATAACTGCCAGATCCTGGCCCCGCCTCCCACTCCCCACCCACCAGCCCCCAGGAATGCCCCCCGCCGGCCCTTCCCCCACCCTGAAATGCCTCCTTCCTGCCACCTCCATGCCCTCCCCAGGCCCCTGTGTCAGCCGAGCTTGGCCAATGCAACTCACCCTTTCCCTGGGGCCCACGTTGGCACGGGAGACCAGTCTAACCCCACTTATGTTGGTGTGAAAGTGTTTTACAGCACTTTTGCAATGATGAGCCGGCGCAAAGGACTCACGTCGGCCCAGGGCCTCCTCTGGATTGCATCCTTAGATGTATAAAATATCAGATAACATTCTCTTATTACCACAGAAAATTCTTGAACAAGGGAATTTTAAAAACAGAGAGGTGAAAGTACATCACAAGTTTGCCATTGTGTTAATAAATGGTGTGAATTTACTTTAGCTTACATCCTGCTTCAAACAGCAGTGTGTGCATTTCAGCAACCAGTAAGGATGGAAGAAGGAAAAGAAATTGACTGAACAGCAAAGTCTGAGTGCAGGAGGAATGTTTCATCCCTCATGTGTTCTCTCATTGCAATAAATAACTAATTTTATCTGCAGAGAACTCAAGATGGTGATTGATCATCACACCACAGAAAAAGTTCTTCCCGCAATCAGAAAGAGACACAAGACCAAGTCATAAGATTATGTGTATACCTAAAAATAGCTATACTTTAAAATAGAACATTTGAAAATTAGATCTGTCACTCAACCTAATGTCTGCCTGGGCATGAAAAAACACTATGAAGAGGTCTGCTCGAAGTGTTTAATCAAACCTACAGTTCTTTGACCCCTTAACATCTCACACAGAAGCAAAGATAGGATATCAATGGTCTGGCATACGCCTATCTTACACTAGGTATCAGAAATATAGTGAATGCTGAACAGTGTCAAGAGTGTGGTATTCCCAAGTGTACCCCTTAACTTTCTGGCACAGAAGCGAGTGCTTGCTGGACGTGCCTTAAGACCAAACAGCCAAGCCAAAGTCTAGATATCCTTTGGAGAGAAGGTAGCAAACAGGAGACATCAGTGTAATGTAGGAGAGAAATCATGGGTGGGAAAAGAAAAAGGTGGATGAATGGTGAGGAACACTAGACAGAGGATGTTAGTTATAAGCCAGGCTTCCTCAATTAGAGCATATCTGCAGCAATGAAAGGCCTATATTAGGGATGGCCAAACCATGCCTCATTCATGAGCCACATGTTGCTCTTTGACAAGTAATGTGCGGCTAGCAGAAATATGTTGGCTGAGCTCCTTTTGCATCACAATTAATATAAAAAAGTAAATAAAAATTTTTCCAAGCTTTATCATTACTAAGACAAATATTAATAGCAGCTGTTTTTACCTCTTATTTTGCAATTTCTGAAACCGATATAAATTTTAAAAACTACACACATGAATAATTATTACATATACGTATTTCATAATATTTATATAAACTTTTTGAAACAAAGTGCGCATGTAACAATAAAAACATGCGTGTAATATTTGTTCATGTCTTGTGGCTCACAAACCTCTGAAGTTTATCATACATGGCTCTTATGTTAAGCAAGTTTCGTCAACAGTGAATTTCAAGGATTCTATAATCATAATTATAGACAAATATATTTTCAACAATTTATCTTTTTGCAGCACAGCTGGTATGATGCTATACAACATAAAGGTTTGAGGAAGAGAGGGGGAGAAAGAGCTGAGATTATAGTAAACTGACTGCCTATTATTTGACAATATTTGATCATGGTCAGATATGAATCAAAACTAAGTCAGTCAACAGTAAAACAGATTCTACAACTACCAACAACTACTACACTAATCAGTGACAGGCCTGGAGGGGAGCAGAGTGGCAAAACCCCCAGGTGCCGTGCCTGCTGCGCCCCTGCCATGCTACTCTGCCTGCCTGTCAGAGGTGGTTTTGTCAGGAAACTGGAAGAACCCTTTAAGATTGCGCCAGAAGCCTCAGAAGGCTTTTTGTGTGCTGCGGAACGTTGTATGAGGCTCTGTTACGGGTGGGTAAGTATCCCCTTGGGGGGCAGTGTGATGCAGGGGGCGGCATGTCACAGACCTACGCCCTGGGGTATCATAGGGGCAGATCCGTTACTGACACTAATAAAACTCCACCAGATCCCACAGTCATCACCACATTGAGGGTGAGTTAATGGGTCTTGTCCCTTTAGCTTTACATAAATTATCATGTAAGAACATAAGAAGAGCCCTGCTGGATCACGCCAAAGTCCCATCTAGTCCAGCTTCCTGTATCTCACAGTGGCCCACCAAATGCCCCAGGGAGCACACAAGAATACAGATGAAACTGTATAGATAATGGTATAGAAGCACACTTAAGACTGGGATCCCAGCCTACACACTAGCGTACTCAAACAGTCATTCTGATAACATAAATGTGGCTTCTAATGATTTTTCAAAAACCACTGCAATATTTCTAACATAAGCTTTGTTTTATTACTGCAGGTTCCATTTTGATCTACTGTCCCTTCCTCTCATTATTGCCTGAGCTGTAATGTCCTTCAAGCTGGAATAGTCTTTTGCTATTTGTCTGAGCAGTGTAGCAATATGCGTAGCCTGTGATTCCTGAGCATTTCTGACGACTCCAACATCTGACATGCTATTTGGCCATAATCAGACAGACATCATCCACAGAAGCACCACATTTCTCTAAAAATGGGTGGAGTTCTTTCGCTTTAGAAGCAAGTGTATTTCCACAACTCCTCTGCAAGCCATCTGTCAAACTGCAACAGCCAAGGGCTAGATAACTTGTTGTAATCTGCAAGGAAAATCAGCATGCTACGGGCAACAGACATGTAAGCAGATAATTATTGCACACCTATAATCTTGAGATTAAAACAGAATGATGAGGCCAAACCAAGAAACACTTTAACGATTGCAGTGGTGAGTACAAGTCTAACTGGCAGCAGCAGTGCATTCTGTCCTCTCTGAGCCAGGTTATACAAGGCATTGTAGCCAAGCATAACTGAAGAGCGGCATGCCAACAATCTTCTGGAAGGCAAAGACTGCTTCCCCCGGCGCAGAAGTGCCAATCTATAATGAATTTAGTTCTCATAAATACTGCTAAGACAGCAATGTTCTGGTAGAAGGTGAACAAACTCCAGATTAATAGATCTCTGTAGTTGGGTCAGGTCAGTTCAGAAATCTCAAGGCTGTACAACAGAACAAAGGCAGCCTCCAGAGCCTTGAGGGAAGATAGGTACCCTATGGATATACGGTAGATACTCGCCTATAGTACCTAAAATTTTTGCCAAGTTATCAAGCTCAAATTATCACTTCACCTTATCTCCAGGTCAAGCAAAGCCTTTCAACTCTGATAAGTTTCTTTCTCAAGCAGCACACAGGCCCCAAGTTTCTCAAGCAGCAGGTAGCTCCTTAGAAGCAATTTGTTAACCTTTTATTCTCCTTCCTTCTGCTGCAGCCTAGTTCTGCTTTGCAAATGCTTGCAAAGCAGGTCTGTTTTTTGAAACACCAGGATGGGAATCCTCCTTTCCATTAGAAGCAGGCTACAATTCAATGCACCCTTACTTAAGAATAACACCCATGGAAAGCAGTGGGTCTACTTCTGAGTAAAAAGGGTTGCAAATATATGCAGCTGTATCTCTCTGCTGTGAACTGATTTGCACACTCCCAGTTACGCGTTATGGGTTGTATGTTGTACGTAGAGCTTCTGGCTTAACACACCAGACACCAATTGTACCCTTCATATTAGCAAAATGTTTGTAATTAATAATACAAGCCCTCATCTCCTCTATATGAAAGCCCAGACTTCATGTATTTATCACAGTGTTTTCTCTTTTTATTTGTTTGAAGAACAGAAGACTCTGCCTTTGCACTCTTTTGCACCAGAAGTGTCCTGAGAAATTCTGGGTGACTGATCACTTTCCATATTATGTTTCAGCTTTTTTACTGTGCTGATTTTCAATCACTGGTTCATACATGAATTGATGACCAAAAACTAGCTACTGGTGGGGCTTTCACAGCCAACTAGCTACCTCCCTTCCTGCCTTGCTGGTCCTTGCAAGGCATTCTGGAGCATGGTCTGCCTTTTTCTACCATTATTCCATTCTTTTTCAAGTACCCCTAAAGGTCCTGTTGAGTGTCCCTGCGAATACATGAATACCAGGTTGGAAACCACTGTTTTAATAGTATGTTGTTTACAGTGCACTTACTCTGATAGTGCTTACAAAAAGGTGATGAAGACCAGAATTTAAAAAGAATAAAAATGTATCTTATGATTTTACTATGTTTTTAATAAATTAGAGACTACAGTTCTTAGGTAACAATTAGTGGTGGGTTATTTTTCAGGATCTGGCCTCGAGTAAAATCAGATAAAACTATAGTCAGATACCCCCTAAGTTTAGCCCCTGACTTATCCAAGGTTCATAGAAAATTCCATGATTGTTGGCTCAAAACCTGCCCTCGGCTTATCTGTGGGATCGACTTATAGACGAGTGTCTGCGGTAGTTTTCAGCTCCATTTGAAAAAGGTGATATATAATTGAAAGAAACTGAAATTGAAAGAAACTTACTTCTTCCTTTTATCTAGCCTCAGTTTAGAATTTGCATAACAATCTATGTCATTTGTTCTAATCTGCTTATCTAACTCATAGGTCTTTATTTAATTCCTTTCCAATTTTGAGTGTATAATTTTGCCTATTTTTTAAATACAGCACTCCTTCTTGCTGCCTATATACTCTGGGAATGGACAGTGTGATAAATACATAAGTTGGGTACCTGGGTACCGCTTTTGCCCCATTAAATTCAAGAGCACCATACTGGCTTCAAAGCAAGTATTTCCCCTGTAACTGGCTCTTGTCAATTTGTTTCTAAGTTTTCTGCCATCACAAAACATCACATAACCCAGGCTTGGAAATAATCACCTGCCTGGTCACCTGGGGGAAGTAAGATTTCCTTCCAAGTGAGACCCCTCTGTGCATTTCAACTATCCTATCATTCTGAAAGTTGCAAGTGAGGACTTCTGCTCCTGTATTCTCTTCCCTCCAAGTATGGAGTAAGGAGGAGAAAAACAGTCCCGTGTTGGCTCCTGTTATTACAAGGCTCCTTTGGGAAGGATGTGCCCCAGTTTGCTGGTTGACCCTTTGTTTCCATGTGGCTAGGCCAGGGGTGTCCAAACCCTGGCCCAGGGGCCACTTGCGGTCCTTGAGGACTCCCAATCCGGCCCACAGGGAGCCCCCACTCTCCAATGAGCCTCTGGCCCTCCAGAGAATTGCTAGAGCCCACGCTGGCCTGACACACTTGTTCTCAGTGTGACGGCCAACAGTTCGATCGCTTGCGTGAGCTGTGGGATGAGAGCTCCACTACTACTTGCTTTTTCATGTCTGTGATGCAGTAGTGGCAGCAAAGGAAAGGTCAGCCTTGTTTTGTGCAAGGCCTTCTATAGGCCTTGAGCTATTGTAAGACCTGCATTCATTCTTATGTTCCATTTCTAATATATTCATTTATGTAAATTTATTCAAATTTGAAATGTAAATTAATTCTTTTTTCCCAGGCCCCCGACACAGTGAGAGAGAGGATGTGGCCCTCCTGCCAAAAAGTTTGGACACCCCTGGGCTAGGCCAATGTTGTGCTGCCAGGTCCTATTTGTTTTCCCATCCATCTCTCTTAAAGAGAGAGACAAACTAAAAGGGTGAATCCAGACAGCATCACCTCATTCACTTGGGAAAAGGCGAGGTGAAGACACATAAGTGACACTCTCAAAATAAATGCCTCAACATGCAACGATACCACTTCAACCACGTTCAGAACATATGTCTGCCTTCCCCCTCAAGAGAATGCAAGCCTATGCCAAGACATAGCAATGCTGTGGAGACTGCACACTTGAGTTGAGGTTTCTTCACCCACTTGGACTGAAAGGCACCTGCCCTCCCTGGCAAGACCTTGGGGAGAGGAGCCCATGATGCAAGTGGGAGACTGTTGAGTACTATTAAAACATTTGTCACCACTGAAGACTTCACATCCAAGAGGGGGGATTTACTTTAGTCAGGTGGTTAACATTCACAGGACAGGGAACAGATGCATACTTACCCACATAATGCATGTTCAGGGCCAAGTACTTGTACTGGAAGAGGGGGTTGTTGTTGAGGCTACTTCTTTGGATCTGCTGAAAGAAAGAACTGACATCCCATCTGTACAAGACATCCAAGAGCATGATGCTTGGCACCCGCAAGGCCACATTTAACACTGCTTCCAACTTCTCCTTAGGAGCCATTCTGTTCCTTGTCACTGAATTTGTAGCAGACTGTAAAGAGCAGAGATCAGAAAGGAAGCATCAGCATCATCATTCTTACATAACAGTTTTCCAGCTGGATCACACTAGGAGTCTAAGTCCAACATTCTGTCTACCACAAAGACCACAGACAGTCCTCAGCAACCATACAAATACAGCATTAACATGATAGCCATTCCCATTTTATCATTCCCTTAATCTGGTATTTAGAGGTACAGTACCTCTGAATAGGGGAGTACCATTAAAGTGTCATAGTTACCAACTATTAACAGGTCTTTTCTTAATGAATCTGCTTAATTCTGCCCTTTTTAAATATGGCCATCACCCAGTCTTGCAATAACAAATACAGCAGCTATTTATTACATGAACAAGGTTTCCTTTCTTAAAAGGCATGGAGAATGAAATTGGTTCTTACTTCAATGCTGTTCTTTTAAAAAATCAATATCAAAAATTCAGCAGTGAATCTCCTTCAGCTCTATGTTTAAACCAGACTTGTCAGTTGTCCACCCTGACAGTTTTCCACATCGACCCCAACCCTTCAGCAGAGCAGGCCAGCAAGCATTAACTGACAATCATTGCAGAACACTGAATTAAAAGGAGAAGGGCCCTGAACTTTTCACTTCCTTTTGTGGCTGTCCCATGCTCCGTCTGTGATAAATCTGAAAAATAAACCCTATCATACTCTTAGCATGAGCCCATAAAGGTTATCCTTGTACCACATGATTTACAATGTATCTACACCACATGTGTGTTAAAATACTCCTCAACACCTGAGGCATAACTGAGATGGCAAAGTTTTCCTGGAGTGAGATCACTTAACCTAGGGTACTCAGGTCGTCTGCCCAGGAATCTCCTTTGTTAAACTATGAAAAACAAATTTTAACCATTTTCTCTCCATTTTCCTAATTTTGTTATACTGTATGTGACCAAGGGATATGTACTCTAGCTATTAAACTCCTAGTGATGTAGGACACTAACAGAGAGGTTAGCAGACGGTATTGTAGCAGCTTGCTACAGACTGAGTGTAGCAGTAGCCAATCTGAGATCAGTTCAATTTCTTGGCTGTTATTTGACAGTATATATGAGTAAGAATTCTTAATTCTATTTTGTTTTTCAGTTACACACATACATGTAGTCAGGCACACAATTGTGCAGTCAGGTAATTTCACTTGAGTTTAGCCCATAGACGCAAATATTACAGCAATTAATTAGAATTCACATTCACAGTATGATAAACTTTTTTAAAAACATCATATATACCATTTGCTGATGACACAGTACAACACAACTGAATACCTGCAGGTGGTAAACACTACTATAGTAACTCAGAGGGGAAAACAACATGTCCCTTTAAAATGATTGCATAGAAAAGCATTTCTATTGCAAAGCTGATCTTGCTGATGACAAAGTGGTGCCCTCTTCAGTTTTAAAAGGCTTGTTAAAATCTAGCTTATGAAACGCTTTTCAACAGTTTTCTGAATAGTTGTTTTGCCTCAGAATGTAGTGCTATTGTAACAGCCACAGCTTTAATTGAATAACCACTTAAATTCTTTCCCTAGCCAGAGCTGGCTTGTTCATGAATCCAATAATGCCAGGCATGTTGGGTGGCAGATAAGGGGGGGGGGGTGACAGAGGAGGTGGCGAACAGACACCCGCCAAGTCCTCTCCCCCATGCCACAGTGGCAGACAGAGCTTCCCTGCCCCTTCCTCCATGTGGGTTCCTTAATCTAAATGCAGATTGTGCTGGGATCATACTCAGTGCACCCCCAATTTCCTGCTTGATTTAAAGACCCCAGTGGAGGAAGGTCAAATGTAAGAAGTCATCAGGGGGCCAGATCACTATGCTGTGAGGACTGGAAGAGAGCGATCCTTCCCACTTACCTGGCTCCTTCCTTCATGGCTCTAGAGCAGTGGTTCCCAAACTGGTGGGTAGTGACGCACTAGGGAACCTGAAGCAGGGCATTCCCCCTTAAGGGGAGTGGCCCTGCTCCGATGGGAGCGACAGTGCCACAAGGATCATGGTGCTGCTGCTTTCAAGGGGCTTTTTTACTTACCTGGGGGGCAGCACTGATCTCCTGCAGGGTCCTGGAGACTCGCAGTCCCCTCTGATCTCCTCTGTGGCAGCTGTAAACAGCCCTTACCTCTGATCTAAAGCTACTTCTGGTTTTCACAGGAAAATGATTAGTGAGGTGAACTGTTTTTACATGACAAATATTGAATCTCAACTTGCAGGTATAAAAATATTATGTCAATCTCCCATGCATTACAAAGAATGATACAATTGAGCAATAAACTTATAAATCCATATTAAAGATAGAAGTCAGAAAAGTCACAAACTTCAACAATTACGCAGGCCAACACACATTTTGCTTCCTTAAATGTTATACCAATTCCTGGGTATATTTGGGGTGCCGATTCCAAAAATGGCATCCGTTTTGCCCTATCACATCTAGTTTTGGAGACATGGCATAGCCTCTTTAGTGAAAGGTTCAAGCAGCTTCCTCATGAGGAAGCCTATAGCATGGCATCCAAAACTAGATGTGATAGGGCAAAACGGATGCCATTTTTGGAATCAGCACCCCAAATTCATATCAAACCACCATAAAGTTTGGGAAAAACTTTTCTGACCCTCAATTTTGTAGGCCTGTGTTATTAGTAAAGACTTCTGAGTCACAACACATAAACAAATTAAGGTAACATTGAATGCCACTATTACACACTGGGAAAACATTCTGGCTTTGGATAGCTGCATCAAGCTGAAGACAGGCAGTATCCTTGGAAATTGCAATTATACAAAAGTGCTAAGATGAGTCAAAGTCTTGTAATTCCTGTTCCTCCAACTCACAGATCTTGTGATAAATGGTTCTCTCTCATCTCCTTTAGCTGGAGGAAAGGTGCAAATAATTTCCCTTGCAGGAGATTAAGAAGAACAGAAGGCACAAGACTTTCATTTTTGCCATGAATGCAAAGGTTTCTGATTTACAACACATCAAAAAGTTACAGTCGGGATTAATAATGCTATTGCCAGGAGAGGCTTCTCATCACATAAGAACATAAGAACAGCCCCACTGGATCAGGCCATAGGCCCATCTAGTCCAGCTTCCTGTATCTCACAGAGGCCCACCAAATGCCCCAGGGAGCACACCAGATAACAAGAGACCTCATCCTGGTGCCCTCCCCTACATCTGGCATTCTGACTTAACCCATTCCTAAAATCACCTTCAGTTATACAACTCTGCATAAAAGCACTTATCAGACATTTGCCTGCATACTTTGTAGGAAGGGGAGCCACTCCTACTCAGTGTAATATCAGAAAAGCACACATGTGTACAAACGGTACGCAGACATGTTCTGCCTGCACAGCTAACACTCTGTCTTGTCCAGTCAAGAGTTCCTGTTTGGGGGATAGAGTTGACACTCATACGGCTTATATGCAAGTAGGCACTTTCACACGTTGCACTGAACAATGTAGATAGGCCCAGTGTAGAAAAGGCCAGCAGGCAGGCTACTGTTAGTAGTCTGGAATGGAAAAACAACAACAAATTTTATATAACACTCAGAAAGCTTTCTGAGAGTGCAAAATGCTTCACAAGTATTATCTTGATGTTGTCCTTATAACAGAACTGCAAGACAATTATTATGCCCTTATGGCATGAAACTCATGGATGAAGCAAGATTCAAACTGGGAAAGTCTTTAGAGGCAGCTCAGGACACATTCCTAACCTGCATTAGATCATGCAGGCTGACTGGCCTATGCTATATCCAGTGCAGGCTTGGTGTGGCCTGGGGTGCAACTTGGAGTAAGGAGATTCCGTCCCCTTACCCCAAGCAATGCCCCAGGCATTCCTATGGGGCTACTTGGATCTGCGCCTGTTTGTGCGCTGGCCCAGCCTGCCCCCAACTAGCCGTGAACATGCTTTACGGTACATTTGCGACACTAAGGAGCAGGCACAAGGGACTTGTGCCAGCTCGGGGGGGGGGGGGGATGGGACTGCGTTGCCCATCTGTTAACTACTATGCTAACCAGCTTTCCTGGTGAACATCTTTCCTTAGCACTTGATTCACCACCAGCTTTGGGTTGTGCAGCCCGTTTCATATGACAAATACCAGTATGGCAATGCCCTGCTATACTCACCAACGCAAGTCCTCCTGGACAGCCTTGTGTTCCCATTTTCAGGTCACAAAGTATTTCAGCTGACATTTTGGTGTCTAGGTTACATATGCTTTGGCTGCTAACCCATTGAAATACTTTCCCAACAAGGAAAAGCTAAAGTGGTTAAGGATTTTTAGCTGTATAAAAATAATGATTAAGAAGAGGCACAACAGTGGTCACTAAGCTCAAGAATGCTGCACAGAGAGATTTGCCTAGAAAGACTCCTAAGATCATCCAGTGGCAATGGACAGAAATTAACTTATGGAATTCATTAGCCCAAGAAATGGCGATAACCCCCACTTTAAATGGCTTTAAAAGAGGATTAGACAAACCCACAGAGAGTATTTACTAACCCACGGTTAGTATTATAATGCCGTTGTACAAATCGATGGTAAGGCCACACCTGGAGTATTGTGTCCAGTTCTGGTCGCCGCATCTCAAAAAAGACATAGTGGAAATGGAAAAGGTGCAAAAGAGAGCGACTAAGATGATTACGGGGCTGGGGCACCTTCCTTATGAGGAAAGGCTACAGCGTTTGGGCCTCTTCAGCCTAGAAAAGAGACGCTTGAGGGGGACATGATTGAGACATACAAAATTATGCAGGGGATGGACAGAGTGGATAGGGAGATGCTCTTTACACTCTCACATAATACCAGAACCAGGGGACATCCACTAAAATTGAGTGTTGGGCGGGTTAGGACAGACAAAAGAAAATATTTCTTTACTCAGCGCGTGGTTGGTCTGTGGAACTCCTTGCCACAGAATGTGGTGCTGGCGTCTAGCCTAGACGCCTTTAAAAGGGGATTGGACAAGTTTCTGGAGGAAAAATCCATTATGGGGTACAAGCCATGATGTGTATGCGCAACCTCCTGATTTTAGGAATGGGTTAAGTCAGAATGCCAGATGTAGGGGAGAGCACCAGGATGAGGTCTCTTGTTATCTGGTGTGCTCCCTGGGGCATTTGGTGGGCCGCTGTGAGATACAGGAAGCTGGACTAGATGGGCCTATGGCCTGATCCAGTGGGGCTGTTCTTATGTTCTTATGTTCTTATTTTCTCTGTTTCAGCATATTTACAGGTTGTTCTATAAAATAACCCACTTTATAATCTTATTTTTTAAAGTACAAATACTAAAATCATTGAAGTACTATATTAAAACCATCATAACAAAAATCAGTAACAGGACCACTAAGTCATAATTGTTTGAAAATGCAGCTATCAGATAGTAGTAAGATATCAAAAGGCTGCTAAAACAGGACTTCACTGCCTGTTGACACATGTCATGATTGCTAAATAAATGGAGTCTTCTACAAACTTAAGACAAACAGATGCTGGGGACAAACAGGAAACACCTATTTCTAGCACGCTCTGCAAAAATCCTTGAATTATGATAATGAATATACCGCTTTTCAACAGGAGTAGTTCACAAAGCAGTTTACATGGTGAAATAATAAATGATTAGATGGCCCTTTGGTCTAATCCACATTAAGACTGCTCTTATGGTCACATAGGCAGCCAAGAACAGTACAGTAACTGTAAAGGGTTCTTGAATCTCAAGTCCTTGGAATCGCCAAAGCTTTCAAAGTAACACGTGCTTCACTTACACATACACCTTTGTGCCTCTTTTGGATCTGTACTAGTGCATAAGTCATTCATATTGGTACTAAATTACTGAGAACTTGGAAAGATAAATATTAACAGGCTCAACCTCTGCCAGGAAAAAGCATACAATGCTTCAGAGAAGCTAATCATATAACACAAGCCAATCACATAACTTACCCTTTTAATCTAAAGAGTAATTTATAATAAATTTGTTCCTTACAGTTTCCTCTAACACTTAGTATGATGAATTTCTGTTGTCAAGTTGTGTTTGCATGATTTGTACTACCAAAGTAATAAAAAGAACACTACGAGAATCAAAATAGGATGCAACATGAATACTGTTGGTTTTATTCAAGTCATCCTTACACTGCAATCTCATCTTGGAGTTAAATTCACTAGGCAGAGATAAGACTGCTACTAAATTTCACTGAGCTAGTAGAATTCGATACTACACTAGTTTGGTGGATTCACACTGGCATTGTCCCAACACTCTATACTCTATCACCAGCTCAAAGAGAAAATCTGGGAGCAGTGTTGAGGCTATGGTGAAGAGCAAGGCTTGGTTCAGATCCTATGCTCATGTCAGGGCTGGTTCCACCCTTGATAAAGTTCTCATGTTATGACCACAAACTGGGCAACTGAAGTAAAAACACTCTAGTTTAAGTTAAGGAAAAGTGTCAGCCCCAGTGTCCCCAATCACAAGGAGGATCTCTCCCACAGTACATCATCTGTCATTTCAGATGAAATAAGGGTGGTGGCCAGGGGGCTGGGCTTGCTGGCTTGCTCCCTGATGCTGCAAAACAGTGGTGCCCCTCCATGGTCTGGAGAGGGTTCAACTCAGGAGCCAATCACAGTGCAGCACCAGAAGTCTACAAGCCCCAGACAGGGAAGACAGATCAGTACATGGATAAATAATTCTATTCACACAGCTACAGAATTTTGAGTATAAAAATGCTAAAGCAGAAACTATTGTGATGGGGAACACAACAGGCGTGATTTGCACAAAGAGGCACCAAGGCCAATGAAGTAGGAAAGAAGAACGAACAACACTTTTAGCACAGAATAAATGCAGGACAAAACCAACCATCAATTCCATTACCTAATCTGGGATAAAAGCAGATGGCTTTTAAGGGAGGAAAAGCCCATATCTCAAAGTATGACTCCAGAATATTCCTCCATAGCTCTAATTCAATACATGTAAAGTATTCAAAATCCTCTGAATGGCCACAATGTTTTTCTATCCTATCCCCACCCCATCCTTTTCAGTATTAGGAAACTACGTATGGGCTTAACATCACCCTTTAATGAAGTTGCGGCAGTGTACCCCACACAGGATAGCCTTCTTGGGCTCCTGTAATTTTGAAAGTTGCTTAACAGATTGATTACTAAGTACTGCAACTTAGTATATCCCAGCAGGGATATGCAGAGATGGGGAAAGCTATACATGTTACTCTGCCTCCTGTCTTTCAAAGGTACCCCATGCTGGAATTGATGCCTTGGGTTCTATTTCTGCTGCCTCATCCCTTGCTCACATAAAATTATAGTGGCCACAGAGACGCCATGAAGGCAGTGCAACCTGGAAAATGATCATACTGTTATAGTTCCAAGTACAGTTCCAAGTTATAGTTCCAGTGAAGGGCTTTTCAGAATTTCCACTGTGAGCCCCACCCCCAGTTTTTGTGCGGGGTGTTTTTTTTTTTTTTGGTACCTCAGCAATTTTTAAATGCCAACAAAATGGAATTTTTAAATGTTTACATTTCAGGAAGTTGTACAGTGAGGCACAGCAGCAAGCAAGATTTTCAATGTCTGAGCACAAAGCTTCGGCAAAGACAAGTGATGTCTTCTGAAAGGTATTTCACCATGTAATATAACAAATTGAGTTCTTTAGCTAGAACAGCAAGATCACACATAGAGAAAGATACTATTTTTGCCTCCCTGGCAAATGAATTCATGAAAATACCACCTGACAATCCAGCCAAAAGTAGGAACTATGAATTAAGACATAGCCTTTGAAATATTACATTAACCCACTAAGTATTGTATAATATGCCTGAAGGACAATATGGTGGGGCAGACAGGATGCTGGTCACTGTCTAAACAACTATCATGCTCACTGGCTATCCCACTATCTCTCTTAGTTTAATCTAGCTAATTCTTTCCAGAGTCTTGCAAATATTTTTAAATATTCAAATTATTCAATATTCATAAGTCAAATTTTAAATATTTTAGGTATGACCTACCTCACAGGATTGTTGTGACTGAATAAAATAAAATAAGAATGATAAATATCCAGTATCTGGCAATGTACTGCAGGAATAACAAAAAACATGACATACAATATTATAAACCATGGTTTTCAATGCTGGTTTGGACAGCAAACAGAAACCATAGTTGGTCAATTAAGACGTAATGGTAAACTATGGTTGCCTGAAGCAAAAAGTCAGGGAGGAAGGAAGAGAAGTGCATGAGTGTCATAAAATGTCTATATTTTATGTGTAAGTATATTTCCACACTTGGAGCTCTGCCTGTAGTTCAGAACTGAAATTCTATTGCCCTAGGCTTAGGGGAATGAAAATGCAATTTGGGGTTCAAAGAAACCAAGACCAGCCAAACTGGTTGATCAACTTTCAGGCAGCTGACACTCCTCCAGGAAGAGGTCAGGATACAGGTGATACTATTACAGCTGAGGATAAGACTTCCAAGCAGGAGGAAGTTGACCCTTCTATTGTTCCAGCAGCCTGACAACCTCACTCAGTAAGCTCTGGGAGAAGAGGCCCTCATGGGATGAGAGTGTAAAGAGCTGGTGGTTCCATCATCAAAGGTACAATTACAGAACAGTATCAATCAATCAATCAACAGTATTTATATACCGCTTTTCAACTAAAAGTTCACAAAGCGGTTTACAGAGAAAAATCAAATAACTAAATGGCTCCCTGTCCCTAAAGGGCTCACAATCTAAAAAGATGCAAATGAATACCAGCAGACAGCCACTAGAACAGACAGTGCTGGGGTGAGGTGGGCCAGTTACTCTCCCCCTGCTAAAAAGAGGAGCACCCACTTGAAAAAGTGCCTCTTACCCAATTAGCAGGGGTTAACAGTAGTCAGAAACCATATAGGTTTTACAGCCCAATCCTAACCCTCACTGGAACAGGGAGATTGACTGGCCTGCCCAATATTCAGCACAGGCTGGGGTTGCCTGCAACTCAGCCCAAAGCAAGGAGAATTCATTCCCCTTACCCTGTGTAATGCGGCAGTAGCCCCAATGGGTCTATTCACCTTTGTGCCACCTCTTTAGGTGGCACAGATTCAAGCAGCCTGGCGCAGTGCTAAGTTACCCAGGAGTGGGGTTAGGATCTGGCACAAGGACCAGATTCTGCCTCCATCCCCCTGCTTGGCCTTGGTCCACCCACAGGCGCATCCGCCACCTCCCCTCCCCCCACCTCAGCACGCCTCTGTTCCACCTTCCCCAGATCCCCACGCTGGCCCAACACAGTCAGCACGATCTCGCCTTTCCTCTGGCGCAACGACACTGGAGGCAGCCTCCGGAGACCGGCACATATCTGAGCTCTGGCCTCCCAACTCCCAAGTTATCAAAGAAGTGCCTTATGACACTTTTGCAACACTTCAGATCTGGCAGGGAACATACGCCAGCCTAACACGAGGTTAGGACTGACCTCTAATTTTGATCTTTTCTGTCTTCTCTCTGCCTGTTACAAACTCATTCAAATAATTCCCAGCTAGCACCAAGTTAAACCACACATGTGTGAATGCCATCTGTTGCTAGCCATTTGTATGATCGCTGGTCTGGTAGTCTTTCCTTACTCCAATGTTCTCTATGTTTGGAACTAACCTTTTCTTGCCAAATTTGATTCTCTTGATTCTTCCTTGTTCAATTAGTTCTGTTATCTCCCTTCTTTTTATTTTTATCAGCATTTTAATAATTTTTTACATATTATCCTGAGTTTGCCTTGTTAAGCAAAAAATCAGTAGATTGTTCCATCTCCTTGCTCTGCAGGTGCTATTGTTAGAGTGATCTTGATAGAGACCCCTGAAGTTCAGTATCGTTCTAGGAGGGGAGCAGTGGTGGTTTCAGGGGAGGTTGGGGGGAGCCCCAGGGCGCCATGCCTGGGAAGGTGGCACCACCATACCGCCAGTGCTGCCTCCACTCACCCTTCAGGCTCTTCCGAGGGTCAGGGAGGCCTGAGTTGCATCCACGGGCGCTCTAAAAGCCTTCTGAGACCTCCAGAGGCCTGTTAAATAGTACTTCCAGTTTTCGGAAAACCAGAAATACTGTTTAATGCTGCCCCCGAGGGCCTCAGAAGGCTCTGGAAGCACCTGTGGATGTTGTTCAAGACTCTGTAACGGAGATAAATCTCTTCAGGGGGAGGGAACTGCATGTTGTGGTCCTGTGCCCCAGGGCAGCACAGGAACCAGGTCTGTGACTGGAGGGGGGGTTCTGCCCAGGGAGCCTCTCTGGCTGGCTTGATCTCCAGGGTTGGTGGCAGCAGATTCAAACAACGAAGGCTTTTACCTGGTAAGCTACATGTCCAAACAAGGTGGAGAGAGGGGAACGGGAAGTGAGTGAGTGCTAAGCATTAGGTACTACTTCCCTGCATCAGCATGCAGTCACAGGCTGCCCCTCTCTGGATCCTTACAATGAGCCTAAGAGTAACAATGGCTTGACATTACATTGTCCACAGACCCACCATAAACAACCATGCACCATTTGACAGGAATTCTGCTACCATATGTATAGTCTGCTAGCCAGTTCACATAGTGTTTTAGAATGCCAATAAGATGAAGCTGTTGAATATGCAAACAACATGAGGACAGCTTGGTATTTTTTTGCAAACAAATGTAACAACTGCATTAGAAAGCCATTGACTTGCTGCACCTACTGTTAAGTGCAGTTGCAGGGGGTGCTACTTTCCAATGTAGGAGGAGGCTCTTTGAGCAATTATGAAAACAGTTTTGTATATGATTCGTCATTCCAGCACCAGTTACTCATCAGCACTAATTCACTCCCTAACATTCCACATCAATAGAGTAACCTGAGGTCACTGATGACAGCATCCACGTTGCTAGATTACAACTGTAATTCTCAGTTTATCTTACCATGTTTTGTTTCATCCACTGCAATTTATCCATCACTGAAAAAATGCTAGACCTTATATGGGTTACAACCTGCTGCAAAAGGTTGCTACTGAGGCACCCCAAACTGACTGCCAAAATGTACTGATTGATATTCATTCATCCATTAACATTATGCCATTAATGTACATGGCACAAGAGGAGAAGTTCCTACACAGGATGATGTAGTGCAGAGGTGTCAAACAAGGCCCACGGGCTGGATGCCCTCAGAAGCTCTTTATCTAGCCCTCAGGCTCTCTCAGCACCACCATCAGCTATTTTCTCTTCTGTCATTTGCAGCTGATGAGTTCCTAAATGAGAAAAATGCATATTTCTGGTCATAACCTCCTTAATGATATCAGTGTTGGCCCTCAGCAGGCATCATGAATGCTATTTGGTCCTTTGCATTAAATGAGTTTGACACCCCTGGTGTAGTGGTTCTGGAGTAGGATTTAGATCTAGAGGATTCAGGTTCAAATTCCTGCTCAACCATGAAGCTTCCTGGGTGACCTTGGGCTAGTCACTATCTCTTATCCTCACCTACCTCATAGGGTTGTTGTGAGGACAAAAGGAGGAGTAGAACTATGTATACCACCTGAACTCCTTGGAGGAAGGGTGGTATAAAAATCTGAAAAATAAATCCCCTAAGGGGCTTATACTATAGATAGACACAAGAGAAACAGAAGGAGAGGGATATTAACAAGGGAAGAATATATTCTTGTTTCATTTACACATACTTAAGCATAATTACAGTAGGGAAAGAACCCAAAAGCCTATGTCATAGTCATAGATAAGCATTGTACTTTGCATGTCAAACACATTACAGAAACAAGCCATAGTTTTTTTGATACCCAATATTTCTGTATCAGGAAAACCAGCACAGCAGACCAATCCAATTGTTTCAGTTGCTGTACTAGCAAACAAGTGTTGAGGATGACTGTTGCACAGGCACAAGTTCATAACTTGCAGCATTCCAGTCTAGGAACTTATGCAAAAGGACAGGCACACTAGTCATGGTGTCTGATGTAGCACCTCTTGTAGCGCAAGAAGCAGCTGCATCACGGTGGATTGGGATCAGCAGGCTGTGTAGCTGGGTAAAGACCGAAGTAAATTCCCTAAAGCTGGGGTCGGCAACCTGCCATTCTGGAGCCGCAAGCGGCTCTTTCAGCCTTTTGCTGCGGCTCTGTGCGGGGCCAACCCGTCGGGGGGGGAGGGGCTCGCCCCTCCCGCGACGCAGCCGCTGCTCACCAGCCCGAGCACAGCTCCCACGCGTCCTGCGGCTGCGCCCCATAGGAGAGGGCGCGAACGGGCTGGTGGAGCAGCTCCTGCCCAAAGAGCCCGCACTGCCACTGAGGGCGAGCCCCCGCCGCCGCACGTTCCCCCCTGCCCGAGCCACAGTGCAAAAGCAAGCAATTCAGTGCAGCTGCTCAGTCCTCCTCCCAAGCTCTGAGCACAATCCTGTGTGTGTCTCCTCAGAAGTAAGTCCCATTGTGCTTGCTCCCAGGAAAGTGTGCACAGGATTACAGCCTTCAAGCTCCCCACTCAGCATTCCCCCATGGCTTACTCGCCCTCTCAATGCCCCATTTCCTAAGTGCAGCTGCTCTGTCCTCCTCCCAAGCTCTGAGCACAATCCTGTGCGTGTCTTCTCAGAAGTAAGTCCCATTGTGCTTACTCCCAGGAAAGTGTGCACAGGATTACAGCCTTCAAGCTCCCTACTCGGCATTCCCCACACACTCTCACTGCTCACTCTCACTGCTCCATTTCCTTCACTTGGAAACTTGAAAGGGGTTTGGAGACCCCTGCACCAGATGGTATTCTGTATATGTTTGTATACTGTATGTGTAACATACTGTATATGTAGCACCAAAGCATATTTCATGGTTGGGAAGTAATCACTGTTAGTATGCCTTTTATTTTATGCAGTTTTGAACTCTTAGCTTGTTTGTTCAGGAGCACTTTTGTGAACAGTGTTAAGTAGTACTAAGTGGTCTTGTTCAGAGGTAGTATTGTGTGTAAAGGCATTTACAAAAGTAAATGACTGTAAAGAATGACAGTAACCTTCACAAGCAGTTCACCTGTGCACAATCTAAAACAGTTGTTCTCCAACTGTGGGTCTGGACCTGATTTTTAGTGGGACCTATAAGAGGGGAGCGCAAACTATATATGCAGTGTTATCTTCATTTTAGATGTCAAAAGGGTTTTGTGGCTCCCAAGGTTTTCTTTTGTCCGGAAAACGGGTCCAAATGGCTCTTTGAGTGTTTAAGGTTGCTGACCCCTGCCCTAAAGCATTTAGATCTGGCTAGTTAGTACAGTAACCTTAGTAACTAAGAGCCCAATCCTGAGCTGGACGCGCTGGCTTACCACTGGCGTACACTGTCGCAAATGTGCCATAAGGAGTCCTAACGCCAGGCCAGTGCCCGTGCTAGCCTGGCACTGGGCTAGCGCTGGGCAGGTGCCCAGCTTCCGCCACTTGACGGTCGTACGGACCGCCGAGCAGCGGAGAGGAAAGCGGGGACGAGGGGTGGCGTTCCAGGGAGGGGGGAGGGGTGTGTGATGGGGAGGCTGGGAGAGATAGGAGGGAGGTGGGACATCCAGAGCCTTCGAGTCAGGCTCAGCACCTGACACGAAGGTTCTTACCTTACCGCTGACCTTTTGGTTGGCGGTGAATCGACTAGCCTCATTGTGGGGCTACTCCGTTTACCTGGGGGAAGGGGGCGAAAGTCTCCTTCTCCCAAGGTGCCACCTGCGGCTGCTGTGGGTGCAGAAGATGCAACAGCAACTGTTTTCTGTGCTGCCGCAGCCGCGCACCATGGGAGCTCAGGATTGGGATCTAAGGCTGTAATGCTATGCATACTTACAACGGGGCAAATTCTAGTGAATTTAAAGGACTTACTTTTGAACAGAAAAGCATAGTTCTATGCTTTTGCACAGTTAGCATGAGTAACCTTTTGTAGTATTGCTGCAATCAATAACAAAGTATTTTGCACAACTGCCCTGCTAGACTGACTTTCTCATAGTGTCTCACCATGGAAGAGAATCATAGGGCCAGAAGCATACATGTGTTAGAATTCCTGGCTTGCACTGAAGTCTGGAAGAAAAATCTAGCCAAATGGTTTCTGTGGTATAACAGGCATGGCTTTGAGGTCTTAGCAGAAAGATCTGTTGCAAGAAAGACAACCGAGAGCTAGGAAAAAACATCAGCTCAACATTTTTGCTATGTGTATCATAAATGAGCAATAAGTAATTAAATGCAATCGTGAAGTCTGAAGGCCAGCTGTTCACAGAAAGTGCTATCTAAACAAGAAACCAAGGAACTTTGACAGTGTGAGAGCTTCCACAGTTACAGCTTTCACCATGCCTGTCAAGCAAATGAAAGCCTATAGGTCTCCAGGGATGCTACTCTGACACTTTCCTCCAATGACAGAAAGCTCCACTGAAGCTCTTGGGGCCACTTCTCATGTGATATTTGGAAGATGACCATGAGTACACCCATGCCTTAAAAGGAGTGGAAGTTTAAAATGAGAAAGGCAACACTCAATATCCACTTGGGGTTTTGTCCCACATACACCTAGCTGGTTCACACTTTATCTCATCTGACTCTCCTGCACATTTATAGGATTTATCCTGCAAGCACTCTGGCAGTGTAACATTTTGGACAAGGTAGGAACTCACTGAAGATCACTGATCAGCTTGAAATCCATGCTCCAAAATGCAAATACTTAGCTAGCTAGAAAGTTGTACCACAGTGGCTAAGAGACGACGCTGGTTTGAATCTTGCCTTTGACTGGAGCTCACTTAGGCATTCCATTGCCTCTCAGCTGCAACGCAGGAGGATGTTAAAAGGATAATATCAAGAAGACAGTACATGTGAAGCGCTTGGAACATACAGAAGAATTGACAAATGCCAAGTACTGTATTGCTAATACACTGGCAATGCTAGTACAGCATTTCTCATGCAAGCAGTTCTAAGTGTACAAGATTGTACAGATGAAATAACATGGGAACCAACTCAAAGAAAGAGATTGCGGAGTCTCTTCCATTACTACACTAGGTTTCTGTGCTTGTAATCTCTAAAGTAATGTCAATTACACACATCTCTCAGACACCACACAGATGCAAAATTTGATCAGTAGCACGGGGTTCCAACCGAAAGTAGCAAGCAAGCAAAATTCAGCTTTAACACTGCAAATACTCCTGTGGATATTACTCAGTATATCAACAAAGTTACTCAAATGGAGAGAAATTTGGCAGGATCGAGAGATGTATTTCATAAAATTAAATGTATTCCTTACATACATGATTGAACTATACCATTTTCCAAGAACAATTCCAGTGATTCAAACATTCTGCTCTTTCACCAGTAGAATTCTGGCAAACACAGCACAAGTTATCCAGCTCCACTGTCATACTCTGCATCATCCAATTCAAACACACATTACTCTTGATCGTACAGCTTTCATGTGACAGTACCAAACAGTGTGCTGGCTAAAACATGTGGCAAATATTTAAAATATCAGCATTAAGAGTCTGAACTATTAACAGACTAACTAAAGATGACCAAAGGCAAGGATTCAGTAGAAATTTGTGCTGAACACGGTTTTTGCTTCCTTATCCTTTTCTAAAGCAGATTGTAAAATATAATAAGAAGGGTGTTTTACTTTCTTGCAGCATATGCACAAACTTCACAATGTTTTACTGGATTTATCTAAAGTTCAATTCTACCCCAGAGATGTTGCTGAAAATGCAAATAAGGTATTTCTACCACCTTCAAGAGGAGAAAACCTTTTCAGGCCACTTTTGAAATGAATTTCCCTACTCGCCTATTAAAACTGTGTGTCAGGAAATGGCCAGAAACATAGAATATCATTCAGTAATATTAATAAAAAATGGAATTTATTAAGTCTACTGACATGGGTTTTTCTTCCCCCCCCATGGGGTAAGGTTTCATCCCACACACGATCAAAATTATCTGAAAGCAGGGATATCAACTTTTTGTCCCCAAAATCTCATGTATCTTCAACAGCAGTATGACAGGCAGAAATTCAACATATTTTTCATGCATTCTAGTAACAGCTTCTGCTGCTACATTTTTGCTTGTCTCGTTCACAGCGAAATCATGCTGGAGGAAAAGCTGGGAACCCTGCTTTCACAAACTATCGATGCAAACAGATTCCTAACTCAGTGCAGCATAGGGGTTAAGCGCATGAACTGAGAATCCATACTTTCCTGGTTCAAACTTCAACTCCGCCACGAACTCACTAGATGAACTTAGACAAGTTGTGCCTTCTCAGCCTCAATGCAACAGCTGCAATGGGAGAACAATAGTACTCACCTTACAAGATTGTTGTAACAATTACATCAAGGTAACACAAGTATTTTGTTAAACACACATGAAGTATTTTGCACTCAGGCAATTTTTGCACTCAGGCAAAAATCCAAAGTATTTGTGTCATACTGTGTGGACAGTAAAACCGATATCCAAAAGAATTCCTATATCTCTAGGCCAAAACTGGTGGTATGTCATCAATCAACTTTACAAAAGGAAGTGAATATTTCTTATTACAGCTTTGCTGATACTGCACTTCACTAACAAAAAATATTTTTTTAGCAGGGTTACATCCAATCAACGGAATGGCAATTTCATCTGCAGCCTGATCCTATGCAATGGCAGTAAGTTAAATGGGACTTCCTTCCCAAGGAGGTGTACATAGAATTGCAGCTTTGTATTGCCCAATCTGAAAAAACTAAGAGGTGTATTAACAAAAGATCTGCAGCATAGTGCAAGCATGTCAACTGCATACTTTAAAAGTCAATGTGGCAAATGAACCTCTATCAGTAACTATGTAAAAGCTAAACCCAGCTCTGAAAAGAAAAAGAAACAGCATGACTGTTGCAGCTAGAAGAATCCTGTTTCTAGACAGCATTTATAAAAGCAAAATAAGAGCAAAATCTGCATGTAAAGCTAACCAAGGTTGGCAGAGAAGGCACACTAATTTTTTATGCGCAGGAGTCTGTTAAATTATCTTTAGAGTCACGTTTTCTTCAACCCAGGTTGTCACCCTCACGTACACACACACACCTTTCCTCTATTTGCCAGAGGACAAAGTAATACCTTAGGTGGAGGCAGCTTTCCAATAGTGATCCATCTGTCAAAGTATACTCAATAAATGGAACTGCAGTCCCAACGGGAAAGATAACAAAAACGCCATGACAGACTTTAATTTAAGGGACCAGGAGCTACCTAAAGAATTTGATCTGGCGACAAGAGAGCAGCGTAGGCAAAGTGCCCTGCTCACCAGACTGAGAAAAGGAGAGTGAAGCCTTATATAAGCACAATCGAGTCTCTCCACTTGGCCCTTTAATTCTGGATTTCGCACATGGGATGGGCCGGCTTTGCAGGAGGGGGATTTCCAGTGGCGAAATGTTTGCAATAAGAACAGACCATCATCAACAAATGCAGAATGACACCTACCACATGCACACTTCAGTGATCTCACAGCAAGGCTTTATTCCCATTTAAGGACTTCCGAGCCAGATGCTGGGGGGCTGTTTACATTCTTCCTCTGGGCAAGACTGGTGTGTAAACAGATGGCGGGAAGCAAAGTACTGTAAGCAGGACCATGAAACCAGAACCTGGGCCACTGCCACTGGCTCCTTCCTCGGAGGAAAAAGGGTTTGCTCCAAGCTCCCTCCACAAGAGCCCAACATCCTGTGTCAAATCAAAACCCGAATCCTTCCCCAAGCCTGCGACTCCCCCTTCCCAAGGATTACACAGCAGGACTTTCCCTTCAGCATCCCTGCTGTAGCAGAAAAGCCCCCTCAGTTCTCCTCTTCCTCAGTCCCTGGTGAGCTCAGTTGCATTTGAACTCTAGTAACCCCTGCCAGGCAGAAGCCTTTGGAGTGGAGCACAGCAGGAAGGGCAGGGGGGCAGTGCTTCCCCCACCTATCTCAGCACAGATCCATGTCTTGGGTGTGTGTGTGTGTGTGAGAAAGGCTGAAAGCCTTCCCAGCTACTCCTCCGGGTGTGTGGGCGGAACTAGAGCCCAATCCTACGCATGTCTACTCAGAAGTTCCATTATAGTCAATCGGGCTTACTCCAAGGCAAGTGTGATAGGATTGCAGCTTTAAAGCCCATTCCTATGCATGTCTACTCAAAAGAAAGTCCCATTAAAGTCAATTGGTCTTACACCCAGGTAAGAGTGGATAGGATTGCAGCCTCGGAGCCCAATCCTATGCACGTCTGCTCTGAAGTAAGTCCCATTACAGTCAGTGGGACTTACTCCCAGGAAAGTGTGGATAGGATTGCAGCCTCAGAGCCCAATCCGATGTATGTCTACTCAGAAGTAAGTCCCATTATAGTCAATAGGGCTCACTCCCAGGTAAGTGTGGACAGGACTGCAGCCTAAGGGGGCGAAACAGACCAGGGGCCAAAGGAGGGCTCCGAGGGGGCCGTGGGCAGGGAGAGACCACCCGGATGGGCAAAGGCGCGGAGCGCGCAGGCCTCCCTCTGCTGGAGGCATTCCCCATCCCCCGGAGGGCGCGGGGGGGCACCCGGGAACGCTCGGCAAGGGGGCTGGGCACTGTGGGGGCGACGTGGGCGGGGGCTTCGAAGGATCGGGGCCTGAAGAGGGAAGGAAGGGGCGGCCACGCGGGGCAGAGCTGGGGGGAGGACGGGGGCGCGCAGAAGGCCGCGGGGAAGGACCTGGAGGGGGGAAATGCACGCGGCTCCCAAGGGCTGGGGGTCCTCCATCACCTGGGCCGCGGGACCGTCTCCACCCGGCCGGGGGGCTTCTGGCGGCTCCCTTCCTCCTCCTGGCGACTCCTACAGCAACAGCCGCGGCTCCGCGCCTCGCCCGCGCTGGCTGAACGGCGACCGAGCGGCTTCCCCAGGCAGCATCGTCGCGGTCCTCCCCGAGCGAGCGCCCCGGCCCTTCAGCGGGCCGCCATGGCCCCTCCGCGCTGCTGCGCTCTGCGCCTCCCGCGAGCTCAAAGTACGGGCGGCCTCCTCCGCCCCCTGCCTGCCAGGGAGAGCGGCGCATGCGTCCCGCGCGCCGAGACAAAGTCGCTGGCTGGCTGTGCCGTGGACCGGGGGAGGACGGGAGCGCTGCTGGCTCGCCCCCTCCTGGGGAACGCGGCGCCTGCAAGGTCCTTTCCCGCCCAGAGCGGGCTGGAGCAGCTCTGGCACAGGGAGGGGAGGAAGAGGAAGACAAAGCCTTCCTCCGCGGCTCCTTGCCTACGGCCACCCACTGCAAAAGCGTCTCCTCCTCGAGGAAGAACAGCCCAGTCTCACCCACACTTTCCTGGGAGTAAGCCCCGTTGACTCTAATGGGGCTTCCTTCTGAGTAGACCTACACAGGATAGGGCTGGAAGTCTGTTAGGGATGCACAGCGTCCCTGCCTCCCTCGGTCTGCATCTCTCTGAAACCCCCCCTCCAATTTCCTTGGGCACGTTTCCCCATACATTTACTGGGAAATGGTATCTAGCAGTGCTCAGGCTCAAGTAGGTGAGAAGAGGATGGCAGCCAGACCCTGCCTGCGCTGGTCTGCTCGGAGTAAGACGCCCTGCACTCAATGGTGTGGACACACTGGTGTGTTGAGGAGTGCAACTTTGTGCTCCCTTGGCTGGAATAACTGATGTGGCTGACAATAACTGATGTGGCTTAAGTGCATGCATGTACACCTTGATGTGGCATTAAGCACAGCAACAACTGTTCGCCTCCAAAAGAGGAAAGAGGCTGAGTGCATAGGGCATCTGTATGTATGAGTATGTTGTGTCGTAAACATAGTGAGCACACATGTTAACTGATGCTCCATTGCATATAGAGTATGTGTATGTTGCTTGCCCTGTGATCTGATCCATTAATTGTGTCATGAGCTATGGGCTATGTCAGTTGCAAGGGAGGGCGCCAGGATGCAGGTCTCTTGTTATCTGGTGTGCTCCCTTGGCATTTGGTGGGCCACTTCTAGATACAGGAAGCTGGACTAGATGGGCCTATGGCCTGATCCAGTGGGCCTGTTCTTATGAGCTGGCTATTCTCTCCTATAGCTGCAGCAGCACAAACAGAGGCTTGTGCAACAACAGCTTTTATGGGATCCTGTGTGAGGCAGGCAGGGAACTGGTGAATGTGGATAGCTTTATCGCCCAAGAGTCAAACAGGGTAGTAAAGCTATCAAGAGTCAGATTGTGCAGGGGGTTAAAGAAATGAGCCTTTAGTCCTTTTATCCCTTGACTTCAGGGGATAGTGATGGCTTCCATCTAGGGCTAGGCCATATTTCCTTTGCACGGAATTCAACACAAGCTGAAGTTCAGACTTGCTGGTGAAATGGAGTTCTCACCATAATACCAGCATCTCCTCTGGCTGTTCAGATTGCTGCTATGTGTAATGTAGTTGTGTATCTGACATGAGCATGTATTGGAAATTGTAGACAGTACCATTACAAAAGAACATAAGAACAGCCCTGCTGGATCAGGCCATAGGCCCATCTAGTCCAGCTTCCTGTATCTCACAGTAGCCTAGCAAATGCTTCAAAGAGCACACAAGACAGCAAGATACAACCTGCATCCTGGTGCTCTCCCCTGGCATTCTGAGGTAGTCCACCTCTAAAATCAGGAGGTTGCACATACCATCATGGCTTGTAACCTGTGATTGACTTTTCCTCCAGAAATTTGTCCAATCCCATCTTAAAGGCATCTAGGTAAGATGCCATCACTGCTTCCTGTGGCAAGGTGTTCCACAGACTACACTGAGTAAAGCAATATTTTCTTTTGTCTGTCTTAACTCTCCCAAGACTCAGATGACCAATTACTGATGACAATTTACAACTCCCTGGCACCACAACCAACTGACATTTTGAAAGCTGGTTTCATTTTAGTGCTTTTAAAAACTCTTTGATGTTCTTTGCATTGGTGGTTATTACAGAAAAAAGAGCAGCAAATTAAAGCAAAACTATGCTCCCCACCCAAAGCAATAACATGCCATTTCAGAATTTTTGTTTCTGCATGTGATATTTTCTTTGAAGGATCTGGTTTTCACCCTCTGAGTATCTCACGTGTATATCTGTTGTTGTTTAAAGGAGCAAATGGTCTTCCCTTCCCCCATAAAGGCTTGACCTCCTGCAGTCACCTCTTTCCCCACGTCTCCATTTTGTGGATGTGAAAACTCTTCACAGTATTTTGATACTAGCCCTAATCCTGTAGCAACAGTGTGTATAGTTGTGCTGCAGTAGGAGGGTTGTTAGGAGATTACTGATGGCATTGCCATCACTCCTAAAATCAAGTAAAATCCACCTACAATGATACATCAGCCTGCTTTGCTGGCCTTATGATAGAGCACATTCTCAAATACCTGAGGAAATGGAGTAGAATGCAGAGCATCAAGCTCTAGAAAAACCCATGGCCAGCTAGGAAGATCCAGCTCATTGGAGACCACAATGATCACATATTTCCTGATGGCAGCTCACACATAGGTTTTATGTACAAGGATGCACACTGGCACACCACTTATAAAGCACATGACCATTAATACATATGATCTTCAAATAACTGGAATGTAGTTTAGTACGGTATTCATGCCAGAAAAATTTCCAAGGCTAACAGTGCAATCCTGTGCATGCTTATTGAGAAGTCTTGTGTGTCCAATAGGACAGGCGCTTACTTCCAAGTAAGTACATTTAGAATTGTAGCCAAAGTGGATTTGGTTACAAATTGAACTACCACTGGGCCTCTCCATGTTGGTATATAAATATTCTTTGTTATAATGATAATAATATGCAATAGGGAGCTTCCTGCATGTCAATGTTTTCAAATGTAGCAGAGCTAGACAGACCTGTTTGGAGTAATGCACAATAATTTTTTTTTAAATAACGCAGTCATGTCACCAGAGGCCCCAGAACCCAGGGTGGTGACGTCATGACATCAGGCAAGACATTTTAGGTTCTTTCAGAGGAGGATGCCTCTAGCTCTTTGTGTTCAGCAAACATGAGTAGACATGCATAGGATTGGGCTCTCAGGCTGTTCTAAAGTATCGATGCCTGAGTGAGATTTTAGAGCAGCCAACCTTTTTTTTGGCTATGGCCTCTTAGAAGCTCTTCTAAGGGCCCCCCTGTCAAACAACACAAACAGATAAACATAAGATCATTTATTACTGAACATAGTTTGTGGCCCCTTTCAAATGTACCAGGGTTCCCCAGAGGGCCATATGGCTCCTGCTGAGAATGGCTGCTTTATAGCATAGATGTTGATTTTATACTGCTGCACCTCTTTTAGATAGATACCAACAATTCTGGCCAGTCAAAAACTTAGACATTTGGTGGGTGACTGGGAGGTATTTCTGTACCTTCCCACTTTTCATGCCTTTGCATTCTTGATGTAGTAAAAATGAAATTAATATCCCCCAACCTCCTTGGATAGGATTACATTCTGGAAGACATTTTAGTTCAGAAATCCATAAATCTTCCAATAAGAAAACCAGAAAACACATTTACAGCCTCTCGGGGCCCAATCCTATCCAACTTTCCAGAACTGGTGCAGCTGCAGTGCAGCCCTGAGATAAGGGAACACATGATCCTATACCTTGATGAGGCCTCTGTGACTGCCTCCCCACCACAGAACATAGTGTCTTTTCCAGTGGCTAGTGTTGGTATCTCTTCTACATTCTTAATCATAATGATAAATTATAATTACAAGAAAAGTATAAGCATTTCCAGTACAGTACAGCAATTTGGATTCCACATACTTCCATGTACATGTAATGCACCTTGACCAAAACAAATAACCCTCATATGCTCTGTGTGAACTATAGTGCTGTTATTACAGGTGACCACCAAACATGTTTAGTGGTTTTGTGATGAACATAGTGTACGCCCCATTGGTGTACACCGGCACTGGAAAATTGGATAGGATTGGGCCTCATTCTTTTAGCATAAAAAAACCTTATATTTGTCAAGCATTTCAAAGTTCTCCTAAAAGTCTCCTATGTTGCTACAACATTCATATTCAGTTATAATTTACCCCATTATGAACAGAGCTTTATATAAATTGGATTTCTCAACTTTCAGCTATCAACAGAGAAAGAGTCACTTGGTCTCAGAAACAAAAGCCCTGTTGAAGTCTGAGGAATAAAAGCTTCCAGTGCACAGAGGAATCTCATTAAAACTTTCAAAAGATTTTTTTCTTGCTACTGAAAGATAATGTGGAGTCCCGATGACAGTGACTGGACAAGAGCCATCACCTTAAATTAGTGACAATGGAAATTTCTCTGAAGGGATTTTGAGAGCAGCAGAAAATATGTCATAAAAAAATGCAACATAGCCTCAAAACGGCAAGCAAGAAAATTGGAGTTTTCAATTCTGTTCTGTTAAAGTTGAAATATATACAGATGATATAGTATGCTTCATGAAGTAAACATGCTTACAAACAGGAGCTGGGATCTGAAAGTATAGTTTAAGCTATTATGAAAGTATGTGCTTCTGTTGGCAACCTTCAGTCTCAGAAGACTATGGTATCGCGCTCTGGATGGTGGTTCTAGCACAGCATCTAGTGTGGCTGAAAAGGCCGATTCGGGAGTGACAATCCCTTCCACACTGGGAGCAAGCGTAGTGTGTCCCTGGTCTGTCTCCCTGGCTGTGGGCCTTCTTTCTTTGCCTCTTTGCCTCAGACTGTTGGCCAAGTGTCTCTTCAAACTGGGA
This sequence comes from Tiliqua scincoides, assembly GCF_035046505.1. Taxonomy (NCBI): domain Eukaryota; kingdom Metazoa; phylum Chordata; class Lepidosauria; order Squamata; family Scincidae; genus Tiliqua; species Tiliqua scincoides. The sequence continues at coordinate 199,262,696 of NC_089822.1, forward strand.
AAGGCCAACAGCCTGCCTCCAAGCGGGCCACTCAGAGTCCAGGGTTTCCCACCTGTTGAGGTCCACTCCTAAGGCCTTCAGATCCCTCTTGCAGATGTCCTTGTATCGCAGGTGTGGTCTACCTATAGGGCGCTTTCCTTGCACGAGTTCTCCATAGAGGAGATCCTTTGGGATCCGGCCATCATCCATTCTCACAATATGACCAAGCCAACGCAGGCGTCTCTGTTTCAGCAGTGCATACATGCTAGGGATTCCAGCTCATTCCAGGACTGTGTTGTTTGGAACTTTGTCCTGCCAAGTGATGCCGAGGATGCGTCGGAGGCAGCGCATGTGGAATGCGTTCAGTTTCCTCTCCTGTTGTGAGCGAAGAGTCCATGACTCGCTGCAGTACAGAAGTGTACTCAGGACGCAAGCTCTGTAGACCTGGATCTTGGTATGTTCCGTCAGCTTCTTGTTGGACCAGATTCTCTTTGTGAGTCTGGAAAATGTGGTAGCTGCTTTACCAATGCATTTGTTTAGCTCGGTATCGAGAGAAAGAGTGTTGGAGGTTGTTGAGCCAAGGTACACAAAGTCATGGACAACCTCCAGTTCATGCACAGAGAGAGTCCACATCCTGAACCATGACCTGTGTTTTCTTAAGGCTGATTGTCAGTCCAAAATCTTGGCAGGCCTTGCTAAAACGATCCATGAGCTGCTGGAGATCTTTGGCAGAATGGGTAGTGACAGCTGCATCGTCGGCAAAGAGGAAGTCACGCAGACATTTCAGCTGGACTTTGGACTTTGCTCTCAGTCTGGAGAGGTTGAAGAGCTTTCCGTCTGATCTGGTCCGGAGACAGATGCCTTCTGTTGCAGTTCCAAAGGCATGCTTCAGCAGGACAGCGAAGAAAATCCCTAACAAGGTTGGCACAAGAACACAGCCCTGCTTCACTCCGCTTCGGATGTCAAAGGGGTCTGATGTGGAGCCATCGAAGACAACAGTGCCTTTCATGTCCTTGTGGAAAGATCTGATGATGCTGAGGAGCCTGGGTGGACATCCAATCTCCACTGCCTTGTGGCTACATCCAGTTGTGGAAAAGGCTTCAGGAGTCAACCTCGAGGCAAAATCAGGAGCCGGAGTCCCTGACGCAGTTCATGGCTGTACACAGTCACGCTCTGGCAACTCCTGCGACGCCGCTGGAACCAACCATATTGCCTTCTGCCTTTCCATTGGACCATTCCAGCGATGTGGAGAGGGGGGATTTGTTGCATGGGTAACAGCATATCCTCCATACCTTCTTTACCCAGGCTTCGCGCACTGGAGAGGACACTCCAACTTCGCCATACGGCGTCAGCACAACACGGGAAGCAGCAGTTTACTGGTTATAAGTCTTCGCTCGATTGGCGTAGAGCGTGACGCCAGGGGCTGCTTCCGACGGTGGGAGAGATCATTGCATCTCATTGGGCAGCTACCGCCCACCTTAATCTGGGCAGTCCCCAGCCAGTAAGGTGTTGCCTCGCCACGGTCCGTTAACCTCATGGGGTGCATGGGGTTTAGGGTGAAAACCGACAAGCGGATCGACAACTCTGCACCATGCAACAAAATATGTGCTTATCAAATGGATAAACAGACATTGGGTATAGATGAGGCTGAACCTCTCTGGACCAGAAACATTGTCTTATTTCTGCTTCATTTCCCTCTGTGAACCATCCTCTTTGTTGTAAAACTTTTGGAAGAGTGAGATGTCTCTACTTACTGAGCTTCCCATTTTCTGTGGATACTTAAAAAAAAATCCTTTTGTCCCATTTACTAAACACAATGCAGGTACTTAAGATTACTTTCATGTTGATTGCCTAACACCCTTTGTCAGTTTATTCACAATCATTATAAAGAATGAAATTTGCCCATTATTTCAATAGATGTTTATGTGTGGAATAGAGAACTGTGCTGCTGACTGACAACAGAGGACCAGTGTGCTAATTATTTAATAAATGTGGATTAAAAAGCATATGATGCACTCAGTTATATGTTCTTCTTCTTGAGGTCATTAGAATGTCCTTTAGGAAATAAAAGTCAGATATAGAGTTTGAGCAGGAGTATATTTTACAAGATGGTTAAAAATGTGTGCTGTGGGCATGGAGCGCTTGACAAGCCAGCCTACATCTGATCATCCTATTTGCCCTAGCATGCCAGGATAAATAGTATCTCAGCAGATAAAGAGGTAGGGAGAAAGGATGCTCTGGGGAACAGAAGGTGTGTTTCTTCTCCATAGAAAGGTTCCTGCTGCCTGCAGTAAATTGGCTTATCAATGGAAGGGCTACACTAAACATCATATTGACATGCTGGTTTATTAGATGCTAGAAGGGGGTTTTGTTTGTTTTTAAATAGGAGAACATAGGGCCTGGTTAGAATTCTACTCCACCCCCATTTTGGGATTGGGGTATAGCTTAGTGTCAGAGCACAGGCTTTGCTTGCAAAAGGTCCCAGGTTCAATCCCTGTTATCACAAAGTACAGTTAGGAAAGACATTTGTTTAAAACCCCCAAAGCTGCTGGCAGTCAGAATAGACAATTCAAGGTAAGAAGAACCAATGGTCTGACCCAGTATAAGGCAACTTTATATGTTCATATAAAATTCCATTTTTTTGTTACAGAAACCTTCATGTAACTCCCTCATGATTCCTTTCAAAGATGATTAGCTTCAGGCAAATTCCATCCACTTCCATGAACCCATTTGTTTTTCCAGAATACTGTAAATTGCACACTCGTAAGAGAACATTTATAAGTACAATCTTAAGAACCATTCAGAATTCTTGCCACCTCACAATTCTTGCAACATAATATATAGACTGGTTCTGAGGAATGAGTACTTACACTTTTCCTGCATGAGGTTCTTCCTAGCTCTTTATTTCTTTGCTTAAGTTATAAAAAAATTCCTTTTTTTTTCCTGCTAGACTTTAAAAGTGGTTTAAGAAAGATGTTTCCTGGAAGTGATGCTGTACTTTCTTAGTCAGAAAAACTGAAAAAGAGGCCTTGGAGTACAACAGTTTTCTAGAAAGTTTTATCTGAGGGTGTGACTTCTTCAACTACAGATAGTTGGAGCAGCTCCAGCATTCCTTGTAAATGAAGCAGATATTGGACAGCAACTGTACAACCACAGAAGCATGATTAAAAAGGGGGGAGGAATCTTGAACAATTCTTGCATAGTTTCTTTTTGATCTTTATGTTCATTTTCCCAGGACAGAAAATCACAGAGACAAGTACTTACTGCAATAGCCTTTCTTTAAGAATCTTATCCTTTGGATCCAAAGTAAGAACACAAGACTTGCATTCCTAGAGCAGATCAAGCTCCATCTTCGGGTTCAGTCTCCTGTTTCCATCAGAGGCCTGCCATAAGCCCCTGGAAAGTCACTGCCTTCTGAACATGGAGGTTCCATTTAGCAAATGGCCATTGATAGGCCTGTTCATAAATTAGTTTAGGCAAGTGGCCATCACTGTAACTTGTAGCAGTAAATTCTATATGTTAATTATGCATTGTGTGAAGTTTTAAGTTATATTATTGGTCTTGAATCTACTTCAAATCAGTTTAATTGAGTGAGCTAAGCATATGTATTATAAGAGGGAGAAAAAAATTCTCTTAATCCAAACTCTTTGCCCAATTCACAACTTTATAAACTTCAATCACCTCTTTAGGTCATATACTTGGGGGCTCCTATTGACCACCTATGAGTGTTTGTAGGACTGTGTTAACCAGTTGTACCATAGGCTACCCATAGTCCCAGTTAAGTTTCAGAACTAAGAGTCCAATCCTATCAAACTTTCCAGTGCTGCTGCAGTCGCAATACGGCCCCAAGGTAAGGGAACAAACATTCTCTTACCTTGAGGAGGCCTCCATGACTCTGAAATCAATTTTCAAGTTGAAATCAACAGGATCAATTTTCCATAATTCGATTATCAATTATAGTCACCATAGGATGCAGCACACACCCACTGGCATGGCTGTATCAGTATTGAAAAGCTGGATAGTATGGGGCCCTAAGATACAGAACTCCATCTTGTTCTAAGCAATTCACTCATGTAAGTGAGAAAATAATATACATATACTCTATTTTGATTGGTAAATACATAGAATCTATTTTGTGCCATCAACAGAAAGGTGAGATAAGGAAAACATCACCCAACAAGGACATTTTAAAACATTGATGAAACCTTTCCTTTGGATTAGATCTAGTTCAAACTATTGCTGTAACATGTTACACTGATTCTGGAAAAGGTGGAGTAAAGCCAACAGTAATCAATCATTGGATATAACCAAGGTGACATTAATGTTAAATGAATTGCATTAGATCTTTGTACTCACACTATGTCTTCAAGATGGAATCTGGATGATGTGGTACCTTCCTGAGGGTGTCAATTTGGCCTCTGTGACTGACTCAGAGAAAAGCTGTGACTGGCTGTAATTGATGATGGAATTATTGAAAATTGATCCAGTTGATTTCAACTTGAAAACTGATTTCAACGTCTATCGGTATTCACAGTATTTATATTCTTAGTAGCATTCCATCTTTCCACAGAGAATATTTTTTCTGTTTATAATTGCTTGTTTACAAATGCATAGCAACCCATTCCTATTGATTCTGACTTAGAAAATACACACATTAAACTATGAGTTAGGTATAACGTTGTACAAAGTAGATTTATTACAAGTCATAAAATAATATTAAAACATTTTAAAATATAAAATATTAAATACAAATGTTACAAATTATACTTGTACAATGTTTTGATTGTAGTGTTACATGACACTGAAGATGAAACAGCTGTAAGGTTGTGACCCTATATGCTCTTACCTGGAAGTAATATACCTTCAGGCACTGGCACAACTACAGCCAGGCCAGCATAATGACAGCACACCATTGTAGCACCAGTTTGCCAACAGATGGGCTACAGATGCCAGTGCAGCACTACACAGATGTACCTCTGACACTGTGCAGTTGGCAAAAAACCTCAAATGGAATGGAAATATGGGAAGGACATAAGCAGGAATATGAGGTGTATGCCATATCCTAAAACTTTTTCAGACAATGGACATGCCCCAAACATCAATAAAACACTATGCTGATATCATAGCTGCTGTAGGAAGTATAAAAAGCCACAGGAAACAATGAGGAAGGCACTAAAAAAATCTCAACTCCTGCTACCCCCTCTTCTCCACCTACTTTCCTATGGCAGACCATAGGGAACAGACTACACTTGGCAGCCAAACACAACACACCAACCATAGTACTAAAGCTAACATACACTGCTTTGGTTCTATGTATAAACTTGAATTTATGTGGAGGTCTTGCTATTCTCTAGCAGCCTACTAAATATTGAGCAAGACCAATAACTATGGCTGTAAGATGTGGCAATAAGAATGATAGGTACCCAAGAAGAGGAGAGAAAAAATTGTGTCCTTTTATATTCTGGATGCATTTGCTGCTTGTCAACAATAAATTGTACTGAATTGATAAGGTAAAGTAGCCAGGGAGCAACAGTTCAAATAAGTATCTAAGGTCCCAATCCTATGCACCTTTCCAGCACCAATGCAACAACCATGTAGAGCCCAGGTAAGGGAACAAACATACCCTTATCTTGAGAAGACCTCTGTGACTGCCCCAGTAACACAGAGTGCAGTGCATGCCCTGTTAACATGGCTGCAGCAGTGCTGGAAAGCTGGATAAGACTGGGCCTTAAAACATTCACCTATCAGTACTACTGAGGAGCTGTGACAAAGGCCCAGGTTTACTTGCATCTTCACCATGAACAAAATGCATATATGAGGGAGATCATCTCAACTGTCAAAGAGCAAATGAAATAAAAGGATGTGCTTAGGATTGTCCCCAAAGTCAGCCTATCTACAAGGCCAACTGAAAAGAGCACTTAAGAAAGCAGATTGATGTGTGTGTGGTAGGGCTACCCACCTCTGCCTACTTTCCTCCACTGTTCCTCCTTCCACTCCTTGGACTGAAAGGAGGATGTGAATCCATGGATTGAAAATGAAGAGTGGGATGGAAAGGAAGAGGAAATGCAGAGAAGTGAAGAGTGCTGAGCCAAAAGCCCTCTTCTCCCCTCTGAGTGGGGAGGAGCAGAGGTTGGCACATCATCTGGTAAAGGGGGGAGGCGGCATGTCCCCTCAGGCCGCAATCCTATCCATACTTTCCTGGGAGTAAGCCCCATTGACACTAATGGGACTTCTGAGAAGACAGGCACAGGATTGGGCTCTCAGGCATCAGGAAGTTTTGGGCCAGGCCTGATTGTCCTCACCTTACAGTATATGCAGTGGTTCTCAAACTTTGAGCAACAGGACCCACTTTTTAGAATGAGAATCTGCCAAGACCCACTGGAAGTGATGTCATCACCAGAAGTGCCATAATCAAGCAGGAAATTTTTTAACAATCTTAGAGCCCAATCCTGTGCATGTCTACTCAGAAGTAAGTCCCATTAGAGTCAATGGGGCTTACTCCCAGGCAAGTGTGGATAGCATTGGGCTCTCAGGCTGCAGTCCCACCCACACTTACCCAGGAGTAAGTTCCATTTACTATCATTGTTAAAAGCCTATACAGAGTAGCCTGTTCAGAGTACAAATGTCTAACATGTCCCCAAATGCAGTCACAGACCATAGTGTCAAAATACTATACTGCTATATTATATGAATTATACATAATATAATATATATATCACCCTAATATATATAGCTCTAATTCGGCTCTAATATATATATATATATATATATATATATATATATATATATATATATAACACAAAATATTGAACTGAATGGGATCCCACCTGAAATGGGCTTGTGACCCACAGTTTGAGAAACACCATTAAGTGCAGTTTAGCCCAAGCTTATGCCTGTCCACTGAGAAGTAAGTCCCATTATAGTCAACGGGGCTTGCTCCCAGATAAGACGCGACCCTTAGGCACGCTTTCCCGGCAGTAAGCCCCACTGAACCAAACGGGACTTACTTCCGAGTAGACCTGGGAGCCTGCAGTTCCCACAGCGCAGGCGGCCGCCGAGGTCGTACCTGTGCCGCCGCCACCCACGAGGGTCGTGAAAGGGCAGCAGGCGGAGCCGCCTCTCCCGTCGCGGGCTTCCTCCTCCACAGACCCCGCCGGCCTTTCCCCTCTGGAGACGCCGCAGGAGCAGCGCCGGCCCCTCCCCACCACACGCCCCCGCAGGCGCTCATTGCCGCGCCGGCAGGCCCAGGTTCCAACTCCGCTCAGCCCTCTCCGCGCGGCGGCGTCGCCTAGGTAACCGCCGCCGCCCGTCAGCCCAAGACAACCACCGAACGCCGTTCCATCCGGGTCCTCGAGGGAGGAAGGGCCGAGGTCAGAGGTCGCTCGCGGCAGGTGCTCGTGCAGCAGTTTGTTTACTTCGACCGGCCGGGCTCTTGTCGTTCTATCCGGGTCCTCCGCCTAGCACTTCCGGTTCGCCAGAGCCCTGCTTCCGGTGCGGCTGGTTCCAGGGACGCTTGCTTCAGGGGTGAGACGGGGCCGCTGCCTCCTCCTTCCTCGGCCTCCGCCGGCGCTCGAGGGAGCTGCGGCTGCAGCGGGGACTGAGGTGAGCGGGGACTCCCACTCCCTCCCGCTCCTTCCTCCACTCACCCGAGTCCGGCTGCCCCTCCACGGGCCCCTCCACGGCCACTCCGGGTCTGCCGGCGCAGTTGCTGGGTCCAGGCTCCGTGGAGGTCCCAGTGCCTTCGAGGCTGAGCCCTCCACAGGCTCCCTTGGGAGCTGAGCCCCACCGACCTCAGCAGGGCTTCCCTCCAAGTACACTGGGCTGGAATGGTTTAGATCAGTGGTTCTCAAACTGTGGGTCGCCTGTGGCCCACCTGTTGGGTCATGACCCAACTGTGGGTCATGACCCATTTCTGCAGGTTTGTGAAACTGACTAAGTAGATTAGGCTGTGTGCAGCAAGGGTTAAGCATCCTGCAGCTTGCAGGGAGGGCTGCTGCCCATCAACATTATAGCCACTGAGGCTTCCATGGTTGCTAAACTAAAACTTATTTTTCTGTGGGTCCTGATGCTAAAAAGTTTGAGTGGTTTAGATCAGAGGTGTCCACACTTTCTGGCAGGAGGGCCACATCTTCTCTTTGACACAGTGCTGGGAGCCAGGGAAAAAAAGAATTTACACTTCAAATCTGAATAAATTTACATTACATTAGAGGTGGAACTTACATGAATGAAGTCTTGCAATAATTCAAGGCCTATAAAAGGTCTTGCACAAAGCAAAGCTGGCCTTTCCTTCTCTGCCACTGCTGCATCACAGACATGAAGCAGCAAGCAGTGGAGGGAGCCCTCGTCCCACAGCTCACACGAGAGGTTGGACAGTTGCCCTTACACTGAGAGCAGTTGCGTCCGGCCAGTGCGGGCTCCAGCAAGTCTCCAGAGGGCCAGAGGCTCATTGGAGACTGGGGGCTCCCTGCAGGCTGGATTGGGAGTCCTTACGAGCTGCAAGTGGCCCCCAGGCTGGGGTTTGGGCACCTCTGGTTTAGATTGTAAGCTGCTGGGCAGAGACCTCTAGACTTCTAGAAACAAAAAAATGTACAGCACCTAGCATTTTATGTACACAGTTTATAGGAGTTGCATAGAAGACAAAATCCTGTGTGGGGCAGTTTCTTCTATCATCATCTTTTATCATTTTACCTATACATGGGAAAAAAACTGCGCTTCTGGAGTTGTACTGTTTGTAAAATGTACAGGAAATGCCTCCTAATCCTAGGGTTTAAAAAAAATTTCTGAAATAAAAGAGAACCCCATCCTACTGAGATTATAAAATCATTCCTTGGTTTGGCCATTGGTTGGTTCAAAATATCTTTAATGGAAAGTATACCTTTTAGGCTCTTAGGTTGGATATTCAGTGTTCAGTATCTCAAATCTAGGCAGCTCACATATTAATGAAGTGGTAACAGTAGTAATGAAGTGTACAGTCATGAAGTGTGCGGTAGCATGTTTTGTTGCGAACATATGGTGTTTTTGCACTCTGTTGGAAGCATGGGAATAAAAGCAGGTATAGTATATTTGCTCTTGCTTTCTACCCAGCTTGAAACCTTATTCTTTGTTTTAGATTTAACATAGGAAAGGAGGATCTTCAGCTTGATCAGGTTTATGATTTTATTTGCAGTTCCACATATGTGGAGTTCACTCTGCTTGGCTTCTTGTCTAGTTGTGTCATAACACTGGTTTTTGACTCTGTGATCTCATGACACTATTATTTTTTATGGGCCCTGATAGTAGTTCTGAACATGAATTGAGGAAGCATGAGCCCTATGTTCCTTGGAGACTAACTCTGCTAAATACAGTTTGTTATTGCTACTTCTGGCTATACCCCCCCCCCCCCCAGTTTTTAAAGACTTCTGAAATATGTTCCACATTTGTATGCATTCTTATACTAATAGTATCTAGACTGCTTTCTAATAGTAGTTGGCCTTGTGAACTTGACTTATGTTGGTTTCTTGCCTCCATTTAGGTTTATTTTGAACATATGTTACAAAGATGGCTGTTTCTCTTATTATAAAATGGGGTGGGCAGGAATTTTTAATAACTACCCTATCAGAAGAGGATACTGTGTTGGATCTCAAGCAGTCTCTCAAAGGACTTACTGGAGTGCTACCAGAGCGTCAAAAACTTCTTGGACTTAAAGTGAAAGGTAATTTCTTCCTTTTCTTTGACCACTTAGGGAAGTTGGGGGGGGGGGTGGAGCACTGTTGATCAGGCATTAAGGCATGTATGCAAATACACATCTTTTTAATTATAACTACTAACCCTGCGGTTTTGTTTAAAAAGTCTATTCCACCTTTAAACATAGTTAAAACAATAGGGCAGTAGGCAGAATGCACCTTTTTATCTGTGTTCTATTCCAGAGATTGCTTGGTTTTTAGTCTTGCAGGATGTACTTTTTTTTATTCAAATCTCATGGTCTGCTTGTGTATGTCAAATTTACAAAGTAAGGATGGATTCTTGGGTTTTCTTAATTGTGAAGAATAACTACGGTAACTTGTATTTGGTGATCCTGTGTGTACATGCCTATTTAAGAGCTTAATGGCTGGCTTGTTCATATCCCTAGCCCAGCTTTCTGTGGAGAATTGCAGCAACCAACAGGCACTAAGCAGTTAATAAGAAATTGACCAGGGATCTAATTTTATTTGCTCTGCATGAGAGAAAGAGAGAGCGAGAAAAAAGATCAGTGTGCAGAGAATGCTGAATCTAACACCATGAAACTAAGAAATCTTTAGGGATTTGTTTGTGCATGTGCACATGCAATAGCACTGCCAAGGCATACTGCTTTTAAAGTTGAGGCCATTATGTTATTTTTGAATGAGATAGGGAATAGGGGTTAGTTGTTTTAAAAAAAGGTGTCAAGACTCCACTGGTCTAGCACAAGAACCTTAAGTTAGTTGATAGAACTTTTTGATCCCAACCGCAATTATCTACTATTCTAATCTGGGAGGAAGGAAACTTTCTTGATCCCTGAATGTTCAAGATAGTACTTGTTCTTCTTCAACTGCCTCAGAAAATTGTGTTCCCAGAATGTTAACACTTTTTCTACACTATTCTGATGCTATCCCAGCTGTGGATATCTGATAACAGAGAAAGTTGTGTTTTTGTTTATATTATAGGCAAGCCAGCAGAGAATGATGTCAAGCTTGGAACTCTAAAATTGAAACCAAATACTAAAATCATGATGATGGGGACTCGTGAAGAGAGCTTGGTAAAATTTATTTAAGAAGTGTTTACCTTTCCATGTTTTCCCAACAGGCATCCAGGGTAGCTAATAATACTAGCAAATACAATACTTACAGATGTACAATAAATTAATAACTACAACATTAAAAAATTATAAGACAAGAACAGTAAACCTAATAAAATAACACACAACCCAGCACACAAATGACTCTCAGTATCCCTCAGGTACCTGGATTATAAGCCATAAAGGGCTTTACTGGTTAAAATCACTGCCTTGACCAGAATAAATGGTCAGCCTCTTGAACAGCATCCCAGTAGTTATTTTCTTATAATAAAAAGCTACCTGTTTTTTATCTTCATCAAACTCTGGTGATCAGTCAAACAAAAATGTACATTTATGTATAAATGTTCCTGATGCAGTTTCATTAAAAGCCATTTCTACCCAACATTGCATATATGCAACAGGAATCAAATGTGTACACCTGTGGGATGGGCAAAAATGGGTTAACAAAATCTTGTTCTAGATTATTTTTTTTGTGGCATAAATTTTAAGGTGTATAGTTTGAAATAGTTTGGAAAGTTATTTATACCCTATTGAATCTCGTGATGCAGCCTTTCAAAATGCCTCTCACTTCAGTCTGATCGCCTGATTGTGCAAATCCTTCTCCTGCCTATCTTGTATCCTTAAAATTAGAATATTCATTTTTAGTGCACAGGCACACTTTTAAAAAACACTGAAATACCTTTTCCATACTACTGTACTAATGGGATTCCAGTCTTACAAATATAAAAATCCTCTACCCCTTCCATGCTTTCTGTACCCTTGGAGCAAATGAATTCTGTTTTTTCTGTCTAAAATAAGTAATCCATGGTAATCAGGTATATGACTTATCTAAAAACTCTTCCTGTCTTCTGCCTTTATCCTCCTGCCTTTATCTTATTCTTTTTAGTTTTCTCATTGTTGTTTCCTTCTCTTCATTTCTGTGTGGACTGTCAGCTTATTTGCTTATCTGTTTGTTAAATGCAGGTCCTCTGAAAGAACCAAGGCTTTATATCAGTGGTTCTCAAACTCTTCAGGAGTCTGAGAACCGCTGGTAAGTTTTGACGGGGATGGGATCTTGAATGGGAGGGTGCCCCAACGCCGCCACAGCTATTGCAGCGCTGTGGGTTCCCAGGAGCATTTTAACATACCTGGAGGGTCCTGGAGGCTTGCAGCCCCCTCAGTGAGCCTCCCCTCCACAACAGTGAACTCGGATCTGCAGTTGGAACCCACTTGCAGTTTTGGAAGCTCTGACTAAAAACTAGAAGTAGGCTCTGATTGCAGGTCGGAACTCACTGCTGTGGAGGGGAGGCTTGCCGAGGGGGCTGCGGCAGCATTAGGGCACCCATTTCTGGGTCAGTCCCCTTAAGGGGAAAGTGCCCCTTCTATGTTTCAATGGTGGATCACGACCCACCAGTTTGACCACCACTGCTCTGTATTAAGCAGTGTGATGTTTAATTATGAATGTTGTTCCAATATGTGGTTATACCTTAGTGGAAGCATAGTATTTGAAAAAAAAACATAAGTGTAATTCCTTACCTTTTTTCTGTACAACAAAATTCCAAGAAAAAAATGTGTTTCATGCTAAGTTTTCTTTGTTTTGTTTGATTCACCTTTTTTACAGGAAGATGTCCTTGGGCCACCACCTGATAATGAAGATGTAGTAAATGATTTTGATATTGAAGAGGAAGTTGTTGAAGTAGAGAATAGGTAAGTTGTCATTTAGAGTAATAAGCAAACAGTTTATAAAGGCACAATACCAATGTCATGCTTATGTTTGTGTTTAGGGAAGAGAATTTATTAAAAATCTCTCGCAGAGTTAAAGAGTACAAAGTGGAAATACTGAATCCTCCACGAGAAGGAAAAAAGTTGTTGGTGTTGGATGTTGATTACACCTTATTTGGTAAGCATTGTGCCTGACTTTCAAAAAATGTATTGCTGTTTAATTTTTGCCATACACCCTGCATATTCCTTTCCTCTGTTATTCTCTAACTTTATCACATGCCAATCCTAACCTGTGCTGGAGCAGGCAGGCTGGTAGGTGTGCACTGTATCCAGCACAGGGTTGGGACTGGCTGCAGCTCAGCCCAGGGGAAGGGAAATTAATTCCCCTTATTCTGGGTAACACAGCAGCAGCAGCAGCTCCAATGGGACAACTCGAATCGGCACCACCTAACAGGAGAATTAGGAACTGCACCACCTAAAGAGGTGGTGCAGATCCGATCAGCCCGGTGCTGTGCTGGGTCACCCGGGTTAGGATCCAGCCTAAGTGCCAGGCCCTGGCTCCAGGCCCTACCCAGCTCCGCGCCGTCCACAGGCCCACCTGCCCTCACCCCATCCCGGAACTCTTCCTATCCCCTCCCCCCAGCCTTGTCAGACTCCGCGCCGTCCTCAGGAGGCCGGCACAAACCTGCTTGCCTTAGTTGGCATGGGGTCTGGATTCGGCCCCTGCGAGCTGGTGCACATCCTTGCACCAGCCCAGCTGACACTACATGCAGCGCAAATATTATTATTATTTATTTTTACCCCACCTTTCTCCCCGAAGGGACTCAAGGCGGCTTACAATAGGTTAAAACAGATTAAAAACATAATTTAAAAAACAGATAAAAGCATGTAACACATATCATAAAAACAGTAGTCAGTTAAAAAGTAATCAGGTAAAAAGGGCATAGAGCAGTAAATCATAAAAGAATCGGCCCTGTAACCAAGTATTTAAAAAATATTAAAAGGTGTTGAAAAGATGTTAAAAAGGCCGAGAACTCAGAAGACTTGTTTAAACAGAAGGGTCTTCAGGCCTCGCCAAAAAGTCTCGAGAGGGAGCCATTCTTAAGTCAAGGGGAAGGGAATACCATAGCGTTGGTGCCACTACTGAGAAGGCCCTATTTCTTGCCGCCGCCCCACGTACCTCCCTAGGTGGCGGCACTCGTAAAAAGGCCTTCTCTGATGACTTAAGTGGATGAGCCGGATTGTACGGGAGTAGGCGATCTCTAAGATACCCTGGCCCAGAGCAGTATAGGGCTTTAAAGGTCAAAACCAATACCTTGAATTGGGCCCGGAAACAAATGGGCAGCCAATGCAGCTGCTGGAGAAGCGGACTGACAGAGTCAAACTGCCTACCTCCAGCAACTACACGGGCTGCCACATTCTGCACTAGTTGCAATTTCCGAACTATCTTCAAGGGCAGCCCCACATAGAGCACGTTACAATAATCTAACCTCGATGTCACCGTGGCATGGATCACCGTGGCCAGGTCTGCACGATCCAAGTACGGCCGCAGCTGGCGCACCAGCCGAAGCTGAGCGAAGGCCCCCCTAGCCACAGCCGCCACCTGGGAATCCAGGAGCAGCTGCAAGTCCAGGTGGACCCCCAAGCTGCGGACCTGCTCCTTCAGGGGGAGTGCAACCCCATTCAGCGCAAGCTGATAGTCCAGCACCTGCATCGAGGATTTTTGAGCCAGGAGAGCCTCTGTCTTATCTCGATTTAATTTCAGCTTGTTAGCCCCCATCCAGATCCTCACTGCCTCCAGGCAGCGCTCCAGGCCCTCAACCGCCACCCTGGAGTCTGGAGGAAAGGAGAGATAGAGCTGGGTGTCATCGGCATATTGATGGCACCCCACTCCAAACCCTCGGATGACCTCTCCCTGTGGTTTCATGTAGATGTTAAATAGCATGGGGGGGCAGAATTGAACCCTGTGGTACCCCGCACCTCAAGGGCCAAATGTGTCTTATGGCCCATTTGCGACACTCCTGAGCCGGCACGAGTTACTTGTGCTGGCCCACCACCAACTCTGGATTGCACCCTTAATGGTTTTGTAATCATATGTGATTGCCGTTGCTCTTATACTTGACCCTGGCTCTGCCAGAAGAAACTAATACAAAGCTGAGTGTTGAGGAGTGTTCAGCAGAAAAAGTATTCATTATCAGGATTACATATGTGAAGCCCTGAGTTGTAAGAATACATTTGGTTAAAGGTTTAAATTTAGGTAAGAAAACTACCTGAGGTAGATTCTAGAAGTTTAGACTTGGTTTTTCATAGATTTTCGACGACTATGGAGTATTCATTCAGAATCATCTGACTTCATAACATAATATCTGAAGTATCATTAAACATGAAAGGAGGGAAATCGGAGCCTACTGGTTATACCCAGGCCTGCTAGCTCTGCCCCTACCAGGCCACCCCTGTGTTTACTATTTGTCTGTTAAAAGGCATTCTGTTAAGAAGGCTATGCTAATGCAGAGAGGGTTCTTCAAAGAGTGGAACTCTTCATAAGAAAGTTGTAAACAACGAAGTGACTCTGTTGTGACTTCACTCTGCTGTGAAGCTGTCTTTCATTGGCTTTTTGTGTTAGGTACTATTGGAAGGCGTGTATGTATCAGCACACACATGCACGTTTAAGGAGTCATGTTTCATGTCACACTTCATGTATTTGCTGCAGCAATCATTGGTTTAACCATGGCATGCCTGCAGCAAATGTGATGGCTGAGAGAAACTGCCATGAGTCCTTGGGGAAGTTATGTAAGGAAATCGGCTTCTCATTCTCATATGAATGAGAATTTGAAACCAATGTGTTCTTAGTGGACCACATAATAAGAACTTGTGTGATGGGAAGAATTAATCTGCTTTATGAAGTAGAGCTTAACGGTTTGCGAATCATTGCCCTGATTAAGCTGTGATAAGGAGTTGAGTGTGTAAATAGGTCCTGCAAATATGGCTCTTCTTTCTGGATCAACAATTGGGTTTATGCATTCAGAATCCTTTCAAAAAGCTTACAGTTTGACTAATGGGGGGTGGGATTCAGTCCTTCCTGCCTTTGCTTCACTCCTTTCCAGTTGGCTGGAAAGATTTGTAATTTTTTGGAAAGTGCTCTGTAGGCCCAGCTTTGACTGCCCTGCACGTGTCCTGTCTGTGATACAGATGCAGGTCTGTGCCAAAGCACAGATAGAGAAATGATGCCACTGCTTAAGAAAATGTGAACACCTAAAATGCTGACCTTCTTTTCAGACCATAGGTCATGTGCAGAGACTGGAATTGAACTGATGAGGCCATACCTTCATGAATTCTTGACGTCTGCATATGAAGACTATGATATAGTAATTTGGTGTAAGTTACTTCTTTTGCAAATTGTAAGTTTCTCTATTTAAGTTGTTATAGTCATCTGCAAGTGAGGACTCTCCAGCCGAGGTGCTGAAGCTTAGGTTTGCAATATTCACTGGCTGAAAATAACCCTATGTTTGATCAAATTACTTGAGCCATTGGTTTGCTCACTTTGGGCAGTCATGAAAACAATGGTTTGAAGAAGGCTTTGGTTCTTATGAGAATCTCTGTGCCAGATGGATTAAATACCTGATAATGAATACCTGATAAACACATCATCCTCAGCAGCTTGACAAAACATACAGCTGTCTCTGCTGCAAACATTTCAATCCAAAAACTCAGTTATGAATCCTGGTTGGCAGTAGACATTGGCTAAAATCCAATGTTGGCACGTCTAAGACCTTGAGCTTGTTCAGTGGAGCTTGTTTTTTTTGAATGGCAGGAACTTGTGCCCAAATGATTTATGTTTATGTGGTGCTTTGAGTGAATATTTTGTACTGTACTCAACCACAGGTATGTACATTAAAAAGGAGAATGGAAATAAAATGAAATAAATCAAAATGCTTATCACACACACTGCCCGCTGTTATGTTGTGTGTGTGAGGGGTGCGGTTCAAGAGATATATGGTTAAATTTCCTTGGGCATGTAGAACTAGTGTTTTGTTTCTCGTTGCCTAGTTCCCAAGAAGCAAGCAGACAACTATCTAATACCAGTTACAGCACCACTGTAACTGTAACCCATGTTTTTTGTTCTACAGGGCCCCCTCCTAATTTTGTCAGGTGGAAGGGTTGAATAGAGTAGTACTGTCCTCCCATTCACAACAGATTTATTTTTGTATATTTTCTTGGCAATATGTTGAGTACTCTAGCTCTCTGTATCAACATGTATACAGTAACTGGCACTTAAAAATAGCTTGAGGGAGTCAATCAGAATACTTAGAGAAGCAGAAGCTCCGAGAATTAGGAAGTCAGTTTTACAGAGAGCTCTTACAGCAAAGGATGGACTGGGGTTGGGGAGTCATTTGCTGGCCCAATCCACACAATTGTCAAACTCATAGTCCAGGGTGTTTCCTCTAGTTTATGGTGGTATGCTCAATTTGAATCAATTGCATAGCAAGTTGGTCAGTAACAGGGAGAGAGTACAGGCGGAACTAAAAATCAGTTACAGAAGCCCAGCAAGTTGTGAATTTTCTGCTTGGGGTGAACTCAAATGAGAGGGCTTTGTTACCTTTAAAGTTGATTTGGTACCTTTGGTTTCTGAATGGTTAACTTGTAGAATATGATGACAACAAAAAATCCACCTGATTAAATAATAGCATCATTCACTTCTGTTTATTCACTTTCAAAATTTGTTTTTTCTTTCAGCTGCTACTAATATGAAGTGGATTGAAGCTAAAATGAAAGTAAGTTTTGTGTAAGGTCTGGATTCTAGAATTCAGATGGTGTTTTAAATTGCCTGTTCCACAAATTAGGATTAAATTAAAAGTGCAAGTACTTATTAATTGGTGCAAACACACCTTCCTATGGATAGCAAACTTGCTTCTATCCAGGGTTCTTAGGAGGGGGAGTGTTTAATAAGAAACTACTTAGATAACAGGTCTATTGAGAATTTTGAACCTGAAGTTCCTCCAGTGGAAGAAATGCTTGAGACCTCACTACATCTCAAGATAATGTTTTTTTTAACTAAAGATGCTGGTGGAGTGTTGAACTGAGCATCCAGAAATGGAGAACTCTGGAAATCATGGAGAACAGACGAAGCAGGAAGTAAACCACCAGGGTTCAAAGTGAATGGAATAAAATACATTCCTTTTCAGGAAGGCATGAAGTTTCAACACAATAAAAATAATGCTAGGGAAAGAATGAATCTCTTGCACATGCTGAAAGCTTCAGTCGCCAATCAGTATTTAAGGCTTGGAGAATCCATGTGGGAGAAACTACAAATTTTTGGAGTGTTGAAAGAGCTTCAATCTGAGTACAAGCCTTAGATGCTCCACACAGGGAAGCCATGTAAATGCATGTGCTGTGTCAGGAACTGTTGTTGTAAACAGAGCCTAATTAGTTCTACTGAGGCTTTACTGTATAAAGAAACTATATCAATACTGAGAACATTGAGCATGTTTCAGGTGGTGCATATACCTTCTTAACTGACAAAAGAATTTCCTGGGAAGAATCATGTATATACTATTGCTGCGGGAAGACTTTCACTTAGTCTTTCATCTTTGTGAGAAATGAGAGAATGTATTCTGTGGTGAACCCGTCGCCATTCGAAGTGTAACAGAAGCTTTGGTATTTCATCAAGATTTATTGGACATCATAAAGTTCACACAAAGTAAAATTAAATAAATGATGTGGAAAAAGCTTCAGTGAGAACTCGCACCTTATTTTTCATCAAATGCAGAAGTGAAGTTGTATAAAGGCTCAGAGTATATTATTATTATTATTATTATTATTATTATTTATATATACCACTTTTCAACAGAAAGTTCACAAAGCGGTTTACAGAGAAAATCAAATATCTAATGGCTCCCAGTCCCAAGAGGGCTCACAATCTAAAAAGTATAGGAAGCACTTAAATACATTCCTATCAAATAATTCACAGAGGATAAAAATTGTATACTGTAGTTGCTCAGACTGCAGGAAGAGCTTTTGTAAAAATGTCCTTATTGAATATAAGAACTCATACCAAGGAGAAGACATCCAAATGCACAGTGTGTTTGGTGAGAGTATCAGTGAGTGTGGAAGCCTTATTTTGCATTCAAGAATTCACTGACAGAAGAAACAGCTGAAATTGCCAAAATGTGGGAAGAGGTTAGTCAAAATGTGGTAGTCATTAAGCATTAGAATTCATGCTAGAGAAAAATGGTATGCATGCTTGAAGTGTTGGAAAACATCAGCCATCATCTTGTAAAACATCAGAAGAGCCATACAGAGAAGACTTTAATTCAGTTGGATATGCAGATTCCCTGACATGTTTGAACTAGGGGCAAAGCCTTGATTGGAGGTTAAATATTGAGGGGATTTTCATGAACAATTTCACAAAAGGAATCCAAACCATAAAAAGCTCTGTGAGGCAACTGAGCTTTACCTATGTCAGGAACTTCTCCCCTATCAGATTGTTCAAGACAGGAAAGACCAGATTTATCTGCAGGGTAGGCATTTTGTTGCTTGATTTTAGTGCTTTTGATCTATGGTTTTTGTGCTTAAAACAATCCAGACAGCAGTAGGGTGGCTGTTCGGTTGATGAGCTTTGTTTTGACATTCATACAGTTACAAGCTTTTAAAAGTGTGAATTGGCCAAACCCCTACCTGGTTCCCTGTGGTTAATGGTTTGAAAAGCTGAGTGGGGAGAAAAACAGCTAGCCATGTGGGCATGTTCTGTTGCTGGAACTTCTGTCAACTGAATTTGGGCTGGTTAGAGTTTGCCACTGTGTGGATCCTTCCTCTTTTCTCCCAGCTCCATCTCTTAGTAGGTACAATAAACTTTCTTCACACTGAGCAGATGTAACTGCCATTGCCACACAAACCTATGGTGCTCATCTCTGGTGCATAACTGTTGGGTTTTACCCAGCGATTTATATTTAATGGTAATGTAGTTTGAATTTTAATATTGAGTATATACTTAGTATGTAATAAATTAAAACCGGCACTGCAGAGTGTCTGGAAGTCTTCAAACACAATCCTATCTTTAGAATGAGCTTGGGGGACGACGACAGTGCAGAGCCATGGATTTGTTCTTGCTCTCCTCGGTTCAACCCCAGCTTGTTTTCCTTCAGCATTCTGTGTTGAGAAGCCATCACATGCATCTCAAAGAGAAGCTGTCAGATAAGCATACGCTTTTTTCTTCAGTGTCCATTCTGCAGTTCAGTACTCTAATGTCTGATGGTCTTTGTGTGTGTTTGCAGTGGTAAGTGAACTGGAGAAAAATGAAAACGGGACTGACTTCAGTGGGTTATCATTTCACCAATGGCTTGCAGGGACAGCTGTTAGCAGTCTTTGTGGGTAACGCTGTCATGGTTTGTCTTCTCTGCCCTTCTGCTTTCTTGTCAGGACAAAAACATGGCTATAAGGGGTGAAAGATCCAAACCTATCTTCACCATAATACAACTGTTTCATTCTCCAGTTGGCAAACGTTTATATGAAGATTCATAGCACCTTTGAAAGCAACTTTCACTCTATTATAAGTCTCCTCAGAGAGAGGAGTACATGTTTTATTTTTAGCATGTCTTGGTTCATCCTTTATTGTTCTCACTTGACAAGTATGAGCTTCATAAATTACAGCAGTGAAATTGTCAATGTGTTAAATTTCATTAACTGTTGTCTTTGCAATGCAGGAATTGGGAGTGAGCACCAATGCAAACTACAAGATAACCTTCATGCTAGATAGTGCTGCCATGATAACTGTGCACACTCCAAGACGAGGATTAATTGACGTGAGACTTTTTTTATCAGATGGGGTCATTTTCTTTATTTTTAGAAGCAGTAACATTCTATTTTAATTGAAGTACTGTACTGGAGAGTCAAAAGGGACTACAAGACCATCTAGTTCAACCTCTTCCTTCAAGGCAGGGGCATTTATCCTCTAGATTCTTTCTATTATATGCAATCCAGGTGTTACTATGTTATAAGCAGGAAGTGGGTAATAGACATTTTCCTGTCTTCCAAAACTTGAAGAAGGCAGCCAAGACACACTTTTCCTTAAGCATGTCAACCCATATGGTTCTTGAAGCCATCTAGAACAGTCATTCCTTGGGCATCTTCCTACAATGCACCTGATCTCTGCTTGTGGCATGCGGAGTGTGGTTGCATACGTTTTATCTCTGGATAGATGACTGTCCGGATAGAACTAACCTTTGAATAGTTCAACTTGCTTTTAGGAGTTTTGATTTTCCTTTCTCGAATTGTGTCCAACTCCTAAACTAGAATACTCAGTGCAGCTTTACTGTTTCTTACTGAGGCTTTTGTAATTTTCAGATAAGTCATTTCAGTCTAAATACCATATTTTCCTCAACATCCATTTTGTGAAATGGCCTCTTGATAATTGTAATGCTGCAAAACTTCTATTCTCCTCTTTAATGAATGAATTGAATACTTGCCTCTCATCTTGTAGTGTAGGTTTCTTTTTTTAAGGAGAAATGTTTAAAAGTTATGATTTGAGACAAAACTTACCGTTTGACTCAAACCTTCTCCCTCATTAGAAGCAATGGAGACCTGAGTTTGTGGAGGACCTGTGATATAGATACAGTAGGGTAGCTTCTGGGCAAGATAATCTCTTAGCCTTTGTTTCTTGTTTGTAAAATGGTAATAACCAGAAATCTCCTTCCTATGATCAGGATGCAGATGAAGATATCGAAGAGCTAGAAAGTAAAATGTAAACGTTTTAACACCAGTGCTGAAATTATCTTTTACTTAGCATTTTCTCCCAACTTTGGTTTTGCAGGTGAAACCTCTGGGTGTTATATGGGGTAAATTTTCAGAGTTTTACAACAAGAAAAATACCATCATGTTTGATGACATTGGGCGAAATTTTCTGATGAACCCACAGAACGGACTAAAGGTAATTTTGAGCATTATTTACAGTCCAACCCTATGCATGTTAGGTCAAAAGTAAATCCCATTGAGTTCAGTGGGATCATACTCCTAGGTAAGCATACTTTTGCTGTACTGAAATGGGGGCAGGTAGGTTGGTGCAGGGCAAAGGCTTCTCTAATTCTTCTGGGAACTTAGAAGAGGTTTCTGCCAAAAGTATTGCAGAGTAGGGGAGACATTTGGTCTGAATGAAGCTGAAGTACAGCATATACCAGTTCTGAAATGGTGGTTGTCAGAGCTATGCTAGTGTATAAAAAAGCTATGCTTTTTTCCCTCCTGTATACATTGCTGCTTTTGAAAAGCATTTGTCCTGGAAAAGACATCTGCCTTTTCTGGCGCTAGGCATTGCCCTCTGTAAAGTCTGTCTAGTTCTGAGAAACGGTGACAGACGAGGGCAAATTGCTTTAAAGTGCTGCTCAACTGGATGGAGGCTTGATCGAGTGCAGTGCTGACAGATGGATATCGTTGCACCTCCCCCCCCCCCCCGAAAACAGAGCCGGTATGCTGCAGTTCAGACTTTATTGACAGCTAGACAAATTGGAGATGACCGTTAATAAGAAATGTTGCTGTAGAAAGAATCGAGATCAGATGTTTTACCAGAGGCAACAGAATTTAATCAGCCATTCCACGTGGGATTAACGTATTGTCTGCAAGCTTTTGATAAATGTGACCAGCAGTGCTTGGAATGAGTTTTAAAAGCTTCCCAGAAGGTCATGATCACCACCAGAGACTATGGTGACAAAGGTAATGATTATCGTTTCAGCTAACTTCTAAAAATTACAAAGCAATTAAACATGCACAGCTGCTTTTCCTTTTAATAGAAAATTAGAGTGTATAAGTCACGAATGGACAGTGATTTGGGGTGAACCAAAACCTGCATTAATCTGTCAGCCAAGGATAGCACATGCTTTGCATGTGGAAGGCCCAGTTCATTCCTTGGCATCTTTAGTCAAGTGTCTCTGGTGACAGTGCTGTGACTACCCAGTGCCAACTGGAGTAGATTGTACTGGGTAAGGTTATGACCATATGGCACAAATCCTAACCAACTTTCAAGCAGTGGCTTAGCAGTGCTAATGAGACATGTGCTGCATCCTGCGGGTTGGTGGCACTCACGGAGGCCTCCTCAGAGTAAGGAAATGTTTGTTCCCTTACCTCAGAGCTGCGTTGCCCTTATGTCGGTGCTAGAAAGTGGGTTAGGATTGTGCCCTATGAAGCTGTCATACTCTCCAAGGCCACAGCCTTGTTATCCGACTTCCTCTTAATTAAAGATGCCAGGGACCTTTTGCATGCAAAGCATTTGCCCTAACATGAGTAAAACAGCTATATTTATGTCTTGATAAGTTGTGTACTTTAGAATTGCTGTAGTATTTGAGACTCAATCAGTTATTTGACTGGCTATATGTGGCAAGTAAGAATTGCCTCAATTTAGCCAAGTGTCCTTGTTTTCATTTGTGAGACAGTTGCCAACAATCTTCCATTGACTGTGTTAAGAAGAGCCCTGCTGGATCAGGCCAAAGGTCCATCTAGTCCAGCTTCCTGTATCTCATAGTGGCCCAACAAATGCTTCAGGGAGCACACAAGACAACAGATACAACCTGCGTCCTGGTGCCCTCCCCTGCATCGGGCAATCAGAGGCAGTCTATCTCTAAAACCAGGAGCTTGCACATACCTACCATAGCTTGTAACCTGTGATGAACTTTTCCTCCAGAAATTTGTCCAATCCCCTCTTAAAGGCATCTAGGCAAGATGCCATCACTACTTCCTGTGGCAAGGAGTTTCACAGACTAATTACATATTGGGTAAAGAAATATTTTTTTTTTGTCTGTCCCAACTCTCCCAACACTCAACTTTAGTGGATGTCCACTGGTTTTGGTGTTATATGAGAGGGAAAAGAGCATCTCTCTATCCATCCCCTGCTTAATTTTGTATGACTCAATCATGTCCCCCCTCAGGCGCCTACTTTCTAGGCTGAAGAGGCCCAAATGCTGTAGCCTTTCCTCATAGGGAAGGTGCCCCAGCCCAGTAATCGTTTTGGTTGCTCTCTTCTGCACCTTTTTCCATTTCCACTTTATCCTTTTTGAGATGCAGTGACCAGAACTGGGCGCAGTACTCCAGGTGTGGCCTTACCATTTGTACAACAGCATTGTGGTTGATGAAGAACATAAGAAAAACTATGTAGGGTCTGGGTTCATCTAGTCTTGCTTCCTGTTTCCCACAGTGGTGCACCAGCAGTCTTTGGGAAACCCATAAGCCAGAGAGAAGGCATTCTTTTCTCCCACTCTTGTTCCTCTGAAACTGGTATTCAGAGGCTTACTGCAGTTAAACTGGAGGGTCCTGCATATGCTTTGTCTTTACCTTGTAAAAAAGATGGCTGTGGCACTTTGTTGCTTTTTTGACTTGAGCTGTAAGGATCCAGGGAAGGAGAATTGAACTCTTTAGTTTAGCAGCCATACATGTTGCTGTAAGGGACACTGGAATCATTAAAACATTATTTGCATCTGCTTGAACAACTGTCTTCTAGAAAGAAGGAGCAAAGTCTCTTTGCAAAGAACCTTGTGGACTTTTGGGGACCATAGACATTGTAGAAGTGAATGCAGAAGCTGCTGATTTCTTCTGACCAGGGACAATGGAGGCTGCCTACAAATAGGTTGGAGCCAGTGACCAGCTGAAACTGATAGGATCAGGATCTTAGGCAGAAATTGTTACTGTTATGTGTATCTTTGTTTGGGATGTTCTCATTGTAAAAATCATGTACACTTGGATTCTGTCTCAACAGATAAAACCCTTCATGAAAGCTCATTTAAACAGAGATAAAGATAAAGAGCTTTTAAAACTTACCCAGTACCTCAAGGAAATAGCAAAATTAGATGACTTCTTGGAGTTGAACCACAAACACTGGGAAAGGTAAGGAGTAAACTTGCTCCTGCTCGCCCCGATTGTAGCAATGTCAGAATGCCTTGCCTCTTGGCTCAAACAAAGTTGATATAAACGTAATTAACAGAGGTAAAGAATGAGCATTTCATGCAGAATTTGTTTGAGAATTGCATCTTATTTTGCAGTTCTGGCCTTGAGAAGTAATGCATTACTTCAGAATGTTCTGAAAATGCCACTTCAATTTATGAGTTTAAATTAGCAGATTCAATTAGCTTCAATTAGCAGTTTTCTTTTTCACAGAAAAATGCATTGGGGGGGGGGAAACAATAGGCAATGGTGTAGAATCACCAGCAGACTGCAGCAACCACAACACCTCCAGCCAGGACTTCCCCAATTACATATAAAATAAGGGATCCTAGTGACCTTGGTGGAAATGCTTAGAGCTCTGCTGATATTTTTTTTTTTTTTGCTGACTCAGGCTAGAGATACCTGCATCTCTCAAAATTCTGCTAACTGCATGCACTGTACGTGGCTTGGCAGTCTTAACTTTGTGCTTGAGATGTAGCTGCAGTTTATTCCAGTTAAAATGCTTACCAAGTGTTTTAGCTTAACAGGCAAGGAGCTACTATTAAGGCATCCTTGAGAGTTGGGCTGCCACCCCCTTCTCCTATATCTGATCTGTCACCTTCTAATCTTTGGACCATTGTGGGAGTGCTATTCACTTTCCATTTGTGGGTTGAAGAATGTAGATATGAAATTTCTAATCAATCCACTGCAGTCTTCTGTACACCAAAGGGGGCAGTATTGTGAACTAGCTTTATATCATGACAGTGCTGTCCTAATCCATTGATTGCCAGTCTGCTTCTTGGGTGGTGGTGCGGGGTCTTTAAAAAAGGTGTTGTCTTCCTTGCTGCCCCCTTCTGATAACCTCATGCTCTTTGATGGCATGTGGCCCATACTTGAAATCCCTGCTGTTACCTGTAAATGTAAGGTACCATGCATTTTGTTATAAAACCTGGTCACCGAAAAGGGAGTCTAGTTGTGTAGCAAATACACTTGTGACCCTTTAAAGTATAGAAGCTGGCTTATCATTGAAGGTCTAAAGATCAGAAGCAGTCTGACCTGAATGTGAGAATCCATTGGACAGTGATCAGATCAAAAGTTTGTGAATGTTGTTTCCTGGAACTTTTTTTTTTAAAAGAAATTGAGATTTTGAGTAAAAAACCAAAGTTTTTAAAAAATCTACTTCAGGTAGATGTTTGTTACTTTCTCAAAACAGATTTGTAGAGAAGATATTTGATATCGCACATATGAAATTCCCACAATGCAATTTAGGAGCCCTGCCATAACACTGTGAATAATATACTGTGCTTACCACTGGTAAAATGGTGTGTAATGACGAATGTTTATATTCCTCTTCTAGGTGTGTAGGAGGCTGCCTTAAGCTGTATCAGTTCATTGGACTACCTAGCTCAGCACTTCTGTTCTGCAGAAGCGGGTCGTTCTGCAGCATTTCAAGCAGGGGTCTTTATCAGTCCTTTCTGCATGCAAAGCCGATGTCCTGCTAGGTAGGCCAATGAGCCACAGCCCTTACTGTTGGCCTCAGGTGCTCAGAAATCATGCATGGTGGGGTGTAAGGATTTGATGATTTCATTTAAGGATGTGATTTAGAGTTTTTGTTATTTACCCTCTGAGCATGTAGGCTACATTCTGTAGCACATTTGGAAATTTTTCTCACCAGCTATGCATTTCAAAACACGTGCAGGGGCAGGGGGAGAAAATACGATTCTTGCATTCCATTGCCAAGAAGACAACTCCGTTTTAAGAAAAGAATTTGAAGGCAATTAAAGGACAAATTTCCTTCACAAAAATGTTGAAAGACCTTTCCCTCATTTACAATTTGGCCACATTTATTCAAATCATTTAAGGTTAAGTAAGAAAAAAATAACTCAGAAGTATATACTGTTTGACATCACATAGGGCTAGTTATTGAAAAACTTTATTTTTGCACAAGGGGCTGTTTGTTTTCAACAGTACACGAAGCAGGATTTTAAACTGTTCTTTGCTAGCCCATTAAGTTGTACTCCTGTTTCAAAAATTCTCTGCTATGGAGATTTTTTTGAAATAGAACAAAAGTGTATCTCTAGAACAGTGATTACCAGTTATAGGACACCAACAGAACAGTCTTATATATGTTTTACTTGGAAGTAAGTCCAACTATGTTCAAAGTGGCTTTCTCTTAGGTAAGTGCACATATGCTTGTAGTCCACGATTCTTGTCCGCACCCATCAGTATTACTACTCTTTCAATAGATGCCGAATGGAAACGGAAAAGTAAATTGGCACTACCATAAGTGCTATCAGAATATGCTACGTTGTGCTTAAAAAATGTACATGCTATATTCGTGTATAGTTCTGTGTATGTATGAGATGTTAATAGTGAATTTTGCATACATCTGATCACACTGAAAATGATCAATTTGGCTTTTTCTCTAGGTACCTTTCAAAGAAGCAAGGACAATAGCTTTAATTGGTGGCACTGAAACCATAGAGACCCTTTGACCTTTTCTCTTGTGTAAGCTAGAATAAAATAGTGCTGGACACTGACTTTGAACCACCAGAAGGACTGCTTATACTTGGTCTTTCCGTTGGTTTGCTCTAGGTCTGTGTCTTTCTCTTCTGAAGATCGCCTTGAACAACGGAAAGAAAAACAAGTTGCTTTTCTTTGCATTTGTCTCTGGTGTTAGTGTTTAAAATAATGCCACCTTTACTGCTATTATAGTATTGACAAGATTTTCAAGACCACATTCTTTGAAACGGGAAAGAACCCACAGATTTTCAGACCAAAAACCCCCCAAACCCAGAAGATTACTATGGAGCCAGTTTTGGCATCCTTAGTTCTAGAAGCTGTTTCCCTCCCCTGTTAATGGTATTTAAGTCTATTAACTATAAGCTGTCTGTGTATTAGTATGTCGCGTGTTCCTTTTGTGCAAGACAGTTTTTGGAGCAGAAAGCGCCACCGAAGGGCAGAAATGCCTTCATGTGTAGATCTTGATAATAAAACTGTGTAATTGGCCTCTCCATATGACTGGAGAGTAGGAGGAATTTTTAAAAAACAAAAACAATGCTTGGTGGAAAATCATTCTCCCCCCCCCCAAATAAAAAAGCCCATTACATCTAACCAGAAGTAATATGAAGACCTGAAGAAAGCTGAAGACTAATTTTATGAAGCATGAACGTTAGTTCTATTATAGTTGAATCTTGCCAGGCTAAAAACTCTCTGAATGACAATATTCAGCCACGGCTGTTCTGAAGTATCACTTAAACTTGTGCTCTTTCAACCTGCACTGTGGAAGTGTGATGTGACTGCATCTCACATTGCTGACAGTCTTGCACCGTGCCATTCTTGTATCTGAGAGCAGACTGCCCCTTTCAAGTAAAAAGAGCCTATACTGTTCTGAGGGAACTATAGCAGGTGTGCTAATACCAATAAAAAATGCCTTTTCTTAAAACTCGTGTTCTGTCATCCTCTTAACAGTGCACAACACTTATTTGTATATTGCATATTTTAATGACTGAGGAGTCTGCACTGTGCAGTTCAGATGTTTCTTAGACTAATGTAAGGCTGTTGCTGGAGTGAAACCAGAAAATAGGATTACAGTTTTTATGTTTGATGTGGTGTGGCATGCTGGGCAGTTGTGTGGTCTTAGTGGATCATGACCTTGCCAAATGGAAGTTGGGATTGCATTCCAAGATAGCCCAGTGAACACATGTTCTTCATTTTGTGTTTGAAACTATTATCAGAGCATTCTCTCTGTCTGGCTCTCCCTTTTTTGTTCAGTTTGATTCACCATTGACTCATTCTAATATCAATTTCATTAGTCCTAAATTCCAGGAGTCTTCAGTGCACTGGGATATGTCTAACACAGCTGTGTCTAATGTCATTGGTCTTCAAAAAGGAGAGTTTAGAGGCTTACATTGTTATAAGGGGAGAGTGTAGCTTCTTTGATCAGGCACCTGTGGTTAATTCATTTTGAGAGCCTTTAGGGTGTCTTTTGACTTCTTGCTTGAAGGTGGATTGGTTTGGGGATTGATCGTAATAGGAGCATGAATTATGTTTGCAATTTTAGCCAATGTTCAACTAAGCTAATTGCAGTTTGCAGTTGTGAAGCAAGTACCATTAGTATTGCACTGAGCTGGGTGAACATGTGAGACTACCTTACACTAAGGTCATATAGCAACTTCAGAAGCCAGTGGCTATCTGAGATTACGGCAGAAGCCTTGCTACCTGAGAAGCTTTTAAGTAGCAGTACCAAGGGTTGCATCTGGGACCTATCATTGTGAGGTCGCTACCACCGAACGGTACCCTTCTCTGGAAAAAATAATTGTCGTCATATGGGCCATACAATTGTTCTAAAGTCTCATTTACATGTTATTAAAAAGTTCCGGTGATTTGTAATATGACTAGTGAACTTATAAAGGTCGTTGCCGTAGATTCACAGGCACATCATACACATGCAGCACCCTAGATTTAGGCAGTGTAATATCAAAGAATTGGGTGCTAATTGGAGAACATTTAGGTCATTGAAGCCTATATACTTTTAAAGAGCTGATTGTAGTTGGCTGCATCTGGTATGCTCTAAATTGTTGGGAAGAGGAGCATGGCTTAAATAGATGTAGTTTTGCTACCATATAGATATAGTATAAGAATACATTATACAATATTTCTGTTTTCATCTTCTTGATATAAATCTTTCTGTAAGCCATTAGAATGTGGCTACATTTATTTAGTTCTCATTCTTTTACCAGTAAATAAGAATTATTGCATAGCTTTTGTTGCTATAGTAATGGTTATGATGAAAGTTCTGAATCTGGAGAGTAGATTCCTGGGTGTGCAGATGAAACTGAATGGAAGACTGAAGTGTTTAGCTGTCCCTGGGAACCTTGATAGCAAAAGCCAGGCAACCGACCTCAGTGAGCCACAAGCTATTAATATGAACAGAGAGCTTAGTTGAATTGCTTATCAGAAAATATACCATATTTATTATTTGAAAAAAATTATATCCCGCCTTTCCCATGCTGAAACAGATGCCCTAGGCCAGCGTTTCTCAGCCAGTGTTACTTGAGATGGTGTCCGGTGGTATGTGCAGGACCACCAGATCCCTGCTGCCTGGCAGCGAGACGAGCCATGCGACATGACAAACAGCAATAGGAGGCTCAGCTTAGCATGCACAGCTCCAGTGTGCGCTTTTTTCAGGTTCAAGAAAGTGCTCCTGTTCATCCTGAGCCTCTTACTGGTGTTCGCCATGTTGTGTTTAGCCTCCCAATCTGGAAGTAATAGGTGATGACATCACTGCCAGTAATTTCTGGTATTACTTAGAATACATGGACCATACAAAGTGGTACGGCAGTGGACAAATGTTGAGAAACGCTGTCCTAGGCATCTTACAAAGCTCCATAATAAGTGTAACAGCAATAGTTTCTTGCACCTTGTGGTTCAGTTCACAATGGAGTTTTATTCTAAGGCAGCCACCTGGATAGGAGATGAATGCAGATACTTAAAGCAGAATGGTATCATTAGAACAACATGGATTTTTGAAGAGTAGAGAAAGTTATTATTTTTAGAAGTGGGCATCAGTCAGTTGGCAGGCATACTGTACTTTTTAGAGGAGAGGAGACATTTCCTCCTGGAACTTCCTGTCTTTTTTGTGTTTCCCCTTCTTCCCCCCCCCCCCCCAATGCTTTGGTGGGTCACCAAAGCATGAAGAAAAGACTAACTGATAACTAATTGCCTCAAGCCCTATTCAAAAATCAGAAACTGTAGCTGCTAATTACCCAGCAAAGAGCTCAACTTCTGCAGTTTGCAAGCATGTATAAATATAGGCAGATAAATGTTTGAGGCTCTTTTGGGGGGTTATTATTACTTACAAATATTTCTTTCTAGATTTTTTTTTGGGGGGGGGGGTCTGGTAAACTTAGATGCATCCTGATAGAGTTGTTTAAAAAAGTGGGTCCGGGTGCTAAAGTGTTTGGGCACCACTGATCTAGATTGTTCTGTGAACAACTTACTATGTTGTACTTGCTTTCTGTTTGTGGTACTCTTTTGTAGACTAATTTGGTCTACAACCAAACTTCACGTTAAGCAGATTTTCCATTGGTTCAGGGAAGCTATTTCTCTGACCCATTCTTTTAATTTCAGAATGGACTGAGCAGTGAAGTAGGCAGAAGGCAAATTTTGCAAAGAGAGTGGGAGAGGGGCAGAAGGAGAACAAGTAATAATACAATCATACCTTGAGATATACCCGTTTGGGTTACGAGAATTTGACTTTACAAGGAGTTTCATTTAATGCCTCTACTTCACCTTGTCAGGCTTTCCTTCACATTTACAAGGACCAGTTTGGATTTTGCATGCCTCAGCAGCTAAGCACTGTGAGACAAGAGCCGCCATGTGGTCATTTTCTCAGGTATATAGTTGGTGTGTATTGCAGTACTTTCTCTTCTCAAAGAACTTGTGGTTTGCTAGTTCTATAAAGTGATGATTTTTGTGCATTCATGGTTGAATTACATAAACACTGAGCAGCATATGTATGTTTTGTTTGTAAGCATAGTCTTAAGTGCATGATGTGATATGAAAAAGCTTAATAAGAGCAGGTAAACCCTCATAGAATATTTGATGAAGGAAAAATACCTTGTTAGGTTCTGTTAACATAACTAATGTTAACTATTGAAGTAATTGTGTTCATTTTAAGGGTATTTGGTGTTCTAGATAAATGGGTGATAATTTCAGGGCTCAAGAATGCATAAAAATTATTCCTAAGTTGATGGTTTATATTATATTATATTATTATATAATGATGGTATAGATTATACCATAGTCTTTCAAGACTGAAGGTTGCCAATACAATACTAGTCGATAGTAATTATGTTTTCTATGTTTGATAATTCACCCTCTAAGGTGAATGAATTATTAAGGAGACTGAATTACTACTCTTAGATGCCTAGGGAAAACTGTATAGAACAAGATTTGTGCTGGGATTTGGAGAGGACACTGGTTTTGATTTTTTTTTTAAGACACTAGAGGGCGCACCAGCATTTGACATACATATATTTGATTCCTGCATTTGAGCTACTGAGAACATGTGTCATAGTAACAAAAAACGAGTACCTTTATTTTAAACTTCATCTAGCATATTAAAAGTAAAATAGTTTCAGAAGAATTTGTTTAATACTCAGTTTTATAAGAGATTGTAACCCACCCATAGGTGTACACGTTTGATCCCTGTTATGTTTATGCAGCACTGCACAGAAATTGCTTAACTTGCCTTTTCTTTGAAGAAAAAAACCTTTCATTCCTTATCACACCACCACAGAAACAAAATATCAAAAAATAAGTTGATCCTCTACCGTTTAAAACCCAACTAAAATGGGAGGAATTCACCTCCTTCTCTCAATTGTTGAACATCCTTTAACCAGACACACTCAAGAATTCAGCTGAATTCAGGTTCTCCAGTGTTGGGGAGAGGAGGCAGGCTAAAAGGAGCCCCAAGCAATGCTTTACTTTTTCTCCAGAGGAGTGAATGAAGTACCTAGTTAGTTGTGGGTGACAAACTATTCACTTGAAAAGAACGGTATTAGGGGTGTGTCCTCTACCTCCTGCTTTGGGTGATCCCAGGTTCTTGAAGGGAACAGGTTTCCCATCCTTCTCCCTCATTAATCTTCCTGATTTTCACCTCCCCCTTTTCTTACTTATGGGGACCACTGAGAATTAAGACCTGCTGCTATCCTTGAAGTCCTGCTCTTTTGCTTGCAGTCTCACCCAGTATTCCAGTTTTTGGTAATGTGAGATGGAATTTAGAATTTCCATATATAAAAAGCAACGGAGGACACTTCTGACTGTGGGAACTGGAATGAGAACCTTATTAATGGCATCTTCCATTCTGCTGATGCTTCTGAAGTTCTTTTGCATAAGCCATTTATGAATCAACAAAATATAAATTTAATGCCAGACTTGTGAAAAACCAGCAGAAATTTAAGCTCAAGACCATGAAGGAAATTATATTACCAGTGTTCTAGCTGGAGCCTAATCAGAAGTAAGGCAAGAGTCAAGATTATGAATTTTAGTACTATATTTTAAATGCTTATTTCAGCAGCTTCTTACAAATCCGCACTGCTCACTTACTGGTTTTAGCATTGTGTGGCTATAAATTCCAACCCAACTCGCCCTGATTCATTAGTTCTGAACCATTACCCTGAAGGATAATGAAATATAGATGCTTAATTACTTGTGTGGACAATCTTGGAGGGTGTCTAATTCCTAAAGTTCTTTAATAAGAGATTCTAGAACGACATGGGGTCTAGCATGCATCCACGCAGAAGTGATTGCAGGGATTTATGAAGGAAAGGCTAGGGAAAGTTATGACTGCTAGCTTCTCTCCTGTACCTCTTTTCTAAATACAATTACAGGTCCAGCCTATTTATACACGGATTTTTTGTACACCGATTTGACTCAACACGAATGGCCACTGCAAGTGAGAAGGAATGTGCTGATCCCTGGAGAAGGGGGAAAATGCATCCCTTTAAAATCAGTTTAAAAAACTGAACAGTCCTTTAACAGTAGCCTCATTAAAGAGAGAGAGAGAGAGGGCGAGCTGACTGACAATCCATCAATCCTTCTCTCTCCAGCGGCCCCTCCCTTCCCCCTGAGCATGTTTGCATTGGTGAAGGAAGGGGCTGAGTGAAGAGGTTGGAGGAGGACTGATTGATGGATTGTCTTAATGACTCTTGGTCAAAAGGTCAGCAAGGCTGTTTTTCAATCACCAGAACAAAGAAACTTTGTTTTTTAAATTGATTTGCTATAGTGCATTTTTTGCCATCCATGTGAGTGCTTGGAATGGAACCCACGCGAATAATTAGTCTCAACCTGTATATGTTTGTCAGTTGCCTGGTGTGCCTCTGTTAGTGCAAAGGCAATTCCAAAATGCTAATAATGCATATTGATTTGCATCATTTCTCTTGAGCATCTTTGGGGAAGAGGGCATGCATGTATGACTAGCTGGAGTGGTACACATGAACTGAAGTGCCACAGTCTGTTTGAATAGGGTGTCCAGATGTAAAGGGGGCTCTTCCACACGTAATAGGTATGCAGAAGAAGGAATTTTGGGAAGTATAGTTTGGTTTTGCAGGGGTGAGAAACTGCACTTTCCAGTGTAGAAGAGCCCTGTTTCTATTTGCATCTGGTCCTACCCATGCAAAGGCTCTGACATACGAATCAGTTTGAGTGCATCTACAAGGTTTGTCATGCTACATGTGAGTGCTGCTGAAAAGATGCTCTCTGGCATGTACACCCAGAAGCCATAAACTATCTGGAAAACAGCTTGCCATGGGATTGGGTCTGATCGCACAAGGGCCCTTGCTATTGCTGCATTTTTTGTGTAGTGGGAGACTGGTTACAGCACTTCAGCATGCACTTGCAGTGAATTGCTTGGCAGGTGCTTTCTCTCCTACAGAGGCCACAAACTTGTACTCTCTTGTTTTGTTTTTTCTCTGGAGCTCCTAGACTTCTGTGTTTAAGGGCTGGGGTTTTCTTCCATAGCTTCTGAGCCTTTTCAAACATTGCTTTATGCCCTCCCTCCCCCCTGGCTTAAAGCCATTCCTACTGAACAATGGAGCTTTTTTTGTGTGTTCCCATTTTCGTGTCTTATCTTTGCTTCCCACACCTCCAGTTCTCACTTCTTTGTTTCTCATAACAAAGCATAAAGTGCTCGTGGTATCTGAGAAACTTTCCCAAAACATTCTGGACTCCAGCCAAACCTGCAGGCATTGCTGTTTTGTTTTACGTGAACAGACAAACCTTAGGAACGAGCTCTGTAGGTTTACTGTTGGGACTCATACTGCTAAATGCTTTGCCGCAGAAAGCCAGATGTCCATCTGAAGGGTTCTAGCCTAGCCCTTCTCTCTGACCACTTACCTATCAGTGTGTACGAATCTTCTTTGGTGCAGCACATTCCATCATGTGAACCTTCCCCTGCAGTTGCATTGAGAAAGGAGCAGCTAGAGACCTGTTGGCCTTACTGGATAGCAGAAAGGAAAGGGCAGTGGTCTTCCTGGACACTTGACTTTGGCACAGAATCAGACTCCTGGTGAGGAGAAATCATGACATCTTTCTTTTCCCTGACCTTTGGTGAATGGGCTTCCTCAAGAGGCCCCTGTGTCATCTCAATGGCCTCTCGAGGAAGCCCATTCAGCAAAGGGCAGAGTGAGGAAAGATGTCATGATTTCTCCTCTCCAGGTGCCTGACTGTGTGATCCTCCTTCTGTACCAAAGTCAAGTGTCCAGGAAGACCATTGCCCTTTCCTTTCTGCTATCCAGTAAGGTCAAGGTCTGATAGTAGTAGTAGTTGTGCAAGGAGAAGATAGTAGTAGTGCAACTAATTCAGATAAGTGAGTTGTGTTGCTACTGCCTACTTGCTGCTGCCGCAGCTGAGAGAGCCTTCTGTAGCCCGTGGCCCCTCACTCAGTGCCTTTGTTGCCAGCCCAGCTCTAGCTGACATTACCTGCTTTTGCTTGGATGTACTGTATATCATGTCGGTGAGCATAAAAACTGCCAAAAGGGTGAAGCTGAAGTTCATGCATCCTATGGGGAATGAAAGTCTGGATAGAAATATGTTAATAAACAAAGGAAATGGTGTGGGGGTTACCTTTTATTTTGCATTCTTATCTCTTATGCCAATGTTTACTCCTTTGACTCTATATGAATGCAGACAATATAGTTAGTTGCTAGACAGTGATTTGTTATTGACTCTTACATGAACTCACTCTTACCTTACCACTACAGCAGAATGTCCAATATGGGCTGAAATGAATGCCAGTGGGTGCATTGGTTCACCTTGCTGAAGAACTTTAGAA
This sequence comes from Tiliqua scincoides, assembly GCF_035046505.1. Taxonomy (NCBI): domain Eukaryota; kingdom Metazoa; phylum Chordata; class Lepidosauria; order Squamata; family Scincidae; genus Tiliqua; species Tiliqua scincoides. The sequence goes on from NC_089822.1 coordinate 199,297,900, forward strand.
AACAAATAGAACCTTCTAATTCAAATTATAGAGGCATCATGGCTTCCTTCTTAAAGAATATGGGCTTGTTTTTGGAATAACCAAAATTTCTGAGAGTTGGGACTATTTTAACTGCAGGGCCTCAGTTGTGGAAGGTTTTCCCCAAAGACACTTGTTTGGTCATCTCACTGTTGGCTTTCCAACATGTGATCAAATCTTTTTGTTAGAGTAGTCAGATCAAGGGGATTAGTGCCTAGTGGTTAATGCCCAGCATGCCCCTTCCTGTTCACTGATTTACTTGGGAAGAGGGAACTGGTAGGTCTATCTGCTTACCACCATCACAAGTCAAGGAAATTGGGGGGGGGGATCTGACACCTCCCATGCACAGACCTGGATATTCTTATTTTAAACCATGATTGATCTGATTGGACAATTCACTGAATTACCAGTGAACATAGGCAAGCAAGGAGTTGAAATAATTCCAGTTTCTTAAATCTGCAAGGCCTCCTCCCCCAAAAAAGGAAAATTAAAGTGGGGAAGAGAGAAGTACAAAAGCAGGCTGATGAAAAATGCCTGCTTGTGACTAGAAGGACATGAAAGAAAACGTGACCAAATTGGATGCAATAATTAGCAATGTCCAACAGAGGGAGCCAAGTAGCTACTTATGAAAAAAGCAGGCAAATAAAACTTAGCAGAACACCAGGGAAGTTTGCAAGTTTGCTTGGATAAGAAAGAACAAGCAACACAAAATTAATTTCCTAAACCTAGCTGCTAGTCCCTGTTGCTAGCTATAGTACTTACATTGTCCCATGGATGCTGGCTGGAATTATGAAGACCTATAGAGTGCTATGCATATTACTGTGCTATGCTGGTGAGCATCAGACATTCATGCTAATAGTGTCAATTTTCAGGTATAATCACATTACTAATTTCCACTGATAAAATTTCACAGCTGGTGGCCTCCCCCCCCCCCGCCCCTTCACCAAGGCTGAAGTTACAACCTTAACACCCAACTTGAAGTTCGAGGGCATAGCTTCCTGCATTGCCTAGTTCTCCATTGACCAAAACCATATCCCAATGCAATTTGCAGAGCTTCTTCATAGCTTACTGGAAACAGTCCTGCTGAAAGCGAAAAGCCTGTTGCAAGACAACTGACACAGATGACCAATTGCTGTTTCCAGAAAAAACTATTGATCAGAAGCTTAAGAAACTCTCGAAATACTGTTTATGAAACTTTTGCTGGAAGCTTATGATCGAGAAGTGTCACTGTCCTGTTCTATGATTTTAAAGGGAGTTGCTTGGAACTCACAAATTGTATTTGTCATACCCTGCCTTACAAGGGCAGCGACGTTAGGCTTTGGACAGCACATTCTGGGTATTGCTCTGCCCCTCATTTTTCAGCTAAAAGTGTTCAAAACTTGCAAAACCTGTTGTGTACTGGCTTTTCTCACCCCAGGTAAACAACTTGCTCCCTAGGAGCTTCTTTGGTTAACACCACCTTCAACTCTAGATCACTCATTTTGTGTAACCCAAGTGGCTGCACCAGGTAGAGTTTCTTCAGCTTTGTTGCTGGGGGGCAAATATCCTGACAGCAGTTGTTTTCATCTGTTGCCCAGGGAAGTGGTTGTCTAAGCATTAAAGGTTTTAGTGTGTCACTGCAAAACTTAAAAAGAACCTTTTCTCCAACAAAGGAAGCAACATTGTTAAACTTTTTTTTTATTTAAACCAACAGTGAACTGGAATCTTGAAGAGAACATGTGACTGTGCAGATTAAAATGAGTCGGGGTGGGATGAAATGAGGCAGGAAGGATTGCCAGAGATTAATGAGGCATGCTTCCATTGATCACATGGAGTAACTTCTCAGCATTTCCCATAATGCTTAAAATGGATCTTCCCTTGACCTGTCCTGGAGAGAAAATTAGAAATCAGAAATAGTGCTCCAAGGAGATAATCGGATTGATCAACCTAAAATGTACCCCAGCTTCTACACATACATTTGGTACGTATTGTCATCACCCACTCATATTGAGGATGTGAGGAAAGGCAAGTGGACATAGGCATTAATTTATTAGTTCTTTGAAGTATTTATATCCATATTTTTCATTCTTGAATGGCCCACCAGGTGGTCAACAATTTTAGATCAGACTCAGGTTTACAACAAAGTAATCAAAACCACAGGGGGTGGGAGAGGCAGTGAACAAATGTCTCTAGAACAAATACTACAATGTTTAAAAAAACATTTAACACAAACCCATTAAGCTTAGTGTTGGAAAGGAAGTACAATGCTATCTGCAGGACACTGGGAGGCAGTATATTGACCAGAAAGCAGGTGAGTCAGATACTTCCTGTCTTGGACCTTTACTTGATCCTGTGTACATTTGTCTATCTACCTGGCTTCCTCTTCCACCCCCCCCCCCTGTTTTTCCTTCAGATCCTCCAAGCGTTCAGGCCTTTCTCCATGAGCTCTAACCAGCTGTATGGAGTCCACCATACCATGAGCTTTCTCATACGCATGCAAAGGGTACTGCTCTAGGATTCCCTGTTCCAATGTTTAGGACTGGTTCAGCCAACAAAGATGTATAGTACATGCTTGTGAACTGAATAGAGTATTTTTTTCTTTGAAACCTTTTTTCTGTTTCTGCTCTTATTTTCAGCAGCAGTCTAGTGTGGGTTGGTGGGTTGATTCAGGAAAAAGGGTTTTCTGCTTTGTAACTCTGCTTGATATAGATGCCTAGTGCCCTTTCCTCATCACTTAGAACAAAAAAAAAAGTCAGAGGAAAATTAACCAGAACAGTGGGGTTTTTTCTGCCTGTTCAAAACCAGGCAGTGACTAGACCACCTTGGACTTCATGGGGTGGGGGGAATTCCACAACCTTGGCATTGTGACCAAGAAGGTCCTGTCTTGTGTCTTCACCAACAGTATCTCTGCCACTGATGAGACATAAAGCAACACTTCAGATGCCAACTACAGAGCCTGTGCAGTTTCAAGCAGGAGAAGGTGGTCCTTCAAGTATCTGAGCCCCAAACAAACATTGAAAGTCATAACCAGCACTTTGAATAAAAGATCATTGGCAGCCAGTGGTTACTGTCTTGAAAGTGTTTTCACGTCATAAATTTTAACTTATGCACATGGTACAGAGCACTGTGCACAGTTGTAAACCACACTACCCTGAAATAAAAGTGTGAATGAGCCTTCAGCCTCTTAGTAAGAGGATGATGTCTTTTAGAACATGTAGTCTATCCTTGTTCCATTATTTGGAAATCATCCTTCTCTACTTACTTGACAGCGCTGCAAAAGAGGCATTTGTTGGTATACGTTTGGCCATTGGAACCACATATTGGGAAGTACTCCAAGGTGCATCTAGCAGGCCTCTCTCGATCAGAAAGCTTCTTGTAAGCACTGCAGTCAATCTGCAAGAAGAAAATCCACTTATTAATCACATTTTCATGCAGCTCTAAGAATCAGGCTGAAGGGCTGCCTTTAGCCCTGGGAAAGTTAAGCCATTTCTGCCCAACATTGCATATACACAACAGAAATCAAATGTGTACACCTGTGGGCTGGGCAGATATGAGTTAAATAAGAGCAAAAGCAAACCATGTTTTTTCTGACTAAACAAGTTTGTATTAGATTATGTAGGTTTGTGAACAGGAACAACACATTATGGAAAAATGAAAGAGTAGATATGTGAGAGCTGACCAAAAGTCTTTGTCTCCAGCAATGACCATCACTGGCCAAGCAGAGGATTTTGGGAAGCTCACAAGCAGGGCATGATGGTGATGCTCATTCCCTGTTCCCAGAACTTGGTACCAGCCATATAGTGCCTATGGACATTAGGATGCAATCTTATACTTCCCTGGGAGCAAGCCCCATTGAACATATTGGAATTTACTTCTGAGCAGACTTGCAAAAGAATTCACTGTAAGTTCTTATGGCTAATAATTAGATGTGGGTGAAAAAAATTTTTTAATGGGTTTTGGTGTTTTCCAAAGTTAGGAGTGTAGAAAGTGGTGTTATGTTTTTATTCAAAATTATAATTATAAATTATAGTCACCTTAGAAGTGTATTAGTTAGGTGATATAGATCAGTGTTTCTCAATCAGTGGTACTTGAGGTTGGTGGTATTCGCAGGACACCTGCAGCGAGTCTAGAAGCATGATTCAACCAGCAGTGGTAGGAGACTTCGTGGGCAGAGCTCCAAAACATGCTTTTCCATGCTTGAAAAAGTTATCCCATTCACCCTGAATCTCTTACTAGTGTTTGTTGTGTTGCATCTGGCCTTCCAACCCAGAAGTAACTGGTGATGATGTCATCACAAGTTATGTCCAGTGGTACTTCAAATAGGTGATCCATGTGAAGTGGTACAATGGAGGACAAACTTGGAGAAACACTGATATAGGTGGTATAGTGTCAGCAGATGCAGCCACAATCATTACCCATGTACCCCCCTATTTAAATAATAAATAAAAACCAAATAAAATGATTTTATTTTTTGCAGATTACAAAAATGAGAAGTGCAGAAAAGTGGTGCTACGTGTTTTTACTTCGTCATCACCATTTTCATTCACTTTCACTAATAATCATTGATAGACCTATCCTCCATGAACTTATGTTTTTGCAAAAAACTGACCTACACAGGTTTGGAAAAAGGATGTATATAATGGCATTCCCATAGAAGGTGTTACATCTTGATTTTGATACAACATCCAGTCTTGTTTGCATTATATTAGTAGTAGAATCATAAGCACTATATATATATATATATATATATATATATATATATATATAAAGCCTTTGAAGCTAGTTGTCATTATGGCATCTTGACCAGGTGCAACATAATGGCTGAGAGACTGAGGGTACAGTCTGAACCCCTTGTATCAGTGCTTTCCAGCAGTGACATAAGGGCAATGCAGCTTTGAAGTAAGGAAACAAACATTCCCTTACTTTAAGGAGGCCTCCGTGAGTGACACCCAACTGCAGGATGCAGCACACGTCCCATTGGCACCGCTATGCCAGTGCTGGAAAGCACTGACATAACAGGTTAGGATTGTGTCCTAAAGGCCCAATCCTATCCAATTTTCCAAGATTGGTGTAGCTGTGCTAATGGGGCGTGCACTGCATCCTGTGGTGAGGCAGTCACAGAGGCCTCCTCAAGGTATAGGAACATTTGTTCCCTTACCTCGGGGCTGCATTTTGTTTGCACTGGTGCTGGAAAGTTGGATAGGATTGGGCCCTGAGATAAGAATTGAACATTGCAAATGTTACATCTTATTACATGTGTTAAGAGACTGTCTTTATGCTCTCAGCACAAAGGAATGTTCTGTGCACTGTGTTCTGACACACAGAATGATTCCCTTGGTTAATTCCAGCATCTTGAAACAGATGCAAATATATTTTGTGGATGAAACAAGACAAGCTGCTTCCCAAGAGAACCATGAAGTGCTGGACTCTTATTTGCAAGCACCTTCCAAGCACTTACAAATATATTTGTAAGTGATTTTCAAGTAACAGACAAGATCCCAGAATCTTTATCGTAATCACCACACATCTGGAACATGTAATATGAACATAATATTAGTTATATCCCACCTTTTCTATCATGGAACTTAAGATTCCTGGGCAGTTACCCATATAGACACTAATCATATCTAGGCTGGTTTAAATTTATCAGCAGAGTGTCTGGATCAAGCATCATCACTGACTGCATCTTGGGATGATAGTCTCACCTTTTTGGTTTCCCAAGAAGCTTTAATCACAAAGCTTTCTTTTTTCTACACAGAAATCACATTCACAGATCAGATTGCAAACCAGGTATCACCAGAAACTAGCAGCTAAACTAACAGATAGAAATAAACTTACCTGTTGCTTAAGGGGATGACAACCACCTGCAGGAGAAAAAAACAAAACAAATTAAAAGCTGTGATAAAGGAGCACAATATTTTCAACTGATTTAAAAGCTAATTGTGAAAATGTTTTAAATTATTGGATATAATTATGTACATAGAAAAGCTCTGATTAGGGGTCCATTATGCTATGGCATACACTTGCAAGTAGAAACCTCAGAGAGATATAAGACTAGGAGACCAATCCTGTCCTCCTTAGGACAACCTCCAGAATGGTAATCACCAAGGTCCAAATCCTAACCAACTTTCCAACACCATTCCCTTACTTTCCCTTGCAGCACGTGTCCCCACCATTCCCTTGCCATTCCCCACCATTCCCTTGCAGCACGTGTCCCAACACAGCATAGCTATGCCAATGGGACACGTGCTGCATCCTGTAGTTGGGTGGCACTCATGGAGACATGCTCAGAATAAGGGAATGTTTGTTCTCTTACTTCGGAGCTGCATTGCCCTTATGTCAGTGCTGGAAAGTGGGCTAGGATTGCGACTTAAGCATGCTATTTTGCAACTGCTAGATCCGCATACAGACACAGCCATGGTGCACAAATTTGGGGCATGTGTACCAGATGTACCAATAAAATTGATTTCTGCTCATGAAAGGAAGGGAAGGTATGGTTTCTGCCAAACCCCCCCCCCCCATCAAGAGCCCTCTGCATTATATTATATTATTTCTCATGTCACAGCTGCCAGTTCTTTTGCTGGACTTGGCGTTAATTACTAGTCGGTCCCCACCCAGCAGCCTATGATGTTGTACAGGTGGACCCACATTATTCATGAGGGTTCCATTTCTGGACCAAGTCATGCAAAATTCAGGTCCACCTAGCTCCAAACACAACCGGAGCCTCATGTCCAGAGATGTTCTGAGGCCTGTGGAGGCCTCCGCTGGCCTTAGAATGGCCCTCGGAGGTCCTAGAGAGGCACTTCCGGTTTTTGCCTGAAAACCAGAAGTGCTTCTCTAGGATGTCCGGAGGCTCTTCTGAGGCTCACGGAGGCTGCACGTGGCCTCCACAGGCCTCAGAAGATCCTCCAGATCAACTGGAGCAGAGCTCCAGTTGCCTCCGCAGGGCTCAGGTGGGGCCAAGTCTGGCTTCTCGCAGGTCCTGGGCACCCGTGTTGAGCCAGATTTGTGGATAGAAATTCTGCAAATAAAGAGACTCCACCTGTAATATATTTGTGAATAATGTGTGCTGAACAATGCAGGGTGGTTTTTTGAATCTGACCAATAGTAATTCTGTCAATGTTCAGATGTTTTAAATGTAATTCAAGCGCTTTTGGGATTGCGCCCAATGTGCCAATTACCACTGGGATGACCACTGCTGGTTTGTGCCATAATCTTTAGATTTCAATTTTTAGATCCTGATATTTACTGATTTTTTAATGTTCTTTTTCATCAGTCCTACTATCGGCAGGTATTGCTATGTCAATTATAGTTACTTAATTTTTTTTTCTATTACTGTAATATCTGGTGTATTGTGTGTCAAAACTGCATCAGTTTATATTCAAAAATCCCACAAGATCTTCACTTGCTCATTTTCCATCACTTTTTCTGGTTTATGCTCCCACCAGTTGTAACAATTATAGTTAATAACAGTTGATAATCATCATCAGTATTTATATACCACTTTTCAACTAAAAGTATTAAGCACTATTCCCAAAGTTTGGCTCATCCTCAGGATTAGTGTTTTTGGGGATGGCTGATTGAGGGTTCCAATATGGACCCCCTTCTGTAGGTAGAATGCTGCGCATGGTTGTTTGACTCCAATCCAATTTACACCAAAATTGTGCAAGGTGCCTGGCTCTGCAGATGGCTCTAGCTACTGTATAATAACACACTTAACAAATACCATTCTGAAGGTTGTCCTTGTTCTAAGAATGAGCCCGGCTGGATGATGGGAAGCCGGGCTGGGCCAGGAAACACAAATGCCATTTGTGTGGAGAGCCTGTGCAGAGATGGCCAAAGCCATGGGCTTACCTGTTCAGGCCTGTGCAGGTCAGTAAAGTTTCTTGCACTTACCCCATTTTGATCACTGCTATCTGCTACACCCCTGTCATGAAGTGCCCTTAGTTGCTGCACCTCCGTTGCATATGCTGCAGCTGATCAAACACTTGGTTTTTTTATCATCAGGTGATAAAAATGATGTTAGGTATCATCAGGTGAAAACTGATGTTAAGATTCTGAGCTGGGATTGTCTTGGGTCAGATTTCACCTGAATCACTGATTCACTTAGATGGTCTTAGAGAAGGTAATCTCTCTTGTCCTCAGATGTCCAAAATGGGGATAACAATACAATACTGAGTTTCTGTATTGATGGGCTTTTAAGGGCAACTGAGAAAAATTTTGTGAGAGGCTTAGGGAGAGCACTCCATCAAGTCTGATTCCCATGGGAGATACAAAGGCATATCACCTTAGCGTCCTAAGAACCTTGTGAGTAACCATAACAAACATGCAGCTAATGCATGCTACAATTTGACAAAGACGACTGAGGGATTTTCCTTTCATGAAAACATCTGAAATTTGCCCTATCAGTGAATTTAAAAATATGTTTAGAATCACATTAATCATTCCTTTGCAGAAATATGGCATTCAGAGGGTAAGGGTGTACCAGATCTTCTGCTGAAGTCCAGATCTTCTGCTGTCCTTCAGTAGAGTTTCTACTTACCTGAGGTGGGGAAGCAGCCCCAGAGTCCCAGAATCAGGAGGACCAGCATAGCTGCAGCCTTCATGATGTCAAGGGGGTGGTTTGGAGGTGCTGATGCTTTTAGTGTCCCCAACAACAGCATCCGAGTTTATTTATACCCATGAAGTGTGATTCCCCCACTCCCACAGTGATGAAATAATATTCCCCCTCCCCATTATAGTCAATAAAGGAACCCAGAGGGCCTGTTCAGTGTTTCTACCTCAGACCAATTTGTAGGAACAAGTGGGGCAATTATGTGCTGCTTTGTCCCAAGTCTTGTCAACATCCGAAATTTATAATTGACAGAAGTCGGCCATTTCCCATGCCATGCAGCCGGGGGGGGGGGTCTTGAATAAAAATATGGGGCTCATAACTGTGCAGGCTGTGTTTTTTCCCCTTCAAAGCAGCACTAGATTGCAGGGAATAACACACACACACACATATGCTGATTAAGACTGAAAGTGATACAGATGGCTGTGTGCGTCATACATAGCCCCCCATGCCCTCCCTGTAAATGAAATGCAATCCTCTAACAAGCTACTTATGAAACCGGCTTCATATTAAGCAAGCTAAGCAATTGCTGTAGTTTTAAAGCATTGTGTTCCTTGTGGAGAGGAAACAAGTGGCTGCAGCAACCTAACATTGATACTGCATGCGATCCCACCACAATGCCCAGCTTTCCATGTAAACATTACAGGGGGCTGTCTGATACCGCCCATTGGTTCGCACTATATAATCTTGCACGTCAGTCTTTTGCAATCACCTGTCAGATACAATCAGCTCACCGGGGGTGTTATTGAAGAGTTCAAGCACGTTTTCATCAATTTTCTGGTGGTGTGCTGGGAACAAAACTGAACTCTCAAGAGAGTTGATACACATTCCTGACCTGCACATGAGGGCTGCTTTGTTTTTTCTTGCTACTTGTTGGAATGCCATTCTCGTAGTAAACAAGGCATCTGACTTGTTGCTCACAAGCAGGAGGCACATTTGGACGTCAAGGAAGCAGAGTCCATAATGAAGAAGCTTGTGGGTGGTATGCAGACCTGCAGCTTCAGGACATAATAAATGAATCCAGTGACTGAGTGAGAAAGTGCAACAAAGATGCCCATCAAACAGATAACCCCTCGTGATTCAAACAAGTGAGCCAGGGCAAGAAATTCTCATTTGTATGGAAGGATCAATTGGTTCTTCATTATGAAATGTCCAGCTAAAGAATGATATTCTTTACTAGAAAACAAGCTGCACATCTCTTTTGAACATGTTGTGTTTTGAGCATATGTGCAAACTAAGAAAAAAAAAATGGACTCCTTAAAGCATGTGATTGAGATTTCAGAAAAACTACATAGCAGAACCTTCCTGAGATGGTACTTCAAAACACACATAGGGGATTGCAAATCTGAATGCCTCCTAATGGCAATATTCCCTGCCTGTAAAAATGTAGTCTCTCAGGGAGGAAAACTCTAGCAGAAAATATTTGTGAGATAGAGCATTCAAGCATGGGGGTTATAAGACATAAGAAAAGTTCTAGTGTTTCAGACCTGTCATGGTCCAGGGTCTCTCTGACCGATCTTACACACTCCTGGTTCACTGGCCAACCACCCCCAGTGAGTCAGAAATGTTTGTTCCCAATTTGTTCTTGTATATCCTATTATCTCAACAGTCTTACTACTCCATGATTGAACAGGGTACAGTTCCTAGGCAAAAAGCTAAACATCAAGTACAAGTTCCTGTGCACATTCACCTGACTAGCCAAACACACCAAACAGAAAGGAATAAGGGCAAAAAAGTAGGTGACACCGCCCATTCTAAGATCCAGTCCTTTAGCCCAAGGGGAGCTGAAGTCCTACAGCCTAACTCCTCTTGCACACACTGATTGATTTTGAACCTGTTCTTCACCAGGCCAACCTAGTCTAGCATTCCGTTTCCCAGTCTATGCTAGCCTCTTGTCAGCAGTAAAATTCAAGTACCATGAGACTGGCCTGGGTCATGCTTTCCTTGCACGGCAAGCTCCCATCAACACATGCATCCATATAAGAGAAAATGCCATGTGCTTTCCCCCCCCCGAACATTTCATTTCCACACACTTAATCAATTTGACAGAACCCAGTCTTGGCAGTTAATGTTTTGAAATGTTTTTTGGAGTCTGAATTATTAATATAGCTAAGTTGAATTGTGCATTTCAGTTTGCTTATTCTAATCTATAAGGGTTTTTTTTTGAGGTCATCTGCAGGTCAATAGCTGTCCCCCAAATGCTGTTTTGAAATGTTATTATATTACATTTGACAGTTTTCTTTATCACAAGCAAACTAGCCTTCACCAACTCTTCCCCTTCAGAAAAGAAACTTCACTGTGAACCTCTTTGTCCCCAAATTATTTTTGTACCACACCTTGCCCTTGGTATTTCCTGTGGTTCAGAAATCTCCATACACACAGCCTGAAAGAAACAGGTTTTGTATAGTTTTTCATGTGAGGATGCTGCAGGATGGTGAATCAATGGATGCCATCTCTGACAGACTGGTAAGTGAGCCAGAGTCTGTTTTTCCTTTATTTTTAACTTTGCCTTTTAATCTCAAGTATAGAATTTGACTATCTCTGTCTGTTTATCCCTCGTCTCATTTTTACGCTGAAAGAAGTTTTTCCCCCCCTTTGTTTTGATTAAACAATCCTGCCAAGTTCTTTACCCTAAAAAGCAATCAGTGTCCTGTCCTTGCAACATTGGTCAGCCAAGATGCTAACTGAAAAAGAGAGTGTGTGCATGTGGGGAGAAAGAGGAGCAGAAAGGAGCAGTTCAGTCCAAGGTGCTCCTTTCTTCTGTACCCTCCCGCTCTGAGGTAAGAGGGCTGTTGGTTTACAGACAGACCCCCAGTTGTGAGTGAGAAGGGTTTGTAACATGACCCTGATCCCCCATTAATAGTGGCATCTTGAACTTTCTGGATAGGAATGATAGTGACATGTTGTCTATGTGGTTTGACATGATCAGAGGGTAGGGAGAAGCTTGTGTTCAAGGAGGGGATGTGGTGCTTCTAAGACCCACCCTGGAAACCACTACAGTGGTTGACATGACATCAGTACTGTATTTCACATCAAGCATTTATACTGACATCTCTGGTTTTATTACATTAGTTTGTATGTTCTTAACTGAGCCATTTTGAGCAGTAGTACAAAGGTGAGCTATACATATTTGGAATAAATCTATTTAAGAATTAAGTAAGCTGAGAAAGACTTGTTGGTCAGCCGCTTGGGCAAGAATATCAGTTTCGGGTTGGGTTTGGACTGTAGAGTTAAAGAGGTAATTGCTTTGTCACTGGGTCACCAAAGAGGCTTTCAAGCCATGATTAGATTTACAGGGCTAGATTGCAGAATCAGGGACTTCACAATTTCTTGTTGATGTTGAAAATGTGCAAAGGAAATTTGGGGTAAAGAAGACCCACTTAGGTGTGTTTGTTGAAATGTGTTTTTCATTGAGAGAGAGAGAATGTAAATAGTGGAAATTAAGTACCTCTGAAGATGTCTCAAACTAATTTGGTGTGAAATGTGGATCTTCAAATCCAGACATATGTCCAGATGTCTCACAGCCCCCACACCACCACTGCCTAACTCTTCAGGAAGAATTCCTGAAGGATTCCCTCAGCCTTAACTACATTGCTGCTGCCATCACTTAGGCCCCAATCCTATCTACCAATGGGGCATGTACTGAATCCAATGGTGAGGGAGATGATCAGGAAGCCTGCCAGAGTTAAGTAAAAATATCTTCCCCTTGCCTCTGCATAGGCTTCCTGGAAGCCTATGGTTCTCCTCCGACGTAAGCTAGCTATATAGCTGGCATCAATTTGAAGAGAGTAAAGGGGTGAGGAGGGTTCAAAAAGAGGGGATAGGATCCTGGGGTATGTCAGTGCCACCAGAATCCATCCCTGCCCCAAAACTTCCCCTGCCCTCCCCCTCCCTGCTTATGACCAGTCCCCATTGCAACTTACCAGAGTTAGCAAAGCCCAGGCTGTGACTGGCCTGGCAGTGGCACAAATTTTGTGCCATTGTTAGAACTTTTATGACAGTGGAACGGATGTTTTTCTGTTGTAAACTGGCCATAGGACTGGGCTGTATGTTTTGGAAGCAACACTGCACCAGGAAAGGGGCAGGAGGTGGAAGTTAAAAGCAGGGCCTGTGCGGGAACCAGGGTTGCAGGCAGCTGCTGGGGAATTATATCTCCCCAACCCCATGCTTCTGAATCTCCAAAGCAAATAATTTTTCCCCCCAATCTGAAAAATGATTTTTTTTAAAGTTGCAAGTCTACATTTTATCATTGAGCTGAATATTTACACAAAAAGGAATATTTGCTGAAATGTCTTATGTTGAAGACCAGTTGTTCCCATGTCACTTTACAATGTACCCTTGATGAGAGAGGACAGGTAAGTTGCAGAACTACCAGTCAGTAGCCACCTAGTGCTTGCTACCTGTATTAGTGCTCTTGTTTTTGTTTGCTGCTTGCCTTCTGAGGCTCCTCAACATACAAAGTGGAGTCAGAGTATTCTGCTGAGTTCTGCTTTATTGAAGATACATTCTGGATGGAGACAACAGCAGCACCAGGAGCCCAAAGGAGAGGAACACAACAGTAACTAGGTCATCTTTCTACACAGGTTATCTCCAAGCATTAGGTGAGAACAGAGTAAAACAGAATGCTGTATCACTCAGCAGTGACTGCCGACTCTTCATCTGCATCCCCCCATATGTTTGGCAGTGAGTCTTCCATTACTTCCCCTGTAGGTGTGGAAGTTACACATGTAAATTAAACCTGTTTTTCTCTGAGCCACAGAAACAAGCTTATACATGCCAGGAACTGACACACCAGCATACTTCTGCAAAGTCTATTTCTAATCATTTAAGCAATGCTCGCAGTATCGAGGGAAAGGTAGAAACCCTTAAATAAGCCCACAAGCACTTTCCTATAATTCTTCCAATGGTAGTGGAATCAGGCTTCCCTAAAAACAGTAGCTAAGCTGTCTGGCACACAGACCCCTCTGTTCCCCTGTAACTCAAGCACTACATTAAGGTAGGTGGGAGAAATGCCCAGTGTATATTTTTTTTCTCCTTTTAATTTTTTTTTTTGGGGGGGGGGGCAGCTTTTTTCTTTTGTGCATTTAGACTTTGAGGTATTGAGATTAAATTTGCTTAATCTTTTGTCACCTGTAAAGATAAGCAATGATCGAAAGATAAGCAGTAGCTCCCTTCACTGCTTAAGCTCCAGAAGGGACAGCCTCCCAGGTTTACTAGTTCAAGCAACCCAAGGAACTGATGTGGATAATATTTTTAGGGAAGTAAAGAAGCACCCAGTGTGAAAATATGTGTGTATTTTGCACTGAAACCATCATTTGTCACTTCTGGCTGAAGTTGTCTCTGGAGATTGTTTCCTCAATATACCACAGAGGCTTGTTAAAACGTTTGTGATTGCTTCAGCTATCACTTGGGGATTGATTGATACCGATTCCTGGATATTCTTAGACAGACCTTGAGGGCTGGCAACTTCAGCTGATACATTGACTGAAAATTCTTTTCAATTCCCACCTGATTTCTATACATTGAAGGTCCAGAAACGTGTGTGACAGTACACATGCAGTCCCAAGTATCTCTTAAATTCTGCCCAAATTCTGATGTCAAAAGCTGAGAAGGACTTAAGTTCCTCTTTACATTTTCTTGAAGTTCATGTATTGTGCTGGGAAAACTGCCCTAGTCTGTTTTAGAGTTACCCATTCCTGTAATTCTATCAAATATTTCATATAAATATATAGCTTCTCATGTAAATAGTGTTGTGTGGCCTGGACGTTTTGTACCAGCAGGAGACTCCCTGCAGTGGCTTTAATACTCAGAAGGTCACAAAATACGTAATTGACTCACAGAATGCAGAAATGCATAAATTTACCCATTGTAGAGATGAATTTCTTTCTGATCATAGCAAGGAAACTGCACCTAGCAAGCTTGAATTAATTTATGGCCCAAATCTTTCACTGGGATGTGTTACGGGAACTTGCATTCCAGCCACGCAGACCAACTTATGACATTGCAAATGCAATGCACTGTCATGTGCTACCCAGCCACTGCCAGAAATGGTGATCAGTGCCAACTGCATGGCAGTGGACCTTCCAGATCTCCTGGTGCCACTAAGTTAGCAGTAGGGGTGTGTCATGGGCAAGGAAAGGGAGGAATCCTTCGGTGGAGGAACTGGTGGGCAAGGAGGGACAGGAGGTGGGTGGATCCAGCGGCAGTCACACATACTGTATTTTATCCCCTCTTTTTAAAACCTTCCTGCCCCTTTTGTCTCCTTGAATGTATGCCACCAAAATGGGCATTAACATGCGTACACGTTTTTAGTAAAAAATGTTTTTTACTTAGTGTTTGGTTTCAGGCCACCCCACCCCCATAGCATACAGTACATGCCTTTTTGGTGCAGCTGCATGGTATAGCGTGCCAGGGGTTAGGACTGAGCTCTTAGTCCTATCAAAAGGCCAGTTCAGACTATATGCCCAAACTCATCCCACACCATTATGGACAGCAAAGCTCTTGGTGTGTGCATGTTTCTGGACTAGCTCCTCTAATCATGTGGGGGCAGTTTAGCTGAATCATCCTTTTACGCACATTGCTTAACCTACCTTTAGAGTGAGTTTAGCAGCTCATGAAGGGCCCGAGCCTATCCAATTTTCCAGCACCAGTGCAGCTGCAATGCAGCCCCAAGGTAAGGGAACAAATATTCCCATACCTTAAGGAGGTCCCTGTGACTGCTGCCCCACCACAAGTTGCAGTGCATGTCCCATTGGCACAGCTGCACTGGAAAATTGGATAGGACTGGGCTGGAAGAGAGGTTGTTTGAATGACAAACTCCCTCATGCAGTTTGGGAAAGTAATCCACAAGTGAGAAGAGGGAACAGGATTTGCTTGCACCTTGAGTACTGAGAACAGAATTGAGAACACCCAAGGTATTGAGAACAAAACAGCTAATATTATAATGCCATGGTACAAATCGATGATAAGGCCACACCTGGAGTATTGTGTCCAGTTCTGGTCGCCACATCTCAAGAAGGACATAGTGGAAATGGAAAAGGTGCAAAAGAGCGACTAAGATGATTACTGGGCTGGGGCACCTTCCTTATGAGGAAAGGCTACGGCGTTTGGGCCTCTTCAGCCTAGAAAAGAGGCGCCTGAGGGGGGACATGATTGAGACATACAAAATTATGCATGAGAAGGATAAAGTGGATAGAGAGATGCTCTTTGCACTCTCATATAACACCAGAACCAGGGGACATCCACTAAAATTGAGTGTTGGGAGGGTTAGGACAGACAAAAGAAAATATTCCTTTACTCGGCGTGTGGTCAGTCTGTGGAACTCCTTGCCGCAGGATATGGTGATGGCATCTGGCCTGGATGCCTTTAAAAGGGGATTAGACAAGTTTCTGGAGGAAAAATCCATTATGGGTTACAAGCCATGATGTGTATGTGCAACCTCCTGATTTTAGAAATGGGTTATGTCAGAATGCCAGATGCAAGGGAGGACACCAGGATGCAGGTCTCTTGTTATCTGGTGTGCTCCCTGGGGCATTTGGTGGGCCACTGTGAGATATAGGAAGCTGGACTAGATGGGCCTATGGCCTGATCTAGTGGGGCTCTTCTTATGTTCTTGGTTGTACAGGGCCTGATCAGAAGGTAAAGTTCTGGAGTTCTGGACCAGACCAGAAATATAAACTAGTGTTTTCATTTTTAATTATCATCAGAGTGCATGCAAATCCTGTGTGTAAGGCTTTTCTCTTAGCCAAAAAGAAATATCCTCAGTTACATTTTTTACCACTTGTCCCTAGGGAAGTATTTCTGATGTACTTACTCAACTGCCTTGCAAAAGGCACAGTTGTTTCCATAAGTCCGGCCATCTGAACCACAGATAGGGTTTGACTCCCTGCTGCAGAACTCTTTGTTCTTGAACTCACTACAGCTAATCTGTGAAAGGGATAAGGAACGGCTTTCAATTTTGCATACTGTAATTAATAATAATGGCATAGTGCTTAAATTTGCAAAAAGGGATAAGTGCACAATTTGCATAGTGCACAATTTGCAAAAGGGATCAGCAATGACAAATTTCAAGGCAATATAAAAACCACCAGCACTAACCTGTGGTGCACCTTGGGTGGAAACATCTGCAATGGAAAGAGAGATTGGTTAGCAACATATTGCACAGCTAAAGTAATACAGCAGTATCAGAAAAAGAACTTGAACTTTTGAAGCATGTGAATAAAGTTTTCTTAAAGTCTAAGCCTGAGGTATTCAATCTGTGCGTCCCGACTCCCTAGTGAGGTGTGGCTAGCCTCCAGGGGCATCGCCAGGCATCTCTGGGAGAGAGGTGGCCAGCAGCTGCACTGGCTGCCTCCTGACCTGCTGCTTTTCCGAGGCTGAGAACGAGGTGGATGGGGCAGTGTGAAACATGGTGGGGGGGAGGTGGGAGAAAAGGCTGGCTGAACAGGCAGAGGTGCCGCACCTCATCATGGAGCTCTCTCCATGTGCAACCTCGCCCCAAGGACTACATTTCCCAGTGTGCCCCTTGCCCTGGGCATCCTGGGATTGGTCAAGTCTGGAGAAGAGAAGAGTGTGGAGGTGCTGCATCTCATCAGCACAGGGGAACTCCTGGCGGGCTTCAAACTGGGAGGGAAGAGTAAGTACAGGCAGTGCAGCACTTTCCTCTGCTCCTAGTGGGGGGGGGGGCAAATGCCCCAGCCTGCATCCCTCTGTCTTGCCTGGGGGAACAGGGGTGGCATCTGCATGCTGGGTGTATGTGTGTGAGCAGCCCCTGTCTACTTTGGGGTGAGTTGTAATCTTGCTGTATGTGGCTGTAATCCTTTCCACATTTTCCTGGGAGTAAGCCCCATTGACTCAAATGGCAGACCTACATAGGCAGACCTACTTCTGAGCAGACCTACATAGGCTTGGGGTCTGTGTCAGCTTAACCCAGGATCTTCACCTTTCTCTTCCCCCCCCCTTCAAAAAAGAAAAAAAGCCACTCTTGATGGCTTTGTCTCCAAAAATTGATTAAAAATAAAAATCCCTATTCCTTTTTCCTCCTGCCTCCTTTTGGGGTGGGGGTGGGGGGACTCTGTTGGCTGCTATTGTAAGACAAAAGGCACAATCCTAGCTAGGTCTACTCAAAAGTAAGTCCTATTGTGTTCAATGGAACTTACTCCCAGGAAAGTGGGGTTAGGATTCCAACCAAACAGTCTCTGGGTCTCAGTTTGCATCAGTTTGCATTTAGCAGATACACACAAAACAAAGTCTTCCCCTCCCCCAGCAGATTCATCATTTCCCACCTCCCTTTCCTAAACCCTCCAGGTGTGCTGCTAACAAACTCAGGGCACAATCCTAACCAGGTCTACTCAATTTCAACAACCTTTAATGGCATAGCAAAAAAGAAAAAAAGCTATAACATACATACATACAACATAAATAAATAAATAAATTGTATGTTCTCTGCTTCCTGAGCAGCTGTTGTGCATTGCTGGAGAGGAGCTGCAAACACTGGCTGGCAGAGGGCATGCTTGTGGGGGAAGGACGAAGAAGATCTCTGGCAAGGCTGGACAGCACGTTGTACACCCGTAGAATCCCTTTTCACCTGCCCTTAGCATGTGAAAACGGGTGCAGATATATATAATCCTATGCATGTCTACTCAGAAGTCCACTTTAGTGAATGGGGCTTACTGTGGATAGGATGGCAGCCTCAGGGCCCAATCCTGTGCCTGTCTACTTAGAAGTCAGTCCCATTAGAGTCAATGGGGCTTCCTCCCAGGAAAGTTTGGAGAGGACTGCAGCCTCAAAGCCAAAGCCTATGGCTGTCTACTCAGAAGTCAGTCCCATTAGAGGCAGTGGGGCTTCCTCCCAGGAAAGTTTGGAGAGGACTGCAGCCTCAGAGCCCCTCCTGTGCCTGTCTCCTCAGAAGTCAGTCCCATTAGAGGCAGTGGGGCTCATTCCCAGGAAAGTGTGGAGAGGACTGCAGCCTCAGAGCCCTTCCTCTGCCTGTCTACACAGGCTGCAAGGCTATGACACTTTCTTGGGAGTAAGCCCCATTGAACACAATGGAACTTACTTCTGAGTAGACATGCATAGGCTTGGGCTCTCGGGCTGCAAGGCTATGCACCCTTTCCCAGGAGCAAGCCCCATTGAGCATGATGAGACTTACTTCTGAGTAGACACACCTAGGCTTGTGCTACAGATTGGCACAGGGGCTGCACCAGCCAGCTTCCTTCCCCTCCTCCTCCGCCAAGCCAGTACCTGGGTGTTCCGTGGGTGCCGCAGCCCTCTCCCTGGCTGGCTGGCTGGCTGTCCGTTCTCCTCCTCGGCGTTGGCGCATGCCCCTGCACCCTCCACCGGCTTGGAAGCTGCACGGGGGAGGGGAGGAGGGCTGGGCTCAGTCAAGAGCTTGGAGATGGGGGCAGGAGGGGGTTGTTGTGCAGTCAGGTAGGGGCCAGGCACCCGCACCCTGCAGCCCCCAGCACCCACCCAGCTAATGCCTCTGTTTTGCTCCCCCCTTCCTGGAATGCCTTCAAAGGGGAGGGGCCCCTGTAAAAAGGTGCCGGAACGCGTTCCATTAGAAAAAAAGCCCTGGGTTTACCAAAGTCATCTTCAAGACAGCCATACTTAGCACGGCTTATATAAACTTGTAGAATAGCAACCTCAGGTGACTGCATACTAGCCTGTATGCAAAATGGAGTCACTTCAAAATAAGCTGGTGGTTTCTACATCCTTGGTGAACTCCCTAGGGCAGTATAGGTGCATAAAGGTGTAAATTAAAAGAAAAAAGTATACACAAAAAGGGGGGAAACAAAGCAAAAAACAAAGCTAAGTTTTAAAATAAAGCCAGATACAGCCTGAGGCTGCAATCCTAACCACACTTTCCTGACAGTAAGCCCCATTGAACAAAATAGGACTTACTTCTGAGTAGACCTGGTTAGGATTGTGCCCTGAAAATGCTCCATAAACTCCAAGTATCCTGTAATGTTGAATCGTCTGTTGGGAAAACAAAAAACCAAAAGCGAAACACAGAATGGGGGAGTAGGGAGAGGGGACTGGCTTTTTAAGCCAACTGGATGTTAGCATTCAGTAGAGGCAACATTCTGTTGCAGGTGCCTCATGTAGCCTTGTCTTGGTGAAATGCTCAGAGAATGATGTGTTTCTGATGACAAGAGTTGTGTGACTTGACTGGAATCTTATGTAACACAACTGGATGAGAATTTCTGCTGCAGATGTTTCCAATGATTAATTTTAACTTTGTGTACAGAAAATGTTACAAAATCCTATTTTATTTCCTCATAAGTGCAGGTGCTACAAAACTCATTGCTTCTTCTAGTGTCAATGATTTTGTTCTGCTCTTGCTATTATGGCTTAGACACCATAAATGAGGGCAGCAATGCCACCCACTTTGCATGCACATGCTGTGCCAAAAATGTCATTCATAGTGAGCAGTGGGAGATCAGGGTAGTCTAGTGGCTCCATCTGGAAAAGCCTCCTTCTAGAGAAATCAAGTCAAGATCTTTGTGCGTCTGAGGTTATTTGATGGAGTCCAATAACAATTACTTACCTGAGAAGAGGCAGAAGAAGGCCAGACTCAGAAGAACGACAATGCCTGCAGTTTTCATTCTGGTCATATAAGTTTAGTCCAAGTCAAGCAGCGATTTTCTCTGGCACATCCCTGGCACATCCACTTCCCGTTTATTTATACCCCTGGCACAGTAGGCCCCACCTGAATCAATCACATCCTCCTTTGAAGAGCAATCACTGGCCCAAGCAGACGTTTATGGGGCTGTCTCAGCAACCTCAACTGCGACAATAATTAATGTGAGGCACTCTTTGGAGCTTGTAATTTGTCTGGCAATTACTACTTTCCATTTCCTCCATAATCATAGTGTTCTCACAACTTTGAACTTTCCAATCAATCATCCACTAGGGCAAACAGCAATTGTTATAGGAATGAGATACTCACTGAGTCTCCCGCAGAAGAGATTTTAAATAATTACAATCTGTTTCCTAATAGACCCAATAAAAAAGATTCACAGATTAGTTCCACAACAGCTTTCTATTCTTGAAACCAAGTGTGAATTTGTTCAGTGGTGACAGACAGAGAGAGTGAGAGAGAGGACAGTACAAATAGGCATTACTTCATTACTGATGATGGAAACTCCCAGTTTACATGTGCGGACACTCCTTTGGGAACTATTTAAACTATGAAAGCTACTGTTGTTTTTTGGTTCTTTGAACTAATGAAAGGACCATTGGTTTGCAGCTAGATTGGGAACTCCTGTGGTCCAACAGTGAGCCTCTGAGTGAAATGAGAATTGTAGGTTCCAGCCCTAAACCCGTTGCCCACTTTTTGGGTGACTATAATAACATTTCTGAATTACAATGCTCTCAATGGCTAGAATGGCTAACCCACTGCAATACTATGCATGTTTACTCAGATGTAAGCCCCACTGAGTTCAGTGGGATTTACTCCCAGGTAAGTGTGTCTGGAATTGTACCCTAAGATATCTTAAAGGCTGCCTTTTCCTTCTCTTATATGCTTTGGTTGCCCTGGTGGATGACCTATGCCAGGGGAGGGATGAGGACATACATCCCGATCCATTCCAAACCTTTCAGTGGCTTTTGATGCCATCAACCATTGTATCCTTCTGGTTCACTTGTCTGGAATGGTTGGAGGTCCAGTACACTTTTGGGTCCACTCCTGTCAGTCAGATTCCAGAAAGTGTTGCTGGGGCCTACTCCTTTCTGAAACCCCATTTCTTTCATTCACCACTCCTTCATAGTGCTTCCATGGCAGTGTGGCTAAGTAAAATGCTGGCTGCCAAGTGGATCTTTTGCTACGGCCACCAGAAGATGCTTGTATCCAGCAGACTAAGGGCCCAATCCTATCCAACTTTCCACCTCCGGTGCAACTGCAATGCGGCCCAGAGGTAAGGGAACAAATGTTCCCATACCTTGAGGAGGTCTATGTGACTGTCCCCCCATCGCAGGATGCAGCACACGTCCCATTGGTATAGCTGCACCAACCCCGAAAAAATGGATAGGATTCGGCCCTTAGACGATTCTTTGTTGCTTCCTTGACTGCCACATGAGTTCCATCTCTGGGGAGGGACTCTGAAACAATCTTATTCCTCTAGTAGAAGTGTGCAAGAAAAAAATCATGTTGCCACTCAATTTGTTTTCAATACATACTTTCCTCCCCCATTCGTAGTGGTGTTGTAGTTTTGTAGTTTACACATTCAGCTTGGAGCCATTTGTTGGGATCTCATTTGTTCCATAACTTTTCATTCTGAGATCTATTTTTAATTTTACTGTTTTCACTGCTATCACCTGTAAAAAATGTGATCGTTTATTTCTTGGTAAGAGAGAAGTGTATTTGAAGCTTCTTTCCAGAAATTTAAAAAGAAGATAGTTTTCCATAGAAACAATAGAAATTCAGGATTCTGGGGCTGATTGGCACAAGGATCTCTCCTTGCACAACATGTTCTCATAAAGAAAAAAAAAAAGATGAATGGAAGACGGTAGGGGATGTTACATACCTCATGTGTGTCCATTGGAAAAAGAAAATCAGTACAGTTTTGAAATCCAGTTTCAGTGCAAGTCACAAAAACAATGCTTTCACTGTGTCCTTTTAAAAACAGCATAATTCTTATTGCTATGCTAGGTCAAATGCCTCTTAAAGCATTTGGTGACACACTCTGATGGGATGCTCAGAAGAAACAGAACCCAAGCCTATTAAAAAATAGGTCCCATCAAATCTGAGCCAATCAGGTTAAGGCTGTAAAACTCAGCATATATTTATTATCTTTATGCAGCTCTCATGAGAGAGGGGAGTATGATGGAATACAAGGAAAGAGAAACATTCCAGACGAGTATATGATTCACTGCTGCACAGCAGCATAATGTAACTGCTGTGTATTGAGCAGTGATGTGCACTTCACTGGTATTGAGCTATTGCTGCTGCTCTTCCAGTTTGCAGGGCCACCAGAAAGCAACCCTGAATAATCAAACTAGACGAGAGAGGTCTTCATGATGGCATGTGCTGTTTGGGTTCAGAGCATTGTACATACTGGAAAAGACAACTCAACACTGATTGCTTCTGCTTTGCCTCGTAAGGGCATGACTATTTTAAGGTTGTGCTTTATCTTCTCCTCTCAGCCACCAAGGAGGAGACAACCTATTAGCCCATCAATAATTGCCTCCATGCTCAGCCCCAGTATAATCTGCACCTGAGGCAGTCTTTGTGCCCTCTCCTCCTTTGGTATTTTTTAGTGTGTTTAGCATGTACACAACTCTGCCTTTACTTCTCTTCCTCTAGCTGCTGTGGAGGACTTCTTGCTGATCACTTGCCTGAGAAAAGGGCAGGTGTGGGCAGAGAGCACGGGAAGAGTAAAAAAGGACAACTGCACCGAGGACTTCTACTCGTCCAGGCCGCCACAGCCTCTTGCTTAAGAGGAATGACTGCCAAGAAGATGTTGGCAGTGACTAGCAGAGATATGATGGGTGCTGTCACCTTGATCATCCTCCCGTTGAGGACAATTATGAAGCTGGCAGGCCTTTTGCTCCTTGGTCTGATATTTGTCCTTCACTTAGGTGACATATGCTTTAGATTACATTCCCCCCTGACAGGAAGGGCTATAGCTCAGTGGCAGAGTGCTGGCATGCGCTGCATCCAGGGGTAGGGGGAGTGGTCTAAGGGCAAATGGGAGGCATAGGTTTGTCCCAATCACATATTAGATGGATGTGTGTGTGTGTGTGTGTGTGTGTGTGTGTGTGTGTGTGTGTGTGGATGCTGAAGATGACCCACAAGTGATCTTGCAGACATCCCTCCCAATCAAAAGATTTACCATATGTATAGTGCGTTTTTAAGAATATAAAGTACCTCACAGATATTATGCTGACGCTGTGTTTATAATAACCTTACAGTTAAGCATTACTGTACTATGCTACCCTAATTCAAGTGTGGTTCTGAGGTGTGGTGCTGAGGCTGAGACATAAGGCAATAGTGTTTTTTCTTTTCTGGTTATTTGGCTATAGCTTTTGATAGAAGACATATTTCAGTGCAGCTTGTTTCATTGCATTCTGCTGTAAATTACCCATTATTCCTAAAAACAATTTCCACAAATTTGGTCACTAGTGGTGTCATCCCCCCCCAGGGGGGGTCACCTTACTAACACCTTATTGGTTCCAGGCTGTGTCAAATTAGTATCTCATTAGCTCTTTGAACACTCAGACTCATTGATCCATTCTGAGTTAAGGAAATGTACTTTTGGTTACATTAGACAGTTGCATTTTTGTTTTCTGGTTTTTTGGCCATAACTTTTGATAGAATGGAGTTATTTCACTCAGTTTTTTTTATTACATTCTACTGTTATATACAATTCAATGCGTATTTTAAATGATGATGGTATTATTTCTACAAATCACGATTTTAGAGCGTTGGTCACTAGTGCAGGAGGTCTGGTCTAGAGGGTAGAACCTCCGTTAGCCCGAAGATAACATCAGAAGGTCGCCAGTTCGCGGACACCGGCAGTTCCCTGAACGGCTGAGAATGGCGAGACCTTGAAGCAGCTGACAAGCCGAGCTGAGTTATTCCACCTGCTCTTGGTGTGAGTAAGAAGCGTCTTGGCTGCCCTCCATGTGAGAGATGGAGCTGCTTGTCAGCCTGCCTGGGAGAACTGGAGGCCAGAAGTGGGACCAAACCAGGAAGATCCATTCTGAAATGTTGTTGGTTCTTGAAAGAGAAGAACCTCTATGATTGTAAAAATCCCCTTGAGGGATTTAGAAACGCCTGCCCATGTAAACCGCCTTGAATAAAGTCAGAGGAGCAATCCGATGACCAGAAAGGCGGTATATAAATACCTAGTTAATAATATTATTATTATTATAGTGGTGTCACCCCCCAAGGGTGGCACCCGGGGCCTATGGCCCCCTTGGCTCTCCCATTTGTACACTAGTGGCATGAACGGACCTTCTGACTCTACTAATGGTCTAGCTCAGCTCCTTGTGTGTTTTGAACGATTGATATTCAATTATGTTATTTTTCAAACTCCCCTATGAGGGTTTTAAGCAGTTAACAATCTTAAGTGGTTGTATAATGAATAGGAGAAGTTGAGAGACTCTCAGGGACGGTGTCTTGGAATTGCGGAAGATATTACCGAGGAGATAGCGTGTGGTGTCCACAGTGCCCCTTGCTCTGAGTAAATGCAGGATTAAAGCCCAGGTGGTAGCTGGAGGTGTGCTGCATAGCTGCAGCCACTAGAGCATAAGGAGATCCCTCAGGTATATAGGGAGCACCTGAGGCAGAAAGGGTTTGGTGGGTTTTGAAGGAGTGCAGGTTGGAGGTAGGAGAGGAGACTGACTGACTTGGTTTATGGAATTCGGAATCAGACTGTGGATTGTGACTGGACTTTGGTTTGGACTTTGATTTGGATACCCTGACGGATTGGACTGACCTACCTGGAACCTGACTTTGGACTGTAACTTGGCTTATTGGCAACTCTGATTGATTGGACTGGTTTACAAGGCCCAGTGGATTGGGATTTGGCAAAACAGACGGATTCTGGGGAGAAAGGGAAGTAGGAAAGAGGGATCAAAATTTGCTCCTCCCTCATTGTGCAGATAGAACTTCATCTGTAGATGGAAGAAGCTCTTATGAAACATCCCATATTATGTCTTTTCCTGAGTGTTGAAAGGAGTGCAGAGAAGCTAATATGCTCTTAAAGATAATAAATAACTAAATGAAGGAGAGATATATTGTTTTTTTTTTTTAAAAAGAATGCAACATGGATAATGATGCTTAGTTCATTTTATTGATAAATCTCATTCAGGTGGTGCATGATTTTCATTAGCGAAGGATTCTTTTGTGGTGACATTCTTATAAGCCAGGTATGGAGTAAGCTGGAGTAGGATGTTCTTTCTCTTGTGCAACTCAATTCAGTTCCTACAATACCCTTTGTACTTCAGTTTAAGTGTTCCACGACTTATGCTGGTGAGAGAATGACAATGACAAAAACTCATTGTGAGACTCCAGAAGGGGGCCAACATCTTTATTCCAGAAAAAAAAAAATCATGGTATGGAGTTGGCCACTTCAAAACAAAGTTCTCCAGAAATTGGCAACCTCGGCTACATTTCTTGCTGGTTATAACACTTGATTATAACATCCCCATTCTCCAAATTTCATTGCTCAAACCTATCAGAAAATATTTTATAATTAAATCACTAGAGCCTAATGGTGGTGGGCTGATCCTCCATTGGCGCACACATGTGGCCACCAGCCATGTGTGCTTGCAGCCTCATTGCGCAGGCTGGCAGTTTGTCACTTATGCTGCCAGGCTGGCACTTCCACTGGTGAAATGGACATTCCACCAAGCAGAATAATTAGTTAGGACTGGGGTCTTAAAATCTGAAATCTCTAGAAATTGGCAACCCTGCTACATTTCATGCTGCCCATAACATTTAATGGTTATATCCCCAGTTTCCAAGCTTCATTGCTCAAGTCTGTCAGAAAATGTTCTGTAATGAAATGAATTCTGTAATGAATGTTCTCAAAATGAATTGAGCCCAAGTGCCACATTCCTCTTTCATATGTCCAGTCTCAAAGCACTGTTTAGATGAGGATACTTGGCTCCCCCTTTCCAATAGCTCTTCACAAGTGGAACTGATACTCACAAAACTGCATTGCAGAATTCGCACTTGTTTCCATATGTCCGGCCATCAGAGCCACAATGAGGGTTAGACTCCAGAGTGCAGACTCTACTTGGATAACCAAAACAATATGTGTTCTGCAGAGAGAGCGACAATGGCACATTTTCAAGTTTCCCCCTCCTTATAACTTTGGACTAATTATCTCAGTCCCGAATCATGCAGAGATACAGTGAGGGGGTACAGATGATCTTTTATCAAGGGACAGGACTTGTGTTTGGACTCACATGGTTATCGGATTAACTGGGTCATCCTGCCAAGTTACAAGAGCTAATAATGCCAGTTTGGGATAGATTTTCCTTACAGTATCCACAAATATGTATGACCAACCTTTCATTCCACATTCTCAACTTTTGATAAAAAAAAACTGAGTAGAAGGAGCAGCTGCCCAAATTCCCTCACCACCCTAACTGTTGATGGTTCAAGAATACTGAGATTGAAAAGGTTGACCATTCCTGACAAATGCCACCTGGCAGCAAGAGGGTAAAACTGCCCTTTCTTTTTAACAAACAGCACGGGGAAGTGTGTGGACCTGCACTTGGACACTGGCCCCACTGAAGTTCTCAGCCGCCTGGCACACTGCCCCCGCCCCCCGGTTTGCTATTTATCCCATTGAAAGATGCTGGAAATGTTTTGTATGTAGCACAGGGAGAAACCTAAGTTTCTCCATGCTGATGCAGCAGCACTAGTGTGGCTTCCGTTGAATCCCTTGGGGGATTTTCAGCTGCTGGAGGTCTTCTCAGGGTAAGAGGACATTTGTTCCCTTGCCCTGGGTAAAGTCCCAGTTGCTGCAATGAGTCAACTCCAACCTGCACCTGCAATATTGTTGCAGGTTTCAGGCAAGGATGGAAGCGGACACCAGGAGGTTTCAAGGAAAACAAGCTTTTATTCTCAGCCGGCTGGTGGTCATAGAGGAATAGCTTCCAAAGTTTGTGACACCGATTTTCTCAGGGCTCTGAGTTGATATACAAAACAAATCTTCATTGTAAAGCATTGGTCAGATTTCTGATTGGCAAAATGCAAATTGCAACACCTTGGACACGTTCTTGATTGGCATACAGCATATCATGTGACATTTTGTCCCTGCCTACACATCCCACTACTCAATTCCTGCCCAGCATGTTTTTACTAAATATGGCACTTTAAATATGTGAAATTTTTCTAGCTGCAAAAAGTCCTATCTCCCCCCTCCCTGCATTGGCTAATAACATGCCAGCAAAAGTCTCTTTTCTCTTCTAACCACCTGTCTGTTGCAGTTAGCTAGCAGTTTCCTGTTTTCTTTTTTAACTGCAAAAGGTTCTAGAGAACAACTTCTTGTGGTCAAAGCTTGTGTCTGCAACACCACTTCCTTTTTCACACAGGCACAAAAGGGCATTCAAGGGGCATCTTCTAAAATATCTTGTTGACCCAAGCAGCTAAGTATAGGGCCTACTTTGGCCAAAGCACCCTGCTTATGCTCACAGCTAGACCCAAATGGGGGCCTGAATGGGTTCAAACGCTCTAAATTCTGGGGGGTTTCCTCACAATATCGCTGGCACAAGTCTTCATTAACCCTTTTTGGCAGATCAGGCCTAGGATAGGATACGGTGCACGCCAGCACCATTGATCCCTCCCAGGCCCAATCTGCCCCTTCCCTGTAAAAACCACCATTCCCTGCCCCTGTGCCACAGTCTACTGCTCTGGCAGCACTGCTCAGGCCACCAGCACCAGTTGGAAGGTTTTGGTCTTCTCACAAGAGCTGCTTGAAGACACACTTTTGGAAAGTGCTTTACAGGCCTGGTGCATCTGATTGATATGATTGGGCCATTAATGTAGGAATCATGGCAGTGGCATCACTAGGATTCACGTCACCCACTGCGGGAGGCCTGCGCGTCACCCCATGTTGTGGACGGGGCAACACCCCAGGTGGGTGTGGTGATGTAACATTGCCCCGCCCCCACCGGTTTTTTTGGCTGTACCTTTTGTTAGAACACAGATATTTCAATGTGGATTGTTTCATTGCATTCTGCATGAAATTATGCATTGATTGATATATAACATGATGGTCTTATTCCTCCAAATTCTGATTTTAGTGATTTTGAAAACTTGTAGAGTCTCTCTCTCTCTCTCTCTCTCTCTCTCTCTTTTTCACACACACACACACACACACACACACACACACACACACATGGAAGTGATGTCATGGCCAGAAGTGACATCAACAAGCAATTAAAATAAATAATTATAAATAATTAAATTAAAATAAAATAATTAAATAAGGGGGAGCCAGTCCTGTTCCACCAAGTGAATCTACTCTGAAGTAAGTCCCATAGTGGTCAATGGGGCTTACTCTCAGGAAAGTGTGGGTAGGATTGCAGCCTGTGAGCCCACTCCTATACATGTCTACTCAGAAGCAAGTCCCATAGTGGTCAATGGAGCTTACTCTGTAGTCTGCCTGCAATAACAACCCCCAAAAAGAATCAGTGAGCTCTTCAGCCCTCCCAGTGCCCAGTTTAAAGTTCTCCTATTTCAGGCACATCAGAATAAAGACTTCACAAGTGCAATACAGAAAACTTTCCCCTTACCATTCAAGCCTCTTTTTTGTTCTTTTTTTTGGGGGGGGGGAAGCTGCTCTCTGGAGCAACTCCATCTGATCAGGACGCTTCTGGTGTCCTCACATTCCCCTTTGCCTGGCCTGACCACCAGCCAAGGCACATCTGCCTACTCGCGAGTAAACGCAACTGTGAGGCTGCTTTGCTTTCCATAGGGCTCCATAGTCTGGGAGGGAGGAACCCTTGTTTTTGGGGGTTGCACTCATTGGATGAGGACCATTCTGGTGTCATTGGATTCCTCTCAGCCTGCCCTTTCCTATGGACTATGGAATAAACGCGCGATACAGCTCACTTTCACTTTCCATAGGGCTCCATTTTTTCCTTCCGGTTTTTGGGCCATAACTTTTGAAGAAAAGCAGCGATTTCAATTCCGTTTTTTGCACTGCACTCCGCTGGCCATTCCGCATCCAACGGTGTATGGCATGGTGCGGTACCTCCTAATGCTGCAATTTTTAGAACATCACCCCGGCGTGTCACCCAGTGCGGCCTGCACCCCTCTAGCGACGCCAGTGAATAATGGTGAGAGCTGAGTGTTAAAGTCCCCCCTCCCTCCATTGTAGTTTTGGGCATGTACATCACATCCAGCATTGCTCTGTGAACCTTAGGTTCACCCAAACATTTTATTCCCAGCAACCACAACAGGGAAAGAAGGCGGCAGAGCTGGCAAAACTCACCTGTGAAGTAGGCCCTTGCCCTATTTCATCAACAGCATCTAGAAACAAAATGCAAAATGGGTGAATACTCCAAAGCACAACTGTATAGCAAATGACAGTACATGAATGACATCATTTTTGCTACATGAAAACCGAAAGCTGCATTGCTTCTTTATACTACAGAAGAGCACCTATGTTGAGGCTTGGCAATATGTGAACCAATTAAGTTTGGTGGATTGAAAGGAAGATGGTCCAATCAATAGAGGTGTGATTTTTCAGTGATAATGAAATAAAAACACATAATACCATTTTTTGCACTTCTCCTTTTTGCAAACAAATGAAAACCCTAAATCTGAGAAATAACAACCTTGGAAATCTGTGAAAAAAAGTAAAATAAATAATGGGCTGGACAGGTGTGGATGTGTGCACAGGTAATGACTGGCTGCATCTACTGACACTATACCACCTATATCACCTACTTAGCATGCTTATAAAGTGATTATAATTATAATTGATGAAAACGCACCCTTGGAATAAAAACACAACACTGCCTTCTGCATTGGAGTGTCTTTTAGAGCACCAGTAGATCATACTTTTTCTTCTTTGGACATTTTGCATAATGGGGTGTAACTGTCTGGCCTGTCAGACCAGAGGTTTCCAGGGCACCCCAGGCCAGAGAGCACAGCTTGCATGGATCCTAAACAGCCCACACCCACCTCCTTACACCAATGTCCACTTGCAAGCTGCTGAGTGCTTTGCCTTCCTCACTTCCTTCCTGCCTGTGCTTCTCCACCTTAACAGCTCAACTAATGGCAGAAGGAGGGTTGTGTGAAAGGGATCTTCAAAGATCTTACCCAAATCCTCACAGGGGCCTTTTGAGGTGGCAAACTTTCCCTTTGGTCAGTCAAAATACACACACTCCAGCCTTTATTTCAAAAGGTTTATGAAAGCTCAATCGTGTAGTAAGTCTGAGGAAATGCCCCACCCTGCAGTAGGGCTGTCAAAGGAGGGTTTCATAATGGAGTGAGTCCATGCATGCAAAGAGAGAAGTAAAACCATAATTATTTCTGCTTACTACATGTTAGAACAATCCATGTCTGTTGCACAGGGCCAGTGTTCAGACTGCCAGAGAAAGTCATGAAACACCTTAGAACAGAGAGAACAGCACTGTAATGATGCAAGGGATGGTGTGAGGTGTTCAGAGTGACAGGCGTGGTAGAAGATCACACAGAGGGAATCAGGAATTTGACTGAGAATAAAAAGGAAAGGAAAGGTCTGTTGCAGCTGTTCCCAAAGTCCAACTTGGACTTTGTGATTGCAGTAAGTAGTTGCAGGGGCTACAGTGCTGCAGCTGGGAGCAAGGCAATTTTAGACTTACATGAGGGGGTCCTGCTGGCTTCTGGGATGGTCCTGGAGGCTCCCAGCACCCTCTGCGCAGCAGCCAATTGGAGCCCACTTTTGGTTTTCCACTTCCCTATTTCTGGGCCACTCCCTTTAAGGGAGAATGGCCCTCTTCTGGTTCCCTTGGTGTGTCATGACCCACCAGTTTGGGAAGCAGTGGTCTATTGTCATGATACTGTGTGGGGAGTTTTTTGTTCTTGGTGACTATCAAAATAAATACATTTCAGAAGGCTCAGCTTTCTCAAAAGGAACAGGTGAAGCTGCCTTATGCCAAGAGACATCACTGGTCTATCTAGCTCACTATCAATTATCCTGTGAACTGGAGGGCTTGTGAACTGCCTAAGGAAGCCAAATACAGCTGCCCTCCTCCCACACCCTGTGCACCCCTTTCTCACGCCCTCTTCTGCACCTTTAATGAAACAGGGAATGTGCTGGGATGATTCTCAGAGTGCTCCAGATGTCCTGCTTTGTTTAAAGAGCCCATGCAGAAGACTGAGCAGGCAAGTGGGCTGAATCTCTGTGTCCTGATCTGCAGGATCTGGCCCCCTGCCTGTTCACCACAGTTGGTCCTCTCTTGGTCTCCTTAAACAGCATGGGATCTTTCTTAAAGGGTCTGCTGCAGGGAGGAGCAAGGCAAGAGAGCAGGGAGCTAGATCGCTGCACTCCGAGGATCAGAACACAGTGGTTTTGCTCTTTGTTTCACATGGACTCATCAGGCAGCTGGAAATGTAGAACAAGCTGGAAATGATCCCAGCATGCTGTGCATTTCCCACTTAAGAGCCCACACAGAGAAACAGGTTAAGCAGGCTGAAGGAGATGATGGGTGTACAACATTCCCCCTCCCCCCTCCAATCAAGCACCTGGTGTGAAAATCATCATTTACTGACTGCGCAGCAGCTCTCCAAGACTTCAGATGGGTATTGCCCAGCTCTGTCTAAAGATCTTGAGGAGTGACCCAGAATGAACTGCATGCTAATCCTGCACTCTGACACTGAACTTCCCATCTTGGGGGGATGCAGTTTGAAACATGACTCACCTGAGCACAAGACCAGCATCAGGCTGAGGAGCAAAAAGCCTGTCAGCTTCATGACTGAAGGTTTGGTTCCAACTGAGTCTTGGCTGGCTGTCTTCAGGAGAGATGTTTCTGTGGTTCCACAAGCAGAGAGAAGTCTAATATCTGCCCCAAGTCTTTCTCATTGATGTCCAGGCTGCTGCTGCTTGAATTTTGAAAGCTCCTCCTGTGAGGTAACAGGAAGATGTGAGCATTTGATATTGCAGGGGATTGCAGTGAGTTGAAGCAATTTTAAGGTTTCTTATCTGTGCACTGCAGACTCTCCATCCTGCTTTGTGTAAGAAAAGGTGGGATCTGGCTTGTTAGTAAAGAGCAACTTATGTCTTCGACATGCTTCCTGACAAACAGCATCATCCATAGGTGATAATGTCAAAATGATAAATTGCATGTAACCAGAGCTGGATTATTATTATTATTATTATTAACAATATTTATATACTGCTTTTCAACTAAAAGTTCACAAGCGGTTTACAGAGAAAAATCAAATAACTAAATGGCTCCCTGTCCCAAAAGGGCTCACAATCTAAAAAGATGCAAAGGAATACCAGCAGACAGCCACTAGAACAGACAGTGCTGGGGTGAGGAGGGCCAGTTACTCTCCCCCTGCTAAAAAAAAGGAGCACCCACTTGAAAAAGTGCCTCTTACCCAATTAGCAGGGGTATTATATTAGTAAAAGTTGCAAATTCTGTGGGTCCTGCATTTTCAGGGGCCTTCACTCAGTGGCATTGCTAGCAGGGGGCAGTCCACCCCCTAGGTACCAGGGGCCCAGGGCAAATGAGAGGAGGT
The DNA here is from genome assembly GCF_035046505.1 of Tiliqua scincoides. Classification (NCBI taxonomy): domain Eukaryota; kingdom Metazoa; phylum Chordata; class Lepidosauria; order Squamata; family Scincidae; genus Tiliqua; species Tiliqua scincoides. The sequence goes on from NC_089822.1 coordinate 199,330,704, forward strand.
GTCAAAAAAGGCAGAGGCTACCCAAGATCGCAGCAGGAAAAAGATGGCAGTGGCTGCAGTTGCCACTCACCACGGCAGTGCTTGTGGTCTGATGCAGGGCGCTGGCACTGAAGAGCTGCTTGTAGAGGCACCAGTGCACCCAGTCTCAGATTGGGCCACATGCATCACACCAACCACGACTGAAGAGAAGGATGTACATTTGGATGTCCTCTGACTCTATATGATGCTTGCCTGCTATTCCACTTCCCTTTTTCCTTTTTTATACTGAGCTTTTTTATACTAACAGTTACGGGTAGGTTATTTTTTCAGGCTCTGGCCTTGGTTAAAATCAGACGAAATTATAGTCAGGCACCCCTCTAAGTTTAACCCCCAACGTATCTGAGGGTCATAGAACATTCCTTGATATTTGGCTCGAAACCTGCCCTCGACTTATCTGTAAATCCGAGGAGCTAAAACGGCAGGGTGGGTTCAAAAAGATGGGGATAGGATCCAGTGCAATCTGCTGAATCTGGGATCCTGCCCCTCCAATCCGACTTTTCACCCTAAAAATCCCCTTGCCCTCCCTTTACCTGCCCATGAAATGCCCCTGCTGCCAAATTTGCGGGAGCAGCAGCGCCTCTGGGAGCCATTGCTGTGCTGTTACCCATTTACCTCAGCAACACAGAACTGCATGACGGCCGCCCAACTTTCACTCTACTGTAAAGGGCCTTGTGCTGCCAGAAGACTAGTTCCAGAAGCACAAGGCCCAGGTAGAATGGGGTCCTTATTCCCTTTTTTTAAATGAATGGCAATAGACATGAATAGGCCAAAATGATTAATTTTCATTTACTCCAAAATAAATGTGTCACAGAACAAAAGGAACAGATGATAACGAGCAGCAGTGCCCTGTGAGACTGCTGTGAATATGTACAGTCCAAAGCAGGAAGGTGAGAACGGTTTTGCACTGCACATGTTCACAGCAGTGCAATATGGTGCCATTTGGTGAAGAAAATATGGAAGAAGGAACAAATCTGTTGACAACTGCTGTTGAGAGTAGAACTAGATCAAATGGGTTTGTATCGTAAGTGAAAGTAGCATGAATGGGAGAATATAAGAACACAAGAAGGCCCATCTAGTCCAGCTTCCTGTGTCTCACAGTGGCCCATCAGATGCCTCGGGGAGCACGCAAGACAACAAGACACAATCCGCCTCCTGGTGCCCTCCCCTGCACCTGCAATTCTGAGGTAGCCTACTTCTAAAATCAGCAGCTTGCACCTACCTATCATGATCTGTAACCCATGATGGACTTTTCCTCTGGAAATGTGTCCAATTCCCTCTTAAAGGCATCTAGGCGAGATGCCATCACCACTTCCTGTGGCAAGGAGTTCCACAGACTAATTACACGCTGGGTTAAAAAATTTATTCTTTTGTCTGTCCTAACTCTCCCAACACTCAATTTTAGTGGATGGCCCCTAGTTCTGGTGTTATGTGAGAGGGAAGATCACATGGATATCCACTCTATTCATTTCCTGCATAATTTTGTACGTTTCAATCATGTGTCCCCTCAGGTGCCTCTTTTGTATACTGAAGAGCCCCAAATGGCATAGCCTTTCCTCGTAAAGGAGGTGCCCTAGCCTAATAATCATTTTGGTTTCTGGCTTCTGCACCTTTCCCATTTCCAGCAACCCTCGGGAACAGATTCTGAGCAATCAGCAAAATTTTCCCCTCCCTCATTGTGCAGATGGAACTTCCTCTGTGGAAGGAAGAGGTTCTTACAAAACATCCCATAACTATATGCATTTCCTGAGCTTTGAAGGCATGGGGAGGAGCAAATATGCTCTTAAATAGATCATAAATAAGTGCATTGTTCCAAAAGAAGAATGCAACATGGATGATGGTGGTGATCTTGTTTTATTGATAAGTCACTTTCAGATGGTTCATGATTTTCATCAGTGAAGAAGAATGGATACTTTTGTAGTGATATACCTATGAGCAAGGTATGAAGTGAGCTGGATATACTCTTTTGGGATGCTCCTTTGCCTTGTGCAACTCCAAATCATACATTGCGCTCCCCATAGTTCTTCAGTTTAAGTGTCCTGTTACTTTTGCTAGTGAGAGAATGACAAAGACAAGAACTTATGGTAAGACTCCAGAAGGTGCAAACATCTTTATTCTAGAAAAGGAAAAAAATCATGGGATTGGGGCACTTCAAAACAGAGATCTCCAAACATTGGCAATCCCTGCTACGTGTCTTGCTGGTCATGATATTTGATGGTAACATCCCCATTCTCCAAATGTCATCGCTCAAAGCTGTCAGAAAACGTTTTATAATTAAATTACTACAGCCTAATGGTGGTGGGCTGGCCCTCCGTAGGCGCATGCATGTGGCCATCAAACATGTGCTTGTAGACCTGTTGCACAGGCTGGTAGTTTATCACTAGTGCAGCGGGGCTGGCACTTTCTCTGGCAGAATACATGTTCTGCCAGCAGAATGCTTAGTTAGGATTGGACTTTTGAAATCTGAAATCTCTAGATTTCTACCTAGCAACCTCTCCTACATTTTTTGCTGGCCATGACACTTGAGGGTCACATCCCCATTTTCCAAGCTTCATTGCTCAAGATTGTCAGAAAATGTTCTGGACATGAGTCACTGCAGCCCAAGTGCCACATTTCTCTTCCACATGTCCAAACTCAGGGCAACCTGCAGACAAGGATGCTCGGCCAATGCCTTTTCAATAGCTCTTCATAACTGGAATTGATACTCACAGAAATGCATTACAGAATGTTTCATATATATATGTGTGATGTTCAGTACTGCAGCTCTTAGAGGTTTCCTCCACATTTTCTTATTCACATTGTGTGAAGCTCCATGCCAGATTATTGGCTCAGATTTTATGAGGCTCTTGTAAGTGCAGCTTGCTGTGTACTCAACAGCACACAGAAAGTGATCCTGGGGAGCTTGAGACTCTCCCACGCCATTTAATGTGCTAGCTCATTGGCGGCAATGAGGCTATATGACATGGACACCGAGAGACTAGCTGATGTCTCCAGGAAGTAAACTAAACTTAGAACAGAGATACAGGAATGTTCACCCTGGTTCTTAGACAGCATCAGCTCTATAGGGAAAGCAAGTTCGAAGGAAAACCTGCATCAGGAAAGTGCGTTGCTGTATCTCTTTAAGAACTGATACTATCTCCAGGATACTGCAGCTGCCCAGACTCAAGAAAATGAGTAAAAAATGAACCAAATAGTCATTAAAAGGCACTTAGCTAGATAGTAAGACCAAACAAGAAGTCCTCTTCAACACATATTAGCAATTCCAACAGGAGATACACACTAAGTGCACCGGTCAGTCCGCCATCACACCGGAAGTCGGGGGCATTTGTCACCTTACACCAGGGAAAGCCCCAGCTGCTGCAATGGGTCAACCGAATCTGTGCCGGCGATATCGACCTGGGATAAATAAAATGGCACCCTGCCTAACTGGACAGGTACATAAAAGTGCAAGGGGGAGCAGGAGGTGTTGGCCAAACTCATTAGCTCTTGACATTCAATGTCCATGATTCTCTCCCTGACAGCTCCATATGCTGCTGTTTGACAAAACATACCCAGACACTCAGTATCGAGACCAATTGATTTTAACTTGGTGTGTAAAATGGTGATCCCACAAGGCAGGACCGAGTCTGATACCAATTGGAACATCAGACTGTCATTGACCACACTGAAAAGGATACCAAGCCCAAACTTTGCAAATCTTAGCCACGCCATTGTGTTCAACCTGATAAGAACTGTCTCAAGGCATAAAACGGAGTAAGGGACACATCTTGGCGTGCCTAAAATTTTCCTAAGGAAAATAGATTGAATACGCTCCGTAGCTAGATTTAGTGCTTTGAACCAGACCGGAACACCATATAAAACTTGAGTAACAGTCTTGGCTTTAAAAACCTCCAGGGCTGCTGGAACATATCTGTTGCCCTGGGTATGATAAAATTGTGCAATTGCTGACGATGAGAGCTTAGCCAAGTTAAGCACTGAGCTGCGATGGGAAGCCCATGAGTGCCTACAGTGAAATGTAATACCCAAGTATTTAAACTGGCAGGCTTGCTCAGTCTTATTACCCTTACAGATCCAGCTGTAAGACTTCCAACTCTTTGCAAAGATCATAACTTTGGACTTGGTATAATTAATCTCCAGCTTGTTGGTTGCTAGATATTCAGCACATTTATTAAGCAACCTCAAAAGGCCAACGCGGGTGCAAGATATTAGAGCCATGTCATCTGCATATAAAAGCTTACTAGGTTTTGTTGTTTCATTTTTAATGACTGTCTGTTAATTCCTGCCAGACCATCTCAATTTTTTGGACAATCTGGAGTTGGTTTTGTCGAGGGAAAACTCTGTACGCCTCCAGAGCCTCCCTGTTTAGCGTGTCCTCATCGATATCCAGCTGGAGCAGTAGGCCCATGAACTGGGAGCTTGTATCACTGCTGCGAGAGCCAGTATCTGAGGAGGTATTGTAGTTTGTGAAGAGACATTGGGTAAGTTGTATGCATCCTTAGGTGCTTTGCCTTGTTGCACTGGAAGCGAGGCTTTTAGCTTCAGTAGTAGACTGGCAAAGCTGTCAGTGGCTGCTTTTATATCAGAGACTGTTGACATAACATCCAAGTGTAGTGAGGACCAAGTATCAGCTGTGTTTCCAGCATGCTGATTACACTTATCACCTGACTGAGGGCGGGGCGACTGGCCAAAATTGGTCGGCCTTGGAACTGCAGAAGAAACTGGTAATGGAGACTTCAGATGGTTTCTCTGGAATAGTGGATTAATATGCATTTCTCCAAACACCCGTTTTTGGAAAATATTGAACCTTTCAAGAACATGCTTCCTCTCATGAAGTAAGTGAGGAATTCTGTGAGTCTTGAATTTCAGCAAAATGCAGGAACATCGTGGCATTTGGTGCCACTGAGGGAGCCAGATCATTTCAATTAAATCAATGTTATGGATATCAAGAGAAAGTAGCCTAGATAGAGAGTCAAGTGCTCGTGGCTTATTTGTCCATTTTCCCTGATTAAGGGGCGTGTGCCAGATCAGTAGCATCAGTTGATTTCTCAGCAAGTGTCCAAATGCTGTGCAGGATGGGGGGGGGGGGCTCTGGATGTCCTTATGAAGCAAGTCCAGCTTTGAAAAATAGAATTGAACTGCCAGCATATGTATACAATTGTATTCCCCATTATTATGGAGTAATCTCCTAAAAAAGTTAAAAACGGATTACTAGTAGCACTCTCTTCCTGTGCTGAGAGTTTGTCATGTAGAGAGGGGAGATGTGGCGACTGTGAGTCATAAATATCTCCCAGCTGGGAGGAGGGGGGCCTCTGGTCTCCACCCTCTGACTCCGCGGCAGTGTCTTGGACCTCCAGGACAGCAAACTTATTAGAAGAGATAAAATTAGGCTCACTCACATATTGCATCCAGGATAGTTCAGGCATCTCTGTTTTGAGGTCTTGCTGGAGGAGTTACCATGTTCTGAATGGTTTCTCTGCCTCTTCTTTTTCCCCATGGCCTCTGCGTTTCAAGATTTCAAGATACTCTGGTTTGAATGTATATGTTCCTATTACTTAATTCCGTCTGGGTCTCCTCCATTTACTATTCCCAGGGGTGACTGGTTTTCCCAGGGGTGATTGGTTGCATGCGAGGTCAACCTAAGACACTCAGGGCGCAATCCTAACCAACTTTCCAGCACCAAGGTAAGGGCATTGCAGCTCTTAGGTAAGGGAACAAACATTCCCTTACCTTGAGGAGGCCTCCATGACTGCCCCCCAACTGCAGGATGCAGCACTTGCCCCACTGCACAGCTTTGCCAGTGCTGGCAAGTTGGTTAGGATTGCGCCCTCCAACTAGTGCATAAGGCCATTTGCTACTTTTTTAAGCCTAATTCCTGAAGTCCATTCAGTTCAGCTTCAGAAGATGTTACATTTGGACATTAAGAAGAATGAAGCCACAGATTATAAATCACAAACCAAAACACTGCCAGTTGCAAAGGTTTTGGAGGAGTCCAGTGCAGACAAACCTTCTGAAGCAATGTAGACCCCCTTGTACAAGTTTGATGAACAGGCACATGGGCGAGGGAGGGGAGGAAGAGGATTGCAGTGACAGTCCCCACTCCAACCTATGGAAGTCATGTATAAGTTACGAATAGAGCCTCTGGGCACACAGCTGCATGCACGCAGGGCTGTCTCTGTGTGAGCAGGACCCCTGCTTTTTCAGTGAACCAGTTCACCCTTGCCCTGCCCTGCTTTTCCTGAGGGTGCGAAAGTGGTTTAAGTTTTGCTTTTCTGATTCTAATACATCTGAAGTTTTGAGTTGGACTCATGTATCAAATATATTCTTCTGAATGCTGAAACCGCATTGCCCAGGTACCCCCCACCCACAAAACGTGTGTGACACAGATCTTGGAAGAAACCAGTTGGCAGTTATCATGCTGGGCAGCAGTTGGTGAAATGCAGTGGGTTCTGAGTGAGCTCCACTCCCCCTTTAGCGCAGGTGCCTATCGGAGGAGACCTGCTGAAGCCCTCCATTGGGCAAAACACTCCTTCCTTCTTTGCTCCATACTCTTCCCTACCTCTCACAACTTCCCTGAGCTGTCCTCCTCCTCTTTCCCCAATCTCTCCCACTAGCCAACCCAGGCCTCCCTCTAAGGGTTGGGCCTATCCGCACCCCTTTGCAACCAGATGCAGCCCCCCCCCAGCAAGTTTAATGCCCTGCATATCCATGCACAGTGTCCAGTCCCAGTACGTAATATGGTGAGGGTACATAGCACTGTCCTGGAGTGCTTCTACTGTTTAGATTATTTTCAAACATTTTCAATTGTTTGCCTCCCTAACCGACCTTTTCCATCCAAAGAGAAAATCTCTATTCTGCAGGAGATTCCCACTGAAAAAAGACTCTTGCAGCTTGTGTGCAAAAAAGACATGGGTAGACAAACGCATAGCTCAGTTTCATCTGGGACTGACAGTGAAAGATGGACACTATGAAAGCCGTGCAGCCATCATGCCCACTGGGGCCACCAATGCAAATGGCTGGCGGCCTCACACATTTGATAGCAGGTCACAAAAGCCCCTCCAGGTCAGCGGCAGAGGCAGTTCAGGGGAGGATCAGAGGTGGTTTGGGGAGGAAAGCGGGTTGGGCAGGGAGCAGGAGGGGGAGGTCTTCCTCACACTGTCCCTTTCAACAGGAGATGTGGGACATGCTGGGAGCTTCCTTGTACTTGAAGGAACCACATCAGGAAGGCGTGAGGGAAGGGAGTGGGGACGCAGATTGCCACCTTCTGTGTGTTTTTTTCTTCTTCAGGAAGGGCATGTAGCGGAATTGCTCTTGCTTCAAGGCACAGCTTGCACTGCATCCCATGGGGGAGTTTAGAAGGCGGGAGGGCTCCCCGACGTAAGGGGGGACATGTTTCCCTTTGCCCCAGGGTAAGCCCCAGCAGCTGCAGTGGGTCAACACAGACCTGCACTAGCGCAATCGCTGGCACATGTCTGTGTTGCTCTGTGTCCGTGGATTGGGCCCAGGAAGGAGGATAAGATGCAGCATGCACTGGTGTCCCCAGTCCCACCCAATCCCAGGCCCCTTCTGCCCACACCCACCACTGTCGCCACCTTCCTCTCACCTTGTAAGAGGTGGCATGAAAGCTACCTACAAATATCGGAGATGCTGAACTAATAAGGTATAAAATGGGTCAGTTTTTAAAAGATTTAAAAGAGCAAAAGGGATGGGTGAACATCCAGCTCCAGGAAACCTCCTAACTGCCAAGCTCACTTCGCATATCAGAATGAGATCTGGGAAGAGGCTGCAGGCAGACATGAAAGGGAGATCTTGGCAGCTTGTTGCTCATATACCTTTTCTCAGACCTGTTCCTGCTTTATGCTTGACTGGGACAGGCTCCAGTTTAGGAGATGAGTCTGCTGTCGGCATGTCCTTCCTCTGTGGAACGAGGAAGTTCTTACAAAACATCTCATAAGTAGATGCCTTTTCCTGAGCTTTGGAGGGGGTTGGGGGGAGCAAGTATGCTCTTGAATAGATCATAAATAAGTGCTAAGTGTCTTGTTCCAAAAGAAGAGTGCAACGTGGATGATGGTGCTTAGCTGTTTTTATTGCTAAATCACATTCAGAAGGTTCATGATTTCATCAGCAAAGAAGAATGGATTCTTTTGTGATGACATACCTATGAGCAAGGTATGAAGTGAGCTGGATATACTTTTTCGGAGTGCTCCTTTGCCTTATCCATACCGTCCTCTGCATGACCCAGGGAACTTCAGTGTAAGTGTCGTGTTATTTTCACTAGTGAGAGAATGACAAAGACAAGAATTCATGGTGAGACTCCAGAAGGTGCAAACAACTTTCATCCAGGGGAAAAAAAAATCGTGGGATTGGGCCACTTCAGACAGTGATCTCCAGACATTGGCAATCTCTGCTACGTGTCTTGCTGGTCATGATATTTGATGATAACATCCCCATTCTCCAAACGTCATTGCTCAGACTTGTCAGAAATCATTTTGTAATTAGATTACTAGAGCCTAATGGTGGTGGGCTGATCTTCCATAGGCGCATGCATGTGGCCACCAAAGTGTGCTTGCAGCCTCTTGTACAGACTGGTAACTTACACTGCTGGGCTTGCACTGCCTCTGGCAGAATACATGTTCTGCCAGCAGAATACTTAGTTAGGATTGGACTTTTAAAATCTGAAATCTCTAGATTTCTATCTAGCAACCTCTCCTACATTTTGTGCTGGCCATGACACTTGATGATCCCTGTTCTCATGGTTGATGGTCTCTTGAGCTTCATTGCTCAAGTCTGTCAGAAAATGTTCTGGACATGAGTCACTGCAGCCCAAGTGCCACATTTCTCTTCCACATGTCCAAACTCAGGGCAACCTGCAGATGAGGATGCTCAGCTCTCCCTTTCTGATAGGTCTTCATAAGTGGAACAGATACTCACGCAACTGCCTTGCAAAAAAAGCACTTGTTAAAATATGTCTTGCCATCAGAGCCACATAGAGGACCATATTTCAAGGTGCAGAATTCAATTGGATTGCCAGTACAATAAGCGTCCTGCAGAGAAACCAAGGGTACAGTTTCAGGTTTCCTCCTTATAACTTTGGATGAAACAATTCTCAGTCCCAGTGATGGAGATTCAGCTATTGCAGAGCTCGTTTCAGCCAGTGTCGCAGAGGTCACCAAAATGGGCCTTACACTAAAGGGGCCCCCGCACTAGGGCGCTCCAGGCCCTCTCCGTTCTTGCTAGCTGCTCCTCCGCTTGGAGTGCATTTTTTTCCCCTTTACAGGCTCTGACTCAGTTGCGCCTGGTAATTGGAGCTGGGAAGTGCGGGGTCGTGGTTTTGCTCCTTTTCATGAGCTTTGGTAGAGAGGCAGCCTGAGCCAAGACTTGACAAAGTAGCTGCCGACCCCCCGCCCCCAAATTGTGGAAAGAGGAAGAAAGAGGGCAGCAGTAAGACCCGGAAGCAGCAACACTAACGGAGTGGCGAGGCTGCACATGAGCCTCGGTTTGGAGTATGCCCAGTCCCCATAAGCTGCACAGGCCAGAGAAATCAACTGTGAGTACGTCCGTTCCCCCAGGATACAGTATTCTTGGTGGTGGAAGGAGGAAAGGGAGATGTTAATTGCAGTCACTGTGAATGGGACATTAATGAATGTTGAATGCATCCTTAATGGACATGTATGTAAGGAATGACATGCAACCATTTGAGAGGATGGGTAAACACCGGAAGTGAGAGCAGACTTTCAGTTGCTGGAGGTCTCCTCTGGGTAAGGGCATATTTTTCACCTTACACCAGGGAAAGCCCCAGCTGCCACAATAGGTCAACCCAAACCTGCGCCAGAGATATCGACCCATTTTGGCGAATCAGTCCTGGGAATGGGGATAGGATACAGTGTATGCAGGTACTCTGATCCCGCTCCCTGCCAGGCTCAATCTGCCCACCCTCAGCCCCACTGCTACTCCCTCTCAGCCCCCCATTCTTCCTTGCTTCTGCGCCACATTCCATTGCTCCAGCGGGCATTGCTCTGGCCGGTGCCACCAGTAGGAAAGCTTCGGCCTTCCCACTAGTGCTGCTATAAGATGCACTGTTGCAAAGCACTTTACAGGCCTGGGGCACCAGTAGAGCGTGTGCTCTGCCGGCATGCCCGATTGATAGGATTGGGACCTCAGTGTAGGAATCATGAGGAGGGCTAAGAACTAAACCCTCCTCCCTCCATTGTGGTTTTGGGTTGGTGCTGGTGCTGTTTGTTTTACAGTGGAGGAAAAAAACCCGGGGCCACACACACGCATGAATCTCAACAGGTAGTTGGGCCCCCAAAGGTCTTCATTTATCAAAGACTTGCAGTAACCTTTCTGCATGCTACCTTCTTGGTACGGGTGCCTCACCAGAGCTGGCTGTGGGATGCTTTGAGGTTTCCTCCAGGTTTTCTTGTTCGTTTTGGGTGAAGCTCAGTGCCATAATTTTGGCTCAGATTTTATGAAGCTTTTGAAATGGCAGCTTGCTGAGGACTCCAACAGCAGGCAGAAAGTACTCTGGGGGAGCTTGAGACTGGCCTTCACGCAGACAGGTCCCAAAACAGCACCTGTGCACCACATGGCCCTGTCTTGCTGCTCCCAGGGAACACTCCCTGAGCTGAGGAACCTCAGCAGACTACTGCCTCCAAAGCCAGTTCTTGAGCACTGGTGGCGCTGGAGTTTTGCTCTTTCTCCAGCGAAATGGACAGAGCGAATTACACGCAACGAACTCACAACTTGGCAACTGCAAATTGTGCACGCACGTCACATTCACCATTGCTCTGTGAACTTTAGGCTCAGCCAAACATTTCATTCCTAGAAATGGCGATGGGGAAGAAGAAGGCCACAGAGCTGGCAGCACTCACCTCTGGTATTCGACCTGCTTCAGCGACAGCACCTAGAACCAAAACGGGAAATGGGTAAAAGCTCCAAAGCAAAAGTGTACGTCAAATGACAGTGTCCTGAACAACATCTTTTTCAGTGCAGGAAAACGGAATGCAGCCTTGCTTCTTTATATCTCAGAAGAGCACCTACGTTCAGAGGTGTCGCTGGAGGGAGCCGCCCCCAGGGCAATGAGTTCACGATGTCACTTCTGGGTTCCGCTTCCAAGGATGAGGCGGTCCCCCCTCTGCCCTTCTCTGATTGCTAGAGGCCGGGCTGGAAGAATGGGGTCTCCTGGAATTCTTTCTCTAAATGTCCCCTTCCTCAGAGCGTTACATAGTAAAAGGCTTAAAAAGAGAGACAGAGAGAGAAATCCCCTTGCAGCAGCACAGGTTCAAGGGACCCTGAGACATCCATAGTTCTTTGGTGGATGTTCCAGGGCTCTTGGCACTTGACTCGAGGTGGCAGGAAGGCTTCGGGACAGGCATCCCTGCCACCTCCAACCAGTGAAGTGGGAACACGGAAGGTAGATAGGGCAGAAGTTCTTCTCCAGTCCATATGGCTGTAGTTTTGGGGAGAGCCCCTGACATTTCCCACGTTGCATGGCATGGAGGGAAAGGGGTGAGTACATGAGTTCAGCAGACCCACCTGCCAGATAGGAGGGCTGAGGACTTGGACAACTGACCAGGTTCACAGGATTGGGAATTATAAGACTCATCCACCGTTTTTAGAAGCAGGTTATGTCATTAGGCAGAGTGACAGAAAGAAGATTTTTCATTGTCCTAAAGTGCCTCAACATTGAACAAGAGAAAAGGGACACCAGGAAGCAGCCTCCAGAGAAGCACTGGGACCAACTAGGGAAAGCCCTGCTGACACCCCATACAAAAGAGAAGTGCTGGAAAGGTGCAGCTTTACCTGGTTAGCAATAGGCTAAAGTTAACACTTTCTTGATTTTGTCCTATGAGGTGTTAAAACATTTTCCTGTTGGATGATGTCACTTCTGGCCATGACATTATTTCTAGGACAATGACATCACCTCCAGTGGGTCCTGACTGATTGTCATTCTAAAACGTGGGTCTCGGTGCTAAAACTAGTTCTCAAACTACTGCCTATAGAATTAATGAATACCTCTGAACTGGATGTTGCTCTGCAGAACTAGTCAACATGTTTGTTTTTTCTGGAAGTCCCCTTTAGACTTCCAGTTTTCCAGCCTCTTGACAATATGATCGAGTATACAGGGGGACCCGGTTGTCTGCAGGGATTCTGTTCAAGGAACCCCTGTGGATACTGAAACCTGCAAATGATGAAGTCCACTGGTCTTGGGGACTCTAATCCTCCAGAGGCTACCACAGCACTGCTCTGGTCACCTCCAGAGGGTCCATGTTGCACCAAATTAGGACCTGTGGATGACCAAATCCACAGTCCCAAATATGCAGGTAATGCAGGTGGTCTGTACATTTGTACCCAGAGATATCCCTTTGCCATAAAGTTTAGGATCACAGGACACTTACCAAAAGAACAGAGGATCAGGAGAGCAGGAACATCAAGGAGAATCATCATGTTCATCTTGCTTTATCTCAAAACTGCAACTGTCAAGGAGAACAAGGTAGCAGCTGAATGATTTACAGATGTGTACTTCTTCAGGTATACATACACATATAGTTCCAATTTCTCCCCTTCAAGATGTTTGAGTCAGCCAATGTGGTGAAGGATAAGAGGTGGAGAAATTATATCTTTTTTTGAAAAGAGGCAGCGTCCCAAGAAGAGCCCCGCTGGATCAGGCCAAAGGCCCATCTGGTCCAGCTTCCCGAATCTCACAGCAGGCTGCCAGGTGCCTCAGGGAGCACACAAGACAGTAAGATACTGTACCTGCATCCTGCGTCTGTACCTGGAGTTCTTTTAATTAGTGAGTTACTCTTTTCTAATTTCTGGGGACAGAATGGCAATCACGTTCAGTATTATTGGTGTTCTCAGTCCCTCTGTCAAAGGACCAGGTTGCTGAAATCTGTGCTTAGCATAGAGAACTACTCGTATGTGAACTCCAATATGTCAGCAGGAATCCAGAGCTGGATTATTTTCCAGTCATAACATGTGGTTGAAAGGCAGAGCATATATTAAATTTTTCCTCCCTTTTCTGCTGAGGTTTATCATAGGGCTGTAAGAAAATTAAACTCTTTTCATAAAGCTGTTAATTTGTTTCTATAGCTGCTTTTGAAACAGAGCTGCAGAAAACGGAAGCTCAGTTTCCAATACTGTCAATTATACATTGGGGTCCTAAAGGTTTGCGCCTGAGGCATTTGCCCCATTGTCCATCATGAGAGGTCTGCCACTGCTTCTTCCTTATTACTCACAGTGACAGTCTCTCCTAGTGCAGCAGAGCAGAGCCGAAGCATCTGACTCATCCTGGGGAATTTTGTCAACATCCTTGGCCTAAAGATCAAGAGCAAGAGGGCTGTAGAATCACACTCAGAAGCAGGATGTTTTCCAGGAAAATTTACACACGTATTTATTTCTGTTCAAAACACAATGATTAGTAGTTAATGAGGGGGGATTTCTGGGGAACAGTCCCTTACTAGACTGTGAGGAGGAGACTTTGCTCTTTTTCTCCCACAAGTTCACAGGAATATTGTCATGATGGGCTCAAGTTGCTTAATTGGGTTTCTGGACTTATCAGGATTATATTCCGTGTTGCTTTCCCATAGGAATGGATAGAGGAACATATATTTTCTCTCTCGCACAGCATCAGAACCAGGGACACCCACTACAACTGAATGTTGGGAGAATTAGAGTAGGTGGAAAAAAATATTTCTTTTTCCAGTGTGTAATTAATCTGAGGAACTCCTTGCCAGAGGATGTGATGATGGCACTTGAAGGCCTAGCTAACTTTAAAAGGGAATTGGACATATTTACAGAAGAAAAGTCCATCACAGGTTACAAGTCATGATGGGTCTACGCAACCTCCTGGTTCTAGAAGTAGGCTACCTCAGAATGGCAGATGCAAGGAAGTGGCACCTGGATACAGGTATCTTATTGTCTTGTTGGGCTCCCTGAGGCATCTGATGGGCCATTTAGCCTAGGCAAGAAGCTGGGCTAAATGGGCCTTTGGCCTGATCCAGCAGGTTTCTTCTTATGCTCTTATGAATGACAATTTCTGAGATAGGGAGGACAGTTATTACCAAACAGAAACCCTATTTTCCCCCCAGCTGGGTACACTTGCCTTGGCTGTGCTCTAATATTAGTTTGTTTGGCATTTTATTTATATGTTGCTTCTCTCCTGTCCCAGTCTCATTCAGGTTGCAATCCTGACAGTACCCTGGGCTGGCACAAGTCCCTTGCACCAGTCAAGGAGATGACGCACACAGCATCGTGGTTCCTGTTAATCTTAACTTCTTCAGTTAAAAGAAACTCAGACAACAGGACTGGAAAAGAGTCTTTGGGTACAATCTAATGCACTCGTACCTGGAAACAAGTCCCACTGAACTGAGTTATACATACGTTTCAATAGACATGTATAGGCTTGTGCTGTTTACTGCAGTCCTTGTAGTATTACCACCAACTGCAGCAGACTGTTCGTGTACATAAGGTGTCACTAGTGGGGTGTCTGGAGGGTGGAGTGCACAAGGTGTCACCCTCGGGTGGGGGGAGACACAAAAATAGCTGAGTAAATAAAATTTTACCTGATCCCGAATCAGTTCTTTATGACCTGTAGTTTCATCCTACCAAGTCTGGATGATGAACAATATTTATTTGCAGAAAACATTTTTATTTTGCTTCTCTCAAACAGTCACTGACTCTCTCTCTCTCTCTGTGTCTCTCTCTCTCTCTCTCTCTCTCTCTCTCTCTCACACACACACACACACACACACACACACACACACACACGGATGGGGAGAAAGGGAGAGAAATCCAACGTCACAATCCTGTTCTCCATTGTATTCAGACCAGGTGTTCATGGATGCCAGCACCATCACTGGTTGTGCAGACTTTGGAGAAGACACACATGCAAACTGTGATATCAGCATCACTGGACTGGCACCCAAAGCAGTCACTCTGCATTAACATGGAAAAATTTTGAACACAGTTGCATACAGAGTGGGGGGAGGCCTCATCAGTTCTGCGTGGGAAGGGGTGTCGCTCGGTGATGCCAGTGATGGCTCTGGCATGCATGAATGTCTGCCCCAAAGAGCAAAGTCTCCCCTTCACTGCTTAGTAAGGGAGTGTTTCATTTCCCAGAAATCCCCCCCCTCATTGATTATTCATAGAGTTTTGGACTGAGATACGTACACTGCACTGATGGGTCTCAGTGTTCTTGGAGAAGATCCTGATCAACGTGTGATTTGGCTTCCCTCTTGCTCTTTTTCCAAGGGCTTTGCCAAAAGTCACCAGGATGAAGAAGATGTTCCTGATAGCTCAGCTCTGCTGCAGAACAGGGGTGTGTCACTGGGTGTAACAAGGAAGGTCTTGACAAGGAAGAAGTTTTTTCTCTGGGTTGGGGTGAGCTTTGACTGAGAAATCACCCTACTTCTACTCAGGTTTTTTTTTTAAATATTATTGGGCATTGTGTGACAAAATACAGTAGAAGGGTTTGAATTTTGAGTCTGGTTGATTCTGAAGGTGCGAGAATGGTCAGTCTGAAGTGCAGGTCACCTCAGGGCCATACTACAGGTGTGCCTGTGTGCATCATGAGCAATGAAGGGGAAGGAATAAGTTAAATTAATGGCATGCAGTCTCTCCCCATGAAACACAGTAAAACCACAGCTTAGGACTAGGAATGGCTTCAGAATATCTCTCTGATGCAGTTTTGCTCATGATTGCGGTCTCCGCACCCCGTGCTCTTTTTGAAGCCTGCTGCCCTCCAATTTAAGAGTGTTGCATACTGCATTTGTACGGGCCAATTCTGTGGGCTGCCCTATGACAGTGGAACAGAGTTCCGGAGTGGTACATGCTTTTGCAGCGGTGTGCTGTGCAGACTGCTGATGGTCATTTTGGAGCCACCACTGCAAATGGCACATGCCTCTGGCTGAGTGGTGGTGGCTGTTCAGGATCACCCTGTAATTTGGCAAGGTGGGCAGGGAGAGGCAGGGATGGGGGAGTTTCTGGGCAAGAAAGGATGAGGGCTGGAGGTGGTTTGGGGGATGGACGGTGATGGTCCCAGTGGCAGCAGCATGTGCCAGGACCCTATCCCTTTCCATTCACCAGTTCTGTCTCTCTTACTCTCCCTGCACTTATGCCAACTCTAGGGCTGGTGAAGGTCTCAGGAGACTCATTACCCCTCCCTTGCCTTGAGGAGGCCGCTGGTACTTCCCCCATCACAGGATGCAGTCCATTCCCCATTGGCACGGCTGCATCTTGCTGGTGGCAGAGAATAGGATTAGGCTGTTAGAGACATCCGCCATGCCCAAATTCTGCCACTCCCTCCCTCTTGGTTGCTTTGCTTGCATTCTTGGTGAAGAGGAGTTCTGCAGTTTAGGGTTGAGATCATGAACATCCTGCAGCGTAAGACTGTATCGGCCTGCCCCAGTCAGTCAGCAGATTCCACGTCAGGAATCTGCCCAGCAGTCTCCCTACCTGATCACTGATTTTGGGCATGGTGATGGAGTGCTCTTGATTTCGGCTTTTTGGGGACTTCGGTGTCCATGTTGGGGCCTCCAACATAGAAGCAGTGCAGGATTTTGTGGTCACCATGGCAACCATGGATGTCTTAGTTGATTTCCGCCCCAACCTGTGTTGCAGGGCACTTATTGGACCTGGTATTTACTGCTAGGCAAGCAGTTTGGTGATCTGGATGAGATTATGATCAATCTTTTCCCATGGACAGATAACTTCCTGGTAGTTTTACACCAACTGCACCCACCCCCCACTTCTGAGATGGGGGGCTGAATTTTAGGATCCACCCCAAAGGCTAATGCATACAGAAGGATTCCTGAATACCCCTGCTAACTGGGAAAGAGGCACTTTCTCAAGTGGGTGCTCCTCTTTTAATTAGCAGGGGGAGAGTAACTGGCCCTCCTCACCCCAGCAGTGTCTTTTCTAGTGGCTGCCTGCTGGTGTTCTGCATCTTTTAGATTGGGAGCCCTTTTGGGACAGGGAGCCATTAGTTGTTGGTTTGATTTTCTCTGTACTACTACTACTACTACTACTACTACTACTACTACTAATAATAATAATAATCTGGGAGATTTTCCAGCTGCCAGGGCTGGTGACTGATCCACACGGGTCAGCTGGATCTCTGGTATCTGGATCCCTCTCATTCTGGCTTCAGAAGGAATATGAGTCCCAACAGGAAGACTCTGAGTCACTCAGAGCGTTTACGCGGCTCTCAAAGACCAGAGTCACGATTCCTTCTTGTCAAAGCCAGTCACAGCTCTGTGGGGAAAAACGGGGCTGCTTCTGAACTGTGAGTGTGTTTTGAAGCTTTCTTAAACACTCCCCTGCTGTCCCTGCCCATCCTATCAGTAAGGCAGCAGTGCAGAATGCGCTGATCAGTCCCTCTGTACGACCCCACTCAGCTGAGACGAAACCAACCCGCTTCACATCCAGGGCATGGGTGGACCTACATCCCAACTCAGCAAGGTGGGAGGGGATGTGGGGCAGCGCAAGCAAGCAAATGAAGGGACAGAAGCAGCCGTGGCTAGGCAAGAAGCATCACTGACCGTAGCAGCTGCGAGGCTAGCTTACAAGCCGCCCACTCCTGCTTTACAACTCTACTCTGAACTCGGAGCGTCTCATTGTTGATGACTGTGTCCATCAGTGAGGCTTCCTTCCTCTCAGGTGACTGTGGAGGGCATGAGTGAACTGCAGGATCCATTCATTGATTGCAGCCTTGCCTACAGCACAGAGGCTGAACTGGGCACAGGACAGAGGCGCGCACACAGGCCGTCTCGGAGCAGGCAGGCAGCAGGCATGTGGGCTGGCCTCCTCAGAGTCATGCTGGGTAGGGGGTTGTCCGAGTGCGCGTGTGTGTCAAGAGTAGCCACAGCAACAAAAGGGAACAGAGACCCAGTCTTCCCCCCCCCACTCCCTTCAGGAATCTGCTCCCCATGGCGCCCGCCTGCCCCTCCCTGCTTACCAAACCCATTTGTCCCCATGGAAAAGCCTGTCATGAGGCTCTTCCTCTCCCCCTCCCTCTCCCAGAGGCACAACATCAGGACGCATCCTCTGTCCCACGGATGGTCCAGGGGTCAAGAAGAAGCATCTGACTGTCACATTTTCTGGACACATGCAGGACCCACTCAGCTAGTTCTTACTTTTGCAAGTTGTTGCTTCTGCAACCTGAAACCCTTGAAGTTTTAAGCCCAAACAAACAAACAAAAATTAACTGTTTCACTCCCCCACCACCCCGAGTCCCTGACTGTGAACATAATGTACCCTGGTGCTGGTTGCTGCTGCTCACACAACGCCTGGCTTCCGGACCTCTGCAAGAGGTCTTTTGGGCGACACGGAGGCAGCACAACCCTAAGCAGCACCCCCAACACTTCTGGGCAACTTGAGCTGTCCAAATCCATGGAGACGTCCAAGTCAGCAGCCCCAGACTCAAGAGTGTGGCTGAGTGTTTGACACGCGTGACTTGAGTCTGCACGAGTCAGCAAAAAATGCGTGTTTTCGTGATTTGAACTCAAGTCACTTGACTCGAGTTCCCATCCCTGTTGATCGCTGTGTCCTTCTGAGTCGCTTGGCCAGGTCAGGTTTCAGAGGTTTGCAGTGGTTCTGGTTCCTCCTAACCAATGGATCCTGAAAGGTGTCATTGGAGGACACCTATTTGGCACCCTGGCCTTTGGCATCCCTGGACTGAAAGGGTTTTAGAGAATTCCTTTGATCCCAAGCCCTCTGGAGCTGAAATACCACCACATCATCTGGTTGCCCCTTATGAGAGTGCCATATGTAGGGTCCTGCCCTTCAGTTTTCCAGTGGCACTAGGGCCAGCCCAGTAGTGGCACATATGAGGCAGTTCACAATGAGCAGTGGATGGTGGGGGAATGGAAGGTTTGAGGTGCCTTTCACCCCGGTCTCTCCCTAGCGTCTGAACATAAGAATAGCCCCGCTGGATCAGGCCATAGACCCATCTAGTCCAGCTTCCTGTATCTCACAGTGGCCCACCGAATGCCTCTGGGGGCACAAAAGACAACAAGAGACCTGCATCCTGGTGCCATCCCTAGCACCCGGCATTCTGAGGTATCCCACTTCTAAAATCAGGAGGTTGTGCATACACATCATGGCTTGTAACCTGTGATGGACTTTTCCTCCAGAAATGTGTCCAATCCCCTTTTAAAGGCATCTAGGCCGGATGCCATCACCACATCCTGTGGCAAGGAGTTCCACAGACTAACGGCATGCTGGGTAAAGAAACTATCCCTCCACATTCTTAGGCATGTGTATGTCTAGGACCATCTTGAGAAAGTTCTGTATTATCTAGTGGGTCACGGATACACCTTGGGACGATTTCTGCAATTGTGGCAATAATGTTTTAAACTTAGACTTGTCTGTAATCATGTGAATGCACAAATAAGACTGCTCACTGCCTTCCTCCAGCCTGCTGCAGAGCTGCTCCAATCCACTTCCCATATCCCTAATTTGCTCCAGGAATCTTTCTAGCTGCCAGGCCCACTTCTCATATCAGAATGACGTCTGGGAAGAGGCTGCAGGCAGACAAGCCATGGAAGGGAGAGCTTTGCACCTTGTTGCCCAGGGACTTTTTCTCCTCTCCAAGTCAGATCTGTTTCTGCTTTATACTTGACTGGGACAGATTCCTGTTCAGGAGATACTGCTGCTGTGTTTCCTTTGGCCTTGAAAGTCACCATGGCCGTATGTGGGGCTTCATTTTGTGATTTTGTTGCAATGTCATGATGACATTCTTCAAAATCATCCAAGCTGGATGATATGCAAGATGGCATAGTGTGATTCTCCCTGGCATGTACCGCTAGAGCAGGGTTGTCCAAACTGTCTGTCAGGAGGGCCACATTATCTCTCTGACACTGTGTGGGTGGGCCAGGAACGAAAGAATTACTTAAATTGACATAAAGGAATATATTAGAGATGGAACGTATATGAATGAATGAAGGTCTCGCAATAGCTCACAGCCTATAAAAGCCCTTGCAAGAAGCAAGGCTGGCCTTTCCTTCTCCGCCGCTGCTGCATCACAGACGTGAAACAGCAAGCGGTGGAGGGAGCCCTCGGCCTCACGTGAGAGATCAAACGGTCACTCTCACGTTCAGAGCAGTTGTGTCAGGCCAGCGCAGGCTCCAGCAAGTCTTTGGAGGGCCACAGGCTCATTGGAGACTGGGGGCCCCTGCAGGCTGGAGTGGGAATCCCCGAGGGCTGCAAATGACCCCTGGCCGGGGTTTGGACACCCCTGCACAAGAGGATGAATCACATATTTGAATGCTTGACCTTGGAAAACGTTTCTGCTCAGAAAATCTAGAATGTCAGGAAAAGGATTCTAGCCCAAACATTTCCTTGATATGCTGTTTTTATACATGTGGGGAAGGTTCCCCTCTCCCCCCCCCCCCAAAGGAAGGTGCAGCCCATCACCTTCAGTCTCAAGTGCTACCATCCAGCTTGAGCCGCACCTTATCATTCTGTCTGGGGCTGATTGCTATGAAAGTGAATTTGCAATCCTAGGGCCCAATTCTAGTCAACATTCCAGTGCCAATGCAGCTGCAATCCAACCCCAAGGCAGGGAACCAAATGTTCCCTTACCTTGAGTGTCTCCCCTTCCCCCTGCAAAAAGCAGCACATGCCCCGTTGGCACAGCTGCGTCAGCACTGGAAGGTTGGATAGGACTGGGTCCCGGGGGTCAGGGGAGCCTGACACCAGCCTCAGCAGTGCTCTTCATGCAGCGCAGAGCCCTCCAGAAGGTGATCGCGACCACCTCCTGTTTCTTGGTTGCAATACTGGAAGTGGTCATGATTTGGGGAGCAAAGCGGGTTGGGCAGGGAGCAGGTCTTCCTCACACTGTCCCTTTCAACAGGAGATGTGGGACATGCTGAGAGCTTCCTTGTACTTGAAGGAACCACATCAGGAGGGCGAGAGGGAAGGGAGTGGGGACGCAGATTGCCACCTTCCATGTGTTTTTTTCTTCTTCAGGAAGGGCATGCAGCGGAATTGCTCTTGCTTCAAGGCACAGTTTGCACTGCATCTCATAGGGGAGTTTAGAAGGCTCCCGACGTAAGGGGGGACATGTTTCCCTTTGCCCCAGGGTGAGCCCCAGCAGCTGCAGTGGGTCAACACAGACCTGCACTAGCGCAATCGCTGGCACATGTCTGTGTTGCTCTGTGTCCGTGGATTGGGCCCAGGAGTCCCCAGTCCCACCCAAACCCAGGCCCCTTCTGCCCACACTCACCACTGTCGCCACCTTCCTCTCACCTTGTAAGAGGTGGCATGAAAGCTACCTACAAATATCGGGGGAGCTGAACTAATAAGGTATAAAATGGGTCAGTCTTTCTAATTTTAAGAGCAAAAGGGATGGGTGAACATCCAGCTCCAGGAAACCTCCTAACTGCCAAGCTCACTTCCCATATCGTAATGAGATCTGCGAAGAGGCTGCAGGCAGACATGAAAGGGAGATCTTGGCACCTTGTTGCTCGTATACCTTTTCTCAGAGTCAGACCTGTTCCTGCTTTATGCTTGACTGGGACAGGCTCCAGTTTAGGAGATGAGTCTGCTGTCGGCATGTCCTTCCTCTGTGGAACGAGGAAGCTCTTACAAAACATCCCATAACTAGATGCCTTTTCCTGAGCTTTGGAGGGGGTTGGGGGGAGCAAATATGCTCTGAAATAGATCATAAATAAGTGATTAGTGTCTTGTTCCAAAGGAAGAGTGCAACGTGAATGATGGTGCTTAGCCTGTTTTATTGCTAAATCACATTCAGATGGTTCATGATTTCATCAGCAAAGAAGAATGGATTCTTTTGTGATGACATACCTATGGGCAAGGTATGAAGTGAGCTGGATATACTTTTTTTGAGTGCTCCTTTGCTTGTGCAACTCCAAATCATTTATGGCATGCCCGTTCCCTTTGCCCCAGGGTAAGCCCCAGCAGCTGCAGTGGGTCAACACAGACCTGCACTAGCTCAATCGCTGGCACATTATATTAAGAGGATGTATCAATATCTGTTAAGTATGGAAATGGAAGGTGAATCAGTAAAAGAAGTGATGATCATATGGGCAAAGAATATTGGACATAACATAATAATGAACAATTGGGATCAGCTATGGAAGAGAAATATGAGGATAATTAAGGCAGCAACAATGAAAGAAAACATATACAAAATTTTTTATAGATGGTACCTATCTCCAGATAGGCTTGCAAAAATGTATCCCGGTACAAGTAACAAATGTTGGAAATATAAAGAGGTGAAAGGATCTTTTTATCACATGTGGTGGCTTTGCCCTAAGGCAGGGGTGCCCAAACCCCGGCCCGCGGTCCACTTGCGGCCCGCGGTGCGTCCCCATGCGGCCCCCAGGTGGGTCGTGTACCTCCAATGGGAACACGGCCCGCGGAAGAATCACCGTGGCCCGCGCTGCCCCAGCGAGCTCACGATATGTCTTTCCCTCGCTGCCGGCAGCGAGGGCAAGACTAGCCTTGTGAACTGTGCAGGGCCTTTTATAGCGTTAAAGTAACGCGAGACCTGCAGGTCTCGCGTTACCTTAACACTGAAAGCACTTGTGCCCATGCGCAAGCTGAGTCTCTCCCTGCCTGGCTCCGGTTAACACGTGGAGCCTGAAGCAGCAGGGAGAGACAGAGCGCCTGCGTCGCCACCTCCACGAGGGAGGTTGAGCGGGCGGGCGGCAGAGCGTGCGTGCGTGCGAGCGAGCAGGCAGGCAGGCGGGCAGGTGCTTCAGCAGCAAAGCTACCGCCACCACCAACTGAACGCAGCAGCAGCAGGCACCTGTGAAGAGACCAGGCACCAGGAGAGAGACTGCTCCACCGCCTGTACGCAGCAGCAGCAGCAGCCACCACTCTCACCTACAAAGCTCCCTCCTTTGGTTCAAAACAAAGAGTGAGTCCCCATTTAGAAATACTTTATTCTTTATTTACTGCTGCCTGCAACCTTCCTGCCCAAAATATGTGCTTGCTCTGTTGTGGAACTTTACCAATGGTTTCTCTCCTCCTTCCATCCCCCTTTTTCCTGGATAAAACATGCACACCAGCCCTGCATTGTCTGCCTCTGGTTTGTAAACTGCTTGCTCTGTTGTGGAATTTTACCAGTGGTTTCCCTCCTTTGTTTCCCCCCCCCTTTTTTGGATAAAATGATGCACACCAGCCCTGCATTGTCTGCCTCTGGTTTCTAAAATGCCTGCTCTGTTGTAGAATTTCCCTCCTTTGTTTCCCCCCCCTTTTTGGATAAAATGATGCACACCAGCCCTGCATTGTCTGCCTCTGGTTTCTAAAATAAAATACAGGTCCACATTAACTGATGAGCATTTGAAGTCATTACTGATCATTGGCTCCTCCAAACTAGTACCAGATTACAGTGAACTATTGAGATCAAGGCAACAGCTCCACCGCTCTCATTGAAAGTTCATAGTGCTCAAAGTTCATAATGTTCAATGTTGTTCATAGTGCTCAAAGTCCATAGTTCTCATGTGTTTTGCCTGTATTATAGTTCTCATGTGTATTTGTATTATAAAGTTCAGTAAAATTCATTTGTTCATATAAGTTCCATCTGTAATGTATTCATTTATGTAAATTTATTCAAATTTGAAATGCAAATTAATTGGGGTTTTTTCTTCGGCCCCCGACACTGTGTCAGAGAGATAATGTGGCCCTCCAGCCAAAAACTTTGGACACCCCTGCCCTAAGGCAAAAGAATTTTGGGAAAAAATACATATAAATATTCAAGCTATTTTCAATTGTGTAATACCCTTCCAACCAGAATTGCTTCTATTGAACATATTCCCTGAAGGATGTAACAATGATTTCAAACACACTCTGTTATACTGTACGTGATCATTGCAGCAAGATTGGTCTATGCCAGGTTATGGAAGAACTCAGAAATTCCTGGTGTAGAGATGTGGATTGAGATACTGTACAAGATTGTCAAAATGGATGTGTTGACGGAAAGATTGAGGGATGGCGAGATGGAGAGAGATTGTGGAACCCATTATATGAATGGTTAGATAAACGATTATGAAATATTGATTGAAGAGATGATAATTATAGAAACAAGATAGTATTGGCTGCAGTTCTGCGATTCCCTAGTGGTTTTCCCTTTGTATTACCCTGAATATATGTGTATGTGATTTTCCCTGTACCCATGCCTTAAATCAAATAAAAATAAAAAAGGAAGGGCATGCAGCAGAATTGCTCTTGCTTCAAGGCACAGCTTGCACTGCATCCCATGGGGGAGTTTAGAAGGCGGGAGGGCTCCCCAACGTAAGGGGGGACATGTTTCCCCTTGCTCCAGGGTAAGCCCCAGCAGCTGCAGTAGGTCAACACAGACCTGCACTAGCGCAATCGCTGGCACATGTCTGTGTTGCTCTGTGTCCGTGGATTGGGCCCAGGAAGGGGGGTAAGATGCAGCATGCACTGGTGTCCCCAGTCCCACCCAATCCCAGGCCTGATCTGCCCACACCCACCACTGTCGCCACCTTCCTGTCACCTTGTAAGAGGTGGCATGAAAGCTACCTACAAATATCGGGGGAGCTGAACTAATAAGGTATAAAATGGGTCAGTTTTTTTAAAATTTTAAGAGCAAAAGGGATGGGTGAACATCCAACTCCAGGAAACCTCCTAACTGCCAGGCTCACTTCCCATATCAGAATGAGATCTGGAAAGAGGCTGCAGGCAGACATGAAAGGGAGATCTTGGCACCTTGTTGCTCGTATACCTTTTCTCTGACCTGTTCCTGCTTTATGCTTGACTGGGACAGACTCCAGTTTAGGAGATGAGTCTGCTGTCGGCATGTCCTTCGTGCTTCATATCCCTTCGTGCTTCAGTTTAAGCATCCTGTTACTTTCACTAGTGAGAGAATGACAAAGACAAAAATTCATGGTGAGACTCCAGAACAGTGATTTTCAATCTTTTTCATCTCACAACACACTGACAAGGTGCTAAAATTGTCAAGGCACACCATCAGTTTTTTGACCATTGACAAGGCACACCATGCTGCTGGTAGGGGGCTCAAAACCCCCAATTGCCCTACTAATAAATGACCCTCCCCAAACTCCCACAGCACACCTGCAGACCAACTGTGGCACACCAGTGTGCCCATGGCACAGTGGTTGAAAATCGTTGCTCCAGAAGGTGCAAACATCTTTATTCCAGGGGAAAAAAATCAAGGGATTGGGCCACTTCAAACAGAGATCTCCAGACATTGGCAACCTCTGCTATGTGTCTTGCTGGTCATGATATTTGATGGTAACATCCTCATTCTCCAAACGTCATTGCTCAGACTTGTCAGAAATCATTTTGTAATTAAATTACTAGAGCCTAATGGTGGTGGGTTGATCTTCCGTAGGTGCACACATAGGCCACTAAATGTGTGTTTGCAGCCTTGTTGTACAGGCTGGTAACTTACACTGCTGGGCTGGCACTTCCTCTGGTAGAATACATGTTCTGCCAGCAGAATGCTTAGTTAGGATTGGGCTTTTAAAATCTGAAATCTCTCAATTTCTACCTAGCAACCTCTCCTACATTTTTTGCTGGCCATGACACTTGAGGGTCACATCCCTATTCTCTAAGCTTCATTGCTCAAGTCTGTCAGAAAATGTTCTGGACATGAGTCACTTCAGCCCAAGTGCCACATTTCTCTTCCACATGTCCAAACTCAGGGCAACCTGCAGACAAGGATGCTTGGCTCCCCCTTTCTAATAGCTCTTCATAAGTGGAACAGATACTCACGCAACTGCCCTGCAGAAAAGGCATATGTTTGTATATGTCTTCCCATCAGAGCCACATAGAGGATCAGGGTACCTGAGGCAGTATGGAAGTAGCTGGCCAGTACAATCAGCGTCCTGCGGAGAGACAAAGGGTCTATTTTCAGGTTTCCTCCTTATAACTTTGGATGAAAAAATTCTCAGTCCCAGTGATGGAGATTCAGCTATTGCAGAGCTCGTTTCAGCCAGTGTCGCAGAGGTCACCAAAATGGGCCTTACACTAAAGGGGCCCCCGCACTAGGGCGCTCCAGGCCCTCTCCGTTCTTGCTGGCTGCTCCTCCGCTTGGAATGCATTTTTTTCCCCTTTACAGGCTCTGACTCAGTTGCGCCTGGTAATGAGCTTTGGTAGAGAGGCAGCCTGAGCCAAGACTTCACAAAGTAGCTGCCGACCCCCCCCCCCCCCAAATTGTGGAAAGGAGGAAGAGAGAGGGCAGCAGTAAGACCCGGAAGCAGCAACACTAACAGAGTGGCAAGGCTGCACACGAGCCTCGGTTTGGAGTATGCCCAGTCCCCATAAGCTGCACAGGCCAGAGAAATCAACTGTGAGTCCGTCCGTCCCCCCAGGATACAGTATTCCTGGGGATGGAAGGAGGAAAGGGAGATGTTAATTGCGGTCACTGTGAATGGGACATTAATGAGTGTTTAATGGACATGTATGTAAGGAATGACATGCAACCATTTCAGAGGAGGGGTGACCACCGGAAGTGAGAGCAGACTTTCAGTTGCTGGAGGTCTCCTCTGGGTAAGGGCATATTTTTCACCTTACACCAGGGAAAGCCCCAGCTGCCACAATAGGTCAACCCAAAGCTGCGCCAGAGATATCGACCCATTTTGGCGAATCAGTCCTGGGAATGGGGATAGGATACAGTGTATGCAGGTACTCTGATGCCGCTCCCTCCTAGGCTATCCCAGACAGAAAAAGTCCTATCTCCCCCCTCCCTGCATTGGCTAATAACATGCCAGCAAAAGTCTCTTTTCTCTTCTAACCACCTGTCTGTTGCAGTTAGCTAGCAGTTTCCTGTTTTCTTTTTTAACTGCAAAAGGTTCTACAGAACAATTTCTTGTGGTCAAAGCTTGTGTCTGCAACACCACTTCCTTTTTCACACAGGCACAAAAGGGCATTCAGGGGGCATCTTCTAAAATATCTTGTTGACCCAAGCAGCTAAGTATAGGGCCTACTTTGGCCAAAGCACCCTGCTTATGCTCACAGCTAGACCCAAACGGGGGCCTGAATGGGTTCAAACGCTCTAAATTCTGGGGGGTTTCCTCACAATATCACTGGCACAAGTCTTCATTAACCCTTTTTGGCAGATCAGGCCTAGGATAGGATATGGTGCACGCCAGCACCATTGATCCCTCCCAGGCCCAATCTGCCCCTTCCCTGTAAAAACCACCATTCCCTGCCCCTGCCCCTGTGCCACAGTCTACTGCTCTGGCAGCACTGCTCGGGCCACCAGCACCAGTTGGACGGTTTTGGTCTTCTCACAAGAGCTGCTTGAAGACACACTTTTGGAAAGTGCTTTATAGGCCTGGTGCATCTGATTGATAGGATTGGGCCATTAATGTAGGAATCATGGCAGTGGCATCACTAGGATTCGCGTCACCCACTGCGGGAGGCCTGCGCGTCACCCCATGTTGTGGACGGGGCAACACCCCAGGTGGGTGTGGTGATGTAACATTGCCCTGCCCCCACTGGTTTTTTTGGCTGTACCTTTTGTTAGAACACAGATATTTCAATGTGGATTGTTTCATTGCATTCTGCATGAAATTATGCATTGATTGATATATAACATGATGGTCTTATTCCTCCAAATTCTGATTTTAGTGATTTTGAAAACTTGTAGAGTCTCTCTCTCTCTCTCTCTCTCTCTTTTTCACACACACACACACACCCTGTCAACTTACTAACACCTTACTGCAGCAGTTCTCAAACTTTTAGCACTGGGACCCACTTTTTAGAATGACAATCTGTCCAGGACCCATTGGAAGTGATGTCATGGCCAGAAGTGACATCAACAAGCAATTAAAATAAATAATTATAAATAATTAAATTAAAATAAAATAATTAAATAAGGGGGAGCCAGTCCTGTTCCACCAAGTGAATCTACTCTGAAGTAAGTCCCATAGTGGTCAATGGGGCTTACTCTCAGGAAAGTGTGGGTAGGATTGCAGCCTGTGAGCCCACTCCTATACATGTCTACTCAGAAGCAAGTCCCATAGTGGTCAATGGAGCTTACTCTGTAGTCTGCCTGCAATAACAACCCCCAAAAAGAATCAGTGAGCTCTTCAGCCCTCCCAGTGCCCAGTTTAAAGTTCTCCTATTTCAGGCACATCAGAATAAAGACTTCACAAGTGCAATACAGAAAACTTTCCCCTTACCATTCAAGCCTCTTTTTTGTTCTTTTTTTTTTGGGGGGGGGGGGAAGCTGCTCTCTGGAGCAACTCCATCTGATCAGGACGCTTCTGGTGTCCTCACATTCCCCTTTGCCTGGCCTGACCACCAGCCAAGGCACGTCTGCCTACTCGCGAGTAAACGCAACTGTGAGGCTGCTTTGCTTTCCATAGGGCTCCATAGTCTGGGAGGGAGGAACCCTTGTTTTTGGGGGCTGCACTCATTGGATGAGGACCATTCTGGTGTCATTGGATTCCTCTCAGCCTGCCCTTTCCTATGGACTATGGAGTAAACGCGCGATACAGCTCACTTTCACTTTCCATAGGGCTCCATTTTTTCCTTCCGGTTTTTGGGCCATAACTTTTGAAGAAAAGCAGCGATTTCAATTCCGTTTTTTGCACTGCACTCCGCTGGCCATTCCGCATCCAACGGTGTATGGCATGATGCGGTACCTCCTAATGCTGCAATTTTTAGAACATCACCCTGGCGCGTCACCCAGTGCGGCCTGCACCCCTCTAGCGACGCCAGTGAATAATGGTGAGGGCTGAGTGTTAAAGTCCCCCCTCCCTCCATTGTAGTTTTGGGCATGTACATCACATCCAGCATTGCTCTGTGAACATTAGGTTGACCCAAACATTTTATTCCCAGCAACCACAACAGGGAAAGAAGGCGGCAGAGCTGGCAAAACTCACCTGTGAAGTAGGCCCTTGCCCTATTTCATCAACAGCATCTAGAAACAAAATGCAAAATGGGTGAATACTCCAAAGCACAACTGTATAGCAAATGACAGTACATGAATGACATCATTTTTGCTACATGAAAACCGAAAGCTGCATTGCTTCTTTATACTACAGAAGAGCACCTATGTTGAGGCTTGGCAATATGTGAACCAATTAAGTTTGGTGGATTGAAAGGAAGATGGTCCAATCAATAGAGGTGTGATTTTTCAGTGATAATGAAATAAAAACACATAATACCATTTTTTGCACTTCTCCTTTTTGCAAACAAATGAAAACCCTAAATCTGAGAAATAACAACCTTGGAAATCTGTGAAAAAAAGTAAAATAAATAATGGGCTGGACAGGTGTGGATGTGTGCACAGGTAATGACTGTGGCTGCATCTACTGACACTATACCACCTATATCACCTACTTAGCATGCTTATAAAGTGATTATAATCATAATTGATGAAAACGCACCCTTGGAATAAAAACACAACACTGCCTTCTGCATTGGAGTGTCTTTTAGAGCACCAATAGATCATACTTTTTCTTCTTTGGACATTTTGCATAATGGGGTGTAACTGTCTGGCCTGTCAGACCAGAGGTTTCCAGGGCACCCCAGGCCAGAGAGCACAGCTTGCATGGATCCTAAACAGCCCACACCCACCTCCTTACACCAATGTCCACTTGCAAGCTGCTGAGTGCTTTGCCTTCCTCACTTCCTTCCTGCCTGTGCTTCTCCACCTTAACAGCTCAACTAATGGCAGAAGGAGGGTTGTGTGAAAGGGATCTTCAAAGATCTTACCCAAATCCTCACAGGGGCCTTTTGAGGTGGCAAACTTTCCCTTTGGTCAGTCAAAATACACACACTCCAGCCTTTATTTCAAAAGGTTTATGAAAGCTCAATCGTGTAGTAAGTCTGAGGAAATGCCCCACCCTGCAGTAGGGCTGTCAAAGGAGGGTTTCATAATGGAGTGAGTCCATGCATGCAAAGAGAGAAGTAAAACCATAATTATTTCTGCTTACTACATGTTAGAACAATCCATGTCTGTTGCACAGGGCCAGAGAAAGTCATGAAACATCTTAGAACAGAGAGAACAGCACTGTAATGATGCAAGGGATGGTGTGAGGTGTTCAGAGTGACAGGCGTGGTAGAAGATCACACAGAGGGAATCAGGAATTTGACTGAGAATAAAAAGGAAAGGAAAGGTCTGTTGCAGCTGTTCCCAAAGTCCAACTTGGACTTTGTGATTGCAGTAAGTAGTTGCAGGGGCTACAGTGCTGCAGCTGGGAGCAAGGCAATTTTAGACTTACATGAGGGGGTCCTGCTGGCTTCTGGGATGGTCCTGGAGGCTCCCAGCACCCTCTGCGCAGCAGCCAATTGGAGCCCACTTTTGGTTTTCCACTTCCCTATTTCTGGGCCACTCCCTTTAAGGGAGAATGGCCCTCTTCTGGTTCCCTTGGTGTGTCATGACCCACCAGTTTGGGAAGCAGTGGTCTATTGTCATGATACTGTGTGGGGAGTTTTTTGTTCTTGGTGACTATCAAAATAAATACATTTCAGAAGGCTCAGCTTTCTCAAAAGGAACAGGTGAAGCTGCCTTATGCCAAGAGACATCACTGGTCTATCTAGCTCACTATCAATTATCCTGTGAACTGGAGGGCTTGTGAACTGCCTAAGGAAGCCAAATACAGCTGCCCTCCTCCCACACCCTGTGCACCCCTTTCTCACGCCCTCTTCTGCACCTTTAATGAAACAGGGAATGTGCTGGGATGATTCTCAGAGTGCTCCAGATGTCCTGCTTTGTTTAAAGAGCCCATGCAGAAGACTGAGCAGGCAAGTGGGCTGAATCTCTGTGTCCTGATCTGCAGGATCTGGCCCCCTGCCTGTTCACCACAGTTGGTCCTCTCTTGGTCTCCTTAAACAGCATGGGATCTTTCTTAAAGGGTCTGCTGCAGGGAGGAGCAAGGCAAGAGAGCAGGGAGCTAGATCGCTGCACTCCGAGGATCAGAACACAGTGGTTTTGCTCTTTGTTTCACATGGACTCATCAGGCAGCTGGAAATGTAGAACAAGCTGGAAATGATCCCAGCATGCTGTGCATTTCCCACTTAAGAGCCCACACAGAGAAACAGGTTAAGCAGGCTGAAGGAGATGATGGGTGTACAACATTCCCCCTCCCCCCTCCAATCAAGCACCTGGTGTGAAAATCATCATTTACTGACTGCGCAGCAGCTCTCCAAGACTTCAGATGGGTATTGCCCAGCTCTGTCTAAAGATCTTGAGGAGTGACCCAGAATGAACTGCATGCTAATCCTGCACTCTGACACTGAACTTCCCATCTTGGGGGGATGCAGTTTGAAACATGACTCACCTGAGCACAAGACCAGCATCAGGCTGAGGAGCAAAAAGCCTGTCAGCTTCATGACTGAAGGTTTGGTTCCAACTGAGTCTTGGCTGGCTGTCTTCAGGAGAGATGTTTCTGTGGTTCCACAAGCAGAGAGAAGTCTAATATCTGCCCCAAGTCTTTCTCATTGATGTCCAGGCTGCTGCTGCTTGAATTTTGAAAGCTCCTCCTGTGAGGTAACAGGAAGATGTGAGCATTTGATATTGCAGGGGATTGCAGTGAGTTGAAGCAATTTTAAGGTTTCTTATCTGTGCACTGCAGACTCTCCATCCTGCTTTGTGTAAGAAAAGGTGGGATCTGGCTTGTTAGTAAAGAGCAACTTATGTCTTCGACATGCTTCCTGACAAACAGCATCATCCATAGGTGATAATGTCAAAATGATAAATTGCATGTAACCAGAGCTGGATTATTATTATTATTATTATTAACAATATTTATATACTGCTTTTCAACTAAAAGTTCACAAGCGGTTTACAGAGAAAAATCAAATAACTAAATGGCTCCCTGTCCCAAAAGGGCTCACAATCTAAAAAGATGCAAAGGAATACCAGCAGACAGCCACTAGAACAGACAGTGCTGGGGTGAGGAGGGCCAGTTACTCTCCCCCTGCTAAAAAAAAGGAGCACCCACTTGAAAAAGTGCCTCTTACCCAATTAGCAGGGGTATTATATTAGTAAAAGTTGCAAATTCTGTGGGTCCTGCATTTTCAGGGGCCTTCACTCAGTGGCATTGCTAGCAGGGGGCAGTCCACCCCCTAGGTACCAGGGGCCCAGGGCAAATGAGAGGAGGTGTCAAAAAAGGCAGAGGCTACCCAAGATCGCAGCAGGAAAAAGATGGCAGTGGCTGCAGTTGCCACTCACCACGGCAGTGCTTGTGGTCTGATGCAGGGCGCTGGCACTGAAGAGCTGCTTGTAGAGGCACCAGTGCACCCAGTCTCAGATTGGGCCACATGCATCACACCAACCACGACTGAAGAGAAGGATGTACATTTGGATGTCCTCTGACTCTATATGATGCTTGCCTGCTATTCCACTTCCCTTTTTCCTTTTTTATACTGAGCTTTTTTATACTAACAGTTACGGGTAGGTTATTTTTTCAGGCTCTGGCCTTGGTTAAAATCAGACGAAATTATAGTCAGGCACCCCTCTAAGTTTAACCCCCAACGTATCTGAGGGTCATAGAACATTCCTTGATATTTGGCTCGAAACCTGCCCTCGACTTATCTGTAAATCCGAGGAGCTAAAACGGCAGGGTGGGTTCAAAAAGATGGGGATAGGATCCAGTGCAATCTGCTGAATCTGGGATCCTGCCCCTCCAATCCGACTTTTCACCCTAAAAATCCCCTTGCCCTCCCTTTACCTGCCCATGAAATGCCCCTGCTGCCAAATTTGCGGGAGCAGCAGCGCCTCTGGGAGCCATTGCTGTGCTGTTACCCATTTACCTCAGCAACACAGAACTGCATGACGGCCGCCCAACTTTCACTCTACTGTAAAGGGCCTTGTGCTGCCAGAAGACTAGTTCCAGAAGCACAAGGCCCAGGTAGAATGGGGTCCTTATTCCCTTTTTTTAAATGAATGGCAATAGACATGAATAGGCCAAAATGATTAATTTTCATTTACTCCAAAATAAATGTGTCACAGAACAAAAGGAACAGATGATAACGAGCAGCAGTGCCCTGTGAGACTGCTGTGAATATGTACAGTCCAAAGCAGGAAGGTGAGAACGGTTTTGCACTGCACATGTTCACAGCAGTGCAATATGGTGCCATTTGGTGAAGAAAATATGGAAGAAGGAACAAATTTGTTGACAACTGCTGTTGAGAGTAGAACTAGATCAAATGGGTTTGTATCGTAAGTGAAAGTAGCATGAATGGGAGAATATAAGAACACAAGAAGGCCCATCTGGTCCAGCTTCCTGTGTCTCACAGTGGCCCATCAGATGCCTCGGGGAGCACGCAAGACAACAAGACACAATCCGCCTCCTGGTGCCCTCCCCTGCACCTGCAATTCTGAGGTAGCCTACTTCTAAAATCAGCAGCTTGCACCTACCTATCATGATCTGTAACCCATGATGGACTTTTCCTCTGGAAATGTGTCCAATTCCCTCTTAAAGGCATCTAGGCGAGATGCCATCACCACTTCCTGTGGCAAGGAGTTCCACAGACTAATTACACGCTGGGTTAAAAAATATATTCTTTTGTCTGTCCTAACTCTCCCAACACTCAATTTTAGTGGATGGCCCCTAGTTCTGGTGTTATGTGAGAGGGAAGATCACATGGATATCCACTCTATTCATTTCCTGCATAATTTTGTACGTTTCAATCACGTGTCCCCTCAGGTGCCTCTTTTGTATACTGAAGAGCCCCAAATGGCATAGCCTTTCCTCGTAAAGGAGGTGCCCTAGCCTAATAATCATTTTGGTTTCTGGCTTCTGCACCTTTCCCATTTCCAGCAACCCTCGGGAACAGATTCTGAGCAATCAGCAAAATTTTCCCCTCCCTCATTGTGCAGATGGAACTTCCTCTGTGGAAGGAAGAGGTTCTTACAAAACATCCCATAACTATATGCATTTCCTGAGCTTTGAAGGCATGGGGAGGAGCAAATATGCTCTTAAATAGATCATAAATAAGTGCATTGTTCCAAAAGAAGAATGCAACATGGATGATGGTGGTGATCTTGTTTTATTGATAAGTCACATTCAGATGGTTCATGATTTTCATCAGTGAAGAAGAATGGATACTTTTGTGGTGATATACCTATGAGCAAGGTATGAAGTGAGCTGGATATACGCTTTTGGGATGCTCCTTTGCCTTGTGCGACTCCAAATCATACATTGCGCTCCCCATAGTTCTTCAGTTTAAGTGTCCCGTTACTTTTGCTAGTGAGAGAATGACAAAGACAAGAACTTATGGTGAGACTCCAGAAGGTGCAAACATCTTTATTCTAGAAAAGGAAAAAAATCATGGGATTGGGGCACTTCAAAACAGAGATCTCCAAACATTGGCAATCCCTGCTACGTGTCTTGCTGGTCATGATATTTGATGGTAACATCCCCATTCTCCAAATGTCATCGCTCAAAGCTGTCAGAAAACGTTTTATAATTAAATTACTACAGCCTAATGGTGGTGGGCTGGCCCTCCGTAGGCGCATGCATGTGGCCATCAAACATGTGCTTGTAGACCTGTTGCACAGGCTGGTAGTTTATCACTAGTGCAGCGGGGCTGGCACTTTCTCTGGCAGAATACATGTTCTGCCAGCAGAATGCTTAGTTAGGATTGGACTTTTGAAATCTGAAATCTCTAGATTTCTACCTAGCAACCTCTCCTACATTTTTTGCTGGCCATGACACTTGAGGGTCACATCCCCATTTTCCAAGCTTCATTGCTCAAGATTGTCAGAAAATGTTCTGGACATGAGTCACTGCAGCCCAAGTGCCACATTTCTCTTCCACATGTCCAAACTCAGGGCAACCTGCAGACAAGGATGCTTGGCCAATGCCTTTTCAATAGCTCTTCATAACTGGAATTGATACTCACAGAAATGCATTACAGAATGTTTCATATATATATGTGTGATGTTCAGTACTGCAGCTCTTAGAGGTTTCCTCCACATTTTCTTATTCACATTGTGTGAAGCTCCATGCCAGATTATTGGCTCAGATTTTATGAGGCTCTTGTAAGTGCAGCTTGCTGTGTACTCAACAGCACACAGAAAGTGATCCTGGGGAGCTTGAGACTCTCCCACGCCATTTAATGTGCTAGCTCATTGGCGGCAATGAGGCTATATGACATGGACACCGAGAGACTAGCTGATGTCTCCAGGAAGTAAACTAAACTTAGAACAGAGATACAGGAATGTTCACCCTGGTTCTTAGACAGCATCAGCTCTATAGGGAAAGCAAGTTCGAAGGAAAACCTGCATCAGGAAAGTGCGTTGCTGTATCTCTTTAAGAACTGATACTATCTCCAGGATACTGCAGCTGCCCAGACTCAAGAAAATGAGTAAAAAATGAACCAAATAGTCATTAAAAGGCACTTAGCTAGATAGTAAGACCAAACAAGAAGTCCTCTTCAACACATATTAGCAATTCCAACAGGAGATACACACTAAGTGCACCGGTCAGTCTGCCATCACACCGGAAGTCGGGGGCATTTGTCACCTTACACCAGGGAAAGCCCCAGCTGCTGCAATGGGTCAACCGAATCTGTGCCGGCGATATCGACCTGGGATAAATAAAATGGCACCCTGCCTAACTGGACAGGTACATAAAAGTGCAAGGGGGAGCAGGAGGTGTTGGCCAAACTCATTAGCTCTTGACATTCAATGTCCATGATTCTCTCCCTGACAGCTCCATATGCTGCTGTTTGACAAAACATACCCAGACACTCAGTATCGAGACCAATTGATTTTAACTTGGTGTGTAAAATGGTGATCCCACAAGGCAGGACCGAGTCTGATACCAATTGGAACATCAGACTGTCATTGACCACATTGAAAAGGATACCAAGCCAAAACTTTGCAAATCTTAGCCACGCCAATGTGTTCAACCTGATAAGAACTGTCTCAAGGCATAAAACGGAGTAAGGGACACATCTTGGCGTGCCTAAAATTTTCCTAAGGAAAATAGATTGAATACTCTCCTTAGCTAGATTTAGTGCTTTGAACCAGACCGGAACACCATATAAAACTTGAGTAACAGTCTTGGCTTTAAAAACCTCCAGGGCTGCTGGAACATATCTGTTGCCCTGGGTATGATAAAATTGTGCAATTGCTGACGATGAGAGCTTAGCCAAGTTAAGCACTGAGCTGCGATGGGAAGCCCATGAGTGCCTACAGTGAAATGTTATACCCAAGTATTTAAACTGGCAGGCTTGCTCAATCTTATTACCCTTACAGATCCAGCTGTAAGACTTCCAACTCTTTGCAAAGATCATAACTTTGGACTTGGTATAATTAATCTCCAGCTTGTTGGTTGCTAGATATTCAGCACATTTATTAAGCAACCTCAAAAGGCCAACGCGGGTGCAAGATATTAGAGCCATGTCATCTGCATATAAAAGCTTACTAGGTTTTGTTGTTTCATTTTTAATGACTGTCTGTTAATTCCTGCCAGAGCATCTCAATTTTTTGGACAATCTGGAGTTGGTTTTGTCGAGGGAAAACTCTGTATGCCTCCAGAGCCTCCCTGTTTAGCGTGTCCTCATCGATATCCAGCTGGAGCAGTAGGCCCATGAACTGGGAGCTTGTATCACTGCTGCGAGAGCCAGTATCTGAGGAGGTATTGTAGTTTGTGAAGAGACATTGGGTAAGTTGTATGCATCCTTAGGTGCTTTGCCTTGTTGCACTGGAAGCGAGGCTTTTAGCTTCAGTAGTAGACTGGCAAAGCTGTCAGTGGCTGCTTTTATATCAGAGACTGTTGACATAACATCCAAGTGTAGTGAGGACCAAGTATCAGCTGTGTTTCCAGCATGCTGATTACACTTATCACCTGACTGAGGGCTGGGCGACTGGCCAAAATTGGTCGGCCTTGGAACTGCAGAAGAAACTGGTAATGGAGACTTCAGATGGTTTCTCTGGAATAGTGGATTAATATGCATTTCTCCAAACACCCGTTTTTGGAAAATATTGAACCTTTCAAGAACATGCTTCCTCTCATGAAGTAAGTGAGGAATTCTGTGAGTCTTGAATTTCAGCAAAATGCAGGAACATCGTGGCATTTGGTGCCACTGAGGGAGCCAGATCATTTCAATTAAATCAATGTTATGGATATCAAGAGAAAGTAGCCTAGATAGAGAGTCAAGTGCTCGTGGCTTATTTGTCCATTTTCCCTGATTAAGGGGCGTGTGCCAGATCAGTAGCATCAGTTGATTTCTCAGCAAGTGTCCAAATGCTGTGCAGGATGGGCGGGGGGGGGGGGGGCCTCTGGATGTCCTTATGAAGCAAGTCCAGCTTTGAAAAAATAGAATTGAACTGCCAGCATATGTATACAATTGTATTCCCCATTATTATGGAGTAATCTCCTAAAAAAGTTAAAAACGGATTACTAGTAGCACTCTCTTCCTGTGCTGAGAGTTTGTCATGTAGAGAGGGGAGATGTGGCGACTGTGAGTCATAAATATCTCCCAGCTGGGAGGAGGGGGGCCTCTGGTCTCCACCCTCTGACTCCGCGGCAGTGTCTTGGACCTCCAGGACAGCAAACTTATTAGAAGAGATAAAATTAGGCTCACTCACATATTGCATCCAGGATAGTTCAGGCATCTCTGTTTTGAGGTCTTGCTGGAGGAGTTACCATGTTCTGAATGGTTTCTCTGCCTCTTCTTTTTCCCCATGGCCTCTGCGTTTCAAGATTTCAAGATACTCTGGTTTGAATGTATATGTTCCTATTACTTAATTCCGTCTGGGTCTCCTCCATTTACTATTCCCAGGGGTGACTGGTTTTCCCAGGGGTGATTGGTTGCATGCGAGGTCAACCTAAGACACTCAGGGCGCAATCCTAACCAACTTTCCAGCACCAAGGTAAGGGCATTGCAGCTCTTAGGTAAGGGAACAAACATTCCCTTACCTTGAGGAGGCCTCCATGACTGCCCCCCCAACTGCAGGATGCAGCACTTGCCCCACTGCACAGCTTTGCCAGTGCTGGCAAGTTGGTTAGGATTGCGCCCTCCAACTAGTGCATAAGGCCATTTGCTACTTTTTTTAAGCCTAATTCCTGAAGTCCATTCAGTTCAGCTTCAGAAGATGTTACATTTGGACATTAAGAAGAATGAAGCCACAGATTATAAATCACAAACCAAAACACTGCCAGTTGCAAAGGTTTTGGAGGAGTCCAGTGCAGACAAACCTTCTGAAGCAATGTAGACCCCCTTGTACAAGTTTGATGAACAGGCACATGGGCGAGGGAGGGGAGGAAGAGGATTGCAGTGACAGTCCCCACTCCGACCTATGGAATTCATGTATAAGTTACGAATAGAGCCTCTGGGCACACAGCTGCATGCACGCAGGGCTGTCTCTGTGTGAGCAGGACCCCTGCTTTTTCAGTGAACCAGTTCACCCTTGCCCTGCCCTGCTTTTCCTGAGGGCGTGGAAGTGGTTTAAGTTTTGCTTTTCTGATTCTAATACATCTGAAGTTTTGAGTTGGACTCATGTATCAAATATATTCTTCTGAATGCTGAAACCGCATTGCCCAGGTACCCCCCACCCACAAAATGTGTGTGACACAGCTCTTGGAAGAAACCAGTTGGCAGTTATCATGCTGGGCAGCAGTTGGTGAAATGCAGTGGGTTCTGAGTGAGCTCCACTCCCCCTTTAGTGCAGGTGCCTATCGGAGGAGACCTGCTGAAGCCCTCCATTGGGCAAAACACTCCTTCCTTCTTTGCTCCATACTCTTCCCTACCTCTCACAACTTCCCTGAGCTGTCCTCCTCCTCTTTCCCCAATCTCTCCCACTAGCCAACCCAGGCCTCCCTCTAAGGGTTGGGCCTATCCGCACCCCTTTGCAACCAGATGCAGCTGATTCTCCCCCTGCCCCCCCCAGCAAGTTTAATGCCCTACATATCCATGCACATTGTCCAGTCCCAGTATGTAATATGGTGAGGGTACGTAGCACTGTCCTGGAGTGCTTCTACTGTTTAGATTATTTTCAAACATTTTCAATTGTTTGCCTCCCTAACCGACCTTTTCCATCCAAAGAGAAAATCTCTATTCTGCAGGAGATTCCCACTGAAAAAAGACTCTTGCAGCTTGTGTGCAAAAAAGACATGGGTAGACAAACGCATAGCTCAGTTTCATCTGGGACTGACAGTGAAAGATGGACACTATGAAAGCCGTGCAGCCATCATGCCCACTGGAGCCACCAATGCAAATGGCTGGAGGCCTCACACATTTGATAGCAGGTCACAAAAGCCCCTCCAGGTCAGCGGCAGAGGCAGTTCAGGGGAGGATCAGAGGTGGTTTGGGGAGGAGAGCGGGTTGGGCAGGGAGCAGGAGGGGGAGGTCTTCCTCACACTGTCCCTTTCAACAGGAGATGTGGGACATGCCGGGAGCTTCCTTGTACTTGAAGGAACCACATCAGGAGGGCATAAGGGAAGGGAGGGGGGACGCAGATTGCCACCTTCCATGTGTTTTTTTCTTCTTCAGGAAGGGCATGCGGCGGAATTGCTCTTGCTGCAAGGCACAGCTTGCACTGCATCCCATGGGGGAGTTTAGAAGGCGGGAGGGCTCCCCGACGTAAGGGGGGACATGTTTCCCTTTGCCCCAGGGTAAGCCCCAGCAGCTGCAGTGGGTCAACACAGACCTGCACTAGCGCAATCGCTGGCACATGTCTGTGTTGCTCTGTGTCCGTGGATTGGGCCCAGGAAGGAGGATAAGATGCAGCATGCACTGGTGTCCCCAGTCCCACCCAATCCCAGGCCTGATCTGCCCACACCCACCAGTGTCGCCACCTTCCTCTCACCTTGTAAGAGGTGGCATGAAAGCTACCTACAAATATCGGAGATGCTGAACTAATAAGGTATAAAATGGGTCAGTTTTTTTAAAATTTTAAGAGCAAAAGGGATGGGTGAACATCCAGCTCCAGGAAACCTCCTAACTGCCAGGCTCACTTCGCATATCAGAATGAGATCTGGGAAGAGGCTGCAGGCAGACATGAAAGGGAGATCTTGGCAGCTTGTTGCTCATATACCTTTTCTCAGACCTGTTCCTGCTTTATGCTTGACTGGGACAGGCTCCAGATTAGGAGATGAGTCTGCTGTCGGCATGTCCTTCCTCTGTGGAAGGAGGAAGCTCTTACAAAACATCCCATAACTAGATGCCTTTTCCTGAGCTTTGGAAGGGGTTGGGGGGAGCAAGTATGCTCTGAAATAGATCATAAATAAGTGCTAAGTGTCTTGTTCCAAAAGAAGAGTGTAACGTGGATGATGGTGCTTAGCTTGTTTTATTGCTAAATCACATTCAGATGGTTCATGATTTCATCAGCAAAGAAGAATGGATTCTTTTGTGATGACATACCTATGGGCAAGGTATGAAGTGAGCTGGATATACTTTTTGGAGTGCTCCTTTGCCTTATCCATACCACCCTTTGCATGACCCAGGGAACTTCAGTGTAAGCGTCGTGTTATTTTCACTAGTGAGAGAATGACAAAGACAAGAATTCATGGTGAGACTCCAGAAGGTGCAAACAACATTCATCCAGGGGAAAAAAAAATCGTGGGATTGGGCCACTTCAGACAGTGATCTCCAGACATTGGCAATCTCTGCTACGTGTCTTGCTGGTCATGATATTTGATGGTAACATCCCCATTCTCCAAACGTCATTGCTCAGACTTGTCAGAAATCATTTTGTAATTAGATTACTAGAGCCTAATGGTGGTGGGCTGATCTTCCATAGGCGCATGCATGTGGCCACCAAAGTGTGCTTGCAGCCTCTTGTACAGACTGGTAACTTACACTGCTGGGCTTGCACTGCCTCTGGCAGAATACATGTTCTGCCAGCAGAATACTTAGTTAGGATTGGACTTTTAAAATCTGAAATCTCTAGATTTCTATCTAGCAACCTCTCCTACATTTTGTGCTGGCCATGACACTTGATGATCCCTGTTCTCATGGTTGATGGTCTCTTGAGCTTCATTGCTCAAGTCTGTCAGAAAATGTTCTGGACATGAGTCACTGCAGCCCAAGTGCCACATTTCTCTTCCACATGTCCAAACTCAGGGCAACCTGCAGATGAGGATGCTCAGCTCTCCCTTTCTAATAGGTCTTCATAAGTGGAACAGATACTCACGCAACTGCCTTGCAAAAAAAGCACTTGTTAAAATATGTCTTGCCATCAGAGCCACATAGAGGACCATATTTCAAGGTGCAGAATTCAATTGGATTGCCAGTACAATAAGCGTCCTGCAGAGAAACCAAGGGTACAGTTTCAGGTTTCCTCCTTATAACTTTGGATGAAACAATTCTCAGTCCCAGTGATGGAGATTCAGCTATTGCAGAGCTCGTTTCAGCCAGTGTCGCAGAGGTCACCAAAATGGGCCTTACACTAAAGGGGCCCCCGCACTAGGGCGCTCCAGGCCCTCTCCGTTCTTGCTAGCTGCTCCTCCGCTTGGAGTGCATTTTTTTCCCCTTTACAGGCTCTGACTCAGTTGCGCCTGGTAATTGGAGCTGGGAAGTGCGGGGTCGTGGTTTTGCTCCTTTTCATGAGCTTTGGTAGAGAGGCAGCCTGAGCCAAGACTTGACAAAGTAGCTGCCGACCCCCCGCCCCCAAATTGTGGAAAGAGGAAGAAAGAGGGCAGCAGTAAGACCCGGAAGCAGCAACACTAACGGAGTGGCGAGGCTGCACATGAGCCTCGGTTTGGAGTATGCCCAGTCCCCATAAGCTGCACAGGCCAGAGAAATCAACTGTGAGTACGTCCGTTCCCCCAGGATACAGTATTCTTGGTGGTGGAAGGAGGAAAGGGAGATGTTAATTGCAGTCACTGTGAATGGGACATTAATGAATGTTGAATGCATCCTTAATGGACATGTATGTAAGGAATGACATGCAACCATTTGAGAGGAGGGGTAAACACCGGAAGTGAGAGCAGACTTTCAGTTGCTGGAGGTCTCCTCTGGGTAAGGGCATATTTTTCACCTTACACCAGGGAAAGCCCCAGCTGCCACAATAGGTCAACCCAAACCTGCCCCAGAGATATCGACCCATTTTGGCGAATCAGTCCTGGGAATGGGGATAGGATACAGTGTATGCAGGTACTCTGATCCCACTCCCTGCCAGGCTCAATCTGCCCACCCTCAGCCCCACTGCTACTCCCTCTCAGCCCCCCATTCTTCCTTGCTTCTGCGCCACATTCCATTGCTCCAGCGGGCATTGCTCTGGCCGGTGCCACCAGTGGGAAAGCTTCGGCCTTCCCAGCAGTACTGCTATAAGATGCACTGTTGCAAAGCACTTTACAGGCCTGGGGCACCAGTAGAGCGTGTGCTCTGCCGGCATGCCGGATTGATAGGATTGGGACCTCAGTGTAGGAATCATGAGGAGGGCTAAGAACTAAACCCCCCTCCCTCCATTGTGGTTTTGGGTTGGTGCTGTGCTATTTCTTTTACAGTGGAGGAAAAAAACCCGGGGCCACACACACGCATGAATCTCAACAGGTAGTTGGGCCCCCAAAGGTCTTCATTTATCAAAGACTTGCAGTAACCTTTCTGCATGCTACCTTCTTGGTACGGGTGCCTCACCAGAGCTGGCTGTGGGATGCTTTGAGGTTTCCTCCAGGTTTTCTTGTTCGTTTTGGGTGAAGCTCAGTGCCATAATTTTGGCTCAGATTTTATGAAGCTTTTGAAATGGCAGCTTGCTGAGGACTCCAACAGCAGGCAGAAAGTGTTCTGGGGGAGCTTGAGACTGGCCTTCTTGCAGACAGGTCCCAAAACAGCACCTGTGCACCACATGGCCCTGTCTTGCTGCTCCCAGGGAACACTCCCTGAGCTGAGGAACCTCAGCAGACTACTGCCTCCAAAGCCAGTTCTTGAGCACTGGTGGCGCTGGAGTTTTGCTCTTTCTCCAGCGAAATGGACAGAGCGAATTACACGCAACGAACTCACAACTTGGCAACTGCAAATTGTGCACGCACGTCACATTCACCATTGCTCTGTGAACTTTAGGCTCAGCCAAACATTTCATTCCTAGAAATGGCGATGGGGAAGAAGAAGGCCACAGAGCTGGCAGCACTCACCTCTGGTATTCGACCTGCTTCAGCGACAGCACCTAGAACCAAAACGGCAAATGGGTAAAAGCTCCAAAGCAAAAGTGTACATCAAATGACAGTGTCCTGAACAACATCTTTTTCAGTGCAGGAAAACGGAATGCAGCCTTGCTTCTTTATATCTCAGAAGAGCACCTACGTTCAGAGGTGTCGCTGGAGGGAGCCGCCCCCAGGGCAATGAGTTCACGATGTCACTTCTGGGTTCTGCTTCCAAGGATGAGGCGGTCCCCCCTCTGCCTTTCTCTGATTGCTAGAGGCCGGGCTGGAAGAATGGGGTCTCCTGGAATTCTTTCTCTAAATGTCCCCTTCCTCAGAGCGTTACATAGTAAAAGGCTTAAAAAGAGAGACAGAGAGAGAAATCCCCTTGCAGCAGCACAGGTTCAAGGGACCCTGAGACATCCATAGTTCTTTGGTGGATGTTCCAGGGCTCTTGGCACTTGACTCGAGGTGGCAGGAAGGCTTCGGGACAGGCATCCCTGCCACCTCCAACCAGTGAAGTGGGAACACGGAAGGTAGATAGGGCAGAAGTTCTTCTCCAGTCCATATGGCTATAGTTTTGGGGAGAGCCCCTGACATTTCCCACGTTGCATGGCATGGAGGGAAAGGGGTGAGTACATGAGTTCAGCAGACCCACCTGCCAGATAGGAGGGCTGAGGACTTGGACAACTGACCAGGTTCACAGGATTGGGAATTATAAGACTCATCCACCGTTTTTAGAAGCAGGTTATGTCATTAGGCAGAGTGACAGAAAGAAGATTTTTCATTGTCCTAAAGTGCCTCAACATTGAACAAGAGAAAAGGGATACCAGGAAGCAGCCTCCAGAGAAGCACTGGGACCAACTAGGGAAAGCCCTGCTGACACCCCATACAAAAGAGAAGTGCTGGAAAGGTGCAGCTTTACCTGGTTAGCAATAGGCTAAAGTTAACACTTTCTTGATTTTGTCCTATGAGGTGTTAAAACATTTTCCTGTTGGATGATGTCACTTCTGGCCATGACATTATTTCTAGGACAATGACATCACCTCCAGTGGGTCCTGACTGATTGTCATTCTAAAACGTGGGTCTCGGTGCTAAAACTAGTTCTCAAACTACTGCCTATAGAATTAATGAATACCTCTGAACTGGATGTTGCTCTGCAGAACTAGTCAACATGTTTGTTTTTTCTGGAAGTCCCCTTTAGACTTCCAGTTTTCCAGCCTCTTGACAATATGATCGAGTATACAGGGGGACCCGGTTGTCTGCAGGGATTCTGTTCAAGGAACCCCTGTGGATACTGAAACCTGCAAATGATGAAGTCCACTGGTCTTGGGGACTCTAATCCTCCAGAGGCTACCACAGCACTGCTCTGGTCACCTCCAGAGGGTCCATGTTGCACCAAATTAGGACCTGTGGATGACCAAATCCACAGTCCCAAATATGCAGGTAATGCAGGTGGTCTGTACATTTGTACCCAGAGATATCCCTTTGCCATAAAGTTTAGGATCACAGGACACTTACCAAAAGAACAGAGGATCAGGAGAGCAGGAACACCAAGGAGAATCATCATGTTCATCTTGCTTTATCTCAAAACTGCAACTGTCAAGGAGAACAAGGTAGCAGCTGAATGATTTACAGATGTGTACTTCTTCAGGTATACATACACATATAGTTCCAATTTCTCCCCTTCAAGATGTTTGAGTCAGCCAATGTGGTGAAGGATAAGAGGTGGAGAAATTATATCTTTTTT
Source organism: Tiliqua scincoides (assembly GCF_035046505.1). Classification (NCBI taxonomy): domain Eukaryota; kingdom Metazoa; phylum Chordata; class Lepidosauria; order Squamata; family Scincidae; genus Tiliqua; species Tiliqua scincoides. The sequence goes on from NC_089822.1 coordinate 199,375,491, forward strand.
TGAAAAGAGGCAGCGTCCCAAGAAGAGCCCCGCTGGATCAGGCCAAAGGCCCATCTGGTCCATCTTCCCGAATCTCACAGCAGGCTGCCAGATGCCTCAGGGAGCACACAAGACAGTAAGATACTGTACCTGCATCCTGCGTCTGTACCTGGAGTTCTTTTAATTAGTGAGTTACTCTTTTCTAATTTCTGGGGACAGAATGGCAATCACGTTCAGTATTATTGGTGTTCTCAGTCGCTCTGTCAAAGGACCAGGTTGCTGAAATCTGTGCTTAGCATAGAGAACTACTCGTATGTGAACTCCAATATGTCAGCAGGAATCCAGAGCCGGATTATTTTCCAGTCATAACATGTGGTTGAAAGGCAGAGCATATATTAAATTTTTCCTCCCTTTTCTGCTGAGCTTTATCATAGGCTGTAAGAAAATTAAACTCTTTTCATAAAGCTGTTAATTTGTTTCTATAGCTGCTTTTGAAACAGAGCTGCAGAAAACGGAAGCTCAGTTTCCAATACTGTCAATTATACATTGGGGTCCTAAAGGTTTGCGCCTGAGGCATTTGCCCCATTGTCCATCATGAGAGGTCTGCCACTGCTTCTTCCTTATTACTCACAGTGACAGTCTCTCCTAGTGCAGCAGAGCAGAGCCGAAGCATCTGACTCATCCTGGGGAATTTTGTCAACATCCTTGGCCTAAAGATCAAGAGCAAGAGGGCTGTAGAATCACACTCAGAAGCAGGATGTTTTCCAGGAAAATTTACATACGTATTTATTTCTGTTCAAAACACAATGATTAGTAGTTAATGAGGGGGGATTTCTGGGGAACAGTCCCTTACTAGACTGTGAGGAGGAGACTTTGCTCTTTTTCTCCCACAAGTTCACAGGAATATTGTCATGATGGGCTCAAGTTGCTTAATTGGGTTTCTGGACTTATCAGGATTATATTCCGTGTTGCTTTCCCATAGGAATGGATAGAGGAACATATATTTTCTCTCTCGCACAGCATCAGAACCAGGGACACCCACTACAACTGAATGTTGGGAGAATTAGAGTAGGTGGAAAAAAATATTTCTTTTTCCAGTGTGTAATTAATCTGTGGAACTCCTTGCCAGAGGATGTGATGATGGCACTTGAAGGCCTAGCTAACTTTAAAAGGGAATTGGACATATTTACGCTAGAAAAGTCCATCACAGGTTACAAGTCATGATGGGTCTACGCAACCTCCTGGTTCTAGAAGTAGGCTACCTCAGAATGCCAGATGCAAGGAAGTGGCACCTGGATACAGGTATCTTATTGTCTTGTTGGGCTCCCTGAGGCATCTGATGGGCCATTTAGCCTAGGCAAGAAGCTGGGCTAAATGGGCCTTTGGCCTGATCCAGCAGGTTTCTTCTTATGCTCTTATGAATGACAATTTCTGAGATAGGGAGGACAGTCATTACCAAACAGAAACCCTATTTTCCCCCCAGCTGGGTACACTTGCCTTGGCTGTGCTCTAATATTAGTTTGTTTGGCATTTTATTTATATGTTGCTTCTCTCCTGTCCCAGTCTCATTCAGGGTGCAATCCTGACAGTACCCTGGGCTGGCACAAGTCCCTTGCACCAGTCAAGGAGATGACGCACACAGCATCGTGGTTCCTGTTAATCTTAACTTCTTCAGTTAAAAGGAACTCAGACAACAGGACTGGAAAAGAGTCTTTGGGTACAATCTAATGCACTCGTACCTGGAAACAAGTCCCACTGAACTGAGTTATACATACGTTTCAATAGACATGTATAGGCTTGTGCTGTTTACTGCAGTCCTTGTAGTATTACCACCAACTGCAGCAGACTGTTCGTGTACATAAGGCGTCACTAGTGGGGTGTCTGGAGGGTGGAGTGCACAAGGTGTCACCCTCGGGTGGGGGGAGACACAAAAATAGCTGAGTAAATAAAATTTTACCTGATCCCGAATCAGTTCTTTATGACCTGTAGTTTCATCCTACCAAGTCTGGATGATGAACAATATTTATTTGCAGAAAACATTTTTATTTTGCTTCTCTCACTCAAACAGTCACTGACTCTCTCTCTCTCTCTCTCTCTCTCTCTCTCTCTCTCTCTCTCTCACACACACACACACACACACACACACACACACACACACACACACACATACACACACGGATGGGGAGAAAGGGAGAGAAATCCAACGTCACAATCCTGTTCTCCATTGTATTCAGACCAGGTGTTCATGGATGCCAGCACCATCACTGGTTGTGCAGACTTTGGAGAAGACACACATGCAAACTGTGATATCAGCATCACTGGACTGGCACCCAAAGCAGTCACTCTGCATTAACATGGAAAAATTTTGAACACAGTTGCATACAGAGTGGGGGGAGGCCTCATCAGTTCTGCGTGGGAAGGGGTGTCGCTCGGTGATGCCAGTGATGGCTCTGGCATGCATGAATGTCTGCCCCAAAGAGCAAAGTCTCCCCTTCACTGCTTAGTAAGGGAGTGTTTCATTTCCCAGAAATTCCCCCCCTCATTGATTATTCATAGAGTTTTGGACTGAGATACGTACACTGCACTGATGGGTCTCAGTGTTCTTGGAGAAGATCCTGATCAGCGTGTGATTTGGCTTCCCTCTTGCTCTTTTTCCAAGGGCTTTGCCAAAAGTCACCAGGATGAAGAAGATGTTCCTGATAGCTCAGCTCTGCTGCAGAACAGGGGTGTGTCACTGGGTGTAACAAGGAAGGTCTTGACAAGGAAGAAGTTTTTTCTCTGGGTTGGGGTGAGCTTTGACTGAGAAATCACCCTACTTCTACTCAGGTTTTTTTTTTAAATATTATTGGGCATTGTGTGACAAAATACAGTAGAAGGGTTTGAATTTTGAGTCTGGTTGATTCTGAAGGTGCGAGAATGGTCAGTCTGAAGTGCAGGTCACCTCAGGGCCATACTACAGGTGTGCCTGTGTGCATCATGAGCAATGAAGGGGAAGGAATAAGTTAAATTAATGGCATGCAGTCTCTCCCCATGAAACACAGTAAAACCACAGCTTAGGACTAGGAATGGCTTCAGAATATCTCTCTGATGCAGTTTTGCTCATGATTGCGGTCTCCGCACCCCGTGCTCTTTTTGAAGCCTGCTGCCCTCCAATTTAAGAGTGTTGCATACTGCATTTGTACGGGCCAATTCTGTGGGCTGCCCTATGACAGTGGAACAGAGTTCCGGAGTGGTACATGCTTTTGCAGCGGTGTGCTGTGCAGACTGCTGATGGTCATTTTGGAGCCACCACTGCAAATGGCACATGCCTCTGGCTGAGTGGTGGTGGCTGTTCAGGATCACCCTGTAATTTGGCAAGGTGGGCAGGGAGAGGCAGGGATGGGGGAGTTTCTGGGCAAGAAAGGATGAGGGCTGGAGGTGGTTTGGGGGATGGACGGTGATGGTCCCAGTGGCAGCAGCATGTGCCAGGACCCTATCCCTTTCCATTCACCAGTTCTGTCTCTCTTACTCTCCCTGCACTTATGCCAACTCTAGGGCTGGTGAAGGTCTCAGGAGACTCATTACCCCTCCCTTGCCTTGAGGAGGCCGCTGGTACTTCCCCCATCACAGGATGCAGTCCATTCCCCATTGGCACGGCTGCATCTTGCTGGTGGCAGAGAATAGGATTAGGCTGTTAGAGACATCCGCCATGCCCAAATTCTGCCACTCCCTCCCTCTTGGTTGCTTTGCTTGCATTCTTGGTGAAGAGGAGTTCTGCAGTTTAGGGTTGAGATCATGAACATCCTGCAGCGTAAGACTGTATCGGCCTGCCCCAGTCAGTCAGCAGATTCCACGTCAGGAATCTGCCCAGCAGTCTCCCTACCTGATCACTGATTTTGGGCATGGTGATGGAGTGCTCTTGATTTCGGCTTTTTGGGGACTTCGGTGTCCATGTTGGGGCCTCCAACATAGAAGCAGTGCAGGATTTTGTGGTCACCATGGCAACCATGGATGTCTTAGTTGATTTCCGCCCCAACCTGTGTTGCAGGGCACTTATTGGACCTGGTATTTACTGCTAGGCAAGCAGTTTGGTGATCTGGATGAGATTATGATCAATCTTTTCCCATGGACAGATAACTTCCTGGTAGTTTTACACCAACTGCACCCACCCCCCACTTCTGAGATGGGGGGCTGAATTTTAGGATCCACCCCAAAGGCTAATGCATACAGAAGGATTCCTGAATACCCCTGCTAACTGGGAAAGAGGCACTTTCTCAAGTGGGTGCTCCTCTTTTAATTAGCAGGGGGAGAGTAACTGGCCCTCCTCACCCCAGCAGTGTCTTTTCTAGTGGCTGCCTGCTGGTGTTCTGCATCTTTTAGATTGGGAGCCCTTTTGGGACAGGGAGCCATTAGTTGTTGGTTTGATTTTCTCTGTACTACTACTACTACTACTACTACTACTACTACTACTAATAATAATAATAATCTGGGAGATTTTCCAGCTGCCAGGGCTGGTGACTGATCCACACGGGTCAGCTGGATCTCTGGTATCTGGATCCCTCTCATTCTGGCTTCAGAAGGAATATGAGTCCCAACAGGAAGACTCTGAGTCACTCAGAGCGTTTACGCGGCTCTCAAAGACCAGAGTCACGATTCCTTCTTGTCAAAGCCAGTCACAGCTCTGTGGGGAAAAACGGGGCTGCTTCTGAACTGTGAGTGTGTTTTGAAGCTTTCTTAAACACTCCCCTGCTGTCCCTGCCCATCCTATCAGTAAGGCAGCAGTGCAGAATGCGCTGATCAGTCCCTCTGTACGACCCCACTCAGCTGAGACGAAACCAACCTGCTTCACATCCAGGGCATGGGTGGACCTACATCCCAACTCAGCAAGGTGGGAGGGGATGTGGGGCAGCGCAAGCAAGCAAATGAAGGGACAGAAGCAGCCGTGGCTAGGCAAGAAGCATCACTGACCGTAGCAGCTGCGAGGCTAGCTTACAAGCCGCCCACTCCTGCTTTACAACTCTACTCTGAACTCGGAGCGTCTCATTGTTGATGACTGTGTCCATCAGTGAGGCTTCCTTCCTCTCAGGTGACTGTGGAGGGCATGAGTGAACTGCAGGATCCATTCATTGATTGCAGCCTCGCCTACAGCACAGAGGCTGAACTGGGCACAGGACAGAGGCGCGCACACAGGCCGTCTCGGAGCAGGCAGGCAGCAGGCATGTGGGCTGGCCTCCTCAGAGTCATGCTGGGTAGGGGGTTGTCCGAGTGCGCGTGTGTGTCAAGAGTAGCCACAGCAACAAAAGGGAACAGAGACCCAGTCTTCCCCCCACTCCCTTTAGGAATCAGCTCCCCATGGCGCCCGCCCACCCCTCCCTGCTTACAAAACCCATTTGTCCCCATGGAAAAGCCTGTCATGAGGCTCTTCCTCTCCCCCTCCCTCTCCCAGAGGCACAACATCAGGACGCATCCTCTGTCCCACGGATGGTCCAGGGGTCAAGAAGCATCTGACTGTCACATTTTCTGGACACATGCAGGACCCACCCAGCTAGTTCTTACTTTTGCAAGTTGTTGCTTCTGCAACCTGAAGCCCTTGAAGTTTTAAGCCCAAACAAACAAACAAAAATTAACTGTTTCCCTCCCCCACCACCCCGAGTCCCTGACTGTGAACATAATGTACCCTGGTGCTGGTTGCTGCTGCTCACACAACGCCTGGCTTCCGGACCTCTGCAAGAGGTCTTTTGGGCGACACGGAGGCAGCACAACCCCAAGCAGCCCCCCCAACACTTCTGGGCAACTTGAGCTGTCCAAATCCATGGAGACGTCCAAGTCAGCAGCCCCAGACTCAAGAGTGTGGCTGAGTGTTTGACACGCGTGACTTGAGTCTGCACGAGTCAGCAAAAAATGCGTGTTTTCGTGATTTGAACTCAAGTCACTTGACTCGAGTTCCCATCCCTGTTGATCGCTGTGTCCTTCTGAGTCGCTTGGCCAGGTCAGGTTTCAGAGGTTTGCAGTGGTTCTGGTTCCTCCTAACCAACGGATCCTGAAAGGTGTCATTGGAGGACACCTATTTGGCACCCTGGCCTTTGGCATCCCTGGACTGAAAGGGTTTTAGAGAATTCCTTTGATCCCAAGCCCTCTGGAGCTGAAATACCACCACATCATCTGGTTGCCCCTTATGAGAGTGCCATATGTAGGGTCCTGCCCTTCAGTTTTCCAGTGGCACTAGGGCCAGCCCAGTAGTGGCACATATGAGGCAGTTCACAATGAGCAGTGGATGGTGGGGGAATGGAAGGTTTGAGGTGCCTTTCACCCCGGTCTCTCCCTAGCGTCTGAACATAAGAATAGCCCCGCTGGATCAGGCCATAGACCCATCTAGTCCAGCTTCCTGTATCTCACAGTGGCCCACCGAATGCCTCTGGGGGCACAAAAGACAACAAGAGACCTGCATCCTGGTGCCATCCCTAGCACTGGCATTCTGAGGTATCCCACTTCTAAAATCAGGAGGTTGTGCATACACATCATGGCTTGTAACCTGTGATGGACTTTTCCTCCAGAAATGTGTCCAATCCCCTTTTAAAGGCATCTAGGCCAGATGCCATCACCACATCCTGTGGCAAGGAGTTCCACAGACTAACGGCATGCTGGGTAAAGAAACTATCCCTCCACATTCTTAGGCATGTGTATGTCTAGGACCATCTTGAGAAAGTTCTGTATTATCTAGTGGGTCACGGATACACCTTGGGACGATTTCTGCAATTGTGGCAATAATGTTTTAAACTTAGACTTGTCTGTAATCATGTGAATGCACAAATAAGACTGCTCACTGCATTGGGAATGAACATGCCTGGCCCATGCATGAACTGAATGGTTTAGTTCATGTTGTGTGGCAGGTCGTGGGGCATGGCAAATGGACCCGGGGTGTCTTGCACTCGGAGACTGCCACTGCCTTCCTCCAGCCTGCTGCAGAGCTGCTCCAATCCACTTCCCATATCCCTAATTTGCTCCAGGAATCTTTCTAGCTGCCAGGCCCACTTCTCATATCAGAATGACGTCTGGGAAGAGGCTGCAGGCAGACAAGCCATGGAAGGGAGAGCTTTGCACCTTGTCGCCCAGGTACTTTTTCTCCTCTCCCAGTCAGATCTCTTTCTGCTTTGTACTTGACTGGGACAGACTCCTGTTCAGGAGATACTGCTGGTGTGTTTCCTTTGGCCTTGAAAGTCACCATGGCCGTATGTGGGGCTTCATTTTGTGATTATGTTGCAATGTCATGATGACATTCTTCAAAATCATCCAAGCTGGATGATATGCAAGATGGCACAGTGTGATTCTCCCTGGCATGTACCGCTAGAGCAGGGTTGTCCAAACTGTCTGGCAGGAGGGCCACATTATCTCTCTGACACTGTGTGGGTGGGCCAGGAAAGAAAGAATTACTTAAATTGACATAAAGGAATATATTAGAGATGGAACGTATATGAATGAATGAAGGTCTCGCAATAGCTCACAGCCTATAAAAGCCCTTGCAAGAAGCAAGGCTGGCCTTTCCTTCTCTGCCGCTGCTGCATCACAGACGTGAAACAGCAAGCAGTGGAGGGAGCCCTCGGCCTCACGTGAGAGATCAAACGGTCACTCTCACGTTCAGAGCAGTTGTGTCAGGCCAGCGCAGGCTCCAGCAAGTCTTTGGAGGGCCACAGGCTCATTGGAGACTGGGGGCCCCTGCAGGCTGGAGTGGGAATCCCCGAGGGCTGCAAATGACCCCTGGCCGGGGTTTGGGCACCCCTACACAAGAGGATGAATCACATATTTGAATGCTTGACCTTGGAAAACGTTTCTGCTCAGAAAATCTAGAATGTCAGGAAAAGGATTCTAGCCCAAACATTTCCTTGATATGCTGTTTTTATACATGTGGGGAAGGTTCCCCTCTCCCCCCCCCAAAGGAAGGTGCAGCCCATCAGCTTCAGTCTCAAGTGCTACCATCCAGCTTGAGCCGCACCTTATCATTCTGTCTGGGGCTGATTGCTATGAAAGTGAATTTGCAATCCTAGGGCCCAATTCTAGTCAACTTTCCAGTGCCAATGCAGCTGCAATCCAACCCCAAGGCAGGGAACCAAATGTTCCCTTACCTTGAGTGTCTCCCCTTCCCCCTGCAAAAAGCAGCACATGCCCCGTTGGCACAGCTGCGTCAGCACTGGAAAGTTGGATAGGACTGGGTCCCGGGGGTCAGGGGAGCCTGACGCCAGCCTCAGCAGTGCTCTTCATGCAGCGCAGAGCCTTCCAGAAGGTGATCGCGACCACCTCCTGTTTCTTGGTTGCAATACTGGAAGTGGTCATGATTTGGGGAGCAAAGCGGGTTGGGCAGGGAGCAGGTCTTCCTCACACTGTCCCTTTCAACAGGAGATGTGGGACATGCTGAGAGCTTCCTTGTACTTGAAGGAACCACATCAGGAGGGCGAGAGGGAAGGGAGTGGGGACGCAGATTGCCACCTTCCATGTGTTTTTTTCTTCTTCAGGAAGGGCATGCAGCGGAATTGCTCTTGCTGCAAGGCACAGTTTGCACTGCATCTCATAGGGGAGTTTAGAAGGCTCCCGACGTAAGGGGGGACATGTTTCCCTTTGCCCCAGGGTGAGCCCCAGCAGCTGCAGTGGGTCAACACAGACCTGCACTAGCGCAATCGCTGGCACATGTCTGTGTTGCTCTGTGTCCGTGGATTGGGCCCAGGAGTCCCCAGTCCCACCCAAACCCAGGCCCCTTCTGCCCACACTCACCACTGTCGCCACCTTCCTCTCACCTTGTAAGAGGTGGCATGAAAGCTACCTACAAATATCGGGGGAGCTGAACTAATAAGGTATAAAATGGGTCAGTCTTTCTAATTTTAAGAGCAAAAGGGATGGGTGAACATCCAGCTCCAGGAAACCTCCTAACTGCCAAGCTCACTTCCCATATCGTAATGAGATCTGCGAAGAGGCTGCAGGCAGACATGAAAGGGAGATCTTGGCACCTTGTTGCTCGTATACCTTTTCTCAGAGTCAGACCTGTTCCTGCTTTATGCTTGACTGGGACAGGCTCCAGTTTAGGAGATGAGTCTGCTGTCGGCATGTCCTTCCTCTGTGGAACGAGGAAGCTCTTACAAAACATCCCATAACTAGATGCCTTTTCCTGAGCTTTGGAGGGGGTTGGGGGGAGCAAATATGCTCTGAAATAGATCATAAATAAGTGATTAGTGTCTTGTTCCAAAGGAAGAGTGCAACGTGAATGATGGTGCTTAGCTTGTTTTATTGCTAAATCACATTCAGATGGTTCATGATTTCATCAGCAAAGAAGAATGGATTCTTTTGTGATGACATACCTATGGGCAAGGTATGAAGTGAGCTGGATATACTTTTTTTGAGTTTTCCTTTGCTTGTGCAACTCCAAATCATTTATGGCATGCCCGTTCCCTTTGCCCCAGGGTAAGCCCCAGCAGCTGCAGTGGGTCAACACAGACCTGCACTAGCTCAATCGCTGGCACATTATATTAAGAGGATGTATCAATATCTGTTAAGTATGGAAATGGAAGGTGAATCAGTAAAAGAAGTGATGATCATATGGGCAAAGAATATTGGACATAACATAATAATGAACAATTGGGATCAGCTATGGAAGAGAAATATGAGGATAATTAAGGCAGCAACAATGAAAGAAAACATATACAAAATTTTTTATAGATGGTACCTATCTCCAGATAGGCTTGCAAAAATGTATCCCGGTACAAGTAACAAATGTTGGAAATATAAAGAGGTGAAAGGATCTTTTTATCACATGTGGTGGCTTTGCCCTAAGGCAAAAGAATTTTGGGAAAAAATACATATAAATATTCAAGCTATTTTCAATTGTGTAATACCCTTCCAACCAGAATTGCTTCTATTGAACATTTTCCCTGAAGGATGTAACAATGATTTCAAACACACTCTGTTATACTGTACGTGATCATTGCAGCAAGATTGGTCTATGCCAGGTTATGGAAGAACTCAGAAATTCCTGGTGTAGAGATGTGGATTGAGATACTGTACGAGATTGTCGAAATGGATGTGTTGACGGAAAGACTGAGGGATGGCGAGATGGAGAGAGATTGTGGAACCCATTATATGAATGGTTAGATAAACGATTATGAAATATTGATTGAAGAGATGATAATTATAGAAACAAGATAGTATTGGCTGCAGTTCTGCGATTCCCTAGTGGTTTTCCCTTTGTATTACCCTGAATATATGTGTATGTGATTTTCCCTGTACCCATGCCTTAAATCAAATAAAAAAGGAAGGGCATGCAGCAGAATTGCTCTTGCTTCAAGGCACAGCTTGCACTGCATCCCATGGGGGAGTTTAGAAGGCGGGAGGGCTCCCCAGCGTAAGGGGGGACATGTTTCCCCTTGCTCCAGGGTAAGCCCCAGCAGCTGCAGTAGGTCAACACAGACCTGCACTAGCGCAATCGCTGGCACATGTCTGTGTTGCTCTGTGTCCGTGGATTGGGCCCAGGAAGGGGGATAAGATGCAGCATGCACTGGTGTCCCCAGTCCCACCCAATCCCAGGCCTGATCTGCCCACACCCACCACTGTCGCCACCTTCCTCTCACCTTGTAAGAGGTGGCATGAAAGCTACCTACAAATATCGGGGGAGCTGAACTAATAAGGTATAAAATGGGTCAGTTTTTTTAAAATTTTAAGAGCAAAAGGGATGGGTGAACATCCAGCTCCAGGAAACCTCCTAACTGCCAGGCTCACTTCCCATATCAGAATGAGATCTGGAAAGAGGCTGCAGGCAGACATGAAAGGGAGATCTTGGCACCTTGTTGCTCGTATACCTTTTCTCTGACCTGTTCCTGCTTTATGCTTGACTGGGACAGACTCCAGTTTAGGAGATGAGTCTGCTGTCGGCATGTCCTTCGTGCTTCATATCCCTTCGTGCTTCAGTTTAAGCATCCTGTTACTTTCACTAGTGAGAGAATGACAAAGACAAAAATTCATGGTGAGACTCCAGAACAGTGATTTTCAATCTTTTTCATCTCACAACACACTGACAAGGTGCTAAAATTGTCAAGGCACACCATCAGTTTTTTGACCATTGACAAGGCACACCATGCTGCTGGTAGGGGGCTCAAAACTCCCAATTGCCCTACTAATAAATGACCCTCCCCAAACTCCCACAGCACACCTGCAGACCAACTGTGGCACACCAGTGTGCCCATGGCACAGTGGTTGAAAATCGTTGCTCCAGAAGGTGCAAACATCTTTATTCCAGGGGAAAAAAATCAAGGGATTGGGCCACTTCAAACAGAGATCTCCAGACATTGGCAACCTCTGCTACGTGTCTTGCTGGTCATGATATTTGATGGTAACATCCTCATTCTCCAAACGTCATTGCTCAGACTTGTCAGAAATCATTTTGTAATTAAATTACTAGAGCCTAATGGTGGTGGGTTGATCTTCCGTAGGTGCACACATAGGCCACTAAATGTGTGTTTGCAGCCTTGTTGTACAGGCTGGTAACTTACACTGCTGGGCTGGCACTTCCTCTGGTAGAATACATGTTCTGCCAGCAGAATGCTTAGTTAGGATTGGGCTTTTAAAATCTGAAATCTCTCAATTTCTACCTAGCAACCTCTCCTACATTTTTTGCTGGCCATGACACTTGAGGGTCACATCCCTATTCTCTAAGCTTCATTGCTCAAGTCTGTCAGAAAATGTTCTGGACATGAGTCACTTCAGCCCAAGTGCCACATTTCTCTTCCACATGTCCAAACTCAGGGCAACCTGCAGACAAGGATGCTTGGCTCCCCCTTTCTAATAGCTCTTCATAAGTGGAACAGATACTCACGCAACTGCCCTGCAGAAAAGGCATATGTTTGTATATGTCTTCCCATCAGAGCCACATAGAGGATCAGGGTACCTGAGGCAGTATGGAAGTAGCTGGCCAGTACAATCAGCGTCCTGCGGAGAGACAAAGGGTCTATTTTCAGGTTTCCTCCTTATAACTTTGGATGAAACAATTCTCAGTCCCAGTGATGGAGATTCAGCTATTGCAGAGCTCGTTTAAGCCAGTGTCGCAGAGGTCACCAAAATGGGCCTTACACTAAAGGGGCCCCCGCACTAGGGCGCTCCAGGCCCTCTCCGTACTTGCTGGCTGCTCCTCTGCTTGGAATGCATTTTTTCCCCCTTTACACGCTCTGACTCAGTTGCGCCTGGTAATGAGCTTTGGTAGAGAGGCAGCCTGAGCCAAGACTTCACAAAGTAGCTGCCGACACCCCCCCCCCCCAAATTGTGGCAAGGAGGAAGAGAGAGGGCAGCAGTAAGACCCGGAAGCAGCAACACTAACGGAGTGGCGAGGCTGCACACGAGCCTCGGTTTGGAGTATGCCCAGTCCCCATAAGCTGCACAGGTCAGAGAAATCAACTGTGAGTCCGTCCGTCCCCCCAGGATACAGTATTCCTGGGGGTGGAAGGAAGAAAGGGAGATGTAAATTGCGGTCACTGTGAATGGGACATTAATGAGTGTTTAATGGACATGTATGTAAGGAATGACATGCAAGCATTTCAGAGGAGGGGTGACCACCGGAAGTGAGAGCAGACTTTCAGTTGCTGGAGGTCTCCTCTGGGTAAGGGCATATTTTTCACCTTACACCAGGGAAAGCCCCAGCTGCCACAATAGGTCAACCCAAACCTGCGCCAGAGATATGGACCCATTTTGGCGAATCAGTCCTGGGAATGGGGATAGGATAGAGTGTATGCAGGTACTCTGATGCCGCTCCCTCCTAGGCTATCCCAGATAGAAAAAGTCCTATCTCCCCCCTCCCTGCATTGGCTAATAACATGCCAGCAAAAGTCTCTTTTCTCTTCTAACCACCTGTCTGTTGCAGTTAGCTAGCAGTTTCCTGTTTTCTTTTTTAACTGCAAAAGGTTCTACAGAACGACTTCTTGTGGTCAAAGCTTGTGTCTGCAACACCACTTCCTTTTTCACACAGGCACAAAAGGGCATTCAAGGGGCATCTTCTAAAATATCTTGTTGACCCAAGCAGCTAAGTATAGGGCCTACTTTGGCCAAAGCACTTTGGCCAAAGCTGTGATCCTTATGCTCACAGCTAGGCCCAAATGGGGGCCTGAATGGGTTCAAACGCTCTAAATTCTGGGGGGTTTCCTCACAATATCGCTGGCACAAGTCTTCATTAACCCTTTTTGGCAGATCAGGCCTAGGATAGGATACGGTGCACGCCAGCACCATTGATCCCTCCCAGGCCCAATCTGCCCCTTCCCTGTAAAAACCACCATTCCCTGCCCCTGCCCCTGTGCCACAGTCTACTGCTCTGGCAGCACTGCTCGGGCCACCAGCACCAGTTGGAAGGTTTTGGTCTTCTCACAAGAGCTGCTTGAAGACACACTTTTGGAAAGTGCTTTACAGGCCTGGTGCATCTGATTGATAGGATTGGGCCATTAATGTAGGAATCATGGCAGTGGCATCACTAGGATTCGCGTCACCCACTGCGGGAGGCCTGCGCGTCACCCCATGTTGTGGACGGGGCAACACCCCAGGTGGGTGTGGTGATGTAACATTGCCCCGCCCCCACCGGTTTTTTTGGCTGTACCTTTTGTTAGAACACAGATATTTCAATGTGGATTGTTTCATTGCATTCTGCATGAAATTATGCGTTGATTGATATATAACATGATGGTCTTATTCCTCCAAATTCTGATTTTAGTGATTTTGAAAACTTGTAGAGTCTCTCTCTCTCTCTCTCTCTCTCTCTCTCTCTCTCTCTTTTTCACACACTCACACACACACACACACACACACACACACACATGGAAGTGATGTCATGGCCAGAAGTGACATCAACAAGCAATTAAAATAAATAATTATAAATAATTAAATTAAAATAAAATAATTAAATAAGGGGGAGCCAGTCCTGTTCCACCAAGTGAATCTACTCTGAAGTAAGTCCCATAGTGGTCAATGGGGCTTACTCTCAGGAAAGTGTGGGTAGGATTGCAGCCTGTGAGCCCACTCCTATACATGTCTACTCAGAAGCAAGTCCCATAGTGGTCAATGGAGCTTACTCTGTAGTCTGCCTGCAATAACAACCCCCAAAAAGAATCAGTGAGCTCTTCAGCCCTCCCAGTGCCCAGTTTAAAGTTCTCCTATTTCAGGCACATCAGAATAAAGACTTCACAAGTGCAATACAGAAAACTTTCCCCTTACCATTCAAGCCTCTTTTTTGTTCTTTTTTTTTTTGGGGGGGGGGGGAAGCTGCTCTCTGGAGCAACTCCATCTGATCAGGACGCTTCTGGTGTCCTCACATTCCCCTTTGCCTGGCCTGACCACCAGCCAAGGCACGTCTGCCTACTCGCGAGTAAACGCAACTGTGAGGCTGCTTTGCTTTCCATAGGGCTCCATAGTCTGGGAGGGAGGAACCCTTGTTTTTGGGGGTTGCACTCATTGGATGAGGACCATTCTGGTGTCATTGGATTCCTCTCAGCCTGCCCTTTCCTATGGACTATGGAGTAAACGCGCCATACAGCTCACTTTCACTTTCCATAGGGCTCCATTTTTTCCTTCCGGTTTTTGGGCCATAACTTTTGAAGAAAAGCAGCGATTTCAATTCCGTTTTTTGCACTGCACTCCGCTGGCCATTCCGCATCCAACGGTGTATGGCATGATGCTGTACCTCCTAATGCTGCAATTTTTAGAACATCACCCCGGCGCGTCACCCAGTGCGGCCTGCACCCCTCTAGCGACGCCAGTGAATAATGGTGAGGGCTGAGTGTTAAAGTCCCCCCTCCCTCCATTGTAGTTTTGGGCATGTACATCACATCCAGCATTGCTCTGTGAACCTTAGGTTCACCCAAACATTTTATTCCCAGCAACCACAACAGGGAAAGAAGGCGGCAGAGCTGGCAAAACTCACCTGTGAAGTAGGCCCTTGCCCTATTTCATCAACAGCATCTAGAAACAAAATGCAAAATGGGTGAATACTCCAAAGCACAACTGTATAGCAAATGACAGTACATGAATGACATCATTTTTGCTACATGAAAACCGAAAGCTGCATTGCTTCTTTATACTACAGAAGAGCACCTATGTTGAGGCTTGGCAATATGTGAACCAATTAAGTTTGGTGGATTGAAAGGAAGATGGTCCAATCAATAGAGGTGTGATTTTTCAGTGATAATGAAATAAAAACACATAATACCATTTTTTGCACTTCTCCTTTTTGCAAACAAATGAAAACCCTAAATCTGAGAAATAACAACCTTGGAAATCTGTGAAAAAAAGTAAAATAAATAATGGGCTAGACAGGTGTGGATGTGTGCACAGGTAATGACTGTGGCTGCATCTACTGACACTATACCACCTATATCACCTACTTAGCATGCTTATAAAGTGATTATAATTATAATTGATGAAAACGCACCCTTGGAATAAAAACACAACACTGCCTTCTGCATTGGAGTGTCTTTTAGAGCACCAGTAGATCATACTTTTTCTTCTTTGGACATTTTGCATAATGGGGTGTAACTGTCTGGCCTGTCAGACCAGAGGTTTCCAGGGCACCCCAGGCCAGAGAGCACAGCTTGCATGGATCCTAAACAGCCCACACCCACCTCCTTACACCAATGTCCACTTGCAAGCTGCTGAGTGCTTTGCCTTCCTCACTTCCTTCCTGCCTGTGCTTCTCCACCTTAACAGCTCAACTAATGGCAGAAGGAGGGTTGTGTGAAAGGGATCTTCAAAGATCTTACCCAAATCCTCACAGGGGCCTTTTGAGGTGGCAAACTTTCCCTTTGGTCAGTCAAAATACACACACTCCAGCCTTTATTTCAAAAGGTTTATGAAAGCTCAATCGTGTAGTAAGTCTGAGGAAATGCCCCACCCTGCAGTAGGGCTGTCAAAGGAGGGTTTCATAATGGAGTGAGTCCATGCGTGCAAAGAGAGAAGTAAAACCATAATTATTTCTGCTTACTACATGTTAGAACAATCCATGTCTGTTGCACAGGGCCAGTGTTCAGACTGCCAGAGAAAGTCATGAAACATCTTAGAACAGAGAGAACAGCACTGTAATGATGCAAGGGATGGTGTGAGGTGTTCAGAGTGACAGGCGTGGTAGAAGATCACACAGAGGGAATCAGGAATTTGACTGAGAATAAAAAGGAAAGGAAAGGTCTGTTGCAGCTGTTCCCAAAGTCCAACTTGGACTTTGTGATTGCAGTAAGTAGTTGCAGGGGCTACAGTGCTGCAGCTGGGAGCAAGGCAATTTTAGACTTACATGAGGGGGTCCTGCTGGCTCCTGGGATGGTCCTGGAGGCTCCCAGCACCCTCTGCGCAGCAGCCAATTGGAGCCCACTTTTGGTTTTCCACTTCCCTATTTCTGGGCCACTCCCTTTAAGGGAGAATGGCCCTCTTCTGGTTCCCTTGGTGTGTCATGACCCACCAGTTTGGGAAGCAGTGGTCTATTGTCATGATACTGTGTGGGGAGTTTTTTGTTCTTGGTGACTATCAAAATAAATACATTTCAGAAGGCTCAGCTTTCTCAAAAGGGAACAGGTAAAGCTGCCTTATGCCAAGAGACATCACTGGTCTATCTAGCTCACTATTAATTATCCTGTGAACTGGAGGGCTTGTGAACTGCCTAAGGAAGCCAAATACAGCTGCCCTCCTCCCACACCCTGTGCACCCCTTTCTCACGCCCTCTTCTGCACCTTTAATGAAACAGGGAATGTGCTGGGATGATTCTCAGAGTGCTCCAGATGTCCTGCTTTGTTTAAAGAGCCCATGCAGAAGACTGAGCAGGCAAGTGGGCTGAATCTCTGTGTCCTGATCTGCAGGATCTGGCCCCCTGCCTGTTCACCACAGTTGGTCCTCTCTTGGCATCTAGTCCAGCTTCCTGTGTCTCACAGTGGCCCATCAGATGCCTCGGGGAGCACGCAAGACAACAAGACACAATCCGCCTCCTGGTGCCCTCCCCTGCACCTGCAATTCTGAGGTAGCCTACTTCTAAAATCAGCAGCTTGCACCTACCTATCATGATCTGTAACCCATGATGGACTTTTCCTCTGGAAATGTGTCCAATTCCCTCTTAAAGGCATCTAGGCGAGATGCCATCACCACTTCCTGTGGCAAGGAGTTCCACAGACTAATTACACGCTGGGTTAAAAAATATATTCTTTTGTCTGTCCTAACTCTCCCAACACTCAATTTTAGTGGATGGCCCCTAGTTCTGGTGTTATGTGAGAGGGAAGATCACATGGATATCCACTCTATTCATTTCCTGCATAATTTTGTACGTTTCAATCACGTGTCCCCTCAGGTGCCTCTTTTGTATACTGAAGAGCCCCAAATGGCATAGCCTTTCCTCGTAAAGGAGGTGCCCTAGCCTAATAATCATTTTGGTTTCTGGCTTCTGCACCTTTCCCATTTCCAGCAACCCTCGGGAACAGATTCTGAGCAATCAGCAAAATTTTCCCCTCCCTCATTGTGCAGATGGAACTTCCTCTGTGGAAGGAAGAGGTTCTTACAAAACATCCCATAACTATATGCATTTCCTGAGCTTTGAAGGCATGGGGAGGAGCAAATATGCTCTTAAATAGATCATAAATAAGTGCATTGTTCCAAAAGAAGAATGCAACATGGATGATGGTGGTGATCTTGTTTTATTGATAAGTCACATTCAGATGGTTCATGATTTTCATCAGTGAAGAAGAATGGATACTTTTGTAGTGATATACCTATGAGCAAGGTATGAAGTGAGCTGGATATACTCTTTTGGGATGCTCCTTTGCCTTGTGCAACTCCAAATCATACATTGCGCTCCCCATAGTTCTTCAGTTTAAGTGTCCCGTTACTTTTGCTAGTGAGAGAATGACAAAGACAAGAACTTATGGTGAGACTCCAGAAGGTGCAAACATCTTTATTCTAGAAAAGGAAAAAAATCATGGGATTGGGGCACTTCAAAACAGAGATCTCCAAACATTGGCAATCCCTGCTACGTGTCTTGCTGGTCATGATATTTGATGGTAACATCCCCATTCTCCAAATGTCATCGCTCAAAGCTGTCAGAAAACGTTTTATAATTAAATTACTACAGCCTAATGGTGGTGGGCTGGCCCTCCGTAGGCGCATGCATGTGGCCATCAAACATGTGCTTGTAGACCTGTTGCACAGGCTGGTAGTTTATCACTAGTGCAGCGGGGCTGGCACTTTCTCTGGCAGAATACATGTTCTGCCAGCAGAATGCTTAGTTAGGATTGGACTTTTGAAATCTGAAATCTCTAGATTTCTACCTAGCAACCTCTCCTACATTTTTTGCTGGCCATGACACTTGAGGGTCACATCCCCATTTTCCAAGCTTCATTGCTCAAGATTGTCAGAAAATGTTCTGGACATGAGTCACTGCAGCCCAAGTGCCACATTTCTCTTCCACATGTCCAAACTCAGGGCAACCTGCAGACAAGGATGCTCGGCCAATGCCTTTTCAATAGCTCTTCATAACTGGAATTGATACTCACAGAAATGTATTACAGAATGGAGAGACAGCAAGGACACAGCAAGGGTAGCAGCTAAAGAGTCACTTTATTAATACAATCAGAAAGGCTGCAGCAGGGCATAAGCAATCTCCATGTGCGAGTTACTAATTTGGGGGAAATGGTGCTGGTCACCTATCCCCTTTGGGCTACACGGGCATCACATCCTGGATCTAAGTCTCCTCAAGGAGCTTATCAGCATCATCCCCTAGGGGTCGAGGCAGCTGCACAAGCAGATACCCCAGAGGCCATGCCAACTGTTGCCCTCTGTCCAATTCAGCCTGGGGGCTTGCCAGCCAACCTCAGTGACCTGGACAAGTATCATCTGAGGAGACCTGGCTTACTTCCCCCCCCCCAACCTTGCTGATCTCAGAATGTATGCCGGATTCCCTACTGACCTGGCTACCCTGCTCACATGTCACTGGCCACATGGGGGAGGGGGTTCGCCTAGCACTGCCCCACACAAAGCCAAAAGGGCTTTGCAAACCCTGCTGCAGGCCTGTAAGAAAAATGTCAATCCCAGCTGGGAAGAGGTGAACCCCTTTGCCCTCAGCAGGGCTGGTGAAATGTACACAATGCCCAGGTGTGCAATAAAGGCACCACTTATCACTCAGACAACCGTTCTCAGGTAGGAATTCACCTTCCTCCTCATCATGTCAATGCACTGGGGGTTGACAGCCCCCAACGCCCAGGTGTGGGAATAGATTCAGCACCCACTTTGCAAAGGACTGGCTCAGGCTGCCTCTTTACCACAGATGCTTCTGCACATGGGAAGGAGCCCAGGAGATGATGAGCCAAGCCAAGCTTCCCAGCTCTCTTCAGCTTCCAGCTCCAGTTACCAGGTGCAACTGAGTCAGAGCCTTAAACGGGAAATTTAAAAGGGAAATGGTGGCTGGGGAACAAAATGCACCCCAAGCGCAGGAGCAGCCAGCAAGAAGGAAGAGGGCCTGGGGCACGCTCGTGCAGGGCCCCCTGTAGTGCATGGCCCCATTTGGTGACATCTCGCCCTGCACTCGCTGAATCTCTGCATCAGTGGGACTGAGATAATTCATCCAAAGTTACAAGGAGAAGAAACTTGAAAATGTGCCCTTCCAAGAGAATGGAGACGGGCAAAAGAGAGGGCAGTGGCAGGACCCAGAAGCCAGCAGCACTCATGGAGAGGCAAGGCTGCATTTGGAGGAAGCCCAGTCTCCATAAGCTGCATGGGCCAGAGTCCCATGGGAGGAGTCCCTCTCCCCTTCAAGGTTACAGTACTCCTGGGGGTGAAAGGAGGAAAGGGAGATGTTAATTGTGGTGACTGTGAATGGGACGTTAATGACTACTGACCACATCCTTAATGGAGAGTTCCCTGAAAGGTGTGAATGTGTGAAATCAGAAGCTTGTAAGGAATGACATACAACCATTCGAGAGGACAGCCTGAAGTGAGTGCAAACTTTCAGCTGCTGGATGTTCTCTTCTGGACATCTGTCACCTTACACCAGGGAAAGCCCCAGCAGATCAGGCCTGGCAACAGAGATAGGACCTGCTGTATGCAGGAACCTCCAATCATGCCCCCTCCCAGGCTCAATCTGCCCCCCTCAGCCCCCATTGCTGCTCCTTTCCAGCCCGTTCCACCCCATCCCTGTGCAACAGTCTACTGCTCCTGTGATGGCATTGCTCTGACCTGTGATGCCAGTGGAAGGCTTCAGCCTTCAGCCTTCCCTCTGGTGATGCTAAAGGTGGCTGTTGCAAAGCACTTTACTGGCCTGGCACACCAGCAGAGCATGTGTTCTGCTGGTGCACCCAATCAATAGGCTGGGGACCTCAGTTAAGGATTCATGGGGAGGGCTGAGAGCTAAACCCCCCTCCTTCCATTGTGGTTTTGAGCTGGGGGAAAAAAGCTCCCCCTCCAAACACTGAGGAATCTCAACATGTAGTTTGGCCCAAAAGTCTTCATTTCTCAAAAAAATTGACTAGTCTTTCTGCATGCTACCTTCAAGGTTCGGGTGCTTGACCTGAGCTAGCTGTGTGATGTTCAGTACTGCAGCTCTTAGAGGTTTCCTCCACATTTTCTTATTCACATTGTGTGAAGCTCCATGCCAGATTATTGGCTCAGATTTTATGAGGCTCTTGTAAGTGCAGCTTGCTGTGTACTCAACAGCACACAGAAAGTGATCCTGGGGAGCTTGAGACTCTCCCACGCCATTTAATGTGCTAGCTCATTGGCAGCAATGAGGCTATATGACATGGACACCGAGAGACTAGCTGATGTCTCCAGGAAGTAAACTAAACTTAGAACAGAGATACAGGAATGTTCACCCTGGTTCTTAGACAGCATCAGCTCTATAGGGAAAGCAAGTTCGAAGGAAAACCTGCATCAGGAAAGTGCGTTGCTGTATCTCTTTAAGAACTGATACTGCAGCTGCCCAGACTCAAGAAAATGAGTAAAAAATGAACCAAATAGTCATTAAAAGGCACTTAGCTAGATAGTAAGACCAAACAAGAAGTCCTCTTCAACACATATTAGCAATTCCAACAGGAGATACACACTAAGTGCACCGGTCAGTCCGCCATCACACCGGAAGTCGGGGGCATTTGTCACCTTACACCAGGGAAAGCCCCAGCTGCTGCAATGGGTCAACCGAATCTGTGCCGGCGATATCGACCTGGGATAAATAAAATGGCACCCTGCCTAACTGGACAGGTACATAAAAGTGCAAGGGGGAGCAGGAGGTGTTGGCCAAACTCATTAGCTCTTGACATTCAATGTCCATGATTCTCTCCCTGACAGCTCCATATGCTGCTGTTTGACAAAACATACCCAGACACTCAGTATCGAGACCAATTGATTTTAACTTGGTGTGTAAAATGGTGATCCCACAAGGCAGGACCGAGTCTGATACCAATTGGAACATCAGACTGTCATTGACCACATTGAAAAGGATACCAAGCCCAAACTTTGCAAATCTTAGCCACGCCAATGTGTTCAACCTGATAAGAACTGTCTCAAGGCATAAAACGGAGTAAGGGACACATCTTGGCGTGCCTAAAATTTTCCTAAGGAAAATAGATTGAATACTCTCCTTAGCTAGATTTAGTGCTTTGAACCAGACCGGAACACCATATAAAACTTGAGTAACAGTCTTGGCTTTAAAAACCTCCAGGGCTGCTGGAACATATCTGTTGCCCTGGGTATGATAAAATTGTGCAATTGCTGACGATGAGAGCTTAGCCAAGTTAAGCACTGAGCTGCGATGGGAAGCCCATGAGTGCCTACAGTGAAATGTAATACCCAAGTATTTAAACTGGCAGGCTTGCTCAGTCTTATTACCCTTACAGATCCAGCTGTAAGACTTCCAACTCTTTGCAAAGATCATAACTTTGGACTTGGTATAATTAATCTCCAGCTTGTTGGTTGCTAGATATTCAGCACATTTATTAAGCAACCTCAAAAGGCCAACGCGGGTGCAAGATATTAGAGCCATGTCATCTGCATATAAAAGCTTACTAGGTTTTGTTGTTTCATTTTTAATGACTGTCTGTTAATTCCTGCCAGACCATCTCAATTTTTTGGACAATCTGGAGTTGGTTTTGTCGAGGGAAAACTCTGTACGCCTCCAGAGCCTCCCTGTTTAGCGTGTCCTCATCGATATCCAGCTGGAGCAGTAGGCCCATGAACTGGGAGCTTGTATCACTGCTGCGAGAGCCAGTATCTGAGGAGGTATTGTAGTTTGTGAAGAGACATTGGGTAAGTTGTATGCATCCTTAGGTGCTTTGCCTTGTTGCACTGGAAGCGAGGCTTTTAGCTTCAGTAGTAGACTGGCAAAGCTGTCAGTGGCTGCTTTTATATCAGAGACTGTTGACATAACATCCAAGTGTAGTGAGGACCAAGTATCAGCTGTGTTTCCAGCATGCTGATTACACTTATCACCTGACTGAGGGCTGGGCGACTGGCCAAAATTGGTCGGCCTTGGAACTGCAGAAGAAACTGGTAATGGAGACTTCAGATGGTTTCTCTGGAATAGTGGATTAATATGCATTTCTCCAAACACCCGTTTTTGGAAAATATTGAACCTTTCAAGAACATGCTTCCTCTCATGAAGTAAGTGAGGAATTCTGTGAGTCTTGAATTTCAGCAAAATGCAGGAACATCGTGGCATTTGGTGCCACTGAGGGAGCCAGATCATTTCAATTAAATCAATGTTATGTATATCAAGAGAAAGTAGCCTAGATAGAGAGTCAAGTGCTCGTGGCTTATTTGTCCATTTTCCCTGATTAAGGGGCGTGTGCCAGATCAGTAGCATCAGTTGATTTCTCAGCAAGTGTCCAAATGCTGTGCAGGATGGGCGGGGGGGGGGCCCTCTGGATGTCCTTATGAAGCAAGTCCAGCTTTGAAAAAATAGAATTGAACTGCCAGCATATGTATACAATTGTATTCCCCATTATTATGGAGTAATCTCCTAAAAAAGTTAAAAACGGATTACTAGTAGCACTCTCTTCCTGTGCTGAGAGTTTGTCATGTAGAGAGGGGAGATGTGGCGACTGTGAGTCATAAATATCTCCCAGCTGGGAGGAGGGGGGCCTCTGGTCTCCACCCTCTGACTCCGCGGCAGTGTCTTGGACCTCCAGGACAGCAAACTTATTAGAAGAGATAAAATTAGGCTCACTCACATATTGCATCCAGGATAGTTCAGGCATCTCTGTTTTGAGGTCTTGCTGGAGGAGTTACCATGTTCTGAATGGTTTCTCTGCCTCTTCTTTTTCCCCATGGCCTCTGCGTTTCAAGATTTCAAGATACTCTGGTTTGAATGTATATGTTCCTATTACTTAATTCCGTCTGGGTCTCCTCCATTTACTATTCCCAGGGATGACTGGTTTTCCCAGGGGTGATTGGTTGCATGCGAGGTCAACCTAAGACACTCAGGGCGCAATCCTAACCAACTTTCCAGCACCAAGGTAAGGGCATTGCAGCTCTTAGGTAAGGGAACAAACATTCCCTTACCTTGAGGAGGCCTCCATGACTGCCCCCCAACTGCAGGATGCAGCACATGCCCCACTGCACAGCTTTGCCAGTGCTGGCAAGTTGGTTAGGATTGCGCCCTCCAACTAGTGCGTAAGGCCATTTGCTACTTTTTTAAGCCTAATTCCTGAAGTCCATTCAGTTCAGCTTCAGAAGATGTTACATTTGGACATTAAGAAGAATGAAGCCACAGATTATAAATCACAAACCAAAACACTGCCAGTTGCAAAGGTTTTGGAGGAGTCCAGTGCAGACAAACCTTCTGAAGCAATGTAGACCCCCTTGTACAAGTTTGATGAACAGGCACATGGGCGAGGGAGGGGAGGAAGAGGATTGCAGTGACAGTCCCCACTCCGACCTATGGAATTCATGTATAAGTTACGAATAGAGCCTCTGGGCACACAGCTGCATGCACGCAGGGCTGTCTCTGTGTGAGCAGGACCCCTGCTTTTTCAGTGAACCAGTTCACCCTTGCCCTGCCCTGCTTTTCCTGAGGGTGCGAAAGTGGTTTAAGTTTTGCTTTTCTGATTCTAATACATCTGAAGTTTTGAGTTGGACTCATGTATCAAATATATTCTTCTGAATGCTGAAACCGCATTGCCCAGGTACCCCCCACCCACAAAACGTGTGTGACACAGATCTTGGAAGAAACCAGTTGGCAGTTATCATGCTGGGCAGCAGTTGGTGAAATGCAGTGGGTTCTGAGTGAGCTCCACTCCCCCTTTAGCGCAGGTGCCTATTGGAGGAGACCTGCTGAAGCCCTCCATTGGGCAAAACACTCCTTCCTTCTTTGCTCCATACTCTTCCCTACCTCTCACAACTTCCCTGAGCTGTCCTCCTCCTCCTGCCCCAATCTCTCCCACTAGCCAACCCAGGCCTCCCTCTAAGGGTTGGGCCTATCCGCACCCCTTTGCGGCCAGATGCAGCTGATTCTCCCCCTGCACCCCCCCAGCAAGTTCAATGCCCTGCATGTCCATGCACAGTGTCCAGTCCCAGTACGTAATATGGTGAGGGTACGTAGCACTGTCCTGGAGAGCTTTTACTGTTTAGATTATTTTCAAACATTTACAATTGTTTGCCTCCCTAACCGACCTTTTCCATCCAAAGAGAAAATCTCTATTCTGCAGGAGATTCCCACTCTTGCAGCTTGTGTGCAAAAAAGACATGGGTAGACAAACGCATAGCTCAGTTTCATCTGGGACTGACAGTGAAAGATGGACACTATGAAAGCCGTGCAGCCATCATGCCCACTGGGGCCACCAATGCAAATGGCTGGCGGCCTCACACATTTGATAGCAGGTCACAAAAGCCCCTCCAGGTCAGCGGCAGAGGCAGTTCAGGGGAGGATCAGAGGTGGTTTGGGGAGGAAAGCGGGTTGGGCAGGGAGCAGGAGGGGGAGGTCTTCCTCACACTGTCCCTTTCAACAGGAAATGTGGGACATGCTGGGAACTTCCTTGTACTTGAAGGAACCACATCAGGAGGGCATAAGGGAAGGGAGGGGGGACGCAGATTGCCACCTTCCATGTGTTTTTTTCTTCTTCAGGAAGGGCATGCGGCAGAATTGCTCTTGCTGCAAGGCACAGCTTGCACTGCATCCCATGGGGGAGTTTAGAAGGCGGGAGGGCTCCCCGACGTAAGGGGGGACATGTTTCCCTTTGCCCCAGGGTAAGCCCCAGCAGCTGCAGTGGGTCAACACAGACCTGCACTAGCGCAATCGCTGGCACATGTCTGTGTTGCTCTGTGTCCGTGGATTGGGCCCAGGAAGGGGGATAAGATGCAGCATGCACTGGTGTCCCCAGTCCCACCCAAACCCAGGCCCCTTCTGCCCACACTCACCACTGTCGCCACCTTCCTCTCACCTTGTAAGAGGTGGCATGAAAGCTACCTACAAATATCAGGGGAGCTGAACTAATAAGGTATAAAATGGGTCAGTCTTTCTAATTTTAAGAGTAAAAGGGATGGGTGAACATCCAGCTCCAGGAAACCTCCTAACTGCCAAGCTCACTTCCCATATCGGAATGACATCTGGAAAGAAGCTGCAGGCAGACATGAAAGGGAGATCTTGGCAGCTTGTTGCTCGTATACCTTTTCTCAGACCTGTTCCTGCTTTATGCTTGACTGGGACAGGCTCCAGATTAGGAGATGAGTCTGCTGTCGGCATGTCCTTCCTCCGTGGAAGGAGGAAGCTCTTACAAAACATCCCATAACTAGATGCCTTTTCCTGAGCTTTGGAGGGGGTTGGGGGGAGCAAGTATGCTCTTGAATAGATCATAAATAAGTGCTAAGTGTCTTGTTCCAAAAGAAGAGTGCAACATGGATGATGGTGCTTAGCTTGTTTTATTGCTAAATCACATTCAGATGGTTCATGATTTCATCAGCAAAGAAGAATGGATTCTTTTGTGATGACATACCTATGGGCAAGGTATGAAGTGAGCTGGATATACTTTTTCAGAGTGCTCCTTTGCCTTATCCTTTGCCTTATCCTTGTCCTCTGCATCTCCAAGGGAACTTCAGTGTAAGCGTCCCTTGACTTTCACTAGTGAAAGAATGACAAAGACAAGAATTCATGGTGAGACTCCAGAAGGTGCAAACATCTTTCTTCCAGGAAAAAAAAATCATGGGATTGGGCCACTTCAAACAGAGATCTCCACACATTGGCAATCTCTGCTACCCGTCTTGCTGGTCATGATATTTGATGGTAACATCCCCATTTTCCAAACATCATTGCTCAGACTTGTCAGAAATCATTTTGTAATTAGATTACTAGAGCCTAACGGTGGTGGGCTGATCTTCCGTAGGCGCATGCATACGGCCACCAAAGTGTGCTTGCAGCCTCTTGTACGGACTGGAAACTTACACTGCTGGGCTGGCACTGCCTCTGGTAGAATACATGTTCTGCCAGCAGAATACTTGGTTAGGATTGGACTTTTAAAATCTGAAATCTCTAGATTTCTGTCTAGCAACCTCTCCTACATTTTGTGCTGGCCATGACACTTGATGGTCCCTGTTCTCCTGGTTGATGGTCCCTTGAGCTTCATTGCTCAAATCTGTTTGAAAATGTTCTGGACATGAGTCACTGCAGCCCAAGTGCCACATTTCTCTTCCACATGTCCAAACTCAGGGCAACCTGCAGACAAGGATGCTCGGCTCCCCCTTTCTAATAGGTCTTCATAAGTGGAACAGATACTCACACAACGGCCTTGCAGAAAAAGCACTTGTTAAAATATGACTTGCCATCAGAGCCACATAGAGGACCATATTTCAAGGTGCAGAATTCAATTGGATTGCCAACACAATAAGCATCCTGCAGAGAAACCAAGGGTACAGTTTCAGGTTTTCTCCTTATAACTTTGGATGAAACAATTCTCAGTCCCAGTGATGGAGATTCAACAAGTGCAGGGCTCATTTAAGCCAGTGTCGCAGAGGTCACCAAAATGGGCCCGGCACCAGGGAGCTCCAGGCCCTCTCCGTTCTTGCCAGCTGCTCCTCCGTTTGGAGTGCATTTTTTCCCCCTTTACAGGCTCTGACTCAGTTGCGCCTGGTAATTGGAGCTGGGAAGTGCGGGGTCGTGGTTTTGCTCCTTTTCATGAGCTTTGGTAGAGAGGCAGCCTGAGCCAAGACTTGACAAAGTAGCTGCCGACACCCCCCCACAAACTGTGGAAAGGAGGAAGAGAGAGGGCAGCAGTAAGACCCGGAAGCAGCAACACTAACGGAGTGGCAAGGCTGCACACGAGCCTCGGTTTGGAGTACGCCCAGTCCCCATAAGCTGAACAGGCCAGAGGAATCAACTGTGAGTCCGTCCGTCCCCCCAGGATACAGTATTCCTGGGGGTGGAAGGAGGAAAGGGAGTTGTTAATTGCGGTCACTGTGAATGGGACATTAATGAGTGTTGAATGCATCCTTAATGGACATGTATGTAAGGAATGACATGCAAGCATTTCAGAGGAGGGGTGACCACCGGAAGTGAGAGCAGACTTTCAGTTGCTGGAGGTCTCCTCTGGGTAAGGGCATATTTTTCACCTTACACCAGGGAAAGCCCCAGCTGCCACAATAGGTCAACCCAAAGCTGCGCCAGAGATATTGACCCATTTTGGCGAATCAGTCCTGGGAATGGGGATAGGATACAGTGTATGCAGGTACTCTGATCCCGCTCCCTGCCAGGCTCAATCTGCCCACCCTCAGCCCCACTGCTACTCCCTCTCAGCCCCCCATTCTTCCTTGCTTCTGCGCCACATTCCATTGCTCCAGCGGGCATTGCTCTGGCCGGTGCCACCAGTAGGAAAGCTTCGGCCTTCCCACTAGTGCTGCTATAAGATGCACTGTTGCAAAGCACTTTACAGGCCTGGGGCACCAGTGGAGCGTGTGCTCTGCCGGCATGCCCGATTGATAGGATTGGGACCTCAGTGTAGGAATCATGAGGAGGGCTAAGAACTAAACCCCCCTCCCTCCATTGTGGTTTTGGGTTGGTGCTGTGCTGTTTGTTTTACAGTGGAGGAAAAAACCCCGGGGCCACACACACGCATGAATCTCAACAGGTAGTTAGGCTCCCAAAGGTCTTCATTTATCAAAGACTTGCAGTAACCTTTCTGCATGCTACCTTCTTGGTACGGGTGCCTCACCAGAGCTGGCTGTGGGATGCTTTGAGGTTTCCTCCAGGTTTTCTTGTTCGTTTTGGGTGAAGCTCAGTGCCATAATTTTGGCTCAGATTTTATGAAGCTTTTGAAATGGCAGCTTGCTGAGGACTCCAACAGCAGGCAGAAAGTGCTGTGGGGGAGCTTGAGACTGGCCTTCACGCAGACAGGTCCCAAAACAGCACCTGTGCACCACATGGCCCTGTCTTGCTGCTCCCAGGGAACACTCCCTGAGCTGAGGAACCTCAGCAGACTACTGCCTCCAAAGCCAGTTCTTGAGCACTGGTGGCGCTGGAGTTTTGCTCTTTCTCCAGCGAAATGGACAGAGCGAATTACACGCAACGAACTCACAACTTGGCAACTGCAAATTGTGCACGCACGTCACATTCACCATTGCTCTGTGAACTTTAGGCTCAGCCAAACATTTCATTCCTAGAAATGGCAACGGGGAAGAAGAAGGCCACAGAGCTGGCAGCACTCACCTTTGGCACTGGACCTGTTTCAGCGACAGCACCTAGAACCAAAACGGCAAATGGGTAAAAGCTCCAAAGCAAAAGTGTATGTCAAATGACAGTGTCCTTAACAACATCTTTTTCAGTGCAGGAAAATGGAATGCAGCCTTGCTTCTTTATATCTCCGAAGAACCCCTACGTTCAGAGGTGTCGCTGGAGGCAGCCGCCCCCAGGGCAATGAGTTCACGATGTCACTTCTGGGTTCCGCTTCCAAGGATGAGGCGGTGTCCTTCCCCCACGCCATTCTCTGACTGCCAGAGGCCGGGCTGGAAGAATGGGGTCTCCTGGAATTCTTTCCCTGAATGCCCCCCACCCTCAGATGAACCAACTGCACTTTCACTCCCCTGAACTCACCAGTAGAGGACACTCATTACATTCGACTGGCACTTTACATTAGTTCTGTGCCAAGTCTTCTGGGTGAAAGTGTATTCTGGGTGAAAGTGTATAGTTTGTGTTCCTTCTTCATACAGCACAGCTACAATCTTTCCTTGAAAGCTATTTCTCTCAGTATCTTCTTTGAAGGAAGGGGATTCTCTGCATGACTCTGAAGATCATTCATTCCAGTAGAACTGAGTGCTTATTCTCTCTCTTTCTTTGAGCGTTACATAGTAAAAGGCTTAAAAAGAGAGACATAGAGAGAAATCCCCTTGCCAGCTCTTTTGGTAGCAACATCAGCATTGCAATAGGTCTGAAGCCCTCCCTCTGTGGCCCCTGAAGACCCAGTTCCTGCCTGCAAACTCCTACACCCCGCTCAGCTACCCCATTCCACTTCCCTGGCTTAGTGGTTAGTGACTTTGGCTGCAATCCTAAGCACACTTTTCTGAGAGTAAGTCCCATTGAACAAAATATGACTCACGTCTGAGTAGTCCTGGTTCGGATTGTGCCCTTAGAGCCTCACTTCTCAGCAGCAGCATCAACAGCAGTGGCAGAGAAGCCTCCCTCCTTCCCTCATATCTGCTGGAACACTGCCAGGCAGCAACACAGGTTCAAGGGACCCTGAGAAATCCATAGTTCTTTGATGGATGTTCCAGGGCTCTTGGCACTTGACTCAAGGTGGCAGGAAGGCTTCGGGACAGGCATCCCTGCCACCTCCAACCAGTGAAGTGGGAACACGGAAGGTAGATAGGGCAGAAGTTCTTCTCCAGTCCATGTGGCTGTAGTTTTGGGGAGAGCCCCTGACATTTCCCACGTTGCATGGCATGGAGGGAAAGGGGTGAGTACATGAGTTCAGCAGACCCACCTGCCAGATAGGAGGGCTGAGGACTTGGACAACTGACCAGGTTCACAGGATTGGGAATTATAAGACTCATCCACCGTTTTTAGAAGCAGGTTATGTCATTAGGCAGAGTGACAGAAAGAAGATTTTTCATTGTCCTAAAGTGCCTCAACATTGAACAAGAGACAAGGGACACCAGGAAGCAGCCTCCAGAGAAGGCAGTGCACTGGGGCCATCTAGGGAAAGCCCTGCTGACACCCCATACGAAAGAGAAGTGCTGGAAAGGTGCAGCTTTACCTGGTTAGCAATAGGCAAAAGTTAACAGTTTCTTGATTTTGTCCTATGAGGTGTTAAAATATTTTCCTGTTTGATGATGTCACTTCTGGCCATGACATTATTTCTAGGTCAATGACATCACCTCCAGTGGGTCCTGACTGATTGTCATTCTAAAACGTGGGTCTCGGTGCTAAAACTAGTTCTCAAACTACTGCCTATAGAATTAATGAATACCTCTGAACTGGATGTTGCTCTGCAGAACTAGTCAACGTGTTTGTTTTTTCTGGAAGTCCCCTTTAGACTTCCAGTTTTCCAGCCTCTTGACAATATGATCGAGTATACAGGTGGACTTGGTTGTCTGCAGGGATTCTGTTCTAGGAACCTCTGTGGATACTGAAACCTGCAAATGATGAAGTCCACTGGTCTTGGGGACTCTAATCCTCCAGAGGCTACCACAGCACTGGTAGCCTCCAGAGGGTCCATGTTGCACCAAATTAGGACCTGTGGATGACCAAATCCACAGTCCCAAATATGCAGGTAATGCAGGTGGTCTGTACATTTGTACCCAGAGTACCCTTTGTACCCTTTGCCATAAAGTTTAGGATCACAGGACACTTACCAAAAGAACAGAGGATCAGGAGAGCAGGAACACCAAGGAGAATCATCATGTTCATCTTGCTTTATCTCAAAACTGCAACTGTCAAGGAGAACAAGGTAGCAGCTGAATGCCTTACAGATGTGTACTTCTTCAGGTATACATACACATATGGTTCCAATTTATCCTCTTCAAGATGTTTGAGTCAGCCAATGCGGTGAAGAGGTGGAGAAATTATATCTTTTTTTGAAAAGAGGCAGCGTCCCAAGAAGAGCCCCGCTGGATCAGGCCAAAGGCCCATCTGGTCCAGCTTCCTGAATCTCACAGCGGGCTGCCAGATGCCTCAGGGAGCACACAAGACAGTAAGACACTCTACCTGTGTCCTGCGTCTGTACCTGGAGTTCTTTTAATTAGTGAGTTACTCTTTTCTAATTTCTGGGGACAGAATGGCAATCACGTTCAGTATTATTGGTGTTCTCAGTCCCTCTGTCAAAGGACCAGGTTGCTGAAATCTGTGCTTAGCATAGAGAACTACTCGTATGTGAATTCCAATATCTCAGCAGGAATCCAGAGGTGGATTATTTTCCAGTCATAACATGTGGTTGAAAGGCAGAGCATATATTAAATTTTTCCTCCCTTTTCTGCTGAGCTTTATCATAGGGCTGTAAGAAAATTAAACTCTTTACAAAAAGCTGATAATTTGTTTCTATAGTTGCTCTTGAAACAGAGCTGCAGAAAACGGAAGCTCAGTTTCCAATACTGTCAATTATACATTGGGGTCCTAAAGGTTTGCGCCTGAGGCATTTGCCCCATTGTCCATCATGAGAGGTCTGCCACTGCTTCTTCCTTGTCAAGACCTTCCTTATTACTCACAGTGACAGTCTCTCCTAGTGCAGCAGAGCAGAGCCGGAGCATCTGACTCATCCTGGGGAATTTTGTCAACACCCTTGGCCTAAAGATCAAGAGGGCTTAGAATCACACTCAGAAGCAGGATGTTTTCCAGGAAAATTTACACACGTATTTATTTCTGTTCAAAACACAATGATTAGTAGTTAATGAGGGGGGATTTCTGGGGAACAGTGCCTTACTAGACTGTGAGGAGGAGACTTTGCTCTTTTTCTCCCACAAGTTCACAGGAATATTGTCATGATGGGCTCAAGTTGCTTAATTGGGTTTCTGGACTTATCAGGATTATATTCCGTGTTGCTTTCCCATAGGAATGGATAGAGGAACATATATTTTCTCTCTCGCACAGCATCAGAACCAGGGACACCCACTACAACTGAATGTTGGGAGAGTTAGAGTAGGTGGAAAAAAATATTTCTTTTTCCAGTGTGTAATTAATCTGTGGAACTCCTTGCCAGAGGATGTGATGATGGCACTTGAAGGCCTAGCTAACTTTAAAAGGGAATTGGACATATTTACGGAAGAAAAGTCCATCACAGGTTACAAGTCATGATGGGTCTACGCAACCTCCTGGTTCTAGAAGTAGGCTACCTCAGAATGGCAGATGCAAGGAAGTGGCATCTGGATACAGGTATCTTATTGTCTTGTTGGGCTCCCTGAGGCATCTGATGGGCCATTTAGCCTAGGCAAGAAGCTGGGCTAAATGGGCCTTTGGCCTGATCCAGCAGGTTTCTTCTTATGCTCTTATGAATGACAATTTCTGAGATAGGGAGGACAGTCATTACCGAACAGAACCCCTATTTTCCCCACCAGCTGGGTACACTTGCCTTGGCTGTGCTCTAATATTAGTTTGTTTGGCATTTTATTTATATGTTGCTTCTCTCCTGTCCCAGTCTCATTCAGGGTGCAATCCTGACAGTACCCTGGGCTGGCACAAGTCCCTTGCACCAGTCAAGGAGATGACGCACACAGCATCGTGGTTCCTGTTAATCTTAACTTCTTCAGTTAAAAGGAACTCAGACAACAGGACTGGAAAAGAGTCTTTGGGTACAATCTAATGCACTCGTACCTGGAAACAAGTCCCACTGAACTGAGTTATACATATGTTTCAATAGACATGTATAGGCTTGTGCTGTTTACTGCAGTCCTTGTAGTATTACCACCAACTGCAGCAGACTGTTCATGTACATAAGGTGTCACTAGTGGGGTGTCTGGAGGGTGGAGTGCACAAGGTGTCACCCTCGGGTGGGGGGAGACACAAAAATAGCTGAGTAAATAAAATTTTACCTGATCCCGAATCAGTTCTTTATGACCTGTAGTTTCATCCTACCAAGTCTGGATGGAGAACAATATTTATTTGCAGAAAACATTTTTATTTTGCTTCTCTCACTCAAACAGTCACTGACTCTCTCTCTCTCTCTCTCTCTCTCTCTCTCTCTCTCTCTCTCTCTCTCTCTCTCACACACACACACACACACACACACACACACACACACACACATGGATGGGGAGAAAGGGAGAGAAATCCAACGTCACAATCCTGTTCTCCATTGTATTCAGACCAGGTGTTCATGGATGCCAGCACCATCACTGGTTGTGCAGACTTTGGAGAAGACACACATGCAAACTGTGATGTCAGCATCACTGGACTGGCACCCAAAGCAGTCACTCTGCATTAACATGGAAAAATTTTGAACACAGTTGCATACAGAGTGGGGGGAGGCCTCATCAGTTCTGCGTGGGAAGGGGTGTCGCTCGGTGATGCCAGTGATGGCTCTGGCATGCATGAATGTCTGCCCCAAAGAGCAAAGTCTCCCCTTCACTGCTTAGTAAGGGAGTGTTTCATTTCCCAGAAATTCCCCCCCTCATTGATTATTCATAGAGTTTAGGACTGAGATAGGTACACTGCACTGATGGGTCTCAGTGTTCTTGGAGAAGATCCTGATCAGCGTGTGATTTGGCTTCCCTCTTGCTCTTTTTCCAAGGGCTTTGCCAAAAGTCACCAGGATGAAGAAGATGTTCCTGATAGCTCAGCTCTGCTGCAGAACAGGGGTGTGTCACTGGGTGTAACAAGGAAGGTCTTGACAAGGAAGAAGTTTTTTCTCTGGGTTGGGGTGAGCTTTGACTGAGAAATCACCCTACTTCTACTCAGGTTTTTTTTTTAAATATTATTGGGCATTGTGTGACAAAATACAGTAGAAGGGTTTGAATTTTGAGTCTGGTTGATTCTGAAGGTGCGAGAATGGTCAGTCTGAAGTGCAGGTCACCTCAGGGCCATACTACACGTGTGCCTGTGTGCATCATGAGCAATGAAGGGGAAGGAATAAGTTAAATTAATGGCATGCAGTCTCTCCCCATGAAACACAGTAAAACCACAGCTTAGGACTAGGAATGGCTTCAGAATATTTCTCTCTGATGCAGTTTTGCTCATGATTGCGGCCTCCGCACCCCGTGCTCTTTTTGAAGCCTGCTGCCCTCCAATTTAAGAGTGTTGCATACTGCATTTGTACGGGCCAATTCTGTGGGCTGCCCTATGACAGTGGAACAGAGTTCCGGAGTGGTACATGCTTTTACAGCGGTGCGCTGTGCAGGCTGCTGATGGTCATTTTGGAGCCACCACTGCAAATGGCACATGCCTCTGGCTGAGTGGTGGTGGCTGTTCAGGATCACCCTGTAATTTGGTGAGGTGGGCAGGGAGAGGCAGGGATGGGGGAGTTTCTGGGCAAGAAAGGATGAGGGCTGGAGGCGGTTTGGGGAATGAACAGTGTGGATCCCAGTGGCAGCAGCATGTGCCAGGACCCTATCCCTTTCCATTCACCAGTTCTGTCTCTCTTACTCTCCCTGCACTTATGCCAACTCTAGAGCTGGTGAAGGTCTCAGGAGACTCATTACCCCTCCCTCGCCTTGAGGAGGCCGCTGGTACTTCCCCCATCACAGGATGCAGTCCATTCCCCATTGGCACGGCTGCATCTTGCTGGTGGCAGAGAATAGGATTAGGCTGTCTGAGACATCCGCCATGCCCAAATTCTGCCACTCCCTCCCTCTTGGTTGCTTTGCTTGCATTCTTGGTGAAGAGGAGTTCTGCAGTTTAGGGTTGAGATCATGAACATCCTGCAGCGTAAGACTGTATCGGCCTGCCCCAGTCAGTCAGCAGATTCCACGTCAGGAATCTGCCCAGCAGTCTCCCTACCTGATCACTGATTTTGGGCATGGTGATGGAGTGCTCTTGATTTCGGCTTTTTGGGGACTTCGGTGTCCATGTTGGGGCCTCCAACATAGAAGCAGTGCAGGATTTTGTGGTCACCATGGCAACCATGGATGTCTTAGTTGATTTCCGCCCCAACCTGTGTTGCAGGGCACTTATTGGACCTGGTATTTACTGCTAGGCAAGCAGTTTGGTGATCTGGATGAGATTATGATCAATCTTTTCCCATGGACAGATAACTTCCTGGTAGTTTTACACCAACTGCACCCACCCCCCACTTCTGAGATGGGGGGCTGAATTTTAGGATCCACCCCAAAGGCTAATGCATACAGAAGGATTCCTGAATACCCCTGCTAACTGGGAAAGAGGCACTTTCTCAAGTGGGTGCTCCTCTTTTAATTAGCAGGGGGAGAGTAACTGGCCCTCCTCACCCCAGCAGTGTCTTTTCTAGTGGCTGCCTGCTGGTGTTCTGCATCTTTTAGATTGGGAGCCCTTTTGGGACAGGGAGCCATTAGTTGTTGGTTTGATTTTCTCTGTACTACTACTACTACTACTACTAATAATAATAATAATAATAATAATCTGGGAGATTTTCCAGCTGCCAGGGCTGGTGACTGATCCACACGGGTCAGCTGGATCTCTGGTATCTGGATCCCTCTCATTCTGGCTTCAGAAGGAATATGAGTCCCAACAGGAAGACTCTGAGTCACTCAGAGCGTTTACGCGGCTCTCAAAGACCAGAGTCACGATTCCTTCTTGTCAAAGCCAGTCACAGCTCTGTGGGGAAAAACGGGGCTGCTTCTGAACTGTGAGTGTGTTTTGAAGCTTTCTTAAACACTCCCCTGCTGTCCCTGCCCATCCTATCAGTAAGGCAGCAGTGCAGAATGCGCTGATCAGTCCCTCTGTACGACCCCACTCAGCTGAGACGAAACCAACCCGCTTCACATCCAGGGCACGGGTGGACCTACATCCCAACTCAGCAAGGTGGGAGGGGATGTGGGGCAGCGCAAGCAAGCAAATGAAGGGACAGAAGCAGCCGTGGCTAGGCAAGAAGCATCACTGACCGTAGCAGCTGCGAGGCTAGCTTACAAGCCGCCCACTCCTGCTTTACAACTCTACTCTGAACTCGGAGCGTCTCATCGTTGATGACTGTGTCCATCAGTGAGGCTTCCTTCCTCTCAGGTGACTGTGGAGGGCATGAGTGAACTGCAGGATCCATTCATTGATTGCAGCCTCGCCTACAGCACAGAGGCTGAACTGGGCACAGGACAGAGGCGCGCACACAGGCCGTCTCGGAGCAGGCAGGCAGCAGGCATGTGGGCTGACCTCCTCAGAGTCATGCTGGGTAGGGGGTTGTCCAAGTGCGCGTGCGTGTCAAGAGTAGCCACAGCAACAAAAGGGAACAGAGACCCAGTCTTCCCCCCCCACTCCCTTCAGGAATCAGCTCCCCATGGCGCCGCCTGCCCCTCCCTGCTTACCAAACCCATTTGTCCCCATGGAAAAGCCTGTCATGAGGCTCTTCCTCTCCCCCTCCCTCTCCCAGAGGCACAACATCAGGACGCATCCTCTGTCCCACGGATGGTCCAGGGGTCAAGAAGCATCTGACTGTCACATTTTCTGGACACATGCAGGACCCACTCAGCTAGTTCTTACTTTTGCAAGTTGTTGCTTCTGCAACCTGAAGCCCTTGAAGTTTTAAGCCCAAACAAACAAACAAAAATTAACTGTTTCCCTCCCCCACCACCCCGAGTCCCTGACTGTGAACATAATGTACCCTGGTGCTGGTTGCTGCTGCTCACACAACGCCTGGCTTCCGGATCTCTGCAAGAGGTCTTTTGGGCGACACGGAGGCAGCACAACGCCAAGCAGCCCCCCCAACACTTCTGGGCAACTTGAGCTGTCCAAATCCATGGAGACGTCCAAGTCAGCAGCCCCAGACTCAAGAGTGTGGCTGAGTGTTTGACACGCGTGACTTGAGTCTGCACGAGTCAGCAAAAAATGCGTGTTTTCGTGATTTGAACTCAAGTCACTTGACTCGAGTTCCCATCCCTGTTGATCGCTGTGTCCTGAGTCGCTTGGCCAGGTCAGGTTTCAGAGGTTTGCAGTGGTTCTGGTTCCTCCTAACCAACGGATCCTGAAAGGTGTCATTGGAGGACACCTATTTGGCACCCTGGCCTTTGGCATCCCTGGACTGAAAGGGTTTTAGAGAATTCCTTTGATCCCAAGCCCTCTGGAGCTGAAATACCACCACATCATCTGGTTGCCCCTTATGAGAGTGCCATATGTAGGGTCCTGCCCTTCAGTTTTCCAGTGGCACTAGGGCCAGCCCAGTAGTGGCACATATGAGGCAGTTCACAATGAGCAGTGGATGGTGGGGGAATGGAAGGTTTGAGGTGCCTTTCACCCTGGTCTCTCCCTAGCGTCTGAACATAAGAATAGCCCCACTGGATCAGGCCATAGACCCATCTAGTCCAGCTTCCTGTATCTCACAGTGGCCCACCGAATGCCTCTGGGGGCACAAAAGACAACAAGAGACCTGCATCCTGGTGCCATCCCTAGCACTGGCATTCTGAGGTATCCCACTTCTAAAATCAGGAGGTTGTGCATACACATCATGGCTTGTAACCTGTGATGGACTTTTCCTCCAGAAATGTGTCCAATCCCCTTTTAAAGGCATCTAGGCCAGATGCCATCACCACATCCTGTGTCAAGGAGTTCCACAGACTAACGGCATGCTGGGTAAAGAAACTATCCCTCCACATTCTTAGGCATGTGTATGTCTAGGACCATCTTGAGAAAGTTCTGTATTATCTAGTGGGTCACGGATACACCTTGGGACGATTTCTGCAATTGTGGCAATTGTGGCAATAATGTTTTAAACTTAGACTTGTCTGTAATCATGTGAATGCACAAATAAGACTGCTCACTGCATTGGGAATGAACATGCCTGGCCCATGCATGAACTGAATGGGGCATGGCAAACGGACCCGGGGTGTCTTGCACTCGGAGACTGCCACTGCCTTCCTCCAGCCTGCTGCAGAGCTGCTCCAATCCACTTCCCATATCCCTAATTTGCTCCAGGAATCTTTCTAGCTGCCAGGCCCACTTCTCATATCAGAATGACGTCTGGGAAGAGGCTGCAGGCAGACAAGCCATGGAAGGGAGAGCTTTGCACCTTGTCGCCCAGGTACTTTTTCTCCTCTCCCAGTCAGATCTCTTTCTGCTTTGTACTTGACTGGGACAGACTCCTGTTCAGGAGATACTGCTGCTGTGTTTCCTTTGGCCTTGAAAGTCACCATGGCCGTATGTGGGGCTTCATTTTGTGATTATGTTGCAATGTCATGATGACATTCTTCAAAATCATCCAAGCTGGATGATATGCAAGATGGCATAGTGTGATTCTCCCTGGCATGTACCGCTAGAGCAGGGTTGTCCAAACTGTCTGGCAGGAGGGCCACATTATCTCTCTGACACTGTGTGGGTGGGCCAGGAAAGAAAGAATTACTTAAATTGACATAAAGGAATATATTAGAGATGGAACGTATATGAATGAATGAAGGTCTCGCAATAGCTCACAGCCTATAAAAGCCCTTGCAAGAAGCAAGGCTGGCCTTTCCTTCTCCGCCGCTGCTGCATCACAGACGTGAAACAGCAAGCAGTGGAGGGAGCCCTCGGCCTCACGTGAGAGATCAAACGGTCACTCTCACGTTCAGAGCAGTTGTGTCAGGCCAGCGCAGGCTCCAGCAAGTCTTTGGAGGGCCACAGGCTCATTGGAGACTGGGGGCCCCTGCAGGCTGGAGTGGGAATCCCCGAGGGCTGCAAATGACCCCTGGCCGGGGTTTGGACACCCCTGCACA
Source organism: Tiliqua scincoides (assembly GCF_035046505.1). Lineage (NCBI taxonomy): Eukaryota > Metazoa > Chordata > Lepidosauria > Squamata > Scincidae > Tiliqua > Tiliqua scincoides. The sequence goes on from NC_089822.1 coordinate 199,414,191, forward strand.
AGAGGATGAATCACATATTTGAATGCTTGACCTTGGAAAACGTTTCTGCTCAGAAAATCTAGAATGTCAGGAAAAGGATTCTAGCCCAAACATTTCCTTGATATGCTGTTTTTATACATGTGGGGAAGGTTCCCCTCTCCCCCCCCCAAAGGAAGGTGCAGCCCATCAGCTTCAGTCTCAAGTGCTACCATCCAGCTTGAGCCGCACCTTATCATTCTGTCTGGGGCTGATTGCTATGAAAGTGAATTTGCAATCCTAGGGCCCAATTCTAGTCAACTTTCCAGTGCCAATGCAGCTGCAATCCAACCCCAAGGCAGGGAACCAAATGTTCCCTTACCTTGAGTGTCTCCCCTTCCCCCTGCAAAAAGCAGCACATGCCCCGTTGGCACAGCTGCGTCAGCACTGGAAAGTTGGATAGGACTGGGTCCCGGGGGTCAGGGGAGCCTGACGCCAGCCTCAGCAGTGCTCTTCATGCAGCGCAGAGCCTTCCAGAAGGTGATCGCGACCACCTCCTGTTTCTTGGTTGCAATACTGGAAGTGGTCATGATTTGGGGAGCAAAGCGGGTTGGGCAGGGAGCAGGAGGGGGAGGTCTTCCTCACACTGTCCCTTTCAACAGAAGATGTGGGACATGCTGAGAGCTTCCTTGTACTTGAAGGAACCACATCAGGAGGGCGAGAGGGAAGGGAGTGGGGATGCAGATTGCCACCTTCCATGTGTTTTTTTCTTCTTCAGGAAGGGCATGCAGCGGAATTGCTCTTGCTTCAAGGCACAGTTTGCACTGCATCTCATAGGGGAGTTTAGAAGGCTCCCGACGTAAGGGGGGACATGTTTCCCTTTGCCCCAGGGTGAGCCCCAGCAGCTGCAGTGGGTCAACACAGACCTGCACTAGCGCAATCGCTGGCACATGTCTGTGTTGCTCTGTGTCCGTGGATTGGGCCCAGGAGTCCCCAGTCCCACCCAAACCCAGGCCCCTTCTGCCCACACTCACCACTGTCGCCACCTTCCTCTCACCTTGTAAGAGGTGGCATGAAAGCTACCTACAAATATCGGGGGAGCTGAACTAATAAGGTATAAAATGGGTCAGTCTTTCTAATTTTAAGAGCAAAAGGGATGGGTGAACATCCAGCTCCAGGAAACCTCCTAACTGCCAAGCTCACTTCCCATATCGTAATGAGATCTGCGAAGAGGCTGCAGGCAGACATGAAAGGGAGATCTTGGCACCTTGTTGCTCGTATACCTTTTCTCAGAGTCAGACCTGTTCCTGCTTTATGCTTGACTGGGACAGGCTCCAGTTTAGGAGATGAGTCTGCTGTCGGCATGTCCTTCCTCTGTGGAACGAGGAAGCTCTTACAAAACATCCCATAACTAGATGCCTTTTCCTGAGCTTTGGAGGGGGTTGGGGGGAGCAAATATGCTCTGAAATAGATCATAAATAAGTGATTAGTGTCTTGTTCCAAAGGAAGAGTGCAACGTGAATGATGGTGCTTAGCTTGTTTTATTGCTAAATCACATTCAGATGGTTCATGATTTCATCAGCAAAGAAGAATGGATTCTTTTGTGATGACATACCTATGGGCAAGGTATGAAGTGAGCTGGATATACTTTTTTTGAGTGCTCCTTTGCTTGTGCAACTCCAAATCATTTATGGCATGCCCGTTCCCTTTGCCCCAGGGTAAGCCCCAGCAGCTGCAGTGGGTCAACACAGACCTGCACTAGCTCAATCGCTGGCACATTATATTAAGAGGATGTATCAATATCTGTTAAGTATGGAAATGGAAGGTGAATCAGTAAAAGAAGTGATGATCATATGGGCAAAGAATATTGGACATAACATAATAATGAACAATTGGGATCAGCTATGGAAGAGAAATATGAGGATAATTAAGGCAGCAACAATGAAAGAAAACATATACAAAATTTTTTATAGATGGTACCTATCTCCAGATAGGCTTGCAAAAATGTATCCCGGTACAAGTAACAAATGTTGGAAATATAAAGAGGTGAAAGGATCTTTTTATCACATGTGGTGGCTTTGCCCTAAGGCAAAAGAATTTTGGGAAAAAATACATATAAATATTCAAGCTATTTTCAATTGTGTAATACCCTTCCAACCAGAATTGTTTCTATTGAACATTTTCCCTGAAGGATGTAACAATGATTTCAAACACACTCTGTTATACTGTACGTGATCATTGCAGCAACATTGGTCTATGCCAGGTTATGGAAGAACTCAGAAATTCCTGGTGTAGAGATGTGGATTGAGATACTGTACGAGATTGTCGAAATGGATGTGTTGACGGAAAGACTGAGGGATGGCGAGATGGAGAGAGATTGTGGAACCCATTATATGAATGGTTAGATAAACGATTATGAAATATTGACTGAAGAGATGATAATTATAGAAACAAGATAGTATTGGCTGCAGTTCTGCGATTCCCTAGTGGTTTTCCCTTTGTATTACCCTGAATATATGTGTATGTGATTTTCCCTGTACCCATGCCTTAAATCAAATAAAAATAAAAAAGGAAGGACATGCAGCGGAATTGCTCTTGCTTCAAGGCACAGCTTGCACTGCATCCCATGGGGGAGTTTAGAAGGCGGGAGGGCTCCCCGACGTAAGGGGGGACATGTTTCCCCTTGCTCCAGGGTAAGCCCCAGCAGCTGCAGTAGGTCAACACAGACCTGCACTAGCGCAATCGCTGGCACATGTCTGTGTTGCTCTGTGTCCGTGGATTGGGCCCAGGAAGGGGGATAAGATGCAGCAAGCACTGGTGTCCCCAGTCCCACCCAATCCCAGGCCTGATCTGCCCACACCCACCACTGTCGCCACCTTCCTCTCACCTTGTAAGAGGTGGCATGAAAGCTACCTACAAATATCGGGGGAGCTGAACTAATAAGGTATAAAATGGGTCAGGCTTTCTAATTTTAAGAGCAAAAGGGATGGGTGAACATCCAGCTCCAGGAAACCTCCTAACTGCCAGGCTCACTTCCCATATCAGAATGAGATCTGGAAAGAGGCTGCAGGCAGACATGAAAGGGAGATCTTGGCACCTTGTTGCTCGTATACCTTTTCTCTGACCTGTTCCTGCTTTATGCTTGACTGGGACAGACTCCAGTTTAGGAGATGAGTCTGCTGTCGGCATGTCCTTGGTGCTTCATATCCCATCGTGCTTCAGTTTAAGCATCCCGTTACTTTCACTAGTGAGAGAATGACAAAGACAAAAATTCATGGTGAGACTCCAGAACAGTGATTTTCAATCTTTTTCATCTCACAACACACTGACAAGGTGCTAAAATTGTCAAGGCACACCATCAGTTTTTTGACCATTGACAAGGCACACCATGCTGCTGGTAGGGGGCTCAAAACCCCCAATTGCCCTACTAATAAATGACCCTCCCCAAACTCCCACAGCACACCTGCAGACCAACTGTGGCACACCAGTGTGCCCATGGCACAGTGGTTGAAAATCGTTGCTCCAGAAGGTGCAAACATCTTTATTCCAGGGGAAAAAAATCAAGGGATTGGGCCACTTCAAACAGAGATCTCCAGACATTGGCAACCTCTGCTATGTGTCTTGCTGGTCATGATATTTGATGGTAACATCCTCATTCTCCAAACGTCATTGCTCAGACTTGTCAGAAATCATTTTGTAATTAAATTACTAGAGCCTAATGGTGGTGGGTTGATCTTCCGTAGGTGCACACATAGGCCACTAAATGTGTGTTTGCAGCCTTGTTGTACAGACTGGTAACTTACACTGCTGGGCTGGCACTTCCTCTGGTAGAATACATGTTCTGCCAGCAGAATGCTTAGTTAGGATTGGGCTTTTAAAATCTGAAATCTCTCAATTTCTACCTAGCAACCTCTCCTACATTTTTTGCTGGCTATGACACTTGAGGGTCACATCCCTATTCTCTAAGCTTCATTGCTCAAGTCTGTCAGAAAATGTTCTGGACATGAGTCACTTCAGCCCAAGTGCCACATTTCTCTTCCACATGTCCAAACTCAGGGCAACCTGCAGACAAGGATGCTTGGCTCCCCCTTTCTAATAGCTCTTCATAAGTGGAACAGATACTCACGCAACTGCCCTGCAGAAAAGGCATATGTTTGTATATGTCTTCCCATCAGAGCCACATAGAGGATCAGGGTACCTGAGGCAGTATGGAAGTAGCTGGCCAGTACAATCAGCGTCCTGCGGAGAGACAAAGGGTCTATTTTCAGGTTTCCTCCTTATAACTTTGGATGAAACAATTCTCAGTCCCAGTGATGGAGATTCAGCGATTGCAGAGCTCGTTTAAGCCAGTGTCGCAGAGGTCACCAAAATGGGCCTTACACTAAAGGGGCCCCCGCACTAGGGCGCTCCAGGCCCTCTCCGTTCTTGCTGGCTGCTCCTCCGCTTGGAGTGCATTTTTTTCCACTTTACAGGCTCTGACTCAGTTGCGCCTGGTAATTGGAGCTGGGAAGTGCGGGGTCGTGGTTTTGCTCCTTTTCATGAGCTTTGGTAGAGAGGCAGCCTGAGCCAAGACTTCACAAAGTAGCTGCCGACCCCCCGCCCCCAAATTGTGGAAAGAGGAAGAAAGAGGGCAGCAGTAAGACCCGGAAGCAGCAACACTAACGGAGTGGCGAGGCTGCACATGAGCCTCGGTTTGGAGTATGCCCAGTCCCCATAAGCTGCACAGGCCAGAGAAATCAACTGTGAGTACGTCCGTTCCCCCAGGATACAGTATTCTTGGTGGTGGAAGGAGGAAAGGGAGATGTTAATTGCAGTCACTGTGAATGGGACATTAATGAATGTTGAATGCATCCTTAATGGACATGTATGTAAGGAATGACATGCAACCATTTGAGAGGAGGGGTAAACACCGGAAGTGAGAGCAGACTTTCAGTTGCTGGAGGTCTCCTCTGGGTAAGGGCATATTTTTCACCTTACACCAGGGAAAGCCCCAGCTGCCACAATAGGTCAACCCAAACCTGCGCCAGAGATATCGACCCATTTTGGCGAATCAGTCCTGGGAATGGGGATAGGATACAGTGTATGCAGGTACTCTGATCCCGCTCCCTGCCAGGCTCAATCTGCCCACCCTCAGCCCCACTGCTACTCCCTCTCAGCCCCCCATTCTTCCTTGCTTCTGCGCCACATTCCATTGCTCCAGCGGGCATTGCTCTGGCCGGTGCCACCAGTAGGAAAGCTTCGGCCTTCCCACTAGTGCTGCTATAAGATGCACTGTTGCAAAGCACTTTACAGGCCTGGGGCACCAGTAGAGCGTGTGCTCTGCCGGCATGCCCGATTGATAGGATTGGGACCTCAGTGTAGGAATCATGAGGAGGGCTAAGAACTAAACCCCCCTCCCTCCATTGTGTTTTTGGGTTGGTGCTGGTGCTATTTCTTTTACAGTGGAGGAAAAAAACCCGGGGCCACACACACGCATGAATCTCAACAGGTAGTTGGGCCTCCAAAGGTCTTCATTTATCAAAGACTTGCAGTAACCTTTCTGCATGCTACCTTCTTGGTACAGGTGCCTCACCAGAGCTGGCTGTGGGATGCTTTGAGGTTTCCTCCAGGTTTTCTTGTTCGTTTTGGGTGAAGCTCAGTGCCATAATTTTGGCTCAGATTTTATGAAGCTTTTGAAATGGCAGCTTGCTGAGGACTCCAACAGCAGGCAGAAAGTGCTGTGGGGGAGCTTGAGACTGGCCTTCACGCAGACAGGTCCCAAAACAGCACCTGTGCACCACATGGCCCTGTCTTGCTGCTCCCAGGGAACACTCCCTGAGCTGAGGAACCTCAGCAGACTACTGCCTCCAAAGCCAGTTCTTGAGCACTGGTGGCGCTGGAGTTTTGCTCTTTCTCCAGCGAAATGGACAGAGCGAATTACACGCAACGAACTCACAACTTGGCAACTGCAAATTGTGCACGCACGTCACATTCACCATTGCTCTGTGAACTTTAGGCTCAGCCAAACATTTCATTCCTAGAAATGGCGATGGGGAAGAAGAAGGCCACAGAGCTGGCAGCACTCACCTCTGGTATTCGACCTGCTTCAGCGACAGCACCTAGAACAAAAACGGGAAATGGGTAAAAGCTCCAAAGCAAAAGTGTACGTCAAATGACAGTGTCCTGAACAACATCTTTTTCAGTGCAGGAAAACGGAATGCAGCCTTGCTTCTTTATATCTCAGAAGAGCACCTACGTTCAGAGGTGTCGCTGGAGGGAGCCGCCCCCAGGGCAATGAGTTCACGATGTCACTTCTGGGTTCCGCTTCCAAGGATGAGGCGGTCCCCCCTCTGCCTTTCTCTGATTGCTAGAGGCCGGGCTGGAAGAATGGGGTCTCCTGGAATTCTTTCTCTAAATGTCCCCTTCCTCAGAGCGTTACATAGTAAAAGGCTTAAAAAGAGAGACAGAGAGAGAAATCCCCTTGCAGCAGCACAGGTTCAAGGGACCCTGAGACATCCATAGTTCTTTGGTGGATGTTCCAGGGCTCTTGGCACTTGACTCGAGGTGGCAGGAAGGCTTCGGGACAGGCATCCCTGCCACCTCCAACCAGTGAAGTGGGAACACGGAAGGTAGATAGGGCAGAAGTTCTTCTCCAGTCCATATGGCTGTAGTTTTGGGGAGAGCCCCTGACATTTCCCATGTTGCATGGCATGGAGGGAAAGGGGTGAGTACATGAGTTCAGCAGACCCACCTGCCAGATAGGAGGGCTGAGGACTTGGACAACTGACCAGGTTCACAGGATTGGGAATTATAAGACTCATCCACCGTTTTTAGAAGCAGGTTATGTCATTAGGCAGAGTGACAGAAAGAAGATTTTTCATTGTCCTAAAGTGCCTCAACATTGAACAAGAGAAAAGGGACACCAGGAAGCAGCCTCCAGAGAAGCACTGGGACCAACTAGGGAAAGCCCTGCTGACACCCCATACAAAAGAGAAGTGCTGGAAAGGTGCAGCTTTACCTGGTTAGCAATAGGCTAAAGTTAACACTTTCTTGATTTTGTCCTATGAGGTGTTAAAACATTTTCCTGTTTGATGATGTCACTTCTGGCCATGACATTATTTCTAGGACAATGACATCACCTCCAGTGGGTCCTGACTGATTGTCATTCTAAAACGTGGGTCTCGGTGCTAAAACTAGTTCTCAAACTACTGCCTATAGAATTAATGAATACCTCTGAACTGGATGTTGCTCTGCAGAACTAGTCAACATGTTTGTTTTTTCTGGAAGTCCCCTTTAGACTTCCAGTTTTCCAGCCTCTTGACAATATGATCGAGTATACAGGGGGACCCGGTTGTCTGCAGGGATTCTGTTCAAGGAACCCCTGTGGATACTGAAACCTGCAAATGATGAAGTCCACTGGTCTTGGGGACTCTAATCCTCCAGAGGCTACCACAGCACTGCTCTGGTCACCTCCAGAGGGTCCATGTTGCACCAAATTAGGACCTGTGGATGACCAAATCCACAGTCCCAAATATGCAGGTAATGCAGGTGGTCTGTACATTTGTACACAGAGATATCCCTTTGCCATAAAGTTTAGGATCACGGGACACTTACCAAAAGAACAGAGGATCAGGAGAGCAGGAACACCAAGGAGAATCATCATGTTCATCTTGCTTTATCTCAAAACTGCAACTGTCAAGGAGAACAAGGTAGCAGCTGAATGATTTACAGATGTGTACTTCTTCAGGTATACATACACATATAGTTCCAATTTCTCCCCTTCAAGATGTTTGAGTCAGCCAATGCGGTGAAGGATAAGAGGTGGAGAAATTATATCTTTTTTTGAAAAGAGGCAGCGTCCCAAGAAGAGCCCCGCTGGATCAGGCCAAAGGCCCATCTGGTCCAGCTTCCCGAATCTCACAGTGGGCTGCCAGATGCCTCAGGGAGCACACAAGACAGTAAGATACTGTACCTGCATCCTGCGTCTGTACCTGGAGTTCTTTTAATTAGTGAGTTACTCTTTTCTAATTTCTGGGGACAGAATGGCAATCACGTTCAGTATTATTGGTGTTCTCAGTCGCTCTGTCAAAGGACCAGGTTGCTGAAATCTGTGCTTAGCATAGAGAACTACTCGTATGTGAACTCCAATATGTCAGCAGGAATCCAGAGCCGGATTATTTTCCAGTCATAACATGTGGTTGAAAGGCAGAGCATATATTAAATTTTTCCTCCCTTTTCTGCTGAGCTTTATCATAGGGCTGTAAGAAAATTAAACTCTTTACAAAAAGCTGATAATTTGTTTCTATAGCTGCTCTTGAAACAGAGCTGCAGAAAACGGAAGCTCAGTTTCCAATACTGTCAATTATACATTGGGGTCCTAAAGGTTTGCGCCTGAGGCATTTGCCCCATTGTCCATCATGAGAGGTCTGCCACTGCTTCTTCCTTATTACTCACAGTGACAGTCTCTCCTAGTGCAGCAGAGCAGAGCCGAAGCATCTGACTCATCCTGGGGAATTTTGTCAACATCCTTGGCCTAAAGATCAAGAGCAAGAAGGCTGTAGAATCACACTCAGAAGCAGGATGTTTTCCAGGAAAATTTACACACGTATTTATTTCTGTTCAAAACACAATGATTAGTAGTTAATGAGGGGGGATTTCTGGGGAACAGTCCCTTACTTGACTGTGAGGAGGAGACTTTGCTCTTTTTCTCCCACAAGTTCACAGGAATATTGTCATGATGGGCTCAAGTTGCTTAATTGGGTTTCTGGACTTATCAGGATTATATTCCGTGTTGCTTTCCCATAGGAATGGATAGAGGAACATATATTTTCTCTCTCGCACAGCATCAGAACCAGGGACACCCACTACAACTGAATGTTGGGAGAATTAGAGTAGGTGGAAAAAAATATTTCTTTTTCCAGTGTGTAATTAATCTGAGGAACTCCTTGCCAGAGGATGTGATGATGGCACTTGAAGGCCTAGCTAACTTTAAAAGGGAATTGGACATATTTACGGAAGAAAAGTCCATTACAGGTTACAAGTCATGATGGGTCTACGCAACCTCCTGGTTCTAGAAGTAGGCTACCTCAAAATGCCAGATGCAAGGAAGTGGCACCTGGATACAGGTATCTTATTGTCTTGTTGGGCTCCCTGAGGCATCTGATGGGCCATTTAGCCTAGGCAAGAAGCTGGGCTAAATGGGCCTTTGGCCTGATCCAGCAGGTTTCTTCTTATGCTCTTATGAATGACAATTTCTGAGATAGGGAGGACAGTCATTACCAAACAGAAACCCTATTTTCCCCCCAGCTGGGTACACTTGCCTTGGCTGTGCTCTAATATTAGTTTGTTTGGCATTTTTATATGTTGCTTCTCTCCTGTCCCAGTCTCATTCAGGGTGCAATCCTGACAGTACCCTGGGCTGGCACAAGTCCCTTGCACCAGTCAAGGAGATGACGCACACAGCATCGTGGTTCCTGTTAATCTTAACTTCTTCAGTTAAAAGGAACTCAGACAACAGGACTGGAAAAGAGTCTTTGGGTACAATCTAATGCACTCGTACCTGGAAACAAGTCCCACTGAACTGAGTTATACATACGTTTCAATAGACATGTATAGGCTTGTGCTGTTTACTGCAGTCCTTGTAGTATTACCACCAACTGCAGCAGACTGTTCGTGTACATAAGGCGTCACTAGTGGGGTGTCTGGAGGGTGGAGTGCACAAGGTGTCACCCTCGGGTGGGGGGAGACACAAAAATAGCTGAGTAAATAAAATTTTACCTGATCCCGAATCAGTTCTTTATGACCTGTAGTTTCATCCTACCAAGTCTGGATGATGAACAATATTTATTTGCAGAAAACATTTTTATTTTGCTTCTCTCAAACAGTCACTGACTCTCTCTCTCTCTCTCTCTCTCTCTCTCACACACACACACACACACACACACACACACACACACACACACGGATGGGGAGAAAGGGAGAGAAATCCAACGTCACAATCCTGTTCTCCATTGTATTCAGACCAGGTGTTCATGGATGCCAGCACCATCACTGGTTGTGCAGACTTTGGAGAAGACACACATGCAAACTGTGATATCAGCATCACTGGACTGGCACCCAAAGCAGTCACTCTGCATTAACATGGAAAAATTTTGAACACAGTTGCATACAGAGTGGGGGGAGGCCTCATCAGTTCTGCGTGGGAAGGGGTGTCGCTCGGTGATGCCAGTGATGGCTCTGGCATGCATGAATGTCTGCCCCAAAGAGCAAAGTCTCCCCTTCACTGCTTAGTAAGGGAGTGTTTCATTTCCCAGAAATTCCCCCCCCTCATTGATTATTCATAGAGTTTTGGACTGAGATACGTACACTGCACTGATGGGTCTCAGTGTTCTTGGAGAAGATCCTGATCAGCGTGTGATTTGGCTTCCCTCTTGCTCTTTTTCCAAGGGCTTTGCCAAAAGTCACCAGGATGAAGAAGATGTTCCTGATAGCTCAGCTCTGCTGCAGAACAGGGGTGTGTCACTGGGTGTAACAAGGAAGGTCTTGACAAGGAAGAAGTTTTTTCTCTGGGTTGGGGTGAGCTTTGACTGAGAAATCACCCTACTTCTACTCAGGTTTTTTTTTTTTTAAATATTATTGGGCATTGTGTGACAAAATACAGTAGAAGGGTTTGAATTTTGAGTCTGGTTGATTCTGAAGGTGCGAGAATGGTCAGTCTGAAGTGCAGGTCACCTCAGGGCCATACTACAGGTGTGCCTGTGTGCTTCATGAGCAATGAAGGGGAAGGAATAAGTTAAATTAATGGCATGCAGTCTCTCCCCATGAAACACAGTAAAACCACAGCTTAGGACTAGGAATGGCTTCAGAATATCTCTCTGATGCAGTTTTGCTCATGATTGCGGTCTCCGCACCCCGTGCTCTTTTTGAAGCCTGCTGCCCTCCAATTTAAGAGTGTTGCATACTGCATTTGTACGGGCCAATTCTGTGGGCTGCCCTATGACAGTGGAACAGAGTTCCGGAGTGGTACATGCTTTTACAGCGGTGCGCTGTGCAGGCTGCTGATGGTCATTTTGGAGCCACCACTGCAAATGGCACATGCCTCTGGCTGAGTGGTGGTGGCTGTTCAGGATCACCCTGTAATTTGGCAAGGTGGGCAGGGAGAGGCAGGGATGGGGGAGTTTCTGGGCAAGAAAGGATGAGGGCTGGAGGCGGTTTGGGGGATGGACGGTGATGGTCCCAGTGGCAGCAGCATGTGCCAGGACCCTATCCCTTTCCATTCACCAGTTCTGTCTCTCTTACTCTCCCTGCACTTATGCCAACTCTAGAGCTGGTGAAGGTCTCAGGAGACTCATTACCCCTCCCTCGCCTTGAGGAGGCCGCTGGTACTTCCCCCATCACAGGATGCAGTCCATTCCCCATTGGCACGGCTGCATCTTGCTGGTGGCAGAGAATAGGATTAGGCTGTCTGAGACATCCGCCATGCCCAAATTCTGCCACTTCCTCCCTCTTGGTTGCTTTGCTTGCATTCTTGGTGAAGAGGAGTTCTGCAGTTTAAGGTTAAGATCATGAACATCCTGCAGCGTAAGACTGTAGAAAGAGTTTATCAGTCCGCCCCAGTCGTTTAGCAGATTCCACATCAGGGTGTTGCTAACCCTGGATCCAGGGCCTAGGAGAGGGGGGTAAAGGGGGTAATTTGTACCGGGGCCCAAGGTCAAAAAGGGGGCCCAGGAGCCAAAGGAGGGGGCCCAGAAATTTCCTGGGATCTTACATTTTCCTATCTACTCAGACTTGTCCGCACAAGAGGCTGGGGACACTACCACGATCGTGCAGCTGCAGCTACTGCAATTACTGGCAAGCCATGCATGCTGGGCCAAGGAATGCATACATGACACAGTGTCAAATCTGGGAAGAAACTGGCCTGCTACAGGAGCTCTTTGGCTTGTTGATCCGTTTATCAGGAAAGAGTTAGGAGCTCAGTTATAGGAGCTCAGAAACACAGCTGCGGGGCTACAGCTGCTGCAGAAGCAAATTTTGGTACACACAGAACACTTTCCATTCTAGTGTGAGCCTAAATATGATGATGCTCATTTTCTGCATGATATTCTATATTTAAAAGGTTTAGAGAGACTTAGGAACGTGTTTGGTTTTCTGTATTACTGTATCTAGCTGCCAATGCCACTTGGGTGGGTACACCTGGGCTCCAAAGACTATATTCCTCCCCCCACCCCTTCGCCCCTCCCTGCCCCCATTCTGCTTGCCCAACACTCCTCCCCCTTTGCATAGGGGCCCCAAAGAAACTTTGTACCTCCTGATAAAATTCCTCTCAGAGGCCCTGCCTGGATCACAGGAACAGTAGGAGGGAAAACAATAAGCCTCTTCCCCATACTGAGATGAAGCTGCCAATGCAGTGAATGTGATGACTTGGCTCTTCCTAGAACTGTTCATTCCGAAATGCATGACTAGGCTGGTGGGGGGAAATGGTGCCTGAAGACTGTGGCGCTCCTGCTTTCTGCGAAAACAGAATCCCCTGCTATTTCCAACAGTACCAGTACATGCACGTCAGGACATGTTCACACATGTGCGCATACTGGGCTGGAAGTATGAAAGAGCAAACCTGGGCTGCAATCCTGTCCACACCTTCCTGGGAATAAGCCTCACTGAACACAATGGGTCTGACTTCTGGGTAGGCATGCACAGGCTAGTGCTGCAAGACTGTAATCTTGCTGCCCGACAGTCTCCCTGCTTGAGTTGAACACTGATTTTGGGCATGGTGATGGAGTGCTCTTGATTTCGGCTTTTTGGGGATTTCTGTCTCCATGTCGGGGCCCCCAATACAGAAGCAGCGCAGGATTTTGTGGTCACCATGGCAACCGTGGACCTGTTGTGCAAGGCAATCGTATCTTGTGCTGGAACAGGCAGGCCAGGAGGCCTCTGCTGTATCCAGTGCAGGACTGGGGCCTGAAGTGGCTCAGCTGGAAGCAAAGGGAAACTCTTTCCCTTACTCCTAGGTAAGCCACCATGGCCCCAATGAGTCTCCTCAGACTTGCACCACATCAGGAGGTGGCATAAGTCTGAGGAGTGCAGAGCGGCTTGCAGACGCTCTGTACTGCTCAGTGAACGAGGTTGGGATCAGGCATAACAGCCGGGTCGCAGCACCACCTCCCGCTCCCCGCCAGTCTGCCCACCCCCAGGACTGCCCTTCACCCGCCCTCTCCCAGTCCCGGAACGCCTCCCTTCCCCCTCCTCCCCAGACCCTTGTGTCAGCTGAACTTGTTCAACGAAACCCTCCCTGCCCAAGTCAGCATGGAGGCTGGATGCAACCTTCGTGGACAGGCGCACGTCCCTGTGCCAGCCCAGCCAACATTTGAGGAGGCGCAAATGTGCTTTATGACATTTATTTCTTAATGGGGAGTGGTGGATTTTTCCAAGATAAGAATGCAATATGGATGGTGATGCTTAATTCATTTTATTGATCAATCACATTCAGATTTTCATCAGTGAAGAATGAGCTTTTTGTGGTGACACTATTAGCAAGGGATGAAGTGAGCTGGATGTACTTTTCTTTGGATGCTCCTTTGCCTTGTGCAACTCATTCATTGCACACCCCATAGTACTTCAGTTTAAGTGTTCCATGACTTTTGCTAGTGAGAGAATGACAAAGCCAAGAATTACTTGTTTTAAAGATTTCTATACTGCTTTTCTGGTGTGCAAAGCAGTGTACAACAATTAAACTACAATATAAAAAACAATTAATAAAAGCATTTAGATTGAACCAATAGAACAATTAAAATGATATTGGTACAGTTAAAATTTGTAAAATAGCAATAACATAAGATCAGCAACTGACATCCTAGAGGTTCTATATTAAAAAGGGATTCCTAGGAGTTTCCTCTTTTCTCAAATGCCAAGTGGAGCGTATATATTTTTAAAACCCACTGAAAACCAAGTCAAGAGGGGGCTTTCTTCAGATTTTATGGTAGTTGGTGGCAGAGACAGGGTGCAACAACAAAAAAGGTCCTGCTTCTTATTGCGGTCCTTGGCTTCAGATGGCGGTGGTATCCTATGCAGGGTCCTGTCTGACAATCGTAGGGGATGTGCAGGAACATATGGGGGAAGGTGGTCCTTGAGGTATCCCCATCCTGTGCTGCGTAGGGCTTTGAAGTCATCACCAGCACCTTAAATTGGGGTTGGAACGGAATGATTATCCAGTGTAGACACTGGAGCCACGGCATGGCCGAATCAACCCTCAGTAACCAACTGAGGTGCTGCATTCTGCACAGGCTGCAGCTTCAAAACCATCTTCAAGGGTAGCCCCCATAGTGTGCGTTTCCCCACCCACCTTGCTCACTTGCCCAAAAACAAGTGGTTTGACAGGGGAAATTACCCAGGACCATTGAGTCTAGGGAGGGTTTCTTCTGGGCAGAGCTCTGTGAGACTCCAGGAGGTGCAAACTTCTTTATTCCAGAAAAAGAAAAGAAGGGAAAATAACCAGGAAAAATGGTTTGGAGCTGGGACACTTAAAATGAGAGGTCTCCAGAAATGGATAACCTTGGCTATGTTTTCTGCTGCCCATGACACTTAAAAGCAACATTCTCATTCTCCAAGCATTTATTGCTCAAGCCTGTCAAGAAAATGTCTTGTAATTGAATCACTTGAGCCCAAGTGCCACATTTCTCCTTCACATGTCCAAATACCGGGTAACCTGCTGACTTAGAAGCTCAGCTCCCCCTTTTCAGCTCGTCATAAGTGGAAAAGATACTCACACAAATGCATTGTAGAAATTGCACTTGTTTTTGTATGTATCGCCATCAGAGCCGCAATGAGGCCCCTACTCCAAGGTGCACATTTTTTTTTCAGATGAGCAGTACAATCAATGTCCTGCAGAGGGAGTAACAAGAAGTTTCCTCTCCTTGTAGCTGAGCAACCCAATCCTATCCAATGCTGGCAGAGTGGGACTGCTGGGTCCATGCTTTATGCAGTGTTGGATCTGAGCAGGCTGCAGGTCTCCTCAGGGAAAGGGAACATTTGTTCCCTAACACAATGTAGCCCTGCAGCCTGCTCAATGGGCTACTTGGATCTGCACCAGTTATTTAGCTGTTGTAGGCCTTTCAGGCCCACAGTGGGGTAGGTTGCGGAGGAGACCTTCTCCACTGTCTCCGACCTCCTCTCAGGTCTGAATTGTCCCTCCTCATCCCTGCCCCCAAACACTCCTCCTCGCCTCCGGAAAGCCCTACTGCCAGCCATGCTGCCCCCCTGCTGCCTGGTGCAACACTAACGTACCCTGGTAGCTGTCAGGCAGAATGCAGGTATGGCACAGGCCTTTGCACTGCTGCTTCTAATTCACTGCATGTTGGAAAGCACTTTATGGCACTTTAATGACTCCCAGCGCCATCGCTGTGGCCGCAATGCCAGTGCTGCCTGACCATAGGATTGGGCTGTTATCTGTATCACGCAGCGACGGGGCGCAGATGACCTTTTATCAAGTGATAGCATTTGATCTGCCTGCTCTCAGATGGTGATTGGATTTACTGGGTCATCCTGCCAAGTGACAAGAGCTAGTGATGCCACTGCAGTTCTTAGCCACCTGGCACGCCCCCTCCCCGTTTTCTATTTATCAGAAGATGCCAGAAGCACTTATTTTTTTCTCTACAAAGCACAGGAGAAATCATGGTGGTAGGAATCGTGGTGAGGGCTCGCTGCTAAAGCCTCGCTCACCTCGCTCACTGCTAAAGCCACATTGCGACTTTGAACTGTTTTGCGCACACATCCTGTGCTATTTGTTTAAAAGTGAAAAAAACCCAAGGGCCAAACACACACATGTAACTCAACATGTAGTTGGACCTCCAAAGGCCTTCATTTATCAAAGGCTTGCAGTAAACCTTCTGCATGCTACCTTCCAGGGGCGGACGCTTGACCTGAGCTGACTGCGTGAAGCTCAGTATTGCAGCTCTTTGAGGTTTCCTCCCATTTTTTATATACCTCTGTTGACGTTCTGCGCCAGATCATTGGCTCAGCTTTTATGAAGCTGTTTAAAGTGCTGCTTGCTGAGGACTCCAACAGCATGCAGAGAGCAATCCAGGGGAGCTTGAGACAGGAGATGGCCTTCAATAGATTAGGTAAGAAAACAGCACCTCTGCATCACGTGGCCCTTTCTTGCTACTCCCAGGGAATACACTCTGAGCTGAAGAACCTTAATGGTGTAGTGCCTTCAAAGCCAGTTCTTGATCACTCTTGCTTTTTTTCCAAGGAAATGGACAGGGCCAATTTACATGAACATACTCACAACTTGACAATGCAATCAATGCATCACATGTGCAGACATCACATTCAGCGTTGCTCTGTGAACATTAGGCTCACCCAAACACTTAATTTCTAGAAATGGTGACAGGGAAAAAGGAAAAGTGCAGAGCTGGCAGCGCACACCGGTGACGATTTTCCTGCATCAGCAAGAGCATCTAGAACCAAAATGGCGAATGGGTGAATGGTCTAAAACAAAACTGGTCTAAAACTGGTCTAAAGCAAAACTGTATGTCATGTGATGGTGCCCTAAACAACATCCTTTTCACTACACCTTTTCTGTGTGTTGAAGATAAGAAACGTTAAAATTGCTGCACTAAGAACATAAGAACATAAGAACAGTCCCACTGGATCAGGCCATAGGCCCATCTGGTCCAGCTTCCTGTATCTCACAGCGGCCCACCAAATGCCCCAGGGAGCACACCAGATAACAAGAGACCTCATCCTGGTGCCCTCCCTTGCATCTGGCATTCTGACATAGCCCATTTCTAAAATCAGGAGGTTGAGCATACACATCATGGCTTATAACCCGTAATGGATTTTTCCTCCAGAAACTTGTCCCATCCCCTTTTAAAGTGTGTTGTGTGACTCTCCTTCCCGCTTTGTTTAAGAAAAGGTGGGATCTGGCTAGGTAGCAAAGAGCATCTGACCAACAGCATCATCCACAAAAAAAAAGGCCAAACTGACAGACCTGCAGTGACAAAAATACATTATCAGCACAATCCTATGGTCTGCCCCCACCGATGTAGTGGTACCAAAATGGCTACCACTGCATTGGTGGGGGGGGGGGAATCTCAGAAGTCACCTCTGAGTAAGGGAACATTTGTCCCCTTACCTAGAGGCAAACCTCTGCAGCGCAGACCTGTACTAGTGAAATTATTGGTCCACCATCTGTATGCCTGCCATTGCCAGCAAACCTGTCCCCTTCCTGGAGCTGAGCTGCCAATCCCTGCCCTGTTGTCTCCCAGTTCCACCGTCTTCCACCTCATTGCCATATAATGCAATGTGTGTGCATTATTTGTGTGAATGTCTTTCTGAGCACATTCACATGTGAAAGGCTTGTTTATAAAACTAAGATCTGGACGCTGCTAAAGACAGAGTCACATGTAGGGTCATGTCCTTCAATTTCCCAACAGCACCAGGGCCAGCAGTGACACAAATGAGGCAGTTCATGATGAGCAGTGGATGGTGGGGAAGTGGCAGGCTTGAGGTGCCCTTCACCCCAGTCTGCCACTGCCTCCCTCCTGACTGCCACGGATGGAACCCCATTAATCTGCTTCTCACTTGCTAAGAGTGAGCAGGAAGCAATTCAATCACCTCTCTTCTCCCCCACCTTGCACCTTCCTAGCATGGTTCCTTTAATTGTGAAGGGACTGAGAGAGGAAAGAGTGACACAATGAGTGACACAAAGGTAGGGAGTGGATCACTGCTGCCCTCACCTGGAAAAAACACAGGCTGTCAGTGCTTAGTGTGTTTGCTCACCTTGCTCCTTTCCCCAGTGGTCCCTTAAAACCCCCACTGGTTCCCAACCTGTGGTCCAGGGACCAAAGGTGGTCTGCGAGAGAAAAAGATTGCCTTTGATCAAGTCCAACGTGCTCCAAAAGCAGCAACCCACTGCCTTCACTATAAATAATACATCTAATAAATTCCTATTAATTCTCCTCTTATTACAAATTTATTTGTATTTCTTGTGTGAAAGGGTGGGGTTTGCATGCAGGGCCCGTGGGAGGGGGTAGAGGGGGTATTTTGTACCTGGGTCCAGGTTCAGACAGGGGGCCCAAGAGCTAAATTTCCTAGGATCTTATATTTTCCAAACTCACCCGAATTGCTGCCGTGTGGGATACTGGGTGCTGGGCCAAGGAATGCATACACAACACTGTCAAATCTGGGATGAAACCGGCCTGCTAAGGTAGCACTTTGGCTTGTGAATTTGCTTACCATGAAGGAGTGTATCAAGGACACGTCTATGGAACTACAGCTGTTGCAGAAATACATTTTGGTACGCACAGGACACTTTTCATTCTAGTGTGAGCCTAAATAGGATGCTCTAGTTTTCTGCAATGATTTGCTATATTTAAATTTTTTTAGAAACTTAGGAGTGTGTTTGGTGTTCTGTATGATACAGCTAGCAGTATCTAGCTGCTGATGCTGTGTGGGCATGTAGACATGGGCTCTTCATTGGGAAGCACACTAGACCAGGGCTCCAAAGACTCTTCCTGCTGTTACAACCCTCCCCTGTTTTGTCCCCTCCCCACCTCTGTCTCCACCCTCCCTCACTCTGTTTCATCCTCTCCCTCTTTGGGAAGGGGCCCAAAAGAAACACTGTACCCCCTGATAAAATTCTGCTTATAGGCCTGGTTCCATGTGCTCCATGGCAATTCTGATTTTAGTCTCAGTGGTCCACAGGCTCCTAAAGGTTGGGAACCACTGCTTTAAACTTAAAAGGGACCATGTGAAGAAAGAGCAAGGTGAGGGGGCAGGTAAGTACCCAGTTGCCCCATTCCTTCTCTGCAGTTCCTTTAAAATAAACCAGAAAGTGCAGGACATTGTGGGAGTTCCCAGCAAGACGAATATTGAAAGGGAAAGCTGGGGAAAGAGTCACATCAGTGGCTGTGATCATTTTCCTTTTTGGGTGTTATGGGAGGGGGGGGTACCGACAGTGGTGGGTGAGGGGCAGCACCAGGTGTCAGATTCAAGTGGGCTGACCCTGACCGCCACTACCATGAGGCAATTCCTTCCTTTGTTCTGACTTTCCACTTGGAAACCCAGTCTGGGCAGCAGGGCTGGCTTTTAGGCAATTGGGGAGATTTCACCCAATTGGGTCCCATGCATGATGGGGGCCCCCTACTGCCCTGCCACCCACCGCTGCTTCCAATTGGCCTGAAACTGGGTCACTTTGGAAGCTGCTCCTGCTCACTGTTGCTTTCAGTTGGCCCCAGATTGGTGTCATGTAGGCAGCAGCATATGGAGGCATACGTGCCTTGCTCTTTTCCCACCCTCAGCAGCTCCCTCTACCATCCTCTCCCCAGTCTCGCTCTGGAGCAGGCTGCTGTGGATGGGCAGCAATGGACAAGAGTCGGGGAGCACTGTGGGTTGGGCATATGCTCCCTCCTCCCTCCAGCCGAGCTCCCAGGCACCTATTCTGCACAGCCACTAAAGGTACAGAAGTCCTATCCACTTGCACATAAGAAAAACAATTTTTTTTTCTTGGTCTGGCTCCATTCAAGCGAAGAGCTAAAAAAATCTGTAGAGGGGGCTCCGCAAAATTAGAAGGGGGCCCCACAAAAGTGTTTCCAGTTGGGCCCTGTGGCTCCTAAGGCCGGCCAAACTGGGCAGGCTCCTTGATTCAGAACTCTCTCCTTGATTCAGAGTGCCAGGTGGCCGCTGTAGCCGGGGTGCATTTGGACAGCTAGTGTGCCAAATGCAGACATACTTGAGTTGATCGAACCTAACCACGGCGATCCCTGCTTTTGTGACTTCAGGACTGGACTAATGTAACACACTGTGTGTGGTGCTGGCCTTGAAGACGGTTAATGTGGCAGAATGTGGCATCCCAGGTGGTGACGAGAGCCAGGCGATTTGATTCTATTGGGTCACAGCTTCAGTGGTTACACTGGCTGCCCATTTGATTCTGGACCCAATTCAAGGTGCTGGTGTTGACCCTGAAAGCCCTCCACGGTTATCTGAAGGACCACCTTCTCCCATATGTTCTGGCCCACTCTCTTCAGCCATCTGAGGAGACTCTCCTGAGTTGACCTAGGTTAGGGGAATGGCAGTGCGAGGCAAGCCTTCGCCATAGTAGCACCACAAGTATGGGAATCCCTTCCAGGGGTGTTAAGAACTGTCCCCTCCCTCTTGGCTTTTCAGAAAGGGCTCCAAACATTTTTCTTTCGTCAAGTGTTTGAGTAACGTGTTTTTGGATGTGCTGCTGTTTGCCTCCGGGGCCTCTGTACGATGCCTGCTGCTATTCCACTCCCTTTTTCTTCTTCCTTTTTTTATACTGACCTCCCCGACTGTTTTTTCTACTAGTTGTTTTTCTGTTATTGTATTTATTGTTTCTTTTGAAAACCTCGTTGTTTCTTGTGAAACTTGTAAGCCACCTTGGGAAAGGAAAGGTGGAAGTTAAATTTCTCCAATAAATAATTTACAGTGGCAAATCCTACAGGACCCTGGCAAAAGTATAACAAAATGTAAAGCCCGTTAGCGCTATGCACACTAATGGCCATTGCCCCGCCCGCCTCGTGCAGGCAGGCTCCCATTGGCCCGCGCCTTTTGGCGCGGTGGAGGCTCAGCTCACGTGGGCAGTTCCCACTCGCATGCGCTCAGTTCTGGGAGCAGCAGCGACCCCACCCGACCTCCCTTTGCACAGTCTGAGATTAGCTGGTCGCTCTTGCAGGGCCAGGTAGGAATTTTTGGCTGGCACCTTGATTGGCCGTAGGAGTCCGTTTATTCGCCTACCCCAGACTGCTGTCTTAGGAGGTATGGTTCTGATAGGTTCTCATTCCTTCGGTCACTTGGCGTGATGCATGTGGGGCGGGGTAGGTAGGGCAACGCAGTGTCCCTCCAGGGCAGCAAGGTCAAGGGGGGCGAGCCAGAACCGCCCACATGATGCCTAGCCGGCTCGAAGAGGTAGGCTGGCAAACCCCCCTGACTGGTCTGGCTGTGCTTGCATGGTTTGCCCAGCGAGCCAGCTGGCCAGTGCCCCTGCCCCCTTTGGGGGTGACGTAGACAGGCTGTACCCAGTTGATTGACTGGTGGCAGCCCGAGTCAGTTGGTTCGCCCTCGAGCTCCGGGGGAGGTAGACTGCTGGGTCCGTTTTCCCCCAATTTTAGGCCCCTGCAGGCCGGGGGGCTAGCCCCCTGGCCCCATCTAGCCCTGCTGCTGTTTTGTGTTGTTGTTGTTGTTAATAAAGTGACCCTAGTTCATCCCAAGAAACCTCAGCCTGGCATCTTATTTGGGGGGTCAGGGGTAAACCTGTGTTTTGGGCTTATGTGCTATTGCCTAAAATATTCAAATAAAAACTAAAACGTAGCCCCCAATGCATCCCAAAGTTTGAGCAGTGAGGCGCATGGGAAGTCCTATGAGGCAGAGAGAATCATTAGGAATACCCAATCCTGCCCAGTACCATTGGCAATGATGCAGCCATATCAGCGAGATGTGCTCTGCTTTCAGTGGTTGGAGGACAGGCCTCCTAGTGCCCTATGGGTCTCCTAAGACCTATGCACAGTTGATATAAGTCCAAGGAGTTAAAAGGGGCAGGGTGTGTTCAAAAAGAGGGGTTAGGATCCAGTGCAAGCTGCTTCCTCCAGGATCCTTCCCCCTCCAATTCCACTCCTCCCCCTGAAAATCCCCTTGCCCTCCCTTTGCCTGCCCACAACACACCCCTGCTGCCAAATTAGTGGGAGCAACAGACCCTCCAGGAGCCACTGCTCTGCCGCCCCCCCCCCGCCATTCTCTCAGCATCACAGAACTGCATGAGGGCCACCCACCTTTCATGCTGCTGTAATGTGCCTCGCGCTGTCAGAACACTAGTTCCAAAAATATCCAGTGGGGGGTGGGGGATTAGCCTCCTGGTGGCTTACGGGTTTCCTTTGTCCTATGCTAGCTAAATAGTTGATATAAGTCAGAGGAGCTCAAAGTGGTGGATTGATATAAGTCAGAGGAGTGCAAAGTGGAGAAGGATCCAGTGCCAGTCGCTGTCACCAGGATCCTGAAAACCCCCTTGCCCTTTCCCTGTCTGCCCATGACATGCTACTGCTGCCAAATTAGCAGAAGCAGCAGAGCCTCTGGGAGCCATTGCTATACTTGCTGTGCTGCTACCAATTTGTGGCAGCAGCCCAGAATTGCAAGATGGCAGCCCTGCTTTCACAGTCCCGTAAAGATCAACAAAATTCGCCTCTCATTGCGCAGATGGAAGTTCATCTGTGGACAGAAGAAGTTCTTAATGAAACATTCCATAACTAGATGTCTTTTCCTGAGCTTTGAAGGTGTGGAGGCAGAGCTAACATGCTCTGAAATAGATCATAAATGACAAGTGTATTGTTCCAAAAGAAGAATGCAACATGGATGATGATGCTTAGCTCATTTTATTGATCAATCTCATTCAGAAGGTGCATGATATTCATCCGTGAAGAAGAATGGATCGTTTTGTGGTGACACTATGAGCAACGTATGAAGTGAGTTGAATATATATATTTTTGGGTGCTCCTTTGTCTTGTGCAACTCATTCAGCGCATGCCCCAAATTTTTCCAGTTTAAGCATCCCACGACTTTTGCTAGTGAGAGAATGACAAAGCCAAGGATTATTTGTTTGTTTGTTTAAAAGATTCATATACTGCTTTTCTGGTGCACAAAGCAGTATACAGCAATTAAACTACAATTGAAAATACAATTAATAAAAGCATTTAAATTAAGCCATTTCTGCCCAACGTTGCATGTATGCAACAGGGATCAAATGTGTACACTAGTGGCTGAGCAAAATGGGTTAAAACAATAAATACAATGATAAAATGATACTGGTGTAGTTAAAATATGAAAAAGTACAATAGAATATATAGATATATAGATATATAGATATATAGATAGATAGATAGATAGATAGATATGAAAGCCTAGTAAAGAGGGAAACGTAGTAAAGAGGGAGCTATCTTCAGATTTTTCAATACTCAGTGGCAGAGATATGGTGCTACAACAGAAAAGGTCCTGCATCTTGTTGCCATGTCCTTTGCTTCAGGTTGGCAACCTTCAGTCTTGAAAGACTATGGTATAAGCCTACAGCACCTGGTATTCCCAGGCGGTCTCCCATCCAAGTACTAACCAGGCCTGATCCTGCTTAGCTTCTGAGATCAGACGAGATCAGGCATGTGCAGGGTAACAGTTGCTGCAGATGGCAGTAGTATCCTATGCAGGGCCCTGTCTGATGATCGTAGAGGACATATGAGGAAGGTGGTCCTTGGTTCTATGCCACATGGGGCGTTAAAGGTCATCCCCAACAACTTAAGTTGGACTCAGAATGGAATAGGCAGCTAGTGTAGCCACCAAAGCAATGAAATGGCAGAATCAAATCACCAAGCTCCAGTAACCAATGGGGCTGCTGCATTCTGCACTGGCTTCAGCTTCAGGACCATCTTCAAGGATAGCACCACATAATTTGCATTACAGTAGTCTAGGTGAGATGCCACTAGGGCAAGTGTTCTCAAACTTCTTGGGAGTAAAACTCCCAAAGTAATTCTTGGTGGGGGGGGGGGGAATGCAGCAGCCTGATCCAGACACTGGGGAGGGGGGGCAGGGACATTCCTTATACAATGCAGCAGCAGGCTCCCAGGTGTGTGAGGAGCCCTGTGGAAGTGAATCCTGAAGTGGGTCACGATCATTATTTTCACATTCTCTGTGACTTGGGGAACCCTGCGAAGGTTCCTGCAAAGCTCTCCACACCCCCAGGAGCCTGCTGCTGCATCATGGAAGTAAAAGAAAGCCCCTGCCCCCCTCCGACAGCGGTGCAGTTCTGGGGATCGTGTCGCTGCATTCCCCACCCCTTAAATGTCCTCAGGCAGAGATCCTTAGGCTGGGGTGTCATGACACCTCAGTTTGAGAACCTCTGCACTAGGGCATGGACTACTTTAGCGAGGTCCAACTGACTTTTGTATGGTCTCAGCTGGTGCACCACCTAAAACTGTGCTACCTGCTCCCTTGGCCACAGATTCCACCAGGTAGCTGTGGATCCAGCATACTACTAGGCTGCAAACCCACTGTTTCAGAAGGTGTGTTGCCCCATCTAAAGAAGTTGTAGATCTAGTACCTGCATTCTGGCCTTCCAGACTAGGAGGAGCTCTGACTTGTCTGGATTTAATTTCAGTTTATTAGCCCACATCCAGGCCTCAACCCTTTCCAGACAGAACCTTATAGCTTTGTCTGCCCCCTTGAGGACTGGTTGAAACAAGAGATAGTGCTGGGTGTCATCTGTATATTGGTGACACCCAACTCCATATCCAGGGATGGGCAAATCCAGCATGGCTTGACTTGGAAATGGGTCCTAATGACTGGACTTTCTGAGTTGCCCAGAGCTGTTTCATGACTTGAGTCTTGAGTCATTCCCCTTTAAAAAGCTAGTTTCGGCTCCGTAGCATAAAACGGAGCTGCTGCTGGACAGTATGTGTGTGTCGGAGTTTTCTTTAAACATTCCCCTGATGTCTCCATCCTATCTGTAAATGAGGCAGAATGGTGCGGGATGGATTGCGTGAGAGCGGGGACAGAAGTGACTAGGGGAAGGAGAGTCACGCGCAGTAGCTGGGAGGCTTACCAGTACAATTCAATCCTTTGCAACTCTATTCATAAGTAGTCCCATTTGTACTAGTTTTTCAGTGAGGCTTCCTCCCCCCAAGTAACAATGGAGCCCAATAGGAGTTATGCAGTTGGAAAATGTGATTGCTACTAAACTGCCGCTCCCTGTGCTTCTTCAGGCAATTCTAAGGCAAAAAAACCCAAAAAACTCTTGGGCTCCTCCTTCTGTCCCACCTCATTCACAGAAAAAAATCAGACCGCCCATCCTGTGTCCAGTGATTATCCGTTCCTTCAAAGACTGAACAGAGAGCCTGCTCTTGCCTCCCCTCCCACCTCCTGCTTGATGCAAAAGCAAAACATTGACCCTTCCCTGCCTCCTTGTTGGAACTTCCCAGTCTGAATGATGGCCCCATGAGATCTTTCACATCATGAAAAAAGTAAGCAAGCACACCCAGACACAGACAGACTTGAGTCTGCATGTAAAGTGGTGAGTTAGTGGCTTCAGATTCAAGTCAATGCCAGACTCATCAACACAGATGACACAGGCAAGTGTACATGAGTCAGCAAAAACACGTGACTCGAATTCCCATCCCTGTCCAAATCCTCCTCCAGCAGCTTCATGTCAATAGTGAACAGCACGGAGGACCAAATAGATTCTTGAGGCACTCCACAAGTCAACAACCAGGGTGCTAGGCAGGTATCTCCCAGCCTCATTGGCTGGGTCTAGTGTGCCAGGAAGAACCATTGGAAAACAATGCCTCCGAGTCCCAACACAGACCTGGTTGATAGTGTTGAAGGAAGTTGAGAGGTCCAGCAGGACCAACAGGGATGCACTCTTCCTGTCTGGTCCCCAGCACAGGTCACCTACAAAGATGACCAAGGCCACCATCCTGTAGTTTGGCTGGAAACTAGTTGTCCAGATACTCCACTTCTTCCAAAATTCCTTTTTTTTTTTTTAATTTTATTGATGTTTAATTTTTTTAAGTATACATTCCACTTATATTTACATAATCATAGATCAACAATCTTTTCCCCCTTTTTTCCCTCCCCCCATGAACAGCGACCATTAACATTAAGTATTTGTATCTGCAGCCATAAGCACACCTTTTGGATTTTATCCATTATAACCAGTGCTTTTTTTGTGGAAAAAAAGGTGCAGGAACTCACAACTTGTTAATCTTTTATTTATTTATTTATTTATTTATTTATTTATTTATTTATAAAACTTTTTTTATTGGAGAAATACAATATTTTTATGTGCTTCCCCCCTAAAGATGAACTTACTTCTGAGTAGACATGCATAGGATTGGGCTGTCAATCTCCACATCCCCTTCCCCCTGGTTACTTTTTCTACACAAGGGGGAAAATACTGTACAGGTGCACTTGTAGCGTGTAGTATGTAGTGTGGCACTACTTCGAGGAGAGGAAGCAGTGAATGCATTCCAAAAAATGGCTTACATGAGTTCCATGTAGTAAAATTACTCTAAGCAACTGTGGGAGTAAGAACAAAAAAGGAATTCTTACATGAGAGGGGTCCTTAGGTGCACATAGAAACAACTATGTTTGCAAGCAAGCGATTAAATATGGTTTAATTCAGGTATCGGAATACTCTGCGTCTTTGGGAAGGCGCTTGCCATGCAATTGTATGTTCTCTGCTGCCCTGAGCAGCTGCTTTGCATTGCTGGAGAGGAGCTGCAAATGCTGGCTGGCGGAGGGCATGCTTGTGGGGGAAGGACGAAGAAGATCTCTGGCAAGGCTGGACAGCATGTTGTACACACGTAGAATCCCTTTTCACCTGCCCTTAGCATGTGAAAATGGGTGCAGATATATATCTCTGCCAGGATTAAGAGCCCAATCCTAGATATGTCTACTCTGAAGTAAGTCTCGTTCTAGTCAATGGAGCTTACTCCCAGGAAAGTGCCTAGGATTGCAGCCTAAGAGCCCAATCCTATGCATGCCTACTCAGAAATCCACTTTAGTGAATGGGGCTTACTGTGGATAGGATGGCACCCTTAGAGTACAATCCTATGCCTGTCTATTCTGCCTCTGTTTTGCTCCCCGCCCTCCTGGAATGCCTCCGAAGGGGAGGGGCCCCTGCAAAAAGGTGCTGGAACTCCGTCCCCCTGCGTTCCATTAGAAAAAAAGCCCTGATTATAACAGTATTGCCCCCCCTTCCCTTACCCATCTTATATATCTCAACCACTTCTTTCTTATCTCGGTTTTCTTATCTTCCCATGTCTTATCCTGTTTCAGTATTGATACTATGTCTGATTGTATCCATTCATATAAATACCAATTCCATTTTTCCACAGTCCATTTTGATGCATCTTTCCACCCATATGCTATAACTGCATGGATAGCTAGAATCATAGCTTTGAATAAATCCTGATTATATTTTTTTACTTTATTATTTCCCAAAACTCCCATAAATAACATTTTCCCAGAGAGCTCCAGCTTAAGGTTACATAATTCCTCCACCTTTTCAAATATCAATTGCCAAAAATCAATTACCTTAGAACATTCCCACCAAAGATAGGCATAATACCCTTCTACAGTGCCAACAATTTGAATTCCTTCCCTTAATCATATAAGCCAGCTGGGCAGGTGTCCTATACCATTTCAATATTAATTTCATCTCCAATTCTCTAAATTTTTCCATTCTAATCTCCAATATTCCTTTCATTATTCTGTCTGTCTCCTGTACTGACATTCCCACCTGTCTTTCCCATTTAATTCTTCCAAAATTCCTGAAAACTGAGACACCCACCTTGCCACAATCAGCTTGCCCCAAAATGGGAAGTTGGACACTGGAAATTACCCAGGACCATTGGATCTAAGAAGGGTTTCTTCAGGAGAGAGCTCACTGTGGCACTGCAGAAGGTTCAAAATTCTTTATTCCATTTTTTAAAAAAAACCCAGAAACCAAGAAAAATTGTATGGGGTTGGGGCACATAAAATCGGAGACCTTCAAAAATTGGCAACCTCTGCTACATTTCCTGCTGCCCATGACACTTAAAAGCAACATTCCCATTCTCCAAGCATTCATTGCTCAAGTCTGTCAAGAAAATGTTCCATCATTGAATCCCTAGAGCCCAAGTGCCACATTTCTCTTTCACATGTCCAAATACAGGGTAACCTGCAGATGAGGAAGCTCAGCTGCCTTTTTTCAGTAGCTCTTCATCAGTGGAACAGATACTCACGCAACTGCATTGCAGAAAGCACACAGGTTTGGGTATGTTTGACCATCAGAGCCACAATGAGGACGATGATCCATGGGGCACATATTTTTGGGATAACCAGTACAATCAATGTCCTGCCAAGAGAGCAACAGCACATCTTCAAATTTCTTCTCCTTGTAGCTGAGCAGCCCAACCTATCCAGTGGTGGCTCAGTGGGGCCACTGGGCCCAAGCTTTGTCCAGCACTGGATTTGAGCAGGCTGCGGGTCTCCTCAGGGAAAGGGCACATTTGTTCCATTACACTGTGCAGCGCCACAATAATCTCAATGGGGCTATTCAGATCCACACCAGTTATTTAGCTGTTGCAGAACTGAGTAACCCTGTGTCAAGCTTTCAGTCCCAGGATGGGGGTTAGGATGCAGCGGAGGCTTGCTCCACTGTCCCTGCCCCCTCCCACATCTGAATTGCCCCTCCCCCCCACCTCTGGAACATTGTCCTGCCAACCTCTCCCCTGCCCCTCTGCTGCCTGGAGCTACACTAACCTGCCCCCTTGGCAATCAGACAGGACGTGTTGCCTTTTCCACTGACACTGCTTATTCACTGGGTGTTGAAAAGTACTTTTATGGCACTTTTATGACACCCAGCACTGCAGCCACAATGCCAGCACTGAACAACCATAGGATCAGGCTGCTAGACTTATTACCTCAGTCCTAATATCGCAGAGATACATCAAGTGGGTACAGATTATCTTTGATCAAGTGACAGCATTTCACCTGCTTTGACTCACATGGTTATCAGATCTACTGAGTCATCCTGCTAAGTGACAGGAGCCAATAATGCCAATTTTGGCTGGTTTTTCCTTAAGCCACAAATTTTGACAACCAAAGTTCCATTCCCCATTCTCAACGTTTGATAAGAAACTGAGCAGAAGCTGCAGCTGCCCAAATTCCCTCACCACCCAAACTGTTGAAGGTTCCAGAACTCTAAGACTGAAAAGATTGACCATTCCTGACAAACCCTGCTTTGCAGCAGGGGGCCAAACTGCTCTTATCTTTTTAACAAACTGCACAAGGGAAGTGGGTGCAACTGCACACTTGGACATTGGAGGCTTTAGCACTTGGTCCCCACTGCTGTTCTCAAGCAGCTGGCATAACTCTCTCCCCCTCCCCAACCAGTTTGCTCTTTATCCTATTGCAAGATGCTAGGAATGTTTATTTGTTCTGAACTTAGCACAGAGGAAATCAGGTAGAAATCACTGTGGGGGCTCAGTGCTAAAACCCTCCAGGATGGCTTTGGGTTGATTTGCGCACACATCCTGTGCTATTTGTTTAAAAGTGAAAACAAAACCCAAGGGCCAAACACACACATGTAACTCAACACGTAGTTGGACCCCCCAAAGGCCTTCATTTATCAAAGACTTGGAGTAACCTTTCTGCATGCTGCCTTCCAGGGGTAGATGCTTGACCCAAGCTGGCTGTGTGAAGCTCAGTATTGCAGCTATTTGAAATGTCCTCCCATTTTGTTTTCCACTTTTGTTGTTCTGTGCCAGATCATTGGCTCAGATTTTATGAAGCTTTTGAAAGTGCAGCTTGCTGAGGGCTCCAACAGCATGCAGACTGCAGAATACAGAGCTTGAGTCAGGAGACTGGACTTCACACAGATCAGGTCAGAAAACAGCACTGGCATATGGCACTCTTTTGCTGCTTCTCTTCCAGGGAAGAGAGGAACCTCCTCTGAGTTGAGGAACCTCAGCAGGGTAGTGCCTTCGAAGCCAGTTCTTGATCAGGCTTGGTTTATCTCCAATGGACAAGGCCGATTACACACAACAAACTCACAACTTGGCAGCTGCAAATGGTGTACGTACATCACGTTCAGCATTGCTTTGTGAACATTAGGCTCACCCAAACATTTTATTCCTCGAAACTTCAACAGAGAAAGAAAAAGGCAGAGCTGGCAACACTCACCAGTGACGGTTCTCCTACTTCAGTGACAGCGTCTAGAACCAAAAGGGCAGATGGGTAAAAGCTCCAAAGCAAAACTGTATGTCAAGTGACAGCGCCCTGAACAACATCCTTTTCACTACAGGAAAACTGAATGCAGCCTTGCTTCCATTCTACTTCAGAAGGACACCTATGTTGAGGTCTGGCAATATGCAAACTAATAAAATGTGAACTGAAAGGAAGATAATCCAATCAACAAACGTTTCTTAATCAACGGACAGCCCCAGTTAAAACTATTCTTACACACATTTTAATTTTCCCCCACTTCTTTTCAAAACCTTGTATCTAGTATATAATCCTAGCCATTTCAGTGGCCATTCCTCCTCTGGGTTCTGACCCCTCTACTTAAGGTCTGTATTGTAGTGTGCGGCACTGGCTGTGGGCAGTTTATTATATGAAAGCTGCTTGGCATGTAGACTGACTCCCCTGCAGGGAATATTGCAGACATCAGTGCAGACATCAGGACTGTGCAATGCTGAAGTTCAGCATCTTCAGGTGAGAGAGTCAATTCCATGTGGCAAGTCCCTTCATTCATTCTGGCTCCTGTGTCAAATTCCCTGCACCTGGAAGCATATCGCATGGAGTGGCATTAGAATGCCCGTGAATCATTCTGTTCCTTCTTGGGATGACGTACGCAATGGGATACACCAGGGTTGGGAACTTGAACTTGAGTCAGTGACTTGGACTCAGTGACTCGGAGTTGTGAAAATTAATGTTTTTCAGTGACTTGTAAGTCACACATGTGGAGGACTCTGAAAAAGACTTGAGTCGGGGCCCCCCTGACTTGGCACTCATCCCCACGCATGTGGACTTGAGTCTACCTGTGTCTGGCAGCGCTGCTTACGGTTTTCGCTGCGTGGAAAACCTTGTGGGGCAAGAATTCTGAGGGCGGCGAGCAGCAGGGAGCAGCAGGAAAGGGTTTGCGCTCCCTCAGCCAATGGAAATTTCAGAATGCCAATCCTTTGTCCAATGATCATCCGTTCCTTCCTTTCTATCAGAGACAGGAAAAGAGAGCCCAGTCCCGCCTCCCCCTCCTGCTCGCATTAACCCTTTCCTAATGCTCATTGCCTCATTGAATGAGCGGCTGCAGAGGATCTATTTCTGAGCAGAGCTGCAAGGATTGGGTCATCCTGGTAAGAATCCCAGCTGCTGCACCTGACCCTCCTCCCTCTCATTGCTTCTGTCCTGGCTCTCACTCAGTCCCTCCCAACCCTCCTGCCCTGTTTATAGATGGGATGGGGCAGCAGGGGAGTAGTTCAATAGAACTCCCACATAACACAGAGCCTGGCAGCAGCCCCATTTTTCTCACGGCTGGCTTTTAATGAGGACGACTCAACCCAGGGAGAGAAAGGAGGCAAGAGAGGTGTTCATGACAATCACGCTTTGCAGACATGTTACTTGGGAGGGAGGGGGTCCCTCATTGAATGAGTGGCTACAGAGGGACTACTTCTGAGTAGAGCTGCAAGGATTGGGTCATCCTGGTTAGACTCCCAGCTGCTGCACCTGACCCTCCTCCCTCTTGCTGCTTCTGTCCCGACTCTGTCCCTCCTATCGTTCCTGCCCTCTTTACAGATGGGCAGGGACAGCAGGGAAGTGAATAAAGAAAACTCTAAGACACACCCACCCACCCACAGACACAGACACAGACACAGACACAGACACTCCCCCCCCCCGCAGCAGCCCTGTTTTTTCCACAGAAGGTTTTTTTTAAGGGGGGGACTCGATGATTGCATTACAGTCACTAAAGGGTGAGTCAGGGACTCAGAAAGTGCCATTAGGAATCTTTTTCAAGTCAAGTCGTGGGGGGCAGTGACTTGGAGACTCGATTTGAGTCAAACCCCGCTGGGTTTTCCCAACACTGGGATATACATCTCAAAAGGGAAATCTCACCCAGAAAGGGAGCCCTTACAATGTAAGATGTGAACTCACCTGCATACAAGAAGACCAGTGTCAAACTGAATACCAAAATGCCCAGCTTCATGTTGGCGTTGGTGGGTTTGTTCCCCCTGAGTCCCTGCTAGCACCCCTCTCTGATGCTTCTCAGATTCTGCTAGCAGAGGTGATCTGAAAATCTCTCCTGTGTCGTGCCCATATATACGAGTGTTCCTGGATTTATGACATCCTCCCCTGCTGGTACATGTTTACATATGGAAGTTTGAGATTACTCTGGTAAACTATAATAACACAAATGCGTCCTTATCGGTGCTGGGCCTGGGAAAATGCAAAAAACCCAGGTGGTATTCTGCTTGTTAGCACAGAGTGTGCAAAGTCATTCATTAACTTGATTCTAAGTCATCACAAACTGTATTCTATACAGATAGGAAGGTAATAGCAGCACATTTCATATGTAGACCAATAAAATCTTACATAGAACTTGACTTACATCCTTAAATAATTCTTAAGTAAATCTTACTTACATCCTCATGTAGTTAAAGAAAACAATCAAATTATCCTTATGGCAACCT
This sequence comes from Tiliqua scincoides, assembly GCF_035046505.1. Lineage (NCBI taxonomy): Eukaryota > Metazoa > Chordata > Lepidosauria > Squamata > Scincidae > Tiliqua > Tiliqua scincoides. Next base: position 199,446,344 of record NC_089822.1, read on the forward strand.
GATTTAATTCTGACCTCATGAAACCAAACAGAACTCTGTTTACTTTTGTTTTTCTTTGCTGTTGGCAAGCAGACACTCATTGTTTCCTTTTGCCAACTCCACCAGTAGTCCCAGTTAACTGAAAAGTGAGCCAAGTGTCTGGATCTTGGTTCCTTTTAAATGCAACAATGAACAATTGAGAATATTTTCCACAATTGCATGAGGGAGGGTGCCATGAAACCAACACAGATTTTCTAACTTGGTAGAAATAGATGTGCCAGGAGAGGCACAGGATCTTGCCTGCTAGTCCCTCCCTCAACCTCCAAATCTTGAACACAGTTTCTCTACTTCTTCACAGGGGCCTGTGCATGGACACCTCAATTTGTGCAGGCTGTGAATTCAAAATGGATACCCTGAGGAAATGGGACGGGGTAGACAGGTAGAGCCATGCGGGATCAGACCGAAGGATCAAACAATACAGAGGTTTCACAGATGCTTCCAGGAAGTTCACAGTACAATATGAGTGCAATAGCCCTCACCCACTATTACTCCCCATCAACATGGAAAGCTGCCTAATACTAAGTCAGTTATACTCCATCTAGCTCAGCATCATTGACACTGACTGGCAGCAACTCCAGGACAGCATACAGAGCAGATCAACTTACTCTCTGTAATGTTACAGAAATAGAATCATAGAGCTGGAAGTGGCGTACAATGTCATCAAGTCCAGCTGCCACTGCAGGCTGTCCACAACCACAACATTCCTGAGAGACGGCTATCCAGCCTCAGCTTAATGACTTTGGACCTGCTCCATTCATCCATATCTCTCTGAATCTGCATCCAGAGCAGGACACAATATTTCAGGTGAAGTCCTACTGATACCATTACTTCTTGCTGTCCGGATACTGTATTTCTGCTGCTAATTGCATTCACGTTCTTTGCTGCTGCTGTCTCACACTGCAGATTCACATTTGACTTGTTGACTATTAAAATGGCTAGATGTTTTTCACATATACTGATGCCCAGGCAAGCACCCCCAATTTTATGTTTGTGCTTCTGGTTTTTTCTGCCAAAATGCAGAACTTTCCATTTTACCCCTTTGAAGTTCAATTTTATCATATTTGCCCAGTTCGCTCCATCCGGTCAAGATGATCTTGGAACCTGTTTCTGTCTTCTACGGTGTTAGTTACCCGTCCCAGTTTGGTGTTGTATGAAATTTTGATGACCATCCCTTCTACTCCCATTTCTCTTCATTTCTGAAGATATTGGAAATCCCTGGGCCTAAGAGGGAGCCCTAAGGCACCCCACTTGTCACTTCTCTCCAGGTCGATAAGGCACGGTTGAGAAGCACTGTCAGAGTACAGTTTATTAGCCAGCCACAGATCCATCTGCCAGTAGCATCGTCTAGCCCACATCCAATCGACATGTCATCAGGAAGCTGTGGGGAATCTTTCCCAAAACCTTCCTGAAATCCAGGTATGTCCATAGCATCCCCCTGATTCACTGACCTCATCTCTCTTGGCCCAATCCTACGTGAACCTTGCAGTGCCAGAACTCACATTCCAGCAGCGAAAGGCCCTTTATGGTGGCAGGAAATCCAGTTCACTATTGCACACTTCCAAGCTGCGACTGCAAATGGGCTGCTCCAGAAGCATCTGCTAGTGCCCTGGTAATCCTTGTACCAGGTTTACTAGGGCGATGAAGGCATGTCATGGGTGGGAGGGGGATTTGGGGGCAGGGAGGAGGAGGGCAGGGGAAGTTGGTAGCAGGGAGGGGAGAGGGCAGGGGTGGGGAGGGAGAGGGATGGGACGGATCTCAGCAGCAGCACTTGTACTGGCATTCTATCCCATCTTCCCCTGCCCCTTTTATCTCCTTGGACATACACCAGCAAAATGGCTGGCTCAGTCCAAGAGATAATTGGGCAACCTACTGGAGGTATATTTGAAGTATAATACTTTGAAGTATTTTTAGTTACCTCCACCTGGTTCTCCCATCACTTCCCCCCACCACTTCATCCAGCACACACTCCATCAGTGCAATTGCATCATTGTTATTGGTGGAATAACCTCAGTTTGGCTGTACTTGTTGTAAGAGGCGACTAAACAGCCACCGGGTAGATGGGACTCGTCAGCCTGGGAAGGCAGCTCATCTGAGAGAAGGAAAACTCTGATCCCAAACCTCCACTGCCTTGTGGCTACATCCAGTTATGGAAAAGGCTTCAGGAGTCAACCTCGAGGCAAAATCCGGAGCCGGAGTCCCTGAGGCAGTTCACGGCTGAACAAGGTCACGTTCTGTCAACTCCTGCGACGCTGCTGGAACCAACTGTATTGGCCTCTGCCTTTCCATTGGACCATTTCAGCGACGTGGAGAGGGGGGATTTGCTGCATGGGAAACAGTCTGTCCTCCATATCTACTTTACCCAGGCTTCTCACACTGGAGAGGAAACTCTGTTCCAGAACCACCATTCAGAATGCAATACCATAGTCTTCTGAGACTGAAGGATGCCAACAGATATTGGTGGAATCAGGATTGGGGGACCTGAAGAGTAACTAGCTCTGCAGATAACATGTCGGCACAGGCTTTTCCCTCAGAACAGCGTAGCGGAAATGTGGAAGATTTTCCCCAAAGAGACAGTATATGGTGTCAACAGTGGCCCCTTGACAGGCCTGGGAAAAAATGGAGTTAACTCCATAGCCTTTGGCTTGCAATGGGAGTGTCTCACAGCTGCAACTTAGTAGGGATAATGAGAACCTTTGGGGAGAAAGGTGAGAGAATCACTGTCAGAGGGTGTGGGTGTAGAAGGAGAGTGGATACAGAAGGATGGAGCAACAAACTGGAGACTGGTGTGTGGCTGCCCTGCCCAGGAGCTGCTGAGAACCAAGGGGTTGCTGCTGCAGCTGGAGAAGCTGCTGATGGGAGAGGCAATAAAGAAGGATCTCTGCAGTTGGAACAGGCAAGCTGCCTTGGTGGTGTCGTCAAGCGGTGCTTTCTGCAGAATTAGGGCTATTTTGAGGGAAGAAGGGAGGCTAATTAGTCTAAAGTGGGTATAAGATCTCTAAAGGAAGGTTTGGATAGGGCAAGCAGATATTGTATTTATCATTCCATGATATTTTCTCCCCTCTTTTAGACACCAAAGCTAAATCCCTTTTATTTTTTTTAAAGTAATGTTTAGTCACTTTTATGCTGATTTCAATTTCATTTTTCAAATTTATTCCCAATATTGGAAACTGACATTACATTACATTAGATGTACATTACACGTACAAAAGTACATTAGAAGCAAATGTACTTTTAAGTTATTTGTTTATTGTTTAAATATTAATCTCTGTACATTGCTTAAAATGACATTTTTAAAAATGACAAATTTATTTTTAAAGGAAAGAAGAACCTCGCTTTTTCCTCAAGGAATATATAATCTGAGTGTGAGGGGTTTCTCTGGGCAACACCTGGCAGGGTGCCGAGAGTTGGCTGGATGGTCTCTTGGGACCCCTGGGTGGGGTGTCCACCTCCCTGGGGTTCCTTGCAGGGGAAGCCTCAGACCAAGCCAGGGGGAGGGGGGTCACAACACTCTTGTCCTCCTCCCTGGAGGTAGGACCTGAGGCCCTTGGTCTTCAGGCAGGGGCTCCAGCCTCCTGCCTTCCCTCTACAGAACTGCCTGTCATCACAGGCTCCCTGCTTTTATCCTCCCCAGCCACACCCTTGGCTCCTCCCCTTCCTCTCTCTCCAGGCTTAAAGGGGGCCTTGACCCTGGTCTGCTTCCCTCCTCTTTGGTGGTTAGTGGTGACCTGGCCCTGCTCACTGCTCAGGTCATGTGAGCCCTGGGGGGGCAGTCTCTCCCACCCAGCTGCCCTACGCCTTACCTGGTCAGCTGGAGAGGTGGCAGTGGCTCTATGGCCAGACAGTTCTGCCCCTGGCCTGCAGCCAGGTAAGGCAGGGGTCGGACAAGTGTTCGACCCCTGACACAGAGACTGTAGTTTCTCACGGCTTGTATTGGCCAAGTTTCATTGGATATTTCTCCTCGCTGATGAGTTGAAATGTCCAGATCAAATAAGAGTGCCTCCTTTTTCATCTGCAGGACTCTCTTGGTGTCATCTGCAGCCAAAAAGAGCCCACCCTGACCCCAAGTCATTTCCTGTTGTGATTAATTCCTTTGGGACAGAAATGACTTTGGTCTCCCTGATGCACTCATTAGGGAGACCAAAGTCATTTCTGTCCCAAAGGAATGACTCCATCAGGGTGGTGGCAGTGGGGAGGGGAGTGTGACCCTGTTAAATCTCCTCAGCAGTGTTTATTCCATCAATTATAGTATGCTTCTGGATTGCTGCCTACTTTTGGAGTACTGTTTTGAAGTGTTTCTGTTCTTACATAGCGGTCAATTCCAGAAGATGGTGCTATTGGACTGTGTTAGCTCAACAGAAATTGTGCAATGGTTTCATCAGGAAAGAATGGATTCTTTTGTGATGACATACCTATGAGCAAGGTATGAAGTGAGCTGGATATACTTTTTTTGAGTGCTCCTTTGCCTTGTGCAACTCCAAATCGTTATTGGAATTCACCAAAGTGCTTCAGTTTAAGCGTCCCGTTACTTTCACTAGTGAGAGAATGACAGACAAGAATTCATGGTGAGACTCCAGAACAGTGATTTTCAGTCTTCTTCATCTCACGACACACTGACAAGGTGCTAAAATTGTCAAGGCACTCCATCAGTTTTTTGACCATTGACAAGGCACACCAAGCTGCTGGCAGGGGGCTCAAATCCCCCAATTGCCCTACTAATAAATGATCCTCTGCAGACCAACCGCGGTACACCAGTGTGCCATGGCAAAGTGGTTGAAAATCGCTGCTCCAGAAGGCGCAAGCATCTTTATTCCAGGAAAAAGAAAAATCATGGGATTGGGCCACCTCAAACAGAGATCTCCAGACATTGGCAATCTCTGCTACCCGTCTTGCTGGTCATGATATTTGATGGTAACATCCCCATTCTCCAAACGTCATTGCTCTGACTTGTCAGAAATCATTTTGTAATTAAATTACTAGAGCCTGTTGCATGGTGCAGAGTTGTCGATCCGCTTGTCGGTTTTCACCCTAAACCCCACGCACCCCATGAGGTTAACGGACCGTGGCGAGGCAACACCTTACTGGCTGGGGACTGCCCAGCTTAAGGCGGGCGGTAGCTGCCCAATGAGATGCAATGATCTCTCCCACCGTCGGAAGCAGCCCCTGGTGTCATGCTCTACGCCAATCGAGCGTAGAGACTTATAACCGGTAAACTGCTGCTTCCCGTGTTGTGCCGACGCCGTATGGCGAAGTTGGAGTGTCCTCTCCAGTGCGCGAAGCCTGGGTAAAGAAGGTATGGAGGATAGGCTGTTACCCATGCAGCAAATCCCCCCTCTCCACATCGCTGGAATGGTCCAATGGAAAGGCAGAAGCCAATACGGTTGGTTCCAGCGGCGTCGCAGGAGTTGCCAGAACGTGACTGTGTTCAGCCATGAACTGCCTAAGGGACTCCGGCTCCTGATTTTGCCTCGAGGTTGACTCCTGAAGCCTTTTCCAGAACTGGATGTAGCCACAAGGCAGTGGAGGTTTGAGGTCAGAGTTTCCTTCTCTTAGATGAGCTGCCTTCCTAGGCTGACGAGTCCCATCTACCTGGGAGAATGGATGATGGCCGGATCCCAAAGGATCTCCTCTATGGAGAACTCGTGCAAGGAAAGCGCCCTACAGGTAGACCACAGCTGCGATACAAGGACATCTGCAAGAGGGATCTGAAGGCCTTAGGGATGGACCTCAACAAGTGGGAAACCCTGGCCTCTGAGCGGCCCGCCTGGAGGCAGGCTGTGCAGCATGGCCTTTCCCAGTTTGAAGAGACACTTTGCCAACAGTCTGAGGCTAAGAGGCAAAGAAGGAAGGCCCATAGCCAGGGAGACAGACCAGGGACAGACTGCACTTGCTCCCGGTGTGGAAGGGATTGTCACTCCCGGATTGGCGTTTCAGCCACACTAGACGCTGTGACAGAACCACCTTTCAGAGCGCGATACCATAGTCTTTCGAGACTGAAGGTTGCCAATACAAATACTAGAGCCTAATGGTGGTGGACTGATCTTCCGTAGGTGCACACATAGGCCACTAGATGTGTGCTTGCCGCCTTGTTGTACAGGCTGGTAACTTACACTGCTGGGCTGGCACTCCCTCTGGCAAAATACATGTTCTGCCAGCGGAATGCTTAGTTAGGACTTTTAAAATCTGAAATCTCTAAATTTCTACCTAGCAACCTCTCCTACATTTTGTGCTGGCCATGACACATCCCCATTTTGAGGGTCACATCCCCATTTTCCAAGCTTCATTGCTCAAGTCTGTCAGAAAATGTTCTGGACATGAGTCACTTCAGCCCAAGTGCCACATTTCTCTTCCACATGTCCAAACTCAGGGCAACCTGCAGACGAGGATGCTTGGCTCCTACTTTCTAATAGGTCTTCGTAAGTGGAACAGATACTCACACAACTGCCTTGCAGAAAAAGCACTTGTTTGAATATGTTTTCCCATCAGAGCCACATAGAGGAACATATTCCAAGGTGCAGAATTCCATTGGATAACCAGTACAATCAGCGTCCTGCAGAGAGACCAAGGGTACAGTTTCAGGTATCCTCCTTATAACTTTGGATGAAACAATTCTCAGTCCCAGTGATGGAGATTCAGCGAGTGCAGGGCTCGTTTAAGCCAGTGTCGCAGAGGTCACCAAAAGGGGCCTTACACTAAAGGGGCCCCGGCACTAGGGAGCTCCAGGCCCTCTCCGTTCTTGCTAGCTGCTGCTGTGCTTGAAATGCTTTTTTTTCCCCAGCTACCCTTTCCCTTTACAGGCTCTGACTCAGTTGCGCCTGGTAATTGGAGCTGGGAAGTGCGGGGTCACTGTTTTGCTCCTTTTCATGAGCTTTGGTAGAGAGGTAGCTGCCGACACCCCCCCCCCCCAAATTGTGAAAAGGAGGAAGAGAGAGGACAGCAGTAGGACCCGGAAGCAGCAATGAGTGGCGAAGCTCCACATGAGCCTTGGTTTGGGGTATGCCCAGTCCCCATAAACTGAGCAGGCCAGAGGAATCAACTGTGAGTCTGTCCGTCCCCCCAGGATAAAATATTCTTGGGGGTGGAAGGAGGAAAGGGAGATGTTAATTGCGGTCACTGTGAATGGGACATTAATGAGTGTTGAATGCATCCTTAATGGACATGTATGTAAGGAATGACATGCAACCATTTAAGAGGAGGGGTGACCACCCGAAGTGAGAGCAGACTTTCAGTTGCTGGAGGTCTCCTCTGGGTAAGGGCATATTTTTCACCTTACACCAGGGAAAGCCCCAGCTGCCACAATAGGTCAACCCAAACCTGTGCCAGAGATATCAACCCATTTTGGCAAATCAGTCCTGGGAATGGGGATAGGATACAGTGTATGCAGGTACTCTGATCCCGCTCCCTCCCAGGCTCAATCTGCCCACCCTCAGCCCCACTGCTACTCCCTCTCAGCCCCCCATTCTTCCTTGCTTCTGCACCACATTCCATTGCTCCAGCGGGCATTGCTTTGTCTGGTGACACCAGTGGGAAAGCTTCGGCCTTCCCACTAGTGCTGCTATAAGATGCACTGTTGCAAAGCACTTTACAGGCCTGGGGCACCAGTGGAGTGTGTGCTCTGCCGGCATGCCTTGTTAAGGTTAAAGGCTTTTGAGTAAATTATGAAATGATTGGTGTAGGTTCCCAGTCTTGTCCCAACGTGAGCAGGTTGCAAGAAAACACATTAACTACAGCAGAGTACTTTCAGCAGTTGTATTGAGCAAGGGATATCACATTGAGAGTAGTCATTCAACAGTCCAATAGTCAGCACGGAGAGCAGTCAGTTCCAGTATAACAAATCCAAATCAGTTCCAATAATACACAGTCAAAGGTTCAGTCCATAAGTCAGTAATATCATATACATACAGTATCCGGCCTCTTCAGTTACTGGCAGCAGTCTAACAGTTATCTCTATCAACTCCCCTACTGCTGCACTTGAGGCTCCAGCAGACTAAGCTTATGTAGTCGGCTCAGCCAATCAGTATTGGCCTGGTCACACCCAGGGTGTGCCTGTCCCAGGTGCTTGCTGATTCTGCTGAATCATTAATCCACACCTGCTCCCTGAACCAACTTGCAAGCTGAAGTTCTGTTTCACTCAGAACTCAAGCTGACATGCCTGATTGATAGGATTGGGACCTCAGTGTAGGAATCAGGAGGAGGGCTAAGAGCTGGGGGAGGGGCCAGCCAGCAGCCAAACAGAGTGCCTTTCTTGAGCTCTTAAAAGGCACACATTTTTGCAGTACACCAAGGGAGATTTTCTAAAACCCCTCATTCAAATAGATCATGTTTGTTTTGTTCAGCGGAACCAGATACTCTGGATCACATCCTTCTTCGGTGCACTGCCCATCATAATCTCAGGCCCCACCTACCTGGCCCTTTTCTTTCTTCTCTTCCTGTTTCCCTTGTTGATCCTTTCCCAATTCTTCTTAGTGACTATTTCCCTTCCATCACCGATTTCGTGGCAGAATTTTTAGCGGTAGTTTCTATGGCAAATGCCAGAAGCTAATGTTTGGTAAAGTTGCATCTATTTGCTATGTTATATTCGTTATTGTCTGTGGATTCCAATACGCTAATAAAGGTTTACCAAAGTAAGTGTTATTCCATTTGTGTATGCCTGGCATGGCCTGATTGCCTGATTTGTTTTCTTGCCGTGAGAAGAGGAGGGGGGGGAAGGTTTCCGCCCCAGCTGTATATCGGTGTGAGGAGAAATCATAGAAGAGATTTACCAAGCTTGTTATGGATATATGAAAATATAATTACAACTTCACAACTTGTGGACAATTGATGGAGAAAATTGAATCAGAAGAAAATAAACAAAAGACTGAGAGGTTGGGAAAAAAGATAAGAAAAGATCAAGCCAAAATATCAGAAATGGAAATTCAGATGGAGAGTGCAGCTCAAGTGGTGAGGATACAAAATATACCAGAAGAGAAAGGAAAGAAAGAAAGGAGAAAACACAGCGCAACGGATTGTCAGATTAATATCAGAATGGATTGATACACCGATGGAGGAGATATTTAAAGAATTGGACTCAGTGAGAAGAGTGAGCACCTCTTATCTGAGAAAACACGAATTACCAAGAGAAATCCATGTGAAATTCATCAGAACCTTTTCCAGAGATAAATTACTGAAGACCTCACAGGAAAAGCATTGGAAAGTGGATGACAACAAAGTCACCATTTTGAGACATGTTCCATGGAGAGGTGAGGTTGAAAAGAAAAGAATATGGAAACCTGACAACATTTTTAAGAGAAAAGCAAGTACCATACAGATGGCTTTCTCCAGAAGGTATGTTTTTTTCAATATCAGACACAGAGATATAACATAAATTCAACAATGAAAGCAGAAAATTTCTTGAGCATAGTGACGAAAGACGAGAAGAAAGGAAAAGAAAGAGGAAGAGAAATGGAGCAGAAAAGAACTAGGAGAATATAGATTAGAAATGGAATCAGATGAAAAGAAATCAGATGATTTAGAAACAACTGATGAATCAGAGAGGGAAGAGCCTAGAGGAGCGAGTAAGAGGTGCTCACCAATACTAACAAAGAAAAGATAAAAAGAGAGGAAGACTAGTAAAAAGAAACGTGATGACTAAACAAAGTTGGAGCATTTATTCAGTCTACATAAATGGTTTAAATTCTCCCCCAAAAAGAAAGAAAGGCTTCCTTCAAATGCAAAAATCAAATATGGATAGAGTTTGTATACAAGAAACTCATATCAAAAATATGAATAAGGCATTGTTGGTGAATGAAAAATTAAGAGAAGTTTTTGTAGCCTCAGATAACAAAAAAAAGAAGTGTAGCCACTTACGTTGAAGAAAGATTGAGACCAAAACTAATATATGCATCACAAGATAAGTACAAAACGAAAAGGCAAGAGTTTTAATTGTGACTATATATGCCCCAAATGAAAATCAGCAAGAATTTTTTGCAAAGCTGTATAAAGACACAAGAATTAGAGAATATGAACAGTGTTGTATTCTAGGAGATTTTAATTCGGTTTTTGATAGAGAAATGGATTCAACATTGTCACAAGCAAGAGAAAGAAAAAAAAGAGAACTCAAATTCACAGAGGCTGAACTGGGCACAGGACAGAGGCGCACACACAGGCCGTCTCGGAGCAGGCAGGCAGCAGGCATGTGGGCTGACCTCCTCAGAGTCATGCTGGGTAGGGGGTTGTCTGAGTGCGCGTGCGTGTCAAGAGTAGCCACAGCAACAAAAGGGAACAGAGACCCAGTCTTCCCCCCACTCCCTTCAGGAATCACCTCCCCATGGCGCCCGCCCACCCCTCCCTGCTTACAAAACCCATTTGTCCCCATGGAAAAGCCTGACATGAGGCTCTTCCTCTCCCCCTCCCTCTCCCAGAGGCACAACATCAGGACACATCCTCTGTCCCACGGATGGTTCAGGGGTCAAGAAGAAGCATCTGACTCTCACATTTTCTGGACACATGCAGGACCCACCTGCTAGTTCTTACTTTTGCAAGTTGTTGCTTCTGCAACCTGAAGCCCTTGAAGTTTTAAGCCCAAACAAACAAACAAAAATTAACTGTTTCCCTCCCCCACCACCCCGAGTCCCTGACTGTGAACATAATGTACCCTGGTGCTGGTTGCTGCTGCTCACACAACGCCTGGCTTCTGGATCTCTGCAAGAGGTCTTTTGGGTGACACGGAGGCAGCACAACCCCAAACAGCACTCCCAACACTTCTGGGCAACTTGAGCTGTCCAAATCCATGGAGACGTCCAAGTCAGCAGCCCAGACTCAAGAGTGTGGCTGAGTGTTTGACATGCATGACTTGAGTCTGCACGAGTCAGCAAAAAATGTGTGTTTTCATGATTTGAACTCAAGTCACTTGACTCGAGTTCCCATCCCTGTTGATCGCTGTGTCCTTCTGAGTTGCTTGGCCAGGTCAGGTTTCAGAGGTTTGCAGTGGTTCTGGTTCCTGAAAGGTGTCATTGGAGGACACCTATTTGGCACCCTGGCCTTTGGTATCCCTGGACTGAAAGGGATTTAGAGAATTCCTTTGATCCCAGACCCTCTGGAGCTGAAATACCACCACACCATCTGCTCAGAAGAGTTCCATCTTGTCCACATGAAACTGCTAGGAGAAATCATCTGAGGGTTTGGGGTCAGGGATCCCCAGGACATGGAAGAAATCCAACTCTACCTATCTTTGTCACCAAATGATGCAGAGGCTGTTGGAATCACTGGAGCCCTGTCTGGAGGCACTGAGGTTGCTTCTCTTTTCTTCCATGCTGTGCTGCTGTTCTTTTTCATATCATGGAGTGGCCAAGCAAGGTGGAAGAGGTAAGGTGGGAAATGGGGGTGAGGTGAGGTGACTCACCTGGATTCAGGGTGTCTCCAGAGCCCATGGAGACACCCTGGATTCAGACACTCCAGACACCCTGGATTCAGGGTGTCTCCCCTCGCTTTATGTCTGTACATGCTCTACCTAGAGGCATGGAAAAAGACAGTATTCTGTACCAGTACCTTTCCTCTCTCTCCGTCTTTTCCAGGTGACAACAGACATACTATTTCTTTGCATTTAACCACAGTATTTAATTTCTTTGCATGCTTTTTCTTTCCATTTAACTGTGTGTGTGAGTGTGCATCCATTATTTGTGTGAACATCTTTCTGATAACATTCACATGCTTATAAAACTAAGATCTGGTTGCCCCTTATAAGAGTGCCATATGTAGGGTCCTGCCCTTCAGTTTTCCAGTGGCACTAGGGCCAGCCCAGTAGTGACACATATGAGGCAATTCACAATGAGCAGTGGATGGTGGGGGAATGGAAGGCTTGAGGTGCCTTTCACCCCGGTCTCTCCCTAGCGTCTGAACATAAGAATAGCCCCGCTGGATCAGGCCATAGACCCACCTAGTCCAGCTTCCTGTATCTCACAGTGGCCCACCGAATGCCTCTGGGGGCACAAAAGACAACAAGAGACCTGCATCCTGGTGCCATCCCTAGCACCCGGCATTCTGAGGTATCCCACTTCTAAAATCAGGAGGTTGTGCATACACATCATGGCTTGTAACCTGTGATGGACTTTTCCTCCAGAAATGTGTCCAATCCCCTTTTAAAGGCATCTAGGCCGGATGCCATCACCACATCCTGTGGCAAGGAGTTCCACAGACTAACTGCATGCTGGGTAAAGAAACTATCCCTCCACATTCTTAGGCATGTGTATGTCTAGGACCATCTTGAGAAAGTTCTGTATTATCTATTGGGTCATGGATACACCTTGGGACGATTTCTGCAATTGTGGCAATAATGTTTTAAACTTAGACTTGTCTGTAATCATGTGAATGCACAAACAAGACTGCTCACTGCATTGGGAATGAACATGCCTGGCCCATGCACGAACCGAATGGTTTAGTTCATGTTGTGTGGCAGGTCGTGGGGCATGGCAAACAGACCCGGGGTGTCTTGCACCCGGAGACTGCCACTGCCTTCCTCCAGCCTGCTGCAGAGCTGCTCCAATCCACTCCCCGTATCCCTAATTTGCTCCTTCCTCACACTGTCCCTTTAAACAGGAAACGAGGGATACGCTGGGAGCTTCCTTTGGTTAAAGGAACCACATAAGGAAGGAGCAAGAGAAGGGAGTGGGGGCACAGATTGCCAGCTTCCACGTCAAGGTGGGCATGCAGCAGAATTTGCTCTTGCTTCAAGGCACAGCTTGCACTGCATCCCATGGGGGAGTTCAGAAGGTGGGAGGGCTCCCAGACGTAAGGGAGACATGTGTTCCCCTGCCCCAGGGTAAGCTCCAGCAGCTGCAGTGGGCCTACTCAGACCTGCATTAATTCAATTGCTGCTGCATGTCCGTATTGCTCTGTGTCGGTGGATTGGGCCTGGGAAGAGGGATAGAACGTAGCACGCATTGGCACTGCCAATCTCACCCACTCCTGGGCCCAATCCACCCACACCTACCACGGTCACCACCCTCCTCTCACCCTGTAAGAGGACGTATGATAAGTATCTACAAATATCTGAACTAACAAGGTATAAAATGGGTCAGTGTAACTAATTGTAAGACCAAAAGGAATAGGTGAACATCCAACTCCAGGAATCTTTCTAGCTGCCAGGCCCACTTCTCATATCAGAATGACGTCTGGGAAGAGGCTACAGGCAGACAAGCCATGGAGGGGAGAGCTCTGCACCTTGTCGCCCAGGTACTTTTTCTCCTCTCCCAGTCAGATCTGTTTCTGCTTTATACTTGACTGGGACAGACTCCTGTTCAGGAGATACTGCTGCTGTGTTTCCTTTGGCCTTGAAAGTCACCATGGCCGTATGTGGGGCTTCATTTTGTGATTATGTTGCAATGTCATGATGACATTCTTCAAAATCATCCCAGCTGGATGATATGCAAGATGGCATAGTGTGATTCTCCCTGGCATGTACCGCTAGAGCAGGGTTGTCCAAACTGTCTGGCAGGAGGGCCACATTATCTCTCTGACACTGTGTGGGTGGGCCAGGAAAGAAAGAATTACTTAAATTGACATAAAGGAATATATTAGAGGTGGAACGTATATGAATGAATGAAGGTCTCGCAATAGCTCACAGCCTATAAAAGCCCTTGCAAGAAGCAAGGCTGGCTTTTCCTTCTCTGCCGCTGCTGCATCACAGACGTGAAACAGCAAGCAGTGGAGGGAGCCCTCGGCCTCACGTGAGAGATCAAACGGTCACTCTCACGTTCAGAGCAGTTGTGTCAGGCCAGCGCAGGCTCCAGCAAGTCTTTGGAGGGCCACAGGCTCATTGGAGACTGGGGGCCCCTGCAGGCTGGATTGGGAGTCCCCGAGGGCTGCAAATGGCCCCCAGGCCGGGGTTTGGGCACCCCTGCACAAGAGGATGAATCACATATTTGAATGCTTGACCTTGGAAAACGTTTCTGCTCAGAAAATCTAGAATGTCAGGAAAAGGATTCTAGCCCAAACATTTCCTTGATATGCTATTTTTATACATGTGGGGAAGGTTTCCCTCCCCCCCCAAAGGAAGGTGCAGCCCATCACCTTCAGTCTCAAGTGCTACCATCCAGCTTGAGTCGCACCTTATCATTCTGTCTGGGGCTGATTGCTATGAAAGTGAATTTGCAATCCTAGGGCCCAATTCTAGCCAACTTTCCAGTGCCAATGCAGCTGCAACCCAACCCCAAGGCAGGGAACCAAATGTTCCCTTACCTTGAGTGTCTCCCCTTCCCCCCTGCAAAATGCAGCACATGCCCCGTTGGCACAGCTGCGTCAGCACTGGAAGGTTGGATAGGACTGGGTCCCGGGGGTCAGGGGAGCCTGACACCAGCCTCAGCAGTGCTCTTCATGCAGCGCAGAGCCCTCCAGAAGGCGATCGCAACCACCTCCTGTTTCTTGGTTGCAATACTGGAAGTGGTCGTGATTTGGGGAGGAAAGCGGGTTGGGCAGGGAGCAGGAGGGGGAGGTCTTCCTCACACTGTCCCTTTCAACAGGAGATGTGGGACATGCTGGGAGCTTCCTTGTACTTGAAGGAACCACATCAGGAGGGTGAGAGGGAAGGGAGTGGGGACGCAGATTGCCACCTTCCGTGTGTTTTTTCCTTCTTCAGGAAGGGCATGCAGCGGAATTGCTCTTGCTTCAAGGCACAGCTTGCACTGCATCCCATGGGGGAGTTTAGAAGGCAGGAGGGCTCCCCAACGTAAGGGGGGACATGTTTCCCCTTGCTCCAGGGTAAGCCCCAGCAGCTGCGGTGCGTCAACACAGACCTGCACTAGCTCAATCGCTGGCACATGTCTGTGTTGCTCTGTGTCCGTGGATTGGGCCCAGGAAGGGGGATAAGATGCAGCATGCACTGGTGTCCCCAGTCCCACCCAATCCCAGGCCTGATCTGCCCACACCCACCAGTGTCGCCACCTTCCTCTCACCTTGTAAGAGGTGGCATGAAAGCTACCTACAAATATCGGGGGAGCTGAACTAATAAGGTATAAAATGGGTCAGTCTTTCTAATTTTAAGAGCAAAAGGGATGGGTGAACATCCAGCTCCAGGAAACCTCCTAACTGCCAAGCTCACTTCCCATATCGGAATGACATCTGGAAAGAGGCTGCAGGCAGACATGAAAGGGAGATCTTGGCACCTTGTTGCTCGTATACCTTTTCTCAGAGTCAGACCTGTTCCTGCTTTATGCTTGACTGGGACAGGCTCCAGTTTAGGAGATGAGTCTGCTGTCGGCATGTCCTTCCTCTGTGGAACGAGGAAGCTCTTACAAAACATCCCATAACTAGATGCCTTTTCCTGAGCTTTGGAGGGGGTTGAGGGGAGCAAGTATGCTCTGAAATAGATCATAAATAAGTGCTAAGTGTCTTGTTCCAAAAGAAGAGTGCAACATGGATGATGATGCTTAGCCTGTTTTATTGATAAATCACATTCAGATGGTTCATGATTTCATCAGCAAAGAAGAATGGATTCTTTTGTGATGACATACCTATGAGCAAGGTATGAAGTGAGCTGGATATACTTTTTCGGAGTGCTCCTTTGCCTTATCCAAACCGTCCTCTGCATGACCCAGGGAACTTCAGTGTAAGCGTCCCGTTATTTTTACTAGTGAGAGAATGACAAAGACAAGAATTCATGGTGAGACTCCAGAAGGTGCAAACATCTTTCATCCAGGGGAAAAAAAATCATGGGATTGGGCCACTTCAGACAGTGATCTCCAGACACTGGCAATCTCTGCTACGTGTCTTGCTGGTCATGATATTGATGGTAACATCCCCATTCTCCAAACGTCATTGCTCAGACTTAACAGAAATCATTTTGTAATTAGATTACTAGAGCCTAATGGTGGTGGGCTGATCTTCCGTAGGCGCATGCATGCGGCCACCAAAGTGTGCTTGCAGCCTCTTGTACAGACTGGTAACTTACACTGCTGGGCTGGCACTGCCTCTGGCAGAATACATGTTCTGCCAGCAGAATACTTAGTTAGGATTGGGCTTTTAAAATCTGAAATCTCTAGATTTCTGTCTAGCAACCTCTCCTACATTTTGTGCTGGCCATGATACTTGATGGTCCCTGTTCTCCTGGTTGATGGTCCCTTGAGCTTCATTGCTCAAGTCTGTCAGAAAATGTTCTGGACATGAGTCACTGCAGCCCAAGTGCCACATTTCTCTTCCACATATCCAAACTCAGGGCAACCTGCAGATGGGGATGCTCAGCTCCCTGTTTCTAATAGGTCTTCATAAGTGGAACAGATACTCACGCAACGGCCTTGCAGAAAAAGCACTTGTTAAAATGTGTCTTGCCATCAGAGCCACACAGAGGACCATATTTCAAGGTGCAGAATTCAATTGGATTGCCAGCACAATAAGCATCCTGCAGAGAAACCAAGGGTACAGTTTCAGGTTTTCTCCTTATAACTTTGGATGAAACAATTCTCAGTCCCAGTGATGGAGATTCAGCGAGTGCAGGGCTCGTTTAAACCAGTGTCGCAGAGGTCACCAAAATGGGCCTTACACTAAAGGGGTCCCGGCATCAGGGAGCTCCAGGCCCTCTCCGTTCTTGCCAGCTGCTCCTCCGCTTGGAGTGCATTTTTCCCCCCTTTACAGACTCTGACTCAGTTGCGCCTGGTAATTGTAGCTGGGAAGTGCGGGGTCGTGGTTTTGCTCCTTTTCATGAGCTTTGGTAGAGAGGCAGCCTGAGCCAAGACTTGACAAAGTAGCTGCCGACACCTCCCCACAAACTGTGGAAAGGAGGAAGAGAGAGGGCAGCAGTAAGACCTGGAAGCAGCAACACTAATGGAGTGGCAAGGCTGCACACGAGCCTCTGTTTGGAGTATGCCCAGTCCCCATAAGCTGAGCAGGCCAGAGGAATCAACTGTGAGTCCGTCCGTCCCCCCAGGATACAGTATTCTTGGGGGTGGAAGGAGGAAAGGGAGATGTTAATTGCGGTCACTGTGAATGGGACATTAATGAGTGTTGAATGCATCCTTAATGGACATGTATGTAAGGAATGACATGCAAGCATTTCAGAGGAGGGGTGACACCGGAAGTGAGAGCAGACTTTCAGTTGCTGGAGGTCTCCTCTGGGTAAGGGCATATTTTTCACCTTACACCAGGGAAAGCCCCAGCTGCCACAATAGGTCAACCCAAACCTGTGCCAGAGATATTGACCCATTTTGGCGAATCAGTCCTGGGAATGGGGATAGGATACAGTGTATGCAGGTACTCTGATCCTGCTCCCTGCCAGGCTCAATCTGCCCACCCTCAGCCCCACTGCTACTCCCTCTCAGCCCCCCATTCTTCCTTGCTTCTGCGCCACATTCCATTGCTCCAGCGGGCATTGCTCTGGCCGGTGCCACCAGTAGGAAAGCTTCGGCCTTCCCACTAGTGCTGCTATAAGATGCACTGTTGCAAAGCACTTTACAGGCCTGGGGCACCAGTGGAGCGTGTGCTCTGCCGGCATGCCCGATTGATAGGATTGGGATCTCAGTGTAGGAATCATGAGGAGGGCTAAGAACTAAACCCCCCTCCCTCCATTGTGGTTTTGGGTTGGTGCTGGTGCTGTTTGTTTTACAGTGGAGGAAAAAAACCCGGGGCCACACACACGCATGAATCTCAACAGGTAGTTGGGCCCCCAAAGGTCTTCATTTATCAAAGACTTGCAGTAACCTTTCTGCATGCTACCTTCTTGGTACGGGTGCCTCACCAGAGCTGGCTGTGGGATGCTTTGAGGTTTCCTCCAGGTTTTCTTGTTCGTTTTGGGTGAAGCTCAGTGCCATAATTTTGGCTCAGATTTTATGAAGCTTTTGAAATGGCAGCTTGCTGAGGACTCCAACAGCAGGCAGAAAGTGCTGTGGGGGAGCTTGAGACTGGCCTTCACGCAGACAGGTCCCAAAACAGCACCTGTGCACCACATGGCCCTGTCTTGCTGCTCCCAGGGAACACTCCCTGAGCTGAGGAACCTCAGCAGACTACTGCCTCCAAAGCCAGTTCTTGAGCACTGGTGGCGCTGGAGTTTTGCTCTTTCTCCAGCGAAATGGACAGAGCGAATTACACGCAACGAACTCACAACTTGGCAACTGCAAATTGTGCACACCCGTCACATTCACCATTGCTCTGTGAACTTTAGGCTCAGCCAAACATTTCATTCCTAGAAATGGCAACGGGGAAGAAGAAGGCCACAGAGCTGGCAGCACTCACCTTTGGCACTGGACCTGCTTCAGCGACAGCACCTAGAACCAAAACGGCAAATGGGTAAAAGCTCCAAAGCAAAAGTGTACGTCAAATGACAGTGTCCTGAACAACATCTTTTTCAGTGCAGGAAAACGGAATGCAGCCTTGCTTCTTTATATCTCCGAAGAACACCTACGTTCAGAGGTGTCGCTGGAGGCAGCTGCCCCCAGGGCAATGAGTTCACGATGTCACTTCTGGGTTCCGCTTCCAAGGATGAGGCGGTGTCCCTCCCCCACGCCATTCTCTGACTGCCAGAGGCCGGGCTGGAAGAATGGGGTCTCCTGGAATTTTTTCTCTGAATGTCCCCCTTCCTCAGCTGCACCAACTGCCCTTTCACTACACTGAACTCATCAGTAGAGGACACTCGTTACATTAGTTCTGTGCCAAGTCTTCTGGGTGAAAGTGTATTTCTTTAGTTTTTGTCCCTTCTTCATACAGCACAGCTACAATCTTTCCTTGAAAGCTATTTCTCTCAGTATCTTCTTTGAAGGAAGGGGATTCTCTGCATGACTCTGAAGATCATTCATTCCAGTAGAACCGAGTGCTTATTCTCTCTCTTTCTTTGAGCGTTACATAGTAAAAGGCTTAAAAAGAGAGACAGAGAGAGAAATCCCCTTGCCAGCTCTTTTGGTAGCAACATCAGCATTGCAATAGGTCCAAAGCCCTCCCTCTCTTGCCCCTGAAGACCCAATTCCTGCCTGCAAGCTCCTACACCCCGCTCAGCTACCCCATTCCACTTCCCTGGCTTAGTGGTTAGTGCCTTTGGCTGCAATCCTAAGCACACTTTTCTGAGAGTAAGTCCCATTGAACAAAATATGACTCACGTCTGAGTAGTCCTGGTTCGGATTGTGCCCTTCGTTTGTGCCTAGTTCTCAGCAGCAGCATCAACAGCAGTGGCAGAGAAGCCTCCCTCTTTCCCTCATATCTGCTGGAACACTGCCAGGCAGCAACACAGGTTCAAGGGACCCTGAGAAATCCATAGTTCTTTGATGGATGTTCCAGGGCTCTTGGCACTTGACTCGAGGTGGCAGGAAGGCTTCGGAACAGGCATCCTTGCCACCTCCAATCAGTGAAGTGGGAACACGGAAGGTAGATAGGGCAGAAGTTCTTCTCCAATCCATGTGGCTGTAGTTTTGGGGAGAGCCCCTGACATTTCCCACGTTGCATGGCATGGAGGGAAAGGGGCGAGTACATGAGTTCAGCAGACCCACCTGCCAGATAGGAGGGCTGAGGACTTGGACAACTGACCAGGTTCACAGGATTGGGAATTATAAGACTCATCCACCGTTTTTAGAAGCAGGTTATGTCATTAGGCAGAGTGACAGAAAGAAGATTTTTCATTGTCCTAAAGTGCCTCAACATTGAACAAGAGACAAGGGACACCAGGAAGCAGCCTCCAGAGAAGGCAGTGCACTGGGACCAACTAGGGAAAGCCCTGCTGACACCCCATACGAAAGAGAAGTGCTGGAAAGGTGCAGCTTTACCTGGTTAGCAATAGGCAAAAGTTAACAGTTTCTTGATTTTGTCCTATGAGGTGTTAAAATATTTTCCTGTTTGATGATGTCACTTCTGGCCATGACATTATTTCTAGGTCAATGACATCACCTCCAGTGGGTCCTGACTGATTGTCATTCTAAAACGTGGGTCTCGGTGCTAAAACTAGTTCTCAAACTACTGCCTATAGAATTAATGAATACCTCTGAACTGGATGTTGCTCTGCAGAACTAGTCAACGTGTTTGTTTTTTCTGGAAGTCCCCTTTAGACTTCCAGTTTTCCAGCCTCTTGACAATATGATCGAGTATACAGGGGGACCTGGTTGTCTGCAGGGATTCTGTTCCAGGAACCCCTGTGGATACTGAAAACTGCAAATGATGAAGTCCACTGGTCTTGGGGACTCTAATCCTCCAGAGTCTACCACAGCACTGCTCTGGTCACCTCCAGAGGGTCCATGTTGCCCCAAATTAGGACCTGTGGATGACCAAATCCACAGTCCCAAATAATGCAGGCGGTCTGTACATTTGTACCCAGAGATATCCCTTTGCCATAAAGTTTAGGATCACAGGACACTTACCAAAAGAACAGAGGATCAGGAGAGCAGGAACACCAAGGAGAATCATCATGTTCATCTTGCTTTATCTCAAAACTGCAACTGTCAGGAGAACAAGGTAGCAACTGAATGCCTTACAGATGTGTACTTCTTCAGGTATACATACACATATGGTTCCAATTTATCCTCTTCAAGATGTTTGAGTCAGCCAATGCGGTGAAGGATAAGAGGTGGAGAAATTATATCTTTTTTTGAAAAGAGGCAGCGTCTCAAGAAGAGCCCCACTGGATCAGGCCAAAGGCCCATCTGGTCCAGCTTCCCTAATCTCACAGTGGGCTGCCAGATGCCTCAGGGAACACACAAGACAGTAAGACACTCTACCTGCGTCCTGCGTCTGTACCTGGAGTTCTTTTAATTAGTGAGTTACTCTTTTCTAATTTCTGGGGACAGAATGGCAATCACGTTCAGTATTATTGGTGTTCTCAGTCCCTCTGTATGGGGTATGTTTCGCCATCAGAGCCACAATGAGGGCGATAATCCATGGAGCATATATTTTTGGGATAACCAGTACAATCAATGTCCTGCCGAGAGAGCAACAGCACATCTTCAAATTTCTTCTCCTTGTAGTTGAGCAGCCCAACCTATCCAGTGGTGGCTCAGTGGGGCCACTGGGCCCAAGCTTTGTCCAGCACTGGATTTGAGCAGGCTGTGGGTCTCCTCAGGGAAAGGGCACATTTGTTCCATTACACTGTGCAGCGCCACAATAATCTCAATGGGGCTATTCAGATCCACACCAGTTATTTAGCTGGTGCAGAACTGAGTAGCTCTGTGTCAGGCTTTCAGTCCCAGGATGGGGGTTAGGATGCAGCGGAGGCTTGCTCCACTGTCCCTGCCCCCTCCCACATCTGAATTGCCCCCCCCACCTCTGGAACATTGTCCTGCCAA
Source organism: Tiliqua scincoides (assembly GCF_035046505.1). Classification (NCBI taxonomy): domain Eukaryota; kingdom Metazoa; phylum Chordata; class Lepidosauria; order Squamata; family Scincidae; genus Tiliqua; species Tiliqua scincoides. The sequence goes on from NC_089822.1 coordinate 199,467,601, forward strand.
CCTCTCCCCTGCCCCTCTGCTGCCTGGAGCTACACTAACCTGCCCCCTTGGCAATCAGACAGGACGTGTTGCCTTTTCCACTGACACTGCTTATTCACTGGGTGTTGAAAAGTACTTTTATGGCCCTTTTATGACACCCAGCACTGAAACCACAATGCCAGCACTGAACAACCATAGGATCAGGCTGCTAGACTTATTACCTCAGTCCTAATATTGCAGAGATACATCAAGTGGGTACAGATTATCTTTGATCAAGTGATAGCATTTCACCTGCTTTGACTCACATGGTTATCAGATCTACTGGGTCATCCTGCTAAGTGACAGGAACCAATAATGCCAATTTTGGCTGGTTTTTCCTTAAGCCACAAATTTTGATAACCAAACTTCCATTCCCCATTCTCAACGTTTGATAAGAAACTGAGCAGAAGCTGAAGCTGCCCAAATTCCCTCACCACCCAAACTGTTGAAGGTTCCGGAACTCTAAGACTGAAAAGGTTGACCATTCCTGACAAACCCTGCAAGGGGCCAAACTGCTCTTATCTTTTTAACAAACTGCACAAGGGAAGTGGGTGCAACTGCACACTTGGACATTGGAGGCTTTAGCACTTGGTCCCCACTGCTGTTCTCAGGCAGCTGGCATAACTCTCTCCCCCTCACCCAGTTTGCTCTTTATCCTATTGCAAGATGCTAGAAATGTTTATTTGTTCTGAACTTAGCACAGAGGAAATCAGGGTAGAAATCACTGTGGGGGCTCAGTGCTAAAACCCTCCAGGATGGCTTTGGGTTGATTTGTGCACACATCCTGTGCTATTTGTTCCCGCACTGTCCAATGAACACTCGAGACAACAGATATGGGAGAAAGGGCCACTTTATTTAACATAAACAAGAGGAGCAGAGGCTGAGACCTGCAGTACCCGAGGCAGCGAAAGCCCCTTGTGGTGCGGGGAGGGGACCTCTGGGCGGTACCAGAAACCTCTGCCCCCAGGTGGGCATGCACCCGACTCCGAGTCGCGCCCCGCTGCTGGGACGGCGCGTCTCGTCCATGTCTATCCCTTAAGGGGAAGGCAGCTGGACCGCAGCCTGCACCACCTCGAGCCGCTAAGCCTCTGAGATGGGATCTGCTATCCCGGCCAGGGCCCCGTCCAAGTCCTCGTGCCGCCAAGCCACTGAGGACTGAAATAGGGTTCTGCCCTGCCTGAGCCGCCTGAAGGTGCATGCCAGAGTCCCATTCACGCCTCCAAACCTGCACCACCTGCCCTCTTAAAGTGACCGATGGCAGTTTGTAAACAGGGGGGTGTAACCCCTAGCCCTTAACAGTCTGGGGTAGGCGAAAAAACTGCCTGCCCCTTGGCCAATCTTGGCAGGCAGCAAAAAATTCCTACCCGGCCCCGAACGGCGACCAGTTAAACTCAGACTGGCTCTAGGGCGGGCGGGTGGGTATTCCCACAGTGCCCACGTGCACAAAGAGGAAGAGGGCTGGGTCTCGTCCCCTTTTAAAGGACCACCATAACTGCCCAACCCAGCCCCCTACACCTCCCCCTTGGGGAGGGGCTCTCGTGTCCTGGTCAGGCATAACAAACTTCAATCACCTCCTTAAAGGGGGCGATTGTGCTTGTTTAAAAGTGAAAACAAAACCCAAGGGCCAAACACACACATGTAACTCAACACGTAGTTGGACCCCCCAAAGGCCTTCATTTATCAAAGACTTGGAGTAACCTTTCTGCATGCTGCCTTCCAGGGGTAGATGCTTGACCCAAGCTGGCTGTGTGAAGCTCAGTAATGCAGCTATTTGAAATGTCCTCCCATTTTGTTTTCCACTTTTGTTGTTCTGTGCCAGATCATTGGCTCAGATTTTATGAAGCTTTTGAAAGTGCAGCTTGCTGAGGGCTCCAACAGCATGCAGACTGCAGAATGCAGAGCTTGGGTCAGGAGACTGGACTTCACACAGATCAGGTCAGAAAACAGCACTGGCATATGGCTCTCTTTTGCTGCTTCTCTTCCAGGAAGAGAGGAACCTCTTCTGAGTTGAGGAACCTCAGCAGGGTAGTGCCTTCGAAGCCAGTTCTTGATCAGGCTTGATTTTTCTCCAGTGGGCAAGGCCGATTACACGCAACAAACTCACAACTTGGCAGCTGCAAATGGTGTACGTACATCACGTTCAGCATTGCTTTGTGAACATTAGGCTCACCCAAACATTTTATTCCTCAAAACTTCAACAGAGAAAGAAAAAGGCCGAGCTGGCAACACTCATCAGTGATGGTTCTCCTACTTCAGTGACAGCGTCTAGAACCAAAAGGGCAGATGGGTAAAAGCTCCAAAGCAAAACTGTATGTCAAGTGACAGCGCCCTGAACAACATCCTTTTCACTACAGGAAAACTGAATGCAGCCTTGCTTCCATTCTACTTCAGAAGGCCACCTATGTTGAGGTCTGGCAATATGCAAACTAATAAAATGTGAACTGAAAGGAAGATAATCCAATCAACAAACGTTTCTTAATCATGGACAGCCCCAGTTAAAACTATTCTTACACACATTTTAATTTCCCCCATTTTTTCAAAACCTTGTATCTAGTATATAATCCTAGCCATTTCAGTGGCCATTCCTCCTCTGGGTTCTGACCCCTCTACTTAAGGTCTGTATTGTAGTGTGCGGCACTGGCTGTGGGCAGTTTAGTATATGAAAGCTGCTTGGCATGTAGACTGACTCCCCTGCAGGGAATATGGCAGACATCAGTGCCTTGCCCCACCAGGACTGTGCAATGCTGAAGTTCAGCATCTTCAGGTGAGAGTCAATTCCATGTGGCAAGTCCCTTCATTCATTCTGGCTCCTGTGTCAAATTCCCTGCACCTGGAAGCATATCGCATGGAGTGGCATTAGAATGCCCGTGAATCATTCTGTTCCTTCTTGGGATGACGCACACAATGGGATACACCAGGGTTGGGAACTTGAACTTGAGTCAGTGACTCGGACTCAGTGACTCGGAGTTGTGAAAACGAATGTTTTTCAGTGACTTGTAAGTCGCACATGTGGAAGACCCTGAAAAAACTTGAGTCAGAGCCCCCCTGACTTGGCACTCATCCCCACGCATGTGGACTTGAGTCTACCTGTGTCTGGCAGTGCTGCTTTTGGTTTTCGCTGCGTGGAAAACCTTGTGGGGCAAGAATTCTGAGGGCGGCAAGCAGCAGGGAGCAGCAGGAAAGGGTTTGCGCTCCCTCAGCCAATGGAAATTTCAGAATGCCAATCCTTTGTCCAATGATCATCCGTTCCTTCCTTTCTATCAGAGACAGGAAAAGAGAGCCCAGTCCCGCCTCCCCCTCCCGCTCGCATTAACCCTTTCCTTCTGCTCATTGCCTCATTGAATGAGCGGCTGCAGAGGATCTATTTCTGAGCAGAGCTGCAAGGATTGGGTCATCCTGGTAAGACTCCCTGCTGCTGCACCTGACCCTCCTCCCTCTCATTGCTTCTGCCCCGGCTCTCACTCAGTCCCTCCCACCCCTCCTGCCCTGTTTATAGATGGGATGGGGCAGCAGGGGAGTAGTTCAATAGAACTCCCACATACACAGAGCCTGGCAGCAGCCCCATTTTTCTCACGGCTGGCTTTTAATGAGGACGACTCAGCCCAAGGAGAGAAAAGAGGCAAGAGAGGAGTTCATGACAATCACGCTTTGCAGACATGTTACTTGGGAGGGAGGGGGTCCCTCATTGAATGAGTGGCTACAGAGGGACTACTTCTGAGTAGAGCTGCAAGGATTGGGTCATCCTGGTTAGACTCCCAGCTGCTGCACCTGACCCTCCTCCCTCTTGCTGCTTCTGTCCCGACTCTGTCACTGTCCCTCCTATTGTTCCTGCCCTCTTTACAGGTGGGCAGGGACAGCAGGGAGGTGAGTAAAGAAAACTCTAAGACACACCCACAGACACTATCCACCCCCCCCCCCCGCAGCAGCCCTGTTTTTCCCACAGAAGTTTTTTTAAGGGGGGGACTCGATGATTACATTACAGTCTCTAAAGGGTGAGTCAGAGACTCAGAAAGTGCCATTAGGAATCTTTTTCGAGTCAAGCCGTGGGGGGCAGTGACTTGGAGACTCAATTCGAGTCAAACCCCAGGTGGTATTCTGCTTGTTAGCACAGAGTGTGCAAAGTCATTCATTAACTTGATCCTAAGTCATCACAAACTGTATTCTATACAGATAGGAAGGTAATAGCAGCACATTTCATATGTAGACCAATAAAATCTTACATAGAACATTACTTACATCCTTAAATAATTCTTAAGTAAATCTTACTTACGTCCTCATGTAGTTAAAGAAAACAATCAAATTTTCCTTATGGCAACCTGATTTAATTCTGACCTCATGAAACCAAACAGAACTGTTTACTTTTGTTTTTCTTTGCTGTTGGCAAGCAGACACTCATTGTTTCCTTTTGCCAACTCCACCAGTATTCCCAGTTAACTGAAAAGTGAGCCAAGTGTCTGGATCTTGGTTGCTTTTAAATGCAACAATGAACAATTGAGAATATTTTCCACAATTGCATGAGGGAGGGTGCCATGAAACCGACACAGATTTTCTAACTTGGTAGAAATAGATGTGCCAGGAGAGGCACAGGATCTTGCCTGCTAGTCCCTCCCTCAACCTCCAAATCTTGAACACAGTTTCTCTACTTCTTCACAGGGGCCTGTGCATGGACACCTCAATTTGTGCAGGCTGTGAATTCAAAATGGATACCTGAGGAAATGGGATGGGGTAGACAGGTAGAGCCATGCGGGATCAGACCGAAGGATCAAACAATACAGAGGTCTCACAGATGCTTCCAGGAAGTTCACAGTACAATATGAGTGCAATAGCCCTCACCCACTATTACTCCCCATCAACATGGAAAGCTGCTAATACTAAGTCAGTTATACTCCATCTAGCTCAGCATCATTGACACTGACTGGCAGCAACCCCAGGACAGCATAGATAGCAGATCAACTTACTCTCTGTAACTGTGCATCATAAATTAAACCAGTTAAGGACTGTGCTACAGAAATAGAATCATAGAGCTGGAAGTGGCGTACAATGTCATCAAGTCCTGCTGCCACTGCAGGCTGTCCACAACCACAACATTCCTGAGAGACGGCTATCCAGCCTCAGCTTAATGACTTTGGACCTGCTCCATTCATCCATATCTCTCTGAATCTGCATCCAGAGCAGGACACAATATTTCAGGTGAAGTCCTACTGATACCATTACTTCTTGCTGTCAGGATACTGTATTTCTGCTGATAATTGCATTCACGTTCTTTGCTGCTGCTGTCTCACACTGCAGATTCACATTTGACTTGTTGACTATTAAAATGGCTAGATGTTTTTCACATATACTGATGCCCAGGCAAGCACCCCCAATTTTATGTTTGTGCTTCTGGTTTTTTCTGCCAAAATGCAGAACTTTCCATTTGATCCCTTTGAAGTTCAATTTTATCATATTTGCCCAGTTCGCTCCATCCGGTCAAGATGATCTTGGAACCTGTTTCTGTCTTCTACGGTGTTAGTTACCCGTCCCAGTTTGGTGTTGTATGAAATTTTGATGACCATCCCTTCTACTCCCATTTCTCTTTATTTCTGAAGATATTGGAAATCCCTGGGCCTAAGAGGGAGCCCTAAGGCACCCCACTTGTCACTTCTCTCCAGGTCGATAAGGCACGGTTGAGAAGCACTGTCAGAGTACAGTTTATTAGCCAGCCACAGATCCATCTGCCAGTAGCATCGTCTAGCCCACATCCGATCGACATGTCATCAGGAAGCTGTGGGGAATCTTCCCCAAAACCTTCCTGAAATCCAGGTATGTCCATAGCATCCCCCGATTCACTGACCTCATCTCTCTTGGCCCAATCCTACGTGAACCTTGCAGTGCCAGAACTCACATTCCAGCAGCGGAAGGCCCTTTATGGTGGCAGGAAATCCAGTTCACTATTGCACACTTCCAAGCTGCGACTGCAAATGGGCTGCTCCAGAAGCGTCTGCTAGTGCCCTGGTAATCCTTGTACCAGGTTTACTAGGGCGATGAAGGCATGTCATGGGTGGGAGGGGGATTTGGGGGCAGGGAGGAGGAGGGCAGGGGAAGTTGGTAGCAGGGAGGGGAGAGGCCAGGGGTGGGGAGGGAGAGGGATGGGACGGATCTCAGCAGCAGCACTTGTACTGGCATTCTATCCCATCTTCCCCTGCCCCTTTTATCTCCTTGGACCAGCAAAATGGCTGGCTCAGTCCAAGAGATAATTGGGCAACCTACTGGAGGTATATTTATGCCAGATGCAAGGGAGAGCACAAGGATGAGGTCTCTTGTTATCTGGTGTGCTCCCTGGGGCATTTGGTGGGCCGCTGTGAGATACAGGAAGCTGGACTAGATGGGCCTATGGCCTGATCCAGTGGGGCTGTTCTTATATTCTTATGTTCTTATATTTCAAGTATAATACTTTGAAGTATTTTAGTTACCTCCACCTGGTTCTTCCATCACTTCCCCCCACTACTTCATCCAGCACACACTCCATCAGTTCAATTGCATCATTGTTATTGGTGGAATCAGGATTGGGGGACCTGAAGAGTAACTAGCTCTGCAGATAACATGTCGGCACAGGCTTTTCCCTCATAACAGCGTAGTGGAAATGTGGAAGATTTCCCCCAAAGAGACAGTATATGGTGTCAACAGTGGCCCCCTGACAGGCCTGGGGAAAAATGGAGTTAACCCTATAGCCTTTGGCTGGCAATGAGTGTGGCTCACAGCTGCAACTTAGTAGGGATAATACTAATAATAAGTAATAATACAGGTATTTCTATACCACCTTTCTTGGTCCTCAGATTTCTCATTGGACTTTATTCAAGGCGGTTTACATAGGCAGGCAATTTAAATCCCCGTAGGGATTTTTACAATTTGAAAGAAGGTTTCTATCTTTCAAGAAACCACAACATTCAGATGTCTCTTTCTTGATCTGGTATCACATTCTGACCTCCATCCTCCCACGCTCAGAGCAGATGGAATAACTCGGCTCAGCTTGTCAGCTGCTTCAAGGTCGCACGGTGCCGGTGGCCTCGAACTGACGACCTTGTGGATGTTATCTTCAGGCAAATGGAGGCTCAACCCTCTAGACCAGACCTCCTGCCCAATAATAATGGGATAATAATGGGATAATGAGAACCTTTGGGGAGAAAGGTGAGAGAATCACTGTCAGAGGGTGTGAGTGTAGAAGGAGAGTGAATACAGAAGGATGGAGCAACCAACTGGAGACTGGTGTGTGGCTGCCCTGCCCAGGAGCTGCTGAGAACCAAGGGGTTGCTGCTGCAGCTGGAGAAGCTGCTGATGGGAGAGGCAATAAAGAAGGATCTCTGCAGTTGGAACAGGCAAGCTGCCTTGGTGGTGTTGTCAAGCGGTGCTTTCTGCAGAATTAGGGCTATTTTGAGGGAAGAAGGGAGGCTAATTAGTCTAAAGTGGGTATAAGATCTCTAAAGGAAGGTTTGGATAGGGCAAGCAGATATTGTATTTATTTTTTTTAATCATTCTATGATATTTTCTCCCCTCTTTTAGACACCAAAGCTAAATCCCTTTTATTTATTTTTTAAGTAATGTTTAGTCACTTTTATGCTGATTTCAATTTCATTTTTCAAATTTATTCCCAATATTGGAAGTGGTTAGAAGCAAATGTACTTTTTTAAGTTATTTGTTTATTGTTGAAATATTAATCTCTGTACATTGCTTAAAACAACATTTTTAAAAATGACAAATTTATTTTTAAAGGAAAGAAGAACCTCGCTTTTCCCTCAAGGAATATATAATCTGAGGCTGTAGTTTCTCATGGCTTGTATTGGCCAAGTTTCATTGGATATTGCTCCTCGCTGATGAGCTGAAATGTTCAGATCAAATAGGAGAGCCCCCTTTTTCATCTGTAGGATGACATCTCTTGGTGTCATCTGCAGCCAAAAAGAGCCCACCCTGACCCTAAGTCATTTCCTGTTGTGATTAATTCCTTTGGGACAGAAATGACTTTGGTCTCCCTGATGCATACACGAGGGAGACCAAAGTCATTTCTGTCCCAAAGGAATGACTCCATCAGGGTGGTGGCGGTTGGGAGGGGAGTGTGTCCCTGTTAAATCTCCTCAGCAGTGTTTATTCCATCAATTATAGTATGCTTCTGGATTGCTGCCTACTTTTGGAGTGCTGTTTTGAAGTGTTTCTGTTCTTACATAGCGGTCAGTTCCAGAAGACGTGCTGTTGGACTGTGTTTAGCTCAACAGAAATTGTGCAATGGTTTCATTTGTAGAACATTCGCTTCATCTCTTGTGACAGTTGTACCTTACAACAGCCCTTATAGTAGCCCACTCTAATTTGCAAATTTTTCCTGAACAACTTGTGAATTTATGCTAGCGATTGTCGTTAGCCATGTGTTTTCATGCCAAATGTGCTTGAACTGTGAGTCTGAAAAGCTGCATCAGTGCAACTGAAAGTCTCCAAAGTGGGGATTGGGACACATGGCAGTTTGTTTGGACAACTATCCCTCCACAGAACCATACTTAGGCATGTGCATTAGAAGAAAGTTCTGCTGGTTCATGGATACACCTTGGAACAATTTCTGCAATTGTGGCAATAATGTTTTAAGCTCAGATTTGTCTGTAATCATGTGAATGGACAAAAAAGACTGCTCCACGAGGGCCCAATCCTATCCAATTTTCCAGTGCTGGTGCTGCTTTGCCAATAAAGTATGCACTTCTTCCTGTGCTGGAAAGGCAGTCTCAGAAACCTCCTCAAGGTATGGGAACATTTGTTTCCTTACCTTGGGGCTGCATTGTGGCTGCACCGGTGCTGGAAAGTTGGATAGGATTGGGCCGTGAGTTGGGAAAGACCATGCCTGGCCCATTCATGAACTAGATCATGTAGTTCAGGTTGAGTGGCAGGTCGAGGGGTACGGCAAACAGACCCGGGTGTCTTGCGCTCTCAGTCTGCCACTTGCTCCCTCCAGTCTACTGCAGATGGAGCTGCTCTGATTCATTTCCCGTCTCCTTAATTTGTCCTTCCTCACACTGTCCCTTTAAACAGGAACTGTGGGATATGCTGGCAGCTCCACTTTGCTACATAAGGAGGGAGTGGGGGTGCAACTTGCCATCTTCGTTTCTTCTTCAGGGATGGCATGAAGGAGAATTTGCTCTTGCTTCAAGACACAGCTTGTGCTGCAATTCATTGGGGAATTTAGCAGGTTGGAGGGCTCCCCAGTAGCTGCAATAGGTCTACTCTGACCTGCACTAATTCAATTGCTGGTGCATATCCATATTGCTCTATGTTGGTGGATTAGGCCCAGGAAGGAGGAAAGAATGTAGCATGCACTGATATCACAGATCCTACCCAATTCTGGGCCTGAGCCACTCACACCCACCACTTCGCTACCTCATCTTGTCCTGTAAGAGATAGCATGATAACTAATTACAAATTTCTGAGAAGCTGAACTAATAAGGTACAAAATGGGTCAGTGTATCTAATTTTAAGACCAAAACGGATGGGTGAGCATCCAACTCCAGGAAACTTTTTAGTTACCACTTCCCATATCAGAATGACATCTGGGAAGAAGCTGCAGGCAGACAAGCCATGGAAAAGAGAGCTTTGCACCTTGTCACTCATGTACCTTTTCTCCTCTCCAAAGCAGATCTGTTTCTGCTTTATATGTACTTAACTGGGACAGACTCCTGCTCAGGAGATACTGCTGGTGTGTTTCCTTTGGCCTCGAAAGTCATCATGACCATATCTGGGGCTTTACTTTGTGATTATGTTGCAGTGTCATGATGACAGTCTTCAAAATCATCCATGCAAGCAGCGGTGTAGCTAATAATCATGTAGCCCGGTGCCAAGCTCAAAATATTGCCCCAGAAGTGATGTCACAACAAGAAGTGACATCATGTCCAGGCTTTTAAAAAAGTGAAAATTGGGAGGAACCCACCTCCTCCCCCCAGAAGCTCACCACCCACTTGCTCTGCTGTATCCCCTCAGTCAGTGGCATAGCTAAAGCATCAATCTACTACCTGGGGTCAAAGAAATTTGTAGCCCCCCCCCCCAGACAAAATCAAATTTAATTAAGTAAAAAAAATAAAAATTATGCCCCTTATCGGTCAGAGACTCTGTGCTGGGATGAAGAGGGATGGTTATTCTCCCCTTGCTAAATATAAGAGGGGCTGTCACGTCCATGGCGGGTGGTGGACCCTTCCCTGGGGTGGTAGGTGAGCACGAGGGGCTTACCCGGTCCTTGGACGACAGTCGGCGGCGCGCTAACAGACTGGAGGCAGGAGCAGATGTTTGATACAGCCGGTTTAATAGGGTCAGCCGCTTTACATTCATCAGGGCTGTTCCTTCACACCCTTACACATATTATGCTGACTGGTGCCGTTGGTGCCGAATGGTCCCTGGAACAGACCCTTCCCGTCCCTGGAGGTTCTCCGTACAAGCCTTCAGTTCTGGTTCCTGTGGCCCTAGGTCTGGGCTCTTGGGGGATACCCCCCTGCTGGCCTGGGTCAGGTTGTCTGACCTTGGGAGGGCCCCAGCTGGCTCTGGGCTGGTTCCCCAGCCAGCTGGTCCCCACTGATCATGGTCCGCTTCGATCCCCCCTTTCCACGGTCCTGTTTCTCCAGAGGTCGCTCGTGGGGTCCAAGAGGGCCCTGGGCTGGGGAGGCCTTCCCTCCAACTTCCCCTGGTCAGGGTGGACCCCCGTCCCCTGCCTCTGGAGGTCTCCAGCCTTTCCCTTAGACTGGGAGGCTGTTTGCCCTCTAGTTGTCCATGGGCCTTGCTCCCCTCTGGAGAGGAGCCACCCCCCTCCTTCCCTTCCAGGCTCCTTATGAGGCCTTTTCCCTCTTGGGCTGGCCCCACCCTTCCGGCCCACATGCCTGCCAGGTGTTCCCAGCGGGCCCTCATTCCCTCTCCTGGGTAGGTGCTCTGTGCTGGACCCCAGTCCTGCGCGCACTCAGGTTTTACTCTCGAGGAGGTCTCTACCCCAGAGGAGACCCCTACTCCTGGGAAGTTCCCAGCCACCTGGCCTGGATCCAGGTGACAGGGGCACAACTTGAAAAAGTGCCTTTTTACCCAGTTTGCAGGGGTAACTGTATTATGATACATGGAAATGAGAGTTGACTCATATTAGCACCTTATTGGTTTCATGCTGTATCATGATAACATGTCATTGCAACATTTCAATAACATAATAACATGTCATTGCCTCTGAGAACAATCAGTTTCATAGGTCAGTTCTGAGTTTTAAAAAATCCACTTTTTGTTGCATAAGGCAGTTGTGTTTTCATTTTATGGTTAACTGGCCATAATGTTTGATAGAATACAGCTATTCCAAAATAGTTTGTTTTATTGCATTCAGCATAAAATTACCTTTCCAATGATATATAACATGATGGTATTATCATACATACCAAGATTTTCACAATTTTGGTCACTAGTATCAAGCTCAGCTTGTTGCCCCCTAAAGCTTGATGCCCAGTGCAACTGCTACCCCCTGCACCCCCTTAGCTACACCACTGCATGCAAGATGACATGGTATGATTCTCACTGGCCTGTACCACTTGAGGATGAATCACATGTTTGAATGCTTGATCTTGAAAAACATTTTTGCTTAGAGAAAACTGGAGTGTCAGGAAAAGGATTCTAGCCCATGGACAACATCAGAAGTAACGCCACTTGGTAACAGTATGCTATGGGATGTATTTTGTGACTGCAAATTTAGGTGGTGTCCTGAATATATCAAATACTTGGGAATTTTGATTCCTAGAGATATAACACAACTGATCTTATTAAATCTTGGCAAGCTGATAAATGAAATATCACTTGATTTAGACTGATAAACACTTCTTAACATGTCCCTCTGCAGTAAAGTTAATATACTTAAAATGAATGTCGTATCATGTATACTATATGCAGTACATGCTCTTTTTCTACATATACCCCAATATTATATTAACAAATTTTATAACTTGTTTAGAAAATTTTTGGAGGGCTCTGCAACACCCAGAATATACTTTAAGAGGATGCAATTGTCCTTTGAAGAGGGAGGGTTTGGACTCCCTGATTTCAGTTTATATCAACCAGGTTTATTTGCTGGGATTTTATAATTGGTGGGACATTTCACAGGTGGAGATTCCATCCGGGGCTAGACTAGAAACTTCTGTATTTGCCCCCTGTGGAAATGGATAGCTTTGGAATCCAAATATGCTAATGTTAAACAGATACCAACAGCTATAACCTCAGACACATTTGGAAAATGATGGGGTGGAAAGATAAATTTGACCCTCATTCCCATGCTAAATTAACATTATAGTCTAATCTTGAACTAACGATCTATAAAGAACCTTTTTTTGGGAAAGAGTGGGTCAATAATGCAGTTATGACTTTAAGAGTGCAATCCTAACTTGTAGTTAGGGACTTGGGCTGACCTGGGAGAGTTGTAAATGTGCCATAAAGCATGTTTGTGCCTCCTCAAAGGGCAGCTGGGCCAGTGCTCCAAGGAGCACTGGCCTGCAGAGGCTGACGGAAGCCTCCGTGCTGGCTTCCCCTCAGATGCGTGAAAAGGTAGGTGGTGGGAAGGAGGAGGGAGGGAGGCATTCCTGAGTGGGGTGAGGGCAGGCTGTGGGGCAGGGAGTGGGAGGCGGGGCAGGATCCTGCAGTTATGCCTGATTCCAACCCCCTTTCCTGGGGAGAATGGAGAGGCTTCAAGCCACTCTGCTCTCTTCGGACTTGTGCCACCTCCAGAGGTGGTGCAAGTCTGAGGAGACCCACTGGGGCCAGCTGCCCTTACCCAGGGGTAAGGAGAAAAGTTTCCCCTTGCCTCTGGCTAAGCCGCTTATGGCCCCTATCCTGCCCTGGATACAGCGCAAGCCTCCTGGCTTGCCTGTTCCAGCACAGGATAGGATAGCGCCATAAATCAACTTATTAATAATAATGATGAGTTTTACACATTTGTACACTTACAACAGAAATATGGACTATCAGATTTGGCCAAATGGCAATATATACAACTGTATTATTTATTAGCTTCTAAATATGACCCCACAGCAGTGTCCGCCTCACAATCTCCACCTCTTTTGGAGATACTTTTAAAATCATATACAAAGAAGAAGTCAGTTAAATTTATTCATAAATATTTAATGTCATTAAATAAATATAACACACAGGTGCTTAGAGTTACATGGAATGAAGAATAGATTGCTCTAATCAGTGTGAACAATGGAGGATGGTGGTGGAAAATATTACAGCCCTATCTATGGATCTTACACTTCATCTAATTCAACAAAAATTGGGTGTATTGGATCCCTCAGAGGTTGTAGAAGAAAGGCCTTATTAAGGAGCCTAGATGTTGGCACTGTGGATCATCTGAAGCAACCTTTGTGCACATGCTATGGTCTTGTAACTGTGGGCTTTTGGTTTGAAGTTATTGAGATCAGTGGCATAGCTAATTATCGTGTAGCCCGTGGCAAGCTCAGAATGTTGCCCTGGAAGTGATGTCACAACCGGAAGTGACGTTATGCCCAGGCTTTTTTTAAAGTGAAAACTGGGAGAAACCAACCTGCTCCCCCCAGCAGCTTGTCACCTAATTGCTCTGCTGCTTCCCCATAGTCAGTGGCATAGCTAAGTCATCTATCTGTTATCTGGAGTCAAAAGATTTGTCGCCCCCACCCCAGACAAAATCAAATTAATTAAGTAAATAGTGTGCCCCTGATAGGTTCAAGACACTGTGCTGGGGTGAAGAGAGATGCTTATTCTCCCCTTGCTAAATATAAGAGGGGCACCACTTGAAAAAGTGCCTTATACCCAGATAGCAGGGGTAACTGTATTGGGATACATGGAAATGAGAGCTGACTCATATTAACATCTTACTGGTTTCATGCTGTACCATGATAACATGTCATTGCAACATGTCAATAACATGATAAAATGTCACTGGCTCTGAGAACAATCAGGTCAGTTTCGAGTTACAGAAATTCACTTTTTGTTCCATAAGGCAATTGTATTTTCATTTTCTGCTTAATTGGCCATAACTTTTGATAGAATACAGATATTCCAATGCAGTTTATTTCATTGCGTTCTACATTAAATTATGTTTTATTTTTATACCTTCCTCTCACTATTGTCCCAGCCTGAATAAGACCCCCTGCAGTTGCTATTTGCCCCAGGAAGTAAGCTCCCATTGGCAAATAGCCACCATGTCAGTGGATGTGTATGATCAATATTGGAACCAAGGTGGAGCAGAAGGTTAAAGCCCCCCTTGCATCTTTCACAGTACTGGTCCAGATTCCTTTCCCCTCACTGCTATTTAGTGTTTTTAAAAAAGCACACAGTTGCCAAGTATGTGCTTTATATAATGGTTCAGCTTTGTCCCTGAAGCAGCCAGTAATATTTACAAAAGCCACTATTATTCTACACAAAGTCAGAGAAAGGACAAGGAAATGTTAAAATTATACAAGTGAGTGAAGTGTTGGAAGTGGGTGAAATCAGGTGTGCCGGAAAAAGTGAGGACAGGGGAGTAAGGGGGGGAGAATGTGTTTGCCATATGATCATTCATTTGGTAACTCTTTAGGTGAATTTCCTTTGTATGAAAAAGCACAAGAGCTCTAAAGCAGGGCAATGAGCTGGGAGTTCAAGGCTGAAATTCTTTAACAAGAACGATACATGTATGATGGAATACTTAGAGGTTTTTTTTTTTTAAAAAAAAACAACCCTTTTAGAAACATGACCCAGTAGCATGCCCACTCTGCACAGCTGCCAACACCCTCAAAACCATCATTTCAACAATATCAGTGAAGCAAGATTGTTTACAGATCAAGTCATACCTACCCTGGAACAAGTGTCTTTGTTCTTCAACAGTCACCACCATGTTCCAGTGAAACAACATTCAACGAAGCTAATATGAGATGCAGGTATAAGCCAGAGTACAGAGCACATTTCTGAGACGTCTTAAGAATGAAACGCCGTTCCTAGAGGCTTGCTACCTGGAGAAAAATTTTATTCCTTACTGCTTGTAAAAGTGGCGCATTCAGCATTCCTTATTTTAAAGATTAGCTTTTCATTAGAAGTTTATTTCCCAAATAGCTTTTCATTTTGAAGGGGAATATTTTCTCTGCACTCAATGGTTTGTTGTGGACTTTGTGCATCACTGGGACCTGTGCATGCTCAGAGCACATTTGGGAGTGCATGGAGATAGACAATAATGCTTTGAAAATGCCTAATTCTTTACATAGTGAGGTCTTTGAAATGACCATTCAGATCCAACTTATGCTATGTAAGTTACAGAATTCCAACTCAACTGGGATACATTTTTCCCCCAATGTAGACAGTGTACTTTCCTTGCACTGAGCTCCTTAAATATGCTTGATCATTCAGACTACAATCACTGCTATTTTATGATCAGGCAGGGGACCAATGGCCACAAGTCTTGCTGTGTAGGAAAATGCAGAGTGCTGATCTAGAGTCTATACTGCAGACATTGTTAGGGGCAGGATGCTATGTATGTCTCTGTGTGTTCGTATGTAGAAGCAACGGGATATGCATAACAGTTTGTCCCAATTGCCCTCATACCCAATAAGGAGACATGCCGCATGACAAAGAATTGGGTTGAAGTCAGCCACAACTTAATGAATTTTAAACAGCAGTGTGGTTTTCAAACCAACTTAGAAAATCAACCTCCAAAGTTGTATAGGTTTACATCTATTCAGAGTCCAGGATGATGATCCCTTTGCCTGTATTTCTGGCCAAATCCACCGCTTGGCAAGAAGGCAAGGGTTTGAAAATACACACACACACAAAATGCTATGAGTGCCATTGCTGTGGATAAAGCCATTTTACTTAGCCATCCATGAAGGAGAACAAGCAAAACTATCCATCGGGCTTTTGGCCTTGAGCTCAGCTACCCATGACAGAGAACTAGCAAAACTATCTGTTAGGTTCACCCCCTTAAGTTTTACCATCCACGACGGAGAACTGCCAGAACTCAGAGGGGCCGAGGCCTTACTTAGCCAGAGTTCAAACATTTTAGAATCCTTTCCACCTTGTTTTTACTGCTGTTTTGAGAAATTCCCTATGTGCTTTCTGAAGCAAACTGCTAACTTATCAGTGATGAGTGCTGAGGGGGATATGGACATCCTGTAAAAAAGGTCCACTCCATCAGCATTGCAAATCCAGCAATGACATATACAATGAGGCTGCCAGGGGGAATGGCTGTTGACCACATGCATGCCACTGCAGCAACCAGGCACTGCCAGTGGAGGTACATTGGTGGTGGGGTGAGCAGTGGGTGGGGAGAAGGAGTAATGGAGTGTTTGTGGAGAGGAAGTGGGGGCATGTCAGAGTTGGATGCAGCAGCAGTTGTGCATGCCAGATCTTATCCCCCTTTTTTTTGCCTGCCCTGCTCCCGGCTCTCCTCAGACTTATGCCACCTATATAGCTGGTGTGGGTTTGAGAAGATCCATAGGCCATCAGGGGTTCCCCATAGAAGTAAGGGAAATCATTCTTGAGACTTGCAGCCTTGAGTTCAGTCATCCATGATGGAAATTGAACAAAACCAGGTGAGCCTCCACCAGCCAACAAATTTACGTAGGACATAAGGTACCCACCACCAAACATTTGATCCCACTCTGCCCATTAGCCGCTACGCTAGTGACCACCTGTAAGAAGACTGTGTCTTCAGTACCAGAGGATTCTAGCTCTGCAATTGAGTTCCCTTGAGGGTGTTCCCCAAGAACTGTGTCAATAGGCTCTATCCCTTTCCCCACCTAGTGTCCTTTTAAGCAGTCCACCATCTGACAAATGTGGGTGTGTGTCTCCCCCTCCCCGTTTTTTCTTGGCCAAAAGCTCTGCAATACCTAATTTCAATACCGAAGAGCAAATGCTTCAGGCACTTTTACCTTCAGCATTTCATGGTGTACCAACAGATCTTCCCAGAGAACCTACATTAAAATTTCCAGCAGCTCATATGGTAAGTGTACTTTTAAAAAAAGCTTTCATGGTGTTTCAGGTGGATTTCCCAAAAATGCCTCATGTCAGCAGCTAAGGTGTTATTTTTTTTCAGTTACACAAAGTATGCAGGACATAAATGTTGATAAAGGGGGCCTCCCCAGAACAACAACCTTGCAAGCAAAGGAAGCGTCTCACTAAGGGTGCAATCCTAACCAACTTTCCAGCACTGGCTTAGCTGCAATGCAGCTCTGAGGTAAGGGAACAAACTTGTCCTTACCTTGAGGAAGACCCCTTGACTGCCTCCCTACTGCAGGATGCAGTGCACACCATATTAGTACAGCTATGTCAGTGCTGGAAAGTTGGTTAGGATTGTGCCCCAAGACCCAGAGTTAATACCAGATGTCTGTTTAGACATTACAAGGTGACCTTACTCCCTCTTCTGGTAAAACACACAGCCAGGCTTTTGGTTTGTCTACAGCCAGCAGCCTGCCTAGCCCTGCTTCAGGGAATAAAGCCATATGAGAGCCTTTCAGAAAAGCTGAACCTACCTGTAATATAAAGACATCAAAGTCATGGACTGTAATGTCCAAAGCCCTCCTATAATGTAGCTCTCATTCCAGCAAAGAAACCCCCCCATACATGAGCTATATCAAGGGGTGCACCCTCTCAACTTAGTCAAACAAAAAAAAAGCCAGCCAGCTGAAATCATCAGGTCTAATGGGCCATAGCCAGAAAGACAATGCATTCATGCACACATTGCACAAACTTGGAAGCATCCATGTTACATCCAGTGACATGTAGCAAGCCTAACAGACTGTGGGAGGAAACTGCCTCAAGGGGTCCCCTAATGGAGACTCAAGGAGAAATGCAAGGGATCACATCTGTCATTAAAGCTCATGCTGACCAGATTTCCCAACAGATGAATAATCTCTCATCTTAGTGGTACTACCTTTCCCCAGTGTGTTCTGTCCACCCACAATAACTGTTGCCCTTGGTAGTCATGGGGTCCCATTTACCAGACCTAACCTCATGGCTGAAATGGATGCTGCCACGGCAACTTGCTTGTAGTACCTCAGTCTGTCTTCTTTGATTGGCCGCTGCATTAGAATGGCTTCTGGCACAGCCCTCCCTCCCATCTCAGGTACTAATCTCATGAGTTATGCCACACATGCATATTCAAGGTCCAAATGGTAGTCAGTATCCTTTTCCCTTCTTTGGAGCTGCACTGCTCTCCCTTCTAATGCTCCAAGGACTCCCACCTGACCAAGAGAAGGGGATGTAAAGGCATATATATGAGGTTCAGTCTCATTATTCACATGTGTTCAGTTCCCAGAACTCACCTGGATGGCAAAAATCTTGAACTATAGCAAATCAATTTAAAAACAAAGTCCCTTTGCTCCAGTGATTGAAAAACAGCCTTGCTGACCTTTGTGGTGTTAAGATAGAGTAATTAAGACAACAATCCAACAATCAGTCTGTCTCCAGGCGCTTATTATCTTTCTTCTAGGGGGAAGGGAGGGGGTTGCTTGGAGAGAGAATGATTGATAGATTGTCAGCTGGCTGCCCTCTCTCTAACTATTGTAAAGGACTGTTTTCCTTTAATTTAAAGGGGCCTTCTCATCATGTTGAGATAAAAATCTCTACAACAGTAAGAAAAGCATTTTAAAGGGGTGCATTTTTCTCCTCCATGGATCAGCACATTCCTTCTCATTTGCAGTGGCCATTCCTGTTGAGTCAAATCCATGTATAAAAAAATCGGTGTATAACAAAATCCATGTATAATAAGGCTGGACCTCTATACCTGTAAGTGGTATATGTAAACTCCTGCTCAGCTGTTTCAGCTGCTCGACTCTTTGAAGCTGTTTTCATAATACCTAATTTGCAGTATTTCTTTTCTCAGGGGTTCTTGAGACACTCACACTTAATGTCAATTGCTGGAAGAAAAAAGAGCTACTCTGCAAGACTTCCTCATTCTCCTGTTGTCAAAGTGGTAGAAGTCTCTTCAGGTACCCCAACATCCTTGAGATCTGCAGCTTATCTGTATTCATCTGTATTTAAAAACCTCCTCACTGCAAGTACTTGGCCTATAGGTGTGTCAGGGCAGAAGGCTGAAAATCTTGGATGGTCCATGCAACAGAACTTTGTGTGGTTGCAACCTATCGGCTGGCAAAATGTAGAGTAATGTGTTTGAGTCAGTTGGTGCTGAGCATGCACACACCAAAACCCTGATTAAATAAAGGATGAGGACTTGCAGCCAAGAATCCATTTACATGATACTTGGTTTTGATCCAAGTGACCCATCAAGAGACTCAGCCCATCAGTCTTATTTTGCAAAGTACCATGGATTCAGGAAATCTTCTAGTTTGTCTGCCTGATTGAGCTACCAAAAAACAGAAGGCTTGTCATGTTTTTGGTAAGTCGCAATGCATGGCTTTGATCAGCTTGGTAGGCCACAAGCTGTGCTGGCAGGCCTATACAAAACTCATCACGGTCAAAAAGTTGTCTCAGTTCTTTTGTAGGTGAAAAGGCTACATTGCAGAGAACCAGAATATGATGAAAGAATCACCATGCAGGATCCTTTCAATCATCATGCAGAAAACTATGACCATGTGGCAGTTATTGGAATGAAAAGAGTCTGAGACTGTCTCCATTGCAGTGATCTCCTGCTCCATTTTCAGTGCCTTTGGGAGGTAATTCAGTACATTTTATTGGTAATTTTACAGAATCCTTTCCTTATTTAATGATTGTTTTTTTTTAAAAAAATGAAACAGTTTTTTTTTTTTAAATTAGGCAGATGCAAATCATCTTTTCTCCATAGAGCCTGGTAATACAGGTTGAATCTCATTATTTGTGAGGGTTTCATTCCCAGAACTCATGTGGACTACAAAATTTGCATTAAAGCAAATCCATTTAAAAAAAAAAATGCCCCTTTGCTATGTGATTTTAAAACAGCCTTGCTGACCTTTGTGATGCAAGACAGAGTCATTCTGTCTTAAGGCAGACAATCCATCAATCAGTCTCTCTCCAGGCGCTTAGAAAGGCTTCATTCCAAGCCACTGACCCCTCCCTTCAACCAGAGCAAAGTGATTATCTTTCTTTCATGCGCTCTCATGGGGGAAGGGAGAGGTTGCTTGCCTTGGAGTGAAGCTGTTCTAAGTGCCTGGAGAGATGATTGATGGATTGTCAGCCAGCTGCCCTCTTTCGCATTAACAAGGCTATTGTTAAATTACTTTTTTCATTTAATTTAGAGGGCCCTTCTCATTGCATTGAGATAAAACCACAGGTAAAAAAACCCATGGATAACTAGGCTATACCTGTATAGTTCTGGTGTTGTGCAAGAGAGGAAAAAAAACTTCTCTCTATCCACAGTACCCATCTCATGCATAATTTTATATGTTTTGGTCATGTCGTCATCATCCCCAGGTATTTCTTTCTAGCCTGAAGAGCTCCTAACACTATAGCCTTTCCTCGTAAAGAAGGTGCGCCAGCCCACTAGCCATTTTAGTGGCTCTCTTCTGCACCTTTTCCAGGTCACTGTATCTTTTTGGAGATGTGGCAACTGGAATTAGTTTTAATATCCTACATAAGCAGTCTTACCAACGAATTGTACAATGGCATATTAGTATTGGCAGTTTTATTCTCAAGTCCTTTTTTAATGATCCCAAGCATGGAATTGGCTTTCTTCACAGCCACCACACACTGGGTTGACACTTTCATTGAGCTGTCCCCCTCCCAAGATCTCTTTCCTCATCCATCACAGCCTGCTCAGAATATATATGAAATTACAATTTCTTCCCCAGTGGGCATTGCTTTACATTTACTTACATTGAAATGCATCTGTCATTCCGCCACCCATTCTCCCAGTTTGGAGAAATCCTTCTGAAGCTCTTCACAATCCATTCTAGACTTTATCACCCAGAAAAATTGATTGTCATTCACAGAGTTAAGTGAGGTTAATTTATTATAGAAATAAGAAATCAGGGGGGAAAGTACAGAGTGGCCTGCAGATTACCAGTATACTATGGTGTGTGATTATCTGTGAATTGAAGCAGTTCAGTAGCTTGGAGCAAAACCTGAGCTTGAGATTGTTGTTGATAATATTAAGGTCTGAAATTAATATTTCAAAATACCTGAGCAAAATCCAATCAAAATTTAAATGGAAATCAAGGGTTGGAACAAATCTTGGTTCCCGGAATAATTGACCAGAATCTAAGCCTCAGACTTAGACCAGAAGTAAGCCTCAATGAACCCAGACTTATTGCCAAGTAGATGTGCATGGGATTGCACTATGTTGCCTAGTTCTCCGTGAGGTCATAAGTTTGTGCCTGGTTATGTCACTTCAGATTACAGGTGTGGATTTACATGATTGAATGCCCCGCCATGCTAAAGAAAACCCAAACCAAAAACACCTCATGGAGAAAACTAGATGTCAGGGATACTGGTTCTAACTTAGTCCATCTCTCTGAGAAGCTAGCTTTCTATGTGCAATAATGTTTTGTTGTTTGAAAGGTCATTCAATTATGTGAGCCCCACTTGTAGTCTGCAGTGCTACAGCTCACACATAGGTTCACCACCACAGTGAGAACTAGACCTGAACAAAAGGAGTTTCTTTGCATAGGTTGATCTGTGAGGGTCTGATCAATTGTTGGGTGGTCCCGGCTTGCAGCAGAGAGGTTAGGCTAGGAGGCAGTTCACTGCTCAAATCCAGTACTATGATTGTATGGTTCTTGGAGATTCCATCAAAACATTCTCCCAAATGCCAGAGGGGAAGAAGAGCACCTTGGCTATTTCTACAGAGAAGAAACAAACAAGCTCAAAGTTAATTTTCCTTCTTTTATCACTAGCAAATGAGATACTGATAGAATTAGAACAGTGTTTCTCAAATTGTGGGTCAGGACTTACTAGGTGGGTCGCCAAGTCAATTTCAGGTGGGTCCCCATTCATTTCAGTATTTTATTTTTAATACATTAGACTTGATGCTACCATGACATGTGACTGTACTGGGGGAAATGTTACAGATTTGTACTTTTAACAGGCTGCATATGCTTTTAACAATGATAGTAAACAGGACTTACTGTTAGCTAAGTGTGGGTAGGATTGCAGCCCAGGATTGTTAAAAAATTTCCTGTTAAATGATGTTACTTCAGGTCATGACATCACTTCTGGTGGGTCCAAACAGATTCTCATTCTAAAAAGTGGGTCTTGGTGCTAAAAGTTTGAGAACCACTGAATTAGCAGGTATTTTTACTTACCTTGTGTAAGCTGTCTTATCATACACACACCACCACTGCATGCAGTGCACATTCTGTCAGCACATCTACATGACAGAAGATGGTGGGGGGGGGATGATTGGGCTAATAATCATTTTGGAAGGGCAAGACATTGTCCTGTCCATCACAAAATCCTAGAACACATGTAACTTTGAATTTACAACATAGAGTAGATTCTAGTATTACAGTATATTCTACCATTATGATATGGCTGCTGTTTTCAAACTCTCTGAGAGTTTGAAAACTGCAGTAAGTGCTTGCAGGGGAGGGGAGGGAGGCAGCGACATGATCCTCAGGATCACATCACTGGGGGGGGCTGTAAAACTGGAAGTGGAGCGTGATCGCTGTGCTTTCACTTTTTAAGCTGCAGGGAGCCCTGCAGACACTCGTGCAGGGCTCCCCACACCCCAGGAAGGCTGCTGCAGGGACCGGTGAGTACATCCCAGTCCCTGCAGCCCCGTTAACCATGTGATCCTGGGAATTGCGTTGCTGCCTGCCCCCGCCCCTTAAGGGGGCAGAGTCCAGGGCCCTCAGGCTGGGGCATTGCGATGCCCCAGTTTGAATACCACTGTGACATGGCCATTTTGATTCTTTAATAGGTATATTTTTATTTATTTCCATGTCATTCAAAATGTTTTCAGTTACCTGTTTGTTGCACACCCCATCATGCTCTTTGCCAACACTTGTACCATGTCTCCTGGATAAACGACACAGAAAAATGATGAAATTCAGCAGGTTAATTCTCTTTATGTTCATTTTCTTTAAATTCTAGTTTTCACATACAGTAACAATACTAGATATTATATAGTATTGCTTTAGACCAGGTAGGTTGGATTGGTCTTCCAACTGGTTTTGCATCTGATTTTATATAGGTATTGTACTTGCTTGTTTTTATGTTTCATATATCTGAAAGGGGAGAGTACTGATATTGTGTGTGAGAATAGATGTAAGTCAATGACACAATCGGCATATTTAATAATTAAAAGCTCTGCATTTTGGATGAGTTTATGTGATTTTGTTTTTGTTTCAACAGTTTAGATCTTGCACTTTGATTGAACGTATCACATTGTGCTTCTTTCCGTAGGTAATGTAAATTTCACACTTTGAATTTGAGAGGTTTGTTTTTTTTTATCTCTTCAGACAATCAAATTCTTAGACCTTGGTCACAGTTATAGCACTACAGTTCCTGTTTGAGCTAGTTATTATCTTAATAGCCCAATCCTAATCTGTGCTAGAACAGCCAGGCCACACAGTTTGTGCAGTATTCTATGCAGCTTAGGAGCAGGCGAGAGGTCACCTCGGGGTAAGGTGGTATTTCTCCCCTCACCTTGTTTAGCATCCCAGTCTGCCCTATGGGGCTACTTGGATCTGCAGCAGCTATTTTGCTGGTGCAAATCCGAGCAACCCATAAAGAGCTGCCCGGACCAGGGATAGGGGTTAGGGTATGGTGTGCGCTGCCACCACCAATTCAACTCCCCTCCTCCCCCTCCTAACCTACCTCCTGTTCCTCCCTCCCTCTGCCCCCCACCCCTGGAACACCCCATCCCTCTCCTGTTCTGCCTCCTGCCCACCCCTTCCCTGCTCAGAAACTCGCCCATTCCTCTCCCTCCTTGCTCTGTCCCTTCCACTCCCAGCTGCTTCTTGTCCCCATCACTGGCTTACCTTTGCTGCTCAACGTAGCTGGCAGGGACAGAAGGCCTCCAGCACCATCCCTGGACTGAAAATGGCTGGCAGTAGCATGCTGAGCACATTGCCATATGGCCATTGACAACAGTGGAACTGTGTTCCATTGTCATAAAGGGCAAGCTAATCCTAAAGGGTAGCCTAGTTAGGATTGGGCTGCCCATTTTTGTTTCTGAATTTCTTTTAAATCCCTCACTTTTGTTGGTTTTAGAAGATTTGGAGCATTAGTAGATATGGGGCATTAGTAGACAGTTTAGAATGCCATATTCTGGTTAGATTAAACTTTTGGAAGTTTGTATTTTATAAAAGAATTAAATATTTAAAAAGAAGAAAAATATGTATCCCCAGTACTTACAGGTTATGATCACAAATGTTGCATTCATTGGCATAAGTGTTACCATCGGTGGCACAGATTCGTTTAAAGATCTTGGGGCAGGCAAACATTTCTGTGTCATCAGGACCACTAATCTGTAGATAGCCGCTGCAATCAACCTGTGAAAAGAATATATGGTCCATTATCACAGCAATAGAAGCACTGGACATCGTGGGAGATACTTCTTTCTCATGGCAAAAGCACCGAAGCGGAGAGGATTCAAATTGGGATTGTGGTGTGGTGGAGGGTCCTCCCATGCCTTGGTTCCAGAGGGAAGGGGCTGATCTGGTGCTATTTGGTTTAAATGAAACAAGTATGTACATCAGAGTTAAGCACATAAAGCAGCGGCATCACTAGGCAGGAGTAGGGGATGCAAACTTCACTAGGTGACACCACCGGGAGGGCGGACACTGGAGTAGCTATGGTAGGCAGCTGGCCTGGGAACACAGTGGTGAATGGCTGGCTTGTGGCAAGCTGGCATATCCGGAGGTGCTGTGGCAGGCAGCTGGCCCAGGAGCATTGTGGTGACTGGCTGGTCTGCAAAGCCAGGTCCGTTCTTGTGAGAAGATGGGGCTGGAGCAAGACTGGAAGGGGTGGGGCCATGGGGGTGATGCCATTGGCACACTGGGTGACACCAAGCCTAGTGATACCACTGGCTTAAAGCAATGTGTAATTTGAGTCTCAGAGTTTCTCCGGAAATATGAAAGGACATGTCTCTTTAGGATCTCTCCTTTCAAACACTAAACCTCTAAAAGCTTTCATCTAACTAAAGGAATGAACTATTGACTAACAACCACTGGCAGGCACATTGGGGGGGAAAAACTACAATTGATTTTGTTGATCTTGCTATCATCAATAAAATAATGATATTTTAGAAGTTAATGATACAACTATCAGAACGCATGGGGAAAGATTTTTGAAAAGCACTCACCTCCGTTCCATCACCACTGCTGTAAACTCCTACAACAAAATCACACCCAAAGACATTGTTAATTCAGATCAATCACTAAGGGACATGAAATTCAAATGGTTAATTTCTATAATAACTCAAGGTGGGCGTCTCAACCAAAAATGTTCAAACTTTGTCACAGGGAGTTTCATCAAATCAAGTCAGAAGGCTAAAGACATCAACACAATCCTGAGCTACATGATCAAATCAAGGGACAAATGTCTGCACCTCTCCAAGTAGTAGTATCCTGGTCCTGAATGCAGTGGGCTGTATCCAATTAGCAAGTATCAAGTAAGTTAACTGAAATTAATGCCTTTTAAGTTATCTTTGTCTACCTTGTCTCATCAATTTGAATGGTACTGAGTTAGAATTAACTTTCTTTGGATACTGCTCACTGTCTCAAGCAAATCATATGAATAGAGAAGCAGCAAGCCGCCCCCATACACTATTCTCTGTTCATATTCATTTTCTGATTGCCACAGAAGTGGTTATAAAAAGGACATTTCCACAGTCCACTGACTATTAAAGAAGGTTCCAAAGAGACAGTCTGCATAGTCCTGACAGTTTGGTGTGCCCGCCCACTGAAATCAATGTTTAAAAAATTAACATTTGATTGAAATGCTTCTTTCTTATGCAATAGCAAAATAAAGCCCCTTCCCTTTCTCCTAACCATACCCTTGTCACGAATCACATTGAAAAGAAAAGAGAAAAGGGGAACAAAAAAGGAAGGGATAAAAATCTTTTAAATAAACAAATAAATAAAATGTTTCAAAAAACTCTTACCAGCATTTGTATTCCAATAGCATAAGCATATTCATACCTACTTCAATAGGACTTGCTTCTGCATAGAAGTGCATAGTATTGTAGTCTAAGGCTGCAATCTTAACCTCACTTTCCTGAGAGTATGTCCCAATGAACATAATAGGACTTACTTCTGAGTAGACCTGCTATCCAACTTTCCAGCTCTGGTGTAGCCACAATGCAGCCCCTTGGTAAGGGAACATATGGTCCCATACCTTGAGAAGGCCCCAGTGACTGCCCCTCCACCACAGGCACACACCCTAATTGCACAACTGCACCAGCACTGGAAAATTGGATAGGATTGGGCCCTAAGGCTGCAACCCTAAAATACTTTCCTGGCAGTAAGTGTCAATGAACACGTGTTTTCCTTTTGAGTAGACATGCATAGGATTGTGCCATTATTCAAGTAGCATTGAAATGTTACAGATCTTAATAATAAGAGCAAATATAGTCCTCAAGTTCTCCCACAAAGTAAAAGCCACGTATGTCCTTGCATGGTGGCCTGACAATTGGATCTTCTGAACCAAAAGTATTGGTTCTTATGAGCCCTACCAATAGCAACACATATTACAGCCTAATTCTACCTAACTCCCCATGTGACAATGAAACTGTGCCAACATGGCATCCATTGTATCCCTGTGAGTTTTGCTATGTTGAAACCTCCTTGAGGTAAAGATGCATTTGTTCCCTTGCCCTGGGTAAACCCCAGAAGTTGCCATGGATCAACTTAGACCTGCACCAGTTCTATAGCTGGCACAAGTTCATGCTGACCTGTGAAGATGGATCAGGCCCAGCAAGAAGGTTAAGATTTGGTGAGGTTGTTCAGTATTGCCAACCCCCCCCCCTCCAATATTGTCAACTTCCCAGCCCCATCTCTTCCCCATTC
This sequence comes from Tiliqua scincoides, assembly GCF_035046505.1. NCBI lineage: Eukaryota > Metazoa > Chordata > Lepidosauria > Squamata > Scincidae > Tiliqua > Tiliqua scincoides. The sequence goes on from NC_089822.1 coordinate 199,494,522, forward strand.
CATCCACCTCCCACCCTCAGCTGTCATTATGCACCAATCGGATTGGCCTGTTAGTCTCCAGTAATGAAAGTCAAAACATTCATCCATCCACCAACCATGGATAGGGAAGCTGCTTAAGCAGGCAGCTGATGAGTAGGTGGCCTATGTTAAGAGAGTGAGTTAGAGAAAGATTTTTTTTTTTAATTGGATCTCTGCACAATCAGGTTAACCTTTTTCCTGGGCTGCTCTTCCCAGTTTCAGAAAGAAACCCTTGGAACTACATGCTGAGAGATACTCACCTGAGAAGCAACAAAGGGTCAGCAAGAGGACCACAAGCACACCTGTGAGCTTCATGATGAAAGCAGTTATCTAATTCTTTTGATAGTCCCCGTTGAGGAAGTAGTTCTACCAACAGGACCACTGCCTATATATTCACAGAGGAGAGGCCAACAGTTCCATGATATAAAGCCATCCTCCCACTCTTTTGTTGGTGCAACAATTGGTGGTGTTTGCTGAGGTCAGTTGTAAGCCACAGACTGAAATGGTCTGTCAAGCAGCATGAAAGGCAGAAAGCACAAGAAAATATTTAAGTTGTTCTCCTGGTCTTGCTTTCTGCATGCACCTCAGCATCTAGTTAAACAACATTCTTGGAAGGAAAGGAAAACCCACCAAACTAAACCTCAGTGTGCTATTTACATTGATTCAGAATGTTTGTAAGTTCTTTTCAGAAAGACCTTTTGAAAAGAACTTCTAACATTAAGTAGACTCATTTCCTACAGGAGGGGTTGGAAGTCATACAAAGTGTACCTTTTTTTTTTGTGCTTTCCTTCCTGGACTTGGGTATTAAGTGAGAATGTCTCAAATATAAGTGAGAAAATAATTACTGCAGATTAGGTATTATGAAAACAGCTTTAACCCATTTTTGTCTGGCCCACAGGTGTACACATTTGGTCCCTGTTGCGTCTATGCAATGTTGGGCAGAAATGGCTTAAAGAGCTGAAGTGATGAAACAGCTGAGCAGGAATGTTCACTGCTTACAAGTGGTTCTTTCTCTTGGCCAGGTGCAAGGTATCAACTGGAGCAGAGATGCAGTGTGGCTCTAGAGAAGGTAAAAGGGTCATGATTGACCTTTGGACCAGCTATATGTCAAAAAAGCATACAACCAGGGCATGTTTTGTGAAATTTAGGCCCAATGTGGGACTGGGCAGGCTGGTAGGAGCTTTGTCTGAGTAAGGGTTAAATCTGGTGAAATGGAGGCCCTATGGCTTACCAAGGATGAAAGTTAACTGGTTGGTGGTGGTTCTGTATCTTCTTTGTGGGGGGAAGGTAGTACTGCTGAAATGAGAGACTGCTGAGAAATTCCCATTGCCTGAGCATTAATGCGATCCCCTGTGTTTTTCCTGCTTTAACCTCAAAACAACAGCCCATTGACACTGTCTTTTGGTAATGGAACAACCTCAAGAGAGTGGGATTGAATTTCTTCCATGTAAGTGTGCCGGCACAGTGGCAAGGATGGATTATGGTGAGATAAGCTCAGCACATTGAGGTAGCAGTTCAAAGCGCCCGAGTACTATGTACCTATCTGGGGGCCCAATCCTATCCAATTTTCCAGTGCTGATGTAGTTGTGCCAGTGGGATGTGTGCTGTATCTTGTGGTGGAGGGGCAGCCACTGGGACCTTCTCTAGGTATGGGAACACGTGTTCCTTTACAATGAGGTTGCATTGCGGCTACACCAGAGTTGGAAAGTTGGATAGAATTGGACCCTGAGTTGGAATCTTCCAATACTTAGGATACACTCTTCTGATAGGCAGTCACCACTGTTTGTTACACTGTAAAATGGGGGATAGGATTGGGCTGAAAGACAGGGAAGTGTTTGCTATTGAAACATGGGTTTCAAAATGTAAGGGTTAAATCTGGTGAAATGGAGGCCCTATGGCTTACCAAGGATGAAAGTTAACTGGATGGTGGTGCAAAAATATGTACAATTTTTTTTTTTAAAAAAGATAATGTTAAGAAGTGAATGTGCAATCACTATTTTGGTTGCAAGAGCTGTGAAAGATTTCAAAGCCCTGATGTAGGAAAGATGATGATGGTTGGCAACCTTCAGTCTCGAAAGACTATGGTATAAGCCTACAGCACCCGGTATTCCCAGGCGGTCTCCCATCCAAGTACTAACCAGGCCTGACCCTGCTTAGCTTCCAAGATCAGATGAGATTGGGCATGTGCAGGGTAACAGGAAAGATGGGACAAGAAAGGGCATGCTAGGAATGATTTGCTATCATCAAAATAACTATTGTATTGCTAGTGCCAAGGAATGTTGCAGAAATGTTGAAATGTTACATCTTTTTTGAGGGGTTAATTTTTGTGTTAAAGTCAAAACAGAGAGGTGCAGTCTGAATCATAACTCTGACAGCCTCTACTATCTGGGTCAGTGAGTACAGATGTTGCCATCCAGGTGGGCACCTGGCCAACCCATACCCCAACCAAAGGATAGTATATTCTCTGGAAGTTGTCTGGCAACTTTGTCCTCTCCTCATTAGGCCCATGAATGCAAACCAGGAGGGACTTAGGTAGCAAGGAAAGAATTGCTCTGTTCGCTGTTAACGGACCAACAGATTCATTTGAACAGGATTCATCTTCTAAGCTCTAGTGACATCAGCTTTCATCATGTCCAACATATATGGTGGTCTGGACAGGAGAAAAACAGTGTGTTATTTGTTATTCTCAGATCCATACAGTTGTGGTTAAAGATGTGTAACAACTCAAAACTTCCACTGTTCAGTTTGGCCCCTCTTGGACCTGCTGAGATTCAGATGACATCAAGGTTTGAAGGGCAAACAATTAATATATTTGGTTTAGATATTTGCCAAAGGCACAGTGTAAGCACCAGCCACATTGCTTTCTACTGACATTTTTTCTTAACTGTTGCAGATGGAGAAAGATGGAATCAATTATAGAGTTGTGTCTGCTCCGTCTCCTCCTCTAGGAGGCTGAGGGTAGCACCATACCTAAGGGATTTGGAACATCATGAAGATGGAACAGGAAGCACAACAGGGGACACAGCGAGTCTCAGCTTTACAGCTTTTAATTGGGGGGAAAAAGTCAAAATTCCAACTAAGGAAACAGGACTATTATAACATCTGCCCAGGGGGCTACTTTATCCAGGTCCTTTGGTCTTTACCCACTTTGCCCCCAAGATGGTCTTGCCCAGGTGTGTGGAAGGTATCCTAGTGTTCTCCACCAGAGAGTAAGGCTGTTTGGGGTAGCAGAAGCCCATGCAGTTTAATGGCACAGCTCTCTTTGAGGCTGACCCCAGGCCTAAAAGGCTAAGGAGTGTTGCTGTCCCATCACGGGAGGGTTGTTCTGGTCACTCGACCCCTTGGTCCCATCATCTTCCTTCTCATCCCTCCAGCCTTCTCTCTTTCTTCTCCTTTTCTTTCCACCAGTCCTCTCTTGTCTCTTGTTTCTATTTTCTTTCATTTCTAGGCCCGTCTCCTTCTCTCCTTCCTCCCCTGCTGTTCCTTGCTATTTTCCTTGCTCCCCAAACCCCCTCCATGTCCCTTTCTTATTTTCATTCCTCCTTCCTTTGTCAGTCCCTGTTGGTTTTCCCCCTGGCTTTTCTCCTCCCTCCTTTGCAGCCCAAGTTGATACCAACCCCACCCCAGATCTGACAGTTGTCTCCACTGCTGGGTGGGACCTGTCAATAGCCAAACATATCAGCTGTTCATCTGCCTCCCGATTGATCAGTGGCACCTTGTCACCCCAACAGTGGGGTGCGGTGTCCCAAAGATTGCCACAGACTGCACTCAAAAGTATTTAAAAAAAGTTGTAACCTGCTGAGGAAAAATTATTGAGCAAAAGGCTCAGTAAACAAAGCTGATACTGAATCAGTGCCTGTGCCAGGCTTCTTGGAACAAATAAAGTGATTGAAGATTAAAATCAATAAGCTAATAAGAGAAGAATGCTGAAAAAGTTATGATCCTGACTACAAGTTTATTTACAGGAGACTAGCAGCCAATTCCTAAGATTGATTAAAACTGGTCACTGAGAAATATTGAGGATTGCATCAGGTGAACCTCTTCCAAAATATACAAAGAATTTTTGCAATCACCAGCAGACAGATTATTTACAGACCAAGTCAAGAGTAAAAGGCATTAAACCACAATGTTCTGCCAAGATGTCATGGAAATATGAGCCCCTCCTTTTCCAGCCTTTCCCATTTTTTCACTCCTATCACACCTCCAATTACTTCCTTCTTTCAAATATCCTCTCTTCTTCCTTCTATTACAAAAAAGAAAACAGTATTGTGCCATTTCTCCTTCCTTCTCATTCACCCGCCCACCCACCCATTATGGCAATGGTGAGTGGGATGCAGTGCTACCCTGGACCCCCAGTCCATCACCTGAAGCAAACTTCTTCACCCTGCTGCACAGAACAGCTAGACCTGAGCTTGGTCTTAAAGATATACATAGCTGCAGTGGCTAATGGAAGGGGCACCTACAACAACACTTACAGGAGGACACCTAATTGCAACAGCACCCTATGCAGGGCAATTGGGGGAGGCATGTCTGGCTGTATTGCCTGTCAGTGGCACCCTGACTAGAAAAGGCCATAGCTGACACTTTGGTTTGCATCAATGTACCTAGTTCCAGGGTAGGCAAAATACCCATAAGTTGGTGCATAGGTGACCTATACTCTCCCCCACTGCACACCTCCTTCATTCAATAGGCTTATACAACACCGCCACATTGTATCTATCCCACACTGGTATCAATACAATGGTGCTGAACTGGTATGATACCTTAACTGCAAAAGTGCAACATCATGACTTCTGCTGCTGTACTGTAGCACTCATATGAATCCTACTTGTGTTTGAAATCAATATGTATGACCACAATATTTATCTGAATTGTGTGCAGAATTGTTTGATTTTATTTACTTTTCCAAGGGAGAGACAATTGTGTTTTTAAAGCTCTTGCTTGCTTTGCAGCACTGGTGTTCATCAGGATCCTATACCTCCCCTCTCCTCTACTTGCCTCAGACCTGCACCAGCTCAGAGGAGACCTATTTGGGTTGCTGAGGCTTGCTCCAGGGTAAGGGAACAAAAGTGCCATTACTATGAGGAGACCTCTGTGATCCCCCCCCCCACCAGAGGATGCCACGCAAGCTCCATTGGTGTGGTTCCACTGGTAGGGGTTTGGTTAGGATTGGGCTTTTAGTGGTACCTACGAAAGGTTGTTCTTCTATTATTCTTATAATAACTGAGAGATTTACAGTTCAATCCTATGCTTTCACCCCTCACCAATGCAGCCATGCCAAAAAGGCACATGCTGCATCCTGCAAGAGGGGGCGGGGTCTCCTCTGGGTAACGGAACATTTGTTCTGAGGCATGGAGGGATGTGTCTGGACCTGAACCAGCAAAATTGCTGACACAAAGCAGGGCTGTGGGATCCAGACTGTGGGACTGGGTCTGAGAAGGGGGTTTGGATTTGGCAGCTGCCACTCTATTGAACCTGGTCCCAATCCCAGGTTATGATTTGGCAGAAAGCATTGATAGATAAACTAAACCAGGGGTTTCCAAACCCCGGCCCGGGGGCCAGATGCGGCCCGCAGCAAGCCTCTTTCTGGCCCACGGCCAACCTCTTGTCCCCTGAAAGCCTCTGGCCCACTCAACTGAACATGACCGGAACTGTGCTGGTTGTGTCTGGAGGGTGTTCTGAGGGCCAGAGGGGTTGAATGAATGAGCCCATTCATTCATTTATTCACTCATCTAAGTTCCATCTCTAATTTATTTAAATTTTTTTTCTGGCCCTCCACACCACGCCAGATATTTGATGCGGCCCTCTGGCCAAAAAGTTTGGAGACCCCCTAAACTAAACTAACATAAGTTAGATCATAAGCCTCACAACAACCCTGTGAGTCATGTTTGGAGTTTAGTTATGGGTGAAGAAATCCAAGATGTGGCAGACTTGTCCAAGGCATAAATGTATACTGCATCTGTACCTGATATACCTCACAAGTAGATATAACAATGAAATGAAGTTTTCTTTTTTGTACCAATTGTTGTTACTAAGGAAACTATATATATTGTATATAATTATATTCTTATGGCCTAATCCTTTGCTGTGTAGCAGCAGCAAAACAGGCACGTACACTGTCACAAACATATTATAGGGAAGCCTGTGGTGCTGGCAGCAAGGCCTCTGCCAACCTACCACTGCCACTCAGAGGCCCAAACTTGCCAGAGCAGGTAGGCTTCCTGGTGGGCAGTGGGGACGGGGGGGGGGCAGAACAGGGTGGGGTAGGCATTGCAGGGAGGGGGTGAATCAGGCCTAGAATGGCAGTCCCGATTCCTGCTGCATCCTATTCTCCTCCTTGCAGGATTGAAAGCTGAACATATGGTAGTCCAGATTTGCACCAGTGATATCCAAGTAGCCCCATAGATGCTGCTGGGGCTTTATCCAGCTAAAGGAACACATGAGAGGCTGCACCAACTCCGCTGGATCACTGTGCGGGACTTTAGTTAGGATTGGGCTGTTTGTGTAATAAAGTACACTAATGTGTTATATCACTGTCGAGGAATCAAATCTGTGAACTTTTGTTGCTTTTATAACTTCCTTTAGAGACATCATAGGACAATAAATTATGCGTCTGATGATGAAACATCCTTAAATGTGGACAAATGAACAATGGCAGGAATCTTCTTAGCTTATTTTATTGGATAAATAACGAGATACTGAGATTGATGGATGTGTTAAAATATTCTGCAGAGCCTGATGGCTTGACAAACCTGGAACTCAAAAAGGAAGTGACAGGAGAAAAATCTGACAGTTTACTGGATTATCAAAGTCTTTCACCCCACCCCAACCTTCAGGGTTGATGCCCAAATATTGTTGACAAGAAAGAACTCCTTATATAGAGGGTGAAGACAGATTTTGCAGGACTTGAAGATCAACCATTCACTTGATGACAAGTATTAATGCTTCTGCCCTGAGGAAAACAGAAAAAACAAGCAACAACAGAAAGAATTAGCACCAGAGAGCTGGGGCCGAAAGGAAACAAAATCTGAAAACAAATTTTTATGAAGCTGGTTGTGGTTATTACCAGAAACAAAGGAGTATCTACTTATACAAAGTTTTGTCCAAACCACATGGGTACTTCTTACATCTTTATTATTAGGCTGCAATCCTATGCATATTTACCTGGGAGTAAGCCCCATTGACTATAATGGGACTTATTTATGAGCAAACTGCATAGGATTGGGCTGTTAGTTTCTTACACGAAGAAGCAGGCTGACTTACAAATGTTTTGTAATGCATATGCATTCGATACCCAAAAACAATTTTAATACATTGAGACAGATTCTGATGATATTTTTAAAACAAAGGAATTTTCTCAATTGTTAAATATTGATAGTTTTTCTATTGGAGAAATATGTCCATTAAAAAATATTCCTCAATTCTTTTGGAGAATATGGAGATGGGAGAAAAGTATTTGTAACCAAAATATAACTGTGTCATACCAACATACAGGTTATTTAAAAATTAAGAAGGAAAATCAGTTTGACACCTGAAAGTTAATGAAAATAGTCAAGTTATCAAATAGCATAACAGCATCTTATTTTGTCTTCAAATGCAAAAAAAATTATCTGGGAGAAAGATGGGGATGCCACTGCTATTACCTAAACATGGAAGTATTTATTTATTTGGAGGAGGAACTGTACAGTTTTCTCAGCAGGACTCCAGAGAGAATGACTGATTGAGCAAATAATGGCCAGATGAAGAATTTCCAGGAAGGAAATCAGCAGACATATTGGGGGGAAGGGGTTAAGTTAACGGTTCCCAAACTTACCATGGCCTCAGTGCCCTTCTTTTATGGTGGCTGTTTTTCCCGGTTCTCCCAGGTGCCACAATCTAGGGCAGGTCTTTACAAACCCCAGCCCGTGTGCCGGATCTAAGGCTTGGGAGAATCCTTGTGTCGTCGTCCACCATGAGAGGTGCTTATCGTTCCGGTGCATTGCAGCTCTTCATCTCCCCAGATCGGGATGACGCAACGCTCTGGGCAGATGTATCTGCCCGGAAATCTGGGCACAATGCCCACTGGAACATTGCACCATAGACACAACTGCCCAGAGTGTCATGTCATCCCGATCCGGGAAGAGAAAGAGCTGTGGTGCACCGGAATAGTAAGTGCCAGTCACACAGGGGAAGCATTCCTGGTCCTGCAAGGATCATGCAAGATTGCGATCCAAGATGGCAGCAACTGGGAGAGCCAGGAAGAAGAGGCTGCCAGGGACATACTGTGGCTTCAGGCACCACAGTGCACAGTTTGGAAACCACTGAGTTAACCTACCCTCCCTTATAAGTGAACACGCATATCCCCATTTCCCATTATTTTAGTAACCACGGGTTTAGGAATAAGTGTGCCCAACAATAATGTCTCACTCCACGCTTAAAATGGGGATCATGATCCATAGCTATATGGTTTTTTGCAGCATTTGAATGTTGGAATCAGGCTTGGTCCAGGTCTTCCTGGCACCTGGAATCATGCAGATCTGGCACTGCCCCTCTTCTTGCCATGCTCACTCTCCCCCCTTCCTTACCATCTTCGAGATGGCACTTAATCAGCCGCTGCCATCACCATCACCTTGTGCACCCCTCCACCACTGCTTCCTACTGAACTAGTGCCATTTGAAAAGAGCACCAAGGTGAGGTGGGGGAGTGTTAAGGCAGTGGCAGATGAAATACCACCCCACAAAGAACTAGCGGAGAGGGAGGGTAAAGCAGCTTGAGCATGTTCTGCTCTCCACTACCGACAGCTATCCTTTGGGTGGAGCAACTGAGATGGCTGCCTTGGGCCTTGCACTCTCATGATCAATGTATGGCCATAACAGGAGGTTTGAGTGGGCACCCTGTCCACACCCTTCTAGGGACAATTTCCGTCACTACCTCAAGTGCCAAGGTCAGCCCTGTTTCCAATAAGCCACATTTCTGTTATGTCGATGCAACTTTGGGCGCAATCCTAACCCCTTATGTCAGTGCTTTCCAGCACTGGCGTAGCGGTGCCAATGGGACCTGTGGTGCATCCTGCAGTTGGGTGTCACTCACAGAGGCCTCCTCAAAGTAAGGGAATGTTTGTTCCCTTACCTCAGAGCTGCATTGCCCTTATGTCAGTGCTGGAAAGCACTGACATAAGGGGTTAGCATTGCACCCTATATCTCCCTTTTTTCTTCTCATTTTTCCTCCTTTTTCTTTTTTACCTTTATCACTCTTTCTTCTTGAAGCTTTCTGGCAATGTGAACACTATTACATCTGGAAAGAGAACCATAATGAGAGATTGGTAGTACACAACCAAAAAGTCCACATGTGTAACATCAGCAACACTAAAACTTAAATAAAAAAGCAAAGAACCTGGTATGGAGAGATGGAGGGAACAGAATGCCTTTGATCAGCTCTTGCTAGTTTGCCAGCTGTATCCTTTCTTGGATCAGTGACACCTGGCCATGGTTACCCACATCTTGCTAATATCCAGGTTAGGCTACTGTACCATACTTTTCATGAGCCTGCCTTTGAAGACTGGGAGCTATAATGGTACAGAATGCAGCCACAAGCTGTGAGCCAGTGCCAGCAGCCACTGACTTCACTTCTCTATTAAAATATCTTCACTGGTAACTTGTATGCTTTCATGAACAATTCAAAGTGTGGGTTATTCTCTATAAAGCCCTTAATAATTTGAGATCAGATATCTGAAGGACCAGCTCTCCCCATAGTAGTCTGCCTGTCCTGTGAGATAATCACAGATGACTAAGTTGCAAGTGTTGTCTTCTTTAGATAGATATTCATTGGGCGAATGCAACCCATGACAGGGCCTTTTCTGTTGCAGTGCCCAGCCTATGGAACTTATATCCAGTTGAGATGAGGATATAAATTCTAATTGTATTTTGATCATGTATATTTGTTTTAATGATGTGGTAAGCTGCCTTGAGCTGTCCTTTGGGCTGGAAAAGTGGGGTTAAAAAAATCTTAAATAAATATACATACATTATACACACCACTGAACAGGAAGGACCACACCATGTATTGTTCACAACAATTAAACTCCCTTGCCTTTAACTGTATAGTTACAATAATGGGTAGCTGAGTTATCATTGTATACTTTTCAGATGTCTGGAGTCAGTGTAATAATAAGACAATAGGACAAACCTGACGACATGGTCCTATATTCTTTATACCAATCTCAGATTTAGTTTTCCTGAGAAAAGAAAGAATATATTTGGGTCAACGCACATACAATTCTAATGACTGCAGCATCAATATGGATATCCCATTGTTCAGAGGTCCCCAAAGTGTGAGGCTCATCTCCATGGGCTTATGCCCCAAGGCACTCCTTGGGAACCCATGGGACAGCTGCTGGTCAGTGACAAGGACACAGCACGATGCTACAAAGGACAGTGGGAGGCTCGGTTTGGTTCAGTGGGCTGAGTTCACACGTGTAGTTTTCATGTGTTTACAAAAACCCACCCACCCACTCACTCACCCTTAGCCCCTTACCATGCTTTGTAGCATTGCACCTGGCCAGAAAACCCGGAAGTAACTGGTGTTGGTGTCATCGCCAGTCACTTCTGCGAGCTGCATGCTGTATTTGAAGTACATGGGGGCACTGCAAGATGCTGAAGACTGGGAAGTGCTGCTACTGTTCATATAACATTACAGCAGAATTCCCATTTCTACTAAATTCTTAAAATAGTTTTTCAAATGTGCTGCCAAGGCTGAGGCCCCATTTCTATCCAGGGCTTACAATGGCACATCTTGACTTCTACTACCAGATGCCCAGGACCAGCAGTGAGAAAGCCAAACCGCTATCATGCGCTTTGGGCCACCAGCTCAGGCAGCTGGAGGCCCTGCATGCATGACAGCAGCTCCTAGTTATCCCACCAGAGCAGGTGAGGTGGCAGCAGAGACAGTTTGGGTTAGGAGCAGGGCAGGAAGCGAGTCAGGCAGAGGAAAGTTCAAGGGCAGGCAAGGGGGAAGGATAGGGTTGAGCTCACACACAGAGCAAACCAAATCCCACCCATATTACACATCACATCTACATCATCCAGTGCCAGAAATTATCTGCCCATTTTTCCTAACAAACACAATCAAATGGCAAATTTTGGAGTGAAGATTCACCAGAATGAGTGAGGGCACAACCCTAATCCCTTATGTCAGTGCTTTCCAGCACTGGCATAGCAGTGCCAATGGGACGTGTGCTGCATCTTGCTGTTGGGTGTCACTCATGGAGTCCTCCTCAAAGTAAGGAAATGTTTGTTCCCTTGCCTCAGAGCTGCACTGCCCTTATGTCAGTGCTGGAAAGTACATTGCATGCCATCAAAGGGCATTAAAACTAGGCTTATAGAACATTGGTGTATTTAATACCATCACCACCCTTATCTCTCTTGCTTCTTGCCCAGTTTTTAATCTGGTACCTTAACAATTTTCACACCATTTCCTTTGCAGGAAAACACAAACACTTCTGATGTTACTTGACCAGTTTGAGTTTATTACAATCGATATAATTCTAGGAGCATAAGAAGAGAGAATGGCTGCTGCAATTGTGTATTTTATTGTGAATTGTTAATAGGACTGCTCCACTGCTGGCTTTGAGCTGACACAGGATTTCATGCATAAGAATTCCAGTGAAATATAAATATTATATGGATAAGGCAGGTTAAAGAGACCTGCTCAAAGAAAATACAGTACTTATTTTTGGTATACTCACAAGATTCTGTCACACAACAGGCATTCATTGCCGTGTGTCTCACCATCTGTACCACATACTTCCTGGGCACTCCTCTTACAAAGGACTCGTCCTCTGGTTTGGGGATATTTGCTGCAGTTAACCTAACAAAACAGTAACAAAAATTCCAGAATGGACATTTGCAGAAAACAGATATTCCTGAACTTTTCTCCAGATTACTGTTATCTTTTGACCAAGGTTGGAAGAGGCACTCAAGACTGGCCTTCAACAGATCTGCAGTTAGTTCCACTAGAGCAGGGGTGGGCAAACAGTGGTCCGTCGGCCCTCGGGGACTCACAATCAAACCCACAGGGAGCCCTCCAATGAGCCTCTGGCCCTCAGATATTGTTGTGGCCCGCACTGGCCTGTGACTGCCAGTTGCAATCGCCAGACGGGAGCTGCAGGTTGAGTTAGAGCAATGCCTAATGTCTCCATGTGTTTTCTGCTTTTCCCTGGTCATTATTTTGCCCCCCCCCCCAATTGCCTCTGAACGACTTGTGTCTCCATGTGTTTCTGGCTTGGTCTGTATGTTTTCACTGTGCAAGCGGTGTGTGGCAAACAGTTCATAGTTCTCATGTGGTTCTATATGCCTGTATTATAGTTCTCATGTGTATTATAAATCAGCTCAGTAAAATGCATTCATTCATTCATATAAGTTCATCTCCAATGTATTCATTTATGAAAATCAGTTCAAATTTGAAATGTAAATTAGGGTGCAATCCTAACTTGTGCTGGAAACAGGCAGGCCAGTGAGCCTGCGCTGCATCCAATGCAAGACTGGGGTTGCCTGTGGCTCGGCTGAGGCAAGGGAAACCTTTCCCCTTACCCCATGTCGCGCTGCAGCAGTCCCAATGGATCTACTCGGATCTGCATCACCTGATATGGTGCGCAAATCTGAGCTGCCCGGGACTGCCCTGGGCTGCCCGGGAACACGGCTAGAATCTGGTATAACTGCTGGATCCTGGCCCTGCCTCCCACTCCCTGCCCAACCCTGGGAACACCCACTGCCTGCCCTCCTCCATCCTGAAATGCCTCCCTCCAGCCTCCTCCCCACCCTCCCCAAACACTCCAAGCCTCCATGCCAGCCAAGTTCGGCTGATGCAACTCACCTTTTCCCCAGGGCCCGCATCAGTGCAGGGAGGATGTTGCACATCTGTGTGCCAACCTATCTCCCCTCAGAGTGGCGCAAAAGTGCTTTGTGGTGCTTTTGCGACACTCTAAGGCCGGAGCAAGGGACTTTTGTTGGCCCAAAGGCCAGTTAGAATTGGGCCCTTAATTATTTTCTTTTCCTGGCCCCCAAGAGAGATTATGTGGCCCTCCTGCCAAAATGTTTGCCCACCCCTGCACTAGTCAACGCTGGCCGTAATCATGGCCTTGAATTATTCACAGAGTTAAAAATAAATTGTTCATCAGCTTAATTCTGAATAAAGACCCACTTGGGGCCTTCATTTCCAGCTTTCCAGCTTTTAGTTGCCCGTTTTCCAACTCTGAACTGTCCAAGATTACTTATAAACCATTGTATCTACTTACATCACTGATACACATCAATGGTAGGAGAGCCAACATGATAAAGTCTTAGTGGCCATAAATACCACTGTATTGAATGCCAAGGTTGGTGTGTTACTATCCACTTGACCAGATCATTTGCAGAAGAACCCTCAAGATTATAGGATATATCTCTTAAAGTTCTCAGGTCTATTCAGTGCTATATGTCTCCAGGGATCCATTTTGTACAAGTTTATTCATCATGGTTCTCCACCCCCAAGTAATGCTATTGGCTTCTTGCACATTGGCTTCTAGGATCTTGACTAATTATGGGACCTTGAAATGGTATATTAATGTAAACAGGGAACAAAAATGGTGTCCAAAACAAAGTTGAAATCCTAGGTGTGCTTATTTGCACATAGGAACAAAGATGAGAACACAATGAGACTTATATCCAGTTGCAAGTAATATGCCTAGGATAGAACCAATGAATTTCTGACACTCTGAATGAAAGATAATCTCACCTTTTTATGAACAGCTTCGGTGCATTCACCTTCATGCTTTAGTGTCAGGTTATCATCAGAATTCCTGCAAAGTAGAAGGGCAATAAATAACTTCCCATTATCATAGGCTATAACTACTTGCCAAAAAGAGGAAAGCCTATGGTCTTGTATCTTACTAAGACATCATAAAAGGAAGGTACAAACTTGTAATGCTGAGAATGGAGAAGCACCCAAAGGTGCCTATACTGACACCCAAATTTGGGGTGATACTCAGTGGCTTGGAATACACTGGGGCAAGACTGATTGAAGATTCTCCTTGAGCCACATATTGGGTAAGCTATTGGCCAGTGCTCACTCCCACAGGTCCCTTAGTACCACTGCAATGCTGTTTCATATCATCTGCATTCCTCACTGTCCAGCAACATCCAAGTAGTTTTCATTTCACAACTAGACAAATGTTGACATATGTTTTCAGCTTTGAAAGTCTTTTCACATGACCACTGAATATAAAACAGATATGAGGAAACTGCTTGAGAGCCCTGAAATTGATGGCACCTAAGACAAAGCAAACGTTAGCTTATCCTCCATTGCCCTAAATGTCCAGGATTCAGTTTTGCACTCCCCACTGCAAATATGTTATCCCCTTCACTAAGATCTTCAAGAGAAGCTTTGCTCCATGTGCTATCGCTGGGACACTGTCTTCTTCCTGATAGTTTCCTATTTGTGGAATTCCCTCCCTTTGCGAATTAAGAAGGCCCTTTCTTAAGGCTCATCTGTTCTGCCAAGCTTTTGGCTTGGCATATTATTTTTATTTTATTTTTTATCTTTTTAAATTTCTATTTAAAATCTAATTTTATTGCAAAATGCTTTTAATGCTTTTAGACGTCAATTATTGCCTTGATACGACTTGTGAAAGGTGGGTTAAAAAGGAATGAATAAATGAATGATTGGAAAAAAAAATAGTAGCATCCCACATGCTGAGTATTGTACATATCAATGGGTGAATGTGATTGGTTCATGGGCTGGGAACCATATTGCACAGACTTTCCAAGAACATACCACTACCACCAACACACACCCTGATGGTTGTATAAACCAGTGCAGAGAAAGGTTTTTCAAGACCTCTCTGAACTGAGAGGAATATTCATGCACATGTATTTCCGCATACACTCATACCACCATGAGGGAAGTCCTCTCTTAATTCTTGATTAGGCTGTTATTAATCATGGCTGGAGCTTCCAAATGAATCATCATTCATGGTGACATTCCTAAAAGTGATACATCATCATATTCCTGAATTATCTGTCATCTCATTAATTGGGAGCCTTTTGACCTCTGTGTTTGTCATGGCAAATCACCAAGGAGACGTTTGGTAACAGACAATAATGTAAACACAGTTAGTACCCACAGCAAAGGCCTGCAAGTCAAATTACATTTATAAAGCACCAAGAGCCACTGTTTATACTCACACAATCTCTGAACACAGGAAACATTTATTACTGTATGTTTTTCCATCACTGCCACAAACAGGAGTCCACAAACCATTGCAGATAGTTCCTTCCTTCTTTAGATCTGCCAGGATTTTATCGCAATCCAGCTGAAAAAGAGGAGAAATTAAGAGCGATGTCGTTCTCAAAGGTTACTTCACGTGATTTCCACCTTGGAGGGTAGTTGCAAAAGAAACATTGAAGAGATCACATCACAGCTGCCTGTTTCCTGCCAATGACTTCAACTGGAATTGAAATTGTTGCAGACATTATTGGTAGCTCTTAGTAGGAGCTCTAGCTTGCCTCAAATGAAATTATTGTCAAGTGCCACCAGTAAATGTTTACTCACTCATATTGTCATTCAAAAATAGATGTAATAGGTTGATTCTCAACATGTCTACTCTGAAGTAGGACTGCGATCATAACACATTCTTACGTAATTCCTGGGAACTCAGCGGGACTTACTTCTGAGAGGATCTTGCTGCAAACTCCACTGAGCACAATGAGACGTGCTTTTGGGGATTATGTAATCAAAAGTGTGTTTAGCTTTAACAGAATACAAAAGCCTGTACATGTAGCAAATGTGGGCAAAAATATGGAAACTGACCAAACATCTTATAAGCATCATTGATTGACCGAATTTTTCTTATATTTCTTCTCTAACTATAACAGAACCAACTGGAATAGATTTGACATACTTCCCTTAAAAAAAAAAAAAAAGAATTGTGGGTTGCCCTATAGACAGCATTCTGGTTCCTCAAGTAGTCCACAGTATGATTTGAACAGGGTTGGTCCTCCTGGCACCCAAGGAGGCATGCCTCCCTTACTTGGTGTTGTGCTAACCGCTGCTCCTCTAACACTCTAGCCCACACTCTCTTTACTCCACATTTGTTTGTCCCCTTCTTCCTTTTCCAGGGAAAGGGAGGAAGGCAGTGGATGGAAGTGGGTGCCTCCTGCTTCAGTTGGCCTCATGGATGGGCCAGCCCTGGATTTGATTGGTCATATTTATCATTACTTCAGCTGTGTGCTACCTTGCTGGCTTATACAATTATGTGTGATCTGGGCATAGGTACCAGCTGAATGTCTTAAGCAAACACCCAACATAAATAGCAAAAAGGATAGCATAACACACAGGAAAGCATAACTGATCTGAAGCTCAGTCCTCGCTTTCTGAGACCCCTGCTTGATAAAGGGGCATGTTAACTGTATAATTTGCACACTTCAGCCTGGGCATAGAACCATAAAGGTGGAAGAACCAAAAAGCCATTTAGAATAAGTCCCTGGTACAAAGCAGGGAAATCAATAAATCTGCCCAGTAGTCCCCCAGAAAGCAATTTATTAATTCCTGAACTGCAGTTTGCCACAGTGGGCAAACATCTCCTTTGCAAGGAATCACGTTTTCCTGGAAATCCATACAATAAAAATTGCACACCTGGGATGTTCATCATGACTAGGTACATATGGAAGTGCACTATGTGCATGGCTCACACATATGACTTGTTCACTTAATACCAAAACACATTTGCATTCTTTGTATCAAGCCATAGTAGTCATCCTGTTCTTTACAAGGCATCTTTATTCAGCAGCTGATTAACTGTTGTATTTGATTCCTGTCAGCAGAGGGCAATATGTCACTCCAGCAACAGCAGTGGAGATGCTTTTCTGCATCTAAGCACATCAATAACACAGGCCTACAAAACTGAGGGTCAGAAAAGTTTTTCCCAAACTTTATGGTGGTTTGATATGAATTTGGGATGTCGATACCAAAAATGGCAACCATTTTGCCCTATCACGTCTAGTTTTGGAGATATAGTATAGCCTCATTAGTGAAGGTTCAAGCAGCCATGCTGTAGGCTTCCTCATGAGGAAGTTGCTTGAACCATTCACTAAAGAGGCTATGCTGTGTCTCTAAAACTAGACGTGATAGGGCAAAACGGATGCCATTTTTGGAATCAGCACCCCAAATATACCCAGGAATTGGTGTAACGTTTAAGGAAGCAAAATGTGTGTTGACCTGTGTAATCATACAAAATAATGCAGCCATTTTCATACAGCAAAGGAAAAGTTTCCACGGGGAAAAAAATAATATGAATTTAAATGGAGTCTGAAGATTCCAAGAGCACTTCAGATTCTTATGGCTTGGCCCTAAATATCTGGAATTGCCAAATTTAATACAGGATTGGGTTCAGATGTTTTTGAAAGACATAAAATAAGGAGGCTTTCAGGACTAGCTGCTTCTCCTGCAACTGTGCAATTGAGGTGGGAGAAGTCACACCTTATGAAATTCTCCTTTCTGCAAACATTGAAAGAACAGGAGTCATCTGTCTGTCTCATATTCAATGTATTGACTGTGAACACACACTAATGCTGCAGTGGGTAGGTTGTAATTCCAGCCTATGAAGGGGGTGGAGGTTACTTCCCCTGCACAAATGTGACTTCTTTCAAGACATTTTGCATGTGGGTTTCACATCTGAGACTGAAAGTCCACTGTTATTATGGAACAGATATTTGTTCCATTTTTGTATCAAGAATTGAATTTACCTCCTGTCTTTTAACAGTCTGTCTTTTCTGTCGGGGGTTGAAAGGCTGTCTTCCATAGTATACATTGTATCGTATTGACCCTTGTATCCTAGAAGAAAAGGAAAGTGCATAAATTTGTCTAATCCTATACCACTAGCCATCCCAACATCTGGTGGTAATGAATTTCAGCACTTAATTATTAGGTGCTGAGAGAAAAACAGACCTATGTCCTTTTGTATGTCCTGTTGAACTTACTGCCAATCCGTTTCTTGGGGTAACTCACGGTCCTACTATTCTGACAAACTGAAAATTATTTATCTTTGCTCACTTCTGACACCTCTTTTATAATTCTATACACCATCATACTTAGCCCATTGCCTCAGTTTTTTGAAACCCTCTTTCTTATGGTTTTGTCTGTAAGCAAGATACTTCATACTACTGATCATTTAAGAACGCAATCCTAAAGGAGTGCTCAGCCAGCACGAGTCCCTTGTCCCAGCCTGGGAGGCTCACAAATGTGCCATAAAGCACATCTGTGCCTCCTTGTGTTTCGGCTGGGCCAACACAGGGACACGCTCCAGCCCGCAGAGGCCAGATCCAGCCTCCGTGCCGACAAGGACAGGTAGGTCTGCACTGGCCAAATTTGGCTGGTGTGGAGGTCAGGGGAGTGTGGGGAGGAGGTTTTTCGGGGGGGGAGGGGGGAGATAGGCAGCGAGTGGGAGGCAGATCCTAGCCCCATTCCAGGGTGGTGCAGAGCAGCTGCAGGCTGCTTCGTTCTGCTCAGATCTGTGCCACCTCTTCAGGTGGCACAGATCCGACTAGACCCATTGAAGCCACTGTGGCTCTCCCCGGGGTAAGGGGAATTTTTCACTCTTGCCTTGGGCCAAGCCTCAGCTAGCCCAAAACTTGCACTGGATACAGCACAGGCCTGCTGGCCTGCTTGTTTCAGCACAAGTTAGGACTGCACTGCCCATCGATGGTTCCTGTGACCTCTCCATCATGGCAGGCCCCAGACCCCCTGATGCTGGGGATGGTGCACTGATGCTACCCTCCTACTGGTAGTGTGTCTTTATCTGTTCTTCCTACTGCCTGGATTTGAAAAGGAATAGAGCCCCTCATGGGCTTAATAGGTCTCCTGTTTTGCTATGTTCCTATGAAACGGGGTTGTCAAACACTTGGTAAGCCACCAAACATGCTCTTAGGCTGTTTGACATCATGGGTGACAAGATGCATTAATGTATCTTCAACATTAAGAAATGAATAGGTCATTTTTATTGAAATTTCAACTTTGTAAAGTTCATAAATTTGATTCAATATTGCAGACATTTTGAAATCGGCATCCCCTTTCATCCCCTTCCCCTAGGGAAAGCCCAGGCTCCGCAGTGGGGCTTCTCAACTCTAAACCGGCTATTTTGCCAGCGAGACTTGAGAACCTCTGTGTCAGGCATTGCAGTCCGACATAGAGGATAGAATAGAGCGGAGCAGAGCTCTACCAGTCCCACCTCGCTTCTGGGTCAGTTCCTGTCCTGTCCCACCCACTCCCAGCCCCCGCCCCCCACCAAAACTACTCACCACCAGCAGGCACTGCAGGAGCTCCCACTGGCCCTCCACATGGTGCTGATGCTCAGCGCTGATTGGTGTTGGCCCAGCACTGGCGGCTCCTCCTCTCTGGGTGTCACGGACGTGCCTTACAGCACATTTACAACACCCAGCACCAGCACTGGAGCTCAGTGCTGGCACTAATGGAGCTTAGGATGGGGACCCAAGAGTCTCACTTCCTGATTTTGGAAATAGATATAACATTTTGTGCATTCTAGTTTATGATCTGTTTGCACATCATATAACTTCCATAGAATATTAAGTTAGACATTTGCAACCCAACTCCATTGTTATAATATAGAATCAACAAGTACCTCCTTTGGCTACCACACACAACTCTTGGTATCTGCAGTATACTCACCCCCCACAATTGGCATATGATCTGTAATCGCCCTCTGCAATCCTCTCATTCTGTGCGCAGGGATTATACACACGACTTCCTTGCGATGACCCACCATATTGATTGCAGTTATTCTGTCAGTGGAAAAGAAGCATGTTTGATATTATAATTACCTTGTTGTTTGTTTGTTTGTTTGTTTGTTTGTTTGTAACGAGATCAAGGTTGGACAGATGAGGTTGCCTCTCCTTTCTGCCAGGAGTGGGGTGCTGTAGGACAGGGGTGTCAAACTCATTTCATACAGAGGGCCACATAGCATTCTTGATGGCTGCTGAGGGCTGGAAGTGATGTCATTAGGCAAGAAGTGATGTCATTAAACAAGTCATAACCAACAATAAACACTTTTTTTCTCACTTAGGAACTCATTAGCTGCAAATGACAAAAGAGAAAATATACAAATCTTGATCATATTTCAAGATATGGGAGAGCCCAATTTTTATGTGGGCTGCCCTTTCAACAGTAACACTTCAGCACTACACAGCAGCTGAAAGCCTGAGGGCCGTCAAAAAAGCTTTCGTGGGCTGCATCCAGCCCACAGGCCTTATGTTTGACACCCCTGCTCTAGGAGGTTGTTTGCATCATCATCTATGGTGTGGAAAGTATTGAAATGTTATAGCATTCAAATCCGAGATATTCGGCTTCCTCAAGCCCTGCATGCAGACCTTTAGGGGGTTCACCCACTCCTATCTTAATGCTCATCACTCACTAGGAGCCCAATCCTATACCCTACAACCAGTGCTGATGCAGTCACTCCGGAAAGGTGCTCCTGCACCCTGTGGGGGTGGGGGTGGGGGTGACATAAAGGCAAATGGTAGATAAGTAAAAATATTTTTACTTAAGAGGCTAGACCAACCACCTCCTGCCTCTTCCCTGCCCCCAGGTTCCTTCCCTGGAATGCCTGGTTTCACTTCCTACCTGTCCAAAATCCACCCCCCACATGTCGGCTCTCATGCTGCTCTGGAGCAGGTTGCTGGCTATAGCAGTGGGCTACCACTGTTGCCATTTGTGAAAACAGCTCCAAACTGGCCACTGTGTATGCTGCTTAAGGCCTGTTGTGGGAATAGGATCAGGCCATAAGGCTATCCTGTACAGGCTATCCTGTGCACATTTTTTTCTGGGAATAAGCACACCTGAACACAATGGAACTTACTTCTGAGTAGGTATCCATAGGCTTTTGCTCTAAGCCTGCTCACAGCCCTTGGAAACTGAATCAGATGAGCAGCATGTTATGCCCACAGCCCAGAATACATCCAGTTAGCACCTAAACCACAGGGCACATAGGTTCATGAAGGCTCACATTAAGAAGAAGCCAAATGAAACTTTTTACCAGGTGGTCACTGCTGAATTAGTCAGTGATGATCTCTCAGTCCAACCCACCTCACAGGGTTGTTGTGAGAACAAAAAGAGGGAAGGAGCTATGCACATCGCCATGAGCTCCTTGGAGGAAGAGTGGTGTAAGCATGTGAAAAATAAATAAATAAATAAATAAATAAATAAATAAATAAATAAATAAATGCAAAGAAAACACTATGGAACCAATGTGCTTTCACTTTTGTTAGAGTCAAAAGCCCTCTATAAACCTTATGAAACCACAAAGAGTCTCCATAGCATCCACTGCTGAGCAGAGATTTGTGGGGAAGGGGGAGCTAGCACCCTTACAGGAAAGGAGGCATAGGGACAGCTAGCTTAGCACTGGACACGTAGGCAGGTGGCTTCTGAGTGGTCAGCAGTGCCCAGTGTGTTTCACTGACATCATACCTTTAACTGCCCTGGGCAGTTGTAATGGAAGATCCGAAGGTCATCAGGTGGATGATGTGTTTACAGTGACTCCATGTTTTGACAGCTGTTTGACAGCTCTGGGAAGCGGAGGGCTGGCTCCACAGCTGTAATCAATCAAGGCCAATGGAGACCTGGATGGACACCTGAGCTTCATCTGACCTTGATGCGATTTTGAATGCACTAAGGAGGTAGCTCACAGCTGAGCTGCATTTGGACTTAACAAGGGGCTGCAGGATAAAAGGCAGCTTCAGAAGGAGCAGGGCTACCTGACCAGACCAAAGGCTACCTTGACCCAGAGGGAACCTGACCCAGACCCAGACCCACGCTACACCAGGACCTACTGGAGAAGAGAGGACTACCAGGACCCTGCTGGAGAAGGCACTCTGCTGCAGAGGAGGGACTCTGCTGCAGAAGACTGGACTGTGCTTTGGAGATTGGATTGGACTTGGACTGGAGGCTTTGGACCTTTACTTACTGAGTTAAGTGGAGTTTTGGGGAGGGAAAGCCTCTGGACAAGAGGACTTGCAGGGAGTGTCAGTGTTTGTAGCAATAAATTCTTGTTAATTGCATGAACTGATAAGGAGTTCTGTTCATTTCCTTTGCACACTGCAGCTGTTGTTCTTGGAAAAGGAGGGTGTTAATTAGCCAAAAAGTGGGCATTAGAAGGGAGTTGGAATATTTGGATGGGATAAATGGGCATAGTCAGCAGGATAGGGAGAACTGGGATAGGACAGCAGTTATGACAGCAGTGGGTGCTGGTTGCATCCTGTGAACTGCCTCACAATGCCTCACAATGCACAGCTGCCTCTCTCTCCATCTTCTGCCAGTAACTCTGTCCTATAAAAATAAAAATGGTGGCTTTGATGACAAGAAAGGATTTATTTGCCGTACTTACAGATCACCTTTAGGCTGTGACGGCTGCCAAAAACAAATGAAAAAAACCTTTTACAATGAGAGCGATTCAGTTTGGGCAAACCAAATCAAATCTCATGGGCATGGAGCCTAATCAAATGATGGGACAATCCCAACAGGGCTGCCTAAAAAGCAAAAACTGAAGTTGTTTACACTTTGAAGGTACTGGGAAAAGAACATCTTGTAACAGATGTAGCTAACAAAGTTTATGGAGAAACTCCTCGGTGAGTCTGTGTATGAATTTGTGTGCAGATAAGATTTCTTCATGCCAAGACTGGGAGTGACTAGCAGCTCTCTACAGAAAGTAATTGTCCTTCTTAAAGTGCTTATGTACATGATTCATCTTCCTCTGACAATTCCTTGCCAGTGGGAGTGAATCACATCCACTGCAGTTGGATCTTTTGCACTTTTGACTGCATCCCATTTTCAGAGGTGTCCTGTATAGTAAAATGACACATCAATATTTTAAATTACTGGTGCTGCTGGCCTCATCTGTTAATGATTCCTTCCATCCTTTGACTTCTTCTGTATACATTAACGTACACAATATGTACATGTACTTATTTCAACTGATGATAACACTACATGTATTTGATGAATACATGCTCTGACCCATGAAACTTACGACAAAATACATTTGTTAATAAATGTGCTACAAGGCTCCTTGCTGTTCTTTTTATATTGCAATGGATGAATATGGCTACCAGTCCAGTAAAAGGTATATTTTCCCATGGAAAAGCAGAAAGACTGTACCCACTGGATTTTTAAGGGAGTCCCATAGATCATGGATCACAACATAAAATATTAATTTCATATAATCTGATCATGGAATTGTGGAGGCAGAAACACTCAATAGAATACCCACAAAAAGTGGTTTGTGCCATCTTTCAAGGTAACTAGCTTGAGGGCACAATCCTATGCATGTCTACTCAGAAGTAAGGCCTATTGTGTTCAATGGGACTTACTCCCAGGAAAGCATGGATAGGATTGCAGCCTTTGTCACTTTCTTTATGCCATAACATCCTTTTACAAGGCGGGAGAAATCAGGTGAGCCATTGCCACAATGCTGAAGCATCATGGATTCTGAGCCTTACTGATCTTCTTAGGTCTATCAGACAACTCCCACGCCACTGTGATTGGTGTTCAGAAATGATTTGCATATTGCTTTCCACTATATAATCACAGGCTGTTAAATGTTTGGGCTGATCACTTTTGTGCTTCCAACTGCTGAAAGTCATGGTCTATGATTATCTTGTTATTTGCTAAAATTTCACCTCCCAGTCTTACAGCACAAACTTATGCATGTTTACTTAAAAGTAAGTGCTTTTGTGTCCAATGGAGCTTCTTCCCAGGGAACTGTGTATAGAATTTCAGCTGTAAAGTGTTAGCTAGGAGACGAGAGAGAATTTGACTTTTTTCCCATCACAATGGGGTAGGTGTAGGTCTGATACATCACTATGGTGTGTGACAGCAACGGGGGGGGGTGCTCTTGGTTAAAAAGATACTGGTCAAGTAGTAGCCTGCCCAGCATTCCTTACCCCATTCTCATTTCCTTGGTTTGAATTCCCTTGAGTGATTCGGTTCCCATTTGCGTTCTGGCTTTGTCCTCTACCACCTCTGATTTTGCCTTCTCTGACTTCTTTTTTGCTGGAAGGCATGGAATGCAGAAGAACATGAGTAACAGGAACTGGCAACTTGAATGCTCTTGTCCAAATCCTTGCTACAACTTGAGCATGGAGTGGAAGAATGAAAAACTACAAACTAGTGTACAACAAAATGTGAGATGCAAGCACAGCTACACGAAAGAGAGGAAGTGAGCAAATGCTAATAAAATGACTGGTTTCCATCATGCATTGACTTTTAGCTTAGTTTTCCAGAGTTCTGGTGAGAGGTGCTGGAACAGTCTGACAGAACTAGGAATGGGAGACAATCTAGAGTAATATCTAACACAGTTTCTCTGCTCTTAGGAGGGTTTACCCATTTAAACCAGATCTGAAATGCCACCAAATCTACAAAGTCATTTGAAAGAAAGCTATAAACACATGCAACATTTTTCTTCACTGCTACACAGCACATTGTGTACTACGAACAACACAACACTGTGGAACAAGAAGTATGTTTAGCCCAAAGCAGGAAAACAAGTATTTCAGAGATGGGGTAGTAGCCAACTGTACCGAGATGGGATGTTTTAGGGAGCAGATTTACTGCACCATTAAAGGACAACAATTAATGAATTCATTGTTCCTGTCCCAATTCAGCAAGTGGCTATACATATATGGAAGTAAGTTTCCACATACATCATCCTAGATGGATGAGGAAATAGATATGAAAACAGTTTCTACCCATGCAGTTCCTTTCAGTCACTCAAGAGCCAGCAGCTCTATCTATGGCACTATCTTAAGCAAAAGCCAATATTTTTACAAAGCAGGGTGCCATTTGGATTTTATTATGGGCATCAAAATGAATGTTTCCAGCCCTGTGTTAGAGGCAGGGTCAAGTGCAGTACTGACATTACTGAAAGCACTCAGATACAGTGTGATGACATTCTATGCAACAGCATTGTTTGTGTTAAAAAGAACTATTCGGTATACTCTGAGCATGACCAAAGTCTAGCCTTTCATCTCATAATTAAGCCACACAGTGGGAACTACTAGTTCAGCCTTAACATTCTCTCCCATTTATATTATGAGGATAATAATATAGATTCCTGATAATATATGTTCAATTATTATTACGTACATGAAGCATTTTGAATAATTCAGAAAGATGCTCTATTAAAACATCATCACCACTACCACAGGGTCCATTTCTATTCCTTGGTCCATTTCTAAACTTGGTCCATTTCTATTCCTGGTTTATGGGACTACAGATTATAGTACAATCCTATGCATGTCTACTCAGAAATAAATCCCATTGTGTCCAATAGAGATTACTCCCAGGAAAATGAGTCCAAGACTGCAACCTATATCTTCAGTGAATTCTAGAAGTTGAGCAGTGGGGGAAAAATAGCAGGCAAGCAAGTGAGAATTGGTAAGAGTTCTTCTTGATATTATAAAAGTTATTTTGCAGGGCTAGATTTTTTCTCACCTTAAGCCATTTCTGCCCAATGTTGCATATACACAACAGGGATAAAATGTGTACACCTGTGGGCTGGACAGAAATGGGTTTAACCATACAGCCTAACATCAGGTGGCCCAGATCAGAGAAGCTGGCCATATTCACTCCTCCCAGCTTTAGATTCTCTTGTTTTCAGTGAAATAAAACTGGAAAGGGTGGTCATCATTAGATCCTGATTGCCTGCAGATTTGGGAGCTCTATACAAATTTGTCATTCTTCAAATGAATTGGCTAGCTTATTTTTAGCTTCTCACTCCCTCAGTACAAATGATTGCTTCCTTTGCTTAGGGTACTCACAATTTCTCTGCACACATCATGCACTTGTTGGTGTGTGTTTGGCCAGAGGCATCACGTACTGGGGCGTTCTCACGGGTGCAGCTGAGTCCTCCATCAGGTCTCATCTGTGACCGATACTCACAGCACTCATCATCCCCCTGCAAGGACATAAAATAATATTTTAATGAGATAATACTTTCTTTTAGGGGTCTGGTTTGTAGAAACCCTGAAGGTTATTCATCCACAGCAAAGAGAGAATGCATGCATTGTGTCAGGGTGTGAACGAGGGAACTCTGCCTCCTATTACCTGATGTTACACTGGGGAGTTAGTCAGAGGAACCTTGAGTTCTTCTAGCTTAGACGCACATGTTGGGTGTTGCTCCTGTGGCCAGCCTAATTATCATTCTTTGGCTGGGCTTTTCAAGGCATGCAATCGATCAGGACGATAAAAGGGCACTTTTCCCAACACCGTTAAAACGCAGCCGACATTTTCCCAGATCATAGTGACAGTCACTAAGCCGACAACAGTGCTAAAACCTTTCAGGTAATATGCACACCTCTCTATCAATCCTTGTGAAGCATGGTGAAAACTCTGAGTTGCAATGCGAACGCAATGAACACAGTCAACCATCTCTCTTGGAGTGCAAACAATAAAGAGCCTTGTCTTGATGTCTTGATGTCTCACTCTTACTCCATGGCAAATTGATTGAGGTAGTGTTTTACTAAGGATGAGTGTTTTACTAAGGATGAGTGTGAAATGGAAAAATGCACCTTGCTCACTTCTTTAGGTAATGGTCAATAAATGACTTTGGAACTTGCTTTAACTCTGTTTTTGGAGTCCAGAGACCAGTTTGAAGGTCCATTTCTGAAATGAAAAAGAACCTGGCTGGGTAATATTTTAGGAATGCCATGTACATGAAACCTGGCTGGGTAATATTAGTATTACCCTGGCTGGGTAATGGTAGTATAAGCCATAAACCTGGCTGGGTAATATTTGCCCTGGACTGTTTAACCTTATCACTTCATGATGACCTGTGTTCTGAAATTTCTATTGAAAGATTTTTCTTATCATTAATAAGATGAATATAACTCTGTATATTTGTTTCAAGAGAAGCAAGATCTAGTGTCAAGATCTAGTGACATTTCACTAGATGAAATTTGGGGACAAATTTTATTCTTACAGTAAATCAAATGAAGGTGCAACTCATTCTGTGCATAATTCAGTCCTCTGCTCATGCACAAAGGCATCCGGTACATGGCTTTTCTCATCCTGTATATGCACAAGGGTACATGCAGCAAGCATTGGAGCATGTGCAGGGTATTGGAGCATGTTTCGAATGAACCTAGCCCTTATCCATGCCTGAACACAAGGGGCAAGAAATGCAACATTTTAATGGGGAATTTAGATGAAGTTTGATCTCACCTCAGTTCCTCCATTTTGTGCTTGGCTCTTTTCAAGATAATTTCTGTTACCTCCATTTTTGCTGCAAGAAAGGATTTATACTCAGTTACAGCTAGAGGGGGCAAAGGGCCTGATCCAATGGCCCGTGTGCTGACCCAGTGCCAGCACACACTGTCGCCAATGTGCTGTAAGATACGCCTGTGACAGTCTGTGCTAGGTAGGCACTGAAGTTTGTGCAGTGCGAGCATGCACTAAGCCAGTGCAGAGTGCAGGCCAGTCAGACACCGCCCAGTTCTCTGTGCAAGTGCTAGGTGATGGAAAGGTAAGTTGGGGAGGAGAGGGAGGTGTTCTGAGATGGGGGAGGCAGGGGAAGGCATGGGAAGGGGAGGGAGTAGGGCAGGAGGGGGCAGAGATGGTGGCAGGCCCTGCCACAATATCCTATTCCCCCTCCAGGCCTTGAAATATGACACAGATCTCCTTGAATCTTTACCAGCTTAATAGCAGGCGCAGAACTGAGGAGACACATCAGGGCCACCTGGGGTTTACACAGGGTAAGGAAGCATAAGTTCCCTTACTCCGAGTGGCCCCGGCGGTGCTTCCCAGCCCCTTGGAATGCAGCAGTGGCCATTTTGGCACTGTTGCAGCTCTGGGCACTGGGAAGCATAGGATTGGGCTGTTATTGAGTGAAACAGTGAACATATTATTCTGTACTTACAACTTCTCTGCACACATCATACACTTATTGTTGTGTTGTTTGCCAGTAGCATCACGAACTGGATCATTTTCTCTGGTGCATCCAAATTTCCCTTGTTTGAAATAAGGCCAATATTCACTACAGCCATCACCCTACAGAGGAAGAAGATTGATTGGCCTCTTTACATTGTTACTGAAGGTAGTCTATCGTAAGCACTGGGATCATGCTATAATTGCTATAATTATAATTTGCCATACCTATAGTGAAAAATTTTGCTATACAGATGTGCTCTTGTTTTCTGTGGAAGATCAAATTTGTGGGTTTTGGGGGTCCTTAAAACCTGCAGTCATGTCCGGAGGCTGTTCTGAGGCCTGCAGAGGCTGCATGTGTCTGCCTGTGGTCTCTGCAGGCCTCAGAATGTTCATGTAGGGCAAAATAACGTGACTTCCTGTTTCTTGGGGAAATTGGAAGTGATGTCTATATGCCTTTAAAAGGCATTCTGAGGGACAGGGAAGCCGCTGAGGGCCTCAGAACACCCTATATTTATTGCTTACAAATTTTACACATACATTAATCTCACTAAAAGTACAGTCCTATGCATGTTCATTTGGAAGTAAGTTCCACTGTGTTCAATGAGGCAGCGGGGGCAGGAGAAGCAGCGACGCGACCCCTAGGATCGCGTCGCTAAGGGGGGCGCAGGGGCTGGCATGCACTTACCAGTCCCTGCAGCAGCCTCCCAGGGGTGCGGGGAGCCCTGCGCGACCCTCCACAGGGCTTCTGGAGCTTTAGAAAACGAAAGTGGAGCAATCGTG
Organism: Tiliqua scincoides; assembly: GCF_035046505.1. Lineage (NCBI taxonomy): Eukaryota > Metazoa > Chordata > Lepidosauria > Squamata > Scincidae > Tiliqua > Tiliqua scincoides. The sequence continues at coordinate 199,523,262 of NC_089822.1, forward strand.
CCCCACCTCCAGTTTGCGACCGCAAATCGGAAGCAGGGCGCAATCGCTCCACTTTCAATTTCTGATGCTTGGGGAGCTCTGCAGAGGGTCGCATAGGGCTCCCCACATCCCCAGGAGGTTACTGCAGGGACTGGTAAATGCATGCCAGTCCCTGTGTCCCCCCTTAGCAACGTGATCCTAGGGATTGTGTTGCTGCCTCCCCCTGCCCCTTAAGGGGGCAGAGTCCAGGGCCCTCAGGCTGGGGAATCACGATGCCCCAGTTTGAGAACCATTGGTGTATACAATTGCAGTCAAAAGCTACTATAGATGCTTGTCCAGAAGTTGAGTTCAGAAGCCTGGGAGGGAGGGAGCAATCCTCAAGGGATTTTCAGCCCTCCACCCCACCACCATTTTCTCCCTGAACCTCCCATTCTCAGCTACTTTTTTTCAGCTGGAATTCTAGATACCTAAAGTTTTACCACCATGAGCTATATGCTGGAAGAAAGCAAGTACTGTCACAGTGAATTAATCCAAGCAGTTCTGTCAAGAAACAAAGGAATTGTTTGGAGAAGAAAGCCCATCAATAAAAAGATTTGCTCTCTAGAAAAACATTTGTGTAAGAAAAGGATTGGCTAAGATAAACAACCTGCAGTTAGGGCTTGCTTGGTCCCACACCTTGCCCTAGCTGGAGTGCTCATGTGTCATTACTCCATTAAACACTAATTGAGCTCCAACCATGTGCCTGGAATTTTACAAACAGGGATGGCCCTGCCCTGAAGAGTTGCAGTCTGCATTTCAGAGGCACAGTTGGTAGGAAATGGACACAAACTCTCTGTGGCACACCGGCTTGTATTTGTCAGTACCGAAAAACACATCTAAGCAAAGCTTCCATTGTGGCTTAATAAATGGCAGGGAGTCCTGCAGCCCAGCTGCTGCTATCATTGGCACCCATTATACAGTGGCTAATAGAATTTTTGAAGAGCCCATGTAGCACAGTGGTGCGAATGTCCCACCGCAACCCAAGGTATTCAGAAGTAAACCCCATTATGCTCAGTGGCACTTACTCCCAGGAAAGTGTACATAGGATCGTAAACTCAGAGAATTGGGTTCAAACTGCAGCTTAGCCATGAAGTTCACCGGGTGAGCTTCAAGTCAAGTCATCTCTCAGCTTAACCCACAGAACGGGGTTGATGTGTGGATAAAATGAGAGAAGTTGAGTATGCTGTCCTGAGCTCCTTGGAGAAAGGGCAGGGAAACCACGCAATCTATTTCCCTTGAGTTTGCTTTTGGGAGAATATATAGGTGTCATCTCAAAGGGCAGCCCAGCCATGTGGCTCACTGAAATGGGTTACTTAAACAGTGGGCTGGAGGAAGCGGCAAGCTCGTGGGGGGTGCCCTGCAAACTGTGCTCACCTGCTGCCTACCACCTGCCTGGTCACTTTCCTGTCCCCTTCTTGTTTGCTCTTTGAACATGGAAGATGGGGGCAGGGTTTTCCACCCAGTCTTTCAGAATCGGTGCCTCTCTCCTCCCCCCCCCCCCCACTGCTTCTTGTGAAGTCATGGGGTGGGAAAGAACAGAATGCTCCCAGCTTGGCATTTTACAAGAAGTTGCAGAGGAGGTGGTGGTGGAGGAGGTAGAAGAGGAGAGTGCTGATGGAAAGTGTGTGTGTATGTGCCTGTTAGTCAGGGGGCAGTTCTGGTGCTTGCACAACAGACCAGCAGAATGGAGTGGTGGTGGCAGATCAGCTTGGGCTGCCTCAGGTTACCCTTACTATCAGTGCCTGGGGTCATGTCTTCTGCTCCTGCTGTGGACATATAACCTCCTTCCCTCTCAGCTATGGTGTCTGATCTGAATCATTCATTTCTGGAAAAGTATGTTTACTGTTTTTCCTGTTACTGGAACCTATGCTGCTTCAGGAACATTTCAGTAACACAGTTCACATAACATGAGACAAGAAGTTCTCACATCACTACTGTCTTCCCCTAAAGAAGCAAGGCGCGGATATGGACACTTCCCATCTGATCCCATTCCCAAGTGATTCTGTTACTCATTTGGGTTCTTTATTTACTGTTGGCTCAAGTCAAGCAAAGTGGTACATGTGTTTTTCCAGCATGATCAAAGGACTTAAGGAGATGTTCCCTTGAACATATCATTACAAAATGAACTTAAACCCATAAGCTCCTCTTATTAAGAAAAAGCAGGTATGTTTTCTGTTTGAGGCTGAAGCACATGGAAAGGGATGGTTACCTCTTTACCCTCACATATCTTGCCCCAAATTCCACCACCACTACTACCCCAGAGTTGCTGTACAGTTGGAAGTAGCCTCTGTAGCAACTACTTGCCTTGCTATAGTTTATAGAAAATAAACTATAATCCAAGTCACAAATTGGTCCGGAGCATTTCATCTCAGCGATAAGAAACCAAAACCAAAATACAAGGCTAAACATACAAGGCTACTTCCAACCTCTGCTAACTGGGTAAGAGGCACTTTTTAAGTGGGTGCTCTTCTTTTATTTAGCAGGGGGAGAGTAACTGGCCCTCCTCACCCCAGCACTGTCTTCTCTAGTGGCTGTCTGCTGGTGTTCTTTTGCATACTTTTAGATTGTGAGCCCTTTTGGGACAGGAAGCCATTAGTTGTTGGTTTGATTTTCTCTGTAAACTGCTTTGTGAACTTCCGTTGAAAAGCAGTATATAAATACTGTTGTTGTTGTTGTTAATAATAATAATTAATAAATAAACATCACAATACATTAATTTTTGGGTATAAGATTTGTCATACTATAGTAATAATCTCTACCTGTAAAGGTTCCTACCCACCTGATCTGAATAAGTACTTCCAGACCATCCCGTTCCATCATTAACAATGTATCCTCTCTGTCTCCTATTAACGGAGACAACAAACAACACAGGGGAAGGTTAAGACTGGCAAATGGAAGCGACACGTGATCATGCATAAAGGTATATAAAGTGTAATACAAACCCTGCAATTTTTTTCTTCACCCAAAAAGTTTGTTTCATCGAATGCAGAAGAACCACTCACAGGTGAGAGAAGAGATGGTGACTTAAAGTGTAGACAAACTATGCTATTTGCTTAGAATCTCTATATTCACAGTCCTTTTTTTACTGAATCCTCTCATGTTCTAAAATGGGAGCCCATTATCAGAAACATTAAAATGCCTTACAATACTGTCTGTCCCAATTGTCTAAAAAATGAGTCATGTTTAAGTCAGAGACATCACTAGGGGATGGGGGGGGCACAGACCACACCAGGTGACACTATCTGGTAGGTGACACCAAAAGTTCATCCCCCCCCTCCTAGGCATCCCAGACCTAGGAAGACCTGACTGTAACTGGAAAAGTCTTCAGAGCCCAGATCTACCAGGCTTCTCAAGGTGGAGCCAGGTCTACCAGCATGCTAGACCAGGCCTTTTGGTTGGCCCGGCTTCCATCTTTACTCTCCACTAGGTCAGGTCTACCAGGTAGACCATGGAGGTGACACCATGAGTTACTGCACTGGGTGACACCAACCTGCCACTGGTCTAAATTCTGTTTACATCAATGGAACTCAAATAAGACACAATTCATGTCTACTCACAAGTATGTTCCATTGAATTCAGTGGAACTTAGGCCCCCTTCTATTATGACCTTGCATTGCTGGTACTAGAGTTCCAATAGCACAAGTCACTTTAGGGCAGCACGAAAGCTGAGCCACTGTTGCACACTGCCAGACCTCTGCTCCAAATAGCAAGAGGTGTGGAGCATGCAGTAGCAGCTCCAGGAGGCTCTGCAAGTGCCAATAAGTTGGTGGCAGGGGTAGGGAGGGGTAGGTTTGAAGCACTTCAGGGTGGAGAGGAGGGAGGGCAGGGGTGGAGAGTGGGCTAGAGGGGGAGGATTCTGGTGGCAAATGTACATCTCTCTCTCTCTCTCTCTCTCTCTCTCTCTCTCTCTAAGTATGGAGTTCTCAGAAATTATTTCCTTTTCTCTTGACCACATGTCTTGAAGCCTCCCAAATCCTGCTGTGCAAACTAGCCAAGCTAACAAAGTCAGGGGTTTCTACCATAGAAATGAAACTAGGAATGTGTCTGTAGGAGGAGAAGCCACAGGGGAAACAACCAGTACAGCAACTCTCATCATTGCTGTGAAGCAATCACTGATTTCTAATACTCACAAGACTTCTCTGCACATGACACATTTGTTAACGTGTGTCCTGCCATCAGGGCCAAAAACAGGGTCGATGTCTCTGTTGCAGTATAAATCCCCACTGCGTAATAAATCTCGGAATTCAAGGCACATTCCCTCCTGAAAGGATGGATAAAGGAGTATTCAGTGAGTCTTGCCTGCCTTCAGTGATCACCCTTAAATTGTTTTTATCAGGAGGTGAACAATTTGAGGAATGCCATCCTTTACTGTGCTTGCTTCTCCTTCTCCTGGGTTACAAGATTTGCTTTCATTCTGTGGCACAATTCACATGGTGCCAAAAAAGTATAGCAAAATACTGCTTCCAAAATTCACACAATATTTTCCAAGGGTGAATGATCAGAAATGGCTCTAAGACTGGACACAATCCCTCAAAGCTTCTGCTGTGCAAGCTGTATTGGAATGAAGGGAAGCCACATGTGCAGAAGAACCTTCCACTGGATTGTATCCACTGTTATCTAGACAATTTGGTGTGTTAACTAGAATTTGCCAGGATAGTAGTTCCATAACTATCTGACAGGGCACACTCATGTGCCACAGAAGGTGCTGAAATGTGACTTGACAAATGAAGCCACTATGTTGGATACATCCATGGCTCCACAGAGCAATGACTCCTGCCTCCATACCAGCATTCAGGCTAGGCATTATCAGAGTAGAAGACATAAGGATGCATCAGGATTCCCTGCCATAAACTGTGCTACAGCAGGCAGGAGCAGGGAAATCCCAGAAGCATCACCAGTGATCTGAAAGCAGAGTTCCATTCCTGAGCCCTGACAACTAGGTAATGGGGAGAATGATAGCAAGCTGCAAAATTAATTGAGTTGCCCCAGAATTTCCAAGAGGATTTTTGCCTATCACTTTGGGGGCTGATCCCAAACAAATCTACTGTGCTCCAGATGAAAAATGTTTGGGAAATACTGGGCTAGGAAATGGAGTTGGCTCAATTGCAACAGTTACTTTTCAGTAATAATTAGTTTTACAAGAATTACGAATGAGCATTCTTCACAAAACACAAGCGAATTTCCCACATATGGGCAATGTCTGGCATTGTAGTTCTCAAAGCATATATGAACTGAAAGGTGGCTTAAAACACAACCATTATTAATCTAAAATATATTTTACATCTTATTCTTTTTCTAAAGTGTGCTGTTCTGTTAAATTAGTAAACTATCCAAATGAAACAAGAACTACTTTTTTTACCAGAGTCACAAGACTATCATATTTCAAAGAGTTAAAGTATTCATCTTTAAATTCCCCTAATTTTAGCTCCTTTTGAGGCTAGGGCAAAAGTCTTAAAGTTATTAATAGCCCAATCTTAAGTCCAGGACAAATGGCAGGAAAGTTGCTCTGCTGTTGGGCGGGCTGCGGCTACCAGGACAAACAGCTGGAGGCCATGCATGGGTGATAGTGACCCAGTGAATGTTCTCCATCCCCTTTCATTGCCAGTCAGCACCAGGGGTGGACTGAGGGCAGTCTGGAAATAGGGAGTGGCACAGGGCAGGAGGGGGGGAGAGGATTTTGGCGGCATTGGATCCTATCCTTCACTTCCTGGTTCAGACCTGCACACTAAAGGGGGCTTACAGGCTTACACCAGTTAAAGAACTGTCATAGGTCCAAGGAAACCCATTGGAAGTTGGGTGGCTGGTGGAAGCTGGTATGGAGAGGTAAATAAAAAAAGATTTTTACTTATCTCTCTTGAGCTATCTGGTTCCCCCTCACAACATGCACCACATTATCCGTCGGTGATGCTGCATGGTCTAGGCTGGCATGGGATAGGATTGGACCTTAAAACAATTTCACCTAATTTTGACCTTACTCTCATGACACTTCTGGTCTGAAAGTCTTTGAAGAAAAGTTCATAGAGATAAGTGACGCAAGAACACACATTTAAGCAATTCTTTTTTTACAATGTGCATTAAGAAACTACATGTATATTGAAAAATAATAGAAGGTATAGACAAACCTTGTATCTAGCTTGACTGGCAACATCTGCAACAAAAATATAGGCATAGATTGTCAAAATTTTTTTTAAAGAAATGCAAGTTAAAATGTTTACTCAATCATACTAAAAAAGTAATCCATTAATCTGACATTCTAACCCCAGTGAGTTAGAGATGCCCTTGATAGAGATGCACAAGCCCATCACCACATCAATGAGGATTAAATGAGCTTTGTAATACACATCCCCAAATATTGCATGTACATGTAATACCTTGCTGGGTTGGCATGACTGGGATTTGCACTGAATAGGACTGGCGTCAGGTTGCACTGGGCCCTGAGACAGGCCCAGATTCTGGCTCCCCATGTGTATATACTCTGCCCCCCCAGGTCGCTCTGTTCCACAGCATACACTGCTTGTTCCTTTCCTTTCACCTGGCCCTTCCTCACGTATCTCCCAGTTATCAGATGATTTTGGTGGAGGTGGGTACTCTTCAATGATGAATGGAAAGGGGCAGTTCCTTCCCTAACCACCCCTTTCCCTCCTCACTTTCTCCAAATGGCAGTCTCTTCACAGGGAGCATGTTGCCACACTACCCACAGGGTCAATTCCTCCTCCTTTTCTTCCCCTGAGGTTATTCTGGATTGCTTACGGGTGCCTTCTTGCAGAGGGCTTCTGAGAGCAACTCCACTTAGGAGCTGCCACACAACTCAAAACCAGAATGACAAAAGTCAAAAAGCACCTCAAATTTTAAAAGGAGGTTTTAGGTGGTGTCATGAGCTATGTGTCAGTTCCCTATGGAGTGGATTATCCCATATGGGCCCCCAGCATGAGCCCAACAAGGCTTTACCTGTGGTTCTGCTCTTAGGCTGCAGTCCTAAGCATACTATTACATAGGGCCAAACAACACATTACGTGTGTCCCAAACTGCTTGTCTTCTTTCAGTAGCATCAATGGGAAGTACAAGGACCATGAGATATTGAGCATGGCATGGGTTAGGGCAGGGCGGTCAAATTCATTTCATACAGAGGGCCGAACAGCATTCAAGATGCCTGCTGAGGGCTGAAAGTGATGTCATTAGGCTGGAAGTGATGTCATTAAACTGGTCATGACCAAAAATAAGCACTTTTTCTCACTTGGGAACTCATTAGCTGCAAATGACAGAAGAGAAAATATATTTCAAGATATGGGAGAGCTCAGTTTTCAAGAGGGCTGCCCTTTCAGCAGTAAAACCTCAGCATAGCTCAGCAGCTGAGAACCTAAGGGCTGGATAAAAAGCTTCCGCGGGTCGCATTTGGCCCCCGGGCCTTATGTTTGACACCCTTGGGTTAGGGGGTTTCAGCCATGGTTTCCTGAATCCCCCCCCCCCACAACTGCTATTTGCACCAGGAGGGAAGTGCATATTATCATGAATGGGAGCTTCTCCATCTGGATCTCCAGCCCCCTTCTCCCACTTTTCTGTCTGCGATTTAAGAAAGAAAAAAGAAGCATGTCAGGGCCAAGCAATGCTTAATATAACATGTAGTTTGACACTTAATCAGAAATAACTCCCACTGTGATACAGTAACTGGCATTTGCTTCTGAGCAAATATGATTACAAATGCGTTGGGGGCACTATTGCCATAATTCCGGGGTTTGTCCTGGATTATCTGGATTATCCATATCCACCCCCATTTATAATGCACACAGCATGTACAGTACATGCCAATCTCTCCTCCTTCTATAGTGATGATGTGAAATCTAAAGGTTGTTCACTTGGACCTATCTTAAATCGAAGTGCGTTAACAAGATTGTCCATTGGACTCTTCATCCATTCAGCTAGTACGGTGTGTATGAATAAAGATGCACTGAACTTATACAGAAATTGACTGAAATTCCTTGAAACACCATACAGGTAGGGCCTGTAGGGAATCCGTTCTCTAACCATCCAACCCCCCCCCCCCCATACTGAAAACTGCAGATAATGAAATTCGCAGTTTTGGTCCCTTTAAGCCCTCCAGAGGTGACTAGAGCTGTGCTCTGGTTGCCTCTGAAACCTGCAGAGGTTGTGTGCATCTGCCTGCAGACTCTGTGGCTTCAAAATTGCTTCGGAGAGTGAAAAAATGTGAGTTCTGGTTTCCTGAGGGAAACCAGAAGTGATGTTTTTGCCCTTACAAGGCATTTTGATGCCCGGGGAAGCCCTGTAACCCTTAAGGGCCTCAAAATGCCTTATAAGGGCAAAAAATGTCACTTCTGGTTTCCCTTGGGAAATTGGAAGTCACATTTTTTTTTTCACTCTCTGGGGCCCTTCTGAAGCCTATAGAGGCTATCCTGAACCCAGAATACCCATACAAAACAAAGTGAATCCCAATGTTCTGAAAAAAACCAACATGCAATATAGTGCTCAGGGAACTGTATAACCTCAGAAGATGCGGTGGGAATCTCATGTTTGGAAGCCTTCCCCACACCAGAATCCCCCCACAACTGTAAAACTTGAGTGTCAGGGAGAATGATTTCACGTTAATTTAGTCATCTCCCAGATGTTCTAACTTTTCATGTGTTAAGAGATGCAGAAGGTGCAAGCAATCAAAAAAAAAAATACCCCATGTGTTTTTATGAATGACTGAATGGACTTTTCTCATTAGGGAACTTGTTCCTCTCGGAAATTTGCCTTGTTTTTCCTGCAACATCCTCAAAAAAATCCTGAAGATCTTCAAATATTCCAGGAGCTCATTCTAGAAGATTCATAGCTGGTTCACTTTTTTCATTTCTTTTCCTTCCTTTCCCCATTTCAAAACTTGTTATTAATAAATGTTAAGCAATGTTTTTTTATTTAATATAAGAACAGCCCCAATCACCAATTAATAAGGAAGTTCTATAAATAATATTACCATAACTTGTGAAGGCACAATTCTCAGGTTTACTATATTTGCCATCTGTTTAACAAGTTTTTGTTCACTTCGTTCAATTTTTTTGCCTCAGATTCGACTACCTTTTTCATCTACAATTCCTACTCTCATTTGTTATGTGAACCAGAGCTGTTCAATGCTGGATAAACCCATCATGTCATATTATCTTCTTTCTGAAGGCACACTGTGATGGGCACCCTTTGCCAGTAACCATCATTTCAGAGCCACCCTGAAAGCTGTAAAGGAAGAAGATGCAACAATTGTAACCGTCCCCTCAAAACAGATTACCCCAGCTCTCCAAGCGAAGGCAGACTCCACAGATTACAGATAGCTGGCATTCGCTGGTAACAGTGACAATTGGAAACCAAACAAGTTGTGCTGGAAGCCAGGATAGAACTTCCAGTCCACCAATCAACTGTGTGGCAGGAGGTATCTTAGAACTTTCAGGTTACAGTTATTAAATGTAGGCTTCTACATTTAAGAGGCATTTAGAGAAGTAGATGCAAGTATCATCCTGTTCATTGGTATCACCAAGCAGACGTCAGGAGGTGTAACCTCCCTATTATGCCAACAAGACATTGTTTCTGACTTCCATATCATACTGTGTCCCTATAAAACATGTCAATCAAAAGACTAAAGCAACACCTCCATCTTAATCTTCATTCCTATCCAGTGTGAACAATGTATAAAACTTGAAATATTTCAATTCCCACCCTTGCACAGCTGCAAAATTCAACTTGTCTGACAGACAAATGTGATTTCATTAGAAAGTGCCTTGAAACTGTCTTTGCCAAGAAAAGCAACATTGCATTCATCACCGCAATGCAATTCTCTCATTTTAACATGCAAAAAATTGAGGTATCTACCAGCAGCAAAATGATATCTATCATTGGTTTCATGAATGATCTAGAAAAAAAATTCAGCACAATAATGAGCATGAAGTAAAACAGACCAACTTAATCATGCCTTTTTACATTTTTCTCCTTAAACAAGTTACTTAAGTAATGTCTGGATTTCCCTGAAGAACTAAATAATGCTGATCTCCAAGCCTATGGAAAGGACATAGGGCGCAATCCTAACCAACTTTCCAGCACGGACCTAGCCACCATGCAGCCCACAGGTAAGGTAACAAACATGCCTTTACCTTGAGGAGGCCTCCTTGACTGCCTCCCCACTGCAGGATGCAGTGCACGCTATATTGGCACAGCTACGGCCGTGCTGGAAAGTTGGTTAGGATTGCACCCATTCATACATAAGAAAATGCCTGCTGCATCAGATCAAAGGCCCACTTAGCTCAGCATCTTGTTTCTCACAGTGGTTCACCAGTTGCCTCTGGAAAGCCATAAGCAGGAGAGAGAGGCACACATTTCTCCTACCATTGCTCATCATCAGTTGGTATTCAGGGAGAAACCCCTGTGTGTTGAACCAGGCTGTAGTGCATAGCCAACGTAATTAGTAACCATTGATATAGACCTGCCCTCCATGAATTTCTCCAATTCCCCTTTCAGAGCCACCCAAGATAATGCCCATCACCACATATTATGTCTACAAATTCCACAGATTATGTACAGTCTGAGGAATAAATAAGACTTAAAGACATTTCGGTCCAATGTTGCATATACACAACAGGGACCAAATGTGTACACCTGTGGGCTGGGTAGAAATGGGCTAAGACTTCAATCCTATACACATGTACGTTTGAAGTAAGTTCTATTGAACTCAGTGGGAAATACTTCTAAGTAGACATAGATAGGATTGTGCTGTAAGAAAGACATCGACCACATGGACCTGCCTTTGTTATAAGTATAAATGTTACTTACCTTCAAAGTGGCTGAAAAGTGCTAGGACCACAAAGACACCTGTTACATCCATGCTAAGGAGAGCTGTGGTCAGCATGCTTTGATACTCTTAGTTCATTGCTCACAAGAAATCTTATTGAAAGGTGCTTCAATTGTATAAGTACACATAGGAGGCCAGCTTCCTCCGCCTTTCTTATGACATAACCTTCTGAACAGCCATCATTAGCTATGAAAACCAGTCTGATGAGGACTGATTTGAATTCTTGTGAGTCCATCAACATAATTTTCATCAAGATGGGGCAGGCTGGGAGCCACACCCCGGATTTTGTCTAACGAGGTATTTGCCAATAGGGCATCTCACACTTCATCCACAAACCATGGATCCTGGCTCTGGGACATTCACCAAAGAGGCATACAGAGATCTAAGATTTTAAGTGGTACTCCATTCCGATAGCTGTAGATCTTTACACTTTTATGAACCACTTCAAGTGGAGCCAATAGGACATGATCCCTACGCAGGTGAGGCCTCTTTATCCACGGATTCAGCATCCATGAATTTGTCCATTGTGGATGCCAAATCCCCGGATCACCCCCCTGCAGACCTCCCAGATGCAACTCGGAGGCTTTCTGAGCCTTGCAGTAGTGCTCAGCTCTCTGAAGCTTTGAAAGGCACCCGGAGTGGTTTTATGATGACTTCCAGTTCAATTGGAAGTTGTTGAAAAAACACTCCAGGAGTCATTCTCAGAGCCTCGGAGAGACCAAGCACGGTGGCATGTAGCCTCTCTAAGGCTCAGAATACCTCCAGATGTGACTGGACCTCTGGTCATGTTCAGATGGGCCCTGAAAACCAGGATTTCATTATCCGCAATTTTCAGTATTTGCTGGAGCAGATCCCTTGCGGATACAGAGGCACAACCTGTACATCAAATGAGAATTTCAAGTAGAGACTTGCAAAATTATTTCATTTATTTTTTTCATATTTTTATATCGCTCTTCATCCAAGGAGCTAAGGGTGATACATGCTTCCTACTCCCTTTTGCCTTCACAAGGTAGGTTAGGCTGAGAGATAGTGGCTGACTCAAGGTCACCCAGGAAACTTCATTGCTGAGCAAGGCTTTGAACCTGGTTCTTTCAGGTCTAAGACCAACACCAGAACCATTACACTATCCTGGCTCTCATGGATTACATGGAAATCTATGTGCACTCCTTTGCTCTTCCAATAACTGGAGATTCAAATTAATAGCTCACCTATTAATGGTCCACCCTTGTCTGTTCTCTGGTTGCTGGAGCATTCCTGGCTTTTATACACTAGAGCAGTGCAAAAGTGTAAGTATTGCAGGCTCTCGAACATGAGTGTAGCTGTTGCTACCTGAATGGCTCTGAGGGTGAGTGGGAGGGGCTGCTTACACTTGCTTTCAGGAGCCTGCAATACTTACCCTTTTGCACAGCTTTAGCTACGCTACTGCTTTTATGTACAGAACAAACAAAAGTTATTTCATTGACAACTATTCATCTCTTCCTCAGTCTCATCTTCTTAATCAGTTAATAGAGGGCTGAGTCATTTATCCCCTGAAAATGCTTATGCTAATTCATTCTTCCCATTCCCATAAAAAGAGGCTTTAAATCGAGATGGTTGTATCTCATTTATCTGGCCAACCACTGCTTCATGCGGTGTTGGCACCCTGCAGTTATCCTCCCTCCCATCAAGGCTAGGACTGACTAGTTAATTAGTTAATGTGACATTGACTGCCCTGAAGTGCACTGCGCACTTGCAATCCCAGTGGACTGACAGCTGAGTCCCACTCAAACTCTGCAACCTGACCTCTTGAAGCCTGACCCTAACAGAACCTGGAGACACAACTCTAGCACACTGGCATACATCTACGTGGGACACCAGCATAATGGATTTCATAGTCATCAAGAGTGTCATGCAGTCAGGAATATGGAGTCTGTCCATCAGCCCACCTGGGTTAAATTCCCCCAGCTGGCAGTCCCTTCTCCATGGTTTCTGACAGAAATCTTTTGTAGCCTTACTTGGAGATGCCGGGACTGAACCCAAGAGCTCCTGAATGCAAAGCACATGTTCTTCCGTGGTTCCCTGCCCATCCCCTTGGCATTACTCGAGAAGAGGATTGCACCGCTCCTCTCATTCCACCTTCTTTGCAACAGGTGTCACAGCCATTACACACCTGACTAGGCTTGCTAAGAGCAGAATTGCTGATCTGCTTATTTTACCTGAGGAAACTATGATTCAGGAGGAGAACAAGTGACCGGCAAATGTCTAAAGGTTTGGTCTGAATGCCTTCAGATGATGACAATGATGATGACAATAATAATAGTGATGATGATGCATAAGACTTCCTGGCTTCAAAGCCCTAATGAATCCATTTCAGGTCCCTCAAAATATTATTTCTACTTTAAAATTGGAGAAAGACAATTCCTCTGGATCAGTGGCTCTTAAGCGTTTAGTGTCGGATCCACATTTTAGAATGAGAATCTGTCAGGACCCACTGGAACTGATGTCATAACCAGAAGTGACATCATCAAGCAGGAAACGTTTTTACAATCCAAGGCGGCAATCCTACCCACACTTACCCGGGAGTTAGTCCCATTTACTTTCATTGTTAAAAGCATATACACAGTAGTAGTCTGTTAAAAGTACAGGTCAGTAACATTTCCCCAAATGCAGTCACATACCAGTCTAATATATTAAAAATAAAATATTGAAATGAATGGGGATTCACCTGAAACATTTCCCCAAATGCAGTCATATACCAGTCTAATATATTAAAAATAAAATATTGAAATGAATGGGGACTCACCTGAAATTGGCTTGTGACCCACCTAGTGGGTCCCGACCCACAGTTTGAGAAACACTGCTCTGGATTATACATTTTTAAAAAAATGTATGTATCTATACAACAATAAATATATACCTATACCACAATAAATATATACCTATATCACAATTTCTAAGTGCCTTCTAAGGCCTTAAGAGTAGGGGACGGGGAAGGAGGTGAATGGTGGGTGGAATGGGGCAGAAACCAGGGTGGGGAGAGGAGAGAATTGAGGCCAGAAAGGGAGTGGTATCAGTGGCAGTGTTGCCACCAATACCCTATTCTCCTTCCTAGCCTCGATTTGCCTTCCTGAGTCCGCTCAAACTTGTGCCAGTAAAGCTGCTGGTGCAGATCCGAATAGACCCATATGAGTGGTGAAGGTTTACTCCCAGGCAAGGAGACAAATGTTCTCTTATCTGGAGCAGATATCTGGGACCTGAAACTCCCCTGCGAGATGCTGTGAGCACACCCATAGCAAAACCACATTGGCAGTGGAGGGGGGTTAAGGTAGAACTGGGCTGTATGGTGAAACGGATTGTGTGTTACTGAGCACAGAAAAGAGTTCTGGCATATAGTAGCGAAAAAGATAAACTTTTAAAAAATTTTATTCAGAAAGCAATTACAAATGAAGGCAATATTAGCAATGAAGCTATCAGTTCCTGCACCCTAAGATCCAACACCTTCCTTTTTTCCAGTTGGCAAAGAAGAGAAATTAAAATTGAAAATAGAAACCCTGATGTTGAGATAAACCAAATGGACATTTGTATTATTTGAATGTAGAAACAGCATTATTCAGAAATAGAAAATGCAGGTTTGTAGCAGCATAAATGCTCAGAAATACTATATTGAAACTGACATAATTTTACTTCTCACTCTGAAAAGCAAAATATGTCATAAGGGTTTCTTTTTTTCCAAAGTCTCCAATTGTCCCATATAAGGAAATGTGCAAAATACACTGGGTGCAATAAGGATAAAAAGAAGATACAGACGCTGTTAGCAATCTAAGAAGAAATGAAACAGCAAAGTAAAAGTGATAGATATATAACAGAAATGTTCAGGTCATTTGCCTAGAGAAGGGTAACAACCTCCTGCTCGCAAAACCACAACAGAGCTTTGCAGGAAACATGATTATTTTTGCAAAAATCACACAACATCTAGGGAAAGTGCAAGATTCACTGCCTCAGGAGACTGCCAACTCATTTGCAAGAGTGGGTTAATTTCATGACTGCTAATAGCATTTGTGGCTTAGATAAGGGCAATCAAAATTTCATCATTCAGGGCGTAAACTGATTGCCTGCAGGGGTAAGGACGCACTTGCGCTTCATTCAGAGTACTGCACAACCCTCCAGGTGCATTATGGGTATTTTACGTACAATGCCTTGCATCAGGTCAAGGTCACCGCTGGGATCTAATCGCTAACCAGCCTCAAGTAATTTAATATAAACGTTCCAACAATCTTGATGGAGCAAGAATTCCGTTATAACTCCAATTCCCCCTTGTACCAAAACATGAGAAGTATTTCCGCCCCACCACCAACAACAACAGTATTTATATACTGCTTTTCAACTAAAAGTTCACAAAGCGGTTTACAGAGAAAAATCAAATAACTAAATGGCTCCCTGTCCCAAAAGGGCTCACAATCTAAAAAGATGCAAAAGAATACCAGCAGACAGCCACCAGAACAGACACTGCTGGGGTGAGATGGGCCAGTTACTCTCCCCCTGCTAAAAAATGTAGCACCCACTTGAAAAAGGTAGAAAAAGCAGTTCCAGAAGGCAGAAAGCAGTTCCTGTTGCTGTTGAAACAGCGAATTTGCATCTGTAGCAGATAATTTAGCTGCAAACCTTTGTGTGAGCTGATGGAAGCAACATGGCATCTCAGCTTGGAGCCATTTGGTCCAGCATGGCAAGGATAAGATTTGTGCAAGAACAGGAAGTATTCAGTGCCAGCTACTCCTTGTTCACTCCCACCTAGCTTGGTCTGCTCCTGACTCTTCACTTCAAATCATGGCCTAATCATGATGTAGTGGTAATTTTGAAGTGCAGAGCCTTATCATGTCAAACCTTCCCCAATATCCACACTCACCTAGCTATGCCTCACTGAGGACCCAATCCTATCCCAACACCATACAGCCGCACTGAAGGAGCATGTGCTGCATCCAATGATAGGGGAATGAAATATTTTCTACTTACCGCACCTCTGTGTAGGCCTTCTGGTGACCTATGGTCTCCTGGGACCTATGCCTGCTATATAGCCAGTGTAAGCGAGAGGAGAGGAAAGGGCAGGTTTGAAAAGAGGGGCTAGAATACTGGCACATACAGGTGCTGCCAGGATCCAACCCCTCACTCCCTCCCCCACCCTGAAACTTCATCTGCTTGCCCCCTCTCCACCCATGACACACACACTCCCCCCACCAACTTACCAAGAGCGGCTGAGCCTCTGGGAACTTCTGGTGTACACATCACATCTCAGTCCATTTGCAGCAGTGGTCTAGAAGTGTTCGACAGCAGCCCAGCTCTCACACCACTGCAAAAACGCCTTGCTCTGCCTGAACACAAGTATCAGCAGTGAGACAGAGCTGGGCCATAAGATTACATCCAAAACAAGACAACTAGAAATTTCTTCATTGTTTTCTTCTCCCGACACTTATTTCTCTCTTAAAACTCATTATACTTTACTGCTAGTTCATTTCATCCCAAGTGATAGGTTGCAATAGCTTAAAAAAATATAAACACTGAAAAATGAATTTAAATGATATCCCAAATAAATATCCTATATTAGAATTCTGCGTGATTATTCAGACGTCCCGGTATGATCAGTAGAACTTACTCCTCAGTAACTTTGTATAGGATTGTAGTCTTAACATAGCATGAGTTACATCCTATGTCTCAGGCAGTCCTTGGGAAAGACATTAACATATCCATAAGCAAATGTTCAGTTTTTCTCCTGCCCAGTGAGGGTCCTTAGCAAGGCGGCACCTGAGCACCCGTGCGGATGACATCACCTCTCCTGCTGTACGAGAAGTTCCAGAGCTCTGCTCCCCCATCCACCCACATCCCGTGGACGACACTCCTATGGCCTAAACATGAAATTTTATGACTGATAAGTCCCAAGGTAAGGAATGAATCTTTCCTTGGTAAAAACTTGGCCTACTGCATGATATCAGATATGATCCCATCATTCCTCAGGGCCCTTGAGACAAAATGAAAACATCCTACTGTTTTTCTCATTGCAAACATTATCTATGCATTATCAATTTAAAAACATAATCATGATCTGTGTCTCAGTTGTGGCATCTGAGCTGCCAGTCAACATACCTACAGCATCGGCAGCAGGCCAAGATGCATATAAGACACAGCAAGTAGTATCACCACACCCTGTTCTTTAGTATTATTGAGTTGCAGTGGGTGCCGCATGTGTGATCATTGCGAAATTACCCTCTGTTTCCCACAGCTGTAGGCCTCCCACAGCTAGCTAAAGAACTCGTGCCTTTCTAAACACAAGTGTTACAAAACCACATCAATGACTGCTGCTCCTGAATGGAAATGAAACAATGACAATGATGAGTGCATGGCTGAAAACATCAAGGCAAATAATGAAATCTTTAAATATATCAAAAGCAGGAAACCTGCCAGGGAGGCAGCTGGATCATTAGATAATGAGGGAATAAACGAGAAGGTTAAAGCAGGAATGGAGATTGCAGAAAAGCTCAATGAACTCACTGTATCTGTCTTCACTGCAAATAATATAGGGCAAATACCTGCACTGACCTCCTCAGAGAGGGAGTCTGAAGAACTAAGTCTAATAGAGGTGGAAAAAAATAAGGTTTTAGAGTATATTCACAGATTAAACATTCACAAATCACTGGGTCCAGATGGCATCCATTCAAGAGTTCTTAAGGAACTTGGATGAGAAATGGCTGATCTTCTAACAAAAATACCTAACACTGTTCCAGAGGGCTGGAAAGGAGTTAATGTAATACCACTATTAAAAAGAGATACAGAGGGAAAATTATAGGTTGGTCAACTTAATGTCTGTTCTGGCTAAACTGGTGGAAAACATAATTAGAGATGAAAATTATTAAGCATAGAGAAGAATAGGCCTTGCTAAAGGAGAATCATTATGGTTTTTGCACAAGTAAATCCTACCTCACTAACCTTCTTGAGTTTTCTGAGAATGTGGACAGGCATGTGGGTACAGGCAATCCAACAGACAGTCTGGACTTTCAAAAAGCTTTTGAGACTGTCCTTGATCAAAGGCCCTTTAGTAAACTTAGCAGTCAGAGAATAAGAGGGTGGGTCCTCTCATGGATTGTTATCTGATTAAAGGACAAAAAGCAGAGGGTAGAAATAAATTTGCAATTTTCTCAGTGGTGGAAAGTAAGAAGGCAGGTCTCCCAAGGATCAGGTCTCTTGGGACCAATACTTTTCATAAATTATCTGGAATTAGGAGTAAGCAATGAGGCAGCCATGTTTGCAAATGCCAACAATCCAAAGCAGATTATGAAAAACTCCAAAAGAACCTCTTCAGATTGGGTGAATGGACAGTCAAATGGCAAATGTGATTCAAAATAAATAAATGAGTAAAGGGGGGAGCATTGGGAGCAAAAAAAAAAAAAAAAATCCCAACTTTATATATACAATGAAGAGGTCTGAGCTGTCAGTGACAAACCAGGAACTGTCAATGACAAACCATGCAATTTGTCCCTTAAAATGGCCATCGTGCCAGAGGATTTGGGAATAGCTAATGTTATGCCAATCTTTTAAAAAGGAAGGAGACAGGACCCAGGAAACTATAGGCCGGTCAGCCTAACATCTGTTCTGGGTAAGATGGTGGAAAACCTCATCAAAGATAAAATCTTAAAACATAGAACAAGCTTTGCTGAGGGAGAATCAGCATGGTTTCTGTAAAAGTAAGTCTTTGAATCATGAATCTTTTTGAGAAACATAAGAAGGTCCTGCTGGATCAGGCCAAGGGTCCATCTAGTCCAGCTTCCTGTATCTCAAAGTTGGCCACTAGATGCCTTAGAAAGCACACAACAAGATACCTATATCCTTTACACCAGTGGTTCCCAAACTTTTTTGACTGGCAGCTCCCTTGACCTACTGAGTCGCTGACTGAAGAATGACACTGGGTCTGCCCTCCCTCAGCTCCCCCAATGATCCTACTAATAAATGACCCTTCTTCAAACTCCCATGGCATACCTGTGGAGCATTTGTGTCATATCGATGTGCGCGGCACAGCAATTGAAAATCGCTGCCTTAGCATAAGCATTGAACTGATCCTGTTTCTGTGAATTCATGTTTCTCCAAAATTTTTGCAATGTTGGAGTTGGTGCAACTCCGTCTGCTGTCCAGAGGGGCCAGGATGCTGTGCAGAAGGGGTCAAGCTATGATCCAGTGACTCTGACCTTTCTACCTGTTCTCTCTGTGATCCTTGTTGGGTTTGGCCCTAACCCTTTATCCTTCCCTTCTCCTCTGAACACTTCCTCTTGTCCTCTGACCACTGACCTGTTAAGATGTGCACACCAGGGCTCTGATGCCCAGGCCATCTTGAGCACAAGGCATGCAGGGCGAGGCAGCTCCAGGGCCTTGCTATCTCTAAGTGTTAGCTGAACCTCTGATCCTAATCAGATGCTGTGAATATGCACTCAATAGAACTGTAAGTAAATAACTTCTTTTTTGCAACTTTAACATGCCATTGCCTCTTTGTCTTTTTTTATTGATTAGTAGTCAGCCGGGTAAGAGAGGTTACCTGGGGTGATACCCAAAGGGGGGGGGGGTCCGCTGCTTAAGCTTCTCTGCTTCCCCCCCAAAGAGGAAACTATTTTTAATTTCCTCCAACATACAGAATGGGTATTTAACAGGTAAAGGTAAATGACTTTTCATTCATTCTTTATCATTTTCACTGAAGGTTCTGACTGTTGGTAGAGAAACATTAAATATCAGAAACAATTCTTGGGTGTACAAAGGATTGTGCTGCGGTGGAGCGCAAAACGTGGCCATGACTGAGAGCAGCAGTTCCACCCCGTCTTGGCCTCTTTGCCCCTGTATCCTCTGATATTACAAAACATGTGATATGGCGTCACCATGGTGCCAGTTTTCCCTGCCCCTGTTTGGTTTTATTATCTGTCACTCGCAGGGCAGGAAAACTTGCCACACAAATCTGTCGCACCATGCATTTTGTAACAACTGATGTTACTGGGGGAGAAGGGAAGAGGAGGCAGGCAGTGACAGGACATGTGACATGTATAGGATGATTGTTCATTGATGTACAAAGGCACTTTGTATTTGTAAGTCTGATTGCTCATTTTCAGTGGTATATCAAAAGGGTTTTCCATTGGGGCAATGTTGG
Source organism: Tiliqua scincoides (assembly GCF_035046505.1). Taxonomy (NCBI): domain Eukaryota; kingdom Metazoa; phylum Chordata; class Lepidosauria; order Squamata; family Scincidae; genus Tiliqua; species Tiliqua scincoides. The sequence continues at coordinate 199,543,256 of NC_089822.1, forward strand.
ATCACTGGCAACTGAAGGTGTTCCAGAATTCACTGAATTCTGGAATCCTGCAGCTACATATTTCAGAGGAAGATCTACAGCAGTGGGAAGGCTCTCTGCTTTTAACTGAACCCCTTTCTGCTAATATTCTAAAATATCCCGGGTTCCCTGAATTATAACTTGAAAACTGGTATTTCATACTTGGCAGTGTTTGGTGGCTGCCATGAAATAGCATGCGGTATTAGATAGTCTTTGATAGTTGATCTGTACTTGTATTAATAGATAACATACAGTGGTAATTTTGACAGCAGTGTATACAATTTCATATTAAAGCGTGCTCAAAGAGATGCTGACAAATATGAAACATCTGATTGTCTAATTTTGAGTCAATGAGTTGACATTCAAATATCGTATTTGAATTTCGCATTCAAAAATTCGAGTGGCAAAACAAATTTTGTAGATTTTGAATATTTGAAGTTATCAATTTCCGCTCTAACCATGAAGTCTTTGTGTCTCATGCCTTCTTCTGCGAGGCATCTCATTTATTTATTGATCTGCAAGTGATCAACTCATTTATTTTATTACAGTATTTATATACTGCCTTTCTCATAGATTAAAAGCACATATTCAGAAGTATAGCCTGTTGCAGTCTTGGTTTTTCTCCCTGCATTTGACCTGAACTTACACATCTTGGCACGCCTGACCTATTAGCATACCAGACGTCCTCATCCCAGGTGCCTGACTCCAGTGCAGGATGCTATTAAATGCAGAGATTAAGCCATTTCAACTTCCTTAACTATTCCCATTGCAGTCTGCTACTCAGACTATTTTCCTTTTGGGCTAACCTTTGGTCAACTAAATAGTCTCAGCTGGAGGTGTTGCCATCTTTGTCCCTTCAAGGGAAAAAAAATACATGCTATATAATCTTATCTAGGGCTCAAGATATAATGGATATATCTTAATTGGAAAGCTGGATTAAATCTGCCAATTTATTTCAAGCTCAGACACTCATCTCTCTCTCTCTCTCTCTCTCTCTCTCTCTCTCTCTCTCACTCACACACAGAAATTTTGACCTGGGCTTGGGTAAACATTGTCATGAAAAGCAAAAATTGCTCTTGTATTTTTGTGAGTCATGCAGGAGTTGCATCTCTATACCTTGGCTTGGGCTCACTTTCTCTGCACTTAGTCACTAAATTCCTCTATCGGTCTCAAATTCATCCTAGATCTTTTGTTTCACCAAATCTCCCCCGTTTGCTCTGGGTAAGCCACTAATCTCCATAGGATGCTAATATTCTACTGCAGTTTCTCCTTTTTCACCCCTTCTCCTCATCCAGGAGTTCCTCATGTTATGACTCTCCACTTTACTTTTCTAATTCCCTCCCAAGTGCTCCAAACTTGTCTTCCACTTTTGCCTTCCTACATCCTCTGAAGCCTATGTAAGATCAAGCACTATTTTTATAACTAATGCTACATTGATTTGCTGGATCATTTTAGTATAATTTATTGCATCATTGTGCTTTATTTTCCTCTCTTTCTCATAGTAAATTTACCCCACCCAAAAGGATATGTTTTTGCTTTTATCTGACTCTCATCTTTTGTACATGCCCATTTCCACTGTGATGTGCCATGAGCCAGTGGTCAAAAGGTTCCTTAAATGTGCATGATTTGATACATGTGTCCTTAAGCACGTGTCTAGCATTCCCTTGTTCCACTTCATTGTCTGGTATTCTCCAGAACCAGGTCAACCCCTAATTCCTGCTTTTATTTTATGTCTTTATTTCATGTCTCTCCTCTACTTCCTTAGGGAGTTAAAGACAGAGAATGGGCCATCACATGCTCAAACCAACCCTGTGTAGTAGATCTACTGAGATTCAGTAATGTGTGCAACATGTAAAACCTGGGAACCACAAAGGTTCTGATAAGGTCTCACATTTGACAGCCTTCGTCTATGGTATTGTGGAGATTCCCAATTCGGTGGCATGGGGTCACACACCTTCATAGCCCAAACAAGATGCTCAGTGGAATGACTTGGGTCTTTACCATATTATTGATGCCTGCTGAGTAGGCCAACAGACCTAAATAGTCCACACTCTCATTCCTTTCTCTGGACACAGGGGTTGGCGTGCCTGGAATGCCACCTCACAGAGGCGGTGTCTGCAGCACATGTCAATTCACTCCCCTTCAGTCCAGACATGATTTGCTGTCTGCCAGGCACTGTCTCCAGGCGCTGTCTGCCAGGCACTGTCTCCCCATGCGCAAGGCTGAGGCAGCTGATTTTAAAGTTGCTGAACAAGAGCCACAGATGGGTCAGGAATGTCATCATTCTTTTTGCCCCATCCACCTCACTGCCATCATGTCCTACTGACTTCCTGCACCCTTGTCTCAGTTCCCTGCTTGCTGATTCAACCACACCTTCCCTAATCAGCTCACTTTACCAAGAGCTGTTAAGAACGTGAGCTGGGATGTCCCCAGTTCAAATCTTGGGAGGAACCATGAATCAGTTGTTGGAGCATGTGTTGTATACTCAGAGGGCCCCACATGAATCTCTGATGTCTCCAGTCAGACAGTTAGGAAACTCCAATTTGAAGTCACCAGCATATGCAAATGTGCCCCCTTTATCTTAGACATGACACACCCTCTGACTGCCAGGCTCTGTCTCTCCACTTTTCAGCTGGATGGAGACAATTTTAAAGCTATGGATGACTTTAAAGCCACCAAATCTTGGGAAGGGGCCATCGCTCAGTGCATACAGAACAAACACATGCAAAGAGTTCCAGTTTCAATCTAATTAAAAGATCTCAAGTCTTAAGCTAGGAAAAACTGTCTGCATTAAGGAACTGCCAGCCTGAGCAGACTTTACTAAGTTTACTAAGGTTACAGACCAATCTATTTTTTGTCTGATATATTGCATGCCTATAAAAGTATAATTAACACAGTTCATAAATAATACTATCAATTGCAATAAAGTCACAACCAAAACCATCTAAAATAGTTGCAACAAGAGCAAAACCATCATGGCAGCAAAATTCTTAAGAGGCAATATCCAGGAAAGCTTCACTGAAATAAAACCATCTTCTCTAGTTGTCTTAATGATGAACAATTATAAGGTCAAACATCTGTCACTTGGGAAGCTGCTCCAGATTCTAAGCATCACAAATGAAAAGACACTGTCAGAGTGGGGGACCCAAAGATGAACTTCAGAGGTGGAGCAAAGTTATAGGGCAGGTCCATATTGGAGAAAACAAATTGGCAACCAATGCAATTAGCAAAGAATCTGTGTAATATAATGCACTCTATCAGCTCCAGACAGGACCTTGGCAGCCACATTCTGAAACTAATCTAGACTGTCTTCAAGGGTAGTCCCATGTAGGTTTCATCACTGCAATCAAACCTGGAAATGACTAGAGTACAACTGAGTTCTGGAATGGCCAGAGAGGTTGCAGCTGACATACATGACAAAGCTGGGACAAGGCATTTCTGTAACCACTTGAGAATTCAGGAGTATCCCCAAACACTGAAGCTGCTTCTTCAGGAAGAGTGAAACTCTGCCTGGAACTGACTGTACATCTATCCCTTCACTGATAAGACTGTACATCTATCCTCAGCAGGTCCCCTTCTCCAACAAATAATACCCCTATCTTGTTTATTTATCCAGATACTTATCCACCACTTTTCTGAAGAAGCTCCCAAAACAGCTTGCAACATTTTTAAAAAGTGCAATACAGTATAGTAATAAAGCTCTTAGGTCTCAGTAGAAATGGTGTTATGAACTCCCTCTGGCCTGGGCAGGTCATCTTCTTTCCTCCCCTCAGGGCAGGCAGATCTTAAGCAGATCTTATCTGCATTCTGCATTAGTTTGTTTGTCCTCATCTAATTCTAGACTACCACTAGACACCAGTTGAGAATCACCACTTTCATGTGATTTGCTCCCTGTGCAGATCATCCAACAGCCAAGGGTTTTTTTATCTAAGTTTATGTCCAATGTTGCATTTACCCCACGGGACCAAATGTGTACATCTGTGGGCCTTTCAGGTGATTATTTCACCACATGCCCAGATCACCAATGGGCAGCTCAATCCTACTTAACTCCTCGCACGGTGATAGAACAACACCTGTGTGGTTTCTGTTGCATCCTGTGGGGAAGTATTGCTGCTGGAAGTCTCATGGGGTAAAGGAACATATGTCCCCTTGCCCTGGTGTATGTCCTAGCAGCCACTATGGGTCAAGTCTTACCTGCACCCGCAATATTATTGCTGCAAGTCCAAGATTATCCATGCTGGTGGATCAATTGATCAGTACCTGTAAATCAGTTGATCTGTATGGACAGATCAGTGTGCACTGCCATGATCTTTCCTCCTCCCAGGCCTGATTCACCTCCCCCTGCCCTTGACACCATCTCAGTCCACCCACCCCCATTCAATCCTTCCCTGCTTGGGTTTACATCCACTGGCATAAGAACATAAGAACAGCCCCACTGGATCAGGCCATAGGCCCATCTAGTCCAGCTTCCTGTATCCCACAGCTGCCCACCAAATGCCCCAGGGAGCACACCAGATAACAGGAGACCTCATTCTGGTGCCCTCCCTTGCATCTGGCATTCTGATATAGCCCATTTCTAAAATCAGGAGATTGCACATACACATCATGGCTTGTAACCAATAATGGATTTTTCCTCCAGAAACCTGTCCAATCCCCTTTTAAAGGCGTCCAGGCCAGACGCCATCACCACATCCTGTGGCAAGGAGTTCCACAGACCAACCACACACTGAGTAAATAAATATTTTCTTTTGTCTGTTCTAACTCTCCCAACACTCAATTTCAGTGGATGTCCCCTGGTTCTGGTGTTATGTGAGAGTGTAAAGAGCATCTCTCTATCCACTCTTTCCTTCCCGTGCATAATTTTATATGTCTCAGTCATGTCCCCCCTCAGGTGCCTCTTTTCTAGGCTGAAGAAGCCCAAACGCCGTAGCCTTTCCTCATAAGTAAGGTGCCCCAGCCCAGGAATCATCTTAGTCGCTCCCTTTTGCACCTTTTCCATTTCCACTATGACTTTTTTGAGATGCGGCGACCAGAACTGGACACAATACTCCAGGTGTGGTCTTACCATCGATTTGTACAACGGCATTATAATATTAGCCGTTTTGTTCTCAATACCTTTTCTAATGACCCCAAGCATAGAATTGGCCTTCTTCACTGCCGCCGCACATTGAGTTGACATTTTCATCGACCTGTCCGCCACCACCCCAAGATCTCTCTCCTGATCTGTCACAGACAGCTCAGAACCCATTAGCCTTTATGTGAAGTTTTGATTTTTTGCTCCAATATGCATGACCTTACACTTACTGACATTGAAGCGGATCTGCGCAAGTCTCTGCCAATCCACTGGCACTTACAGGTAGACTCTGGCCTTCCTGCTGATGCACCAGCACCTTGTGCTGACACATTTCACTTTTTGGCAGCTTTGCTGCAGCCTGCTTCAGTAGAATGTGTGTTATGCTGGTGCACATTTTATATACGATTGGGCTGAAAACCACATAAAGTTCTGTTTATTGTGAAGTAATGAGTTTGCAAAGTTGGATCCAGCTTCAGAAATATGCATTCAATCCCCCTCTCCTCTCTGGAACTGATTGACCTTTCCTCTGTATACCCTAACCCAATGTTTCTCAAACTGTGGGTCAGGACCCACTAAGTGGGTCGCAAGCCAATTTCAGGTGGGTCCCCATTCATTTCAACATTTTATTTTTAATATATTAGACGATGCTCCCATGGTATGTGACTGCATTTGGGGAAATGTTCCATACCTGTACTTTTAACAAGCTGCTATGTATATTCTTTTAACAATGATAGCCAATGGGACTTACTCCTGGGTAAGTGTGGGTAAGATTGCAGGCTAGGATTGTTAAACATTTTCCTGCTTGATGATGTCGTGACATTACGTCTGGTGGGTCCTGACAGATTCTGACAGATAAAAAGTGGGTCCCTGTACTAGATGTGTGAGAACCACTGCCTTAACCCATATTTGTTGAATTACATTTGCTCCAGTGCTAACCTTGATTAATGCTAACCACGGTTCCCCTCTTAACAAGGTTTTGGCCTGGATTTGCAAATCCTTGTTAATAGGGAACCTGGTTAGCATAAGCCATGGTTTCGTTTCAGTATAGATATAACACTGGGCACAGTGTTACATCAGCAAAGAAGAGAGGAAATTTACACCTGAGAGTGGAGGGCTGTGCATCATGAGACTGACTCCTGATTTGCCAAGCAAAAGCTGCCAATTTGTGTTGGGATTTACAGCATTTTCAAGTCGTACCAGAGATGTTTACTCCCTTGAACCAGTTTAGGATGTTCTTCTCTGACAAGTGAACAAGAGGCAGGTGTTGGGAGGATGTTTTCTGTAAAGACAGAGGAGGTGGCAGCGGGTCTCATTCACATCTTCATTGTAGCCAGGAGAACCAGTTAAACAACAATTAGGCACCCACTGGATGGCACACAAACAGGCAACTCATGGCTTCCTATGAAAGAGAAAGAAAATTGCGCCCCAAAACATGCTTGCCTCCGGTCTAGAAAGCAGACTTGCAAGCCACAAGTGGATTGCACTTCCTCAGAGGAACAAAACAAAAGAGCACCATCTTTGTCTTCCAGCCTATTGTGAGCTCCTTGGCTTTCCCCATTCGTCTTGTAAAAGCAAACAACTCATTTTACCCGGGGCCTTGGGATGAACGCTTGCTTTCCGCCCATTCCTGAATCCCTTGAACTTCATGCCAAATGATCCAACCCAGAAAGCAGCTGGATGACAGCTATCATTCCTGCCTGGTATTGCAGCCCTTTGCTTTCTTCCTTAGGACTTCCTTCCTTCCTCAGATTTTATGAATCTGAACAATTTGTTTCACTGTATTCTTAACCTGCTCCAGAAAACATGTTTGTTCCTGGCGTCTCTCTTTCTTTCTTTGTGTTAAAAGGGCTGGGCTTTCTACCAAGCCACCTGAAATGGTTTTGTGGAGCAGCACTTTTGGAAGGGCGGCAAATGGACGTGCCCCCATCCCATCTGCCCACTGCCCTCTCCAGTACTGCTGAAGGGAGAAGGGGGAGTTTAAAAAAAAACAAAACTGTTGTGGCTCCAAATAGCTCCTTCCTTCCCATCCACCCAGTGCTTATGAAGCATCAAGCAAGCAGGGAGAGGTGATGTGGAGCTCACCCCTTCCCCTTCCTTCTCTTCTCCTCCCCCTTCCCTTTTCTTTTCAGCTACACAAAACACAACCTCCCTGCTCTGCACCACTTCTGTTTCCCAAGAACAAAAGCAATGCATGCTCCATTCTCAGCATTGTAAACAGAAGCAGCACCGAGGAGGGAGGCCGTACTCCTGGTACAGAAAGGGTATGGAATTTGGGACATGCCCACTCCCCTTGCCTCACGTCTCTTGCTCCCCTTGCCCACTGCCCCTCACCTGTCTCACTCAGCCACCTTATCCACAAGTGACGCACACACACAAGCTCAGGCACGGGCATCATTTTGTAGGGGGATACCGTTGTAACCTACAGTCTGGGAGTCAGTCGTCACCTGGGACTCTGCGCACAGTAGTTCCACAATTGCTAAGAACCGGCACAATGCAATGTAATTAGTTACTACTACCCATTAATGCTCCCAACAGACCTTGCGCAGCCCTGCTGAGCGGGTTCCACTCTCACTTCTCAACTGGTGCAACACAGCAGGCCTGCATCTGCTGCTGCGGCCTCCTGTGCCTCACACTGTCACACACACACACCCTGGCCTAGTTCTCCCTCATTATGCAGACAGAGTCTCTCCATCCCTGACTGCAAAGTGCCTCATTTCCTCTCCTCCAGGTTCCTCACCCTCAAGCTAGAATTCCTTAATTTCTTTTCCTAATGTTAAAAATAAATTAACTCAAGAGATGCCAGGAGACACAGGATGGTTTTTGTTGTCTTGAATTACAGCCGCAGGGAGTTGCAGATCACACAGCGGTGGTGTGTGTGGAGGAGGGTGTGTGCTTAACCCTTCTCTCTCAGACTGTTTTTCCAGTCCAAACCACCTCCTTGCAACTGCTTTCCACACTCAAAGAGAAACATATGGGGTTCCCATATATGTTTCCCTGTAGATGGAAAAGCAGCTGGGGGAACCATTTTTATTGGAAAATAGCCTAAGGGTAAGGGATTCACACACATACACCACTGTTCCAATGAGAATTGCAGCCACCGCAGGTACATTTCAGGTTTTTTTTAAAACAAAAAAGCCAAGAAGCAGATCATGCCTCAGCTGGCATCTCATTTAATTTTGCCTCACTCAGCAAAACATAGATGAGGTGAAAGGTTGGTTAACCCTATACGTATTATTTGTGGGTTCTGTTCTCTATTTTGGAACATATTTCATTCACACTAGTAGCCGGTGATATACAATATATTGTACAGTGCTATAATTGTGACAGGCAACAATCACTTCAGGGGTACTCTAGCAAAACACATACTTACACTGAAGTGTTCCTCATATTTACACTGAAATGTTTCTATGGTGGGAGTCCCAGTGATTATACTGTGCATGAGGAGAGCTTTCCCTGGCAGCTATTGCAACTATCGTTGCTGAAGCACATAGGGCGCAAGTCTAACCCACTTTCTAGCACTGGCATAGCGGTGCCAATGGGACCTGTGCTGCATCTTGCAGTTGGGTGTCACTCACGGAGGTCTCCTCGAAGTAAGTGAATGTTTGTTCCCTTACCTCAGAGCTGCATTGCCCTTATGTCAGTGCTGGAAAATGGGTTAGGATTGCAGCCATATAGTGACAAGTGAGTCTCAACACCCAGCCTGGGCTTCCCGTTCCTTTCCTACATAATGCTGTGGGGTAATACAGGTTGTGTCTCATTATCCGCTAAGGTTTGGTTCCAGAACCCCTAGTGGATTAAAAAAAATCCGTGGATTTAAAAAAAAGTGGAAAAATAGATTTAAAGACCTGCTTCCAGGTTTCTTGCCTCTCCATTGCTCCTAATAAGGTTGTGTTGACATCCTCAGGGGTTTGATTCTGAGACTCCCTGCTGATACCATAAAATGTGTTAAATAAAAGCAATTTTTTAATAGTGTTAAAAAAGTGTGTCACTTTACAATTGTGGTTTAAAAACAGCTTTTCTTATTGTTGTAGAGAGGCAGTAAGCAATTAGAACTGCAAAGGATCTCCTGCCTTTGCCTGGCTTAGCTGAAGAATGGAATGCTCACTTGCATGACTGTCTCTCTACAACAGTAAGAAAAGCAGTTGTTTAAACTGTGATTTTAAAGAGATGCGTTTTCTCCTTCTCCCGGGATCAGCACATTCCTTCTTATTTGCAGTGCCATTTGTGTTGAGTCAAATCCGTGTATAAAAAATCTGTATATAACAAGTTTGGACCTGTATTTTATTGGGGAGGGCTAATTGTGAAAAGTTCTCATGGGAAACAGAGGGGTACCAAAGTTGACAGTTTCGAGGACTGCAAGTGACAACTAAGGGCTGAACTTGATATGATGTATCCTTGACTAGTTTGATGTTTCTTTTCATTGGGGCCTGATCCAGGTAAGGATACTATTACAGAGGTAGAAAATATTTAAGTCTTTACTATGGTCACAATGCCCCTGCTACCTCTGCTTCCTGGGTCAGTAGGGCACTACCATCTTGGATCTCACAAGATTCAAGAGTACTCAAAAGAATAAGTAGGGGGGCACCTGGGATATCCTGCAGCATCCTTGTGTGTGCCGCAAAGCCCTAAGGCATCACGACACACACTTTGAGAACCCTTGGTCCATACTGTTTTTCCACTGAAAATCCTCCTGAATTTGCGGCAATGGCATCTTTAGGAGGTTGTAGCAGCTTATTTGAGGGATATTCACTAGGAAAGTTTTCACTAGGAAAATGATGTAGAAGCAAGGATTAAACAGCCCCTCTTGCCCCACCACAATTATATAGCTACTTTTTAAAAGTGACAATAAGCTTTAAATTAGACAGTGACACATTTGATGTAAAATCTAGTTTGACCTTCATGATACTTTGGTACTCAAAGTATACTTTGAGTACTCTTTGGTACTCAACTGGACTTGTGCTAACTGGGTGAAACAATCACTTCTTTTGAAATTCTTTGTAAAAACCCTTTAGTTCCATGAATCTAAGCCTCCTTTGGAGTGGAGTAATACTGTAACTGTGTCATAATATCACTGTGATGCAGTCCAGTATTGTTCCCCACTTCTTTTGCAAACAGGGAGCTGAGACATCTGGAGGTATGGGGGTGTGTCCAGTTCCATGTAAGATGCTTATAGTAAAGCAAGGTCTTCTGACTCGTTGGTTGCTACTACCTAATTATTGGATTATTCTTCCTTCCTTTGTTGCTTCTCAGATCCCAGGTGATTAGATTCAGGCTATTAAGATGCAGGGTAATACAGATGCAGGGTAATACAGTTTTTCAACAAAACATTGAAAAACATTAAATTCCATCATTGAAAATGTTGTTTTCCTCTTGTAACAACCATGGCTGCCTATAAAGAGATCATGTATCCAGCCTGTAGGTGGCAACTAAGTTGCGCAGAGAGTGCGCTCACCTATCATCTGCTATTCCAGCCTGTTGAGCAAGTCCAGGTGGGTGGACACACACACCCAGGCTAACGACAACCCTTAACTACCACCACCCCTATCTGCAATGTGTCACTCACATCCCAAAACACATTCTTGTTTCAAGCACATGGATTCTCCTCCCTGACAGAGAATCCTTGGTTGTGCAAGGCCACATAGCACCTGCTTCATAAATACTCTTTCAAACAATGCTGCCTTTATAGTTCCTCATGAATACAAACTGCTCGGATTTTGGAGTGACCCTTTTTTTCATTATGCTATTTCACAGCTTCAGTGAATCAGTCCTTCAAAATCTTTGGTTCTTGAGAAAAATCTTGTCAAAATGGGAGGAAAGGTAGTTCAACTGGTATCTGTCAGGAAAATGAGCAGTTCGATCTTTCTTACAATCTAATTATTCATGGATTTGTCATGGTTTGTTCTTGGTTTGTCTTGAGATCTGATTTTGTTTGGTATCGTGAACCATGAATCTGAGCTAATCAGATTGTATGAGAGATTTAACGTTCTGAAACGTACACAAATTCAACAACCAGTTCTCCAACAAACTGCATTCTCACACACCTTAATTTATAGGTAATTTGAAAACATCGATCCAAGTGTATTTTCCCTAACTGTATTTATGTCTGTTTCTAAATTTGAAACTTAATGGTAGTGATAATGAGCAGGTTATGCAAAATAATTTTTTCTCTTTCTAGTTCTTAATTTAATTTTTTTTCTCTATTGATGTACACATCCTTGCTATATAGTTTCAGAATATTAATGATGATTGAGTAGGGGTTGGTGGATATGATCACACAAAAGCCAAAAGTTTGAATGACCTAACCCACAATATCAGAATACAACAAGCCACAGGACTGATGTTATTGTATCAGCTGTTCAACTCTCCCCTTAGCAATTGTCTAATTGATGCTTCAATAACAAATTTCCAGAACACATAACTGTCACTAATAATGTTGGACTTGCAAGTATTGCCTTTTCTCTATCTATGCACACACAAATTCTCCCCTTGATACAGAGAATCGCTTTCAATGACTTGCTATACAAAATGTTACTTAGTATGATTCAAAAATTTGTACACAACTACTCTACACACTTTGATCACCGGGTCTTATTCACAGCTTCTTCACATCTTCATGAATCTATATAGCAAACAGAACCTTTTCAATCTTATGATCAGTGCCAGTACTGGGTCGCTAAGGTCTGGGGTGAAAACTTGCTTGAGGACCCGCATGGGTTCCCCAACTGCCCCTGATAACAGCATTGGGTACTACCACTATCAACAGTCCTGAGAACTCAGGGTCCAGCTAGGCAGGTGGGCCCTCTGATGGCTATGGGTTGACCCTCACCCAATGCCCAACCTGGCTGACACCTGACACCAGCCTGGCTTCTTGTACAACAAGAACAGCTGATGCTATGATTGGAGGTGTTTGTTTTCGGTGAGTAAGATTTACAGGTAGGTTTACAGCCTATATCTTACTAAATACAATGGACTTACTTCTGAGTAAATTAAATAACATTTTCAACCACTTCTAGCTATGACGTTTGTTCCTGTTCTTCAGAAGGCAAGACCTTTAAGATGAAATACCAACCAAATACATGAAGATACCTTCCCACCAAAAACAATCCAGAATCAGTCAACCACACACAAGAAACAAGAAACATGCTGGGGAAATTGTCTTAACAGAATCCCGCCTCTTAATCCCAGCTTTCACCTATACCTGACTGGGGTCCAAACACGCTACTCATACCTGCCACCAGAACTCCCCCCCCATGCACTTAATAGTCCTTTGTTCAGCAAGGATGGTGGCACTACTATTACTACTAGTAATAGTAAAGAGCTATGCACCAACTTCCTTGGGGTGCCCTGAAGTAGTGATCCAAGGGGACAATCTTGATTGTTATCACCCCCTCCAGAAGCTACATGATGGTGGTGACCTACCACTATGGGACAGTCTTGGGAAATACCCCCACCATCAAAGAAGCCACGGTACAGATGGCACAGTTCAGAGGGGGATGTGGCTTCCTCACTGGGCCACCATTGCCACCACCTCTCACACACACTCTTCTACTCCTCCCTGGCAGCATCTGAAGGGCGAGCCTTGGAATATCAGCTCCTGCTAGAGGCCTGGCACTGCTTCCTTATGGGAGGAGGAAACATGGGATATCATTATTTAAAATCAGTCTCCAGCCATCAGCTGCCTATCAGTGAATACTGCAAGAACAGGAGCCCCTCTTGTTTCCAGATCTTTTCAAGCACAGTAACCCTTCTGCATTGGAACAACCCAGTCCAGGTGATGAAACCTTTCTCCTGGAACACTGCAGAGAAAGGAAAGGCTCCAAATGCATTCCTCACATGCTCCTTGCCCACTTATGGCACCACCCTCCTTTAATAATTAATAGCAATAATGCTTAGCAGTTAGCACTTCTAATCTTCAAAGTGATTTGCAAACATGAACTAATTAATCCTTTCAACACCCCGGGCAGGTAAGTAAATGTCAAATCCTTGGGCCCTGATGAGGAAACAGATAGAGAGGTTGAGGCTTGCTGTAGGCCACCTTGTGACTCATTGGCCAGCAGCAATAGGAAACCCTGCTTTTTCCTCCTCACCAGACTGGCTGGTGCAGGGGCTGCCACCATCGTCTCTAGTCTCAGTACATTCCCTGGACACCCAATCAGCCTTTTTTCCTTGCACATTGGAACACTGGATTCAGATGCAAATGTTAAATCTGCATTGACTTCTGTATTGAAGAGGCTGCCTGGTACATGTGTGGCTGCATACAAAGCCTCAGATTCATTACCACATGCCACCATCACCACATGCTAGAGCCCACAAGCTGTACCTTCACATTTTTGGAAGGCAGGTGTAGCCACCAGGAGACCCATTCATGGCATAAAAGCTGAAGAAGATCTGACAGCGCTGGGCCTGATTCCAATTCATTCCAGACTGGACACAGATTCCAGAGAACCTGGAGTCCATTCTAGAATGAAGCTATCAAGTTCCAGCCCAAGAATAGATAATTTCTGTGGAAAATATGGTTTAGAAACCGGACATAGAAGTTTGTTTTGAAAACAACAATGAATAGAGAGTGCATTTTGACAAGCCGTTTCTGTTACTGGCCAGTCTCACTTGGCCCATGTTTCCGTTTTTCCAGTTAAGTGGCATTGACATCTAGATATTGGTTTTCTTCTTTTCTGAAGAAGTTGAATATCAAAATTTAGGTAGCACAAATCTCAAGTGTTGTGAAGTAACCCTTGAAAAGAAGCAGCTTTATAAAAATGGGGCTTTTGTAAGTACTGCACTCTTAGAGTATTACATTGTATAAATGTATAGCTGATCCTTGCATGTGAGTGTTTTTCTTATAAAAAGAAGCACTGGGGTCAGCTGATCATGTTGGGGATCATGGTCATAATGGGGATAATTTTTGCCCCTGCATCATGGCCCTAATGAAAATCTCCCCCAGCTGCTATTCAGGAAAGAATCTGCCCTACTTCAGGAGAGAATCTGTGCTTGACACTGATGGTAACTTCTCTCCTGAAGCAAATAGCAACTGTGATAGGCCATTATTCACTGGGAGCACAAAGTGGGGATGAAAGGTTAAAAAGACACTTTACCTGCACACTATGGTCCTGATCTTGATTCCTCAATGCCATGGGTACTAATTTAAAGAAAAACATGTACAGGTGCAGCCTATTTATCCACAGATATTTTTATCTGCTGATCTGTCTTAACAAGAATGGGGTGGGGGTACTGAAAGTCACACACACCTTTGCCTCCTGCGCCCTGTGCTGGTGTCTCATTTTCAGGCAGCCCAAAACACTGCAAAAAGGCTCCGATTTGCCCAGGCAGGGAAATAGCCCTGGAGCCCTGGAAGAGGTTCCCCTTCCAAAGGAACAGTAACATTCCTGGAGCCCCTGAGCCAGCAAAGAGGCTGAAGAGGGGGGTGGAAAACCCTGTGTAACCAGAACACATGCAGTAAGGTGGAGCACTCACTCGCTCGTGCTCGTGCTCGTGCTCGTGCTCGTGCTCGCGCTCACGCTCACGCTCACGCTCACACACAAGGGCAGTTGTGGTAGCAACAGAGGGGATTGCTTTAAAAAACCGAGGAAGTGTTTGCCAAATTCCCCCCCCCCCCATGGAGCAGGCAATCACAGACACAAGCAAGCCTTTCCACCAAGCAAAGCATGAGATATAGCTTACAATCCTCTCCACACTTTCCTGGGAGTAAGCCCCATTGACTGGAATGGGGCTTACTTCTGAGTAGAAACACATAGGGCTGGACTCTTAAAAGCTCAGCTTTCATTCCAACTTTGAAAGAAACCGGGCAGCTGGCGAGGGGATTGATAACAGCTGCCTTAGTTTCCTTCCATCCAGAAGTGTCAGGCTGCAGCTCTATGCAACTCTATGGAATTTAGCACAATGCATTTTTCATTAATCGCACCGAGTCACGGAACAGAACTAACGCAGATAAATAGGCTCCACCTGTACATGCAAGGGCAAAGCCTGTCATTTGGTCCCTAGAAGACAGGCAGTGTCTGAACAGTTCCTGAAAATCTAACTCCACTTCAGAAAAAGAAGCCATCTTTGAACATAAATTCACCCTTTTCACCTAGGATACCTTCCTGGAAAAACATTGTGTAATCCTATATTGCAGCATGCCCTGACATTTGAATAAACAGTCACTGTTTACAAGCTGAACACTTCTTGGCAAAGTGGTTCATCTCTCATTCTTACATCACTCTCATGTGAAGTGTACTTAGGAGCTGAAGAGGTGAAGCTACCTAGTCCTAGACTACACCCTAGTAGAAGGTAGACTAGGTGGAGAGGGCTTGTAGTTTGACTTACACTGTGAAAGAGTGAAATCTTATGAAGTCAATAGGGAGTTTTCTATTATTATATCTGCTCCTTTTCAGCATCTTTGGAGAAGATCCAATTCCTTCTTCATTCCCTGCATTTGTGAAATAGAGGGCCAATTTACACATGCATGTGCAAGTTCATCACAGACTACAAGTCATGAGGACTGTATGGAACTTCTAGGTTTTAGAGGTAGCCTATGTCAAAATGCCAGATGAAAGGGACTGGCAACAGGATCCACGTATCACATTGCCTTGTGTAATCCCAGAAGCATCTGGTGGGCCACTGTGAGATGCAGGAAGCTGGGCTAGATGGGTCCTTGACCCATCACTGCTGATGAGTCCAGCAAGACTCTTCTTATAAGAACATAAGAATAGCCCAACTGGATCAGGCCAAGGGCCTATCTAGTCCAGCTTTCTGTATCTCACAGTAGCCCACCAAATGCCTGAGGGAGCTCACAAGACAACAGACACAACCTGTGTCCAGGTGCCCTCCCCTGCATCTGGCAATCAGAGGCAGCCTGCCTCTAAAACCAAGAACTTGCACATACCTACTATGACTTGTAACCCGTAATGAACTTCTCCTCCAGAAATTTGTCCAATCCCCTCTTAAAGGCATCCAGGCAAGATGCCATCACTACTTCTTGTGGCAAAGAGTTCCACAAACTCTTATGTTCTTATGGTTTGCTTTCTTAGTGCTTGATTATGAAATATGCAATGACTCATAGTTGAACAATACATTAACTCCACTGAAGAGCATTTTATTGGACATTTCTCTGCTATTTGATCTGTGAGAGCTCCACCGACACACAAATTATTACTCACTATTAAAAATCATTTAAAAAATGCATGTGTGAACAGCAGTGACTGATGCACTAGAAAGTAAGGGTCTGCTGGTTACTGACAGAGGGAGGACTCCAACATGCACATCATCACTCCAGGTTGATTCACACCTGCATAGACATCACTTGATCACTCACCTGTTCTGTCTCTCTTCCACTTCCCTGCCCCACACAGAAAATCCTTTGTTACTGCCACTCCATGCCCCATTTTTCCCACCCCTGCCCTCATGCTGGCTTATCTGCACTCCTGCAGGTAGCCAGTGGTGGCAGAGCAGTGGGCTGCCAACACTGCCACCACTTGTGGCAGCAATTTCAAAATGGTCACCATATGGTCATTATGACAGCAGAACTGTGATCTGCTGTCATAAATACTTAGTTAGGATTGGGCCATAAAGAAATGATTAATACTATCAATATGCTTTGATAAGATTCAGGTGTTATGTAGATCATATCCATGGTGCTCTCTAAGAAAGAATCCCTACAGTACAGTATAAGTAACACATTCATTTTACTGAAAGATTTAATAATGACCTCCCCAATCCCAGAGAATCAAGGCAGCTTAGAATTTAAAAGTACTAAATGCAACAACCAAAGTCAAGCAATAAATCAGCCATACCATCAATCAATCAATCTCTCTCTCTCTCTCTCTCTCTCTCTCTCTCTCTCTCTCAGATGTTTTGTCAAGATGGTCAAATTCATGCAGAGAAACTGTCTTTCAAGTTTATGGGTGCAGAATTGCAATGGGCTTTATAGATCATCACTCGCACTCTGAATGGTGCTAAGAATTGTACAGGAAGCCAGTGTGGACAATACAATAGAGGTGTGATATAGTCACAACCCCTCACACCAGCCAGCAACCTAGCAGCTGCATTCTATGTGCTAAGAGAAATTTCTGAACAGCCTTCACAGGAAGAGCAATGTACGATGCATTACAGTAGTCAATTTCAATGTCACCAAAACATGGATAAACATACCCAGGTCTAATAGATCCCTGAAAGGCCACAGCTGTTGTATCAACTGGTTAAAGCTGCTCCTGGCCACAGCTAACATCTGAGCATTCAAGTGTAAGGTCAAGTGTAAGAGTACAGCAGCTACTTGGGGCAGCCCATTAATATGGCCAGTGAAGCAGCTACTTCAGGTGGCAGATAGGTGAGGGTCACCCTCCACCCACCCCATGGGTGCCTCTATCAGCTGCCTTAGCCAGTTTCCAGGTCAATGACCCCCTTACTACTGCTTCCTTTTCCTCATTCTGTTAGAGCTATTTTTTAAAGGCAGAAAGAGGAGGAGACTAGAAGACAAAGTGTGTGTGGGGACCAGTGGTGGCTTACAGCATCTTGGCCATCACTCTTTCCCCCCTACTTTCTTTCTCTCTTGTGTTCCTCTTTCTGCTTTTTTAAAAACAGCTCAGTGGGAAGATGAGGAGGGGGAGGAGGAAAGTGAAAGGCCAGGAAGGAGTGCACATGTGCAGCAAAGCAAGGGGAGGCCTGGCAGGGGTTTGCTGTCCTTGGCCCTTCTCTCCACCAGCTGAAAAGCAATCCTTTTGCTTTCTGGTTCTACCATGATTGACTCAATTATGTTTGTCACAATTCGGCCTCCTTTAATCTCTCTGTATTTTCGCTTTCTTATAGAGTCTTGCCAAACCCTTTCTTTCTAACTTTACCTGTCTCCCACCTTTGTTGTATCGGGCTTCTCACCACAGCAGCCCACGCCACAGACACAGGCATGCAGACTCTATCAGTTTCACAAAACTTCACTGATTTAAGGTTTGATCAAATGTGTGGTGTTTTAGTGCTTATGCAGAGGAGCACTGAGGCTTTGGTGATATGGCAAGGCAAACCTTCCCCCCCCCAACGGCAAGCCAAAGGGGGTGCTAAGTTCCCAAGGCCGCAGTGTGAAAATAGCTGATACGGCACTTGGAAAAAGGCACCCATTGTTCTTAGCCCCTGTATGCGATTCCAATGTGGCACTATCTAGGAACGGAATGTAACTTGAATTAATGTTGCAAAATTACAATAAAACAGCAGTTCAGAGGCTTGTAAAAAAGAGTCTCTCTCTCGGCATTCTCAACCCTCAATATGCCTGCTGTCTCTTGATTTTCTGTCTGACTTTTCATTGCTTCTGCTCTCGCACCTACATCCAGCAACCTGTTTGGTTGCTCCCCAAAAGTCACTGCTACAAAATGTTTTCAACTGACCATAGGAAATTAGTTTCAGTTATCAGTTGTTATTCAAGTCTGTGTAATTGTTATAAAACTAGAAATTGTTTGAGAGACTTTAACATTACTGAACTAATCAAACCAGAAAACATAATCAACATGGCAATCAGGCACAATTGTTGTTATTCTTAATGGAGCTTATGCATCCCTCTAATCACAAACTGATTTGTCTTTCCCTCCCATGCAAACTCATTCGGATCTGCACACTTTATATGGCTAGGAGATAAATAGTAGGGCTGAGGTGGGCTGAAAGTAGACCAGATCACTCTCTGTTGCTAGTCTGAGGTTGATGCATTTCACTTAACAGGAAGTGGATTGGATTACCCTAGAGGTCACTGCCATCACAGTACTTGAGTAGCCCTCTACAGCTTTCTTCATTAGGGTTTCTGAGCTCCAGCAACCCAGGAAGCCAAGGCACCTGGGAGCAAGCAGAGGCTGTCAGCGCATTTGCTGACAGCCATCTCTTCTGGGCAGAGCTAAGCCAGGTATGGGATAGCCCTTTATGGCTATGGTATATACAGGAAGGGGTGAAGACAGAGAGGGAACAGGAAAAGGAGACAACCCAGAGGGAGGCAGCAGGGGAGAGGTTCAGAGCTAGGAAGGAAGCTGGCAAAAGCAGTGAGAAGGAAAAAGATGGGAACAGTAGAAAGGAAGAGGACAAAGAGGAAGGGTGGACTAGGGGAACTGGAAGCAGAAGCCTTAGAGGAGAGAGGCCAAGGGGAGGTGAGAGGGGAAATAAGCTCCTCATTCCCAGAACTGAAAGCCTTTCCACAGGCAAACTCTGTGCATCTTTGAACCTGCATTCTACTGCATACACAGTCAAAGCCATTTTGACGGTACTTTGTGCAATGCCAACAGGACAGCGTATGTGCCTTTGCGGATGTTCCACAGGTTGTGTTGACAAAGAAGAATTACTGTATACTGAATTAATTTATTGTCTGCATAGAGTCAGTTAGATAAGATACTTGTGTGTCTTGGAAGGCTGAATGCAAACAAATGGGTATTCATTCAACAGCTTTCCATCTTGACATAGCCTTGATTCTCTGTTAGCACATCCTGTTTGGCAATTGACTCTGCTGGCATGAAATATTTGGTACGTGGTCAGCAGAAGCAAGATAGCGATTCTTTTGGCATGGAAACAGGCACTTGGAAGAATGGAATTGAAATGCATGAGTGCCTGTCAATTGGTGGTGAGAAGTGTGATGTGAAGTGGTGACACAGAAGGTCATTTTGTTATGATCATAAACCCAAAGTATAATGTTCATCATGCCCCAGTCATGAGACTGAAATAAAACTAGGAGAGGTTTTTGTGCTCGGGGCATGAGGAAGGCAGATGTCCCATTGTTCGTTTCCCAAATGCTTTCCAATGATTATCACTATAATTATTATTGTGAAGTAGAGATAAAAGCCACAACAGGTTGACAGCCTGTTTTCTCTTTAAAATAACTCAGGGAGGCTCATTTGGGAACAAAACAGAGGCAAAGTCCTAAAGCCTCCAGCTGCAGTTCTGCCACAGTCCACTCCTTGGGGCAGTGTGTTGCGCAGCATTCACAGGTATGTGTGCCTAGCCCTGAGTGCCCAGAAACAGAGTGCATGACCCAGGTCAGACTTGCGTGTTCTTTGAGCAGGCTGATGCCAAATGAGGTTCTAGAAGCTGCTTTTAAAAGGCAAACATTGGTTCTTTGGAGCAACCTCCTTTCTGACCCCCGCTTGGAGAAGCTTCAGTAAAACTCCAGCAGTGGCCACTCTGCCGTCCTGTTCAGATTGGCAAAACAATGCCAGTGTTGTGCCAGCTTCTTGACCGTAAGAGACAGGACCACTTGGGCATTATGAAAAAGAGTGCCTCTCTCCTCTGGCTTCCCCTCACCCACGTCACTGTCAACTCGAATTAAGAAGCACCTCTGCTAATTGAAGCACAGGTTCTCATGAACAATCAACAAGTACCTTGTTGTACCCCTTCCAAGTTATGGCACAGCAGGAAACCACAATCTCCAATGGGAGATGGACAATTTAAACCAGTTACGCACCATCTCTGAACAACAGGATGGTCCAGGATGAGCTTATCTGTGTTAGTCTATGGCCAGCAATATTGAGTCTGACCATGGGCCCTAAAGTGTGTATTTCTCTTCTAATCAATCTTTGGTATGACTGAGATTTGACCTGCTTGTCTTCTCATCAAGCCACCCCAGAAACCAGAAACTTCATGCTGACACTGGTGCTGGAAGAAGACACGGGCAGAATGTACAGCAAAGTGGCTGAGTAGGCAGTACATGACACCCCCCAGTGGTTTTCATGGATGGACTGGCTGTGAGTAGATTTCACTCAGCACAACTCTCAAAGCACTCCCTGAAACCTCAGCACCACTGCTCACACTGAAAAGCATTCCATTGCTGAACTGTTATAATTGGGAGATTTTGCAGCAATTGAATTTTCCTGCAACTCAAACCCGAACAGCCTCTTAAATATTTGAGAGCAAATGTCAGTATACCCTTCCACAAACCAAGTCACCTAATCTCTGGATCGTTGTCTTTGGAGTATTCTTGTAACAAGCTTAAATATTCCCACTGGGCAAGGAGCCCTGGTCATTTTATTTCAGCACGCACAAGATTCTTTGTGGGGTTTGCTTCAGCAAACTAACATGGCTACCCCTCTGGAAGTTGCATGGGAAAGTTTACAGCAACAAAGTACACAGCAGACTCCAAAAAGAGATGCATAGCTTGTGATTCCAAAAATGTTCCCTTAGTCTGAACAAGTCACAGAATGTTTCATTTCCCTTTGTTGATGTCCATGCATCCATTCATATTTTCAGGGTGTAATCAGCTCTTTCTTCACTTCCTGGAACCTGCTGCCATCTGCTGGTGGCTCTATTAACATCTGGCTCTTTTAATTCTCTTTGACTAATCTTGTAGTAGTTCTATCCATATGTCCACAGTGATCTTCCTGAGCAAGGATAGCTGCACCTTGTGAACAATTTTGACCCATTGAGTATGTGGATTATGACCCATGAGCTAGTTGGATGGTGTGGGCAAAATTAATATAAATATTCTGTAAAATGGGAATAGAAATAACTAGGGCTCATGCATTGACTGAACTCTACTCCAGAAGAACCAGACTTTTCAACCATGTTCTACTGAGGCTTCCAGAATTGCTTCTAATAGCCAGCTAATTCACAAAGACCACCAGAACATGCAATTTGCTGACGAACATATAATGTCATGCCTGTTTTTATTTTGAAAAAGTAAGCTAAATTTAAAGTTTGAACTTATGATGTTTTAAAATGCCCCAAAATAAAGGAAGTAGTGATCAAAGGCAGCATACCTTTGAAAAACTGATGTTGGGGACAGAACAGTGAGAAAGGAACTATAGTTCTCATGACCTGCTTCTGCTTGTGGGCTACTTACATCTGTTTGGCTACTGCAGAAGCCTAGGAGTCTGAGGCAATTAGTTATCTCAGTGGTTCTCAAACTTTTTACCCAGGATCCACTTATTAGAACGATAACACAGGCCAACACACATTTTGCTTCCTTCAACATTACACCAATTCCTGGATATATTTGGGGTGCCAATTCCAAAAATGGCATCCATTTTGCCCTATCACATCTAGTTTTGGCATCATGGCATAGCCTCTTTAGTGAATGGTTCAAGCCTACAGCATGGCTTTCTTATGAGGAAGCTGCTTGAACCATTCACTAATGAGGCTATACTATCGCTCCAAAACTAGACGTGATAGGGCAAAACGGATGCCATTTTTGGAATCGGCACCCCAAATTCATATCAAACCACCATAGAGTTTGGGAAAAACTTTTCTGACCCTCAGTTTTGTAGGCCTGTGTAATCTGTTTGGGACCCACTGGAAATAATGTCATTAACCTGGAAGTAATGTCATGGCTGGAAGTGACATCATCAAGCAGGGAAATTTTATAACACTTCTAGGCTGGAATCCTATCTACACTTTCCCAGGAGTAAGCCCCATTGACTATCATTGTTAAAAGCTTATATACTGTGGCCTGTGAAAAGTACAGATCTCCCCAAATGCAGTCGCATACAATGTTGGCAACAAGTTTAATATATTAAAAAATAAAATATTGAAACGAATGGGCACCCACCTGAAATTGGCTCACAGCCCACCCAGTGGGTCCCAACCCACAGTTTGAGAAAGAGGAAGTTACCTGATCCTTCTATCACCTGTGTTTTCATTGGAGGCTCTGGTTGGCTACTATGGGACCCACCAAAATTCAGGTCACAACTCACCAGTGGGTCCTGACCCACAGTTTGGGAACCACTGAGCTAGATCAAAACACCGACTGATCGAGGAGGGCTCTTAGGTTTGTAGATTCTTAAGATACATTTACTAATATGAATACTTGTAGATTGTGATGACTATATCTAGACCAGTGCTTCTCAAACATTTTAGCACTGGGACCCTATTTTTAGAATGAATCTGTCTGGACCCACCAGAAATGATGGCATTAATGTGCCATCCTGCCAGAAGTAATGTCATGACCAGAAGTGACATCATCAAACAGGAAACTTTTAACACCCCCCATATGACAAAATCAAAATAAAGTAAGGGCGCAATCCTAACTTGCACTGGAACTAGGCAGGCCAGCGGGCCTGTGCTGCATCCAGCACAAGTTCCAGGTAGTTTGTGGCTTGCTCTGAGGCAAGGGGAAACTTTTCCCCTTACCCCAGGGAGAGTCACTGCAGCCCAAACGGGGCTACTCAGATCTGCGCCACCAGTCCTGAGTGCTGGCTTGGCACAGTGCTTCTTGGAAAGCTGCTGGAAAATGAGTAGTTCATGCAGCCCCAGCAGCTCATGCAAATGAACACAGAAACAGCAAGGCAGACAGATGAGTGAGGGTTGAAAAGTCATGAGGGTCTCTTGACCCGTCCCAGCCTTTGCATTTTTTTCTTCCCATAGACTGCTGTGGGAACTTGTGAGCAATGAGTATACCAAAGAACCTTTTTTGTGTCATGATGACTCTTGATTGCTTCTTCCCAGTCCTACCTGGTACTGCTAGCTTTTTCACCTTGCTGAAGGTGCAATAAAGAACTCAAGACAAGCTCTGGAGGCCACCTGCTAAGTTAACTTAGGCTCCGTGTTTGAATTTGGCTGTGGAATTGGTGAGGGCAGCTTGAGTTGGAGACCCTTCTTTTGTGTCACTAGCAACTTAGTATAGTCCAAGTCAGGAAGCTCTCAGGGTGTGGCTTTTGTCCCAGGAGTCCAATGTGCTGTACAAGCAAAGTGTAGTTGATCACAGTATTTTCCACGTGAGGCAAAAGTGAACAAAAGTGAGGCAAGGCTTCTTCCAAGTCAGCCTGATGTCTGTGTGTGTGTGACCACTGATTGCTCTGATAGTTAAAAGTGCAGCCTTCCTCTAGGCCTCTGGGATCTGAGGCCTCTTGTCATCAGTCCTGCTTCACATCCTGGTACCTGTCTGGGTTGTGCTCTCTTGGCAGGCACCCAGCACCATGAACATGTGTGAATGCAGGTCATACTTTATACTTTCAAAATAAAAGGATCGTCAGGCAACAAGCTGCTTATGATCCTGGGTTAACATGCAGCCAATTTTGACGTGATATGGACTGAATATATTAACCATGGTTAAGTACCAAACTGTGATGATAAGAAGCTAAATGAAAGAGACAGAGTTTGAACAATTCCAAATTCTCCTTTCATATGTATGTTTTTCTTTATTTCAGGTAACCAGAATCCCAGGAGGCCTCTTTGCTCCAACTCTTATTCGGAGCAATTATTTCACAATGGCTGTCAATTACTGTATAGTAAATGCATCATGCTTCATTGTTAATTTGGAATGCAATCCCATCAGGCTGCGAAAAGCTCAGTGTAAGTACACGGATATCTGTTAATTTAAAAGACTGTTTCAATCCCTACTACTGCCATATCAAAATGAGAGGCTTGTTCCATGACCATTTTGTTCTTCTGTGAATGTGTCACATCTTGTTCAGGTAACTGCAAATGAGGGAGCAAAGGTGGACATGCCTCCTGTCCACCTTTGGTGAATCACCTGGGTGAATCACAAGTCCCAGTGGCTTCAGCACTTCCCTCTCCAATTGTACTTCCTTCAACACTCACTTCATATTAATTTTTAAACACCTCTTGGCAGCATGATATGCCTGAATATTTCAGTCCCATTTTAGAAAGAGAAGAGCCTTTCTTCCTAGACATAGGGCACAATCCTAACCAGGTCTACTCAGAAGTAAGTCCTATTTTGTTTAGTGGGGCTTACTCTCAGGAAAGTGTGGTTAGGATTGCAGCCACTGTTCATTAGAACACAGTCCATTTCTACTCAGAGATACCCATGTCTACTCCTATCCATGTCTACTCAGAGATAAGTCCTAATGTGCTTAATAGAGTTTATTTCCAGGAAAATGTGCATAGGAAAATGTTCAGCCTTAGGGCCCAATCCTATTCAGCCCTAACACCAGCATTGGGTGTTGCAAATATGTCATAAGGCATGTCTGCAGCACCCAGAGAAGAGGAGCTACTCATCGCCACATAGAGAGCTGGCCAGTGCTGAGTATTTTTGGGGTGGGGAAAGGTCGGGAGTGGGTGGGAGGGGGTGGGGAGAAGAACCAGCCCGGGAGGGGGTGGGGTATCCTCTCCTCAGTGTCAGGCTGCAAAGCCCAACACAGAGGCTCTCAAGTCTGCACTGGCAAAATAGCCAGCACAGACTGGAGAAGCCCCATTGCAGAGTTTGAAGCTTTCCTTGGGGGAAGGGGATGAAAGTCCCCTCCCTCCAGAGACCTCTGGCAGCCTCAGTGGTGCCGCTGGTTGCAGCTGTAGCCACTTTGGTGCTGCTGCACCCAGCAGAGCTGCTAAGGATAGGATTGGGCTGCCTGTCATTTAGCCAGTTCTTTATTTGCTCTTGCAGTCGAACACTTCTGTCGTACATTTTTCCCCACAAGATATGTGACAGCTTGTGTTGATGATTAACTTGTATTTTGATCATTTTTCTCTTGCTTATCTAACCGTGACTTTCATCCAAGTCTTGTAGTTTTATTTGTACTTCTCAGGATTGTTTTTATACTGGACTTTAGTTTTGTTACAGCTTATAAACAAACATATAAAGCCTGCTAAGGCATAGTCCTATCTTTTACTGTTTGAGCAGCATAGGGTCTGGTGTAATCCCTCTCCCAGTGGAACATAAGATATGCTTTCTCCATCACTGCTACACTGGCAAAACACAGGGAAGTTGTGCGAAGTAGGGGTGGGCCGTGTCAGAGAATTGTCAGAGGCTAACTGAAGGAAATTGTGCCTAGTGGTTAGGGCTCAGCACACCCCTTACTGCTCTTCACTACCTGGATTTACTGGATCAGGTACTGAAAGGGGAGGCAAACTGGTAGATTTATCTTCAGCTACCATCCCAGTTTGAGGAAACCAAGCAGAGGGGGGCCAACTGGAAAATCCACCCTTCCAAGGGGAGCACAGAACAATGCGGTTCTTGTTTAAATCATATCAAATCAAATTGTGTCCACGGGTGATCAGACATAACTGAATTACCCATGAACATGGATTAGGCAGACAAGAAGTCAAAGTATAACCAGTTTATTAAAAAGTCAAAGAAAAGAAATTAGGAAGTAGGGAAGGGGTAGAGGGAGTACAAAAGCAGGCTGGTGAAAAATGGCTGCACCTGGTTGGATGGACACAAAAGATAGCTTGATCAAATTGGATGCAATATCTAGTAATGCCTGGTCGAGGAAGCCAGGTAGCTATTTAAGAGACAAGTGGACCATGCTGAAGTCCCTACACCAGGGAAAGTTGCAGGCAGGCTTGGAGTGAAAAGATCAGGCCAAACAAAACTAGTTCCCATCTAGCTAGAAACTTGGTCCCTATTGCTAGCTACTTATGTTGTCCAAGGAATCCTGGTCTTCAGCACTTATTGAAGAGCAAGTTGGTGTATAAGTGGGTTCTTCAAACCAACACTGAATCTGTAGAATCTCAAATGTTGGAAGATGTGGCAAAACACACCCAAGCATCCTTGGGCTTGATCTTAAGAAACTTAGGCTTGATGATGTCTTGGGGACAGGCGCGAGAGTAACTTATAGCTACTCCATACCACCCCCTTACCTAATCATGCAAGTTTAGGTGCCCAATTGCTGAGCACATACCAATCTCAGTAGGAGGTTTGGTTACAACTTTTATCTCTGGGGCAAGCCCAGACGTAGAGAAGGACCAATACATATCCAGCCTTGTGACTGTTTGGAAATAGTGTTTCAATCAAAGGACAAAGATTACTATAGAAGGATCTCCCAGCAGCTTTTAGGAGGCTGAGAGTCCAATCCTGTGCCGCCGAGCACTGTTGCAAACATGCTGTAAGGCACATTTGATAGTCTCACCACTGGGCTCCCACCCATGCTAGCCCAGTGCCGGCTGGCGTACTGGTAGAGGTGTACCTGGGAGGGGGGAGGCCAGTGGGTGTTCTGCCAAACTCCTACTCCAAGCCTCACTTAGGGAACATATGCCCACTCTAAGTTAATTAGCTCCCCTTTTGTTCCCCAACAATGACCCCAGTTCTCTACAGCAGCACTGCTAGACTCCATCACCAAGGTAGCTTGCCTGTTTAAACTGCAGGGACCCAGTTCCTAAGGCAGCAGTCCTTCCCGGTATAGCAGCACACCTCAGCTCTCCAGCTCTCTGCAGCCTGTTCGAGTAGTCCATTAGTCAGTCCGTTAGTCACAAAGTCAGTCAGAGTATCCAGGGCAAAGTCAATAAGCCAAGTCACAGTCCGAGGTCAGATTCCAAAGTCAGTGTCCTCTCCTCCAACCTGCACTCCTTCTGCTGCCCACAAACCCTTCCTGCCTCAGGTGCTCCTTATATCCCTGAGGGCCCTATTGCCTTCCAGTGGCTGCAGCTGTGCAGCACACTCTGCTGGATGCCTAGGCCTTACCCTTAAAGGGGCCACTGCTGACACCACATCTAACTCCTCACCAAATCTTCCGCGATTCCAATACAGCGGGGGATGGAGAGAGGACGGGAGGAGGTGTGCTGGGGGGCTGGAGGCGTGCTGGGGGGAGGGAGGCGGATCCGCAGAGCTTTGCCCCACAGGTTCCAAGGCACTCGTGTAGGGCTCTGTGCCCTACACGAGTGCCTTTACCTAAAGTGAGTAGCCCCATCCGCGGTAGCCTAGGGCATGCAGGATCCGGTGGCAGGCCTTCTCAGTGCTGCCGAGCCTGGGCACCCTGGGCAGCTCAGGATTGAGCTGTGAGCCAGCACAAAAGCCTCCTGGGAAATCAGCAGTGTTGTGTCATAAAATAAGGAAAAATAGCACCCCCTCCCAAAGAAAAAGATTGGGTAATAGGGCATTAGTCACTGACCAGAACCCCAGCATTCCAATCCAAATAGTGCACATTAGTGCACATTCCTAGCAAACACTTGCAAAAAACACCTGCTATCAATTCAATAGTTCACAAAAGGTTCAAAAGCTCACAAAAGGCTGTGCACGCGGGGAGAAGGAACAGTCTGGTTGCTTATCTCCCTGATTACATCTTGGGCTAGTTTAGATGAAACTTTAGCACTCAAGAAATTCCCACACAATAAGCAATGTGCATTCTCATGCTGCATGCATGTCCTGCCCCCTTCTCCCACCCTTTCTACACGGGGGAGTCATCCAAACCTTCATCCCACATGAACTGCTAAACCCACTTTGAAAGGATGAGACACACACCCCTCCCATACTTGACAAATTAATTTTATTCTCTGTCCTGGGAAGGGAGACCTTCCTCGTTTTCCAGAGAATGTGATGCAAGTGAGAAGGGACAGGTGACAAACTTGTAGGAAGATAACCTATGACAGCCGCCTCATGCGTGGGCTGCCCCTGCACAGAAGACATGTTTGGGCCAGAGGACATTTTAGGGTCAGGGTCATCTCACTGGCTAAAGCAGTAACAGGAAGCCATTGTAGATGAATATCTGTTTTGAATCCTGTTTTATAATTGACTCTTAGACCTCCTGAGTTTTGTGCACTACTGTTCTGCTTCTGTGTCTTATCTTGGTTGGTGTACTTTGTTGGTGTAGTAAACAGATTGTACATAACAGAGCTTTAGTGTACAAATGGAATAGATAATAACTTGTTCAGACACAATGCAGATAAGAGTTGAAAACTGCCAGGTGACTGATCAAATAAAGGCAATAAAGTTAGGGTGTTCCACTAAGGAATTTGACAATAGATAACACTTATGCTGGTGCAATAAAGAACATAGAAGAGTATAAAAGGTCTATTCATTGAACTATTCAGTAAAGAAGCCCAAATCCAGTGGCGTTGCTAGGAGTGTGTGGGGGATGCGAGCCGCACTGGGTGACATGCACTGGGGGAGGGTGACATGCTAAAATTGCAGTGGTTAGGAGTAGCATCATATTATATACCGTTGGATGTGAAATGTCCAGTGGAATGCAATGCAAAAAACCAGAGTGAAATATCTCCTTTCTATCAAAAGTTATGGCCAAAAAAACAGAGAATGAAAAATGCATGGAACC
This sequence comes from Tiliqua scincoides, assembly GCF_035046505.1. Taxonomy (NCBI): domain Eukaryota; kingdom Metazoa; phylum Chordata; class Lepidosauria; order Squamata; family Scincidae; genus Tiliqua; species Tiliqua scincoides. The sequence goes on from NC_089822.1 coordinate 199,572,233, forward strand.
CTATGGAAAGTGAAAGTGAGCCATATCCAGGGGCATCACTGGGGGGGTGCGGGCCGCACTGGTGACGCGCCGGCGGGGTGATGCGCCCTGGGGGGATGATGCACTAAAATCGTGGCTTTAGGAGCTGCCCCGTCAGGCCATACATCATTGGATGCGCAATGTCCAGAGGAATGCAATGCAAAAATCCAGAGTAAAATAGCTGCTTTCCTTCAAAAGTTATGGCCAAAAAACCGGAAAGAAAAAATGCATGGAGCCCTATGGAAAGTGAAAGTGAGCCGTATCGCATGTTTACTCGTGACTAGGTGTACTTGCCATAGTCTGTCAGAAAGGGCAGGCTGAGGGGAATCCAATGACACCAGAATGGAATGCAGCCCCCAAAAAGCACCAGAGAAGGAGGTCCTTCCCTCCCAGCTGCCAGTGTATTGAGCCCAAAACAAAGCCACGTGGCCGCGTTTACTCATGAGTAGGCAAACTCGCCTTAGTCCGTCAGAAAGGGCAGGCTGAGAGGAATCCAAGGACATCAGAATGGTCCTGATCCAATGAATGCAGCCCCCAAAAACATCGAAGAAGCATGTTCCTCTGTCCCAGCTGCGAATCTATTGAGCCCTATGGAAAGCAAACTCAGTCACATGGTTGCGTTTACTTGCGAGTAGGCAGACATGACTTGGCTGGTGGTCAGGCCAGGCAAAGGGGAATGTGAGGACACCAGAATGGTCCCGATCTGATGGAACTGGAGCTCAACAAATGCTCCAGAAGGCAGCCTCCCCCCCCCCCCCACTAAAAAGGACAAAAAAAAGAGGCTTCAACTGGTAAGGGGAAGTTTTCTATTTTGCACTTGCAAAGCCAGGTGGGTCTTTGTATTGCTATGCTTGAAATAGAAGAACTTTAAACTGGGCACTGGGGAGGGCTGAAGATCTCACTGATTCTTTTTGGGGGGTTGTTATTGCAGGCAGACTACAGAGAAAATTCATTTGGTGGAACAGGACTGGCTCCCCCTTATTTAATTATTTCTTTTCTTTTTATTTAATTATTTATAATTATTTTAATCTGCTTGATGATGTCACTTCTGGCCATGACATCACTTCCAATGGGTCCTGGAGAGACTGTCATTCTAAAAAGTGGGACCCAGTGCTAAAAGTTTGAGAACTGCTGCAATAAGGTGTTAGTAAGTTGACAGGGGTGTGGGTATGTGTGAGACTACAGGTTTTCAAAATAGCGAAAATCAGAATTTGGAGGAATAATACCATCATGTTATATATCAATCAATGCGTAATTTCATGCAGAATGCAATGAAACAAACCACATTGAAATATCTGTGTTATAACAAAAGGTACAGCCAAAAAACCAGTAGGGGTGGGGCAATGGTACATCACCACACCCACCATCTGGGGCATTGCCCCGCCCACCTGGGGCGTTGCCCTACCCGCAGGCCTCCCACACCAGGTGATGCAAATCCTAGTGATGCACTGGCCGTATCGCACATTTACTCACGAGTAGTCACCAGGCCCTGATGGCCTCCACCCAAGCAATAAGTCACCGGGCCCTGATGGCATCCACCCAAGAGTTATTAAGGAATTGAAGAATGAAGTTGCAGATCTCTTGACTAAGATATGCAACTTGTCCCTCAAAACGGCCACAGTGCCAGAAGATTGGAGGATAGCAAACGTCACGCCTATCTTTAAAAAGGGAAAGAGGGGGGACCCGGGAAACTATAGGCTGGTCAGCCTAACATCTATACCAGGTAAGATGATGGAATGCCTCATCAAAGATAGAATCTCAAAACACATAGACGAACAGGCCTTGCTGAGGGAGAATCAGCATGGCTTCTGTAAGGGTAAGTCTTGCCTCATGAACCTTATAGAATTCTTTGAAAAAGTCAATAGGCATGTGGATGTGGGAGAACCTGTGGACATTATATATCTGGACTTTCAGAAGGCGTTTGACACGGTCCCTCACCAAAGGCTACTGAAAAAACTCCACAGTCAGGGAATTAGAGGACAGGTCCTCTCATGGATTGAGAACTGGTTGGAGGCCAGGAAGCAGAGAGTGGGTGTCAATGGGCAATTTTCACAATGGAGAGAGGTGAAAAGCGGTGTGCCCCAAGGATCTGTCCTGGGACCGGTGCTTTTCAACCTCTTCATAAATGACCTGGAAACAGGGGTGAGCAGTGAGGTTGCAAAGTTTGCAGATGACACCAAACTTTTCCGAGTGGTGAAGACCAGAAGTGATTGTGAGGAGCTCCAGAAGGATCTCTCCAGACTGGCAGAATGGGCAGCAAAATGGCAGATGCGCTTCAATGTCAGTAAGTGTAAAGTCATGCACATTGGGGCAAAAAATCAAAACTTTAGATATAGGCTGATGGGTTCTGAGCTGTCTGTGACAGATCGGGAGAGAGATCTGGGGGTGGTGGTGGACAGGTCGATGAAAGTGTCGACCCAATGTGCGGCGGCAGTGAAGAAGGCCAATTCTATGCTTGGGATCATTAGGAAGGGTATTGAGAACAAAATGGCTAGTATTATAATGCCGTTGTACAAATCTATGGTAAGGCCACACCTGGAGTATTGTGTCCAGTTCTGGTCACCGCATCTCAAAAAAGACATAGTGGAAATGGAAAAGGTGCAAAAGAGAGCGACTAAGATGATTACGGGGCTGGGGCACCTTCCTTATGAGGAAAGGCTACGGCGTTTGGGCCTCTTCAGCCTAGAAAAGAGACGCCTGAGGGGGGACATGATTGAGACATACAAAATTATGCAGGGGAAGGACAGAGTGGATAGGGAGATGCTCTTTACACTCTCACATAACACCAGAACCAGAGGACATCCACTAAAATTGAGTGTTGGGAGGGTTAGGACAGACAAAAGAAAATATTTCTTTACTCAGCGTGTGGTCGGTCTGTGGAACTCCTTGCCACAGGATGTGGTGATGGCATCTAGCCTGGACGCCTTTAAAAGGGGATTGGACAAGTTTCTGGAGGAAAAATCCATTATGGGGTACAAGCCATGATGTGTATGTGCAACCTCCTGATTTTAGAAATGGGCTATGTCAGATGCAAGAGAGGGCACCAGGATGAGGTCTCTTGTTATCTGGTGTGCTCCGTGGGGCATTTGGTGGGCCTCTGTGAGATACAGGAAGCTGGACTAGATGGGCCTATGGCCTGATCCAGTGGGGCTGTTCTTATGTTCTTATGAGTAGGCGAATTCGCCTTAGTCCATCGGAAAGGGCAGGCTGAGAGGAATCCAACGACACCAGAATCGTCCTGATCCAATGAATGCAGCCCCCAAAAACACCTGAGAAGGAAGTCCCTTCCTCCAAGCAGATGAATGTATTGAGCCCTATGGAAAGCCAAACTAAGCCTCACGGTCGCATTTACTCATGAGTAAACAAACATGCCTTGGCTGGTGGTCAGGCCAGGCAAAGGAGAATGTGAAGCCACCAGAATGGTCCTGATCTGATGGAACTGGAGCTCACCAAATGCTCCAAAAGGTAGCCTTCCCCCCCCCCCCCACTAAAAAGGATCAAAACAGAGGCTTCAGCTGATAAGGTGAACTTTTTTGAGACTTTCAAAGCCAGGTGGATCCTGAAAGTGATCTGGTTAAATTGAACTGGGCACTGGGTAGGGCTGAAAACCTTACTGATTTTGGAGGGGGAGGGTGTTATTGCAGGCTACAGAGGACATTCACTTGGTGGACCAGGGCTGGCTTCTGCTTATTTAATTATTTGTTTTACTTATTTATATTTATTTGTTTTAATTTGCCTGATGATGTCACTTCCACCATGACACCACTTCTGGTGGGTCATTCTAAAAAGTGTGTCCCAGTGCTAAAAGTTTGAGAACTGCTGCAATAAAGTGTTAGTAAGTTGACACCCTTGGGTGTGTGTGTGTGTGTGTGTGTGTGAGAGAGAGAGAGAGAGAGAGAGAGAGAGAGAGAGAGAGAGAGAGAGAGACCACTAGTGACCAAAATTACTAAATCATAATTTGGAGGAATAATACCATCGTGTTATATATCAATCAATACATAATTTCATGCAGAATGTGTTCTATCTTTGTTCTTTCAAAAGGTACAGCCAAAAAACCAGTGGGGGGCGGAGCGATGGTACATCACCATGCCCACCAGCTGGGGTATCGCTCCACCCACTGCATGGGGGGGGGGTGATGTGCTGGCATCCTGCACGGGGTGACGCGAAGCCTAGTGACGCCAATGCCCACACCCAAAGTTGCATGCACACTGTCTGCTCTTTAGCCACCTCCTCAAGCTCCACTTTGGGTTGGTTACCCAAAGCCACAACGTGTGCTCCTGTAAGTGTGGATGAGATATGGGGTGAATTTGGTGGGAGAATTAGAACTGATCATGCTTAAGGAATGAAAGTTACATGCAAAGTATTCAAGGTCTTATTTTACACCTCCTGATCCTGCAGAACACTGGATTTCTGGCAGCACATATGTTGTATGTGTGAGATCCCTGGTTTGACCCCTGGCATATCCGGTGAACATGGTCTTATAATACAGGGCTAGGAAAGCCCCTGCCTCTGAGGCCTTTGCAAAGCAATGTCAGTCAGAGTCAACGGAACTTGGGTTGAGAGTTCAATGGTCTGTTTGATAGTATGGGGCAATTCCATGTGAAAGATTGTCCTGAGGAGACTGTCAGCCCAATCCTGATAGGTTCTACCACTGCTGGAACTCATGTTCCAGCAATGGTAGAGGTTTTACAGCTGTTGCAAATGATTCTAGGAAGCACACAGAGCCTCCTGCTTCTGCACCAGCATTGGAGAGGCTGGAGTGGCCCCACACATAAATGGTGGGGGAAGGAGTACCTGCTGACAAAGGTGAGTTACAGGGAGGGTGGAATGGGGGAAGGCAGGAGTGTCAACTCACACAAGCAACTTGCACTGGATGCTATCCCCTCCAGGAGCAGCCCACATGCACCCTTTGCCTCCTTGGATGTGCCAGCTAAAGAGCTGGCACAGGTTTGAGGAGACCCATTGGCAACTGGAAGGTTTACAGAAGGGTAAAGGAAAATTTTCCACTACCAAGTCTGATCTGCCCACCTCCCCACGGCATGCAGTGCAGCCTGTTAAGGGGAAAACCATAGGTAGAGGTGTCTGTTTCTTGTGAGTAAGATAGGTTTACAGCCTAAGTCTTACTGAACAGTTATTTCACATCATTTCATATAATAACTTTCCAACAGAGAACCCAATACTATGGTTAGAGGTGTTTGAAAATGGTGTTATTTACCCTACTCAGAAGTAAGCCCATTGTGTTCAGTGAGACTTAGAGCCCAATCCTATGCATGTCTACTCAGAAGTAAGTCCCATTAGAGTCAATGGGGCTTACTCCCAGGAAAGTGTGGATAGGATTGGGCTGTAAGGTTGTAAACCTATCTTACATTTCTTACTGGAAATGTACATACAGCATTATTTGGTAGCAATTACATTTCTTTAATAAATATTAATGTTTTCTTTAAGAAGCTGAAAATCCCCCTTTAGACTGGCTCAGAAATATTATTTGACAAACACAATATCATCTGTACTGCTTCTGTGATGCAAAAGGACCGTGTGGATCTGCTAACCAATTAATGAGAGTGTCTCTAGCTTTGATTTCTACCATGTGGGTTCCTAGAGAAGTGCAGATCAAAGCTATGGCTTATGGAGACAAGACAGTTGCTTCTAATTCTGAGCAAGGGGAAAGAAATCAGAAAATGTTCATTAACTCAGCATAACGTCTTGCGTTTAACAATGCAGAATGCATTTTGACTAGAGGTGTCCTCGGTGGCATTGGTTTTAAACATTAAAATACACATTAAAATACCAATGCAACTGAACATGGGTACAGTTTCTTCCACAGGTCATCCACCTATTCCTGGCAACACCTGAAGAACATTCTTGCTTTCTTGCTCTCAATACACTTATGACCAAAACAAGGTTCTCAGTATTTTTAATATTTAACCTTGCAGCTGTGTTTACTCAGCTCTGGCTTTTATTGAACACGGCCAGCAGAAAGTTCACTTGATAATATTAAAAATGAAATCAAATTGCAAAGAAAGAGTAGATCCAGTCGTGGCGTTTATGACCAGGCTGTAAACTGCAAACAGAGTCAAAGAAAGTTATTTAGTCTGACTTACAGTACTACATATGGCTATGGACAGGACATCTTGTACACTCCATAAAGTGCCCTGTGGTTGGGTTAAGGTCTGTGCTGCTGATGACACAGACTTCCCCTGAGAACCAATCCCTGCTGATGGGGAATGGCATTGTGTGTTCCTCCTCTACATTCCCTTCTTTCATTTTGAGTCATCTCAGACAAGCCCCTCCCAACACCACCTGCTTGTCTAAACAACGGTATCAGGAGGTGGGTGGTATTTGTCATCATTAACTGATCATATACACACTCTGCTTCTAGGATTCTTAAGACATTGCTTCCCTGTTGTTCTTTGAAAGTCTTCCTTCAGGAATCAACCCTACAATGAGAGTCATGATTATATGCCTCCTTTTTGCTGTCGGGATCTTCTGTTCCTCAGGTGAGTACAAAAGAGAAATCCCTCTTTATTTTTCCATTTCTTGGAAACGCTCAACTTTCCAACATCTTTTTCTCAGTTTTGTACAAAGTCGAATATTGGAAAACAGGCACCTGACTGAAAATGTCTTCAGTGCTAGGAAAAAGGCAATAATATGTTGGATTAATTGGAAATACGCGGTTCTTCAAGGTTCCGAAACAGAAGAAAAGGACAAGAAGAAGAAGGGAACTAAATATAATAGCTTCCAAGTGAACTTGAGTTGATGACCCAATCTGAATTCTATTTGCATGCTAACATTGGATCATATTATTCTAGAGCTGAAGTTATACCCTTGCAGTGATCAATTTACAGTGTATAGAAAATAAACAGAAAGTCCTTTATTCCTACCATGCAGGAATCACTTGGCAAAATAACCTGCATTTTAACAATGCTGAGAATTTGCTAGCAATCATACGAGTACTAACATCAAAGGCAAATTTCAAACAATCAAAATTCTGTTCTGATTCCCAGGAAGATTGAAACAATCCTACTACATCATTTCTGTCATGTATTTTGGACCCATTCTTACTGACAGCTCAATCAGAACTCTGCCCCTGTTGGTGCCGTGCCAACAGATCGTGTGCTGCAGCCTATGGAGGGGCAGTCACGGAGGACTCCTTAAGGTATGAGAACTTTTGTTTCCTTACCTTGGGACAAGCCTCTGCTGACTGTTTCCTTACCTTGGGACAAGTCCCAGTGCCCAGAGGAGCAGCACCACCACCAAAATTACTACTGCTGCATCCTATGGGCTTTGGGCACTCTCTGGCATCTCCTCGGGGAAAGACCCAGCCCCCGCAATGGGGCTACTCAAGTCTGCACCAGCTATTTTGCTGGCGCAGAGTTGAGAGGTCCCATGTCAGGCAAGGAGGTCCGATGCAGGGTTCTGGATCCAGTGGAGCAGAGCTCTGCCAATCCTGCCCACTCCCACCCCTGCCCCACCTTCTCCTGCCCCCCCCCACCCCATATCATCTCTCCTCCCTGCCCTGACTAACCTCGCCACTGCCTCAGCTCGTTCCTTGCTCTGGGCAGCGTGCAGCAGGCCTCCTGCTGGGGCTGGCTCAGTATGGACTGGCACTGAGCCAGTGCCAGCGCTAACCCAGCACTGAGAGTCATAGGTGTGCCTTGTGGCATGTTTGTGACACTCCTTGCTGGCAGAGGGCTGCGCTGAGCATTCAGGATCAGGCCCTGAGTCTCCTCAGATCTTCACCAGACATTTTGCAGGTGCCAGACCAAGCAGAACTATGTCCTGCTGTTGTCCATAAGTTTAACTTTATATTCAGTACAATTCATTTCACCATTTTAAAAGTGGCCAGTTACAAATGTGTGAGAGAATGGGTAGCATCCAGAATGACTCTTCCTGTAAAGCAAGAGTCCCTTCCTCTGGAGCAAGTGACTCTGGACACTACCCAGTGTGCAAGGCACAAACAGAATACATCTAACTGTTTGTAATGTAATGTAATGTAATGTTGATCATTCCCAGCTTCCTTTCAAGTGACATTGGGCCCAATCCTATCCAATTTTCCAGGATCAGTGTAGCTGTGCCAATGGGGCATGCACTGCATCCTGTGGTGGAGAGGCAGTCACCGAGGTCTCCTCAAGGTATGAGAACATATGTTCCCTTACCTCAGAGCTGCATTTTGGTTGCACCGATGCTGGAAAGTTGGAAAGGATTGGGCCCAAAGGCAATATGATTAAAAGTACAACCAATTGGCAACAACAGACCTCTGATTTACAACTTATTTTAGGTCTATAAGAAGTTGAATCTGTCTTTCTTTGAATCAGGCAGGGAGAGGCAAGTCAGATGCGAAAACATTTTGCTTACTGCAACCCAAGAATTGTTACCAAAATGTAACATCAATCTGCTGCAGCTAAGACATTTGCATAATCTAATATTTATGGTGCAATTCTGACATACGTTTTACAGAAACATTTTTTAAAATCAAGAATTATAGAAGGCAATGTTACAGTCGTTTAATGGTCTATATATAAATATTGTATTTCTCAAAATAAATCGTTCTTGTTCAAATATTTTAAAACATATTTTTTTTTGTCTGCAGGTTTTGATCTATTTATTATAAGTGCAGCCAAAGCTCCAATAAAAGTAGACTTTATTCTAATAAACCCTGTTCTTTATTTAGGCAATGCGGAAACTGATACCAGCTGGGTGAGACAGGTAAGGATGTTTTGACAACTACATTGCAATGAAACCATTCTCTGCCAACATAGCCACATATTGGCAGTCCAGCCACATCATGTAGAGCAGTCATTTTCAGCCACTGTGCCATGGCACACTGGAGTGCCATGAATGGTCCCCAGATGTGCCACGGAAACTTGGTGGAGGGTAATTTATTAATAGGACCATTGGGGGATATGAGTCCCCCACCAACTGCATGGTGTGCCTTGTCAATTGTTCAAAAACGGATGGTGTGCCTTGACAATTTTAGTACCTTGTCCGTGTGCCATGAGATGAAAAAGACTGAAAATCACTGATGTAGAGAAAGGCTTCAAAATGCAACAGAGCAGGGCAAATCTAGGCAATATAAACTCTAGTCTGACTTCTGCAGCTGCCTGGGAGAAGATTATGTTGAAATGCTATCAGATCATTAACTTGAGCATCCTTTCAATATGTTCACTTCATCCTATTCATCCGATCTCCCAGCTAGATTTTAACCTGACTGAAAAAACCTGATACTGCCTATATGGAAAACTCTGTAGGCACACTAGTAGCAGTGACTATATTCAATACAAAAGGCAGATGCTTTTTTTGGGACACAGATGCCAACATAGAACAGTCCAGTAGGATTCATGCAAGACTTAGAGCACAATCCTAACTTGCGTTGGAAACAGGCAGGTCAGTGGTCCTGCACGGTATCTAGCGCAAGTTTGGGGCTGACTGCAGGACAGCCCGGGACAAGGGGAAACATTCCCCTTACCCTGTGTTGCACTTCAGCAGCCCCAATGGGTCTTCTTGAACCTGATGAGGTGGTGCAAATCCGAGCAGCCTGCGACTGGGCCGGGAACAAGTTCAGGATCTGGCTTAACTGCCAGATCCTGGCACCGCCTTGTATTCCCCACCTGCCCCGGTAATGCCCACCACCCACCCTCTCCCCACTCCAAAGCACCTCCCTCCCACCTCCCTCTGATCTCTGCGTTGACTGAGCTCAGCCAACACAATTCACCTTCTCCTTGGGGCCTGTGGTGGTGCGGGGAGGCTGGCACATGTCCATGTGCCAACCTATCTCCCCTTTGAGTGGCACAGAAGTGCTTTTTGGCATTTTCGCGATATTCCCAGGCTGGTGCAAGGGACTTGCATTGACCCAAGTGCAGGTTTGGATTAGGCCCTTAGTTTCTCTCTGGGATTCTATTACTCTGCTATTCAAAAGTGACCCACATTCTCCAAAACCAACCTCTAAAAGGGAACATCCTTTGCCATTTAGGAACTGTGGTGCCAAAATGGTGACTGCTGTGTTCTGTATTCTGCATTTCTTCTGCAGGTGCTGGGAAGGCACCGGATGTCTCCTCAAAGGAAGGGGACTTGCATCCCCTTTCCCCAAGGAATGCCCCAGTCTCCACAATGGGCTTCCTCAAGTCTGTGCCAGCTAATTCACTGGTGCAGACCCAAGGAGCTCCATGTTGGGCTTGCAAACCCAACCCAAAGCTTTGGATCCAGCATCAGAGGCCTCCACTGGTCTCACCCCCCCCCCGGCCTGTCCATTCCCCCTGCCCAGTTCTATTCCCCCCCACCATCACAAATAGGTGCTCCACCAGCTGGCGGAGTGACTTACCACCAGGCTGCATTACAGAGTCATCTTCCTGGCGCCGAGGCCCAGCGTTGGCACTACCTCCTCACCCAGTGCTGTAAATGTGCTTTATAGCATGTTTACAACACCTGGCACTGGTGCTGGGCTCTAGCTCCAGCACTATAGGCTGTTAGGATTGGGTCCTTCGAGCACAATGGTGCACTGGCATGGGAAGCAGGTTGTGTGCACTTACACCCTTGTCACACACTGGGCAGGGCAAAGGATGGTATTGTCCAAACTGGCCCAAGAGTCTCACTGTGCCCAGTGCTGACTTGGACAGTTTCTGTTTTTCAGCCAGCCTGTGAGCAATATCGTTTACCAGCATGCCCTAAAATTATGGATCCGGTCTGTGGCACAGACCAATTCACATATGCGAATGAGTGTTTGCTGTGTCTCGAAAATCGGTAAGTATTCCTTTTCCTTTTCCATTTCATTTCTTCAGATGCTAGTGTTTTCTCTGTACTTCTGGACCCTCTTTCAGGCTTTCTGCTACATTTTAAGTAGATTAGAATGGTGATAGGCAAGTTGTTCCCAGTGGCGTCACCTGGCATCACCTGGTTCCCAGTGGCGTCACCCGGTGCGGGAGGTCTGCACGTCACCCCATGCAGTGGGCGGGGCAACACCCCAGATGGTTGGTGTGGTGATGTGCCATCGCCCCACCCCCACTGGTTTTTTGGCAGTACCTTTTGATAGAACACAGATATTTCAATGTGGATTGTTTCATTGCATTCTGCATGAAATGATACATTGATTGATATATAACATGATGGTATCATTTCGCCAAATTCTGATTTTAATGATTTTGAAAATTTGTGGAGTCACACACACACACACACACACACACACCGGTGTCAACTGACTAACACCTTATTGCAGCAGTTCTCATACTTTTAGCACTGGGACCCACTTTTTAGAATGACAATCTGTCCAGGACCCATTGGAAGTGATGTCATGGCCAGAAGTGACATCATCAAGCAAATTAAAATAAATAATTATAAATAATTAAATAAAAAGAAAAGAAATAATTAAATAAGGGGGAGCCAGTCCTGTTCCACCAAGTGAGTTTTCTCTGTAGTCTGCCTGCAATAACACCCCCCAAAAAGAATCAGTGAGATTTCCAGCCCTCCCCAGTACCCAGTTTAAAGTCCTTCTATTTCAAGCACATCAATACAAAGACCCACCTGGCTTTACAAGTCTGACAGCCAAATCCTATGCATGTCTACTCAGAAGTAAGTCCCATTAGAGTCAGTTGGGCTTATTCCCAGGAAAGTGTGGGTAGGATTGGGCTATGAGGGAAACTGCAAGTGCAAAATAGAATCAAAATATTTTATCAAAACTTATATCTTCTTCATAAAAAGCTATTTTTTGGTCTTGTAATCTTGTTCTTATTTGCATTTCGCCCCACCAGAAAATAAATAAATTAATATATATTTTAACATATATATATGTTAAAAATTTTCCTGCTTGATGATGTCACTTCCAATCATGACATCACTTCCAGTGGGTCTCGACAGATTCTCATTCTAAAAAGTGGGTCCTGGTGCTAAATGTGTGAGAACCATTGACCTAGTGGGTCCCGACTCACAGTTTGAGAAAGACTGCACTGGAGCAACCACACCACACCATCTCCCTGGTGCACGGAGAGCAAAGAACTATGGGAGAAGTAGTTCTCTTAAGAGCCTCTGTAACTGCAGCCCCTCAATAGAGAATGACCACAACAGAGTTCCCTAGACTTTGTACACTGGAGTCTGTTTATCGAACACATCAGGCTGGTGGAAAGGGAGAAAGGGAGCATATAAAATCCTTCCCCTTTTCTTACACCTCCTGCTGCTACTCCCACTTACAGTACTTCACAGGTAAGAAAGGGGAAAGAGACTGGGGCTCAGGCTGGCAGGCACAGTGAATAGAATTGGTGGGGACAAGAGGGGGGAGTCAGAATTTCTTCAGCCTGGAATAGGAGGGCTCATCCATCATTTGTGGTGGGCTTTAAAAGTCCCCAAAGTTCTTCAAACCAGACTTGGGAAAACTTTGCTACTAACACAAAATGTTTCTCCTTTCCAAAGAAGTTGGGGTGGGATTTCCAAATGCAGGAATGCATTGCTAGCTTTCATTAAACAAACTGTGGGCCATTGCTGCGCAGAATAGACTGGAATAGAATAGAATCACATTGGCAGGTGAGAGCCAAATATTATTTAAACCATCTGTTCTGAGCTGCTCAGGCTCTCAGTACTAGCAGGTTTCTTGGCACGCTCTGCCTTGTGGCAATGAACTAAATTATGCTGACGACTAATGTCACAAACTCTTATCTCAGATGTTTGCAAGAACCAATTAGCCTCTGGCCCTAAGAACATTTATCAGAAATACATATGTTCAGGTTCTCACAAAGCACCATTTGAAGAATCCTCGACATTGTACCGTGGGGTGGGAAAGGTCACTGACTGTGTCTTACGCCATCTTTCAGGAGACGTAACATAAACATTCAAATCCAAAAGAGCGGACGATGCTGAGAGCCCTAAATAGAACCTACTTCTACAGAAGAATTTTGAAATGGGTTTTCTGTGTGTTCCTGATGATGGTGGTGCACTGTTGATTGACTTCCCTGTTCTCTGGTCAATAAACAACAAAAGCATTGCAGCACTCGACTCTGATTCTTGTGTGCATGTGTTTCTGAGTCAGGGTGTAGTTCTTGGCTGTGATTTAAGGAAAAGAGGCATGCGCTGAAGCAGGTGATAAAGGGCTGGCTCATACATGTATTTCCTGCCTACTTTCCCCCAGACAACCTGTGCCTGTCTACGTGATTCCATGGGGAAAATATTTTATGAATTGTACAAAGTACAGATAGTCCCCTTCTTGAGTAAAGGTTCTGTTCCAGAGGTCTGTACTCTACTGAAGTCTAAATGTTATTTGCTTCTTTCTGTAAATGGCCAAATCCTATAGTACTATGTGTGTTGTTGGGACAGAGCACACAGCACACTGTCAATGGATCATTCTGAACCACCACCCTACCCCTCAAAACCACAGCGCTATTGCTTCTGGGCTAAAGTGGTGGAGTGGATGGACTGTGCCAGCATAAAAGTGTGACATGGCTGTCCTTAAGTTGGGATGCCTGTAGGTTGGGTATCCTTAAGTCAGGGATCACCTGTACATGGATCCACTTTGCTGTGGTTTCTGTGACCATAGCAACACAAAAAACCTCATCAAAATAATATTTTTCTACCGCTGGTATTTTTCCATAGAGGAAAAACATTTGACTTACAGCCCAATCCTATCCCCCACCAGCCCAGAATGTGTAGCACCACCGATGGAGCATGTTGTTTACAATCTCCCCAGTCAAAGAGATCAATTTGTTGAAACTTATAGTCCACCACTACCTCTTGAACATCCCCCCTTCTCCTGCATGGTCAAGTACACAGGACTATATTTCATTTTCACTTCTTCATGGGGATTGTCTTTCAAGGCACAATAATATGGCAACACTTTAACTTTACTCAAAATAGAAAACAATACAACCAAAGTGGTTTATTTTGAAATAAAAATGTTGATAAAAATGCATCCCCTAAAGTAATGTTATTCAGATAGCATTTTTCCCTTCTGTTAGTCACATTTTTATTTTTCCCACTCTCCACTGCTCTTTGTTAACTCTTCTACCCAACTGTCACTAACTATCTCTGATCAACTATTAATTTCTAACAATTCCTCTTACATTCAATCAATCGTGTCCCACACCAGGGATGTAGTCATGGACGGGGAAGGGTGGTGGGTGGGTAGGAGAAACACAGAACTGGGACTTTGCCTACCAGAGGAATGGTGCTATCATGAGTACATACACGCTGCCTTTGAAACTTTTTATACATATGTTGCCCACCGTTGCATTCTACACTAAGAATATGGGATGAAATGAGCTACGTCTTTCAATGAGAGATCATAAGTTTCAAAGTAGAAAAAAAATGGCAGGATGAGAAAACACTCCAAGAAGAAATATAAAGTTGATTTTGTTGCCGTCGTTTGGTGTAGCTATGAGATGTGTGGCTCATGAGATGTGCCATGACAAGTTACTGTGCTTCAGAATGTTAGTGCTACAACACCACTGCCCCATCGCTCCTATAAACCAATCACATCTCCTGCCCAAACACATCAGTCATAAAGGAGTTCTATTTTACAATCAACCAGTAAGAATGGTAGGCTTTTAAATACCTCCATCCCAAAGCTCTCACCACACATAGCTGTGTGTATTTTACCTTCATTATAAATATTATTACCAAGAGCACATCCAACAACTTCAGAAATGAATCTGTTAACAGTCTGGTTTGACCAGCAGATGGCACACTCATACCGCAGACTGTCATAGTTAATACATCATGAATGCTGTATGCAAAATTCTTTCCATCATTTTCCATGGAACCATTATGTCCTGTGAGAACTTGAGGCAAGCAGGTTCATGCTGCTTACCTGAGGAGTCTGAAATGCACACAGAACTGTATACTGGGAGAACTTTTAACTTGTGTGCACATGAGGGAAATCCATTGGTGTGCAGGTGCCCTGTGTAAGGGCCATTGGCACAGCTGTGCAGTTTGGCAGGGAAAAGACTTAAGGGTGAAAGGTGCAACAAGAGGGATTTATTATGGTGACTTCAGAAAAAGAGAAGGGGGATAAAGAATGGTGCCTAGCTGACTTTACTCACTCATTATAGTTATACAGGATGAAAACTAATTCTATGTTCATTCGCAGTTGAACTCTTATTTGTAAGCAGTTGTCAGGGAGAAAAAGCGAAAGCAGGAGGAGGAAACCCTTAGAAGGGGGAATAAGAAGGGGAAAATGAAGGGGATACTGGATGTAGGGAGATTAGAAGGATTTCCCGCAAGACTGTGGGGTTAAGAAAGTAGGGGTTTTAGGATGCAGAGAGATTAGCGGTGATGGAAGAGGGAGAGTGTCTGGGTGCAGACCCTGGTAACAGTAACCTGAACCTGTCACGTGCATCCCTTAGTAGCCTGAACCTGTTACCTCTGTGCCCCAGGTAAGTAAGAAAGCAGTCAGAAGGGAGCTGCAGTGGGATGGAAAAGGGAAAGAATTTTCTCCTCCCTTATGCTCCTAAACCCCCAACCTCACAGTGAAGGGAGAAAGCCTTGCAGATTTTGTGCACATCATGCACTGGGCCCCACAAAACAAGGCTCAGGAAAAGACATGTGGGATGTTTTGTAAGAGCTTCTTCCATACACAGATGAAGTTCCATCTGCACAATGCGGATACAATCCATGTGGGAGGGGTCTGCACATCAACATAATTGAATGTTGGTCGCTCAAAACACATATGAGTAGCTGAACAGACCATCAGCAGAATCAGTGGGTGCAGCTCATGCTGGATGGGAAGACTTTAGACCGTTCCTGTTGAGTTGCATTTTGGAGTGCTCCTGCATATAGCAAATCAGCACATTTGTCTGGGCTGCCTGGGCTTTAAACAATTCTCTCTCACATGCTAGACTTTTTTCTCTTTTCCCTGATGGAAAATTATTTGACTTTTTAATTCATTCACAAAAACTCTGAACTGGTTCAGTCCAGGAAGAGCTGCACCATATTTGGTTGATCATGTAGTTTGGTTCTTCACATCTTATTTGACTGGAGTGTTTTTCGCAGAAAAATCATTTAAAGCACAAAATAAACATCTATGCATGGAATCATTTACTCTCATGTTATTCTCAGGACTAAAGCAAATACGTTGTGGCAGACCCACCTTTTCAAAGAGGTTTGTCCCAATCACATATTAGATGGAGAATGTGATGTGTGTGTCCCATTTAAGAGCAAAAATGGGTGTACAAGTAAGAAGAAGTAAGAAGTAAGAAGATAGCTTGCCTCACTACAGCTTCAATCCAGATGTTGCTCTGATACTGTAAGTATGCCTGACTGGTACATATTGCCTGGGGTAAGAGCTTCCAGAGCCATCTGCACACACCACATGATGCTGATTAACACCCACAAGTTGTCTTACTTTTAAAACCAGACCAAGAAGATCTCCCTCCCAATCAAAAGACTTGCCATGTGTATAGTGCTTGTTGAAATGCACAAAGTACGTCACAGATATTATGTTGATGCTGTCCTTACAACAACTTTGAAAGGTAAGTGTTATTGTATTCCCATAATGCAAGTGCTATGCTGTGCTGATGCATAGAAGTGGCTTGTTCAAGATTACACAGGCCAACACACATTTTGTTTCCTTATACGTTACACCAATTCCTGGGTATATTTGGGGTGCTGATTCCAAAAATGGCATCCATTTTGCCCTATCACGTCTAGTTTTGGAGACACGGCATACATTGCCTCTTTAGTGAACGGTTCAAGCAGCTTCCTCATGAGGAAGCTGCTTGAACCATTCACTAATGAGGCTATACTATATCTCCAAAACTAGATGTGATAGGGCAAAACGGATGCCATTTTTGGAATCAGCACCCCAAATTCATATCAAACCACCGTAAAGTTTGGGAAAAACTTTTCTGGCCCTCAGTTTTGTAGGCCTGTGTTATCAAGTCTATGGCAGAGGTGAGATTTGAACCCATTGAGTTTTGATCGACAGCTCATTTGTGTGGCCACCCCACTACATTTCATCAACAGACTCACCTTCCTGTTTTGCACAACACTTATTCTCAACAGTCACGCAGAGAACTGCTTTTATCTGGTCCTTTTGTTCTGTGACACATTTATTTTTGGAGTGAATGAAAATGAATATCATTGGGCCCATTCGTATCTATTGCCATTCATTTCACAAAGCGAATAAGGGCCCAATTCCAGTCTGGGCCTTGTGCTTCTGGAACTAGTGTAGTGGCAGCACAAGGCCCTTTATGGCACTGTGAAAGCTGGGCAGCCCTCATACAGTCATAGGCTGCTATCATAAATCAGTGGCAATTGAGCACAGCAATGTCTCCATCTTCTAGGGCAGCCCCACAGAGTGTATTACAGTAATCTGGTCTTGAAGTCACTAAAGCAGGGACCACCATGGTGACTTCCAATCGACTTAAGTACGGTTGCAGTTGGCTCATTAACTGAAGCTGGGCAAATGCACTCCAGGCCAAAGCGGTCAGCTGGCTCTCCAGGGAGAGCAGCACTCCAAGACTGGGCATTTGTTCCTGCAGAGGGAGAACAACCCAATTCAGAACAGGTGGATGATATAGGGCCTGCATTGAGGATTTTCTGACCAGGAGGATTGCCACATTCAATTCTTGCAGCTGATGGTATGCTGAGAACACAGGAAATGAGGCAGGTGTGCCACAAATGGAATGACTTTTCCAAAACTAAGACTTTGGGTTGACCCTAGTGACAGTGAAAAAACAGGATGGAATTTCTGACATTTTCCAGTTTTCCAAGTGTAATATTAGAAGAAAGGAAAGAACTGTATCATATTAGTGGCAGTGAGAGTCAGCACAAGCAGATCTCCCACCTGATGCTGCCCTCTTCCATCACTGCCAGTACCCTCCCCATAATACCCAGAAAAGAAAATGATCACAGCCAGGGACGTGACTCTTTCCCCTGTATTCCCTTGCAACATTCATCTTGCTGGGAACTCCCACCATGTCCTGCACTTTCTGCTTTATTTTAATGGAACTGTAGGGAAAGAATGAGGTGAGTGACAGCTTACCCTCCCCCCTCACCTTGGTCCTTCTTTGCATGATCCATTTAAGTTTAAAGGGACCATATAAGGAAGGAGTAAGGACAGCAACAATGCTCAGCACTGCCAGCCTATGTTTTTTCCAGGTGAGGGCAGCAGTGATCCACTTCCCTACCTTTGTGTTGCTCATTTGTGTCACTCTTTCCTCTCTCAGTCCCTTCACAGTTAAAGGAACCATGCTAGGAGGGAGCAAGGTGAGGGTGGTAGGGAGGTGATTGATCTGTTTTCAGGGAAATGCATATTAATGGGGCTCCATCCAGGCTGGAGGGAGGCTAGGGCACCTACCTCACCATTAAGAACACAAGAACAGCCCCACTGGATCAGGCCATAGGCCCATCTAGTCCAGCTTCCTGTATCTCACAGCGGCCCACCAAATGCCCCAGGGAGCACACCAGATAACAAGAGACCTCATCCTGGTGCCCTCCCTTGCATCTGGCATAGCCCATTTCTAAAATCAGGAGGTTGCGCATACACATCATGGCTTGTAACCAGTAATGGATTTTTCCTCCAGAAACTTGTCCAATCCCCTTTTAAAGGTGTCCAGGCCAGATGCCATCACCACATCCTGCGGCAAGGAGTTCCACAGACCAACCACACGCTGAGTAAAGAAATATTTTCTTTTGTCTGTTCTAACTCTCCCAACACTCAATTTTAGAGGATGTCCCCTCGTTCTGGTGTTATGTGAGAGTGTAAAGAGCATCTATCTGTCCACTCTATCCTTCCCATGCAGAATTTTGTATGTCTCAATCATGTCCCCCCTCAGGTGTCTCTTTTCTAGGCTGAAGAGGCCCAAACACCATAGCCTTTCCTCATAAGGAAGGTGCCCCAGCCCAGCAATCATCTTAGTAGCTCTTTTTTGCACCTTTTCCATTTCCACTATGTCCTTTTTGAGATGTGGCGACCAGAACTGGACACAATACTCCAGGTGTGGACATACCATCGATTTGTACAACAGCATTATAATATTAGCCATTTTGTTCTCAATACATTTTCTAATGATCCCAAGCATAGAATTGGCCTTCTTCACTGCCACTGCACATTGGGTCAACACTTTTATCGATCTGTCCACCACCACCCCAAGATCTCTCTCCTGATATGTCACAGACAGCTCAGAACCAATCAGCCTATATGTGAAGTTTTGATTTTTTGCCCCAATGTGCATGACTTTACACTTACTGACATTGAAACGCATCTGCCATTTTGCTGCCCATTCTGCCAGTTTGGAGAGATCCTTCTGGAGCTCCTCACAATCACTTCTGGTCTTCACCACTCAGAAAAGTTTGCTGTCGTCTGCAAACCTAGCCACCTCACTGCTCACCCCTGTCTCCAGGTCATTTATGAAGAGGTTGAAGAGCACCGGTCCCAGGACAGATCCTTGGGAAACATCGCTTTTCACCTCTCTCCATTGTGGAAATTGCCCATTGACACCCATTCTCTGTTTCCTGGTCTTCAACTAGGTCTCAGTTCAGGAGAGGACATGCCCTCTAATTCCCTGACTGTGGAGTTTTTTCAGTAGCCTTTGGTGAGGGACCATTCACTGCTCACCATGAACTGCCTTATTTATGTCACGGCTGAGCTGGCCCTGGTGGTGTTGGAAAGTTGAAGGACAGGACCCTACATGTGGCACTGTCTTTAGGGGTGCCCAGATCTTATAAGCAAGACTTTCACATGTGTTCAGAAAGACATTCACACAGATAATGCATGCAAATTAAATGCCTTGCTTAAATGCAAAGAAATAGCATGTCTACCTGGAAAAGAGGGAGGGAGAGGTAAGTTAGTGGCACAGAATACTGTATTGTTTCATGCCTCTATAATGTGTAGTTTGTAATATGGGTACTACATGTTCTCTCATGTTTTTAATTTCATTTTTAAGCCTTGCTTTTTAAATTGAATTTTAATTTAAAAAAATTAAATTTAAAAAAATTTAAAAAAATTTTTTTTTTTCAGAGAATTGTTATCAGTCTTGAGGGGTTCTTTATTGAGACTAAAGGCCAGTTAGTTAGAAATAAAAAAAAAAAAAGGCTGGGCATTTTGCCTTTGCATGTCTGGTGATCCATTTCATTTGTATCCCACTCTTCCCCTTAGCCACTCAGGGCAGAATACACGTTTCTTACCTCTCGTTACTTCATCACAACATCTCTGTGAGGTAGGTTTGCCTGCCAAATGCTAACTGGGACAGGTTCATCCAGTTCAGGCAATGTCTGGCTGAGTGCAGGTTTGAGTCAGCTCTCCACAATCCTCATCCAGCACTCCAAACACTGAATACATAATGATGCTGGTTCCCAATGCTCAGTCACAGGAAACTCTGCCTTGCAGAGAGACAATACTGTAGATATACCTAGGGCAGTGGTTCTCAAGCTTTTAGAACTGGGACTCACTTTTTAGAATGACAATCTGTCAGGACCCACCGGAAGTGATGTCATGACTGGAAGTGACATCACCAACAGGAAGAGTTTTAACAATCCTAGGATGCAATCCTATCCACACTTACCCAGGAGTAAGTTCCACTTACCATCATTGTTAAAAGCATATACATAGTAGCCTATTAAAAGGACAGATCTGTAACATTTCCCCAAATGCAAACACATACCTTGGTAGCATCAAGTCTAATATATTAAAAATAAGAACATAAGAACATAAGAACAGCCCCACTGGATCAGGCCATAGGCCCATCTAGTCCAGCTTCCTGTATCTCACAGCAGCCCACCAAATGCCCCAGGGAGCACACCAGATAACAAGAGACCTCATCCTGGTGCCCTCCCCTACATCTGGCATTCTGACTTAACCCATTTCTAAAATCAGGAGGTTGCGCATACACATCATGGCTTGTACCCCATAATGGATTTTTCCTCCAGAAACTCGTCAATAAAATATTGAAATGAATGGGGCCCACCTGAAATTGGCTCACGACCCACCTAGTGGTTCCCGACCCATGGTTTGAGAAACACTGACATAGGGCGTAACACAAGAAGTACCACTCCGGTAGAATGGGAGTGCCTTTGGGCACTAGGTAAGACTGCACATTTTAACCAAACTGTGGCTTACCCAGAGCCAAAGCGTTCACCCAGCTTTGGCTGGTGTGCCAACTGAGATCATACTTGAGCCTTTCGGACCTGGCTACAGTGATCCATGCTTTAGTAACTTCAAGACTGGACTACTGTAACATGGTCTATGTGGGGCTACCCTGTACAACCATTCAGAAACTGCAATTAGTGCAGAATGTGGCAGCTCGGGTGGTGACAGGGACCAGACAATATGTCTTTGATGGACCAGTGCTTCAGCAGCTACACTGGCTGCCCATTTGCTTCCAGTCCCTATTTAAGGTACTAGATCTAACCTTTAAGACCCTCCTCCATGATCTGAGTCCAGGCCCTCTGAAAGACTGCCTCTTTCCATACATTCCAGCCCATCCTCTTAGGTCATCTGAGGGGGCTCTTATACAAGTTCTGCCTCTGTCACGCGTGAGAGGGGTGGCAGCTCGAGGGCAGGCCTTCTCCTTAGTGGTGCCACAAGTATGGAATCCACTTCCGGGATAATTTGATAACTACTCTCTCCCTCATGACTTTTTGGTCAAAACGTACCTGTTTTGTCTGGCATTTGGTTGCTAAGTAGATATTCGCCCTCTGCGCTTCTGAATTATGGCTGTTACTTGACGTCCTCCCTGGATTTATTTGTTCCCCCAATGTTATGTGTTGGGACTTGCTTTGTTTTGGTTTTTTATGTTCTAATGTTACATATTAAAGTTAATGTTTTAATGCATTTCAGCAGTTATGTTACTTGTACTTTATGATGGAGTGTTATAAGTTGCCTTGGGCATTTGCTTCAGCATGGGAAAGGCAGGATATAAATTTCTCAAATAAATAAAATAAAATGTTGTTGGCAACCTTCAGTCTCGAAAGACTATGGTATCACGCTCTGAATGATGGTTCTGGCACAGCATCTAGTGTGGCTGAAAAGGCCGATTCGGGAGTGACAATCCCTTCCACACTGGGAGCAAGTGTAGTGTGTCTGTCTCCCTGGCTATGGGCCTTCCTTCTTTGCCTCTTTGCCTCAATCTAGTGTCCTCTCCAGTGTGCGAGGCCTGGGTACTGGCACCCAACCCCAAACACTCACATGATTTCTCCTAGCAGCTTCATGTAGATAGTAAACAATATGGGACACAAAATGGATCTCTTCTGATGAGGTGGTATTTCAGCTCCAGAGGGTTCTGGATCAAATGAATTCCACCCCCGGGGCCACCCACCACCCACTCTAACCCCACCCCAGAATGCCTCCCTCCTACCTCCTCACTGCCCACCACAGAGCCTTGCATTGGCCCAGCTGGACCGACGCAAGGTTCACTGCCTCTGTCGGCGCAGAGGCTAGTGTTAGTCAACGCAGGCCGGTGCACCTTTGCGTGCCAGCCTTGCTGACTCCCGAGGACGTGCAAACGTGCCTTATGGCACATTTGCGACCCACCTGGGCCAGCCCAAGGGCGCCTCTGGATTGCGCCCTTAGACAGGTCCATGGTTGACATAATGACCACAAAACCCTTCTATACTGGGAGCCCCAACACTGAAGTCCCCAAAAAGCAGAAATCAAGGGCACCATCACCAAGCCCCAAATCAGGGCCTCTGAGAGAAATTTTATTAGGGGGTACAAAGTTTCACTTGGGCCCCTTTGCTAAGAGGGAGGGGTGAAACAGAGCAGGGGAGGGTGGTGATGGGCAAGGGGAATGGGGCAAAGAGGGGCAAAACAGGGTGGGGGAGGCTAGAGACAGTTGGAAAAGTCTTTGCATCCCAGATCTACCCGCCCATATGGCATTGGCAGCCAGATACAGCAATATGGAAAACCTAACGCACTCCTAAGTCTCTCTAAAATCATGCAGAAAATTAGCATCATCATATTTGGCTCACACTAGAATGGAAAATGTCCTGTGCATACCAAAACTTGCTTCTGCGGCAGCTGTAGTCTTACAGCTGTGTCCCTGAGCTCCTCTACACTCCTTCATGGTAAGCAGATCCACAAGCCAAGGAGCTACTGTAGTAGTCCAGTTTCCTTCCAGATTTGACACTGTGTTAAGGAGTGTCATGTATGCATTCCTCAGCCCAGCATATATGGCTTGCCAGTAGGTGCAGCTGCACACTCATGGTAGTGTCCCCAGCATCCTGTGAGGGCTGAGTGTGCAGCTGCACCTACTGGCAAGCCATATATGCTGGGCTGAAGTAGACTAGAAAGTGTGAGATCCCAGGAAATTTCTGGGCCCCCTCCTTTGACTCCTGGTCCCCACTTTGGACCCTGGGCCTGAGTACAAATTACCCCCTTTACCCCCCCTCTCCTAAGCCCTGTCCAAAATCAGTGATCAGCTCGGGCAGCGAGACTGCTGGGCAGCAAGACAATTGTGCATCTTGCTATGGACGTCTACTCAGAAATCAGTCCCATTGCGTTCAGTGAGGCTTATTCCCACAAATATGTGGACATAATTGCAACCTAGGTTTGCTCTTTCATACTTCCAGCCCAGTATGTGTATGTGTTTGAATATGCCGTAACTTTTATGTACTGATACTGTTGGAAACAGCAGGGGATGTGCATGCAGGTGACTCTCACCTCCTGGGGCAGCAGCAACAGTGATTCTGCTTTGGCAAAAAATGGTGCCTTTAGGTGCCATTTCCCCCTAGGCCCAGCCTAGTAATGCATTTGGGGATGAAAAGTTCTAGGAAGAGACAAGGCCATCACATTCACTTCATTGGCAGCTTCATCTCCATTTGGGAGAAGAGGCTTATTTTCCCTCATACTGTTCATGTGATCTAGTGATCCAGTTAGCAAAGCCCTGACATGGAATCTGCTAACTGGGTGGGGGCAGGCTGAACCAGTCCCCATTTTCTCTCTCAAGCAAAATCTCCTCTTGGGAGGGATTCTAAGTTGGGCAGCATCTCCTCTTCCTTATACCCATGCTTCAGTAAAGGCAGAGTCTCTAAGTGCATTCTGTGGTTCTGAGTCTACAATGTCAGAACATTTTAAGCAAGAAAGCGTGTGTTGTTTTTTTAACTGATAAGCACATAAGAGATACAGAAGGATTCAGTGAAAAGGATTCTGATGACCATTCTTGCACCTTCAAATCAACCAGATTCAAAATCCAACCCTTGCTATAATATTTTTTCATACAATGAGCAATAACATTTTTTTAAAACCCTGAGCAGAATCAGCTAAAGCTTCCTAATCCTTGGTGATTCCCCAGTCAAAGCTCACCCCATCCCAGAGAAAAAACTTCTTCCTTGTCAAGACCTTCCTTGTTACACCCAGTGACACGCCCCTGTTCTGCAGTAGAGCTGAGTCAGAGCTATGGGGAACATCTTCTTCATTCTGGTGAATTTTGGCAATGCCCTTGGCAAAAAGAGCAAGGGAGATGCCCAATCACACGCTGATCAGGATCTGCTCCAAGAACACTGAGACCCATCAGTGCAGTGTACCTATCTCAGTCCAAAACTCTATGAATAATCAATGAGGGGGGAATTTCTGGGAAATGAAACACTCCCTTACTAAGCAGTGAAGAGGAGGCTTTGTTCTTTGGGGCAGACATTCATGCATGCCAGAGCCATCACCGGCATCACCGAGCGACACACCTTCCCACGCATGGGAACTGATGGCAGAACTGATGCGGCCTCCCCCCACACCTTATGCATTCAAAAAAATTTTCATGTTAATAAAGAGTGACTGCTTCGGGTGCCAGTCCAGTGATCACATTTTGCATGTGTGTCTTCTCCAAAGACTGCACAGCCAGTGATGGTGCTGGCATCCATGCTCTGCATACAATGGAAGACAGGATTGTGACTTTTGATTTCTCTCTCCCTTTCTCCCCATCTGTGTGTGTGTGTGTGTGTGTGTGTGTGTGTGTGTGTGTGTGAGAGAGAGAGAGAGAGAGAGAGAGAGAGAGAGAGAGAGAGAGAGAGAGACTTTTCCTTAACACACACAAACATACAAACATATAACATACATTTAGGAGTGCTAAATACCATATACCATTACTCATTAATCATACTATATCTCCTAATCTACTATTCATTTACTTCTGCCTCTTATTAGTTTATCCATTTATTTATATAATATATACTAAATTTTCCCTAATGCCCTGTACTATATTTTCTAAATTTTCACTTTCTATCAAACATAACTTACTTCAATTACTCATTAATATTAAAACAAAATAATCTAATTACCAAAATATAACAGATAAAACAATTCTTCTATCTACTTCTAACTCTTCTACTCATTTATATATTTCTTATATCAAATATAATAGATTTTTCTGAATTCCCTATAATATATTTTCTAAATATTCACTTTTTATAATTTAACATAATGACCACCTATAAAACAATTCATCCACATGCTAACATTTCCAGCTATTTTTTCTAATTCATTCTAATTCATATATATCAATTTCGTATGTATCTGTTTTTTAAGTAAATTTAAACCAGTTATTAACTAAATAAAATCCTCCAATTTTCTTTAACCCTCAGGTTTCTTTTTCTTTCTTTCCATTTTTTCTTCTGTAATATCTTTAATAATTTATCTCCATAACAAAATCCAATAAGCCCACACTTTCTTGTATAAGGTATGTTCATTCTTCCAATTATCTGGGATATGTTTTCTTCTTCTTGTTCCAACAAATTTTGTATTTTGTGCACCCATGTTACTCTGTCCAACTTCTTTATTTCAATCTCCATCAGCATCCCCTCTAGATCCTGTTGATTTTCCACTCTTCTAATTTCTGTATCCACTCTTCTGATGATGATTTCATCCCTCACCATCATCTTTCTTGCTTTCTCCTTCTGTGTATATTCTACTTGTTTCTTCACATCTTCCAATTGCTCCTTGCACACACCTGAGAGAGAGAGAGAGAGAGAGAGAGAGAGAGACTTTTCCGAGTGGTGAAGACCAGAAGAGATTGTGAAGAGCTCCAGAAGAATCTCTCCAAACTGGAAGACTGGGCACCAAAATGGCAGATGCATTTCAATGTAAGTAAGTGTATTATTGTTGGCAACCTTCAGTCTCGAGAGACTATGGTATCGCGCTCTGAATGGTAGTTCTGGAACAGCGTCTAGTGTGTCTGAAAAGGCCAATTCGGGAGTGACAATCCCTTCCACACTGGGAGCAAGTGTAGTGTGTCCCTGGTCTGTCTCCCTGGCTATGGGCCTTCCTTCTTTGCCTCTTTGCCTCAGTCTGTTGGCCAAGTGTCTCTTCAAACTGAGAAAGGCCATGCTACACAGCCTGCCTCCAAGCGGGCCGCTCAGAGGCCAGGGTTTCCCATCTGTTGAGGTCCACTCCTAAGGCCTCAGATCCCTCTTGCAGATGTCCTTGTATCGCAGCTGTGGTCTAACTATAGGGCACTTTCCCTAAGTAAGTAAGTGTAAAGTCATGCACATTGGGGCAAAGAATCAAAACTTTACATATAGGCTAATGGGTTCTGAGCTGTCTGTGACAGATCAGGACAGAGATCTTGGGGTTCTTGTGGACAGCTTGATGAAAGAGTCGACTCAATGCGGCAGCAGTGAAGAGCGCTAATTCCATGCTTGGGGTCATTAGGAAAGGCACTGAGAATAAAACCACTAATACTGTAATGCCACTGTACAAATTGATGGTTAGGCCACACCTGGAGCATTGTGTCCAGTTCTGGTCACCATATCTCAAAAAGGATATAATGGAGATGGAAAAGGTGCAAAAGAGAGCAACCAAAATGATTCCTGGGCTGGGGCACCTCCCTTATGAGGAAAGGCTACAGCGTTTGGGCCTCTTCAGTCTAGAAAAGAGGCGCCTGAGGGGGGACATGATTGAGACATACCAAATCATGCAGGGGATGGACAGAGTGGACAGAGAGATACTCTTTTCCCTCTCGCATAACAGCAGAACCAGGGGACATCCACTAAAATTGAGTGTTGGGAGAGTTAGGACAGACAGAAGAAAATATTTCTTTACCCAGTGTGTAATTAGTTTGTGGAAATCTTTGCCACAAGAAGTAGTTATGGCATCTTGCCTGGATGCCTTTAAGAGGGGATTGGACAAATTTCTGGAGGAGAAGTTTATTACAGGTTACAAGTCATAGTAGGTATGCGCAAGCACTTGGTTTTATAGGCATGCTGCCTGATTGCCAGATGCAGGGGAGGGCACTAGGACACAGGCTGTGCCTGTTGTCTTGTGTGCTCCCTGGGGCACTTGATGAGCCACTGTGAGATACAGAAAGCTGGACTAGATGGGCCTTTGGCCTGATCCAGCAGGGCTCTTCTTATGTTCTTATGTTCTGAGAGAGAGGGGGGGGGGGAGAGAGAGAGAGAGACTGACTGTGACTGTTTGAGTGAGAGAAGCAAACTAAAAATGTTTTATGCAAATAAATATTGTTCTCCATCCAGACTTTGTAGGATGAAACTAAAAGTCATAAAAAACTGACTGGAGATCAGGTAAAACTTTATTTAGGGAGCAATCCTAAAAATTGAGTGCAAGTCTCTTGTGCCAGCCCAGGAGGGTTCCAAATGTGCCATAAAGCATGTTTGTGCCTCCTCAGGAGTAAGCCATGTCAGCACACAGAGGTTGAATCCAGCCACTGTGGTGGCTTCCTCCGCGAGGCTTGCGTCAGCCCGGCTGGGCCGATGCAAGGCTCTGGGGTGGGCAGGAGGGCGGGCTGTGGGTGTCCCCGAGGGTGGATGGGGAGCAGGAGGAGGGACTGGAATCCGGCACTTATGCCGGATCCCAACCCCTGTTCCCAGGGAGATCAGAGTGGCTTGAAGCCGCTTCACACTCCTCAGATTTGCGCCACCTCAGGAGGTGGCGCGAGTCTGAGGAGACCCATAGGGGAAAGGGCACCTTACCCAGGGGTAAGGGGAAAAGTTTCCCCTTGCCTCTGGTCGATCCACCTTGGGCCCCTATCCTGCGCTTGATACAGCGCAAACCTCTTGGCTTGCCTGTTCCAGTGCAGGGTAGGATTGTGCCCTTATTCAGTTATTTTCATGTCACCCCCCCCCCCAGGGTGACATCTCATGCACTCCGCCCTCCAGACAACCCACTAAAGACGCGCTGTGTACACGAACAGCCTGTACACAGTTGGTGGTAATACCTCAAGGTCTGTGGCAAACAGCATAATCTTATGCTTACTTCTTACTTACTTTTACACAATCTTACTTCTTATGTTTATTCAGAAGTAAGTATAACTGAGTTCAGGGGGCCTTACTCTCAGGTAAGAGCGCATTGGATTGTAGCCAAAATTGCTTTCCAGCCCTGTTACCTGAGTTCCTTTTAACTGAAGAAGTTGAGTTGAACAGGAACCATGATGCTGTGCATGCCATCAATTTCAGTCCCCTCTCCTTGACCCATGTCCTGGCCCCCATTTCATCAGGAGATGTGCTGTTCCTCTTAGCATCTGAGCACAGGACAAGCAACTTAGGGCTTCAGCCATGACCTGCCCAACACCTCTCAATGCCTGAGACAGAATGTCATGTGCTGCCCTCCTTATCTAAAGATGCGCCAACCTCTGTCCCTCCCACTTCCCAATATCCCAGCTCAGCATTCCTCTCCCCTCTACGTTTCCTCTTCCTTTCTGAAGCTGAGTGTTGGGAGAGTTAGGACAGACAAAAGAAAATATTTCTTTACCCAGCATGTAATTAGTTTGTGGAACTCTTTGCCACAGGGCAAAGGACCTTTTGGAGCTCACTGGAGGATTAGAGCGCCCCGGAAACGCACGGATTTCATCATCTGTAGGTTTCAGTATCTGCAGGAGTTCCTGGAATGGAAGCCCCACAGATAACTCAGGTCCACTTGTATACTTAAGTACTGTATACTTGAAAATATAGTGTACTGTATACTATATTCTCAAGAGGCTGTAAAATTAATAATTATCTAAAGATGACCTCCAAAAAAAAAAAATTGTTGACTAGTTCTGCAGGGCAACATCCAAACCTGAGTTATTCATTAATTCTATAGGCAGTGGTTCTCAAATTTTTTAGCACTGGGACCCACTTTTTAGAACAACAATCAGTCAGGATTTAAACTTTAGATATAGTCAAAACTTTAGATACAGTCAACTTTAGATACAGTCAAAACTTTAGATATAGGCTGATGGGTTCTGAGCTGTCTGTGACAGATCAGGAGAGAGATCTTGGGGTGGTGGTGGACAGGTCGATGAAAGTGTCGACCCAATGTGCGGCAGCAGTGAAGAAGGCCAATTCTATGCTTGGGATCATTAGGAAGGGTATTGAGAACAAAACGGCTAGTATTATAATGCCATTGTACAAATCTATGGTAAGGCCACACCTGGAGTATTGTGTCCAGTTCTGGTCGCTGCATCTCAAAAAAGACATAGTGGAAATGGAAAAGGTGCAAAAGAGAGCGACTAAGATGATTACGGGGCTGGGGCACCTTCCTTATGAGGAAAGGCTACGGCGTTTGGGCCTCTTCAGCCTAGAAAAGAGACGCTTGAGGGGGGACATGATTGAGACATACAAAATTATGCAGGGGATGGACAGAGTGGATAGGGAGATGCTCTTTACACTCTCACATAATACCAGAACCAGGGGACATCCACTAAAATGGAGTGTTGGGCGGGTTAGGACAGACAAAAGAAAATATTTCTTTACTCAGCGTGTGGTTGGTCTGTGGAACTCCTTGCCACAGGATGTGGTGCTGGCGTCTAGCCTAGACGCCTTTAAAAGGGGATTGGACGAGTTTCTGGAGGAAAAATCCATTATGGTGTACAAGCCATGATGTGTATGCGCAACCTCCTGATTTTAGAAATGGGTTAAGTCAGAATGCCAGATGTAGGGGAGGGCACCAGGAAGAGGTCTCTTGTTATCTGGTGTGCTCCCTGGGGCATTTGGTGGGCCGCTGTGAGATACAGGAAGCTGGACTAGATGGGCCTATGGCCTGATCCAGTGGGGCTGTTCTTATGTTCTTATGTAGGATCCACCAGAACTGATGTCATTGACCTGAAAGAAATGTCATGGCTGGAAGTGACATAGTCAAGTAGTAAAGCATTTTAACACCCCCATAGTGGCAAAAACAAATTTAATTAATTAATTAAAAGTTTAGAATAAGTATAGGTTAAAAAATTTATTGAAAATAAAGAAGAATCCTCCTAACCCTCCCAAGCAATTGTTAATCTATTTTTAAAAATCCCCAAACATCCCAAAGCCTGCAATCCTATCCACACTTACCTGGAAATAAGCCCCATTGACTATCATTGTTAAAAGCATATACAAGGGTCTTCGTCATCCACAAGAGTTCCCAGAACCCTGCTGATAACAAAATCTGTGGATGTTCAAATCCACAGATTTGGACACCCCAAACCCTCCTTACCCAACTGGAGCTGTGCTTCGGTCAAGTTTGTAGGGTGATCTGAGGTCCATTTCGGGCAAAACTGGACATGATGTTTTTATGCCCTTATAAGGCATTCTGAGGCCCGGGAAAGCCCACGCATGGCCGTCCTAGCCCTTTGATCACCTTCCAGACCCAACCATAGAGCATCTCTGGATGGGTTTGAAGGGTCCAAATGGGCCCAAATCCACGGGTTCCAAATCCATGGATATTGAGAACCCACTGTACATAGTAGCCTGTTAGAAGTACAGATCTGTAATAATTTCCCCAAATGCAGTCACAAACCATTGTAGCATCAAGCCTAATATATTAAAAATTAAAAGATACTTTAAAAGGAATGGGGACTCCCCTGAAATTGGCTTGCAACTCACCTACTGCGTTTCGACCCACAGTTTGAGAATCACTGAGAAACACTTAGGTAGTAAAACAGTAAACTTCTAAAATCTTAGAATATTTTTAAATGTGTTTAGGGAGCTTTATAGGGGCTTTTCTCTGGTACTTCTACAGCTCCCTCCAAGTGTGTGCATTGCACATGCACGGACACATGCCCACACACATGCACGCACACTACATTCTCCAGTACATAAGAACATAAGAAAAGTCCCACTGGATCAGCCCATCTAGTCCAGCTTCCTGTATCTCACAGTGGCCACCAAATGCTTCAGGGAGCACACGAGACAGCAAGACACAATCTGCATCCTGGTGCCCTCCCCTCCATCTGGCATTCTGAGGTAGCCTACTTCTAAAGTCAGAAGCTTGCACATACTTATCATGACTTGTAACCTGTGATGGACTTTCCCTACATGTGTTGGTGGACTTCAGATCCTTCAAGAAACAAACACCATTTCAAAGGGAAAAATATTAAGGAAAGACAGCAGACTCATAGGAGAGACGATCAGCTTTCTTGAGGAGATCACTTTTTGCCCCACTATTAAAAGGCTATATAATTGCCTTCACTTACAGCAACACTTTCAGCTTTGAAAATAGGATCTAAGGGAAAAAAACAATTCTTGTGGAGATTAATGGAGGCTATTATGGGGAGGGAGGAAACTTTCATAAATTACAGTATGGATGGTGTCCAACTCCAGCCTTGGTGTCCAAGACTGAAACTCATCTATGTTGGAGTTGGTGCAACTCCATCTGCTGTCCTGAAGGGGTCAAGCTATGGCCCAGTGAATCTGACCTTTCTACCTGTTCTCTCTGTGATCCTTGTGGGGTGTGGCCCTAACCCTTTATCCTTCCCTTCTCCTCTGAGCACTTCCTCTTGTCCTCTGACCACTGACCTGTTAGGATGGGCACACCAGGGCTCTGATGCCCAGGCCATCTTGAGCACAAGGCATGCAAGGCGAAGCAGCTCCAGGGCCTTGCTATCTCTAAGTGTTAGCTGAACCTCTGATCCTAATCAGATGCTGTAAATACACACTCAATTGAACTGTAAGTAAATAACTTCTTTTTTGCAACTTTAACAAGCCATTGCCTCTTTGTCTTTTTTATTGATTAGCAGTCAGTTGGGTGAGGGAGGTTCTCTGGGGTGATACCTGAAAGGGGGGGGGTCTGCTGCTTAAGCTACTCTGCTTCCCCCCAAAGAGGGAACTATTTTTAATTTCCTCCGATAATCTATCCTATCTAAATAGCATATATATTGCACTGCGGGGAGGGAGGGGAGTGACTATGAATTATGAGTTTGGGGAAAGCCATTAATTCTGTAATTCAAGCCATTGCAAGGTATGAGTTGACATTCGCTACTACAACAATTTTGTTTATGAAAGTGGGAGGTTTGCTAATCAGTGCCAGTTTGGAACTCATCACTTCTATATTGACTGCTGCTAAAATGTCAGCTGAAGTTTGATCTTGGACTGGCTGAAGTGGGTGTGGATTATCCTAAGATAATGAAACTAAAAAGTCTGTAGGGAATGAAAGGAAAATGGCACAGCTGATAAATTGGTCTGGAAACTGTTCTTCTGGTTATTACTAACCAAGCAAAGCAGCACCTTTCAAAGTGTTGCTTCTCTTTTGTGTGGCAGGACGGTAGCACATTCCCTAGTTATCCCCAGTGTACTGCCTTCTGTAGAGGTTGTTTCCTGGTGTCTCTTGTTCAGTGCTGATCCTGTTTAGGATAATGAAAAATCTTATTTCTGTCACTTTGCCTAATGACATAATTTGCCTCTAAAAATGGTGGATGAGGCTTATAATTTCCACTCCTGTGAGACTCGCCAGTTGCCTAAGGGACCAATCCTATTCAACTTTTCAGCACTGATGCTGAAAAAAGATGTTCATTTGACATACAGTTTTGCTTTAGCGCATTTACCCACTTCCCGTTTTATTTCTAGATGCTGTCACTGAAGCAGGTCAAATACCAGAGGTGAGTGCTGCCAGCTCTGTGGCCTTCTTCTTCCCCATCGCCATTTATAGGAATTACATGTTTGGCTGAGCCTAAAGTTCACAGAGCAATGGTCAATATGATGTACATGCACAATTTGCAGTTGCCAAGTTGTGAGTTTGTTGCATGTAATTAGCCCTGTCCATTTCACTGGAGAAAAAGCAAAACTCCAGTGCCACCAGTGCTCAAGAACTGACTTTGGAGACAGTAGTCTGCTGAGGTTCCTCAGCTCAGGGAGTGTTCCCTGGGAGCAGCAAGACAGGGCCATGTGATGCACAGGGGCTGTTTTGGGACCTGTCTGTGTGAAGGCCAGTCTCAAGCTCCCCCAGAGCACTTTCTGCCTGCTGTTGGAGTCCTCAGCAAGCTGCCATTTCAAAAGCTTCATAAAATCTGAGCCAATATTATGGCACTGAGCTTCACACAAAACAAAAAAGAAAACATGGAGCAAACCTCAAAGCACTGCAGTACTGAACATCTCTCTCACTAACACACACACACCCCTCCTTTCACCCCCAAGAATACTGTATTCTGGGGGGACGGGACACAGGACAGACTCACAGTTGATTTCTCTGGCCTGTGCAGCTTATGGGGACTGGGCATACTCCATACCGAGGCTCATGTGGAGCATCGCCACTCCATTAGTGTTGCTGCTTCTGGGTCTTCCTCCTTTCCACAATTGGAGGGGGGGGGGTTGGGTTCGGCAGCTACTTTGTGAAGGCTTGGCTCAGGCTGCCTCTCTACCAAAGCTCATGAAAAGGAGCAAAACAACGACCCTGCACTTCCCAGCTCCAATTACCAGGCACAACTGAGTCAGAGCCTGTAAAAGGAAATTTATAAAGGGAAATGGTGGCTGGGGAAAAAAATGCACTCGAAGCGCAGGAGCAGCTGGCAAGAACGGAGAGGGCCTGGAGCTCCCTGGTGCCGGGACCCCTTTAGTGTAAGGCCCATTTTGGTGACCTCTGTGACACTGGCTTAAATGAGCCCTGCACTCCTTGAATCTCCATCACTGGGACTGAGAATTGTTTCATCCAAAGTTATAAGGAGGAAACCTGAAACTGTACCCTTGGTTTCTCTGCAGGATGCTTATTGTGCTGGTTATCCAATTAAATTGTGCACCACAGATTATTATCCTCTATGTGGCTCTGATGGCAAGACATATTCAAACAAGTGTGATTTCTGTAATGCATTTCAGTGAGTATCATTTCCAGTTATGAAGAGCTATTGAAAAGGGGGAGCTGAGCATCCTCATCTGCAGGTTGCCCTGAGTTTGGACATGTGGAAGAGAAATGTGGCACTTGGGCTGCAGTGACTCATGTCCAGAACATTTTCTGACAGACTTGAGCAATGAAGCTCAAGGGACCATCAACCAGGAGAACAGGGACCATCAAGTGTCATGGCCAGCACAAAATGTAGGAGAGGTTGCTAGACAGAAATCTAGAGATTTCAGATTTTAAAAGCCCAATCCTAACTAAGTATTCTGCTGGCAGAACATGTATTCTGCTAGAGGAAGTGCCAGCCCAGTGGTGTAAGTTACCAGCCTGTACAAGAGGCTGCAAGCATACTTTGGTGGCCGCATGCATGCGCCTACGGAAGATCGGCCCACCACCATTAGGCTCTAGTAATCTAATTACACAATGATCTCTGACAGGTTTGAGCAATAACGTTTGGAGAATGGGGATGTTACCATCAATATCATGACCAGCAAGGCACGTAGCAGAGATTGCCAATGTCTGGAGATCTCTGTTTGAAGTGGCCCAATCCCGTGATTTTTTTTCCCCCTGGATGAAAGACTCACCATGAATTCTTGTCTTTGTCATTCTCTCACTAGTGAAAGTAACGGGACACTTACACTGAAGCACGATGGGGAATGCAAAGAATGATTTGGAGTTGCACAAGGCAAAGGAGCACTCAAAAAAAAGTATATCCAGCTCACTTCATACCTTGCCCATAGGTATGTCATCACAAAAGAATCCATTCTTCGCTGATGAAATCATGAACCATCTGAATGTGATTTCTCAATAAAACAAGCTAAGCACCATCATCCACGTTGCACTCTTCTTTTGGAACAAGACACTAATCACTTATTTATGATCTATTTCAAAGCATACTTGCTCCCCCCAACCCCCTCCAAAGCTCAGGAAAAGGCATCTAGTTATGGGATGTTTTGTAAGAACTTCCTCCTTCCACAGAGGAAGGACATGCCGACAGCAGACTCATCTCCTAAACTGGAGTCTGTCCCAGTCAAGCATAAAGCAGGAACAGGTCTGAGAAAAGGTATACGATCAACAAGGTGCCAAGATCTCCCTTTCATGTCTGCCTGCAGCCTCTTCGCAGATCTCATTCCGATATGGGAAGTGAGCTTGGCAGTTAGGAGGTTTCCTGGAGCTGGATGTTCACCCATCCCTTTTGCTCTTAAAATTAGAAAGACTGACCCATTTTATACCTTATTAGTTCAGCTCCCCTGATATTTGTAGGTAGCTTTCATGCCACCTCTTACAAGGTGAGACGAAGGTGGCGACAGTGGTGAGTGTGGGCAGAAGGGGCCTGGGTTTGGGTGGGACTGGGGACACCAGTGCATGCTGCATCTTATCCTCCTTCCTGGGCCCAATCCACGGACACAGAGCAACACAGACATGTGCCAGCGATTGCGCTAGTGCAGATCTGTGTTGACCCACTGCAGCTGCTGGGGCTCACCCTGGGGCAAAGGGAAACATGTCCCCCCTTACGTCGGGGAGCCCTCCCGCCTTCTAAACTCCCCCATGGGATGCAGTGCAAGCTGTGCCTTGAAGCAAGAGCAATTCAGCTGCATGCCCTTCCTGAAGAAGGAAAAAACACATGGAAGGTGGCAATCTGCGTCCCCACTCCCTTCCCTCACACCCTCCTGATGTGGTTCCTTCAAGTACAAGGAAGCTCCCAGCATGTCCCACATCTCCTGTTGAAAGGGACAGTGTGAGGAAGACCTCCCCCTCCTGCTCCCTGCCCAACCCGCTTTCCTCCCCAAACCACCTCTGATCCTCCCCTGAACTGCCTCTGCCACTGACCTGGAGGGGCTTTTGTGACCTGCTATCAAATGTGTGAGGCCTCCAGCCATTTGCATTGGTGGCTCCAGTGGGCATGATGGCTGCACGGCTTTCATAGTGTCCATCTTTCACTGTCAGTCCCAGATGAAACTGAGCTATGCGTTTGTCTACCCATGTCTTTTTTGCACACAAGCTGCAAGAGTGGGAATCTCCTGCAGAATAGAGATTTTCTCTTTGGATGGAAAAGGTCGGTTAGGGAGGCAAACAATTGTAAATGTTTGAAAATAATCTAAACAGTAGAAGCTCTCCAGGACAGTGCTACGTACCCTCACCATATTACATACTGGGACTGGACAATGTGCATGGATATGTAGGGCATTAAACTTGCTGGGGGGGGGCAGGGGGAGAATCAGCTGCATCTGGTTGCAAAGGGGTGCGGATAGGCCCAACCCTTAGAGGGAGGCCTGGGTTGGCTAGTGGGAGAGATTGGGGCAGGAGAAGGAGGACAGCTCAGGGAAGTTGTGAGAGGTAGGGAAGAGTATGGAGCAAAGAAGGAAGAAGTGTTTTGCCCAATGGAGGGCTTCAGCAGGTCTCCTCCGATAGGCACCTGCGCTAAAGGGGGAGTGGAGCTCACTCAGAACCCACTGCATTTCACCAACTGCTGCCCAGCATGATAACTGCCAACTGGTTTCTTCCAAGATCTGTGTCACACACGTTTTGTGGGTGGGGGATAGCTGGGCAATGCAGTTTCAGCATTCAGAAGAATATATTTGATACATGAGTCCAACTCAAAACTTCAGATGTATTAGAATCAGAAAAGCAAAACTTAAACCACTTTCACGCCCTCAGGAAAAGCAGGGCAGGGCAAGGGTGAACTGGTTCACTGAAAAAGCAGGGGTCCTGCTCACACAGAGACAGCCCTGCGTGCATGCAGCTGTGTGCCCAGAGGCTCTATTCGTAACTTATACATGAATTCCATAGGTCGGAGTGGGGACTGTCACTGCAATCCTCTTCCTCCCCTCCCTCGCCCATGTGCCTGTTCATCAAACTTGTACAAGGGAGTCTACATTGTACAGAACAACTAGTACAGAACGCGGCTGCTCGTGTGGTTGTTGGGGCACGTCGGTTTGACTCTCTCGAGCTGTTGCTCCGGCGGCTACATTGGCTGCCGGTTCTGTTCTGGGCCCAATTCAAGGTGCTAGTTTTGACTTTTAAAGCCCTTTACAGCTCGGGTCCGGGATATTTGAGGGACCGCCTCCTTCCCTACAATCCTGCCCGTGCTCTTAGATCATCTGGGGGGGGGCCCTTTTGACTGTGCCGCCACTAAGAGATGTGAGAGGGGGGGCGGCCAGGAAGAGGGCCTTCTCGGTGGTGGCCCCCGAACTGTGGAATACCCTCCCCTTAGAACTGAGAACTGCTCCCTTGTTGCTAATGTTTCAGCGTGGACTGAAGACCTTTTTATTTCAAAAAGCTTTTAATTGTTACAGGCTGGCTGGCGTTCTTGCTTCTTGCTTTTTATATGAAAATCCACGGGGTTTGTCTGTTTTTAGATTTTTTAATTATTGTAAATTGTTTTTAATGATTGTTTTTAATGTTGTATTTTTAAAGTCTGTGTAAGCCGCCTTGTGTGCCCGTTAGGCAAAAAGGCAGGGTATAAATTAATATAATAATAATAATAATAATAATAATAATAATAATAATAATAATACATTGCTTCAGAAGGTTTGTCTGCACTGGACTCCTCCAAATCTTTGCAACTGGCAGTGTTTTGGTTTGTGATTTATAATCTGTGGCTTCATTCTTCTTAATGTCCAAATGTAACATTTTCTGAAGCTGAACTGAATGGACTTCAGGAATTAGGCTTAAAAAAGTAGCAAATGGCCTTACACACTAGTTTGAGGGCGCAATCCTAACCAACTTGCCAGCACTGGCAAAGCTGTGCAGTGGGGCATGTGCTGCATCCTGCAGTTGGGGGGCAGTCATGGAGGCCTCCTCAAGGTAAGGGAATGTTTGTTCCCTTACCTAAGAGCTGCATTGCCCTTACCTTGCTGCTGGAAAGTTGGTTAGGATTGCGCCCTGAGTGTCTTAGGTTGACCTCACATGCAACCAATCACCCCTGGGAATAGTAAATGGAAGAGACCCAGACAGAATTAAGTAATAATTCTTAATGTTTACGTAAACATTCAAACCATGGTGAACAAACATGAGACTTTATTATTATTATTATTTTTTGCAATATATCTTAACAATATGTGATATATATTTCCACAGAATGTTCTGGAATAGAGGTGAATGAAATATGGGGTATTTATTATGATGCCTGCGTACCTGTCTCAGACCCTTCTCTCCCTCCAAAGCAAGAACCCGTAGCAACCATCAATACAGAATAACAGAGAGGGAGCGGGGAGGTAGAAAGGAACAAAGACAGGAAAAGCATGAATTTAGAGGAACGCTTAAAACTTACAGCTTTGCTAATCTTATCAATGACAAACCTTTTTGCTGACAAGTTAACAAAGTGCCTAAAACCGCAAGCCAGACATGTCCTTCAGACACTTATAAAATTAGAAAAGGCAAACATACTCGAAACGGTCAAACGAGACAAGGCTACTTCCTTTAAGAAAGTGAGGAAGGGGCGAGTGCATGAGAGGGACAAAGTGGTAAAGCACCAGAGAACTTCCCCTTTTGGAGACGCTTTGTTTGAATTACAACCGAAATGTATAAAAATTGTGTCCCACCCGACTGGAGGTGCCTTTCGGATTTGAGCTGTGGCTACCAGGGGCCGCAGGCATGCCTTACTGAAACAATGAACAGCCTTCATCGTCTTCCACCTTTCAGTGTCTTGCTTATTCTATCTCAGCGGCACTGGACAGAACCCACCCCTGTCTACCAACTGGCTCTGCCCTTCGGGGCAGGGGTACGACAATTATGTCCAGGGAACTTGCTTCCCCTTTAGAGCTGATGCTGTCTAAGAACCAGGGTGAACATTCCTGTATCTCTGTTCTAAGTTTAGTTTACTTCCTGGAGACATCAGCTAGTCCCTCGGTGTCCATGTAATATAACCTCATTGCCGCCAATAAGCTAGCACATTAAATGGAGTGGGAGAAAGAAGAGAATTACACTTGAAGCTGTATGAGGAAGTTGCTTCTCATTTTGTCTGAGTCACTGCAGCCTTTCATTGCGCAATCCCAGGGTATCATTTCCAAAAATTATGATGGGGGACCACTCTGAATGCAATTTAAATGATGCAATTAGGAGGAGGGAAGGCATCTATCATTGCTTAGGAAGTTGCAAATCTCGTCTTTTGATCTAGCCCCTCCGCTAACTTTTCAGCTTGTTCAGCTTCTTGTGAAAAGAACGGAGACAATGGCATCTGTGCAGACACTGTAATTGTGGAGATATAATTAAACTTTATCTGGGCCTTTACACACAAAGGGACTCAGAGCCCCACTGAAATTACTTCATTTCAAACTTTAGTCAGAGTATAGACTTCCAAATTAAAAGCTGGCAGGTGGTCCAATGGATTGATCAGAACTTATAAGCATTCTTTTCATGAAGAAGCCAAGTATGAGAACTGTCAATAATGGAATCATTGCACAAGCCTTCTGCCATGTGGGATGGATTAGCTCTGCTTCTCTTCAAAAAGCAAGAGTTCCAGGTAGAAGAAAGTCCATTGTTCGCAGTGGGAAATTGAAAAGGCAAATATTGCCAGACAGATCAGTTGTCAATGGACCAGAAGCATTCACGCTGCACAAGGCTAGTAGATGCTTCATGCTGCAAAATTATTTGAAAGGTGGTTTGCAGCAGGAGATTGCCAGTTTTTTTCACAGACCAAACACGTCACATAGCTGAA
Source organism: Tiliqua scincoides (assembly GCF_035046505.1). Classification (NCBI taxonomy): domain Eukaryota; kingdom Metazoa; phylum Chordata; class Lepidosauria; order Squamata; family Scincidae; genus Tiliqua; species Tiliqua scincoides. Next base: position 199,611,826 of record NC_089822.1, read on the forward strand.
TTTATTTATTTGAAATATCCTGTAGCCCACACTTCCATTCCCACAGGGACCACCAGGATGGTTAACGATTTTCTTAAAACAATAAAACCGAAAATTACAATAAAGAAAAACAGAAGCTGTCTCTTCCCCTCCTTTTCCTTCTAGATAGGAACATACACAGATCCCTCCACAGCCATGGAAGGGAGATGGAAGGAAGTGGTGCCAACATTTTCCATTTATTCTCTGCCTGCAGCTTCCATGTCAGGTGCATTTTGCATGCATGACAAAGCAGGACTCTGTGCATCTGCCAGCACTTGTAAGCTCAACATGGTGCCTAGAAACCATGGAGGCTCTGCAGTGCTTTGTAAATGGTCAGCAGAAATGGTGTTGATGGAAATCAGGGCCAACCGAATGAAGGAGTTTGCTGCACGCTGTGGCACTGATGTGCAAAAGCATAGCATGCATTTTTGGAAAACTGTAGCTGGTCTTTGGAATGATACTGGCAAGAATATAAAGTGGCTTTTTCCCCTCTTTCTTTTTAAAGTTTTTCACTGCTGGGATACACAACTTTATATAAACTTTCAAAAACAGCACGTAAAATATTGAATGTTTTTATCAGTTTCTTTTAGCAAACAAACATGACTGGTGAGATTTTGAGAGTTTCAACATTTTATACTGTAAGACTTAATAGGATGCGAGTTCTACATCCTCCCACTAAGTTCTCCAAAGTGCAGCTGGAAAGACTTACTTTGTTCAATCAATGGAGCTAATGCATTCTACAGCCACTGAAGGGACCAGCGAGGTTGGGTCGTCCCTGTTTATAAGAGGCACTTTAAAAAGATAAACAGAACTCTCATATATATATATAAACAGAAGTCTGGCTTCTCCATCAGTCTGACTGACCTAATGGCTCCGAGACACTATCAGAATACACATTGCACTTTGGGAAAGAGAGAACTTCCTTTTCTGGTTTCAGTAGCATGATTCTTATGTTCATGTCCTTAAAAGGGACCATCAGCTCAGTTCTAATTGGATACTGTATGAACAGCATACAGATACAGCATACAGAAACAAAGCTGGTGCAGCATTTTCCAGTAGTGTCCTCAGTGTCCATAGAGACACCAACACAACCTGTTGGCACAAAATCTCTCCCTACCAGGCATTCAAAACCGCTTACAAAAAATTACCACACACGCACACACAAAAATGCAACTGTCTTATGTAACAAAAAATTCTTTTTAATTCAAAAAGAACCAATGAGACTGATTCTTTGAACAGTCAATGAGATGAATGGTATGGAACCAATAAGATGTTGGTAAGTTGCAGGGCCTAGGAGAGGGGATAAAGGAGGTAATTTGTACCCGGGCCCAGGGTAAAAAAGGGGGTCCAGGAGCCAAAGGAAGGGGCCCAGAAGTTTCCAGGAATCTTTTCCTAGCTACTCCAACATTACCCTCAGGGGATGCAGGGACACTACCATGAGTGTGCAGCTGCAGCTACTGGCAAGCCATTTATGCTGGGCCGAGGAATGTATACATGACACTCCTTAACACGGTGTCAATTCTGCAAGGAAGCTGGACTACTACAGTAGATTTTTGGCTTGTGGATCTGCTTACCAGTAAGAACATAAGAACAGCCCCAATGGATCAGGCCATAGACCCATCTAGTCCAGCTTCCTGTATCTCACAGCGGCCCACCAAATGCCCCAGGGAGCACACCAGATAACAAGAGACCTCATCCTGGTGCCCTCCCTTGCATCTGGCATTCTGACATAGCCCATTTCTAAAATCAGGAGGTTGCACATACACATCACAGCTTGTAACCCGTAATGGATTTTCCCTCCAGAAACTTGTCCAATCCCCTTTTAAAGGCATCCAGGCCAGATGCTGTCACCACATCCAGTGGCAAGGAGTTCCACAGACCAACCAACAACAACAACAACAGTATTTATACGCACACGCACCAAGAAGGAGTGCATGGGAGCTCAGGGACACAGCTGCTGCAGAAGCAAGTTTTCATATGCACAGGACACTTGCCATTCTAGCGTGAGCCTAAATATGATACTAATTTTCTCAATGATTTTCTATATTTAAAAGATTTAAAAAGTCTTAGGAGTGTGTTTGGTTTTCCATATTACAGTATCTAGCTGCCAATGCCACATGAGTCAGTAGACATGGGCTCCAAGGTTTTCCAGCTGTCTCCACCCTCTTCCTGTTTCACTCCTGCCTGCCCCATTCTGCTCACCCATCACAACCTTCCCCCCTTCTGTTTCACTCGTCCCCCTTTGCAAAGGGGCCCAAAAGAAACTTTGTACCCCCTGGTAAAATTCCTTTCAGAGGCCCTGGTAAGTTGACACCCTGTTGCACCATGGTGGGATCCTGCCTCCCCCCCCCCCCCGGGTTCTACAGATGGTCCAGGGTCAATCCGCGATACACTCCACTTACCCCGCTTTGGCAGTAACCACAGAGACCAATAGCTCTCTTGACAAAGCCTGTTTATTCAGGTCAAATGCTTAACGTTCATGAGATCCCAGTTCCTTCACACGGGCAAGGTACAAAACCCACAGGTAGGTCATACAAAAGTCCACTGACACTAGGTAAGTCCACAGCTTACAGGTAAGTCCAAAGTCCATAGGTTGGTCCAGGATCCAGGCTAGACCTAACTCATGGTGTAAGCATAGCCAGGAAAGAAGTGGGGGCTTTAGCAAGGCCTTCAGCATTGCCACCCAGGGTTTACGGGGTGCCTCTGAGGCTACTTTGGGGCCAGCTCCCCAGATGGCTGTCAAGTAGTTTTATGGTGCCCCAGCCCATGTTGCTGGTTTACTGCTCTGGTCTGCCTGGCTGGCCCCCCTGCACAGGTCCTGTGAGGCCTCCCAGAGCTCCCAGGTGGTTCTGTTGCAAGGTTGAAAGAAAGCAAGACTCAGTATTAGGAGTTAAGGTTTGCAGGCTCTTTATTCGAATTGCATACAATTGCCCCATGGGACTCTTGTCTCAAAGCATGGATCCCTCCCCAATGGAGATTTGAACATTTATACAATTTGCCGTCCTTTGTCCTCAAATCTAGACAATTCATTGGCTGAAATTTTACATCAGAGATGGGGCAAACACCTAATAGTTTACAGATAAGGTACAATTTGCATTAAATATGGGAAATAGGTGAGCAACAAGTAGGCCAAATGATTGGCTATGATTTACATACAGGTGGGGTTTCACCTTAAAACCTAGAAAAGGACAAAAGTTTCTAAATCCCAGCAGGGTGCACTATAATACCATTTATCCAGTACTCAATAACCTGAGTAATTATTCAAGCCTTGTTTTGACAAGGTTTAGAATAACATCATTAGCAGAGAGTAGTATAACCCAAAATACTTAAAGACAGATGTGGAGACCGACATGACTTCATCTTGGCAGGACTTCAGGCCCATCTCGTTAGTGCGGCCTGATACAGTTGCCTAGTCTCCTGTTATCTTTTATACCTGTTGCTTAACATAAACACTGTGGGGCCCAGTTTGCAAAGCCAAGGTTTTTTGGGGGTCTTTAAGAGTCTTAAAAGTTTTACTAAAACCAAGCAGTTTGATTTCTGTGGCTTAATTCTATATAACTATTGTGTCCATTTTACCTTGGGTACAGTTTGGCATCAAGGAATCACTTGGTCTCCATATTACACATATGTGCTTTTACTCTAAAAGCATAAAGGTTCATAACATATATTTGCCAAGGCCTGAGAGCTCATTGCCTGGCACTGGTACTTCTTGTTATCTCTGCTATATTTCAAAGGGTAAACAACCTGTACAAGGCCCCAAGCCCTAGCTTCAGTCAGACTGCAATTTTGCTCTCTTATTAAAGTCCACTAAGCAGCCTCTTTTTCCATCTTATGTGTTGCTATGCTTTATACTGGGCTATCCAGTGGCCTTTACATGTGGGTTACAGTCGGGTCAAAGGTCACTGTGCCTTAGTTCCACTCTCCCTTGGTCCTCTGAGCAGCCCCTTCCTGGAGGATCCTTCACCGGCTGTAGGCAAGGGTTGGGGTTGACCATCAAAATCAAAGGGCAACTCCCACCCCTCCAAGGCAAGGGTCCAGTAAAGACAGGGGTGTCCAAACCACAGCCCGTGGGCCACTTGCAGCCCTCGGAGACCCCCAATCCAACCCATGGTGTTGGCGAGAGAAGGGAGTCTCCCTCCTCAGAGCCCACTTTCCCAGGATGGTTGTACAGAAATAAGGCTGGGTCGAAAGGTAGAATGGCAAGGTTAACCATTTATTCTTTGAATTCAAAGAGAAGCCCTCAGTGACATTAGCTGTCACTCATAAGGGCGTACTAGTGTTTACAATCTAGACACATTAGAATACAAAAAGCCTCCTTCTTGTTTGACATTTTGCTTACATGGATAACTTCCTCTGTAAGCTGCTTTGAAGTTCGGCTGTGAGCTTGTTCTGTGGTTTGACTTATACTACCTTGGTGGTAGTATAGGTCAAATGGTCAGATGATTCAACTCCTACACCTGTTTTTGAGCAGCTCAGGAGACAGAATCTGAGAGTGCACACATACTAAGGTCGGAATCAGAGGGTGTATTAGGTCACTTTCTAGTCATCATGGAGAAGGTCACTCCTTGGTCATGGAGGAGGTCACCTCTCGGTTGTCATGGAAGCTCTGATTCAAAATGGAGTTGTTCTCGTCAACAGTGGGGAGCCCCCAGTTTCCAATGAGCCTCTGACCCTCTGGAGACTTGCTGGAGCCCACACTGGCCCAATGTGACTACTCTCAGCACAAGGGCCAATAGTTTGACCTCTCACGTGAGCGGCAGGCTAAGGGCTCCCTCTGACTCTTGCTCTTTCTTGTCTGTGAAGCAGCAGCAAAGGAAAGGCCAACCTTGCTTTGCACAATGTCTTTTATAGGCCTTGAGTTATCACAAGGCCTTCATTCATTCATATAAGTTCAGTCTCTAATATATTCATTTATGTAAATTTATTCAAATTTTAAAATATAAATTAATTTTTTTCCAGCCCCCAAGTCAGTGTCAGAGAGATGATGTGGCCCCCTTGCCAAAAGGTTTGGACACCCCTGAGTAAAGATAAGGTAATGGGTTCACCTGAGCAGTCCCTGGCCACCCTCATGGAGCCCAAGCCCCAAGAAGAGCAACCTCTCCCTCTGGCTTCTGGGCTCCTTATGAACCCAGTAGCCAACTCAGCTGGGTTGACCCCCTTCCGGCCATGTGATCATGGGGCCTACTCCTGAGGAGGTCCTCTGCCTGGGGGCTGTATTCAGGTAGTACTCACACAGCTTCCCTACTCCTGAGAAGCCCTTTACTCCTGAAGAGTTCCTTGCTCTCAAGTAGGCCTGCGTTGCCAGGGCCTGGCCCTGGTGACACACCCTCAGGGAGGGTGACACCACTAGTAACCAAAATCAGTAAAATCATGGTTTGTAGGAATGATACCCCCATGATATATATCAATCGCTGTGTAATTTCATGCAAAATGCAATGAAACAAACTGCATTGAAATATCTGTGCTCTATCAAAAGGCATAGCCAAAAAAACAGGGGGGTGGGGCGATGGTACATCACCATTCCCACCACTTAGGTCGTTGCCTCACCCACTGCATAGGAGGAGGTCCATTATGGGGGTAAAGGACTGATCTGCACCAGGTGATGCAAAGCCTGGTGACGCCACTGCCACACATGCACTAAAATGTCCTAAACACAGTGAATAACCTAAAATACTTATTAAAAGCCAAGAGTAAGATTTTAGAAAAACCCAGCAGGAAACAGTAAAACAATAAAAAGGCAGCCCATAAAATTAAACAGCATTAAAAACCCCATTATAAAAAGCCCTAAACTTGGAAGGCAAGTGTAAGAACAGTCTTTTTTCTATAGGCATAAATGGAACTATCTCTATCAGATAGGCAAATTGAAAGGATGCACTCCTTCAAATTGTCCAGTTTTGTCACATCTCTGATATTGCACATCAACTGCCCAGCAGCGTTGGAAGCAACTTTCTTGATGTTCACTAAAAAAGAACAACATCTGCTGAACTACAGATCCTACTATTCATACTGGAACAATATAGCATTGCAAGCTGACAATAGATGTCTTGCCTCAGCCAAGAAATCTATAGAGCCAAGAGGAGCATCTGGCAGAGAACTAGAAATACCTTCTCAAACGCATACTGCAGCATTAAGGCTCATTATACAAGTCCGACATCTGGAGCTGGCACAGTCTTGTAAATGACTCATGTTTTGCAATTTGCGAGAAAGGACCCCATCAGCACTGTTAGGTCAATGACTTGCCACAGACTCAGAAGGCAGGAGTAAGTTATAGCTGAGAAATGACAGGAAAAACACTCTTTTCCCAAAGTACATTGAAATGCATCTGGGGCAATGTGTGCCTGCCTCCCGTTGCAAAAGACCACAGTTGCTATAACCATGGAACTGGCATGAAAACTTCGGTGGAATTTTTAACAGTGACCTGCAATTGCTGAGGCCAAGAAAGTTCTTCAACCTCTTGTTGAACATGTCTGTGGGGCCTCCACAATCATAGATGCAGCAGAAAGGCACATGGCAAATTCCCACTGCCACAAGACAGGTCATTGTTACATATGGACTTCAGGGTGAAAGAAATCCAAGGGTGGTTTAAAGAGACCTGATTCCTCAGGCCAGTGCTTTAATGCAGAAATAGGCAAGCTTCCAAACTGCAGAAAGCAGGGATGTACCAAGCCACTACAGTGAAACTCGAGTCTAGCCCTGGCCCACCCCCTTCTTCTCGACTTGTGCATGAGTCTTAATGGGTAGCCTTGGGACTTGGTGTGAGACTTTTCGGAACTGCATTTGACTCAAGTCAGAGTCTTTTCAGTGAACAAAGCACTGCAGAAAGCGCACTTTGCAGAAAGCAGTGCAGAAACGAAGCAGTGCAGAAAGTGCCAATCAGTTCCTTATGAACCCCAGAGAAGAATCTGCCCAACCTGGTTCAAATCACAACTTCCAATTCTGCCTTCTTAAGGGAGGGAGGGAGGAAGTATTCCAGTGCGGCAAGATGGGAGGGAACAGGCAGCACAAGTGAGGGGGCAGAAGTGGCAGGTGGGCACATGAATCCGAGTCAAGAGTCTTTTGAGTCAAGTTGCCCGCTCATCCCTGGCAGAAAGCTTTTCATCAGGTAGAGAGAAAGGATATACATCCACTATATGGCTCCAGAAAACTATTTATTTAAAATATCAATATCCCAGTTTTCTGCCTGACAACAGATGTCTAAAATAGCTTACAATTTATAATACAAAACAAGTTTATACACAGGAACCCAAAAAAAAGCTTTCTAGTTTTTAAGAAGGCCGTGGTGACGGGCTAAGGTACTGGTGGGTGTAGCAATTATGTAAAGTTGACGGTGTTGCTGTAGCTGCTGTAGCTGCTGTGCTTGAAAGTTTCTGCAGTGGTTACCCCAGACATCACAGTCACCACTTGACATGTGTTACCTAGATATTTTTTTCTTGGGGAGGGGGCACTGCATTTGGCATCTAACAGATGGGCAGAGATGGCAGGAGGGAACAGGTGTCCTGCTGCCCCCCAAGCCTGCCTACTATTTCACCTGCCCTGCTGTCCCAGGCACCAGTTCCTACTCCTCCCTATTTGAGAAAGGCAGGCGCACTCTAGACCATGTCTCTATTCCATACACTTCTACTTCTGCTCCAGAGACTCTGCCTTTTTTTCAACTGGAGCACAAAGAGGAGGAGAAAGATGAACTGATGACAATGGGGCTGAAGCAAGAGTAAAAGAGAAAAAAAATGGAATACACCCCCATGCAGTTAGGCAATGTGGAGTGGCAGTGACTTACTGCCTTGGGTGAGGCTGATGGCTTGGGCTGGCCCAGCACGTTGCATTGAAATTCTAACGAATGTGCAGAGATCAGTGTTGGAATCTGCCACAGCAATGCTGCATTCCCACAGTGCATGCAAATGCATGCATGCACACACACAAATATAGTCTCTAAGGGGATTCAAATTCTTTTCTGATAATGCTTACAAATTTATAGCAGAGATTTTGCCACGTTTCAAGTGGTTTAGATTTCTGTGCTTCCAATCTAGCCCACTAAATAATTACATCACTTAGGGCACAATCCTCACCAACTTTCCAGCACTGAGAAAAGGGCATTGCAGCTCTCAGGTAAGGGAATAAACATTCCCTTACCTTGAAGAGGCCTCTGTGATTGACACCCAACTGTAGGATGGAGCACATGCCCCCCTGGCACAGCTGTGTCAGTGCTGGAAAATTAGTTAGCATTTGGGCCTTAGTCCTTTCTGAGTGCACAGAATGCTGCACATGTATTGCCTTATTGCTATTCTTGCAGCAACAATGTAAGTAAATATAATTATGCCCATCTAGCAGCTGTAGTTGAAAGAGAGGTGCCAAAAGCCACCTGGTAGAGTGTATTGGAACCGCAGAAGATCTGGCAAGGAGGTAGAATGTGGTGTCTGCAGTGGCCCCTTTAAGTGTTAAGGCCTGGGCTTTTAGCAAATGGTGTGTGGCACAGCTGCAGCCACTAGAGGCAATGAGGTACCTAAGGATAAAAGGAGCCCCTGAGGCAGGAAGTAGGTGTGGATTGTAGAAGGAATGGGGGTTGGAGGGGAGGCTGACTTGGTTTAGGACTGGGATAATCTGACTGACTTTGTGGCTAACAGACCTGCTGGACTGTTGGCTTATGGCTCTGCCTTGTGGACTGGCCTTCTGGCTAGTTGATTATCTGGCTCATTGACTAATGGACTACTTGAACAGGCTGTGGAGAACTGAGGTGTGCTGTTATACCTGGAAGGACTGCTGCCTTAGGAACTAGGAGGAGGGGTCCCTGCAGTTTAAACAGGCAAGCTACCCTGGTGGTGGAGTCTAGCAGTGCTGCTGTAGAGAACTGAGGCCATTGTTGGGGAATGAAAGGGGAGCTAATTAGCTTAGAGTGGGCATAAGTTCCCTAAGTGAGGCTTGGACTGGGAATCTTACAGAACATGAGGTCATGGTAGAGGTGAGATTTGAACACACCAAGTCCTGGTATACAAGTCCTGGCTCTTAGCCAGGTGATGCATCTCAGTAACAACAATCATAAGAACATAAGAACAGCCCCACTGGATCAGGCCATAGGCCCATCTAGTCCAGCTTCCTGTATCTCGCAGTGGCCCAACAAATGTCCCAGGGAGCACACCAGATAACAAGAGACCTGCATCCTGGCGCCCTCCCTTGCATCTGGCCTTCTGACATAGCCCATTTCTAAAATCAAGAGGTTGCACATACACATCATGGCTTGTAACCCGTAATGGATTTTTCCTCCAGAAACTTGTCCAGTCCCCTTTTAAAGGCATCCAGGCCAGACACCACCACTTGTCTGGCAGGTGGTGCCACCAGTGGCAAGGAGTTTACACACGCTGAGTAAAGAAATATTTTCTTTTGTCTGTCCTAACCCGCCCAACACTCAATTTTAGTGGATGTCCCCTGGTTCTGGTGTTATGTGAGAGTGTAAAGAGCATCTCCGTATCCACTCTGTCCATTCCCTGCATAATTTTGTATGTCTCAATCATGTCCCCCCTCAGGCGTCTCTTTTCTAGGCTGAAGAGGCCCAAATGCCGTAGCCTTTCCTCATAAGGAAGGTGCTCCAGCCCAGTAATCAGCTTAGTCGCTCTCTTTTGCACCTTTTCCATTTCCACTATGTCTTTTTTGAGATGCGGCGACCAGAACTGGACACAATACTCCAGGTGTAGCCTTACCATAGATTTGTACAACGGCATTATAATACTAGCCGTTTTGTTCTCAATACCCTTCCTAATGATCCCAAGCATAGAATTGGCCTTCTTCACTGCCGCCGCACATTGGGTCGACACTTTCATCGACCTGTCCACCACCACCCCAAGATCTCTCTCCTGATCTGTCACAGACAGTTCAGAGCCCATTAGCCTATATGTGAAGTTTTGATTTTTTGCCCCAGTGTGCATGACCTTACACTTACTGACATTGAAGTGCATTTGCCATTTTGTTGCCCATTCTGCCAGTCTGGAGAGATCCTTCTGGAGCTCCTCACAATCACTTCAGGTCTTCACCACTCGGAAAAGTTTGGTGTCGTCTGCAAACTTAGCCACTTCACTGCTCAACCCTGTCTCCAGGTCATTTATGAAGAGGTTTATCATTTATCATTTCTTGATAAGTACATTCATTGACCTATATAGGAATGAGCTGGTGTGGAATTTGACTCCAGGGACAACACAACAGGGGGCACTACCCTAGGTCTTACTGCTGCCACCTCTGCCATGAGGTGCTAAAGCAAGCCCCTCACCAGGCTGCATCATGTACTTTTTTAAACCTGGAATGCCTTTGTTCACTCAGCCCCTTTAAATAAAGCCAGAAATCCCACACTCCCTGGTTTGCAAAAACTGCACAATGAAGCATAAGGAAGGATTTGATCCACTTTCTGCTCACTTTTAGCAAGCAGGATACAGAACAATATGGCTCCCATTCAATATGGCTCCCATTGCAGACCAGAGAGAGGGAGCAACAGAAATGGGGTGATGGGTACCTTGAATCTGCTACCCTGTTGCCCGCCCCCCCCCCCCACCTGCTGCTGACGCAAGCAACATCAGTTCACTTCATGGCTGGACTGGCTTCATTTGGTTCTTCTGTTCAATGGTGCTTTTTCCACAGATATTATATAGATCTGGTGACTTGGGAGCAATAAATCTTTAATTTAATGCAGTCTGTTATTTCCGTACAGTTTCTCTTATTTTCCCTTGACTACTTGTTGTTTATTTCATGGGAATTCCTTTTTGGAGATTTTCAGCATGGAGTTTCTCCTGTGAAGAAAGAATTAAAATAAACATTCTTCACTTTATCCCACTGAGAGGTCAGATGGGTATAAGTGCACCACTTGAAGGGTCATCCAAGGAATGTGGTACTATGGGAACTCAGTAACAATGCTGAATCAGATAAGCACAATTGGTAAAAAGCCCTGGCCTGCAGCCTCAAAGAGATTAGCATTTAGCACTGTACTCTGCCCAAGATTAGAGGGACCAGTGAGCGTTGAATGTTAAAGACATCATATATTGCAAGGAGTTGGCTGAGTGCTCTAGCTTTCTTTACTAATTGATAGATCTGTGCTTCTTAGGTTCTCTGCTTCACAGTATTAGAATACAATACTAGTTAGGATACTATAATAGCTCCAAAGGAAAACAAAACTTTAAAGGCATATCCCAATGTCAGCTACCATCTTCTTTTTGCTATATTTGTACCTTGAAAGTGCAGAATTAGGAGCTGAGGGAGGGGGAAGCTATGGGTTATAAGGATCACCCAGCATATTGAGAGGGAGAGGCTATGGATCAAACAATGACATTGCAAAATCATTGAATAATCAAGCAATGCCCTGAACCACAGGGGCAGCTTCAAGGAGTCAGCCTTGCCAGGCTGGGCCCTCTAATGGGTCTGGGTTCATGGTTGGTGCTGATTGGCCAAACTCTGACAAGACCAGATGACCAGATTACTACTTCAACACTGGTTGGTTTGTTTATGTATTTAAACATCTATATCATGTCTTTCTGACTTTAAAAAGGATACGCATGCACAAATATATATCCCTGCATGCACCCAGGCAACTAATAAAAATAAAACTCATATAAAAGATTCAGAATTCTTGTGGATTTCAAATGCTTCCAGATTGACATTCAAGTAGTAATGTAAAATGGTCATTAGTGGTATTGACACTAAGTCTGGGAGGGTTCATTTTACTAGGTCCTCTAAGTTCCTAAAGGATTTTGTACCACCCTAATCTCTGCTTTTCGTTTCTTAGGTTGCAATCCCATACATGTTTTCCTGGGAGTAAGCCCCACTGAACACAGTGAGACTTCTGAGTGTACTGTTTGCACTGGATTGTACTGTTAGAAAGAAACATTGTACGTAGCTCTCCAGCTGCTGCCTGGTACCTTATGGCCTATTCAGATCTGTGCCAGCTCTTTCGCTGGCATAGATCTAAAATGCCACAGGAAGCATGTCAGGCCTGCAATGGGGGTATAGGATTCAACAATTGCTAGTGCCTTGAGATCTGCCCAAATTGCATTTCAATCCACCCCCACTGCCAGCAAAACTGGGAAAAGGGAAGAGAGGGGAATGAGGAGTGAGCATTAGAGCACTACTTCTCCAATCAGTGTGCGGTCACTGACATTCCCTCTTGACCCTGACAGTGCCTAATTGACAAAAATGAAGCTGAAAAATACACTTATGCAAATAGGGAATAGCCCATCCAGACAGCCCTAATAAGAGAAGATACTGGTAGGCAACACTCAGGGAAACAAACATTACTGCACAACTGTGTGGCTAGGATTGGGCTGCTAGTTTGGACTTATATGCTTTTTTCCTCCCTAAATTAAATGGGGGGGGGGACACAACACTATCAGAGTGAGGCCCATCCCATGGGGGATAGGCTTTAATCACTATGTTCCAAATTCACATAAGGACTGCAGGTGGGAAAAAGGGTTAAGCCCCCCATCATAGCTGCTATTTAAACTATTGAAAGCAAGGTGTTGAAAACCCTCCATGATTGCCCCCACCCAACAGGATACAGCTGACACCCAGTTGGCATAGTTGCATCAGTGTGGGAAAGTTTAATAGGATTGGGCCTTATTAGTCTGCCAATGGCAGCTAGAGACCCTTCTGCCTACTCTGGTCTTCTATGATGTTGGGGCACCTCAATCACTGACAGAGACTTCATTGTAACCACCATCCAGTTCCTAAGTGCATTACAATATTAATGCTGCACCTCAATTACATTATCAATTCTCACAGCATTAGATGTTTAAAACCCTGTTTTTTTAAAATTCAGAAATTGTATTCTGTTATCATCTTACTGTTTATAGAGCCCTTGACAGATAATGACTAAATAGCCTCATTATTGCACGTCCGCAGAGGTTACCTTTTGTCCTAGATTCAAGCACAATCAGTCATGTTTTCAGTTGTGAATTTCCAGATGGCTGTTTTAATGGTTATTTATTTTATTACACTAGATAAGTCAGTTGACATTTGTTTTCCTTCCCTGCCACTTCCACACCAATGTGTTGTGCCACACCACACTTCCCTGCCAATGAATTACAGTATCACAAATGAGTCACTGCAGTAGCTTTTCTTGCAATTCAATAATGGCAGAAATCCATCCTGAAGCTACTGTATTGCGATGAATTGTGTCATGGAATTTGGATACATGATACCCATATAGTGTTCCACACAATGGAAGCTTTAATGTGTTTGTACACTCTGGAAGCACTCATTAGAATCTGAAGTTAGTCAGTGTTCCGGCTGCACCAAAACAATGCCCTCTGATCCTTCTGCAAGGAAGGCGTTTTGGCTGGAGTCTGTTGATAGAAAGATCACACTTGATAACCAAATCCTGCTGAAAGCAGCTGTCAAATTGAGCTGCCTTTAATGCGTTTTCAAATGATGACAGTTTAGAAGAAAAGAGCTCAAGGGGATTCATTCAAAACACATTCAGCACATCTGCCAAGTGTTGGCTTAGGACCATAACTGCAATCAGCACCAAGATGCCAAGCAATCTGAGTAATACACAAACCCCCAAGGAAGGCATCATTATATTAGTTTATAGAAGACTTTGAGCTTCACTGCCTCTGAATGGCCTGTCTATGAAGTGAAGAAAGGAATGCAAAGCTAAGCCAATTTACCTCTACAGCCAACCCTGCATCTTGGCATGATTCTGCAGTTGAGGTTGAGACTCTTCTTTTTCTGTCATGAGTTGTACATTTTGCTGAACTTTTGAGTGGGGTGAATGGGCCAAGCTGCATATGCTTCATGCTCCCCCAACATTTAGATTACCAGTAAGTTTTGCTCATTCATCAGCTGTGCCCTGCTGCAGTGGAACTGAGGCCCTCAAAGGCTAAAAAACATGACCTGCTCTCTCCTTGGTGGTACCTGTCTCTCCTGAGCTCAAGAGAAGGAAGAGGCTGCTCTGGCTATTTGGCCAACAGTTCGATCAAAGGGCCCTGGACTGTTCTCCCAGGTCAAATTGCTTCATGCCCAGAGTTCCAAGGTTTGTTTGACAACAGTAGTCATTCCTGAAGTTATTATTCTTTTCCTACTGATGTTTATACCAGTTCTATGTGCTCACTCATGCAAATGATATTCCCGGTTTCAGCTGTGCCTTTCATAGACTCTGATTCTGCTTTGATTCAAGTAAAAATTATACAGACCACCTCACATATATCTATTGCAGACTGAGCTCTTGAACCCTGAGCATGACATCTATACTGGGGAACAATCCTTATTATACTTTGTTATCAAAATGTGCAGATGCTGCAGTTGCTTCACTTCCAGCACCTGCTCCAAAAATTCTGGCAGTCTTGGTGAAATCTGCCAAGCTCTTGAGAATGTTCAGCTCTTGCAGGAATCAGGCACTGCTGAAACACTTTTGCTATGAGCTTCCACACTTTGTCCCAACAACCGCCAGACCCCAAACTCTTGTCAGGTCTTTCAAATGGTCATTTTGGCATCCTGTAGATGATTGGGAAGAGGGGAGCTTTTTTTTCCTCCAGGATCCGTGTCTGAGCTACGATGTCCTGCTGCCCTCTGGATCAATCTGCTGCAGCTGTGCAGACCGCAAAAACCTGCAGGCCTTTTGAGAGTTCCAGGCACTAATCAATTCTTCCCCTGCCCCATCCTCTGGAGGGGGTAGGTGGGGGAGAGGGAACCACAAATGGTGGGGTGAGGGTCACTGCTAGATCTTAGCGGCCTCAGAAGGCATGTATAGTCTGATGTTATATAGTCTCCCAGGTTACCTCCTGGGGTGGGGAGCAGAGATGGTGGCAAGAGAACAGGATTGCTATCTATGAACAGTGGGGAGGAGGAGAGGGTGAGTAGATTGAAGCTGTTTACGTTTGCTGGCTCCATCCTGGTAGTTGTTGGAAGTGGAGAAGGTGCAAAAATCCTGCACAAGCATCTTGCACCTGAAGACAGCAATATAGTAAGCCAGCCAAATGGAACATGAGAATTTCCCCTCTTTGCCAGTAAAGCTCTCTTTGGTTTGCAGATTGTTAATGCTGCCAACTTCTCACCTTCCCCCCACTTAGGGGTTTCATTCTCAACCCGGGAACTTCTTCTCAGAGATCTCTCATTTTTCAGCTAGATAGCAAGCATATAGGACCCCCCTCACCACTCCCCAGCCAATATAAAACAAAATAAGAGCCATGATGAAAAAATAATGACTGAAGTTGGAAGAAGGGGCTACTAGTTAAAGCTGCAGGAAACATTTGCTGAATGGTACTTACTTCTGAGTCAACAATATAGAAAGTTCTTGGTCATGGTGATGAGCATTTCTAGAAAATATAGCTCTACATTTAGTGGAACCAGTTTCAATTCCACTTCCAGCTGAATGTGAAAAAGCAATGCCTATGTGTTGTTGGAATCAAATGAGGAAAGAGAAGGGGGAGAATCCATTCTGCTTCTGAGTGAGTTCCTTGTCACAAATCTTCTGTACCTCTGCAGCACAAGGCTTCATCTTCCATCTACTGAACCAGAGATACAATGTGGATTGAAGAGACAGGTGCCCTCAGAAAGTTTTGGAATCAACTTCTATTAAAAATGTCATGTGGACTGATATCCCTCTTCCCATTTCAAGGTCACTCTGCAACACCCCAAATTTAGGGATTGGCCTTCAGTTTGCATAGTGTACTGTAGCTACTACAAGTCACCATAGGAGAGTCTCAGGATGCTCTCTATCAGTGGTTCCCAAACTTTTTAGCACCAGGACCCACCTTTTTTAAAACAGCACCCTATTGGTACCTGCCTAGTTTTATCAGGAGAACTAGAAAGATTTATTTATTAGTAATAATAACCAGGAAAAGCCCTTCAAACATTTATCTCTCTAGTTTTGCAAATGCTTGCCAAATTCAGGAGCTCAGCTCCTTGCAGGGTAATTGGCACCTATCTTGCAAACTGCAGGAGCTGAGCTTTTTGCAGGTTAATTAGCAGCTACAGTATCTGATTTTTGAATAGCCTCAGGGCTTGAGGCAATTATTTATCTGATATTTCCATCACTCTTTGGCTACCCACAGTTTGGGAACCACTGTTCTAAAGTACAAGAAGTCAACGTGATTCAAGTCAAACTGTGACCTTTCAATAACTGCCTGAGCTAAATGAGAGGATTACAGTGTTAAAATGTACAAAAATAACTGATTGTGTGGCTCTTGCCATTAGCACTAGAAAAACATAACAGTTACTTTCTATGACAAAGAAAAACTCACATAGTTTTTCATCACCACGCATCACCATCACATAGTTCATGGCAGCTTTTCTGACCTTCAGAGACATGATCGCACTTCGAAGAACAGTCAGGCTGGAGCAGTAGCCCCCAGCTTTACTTTTGTCCTTAGACACTTTCTCTCCTTGTTGACAAAATGAATAATTCACATAACAACCTACCTTGGCTGCTGCTGAAATATCACAGGACCACCCACCTGCTGTGATACCTGTGTGTGTTCACTGTTCATTATTACCACTAAAGTCATCTACCACCAATTCCCCTCTGCCCCCTGCCCAAGTTACACAGGCCTAATTGGATCTGGCAATATGGCTCATAAACCTTTTCACCCCATTGATTGCCCTTCACAGCAAAGGCACTGAAAACATTGTGACTAATGATGTTTGGAGGCCTCCAGGAGCTGCTTACTGTTGTGGCGATTAGCCTTTCAGCTACAGCTCCCCTCTGAGAGGTTAATGACCAAGAAAACACACCTCTCTGCTTAAGTCATTACAAATAGATACAAATGAACCTGACATTTTCTAACACATCTCTCTGAGTCTTTCCATATATAACTGAAGTGTGTTGCTTCACCCAGCTGTGGAATCTGACACTTCCTCTAATCACAGCAATTGGAAAGAAAATACCCAGCCCTGTGAAAGTATATGTTGCACTAAAAATTCAAAGTCTGTACCAAGATGATACATATTCTGCTTTGTGAAACCCTAAAACCAGTGGTTCCCAAATTGTGTGCAACAGCACCCCAGGGTACCATGGCACACTCACAGGGGTGCTTTGAGATATCCCCAACAGCCCTTCTTCCTGGCTCACAGGGCCAAGATTGTGCGAAATCTCACAAGATCATGCGACAATTGCGCGAGGCCTCTAGTGCAGCCAGCTGCAAAGAGTTTCTGTCTCACCGAGGAGAGGAAGTGCAGATTTTGAAAAGAAGTGCTGGTGACCATGCCAACCGTTCACTCATGGATGTACTGTATATATTAGTTGCTTTTCTACCATGGTGCTTGAGATGCTTGCTGTACATGATAAAACAATACTGTAGAAATAAAGTTGTTATACTAAAAACCAAACAAACAGTAAAACTGAAGATCAGCAGCAAAATCTTAAGGCTGCAATCCTATACATACTTACCTGGGAGTAGGTCCCATTGAACTCAACTATGAGGCAGCAGTGGTCAATCAACTAAAAGCCTGACTGAAAAGTAAAAAGTATCTGGCACTTAAAGATCACAAGTGAAGTAGCTTAAGGCAGGGCCTAGGAGAGGGGGGTAATTTGTACCTGGCCCCAGGATCAGAAAGGGGGCCCAGGAGCCAAAGGAGGGGGCCCAGAAAGTTCCTGGGACCTGACATTTTCCCATCTTACCTGAACTAACCGCCAGCGCATAATGCTGGGGCACAACCCATGTGCATGCAGTGTTAACTTCTGCTGCAAGCCATACACACCAGGAAAGCATCCATGATCCTCCTTAACAAAATGTCGAATTTGGGAGGAAACTGGCCTGCCACAGTAGCTCTTTGGCTTGTGGATTCCACAACCATAGAAGAGTGTATAGAAGCTCCTCTCCTTCTCATGGACAAAGAAGGATGGATAGGTTTCATAGAGTCATAGGAAAGGGAACTGGGAGGTCATTTAGTTCAATTCTTGGCCCAATACAGGCAACTGCTACTGCATCCCTGATAGGTCATCATCCAGCCTCTGCTCAAAATCTTTCAACATAGGAGAGCTCACTACTGCCCAAGGTATACTGTTAAACTGCCAGAATGCTTGTACAGTTTGAAAATTCTCCTGTATAGTCCAAAGTTCTGGTCCTGGTTCTGGTCAGAACTATTGGTTCTGGTCCTGCTTTCAGGATCCACAGCTTCTTTTGTGACAACCATCAGATACTTGAAGAGGGCTATCATATCTCTCCTTGGTCATCTCCAGGCTAAACATACTAAGCCAGTGTTATTCAAACTGTGAGGCGCGGCTCTTTAGGGTGGCGCCAGGAACTGAAAGGGAGGCGTGGGATGTCCTCTCGCAGCAATACAGTCACACCCCTGGGCAGAATACGAGCCCATCTTCTGGTCTCTGCATCTCTGTCATCTCTCCCTCTCCGTCAGCTACAAGAATAGCTGCTGCCGCCCCACCCTCTTCTCCCTCCACTCCGAGGCTGCCACCTTCTGTGTTCGCTGCATGTTGTTTCCAAAGCTCTTCGACTCCAACCCCCATCTGGCAAGTACCAAGCATGCTCAGCTTGCAGTCCTTAATCCTCGCTGATCCTTGTCTGGTTGGTTCCTAGTTCCCAGCCTGGGATCGCTTCTCATCAAAGTGAAATCTCTCTTTTCAACCCCCTCCCTCTTCCACTCCCCCTTTCAATCTCCAAACCTTCCCGCTTTCCTCCCCCTTCCCAAATAAAATGCTTCCTATTTTACCAGTCACCAGGGGTCTTAAATTTGTTTCCATGCAGTTGGCAAAGGGGGGGGGGGGAGAGAGAGAGAGAGAGAGAGAGAGAGAGAGAGAGAGAGAGAGAGAGAGAAGCACACACTTTACTTGGCCAGGAGCAGAAAAAGGGTACTGTTTTTAAAGTGATTTATTAATCTTGTTGTTTGACTGAAGAGGAAAGGCTGTATTTTTAAAGTGATGAATCTTGCTATTTGAAGGGAATACTTATCAGCCATTGATGAAGTGATTGCCAGCCCAATCCTATCCACACTTTCCTGGGAGTAAGTCCCATTGACTCTAATGAGACTTACTTCTGAGTAGACATGCATAGGCTTGAGCTGTGCATCTCCTAGTATAGGAGACAAATCAGCTTCCTAACTAAACCCTTATCAGCTCTGTTTTCCTCACCAGCTGCTGGAAAAATTTAATTTCATTAAATTAATAAAGGGTTCAATCCTATCCAAGGAGAATGGGAGAAATGACTAGTTGGATTGGGGGTTCATAGTGTGTGCGTGTGTGTAATGTTGGTCAGACTGGTTGTTCACAAAGTTCATTTGATAAAACAATTCTATTGGTATGCTTACAAAGTTTAAAAAATGAGTCTTCCTGGACCAGACAAAATCTACCTACTCCAGCATCCTGTCTCCAACAGTGATCAGCAGCTGATCATTTATAAAGCATGTATATTGCTATGTATTAATAATATATTTTTAAGATCTGCATTTAATTAATGATATGATTAATATAATTAATATTAATATAGTTAATATTTCTGGCCACTTCCTGTTTAATGATGTCACTTCCAGCCCTCCGGAACATGATGGGGAGTCATGGCCAACAGCCACGGGGGTCAAGGGAGCTACTGGCTGGAAAAGTTTGAGTACCACTGTATTAAGCTCTTTTTACCATTCCTCATAAGGCTTGGTTTCCAGAGCCCTTATCATCTCAGTTGCCCTTCTCCAAACCTATACCAGTTTATCAATGTCCTTCTTAAAATGTCCTTACAATACTGTCCAGAACTTTTCCTAGTGTTCCAAGTGAGGTCTGACTAGTGCAAAATAGAGTGAAACAATTACTTCTTGTGACTTGGATGCTATGTGTGTGTTAATGCAGCCCAGCACTGTGTTCTTCATGGGGGGGGGGGAGGTGCATCACACTGCTGGCTCATGGTCATATGGGTGAAGGTTTACATGGGAGAAGGTGGTCCTTTATGTATCTGCCTCTTTCCTATGCCATTTAGGCCGCAGTCCTAGCCAATTTTCCAGCACTGACGTAAGGGCAATGCAACTCAGAGGTAAGGGAACAAACATAGCTTTACATTGAGGAGAATTCCATGACTGCCCCCCAACTGCAGGATGAAGCACATGCCCCACTGGCACAGCTATGCCAGTGCTGGAAAGCACGGACATAAGGGGTTAGGATTGCACCCTCAGAGTCCAAGATCTGGCTGTCACACTATCACCGTCACTCCAAGGTCTTTACAATAACTCAGGAACATAAATGCAGCTCTGCATCTAGAGGCTGTATCCATTTCGTCTTCTCTGAACAAACAGGAAATGGAAATACTGAAGGGACCAAGCCAGAAATGAGAGGAAAAGGGAAATCACTTATTCCATAGCAGCTGCAGCTGTAGAACAATTAAATACATTAATGTGCACTTAGTGATGTTTCTCGATCCAGGCATTCTTTGGGCTGTACAAACCTGGCAGGATTGTTTGCTAGGTTTAGGTCTGAAGAGCTCTTATTCTTTCAGTCAGATGAAGGGAACTGACCCATGTTTTACTGAACATTTTTGTATGTTGCTCACAGATAGCTCTTGTAGGGTGCCCTTCTACGTCATGAAGGAGAAACCTGCGATTGGACAATGATCATTTAATTTTAGTGTGAATGGTAAGCCTGGCAAAAATTAAAAGGAGCCAGTTAACCAGCATCCAAGGCCTTTAAGGAAAAGATTCTCTATTTTCTTTGATGGTTGACTAAGCAGAAACATCTGGAAACCCAGCCTAGCACAGTGTATTTTAACTCTGTTATATTATGAAACTATTTGATTCTTTATGAATATCCAGAGGAGGACCGTGGGGAGACTTCCGGGGACGATCAGGCTTCGTCCCAACCTCAGGCGTGCAGCTCCTCGGCTGCCCGGGTGGGAAGTCTCGGGACTGGAGGACGTCATCCTGGAGAGGAGGGAAACAATCCCCTAGGGGGGACCCCTTCTCCAGGGGATGGGCCCGTATCCGAGCGCACTCGGGATACTCCTCGGCGGGAGGGGGGTCGGGGGCTTCTTGTAGTGGGGGATTCGATTATTAGAAACATAGAGAGGGGGGTTTGCGACGGATGTGAGGACCCATGGTGACTTGCCTGCCTGGTGCGAAGGTTGCGGACATCACTTCTCGTCTAGACAGGCTAGTAGACAGTGCTGAGGGAGAGGTAGCGGCTGTGGTGCATGTCGGCACCAACGACGTGGGCAAGTGTAGCTGGGAGGTCCTGGAGGCCAAATTTAGGCTTTTAGACAGGAAGCTGAAAGCCAGGACCTCAAAGGTAGCGTTCTCTGAAGTGCTACCTGTTCCACGCACAGAGCCAGCTAGGCAGGCGGAGATCAGGGGTCTCAATGCGTGGATGAGACGGTGGTGTAGGGAGGAGGGGTTTAGATTCGTTAGGCACTGGGGAACGTTTTGGGACAAGCGGGGCCTGTACAAGAGGGACGGGCTCCATTTGAACCAGAATGGAACCAGACTGCTGGCGCATAACATTAAAAAGGTGGCAGAGCAGCTTTTAAACTGATCCCTGGGGGAAGGCCGACAGGAGCCGAGGGGCATCCAGTTCGGGACTCCTCATCCCTATGGGATGAGGATGGGGAGGTTAGAGAACAACAAGACAAAGGCAGGGTAGGAGAAGAAATTAGGAAAGGTAGGGTGATGGAATGTGATAGACGGTTTGGCACAATGAGAGGATGCGGGGACAAAGGAGCGAATAAGCAGCCCACCCTGGGGCATTCCGTGTATAAATGCTTTTATGCGAATGCCCGAAGTCTACGAGCAAAGGTGGGAGAACTGGAATGTCTGGTGACAAGAGAAAATATTGACATAGTGGGCATAACGGAAACCTGGTGGAATGCGGAGAATCAGTGGGATACCGCAATCCCGGGCTATAAACTCTACAGGAGGGACAGGCAGGGGCATGTTGGAGGTGGGGTGGCCCTTTATGTTAAGGAAGGGATAGAATCCAGCAAAGTAGAGATTGAAGGTGGGTCCGACTCCACCGTAGAATCTCTGTGGGTTAAATTACCAGGCTTGTGCAGCAATGTAATACTGGGGGCGTGCTATCGTCCTCCAGACCAGAAATCTGATGGGGACCTTGAAATGAGGAAACAGATCAGGGAGGTGACAAGGAAGGACAGGGTTGTAATCATGGGGGACTTCAATTATCCTCATATTGACTGGGTCAATTTGTGTTCTGGTCACGATAAGGAAACCGGATTTCTTGACGTGCTAAATGACTGTGGCTTAGATCAGCTAGTCACGGAGCCCACCAGAGGACAGGTGACTCTGGATTTAATTTTGTGCGGTACGCAGGACCTGGTTAGAGATGTAAACGTTACTGAGCCATTGGGGAACAGTGATCATGCTGCGATCCGTTTTGACGTGCATGTTGGGGGAAGAATACCAGGCAAATCTCTAACAAAAACCCTTGACTTCCGACGGGCGGACTTCCCTCAAATGAGGAGGCTGGTTAGAAAGAGGTTGAAAGGGAGGGTAAAAAGAGTCCAGTCTCTCCAGAGTGCATGGAGGCTGCTTAAAACAACAGTAATAGAGGCCCAGCAGAGGTGTATACCGCAAAGAAAGAAGGGTTCCACTAAATCCAGGAGAGTGCCCGCATGGCTAACCAGCCAAGTTAGAGAGGCTGTGAAGGGCAAGGAAGCTTCCTTCCATAAATGGAAGTCTTGCCCTAATGAAGAGAATAAAAAGGAACATAAACTGTGGCAAAAGAAATGTAAGAAGGTGATAGGGGAGGCCAAGCGAGACTATGAGGAACGCATGGCCAGCAACATCAAGGGGAATAATAAAAGCTTCTTCAAATATGTTAGAAGCAGGAAACCCGCCAGAGAAGCGGTTGGCCCTCTGGATGGTGAGGGAGGGAAAGGGGAGATAAAAGGAGACTTAGAGATGGCAGAGAAATTAAATGAGTTCTTTGCATCTGTCTTCACGGCAGAAGACCTCGGGCAGATACCGCTGCCCGAACGGCCCCTCCTAACCGAGGAGTTAAGTCAGATAGAGGTTAAAAGAGAAGATGTTTCAGACCTCATTGATAAATTAAAGATCAATAAGTCACCGGGCCCTGATGGCATACACCCAAGGGTTATTAAGGAATTGAAGAATGAAGTTGCAGATCTCTTGACTAAGGTATGCAACTTGTCCCTCAAAACGGCCACGGTACCAGAAGATTGGAGGATAGCAAATGTCACGCCTATTTTTAAAAAGGGAAAGAGGGGGGACCCGGGAAACTATAGGTCGGTCAGCCTAACATCCATACCGGGTAAGATGGTGGAATGCCTCATCAAAGATAGGATCTCAAAACACATAGACGAACAGGCCTTGCTGAGGGAGAGTCAGCATGGCTTCTGTAAGGGTAAGTCTTGCCTCACAAACCTTATAGAATTCTTTGAAAAGGTCAACAGGCATGTGGATGCGGGAGAACCCGTGGACATTATATATCTGGACTTTCAGAAGGCGTTTGACACGGTCCCTCACCAAAGGCTACTGAAAAAACTCCACAGTCAGGGAATTAGAGGACAGGTCCTCTCGTGGATTGAGAACTGGTTGGAGCCAGGAAGCAGAGAGTGGGTGTCAATGGGCAATTTTCACAATGGAGAGAGGTGAAAAGCGGTGTGCCCCAAGGATCTGTCCTGGGACCGGTGCTTTTCAACCTCTTCATAAATGACCTGGAGACAGGGTTGAGCAGTGAAGTGGCTAAGTTTGCAGACGACACCAAACTTTTCCGAGTAGTAAAGACCAGAAGTGATTGTGAGGAGCTCCAGAAGGATCTCTCCAGACTGGCAGAATGGGCAGCAAAATGGCAGATGCGCTTCAATGTCAGTAAGTGTAAAGTCATGCACATTGGGGCAAAAAATCAAAACTTCACATATAGGCTGATGGGTTCTGAGCTGTCTGTGACAGATCAGGAGAGAGATCTTGGGGTGGTGGTGGACAGGTCGATGAAAGTGTCGACCCAATGTGCGGTGGCAGTGAAGAAGGCCAATTCTATGCTTGGGATCATTAGGAAGGGTATTGAGAACAAAACGGTTAGTATTATAATGCCGTTGTACAAATCGATGGTAAGGCCACACCTGGAGTATTGTGTCCAGTTCTGGTCGCCGCATCTCAAAAAAGACATAGTGGAAATGGAAAAGGTGCAAAAGAGAGCGACTAAGATGATTACGGGGCTGGGGCACCTTCCTTATGAGGAAAGGCTACGGCGTTTGGGCCTCTTCAGCCTAGAAAAGAGACGCTTGAGGGGGGACATGATTGAGACATACAAAATTATGCAGGGGATGGACAGAGTGGATAGGGAGATGCTCTTTACACTCTCACATAATACCAGAACCAGGGGACATCCACTAAAATTGAGTGTTGGGCTGGTTAGGACAGACAAAAGAAAATATTTCTTTACTCAGCGCGTGGTCGGTCTGTGGAACTCCTTGCCACAGGATGTGGTGCTGGCGTCTAGCTTAGACGCCTTTAAAAGGGGATTGGACGAGTTTCTGGAGGAAAAATCCATTATGGGGTACAAGCTATGATGTGTATGCGCAACCTCCTGATTTTAGGAATGGGTTAAGTCAGAATGCCAGATGTAGGGGAGAGCACCAGGATGAGGTCTCTTGTTATCTGGTGTGCTCCCTGGGGCATTTGGTGGGCCACTGTGAGATACAGGAAGCTGGACTAGATGGGCCTATGGCCTGATCCAGTGGGGCTGTTCTTATGTTCTTATGTTCTTATTTGTGCAGAGACCAGTGTTATTGAATAGAGTGTATTCCAGAGGGGTTGTGAAAGTAATATAATAATAATAATATACAGTATTTGTATACCGCCTTTCTTGGTCTTTATTCAAGACTTTATTCAAGGCGGTTTACACAGGCAGGCTTATTAAATCCACGCAGGGATTTTTACAAATTGAAAGAAGGTTCTCTCTTTCAAGAACCACCACATTCAAGCTGTTACACTCCGATCTGGTTTAACATTCTGGCCTCCATCCTCCCACGCTCCGAGCAGATGGAACAGCTCAGCTGCAGCTTGCCAGCTGCTTCAAGGTCGCACAGTGCCGGTGGCCTCGAACTGGCGACCTTGTGGATGTTAATCTTCAGGCAAATGGAGGCTCTACCCTCTAGACCAGACCTCCTGCCCAGTAATGCTAACTCTATGAGAATAGATATGCCGTGTGGGGGTGCTCCTGGATCCAGTACTACTCCTGGTGAAGCCAGTATACTAGCAGTAGCCAGAAGTGCCTTTGATAATTGTATCTGATCACTGATATGATGACTGCATCTCATCGTAGACTCTCATGATCTTGCCATAAGCACCCATGCTTTTGTAACTTCTAAATTCATGCAGTCATGCAACTTCTAAGCCCCATGCAGTCTTCATGGGGTTACCTGCTTAAACAGTTCAGAAGCTTCAGCCAGGGCAAAAATCTGAATCTTGCCTCAGCTAATTGTCTGGGAACAGATGTAGCTCCAAGAGTAATGTTAACCATACCTATCTCTTGCCTGGGCCAAATAACACCCCACTTGGCCTTGCCATTGGGTAAGATAATGGAAGCCATGCAGGAACAATCCACATGGCTAATCATTGCCTTGGATAGTGTCCCCATTGCCATGATAACCAGGACACGGAATCCGGATATTGCGGGGGGTGAGAGGGGTGGGGGAAGACACTGAAGACATGCACATTAGGCAGCAAAGTTTAAAAGCCCTACTGCTGGCTAGTGATGAGGTTGACCAGCTTCAGGAGCACATGGCAGCCATCAGTGAGTCTCTCTGGGAAAAAGAACCAGCAGCAGTCCAGTCTAGTGGAGGAGGAAACGGGTGACTCGTCAGCCCATTCTCCATAGGAACTCTGAAACCGTACGGAGGAACACTTCCAGTCTCTTCTATCGTGGACTCTCCTGCATCTTCCTCATCTCATCTTCCCCCTCATACAGCACCCCAACCCTCTGTCTTGGACCAACGGTGGACCTTGGGTTGGAAGTGTAGCAGTGCAATCCAATGCTACAGGAACAGCTACAGGTGCTACAGGTATATTCAACCCATACAAATACAACCCATACCTAATGCAAGCTGCTTCTTTTGGCCTGGATTCACCATACCACAGTGAGCACCATACCTTACATGGCCATCACTTGCCTAATTTTTATGGGTAAGATGTAAATGGCTAGTCCAGCTTCCATGGGGGGAGACAGGAGACTGGGGCTGGTGGGCATTTCCCAGTGACTTGAGCCAGCAGTCCATGGCCCTGCTAGCTGCCCACCCACACTAGCAACAGAAGCCAGACCTGTACGTATACATGTGCCCTTTGGATGATGAATACTATGTCGCTTGAACATTTACTAAACGAAATAGCTCAAGCAGTCAAAACACAACAGAGATTCTCTTTTCAGTTGTTGTTGCAAAGAATGTTGGTTGGCAACCTTCAGTCTCGAAAGACTATGGTATAAGCCTACAGCACCCAGTATTCCCAGGCGGTCTCCCATCCAAGTACTAACCAGGCCTGACCCTGCTTAGCTTCCGAGATCAGACAAGATCAGGCATGTGCAGGGTAACAGTTGCTGCATGTTGCAAAGAATACTCTTCATCAAATCAAGAATACTCTTCATCATATTAAACATCCTCTGCTGAAAAAAATGTTCATTGGTTATTTGTTCAGCTTGAATATATACAGTACAGCATTCAATTTGGGGTTTATTTTTCTTTCCCCTATGAGGCTGTCTCTGTGTTCTTAATCTGCCCTGAAATTGTAAATAGCGTAAGATGTAATTTTTATTTTCCAGGAAAATGGTGGTTAGGGGAGCAGAACTCACCACATGATTTCAACTTGCGATGCCTCTAATGAGGTTCTGCTCATTGTCGGTTTCACATACTACACTACACTATCCAAGACCACAGTGAAAGTACTCTTCCTAGGAGGCCCTTTCACAAAAAGACTGTGTAATGAAAGAGAAAATGTCTTTTGCTTTGCCTGTATATGTGTGGGTTGGTGCGTAAGCATGAGAAATCAGTAGGCACTAATAGCATAAATAGCAAGCAGATCGGAGCTCCTAGAACATTAGGTGCTGTCATTTGAATGATCTGAGCTACATCTTGCATCCCATTGGCAGGGAAACATTATGAATGAGATCAAAACTGTGATATATTTCTTAACTAGTTGATCATCTCCCTTGTACATGGGTCTCCTGCGGTTCACTCTCCTAGAGCGTTAATTTAATTCATCAGTATGCAGATAACACCCTGCACTATCTCTCTGTGTCAACTAATCCCAGGGAGGCTGTGGAAATCCTGGAGTGCTGCCTGGAGGCAGTTGGAGACTGAATGAGGGTAAACAAACTAAAATTAAATAGAGGTCCTCTTGGTTTGAAAACGAATGATGCAGGTATTGGACTACTAATCTGCGCTGGCCTAGGAGTGTCGCAAACGTACCATAAAGCATGTTTGTGACTATTCTGGAGCTGGGGAGGCCAAGACAGAGGCCTGCGCCAGTCAGAGAAGGCCAGATTCAGCCTCCATGCTGACCAAAATGGTAAGTCTGCACTGGCCGAGAAAGACCAGCTTGGAGGGTGGGAGAGGGTGGCGATGGACGGGATGGAGGCAGGGAGGGGGTGTTTTAGATGGGGGCAGAGTGGGACACTGGGCAAATCAGGTCTGGGAGCAGGGTGAGACCAGTCGCAGCACTGCAGGCTGAATTCTAACCCTGCTCCCTGCCAGCCTGACATTACACTGGGCTGCTCAGATGCACCAGTGGTTTTGCTGGCACAGTTCTGAGTAGCCCCATAGAGGTGGCTGAGGCATTACTCGGGGTAAGGGGGAAAAAAATCACCTTACTTCAAGTTGTACTCCAGCTGGCACCTACCTTGCCACTCGGCCTGCCTCTTCCAGCACAAGTTAGGATTGGGCTCTCGGTGAGCCAAAATCTATGGATCTTTGCAAGCAGCTAAGAAATCCTCAAACCCCATCCCACATTAGAAGACATGTTTACTGACTGACACTGTTTGTTTCACTGCTTTACAAATAGTAGCATGTCAGTATGAATATTAATATGCCACTGTTTGGCAGCTGATTTCTGGGGCAATATGAACAGGACATAAATATACTTACTGCTCTGGGGGTTTATCACTGTTGATTTTGCCTTTGGCTCTGCTTATTCTAAGACAGCAGCAACTATGACCTTTAGTTTATATATGTATTACTATCCCAGCTGAGATCTGTCTCCACCAATATTAAAGTACTCCATCATAGCAGATTTATCATCCACAGTAGCTAGTGAGATGTTACTACTTCACTATCATGACTCCAAAAGAACCTTTGCTGTTTTCTGCATCTTTTCCTTGATTACTGCTTGGCAAGCGTGCTTTGAAGTTATAGATCAGAGACTGTGTTCTGTTCAATTTTAAGTTTTATTCCTTCTATTTGGGAAAATGAATTAGAAGGACATTGTGTCCAAGTGGACACAGTGGGACTTACTTCTGAGTAGACATGCATAAAATTGTGCTGTAAAGCACCTGATATTGTTGTAGTGACTTTGTGAGTCTTCTGTGATGATTTGTAAAGTATCAGTTAATAAATTCAGTTTATTGCAGGTTCTGCTGATATGCTTTGCTATGATTTATTAGAATAATGCTCACACAATGGTGAGGCTTACAATCATTTTGCTTGGTGCATCAACCTGTTTGTCCCTACCCACTTGTGGTGAGTTATTTGACTGTGGGCCCAATCCTATTCAAATTTTCCAGTGCCAATGCAGCCATACCAATGGGGCATGCACTGCATCCTGTGGTGGAGAGGCAGTCACAGAGGCCTCCTCAAAGTATAGAAACATTTGTTCCCTTACCTCATGGCTGCACTGTGATTGCACCAGAGCTGGGAAGTTGGATGGGATTGGGTCCTGAGTGTGCAATCCTAACCCACTTTTCAGCACTACCGTAAGAGCAATGCAGCTCCTAGGTAAGGAAACAAACATTCTTTTGGTTTGGCACTGCGTGAGTGCCCCCCAACTACAGGATGCAGCACATGTCCCATTAGCACAGCTATGCCAGTGCTGGAGAGTGGGTTAGGATTTGGGCCTGAATTGTTTGCCACAGGCAGTCCTTCTTGTTCACCATCACAAATCAACCACCAAAGTGTTAGCTGGCAAATTGGGATCCAGTTCCACCCAAACTGTTCAAACAATTTGTTTACTAAATTTCCACAAGCAGGAAAACAAAGCAGCTGATCGCAAGCAGGGAGGTCATGTGAGCCAGCCACTTGATGCTGCAATAAGTTTTCATATTAACTAAAAGAAGTTTTGCTGGTCCAGCTGCTCGACCTCCTCATCATATTATTATTATTTCCATATGACAGCCGGGTGGGAAGGACTCATAGGATCAGTGCTGAGCCACAAGTCATGTGCCTAAGCCTCCATGGGTCAATCAATGTGTCCAGGGCTGGGCTTAGCAGCCAGAGGGAGCAGCCTGCCCAGTGAGCCCAGGGCCAAATGCATGCCAGGAGGAGCTGGGAAGTCTTCCACTGCACAGGGCATGCACTATCAGCCAGCTGAGCAGAGTGTACCTACCTGCACTGTAAATACCTGCAGGGCCCTTCCTATCCCACAGCAAGTGCTTGCAGGAAGAGGCAGAGCAGATAGGGAGAGTGGAACCAGGAAGGGGAGGGGAAAGGACAAGCCAAGACCAGGAGAATATAAGGAATGGACCAAGGATGAGAAGGGGCTTGCTGAGAGATGGAGGCTGACTGAAAGAGAGACTCCAGAGTCCTGGGAGGCTGAAAAGGACCTTGATGCTAAGGAGGAGTAGGGTGCTATCCCTCTCTGCCTTTGCTCTGAGGCCCAGAGAAGGAAGAGGGAGACAAGGCAGGGAGGTGTGGCCCAGGAAGCCTTAGGTTGAATGCTGAGCCTATACTGGCAGGGGCCGCAGTGGAGATACACACCCAAGACTCCCCCTTCTTGGAGACCTTAACACCATATTTATGCTAAGATTTGAACTGTGGTTTCCTGTTTGTAACTTACATATGTCCTGAACCACCAACTTGTTATCAAATCAGAATCAGTAGTAAATCTTTTCCGCGTAAGCAAGCTTTCAAGGGTTGTACCCTGGTCTTGAGTGTTAGGGCAACGGAGACTACTGTTAACTAAATAAAATAACTTCCTGGTTCATTTTGAGCAGAGAATTGGAGAGTTTTGATGATAATACCTGAGAATCTCTATGCTCTGTCCCAAGATGATCAAATGGGCCGGTGGCAGTACTGGAAAAAGTGTTCTGTGCCTCCCAGCCCTTTGCTCTGTTGTTCAGTCTCCAACTGCCTCTTCAGTCTGTTCTGCTTAGTTGCCCAATTCACATTGGACAGTGCTTGTTTGCCCTGTCAGCTTTCAAAGGTTATGAGGACTTGGCTTAGCTGGAGCAATTTGGTTCTAGCCCAAGACGCTGACATGAAAGCCAGCTCTGTCAAGCCTTTGTCCCCATGGAAAGGTGGAGTGCCAAATGCTTGGCACCACTGGAATGTATGGAACAAAGTAGCAGGTGTCGAGTGCAGGAAAAGTGACTGAGATTAGCTGCCTCCTTGCAAGGAAGCTAGCGATTAGCATGGAGCAGGCAGCAAAGAGGAAAGGAAGCCAAGAAATACAAAGGAGAGGCATGTGCTTTCTTTTCAGTAAAAAGGCTTATCGTTAACAAACTGCAAGTTTCCCCGATGCTCTAAAATGAGCAGTATAAAATTAGTTGCCATTTATTGTGCTGGGGGCTGACCACAAGGCTATTTTGGTGACATGACTGGCGTTTCTCATGAGAACCAGCTGGGAGATTTTATAGTCTCAGAGCCACACAAATATTGTCATGCACATGAATGTTGTTGCATTTGGTATTGGGGGACTGGGTAAGGTTCTGGGAGATGATTTGGTGAGGAAGGACTAAAAGATGGCAAGAATCCTGGTGACTTGGCAGAATAGAGTTTTTGAAATATATGTATTGTATATTTTTGTGTGTGTGTGTGTGTGTGTGTGTGTGGGCGCGCGCGCGCCCACACACACACACAAGTGAAAATATTTTCACTTTACAAAATATCAGCTTACCTGCACTCCTACTGGAAAGGCTGCCATATGGCCATATACAACAAGATCTGCTGTTCCTCTGTCATAAAGCCCAACTAGGTTTGATGGACTCAAAGCATTACCCTATAAGTGAAGGAAGTGTTAGGACAGACAAAAGAAAATATTTCTTTACTCAGCGTGTAGTTGGTCTGTGGAACTCCTTACCACAGGATGTGGTGATGGCATCTGGCCTAGATGCCTTTCAAAGGGAATTGGAGAAATTTCTGGAGGAAAACTCCATCACAGGTTACAAGCCATGATGTGTATGTGCAACCTCCTGATTTTAGAAATGGGCTATATCAGAATGCCAGACGCAAGGAAGGGCACCAGGATGCAGGTCTCTTGTTGTCTTGTGTGCTCCCTGGGGCATTTGGTGGGCTGCTGTGAGATACAGGAAGCTGAATTAGATGGGCCTATGGCCTGATCCAGCGGAGCTGTTCTTATGTTCTTAATAATACAAATGCATTGGTATGGCTTAAAAAATGAGAATGAAGCGATTGTAAGAATACACAATTCCATCTCATCCTGCTGGAAACCAGCTTGCAGAACATCTGATCAAAAGATGAGTATAAATCTTCAAAATAAACAATTATTGGGCATGTGACAAAAAGAAAATATTTGTCCATGTTAATGAGAAATGAAAGACACAATATAATTGCAATCAAAAGATTTGTGCACAGGAATGACTACTAATGCAGGTTTAATATTATAGGCCAGTTTGGTGTCATCCAGGTTTTCTGTTTTGAAATTCCATTGCTCAAGACAAGGAAAACAGAATTGAAAAAGACATTCCTCCACAATTTGGTTTGTATACAACAGCCTGTAGTCATGCTGCAAGAATTTGGAGAACAGACTTCCCGGCTGGCTGCTGGATACAGATGTTCCCCCCCCAACAGTAAATGGAACAACTACATAACCCTTTCCAGATAAGGTCGTGGCACACATTTGATGGCAGATAGTAGATGTCAAAAAATACCAGCAGCCCCAAGGGTCACAGAACTACTGGATTCTCTGCTACTAAGACTCTGGAATAAAGACACTCTTGTTTTGCTACCGTTGTTTTCGGGGGGGGGGGGATCAACTGTAAGCCTCCAGAGTGCAGTTAATACTAGGGAATGAAAGCAAGACAGTTTGGCAGTGATTATTTTTGTTCTTGGTTGGTTAAGAAACAGATCACAAGAAGAGAGATAAATGTTGAGCAAGGGTGCCCAGAGGAGCAAAGAGCATGTGAAAAAGCCACCCCTTGATCCCATTACAGGCAAGCTCTGATTCACTATCTGCAGTAAAGAGTGCTCAGAAGAGTGGAAAAGCATGTGCTTTTTTTGGTAACCGCCTTAACTGTCATTGCCTCTCCATTGCACTGGTGATTCAGATAGCCTCTGGCTTTGAGAAGTGTGAGCATCATCATATAAATAACTTCCTCTCCCTTCTGCAAGTTCCTGGCCCCTTTCCCAAAATACTTCTATCCCAGGATGCTTCCTGTGTTTTACTGTTCTTGGTCTAGTGAATTTGACGCATTGACCACACCATTACGTCTCCTCCCTCTGCTTTTCGTCAAAAAAAAAAAATCAGTCTTGAGCCAAAAAAAAAAAAAAAGTTGAGATTTACTAAGTAAGACAACTTGTGTGTTCAAGAGGACATCAGCAATTTCTTCACTCCCTTTCTCTCCTGGAATATAGATAGAATGCAGTTTGCTATCAGAATGGGATGGTGGATTGGCAGTATAACTCTCCTATAAAACTACCCACCTGCCCTTCTTCTCCCATGTGCCCACAGTGGAAGAAGGACTTGTGTGCATCCTGCCAAAAGGTAGGAAGGAAAGTACATATGATGCAGAACAACATCCTGTGGCTTTTTTGTCCTTTCCCCCTTTGAAGGATTGCATAATTCAATTTCCAGAGCTACAGCAATGATGTTTCCAAAGGCACTCAGAGACTGTCCCTGAATGTGACAAATTTGCCTTGGGAACCAGAATGTTTCAAGCACAGTAATGAGTAAATGCTTTCATGCGGACTAAACAATCAACAGCCTAAGCAGGAATGTCTCACATTTGGCTGTGGCTAAAAACTAAATTCTAAAGGCAGCCATGGACTGTCTTCAGACTAAATGTCACATCTGTGCACAATTATAAGACTCTTCTGGAGAATTCTACAGGAAAGTGTGGTTCTGCAACCTGAAGATTGCGGGAGAAATTCATTTCATCAGTGAATGTGCTGAAGAATTTTAAGGCGAAACTAGTTGAGTGGTGAATTTATTTTTCAGGAGACATGTGTAATCCCAGAAGTGCCTCTTCTTGGATGAAAAGCAACCATGAGGTCCCTACGCAGAGCATGATGAGAAGGGTTAATTTTTTATCCTGGGACCAAGTTGCCATTTGCCCTCAAAGCAGCTATTTGCAGCCAACAGCTGCTTCAACAGCAAATCAAAGCTGGTTTTCAATGAGAAACTGGAACCAGGACGATCAGGACCACCTGCACACCGTGGTCCCAAGCTGAACTGCTTCCCTGCTTCCACGGCTGTTTTTAACGAAGACGCTCTTCTATGATTTACAGCCTGATCCTAGCTATTTACAACAGGGGAACACAACAGTGGCCATTTTGGAACCACAAAGAGCAGCATTGTCTGTGGCTCGTGCCTCTACTGGCTACCCATGGGAATGCAGATAAGCTGGTGAAGGAGGGGTGAATGGTGAGAGGAATGGGGCTGGTGGGAGGACGTTTCTGGGCAGGGAGGAAGAGGGCAGAATGGGGGAGGAAGTAACGGTTCCCGGCAGGGCCAGCCTTAGGGCAGTTTGACCGATTTGGCCAAATTGGGCCTTGTGCCTGAAGGGGCCTCACAATGGGGCTGTGAGCAGAGCGCCCACAGCCACAGCTGGCACCTTGCTCTGCAGCAGATGCTCCAGCATGGAATCTTCCGTGCCAAGGTATCACGAAGACAGTGTGGTGAGCAGAGAATTGCTGCTGGCCTGCCCTCCTTCTTGCCCACTCCTGGGCATGAAATCACTTCCCTGGAAGTAGTTGGCAGTGACAGGACTGCTGGGTGCTGCACCGCTGCTGTTCATCATGGTTAGTAGGGGGGCCCGTGGGGTGAGGGGTCATGCAAAAATGTTTTGCATGATCCCTGCAGCTTCTAAAACTGGCCCTAGTTCCTAGTGCCATCAGCGTGCACCCAGATCCTCTCCCCATTCCCTTTTCCTTATTCTTCTCATACTCATGCCAGAGATAAATAAAATTTATTATAGATTTTAAATATCTATGGCAGAATGGAAAGCAATCAAAATGTGCACTTAAAGTGCACTTAATATAAAATTGCATTCATGACTAGATTACCCTAGTGTGGAGCTTCCTTAGGCAAAGGGCCCAATTGGGATTAATTGGTCCAACTGGCTTAAAGCTGGCCCTGCCCCTCTACCACAGGATGCACCCCATTGGCACAGCTGCTTTGGCACTGGAAAGTTAGTTAGGGTTGGGCTGTAAACCTCACAATTTCCTTTCCAGAAATCATTTTGTCCACTGACCTCAAATCCATTTGTTCCACATTTGTGGAACCACAATTTGTTCCATTTGTCCCACATTTGTTCCATTCAAATTGAGAAACATGGAGTTTTCAGCTCCATAGATTTAGGGAGAAAATTTACAATCTTTTAAAGTGAATTGACAGTGCTTTGAGAGAGGCATCACAATGAGGTCAATGAGCACAAGTCCTAGAAGTAAGTAGGGGAAAGTGGAACACCTACCTTATAACACAGACCTTCATTGCCTGGACCTTGTTGATGCAACATCTTTTCTGACCAGGTCCTTCTACCTTGGTGGGGCATATCACCTTGGTGGGGCAGCTCTCCTGCTGCCTCAGAAGCCTTATGTTCCTTGCCTTGCTCTGCTGAACGGCTCCTCTGTCTCTCCTGTTGGGGCATCTGATTTTCATTATTCCGGTAGTGGAAGTAATGGGTCTCTGCTTTACCAGCCTTACAGTGCAATTCAATGTACCTAGGAGTAAGCTCAGGTGAACAAAATTGAGCTTCCATGTGAACAAACATGCATGGTACTGTGCTGCTAGATTGCAATACTACCTGGGAGTAAGTCCGTTTGAACTCAGTGGGGCTTACTTCCAAATAAACATGTATAGGATTACACTGTTAACAGCTGTAATTCCTGGATGTGGTCTAATTGCCCTGGCAAGAGACTCTGATGCATAATTCAAAAGGAGAGGGAACCATGGGCATCCCTTCATTGCTCCCAAATGCAAAAATATAGGAACTTTAAACGATTAATCATTACTCTTGTCCTGGAGTTATCTACAAGACTTTAATATAGTCAATAAATATTTCAAGGCCCTGAAATAGTAATGCATACCAAAATACTTTATCAAATGCTTTTTCTGCTTCAAGCAATAAAGCTATGATTTTTTAATCTGTTCTTTCCTTAGAGGCGGCTACTCAGTCGACTGATCATTTACAGGAAGGATCCCTGCTTCCTAACTACAGAATTAGTTTGGTCAAAGCCACATATGAGAATCTCAGGCATTTACTGTCTTCAGAGCTGACCTGCTTATGTGGTCCAGTGAAATGGCCTCTTCAGGTAGCAGACAGGCATAGGTTTGCCACTGCTTCCACCTAACTGGGCCTCCACCATCTCCTACCCTTCCATTGCCCTCCTTTTACCAGTGGCAACACTTAGTCACTGCTCCTCATCTCCTCTTCCCTCCCATGCTCCAGGGCAAATAACCAGACTAAGGAAACGGGAAAGACTAGTGTAGTAGGCTGAAGCAGAGATGCAATGAATCTCGGATGTCTTATCTACCAATGTAATAGAGGAGCTGTCCAGCAAGGAGACAGCAGGGGAGCTGACCCCACCAGGCAGCTGTAGATGGTGGTGAGCAACAAGGACCTGGTCAGAAAAGTTGTTGCATCAACAAGGTCCAAGCAGCAACAGAAGGGTTTTAGAGTTGCATTTGCAGCTCCACACATTTCTGGTGCATTCATAGGACCAATCTTAGTTCTATAGCCCAATCCTATCTAGGTTTGAGCCGGTGCACAAAGGGCTTTATGACAACAGAACAGAGTTCCCCTGCTATAAAATGGCTTGGTTGGCAACCTTCAGTCTCAAAAGCCTACAGCACCCGGTATTCCCAGGTGGTCTCCCATCCAAGTACTAACCAGGCCTGACCCTGCTTAGCTTCTGAGATCAGGTGAGATCAGGCATGTGCAGGGTAACAGTTGCTTCCAGCAGCATACATAACATGCTGCGGCCAGCCATTCTGAGTGCAATGCTGCACCTGACAGCATCACATGGGACCTGCCACCGGGCCCACAAAGGTAGGTATGGCAGTAGTGGGAGTGAGGAGTGACTGAAGTAACTGGCGGTGACATCTGGATAATGGTTTCTTTTTTCTTTTTTGAAGAAGAAAAATACAGCTCTGCATTTAGTGGAACCACTGTTTCAATTCCACTTCCAGCTGAATGTGAAAAAGCAATGCCTATGTGTTGTTGGAATCAAATGAGGAAAGAGAAAGGGGAGAATCCATTCTGCTTCTGAGTGAGTTCCTTGTCACAAATCTTCTGTACCTCTGCAGCACAAGGCTTCATCTTCCATCTACTGCACCAGAGATAGAATGTGGATTGAAGAGACAGGTGCCCTCAGAAAGTTTTGGAATCAACTTCTATTAAAAATGTCATGTGGACTGATATTCCCCTTCCCATTTCAAGGTCACTCTGCAACACCCCAAATTTAGGGATTGGCCTTCAATTTGCATAGTGTACTGTAGCTACTACAAGTCACCGTAGGAGAGTCTCAGGATGCTCTCTGTCAGTGGTTCCCAAACATTTTAGCACCAGGACCCACCTTTTTTTAAACAACACCCTATTGGTACCCACCTAGTTTTATCAGAACTAGAAATATTTATTTTCATTAGGACCATGGTGCAGGGACAATTTATTTATTTATTTATAAATAAATAAATAAATTGTCCCTGCACCATGGTCCTAATGAAAATATCCCCCAGATGCTATTATACCAGGAGAGAATATACCATTGACACTGATGGCAGCTTCCCTCTCATAACAAATTTTTCCCTGGGAACATGATGAAATGATGAAAGGTTAAAATACACCTTCCCTGCACATTGTGATCCTGATTCTGATTCCTCAGTGTCAATTCATCGTCTGAACACAGGATATTTTCCTGGAGAAACACTGTGCAAATCCAACATTGCAACATGTTCAGACATTTGAATAAACAGTCACTGCTTACCAGTGGAACACTTCTTGGTGAAGTGGTTCAATCTCCATTCTTAAATCACTCTTATGTGAAGTGTACTTAGGAGCTGAAGAGGTGAGGCTACCTAAAAACTAAAGTAGGGGGTTCTCTACTCAGAGGAGCAGAGAGGGTTTGTAATTTGACTTACACTATGGAATAGTCGAATCTTATCAAGCTGTCAGGGAAGGGAACTCCCAGGCCAACCCAGGGGAGTGATACCTAATGGTTAGTGTACCCATACTCATTCCTGCTCCCCACTTTTCTTTTATTGGACAAGCAGCAGAATGGGTAAACACCTTGGTAGATTGTATCTACTGCCACCACGCATTGGAGAGCCATCCGGGGGGAAAAAACCTCTCCCAGGAGAACAGTGCAATCCAGGGGTTCCTATTAAACATCCCACAGTAGCATCTGCAGAATGAAGAGATGTGAGAATCACTGAATTACCTGTGAGCATGGACTGGGCAGTCCAAGTGTCAAAATATAACTAGTTTATTAGAAGTCTTGAGAAAAATGCTTAAATGAAAGGGAAAATAAAGATGAATAAAGAAGATATGAGCTAGCCAGGAAAGCATAAAGAAAGAGTTTCACCAAAAGGATGCAATCG
This sequence comes from Tiliqua scincoides, assembly GCF_035046505.1. Classification (NCBI taxonomy): domain Eukaryota; kingdom Metazoa; phylum Chordata; class Lepidosauria; order Squamata; family Scincidae; genus Tiliqua; species Tiliqua scincoides. Next base: position 199,649,689 of record NC_089822.1, read on the forward strand.
CCATTAATGCCCAGCAGGTGGAGCGTGCTCATGGTTGGATGCTCAGTCTCTTACTACTATAAACCAGAGTCCTTGCTGTATACAGTGGAGGGGCAAATAAACAAAAACCCAAAGCTGTTGCAAGTCTCTATACGATCCCTAACCTTCCTACTTAGCTAAGAATCCCCAGTCCTTTTTGCATACAGTTCTGCAAGAAGATGCTTCTCTCTGAGCTCCCAACAAATGGGTCACTCAGACAACTGGTAGAAAGTGACTTCCGAGTGGGCTCTAAAGTTTTATGATGTGGCTTTAATGACATCATCACATTACCTGATTGGAGGAGTGGAAACTACCTGGTCACACCTTCCCATTTCCTGAATCAAGATAGACAGCTTTGCTACCTAACTGACAAGGTAACTCTGTTGCTAAGCAGCCTAGCTGCCCCAGACTGGGGATGGAGTCTGAATTCACATTCCCATGTGGCTGTCTGGCAATGGTGGTTTTTCAAACAAACAAGAGGACAAGTGTCACCTGTAAAGAATATCCCAGCAGCTGCATGGCACAAAAGCTGCCAGGGAACTAAAACTGCTGAAAATACGGAAAAATAGACCAAAAATAGGCAAGAATTAGGGGAAACACAAAAGGAAATGCAGGGGATTTAATCACAAAGCCATTAGGCAGAGAGCTTTCAGTGACTTCTGCTTTTTTCTGCATCTTTAGAGACAGTCCAATAGTTCCTTCTTTCTTTTCATTTGTGAAACAGAGGACCAGCTCACACGTACATCTGTAAGACTTGATTTCATATTACTTGGAGGGAGGCCATGGATGAGAACTAGAACAGGATTGTTGCCACAGAGGAATGATTGCCCATATATATTCTTAAGTTCGGGAGACCCAAGAATGCCTCTGAGGTGGGGGGGGGGGGGTAGTCCAGACAGCACCATGATAATGTGCAGCTACATAGTTCTGCAAATAGTATCCAGCAGGGGCTCTCTCAGCTCCAAGAAAAGCAACAACCTCATGGGAAAAAAAGCTTCCTGGATCACAGCACTGTCCATTATTGGAGGAGGGTGATTGCTAAGATCCACATTGGTTCCTGACCCACTGGAGGCTGAGACAAGAATGGAGATGCCAGAGATCCAAGAGAAGACTGCTCTCTGCCTTCTTTGAGAAACCTGTTTTGCATTTTGAGAATCATGGATTGCACCTTTGAATGACATTTAGTAACCCCCCATGACCAGATTTTCTGCTGTTCTTTTAAAAGTGTTTTGAAGCAGTTTTTAAAACCATTTCTTAAAATTGCTGTCAGCGTGTCATGTTTTTTGTTTTTTGATATTGGCTTTTTCTATGGCTTTGCAGTTCACAGGTGTGGTTGGTTGAAATTCTGCTGTAAGCTGCCTCAGAAATTAGGACTGAGAGGTGGGGTCAGGGATCTGCCAGGTCATGCACTGGTCAAAATGGGGGCTGTATGATCAAGTCCACTACCTAATGCCACCTCCAGGTCTGCCACGGCTACTTCTGCCACCACACAGTGTAAAAGTAAATGAAGTCCCTTATCATCTGTCATGCAGTGTTCACAAATCTGGAAGTGCAGGACTTCGGGTTTTATTTTATGGGACCACACAAATGATGGAGCTCCTTTGTTTGCATGTTCCTTGTAAATAAAACTAGACATCTTGCACTGCTGGGTTTGGGAAGACCATATGATGGAGCACCAAAACAAAGCAAATGGCCTGGAATCAGATCATTGCAGCTCACATTCACAGTAGGCTGAAGGGGACAAGCTGCTGCAGACTTTGGGTGAAAGTGACCCTGAATCCAACACTTCCTCACTCGCCTGCCATCTGCTGCTAATGGGTTGCTTTAGCTGGGCTAGCCATGGGCCAAGGGCCATTTTCACTGGGCCACCTGGCCAGGTTGATACTGAAGCCTCACCACTACAGTGGCTGTGGTAGCTTCCCATGTACCATCATAAGGCAGGTGGAGGACTTTGCTCCAGAATGCTCTGCAGCCTGGAGCCAGTGTAAAAATACTTAAAATAAGTAAATAGTAAGCATTCAGTCGCAATGGGGCCATGCTGATTTTTCTAGGGCAGGGTTTCTCAAGCTTTGAGGGAGCTCTATTCCCTTGGTAAGTTATTGCGGGGGAGGGGCTTGGGCAACGACACGATCCCCAGGATTGTGCCACTAAGGGGAGTGTGGGGGGGTGCTTGTGACTTACTTGGTATGGTGTAGGGCTGCATCAGACTGCAGGAGGTGCGGGGAGCCCTCTGCAGCACTCCCCGAGCCTTGGAACCTGCAATAGAAGCGGGCGCAAAGCACTTCCGTTTTGTAGAAGGTTTTGCTCTTCATTCATTGCTTTTACAAGCGGGGGGGGGGGGGGAGAAAACCCAGAGCTGCATGGGTCCACCTTACATTAACCTTTTTCAAAAATTCTTTGGCCAATAGTTGGTAATGGAATGACAGACGTTAATCATTTATATATGCATGTGCATGTTTCTCTGTGTTCACCTGAAAATGGATTAGCAAGAGAGATACTTTTTGATATTTTCATTTTGCAAATGTACCCTTCCTGCCCCCAGAAAAAAAAGGCTGGTATATGTGCAAGGTGATGCTTACTGACTGAGATTCTTCAAAAATATAGCATGGAAAAACAATATGGAACCTGATGCTGGGCCAAGACGGAAAGTCTCCTTGATGTCATATTCCATCTCTGTCAAATTGTATGTCTCCTGTTCAGGAATGCTGGCCTTTTGGCACTGGAAATCTTAGGCAGCAATTAGCCCAGCAGCAACCCTGTTTTCTATCCATCGGGGAGATTGTTTATGTAACAAAGCCAGTTGGTAGACTACACAAGCCTGCTTTTCATGTTGGTGATGACAATACAGGGATGTGATGATCAAGTATCAGCGGGGGGGCCACATACTGAAACTATACTGTCTGCAAGATCACCACCAGAATTATTATTATTATTATTATTATTATTATTATTATTATTATTATTATTATTATTATTATTATTATTATTATGGCTGCTGACGCAGAACAGTAGTAATGAAAATACTACTGCCTGCTTTTCAATTAAAGACTTTGTTGGCACAATTATTTGTGGTTGGTTACCCATTTTACCCAAAATGATCAGGTTTCTTTAACATTGAGCTTTATCCTCAGTCAGGTAGCCAACAGAGGTTAACCTGAGGCACTGCTGAGCTTAATTCCTTTACCAAAGTGCTCCATCCTTTGCCCATTTTTCAAGAGTTAGCAGATGTCACCAAACTCAGGTGCATTATGGGCAACCCAATACTATGCCCCAGGGCCACCAGGAGGACTAGTCACATTGAAATGGCCACCGCTGTATTGTGTGGGACCAGGATAGCTGCCGCCAGAGTCTCCTCAGGTCAAGGAAACATTTGTTCCCTTGCCCCAGGTAACGCCACTGTGGCCCCAATGGGTCTCCTCAGAGCTTTGCCAGCTATTTGCTAGTGTAGAACTGAGAAGACCCATGCAGGGCCTCCAGGCTTAGGAAGGGGCATAGGATTCAGAGGCATAGTCTGCCACCATCTCCGTCCCTCCCTGGCCTAATCTTTCCTCCAGCCTGCCCTCCAGCCCACCCTCCCCCTGTCCAGTTTTGCCTCCTCCCAGCCTTCCCTCTGCCCTCCCCCTGTCCTGAAAAGCCTCACCACCACCACACCAACTGGTGCGGGCTTCAGCATTGGCCCAGTGTCCTTACTGTTGGTGCAGAAGTGCCTTGCGGTACTTTTGCGATAGTAGATGCTCGGGCAGTGCAGCAGCCACCAGTGCTGCCCGGGTATAGGATTGGGCTATCTTGGGCTAGTGGACCCATCCAATCAGGAAGTCCTAATTTATAGATTTATGAGTTGTTTTTGCTCAAACAGGAATACAGATGTTTATTCCTGATAGCACAGGCTCCATTGTGCATCTATGTCATGATTTCAAAGAAAAGAGCTATGAAGAAGAGGAAGAGGGAGTGGTTTCCTGCTCCAGTTTAGGCTATATTTGGGCAAAGTGGGCAATCTGGATACAATGGATGCAATAAATAAAAAAACTGCCCTGCTTGCAGAATGAGGAAATTTGACTTGGCATAGAAATATTTTATTTGGGAATTTCCTTTGAAAAGAAGGATTAACAGTTCGACCGTATGTGTGTCTACTTCGAAATAAAGTTCTACTGAATTCAGTGGAGTTCACTCTCAGGTAAGTGTGTAAAAGATTACAGCCTAAGGGCGCAATCCTAACTGTGCCCTTAGGTCATAAAGCACATTTGCGCCTCCTCAGGAGTCAGCTGGGCCGGTACAGGGATGCATGCCAGCCCACAGAGGTTGCATCTAGCCTCCGCACTGACTTGGGGAGGGAGAGTTGTGTCAGCCAAGCTCAGCCAACACAGGGGTCTGGGAAGGGCGGGAGGAGGCAAAGGGGAGGCGTTCCGGGGTGGGGAGTGGGCAAGTGGAGGGTGGTCCCAGGAGCAGGCGGGGAGTGGGAGGGAGACTGGGACCCGGTTGTTAAACCGGATCCCAACCCTGTTCCCTGAGCAGCACAGAGTGACTTGAAACTGCTCCGTTCTCCTCAGACTTGTGCCACCTCCAGAGGTGGCGCAAGTCCGAGGAGACCCATTGGGGCCATGCTGACTTACCTGGGGTAAAGGAAGAGTTTCCCCTTGCCTCCGGCTGAGCCACTTCTGGCCCCAATCTTGTGCTGGATACAGCACAGGCCTCCTGGCCCACGCATTCCAGCGCAAGGCAGGATTGTGCTGCATGTGGATGGAAAACAATGGAAGCACACAGAATCTGTAGGCAACATCTCCATCGAAGCGTGACACTTTATAGGCAATATGGAGAAAATACAGCAAAGGGACACATTTCAAAATACAGGCATGAAGCAAGGAGTTCCATGGGTTATCACTATTCAAAACAATTTCAAAAGGCTTTAGGCAACACAGTACACTTATTCAGGGGCTGCAGGTTTACAGTCCTGAGCAGTTAGGGCACATGGTGCAGGCATAAAACATGAACAAAGCAAAAATTCTATCCATTCAGAATTATACATGTTAAAATTGGCCCATACAGAGTTAAACAGGCATTGAGTATGCTACATTGCACAGGTACAGGTATGTAATCTTGATAGAAAACATGGCAAAATACAATTGCATAGTGAAAATGGAAACTATTATTTTGATTCAAGCCTAAACAGATAGAATCACGCTCTTATCAGATGTGCTTTGGGGGGCACCTGCAATATGTTCTCATGTTTTCTCTCTTCTCTCAAATTATACTTACATCTCTCATATTACATATACAAGGGTCAAGTGCTGCAGCCAAAGGCATCTCAGAAGAATGGCATATAAGTGGAATGGCATATAATGACCAGTTTGCTGTTCAAACAAAAACACTTTTGAGAGTGAAAGGGGGCACTAAAAATTAATTAAAATTATATAATTTTTGAAATGCGTATTTTGAAATATTTATTGTTCACCAATAAATTGATCTTTTTAAAAGATTTTTGTATTGATTATCTGAATGTTAAAGAAAACATAATCAGTGTAATTATTCTTGGTATATAGTCACATTCTTTAATCAGGCTGCAATCCTAACCACAATTTCCTGAGAGTAAGCCCATTGAACAAAATAGAACTTACTTCTGAGTAACCTGGTTAGGATTGTGCCCTCAGTTTCATAGTCATATGTCTCTAATACCATGTCACTGGTATTTTTCTGAATATTTTGGTGTTTGTTTTTTTAATATGGTCTTATTATTTCTAACTTCTTCACAAAATTGCCTGCAGTCTTTTTCAAACTGGCTGACATTATTAGGACCTGATACGGGGCAGAGCTGGCACCTGGATTTGTAGCACAGTGTGCCTATCTTGGTAACGTGGTCTGTTTTTACTGATAAAGAGCAATTTCAGATTAAGGGACTGTTGATAAACCAGAACAGGCCTAACACCCGAAGTTCATGAGAGGACATGTCATTCTCAAGTATGGGATGCAGGTCACTGAGGGTGTGTCGGAGTGGTCTCTGTTGGGAAATGTCAGTGACTACAAGTGGTGTTCTATCACTTTCCCTTCTGGGTCTGTCTTGTAACATGTTGTTCCTGGGTAGTTCTCTGACCTTGTAAATCTGTGCTGTTGTTTTCTCACTTTGCTGGGTGTGTATTGTAGTTCTAGTGAGACTTCAGCGTGAAACAGCTAAATTAAATGAATGAGATTAAACAAAACTGCTGTTTGTCATTTTTGATGAAACAGATTAACCTCTGGATTTCCTCTGGAAATCTTAATCAGAATACTGAGCTATCTTATTTTCCCCATATTTTGCAAGTCATTTATCTTAGCATTTCAATTCAAACATAAGTTTCACAATACAGTATTGCTACATTAAACCCATTTTTAATGGCAGGAGGTCTGGTCTAGAGGGCAGGAGGTCTGGTCTAGAGGGTTGAGCCTCCATTTGCCTGAAGATAACATCCGAAGGTCACCAGTTCGAGTCCACTGGCACCATGCGACCTTGAAGCAGCTGACAAGCTGAGCCGAGTTATTCCATCTGCTCTGAGCATGGGAGGATGGAGGCCAGAATGTGTGACCAGATCAAGAAAGAAACATCTGAATGTTGTGGTTTCTTGAAAGATAGAAACTTCTTTCAAATTGTAAAAATCCCTATGGGGATTTAAAAATTGCCTGCCTATGTAAACCGCCTTGAATAAAGTCTAAGGAGAAATCTGAGGACCAAGAAAGAAAGGTGGTATAGAAATACCTGTATTATTATTATTATTATTATTATTATTATTATTATTATTATTATTATTATTATTATTATTATTATTGCCCAGCCCACAGGTGTGCACGTGAGGTCCCTGTTGCGTATATGCAACATTGGGCACAAATGGCTTTTAAAAAAAAGTTCACAGTACACCACGTAACCGCTTCTTAAAATACATTTGAATGAAAGTTTGATGGTAGAAACCAGGTCTAAGCGAACTATAATTAACCGCACAGGGAGAATCATTTCACGTTCAGAACAGGGTGCAAGGCTTTGCAGTAACCCAGCCACAAACCAAACAGCATATCGGTCTCTTTCACAGTTACATGGAAGTCAGAGTTTCCTGTCACACTCCTTTTACTGTAACAGCAGAGCACATGAACTCTGGGTGGTGGCCTGACAATTCTAGATGATCTTTATTAATTTCAGTGATTCATCCAGGAACTAAAGGACAGTGAAGCTTTTTTGTCTCCATGAAGACATCCTAGCTGAGCTGCAGTTGAAAACAAGAAGCTAGCATGGCACGTGCTAGCCTGGCTTTAGCCTGACTTCAGCAGTTTTTCCACCTTCCCTAATGGGTTTTTTTTTTCTCCCTAGAATGCCAGACTAGTAAAAACCCACATAAACCCAATGCTACGCCCTGGAACTCACTTTTAATCATTTTCTTGTATATGTTTGCCTTGGTTTTTCAGAGGGATCAAAGGAGATAATTGTGTCAGGTGTCATTTGTCGTGCAACAGTGTACTTGCTAAAATTCCCCTTTGGGAAAAAAAAAGTCAAAGCATCTTGCAGCACCTTAAAAACTAACAAATGTATCTCCCAATCCTATCTAAAACGCCCTGCCAGCAGGACATGCATTCCATTGGCAATAGTGCCAGGGCAAACTCAGGCAGAAGTGCCAGGATCCAGCAAGATATTATTGTGCTTGCCAACACTGGAATGAAAGCACAATGAGGCTGCCAGCACAATTGCTGATGCTCACATGTATGGACTGGCAGTAGGTTCACTGTCTGACGGCACCAGGTGAGGCACATGGTGCGAGGGACAGGAGAGGGAGAGGAAGGAATGGAAATATTTCTGGGGGGAGGGAGACAGAATGGGGGAAGGGCGTGGGATTTGCAGCACTCAGCTGCAGCAGCATTTTATCCCCTTCCCTCTCCCTTACTTTACTTTCCAGCAAAGTAGCTGGCACAGAACCAAGGAGACCCATAGGGGAAGTGCAGGCTTTCCCCAAGGTTAGGGAATGAAAGTTCCCTTGCCTTGAGGAGACTTCTGAGACTGCCCCCCTACCATCTGATGCAGTGGGCATCTCCTTGGCATGTGTAAATTGATGGGAGTGGATTTGGTTGCGATTTGGGCCTCAGACTGACACATTTCATTACTCCACATTTCTCTGTAATGAATAAAAGCAAAAGAGCTCCCCTTTCCTTTGTATCAGATCAGTTTCCACTCTTTTTTTCTTTTTTCCCTTTCTTTGAAACGCCAACTGCCTTGGGCAGAGGAAGAGGAGGAGGAGGTGGAGGAGAAGATAAAGAAATTGTATAATGATTTTAATATTTTTTATCATCGTATTTTGATAACTTAATCAGTATGTGCTGCCGAGGGGACCTCTTCAGAAGCTAAAAGGTAGGATAAAAAAAATCTCCAGAATAAATAAATAATAAACAAGCACGCAAAGAAGCAAAAAAAAAAAAAAAAAAGAAGGAAAAAATAAAATGGTGCAGTTACTACTTGTAACATAAGGGGATGCATCCCATAAGCTAGGATGCATCCCACTTGTGGGTTTCAGCTCAGCAGCTGAAGATCAGTGTCCTAGCAGACCTAATTGCAATCCATAAGCAAATGTTAACCGTGCATGAATTGAGATTAAATAAAATGTGCCTATGAGCCAGAGCTCTCCAGCTAAGGTGGTCACCCTACAGAAAGGATGGGATGGGCATGAGTGACTAGATCAAACTTTGCATTCTTCTGCAGAGTATGTTTTAGCTCATTTTTACTGAATCGTCAGGAGACATTCTGCGGACTCCCTTATCTGTGGCACTCCTTGTCAGAAGTGTAAATGGAGGGAGTTCCAAACTACCCTCGCAAGACACCTCTGTTTATGCAACATGTGTCAAAGGAGCAGATGTCTTTCAAAACATATGTCTACAGACCAAAACAAGAAGTGATACGGGATCCTGTGTCTAGAACTCCCTGTTTTTGCCTCTTTCGTTTTCTAAAAGCAGCTGGGGAGAGCTGATTTGGCTGGAACTGGCTGATTTGGCACAAAGAGAGGGAGATCCTTCAACTTAAACCACCACCACCAGAAGCTTCTGTTACCCACCTTGATGGAAATCTACAGGCACAATAGTTTTATATGGGTTCTGGCAATGAATGGACTTGCCTTTGGGGAAGCAAGCCAAAGCAGACAGCTTCATGTTATTTCCAGCTGCACATGTTAAACCAAAGTTTGCAGAATACTGTGATGCTGGTGAGGTTGCTACAGTAGAACTCAAGACATGATTTGCTGCCTGTATGCCTGGTCCCTTGGGGCACTGCTCTCTTTATGCATGTTGAGCATGCTGGGCTGTAATGCACCCTTGATAATTCTGATCCTGCCCACTCACATTACAATCAGTCAACACACTGGCTGCTTTGATATGTGCAGGGAAGTGGGAGGGGAGGAGGGAAAGAGAAGGGGAGGGAGCTACCACTCTCCTTGTAACAGCCCTGAGAATTCTCTTCGGTGCCTTTAGACATTCAGCAGCATGCTAACAGAGGGACAAAACTTAAACAGATGCTCACAGATCAGGATGGATGTTACTGAACGTGGCTCCGCTTCATTCTCTTCTGTCAACAGGTAATGCTTTTGCTCTTCTTCATGCCTGATGAATGCTGTTTTATGTGGATGGGAAGCAAGAAGGATTGGTATCCACTTCCATGACTTCTTGTACGTGACCCTTCAAGGAGGAGTTGGGGCACAGACATGTGTGGGCATACTGAAGCAGATCCGTCAAAGAATAGTTGCTCTCTCATAAGGCACAGGTATCATTCACCTACTCAGATGGTGATCTTGTTGGCAAAGCAGAATATCTCAGATAAAAAGTTGCAGAGGGGATTTCTTCATTCAGCAATCAGTAATATGAACATAAAGAAGAAATCCAGGTTAGCTACTTTCTTTTAGTTGTTAAAATAGCATGCATGATTCCAGAAGCCAGTGCCTCTCTTACAGCCAGTGCTGCACTGTGATCCTCAGGTTGCTAGCACCTTTCAGAAATCCAAGGGATTACTATTAAACACTCACTCACAGGTGTTTCTTAATGCACATCTGTGGGTGGGTGTTGAATAGTAACCTCTCGGAGTCCTGAAAGATGCTTTGGGAGCTAGCAATCTGAGAATCTTCTTGTGGGACCCAAATGTGTAACAGTGCTTGCCGCAAGTTTTATCACCTTGGTTCCCACGAGCAAGTATAAGGTAAGGAAATGTGTTAATATCCTGTATCATAACTTGAGGGACTTTAAGGTGGTGATCCCAACCGTGTATGTTACCAAAGTAGCAGGAAATGACAGGAACCCGGAGGGTGCTTTCAAATAGGCACCTGACCTTGAAAAGCAGGGGTAGTGTGAAATGGGACAGGCCAGCACCTAAAATCCTGAATCACAGGGCCAGTGATACAGATAGTAGAACATTTTGGAGTTGGTAATTCAGAGCACACAGAAAAACCATGTACTGTACAAATGTTCCACCGCAACCATGAGACCTAAAAGCCTGTTTTGTCTCTGTTTTTTTTAAAAAATGCTCATTATTCCACCCCGGGTCTAATTTTATCTTTGGGGGAACCAAAAGTTGTGAGGAAGCATCTGCAAAACTCACCAGCAATTTGGATCAGGGCCATAACCCAGTGGTAGATCACCTTTTTTTAAATACAGAAAATCCTAGGTTTGGTCCCTCCCTAGTATGTCCATGTAAGGCTGAGAAATACCTGTTTGAAACCTTGCAGAGCTGATGCTAAGTAGTGTATTGGCTGATGGCCTGACTTGGTACAAGTCCTCTTCTATATAACCAAATGAACACAATGGGATATAATTGAGAGGCATCTTATGCTCATTCTAGCACTTCATAATTTCCTATCATCTTCTTCAGAAAGAACATTATGCTACTAACTACATCCTGAATAGGTAGCCTTTTCTCAGTACTCTTCTCGTGGGGGGGGGGGCGCTGTGAGATACAGGAAGCTGGACTAGACCTTGCAGAGCTGATGCTAAGTAGTGTATTGGCTGATGGCCTGACTTGGTACAAGGCCTCTTCTATACAACCAAATGAACACAATGGGATATAATTGAGAGGCATCTTATGCTCATTCTAGCACTTCATAATTTCCTATCATCTTCTTCAGAAAGAACATTATGCTACTAACTACATCCTGAATAGGTAGCCTTTTCTCAGTACTCTTCTCGTGGGGGGGGGGGGCTGCCATGAGATACAGGAAGCTGGACTAGATAGGCCTATGGCCTGATCCAATTGGGCTGTTCTTATGTTCTTATGATGTCACAAGATTCCTTAAAAAAGGTTGCTGCCACTCTTGTATGCACCTGAGATATGCAGTCATTCTTGCAACCCCCTATTCTTTAGACTCTGTCATTTCTTATTACCACCTTTTGCTTTGTTATCGTTATATATTTGTTCCATAAGGAGCCAAAAGGTGTGGAGCAGGAGGCGATTTACTTAGGGAATGTGGGATAATGGCAGTAATAGAAATAAGAAATGTGATGCTGGAGGTCTCAAGGACTAGGGGTGGGTGGCTGGCAGGCAATCAGCAGTGACTCCCAATAACATAACAGTAGAAAGTAGAATAACAAGGTCAAAAACTTCTCTGCCATGGCTGGCCTTGTTCTCATTTCTCAGCTTCATGGCCCAACCCTATGCGGACTTTACACCACCGGAATGCTCATTCTAGCAGTGCAAGGCCCTTAATGGCTGTTGCAAAAGGTGACAAACCATTTGGCACAGCATGGCCACCGCAACAAGCGCCAAGTGGTCAGGTCTGCATGCCAGCAAACTGGGGATGCCTGCCAGTGCCAGAAAGTTCACTGTTCGTGGGGTATAGTATATAACTGGTTCCACACCTTGAGCCACCATTTTGTACCTTGCTCTGCTCTCTGCTCACTCTTTTGCACCTCCATTTGGTGGACTTCAGGGGTCTCAAAAATATAAAGTACAGTCTGCAAGCCTGAAGTCTGTCCACCTCTGGTCTACAACACAGAGGAAAAATTATTTCAGCTGAGAATGCAGAGCAGCAGGTCTCTGTCTTTTATATATATATAAACAAAATTAACATTAAAAATAAAAAAGTCATAGCATTATGCATAACAGACAGCAAGCCAAAAGCCACCATAGATGATGAAACACAGACTAATTTTTAAATAACAAACATACCTAACCCTTATGTCTATTGTATACCCATTTATATAACAGTTGTAATAACACATTCACATTCCTCATTTCTTTCTTGCACTAAACTAAATTAAGAGAGACATTATCTCCAGTGAGGCTAAGACCCAAATCCTAACCAACTTTCCAGCACTGGCATAGAGGTGCCAACGGGATGTGTGCTGCATCCTGCAGTTGGGTGGCACTCACAGAATCATCCTCAAAGTAAGGGAAAGTTTGTTCCCTTACTTCGGAGCTGCATTGCCCTTATGTTGGTGCTAGAAAGTGGGTTAGGATTGCGCCCTAAGTCATTTTTTCATAATTGTAATAATTGTCAAAACACATGTGGTTAACTGACTCTACCACTTCTCTAACCCTCTATTTTTATATGTTTATTTTTCTATAACATTTCCTAATGCAATACTTTCCTAATACTATTTGGAATAATTTACCTATCAATATTTCCTAATACTACATTTAATACTAATACTTTATTAGTACACTTTTAGAGTGCAATCCAAGGATTGCGCTGGGTGAGCCAGTACTGTTGCAAACGTGTGCTGGCCTCCATGCCGATGCAGAGAGGTAAGTTTGTACCAGCCTCCCTAGGCCAGCATGGGGGTTTAGGGAGGGCAGAACTGGGGTGTTTCAGGGCAGGGGGAGGGCGGATGGTGGGCGTGCCCATGGACGGGCTGGACCTTGGAGGGGGGGGTAGTGTCAGGATCTGGCACTTAGGCTGGATCTTAACTTCCCTTCCAGGTAGTCCAGCCTAGCTCTTGGCTATTTGTATCTGTGCCACCTGTTTAGGTGGTGCAGATCCAAGTAGCCCCATGTGGGCCACTGCCATGTGACAGGGGGTAAGGGGAAGTGATTCCCCCTTGCCCTGGGTTGAGCCACAGTCAGCCCCAATCCTGCGCTGCATTCAGCACAGGCCAGCCAGCCCGCCTGTTCCAGTGAGGTTAGGATTGGGCTATAACAACAACAACAATTTCCCAATATTTATAAGCATTTGCTTGCTTGTAAAAAATATGGAAAACCTTCAAAATCCTACAGAAATATTACTGAGTATCCTATAGCATCTGAAGTCCAATTCCATAATCACCAATGCTTCACCTTCTTTTTCAATAGTACAATTCATTCATCGGAATGTGCCTAAACAATGTATTGTGACTTCCACCAGAAATATCCCATTTCAATCAGATATTTCCATATGTGGCCTCCCTTTATATGTAGCTACCTCTTATAATTTGCTTCCAGCTCCTGTTGATTGTTCCGAGCTGAAATCCTTCTGCTTGGCACAGCTACAGCACAGAATGACTACAGAACCGATATGTAATCTTGCTTGGAAGCTGAGGACAAACACAGTCTCTAGGAGAAGATATGAGAGAGCGTTAAATACTGAGTTGTAGATATATGGAGAAACAGAACAATGACATAACTGACCCCATCAAACATTTAGGGCACAATCTTATCCATGTCTACTCAAAAGTAAGTTCTATTGTGTTCAATAGGGCTTACTCCCAGGAAAGTGTTGATAAGATTGCAGCCTTAGGGCCCAATCCTATTCAACTTTCCAGCACCAATGTAGCTACAATGCAGCCCCCAAGGTAAGAGAACAAATGTACCCATACCTTGAGGAGACCTCTATGAAGTGCTCCCCCCACCACAGGATGCAGCACACGCCTCATTGGCAAGGCTACGCCAGGGCTGGGAAGTTGGATAGGATCGGGCCCTAAGTCTATCTCTACAGAAACATCCTGAAATGACCACAAGTCCAATCAGACCAAACCTGTTCAAAGAGAAAATTAAAATGGTTTCTCCTCAGATGGCCAGTATATATAGACTACAACACTGTTTTGTTACTTAATGCCCTAAGACTAAGGAACTCTAGCAATGCCCATTTTTAACTCTATCTTCACCTGCGTATATTATTACACCAAATGAGAATCAGTTGCTGATGAAGGAAAAAAGTCAGCTCCAGGTACCTGCAAACAAATGTTTATTTCTGCTTGCATTCACATTTTGAGGTCAATTCACACAACATTTTACTTGTACACATATACAGAGCAAGGTGTGTGATGTAGCCCTAATCTGCACCAAACGGCAAGCAGGCCATGTGCTGATACACAACCGTGTTCAAGACTATAGGTATATGAAGGGGATCTATAATGGTGTGGAGGTCCTTCCGTGCCCCACTGTTGCTGATTTCAGAAGTATAAATTGTCGTTTGCAACCACTCATATTGCTTCCTACTCTGAAACAGTAGTAGCAAAGGGGGGGGGCAGAGACATAACCTGTTTGTAACCACTTTGAATGCAGCTGGCCAGCGTAAAGGACCTGCAGGTGTGCCATCTTCATTCCCACATGGTTCTGAAATGGTTGCAAGAAGTCTTGAAAGCATTCCTCCCAATTGGTGCTAAATGTTTGAAAAGCACTGCGCTCCCAGTATGGTTCAATAGAATCGTTAAGAGAGCTAGAAGACTGATATCTCTTGTTGATAACCCTGATTTTCTTTGTAAAGAACCAAAAAAAGAATTTGTGATTAGACAGGTCAGCAGCAGGGAATGAACACACCGCTGTAAGAAGTGGCTGCTTTAAGGGGAAGATGGAGCTAATTAGGTAGAGTTAGCGCATTCGACTGCTAGGGAAAGAGGAAACTACACCAGGAAATTGCAGCTGTAACCTCTGTGCACACAGTTTCCTGTCTAACACCTGTAAATTGTTTCTTCACAGCTGTGATGTTAATACCTTCACGTGGGTGTGTTTGAGAACACTTATAGCACCTTGGCCTCTTGGAAGAAGGCTTAGGTTGTTATTCTCCAGTGAGCAAACCTGGGCACAAAACACACATTTTTTACTTTGGTTGATGTCAATGTATTTTGATATTGGGAGAAAGAAATTCATTTCACTTCAAAACGGCATCTTTCTCTTAAGGAAACATTCACATGGTTAGGATCATGGCCAAATCAACATGGGACTATATGAGGCCAAATCCATACCATTTAAAGTTACCATGTCACAAGATGGCAACACAGTAGTAGACTGGACCAAGCTGGTTACGCAAGGATATGTCTGCAGCCCAAATGTTATTCATTTGATACGTACAGTAGTTAGAGCTAATATAATACAAACAATCATTCTAGCCTTTATGGATATATCCTGGGTAACTTGAGCTTGTTGCTCATGCAGGTTTTGGAAGCAAAGCTTCCAAGAGTGATTTGGCAGTGGCTTAGGAAATATTGGATAAGTTGTTATGTAGCTGCATGGTGAAGTCATCAAGCAACTACTTCGCCAAGAGTCCAAGACATCCTAGATATACTCAACTCATATCTCTGCCTCACCAAAGTGATTGTGTTGGGTTAACTGGTCTTTGCTATCAACTCCAAAGCCAAAAAGGAGTAAGCCTCAAATTGAACCATGCCCCCTCCCCACCTCTGCAGCTACAAGTGCCTCTGAGTATCACCCGAACACATTTCATATAGTGGGTCTAATACCATTCATGACACCTGCTGAGGGCCAGATATGTTGTCATTAAGCAGGAAGTGATATCACTAAGCAAATGATGGCCAGAAATAAGCAGTTTGTTCTTACATAGAGACTTATTAGCTGCAAATAACAGAAGATAAAATATGCAAATCTTGATTATATTTTCAGAAGCTCAGCTCAGCTCAGAAGCTGAGAGGTGCTCTTCAAAGTGACACCTCAGCAGAAGTGGTGTTGCTGAAGGGACTGCTGTGTGATATTTAGGCTTTCCCAGCACCTCAGCAATGTCTCCCTTTCTCACCCCTCTCTTGGTCTTACCCCTGTAGTATTCCTTGCCTTCTGGTAGTATTCCTACCCAGTGGCGTTACTAGGGTTCGCGTCACCCAGTGCAGGACGACAGCACATCACCTCCATGCAGTGGGCGGGGCAACACTCCAGGTGGTGGGCGTGGTGATCTACCATCACCCCACCCCCACTGGTTTTTTGGTTGTACTTTTTGATAGAATAAAGATATTTCAACACAGTTGTTTCATCGCATTCTGTATGAAATT
The DNA here is from genome assembly GCF_035046505.1 of Tiliqua scincoides. Taxonomy (NCBI): domain Eukaryota; kingdom Metazoa; phylum Chordata; class Lepidosauria; order Squamata; family Scincidae; genus Tiliqua; species Tiliqua scincoides. The sequence continues at coordinate 199,665,880 of NC_089822.1, forward strand.
ACACATTGATTGATATATAACATGATGGTATTATTTTTGCAAACTGTGATTTTAGTGATTTTGGTCACTAGTGGTGTCACCTTCCCCCAGGGTGTCAACTTACTAACACCTTAGTGGAGCAGTTCTCAAACTTTTAGCACTGGGACCCATTTTGTAGAATGATAATCTGTCCAGGACCCATCATAAAGCAAATTAAAATAAATAATTATAAATAAATTAAAGTAAAATAAATAAATAAGGGAAAGCCAGCCCTGTTCCATGAAGTGAATTTTCTCTGTAGCCTGCCTGCAATAACACCCCCCCCCAAAATAATCAGATTTTCACCCCTACCCAGTACCCAGTTCAATTTAAGTTCTTGTATTTCATGCATATCACTATCAGGACCCACCTGGCTTTACAAGTCTGAGAGCCCAATCCTATGCCTGTCTACTCAGAAATAAGTCCCATTATAATCAGTGGGGCTTACTCCCAGGAAAGCGTGGATAGGATTGCAACCTGAAACAGAAAAAAATTTCACCTTACCCTGTCTAGCCTCTGTTTCATTCTTTTTAGGGGGGAGGGGGCTGGCTTCTGGAGCATTTGTTGAGCTCCAGTTGCATCAAATCAGGGCCATTCTGTGGCCTCACATTTCCCTTTGCCTGACCAGGAGCCAAGGCACGTTTGCTTACTCGCAAGTAAATGTGACCACGTGGCTTAGTTTCGCTTTCCATAGGCCTCAAAACATTCACCAGCTTGGAGGGAGGGACCTCCTTCTTGGGTGTTTTTGGGGGGCTACATTCATTGGGTCAGGACCATTCTAGTGTTGTTGGATTCCTCACAGCCTGCCCTTTCAGATGGACTAAGGCAAGTTTGCCTACACACGTGAAAACATGTGATACGGCTCAGTTTCACTTTCCATTGGACTCCATGCATTTTTTGTTTTCTGGTTTTTTTGCCAATAACTTTTGATAAAAAGGAGATATTTCACTCTCTTTTTTTGCATTGCATTCAGCTGGAAATTCCACATCTAACGGTATATAACATGATGGTATTACTCCTAGCCACCATGATTTTAGCATGTCACCTTCCCAGTGCATGTCACCCCCCCTTACACGTCACCTGGTGTGGTCCGCACCCCCCGCACCCTCCTAGTGACACCACTGTTCCTACCCCTTACCCCTGTAGCATTCCTTGCCCTTTAAGACCTCCTTCCATCTTTCCCTCTGCCTTGAATAGCAGGCCTACTCAAAGGGCAGTGCTGCAGCAGCACAATTATCACAGACCAGATGGATAAAAGTCTTCCAGGAGGCCACATCCAACCCACAGGCATTATGTTTGACATGCCTGATCTAGGCTGTGTAGCATCTGGTGGCTGTGCAAAACAGTAATGAAGATTATTAAATACAATTTGTCTTTCCCCTGTAATCTTACCAGTGAAGAGAAGACAAAGCAGATAAGAAATGCTGCCAACCGTGTATGAATGCCAGATTCTTTCAGATATGGATGCTGACATAAGAGCATAAGAACATAAGAACAGCCCCACTGGATCAGGCCATAGGCCCATCTAGTCCAGCTTCCTGTATCTCACAGCGGCCCACCAAATGCCCCAGGGAGCACACCAGATAACAAGAGACTTGCATCCTGGTGCCCTCCCTTGCATCTGGCATTCTGACATAACCCATTTCTAAAATCAGGAGGTTGCACAAACACATCATGGCTTGTACCCCGTAATGGATTTTTCCTCCAGAAACTTGTCCAATCCCCTTTTAAAGGCATCCAGGCCAGATGCCGTCACCACATCCTGCGGCAAGGAGTTCCACAGACCGACCACACGCTGAGTAAAGAAATATTTTCTTTTGTCTATCCTAACCCTCCCAACACTCAATTTTAGTGGATGTTCCCTGGTTCTGGTGTTATGTGAGAGTGTAAAGAGCATCTCTCTATCCACTCTGTCCATCCCCTGCATAATTTGAGCAACACTAACATTTCCGTTCTTCCACAGAACTGCATAAGTCACAAGCTGCCTTATGCTAAGTCACACCAGTGTTCTTTCTAGCACTGTATTTTCTGTACAGATTGCAAACAGCTGTCCAGAGTTCCAGACAAAGGTCTGGCATAGCATTCTGAGTAAAATCCTTTCCAAAAAGACTACAAAGGATTGAATCTGGAACTTTGTTCATGAGGGTGTTCTGCTGTTCTGCCATCACCCCTCCTTGAACAAGGCCTTCTTCCCCCAAATCAGTAAGACTGGGCTGTTCATATGTTATGCTGCATCTGAGTATAGAGTGTGTCTATACCTGGATATATGTACATTTCCATGTGAGTGATTGTGCCTGGGATCATTTTTAAACATCAAAAATCTTTCCAGAAATTGTACCTGCATTGAATTGAAAATGTGAATGACTCTATCCAGGTACAATCTAACAAAAATTATACCTAAGTACACAAATGTACTCAGACACAGTTTAACATGTGAACAGCTCCCAATCTACACAGAGTGAGTTATAAACTAAGCGAGTTATAAACTGAGTTGAGAGACATGTGGATTCTTCTACTTCAGACAGTGGGTGGAAGTCTTATTTCAGAATTTTCCCTATTAAAAAAAAATACACTACTTCACTGCATTTGGTAAACAGGCAGATTGAAAGAAAGGTCTTGCACATTCCTCTCCCTAATTTACTGGTTTTGCTGTATAAAAGGTATTTGTTTGTTTTTGCATGAGGAAAGATTAAAAAATATGACCCATATACACATCTATAATCTGAAGAAGTACATTTTAGAATTCTACCACCTCAGCTTGCTATCCTTTCCTGTGTCATGTAGATGGGATCTACAAATGGTGTGAAAAACATACCTTTTTCTTAAAGCTTAGTGCTGCAGTTTTCAAACTCCCAGGGAGTTTGAAAGCCACAGTAAGTTATTGCAGGGGCGGGGAGAAGGCAGCGGCGCGATCCCCAGGATTGCACTGCTCAGGGGAGCTCAGGGGGCTTGGGTACACTTACCCAAGCCTCCTGCAGCCTTCTGGGGGTGCGAGGAGTCCTGCACGGCTATCCGCAGGGCTCCCTGATGCTTCACAAGTGAAAGTGGAGCGATTGCGCTCCACTTCCGGTTTAGCAGAAGCCCCTGCAGCCCCCCCTGAGCGATGCGATCCTGGGGATCATGCCGCTGCCTCCTCCCTGCCTCCTGGCTACCCCCACCCCTTAAGGGGAAACAGGCCAAGGCCCACAGGCTGGGGTGTCACAATGCCCCAGTCTGAAAAGCCCTGGCTTAATGTCTAGCTTTCAAAGGAAGAAAACATTCCATTTTAATGTCTGTGAGGAAGAAAGCAACTTCTCATCTGTCTTTCCAGCATGACTTACGACTTTGATGATGTCTCCTTTCAGAGGAAAAACAATCCTAGCCTTTTTTGACTCCTCATCATTGAAGGACAGGTGGTGCAATCTCAGAGGCCACTTGATGCAGATGCCACCTCAGGCACTGGAGCTTAAAAAGAAGCCCTTTACTGGCTCCTTGCAAAGTTTTCTCAAATCCAGAATTGTGAGACTTCCAGTTTTATTAACATGGAACATATGAATGAAGAAGCGCCTTCGTTTGTGCAGTCCCTGTTAAGACATTTCTGCCCAACGTTGCATATAAGCAACAGGGACCGTATGTGTATACATGTGGGCTGGGCAAAAATGGATTTAATAAAATCAGATATCCTAAACTTCTGGGTCTGAGAAAACTTCCCAAGGAGCACAGGAAGGAAGTGGATGATTGACTTCTCACTTGATTGGCTTTGTCGTACCCCTGCCCAGAAGGGCAGCGCCAGTTCGGTAGACAGGGTGGATTCTGTCCAGTGCCGCTGAGGCCGAATAAGCAGACACTGAAAGGTGGAAGGCTTTGAAGGTTCTTTATTGTTCAACAGACATGTCTGTGACCTTTGAGAGTTTGCACACTCAGATTCAAAGGCAATGTCAAAAGGGTGGGACCCTCCTTTTATACATTTCAGTTGTCATTCAAAACACAGTCCCCCAAAAGGGTGTTAACCTTCCCTGGTAACGGTCCACTGACCTTCTCATGCCCTCGCTCCCCCAACCTTCTTCACTGTCCTCCTCATGGCTTTTGCCCCCCCCCACCTTCCAACAGGGAAGTAGCCTGGTTTCGGTCTTTCTGTGCAAACATGTTTTGCTATTTTTGTTTTTAGCTATGATGATGCTATTGTCTGGTTTCTGGTTTTGTCAGCAGGGATTTTTACTGGCATTAGGCACCTTTGGTTAACTTGTCAGCAAAAAGGAAGGGGGTCTGTTAATTATAGAATTTGCAAGGCAGTTAGTCTGGAGCATCTCTAAGTTCATACTTGGCCTGTCTTTATTCTGCACCCCCTCCCTCTGTCCTGTGTTGATGGCTGTTACAGGTTACTTTGAGAGGAAAGAAGGGGGTCCAAGACAGGTAATTCGGTAACAGCTTCTTGCATCCATGGTATACTGGAGGAAGATGGTCACAGACTTGGGGTGAAATGCACCCTAATCTGCTGCTCTTGTTGCTATGATGCAAGCTGCATTAAGTGATTTCATGGTTGTACTGGCAGTCAACTGCTAGTCTCTGAAGATGCCCATGCATTCAAGAGTTCTCATAGCATTCGGCTCACCATGCTGAAATTTTAGGGTAGCCGTTCACCATTCTCTCAAACTTCCTCATAAGAGAAATCCCTAGAGATAAAGGAACAAGAAAAGAGTTTTCGTTCCAAAGTGATTACTCATAGCCTAGTCAGAATTTAGTTAGAATTTCCTGTAATTTGCCTCAGGATGACTCAATTCCAAAGAGTATCTGAAGTCTGAATAACTGTAAGCAACTCCTGGGCTTCTCCATTTCTTTTTCCCACTGGAGCTCCTTGCACAGCTCAGAGGGCACTTCTGAAATTTCCATGAGCATTGGGGAAGAAATGGTGATGATAGGGAGCTGATTTCAGAAATGGGTCTTAGATGTTTACCAGAGATGGAAAATCCAATATTGTGCAAGCCAATATTGTGCAAGTACAGTTTGGCTGTACTTGTCGTAAGAGGCGACTAAACAGCCACCGGGTAGATGGGACTCGTCAGCCTGGGAAGGCAGCTCATCTGAGAGAAGGAAAACTCTGATCCCAAACCTCCATTGCCTTGTGGCTACATCCAGTTATGGAAAAGGCTTCAGGAGTCAACCTCGAGGCAAAATCCGGAGCCGGAGTCCCTGAGGCAGTTCATGGCTGAACACAGTCACGTTCTGGCAACTCCTGCGACGCCGCTGGAACCAACCGTATTGGCCTCTGCCTTTCCATTGGACCATTTCAGCAACATGGAGAGGGGGGATTTGCTGCATGGGTAACAGCCTATCCTCCATACCTACTTTACCCAGGCTTCGCGCACTGGAGAGGACACTCTGTTCCAGAACCACCATTCAGAGCGTGACACCATAGTCTTCTGAGACTGAAGGATGCCAACATAGCAAGCCAAAATTTAACAGAGAATCCCTAATGCGTTTTAAGCCTTATGAATTTTGATGAATTCATATGAACTCATTATTAACTCTTGATTAATTTTCATCAAGAGACTTATCCTTATCTCTAGGCATGTGGATTTTGCTGAGAGCCCTTGCTACATTTTGGATTTTACTTCTTTTGTTGTGCTTGACCTGTTGGTACTAGATTCCTACATGACTTGGGGGCTCCAGAAACTAAGCCGCATGTGTGAAATCTTTCTACATGGACTTGTGGATTCCCAAACAGGTTCACACTGTAGGGACTAAATTTTTTAAAAAAAATGTTTATACTAACATTGCAGTGACCAGAGCTGACATACAAAATCCATTCCAAAAAATATGGTGATGTTTAGGCCCAAAACGGTTTCCTCCGTTAAGAAAGTACCTTAAGAACCTCAAAGCATCCTCTGTTCTTTGAAAGGTCTATGGTTTAACAAAGGGGTGTCCAACTTGTTTCATACAGAGGACCAAAATTAGAATTCATGGTTCCTGCTGAGGGCCGGAAGTGACATCATTAATCAGATGATGGCCAGAAATAAGTGCTTTGTTTTCACATAGAAATTCATTAGCTGCAAATGACAGAAGAGAAAATATATTTTCAAGATAGGAGAGAGAGCCCAATTATCAAGCTGGGGGAGCCCAATTATAATGGGGGGTGAATAAATTGCTTCTGGGGGCCACATTAGGACCATGGGCCTTATATTTGACACCCCTGGCTTAACATAGAAGGAGAAGGTCTCTTGGGTATGTAGAATCTAGCCTTCATAAGTAATAACTAGGACAGTGAAATATACTGACTTCACAGTTCTGGTGTAATAGACTCCAGAATAGACCACATTCTGCACTTCTCATTTTTGTTAAAACAAACAACCAATGCCAAAAATCCCCAAAAAACCAACACTTTTTTGTTTTTATTTATTATTTAATGAGAGGGCTTCATCGGTAAGGACTGTGGCTGCTGCTTCTGTCACTATACCACTTTAGAGCCCAATCCTGTGCTCTGCGGCACGGCTTTGTGCCACCGAGCACTGTCGCAAACGTGCCATAAGGCGCATTTGCGAGGCTCTCTGCCGGGCTCCCGCCTGTGCTAGCCCAATGCCAGCCAGTGCTGGGCTAGTGCAGGGCGATCGCCCAGCTTCCGCGGCTCGGCGGTCTCACGGAGTGAGGTGCACAGTAGGCAGGGGCAGGGACAGGGGCGGAGAGGAGGCGTTCAGGGGAGGGGGGAGGCCAGTGGGGAGCAAAGAGAGGATGGGGGAGGTGTGACATGGAGGCGTGATGCGGGGAGGGGGGTGGGCTGGAGGCCTGCCAGGGGGAGGGAGGGAGGTGGGTCCGCGGAGCTCCGCTCCGCAGGATCCAAGGCACTCGCGCAGGGCTCCACACCCTACATGAGCGCCTTTACCTTACCACTGACCTTTTGGTCAGCGGTAAAGTGAGTAGCCCCATTGTGGGGCTGCTTCCCTTACCCAGGAGAATGGGGCGAAAGTCCCCTTCTCCTGAGGCGCCTCCTGCGGTAGCCCTGGGCACGCAGGATCCAGCGGCAGCCGTTCTTGGTGCTGCCGAGTCTGGGCACCCTAGGCAGCTCAGGATTGGACTGTTAATCATCTGCCTAGTACAAAATGATTACAATTTATAATTCTAATTCTAATTTATAATTATAATGTAAATTTTGAATAAAAATATGTAGCTTTGCTTTCTGCACTTCAAATTCTGGAGAACACCAAAAACCGCAAAAAAAAATAAATCATTTTCTCCCACCTCTATTTATATGTAAGTAATAAACAGTTGGACAAGGATATTTCCCTCTGATACACATTTTTGCTGGGATAGTAGAGTTTGCCTTTTAAAAACAAGACTGCAGTCCTTTCCCAAAACTGTTCCAGTGGTACATTCAAAACTGTGGTACATTCAAAATACCTGGCATCAGTGTACGTCTTTATCCTTCCCCTTTGCCCTGGCTTGCTGCACTGTACAATGAGTCTGCATTTTCCTTTTTCACCCCTCTATACGTCATGGCATCTTTGTATGCTTGGGTTAAAGGGGCTGTTCTATTTACATCAGCTCCTGGTTCTTTGTTCTCATTTTCAGTAGTCAGCAAAACCCCTTTGACTTCATTGGTGTTAATCCTACCCCATGTGTTCCCAAGCTTCTGAAATTGTTTAGGAAGAATGAGATGTATTTAGGCATAGCAGAAAAGGGGGGGGGGAATTAAAACTTAGTTCTTAGAGGAACATTCAAAAAGAGAGAATGAATTTTTCCCCTCTTGCACACCCTTTCTGCCTTACTGAAACACAACATCATTGCTCAGGCATAGAAAAGAGGTTTCTCCCAGGCCGAACATGAAAAGGAAACATCTTATCATGGTCATTGTTACATCCCCCCCTTTTAAAGCTTTATATTTTGAAATATTTTAACACAAAAATCAAAACAGAGTGACTGTTATTAAGAAACAAAACTTGTGCCCAGAATTATTCCAGAAATAGAGATGAGACACTTTTATTTGAGTTAAACTTGCACTACAGTTTTACTAACTGTATAACAGGTACCAACTAGCCAGTTTCCTACTTGACTCTACCAGGGAACCAGCTCTTCCTGTACTGCAACTTGGACAGGTAGATTGGTGCTATACAGCTGCAAATTGAGCTGTTCACAGTGGGCATATGACTTTGAAGCCACCACAAAACCCACCCTGGATTGGGTGGCCCACACAAGGCAGTGCACAGCTGGCACAGCCTGCTTCATCATTATTGGATACAATGACAGCCCCCCCCCCCATATTTGAAGCTACCTTGTATCAAGTCAGACTATTGATTTATCAAGTTCAGTATTATTTCTGTTGACTGGCAGCAGGTTCTGCACTTCCTAGATCGGGATAAACCCTGCATTTTCACCTAGATCTGGCTGGTACATCAATTCTACAGGGAAGCTCCTGGGAGAGCTTGCTGCTCAAGCCCCTGCCTCTGTTTGTTGATGCCTGCTTTCTTCTCCAGGGTCCCTGCAGCTATTTTGCTCTGCCCTTGTTCCAGTCTTGGCTGTCCACCTGCCCAGAGCCTCAGCCTTGTGCTTCCTGAGGCCCTTCTCACACAGGCTATGGACAGCAACCACACTTAAGTTGTTCCTAAAAGAGTGAACAGTAGCTTTGTGCAAGAGAAGGGATTTTATTAGTGAAATGATGCAGGGAAAAAGGTCAGCCCCACCTCTAGTGTCATGGTCCTGATCTCAATCAGTTCCACTACAACTATTTGCCAACATTTAAAGAGGTGGGAGATTTGAACATGAATCTCTGTTGTCTTTCCTAGCTTGGCCCTCTGTCAAACATTAGAAACTGAAATCAATTCCACATGTACCTTGAGAATTGTGCATTCCTGTATTAAGAACTTCTTTAAATTGTCACCTTGGCTTGATAGTACACCAACAGTTGTTTCATAAACACTCAACCACCAAGAGAAACGAAACTGAAAACCACTCTGCTTCGACTGATAGATTCCTGTGTCAGAGTGGTACACTTGTACCTGACCAGAAACAAAGTGTTGAGAACCTTCTACTGATGAAATATCTTTTAATGTAAGAGTAGATTCACATCTGCAGATGCAGCAAAGTGAAAAACCAATGAAAGGCAGAATCGATTGGTACTTGTTCTCATGACTTTCATCCTGATAGGGCATAAGCAGAGTGGGGAGGAAAGCACTTGGGTGTTAAAAGATCATGTCTAGTATATATATGGTGTTCACAAAGCCCCTAAGCAGGTTTAAGTGGCTTCAATACCAAATCCACATACTCAGTCCTGGGGAAACAGGGATGGATGGGAGTACACTATAACTGAATCACTCCATGACCACACAGATAAGTTGAATCTGTCCATTGCATGAGGGTGGAGCAAAACCCAACCAAAAACAGCACTATCCAATGCATGTTTATTCAGAAATAAGTCTCATTCTGTTTATTCCCAGGTAAGTATGTCAGTGGCATAGCTAATGATCATGTAGCCTGGTGCCAAGCTCAAAATGTTGCCCCGGAAGTGATGTCACAACCGAAAGTGACGTCACGCCCAGGCTTTTTAAAAAATGCAAATTGGGAGGAACGCACCGCCTCCCCCCAGCAGCTTGCCACCTACTTGCTCTGCTGCCTCCCCCCAGTCAGTAGCATAGCTAAGGCATCTATCTGCTATCTGGAGTCAAAAAGATTTGTGCCCCCCCCCCAGACAAAAGCAAATTAATTAAGTAAATAAGTAAAAAATGTGCCTCTGATAGGTTCGAGACACTGCACTGGGGTGAAGAGGGATGGTTACTCTCCACTTGCTAAATATAAGAGGGGGCACCACCTGAAAAAGTGCCTTTTACCCAGTTAGCAGGAGTAACTGTATTATGTTACATGGAAATGAGAGCTGGCTCATATTAACACCTTATTGCAGTGGTTCTCACACATTTAGCACAGGACCCACTTTTTAGAATGAGAATCTGTCGGAACCCACCGGAAGTGATGTCATGACTGCAAGTGACATCATCATCAAGCAGGAAAATTTTTAACAATCCTAGGCTGCAATCCTACCCACACTTACTGAGGAGTAAGTCCCATTGACTACCATTGTTAAAAGCATATACACAGTAGCTTGTTAAAAGTACAGGTCTGTAACATTTCTTCAAATGCAGTCACATACCATGGTAGCATCAAGTCTAATATATTAAAAATAAAATATTAAAATGAATGGGGACCCATCTGAAATTGGCTCACGACGCACCTAGTGGGTCCTGACCCACTGTTTGAGAAACCCTGCCTTATTGGTTTCATGTTGTATCTTGATAATATGTCATTGCAACATGTCAATAACATACCAACATGTCTGGCTCTCAGAACAATCAGTCTCATAGGTCAGTATTGAGTTAAGAAAATCCACTTTTTGTTCCATAAGGCAATTCTGTTTTCATTTTCTGGTTAATTGGCCATATCTTTTGACAGATTACAGATATTCCAGTGGGGTTTGCTTCATTGCATTCCACATTAAATTACCTTTTTAATGATATATAACATGATGGTATTAGTCATACATACCAAGATTTTCACAATTTTGGTCACTAGTTTCAAGTTCAGCTTGTTGCCCCCCCCCCAAAAAAAGCTTGATGCCTGGTGCAACTGCTACCTCCTGCACCCCCTTAGCTATGCCACTGAAGTATGTAGGACTGCAACCTAATGTTCTTGGCCCTTTAGCAAAAGTCCACTCTACCCAAAACAGTTGTTGTGAACTTTGATGTCCTACAGCAGGGGTTGGCAACCTTCTTCCACATAGGGGCCAGAGTTATTCTGCTCTCTCTCTCTCTCTCTCTCTCTCTCTCTCTCTCTCTCTCTCTCTCTCTCTCTCTCTTCAAAGGAGGGAAACAGAAATCCTGAGACAGCGGGAGCTTTTCCTGCCCCTTCCCTACTCTTACAGCTACAAGTGTGGGGCTGGTTGCAACAAAGCTTCCCAAGCCAGTAGCCACCACAAATCCTCCCTATCCATTTCACCTTCCCCAGCAGGACTCCACTGTGTTGCCCCCAGTGCCCAAGTCTGCTGTTGAACTGCAGCCATTCTTCCTATTCCTCTGCAACAGACCATCTTTTAGGACCATCGCAGGTCAGATGATTTCAGGTGGTGGGCCACATCTAGCCCATGGGTCATAGGTTGCCAACCGCTGCCCTAGAGGAAGGGAGGACCTCAAGATCTGGAAAGAGGAACCCCTCCTTTCTCCTCTCTTTGAGAATTCTTGAGACTGAAATAATCATCCTCCAAAATGCATCTAATTATGTATTAAAACCGGATTCTTTTTTTCAATAGCTGTCATTCTAGGAAGCTAATCAAGTTTTCTGCAAGCCTCATCATAACAACCCTCATTCTGTTTTTTAAGCTAAATTTTTGCTGATGGTCAGTTTATAGCTATCAATTCTTATACTGTAATCACATTTCCTCTTAGCATTTTTTCCAGATAAAACAGGCTCAGCTCATGATTACTATTCCACTCATATAATTATCATTCCTTCAGTCATTCCAGTTCGTTTTCTTTGTATTAGTTTGAATTAATTCTTAAATATGGGTGAATAGCAGAGGGCACCATCCTACAGATGGGGCCTCACCAGTTATCTTTTATAAGAATATTAACACTTTCCTATTCCTATCATGCCTGGTAATCCAAGAACTGCATGTGCTGTTTTGTAGCTACAACACACACTGCCCTTGTCATCACCTACAATTCCACCACCAATATGTTTCTTCTACTACTTCTTACAAATAGCGAATTCAAAAGCCGATGAAGAACTTCTTATCTAAGAGAAGCTATACTTCAATTATACTTATAAAATAAGTAGTAGTTCAGTGACAGAGCACATTATTTGCATGTAGAAGGTACCAGCTCAATCTCTGGCATCTCCATGTAGGGCCTATAGCAACCATTTTCAGCCACTGTGCCATGGCACACTGGTGCGTCGTGAATGGTCTGCTGGTGTGCAGCAGGAGTTTGGGGGAAGGACATTTATTAGTAGGGCCACTGAAGGATATGAGCCCCTCACCAGCAGCATGGTGTGCCTTGTCAATTGTCAAAAAACCAATGGTGTGCCTTGACAATTTTAATACCTTGTCAGTGTGCCATGAGACGAAAAAGATTGAAAATCACTGGCCTAGAGAGACCCCGTGTCAAACCCTGGAGAGCCACTGTCAACTAGTGTAAACAATACTGAGTTGAATGGACTAATGAACTTGCTTAACCCATTTCTACCCAGCCCACAGGTGTTCACATTTGATCCCTGTTGCATATTTGCAACATTGGGCAGAATGGCTTAATATAAGGTAGTACTGAATGATCCTAGAATTCCCAAACTACATGACAGTACATTTTGCAGTGTCCCATTTCATTTTATTCAACCTGCTCACAAGGCCTGTAACATACTTGAATGCATGTCAGGGGTGGAGTCAGCAGATGCAATTCCACTCCCTTCTTCCATGTTTCTCTCTCCAGATGTGTGGGAGGTTACACCAGCTTAAACACTTCCCTTTACTTCATTCTGCCTTAGGTCCTGGTCTTTCTGACATCTATTTGCTTTATCATCACTCTTCTACTTCCCTTTCCATGGTCAGCAAAACAACAAAATGTTAAATAAATTGGAGCACTTGTTCTGTGGAGGAGGGGTAGTTGAAGAAACTTCAGAAGTTCATGTCCTAACATTGCCACTTCAAAATGTTAGCATTTCTGCTATGGTTTATATAGCTAATATAAGAAGAAGCAAAGCTGACCTTTGAGGAATTGGTTATGTCTTCTCAGCTGACATGTTTTGTAAAAACCTTTTGCCTTATTCCTTGCAACCACTTCCATATCCATCTTGCCATCTTTTTCAATGTAATAAATACCACTTGCTTAGCGCAGTGTTTCTCAGTGAGTAGAACAAGTACCACCAGTGGTACTTGAAGTAGTGTCTGGTGGTACTCACTGGACCCCTGGACACTTGCCTTCTGGCAGCAAGACCAGGAACGTGACACAGCAAACAGCGGTATGAGGCTCCACTCAGTGGGCCAAGTTCCAAAGCATGCTTTTCCACGCTCAAAAGGCCCTCCTGTCCACCCTGAGCCTCTTACAGGTGTTTGTTGCATCGCATTTGGCCTCCCAACCCAGAAGTAACTGGTGATGATGTACTTCAAATAAGTGGACCCATGTGAAGTGGTACAATGGAGAACAAATGCTAAGAAGCAATAGTTTAGAGCAGCGGTTCTCAAACTCTCTGGGAGAGTTTGAGCTGCAGTAAGTCCTTGTGGGGGTGGGGGGAGGCAATGACGTCATCCCCAGGTTCTCATCACTAAGCAGGCTGCAGGGACTGGCATTTACTTACCAATCCCTGCAACAGCCTCCCGAGGGTGCAGGGAGCCCTGCACAACTGTCTGCAGGGCTCCCCAAAGCTTAGAAAGTGAAAGCAGAGAGATTGCACTTTGCCTCTGCAAAACCGGAAGTGGAGTGTAATCGCTCCACTTTCCTTTTTTAAGCTTCAGGGAGCCCTGTGGATGGTCACACAGGGCTCCCCGCACCCGCCACACAGGATGCTGTTGCAGGAACTTGTACGTCAATGCCAGTTCCTGCAGCCCTCTTAGCGATGTGATCCCGGGGATCGCATCGCTGTCTCCCCCCTGCCCTCACCCTTAAGGGGACAGAGGCCAGGGCATCGCGACACCCCAGTTTGAGAAGCCCTGGTTTAGAGAAATACTACCAACTACTTTGCTAAAGTGTATACAGATTACTAGCATTCATTTTGTATGGAATCACAATAAGAAGAAATCTTTCAGAAAATAAAAACATCAGATATGTTGAAAGTCCAGCATATGTGTTCAACAAATGATCAAAAGTTTAAACATAACACAACAGCCCAATCTCCTCTGATCTTAGAAGCTAAGCAGGGTCAGGCCTGGTTAGTACTTGGATGGGAGACTGCCTGGGAATACTGGCTGCTGTAGGCTTATACCATAGTCTTTCGAGACTGAAGGTTGCCAACCATCATGACAGCTTATTTTAAAAAAAAAGTATTATTTCTTTTCTTTTGCATTCTCTTGCCAAAAACTATTTAAAATTTCCGACACAGTAAGATGGTAAGAGTCTGATTGTCTTTGGACAGATGGATGGTCACATCTGGAATGTTGAGTCTAGTTCTGGTCACCACATCCCCCCAAAAAATAGAGTGAAAATAAGGTGCAGAAGAGAGTGACCAAAATGATCAGTAGGCTGGAGCAACTCCCTTAGGGGGAAAGACTACAGCATTTGAGGCTCTCGAGTCTAGAAAGAAGGCACATAAAGGGGGGCACAATTGAGACATAAAATTACACATGGGATAGAGTGGAGAAAGGAAGTCCTTTTTCTTCTTACACAACATCAGAACCAGGGAACATTCACTAAAATAGACTGATGGGAGAGTCAGAACAGACAAAAGAAATATTTCTTTACCCAGCACTTAATCTATGGAATTCCTTGGTGATGGCACCTAGCCTATATGTCTGTAAAGGAGGACTGGATAGATTTATGGTGGAAAAGTCCATGATAGCTTACAGGCCATGATGACTATACACAACCTCCATGTTTTAGAGGCAGCCTGTCTTTGAATGCCAGGTGCAAGGGAATGGCAACAGGATACGGGTATCTTAAGTGCTCCCAGAGGCATCTTGTGGGCCACTGTATGATACAGGAAGCTGGAGATAGGTCCTTGGCATTAGCAAAATGTTGGTATGGTAGCAAAGCATGGATGTTAAAGGAGTAGGATTTAAAGCTTTTTTAAAATTGCATTTGGAAAAAAAAATCCAAAATTTGTAGAAGGTGATCCAGAGTGCAATGATTCAGGACCCTGCCCAAAGCCACCTCAGGTCTACTGCTGCAGCCTCTGCACTCCCCCCCCCCCCAAAAAAAAACACCTTCTCCTTACCATGCTTCTTGTGCAGTTTCCTCAAATGCAGAAATGTGAGACATCTGGTTTTATTTAAAGAGACCACACCAATGGAGGAGCCCCTTCATTCACGCAAATTGAATCAGTCATCAGATCATAAATTGAATCAGTCATCCCACACTTTGATGTTTGAAGAGGCCACATGAAGAGCATGGGAAGAAGGCAGATATCTGCTTTCTGCTCATTTTTCGCAGACAGAAAGCAGAGCACTGCAACTCGTATCCACAGTGGCCTCCTGGAGGGATGTGGTGGTGGCAGCAGTCTCGGGGTGAAGGGCACCCTGAATCTCTCACCTCCCCCTGCAATCATGGCAAATGCCACCTGCATGACCTAGCCTCATAGATGGGTTGCACTTGAGGTGATCTTAAATACCAACTAGTTGGAACATGTGAAAACAAGGCTGATGGCAGATTTATGGCAAAAGATTGTTTTGGTGCGGTATCTCTAGTTTTATTTAATAGTCTCATGAAATTGGCACCATTCCACTGTAAATCTCCACACTATGATACAGCTTTAAAAAGATAGCTGGCATATTGCACTTCTTGGGAAGTCCAGAGTCACTTCAATTTTACATTTTCAGTCATCAAATTCCTTTGAGGATTGTGACCAAAACCACAGAGGCACTAATTACTTTAAACGGTTAGTTTTAAAGAGGGGGGAAAATCCCAACATTTTTCTGACATACTTATCACTGAAACATATTGTGTCCAACAGGTTAAGAAGACAATCCTTTTAGTTGTTAAAAAAGTATTATTTTAATGCATTAATATTAGCAATGGGTTTGGTAGCATGCTAGTATAGAAGACCCTCTCTTTTAGCTTCAGGCACAAAGCCTAGGTCCATGTGAATCTGGCACCTCTCATGATCCATCAGTGAATCAAACCCATGGGATGGGGCTGTCAAGAATTTTCCGTTAGATCATTAGAACTTACAAGATAGAACGTCATCATTTGTATAGTCTGTTACCCCTAAAGGTCACTAATTGTGGTGCTGACACTTATTGACCTTTTTTGGAGAAGTATGATTTCTTCGGTACTCTAGTTGTATCCCCCACCCCCTTATTCAAGGCCTCAGTACAATCAAGGCAGACATTGATTAGGAGAGCAATGTGTCCTTAATTAAATGTTTGTCTCTATTTATTTCGTTAACCCCAGTCTTTAAACCCCACCAGGTTTCCAGATGTTGTCAGAGTGAGGTGGCTTTTGCTGTAACTGGGAATTCCTCAAGTGGCTAAAAGAATAATATGGTGTTTATTATATATAGGGGGGGGGGTTGCCAAACCTTGGCAACACTGCTTAAACAGTTTTCCACTATGAAAACATGAACATGGTTTCCAATTATGAGTCCTACAATGACTCAGGGTCAGGCCACAGCTCAGTGGTAAAGCACATGTTTTGTATGCAAGAGTACTCAGGTTCAATTAATGGGATCTCTCAGTAGGATTGAAAAATACTCATCTGATATCCTGGAAAACTGCAACACATCAGTGTAGATACTATTGAGTTAGATGGATCAACCTATGTACAAGGTAGCTTCACGTGTTCAATATGATATCCACCCTCTTTTTGTTGTCTGAGATGGGCCTTAGAGCATGCTTAGGCAGTCATCCAAATTACCTCAAAGGCAAGTCCTAAACTATATCATCTGATTTTAATGTTTCCTTCCAGATTCTGACCAGATTCTGACCAGAAAGCTGTGCATATTCATCCCACTTCTATTCTGCTATTTAATTTATCTTCAGGAGATGTGATCAGAGAAATTGCCTAAAATGATGATAGCTGGGACTCTTCCTACCTTTCAGTGGTCTGTCCTATGAAGTCATATACAATCACATCCATGTGATTTCTCTGCAAGGAGTCAAAAAGGAGTGAAGAAAAGGGAGAGACCAAAGGAATTGCTGGAACCTAAGAAGTGTCCTACTAAATCAAACCAAAGATCCACTTAGTCCAGCATCCTGTTCCAACAGTGGCCAACCAGATGCCTCCAGGAAGCCTACAAAGCAGGACGTGAAGGCAGCAGCCCTCCTCTGTTGTATGACCCCAGCCTCTGGTACTCAGAGATCAACTGCCCCTGAACATGGAGGTAATATTTAGCTGCCATGGCTAACAGCTGTTGACAGACTTCCCCTCCAGAAATGTATTAAACCCATATAAGAACATTGCTCACGAGGTGCATGATATTTGGCTGGATTGGCTATGCATCTCAGGAGAATGAATGAGATCCGATTTGGGGGTTTATTCCTCTAGATCTGTAATCAGAGATGGGTCTCTTAGCCTCTTTTCCAAGCAACTGTTGTCACCACGATAATATCACAAGGGCAGTGATGCAAAAAGGGATCTGGACAAGTGGTTCGCTGAATGAACATCAGCACTGCTTCCTATCTGCAGGGCAGCTGCCACGCAATCCTGGATGGGAGAAAAGTGATTGATTGCCCCACCATGAACCACACAAACACGACAGACATTTCTGGCTGTGACTTGCAACAGGTGCTGACTGGGGTTATTCTTGCAGCCCTCATTATTGTGACCATCGGTGGCAATGTGTTGGTGTGCCTGGCGGTCAAGTTCAACCGGCGGCTCCGCAACCTGACAAACTGTTTCATTGTCTCCTTGGCCTTTACAGACCTGCTGCTGGGTCTGCTGGTGCTACCCTTTTCAGCCATCTATGAGATCTCCTCCCAAGTGTGGTATTTTGGTTCTACTCTCTGCAATATCTACATCAGCCTGGATGTCATGCTGTGCACAGCCTCCATCCTCAACCTCTTTATGATCAGCCTGGATCGGTACTACGCGATCACCAAACCTCTCCGCTACACCACTGTGGTCACTCCTCTGCGAGTGGCTGTAGCTATGTTCCTTATCTGGGTGGTGTCACTCATGGTCTCATTCCTACCTATCCACTTAGGCTGGAATACTAATGACTCAACTGTCCAGAATAAGGACTTATTTGAAGGGGGGAGGCAGGAGTGCAAGTTGGAGGTCAATTCTGTGTATGCACTGGTGGACGGCTTGCTTACTTTCTACCTCCCGTTGGTTGTCATGTGCATCACATACTTTCAGATATTCAAAATAGCCAGAGAGCAAGCTAAACGGATCAACAATGCCAGCTGTTGCAAGGCTATCCATCAGGCATTGCCCACTGTGAAAGAACACAAAGCCACACTGACCCTCGCCATTGTAATGGGAGCTTTCATCATTTGCTGGTTTCCTTATTTTACAGTGTTCACATACAGAGGCGTGGTGGGTAATGGCAAAGTAAGTGAAACACTGCTCTCTGTTGTTCTGTGGCTTGGCTATGCCAACTCAGCCTTGAACCCTATCCTATATGCTGCGCTGAATAGGGACTTCCGGACAGCATACCAGCAGCTGCTCAGGTGTTGGAGGGTGGGGCCAGACACCAGAGAGAGTCTCCTAACTCACAAGATGAAAGGCAGGACCAGCAATCTGGCCCAAAGCAAGCAGGAAGATAAACCTCTACAGTTGCATGTGAGGAATGGGAACTCTCTTATCCAGGATGGCACAGAAAGGTACGTTTCTATGTTAGGTGTTGAATTACTGCGGGGGGGGGGGGTGTTCTGGCAATTTTCAAATGAGCTGTTACAACCACTGTTTATGTTCAGGCTACATGCAACATTTTAAACTGACATTCAGTACACAGCCAAATTTAAGAGGAAAGAAGCCAAGGGCAGCCTTGTGGAGAGTAAAGGAAGAAGCCTGGGTCTGCCTATACAATTTCAAAACACAGTGCTAGAAGGGAGACCAGTTCAGCCTCCAAGTCTCAGCCTTGAGTTGCTCCTTAAGGCTGAACATGTAGTGGTCTCTTTGCACCATCTCTATTCACTCATTCCAGCACCCATCAGTCGCAGCAAGTTTTGTCTTGGATTAGATTCAAGTGGCGTGATTATAGAAAGCAAAGGGTGAGATTTTCTCAGTCCTGATCCTTTGACTCTTCACTCTATATTCCGTCCATCAGAGAAACAGTCAAACAATAGCATGCAAACATTTACATTAGCAAATATGATAGAATAGCAAACAAGGTTTTTTGGGGGAGGGAGGGGTATAATTCTTTTTGAGTGTGAAATTTAAAAACATCAAGAAACTGATGGGACAAATCCAGTGAATAAAAACCAGCATGTTATGTATCCTTCTACCATTAGTTATAGCTCAATTGGTTAATCAGCACAGAGCACATTCCTTGGCATGTCTATTCAGAAGTCTGTTCTATTGTGTTCATTGGGGCTTACACCCAGGAGAGTGTATATAGGATTCGAGCCACAGACTTCTTCTCTACCTTGCTCATGGGTTACATTATAGCCACTTTGTTCTGCATGATTTGTTGAAATGACAAGGCACACAAAAGGCTCTATGGAGGTGGAAACAGAATGGTAACTAAGTGTGCAATCCTAACCCCTTATGTCAGCGCTTTCCAGCACTGACATAAGGGCAATGCAACTCTGAGGTAAGGGAACAAACATTCCCTTACTTTGAGGAGGCCTCCATGAGTGACAGCCAATTGCAGGATGCAGCACATGTCCCACTGGCATCGCTATGCCAGTGCTAGAAAGCACTGACATAAGGGGTTAGGATTGCGCCCTTAGTTACCATTCTGTTTCCACCTCCATAGAGCCTGTTGGGTGCCTTGTCATTTCAACAAATCATGCAGAACAAGTGCTATCCTTCAGTGCTCAAGTTAGGGTGGAAAAGATGGAGAACCCTTAGTTAAATCCTCAAGACTTTACCCCCTGAGTTATCCCCATTTTAGCAACATCATGGCTCTTTCTAAAAACAGTAGCTAAGGAAGTGAGAACGAAAGGTAGGGATGTTGGGCACCTTCTGGTCTCCTCCTAATTCGGTCACTAGTGTCCTTAGGGCACAATCCTAACCCACTTTCCAGCACCGAGGTAAGAGCAATGCAGCTCCTAGGTAAGGAAATAAGCATTCCTTTACTTTGAGGAGGCCTCCATGAGTGGCCCCCAGGATGCAGCACACATCCCATTGGCACTGCTATGACAGTGCTGGAAAGTGGATTAGGATTTGGGCCTTAGTGTTTAATCCTAGGTTAATCCTATGTTACTGCACTATCAAGTGAGCCGCTGCTAAACAGTAATGTGTGCTCTCCCCATTGCTGCTACCTATGCCAGTGTTGCCCCAGCTCCTGAGAAGGATGCTGCTGCTACAGGAAGTAACTGTGCTGGCAATCAACCTCCACCCTCACACACAATCTTAGGGTCATATGCTACAGAAATTACTCAGGGAGGAGCCCAACCAGGAAAGTGGCTTCTATATTGTTCAGGTAACCTCAGAACAGACCCTACAATTTGGATAAAACTGCTTGTTCCACCTACCTGATAGCAAATGACTACTCAGCATGATGCCTGATTCCTCTTTCAAAGTCTGTCACAATTTCTGCCTACTAAATTGACTTTAATGAGACTTCATATTCAGTCTGCTATCAATTCCTGCTTTCTTTCTTTCTTTGCAACCTTTGGAAACAATTCAAAGGATTAGGTGCCTTGCATTTTGTGCCCAGCCCCCCAAAATACTGGCATGGAAATTAGGTCAGCCCAGTCCCCTGGGATGAGATGAGATGCCAAGGCATCTCAAAACTAGAGCTATGGTACATTTATTTCCATATTGATGGGAATTGTGCAACGGAACGACTAGGGACCTTAATTCACTAGTTCTTGGGGGAGGCGTTTTTATGACAAGACTGTAAGGTGCAGTCCATAATGTAGCTAAATGAATATTTGAGCAAAGCATGGGCAGAGTAGTGAAGGCAGGGCAGGGGCATAGCCAAGGTTACCAGGGGCAAAGGGAGGTATAGAAATCTTTTAAATAAATCATAAATAGCAATGATAGAGTACATGGTTTACATTATAAGGTTGCCGGTTCAATCCCTGGTATGTTCACAGAGTGCTGGGAAAGATCCCTATCTTAATCTTGAAGAGTTTCTTCAATATTGAGCTAGATAGACCAATGGTGTGATAAGGCAGTTTCCTATGTTCTTATATGAAGGTTCAAAAAGTGAGGCATCAGGAGAGAAGATGGGATAATCAGCACCCTAAAGATCTGGTGAAGGCCTTAGGTGCACAGTTCTCTAGATGAACAGTGATCTGATGGCCCTGATCAAATAGTCCCTAACCAATGCAGCTGTGCCACCACAGCATGCACTGCATCTTGCAGGGGGCATTCGAAGAAATCTCCACTGGGTAAGGGAACATTTGTTCCCTTGCCGGGGGAGGGGGGGGAGAGGGTTAACCTCGGCTGCCTGCATGGGTCTACTCAGACCTGTACCAGCAATTTAGCTGGAGCAAGTTCAAGTGGACCTGGAAGGGCAGAGTAAGGCCAGGAAGGGGCCTTGGATATGGCAGTGTCACTGCCACCAATACTGCCCCATTCCTAGCCTTAATTCACCCTCCCTCCTGCCTCTTTCCTCGCTGTTCCTCTCACTCCCTGCCACATCAGACCTATCCCTGCTCCCCCCGGCACTGACTTACAGGCACCAGGGGACATGGATGGACTACCAATGCATTGCTGTATCTGCTTGCCACTTGCGGCAGCAGCCCAGTTGTGCAAAATGCTATGTTGCTTTGGCAAGAACCATGAAGGATCTTATGCTGCTGAAACTCTAGGCTTTCATAGAATTTGGCAGCAAGAAGCACTAAGGCAAGTCTGACAAACCTGACCTACAGCACAAGCCTGTGCATGTTCCCACAGAAATAAACCCCACTGTGTTCACTGGCCTTACTCCTAAGTAAGTACATACAGGATTGCAGTCCTATGATGGGTGCACTCCTGAAAAGCTAAGAAAAAGGAAGGGGGATTGTGGGATATTTTCATTGCCTCCCACTGGCAATTCCAGTTCTATTCAAAACTTTAATCTGATCCCAGCATTGCAGTTTGATAAGCAGTACAGAAACTTTCCATAGGGCAGATAGCACTTACTTTTGCTTCCATGGTTCCAGGAAGTGCCAACAAAGGGTTGATTCTTCTGTTTATCGTGGCTGACGCTGGTATTAGGTAGTGGGGCAAAAGGGCTTCTCAGATGTGATGGTACAGCATTACCTGGGCTCAAGCAGCTAGGACTGGTGCTGGCTTACTCATGTTGCTACAGTGAAAGTCACACTCAAAAGCATTTGAACAGTGGCACAAACATTGTTTCAATTTGAGGCAAAGAAATTTTACTTGTTTTGTTTTTAAAATGAGAATGCACCATTTGGTTTTGGTTGTTTCACATACTAAAAAAGTATGGCATAGGGAAATGGAGAAATAGGAGGAAGAGAACATTTTAGAACATTTTGATGTTCTGCATAAAAAACCTTTCATTTCTAAGTTAGATTCATCTAATTGGGTTGTTGCCTTGCCTTTGCTATCTTGCAGATATTTTGGATGTTTGGTAATGGTACTATAAATCATTGCCACATATAAATTGACATTGCCCATATCTAACTAGAAGACCACAATCCTGGATAAAAGCAGGAATATCTGAGCCACACGTGTGTATTTATTCCGGAGCAGGCAAATGTCCCTCAGCTCCTATCAAAGGCCAGATGAAGGGGAACACAAAGCCACCAGAATGGTTCTGATCCAAAGAAGAGGATCAAACTATGGGTGCAATCCAGAAAAGTACTTGGGCCAGCGCAGGTCCCTAGTGCCAGCCCAGGAGGGTCACATGCCATAAGGCATGTTTGTGCCTCCTCGTGAGTTGGCAAGGCCAGCGCGCAGAGGTGCACCAGCCTGCGGATGCTGGCACAAGCCTCCGCGCTGACGGAGGCATTGAGTCTTGCATCAGCCAACGTAAGACTCTGGGATGGGCGGGGAGGAGGCGTGAGGGAGGTGTTCTGGGGCAGGGGGAGGGCAGGCGGTGGGTGGCCCCAGTGGCAGGTGGGTGGGGAGCGGAAGGCGGGGCTGGGATCCAGCTGTTATGCTGGATCCCTACCACCATTCCCGGGGAGGTTGGAGTGGCTTCAAGCTGCTCTGCTCTCCTCACCTCCACCTCAGGAGGTGGCGCAAGTCCAAGGAGACCCAGAGGGGCCAGGGTGCCTTACCCTTAAAGTTTTCCTTACCTCTGGCTGAGCCACTTTGGGCCCCTATCCTGCGCTGGATACAGCGCAAGCCTCTTGGCTTGCTTGTTCCAGTGCAGGATAGGATTACACACTAGGGCTCCTACTGTAGTAAAAAGGATAAAAATAGAGGCTTTGAGATGCTGGTAAAAGTGAAACTGGTATTTTTAGGGCGCAATCCTAACTTGCGATGGAACAGGCAAGCCAGGAGGTTTGCGCTGTATCCAGTGCAGGATTGTGGCCAACAGCAGCTTAGCCAGAGCAAGGGGAAACTTTCCCCCTTACCTCTGGGTAAGGGCTGCTGGAGCCTATGGGTCTCCTCAGACTTGCGCCACCTTCTGAGGTGGCACAAGTCCGAGGAGAGCGTTCTCCCCGGGGCGGGGGTTGGGATCCGGCATAACTGCCAGATCCCAGCCCCGCCTCCTGCTTCCCACCAACCCATCCCCGGGACCGCCCATTGCCCTCCCTCCTCCCGCCCGGGAACGCCTTCCTCCACCTCACCGCCCCCCACACCTACCTTTCGTCCTTGCTGAGCCGATGCAAGGAGCTGGGGGGAAGCTGGCGTGGAGGCTTCCATCAGCCTCCACAGGCCGGTGCTTCTCAGAGCACCAGCCTGGCTTCCTCCTGAAGAGGAGCAAACGTGTTTTACGGCACATTTGCGACCCTCCTACGCCAGCCCAAGGGACTTGGGCTGGCATAGGGCCCAGTTAGGATTGCTCCCTTAGTCTCATAAAGTTAGGTGGGTCCTGATAAAGTGTCATTTTAAAAAGTGGTCCCAGTGCTAAAAGACTTGGGAACCACTGGTTTAGTGGTAATGCTTGCTCTCTGCTACAAGAAAAAATGTATGTAATACATACTCACATACTTCATTTGGTTCATTTGGCCAATAATATTAGAATTTCTTTCTTCAAAATTAATTTCACTTTTCCCCATTATGAGATTTAAGGACACCATGTAACAAATTTTTAGAAATATTATGCAGTTGGTCTACTTATAGTGATCTTTCACTTGTGTCATGCGCTAAAGGATAAATGTTACTTGAAATTAGTGGGCATATATGTACAAAGCACAAGAGGAAGGAACAGTCTGGAAGTTTATAACCAATAAAGGCCAGTTGTAAGCAGCAGTGTGGGCAATGTTGCCCTTGCTGGCGCTATTGAAATGGTACCTACCCCCCCACACACACACACACACACAAACATAGATAAAGTCTTCTTATCCCATTGTCTCTACGACTTTTCATCCTCACCAGAATACTGAAGGTCATATTTCCATTCTATGTACTCTTTGGTTGCAGTGTCCCCCCTCTTAATTTTGCTGAGAATTTGGCCAGGTTTCTAAGCATGGAGCTCTCTGTGGCAATTTAAGCTTTTAAAAATGGCTTGATTTCCCCCCAAATGAACTCCACACATTGGAGCAGTTGGGTGTAGCAGACCAGTTTTGATAACACAGGCCTACAAAATTGAGGGTCAGAAAAGTTTTTCCCAAACTTTATGGTGGTTTGATATGAATCTGTGGTGCCGATTCAAAAAATGGCATCCGTTTTGCCCTATCATGTCTAGTTTTGGAGATATAGTATAGCCTCTTTAGTGAATGGTTCAAGTAGCTTCCTCATGAGGAAGGCATGGTGTAGGCTCCAAAACTAGATGTGATAGGACAAAACGGATGCCATTTTTTGAATCAGTACCCCAAATATACCCGGGAATTGGTGTAACATTTAAGGAAGCAGAATGCGTGTTGGCCTCTGTAATCAGAGCTTAAATAAGAACTGGGTTCTTTGAAAACTTGCCCTGCCTAGTAATTCAAGTTGCTCTTTTCTACCAGTCTGGCCTATTACCTAATACCCTGTTAAGATATCCTACTGCCCATTTTCTTAAGGCAACACATTCATTTTGAAACCCTGTGGGCAAGCGTTTCAGGAGGGTCTTTCCTCAGCAATATACCAGCACAGAATAAAGAGGACAGCAAATTGAAAGCAAACTTGGAGAGATTCAAAGAGGAAAAACTGAATGCATGAAGATAATTCAGTAACAGCGCAATCCAAAGCGCTTGATCAGCCGGCACAAGTCTCTTGCACTGGCCCAGGAGTGTTGCAAATGCCATAAGGCACATTTGTGCCTCCCCACAACAGGGTCCCTGAGAGGAATTTTATCAGGGGGTACGAAGCTTTTTGGGGGGGCTCTTTGCAAAGTGGGAGGGTAGCGATAGATGAGCAGAATGGGCGCAGAGAGGGGCAAAACGGCAGGGGCAAGGGTGGAAACAGCTGGAAAAGTCTTTGGAGCCCAGGTCTACTCACCCATGTGGCATCAACAGCTAGATACAGTAATACAGAAAACCAAACACACTCCAAAGTTTCTCTAACATCTTTTAAATATAGAAAATCATGTAGAAAATTAGCATCATTGTATTTAGGCTTGAACTAGAATGGAAAGTGACCTGTGCCATATCTAAACTTGCTTCTGCAGTAGCTGTAGACTTGCAGCTGTGCCTGAGCTCCTAAACACACCTTCATGGTAAGCAGATCCACAAGCCAAAGAGCTACTATAGCAGGCCAGTTTCCTCCCAGACTTAACACTGTGTTAATGAGTGTCGTGCGTGCATTCCTGGACCCAGCACATATGGCCTGCCAGTAACTGCAGCTGCACACTCATGGTAGTGCCCCCAGCATCCCGTGCGGACAACAAGTCTGAGTAGATAGGAAAATATAAGATCCCTAGAAATTTCTGGGCCTCATCCTTTGGCTCCTGGGCCTGGGTACATAATACCCCCTATACCTCCCTCTCCTAGGCCCTGCCCCACAACAGATCCTGGCTGGCAATGGGTGAGTTCACACCAGCCCAGGGAGGCCAGCGCAGGGGTTTGAGGAGGGTGGTGGGAGTGTGGAATGGAGGCATTTCAGGGCAGGAGAGAGTGGAGAGGGTGGATTGATGGGAGGACTGGGCCCAGGAGAAGGGTGGGACCGGCCTTGGCAATCTAGGCCATGTCCTAATGAGCAGCCCGGCCTTACACCAGGCTGCTTAGATGTGCACCAGTAATTTCACTAGTGCAGATTCGAGTAAGCTCTATTGAGGTGGCTGCCATGCTATATGGGGTAAGGCAAAATAAATTCCCTTACTCTGAATTGCATGGCAGCCACTCCTACTCTATTCCTACCCTATACAGTGCAGGCCAGTCAGCCAGTCAGTTCCAAAGCAGGTTAGGACTGGACTGTAAGAAGCATAGGTGACTGGGAGAAATAGCTTGTGGCTAGAAGCTAAAATAAGGCCAATTCATAATAGAAACAAGAGGCACATCTCATGAACAGCAGAGATAATTTAATATCATCACTAGCTATCTTTCAATCTTGAATACATTTTAACAGGATGCGTAGTGGATGTGGCACAAATCAGATCACTGATAATCTTAATCTATAAAGAAGCTCTTGAACTATCACAGAAATCTCAGCAGTTACATTTACACCACCCATGTGGAACTGCCAGCCCACAAAAACAGCAGTGCCTACATGAGAACAGGGATGGCCACATGCCCTTCTGAGGTGAACGCACAAGGGAGACCATTGTGTGCATGCGTGGATTCCCTTATTCTTTGTCTCAGAGCAAGAAACTGCTCTTCAGTGTTATGCAACACAATCAATTAGAGATACTCAATGACATTGTTAAGACTATAAGATAAGCATGATTTATCTTCAGGACACAGTCATACAAACACACTGTTTCAGAGGCATTTTCATTGGGCTAATATTTTTCCGTTCAGGTCATCAGATATTGAAGTCAAATGCAAACCAGAAGTCAAGATCAAAACCCCTTCTGTGGTTCCGATCAGATTTAATTTGTCTGGAATGTCTCCACTACAATTTCAGATCAGTTTTTTCAGTATTGTTTTAGTATAACTAAACTGCTGCACACTGCCTTTCATCATCCAGGGCCAAACTAATATGTCAGTAAAAGACTCTGTAAAAATCAGGTCTGACATCAAACCTGTTTAATGCAGGGCTGAGGGATGATTTAAGGAGCTGAAGTTTCAATCCCCATCATTTTTGGTCCATCCTGTAAACACTGCATCCCTGCTCCATTTTACCCAGTGAAGCTTCAAATGCAGATGCAACATTTACCAAAAATAAAAAAATAAAAAGCTGTAGGGGTACCACAAGCTGGGGATGAAAAGTGGGGCAAGGTGAGGGTTCAGCTTTCTCCTCCTAGTCATTCAAGCTGTAGCTTCAGCCCACTGGCCCAATTGGTTTAATTGAGCAAGACCCAGGTTGAGCGTGGCACTGTCATATCTAGATGGAGCCAGTCAGTGATCTGCAGATGGCTGCTTTGGCCTGTCAGATTTAAGGAGAAATATGCTCACTTTCCCTTCAGAAATAACTACATTACCGGTCGCAAATGAGGCTGTTTTGAATTGTAATCCTGGTTTTCTTCGCCTGTTCATCTCGAATCCGGAACTGGGCGACATAAACCAGAGCTCGTGGAACAAAGTGTGTCATTATACAGCCAAGGTACTGGAGATTTATAGCCTGAGCCTATATATCCTAAGAACATTGTTGTCTTGTCTTGTATCACTGACCGATCTCTCTCTCTCTCTCTCTCTCTCTCTCTCTCTCTCTCTCTCTCATCTTTTCAGCTCTGGGCCTTTTCCCTAAACTGCAGGCAAGCCAGGCCATTCACAGTAATCACTGTGACATAACTCTGACTGTCCTCTTCCACAATCCATTGAGGACAGAAGGACACAGTGTTTCCACAGGGGAAAGCTTAAAAGCAGGGTATTTGGGTGAGTACCTGGGATGACACATTGCTAGGAAGGGTTAACCATATTGCATACAGTCCAACTGAATTTTCTCCCTTCTATGGCCAGTAGTAATCCTTGGATTATAATAACAATAATACTTGTCACCTTCTGAGAGTGCAAAGGGCTTTGCATATATTATCTAGAGATGGAGGGTCCTTTCAGCAACCTGCGGAGTGATTATTATCAACCGCACATTGCAGCTGAGGAAGCTGCTTGCTTAAGGCCACCTAGTGAGTTCCTGGCAGAAGTAAAGTTTGAATTAGGGAGGTCCTAATATGCAGCTCAGTCTCTCAGC
The DNA here is from genome assembly GCF_035046505.1 of Tiliqua scincoides. Lineage (NCBI taxonomy): Eukaryota > Metazoa > Chordata > Lepidosauria > Squamata > Scincidae > Tiliqua > Tiliqua scincoides. The sequence goes on from NC_089822.1 coordinate 199,693,938, forward strand.
CACAATGCTGCACCAGCTGATCACTGCCTCCTTTTCCTTCCATGGAGGGGTTCCACACCTGTCTAACAGCTGCCTGACATTCACACCAAGAAAAACTGGTGTGAAAATCATAAGACAAAAGATGATGCGTGAAATGAGCAAAGGTCAAATGCAGCTGCCTGCTTGTTGTTTTTTTTTCTTCCTTTCTTAGATAGCATGCTGAAAAGGGGAGGGGGATATGGATGAATACCATGGAGAGGTCTTTGGTTCCTTTCCTGATCATTCCCCCTCCCAGCTTCTCACAGCTGTCTTTTAACTGGGGAATTTTTCTGAGGAAAAAATTCCCAATGGGAGAAACTGGTTCTCAATGAGAACTTTTCATCCTGGTTTCCTCCAGAGGAGTGGGAGAAACAGAGACTGACACATCACCAGATAAAGGGGGCAGCATTTGCTCAGGCAACAGGAGATCTTGGGCCAGCTCTGGGCAAGTTACTAAAGAATTTTGGAAAAGTTAACTTCAAGTTATGTATACTTCTGCCACATTCTTACATATGTACCACAAAAAAAATTAAAGTAACCCCTAAAGGTAAATAGGCTAACCTGTGAAGAACCGGGGACTGGCTCAAAACTGTTAAACACGTCAAGAGTCCATGCCATGTTTCCAATCTTCCCTGTTCTTTATCCACAGAACAAAAGGGCCACGCGATATAGAAAGGATATCGCCAGTCACATTGTCAAGGAGAAATGTTATCACCCTGCTTCCGCGTGCTGGTTGTTATAGAACGGCACCACATGAAACCAAGCAACAGACCCGTTCCCTCAGTTTTATGCATTTCCTCTTCCTGCAACAGCCTTTGTGGTCTTCTGTTCACAAAGGGCACAGCGACAAGGCTGTGTCACTCAGGCTGAAGGAGGCTTACTGTGAAATTTCCAGCAGCGCAATTACTGAGGGTTGACTTCGCAATTGTCCTTGCAAATGTGGCTGTTTTTCTGTATCGCTTCTGCCGGCTCTGGTGGGTATTGTGTGGATGTTCAACAGTCATCCCAGAGGTGGCTACGTTTCAGCCGCTACCTTTTTAAGCAATCCATCATTGACAACACTTCTGTAGAAATCCATTTCAAGGGTCTAGAAAGGCTTCCATTTTTAGTAAGGAAAGTACAGTACAGAACTGTACAGTACAGTCAGAACGGCACAGTGCTGTTCCCCACATAATCCACAGAAATGCTAGAAACTGGGGCTGAGTCAAACATGGAAAGTCAAGCATTTAGACCTTGATCAAGTTCTTAGTTTTACAAGCCTGAAAAATGTGGGGAGGGCTTAAGCAAGGTAAGGTCAGAGTCACCTCTGCGTACTGTCCCATGACCCTCTTCTGCAGATATCTTTCTGTTCTTGCCTCTGCTTTGTTGACTGTGTCACCGGGAGGGGGGGAGCGAGGTTACCTGTCTGTCAAAAACTGATACAACTGTTGGACTAGCTCCAACTTGGGCACATATAACCTTGCCCAAGATCACATGCAAACAGCATTTCGGCACAAGTGGGTGGGGGTGGAGACTTGAGATCATGCTGCCTGCCAGCTGCTTCTGATGGATTTATTCTCTGGCACCACTTTTTAAAAAAAGAGCCAGGAGAAGAAGTGCAATCAACCCACCTCTTCAGGCTTGAAATGAGGTTTCATTGCAAGTGTCACTTGGCCCCAGGGTAATGATGTGGCAGCCTGTGACCTTTGAGCACATTCATCAGGGAGGCTGAAAAGCTGCAGGATGGAGGTGGCAGCTGAAGGGATGGCTTTTGAATAAAGATGAGGGACCAGCATGTCTACAGGAAGAGAATGAAGAGCCTGTGTGTGCCAACGCTGTGTGATACGCATGTAACTGAGGGTGCCACTGACACCCTCCTCCCAGAGGCCAAGACTATTAACTCTCTTTTTATCAGGGCAGAAGGCCAAACTTTCATGCTGGCAAAAGGATGAGACAAAGAACTTTGCAAGAGTTCAGATCACTTCCAGCTCCAGACTCCCCTCCCCTCTGGTGTCCTTTGCCTGTTGTTCACCTTGGGAAGGAACTCTGCTGACAAGTGGGAGGCTGGTGTAACATAGAGGCACAGACACTGAGCTGTGAATCAAGTCTTCCCCACCTTTAACTCTCATGTATTGCCAGAAACTCATGAGTAGAACTGGGATTTTGATGTAATTACATATTTTAACCTATTTGTATGTATTTTACATACATAGTCATTTGACATAAAATTACATATTTCAGCATTTTCTTCTTTGTGTGTGTATAAATTGCAGATTGTAAATTTTTTTTTGTTTCCCAGTAAAAAGCTACCTAATTTGAGTATTGCTTATCTTTTATTTTCAAACTGAGAATTTTTGAGTATTCAACAAATTATGGAGCAAAGAAACACGTCACATCACAAAGTTTGCTATGAAGCATCCTCCTATCTCTGTCTGAAACAATGTGAGTGGTAACCTGGATTACTATTGTTGTGATAAAACAGTTGGTAAAGTTAGGTGGAGAATTTTCCCTTCAATTCTGAGGTGCTTCAGAGAATCGGGGAGCTGGACAATCAGAGAGAGAGAGAGCCAGCTGAGGGCCAAATCCTATTCAATTTTCCAGCATTGGTTCAGGCATGCCAACAGGACATGCGCTGCATCCTGCAGTAGGGCGGCAGTCATGGAGCCATCCCCAAGGTAAGGGAATGTTTGTTCCCATTCCTTGGGGCTGCACTGGCATTGGAAAGTTGGACAGGATTGGGCCCTGAATCACATCCCCAGCGGGGCCTCTCTCTCACTCTCTTTCCTGAATGCTTCAGGCCAAGCAAGAAGGCACAGTCCACTCTCTGAGGATGAGAGTGGAAGGCCATCAGGGAGAGGCCCCAGCTATGCAGAGAGGGACCACGTATAGCTTATGTTTATTTTGTTTACTACCATTGAAGCTCTCCATTCCTTCAGCTTGGGCTAGGCTGAGTCCTCATCGGAGTTCTAGCCTAGAACCCAGTGGGGCTTGCAGGTGAGGCTTCCTGCAGAACTGGTTCCAACATTTACTGCAAGCTACCAAACCTTTATGTTGTTTCAAAATATTGTTAATAAGACCTTTTTTTTGTTAAAGCCTCTGCCTTGTTCTGGGGTCAGTGGATTGTCAGCGTACCCACTCTGCAGGACCGCCTGAAAGAGTGAGGACCATCAACCCTGAATATTACAATCGGGGAGGGTTTTTGCCCAGGGAACTCCTCTGGGAACTGGATCTTTTGGGCTGGTGGCAGCAGATGATGGGAGGGGATGGAAAGGGAGTGAAACCGGTGCAAATGTATTTGGTAAATTGGAAACAGTGTTGAAAAGAAACCCTGGATAGTCAACATTTCACTCTGTGTGCTGAATTTTAAAAGGAGACATTCTTGATATTTCAGGGGAATTTTCAGGGATATCTCTGGGGAAAATTCCTTTTTCTAAAATATGCCCCAGTTACATCATGTGATGTGGAAAGCTCTTTCTCTGCTTACAAGAATATTCTGACTGGCCAATGTCAATCAATGACCCCAGAGAACTTGGAAAACTATATCATTGCTCACCGTGCTGCCTAGTTTAATGAGCGTGAATCTGCTAGTATAATAATCAATACGATAGTAAAGATATTAAATATGTAGTATCACATGTTTATCATTATACGTATTTTATCACACATTTCACTGATTTTACACTACATATTTACGTACGTATTTCACAACATGATATTACATAAAAATCCCAGCTCTACTCATGAGGTGGCCTTAGGCAATCCACTCTCTCCCTCTCCACCCCAAGATGGATGGCAACCTTCAGTCTTGAAAGACTATGGTATAAGCCTACAGCAGCCAGTATTCCCATGCGGTCTCCCATCCAAGTACTAACCAGGCCTGACCCTGCTTAGCTCCCAGCTGCGGAAAGATAATAATACATACAGTAGAACCTTAAGCATAGCTTCTTAGAAGTCACATTGAATTCAATAGGATGTAGTACGAGGCTGGTGTGTGTTTGATTGCAGCTTTAAATACCTTACCGAGCTGCTGTAAAGACAACATCAAGGCAATACAGGTGAAGCACTTTCTACATTCAAAAAATGATTTCAGAATACTGAGTATTATTATATTCATCCTCTTTGTTTGATTTCATTTATATTTGTTCATCATTATATCTCTGTTATGCTCTTCAGGTTAAATACCATTCAGAGTGGCTTACAAAATGAATAAAAGAAACAGTCATCCACAATAACATTAAAAATAGTTCCAGCACCAGAAATAATATAAAAACCAGTTAAAAGAGAAATAGAAAGGTTGGTTTGTACGGACGGCAACTCCACCAGAGCAGGTCACAATCAAAGCTCAGCATTAGTTCTCAGGCTCCTGAGGCAGTCAAAACAGGAACCATACACTAATCCTAATGGGTCCCAAGCTGATGCATTATACAAACCCTATAGCTAGAGATCATCAGTTAAAATTGCAAATTTGTGCAGATGCAGGGCTGGATCCTATTTCTTGCATAATTAGAAAGTACTTCTGTATCTTCAAGGGGGAGGGATTGTCACCAATCCTCTCTGCAACCCACTTCAAATCTACTCCTGAATAGGGTGGCATTGAGGGAGGGGGTTGCAGCAAGAAAGGAAGATCAGCAAACATTGTCCCTCCCCCTTGTATAAGGGCTTTCTGTTTGCACAATAAATACTTAGAATACAGCTCAGTTTGTGTCCCTTGTGTTGGTGAAGATGGCCGACACCATAAGAAGATTCCCGCTGGATCGGGCCAAAGGCCCATCTAGTCCGGCTTCCTGAATCTCACAGTGGCCTGAATTTCTTCTATCCAAAGAACAGTACTTAGGCTTTAGTCATACTAGAGATGAGCTGGGGCTTGAGCAACTTCAGCCCCATAAAAAGGGAGCTTCCATTTCAGCAAACTTTCAGAAGGCAAATGGAACTAACGTTTGCTTCCTGTAAAGTGAATGAAAGGGGGAAAACAGGGAGAAGGGTCATGTTGCACATCGCACTGACTTTCCACCTCTTGTTCTTGGCTTCTTTTTCTCCTAATGTTTCATTTCCTCTATGATGGACCATTCTACTGATTGCCATGTGTGCCAGAGAACATGTGCAGCATACTGCATCCACATGGTTGTTGTTTTTTTTTTAATCTGCAGTTTCCTTCTTTCTGCTCAACTGTACAGGTGAATAGCTGTAGCTGAATAGTAGTGAGCATGCAGAAAGTTCCAGATTCAACCTTCAGGTAGGGCAGAGAAAAGTCCTGTCTGAAACCTTGGAGCCCCACTATCAGTCAGTGTCAACAATACTACGCTAGATGGACCAATGGATTTGAGTCAGTATAAGGCAGGTTCATATGCATTCACCTGCAACACTTTTAGGATACACTTGTCAGGACTATTTAAATGCAGAGTCAACTCACACACTAAATTATACAGTAATAAGCTCACTTTAGTGTTATTCTTTCCATAGGTGGTAGGTCCTAAGGCTTATTCATACAAACCTCTCCATGTGCACACTCAACCTGTGGAGGAGGGAGTGGGGCCACACTATCAAGCTGCAAATTTGAAAAGGGTTGTAGGTTTACACTGAAGCACTCCATGTGACTAGGAATTCTGCATAGTTGACATTCACAAGTGTATGGAGCACATACCACTTTTTAGACCTTTAGCTGAATGCATGAAGGTCAGGAGACAGGATTTGGAGGCATACAAATGGCAGGAAGGGGCTAGCAAGCCCGGTTCTTCCTACTTCCTTCAGTACTGAGTACATGTGTAAAGGGGGTGGTATGAACAGGGCTCCAGTTTCCCCTCAAAATGCTCTCCCATATTGTTGTGCACTTCATTATCTTGTAGGCAAGGGGTGGCCAAACTTTCAACTTTAGGCTTCTGGGCCTTTGTGTAGAGGAAGGAATTTCAGCAGGTGTAGCTTGTCATCTGTGAGATGACAAGCTGCACCTGCTTAAACTCCCTCTTCCTACACAGTCGTTAAAGGTTCAGGAACCCTGAATTTGCAAGATTGACCATCCCTGTTGTAGGCACTTAATAGGTAATACAGCCTTCCTATCCATGAATTTCAAGACAAGGGAAGGAACTAGGGGATCCTGTAAGACCAAATAACCCAGATACAATGTAAGGAAGCACACCAGTCAAGCACACCAACGCAGAATGCTTTCCTCACATATTTAAAATGAGGCATGGTTCAAATTTCCAGGATTAGAGCTGTTTTCTATTCTGTGTAGAAATAGTCCTTTCTGCATAGAACAGAAAAGATCTTTGGAGTATAGCCATTCAAACCAAAGTATACTATTCAGAGCTATTTGGATCTACAATGTAAATTACAATGCAAATTGGAACACAAAGCAGGAGAATGCAACAACATTTTTAAAACAATGCTCTACATAATTGGGAAGAACATTGGAGTACCTTGCCAAAAAACTGTTTGCACTTATTAAAAAAAACACAGCACATTCACAGCATAAACCTGTCCCCAACATATGCCCACTGGGTACGAAGGATTGCTCTCAAATTCCCTTGCACTGGCAAACCTTAATGCAAAAACAACAGAACAAATATATAGGCCTGGGACCTTGAGATTTCACATGCAAGTTACCTCCCAACTGCAGTCCTATGGAATGGTCTGGTTATTATGAATGGAATGGCAGTCCTTACATGTTCCTGAACAGACATGTTTTCCCCCTAGCAAAAGGGGTTTTAGAATTAGAGGTTTGGAAGCAACCTACAAGATCATCAAGTCCAACCCTTGGCCAGTGCAACCAGTACCACTATAGCATCCCTGATAGATGGCTATCCAGCCCCTGCTTAAGCCATTTCTGTCCAACATTGAATTTATGCAATAGGGACCAAATGTATACACCTGTGAGCCAGGTAAAAATGGGTTAAAGATTGGACACTCCTGTGCTAGAACATTCGCCTGGCCACATTTAGAGTGGTGGGACCATGGACTGAATCTGACCATCTTATAGTTTTGAATATTCAACGCACCACAGAAATGAAGGACCTGCACCACAAATGAAAAGACAAATAACTTCTGTTTTTTCTCTAACTACATAGAAAGTTATTTCTCAATGTTCCACAAGGGACACCATTTAGAAACAGGGAACATTTCTGAGTTAAAATTTTGTTGATAACTGATCCCCATTCAAATGTATACATACTCCAAGCACCCAGCCTTGTGTTAGCAATCCAGCTACCATCCAGCTCAGCACTGTCTCCCAAACCCTTTTAAGAGAGAGCTTCCTCTCACATGCTCTCTATCTAAGGTCCAACACATTTTGTGTTGTTTCAGAGGGTCCTCTCCACAGGACTCTCCCCCCCCCCCCCCCACTCCAACTGCTCTACAAGACAGGTATCTTGCGCCTGGAACTTTTTCCCTTCTTCCTCCCCCCCTTTTCCTCCTCTTCTCTCCCCATCTTTAGTTAGCAGCTGGGGTTGGCAGAGCAGGGACCCCTAAAATCCTTCTCTACAACCCCCCTTCCTTATCTGTTTTCCTCGGATGTACCAAATGCTCTTCACACGCAACCACCATGAAAGCTAAGTACCAAGAAATACATTTCTCCATGTGCATTTTGTTTATCTTTGTCCTTTTGTAATAAACCATAATCTTTTGTTGAAAGTGATCTTTCTCTCAGTCCCCTCCGTAAGCAAAAGGGAATTTCTCTGCATTACATTGTCTTGTTATCCAGCCAGCCTATGATCCTAATGTTCCAATAAGGGCAGTGTAATAATTCCCCTATATGAAAGAGCCCTTTTGGTAACAGTCCCATTGGCACCACTATGCCAGTGCTGGAAAGCACTGACATAAGGGGTTATGATTGTGCCCTAAGGCTGCCAAAACAGATTTCCTGCATATTTACATTACAAGAGTGAAAAAAATTGCTGGTGGGTAATTAGGAAAAAGAACTTAAGATATATATATATTTTTTCAAATTGTTTGTTCTTTTGACCTCCTCTGCTTTTGGTGTAGTCATTCACCATCTACCACCATCACAGAGCCCATCTTATACTGAGAATTAGGAGACTTGCACTGAAGACTAGGATTCTAATAAAAAAGGACAGCCTTATAGGTGGCTTAGTGTTGAAATTGTCTCATGATAGTAAATCTGAATGACTCTCACTTCTGTACCCCTTCAGGAACCTGAACCCACCATGCCATACATCATCTTCCACTATCCTGTCCTGCTGTCGAAGGCACTGGTTGGCCAAGTTCCTTCCCAAGAGAGATGTGTGGATCCCAATGTTTGACAAGCCAGTGGCAAATGTACAGAAGACAAGGCAAATCCTCTGAGCCCCATATGGTTATCTATTGTGTCTTCTCCTGAGCCAGGGACTGCTTATTTATGAATTCCAGAATGAAGAATGATAGCTCAAAGATGGCCTGAAGTTTGTCACATCTGGCAAATCATCCCAGTCTGTTCAAGGTGACTTGCTATGCAAGCACTCGGATTTGACTCTTGGCTGTGATACGTGGTGTGCAAGCATAGGCACACAAGCAAGCGTGTGAAGTTGGATGTCTCTGCGTGTGTGCTTCTATGTTTGCATGTGAACAATCAGGAGACAAAACTGTCATCCATTTCCTTATCAATCATTCAAGACTCTTCCTTTCCCAGATGCCAGAGAAATCAGAAGAAGAACATGGGGTGAAATCCTGGCTGCAGTGGAGCTTGGGTAACCCACAATCTCCATTACAAGACAATTCTAGGCCTCTTTCTACCAGCCATACTATCAAAGTCTTCTGTCATCAATATTATTTCTCTTTACTGATCCTCACCACTCACCTTTAATGTATAGGTGACTGCTCAGACTCTCATCCTCCTCCTTGCCCAAATCCAGAAGCAGCAGATTAGTTGATATTATTATATTATTAACATAATATGTCGCTTATCAGGCAAGGTTCAAATCACACACAGAGAGAAGTCAAAGAGAACTTCAGGGGAAAAATAAGTAGGGCTTAGTTTGGAGGAAACAAGGGAGGCAGGCATTCATCTTTTTCCATGGCCATGTCACCATCATTCCTGTCAACTGTCTTTTGCCCTGTTGGAGGACAGCCTGCATAACAATGCGCCCTGAGAAAATTGTTTTATTTGCAGTATCAAATGTGGAGCAATTTGACATTGTTTTGACATTTGTGGTTTGTGGTTTCCAAAATTTCTGACAAAGCATATTTGACAGCAATGGAGAGTTTTGAATGTTTAATAAATGTTTGCTTCTGGAATTAAAAAGTACCTAGCTTCTGTTTGTCAAGATTTAATCTTTAGCATATTTTAGTTCAAAAGCACCACTGGAAAAAACCACAGGGAGCTTTCACCTAGGAAAAATATTGCCTAAAATGGAATTAATGCACTGTTGTCAGGGTGCTTCCACGCTGGCCTTTAACTGCGGAATTGCCAACCTTTGTATATTCACTTCTTATGGGGCAACCAAATGATATTGTCAGGAAGTCACTGTTCTTGAGGTTTTTTCCCATTCTCCTTTCTGGTTGTTTCCACAGTTTTCCAATGCAGTTTAGGCATTGCTTATCCAGAATCAACTGCAAGGGCAATTAAAACATAGGTTGCGCACAGAGTCAGAGGAAAAGGGGGGCACAAAGGTTTCTGAGAGCAGAAGGAGACAAATATCCCTTGATAAAAGCCCCTGTCAGATTCCTAGTGCAATTTTGTCTCCTTTCCTGACTCGCCTACCTGCTAAGTAACCCTTTCCTCTTCCATCACCTGGAGGCTGGAGCATGGAATAAAGCCGCTCCCTTCCCCCCTCGGCCACCTCCAATACCAACTCCTTTGTCTTTTCCTCTTTTGTGCCTCAGATATAAAACTGCCCTCTGGAGCCTCAAGAAGGGGAAAAGAATCTCAGGCCATTGTATAGTGAGAGCATATTGGGAAAATCCTGCCCATTAGCAGCAGAAATTTCCAGCTTTTCACTGCCTGACTTCCACCAAAATTATTAGGAGACTCCATAGCTACAAGCCCAAAAGATACAACCCTCCCATTCACCCTTCTCCAGTGGTGTAGTGGTAAGTTCTGAAGTTCAGGAATAATGACTCCTGTGGCCGTCTCACCTCCAGTAGCCATGACCCACCCCCACTAAGTCAAACAACCTCCCCAAAAGCAACATTGACTTCTACAATTCATCTGTGGAATTCATTTCTGCTGATATGACAATGACCATTAGTATAGACGGCTATACTTTATGGGGGGGTTGGATGGGGGATAGCTCTAAATTTGCTCCAGCAGCTAGAAACAGAGCCTCCAGAGGCAGTGTGTCTCTGATTATCTTATGACTGGACAAGAATGCCAATGGTGGCTCTCACAACTCTGCTTCACTTGAAATCTTCTCTTGAGGCTTTTCAGTGCTTTCAGATAAAGCTCAACAAAAGTACAAGACCAAAGTTTAGCTGACAACTTGAAATACCTCATTTGCAAACACTCATGGTGTGGATTTTAAAGAGAGATAATGAAAAATGCTATGGAAAAACTGACAGAAGCTATCATAAGTGGTACTGTCCATTTTTTAAAAACTCAAATGAACCATAAAATCCACTGAAAAGGATGAAAAAGAAAACAAATGCAGAACAGCCGTTTGCTATCAGCCTATAAAAAACAATATAATTCTTTTTGAGCATTTGCAGTAGCTGGGAAACAAGCATCTAAAGGGGGGGGGTATCCTGGTGGATTTCTGATGTCATCATCCCAGATTGGGGAGACCAGGCAGCAGAGTGGTCTTCTGAACTAGCAAGCCTTGTTTAAAAACAAATTGCAAGAGTGAATACAAGTGATTCTAGGGGTGAGACAACCTCACTCAATTACATAAGAACATAAGAAGAGCCCTGCTGGATCAGGGCAAAGGCCCATCTAGTCCAGCTTCCTGTATCTCATAGTAGCCCACCAAATGCCCCAGGGAGCACACAAGACAACAGACACAATCTGCATCCCGGTGCCTTCCCCTGCATCTGGCAATCAGAGGCAGCCTACCTCTAAAACCAAGAGCTTGCACATACCTACTATGACTTGTAACTCGTAATGTACTTCTCCTCCAGAAATTTGTCCAATCCCCTCTTAAAGGCATCCAGGTCAGATGCCATCACTACTCCTGTGGCAGAGTTCCACAAATTAATTACACGCTGGGTAAAGAAATATTTTCTTTTGTTTGTCCTAACCCACCCAACACTCAACTTTCGTGGCTGTCCCCTGGTTCTGGTGTTATGTGAGAGTGTAAAGAGCAACTCCCTATCCACTCTGTCCATCCCCTGCATAATTTTGTATGTCTCGGTCATGTCCCCCCTCAGGCGTCTCTTTTCTAGACTGAAGAGGCCCAAACGCTGTAGCCTTTCCTCATAGGGAAGGTGCCCCAGCCCAGTAATCATTACCAATGAACTTAGATTATACCCTAAATATAACTAGTTTATTAAAAGCCAAAAGACGGAGGGGGGGGGAACAAGGGGGTGGGCTAATTGCAAGGAGGAAAGAAGAAATGAAGCAGGCTTGCAAAATAGCTTGGGTATTAACAATGCCCAGGTATGGTTCTTAGCAAAAACCACCAACAGGCAATTACAGGCAAACTTAAAAGCAAAATAAATCTCTAATGCAGGGGGTTTCAAACTTTTTAAAGGCCCCAGAGCTGGCTGCCTGATTTATAAATGCCAAGGGGTGTGGCTATAATGGTGATTAGGAAGCACTGCTTTCCATCCCACAGCAGCTTGTTTAACCCTTGACGCATGTAGCCTATTCTGCCCTGTCAGTTTCGTGATCCAACAAAAATTGGGTCACAAGCCACTGGTGGATCTCGATCCCACAGTTTGAGAACCGCTGCCCTAATGCATATGAGACTGCAATCCTATGCACACTTTCCTGAGAGTAAGCCCATAGAACTTAATGGGAATTACTTCTGGTAGACATGCTTTGGATTGGGCTGTTAATTTCACTTTTTCCTATCTGGTACTTACTCCGGGTCCAGATAGAAGAGTTCATCACACTTCCCTGATCCTCAGGAGGTGTGTGAGGATTTGGCCAAATAGTGATGGCCAAAGAAACTTAGGCTTCATGATGTCCCTACTGGATGAGGGAAAACCACCAGGCCACTCAGTAGTGTAGGTGGAGGGCAAAACAGGAAGTACTGCAGGCACTGTAACATGCTGTGTAAGCGCCCCTCCAACTCACCATTGGAGCCCTTCTGGGCAGTGATGGCAATGCACAGGAGATGCTGTTTGGTTCAGTAAGCACCTGTGCATTACTGTCACTGCCCAGAATGGCTCCTATGGCAAGTGAGAGGGGCCACTTACACAGCACATTGTGGCATCTGCAGTACTTACCATTCCCTCTTTACCTACACTACTGAGGCTACTTCAAGTCTGCAACTCAACCTAGACAGTGGGGCTTGACTTCCCATTTGGTAGGCAAATGTGAGCCCAATCCTATCCAACGTTTCAGTGCAGATACAGCTGCAATGCATCACTGAGGTAAGGGAACAAACACTTCTTTACCTTGAGGAGGCCTCTGTGACTGGCGTCCCACTGCAAGATGCAGCACATGCCCCATTGGCAAGGCTGCATTGGCGCTATAAAGTTGGATAGGATTGGGCCCTGAGTTGATTAGGAGCTACTGTCTTCCACTGGTCCCAGGCATGAAGACGGAACAATCTACATCTTGCACATGCAGTTTGGGGGGAAAAATATTTCAAACAAAAAATCTCAGATGAGCATCTCAGGATAATGGCTCCTACATCTAGAGTGCCAGGCAATCTCATTAAGAAGCCACAACACCCCAAAGTGCCCTCAGGGGCTGGAAGAGTCTAAAAATGCAGACAAGTAGGCAAAAACTAGGATAGGAAACAGGCATTCATCATAAGTAGGTATGATTCTAATTATTTTGAATGTGAACGAACAGCTCTTGCTCTTTGGATTTCATGCATCCTACTTGTTTTGTGGTCTGTTATTCAGTTGGACATTTTTCTCCTGAAGCAAATATAGTAAAAAGACAGTGCAGAAAGACAGTCTCTATGATGCATCCAGCTAACGACTTAAGTGTGATCAGGGCCGTGTGTGATGCAATGGCACACAATTCAACAATCTGTGAATGTCAACTTTCATTTTTCTAAACTAAGAAATTGTGTTTTCTCCCCCCCCCCCACCCTGTCACCATCATTAATGGAAGCCAAATGAAAAATTAGGCAAAGATAAGCTAATTTGTTTTGATTACATTCCTACAAGTCAAAACATTGTTTTGTGCAGAATTATGAGCTACCTTGATGCAGAATTTTTTTTTAAGCTTGGAGTACACACAAGTTCAAGGGATACATATTAGCCTTAAAACATGCACCCTGTACATTTTAAAATAAATAATAAATTCCATACTTGAAAATGGGGCCAGGGGCACCTGCCATGGGGCTCCTTCCAGGGGTGGTCATGGAGCACAACTAATCAGTGGGACCTGTTAATTCTGCAGACTAAAGGGAACTTGCCACCCACTGCTGCAGCAGGGACTTGCTAATAGGGGAGACCTGCCACAACGAAGGATGGGGCATCTACCCCACTGAGGCTGCATGAAGATTGGGTCCATGTCACATACAGGCAGGTCACCTGACCCCAGGTGGTGGGCAAATTTTTTGTTTAACCCCACCAGCAGCTGCTTCTCTCTTCTGGTCCTCATGCCGCCAACCACACAGGTGAACAAAGGTTGCCCCGCACTACATGCACCTGCACTGTGGAATTCGATGTACTCTAAGCAACTGCACTGCATCAAAGCAAAAGGCTTATTGAGAGGCTTTTATCACCCAAGCTTTTTGAGAGGCTTATTGAGAGGCTTTTACTTCACCCAAGCTCCTCTTAACTCCACACAGGCACGGAGCCAGACAGAGGTCTTTAATGGCCACTTCTTTAAGTGCAGGGTGGTAAAGAAGGGGCAGTGGTTTGTGGACACCAGAGTGCTCTTGCAGCTGACATCAATGCTCCCCTGCAAAAATCTGGGGGAGCATCACTCCAGGGTGACCACAATGCTGAACCCCAGGGAAAGGCAGCTGAAACATGGTTTGTGATGAACCACAGAGAAACCACTGCCGCTCACCCTCCTTCCCCACCTTAACCAGTATTAAGCGTCAATAAACAGCAACATGCCGAAAGTGTGCTGGAGCAAAAGCATAAAGAAGAATAACAAGGTGTTCTATGCCCATTGGGGATCTGCTGCTCCTTTGTTTCTTCCAAAGAAGTCAGAATAAGTGATGTCACAAAAGGAAGAAGCTTGGAGGGGACACACACACACACAGCAGCCTGTGTGTAGAACCTCTGTCTAATTGCACTTACAGCTGTTCTCAAAGAACCATGCCTCTGCAGCGCTTGGAAGCTTGACTGTGGAAGCAGGTTTGGAAATAAGCAGTAAAGATGCCGAATAAAAAGTGTAGCACTGCCACCTGCCTGACAATTGTGTTTTCAGCCCTCCAAATGCCAGCATTCACTCAGAGAGATAGATTCATCTCCTCTTGTCACCCAGAACGTCTGCAAAAGGTGGGGAGTATCAAATAATCTTTAAACTTATGTTTATATTGAGTCTCTCACACTGAAAATTCCATGGTGAAAATGTCGGGGAAACTTGTGCTTTCACATGTCAGGAGAGGCTAAAAGCTGCAAAGTTTGTTAGATGGCAACTTGTTCCAAGAACTACCAAAATGGAATCCTCTTTCTCTCGAGACAGACCAAAACTAACTTCTTGTCATCATGGCAAATTACAAATAAAGAGTTTGATGCAGCCCAGGTTTTTCTCCCCTTGCACCTTTAAAGTAATTTTAGAGCTCATATTTCTTCTCATCATCATTACTATTATTAACTTTATTTATATCCCACCTTTAAAAACATTAATTAAAAACAATTTAAAAACAAGATAAAAACATATTGAAAAACACAACTTAAAAATAGCAGTCAGATAAAAGTTTAAAAGAGCACAGAGCAGCAGTTTGTAAAAGGATCCAGGCCTGTTAAAAATATATTAAAAGATGTTTAAAATGATGTTAAAAAGGCCAGGACTCAGAAGGCTTGTCTGAACAGAAGAGTCTTTAGGCCTTGCCGGAAACTTTCAAAAGAGTGCAGTTGAGGTCCTGGAGCGCTGACTAGAGGCAGTGAGGATCTGGAGGATCTACAAATTCTAATCAATTTGTAAAGCAGAGAACAACTAGTGCAAATTCAGCCAGTGGACCAATTCAGAATAAAGAAATAATTCCTTTCTCGGAGCTTCAGTATGATTTGGCATTACATTTGAACAACATCTGCAATTTAAGCATTAGGCAAATTGGGATTAAACAGCAAATACAGAAGGACACAATTTAACAGCATGCCTGTTTCATACTGCTGCTTCTAGCTTGAGAAGCAGCAGTATTCTATTCTATTCTATTCTTTCCTCACTGTATAAGGACACAGTTGCCACTTTAAACTTGGGTGTAAGAGCTGGATCCCATGCAGTTTGCTCCACTCACAGCATAGCAACTCTTACATCCTGGGATTAATGTAGGAATGAAAAATTAGGCTCCAATCCTAATCACACTTTCCTGAGAGTAAGCCCCATTGAACAAAATAGAACGTACTTCTGAGTCGACATGGTTAGGATCATGCCCTTAACCTATTCTTTTCATTAGATCCCATTAGGTTTCTATGCTATCAGAGGTAGCTGACTTTCAGTGCAATCCTAACCCACTTTCCAGCACCGACATAAGGGCAATGCAGCATTCCCTTACTTTGAGGCAATGTAACATTCCCTTACTTTGAGGTGGCCTAAGTGAGTGCCACCCAACTGCAGGATGTAACATACGTCCCTTAGCACAGTTATGCCAGTTCTGGAAAGTTGGTTAGGATTTGTGCCATTAATCCAAGATGCCCAACAGATTCACAGAGTCATACAATGTTGGAGTAGGGAGAGACCTTGGAGCATATACATAGCACAATCATATGCATCTGTCCAACAGATAGGCTACAATAATGGGCTAAGGCTCAATTCATACTGATGAAGTCTGTCCAACACTGCAAAGCCAAGAGAACTGTGGGTCAGAGCCCAAGGATGCAGCTACACCCTATCCTCCTGACTCTGTCATCATCTCATGACAGTCAACACAGGCTACTATAAAAGCTTTTGTACATCAAGTCCAAATTAACTGCAACATTAAACCCAGCCAAGTTTATTATGAGCAGCCAGCACCACCACCCCATCACTAACTCACCAAAGGACAGCCTCAGCAGGTTAGCACAATATCAGGAAACATCTGGAGAGAGACTACTTTTCTGCGTGTAGTTGATGGCCAGCAATTATGCTGCACTCCAAAAATAACCAGAACATACAAACTCAAACAACTTTATTGTGCATTCCCAGTGAGGACTACGGGTACATTTATTACAACATATCATTATATTGGCTGGAGAGCACTTGCTTGCCTTTGTCCCTAACTTCCTCTGTCTCCCCATATGACTAGGACTCAAACTTTTCCAATTGCTACTCCTTGGGGGGGGGGGGAGAAGCTTTTGTAAGGGAGAGGGGAAAGCAGAATAATCAGCAAAAGCACCCCCTTTCTATGGTAAGATATCCCAGCTGGGCTAGTTGCTATGAATAAAACATATACAGGAGCAGATGTTGGTTAAGGTTCGATAAGAAATACTTTACTCACAGTTCCTAGTTGTATACATGCATCTTCTGAAGTTATCAAAGACCCTACTGCTTTGGAACAAAGAACCCTAGAGCTGTGCCCTTTGGTGAGGATGGGCCTGGCAGGCATGGAGTCCTGGCAAAGCACATCTTCCTTCTTCGATGGTCTGGAAGGAAGAGGAAAGTATGAGAAGGAGGGAAGGAAACAGTGTTAAGGACAACAGCTCCTGCAGGGACCACAGAAGGGCAGGTAGATGGTCTCAGGTGACAGGACAGTATACTGCATTCCAGAGTCCCACAGGCAGCACTGCAGCCAAATTACAACAAGAAGGGCCACACCAACTTGCTGAGTCCCACATAGGTGTGACTCAGCAGCCAGTCCCTTATTGTGCTCCAGGTAAATATTAGGACTATACCACAATGTGCCTGGCAGTTCATGTCTGCTGCAAGGTAAAGGTTATGGGCTTCCGCTGAAGAACCTGATTGGAAAACATACCTAAAATACAGTAGGTCCCACCAACCCCTTAGCAAATGAAAACAGAATTTTATCATGCCCATTATTAATTAGTCCATGAAAAATAATCCCTGACCCATCTCCCTCAGCCTCCAAGATATGTGAAAAGAAAAAAAGAACAGAAAAAGCTTGCCACCTAAGATAACAATGATGGGCTAATCTAATTGCAAAACTAATTGCAACTGAAGTGTTTAATTACTGTGCTAAGCCGAAAGCACCACTTGCAACCGTTACAGTAGTTCTCTCGATTCATCAGATCAGGTTTGGGTTTTTTTTTATTATTATTATATTGCGGGGTGGGGGAGAGGAATGAAAAGATTTGCTAATTAGGGTCTTGGAAAGAGCTCCCAATTCTAAAATGTTCCCTTTTAATTTTCATACTAATGAGCTTTCAGTGCAGGAGGGGGGGGAGAGTCACAATGCAGAACGTCTGCGCCAGCAACTGCTTGCACTTGTACTAGCCCAGATCCCTCACCCAAGTAAAATCCACTTCCCTCCTTCATTATAATTACTGTGTCTTGCAACTGTGGCCATATTTACACATGAATTGGTAGCATGGAAGTTTCTTGAAACTAAGCCCTTTGAAGTCTGCTCCCTTGTGGCTGACTCTTGGTGCACGAGAGGTTGCCATACCCATGTCACGGTTTTCACCATACAAATACAAATGTTGTTTCTTCATGGTTTTGCAACTTCACGATGGAGATCACCAGAACCATACAGCAAGCTATTTTTCAGGAATGGGCCTGCCATATGGAGATAGCTCTGTGCAACTTCACTTTGAGAGGTCATCATACTTCATGTATGTAGCATACTTCACACATGTAGCTGCATGTGTGAATCAGAACTTAGGGTAGGCAGGGGCAGACACCATGCTCACCACAAGATACTAGTGAGAGCACCCAAGCTTCATTTCCTGGGCCCCACACAAACTTGTAGCATGAGCCTCTCTTCCCACCATGAAAGGCCTTGTCTTTTAGGAAAAATATGGAGGAGTTATTGGCATCCTTCATTTTTTTCTCCTTTCCTTTGTTTCAGCTCCTTACATCTTTGGTTGCCTGATTTGTATTTATAGTCAGACACAGCAGTATGGCATGGATGTATCTCAATAATACACAGGCAACAAATGGCCTTCACACACTGCTCCTTCTCCCTGGGATGTAGCAGCAATTCTCCTATGCCTACTGGAGACCAAAGGCCAAATTCATTTTACTCACATATATAATGGGGAATGTATTTCCCTTTCGTAGTACTGAAATATAACAGCAGCAAAATAATGAGGTCAATAATAGGATATTTTTGAACATACAAAAATGACACTGCACAACAGGTACTGACCAGTTTCAGCTTCCTAGTCAGTGCATAAACATTACAACACAATCAGACTACATATACTGTATACGGCAATTTACAAAAGACTTACAAGGGGGCAACCAATCTGATGGATACACACAGCATGGAATTGTAGATAATGAATACCAAAGGTTTGTAATTTTTCCCCACTTCTTCCACTATTTAAGCAAATACTAAACATTTCTGAATATTATTTGGAATTTTTATTTTGCAAATTTCTAAAATTTCAAAAACCCATTCCAGTCTATGGAAGGAAAAATATAAACTTTTTTTCAGAAGCATCATCTTCATCTTTTAGGAATATAATCCCAGATACTTTCATCATTGTGTATGTCTATCAAAGAAGGGCTACGGTCTCCTGTCAGGCTCTCAATCTACCATGTAGCAAAAGAGAACAATTTCCTAATCTCCCACTGAAAAAAAACACTAGAGTGTCAGTAAAGGAACCACTAGACAATCCAAGTTATAAATGAGAAAGAACACCATCTTGAACATACCTCTAATGAAACAGAAGCTGGCTCAGCCCCTCCATTGTTTGTTGGTCCCTCATGACTTAGAACAAGGCACAGTAGAGCTGATAGTGTGGACCAAATTTACATCAAGGCAATTTAAATCAGTGATTAAATTGGTCATCCTATGTTGTCATATATTTTCTGAACAAGCATGAGTGCTGTTTTGTTTGCTATAGCAATTAAAACATATTGGTTTAAATAGCCTTTATACCACCTAGGTGTATACTCCAAAAGCTTTGGAGTCCTCATGTCTTTCCTGCTACAAAATTATCTGCTTAGAGACAAGGGAAGCAATTGTGCAATTGATTCTGTTCATGCTTTCTGTAAACATGTAGGGATGCAGACTTGAGGACTAAGGGCCCGATCCACAGCAGCGCAGAGACTAGTGGGGGGAGGGGGCATTCTGGGGTGGGTGGAGGGTGGGGAAAGGCATGGCTGGGGGAGGGAGTGGGGTGGGAGGAAGAGGGACCAGCTGGAGCTTTGTCTTGTAAATAACATTTTCATTAAACTTAACTAAAGGCCTTCAGACTCATGTCTTGCATTTGCCTTCTACTCCTTCTTCTCAATCCTGTGTTCATTACAACTAGACCTGCAAGCTGGATCACAAGTATCTTATTTCTTTGAGCGAGTCAGGAGATATGGGGGGCAGGCATCTGTTCTGCACTATTCCAAACATTCTTACATTAGGTTAGGGATGAACCTGCCCCCATGTCAGTTGCATACCTGCCATAGACTTCTATGGGGCAAAAGTCCCAGGCGCCAGCTGCTAGACTCTGAGCCAGCTCTGAGGCTCCCGATGGGGGGTGGAAACTGTACTTCCAGTTTCCCAGAAGCACAGTTTATAGCATCGAGGAAACTCAGAGAGGCTTCCCCAATGTGGGCAAGGTTGCGCAAGGCTCCATGAGCCTCTGGTGAGTGGGGGGAGTGAATTTCTGCACAGGGGGGGCAGCAATAGCGGGGCACGGGGCTGCGGAGGTCCACAACTGCCCCATGTTGCTCCCCTCATCTACCCACCCTACACATGTATTTTCGAACCACTTGAATGACTGACAGCACAATCCTATGCATGTCTACTAAGAAGTAAGTCCCACTGTGTTCATTGGGGCTTACTCCCAGGAAAGTGTGCATAGTATTGCAGCCTGAAAAGAGCTGTAGTCAAAAATGAACATGCTTTGCTGCACACAAATGACAAATGACATATCATTTGATTTGAGATATCAAATAGTGTTTCTGGTGGTAACGGTGAAAAGAACAGGAGAGAAAATTAAACTTATACCCAGTGTACAGAGTGCTTGGTTAACATCAGAGAGTGGAATTCTAATGCTAGCTTAACCACATACAGGCTGGCCCAGCTTGTAATAATTTACAAGATATTCATCTGAAAACCTGCATTAATAATCTACTTCCCATTGCTATCACTGGGAAGCATAAAATATGAATCATAAAGTACTAGAAAGCCAATAAAGAAGAAATGCAGAATGTCCCGCTCTTTTCCTCCTCCCTCAAGAGATGTACCAACGAAACCTATAGAAAATAATTTTAATGTGAAGTAGTGACTCACACAGCCACAAGGGGGCAGACATATGAAGGGAAAGTATCTTTGAGCAGGTGGCTGCTCCTTTGCTGGTGAAAGTTTTGGGCAGGTGCACAATATAAGACCCATGGGCTGTTTGCTGTGCCCTCCCTGTCTATCCACGGTCTCCTAGAGAAACTCTGAATATCCACAGGTTGCTTCCCTTCCACACATTTGTAGGAATATATATCCCTGTTCAAGACCCATCAAAGTAGAGGTGAGAGTGGAAGAAGGCCTACATCACTCCTCTGGATTCAGGAGCACATGAGGTCATTTGCAATGGTTTTTCCAGTCTGCTGCAGCCAGTTAGCCAACTTGTGAAGGGGGGGGGGAGAGAGAGAGAGAGTGAGCACTCAATGGAATGGGGGAAAGCAAGAGAATGGATGACAGAGAAATGAGGATGGAGAGAGGCTTGTGACTGTCGAACCACAGATGAATGTAAACAAAAAGACCAAGTGAACAAAAAGAGGGGTGAAAGATGATCACTGGGAAATGGGGTTGCAGAGTATCAAGCAGTGAAATAAAAACAAAAGAAGAGACACTACAAGGTGGAGGGTTGGTGTTTGTAGTGCTATGGAGAGCAGGACCAGCAGAAGACTTCCTGAAGCAGCATGCCAAAAGCTGCTCCCCTTTGCCCAGTGACGTTTGGGCCTCTCCAGTATATTTGCTCAGCACTCACCTCCCCTCCAGTTCACCTTTCTCTTTGTCCTCCTCCTCATTTTCAATCCAGAGCAAGGAAAGAGGTGCAGTGGAGGCAAGTAGGTGGACAGATTTGGTGCCTGAAGCAATCATTCTTAAATCATTGCTCACCTCATGGAGGGCCAGCCCTGGTGGAGAGGGAAGCGGGTGGCAGAACAGGCACTTTCGAGTGCAGGGAATGAAGAGAAAGCACTGAGGAGAAGGGAAAGCAGGGCAGGCTCATGAGTGGAAATCTGAAGTGCTTTCCCATGCTTTTTCACTTGAGCCAGTACATGAAAAGATGGTTCTCTGGGTAATGTGAGTTGCACACCTTTGATTTAGAGAAAGCCAAATAGGGGGTAGAGAGCCATTATCTCCTCTGGCAAGGGAGCCCTCATGCAAATGATTCCCCAGATCATTACAATGACCAGGTCAGGCAGCCCCTCAAAGTATCCACATCTCAGGCTGTATGTCCGTGTTGCAGGACAGGATGAGCAGGTTGGGCGTAAGAGGGGAGCAGGATCTGTGGCACTAACACACGCCCTAACCTATCCCCCTTCCTGAGCTTCCTGCACAGATCAATTCTGCCAGTGGTATCTCTGGCACAGGTCTGAGTTGACCCATTGTGGCTGCTAGGGAGACAAATGTTCTCTTACCCCGCAGAGACCTCCAGCAGCAAAAATACCCCCACAAAATGCAGCAGAGCCCATATGGTGCCACAGCATTGCCATATGGGAATTTAGTTCAAATTGAACTGTTAGAAAGCAAGGGATATAATTCTATCCACACTTATCCAAGAGTAAGTCCCACTGAATTTCGGTGGGGCTTACTTCTGAGTAGGCATGCATAGGCTTGTGCTGAAAGCCTTTGTGGTTTCAGCCTTGGATTTGTTACTGCCTGCCACACTACTTACCATCCACTGGTGCAAAAACTCAGCAGCCCCATGCCACGTTCTCCCTCCCTTCCCCCCCTTCACACTTTTTTGGGGCAGACTTACCCATGCCATTGACAGCTGCAGTAGCAGGAGACACAGGCAAATGACACACATTAGTTTGCCTAAACATTATACCTAGAAGTGGCAAACTCCACCCGGGGCTGCCCTCTTCAGCAGCAGTCCCACATCCCATGCCACAAGAGGTTCTGGCCTCAAGTTGACCTCACAGAGAAAGGGTCGACTAGTGCTTTCAGCAATGAGAAAGTTTTGATGAGAATTGAGTCAAGCAAAATCTGAAAATGTGTTGAAACAACAGAAAGGAGGGGGAGTTTCTTTCCAGGTCTTCTATAGTGGATTATTGGATGAGGCAGCTGCAAGGTGGCAGTTTCTGATCACCTGGGAAAGCATCAGTCACCTTCAAATACCAGATGATGGCAACTTGGAGCTTACAGATCATGTGGCACCAGGACTGTGCTGGCTGAACTTGCTGAGCTTGCTGGCAGTGTGTGTGTGCCTGCCTATCTGTAGGCAGAAAGAGAGAATACACATACATGTGCAGATGGATGGATGGACAGACGGACGGACACACAGAGTGTGTGTGTCTGTGTTCTTGGACTAAACATTATAAAAAGAAAGATCCCTTTAAATTGCCTTGTGTGATCCAAAAGACTCATCTCACTCTATTGGCTGCCTACAGCTCTCTGAAATAAACAGTGTAATTGGGCTTTGCTGCATCTACACTGAAGGTCAATGCATTTCAGTGCCAGTGGGACATATAGCTGACCATTCATTACAGCCAGGAATCATCTGACCCTCACAGAGGCCTGCTGTGCTGCTGCAGATTTTTCAGAAAATGCTTTTCAAACATCCCTGCCCTGTTCTTACCAGCAGGCAAAATTGCGTGACTGGAAGTTTTATTAAGATCATTTTTTAAAAACTGATTCAGCGCATGGACAATTTGCACAGCCACAGTGTCTGCGGAGGACCAGCAAGTAAATTGCTCACCCAGCCAGAAGCAGGGAAGAGGAATTGGGAGACAGATTTTAATCTACAGTGTCAGAACCCTCTAGAACATCAGTTGGACAAGGGTCAGCTGGCCTGAGGGCACTTGAATTTGCCAAGGTTCCCTGTGTGCTTCTTGAGCATTATCACTGATGACATGATCTGAGCAGTGGCAGTGACATTGTTGTAAATGGAAGCAGGAAGTAAATGGTTCCCTAGAAGTATGACAATAATTCCCCATGTGATGAAGTGGAAAGTTTTCATGAACCAGATTCAGTATTCAGAGCTGTGGGGAGGCAGCCCTGAGAAGAGCTGTCCATAGGAAAAGTGGTACAGCTTAGCTTTCCATATGCAAGGGCCATACGTAAGTGGCCTAGAGGGAAACCGAGGCCCAAACTAGTATGACATGCCATTGCATGTTTCTTTCCCTGACTTTTTTCATTGTTAATACAGATTAAAAGCAAGTCTGGGAAGCTACAAGGTCACCTGGAAGGACAGGAAGGAAGGAGCTGTTAACTATTTCCCTGCTAGTCAGTTTTCTGCTCAAAATCAGACCATCCCCCTTCCCTCCTGCTGCATTTGTCCTCACCACTTTCCTAGTAAACCCACTGAAGATGCATTGCATTAATGATTTCTAGTATTAGACTCCTCATAGATTATCCCATTTAAACATTTATTCAGCTGCTCAAATATTTCTGCTGCAACAAAGTGTTTAGCCTAAACCTTGGACCATTAGAGAAGGAACTACAGAGATGAAACAACTGCAAGAATAACTAAAGATTAATGGTCCCAAGGAGCCAAACACTCAGAAGTAACTATTCACAGTAATATTGAACACATAACTATTCACAATTCACAGTAATCTCACACCCCACAAAGGAAAAAGCACTTAGAAAACCATTTATTGTAAAATAAGCAAAGTTGTTGGTTTTTTAATTTATTTTTTAGGAAATTTACTGGCTGTTGGCTTTTCAGATAAGAGAGAGGAAAGCAAAAAGGTTGCACAGAAAAGAAATGTTTAATTTCTCAAAGCGGAATGGTCAAATTCTGTTAACGTTTATCCCAAAGTAATCCAGAATATACAGAATAAAGCCCAATCCTGAGCTCTCACTGCCGGCATTCCGAGGCAGTGAGTGTCACAAACATGCTGTAAAGCACGTTCACGGCCCTCAGTGCCGGTCCAGCACTGGTGATAGCTCAGCGCCAGCTGGCGCTGGGCTAGTGCCAGTGGATCACCAGTGATTCGCTACTCCGCGGACTCCCGAACCACAGGGCAGTAGAGAGGTAGGTGGGGGTGTGGGGGAGGTAGGGAGGAGGTGTGCTGGGGGGAGGGAGCAGGGTGGGAGGGTGGTGGAACCAGAGAAGCTCTGCTCCTCTGTATCCAAAGCCTCTGTGTCAGGCCTTGGGAAGCCCAAGGGTTGCCACACAATCAAGTAGCCTCATTGTGTGGCTATTTGCCTTACCTGGAGAAAGGAGACAAAAGTCCCCTTCTCCTGTGGTGCCACCAGCACAGCCTGGTTAGTGTTCAGGATGCTGCTGCAGCCATTTTTTGCACCACGGCAGCCCCACGCTCCAGGCAGCATAGAACTGGACTGCCCATTTCCCCAAGGCCACCACTTTAAATCTGGATAGAACTCCCTGGTATGCAGTGATGATGTCATTTCTCTATACCAGGTTTGGAGGACTTGGAGTGTCCTTAAAATCATAAATAGCATTCTCCCCACTGCTTCTTCCCAATTATTATTGTTGTTTTGTTTTACTTTATTGGAAAAGTAACTTATACCCAACTTTCCACCCTTGTGGGAACTCAATAAAACTTACTGTATATAAAGAAATAATGAATAAAAACAATGAAATAATCAACAAAGATACTATGATCATAATAAAAAGCAGCCATAAAATCCTAATTAAAATGTTAAAAGCCTTAAGATTTGTATGGAAGACCAGTGAGGAGGGACAGTCCTAATTTCCAGTGGGAAAGAAGCCACAGGCCAGGTGCAACAACAGAAAAAGCCATGTTGTGGGCCATCACCTGTGGAACATCAAAAGGCAACAGCTCCTGCAACAGGGCCATTGGAGATGACCTCATGGAACAGGCAGATTCATACAGAAGGACATGACTCTTCAAAACCATTTAGGTCAGAAGTCATCACTAGCCTTTTGAATTCTGCCTGGAAATGTACGGGCAGTCAGTTTCAATGAAGTAAGATAGATATGATGGTCACAACACTTAGGACCCATAAGGAGCTTAACAGCTGCGTTCTGTACTGGTTGAAGATTCTGGGCAGTCTTCAAAGGCAGCCCCCCATAGAGTGTATTACAGTAATCCAAACTAGAGGTGATAAATGCTTGAGTAACGATAGCCAGAAATGTATGATTCAGGAATGGGTGCAGGTAGTCAACCAGCCAAAGCTGGTACTGACACCTAACAAACCTGGGACAAGACCAGATCCAGGAACACCCACAACCTGAGGACCTGCTCCTTCAATGGAAGTACCATCCCATTGATGACAAGATGACAATTCAAATCTCATAAGAACATAAGAACAGCCCCACTGGATCAGGCCATAGGCCCATCTAGTCCAGCTTCCTGTATCTCACAGCGGCCCACCAAATGCCCCAGGGAGCACACCAGATAACAAGAGACCTCATCCTGGTGCCCTCCCTTGCATTTGGCATTCTGACAAAGCCCATTTCTAAAATCAGGAGGTTGCGCATACACATCATGGCTTGTACCCCGTAATGGATTTTTCCTCCAGAAACTTGTCCAATCCCTTTTTAAAGGGGGCCAGATGCTGTCACCACATCCTGTGGCAAGGAGTTCCACAGACCAACCACACGCTGAGTAAAGAAATATTTATTCGTTGTAAAGAAATCTCAAGTCGTTGTTCTCCTCATTAGCACTCTGCCTACTCTGGATTCAATTTAAGTTTGTTTGGTCTCATACAGTCCACTCAGGACTTCCACTACTTCCTTAAGTGATGACCAGAATGAGAGGTACAGCTGCATTCCCAGAAATGAGAACTGAGTACATTTGACTCTCCATTTGTAACATTCCCTTTACAAACAGTTTGTGTCTCAGATTAGCAGCCCCTCTTCTGGCTTCACCCTGTAACTTCGAGGTTAGACAGCATCTTCAAGGTTCCTGTACTTGACTGACATCAGGACCCTGGCTAATGCACTGACTGCCTCATCATACTATCCTCTTTCAAGTTGACAGGCTTTAGAGGAGGTGATATACTAAAAAATATGCTGTGTCTGCCCTGTAGATGGCAAAGTTCCTAGGTCACACTTTTTGCAAGGAGATGTTTTGGGCTTTCTTGTAATCTCCCTTGGATTGCATATGTTCAGGCCTCCACTACATCTCTGATATCTACTTCGACATAAAGGCATGAAGAGCCTATTGGAGGCCACTAGCACAAAACAGGCTATTTTCCTGCTGTGCAGATAGGCATTTAAATTCCAGGAAATGTCTTATCCCTTTGGATAAGCTCTGATGTTTAGTTATTTCTTGGCTATCTAACTTTTTTAAAGGGATACATGTCACACAGACTGTTCCTTCTTCTCATTCCCATCAATACAGATTGATAATAGACATGAGATGCCTGTAGAGCCACTGTCATAGGCTTAGACTATGATTCACAGCCTCACATTGGTTGGCGACCTTCAGTCTCGAAAGACTATGGTGTAAGCCTACAGCACCCAGTATTCCCAGGTGGTCTCCCATCTAAGTACTAACCAGGGCTGACCCTGCTTAGCTTCTAAGATCAGACGAGATCAGAAATGTGCAGGGTAACAGTTGCTGCCTCACAGCCTCACATTATGATTCATGTTCTTGAATGTCAAAATGTCTGGTAGAGTAGCAAATTCTAAAAGCAGATGGAAAGGCTAGGCTAAGAGTGATCAAATCAGCCTAGCGGTATTCAAAATAAGAGGGCTCTTTTTGTCCAAGTTTGCACTTATTCAGGAAAGTATCAGGTACCTGATGTGCTGTTCTGAATGTTTAGTTTCATATTGTGATGGAGTTTGCAAGTCAGGTGGCTCTCCCCTGGCTATGAAAGAACACAGCAGATTCTGCTACTGCTTCGCTGTCTAAGCAGGACTTTGCAGAACTAGGGTGCAAGTTGGCACTTGGTGCTGACAGACATTCCTCTGTCCAGTCACGCTTTATGATGGGGACTGTTTGCAAACTTTTTCTCAGCAGGTGATCCCATGAAGATCCATCTGGTGACCCATCCAGGTTCCATCCTGCAGGCTATAATGTCAAGCGTGGGAAAAGGGAGTTTGGAATTTCAAGGGATTTTAGGACAGGACAAAATGCTAGGTCAGGGGTCTGCAAACTTTTTAGCATGAGGGTTGCATCATATATCTGACTCAGTGTTGAGGGCTGGAAAACAAATACATACATACATACTACATACATACATGGAGAACCAATGATTGAATACAATAAGTGAGTGGGAGAGGAAGAAGGAGAGGAGCAGAGGGCAAAATTGACTTGCAGAGGAAGAGGAGGAAATGGAAGAGGGGGAAGCAGAGAAGCAAAATTAATTTGCACAGGAAGAGGGGAATGGATTTTTTTAAAAGCATCAAGTAAACTTCAATGCAAATCTCAAACTTTTTAACCTCAGATTCTGCTCTGTTTTGGTTGGCAACCTTCAGTCTCGAAAGACTATGGTATAAGCCTACAGCACCCGGTATTCCAAGGTGGTCTCCCATCCAAGTACTAACCGGGCCTGACCCTGCTTAGCTTCCGAGATCAGACGAGATTGGGCATGTGCAGGGTAACAGTTGCTCTGTTTTAATTTTAAAGAACAATTACATTTCTATTCCAGGCCTCTCAGCATCAGTATATATCTCATTCAGCCATTAAAGCTGCTGAATGTAATGCAATGTAATGAAATATTTTTTTTTCACATTACATTGCATTATGTTCAGCATCTCTAGCGGCAGTATATACCCAGAAGTGTGTCTTTTGAATTATCTTTAGCCCCAAAAGGCTGGAGAACCTCGGGGGACGAATAAAATCCTCCTGAGGAATGGATTTGGCCCCCCTGGAGATCTCTATGCTAGGTGATGTGAGACCTCTCAGGAGTTGCATAAACCAGATCGCAGATAAATCTATTGCCTCTACATGATTTCAGGAATTTAGAACACTGGTGGGTGGGGTTATGGTAAAATTTGAATCAAGAACTTGGATCGCATTACATTGGTAAAAATATTTTTAAAAAATAGCTCCAATATTAATTAAGGCTGCAATCCTAACCACACTTTCCTGGGAGTAAACCCCATTGAACAAAATAGAACTTAGTTCTGAGTAGACCTGGTTAGGATTGTGCCCTAAAAATTTTAAGAGATAAGACAGAGAAGCAGGAGACTTATCTGTTGCTTGGCTGTCCCAAGTTATCATACATGTTCAAGTGCACATATCATCACTCATATGTGGGCACTCAAACTGCATGTAGTTCCAGTCATTGGGTTTGTTGGCTTATTCAGTGGATATTGGGATTCTTGCGAAGGATGAGAGATGCAAACCCAAAAACAGATAAATGTAGATAAATGTAGAATTATAGGAAAGGGAAAGAAAATATTAATTTGTAATAAACAAAAGCAATGTTATAAATGGTCAGATTAATAACACTACTGAGGAGTCTGTAACATCTTAAGTAAGGGAAGGGGAAGTGAGGAAAGAGGAAGTGAAGATTAGAGGGGTGGGAGGAAAGATGTTAGCATCTTCTTTGAAACCACTTGTCTATTCAGAGGTGAATAGGACGCAGTTGTCCAGGATGCAGTGGTCCTGTTGCTTTCCGAGATAAGCTCCTTTCTCCATTTTATGTCTGTGGCAGCACTGACCCATCCATGAAGCCACCTGATGAGGATTGCATCAGAATTGTGAGGGATCTGAGCGGGTAGTGGGTCTGGGGTACCTTTCATCCCATCTGCCACGTCCCTCCAACCTGCTGCCAATACAGTGATCTGCTTCCCACTGACCAAGGGAAAAGCAGATTATTCCCCTACTTACCTTGGGTGCAGCCTTGAAAGCCAGAAAAGGGACTTTCTGTTTCATGTACCAGGACAATGAAGGCATTCATGCTGTCCCTGAAATAAAAGTAGAAGCCCCACACTTCTGGGTTTCACAGCATATAAGGCACATTGTAAGGATTTTGGTTGTTTGGAGGGAGGGTTTTAATACTGAGCCAACAGACCAGAGAGAGATAGCAATGTTTCAGGTTGTGTTGCTCCTGTCCGTGGCCTCCTTGTACCTGATCCTGTCTTGGTGATACCTTGCATATCACCAAGACACCTCTTTGATCTTCTCCCCTCTTAATTTCCCCAAGCCACATAACTGAACATGTCAGACCACTGGACTTTTTGGCTGCATTTGCCCTATGATTGCTTCATCACCTAATTCACCCAGCATTTGACAATCCCGTGCAGAACACTTCCAATGGGCCTGTCCACAGCCTGCTTGACAATATACAGTAGTTGTATCCACAAGCTATTCATCACTGTAATATTCTAACTCATAACAAACATTTCTGCTTCAGGATCCACCTAAGCATGTCTCAGAGACAGACAGCTCAGGCATGAAGCCATCTCGTACATTTCTGAAGGCCAAAGGAAAAAAATCTTTCTTCTTTTCTTCCCAGGCTTGTATTCCAATCAATTTCCCTCCCTTCCCTTGTCTCTCCAGCAGTCACTGCTTTGATTAAAACCCTAAAACCAAACCAAATGCTATTTATCAGTGAGATGGATGTCTACACCAACCAGGGGAAGAACTCTCAAAATCAGCTTGTATTTTAGTCCTTCACCCCTTTCCCACAGATTCATGGGGACTCTTACAAACTCATGTGAATAAACATACACACTAACACATCAAATACTGTGTGTATGTATATGTTCCTATAATCCTTTGGTCTTTCTCCCTAGACAGATATCCACAAATTACATTGTTTATTCCTGCTCTTCTTCTTCCCTGCAACAGCACTATTTTGTTGCACCACAAGCATTGCTGTTTCCCATGCATCAGTTGGAGAAGTAGTCATGATACACCTCTCTTTAGACAACACCAACACCATCCACCCTCATGGGATCTTACTGGAATTCAGCAATTTAACACAAAGCCAGAAGTGCAGAAAGTCAAACTTTGAACATTTGTACATCTTTCCCCACACCAACTGCATGA
Source organism: Tiliqua scincoides (assembly GCF_035046505.1). Taxonomy (NCBI): domain Eukaryota; kingdom Metazoa; phylum Chordata; class Lepidosauria; order Squamata; family Scincidae; genus Tiliqua; species Tiliqua scincoides. The sequence goes on from NC_089822.1 coordinate 199,724,302, forward strand.
TTTCATTAATTTTGTGATTCTTTTGTGTTATGTAGATTACCAGGAAGATTAGCAATGGCCACATATTGATGCGATATGCCTTATGTTTTGAATCAGTGCATCAGAAATTTAGACATTGTCCATGCATACATGAACCCCTTGCCTGTAATACAGTCACTACACCCAACTGCAACAGCACACTCTGTGAGGAAGGTTTGCAGCACACAGGCAGACCTGCAGACAACTGAAGGTAGTGCATAGCCTTTAAGGTGGCCACATCTCAATATGCACTTGCTCGCTCTCTCCCCCCCCCCAACACAATTTATTTTTCTTATAAATACTAGTTTGCATTTCCTTGGGAAACAGGTATAGTCCTTCCCATTTTCTCTGTCACAGGGTCAGCGGTCTTCCCCTTAGCTATCCTGTTGTGATAGAACTGTGATGGGCAATTTTCACAATGGAGAGAGCTGAAAAGCAGTGTGCCCCAAGGATCTGTCCTGGGACCAGTGCTTTTCAACCTCTTCATAAATGACCTGGAGACAGGGTTGAGCAGTGAGGTGGCTAAGTTTGCAGATGACACCAAACTTTTCTGAGTGGTGAGGACCAGCAGGATCTCTCCAGACTGGCAGAATGGGCAGCAAAATGGCAGATGCGCTTCAATGTCAGTAAGTGTAAGGTCATGCACATTGGGGCAAAAAATCAAAACTTTAGATATAGGCTGATGGGTTCTGAGCTGTCTGTGACAGATCAGGAGAGAGATCTTGGGGTGGTGGTGGACAGATCGATAAAAGTGTTGACACAATGTGCAGTGGCAGTGAAGAAGGCCAGTTCTATGCTTGGGATCATTAGAAAAGGTATTGAGAACAAAACGGCTAATATTATAATGCCATTGTACAAATTGATGGTAAGGCCACACCTGGAGTATTGTGTCCAGTTCTGGTCGCCACATCTCAAAAAGGATATAGTGGAAATGGAAAAGGTGCAAAAGAGAGCGACTAAGATGATTGCTGGGCTGGGGCACCTTCCAAAATTATGCATGGGAAGGATAAAGTGGATTGAGAGATGCTCTTTACACTCTCACATAACACCAGAACCAGGGGACATCCACTAAAATTGAGTGTTGGGAGAGTTAGGACAGACAAAAGAATTAATTTCTTTACTTGGCATGGGGTCAGTCTGTGGAATTCCTTTCCACAGGATGTGGTGATGGCATCTGGCCTGGATGCCTTTAAAAGGGTATTGGACAAGTTTCTGGAGGAAAAATCCCTGACGGGTTACAGGCCATGATGTGTTTGTGCAACCTCCTGATTTTAGAAATGGGTTATGTCAGAATGCCAGATGGAATAGCTCGGCTTCAGCTTGTCAGCTGCTTCAAGGTCGCACAGTGCCGGTGGCCTCGAACTGGCGATCTTGTGGATGTTATCTTCAGGCAGATGGAGGCTCTACCCTCTAGACCAGACCTCCTGCCCAGACCTCCTGCCTTAAGATTTCCTAAAGGGATCAATTCCACAAAGTTGTCTCTACCTATTCCAATCCGTTTTTCTATATTGTCCTGTCACAAGTCTCCCTTATTTGCAGTGGCGTCGCTAGGGGGTGAAGGGGTGCGGGCTGCACCGGGTGACACGTGGGGGGGGTGATGCACCCTGGGGAGGGTTATGCGCTAACATCGCAGCTTTAGGAGCTACCCTGTCATGCCATACACCATTGGATGCAGAATGTCCAGTGGAGTGCAATGCAAGAAACCAGAGTAAAATAGCTCCTTTCCTTCAAAAGTTATGGCCAAAAAACTGGATAGAAAAATGCATGGAGCCCTATGGAAAGTGAAAGTGAGCTGTATCGCACATTTACTCACAAGTAGGTGTAAATGCTTTGGAAAGGGCAGTTTGAGAGGAATCCAACAACACCAGAATGGTCCCACTCCAATGAATGCAGCCCCCCAAAAAAAACACTCGAGAAGGAGGTCCCATCCCAGTCTATTGAGCCCAAAACAAAGCCACGTGCCTGTGTTTACTCACAAGTAGGTGAACTTGCCTTAGTCCATGGGAAAGGGCAGGCAGAGAGGACTCCAAGGATGTCAGAATGGTCCTCATCCAATGAATGCAGCCCCCAAAACACCTGAGAAGGAAGTTTCTCCCTCCCTCCCAGCTGCAGTCTATTGAGCCCTAAGGAAAGCGAAGCAGCCTCACGGTTGAGTTTACTCGTGCGTAGGAAGACGTGCCTTGGCTGGTGGTCAGGCCAGGCAAAGGGGAATGTGAGGCCACCAGAAGGATCCTGATCCAATGGAACTGGAGCACAACTGATGCTCCAGAAAGCAGCCCCCCCCCCCCCAAGAAGGACAAAAAAGAGGCTTCAACTGGTGAGGGGAAAGTTTTCTATTTTGCAGTTGTAAAGCCAGGTGGGTCTTGATCTTGATATGCCTGAAATAGAAGAACTTTAAACTGGGCACTGGGGAGGGTTGGAAATCTCACTGCTTCTTTTTTTTTGGGGGGGGGGGGTGTTATTGAAGGCAGACTACAGAGTAAGCTCCATTAACCACTATGGGACTTACTTCAGATAGACATGCATAGGCTTGAGCTCACAGGCTGCAATTCTACCCACACTTTCCTGAGAGTAAGCCCCATTGACCACTATGTAACTTACTTCAGAGTAGATTCACTTGATGGAACAGGACAGGCTCCCCCTTATTTATTTATTTCATTTTAATTTAATTATTTATAATTATTTTAATCTGCTTGATGATGTCACTTCTGGCTGTGACATCACTTCCAATGGGTCCTGGAAAGATTGTCATTCTAAAAAGTGGGTCCCAGTGCTAAAAGTTTGAGAACTGCTGCAATAAGGTGTTAGTAAGTTGACAGGTGTGTGTGTGTGTTTTCAAAATCACTAAAATCAGAATGTAGACGGAACATACCAAGATCCAGGTCTACAGAGCTTGCGTCCTGAGTACACTTCTGTACTGCAGCGAGTCATGGACTCTTCGCTCACAACAGGAGAGGAAACTGAGCGCTTTCCACATGTGCTGCCTCCGACGCATCCTCGGCATCACCTGGCAGGACAAAGTTCCAAACAACACAGTCCTGGAACGTGCTGGAATCCCTAGCATGTATTCACTGCTGAAACAGAGACGCCTGCGTTGGCTTGGTCATGTCGTGAGAATGGATGATGGCCGGATCCCAAAGGATCTCCTCTATGGAGAACTCGTGCAAGGAAAGCGCCCTACAGGTAGACCACAGCTGCGACACAAGGACGTCTGCAAGAGGGATCTGAAGGCCTTAGGGATGGACCTCAACAAGTGGGAAACCCTGGCCTCTGAGCGGCCCGCTAGGAGGCAGGCTGTGCAGCATGGCCTTTCCCAGTTTGAAGAGACACTTTGCCAACAGTCTGAGGCTAAGAGGCAAAGAAGGAAGGCCCATAGCCAGGGAGACAGACCAGGGACAGACTGCACTTGCTCCCGGTGCGGAAGGGATTGTCACTCCCGGATTGGCCTTTTCAGCCACACTAGACGCTGTGCCAGAACCACCTTTCAGAGCGCGATACCATAGTCTTTCGAGACTGAAGGTTGCCAATACATAATACAAAATCAGAATACCACCATCATGTTATATATCAATCAATGTGTAATTTCATGCAGAATGCAATGAAACAAAACCACATAGAAATATCTGTGTTCTATCAAAAGGTACAGTCAAAAAACCAGTGGGGGTGGGGCGATGGTATATCACCACGCCCACCACCTGGGGTGTTGCCCCGCCCATTGCATGGGGTGACGCGCAGGCCTCCCGCACCAGGTGAAGTGAATTCTAGTGACAGCACTGCTTATTTGGAAATCACTCTTTCAGAGACCATGAAGCTGCCTTCTACTGAGTCAAGTCATTGGCCCACCTAACCGATCATTTACTGCACGGACTGGCAGCAGCTCTTCAAGGTTTTTGAGAGGGGAGACTTACCTGGTGATGCTGCTAGGGTTCAAACCTTGAACCTTCCAAAAGCAAAGCAGGTACTCTACCACAAAACTATGACCATATCAATGCAAGTGTCACAGTGACTCAGGTTATAGATTTGTAAGATATTTTAAGGGCCACCCTACTGCCTTTCTGCCAAGTCCTTCCATACAAACACACTATGTTCAGTGTTGATCTTTGGACATCTCTGAAGCAAAAATGTTCAAAGTGTTCCAAAAGGGCACCTCAGCAGTCAACCTAGTGCTTTGTGAATGGGGCAAATACCCCAGGTGCTGGGTCTGCATGGCACGCCTCTAGGACCGCAGGGGAAGCCTCACTGAGACTCCTGACGTGGTTAGAAACTATACTTCCAGTTTTCTGGAAGTGTAGTTTATAGTCTTATGGAGGGAACTATGACTCAGCTAGGTACTATCTACTCATACCATGGATAAACCCTTCCCTTCCATTTGAGCCATCTCCTAACACTGTACAAGGGCAAGAAAAATCCTCCGGCGATAAGGTGACTTCAGAAGCACATTTCTGACAAGACTGACCCATGTATCATTTCTCGACAAAGAGTCTAAACAGCTGGCTTGTGTGTCTCTAGGAACCAGCTGTATATATTCCCCCCCCCCCCATTTGTTTGTCATCAGGATCAGGAACTCTGAGAAGAATTTTATCAGGGGGTACAATGTTTGGGGGGGGCCCTTTGGCTCCCCTTTGGCCCTTTGCAATGTTTTTTGGGGGACCCTTTCGGAATACACAGTTTCTTTTTGGCCTCTTCTCTTTTCCATTGGATCATAATTTCTCCCAATTACAGTACATAAACCCATGTAGGCTTACACAAAATGTGAATGCCAGTCTTCACACAATATATGCAAACATTTTATGAGATCCCAGGAAATCTCTGGCTCCCCTCCTTTGGATCCCGAACCCCCTTTCTGATTTGGGGCCAGGTGTGATGTACCCTCTGCACCCCCCCTTCCATGGGCCCTGAAAGAGGGAATGTGGGAGAGCTAGAAAGAAGGGATCAGGAGGAAGAACAGTTCTCTAAAGGTTCATTGCTGTAATTCTGTAATAAAGCTAATAGCTAGAATTTGAGACTGTATCTTAGCTGGTCACATTCAGCAAATAGTTATTTTCTTTTCTTGCCTGTTTCCATTGGTTTTCGGTCTGTGTTGCTTCTCTCCCTTTTCTCTTGAGCCATTTCTGCCCAACGTTGCATATATGCAACAGGGACCAAATGTGTACACCTGTGGGCTGGGCAAAAATGGGTTAACTAGCTCCCCTGCCTCCCTCTGCTGGGTATTTTCCATAACTGCATTCAATTTCAATACTGCTGTGGTTCTCAAACTTTTAGTGCCAGGACCCACTTTTTAGAATAAGAATCTGTCAGGACCCACCAGATGTGATGTCATGACTGAAGTAATATCATCAAGCAGGAAAATTTTTAACAGTCCTAGGCTGCAATCCTACTCACATTTACCCAGGAGTAAGTTCCATTTACTATCATTGTTAAAACCATATAGGTAGCAGCCTGCTAAAAGGACAAATGTGTACCATTTACCAAATGCAGTCACATACCATGCTGGCATCAAGTCTTATATTAAAAATAAAACATTGAAATGAATGGGGACACACCTGAAATGGGCTCACAATCCACCTGGTGGGTCCCGACCCACAGTTTGAGAAACACTGCAATACTGTATTTCAGAGTGGTTTTCCGAAGGTTCATTGCTGTAATTCTGTCCACTTTCTGATTTTCTTTGCTTTCCCTTTCTTTTGGATTTTAACAAACATACTTTTAATACTTGCCTAGCCCTGTTCACTGATTATTTAGTGGTTTAGTTAGCAGATAGTACTGCCAACCAGGCAAAGAGGCACCTTTTCAAGTGGTGCTCCACTTCAGTAGCAAAGCTAAAGGGGGGTCAAAGTTTTTAAGAACATAAGAACAGCCCCGCTGGATCAGGCCATAGGCCCATCTAGTCCAGCTTCCTGTATCTCACAGTGGCCCACCAAATGCCCCAGGGAGCACACCAGATAACAAGAGACCTGCATCCTGGTGCCCTCCCTTGCATCTGGCATAGCCCATTTCTAAAATCAGGAGGTTGCACATACACATCATGGCTTGTAACCCATAATGGATTTTTCCTCCAGAAACTTGTCCAATCCCCTTTTAAAGGCATCTAAGCCACATGCCATCACCATGCACTATGGCAAGGAGTTCCACAGACCAACTACATGCTGAGTAAAGAAATATTTTCTTTTGTCTGTCCTAACTCGCCCAACACTCAATTTTAGTGGATGTCCCCTGGTTCTGGTCTGGTGTTGTGTGAGAGGGTAAAGAGCATCTCTCTATCCACTCTATCCTTCCCGTGCATAATTTTGTATGTCTCAATCATGTCCCCCCTCAGGCACCTCTTTTCTAGGCTGAAGAGGTCCAAACGCGGTAGCCTTTCCTCATAAGGAAGGTGCCCCAGCCCTGTAATCATCTTAGTCGCTCTCTTTTGCACCTTTTCCATTTCCACTATATCCTTTTTCAGATGTGACAACCAGAACGAGACACAATACTCGAGTGTCTTACCACTTGAACTCCATTGATTTGTACAACAACATTATAATATTAGCTGTTTTGTTCTCAATACCATTTCTAATGGCACCTGAACGTTTTCTCAGGCACCTTAACACCCATGTAAAGCATCCCTTCCTCCTCACCACCAGAACCATATTGGGGAGTGGGAGCAACATGGAGGTATCTCCTCCATTCTTGCTCTCACTGCCCAAAATGGCTCTGAAGGCAAGGGAGAAGGCCTACTTTACAAGAGTGTTTGGGCTCCTGAAAAACTTAGCATTTTGACCTCCCTCTAGCTACACCACTTCTCCTCTTTCATTTAGCAGCAGGAAAGCAACCATCCCTCTTCACCCCAGTATGGCATCTTTTCCAGTAGCTGCTTGCTGGTGTTTCTGTTTGTTTTAATAAAGATTGCGAGCCCTTTGGGGACAGAGAAGCATTTATTACTTTATTTCTATGTAAACCCAGGGCTTTTTTTTCTAATAGAACGCAGGGGACGGAGTTCCGGCACCTTTTTGCAGGGGTCCCTCCCCTTTGGAGGCATTCCAGGAGGGGGGGGGCAAAACAGAGGCATTTGCTGGGTGGGTGCTGGGGGGTGCAGGGTGGGTGGGCGACTGGCGCCTGCCTGACCACACAATGACCCCCTCCTGCCCCCATCTCCAAGCTCTCGCCTGAGCCCAGCCTGCCTCCCCTCCCCCTGCGCTCTGCTTCCCAGCGCAGCTTCCAAGCCGGTGGAAGGCGCGGGGGACACGCGCCAATGCCGAGGAGGAGGAGGACGACGGATGGACAGCCAGCCAGCCAGGGAGATGGGCTGCGGCACCCACGGAACGCCCAGGTACTGGCTTGGCGGAGGAGGAGGGGAAGGAAGCTGGCTGGTGCAGCCCCCATGCCAATCTGCAGCACGAGCCTAGGCCTGTCTACTCAGAAGTAAGTCTCATTGTGTTCAATGGGGCTTACTCCCAGGAAAGTGTCATAGCCTTGCAGCCTGAGTAGACAGGCAGAGGAAGGGCTCTGTGGCTGCAGTCCTCTCCATACTTTCCTGGGAGGAAGCCCCACTGCCTCTAGTGGGACTGACTTCTGAGTAGACAGGCACAGGAGGGGCTCTGAGGCTGCAGTCCTGTCCACACTTTCCTGGGAGGAAGCCCCACTGCCTCTAATGGGACTGACTTCTGAATAGACAGGCACAGGATTGGGTCCTGAGGCTGCCATCCTATCCACAGTAAGCCCCATTCACTAAAGTGGACTTCTGAGTAGATATGCATAGGATTATATATATCTGCACCTGTTTTCACATGCTAAGGGCAGGTGAAAAGGGATTCTACGGGTGTACAACGTGCTGTCCAGCCCTGCCAGAGATCCTCCTCATCCTTCCCCCACAAGCATGCCCTCCGCCAGCCAGCGTTTGCAGCTCCTCTCCAGCAATGCACAGCAGCTGCTCAGGGCAGCAGAGAACATACAATTGCATGCCAAGCGCCTTCCCAAAGACACAGAGTATTCTGATACCTGAATTAAACTGTATTTAATCGCTTGTTTGCAAACGTAGCTGTTTCTATGTGCACCTAAGGACCCCTCTCGTGTTAGAATTCCTTTTTTGTTCTTACTCCCACAGTTGCCACACTACATACTACATGCTACAAGTGCACCTGTACAGTATTTTTCCCATGTGTAGAAAAAGTAGCTAGGGGGAAGGGGATATGGAGATTGACAGCCCAATCCTATGCATGTCTACTCAGAAGTAAGTTCATCTTTAGGGGGGAAGCACATAAAAAATATTTTATTTCTCCAATAAAAAATGGTTTAAAAATAAATAAATAAAAGATTAACAAGTTGTGAGTTCCTGCACCTTTTTATTTACAAAAAAAGCACTGTGTAAACCACTTTGTGAATGCCTCTATTGAAAAACAGGGTATAGATATTCTTAATAATAATTGTTCCATCTCCACATCACTCATATGCACTATTGTGCACAGTCTCCTTGCTTCAGGTGGATCCCAAAATGCAACCTAAACCTTCCCAACATTGATGATATTGTCCAACCTACAGCCCATGGACAGCCTGGATCAGGCCCATGGAGACCCATGGCCTGTGGAGACCCTACAGCCCATGGCAGTCTGAAGCCCAGCCTTGCTGGCCTCTTGCCAGAGCTGCAGGGTCCTGCCCAGTCACCCCCCTCCCCAGCTACTGGTGTTTTCCCAGTGCTGTTGGGGCAACTTGGAGTCAACTTGGGTTCCACAGTTATTGGGGTGGCACAGTTCCCCTTCACGCCACTTAATGAAGGAACCCACTCCTGAACATGCAAGCAGACCAGAGTCCAGAACCCCCTCCCTTCTCATGACCACATGAGGCAGAGGGCACAGGAGCGTGACCCCTGGTGACCACCAAAGAAGCGCGAGATCAGCGGGAGTGTGATGCTGGCTGTCAGCAGACAAGCGCCTAGAGCATTGGATGTGCCTCGGGAGGGAGCCACTGAACCCCCAGGCAATAAGTGCCAAGAGTGATGAACCTGGGAATTTGCAGCCTCCATTTTGCTTACCTGCCCCACTTGGGCACACGGACTGCCCCCTTCTCCACCTGGCTTTGCACACACAAAATTCCTTGCAGGGCATAGAATGCACCTGCGGAACAGGCTGCCACTTGATGGCTTTGAACCCAAAAGCTAAAGGGGGTGCCACGGGAATCAACTGCCCAGGCTCCACACTAGGGGGGCAGCCTGGCACTACGGCCACCCCTCTACATTTGCCGCCCCTCCCACCTGTTGGAAGGCTCCGTTCCCTGTCTTCCTTCCACTCTGGGTGACCTGAGCCGCCCTGAGCCCAAGTGCAGTGAGTGGGGTGCCCCAGAGCACAATCCTCTGCATGTCTACTCAGAAGTAAGTCCCATTCTAGTCAATGGGGCTTGCTCCCAGGAAAGTGTGAATAGGATTGTAGCCTTGGAGCCCAATCCTGGGCATGTCTACTAGGCATGTCTACGTTGCCCCTTCCCTTTCCCATCTCCCATCCCTGAATGATGATGCCTCTCCCCACATTGTGCAGTGCCTTCCACTTCCTGGGAGAGAAGCACCCACTTTCAAAGGTGTCCATCCTACCCTCCCCACCACCCTCCTTCCCGCCTGCTCCAGGAGAAATCCAGGATCACAATGGCTAGCTGATAAGAACGTAGCTTTGCCTAAAGCAGGAGTGACTGACACTGTGGAATCTCTTGTTCTTTCATCTCATAATCTGTGCAGTCCTTCTATAATTCATAGGCTTTGAGGAGAAGACTACATGTCCAGTGTGGAACAAAGCTCTGTAGTCTATCGACTAATCCTAGCACTAGGTTTCTGGGTATCTTGGGGCAAAGTTCCCCATGGCCAGGGCCTAGGGGGGAGGGGGTAAAGGGGATAATTTGTACCTGGGCCCAGGAACCAAAGGATGGGGCCTAGAAATTTCCAGGGATCTTACATTTTCCTATCTACTCAGACTTCTTGTCCACACGGGATGCTGGGGACCCTACCATGAGCGTGCAGCTGCAGCGACTGGCAAGCCATATGTGCTGGGCCCAAGAATGCATGCATGATACTCCTTAACACAGCTTCAAATCTGGGAGGAAACTGGCCTACTATTGTAGCTCATTGGCTTGTGGATCTGCTTACCATGAAGGAGTGTATAGGAGCTCAGGAACACAGCTGAGGGACTACAGCTGCTGCAGAAGCAAATTTAGGTATGGCACTTTCCATTCTAGTGTGAGCCTAAATACAATGATGTTAATTTCCTGCATGATTTTCTATATTTGTATTTGGTTTTCTGTATTACTGTATCTAGCTGTTGATGCCACATGGGTGAGTAGACCTGGGCTCCAAAGACTTTTCCAGCTGCCTTCACGCTTGACCCCTCCTCCTCTTTTGCCCCTCCCTGCCCCCGTTCTGCTCACCCATCACCACCCTCCCCTTTTGCAAAGGGGCCCAAAAAAACTTTGTATCCCCTGATAAAATTCCTCTCAGAGGCCCTGCCAATGCAACTCCCATCCCTCTACCCCCAATAGTACATTAGGTTCTACCACTGCCATTCATACGTAGGTGGGTTCTGTGGTACACATGGGCCCTTGGCCAGTAATCAGCCCTTGACACCAGCCCTGCTGCCAGCCCCTGAAGAGATCGTGGTCGCCAAAAAGTGTTTCTTTCCCAAAATCATTCCTAATAGCACCAGCCAACCAAAGCTGCAGCTACCCTAGCATTTCACAGGTTAACAGAGCCTTTGATAGAGGTTTACATCTTTCCTATATTAAAGCCTAGAAGGGAAAAATGCTAATCCTCTTGTCAACCTTAATTACACCCTAGAATACGACTCAGCAAATATGTCTTTCAGACACTGCAGGCAATCAGCATCTCAGCATGGAGGCCAGAACTAATAGGAGACTGCACCAACACAGGCAGGGAACTAGCATAGAAGTTTATATGGCTGGGCTCTGGGACACAATATTTTCTGCTGGTAACTCATAATACATACCAGGTTTTGACTGCCTATCTGTCTGTTTTCTATCTATCCCCTAATAGTGGGCTAAGAACTCCACAAGAGCTTTTCAAACAGACACGTTCCTGCTTCGACAGCTTACAATGTAATACTAATAATGCAGGGTCTATTGATGAAAGAGGCTCTTATGCTAGCCCAGAACATGTACCAGCATTGTAAAACCTGTGCAAAGGAAAGCAAAGCTATTCACCTGAGCTTTAGAAATGGACTGGATACCTTGATCATGTGGTGTTTTTTTTTGTTTGTTTGTTTTTAAGCAGCTTTAACGTGTTATGTGCTTGGACAAGTAATCCAAAACTGAGAAGGTGTTCAAGAGACATAGAGGTTAATCTAAAGCAACCCGCCTCCTGGGTATTTTTGCACATCACACAGTGGCAAATCTGGGTTAACGACTGAAAGTTTGCCAGTAAAAGACAACCAGTCCTGATTCCCTGGTAAGTGCATGCATACAATGAACTACAAAGATGGGCAGTCCAGTTCTATCCTGCACTGCAACAGGGAGGCCAGCTGACCTGCCCCATTTCCAGAGAGGGATTTGGGCCAATTGTGGCTCAGCGGAGGACAAGGGGAATTCCTCCCCCTTACCCGCAGCAGCCCCAATGGGGCTACTTGGATCTGCATCACCTCAAGAAGTGGCGCAAATCTGAGCAGCTTGGAGCAGCTTCAGGTTGCCTGGGTTAGGATCCGGAATAAGTGCTGGATCCTGGTCCCACCCCTCACTCAACCTCCGCCCACCCACGAGCCCGGCCGCCTGCCCTCCCCCCAATGCAGAACACCTCCTCCTGTTCTCCCCATTCCCCCCCCAGGCCTCTACGCCAGCCTGAAAGTGTTTTACAGCACATTTGCAACACCAAGGGACTTGTGCCGGCCCCTCATCAGATCTGGATTGCACCCATAGCTGCTGTCAGAAACATCTAACATGATGATGTCAGAAGCCAGGGCACAGGTAGGTTTTACTGCAAGTTCCAGAGAGGCAGGGAGGAACACTAGAATGGAGAGCCTTGTTTGGCTGCAGCCCCATGTTTGTTGTGATGTGTTGTCCCACCCTGACACATGCACATGTTTGCAAACACAAGCTTGTCCCAATGTTGTTCATACTTTCCATTTTCAAGAGCTAAAAAAAATCCTAAATATGAACCTAAAGAGCATAATGTATAATTCAACCCTCCAGCAGCAGTGTCTTCATTCTATGCAATGCTGCCTTCTTGTTTTGAGAAGAAATGAAAAATTCTTGTAAAAGCAAGCTGGGAGGCCTGGTATTGGCATTGCTACCAAAAGGGCTGTTTTGTTTAGGGGAATTATTACACTGCCCTTATTGGAACCTTAGGATCACAGTCTGGATAACAAGACGGTGTAATGCAGAGAAATTCCCTTTTGCTTAAAGAGGAGGCTGGGAGAAAGATAACTTTTAATAAAAGATTATAGTTTTATTACAAAAGCACAAAGGTAAACATAATGCACATGGAGAAATGATAAGTGTATGTTTCTTGGTCCTGGTACTTGAATCTAATGTACCTAGCTTTCATGGTGGTTGCATGTGAAGAGTACAGTGGTGCCTCGCAAGACGAATGCCTCACGCAGCGAAAAACTCGCAAGACGAAAGCGTTTTGCGATTTTTTTGGTGACTCGCAAGACGAATTTTTCTATGGCCATGCTTCGCAAGACTAATTTTTTTGCATTTTTTTTTTTTTTCGTTTTGGTTTGTTTTAAATTGCACAACCGTTAATACCCAGGATGAACTGTGCATGTTTAAAGAGTTGAAGTTTTGTGCTTGAAATTTTTGAAATCCTCTGTACAGTATGTATGCCTTTAAAGAGCACTTAATAAACACTTTGTAAACCAAATTTGACTTTGTTCTGACTTTTTTTGCCCATAGGAACGCATTAATTAAATTTCAATGCATTCCTATGGGAAACCGCGCTTCGCAAGACGAAATTTTCGCAATACGAAACGACTCGCGGAACGAATTAATTTCGTCTTGCGAGGCATCACTGTATACGGTGCATCTGAGGAAATTAGAAAAAGGAAAGGTTGTAGGGAAGGATTTTAGGGGTCCCTGGTCTGCCAACCCTGGCTGCTAACTAATGATGGGGAGAGAAGGGGAGAAAAAGGGGGGGAAGAAGGGAAAGAGTTCCAGGCACAAGATAGTTACCTGTCCTGTAGAGCAGTTGGAGGGGGGTGGGAAGAGTCCTGTGAAGAGGACCCTCTGACACAACACAGATGTGTTGGTCCTTGGAGATAGATCGAGACTGTGAGAGGAAGCCCTCACTTAAAAGGGGTTGAGCTGGATGGTAGCTTGATTACTACCACACAGCAGGGTGCTTGGAGTGTCGAAAAACATTGAAAGGACCAGGATGTCAGTTATCAGCAAAATTCAATGAGGTCAATGGTGGCTTCCTAGACGGGGGAACTTAAACAATACATTGAATCAGCAACACAAGAAGGCAGTTCAAGTTTGCATACAGTACTTAAACCGTGATGGGGTTAGGAAACACTTTTGCACACAGTTCTTAAACAGTGATTGGGTTAAAACAATACAATGAATACAGTAATGTAGGAGACAAATAACGATTTAAGATGTGTGACCATGTGTGACCACCTCCCATAATGTGTGACCATGGGGAGGTGGTGGTTGTGTAGCCATGAGCTTGTGTCTTGACCAGAGTTTTGGAAATGTGGCCTGTGTGAGAAGTTTAGCCTGCATGATATATTAGTAACATAAACAGATATAGGGAGAAAACTACAACTAAAAGGAAAAAGGGGATTTTCACGTAACAGCATGAGCAATGCTGCAACATCACAGCTTTGTGCCATTTCAGATTTGTCTCTTGCATTGCATTTTGCACCTCCCAGAAGATTTGGTATGCCAGATAATCTCAGCATCTAGGATGGCCATTGTTGGAATGTTTCCTCAGAATGATAATTCATAAACTAAGTAAAAATCTTGACCTTGTTTAAAAGTTTAGACAAGCTGCAAGCTGCAGAATCTAAGCAGCATTTATGGCTTTCTTACAGGATAAGTCTTACAGAGACGAAACTTTGAATACTTTGAAAGGTGGTGTTTCAAACAACTATAGTGCATATCTGGGATCACTTGATGCAGATTTATTTATTACAGTATTTCTACACCTAGCGGACCCCGCCATAGTGCAGGAACAACACTAGGAAGAAGGACAGTATTTCTACACCACCTTTCTCGTAGATTCAAGATGGTTCACATAGGCAGGCTGACCATAAACTCCATTTTTTCAAATGGGGTTTTTACAAGTATTATTCTATAAGAGAACTCATAGAACCCTCCATGGGGAGTTTCCTTTCATAGTACAGTCAACATCCTGGCTGCACAGTTCTTGCACTTTCCAAGCTTCCACAAATCACATCCCAGACTGGTTCTCAAGATGTTATCCTTTCTTGCCAGCTGACTCCTCCACATTCCACACTCCTCTACATTCCTCCGCTCTTACCAATGGCTTTAGCCATCCAAGGCCAAACTGATCCTGCTTTTCCAGGCAAAACATCAATTCAACCTCCAGAACACACCTCTTGCCCTGGCAGTTGTAGATTAGTGACATGAATACATTTTAGTCACCAGGACATTCTCGAAATCAAGCTTAAAGATTGCCACATGGTTGGACATGCTTTCTACATTTCCTAAGCGCTCAAGTACACATGTATACAATCACACATGTGCACTCCAAGTTTCATGCCTTGGGTTTTTGGGATGATGGCTAATGGCATGCCCAAGGGACCACAGACATAGATATAAATTCATACACAAGAATATTTTTCATATGAGTAAATATACAGGGTGTCCACAAAAACAATCCCTGATTTCAAACAGGTATAACATGCAAATCAGGGAGTGTTTTTGTGGACACCCTGTATAATAACGGAGAAGGACAGAAAAGATACTCTTGAGATTAAAGAAGACAATGCTCTAAACAGTCAAATTACTAGTGCTATGGGAAAGATAGTGTGGCATTTTAAAGAAGAAAAGATAGGGGGAGGAAAGAAAAGATCAGAGGGGTGAGAGGAGAGATGTTTTGTGTAACACATTTGCTTACCAAGAAGGGCTAAGAGGTTGAAAGGGGAGATGTAGGTTTCTGAGCTGAAAAAAGACAGAGAAACACTGAATGCTTTTGGGGCAAGTGGAAATTTCACCATCACTACAACTACTGAGTTTTTGCCTATAGGGGCAGCAAGCATAATAGCCCCCCTTGAAGAAGATAGTGATCTTAATTGTAAGCATGTTTATGGGAGATGTGGATAGTCTAATTGATTCTATTAGATTTGTTAACTTACAAGAGCTAGAGGCCATAGCAACAGACATATAAATGTAAGAAAATAATATTCAGGATTATGCAATCCTGAGAAGTTAGCAGAAATGTACTCTGGGTTATCAAATAAGTGTTGGAAATGTAATGAGCTAGAAGGAACTTTTTATCATATGTGGTGGACATGTGAAAAAGCAAATATTGGAAAATGATACATAAAGTGTTGCAAGAGATATTGCATTGTGTATTACCATTCAGACCAGAAATATTCCTCCTAAATGTAACATCAGAAATTAAAGACCAATCTAAGAAACATCTTATTGTACATACTGTTACAGCGGCAAGAATATTGTTTGCGCAAAAATGGAAATCTATAGATGTGCCAACTAAAGAAGATTTAATAGATAAAATCTATGAAGTAGCAGAAATGGAAGTTTTAACAGAAAGAATGAAAGAGAGAGATTTAGATAGAGTAAGAAAATATTGGAAGTTTTTTATGATTGGGTAGATAAATTTAGTTAGATAAAATTGAGTGTTTCGTAAAAATCAATTTTTTATATTGATAAATATGCGAACCTTTGTATTGATGATTATTGTGTTTTTTCTGTGTTAACTGAATGATGTATGTTGGAATCTGGGGCCAAACCTTATGTGTAACCTGTGTTGTACCCTACCCAAAGTTAAACCTATTTCCTTTCCTGTATCTGTAATGAATAAATAAAATATATTAAAAAAAAAAAAAGAAATGCAGAGAAGGGCCCAGTTTTTTTAATTCATAAAAACAAACCCAAAGCTACCACCCACCCTCAAAGTGCCTGCTTTCTGCAAGTAGAAGCTTCAGGAGTGGTTTTCAGTATAGACACACGACAAAGGTAAAGGACTGACTTTTCCCTTCCTATATGTTGTGGTCCCTTTCTGACTCCCCACTTGGGAGCTGCTTGTGATGAAAGAAGAGGCATTTTCACTCAAAGCATGTCTCTTAAACACGCTAATAATAGAATGGGTAGTTTGACCCTTATTGAGCTCTGAAAGCCAGGAGAGTGGCTCTAGCTTTTCACTGGCTCTAACTCTAACTCTAACCCTAACCCTACCACAGAGCACAGTGTAGCACATTCAGGGCCCAATCCTATCCAATTTTCCAGAGCTGGTGCAGTTGTGCCAGTGGGGTGTACGCTGCATCCTGTGGTGGAGGGGCAGTCACTGGGGCCTCTTCAAGGTATGGGAACATGTGTTCCCTTACCACAGGACTGCATTGTGGACACACCAGAGCTGGAAAGTTGGATAGGATTGGGCTCTCAGCCACTGAATACTGCTAACAGGAAAGCAGGGCCTAGGAGAGGGAGGTAAAGAGGGTAATTTGTAAAAGGTCCTTTTTGACCTTGTAAAAGGTCAAAAAGGGAGCCCAGGAGCCAAAAGAGGGGGCCCAGAAATTTCCTGGGATTCTACAATTTCCTATCTACTCAGACTTGTTGCCCACATGGGATGCTGGGGACACTACCATGAGTGTACAGCTGCAGCTACTGGCAAGCCATATATGCTGGGCTGAGGAATGAATATGACACCCCTTAACACAATGTCAAAACTGGCCTGATACAATAGCTCTTTGGCTTGTGGATCTGCTTACCATGAAGGAGTGTAGAGGAGCTCAGGGACACAGCTGTAAGACTACAGCTGCCGCAGAAGCAAGTTTTGGTATGCACAGGACATTTTCCATTCTAGTGTGAGTCTAAATATGATGATGCTAATTTTCTGCATGATTTTCTATATTTAAACGATTTTAGAGAGACTTACGAGATGCCATATGGATGAGTAAACCTGGGCTCCAAACACTTTTCCAGCTGTCTTCATCCTCCCCCCATTCGGCCTGCCTGTCACCCCTGCTCTATATCACCCCTCCTCCTTTGCAAAGGGGCCCAAAAGGTACTTTGTACCCCCTGATAGAATTCCTCTCAGAGGCCCTGCAGGAAAGAAGAAAGCGAAAGACATGCAACATGGGAGAGCAACAGGCAGCTTCTGAGTAAACCCTAAATCTACCTGAATCATGAGAACTTGCCCCAGTTCAGATTCTTGGAGAGGAAAGTCTAGAACTTGGAGTTTGTTCCAGACGGAGAGAGATGACAGTACTAGTTATGGCACTGTCGTGATCATTCAGCTGATTGCTTCCTAGGCAAGGACTTGCCAAACCTATTTAACAATCTGCATAATTAAAGGCACTCCTAAAAGGACGAATCTCTCCAAACTCCAGAAGGGATATTCGCCTAGGGAGGCAAGAGGTAGGCTGTATAAAGAGCATTTCACTAGATATGTGCCAATCACAAACACTCCGCTGCAGGTACTGAGCTTCCCTTCTTCTTGCTTCTGCTTTGTAGAGGCAAGTGAACTGCTCTAATCCAGCCAGACACCTTCTCTGAGAGATCAGTGCACAGATTAACAAGCAAACAGCAGCGGAACCCAAAGCAGTTTCAGAAAACCACTAATACCATCAAACCTAAAGGGAGTGCTCCTGATTAAGCACAATGCCAGCTCTGATAATTAATTTCTCAGAAGGGATTACCACCATCTTTCTCCAGTTTGGGACAATTCCCAAGCTTTGTTGTCACTGCTGTCCCTCCCTGCTCCTCTCCCATGTTTATTTTACATCGCAAACGAGAAAAAGAAACACTTTCATCTAATAAGCAACCTGAAGTTCTTGCTATTCCCTTGTTGTCATTTGCTTCTTTCATTGCCTTTTGGCGCAGATGCCCCCTCCCTCGATACACTCAGCAGATATGTTTGCTGGCAACATTCTGCCACCCCGTGCGAAAGTAACTGATTTTGTAACCCAGGCTCATAGCGTGCCCTAGATCAGGGGTGTCCAAACCTTTTGGCAGGAGGGTCACATCATCTCTCTGACACTGGGTTGGGGGCCAGGAAAAAAAAGAATTTACATTTCAAATTTGAATAAATTTACATAAATGAATATATTAGAGATAGAACTCATGAGTAAATATATAAGTGACTATATGACTGAATGAAGCTCTTGCAAAAGCTCAAGGACTAGAAAAGAACTTGCACAAAGCAAGGTCAGCCTTTGCTTTGCTGCAGCTGCTGCATCACAGGCGTGAAACAGCAAGCAGTGAAGGGAGCCTTCTTCCCACAGGTCACATGAGAGGTCAAACAGTTGCCCTCATGGTGAGAGCAATTACGTCAGGCCAGTACAAAGCTCCAGCAAGTCTCCAGAGGGCCAGAGTCTCATTGGAAACTGGTGGCTCCCTGTGGACCAGATTGGGAATACCCGAGGGCCACAAATGGCCCCCAGGCTGGGGTTTGGGTACCCCTGCCCTAGATAAAGGCTCTCCAAACTCTAGCCTGTGGGCCAGATCCAGGTTTTGGAAAAAAATAACCCCTCTGTGAACGGCGCTTACTGTTCTGCCATGGCACCGCTTCTTTTGCAACTCAGTTGCTGCACAGGGATGCTCCAGGCATCCTGCTGCACAGCCTGCTGGGACTCTGGGCAATAGAAGCAACTGCCTAGAGCGTCCCTGTGCAGCAATCAAGCTGAAAAAGAAGTGGTGCCATCACAGAACGGTAAGCGCCGCTCAGGATGGGGAAGGCTTTTCCTGGACACAATAGTCTCCAGTTTGGAGACCGCTGTCCTAAATTGCTCTGCTTCTCTACTTTGCTCTGCTTCTCTACAATCTACTTCTCTAGATTGTTGACTTTGAGACTTCGTGGTTTCTGGTTCTAACAAAAAGTCATCTCCTGCTGCAGCAACACAACTCAGTGGCTTGCTCATCCACAAGAAGAAAAATACCCCAGGAAGCTGAAAGCCACTAGCCTAGATGGTTTAGAGAGGAGGCTGCAAACAGAGAGAGGCTGGGGTGCTGCCAGAGCACTCTGAACCAGATCAGGCTCCCTGCACCTGCATGGAATGCAAGGAACAAACACCACAGCAGTAGCAGACTCTCTGTATACCTGGTAAGGCTGTGTTGTGCTGCCCACAAAGCTCAGTGAAGAGTTCTGCCCTTAGAGGAACATGAGCCCTATTCCCCACTAGTCCTGTGTGCCTGCAAAGCTGTTCCCCTCTCTCCCCTCCTCTCCCCTCTCTCCTTGGCTTTTTTCCTTCTAGTACCCACTCCTTTGAACAACATCTAGTACATGTTACTGGTGTCTAGTTTGTATTGGTATTCTGCTAAACTGGTTTATTATTTAATTGAAAACAAGCAAGAATGGAAAAGTACAGGTTTGTCCTCCTTATTCATGGATTTGGGACCCATGGATTTGACCCAATAAAGGTCAGAAGAGCCTCACCGTACCTCCTGGATGCAACCTGAAGAGTCTTCTGGTCACATTGGGAGGGAGGCCTTCTGAGGTGCATAGAGGCTGCAACCAACCTCCCCAAACCTCAGAAGGTTTGCTGGAGCCTTCTGAGATGCACTTCTGGTTTAGCCAAAAACTTGAAGTGCATCTCAGAAGGCTCTGGCAGGCCTTCTGAAGCTCAGGAAGGTTGCTTGCAGCCTCCCTGTGCCTCAGAACACCTCTGGATGCAACCAGAAGGTACTTTGGGTTGCCTTCAGAGGTTCTCTGATGGTTCTCTGATTTGATTATCCATCGGTTTTGGTATGCACAGGGGAATCCAGGACTGGATCCCCTGCAGATACCAAGGGCCAGCTGTATTGGTTGGGCTGGAAGAGGAAAGTGGAAATTGAGGGAGCAACCAATGGAAAGAACAAAAGTAAGTGCAAATCAAGAAGTTATAATGAACATTATTTATCTCTTTGTTTCACAACTAAATATATTGTGTTTTCAATAGAAATACTGAAATAGTTTTGGATTTGATAAACATTTTACGACGGAAATTGCTGGCAAAAATAATTCAATTAATATGCATAGGTAAGTATTTCCTACCAGTTTACCTAATCCCAATGAAATCAACACCTGTAATATGGGGGGGGGCGCCATAAATTAATATACAATAAACTTCTAAAAATCTATCAGGACCCAAGTGGCTTGACTGTAAGGTCGCTACAGTAAGTAGTAGCTTGAATGGGGAAAACCTGGCGCTGAAGAGGCTATAGAGATTGCTCAGGGACAGCCTGAGCAGCTGAAGAGGCTTTGTAGTACTGTGGAAGTACAGCACTTGCTGTATTTACATGCAAGCTGCTTGGATTGTCCCAGAACAACTTTTGTAGCTTGGCAGCAGGTGCAACTGCACATGTGCAGTAGCCAGCATATTTTGGTACCAGACTATCAGGAGTACTAGACTAATGGATGCTGAAATATTTGAATCTCACAGTATTATTTTTGGGAAGCACAATAATATAAAGTTTGAGAATCCCGGTTTAGGGGATTGGAGAAATTCAATGAGAACAAGTCTATAAAATGCTCCTAGTCGTAATGGCTAAAATGCTACTTCCAGTTCAAAGACAGTGTTAGATTATATGGAGAGCAACAGCAGGAGAGGGCCATTTGCCTACATGTCCTGCTTGTGGCCTTTCCAGGGTATCTGCATCCAGTCCAGCAGGGCTCTTCTTTTGTACTTAGAAAGTCAATCAAAGTACATTTCATGTAATGTGTACAGGCTACAAAAGGGCCTTGTGCCACTAATCTCACTCCTTCACTATAGCTAGTTCATTATAATGGTTTTCGATCTCTCAAAAAGCTTTATATGCTTGCAGTGCCAAAGCCTGAAAATGCTGGGAGAACATCTTAAATGCAATCCCTTAGAACTGTCTTTTTGTAAATAGGTGAATTTCAGAATCACTATGGATACGTCTGTGTTGACTAAGAGTAGGAGTTGATTTCCTCCAGTAGAGACAGCACATAAACATCAGAGGTATTCACATTTATGTGCTGTCTCTTGAAGGAATACTGATAAGTAGGGGAACTTGGTTCCTTACTTGCAAACTTTCCAGAGGGATTTAACTGTTGGAAATCTGTTGGAAATAGGACGCTGAGCTAGATGGACTTTTGGTCTATTCCAGCAGATTTCTTCTTATATTCTTCCTCTTCATTGATATCTAACTGTCGTGTTCATACACCTCCCCCCCATGCCCCAAAGTTAAAGGGCAGTGAAGGCATCTCAGGGGGATCACTGGGACATGGCAAGCTCCCTTCAACCCTCCTCCAGGATAAACTTGGTGATGCTTTGGGGCGGTTTATTCCTGTAAATGCTTTAATCCTTATACGCATTCTCAAGTTTTCATCACTGGGCTGGGACCATGAATTCTAACCCAAGTTTCTCCTCTCTTTCAGGTCAAGTCTTGCGAAGCTATTGGAATGCTGTGGTGGATGGGTACGCTCTGGTACTCTCTGGTAGTCCAGGGTTTTGGGTTTGGGTTTCAGTGGATGCCCAGATTCCAGCAGAGTTGATGAGAGAGAGGCTTTGCTTGCCTGATCCCCTTTGGGGTGGGGGATATTGTGCCTCTGCCTGCACCCAGAGGTGGCGCCACTTGGTTTGGACCCACTTTAACAGCCCTGCCAAGTAGTGTGCTTGCCAGGGAGCAGCCTTCTTGGCCAGGTGGCAGAGTGGTTCTTCCCCAGTTGGCTCCCCTCAGATTGCCTGGGTTCAGCATTACCGGCTGACGGCTGATCCAAAGGCAGGGGCAGTTCCCCTGTTCCTGAGGCAGCCACCCGCTCCTTCTACCCTCCTCTTGCAGCTTCCCAGCTCCACTTGAAGCTGGCGGCCACAACACCCAGCCCTGCCTCTTTCGGGCTGCTGCCATAATCTTCTGGCTGCAAGATTTTGGGCAGCCTGATGACACAGCCAGCCAGGTTGCCCTGGATTGGCTGCCTGCTGTGGCCACACTAACTGATGTACAAATAAGGAGAAATATCTGCATCTACAACTGTTTTATCAAAACAACATTTATTTGAATAGCGCAGATGCCCACTGGCCAACCATCTGTAGGAACTGGCTAAAGGGCTTGGAGGGAGGCATCTGATTTAGATTTACCATGTCATTTCTAGCATGGCCAAGCTGTGAGTTGTTCTCTCTCCAGTGCCACTACACAGAGAAGCATCTATCATATACTATGACTCCCAATAGGCACTGGTAATACAAGGCAAAGCTAGCGAAAGAAAAGCCTTCCAGACAGCCTTTCTGCAAACCACCATATATTTTTTATTCTTAATGGAAGTCATTTTTCTGTTTCATTTCCTTTCCCCTCTGGAAATGAATGCGGTTTTCTATGCAGAATATGAAGCTGCACAAATAAATTGTACCTTTAGCAGACTTCTCTCACCTTCTTCCGTCACAAGCACAAAAAATGAAAGCTCTCCCCCTTCTCCATCTTTATTCCTTGCCTCAATAGCTTTGAACAGCGCTAGCATTAGGGGGTGGTAGCCTGACCACTCACAGATTGTACCTTGTCCACAAAAGTGCAAAACATATCTGCTTGTAGTTCAGAAGTGGTTCTGATATCTGATCAGCTATGAACATTATTTCCAGACCTGCAAATCACACATCCAAAGTATGTTCTTCCAACATGAATTCTTTCTTACAATCAATCCACACAATGTCTTCTCCTCAAGCCTCTTTTTCTCCATCCCTCCCTCCTTAAATATTGTAGGAGAGAAACCCCAGAACTACTGAATACCTGAAGATCAAATCACTCTAACAGTAAAGCACATTCAGGTTGGTTTTTCAATAGAAGTATGCTGATGGGAATATTTTCGCCCCTCCTTACATTAACTAAGATTCAAATTACCATGCAACTAGTTTTGCACATCCAGTGGAGCTTGTATCTCTCCAACAGAAATCCTCCATGTTACAAAGGAGTGCACTTATGAAATTCAAGGGTTAAGCCTGGGGCTCTGCTGTTCTAAGAAATCTACAGGAAGTAGATCTTGGAATCCTGGTCAGCAGGTTTATATCCAGAATGGGAAAGTGTTGGCTGGTGCCTAAGATTGGGGGAGCTGATTTGATCATGCTTTGCTTAACCTTAGGAGCTGAGGATTATATGGGCTTTATTCTCTCCTGTGCATATGCCCTAATTCAGGTACACATATGCACTTCTATCTCTGCTAACACTTAACCAAATTGACAACCATGTCAAGAAAAATGATTCTTGACTCTAGCAGGAGGTGAAATGGGACAGGACTCAAAACAAGAGACCAGAGGGCAATCACGGGTTCATTTACTCCCTATGCCAACTAGGATGTTGGTCAGAAAAGGAAACTGCAAGCAATTTAAGCCAGAATCCTATCACTACAGCCCAATTACTCTGGGCAGGACTGGATTAATTTAGCAGCAAAAGTAGCATATGCTACAGACCCCACATTTTCAAAGGCCCCTGCACTACAAGCTTATAAGCTATCTCAGGTAAAATCACCAACTCACTATCTAGCAACCCTGTTGTTTACATGTTGGGGAAGCTGCATGCTGCATGGTATGTAGTCATTACAGGTGTCATTAAAAACATGATATAAATAAATAATTTTATTCAAATTAACTTTACTGAGGGCAACGCTGGCAGAGTGCACACTCCTGGCTGTCATAAACATGCTGAAAAGCATGTGTAACAGCGGAAGAGTTTGAGACTTCAGAAGGCCTGCACTAGCCTGCTGGCACCCATGGAAGACCAGCATGTGCTGGAGCAGTTAAGGCCAGTTGAGGGCCAGGAGGAAGGCAGAATGGCATTGGGGAGGCCCCTTTATAACAACATATGCTACAGGCCCTGTACTAGCTTAATCCAGCCCTGACTCCTGGTCCTTGGAATAGGTAATGCCAGAAAATCAAGCCATGCCACTGCCTTTAGTACACCTCCCAGACCTCCCCACAAATGTGATCGGGTTCCTCTGTATGGCCAGGCTGCCACCTGTGGGTGGACCTGTACTGTAACCTATGGTTTGCTAAACTGGCCTAAGTATTTCCAGCTCCTGACATGGCACACCAAATACCACCCTTGCTTATCCAGCAACTTCTCCTCCTTTTGCTCCTGAATTCCAAAAAAGGGGATACACTGCAAGAGGAAGTGTGGAAGAGAGGAGAGTGGTGGGCTAGAATGTCTCCTACACTGTAGACCACCACTTTCCCTTTCTTCACATTTCTTCCATTCCATTAACTTCTTTCTTTCAAATTCAAAAAGCAGGAGGAAGAGTGGCAGAAGTAGGTGGGTGGGAGGCAACCCCCCCCCATTCATCACCTGAGGTGACCTACCAGTTGGCCTCTGTCCCACTAAAATCACAAATTATTTCCTCTCAGGGACTCAAGGAATGATCCTGCTATGGCACAGTTGTGAAATAGCTTATCTGTATGATTTGTTCTTGAGAAAGGGAGAAATATCAACGCATTATGGGAAGTGTTTGGAGGAGAGAGGAGAGAGGTGACTCATCTAGGAGCAGCAGGTTTGACATAAAATGAAAGAAAAGTCATTGTATCTGGATAAGTATAGGGCAGGCTGAATGAAATATGTATCATTCTGCATCTTTGTACTTTGTACACTACTAAAGACTGTATTTCACATGCAGTGTATGTTGAGCAGTGGAATGGGTATAAAAGCTGGCTTGCTTTCGTTTGCCTGCTCAGTGACTCAGACATGTCCGTTCTTAACTATGTGATTAATTAAGCTATTATCATTATCCGTTACACTGTTGGCAGCCACTAACAGCATCATGCCAGTACCACTTGGTTTCCAGTAGTTACACTGAACGTGATATCCTTTTTTCAAGCCTACTCCCATCCCACAGAGGTCCTTTGAAGGAGTGAGAAGAGAGCTGTGGCACATTTACTCAGCTTGGCTGGCCTGCCTGATTCCGAACACAATGGGACACCAAAGAGTGGAAGAAGCAAGCATCTTCTCCAGAGAGCAGTGTATGGCATCTGTTCCCATTCGACTCACCCTGTGCCTTTTCAGTCAAGCCTAATAGTTTCCTTGAGGGTCTTGCAATGAATAGGTAGGAGCAGCCTGCTTCCATTGTGTGTGCATATGTTTTTATTATAACACTAACCAAATGCCCATCATTATGATAAAGTGGGCTTATACTGCAGAGAACCTTGGTAGTACAGCAATGCATTTTTCTGCACCTTGCGTACAGGGATATAGTACCTCTCCCAAGTTTTCTAAAGTGGATGGATGGAGTATTGGGCATGGAGTGCAAAAAACCCTCAAGCTCCATTCCCTTTCCCAAAGGATCAGAGATGACTAACAGCATAATTTTAAAAGAAAAAAAACAACTAATGACCCAATCATATCCTACACCAGCACAGAAGACGTAAGGCCTTTGGTGCAGCAGCATCCTGCACGCTGGCAGGTGACCAAGCCTGCCAGGAGAGGTAAGTAACCACTGCTTGGTCCCCTAAGGAATTCCTCAGATCTACACCAGCAATTTTGCTGGCATAAATTTGAGGAGGCTGCCAGTGATATGTCAGACCTGAGATGGAAGTTTGGATACAGTGGACGCAGGTATCATTGCCCTTGCCCTATCCCACCCTGATCTATCCCTGATCCATCCCTGATCCTCATCCCTTTTTGGCCTCTCTGCTAGCAGAAACCTGCCAACACCACTGCTGGCTCATGGCCTTCCAGCCTTTGCACCAGCAGGAGAGCTGGCAGCCTCTTGTGGTATGCTGGCAGACATCATGATACACCAGCATACCACAAAGACAAGACTGGGCCAGAAGATCCTTCACTGCAAAAACCCCAGAGCTCTGCAGTAAACACTCCCTGGAAGTACATCAATATACTCTGTTAACAGCGTATGAAATATATGTTTGGGGTTGTTTTAGGCAAGCCTTTAGAAATGGAGCTGTAGTTTCCAGATAGTGGTTCTAATTTTGCTCTCTGTGTCCATAGAACTATATGTTGTTGCTGATTGCTTTATAACTTTTAGTTACAATTTTAATCCTGTGCGTAAGCTGCTTCAAACAGTCAGAAAAGCATGGAATAAGTGCTACAAGTAAATAGGTAACGTTCTTAAGAATAGAACCTATAGCCTATCTGCATGGCCCCACCCCCTTCATTTGTGTAGCCCTATTTTGGGTTCCGTTTTTGGTCACATGATGCTAGCATGCACCAGAAGTCAAGAACAGTGGCGTAGAACAGCAAAAGCATTTGGCACCCAGGGGCAAAAAGTTTTTAACATCCCCCATGTCCCCCATAACACACCACAAAAATTTTTAACACCCTTCATATGACATCTTAGAGGCTTCCAAAAGGCACTTCAAAAGGCCTTGTGGAGGCCTATAAGATACACCCTTAATGCATGGTAATAATAATAATAATAATAATAATAATAATAATAATAATAATAATAATAATAACAGGTATTTATATGCCGCCTTTCTTGGTCTTTATTCAAGACTTTATTCAAGGTGGTTTACATAGGCAAGCTTTATTAAATCCCTTATTAAACAGGGATTTTTACAATTTCAAAGAAGGTTCTTTCTTTCAAGAACGACTACATTCAAGGTGTTTCATTTCGATCTGGCTTCACATTCTGGCCTCCATCCTCCCACGCTCAGAGCAGATGGAATTGCTCGGCTTCAGCTTGTCAGCTGCTTCAAGGTCGCACGGTGCCGGTGGCCTCGAACTGGCGACCTTGTGGATGTTATCTTCAGGCAGACGGAGGCTCTACCCTCTAGACCAGACCTCCTGCCCTGGAGGTACACAAGTGTACCTGGGGCAATGTACACTTCCCCCATGCCCTTAGCTATGCCACTGATCAAGCTTTGGCTCTGAAGTTGTGAGCAGAGTGGACTAATGACTAGGTGTGAGTTCAACTCAGTGAGGAATGTTTCAGTCAAAGCTGTTCTTCACTGAGGCTGTCATGAACGTCAAGAGGATGCCTCCCTCCATGTACACAGAGTGCATTCATTTAGAGGAGCAAAAGGAAGTTTCTTCAGGAAGGGGTGCTTGCTCACAACCACAATTTGCATGGGAAAGGGAATGACAAGATGGGGCCCCGGCATTTGCTTATGGGTGCTGCATGCTGCTGGCCTCATTGTCCCCCACTTCAGGGAAAGGGAAATAAAAACAGTAACAGTATTGCCAATTGTATTTCTGTACATATTTAAGCCTGAATTTGATCTTATTCAACATGAAATGCATCTAAACTGGCTAAAAATTAATTTATTTGGACCAGTTAGTGTTTTGACCAGCTAGTGAACTACTTTTTAAAGTTGCATCTGAACAAGAGTTTAAAAATACTGATGAAACTGAATCAGAACTGAGCCCACATTTGTAATGGTTTGACTCCCTACTTGTCAATACTCCTCCTTTAATAAACAAAAAGGGGGAAAATAGCAAATGTGTGACAGGCTGTGGGCCCAATCGTATCCAACTTTCCAGTAATAACAACAACAACAACAACAACAACAGTATTTATATACCACTTTTCAACTAAAGTTCACAAAGCGGTTTACAGAGAAAAAAATCAAATAACTAATGGCTCCCTGTCCCAAAAGGGCTCAATCTAAAAGATGCCAAAGAACACCAGCAGACAGCCACTAGAACAGACACTGCTGGGGTGAGGTGGGCCAGTTACTCTCCCCCTGCTAAAAAGAGGAGCACCCACTTGAAAGAGTGCCTCTTACCCAGTTAGCAGGGGATGCAGTACTGATGCAGTCATGCCAATGGGGCATGTGTTGCATCCTGTAGTGGCAGGGCAGTCATGGAGGCCTCCTTAAGGTACAGGAATGTTTGTTCCCTTGCCTTGGGGCTGCATTGCATTGGCACTGGAAAGTTGGATAGGATTGGGTCCTATGTCACATATGCCATGTTTCTCCCAGAGGTCTTTGAACTGATTGCTTGCCCTTTTGCTAAAACCAAGGTGGGACCACTTTTAATAAGTTGGAGTTTTGTAAAGTGGCAATGTTTTGATCATTTGCTTGTCAGTTCCTGATGCTTTAAGATACTGCAGTATAAGGATTGGAAAGGAAAGCAGAGGAGGGACTTTGGCTAAGCCTATTGGAAACTAATTGTGTTTTGTCAAGGTTTATCTGTGCAACTGGCGACTCTCAAGGAGATTTAGTAGAAAGTTGCTGCATGTCTGCCAAGAAGCTGAGTTTTTTTTCCCCCTCTAGAATATGGCTGACAAAAAGAACATTATGCATCAAAGATGAAATTCAAATCCGTTCCCTGCCTCTCTTGGAACCGATTTAAGAGCCTTAAGGTATACTTCGCTACATTCTTGTCTTCATGGAAGACCAACACCTCCCTGTACACCCATTCTAGCATTGTTTTATGAAAGTTCTGAACACAAAGTACAAGGAAGATGGAATTCTCATTCTGTGTGTTACTTTTAATTCACTAATGGCTCTGTTTCACAGCCATGATTTACAACTATGGTATAGAGTATCTTTACTGCAGAAAAACAGCCAAGGGCTAAATTCACATCAAATGCTGATATTAAATCCAAAAATAGTTGAATTGGGAACTCAAAAACATGCCTGTACATATCCACAGCTCTGCTCTTTCCAGTTCCCAGGACTTGGTTCTCCTAGAACTAGCAGACCCATTCCAGGAACCAGCAAAATAATACATGTACAGGTTGTGTGAGCTGCATACTAAATACAGACCCACTTTGTTATACCACCTTGGGAGCCTTGGCTGAGAGGAAGGTTATAAATTTAAGAAACAAATAATGACCTCCCCCCCCCCCCCAGGCCCTAACTGCAAAGGCATTCAACCTTATAAAGACCTACCAGATGCAGTTTGTCTGTTGCTGTCTTCTGTTGTTCACTTCACGTGGGTACAAAATTGTTGGCTATGAATCATTCAAGTGAAAGTGCCATCGACTCCTCTCTGCCCAATAAATAGCGAACACATACAAGGCAAATAACCTTGGCATTTAGCATTCTGTTAGCTACTGTCAGGAACAAGTAGTCTGAGCAACTTATTTAATTCCTGGTCGAAAGATAGTCTCCCCCTTCCTACCTACATCCAGTGCACTATGTCGTCTACAACAACCAATGGCAGCAAATTGCCATCTATAGAGCTCTGCTGACCCCAATCTGTATTTGCCCCCCATCTGAGAATGATGTATAATTATGAATTGATATCATCTGGGCTCTTCCAACCAAGAACTGAATTGAGATCACTTTTGTTCTGTCAAAATGCTTCAGTGTCTGTCTAGTACCATTTAGCTGGGCAGCTGCTTAGCCAAAATAGTGAAGGACCATGATCCAAATGGTTTCCCAAATATTAATCCCAGTTGATCATAGGCAAAGATTAACTGCAGTTCCTTGTGCTCCACTGAACATTGTTTCAAAGGTCCCACAAGTCACTGGCGTACCTGGGGGGGGCAGATGGGGCAAATGCCCCAAGCACCAACCCTCCAGAGGTGCCTCGGAGCCTCGCCTCCACCCCCAGGAGGAGCGCCCAGGAGCACTGCAGAGAGGCAGCTTGCTGCCTCTGTCAGCGCCTCAGCGCTGATGGAGCTGCCCCCTCCCTCCCCTCCTCCTTCATAGGAGGATAGGAGACAGGCACCCTAGAGAGGCACTGACACTCTAGGGCGCCCATCTCGTCTCCTCCTATAAAGGAGGAGGGGCGGCCCAGTTGGCGCCGAGACGCTGCCTGGGAGGCAGCTTCCCACTGCCTCCCAGGAGCGCTCCTGGGCACCGCTGCTCCGCCTCTGAGAATGTCCCTCAGAGGTGAAGTGGAAGCAGTGCGTGCCCCCTCTGAGGTCGGAGGGGACGCTTGCCGCTTCCCGGCCTGGGTCGCCCCTGCTCTGCCTCTGAGGAGCCGCGCACCGCTTCCCAGCCCCCATGGAGCCTTCTGCGCAGCTTGTAAGCAGCCCCAGACCGCTGCCATGGATACCCTCGTGGCATGGAAGGCTCCGTGGAGGCCTCAGCTGCCTCCTCCGTTCCCCCTTGTTTTCAAGGGGGAACAGAGGAGGCAGCTGTGTGGAAGTAACTGCGGTGACGATGACGTCACCACAATTACTTCTGGGTCAGGTGCGCGGGGGGGGCTGAGAAGGGGGATGAAACAGGGTGTGGTGGGCGGAATCCAGGGGGTTGCCCTGGGTACGGGACCCCCAGGAACTCCACTGCCACAAGTTTCATGAGTGTCTTCAGTAATAAAGGCATTTGGGTGGAAAGGGCAGTTTGGTTTGAAATTCCCTCTCAGGTGGCCAACTGAAAAAGGGGGAGGAGTTGAGAAGGTTCAAAATAAATATAAGGGCAAGTTCCTAACTGTTCAGTGTGGAAGACTGGAGCTAAAGTTACTGCTGTAGTACGTTACTGAACTCTTGTAGGGAGAAGGATTGGTACCAAAGTTTCCTTTGTAAATAAACCCAGTTTTGATTTGAAGAGGTGTGTTGTCTCTGCTGTCCTAAATTCTGGGGCAGTTCCACAAGATCAGAAGGGAGTGTCCCTCATTCCTCAAGTCCTTTCAGACTGTGAGATGTTAGCAAACTAGGAACTGGTGGCAGCAGAGCAAATGGGCAGGTCAGCATCAGGCATCCCGGAATCCCAGTCAGAAAATTCAAGACCACCACATGAAGGGTTGCACTTTTAATACATGACCATGCAGGATAGCATTAGCAATGCAAATGCCATCTGCATGCAAAACAGCTCTTCCGTGTGTAGCTCTACCCTACATTGGGTTCGTATCTATGGGTTTTATCCACCTTCTCCGAGCTCTGTTACTTTGCTGCTTGGCTCTTATTCACTGCTCATATTTATTATATATATTGATTTATATGTTTGTAATTCTTTTGCCACGGTGCCTTCACCTTGTGCTGCATGTTGTTTTGGAGGTCTTCTATTTTAAAATTCAGTTACCTCATATTATTACACAGATAAATGTGCTAGAAAATAGATGCAATGCCTGTGATTTTTTACCAGGTCCACTGCAAACTCTTATTGAAGTAACTTTTCTGGTTGGAAAATGTTGTCTCAAATATTAGGTCATTTATGTGGATTTTTTCCAGAAAAATTGGTGAAGATTTGTGAATCTTGCCAATTCCTGCTTAGAATATTTACCTGAAAATGATCCCAACATTCTCCTCATGCATATGTGATTGTTGAACTTTTCAGGCAGGCCCAGAATCCATTTGCCCAGAGCTTCAAGCCTTGTGACCTCTAAGTAGCTGCCCAATCCTATCTGTCCAGTTCTCTGGCAGACCCTAAGGTTCACCAGCTTACCATGTGGTAAGCCATCACAGCAGCCTTTCCACTGGTCTACAGAGTACTGCTGCCAGTGCAAGGCCCATAAGGCCACACACAGCTGACAGCACCCTGAAGACTGGCCACCATAGGGGCAGGATGGGGCAGATCTTGGTGGCACTGGCAGCTGTCAAATCCTATATGCCCCCTTCAGCATAACAGATCTACACCAGCAAAAGAGCTGGCATACATCTAAGTTAGGCCCATAGGAGACCAGGCAGCAGCCAGAGAGGTATGTAAAATTTTTCTTTACTTACCTCTCCCTGCTGACTTGCTCCCCAGCCAGCCCACAGTGTATAGTGGCTGCTGCTCCAGCAGTCCTCCATCCTGAGTGCTGGCGAGGTAGGATTGGGCCGTTAATGAGTGAATAAACGTTTACTTTCTATTGATTTAGACTCAGTCAGGAGACCTTTTCACATTTCTGGATCATGACTGAGCATACACTAAAATGTAAACACTTCTGTCTGAATTGACATTCAGCTTGTCAATGTTTTCCCCCAAAGAATCCTTGAAATCATCGTTTCGGGTGAGGGCACTGAGAATGCTGTGACATGCATTAACAGATGTCGAAATACCCATATCAAAGGTCTGGTGTGGTTTACTGATTTGAGGCAACAGTTTGCTAGTAAGAAGACACCATGTGGAAGAGTTTCATCTTCAAACAAACAAGAGAATATTGGTTCACCAGAGTTTGTGAAACAACTTTGCAAGATTATCAAATACATAGGAGGATCCTCTCAACCCTTGAACTCTGGATGGGTAGTACTGAGAAACCTTGTTATTTGACTAAAGGCACAATCCTAAACAGGTCTACTCAGAAGTAAGTCCTATTGTGTTTAATGGGAGTGGGACTTGAACAGCTTAACAGGTTAGGATTGCAGCCTAACTTGTTTCCTGAATTGTGCAAGAAACAGCCACATAAAGGATTAAAGGTCTGGCTCACATTTAGGCATCTGAAGTTTACAGAGTGTGCTCTCCATACTAGTTATATATTTGTATTCTGCTCTGAAGAATTTGGTACCAAACCCTTTTGAACCAGATTGAATCTGGATTGGAACATGTTTTCTTCTGAGGAAATGTAGAACACATACTGATTTTAATGTGTAAGTAACAAGAAGTCAAACTTGCTCAGTTTTTACAAAAAGAATGTGTGATTTGTTTCTGCTGTAGCCTTTCATTTCCAGGGCTTTCATCCACCTAATAAACCAGGCTCCTTTGTCATCTCAACTCTAGTGGAGTTTGTAGCTCTTTACAACTGTTCTTACCACATAGGCTCATAGGTGAGAGGGTGGTATCACAGCATCCATCTCCAGCCCTGACCTCTGCATGTTTGGTTGCTAATTGTGCAGGGAGATGCATATATGTACACTTGTGCACAAAGAGGTTTATTTCACACAATGAAATAATACACATAAACTGAGGGCAAAAACTGATGCTGTAATATCATCATACACTACACTACACCCCCCCTTTCTCTCTCTCTCTCTGTGTGTGTGTGTGTGTGTGTGTGTGTGTGTGTGTGTGTGTGTGTGTAATGTCTACTTTCCCTTTCATGAGGCTTGAACCCATACCATACTGGTTGTAGGCATACCTTCTGAAAGTAACTGTGCATTTCAACATGTGTCACCCTACATCTCTTGTAAAACTGAAATCCCCAGGTTCATTGTGGAGAAAAATCACTATGAAACAATGTGTATTTGTAGCATTAGATACAATCATCAAAGACAAGAGACTACGCTCTCTAAAGGAAAACTCCAGTTTTGACATTACATGTACAGAATTGCAGTGGACTGACAGTAAAAGGCAACATGGGCTTATTTTAATTTTGAACTCATTAATTTCTTCCTTTCCAATCACAAATTTATAACGTGATTCCCTGACTCATTCCTCCTGAATTTCAGCTTTTGCATTACTAGCAGTGGATAAAGCAAATCCTGGTACATAGCTTATATTATTAGCAGTAATAGTTGTTTTTTTTAACATCCCCCTTGCAACTGTGTACTCAGAGATAAAGTGAGTTTAGCAAATAAATAAGATTAGCGTACAAGCAAACCACCCACCCACCTTTTCCAGGTAGGTTTTGGATTCAGAATATACTGTCAGTGGGTGCAGCAATCCCAGGAAGCTTCTTTGAAGAGATGGGGGGGGGGGAGAAAAAAGATTTGCATTTTAAATAACAGGATGCACAAGTGTCACCCAGACTGATCCCTTGTGCCAAATAAACAGAAGTGTCTGAGCTAATGCTGTCTAATGGAAAGAAGTGTTGCAGCGTGGAAAGGATAAATGCCTGCAAGGGAGTATTTGACTTGGAGTCAGATTAAGGAAGCAAGTAAATATCCTTGTGACCTTCTCTTACCCCAACTCTGTTTCCCTCCCCTCCCCCCCACTCCCTCATCCAGAGATGAGGTCCCCACAGGAATAGATGGCTAGGATTCAAGGCTTATGGATTAAGGGTTTTGTAAATTTCATGTTGGAGGTTTTGTTCACGCTCTTAAGACTTGAAGTTCTCACTGCCCAAAAGTGTAGGTGGATGCCTGCTGAGGGATTAGCACCTCTAAAGCAGCTAGAGTGTGCGCCAATTGAAGGGATCAGAGTCGATTCAGAAAGTTCACACATTAGTAGGCAGGCAAAGGAAGAGAACACCACCACCTGCAAAAGGCCACATTTCCTTAAGGGATTCTAGCAGGTCTGCTAAACCTACACACAAGGGAGATTATGACAAGATGGATTTCACTCCACGTGGAGTTGAGGAACGGCTTCTGTTTGTTTTCGGCAGCTTTATGGTTTGTAGTCTGTCTCTACAAACTCGTTTCCTTGAAAACTTTTCAGTGCAGACTGATGATTCTGGTTCAGCTGATCACATCTCTGCAAGGAGCATAGATGGGAAGTCTGTTAACTGCCTTTTCCTCAAAGGCTACATGACAAAGAGCACATGGAGAACTCGAGCCAAAATGACATCTTCTATCTTTCTGGGAGTTCTGGACAGCAGAAACATACAGTATGTCAGAGGAGGGATGCCTTTGTTAACTTACTTTTCCTCCATGCCAACAAGAGAGCAGAGACATATCTCCAAGTAACAAACTCCAGGTCAGGTATTATCGGATTTATTCAGAAACACTGAGCAACTTCCAAGTTCTGTTGAGGTTGGCCAAGCCTCCAGTCCTGAATATGATCTAATGCATTCTTATGTATTTTTTCCCCACTTCCCCTTACTCCACATTCTCAATTTAAAAAAGTTTTAAATTACTATAAATTGACTTGAAGTATTGTGGTTAAGAAGTGAACAAGTGAGATGGGCAGGCTAACTGCTGTGACCATGTAAACCAGGGGTCTCTGAACTTTTTGGCCTAAGGGCCACATCAAATATCTAGAACAGTGTTGAGGGCCAGAAAAAAGATTAAATATAAAATTTAAACAAACACATTAGAGATGGAACTTAGATGAATGAATGAATGAATGAATGAATGAATGAATGAATGAATGGGCTCAAATGTCCAGGACTTCTCCAAGAATGAACACAGTCGAAGAAAGAAAGCACACACTTAAATGGACCCCCATTCCCCCACCGCACAAGCACAACTCTGGTTGCGTTTGGTCAACTGAGCCAGAGGCTATCAGGGGATCAGAGGCTGGCCACGGGCCAGATAGAGGCTCACCATGGGCCGCATCTGGCCACCGGGCTGGCATTTAGAGACCCCTGATCTAAACTAAAGATCAGGCTGGTAGAGGCCTAGAAGAGCTAATTTGTTCATTGGGGGCATATGGAGAGTCTTCTGCTTACTTGAACCCATGGTACAAGAAGCTTCCTTATCCCTGAGTCAGGTCATCAGTCTATCTAGCTCGGTATTGTTGATATTGACTGGCAGTAGCTCTCTATGGTTTTAGGCAGGAATTTTTCTTTGGCCTACTGAGAGATAGCAAGGATTGAACCTGGGACCTTTTGCATATTAAGCATGTGCTGTTCCCCTGAGCGATAACCACTTTTCTGTAAGTGAAGACACGTTTAACAGCTGGATTTTGAGAGTATGAAGCTACCGTGCAAATGTGCCCTTACCCCTCCATCTGTGTTTGAGCACAGAAAATGAGAGGGGGGGAGGGATGGTTCCAGGGCACACATAAACACACATTTATTTTGAGAAGCTGGCACTGCTCTCTCTCTCTCTCTCTCTCTCTCTCTCTCTCCCCTGCCTGTCACAAACAATGAAACTCATTGGGATTGTAGAAATAAATAAATCAGATCAATCCTGCATGGATTGAATATTTTTGTAGGTTCCTCCACTTTGAATTCTTTTCCCACCTCAGCTTTCACACAAACCATCAGCAATTCTTTCTGCAGATGGGGAAAAATGTACCTTTCACAATGACAAATGTTATTCTACAAGAAGATGGAATGGAATGGAGTCAAACAGTGGGCTGTTTCCTTATGATTTCTCAAGACTTGCTCCCAAAAAGGTTTGCCATTGCACTCCCTATGGGAAATGTCATGATTTCATTTGTGAATCAACACCTCAAACTCCAACATTTGTATAGAGGGAAAGTGGGAAAAAAGCACCCTGACTCTCTGTGTCTTTGCCCTCCGTTACGGAAAAGATGTCTCTTGAGTTTCATCCCATGGTATTCACCGTGACATTGTCTTTGTAACAGGTCTGGGCATATTTTCCAGGGGGCAGTCCTGGAGTGAGGAAGAGTGAAGAGGAAGTATGAATTTCGTAGCATATGAGGCAATTGCCCAAGCAGGTTGTTTCAGGAAGCCATATTTGGTCACTTTGTCAAAACTGGCACAGGGGCCAACGGCAAGTTCTTCAAGATTAAGGCCAATATGGTAGATAAACTCAAAGGGACAGGCAAGATTTGAATTTAAAAGGTTAATAGCCCAATTGTATCTGTTCACTGGTGCAGCTGTGCCAAAAAGGTATGCATTGTATCCAGCAGGGGGAGGTGAGATCAGGAGGGGAAAGGGGATCCCCTTACCCCTCCACAAGCTTCCCACTCTGCAATGGGTCTCCCTGAACCTGCACCAGCTCTGTAGCAGGCACAAGTCAAAAGACAGAAAGGGGGAAGGAGGCTGCCAAAAGGGAGAATACTGATGGCCTGCGCCATTACTGCTGGATTCAACCCCTCCTGAAGCCTGACCACAAGAAGCTTTACAGAGATGCTCTATTTGAGTAAATATTACATGATCTATGATACCAATTGTGATTCTCTCCATCCTTACTCCCAAGCATCCTATTTGTTTGTTTGTTTGTTTGCATCCTGCCTTTCCCATACCAAAGCAATGCCCTAGGCAGCTAACAAAGCTTTGTAATCAAGTACAAAGTATCACAACAGGTAAAAAAAACATCAAATAAGGCATTAAAAAGCAAGTGCAAAGTATTTGGTATAATCAAAAGTACAAAGTACAATTAAATACAAAGTGTTGCAACAGTATCACAATGCTTTAATTGTCTCTTCTTCATAACCAGGCAACACTCCACTGCTGGGAAAGGAATGGTATTCCTGTTGGAATCTATTTTCAAATACAAGAAAACATTTCATGGATCAGAATCTTGGATTCTGTGCTGCTTAAAATCTGCGCAGCTAGAAATATGACTTTGCTTATTGTGGAACAGTGACAGTTTGCATAATGACATGCCCAAGCACACCTCCAGCTGCTAACACAGCATCTGGATTAAGCCCCCCACAGGAGAGCGGTCTTACATTCTATCAGCAACTACTGGTCAAAATTCTTCTGTGTGGAATCAGAGACCATATCAGTGGAAACCAAATTAGCATTTTCCTCCCAGCACTAAATCTATCAAGCTGGTTAGAGACGTATTCAACTGGAAAGGAAAAAGAAATTCATAAATATGAACCCTGGAAGTCAAAAGGGAAAATAAATGGGCAAAGCCTCACATCTCCTTGCACGTTCATACTCCTATTTACTGCTCAGTTGCCTTTCATCATCCAGAAGACCTATAACATCTGCCCCCAAGACACACACACACACAAATTATAACACCATACAAATGGAAGCAGAAATGTGCACAGACTTCCCTCCATCTAGTTACAGTTACATGCAGCCTGTGAGAGTGTTTGGCACCTGCCAGGTCCCATCTGCATTGCAGTGTATTAACAATGAAATGAAATGATGTGCAACTGAATACATAAGAGGTATAGTTTAATGGATCAGACCATTGTTCCATCCAGCTCAGCACTATCTCCACTGGACAGGCAGTTCAGATGATCAGGCATCAGTCTTTCCCAGCCCTTCCTGGAGTTGCCATGAATTGAACCTAGAACCTCCTGAGTACAGGTTGAGACTCATTATTCATGAGGGTTCTATTCCAAGAACTCACATGGATGGCAAAAAATGCACTAAAGCAAATCAATTTAAAAAACAAAGTTTATTACCTCCGGTGATTTAAAAACAGCCTTGCTGACCTTTTGAAATGCACACAGAGGCAATCAGTCTCTCTCCAGGAGCTTAGGTTTCACTAGGAGAAAGCAATCCCTCCCTTCACCAGGAGCCCCAGCAAGGGGGAAATTGAGGTGGTGATAATCGCTGCCAATTAGCCTTCTTTCATGTGCTCAGGGGGAAGGTAGGAGTGAAGCCTGCAGAGAGAATGATTGATGGATTGTCAGCCGGCTGCCCTCTCTGGTATTATTAAAGGACTGTTTTCCTTTAATTTAAGCAGTCCTTCTCATCAGCTTTGAATTAGAAAAATCTGTGGAATCTGTGGATAATTAGATTATGCCTGTAATCTGACTGTCTCCCTACATGACTGTCTCTCTACAACAGTAAAAAGCAGTTTTTTAAATTGTGATTTTAAAGGGGTGCATTTTTTCCCTTCTCCAGGGATCAGCACATTCCTTCTCATTTGCAGGGGCCATTTGTGCTGAGTCAAATCTGTGTATAAAAAAACCATGTATAACAAGGTTGGACCTGTATAAAGCCAGTGCTCTACCACTGATGTATGACCCCTCCGTGGAAGGGGCCAAATGACACTGGCCTTGTCCCCTGCCATCTCCCCCATTTATTTATTCACTTACTGTCATGGGAAAGTGCAAAAGCGCCTGTGCAGCTGTCCTTAAATCAGGACATTTGTAAGTAATCAGGACATCTGTCTCTTGGGAACTACCTATATCTGTGTCTCCCTTGCTAGATTGAGCTATGTAGGGTTTACTTTTTTTGCTTTAATCCATAGAAATTAAGTGTAAACATTTTACTAATACTTGGAACAAAAGGACTGAATGTGGGTTGTTTTTTTTTAAGGAACTCTACTTCTTAAGATTCCTAAATTTGTTTCTTGAAGACATTGTGATGAGCTTCATCTCCATGAAATGGTGTCTACGTCAGTGTGTTTGAACCTCTTTTGTAGCCATGTGGACTTCTGCTTTCCCACTGAACATTGTCACATTGTCAAGTAGCAAGTGGCAATAAGTCAAAATGCAATAATGAGTGGCAAAGCAAGGGGTACACAGAGCAATGTAACAGAACACAGAGGTCAGTTTTCACTCCCAACTAATTTTCAATCATCTTTGAGCTTGCAAGGAAAGAATCCCAGGAGTGCCTTCTGCATTTTTCTTCTGGCATTTCTCAAACCTTTGAAGACAGTGCTGGTTAAGACCTTTCACCTGACAAAGAGAACAGCAAGGCTGAATTTCCCTCAGAGTTTCCCTTTCATGTCCCTCAGAAAAGAGAGGCAGAAGAGAGACACTGTAGTTAGTGGGAGACTCTGAGTGCCAATTCCGGCATTTAGGATTTCAGAAGCAGAGGCTCAGACTGCTGCACAGAACTCAATAGTTTAATTCCCAGACAGCGGATTACACAAAGGTGGTTGGATGAACATACAGGAAAAAGTTAACTGTTTTGCTGGATTTGGTCAAAGGTCTATCTAATCAAGCACCGTGTGTCTTACAGGAGCAATCTTGATGCTCCAGGGAAACTTACAAACATGGAGCTCAAATTACAGAGAGGGCCTGACCCCAGTACAGTTTGTGATGACCACCTTAGCTACTCCTTTTCAAAAGCTGCAAGACAGGGACATTTTAGCTAAAATTAGGTATGTAGAAAGCCAGGAGAGAGACTTGTGGGTTTTAATAAAGACCTCTCTATTTTTTACCCATGATCTTAGAAGCTAAGCAGGTTCAGGACTGGTTAGTACTTGGATGGGAGACCACCTGGGAATACCAGGTGCTGTAGGCTTATACCATAGTCTTTCGAGACTGAAGGTTGCCAACCACCAATCCAAGCATAGCATGATGGAGATGGCAATCTTCTGTTGTTTGCCCCTTGGTTCTAATAGCCAGCACAGACCGGGTGCATAGCTGGTAAATTGAGATTCCATTCTGAGCTAGTCTGGCTAAGAACCACTGACTATGCCTTGGTGGCACAGTTAGGAAAGAGGCTGTATTACTTCCTCTCTTCTTCCTGTTTGTGAAAAGCAGTATATAAATACTGATGATGATGATGATGATGATGATATAATGACAAAATCTTGAAAACTCCATGCTGCAGTACAGAAGTGATCTCTCGTCAAACACAACCCCAATGGCTAAAAAAACCCAGCTCTTGTAGATAGAAGTGTCAGAAGAAATATAGTCCACACAAACAATGCTTGTTTCCATTTTTCCCACCCCACCCCACTAAGACTGTTCAGCAGCTAAGCAGAGAAGAGGAAGTGGAAGTCATGGCAACATCATAATAAGGCGTGGTTGTTGGTGGTGTCTGCTGCAGCCGGAAGCAGGAAAATAAACAGTTGCGATTGCAATGTGGTTCAAAGTACATGTGACAATAGCCACATGAACCAAATTCAGCTCCAGTTGTTCTCAGTCAGGTGCAAGTAGAGGAATGGGATGATGAGACACATTGCTACTCACTTCATAAGACTCATCCAGCCAGTTCAGCGGGATTTGGCTGAGTGTTGCAGTACAGATGGGGATTGCACATTCTAGTGCACACCACATCCTGATGTGTACCATCTGCACATACAGCCAATCTCCTTTTCCTGACTTTCACAGAATATCAGTAAAGTGCCTGGCAATGCCTACTAGAAACAGTATCCACTGCTTGGTCTTCAAGGCAGGCAGGTATGTGGCATGATATGACATACAGGCAGGTATGTAGCAGAGAAACCATGGCTTGTAGCGGGTGTATTTCACCGACACTCTTTTACAGTAGTAGCAGTAAAAGTTTGCTCACAAGTTTGCTGTGCTGCAAGTAACAAAATTTTGTGGAGCTATATGAAAACGGAATCCATTCTTTGCAAATATGCGTGCGCCATATTTTTCAAGGCAGCTCCTGAAGTGAGCATGGCACACACTCACCTATACAGAAGGGAAATGCAAAACTCTGCATTCTTAGTTTAATGCCCAAATCTCAACATTTTGGAAGGGACTTCAAAAGCCGTCTAGTCCAAATCCCTGCTCTGAAACGGGATCCACCACAAATCGTTTTAAGGGCATTAGAAACAATACTGGGGGAAATGCTGCTGTACATCTGTGTGACAGGAATGAGT
Organism: Tiliqua scincoides; assembly: GCF_035046505.1. Classification (NCBI taxonomy): domain Eukaryota; kingdom Metazoa; phylum Chordata; class Lepidosauria; order Squamata; family Scincidae; genus Tiliqua; species Tiliqua scincoides. Next base: position 199,765,160 of record NC_089822.1, read on the forward strand.
TATCATTGCCATGGAAACCGCAACTTTTGAGGCCCCAATTTTGAGAATTGCACAAGCGTATAATTTGCCATTGTCAAGATTGCATGAGAAATTGTTGGTGCTTCGCACACGCAGAAACAGTTAAATATCTTAACTGGTGGTTGGCATTTGTAGTCACCATGACTTGCACATGTTATCGTGAAGGAGATCAAGTCAGGCCTTTCTGCAGGTGCCATTTTGGAGAATTGACTTTGACTTGATCACATTTTAAGAGGGACGTATGTTGAGCCAGACAACGACCAAAGAGCCAATAACAATGCTTTTTCCCACTGAGAGCCTAATCCTGCCCAACTTTCCAGCACCAGTGCAGCTGTAAGGGGAACAAATATTCCCTTACCTTGAAGAGGTCTCTGTGACTGCCACCCCACCACAGGATGCAGTGCACACCCCATTGGGACAGTTGTACTGGCACTGGAAAACTGGATAGGATTGGACCCTGAATCTTTTATGGAAGAGTGGAGAGATGGACTCTGAAGGCTATCTAATCTCCTCCCAGAGATGAACAGCAATGAAGACTCGGGTGAGGCCCACCATTCCTTTACCTTATCTCAACAAGGAATTATCCTGGGAAGAATGCTAAGACGTTATCATAGTCAACCTCCCTAGCACTTCTGTACTTATTTTAGTTAATTATGTTTTTCACCAGCCAAAATAAATTTGAAAGTTAAATAAGGCTATGCTTTGACATTCATCTATTTTTTATTTTCATCTGTGTTCTGGTCCCTAACCAAACAAAAGTGCAAGGTATTGTTGTCTGCCAGTGGTTCCCACCCTTTTTTGTATCACAACCCACCTTTAAAAAAATTTCACTTTACCAGCTGCTCAAGCCTTTGTGGCTAAAATGGTGATTGGGCAGCAGTGCTCCCTCCAAGTAGCAGGTTATTTAACGCTTGATGCACGTAGCCTAATCTGTCAGTTTCATGAACCACCAAAAATTGGGTCATGACACACTGGTGGCCCACAGACCCATAGTTTGGGAACCGATGCCTGTATGCTATTAGCTGTGCCCATTGGACACAAATGTGGCACGGACATGGCCACATTCAGAAATGAGTGGGAGAACATTTTAATCTTCCAGAACATTCTACTGCAGACCTTAAAGCAAAAAATTTTTAATAGAAAAATGTCAGAGGGAGACCAGAGAAGGAGTCAGTTGAATTAGAATTTATATTGGCTTGGCACCATTGCCACAGGCTTTAACAATTTTTGTTTTAATCACATGACAGTGTTAAATGAACTTAGCATTGCTGTGAGGTTATTATCACCAGTTGTTGCTCTCGTAATTGTCACCATGTTTATTAGATAAAACCATGCTGATCTTGCAGTGACGTGGGGTATGGGGGTGGCAGGTGAGGCAGAACTACCCCATTATGTTCCAAGGTAAGCACTGCAGTTGCCTTGCCTTCTTACACCTGAGGAGGCTCTCCTTACACATGCTTTCTCTGGTGCAAGGAGACCCTCCTCAAGTGTAAACAGGGGCAGCTGCAGTGCTTTTCCACGGACTGCAATGGGGCAGTTCTGCCTCATCTGCCACCCCTGCACTACACGTCCCTATTCTCTTGTATACATTTCAGCTGGTCTCTAGACTAGGCTGCTTACATTACCTCTCATGACTTCAAAGGCATTTTGCAGGGCCAGCCCACCCATGAAGCACACTAAGGCAACCACTTCAAGTGGCTTCAGGCACATTGGGGAGTTGGACCAGGCCTGGCAGTTTAGCACTTTGTGATGGTGTTTTCTCCTGTACTACACTAAATGCCAAAGTAACCACTTCTTTTGCAGATAATTACAGCTAGTAGTGATGGTGCAAGGTTACTGGGATCATACTGCTTTGCATGTAGAAGGCTGCAGGTTCAGGCTGCAATCTTCTACAGAGATTTTACAGACCTGATGAAGGTGCCCCATAACATGAACTGCAGATTATGGTTAGGATAAAATGTGCTGGGTTGGGCTGGCTTACTCTTCTAAGGTGTTTTATTTGAAGATACACAGCTTGTAAAGATTAAATTGATCCAACATCACACTATTCCCAATTTTTATTTCTATTTGCCATTTATTTAGATAGAATGTAACTGTATGCCATTTCTAATGTCACCTGAAGCAGTGGCAATTTATTGTTATTTGTCTGAAATTTTGCAGGCTTGATCCCCTGGAATGATCCTCAAATGCCTGTGAATTTTATGCAGATTTAGTGAAAAGCCACTAAACTAACATCTGGAGAAGTGGTGGCTCCTCCACTGAAACAACATTTGGATATAAATGAACAACTGAAGCAAATGTCATGACTATGTGAATTCAAATTTCCTAAAGGTCCACTTACCTAAACCAGATCTTTCAGTATAAAAGTGAATAGAGACATGAAACCCATTTTTGTTGCACACTTCTAATGATCACAGGGGATGGTTGGGCACAAATGGGTTAGATTACTGTAAGCCTAAAGATATTGTGAGAACAAGGAGTGTTCATTGACATGGCACGAAAGTCCAAAGTTTTTTGGGAGTGGACATCCAGCAGTTGTTGTTTTTTTTAAACACTGCAGATTTTCGCAAGCCTGCATGTCAATTTAAAACCCACTCTAGCAGATCTATAAATCTGCTAAAATTTAAAACCCAGCCCACTCTAGCAGATCTATAAATTTTACCCTGAATTCTTTTGTAATAATAAATTTTGGCAACAACCCTATACATCATGATGCAGGTGCAATACAGGTTAAATGTAACAAATCAGTCACCAGGATTGATTAACTCATCAAATTCAGAGTGGTTAACTAGAAAGGACATGTTGGTAGTTTCTGAGAGATTTAGGCTGCAATCCCAACCACACTTTCCTGAAAGTAAACCCCATTGAACAAAATAGGACTTACTTCTGAGTAGACCTGGTTAGGATTGTGCCCTTACAGCACAATCCTATGCAAGTTTACTCAGAGGTAAGATTCACTGACTTCAGTGGGACTTACTGCCATATTGTGCATGAGGTTGCAGCCATGACTCTTTAGTCTTGGACCAACCCCTGAGATTGCATGGCCTGTAGTGTTTTGCTTTACTTTTGCTGCTGTTTGTACATCAAAAGTGAATGTGCAATGACCCCAATTAGCAGAACCAGCATCTAGAAAACCCACATGCTCTTTGCTAGTATCACAACCACATGTTATGGGTACCCATAGTTTAAAATATTCACTCCATCAACACATTGTTATTGTCTATGCACTGCATGGGTTGGCAGTTCCCTAGATACATAGAGACCCCTTTCCCACTCACTTTCTCTTTTCAGATCAGGGCACCAACATGTTTCCTTCAGTGCCAAGAGCTTGCTGGAAAAAAACAAATTAGTCTCACCCTCCCTCACTCCCTTGCTCCCTCACCCACTCCAGTAAAGCTTCTTATAGTAAATCTATACTGACACAATTAGCATTATTCATATTCCATATGCTCAGATCACTAGTTATGAATATTAAACTGTTTTCAGCTCCCAGGCATTTTTAGATAACAGCATTGCACAGAAATGTGCTGGAACAGCAGAGATTGTCTAAAAGCTCACAGTACTTACACAGACATACTAAGAGGAAACTTTCAGGCCAATTCTACCTAAGTTCCCTAGCACAGAAGTAGGGGCCCCAGCGCCGCTTCTGCTGCATCCCACAGAGGGATTTAGCAGGTGAGAGGTCTCATCAGGGTAAGAGGACATTTGTCACCTTGCCCTGGGGAAAGCCACAGTCACAACTATGGATCAAATCAGACCTGCACCAGAAATTTCACTGGGGCAAGTCCAAGTTGATCCATGTTGGCAGAGCAGGTCCAGGAAGGGGGGTAGGATACAATGCACACCAGTGCCACCGATCCCCCCTCTCCCAGGCCTGAAACTTTAGCTTGCTTCTCATAGCCTCGCAGAGAGCTTCGCAAGTGAAGTCCAGAGCTGAATAGATTTAATCTTACAGTTCTCAGAGTGTAAGATGGATCTCTTTCGGAATTTCGTTAGCAATTTCCAGAAGTTGTCCATGCTCCTCCCATACTTCTTCGTTTTTGTGTCTTTATTGAGCTGGGAGACAGAATTCCAACTGACATTTGCCCTGATTCTCATTTTTGTAGAGCCCTGCTATATCAGACAAACTCATCTGGCAACCCATTTCCTGCAGCGCCAATCAGATAACTTCAGGAAACATACAAGGAGGGCATGAAGACAATCCCACTCCCCGCAGTTGGTCCCCAGGAACTGATATTCCATGGCATGTTACCTTTTGACTCAGAGGTAGTGTGCAGCCATCATGTCAAGTAGTCATTGATAGATCTGTCCTTCATAAATATGTTCAATCCCCTTTAAAGCCATCGAAGCTAGAGGCCAGCACCACATCTAGTGGCATCAAATTCCATAAATTCCATTATTTCCTATGTGAAGAAGTACTTCTTTTTGTCTGTGGAGCAACCCTCTACTCTTTGTTGCATGATTGTTTGGTTTCCTAAGGTTCTCCACATGGGACAGCCAAGATAGTTTGTGTGATCCTACATGTTTTCCCTTGATCAGTTTCCTCCAGTTTTAAGGCCAAGGCTCGCATTACAAGTACATTGTTTTTCTGTGTTTTCTGTTGTAAATTATATTTCTGGAGGGAGAGTGACAGTGGACAAGCCAATTAGTTACACTGGGAAGGCTCAAACAATCCATATCTTGCCTTACGGAAGCTCATTCTGTGTTTGACAACTGCTGCTCTACACCCTGAAGACAGGTGGTGTTTAACTGAGAACTGCGGGTGTCAATTTTCTTACAATTTAACAGCACTGAGTTGAGACTGCAAAAATTGAGGGGAAATTATTCCAATGCAGTGCAATGCAGCTGATTGCTGTCTGGATTGCTGATGGCAGAGAACAACTTACAGCTTCAAGAGATGGACAAACTTCTGTGGAGGGGAAAGATGAAAGATGTGCAAGAAGATCAAGGTATCTGGTTTCTTCTCTGCAAGCACTATGGAGTGCTGCATTCTTGCTTATGCTGTTCACATGGCTGAACAAGAGGCTCAAAGAACACACGTAAAGATTATCAGTGTCAAACTATACAGGGAATACAGCAATTTTTGGTGGGTCAGATAGCACCCAGCAGAGCTTCCAATGAAACAGGGGTGATGTAAAGATCAGATAAATAATTACCTCGAGCCCTGGGGCTATTCAAAAATCAGATAGCTGCTAATTGCCCTGCAAAGCACTCAGTTCCTGCAGTTTGCAAGATAGCTGCCAACTGCCCTGCAAAGAGCTCAGCTCCTGCAGTTTGCAAGGAGCTAGTTGCCTGTAGTTTGCAAGCATGTGTAAATATAGAGAGATAAATGTCTTTTTCTGGTTATTACTACTATATTATTATACTAATTATTATACTAGGTGGGTCCCAAAGAGTGCCATTTTAAAAAGTGGGTCCTGGTGCATGAGGTGCATGATAAATGGGTACCCTCATCTCTGATAAATGTCAATCTAATGTTTAAGACCCTTTTCATGCACTTCTGCTAAGTTGTGATTGAGTAACAGGAGAAACATCATTTCCCTTGGCATTGGAGCGACAGCATCCGTTTGCCAAAGAAATCATTCTGTTCTTGCTGGTTAGTTAAACATAAAAGGGGAAAAAATGTTGCAGAAAATGATTTCCTTTCCTTTCTGAGAAATCTTGGACACCTGCCTATTCCTTGGCAGATTGTTCTGACAACACCCACACACAGCACTACTGAAGGATTTGGGGAGGGGAGGGAGGAGGAGGAGTATTGACCAGGGACTGCAGGGAGACCTGCCTTGTCAGGAAATGTCAAGGCTACTAATGCAGCCGTGATCCAGCCCAGCCTGTAATTAATGTATGATCTGTGGTGCCTAATTAAATGGTTCTTTTTTTCTGCTGTGATGAAATGGCAGCTGAATCTTGCATATTTTGTTTCATTTGATTTAGCAGAGGAGATATTTCTCGATAATCTAAAAAGGAAAAGTTCTCCTACTTCTGCTGGGCTGGTTTTAGATTAGAACTCTACTTTCTCAGGCAGAAAGCACTAGCAGCAATCCTGCTGCAATGTTCCACCTATTCAGTCTTACTGAGTCAGAAAGACCACCTTCTTTTGCAGCTTTCACAACCATGTTTTATTTATCTATATCCTAGCTTTCTTCCATCACTGAACTCAAGGTGATATACATGGTGTTACTTAGGTTCAACAACCCCACTCTCTTTGAGTTCCATCTTATGAGACATTTTGCACTCCTAATATTCAAATACTAAATCCCTGTGTATGAGATAGGCTTGAAGCATGTGTATGTTTCAAACACAGATTTTTTCCACTAAAAAGCAAAGTGGTAAAATGGCTCCTGCAAACCATTAATAGACAACAATTTGGTGCAAACCTAACTGTGCCCTAGGCCAGCGCAAGTCTCCTCAAGAGTTGGCTGGGCCGGCGCAGGGACACGCAACAGCCCATGGAGTCTACCTCCAGCCTCCACGACAACTTGGGGAGGGAGGGTTGCATTGGTCGAGCTCAGCTGATCCAGGGGTCTGAAGAGGGCAGGGAGAAGGCGGAGAGGAGGGAGGCATTCCAGGGTGGGTGGAGGTGGTCGGGGGGTGGGTGGGCAGGCAGTGGGAGGTGGGGCTTGGACCCAGCTGTTATGCTGGATCCCAACCCCCGTTCCCAGGGAGAACGGAGAGGTTTCAAGCTGCTCCACTCTCCTCGGACTTGCACCACCTCAAGATGTTTTCCATAAAGTGCCTCAATAGGTGGTGCAAATCTGAGGAGACCCATTGGGGCTGTGGTGAAGAGTTTCCCCTTGCCTCCGGCTGAGCCGCTTCTGGCCCCAATCTTGTCCTGGATACAGTGCAGGCCTCCTGGCCTGCCTGTTCCAGTGCAAGATAGGATAGTGCTGCACAGAGTATACATGGGTACGTGCTTAAAGATTCAAACCTGAGCACATAATACTGCATCAGAAAAGGGGTGCTTTATCATTGAGAAGAGTGTCCTGTTGCTGTGCCCTCTGACTAGAGACAGACCTATGCTATGTAGCAGTGATCCCAGTCCCTGTTCCATACTTGTTTCTGTCCCTTTTCTGGCTTGGTAGTTTCTCCTTCTCTTCTTACTCTACCGGCTTCCTGCCAGATCTCCAAAGAGTCCCAAACTTCTAGGATATCAGCAAATATCTTTCACCATCCACTTTATTTTGGAAGAGCCTAAATTGCCTTATTCATTTGAATGATGTGCTGACTCCACTCCTCTCTCCTTTTTGGGGCAATGTGACATGACATGCTGAAACACTAGACCAGCAATTTTTAACCTTTTTCATTTCACAGCACACTGACAAGGCACTAAATTGTCAAGGCATGCCATCACAAGGCACACTGAGCTGCTGGTGGGGAGGTTCACATCCCCCAATGGCCCTACTAATATACGATCCTCTCCCAAACTTCCACGGCACACCTGTGGACAATTCTTGACACACCAGTGTGCCATGGCACACTTTGAACAACATGGCACAACATGTGCACAACATGGCACAGTGGTTGAAAATCGCTGCACTAGATACTTCAAGATGGTTGTTTTCTCCTGCCCTGTGCTGCAAAAAAGCTGTAGGCAGCTGCCTATGATCTCCCCCCCCCCCATGCTGAATGGGGAAAAAGTATGTGTGTAAAACTATGAATGGTCAGGGGGATATATAAAAATGAAGACAGGACTGCACATTATGGATGACATAGAGATGCTGTCAAAAATAGCATCCCTGAATCCAGCTGTCCCTTTCTCCCCATAAAGTGCCCTTTCCCCATATCATGTAATCATCACATTGTTTGTATCCCTGCCCCCACTGGCAGCAGCCAACGATGTGACCGGAAACATGGGATGTGGACTGAATTAGATGATACTCACCAAAATAGCCCCTTTTTGCATGTTTGCACAGGCAGCACACATTAATGCCTGGCATGGCAGGTCTTTTTAAACTTAAACACATGTGGGGGCCGTTCATCTGGACCATTCCCCTACATGCGCTGCTAATGCTACATTTAGTATTAACTACTAGTAGTTTACCTCACAAGCACATGAAGTTTCAGTATTGTCCACACCAGCCCAGAAATGACTCACAACACAGGATTAGTTTTTTTCGACATGTTATGGGGAAAGAATGAGAGCAAATTGGCATGGGGATGGTTGGTTGGCAACCTTCAGTCTCGAAAGACTATAAGCCTTCAGCACCCGGTATTCTCAGGCAGTCTCCCATCCAAGTACTAACCAGGCCTGACCCTGCTTAGCTTCTGAGATCAGACGAGATCGGGCATGTGCAGGGTAACAGTTGCTGTCATTTTTGTAGCATCACATAATTATCCATAAGTAAGTTCTCCCCTTTCCTATACTGTATTAAGTTCTATAGATCTGTACTGTAATCCATCCAAACTTTTATTCTCTCTGCTCATTTGATAGCTTGTATATCAAGCTTGATATCAAGCACTTTGATATACATGTGGCATCAGAAGATTTTGACAGGATTGCTTTTTCCCCCTTCCTGTCTTAATATTTGTGTTCCTACCTCCCCTAGAAGATGAATATCTCAGAAATGTCATAGCACTAAAGATAGTAATTAGAACCCAGTGAATCCCAGGAATAGGCCAGGCTGCCTAAATTGTGCATCTAGTGTGAGTGAGCAGTAACATTTCACCCTGAAGAAAATACTTTTGGCAACTTTAATAATGTACCAAATCTCATTTTAAAAACCAAAGAGCACCTTGAACACGACCCCAGTACTGCTATTGAATCTAAGCACCCCAACAGCAACATTCTCAAGGAAGAATACAGAGAAGTTGGCATAATATCAATGAATCAATGTTGGTTGCTTATTCGATGCATCCTTGAAAGGGAAGAAGTTATCCCTCCTGGGTGAACAGAAGACCCCTATGACAAATTGTTACACACAAGTGAACAGGCTAGTCAAATTCATTGTGGGATGATAATATTTGTTGCACTTATCTGCAGGACATTCTCTGGTATTTTTTTAAAGCACTGAACCTTTGAATCAGTTGCCATGGTTCTGTCTAGCCCAATGGTCCTGAACACTTTTCACCCAGTTCAAATGCCATCTAAGGAAATAAAACGTTAAATTAGATCCCTCACCATCCCAGGGAAAAGCAGTAATGATAAAAAGGTTGATGCTTCCTAGATATAGTTGATTCAATTCAGAATGGGGCTCATATTACTTTAGTGGCTATGTGGAATAATGCCAGCAAGCAGAGTTTCTCTGACTTAGGGCACAATCCTATCCTGCATTGGACAGGCAAGCCAAGAGGATGCAGCGCAGGATAGGGGCCAGAATTGGCTCAGCTTCAGGCAAGGGCAACTCTTCCCCTTACCCCTGGGTAAGGCACCCTGGCTGAAATGGGTCTCTTCATACTTGCACCACCTCCTGAGGTGACACAAGTCCAAGGAGAGCAGAGCTGCTTCAAGCCACCCCAAACTCTGCAGGAACAATGGGTGGGATCTGGCATAATTGCCGGATCCCAGCCCTGCCTCCCGCTCCCAGGGCTGCCCACTGTCCATCCTTCCCCTGCCCAGGAACGCCTCCCTCTCACCTCCTCCCCACCTCCTCCCTGCCCATCCCAGAGGCTTGTGTCAGCCCAGCCAGGCTCATGCAAGCCTCAGCGAGGAAGCCGGTGCAGAGGGTTGTGTCAGCCTCTGATGGCTGGCTCTCTTCGTCAGCACAAGCATCATGGGTGCCTCAGGATTGCGCCCATGGTGTTACAAATGTTGGAAGAAGCAGCACTTGCAAAAAATGTTTACTTTTATGCAAATTCGGAAGGTACATAATTGGCCTTGTACAGTAAATTGAATCTGACAATCCCAGTTCTTCCTCTATATAGCTTACCATAGGTAATGCTGGATAAGCATGGTAGTGCTACCACACGTCTTACACTCTCCCTTCCAAACCTGATTGTTCCCATAACTAAGACCACTATCGTCCTTTTCCAGGTTCCCTGATTGGTGCGGTTGCCTCCACCTCTGTGGTGATTCCCATGCAGATCAGGGGTTTTGTGCCAAGACTTCCACCAATGAGGTTCCTCCAAGAGCCTGTAAACATTATCCAGGTCCTTGGGAGGCACATGGTTTACATAATAGGTCCCTTCCTGGGGGACCTGTTATCTTCCTGGCCCCCAGCAAAGATCTCTTTATCACTTGGCATCCTTCAGTCTCGGAAGACTATGGTGTCACGCTATGAATGGTGGTTCTGGAACAAAGTGTCCTCTCCAGTGCGTGAAGCCTGGGTAAAGCAGGTGTGGAGGATAGGCTGTTACCCATGCAGCAAATCCCCCCTCTCCATGTCGCTGAAATGGTCCAATGGAAAGGCAGAGGCCAATACGGTTGGTTCCAGTGGCGTCGCAGAACGTGACTGTGTTCAGCCATGAACTGCCTCAGCGACTCCGGCTCTGGATTTTGCCTCGAGGTTGACTCCTGAAGCCTTTTCCATAACTGTTTATCAGAAGAGCCCTGCTGGATCAGGCCAAGAGCCCATCTAATTCAGCTTCCTGTATCTCATCATGGCCCACCAGATCTCAGGGAGCACTCAAGACAACAAGATACTGGCATCCTTTGCCACTCCCTTGCATCTGGAATTCAGAGGCAGGCTATCTCTAAAACCTGGAGGTTTCATATATCCATCATGGTTTGTAACCTGTGATGGACCTTTTCTTCATAAATCTGTTCAATCCCCTTTTAAAGACATCTTAGCCACGTACCATCACCTCATCCTCTTTATGCTTATTGCAAGGGTTATTTAAAGGGTTTGACTTTCTAGCTGCCAGTTTCTAGCTGTAGTGTTTAAAGCTAGTATAGTCTAAGTATACATGACAAGCAGATGTATATGTAATTTTCCCTAATTAACTTTTTCAAGCAGGGGAAACAAGGACTCAAAAAAGTGGCCAGGGAAGGGTGCTTAACCTTTCTATATTCCCTACCTCCAAATCACTTTGCCCACATGTGGAACTTCGGGGGGGGGGGGAGGAATATGCTAGTGTCAAGCTGGAGCTAGGAAAGGATTAGTCCATTGCTGCTACTCCTGCTCTGCTTCAATCCCAGTCACCCTAAATGTATAGAGAGTCTAAAAAGATGTTACTCTACTACTGTTGAGGGTAGGAGGGTCATATCAGCTCTCTGACACTGTGTCGGGGGCTGGGGGGGGGAAGAATTGATTTACATTTCAAATTTGAATAAATTTACATAAATGAATACATTAGAGATGGAACTTATATGAATGAATGAATTTTACTGAGCTTATTTATAATACACATGAGAACTATAATACAGGCATGTAGAGCCACATGAGAACTATGAACTGTTTGCCACACACACCTCTTGCACAATAAAAACAAACAGACCAAGCTAGAAACACATGGAGACATAAGTTGTTCAGAGGCAATTGGGGTGTGTGTGTAAAATAATGCCCAGGGAAAAGCAGAAAACACATGGAGACTGTAAAAGTTCTTGCCCTAACTCAGCCCGCAGCTTGAGTCTGGCATTCACAACCGGCAGTCATGGGCCAGTGTGGGCACAAACAATTTCCAACAGGCCAGAGGCTCATTGGAGACTGGGGGCTCCCTGCAGGCCAGACTGGAGGTCCCCAAGGGCCACAAATGGCCCATGAGCCAGGGTTTGCCCAGCCCTGATTTATGGAAATTACAAGAAACTCCTGCAGCTTCCTATTCCAAGCCTTTCTGTCTCAGCTTTCCCTGTTTAAGAAGAGTGTTCAGAGTAACATTTTGTGCATCTGTATGCAGTGGCTAGTTTGGGCCTTAAAGTCATAGCAGGGCAGAGAGATGAAGAATGCAAAAACACAGCAGGTCTGTTATTAGGCATTTCAGAGCAACGTTTGCCATTAAAATGAAAATACCTCTTGCCAGCTGGCAATAAAGAGGCATCTCTGAGCCTGAGATCTTGGATGCCATGCCTCTCTAAATCCTCCTCCACATCTTCAGCTATTTTCATATCATGTTGGGTTACTTAGTCAAGCTACAAATTGTCTAATTTGGAGTACACAATTTGTTCCTAATGTGCAGTTTAACAGCCAGATTTTGTTTTCAGGTGTGTAATTAATTTCTTAACATGATTACTCTCCTAGGAAACTGTGAACAAACAACTCCTGCATTTCAGGTTTTGGGAAAAACACTATTGACTTTAGCAAAATTGAGGCAATAAACAAATAGGAAGAGGATAATCAAACCCTGCAAACCCTCTGTGTTTCAACCTGCCATCAAAGCACTACAAATGGAGGTTCCAACAGTGAAAAATCCCACCAACACTCTCTCATAAAAAGATACAAGTGACTGCTGCAGGACAAATGACAACAAAAGAAGTTGAACGCATTGCTTCATGTGTGTGTGACCCAAAGAAGACAATAATATAATCGTGAACTATGCAATTTCATACAGCAAGAATCCCCAAAAACACAATACAGAGAAGATAACCAGGCTGCAACTGTTTAAGAACATAAGAAGAGCCCTGCTGGATCAGGCCATAGGCCCATCTACTCCAGCTTCCTGTATCTTACAGTGGCCCACCAAATGCCCCAGGGAGCACACAAGACAACAAGAGACCTGCATCCTGGTGCCCTCACTTGCACCTGGCATTCTGACATAGCCCATTTCTAAAATCAGGAGGTTGCACATACCCATTATAGCTTGTAACCCGTAATGGATTTTTCTTCCAGAAACTTGTCCAATCCCCTTTTAAAGGCATCTAGGCCAGATGCCATCGCCACATGCTGTGGCAAGGAGTTCCACAGACCAACCACACTCTGAGTAAAGAAATATTTTCTTTTGTCTGTCCTAACTCTCCCAACACTCAATTTTAGTGGATGTCCCCTGGTTCTGGTGTTGTGTGAGAGTGTAAAGAGCATCTCCCTATCCACTCTGTCCATCCCCTGCATAATTTTGTATGTCTCAATCATGTCCCTCCTCATTTGGAGTCTTGCCCACTCTTAATGAAATGCACCAATGTCAGTATCACTTCTAGTACAGAGAGCCTGGAAGAGAGCCAACACGGCCTACTGAAAAGAAACTTGAATTTGAACCTGGACAACCTGAGTTCAAATCAGTGCTCAGTCATGAAGTGTCCTGGCTATCCTTGAACCATCCCAATTTATCTCTCAGTGTTTCTGTGAGGATAAAATAGGACATACACACTACCTTGAGATCCGTGGAGACTGGATCAAATGCAAATGGGATACGAAACCAGGGCAGCCCAAGACGCCTTGGTTCTAGAGGCAGTATGCCAAATACCACTCCCCCCTGCCTAGTGGTGCACCGGCTGCCACACTTCCACTACCCCTAGATTCAGAAAGGAATAGAAGAGAGGAGTGATGAGCTAGTCTGGCCCACCATTCTTCTCTTCTCCACACTTCCTCTTCTGTTTCATTCCCCTCTTCCTTTCTGACTCCAGGGAGCAGTGGAGACAGGAGCCGCTCACCAGTCTGTTGCCTGAAGTGACCACTTCAGCCTCACCAATGGGCAGACCTTGTAAATAAGCTATGCTGAAATTCACCATCTCATTGGGAAATTGATCAAATTGCCAGTGTCAGCTGGTGCCTTATTCTCATGATGATTCAGTACGGAAAGAATGGCCTATTCTCTGATGTCATTTCATCTCTTCCACTTCCTTATGCCCTTCCAAGTAGACACTGAAATTCAGTGAGACCACCCATGTTAAGTGTTTTGAAACTAGTAAGCAAAGGCAGCTGAAGGGTAGCTTCACTAAGTGCCACAAATGAATAGTTACAGAATTCTCATTCACATGTTGGATAAAATTCAAAATGGAGAACAATTTGGGTGCTACATTTCTTGGGTTTCTCATGCTTCTACCATATCTCAATATCTCCCCTTCTGAAGCCCTCACTGATCCAAAATGGATCAATTTCACCTCATACACATGGTGTTCAATACACAGCATCACCGCCCATATCAAAATTCATACCTTCACATCCGGTAAGGCAATCACACCGAGTGAACAGTCAATTCACATCTGAAAGGATTGCACTGCAATTGTGGTAGTCATTTTAAAAATGGTGAGAAATCAGCCCTTGGAAAAAAAACAGAATGCCAATTTGGGAAACTTTAAGAAATACAACAGTTTGAGGTTAATATCATCCCAATTCTCAGGAATAAACAAATAAGCAAATGGTTTCAATCATGGAGAAAAAAAGGTTATTGTGAAACCACCCAGAGTTGGTCATTCTTCATGCTGCAGTCAAATCTGTTGATGAATAAGTGCTCTAAACTCTACACATTGAATCTGGAACATTGCGTCATAGTCTGCTGTTTTACAGTGGCTAGTCTTAAAGAAATGGGTGAGCTGGCAAAGCTCAGTATGAAGTCAATCTCTACAGATAGGGCAAGTATAATAGCTGACAGTGCAGCTGTGAACAAGTTCAAATGGACAATTCAAAAGAGCGCTCCATATCAAGACACAGCGGGCAATTGTTATTATTGAACATTGCTAATACGTGTGCTCTGAATTAGATGGAAAACCTATCAGATAAAATGCCAAAGAACTGGCACTGCTTCTAGTAGTGTTCCACTTCTTTACTTTTGGTTCCAGCTGTGCAAGTCAAGTCCTTAGCAACAGATAACGGAATAAAGTTTAGGTAAAAATTTAAAAGAAGACTGGCCACACACTCCAAGTGTCCTTTTCAGGGGCTGTGATGAAGCTGTATGAGAAACAAGAAGGCTCGGGAGCATGTGATTCTGCAGCAAGTCAGGCTTTCAGTCTCAATGACAAGTGAATAGTCCTAGAACAGGGAGCTCTCCATGGTCCTGCACAGGCCAATAACTGGGAAATGACAATAAATCAACTGCCTTGTTTCATCCCATCATCCCATTATAGCATTTGCAAAAACCAAATACTAGGGATTGAAGGGGATTACCATGGCTTTGCTGGAGCTTTAACAAATTCCACTGATTATAGCCTATGTGCTCCATGCCCTCCTCAGTTGTCCTAGGAAGACTGCTGCAGCATGGGGAGCAGTGAGCTAATGAGTGTATCATTATAATGTTCTTTTCCAGTCCAATACCATGGGTGATAACCTACCCTTTTAGAGTGGTATCTACATATGACTTTCCAGCAGTCATTTAGAGCCCACTCCTATCCAGCATAGGGGAACTGGCACCAAACTGCATCCTATACTGAATGTGAGCAGGTTGAAGGTCTCCTCAGGGTAAGGGAACATTCTCCAAAGTAATCCCCCAGACAGCTCAATGGGAATTTTCAGAACTGCACCAGCTATTTAGCTATTTAGTACCAGCTATTTAGCTGGGGGAGACTCAAGAAGCCCCAAGTTGGGCTTTCGAGTTCGGGAGTGGGGATAGGATTTGGCAGGGGAGAATATTTATATTCTCCATTTAGCATAAAAATATGTTAAAGCAACCAACCTAAAGAATCCACCAGTGGAAACCTATGTATGTCTACTCAGACCTAAGTGTTCAACGGAAAGTGTGTATAGGATTGTAGCCAGAAGCATTCATTCAAAGTATAAAATCAGAAGCAACAATAAGCAATAATATTGCCAACAGCAAATATTGCCAACAGCAAAAGACAACCCTTGGTATTACAGCTTAGAAAATTCTCTGAAATGTCATCTGAAAGAATACAGTCTTGCTTCCTGAAGGCCAACAGTGAAAGGATGAAAGCACTTCCCCTGAGAGTGAGATTCACCATAGAAAAAGGCCTGTCTTTTCACACTTCAAATGGTGAGGATACATGAAGCGTTATTCCTGAAGAATGTCTGAAAACAGAGTAGGTTCATGTAGAAGTCAGTACCTTCAGGTACCCAAGATCCAGGCCTTTTAAGGCTTTAACTGTCAAAACAAGCACTTTGAACTGGGTGTGGAGTAATGATGAGAAGAGGATCAGAGAAGAGAGAGAAGAGAGGAGAAAACACACACAAGAGAGCTGTGGGAATATGCCATGCTGGACTTAAGTATAGTATAGTTGCATCATCTTAGCAGAAGGGTGTGATGAACTGGCTACAGAGCTCCCAGAAGGTCCAAATGGTTGCACAACACTTTAATTCAGAGGCAAGGGGGATTTAACTCCCCTTACATCTCTGTAAGCCTCCTGCCCAAATGGGTCTGCTGGAAAGTACTTTATGGCGCTCTTTTGGTAGCTAGCATATGTCTCACTGAGTTCAACAGGACTTACGCTCAGGTAAGCTTGAAAAGGATTGCAACCTTCAATGCTTCAATGTGCTTCATCAGCATTTATCAAAATAATTTCTGATGTAATTAATAGCTATTCTGTATAAAGAGAATATTCTCAACCTATTCTGGCATCAGGTCAAGGCCTTTTGATTGGTTCAAGTCTTTCGCATACCAAGTAGCTGGTTTTAATTTGCTACTTTCATTGTTGGGATGTCTTTAAATCTGTCACTTATAGCTGGTTTATAGCTGTTCTGAGAGCCTGTGCTGAATAGACACATACATAAGCCATATTAAAAAGAAACTTATGGGATAAGACTACTTTCTCATCCCCTGTCTCTTCTAACATCCAGAATCAGACCTGAATGCAATGACCTCCAGGGGGTTTCTCTGGCTCTAAAGTTCCTAGAGACTAATAGTGAGCTACCTACCCTGTCGCCAAAGGAATTGCAAAGACAAATGAAATATTTGGACAGTGTTTAGAAAAATCAATAGACTGGAAGGTTACTGTGATCATCTTGTCTGCAGGAGACAGGTCAGAGAGCTTTGACTGTGTATGCTGGCATGTGCTGGATTGGCCTCTGGATCCATAGGAGTTTTCCATTCCCACCATGCCAAGGATGCACTTGCAGTAATCTGATGCAACTGCTGGTAGGCACAGTTGTGCCATGCTTACTTCCTTGTGTGGCTTCATTGTACATAAATAGCACTATGCATAATGAGCTACTGGTGAGGAGAGGCTCATTTTTCTAATTTCACAAAGGTGCTCTATAGTCTAGTGGGGCCCTGATTGGCACCAATGCTGATATCCCTTTTCAGGACAAAAAGCAGCTATGAAACCATGACTGGGCCAAAGGTTAAATCCTCCTTTCTCCCATGCCACACTACTCATCCAAATTTTGAGGAGGGCACAGCTGCTATATAACCCAAAAAAATGTGTTCAACTCACATCTAGTTTGGCCACCTTGGGTACGTAGAACACTCTTTAAAATGTATGGTTTATTTGGTTGTGTGGCATACAAGGAAGCATAAATTGACTGAGACACGTGGATAGATTCTACACATCTCTCTCTCTCTCTCTCTCTCTCTCTCTCTCTCTCTCTCTCTCTCTCTCTCTCTCTCTGTGTGTGTGTGTGTGTGTGTGTGTGTGTGTGTGTGTGTGTGTGTGTGTTCGTCCATCCACCCAATGCACCTAGAATAACTGGGTTTATTATTAGAAGCCTTTGCCTAAGAACAATGTAAACAATGAAGAGGTGGGAAAGGTGACAGGCAAGCAGGCAGCCTGAATCATCATGAGAAGATACTGGTAATTGTGACAACTACCGAAGGGAGCAGGCTGCTAGACACATGACATATCCACAGAAAAATCCATTGGTACTTTATTTATTGCAGAGTGTGTGGTCAGGTTGATGAAAGCATTTCTGATAAGAAGTGTAAATTCTTGTGAACAGCAAAGCTATACCAAAGATGCTGAACTGGCAGGGAGAAAGGAACCTACGTGAGGACACTTTCAAGTAACAAGTAGGTTCCATTGCTGCTCAAGCAGGTGGCAGATGAACTCTCTAGGGCTATTATCCCCTGGCTTAACTGTGATCCATGACTACTCTTGCTGAGCTGAGCATCCTCCTGGGCATGAGATTGACAAAGCCAAATGCACATGTGTGCCTATAACAAACCAGCCATATTAATCTTAGGAGTCCTGATACAAGTTCATAGGGAAAGGCTGAGGTTGTTCTCAGGTTGCTGAATCAATCTATTGGGAATTACCATTTTTATTAAGACTTAGCCGTGTCTTTGCCTGCTAAGGATTTGATTAGTTCCCAGAATGCGATTAAGTTAGGAAGCTGGTGGTGTTGACTCCTGAGTAAACATTGATGAAGTCTGTTTATCTCTCCTTCCAGTCCTCTTGGCTCTGCTCTCAATCTTCTCTCCCCCCCCCCCAACTCTGTCTGAGGAAGCTTCGCACACCCTGTTCACACTAGTAAGTCTAAAGGTAACATTTGTGTCTGTATTAGCACATGCTAAACATCACAAATGACGCTTAGGGAAATACTGGCAGCTAGGCAAAGAGAAACAAGACAAAATGTGAAGAGAATGATGGGGAGGGGGGTCTATGTGTGCCCTGTCATATGTGATGAGTGCATGTATGCCTTTTTCACTGTGTGCATATAAACAATCATGGAAAGCCATGAGTGGAAGATTCCTATGCCAAACACTCTAAAAGTCTGATGAAAGGCATAGTGGAGGAAGGAAAGGCAACAGTAGAGAAAGGAGACTAGATCAAGACTAGTCTCTTAGTGCAGAGGTCTCCAAACCCCAGCCCAGGGGCCAGATGTGGCCTGCGACAAGCCTCTGTCAGGCCCATGGCAAGCCTCTGGACCCCTGCAAAGCCTCAGGCCCATTCAACCTGTGGGCCAGAGCTGTGCTCCAATTGCGTCTAGAGCGGTTTTTCTCAAACTGTGCGTTGGGACACACTAGGTGGGTTGTGAGCCAATTTCAGGTGGGTCCCCATTCATTTCAATATTTTATTTTTAATATATTAGATTTGATGCTACCATGGTATGTGACTGCATTTGGGGAAATGTCACAGAGCTGTACTTTTAACAGGCTACTATGAAGATGCTTTTAACAATGATAGTCAATAGGACTTACTCCTGGGTAAGTGTGGGTAGGATTACAGCCTAGGATTGTTAAAAATTGCCCTGCTTGATGATGTCACTTCCGGTCTTGACATCACTTCCGGTGGGTCCTGACAAGATTATCATTATAAAAAGTGGGTCCTGGTGCTAAAGGAATGAGAACCACTGGTCTAGAGGGTGTTCTGAGGGCCAGGGAGGCCTCTGAATACCTTCTAAAGGCCTCAAAACATCACTTCCTGGTTGTCCTGGAAAACCAGAAGTGACGTTTTTGGGCCATCTGAAGGCCTTAGGCTTTCTAATGTGTTTACTTAAATTTTGTCTTTAAAATTTATTTATTTTTCCATCCCTCAACACCATGCCAGATATTTTATGTAGCCCTCTGGCCTAAACGTTTAGAGACCCCTGTCTTAGTGCATGCAACCCTTTTGCAATGCTTATGATGATCCATTTCCAAGCTCAGTTTCAAGTGCTTGCTATCACTTTAACAGCCCTAAATGACTTGGGAACAGAATGCTTCAAGGACCATCACTTCCCATATGCTCCTGTGAATCATTAAAATGAACTGATGAGGCTCTCCACCTTTAAATGATGCACATTTAGGATGAATATAGGAGAGGGCATTCTGTGCAGCAACACCCAGGCCAAAGAACTTTCTGCCCTGGGAAGAAGGACCAGTGACATCACTAGGTTTGCATTTTCCAGTGCAGGAGGCCCATGGACCTTCTCCCATGCCGTGGGTGGGGCAACACCCTGGGTGGTGGGCGTGGTGATGCATCATTGTCCCACCCCCACTGGTTTTTTGGGCTATAACTTATGATAGAATCAAGATATTTCAGTGTGGTTTGTTTCATTGCATTGTGCATGAAATTACACATCAAATAATATATAACATGATGATATTATTTGAAAATACCAAGATTTTAAAAATTTTGGCCAGTAGCGTTGTCACCACCACCCCTGTGCACATTATCCGATGTGGCCCAAACCCCGCACACACCCCAGCAATGTCACTGGGTCTGATTAGAACTCTCCTTTCCACCATCTTTTAAAGTCTTTTTTCTGTGGTTCAGACAGGCATTTAATATGGCTAAGCAATCAGTTTACCATCAGTTTACCATCATTTCTTATCTCCCATCTCTGTGTTCTCCAATTCAGATTCTGGGTTTGTTGTTGTTGTTAAGTCTTTTGATGGCTTTAAATTGGTTTTTAACTTGGTCAGCCAGTTTGGGTGCTTGTATAAGTGGGAAGTAACATTAGTGAATGATTGATTGATTGATTATAAGAGAATCAACAGAACGTATGCATTTTACAAAGGCAGGTGAGTAAGCAGCAGCTTCTTGGCCATACACTTAGTGGTGTTTACTTGGCAGCAGAATGAATAAGCACTAATGTGTACATACGTTGCTGTAATAAAGCAATATTGAAAAGGTTTAAAATAGCTAATCATACAAAACAACAGAGAGGCTAAGCAAAAAAAATGGGTGGATTTTTCAAGGAGAGCTTTAAAGGTCAAACCGTGTGCTCTAAATGTGTACATGGAGCAGATGGCAAACTGTGGCTTCTGCTAGACCTAGTGGGCCCTGTTGTGCTGCAGTAGGAGTTCAACATACAACAGTTACATCATCAGATGTAAATAGCTCAAATTGCTTGTTCATCTATTTCCCAAACTTTTCATCCTTTCATATCTCCCAGGCCAGTTGGAACACCTCCTATCAGTGTGTGTGTGTGTGTGTGTGTGTGTGTGTTAGACTTTCAGCTGTGAGAAATGCAAAAACAAAATTAAGCATCACTTGTGAAAATAGCTTCCAAACTCTCTTCTGGATGCTACGGAACTGAACTTTGAACACCTGTAGAATTTCCTCATTCTTTGCAGCCTGAAGTCAACTGAAGGAAAATTGAAGCATTTTCCTTCCTGAAATAGCATGGAGAGGAATCTTAATCAAAACAACAGTGGGGACAATAAATTCAAGCACCCCCAACCTAGAGTTGGTAGAAGAGTGCCTCAGATGAAATGTATACCACCAAGACATTTCACGGGAATTCAGTGAGCAGATCACTGCTCATCTTTTCTCTCATTATATGCTGTACTAGTTATCTGAGCTCCAGGGCTGGGCAAAGTGGTGAACTCTCTCTAGATTGCAGGAGAAGTGAAGCAATTTATCTCTGAAGGCTTGAAAAGAGTTTAACCTGTTGGAAACATGCAATTCATGTCCCTTTACCTCTTCCTCTGACAAGGAAGATGCAAGGTTATTTTGCTGGTGGTTTTCCAGATGAAAGGAAGTGAAAATCATTTCCATTAGCCGAACAGAGTCATGCGAGAGAATTTGTTGTAGGTAAGCTCATGATGGAATTCAAAATGCCGTCCCTGAACATCTTCAAGGAGATTCAGTCACTTCCACAATCTATAAGTGAGGCTGGGAAGGAGCACTAGGCACATGACTAAATGGCTTGGGACCAGTGTATTTGAGAGACTACATTCTACTGTATATTCTGACCTGTTCTTTCCGGTCATCAGAGGAGGCCCTCTTGGTTGTGCCATCATCAAGAGAAGTTAGGGGGATGGCGGCCAGAAATAGGGCCTTCTCGGTGGTGGCGCCTGTATTGTGAAATTCCCTTAGAGTTGCAAACATCTCCTTCATTGTTAACCTTCCGGCAAGGCCTGAAGACATTTTTATTTCACAAAGCCTTTGGTGTCTGATGGAGGGCATGATGGCTGCTTTTAACAAATGTTTTTACTGCTGATTTTATTGCTACTGGTTGTTTTATTATCTATTTTATCATTGCTGTTTTTATGTATTTTATGAATTTTAAACGTTGTTAGCCGCTTTGGGTGCCCTCCGGGGAGGAAGGCAGATTACAAATAAATAAATAAATAAAATGTGCCATAAACATGCTTTATGGCACATTTACAGCACCCAGTGCTGGGCAACTTAAGGATTGGGCCCTAAGCAGGGCTTTTTTTCTAATGGAACATGGGGGTACGGAGTTCCGGCACCTTTTTGCAGGGGCCCCTCCCCTTCGGAGGCATTCCAGGAGGGCAGGGAGCAAAACAGAGGCAGAATAGACAGGCACAGGATTGTACTCTAAGGCTGCCATCCTATCCACAGTAAGCTCCATTCACTAAAGTGGACTTCTGAGTAGACATGCATAGGATTGGGCTCTTAGGCTGCAATCCTAGGCACTTTCCTGGGAGTAAGCTCCATTGACTAGAACAAGACTTACTTCAGAGTAGACATATCTAGGATTGGGCTCTTAATCCTGGCAGAGATATATATCTGCACCCATTTTCACATGCTAAGGGCAGGTGAAAAGGGATTCTACGCGTGTACAACATTCTGTCCAGCCTTGCCAGAGATCTTCCTCGTCCTTCCCCCACAAGCATGCCCTCTGCCAGCTCCTCTCCAGCAATGCACAGCAGCTGCTCAGGGCAGCAAAGAACATACAATTGCATGCCAAGCACCTTCCCAAAGACACAGAGTATTCTGATACCTGAATTAAACCATATTTAATCGCTTGTTTGCAAAAGTAGCTGTTTCTATGTGCACCTAAGGACCCCTCTCATGTAAGAATTCCTTTTTTGTTCTTACTCCCACAGTTGCTTAGAGTAATTTTACTACATGGAACTCATGTAAGCCATTTTTTGGAATCCATTCACTGCTTCCTCTCCTCGAAGTAGTGCCACACTACATACTACACGCTACAAGTGCACCTGTACAGTATTTTTCCCCATGTGTAGAAAAAGTAGGGGGAAGGGGATGTGGAGATTGACAGCCCAATCCTATGCAGGCCTACTCAGAAGTAAGTTCATCTTTAGGGGGGAAGCACATAAAAATATTTTATTTCTCCAATAAAAAAATGGTTTATAAATAAATAAATAAATAAATAAATAAATAAATAAATAAATAAAAGATTAACAAGTTGTGAGTTCCTGCACCTTTTTTTTCACAAAAAAAGCACTGGCCCTAAGAAGCCACAATCACCAATGTAGGGTTAGCAAAAGAGTCATGGGAACAGAGGGAGGGGCACCTAGCATTCCTAATTTTAAAAAATCTTCAAAAAGTGTTTGTGGCAGACAGTGAAATTTAAAGATATTATCATTGTGGGGCAGGATGTACGTGTATGTGACATTGGAAAGAAGACAAAAGAGGTGGACAGTAAGAAAAGCCCAAAGCTCAAACAATATAAGCCAAACCAAGATTATTTCTCCTATCCAAATTGTAATCAGAATGGATTTTGCTTTTGAAATCTTGTCTGCAAACAAAAATCTGCTCATGGAGACAAGTGCAGGGGTACATCTGGCAAAAGCTACTTTGAGGACCTAAGCAATAATGTTTCTCTCTCCAGTTCTCCTCTCCTAGGCTTATAAAAGAGCTAGGCTGATAATTCCATTGTCAAAGAATAAAGACTTTGTATTTACTTCTGATGTCATATTTTCCACAGGGCAGAAGAAAACAGCTGCCTATAAGAATCAATGGCAAACTCTAGGATTTAGTGTGGCTGTGATTGAACAGCAGCATGTTCCACTACAGCAACCTCTGCTCCCAATGAAAGGTAGGAGCAAGGACAGACATCCATGCTCTTTTTCTGACTCATGTATTATTTCATTTGGAAAAAAAAGTTATTTTTTCAATCTTTCAACATTAAGGAAAAATGCCCTGACCCACTGAAGGAGGCCACCTGAAGCAGTTGCCTCAGGCAGCACCCAACTCCACCCACTGCTAATCCTCCTGCACCCTGGATTGGAAACATTCTTTCCCACTTTTGTCAGGGTGGCCAGATCCAATGGAGGACAGAGTGCCTATACCTTAACCATTGCATACATCCAAAGAAAGAATTTTGGCAGGTGCAGCTCAACGTGGCTGGGTTTCAAAAACTGCCAAAATTGTCTCTTCTATAGAGTGGTTAAATGTATAGGCCCTCTGTCCTCCATAGTATCTGGTCACCTTGATCCAAAAGTAGAACTGAGGGAAAGATTTATGCAAAGAGCTGTACATTTTGTGAGGGAAACAGAGAACACTGCCACCATGTTCAAACTTCCCAGAAGAGTTCAGGCTTCTGAGATGATCTTCCAGTAAGAGGGTAAGTACGTAGCCTGTTATTCTCCCATGTGAGTGCACTTTGGATTGTAGCCAGTCAAAGTACAGGATGGCCACAAAGTCCCTAAGCAAGTTTCAGTGGTTGTGCTCATTACATCCTTGGGTATTTATCTGCTGTTCCAGCTGCCACAAATAAAATGCAGCAGCATTGCAGTAGGGTCATTGACAGTGTATCATTATACAGCCAAGAGCTTGAAAAAAAATGATTTTACACTACAAAAAATAATGGGATGCTTCTCACATATGTAAACACCTCCTGATTGACAAAACTGTTGTTTTGGCAGTTCCTGGGAAAGGCTTACAGCACAACCAATGCATGTTTGCTCAGAGGTAAGTCCTCCTAAGTTCAATAGGACTTACTCCTAGGTAAATAAGCATAGGATTGCAGCCTCAAGGTGTTGCTTGTTATGTATATTACTTACTCCCTGCTTGCCAATCCTCATTCAGAGGGACTAAGCTGATTCTTTACCTCTTGCACAGCCACCATAGCATTTATATCAATCCAGGATGTTTGCCCTAGAGCTGACCTAGCCCTGCTTTGCCTTCTGCCTTCAGGTGCCAACAGCAGCACATTTTCTCAGTCGAAAACAGTCTCTTTCCCCAGATAAATGACAGGCAGACCTGACTGGAGGCAATTACTAGCCAGAGACAAGATGACACATTTTGGATCTCAGCATCACTGCCATGCCTCAGGTTATTTAAAAGAGTGGCAATCATGTTCCCAGGGGGACACTTACCCATTCCCAGACTTGAACCTCAAGCTTTCAAGGAAATATTTAGTATTTATGGGAAGTTGCTGAGCAGTTTAAAACCCTAAATGTATGGTTTCTTGAAAATAAATAAAGAAGTGCCATGAGGCCTGACATGAATGAAGAGATGCCAGGGAACTGCTTTCTCAGAATTTTTCTTTCCTTCCTCATCTTTCATCTTTTACTCCCAAGTGTGCTGGAAATTATGGGCCAGAGCACTAAGACAGGAATGGATAAGGCTTTATAAAACAGCGTTCCCCCAAATGCATTGCTCCATGCCCATTTTGGTATTCAA
Source organism: Tiliqua scincoides (assembly GCF_035046505.1). Lineage (NCBI taxonomy): Eukaryota > Metazoa > Chordata > Lepidosauria > Squamata > Scincidae > Tiliqua > Tiliqua scincoides. The sequence continues at coordinate 199,790,139 of NC_089822.1, forward strand.
TCCTGATTACACCTACTAATTTTCTTTTGACTTCTGCCAAGCATTTAAGCAAACATTCTGCTAACCAATTAAAAAGGAATAGCCACTAAGCATGGCAAGGCATCTTTTCCTTGGCTCTAACCACTTTTTGAATCCCTGGAGGCTGGGGGATAAGAATAGGCCCTCAGTTTGGCTGTACTTGTCATAAGAGGCGACTAAACAGCCACCAGGTAGATGGGACTCATCAGCCTGGGAAGGCAGCTCAACTGAGAGAAGGAAAACTCTGATCCCAAACCTCCACTGTCTTGTGGCTACATCCAGTTATGGAAAAGGCTTCAGGAGTCAACCTCGAGGCCAAATCGAGCCAGAGTCCCTGAGGCAGTTCATGGCTGAACAAGGTCACATTCTGGCAACTCCTGCAACGCCGCTGGAACCAACCGAATTGGCCTCTGCCTTTCCATTGGACCATTTCAGCAACGTGGAGAGGTGGGATTTGCTGCATGGGTAACAGTCTATCCTCCATATCTACTTTACCCAGGCTTTGCGCACTGTAGAGGACACTCAGTTCCAGAACCACTTTTCAGAGTGCAATACCATAGTCTCCATAGTCTGAAGGATGCCATTGTATGAGTAAGGGTGGCGGGGAGGCAGTTAGGCCAGCAAGCAGGCAGGCTGGGAAGCACATGGGTGACCTGAACAAATCTGCCACCTGAATTGGCAGATGGAAGCGTCGACCCAATGTGCGGCGGCAGTAAAGAAGGCCAGTTCTATGCTTGGGATCATTAGAAAAGGTATTGAGAACAAAATGGCTAATATTATAATGCCATTGTACAAATCGATGGTAAGGCCACACCTGGAGTATTGTGTCCAGTTCTGGTCGCCGCATCTCAAAAAAGACATAGTGGAAATGGAAAAGGTGCAAAAGAGGGTGACTAAGGTGATTACTGGGCTGGGGCACCTTCCTTATGAGGAAAGGCTATGGCGTTTGGGCCTCTTCAGCCTAGAAAAGAGACCCCTGAGGGGGGACATGATTGAGACATACAAAATTATGCATGGGAAGGATAAAGTGGATAGAGCGATGCTCTTTACACTCTCACGTAACACCAGAACCAGGAGTCATCCACTAAAATTGAGTGTTGGGAGGGTTAGGACAGACAAAAGAAGATATTTCTTTACTCAGCGTGTGGTTGGTCTGTGGAACTCCTTGCCGCAGGATGTGGTGACGGCATCTGGCCTGGATGCCTTTAAAAGGGGATTGGACAAGTTTCTGGAGGAAAAATCCATTATGGGTTACAAGCCATGATGTGTATGTGCAACCTCCTAATTTTAGAAATCGGCTATGTCAGAATGCCAGATGCAAGGGAGGGCACCAGAATGCAGGTCTCTTGTTATCTGGTGTGCTCCCTGGGGCATTTGGTGGGCTTCTGTGAGATGCAGGAAGCTGGACTAGATGGGCCTATGGCCTGATCCAGCGGGGCTGTTCTTATGTCCTTAGATTTGCCTCCCCTGCTAGTATGGGCTACACACCCTCGCCCAGAACAAACCACCACTGTTGATGCCATCACCTCTTCCTTGCCCACCTCGCTGCTTGAGCAGGTGAGCAAGGAAAGGTACAGCAAGGTGAATTGGAGCCCACACTCTGCCCCCTGTCCTTTTATTCTGAGCAGGGCAGGCTCTGGCTACTCATGCACTGCCTCTCCCTGCCCCCTGGCTACTTTTCTAAGCAGCTAGGTGAGCAGGAGAAGCGAAAGAAGGTGATGGTGGCACCTGCAGCAGCATTTTTCCCTCCTCCAGAGGCACGGGAGGAAGTGGTGGTCTGCTGCTGCACAATCCTCTTCCAGCTCACTCTCAGTACACAAGAAGAGGATCAGGGAACCAAATGAAGCAGCTCGGTGGACAGTGAGACAGAGGGGGACCGGAAGCAGATGCAAGGTATGGGACACCCAGCAGCATCTGCAACTGCTGTTCCCCCACACTTGCCCCTCAAAACACATTTAGGGTGCAATCCTAACCCCAATTATGCCGTCATAGGAGGCCTGGAGGGTCACAAACATGCCGTAAAGCATGTTTGCGCCTCCGTGGGTGGGAGACGCGTTGGCACATTCAGATGCCCCGATGCGCGGAGGCAGGCAGAAGCCTCCATGGCGGCTCCCACATCGCCGCTTGTGTCAGTGCTCTTGCACCAACGCAAGCAGCAAAGCTAGGCGTGGGGGGCGGGGGGGTGTTTCTGGGCGGGGGGAGGGCGGGCGATGGGCAGCCCTGGGGGTGGGCATGCGGTGAGCTGGGGGCAGGGCTGGGACCTGGCGGTTATGCTGGATCCCAACCCCCATCCCTGGAGAGAACGGAGCAGCTTCTAGCCACTCCGCTCTCCTCGGACTTGCACCACCTCCAGAGGTGGCGTAGGTCCGAGGAGACCCATAGGGGCGCACAGCCCTTACCCAGGGGTAAGGGGAAGAGCTTCCCCTTGCCCATGGCTGAACCACTGCACCCAACAAACTTGTGTTGGATGCAGTGCAAGCCTCCTGGCTTGCCTGCTCCAGCGCAGGTTTGGATTGTGCCCTTAATCAACCCCATCATTAGGCTGGCCCTGATTCTCAGTACCTCAAACTTTGCTCCTTCATCAGTTACTGGTAGAGTTATGCTAAGTTAAATCAATTGTGGTCTAGCGCACAGTCTGCACACTAGTAACTTGCTGCTAGAAGCTGCTTCAATGCGCTGAAAACAAAGTATCTTTTTCTGTCCTTCAAAATAGCCAGCTGCTCATCCAGGCAAAGATAACAGCCAGGTGTCACAAGCACCTGGAAACTCAGGTGAAGGAAGGAAACTCAGAAACTACCATAACATATGGTATAGAAATAGAAGTCCCTGTTCTTCCTAGAAAAGGCATCTACAAGGGTTAGTTCATTATTACCAAAGGACATTGGCAATATGTAGTATTGGGAACAGAAAGGAATATGTTGTATTGTGCATTCTCATTCATAAATGTACGTTAACAATGGGACCAGAAGAGTAAATGAAAAACTGGGGGAAAAAATTCTTCCCTTCCCAACAAAACTCCAAAAGAAATGGGCCTTGGAGAAAGATTTCATTTGGGCAATAATACCATCTCTCTGTGTGAAAAGAGTCAAGCTGGCCAGACAATTCCAATGGAAGTGATTATCATTAACTTGCATCAAAAGTGCCATTATCTCAATTTCACTTGACTGAATTAACAATTTATCAAGAATTCATTTTGTGTTCCCACCCTAGTCATGTAGCTCCAATTTGTCATATTTCCATTTAAATGAACTCCCAGCAATTCAAACATCCTCCAGCCCATTTGGATAAATAATAAAGGCACACTGTACAGTAATTACAATACCAGATACTGTAATGCAAATGGATAAATCTCCTATAGACAATGCAGAAACCAGATAGCAGCTGGCAGACATGACTGGGTTCCCTCCCTGTGTTAGATGCCAGCAATAAGTAGTATCACATAGATGATTATTTGAACTTAACAGTTTTTCAGGCTGGGTGCCATGGTCTAGCTTCCCCCCCCCCTTCAAATGAGCCTAAACCAATCCTAAAAGGAGGGGCTAACTATCAGTAAATATCTTTTTGCAGAAGCCCGATCTCGTCTGATCTCAGAAGCTAAGCAAGGTCAGGCCTGGTTAGTACTTGGCTGGGAGACAGCCTGGGAATACCTGGTGCTATAGGCTTATATCATAGTCTTTCAAGACTGAAGGTTGCCAACCAACCAACCAACACAGTGTCAGAGAGATTATGTGGCCCTCCTACCAAAAAGTTTGACCCCTGTCCTAGATGAAGCAAAACAAAGTAATAAAGGTGTAATCATATATATGTGCCTTGATATTATATGGAAGAGAGTTAGGGAAACTCGTAGCCTGCAGTTGTGGTTGCTACTTTGCTACTAAAACAATGACACTTGCTTCTCTTCATCTTGTATGGAGCATCTTGTACAGTGGTTTTCTGAACGATGATGAAAAGCCTTTCTCCTACTATATTGCCCATCTCTTTAAATGCTAACTTTTTTTTTTAAAGGAGAGACTGTCATCCTTATTCCTTTGATTTGCACTGTATCCTACCTTCCCAAAAAGTTAAACTCCACAGGAAACTGACTGCGGCACGGCAGGCTCCAATTTGGAGAATAAATGGAAGTCTTTAGGCTGTCCCTTGTAATTTCCTTATTATCAGGCTCACACAGCTGAACACATTCTGGAAACAGGACGATAAGAGGAAGAAGAAGCTACCCAGAATAAAAGTAACTGAACTGGTGTGCAGTGAGTTCATGGGAGCTGACAGTGTGACTATTGTTATGAAGGAGGCAAGTTGGGCTACAGGACATGACCCAGAAGAGGTCTGAAAGGAAGCATGTTCTATATTCCTGTTGCAGCCTTGAACCTTAGAGTATAGCAATATCACATGTATTATTTGATATAAATAATCAAATGGAAGTAGGCAATTGATTACGCTGCCTACTCAAGTGCCTGACGCTGCCTGATCAAGTGATATTTTAAAAAATGTCCAGGAGTTGGCCTGGCCCTCAGTCGGAGTTGGTTACCCTAACTCCTTGGGTTCCCTCCTATCAGGGTGGACTCTGAGAGAGTGGCTTCCCCACCATGACACAAAGGCCGTTCGTGGTCTCAGGGATCCACAGTGGGCCCTTCTGAAGGCCCTCAGTAGTGTCATCATCACCTCTCCATCACAGAGACTTCAGCCAGCTTTCACTTTATAGAACTTTTTTTTGGTCTATAACCCATTGCTGTTCTTATTGAGAATGTTTATACACCACTTTCCAATAAACGAAATTCTCAAAACAGTTTACATGCCAAAAGAAATGAAACAATAGTTTCTTAACCCCAGGTCTATGTTGCAGTGGCACCTGATGCACACTCTAATTTCCAGCCCCTCCCATTTTCCCCCTTCCCCCCCTTTTTGCAGCATGCATTAGCACATGTGTACCACCACAGCTTCCTCCTCCTCCTTGTCTCTCCAGCCATTTCAAGCAGGCTGGGCAAGGAGAAAGATCAGGGAAGGGAGTGCCAAGGCTCCACCTCCCCTGCATCAAGTCAACTCCACTAGCCTTACCTTGTGTTCTGCTACCTGTGTATATGATGGAGGCAGAGTGGAAGGCAGCAGGCAGCAGAACACAAGGTAAGGCCAGTTGAGTTGATTTGATGCAGGGGAGGTAGAGCAATCCTGTTTGATCACTTTCTACCTCCTTCTTTCACCAGTGCTACCATGATTACTTGCAGCAGGGGCACTGGAGGAAACTGGGATTGCTTCCTCTCACTCAGTGAGCCAAAGGGAATCAGAGTGCAGGATGAAGAAACAGGCAGTGGGACTGGGAAGGCAGCATGCAGGGCATTCTTCATCGGTTTGCCCCCTCCTCCAACCTGCTGCTCAAATCAGCCGCTTCAGTCCACCTCATAGCTGAGCTGGCCCTGCCTGTCCTAAATGATTGCACAATCTAAAACACGTAGCACACACAAGGGAGAGAAAGACCAGCAGCTGTCACTGGATAAGTAGTGCTCTCGTGGGATGAGTAGGGACAGTTGTCTCCCCCTACTAAACGTCAGAAACCCACCAATGAAAAAGTTCCTCTTTGCCCAGATCTCCAGCCTGTCTAGCTTTGCTGGGCAGTCACCTGGCTTGTCACATCAGCCAGAGGTAATGATGATCTACAATTCCCATACAGAGAAGGCTACACTTCATTGCAAACCATAGCTGACTCTAGATAATGCTATCAGAGTAGAATTGGCACAGAATACATTAGGGCATTGTTTCATCTATTATCATTCCAAACCATGTCCAGGGCTGTTTGTGCTGGAGATCAGCAACCAGGTCAGACACTATGGGCTGAAATCTTTTCTAGTCATTGTCAACAACAACAACAACAACAACAACAACAGGCTATTGGTATGTTTCTGGACCCCATCACCTTCAGCCCCATTTATTTGTGAACGAGCAAGGTACCCACCATTATAAGAGATAGGCTATGTGTGGAGGGAGGACCTCAGTAAATTTATGGACGTACTAAGTATGTTCCACTTGCAGACCCATTAGATGCACTTAAGGGTATCTCTGTTGGCAGGGTTATATAAAATATTGGCAACCTTCAGTCTCGAAAGACTATGGTATCGCGCTCTGGATGGTGGTTCTGGCACAGCATCTAGTGTGGCTGAAAAGGCCGACTTGGGAGTCACAATCCCTTCCACACTGGGAACAAGTGCAGTCTGTCCCTGGTCTGTCTCCCTGGCTATGGGCCTTCCTTCTTTGCCTCTTTGCCTCAGACTGTTGGCCAAGTGTCTCTTCAAACTGGGAAAGGCCATGCTGCACAGCCTGCCTCCAAGCGGGCCGCTCAGAGGTCAGGGTTTCCCACTTGTTGAGGTCCATTCCTAAGGCCTTCAGATCCCTCTTGCAGATGTCCTTGTATCGCAGCTGTGGTCTACCTGTAGGGCGCTTTCCTTGCACGAGTTCACCATAGAGGAGATCCTTTGGGATCCGCCCATCATCCATTCTCACGACATGACCGAGCCAACGCAGGTGTCTCTGTTTCAGCAGTGCATACATGCTAGGGATTCCAGCTCATTCCAGGACTGTGTTGTTAGGAACTTTGTCCTGCCAGGTGATGCCGAGAATGCGTCAGAGGCAGTACATGTGGAAAGCGTTCAGTTTCCTCTCCTGTTGTGAGCGGAGAATCCATGACTCGCTGCAGTACAGAAGTGTACTCAGGACGCAAGCTCTGTAGACCTGGATCTTGGTATGTTCCGTCAGCTTCTTGTTGGACCAGACTCTCTTTGTGAGTCTGGAAAACATGGTAGCTGCTTTACCGATGTGCTTGTTTAGCTCGGTATTGAGAGAAAGAGTGTTGGAGATCGTTGAGCCAAGGTACACAAAGTCATGGACAACCTCCAGTTCATGCACAGAGATTGTAATGCAGGGAGGTGAGTCCACATCCTGAACCATGACCTGTGTTTTCTTCAGGCTGATCGTCAGTCCAAAATCTTGGCAGGCCTTGCTAAAACAATCCATGAGCTGCTGGAGATCTTTGGCAGAGTGGGTAGTGACAGCTGCATCATCGGCAAAGAGGAAGTCACGCAGACATTTCAGCTGGACTTTGGACTTTGCTCTCAGTCTGGAGAGGTTGAAGAGCTTTCCGTCTGATCTGGTCCGGAGATAGATGCCTTCTGTTGCAGTTCCAAAGGCATGCTTCAGCAGGACAGCGAAGAAAATCCCAAACAAGGTTGGTGCAAGAACACAGCCCTGCTTCATGCTGCTTCAGATGTCAAAGGGGTCTGATGTGGAGCCATCGAAGACAACAGTGCCCTTCATGCCCTTGTGGAAGGATCTGATGATGCTGAGGAGCCTGGGTGGACATCCGATCTTGGGGAGAATCTCGAAGAGGCCGTCCCTGCTGACCAGGTCGAAAGCCTTTGTGAGATCTATGAAGGCTATAAAGAGTGGCTGTCGTCGTTCCCTGCATTTCTCCTGCAGTTGTCTAAGGAAGAATACCATATCAGTGGTGGACCTGTTGGCTCGGAATCCGCACTGTGATTCTGGATAAACGCTCTCTGCAAGTACCTGGAGCCTCTTTAGTGCAGCTCGGGCAAACAACTTTCCTACAACGCTAAGGAGAGAGATGCCATGGTAGTTGTTGCAGTCACCCCTGTCACCTTTGTTCTTGTACAGCGTGATGATGTTTGCATCCCTCTCCACCTTCTCTCCAGTAGAGACAGAGGATTTCATGCAGCTCAGTGATGATGATCCCTTTGTAGCACTTTAGGACTTCAGCAGGGGTGCTGTCTTTTCCAGGTGCCTTGCCAAAGGAAAGGGAGTTCAGTGCCACGTGAAGTTCTTCTAGGGTTGGTTCACTGTCAAGCTCCTCCAACACAGGCAGGCACTCAATGTTGTTCAGCGCTTCTTCGGTGACTACATTTTCTCTGGAATATAGCTCAGAGTAGTGCTGCACCCAGCATTCCATCTGCTGCGTCCGATCCTGGATGACCTTGCCTGTGGCAGACTTCAGAGGGGCAATTTTCTTCTGTGTTGGACCTAGGGCCTGCTTGATACCATCATACATCCCCTTGATGTTGCCTGTGTCAGCTGCAATCTGTATCTGGGAGCAGAGCTGGAGCCAGTAGTCATTAGCACATCTCCTGGCAGTCTGCTGGACTTTGCTGCGAGCAGCTCAGAGGACCTGCAGGTTGCGCTCACTGGGACAGGCCTTGTATGCTGCTTGAGCTCTCCTCTTTTCCTCAATGACTGGTGTCAACTCCTCAGAGTGGGCTTCAAACCAGTCTGCCGTCTTGTTGGTCTTCTTGCCAAATATGGACAAGGCAGTGTTGTAAACGGCATTCTTGAACTGTTCCCATCTGTTGGATGCGTTTGCATCGACCGGGCCTGGAAGAGATTCCTCAAGCGCTCGTGCAAATTCCTCCACTTTTCTCTGATCCTGAGTCTAGCTGGTATCAATTCGGGGTCTTCCTTCCTTTTTTGTGTGATACAGTCTCTTTGTTTGCAGTTTCACTCTGCTGCACACCAGGGAGTGGTCAGTGTCACAGGCAGCACCCTGATAGCTGCGCGTGATCTTGATGCTGGGAAGGCTGGAGCGTCTGGTGAGAATCAGGTCGAGCTGGTGCCAGTGCTTTGATCTTGGGTGTCTCCAAGAGACTCTATGTTGGGGCTTCGTGTTGAAGAACATGTTGCTGACACAGAGACCATGATGACAGCAAAACTCTAGCAGGCGTTGGCCATTCTCGTTCATCTTCCCAGTGCCGAACTGACCTAAGCAAGTGGGCCACGAACTGTTATCAGCACCAACTCTAGCATTGAAATCGCCGAGGATGAACAATGGCTCTTTTACGGGGATCTTCTTGATAGGTTAGGCATAGGCAGGGTTGATAGGTTAGGCATTGATAGGTTAGGATAGGCAGGGTTAAGCAGTGCCTAAGCTAACCAGAAATTTTGCCATAATACTGAAATATAGTCCTGAAGTACAGCACTTTTCTTTTACCCACAGAATTATATCCATTCATTTATCTAAGAAAATTAAGGGACATACTTGGGGACTCCACTGGGATCGTGCTGAAAAGACCCATTTTCCTGGGGACTCCAAAATCTAAAGAGGATCAGGTTTCCCCAACAACAACTTTGTCATAAATGACAGCACCATTCAAATGACAGCACATAATTCGATGACAGACACTGAGTCTGGGTTTAATTTTAGTTTCTTACCCCCATGCAGTCCCACACAGTTGTAGATGGTTCAGAACCTCCACCCCTTTCCCAAGATCAGATGAAAAAGTGAACTAGAGCTGGGTGCCATCAGCATACTGATGGTTCTGCAGTCCACATCTCCAGATGATTTCACTCAGCAGCTTCACATGGATGTTGAACAGCATAAAAATTTGGAACCCTGTGAAACCCCCCAAGCCAAAGGTCAGGGGGTACAGCAGTAGTCCCCCAGCACCATGTTCTGGCCCTGCCTTAAAGAAATGAGTGAAGAGATCTATGTGCCATACCACCCATTCCCTCCCTACCAGGCAGCCCAGAAGGATGCTATGGTCAGCTGAATCAACAGTCAGTGAGAGGTCAGGATCATTCCTTGTGATAGCTCACACATGACTCAGTGAAGGCACACATTGCCACCTTGAGCCCCATAAGCACAAAAAATGATGTGAGATCTTCCTCCTTTCTCTCCTTGATGTGTTATGATGGGCAGTGCCAAGCTGAGCCACATTCAGTTTGTTTTGCTTCCATTTCATGTATGCAGCTTTTCTGTCCCATGCCAATAACTAGGGCTGTGTGATTTCAGGGGAGCTCAGAAAAGTCACAGAATGTAGTATTGGGCTGTGAATTCTGGTTCCCTAGAACAGATGTGTCTGAAGTTTTTGGCAGGAGGGCCACATCATCTCTCTGACAATGTGTCGGTGGCAGGGGGAAAAAAGAATTAATTTACATTTAAAATTTGAATAAATTTACATAAGTTTACATAAATGAATATATTAAAGATGAACATATGAATGAATGAAGGTCTTGCAATAGCTCAAGGCCTATAAAAGGCCTTGCACAAAGCAAGGCTGGCCTTTCCTTTGCTGCTGCTGCTGCTGCATCACAGACCTGAAACAGCAAGCAGTGGAGGAAGCCCTCATCCCACAGCTCACGCGAGAGGTCAAACAGTCGCCCTCAGGCTGAGAGCGGTTGCTTCAGGCCAGTGTGGGCTCCAACAAATCTCCAGAGGGCCAGAGGCTCATTGGAGACTGGGGGCTCCTTGAGGGCCACATTGAGTGGCCTCGAGGGCTGCATGTGGTCCCCAGGCCAGGGTTTGAGCACCCCTGCCCTAGAGTCTCAACCATGAAGAAAAAGAATAGCAAGTTTCTAGCCCTTCTGGTTGTGCAGCTGTGCTTGAAAGTGTGTGGGCAATCCCTGCAGATATCTCTGAAGCACAAGAGAGGTAGTTTAGGAAGATTTTTGGTGGATCGTGGATTCCGTGGGGATTCTGTGCCTCAAATAACTGGATGTTTCTCCCTATGACCAGCATAAATTATGCAAACTGGTAAACATTTCAGAATAAATTAGGCAAGAGAAAAGAAAATATGCAAATTTGCAGAATCTGCATCATTTATCAGGTCACCAAATTCAGTTTTCTCTTGGCACATAATTTGGATTCACTGAATGCATAAAGTCACTTTCTCCACATAACAGCCCTGGCAGCTGAAAGCATTCACCATTGAGGATGCGTCTGTAGACATTTCTGTTGTAAACTAAAAGCTGAGAAGGGTGCAAAGTAATCCTTGAGCCTCCTGTTTCCTCTTTTCTTCACTGATCTCTGTCAGTTCCATGAGCTTGTACTTCAGAAAGGTATCTTCTGAGCAACAGTCATTTCATCATTCTGCCAACACACACCCACCATCTCCCTGATATCTCTATAGCTCTTCTTTACTTTTTTTTCAGGTGCTTCATCTGCATCTTCCATCAACATAACCTTTAATTTGGAAAGAGGATTTTTTTTCCTGTCCTGTCAGTCCCTGTGATGATTATAAGCTCATCTGCCTAAAGGAACTGGCTGATTTATCTACTTTTTTCTCTCCTGATAAAGGCCGAATTGCAAAAGCTTCCAGCTGCCAAGATAATATTTAAATTGCTTCTTTTATATTCACAGTTGCTTGGGGAATTTGATGCTCTCTTCCACCACCACCCCCGCACCCGCCCCCCTCACGTACAGGGAAAATCCGCACATACTATGTGGTCTTGGCAGCCATCAGGGTAGGCCAGGGTTTCCTGCTGGGTTCCACACTTCACTACTAGACAGAATCTTGTTTGGGGTCAGAGTCATTCTATAAAACAAAGTGTTTTTAGATTTTATAAGGTGTTCTCTTGCCCAGAGGTCATTGTATATCAACCTCTATTACAAGACTGTCAACAATTATTAAACAAGGTGGCCAGGGCGTGCATTGTCATGCTCAGTGTAGTCCAGTACAATCTTCTCCCGCACATTTCCCTGAAAATAAGCTTGTTCAGTGGGACATTCCCAGGTGTGCACAGAACTGCAGCCTGACTAGGAGCTTAGTACATAATCTCCACTGTGTGACTACCATACACACTGGGGTGAGGGGAAAGTGAAGCAAGCCCATGTACATACTTACATACGTAGGCCCAATTTCTGCAGTCTGTCAGGTGTACATGCATATAAAGGAGGCACAGATTTATTTTCTGGAGGAAAAATCCATTATGCGGTACAAGCCATGATGTGTATGCGCAACCTCCTGATTTTAGAAATGGGTTATGTCAGAATGCCAGATGCAAGGGAGGACACCAGGATGAGGTCTCTTGTTATCTGGTGTGCTCTCTGGGGCATTTGGTGGGCCGCTGTGAGATACAGGAAGCTGGACTAGATGGGCCTATGGCCTGATCCAGTGGGGCTGTTCTTATGTTCTTATGTTCTTATCTTCTCTGCATATTCCAAGGGCTATCTCTGGGAGATAGGTAATCTCAACAAGAAATAGACTATTGGACTGAGAATGAAGCCTTTATTCAACACAGACTACAATCCTATACACACTTTCCTGGGAATAAGCCCCATTAAACACAAAATGAATTACTTCTGAATAGATATGCATAGGATTGTGCTGTCAATTAATCTGTGTTTTTTTAACCAACCCTACATCAAGACCACCAGTTTTCAGGTTTGTTCAAACCTTCAAACCACTCTCCTCCTGTGGCAGTCAAAAAAACCCAAAATTCATGTTTTGAATGCAGAACAGGTGTCTATTCAATGTGAAAAATGCTGCAGTTCCTAGAGAACCGAGTTCAAAAGCATGAGGACCAGCCAACACTGACCAGACATGGCCAGGCTTTTGCTCCAAATCCTATTCCTCACCACTGGTGCCAATGCAGACGTACCATGGAGTCACAAACTACATCCACTGTTAGAGGGCAGGTGATCAGGAGGCCTCTATGAGGTAAGGTGACTTTTGTGGCTGCAATGGCCAATGAGTACAGGGCGCTGCCCACATTCATTTACTACTCAAAGCAGCAAAGCAGTGGAAGCAGCAAAGCAAAGCAAAGCACTCAATTCACCTTGCCTCATGGGTGGGCTGACCTTGGAGTTCACGGTCCCGTGGCTTTTTATGTTTTGATTTTTCTCTTTGGCTTGATTGTTGACTGAGCAGGCACATTCTATGTTGTTCGCTTGAGAAAGAATGTAGAAGTAGGTCTGCCTCTGACCAAGTTGTCTGGATCGAACATTACTTGATAATTCTTTTAAAAGAATAACCAACTTCAGCACCTTCGTGGCCAAGCATCTTCCCGTAATGGCTAAATCAAAAATGTCAAGAGTCTAGTCAGCCAGCACTTGCACTCATTTGTTTTTGAGGTCTCTTTCTGTGCCTGTAATTTTGTTTTCTTCATAAATGTAGCTTACCTAAGTAGTTCTGACATATTGCCCTGAGTATTTTTAAAAATTGTCTTGGCTTTTTCTAAGCTTTGAAATATTGCTGGCATGCTATTAGTTTGCTTAATAGTTCTCCAACACAGCAAGCCTACACATGCCTACTCAGAAGTAAGTCCCAATGGGGCTTACTCCCAGGAAAGTGTGGATAGGATTGCAACCTCAGGGTAGCCTGACAGTAGTTCATGGCTGAAGGAGCAAGGAAGGCACAGTTTCTTTTACCCCTAAGTTTTACTTGCCAAACTGGATGTTACTCAAAATGTCATATGGGGACAATGCAACACACCAGAGCAGGGTTTGTCCTTCAGTAGAGTGAATGCTTTGCATGCAGGAGCTCCCAGGGTCAGTCCCTGGTATTTCTAAGTCAAAGATCTCAAGTAGTCACACTAGAAAAGACCTCTGCCTGGCATCTTGGAGAGCTCCTGTCAGATGGAATAGACCTCACTGGGCTAGGTGGACCAACAGCCTTAGGCTAAGGCAGCTCCATATGCTTGTATGACTGAGGATTGAATTGTCTCTGCTTTGAGATATTTCCCCTGCAAGGCTGACCTAATTCACTTTCAAATTCCTTTCCTATAAGGAAACTTATAGGATGGAGTGTTTTTGACAGATTTCTGGAGGAAAAGCTCATCACAGGTTGGAAGTCATGATGACTGTGTTGCAACCTGGTAGGTAGAGATAGCCTGTCTCTATATGCCAGGTGGAAGGAATGGCAATAAGTTACAGGTATTTTGTTGTCTTGTGTGCTCCCAGAAATATGAAAGGCCATTTCGAGATACAGGAAGCTGGACTAGATGGGCCCTTGGCCTGACCTAGCAAGTCTCTTCTTATGTTCTTATGTGAGACTCTACCAGAGACTCCCTGGGTGAATCTGGACAAGACCCTCACAGTAACAATTTATTCCAGTTAGTCTTTTCTGAACATCTCAAAGAAATACTTCTCTTGCTTTGTTAATGAGGACAAACCATTCATTAGCACATGTAAATCAGTTAAAGATTATTCACCCTGATTCAGTCAGTCTAAAATTAGGTGCCTGCCTGGATCCATTCATAAAGATTTAAAAGAAGTCTTAAGGCAGTAACAAGTACTTTGTCCTCCAGTTCCTCTGCTAAAGGCTAATGACTCCAATTACAGCACACAGATCAAATCTGAGTGTCTAGACTTGCAAACTGCATCTTTAAGATGCCTGACTGATCAGAGATGACTAGGTGGCACTCAGAATGATCCAAGAAAGCATTTCTCAAACATGCCTCCAGCAGCGTGTCTTGCAAGCACAGCTCCCTTCCCCCCCAACCGATTGACATAAAAGTGTTATTAAATCAAGCTTGGAAGAGGATTGAACCTCCAGGGTTTTAATCTGTGGACAGCCAACAGTGGAGACGGGCCGGTTATCAGGGCAATAATCATAATCAAAATGAAAATCTTAAAGAGTTGCTGATTTCTATTTGCAATTACTGTTAAAAGAAAGAGTATGCTATTTTTAATGTTCATTGCTGTGTATAGATGCCAATAAAGCATCTAGGGTGCAATGCTAGCATACACAAGTCCCATCGATTTCAGTGGGAGAGTTAAACATGTACTTTAGGCTCTCCTGCTGAAATCAATGGGAACGGAAATATTTCTACCTCGGTCTGAATCATGCCCTTTAATGTGAAGTGGAAGAGCTTATGTAGTTGCCTATCTACTGTGATCCAATGCCCATTTCAAACCGTCCCAGAGCCTCATTTCAACCAGTCAATTGATCTTATCAGAATAAGCCTGATATCCGTGCTCTTGAGATTTGCAGAGCGTTGACTGTGAACTGCACTAGTCTTGTGCCTTTTTACTATATTAGATGTATCATTCATGACAATGCAACCATGCCTGCACTATTACAGAAAATAATCATGTAGGGATCAGCAACAGAGACCTTTTCAAATGCTGAGGGGACTTTTTGTGATTGCTTCTGCTAATTCCCCTCCAGAATGAGAAATGAAAGGGTCAGGAGCTCCTATTAGCAGGATAAAGATTACTAAGAAAGAGGATTATTGATAGCCTCTCACAATTTGTCAGCAATGTACACACAGTTCATTGCCAACATCAATAGTCTCATTACAAGTAGGTTATTTTAAAAAAAAAATCCTCACTGCTTCCCTCACAAGGAGTTTAGCTACAACTCCATCCTATGGGAAATGTGCACTGTACTGGGGAAAGATTTTACACTTTCTTAAATTCCACAAGTTTTAAGTGTTAGTCCTAACCAAGGATGATTTGCTATATAGTTGCATGTAGCAAGCTACCACTGGCAGGCTGAGCAGTGGTCCTCCCATCATCTCATTTCAGTCCACTTGGATTGCGAGCAGTTCCACAGGGGCAGTAAAGAGTGGTATACATGACTACAGGGCCCAATCCTAACCAACTTTCCAGCTGTGCCAGTGGGGCATATACTGCATCCTGCAGTTGGAGGGCAGTCATGGAGGCCTCCTCAAGGTAGGGCAATGTTTGTTACCTTACCTCAGAGTTGTGTTGCCCTTATGTCAGTGCTGGAAAATTGGTTAGGATTGTAGCCATAGTGACAGTCTGAACCATCTTTGGCAAGTCCCAGTTGTGATCCTGGTGCATGTGCTGCCAAGGGCCAGGATCTCAAAATGCAGCCCCCCCCCCCCAGTCTAAAAACATAACTTATGGTTTTAGGACTGTGTTTCTCAACCAGTGGTACTGGTTGAGATGGTATCTGGTGGTACTTGCAGAACCACTGAACACCTGCTGCCCAGCATCAAGACCAGGAATGCAACACAACAGACAGCAGTAGGAGGCTTGGCTCAGCAGGCAGAGCACCAAAGCATGTTTTTCTGCATTCAAGAAAGCCCTCCATTCCACCTTAAGCCTCTTACTGGTGTTTATCGCATCTGACCTCTCAATCCAGAGGTAACTGGTGATGATGTCACTGCCAGTTACTTCCAATGGTATTTTAGATAGTTGGACCATGTGAAGTCGTATGGTGGAGGACAAACACCGAGAAGCACAGTTTGGGTGCCCTGTTACCCTGCACATGCCCGATCTCATCTGATCTCAGAAGCTAAGCAGGGTCAGGCCTGGTTAGTACTTGGATGGGAGACCGCTTGGGAATACCGGGTGCTGTAGTCTTATACCATAGTCTTTTAAGACTGAAGGTTGCCAACCGGGGAGAAAGGCAGAGTATAAATAAATAAAAATTTAGGAGAAAACTGGAAGTGACATTTTTAGGCCTTCTGAGAGTTAGAGAGGCTGCATGATGCCTCCCTGGCCCCAAGTAGGCCTTCTGAGAGCTCTGGAAAGCCTAAAAAGGTCACTTCCAGTTTTTGCCAAAAGAAAAAATAAATAAAAACAGGCAGTAGGGGGAAGGGATCATGATGGCACTCCCACCAGGTGGTGCCCTGGGGCATTTGCCCCCTGGTCCCCCAGGTATATCAGTGGCATGGACAATGGGGCAACACTGTCTCTGAAATCATTATTCTTGGCTTTTAAATAGGAAATTTCCTATTTCTCCTGTGCACAGTCCCCCAGCATGTATCCCTTTCTGCCCAACTGCCTTATTCTAGAGAGTTCACCAGGGGAGATCCAAGAGTACACAAAACTGGGATCATTAATCAGTGGAAGTGTCTGAGCAAACATGAACTTTAAAATGCAAGATTTCAAAACAGACAACTGCAAGACAGCAGAAAAGTAGCAGTAGATATTAAGGAGATATTTGGTACCCCAGGCAGGCACTTCTCATTTTATACAAGGTTCACAAGCATATATCTCAAAAATGTGTTGAATATTTTTTAACCATGTAACTCCAAAAAGGGTGTTGGGGCTTTGTCTGCAATGTAATACTGTAATATTTCAAGTTCCAGTGTTGTTTGCAACATTATTCACTGGAAGCTAGAGGAAGATTCCTCCTCTCTCAGACCTGTTGGCTGTTACATATCAGAACTGCTGTCTCTCTTAAATGGCACTAACATCAGTGTTTACCAAGGAGTAATATCTCATGATGTACTATAAAGCAATAACTGTGCTAATGAAGCTCATACTTGTGCCTGAGTCAGTGTGAGCACTACAATTGTCTCTCCTGATCAGATTGTCTCTAGAGATGATCAAATTGGTTAAGTTGCACTTTATACAATCCATCAGGTGTCATGAGTGTTCTCATTTGCTGATGCTACTTAAATGATGCTCAGAACCTGCCCACTTGCAACATGTAGGTCGCGATTCACAACCCAAATACATTATAGACGGTTGATCATTTCTGCTGTCTTATAGTTTCTCATGTTTCTAGAACAGCATCCTGTGCCCAAAGCCCCATATATTGCAACCATTATCCTTTAGTGGAAAAACAGCCCAGTTGTATCCTTGGTGGCTCCGCTGGGTGCAGCAGTGCCAAAATGGCTACCACTGCATCCAGTGGCACTGCTGAGGCCACTAGAGGTTTCCTAGGAGGAAGGGGGCTTTCGTCCCCTTCCCCCAGCGAAAGCCCCAGGCCAATGAGGCTTCTCAAGTCTGAGCCGGCTATTCTGCACCCAATCTCTTTGCATATGCTTCATGCTCTTTTATACTTTGGATGCTAATAGCTGCTTTATTTTAAATATATTTGGCCCACGCAGACTTGAGAGCCTCTGTGTCAGGCTTTGCAGCCCAAGCCAGAGGACAGGATCCAGTGTAGCTCTGCTCCGTTAGTCCCCCCCTTTCGGGTCAGTTCCACCCCCCACCCCACCTACCCCCGCCTTGTTCCACCCACTCCCTGCCTCCCCCCCCCACCCTCAAAAATACTCGTTGTGGGCTGGCACAGCAGGAACATTGGCCCTCCATGTGGTGTTGAGGCTCACACTGACTGACACTGGCCCAGTGCTGGCAGCCCCTCCCCTTCGGGTGCTGCAGACACCCAGTGCGACACCCAGTGCTGGAGCTCAGTGCCAGCACTAGGGTTTGGTAGGATTGGGCCATGATTGGTGACATGGGTGAAAATGAGAATAAATAGCTACATTTGCACCCAATTTCCTTACATATGCTTAATGTTGTTTTATACTTTGGATGCTAATAGCTGCTTTATTTTAAATATATTTGAATTAAATGTTAATGAACCTGCCTTGAATGACCTTTGAAGACTTAGGGCCCAATTCTATCCAATTTTCCAGTGCTGGTGCAGCTGTGCCAATGGGGTGTGCACTGCATCCTGTGTGGGGCAGCAGTCATTGAGGCCTCCTCAAGGTATGGGAACATTTGTTCCCTTACCTCGGGGCTGCATTGCAGCTACGCTAGTGATGGAAAGTTGGATAGTGTTAGGCCCCCTTATACATTTAACTGAGAAATAGTTTTGGAGGTTTCCTCCCTTACAAGGAAAGACTATAGTGTTTGGGCCTCTTCAGTCTAGAAAAAAGTTTCCTGAGGTGAGACATGATTGAGATGTACAAAATTATGCAGGAGATGGATAGAGTGGATAGAGAGATGCTCTTTTCCCTCTCACACAACACCAGAACCAGGTGACATCTCCTAAAATTGAGTGTTGTGAGAGTTAGGACAGACAAAAGAAAATATTTATTTACTCAGCATGTAGTTAGTCTGTGGAACTCCTTGCCACAGGATTTGCTGATGGCATCTGGTTTAAATGCCTTTAAAAGGGGATTGGACAAATATCTGGAGGACAAGTCCATCACGGGTTACCAGCCATGATGTGTAATGTGCAAGCTCCTGGTTTTAGAAGTGTGCTACCTCAGATGTAAGGGAAGGTACTAGGATGCAGGTTTCTTGTTGCCTTGTGTACTCCCTGAGGCATTTGGTGGGCCACTGTGAGACACAAAAAGCTGGATTGGATGAGCCTATGGGCTGATCCAGCAGGATTCTTCTTATGTTCTTAAGAGCAGCAAAGACCTGAATGTGTATACATTTGTGTTTGAATTAATCCAACTCAGCTTTTTTCCAGACTTTTTACTTGAATCAACATAACTTTTGTTTATAAATTTCCTCAGTTTTTGAACCAATAGCAAATGTAGGTAACACATTTCTTTAAAGCTGCAGGTTTTATTAAAACTCTCACCATCCAAATGAAATGTTGCTGCTTCCTGGCTTTGTTACTGATTCACCTACCAGAAGTAAGAACAATTACTCTGAAAAATGCTGAGAAAGCCCAAGTTGATTTTACCGCAGTTTGTTCTGTGACTTCCTCTGTTGCCTCAGCTGTTATCAAATCATGCAAAATTGATTTATTTGTTTATCCCGCCTTTCTTCTGCCAGAGCAGATGCCCAAGTCAGCTTACAATTTATAGATAAAATATACAATTCATAAAAACAATTAAAAATCACAATAAATAAATAAAATCAATTGGAGAAGGGCAAAACTATTTAAACTCAAGGGTCTGCTATAGAGTCACAGTTGGCAGACAACCCATCCCCAAACACCAGATGAAACAAAAAGGTTTTGACGATCCTTGCCAAAATGCCATGAGGGAGGGGTTCAATCTTAATTCTCCCAGTAGGGAGACACACACAGAACCAGGTAGCAGCCCTGTTCACTTCTGTGCAGCCATGGCAGAATTTTCTCACTCACTCGGTTCATGCTGCCCCCATCCAGCACCCTTCTGACTGGCAGAGCTGGGATACATCCCCACTCCCTGCCATGGCCATGATGTGAAGGGCATGTTCACGATGATGTTCATCGTGGCTAAGGTGGGAAGGGAAGGGGTTGGTGCGTTCTGCATTGCTACCTGACATTCGGATGGGCAGGAACACCGTGGAAGTGTTTAAAGGGAACCCCAAAGCATACACAGAGTCCAGCAGCAGCCCTGTTTTCTTCCATAGAGCTGCAGCAGGCTTTTTAAAGGGAAGCACTAAAGATTCAAGTCTTTTCAAATTGTGAAAATGCTCCGGATGACTCAGAAAGTGCCCCCATTATGACTTGAGTTGTGGGGGTGGGGGCTGAGACTCAAAACTTGACTCAAGCTGCATCCGACTTCCCCATCTCTGCTTCTTAGACTCGCTGTCCCTCCAGGTCCCCCACCCTCCTGCCCTCCAGATGCCTCAGTGGGGCTTTCTTAGGCTCAGCCCCCCTCCAGGCCTCTGGCATGCTCCATCCACAAGACCATGCCCCTTTGACCTGGAAACAAATTTGAAATGTAAATTGATTCTTCCCCCCCCCCCCAACAAATTGTCAGAGAGATGATGTGGCCCTCCTGCCAAAATGTTTGCCCACCCCCATCTAAACCATAGGTCTAACTACAGGATGAGAACTTACAAATGGATCACTCACACCAGTGACCTCACCACTATTTTAAAAATCTTTAATGTGTTAAAAAAATTATGTCCCTCCCTTTTCCTTCCAGACTTGGGGCAGCTTGCAGCCTATAATTAGAAACAAAATTTAAAAACCAGTTTGTACCAGCAGCAAAACACAAAAACAAGACAGAGATTTAAAAAAAAACCCAACTAGTACAACACTTACAATAATTCAGCAAGGCCTTTTAGAAGAGGTGGGTCTTCACCAGGTGATGGAAGATCACCAAAGAGAGGGCCTGCCACACTTTATGGGGCATGGAATTTCTTAGGGCGAAGATAGGAATGATATCAGTTCCAGGTTAATGACATCACTTCTGGACAGACTGTCATTCTAAAAAGTGTGTCCTGCTACTAAAAAGTTTGAGAACCACTGCATTAAATAATAAACACATGGTGGCAAATATTAGAAGTTAATCCGATGTTACAAGTTTCCAGTAATGGGTTCTAGGTCTGAAAAGGTGGAAGGCTACTGTTGAAGTCAATGTAGCAGTGAAGGACCATATCCTATCCAAATTTTCAGCACTGATGTTGCTGTGCCAATGGGGCATGTGCTGCATCCTGTCATGGTGGGACAGTTATGGAGGCCTCCTCAAGGTCAATGTTTTTTCACTTACATCAGGTCTTCATTGAGGTTGCATCGAGGCTGGAAAATTGGACAGGATTGGGCCCTCAGTCATTCCACTACTCCTGTTTCAGATCCACTTCAAATCCCAATGTACTTTAATTCAACAAGGCCACCTCTTCTACATATTTCTCCTGTCCCAGGACCATAGCTGATCAAAAGAAAACTAGCAGCAACACCGCCCCCTTCAAAACCAAGTGCTTGATACAACAGCAGGCAATGAGACAATGTGTCTGCCAGTCTGCCTTGTCATGACTGCCATGAAAAGAATAACTGGAATGCCAACAGTAGTGAAGGAAACTAAAGAATAGTCTAATTACAAATTAGCAATTTATGGAGAAAACAATGTGATGACTTAAAAGCAGAGTTTGGCACTGCACCCACGACGCGTATTATAAACCTGGCAAAACTGGATAGTCTTATTTTCTGTGTTTATAATATTGTCAGTTCCTAGTGTAAGTTCTTATTTTGTTTGTTCAGTATTGACAGCCAGCAAATGTTCATTTTTCTTTTACTTTTTCCTCTTTCCTTATCCTTGATCCCTTGATAACAAATAGATGTCGGAGAGAACCTATCTGGATTAGATATTACGTGTAATTCACCAACATATAATGACATTGTCCTTTCTAATCTCTTTTGGGCAAAGTAAAAAGCTGTTTTGGTTCCCTGGGTCCAAGTTCAACATGACATTTGATGACTTCCTTGGAATCTAAAAGTGCACAGAAAGATTTGCACTGTCATGTTTGCTACATTAGAAGAAGCAGCAAAGGACGGGGGGGGGGGGGAGAAACCGACTCCTAAAACTCCAGCTTGTAAAGCAGAGTATATTTTGCAGATTTTGTGTTTGAATATATTTGTACAGTTGAGCTCTTGGCATATATTCTCTTAGGGGCAGAGCCTCATCTTGATCTATGCTTTCCTTTTGGAGTAACCTCACTGATCTCACTGAGTAAACTAGCGTGTTCCCCATCACAGGTAAGGGCGAAGGAACATTGCCTCTAATGATCTGAGCTCTAAAATATTTCCTCTTCTAAAGAGACAGACTTTCAACTTGACTCTGCAGAAAACTACAAAATCCCTAATAAATGTTTTTTAAAGTCAGATTCCCCTCTCTTTTCTCCTGCTTTACAGGTAGTAGACTCTGAAGTTCAGGAAAGAGAATCTAACTTCTTTTCTGGGGAGTTATCTAATCATGCTTTATAGCTGTTTGCTGAATCTTCTAAGAAAATACTACCAGCATTAGCTCTGAGTTGGAGCCTATGCTAACCCACACTCTATTTTGCAAAAGTAAACTCTGGATCAATAAAAGGTTAAAGAACAGGAAGCAGAGAGTAAAATAAATGGTCAGTTCAGCTCCTCACAATGGAAGAAAGCAGGAAGTGGACAAATGTCCCCTTCCCCTGAGGAGATGCCAGAACCTGCCAAACATGCTTAGGATACAGCGGTCGCCATTTTGGTGCCACTGGGTGCCGGGTAGCCCAGTATTGGACTGTCTGTCACTTTAAAACCTGCTGTATTCTATCTCAAAACTGTTACAAACTGCAGGTTGCAGGGCCTTTTAATCATGACCATCTACTCCTCCACCTGCTTTTCCTAATATGCAGCCTAAAGAAAAACCTGAAGAACTTGAAAGCTTGCTGGCTACACTGTGATATTTTAATTGATCCTAATAAAGGTATTCTGGCAATGGCTTCTGGATATTAGAAGAATGTTAAGCAGTTCCTCCATATCCTTTCACACATGAAGCAAAGGGCCAAACTACATGCAATGGTAAATCAAGAGGTGTTTTTAAGTGAAACAGCAGAGGAGTTGATTGCAATTGGGACCATTATGTGTCTCTGTTTAAGCCTGTCTTGTTGTGTTTCACTCCCAAGAAAAATTGTGTCCCTGAACCCACTATTAGTGTCCAAACAGAAGCTTTCATTGGTGCCAAAAAGCAGCTGGGGGTGATTTTCACTGGAAAAAGTTAAAAACCCTTTCCCCAAATGTTGTGGACTTGATCAGGCCCTTCCACAGCTGCTATTTGCATCTTTAAAAATAAGCATGTAGCACCAAACTATAGCTGTGTTCTTTTTTTACCTTCTAGCTCTGGAAACTTAAAAAAAAATAATAACAACAACAAAAACAGTTCTGTAGCGCTAGAAGCTAGACGCGCTATAGAGCTTTGTTGTTGTTTTGTTTTTGTTTTTAACCTTCCAGTGCACTTGGGTCTTTTTAGTTACTAGTGTGCTAGCCATGCTAGAATTTCTCAAAGTGAGCTCGGAGCTAGAAAATATGACCACCGCCATGCTTACATCACTTCCACCAATTTTCAATCAAAACAAATGGAGGAACATGGCAGCCTCCATAGTATATGCAGTTTATGGTGAAAACATGGCAACCTTCATACAATAGATTTCAATGAGGGAACACCATTTTGACATTTTTAAAATAATCGTGCTAGAAGCATGCTAGCAGTATGCTGGAAACATCACTTCTGCATTTTTCAAGGTAAAAAAAGGACACAGCCAAAAAATTTGGTGTTTAATGTAAGTGTCATCTGGCTCTGACTTCAGGCAAATTTATAATAGAAACATAGAACTTCTTTTAGGCATAAGATCACGTGTTTCAATGATAAGCTAAAACTGTCCAATGCTGCTACAGAAACAGGGCCAATATTCTCCCCCCCTCCCCATGTATACACACTTTCTTCAGGGTAACTCCTTGCAATGACAAATGCTTCTTTCTAAGATTTGTATTAGTTAACTAGAAAATAATTTCTTCCCACCTGCCTAGTAACAGCAGCATATCAAAGAGAATTATGTAACAAATCCCAACAGACAATTCAGTACCCCAGTGGGGATTCCTGATAACAACTGCAATGCAGATTCGTGATGATCCCATGGTTTGGCCTGGAATAATGTTATAGTTAAAACTGATAACTGGTTTGTATGAACTGAAATTAATGAAATGAACTGAAAGAAACCAAGAGACCCACCTTCAGACCTGATTAGATCCAACTTGAAGCTTAAGCCATTTCTGCCCAACGTTGCATATACACAACAGGAACTAAATGTGTATACCTGTGGGCCAGACAGAAATGGGCTAACTGTGGCAATGGGGTCATGCTGGAGATCCACCAGTGCCCTGGCCTGAGCACATCTCAGTCATGTGAGGTGAAGTACCAAACCTTGAGCCTCTGGAAAGAAACCCCTTCTTAAGTTGATTACCTGCCACCGATGTTACACTTTTCTAATAAACTACTCTTGGGGGCACAAGCCTATTGCAGCCAGTCAGTGGGAAACAAAGAAGGCTGCAGCTCGCAATTTGTCTTACTTGTTGTTCAAAACCAGCACTCCATCCCTTGGGACTTGACTCTAACTTTCCCTCTAACTAATGACTGCATCAAAAATTCTGTGGAATACTTATTTATTATTTATTCCTTCATTTCACGCCCTCTTGCACTCTCTCCCCCTTCCCCAAGCTTTCAAAAGCCCCCAATGAGTGCATTCAGGGGTGATGGATTCTCTGCCTGTAGGTGGTGAGTGAGTGATTGGAAGGCAAAGGCAAATGAAAGGCTCGCGCTTCCCTGTTGATGCTGCTGCAGGAGCTCCAGCCACTGGTAGAGAGGTGAGCATCAAGTGATGTGGGGAGTGGGGAGGGAGGACATGAGGGAGGCGTTCCTGGGTGAAGTGAGGACAGAGAGAGGGCAGAATGGGGGAGGGATCTGTCCAGGAGAAGGGTGGGTTCATAAGAGAAGAGAAGGTTCCTAAATGACCTGGAGACAGGCTTGAGCAGTGAGGTGGCTAAGTTGGCAGACAACACCAAACTTTTCTGAGTGGTGAAGACCAGAAGTGATTGTGACGAGCTCCAGAAGGATCTCTCCAAACTGGCAGAACGGGCAGCAAAATGGCAGATGCGTTTCAATGTAAGTAAGTGTAAAGTCATGCACACTGGGGCAAAAAATCAAAACTTCACATATAGGCTAATGGGTTCTGAGCTGTCTGTGACAGAACAGGAGAGAGATCTTGGGGTGGTGGTGGACAGTTGATGAAAGTGTCGACCCAATGTGCAGTGGCAGTAAAGAAGGCCAATTCTATGCTTGGGATCATTAGAAAAGGTATTGAGAACAAAACGGCTAATATTATAATACCATTGTACAAATCACACCTGTAAGGTCACGCCTGGAGTATTGTGTCCAGTTCTGATCACCACATCTCAAAAAGGACATAGTGGAAATGGAAAAGGTGCAAAAGAAAGCGACTAAGATGATTACTGGGCTGGGGCACCTTCCTTATGAGGAAAGGCTACGGCGTTTGGGCCTCTTTAGCCTAGAAAAGAGATGCCTGAGGGGGGACATGATTGAGACATACAAAATTATGCAGGGGATGGACAGAGTGGATAGAGAGATGCTCTTTACACTCTCACATAACATCAGAATCAGGGGACATCCACCAAAATTGAGTGTTGGGAGAGTTAGAACAGACAAAAGAAAATATTTCTTTACTCAGCATGTGGTTGGACTGTGGAGCTCCTTGCCACAGGTGTGGTGACGGCATCTGGATGCCTTTAAAAGGGGATTGGACAAGTTTTTGGAGGAAAAATCCATTATGGGTTATAAGCCATGATGTGTATGCGCAACCTCCTGATTTTAGAAATGGGCTATGTCAGAATACCAGATGCAAGGGAGGGCACCAGGATGAGGTCTCTTGTTATCTGGTGTACTCCCTGGGCATTTGGTGGGCTGCTGTGAGATACAGGAAGCTGGACTAGAAGCTGGACTAGATACAGGAAGCTGGGCCTATGGCCTGATCCAATGGGGCTGTTCTTATGTTCTTACTGCGCCATTGCACACTGGTGTGCTGTGAATGGTCTCCAGGTGGGCCGTGGGGATTTGGAGGAGGGTCAATTATTAGTAGGGCCATTGGGGGATGTGAGCCCCCTGCTGGCCACACAGTGTGCCTTGTCCATCGTCAAAAGGCTGATGGTGTGCCTTGGCTACGTTAGCACCATGGCAGTGTGCCCTGAGCGGAAAAAGATTGAAAATCACTTAGAGTGGCCTCTGCCTTTTTCAGAAGAGCCCTCTTGCCAGCAGGGTCTCCAGCTTGTCAATGTGTGCCAAGCAAAAGGAGGATGGTAGGTTTGCTGGGGAAGGGCGTTTACTTGAGGGGGGGCTTTACTGGGGGGGAGAGTCTCTGAAGTTTGAGGCTAGTGATGTGGGTTGCAACTTGGCGGGAGCAAGTGGGGGGAAGGCTGCCTTCTCCACCAGCAGACTTTCCAGAAGCGCCCCTGAGGAGCACCTCAGCGCCCCTGGCTGGATGCAGCTTTCAGGCGCCGCTGCTCTCCCCCGCGGGGGCCAGTGGCTGCTGCTCCCTCGCCTGGCGTCGCCTCCTCCCGCGTCGAGCCTGCTCGAAAAGGCGCGTGTGGTGGCGGTGCTGCTGCTGGTGCGCAAGGGTGACTGTCTCTGCAGGCGCGCGCGGCGCCCTCCCCTTGAGTTGCTAGCTCTCCAGGAAGGCATGGCTCGCCCGGCGCTCCGGTCTGTGTGAGCCAGCCAGCCAGCCAGCGAGCGCCTTTGCAGCGCCGACTGCTCCGCTCGCAGCTGCTGGGAAACCATGGTCCGGAGGAGCCCACCGCCCCTGGTCGAGACCACGCGCGAGCCTCCTCGCCGGGCGTGAGGCGGCTATTTTTAGCAGCCCTCGCCGTCCTGTGTGTGTGTGTGTGAGAGAGAGAGAGAGAGAGAGGGTGTGTGAGTGAGTGCGAGCGTGTGCTTTCCCTCCCTTGGCTGGGAGTGGAAGCGCCGTGCAGGGAAAGCGAGCCAAGGAGGCGCCACGGACGTCCCCGCTGGCGGAGCGAGCCAGGTGGCCAGCGCGGCGCAGCGGGAGCCCCGCCACTGCCAAGCGCCTGCCCAGGTTGGTACGGCTCTTTGTGTTGTCGCCGCCGCCCCCCGCCTCCTTTTCCTCGCCTCCGGCCCGCTTAGGCCCCGAAGCTCTGCCGCAGGGAAGAGAGGAGAGCGCGCCTCCTTCGCCCCCTCGGGGCTGGGCGTGTCGCCTCCCGTGCGCAGCGGGCGAGGGGAGATGGCGGGCAGGCGGGGGAGATGTGTGGAGGAAGGTGGGAAGCGGGGGCGGGCTGGCGGGCTCCCCACCCCCACCCACCCCCGGCTGCTCCGCCTGGCTCTTCTCGCCTGCGGGGCCCGGGCGCCTGCTTGCTCCCCACCTCGCCGTGCCCTCCGTTCTGCCGCGCTGTGCAGGGGGGAGACAGCGCCAGGCTGCCTGCATCAGCCTAGTCATGGCAGCTTCTTGCCTGCCAGCCTCCCATTTCCTCTCTCTTCCCCTCCCAACTCCTATTAATAGCAGGAGGGCTTTTGTCTTTCTCTTCGCGTCCTTTAATTATTCCTCTGACTGGGATGGGAGAAGGAGAGCTAAGGGGGGGGGGAAACAGCCTCCCACTTCTTACATAATCAGGGTAATAAAGAAGCAACCACAGGGCGGTCTGGCGACAGCCGCGTAACTGTGGGGTGATGTGGGATTCCCCCAAACATCAGCATACGCCCCCAGACCCAGGTTCTGTCGAAGTGCCACACTCTTCCATGCACAGGTCTGGGGCCTGCTGTGGTGGAACCAAGGTCCACAGGTGTGCAGGGCCTTGCCTTTGGCCCAGTCCTCTGCATGTCTGCTCAGCAGTCAGTCCCATTGTGTTCAATGAGATTTAGGGCACAATCCTAACCCACTTTCCAGCGCCGACATAAAGGCCATGCAACTCCAAGGTAAGGGAACAAACATTGCCGTACCTTGAGGAGGCCTCCGTGACTGCTCCCCAACTGCAGGATGCAGCACGTGCCCCACTGGCACAGTTATGCTAAGTTGGTTAGCATTGCGCTCTTCCTCCTAGGAGAGTATGGATAGGTTTGTAACCACCATCTCCGCGCCCTATGCAATTCCATTTTAAAGTGTGTTTTAGTTGTCAAATGTGTGCATTGGGACTAGGCACACACTGCAACAGATGGCTTGTATTTGAACAGGAATGGTATGGCGCCATGCGCAGTAGTACTCCTTAGTGCTCCAAACTCAGTTTGTCACGCAACCCACCTAAGTTAACAGTGCAATTTGTGCAGGGCTGGATGCACACTCGGTGCACATATAGGACCTCTGTAATACCAAAGGTACATAGTCTGGAAAAATCAAATCCCAGCAGGAAGACATGCACAGAAAGCAGATAGAATGGCATAGCAGCAGTTCCAAAACTCAGCCACTACTTTTTGACCAGGGCAGCATCAAAACTATTCATTATGGTGGGGCATCAGTAAAGTAAAACTTAAACACTGCTTTTCTTTGATTCATGGCAATGAAATCAGGAGTCATCACAATATCATCAGTAACCCATTAACCATTCATTCTCATTCAGAGCCCAATCCTGAGCTCTTGTGCAATACAGCGCTTGTGCTGTAAGGCACATTTGTGAGACTTACCACTGGGCCAGCACCTGTGCTAGCCCAACGCTGGCCGGTGCTGGGCAGGCACCCGTCCTCTGCCGCTCAGTGGTCGAATGGACTGCTGAGCCGTAGCATGGTAAGCGGAGGTGGGGAGGAGGCGTTCCAGGGAGGGGGGAGGGGGGAGGCAGGCGGAGGGCGAAGAGAGTGCAGGGCAGAGGCAGGGAGAGGGTGGGTGGGAGGCGTGCCTGGGGGGAGGCGGGTCTGGTGGAGCTCTGCTTCACCCGATCCTGCACGTTTGTGTGGGGCTTGGCACCCTAGACGAATGCCTTTACCTTACCTTGAGGGTAACTTGAGTAGCCCCATTGCAGGGCTACTTCCCTTACCAGGGAGAAGGGGACAAAAGCCCCCTTCTCCTGAGGTGCCGCCCACGGTAGCCTGAGGCGCACAGGATCCAGCGGCAGCTGTTTTCGGCATTGCCAAAGCCACATGCCGCGGGCAGCTCAGGATTGTGCTGCCCGTCAGGGAAGCTAAAGTAATAAAATGGTGAGCTCTGTTTTTCTAGAAGGTTTTGCAAGGACAAGAAAGTAATTTCAACCTGTGTTGCAATTGTGATAATTTTCCCATGTTTGTTAATCTAAAATAAATGAAAATATCCTCTAGAATCACACAAATCTGCTGCACCTCAGATGCGATTGTCAAAGCCTTGAACACGTTTTCCATAGTGTTTTCTCAGTTATTCATCATAGCTGCTGAAGCAAATAGTAACCTAGTAGCTGTTTCATGAGGATTTTGGCTTGGGTGGCTGCGTCTGTTGTGTCTTCATCATTTCTGTGTATAGTATAGGAATGGCGGGGGGGGGGGGAATCCTGCTAAAAGTGTAGCAGTGATTCATGCCAGAAGGGTTCCCATACTTCCAGAATTCTTTCAGACAGTTGACAGCCCAATCCTATCCACACTTTCCTGGGAGTAAGCCCCTTTGACTCTAATGGGACTTACGTCTGAGTAGACATGCATAGGATTGGGCAGTGAGTTTTCTGTTTATTCTGTCCTGCTCTTGATAAAGAGAAAAGGTCTTCTTCTAGACCAGGGGTCTCCAAACCTTTTGTCCAGAGGGCCGGAAAAAAATTTAAATATAAAATTTAAATAAATTGATTAGAGATGGAACTTAGATGAGTGAATGAATGGCCTCATTCATTCAACCTCTCTGGCCCTCAGAACACCCTCCAGACACAATCAGAACACAGTTCTGGTCATGTTCAGTTGAGCAGGCCAGAGGCTTTCAGGAGACAAGAGGTTGGCCGCGGGCCAGAAAGAGGCTTGCTACGGGCCGCATCTGGCCCCTGGGCCGGGGTTTGGAGACCCATGTTCTAGACAACAGGCTGCCCAGTTTTCTTTCCATGCAATTCCAGTACTGTGGCTAGCTGCAGCATAGCATCTGGCTGAGCACAGCAGAGGGTGGTGGAAAAAAGGAAGGCAAGCTAAGGTCAGGGAAGTGAGAGTGAAAAGGCATATCTACCTATGTCAATATATGTTGAGGAAAGGTGTTGGGACACCTTGTACTGTTCAGTTCCTATGTTGCTGTGTTATTTTATTGTGAATTTTGATGTTGAAAACTGGCCACCAACCATAAAAGAAGATATGGAGAAAGACCCATAGATATTTTTTAGGAGTGCATGAATTATGTAGATACAGTACTGATGTTGCCATCAGGGGGTACAATAGGCCAATATTTCCCACACTGTAGGTCATGACCTGCTTGTGGATTGTAATCCAATTTTGGCTGGGTTGCGGGTCTGCTATGACCAGAAGCTGTTTCTGGGTCACACCCCGTATTGCCTGACATCTTCCTGGTTTCAGCAGGCCCAGGACATACCGGGAACGCTGAAGTGGGTCATGAAGGTAAGAAGTTTGGAAACTGCTGCAATAGGCCAATGTATTTCTCGAAGTAGATCACAGTGGATGAGATTTTAAGCAGGACAGTGGAGATGAAGTCAGAAGCAATTTTGGAGGAGTCAGAGTTGGTAAAAATGTATCAACTCTGACATTGACATAAAATCTTAAGAAAATACTATTTTAACATTTTCTCTTCCATGTGAGCCACCAGTAACCTCATGTTTAGGGAGATTGAATGACACAGTAAGCCACTTGGTGGGGAATAATGTTTTTTAAACTTTGACTCCAGTACCTTATGAATACAAACTGTCTACAAATCAATTTATCTGAGGTTGCTGGTGTATCACACAATGCTCCCTCTAATTTTTTGCCTCACAGTTCGAAACAGTTAACAGTCTGAGCAACCTATAACCACTGTAATCTTAAAAGGGGCAATTGCCAGCCCAATCACTAAGTAGTAAGTAAAAAGAAAGTAACTGCTGCAAAATCACAACTAAAATGTACAGGTGGCATGTTTACATGTTTATCAGATGTGATAAAGAATTATGTAATCAATATGCAGTTAGGTTTTTTAAAATGAAATATACTTAAATATAGGTTATAAATCTAAAAGTAGCTTGATGATTCATGTGGTGGTGATTAAGGGCCCAATCCTATCCAATTTTCCAGTGCCAGTGTAGCCATGCCAATGTGGCATGCACTGCATCCTGTGGTGGATGGGGAGTCACTGGGGCCTTCTCAAGGTTTGGGAACATTTGTTTCCTTACTATGGGGTTGCATTGTGGTTATACCAGAGCTGGAAAATTGGATAGGATTGGGCCCTAAATGTCTTATGGTACCATTTTAGTAGTTTTACCATTATTAATGCATATTGAACTTTTATGAAGGTGTCAGAGTCAGAGATTTAAAAACTGAGGAGTTGGAGCCAGTTGTTTTGTGTAGTGACTCCACAGCCCTGATTTTAAGTCTCTTGCCAATTCTGCAAGTTAGACCCAGGACAAATGCAATTAGCCTTCTGTGGGGGGCTAATGATTAGAGAAACCAAATAGAAACATGTCATCTAGCCACAGAACTTTCACCAAAGTGGTACATTGCCATGGTACCCAAACACTCCACTATTTCTCTCCACATTCAATGCTTTCTTCTGCAGACAAGCACTAAATATGGGGACTTTAAAGAGAGGCTAGCCAGTGTGTGCTTTCTTTCTCCACATTCAGTGAATGTGGGGAGAGAATTTCTAGAGAAAGCCAGAGAAACAATATGCTCCAACAGTGGCTTCCAAAGCTGTCAGCTATCACATTACCATTTCCACACTGGCTGATTGCCCAAGAAACTCTTGCGTGTTTGCCCTAGAACCCTTGTACATCATTGAAGATTTTGGAGCAATTTGCATTGAGTGCACCTTAGATCACAACCAACATTAACCTCTGGCTGAGCATTTCAGGGGAAAATTGATGCTTGTGGCAAGCTGCCTTTTAAGGAAACATCAGTCTTCTGTGATCCGCTCACTGAGGAAACCCTCATAAGCTTCTCTTCCCTGGAATATTTAAAAGCCACTGCTCTGAATGAACAGTGAAATTCTCTCTAAGTTGGTAGGATGAGAAAAGACTTGTCCTTGGAGAACAGGGAAGGTTTATCCCAGGATGAATTAAATTCAAAACTCTGTCCCAAATCTTGTCTACTTGCCCTTTTTTAAATACTAAGGCTTATAGCAAGCCAGTCTACCATTTCTGAGACACTGGTCACACCAGTGCAGTAATTTGACTGCAGCCAAGTGTTTGTTTCTTCGATTGCTGTGTGCACTGCCATGAGTATTGAAATGATCTCAGCTAGACATAGCTATTAACACCTTGGAGAGGTAGGTGAAAAAAATTGAGTTCACACCTTAACTCTTCCTAATGTTTATTTGGAGCAGTTGACAGTGAAGTTTGCTGAACAGGCGCAATAGGATTTGTCATGCATTGTTACATAAGGAAACAAACATCAAATTGTCACATCATTATTGTTTTGGTTGCATTCTTGCATTTGGTTGCATTATTGTATTGGTAGAACCTAGAGTTCCCTTGAGCTGGGCAGTGGCCATGCATAGTAAGGGAGCACCTGGACAGCTTATGAGCTGAGTGAGCAAGGCCAAGATAGTAGTTTAGAGCAGTGGTTCTCACACATTTAGCATTGGGACCCACTTTTTTAGAATGAGAATCTGTCAGGACCCACCGGAAATGATGTCATGACCAGAAGTCACATCATCAAGCAGGAAAATTTTAGCGATCCTAGGCTACAATCCTATCCACACTTACCCAGGAGTCAGTGCCATTTACTATAATTATTAAAAGAATATACCTAGTAGCTTGTTAAAAGTATAATTCTGTAACATTTCCCCAAATGCAGTCACATACCATGGCAGCATCAAGTCTAAAATATTAAAAATAAAATATTGAAATGAATGGGGACCCACCTGAAATTGGCTTGCAACCCACCTAGTGGGTCCCGACCCACAGTTTGGGAAACACTGGTTTAGAGCCAAAGCAGATTAGTGGTAGAGCTGGGAATAAAATCAAGTTTCTTGATTCTCAGATCATTTTTTAAAATCTGTTGATTAGCCCAAGTGCATTTCCTAGTGCATTTCCTAGTACATTTCCTAGTAGAGCTCACTGAATGCACAGTAAAATCTTAGGACACAATTCAGTCAAACTCAAGTGCCCCTGTGTACACTGGTTAATGAGAAAGCATTTTGTATGGGTTAACTTGACCGTCGTCATCAGTGACATCCAAGTGCTTAAGAGCCCAATCCGATTCTTTCACCAGTGCAGCACTGCTGAAAAGATTACCCCTACTTTGGGCGGGGGGGGGAGTTGCAGAGGTCTCCTCTGGGTAAGGGAACAATCATTCCCTTACCCAGGGGTAAGCCTTCATAAGAACATAAGAACATAAGAACATAAGAACAGCCCCACTGGATCAGGCCATAGGCCCATCTAGT
Source organism: Tiliqua scincoides (assembly GCF_035046505.1). NCBI lineage: Eukaryota > Metazoa > Chordata > Lepidosauria > Squamata > Scincidae > Tiliqua > Tiliqua scincoides. The sequence continues at coordinate 199,823,242 of NC_089822.1, forward strand.
CCAGCTTCCTGTATCTCACAGCGGCCCACCAAATGCCCCAGGGAGCACACCAGATAACAAGAGACCTCATCCTGGTGCTCTCCCCTACATCTGGCATTCTGACTTAACCCATTCCTAAAATCAGGAGGTTGCGCATACACATCATGGCTTGTACCCCATAATGGATTTTTCCTCCAGAAACTCGTCCAATCCCCTTTTAAAGGCGTCTAGGCTAGACGCCAGCACCACATCCTGTGGCAAGGAGTTCCACAGACCGACCACGCGCCGAGTAAAGAAATATTTTCTTTTGTCTGTCCTAACCCGCCCAACACTCAATTTTAGTGGATGTCCCCTGGTTCTGGTATTATGTGAGAGTGTAAAGAGCATCTCCCTATCCACTCTGTCCATCCCCTGCATAATTTTGTATGTCTCAATCATGTCCCCCCTCAAGCGTCTCTTTTCTAGGCTGAAGAGGCCCAAACGCCGTAGCCTTTCCTCATAAGGAAGGTGCCCCAGCCCCGTAATCATCTTAGTCGCTCTCTTTTGCACCTTTTCCATTTCCACTATGTCTTTTTTGAGATGCGGCGACCAGAACTGGACACAATACTCCAGGTGTGGCCTTACCATCGATTTGTACAACGGCATTATAATACTAACCGTTTTGTTCTCAATACCCTTCCTAATGATCCCAAGCATAGAATTGGCCTTCTTCACTGCCGCCGCACATTGTGTCGACACTTTCATCGACCTGTCCACCACCACCCCAAGATCTCTCTCCTGATCTGTCACAGACAGCTCAGAACCCATCAGCCTATATCTAAAGTTTTGATTTTTTGCCCCAATGTGCATGACTTTACACTTACTGACATTGAAGCGCATCTGCCATTTTGCTGCCCATTCTGCCAGTCTGGAGAGATCCTTCTGGAGCTCCTCACAATCACTTCTGGTCTTTACCACTCGGAAAAGTTTGGTGTCGTCTGCAAACTTAGCCACTTCACTGCTCAACCCTGTCTCCAGGTCATTTATGAAGAGGTTGAAAAGCACCGGTCCCAGGACAGATCCTTGGGGCACACCGCTTTTCACCTCTCTCCATTGTGAAAATTGCCCATTGACACCCACTCTCTGCTTCCTGGCCTCCAACCAGTTCTCAATCCACGAGAGGACCTGTCCTCTAATTCCCTGACTGTGGAGTTTTTTCAGTAGCCTTTGGTGAGGGACCGTGTCAAACGCCTTCTGAAAGTCCAGATATATAATGTCCACGGGTTCTCCCGCATCCACATGCCTGTTGACCTTTTCAAAGAATTCTATAAGGTTGGTGAGGCAAGACTTACCCTTACAGAAGCCATGCTGACTCTCCCTCAGCAAGGCCTGTTTGTCTATGTGTTTTGAGATCCTATCTTTGATGAGGCATTCCACCATCTTACCCGGTATGGATGTTAGGCTGACCGGCCTATAGTTTCCCGGGTCCCCCCTCTTTCCCTTTTTAAAAATAGGCGTGACATTTGCTATCCTCCAATCTTCTGGTACCGTGGCCGTTTTGAGGGACAAGTTGCATACCTTAGTCAAGAGATCTGCAACTTCATTCTTCAATTCCTTAATAACCCTTGGGTGGATGCCATCAGGGCCCGGTGACTTATTGATCTTTAATTTATCAATGAGGTCTGAAACATCTTCTCTTTTAACCTCTATCTGACTTAACTCCTCGGTCAGGAGGGGCCGTTCGGGCAGCGGTATCTGCCCGAGGTCTTCTGCCGTGAAGACAGATGCAAAGAACTCATTTAATTTCTCTGCCATCTCTAAGTCTCCTTTTATCTCCCCTTTCCCTCCCTCACCATCCAGAGGGCCAACCGCTTCTCTGGTGGGTTTCCTGCTTCTAACATATTTGAAGAAGCTTTTATTATTCCCCTTAATGTTGCTGGCCATGCGTTCCTCATAGTCTCGCTTGGCCTCCCCTATCACCTTCTTACATTTCTTTTGCCACAGTTTATGTTCCTTTTTATTCTCTTCATCAGGGCAAGACTTCCATTTACGGAAGGAAGCTTCCTTGCCCTTCACAGCCTCTCTAACTTGGCTGGTTAGCCATGCGGGCACTCTCCTGGATTTAGTGGAACCCTTCTTTCTTTGCGGTATACACCTCTGCTGGGCCTCTATTACTGTTGTTTTAAGCAGCCTCCATGCATTCTGGAGAGACTGGACTCTTTTTACCCTCCCTTTCAACCTCCTTCTAACCAGCCTCCTCATTTGAGGGAAGTCCGCCCGTCGGAAGTCAAGGGTTTTTGTTAGAGATTTGCCTGGTATTCTTCCCCCAACGTGCACGTCAAAACGGATCGCAGCATGATCACTGTTCCCCAATGGCTCAGTAACGTTTACATCTCTAACCAGGTCCTGCGTACCGCACAAAATTAAATCCAGAGTCACCTGTCCTCTGGTGGGCTCCGTGACTAGCTGATCTAAGCCACAGTCATTCAGCACGTCAAGAAATCCGGTTTCCTTATCGTGACCAGAACACAAATTGACCCAGTCAATATGAGGATAATTGAAGTCCCCCATGATTACAACCCTGTCCTTCCTTGTCACCTCCCTGATCTGTTTCCTCATTTCAAGGTCCCCATCAGATTTCTGGTCTGGAGGACGATAGCACGCCCCCAGTATTACATCGCTGCACAAGCCTGGTAATTTAACCCACAGAGATTCTACGGTGGAGTCGGACCCACCTTCAATCTCTACTTTGCTGGATTCTATCCCTTCCTTAACATAAAGGGCCACCCCACCTCCAACACGCCCCTGCCTGTCCCTCCTGTAGAGTTTATAGCCCGGGATTGCGGTATCCCACTGATTCTCCGCATTCCACCAGGTTTCCGTTATGCCCACTATGTCAATATTTTCCCTTGTCACCAGACATTCCAGTTCTCCCACCTTTGCTCGTAGACTTCGGGCATTCGCATAAAAGCATTTATACACGGAATGCCCCAGGATGGGCTGCTTATTCGCTCCTTTGTCCCCGCATCCTCTCATTGTGCCAAACCGTCTATCACATCCCATCTCCCTAACTTTCCCAATTTCTTCTCCTACCCTGCCTTTGTCTTGTTGTTCTCTAACCTCCCCATCCTCGTCCCATAGGGATGAGGAGTCCCGAACCGGATGCCCCTCGGCTCCTGTCGGCCTTCCCCCAGGGATCAGTTTAAAAGCTGCTCTGCCACCTTTTTAATGTTATGCGCCAGCAGTCTGGTTCCATTCTGGTTCAAATGGAGCCCGTCCCTCTTGTACAGGCCCCGCTTGTCCCAAAACGTTCCCCAGTGCCTAACGAATCTAAACCCCTCCTCCCTACACCACCGTCTCATCCACGCATTGAGACCCCTGATCTCCGCCTGCCTAGCTGGCCCTGCGCGTGGAACAGGTAGCACTTCAGAGAACGCTACCTTTGAGGTCCTGGCTTTCAGCTTCCTGCCTAAAAGCCTAAATTTGGCCTCCAGGACCTCCCAGCTACACTTGCCCACATCGTTGGTGCCGACATGCACCACAGCCGCTACCTCTCCCCCAGCACTGTCTACCAGCCTGTCTAGACGAGAAGTGATGTCCGCAACCTTCGCACCAGGCAGGCAAGTCACCATGCGGTCCTCACATCCGTCGCAAACCCCCCTCTCTATGTTTCTAATAATCGAATCCCCCACTACAAGAAGCCCCCGACCCCCCTCCCGCCGAGGAGTATCCCGAGTGCGCTCGGATACGGGCCCATCCCCTGGAGAAGGGATCCCCCCTAGGGGATTGTTTCCCTCCTCTCCAGGATGACGTCCTCCAGTCCCGAGACTTCCCACCCGGGCAGCCGAGGAGCTGCACGCCTGAGGTTGGGACGAAGCCTGATCGTCCCCGGAAGTCTCCCCACGGTCCTCCTCTGGCTGCCTGCGCTTCTCCAGGTCGGCCACCAAGGCTTCAAGGGAGCGGACACGTTCCCTGAGAGCCTGGAGCTCCTTGCAGCGAGGACACACCCATGACTTATGCCCCAGAGGCATATAATCATACATGTGGCACTCGATGCAGAACACTGGATAGCCCCCACCCTGCTGCTGGCTGTCTGACTGCATAGCTTTTTTGTTGTTGTTGTTGTTTTATTTAGGGGTCCTTTAAAAAACCGTACACTGGATAGCAGCCCTCTTCTCAAGGGAAGAGGAAGGGCAGTGTATGGGGCCCTGGCCTCCTCGCCCTGCTGCTGAACTCGCCCAGATGCTAAACTCTTGTGCCTTACCTGGCACTTAGTTCCCAGAGGCACTGGGTTCCCAGAGGCCACACGCGTCTGCAGAGAGCCTCACGCGATGGCCTGCCTAGCTTTATACTCCTGGCTGGCTCCTCCCCCCTCCTTCCTTCCTGATTGAAAGGGGGCTGGCCTTCCCAGGTGAGTTTACAAAAGCTCAGGAAGGCAAATGGCTGCTGATGGGCGTGACCTACTCTGCAGGCTCCTGAATGGACTGCTTGGATTAGCCTACTGGGGCTCTTAATGGGTTGGGAATTGGCCCTTCCTAGGTCCTTTCCCTCCTAGTTCTGTTCTCTTAGGCTGGACTGTTTTTGTAACTTCATGATGCAGGGGAGATCTACTTAGAGCTGTGCTAGTTAAATAGCTGGCACAGGTCTGCATGGACATCCCTCCACACCCTTTGCCACCTCCCTCACTCCCTCCCACTTTCCCCGCCATTTTACCTTGATCAACAGGTGGCTCTGGATCCGCTGGCTCTGGTGCTACTCAGCATGCTTGCTGGAGTGCCTTTTATGGCTGGTACTGATTGCTTTATGGCAGTCAGTGTTATCAGAAGAGGCCACTCTGATGATGGCCAGTCCCTTTATGAATTGGTCATGAGTGCCCATTCATTCATTCATTCATTCATTCATTCATTCAAGCTTTATCATCACACTCAGAATAGTGTTTAGAAATGTCATTTATGGATATATTTTTATACTAAATATTCCAAAATTCAGTGAATGGATAACTCTTGTCAATCAAACAATTTGTAAGTTATTTCATACTTCCTTAAATATACCAGATGCATCTATTTTGAGGTTTGGGTAATATGGAGATCTATTTCAAATTCAACCCATCATTTAAGGCAGATGAAGAATCAACTAACTGCACAATCCTAACATTGACTTGGGCTGGCCCAAGTCCCGTAAAAGCAAGTCCCAAATCCCAAGTCCCTTAAACGTGCCGTAAAGCACATTTGCACCTCCTGACGAGGAAGCCGCGTCGGTGCATCTAGATGCACCGACGTGCGGAGGCTGACAAAAGCCTCCATGCTGGCTTCCAAGCAGCTGCTTGTGTCGACACGCCTGTGCCGACACAAGTGGCAAAGGTAGGCATAGGGTGGCAGGGAGGTGGAGGGAGACAGGCATTCCTGGGCGGGGGGAGGGCGGGTAATGGGCAGCTCTGGGGGCGGGCGCACAGGTTGCCGGAAGTGGGGCTGGGATGTGGCAGTTATGCCGGATCCCAACCCCCGTCCCTGGGGAGAACGGAGCGGCTTCAAGCCACTCCGCTCTCCTCAGACTTGCGCTACCTCCAGAGATGGCACAGGTCAGAGGAGACCCACAGGGGCCAGCAGCCCTTACTCAGGGGTAAGGGGAAGAGTTTCCCCTTGCCTCTGGCTGAGCCACTGCTGGCCACAAACCTTCCTTGGATGCAGCACAAGCCTCCTGGCTTGCCTGTTCCAGCGCAGGTTTGGATTGCTCTCGAAATGTTCTGTAATTGGTGAACAGGTTTGATATGCAGTCTCTCCCATTTTACAACCAACTCAGCTAACATTGAAAACGATGAATTTTTTAAAAGTTGTATACTCAGTTTTCAGGAACAGCTACTGGGAGGCACAAGGAACTGGCAGTATGCAGTCCCTTGTGGAGATAGAGTTTCACTGCTGCTGAGGAAAAAAGCCTGAGTGATGAGTAGTGTCTTTATGTTACTGCTAAATGCAAAGTGACTCTGGCCTCCTGCAGGGGCAAGTGAAGGTAGCTGCTATAGAACCCAATTCAGTTGTTAAAACTATGACCGAAACTGGCACTGCAGTCCTGTCTCTTGCCTATGATGTTGCAACAATTCCTTTTGACTAACATTTAAAAAAAATGCAACTTTGTGTCCATTAGCAACCAGTCCTCCCAAGAATCTTTTTAATTGTGTTTCCTCCTAATCCCTTGGGCCATTTGTTTGTCTGCAGTTTGCTGAAGCTTACCTGTCTCACTTGCAGTGAAGATGGTTTGTTTTTGCATTAACAGTGATCTTGAGTGAAATCCTGTTAAACCTATTGGATTGCCAGCCAAATAGGGATGTAGCCAAGGCCTACCTTCTTTCTGGTTAGTAAAATTTCTATTCAATCTGGCATCATGCCCAGAGATGTTTCTTCTTGATGTGAAGTACAGTGATCAGAGGCAATCAGCAGTATGGTCACATACTGAAGCAGTGGAGGCAATACAGATCAGGTACCAGTTTCATAAAGTTTTTCCTACATAAATCTCAGGACTGGTTCACATGTACCAGGTCAGACTTTGACTTTGATTGTAGTATCAGGTAAAGGTTTATCAGGTCACCATCTTCCAATCACCTCAAAACACTGTGCCTTTCAGTAATCAGCTCTGGGTCATTTCTGGGACTGTGCAAAGCTGCCACTGTGCTCGCAGCTTGTCTGGAATTGGATAGAAGTGCCAAACATGCAAACTGGTGCCTTCATGTATTCTGTGGACACCACCCACTGTGATTAATGTAATGGTGGTAGAGCGCAATCCTAATAGCCACTTGGGCTGGCACAAGTCTCTTGCACCAGCCCAAGAGTGTTGCAAATGTGCTGTAAAGCTCTTTTGCATCACTCAGAAGGGAGTTAGGCTGGCGCATGGACATGCGCCGGCTTCCCCACACTGCAACAGGCCCCAGAGGACAGGTGGGTTGTGCTGGCTGAGCTTGGCCAATGCAGTGATCTGGGGGGAGCGTGGGAAGGAGTCAGGACCAGGTGTTCCCAGGTGTGGGTGGGTGGTAGGGAGCGGGAGGCAGTACCAGGACCCAGCGGTTATGCCAAATCCTGACTCCCATTCCCGGATGGCATGGAGCAGCCTGTAGTTGGTCCATTCTGCTTGGATCTATGCCACCTCCTGAGGTGGTGCAGATCTGAGTAGACCCATTGAGGCTGCTGGAGCATGGCACAGGGTAAGTGGAAGTGATTCTCCTTGCCTCAGGCTGCACTGCTTTCAGCCCCAAACGTTTGCTAGATGCAGCTCAGGCCTGCTAGCCTGCCTGTTCCTGTACAAGTTAGGATTGGGCTACCCATTCTTTCTTCTGAAAAGGTTTTGTGTCTGACCTGTCTGTTCACTTGGTTCCCATCTTCCATAATTATATTCTGGAACTTGATTGGGTTACATAGGTAACTCGGTGCCTTGACCAGGTGCAGCAGAAATTGAAGGGCCCAGGTATTTTTATTTCCATATGGTTGCTTTGGAAATACCAGGCAATAACAGTGCTTCGTATCTGACTCAAATAGTTTCCAAGATTTACTTTGAAGGTGAAAACAACAATACAGATAGACAAAATTTTTTCTGGCACTGGTTAGTACTAGGTGCCTGAGAGGACATCTACAAGTCACTAGAATCATTATTGAATGATGCATGTTCTCTCATTTACTCACAGCTTTCTGCCAAGGAAAACACTTTGATAATGAGATTGTGTTCCCTGTCCAACTTGGCTCAATGCCATTGCATGCTGGAGTGACTCTCTATAAAACATCTAATACTCAGTTAAACCCAGTTTTGTTCTTTACCTCCCCAACACCCCAAAGCCCCAAAGATTAATTTCTGTAAAAAAGCTATCCCGCAAGGAGATGTAGCAATAAAGAATATGGAATTTATTTTTACCCTTTCCAAGGCACTGTTACCTGCAGCTTCATAGTCATGTAACATCGTAAGAATGACCAGTGTATTAAAGACTGTCTACCTACTGCAAATGACATGCATGCTGCTGTTCTCTGTTTCAAGTTACACTGCTTTGCCAGAGTATGGCGTTGGCTTCTCTATATTGGTGCTGCACCTCATGCTTGGGGATGCAAACGGTTCTTTAGTTTAAAGCTCATCTCAGATTTTAAAGGTCACAACCTAGAAATCAGTGTCATGGTCTTGACGTCTGGTTTTTCACCTTGAAGTCCTATAACAATTCTGCTGTTCATTTTAAAAAGCCACTGGCACTCATGACTATGGGGAAAACCTAGAAAATTGCCCACTAGGGGCTCAGAATATAGGGCTTCCTAAAGGTCAGAGCTTCTGTATTACAGTGCCCGGTTTTCTTCAAAACCCCACGTTTTGTAGCGGGAATAAATTACCAAAAGTGAATACGTTTTTGCAAAGGAATTAGTTGAGATGAGAAAACCAGGTTACAATAGTGTCTAAGAAACTAAGTAGCAAATCTGGACTTTCCCTGTTTAAATCTAGCCTCTGCCATGAACTCAAGATACTCTCTCTCAACCTCAGATCTCTAACTGCAACATGAGAATAATAATACAGTACCTTACAGCAGGGGTTCCTAAACTATGCATCAGGACCCCTAGGGCATCGCGGTCTGACAGCTGGTCAGCAGCAAGACTGCAAGATGCTTCAAGGGACGATAGGTAGCTGAGCTCCTGTAAGTAGTTTTCACACACTGGAAAAGTCCCTCCTGCCCACCCTGAGCCTCTTACCTCAGTTTGTAGCATCTCACACATTGTCCGAACATGGAGTTAACTGGCAATGACATCAATGACAGTCACTACTGAGAGCCACATGCCTTATTTGCAGTGTGTGGGGGCATCACAGGATGCCAAAGACTGGGAAGCACTGCCTTACAGGGTTGTGAAAGGATTTCGTCAGGATAATACACGTGAAGTGCTGTACAAATGCTGAGCACTACCACCTCAGTTGGTGTCAATTTCTCTCTGTGGGTGGAAGATTCTGGTCAATCCTCTTCCCCCGCTTGGGTGCCCAGTGCCTTCATCTTCAACCATCTATTGGAGCAAGGTTGATCCTTGCCCACAGCAGTATGGGAATAGTTCAAGGGAGACTACAATGATCTTTGTATTTGTGGTGGAAGCTGTTCTGTGACTGCCATAAAGTAGCTTCTGCCAATGCAACACACTACTAGTGCACAGCCAGCATAGGATTGGGCCATCAGTAGTGAACCACTGCTTCCATGAGGGATGGTGACAGCCCAATAACAGAACCAGCATGGACATCCTTGAAATTCCAAACACTTTGAAATGTTTAGTTCCTTGGGGGAGGGGGGAATTAGCTTGGTGGAATGAGTTAATGTGGAAACAATAGAACTTTTGATGGGTTAGAAACCTCATTCTTCTTGAAATCAGTCAGGAGTAAATCTTATATACCTTTCCGTTATCATCTGTGTGGATAGTAAATTCATATGGGATATAAATCTATTCAGTAAACAAACAAGCAAACTGTCAGAGTGGTTGGGAGTCTAGGGATGAAGAACTCGGCAGAAGGGAGTTGGAAAGGAGCTGCCTTAATGAGCAGCTGGTTAACTCTTAGGAGGAAGGCATGGAAACCAGAAGCAGTAGGTGCAAGCAAGCAAGGTGTCAAGGTTATAGCAGTTCCAAAACAAATTGACTCTTATGGCCTTAATTTATTTCACTCAGTCCTTGTTCCATCATAACCACGCTAACTTAAGTTGTAGAGTTGTTCCAGCTGTTGGTGAATCCAAGCAGTTCTCTTAAGAACATAAGAACAGCCCCACTGGATCAGGCCATAGGCCCATCTAGTCCAGCTTCCTGTATCTCATAGTGGCCCACTAAATGCCCCAGGGAGCACACCAGATAGCAAGAGACCTCATTCTGGTGCCCTCCCTTGCATCTGTCATTCTGACGTAGCCCATTTCTAAAATCAGGAGGTTGTACTCTTGTCTTCCATGTGTTTATTTTTGCAGTGAGGAGAAGCATATTATGAAACTGGAAACCAAAAACCATTTCTGTGTATATTTACATCATTTGTTCCAGAATAGATGCCGAAGGTCCACAATGTTAATAGGGGTAGCTGGCAATTGAATTATTTTTACTTGTCTCTAAACTGCTCTGTAAACTTTTTTTAACTGTATGTAAGCATTTATAATAATTAGAAGTAGTCTTCCAACTACATGCAGGGGAAGGCAGAGGTTGCCACTTAAGGTCAAAGGTTAAAATGGCATGTAGGACCAATTCATACTTTACAACTTCCTTCCAGATTTTTCTCATGCTGCTCTGAGAACATTTGGATGGAGGAACCTCATGGGTAGGGCCAGTGATTCAATTTCTTCCTACTCAGGCTTCTGTCTGAAACTTTGGGGGCAATACGGAGTGAAATAGACCAGTGGTGTGACTTGGTATGAGGCACCTTTGTATATTCCTATGTTCTGATCTATATGAAGCAAGCCTACTGTTAAGGATGCATCTTGCATATAGTTTAGGTTAAAAGATACAGAGAAGTTGCCACCCTTGTAAGTCTTAGAACTGCATCTCTCAACCAGTGGTAATTGTACCACTGGTGGTACTTGAGGTGGTGTCAGATGGTACATGTGGGACTCCCAGACGAATGCCTACTGGCAGTGAGACCAGCAATGCAAAGCCGCAGAGGTAAGCAAATTGGCTCAAATGGTGTTGGCATGGTTTTTATCAGGGAGCTTAGGTGCCTTGTTAGGGAGATCTTGGTCAGCTTTGCTTGGCTGTCCACATGCCAGCCACCTGGCATCACTCGGCTTTGGCTCTTGTGGCTGTCTCCTGGGCAGAGCCTCGCTGATGGACTGTGCAAAGTGGGACAGCGGGGAACAAATGTTGAGAAATGCCATCTTAGAACAAAACGTTGTCACAACCCTGTGCATAATATAGGAGGAACTCATCCTGCGTATTCTGCCTCCCCATACAGGAAATGAACCCTATTCTCTCTCTCACACACACACACACACACACACACACACACCACTGCCACTTTCTCCCTGGATCAAGGTGCTCACTCATTTTCATTAAGATATTGCTTCCAAACTGACAGATTGAGGCAACATCTTTCACACACATTGTTTGGAACATGGAAGCTAATGAAGTGATGACTGCTCAAGGCCAACAAGCAGCCAAACAGTCTCTTAACTGCTGTTAAATATTTATTCAGTGGCAACAATGTGCTAGAGACTGTACAGAAGGGATCAAGCCCATTTCTAGAGAGCTGACATCCTACAGTGTAGTTCTTACAAACAGCAGGTGAACTGGTCAGCCAGTGTTTACACTGTCCTACTTCAGACTGTAGGTGAGAACTTTTATGGCTGAATGCTCCTCTATACAGAAAATTTTCCCCTAATTTCCCCAATCGCCCAAATCAGATGTCAAGGAGAAGGCTAGGCTTGCAATTGTTCTCCCTTACAGTAGCAGGCTTCATCATTGCCAGGTACTTCCTGGTTGGGAGGCCAGAAACAATGCTGCAAAGAGGAGTTAGAGGCTCAGGGCAAGCAGGTGGGCTTTTTCAAGCGTATGAAAACCATGTGCTGGAGCTCTGCCCTCCAAGCATCCTACCATGCTTGTAGCATCACATCATGGTCTCACTGCCAGGCAGCAGGTGCCCCCCAAGAGCCACTTGCACCACTGGACAGCATCTCAAGTAACACCAGTGGTATGTGTACCACTGCTTGAAAAGTGCTGCTCTAGCCCACCACTTGCTTCCCCTCCACACTTCCTTTTCTGCTCTGTCTTAGTTTTCAAATTCAGAAACTACTCAAACTGATACATCGCCAGATAAAGAGGAGCAGCATTTGGCACACCACTTCAGACACTGGGAGGTCTTGGGCTGGTTCTGTGTAACTGAGGGTGCGATCCTACCCTGCACTGGAACAGGCAAGCTGAGAAGCTTGCGCTGTATCCAGCGCAGGATAGGGGCCCAAAGCAACTCAGCCAGAGGCAAGGGGAAACATTTCCCCTTACCTCCAGGTAAGGCGCCCTTGCCCCTATGGGTCTCCTCGGACTTGCGCCACCTCCTGATGTGGCACAAGTCTGAGGAGAGTGGAGCGGCTTTAAGCTGCTCTGAACTTTCCAGGAACTGGGGTTGGGATCCAGCATAAGTGCTGGATCCCAGCCCCGCCTCCCACTCCCCACCCACCTGCCCTCCCCCCCCCCGCCCACTGCCCGCCCTCCCCACACCCAGGAATGCCTCTTTCCCACCTCCTCTCTGCCTCCTCCCTGCCCATCCCAGAGCCTTGCGGTGGCCCAGCTGGGTCAATGCAAGGCTTGCTGCAGAAGCTGCCACAGAGGTTGGATTTAGCTTCCCTTGCCAGCACACCTCCATCCACCAGCACGGCTTACTCCCAAGGAGGCACAGTCCTCCTGGGCCAGTGCAAGGGACTTGCATTGGCCCAAGTGAAGGGCAGGATTGTGCCCTGAGATGTTTTCCTTCCCTCAAAACCAGATATTGGCACTCTTTATGCCTATTTCAGTGGGTCTTCATAGCATTTCTAGATACTTTAGGGGAAAATCACTTTAGAGTCTCCTGAATGCATCCTTTGTCTGACATAGAGTGAGAACTAAGTGGCAGCTGTAGTTGCCTCCTCTCCCCCCCCCCCCATCCACACACACTCCTTCACAGAACATTGCCTCTCTCTTGCATAAATATTTATGGACTGGACTCACTGTAAGTGTGCATTTATATGCGACATTAAGGATGTAAATCTTTATAAATACCTGCTGTGTGAGGACAGGCCAAGGGGAGCTATGGCCTTGGTGATAACGTTGCGGCCAAGTGCATTATAGCACTTTAGTGGCAAATGGAATTGAGACCTATTTGCAGGGCGTGCAAGAGAGAATCTAGATGAATAAATCGGCGAAGGCTTAAATCTTATAAGGGAAGGTATCCCTGCTGCTGAGTGAAACCTGCAGCATGGATTTCCAAAAGACAGCGATTCAGAGACTCCATCTTTTGTGCAGTAAAATTCCACCAGGACACTTCATTGTTGGTGTGTGTGTTTGCTTGTGGACTGAGCACACAAGCAAAAGTTCCTTTCCTCTTTATATCCTTGAAAGGGACTGTCTTCCTTGGCTTCTGAGGCTGTAATCTGCAGTCTACTGGGCCACCTGCTTTAGGATGGAAAAGGGAGGAACTTCAGAAATACACCACTGACACAGAAAGTGTAGCAATGCAGGCTTTTTCTTCATGGAAAAAAAATACTTGGGGCCATGGGGGTGGACACAGGAGAATGTTAACCAAAACATAAGAATCACTGGACCAGATTGGACCTACAGGCTGTTAGTTACTAAATACTTTCGTGCACCTCTGTCCTCTCATGTAGTGCTACTTGGAGAGCCCCAAGGTGCCTGTCCTAGAAAAAGTGCAATGTGAGAATCCAGTCCTGCCTTTTACTTGAAGATGTTAGAAGACATCCTGTTGCTTTCACTGATCATGATCTGGTAAACGGTTGGCTTTGCAAGTCTGTTGATTTTAGTGGGTTTACACATGCACAACACTATGCAGGACTGTGGCCATTCTTATTCATGCTCTGTGATGCCACAGTCCTGTGATGTACCTCTGTGCTGACACTCAGGAGTGCAGACTGCTGTAAATCATGCTGCAACTGCACAGAAGTCCCACTAGCAGGCCTCCACATGAACCAGAGCAGATAAACTCCATGCTGAGCAGTGGATGGGTGGGGAAGAGTGGGGTAGGGGTGTAAAAGGGTAGGACAGGGTGAGGGGCAAGGGATGAGCTGATTGGGTCCAGGAGGGGGCAGGATCAGCAACACTGCCATGCACTGTCCCCTTCCCAAGCCAGATCCATGTTACATAGACTTGCACCAGCCAGTGACATACAAAGGATATTTGGCACCCAGGGCCCATAAATTTTTGGCACTCTCCCCATCAAAAAATTATTTTTAGTAATAGACATGTTATGAAATGAATAATAATAAGCAGAGAAGAAGCGCAGACAGTGAACATTTTCTTTTATTGAACTTATATACATTCGGTTTCATATATGTAGTGAACATTAGAGATCTTAACCTAAATCAAAACAGACCTAGTTGTGATCAGGGCCAGGACAGTGGGGAGGGGTCCTCAGGCAGGGCGGGTGGACAACATGACCGGAAATCTGCACTCCTAGAAAGCTAGGAGTGCCATCTAGAAAGCTCCTGCTGTGCTGCCTTGGGCAGAGTACACTGAGGAGGAGCTGAGGCTGGAAGCAGCAAGCAAGGCCAACCCTGCCTACTGGGCTCTGAGGCTCTCCCCACCTTCCAGGGAGTAAGTCCCATTAACTATAAAGGGACTGACTTCTGAGTAGGCAGGCAGGCAGGCATCCTCCTGGTCGATTAGGGAGTAAGCCCCACTGACTATAACAGGGCTTGCTACTGAGTAGACAGCAGGCACTCAGCACTTCTCCGCCCTCCCCCTTTGTGTCCTCCCCGTGAAGGTGCTGGCAGGGCAGCGCTCCTTAGCCTGCAGGGCAGCTCCCCTCAGAACACTGAACAGCAGCTTCAGGCTGCAATCCTAGCCACACTTTCCTGGGAGTAAGCCCCACTGACTATAACAGGCTTACTGCTGAGTAGACACACATAGGCTTGGGCTCACAGGCTGCAATCCTAGCCACACTTTCCTGGGAGTAAGCCCCACTGACTATAACAGGCTTACTGCTGAGTAGACACACATAGGCTTGGGCTCACAGGCTGCAATCCTAGCCATACTTTCCTGGGAGTAAGCCCCAGGAAATAAGGTAAGACCTACCCTGAAAATAAGACCTAGTGTGTTTTTTGAGCCAAAAAATATATAAGCAGTGTCTTATTTTCGGGGAAACACGGTATGTACGTTTATGAAGAATACATTTGGTTTTCTGAATTGCTTGCAACAAGCTACTTATTCCCAGTTGTAATCACAGTGTAATCCAATTTTTGTTACAGTGTACACCTTTTGTTACAGAATCCTCAGTGTAATCCACTTTTTGTTAAATAAGGCAGTGGTGTTTTCCTTTTCTAGTTCCCTTACCTTGAGAAGACTTCTAAATTCCCCCACAGTGTACAGTACAAGCCGCGCTGGCCCTGCTGCATTGGTGTAGGGGAATTTCAATACAATTGGACTGTGAGTGGCATAGGAGCTGAATCTTGTGGTGGGGAATGTTAGCCATTGATAAATTTCAAGCTGACTGTCCTGTTTTTAACCCACAACAAACTAACCAATTGAAACAAATATTATAGTACCTCAATGCTGGATATATTTCATGGATATTTAATGAAGGTAACTTGTTATCTTGTCTAAGTAACACAGTGAGACCATTTATCTTTCGGTATATCCTCTTAAGAACATGGCCCTCAGCCCCAACACTGTGCTCTTGTATGAGCAGGTGTTGCGCATTCACTTCAGTGAAGGAGAGCACTTACTTTATATGTTCAGAGCTATTCTCTTCATAAAGAGAAAGGAGAAGCCCAGAGTGTTGGAGCGCCGTGTGTGCATCAGATTATTTATAGCAGCTCCATTAGCACAGACCACCTTTCTTCAGGGGACAGCTCCAAATTAAATTCCACATTTTAAAAATATTGACTGAAATAATTCACTGTATTGATTTTGGCTTTTGACAGCGCTAACAATAATGCACACATCTCCTAATGCAAGCACTGTTATGGCATCTTTATATGCCCCAAGTTCACTATAGCTCCTTTACTGTACTCCCTCATGATATTATCTCCACCTGCAGACAATGTGGTGGGCATATGTTGCCACAAGGGTATAGTTGGGTTGTGTTTATTTATGCTTCATGGGATGAAAGAAACAGCTGAGTTACATCTGATGATGTGGTCACAACAACCTGTTCATTGCATCTTGGAATATTTCCCTTCACAGAAGAAGAGACACAAGTGTATGACTTCCATGTTACACTGCTCACACAAGTAGTTGTCTGGGACTGTATTTTTCAACTGCAAGAACTTAAGAAGAGCCCTGCTAGATCAGGCTCATGGCCCATCTAGTTCAGCTTTCTGTGTCTCACAGCGGTCCACCAGATGCCTCAGGGAGCACACAAGACCATAAGATACTTGCATCTCACTGCTACTCCCCTGCATCTGGCATTCTATTTACCCTCACACTCCCCAGTGAAGACACCAGACTGCACTTGGGTTAAACTTGGGTCGCTTTATTAAACACAAGTGACCAGTTTTTAACGCATGAAATCTACTGAACATATCTTCCCTCCCTTGCCAGTCTGGGGTATGCAAAAAAACTGCCATCCAGGGCCAATGTGGATGACAGGAAAAAAATTCCTACCCGGCCTTCATAATTAGTGACCAACTAATCTCGGACTGTATATACCCATCATGGCTTGAACCTGTGATGGAGTTTTCTTCCAGAAATCTGTCACATCCGCTTTTAAAGGTATCTAGGCCAGATGCCATCACCACATCCTGCGGCAAGGAGTTCCACAGTCTAATTACACACTGGGTAAAGAAATACAGGTGGGACCTCTGTATGCACAGATTCTTTATCCACAGATCTGACTCAAAGCAAGTTCCCTAAACCTGTGTTGAGTTAGACTTGTCCCCACCTGAGCCCTCCAGAGTGACCAGAGCTGTACTCCAGTCTCCTCTGACGGGCTTTCTGAAGCCCACAGAGGCAGCGCCAAAAAAAGCAACACTCAGTTTCCCTCAGGAAAATGGAAGTTATTTTTATATTTTTATGCCATATAAGGCATTCTGAGACCTGGGAGAAGCTCTCAGGAAACTAGAAGTCACATTTTTTGGCTGAAAAGGCCATTCTGAAGCCTGCAGAGGCAGTGGGAAGCACAGCTCTGCTCCCCGTTGGGGGGGCTTATGGGGCCAAAAATCATGAATTTGATTATCTGCAATTTTTTGTATCCATGGGGTCCAAGAACGGATCCCCTGCAGATACCAAGGCCCTACCTTTATTTTCCTTTGTCTGTTGCTGTACAGTAGTACTGTGCAGTGGTACTATACAGCATGGCATGTGGTACTTGTGTTAGAATAAGGCTTTTGTGGGTGTAAATTAAGCAGAGTTGTATGGCAGAAGATCCTTCCTCCGATTTGTCCCCGTTCAACTCTCATTAGTTTGCTGCTAAAAGTAAAACAAGAGTAGAAGCAGTAAAAAAGGTTTCAGTGAAACACACTTTTCTGTTGATAGTGCAGGAATTAGATTTTGAACAGGGAATCCTAGAGCTAGTCCCTTTGAATGGAAGAGTGAGACTTCATGGCATGATGGATTCTCTGGGATACCCTGGGAAAGAATAAATTTACAGGTCCAGACTCCCTAACCACTGATTCAGAATCCACGGTTTTAACTCACTGTGGGTTCCAAAGTCATGGTGGAAGCTGGACCTGAGCTCCCAGATGCCACCACAGATGCTCTCTGGTGGCATCTGGGTGGCATTCTGAGGACTATAGAGATCATGCACAGTTTCTATGGGCCTCAGAAAGGCTCGAAACACAACTGGAATGAGGTTCAGGTCAAACTTAGAATCCCTGTGGGACAGAACCCACAGATTTCATTATCTGCAGGTTTCTGTATCCACGGGAGTATGGGAATAGATCCCTCACAGATACCGAGACTCCACATGCTCGTATATTGATGTTTGTAGATAACTGCATGATGTCTTTATTAAAGGAGAACAGACATGCAGCTCAATCCTGACTCCCCTGCATGGCAATTCAGTGTCACTAACATAGCCTTGTGGTATCCCACAGGGCATTTTGACCTCTGGAGACCTCCTTGGGGTCATCCCCAGTAGCTGTCATGGATCAGTATGGACTTGGACTATCTAAGCATGAACCAGATTTGTCCAAGTTCCAACAACTACAAGCAGCTACTCCAACAATTCTGTGATCTCCTGAAGAAGGCCCTGGGAAATGGGATACCTTTGCTGTGATGAACAGCATTTTTGAAATTAAGGTTAGATGAGTTTCCATAATGTAGCTGTCAGGGCATGACAGTGCATAGTCCTCCAACACTTGAAAAATAAAATTAAAGGATTTTTAAAAATGCTTTAGTAGAGTAGAGTATGCAGAGTAGAGAAGTTTTGCAGCTCATCACTAGCAAACTTTCAAGCAGTATTTAGGACGGCCTATGACAGTTTCACAATTATAAACCACATGACAATTGCCAGAACATTGATGTGTACACTATTTGGCAGAAGACAATGACAAAATATTGTGGTTTGAGTACTGGGAAAACACATTTTCCAGAATAAAAACACAGTCGTGAAGGAAGTCAAGGAAGCTAAATGAGAAACGCAAACATGTATTTATCTATTTGTTTATACTTTACAGAATATCATTGTTAGGGAAGCCAGAGGCTGACCAAAGGAAGTAGAATCTCATAGTCAGTGCAGTCGTTTCTGGTCTCTACTTCACTGATTTACTTGGCCAACGCCTGAATAATGATGTGGGAGAACTGGTAGATATCAACTACTACCCTTTCATGCTAGAGAAACCAGGCAGATGGGGGGGATCTGAAAAAGGCTTCCCCTTTCAGAGCAGAACAGAAACTAGCCATTGTGTTTAAAACCAAATTGCAGTGGTGAACACGAGCAGTAATAGAGAAGGGACACCTCATTCAATTAGCGAACATGAACTATGCAGGCATGTAGTCAAAATATAATGATTAAAACCCAAAAGAAAGGAGAAATAAAAAATGGGGGAGGCATGTTAATTGGAAGGAGGAAAGACTAAAGCAAGCAGCCTAGGAAAGCAGCTTGGGTGTTGACAGTACCCAGGTGTGAATCTTAGGAAAAACAGACAGGCAGATATAGCAAACACTAAAAGCAAAAAATTCTTCCTGAAGTAATCTAAGTGAAAGTCATTTCACTGTTTGTCCATCTGCATTTAATCCAAGATTCAGATTCAGGCTGATCCAAGATCAATCTAAAGTCTCCATCACACACTTTTGATCTTCAGGAAGCGGTGAGGTCTTGCCCACCCACAGATGCTTTCTCTAAGGAATCCAAGCTAGAACACACCCAAGCATCCTTGTGCTTGACCTTTAGAAACTTGGGCTGCAGTCCTATCCTCACTTACCTGAAAGTAAGCCCCTTTGACTATAGTGGGACTTACTTCTGAGAAGACATGCATAGGATTGGGCAGTTAGGCTTGATGATGTCATAGGGTCATCCCACTGGATGAGAAATCACTGGGTTATTCTACACCACCCCCTGACCTAGACATTTGGGCTTGGCTGACCAGTTGGTGGACGCATGCATATCTCAGCAGGAGGCTTGACAAGGAGGTTTTTTGTTCCAGATACAAAGACAGTGCAATTCACAACCTGCACAGGTGATTTTTTGGGAATGGTGTTTCAAAGAACCTCAGAAAAGCATCCTAGGGAAATGCCTCCTGAATTTAGGGTGGCTGGCAGTCTTTAGGAAGCCACAGCACCCCAAATTCACAAGCATGCACAAAAAAAGATCCCTGCCCTAGCAGCATGCAATCTAAATTTAGAAATGGGCAGAGAGGAGGCAAAAATAACATGGATGGATAAGAAAAATACAGTTATATCTATTTACAATTTGTTTCAGTTGTACATAGGGGGACCATGAATACAACCATGAATACAGTGGGGCTTATAGTACTTCTAAATAAACATGGAACTGTTAACTGATTTTTATTCCATTATAAAATAGCCTGATTGTGTTTAAGCTCCCTGACAGTGCAAACCACTGCATGTTTATTCAGACGTAAATCCCACTGGATTCAGTGGGGCTTCCTCTTAGGTACATGTGCATAGGATTGCGGCCTTAGGATGCTGCACCTTTTTTCAAAAATGCCCTGCCTATGAACATAACTAGGTACTTAGGCTATTACTCCAGTCTTATGAGGACAGCTGAAGAAGAGACCCAAAGGAGTAGTTAGAGGAATTCAGTGGGTCAAGCGAGCGTAAAAAGAAATTGCATACAGGCAGCAGAGGGTCTTTGTGGCAATTAGCATCCTTTATTGCTTGTGAGCAGGTGTTGGAGAGGACAATGAGGCAAAGATATTTCAATGTTTCACCTGCTGAAGCACCTAAGATCATCTTACTAATAGACAGGTTTTTTAAACAACTGAATTTAATTCTCCCAAATATGAAGTTCCCAGGCTCTTTGTTGCTGTATCACAAAGGGTAAGGGGGGAATGGGGGGGGCATTCTTTGTGCACTCTGCACTTGTCAATTTGGCACCAGCACAAAATTCACAAAGTTTAAAAATTAAAGAACATTGACACATGACTCTGCTTTGCCCATTTTGAAAGTGTCACTAGGCACCTACCCTATCAAATTGACTAATCCTAACGCATCTTGTCCTGAGACTATACAGCAAAAGACTGCTAGCCAGGAGCCATTCCTCTTCCTTCACATTTCCTAACATCATCCCACATCAGTTTTGCATTGTCCGTGGGGTGTTTAAAAGTACTATTTTGCTCAGTGATTTTCCAAAGGTGGTGATTATCTATTATTTTTACACCTTTTTGAAAAAAAAAAAAATAGCAAAGCAGACAATTGGGAACAGGAAGATTGAAACTTTTAAGAACAGCAGGTGTTGAAATGTCGAACTGTTCCCTCCATAGGAATAATCAGAAAAACAACCAAGCAAAAGAGTTTGTGAATTTCCTACCCATTTAAAGTTTTAAATAATAGATTGCATGTATTTAAAGAAAAGGTTTATATGATTAATTCTGTTTTAATGTGTGTGAAGGCTACCCACAGAGCAGCCTGGTAGGACAATTACTATCTTATTTTATAAGCGTATTTCAGTATATCCAGAAAACCATTTCTTAAAGAGTTTATAAGATTTTGTGAGTGCAAAAAAGGCAAATAAAGGAAAAATGCATCCACATATTTTGAAATCGTGCACCCCGGTTTGCATGCACCCCAGTTTACTATGGGATGTTTGGGGAATTTTTTAAACAGATCAGCTTCCAGGTTAATGACATCACTTCTGGTGGGTCCTGACAGAATTATCATTCTAAAATGTGGGTTCTGGTGCTAAAAAGTTTGAGAACCACTGAAATAGAATATATTGTGATCCTTAGGGTTGTGCATTGCCATCTTAAGTAAACCCCACTGAACATAGTAAGTCAACTTCAAGGTAAATTTGCACAGGGCTAAGCTATTAGAGGTGCCACCTGAATTGTATGGACTTTTAAATTTGAGGCAGACCCTATGCTTCCCCCCCCATACAGCACAATCCTATGCATGTCAAAAGTAAGCCCCATTGTGATTAATGGGACTTACTCCCCTAAAGGCGTGCACAGGATGGCAGACTAACAGCCCAATCCTATTTGAGCCTAGCACTGCCAGAACAAGCATTATGGTGGCCCTAGGTGCTTTCCAGCTGTCACAATAGGCGACACACTGGAGTGCACAGACAGGCCACCACCACAAGCAGCGAGTCGCTTGCTCTGCATATCAGCGGCTTCCACCCCTGCCCCCAGTAAGTACACATAGAGGATGGGTGGAATAGGATGGTGATGGTGGCAAGAAGGAGGGCAGATCATGACCAGGAAGGGGGAGAATTCGGCAGTAGCAACATCGGTTGAATAAAAAAACCCCTCGAGCTTGATCCACCTTCACAGGTCCACGTGGACTTGTGCCAGCAATACTGCTGCCTCAGATCTGAGTAGACCCACCAAGCCAGCAGGGGCTTACCCCAGGGCAAGGGAACAAATGTTATCTTGCCTTGAGGGAGCCTCCAGAGGCCAAAACTCCCCCACAGGATGCAGCAGATGCCACACTGGTGCCACTATATCGCTGCATAGGGAGTTACACTGGATTGGGTTTTTAGTTACCTACTGCTCTTCTAAACTGTGATCAGAAAGAGGAGAAAGTGGTAAAGTGTGCCTAGAGAAAGGAGTGTTGGGGGATCATACAGGATTTTTATGTGTCTCAGTGTACATAATACAAATTCCCCTTCAGAACTGAGTTGGAAGCTTTATTCACATGTAATCTCATCCATGCAACTACTCTGTCCAGGTTGTTACATTTCAGTCTGCTGTCTATACTAGCAGTATATGCAAATCAATAATGTCTTTGAAATTGTTTGTGTCTGGGCAGCTTTATGAGGAAAGAATGCCTCCCCTCTCCAGTGGCATACCCGTGGGGGGGCAAGGGGTGCAAATGCCCAGTCACCAGGTGCTTGAGGGGTGGCACCATGATCCACTCCCCCTTGCCACTGGTTTTTTTGTAATCAGGAACTGCACCAAAAGGAGCACAGCCACTGTTGGCACAGTTCCACGCCAATCTGAGGGCTGCTCTCTTCTCCTGCCCTGTCTTTAAAGGGGAGGAGAAGAGGGCAACCCTCAGATCAGCAAGGAACCGTGCCAACAGTTACTGCGCTCCTGTAGCCACTCTCTGTGCAGTTGCCGACCAGGTCTGAGGGCTGTCCTCCTCTCCTCCCCTCTAAAGAAAGAGGAGTAGAAGAGGGCGGCCCTCAGAATGGCTAGGTAGCTGGCCAGAAGCGTTGCTTACCTCCTCTGATTTTGGAGGAGGCATGTGTTGCTTCAAGCTCCAATGGTGCCTTTTGCGCCACCGATAAGCAGCATGAAAGGCTCCATCAGAGTTTTTGGGTGCTGCTGGAAGCAGTGCCCAGGAAGCAAGCACCAAATCCAGGAAGCGGGCGGTGCTTTCCTCCTGAGCACTGCTTCCAACAGCACAAAAAAACTCCAATGGAGCCTTCCGTGCCACTAGCAGCAGCATGGAAGGCTGTATTGGAACCTGGGCTGCATCTCCCCCCCCCCCCCCCCCACACACACACATTTTTTTCAAAGGGGGAACAGAGGAGGTGGCAGCATGGAAGTAATTGCAGTGACAATGACATCACCACAGTTACTTCCAGGTCGGGTGTGCAGCGATTGGGAAGAATGGCCCCTGCTGAGAAAACTACCAGGACCACCAGTGCCCCTCTCCACAAGTTCTTGCCATTTACATTTGAGGAATAGAAGCTGTTCTCTGCTCTAGTTAGAGATCACTGAAAAATCAAGGAAGTTGTCTTAGTATAGCCATTGGTCCAATGAGCTCTGTGCAGCTCTCCAAGGTTCCAGACTTTCCAAGCCCTACCAGGAGATGCCACAGATTGAGCAGGTCCTTTTCCACTGAGCTACAACCTTAGGAACATGCCCTAAATAATTAATATCTTCTTCATTAAAGAATTCGAGAAAGGTTCTTCTGGCAGGGAAGCCATCTCATTCCACCAGGCTAGCAAAGCAATCAGGAGTTTCGAAATTGCTTAGTACTGTATGCTTCAGAGAGCATCTGCTTGTGCCATGTTGTGCTTTTAAGACCTAAGCCTATATTACCTCAGAAGTGTGGGAGCTGTTGCAATGTGTCTCTTTCGCATGCTGCTCTGGTAATATAGGATCCCTTTGATCATGTGAGAAAGTCACCTGAAAGTAATGTTGCTGAAAAAATTCCTTGTGCAGACATTTTGGCTGCAGAAAATGTGGAATTTAACAAAACATCCCAGCTGCTTCACAAGAAGCTAGATGCATACCTGCAGACAACTTTTCATTATCACTGATCCTGTCTACAATGTCTCCTGAAAGCTAAAAATTAAGCTATCACCACCATGTATTACCAATGCTCAAACTTTTTGACTGCTCTCTTCCTTCTAGTCAGTCTCTCTCTCTCTCTCTCTCTCTCTCACACACACACACACACACACACACACACACACACACACACACACACACACACACACACACACACACTCACTCACACACACACACACACTCCAGCAAGAACTATTCTGGCCCCTTTTTTTCCTGGCTTGCCAGCCCTGCACAGCCTTTCTCTGCCAATTGTAGCAGCTAGAAGAAGGTATGTGCCCAAGAAAAATGACCCATGTGCCTCTCAGCTGCCAAGGAGCTTCCAAAACTGCCAGGGACAGGCATCTATGATTAATGGACTCCACAGACACCTGACAAGAACAGTGCCTTCTCCAAACATACCTCAAACCTGGCTCTGGCTGTGATGTCACTCCAGAAAATCTCTGTTAGAGTCAATTATGCTGCCTCTGCTTCTTTTAGTGCTACATTTCTCTCAGTGTGCCTCTGATGAATCACCTGCTAAGACTGAAACATAGTCACTGAAACAATCTTTTATTGTCCTAATCTGGAATCAGACTGGTAATTGTGCCTAACCTTTCAGCCTAAGTGTGCTACAACTACAACTACAACTGCTGTCCCAGGAACTGGAGAATACCTTCCACAAACTCATTGTTCCCCACCCCGAGCATGAATCAGCCAAGCAGTCAGTTGGGACACGAAATCAATAATTGATAAACAGTGCCTGCCTATGAATAGTATTTGAGGGAATACATACATCAGTAACAGGAACCTGGTACAGAAACTCTGCTCAGGATGGCCTCTCCTGCTGCAGTATTCCAAAAAGCTTGTTTGGGCCGTGCACTTCTCAGCAATTCACTACTAAATTCACTTTCTCTCAGTAGGCAAAACTACACTATGTGAATTCTGTGCCTCTGCAAGTCACAAATATGCCATCGATCAAAGAATTTGGCAACCTGAGAGCCACTTTGCACCTTTACCCTCAGAAGTGAAACAGGAAGCTCATGTTACTAGCACAGTTTTCTCACAGTGTGCTCTTCAGAGCTCTGGATCTTTCTGAGATTGCCTTCATTGTCTCTACAAGCACACCATAGTGACCGTCATCTGCCGCTTGCCCAGATTGTTTGCCTAACCTTCCCATGTCCCCTGTTCATGGCTCTCCTACCTCATCCCCATCCTGTTCCAGCTCTTCACCAGTATTTGACATTGGGCTTGACTCTCTACTCCTCCATGCATGTGCTGGAACTCTGGGGTTCCCTAAGACCCTGCACATGTGCCAGTGGGGATCCCTGAGACTCATTTTAGGGATATAAAGGACTCAAAAGACCAAAAAGTTTGAGAACTGCTGCACTAACACATTTCTGTACATGTTTCTCCTGCTTTTGCAAAGACAGAGACTTATGCTGGGTGACCTACATGCTTGTCACTTTTAAATTGCTCTGGGTTAATTTGACACACTCATGAATGACCTAGCAGCTCTCTTGCTGCTGTCACCCAAACTTTTCAATCCTAACCAACTTTCCAACACTGATACAACCACAATGCAGGCCCAAGGTAAGGGAACAAGTCCTCCCAACCTTGAGGAGGCCTCCATGACTGCCCCTGCCACCACAGAATGCAGAGTGCACCCTGTTGGTTTGGCTGCATCAGTGCTTGAAAGTTGGATAGGACTGGGCCGTTAGCTGGTTTTCTGAACCTACTAGCATGTTCACAAGGAGCTGGAAATGTTTTGGTGAAAGATGAACACCCAGAGCAGAACACACAACTCTTAAGCAAAAGTAAAATATATTTTGGAGCATAGAACACATTTTAATATATAAAATGCACAAAATGTATTTGTAATTCTTTGTACATATTTTGTATATTCATTCTAGAGGGGAACAAGTGTCTGTCAATTGAAATAATATACCACCAGTGCTCCAGCTTTTCTTAGAAGAGAAAATAGGTTAGGATGGGGAGGCAAGTGACAATCCTGCCCCAGTGATATCAAGGGGTGCTTGCTTTATTTCAGGAAAAGTATCAAAAGAAACAAGTGAGACCCTGCGTCAAGCCTTGCTATGCAGCTCCACATCTCAAATTCCAAATACATTTTCTAGTAACATACATATAGAGATGATAGAGATAGAGATGGTACAGAGATGGTACACATAGTATCCCACAATTATCCACCCAATTTTGCTGACCCTGAATTTCTTCTTGCTTGGAAAGCATTTGTGTTGCTTCAGATACTGTTTTCTTAAGTTGTACTGCATCAAGAAACCCAGACTTTATTCTCTGGTGATAAGATAGCAGCCCCTACATTATGATTGTAGGGCGCACAGTGCCTAGAGCAATACAGGCATTTTCAAAGAAACTCCTGCGCAGGCCCCAATTTGCTAAAAGCCCTATTACACAGATAACTATAGCATGAGGTCCTCTGTCATCAGTTCATAGTGGACATTGAAGGGACACTTTTCTGGGAACACAATAAAACTGCTCCTCTGTTTGCGAAGCTATGGTCTTCCTGTTTAAGGTACTCTTCTCAAACATGGTATACAGAACATCTTGTGTTGCTCTGAGCAATGCACTCATTAGCAACTGTCTCTACCGAACAAGGTGTGTGTGCATGAGCAAACAAATGCTGCAAGCAGGTGGTTGAACGCTTCTATAGCATTTTTTTTTAAAAAAAAATATCTTGTCACGTGTCTGGGATCACCAGCTGTTGGGTTCAGGCTTGGATCCGAGGCCACCATGAGGACTTCCCAGGAGGTGCAGGATGATGGGCAGATTGCACATATGGTACTGGATCACAAGTCCTGTGGTTGCAGAGGCAGCAGTAGCACCTTTCAGTTTACTCTGGATTGTCAGTCTCTCACGAGATCAGCTGGAGACCAACTGCACAGACATGGAATATTGGGCAATTCAGGGCAGATGGGGGGAGAGAGCTGGCAGCTGTATCTTCCTGAGAAGGAGCAAGCCAAGGCTTCCAGAATGGAGGAAGGCAATAAGGGTAGTTGGAATTCCTGCTCATACCATTGGAGAGCCAAATGTAGCTCAACATCATATTGAGCCATTTTTGCAATATAAACTATGCAATTTTGCAATATAAACTGCAATATAAACTAAATATAAACTAAACTATTTCATTATAAGCATACTATTAAAATAAAATTAAAATAGAAAATAAGTCACTAAAGAAGGAAATAACAGGCTATTGTTATTATACCAGTATTCATGAGATAGAGAACACTGTATGGACAACATTACTATAGAACTGGGTAAACAAGTGCTCCTTCCTTCTGATTTCATATTCTCCAACCTTTAACAGATATGGGCTTATCATTGGTTATTTCAGAAGCTTGGTGTTCAGGTCATTTTCAAGGCCTACCAAACTGAAATACGCATATGATTATGTTACATGTTATGATCAGACATTTCTGCCTTGTTCATGGACATTTTAAGCTGATGAGTGATGTTTTCCATAATAGATATATTCTATATACAAAGGTTATTTCTTGAAGCAATAAATCTCTCTCTCTCTCTCTCTCTCTGATGAGAGAGAGAGAGAGAGAGAGAGAGAGAGAGAGAGAGACGATTGTGGTCTTCTTTCCAGGACACCAAAATATATTAATGGATTCTTGAAAGGAAATACTGTGCATGTAATATGTAACTAGTCCCTGGATTTTACTGCCCTGGAGACCAATTCCCAGAGAACAGATCCTATTCCAAGCTGCTTGATTCTTTCATATTATACAGCAACAGTTGCTAGTCACCACTAGAAGTCAGGTCCTGGCATTGATCTAGTTCTACAACTGCAGTACTAAGATTTTGCTCATTTTCCTATTTATTGTTGTGATGTGGGTGAGAAAGTTAAGTGATATGATGTCTCTGATTTAGGCAAAATGGGATTCTGCAGGATTAACCCCAAAGTAGATTAGTGTTATCATATTGTAGTTGTTGCCTACTTTTCCATTATCCTACAGCGAGAATGGTCTACCTCTGCATTCTTAAAGACCACTCTATTCTCCAGATGGTGCATTTAGTTGTGCTACCTGACTCCTTCGTAAATGATCAAGATCCCTGATCATGGTGTCATTTAACAGTCATAGAAAAGAGAGCTGGTCCTTTTATAGGTTAGTGCCTTTTCAGCCACACTAGACGCTGTGCCAGAACCACCTTTCAGAGCGCGATACCATAGTCTTTTGAGACTGAATGTTGCCAATACAATACAAAGAACAGGAAGAAGAGAGTGGGCAACTTTCACCATGGAGGGAAATGAGGAGTAGATTCCCCAAGGAACTGTGTCGGAACCAGTGTTTTGTAATTCAATCTAGAATTAGGGATAAACAGTGAGGATGTCAATATCTTATCCCCCTCCCTGGCCACTTTTCCAAGTCTACTTGGACTTAGTTCAGAAAAATTGCTGGCATAGATCTGAAGAGACCCATCAGGGTAGTGGAGGCTTCTGGGGCAAGGGAACAATCTTCTCTTACCTGGAGGAGACTTCTGGGACTCAAAACTATCCTGTTAGATGGTTTCCAATCCAAGCTGAATGTCGCTATAACATTTTAACAGGGAAATACTGATCCAGAGGAATTTCAGTAATAACATATGGATTTTTAGCATACTTCTTTAAGAAGCTAGTTCCAATTTTCTCTTTTTACTATGAAAGATGAGGTTCTAGAATGAGACTGCATTGGTAGGGTATCAGGGAATAGGAGTGCTATTTAGTCACTCTTATGTAAAAATGCAGTCAGGTCTAATATGTTGTTTGTGCATGAAATGGAGGGAGAGAATGTTAAACCTTCTCCAGTGCTTGTGAGACATGAATCTGAAAAGTATTTGACATGATCAATAGACTTGGGACAGTTTCTGTACTGCTTTGATTCCTGGACTAGCCAGTTCTGCCCTCTCAAATTCTATAGAGAACAAAATTCTTTCTCACCCATTTCCCTGGCTGCTAAATCTGGTCCTCTGGGCAGCATTACCTGACGAACGTGATGAAATCATATCCCCTTCCATCCAAACATCAGGGTATGCAAAGCCAAAATAGACCTCATCATCTCCCTGCAGTCCTCACAAAGTAGGAGCTTGTGAGCTTAGATGACAGCCCAGTAATTAGTATCAGAAAATGCCTCTGTCTTCTCAAGGGCTCCCATCAGGGAGCTGCTACCCTCCTGGGCCTCTTTGCCTAGTGGAGTGCTTTGTTGTTCCAAAATAAGTCTCACTATTGATGTGTCATCCATGCGTGTGACAACCAGGTGTAGGTAGGGCATATGTGAATGTTTATTTCAAGGTGTGCGCACCTGCATAGGATATCGAGGTCTCTGGGTTGTATGAGAAGCCTGGAAGGGGAGAAGGTAGAGCACTTCTATGTACCTACAAACACACTTTTGATGACAGCTGCATCTTATTAGCTTGTGTTGACGGATGAATGGATGTTCTTGCATGAACTCAGTTTTTCCCTATACAAGTCATTGATATTTGGGATTAGGTCACATGGTGAAAAGCACGTGATAAAGGGATAGATTCCTCTCGATTTTTGATGAAGAGGAAGGCCTAGTACACCTCGGAGACAATATGGTTTTGTTTGATCCCCTGTCAGTATTGCTTCCCTTATAACTGGAATGGTAGCAAAATTGCTTTGTTTGTAGCAGAGTTCTTTCTGTGCAGAATCCCTCTCATTTTTCTCCTGGGAGCAGGATGAGTTTCCCTTCAGTTCATCTGCTGCCCTGTTTGAGAACAAAAGGAGACCACTTGTGTCAGAGACCAAGTTGGCATGGAGAGCTATAACTATGGACTGGGACCTTGATCAAGCAGCATGGGGAGGGCTAGTCATGGACGGAGGGCGCACACCACCTCTTGTTCCCAGTGATGATCTGGTATGCAGAATTCCATGCACACTGAGTTAGCAGGAGAGAGGACTGGACTCTGTTGTGCCCTGTGGTGATTCCTTTGTGCATTGGGAGTGTGTCCACAATAGACTGGATTAAGCCTCTGATGCATGGCTTCCCAACCCAAATGGCATGGAACTCACTAGGAGACATAATGGATTCTGCTGGTAAGGGGGAAAAGAAATAAAAGCAACAGCTACTCTGATAATGAAACATTCAAGCACTGCTTCCCTAAGGTGCTTTGGGCCTATTGACCAATTAAGGCTTTGCTAGTCAATTAATTGTCTTGCTTTTAATCATTTAATCAGTAAATTAACCAACTAAAATCAACCCTACCATATCTTAGTGCCAGTGACATTTTGAAGATGTTTAATGAAGATAACGTTAGTCTCTCTTGACTAATGAAAACAGACAAAGCATTTATTTCTCAGAATGTCATCTTAATGGCACAGGACCCAATCCACCAGAGACTTCTCCTGTATGTGCCCCATTAAAATGAACAGAAGTTATTAGAGCTTAGCTAGGCACAGCTTTTGTGCTCTCAGTTCCATTCTCATTACTTGTACTTATGCACTGAATCCCAAGATGCATGACGATTGCTGGATACAAGTTTCAGAGGAAGCTAATTAAAAATCCATACTTTCAGTTCTTGATTTCATTGAATCATAAGTTGGGAGAGACCTACAAGATCATCAGGTCCAACCCACTGCCACTGCAGGATGTCCTCAGTTACAAAATCCCTACATACAGCCTCTGCTTCCAAGGATGGAGACTCCAATCACATTTCAAGTCAGACTGTTCTACTGCTGAATGGTTTAGAGTGCCAACAAGTTCTTCCTAATGTTTAATCAAAATCTCCCTTGTGATTTCAGCCTATTTGTTCTGCTCATCCTTGGTCTAGAGCAGGGGTGTCCAAACTTTTCAGCAGGAGGGCCACATCATCTCTCTGACACCGTGTCAGGAGCTGGGGGGGAAAAAAGAATTAATTTACATTTCAAATTTGAATAAATTTACATAAATGAATATATTAGAGATGGACATATGAATGAATGCAGGTCTTGCAATAGCTCAAGGCATATGAAAGGCATTGCACAAAGCAAGGCCGGCCTTTCCTTTGCTGCCACTGCTGCATCACAGATGTGAAACAGCAAGCAGTGGAAGGAGCACTCGTCCCACAGCTCACGCGAGAGGTTGAACAGTTGGCCATCATGCTGAGAGCAGTTGCATCAGGCCAGTGTGGGCTCCAGCAAGTCTCCAGAGGGCCAGAGGCTCATTGGAGACTGGAGCCTCCTTAAGGGCTGGATTGGGAGTCCTTGAGGGCTGTAAGTGGCCCCAGGGCCGGTGTTTGGGCACTCCTGGTCTAGAGCAACTGAAAACAAGTCCACTCCATCTTCCACATGATAGCCCTTCAGATATTTTTAGATAGTTATGTCCCCTCTGAACTGCCTCTTCTCCAGACTAAATGAGTCCAACTCGTTTAAACCAATCTTCACAGGACATACTGTCCAATCCTGAACATGTGCGCCAGCTTACCACTGGCGCGCACTGTCACAAACATGCCGTAAGGCACATTTGCGGGCCCTAGTGCCGGGCGAGTCTTTACCTCTTGGAAAAGTTTGGTGTTGTCCACAAACATAGCCACCTAGCTGCTCAACCCTGTCTCTAGGTCATTTATGAACAGGTTGAAAAGCACCGGTTCCAGGACAGATCATAAGAACATAAGAACAGCCCCACTGGATTAGACCATAGGCCCATCTAGTCCAGCTTCCTGTATCTCACAGTGGCCCACCAGATGCCTCAGGGAGCACACAAGAGAACAAGAGACCTGCATCCTGATGCTCTCCCTTGCATCTGGAGCACAGCACTTTTCACCTCTCTCCATTGTGAAAATTGCTCATTGACACCCACTCTCTCCTTCCTGGTCCTCAACAAGTTTCTAATCCATGAGAGGACCTGCCCTTTAATTCCCTGGCTGTAGAGTTTCCTCAGCAGCCTTTGGTGAGGGACTGTATCAAATGAAAGTCCAGATATATAATATCCACAAGTTCTCCTACATCCACATACCTGTTGACTGTTTCAAACAATTCTGAAAGGTTCGTGAGGCAAGACAGAAGCCATGCTGATTCTCCCTTAGCAAAGCATGTTTGTCAATGTGTTTTAAGATTTTATCTTTCCACCATCTTATCAGGAACAAACGTTAGGCTATCTGGCCTATAGTCATCTCCTCTGGACCCACTCCAGATTGTCAATATCCCCCTTAAACTGTGGTGCCCAGAACTGGATATAGTATTCCAGGTGTGGTCTGACTACAGTAGAATTACTACAGTACCATTACTTCTCTCAATCTTGATAACTATACTTCTGTTGATGCAGTCTACAATTGCATTAGCCTTGTTGCCGCATCTCACTGCCAGCTTATGTTTAGCTTATCAGCCACTAAAACTAGATCTTTTTCACACGTACCACTATTCAGGCAAGTATCCCCAATCTTATGTATATACTTCTAATTTTCCTACCCAAATCAGAACTTTTCATTTATCCCTTTTGAAGTACATTTTGTTTGCATTTGCCCAGTTTTCCATCCTGCCAAGATTATCCTGGATCTCCTATCCCACCACAACTGTTTCACCCCATTTCAGATTTCTACCCAGCTGCACTATAAAAAAAAGAAAAACCCCTGGACCAAATTCAGTTGTTTAAATGCACATTTAGTTTGCCCCTAAGGTGTTGAATGATGTACCCTGGGCATATTTTACATCAGCTGAAATACGAATGGGAAAAGAATGCACAAGAGCTTTACATCTTACAGCAAAGGCAATTTTAACATCCTTGACAGTTCACAGTAGATTCATATGAACCCAGCTTTGTAACTTGCCTTGCCCATATTTGTGCCTTACAGGTTGAATGCGGGATCCTCTCTCAGTGTTGCCTCTTTTTCCTCGTGCGTCAAGAGTACTATCTGCCTTTTGACAAACATTTTTAAATGGTGTGTGTGCTATTCAGATCAACAATACTTTAAAATAGTTGGAAAAAAGGTATATGGTTTAATGAGGAAGTATATTGTTAACAACATAACCATTAACCAACAGATGCTCACCATACCCAGCTTTTCTTTTACAAGCTAGAAACTTAGGTCCCAATCCTATGGGCCTACTACGCTGCTAAGAATCTGAGTTCTGGCAGTGCAGTGTGCTTTATGGAAGCCACAAAAGGCAATCTGTCATTCTGCATAGCTGGGCTGCTACTGCAAGCTTCTGCAGCCACGTACCCGCACCCTCCGAAGAAACCCCAATGCCAGTAAGTCAGCATAGGGGGCAGAAGAGAGGTGGGTTTAGAGGACTGGGGCAGGAAGTGGGTGTGTGTCAAGGCCAAAAATGGGGTGGTCTCGGCAGCGGCAGCACCACCAATATCCTCTCCCCCTTCCCAACCTTGATCCATCAGCCACCGAAAGTGCTGATACAGGTCCAATTGGACTCATCACAGCATTGGAGGCTTACCTGGAGGAGACCTCCAGGACTGCCCCCATGCAGGATGCAGCATGCGCTCCAGTGGTGCAGCTGCATTGGTGGAGGGAGGGTTAGATAGGATTGGGCTATTAGAGAACCTGTTGTTTTCTTCAAGTCTCACTCCAACCAGTACAATGCAAAAAAGATGCGTTCAGACCAACTTTGCAGTAATTAAAGTGTTACCTTTGTTCTTTATTTTGAAGCTTCTAACATTTTGCACAAGCTTCTGAGAAGTCTTCTTTCCACCTGTAAGGAACAATGCAGGTAAAGGTTTGAATCATGATTCTGACGTTTTTTAGTCTAACCACATATGAAATGGCCTCATTTAGTGTGTTGTTTGCCTTTTAAAAATCATCTCCACTCCAAGCTCATTTCTCACATCTAACACACACACCAACCATTCACACAGCTCCTGCCCACGCAAGCTCAGAGTACTCGCCCATGTGTCCTGAACACCAGCAGAAACTAATTCATCCAGCAGCCTCCAGTTGGCCAGTGTGGAGGCGTTTTCTGTATGAGAGAGATATATTTCTTGCCAGCCTCAGGTTTGAAGCAGCAAGAAACTCCTACACATTGCCCTCCAGGGCTCCTTTCGAATCAGCTTCGTAGCGTTTCTACTATTACATTCTGCAGCCAAACACCATCCAAGGAACTGTTTCCTGTTTGGTTTGGTTTCCCTGTGCTATCCAAGGAGTCCAGTGTAAATGTCTGCCCAACAGAACAGGGCAAGGGATAGCTTTGGATTGCCAGCTATTGAATGTAATTTTACTGCCATTTTATAAATGGAGTTTATATTGATTGCTGCAGTAGATTTTATTGTTTTCGCATTTGTTCTGGTTTTGATGTGTTGTTTTTGTAATTATTATACTGTCTTTTATATTGTTGCAAGCATCTCTGAGCACTGCGTGTGCAGAACAGTGGGAAAGAAAGAAATAATACGTAATAGTCGTATTCATACAGAAGCCTCTCTTCGCAGAACACCATTAACCATGAGTGTAGACAGTACTGAATCCAGTTACCTCTAGGATTTCCAGGACAGGCAACAAGAGTCAGAATAAAACCAGACAGCAGCTAGTCATATGTCTTGCAGTGGCTGATGACGAATTCTGTCTCCCAAACAGAATATACAGGTTTGGGGAAATGGTGACCATTTCCAGTAGATAAAAGAACGTAGGCCAATCTTCACATGAAGCAAAATAATATGGTGGAGCATTTTTGGGATTCTGCTGCTTCAGACTATAACCAAGAAGGGATCACATATTTGAACACTTCTTTGTGTTAGAACAGTGGTTCTCAAACGTTTTAGCACTGGGACCCATTTTTCAGAATGACAATCTGTTGGAACCCACCTGAAGTGATGTAATTAACCTGGAAGTGATGTCATGGCCAGACATGACATCATCAAAGAGGAAAATTTTAACACTCCCCCATAAGACAAAATCAATTCAAATGAAATAGATAAGTAAATTAAAAGTTGTACAATAAGTTTAAAAATTTTATTTAAAATATAACAGAACCTTCCTACCCTCCCAAGCAGTTGCTGATCTGTTAAAAAAATTCCCCAAACATCCCAAAGGCTGTAATCGTATCCACACTTATGCAGGACTAAGCCACATTGACTATCATTGTTAAAAACTACTATATACATAGTATATTAACAGACCTATAACATTTCCCCAAATGTAGTGAAATGCCATGGTAGCATCAAGTCTAATGTATGAAAAATAAAATACACATTGAAATGAATGGGGACCAACCTGAAATTGACTAGTGACCTGAAACTGACTTGCAACCCACCTAAGTGGGTCCTGACCCATAGTTTGTGAAATTTTCCATCTCCTAAATTCAGCCTTTCACATGCCCTGTTCTGCTCCTGTGTAGTGCCCTGTCTCCTCCAATACTGACATCTCCATCTGTCTTTACATTTGGAGAACTAAAGTCTGACCTCTTTTTTAGCATTTAACTCCCTGATCATGCCTTTTCTTTTCCCCTATCCTTGATTCATATACCCTTTCCTAAATTTTTGTCCCTGGTAAATTGTGAGCCTGCAGCAAGCATCTGTATTCTTTAAAATAAAATAAACAAATCCATGCATAGCACTTGATGTTTTCCTGGAATGCTCTCAATAGGATTAACCTATCTAAGTGAAAGGACTAAACTAGAACCTGTCTCTCTATCTCCTGTCTCTGCTCTTCATGGTTCTCCTACCACATTCCTCTCCTGTTCTGGCTCTTTGCCATCTATTCTGCATTGGGTTTGACTCTGCACCATACTGTGTATGTGCTGGCACTCTGGGGCTCCCCAAAACTCTGCATGCACCAGTGGGTCTCTTTGAGACTCCTTTTAGGAGTGTAAAGAGCTCCAGAGACGTTTAAGAACCACTGGTCTAAAGTGATACAGTTCAAGAAGGGGTTCACTGCATGATTTTGCATAACATGTAGCTCGGCTCTTATTTGGGACTATGTATAGTGCATGTTTCTGTGACAGAAATTAGTACTGGACACAGTATTCGGCCTTCTGGAAATTACAACTTTTTTAAAAAGCAAAACAACTCTCTTCCCTGAGCCGTGAAATGTCTAGCAGTTAAGGCATTACAAGTCTAATAATCTCAAAAAACAGTGAAGGGATTTCTAGTTGTCAAGGAATAGGGCTGTATTGCTTGCATAACTCTTTATCCCTCATCATGAGGGGTAGGAAAAGAAAACATTATGTAAAATATTACAGCTGCAGAATTCCATTTTTCTTAATGCAGAATTAGGGTTACCTTTGTCTCTAGGTCGCTTTTCACACAGAGTATACCCTAAACTTAATTCCAGTGCTGTTCTACGCATGTTTCTTTGGAATCCTACAGTGATCAGTGGGGCTCACTGCCAAGCAAGTATGCATTTTTTTGTTTGCCTATTTATTTAGACAATGTGTATCCTGCTCTTCATTAAAAGTGCTGAAAATTAAAATTACAGCATTAGGTCACAACATTAAAACAGTAGCACAGCAGTCATAAAAGCACAACAGCCAAGTAAATTCATGGCCAACCAGAATTTTAAAATGCCTAGAGATATGATAACACCTTTGCCTGGTGCTGAAAGGATATTAGGGCCAGGATCAGGAAGGAATTTCAAAGACCGAGCACCAAAGAGCTGTTTGACAATTTTTGAGCCTCAGGACAATGAGGTTATAATTTGCTACTATAGACATTTCTACTGATCTAGAACAAATGCACATTACAATTTGCATCCTTCCCAGGAACAGAATGAAAAATGTTATTTAACAGTGCAATCCTTACGCTGGAACAGGCAGGCCAGTTTACGCCCATTTAATTTACGCCCTAAATTAAAATAAATTTGCCAGATTTGGCCACTTCTCCATGATCATTTGCATGGAAGGAGGAATTCAGATGCACAGAACTCACATCAGTGGTTTCCTTGAGGTAGAAGATTCACAGAGATTTTCTAGAATGTATATTCACAGTGGAAAAAGAAAGGTATAATTGAGCACAAAGCGCACATTTTCCTCATTGTGGTTGACAACCCCAGGGAAAATATGACATTGTCTGAAAATACTCCTAAAAGCACTCAGTTGCCTCTCAATCTGCCACTCCAAGCATTAGACACATTCCCTCTCTATGCCTTTGTCAATATGATATCTCGTACATACAAAGCCACAAACCCCAGCCTTAACAAACAAAGCTTTAATTGCCTGCAGAAGTTCCCACTAGGGAGAGTTGAAGGAAGCAGCTCAATCACACAGGATGACAGATGTGAGTCACAAAACTTGATGCTCTGTTGAAAGTATGCAGGTGATGTGATGATGAGGTGGGAAAGGTGGTGAATATAGAACAGAGCAGCCATTGCTAAAGCTACAATCCTAACCACACTTTCCTGAGAGTAAGCCCCTTTGAACAAAATAGGACTTACTTCTGAGTAGACCTGGTTAGGATTGTGACCTTTGTGCCTTAGTACAGTCCATTTAACCTCCTATGTGGAGGTTAGGTTTGTAAGGTCTGATAGGAACATGTTTCTGTTGAAAGTGAGTTAAATTTAGGACTGCTAGGTCAGAAACCAGAGAATTCTCCTAGCCAAAACAGGGATTGCATCCTGCTCCACCTTTGGTCCCATCAGTGATCACCTGCTACCCACCCACACTTTTCATGGAACAAAGTATGAGCCCTGCTGCTCCAGCAGGCAGGTGGAAGCAGGTAGCTAGACCAGGAGGCAACAGAACATGTCAAACCACAATCCTGCCCTCCTTTGTAATTATGGATTGTTTAAAAAACAAAACAGGAGGACTCTCCTGGATTGGCATTTCTGCAAAATTTGGCAAAATATCCTTAACCACTCAGAAAAGCTCATCTGGACAACACTGGGTGAACGTAATAGTGGCAGAGGGCAGTTTTTTCACTTCCATGACCCAGATTCAAAAATGGGCTGCATTTCTTTGGACTCATCATGATATTTCCTCTGTCAACAATCCCATTTCATTGCTCCAGCTCCAAGAAAAACCAGGAAGCTAAATGAAATCTACAGATGCTGGAATAGTGTCTACAGCTGGAGTCATTTCTGTATTCCACAACAGGGTGTCAACAGAACTGCCACACATCCTTGCAAAAGAATCCCCCAGACTCAGAGTCATCAGAAAATCATTCAGATTCATCCATCTCCAAGGTAAACCTTCCTAATAAGTCCCCTAACCCCTGCAAAATTGGAAAGATGCTAGATATCTAAATCTGATTCAATCTGTCCATGACAAGAGAATAATATCTTTCTTTCACCACCAGATCATTTTCATTCTGTCATGGAAGCTAAACTCCTGAGTAGTTCCAGAGACCATCTCAAGATCAGCTCAGGAGATTGTTGAACCACAGGGTAGGCTAAACACCAGCAGAATTCCTAGCTTGTCCTGGTCCTCCACATTCAAATGCAGACATGTAAATCTGGTTATGCGTTTGCGTCGGCCGGGCCTGGAAGAGATTCCTCAAGCGCTTGTGCAAATTCCTCCACTTTTCTCTGATCCCGGGTCTTGCTGGTATCAATGCGAGGTCTTCCTTCCTTTTTCGTGTGATACAGTTGCTTTGTTTGCAGTTTCACTCTGCTGCACACCAGGGAGTGGTCAGTGTCGCAGGCAGCACCATGATAACTGCGTGTGATCTTGATGCTGGGAAGGCTGGAGCGTCTGGTGAGGATCAGGTCGAGCTGGTGCCAGTGCTTTGATCTTGGGTGTCTCCAAGAGACTCTATGTTGGGGCTTTGTGTTGAAGAACGTGTTGCTGACACAGAGACCGTGATGACAGCAAAACTCTAGCAGGCGTTGGCCATTTTCGTTCATCCTCCCAGTGCCAAACTGACCTAAGCAAGTGGGCCATGAACTGTTATCAGCACCAACTCTAGCATTGAAATCGCCGAGGATGAACAATGGCTCTTTTACAGGGATTTTCTTGACAGTGGTGGCCAGGTCATCATAGAATTTGTCCTTGGCTTCTGCTGGAGACGACAGAGTCGGTGCATAAGCACTGATGAGAGTGATAGGTCCTGCTGATGACTGGAGCTGCAGGGACAAAATTCTTTCACTTCCCACAGTAGGTGGGATGATGGATTTCAGCAGGGTATTTCTGACCGCAAAGCCAACGCCATGTTCCCTGGTTTCGTTTGGTGGTTTTCCCTGCCAGAAAAATGAGAAATTTCTCTCCTTGACAGATCCGGAATCTGGCAGCCTAGTCTCTTGAAGGGCGACGATGTCCATCTGCAGTCTGCTCAGCTCCATGTCGATGACAGCTGTTTTGCGTGCGTCGTCTATTTCTTGCAGGTCATCAGAGAAGCCAGGTGTCATTGTCCTAACGTTCCAGGTGCCCAGCTTTAGGGCAGTAGTTTTCTGTTTTCTGTTGCATGGTGCAGAGTTGTCGATCCGCTTGTCGGTTTTCACCCTAAACCCCACGCACCCCATGAGGTTAACGGACCGTGGCGAGGCAACACCTTACTGGCTGGGGACTGCCCAGCTTAAGGCGGGCGGTAGCTGCCCAATGAGATGCAATGATCTCTCCCACCGTCGGAAGCAGCCCCTGGCGTCATGCTCTACGCCAATCGAGCAAAGACTTATAACCGGTAAACTGCTGCTTCCCGTGTTGTGCCGACGCCGTATGGCGAAGTTGGAGTGTCCTCTCCAGTGCGCGAAGCCTGGGTAAAGAAGGTATGGAGGATAGGCTGTTACCCATGCAGCAAATCCCCCCTCTCCACGTCGCTGGAATGGTCCAATGGAAAGGCAGAAGCCAATACGGTTGGTTCCAGCGGCGTCGCAGGAGTTGCCAGAACGTGACTGTGTTCAGCCATGAACTGCCTAAGGGACTCCGGCTCGCAAACGCATCCAACAGATGGGAACATTTCAAGAATACCATTTACAACACCGCCTTGTCCATATTCGGCAAAAAGACCAACAAGGCGGCAGACTGGTTTGAAGCCCACTCTGAGGAGTTGACACCAGTCATTGAGGAAAAGAGGAGAGCTCAAGCAGCATACAAAGCCTGTCCCAGTGAGCGCAACCTGCAGGTCCTCCGAACTGCTCGCAGCAAAGTCCAACAGACTGCCAGGAGATGTGCTAACGACTACTGGCTCCAGCTCTGTTCCGAGATACAGATAGCAGCTGACACGGGCAACATCAAGGGGATGTATGATGGTATCAAGCAGGCCCTAGGTCCAACACAGAAGAAAATTGCCCCTCTGAAGTCTGCCACAGGCGAGGTCATCCAGGATCGGGCGCAGCAGATGGAACGCTGGGTGCAGCACTACTCTGAGCTATATTCCAGAGAAAATGTAGTCACCGAAGAAGCACTGAACAACATTGAGTGCCTGCCTGTGCTGGAGGAGCTTGACAGTGAACCAACCCTAGAAGAACTTCACGTGGCCCTGGACTCCCTTGCCTTTGGCAAGGCACCTGGAAAAGACAGCATCCCTGCTGAAGTCCTAAAATGCTGCAAAGAGATCATCGTCACTGAGCTGCATGAAATCCTCTGTCTCTGCTGGAGAGAAGGTGGAGTACCTCAAGACATGAGGGATGCAAACATCATCACGCTGTACAAGAACAAAGGTGACAGGGGTGACTGCAACAACTACCGCGGCATCTCTCTCCTTAGCGTTGTAGGAAAGCTGTTTGCCCGAGTTGTACTAAAGAGGCTCCAGGTACTTGCAGAGAGCGTCTATCCAGAATCGCAGTGTGGATTCCGAGCCAACAGGTCCACCACTGATATGGTATTCTCCCTTAGACAACTGCAGGAGAAATGCAGGGAACAACGACAGCCACTCTTTATAGCCTTCATAGATCTCACAAAGGCTTTCGACCTGGTCAGCAGAGACGGCCTCTTCAAGATTCTCCCCAAGATTGGATGTCCACCCAGGCTCCTCAGCATCATCAGATCTTTCCACAAGGACATGAAGGGCACTGTTGTCTTCGATGGCTCCACATCAGACCCTTTTGACATCCGAAGCGGAGTGAAGCAGGGCTGTGTTCTTGCACCAACCTTGTTTGGGATTTTCTTCGCTGTCCTGCTGAAGCAGGCCTTTGGAACTGCAACAGAAGGCATCTATCTCCGGACCAGATCAGACGGAAAGCTCTTCAACCTCTCCAGACTGAGAGCAAAATCCAAAGTCCAGCTGAAATGTCTGCGTGACTTCCTCTTTGCCGACGATGCAGCTGTCACTACCCACTCTGCCAAAGATCTCCATCAGCTCATGGATCGTTTTAGCAAGGCCTGCCAAGATTTTGGACTGACAATCAGCCTGAAGAAAACACAGGTCATGGTTCAGGATGTGGACTCACCTCCCTGCATTACAATCTCTGAGCATGAACTGGAGGTTGTCCATGACTTTGTGTACCTTGGCTCAACGATCTCCGACACTCATTCTCTCGATACCGAGCTAAACAAGCGCATCGGTAAAGCAGCTACCACGTTTTCCAGACTCACAAAGAGAGTCTGGTCCAACAAGAAGCTGACGGAACATACCAAGATCCAGGTCTACAGAGCTTGCGTCCTGAGTACACTTCTGTACTGCAGCGAGTCATGGACTCTCCGCTCACAACAGGAGAGGAAACTGAGCGCTTTCCACATGCGCTGCCTCCGACGCATCCTCGGCATCACCTGGCAGGACAAAGTTCCAAACAACACAGTCCTGGAACGTGCTGGAATCCCCAGCATGTATTCACTGCTGAAACAGAGACGCCTGCGTTGGCTTGGTCATGTCGTGAGAATGGATGATGGCCGGATCCCAAAGGATCTCCTCTATGGAGAACTCGTGCAAGGAAAG
Source organism: Tiliqua scincoides (assembly GCF_035046505.1). Taxonomy (NCBI): domain Eukaryota; kingdom Metazoa; phylum Chordata; class Lepidosauria; order Squamata; family Scincidae; genus Tiliqua; species Tiliqua scincoides. The sequence goes on from NC_089822.1 coordinate 199,864,411, forward strand.
CGCCCTACAGGTAGACCACAGCTGCGATACAAGGACATCTGCAAGAGGGATCTGAAGGCCTTAGGGATGGACCTCAACAAGTGGGAAACCCTGGCCTCTGAGCGGCCCGCTTGGAGGCAGGCTGTGCAGCATGGCCTTTCCCAGTTTGAAGAGACACTTGGCCAACAGTCTGAGGCAAAGAGGCAAAGAAGGAAGGCCCATAGCCAGGGAGACAGACCAGGGACAGACTGCACTTGCTCCCGGTGTGGAAGGGATTGTCACTCCCGGATTGGCCTTTTCAGCCACACTAGACGCTGTGCCAGAACCACCTTTCAGAGCGCGATACCATAGTCTTTCGAGACTGAAGGTTGCCAATACTGTAAATCTGGTTAACTGCTCAGTGGAGTATGCAGAAAGAGATGAAGCCATAGTACATAAAACAATCATGAAAGATAATGTAGAAATAAAACAAAATAAATAAAACAAATACCGTATATCTCTAGTTCTCTCACACCCCAAAAAAACCAAGCTGAGCTAACACACACACACACACACAAAGGAAACTTGAGGCTCACACACATACAGGTGACCTCCAATTGAAACTGCTTTGTGTTATAACATTATAGACCTGCATAGAAAACCAACATATTACAGTACATAAGATTGTGTTTATCATGTTGTAAATGAGACAAACATTTGTGTTAGTTGAAGTTTTTATTTTATCCATAACCACATTTCCTAGATTGAGAACAGGCAATCTCTACAGTTCAATTTTTTGTCCGAGTCCCCTGGGCCCTGTCCCTGCTGATCCATCTACCACTGCAGAGCAGATACAGAATCTGCCATATTTCTACCTCTAAACAAACTAGGAAAGTGGCAATTGAGGAGGCACATGGTGTCTGCTCACTGAACCAAAAAGCAATTTTAGGGCACAATCAGAGGACTGCTGGTGGCAGATGATCTAGCTTGAAATGACTCATCCCTATCAGCTCAGTGATACTATTTAGCAGCATTGCACTTCCAGCAATGGAATGAAAGTACCCACTACCCAGTGAGTGTAAAAGAGGAAATTAATACCACGACCACAATATAATTTAACCAGGAACAAATTAACCAAGAATGTAAATTGGCCAATTCATCACCGGGTTGATTCAATCAGAGTGAGTGGAATCACATGGAGAACATACTGGATCATGTAAATGATCATGCATTGGCTACCAATGTATTTTGAGGCATGATTCAAAGTGCTTTTGATTACTTTTGAAGTCCCAAATTGCTTAGTATCAAAATGATATGTACCTTCCAGCCCATTAAGATCTAGGAGTGCAACCATGTATCAGGGTGATCCTTAAAACCGTCTTCTGCTCAAGGAAGATTCCACATGCTTTCTGAAACATACTCACTCGTGTCTGCCACAATATCTGCAAGCCTGCCTGTTCATGTGGAAGTGATGCATGCAGGATTCTCCCTCACTGGAGATATTCAAGCAGACTCCACAGGCACCTGCTGGAAATGCTCTAGAACAGCAGTTCCCAACCTTCGGTCAGGCACTATACCTTTTTTACTTACCTGTGTTTGGTGGCAGCAGCAAAACATGGAAATACCATACTAACGGCACCTATGGGTCCCTGGTCAGGTTGCTACCCTTCTTAAGGGGGTAGTGTCCCAAAAGCAAATGCAGAAACCTACCATGGGGAGACGTGACCCCTAGGTTGGGAAATGCTGTTCTAGAGGATCTCCTGCTACAGTCAAGATGTTGGACTAGATGACCTTGTGGTCCATGATTCCAACTCTATGATTCTATGGTGCATGCATGCAAGCTGTATGTGTGGGTGTGTGTGGTGCCATTTTAGAGATACTTTTTTTTGCTACTGCAGGCAACTTTTTCATGTCCAAAAGTGGGTAGGACTGACATGAGCCCTGCTCGACAGCTTTTTTATTTTTTTAAATGTTGGCACATTTTGGACAATTGTCTCATTGTTCTTTTCCCCATCATAGGGGTGGTCTTACATGCATCCTGTATTATTGTCTTATGGTATGATGACAGACCATATAAGCAGTTGTAATTTGAGGGGCTGAATGTGCTATTTCATATTGATATGCGTCTTTATGGGTTCAGAATGGGCTCTGCAGACCTCATGGATTAATTCCTTCTTGGAGTGCAGGGATATCCTAGGGTGCGGTGCAAAAGAATATATCCTTGCTTTTTCCAGCAAAATTCCAACTTTTCTAGAATTGAGGGTCAGAAACGTTTTTCCCAAACTTTATGGTGGTTTGATATGAATTTGGGATGCCGATTCCAAAAATGGCATCCGTTTTGCCCTATCACGTCTAGTTTTCGAGATACAGTATAGCCTCATTAGTGAATGATTCAAGCAGCTTCCTCATGAGGAAGCCATGGTGTAGGCTTCCTCATGAGGAAGCTGCTTGAACCATTCACTAAAGAATTGGCACCCCAAATATACCCAGGAATTGGTGTAACATTTAAGGAAGCAAAATGTGTGTTGGCCTGTGTAATCGGAAAAATGGAATTATAGTGGAACTATGAGGTGGACATACTTACACTTGATGATTTGTACATTTTCCTCTACACACATGGTTAGGAGTTCCAAGATCCTGATTCTGCAATAAAAGCAATACACATTTCTCCACATTTGCACACGGAACCAATATAAACACCCACTGCACACATCACAGTATTGTGAAGGCAAAACCTGAATCCGATAACACCCTATATTATTTGAGTAAAGGACAAAGAGAAGACTCCATTATAGCCTTCTTTTATGATGGAGATTATGTAAACAAAAGGCAGCAGAAGATGAAAGTCAATGATTGCTTTGACAGAGGGAAAGGGAGAGAGACCCTCCTCCCCATGCTTGGCTAGGTACTGAGATTAGTTTGCTGCAATGATTCCCTCTTACAGCAAGCAGTGTGCATGCAGAGCACGGAGGTCATTTGAAGAGCAAGGGGGCTGTCACACATTTTCATTCAAACACCAAGGGACCAAGAGGCACATGCTTCCATATTAACATTTTGCAGCTACTATGAACGAATGAAATGAGCCTCAAGACTTTTATAGAGGGGCAAACAGAAAATGATTGTCCCCTTGCTAAATACATACCAGTCTGCAGAGCACTGTTTTCCTAAAATCTTGACTCCCCCCCCCCACATCACTTTGCCCTTTTTGATGCAGCTGAAGAGCAACTTCAGATTTACAAATTGCCAGGAGTGGGGAGAGAGGAAAACATTAATGGCTCACCCTGCTTCCCATTTTCATCTAACATCTGAGGTGGAACTCATTTGTTTTGCTATGTAAACTGCTTTGTGAACATTTGTCAAAAAGCAGTCTATTCATAAGAACATTGACATAAGTACTGAACACACACACACACACCCCCATAATGGGCAGTGGGCATCATGGATGCATGAGGTCTAGATGTGGAGGCAGTTCACAAGACTTCCCACCATGGAAAGAGTTTGGCAAAGTCTGCTTAAGACAGACAGTGAACACATAAAGAGAAGGTTCTTACCTCCCTATAACATAAGGAGCCCGTCAGGGCCTAACCTCTTGTGCTGATTTTCTGAATCTGGCAATCATTCAGAATATATCTTCCTCCAGACTCCAAAGCAAGCAACTCTAAATGCTACCCATTTTGTTAACTCTTCTTAAAATTGAATATTGTTAAGAGTAACATTTTTTTTTAAGTGTCCTTCAAATCTGAATTTTGGAAGCAAAATTTAATTATGTTTAACATTAAAAAGGTCAAAGTTAAATTCCAGATGCTACCCATTTTTTTTTAAAGGACCCATGAATTCAATAGTATACATAACTGAGAAATTTGAACAAATTAAATTAAAATATAAATTTTAAAAAATTTGCAAGCAAATTCAAATAAGAACTTTCCTCATGTTGGTTTTGAGTTTACTTAATGCACTGATTAAAAGCACAAGTTAATGACAACCATTAATGAAGTGACAGTGTTCTTTTCATGAAGGTGCCTTTTATCACTCTGTCCCAGTTCCATACCTCCCATAGACTTCTCTGGGACAAAAGCCCCAGGCACCAGCTGATAGGACCCTATGGAAGCCTCTCTGGGGCTCCCAAGGGGCGGAAACTGTGCTTCCTGTTTCCTGGAGGCACAGTTTAAAGCATTGGGAACCTCACAGAGGTTTTCCCTGTTGTAGCTAGAGGTTGTGCAAGGCTCTGTGAGCCTCTGGTGAGTAGGGGGTAGTGGATTTCTGCACGGGGGGGGGGGGCAATGATAGCCCGCAGAGGGGCTCCATCGTGGAGCTTTGCCCCAGGCGCAGGGCTGTGGGGGTCCGCGGCTGCTTTGTTCCCCAACTTTTGGCACCCCTATTCCCAGCAGAGCTGACAGCATGTTGATGAGACACTGAAATGTTCTTGAAATGGAGTCCAGTTATGCAAAGAAAGAGAAGGGGGGAAGATTTTTACCTCCAGCTCCTTTAAAATGCTATGTGACTCTCAGTGCTTCTCTAAGTATTCTGGGCTGCCTTAATAATGATTGCCTACCCCTAGTGCACACACAAAGCCTCTCTACCACTGCATTTAGTGCAACAAATATGCTTTCAAAACAGGTATTTATGTGCCCTTTGCAAAGAGAAGCACACTTGGAAAAAACATCCTTCATTTATTGCTACTTAACCCAGCAAGGCAAGCAAAATGTTGGAAAGAGAGGGAGCACCTGCAGTTCATGCAGGCTAGAGAAGGACTGGTTTGAAAAACCATCCCACAAATGTCACACATCTCAAGCACTAGGTGGAACAGGGCCAGATTTCAGAAATGAAATACCCTTGGATCATAAAGGCTAGAGAATAACAAGGCACTTCTGAAAGGAAGTGGATTTGGAAGAAACAGTTGTTCAGTCATAGCAGAAATTCTCACCTTATGGTGCAGCCACCTTGTATTTTAGCTTACAGTGCCTAAACTAGTCACTGTTTAGTGTAGTATTTTTATGTTGCCAACATTTGTTTAAATACAGCACGTGTAATGAAAAGGATATCAGCTTCATTACATCTGCAAGTACTGTATTTAGTTTTTCTATCTGTTGCACAAAACATTAGGTAAATGGGGAAAAAAAGATTGATTGCTCTTCTACATGCACTCACTTGAGATCCCATTAGCATGATTTACAGCACAATCCTATGCATGTCTACTCAGAAATAAGCCCCATTGTGTTTAATTGGACTTACTCCCAGGAAAGTGTGCATAGGATTGCAGCCTTAGCGCCATATCCTATCCAAATTTCCAGCACGGATGTAGCTGTGCCAATGGGGCATGCACTGCATCCTGCTGTGGGTGGACAATTATGGAGCCCTCCTCAAGGTAAGGAAATGTTTGTTTGCTTACCTTGGGTCTTCATTGAGGTTGCATCAAGGCTGGAAAGTTTGATAGGATTGGGCCCTTAGTCCTGCATAAACTTGCCTAGGATTGGGTGCTGTGTTATTTACAATACCAAAGTATGTCTACTCCAAAGTAAACCCAATCAAGTTCAATGCAACTTACCATACTCCCAGGTAAGCGTACATAGGATTACAGCCCATGTGAGCTAATGAACAAAGCAGAAAATAAAATGCAGTTTGTTTGTTTTTTAATTATTATCTCCTCTGCAGCTTACAGTTATCCATTTATAACTTATTTCTCTAATGCCCTCATGAGAGTGGTGGAGTGAGGAATACTGGGAGCACCTTCCACATGAGCAAACTGTGTTTGGGTTCAATCCTGTCCAAGCTCACCTAACAAGCCCTGTTGGCTTAGCACTCCAAGCATGAGTTTTGTGGGTGGTAATGCCCTGGAGCAGCAATGCCTTGTGAGCTTGCTGCCTTCCTTGCAAATCACATAGCTTCCTCCACTTGGCAATGAGGTGTGCTCTCTAACCTCGGGTCCCTGGATTTCATCTCAGCTGCAGCTCTGAGGAGATCATCTCAGCAGCAGTGATTGTGCTTATTCTCTGCTCCCTTTTCGCCTATTTGTTGTTTTGTTTAAGAGGCTGAGTTCCGCATTTTAAACAGGCGTCTGTGGAAACCCAATTACCTCCAGAAGGCGACCTGATAAAAGCAACGTAAGTGGCTCTGTGAAAATCTCCTTGTGCAGCAGCCTAGAGGAGACCAGCACAACAAAAGTCCCTGAAAATTGAGTTAACCAGTCCTAATCCCTTAGAAAGATGAGGAGCTTTGATAATTATTTTCTGCAGAGGCTGGCAAGGGAGGGGAGGCGTCAACAAATATGTGCCCTGCACTAATAGGTTCAGGTTGACCTGCCCTTCTCTAGCCCTCAGGCTTTTATTATTTTCTCTCATGCACTACCTCCTGCTCTCACACACACCCACAGACCCCCAGGGAAAACTGGCCAAAGAGGTTGACCAAGCACCCAAAAGACGATACACAAATTAGAATAATATGGGATTGAAGGAGGGCAAAAAAACTGCTGATGAGGTTGAGTTTCTCATAATTTTGAAGCTGCACCAGATGGTTCCTGGCACTATTCTTTGGTCAACACAGTGGGCAAGTAGCAACGGGCTAACATTTGATTTAACCAGCATAGAAAAATGGTTTCTTCAAAATGAAAATGCTGAATGGCACTCCAAGATGGTGTTTAATCCTGCCACTCAATATATTTTGCTAGTCTAGAGAGTCTCTTTATAGCCATAGTAATCTTAATTTATCTGAGCAAGACTCTCCATCTCCCAGTTGCTGAACTGTTCACTGCTCAAGAGGGCAGTATTAGTTGAGGGGGCACTGTATTTATTCACAAATTATCATACAGTGGGCTATATTTGTAGCCAATAATATGGCAAATATTTGTAAGTATGCTTTTTGGGAGGGATAGTAGATTAGGGAGTCCCTTTGCAAAGATACTTGCACCCAGATGGTTCCAGGTTCAGTTCTTTGCACCTGCAGGTGGGGCACAAAAAAATTCCTATGTGAAATCTTGGAGAACTGCTGCCTCCTGCCTGTCAGTGTTGGCAGTACTGAGCTATATGGATCCATGGTCTGGCTCAGTAAAAGCAACTTCCTGTTTGATACATCATGTCACCACATTTGGAATACTGGTATGCATGGTTCTCTCCTGGCCCTTGTCCTATTTTGTCCTCCTAACCTGTGAGATAATTTAGGCTGAGAGAGATTGACTGGTTCGTGGACATACAGTGGCCAAGCTGGGTTTGAACCTGGCTTCATGATGGAGTAGACATTTGAACATTGGACTCCCTAATCCTAGTCCAATACTGTATCACTATGCCATGCTGATGCTCTGAATCAGAACTGCAAATTAAATTCATGTGCATAATTTATCTTTTTTGGCACCATTTATTTTGACTTTGTCATGGGAAGAGAAAAAGAACTGTGAAAGACATCGAAGCTCTATTCCCAACCACTTAGAATCTTATTGAGCCACCCTTCTAGCCTTTGAGATGCCATCAGATATTACCCACACAGAAATACCTGGCTATCGACCTTCCACACTGGGATCAAGATGAGATTAAAATTTCCACTCCTGATGCAAAGGATGTAAAACAAAGAAATTACACTAGAGCTTCCTGTAAAGAAAGAAGTGATAAGGAAGTGTGACAAACTTCGGTATGGTATGGGGGCATCCATGTGACAAAAAAAGAAAGTGGAGGAGGAGATGCTAAAGGGCTAAGAGACCTGACCTTATGTTTCCTAGGAAGAGCAAAGAACACATGACTCACTTTGTAGATGTAAGAAATCAGAAAAAAAGATAAGGCTGGCATGGTGGTTAATTAAACTCAGCTCATGGCAGCCACATGTTTGGATTCTGACATGCAGAGTGCCAGGGCCACAGGAGCAAACTGAAGTAATATACAGCCATAAAGAATAACATTCAACAGATAGTGCATTTGAATCTCACCCTGAAGACAACTGAGCCAGAAGTGTTTGTCGGGCTTCGTGTGGGGGCAGGGAGGTTGTAGTACCTGGAGCTTTGTTCCCTGCCTCCCAGACCTTCCCAGCAAGAGAGAGGAGGCCTAACAAAGGGTGGAGAGGAGTGCCTCAGGATCCTCAGCTGGTTGACCAAAGGGAGGGGGTTACAGTGCATTTCTCAGTTTTGAAAAAGCTGATACATAGATCTGGATAATAGAGTATCCATAAAGTATATCAAATTTTAAAAGATGTGGTACTTGTGACAATTAAAATAATGCACTCCTTCCTTTAGTACACCTCATTTTAAACCCAAGCAAATAGCTGTACCGTCATTGCCACAATATGTGACAAAATGTCTAGATTTTTTTTGCTTCAATTAAGGGTACTATCCTAAGGTGTGCCAGAGGCGTGGTGGGGGAAGTGAGCCGGGTGGGAGGTGTGGGACTGGTGGAGTTCAACTTTGCCAGATCCAGAGCCCATGTCTGGCCCATGTCTGGCCTTGCGACTGACAAGAAGGCTCTTGATCCTGCGGCAAACCAAGGGCTGCTGCAGAATCAAGTAGCCCCATTGCAGGGCTGCTTTCCTTACCTAGGGGAAGGGGACAAATGTCCCAAGGAGCTGGCAGTGGCTGCCTGGTGCGCTTAGGATACTGTGGCAGCCATTTTGTTGCCATGGCAGTGCTGGCACTCCGGGTAGCTTAGGATTGGGCTGCCCCATTCTCTTAGTGTAAGGGTCACATAGTGCTGAACTATTGCTGTGAAAAGAAGCAATGCCCTATCATTTAAAAAAAAAAGAAAGAAAGAAAGAAACCCTCAGGAATGTGGAAGTAGGCGGAATGATTTATCTAAGAGGTCAGGTTGTTACACTTCTCACTTATTTTGGTTTCTTGGAGGAGTATTTTGTTTCATGGCAACATAACACAAAAAGTTGAGCCATGTTGAAGGTTGCTTTTTATGATGACGGACTGACAGTGTGCTGTTCTGTTGCTATCTCTTGGCCTTTTAAGGCTATAAGATCAGCATGGAAACTTTACTGGGGGTCAGATGCTCTAAAGTGGCACTCACCCAGTGCTGTCAATAAACCCAGATACAATTTTCTCTCACCAGGCTTGGTCTCTGGCATAATTAATTTGTCCTGCGCATGGCTGTCTTCACTCCACACAGACAAACCTTGACTTGTGACTTATTTTATTCTGGAATCCTTAGCAGTGTGAATTCTGATTCATGGACCCAGAAAGTGTGGTGCAGAGACAGAAAAGGCAGTGGACTAAGCTGGATTTTTAAACACCGAGTGTTTCTCCAGCCTCAGAAATTGTCTGGTAGGAAAGCATTCTTGTCACTTCCCAACCTGCCTCCCCAGAAGGAACTATTTAGTTATTTCTAAAGAGCAAAGGGGGTGATGAGCACTTCTTCTGGAATGCAGAATCCTCCTCTGTCTTTAGAAGGCCAAAGGAGTCAAATGCAGTAAGCGGAGCTGAGAGTAGGAAGGAAGAACTTGGTACCCAGAGGATTTTGTTTTTCCACCAGCTGGCAGGGCTCCTGGTCTTGCCCTCAGCCCTACCCCTGGCACAGAGCAAAAAATCCTTTTATCATTGTGCAATAAATTGTATGCTTGTTCCAGGAACATGCAGAGCTGTGCTCTGCTATCCCGGTGTGAAGGGCTGGAAGATGGAGAGGCATCTGATTATCTCTCCTGCAAATGTCAATGTGTTCCCTTCCGATTAAGGGGAGTATTATCTATTTATACTGGTTTCCCACCCTTTCATGGGACCAGGGATTAATAATTAGGACCAGTAGAATTGACTCAGGAAGGCAGAATATAGCTCTCCAGTTCCTATGCTATAGATTTCTTACTGGTCAACCAATGGTGAATGTTTTTCATTTTTAAACAGTGCCTCAGTTCTGCTAACAGGAAAATCCAAAATCTGCAACCAGCATATGCTGTGCAAACCAAGCAACTTTTAAAAAACTCTTTTAAACTCATTTACAGCTCCATTCTGAGCATCTTTACTGAGAAGCAAGTCCCAGAGGTTCAGTGGGATTTAATCACTAGTGAGTGAGTTTAGGGTTGAGTATTTCGGTCCAAATGAATATTTTGCACAGCTTTAACTTTCTGACAATGCTAACACATTAGTATTATGGGTAGTAATAGTGCACAATAATACTGAGGGCAGAGAATGAACATAAGACTTGCCTGAGAGAAGTCTTCTGACATTAGAAATAACTGTCAGATGAGTCTATATCACAAAAAGTTCCTGAAGCTGACCCTATTTCAGTCCTGGTTTTTGGAGGAGCTCTGGGCAAAAGCCCTGCAAGGGTCTCCCAATGGTATGCTTCCTCATGCTTTGGAAAACACATGCACACACCAACTATACCCCCATGCTGCCTGGAATCCAAGCAGTGGACAAAAGACAGTCCAGCTTCACTATTGCCACTGTAATTATGGGTGTCAGCACAGAGGACTAGTGGTCTCTATTACTGCCTGCTCCCCATCAATTCCTGGTAATCCTCCCCACTGAGCCCTGTGTCCCTGGCCGACTGATCAGATGATGGTAGGGAGTAGCAGCAACAAGATTTGTATAGGGGGAAGAAGAGGATGGTTTGCTGCCATCACTGCTCCCCCACTGCCACTCCTTGAGTCCAAGGCTTATCAAGAGGCACTGGGAGCAGGCAGTAGCAGTCAATCATCCTCTTTCTTTCTCTGGTGATATTTAATCATTTCCAGATGCTCCCACCCCAGATATAGCATCAGGGGACAGGACATTCAGGAACTGCAAAATGATATTAGGGAAAGAAGATGGTCTGCTGCAGTTGCTGGTAAGTGACTGCAATCTCCTGGTAAGCATCCACATGGGTCCAGCTTGCCGGGGGGGGGGGGCAGTGGAAGCAGCTGGCTCTCACTGCCTTAGGGGTTGGTTGGGCAAAGCTATGGGCTCTTGTATGAGCATAAGCCCCCAGCAATTAATCCCCAATCTACACCTATGGAGCCACTCTTGAGCTGGCCCACCAAACATGTATCTCAGACCTACATCATTGCATCCATCTACATATGTATTTTATTTTGGCAGTGAAGCCTGTGACACCAGGTGGTTGAGCTGATGTGATTTTATGGAATGTTTGTGAACATTCAGACTACTGAGAGAATAAAGGTGTGAGCAATGACAGGTTCATAGTCCAACCAAAGTAAATAGGGCCAGTTGCACTGTGATTAAAATATCTTGCAGTCCTATGAAAGGAGAAGCTACTTGGGGCAGACTAGGATTAGAAAGCTGGCAGTGAAAAAATCTCACACTGGTGTGCCGCAAATGGTCTCCAGGTGTGCCGCGGGAATTTGGGAGAGAGTCATTTATTAGTAGGGCCGATTGGGGGATGTGAGTCCCCCACCAACAGCATGGTATGCCTTGTCAGTGGTCAAAACACTGATGGTGTCCCTTGACCATTTTAGTGCCCTTTTGGTGTGCCACAGGATGGAAAAGGTTGATAATCACTGGGATAGAGCTAAACTTGACAGAGACAGATGGGAGGAGTTAGGGACAGTGGACTTGAAAGCCATGGGAGAATAGGGCGTCTAGAGTCAGAGAGGATTTCTGTACCTTTCCAAACTGCACTGAGTGGAAAATTCTGGTGCTGTTACTTCAACCACCACTGTAGCATTGTGACTTCGCAATCCTAAGGAGCAGTAAAAGTTCAGAAGCAGCAAAGTGGGGTGCAGAATTTCACATATTGAATTAAATTAGCCTGCCAGTGCTTTGAGTTCAAGTTTCTAATATTACAAAGTTGCATCTTCTGTCCATTTCTGTTAATAATAATAATAATAATAATATTGTATTGGCAACCTTCAGTCTCGAAAGACTATGGTATCGCGCTCTGAAAGGTGGTTCTGGCACAGCGTCTAGTGTGGCTGAAAAGGCCAATCCGGGAGTGACAATCCCTTCCACACCGGGAGCAAGTGCAGTCTGTCCCTGGTCTGTCTCCCTGGCTATGGGCCTTCCTTCTTTGCCTCTTAGCCTCAGACTGTTGGCAAAGTGTCTCTTCAAACTGGGAAAGGCCATGCTGCACAGCCTGCCTCCAAGCGGGCCGCTCAGAGGCCAGGGTTTCCCACTTGTTGAGGTCCATCCCTAAGGCCTTCAGATCCCTCTTGCAGATGTCCTTGTATCGCAGCTGTGGTCTACCTGTAGGGCGCTTTCCTTGCACGAGTTCTCCATAGAGGAGATCCTTTGGGATCCGGCCATCATCCATTCTCACGACATGACCAAGCCAACGCAGGCGTCTCTGTTTCAGCAGTGAATACATGCTAGGGATTCCAGCACGTTCCAGGACTGTGTTGTTAGGAACTTTGTCCTGCCAGGTGATGTCGAGGATGCGTCGGAGGCAGCGCATGTGGAAAGCGTTCAGTTTCCTCTCCTGTTGTGAGCGAAGAGTCCATGACTCGCTGCAGTACAGAAGTGTACTCAGGACGCAAGCTCTGTAGACCTGGATCTTGGTATGTTCCTGGATCTTGGTATAATAATAATAAGACCTGGATCTTGGTATAATAATAATAATAATAATAATAATAATAATAATAATAATAATAATAATAATAATAATAATTTTCCTGCTTCCTGACAAATAGGAAGTCAGAATGCAGAAACCTGCCCTGAGAAAGAAGGCAGTGCAGTGATTAGAGTTTCATAAACTTTTATGGAAGCTTATGGACAGATTTTTTTAAAGGACAGACTTTTAGATGTTCACTTTTTTTCTCTGTTCCCCTCATAGAGTCTGCCAACCTTCTAGCACCAGCATCAGGGTGGAGACCAAGGTAAGAACAAAATTTTCTGTTTTGTTATCTGTGCTTTTTCCTTAATTAGAGCAGCCTAATTTATCAGCATGATGTGCAAAAGGTTGCTAAGTATTTTATCATGAAGTATATTCTGCTTTACATTCAGGGCTGTCGGAAAACCTGGGAGATGGTTGGATTTTCCCAAAGTTGAACTTAATAGATCTTTTGGTAAGCTGCAGCAGTTTAGTATCAGTTCAGCATCCAGATTCCAGTGCGTGCAATATTTGGGTAGTCTGTAGATTATTCAGCCCAAGGAATAATTTGCTAGAAGATAAACAGAATTGCAATGATTTGGGAGTTAGGAGCATGATCTGCTTCCAAGGCGATCATAAGTGAAGTGCCACTTTTAGACCTTCCAGACTGTAATTTATTGAGCAATAAATGCACAGTTGTTACTTGGTTGTTGTGGGAATGTTGATACCTTTTCCCCACATAGTGCATCTGTTGATGGAAAAGTACATTTTTTCAGCAATAAACCACATACATTGGCTAGCGCCCATGCTATCTCTAGTGACCATGATATTGCTAGTTCTCCGCCCACCATCTACAGCTCAGAGACTGAGCTGTGAATGAGGAGTCCCACAGTTGGAATTTCACCTTTGCCATGAATTCTCACTAGGTGGCTCCCTGCTGTCCCATTCTAGCAAGAATACTACTCAAGCAGCCTTTGCAGACTGGATTAAAAAAAAAATACCTGGCAAACATAAGCAAAGTTACTACCTTCCTCCTCAGAATTGCCCCATGGTTTTGTGATGCTTTCTTTATTACTAACATTTAAACTGTGTGCTCCTTCTTTCTAGTGCTAGAGCAGACATCTGCTTGCTTAACCAGAAAAAAAAAAGAACAGTGATTCCCCTTTTCCCCTGCAAAAAAATTGGTGGTCCCCCCTCCCCTGCAGCAAAAGTCTATTCCTCTTCCAGTCCAATGGGAGGGACAGAATTGCTTTACTAGGCCTAGAGTTAAGGTTTATATTAAATGAAAAAAATCAAGGTTAACTGAAAATCTCAAACTGCCCTTCTTGGTCAGTCTTTCAGGTCACTATATGTCCAGACTTACACCAGAAACCCCTTTACTGAGACAGAATAGGAATGTGGGTGATGTTTCTGCCTAGCTTCTTTTCATAGATGAAAGCTCACTGATCTGCAAAAAAAGCAATATCGCATCCTATGACATTCTGCAGAACCTAATTAGAAAATTTGGCTGGGGAAATTATTCCATACCGGCGGGTTCTTTGCACACACCATCTGCCATTCAGCTTGCCCTTGGGAAAAGCAAAAAAGCAATAAAAAATGGCAATGTTCTCTGCAAGTTACTCAGGCTTGGAGAAGCTTGGTTAATGGATAGTAGTGCCATAGCAAGAGAAAAAGTGCAGTGATAAATTGTGCAGGGTACGAGGAGCAGCGATTCATGTGTTAGTGTGCTGGGCAAACTACTAATTTGCACCACTAAATGCCCTTCCCAGAGAGTGTAACGTGGCAGCCGTTGCTGCTACTTCAGTACCATGCAGGTGTATCACTGCTGAGGGAGGTCATAGCTCAATTGGAGAACACATGCTCTGCATGCTGAAGGTCCCAGGTTCAATCTCCAGTATCCCCAAGCAGCATGGATGGGGAAGGCCCCTTTTGCTTCCTCTAGTTTCACATCCTCTGGTTGCCTTCAAGCCTTCTATTTACTGCCAAGTGTTAGAATAATTGGGATGAGGTTATCTCCTCCTTAAAGACTTCAGGGCAACATACATGTACCTCCCCACCATCTTTCTATCCTCAGAACAATTCTGTGAAGTGGGTTAGAAAGATACGAGTACAATGACTGGCCTAAGGTAACCCCATGAACTTGATGGCTTAGCATTGATTTGAACCTGGATCTTTCTGGTTCTAGTCCATCATCCTGACTACTACTTCATACATACAGGCTCTTTGTTCCCTTTCCTGACTTTAAGTGTGTGCTGTTTGTATTTCCTCTTCAGTCTTTACTTGAAATACTGGTCTCAGTAAGACAGCCTTCTCACTGAAGAATTCTGTACAGGTTCTACACACCCACTTCACCAGTACCATATGCTCAAAACCAAAAAGGCTAGTAACTCACCTGCATTATAGGTATGAAGAGTCAGGCATTGGCTCAGCACTAGCAAAGTTCTGAACTGGCTGTACTGGTACTGATAGTAATAGTGAAACCATCATCTGACAGACGTGAGGTGACAAATCACCTAATGAGCTGAGGCATTGCTGAGAATGAAAGCCTTAAGAAACCAGCCCAGGGAACAAAAGAGGCATATGTCAGGAGATGATCGATGGGCTCTTTAATTCCACCTGGCTGTCATACTTATCTGTAATGAATTTCTACTTGGATGTATTATTTTTAATACAATGGGAAATAAAGGCTCCCCTCCCACCTCCATGGTGCTTGGGGAGCTGGAACTTAAAATGCTTTCAGCTCTACCACAGCTGAATTTGAAAGGAGGCCACTGTACATGTTCCCAGCCAGTGACAAGGATCATTAAGCTGCATGATTTCCTCTGGCCTGCTTGGATGGCTAAGTGACATTTGTGTGCCTTTTAAAAATTGGTCCTATTGCCTTTCTCTGATGTGTCTAGTGGCCAGCTAAAAATACAAGGGCCATGATTCTCACTGGGAAGAATGGGACCCACTTGTGGGTTGCCAAAACCTCAGTGCTGGAGCACAAAGGTGCCTGTTAGGGCTGAACCAAGACAGTCTGCTGCTTGAAGCAAAAGATCAGCGATAGCAGTCCCCTCCTACAGGTACAAAAACCAACATAAAATCATGGATTACTGTATCAATAATTCAAAGGAAGATAATACATACTTTTGGTTTGCTTCATAAAAACTAACAAAGTATCAAAGAGCAAGCTACAGAACTCTTTGTCAAGCATATAGTTTCCAAAAGGACAGGGGGAGCAATGTTATGGGCCCCAGCAACCTGCAGTCTGAAAAATATAAAGAATACTTGGAGACTTAGATCAGCCCTGCACAGTATGAGATGGTTTTAATATACTCACAGGGCTGATCAGACAAAGAAAGGAGATCCAAAATGGTTACGCCCTTCTCCTGCCCTTTCTGGAATGATGGGCAGCCTGGTCCAGCACAAAATTCCCTTAAGCCGATGCAGCGAGGCCAGTGTGTGCTGTGCTGCATCCTGCAGGGGAATTTTGCAGGCTGGAGGTCTCCTCGAGGTAAGACATTTGTCCCTTTGCCCTGGAGAAAGCCCCAGCCAGCCCACACAACAGGTCTACTCAGACCCGTGCAAGCTATATTGCTGGTGCAATTTCACGTGCACCTGTGTCAAAGGATCGGACCTGGAAAGACAAATAGGATGTGGCCCACACCACTGCCTCTGATCCCACTTCCCTCCTGGGCCCGACCCGCCCACCCCTGCACTGTCCTGCCTTCCCCCACCCCATTACTCCCTCCCCGCCCTCCCCACATTGTTGCCCTTCCCCCATGCTGCAAGGCATGGAACTAACTCATACTGCTCCTTCCACTGGCCACCACACCAGCGCCAGCAATTGCTATGCCATTGCAAAGTGCTTATCGGCATTTTTGTGACAGCAAGCACTGGTGTAGCATGCACTGTGCCAGCACACATGCTGCTCTGGATTGTGCCAAAAGCCTATAAATTAACTCAGTCTATTCTCCAGTCCAGCCTTGAAAAACCCAGGTTCTTGCCAATGCAGAAATCGGGGGGGGGGGGGTGGCGGCGGCAGCTAAATTGGACCAGTTTGGAGTGGAGATTGGGAGAGGGCTAAACTAGAGCAAACAAGGGGGTGGGCAATACTAGGCATCAAACTGGGGAGAAAGAGAGCATATTGGCGGTAAAAGGTCTGATTTAGAGTGGAAAGGGTTAGAAGAGAGAAAACAACATCAGAGGCTGGGAGAAAAGAAAGGGAGATCAGAAAGAAGGAAATGTTGGAGGTAAGGGAATAAAAGAGGGAAAGCAGGGAGAAGATGGAGGGCAATGTTAGAGGTAGTGGTGGGAGGAAAAGAGTAAAGTTGAGGGAGAAGAGTTGAAGGTGACATGGTAAAAAGAGAGAGACATCCACCTGTCCATTCACGGGGGACAGGGCAGTTTCCTTGCCTGCCAGCATGACCAGGGCCAAGAACAGCAATGTGGTCCAAACAGCACTAACAGTCATACAGTGATTACAGGTATAACCTAAGTATCCACAGATTTTTCTGTCTCAAAGCTGATGAGAAGGACCCTTTAAATTAAAGGAAAACAGTCCTTTAATAATGCCAGAGAGGGCAGCCGGCTGACAACCTATCAATCATTCTCTCGTGAAAGAAGGCTAAATGGCAGCGATGATCACCTTCTCTATTCTTTCCCCCTTGCTGGGGCTCCTGGTGAAGGGAGGGATTGCTGCCTCCTAGTGAAGCCTAAGCTCCTGGAGAGACTGGCTCTGTGTGCATTTCAAAAGGTCAGCAAGGCTGTTTTTAAATCACCTGAGCAAAGAGACTTTGTTTTTTAAATTGATTTGCTATAGTGTGTTTTTGACATCCACGTGAGTTCTTGGAAGGGAACCCTCAGGAATAATGAGTCTCAACCTGTACTAACTACAGATACCTAGACACGAACATAGGATTTGAATGACCTTGCTGCAAAATTTAGATCAGTGCCGGTAGGATGGGGGTGGCATGCCTTTTGGCATATAGAGTATGTACAGGTTTGTTTCAAATGCTGTGTGCAGGCTTGCTAAGAAGTCAGAATTTTACCCAGACACTTTGGGTCAGATACTACCATGTGTGTCTGGATATGGCAATAGCTGTGTTATTAAAGTCTGTACCAAGATATTTAAAAACTCTCCTGCCTTAGTTCTCAACCGATCCCCTAGCCTGAGCATTCCAGCATGAGCTGTTTCTTAAAACATCTTCCTGAGAATGCAGGCTGAAAGCAAAAGGCTTGAACTGTTCATTTATTTGAAGCACCCCCAGTGATAATTCAGAGTATGTTTCACCTGCCATTGCAACCATGCTCCTCCCCCCCCCCACACACACACACCCCTTTATTCATTAGGCTGGTCTTGGCTTTCACTCTCTCACCCTAACTTACTCAATAGTAACATTAAGCAGATGCTTTTTACAGCTTCCCTCTCTTTTGACCTTTTTCTTCTTGTCCTTTAGCTGATCTGTGGGACGGCGCTAATCTCTTGTTCTGATAAGGGTGAATGGCCTTGGACGCAGAGAGCTTGGTGCTAGTCCCACTGGGCAGCCCAATCTCACCTTCTGTCCTCTGAATTCATTGGGAATTCATTAAGCTGTATAATGCATTAAAGCAGGTAATCCATAGGTAATGACCATGGAGGTAAGCAAGGGTGGCAGCAGCAAAATGTGCTTCAAAGGATTAGAACTGAGCAAATGTTGTGGGGGGGGGGGGGTTGCTCACAGAACAAGCTGTACCCAGTTTCCACCTTCTAATAAGAGAGTTCATAACCTGCCAGTGCTGTAATGGTAATGGTAAATTTTGAAGTGCAGGAGTTTATCATGACACCCACCCCCATAACCACTCTCCATTAAGACTGTGTAACAACAAAATTATTAGAGTGTTTTCCTCTCTTACCACTTTTTCCTACTATGAAGCTTGTTATCCTTCATTTAAACTAGCTCACTTCATCTCATCCTCTTGGAATGGTTTGCAATAGTTTAAAACAAATGATAAAAATTGAAAAATTGAATTAAAAACATCCCAGTTAAAATATAAAAGATAATGGTAGCCTAGGTATGTTTACTCACAATAAATTCAGTAGGACTTATTCCCAGGTAAATTTGTATAGGATTGTCACCTTAATGTCCATGAGCATCATTTTGTCTCTTGGGAAAAA
The DNA here is from genome assembly GCF_035046505.1 of Tiliqua scincoides. NCBI lineage: Eukaryota > Metazoa > Chordata > Lepidosauria > Squamata > Scincidae > Tiliqua > Tiliqua scincoides. The sequence continues at coordinate 199,882,942 of NC_089822.1, forward strand.
TGATGACTTAGTCCTAGACATTAACATAGGCAACTAGGCAAATTTCTCAGTTTGCCTCCTAATGAGCCTGATGCTTCCTCCTGTTGAAGTTCTTTGAAGATCATTTCAAAGGCAACACCTGACCACTCCTGCTGATGACATCATCTCTGCTGCTGTATGGGAATTTTCAGAGCTCTGCTTCCCCTGGACTGCATCCCTCATACCTCCAATCAAACTGTGATTTAAATGCTTCTCACCAAAATATAATCCAGACTACTGCCCATCACCTCCAATCCCTAGAGTTGCCAAATATGCCGATTGCATGTTTTTGATTGATCCTCAAAAATAGAAAGGGTAAACTTGCAATTGCAAGTGAGCAGTGGCTGATTTCTCTGCCTCCTCTGTCATTTCCGGGAACCCAAAATGAATCTGGTCAGGAAATCTGAGCATGCTGGATACCTTGCAGCTGAATTCTTTTGAAAACTCAGACTTTTGGCAGCCTATTGACTTTTGCAAGCCAAAGGAAGGGAGGCAGTCAGGAACAGTTTTTGAAAATAAACCTGCCAGTTCTCTGATTTCTATCTGTAAACTAACTAAGGATAATGATACTTCCCTCTACCTTGCAGGGTCATTTGTAGATATATTAAAGAAAATACGTATATCTATTTGCATGCTAGAGTCTGATATGAGGAATAATTTAGCTAAGTGATTCATAAAGTTTTTAATATTTCAATTGACTGGAAATGGCTTAGAGTGCAATTTTGTGCATGTCTGGGAAGTAAGTCCCACTGACTTCAATAGGATCTACAGTAGAACCTCTTTAAGTTGACCACCCAAAGGACTGGAGGAATTGGTCAACATAGGGAGGTGGTCAACATACAGGAGGTGGGGAAATGGTATTTAAATATTATCATGTTTAGCTCCCAGGACAACAAATACAAGGCCAAGTTATTATTTAGATTGGATTTTTAAAAAGTTTTATTGCAAATATCAATGAGAATTGATCCTCTTGTGATGCTTACTATTTATATCATCTATATCAAGAGACAGAGAATAAACAGCCCACAATCAGTGTTTTAAAAAAAACCCTGAAAATTCATAAGCTTAAAAAAAATTGTAAGTTTAAAAAAAATTCTTGGTTTCATGGCAGACAGGCAGACCAATGCTATCCCTTGCCAGCCCATAGCATGTAGCATGTTACATAGCCCCAACAGCTTTAAAAAAACACTTTTTTACTTAGGCTGTCTGGGCTCCACTGTGTCTCCTCAGATTCACTTAAATGCCAGAAGGTGTTTGATACGGTCCTTCACTGAAAGCTGTTGAGAAAACTCCACAGTCAAGGAATAAGAGGACAAGTCCTCTCATGGATTGGGAACTGGTTGAGGACCAGGAAACAGAGAGTGGGTGTCAATGGGCAATTGACAAAACAAGTGGAGAGAGGAAGAAAGTGGAGTGCCTCAAGGATCTGTCCTGGGACTGGTGCTTTTCAACATCTTCATAAATGACCTGGAAACAGGGATAAGCAGGGAGGTGGACAAATTTGTGGATGACACTAAACTTCTCTGAGTGGTGAAGACCAGACGGGATTGTGAAGTGCTCCAGAAGGATCTCTCCAAATCAGGAGAATAGGCAGCAAAATGGCAGTTGTGTTTCAATATAAGTGTAAAGTAATGCACTGGTGATTACTATGCACAAGCAGTATCACTATGCACAAGCAGTATCGTGTTCAGTGGGCAATTTACAGAGGGTAAATTAATACTCTGTGCAATGGTCGAAGTGGTCAAGATTCAACTTACGGAGGTGGTCAATATAGTGTAAAGTAATGCACTGGTGATTACTATGCACAAGCAGTATCTTGTTCAGTGGGCAACTTACAGAGGGTAAATTAATACTCTGTGCAATGGTCGAAGTGGTCAAGATTCAACTTACGGAGGTGGTCAATATAGAGAGATTGGTCTCTCATAGTGTATATGCAGTGTCAGTCCATACTGTGAAAATTAGGTCAACTTAAGGAGGTGGTCATTATAGAGAGGTGGTCAACTCTGGAGATTCTACTGTACTTCCAGGCAAGTTTGTATCAAATTGCAGCCCCAATCCTGAGCTCTTACTGCCAGTCTTCCACCGGTGCTGAGTGTCACAAATGTGCCATAAGGCACATCTGCAGCCTTCAGCACTGGCTGGCGCTGGGCTAGCACAAGTGGACCACCGCTGCATTGCCGCTCTACAGCTGCTCGAACCACCGGGCAGTGGAGAGGTAGGTGCGGGAGTAGGGGAGGCAGGGAAGAGGTGTTCTGGAGCAAGGGAGGACAGGGAGAGGGCAAGGAGGAGGCATGCTGGGGAGAGGGGGCAGGGTGGGAGGGAGGCTGAACCAGAGGAGCCCTGCAGCGGGCCCAACATGGAGGCTCTTGATTCTACGGCAGCCCAAGGGTTGCCAGAGAATTGAGTAGCCCCATTGCGGGGCTACTTGCCTTACACGGGGGAAGAGGACAGAAGTCCCCTTCCTCCCAGGAGCCACTGGTGGTTGCCCTGTTGTGCATAGGATGCCACAGTAGCCATTTCACAGTAGCCATGGCCGTCCTGGCGCAAGGCAGCTCAGGATTGGACTGTCTGGCTGCTGGCTCGCTGGCTGCTGTCCTATACACACTTTTCTGGGAGTAAGTTGTATCGAATTCAGTAGGACTAACTTCTGAGTAGACATACATAGAATCATGCTGCAAGTCTTGTCATGGGTTTTGATTGAGACATCTGTCCCATTTTGACCAATGAAGTTGGAGTTGGATTAGAATGTTCTTCAACTTGATTCTGCCCTGAGCTCTCATCTCCAGCTGCATTCGAGACTTTCAAGACAGCTTAGAGAGGAGAGGAGACCAAGCTTTGCTTAGAGATGTACCTCCAGCTAATCTTCAACTGTTTTTATGATTTCCATCTTAAAATGACAACTCAAAGTTCCTCACGAGGCTCTGGCAATACATCTCTGAAGCAGTCCCCTTTGTAAGGCAACTCTAGCAACCCTCCACATGCAGTTTTTAAATTTTTATTTATTTGAAAGTTTTATAAACTGCTTTCCCAAAGCAGTATACAGTTAACATGAAACATAAACATATAAAATGTATAAAAATAACAGTAATAAAATAAAAGCAATTGGCAATGATACAAGGAACAAATGACAAACATCTAATACAACAAGAATAAAACCATAAAATCTATACATGATAATGTCAAAAGGGGTTTAACATCACTAATGGCTCCTTTTTTTTCTCAGTTGTGTTCATCAGCTTTCAATGAAATTTCATAATCCATCATTTGGGTGCAAAGAGCCTTCTAGTTCTTGTACAAATCAAGGTCACTCCTGGAAAGTACAATGTCACCCTTCATAACTGCATGAATCCCAATTTTTCATCCATCCATCCATCCATCTAGCTGTCAGTGCTGCTCTGTGGTTGTCGTTACCTTTCCTTCATACATTAGCATCCTCTGCCCTCGCATTGGGGTGAAGCAAGGGCATGGGCTGTGCCCAGGCCAAAAATATTGTTGCATATTATTTAATTTCACTTAGCCCAAGTCCTAATACTAGCTAGTCACACACACCCCCACTAAGCCATTCACTTCAGTAGACTTGAGTCGGGGACAGTTAGAAGAAAAACACAGGAACAGGCCTGCAAACGAAGTTAACAGTACAACTGCACCAACCACACCAATTCCTATGTGCACCCTACTTTCTCTTACCCTACTTAACACCTAAGCTTATTGCATTCTTCCTACCTTTTTGGAAGCCTGCACCTGCTTTTCTAACTTCATTCCAGTGCAGCACTTTCAGGACTCAAAGGACTGCTCTTCTCCCATTGATGCACTTAGTGGGGAGAAAGATCCTGACTACAACTAATGAGTCATGGTGCTGATGAGGAGGCAGGGTCTTTCTAGCATGAGATTCCTCCTTTGCTGCCATCTTCCATCCATGATCTCTTCCACTCATGTGAAGTACTGTAGTGACCTGGAAATATTGTCATCACATCCAGGGGCTGATTTAGCCAACTTTTCCTTTTCCTAGATTCAGTGAATAGTCAAGGAAAGCCAGAACACAGCATGTGTTTGAAAGAATAAGATTTAGTGATATATCAAAGCAAGAGAGAGTTTATATTTAGGAAATGCAATAGGTAAACGGAAGCATATATATAGAATGAGCACTGGGCAAACAAAAACATTCAAAAATGTCCCTTCTGCTTGCTGGGGATTGCAGACAATAGCAGATGTGCTCCAATGGGACAAATCCTCAGGCATAACATCCCAGTTTCTTGTCCACTGGTGAAATCCAAAGGGGTGTTAGCATTCCCAGGAATTATATACCCACTCTCAGAGAACCTGCTGGAAGCAGTTAGGAGCTGCTAAAGACCTGCCTGTAATACAGAATGTCTTGGAGCATCTTCTTTCCCACAAACACAGAAGTCTCCCCACCTCCCCCGGTCTGGGCATTGCCTTATCTAAGGTATGTGGTGAGCTAACTAGGCACATGTCTAAACAGAAGCTATGAGCCTGCAGTCGTCAGGCTTTGCTAAATAAAGCAGGCTGACAGGCAAAGTGTGAACGCAGCAGTTCAAGTTGTACGAAGAGGTCAGACAGACAGGACAACTGGTAAACTTCACCTGAACTCTAGGCTACATTAAACCATTGCTGCACAACATCGCATATATGCAACAGGGACCCAATGTGTACATCTCTGGGCCGGCCAAAAATGGGTTAAGTAAAAAAAAAAAATGTGAAAACTCACGAACTCTTCATGATTACAGAGGTCTTCCAGTATACAACTACTATGAACATGCCCCAGTGCAGGGCCTAGGAGAGGGGGGTAAAGGGGGTAATTTGTTCCTGGGCCCAGAGTCAGAAAGGGGGCCCAGGAGCCAAAGGAGGGGCCCCAGAAATTTCCTGGGATCTGACATTTTCTTCTTGTTTCTTTCTAGCAACAACTCAGATTTGTTGCTTACATGGGATGCTGGGGACACTACCACGAGCGTGCAGCTGCAGCTACTGGCAAGCCATATATGCTGGGTCAGGGAAAGCATACATGATGCTCCTTAACACAGTATCAAACCTGGGAGGCAACTGGCCTGCTACAGTAGCTCTTTGACTTGTGAGATCAGCTTAGCATGAAGGAGCATGTAGGAGTTCAGGGACACAGTTGTGGGACTACAGAAGGATTTTTTGGGACACACAGGACACTTTCCATTCTGGTGTGAGCCTAAATATGATGATGCTCATTTTCTGCATGATTTTCTATATTTAAAAGATTTTAGAGAGACTTAGGAGTTTGTCTGGTTTTCCATATTACTGTATCTAGCTGCCAATGCCACCTGCGTGGGTAGATCTGGTCTCCAAAGACTTATCCAGCTGTCTCCACCCTCCCCCACTCTGTTTTACCCCCCCCCCCTTTGCAAAGGGGCCTAAAGAAACTTTGTACCCCTGATAAAATTCCTCTCAGTAGCCCTGCCCCAGCGTGCCACATTCTTCCTTCTTTTTGAAGACATTTTCTCGAACTTCAAAAACATCAGATCAGGAGCATTGTATAATCCTTTTCAGATGTGCCTTCCGCCTTTAAGCTGACGTAGCATTTGTGCTACTACCATTAGCTAGTCTGAGTTGAAATGTATCATAAACTGGAATCTCACACACAAAAGTCAGGCAAATTAATACTGTCTAAATGAAAACTATGATTGTGAGAGTGGTAGACCCTATGATGCTGGCACTCAAAGCTTACTCAAAGTGTACAGATTAACCATGTTATGTTTAAAGCAGCTCCCAACCCTCATTGTTTTTAACTGTGGGCCCTGGTCCCATGAACCATAATTTCAGTTTACTCGCCAACAAGCTAATCCGCTTATTGACCGCACACCAAGGGTTTTCAAACAGAGCAGCAAATATCCTTGGAGTCTTTCCAACAGCAGCCTCCACAGGCACTCCACCCTCATTGGTCTACCTCTCTCATTTTCCCTTTCTCCCTGGACATTCATGTCACACATCACAAAATGGCTTTCAGAATCTTCTGTCAAACTGTTCTTTCAAAGTTATTGAAAATTAAGGCCTGGACAAGGGAAATTAATGCACTTTTTTGCTGAGAAAGAATGCTGTCTTCAGATACAAAGAGTGATATCGTCACTTGGGATGTTTCTTTTTCCCAGACCGGGTAGATGGGGCTCGTCAGCCTGGGAAGGCAGCTCATCTGAGAAGGAAACTCTGACCTCAAACCTCCACTGCCTTGTGGCTACATCCTGTTGTGGAAAAGGCTTCAGGAGTCAACCTCGAGGCAAAATCAGGAGCCAGAGTCCCTGAGGCAGTTCATGGCTGAACACAGTCACGTTCTGGCAACTCCTGCAACGCTGCTGGAACCAACCGTATTGGCTTCTGCCTTTCCATTGGATCATTCCAGCGACGTGGAGAGGGGGGATTTGCTGCATGGGTAACAGCCTATCCTCCATACCTTCTTTACCCAGGCTTCACGCACTGGAGAGGACACTCCAACTTCGCCATACGGCGTCGGCACAACACGGGAAGCAGCAGTTACCGGTTATAAGTCTTCGCTCGATTGGCGTAGAGCGTGACGCCAGGGGCTGCTTCTGACGGTGGGAGAGACCATTGCATCTCATTGGGCAGCTACCGCCCGCCTTAAGCTGGGCAGTCCCCAGTCAGTAAGGTGTTGCCTCGCCACAGTCCGTTAACCTCATGGGGTGAGTGGAGTTTAGGGTGAAAACCGACAAGCGGATCGACAACTCTGCACCATGCAACAGAAAACAGAAAACTCCTGCCTTAAAGCTGGGCACCTGGAATGTTAGGACAATGACACCTGGCTTCTCTACTTGCTCCTGGTGTGGAAGGGACTGTCACTCCCGAATCGGCCTTTTCAGCCACTCTAGACGCTATTCCAGAACCACCTTTCAGAGCGCGATACCATAGTCTTTCGAGACTGAAGGTTGCCAACATGCATAGTTTCACTTATTAAAAAAATAATAATAAAAGACCTCTGCATTTGCAATCAAGTGCAAAAAAAAAATTGTTTTATAAAATAAAACTCAGTACTTGCTGGTTGGGGAAAATTCAAAAGTTTTATTAACTCTGAAATTCATGAAAAAGAACACATTTTTAAAAAAGAGTAATTAAGGACATTCACAAGCAATCAAGCAATGCTGGTTTCTTTGTGGGTGGGGCAGCAATGGGGCAATTGCTGTGGGCCTCTCTCACATGCATTAACAAAAAGTATATGCTAATGAAGAAAAAGGCCAATATTGACTCAGGGTGCAGTGAGCAGGAAGCTGAGTAGGGGGTTTCTAATAACCATTCACCCCCCCCCCCCAATTCCTCTCACAGTTGTAAAAAGATCCTGCAGTCTCCCAAATTGTGCAGTATTTTCATATTTGGAACAGGCTGCTCTTTAGTGAACAAAAGACATTTATTAAACATTTCATTTCATCCTAGTGACCAGCTTCCCCTGCTGAGACAAAGGCCTTGACTTAATTATTTTACAACCACCCTGCTAGATGTTGACTTCTTTACTGAATCCCACACAAACACATTCCATTTTCATTCACCCACACTTCCTTCATGAGCACACATTTACCCACTTAGAACATCCCAAAACATAGTCCCTTCTGAAGTAGCCTCACAAATTACACAATTGCTACGCCAGAGGCACATTGTGTAGATTATACACCCATAGATCAGAATGTGGGACAATCCTATACACATGGCGATTGCTGTGTATATACATACATACGTTCATCACAGGCTTTAATCTTCACGTTGGTAGCATGTCAATTGCTATATGCAAGTGTCTTTTGTATATGAATTTTGTAACATGTGATGCATATATTCATTCCTCTTTGCCAACCCACCAATCATGAGCCCCCCTTCCTCAATGTCTCTGTTGGATTGCACTCTTCTTCTTGTATGCTGGGGCAAAGTGATCCAGATTCACAACTCTCATACTCACAGCATCAAAGGCAAAGCATAAGTAGAAAGCAAAGTGGAAGAGGAAGTGCGTGAAGAGAGACTAGAGATTTGATTCCTCTTCTGTTATCCTCACCATGCTTTTTAAAAATAACTCTAGTACTGCCATTTTCAACCAGTGTGCCACAGCACATTGGTGTGCTTCAGAAGAACCTCAGGTGTGCCATGGGAATTTGGGGGAGGGTCATTTACTGGTAGGGCCATTGAGGGATGAGAGCATCTCACTGGCAGCATGGTGTGCCTTGCCAATTGTCAAAAAACTGATAGTGTGACTTGATAATTTTAGTGCCCTGTCAGTGTGCTGTGAGATGAAAAAGATTGAAAATCACTGCTCTAGTGAAAAGAAGTGGAAGCGATGGAGCCGCCAGGGGTGCTGAAGACTGACTGAGGTGGCTAATGGAGAACATAAGAACAGCCCCACTAGATCAGGCCATAGGCCCATCTTGTCCAGCTTCCTGTATCTCACAGTGGCTCACCAAATGCCCCAGGGAGCACACCAGATAACAAGAGACCTGCATCCTGGTTCCCTCCCTTGCATCTGACATAGCCCATTTCTAAAATCAGGAGGTTGCACATACACATCATGGCTTGTAACAAGTAATGGATTTTTCCTCCAGAAACTTGTCCAATCCCCTTTTAAAGGCATCTAGGCCAGATGCCGTCACCACATCCAGTGGCAATGAGTTCCACAGACCAACCACACACTGAGTAAAGAAATAATTTCTTTTGTCTGTCCTAACTCTCCCAACACTCAATTTTAGTGGATGTCCCCTGGTTCTGGTGTTATGTGAGAGTGTAAAGAGCATCTCTCTATCCACTCTATCCTTCCCATGCATAATTTTGTATGTCTCAATCATGTCCCCCATGATTGAGACATGACTGAGGTGGCTAATGGAGTCGTTTTGGGGTGCATGCAGGGTGCCCCCTATCTATCTGCCACCTGAAACAGGCAGTTCACCCAGCCTCATTAGTTATCTACTTCTGAGAATCATGCTATATTGGGGCATTGAGAGAGAAAAAAAGTCAGCTAATCAACCAGAAAAATAGCAATTGGGCCAAATTCTCCCTGAGGACAGGCATTAGCAGTGGACACTGCTGGAGCACAGGAAACCTGGTAGCTGAGCACATGAACTGCCTGCTTGACACTGGGCCTATCCAGTTAATCATCTTTCTGCCCTTTCCACCTTAGAGTCTCTTACCCATCCTCTTCTCTCAAGTCAAGAGCCAGTGAAGTGTAGTGGTTAGTTTAAGTTGAGGGATGGTGATTTCACTAAGGTCATTCAGTGAACATCATGACTGAGTGACCTATAAATCAAGTCCCTTAATACCTTTTACCCCTAGATAAATGGAAAGGGATGTCAGCCTCAAGATCCCTGAAACCTTGTAAAAAAGCCCCTTTTCCTGTCTTTCTCCTGACTATCTCCCATAAGCTCAAAGTAGATCCTTTCAACAGTTGCCATTTGGCCCTTATTTAATTCATCCTGTTCTGCTGATTATACAGAGTTTAACTCTCTAGTAAAAGTGGGAGAAGACCTGCAGATTTATACTGAGCTTGATTCTATTATAATCTTGCTATAGACCACTAGATGTTGGATTTCTCATTGTGAAAAGAACCTAGAAATTGAGTATGCAAGGGTCTTTTCGTCCTTGTTCTGTCGTGCATGCTGATGATGACAACAGATGTGTTACCACACTTGCTTGGTAACATGTGGACACACTTTCATGACTACTGAACCACAGACATTTTAGGGACTTTTTTATTGTTGGCTTGTGGTGCACCCCAATGGAAATTGGTATGTACAAAAGATGAGAAAACCAGAAATAGGTGCAAACACACTGTTATTTATCTGGGGAATAAATTTACTATCATCAGAGGGAGGGAAATAAATAGAAAGAAAATGCAATCAGTGCTACAAAAATCTGTTCAGGTGGCTTTTTTCATTGTACTATTGCCTATAAAATGGTGTTTTCAACACCACTTTTGAGGGAAATGAGAGAGAGAAAGAGAATGTTAACTCCTAGAAAGAGGAGGGGGAGCAAGGGAGAGCAAAGACACAAAAGCAGAGAGATGTGAATGTTCTGTGGAGGCAAAAAAGTTTTGGGAGAAACAAAGGCTCTAGGGCAGTGGTTTCCAAACTTCTAGAGCTGTGGTTTTCAAACTCTCCAGGAGTTTGGAAACCGCAGTAAGTCCTTGCAGGGGAGGGGAGGGAGGCAGCAGGGGTGGTGCGAAGGCAGCAACACGATCCCCAGGATCACGTCGCTCTGGGGGCTGCAGGGACTGGGATGCACTCACCAGTCCCTGCAGCAGCCTCCTAGGGGTGCAGGGAGCCCTGCAGATGCTCACACTCCCCACACCCCAGGGAGGCTATTGCAGGAACTGGTGAGCGCATCCCTGCAGCCCCGTTAGTGACGTGATCCTGGGGATCACATCCCTGCCTCCTCCCTGCCTCCTTGCTGCCCCCGCCCCTTAAGGGGGCAGAGGCCAGGGCCTTCAGGCTGGGGCATCATGATGCCTCAGTTTGAAAACCACTGGCCTAAGCCTTACTGAACACAATGGACTTACTTCTGAGTAAAATAAATAACACTGTTTTCAAACTCCTCTATCCATGGATAGAAACACAAATGCAGATAAACCATGCATTTGCAAAAGCCTGCAAACTGAAAAATATTTCATTTGTGCATGTACATCTCACATGCTACTCTTTCTCACAGAAAGGTGGGCCTTGTGCATGCACAATATGGAAAAGAGAAAGAGAGAGGTATAATCAATGCTCTCTATTTTACTTCCTGGATTGAGACTTAGCCTCAAATAACTACTGTATATGTTCCCTCTTCCTGCTCATCCATCAGTCTCATCATAACTGAGAATAGGGATAGGGGAGATGGAAGGGGTTCCCCTCCTGCCTATGATCATTTGGAGATCTGGGATTGACAAGGAAAGTAGAAATGAAAGCAGGAGCTTGACTGAATTGCCCACCACCTTACTGTGCTTTCACAAATTCTAGACATCCTGGGGTTCTCTGGTTCAACAACATTTTCCTGCTGCCAGATCAATCTCTGAAATTAGCTGAGATCTGGGCATAGTGCAGTTTCACTTACACACTTAATGAAGTCAATGAAAGATGTTCCCCCTAGTAGGCTCAAGCCTCCAATAACCTGAATATTAAATAATAAATATTTGCCACTGACCTTCCCTGAGCAGAGTTAATCTGATTTGAGACAGGCTATTATTTTTTTTAATATTCTGGAGTTGGATTAATTAGAAGACACTAACCATGTTTTTCTTCTGGGCTCTTATTAGATTGGCCATGACCCTTTTTCATTTCATAAATGGCCTCCCTTCTTTACTATAATGTAAGTCAAAGGGAACCAAAGCTATTGATTCCCATTTGCCCTGATGTGCCATGGTAAAAGCTTGCTGGGGTCAGAGACTATAGCTGGAATTTCTCCTAGGGTTTAAGCCTCAGAGGGGTGGCAGAGTTTAGTTGTATGTTTGAAAAGCTGCTTTCCCTACCAGTACGGCTGTTTTGTTGTGCAGTGCCATAAGAAGCTCTTTCCATAAGTGCCATAAGAAACTCACCAAGCTCTTTCCTTCTAGGATTCCCCATGTTTTCTTATGAGTGTAGTGCCTGAATGGCTCATACACAATTGTCTGTCTGGGTCATTTTTCTGTTGGAATAGGTACAGGGCCATCCCAAAACATTTTACTGCCTGAAATGGAAAATCTGTGTGGTGCTCCTCCCTCCCACTAATATGGGGCACAATCTGCTAGGACATTCCCCTGTGCAAGCCTCAATGAAATGAATGGAGGATATGCAAGAGTGCTGTGTTCTTGTGCACCTCTTATTCATATCAGTGTAACTTGCACAGGAACATTTTTTTGGCAGGTGGTGTCCCATGAGTCAGCTCAGCATGTCTCCTACATCACCACCTTTAATGGCCTCTGAAGTTTGTCACCTCTCCTTCACCTTACCTCACTGAAGAGCCACTTCTAGACAGGGGAGTGATTAGCTCATAGTCCCACATCTGGTTTGTGGCAAAACCAGAAAATGAATAACAGCAGTAGCAGGAATCTAATTCCCAATCAAAAATGTGAACTGACCCTCCTATCCCCCTAAGTATCCTGTTTTAGGAATGTGTTCTAGGTACAAGAGCATCACTGTGTAGCTGGAGCTTCCCACCCTCAAGAGCTTTCCTATTCATTTTAACAGAACCGAAAGAAAATATTTCTTCACATGGCTGATAATTCATATAAAGTATAGATGTGGTAATGATCATAGAGTAAGATGGCTTTAAAAGAGGATTTGGCAAATTCATGAAGGAGGGGTCTATCAATAGCTATTAGCCACGATGGCTGCACTGAACATAGCTTCTGGAGGACCGGGAGAGGGCTACAGACTTCAAGTCCAGTTTTTAGAATTTCTGAGGGCATCTGATTGACCACTATGGGAAGGAGGAAGATGAGTGTTGGGAGAGTTAGGACAGAAAAAAGAAAATATTACTTTACCCAGCATGTAATTAGTGTGTGAAACTCCTTGCCACAGGATGTGGGGATGGCATCTGGCCTAGATGCCTTTAAAAGGGGATTGGACAAATTTCTGGAGGAAAAGTCCATCACAGGTTACAAGCCATGACGGGTATGTGCAACCTCCTGATTTTAGAAGTAGGCTACCTCATCATCATTATCAGTATTTATATACCGCCTTTCTTTGTCATTGGCATTTCTCCTCCAACTTTAATCCAAGGTGGTTTACATATGCAAGCTTTTCCAAATCCCCGTAAGGGATTTTTACAAGTTCTAATCTTCCATAGAATGCCTTCATTCCAGGTGGAATTCTTCTCAGTCTGGTATCTTTTTGGCTGCATTCACCTCCCACACTTAACTAATGGCAACTCCTTCACTCTCACTGAAGATGGTCATCTCACTCCTCTTACTAGCTGGGGTGACTCATCTTGTCAGAACTGTCAGCAGCACTGGAATACTTCAGCCTGTTACAAACTGCATTCCTAGCTGTTCTTCCACTCCCGGATGCAAGGAGTGGCAGCAGGATGCAGATCTCTGTGTGCTCCCTAAGGCAACTGGTGGATCATTGTGAGATACAGTAAGCTGGACTAGATAGGCCTTTGGCCTGACCCTATGGGGCTCTTCTTATGGGCTAGGGAAGGCTCTTCTTATAACCTATTCATATGTTTTTCTTTCCTTCAGATAAACGAATATTTTGCAGGTCCTAGGTATTGTTGTTCTCTTTCCGCTTTTGAATTTTGCTTTAAATGGTTTATGGTTTATTGTTTTAAGAATTGTTTTTATTTATATATTGTAAACTGATAGTCCCTTGAGTGGGACCAAAAAATCATTTAAATAAATAAATATTCATCCGGAGTATTGAATTCATTTTCTAAATAGATATAAAGTACACTGTGGGGAACTGGGAACATGCAACACTTGATTTGTTTCCCTAAAAGTTTATGGCTATGTAGAAAATCTGTACAATACCCCTGATTATTATTGTTCTTTAATCATTTTTGTTTTTTATTGAATTCTCATTTTGGCAGGCAAAAGCCTTTTCATAAAACTGTTTTGTGGTCCTGGAATCCAAGCCTCCTGAGTCTCATGCACTATTTCCCAAATGTCATATCATTCCAATAGGTCCAGTCTGAGGGAAACAAAACATCCACATATTCACTTTTTCCTCTGAATTCTCTGTACAATCAAAAGGCCCTACTGCTGAGATGATCACCCCAAAATAAAGTGGTTTTCAAACTATATCATAAAAAACCATTAGATGTGTTATTAGGAGATCCATAGACCAGAAATAAGAAATTGAAAGACTGAATCAGACCATCTAACTCAATCTCCTGTGACAGTCGCTGACATTTAAAGAACCTCAAAAGAAAGCAGGAGGAATATCTCACCTCTGAAATGTGTGGGCCCTACACTGTAGAGTGATTAAAACTGAAGCATGAGTAGGGCACCGATCTGGACAGCTGTGTAAGAAGACACAAACATTTTTCCATGTGCAAAATGGGGCAGGATGTGTTGCATAAGTGTGGGGCCAACAATGCCCCCACACCTATGCAACACATCACTGCTAGCATTTTAAACTCCAAGGTTAAAAGCATTCTTGTAATGCACAGGGGAGGACTGGTAAATGCAAAAAAATTAGAGAAGAGCTTCATTATATGTTTAACATACTCTTATTTCTGGACTGCAGTTTGTATTCCTGTCTAAAATTTGCACCAAGTCCAAACAACAAGTGCATGTATTCTACCCCAATGGCATTGCTAAGGGGTGTGGGGGAGATGCAAACCTCACTGGATAAGAAATTATCCAGTGTGGGGTTTGCACCACTGGGGCGGGGGTGACACCACTAATGGCCAAAATTGTGAAATCTTGCGTTTTTTTAATAGTACCATCATGTCCTATTTCATTTGATGCGGAATGTCATCCAGAATGCAATGAAATAAACCTCGTTTAAATATTTGTATTCTATCAAAAGCTATGACCAAATAACCAGAAAAGGATGCCTTATGTAACAAAAAGTGGGTTTTCTTATCACAAAACTGACCAATGAGACTGATTGTTCTGAGAGCCAATAGTGTTAATTATGACACAGCAGGGGACCAATGAGGTGTTAGTATGAGTCAACTCTCATTTCTACAACTCAGAGCTAATACTAAAACTCTTATTCAGTTGTGTCTCATCTAGTTGGCCACTGGTTTTTTGTTGGTTACTGATTTGTTGGGTGAAAATATATATATATATTCTTCCTCACCCCACACATGCCATAATAAAAAGGGCAGGTAGGGAGGTTTTCCTTAGATAATGGCTACTCCATAATTGTGGAACTCTGTGCACCTGGAGGCAGGTCAGAGTCTAAAGCTGAACATTGTCCAGGAGTTCTATGAGACTTGGATGCATACAGCGTTGGGTAACTATTCTAATAATGTTTTGTACTTGAAATTCCCATTCTCCTGTTTTTATCATCTGATGCTGGTACCTACCCTGTGCGAATGAAAAAAAATCAAACTATTTTCCATCTTGGTAATAGATGATTTTGTCATATAATGTTCCTTGAACTTTTTTAAACAGTGGTTCTCATACTGGTGGATTGTGACCCAATGGCTTGAGAACAAGCCATTTTGGGTTGCTATTGCAAAACCAGAAGTGGGTCACAATCGCATTTTTTTTTAATATTTTGAAGCACAGAGAGCCTTGCAGCAGGCTCCATTGTCCTCCTGCACCCCTAGGAGTCTGCTGTGAGCAGGGGCAAGTTTGAAAAAAAAGCTTCTGCAACCCCAGCAGTGACACGAATCTGTGGATCGTGTCACTGGCATCTCCTCACCCCTGCAAAGACTTACTTGTGGTTTCAAACTCCCTGTGAGTTTGAGAACCGCTGTTCTAAAATGTCTTCAGTGAGATCCTGATTCAGTGTTGTCTTCAGTGAAATTCAGTGAAATCCAATAAGTTCCATAAGCCAAAGGCACTCTCTTAAACAATATTTTGTTTTGCCATGCTAAAACAGGCAGATTTTTTTCTCTTTCATCCATTGTTGTATTATGAGATTGCAAAAACAAGAGCTCTCTGTCTGCTTCCTCTCTGCCATTCATTAGTTTCCCAACCTGTATTGTAACCCATCTTATTTATTTCCTTTTTAAGGAAAGCAATCTCTGTATTTTAGTACCTATTTATATGACATTTTCTTCAGGCCCCTAATCTTTCTCATCACTTTTTTTTGAGACCCCTCTAGTTTTTCAATATCCGTTCTGAAGAAGATTGGACTGAAAGAACATCATATTTCTTCTTTGTCTATCAGGACTTTCACTGTTGTTTTTATTAAGAATATTTCTATTCACTTCACCTGTTAACTTTGTGGTTCTTCTTATTAAATATGAACAACACACCTTAAATTGTGAGGCCAATAAGTGCAGTTTCATTCCAAGCAGCCTCTTTTTTAAAAAAATCTGGAAGTCATCTCATCACAACTTTTCAAGAAATCATATACCCAAGTATATTTCTTTCTACTACAGGTGAATACATCCTATAGTCATGAAAACATAAGTCTCTTGATTTTCCTACCATGTAAACTTTTAATGATAGACACCTATAAACACCAAAACATTATGATTGTGGGCTTTGCATCTGCTGCAAAACAGCATTCTCAGAGCGACAGAGGAAATGAATTCCTGTGTGCATGTGGATATTCAGATACTCTATGGATTACTCATATTTTCAAGAGTGTTTTTTCATATAGACTGTCCTGGAATTTATGTTCAGGGTCATGCTTTTGAAAACACCATTCAGCACCTTGGACAGCACTCTCATTAACTTGCAGCTTTTCTATCTAAACTGCAATTCAGCAGATTTGATGAGATAACTTTGACTGACTCATAGGGCAGATTTGTGGGGGAAGGAAAGAAATACATTTATCCTCCCTTGCATCCTAGTTGCATCTTCATTACCTGGAGCAGGATCTTACATATTGAACCAAGTGCATGAGAGGATACTTATGATTTGTATGTTCCAGAACCACCATTCAGAGCGCGATACCATAGTCTTTCGAGACTGAAGGTTGCCTACTACTACACAGCTGACAGCCCACCAGATGTTGGTGGCTACATTTGACCTGTTGAACACTGAGTCCTTCCCAAGGACCAAGGATATTGACAGATATTTTTGTAACATGTATGCTGTCATTATTACTATTATAAAGATATTATAAAAGCTTTTCAACATAAGAGTTCACGAAGTGGATTACATAACTACAAATGGAGATTGACTCTTGCATGGAGTTTCAATTCTTCCTGTCTTGCTTGGGAATTAGCATGATACAAAACAATCTTAATTTATGCTGCATAGAAAAAACTTGGATCAAGCATGTTCGGGGCCCAATGCTCTGTCAATCTGTTTGTCATTGATTTCCTGCTTTCAGCTCAGCTATGTAGCTAATAGTGCAGTAGTAACATTCCCCACACGTAGAAGCCCGTGAAAGCACCTGATGATGAGACAGTGCCATGATGAAACCCAAAAGAATTATAATTCTGTGTACTAAAGGCAATCATTTTAATGTCTTCCACTACTATTGGAAACTTAAAACGCACCAATAGGCTTAAAAGAACATGTAAAAAGTCCCCAAGGGCTCCTCAGAGCCCAGAACTTAATTTGAAGCCACCTGAGCTGTTTGCATCTTGTGGTTGATCATTCCCACATCCTTGTAATCTCTTGTGGCACACTGAGTGCAAATACTACCACAGAGAGTAGTATTGCCAATGGGACATGTGCTGCATCCTGCAGTTGATTGTCACTCACAGGGGCCTCCTCAAAGTAAGGGAATGTTTCTTCCCTTACCTCAGAGCTGAATTGCCCTTATGCCAGTGCTGGAGAGCACTAACATAAGGGGTTAGGATTGCGCCCAAAAAGAGTTTATTAAAACTGTAAAAATAGGGGAGGGGTGGTAAATGTAAGGAGGAAGCAATAAAAAGCAGACTTGACAAATAGACATGAATCTGCTCAAAAAATACAGGCAGGCAATTACAGGAAACCTTAAAACCTACATTCTCTAGCAGCTAACAGCCAAATCTGATTCTTGAGATACTCTAGCATAGGGAACAGGATGGGTAGCATACCAACAGCCACACCATCAGGTGCTAGTGATGAAGCAAAGGGCATGGGGTGTGTGTGGCTATCTAGGCAGGCTGCTGCAGGAGATGCCCTATGTCATCTCAGCCCAATTATTGGCCTATGCTGTGTTCACTCTGTTAGGTTCACATGTGTGCCTGTTTGCAGTCATGCAAGTTGTTAAATGCCAGGTGAGGTACTTGTTGTTTGTCTCCTGCTGTGGTTAGAGAGCAGCTTTATGGAGAACAGGTGTGCATTCCAGACCTGCCTCCTTCTCTTCTTTTGTCCACTCCTTGGGGGTTGCTTGCCATTCATACCATACCTTGCTGGTTAGGGCAGTCCCTTGGCTGGGCTCAAGCTGATTTTACCTGGCTGCCAGCATGTGTCCTTGCACAGTGAGCTACCAGCACCCTGCTTTTACCCTTGTATCAGTCCCTCTCCTGGCATAAGGGCTCCTTCCTGCTGGTGAATGCCCTCACAGACTCAAACCCTTACCATAGAGAGACTTGTGTGCTTCTTTCGCATGGCTGCCCTCTTCCAAAGGAGCTGTCTTTCTACCCTTGCTGTGCTCTGCTCAGAAAGGTATTTGTATATGTTTGTGTTTGTGCCAGGGTTTCTAGCAGTTCTTTGCTTTTGCTCCTTTGCTGCTGATGCCACTCTAACTTCTGTAGGCAGTGCGGAGAGCTGTGGCATCCTTGCGTCATGTGTGCGTTTGTGTATGTTGTCCTAGGGCCATCTCCCTGTGGTTGGGGATGGTGCCTGTTGCTGTGTTGCTTATTCCTAGTGGCTGGCAGGATAGAATATCCCCAGCATTGGCTACTAATTGGCCCTGCACCTACCCCATTCCCTTCACCATGGCCCTGCTTCTCTGGCTACCAATGTTGACAATGATTGGATACAGTGGTTGGCTTCTTGGGCAGGACACAGAAACATCATACTGATGGTGCAGTGACATCATGGTGATGACATACAGATGTCACACCAACATCACACTGACTCACAGCTGTCTTTCTACATAAAGCGGATTTCCAAGTGTCATAGGGAAGCCTCTTTCCTTTTGGCTTTATGTGTAGGCTTTCCTTAAACAAAATAGATGGGGGGCGGTGGCAAGGGAAGCTCAATCATCACAGTACACAGGGAGTTTGTATAGAACTCTCTAATACATGTAGCTAGGATTATAATCTCAGTTATTTTCTTTATGGCTTGCCTTCTTCCAAGAATGTGAGCTGTTCTTTGAGTCAGGTTGATATTTTTATTATTATTTTAAATGCTGAATATGTGACCACTGTCATATATGCTTTGGTTATGCAATATATTGCAATAATACATGGGTATGGTAGAAAGAGTGGCATGCACAGGAAGCACAGACAAAGGTCAAAACAAGCACAATACCTAGCAGTTAGCAAAAAACACAACCCACTCTTTCTGCCCCCCTTCCCTCTCCCCTTTGGAGGTAATTGGTGATTCAATAGGTTCCTGCTGCCCCCAGCAAGCCAAGCAGAGAGAGGCCCCCTTGGAATATATCTCTCCCTGAATTGCAAAGGGGTTCCCAAAACATGAGGAAATTACATTTACAGAAAAGCCAAAGCAAACAGTAGTGAGAATAGAGCAGTCTGGAGAAGTGTGGCCAAATCATTCCTTAAGAACTGAGAGCAGGCAAATAATCAAGAACAATAAACAGTTTGTTAAACTCCTGAATAATCAAGGCAAATAAAAGGAATGGTGGTTTCCTGGATCTGGTCAGTGAACCTAGGAAATTAGCATATACTGAGTCAGATCACTGGTCTACCTATCGGAGCACAGCCGCACTATCTGGCAGCTGCTCTGCAGAGTTTCAGGCAGGAATTTTTCTCTGAACTACTTGGAGCTGTTGGGAATGGAACCGAGGACTTTATGTATGCAAAGCCCGTTCTCTGTCACTGACCTATGGCCCCTCCCACTTCTGGTTGACAGGCTGCCTGAGAGTCCCATGTATATTAAGTTCCAACATGGAAAAAAAGACAAGATAATCAATCCAACTGTTAAACAACCAGAATTTACCACCAACCATAATTCGTAGTATCTCTGGACATTATTCAGTCACTGCATTGCTTGCAGAGAGCTTATGTAAGAGATAATTTGAATTAACAGAAATGTTACTTGCATAGGACTACACGGATACACTGCCACAAGAAGGACACAAACTGAATTTGGATGGCTCAGATCTGTGCAGCGCAATCCTAACTTGCACTGGAACAGGCAGGCCAGCGGGCCTGTGCTGTATCTAGCGCAAGGTTTGGGTGCTTAGTGGCTCAGCCTGGGGCAAGAGGGCTTTCCCCTGGGTAATTGCTTCGCCTTACCCTGGGGAGAGCCACTGCAGCCCCAATGGGGCTACCTGGATCTGTGCCACCTCCGGAGGTAGCGCAAACCCAAGCAGCCCAGGGCTGGCCCAGGCTGCCTGGGAACATGGTTAGGATCCAGCATAACTGCCGGATCCTGGCCCCACCATCTGCTCCCTGCCTGTCAGAGCCTAGGAGAGTGGGCGAAAGGGGGTAATTTGTAATATGTACCTGGGCCCAGGGTCAGAAAGGGGCCCGGGAGACAAAGAAGAGGGACCAGAAATTTCCTGGGATCTTACATTTTTCTAATTTCACCCAGACTCACTGCCCATGCGGGATGCTGGGGGCATTAACGTGGGCACATGGCAGCGACTACTGCCACAAGCCATATACACCAGGCCCAGGAAAGCATACATTCCTTAACAGTGTCACATCTGGGAGGAAACTGGCCCACTACAGTAGGTCTTTGGCTTGTGGATCTGCTTACCATGAACGAATGCATAGGCACTCAGGGACACAGCTGTGGGACTGCAGCTGCTGCAGATGTAAGTGTTGGTACACACAGGACACTTTCCATCCTAGTGTGAGCCTAAATACAATGATATTAATCTCCTACAATGATTTTCTATATTTGAAAGATTTTAGAGAGACTTAGGAATATGTTTGGTTTTCCATATTGCTGCATTGAGCTGCCAACACTGGGCAGGCAGGTAGACCTGAGTTCTGCATTGGAAAGACTGGTAAACCTGGGCTAAAGACTATTCTGGCTATTGCCACTTTCCCCCATGCCTATTTTGTCCCCATTCTGCCCATGCCCATTGCCACCTCCATTCTGTTTCACCCCTCCCTCTTTGGGTAGGGGCCCAAAAGAAACTTTTTACCCCTGATAAGTCCTCTCCAAGGCCCTGCCACCCGTCTCCAGGAACGCTCGCCACCTGCCTTCCCCGCTGCCCTGGAATGCCTTCCTCCCGCCTCCTCCCTTCCTCCTCTCCACCCTCCCCAGACCCCTGCGCTGGCCAACCTTGGCCAGCACAAACTTGCCTTCCCCGGGGCCCGCAACAGCATGGGGAGGCTGGTGCAAGTCCCTTGTGCTGGCCCAGCTGCCTCCTGAGTGGCACAAAAGTGCTTTATGGCAGTTTCACAACACTCCTGGGCCAGCACAAGGGACTTGCACCAGCCTAATACCATGTCAGGATTGCGCCCTTAGATAAGTAACATTTAGTTGTACTTATACATGTACATAAGTAACACTAACAATCCTAACCAACTTTCCATCACTGACATAGCTGTACTAATATGGTGTGCACTGCATCCTGCAGTGGGGAGGCAGTCAAGGGGGCTTCCTCAATATAAGGGCATGTTTGTTACCTTACCTTGGGGCTAGGTCAATGCTGGAAAGTTGGTTAGGATTGCACCCTTAGTAAACTGGATTTTTGTTGTAGCAATAGGGCTAGTCTTCAAAGCTACTAAGAAGTAAAGTCAGGCCTAGTAAGCTCAATCAAATAAATTTGTTCTGTGCATCAAATGTTTTCGATTTACTGTATTCTGAAACTGGAAGTCCAGAGAGTAACAGATAACTATCAAGCAGAATTGAGTAGCCTGTCTCCATCAGAGCTGTCTTCATTCTGGGGAAAGTCCAGTTCCATAGGAAATAGCATTGGTGTATTGATCTTCTGTCCCTAAAGTATTTCACTTAATGAATGACCCAGAAGTAGTTATTGTTTTCTCATTAAAACAGATGAAGCTATTTCAGCTTCCTCTGCAGAGAGGATGGAGGAACCTAATGTTTTAAGCAATAGATAAAGTAGAATCCAAAGCAAGAACTCCTCCCTGTTTCTTCACACAGTTTTGAATTGACACATTTTACTTCTTTGATCAATTAGCTTTTAATACCTACTAATCAACTATGATGAAACTCAAGGCAAGTGGGCCTCAGCTTCCATTTGCAATGGGAATATAACTCTGAACTTTTGCCAGACTGTGCCTTACCCTAAGGCTTCCTTAATGAGGAAGAGAGAGACCTTCCTTTTAGATTATTCATTGGGGCTTTTATTCTTTTCTCTTGATCTGATGCCAGGAACACAAATGAGGCTTATATCCCAGATTGGTGGATGTTGGATCAGGCTAGGGAAGCTTTGCATTCTGACTTGCTGTCACAGTGGATCTGTCTCTCTCGGCTAACAGGGAAACTTGGCAACTTGCCTCCCCCACCTGCAAGCGTCTCCAAATAAGTTTTGCTTTGTTTCACTCCCTGGGGACAGGATTCAAGATAGGTTCTGGACTGCAGACCAGAAATCTTCCATCCCTTTTGATCTGAATTTTCCTTCCATGTATCATGCTGAAACTCTGAGACTTGGGACAAAAGCAGTCAGCCTCTGTGTGCCATGAAAAACAAAGGTGGATGAGAAATAGAAAGTTACTCAATAGAAATTAATGAATTCCTAACCTGATTTTTACAATCTAAACATTGATAATTTGATAATGAACACATCCCACTTTGATTGGCCTCTAGTCTCTTGGAAACATGAAACTTATTTGTATATAACACTTTGACTTGATTATTAACACATAATAATTGACTATAATTGACTATTATGACTATTGACTATTATAATTGACTATTATGAACACATCATGTTCCAGCCCTGAAGTCTAAGGCAGTTGGACGGTATGTTTTTTACACATTCAAGAAAAACATTTTTTTGAACCAGTAGAATTGTAATATGTGAAAGCGACAGAACTGTGTTCCTGGCTCTGTGTACCAGGGACATGCACCAACAATCTTGCAATGCAAGCACTCATCACGGATTGAAATGTAAAGTCCCTGAAAAGAAAGCAACCTTTTCATTCCCTTTACTGCCTTTGCTGGAAAACATCTTGATAACTTAAACATGTAAACAACTGAACTGAGGAAGAATCTCAGAGGATCTAGCTCTGAGAAATGAATGTATGCAAGGGTAACATCATGTATCAGTTAAATGAGGCATGGGTTGAAGGTCTGGTGACATGCACCAACAATCTGTGAATTTCTGATTACATTGTGAAAACCCCTATGATAATGGAGAAAAGCATGTGGGTACTACCTGCTAAAGACTCAAAATGGGATAATGGACCAGGTAGTTCAAGATACTTTTGGCACAATATTCAGACCTTATTTCACAAACATGGGAAAGACTATTTGTAGGACTTCAGTAGTTAGGTTCCTCCACAGTGCCACTGGTCATTTTATATTTGCCAAGCCATAGATTTATAACTGGAAAGGTAGAATGTGAAGGAAAGGCTTTCACAGCAGAATGTGCATGCCAAAAGGGTTTCTTCTGCATGGGCTGGATGGTTCTAATGATCACAAACTGTATAGATTTTGACATCTTGAATCATGTTTATCAGATCATGGTTTTTGTCATGACCTGTGATCAGAACAAATCTATATATGATGTACCTCTGCCAGTACTGCTTGTGGGTCTCATTTTGTATTGACTTTTTTTTTTTAAACTAATGCTTATGGCCAAGCAGATAAATGTACTTATTTACCTCACTCTTTCTTGTATACTTTCCCCATTACAACTGTTATACTTTAAAAAAAAAAATCAGATTTAGCAAATCAAGGAAAAAATTACATTTTGCAATAGAAGTAAATCAGAAAGCGTCCACTTACAGACATAGGACTGGATTCACAGAAATTAAGTACAGTGGCAGTTTCGGATTTCCTGTTTATAGATTGTGTTTTTGGATTAGAAAGTTAGAAAATTTGGGGCTAAGAACTTTTTTCCTTGCTATATATCCACATAGTGAAGGGCAACCCATGCCCTGAAAACCCACAGTTGAACTATGTGGCCAGAAGCATCATGTGCTACAGCCCTCCTAAGACCCAGCATAGGATACAGGTCAGGGTTACCCCTAAGCGTGAACATTTTCCAGCCTGAATCTCTTGGCACTTGGAAAGCAAACATGTCTGAGAGAAGGCTGCATTCAGCCTTCTTCCTGATATTCCACTTTTCCAGCTGCATTGATTTTGTTGTGCATGGAAGTGTTCAAACATTCACTGCAACCCGCAGTCTGTGGTGCTACAGTTCTAGACCAAGTCTTATCATAGGATTTTGATGAATGCGTTTACAGGTTTATAGTAGCCAAGAGAGAAAGGAGGGGGAAACAGAGACTCAGTGAAGTGAAAGAATTTGTCTGTGTTCGTAAACTACATAAGAGTTTTCACCTGCACCGGTGGTGGAGTGAGAAATATAACCAGCATTGTTTAATTTCCTACAAAGAGTGCTTTAGATCTGGTATCATGAAGCTACTTAATCTTTGAAATGCCAGTAAGTGAGACTTTAGAAAATGATGATCTTAACTCTAATTGAACCAGTAACATTTACAATTAGGCTGCCAGGATGTGGAGTGCTGAAAGCCTTGTGGGTCTTTTAAAAGAATATTTAACAGCACCGCTGGGTTGCTTAGATGTGTGGCTTTGTGGCATAACATTGTGAGCCTCTGACTCTTCAGGGTTGAGTTCTTTTCCCTGTGTATCATTCAGGCCAGTTTCTCACCTCTGGGCACAGCAAAGCACTGAAAACACAGCCCTTCATCAAATAGCAGACATTAGCACCAGGGCACAGAGACTATTTATCAGGCCTTTTATTAATTCCTGTAGTAACCCCTCCATCTTTCCTCCATTAATCACCATTAGGCTTCGATAGCCAAGCACAGATTATTGAGAGGTACCAAGGGGCTAGCTGAGCAGTCGGAGGCTAATGGGCTCCAGTAATTTGAAGCATTCCTTATAGCCCCAGCTATTGGGGCAGACCTTGCACCCTTGAGATCTATAATATATGCATAGACCTCAATTTTCCTCCAGTCTCCATTCACTTTCTGTCCTTTTACCCTTGTGTTTACAACAGCCACTTTACAACATGACAATGAAGAGCAAGATTTCACTAGGTGTAGCAGAACTATTTCATTGTGATAGATTTCCACAATAAGCAGCTTCTCTTATACAGTGATTACATCCCATGAGGCATTCCTCTGACTGGTGCTACCCTCAATGGCATCATGAATGCATGAAAAAGAGCAAGGGACCATATTCCTCCTTTGTTGGGAATGGCACCTCCACTATGTTTGCAGAAAGACAGTGGAAGCTGGGGCAGAGATCATAAGCTTAGTTGTGTGTATTGTTTGCCAAGCAACCAAGTATTGTGCATTAAAAAGCTAAGGGCACAATCCTAACTTGTGCTGGAACAGGCAAGCCAAGAGGCTTGTATTGTATTCGGTCCAAGATACATACCTCAAGTGGCTCAGCCAGAAGTAGGGGGAAATGTTTCCCCTTACCTCCAGGTAAGCCATCCTGGCCCCAATGGTTCTCCTCAGACTTGCACCACCTCCTGAGGTGGCACAAGTCCAAGGAGAGCGGAGTGGCTGAAATCCACTCCACACTCCTTGACAATGGGAGTTGGAATCCAGCATAACTGCCAGGTTCCAGCCCCGTCTCCTGCCCCCCACCCACCTGCTCCTGGGGTCACCCGCCGCCTGCCTTACCCTGCCCCGGATCACCTCCCTCCTGCCCTCCCCACCTCCTCCCCATTCACCCAGAAACTTGTGTTGGCCCAGTTTGGCCGACGCAAGGCTCAGTGCCTCCATTGGTGCGGAGGCTTATGTCAGCCTTCGCATGCCAGTGCACCTTCGCGCGCCGGACTAGCTGACTCACAAGGAGTTGCAAATGTACCTTACAGCACATTTGCAACCCTCCTGGGCCGGCGCAAGGGACTTGCACCAGCCCAAGGCGCAGTTTGGATTGCACTGAAGACTCTCCAAAAGGTACACATTAGGTTAATTTATATCACTGATTCCTAATCTGTGGTCTGGGGACTATAGGTGGTCCATGAAGTCTCAGGGGAAAAAAGATTGCCTTTGATCACTTCCAGTGTGCTCCCCCATGGACCGCTAGAAAGGGCAGAGAATGAACTTCCCACAGCCAGCAACAAAAGCAGCAGCCCACAAATCTTCACTATAAATAATAAATTGTCTCTAATTATTATAAATTTAACTGCATTTTCTGTGTGAAGGGTGATGGTTGCGTGCAGGGCCCATGAGAGGGCATACAGGGGGTAATTCGTCCCTGGGCCCAGGTTCAAAAAGGGTGCCAGGAGCCAACGAAGGGCCCCCAGAAATTTCATGGGATCTTATATTTTTCAGTCTTACCCAGACTCGCTGCCTATATGGGATGCTGGGTGTACGGCAGCTGCAGTTGCCACAAGCCATATCTGCTGGGCCAAGTAATGAATACCTGACACTCCTGAACGCTATCAAATCTGGGAGGAAACTGACCTGCTACAGTAGCTCTTTGGCTTGAGGAGCTGCTTACCATGAAAGGGTATATCAAGGACATAGTTGTGTGACTACAACTGCTGCAGAAGTATGTTTTGGTAGACCCAGGACACTTTCCATTCTAGTATGAGCCTAAATATGATGAAAAATTTTCTACAATGATTTTCTATATTTAAAATATTTTAGAGACTTCGGACTGTGTTTGGTTTTCTGTATTACTGTATCTAGCGGCCAACACTGTGGGAAGCTATACCTGGGCTCCACGTTGGGAAGCAAGGTAGACTTTGGCTCCAAAGACTTTTCCTGCTGTTGCCACCCTCCCTTTACCCTGTTTTGTCCCTTCTTCACCCCTGTTCTGCCCACCCCTCCCCCTTTGCGAAGGGACCCAAAAGAAACATTGTATGCCCTGATAAAATTCTTCTTGGAGGCCCTGGTTGCATGTGGTCCGTGCAAATTCCAATTTTTGTCTCAGTGGTCCTCTGGCTCCTAAAGGTTGGGAACCACTGATTTATATAATGTAGCCTATTTTGCACAATCCTTTTGGCTTTTTGTAGTCATGAAGAAAGGCAAGACTCTCCCCATTAATCATTAGAAATTTTATTCATCTCCCCCTCTGGCTTTTAAGATTTGGCAAGTATTTTCCACGCATGCTTTTTGCACACATGCGGTGCAGTCATGTGAACTAGAAACTTGCTTTTCAAAAATCACTACAAAATGCTTTGTATTTGGATTTTACACCCAATATCACATTTTGTACTGTCCGAAATCAGACTCATCTGGTGTCCCTGTGAGCTCCCTCCACTGTGTGGAGCCCAACAACAGGGAGCAGTGGCACTCAGTTGAGCATGTTGGCACTCACAATCTCCTGGCCTGCCTACACATCGGCCTACGCCAACAACCACTCCCTCCCCCAGGCGCACATGTCTTCTTGCATGCTTTTGTTATGCTTTGGGGACATAGCCAGGCTAATTAATGCACGTGGCTCCACAGGGGCCATGCAAGGCAAGATGCAGCCTCAAGAGAGATTTCTAGGGTGGTAGGAAGGCCAGGTAAGGAAAGAGAAAAGACTGACTGAAGGATAGAGCAGAAAGGAGTAGATGGAGAAGAGGAGCTGGGACGGAGGAAGAGCAGGAAGGAATGGGAAGCTCCTACCTGCAGCAAGAGTCAAAAAGTGGGTGGCGGGACAAGGACAACAAGAAGGCTACATGAGAATTGGTCAAGTCAGCAGTGCTGGCTAGGCAGAAGGACCAAACAAGATCTGGGTAAGGAGTTTACAGTTGGGTGGAGAAGGCCTAGACCCAAACTTTACATAAGAACATAAGAACAGCCCCACTGGATCAGGCCATAGGCCCATCTAGTCCAGCTTCCTGTATCTCACAGCGGCCCACCAAATGCCCCAGGGAGCACACCAGATATGCACTTTCTCCCCATCTTAAACTGGGAGGCCCATCAGGATGTCCAGTCCCCGAATTTGACTGCTTGCTGAAAGGGGAAAGATCTGGTCTGGGGATAGCACTCCCCACAACAACCAATTGCCCACTGGCACATGGCTTACATGCAGCTTTTCCTACCATTGTACAGAATTGCAGCCAGAGTTGGTATATGGTCCTTAGTACAGTACCAGCATCAGAAGGTATTTAGTGCCTCTCTTGGCTGTTTTCAGGGTTAGTGGAATGAAATAAACTCTCTCACAAACATACATTGGCCAGACCAAGAGGAATAGATATCTCCATTGCTAAGATTGGCCTACATGAAAGGAATGAGGACCTCTCTCTCTCAATGGGACCATGACTTCAGCAGCCATGCTAGGAGGTTCTTAGCATGTAACAGAGAGGGGAAGTGGTCTTGGCAGGCATCTGCACCCAGGCTGCCAGGATTCCTGGCATGCTAATACCTCATTTCAGCTGCTAATTGTCATCAAGGTAAATCATTAACAATTCTAGAACACATAACAATCCATACAGCATTCTTGCTGTGGGGGGAATAGGGGAATGCAAAGCAAAGCAAGCAGCTTAACTGGAGACCAAAATATGGGAAGAAAGCTCTTTTAATGAAATCCACAAGTTCTACCTCCTCACGTTCTCCACTTGTAGCCAAATCATGCCCCCTGGGGTTCTAAAAGCCCACTGAAAAGGGCTGCTGCCGAATCCTGCACCTCCTGCGCTACTGCGGAAGGCTCCTTGGGAGAAGGGGACGTTTGTCCCCTTCCCCCGAGTAAGGTAAGCAGCCTTACCACAATGGGGCTACTCACTTTACCGCCAACCAAAAGGTCAGCAGTAGAATAGGGCACGTAGTCCTCCACGAGCACCCAGGATCCTGCAGAGCTCAGCTCCACGGATTCTCCTCCCGCCCGCCCCCCAGTACACCTCCCGCCCACCCCTCAGCATGCCTCCTCCCTACCCCCGCTGGCCTCCCCCCTCCCCGGAACACCTCCCCGTTAACGCCCCTGCCTTCCGTTCTGCAGCCCGGTGATCCAGGAGACTGCCGAGCTGCAGAACCTGGGCCACTGCCCAGCGCTAGCCCAGCATCAGCCGGTACTGGGCTAGCAGCGGCAGGAGCCCCGCAGTGAGCCCCACGAACGTGCCTTATAGCACGTTTGCGACTGTGGCCGGCGGCATGAAGCCATGCCACTGACCACAGGATTGGGCTCTGAGATAATTCATTTTTGGGTGTGAAAATGAAGGATCCTTGTAATTTGGCAACAACTGATGAGTTGTGACTATAAACCTGGTAGAGAGAAGCAGGAAAATGAAAAATGATTTGTAAGACTTGTGTATTTTGTTCCCAATGGAATACAACTCCTAGGTATCTCTTTTCTTTGCCAATTACCCCTTTGGGATTAACATTCCCCAGCAACTCATTTTACAGACTGCCTGGTCTGACCCCTAGATTGCATATCCTTTTAGGATCTGCAAATTCCAAGCACAAAACTTGCATGTTTTGTACTCCCCCAATCTTGTATGTTTATCTCCCCCTTTACTGGCTAAATGCACACACAGAGAGAGATGGAGGCACACTGAGAGGAATACAAAGCCCCAGATACACAAAGACAGCCCAGCATACACCTGTAATCCTGCCAAGGCAGGTGGCCTCAAGGAACAAACCAATTGCACAGCCCAGGCCCTTCTCCAGCTGGTGCTCTTTCACCTCCCTGGTGCAAATTCAATGGCCCCCGCTTTTTTATCCATTTCCCCTGCTGGTTATCATTAAAACCAGGAACAGAATATACCCAGCAATGGAAGGGAGGGGAAAACAGACATTGCCTGCTGTAACAAATTGCAGTCACAGTAGAAGAAATGTTCTGAAGAAATGTTGCTGAGGGCTCTGCTTGGCTCAGAGGGAGGTCCTGTTCAGAATAATAACATATGCAAAGCCATGTTGGATCAGGCCAAAACCCCGCCTAGCCCAGCATCCTGTACCCACAGTACCCACCAGCTGCCTCTGGAAAGCAAGAGAGGAAGGCATACATTCCTCCCAACATTAAGTCCAGGAAGGGAGAATTTTTCAGCAGCATTGCCGCCACCAATCCCTTCCCCTTTCCAGGCCTGATCCACCCATCGCCCACCCCATCATTGCCCTCCCCCACCCATTTCACCCCATCCCCCCAACTCTCCCACTGACTTACCTTCCCTGATAATTGGACAGGAAGGCTCAGGCCTTTTAGAAGCAAGCCCACCCTTCCTTCATAGCCCAACCTCTCTTTTTGAGAACCTCCGTTTAAATGTTGTGTTGGGTGGGATTGGTGTGTGGGTTGCTGGGATGTGAAAGGTTCCTGTTAATAAATAAACACGGGACATGGCAGGGATTGAGCTAAGTAATCTTTGTTTCCTTCTAATTCTATTAATCCTTAGGTTGTGTTTGTCCTTTGGGCATTTTCTTTCCAGCATAAAGGCCATAAGCCTGGAGCTTTGTTTTGAAAAGCAGTCCTCAGGGGATGCTGAAAAGCAACTGTTTCTGTTGGGCTTCGTGGTGCTGCCCAAACTACTTCACCCAGCTAGCCCTGTTTCTTGGTCCCTGAACCTTTCAGGATTATATTATTAATGAGCCTTGGACAATGGTGCAAAGAGGAAGGAAGGAATTAGCATGAGAGCAGGAGCGAAATATTTGCTACACAAGAGAATAAAAGGCCTGTAATTTCCCACCCAACATGCAGCAGAAGAGGGAGAACAACAATAATTACCATAATAAAAAACACCCTCCCGGCAGCATTTCCACAACAAAAGGAGTTCCTGCTGGGCACATCTCTCAGTGAGCATGGGGTGGGGTGGAGGAGCATTGCCAAAGAAGGGGCTGAGATTGCTAGATGGTTTCTTCATCATCATCATGGCTGGCAACCTTCAGTCTGGAAAGACTATGGTATAAGCCTACAGCACCCAGTATTCCCAGGCAATCTCCCATCCAAGTACTAACCAGACCTGACTCTGCTTACCTTCCGAGATCAGATAAGATCGGGCATGTGCAGGGTAACAGTTGCCTCATTCATTTGTCTTCATGATTAGGGCTCCATACCAAAGCTGAGGATGACACAGGCACTTGCTAGATGGTGATGAGAAGAGAAGCAGAGCAGGGAGGGCACAGGACTTGCAAAGGGAGAGCACAGGAGGCCAGCAACAAAGGCAAAGAATAAAGAGAACCCTTTCTGCATACTCAGGAGAATCTTTCAGTATTCACAAGTCTTCTTACAGTCCCCACTGAGCTCTTCACAAAGTCTGCTTTGATTTCTTCATTCACTTTGGATTTTCTCATGGAGGTTTAACTTGGTTAAGAATTCAAATAGATGGAATCAAGAATGTTTGCCTACTTTCCTCAAGACTGGGATATTCCACAAGATATTCTGTGGAATGGGCTGAGGCGGTAGAATGGAAAGTACTTCTTCAGACTGCATGTGATACAACTTTTGAATCCTCCCCTGAGCAAGACTCCTTGCAAATAGGACATTAGCACCTCAGAGGAACACTCTA
Source organism: Tiliqua scincoides (assembly GCF_035046505.1). Lineage (NCBI taxonomy): Eukaryota > Metazoa > Chordata > Lepidosauria > Squamata > Scincidae > Tiliqua > Tiliqua scincoides. Next base: position 199,914,123 of record NC_089822.1, read on the forward strand.
CCTGCTGAGCAGGTTGTCTATCTGGAGAGGATTTTTAACCTTCAAAATGTGATTTCCCCCAAACCTGCTGTGTGAAGTAGTACAGTCTAGTTCACTATCAGTATTCTGCTTCCTCATTCTCCTGCATGTGTAGACCAGACCTTATACTGCCATAGAAATCATTAGACAGGCATAAAGGTGGTAGAAAAATGATATGCACAATTGCAGCCATTTTCACAAGCAATATGACTTGCATGTCCTTGTTGTGCAGTAGTTGTTTTTTGGTCATCTGTCCTCTATGGATGATTCCAATAGCTGGAACCATCTGATATAGTATTTATGAATCCCCCCCCCCCCGCCCCAGGCAATTGTAGGAAAATCTACTTTTCCAGTAGAGATGTTTTTGGACAACTGGAACTGAAACAACTGCTGTGGCTTATGTATTTCCTTGTTCAGCATGAGTAACTTGGCCCCTTGAATCAGAAGCTATCAGAAACCAGGGCAGATATTGGCACACTGATGGTATATGTTCCAGGCAAGCTACCCTTGAGACATGGGAGGCTTCCATGTTCTTAGATATCCTACCCTTTATGCAGGAGATTCATGATTGGATTTCCCAATATGTAATGAGGAGGGATACCAATTTCTTTGGAGAGGTGGCAGGTTATTTAACTCTTTTCCCCTGCACCATTTTCTGAATTTCTGGCTGCTGTTTGCCCTGTGCAGAAACAAAACAAAAAAAAATACAAGCATTTTTCCCTTGTGGGGCAGACAGCAGTCTTTGGGGTAATTTCATTGTGAAGAATATTACAAAGAAAAAGTGTTAAACACCCCTTCCTGCACCACTTCTTCAAAGAAATCTGCAGTCTTTCCCAATTAAATAGTACATTGCAGTTCTTAAAAAAAAAAAAAGTTGAAAAATCATAGTTCTGCATAGCGTTTGGTTTATAGTTATCAGGGAACACCCTCAGGGAACACTGGTTATCTAGCTATGAAATTACAAAATATCCCTGAGTTGGGGACTTGAGCACGGACATTGGCACAGCAGCAAGTGATCCATGTAGGCAAGTGCACTGTTCTTGCAAAAGCTTGTCAGCAGCCCTGCAAAACTGTGTTTCTCCATTTATAGCCTGTTCCCCTGTTGAGTTGATGACTACTAGATGGCTTGCTGGTTTGGGTGGGTGGAACTTTTGTTCTTACATGCAGCACTTTCTGTTCTAGTGCTTGATAGGTCTGATGGGGAATACAATACAGTCAGTTTCCCTTGACCAGATAGTGGGAAAGCGATTGCTTTTTGCCTTGCTCTTGCCTTGCACTGAAGGGAGCTGCAAAGGCACACTGTAAACATGCTGCTAAAAAAAACATACAGTCCCATTCATTAACAGGGTTATTGAGAGCTGTGCCTGATAGCAGTATCACTGTCAAGCAAACACAGGGCATGGCAAATCAGAGCAGGAACCAGGAATGAATTGGGATTGGGGAGCCAAGAATGGAGAGAGGGGTGGAGCTGTCATCCACAGTAGTTTCTGATCCACAGCCCACACACTGCACTTTTGGCAATTGGCCTTCATACTCCTCTGGAAGCTCAGCAGCTGGAATTAATTCCGCATTTGAATTTAGTTAATCATATTTGGTTTGTGTGTTTCTAATTAAACTGCTGCACAGAGCAGATGCTGATGGCTTCACACAGTCTACAGCAGCTGTAATTGTAGGGGCGCACCCCAGAAATGACTCCAGAGATGCAAAGTCTTCGTGTGCTAGCGGTGTTCATATTATCATCAGTCCAAACCAAGGTGAGAGTCAGAGAGAGAAATCCGAATCAGAACATGGTTCATGGCAAATTCTGTCTACTGTACACCCTCTTTTCTTCATGGTATAAAGTGGTCACCTTTGTATTTTCCCTTATGCTAAGATATTTCCAGTCCTCACTATACCTTTTTAGAGCAAACAATGAACAAACCTCACCAATAGAGCTCAACAGTGATAATGATGCATCTTTCAGACAGCCTTTTCCTAGGTTTTTTCCAACCCTGGTTTTATAACCTAAGACATTCTAGCTGAAAACATTCAAGCATTCAAATGTCTGACTTCAACTAACTTTACCTAAAAGGATCTGGACACTTTCAAGATAGGGATCTGCAAATCAGGCATTGCGCTGTGGTTTGTACAAGTAGGTTATCAAAGTTTCACAGGTGCATGTTCATATCTATCTTCCCAATACATACACACAGGAAGAAGAGTTTGCTTAAGAAGGGTGTACCTATCTCACGACCCAATCCTATCCAATTTTCCAGTGCCAGTGTTGCTGTGCTTATGGGGTACGCATGGCTTCCTGTGTTGGGGAGGCAGTCACAGAGGCCTCTTCATGGTATGGGAACATTTGTTCCCTTACCTCGGGGCTGCATTGTGGCTACACCGGTGCTGGAAAGTTGAATAGGATTGGGCCCTCAGTACCCTAAAATTTTCATTGTAACAAAAGCCCACTTTTATAGCATGTTCCCCTATTGATTTGGTGACTGCTAGTTGGTCCTTCAAACCATCTAGTAGTCACCAACTCAACAGGGGAACATGCTGTAAATGAATAAATTATTTTTTTTTAAAAATAAATAAATCATACTTTCATGATGATAAAAACCTTGTTTGCTTAATGTTGATTCTCATGTCATAAAAACATAAAAAGAACCTTCTAGGTCAGACTTAACAGCCTTCCTGACCCTGTACCCTTTTTCCACGGTGGCCCACCAGATGTCTCTGGGAAGTCTACAAGCAGGAGGTCAAAGCAGTGACACTTCTTCAATTATTATTCAGAGGCCCACTGCCCATTGATAGGCCTGCCCTCCGTGAATTCATTTGATCTCTTTTGAAAGCCATCTAATCTAGTGGCCATCACCATATCTTGAGATAGCAAATTCCACAGGCTAATTATACTTGGCATAAATATGTGCACCAAAAAGGTGCATGCTGTATCCAGAAGGAAGGTGGAGCAGGATGCTTCATTATCCATCCGTAAGGCTCTCACTCTCAATGTGTCTGCTCAGACCTGTGCCAACTCTTTAGCTGGCACAAGTGCAAGGAGAAGAAGGGAGCAGGGAGGTTTATAAAAGAGGGGATATGATCCAGTGCATGCCATTGCCACTGAATTCACCCCCTCTTGCTGCCTCCCCATCCCCATTCTTTCCTCCCCTCCATCCCTTCCCTCCTTCCTCACTGACTTACCTTTATCTGTGGGTCTTGATGGAGACCCTGCCACATGTAGTGGTGGTGCGACCTTCCTGCTGGAGCTCCAGCAGCATGTGCCTCTGTGCACTGTCAGAGTGTGTTTTGCAACTGCCATAAGGCAGTTAGTGCTGGTGGAACAAGTGTTCCGTCAGCATCAGAGCCCAATAGGTTTGAGCTGTTTGAGTTGTCAGCGCCTCAGGCAGAGAAGGGAGATGGTATTTAAAATAAAAATAATGGAAGCAGAAATGCAGAGAGCCTTTCAGCAATAGCCCTTCTAAATCTGGGAAGCTGATAGAGCAGGTAATTGTAAGATCGTTCCCCCATTTGTCCCATTGATTAGCTTCTTTCTATGCTATTTCTTTTCTTTTAAGTGTGTGCAAAATGGAACCTCTCTTCTGGCCCTCCCCCTTTTCCCTTCCCCCCCTTTCTCAGAAGTTGTTCCCATTGTCTGTGAACACTAACTGTTCTGACACTGATTCACTAGTTCAGCAAGGTTGTAGCCTTTGTTAGATTGACGCTTTCTGACAGTTCAGCTGTGCCTTACAGCCACAGACTGAGATAGTTGGGTGGCACCAAAGCAGAATCGCAGCTCAGGCACTCTTGGATTCTGTGCAATGCTGCTGTGCAATCTTTCCTTAATTTTAATGATTCAACTTTACAAGTGCACATCACCTGGAATGCTCTGAGTCTCCAGTGATGCCCACTGGGATCAATATTATCATTGCCCTCTGGATGCTGTAGCTAGTAGAGCTATGTACATCAGTCATTAAACAAAATGCTCTTCCAGCTGTAGTATCATTGGCTGAGGTACAGAATGGAGATGTTAACAAGCCTAAGGTTACAGCACTAGTTAATGGAGTTTTGTGTTCCCTGTTCCTCTTGCCTGCCCTGAGAAATGAATAACATCAATAGTTCTTTCTGTCTTATTCCAAAGTGGTCCTTTTCCTGCACTGTAGCTTCTCATAAAGTATTTGCTGATAAATGGTTGATTCATTACTTGCCACTGTGACCTGTTTAGTAATGTAAAGTAAAGGGAAACAGAGCTCTTTGGGGATGGATTTGGAAGGATGTTATTGATCTGTGGAACAGATTTGTTTTTATAGAGACCATATGATGGTAACATTTCTGAGTCTCATAGAGCTTTCCGGTATAGCAGATCATGCTTACTGCAAGCAGGTACTTATAAAAGGCAAAAATGGATCACCTATCAGAGATGGCAGTGACATAGGTTGGTGTTTATACATAAGACATGTTACTGCGCAATCCTATATGTGTTTGTGCAGAATTATATTAGGTGCGAATTATATTTCAGAGCGCGATACCATAGTCTTTCAAGACTAAAGGTTGCCAACAACAATATTAGGTGGGATTTACTCTCAAGTAAGTGTGTAAATGAGCCTTCAGTGACTGCATATGTGGACATTCATGTGAAATCTAGTCATATAGATCCCTGGGAATATTCCCTCCTCTCTCCCCTCCCCCCCCCAACCTTTAATAAATCGAGTTGCTAGGATTCATGACTGCGGGGATATACTGGAAAACATTGCAAGTATTAATCACAGCATCAATGACTGATATGGCGTTCTCTCTCTCTCTCTCTCTCTCTCTCTCTCTCTCTCTCTCTGACACACAAAAACATATTCATGTGCTCCCTGTCATATTCTTTTATAGATTCCAGGTACTGACCCATACTTTTTTTTCTTGCCACCACATGATTCTTAACAGAAACATTCAAATACTTCAGAATTTTAAATGTTGTGTGTAGAAGAAAGCATGTAAGGCTACAGTGCTATACAGTACACACTTTCTTGGGGGGAAGCCCAACTGAACAGAATGGGGCTTATTTCTGAGGAGCAATGCATATGATTGTGCCCTAAACTAACCAGTTTTATATAGATCACGCAAGATGCATGCTCATGTAGGTATTTATTTTCATAATTTATTGTCACTGCAAATTTTGTGCTTGTCCAATCCCCTTTTAAAGGCATCTGGGTCAGATGCCATCACCACATCCTGTGGCAAGGAGTTCCACAGATTAACTACATGCTGAGTAAAGAAATATTTTCTTTTGTCTGTCCTAACTCTCCCAACACTCAATGTTAGTGGATGTCCCCTGGTTCTGCTGTTGTGTGAGAGGGAAAAGGGCATTTCTCTACTCATTCTATCTCTCCCATGCATAATTTTGTATGTCTCAATCATGTCCCCCCTCAGGCGCCTTTTTTCCAGACTGAAGATCCCCAAATGCTGTTAACCATTAGAATCCACATTAAAAGTCATCTAAGCCAGTCACAAACAACACCCAACCTTTCCACCAGTGGCATCACTAGAGTTGGTGTCACCCCTATTAACTTTATTTATTTTACTATAGAGCAGTGCAGGTTATAAATAAACTTTATTTATTTTACTATAGAGCAGTGCAGGTTACCCATCCAATCAGTAACCAACAAAAAAACAGCCAGCTTGATGACACTTGCACAACTGAATAGAAGTTCTAGTATTAACTCTGATATTTAGAAAAGGAAGCTGACTCATAATAATGTTTTATTGGTTCCATGCTGTGTCATAATAACACCTCGTTAGAACATTCAGACTCATTGGTCCATTTTGACTTAAGGAAATGTACTTTTTGTTACATAAGACAGTTGCATTTTTGTTTTCTGGTTTTTTGGTCATAACTTTTGATAGCATGGAGATACTTCACTCTGGTTTTTTTCATTGCACTCTGCTGTAAATTGCATATTGAATAGTTTATAATGATGGTATTATTCCTCCAAACCACAATTTTAGCGATTTTGGTCACTAGTGGTGTCACCCTTCCTGAGGGTGGCCTGTCCCCTGCTAGCTACGCCACTGACTTCATCCTAGGTGGTGTCCTGTATCAGAGTTTCATCTCCAGGCTTGACAGCATGGAAGACAGTACTCCATTAAAAACATACTAAACTTTCTTCTTTGCCATATGTTCCTTGCCTTGTCCAGGCAGAAATCTACTTTTTCCTTCATTTGTCACATAAACTGGTAAGTTGCATTGCCTACCTGTCTGTAGATTTGATTGCAAGCAGGTGCCATGACAGGCTGCCATCTGCCAGGTAGGCACATTAACCAGCTATTTCAACTATCACATTTGTGCTTTGATATGTTTTGTCCATCATCATCCCTCTTCTGATCCTTGTGCAGGTGCAAGGAGCAGTGCAGGGATAAAGAGGTGCAAGGAAAGGAAAGCCAATAAAGGAGTGAAATGTGATGAAAAGAGACAATGTATGCTGTTGGTGCAGACACACCTGAATCAGTTGGCAGGGTCTATGGTCCATTAGCAGAAAGTATGATTTGGATCTGTAGCAGTCCAGGATCTATCCACTCTAGTGACTAATCATTTACACTCAGCCCCCATATCATCGGAAACCATCTTTACCAACATGCAAGCTACAAGGGTATTTATAGGCAATAAGGTCTTAATATTAATGTCTATATTCCCATTTGTTCTAATAACACACAAATGGACCGACATTGGAATAAATTAACCCAATTCTTTGAGAATCTGGAGAGAAGTTTCCTGGGGTTGACCTTTTACTTAGAGAGGACCTTAATGCTAGACTAGGCAATTCTAGGCAGGTGTATTACAAGGTGCTAGGAATAGAGAATGATGCAAGTCTCCCACCTATATGTGTTTTTTCATTGTGTGTTTCTGGATGACAGTTGTCTTGAGCCATGTGGGAGTAGATGAGATATAAACGGAATGAATAAACGAATGAGTAAGGCCCAGAATTCACAGAACCATGAGACCTGTATCCCCAAGGCGCTAAAAAAGGCCATTTTCTGTTTTTGAGCAGCAACCCCTATACTAGAAGGCAGTCTACTTTTGAAACTGAAGAGAGTTTCAAAAAGCAGCTGATGATGTGAATGGAAGTCCTCTGTTCAAGAGGGAAAAGTTCACAGGCTAGCACAACCCTTTGTGTGAGCTTAAGCATCACTTTTGATCTATCTCATATTTAACAGCCAATCTGAACCAGCAGCTTTCAGAAGAGTGGAATTGATATGTAACAAGCACAAAGACTGGAAAAGTCAGAAGAAAAACCATTCAGACATATCATCTTTTCCAATTTTTCACTCCTTTAAGTACAAAGTTCTGTACTCTTGGGCTAAATACAATCTTAGTAGGAAAAATCACAAGTTCCCAGAACTATCACCCAATTACACCTACTCACTCCCCTGTGAACTATCTCTCTGGTGGGAAAATTGCCTTATTGAACACAGAGAGTCATCAAACACAGTGACACAACTTGGTATATAGTTCTCTGTAGCATACTCTGTTCTTGTTAGCAATATTATTATTATTATTATTAAAGATTGTTTATGAACGCTTTCTACACTACAATACTGTCTACAATATCTACACAAAATAAACATATACTATACACTGTACACATGCAAAAAGCACATTACTATTCCTACAGCTCTTGCTGCTACTACTACTGCTGCTGCTGCTGCTGCTGCTGCTGCTGCTGCTTATCTATCTAGTACTACAGTTTAATAATCCCTTCACACTAAATCATTGACACTTGTCCATTGGATTAATCAATCAGTTACCTGATTGAAGATTCAAAAAGTGGATTCTAACAGGCTTAAATCAGTGTTGTCTCCTGGAAAGGGAAGATATTGTAAGCAATCTGTGTGCATTGTCTGGATCAGGTAATGTATCTAAGTTTATTCCCAGGCAACACATAAATTGACTCTGTTCTTCCAGGTATGGTGAAATCTGGCATTTACAATGTCCACAAGCACACCATAAGGGGCCACCATCTGTTCGGCACTTCACTGCACATGTACCAACACTCTGGCATTCCTTGGTTCCGGACACTGAAATGTTTGAGAACCACTGCTACATAACATTTTGAAGCCCTTTCCTTTCCAATCAGCTGTCGACCAGCCACATGCCTCTCTATTACTTCCAAAGGGAGAACCAATTGGTCATCTCATATGTGAATCCAACAACAGATCCCATATTTCTGGTGTGCAATCACAAGTACCCTACATACTGGAGCCCTGACAAGGAGAAGGGCTGCTTAATCTGCACAGAGAATGCATGTGAGACCTTCCTATTGCAAGAGCCACCCCACTGGAAAACCTGTTTACCAGCCTTGATCCTGGATGCCTTATCCTTCACTGAAAGGGTCTCATGCAAGGTTTATAATATATAGTTGTCTACAGATTGCATCTACCCAAGGCAGGGCCTCTGAGAGGAATTTTATCAGGGGGTACAAAGTTTCTTTCAGGCCTCTTTGCAAAGGGGGAGGGGTGAAACAGAGCATGGAAGGGTGGTGACAATGGAGGCAGGAAGGGGCAAAACAGGGTGGGGGAATACTCCTTCATGGCAAGCAGATCCACAAGCCAAAGAGCTACTGTAGCAGGCCAGTTTCCTCCCAGATTTGACAATGTGCTAAGAGGTGTCATGAATGCATTCCTCAGCCAAGCATATATGGCTTGCCAGTACCTGCAGCTGCAAGCTTGTGGTAGTGCCCCAGTATCCCATGCACGCAACAAGCATGAATAGGTAGAAAAATGTAAGATTCCAAGAAATTTCTGGGCCCCCTCCTTTGGCTCCTGGGCCCCCTTTATGACCCTGGGCCCAGGTACAAATTACCTCCTTTACCCCTCTCTCCTAGGCCCTGACCCAAGGTTATCTGTAATATACGAGTGTCCGTCTGTCTGTCCCCCCACACACAGATTCTGTCCTAATGGTGTTCATTTTCCTAATCTGCATATAAACACATACCCATAAACAAGCAGACACCCCTGCAGATATGTAAGGTACATGCATCAGAACACCCTAGCACTCTCACAAGAAAACATGCTCTTTTGCACTAAAAGTAACACAGCTAAATTTATAGATACATTTCAAACATACACGTATTCGTCCATAAGCTCAAGTGACTGCATATGCAAATACATGTGCCATTTACACAGAAATGGATGAACCATCAATTGCTTATTTGCTACAGCCCATTTTTGATGTCATCTCCTGGTCTTGGCAGTTGCATTCACCAAGTATTTGAGCTATTTCAGTGAAATGCAAATTAAATGACTTGTGGGAACACAGCAAGTCAGTGTATAAACATCATTCCCAGTTTATTAACAGATTTCCCTTCTTCGGCATTTTAATGCCTTCCACATTTTTTTTGGGGGGGGGGGGGGTTGTTGTTAGCTCCCCACACCAACATTGCCATTAGCTTTACTGATTGGCTCTCAGTGTCAACAGCAGGGCTATGGATCATTAAAAGCATTTGAAATATGGGCCTTCTAGTAAGTTGTTAGTTCCGCTAGTAAATAAAAATTAAAGCCTGGGAATATCTAGTATACATCACTGTAAAGAACAGTCATATTTCATCATCATGACTCTGCGATGGTGTATCTACTCAGAAGATGATAGGTTTTACATCTAAAAAGACTGGCATGTATATAACATTTTCTGCACAGTCAGTTGGGATATAAATTTAAGGAGAAAATCTGGAGAAAGGCAGGAAAGAAATACAGATGGATAGTGAAATAACTAGTTAATTCATAGACTTTAGTATGTTTGTAGCCAAACAGGAATAAAAATGTCAAACTCAAATATTGATAGAAAACTACACATCCTCTCAAAATAAGAACAAAAAAAATTGCTGCTGCTGCATCTTTGATTAATTTATTTATGTTTAGTACAAACTGTGTGTGTTTTAAGAGAGTAGAACAGAGGAAACTAGATTGGTCAGGTTCTACTGTTGGGGGGTGGGAGAAATAGGGGAAAAGTGGGAAATCAAGGCAGGGAGGAGGACAGATCAGGCCTGGAAGGGAGGTGGGATCAGTGGCAGTGGTGCACACTGATCCCTTTCCTGGGCATGATCTGCCTGGATAGAACAATGTGGACTTGCACATGTCCAAATGGAACAATTGAATTTGTACATGTCCAAATTGTCCCATAGTGGGTGCTGAGGCTCCAGCAGCTGAAAATCCTTCATGGGATGCAGTGGAAGCCACCCCAACGCCAATGCATCACCACAAGGGGATTAAGGGAGGATTTGGCTGTAAATGTAAGTAAATGTGCAACGGAATCCTGTCTTGCGCTGTATCCAGTGCAAGACTGAGGCCAGATTAGGCTCAGCTGGAGGAAAGAGGAAACCTCGGGTAAGCCACCACAGCCCCAGTGGGTCTCCTCAGACCTAAACCACCTCAGGAAGTGGCACAAGTTCGAGAAGAAGAAAGTGGCTTGGAGCCTCTCCATGCTGCTCAGGGAACGGTATTGGGATCCAGCATAACTGCTGGGTCTGAGCCCCGCTTCCCGCCCACCCCCTGGAACACCCTTCATCTGCCCTCCCCCACCCCAAAACAACTCCTCCCCACCCCACCCTTCCCAAACCCCTGCGTTGGCCAAGCTTGGCTGACGCAACCTTCCCTCCTCACATCAACACGGAGGCTGCATGCAGCCTCTGTGGGCCAGCACACATCACTACCAGCCCAGTCGACTCACAAGGAAGTGCAAACTTGCTTTACAGCACATTTGCAACCCTCCAGGGCCAGTGCAAGGGATTTGCGCTGGCCTAACCTATTGTTAGGATAGCACCCTTAATTGTAAAACTAATCCAGGTGGGTCATGATAGATGAGGCAGCTTTGAGAGGCAATGTTACAACAATATTGGGGTGTATGGGATATGGAAAGAATGTCCCTCATTCAATGTAAAACATAGGGAGAACTACCCAAAATTTTGCCTTGGTGGCACTAACACCCAACATTTACACCTGAGCAAAAGGCATTTTTCATTGTGCCAGCTTGTAGAGGCATTGAAAGCTGCACTGTAGCTTCTTCTCTTAGCTAAAAGCAGCAGTGGTCTATTTTGTTCCAGGTATCATCATGGGAGTGCTGGCAGTACAAGGAGTTCCAACCACAGCACTATCTTAGTTCAAGGAGCTGAACTTACAAGGGAGGCACAAGTTCCAGAACCCTTAGCAAATCAGGACTACGGTTAGTTCCAAGGCTAGGCCAAATACAGCAACAAGGAAGGCACAGATGTTGCAGAAGAGATATGAAGAAGTAAAAACTTAAGTACCTGCAAGGGGGGATGCAAGTTCTGCCCGTCACCTGAGAAGCCTCCTGTTGTCTAAGGATCCTTACTTTCAGGTTTTGATTCTGATGGTACAGGGAGGAATGTGGTTCCCTTGCATACTTCTGAGAAAAGTCTTTGGAATTTGAAAAGGTGGGTAGAGCTGAGTCTTCTGGCCACAGAAAGAGTGTAAAGTCCCCTCCTTTTATCCTCACAACAATCCTGTGAGGTAGGTGAGGATGAGAGTAAGTGACTGGCCCAAGATCACCCAGAAAGCTTCATGGCTGAGGAGGGATTTGAATCTGGATCTTCCAGGTCTAAGGCCAATTCCCCAACCGAGAGGTGCTCAATAGGTGGATCGCAATCTACCGGTAGATCGCGAGGCAAAATGAGTAGATTGTGGAGTGCCGATCCCCCCCTTCAGGTGCCTCTGGGAGGAAACGCCGGGAGTAAGGCCCATTGTACTCAATGGGGCATACTCCCAGGTAAGTGTGGCTAGGATTGCAGCCTCACAGCCTAATCCTAGGCATGTCTACTCAGGAGTAAGTCCTGTTATACTCAGTGGGGCTCAAGGTACACCAACATACATTGTACACATAAATGTTATATGTTATGATGGCGCGAACATTGTAAAAAAAACTCTGGTAGATCTCCGGGCCTTGCTGGGTTTCAAAGTAGCTCTCGAGCCAAAAAAGTGTGAGCACCCCTGCCCCAACCACTACATCATCCTGGTGAAACTGAGTCACACTTGGGTGTTTACTTGTGAGTAGGCAAACATGCCTTGGCTTTTGTCAAAGGCCAGTCAAAGGGGAATGCAAGGCCACCAGAAAGGTCCTGATCTGATGTGCATGGAGGCTCCAAATTGTGCCCCCCATCCCATCCCAGAAGGATAAAGAGGCATGAGTGGCGAATAAAGCAAAACTTTTTTTTAAGTCTTCTAAAGCTAGGTGGGTCCTGACTCTCATTTTAAAAACTTGGCCTTAGTGCTAAAAAGTTTGGGAACCATTATTTTAAACAGTGGGCAAGGGAAGGTCATGATGCTATACTGACTTTTCACCTAAGATACAAAGGATGCAATCCTAACCAATTTTCCAGCACTGAAGTAAGGGCAATGCAGCTCTGAGGTAAGGGAACAAACATTCCCTTACCTTGAGGAGACATCTGTGACTGCCACCCAACTGCAGGATGCAGCACATACCCCATTAGCACAGCTATGCCAGTGCTGGAAAGTTGATTAGGATTTGGGCCAAAGATGTCCGAGGTAGTATTAGTAGCCACTATCTGCTTCAGGGTGAAAGTGCTAGCAGGGAAGAGAGTATAGCCTATATGAGTCAGAGATACGTGGAGATTCATAGCATGACTCATAGCTAGTTTAGTGTAGCGGTGTAGATATTGAATTGTGTACCAGGATGTCCTTGGTTGAAGTCTCACCTTTGTCGTGAACTCAGTAGGTAAAGGTGACCTTAGGCAACCCTCTCTCCACGCCTTCAGCTCTCCGTCTTCAATATACGATTAATCATTGATCCATCTTTCAAGGTTCTTATAAAAATTACCAAGATAATGTATGGAAAGTGCCACTTTAAAGCACTATATAGGGGCCCAATCCTATGCAATTTTCCAGTGCTGATGCAGCTGTGCCAATAGAGTGTGCACTGCATTGAGGGGGGAGTCACAGAGAAGTCTGCAAGGTGGTGTTCCAAAGGTATTCCAAAGGAAACATTTGGTCCCTTACCTCTGGGCAGCATTGTGGCTGCATTGGCACTGGAAAATTGCATAGGATTGGGTCCTCATTGTTACTAACAAAAGTGACTCCCCCCTCACTGTCCCCATAACCCAGTGGAAGATTGGAAGCTGAAATTGGAAAATTAAAAGCTATAGTCTGGGATGCTATTCCCTCTGCTTCATCCACAACAGCCAGCATTTCCACTTGCACACACAAGAGAAGGAAAGCAGTGTTTGTGAATACACAGGTGGTAGCAGAGGGAATGGCATTCCAGACTGCGCAGCACGGTTTCTCAACCTCCATTAGGATTTTGGGACTTCAGAAGTTAATCATGAAGCTGTTGGGTCTCTAAAAGGTCAGTTAGGTACATTTCAGTAATGAGCTGTACAAGGTTGCTACCAAAGATCTCCAAAAAAAAAAATTGAAAAAGTGTACGAAAGAGAAATCAGATTTCTATCTAATTCATGCCTTTGTCTTCTGTTCCTCACCTGTGTCTAAGTATTCAAGAATTGGGTATAAATTCATTCTGAAATACCAAATCTGCACTGCAGGCTACCTTGCTGCTAATCTGACCCAGTGCTGTGGCACATTCATTACAGTGTGATTCTACCTGCTCCTCTGTTCTTTCCAGTGCTTTCCTACTCAAATCGTACCCCATGTCCATAGGTCTCTTCCACTCTGGTTTGATCTTCACACTGCTCCTCAATTCTCCCTTCAAAAAATAAATCTATGGCAAATTTGTCATTTTGATGTCAGTGTCAAGCCTGCATCTTTTGCATTTTCCATAGCTTTTCCCATCTTGAACAATATTGGCTCATCTAACAATTTTGTCGGCTTATACAATTGCTCCAAAACTAAATAAGAGAAATTAAACCTACAAATATTGGTATGGATAAGGAAGATTGTAGAGGATATATTTTGCCTACAGTGATAGTGATAGTGGCATGACTTCTTATCCACTGGCATTGGATATATTGGTAGATTTTTAGCCCAATTGATATTGCAACTTCACAGATTTTCAGAGTAAACAACCTATGATGTTGTTGTTTATCATGCATTTAGCACCATCAGTGTTCATGGCATCTTGCACAGAAAGAAAGGATAGGCATATGCCCCAAGGGGTTTACAATCTAGATAATCACAAGGCAAACAGCAGAGAAAGGGGAGGGAATCAGAGATGGGGTAGGCAAAGGAAGGGTATGTGATTACTTCAATTACATGTACTTAAGCTGAATTACAGTGCTGAAAGAAGTCATTGCGCTGAAGGCTTCACAGAAAAATGTAGGTTATAAGAAGTAATCTGAAGAAAGTCAGAAAAAGATAAACATTACATATGCCTCAGATAAATGTAGTCCCATTCACTGAAAACCATCTCCCTCATTAGACTTGTGGGAATCCAAGGGTTGTTGATCATGTAGAGTGGATGATGGTCTAAAAACTTTAAAGAGAAATACTTGGGTGGGGGTGGGAGGGAGGGAGGAGAGTTCTACATCAAAACAGTGGTGGCTACCCAGATGTTAATTGTTCCAGAGTGTGTCCACATTACATCCTTTCCTCAGGATAAAGCTACCTTTGATCATTCAAATACTCTAGTTCATTGGACTATACTCAACTGCTTTGTGTTTGCTTTCATTAGGAAGGAAGGAATAGTTCTGCAATAAAGCAAGGCATCTGATATATTATTGAGATAGCTCTTTCCACGTGTGAAATGTGCTATCTTCTCATCATAACTCTGCAATGTGAACATTTTACATATGGGAGACGGGGTTGAGGAACAGTGGGTTGCTCAAATCCATCCACCCCAGCGAACTAAATCAGTGAACTAAATCAGACTCTTGAACTAAATCAGATTTCCCAGACTCTAGTCATGCTAGACCCAAGGTGGCTTGCCATTTAAAATGTCCAAATGGCGTCTTGGATGGATCTGTTTTGCAAGAGCTGCATCTTTTGCAGCAGGTTTAGGTCATCATGGAATCCTAAAGGGTGGAACAGCCAGCCCTAAATCCTTCAGTCGGATTGGAGTTTCTCGTGATGGCTTCCAGTATAACACAGATGTGCTTCTGTTCCTTAAAAGCCTCTGGCAGCCTTCCCAAACCCAGCCAGTCTTTTCTTCCAAGGCCCCTTTCTCCACACAGAGCCCAGTTTGCACCCACTGTTTGCTTGTTGATTGATTCTTCAGTTGGGATCCCCTTCACTGTCACCCAATACAGAAAAAAAATACTGAAGAAAGTCTGGCTCCCCCCCCCCAAAAAAAAACCTGCTATAGCTGCTCCTGCCAGTTGCCCCTCTTCGCAGTGCCTGATCCTTGGAGCCCCGGGGGCTGAGCAGAGTAACCCCCCCCCCATAGGATGTGGAGGTTGTTTTGCTCCTGGCACTGGAGCATGATTAATATCAGTCAGCCAGATGGGTGGAGATGACAAGAATAATGAAGTAGCTCATTAGGGGACGCTGCTTGGAAGGTCAAGAGCCGGGCTGCATTTGGGCTGGAGAGGGAGACAGAGGAAAGCCCGCTTGGGGGAAGACGCTGGCGAAGAAAGCGAGCTTGAGGGGGGTGTCGATCAGAGAGAGACACGCGCTGGTTCCCGCCAGAGGAGGCAGGCGAGGTTCCGCCTGTAGCAACCTGAGCGCGAGCTGGCCCGCTCCGTCAGGGCGTGCGAGGAGAGACACGGGCAGGCGCGTCAGGATCTGACTGAGAGGAGTCTTGGAGAGGCACCGCCAGGCTGTGGGGAGACTGGGAGGCGTGCGCAGGACTCTCCGGAGCAGCTTCCTGCCTCCGCCGCCGGCCGCGGGCTTGTGGAGCGCCCCGGGTGAGTGCGTGCCTCGAGCAGGGGCAGGCGGCGTGGTGCTGAAGGGACAGCTCCCTAGCCGCGAGGAGGAGGCGCTGGCGGGAGGGGATTCCGCGCCCTTAGAGGAGCCGCCAGGACCGGGGGGCTTGGGGAGCTGGTCCTGGGGGGACAGCCGGGGGGGGAGGCGGCTTTCTCCCTGCAGCTGCCCCCAGACGGGGTCGAGAGGGGGAGGACGGTGCTTTGGGGCAGGGCTGCAATAAAGGGCGGTGCTCTGGGGTGTCTCCCGCTCTTCTCACGCCCAGAAGGAACTTTTCGTGCCGCGCGGGTCCGTCTCTTGTGCAAAGGGCAGGGAGGTTGGAGGGTGGGGAGCTGTTTCTCCACCCCCCCCCACCACCTGTCCGTCGTTCGCTGCTGCTGCGTTTGGATCAGTGCCCGAAATCACGCCCTGACCGAGCGAGGCGGGGAGTTTTGGAGCGGGAGCTGTCCAAGTGCGGATCCTCCCTCCCTGCGCTGCGCTGCGCCCGCCGAGTGCGAGATGGAGGGACCAGCCGGAGGCTGGGAGCTCTCCGCCCGCTGCCCAAACAGCGCAGAATGTCCGATCCGAGCGGCAGGCAGGCAGGCAGGCATCGGGGCTGGCTCCTGCTCTGCATCTTAATCACTCAGCAGTGCGGATAATGGTAGACTAATGCGGGGGGCGCGCCGGAGAGAGGAGTGGGGACAGCTGCACGTGACTCGCCGCCCAGTCGGAGAGCGGGAGGTCTGGAGCTAGAGAAGGGGGCGAATTTGTTGGCGGGGTGGGGACACGTGCAGCCTCCTCACATACAAGCCAAGTCACATACACACATGCATTCTTTCAGGCACACAAGCATGCACTTAGTTCCAGGTCTGGTCTGCCACAGCTCCCATCTCCAGCAGCTGCAGAGACCCCCACAGCCCCATGTGCTGTCCTGCCCACGTGCCCTCCCACGCCACATTGGTTTCCATGATTCTTCAGACTGTCTCTGCTATGTGAATGCCTGTTCCAATTCCTTACTCCGACTCTGTTGGCACTGACCCCCCACACACACACACACTTTCTCGCACCTCTCCCTCCACCCCACCAGCAGTTCTTTGCCAGGTGGAACTCAAGCTGTTGGACTAACCAATGACCTGTCCACTTCCAGCTAAAGCACACTGACAGGTTCCTATTGGAGAGGCCAATCGGAGCTAAATGTTCTTCTGGGCAAATTTGAGTGTGTCTGACTGAGATCAGTGGTTCCTCACTCTAGCTCTCTATCCCAGAGAGTGAGGCTAGCCATGCTCTTACTCATATCCAAGAGACTGGCAAAGTCAAGGGTCTTCCAACTGCTGAATTTCACCCTTAGCCCCTGAAGTTCCACTTCTGGAACAGTCTGGTTTTCATGTCACATCTCAGTGCCATGCCCCAATCCTTATCGAAAGGTCTTACTCCTGCTATTCAGCCCCACCACTACCACCTGCCTGAAAACTTCTCCAAGCGTGCTTTCTCTTGCCTCTCTCAATTGGTGGACCTTTTTGTTCCCCACAGCTTTGGTTAGGATCCTTTCCCACAGCTGGGTTCCTGGGCTTCAGCTGGCAGTGGTGCAGCTCTGATTCTCACTTGGGGATCCTTAAAGACAAGGGAGTGAGGATGTGGCACAGCAAGCCTGCTGCCACCTTTCATCTTGGGCAAAGGGCAGTTAAGCTAAGGACACCTAGACTCATTACAAGCACCCTAGAGTGCAGCAACTGTTACCCTGCACATACCTGATCTTGTCTGATCTTGGAAGCTAAGCAGGGTCAGGCCTGGTTAGTACTTGGATGGGAGACCGCCGGGTGCTGTAGTCTTATACCATAGTCTTTCGAGACTGAAGGTTGCCAACCAGAGTGGACAGTCAGCAAACTGATCCTCTCCCCCCCCATACATGTGCAATATTATGCACACTGTGCATCTTATACAATCTCTACAAACGTCAGTGCAGGATCATTCAGGCTGCTGAATGCAAACCAATTTAGCCAGGTTGGTGGCTGTTGTGTCACCCCATCCCCAATGTTTACCACCCCTCCTGTATCAGCCCACCCACCACATGCAAGCACCCCACCCATGCCAGGCAGCACATACACGCACACACATGTGTGCATCCACATGTACTTGAGAAAATTCCCATTTTGGGGCTTATTGGCATGCGCATTGTCTTGTGCATATACTGTCTGCTGCAACAAGCCCTTCAAGCTGACCAGATCTCTCTCACCTGACCAGAAGAGGATGCACCAGTGGCAGGATGGTAGGGATCTCTGCCACTGTGATGACAGCCTCGACAGCAGAATGGTGGCAGGAACCCCTATCACAGCAGTGGCAAGAGCCTCTACTATCACCACTGCTACCAGTTCTTCAGAGCTGGATGGATCACACACAAACCCATTTGACCAGGAGGACAGTAGAAGGAGGAAGAGGTGTGGGATTGTGGTAGGAGTTGATCCATCTCTATACCAGTACAAAGCAAAGTATCATACAAAAACATTTCCAGCTCTCTCTCTCTCTCTCTCTCTCTCTCTCTCTCTCTCTCTCTCTCTCGTCTTTATTTGAAATAATCCAAAGAAAGCTTGACTGCTTTTCTAGGCTGCTTGTTCCAGTTTATTAAACCCAATTTTTTTAATGCATACATAATCCATTGCAACGTTTTGTCACAGAGGAACTACCTCACACAGACATTGTCCTCAAACATTTCAACCCCTTTTCTTTCATACAATTACATACCATATACATACATACCATTATTCATATCACATGTACACCACACCTCTCCTGTATAACACAAATATACAATGCGCGTTGTCCCATGGAGAATCGACCATACATCCCTCCCACTCTGTGCAACTTGCTCATATGCATCCTGCATAATGGATACAAAGACCTCCTTGTACCTCCAGTGTCAATGCCTTACCTCTTCTAGCATACACTGATCTCACACAGAGCTCCTTCCTGTGTATTTAGACTCTCCCATGCACACTTCCTCTCACATCATGTTGTGGACAATTTACAGGCGGGATATTCCAGCTAATTTTTTTTAGAATGTTACAAATCTCTCTCCCCTACTCACTTGAGTGTGTTACACACCACACTTTGTAGACACATTGGGCATACCTTTCTGTACTACCATTGTTTAATGGTTGTCTGGCACCAATTGCCTGCTGGTGCTGATAATAATGTCAGTTGTGAAACTCTGGCTTTCCACTACTGACTTCTGAAAAAGAGAAAGGTTATCTGGAATCTCTACCCTCTGGCCTGGAAGCCCTGCCCCATAATCCCAGAGGTATGGCAGAAGACTGTGGCCACTCAGAGCAGTTTTGGCTATTACAACAAGTGCTGACAATTGCACATCCTCTTTTTTCAAACTTTGATGTGAGTGCACTTGTCAATAGTTATTGTTACATTCCAAGTTATTTTTAGTGAGAGAGAAGCACATACTAATCATGTCAGAGACCATCTTTGCAAAACTACTTTATATCTTCCAGAATTGATCGCTTGCATTGAAAACAGGCTCTGGTAAATTTAGAGAATCCTGGATTAAGCTAATCCTCTATCCACTCCCCTGTGCACATGTACACCATTTATTTTATCAGTTATATCCCACTATCACAACATCATTCTTCTGTCGCACATCCTTGTTCTCAGTGCACGCAGTGCATCCTTTTCACACCACTAACACACATGCCTTCCCTGCAGCTGACCTTTTCTCATAAACCATTACCTATGCATTTCCATAAGCACACCCAGACACATGACACCATTAAATCTTTTCATGAACTTGTCTTCTAGGCAGTAAGTAAACATTTTTTTCTGTAATGCAAGCTCATCCTAAAGCCAAGGCACTCATATGCAAGAGCCACAAACACCAGTATCAGGGTTTGGTTGGTAACACTTCCCAGAAAGAGGAGGCTGCTTCTGGGTCCAGAGCAAGAATTGTTTTACTATTCTGACTATGTTTTCAAATTGGGGGCCCCAGTATGGGGCAGTGAAGTTGCAAGATGCTGTCTTAATGCATATGAATTTCTGGATGATGAGGTAGATTCTGGATGATGAGGTAGAACGCTGTTAGGTGGCTTGACATATCTTTTTTATTTTTTATGTTTGTAGTACAGTATATGTTGGAATGTATCATTTTGCTTTTTTAGAAATCTTGTTTTTGCTGATCGTGTTTTGCTGCAGTGCGCTGTAAGATGCAGTTGTGCCATTAAGCCCAGACCTATTGACAGTGTATCAAAAGTCCAAATCTGTCTGGTGTTGTTTTTTTTGTTTTTTTTTGCTCTGGCTTTGGTTCTTTCTGTAGCAATGGGACAGAAGATTACCCACAAATCCTGGGTAGACACTCAAAACTGGTGCCATTGATTACTCCTTTAGGATTAGTTGTGAAAACACAGACCAGTTTGTGACTGGTTTCCAAATGGAAAATACTTGAAGGGGAATATCCCCATCCCACCACATAATATGAAGGGAGCCCCAAATGGTTCTTCTTGCTGTTTGTGCAGTTATCCTGGATTTCCAAATGTTGATTTGGGAGATTAGTTCTCTTGAACTAAGTATGACAAGATTCATACTCTTGTCCTGTTCATTCATTATAATCATGTGAATATTTTCCATGCAATGGGGGGAGGGGGCTGAGAGTGTGTCAGTAAGTCCCATCCCCATGCTAAAACATTCTCAAAACTCTGACACACCCACACCCCCATGCATGCAGCAATTTGTCTGCACTAAAAAACAGTCTCTGGGGAGACTTTCTCCCCGTAATCAAGAACACTGCATGAAGAGGGCTATTGGCTCTCTGGCATACACAGAATTTGATTTTTTTTCCTATGCCATTCCAACCCATTCTCAATCTGAGTATGTGATACCATGCTAAACTTGTATCCCTGTGTCTGTTGGTATCTTCACATTCTCTTAAAATCATATACAGAGAGCCAGTGTACTTGGCAGTTGTGTGCTGACTTCCATCAGTGACCTTTGTCTGGTGGTCCTGTGCTTGGACTCAGTAACCCAATCAAATTCACCTTCACACATTTTCCCTCCTGCCACTTCCACTTCCGTCATTTTCTACTGGAGTTGCTTAAACCAGCATGCATTTAGGCACTATGTTGGAGAAGTCTGACTATGAACTCTCCAGATATTGGAACAACTTACTGAAGTGGAAGGAAAGATCGGAACCTACTAGTGAATGTACCCACTGAACCTACTGAGTGGAAGGAAAGATCTTTCTCCATATCCAGATGGGTAGCTGTGTTTCTCTGCAATACCAAAAATTACCATTTTGTGGCACCTTAAAAACTGATACATTTCTTGTAGCATAAGTTTTCATGGACTAAAGTCCCCCTCATCAGATACATGAAGTAGGCTGTAGTTCATGGAAGATGATGCTACGCTAGATTTGTAAATGTTGAAGGTGTCACAAAGGTTCTTGGTTATTCTTTCTCCACAGAACCTGGAGATGGAAGAGAACTTGCTGAGTGCATGTGGGAGAACTGGTGTGGGACAAACAGTGAGTGTGCAAGTCTCTGTATATGTTTTGTGTGAGAAAACCTAGGCATGTGACTGTTGGTAAACGCTGTGTGGATAGATGAAAGTGGGAATTGCATTTTGGGGAGAGAATATCTCTTGAAGGCAGAGAGGGTATTTATGAGACAGAGAATCTGGTGGTTTATATGTGATAGGGAGAGAGAGAGAGAGAGAGAGAGAGAGAGAGAGTGAGGAAGGGAGGGAGAAATTTTAAGGAAGCATGTGTTTGTGAAAGAGAAAAATGTGTTTGGGGTATCACAGAGAAACACTCAACACTATAAAAGAATCTATATTTATGACAAAAAAGAATGCTTATAAAATTGCAGTCTCCACATTGCTCACATCACTCCTGAGCATCACTCAGCAGTTGACTGAGAAGACATCTCTGAGGAAGAGAGAGACAAGCCTAACGGCCAGCTGCATTTTTTGCAGCTCTTTAGCCAGTGAGAGATGATGCCAGGCTAGCATATAGACTTGGTCAACCTGCCCCTCACCTCACCTTCCCCACATCAAACATCACCACCACCCCTGGCAGGTAGTGCAGGATTGCAGATTGCTTCAGGACCACGTAGGAATTTCCTCTCCCTAACATTGACCTTGGGGAGGGGGAGATGTTTTACCTACTCTGTACTGTTAAGAAAGGGTGAGTACCCTTTAAATAAGCTTCCTTAGTTGACAGGAACAGTGTAACTAATGGCAGCAGCAGAGGAACTTTGATGAGGCCCTGAGGCATCAATTGAAGGGTTAAGGGGATTCAGGAGTTGCAGCATTGAGAGCTGGAGTAGGGCATCCTTTGGGACATTCCTGTCTCATTCACCCAGCAGCAGCTGGACAGGGCTGACTCAGGCTTAGGTTTCTTCATCACAATATTTGTGTATGAGGCAAAGAAGAAGTAGTAGCACTAGCTAACTGTTCAGAGCCGGGGTGGAACTCACCCCAAGAGAGTAGGGGGGAGTAGGCCATTCATTCTGTAATCTGCTGTATAGGGAACCTGCACCGAAAGCTATGTTAGGCAGGGTGTATTTCATTGCAGATCCAGTGAAAGAATACAGTAAATCTGTAGCCCATTGCTGTCTGCTCTGCTCACAATGCTTATATCTGATGGTCACTTCACGTGTGATTTTTTTTTCCCCATGTAGATACCCTCACTATCAGAAAAACTTTGAGCACATATTCACTTGTGAAATGTGGCAGAAGTGTTTTCCCATAGCCAGTGGCACATCTAGGCAATGGCAAACCAGGGCATTTGTCCTGAGCACAACTTGAAGGGAAAGCCAGCTGCTGTTGAGAGTACACATGACTCCAGTCACTTCCTGACCTGGGAAGCGACTGGAGCACGGAACTCGCAATGGTGGCTAGGGCAATTTTGCCAGCTGCCACACAGAGAGAGCATGTGCTCTGGTTGCTTCCTGAGTCAGGAAGTGACTACTGCACCTGAACACTCACAGCAGTGGCTGGAGTGATTTCGCACCAGCTGACACTGTAAGTACCCACAAGCTCCAGCCACTTTGTGACTCAGGAAGCGGCTGCGAGAACCTGCAAGTGTTGTCATAACATTGTATGATGTGACAACATTGCTGCTCCATTGCTGCTCTTGGTGCCACAGCCCCTGGGTATGCCGGTGGCCAAAGCTGATGGGGCTGGCAAACCAATGTACACAGTTAAATTCTTACTCATATATTGGCAGCAAAATAAACACTTGCAGTCCACTTCACAAGTGACTGTGTACCTATTTGTCCATGTGTGTGGGAACTCTTAGTATATGGTTGTCTCTAGACACCCTTTGTGTATATGAGTCTGTAATGGTTGGCAACCTTCAGTCTCGAAAGACTATGGTATAAGCCTACAGCACCCAGTATTCCCAGGCGGTCTCCCATCCAAGTACTAACCAGGCCTGACCCTGCTTAGCTTCCAAGATCAGATGAGATTGGCCATGTGCAGGGTAACAGTCTGTAAGTGGTGTGTGTATGTGTGTGGGGGGGGGGGTGAGAGAGAGAGACAGAGAGAGGGAGGGTGTGTGTGTGTGTGTGGTTAGAAGAGTAGTGTGCAGAAAGCACACAGCAGCTCTAATTTCTGAATGTGCCAGCTACAGCCAGAAAGAGCAGGAAGATCTCACTTGTCCTGGGGCCAGGGAAATTGGCATTCCAGCCGGGCTCCATACAAGGGCTGCTTTGTCACCATCCCACTCAGGGTGCAAGCTGTTAACTCCACAGATGGGGCTCCATATGGCGCTCTTTGTTGTGTTTTGTTTGGAGTTTTGTTTTATTGAAAGCTATACCTTTCCATTATATTACATCCATTTGAATTTTGTTTTGTTTTTGGCTTTTGTCCAACTATCAAGTATTTTGGGCAAGCTCGGAGAGGGGCCTGATGGGAAATCTCTCTGAACTGCCTGATCCCATGTTGCAATGATAATCAGTCATGACACCTCGGTCCCCGCTCCCTCTCTTGTCTATGTAGTAACCTCCTTCTCATTCCACTTAATGCATATGATGACGTGTCAGAGGAAGCCAATTCAGTTAGACTCAGGAACAGAATTGTACCAGGCAGATATGAGCACACCAGATGGCATTTTACAAATTGTTTTCTCTCAGCCTCAGTTTCCCATATTTAAAATGGAGATAGATGACCTGCTGTTGTGAACTGTGAGGTGTTGTGAGGAGAGATGTGGCAAGGATTGTAAAACACTTTGACACTTGATGAAGGTGATTGATGGAAAAGAAGGAGGCTATTAAAATTCATGGCACACAACAACAGTATAACCTCTGAAAAGAAACAGCTTCTTTTCTTTCCACTACTACTGTGGACAAGCAAGTGTACTCTTATTGGACATTTGATTACCTTACAAGGGCTCTTTTGAACCTAGACATAAAAAGATGCCTTCCAATCTATCTTCTTGATATTTCATTGCTGTAAGTGAGGAACATGCATGTGTGAACCTACATTTTGCTTTTAAAAAAATTGCTATCTGCCTTTGGGCTACTTTGTTCCTACTGGAATCATAGCTTTATCTCGCCAACAAAACCAGGCACTTTGTCATCTAACAAATATATATACTACTCAATCTTGTTACTCCCCCCCCCCCCAAAAAAAAAACAACAGACTGAGCCAGGCTAACATTGCCTAATTTGTAAAATCAAAATTTCCTTTGATGGGGAGAGAGACTTCTTGAAACATAAGACCTGCAAAAGAGCTGTGTGTAATTCAAAAGCTCACATTCCCAGCATCTGAAAATTAGTTTAATAAATGGGGATATCTGACATGTGCCCTGTCCCCTCTCCTCCATCTAGGAAGAATTATAGATTGCTTTATAATTAGTTTTAATGCTTTGCTATTGTTTTCTTGTGACTCACAAGATGGAAACCCTACTAGTTGGGGGTGGAGTTGCGGGGTTGTATCCAAGCAGATGGTCTGTAGGCTTGCAATGCTTCTCCCCAGTTTTCTTCAGCATTGGTGGGCAGTTGGGATGGATGAGCTCATGGGCCTTTTCCATCTTCAAAAACTGTGATTCTTCTGCTTATTATTATTGCTAGCATTTATTTTGCTTATCACTCAATGGGAGTTTTCCAACAGATCTTGTTTTCCAAACCTGATTTACCTGGAAGCAGGCTCACATCCTTCACACGGTATGTGCTTCATGTAGTTCACCTTTCATATTGCCTCCTGCCTCCTTATCCTGGAATTAATTTTTCCAGAAAGAGCAATTTCACCCTGCTTAAGATTCGAACCTAAAAGAAATTAAGCAGCAGTTGCCAAATTATATCATTTATCCCCCATATATCGGGGGTGTCCATTTATATCAATGAGATAAAAAATAGGGGGATTGAGGATTATTGTTTAAATAATCCCCAGTGTTAACTATGAGCCCATAAAGATGGAGAACAGCATCCTTCTGGAATGGTTTCTCTCTCTCTCTCTCTCTCTCTCTCTCTCTCTCTCTCTCTCTCTCTCTCTCTCTCTCTTGACCTGACCCTGCATTAAGACAGAGACCAAGGAGCAAGAGATGCAATTAGAGTACAAATGCTTCTCCACGCCACCCCTACCCCCACTTCCCCTTGAAAGCCCCAGAGGGAGGAGAAAGCTGGTGTTAAGTACAGAGCAACAAAACCACCTCTCATACAGTGAACAAACCAAAGCTTGGTCCTGGACAGAAGCAGTATTCTCTACCTTGCCAGATTGAATTAATTATCAAGAAACAACCTTGGCTAGTTTATATGAGATGCAACTGGATCAGCTGAGCAGGGATGCCACCTAATCAACCAACAGAAACAAAAAAATATCTCTATCTCTCTTTCTCTTTCTGGCTCTCTCTCTCTCTCTCTCTCTCTCTCTCTCACACACACACACACACACACACACACACACACACACACAAATTCCGAACATGGTCTGTGCAGAGAGGTTCTTATTTTCTTCTTCAGAGACACTGGCACACAGTCAGAGATAGAGATACTTCACCCCAGCACGCCCCAGCAATTATAGACCTAGACAGGTTTGAGTGACTTGTCAGCACAGCATCACAGAGATAGGGTGGTTACTGCAGCAACCCACGTCAGGCAGCATGACAAGCTGGGGAATCTCCAAAGCAGGTAAATCTATGCCAGATGAGGGCAAATGAGCCAAGCTAAGCTCTACATGGTCCGTTAATATACTAGATAAAGCACTAGTCTGGGATTTAGGAGTATTGTTGCAAGTCCAAGTTTGGCCATCATAGGATTTATTTGTGAATGTGGCTTCTCGGGATCAAACAGTACCATACATTACATTAAGCAGGTGCTTCCTGCTGAGCTGTTGGTTTTTCTTAACTAGATTGGGTCCACCATAGATGGGCACCAATGAGAGCTTCCCCATTGGAAATGGTGGGGCTGACTCTGGGTGTGAGTCTGATCATAAATATATTTGCTTATAATCTGCTTTTTCTGTTATGCAAAAATATATAAAAAATTATTTGAAGTTCAGTCAATCCTGCCCTAAGCTCCAGGATGGGACTGCAAGACCTTCTGAGGATGCTCCCATATTTATCATTCTGTGATTGTGGAACTCGCCACTCACTCACCACTGCGCCTCACTCACCACTATTTTAATCCCAGTCTGACTGCAGAGATCCAAATAATTCCACCTTGCTTAAAAAAATCCTAACAAAAAGGAGCTCTTGAGAAGAAGGAGAGCCAGATCTCCCTTCATTTCATTTTAAAGTTCATTATGAGTTATTCATTGCCATAAAAGCAGAAGAGACCATAAGATCAGGCTAAGGGCCCATCTAGTCCACGTATACCACCAGACACCACCCCAAGTACCACTGCTGATACAAGTACCACTGGCTGAGAAAGGTCAATAAGATATGGCTCACAGCCTTAATCTATGTTCACACCCAGTCATATCAAGTCCATCATCACACTGGCAGTTTTCGGTCTTCTCAGATTCATATTCTCAAAGGTGTATTCCTAGAGTGAGCTAATCACTAGCACAATCTGTCCTTGAAAAAGTACCAGGGGTTGCTCATAGAAATATGTGGAAAGAATCCCTTGCATTTGCTGACCAAAGTAATCTCATGTCAGCTTGTGTCACTTGGCCACCAATGTTAGATCCTGTCACCTCACCACCAAGAGTAAAGATTCAGCCTGTGAGCCACTTTGGGCTCCACAGAAGGAGAGCAAGATACCAGTGCAATCAATTAAGATATGAATAAGCAAATGGTGCACCTATGATACAGTACAGTAATCATTGGGATTATCACAACTATGTAAGTTTCAACCCAAGTTTATCATTGAGCATTGAATGCATAGGCATTGCCCACTTCTCAGTGTTTTATCCAGCCCAAGTTGAAATCTGGCTCAGGGGAGCTGATTTTACAATTTAATGTATCTCATTCTCTGAAATGGTGTTTCTGATAATGCTCTCGTTGTCAGTTTAATATTCCCATGGCCCCTAACAGAATAGTAGTACTGTAAACTACAGAGTGAAGACATTACTCACTAGGAAGGGCTCAGATGGTATTTAAATGGAGCAGCATAAGAATCTTCTTTGTTAGCATTCAAAATAGTGATTGATGACAGCAGGAATACTATCAGAGATTCCTTAAACCAGGGGTCTCCAAACCCCGGCCTGGGGGCCAGATGCAGCCCACAGCAAGCCTCTTTCAGGCCCGTGGCCAACTTCTTGTCCCCTGAAAGCCTCTGGCCCACTCAACTGAAGAGTGAGAACTGTGCTCTGATTGTGTCTGGAGGGTGTTCTGAGAGCCAGAGAGGTTGAATGAATGAGCCCATCTCATCTAAGTTCCATCTCTAATTTGTTTATTTAAATTTTATATTTAAATTTTTTTTCCGGCCCTCCACACCATGCCAGATATTTGATGCAGCCCTCTGGCCAAAACGTTTGGAGATCCCTGCCTTAAACTATGAAGAATAGACCAGGCTTTTGTTTCAAAAGGTAAGACAAAATCTAATGATGAGAGAAAGGAACAAAATGACAGTCAGCACTGCAGTGCACCGCTTATTTAATTGCTATCATGTAACATCTGTAGCATGCAAAGTGCTTTCCAAACAGTATCTCCATATTCACTGCATCCCTTTCAGGCAGATCAGTATTGCTCCCATTCCACAGATGGAAAATCTTGACCTGCATAGGAATTTTAACCTATATCTAGTGATTTAATGCTCTGCCTAACTGAAAACCATCAACAGGTGCATGTAGGGATCAGGTCCTAAATCGTATACTGTGTTCAGTGTATGTCTTTTGACCTCAGATAAATAAGCATGACATAAATTGATTACAACACCAATGAAACGTGTACGGAAAACATCCATTCTAGAAGATTAGCTGTATGAGAGCCCAATCCTGACATCTGTGGCATGGCTCCATGCCGCGGACCTCAGTCACAAACATGCCGTAAGGCACGTTTGCGAGGCTCACCACCGGGCTCCTGCGGGAGCTAACCCAGTGCCAGTGGTCACCCGGGTTCCGCAGCTCCACGGTCTCCCGGAGCACCAGGCTGCAGAACGGGAGGCAGGGGCATGGCTGGGGGCGTGGGGAGGCGTTAAAGGGAGGGAGAGGTGTGGCTGGGGGCGTGGGGAGGCGTTAAAGGGAGGGAGAGGTGTGGCTGGGGGTGTGGGGGAGGCGTGTCGAGGGAGGGAGAGGTGTGGCTGGGGGCGTGGGGAGGCGTTAAAGGGAGGGAGAGGTGTGGCTGGGGGTGTGGGGGAGGCGTGTCGAGGGAGGGAGAGGTGTGGCTGGGGGTGTGGGGGAGGCGTGTCGAGGGAGGGAGAGGTGTGGCTGGGGGTGTGGGGGAGGCGTGTCGAGGGAGGGAGAGAGGTGGATCCGCAGAGCTGAGCTCCACAGGATCCAAGGCACTCGTGCAGGGCTGCTCACCCTACACAAGTGCCTTTACTTTAGCGCTGACCTTTTGGTCAGCGCTAAAGTGAATAACCCCATTGCGGGGCTGCTTCCCTTTCTCGGGGGAAGAGGATGAAGTTCCCTTCTCCCAAGGAGCCTCCCGCAGTAGCGTGGGAGGCACAGGATCCAGCGGGAGCCCTCTGTGGATCCACCTCTGTGGGTCTGGGAGCTCTGGGCAGCTCAGGATTGGGCTGTTAGTCTGTTGCAGCGAAAACAATTAACTATGTCTTGGTGTCTTAAAGCCTAACAAATGTATTACAGCATGAATTTTTGTCAGCCAGATCTAAATACATTTCCAGCAGGCAATGCCAAAGGTGAACCAGTTATGAATGGACTGTGATGTTTCTCCTGATGTCTCATCTTCCATTCTTCTGGCTTGGATTTCTCTGGTTCACAAGGCAACAGCAATGAAAAATCTTTCTTGGCAACCTTGCTGCTGCCTCTGCTCACTAACTGGAGAGACAGAGGCTGCCTCATTGACTCCAGTAACAGTTGCTCTTCTGTACTTGGTAGATGAACAGGAAGTTAAAGTTGGAATGGACCTTGGAACTAATCTAGTCCAACCCCCTATTCAGTGCAAGCAACTGCTACACATCCCTGGCATGTGCCCATTCATACTGGCTTGCAAAGTGGGTGACTGGTGGGGGCAGGCACCAGGTTGCAGGGCTGTGTCCAAGAGGCCAGTAGCACATGGGGGGGGCGACTGGGTGGCACTCTCTCCCGCCATGGTGCTCCAGGTGTTTCCCAGGCTTTCAAGGGGCACACAGCGCTTGTTACTTAAAGCAGCAAGTACCACAAAGTTTGACCCACCTGCCCTTCCTCACCTCCATTTGGCTCTGAAATTGAGTCATTCCAGAAGTGGGAGGGTGTCGGGTGCAGGCCTGGGAGTGATGCAGTGACACAGGGTGGTGACGTCTCACCTGGTTTCAGGTACCATTAGGCCCTGGGATGCTTCTGCCTGTCCAATCTTTGAAAATTTCCAACAACAGAGAGCCTTCTACTGTGTGAGGCAGACTGCTCTAGTGCAAATTTGTTACAGTTAAGAAAATCTTCCTTCTGTTTAGTCTAAAACTACTTCTGTAAAATTTCACCCTGTTGGTTCCAATCCTGTCCTCACAAACCACAAAACCAGCTGTGAAGATAATTTTGAATCCTTATTCACAGCCCAGTCCTGCTGGGTGCAGTGGCACAAAGCAGCTACCACTGCATCCTGTGGCCCCACAATGGCCGCTGGAGGTCTCCTTGGGGGAAGGGGACTTTTGACTGCTTATCCCAGGGAAAGACCCAAGCCCTGTAATGGGGCTTCTCAAGTCTGCGCCAGCTATTTTGCCAGCTATGAGCCTTCCAGCCCAAAATAGAGTTCAGGATCCACCAGAGCAGAGCTCCACCAGTCCCTCCTCACTCCACCCCACCATCCCTTGTTAACGTTTGCTCTAAATAAAGGCAAACTTTTATTTAGATCAATAACCTGTATATTTGTGTTTAAATCTCCATTTTTGATCTCAGAACAAGATATGGTATGCTGGGGAAGAGTATCTTTCTCTTGAAGTCTATGGAGGAACTAGAGGATCTGTGGCAGCTGCTCAGTCGCAGGCAGTCTTATTGCCCTTCAGGACACACTTTCTGACCTGGATCCTGTGGCTTTTGCATCAGGCAGAACCTTCAGATTCTGAGCCCAGCAGCAGTCAGAGGCAAATCGTGAACCAAGCTGGAATTTTGCACTTGCAGGGGAATGAATAGCATGCTGATTTTCTTTTCAACCTTTTGGGTTTTGTTTTAATGGAACGGTTTTTAAGGGAAAGTAGCTTAAGGAAAATTTGTGCAAAGAAAGAAGCAGTGTATTGTCTGCCTGTGCCTGTAATAAAAGTACATTGAAATGGCATTTTTTCTTCTGCAGTTAGTAAATTTACATATGCAGCTATTTTAAAAGACTAATATGTAGGCGGGATACTTCCAATTGGATGTGCAACTATATTGGGAACTGCATTAGGCAAAGCTTTTCTTAAAAACTGTTCAGCAATGGAACCAAGGATGTCATCATTGGCTATTTAAAAGTTGGACAGGCAAGGTATAGAATATCTAGTCTTGGAGCATTGGGTAGGCTAAATGGTTTGCTAAATATCTTCCAAAACAAGGGCTGCTATTTGGCTCCATTAAAGTAAATTGGAATGTGTGGCTATTACTTTGCCAGCGCAATGTGGGTTCTGCCTTAAGACTCAATATTCAGCTCAGCCAAATCTTGATTTCTGAAACAAGAAGCGTCAGAGCCCAAGTCTACCTGAGTATCACAATATTTGGTAGGGGAGAAAGTCATTCTATATTGCTCAGAAACCTTAGGTTGTTAATGCAACAATTATTAACTAAACAATTATTAACTCAAACACTGGGATTTGGTTCATTCATTCACATACAGGCCTTGATTCCTCAGTACCAGATGACTGCAGCGTCAA
The DNA here is from genome assembly GCF_035046505.1 of Tiliqua scincoides. Taxonomy (NCBI): domain Eukaryota; kingdom Metazoa; phylum Chordata; class Lepidosauria; order Squamata; family Scincidae; genus Tiliqua; species Tiliqua scincoides. The sequence continues at coordinate 199,945,289 of NC_089822.1, forward strand.
TCCTGTGCACACTTACTTGAGAATAGTCCCAATGAACACAATACATTTTACTGCAATTGTTGGTTTTATTTTGTAAGCTGCCTCGATGATGTCTTAAATGGAACTGAAAGGTAGCATAGGACATTTTAAAATGGATAAAGAAATAACTCAGAGCCCAGTCCTGAGCTCGGTGCTGGCGTGCACTGTCACAAATATGCCATAAGGCACGTTTGCAGGCCCTACCACTGGGCAAGCACTGGTGGTAGCCCAGTACTGGCTGGCACTGGGCTACCACCATGCCGGCACCCAACCTCCGCCACTTGATGGTCACGCAGACTGAGCAGCAGACCGAGCAGCAGAGAAGTAAGTGGGGGCAGGGAGGAGGCTTTCCAGGGAGGGGGGAGGCAGGCAGAGGACAGGGATGAGGGAGGTGGGGAGAGGGCAGGGAGGAGGCAAGCTGAGGGGAGGGAGCGGGGAGGAAGGGAGGCAGGACCGGTGGAGCAACACACCCCCAGATCCAAAACCTCCGTGTTGGCCTCACTACCCAACACGGAGGCACTTGATTCACTGCCGACCTTTTCATTGGTGGTGAATCAAGTAGTCCCATTGTGGGGCTACTCCCTTTACCTGGGGGAAGGGGAAGAAAGTCCCCTTCTCCTGAGGATCCGCCAGCGGCTGCCCAAAGCATTTTCAGTGCCGCTACAGCCCCATACCCCAGGCAGCTCAGAATTGGGCTGTCAGTGGGATTTCCACCACAGTCCTATGCATGCTTACTCCAAAGCACTGACTACTGTGTTCTATGGATTTTGTTCCCAGGTTGTGTGCATAATGCAGCCTTATTTCCAAGTTAACATGCTTATGAAGTGCCACCTGTGAGAAATATGTTTGAAGTAACAAGGAATCTCTTTCTGTGGTTTTTTATTTACAGTGACTTATTCGCACATCCAAGTTGCCATTCAATACTGCAGTCATACAGGAAGGGACATGCGTATATGAACCAGCCCAGAGATTCTCTTTGCCCCATAATCTACAGCAGGGGTGCCCAAACCCCAGCCCAGAGGCCACTTACAGCCCTCGGGGTCTCCCAATCAGGCCCGCGGGGAGCCCCCAGTCTCCAGTGAGCCCCTGGCCCTCCAGAGACTTGCTGGAGCCCATGCTGGCCCAAGGCAACTGCTCTCAGCATAGGGCAACTGGTTAAGCTCCACAGCTTGATGTTTCACGTCTGTGATGCAGCAGTGGCAGTGATGGAAAGGCCAGACTTACTTTGTGCAAGGCCTTCTAGAGGCCTTGAACTATTGCAAGACCTTCATTCATTCATATAAATGCCATCTCTAATATATTCATTTATGTAAATTTATTCAAATTTTAAATGTAAATTAATCATTTTTTTCCTGGCCCCTGACACAGTGTCAGAGAGAAGATGTGGCCCTCCTGCCAAAAGGTTTGGACACCCCTGATCTAAAGCATGAGAAGTTGCATTCCATGAGAAATATAGTGGAACTGGAAAAGGTGCAGAAGAGAGCAACCAAAATGATTAATGGGCTGGGGCACCTCCCTTACAAGGAAAGGCTATAGCATTTGGGATTTTTCAGTCTAGAAAGAAGGCACATGAGGAGGGCACATGACTGAAACATATAAAATTATGCATGGAATGGACAGAGTGAATAAGAGAAGTTATTTTCCCTGTAGCACATCACCTGAACGATCTACTAAAATTGAGTGGCAGGAGAATCAGAACAGACCAAATAAATATTTCTTTAGCCAGCAAGTGATTAAACTGTGGAACTCATTGCCACAGGGTGTTCTGATTGCACTTAGCCTAGATGCCTTTAAAAGGGGTTTGCACAGATTTATGGAAGAAACATCCATCATGGGTTACAAGCCATGATTACTATATTTAATCTCCAAATTTTAAAGGTAGCCTGCTTCTGAATACCAGATGCAAGGGAGTGGCAACAGGATACAGGTTGTCTTGTGTGCTTCCTGAGGCCTCTGGTGGACCACTTAAGATAAAGGAAGCTGGACTAGATGGACTCTTGGTCTGATCCAGCAGGGCTCTTCTGATGTTCTTATGTCTACCATTCTACTCCCATTATACTGAAAGGGATATTTAAAGCATCCTTTTGGAGATAAAGGCACATAAATTTTCTTTTTGTTTCCAGGGAGAGCATTAGCTAAAGCAGAAGAAAACTACTTAAGTTTATGCCTGCATTCTTATTGCTCTTGTCACTTTGCTTTTTCTCTACATCTCTTGCTGTCCTGGTACACAAGGTTGTGCAATTCCTGTTCTTTCTCCTGAAACTACAGGCTTAGGTTTTTCTTTTTCCTAAAGTATTGTTGAATTTTCACCAGTTCATTGGATGAAGCATATCATAGATTTGGAAGAGACATTACAGGTCATTTAGCCCAACCATCTGCTCAGTGCAGACTAGTACAGCATCCCTGACAAACCTCTAACAAAGGAGATCCCTCTGCTGCGCAAGGCAGACAGTTCCAGTGCCAGACAGCTTGTACAATTAGGAAATATTTCCTCATGTCTTGTGCCTCAATCTACTTCCTTATAGTTTCAACCCAGTGGTTCTAACCCTGCCCTCAGGAACCACAGAGAGTATACATAGAAAACTGCCTTATGCAGAGTCAGACCACTGATCCATTACTGACACAGCACTGTCAGTAATGACAGGGTCTTAAGCAGGAGGCTTTCTCTGCATACCTGAAGATATTGGGGATTGAATTTGGGACTATCTGTATGCAAGGCGCATGCTCTACCACTGAGCTGTGACCCCGCATGTGAACTAAACACAGCATGACAAAAATAGAGGGAGGTCTTAAGACTGAAATAGCTAGTTTCTTTGTGCATGAAATGATTGACTTAGAACATGGTTTCTCAAACTGTGGGTCGAGACCCATTAGGTGGGTTGCAAGCCAATTTCATGTGGGTCCCTATTCATTTAAATGTGTTTTATTTTTAATACATTAGACTTGATGCTACTGTATGTGGCTGCATTTGGGGAAATGTTACAGGTACGTACTTGTAACAGGCTGTTGTGTATATGCTTTTAACAATGGTAGTCAGTTGGGATGTTTGGGGAATTTTTTTAACAGATCAGCAACTGCTTGGAAGGGTTAAGAGCGTTCTTATTTATTTAAAATAAATTTTTAAGCTTATTATAAATTTAATTTACTTAATTTGATTTGGTGATGAGGGTGTTAAACATTTTCCTGCTTGATGTTGTCACTTTTGGCCATAACATCACTTCCAGTGGGTCTCGACAGATTGTCATTCTAAAATGTGGGTCCCGGTGATAAAAAGTTTGAGAACCACTGACTTAGAAAATTCATTGTCACAGGATAGGATGATGGCCACCAGCTTTGAGGGCTTCAGAAGGGATTGAAAGACAGATCTGTCAATTGCTACCCTAAACCTGACTGCTAAGAATGGAACTTCCATGGGTTAGAAACAGTATATTTCTGACTACTGAGTGTTGAGAACAAACAGCAGAACTGGCTGTCTTCCACAGACCCTGCTTGAGAGGTTTCCAGGAGTTTTTATCTGGTCTCCCTTGATGGCAGAGTGCTGGGCTGGATGCATCTGTGATCTGATACTCTGAGACCACTTTTTTCCAGTCTCAAAACACATTTAACCAATTGTTATTTTGGCTGGTTTTGACTTTGTTTGCCATGTTTGAGTTCTTAATATACAAAGGCAGGATAAAACTATTTAAAATAAACAGATAATAGAGGGTCATAAAATAAACTCTAAATCTGGCACAGGACTTGTCTTTTAATTGCAATGTGACTTTTTCCCTGTTACTGTAAATTTAGTTTGTGCTCTGTATTTGGTCTCACTGTGAGTACTTGGGGGAATTCACTGGTAGGGGCCTGATCAAGATTGCTTTAGTCCGACACTCAGTTTGATTTCTTTGCTTCCCTTCCAGGCAGTACCTGATCCAAAGACTTCCACCAGCAACACTGGATGAGAATTCTGCCATTGGCCAGAGTTCACTAACGTGGCAGAATGGATTTTGTGATGAAGCAGGCCCTTGGGGGTAAGTCTTGTCGATAATCATAGCATGCTGTCTTAGGGCCCAGTCCTAACCAACTTTACAGCACTGATGCAACCGCAGTGCAGCCCCAAGCTAAAGGAACAAATATATCCTTAGCATGAGGAGGCCTCCATGATTGGCCACCACCATAGGATGCCATGCACACCACATTGGCATGGCTGCATCAGTGCTGAAAAGTTGGATAGGATTGGGCTCTTAGTTCCATCTCACTGCACTATTGCTGCTAAGTGTCTGGCTGGAGACAGGTGATAGTTTTTTTGAGAGAGTGTTGAAGAAAGTTTGAAAGAGGAATCACTACTCTTGTGTGTGTGTGCATTCTTCCCACTTTTTGCCTCTGATAAAAAGGTTTTTTGGGCCTGTTATTATGGCATAAACTTGTTTGAGTTGGGGCAATAGGGTACAAAAGAATATATGTGTACACCATTTAAAGCAGTGTCTCTTCAAATCTGTCCATTCTCTCAAAACTGCACCCTCCTGCCCAATTGTATTCAAGTTTTCTCAGAAATAAGTGTGTATAGAAATGTTATTACACACTTACCTGAGAATAAGACCCATTGAACTCAATGGAACTTATTTCCAAGAAGGCACAAGAAATCTTCTGAAGCCACAAGCTTTGCTCCAAATGACTGCGCTGAGAATGACTGCAGAGGTGGTGGGTAGGTTCTTCTGCCTGCTGCCCCCGCAGTGATTCTTGGGATAGTTGCATGATGTTGAGAGTGAGACTGGCTGCTTCTTCTGAAGCAGCCAACTTCACTCCCAGCGACCACACCAAAAATGACTGCAGAGGTGGCAGGCAGATTCCACAGTGATTCTCAGCCCAGTCGCATACTGCTGGGCCTCTGGCCTTGGTCCATGCAGATCAGCTGAGGGGGCAGGATTGCGGCAACGGGATTGCTGTGGTGGGGCCAGCATTGCTGCCCCCCAAGGACTGCCACCTGGGGTCCTGTCACTCCCCTCAGCTACGCAATTGGATCAGATTACTTTGAAACCTTATGCAACTATCCCCATCTGCCTGCCATCTCCAGCTGTAAATCTAGAAGCATGATAAGGGAGGAAGGGCTTGATTTGGTACTGAATGGGTTTTGGGTAATTAAGCGTGCAGCCTAAATATCTTGTTCCTTTTCAAGCATGGACACCTTTCTCTCATGAACAAATCAACCAGGCTGACTGAGCAGCTTTTGTGTGTTTGCTGTTCCCTTTGCTACAACCTGTTCTCTTTCTGCTAATCTCTGCTGTCAGAGCACATCCGCAGCATCAGTGTCCAAAACAACAAGAGAGAACCAGAAGTTTTCCCATATGGGTAGAGAAAACACCCTGTCAGCTTGCAGTCCAAATACCTGTCATCTATTTGTTTAACACCCACTAAACTTCCTATTTGGCAAGCAAATTGATTTCCTCTGCATTTCAGAAGAACCTCTCCCAGCAGGGTCTGGTGAAATGGGCCAGATCCTAACTCCCTGAAGTCTCAAACCAGACTCCTAATATTGACTCTGTGTGCTAAAGCTCTACCCACCACAATATGCTGATTAGGCACTGCAGAAACAGATTTTTGTACTCCTGATTATTGCTCAAGTAGCCACCCACACAAACACATGTGATACTGAGATCTGATATAAACTAAGGTCAATAAAATGCAACAGGTGCTATCTAGGCCAATCCACCACCACCACTCTAACCAAAGTCCCCCTTCAGGCAAAACCACTTCATCTCACATGCTCCTGGCTTTATCACCACCAGTCCCTATGGAGGGGTTAAAGAAGTCCCAACAGTGCTGCTCAGATAGCCTTCAAGGTAGACATTCCGATTCAAGCCTGAGGGTTTGCTAACCAGCATCCCTGAGCCTCTGGAGACCAATTCCAATTTCCCCTCCAATTCTTGCTTGCCTAAAAGCAGACACTAGAACCCTACTCCTCTTTACTTGTCCCATACTATTCCTGCCAGACATGGCCTACCTGTCTAATATCCACCATAAGCACAGTCCAGGATAGGTGAGAAAAAATTTGGAGCAAAGTAAAAAATTCTGATTTGCCCATTTGGAGCAAAGCAAAAAATTCCTGCCCAGTCCCTAAGTGGCAGTTAGCTAATCTCAACCTGTGTCAAAGGGTGAGCAGGCTGGGATCTTTGCATGCTGGATCAGAATGGCAGAGAGAGGCCACTGTGCTACGTGGCTGTGCTCCCAGACCTCCCTCCTGCCCAGTCAGTCAGTCACTACCTGGTTCAGCCCTACATGTGAATGAGTCACATTTGGGGGATGGAATCGGGCAAAGAGCACTCTGCCTGCATACAAGGGTGACAAAGCGGCACTCTGATTTCCAGAATTTCCTCTATATCCCAGTGAGCCCCTTCTTATCCCAGACAGCCAATAATTCCAAGAGGTATATCACTTTTGCAGCATACACGGTTTTTAAAAAAAGAAAAAATGTCACACCTTGATTTTATCTAGAGGGACTAAGAACAGAAATAAGGAGAGCATGACCAACTTTACTCACAGACCATAGTGCCAATGTCCAGTTTGGGGAATTTTCTTCCAGACACATCTCTGTGGAAGGGCAATATATTGAAGCAAGGAAATGTTCCCTTTTCCATACGATTACAGTTTTATACCCTTTTGTTACAGATAAAACTGCAAATCCACTGCTTAATTTCAAAAATAAAATATTCTGTGATTTAACCTGCCTAAAAGTAGCATCCTCAGCCCTGGGGCCTTTCTCCCTCATTCTAAATGCATGGAGCTTGGTTGTGGTTCCTCAGTGGTGAAGGACATTCTGCGCATGCTCAGATACACTGTCTTCATTCTTATTATTTCACAAAAAGAGACTTGGGGGGGGTCATGTTCTGGTGAAGTGTGGCTCAAATGGACTCTGCTCCCCTGGTAGGGAGGAAACTGTTATTGCAACTGTCCTCTCAATTATCTTATCACCCTCCCAGGAGTTTCTGAGCCTTCCTGTGCTGAAATTTTTCTGATGATGTTTGTGCCCTTTTCTGGACACTGAATTGCAAATAGATCTGGTAATCCAGTCTTCTACAAACATGTACTATGATGAAGTCATTTTGCTTTCTTTTTCTTAACTTTGCAGCCAACAGGGCATGTTGGCTCTGCAGACAGTTTCCAATTTGTATTTTAAAGCTTAGCTGAAAAAGAGATTCTTTATCATACATCCTGACTCCCCCCCCCCCACTCCCCAGCAGCCAGGACATAACTCCTCACCCACTGAAGCTGCTTCTACTCAAAGCTCTCAGACACAGCTGGGTCACAGGCTCCCTCCCCTTTCGCAGCACAGCTCTGCTGAGGTTCTGCTGGCACAGTAAGCAGCAACTCCATCGGCTCTGGCTTTGTAGAAGGCTTGGCTGGTTTGGGCAAAATGTCGATGAGTCACAGAAGCAAAGCAAAGTAGGAGAGAGATCTGAAAGATCTCCCTGAAGTCTCCTGGGGACCTGGGGAGCCAAGACTGGTTTGTAACTCTAAATTGCTGACAAACTGCAATGGGAAATGGCACTGTCTGGCTCTTAGTTGCACATACGAGCTCCATAACACAGATGAATACTGGACTTGGGGATGGGAGAGCAGCTCCTCTCCATGGTGGAGAAGGCTCATAGCATGTCATTCACAGAATGATGAACCTGTTGCAGCTTCACAAAGCCCATGTGCCAGCATCTGCTCTAGAACAAGTTGATAAGCATGTTTAATCATTGAAAGAGTTCTCATACAGAACTAGCCTTCTCTATTTGGGGTACTCTTTCACAGCACACAATGTTCTGTCAGTGGGGGAAGCCTCATAATCCCCTCAGTCTGAAGTGCTTCGTCAACTGTGGCTGAGCAAGTGTCACAAGCAACTATTGGCTAGTGTCTGTGGCATCATTGGCAATAATAATAATAATAATACAGGTATTTATATACCGCCTTTCTTGGTCGTCAGATTTCTCCTCAGACTTTAATTCAAGGCGGTTTACATAGGCAGGCTGTTTAAATCCCCGTAGGGATTTTTACAGTTAAAGAAAGGTTCTATCTTTCAAGAACCACACAACATTTCAAATGGAACTTTTGCGGTCTGTTATCACTTTCTGGCCTCCTCCCACACAGGCTGACAAGCAGCTCCTTCCAAAGAGCAGGTGGAATAACTCGGCTCAGCTTGTCAGCTGCTTCAAGGTCTCGCCATTCATGGTGGCCTCGAACTGGCGACCTTCGGATGTTATCTTCAGACAAATGGAGGCTCAACCCTCTAGACCAGACCTCTCCCTTCCATCTGCACCACTTTCTGACTTTAAAACATTTTAATGTTCCATTTATTCATTTCTTAGAGGCTGACTTCTCTACATTATACTATTCCCACAGGTGTCCTCAAGTAGTCTTTTTAAAGAGAGGAACAGAGAAACATCAGAACAGCCCTCTGTCTTGTATAGTCCTATAAAGTCCTATAAAGTTTGGTGAACTCTTTTCTAAAGATAGCCATATAGTTCTTGGATGTGCATTCCTCTCCTCTAGTGCTAGATTGTGCATCTCCTTTCCTAAATCAAAAGAGCAACCAGCAGACATATACCTTACCACGGAATTCGCCCCAACACAGCAATCACCCCTGAAGCAAGGCTAACTCCTCCCCATTGAATGGAGACAGGATATTGCTTGTTCATTAATGGATTTCGGCTAGCATTGCTGGAATTTTTTTTTCTTTTTTCACCACCATCTGGGAGGACCCTTAGTAGAAGCTGGCTGCTTCTGAGTTCTCTCTAGAGACCTGCTAAGGAAATATATAAATAGCAATTCAAATAGTATTGGCAACCTTCAGTCTCGAAAGACTATGGTATCGCGCTCTGAAAGGTGGTTCTGGCACAGCGTCTAGTGTGGCTGAAAAGGCCAATCCGGGAGTGACAATCCCTTCCACACCAGCAATTCAAATAGCCACTGTGTAAGCCTCAGAAGGAGAATAAAAGGGCTGCTCCTGATTTTTTTTTAATGAATACCCCTCTTTTGATGACTACCATCAGATGACTACCTCTTTTGATGACTACCATGGCTACAATTTTGATGACTATCTGGCCTGACACAGCAGTTTTGGAAAACGACCACAGACCAGAGTTTTTTTTTCCCCAGCTCCTACTCCAGTATCTAATCTGGAACTGTTTTGAGGCAACAAAAGAAGCAAGATTTTCCAGTTCTTGACATGGAGGTGTCCTCTATTTGCTCAGGTCATGCCATGGAGAGCTAATCCATCTTACCAGTCACCTTCGGAAATTTGCAGTTTGCTAGAAGTGAACAGTTCTGTGGGCAATATGTTGAGCCTGGTTCACTGCAAGTTTTCTGCTAGCTTCAGCATCTCTTTCAAGCTAAATCTTGGTGTGACCAAAGTCTGAGCAGGCCATTTGCCCTGTAGGCCACCATTCAAATACAAAGTATTTTCCTGATACCTAGGAGGAAGTGTTGGGCCAGAGGCTCTTGCAATGCAGTAATGCATCATCAAGGAAAGAGGGCTGTCAGATCTCTGGCCCTGCGGTTGTCTTATAGATGTCAACTGTCTTAGTGGACAGATGGAGAGACTAAAGGCTACTATGCCTGATCCAAGACAATCCATCATCTCCCTTTTCCTTCAGCCAGTGCTTTCTAAACTCCAAGGAAGAGGTGGCTTATCTTTCCTTAATTCTTTGCCTCTTTTTCCCATTTTCTATTGCTTTGTGTCACTTCCTGATCTCTAAAAGTCAAAGAATTGCAGGCAAGAAAGAACATAAAAATTGATGAATCTTGGACACCACAACCATTGTGATAACTAGGATCCAGCTGTAGGTGCTTCTAGGTTGAGTAACTGCACAAATTCGTGCTGACAAGTAGGGAGCATAGATGAGAAGCAGGAGAAGAGGTGATGCTCCAATTTTTGGCAGGCAAGAAAGGGGTGAATTAAGGGCTGTGGCAAACCAGAGGATTGAACTGAAGAAAATGTAAACATGGCACATTCCATGGCTCTGTGGGGCTGTCTTTACATTAACAGAACAGCATGTTGCCCTTGGTATGACTGAATCCCAGGCCACATTCATAGTGGTGGGAAAACTGAAATTAAGTGGCAGAAGCAGTTTGAATGGGAAATTTCCACATCAGTTCCACCAACCCCAAGGGAAGTGTGGTGAGATATCTTATGTGATTGCTACTCCCAAGCATGTTTCAACCAAATAAAAGCCAGAGAGAACCATCCAGCCTGGTAAGGAGAGAGCCTGCCCCTGGAGAAGATCAGGCATTCTGACTGCCAAGACAATGCTTACTGACAAGGGAGATTACCTCCGCCAAGCTACTATGGCCAGCCCCCATGCAGTGCAGGGAAAGTAGTAAAGCCTTCCTGGAGAGGCAGGAGAGCATACTAACCACATAGCCCTCTTACTACCTTGTATTGCTGTAGCCAGCACAAAAAATTAAAATAATGGGCCAGAGAAAACTGTCCAATCTAGTGCAGAGCCCCAACTTTGGGGAAGATCAACATCAATTTATGAAATCTGCAAGAAAAGTAAACATTTAAGAACACCTCAGGCATTAGGATTGCCATGTGGTTACAGGGCAGAATTTCTGTAGGCTGTGCCTGTGATACTCCCATTTCCTGACACGATGGTTTCTGAAATGTCACATGCAGGGGCCACCAAGGACATGGGTAAGATGCTGGGGGGCGAAGAGGAGAAGGACCCTGATGCCCAGAAGAAGGAAGAAGAGAGGCAAGAAGCCTTGCGCCAGCAAGAAGAGGAGCGCAAGGCAAAGCATGCCCGCATGGAGGCCGAACGGGAAAAGGTTCGACAGCAAATCCGTGATAAGGTGGGTAGCATCTGTTGGTATCCAGTGAAAGATCATCTAACTAATATCTTTGGGGAAACTGTTTGGGGGAAATTACAGATACAGAATAGAATAGCAGGGAGATTAAACCTAAGGGGAACTCAAGAGGACACTATTACCAAGGCTAGACCAAGCTGTCTGGAAACCAATATTGGCCATGATTGCTAAAGCCTGACCAGTATGACGTTCTTGGCTTCCATTCTTAAAAGGCAAAACTTTAGAATGGAGAGCTTGCCAGTCTTTCTTATTTGGTATGTCACTTAGCCCACACAACCTGGCTTTCTCCCCCCTTTTCATCCTATTAATGGCTGCCCAGTCTCTATTATGTATTCATAGAGAACTGGTTAGACTCACTCTAATGGTGACACTGGATACCAAGGGAGAGAGATAAGTGAAGTGGGGAGGAGTTAGGAGGTTCATCTCACTCCCCTGGTGTCAAGTACCACTACCATCACCTCCTCTAACGCTGGTCTTTCAGCATTCCTTCCACGTACTGTTAGAGGAATGGTGGCAGCATTGGATACCAAAGGAGAGAGGTAAGCCCTTCTCATTGTACTCTCAACTTCCAGTGCTCTGCCTCCTCCTCTGATTAGTGCTGGGAATGCTGAGAGCCTTTCTGTAGTCATTAGAGCAGCGTTTCTCAATGCCTGGAGTGGTGTCTGGTGGTACTTGCAAGACCCCCCAGAACACTGCTACCTGGCAGTGAGACCAGCAACACAATGAGACAAACAGTGGTAGGAGGCTATGCTCAGCAGGCTGAGCTCCAGCATGCCTTTTGCACACTCCAAAAAGCCCTCCCGTCTGCCCTGAGTCTCTTACTGGTATTTGTTGCATTGCATCTGGCCTCCCAATCTGGAAATAACTGGTGATGACATCATCACTTGTTACTTTTGGTGGTACTTCCAAGAGGTGGACCATGCAGAGTGGTACAGCAAGAGAAAAATGTTGAAAAACACTGAGTTAGAGGAAGCGGTGGCAGCCCTGGATGCTAAGGGAGAGAGATAAATGGGGGAGGGGGTAACCTGTAGGGCACAGTCAGGGAGGCTTTTTCCTAACATTCCCTGCACCAGCGATTAGAGGAGGAGGCAGCAGCAATGGTGGTGAATGCCAAGAGGAGGGTGGGTAGGGCTTACCCTTAGCATCTGGCACCACAGCTGCTGCTACCCTGAATGCAGTGCTCCCAACGTTCCTTTCACTGGCCCTTAAAAGAGGAGGAGGCAGTGGTGCATTGGATGCCAAGGGAGAGGTAAGCCATCCCCACACGCTGCTCACATGCTACAGGGCCAGAAGAGAATGGACCCCTCTGAACTCCATAGGGGTGGCAGGCTGGGGGAGTTTGTGGATGGATATGGAGCACCTCTTCTCAGATTCACCACCTCCTCCAATTTATCTGCTGACATGAAGTTCTCTACTCATAGGCTGCTTCTGCAAAGTGGGGGAGGCATTGGTTTATACATATTCAGGACTGCATGCCACTCTTTACAGTCTCTATCCCCACCTTATTCTATTGTTTCTTATGGGATAAAATTCCTCTCTTTAAGTCCAGTGAAGGACCAGAATGAATGTACAGTCTCTATTGATCTCTGTTTACATTACTTCCTATAGAGGAAAATTCTCCTTTATAAGTTGTTCAACTGTAAGTCGGCCAGTGCAGCACAAATTCCTGCAGCCAGGATGGGCTGTGCTGCATCCTGTGTGGCAATTTTGCAAGCTGGAGGTCTCCATGGGGTAAGGGAGACATTTGTCCCCTTACTCCAGGGTAAGCCCCAGCATCTTACCCCAGGTTAACCCCAGCCTCAGCTCTTTCAGGTCCGAGCTGCCAGCATCTGCAATGGGGCAGCTCGGAGCTGCAAGAGCTCTACAGCTGGTGCAATCCCATGTCAGTGAATCAGGCTCACTGAAGGGGGTTAGGACTTGATCCTGTCTGTGTTTCGTAAAATCTCCCAACTTTCATTCCAACTCAGTGCTTTTCATTGATGCAAAGTATTTCTTTATTCACCAAGATCCCATAATTGCTCCTTAGTTTCCTCCTCCTAGAAGGCACCCTTCCTCACTGTCTGTGTAACTCTTAGACCAGTCTGCCTATTATTGACAATGGAGTCTGTATCTCAGTGCAGTTACTCTAAAGGTGGGGGTGTCCTTCGGCATGCCACAAAGTGACCATATTATTCCCTCTATAGCAGTGGTTCTCAGACTGGTGGGTAACAACCCACCAGTCCGAGAACCACTGTCCCTTTCCCCTTAAGGGACAGGGCAGGGGTAAGGCAGTGGCACCGCTGTCTGGGACTGAGGGCTTTTTTCAACTTACCCCCTTTGTGCTGGCCTCCTGGGGGTGCAGGGAGCCCTGCAGAGCTCTCTGCAGGGCTCCCCACATCTCGGAACATTCAAAAAATGTTATCATCACCCACTCCCGAGTTGCGATAGCAAACCCAGAAGTGGGTCATGATCACATTTGTTGAGTTTTCCAAGATGCAGGAAGCCTTGCAGAGGGCTCCCCACACCCCCAGGAGGCTGGAGCAAGGGGGAGTGAGTTGGAAAAAAAATCCTTCAGTCCCCAGCAGCGGCGCTATCCTGAGGATCATGCCGCTGACTTCCCCCCACCCCTGCAAAGACTTAGTGCTTCTCAAACTCCACATTAGAATGAAAGCCTTTCTGTCACTGAACATCGTCCAATGTACTATTGTGGGTCAAAGGTGGAAGCTTGTTGCTGAGAGAAAAGAGATGCCCACCTTGTTATTTCACAGCAGCTGTTCATTCATCCAGCTGCAATCCAGTCTTGCCCCCCCACCCCTGTCTTGCTCAGTTAGCCCTCATCCATCATCTCCCTTTCAGTGCTGTTTCCAGAAAGGCTTTGAAGAATTTCTCCCTCCTGATCTATTGGACGATCCCAAGGGCCGGTGTCTGCGAAAGTAACTGCCTGCTAAGCAGAAACCACAGTGATGCAGCAAGGGCCTCAAAGACGGCTGTTCCCCCTCAGGACCACACACACACACACACACACACACACACACACACACACACACACACGCATACTCCTGAATGATTCTCCTCTCGTCTGTCGTCTGCTGTCTCCGTCTCCACTTCTACAGGCAAAATGAGAATAATTCATGAGCTTGTTGTGTGAGGTCCCAGAGGAACAGCAGTTTCAGGCAGAGACATACAGTGTGGGTGTGGTGGGTGAGGTAGAACTACCCTGCTTACACTTGAGGAGGCTCTCCTTACACCCAAGGAGGCTCTCCTTACACCAGCTTTCTCAGGTGTAAGGAGAGCCTCTTCCGGTGTAAGCTGGCAGGAAAGCCGCACTGCTTTTCCATGGACTATGATGGGGTGGTTCTGCCTCACCAGCCACCTGGCTTCAGGAGCTGGTAAAGAGCTGCTGCCTCTCCTGCACTCTGGATGCCTACTTTGCCTTTGTCCTGTCTCCTTGTTATTTTTGTCCTAGCCTTTGCTCTTTTATTTGCCTTGCTGGAAGAAAAGGGGTAGAAGGATAACTCGAAATAAACTAAGGACCAGTTGAGAACTGGGGACCAAAACTGTTTCAGAACTAAAGACTGATTATGACCAGTTTGGGGAAGGGCCATAGCCCAGTTGTAGATGTGTGCTCTGTATGTGCTTTGCATGCAGACTGTCCTGGCTTCCATTGCTAGGTATAGCTGAGGAAGGCTGTTGCCTGAGACCTCGGGTAGCTGCTATCACTCAGTGTAGACAATACTGAGCTAGATGAACCAATGGCCTGACTTGGCATAAGGCAGCCTCCTATATCCCTCGCATGCAAAATCAGCTGTCAGTTATGGCCTAATAGGCTGACTTGTCTCAGCAAAGAAGCTACTGCTGACAGGAGGGCTAACTCCTAATTTCATGCTGAAAGGAAGATTCAGAACGCCTGATCTGCTCTCTGCCCATATCCTGTGGGGACCAGCTCACACATGCATGCATAACATTTGATTTCTTTTAACAAATGTATGTGTGAAATGCATTGTGTTGATGATTGAAAGGTCTGCTCATGATGTGTATTTGTGGTGGACCATTTGCACATGCATATTCTCACTAACAGACCAATGCTATGCCTGTCTACTCAGAAGTAAGTCTCATTATAGTCAATGGAGCTTACTTCCAGGAAGACTTGGATAGGATTGCAGCATAAGTCACTAACGGTGCAATCCTATGCCCAGTGAGCACTGGCATTCCTGCTGCATTGGTGCAATATCCATCATATCCTAAATCTGTCCAGCACAATGGGAAAGGAGAAAACAAGAGTCCAGATCATTCTATGATGGCACAGCTCTCCCAGTAACTCTGTCAGCATCCATGAAAACCATGACACCACCCGCCAATCACAGGGCAGATACCCACTGATGACCACATCAGGCAAATGCGCAGGGAGCAAATCATCTTGACCTAACCACCCAGAATGGCAGCAGCCAGGAAAGTGCTGCTAGGGTGAACAAAGCAGTGGTGTACAACTGGTCTATCCATGACAAAAATGACGTGGCTAGTGTCAAGGGGGAGCAGGTGAATCAGATCTGTGAAGTACATGTCTGTAAGATTTGTCTGTCCATGTGGAAGGTCTATCCAGATGTTCATCTTTTCCCAAACCGCTTTGTCAGCACAGAGAGGGGATTGCAGTGTTGGAAAACTGATGTGAAGGTGGGAGTAGTCCTCTGCATTTGCAGAACCTGTGCTCCTTGGTTTGTTGAAAAATCCCCACCCACTTGCTCCTTCTTTCTGGAAACTGCAGTTGGGGAAAAGACAGCAAAACGGACTGAGGATGTTATGTAAGACTATAGGAAGCAGGGACAAAATCAGATACCAATCTCCAGGGTTTAGCAGACAAATATTGTTTTTAATGTGAGAACTTCTCTCTTTTTTATTTTTTTAATTAAGCAGTTCATTTTGGAGCTTCCTAATTGTAATTTTTCAGTTTAATATCAAAAGGCTTCAAGGGCGCAATCCAGACCCGTATTTGGGCCAGCTCAAGTCCCATGTACCAGCCCAGGAGGATCACAAACATTCTGTAAGGCATGTTTGTGCCTCCTCAAGAGGAAACTGAGCAAGCACCGGCCTGCAGAGGCTGACATAAGCCTCTGCGCTGGTTTCCTCTCAGATGCTTGCATTTGCCCAGATGCTTGCGGTTGGCCCCGGGGGCAGGTGGGCAGGGAGCAGGAGGTGGGGCTGGGATCTGGCAGTTATGCTAGTTCCCAACCCCCATTCCCAGGGAGAACGCAGCAGCTTCAAGTCACTCCACTCTCCTCGGACTTGTGCCACCTCAAGAGGTGACGCAAGTCTGAGGAGACCCATAGGAGCCAGCAGCGCTTACCCAGAGGTAAGGGGAAATGTTTCCCCATGCCTCTGGCTGAGTTGCTTATAGCCACTATCCTGTGCTGGATATAGCACAAGCCTCTTGGCTTGCCTGTTCCACCACAGGATAGGATTGCACCCCAAATCAGAAAGACGAACAATCAGACTGACTAGATACTAAGCAGGACAGGACTACTATCCCCCTAAGAGATATTCAGATGGGGGGATTTTAGCAGAGGCAGCTTTTCTCAGCTCTGCATGACAAGCTGAATCTGCTCCAATTTGCTCATCAACTGTTAAAGCATTGGAACCCTGTCCCCGTTTCCAGCTTTTCACCCCATAAGGGACATGCCCATAACCACTGTTACAGAGCTGGTAACAGTTGTAGTCTCCTAGCATTTATCTTTAGCATAGCTTTGGGCAAGTTCCTTATGCTATTTTTTTTTCCTGAGCACCAGGAGGGTACCAGTGCTGTGAGGCTTAATCAATCAGGGCTCATGCATCATTTGAGTCCAGAGAAGCTTTCTGTGTTCCTAGTGAGCCCTAAGCAATTCTGCTGGGAAAGCAAGTGTAGAATTTCAGCACAGGCATCATCTTCATTCCAGAGCAAGTCAGCCAGACTGGAAAAAAAAGGCAAAAGGGATGTGAATGAAAAATGTTGATGGGCATTGAGAGGACAAGAATCATGACATGTGGCTGAATGCAAAGTGACCAGAAAGAGACACATAAAGGAAGTAAGGCAGAGAAGGAATTTTATACAGGGTAGTAAAGAGGAAGGATCTCTGTTATTCAGAAGCAATATACCTCTATTTACCCGTTTCTGGAGACAAACAAGAGAAGGCTGTTGCTTTCATTCCCTGCTATTAATCTCTCAGGGACATACAGCTGGCCACAGCTGGAAGCAAGATGCTGGACTAGATGTCCTCTTTGTCTTATCCAGTTGGACTCTTCTTCTGCTCTTATGGCTATCAGAAGCTTGATCCTTATACATGAGGCAAACTTAGCATCCATGTTGGGCACTGTCTGTGCTGGAAGTTCAGTAGAGATGAACCTTCCCAGAAGTTTCTCTTGCCTGGCATCATCTCTCTGCCAGTCCTGGCCCCATTCTCAGCTCCCACCATCTGTGAGTTATTAGCAGGGATAGTGTGGATCTCTCTTTATTGCCAGTGTTGAGTTAGGGCTTGCTCTCATTATCTACGATCTTTAATATCCCTCTGCAGAGGGCTGCAGGCACTGCCTATGCCCAGCTTGCAATATTGTGCTAGCTGGGACAGATGGGAACAGGAGATTCATGCCTGTGTGAAAGAACACACAGAGCAGCTCTTCTTTGTTGATGTATTTGTTCATCCATTCATGCATTCAACAGGCCCGGCTGTTGTGCTGCTTCAGCCTTCCTCACTGGAGCCTGCATCAACATTTGTGGGGAGGGAAGCAACCTACAGACAACCTTCTTTTCCTAATACATCAAAGTTTAGGATAACCAGGCAGATTGTACCAGTACAGGCCCACTGTTTGACTAGCCTTGTGCTCTCCTCAAGGCTCTGTAAGCACCAGGCTATTTTACGTGTTCAAATGAGAGCCGTAGACAGGTTGGCTGGTTACTGAAAAGCTGTTTCTGCTTTTGCCCTCTCACCACCCACTTGCTTTTCAAGGGCAGCACCACTCTCAGTGCTGCATGAGATCTGTTCATGCCACCTTCACAGACCTACATCCAGACCTGTAGGTTGGGTCAGATGGGTGTTGCCCAGGCACATCCTATCCCTTGCTCATCTCCCGTCATCTCTCTGACATCACCTTTCTCTCTCCCATACAGTACGGCCTGAAGAAGAAAGAGGAGAAGGAGGCTGAGGAGAAGGCAGCCCTGGAACAGCCATGTGAGGGGAGCCTGACCCGCCCCAAGAAAGCCATCCCAGCAGGCTGCGGGGACGATGAAGATGAGGACGAGGAGAGCATCCTCGACACGGTGCTCAAGTACCTGCCAGGGCCACTGCAGGACATGTTCAAGAAGTGACAGCCACGCCAGCATCCAGCCCCACCCATGGGTCCCTAGCACGACCTACTCAGCACTTGGGTTGGGATTCCTGGTGGGGAGGGGATTTTCATTTCCTTTTGACTTCATTTTAATCTTTTGTTTTGTTCCAAGGGGAGACCCCACACATGTTCGTGTGCCATGGGATCCCTGCCAAGCCACCCTGTTTGCCCCCAGGAGAAGCACACCAGGCACAGGACATGCTCCCCTCCACCCCACCCTTTGCTATCCGTCAGACCAAAAACCACTCTCACCTGCTGTGCTTCCTGGAGCCACAGGCTGGGCACTGCCGGGAGCCTGGCTCCCCCCTTCCCTTATCCCTTCACTGTGCAGAGCTGGAGTTTTGTTGTGCCAAAGTGCCAGCTAGCCACATGGTAAAAAATCCCCTGGCCGCAGGAGGGGAACTGGGACCAAATTCACTAATGCAACCTCATGGGGTGCTGGAGAGGGGGCAGTGGAGGGCTCTGCACAATGCCATGCCCCCACGCACATTCCTCAGCCCCATGCTGACTGCCAGGGAGTGATGGTGTGCCCATTCCCCTCTACGACACTGTTACTGCCTAGCTCCTTGGGGCAAAGCCAGCCCCCACACATTCCACTTTTGACCAAGGAACAACCAATTGGAAC
The DNA here is from genome assembly GCF_035046505.1 of Tiliqua scincoides. Lineage (NCBI taxonomy): Eukaryota > Metazoa > Chordata > Lepidosauria > Squamata > Scincidae > Tiliqua > Tiliqua scincoides. The sequence goes on from NC_089822.1 coordinate 199,964,091, forward strand.
ACCTCCTGCTCCTAATCCTAACTTGCAAGGGCTGTTGGCACCTAGGATTGTCTGACACCTGCTTGGGGAGGGGGAGCTAACTTCTGGAAGGAATCAAAGTCGCACCACAAACACCGATGCAGAGATGTGTGTGTGTAACAAGAGTTGTGAGGCAAAGCAGAAACTCTGTCCCCTACAACTATTTCTAGTTCTCATCATCATCCCCCCATACAGAGCACAATCTTATGCATGTCTACACAGGTATGTTCCACTGTGTTCAATAGGGCTTACTCCCGGGATAGTGTGTATAGGATTGCAGCTACAGACTTTCACAACCCCACTACAGCTGGTGAAAGGCCCAGAATCCACATTCATAGCTCTAGTCAAATCTCAGTGGGATGAATCCAGAGTTTCAAGGTCTGATTTCAAGACCTAGCTTGGTCCAGGTGATCCTTTTACTTTCTAGCTGCTGTGGTGCTTCATGTGGCTGCTGCAGGTACAGATTACAAACTAGGAGGGCAAAGACAGAGGTAAAATTATCTTTCCTCTTCTGTCCTCTCAATTTCTGGGGAAAGTGATCTATTAAGAGAGGGAGTTGGGGACTGAGATATATATATATATACCTGAGGCAAAGAGAACAGGGACAGCTACTACTCAGGCCCAGTGGATGGGGTAAATGATCCTTTTTCCAGCCTGGGAGTAGCAAATGATATTTACGTTGATGGAGAGCTAGGGAATCATTACCCTTCCTGAAGTGGACTGAGTCCAGGAGCTCTGGAACAGAACTGATTCATAGTATCAAGGGTGCAACCAGTACCTGATTGATTCACAGATTCACAGATCAGCCTCTTGGAACAGGGAGCCTTGATCCAGCTCCTGGCCAAGCCAAGGACTCTGCATCAAAGCCAATAAGCCCAATCAAGCGTGGTGTCTTGGCACAGGCCCCTGCAGATACATATCATTGGGCATATACATATCAATCTGTACACATTCCATTTGGTGCATATACCAAAGTACATCTGTAGTACACTGAGATGTTACACAACCATGAACACAATCCCTTTCTAAACTGTTGTTGCTCCCTTAATATAAAAATCTTGAGGTTTTTTTACACACTACCCTACTTTTCCCCATAACTGAAGAGATGCCATGGCTCTCTCTCAACGCACACAGGCACTCATAGACACTGATACAAGAGACAAGGTACCTCATAGCCTTGGTGAGCATCTTCCACTCTCCCACCTCCGCAACCCAGTCCTGCTCAAGGGTGCAATTATCTGCAGAACATACCCAGTGGCTCTCCTTTGCTGTGCTGTTGTTGCATTGACTCCTGGCCTGCTACTCCCCAGTCCTTTCTTCTGAGTCACAAAATTGGGGTAACTAGGAAATGAGGAGGAAGTCTCACTACTGATTGGTCTTCCTTCCCCACATTCCACCCTCAGCCAACAGTCTTTGGTCATCACTAAAAACAAGGCCAAGGGTCCAACCTGCCTGGGGGGAATTTGGTTGTTTTCATTCTTGTGTTTGCTTGGGAAGGAAGATCCTGATTGTTCCCCAAAGTTTCCTGCTGCCAGGGGGGCTTTTGCTTTTGCGTCAGGATTGAGTTTGAATTTGGGAGATGTCTCCCTGCATCCAGTGTCCTTCCTTCCTTCCTTCCCTAATAGTTAAAGCCATATCAGTTAGACTGCAATACTATCAACACTAAAAACTCTGCGGGCCGCGCTCTCTCATCTTGTACAAAGGAGCGTCCCGGGGACAGGGGTCTTCCACCTGTCCCCTTGCCCGCTTGTCTGTGTCTCTGGCCACCTGCCATGTGGCCCATGCGTGTTTTTGCATTGGTGTCTCTGTAACAGGGTAAATCACCCCAAAGCCTACCATCTGTCTTATTGTCTCTGCTAGTCACTCACTAGATGGTCACCGTATGGCCCTATGGAGCTCAGGGCTTGGGGGCAGAGTGAAGCGGGGTAACCCGACTGGAGGCGCTTAGGGGGCCAGTCCTTTAAAACTTTATTCACCAAAAGGGCATTTGCTGCAGCTGTTCATTATGTGTGCAATCATCTCACAGGGCAAAGAGCATGACAGCCGTATGGTGTGTGACTGAACAACAGGAGTCCTGAAAGTTTCATGCTAGCTGCTGAAAGGTGGGCTCATACATGTCCATTGTCTACTTGACCCTCATGGCTAAACACTGCAAATCGCAATAAGTCCACTTCTCATATGGGGCAAAGGGCTCATGCTGGAGCCAGCTTCCCACCATGGGTGGTGGTGCTGCTGCAGCTCTTGGTTTAAATTTTCACCACTACAGCCACTGGTTGGTGATTTCCCCCCCACCCCATAAAGTGTGCCAATAGGGGTGCCAGTGACTGTGTTGGTCTACAAGGCTTCTACCGCCTCAGTGGCCTATCTGGGGCAAGAGCAAATGTCAAACATAGATATGTAGTTTACAGATAAGGACCAAGCCCAGGAGTGTTGAAGGGACTTGGGAGGGAAATGCACAACACAAAAGGACAAAGCCTGCTTGCACTATGTGGGAATTGCAGTGGGGTCACTGTAGGCCTTTTCTCATGTTATCTTTGGGGTGTGGGAACCATATGGCTCAGCTCCTTCCTGTACCACTGAGATAGCAGCGCAAACCCCAGGCACACACTGCAGGTCCTCCCCAGTGGCGTAGCTAAGGGGTACAGGGGATAGCAGTTGCACTGGGCATCAAGCTTTAGGGACACAACAAACTGAGCTTGACACTAGTGACCACAATTGTGAAAATCTTGGTATGTATGAATAATACCATCATGTTATATATCATTGGAAAGGTAATTTAATGCAGAATGCAATGAAACAAACTGCACTAGAATATCTGTTTTCTATCCAAAGTTATGGCCAATTAACCAGAAAATGAAAACACAACTGTCTTGTGGAACAAAAAGTAGATTTGCTTAACTTCACACTGACCTATGAGACTGATTGTTGTGAGCTCGTGTTATGATATAGTGTGGAACCAATAACTTTTTATTTATTTACTTAATTACATGTGATTTTATCATGCAGAGGGGACTACAAAATCTTCTTTAACCCCAGGTTGTAGATAGATGCCTTAGCTATGCCACTGACTGGGGGGAGGCAGCAGAGCAAGTGGGTGGTAAGCTGCTGGGGGGAGGAGGTGGGTTCCTCTCAATTTTCACTTTTAAATAAGCCTAGGCATGATGTCACTTCTGGCTGTGACATCACTTCTGGGACAACATTTTGAGCTTGGCAGCGGGCTACACGATCATTAGCTACGCCACTGGTCCTCCCCTCAGCAGCATCACCCGTCCTGGAAATGAGGGAAGTTCTGGTGTGGGGAGGAGCCACAGTGCAGGCTGCTTCTTGACTGTAGGCCTCTTTCACTTCATGGCCCAGGAAGCTGCATTGCAATGTCTCCTGTGCCTGCTAACCTGAGAAGCAGCCCTTTGTCAAGTACTTCATAACTCTTGTGAGGTAATTGACAAGAAGCAGCTTCCAAACAGAAGTATATATATGCACTTCAGCATGTGAGTGAGTGAGTGAGTGAGTGAGTGAGTGAGTGAGTGAGTGAGTGAGTGAGTGAGTGAGCATGTATATAGTGATGGGTTTTTGCCAGCCCCTCCTCCATGGCCATATCTATAAGGCATATAAACCATGCCTACAAAGATCTAGACATTTCAAGGTCCAGAGACCCCATGACTCGGAGCTTCACAAACCTGTGTATGCCTGTGGTTGTGCATGAAATGACCCAGAGAAGGGCAGGAGTGACCATTTGTGTTATTGAATGCACAAAGGAAAAGGGTATGTCTGTACAACTGAGACCAAAGGAGGAAGCACCATTTTTTTACATGGTCATATCTTTGTGGATGTGTGAGAAAGTGGGCAAATAGGCAGCGTGCATGGGAATGTGTTGGTACATATGGGGGTGCATTTGCCTAGGAGAAATACTGTTTGCCTGTCTGTCAGCCTCTGTGTGTCCATTTGTTTTCAAATTACTTCCAGAGCAGGGCATCCATCAGGTGCTTGCCACAGATCTCAGTCTCCAGGTGCATCCCTGCCCCCTCTCCATACTGGTCAAAAGCATTGCCAGAGGGGCCCTGCATCACGTCCTCATGCATGGATTTCCCATTGTCTGCTTGCCTATCACTAGTCTGCATAGGGGAGGCTACTGACCTATTGGACTGTGTGAACCATCCTGCATCACTTGTGTCATCCGCTTCCTAGAGTCATCCTGTCTAATTGGCTACTGCTTATCCTACCTGCACCTGGTAGGGGCATCTTATCACAGTGATGGGGCAAAATGGGATTCTCAAAGGAAAGGTGCAGTGCAGCAGAGGCCCCTGTAGGTCCTTCAGGTTAAAGCTACTGAGGGTGTCTGTCTCCCACCTGAGAGCTGAACGCCTGAACTGTGTTGCTGAACTTCTGGCCATGGAGTGTGCCACTTCTGAGCCATTGCGCAGCCTCATGTTTAACCTGAGGGCAAGCAGGGAGCAGGAAGCTCTGCTTTCTCTGCCAACCTGGGGTGGAGGATGCAGGCAAAGGGGGCAGTGAAGATTGGAGGGGCTCCATCCATCCACCGTATGGTGACCATCCTGCTCTATCTAGTCTTTGAAGAAATAATAAAATAAAGAAATTTGTACATTGCCCTGTGTGAAGTGTCTCTGGCAGCAAACCTGGGAGATGGGCTGGCAGGAGTAGCAGCAGACATGGCAACATTATCACTAGGCAGAATAGAATGGAGGATGACCAGGCAGCAGCACCTCTTGGAGAGGGAGTGGTGGAACTGCCTCCCTCCTGATGGAATTACTAGAGGAAAATTGAAGGACTTCTGACGGGCAGGACAAAGCTCTAGGTGAAGAAGGTTGCAGGCCTCGCCATTAAGGGTTCTTGAAGAAAAGTAACTCATGCTACTTTAGCATGGATAGCAACTGATGGAGGGGAGCCCAGGGTCAGCAGTACTTTTCTCTCAACCAACTCATGCTACCACAGGACAGGGGCTTGAGAGGGCCTACCTGACAGAATGGGGCCTCTCATGGATGTGAGTTATTAGCTTTCGTCCATCCTGTTTGACCCCAAAACCACCCCTGCTCAGGGGAGCTGAATAGAATCTTCTCCTAGGTGCTGGTTAGCAATCTCTGCATTAGAACATTACTGTAATTCCTTTGCTCAATGTCAGGAGAAGCAGCAACCATGTCCTTAGCTGCTGGCATATTCCGAATCCTAGGACTTGTTCCCATCATTTGGATCAGAATGCCCATTCTGGCTACGCTGTTGGTGGCAGATTTCCATGATGGGGTTAGGAGGGAGATCACTTTATAGGCAAGTGCATCACAGGACAGAGCACAATTTCATCAACCATGGTGTGTGCAGCTAAAATATGATTCAGCATATGGCCCCATATTTCTTAAGATAACACTGATTCCCCCCCCCAAAAAAAGGTGTAAAAGAAGCCATTCAAGAGAGAGATGATTACAGAGAGAGCAAGGTAAGTGGCAAGTTTTGTATTATAGTAACACAAACTTTCTTGGCAACCACAATGTGTTTATGTCAGACTAACAGAGCTGGAAACAAGCTGCTTATTCTCTTGCCTGGACTCTTGCTAGGCCCCACGGTGCTGTCCATATGCTGAGGGATTGCAGAAAGCACAACCACTCTCAAGCTATGTCATCAGAGGTGGCAAGGAATAAACATGAGGCAGGGAGCCAAGAGGAAGGAAGGCCAAAAGCTTACCTGGCTCTAATACAGATTTACCACTGCTACCACTGCTGAGTGACCTTGGACAAGTCATTGCGTGCTTCAGTTCCCCCTCTTGGTAAATCAAAACTTTCCACTGTGCCCAGTGATCACAAGTCTGAGAATGGAAAAACTGGGGGACTTGTGAGTCTGATCATCTTGAGAGCCAATAATTCATTCAAAGCCTAGGATAAGCCTAACACAACCTCAAAGGCTATTAAATGCACATATAATGTCAGTCTTCCAGGTTTATGTTTGGGACTGGCCCAAGACCACCCAGTGCCCGAGATATGGTGTCAAATGCTACCTCCCCTTGTCCGGGAATTTGCCAGTGTCTGCTCCTACCACTCCCTAGATTGGAAGAGGAAGGAAGAAAGGAGAGTCTCCAACATCCTAGCCCACCACCATCCTTTCCTCACCTCCACACTTCTTCTGTTCCATTCTCCTCTTTCTGCCCTGGGAGCAGGAGGAGGTTGGGGCTGGTGTCTCCTCCCCCATCTGCAGCCTGATTCTATTCCTTCAGTGTTTGGTCCCGTATCTACTAGACGTATCCATCAGGCATTACACAAGCACCTCAGGCACTAGCTAATCCACGCATGGGTAATAGTTCCAAATTAAAGGATGGGGTATGACACATTACAGGCCAGGTCTGGGGAGTTTAGAAAAGAAAAACTACTCTAGCGTCCTCTCCAAAACCATTCCAATTAAGCGTTCCAACTGTTTCCCATTAGCTCTCGCTGTTCCCAAAAATCTGCTGTGACAAATTAATCCTATTCTATGAAGAACAACTTGGAGGGAGGGAATGAACCCACCTGGAAAATGAAGAGTCTGCTTTTCTTTTTCTCTCAGATTCCTTATACTGCTTGGCACTGCTTCCCAAAGCAAAGAGGCCAGGGTGGACGATCAGGTCCTTCTGTAGAAACAATCATGCCAGGTCTCCCTACTCACACAGGGCAAAGTGTTCTTGGTACTCATTCCAGGCACAACAAACCTAAACCCTGCACTCACATCGACCACCAACTGCCAATAAAAGATGAACCAGGATTATTCCCACCAACATGATCCTCACTGTCATTCAAGGGAAGGGGGTAAGGACTGGGTAGTTCTTCCACTGATTTTGTATGGAGCTCAGTGAGCACCAAACAGGTCTGGTGAACACTAGTAGTTGGCAACCTTCAGTCTCGAAAGACTATGGTATCGCACTCTGAAAGGTGGTTCTGGAACAGCGTCTAGTGTGGCTGAAAAGGCCAATCCGGGAGTGACAATCCCTTCCACACCGGGAGCAAGTGCAGTCTGTCCCTGGTCTGTCTCCCTGGCTATGGGCCTTCCTTCTTTGCCTCTTTGCCTCAGTCTGTTGGCCAAGTGTCTCTTCAAACTGGGAAAGGCCATGCTGCACTGCCTGCCTCCAAGCGGGCCACTCAGAGGCCAGGGTTTCCCACCTGTTGAGATCCACTCCTAAGGCCTTCAGATCCCTCTTGCAGATGTCCTTGTATCGCAGCTGTGGTCTACCTGTAGGGCACTTTCCTTGCACGAGTTCTCCACAGAGGAGATCCTTTGGGATCCGGCCATCATCCATTCTCACGACATGACCGAGTGAACACTACAGGCATATTTACTTGAGAGGCTTAAATTGGTGTAATGGTCATTTCCTAGGGATCTGTAGTTTTGTTTCAAGGGGGTTGGCTATATTAGGCCTTGGGAATCAGCTGCTGGCAGGATATCAGATTTGTTTTCCATGTTCAATTAATTATGTGTGAGGTGCTTAGAGAGATATTGAGCTGAAAGGCAGTGCCCTAGTAATTCAAATAAATTGATGGTGCACATTGCACCATTGTGAGCAATAAAGGCTGCCCTCCTTAAACTGCCTGATGTTATTCACAGGGCCATTCAGGGAGGGGGAGTAAGAAAGCATTTGCCCTGGGTGTCAAACTCAAAGGGGGGAGGGCCACAAATTTAGAGCTGCAATTTTAAGCAAGTGAGTGTTGGTGTTTTGGTTAGTGAAATTTTTTTCTGTTTGTTGCAGTTATCCACTTTGTGGGGGAAAGGGGAAGGCAGTGGGCTGCGGGGACTGACATTTACTATCTATCAGTCCCTGCTTCCCCTGGGGGCTGGGGATAAGAATAGGCCCTCAGTTTGGCTGTACTTGTTGTAAGAGGCAACTAAACAGGCACCGGGTAGTTGGGACTCATCAGCCTGGGAAGGCAGCTCATCTGAGAGAAGGAAAACTCTGATGCCAAACCTCCACTGCCTTGTGGCTACATCCAGTTATGGAAAAGGCTTCAGGAGTCAACCTCGAGGCAAAATCCGGAGCCGGAGTCCCTGAGGCAGTTCATGGCTGAACACAGTCATGCTCTGGCAACTCCTGCGACGCCGCTGGAACCAACCATATTGGCTTTTCCATTGGACCATTTCAGCGACGTGGAGAGGGGGGATTTGCTGCATGGGTAACAGTCTATCCTCCATATCTACTTTACCCAGGCTTTGCGCACTGGAGAGAACATTGTTCCAGAACACTATTCAGAGCGCGATACCATAGTCTTCCGAGACTGAAGGATGCCAACGACGAGTCCCTGCTGCAGCCTGGGGGGGCGGCGGGGGACCCTGCTCCCTGCCTCCGCAGCCTCCAGAAAGTGAAAGCGGAGCAAAAGCCAGAAGTAGAGCATAGTCTCTCCACTTTCACTTTCTGACACTTGGGGAGCCCTGCGGAGGGTTGCGCAGGGCTCCCTGCACCCCTAGGAGGCTGCTGCAGGGATTGGTAAGTAAATGCCAATCCCTGCAGCCCCCTTAGTGTCGTGATCCTGAGGATCGCATCACTGCCTCCCCCCTGCCCCCACCCCTTAAGGGGAAAGAGTCCAGGGCCCTCTGGCTGGGGCATCATGACACCTAGTTTGAGAAGCCCTGGTTTATTGTGTTGAGGGGCTTCATAAGCTGGCAGTGGCCTGGACCCCACTGAGAGGGCTTAGCTTTTCACCATGGCTTATTTAGTTATTTCTAGAACAGCTAACCAGGCACTGTTCATCAAACAGCCTACCAAAACATAGGCTCACAGTCTTGCAGCCTACACAAAGTGGAAGAGGAATGGGACAAGGGACCGTGGCCTTTCCAGGTTGCCCCTGCCGGCCATACAGAGAAAAGGACGATTTTCCCTATAGCAGAACAGGAGAGCACTCTGGCCTATCCTGCACAAGCCTTCTTGGTCCAGTGATCTCCCTTAGGGAGAACTGCATCCCTGTGCATCAAGACATACATGGCCGCAAGGTGCATTCTGAAAAACTCTGGCAGCGGGACCTCACTTCATCTGCCTTGGTTGCTGTTAAGCCAGCAAAGGAAAAGCTTCACATGACAAAGTGGCAGGAAGGAGGAGGCAGCCACACAGCAGGCCTGCGCTGGGCAGGAAACTCACTTGGCCTGGTGTTTGTCTGCCAGCTTCCTGAGGGCAGCACTATGGCTGGTAAGAGACAATGGGAGCCAATTGCAGTGAGGGCACTGAAGGTGGCGGTTAGAGTCAGAGAGGATAATAGCAGCTCTTTGGGCTGGAGGGTTCAGCCCTGCTTGGAATAGAATTAAGTAATGGCTATGATTAGTGCCATGGAGAGGAATGGAGATGTGCCTCCTGCTGAGAGTCCCAGCAGCCCCTGGGCTGAGCCAGAGCTGCCACACTCCTGTGTCTCTCTCCATGGATCCACCCCACCCCAGCCTCTCTCTGTTAACCATCCCTCTTTTGGACCAGAAACTTTTTCTCATGGGAGCTGCAGACAGAATTCTAGTGTATGGATCTTATTTCATCCTTTACCAGTTTTTTCTGCCTTCCCTACCAGTCAGGTTAAGGACAAATCACATTTCAAGACAGTTGGAAGTTTTTCAACAGACACATCACTTCAAACAGCATACATACTTTCCTTTTGTCCAACTCTTGCCTCGCCAAACAAGTTTTGCAGGTTTTCAACATGTCTGAATTCTGCAAAATCTATTTAAAAGCACCATAAAGTGCTAGAATCCAACCCACCCCGTTTCCCCCTACCTCTTGGGTCTTCACAACATCCCTGTGAGGTAGCAGCCTGAGCAGGGCTGGCCTTAGGAACTGCAGGGCAAGACAGCACGAAGAGGCTGTGCAGGATCATATCAAGAACTTAGTTGAGATAAGGCAGGACCGTGATTGGATTGGATCAAAGCCCTCTCTTGCACAGGCTTTGAAAGGCACTGTGACTCCACTGGAGTCGTGACCCACATGTTGAAGACCACTGATCTAATTGATTGACAGCAGCTGCCCAGGATACCAAACAGGAATCTTTCCCAGCCCTGCCTGGTGATGGCAGGTACAGAGAAAGATACAAAGATTTGTATTTTGCAAAAATTTGCACTGCAGTGACCAGACCTGCAGTTCCTTCAAAGTTACTTCTTACTACAGCAGTGGTTCCCAAATGTTTTAGCACCAAGACCCATTTTTCAAAATGACACTGTTGAGACCCACCTGGGTGTACCAGATTTTAATAAAGGAGATCTAGAAAAATAGTATTTTTTTAATCATAAGTAACAATAATCAGAAAAAAGACCATCAAACTTTATCTCCTTATATTTACACTTGCTTGCAAACTGCAGGAGCTGAGCTCTTTGCAGGGTAGTTAGCAGTTACAGTATCTGATTTTTCAATAGCCTCAGGGCACAAGATTTGATCTTTCTATCATCTTTTGTCGACCCACCAAAAATCAACCCACACTTTGGGAAGCACTTTTCTACACTATTATTGTAAAGGTTAATGACAATAAAAGAGGATTCAAAATGATCTATGATTGCTCTGATTTTTTTCCCCTATGCCTCTTCACTAACAGGCAACTACACTAAATATGATAAGACTCTTGTCTAACTGATTGAGATTTCCAACCTAGCTGACTGGAATGACTCATTTTTTGTTCTGAGCCTAGTCACTTGTGCCAAATTTTCTTTTTATTTTTAATGAATGTTTTCATTACCTGTAAGTGACTTAGAGGGCCTGTTGCAGAAGAGTGGACTACAAGTATAAATGTTATGCATTCTGGAAAGCCATTAATAATGGGAAAGGCTTTCCTGAAGGTACTTGTGGGTGGGTCCAAGCAGGTGACGTTGTCATTCCACAGTCAGCCTTATCTACTCATTTAAGCATTTCCTGCAAAAGGCTCCTTCACCCTTTCTCTTCCACCATCCACAGAGCCTGCCCCAAGTCCCAAATGGTGCTGTATTTCAGCTCTTTCAACTAATTTAGTTAGAACAATTAAGACAATAGATGTGTCAGACTATAGAATGTAGGGTGGCTAGCTTCAGGGTATAATAAAGTGGTTTTTAATTGTGTGCTGTATTGTAACCTCTCTCTCTTCTCACTTTTTCATATCTGGGTGAATCAACTGAAGAGCCCTCCTAATTCTCTAGGTTTGGGGGGGGGGGGGTTTGCTCCATATATATAATAGACAGGACCCAGAGAGACCTATATAAATGTGAAATTTATGCTTATTTTATTATGCTTAAAATTTCCAAAATGTTTTTATGCAAGATCCTCCAAATTTGCCTACTTCTCTGAGGAATAATTGAAAGGGATTATCAGTCTGTCTGTCTGTCTGTCTATCTGTCCATTTTCATTGGTATACATTCTCTTTGCATCCCATTAATACATCCAGATCTACTCGTACATGTTATTCACCTATCATCTGCATTCATCTCACCCCTGTACCTGAGGACACTCTATCTCCATGTCTGAATAAAATTCATACACAGCCTCTATCTGCATATAGTCAGTGTTTTCCACCTTACCTTTTATCCATTCATTCATAAGACATCATCCTATCATCAATCCATTGAATTCAAGTGATGAGTGAGTGGCTGCTAACACTTGATAAACTTACAGTGTCCCAGTGTGCTTCCTATTGCCATCATTCAAATGATGGGAAGGCTCTGACTGTGAGAGCTGATATGTAATGGAGTTTTCAAACAACCAAGGGACCCTGAGAACATTGTTCACACTCACTTCCTTATGCAACTCTTATACCACAGGAACCATGACAGGAGAATGGAATGAATGAATGTGTCAAGAATGTAAACTAACTGTTGAGTTTAGAAAGGCATATTTTCCAATAGTTACCAACATGACATTTTCAAAAATATAAGCGCCGAATGCATAACTCCGAAATGCTTGCACTGTAAACTCAACTTTTCCAGAATGAGGTACTTGCAAACTATAGCTTTAAACCATCAGATATTTGACCACGGAACCCCAATTTTTTTTTAAGTCCTTTGTATCTATTGCTATGACAACTGGCATTCCCATGAGTACGAATGAAATAGTGTTTCCTTTAGTATATATACTTTTGTATCATTTGAAAGATGGCAGGTGTAGAGAACGATACATTATAGCAAGCAACACCTTCCCTAAAGGGAAGGCAAAGTATTCTGACATAGCATTGTTACTGAATTTTGATTCAAGTAAAATTCAGAACAAGCTCAGGGATTCCTCCTCAAGTAACAGCTTCTGGTGTGTTAGCCATGTTGGTCCCAGTAAACATAACAGAATGTCTTGCAGCACTTTTAAGACTACAGTCCTAACCCAATCCTATCTAAACCCCTTCCTCCTGCTGTTGCAGCCATGCCACCAGAGTACATGCTCCATCCTGGAGGTGGGGCAGTCCCAGATGTCTCCAAGTAAGGGAGCATTTGTACCCTCGCCTGAGAATGAGGTTAGGCCTCTGCTGCCCAATTGGGGCTACTCAGACCCACCAGTGATTTTGCTGGCACAAATCTGAAGATGATCTAGCTCAGGAAGGGGAATACACAGCTGCTGCTAATACCTTTCCCTTCCCAGCCTTATAGTGCAATCCTATGCAATGCATGCCGGCCCAGCACCAGCACTAACTGTCACAAACATGCTGTATGGGCATGATGCCCATAACAGGCTCCACTGGTTCAGCACTGGATGCTGAGCCAGCACTGATCGGCAGATGGGATCCCTGCGTGGAGCTTCAGGCAAGTGTCAGGTGACAGGGTGGTAAGTCTGGGGGGGTAGGTATTCCAGGGAAGGGGGATGTGTAGCACAGCAGGAGGGGGTGGGACCAGTGGAGCTCTGCACCACAAGACCTGTAGCCCTGCATCAGGCCTTCCAGGCCAACACAGGGCTGCTTTACTCTGCACAGGCTAAATAGCTGGCACAGAATCAAATAGCCCCATTGTGGGGCTTCTTACCTTATTTGGGGGAAGGGGAAGAATGTCACTTCCCAAAGTTGTCAGACAATTTCTTCTGCATTGTCTTGTGTAACCACACAAGGACCAGTACCAAATGTCCCCTTATTTCTGGGTGCACTCCTTAGGATTCAACTCTTTGTAACCTTTCTCAGGGGGCTTTCCACACCTCCCACAGTCACCAGACAATCAAAGCTGAGAAGGAATTCCTCTCACATGGGCTTTCTTATGAGTTCTCCTGAAATTTAACAATTGTCCAGCAAAAATCCAGGGGGTAAAATACCAGAAAATAATTCAACAAGGCAAGAATTCTCTGGGTTGAAAGGCAATGCAGAAAGTGGTGAAGGATTCTTGAAAACTTCACTCCCCAAATGCCCTCCCACTAACAATGACATAAGAAAATATAAATCACCATATTTCTGTTATTGGCATTCTTGCAGCCTATTTTGTACTGACCGACTCCCACTGAAGGTTCTATTTGTCAAGGATGCCCCCTTAGGGCAGTTTTCCTCATCCATCAGGCACTTGTTAACACACTAGCCCATCATTTTTTGATGAATTTGTAGTGTGCTGGATAGGAGCCAGGAGCTGGCTTGCAACAGGCAAGGGGTTTTCTTGACACCATCTAAATGTCCATATGTAACAGTGATAATCCCTCCTACATCAGCAAGCCAATTCACTAACGATGAGTTGTTCTTCCCTGCCATCTTAAGGCCCTGAACAGTCAGGCTGCAATCCTACCCACACTTGAACAAAATAGGACTTCTGAGTAGACCTGGTTAGGATTGTGCCCTCCGTCATTGCCAAGAGCAGCAATGGCAGGAATAGGGATACCCATGGAAATCAGATTTATTTACTTAAGCTAGCATTTTAAAGTATCTTTTCCATGATAGACAGACAGACTTGGTCCCACTCCCTTCTATACACTGCTCCCCTCTTCAATTCCTTTTATTAGAATGGGTTTTTTTATTTTTATTTTGTGGAGGTTTTTCATCTGTTCCACATAAACTAGTCAACAGTTCAGGAGATTGTTGCTCTGTTTGTTACAATTACAAATAAGTATTATATAAAAAGTAAATTCTGTGTGTAACAATTGTTTGGATAAACAATGTTTAATATTAAATAAGATTTAATATTTAATTATAAGATTAAATATTATTAAATAAAATATTTAATATTATTTAATATTAATAAGATTTAATATTCTAGTTGTGATAATTTTATGCCAAGTCAAAATTTTTCCAAAAAAAGCCACTTCAAAATTTCCAGAAGTTTAACATCTCTGTTCACAATGTAGATCTACCTTATAGCATAGTGAAAGAAAGCAGGGACCAGTCAGTCCTTCTTCTGCTTCTGAGCCAGGTGTCTCCAATCTGCCCCCTTCCCTCATCCATCAGCTGTTCCAGTGGTTCATTAGCCATTAGTTCCTCTGTCCTTCAATCCAGTCTCCTTTCCTCCTTCTACTACCCACAATAAACTTTCCCTTCATCAGGTGCTTTTATGCCTGAGGGCTCTATTGCCTTCAGGTGGCTGCAACTGCACTCTTCTGAATGCCCAGGCCTTAAAGGGGACACTGACACCACATCCTACATCCTCTCCAGATCTTCCACAATTGCAATGCAGCATCTCTTGGTAGAACCGGAAAAGACATTTGTCTGAAACCCTGGAGACAAGACAGATCTTTAGCCCAACTCAGTGTAAGGCAGCTTCATATGTAAACCCCCCATTTGAAGTCACAACAAGTCAGTCTAGTTTACCAATGTTCCTCTCCCTGCAAATTTAGAATAAGATCCACTGGCAAAAACTCATTTGCAAGCATGCACTCCAGACAAAATCAACTAATTAAATATTTTAGTGTCTCCATGATGAAACCAAACAGGGGTATGTGGTGATATTACTCCTTCCCTACTGCAAAGGGGGGGAACTATATTTTGAAGGGTTATAGAATTATAAGGAGATATATAGAAGTTAAAAATGTATAAGTAAGCTGACAATGTAACCGAGGGTGAGTACTTTGAATAGATACCAACATGTAAAAAGCATGATGTGAAAGGATGTGAATGCCCTTTGCTGTACCAACTACAGAGCTATGCTGTGCTGGTGTGTTAGAAGTGTGATTTGTACCTAATGAGTTTCTAAGTGAGGAAACATTGCATATTTCTAGTTATGATCTGTTTAATTACATCACTTCCTGTCTAATGACATCACTTCCAGCCCTCAGCAGGCATCATGAGTACTCTTCAGCCCACTGTATGAAATGAGTTTGACACGCCTGGGCTAAGCCTTTGAGCAGTGACCCTCCTGAGTTGGCAATGGCCACAAAATGCTTTGTCACTCTGACATCAAAATGGAACCACCTTAGAATGTAGGTATTACTTGTGAGTAGTGTAGATGTAGCTTTCTTGATTTCTGTATAGCCTGTTGAGTACTGACTTGTCCTTAAGTTGCCTTTGAGAAGCACAGTATGGCGTGGGTGGCAGCTTCTTATATACTAACCTCAGTTTACTGATAAACAACTTTAAGTCTGCTTTGGAGTTGCGTATGCTCAGAGAGGGGTGGAATACCTCATGAGAACCTAATGCACTTGTGGTAGCAAGTGGGCACAGAGAGGATAAGCCCCAACTCTGTCACACCTACAGAGCACAACCAGCCTTTCAGAAGTATAGCTGGTGCCCAGGCTGTGACAGTTTATCTTTTTGCAGGTTACCGCGTTTGTATCTCCATAATTCATGGACTGCAGCTGTTTGATCTCAGCACTTTGAAGAGCTTCCTAATGGCTATTACTAACCTAGCAGCTGGCCTGGCAGGGAACAATTGATGCAAAGTGGGGAATAGGCCTAAGTTGGCTCAACAATAAAATTGATCAAACAACCTAACAGAAATCTTTGCAAGGGCAGCTGCACGGAGCACACTGTAGGAAGCAAACTCATGTCTGTATATACACATATATGTGACTGTGCAGATAAAAATCATGCAACACACATACATAGCAGGGATGAGAGCTCAAATCAGGTGACTTGAGTCAGAGTTGCAAAAATCAGCACATTTTGCTGACTTGTGTACATTCCAGTCACATGTGTGGAAGACTTGGAAAAACACTCAAGTCACAGGCCTTGACTCGGCACTCAGTCCCCACACATGCACACTTCAGTTTGTCTGTGTCTGGGTGTGCTTTCTTACTGTTTTCGCAGTGTGAAATACCTCGTGGAGCCATCATTCGGACTGGGTGAGCAGTAGGGAAGTTCCACCCAGGAGGCAGGGAAGGGTTAAAGTTAGCTTTTGCATCCAGCAGGAGAGGGCTCTCTGGCCCACCTTGAAGGAACTGACAATCATTGGTTGAAGGACGGGTGGTCTGGTTTTTTTCTTTGGATGATGGACGGCAGGAGGAAGAGCCCTAGGGGTTCCTTGCCTTGGAATTGGCTGAGAAGCCCAGAGAAAAAGGAGGTGGGGAAGAGGGGGACAGATGCTCCAGGCAACTCTGAAAGTGCCCCCACATTAGGACTTGTTTTAACTCAAGTCATAGGGGGTGGAGAATTGTGACTTGACTAGTGTCAGGCTGTGCTGGATTCGCCCATCCCTGATACTTAGTGCATGCACTCAGGGAGAAAAATATGGGCTAAAGGCAGATTTTATTTCAGCTGTAAACCTGAGAGTAAGGGGCTGATCAAGGATTCATGATTGCATCATTCTGATAGAATGAAAGCTGGGACTTCTGGACAATCCATCCTGGTTTTGTGAAAGGATAATGGTAGAGTAGCAATTTAATTCAGACATAGAGTGGAAGAAGAATGTAATTAATCTTTCAGTCATTTCCAAGGTGCTGATGCCAATGCATCAAACACCAGGTGGACATCCATAGAAAATTAGGTGGCAGGCAGTGAACACCCCCCACCACAGTTAGTATAGCAGGTTTAGCCCAAACCGTCAGACAGGTAAACTGGAACATAGAAATTAAGTAGATCCGTGCATTTGTATAATCAAAGTCAAATGCTATGGATTTGTAGGTGACAAAGGCTGCAATCTTATGCAAGCTTACAGAGGAATAAATTCCGTCGAACTCACTGGAGCTTCCAATCTCCACAAAACTGGGTGGAAAGAGAAAGCTCTTTCATTGCCAATTGCTAATTCTGACAATGCATAACTCAATCTTGAAATCAGTATGTTGTGGTCCTCTTAACATACTGATTTCAAGATTGAGTTATCCATTGCCAGGATTAGAAATTGGCAATGCAAGAGCCACACTGCCCTCCAGTGGAAGCAATAGGCCAAGATCAACATCATGAAGCTATGTGTGCATAACTGAAGAAAAAGATGTCTGCAAATTTGCTGACAAGATCATTTATATCTAAGCAGGGACTTCTTTGTTGGGGTGTGTTACCATTTCCATTATCCAGTTCTGGAAATGCTTGCTTGACATAACTGCTTACCTTGACATTAATAGGGTATAAACATGATCACCAAGTGTTTTACTTCCTGGATCTCGGTATTCTCACGCACCTAGTAATACTTCACAGCTAGTGATCAGTAACAGGCAGACGCTTGAAACTGCAATAAGCTTGGCTGCAGTCATGACAGCATAAAAAATTACCCCACAATACTTCAGACAGTATTTGCTGCTAGCACCCTACATTACTGGCAGTCACTCTTCTGCCCAGAAGCCAAGAGTTTGCACAACCACCCTGAAGGAACTGGTGTATGAACAGTATGAACAGGAACAATGAATACAGTGCTGCACTTAAATAGGAAGCCCCAGTTAGGATCTCAGCTCAGCCCAGAAGCTCACTTGGCAGGCTCAGGCAAGTTACTTGCTTCTGCCTAACCATGGCCAGGATAAAATGCCATGTACACCAACCTGAAAAATAGACATTGCAAAATATACTGAAGGCAGGCAAAATTCAGTGGGCAGGAGTAGGCCTAGTAGCTTGGTTCAGATGTCGCAGCAAAGTCACAGTTCAAAGGGGGTTTTGAATACTGATTTGGAGGCAAACCATGGTTTGCCCAATTCAGATGTCACAACAATCTATTGTTGTAACAACCAGGATATCAACAGGGATATCAGAGTGGATGAGGGAGTTTGTGAACACAAAACCTATTAATGATTTTGGCCCTTGTATCTGAACCAGGCCAGAGCAGGGCCTAGGAGAGGGGGGTAAAGGGAATAATTTGTACCTGGGTCCAGGAGCCAAAGGAGGGGGCGCAGAAATTTCCTGGGATCTTACATTTTCCTATCTACTCAGACTTATTGTCTGCACAGTATGCTGGGGATACTACCACGACTGTAAAGCTGCAGCTACTAGCAACTCATGTATGCTAGGCCAAGGAATGCATGCACGACACTCCATAACATTGTCAAATCTGGGAGGAAACTGCCTTACTACAGTAGTTTCTTGACTTGTGGATCTGCTTACCATGGATGAGTGTATAGGAGCTCAAGGACACAGCTGTGGGGCTACAGCTGCTGCAGAAGCAAATTTTGACATGCACAGGAGACTTTCCATTCTAGTGTGAGCCTAAATATGATGATGCTAATTTTCTGCATGATTTTCTATATTTAAAAGATTTTAGAGAAACCTGGGAGTGTGTTTGGTTTTCCATATTACTCTATCTACTGCTCACCCACCACCACCCTCCTGTTTTCACCCATTCCCCTTTGCAAAGGGGCCAAAAGAAATTTTGTACCCCCTGATAAAATTCCTCTCAGAGGCCCTGGGCCAGAGGGTGGCATCATGAAAGTATGTTTACTGCAGAAATGATCATCCTGTCCTTGTCAATGCCGATCACATAGGTTACGCAGGCCCCAGCAAGAGAATGGACATATTTAACAGTGATTGATATCTAATGATATCAAACAAATGACCCAAACAAGGAATCAAGGGAATCCCTAGCAAGGAATCCAGGACTGAAGCAGCCAGGATTTGGCCAATATAAACAAAAGAATTCTTTTTTATGTTAGCCAGCTCATTTCTATAAACAATGGTCAGATTCTTTCAAAATCAAGTTGCTGCCAGATGTCTTTACTACTGAAAATCTACAGAGAGGATAAACGGACCCAGAAAATGTAAACCAATTCAATGGCATCTGAAAGTTTTCTGGTATTTTAATCATTAATTACATTAAATATTTCTACAGTATTACTAATGCATTATTAGGACTATGCCAAAAAGTATTCACTGCTTTTGGTGCATATTTTTGGTGGCAGTAGAAACCACCACCCTTCCTGCTGCCTTTGGGTTACTTTTCAAAAATTGCTTCCAAAGTGTTCACTTACTCAAGAAACATTCTGAATTGACATTGCTCTCAGTGACAGAAGAGTACAGCCAAATACAACTGGCTACATTGTATAGTAAGATCATCATGCTCACAATTCGATCCTGATTGGCCAAGATCAACCTTGGGGATAATACGGGGGGGGGGGGGAAGCCCTGACTGGGGAAAAAGTAACAGGATCTAATTTTATTGGGGCAAGACGTTCATATTCATGCACTTTAAAAACTTCTGGTAAACGATTTCTGCTTACCATCACCCTGTCCACAAATTTCTGCTTGGAAATAAAAGACTGGAGAACACTCAGCAGAGCTGTACAGTTACTGCTGGATCAGATCACACGCCCAGCATCCCAGTTCCCACAGTGGCCAGATACTTATACCAGAAATGAAGATTGTGTGGCTCTCTTTGTAACTTCCAGTTTCTCTGACATTCCTCAGAGGGAAGCTATGTACTCTTAAAGTAACAAAAGTAACTTTTCCTAAAAGTTCAAGACAGTTAACAAAAACAAAACTACACTATGCAGAGGTTTACTCTTTTACTGAGTGGAACAAAGTTATCCAAGTTACCAAAAAAATGCATACAAAAAAATAATCCTTTTTCCCACCATAACCACCTTCATAATAGCAAGGTGTGAAAGACAGACACACCCCCAATTCCTTCCCCAATGGACAAGTCAACACTCTTCAAGGGGAAGGGAAAGGAAGGGTTCCAACGCGACTGCAGGAAAGCAGCACATCCCTTCAGTGTCTTTCTGTGGTCAGGAAGAGCAGGACAAGCACACTTTCACCCAGCTAGGCAGGAGGCTTTCCCTGCTATGCCCCCTTAATAACCAGAGGGCAAGAATTGTTTTCCCAATAGAAAACAGAGCACACAAGACACTGCAATGCAGTGATCACTGTTACCATCTCCCCTCTTGGCAGTAAAAAAATAGCAAATGGTCTAAAAATGGAAGGGGATTTGGGCAGTTTCACACACTTTCAAAAGCAGATTCTCTCAGCAAAAGAAAGTCTATGGTATGGCTTCTACTGTAGAAGTGGCAACAAATCCAACACAGAAGCAAGAAACCGTAGCTTCTGAAAATCCTGTCCCAGTCCAGGTCACAAATGTAGTTTCCAGTAGACTTTGTTTATGAGTCATTAGGGAGACCAAAAAGCTTTACAGTGCCAGCTTCTCTACTGCTGTCATATTTGCCATCTTTATCATCACAGGCAAAGGCCAGCAGGGGCCGCTTTGGATGCCAAGCCACTGTGAAGGTCGGGGATTCGCACTGCACTTCCCATAGCTTCTCCCCTAGAGATAAAGACAAGATGGTTAGAGACTCCTCTAGAGCTGCAGCTCAGACCCCCAGCCTTTGGCTCACCTTTACACAACAAGAATATAGGTTAATGAGTTCCACTGAAATGGAATTTCTTAGCACATGTTCCTCTTAGTTGCAAGTGCAGTTCAAAATGAAAAGCTCTTAAGCAGCATCAGAACAAAGCAAGAATACAGGAGGAATCCTTTCCATGCCTTCACTGGGATGGTTAAATTATAAAACACCAAACGCAGTACAGCAGTGTTTCTCAAACTGTGTGTCGGGACCCACTAGGTGGGTCGTGAGTTAATTTCAGGTGGGGTCCCCACTCATTTTAATATTTTATTTTTAATAGACTTAATGCTACCATGGTATGTGAATGCATTTGGGGAAATGTTCCAGATCTGTACTTTTAACAGGCTATTGTGTATATGCTTTTAACAATGATAGTCAATGGGACTTACTCCTGGGCAAATGTGTGTAGGATTGCAGCCTAGGATTGTTAAAAATTTTCCTGCTTGATGATGTCACTTCTGATCATGACATCACTTCCAGTGGGTCCTGACGGATTCTCATTCTAAAAAGTGGGTCCCAGTGCTAAATGTGTGAGAACCACTGCAGTACAGTGTAGACAATATCCTGAAATCCTTCGCTAGATGTTCTGTTCTGGACTTCCTCAGTCACAGACAGATATCTTTGCCAAGGGCATTCAGGACCAACCCAAAGTCTGGTGCCTTAAGGAGAGGACAGTCAACAATAAAACAAGCCAACACAAACTACTTTCATGACAGACAGAGGGAACAGCAGGTCCTACCTGTTTCTACCTCGGCAATATCAATGAAATGGTCTTCAGATGCTGAAGCCAGCATTTTTCCATCATGGCTGAAGCTCAATGTCCTCACAGGCCAATCCAGCCTGCAATATGGAAGCAGAGAGTGGGGGAGAAAGCGATTCACAACAGCACTGAAACAAGCATCCTGTGTCCAGCTGTGGCAGCCCCAAGTGCTGGGAACAGTCCCAAGCATAGGAGTCAAGGTGACTTACCTAGAGAAGCACCGCACACACACCAGCTCATCCACATCCCAGAGGCTAACCAACGCATCTGCACTGCCAGTAGCAAAATACTTGCCCATTGGATCAAATTTGATGCAAATACAATTTGATGGATGGGCATTGATTGACTGGATGGGTTTCAGTTCTGGGTAGCTGACGAAAATAGAGAGATTGAGTTGGGGTGAGATTGGAAAAAACAAATGCTTTTGCTGCCTATGCCAGGAATGGCAGGGTAGAATCTATTTGTATAGATTCTAGAAGGTCCTACAAGCTGAACAGCCTATTTAAATGAACCTTATGGAAATTCAAGTCCCCCAATAATAATCACTTGGATGGTAAAGCTCATTCTTCTTTCAGCTATAGGGCTACAGAAATTGCTATAGGAGAGAGTCAATGTATTGTTATGTAGGGATAACCCCCAGTTACAAATACAAGAGAGGAAAAGACGATCATCTAAAAAAGCAAGAGGGTGTTCTATCCCACCCATTTGTGCCTTCCCTCCCCCACACACACTATCATTCAGAAGGGGAAGCACACAACACAACAAACCTCTGCTAACTGAGTAAGAGGCACTTTTTTCAAGTGGGTGCTCCTCTTTTTTTTAGCAGGGGGAGAGTAACTGGCCCTCCTCACACCAGCAGTGTCTTTTCTAGTGGCTGCCTACTGGTGTTCTTTTGTATCTTTTTAGATTGTGAGCCCTATTGGGACAGGGAGACATTAGTTTGTTTGATTTTCTCTGTAAACCGCTTTGTGAACTTTTTGTTGAAAAGCGGTATATAAATATTGTTAATAATAATTAATAATAATAACAGTTTATGCTGTAACATACAGTATATACTATATTGGCTCCAAATGAGAAAAAAGGCAAGTCAGTCTATATACTGTTGTCTTTATACCCTCTGAAGATGATTATCTGTATAGCACTTTCTGAGCCTGCAAAGCACTTCACATGTACAGACAGCATCAAGATAATACAAGTGCCTGTTGAGTATTATTATCCCCTTACTATAGCTTTAGGGTCGAGAAAGAATGGCTTGCTGAGAAGAGTACATGGCAGAGATGAGATTCAGACCAAGGAAGTCCTCATTCATAGCTCAGTCTCTTAGCTACTACAGCTCTCTAACATGTGAGCTGGGGCATGTGGTGGCAACAAAGTGGACTGACATAGCAAAAATCCCAAGTGTTATTTGGCATCCAGGACAGCTCAAAAGCTACAGTAAGAGGTAGTGCAAGGAAGTCTTTGAGCCTCAGTATCATATTGAGGGGCGTCAGAGATCTACAGAAAGAGGCAAGCATTTTCCCCCACCCACCACCTAAACCAAAGACAAGACAGCCAACTCACTTGCTGCCCTTCCTAGTTAAGGCCATGCTGCAGGTACCTGAGGATGTTGATGCAACCGTTGCCATTGGTGAGGAAAAACATGTTGTTGTCATTGTTCCAAGAGATCTCATTCACCTCAAACTTGAACTGTTCCTCCGCTTTTGATCGATGTGTCTTAGCATCAATGAAGGTGACCACATCATCCTTGTTCCCTACTGCAATAGTCTGGCCATCAGGGCTCCAGCAGATGTTAATATTCTCCCCTGTGATGCAAAGGAAGAGAAAACTGAACCTAGATAGTTACAACCTGGACAAGAGCAGTTCAAGCAATGCTCAGACTTCTGCATTTTTTAATTAAGGACTTTTAACATGACCAAGTAATATAGCTAAGCTGTATGATGTTATACATCTAGGTTTCGTAACACTTTCCCCTCATGTAAAAGGCATCAGATCAATTTTTCGTAGTAAAATGCAATGAAAGCTATTGCATAGTTACCCATAATGAGCCTTTGGGTTAGGACAGGATACACTGAAATAAAATATTACCAAAGCAACCTTATGTACAAACATCTAATTTCCCCTTCCTTAAGTTATTTCCAGAAGAGAAAATCTGCAATTCTAATTGATATCCCAATTAATGCTTTTAGATACATCCACAATAAAAATATATTTTTGTCTCAGTCCAGGTTATTGGGGAGAGAGGACTGAAGCACAAGAGAGAGATCACTGCAAGCAAAGAGCAGCTGCACCTCAGGATATCCCCCCCCCCTTTGAAGCAAGACAAATTAGCATAGTTTTGCAAACACAAAAACAAATCAGGACAGTTTTCCTTCAACATCACCCACCTTTGGTATTAACTGTGGCAATGCACTTAGTGGTGCGGACATCCCATATACGGATTGTTTTGTCTCCAGATGCAGTGACAAATAAATCTGGGTTACTGGGGTGCCAGCACAACTGATCGACACTATCGCCATGGCCACGGTAATTGTTCTCTTTCATCTAGGGAAGACCATACAGCTTTAATTAGTACTATAAGTGTTCTCTCTCTCTCTCACACACACACACACACACAATTCTATGGAATATTAATTCTTTTGAGGTGCCATGCATTTCCCAAACAGCCCAATCTTAATAATTGCCTAAATACCCAATACAAACCTAATTGCACAAGTGCTGGTTCAAGGTTCCTTGAGGGATAAAATTTTGGAGAAATCTTGCAGAGATGAGGGGCAAACAGAGCTAGCTAGCAAAACTGGAAGTGGTAGTGCTCTGCCCTAATCGAATACAGGCTTTGTAGATATCCACAAGAGAATTAGGGAACACACCTGAAAAGTTTCTTTCCTGGAAGTGCAATGCAACCAGCCCAGATAACAGGAGAGGCCCATGCAAACGAATGAGAATAAGAAGAGCACTGCTGGATCAGGTTGTGTAGTCCAGCTTCCTGTATGGCCCACCAGGTGCCTCAGGGAGCACACAAGGCAAGAAGAGACATGCGCCCCCCCTTGCGCCTGGCATTCTGAGGTAGCCTCCTTCTGAAACCAGGAGGCTGCACAGACCCCTCACAGCTTGTAGTCTGTGATGGACTTTTCCTCCAGAGATCTGTCCAGTTCCCTTTTAAGGCACCCAGGCCAGGTGCCATCACCACATCCTGTGGCAGGGAGTTCCGCAGACAATGGTCTGCCCTACCTCTTTGGTCTGCCCTACCTCTGCCAACACTCAGTGTGAGTGGATGTGCCCTGGTTCTGGTGCTGTGTGAGAAGGAGGAGAGCATCCCTCTAGCCACCGCCTGCATAGTTTTGTGTGCCTCAGTCATGGCCCCCCCCCCGGGGCCTTGGAAATGCAAAGGGCTGGCTATGCACAGAGGCTGGCGAGTCCTCCAGGGCTCCACAGGTCCAGAACAGAAGTCTCCATGGCTGGCATAGGTGGAATGTTCAGTCCCCTGAAACTGCAGGGGGTGAGGACGACTGGGGGCCGAGAACTACAATTCCCAGAGTTCCCGGAGAGGGAGCCAGGCGGGCGACGCGCGTGCTCCTGCCTGCCCTCCCCCCGCGCTCACCAGCCGGTCCTTGTCGAGCACGAAGACGCTGGCGGTCTTGTCGAAGGAGCCCGAGGCCAGGCGGCGGCCGCAGCAGCTCCAGGCCACCGAGTGCACCTTGGCGCCGTGCGCCGGGAACTCGCGGCTGCGCGTGTTGGCCCGGAACAGGTCCTGCATCGCCTGCACGTAGGGAGACAGCGCCATGGCAACCCGGTCGGGCCCAGCCAAGCGCGCCTCTCGCTCGCTTTTCCCTTCCGGAAGGGCAAAGGTGGCGTTTCCGGAGCGTCAACGAAGCCGCCCGCCTGCTCTCAGAGGCTCGCGCTGGGCCCGCTTGGCGGAGGCGGCCGGCAGTGGCACAGGCGGCGCTGTAGGCCGTCCCCAAAAGTCCCGGGCTCTGGGGAGCCGCTCCGCTTTGCCCGGGGGTGCAGGCAGGCAGGTGGAGAGGAGGGGGGAGGCGGCTTAGCTGCGAGGTGGCCGAGAGCCCAGTTCTGTCCGTGTCTCCTCAGAAGTAAGCCCCATTATAGTCAGTGGGGCTTACTCCCAGGTAAGTGTGGGTAGGATTGCAGCCTCAGCCAGCACTGAGTCCTGGAGTTTAGTGGTTCCCTTATAAATAAGGGTCAGAGTGACCAGATGCATTAAGGTCAGAGTGCCTTTACCTTTAAACATCATATAGAAGAAGGAATTTGGCCAGGTGCAGCTCAACATGGAAGGGTTTAAAAAACTGCCTAATTCCCTTTTCTATGAAGTGAGAACACAGATTGACATGGACACACTGATACCCAAGAATAACATACTACACTACAGGCCCAGAAGAGAAAATGACAAAACACTACTGGATGGTACATACACCTCCAAGCTCAAAGCACTCTGTTGTTTTCTCAATGAATTTCTCCCATAACATCAGCACATACACCAGGATGCCACAGTGCCTCCCACTGCAGGACAAAAGCAGAGAGGAGCCAGAAATCCAGCATTCAGAGTTTAAGGGTGCAATCCTAACCCCTTATGTCAGTGATTTCCAGCACTGACATATGGGCAGTGCAGCTCTGAGGTAAGAGAACAAACATTCCCTTACTTTGAGGAGGCCTCTGTGAGTGACACCCAGCTGCAGGAAGCAGTACACGTCACCCTATGTTGCTGCCATTGCACAAGCACACACTTCCAAGAGTACCTTTTTGAGAACAGCAGGCTAAGGGAAGGAAGATAACTTTCTTGGGAAAGGGAAGACACATAGAATAAATACACAGGTCTCTCTAGGCAAGAATTCAAGCCCTCATAGGGGGCCCTCAGCTGAAAACCATCTTTGATGGGAGGAACTAGAACAATTCACAAGGAGAGCCCCAATTGCACTCACGTGAACAGAAATGCTGGTAACTCACTACCCAGAGATTCAGACTGGGAACTAATAAAACAAGGTTCAAACCCCACCAGCAGGAGCATTCCAACCAGAGCAGAGTCTGCTTTTACACAACTGCCCTGAAACATATGGTAGAGGCAGAACTTGAAGTCACACTGCCAGCCTACAGGATAGCTCTTTAGTCACTCAGCTAGAGCAAGAGCACATCATAGGGCATTGAGCATCTCATAGCCAGTCATACAAAAGGTTTGCCTTGAGTTACTGGCACAGTGCAAGAATGCAGTGGTGACTAAAGGCTCAGGTATAAGATGTGTTCTCTGTAACAGACTTGGAGGAACCACTAACAGGCACATCTGGCTGGGAGCACATGAACCAAAGTGGGAACACTGCATTTGGCACATGCATCAGCCCACCCATTTGGCCACACATGATATTTGCATCATTGCTGGCACCTGCTGTTTATTGCCCCCAAACTTATCCATGATCATGCTGCCTTCCCCTTCCAACTGCTTCATGCATGAGGGCAGTGGTGAACAGGCAACTCAGTGGTGAGCCTTAAGGAGCTTCCCCCTCCCCAAGCCTAAAGGGTAAGAGCAGTTCTGGCCCTGCCATGAGGCAGGTTCCTTCAGGCAACATATGCTGGACCAGTTGTTAGGCAGCATGGCAGTTCTCCCAGCATTCTCCCTCCTCAGATGGCCTGTACAGGAAGGAAGTTGAAATGGCACCATATTGTGTTTCCTTTTCCCTTCCTAATAAAAAATGAGCAGAGTAATATTTGAGAGCAGGAAGAAATTGGAGTATGGCTTTAATAGGAAACAAAGAGGAGGGAATTGAGGGATGCCATTTGGTGCTGTGCTTCAGGCAGCAATATATCACATGCTGGCCATGTAAGAATAAGAGAGTGGGGATCTTGAGCATCCTCCCCTGCAGAGTCTTGCCCAGAGGCCAGTTGAGGTAAGAAATAACTTTCTGCTAACAAAATAACAAGTGTGATCAAGTCAAAACTTTGACAGAGCAGCATCTGAAAGAGAAATATACAAGTACCCAACCATTTCATCCCAGCAGAGCTCTTGTGGCTTTGCAAGTTGTATGAGAAACAGCAGAGTAATAGGTGTCAGTGAGGTCTGGCTGCACCAGTTACACACTCTCTGTCATGGTGTTTTCAAAGCTATTGGAGGTTGTCCAGATTAGAACTAGTAAGTTAGCACAGAGAACCAATTGGAATCACACCGGTCACTACTATCAAGCATGCTATGGGTTTCCCTTGCTGGGCATGCAAAGGTCCTGTGACTTCTGCCCTATGAAAAAGCTTCCTGTGGAAGCGGAGAAATGCTGAGAGACTAGCACGGAATAGATAGCAGCAACACATGGCCTCTAGATCAGGGTGCATACTCCCTGTTTATGAGTCAAAGTGGTTCCACCTGAGCATGCATGCAGTAGTGTCTTGTTGAGAGAGTACAATACTTGGGGCATTACCTTTCCCTCTCCTGTGGGGAGTTGCATTGGAACCTGTGGGCAATGACTGTTTTGCCCATGTGCTGAAATCCTGAAAAAGGCTCAAGAAGAGTGTTCAGGCATCAGTTGCACCTATTTGAGGTTTCTCCAAACACATCTGAATGAGAGAGCACATTTCAGGTTTGAGCCTGTAGCCTCTCCCATATATGACCTGTATCCTTCCAGTATGCTGACATTCTGTTGGCAGGTTTTGTTCCTGGCATATGTGGCTGGCTGATACTCTAGGATGCCTCCTGATATAGTCTTAGAGAGCTGCCTTGTAGTCTAGCCAATGTAGGTGGCAGAGCTGCCTCTGTCGTCTCTTTGTCTCAGTTTCTGGACAGCCATGGAAAAGTGAGTCTGGGTTTGGTTATTATAACACTCCTGCTGAGGGCTTGAGTGCTGCTTCCCAGCTTCCTTGTGTCAGGAGCTAACAGTATTACTTTTGTCTGAGTGTATTTGAGACTCTCCTTGTGACTTGTCCCAGTTCCTTCCCAAGTAAAAAGGTTCATACTAGATGACAAGTTTTTTCTACGGGGACTTGAACCTTTGTCCTGGGAAGGCTTCTGTGTTCATATTACACATCTTCCATTTCCCAAATAAGTCATCTTCATTCTGCAATAGAAAGTGCGATGTTAACCTTGTGTTTGCTGGGTTGTGGGTGTAGTGTGCAGAAGTCATAGGGCAGCTGAAGAGCCATTGATTGACTCCTTTCATGCCCTTCCCATGTGGGGGCATTGTCAGTATACCACTGTGATTGGTACATATGAAGGTGGTGCAATTGGGGAGGGAGGTGGATGGCAAGGTTCCATCACTCTGGAGTTTGAAACTCTTTGTTCATTTGCATAGTGTGGGAGCAGGATATGGATTACAGATAAACTAGTGCAGCTAATTAAAGTTTAACTTAAATATAAGATTGTAAATACAAACCAGGCTGGTAGTTTGCTACTGCAGTGTTACTTGTGAATATTCTACTAATTTTGTTCACCTGTGATGATGGCAGTAACAGTGTATATTTTTTGTATGCAAGGAAATTCATGTTTCAATACTTCCAGCCCAATGCTAGGCATATCTACTCAGAATTGTCCCTTTGTGTTCAGTAGGGTTTGCCCCAAGGAAAGTGTTTTTAGGATTGTAGCCTAAAAAACATGTAAGGGATCTGAGACAAACAGGGAAATGTCAACTTATTTTATCACTTTGGAGTTACCATATTTTATACATGACCAAGATAAACAACCAATTCACACTTCATGAAATTAGTAGGTATACCATCTGTCTCCACAATATGTGAGAGTGAGGTTCACCTTTTTAAACTGTTGCCTTCATGGCAAGAAAGACCAAGTGCCAGTTATATTTTCTTGACAAGCATATGTAGTTATTTTTCTTTTAAGGTTTCCTGTCATCGGTTACAAGTTTCACCTCAAAAGCATGCACTTGGTTAACTAATCTAGAATGTGTGAAGTAACCCTAAGAGGCTATGATAAAAGTTGATAAAGACCTTAACAGCACAATCCTAGGCACATTTTCTGGTATGTTCATTGGCTCTTTCTTCCTAGCAGAAATGTTGAAGATTGCAGCCTTACAGATATAAATTTAACTGTGCAGCACTTTGGTCTCCTCCTGTTTTGAATTTCTGAAGTCAGTGGCAAAACAATTTCCATCCATCTTCCACTGACTTTCCTTCCTTTTGAGAGGAAGATTTTGAAGAAATCTGAAGAAGAGAGAAAGATTGAAGAAAATCCTCAAGATTTTCCTTCCTCTTGAGGATTGCTGGAGAAACTAATTAAGCAAAACAAGGCTGGAGATAGAAAAAACTTTTTCTGGTTTATTAAAACAGCACTGGGCCAGAGAACTTGCCAAGAAGCAAGGGTATCTGACCCTATTTGCAACATTCAAACACTTTCTAGAACAAAAGAACAAAGAGATACCAAGGCAAGGACACTGTCAATCAATTATTAAAGATTATTCCAACAACGTTTCTGTTTTGTGTCGCCATGAAAGTCAAAACAAGTATAACATGGCTCGAAAGCAAAGGAAGAAACACTGATGCCAAGGTCGTTGATAAGCACCCCAACGCATTCCAGAGGGGAGGGGAAAGATAAGTCTGTTTTTCAAAGCAATTTCCAAATTCACCGTTCTGTGTCTGGCACACATGTAATGAAGGACGATTTTTCCCAGACGAGTTGGAGATTGAGACTTAGGCCTTATAACACAGGGAAAAGGACCTAAAACAAGGCAAATAGTGTACAAACATAATAAAAGCAAAAGTCCCCTGCCAGGATCCAAATTGATCGGTAAAAGTGTTGGCTTTGAAGTAAGTAGGAGGTGAACAGGCCTAGTCTCTAGGTGAAACCACTCTCTGTTACTCTGCAGACGCGTGTGGCCTCTGGGAACTAAGTGCCAGGTAAGGCACAAGAGTTTAGCATCTGGGCGAGTTCAGCAGCAGGGCGAGGAGGCCAGGGCCCCATACACTGCCCTTCCTCTTCCCTTGAGAAGAGGGCTGCTATCCAGTGTACGGTTTTTAAAAGGACCCATAAATAAAACAACAACAACAACAACAAAAAAGCTATGCAGTCAGACAGCCAGCAGCAGGGTGGGGGCTATCCAGTGTTCTGCATCGAGTGCCACATGTATGATTATATGCCTCTTGGGCATAAGTCATGG
This sequence comes from Tiliqua scincoides, assembly GCF_035046505.1. Taxonomy (NCBI): domain Eukaryota; kingdom Metazoa; phylum Chordata; class Lepidosauria; order Squamata; family Scincidae; genus Tiliqua; species Tiliqua scincoides. The sequence continues at coordinate 199,994,491 of NC_089822.1, forward strand.
GTGTGTCCTCGGTGCAAGGAGCTCCAGGCTCTCAGGGAACGCGTCCGCTCCCTTGAAGCCTTGGTGGCCGACCTGGAGAAGCGCAGGCAGCCAGAGGAGGACCGTGGGGAGACTTCTGGGGACGATCAGGCTTCGTCCCAACCTCAGGCGTGCAGCTCCTCGGCTGCCCGGGTGGGAAGTCTCGGGACTGGAGGACGTCATCCTGGAGAGGAGGGAAACAATCCCCTAGGGGGGATCCCTTCTCCAGGGGATGGGCCCGTATCCGAGCGCACTCGGGATACTCCTCGGTGGGAGGGGGGTCGGGGGCTTCTTGTAGTGGGGGATTCGATTATTAGAAACATAGAGAGGGGGGTTTGCGACGGATGTGAGGACCGCATGGTGACTTGCCTGCCTGGTGCGAAGGTTGCGGACATCACTTCTCGTCTAGACAGGCTAGTAGACAGTGCTGGGGGAGAGGTAGCGGCTGTGGTGCATGTCGGCACCAACGATGTGGGCAAGTGTAGCTGGGAGGTCCTGGAGGCCAAATTTAGGCTTTTAGGCAGGAAGCTGAAAACCAGGACCTCAAAGGTAGCGTTCTCTGAAGTGCTACCTGTTCCACGCGCAGGGCCAGCTAGGCAGGCGGAGATCAGGGGTCTCAATGCGTGGATGAGACGGTGGTGTAGGGAGGAGGGGTTTAGATTCGTTAGGCACTGGGGAACGTTTTGGGACAAGCGGGGCCTGTACAAGAGGGACGGGCTCCATTTGAACCAGAATGGAACCAGACTGCTGGCGCATCACATTAAAAAGGTGGCAGAGCAGCTTTTAAACTGATCCCTGGGGGAAGGCCGACAGGAGCCGAGGGGCATCCGGTTCGGGACTCCTCATCCCTATGGGATGAGGATGGGGAGGTTAGAGAACAACAAGACAAAGGCAGGGTAGGAGAAGAAATTGGGAAAGGTAGGGTGATGGGATGTGATAAACGGTTTGGCACAATGAGAGGATGCGGGGACAAAGGAGCGAATAAGCAGCCCATCCTGGGGCATTCCGTGTATAAATGCTTTTATGCGAATGCCCGAAGTCTACGAGCAAAGGTGGGAGAACTGGAATGTCTGGTGACAAGGGAAAATATTGACATAGTGGGCATAACGGAAACCTGGTGGAATGCGGAGAATCAGTGGGATACCGCAATCCCGGGCTATAAACTCTACAGGAGGGACAGGCAGGGGCGTGTTGGAGGTGGGGTGGCCCTTTATGTTAAGGAAGGGATAGAATCCAGCAAAGTAGAGATTGAAGGTGGGTCCGACTCCACCGTAGAATCTCTGTGGGTTAAATTACCAGGCTTGTGCAGCGATGTAATACTGGGGGTGTGCTATCGTCCTCCAGACCAGAAATCTGATGGGGACCTTGAAATGAGGAAACAGATCAGGGAGGTGACAAGGAAGGACAGGGTTGTAATCATGGGGGACTTCAATTATCCTCATATTGACTGGGTCAATTTGTGTTCTGGTCACGATAAGGAAACCGGATTTCTTGACGTGCTAAATGACTGTGGCTTAGATCAGCTAGTCAAGGAGCCCACCAGAGGACAGGTGACTCTGGATTTAATTTTGTGCGGTACGCAGGACCTGGTTAGAGATGTAAACGTTACTGAGCCATTGGGGAACAGTGATCATGCTGCGATCCGTTTTGACATGCACGTTGGGGGAAGAATACCAGGCAAATCTCTAACAAAAACCCTTGACTTCCGACGGGCGGACTTCCCTCAAATGAGGAGGCTGGTTAGAAGGAGGTTGAAAGGGAGGGTAAAAAGAGTCCAGTCTCTCCAGAGTGCATGGAGGCTGCTTAAAACAACAGTAATAGAGGCCCAGCAGAGGTGTATACCGCAAAGAAAGAAGGGTTCCACTAAATCCAGGAGAGTGCCCGCATGGCTAACCAGCCAAGTTAGAGAGGCTGTGAAGGGCAAGGAAGCTTCCTTCCGTAAATGGAAGTCTTGCCCTAATGAAGAGAATAAAAAGGAACATAAACTGTGGCAAAAGAAATGTAAGAAGGTGATAGGGGAGGCCAAGCGAGACTATGAGGAACGCATGGCCAGCAACATTAAGGGGAATAATAAAAGCTTCTTCAAATATGTTAGAAGCAGGAAACCCGCCAGAGAAGCGGTTGGCCCTCTGGATGGTGAGGGAGGGAAAGGGGAGATAAAAGGAGACTTAGAGATGGCAGAGAAATTAAATGAGTTCTTTGCATCTGTCTTCACGGCAGAAGACCTCGGGCAGATACCGCTGCCCGAACGGCCCCTCCTAACCGAGGAGTTAAGTCAGATAGAGGTTAAAAGAGAAGATGTTTCAGACCTCATTGATAAATTAAAGATCAATAAGTCACCGGGCCCTGATGGCATACACCCAAGGGTTATTAAGGAATTGAAGAATGAAGTTGCAGATCTCTTGACTAAGGTATGCAACTTGTCCCTCAAAACAGCCACAGTACCAGAAGATTGGAGGATAGCAAATGTCACGCCTATTTTTAAAAAGGGAAAGAGGGGGGACCCGGGAAACTATAGGCCGGTCAGCCTAACATCCATACCGGGTAAGATGGTGGAATGCCTCATCAAAGATAGGATCTCAAAACACATAGACGAACAGGCCTTGCTGAGGGAGAGTCAGCATGGCTTCTGTAAGGGTAAGTCTTGCCTCACGAACCTTATAGAATTCTTTGAAAAGGTCAACAGGCATGTGGATGCGGGAGAACCCGTGGACATTATATATCTGGACTTTCAGAAGGCATTTGACACGGTCCCTCACCAAAGGCTACTGAAAAAACTCCACAGTCAGGGAATTAGAGGACAGGTCCTCTCGTGGATTGAGAACTGGTTGGAGGCCAGGAAGCAGAGAGTGGGTGTCAATGGGCAATTTTCACAATGGAGAGAGGTGAAAAGCGGTGTGCCCCCCCAAGGATCTGTCCTGGGACCGGTGCTTTTCAACCTCTTCATAAATGACCTGGAGACAGGGTTGAGCAGTGAAGTGGCTAAGTTTGCAGACGACACCAAACTTTTCCGAGTGGTAAAGACCAGAAGTGATTGTGAGGAGCTCCAGAAGGATCTCTCCAGACTGGCAGAATGGGCAGCAAAATGGCAGATGCGCTTCAATGTCAGTAAGTGTAAAGTCATGCACATTGGGGCAAAAAATCAAAACTTTAGATATAGGCTGATGGGTTCTGAGCTGTCTGTGACAGATCAGGAGAGAGAGCTTGGGGTGGTGGTGGACAGGTCGATGAAAGTGTCGACCCAATGTGCGGCAGCAGTGAAGAAGGCCAATTCTATGCTTGGGATCATTAGGAAGGGTATTGAGAACAAAACGGCTAATATTATAATGCCGTTGTACAAATCGATGGTAAGGCCACACCTGGAGTATTGTGTCCAGTTCTGGTCGCCGCATCTCAAAAAAGACATAGTGGAAATGGAAAAGGTGCAAAAGAGAGCGACTAAGCTGATTACGGGGCTGGGGCACCTTCCTTATGAGGAAAGGCTACGGCGTTTGGGCCTCTTCAGCCTAGAAAAGAGACGCTTGAGGGGGGACATGATTGAGACATACAAAATTATGCAGGGGATGGACAGAGTGGATAGGGAGATGCTCTTTACACTCTCACATAATACCAGAACCAGGGGACATCCACTAAAATTGAGTGTTGGGCGGGTTAGGACAGACAAAAGAAAATATTTCTTTACTCAGCGCGTGGTCAGTCTGTGGAACTCCTTGCCACAGGATGTGGTGCTGGCGTCTAGCCTAGACGCCTTTAAAAGGGGATTGGACGAGTTTCTGGAGGAAAAATCCATTATGGGGTACAAGCCATGATGTGTATGCGCAACCTCCTGATTTTAGGGATGGGTTAAGTCAGAATGCCAGATGTAGGGGAGAGCACCAGGACGAGGTCTCTTGTTATCTGGTGTGCTCCCTGGGGCATTTGGTGGGCCGCTGTGAGATACAGGAAGCTGGACTAGATGGGCCTATGGCCTGATCCAGTGGGGCTGTTCTTATGTTCTTATGTTCTTATGTTCTGTTAAAGAGTCATTGTTGAAAAATAGTGGTAAAGCGTCTGAGACGTTTTGTGTTTTCATACCAATTTGTTTTTATATCCTGTCAAGATGTGGTCTCTGGATAGTAACGGCTTTTTAAAGCCATTTTGCCTCAGGATTTTTGTATACTGCTTTGTTAAGAGGCAAGACCAGAAGTCCTCAAGATGAGAACACCAACCAGGAGAATAAAGGCATGCCCCTTTATCCATGGGCATTCTATTCTGGAACACACACACACACACACACACACACACACACACACACACCCCGTGCGCGGATAGCTGAAACTGTTGATATAGGCAAAAGCCCATCCCCACTATCCCAGACGGAGCTGCCACACCAAGGTGAGAGAAGCTCTGCTCACCTCAGGAGGGGCCTCTGAGCTCAGCAGAGGCAGAGGGCGTCCATCCCCAGCCTCTGCTAAGCTCAGACTGAACTCAGAAGCTAAAAACATGCGAGTTCAGGTTTCACAGAGAAACCGGAAGTGACATTTTGAATGCCTTATAAGGCATTAGGAGACCTGGGAAAGCCCTTTGGGGGGGTGCACGTGGGGGTGCACGTGCCGGGGGATCCAGACCCAGTCCACTGATAAGTGAATCTGCAGATATGGGATCCGTAGATATGGGGGCACCCCTGTACTTTCTGTTTTATAGCAGAAGCCTGTGTGAGTGGTTGTTTGATCTCCTCAGGGTCCTGACCAGACCTAGGACAGGATGAACTAGAACAGTGTTGGGCCACTCTGGTGCAAATGCTCCTAAAATCTAAAGCTCTTTCTACTGACATTTTTGTCTTTTCTGAAATAAAACAAATGCTAAGGGAATGGATGTTTAAACTGGATAATGATCAGGACTTAGATATAGTAAGATCTTCAAATTTTTCCCAGTTGTACTGTTTCCTGAAACCAAGTCACTCAAGAGTGCAATATTTATATTCACTTACCTCGTTTTCAAACTATGCCAACTGCAGTTCTAGATGGCAGATATATGTCCATTCCCAGGCATTTGAGGCTTTGTATTTGCGGACCAGGACAGATTGTACAGAAGCTATTGTACATTACCTGCTTCATTGTCAGCTTTATCAAAATCCTAGGGTAAGATTTTTGGAGCCTATTTTGGCCACCCTTCAAGGGGAGAACACACTTATGAAATTGTATTGGTTACTTTCCAATTGTGACCCATCGGTCACCTATAGTGTGGCGTTGTTTGCTAAAGCTGCCAGAACTATTCGTGCCAACTACCTGGGGGAAATAGTGGTAGATTGTAAAGGAGATTCCTTAATATGATGGGTGTAGGTACCTTTTGTGCTTGATTTTGACCTGATTTTATCTTTTTATCATTGTTTGTATCTTGATGTATTTTTGGATTTACATGTTTTATCTTATTGTGATGGCTATTAGCTAATACAATAAACAATCTTTGACTTTGAACTAGAACAGTGATTTTCAACCTTTTTCATCTCCTGACAAGATACTAAAATTGTCAAGGCACTCAGAGCCCAATCCTGTGGTCCACGCTGCGCCTCTACGGCGCGGACCACACTCACAGATGTGCCTTATGGCACGTTTGCACTGCTTACTGCTGGGCTCCCGCCAGAGGTGGTTTGGCTCCAGCTGGCGCTGAGCCACCGCCCAGTGGGCGCCTGCATTCTGCAGCTCGGTGGTACCTGCAACCGCCAGGCTGCGGAACGGGAAATGGGGACGTTCCCGGGGCAGGGGGGAGGCTTTCTGGGGAGGGGGGAAGCATGGTCAGGGGCATTCCTGGGGTCGGGGAGAGGCGGGTCCGCAGAGCCAGGCTCTGCAGAATCCAGGGCGCTCAGGTAGGGCTGCTCGCCCTACAAGATTGCCTTCACTTTAGCGATGACCAGTCGCCGCTAAAGTGAGTAGTCCCATTGCAGGACTGCTTCTCTTACTTGGGGGAAGGGGACAAATGTCCCCTTCTCCCGAAGAGCCTCCCGCAGTAGCGCGGGAGGCTCTGTATCCAGTGGGAGCCCTTTGTGGAGCTGCCAGGTGCTGCAGCTCCGGGCAGCTTAGGATTGGGCTGCTCGTCAGTTTTTTTACAATTGATGAGGCAGACCATACTGTTGATGGGGAGCACGTGGCCCCCAATGGCCCTACTGATAAATGACCCTCCCAAAGACTCCTGCGGCGCACCTGAAGACCATTCACAGCACACCAGTGTGCCACAGCACAGTGGTTGAAAATGGCTGGACTAGAAAATAGAGACAATCCTCAGATAAGTTTATTTTTTTATTCATAAACCCAAATGTTTATATACTGGGCTTTTCCAGTGAGTTGTTAAAAATAAACAGCTGAGTTCCTGGAAGAGGTCTGCTGGGTGCAGCTGCACTTCTCTAGCACAGGGGTGCCCAAACCCCAGCCCGGGGGCCACTTGTGGCCCTTGAGGCCTGTCAATGCGGCCCTCAGGGAGCCCCCAGTCTCCAATGAGCCTCTGGCCCTCCAGAGATTTGTTGAAGCCTGCACTGGCCCAATGCAACTTCTCTCAGCATGAGGGCGACTGTTTGACCTCTTGTGTGAGCTGTGGGATGAGAGCTCCCTCCACTGCTTGCTCTTTCACATCTGTGATGCAGCAGTGGCAGCAAAGGAAAGGCCAGCCTTGCTTTGTGCAAGACCTTTTATAGGCATTGAGCTATTGCAAGACCTTCATTCATTCATATAAGTTCATCTTTAATATATTCATTTATGTAAACTTATGTAAATTTATTCAAATTTTAAATGTAAATTAATTCCCCCCCCCAGCTCCTGACACAGTGTCAGAGAGCTGATGTGGCCCTCCTGCCAAAAACTTTGGACACCCCTGCTCTAGCAGAATGAAATGGAGATCATGCAATAATATCGCAGAATAGAAAAAGAAGAAAAGCATTTGAAAAGAAGAAAATGCCTGGAAAACATAATTACTCACACAGCAAGGATTGTAAAAAAATTTTTGTCCCAAAAGTACCTTGCATCATGAGAAGAAACAGAATATATCCTAAGCTCATCATTATTTGTATAGACTGTTGGCAACCTTCAGTCTCGAAAGACTATGGTATCGCGCTCTGAATGGTGGTTCTGGAACAGCATCTAGTGTGGCTGAAAAGGCCAGTTCGGGAGTGACAATCCCTTCCACACCCAATCCCAATTCCAAGTGCAGTCTGTCCCTGGTCTGTCCCCCTGGCTATGGGCCTTCCTTCTTTGCCTCAGACTGTTGGCCAAGTGTCTCTTCAAACTGGGAAAGGCCATGCTGCACAGCCTGCCTCCAAGTGGGCCGCTCAGAGGCCAGGGTTTCCCACCTGTTGAGGTCCACTCCTAAGGCCTTCAGATCACTCTTGCAGATGTCCTTGTATTGCAGCTGTGGTCTACCTGTAGGGCGCTTTCCTTGCACGAGTTCTCCATACAGGAGATCCTTTGGGATCTGGCCATCAACCATTCTCACGACATGACCGAGCCAACGCAGGCGTCTCTGTTTCAGCAGTGCATACGTGCTAGGGATTCCTGCACGTTCCAGGACTATGTTGTTTGGAACTTTGTCCTGCCAGGTGATGCTGAGAATGCGTCGGAGGCAGCGCATGTGGAAAGTGTTCAGTTTCCTCTCCTGTTGTGAGCAAAGAGTCCATGACTCGCTGCAGTACAGAAGTGTACTCAGGACACAAGCTCTGTAGACCTGGATCTTGGGATGTTCCATCAGCTTCTTGTTGGACCAGACTCTCTTTGTGAGTCTGGAAAACGTGGTAGCTGCTTTACTGATGTGTTTGTTTAGCTCGGTATTGAGAGAAAGAGTGTCGGAGATCATTGAGCCATGGACAACCTCCAGTTCATGCACAGAGATTGTAATGCAGGGAGGTGAGTCCACATCCTGAACCATGACCTGTGTTTTTTTAAGGCTGATTGTTAGTCCAAAATCTTGGCAGGCCTTGCTAAAACGATCCATGAACTGCTGGAGATCTTTGGCAGAGTGGGTAGTGACAGCTGCATCGTCGGCAAAGAGGAAGTCACGCAGACATTTCAGCTGGACTTTGGACTTTACTCTCAGTCTGGAGAGGTTGAAGAGCTTTCCATCTGATCTGGTCCGGAGATAGATGCCTTCTGTTGCAGTTCCAAAGGCATGCTTCAGCAGGACAGAGAAGAAAATCCCAAACAAGGTTGGTGCAAGAACACAGCCCTGCTTCACTCCGCTTCGGATGTCAAAGGGGTCTGATGTGGAGCCATCGAAGACAACAGTGCCCTTCATGTCCTTGTGGAAAGATCTGATGATGCTGAGGAGCCTGGGTGGACATCCGATCTTGGGGAGAATCTTGAAGAGGCCGTCCCTGCTGACCAGGTCGAAAGCCTTTGTGAGATCTATGAACCTGCAGGTCCTCCGAGCTGCTCGCAGCAAAGTCCAGCAGACTGCCAGGAGATGTGCTAACGACTACTGGCTCCTGCTCTGCTCCCAGATACAGATAGCAGCTGACACAGGCAACATCAAGGGGATGTATGATGGTATCCAACCTAGGTCCAACGCAGAAGAAAATTGCCCCTCTGAAGTCTGCCACAAGCGAGGTCATCCAGGATCGGGCGCAGCAGATGAAACGCTGGGTGCAGTACTACTCTGAGCTATATTCCAGAGAAAATGTAGTCACCGAAGAAGCGCTGAACAACATTGAGTGCCTGCCTCAATGGAAATGGAAAAGGTGCAAAAGAGAGCGACTAAGATGATTACGGGGCTGGGGCACCTTCCTTATGAGGAAAGGCTACGGCGTTTGGGCCTCTTCAGCCTAGAAAAGAGACGCTTGAGGGGGGACATGATTGAGACATACAAAATTATGCAGGGGATGGACAGAGTGGATAGGGAGATGCTCTTTACACTCTCACATAATACCAGAACCAGGGGACATCCACTAAAATTGAGTGTGGGGCGGGTTAGGACAGACAAAAGAAAATATTTCTTTACTCAGCGTGTGGTCGGTCTGTGGAACTCCTTGCCACAGGATGTGGTGCTGGCGTCTAGCCTAGACGCCTTTAAAAGGGGATTGGATGAGTTTCTGGAGGAAAAATCCATTATGGGGTACAAGCCATGATGTGTATGCGCAACCTCCTGATTTTAGGAATGGGTTAAGTCAGAATGCCAGATGTAGGGGAGAGCACCAGGATGAGGTCTCTTGTTATCTGGTGTGCTCCCTGGGGCATTTGGTGGGCCGCTGTGAGATACAGGAAGCTGGACTAGATAGGCCTATGGCCTGATCCAGTGGGGCTGTTCTTATGTTCTTATGTTCTTATGCCTGTGCTGGAGGAGCTTGACAGTGAACCAACCCTAGAAGAACTTCACGTGGCCCTGGACTCCCTTGCCTTTGGCAAGGCACCTGGAAAAGACAGCATCCCTGCTGAAGTCCTAAAGTGCTGCAAAGAGATCATCGTCACTGAGCTGCATGAAATCCTCTGTTTCTGCTGGAGAGAAGGTGGAGTACCTCAAGACATGAGGGATGCAAACATCATCACGCTGTACATGAACAAAGGCGACAGGGGTGACTGCAATAACTACCGTGGCATCTCTCTCCTTAGCCTTGTAGGAAAGTTGTTTGCCTGAGTTGCACTAAAGAGGCTCCAGGTACTTGCAGAGAGCGTTTATCCAGAATCGCAGTGTGGATTCCATGCCAACAGGTCCACCACTGATATGGTATTCTCCCTTAGACAGCTGCAGGAGAAATGCAGGGAACGATGACAGTCATTATTTGTATACTAGAAGCAAATTCAAGTGGTTGATGGCTCATCACTTTATGTGAGAAACAGGACCACCCACAAACAAGGATGTGGTCTTCTGGGAAGACCCTCTATATCTGGGCGGTCCAATTTACAGGCCACATGCATCCCTTTCTGGCAGCCCTCAAAAGCTCCACGGTAACCACCACTCACTGCCTCCTCCCACTTCAGCGGCTTTGTGATATCCATGCCATGCCATTCCGGCTTCTCCTTTGGAGGAAGTGAAGCCAGAACGTAGCAGGGAGATCAAAAACCACCTCCACCTCCTTCCATCTGAGCCTGCTGAGTGACTTCAGCAGCTCAGAACCCGTAAGTAATTTGAGGTGACCTTATCATATTATCACCAATTACTTCTGCATCTATGCAGTCAAAGGGTGAGGTCGTGAGGTCCTTTGGCTGTCAGAAGTTGGCCCACCCTGCACTGGTGATCCTGATCCCTGTCTGGGACCTGGACCACAGAATGTCCCCGTCCCCCCCAGCGAGGAGAATGCCTCCCATGGGCCTTTTGAGGTTTCCAGAAGGCCTAAAACCCCACTTCCGGTTTTTGGATTCCCAAGGGTTCCCCAGCCCTCAAAAAGCCTTCTAAGGGCTTAAAACATCATTTCTGTTTTTTTCTGTCATGGGGTTTAAATGAGAAGGCCTCCCCAGCCCTCCTAAGGGCAGAGGATGGCAGCTAGGGGCTGAGGAAGATGGATGCACCCCTGCAGGCATAGAGCCCCTTGACCCCCCAGGTACACCAGTGCCATGCTGTTCTAGATTCACAGAAGTGAATTCACAGATAGGTTTGTAAAGTAAAAGAAAAGGAGGGGAAAGAGGCTGATAAACACAAGTTACCACCCCTTTACCTAAGCAGCACTCTTCATTCAGTAATTTTTCTATTATGCTCTCAGTGTGAGCTGGTCATGTAGGAGGCGTGTGAACTTTCTTTCCAACTATCTTTTGTAACTTTGCTTGGAATGTGTATACAAGATGTGTGTACAAGATGTGCCCTACTATTTTACTCTTTATCTTGCTTTCTCAGCCATGTGGGACCTTGAGTCACTTACCCACAAGAGGAATTTCATTGTTTCCTCTGTTGAGAACTACTAACTCGTTGGGCTATTGAGGTTTAGCAACTGTTTGGGGCCTAACAGGCCCAACTTCTGATACCAGACCTAACACTACCTTTACTTGAGTCTGTATTCATGGCGCTTCCTTACAAGTGTGCCTAGGAATGCAGCATTAATTTGGTTAAGGTGCAATCCTATACATGCTTTCACAGGAATAAGCCACATTGAACACAGTGGAACTTACTTCTGAGTAGGCATGCCTAGGATTGGGCTGTAAGTTCCTATTTTACGAAATGTGTGGATCAGTCTAGGAAAAGTTATAGTGCTACTTGAAAAAGATTCTTAAGTGTCTTTAAAAAATGCCGTTTTCAAAAGCCTTCTGTGCCAATTCAGAACTGTTTTCTGAGAAGTCCATATACCCAACTGCTTCAAATCAGATGGAATCCAAATTGTGGCCCTTTCAGGGTGACCAGATGTCATAATGACAGAAGAGGACAAGTCACCCCAAAATGTAGGACACCCTAAGAAAAATGTAGGACAAAACAAAATAAAAGCTAAGATCACTTTATATGGATTTCATGTGGTTAATTTAAACACTATATTATTAAATTTAAAACTATATTGCACATAATTGTTAGAAACAGCTCAGACCAAAATGATAGAAACCACACAAGGCTTATTGGCAATAGTAATTTGAATCTTTACTGATTCAAAGGGAGTGATCCAGACCACAATGCTAGTCAGGACCAGCGCTTTGAAGCTACAACAGAGTACATAATTTATAACCCTTTTTGTGTCTGAAATCCCTCCTCTGTTCATCATTGGCTGAATTACTAGGGGGTTACATTCTTGCCCCACTGCCTATAACGTATTACTCCTTGATGTGTTCCCCCATCCTATACATACATCCCATGTTCATGCAAAAGAGTGAATTAACTATGTGGGGCATGACATGTACTATTAATGTGCTAATTAAGCATGCTTGTTAAAGTGTGAACTCTCTACCACCTTGTTTACTTTTAGGTTTAATTGGGTGGCATTTGAAGCATCTGACTTTATTTAAATTTCTCCTTCTACTCCCTGTCCTTTATCTACATATATTTTCAGTGCTATCTCTAAGATTAATAGCTTTGGCCTAGCTAGGTACTTTCTAACTTATGGTTACAGAGGCTGCTTCAAATCATAAGCTATAAATTCTATAGGTTCTACATTATACACTCTATCTCTCTCATACTTAATTACATATAGGGTGCATTCCTAACCAATTTTCCAGCACTGACTTGGCTGTAATGCAGCCCCCAAGGTAAGGTAACAAACATGCCCTTAGCTTGAGGAGGCCCGCTTGACTGCCTCCCTGCACACCACATTGGCACAGCTCTGCCAGTGCTGGAAAGTTGGTTAGGATTGTGCCCATAATTTACTAATGACAAGAAGCTCTGCCATGCCTCAGGGGCCACTCACAGGGAGTAGGAGAAGGAGGAGTTGAAGCTCTTTTCCAGGACAGGAGACTAAAAAAGAGGACGTGTAGTGGAAAAAGGGGGTGCCTGGTCACACTGTTGGAGACAGAAGCCCTGGGACTTGCAGTGGGTGGGCAGGCAGGTGAGGCAGAGCCTCCCCACGGTAGCCCTTGTGGTGTGAGGCAGCCAAGCACCCACAAGCCACGTGCAGAGTGTGTGGGTTGTGGGTGCTTGGGTGCCTCCCACGGGAGGGGTGCTTTTCGAAGGACTGTGGTGGGGAGGCCCTGCCTCACCTGCCCCCCCACCCCCACGGGGCCCTGCAGGAGCCGCTTTGCGTAGCTTGTGCGTGGCAGGGAGGGTGTCGGGGTCGTGCGTTTGGGTTTCTGGCTCTGCGTGTGAGTGCGGCCCGGCCTGCGGCGTCGCCTCTAGCTGGACTGCAAGCGGGCGCCATTGCCCGCCCGCCCGGCCGCGGCTCGGAGCAGCCACGCCCCTCCCCGGGAGGCGCCGGCGCTGCCCGGCAGGCCGCGAGTGGCGGGCGGGCGCGCGATGGCTGAGGGCGTTGTTGTCATCGCGGAAAGCAGCTCTGACGGGGACAGCTCGGAGGGAAGCGTCGGCGCTGGCCGCCACCGCTCGCTCAGGAGGAGGAAGCGGCGGCGGCGCGGCCTCCAGGAGCCCGCGGTGAGTGAGCGAGCGAGCCTGGGGAAACACACGGAGGCTTCTCTGCTCCCTGGCGGCCCCTTCGCCGCGCTCTTGGGGCCGGTGGAGCGTCTTCCTCGAAGGCTGAGCGGGCACCGCTGCGGGGGGCTCCCCCTCCCCTCCCCTCCCCTCCCCTCCCCTCCCCGGCTGCGAGCACCGACAGCGGCGGTTCCGCGGGGGCAGCTCCAGGCTGTCAGCTCGCCTCGCACACTTGGGCGGACGAAGCCCGGCAGGCGAGCGCGTCTGCAGCGCTGTTCGTCCGCCCCCCCCCCGTGTATGCCTCAGCTTGTGGTGTCGGAGACCCCAATGTGTACACGTCTACTCAGAAGTAAGTCCCACTGTAGGCAGTGAGGCTTCCTCCCAGGAAAGTGTGGGGAGGATTGCAGCCTCAGAGCACAGTCCGATGCCTTCCTGTTCAGAAGTAAGCCCCAGTCTAGTCAGTGGAGCTTACTCCCAGGAAAGTGTTCATAGGATTGTAGCCTGAGAGCCCAGTCCTATTCCTTTCTACTCAGAATATGGGTTACAAGCCATGATGTGTATGCGCAACCTCCTGATTTTAGAAATGGGCTATGCCAGATGCAAGGGAGGGCACCAGGATGCAGGTCTCTTGTTGTCTTGTGTGCTCCCTGGGGCATTTGGTGGGCCGCTGTGAGATACAGGAAGCTGGACTGGATGGGCCTATGGCCTGATCCAGTGGGGCTGTTCTTATGTTTTTAAGTAAGTCCCATTATAGTCAATGGGGCTTACTCCCAGGAAAGTGTGGATAGGATTGCTGCCTAACTGAACAGAATTAGGGTTTCAAAATGGTAAGGGAGCAATACACACTTTTGGAAATGGAAGTTTTTTTTCTCCCCAAAGGCTTTTTAGCAGGATCATGCCAGACCCCCCCCCCCCCCGAAAATGGTTGCATTTGCAGTGAGAACTCTATCTCACAATGTTTCTGTTAACAGGGTATGAAACAATGTGCCTAACCCATTAGGAGGAAAGTTGGAAGGTTTGAGCCTACAGTACAAACTGCTACACCCACTATTGCCCCGTGCAACAGGCTAATTCCTGGTAGTGCCTTTCCTTTTGGGAATCCTGCTCCTTGTTCATGATCCTGATAGTGTTGCTGCTGTTTTGTGTGCCCGAGCTGCTTCAGGACAGCACCACAGCAATCAGCAGCACCAGAGCAGGCACTTGGCACAGTCCGAGTGAAAGCAGTGGACACAGTGGCAAATGATGGCCATGGCCATTCAGATCACTCACTTTTATTTTTATCGTTTAACTGTGTGTGCAAATAGTACTGTACTCAGGGTGACCAGATGTCATAACTGCAAAAGGCACTCCAAAATGTAGGACATCCAAGAAATGATGGTTCCCAAGTTAAGGCGTGCTCATATGATTGCACGATGCAATGCTTTACCAACAGCACAAATGAAGGGTCGTTTTCAAAGGATTCCTCCTGAGCAGCGTTATTGTGATTATCCCTTAACTGAATTAGACACCCCGGTGCATATCTTTTCCCAATGCCCAAAATATGCAGCAGGGAGAGATCGATTCTTAAAGAAATGGATACATAAATTTTCTATGTTCTCGGACTCTTTAAGACTGAAATTACTGTTAAGTAGTCTTTGCAAAGAGTGTGTTGTGGATATAGCCAAATTCTGTTTCTATGTGGTTTTAAACTCTGGTTTTAAGATTTTAGATAAATAGGTATATGGCTTATGTGCTGATCAACCTAGTAAACTTGAACTTGACATCCAAGAAAAATGTAGGATAACAAAATAAAAGCTAAAAACACTCATGTATATGGATTTCATGTGGTTAATTTAAACACTACATTACTTATTATTAAATTTAAAACTATATTACGTATAATTTATTAATTACAAGAAGGTTATGCGTGTCTGCAGGAGCCTGCTCATGAAAAAATGGAGGACATTTAAGTTCTTTTCCAGGACACAAGGCTAAAAAAAGAGAACATGTCTTGGAAAAAGAGGACATCTGGTGATCCTAGCTGTACTGATGAAAACTCAAACTATATCCATTCTATCCAATATTCCAGTGCCAATACAACCATGCCAAAAGGGTACTTGTTGCATTCTTGGGGGGGGGGGAATCAAGGAGGTCTTGATTGGGAACATTTGTTCCTTTAACTTGGGGCTGCTTTGCAACTGCACTGGTGCTAGAAAGTTGGATAGGATTGGGCTCTAAGGCATCTAGGATTCAGATACTTAGGGACTGCCCTAAAAGGGATGAAAAATGAGATAGTTGAGATGATACGGCTGTGGGTATTGGCTATTTCTTCTTTGGACATTCATCCCTTCCATCTCAAGATGCACAGCTGTTCCTTTAGCAGTTTCAAACAGTTGATAATAGAATGTGCAGAACTGAAATGGAATGAGATTCTCCTTAGTGGAATGCTTGTGGAGTAACTGCCTGTGCAGACTGATGTTGTAATAACCAGTCCTCCCTAATCAAAATTGTACCATCTAGACAAGATTGGTGCTGTGCTATCCTAGGTATTTTATTTTATGAAAACCATTTATATCCCAACTTTTAATTAAGGTGACCTACAACAATAGTAAACAATAAAACCAGGGTAACATTCAAAATGCAGAGCAATCAAACAATTGAGCAGAAAATATGATGCAACAGGTTTCATGTGACTAGCATGTTAAAAGCCTGTCTAAACAGAGTGTGTCCTGATACAGCTTACAGAGTGTACAGCTTACAGAGTGTACAGCTTACAGAGTGCTTACAGTGATACGATACAGAGTGTGTTGTGAACTCTGTGCTTCCTCACAGAGGAAGCAAGAATGAAACTCCTGTCCTTGGGAAAGTCTGAGCATGACCATGGAAAAGTTCACCTCTCACGTTTCCATCAAAAAAATTTCAAGGGTTCACATGGGACACAGATATAGGAGGTAATCCCTATGTCAGAAGAAAAATTACCATTCTTCTAAAGTAGGAACCTTCATTTTCTGCTGTTTCCACAGCAGCTGTGTTACCCCCATCCTGTTTCACTGTGCAGTCACTTTGCACGGACTCAGACAATCATCGTTTTGGCTGGGATCAGTTCCTTTGCATTTTAACAGTCTGGAAATTTATCTGGAAGCATTTTAACAGTCTGGAACCTTTCTGGGGCATCTTTGGTTTTATTTTCCATAGGCTGCAATCCGAACTACACTTTCCTGAGAGTAAGCCCCATTGAACAAAATAGGACTTACTTCTGAGTAGACCTGGTTAGGCTTGTGCCCTTAGTCTTCTGGGCTGTTATGGAAGTATTCAGAGCAAGATGAATGTAAAGATCTGTGACACCCTACCCCCACCATTCTGTTAATTCTGCATAGTCTCACAGATGCTGACATTCTATCCATTTTCCAGTTCATACAAATTTTTATCCATTGTTGTTCAATTTAACTCTTCCAATGGCTGTTAAGATAACTGTCTGTTGCTCTTGGCTTTCTGTCATTTGATAGTGTTCCTCAGTGTCAACCAGAGTTAAGAAAAATGCTATGTTAAATTGTGACAGTTGCATTTAATTTTGGATAAACCTGTGCCTGTATTGGTGAGAATTGCTACTGCTTGCTCCTTCTTTTGTTTCAGATAACCTTGGATGGTATCAAAACACCCTGATTTGTTTTGGCTATGGCAAGCCTGGACTTGTTGTGCCCTTCAGAATAATTTCCACTTGCCTGGTTTTTGGTTCTTGGACTTAGTGTGATCCAGGAAGAACAAATTGCACAGCTCCATTTGGCTTAAGAAAGGTTGAAGACTTTGACTTTAGTACTGAGCAGCTTATGAAAGCTAGAGAGGGCTGACTGCCACACTGCACCTCTCTGCCCAAGAGGCAGAGAAGATTCTTGTTTTCTAACTTAGAAATGACTTGAGATGGTTTTTTCTTAACCAAGTCAGCTGTACATGCATGTGTGTTTTGTCAGCTAAGGACTAAAGCTATTTACATTGCTCTACCTTTCATTACTGCACTACCTTTCATTATCCTATTGATGATTCTTGGGGACTGGGTATTTTATAGGAAATAAATTTTTTAAAAAATATTTGGTATGAGCAGATGGGATGTAAATATCTTAGGGTGCAATCCAGACCTTGACTTGGGCCTGCACAAGTCCCTTGCGCAGGCCCAGGAAGGTCACAAACATGCCATAAGGCACGATTGCGCCTCCTGTGGAGGCTGACATAAGCTACTGCACCGACTTCCTCTCTGAGGCTTGTGGGTGGCCCTGGGGGCAGGCGGGCAGGGAGCAGGATGTGGGGCTAGGATCCTGCAGTTATGCTGTATCCCAGCCCCCATTCCTGGGGAGAATGGAGTGGCTTCAAGCTGCTCCGCTCTCATATTTGTGCCACCTCAAGAGATGGCGCAAATCCGAGGAGACCCATAGGTGCCAGCAGCCCTTACCCGGAGGTAAGGGGAAGTGTTTCCCCTTGCCTCTGGCTGAGCCACTTATGGCCACTATCCTGCGCTGGATACAGCGCAAGCCCCTTGGCTTGCCTGTTCCAGCGCAGGATAGGATTGCGCCCTTAAATTTCTGTATCAACTCACACTTGGCAGCCTTTGATTCTTCAGGGATCCTGGTCTAGCAAGTTATATTATTATCTCATGTATTCCATTCTATTGTCTATTCTGGTGTTTGCCTTTTGTATCATTTTGTAAACTTCCCAGTAAGCCTGTGTTTGGCAACTGACAGATTGGAAACTGACAGCCAAGAGCTGATAGTTGTTGGAGAGAAAGTTTTGCTTTAGGTGGGTGTATATGTATGTTTATTTTGTAATGCTTTTCATGATCAAGCAGATTTTGTCTTGGAAAAGGGATATATTTGGGTATCTGGCTAGACTCCTTCAGTCTGATATTTATTTCAACTTGGTGATACCAGTTGCCAATCACATTCTGTGTGTTAGGATTGAACTTTGCTTTTGTGCTGTTCCCATCCCATGGTTCAGTTTTTTGTTTGTAAAAGGAAGGTACAAAGAGCACAGATTTCATTGGAAGTGGGGTTTGTGCAACCTGAAGTGGGGTTTGTGCATTTCCGTCTGTCTTCATCATGATCAGATAACACTCAACAAGAAGTCTGAGCACCATTTCTCTCGAGTTTGTATTTTTCCAAGTAGTTGTCCCTGCGTGCCTTCAACCCCACCATTTCACAGTGGTGAGCTAGATGTGCGGCGCAATCTTATACATTGCCCCCATGCCTCTATATGATGCTTGCTGCTATCACCCCTTTTTTTACCAATCCCCCCAACTGTTTTTACTAATTGTTTACTTATTATTGTGTTTACTATTTATTGTAAGCCTCAATGTTAATTTTTTTTGTGAAACTTGTAAGCTGTCTTGGGCATTTGCCTTGGTGACGGAAAGGTAGCATATACATTTCTTAAATAAATAATATTTCTCTTTGGAAATAAGTCTCATTGAGCTTTACAGGGCTTATTACCAAGTAAGTGTGAATAGCATTGCAACAGAGAATCATTAAGAGTTGAAAGTTATTGAAAAGAGGTTTTGCTTTCTAGGATGTTCATTTTGTCTCACAGTTGCTTTTGAAAAAGATCCTGCAGGTTTCTGAAACAGTACAGCAACAAATTTATCAGAGGCAAGTGTATACACACCGTGAGCAAAAGTCCTCTTTCAAACCACATTCAATTCTCTGAGGGGGGGAAAACCATCTTAGATATTTCAATGCTATCACAGAACAGAAGGATGTGGCTTGGGTTGTCATGGCAAATGAACAATGAAAATACTTTCCAAATTGGGTTTCTATTAATATAGCACAAGATGTCTAGTGGAAAGTGTGAAAGCTGAGTTTTTGCAGTAAGGTATGTGGTAGTTTTATTCTCTGGGTGGCACAAGGTTGCTGAACGGTGATTTCATGGCAATTTGAAACAAAATTATTGACATTGGGTAATGGACTACAAAAGCTTTTATAACCATTTCAATTGCTCTCCAGTAACACAAACTGGAACAAGTATTTCATTTGTGAAAGCTTCTTGACGGTTCTCATTAGAATCATCTGTACTCTAATAGCAAACTCAAGTGATTGAGTGACTAATACTGTCCAACTTTTAGTGCCGATGCAGCCATGCTAACAGGGCACAAGCTACATTCTGTGGTAGTGGGGCAATCAAGGAAGACTTCCTCAAGGTAAGGGAGTGCTTGTTCCTTTAACTTGGGGCTGCATTGCGACTGCATTGATGCTAGAAAGTTGGATAGGATTGGGCCCTGATTTGGTCTACCTACCAGTTGCATGCAAAACAGGGCCCATCCACAGGCAAGGTAGTAGTTTCTATGTATACAGGGGACTCCCTGGGTATGCTGAAGTGTGTACATTTGTAAATTAGATTAAAATTTGAAGGTATTACCTCAGAATGCCAGGTGCAAGGGAGGGCACCAGGATACAGGTCTCCTGTTGTCTTGTGTGCTCCCTGAGGCATCTGGTGGGCCACTGTGAACTACAGGAGGCTGGACTAGATGGGTGTTTGGCCTGATCCAGCTGGGCTTTTCTTGTGTATTTTTACCAATTGAGTGCTGGAGCTGAGAAGATGCAATCTTCTTTTGTTGTAGGTTTTTATTACTTTTGTATTATACCTAATGGTTAATAGGAAAAAGAAGAATTTTTGAATAAAAATCTAGAAACTGTATCTATTTCCAGCTGGTAAATATAAGTGACTCTCACATTGCCAGTGCAAGGCCAAATGGTAGTTTATCAAATTATTTGTAATTGCTTATTAAATAAACTTTAAAAATTATGTTTTTATCCTATCTCTTCTTCCATAGTGGAATTTGGTGGCACGCATGAGGCTTCCTGGAAGTCCACTTATCCATGAAATGACCTAAGCTAGTCTTGCTTAGCTAGCATTTTTGCCACTAGGGGCTCTTAAGTGTAGGCTTGTCCTTGGAGGTTTGTTGTTTCTAGCTATGAGTGTATGTTTTGCACATTTTTGCCTCTGGATGTCGCTCTTTCTCCATATCCTGGCACTACAGAAGCCTGCTCCTAGAATCCACTTTCCACCATCTTTTCAGGTGCTCTTCTGGCCTTGGGGTCAAGTGCTATGTGGCTACTCTTCCTTACTGGCTTAGTTCCTGGTGATGCCCAGATTCATAGGGCAATGACAAATATCTCCAGCTGTAGACAGGACTCAGATATACAATTCTTGTATACAGATATACAAGGGAGAGGGGCTTTTTATCTGCAAAGTTAGCACAATGGGTAGAACATACAAAGTTGCATTATACCAAGTCAGATCACTGATTGACCAAGTATTATCTGGCAGCACCTCTCCAGTGCTTGAGATGAGTTTTTCCCCAGCTTACTGTGAGATCTCATGGACTGAATTAGTACGTTCTGTGTGCAAAGCAAATGCTCTGCCACTGAGCAAGAATGCTGTCCCTTGGCATTTTCCTGCTAGTCAACTTGCTTATCTTTCAGTCAAGTGGTGTGCATGGTATTCACAATCAGCAGACAGTTATTTATACTCATACATTCCACAATTTATTTAAGTGCCACAACCAGAAATACAAACATGTGGATTGGAGGGTCTCTAAGGCTTGCGTTTTGCGTGCTTCTGTCCTGTAATAAAAAGACCAGCAGGGAGAAGCCTTGCTGAAAGTTAAATTTTGAGGGTTTCTGCAAGGTCTATAGTGTAGCAAAATAGCCAGTTAAGCGTCTTGTCATACATTGAGGGAAGAACCACTTTCTTTTGAGGCCATGTGGCTTGGTGTATGCACATAATAAATAAATAAATACATACATACATACACACACACACACAAAATCCATACAACTGTTTTCTCTGGGTGTGAAAATCTCCTTCCACTCATCAGTCAACCCAGACAGCAAGAGTTGTCCCAAATGAGATGACATTGCAATCCTTCTATAAGATGTTCAACTTTATCTTAGGTGAGACTCTCCAAAGGGAAGGAATACAATTGTGTGGGAGCTTTAGAATACTTTCTGTGCCTCATGGTTTTGATGTTGGCTTAAAGGCCCTGACGGGATACAGCAGTCCCTAAGGTATGCAGGTCCCAAATAATCTGTGTTATATAAATCCAAGCCAGGCACTATTGAAATATTGTTTTTTATCCTGTTAAGGTACACAGTGACCATAACCTTTCTCTCCTTGCAGGAGATCATTGATCTAACTGGAGATGACATGGTTGTGATAACAGCCGTATCCAACAACCTGGATATATTTGACCTCACAGAGACTAAAGAGACAATAGTCAGCCCTTTTCATACTGCTGTGAACCAAAAGTGTTCCACTCCCATCAGCATGCAGCCTGTATGTTCTCCTAAAATCCTCTGCACTACAGACTTTGAGAACAAAGTTGATATACCACTTGGCCTGTGGGACAGAGACTGTGAACAACCTTCTCCCACCGAAGGTGCCATGAAGCAGACCTATTTTCAGAGTGGCTTCTCCCTGATCTCCAACTATAGTGTGGACTCAGAAAGCAGCAGCTACACCACTTACAACAGTGACCTGGGCTCCTTGGGAAGCCCTCAGGTGCCATCTGATGTCTTCTCCTTTTCTTCCACCAATGATAACAGTGAACACCCAATGTTCTTGGACCATATCGAAGAGGGTCCCAGTAGTTGCCCGCCTGAGGAAGATCCCAACCCCCACCTCTCTCCACATCATCAGAGACAGTTCCCAAGCCCCATCTCCCGCTGCTCTCCTGATGTGAGTGTTCCCACATCTCCTACAGAAGCATATCAGCCTTTGCTGGTGGCAAATAACTCGACATCGGGTGCTGTGAGTCCAGGCATTCAGGAACCAAGTGAGCAGATTGACCTCAAGATCTGGGTGAAAACACTGCAGTATTTTCCACGGGTGCCCGTACATCACCCCTTTCTCCAAAATGTGGTGCAGGAAAAAGGAGCTAGACAGGTAAAAATTGGTGAGACAAGCCAATGTCACAAGCAGGGTTTGGGCATATAGGATCTTGAGGAGGATATGTGTTTCTCTTATCTGAGAGCTACTATTGTGGCAGAGCATGGCTTTGGAGGCCCCTTCCAATTGTAGGGTTCTTTTGGACCTCTCTTAAACATTTAAAATGTAAATATACATCTTTTTGCAGGTCTGGGAAATTGTGTATTCTAAAGAATTCATAACAATGAGTATAATAGTTTTAAACAGGTATGCATTTGCTTTGCTGAGTCCTGAGAACCCGTGGAGCAAGCATGCCTGCAAAGCCAACTATGTGCCTGCAAAGCCAACTATGGAAACAAATGTAAACACCTTCCCATCATACCCTAGTTAGGCCCTATGCCCTGTTAATAATATTGTTACTACAAATATTTATATGCTGTTGTTCAATTAAAAGAAAGTTCACAAGCAGTTTAGCAAGGGCATCAACTTGCTAGTTGCGAAGATGGTTTGATCATTTGTGTGAAGTGGGATAGGGATGGCATGGGTCACATTGAGCCTTGTGCTTCACAGCCCTGAGAAACTGCTGTCGTTCCTAACCTTGAGGCTTCTCCCAAATGCAGCCTGCGCAGAGCAACATAGAAAGTTGCCTTTATACAGGGTCAGACCACTGGTCCATCTAGCTTAGTATTATTGATGGGATATTGGATGGGAAGTTTTTTCTGCCCTACATGGGGCTGCTGGGCACTACATCTGGCTCCTTCTGCATACAAAGCATGTACTCTACAACTGAACTGTAGCCCCTAGCAACATAGAGCCCCACTGGATCAGGCCAAAGGCCCATCTAGTCCAGCTTCCTGTATCTCACAGTGGAAGTGCTTTGTGCTGGCTTTTTCTGAAGATTCCAAGCCTCTTCCCCTGCGAAGGACTGAGTGGGGCTCCCCACACCTCCTGGAGCCTCCAGCAGTCCTAACTAAGTGAAAGCACTCCCCCTTCACCCCCTAAGTGATGCAATCCTGGGGATCGCGTTACTGCCTTTGCTCCTTCCCTTGCCCCTTAAAAAGATGGGGGACCCTTTACACACACTGGTGGATCAGGACCCACTAGTTTGACAACCACTGACGTACATAATTTTATGTGTCTCAATCATGTTCCCCCTCAGGTATGTTCTGTCTAGACTGAAGAACCCCAAGCATTATGGCCTTTCCTTGTAAGGGAGGTACCCCAGCCCACTAATCATTTTGGTCTCTCTCTTCTGCACCTTTTCCAGTTTTTTGTATTCTTTTTCAGATGTGGCAACCCAATCTGGACACAATACTCCAGATGTGGCTTTACCATCAATTTGTACAATGGCTTAATAACGTTGGCTGTTTTATTCTCAATCCCTTTTTAAATTATCCTGAGCGTGGAATTGGTCTTCACAGCCACCACACACTGGATCAGCATTTTCATCAAGCTGTCCACTTGCACCCCAAGATCTGATCTGTCACAGACAGCTCAGAACCTATTAGCTCCAAAGTGCATCACTTTACACTTGCTTATATTGGCGCACATCTTAGTTGCTAACAACTTGCCCCCCTCCAAGAAGCACATAGAGGGAAGACTGAGAGGAATAAGTCACTAATGCTGTCTGGCAGTGCAGTGTTTTGGTTCTGGACAGCACTAGCACTTATTGAGCCAGAGCAGTTCATTCGTCTTCCATGACAGGATTGTGTGAAAAGAGGCATATTGGCTCTTTGGCATAATGGGTAATAAGTGGGAGGAGTCATGGTGAAGATGCTTATTGGAGAGGGCTAGGGTGGGGTCTTGCAGACTGAAATACCCAGCATCCCCTGAGGCTTGAGCCATATGGGTGTTCAGCATACTGGATCTTGCTGCACAATACACTGACAGTCCCATGAAGTGGGATGGGTGGATCTCGAGTGTGAATTATAAGAACATAAGAACATAAGAACAGCCCCACTGGATCAGGCCATAGGCCCATCTAGTCCAGCTTCCTGTATCTCACAGCGGCCCACCAAATGCCCCAGGGAGCACACCAGGTAACAAGAGACCTCATCCTGGTGCTCTCCCCTACATCTGGCATTCTGACTTAACCCATTCCTAAAATCAGGAGGTTGCGCATACACATCATCGCTTGTACCCCATAATGGATTTTTCCTCCAGAAACTCGTCCAATCCCCTTTTAAAGGCATCTAGGCTAGACGCCAGCACCACATCCTGTGGCAAGGAGTTCCACAGACCGACCACACGCTGAGTAAAGAAATATTTTCTTTTGTCTGTCCTAACCGGCCCAACACTCAATTTTAGTGGATGTCCCCTGGTTCTGGTATTATGTGAGAGTGTAAAGAGCATCTCCCTATCCACTCTGTCCATCCCCTGCATAATTTTGTATGTCTCAATCATGTCCCCCCTCAAGCGTCGCTTTTCTAGGCTGAAGAGGCCCAAACGCCGTAGCCTTTCCTCATAAGGAAGGTGCCCCAGCCCCGTAATCATCTTAGTCGCTCTCTTTTGCACCTTTTCCATTTCCACTATGTCTTTTTTGAGATGCGGCGACCAGAACTGGACACAATACTCCAGGTGTGGCCTTACCATAGATTTGTACAACGGCATTATAATACTAACCGTTTTGTTCTCAATACCCTTCCTAATGATCCCAAGCATAGAATTGGCCTTCTTCACTGCCACTGCACATTGGGTCGACACTTTCATCGACCTGTCCACCACCACCCCAAGATCTCTCTCCTGATCTGTCACAGACAGCTCAGAACCCATCAGCCTATATCTAAAGTTTTGATTTTTTGCCCCAATGTGCATGACTTTACACTTACTGACATTGAAGCGCATCTGCCATTTTGCTGCCCATTCTGCCAGTCTGGAGAGATCCTTCTGGAGCTCCTCACAATCACTTCTGGTCTTTACCACTCGGAAAAGTTTGGTATCATCTGCAAACTTAGCCACTTCACTGCTCAACCCTGTCTCCAGGTCATTTATGAAGAGGTTGAAAAGCACCGGTCCCAGGACAGATCCTTGGGGCACACCGCTTTTCACCTCTCTCCATTGTGAAAATTGCCCATTGACACCCACTCTCTGCTTCCTGGCCTCCAACCAGTTCTCAATCCACGAGAGGACCTGTCCTCTAATTCCCTGACTGTGGAGTTTTTTCAGTAGCCTGTGGTGAGGGACCGTGTCAAACGCCTTCTGAAAGTCCAGATATATAATGTCCACGGGTTCTCCCGCATCCACATGCCTGTTGACCTTTTCAAAGAATTCTATAAGGTTTGTGAGGCAAGACTTACCCTTACAGAAGCCATGCTGACTCTCCCTCAGCAAGGCCTGTTCGTCTATGTGTTTTGAGATCCTATCTTTGATGAGGCATTCCACCATCTTACCCGGTATAGATGTTAGGCTGACCGGCCTATAGTTTCCCGGGTCCCCCCTCTTTCCCTTTTTAAAAATAGGCGTGACATTTGCTATCCTCCAATCTTCTGGTACCGTGGCCGTTTTGAGGGACAAGTTGCATACCTTAGTCAAGAGATCTGCAACTTCATTCTTCAATTCCTTAATAACCCTTGGGTGTATGCCATCAGGGCCCGGTGACTTATTGATCTTTAATTTATCAATGAGGTCTGAAACATCTTCTCTTTTAACCTCTATCTGACTTAACTCCTCGGTTAGGAGGGGTCGTTCGGGCAGCGGTATCTGCCCGAGGTCTTCTGCCGTGAAGACAGATGCAAAGAACTCATTTAATTTCTCTGCCATCTCTAAGTCTCCTTTTATCTCCCCTTTCCCTCCCTCACCATCCAGAGGGCCAACCGCTTCTCTGGCGGGTTTCCTGCTTCTAACATATTTGAAGAAGCTTTTATTATTCCCCTTAATGTTGCTGGCCATGCGTTCCTCATAAGAACATAAGAACATAAGAACAGCCCCACTGGATCAGGCCATAGGCCCATCTAGTCCAGCTTCCTTTATCTCACAGCGGCCCACCAAATGCCCCAGGGAGCACACCAGATAACAAGAGACCTCATCCTGGTGTTCTCCCCTACATCTGGCATTCTGACTTAACCCATTCCTAAAATCAGGAGGTTGCGCATACACATCATGGCTTGTACCCCATAATGGATTTTTCCTCCAGAAACTCGTCCAATCCCCTTTTAAAGGCGTCTAGGCTAGACGCCAGCACCACATCCTGTGGCAAGGAGTTCCACAGACCGACCACGCGCTGAGTAAAGAAATATTTTCTTTTGTCTGTCCTAACCCGCCCAACACTCAATTTTAGTGGATGTCCCCTGGTTCTGGTATTATGTGAGAGTGTAAAGAGCATCTCCCTATCCACTCTGTCCATCCCCTGCATAATTTTGTATGTCTCAATCATGTCCCCCCTCAAGCGTCTCTTTTCTAGGCTGAAAAGGCCCAAACGCCGTAGCCTTTCCTCATAAGGAAGGTGCCCCAGCCCCGTAATCATCTTAGTCGCTCTCTTTTGCACCTTTTCCATTTCCACTATGTCTTTTTTGAGATGCGGCGACCAGAACTGGACACAATACTCCAGGTGTGGCCTTACCATAGATTTGTACAACGGCATTATAATACTAACCGTTTTGTTCTCAATACCCTTCCTAATGATCCCAAGCATAGAATTGGCCTTCTTCACTGCCACCGCACATTGGGTCGACACTTTCATCGACCTGTCCACCACCACCCCAAGATCTCTCTCCTGATCTGTCACAGACAGCTCAGAACCCATCAGCCTATATCTAAAGTTTTGATTTTTTGCCCCAATGTGCATGACTTTACACTTACTGACATTGAAGCGCATCTGCCATTTTGCTGCCCATTCTGCCAGTCTGGAGAGATCCTTCTGGAGCTCCTCACAATCACTTCTGGTCTTTACCACTCGGAAAAGTTTGGTGTCATCTGCAAACTTAGCCACTTCACTGCTCAACCCTGTCTCCAGGTCATTTATGAAGAGGTTGAAAAGCACCGGTCCCAGGACAGATCCTTGGGGCACACCGCTTTTCACCTCTCTCCATTGTGAAAATTGCCCATTGACACCCACTCTCTGCTTCCTGGCCTCCAACCAGTTCTCAATCCACGAGAGGACCTGTCCTCTAATTCCCTGACTGTGGAGTTTTTTCAGTAGCCTTTGGTGAGGGACCGTGTCAAACGCCTTCTGAAAGTCCAGATATATGATGTCCACGGGTTCTCCCGCATCCACATGCCTGTTGACCTTTTCAAAGAATTCTATAAGGTTCGTGAGGCAAGACTTACCCTTACAGAAGCCATGCTGACTCTCCCTCAGCAAGGCCTGTTCGTCTATGTGTTTTGAGATCCTATCTTTGATGAGGCATTCCACCATCTTACCCGGTATGGATGTTAGGCTGACCGGCCTATAGTTTCCCGGGTCCCCCCTCTTTCCCTTTTTAAAAATAGGCGTGACATTTGCTATCCTCCAATCTTCTGGCACTGTGGCCGATTTGAGGGACAAGTTGCATACCTTAGTCAAGAGATCTGCAACTTCATTCTTCAATTCCTTAATAACCCTTGGGTGGATGCCATCAGGGCCCGGTGACTTATTGATCTTTAATTTATCAATGAGGTCTGAAACATCTTCTCTTTTAACCTCTATCTGACTTAACTCCTCAGTTAGGAGGGGCCGTTCGGGCAGCGGTATCTGCCCGAGGTCTTCTGCCGTGAAGACAGATGCAAAGAACTCATTTAATTTCTCTGCCATCTCTAAGTCTCCTTTTATCTCCCCTTTCCCTCCCTCACCATCCAGAGGGCCAACCGCTTCTCTGGCGGGTTTCCTGCTTCTAACATATTTGAAGAAGCTTTTATTATTCCCCTTAATGTTGCTGGCCATGCGTTCCTCATAGTCTCGCTTGGCCTCCCCTATCACCTTCTTACATTTCTTTTGCCACAGTTTATGTTCCTTTTTATTCTCTTCATTAGGGCAAGACTTCCATTTATGGAAGGAAGCTTCCTTGCCCTTCACAGCTTCTCTAACTTGGCTGGTTAGCCATGCGGGCACTCTCCTGGATTTAGTGGAACCCTTCTTTCTTTGCGGTATACACCTCTGCTGGGCCTCTATTACTGTTGTTTTAAGCAGCCTCCATGCACTCTGGAGAGACTGGACTCTTTTTACCCTCCCTTTCAACCTCCTTCTAACCAGCCTCCTCATTTGAGGGAAGTCCGCCCGTCGGAAGTCAAGGGTTTTTGTTAGAGATTTGCCTGGTATTTTCCCCCCAACGTGCACGTCAAAACGGATCGCAGCATGATCACTGTTCCCCAATGGCTCAGTAACGTTTACATCTCTAACCAGGTCCTGCGTACCGCACAAAATTAAATCCAGAGTCACCTGTCCTCTGGTGGGCTCCGTGACTAGCTGCTCTAAGCCACAGTCATTTAGCACGTCAAGAAATCCGGTTTCCTTATCGTGACCAGAACACAAATTGACCCAGTCAATATGAGGATAATTGAAGTCCCCCATGATTACAACCCTGTCCCTCCTTGTCACCTCCCTGATCTGTTTCCTCATTTCAAGGTCCCCATCAGATTTCTGGTCTGGAGGACGATAGCACACCCCCAGTATTACATCGCTGCTCAAGCCTGGTAATTTAACCCACAGAGATTCTACGGTGGAGTCGGACCCACCTTCAATCTCTACTTTGCTGGATTCTATCCCTTCCTTAACATAAAGGGCCACCCCACCTCCAACACGCCCCTGCCTGTCCCTCCTGTAGAGTTTATAGCCCGGGATTGCGGTATCCCACTGATTCTCCGCATTCCACCAGGTTTCTGTTATGCCCACTATGTCAATATTTTCCCTTGTCACCAGACATTCCAGTTCTCCCACCTTTGCTCGTAGACTTCGGGCACTCGCATAAAAGCATTTATACACGGAATGCCCCAGGACGGGCTGCTTATTCGCTCCTTTGTCCCCGCATCCTCTCATTGTGCCAAACTGTCTATCACATCCCATCTCCCTACCTTTCCCAATTTCTTCTCCTACCCTGCCTTTGTCTTGTTGTTCTCTAACCTCCCCATCCTCATCCCATAGGGATGAGGAGTCCCGAACCGGATGCCCCTCGGCTCCTGTCGGCCTTCCCCCAGGGATCAGTTTAAAAGCTGCTCTGCCACCTTTTTAATGTTATGCGCCAGCAGTCTGGTTCCATTCTGGTTCAAATGGAGCCCGTCCCTCTTGTACAGGCCCCGCTTGTCCCAAAACGTTCCCCAGTGCCTAACGAATCTAAACCCCTCCTCCCTACACCACCGTCTCATCCACGCATTGAGACCCCTGATCTCCGCCTGCCTAGCTGGCCCTGCGCGTGGAACAGGTAGCAATTCAGAGAACGCTACCTTTGAGGTCCTGGCTTTCAGCTTCCTGCCTAAAAGCCTAAATTTGGCCTCCAGGACCTCCCAGCTACACTTGCCCACGTCGTTGGTGCCGACATGCACCACAGCCGCTACCTCTCCCCCAGCACTGTCTACTAGCCTGTCTAGACGAGAAGTGATGTCCGCAACCTTCGCACCAGGCAGGCAAGTCACCATGCAGTCCTCACATCCGTCGCAAACCCCCCTCTCTATGTTTCTAATAATTGAATCCCCCACTACAAGAAGGCCCCGACCCCCCTCCCG
Source organism: Tiliqua scincoides (assembly GCF_035046505.1). Lineage (NCBI taxonomy): Eukaryota > Metazoa > Chordata > Lepidosauria > Squamata > Scincidae > Tiliqua > Tiliqua scincoides. Next base: position 200,023,975 of record NC_089822.1, read on the forward strand.
CCGAGGAGTATCCCGAGTGCGCTCGGATACGGGCCCATCCCCTGGAGAAGGGATCCCCCCTAGGGGATTGTTTCCCTCCTCTCCAGGATGACGTCCTCCAGTCCCGAGACTTCCCACCCGGGCAGCCGAGGAGCTGCACGCCTGAGGTTGGGACGAAGCCTGATCGTCCCCAGAAGTCTCCCCACGGTCCTCCTCTGGCTGCCTGCGCTTCTCCAGGTCGGCCACCAAGGCTTCAAGGGAGCGGACGCGTTCCCTGAGAGCCTGGAGCTCCTTGCATCGAGGACACACCCATGACTTATGCCCCAGAGGCATATAATCATACATGTGACACTCGATGCAGAACACTGGATAGCCCCCACCCTGCTGCTGGCTGTCTGACTGCATAGCTTTTTTGTTGTTGTTGTTTTATTTAGGGGTCCTTTTAAAAACCGTACACTGGATAGCAATAAATAATTAAACAATAAATTAATTAAATAAATAATTTATTGTTTTTATTATTATTATTATTATATTAATTATTTTATTAATTAATAAATTAAATAAATTATTTAATTTATTGTTTTATTATTATAAAACAAAAATTTATTGTTTTTATTGTAATTTATTAGCAATAAATTAATTAAATAAATAATTCATTTCACGTGTCTTCTCACCTTGCCTCCCACGAAAGCTTCTGCTTACAGAACTGAAATAGTTTTTAAATAAATTCCTCAGGGTCTTTACAGATAACTTTGGGCTCATGAAGCTGAATGCATTTCCTTCAGCTTCATACAAACAAAGTAGGCCCAAAGAAGCCAACCAGTCATCTGTGGCCAGGAACTGCCTGCAATTTTGCTCTCTCACTGTGTGCACAGAACAAGCCATGGAAACCGCAGCCTATCCCGTCTCAGAGACTGAGCATGGTATCCAGCACTATTGAGGAGAACTTCTTCCAGGGGACCTTGGACTTCCTTATGGATTACGTATCCTGCCGATACTATCCCCCAAAGGAGATCACATTCTGTGTGCTCAGACGAATTCTGCTGAGCCCTGAGCAACAAGAGATCCAACAAGAGATATTAAAGGATGCCTACATGCTGCTGCTGAAAATCCAGGCGTATGTATCTTGCATGGGACTGCTAATCCTTTTTAAAATGTAATTCTACTTTTTATTTTGTGTGGAAATAATCCCCTAAGGCAGGGGTCTCCAAACCACAGGCTGAATTCAGCATAACAAAAAAGCCATCTAGGTGTGGCACTCTCCACAGCTGTCTTTCTTCCTACCCAATCATTCCACAGTGTTGTGACAGGCAGCCACTTCCCCTGGGAAATTGGGGCACAAAGGCATTTGGGGCAATGGTCAGCAAAAGTGACTGCCCAGCATGAGGCTTTGGAATGATCCGAAGAAAGGCGGCTGCAGTGCACAAGTGGTTTGAAGACCACTACCCTTAATCTTTTTTGAAGGGTCACAGACCCCTTTGAGAATCTGATGAGAGCTGTGGACCCCCTCCCCAGAAAAATGCACATAAACACTTACAAGTGTTTACATGTAAACTAAGGTGAGTCTGTTCAGGGAAGAGCTTAACATCTAAGAAACAAACCCCACCACTATATGGAGACCTCCTGCTCAGGACCACAGTCAGTAGTAGCTCTACACTGCCTGGTGACTCAGTAATTTCCCTAAACCAGGGCATATGTATTCACAAACTTACCCAAGAAATCAATTGATTGGGCATTGTTCAGGACACATTTCAAAGTAAATTACTGGAAGATAAAAACCTGATAAAAAGACTTGATGGTATAACAGATCCTATTTTAATTTCAGGCTTCACCCAGCAACAGCAGACACAGTGGTCTGGGACTGGCAGCTGCTACGTGAAGTTATGGAAGAGCAGGTTTGTGGACCACACTCCACTGTCAGGGAAAATGATTGTAAAGATCATAATTCTGCCATCCTGTGACTCTGAAACTAAGGCCCCAATCCTATCCAACTTTACAGCACCAATGCAGCTGTGACAATGGGTATTCTGGGGGGCAGGGGCAGTCACAAAGACCTCTTCAAGGTAAGGGAACGTTTGTTCCCTTATCTCAAGGCTGCATTGCAGCTGTATCAGAGCTGGAAATTTGGATAGGATTGGATCCTAAGTCAGCACTAGGATGCCAGCCCCTTTGCTTACAAGCCAGTCTGACAGAGCCTGCTTAAAACATTAGAAGACAAGACAAGAAAGCTGTCTGGCTAAGCTACCGAGTTCTTGTTACTGAGCACAGGCTTGTTCAATGCATTTGTGATCTCTGGCTTAGGGTTACAAAATAGTTCTGAATAGGTCCTGTTGAGGGCAAAGCAAGCAGATGTTTGGCTTAATTTTTGTGTTTTGCTTAATTTGTAAACTAGAAGGTGGATTGCAAACATTCTAAATTATGGGACCACAAAAGGATCATTACACAAAAGGAGTCTGCTTGTGGGCATGATGCGCAGAAGCATCCAGGCAGATGTTGGGGCTGCACACTATACAGTCTGCAGATTGTGCACCTACTATGGACACTGCCCTTTTTGTGGCAGGGAGATGTTCTGGGTATGCACACAACCACCTAACCCAGAATGGTATGGCATCATCTTTAGGTACATGGCTTGTGGGCTGCTTGGGATCATGCTCCCAGGTATGCTGAGATTTGCACTGCTGTGAAGGTTGGGCAAGGATTATTTTGTGAGGATGGTACCTTCAGTGCATAATGTCCTGTGAATGCAAACCTCAGTTTCTTTATTTTGGCTTTGCCCTGGCTACTGGCATGGGCTACAACAGAATGTTACAGAATGAGTTTACTTTCTGGCTGTTTCTGGTTAGAACACAGATTGTTAACATCACTGTTTATGCCCCACTATTACATCTTTGGATAAATACTGCAAATTCTTTTTCTTTCTCTGTACTTTACTAGTCTATAATCTAGATACTGTAATATCTATAGCTCTCATGGGCAAAGCCATTTCAGCTTAGCAGTTTCTGCCACAATTCCATGTAAGTGCAAGATTAAGCATGATGAAAGACTCCTTGTCTATATGATAGCTGAGATGGCTTGAAATGTGCTGGCTATGCTAGGAAGAGGAGGTGGAGTAAAATTCATTTGTATAGCACTGAGTGTGCAAACCTTGCACACCTTGTAAACTAACCTTGTAAGGTAAGTATTACCCTCATATTGCAAGTAGGGGGCTGAAACTGAGAGGGAGTACCTTGCCTAAAGCCACCTAATGAGTTCATGGCAGAGGTAAGATTTGAAATTTGAGTTTCTGATTTGTAGCTCAGCCATATCCACTTTGCTTCATCAGCTCCCAAAGGGAAGGTGGCACTGATTAGGATTTCTAGTGTTAAGTTCAGTGCCACCTTCAGTTCCTTGCCTATCTCCAGAGTTAGCAGGGCAGAATAAATTCTGGAAAACTAAGAAACCTGTATAAATGTGCATGATTTGTATAGGTCAAAGAACTTGGGTAACCTAGCCCCAGCATTTGGGGAGTGTGTGTTAAGCACAGAAAAGCAAGTAACTATCCTGCCTATCTTGCATGTTTGCTGGCCTGCTGCAACAGCCCTTCTGGGCAAATGATAGTCATAGGAAATGGTTTTAGTACCTTTCTTCCCTTGTGCATGAGCAGTTGTCTCCTGTGACTTGCACACTGGCTCAACAGCTTGTGTGTGCTGCTCACCAAATTTGAACCCTTTACACAGGAGGACTAGGAATGGTCATTCATTGTTCTCTTTTCCTGGCTCTGTCAGAAAGCAAAATTTCCTGGGAGACTCTTGTTCCTGCAGTATGTGATCCAGACCTTGGAGGATGACTTCCAGAGGACTGCCAAAACAGGTGTTCTGCACAAATCCATTGCCAAGACAATACTGTCCTGTGACAAGTGTTCCAGCAATGTCAAGTAAGTAGCACCTTACTTCACAGAACCTTCAAGGCAGACAAGGCCTTGAAGTTCAAGTGTCCTAGAAACTATTGTACATGCACACGTATTTGAAGACTGAGGGCACAGTCCTAACCCCTTATGTCAGTGCTTTCCAGCACTGGCATAGCGGTGCCAATGGGACATGTGCTGCATCCTGCAGTTGGGTGTCACTCACGGAGGCTTCCTCAAAGTAAAGGAATGTTTGTTCCCTTACCTCAGAGCTGCATTGGATAAGGGGTTAGGATTGCACCCAGAGTCAGCCAAACACATAGATACTTGCAATGTCCCAGTTGGCTAAAATCCCTGAATCTCTGTGAGATTCTGATTGCTTGAGCATCTGAGGAACAGCTGTGTTCAGGCATGCAAAAGGATGCATAAGTATATCTAATGAATACTTTGGTTTTAGGGAAGTGATTGAATGGCTAGTTGCTGCAATCACTGGTATAAGGTTTTCCCAGCACAGAAGACTTCTGCAGAAACCACTAAGTCCTCAATTAGAAGCCTCTGGAGCCAAGAGCAGCACTTTAGCACCAGAATTGCACTTGGACCAAACAATGCAAACAGATGAGACCTTGCTGCAGCTTCAGTCCCAAAAGTAAGCCAAGATAGTCTTTACTTTTTCTGTTTGAAGTTTGTATTATAAAGTATGTATGTGTTTCTAGAGATCCCACTTTAAGTAAAATCATACCTGTTGTTCAAGAGGCACCTAGATGTTATTTTCAATTTTGAGTGGCCTAAGCTAGAAGAATGCTGATTTAACCTTTTGAGTGCATTCAATTTTGGTGATAACTGCAATGTGTTTGAATTAGTCTATCAATATGTCTAGGACCTAACCTTGCTTCAGTGGATGCTGTTGGCATCCAAGTTAAATATTCAAGCAGCACATTGATTGTTGTTGGGGAGAAAAGTTGAGGCTCTGTAAAGTTGCAGAATGGGAATAAACCTTCTTCCCATTCACAAGATGAATTACGCAGTACATATGACATAACTGCTTGTAGTCCAGCAGCATTGGTGCCTACTATGTGATTTGACAGAGCTGCATGGAAAGTAGATTTCCACAACTGTTGGGAGTTTAACTACATGGAAACAATTTTGACTGCAGCCACATCTGTGGATAAGTGTTTGAAACCCACCCCCCATCTCATTCACCTACTCCCAGTATTCACTAGTATTTGTCAACAACAAGCTCTCATTGTTTCAGGTCAGACTCATTTGATACAATACATGGATTTTTATCACCAAAATGATATGTTTAATAGAAGATGCAGTTTGAAAACCTGTGGTACCCATTTCATGACCCCTCTAGCCAGGACTAGAGTGCTGTCATAGTGCATTCTTCTCCCTTATATTTTATTATTTTTGTTATATTGGCTTAAATAGGAGACAAAGGTGGTAATAATATTGTTCAAATGTAAAGAAAACTTCAGAGTTTAAATTGTTAAAGTTCCTGTTACATTGGTGCCACAGTCCATAGCTTGAGATGCTGCAATGGGTGGCATTGACTAACACTGTTCCATTTCTGCATCTTGCTCTCTGGCTTAGGGAGGTGGCACTTCTCCAGAGGATGCTTTCCATAGCAGTAGAAGTGGACAAATCACCAAACTGCAGTGCCTGTAAGATTGCGGACACAGTATTTTCTATTGTGCTAAATATTCCCAACCGCTGTCAGAGGTGAGAGATGGCTAAACAAACCCTGCATTGATTCTTTCTGGGATCCGGTCTTTTCTGTGTTGATACTCCAGCTGTCCTGGCCCCAGTTGTGTACTCATTACACTCTTACATATTCAGGTATTTCTGGGGAAAGGGCAAGCATTAAATAGACTTCTATCCTGGCCTTCCACTTCCATACAGGTAGTTTATAACAGATATTAAGACAGTATTAACTAAAATCAATATAAAAATGCAGGCAATCTCAAAATCTTCCTCCTGGTGCTTTTGTGGTCACTGGCAGGGCATAGTCTTGTTGCTTTCACCAGACTTTAGTTATACAGCTTGTCAGAGTGCAGCTATAAGGGAAACTTAGCATAATGGGAGCTTCTCTAATATTGTTGCTGAGGGGCTGAGTTGAGCATCCCTCAATACTGTAAATCTCTATTTCAAGTCCTGTACTATTAACCTAGCTTTTTCCTACAACTAATTCAAAGGGGGGAAAAACCCAAAATGCTTGTTAAGTGCTTACTCTGTTCACCCTGATCTTAGACACCATTTCCCTCTATCTACCATATTCTGCACCAAATTACACTTATCCACCTTGGCAACTGAGCAAAGGGTTACAACATTTCTCTGTACCTGTTACATGCTCAGACTCCAAAGGCTTGCCCTGTCCCTCAATCCTGAATGCCCATGTGTTTTGCTGCTTCCAGTCTTAACAGCCACAATTTAGGCTGCTTCCAGGAGTTCTTCAGGAATGTGCTTTAAAAGACAGAGGGAACCTTTTTGTACCTCTTGTACCTTTTTGTACTAGTTTACCAGGGCTCTAGGTTGAATAAGGCTGGGGTTGTTTTCCTTGACATTCTTTGTTCTCTCTTTCAAATACATTAGATATACAAAACAGACTGAACTGGATTGTGAAAGAACATCTGTCCTAAAGGTTCCTTTTTCTTTGTATCCATCCACCCCTATGGCCACTTTAAAGACTTCCATTATATACACACACGTCCATCAATCTAAACTCTGCTGCATGTGAACCAGCCCATGTTTGTGTAGAAAGCTAAATGCTCTACTAGATGTTCCAGGCAACCTAATATTTCTCTCATCCAAACAGCCATAACAAAATACTTCCAAACTGTATCTATAAGTTTTACTATTTTTTCTTTCTGGCAAGTTACTTCTGTCTTTCATTAATCTATGTTCCAGGTAGTAGGCTGGAAAACAGAGGCTGTTTACCAGAGTGAAATGAAGCAGACCAGCTTTAATGACAACCTGTCCTGACCTTGAGCAAACACTTCCCAATATTTACAAGTAATCACCTGCAGGACAGTAGTGGCCTGGATGACATGTACACAAAGCCTTTCATGTTGGCCTCACTAGCAACACAAACTGTTTTTTCCTGAGTTCACAGGCAACTTATTCTCCATTCTCTCTCCTTCCCCTACTTGCAGGGAAACCTTCCTAAGCAGTATGGAATGCCATCTCCTTCGAAGCAAAGTATTGGAGTTAATTTTCCACCATAGCTGTGAAATGCCCACAAACCTGCCGTTGTCCATGGCTAAGATTTTGTATTTTCTGAACCACTTTTCTCTGCTGCTGAAATATCAGGTACTAAAGAGCTTCTTCCTTTCATCCCTTGTGGGAAGAATTAAGAGCTGAAAAAGTCATTTGTATATTCACCCCTAATACTCTGGTAAAAACAAGAATGAAAAATAAGGAAAGGGGGTGAGAAAGCACAAGAGTCAGTATGTGTTGTTACAAGAAAAGTGAACCAGTACTGATTTTAATAAACACTTTGATTCAAGTCTTCTAATCCAGTGTTTCTCAAATTGACTGCATTTGGAGAAATGTTACACACCTGTACTTTTAACAAACTCCTATGTATATTCTTTTAACAATGATAGTCAATGGGACTTACTCCTGGATAAATGTGGATAAGACTGCAGCCGGAGATTGTTAAACATTTTCCTGTTTGATGTCACTTCTGGTCATGACATCACTTCCAGTGGGTCCCAGCAGATTCTCATTCTGAAAAGTGGATCCTGGTGCTAAGTGTGAGAACCATTGCCTATATCATTTGAAATTAAGATGTCCTCATTGGGCAAAATACAAATCCAATAATCATCTCTTTACAGGACAGTGAAGCAACATGGCAGAGATGGGATGAGATGCTCCAGTACCTGAATTTATTGTTGCTGAGTTATCGCAGTATAGTTCTAGGTGAGCAGTTTGATTATGGCTCATTAGCTTGTTTTCCCAGTGTATATAATCTGAACAGATGCTGCAGGAGTTTGTCTACTCTGTCATGGGCTGGCATACGCCTGCTTGTCCATCATTAAATAGCATTAAATCATGACTTCGATAGTTAGTAATTTCTGTGATTTCTACTCAGTGTCAACTCAAACAATGCTTTTAGATGGAACGGTTCACACAACTGAATCAAAAATTGAGTAATAACTGCCATACAGTTAGCAGCAGCGTACACATAGGAAGGAATATAGAAGAAAAAAGTTCTGCAAGTATGAGTTATGAATTATGAGGCAGGTGAACTGCAAGCCACATCTCTGCTCCCCTAACTCTATGAAGCCCACAACTTCACCCACCAACCATGGCAATATAGGGATAGTATTTACCCATTTATGAAGGAATATTCAAGTGCTTTATAAATAAGACAATTCTAATTAAAGAGCCAGTGAACTTCTACCTTGCAAAGATAAGTGGTTCTGGTATTGTTAAGTATACTACCTCTGCTCTGTATATACTTAGCATCTAAAGTACCTTTCCTTCTTTATAAGTACCTAATCTGTTAGGTACTTAATAAAATACCTGAAAACAGCCCTTTAGTGAAAATCTGGATGAGTGCAATTATTACACTAAATTCAATGGTAAAAAAAATCTAATTTGTTCCAAAGCAATTCCAAGTTCATTCACAAGTCTAACACCATAAGGAAAAAGATGGTGTGGCATGATAAAACATTATACAGCATCAATAACATGTTAAAGTTGGTGACTGAAAATGTCTCAAAAGTTCTAGCATCACATGAGGTTTAGTACCTCAGGCTTTAATGGCAAACTAGGAGCAACTCACATTTCATCTATTTTCTACATAAGAACAGCCCCACTGGATCAGGCCATAGGCCCATCTAGTCCAGCTTCCTGTATCTCACAGCAGCCCACCAAATGCCCCAGGGAGCACACCAGATAACAAAAGACCTCATCCTGGTGCCCTCCCCTGCATCTGGCCTTCTGACTTTTCCTACAATTCTTCTCATCTTCTGTTAAGACCCATATTCACTGTAATTTATAAAAATATAGCACAAAACCAGATACACTGTAAAGAGGAGAGTGTAATGCACGTGTCTTGAATGCATGGGGATATGCTACCCATCAGGCAGTACTTTTCACACTGGTTGTGCCTCTTCCCCTACCTAGCCATATTTGGTCCTCCAAGGGTCCTGAAGAGTCTGCAGGAGCACATACAAGAAACAGAATGCTTCCAGACCTCTGACCCAGGGGAAGGAGAAATTTGATCCTTTAATTCCTCCTTGGGCACAAGGGGCAATTTCATCTCTGCCTCTGGAGCTGAAAGCAGGGGGAGGTATATCAATTGGGTAAAATAGGAGGTAGACCTAGCTTCCACAAGAGGCACCTCCCACCACCACCACCATTCCTGGACCTTATACTGAAAATCTTGATATGGATAGAAGGGGATGGTCTTAATATGTGCAATACAGATAAGTGAAAATCTTTATAGCAAAAATAAGAGACTGTTCTATAATCCCTGCAAATACCTTCCAAATATGGTTGTCCTAAGCCTACCACCATCTACCATCTCCCTGGCTGAAGGGAAGTGGGACTGTGGAAAGGTGAGGCAGGAGCCAACTGGGAGGGAGGCTCCCTGTCTTCTATCACCCTGTTTCATACTACTTCCTTTCTAGGGCACTTAAGAAGTTCTATGTGTGAACGGATTAAGTTAATCATCAAGGCTGCCAAACCTCAACTACAGTCACATGACATCATCCCTTTCACAGAGGTAGCAAGCAGCATTACCAGCTTTCAAGAGCAGCTTTCTCAAACTCTGGAGCAACCCCTTCCCTCATCCATCAAGGAAAAGACTGAGCTACTCAAAGTGTTGCTTCTTACCTCCATGGATATGTAACCTGTTGGGTAGCTGAAAGATGGACCTCAAAGTAGAAACTACTGAGCAGCAACTCTTCAGCTCCAGAGTTCTTAACATCCACAAAACCTCTTTTCTGTATTAATGGGGGGGGGGGGTCTCAGCCAGTTGCACAAGTTCAACTCAGACTTCCATTGTCATGGGTTTGTCAATCTGCTTTAGTTCCTACCTGCATTTTTGTACAGCTTTTGTAATAAATTATTTTACTAGTTAAGGAGGAAAATGAGTGGGTGTTTTTTTTTCAAGATTGCAAGGGCAATGCAAAATGTTAAAGGTATAAGAGAGTCTACTACTTCAGTAAATGCTGTACTGATGCACCAATTCATTCATAAGGTGTTTTATTTGGGGGGGGAGTGCTAGGCACAGTGAGACATGAGCACAAAACATTACAAAATAAATTAAATACTAACGAAGAAGTTGAATTATTGTATAAGCAGTGATGACAAGAACCAAAAGGACAGAACAGATACAGAATGCTCTCAAGGTAACAAAGTTATTGTCACTATAGTGAAGGAATATGAGATGAAACTGGATGAGATAGCAAAGTCACTTCGCTACAGCAACACCCACAATCTGTAGAAGGAATATTTGGGTTTAGTTAGGACATAAAAAGATTGGCAAGGAAGTCTCTAACATGCTATTAAACAAAAAAGCCTCTATATAATGGATGCTTCAAAGTTGCAATCTTATTATAGTAAAGCCAACCGGCAGCTTAGATGTTAGACAAGAAAACAAAATTGGGAAGTGCTACCTTTTACTCAGAGTATAGGCAGAAAACACCAAATTTCCACTAACTGTCATCTCTGTGAAAATAAGCACTTGCAGCAGCTGTTACTGGGAATGTTCAAGTTGAGCAGCTGGATTAAAAGCTTCAAATGCCCTAACAAGACATGCTGCACTTATGCCTCTGAAGGCAGGAAAAATAAGTAGCCAGGGTCCTTTTTCCATATTTCCCACTTCTAACAGAAAATGCCTCTAGGAATTCCTAATCAAAACACCAGGAAGTATTAGGATTCCCTTTAAAGAAAACAAAGAGGCTATAAAGAAGCTACAACAAAAATGAAGGAACTCTGCCCATCATTTTCTGGTTCTGGTCCATGACACTACAGAATTATTCTCACATAAGAAAAAAGACTGCCTGAACAATATGCCTTTGATACCACAAACTAGAATGGTCACTTTCCATGTTGAAACATTACAATCAAGTATCTTAAGACAGCTCTCTTAAAAGGGGAAATAGCCAATAGTCAAATCGTCTTCATTTGAAGCCAGTCACTTCGTTCGTCCAGGAGCAAGACTGTGCAGAACAATAATTTCAGTTAATGCTAATTTTCCATAAAAGGTTCAAAGTAGAGATATTTAGATTCTTATGGTTACACACTGTCCTTCAGTCATCTGGCATGCATACAAGAGCCAGACACAGCAGCCCAGACAGTCAAGTCAAGAAAGCTTCAACAGGCCGTAGGTTTCCCTTTATAAAAAAAACAACTATATAAAGAAGTGTAGGATTCAGTGTTGGAACTTCAGAAGCAGGATGGCTGTGATCATTTGGGGCTGTACAGACGAGACCTTTAGGAGGGAAAAAGAGCAATAAATTCAGAAAGATGTCCAGCTGCTGTTTAACCACCATCTACTACACTGAGCTAGAAGAGACACTTTCCTATGTCAACTGCTGATGGACAGAATGGAACTGACAGCCTAGGACCATATCAAGAACAATTCCTGACTTTTAAGTGCAAATGTTCCTAGAAACCAGTGGGGGTGAGCACATTCATGTCCCGGGGTTTGAGGTTATGAGAACGTGGGGACCGCCTCTTTTCTTCCATAGCTGGAATGTCCATCTTGGGGGGCTTGAATGTTGCAGGGTCCTCTGCCATCCTGGTGGCCTGGGCACGCATTAGGTCCATCGGGGATGGTTTCTGGGCACCCTTATAGGCCTGGATGGTAAAGCCCCCTGAGGAAAGAAGAGTATACAAGAGACGTAAGAAAAAGGCAGGAGCAGCAAGTCACCTCAGAGCTTTACTAGGCACAAGTACAGCTGCCTGCTGCACAGTCAAGGCACCCTTAAGCACCTGAAGATTTCAGCACTAACTACCAGTTATGTCTCATGTGACAGTTTCGTTCCTGTCAAGAAAAGAGGTTTCAACATAATCCTCTGATTGCATTCACATGAGAAAGCTACCATGAAACTGCAACTGTAGCATCTCTAATGGTATGCTGTTAGTCTGTGGTAGTTTTGAATTAAATGGGGTTTCCTTGTCACTGGAAGATTCAACACTAGTTCTGAGAAATTTGCATAAAAGGAACAAGGCAGATGATTAAAGATTGTGAAATACTTCCAAGAAACTTCTTGAAAAGAAATAAGAATCTTTGTTGCAAAAGTACAACATCAACATTTTCAGCATCAAATACAATTAGGAGACAAAACAAGACACACCATTACAATTTCAGCAAAACTGCACACTTACTACAAGCAATCAAAGAGTGAATACAGAAAACTGCCATTACTACAGAAGAATGTTGGGAGAGGGAGGGAACACTAGTCTGTATTCAAACAGTTTGATTTTTTGACTGACTTGAAAATTGTATTCAAATCATGAGCCACAGACAGTAGAAACCTGCAAGCAGCATCATAGCACAAACCACCTGATGCATACAACTTTTAAAACTTTTGCTGATCAGAAACTTTTTTTATCAGAAAAAAAATAAAACTTTTATAATATTTTCATGTGTCTAATTTTTGCTGAAATTTCTAAGTCAACAAGCAAACATTGTAGCTAAAGGGTACGCTGAATGTTAACTTTTTGCTACCCTGGTCCTTTGAAATATGATGAAGATGGCTCTGTTAAGAAGTTTATATACCTGAATCAGTGGCGGATTTCTGGAGAGCTCTAGACCCAAAGAAGCTCCACTTTTCAGGTGGTACTTTATCACTGTCCCCACTGCTGGAATCCATGGAGGCAGGATGTGGACCAGTGATGGAAGTGGAGGTTCCCTGACTAAACCAGCCCCTGAAGTGAAAGAATAAATTAAGGACAACAATTGGAAAAACAGTCCTCAATAGCACTGGACAGCCACAAACATCAATTCTAACAAAACAAGCTGCAGAAGATAAGCCCAGGGGAATTGCATGGGAAACATTTCATATAAGCTTCATCCACAACAACAACAAAAGACTGATTCTACTCGGTATAGAATTCTGATCCAAACACTCAAAAGAACTGGGATCCATAATTTAAGTGGCATTTGCTTTCCTTCTGGCAAGGGGGCCCAGCTTGTGGGGAATGTACCTGTACGTGCGCTTGGGAGAGGAATGGGGAGTGCTGCTTGGAGTGGATTGGGCAGAAGAGGCTTGTTTATCTTCTTTTGCCATTTCTCCACTTTGCATCTTTAGCTTCTGTTAGAAAGGGTAAAGACATGCAATTGGAGCTTTCTGAATCTAGCAACTGAACAAACTAATAGTTAAAGTTAAACTCAACTTATTTCATTAGTCAAAGTCTAGCAAAAGCATTATTTAGCACATTAAAAAGGTATGCATGCAAGATTACAATTTGTTCAGTACAGTCTCAATACCATCCACCTACAGCTTTTTAAGACCTGCAGAACAGGGAGTGTTTGCTTTGAAATCAGCAGCTCTATTCTGAGATATGCTATTAACATCACTCTCACTTACTGGAATCCATATTTAGCTTAACCTGGAACTTCAATGATCAGGCATGGGCATACACTTCCTAATAGTAGTTAGTTCTGTGCTTAATTGTCAGAAAAGTACACTTTTAGTGCAATGAAACAAGTATTTACATGGTTAGCTTCACTGTCAATGTCTCCTTGGTACTGAATGAAAAATACAGTTCAATGTATGTGGCTTGCGCTAGATTCAAGAATTCTCAACTATCTTCCATTACAAAGCTATGAATATGAACTCTTATTAAATATACAATGTAGATTATCTACTTAAACAGAAAAAATAAGCAAATTCTATTGTGCTGATTACATCTACCAACACATTATATTGTGTCAATTACACCTACTAGCACTTTTCCCTCTATTGTGTGCGGCCTAACAGCTGTGCAGCATGAAGCTTGGTAACTGGGAAGTTTGGCAATAATGTGATGACATCATTGTCAAAAGTTCAGAAGTTGTGTCACAACACTGTCACAACATTGTGCAGGTACAGAAGAGGTCTGCACATCAGTTACAGAGAATACTGCCTACTAGCAAATTCTGTTGTGTCAATATCTAGAAGATGTCCGGCCTTGGACAACTAGTTCCATAGAGTACTAATTGGCCACTTTCATCAGAAAGTAAGCACAGTGAGACCCAAACACCTTACATGGAGTGACTCAGCCACGCGATGGTATTTTGTTTCCTCTGCAGTAAGGCCTTTGTGGGGAGTGTATCCGGCATCTCTCAAACCTGCCTGCTGTTCAAAGCGCTGAATGCTCTCGTGAGTTTGTTCTAGAATGGACAACATGACACATTCACACATCCATAAAACTCTGCTGCCAGTCAGATTTCTATGAGGCAATGTCACACCATCTTTATCAATATTAGCTATGACAGTTTAGCAAGGATGAGATGTCTTTAAACCATCCACCCTAATACAACAAAGTTTGTTCTGAAATATTCTGGAAACTTTCATTATTCTAACTTCTAAGAACAAACTGTACTTGATCAGTACTGTTTCAGTGATCAGCAAGGTAAGATAATTTTGGACACTGTCTCTAGCCCAAGTTCCTCCTACAAAAGATACTACTTTTATTTTTTGGTTCCAGAGTTTCTTGCTCTAAACCTCTACTGGAGTACCTTTTTCATGTTCTAATGACTGTTCAGTGTACTTTCATATGTTTAACAAATAATGCTTGGCCAAAAGTGAAGCTGTTAGGTTAAGCATGAATGCTCTTGGAATTACAGAACATAATATGCCATCCATCAAACTTTAACTTACTAGCTAACAAGACTCAACCATGCCTTCCCTATAAATATTTCAATGAAAGCTATAAACATTTCACACTAGGTGACTGCAAAACAGTAAGCTATGAGTGGAAAATAAATGGAAAAGTGGAGAAAAATGGTTAACTGGTCAAAATTTATATTACACATTTGTAGTGCTGATTCAATCATATTTGATAAGGCTATTGGCCATATTTCAGATATCTGTCCCTGAGGGGAGAGAGAGGATGTTGACACTGAGTTTCTAAACTTAATTCATAATTTATTTCAGTAAAAGGTCAGATTCTTAGTTATCCACAAAATATTCAGCTTAGCTGAATACAAGAATGCCAATAAGTTGCCTTCCAAATCCATTTCCTGGACAAGTGAAATGAGCCTGCAAGTTAACAAGTAAGAGATGGCAACATCACTGAACATAAAAACAGCCACACTTGATCAGGCCATAGGCCCATCTAGTCCAGCTTCCTATATCTCACAGTGGCCCACCAAATGCCCCAGGGAGCACACAAGACAGCAAGAGACCTGAATCCTGGTGCCCTCCCTTCCATCTGGCATTTGGATATAACCCATTTCTAAAATCAAGAGGTTGGACATACAAATCACAGCATGTAACCCGTGATGGATTTTTCTTCCAGAAATTTGTCCAATCCCTTTTTAAAGGCGCCTAGGCCCAATGCCATCACCACATCTTGTGGCAATGAGTTCCACAGACCAACTACACACTTACACCAAGACTGCCACAAAAAAATTGCTGCAGAACTTGTGAAGAACCAACTTCCAACCCTTCTTCTGTCAGCTCATATTCTCTACCATTACACACTAATCAGGATCAAAATTTGCAAGAAAGGAATTTTCAAATTTGTTCTTGCAGCACTTTGTTTATAATTTAAAGGGACTGTACTATTTACAAGTTTATAATTTAAAGGGATTAAACCATTAGAGCAGTGATTTTCAACCTTTGTCATGCCACAACCCCAAATAAATCAATATAAGACAGGTGACCCAGCTCCTGACTGGCCCTGCCCCATCTGACCTCACCAATGCATCACTTCCAGTCCATCCTCTCATCACCCACTCAGCTCTACACCACCTTCAGTACCAGCCAACATAAGGGGTTGCAAAAAGCTGCTGAGGCTGGGATTGCAGGTGGCAGTCTGACCCTTAACAAGCTGCATCCTTAGCACTTCTCCTGGGGCAGTGGCAGCTTACCTTGCAGTGAGATAGCTGCCTGCTCTGTCCATTCTGTCCCAACAGCTGCCAGCCCCAAAATGAAGCTGTCAGCTACAGCAACAAGCCTCCCTCTTTCAGGTTGCAATAATCATGTCGAAGGCCACCCAGCTCTTGCAAGCATTCTGGCGCCATTCTAAACACTCCACAGGCTCCTCCAGCCATTATACAGTGAGAGTAGTATACTGTAAAGTAGTGTAAACGAGGGGGGGTCACAACCCACAAACTGAAGATCACTGTATTAGGACATCCAGTCTCTTTGTAAGTCCTTCTGAAATCTGATGTGCAGCTGTATACATTCAGAAGAGAACTACAGAACTAAATATCATTGGTCAGTCGTCTATATTTCAAAAACTCCATGCAGGTTAACTTGCCTACAAGAGAGATACAAGAACTCTTACTTGTAATGAGAGAACTCATGATGATGTGGGTGGCCTTGGCTTTCACCACTGGAACCTTGTTCATAGTCTCAGTGGAAGATGAGGGGGTTATGGCAGATGGATGCATGCTAGTCTCCCCTTCCTCAACCTGTGCAGAGGAAGCCAGGTACAGTTTGAGGAAAAAGTGGGAAGATTACCCAGAAGCACCTTCCAAATGTCTCCTGATCCTGATGGAGATTAGACTTGGTATACTCAACAAATGCAAAATGAATACAGTGCTCTTAAGAATGTTATTCTTTCTGTCTTCCTCTTTACATAGTATAGAAGAAGCCAAAAGATAATATCCCTTCTTAAAGGTCAGTAGAGGAAATGACAGATCACTCCTATTTTCAATGAAAAACAAATCAGCAGTAGCCCATGGTGGAAAGATCTCCAGAGAAAATCATTCCCCACCTCATCCCCAATTCCCTTATCTTCCCCAAAAGGACAGCTATGGCTTCCATTTCCTTGTTCTGAAGAAGTAAACCACAAATCAAAACGTTATCACCTTCTGTTCCTACCTACTACATTATTTAAAAGTATGCAAAAAAGATTCCATTTTTAATAACATGGTTAAAACTGAATAATCTGCATGTATTAAAGATACCACAGTTGTCTACAACTGGACAATAGCCTATTTGGGGCTCCAATTTGCAGATTCCTATATTGTTTTATGAGTGACAGTTCTTTCTGACATTGGTTAATGATGTCAAACACGAAATGCATAATCTTGGAAACGATTAAAAATATACTCTCCAAGTTCTCATTACGATGAGTCTAGTCATGAGTCTTTACTGCTGTGTGAACAAAGGATATAACTACTACTACAAAATTAAAATGGAACTCATGCTACAAAAGCTGACATCACCTTTCAAAGAATGATTAAAGTGGGGTTATACTCAAGAGCAGGGGTTTCCAAAGTGTGTGTCATGATACATTTGGGCACTGTAGTACACTCACAGGGGCACCACAAGATGTCCCAATGGCCCCTCCTATCTATTCTCCTGGGCTTCGCCATCTTGGATTTCATGAAATCCAAGATGGTGGCGCCTGGCTGAGCCAGCATGAAGGGGATGCAGGGGCATCATGACCCAGATAAGTCTAAGAATCACTGCCCTATAGATTTGAAAAAATCTGAAACAATGAAAACGTATACCTAATGTTTCCAAGCAAGACTGTTTGAAGACAACAGGGAATCTACTTTTTTCAATCTTTTGTAAGTAACGTTTCACTGAAATGTGAAAATTTTACATGCTTTACTTCAGTTACTTTTGACTAGAGATTACACTGGCTCTCCATTGTGGAACTATCTTTTCAGGAACATTTCACCCACTGCAACCAGTTAGACTACTGCTTCAAATACAGTTTTCACTGCAAGAATTTTGGCTTTTAAAAAAAGCACCAAGAGTATCAAACCAGAGTGTCCTCTAACATGCTTAATTTCAGTGACCAGTTCATACAAGTCACCACCCCTTTTCATCCATGAGACACTTCATGTCTGCTTTGCATATCTTGCAGAC
The DNA here is from genome assembly GCF_035046505.1 of Tiliqua scincoides. Lineage (NCBI taxonomy): Eukaryota > Metazoa > Chordata > Lepidosauria > Squamata > Scincidae > Tiliqua > Tiliqua scincoides. The sequence goes on from NC_089822.1 coordinate 200,041,834, forward strand.
TGCATACCTTGGAAAGCTCCTCATATTTGCGTTCTGGAATGACTGGCTGTTTCCATAAGATACTGGAGCACATATTTGAAGGAGGAGGAGTCATTGGTGCTGTATCCTCCAGGGCATCATCATAACTGAATGCCCGACGGTGCATTCCAATTGGCTGAGACATCTTTCCTAGAAGCCCTCCAGAGCCATGCTCAATAGCTATGAACAGAGATAGGAGATTTCACAGTGGGTTGCGCTTTTAAGACTTTAGTTCTTCACAAACAAGAATAGGTCACTGTAACTCATAACTATTCCTCTTATTGGGATTTCAGTAAAAAAGACACACACATAAATTATTTCGGTAAGATATTTTCAGTAAACATCCCAGCAGCAATTATGCAGAGGATCTACCAAAATCAGCATCACCACAGAACTTGAGTATATTCTGATGCAACTTAAATCTTCTCAATGAATCAAGAGAAGATGCATCACATCCCAATCTAAGCATTGTGTTTGGGCTAGGAAATTCATTTCACCAACTGGAGAGCCAAGGTTGACATCGGGGTGAAAAATTCCAAGACCAAAGCTCTTAGAAACACAGGTGGGGCTTCAGTATCCACAGGGATACATTCTTGGAACCCCCCCCCCCCCCGGTACCAAAAATCGTGAATAATCAAATCTGCAATCTTCTGTTCCTTAAGCTCTTCAAAGGGGACCAGAGATGCACCACCCCTGCTGGTTTTTTGTTTATAACTTTTGGAAGAATAGAGATATTTCAACGTGGCTTGTTTCATTGCATTCTGTATGAAATTCTGCATCAAATGATGGTATTATTCTTAAATATCAAAATTTTAAAAACCACTCCCTATGTGTGTTATGTAGTACAACCCGCACCCAATGATATGACTGTTTCAGCCAAGGCTGTGATCCCAAATTAGATAGGATGTACAAGTGTGTTCCTTCAGCCTGCAAATTAATATTTTTTTAAATAATGAAGGATTAATAGACACTTTCAACTAAGGTTTTCTTGAGTATTTGTTAGTAAACATGGGCAAAAAGGGTATGCGAATTGTGAATCAATTATATTAGAAGCCAAAGTTCAACACCAGGACTAATTCTTTTGATTTTAAATGGAACACCTCATTTAATTGTTAAATGGAAATCACTCCTGCTAACTTGATGAAGCCAAATTGTGACATTTAAAATGAGGAGTCTTCCTAAACTGAACTTCTTATTTCAGATCCTTCCAATTAAATCTTTGGATCACAATTTATCCCAGTGGCAAAGTTTTGTCTTAAATATATACACAGAGAGTAAACATAAAGAGTAACCCTAGACTAAGTAGGTCTACTTTATATAAATAGTCAAAAGATGGGGGATTGGAAGCCCCAAATCAAAATGTGTATTTTGCAGCTTTTCAACTGCAAAAGTCAATTTTCATCACTATAAATAATGAAAACAGAGGTTGAATCACACGCTGGAGACAAAGCATGCATCTCCCACAACACTGTCTGCTGTACTTTTCCATCCTAAATCTCATTTCTCAACTACTTTGCATTTCTTCGCTAATTCTTTCATAAACATTTTACTTCAGATTTGGTAGGAGTGGAGGCATAAATTAATTCCCTGTCTATCCTCATTATAAAAAAAGAATTAACTACATCATTTTTTTTACTCCACTAAAAAAGGTCTGTTTTAAAACCTAGAAAGAAAAAGGATTTACAGACTCAGGGATTTATTTGTTAAGTATGTTCCATTATCAAATATTCAAATTAAAGACTGATCTCTAGATGAGATCAGGTCACAATGATTTCAAGTTCTTCATTTCATATCCAGTAGTTAGAGATCAGACATTTAGGTGTCTTCCAGCATTTCAAGCATGCTGCTTGTGATCCACATTCCTTTTTTAAGGGTCTAACTTTAAAGATTTATGCAATGCTTATTTTTTCCATCTCTAGTTGCCCTGCACATCTCTTTTAGAGGGAACAGGCAGAATATAAATGTTAGCTAAATAAATTTGTGGCTCCTTTGCGGGCTTAAAATGGTATAGGAGAAGGATTTGAGTGAAGGAATATCAGCTCAAACTAGAATGCTATTTGGCACAAAGAAACTTTTAAAGCAGTTTCTGCTCAGATTAGAGAGAACTCTCTTAAATTACTATACAAATGGTACTTCTCTTGAGTTGTAGCATATTCATAAAAATATTGTGCTAGGGAGTTTATACAGTGGGGTGGGTCATACTTCCACATGTGGTAGATGTCTGAAAAGTTTATTTTACTGAAAAAAAATCTTGCCTGAAATTTCTCTCACACTTGGCCACCACATTGCACCAGCTAGCTCTATTTCTTTTATCTGAAACACAAGTTTCACCTGTAAACATAAAGATTATTGTGTATTATTGTACGTGTTAGCAACTAAATTAGAGGCTGTAATTTATCAGAGGTCTGATTCTTTCCACTCCAGAGAAAAGAAGTATGCAAGAATTTAGCGGACAGCACTTTCTGAGAAACATTCCCAAGGTGTGTGTGTAACAAGGTTTGGCATGCCAGACACATTTTTTTTGCAACATGGAATTCTATTTAATGTGTTAATAGATATTCCTTATTCCTAGACCATCAGTAATTCCGTGTCAACTCTTTTGGAAAGATTCACTTGCTTAGAACTATCTGATTTATTTACTGATTTCATTCCTCTATACATCCTTCTTCTTGGTGTACTTTTTTTGTCTGTTTTTCTGGTGTTGCCTGTTGCATTTTGTATCTTGGAATATCAATTTTTTAAAAAGGGGTATCAGAATAATGAAATATACAATTCTGTAACTGGTCTGAAAAATTCCTTCTAGGAACAGAAGATCAGGCCAGAAAAATTTTTCATATGAGCACAACTTTAGCAGGTTCCAACAAAAACCAACTTTCAGTAGGCTATTTCATCATCATTTAGCTAGCAGAAACTAATCACTAGCATCCACTAATTAAGAGGTGAAAACTGACATCTGCAAACACAAGATACTAGTTCACCAACACAGTTAACTCTATTATTGAAGCCATAGGCTACTAGCTTCTTTGGGGCAGACCTTCAGATGTATTTGCATGCCACCTGATACACCTGAAACTTCACCAAGCAATGCTACTAAGAAGCCCTTGGAAAATAAGAATTAGGGGCCTAGTGAAATTTATTACCACCAGACACGTAGTGTAAAGAATTTATATATACTTAGATAATTAGTTTTACCAGGAACATCTGTTTGTCTTGAAGCCATGATTGCAACTCCAGGTGTTTCACTATATGGAAATCCAGAACAGGGTTCCTGTTAACTAATAAAAATAGAGGGTATTCATCTGCAAAAATTCCAGTACAGAAAAGAATTCTAGCCAACAATAAAACCAAGGCTAAGCTAAGAAAGTTCTACATGCTTTTTTCCTTTTTAAAAGGATGCAGGAAGACTAGCAGACTTATCTAGAAGATTTTAATCAAACAGCAATTAAAATGTATGTATGATCTAACATTAGAAATGCATCTTTTAGGTGATATCATATTTCCTTATGCTAAAAATAGAATGTAAAAGATCTTACCACAAGTTATTATGAGAAACAGATGTCACAAAAGGACCATTCTGCTGCTGAGGCTGAAACTAGCAAAGCGTCTCCACGAATGTCCATGCAGATACTGACAAAAATTCAGAAGCAAGAAATTCTTTACTAAACTAAAGTATTAAGACACCATCTACAGTTATAACCCAACTGTACACCTTATTCAGTACTATGAGATTTTCCACAGGCCACTTCAACCAATTAAAAATTCTTACATGGTGGGTAATTCCATGGAAAAAATACACAACTACAAAGCATCTCCATATGAGAAGCTTCTGACACCTGATGTGGTCCTAACTACTGACCAGGCCAACTAAAACCAAAGAAACCTGCATTTGTTTAGACTACCAGATACCCACCGTAAAAACATTTCCCCTACTAGGATTACTGTATTAGTACTACAATTACAACTCAGAATCACTGAATGCTGCATCAGCATTCACCCTCAGCTATCAAGCAACATCTCAGTAGCAATAAAGCTGTATTCACACCTGGTTTCAAGGTAACCTGACATTCTTTAACACAAGAAAAATGATTCAATAATAGTGCTATGCTCTTGAATCAAACACCATGGGCTCAAGTAATTTACCCTACAAACCAAAGAAATCATTCACCCTAGAAAAGTATTCAATTACGCATGCCATTCTCTGAGAAAAAGTTTTTCCATCAGGGAAACAAACTTAGAGATGTATTCTTCCAAAAGAACTATCAGTGTGGAATAAATGTTTTTACTCATCACCACTGTTGCCAAAGGCAGAGTATTTTAGCTAAGAATACTCTTTCCTCAAAGATTCTCTCTCTCTCTCTCTCTCTCTCTCTCTCTAACTGGAAATGAATCACATCCAAGCCATACTCATCCTTCACACTAACTTGTCCCTCTTGCATTCACTTAAAGCAGCCAAAAGGTAAATACTACAAATTTGAGAAGAGGTTGTTACACAGTAAAAGTAAAAGGACTACTATAAAAAGGTCACTGAAATAATCTTGCCCCATTTCAACCATCTGCAGCTTGACAATTCCTGCTTAGAGCCCAGAGGTCTTGATTAATGGAGTGCTCCTCCCATGTAAATGTAGGAGGAAAGAAAGAAACAGAAGAAAAGTGGTCCTCAAGAAGCAAGGATTGCTTAGATCTATGAGCTGGCAGGATCTCCTTTTGTCACAAACAATTGCTCTTTGGCACTTACTTGGTGACATGCTTTTAGGAGGCTATTAGTAAGCATGCTCTTCCTCCCATTAATTGCCAGCCCTTGAGGCAAAGGCAGGCTGCTTTGTTAGCAGGGTAGCAAACTTTGCTGTGGACCAGAGGTCTCCAAACTAAGGCCCAGGGGCCACATCCAGCCCCTCACATCAACTTAAAACTTTATTCAGCCCTCAGCAACTTAAAATATTTTTACTGCTGATTTTTTTTGCTAACATTTGACATTTTCACTCATTTTATTTCATTTCTCAGTTCAAGCACAGCATTGTCTCTTTGTAGTTGCCACATTACTCTTTTGTTCTGTATCATATCCTGCCAACTACAAAAAATCCAAATAAAACTTATTCATTTGTTTAAAATTCATTCATAAATGTTTTTTGCCTATAAAATGTGTAAAATATATAATGCGGCCCTTGTACTGAAAAGTTAGGAGACCACAGCTGTTAAGACACAGACTGTGCCCCACCTTTGCAAGAAAGAGGGTGGTGCAAAAAGGAGACAAGGGAAAGCAACAGGTGCCTGCCTGCCTCCACTCCCAAGCGCAGGGAGAAGCTTTCATCAGGCACCTGAGATTGCATCACCAGCAGCATCTTCTGTCCAAGCCTCCAGCAGCTGCTTGAAATGGACTGGCAGCCCAAGTCTATCCACACTTTCCTGGGAGTAAGCCCCATTGACTCTCATGGGACTTACTTCTGAGTAGACATGCCTAGGATTGGGTTCTGAGGCTACAATCCTAGCCACACTTTCCTGGGAGTAAGCCCCACTGACTCTAATGGGACTTACTTCTGAGTAGATTGTGGGCTAGGATTAAGCTGTGGGCTTCTTAACGAGCAGGGCAGACCCACTTGAAGCTTCCCCAGAGCAGAGAGGAGATGCGGGAGGACCGAGAGACCAATGCTGTGCATGTCTACTCGGCATGCAGGACCATTCTAGCCACTGGGGCCTACTCCTGGGTAAGAGCGCAGCGCCGGGGAGGCGGCGGCGGCGCCCCCCCGAGCCACACCCATCTGCCCAGCTCAGCTCAGCTCAGCTTCTCACGCAGCGGGCGGGCGGGCCTGGTCCACGACCGACCGACCGCCCGCCCGCCCACCCGCCCAGCCCTCAGCCACAAGGCCCCCCGCGGCCGCTCTCCCATTACCTGGCACGGGCCGCCCGCAGCCCCGGGACTGGGTTCTCCTCCCTCCCCAGCACTAACAAGCCGGCTGGGGCCGCGTGTCGTGCGAGAGGAGCAGGCGGCGAGGCGGCCTTGGACGCGGCGGCAGCGCGGAGAGACTCGGAGGCGCCATGACGGGAACGCGAAGTCGAACCGGACTAAGCGGGGTCACTCGCTCGGCGCCGGCGAAACTGCCACCCGCAGAGGGCGCTATAGATATCAACTTAAAGTCTCGCGAGAATAACCCGTGCGCTGGGGAGTCTGGGAATTGTAGGCACCGTCAGTGGATTATTGTTAAAGTGAAAGGCTCGGAAATGCACTTCTGTGCCTCGGTTTGCGTCACTGCGGGGGCTTCTGTGTACTTCGCCGTTGTCGCTCTAGCGCAAGAGTTTGATGACTGAGAGCCGAAGCCTCTGCATGTCTACTCAGAAGTAAGTCCCATGATAGTCAATGGGACTCACTCCCAGGTAAGTGTGGAGAGGATTGCAGCCTCAGAGCCCAAGTCTCTGCCTGTCTACTCAGAAGTAAGCCCCATGATAGTCAATGGAACTTACTCCCAGGTAAGTGTGGATAGGATTGCAGCCTCAGAGCCCAAGCCTCTGCATGTCTACTCAGAAGTAAGTCCCATGATAGTCAATGGAACTTACTCCCAGGTAAGTGGATAGGATTGCAGCCTCAGAGCCCAAGCCTCTGTATGTCTACTCAGAAGTAAGTCCCATGATAGTCAATGGAACTTACTCCCAGGAAAGTGTGGATTGGATTGGGCTCTAAAGCTATGTATGTGTACATGGAATCCTGCAGGCCTTTTGTGTGTGTGTACAGTATGACCAGATACAATGGAGGTCAGAGTGCCTATACCTTTAACCACTGCATAGAAGCAGGAATTGGGGCAGGTGCAACTCAACAGGGAAGGGTTTTCAAAGCTGCACCTGGCAAAATTTCCTCTTTTATGCAGTGGTTAAAGTTCACTGTCCTGTGCATTGTTTCAATGCAGGATATAAATTTATGCCACTGCATTAATAATACTTTCAAAATAGTTAATATACCATATTTTCCCTCCAGCTTTGGATAGCCATAAAATGTAATGTCTTGTAGGCACCCATGCTGAATACCTCTGTTGAAGTTATGACACAAGAGGATAAAAAGAGGACAAAGACTTAAGTTGAACTGCAATCTTATACACACTTTCCTGGGAGTAAGTCCTCTTGAGTTTACTTCTGAATAGTAGTGCATAGGATTGTGCTGTTCAAGATGTAATCCATATTTAACTAAAGCCTCAACATGGATTCAGAACTAGCCCAAACAACATACTAACCAAATATTGAGTTAGGTTTAGCTGTATTTTACAATCTCTGCTGGAGATTGTGAACTGGAGGTTGTCCATGACTTCGTGTACCTTGGCTCAACGATCTCCAACACTCTTTCTCTTGAGCTAAACAAACGCAGCTACCACGTTTTCCAGATTCACAAAGAGAGTCTGGTCCAACAAGAAGCTGACGAAACATACCAAGATCCAGGTCTACAGAGCTTGCGTCCTGAGTACACTTCTGTACTGCAGCGAGTCATGGACTCTTCGCTCACAACAGGAGAGGAAACTGAACACTTTCCACATGCGCTGCCTCCAACACATCCTCAGCATCACCTGGCAGGACAAAGTTCCTAACAACACAGTCCTGGAACGAGCTGGAATCCCTAGCATGTATGCACTGCTGAAACACAGACACCTGCGTTGGCTTGGTCGTGTTGTGAGAATGGATGATGGCCGATCCCAAACATCTCCTCTATGGAAAACTCGTGCAAGGAAAGCACCCTACAGGTAGACCACAGCTGCTATACAAGGACATCTGCAAGAGGGATCTGAAGGCCTTAGGAGTGGACCTCAACAGGTGGGAAACCCTGGCCTCTGAGCGGCCTACTTGGAGGCAGTCTGTGCAGCATGGCCTCTTCCAGTTTGAAGAGACACTTGGCCAAGAGACTGAGGCAAAGAAGGAAGGCCCATAGCCAGGGAGACACAGACTGCACTTGCTCCCAGTGTGGAAGGGATTGTCACTCCCAAATCGGCCTTTTCAGCCACACTAGATGCTGTTCCAGAACCACCATTCAGAGCGCAATACCATAGTCTTTTGAGACTGAAGGTTGCCAACTAACAGCTGTATTTTTCAGAAGGAGGAGAAGGCAAGTTTGTACTTCATCTAGTGCACAGTTTATAAAATGAGATACAGTATATCCGTACTAATCCTGTAGGAAAAGTGCACTGCCTCCCCTTCCAGCCCTACCCAGGGACATGGACACTTTGTGTGGTTTCTCAGCAGCGAGGAAAATGCACTCTGCATAAGTTCAGAGGTATTTATTACTACTTCATATGTTCTGTGCTTGGGTTCAGACGCTGAAAACTGAATCTGAGCTGAGCTGGTTCTGAGCTGTCTGTGACAGATCAGGAGAGAGATCTTGGGGTGGTGGTGGACAAGTCGATGAAAGTGTCGACCCAATGTGTGGCGGCAGTTAAGAAGGCCAATTCTATGCTTGGGATCATTAGGAAAGGTATTGAGAACAAAACGGCTAATATTATAATGCCGTTGTACAAATCTATGGTAAGGCCACACCTGGAGTATTGTGTCCAGTTCTGGTCGCCACATCTCAAAAAATACATAGTGGAAATGGAAAAGGTACGAAAGAGAGCAACTAAGATGATTACTAAGAAGACTAAGAAGACTCGTACCGAATCTGACCGTACACGGGATAGGACCCAGTTGAGAGCGTATTCTAAGGCGGTGGTGGCAGCTAAGAGGGCGCACCTCTCTGCCACCATTGCATCTGCAGAGAACCGTCCAGCTGAGCTCTTTCGTGTGGTCCATAGCCTTTTACATCTGGCCCCCCCTACTGGTGGGGAGGAGCACACGGAGGCTCGCTGTGATGAGTTCACAAAACATTTTGCAGAAAAGGTCAATCAGATTCGGCATGACTTGGACGCCGCTGTGGGCATGTCTAGTGATGTCCCCGGGGCACCTGTCTATCCTGCTTTTTGGGATTCTTTTCAGCTTGTAGAGCCTGAGGATGTGGACAGGATTCTCTGGAGTGTGAGACCTGCTGCTTGCCCGCTCGACCCGTGCCCAGTCTGGTTAATTAGGGCTGCCCGGGAAGGGCTGGCCGAGTGGACGGGGAGGGTGGTGAACTCATCTCTGAGTGAGGGGGTGCTCCTGCCTGCCTTGAAGCAGGCAATGGTTCGCCCCCTCCTGAAGAAGCCTTCCCTGGATCCCACTAATTTAAATAACTTTCGGCCGGTCTCGAATATCCCATTCCTGGGCAAGGTGATTGAGCGGGTGGTGGTGTCCCAGCTTCAGAGGGTACTGGAGGAAACGGATTATCTGGACCCATTCCAATCTGGCTTCAGGCCGGGGTTCGGGACGGAGACTGCCTTGGTCGCCTTGGTGGATGACCTTTGCCAGGGGATGGACAGGGGGAGTGCAACCCTGTTAGTCCTGCTGGACCTCTTGGCGACTTTTGACACCATCGACCATGGTGTCCTTCTGGGCCGGCTGGTTGGGTTGGGGCTTGGAGGCACTGTTTTGAAGTGGTTCTGCTCCTTCCTGGCTGACAGATCCCAGAAGGTGGTGCTGGGGGATGCTTGTTCGGCACCCCAACCTCTTAGGTTTGGGGTGCTGCAGGGTTCCATCTTATCCCCATGCTTTTTAACATCTACATGAAGCCGCTGGGAGAGGTCATCCAGGGGTTTGGAGTGGGTTGCCATTAGTATACTGATGACACCCAGCTTTATCTCTCCTTTCCCCCTGATTCTGAGGAGGCGGTTGGGGTCCTGGATCGCTGTCTGGAGGCGGTTAGGGGCTGGATCTGGGCGAACAAGCTGAAATTAAATCCGGATAAGACAGAGGTGCTCTTCGTTCGGAAATCCACAGCTCGGGTGCTGGACTATCGTCCTGCTCTGAATGGAGTTGCAGTCCCTCTGAAGGAGCAGGTCCACAGCTTGGGGGTTCTCCTGGATCCACAGCTGCTCCTGGAGTCCCAGGTGGCGGCGGTGGCCAGGGGAGCCTTTGCTCAGCTTCGGCTGATTCGCCAGCTGCGACCGTACCTGAACTGCGCGGACCTGGCCACAGTAACCCATGCCCTAGTGACATCTAGATTAGATTATTGCAATGCGCTCTACGTGGGGCTGCCTTTGAAGACGGTCCAGACATTACAACTAGTACAGAACACAGCTGCTCGTGTGGTTGCTGGGGCACGTTGGTTTGACTCTGTCGAGCTGTTGCTCTGGCGTCTACACTGGCTGCCGGTTCTGTTCCGGGCCCAATTCAAGGTGCTAGTTTTGACTTTTAAAGCCCTTTACAGCTCGGGTCCGGGATATTTGAGGGACCGCCTCCTTCCCTACAATCCTGCCCATGCTTTTAGATCATCTGGGGGGGCCCTATTGACTGTGCCGCCACTAAGAGATGTGAGAGGGGCGGTGGCCAGGAAGAGGGCCTTCTCGGTGGTGGCCCCCAAACTGTGGAATACCCTCCCCTTAGAACTGAGAACTGCTCCCTCATTGCTAACATTTCGGCGTGGACTGAAGACCTTTTTATTTCAAAAAGCTTTTAATTGTTGACAGGCTTGCTGGCGTTCTTGCTTCTTGCTTTTTTATGAAAATCCACGGGGTTTGTTTTGTTTTTAGATTTTTTAATTATTGTAAATTGTTTTTAATGATTGTTTTTAATGTTGTATTTTTAAAATGTTTGTAAGCCGCCTTGTGTGCCCATTGGGCAAAAAGTCGGGGTATAAATTAATAAAATAAAATAATAAAAAATAATAATAATAATTACGGGGCTGGGGCACCTTCCTTATGAGGAAAGGCTACTGCGTTTGGGCCTCTTCAGCCTCGAAAAGAGACGCCTGAGGGGGGTTTGACTGAGACATACAAAATTATGCAGGGGATGGACAGAGTGGATAGGGAGATGCTCTTTACACTCATAACACCAGAACGAGGGGACATCCACTAAAATTGAGTGTTGGGAGAGTTAGAACAGACAAAAGAAAATATTTCTTTACTCAGCATGTGGTTGGTCTGTGGAACTCCTTGCCACAGGATGTGGTGATGGCGACTGGCCTCGACGCCTTTAAAAGGGGATTGGACAAGTTTCTGGAGGAAAAATCCATTACAGGGTACAAGACATGATGTGTATGTGCAACCTCCTGATTTTAGAAATGGGCTATGTCAGAAGGCCAGATGCAAGGGAAGGCACCAGGATGAGGTCTCTTGTTATCTGGTGTGCTCCCTGGGGCATTTGGTGGGCCGCTGTGAGATACAGGAAGCTGGACTAGATGGGCCTATGGCCTGATCCAGTGGGGCTGTTCTTATGGATGCACTTCCATCCTCCTTTGCCTTTTCTTACGAAGCATGCATCATGCAGCCTCTTTGGTTCGCACCTCTTCTGTTTGAAATGAACAGGCACAAGGGATGCTCGGAAAGCAACCTCCCCCGGCTCATGCTCATTACAAACAGAAGAGGGGCAAGGAAGGAGGGAGGCTGCATTCAACCATCTTTGTAAGCGTAGGGACAGGGCTGGCAGGCTCCAAATTGCCTTTCCCTGCCTATAAAGTGCTTCCTAAGTAGGTGAAGTTGAGATCCAAACTCCAACAGTTTACCCTGAAGTCCCATTGATTTCAACTGTCTACACTTCCAAGCGCAGCGTTGCGTAAGATTGCAACCTTGATCCTAACCGCACTTACTTGCGAGCAAGACCCATCGATGCAAGCGAGCTGCCTAGGATTGTAGTCATCGTGCAACCCGATCCTGTGAATGCTTGCTCGGAAGTAAGACATGCTGAGTACCGTGGGGGCTTGCTCCCTCCCTGCTCAGAGTTTCTTGCGATTGCAGGCCACCCAGACGTCAAATCTGGGGGTTGCAGGCAACCCAATCCGGTGCTGGGTTTTGCTGACGGTGATGCGGGTGCATACATACGGGCTGAGGCTGCCTATTGCATATGCTCTGACTCAGGAAGCGTGCAGACTGATTCATACTCTACTTCTTTGTGGCTGATTCATCCAGCTACTTTGTGGCACGGTATTAGTTTTTGCGTTCTTTGGAAGAAAGACTTTGAGCCCCGTCCTATGCATGTCTACTCAGAAGTAAGTCCCCATCGAGTCAATGGGACTTATTCCCAGGAAAGCGTGGCTAGGATTGGCCTCTTTGTCCGGGGTGGGGGAAGAACAGAGCGAGCAAGTAAGTCCACACGTGACGTCACATGACCACACGTGACGTCAGCCTCCGTCCACTCAGTTTGCTGCTGCAGCCTGAAGCCACCTTCCGCGGCTGGCAGGCGAGGCGGCGTGGTCAGCTGCCGGCCTGGGCGCATCATTGCACTTGTTGGCGGACGCGCGAGCTCAGCTGGGCAGAGGCAGGTTGCAAAGCGCTCCAGCGAGCGAAGGAGGGCAGACCCAGAGGCTGCAGGGCTGGGATCTCCGCGAGCCGCATCCGGATCGGGGCTCATCGCGGTGCGGCCGCCCATGGCTCCCGCCGGCGCCTTCAGGCACCTGAGCCTGGCGCTGGGAGCAGCGGTGGCCGTGCTGGGCTCGCTCATTCTGATCGCCTGGAAACTCTACTTCCGCGACGCCGACGACAGCAGTGTGGGGTGGCGAGAGCGCTGGGAGCAGCAGCTGCGAGCGGAACTGGAGCTCAGCACTCCCAACGGGGAGGAGGTAATGCGGGGGGGGCGCCCCGCTCGGTGCAGTTTGCTCCTGAGACCCAAGTGCTTTGGGTCCCTTTGCTCAGCACATCCCTCCCGCCAGATGTAGTCATGGCTATGGAAAGGCACTCTGCACATGCTCAGGAACACTCTTGGTTACCTATGTTTCCCCTCCTTCATTCCAGCTGGGGGTGTCCTGCCATGCCTTCGCTTGGAAGGAGCTGCTGGGTAAGTGGCAAATTGAGAAGAAGGAGATGGATTACATCTAGGGCTAACATATGTTAGAAAGGAACAAGTCACCTGCTTCAGATAGCATACTCTGGGCAGCGCAGGTATCAAGCACAGGTTAGGTGAAGGATAGAGGTCTACCTAAGGTAAGGAGATATATTTCCACTTACCAAAAGCCCAGTCTGCCCTGTGGGGCTTCTCAGATCTATGCCGGCTATTTAACTGGCACAAATCTAGGAAACCTAGTGTAATGCCAGGCAGGCAGGGTTGGGTTAGGATATGGCAGAAGCATGCTGTGCCAATCCCTCCCTCGCTTCGGCTCAATCGACCCCTGTTCAGCCCCCTCCCCACCTCTCTGCCACCTTCCCCACGCCCAGCACTACCTTACCTGCTCTACCAGCGCTACTGGATGCAGGGCCAGTGTAAGCCTTTGAGCCAGCATTGCTGGTTCACAAGTAGTCACAGATGCGCTTTACAACATGTTCGCGACATTCTGAGCCGGAGCAAGGATGGCTGCACTGGCTCAGGTGCTTTGAGAGGCCCAGGTAACTAATGTGATAGAGAGTGCCTTTTACTGCCTTTGTTTGGCTTACTATGGACTTAAACAAGAGTTCAAACCTATTCTCCAGTATTCCTGCAATGATCTGCTGTAATGCACTCTGCTTGGGGTTGGATCTGAAGGTGGTTTGAAAGCTCCAATTATGTGTTGGAAAATGTGGCACCTAAGGTTTTAGTGACATCTGACAGGAGCATATGACATCTCTTTATTTTGCTCCAGTTATATTGGTTACTAATTTGCTTCAAAGCCCAATTCAAAGTGCTGACTTTGGCCTTTAAAGCCTTTTGCAATCTGGGTAAAGTCACCTTAAAGACTGCCTTCTCCCATAGCTATCTGCCTGGACTTTAAGATGAGCTGCAGTGGTCCTGCTGTTTTGCTGAAAGTTAGTTGAGATTTGTTTGTCAGGTACAAAGTAGGGCCATCTCGGTGGTGGCACCACAATTCCAGTACAGTCTTCCTAAAGATGTTTTGTTTCCTTTGTTATGGTTTTTGAGCAGAAGCTGAAGCCATTCTTCCAGTGACTTAATAAATTTCTTGATGATTTGTTTAGTTCTTCCTCTTTTGAAAAGCTGCTATTTATATTTTTCATTTGCAATGCTTTTTAAAAAAAAGATTTTATTGTAAAGTGCTTTGAAGCTTTGATAAAAGCATGACAAAATGTCATAAATGCATACATACAGTGACATGGCCAAGGTCACATAAGGCTAAGTAATTAACCCTGAAAACACTCCTTTACCCTCTGCTACTCTAGGTGGCCTTAGATGTCCAACTTATGGCGCAATTCTAACCCCTTATGTCAGTGCTTTCCAGCGCTAAGTGCAATACAGCTCTGATGTAAGGGAACAAACAGTCCCTTACTTTGAGGAGGCCTCCATGAGTGACACCCAACTGCAGGATGCAGCACATGTCCCATTGGCACCACTATGCCAGTACTGAAAAGCACTGCCATAAGGGGTTAGGATTACGCATTATGCAGGTCTGTCCTGCATTTGACGCATTTTGGGTATTCCACTGGAGAAGTTATCTCTTGAATTCTCACTCCTGTTCCCCCCTCCCATGGTGAGTTACAGTTAGGTGGACACATCCTAAACCAGTAGTTCTCACACATTTAGCACCTGCTTTTTAGAATGAGAATTAGTCAGGACCCACTGGAAGTGATGTCATGACCGGAAGTGACATCATCAAACAGGAACATTTTTAAGAATCCTAGGCTGCAGTCCTCCCCAGGATTAAGTCCCATTTACTACTATCATTGTTAAAAGAATATGCATAGTAGCTTATTAAAAGTACAGGTCCTTCAGGAGTAGCTCCTGAAGGTTGCAGTGGAAAATGCTCCTAGCTGCTTTTGGAAGAGGGCAGCTATGATGGGATCTCTGAAGGTCACAAGACCAGACCTGGAACTGCTTGACTTCAAGTTGGATGTATCATATGCCCTCAGACCATGCGGAATGACTTGCTTTCATTGTATGTGTACTGCCCCATTTAGCCCAAGAAGAGGACCATGGTGAATGAGAAAAACTATCCATTTATCTGACATGATCCTGGCTACAATGATAGGCAGTAATGGATGATGTGGAAGATATTGGCAATTCTAAGTGATCTTCTAACGCCGGGGTGTCCAAAGTTTTTCACAGGAGGGCCACATCATCTCTCTGACACTGTGTCAGGGGCCAGGGAAAAAAAAGAATTAATTTACATTTCAAATTTGAATAAATTTACATACATTTACATAAATGAATATATTAAAGATGAACTTATATGGATGAATGAAGGTCTTGTAATAGCTCAAGGCTTGCACAAGGCAAGGCTGACCTTTCCTTTGCTTCTGCTACTGCATCACAGATGTGAAACAGCGAGCAGTGGAGGTAGCCCTCACCCCACAGCTCATACAAGAGGTCAAACAGTCGCCCTCATGCTGAGAGCAGTTGCGTTGGGCCAGTGTGGGCTCCAGCAAATCTCCGGAGGGCCAGAGGCTCACTTGAGACTGGGGGCTTCCTGAGGGCCACAATGGGAGACTTCAAGGGCCGCAAGTGGCCCCAGGGCTGGGGTTTGGGTACCCCTGTTCTAACCCATCACTTATTCTCAACACTAACAGATCTAGGAACATCAAAATATGAAATCACATCTGACCATCTTGACAAATAGCAGCCTGAGAGGCCATTCTACAGCTATACCACCAACCCTAATATTTTCCTTTCTTTGCAGCCACATCCTTGTGAGTGTCAGGTATTGGTTTTGGGTTTGGATGGTGCTGGAAAGAGCAGTATTCTCCACTACATCTCCAGTGTAGAAGCCAAGAAGCACTTGGCCCCCACTCAGGGCTTCAACTCAGTGCAACTGCAGACCAGTGGGCTCCAGATGGACTTCCTGGAGGGTAAGTTCTACATAGTGTCCTGGAGGCAACACAGTCTGGAATGACTGAATGGAAGAGCTTTCGAATGGTCTGGCATCCTTGTGAGATAGACGCAACATGGAGCTTCTTCCCTCTCCATCATACTACACATTGTTGCTCAGGCTGGTGCCACATTAAAGGAATCTTGCAGTGCAATCCTCAAAACTAATTAACTTCAGGTTAATGGGACTTCCTCCCAGATATACATATAGGATTGCAGCCCAAATTGGTTAACTAATGGGCCAATCACTGTCTCTCTCTCTCCGTTCCCCCTCCACAGTCATCATTTTCGCCAAGCAAACAGAGACCTGGCTGGTCCTCTTGTGCCAGTTTGTACCAAGGTTGTTGGAAGGTGTGCGCCGGCTTGGGGGGGGGGTGCAGGAGAAGGCTCTCCAGTTACACTCTTGGTTTGGACTCCTGGGGTATGACACCTTGCTTCTCCATAAGGGTCATGGCTAACTCTCTTAGCTAACTGGAGGTGCTAATTCCACAGATCCCATGTTAATGGCAGTGCAGTGATTTCTAACTGGTGTACCTCTGAACATGTACAGACCGCAATAAGGCCACCTTATTCCAGAACAGCAGTTTTTTTTCAACCAGTGTGCCACGGCACATTGGTGTGCCGCGCATGGTCCGTAGATGTGCCATGGCAGTTTGGGAGAGGGTCCTCTATTACTAGGGCCGTTGGTGGGATGTGAGCCCCCGGCCGGCAGTGTAGTATGCTGTGTCAATTGTCAAAAAAACAATATGTGCTATGAGACAAACAAGGTTGAAATAGTGTGTAGCTCTTCACAGAGCTGGCCTTAGGAGCTGTGTGGTCTTCTGTTTTGGTCGTCTTTGCCTTGGACATAGCTAGAGGTGTTTGAAAATATTTTCCTCAGAAGTATCTGATTGTGTTCAATAAGACTTGGGCTGTCATCCTTACCAGAAACAAAACACCTCTAGTTACAGACCTTCTCTTACTGCCACTCAGATATTTTCTTCCGGCGTCCCTTAGTCTTTTACTCATGTTTACAGGAATCCCATAATCCTAAAAGATACATACACATCACATGTGTATTTACATATCTTTAAAAAAACTCTTTCAGAGAAAGTAAATTTTTACTCTGTTCTAGACTGCGGGAAACAAGTTTCAAAATGTAAACAAGCACTGCTGACTTTTGTATAAGAATTCAGGAGAAAATTAAAATTGTGGCTGTTCTCTGCAAGACCTGCAATGTGCTGTGCGAGGTGCCCATTGCAATGTGGAGTTGTGTATTGAACCAGATTAAAGTAGTCCTGACCACAAAAGCCTTGGTTTCTAGACTAGATGACCCTAGCACATGGGGGCGGGGGCCCTTAGGTGTGGGGGCCCAGTTGGAAGCAACTGATCCAATGGGCTTCAGGCCGGCCCTGTGAAAGTCTTCAGGATAGAATTTGGGGGTTCAGTGTTTGTGGCAGCCTGGCCAAGTGTGTACCTTTGAGGTGTTTGATGGAGTGGCTTTTCGGAAGGAGGTGGAGGAACAAAAGGCAAGCTGGCTCATGTTGTGGTGTCCTTGTGCGCCCCACCCTGGGATTCCTGGCAGGGTGCCCTGGGCCAAGATCTCTTCATTCCAAGCTACCCAAACATGTCCAGGCTTCAAGGCCTCCCTGCATCACATCGAGAAGTCTGTTTTGCTGCCCTTTCTTTGTGGGTTCAGAGGCTCGTGTGTGTTTGTGTCTTTCCTGATGAGGATCAGCAAAGATGCTATTTATGGCTCCTGGGGACTCCAGCTCAGCTGATTTTAACGAGTAGGCCATGGCACCTTGGTGTGTCATAAATGACTCGCAGGTGTGGCGTGGGAGTTTGGGGAAGGGTCGTTTATTAAGGCTACTGGGGGCAGTGCTTTGTCAATTGTCCTAAAAGGATGCCTTGACAATTTATAGCACCTTGTCAGTGTGCTGTGAGATGAGGGAGGTTGAAAATAATAATTAAAAAAACAAAAAACAAAAAACATCAGAAGAGCCCCACTGGATCAGGCCAAAGGCCCATCCAGTTCAGCCTCCAGCCTCTCGCGGTGGCCCACCAGATGTCTAAGGGAGCCACCAAGACCATAAGAGACCTGCATCCTGGTGTCCATCTGGCTTTCAGAAGCCCAAAGTTGAAAGGTTAGCCACCCCTGTTTGAAACCGTTTGTTCTTGATTTACACAGAACATCCACAGGAGAATTCTCAATGTGCAGCACTGCCTTTTTCACATTAGGGGGGCACTTGGAAGTTGCATTGCCCCCTCCCCCCCGTCCACAGTAGGAGGGGACATCCACTAAAACTGAGTACCGAGAGAGTTAGGATAGACAAGACAAAGTATTTCTTGACCCAGCGAGTAATTGAACTCCATGCCACAGGATGTGGCCCCTGAAGGCGTGGATGCCTTGAAAAAGGGATTGGGCAGACTGGTGGAGGAAAAGTCCATCACAGGTTGCAAGCCACGATGGAGATGTGCAACCTCCTGGTTTTAGAAGAAGGACGTCTCTGAATGCCTGATGCAAGGGAGTAGCAACAGGACACAGGTACCTTGTCTAGTGTTCTCCCTGGGGCATCGGGTGGGCCATGGTGAGGTGCAGGAGGCTGGACTCGATGGCCCCCCTCGGCCTGATCCAGCTGGGAAATGGCGGTAGTTCTGGCTAGATTCAGAATACCAAACCAAGCGAGGCCTTTTCCAGGCTTAGGAGGCCATAAATGCAGGACTGCCTTCCGCTAGAATTAGGCCAATTTCAAACTGCCGGGGGAACGGAGAATAAGCACCGTGTCCTCTGTTCCAGGGTGCCCGGCAGGTGAAGGCCTATTAACAGGTGTGTAATTAAACATGAGAACCTTACAATGGGTAATGATGTGTGTGACCCATCTGAGCACCTTGGAGGAAAAGCAGGTGGTGAACTGAGAGAACTCTGGACAGACAAGAGCCCTGTTGCCTTTCCAATCGGCCCTATAACGTCGGCTAGTCTGTTTAGTAAGTGCTTCTGTGGCTGGCTCTGAACGCTTGCCACCTGCAATGGACTCCCCCCCCCTTTCAATCTATCCACTTCCTTTTTAAAGACATCTAAGCCTTCAGGTGCCATCACTAGATCCTGTGGCAAGGCATTCCACAGATCAGTCACACGCTGGGTAAAGAACACTTCCTTTTCTCCGTTCTCACACTCCTACCACTCAATTTAGTGGCTGTCCCCTGGTTCTGGGGGTGTGCAAGAGAGAAAAGAACATCTCTCTCTATCCATCTTGTGTGTTATTTTACTCATTTCAGTCATGCCTCCCTCAGACACCTTTTTATATATATTATAATCGCTTTAAACATGTGTTGGGTAGGTGGTATAATGTCAGCAGATGCAGCCACAGTCATTATCCATGCACTCCCCCACTGAATAATAAATAAAAACCTTTTTTTTTTTTTTTTTTGCAGTTTGGGGTCTTTTAAAAACAAAAATTGGAAGTGCAAAAGGAGCCTTAGGGTCCAGTTCTATCCAATTCTCCAGTGCCAGTGCAGCTGTGCCAATGGGGCATGCGCTGTGGTGGGCAGGCAGTCACAGGGGCCTCCTCAACTTATGGGAACATTTGTTCGCTTACCTTGGGGCTGCGTTGCAGCTATACCTGTGCTGGAAAGTTGGATTGGATTGGCCCTTTATGTGTTGTTTTGTTACCGTTGTATTCTCCCACCTCTAGCCACAGATAAAAACAAACTGCACCCTTCTTTATGACTCTTCTGATTCTGGTGCAGGAAGTTGTTGCACCAGACTTGTGCAACGTTGTGTTTATGACACTTCCCTGATTCTGTAGTATCTTCTTTTTGTGAGCTCATCGGTGACACTTGACCCCAAAAAGTAGCTTGTATTCTTGCTTTCTGCCAAAGATGTTGTGCATCATTTCTCCAAGTTCCTGAGACTTGAGACTTCTGGAAAAACTGGTTTTTTTTCTGGGTCGGGAGTTGGCAATTTCTGACCAGGCTGTAAAAGGATGTGAAATGACTCTTTGTGAGAAAGCTGGTGTGGCCCAGTGGCAAAGAAACTAAGGCTGCAATCCTGTATACACTTTCCTGAGAATAAGCTCCACTGAACACAATGGGACTTGCTTCTGAGTAAACCTGCAAAAGGTTTTGTTATATAACTTATAAAGCATACGTCAGGTTTGAATCTTGCTCTCCCACAGACTCAAAAAGGGAGTTTAGGTAAACCTGCTTCTGTATGGGCAAAATAATAATAATAATAATACAGGTATTTATATACCGCCTTTCTTGGTCTTTATTCAAGAATTTATTCAAGGCGGTTTACATAGGCTTCAATTATTTATCCCCTGGGGGCTGGGGCTAAGAATAGGCCCTCAGTTTGGCTGTACTTGTCGTAAGAGGCGACTAAACAGCCACCGGGTAGATGGGACTCGTCAGCCTAGGAAGGCAGCTCATCTAAGAGAAGGAAACTCTGACCTCAAACCTCCACTGCCTTGTGGCTACATCCAGTTCTGGAAAAGGCTTCAGGAGTCAACCTCGAGGCAAAATCAGGAGCCGGAGTCCCTTAGGCAGTTCATGGCTGAACACAGTCACGTTCTGGCAACTCCTGCGAAGCCACTGGAACCAACCGTATTGGCTTCTGCCTTTCCATTGGACCATTCCAGCGACGTGGAGAGGGGGGATTTGCTGCATGGGTAACAGCCTATCCTCCATACCTTCTTTACCCAGGCTTCGCGCACTGGAGAGGACACTCCAACTTCGCCATACGGCGTCGGCACAACACGGGAAGCAGCAGTTTACCGGTTATAAGTCTTTGCTCGATTGGCGTAGAGCATGACGCCAGGGGCTGCTTCCGACGGTGGGAGAGATCATTGCATCTCATTGGGCAGCTACCGCCCGCCTTAAGCTGGGCAGTCCCCAGCCAGTAAGGTGTTGCCTCGCCACGGTCCGTTAACCTCATGGGGTGCGTGGGGTTTAGGGTGAAAACCGACAAGCGGATCGACAACTCTGCACCATGCAACAGAAAACAGAAAACTACTGCCCTAAAGCTGGGCACCTGGAACGTTAGGACGATGACACCTGGCTTCTCTGATGACCTGCAAGAAATAGACGACGCACGCAAAACAGCTGTCATCGACATGGAGCTGAGCAGACTGCAGATGGACATCGTCGCCCTTCAAGAGACTAGGCTGCCAGATTCCGGATCTGTCAAGGAGAGAAATTTCTCATTTTTCTGGCAGGGAAAACCACCAAACGAAACCAGGGAACATGGCGTTGGCTTTGCGGTCAGAAATACCCTGCTGAAATCCATCATCCCACCTACTGTGGGAAGTGAAAGAATTTTGTCCCTGCAGCTCCAGTCATCAGCAGGACCTATCACTCTCATCAGTGCTTATGCACCGACTCTGTCGTCTCCAGCAGAAGCCAAAGACAAATTCTATGATGACCTGGCCACCACTGTCAAGAAAATCCCTGTAAAAGAGCCATTGTTCATCCTCGGCGATTTCAATGCTAGAGTTGGTGCTGATAACAGTTCATGGCCCACTTGCTTAGGTCAGTTTGGCACTGGGAGGATGAACGAAAATGGCCAACGCCTGCTAGAGTTTTGCTGTCATCACGGTCTCTGTGTCAGCAACACGTTCTTCAACACAAAGCCCCAACATAGAGTCTCTTGGAGACATCCAAGATCAAAGCACTGGCACCAGCTCGACCTGATCCTCACCAGACGCTCCAGCCTTCCCAGCATCAAGATCACACGCAGTTATCATGGTGCTGCCTGCGACACTGACCACTCCCTGGTGTGCAGCAGAGTGAAACTGCAAACAAAGCGACTGTATCACACGAAAAAGGAAGGAAGACCTCGCATTGATACCAGCAAGACCCGGGATCAGAGAAAAGTGGAGGAATTTGCACAAGCGCTTGAGGAATCTCTTCCAGGCCCGGCCGATGCAAACGCATCCAACAGATGGGAACATTTCAAGAATACCGTTTACAACACCGCCTTGTCCATATTCGGCAAGAAGACCAACAAGGCGGCAGACTGGTTTGAAGCCCACTCTGAGGAGTTGACACCAGTCATTGAGGAAAAGAGGAGAGCTCAAGCAGCATACAAGGCCTGTCCCAGTGAGCGCAACCTGCAGGTCCTCCGAACTGCTCGCAGCAAAGTCCAACAGACTGCCAGGAGATGTGCTAACGACTACTGGCTCCAGCTCTGTTCCGAGATACAGATAGCAGCTGACACGGGCAACATCAAGGGGATGTATGATGGTATCAAGCAGGCCCTAGGTCCAACACAGAAGAAAATTGCCCCTCTGAAGTCTGCCACAGGCGAGGTCATCCAGGATCGGGCGCAGCAGATGGAACGCTGGGTGCAGCACTACTCTGAGCTATATTCCAGAGAAAATGTAGTCACCGAAGAAGCACTGAACAACATTGAGTGCCTGCCTGTGCTGGAAGAGCTTGACAGTGAACCAACCCTAGAAGAACTTCACGTGGCCCTGGACTCCCTTGCCTTTGGCAAGGCACCTGGAAAAGACAGCATCCCTGCTGAAGTCCTAAAATGCTGCAAAGAGATCATCGTCACTGAGCTGCATGAAATCCTCTGTCTCTGCTGGAGAGAAGGTGGAGTACCTCAAGACATGAGGGATGCAAACATCATCACGCTGTACAAGAACAAAGGTGACAGGGGTGACTGCAACAACTACCGCGGCATCTCTCTCCTTAGCGTTGTAGGAAAGCTGTTTGCCCGAGTTGTACTAAAGAGGCTCCAGGTACTTGCAGAGAGCGTCTATCCAGAATCGCAGTGTGGATTCCGAGCCAACAGGTCCACCACTGATATGGTATTCTCCCTTAGACAACTGCAGGAGAAATGCAGGGAACAACGACAGCCACTCTTTATAGCCTTCATAGATCTCACAAAGGCTTTCGACCTGGTCAGCAGAGACGGCCTCTTCAAGATTCTCCCCAAGATTGGATGTCCACCCAGGCTCCTTAGCATCATCAGATCTTTCCACAAGGACATGAAGGGCACTGTTGTCTTCGATGGCTCCACATCAGACCCTTTTGACATCCGAAGCGGAGTGAAGCAGGGCTGTGTTCTTGCACCAACCTTGTTTGGGATTTTCTTCGCTGTCCTGCTGAAGCAGGCCTTTGGAACTGCAACAGAAGGCATCTATCTCCGGACCAGATCAGACGGAAAGCTCTTCAACCTCTCCAGACTGAGAGCAAAATCCAAAGTCCAGCTGAAATGTCTGCGTGACTTCCTCTTTGCCGACGATGCAGCTGTCACTACCCACTCTGCCAAAGATCTCCAGCAGCTCATGGATCGTTTTAGCAAGGCCTGCCAAGATTTTGGACTGACAACCAGCCTGAAGAAAACACAGGTCATGGTTCAGGATGTGGACTCACCTCCCTGCATTACAATCTCTGAGCATGAACTGGAGGTTGTCCATGACTTTGTGTACCTTGGCTCAACGATCTCCGACACTCATTCTCTCGATACCGAGCTAAACAAGCGCATTGGTAAAGCAGCTACCACGTTTTCCAGACTCACAAAGAGAGTCTGGTCCAACAAGAAGCTGACGGAACATACCAAGATCCAGGTCTACAGAGCTTGCGTCCTGAGTACACTTCTGTACTGCAGTGAGTCATGGACTCTTCGCTCACAACAGGAGAGGAAACTGAACGCATTCCACATGCGCTGCCTCCGACGCATCCTCGGCATCACCTGGCAGGACAAAGTTCCAAACAACACAGTCCTGGAACGTGCTGGAATCCCTAGCATGTATTCACTGCTGAAACAGAGACGCCTGCGTTGGCTTGGTCATGTCGTGAGAATGGATGATGGCCGGATCTCAAAGGATCTCCTCTATGGAGAACTCGTGCAAGGAAAGCGCCCTACAGGTAGACCACAGCTGCGATACAAGGACATCTGCAAGAGGGATCTGAAGGCCTTCGGGATGGACCTCAACAAGTGGGAAACCCTGGCCTCTGAGCAGCCCGCTTGGAGGCAGGCTGTGCAGCATGGCCTTTCCCAGTTTGAAGAGACACTTTGCCAACAGTCTGAGGCTAAGAGGCAAAGAAGGAAGGCCCATAGCCAGGGAGACAGACCAGGGACAGACTGCACTTGCTCCCGGTGTGGAAGGGATTGTCACTCCCGGATTGGCCTTTTCAGCCACACTAGACGCTGTGCCAGAACCACCTTTCAGAGCGCGATACCATAGTCTTTCGAGACTGAAGGTTGCCAATACAAGGGCCAATCCTTTACTCACTGGCCGCTGGCAGCACTCCTTTTCCACTGGCACTGACTGCCGTAAAGCAATCGCCGTCAATTGCAGAAGACACACTAGTAGTTCATGAAGCAGCAGTGGTGGCCATAAATCCTAACCCCCTTCCCAGACCCAATCCTGCCCTGTGAGTCTACATGGACCTGCGCCAGCCCCACCTGCAGAATGCAGCGGCAGCCATTTTGACACTGCTGCATCAGCAGGGGGGAAATGATAGGATTGGACTCAAAAGCTCATATGATTGATCAATCACATTTTTCTGTGAGTAAAAACAAAAAGCATGACTACTGTGATTTTTGGTGTATGCATATGCATTGTAGCAAGCATCATCTTAGAACAGGGGTTCCCAAACCCCTATGAAGGAGTTGGGAACTCTGTCAGTGGCTGCAGGGGCAGGGCAGGAGTATGGAGGATGCACCCCAATGGCCCCAGCGATCGCGGCGCCGCGGGGACCCTGGGGCATGTTAATGTACCTGGAGAGGGTTGTAAAGCCTCCCTGAGGCTTGCAACCCCCTCTGTAGCTGTGAGCCTCCCCCCCCCCCAGTACATTAACATGCCCCTGGGTCCATGCAATGCTGTGATTGTTGCAACCCATCACTTTGGGAACCACTGTCTTAGAAGCATTCCATCCTGTGTGAGAGAGAATAAAGAAGATATTTTTCTAAATACTTTGTGTTCTTTCTCACACAGGAGGGAATGCCTCTTGTGCATACCTAAAATCATAAACTTTCATAGACTTTTAGATAAATCTAAATTGTATAGATCAGTGGTACCCAAAGTGTGGGTCATGACCCACCATAGTGAACAAAAACTGGGCCATTCTCCCTTAAGAGGAGTGACCTAGTAATAGGGGCCCCAATGGCACTGCAGTGATCATGGCACCGCAGGAACCAAGGGGCTTTTCCCCTTACCTGAGGGGTCACACTGGCCTGAGGCCCACAACGGTCCAGGAGGCCCACAGTCCCTTCTGTGGGCCCCCCTGATGCTCAAAATAACTGTTTGGTGATCGGAGTGCACTTCCAAAACTGCCTCCCCCCCACCCCTTCCCTTTTCCCACCAAGACTTACAGTGGAACCAACTCCCTTGTAGGAGATTGGGAACCACTCATATAGATTAAATCTGTCCGATTATTTGGGGGCACCTTTTTAATTTAGAGCCCAATACTATGCATGTCTACTCAGAAGAAAGTCCCACTATAGTCAATGGAGCTTACTCCCAAGTAAATGTAGATAGGATTGCAGCCTTAATCAGTGGTCTTAGGCTGCAATCCTATCTGTATTTACCTGGGAGTAAGCCCCATTGACTATAATGGAACTGACTTCTGAGTAGACATGTATAGGCTTGGGCTATTAGCTGCCAGAACATATTCACTGAGGATCTATCTAGTTGTGAGCTGAACTTATGATCCTCTTTATCCTGTATAAGGGACAGAATAATGCCTATTGCTGACTAGTCCATCAGAGTCTTTGGTAAAGTTTGTTTTGTCAGGGTAAATGGACAAAAGCAGGACACTCTGCAGATGCCGGAAGGAATCTGTATTATAAGATTGCCTCCTGCAAATTTTAATCCCCTCCTCAAATACTGAGAAATACCCCAAACATGCCATGTGTTTGAGTTGAGTTTTCTGACATCCAGTTTTTTGTATCTCAGTTGGAGGCAGCAAGAACCTGCGCTCTTACTGGAACCAGTACCTGAGCAAAGCCCACATTCTGGTGTTTGTAGTGGACTCTGCAGATGGCTCACGGCTTTCCACTGCTCGTCAGGAGCTCCACTGCTTGCTGGCTGAGGAGCTTCAGTTGCCCTTGATAGTGCTGGCTAACAAACAGGTGGGTCTTTTGATATATTGCATCTAGAGGTCTGGTTAGTCTAATCTTCTGCATAGAGATTGCCTTTACTAATGTCACTAAGTATTATTATTATTATTATTAACTGTATTTATATACCGCTTTTCAACTAAAAGTTCACAAAGCGGTTTACAGAGAAAAATCAAATAAATAATGGCTCCCTGTCCCAAAAGGGCTCACAATCTAAAAAGATGCAAAAAGAACACCAGCAGACAGCCACTAGAAAAGACACTGCTGGGGTGAGGTGGGCCAGTTACTCTCCCCCTGCTAAAAAGAGGAACACCCACTTGAAAGAGTGCCTCTTACCCAATTAGCAGGGGTTACTGCTGATCAAAGTATTGCCCTTGTGGTGCCTCTTATCAAGAGCTGATGTCAAGGATAAATTTTTTTTTCTCAGCCTAACTCTTCATGCTAATCCTCATTTGATCAGCAGTAAAAGTAATACAGGTCCAGCCTTGTTATACACAGATTTTTTTATACACTGATTTGACTCAACACGAATGGCCACTGCAAATGAGAAGGAATGTGCAGATCCCTGGAGATGGGGAAAAATGCATCCCTTTAAAATCAGTTTAAAAAACTGAAGGGTCCTTTAACAATAGCCTAATGAGAAGAGGACAGCTGGCTGACAATCCATCAATCCTCTCTCTCCAGGTAACCCCTCCCTTCCCCCTGAGCAGGAAAGGTGATCACTTTGCATTGGTGAAGGGAGGGGCTGAGTGAAGCGCTTGGAAGAGATTGACAGATTTTCTTCTTAATGACTCTTCTTATATCACAAAAGTCAGCAAAGCTGTTTTTAAATCACCAGAGCAAAGGAACTTTGTTTTTTTAATTTATTTGCTATAGTTTAGGCAACTGTTACCCTGCACATTCCCAATCTCATCTGATCTTGGAAGCTAAGCAGGGTCAGGCCTGGTTAGTACTTGGATGGGAGACCGCCTCAGAATACTGGGTGCTGTAGGCTTATACCATAGTCTTTCGAGACTGAAGGTTGCCAACCATAGTTTAGGAACCCACTGGAATAATAAGGCTCAACCTGTATTCACAGTACCTGTTATCTGTATAGCACTTCTGACTATTTCAAGCATTTTATATGTATTTTGTTGTAATTCTGACACCGCTGTATCATTATTTTTCTCCCACATTGCTGGGGAGGGGGTGGCTTGTCGAAGGGCCACTTATGGCAGAGGTAAGGTTGGAACCAGGAACTTCCTGATTGGCAGCTCAGTTGCTTAGCCACTGTTACACCTGCTCTCAAGCATGTGACAAAACATTTTTTGGCAAGAGGATCACTGTTCAAATTATCATCTGTTCTAGGACAAGACCGATGCACTGAGTGTAGCAGAATTACATGAAGGACTAGCCTTGCACACTTTGGACAACCAAAGAGAATTCTTCCTTTTACCTACAAGTGCTACTTACGCTGGCCTGGCCACTCCAAACAGCGTTCTTCACCTGAAGAACCTGCTGATCAAACTCCTTACCCGGAACTGAAAATTCTTCAGGATGTCCAAGCAAGATGAACTTTCTGATTTTACTCCTTGCAGCAGCTACTTGAGATATGGCACCTACATAGTTTGAGGAGTAATGGGTTGTCTGAACCCTAAGAGAAGCTCTTCTTAGGTGATTCTTAAGTACCTTTGCATCAGAGAGACCTGCTGCCCTGTCCTTTGAAATAGGCTGTGCTCTTTAGGGTAAGAAGGAAGTACAACAAGCTACAACAAGTACAAGAAGGAAGTACAACAAGAAGGAAGTATCCCCAAGCTACTCTGGGGGATAGTTTCAGTTTCTGAAGATAGCAGCAGTTGAGAATACAGATCCAAAGAACTGCAGTATCAGTGCTTGGACTGGGAACTAGCCCTGTACAGGCCCTTCTACCTTCAGAACAAATAGGAGAAAGTAGTGAATCTGCCCTGTGTTTGTCTGTGGAAGTGTTGGAGTATGCAGTCCTATTAATGACTGATCTTGCCCCTATGAAATAAGATTCCATTCTGATTGCAGTGAATGGAGACTGGTTGCATTGTGTTCAAGGGGCAGGGACTGAAGTCAGAGTGGAAGTTCCTTCAGTCACTTATGCAGGCAGCTATATTTGCTCCAGAAAAATATTAGCACTTTAAGACTTTATTGCACTAATGAACAGATCTCATGCTTGAAAAGCAGTTGGTGTCTTAGCTATTCTCTTTAGTATCACTAAGCATGTTGGAACAACTGGGCATACAAGGGAATGGTTTCTTGAGGCATTTTTACAGCCAGTGTGATTCTTCCTGTGCCTTGAACTAATGCTAAAGTCAGATCAGTTCCCATCATCTGTTGAGGTGAAAGAGATTTTTTTTTTTCTGCCTGCTGCTTTGAAGCCTCCAGCAGGGCTGTCTGTTTGATTGATCAACTACTCAAAGATAACTAAGAACTTTTGACTTGTCTTGTATGAAATGCTGGATAGAGAGTGAACCAATGCAGTCAGGTCAACCTCTGTTGTAATTAGCTGAACTTCTTTTTTTGGGTGCTATCAGATCTTGTTAACTCAGGTCCGGGATAGCAAAGTTGTTATATCATTCATGGATGCTTTGACCTGGAAACAAAGAAGCTCCACACAATCAGAGTGGGGCCTAGGATATGTCACAGCCAAACCAAGCCATTCCACTTCAACTGGAAACTTGTGTGCTTTCTTAACCATCCAGCACAGAATGATCTAGTCCACCAGCCAATCTCATTCCAAGAAGAAAAGTTCAGCCAGCCCCTCTACAAGCAGCTTGTCCCCACCAGTATGAAACTTAATGTAGCTGCTCTAGACTTTCTTACACTAGTACACTGTATCTTGCCCCTTTCCAGCAGGGGCCAACAATAGCAGAATAACTTGAACTCAAGATAAATCCCTTTTGCACAATCTGACTACCTCTCTACCAGTCTCATTCCTTATTTTTATTCTATTACAAAACATAGGAATTCTAATTTGGGCTTGGAGACTCTAACGTTAGCCCTATATGACCTTCCATTCCTTTGTCCTGTATTGGAGGGTAATGGGTGACCA
The DNA here is from genome assembly GCF_035046505.1 of Tiliqua scincoides. Taxonomy (NCBI): domain Eukaryota; kingdom Metazoa; phylum Chordata; class Lepidosauria; order Squamata; family Scincidae; genus Tiliqua; species Tiliqua scincoides. Next base: position 200,070,723 of record NC_089822.1, read on the forward strand.
ATCGTTTACAGTAATTTTTCCCTTCTGTATCAATAAAAATTTTCTAACCTGTTTATAAAGTATGTGGCTCTACCTTGCACACAACTAGAGGAAATGCAAGAAAACAGCAGCAGTACAGCTGCTAGGAAGAGCAAAATGGGGCATCTTATTAAGAATACTATCAATACCAGTACAGTAGCCTTGACCCAGGCCTGAAAAGCCCCGTCTGCCTGAGATTCACATAGACTGATGGTTAAGTACCAGTTGCGTTCTCCACGCAAATGCACACACTCCAGCTCCTTGAGACTGTTTGAAGGCTGCATTCAACAAAGCTACTATTGTGCCATGTGGTAAGAGTGGGAACTGTATTTTAGTACTGACACAGGTCTTCTAAAAGTAGTTTATTTCATCTGGGATCTCTTCAAAGTTGAGGGAAATACTGCTCCTTTCCCTAGGATGGTGAAAGTCATTTGGTGAATACAGCAAGGGCTCCCCCAATCAGATTTCTAATTAACAATCTTATTTGCATAAGCATTGTTCCACTGTGCTTCTCGAATCCAACTTTGAGTTTCTGTGCGACAGTCAGTTGTAGGCAGACTTGCATCTGAAGAAAGAGAGCTCTAACTGGTTCTGCTTATTACTGTGACAAAAAGTCATTGCAAATCCATCTTCCCCTGCTGTAGAGAGGCAACAAAAGCCTCATATTCCTCAGGGCAGACACGTTTGTACACATTGATCTTTCTCTTTATTTGCTTTGGTGTGTCCTGGTAATAGTTCTTCTCATCACGAGCCATAGCCTGTATGGTGAAAAGTACAGTTAAGAACTAAGAGTGAGCAACAATGTCAACCCATAAACTAGAACATCTCTCACACCCAAAAAGCAAGCACTATATTGTGAATCAAACTTCAAGGTCAGGTAGTACAAAAAGCAAATGGAAATCTGCAACTGCATGAATGCACTCAGGAAGGGCAAATGCAGCAGTTCACAAACTCTCAGGGAGTTTGAGCCCCACTGTAAGTTCTTGCAAGGGGGGGGAGGTAGCAACAAGATTGCCAGAATCACGTTGCTGTTCAGGGGCTTGCTTCAACTTACCAGAGGCTGGAGCAGGCTCCCAGAGATGTGGGGAGCCCCCAACCAGCCTCTGCAGGGCCCCCTCCGAAGTGCACAAACTGTAAAAATAACTATCTTGACCCATTTTCGTTTTTACGACCAAAAACCAGAAGTGGGTCACTATAGTTATTTTAAGAGTCTGCATGCTTCGGGGGGCCCTGCGGAGGCTGGTGCAGGACTCCCTGAAGCCCTGGGAGCCTCCTGCAGGCTCTGGTAAGTCAAAGCAAGTCCGTGCGCCCCTTGATAGGGGTGCAATTCTGGTAATCGCGTCGCTGCCTCCCCCCTCCCCGCCCCTTAAGGGGATTAAGGCGATGCCCCAGTTTGAGAACTACTTGGTTAATGTATTCATTAGGTAAATGCAACATAGTGGAGCACTGCTCAAAAAAGTCATTCTGTCTAGCAGGGACTAGTAGATATAATCCCTGTGAGAGGTGAGAAGGCAAGCAAACAGGCAATAGGAATGTTCTGTTTGATGATAATCAGGAAGTTCTGGCAACTACAACTACATTCACCCCAAGGCTTTCAGTTTTATTTAAAATATTTATATCTCACCTCCCACCTCCTGGGAGGGGTGGGTGCCCCGGGAGGGGAACTCGGAGGGGTTAGCAACCAGGCCAACTTTGAGAAGGTTCTGTTCCTCAAGGTTCTGATTGGACAGTCTAAATAGTATGAAGTCACCTCAGTACTATTAGCATAAGAAGTATAATGTGCCCAAGACAATTTACAAAATATTAATTAAAATCTCAAAGTAATCATACAATTAAATCATGTACAAAAACAAGCAACAAAGATAAAAAACAAAAGCAGCACAAAGCTGCCTCTCAGTCATATTTTAAACCCTATTTAAAAAAAAAAGCAGAGCAAACCCATAAATACAACTAAATAAATACAATTCTGCCCTTCTAATCAGGCAAAGAGGCATTTTGTCAAGAGATGCTCCTCTTACCTTCAACAGGGGTTGAATAACTGTCCCTCTCCCCACAGTGTCTTTTCCAGTTGCTGCTGTTGGCGTTTTTTCTACATCTTTTTAGATTATGAGGATTTGGGGACAGAGAACCACTTAATTTTCTCTGTAAACCACTTTGTGAACTTTTTTGTTGAAAAGTGTTATGCAAATATTCTATATAATAATAAAGGAAAGCAACAGAACTAAGGTGGGAAAGCTAGATAAAAAGAAAAGCTTTTCACCCTACAGGTGAAACTTCTCAACTTCACTGGGAAGGAATCCCATAGTAGTGGTGCCACCATAGAAAAGAATCCAGCACCTGCCAAAGGCAGCACACATAGCAGGGCCCCCTCAGATGACCTGGGGGATGAGTTGGTTCATATGGAAGGCGGAAGTTCCTCAGGATCCCTAGCCACAAGCCATTTGCTTTATCATCTATTTAAAAAAAATACCTACCTTGTAGTTTTCACCATGACTTTGGATCATATGCTGGACATAATCAATGTGGTCTCTGGATAGGCTCTCTGACTTCTTCTCTGGGAGGCTGGCCTCGTATTCCAATTCTGGGCATTAAACATAGAAGGAAGTGAGGCAGAGGGAAACTTTTTCACACTGAAGAAGCCTACTCTGAGCAGCTGGATTTGACTAGTACCATTATGAAAGTCATGAGACTCTTGCTAGACAACTGCTCTAAACATATTTTTCCTTTTTATAGGTTTCTTTTTGTAACATTTTGTGTAATATGTGCATTTAAACACACACTGGGATTATATTTAGAAAATGATTGTGTGTACCAGGAATATGTCCCACATCTAAAAACCATGCTGAATATTCACTGCCCAATAATGAGATGCTGATAAATCCAAAAAAGCTGCATATAATTTGAATGGGACAAGTTCAGAGGCAATGGCAGTTCTCAGGATTTATGTTACAACACTTCTGGTAAAAGACTGCACTCAGAAACTAGAGAGCAAAACTTTGTGTACTGTCAGTACAGAATGATACCAACCATTTAGTACATAGGGTTTCCGCACAATTTTCCTGTTTCCCGCTTCTACATCAATTTCCATTTTCATCACCTGATTGGAAAAAAACAAGGTGATTCATATTGTACACAATGACATCTATACTTGCTTTAGATGCTCTTTTTTCTTTAATTCTAACCAACCATATAAAGCCCATAACTGGTGTTTATTTGTCTTGCCATAACAGTTTAGAAGAGACATCCAGTGTTAAAAATAAATTTTTATCACAAAAATCAATTAGGCAAGCTAATATATGAATAGCAAAATTCCACTATACAACAGAAAGTGCAAACGTTATCTGCTTGACTGAAACTGGACACAGCAGTGCCTCACCAACGAAGTCATTATTTCAGTCTTCTATATAATACAAATCATGAACATTCCCCTGGAAAAAAACCTGTCATTCTGTACTACCACCACAAACCCTCAATGTTTACCCTCAATGAAGTTTGAAACACCAGGTGTCAAAATCTATCCACCCACCACGGAACCATAGTTAACATGTCAAGGGAAACCTCCAATGTTTTGGATTCACCCAACTTCCCATTTGATTGTTCCTTAGTGTGCATTCCTGCTTAGTATAAAGAAAAATGTTTATATTCACTTACGTGGAAATCTCATTTTTTTTTGTATTTTCACAAACAATTCGGTCCAATAATTGCAGCTACTGTATTATACATGTATACTTTGTCACAGTCTAACTTCATGCACCACATGCACAGACAGACCAGACGTCCTCTTTTTCCAGGACATGTTCTCTTTTTTAGCCTTGTGCCATAGAAAAGAACTTAAAATGTCCTCCTTTTCCCTGTGAGCGGGCTTCTGCAGGCAGCGCATAGCCTTCTTGTAATTCATGTTATATGTAATAAAGTATATGTAACATAGTTTTAAATGTAACTATGTTACAGCAACGCTCTGCCAAAGATCTCCAGCAGCTCATGGATCGTTTTAGCAAGGCCTGCCAAGATTTTGGACTGACAATCAGCCTGAAGAAAACACAGGTCATGGTTCAGGATGTGGACTCACCTCCCTGCATTACAATCTCTGAGCATGAACTGGAGGTTGTCCATGACTTTGTGTACCTTGGCTCAACGATCTCTGACACTCATTCTCTCGATACCGAGCTAAACAAGCGCATCGGTAAAGCAGCTACCACGTTTTCCAGACTCACAAAGAGAGTCTGGTCCAACAAGAAGCTGACGGAACATACCAAGATCCAGGTCTACAGAGCTTGCGTCCTGAGTACACTTCTGTACTGCAGCGAGTCATGGACTCTTCGCTCACAACAGGAGAGGAAACTGAGCACGTTCCACATGCGCTGCCTCCGATGCATCCTCGGCATCACCTGGCAGGACAAAGTTCCAAACAACACAGTCCTGGAACGTGCTGGAATCCCTAGCATGTATTCACTGCTGAAACAGAGATGCCTGCGTTGGCTTGGTCATGTCGTGAGAATGGATGATGGCCGGATCCCAAAGGATCTCCTCTATGGAGAACTCGTGCAAGGAAAGCGCCCTACAGGTAGACCACAGCTGCGATACAAGGACATCTGCAAGAGGGATCTGAAGGCCTTAGGGATGGACCTCAACAAGTGGGAAACCCTGGCCTCTGAGCGGCCCGCTTGGAGGCAGGCTGTGCAGCATGGCCTTTCCCAGTTTGAAGAGACACTTTGCCAACAGTCTGAGGCTAAGAGGCAAAGAAGGAAGGCCCATAGCCAGGGAGACAGACCAGGGACAGACTGCACTTGCTCCCAGTGTGGAAGGGATTGTCACTCCCGGATTGGCCTTTTCAGCCACACTAGACGCTGTTCCAGAACCACCTTTCAGAGCGCGATACCATAGTCTTTCGAGACTGAAGGTTGCCAATACAAATGTTACAGCAAATATGTAACATAGTTTTAAATGGCAGGAGGTCTGGTCTAGAGGGTAGAGCCTCCGTTTGCCTGAAGATAACATCCGCAGGTTGCCAGTTCGAGGCCACCGGCACTGTGAATGGTGAGACCTTGAAGCAGCTGACAAGCCGAGCCGAGTTATTCCACCTGTTCTTCAGTGTGAGCGAAGAAGCGTCATGGCTGCCCTCCATGTGACAGATGAAGGAGCTGCTTGTCAGCTTGCGTGGGAAGAAACTAGAGGCCAGAATGTTATGGTTCTTGAAAGATAGAACCTTTCAATTGTAAAAATCCCTACGGGGATTTAGAACAGCCTGCCTTTGTAAACTGCCTTGAATAAAGTCTGAGGAGAAATCTGACAACCAAGAAAGGCAGTATATAAACATCTGGTCTCCCTGCACATGGATCCACTGGCTCTTCTGTCCAAGTATAAATATAGTACTTTCCTTATGGGGCAATTTTACAGTCATTTGGGCAGTTTTTATTTTACATACACTGTTTTGCTGGGATCACATCTATCCACCATGAACAGGTACCCAACCTAAGAATAGCTAATCTAAACTGTCCTATCCAACCTACCTATCACAATGCACTCACCTGTTGGCTTGTCTTTGGAATGGGAACAGCCTTGTTTGGGTCAAGGGCCAGGCCCATTTCAGCCAGGTTCTGTGCAACAGTTTTGTTATTGTTCCATGCACGACGGATCTGGGCACTGGACAGAGATGAAAAAATTAAAAATTCATACATCAACATTATCCATTCTTAAAGGGTTCTCTTCCCCTTTCTGATAAGAAATGACACACAATTGACTTGCCCTAATAGTGGGAAAAGTTAGCCACTCCACTGATTCACAACCATTCAGATATCTCCAGAGCTTCACAAATCTCATTCTAACTGCATCCTCCATCTGTTTCACAGTTTACCACGATTCCATCTTCACAAATCTTTTTTGTGCGTATCTTTTAGCAGTGCTCTAAAATTGTGCTTCTCAAACTGTGGTCTGCAAGCCAGCCCACAGCATAGCTCCTGTGTGGCTTCTGTCTTCTCAAGAAATTGGAGCTGTGAAGTCTCCCAAGGCTTGCTGCAAGCCTTGGATGTGCACCATGTCTTGTAAGAGTCTAGTGGGAGAGACTTCCTGGCACACTGGAAAAGAAACTTCAGGTCCACCACAGCACAGCCTTTAAGAAGCACTGCTCTAAAATACAAGGTGGCCATTATGATGTGCTTTTATAGTAGTGTTTACTTCTGATACACTCATAAAACAAACCCTGAAAGGGTTTCCAATTATTGTGTGACTTGTTTCATCTAATGGCAATTCAGTGCACAAGTTAATTAATAAGATCCAGAGACACTTCCAAGCATCTCAGAGAAATGAACACTGAAGAAACATCAGAAAACTACAAGATTCAGAAAGACATTGTTTTATCTTCTAGCAACAGATACAGCTGGCTACAGCGTCCATTTAACGCAAGATAATATGACTTGCAATGGAAGAGATTACATAGGGTAGCTATTACCATCATGAACGATAAAAAGAGCTAAACTCAGGCAAAATAAAAATAATATATATCAGGTTTAGTTTCAACATCTGCATAAGACTGAATCATCATCATTATTAATACAGTGTCACCACTGTACATGGCACTTTATAGAGAATAAAAATTCAGGTCCCTTCCCTGAGGGACTGAGGGAGCAATTCTAACCAACTTTCCAAAGGAGTCAAGGAAAAGGTGAACTTTAAAAGAAACAAAGATGCTTGTGCAGTGGTTGCTGTCAGAGAAAACCAGCCATGCTCCTGGAGCAATGAACAGTCGCAGACCTCAGCTTTCGCCCAAAGACAGACCTGCCCAATACTTCAGAATGCCAGAAGCAGGGGAGGCACCAGGACGCAGGTTGACCCTGTTGTCTTGTGTGCTCCCTGAGGCATTTGGTGGGCCACCCTGAGATACAGGAAGCTGGACTAGATCGGCCTGAGGCAGTTCGCATAGTGTGCATCTATCAGACGGTGGGGGCAGTGATTTTCAACCAATGCGCTGTGGCTCACTGGTGTGCTGCAAACACTCTGCAAAGTGCACCATGGGAGTTTGGGGGAGGGTCATTCATTATTAGGGTCACTGGGGATGTGGCCCCCCACTGGGAGCATGGTGTGCCTTGTCAATTGTCAAAAAGCTGATGGTGTGCCTGGACAATGACAGCACCTTCTCAGTGTGCCGTGAGATGAAGAAGGCTGAAAATCGCTGTGCTGGGGAGAGGGCAGCATCCTCCTACCAACACAGGAAGCCACCCTCTACAGTGCAGACCGCTGGCGCTGCCAACAGGCCTAGCAGTGGCTCACCACAGGAATCTTTCTCTGCTCTGGCTGAGGATACCAGGCAGGCAGGGAGAGGGGGGAACTGGGACTCCCTGCATGCCAGGCAGGAGCTCTTCCTTCAGTCAGGGCTCAACCTCTTTTCCCCCTTTAGTAACCCACTCCTGCCCAGCCCACAGGTGTAAACATTTGATCCCTGCTGCGTATACACAACGCTGGGCAGAAATGCCTTAGAGCCCAGTCCTAGGCATGCCTACTCAGAAGTAAGTCTCATGATAGTCGGTGGGACTTACTCCCAGGCAAGTGGGCACAGCCCTGCAGCCCTAGAGCCCAAGCACGTCTCCTCAGAAGTAAGCCCCATGGTAGTCAACGGGGCTTACTCCCAGGTAAGCGTGGATAGGAGTGCAGCCTCAGAGCCTAGTCCTAGACATGTCTCCTCAGAAGTAAGCCCCATGAAAGTCAACGGGGCTTACTCCCAGGCAAGGGTGGACAGCCTGTTCCCCGCCTCACCACTTGATCCGGGGCGCCGAGCGCTTGCGGAAGGCGCGGTGCAGCTTCTTGCGGTCCACATTGTAGTTGTACTTGGGCCGTCGGCTCTTCTTCTTGGCCTTGGGCATCCTGCATGCGGCTCCAGCGACCGGGCACCCAAACTCACGAGGACTCTTCCAGACGAAGAAGGTCCGAGAGCCGCGTTGGCCGGCGGGAAACGTAGTTCTGCTAAGGCAAAGTCATCAGGAGCACTACAAGTCCCAGCGAGCCAGGCTCGTAATGCTCGCTGGTTCCTACGTGAGCGGAGATCGCGAAGCCCATTGGCCACGAGAGTGGCGTCAATTGCCTCGTGACTACGGGGGCGGAGGAGGGTCAAATCAGCTGGAGCGAAGCACTCGCTCGCCTTCTTCTCCCCTGGGGCCCTGGAGGGAGGTCAGCATGGCCCAGAGCTCTCCACCCCCCTTCGATCCCACTCGCCCGCCTCTGATCGAGGGCTTCACGCCAACCGCCTTCCAAGACACCGAAGACGGCTTCAGGAACAAGTTCCTGCGCAAGACCCGCGAGAACCCGCTCGTGCCCCTCGGTGAGCAGGAGGCCGAGGACCCCCCAGGCGGGCGCGGGAGGGGCTGCAGTGGCTGCCACTCTGCAGTCCTGTCCACACTTACCTGGGAGTAAGCCCCGTTGACTAGAATGGGGCTTACTGCCGAGTAGGCCTGCATCGGATTGGGCTGTCAGGCTGCAGTCCTGTCCACACTTACCTGGGAGTAAGCCCCTTTGACTATGCTGGGGCTTACTTCCGAGTAGACAGGCATAGGCTTGGGCTCTCAGGCTGCAGCCCTGCTCACTCTTACCTGGGAGTAAGCCCCGTTGACTGTAATGGGTCTTACTTCTGAGTAGTCATGAATTGGGCTCTCAGGCTGCAATTCTCCCCTTACTTTCCTGGGAGTGAGCCCGTTGAAGTGCAGTGAGTGGGGAAGCTTCCCTTGTGTGGTTTCTGTCTGTTGTGCAGTTGTTGAAATGACCCACCTCTGATGAAAAGGAAAGGGGGGGCGAGAAGCAGGTATGTGGGGACTAGGAAGCTGCTGGCTGAGAAGCAGGGCTGTCCCCAACAGGCCCTGTGATCTCAGCAGCCCCTGATATGGAACTTGGCTAAGAATGTTAACCTGCCTCCACTCACTTCATCTGCAGTCTCTCCTCATGTCTCTGTCTAGACCGTGAGCCTTTTGGGGCAGGACTGTGTCCTCTTTTCTTTTCAAGTACTGTACCAAAGAGGATGAAGGAGTTGGGAATGAAAAAATAACATGTTCTCCTGGCAGAGAAGGTGGAGGCCCTGCCCAATGCTGCTGTGCAATCATTATTACCTGGAGAATGGAATTATGCCAATTCACCATAAGATATGTGTAGTGGTTCTCAAACTTTTTAGCACTGGGACCCACCTGAAAAAAAAGTTTCACTTTACCAGCCACTCAAGCTTCTGTGGCTATAATGGTGATTGTGCATCAGTGCTCTCCACAACCAGCAGGTTGTTTAACCCTTGGTGCACGTAGCCTAATCTACCCTGTCAGTTTTGCAAACCACCAAAAATTGGGTTGTGGGCCACAGATCCAGTTTGAGAACCACACTATATTATATTGTGTCCATACAATTAGGCCTATGATTCCCAAACTGAAATTTTTAAATGCTGAAATCCTATGTTTGGTGTGTTCACTACTTTTTGCCCATTGGGTTAAGGAGGCTCAGTGGAGCATTGATCCAGCCCGTTACAGTTTCTATGTCAGTAGGTAGTCAGACGCTTCCTCTTTAGGAAACTGGAAAGAGAAGCTTTATCATCCTAAGCCAGTGATTTTTCAACCTTTTTCATCATACGGCACACTGACAAGGTACTAAAATTGTCAAGGCACACCATCAGTTTTTTGACAGTTGACAAGGCACACCATGCTGTTGGTATGGGGCTCACACCCTCCAATGGGTCTACTAATAAATGACCCTTCCCCAAACTCCCATGGCACACCTGCACACCATTTGCAGCACACCAGTGTGCCGTGGCACATTGGTTGAAAACAGCTGTCCTAAGCATTTCCATTTTCAAGGAAATTTTTCATTTCCATTTACAATATTTAACCTGAAGACAAGGTTGTACTTTGTAGTGGTAAAACATGATTTTATCAAGGGAGATCTGAAGGGAAGAAAATGATCTGATCTGAATGTATATCTCTTAGGGCCAAATCCTATCCAACTTTCTAGTATTGATGCAACCACAATGACCCCAAGATAAGGGAACAAACATTCCCTTACCTTGAGGAGATCTCTGTGACTGCACCCCCACTGTAGGATACAACATGCACTCAATTGCATGTTGCATCAGTGCTGGAAATTTGGATAGGATTGGTCCCTTAGTCCTCCAGTTCTCCAACTCCCAGGGAGTTTGAGGACTTCAGTAAGTCCTTTCAGGGGAGGGGGGAGGCGGCGGGGAGGGAAGGCAGCAACGTGATCCCCAGGATCGCATCGCTAAGGGGGCTGCAGGGACTGGGATGTACTCACCAGTGCTTGCAGCAGCCTCCCTGGGGTGCGGGGAGCCCTGCGCAAGTGTCTGCAGGGTGCCCTGCAGCTTAAAAAGTGAAAGTGCAGCAATTGCGCTCCACCTCCGCCGGACACTTGCGCAGGGCTCCCCGCACCCCAGGGAGGCTGCTGCAGGGACTGGTGAGTACATGCCAGTCCCTGCAGTCCCTGTAGTGACATGATCCTGGGGGTCGTGTTGCTGCCTCCCCCCTGCCCCCACCCCTTAAGGGGAAAGAGGCCAGGGCCTTCTGGCTGGGGTGTCGCGATGCCCCAGTTTGAAAAGCTCTGCCCTAGCCTATTCACAAAACCAAATAAGATCAAACATCCTTCTGTTTGCTGACACTCCTTCCTCCTGTCCATCCCTCTAGGCTGCCTTGCCACAGCAGGAGTATTGACCTATGGACTCATCTGCTTCAAGAAGGGCAACACTCGCCAGTCTCAGATGATGATGCGGGCACGTATTCTTGCCCAAGGTTTCACCGTTGCAGCCCTGATGGTGGGCGTGGTGGTTACAGCACTGAAGCCACAGAAGTGAACCTAACTGCCAGTATGCAGTAATATATGACTATCCTGTACCTTGCAGGGTAGGAATGGATACTCATGCTCTGTAAAGAGTACTTGCCACATCTTATGGTGTGATGGTTCAGTGATAATTTTGGAGCGGCCGTTGGGCGCCAGAGTATTCCAATTTTTTTTTTTGTAATACAGCCAAGTGATTCACCTTTTACCCACATACAGCATGTATATTTTTAATCCATTGAAACATTCTTGTTAAGAGCAGCTTGGCCAACAAAGCAAAAATCTCAGTGTATCTGGTATTAGTAAAGTTTATTGGAAAGAATTACCTTGTGGACAGTTATGTATTTTCAGTGTGTGTGAAACTGTACATGTAGACCTTTAGGCATGACAAGCCAAATATTTTGAAAGCTGGGGAATAGCTCCTCCTGATTGTGGTAGCTTTCTTACTAAAGCATAGCCCCCAGCCAACTGCAATCAATTCCTGGGACACTCAAAGCTGCTAACTTGAAAAAAAAGAGGAAGGGAAAAGGAAATTACTTGTGGCCTGAGTCAAATGGTGATGCAACTTAAGCATGCATGAGCATTGTGTACATGCGGTAACTTCTGATTGACAGGAGGGGTGCTCCAATAAAATGTTGACAAGAACATAAATAGGGAATTGTACCATGCAAGTAACGGTTCCTGCTTTGGAACAATCTGAAGTGCAAGGCATAACATGGTTTGCCTTGATCAGTCTCTTTGCAGCTTATTGTCAAATAAGATTAGTATATTATTGGGCTACTATAAAATAAGACTTTTTAAAAGGGGAAATAAAGGTTGATTATCCAGTTGCATAGTTTTAATACACATCTCTGTTACAATCTGTGTATCATAATAAAATGTAAGATTGATATAAGATTGAAAGATTTAGTATAACTCAGTGGTTCTCAAACTGTGGGTGCAGGACCCACCAGTGGATCCTGACACAATTTTTGGTGCTTTGCAAAACTGGCAGGGCAGATTAGGCTACGTGCATCAAAGGTTGAACAAGCTGCTACTTGGGGGGAGCACTGCTGCCCAATCCCCATTATAACCACACCCCTTGCCACTTATAAATCAAGCAGTAGCCTCTAAGGCAGTGATTTTCAACCTTTCTCATCACATGGCACTCTGACAAGGTACTAAAATTGTCAAGGCACACTATCAGTTTTTTTTATAATTGACAAGGCTATTGGTGCGGGACTCACACTCTGCCATAGCCATACTAATAAATGACCCTTCCCCAAACTCCCATGGCACACCTGCAGACCATTTGCAGCACACCAGTGTGCTATGTTACAGTGGTTGAAAATGGCTGCTCTAGGGCTTCTAAAAAGTTGGAGGACCACCAGTATAACTGTCAAATATAAAGTACAGATAGCTTTTTCTCCAGACTTTCTGTGGACATATATTTTATGTTAATGAATACAAAAAAGCAGATTCCAACAAAAACAGTTTGAAAAGGTGTCCTTTAAATCCCAGAAGGACACTGTCCTCAATCACGTGTAGACCATGTTTTGTGTTAGGTTGACACAGGATGGTAAGCCACCGGTGAAGATGATATGCAACAGTATCCTCAGACACCTGGAGCAATGAGAGCAGAGAAACCCTTTACTTTTTGTGTAACCTTAGCAAATCGGATTCCAGTCACAAGTAGATAATGTCAGCCCAGTCCTAATCAACTTTCCAGTACTGATACAGCTAAGCGAATGGGCATGTGTGGCATCCAGTGGGGGGGCGGGAGGGAGGTTACAGAGGCTTCCTCAAGATAAGGGAATATTTGTTCCCTTACCTCAAGGCTGCATTGCAGCTGTATCAGTGCTGGAAAGTTGGATAGGATTGAACTGTATGAAAAAGCCAGGAAAGCAAGTTCAAATGAAGAAATGAAGATTTGATCTTCATTTCAAATCACGCAGTGATTCTTCCCTCAGCGACAACCAAATAATTTATACTACATTAATTTAGTTCTCCTTTTGTCGAGTTGTCACTAAACATAGTAGGTAGTGCCACCGTGATTGTTTGGCACATTTTAGCTGGTTTTAAGAATAGATTTAATGGGTTCTTTGCAGCATGCTTCATCTGGACGAGATTAATATTTTTGTGTTGTGTTTAAAGTTGCCAACAGCACTAAAGCCTACACCAAGGAGTTTAATACTGTGCATGTTTATTCAAAAGTCCCACTGAATTCAGTGGGGCCTGCAGCACATTCTTACACATCTGCTTAAATGTAAACCTCAGTAAGTTCAGCAGGACTTATTGTGAACATATGGCTGCAGCCTGGGTCTTACATTAATGACCAGGCAGCTGGCTAAACTGAAGGTTGGAGGGCTTAGCAGATCATTAACTGAGGGCCCAATCCTATCCAGCTTTCCAGGACTGATGCAACTTGCCAACAGTACATGCGCTGTATCCTGCAGTGGATGGGCAGTCATGGAGGCCTCAAAGTAAGGGGAACATTTATTCCCTTATCTTGGGGCTGCATTGTAACTGCAGTTGCAGTGTGAAGTTGGATAGGGTTGGGCCCTGAGTATTGCTAAGGCAAAATCAGAGATGAGAAAGGAATAGCACAGTGCTGCTTTTCCTGTGGGAGGCAGGAGTAATCATCACGTGATGGAGAAACTGGCCAAGGAGCACACACTGTCTGTGTCATCCCTTCCTTTTGGTTGTATTTGCATATTAATAAATCCAGCTTCTCTTTCTCTGAAGTTGTGTGTTGATTTTACTGTTTACACTGGGTGAGAGAGAACTGCAATAAACTACTATAAATCTAGCTGGATAAGAGATAAATGATTACTTTTAATATTCTACCTAGCTGTACTCCTCCATCACAATGCTTGCTTGAACTTTAAGCCTGTCAGTTGTTTCAGGGGATGGGTTCCTCCTAACATAGCAAATATCTTCTATACTGAAAGACAGATGGGACATCATTTATGCCAGGCTTGAAGATCCTCCTCACTCCAAAACTGATGTAAAAAATGTGAAGTAGTGATTGAGCCTTGTCTTTTTAAAGTACTACCATTTTTTGCTAAGTGATGCTTAACAGCTATAATTGTGCCTTTTCCTTTTGCATCTTGCAACAAGGAATGTGGAATGTTAGATGCGGCCGTACTTGGATCGTGCAGACCTGGCCACGGTGATCCATGCCTCGGTGACATCGAGATTAGATTACTGTAACGCACTCTATGTGGGGCTGCCCTTGAAGACGGTTCGGAAACTGCAACTAGTGCAGAATGCGGCGGCCAGTGTGGTTACTGGAGGTAGGCGGTTCGACCCTGTCAGTCCGCTTCTCCAGCGGCTGCACTGGCTGCCCATTCGTTTCCGGGCCCAATTCAAGGTGCTGGTATTGACCTTTAAAGCCCTATACTGCTCTGGACCAGGGTATCTTAGAGATCGCCTGCTCCCGTACAATCCGGCTCGCCCTCTCAGGTCATCAGAGAAGGCCTTTTTACAAGTGCCGCCGCCTAGGGAGGTATGTGGGGCGGCTGCAAGAAATAGGGCCTTCTCAGTAGTGGCACCAACACTATGGAACTCCCTTCCCCTTGACTTAAGAATGGCTCCCTCTCTTGAGACCTTTCGGCAAGGCCTGAAGACCCTTCTGTTTAAACAGGCCTTCTGAGTTCTTGGCCTTTTAACATCTTTTTAACATCTTTTAATATTTTTTTTACAGGCCTGATTCTTTTATGACTTGCTGCTGCTCTATGCTCTTTTTACCTATTTTTTTTACTCTGACTGCTGTTTTTAGTATGTGTTAATATGTTTTTATTTGTTTTTTAAATTGTTTTTAATATGTTGTAAGCCGCCTTGAGTCCCTTCGGGGAGAAAGGCGGGGTAGAAATAAAGTTATTATTATTATTATTATTATTATTATTATTATTATTAGATTCATTTGTGCACAAGCCCAAGTTACACTGTGCTGAGGTAGGCACAGAAAAACCATAAATTTAGGGTGCAATCCTAACCAACTTTCCAGCGCTGACATAGCTGTGCCAATGTGGTGTGCACTGCATCCTGGAGTGGGGAGATAATCAAGGGGGCCTCCTCAATATAATGACATGTTTGTTGCCTTACCTTGGGGGCTGCATTTCGGCTAAGTCAGGGCTGGAAAGTTGCTTAGCATTGCGCCCTTAGGCTGTTGCTTTTTCAATTGATGCAGGCTGTGTAATATGACATTGAACAAATTATCCACTACTGTCCTAATTAGTTACAATTTGGTTTGCAGTTAGTGGCTTATCTGAGACTGATAGTAATTCCTTTTAGTGAATAGCTTGTCAAACATAATTCAGCCTGTCCTGAGAAAAATGTATAAGCAACCAACCTTTAAAGAAAAAATTAAGTAGGCTGGCAAAATGCACTTACCTGCAAATGTGAGTTGCCAACTAATGAGCTTAAGGGCACAATCCTATGCATGTCTACTCAGAAGTAAATCCCATTGTGTTCAATGGAGTTTACTCCCAGGAAAGGGTGTATAGGATTGCAGCCTTAGTAGCCTTTTCTTTCACATTAGTGTGGTGATTAATGTACTAAAAGTGATGAGATTTTTGCAAAGAATTTTAACCCATTTCTGTCCAGCCCACAGATGTACACATTTGAAACCTGTTGCATATATGCAACACTGGGCAGAAATGAACATGTCAAGTGGTGATTCAAATCTGTGTCAGTAAACAATAAGAAAAAATCATTTTTCAAAAAATATTATTTACTTCTGGAAAGTATGTAAATGCCCAGTTAGCACAGTGAGAACTAGGAAGGCTGAGGGCTGTGGATTAGTGGTAGAGTCCATGCTTTGCGTGTAGAATTTATCTACTTATGTATTTTATGACCTTTAAATGTTAGCTGCCTTGGGTGCCCTCTGGGGAGAAAGGTGGATTACAAATCAGATTGATTAGAAAGAAAGAAAGAAAGAAAGAAAGAAAGAAAGAAAGAAAGAAAGAAAGAAAGAAAGAAAGAAAGAAAGAAAGAAAGAAAGAAGAGCCTAGGTTTAATCCCCAGTAACTTCAGGTAGGGCAGAGAAAAATTCCTGTCTGAAACCTGGAGAGCTGCTGTCAGTCAGTGTCTATGATACTGAAATAGGTGGATAAATTGGTCTGACCTGCTAAAAGGCAGCTTCCTATGTAGCAACTTACATAGGAACATGTAACATGTTGAACAAACAACATGGATTATTTGTCCCTTGTGTAAAGTGTTCCAAATTCTGCCACACAATATTTTTGCTCATAAGTTTCTTACATGGAGCTTTTCTAAGGATACAGTGCTACATGGGTGTATGCGCCATAAAATACGAGACATAATACACATGCTGAACCTAATCCCATGCATGTTTAAGAGCTTCTGATATCCCTTTAGAGGAAGGCATCCAGTAGATCACTTTAATTCTGCACAAAGGATTGCTAAACCCAGAGCACAAGATACATATGCACTGCCCCTTACTCTTTCCCCACAATATCAGAGATAAATATAGAAAGAAGTATTCTGTGACTCTTTTCTCTGTGTCTGGAGTAGTGGCAGTTTATTGATAACAGATGTTTTAACAAAGTCACAGATTTTAAAGCTGGGGGGACAGGGCACCTGCAGGCATAACTCCTGCCCTCTCCCAAGTGTCAGCTCCCAGCCCAGCTACTGTTGCTGCCACTCAGGGCATTGGATGGAGTGGTAATGAAATTCTGTACCGATGGGTAGACTTCCATGAAAGGACCATTTCTTGCTATCTGACGCCGGTGCAAATGTCAAGTCTGAAGTACAAGACCAAGTAAGTGACATCTGATTTCCAGAAGGCTGTGTTGATTGGCCAGATCATCACTGTTCCCACCTAGCAGCCTGGCTGTCATCTCTACACTGTGAACTGCTTTGGAGCTGACAATAGGGGGGGCTCCTGCTCTCTGCCTCCTATCACTTTTTGGTCCTTTGTCTTCATCTCTTGAATGTATATTGCTCCTCTCCTGACTTGGCCTCTGCAGAAGTAACAAATACCCAGAGGGAACTCCCCACCACCACCACAAAAAAAAACTTTTACAAAAACACTGTTTGAAGGTGTTCTGTTTTACTTCCTAGCTTTAACCAGCCCAGTTATATAGGCATAGAGTGATTGCCAAAAATATTGTGTTTCTGATCAAAGCACCCTTGAGCAGTAGGACCTGTCATATCCTGGAAAGGCCTGTCAGTTTCTTTGATTCCTCCAGACTGCAAGACCATTGCTCTGTGTAGAGTCTGTTTCCAAACCTTGGGGGCTCCTGACCCAAAGAGCTTCAGCCTTGTTGAGCATCTTCCCTGAAGGAACTGCCACTCAATCCCCTATTGGAATAGCTAACCCTTCCTGTGACAGATATTGAGATCAGGTCAACTCCTTTATTAAAGGTGCAAAACCTTCATAGGATGACTTTAGCACCTTATTTTTGCAGGGTGAGACATTGCTAGGATACAGCCCACCTATGAAAAATTCAGAGTTACCATACTGGAGAAAATGCTTGGAAGAAATGTTTTCTTTGCAATAGTACCTTTGAAATTTTCTTTTTGGGCTTCCTTCTCACAAATGCTTCACTGAGCAAAAATGATGTAGAGAAGTGTCACTTGACGACGTTAACTTGTCATGTGACAAATGTGTAAAACAAACTATGTGCAAACGCATCCTGGACTGGGAGGTGAGCCCCTTGTCATCCAGACAGGTTGAGTTTACACCTGTGTTGTTATGGACCCATATATACTTCAGCCCTGCTCTATGAAAATTGAGACTGAGCTGACAGCCTAGTTCTTGGGCATATTTTTCAAACTCCCCAAAATATGTACTCCCAAGCTGTCTCACACATATATGTGGCCATTTTACTCTTAAGACGTGAACATCGACTTGGGCTACATCATCTGCATTTGCTCAAGGTGACAAATCTTGAAGAGAAGCGGCCCCTTCACAGCAGTGCATACACCCAAAGGGGGGGAAGCTGGGACAAGCCATTCACTCTCCTTCAATTACAGAAGCAGCAAGAGAGGAAATGACAAGAGCCTGTGAAATGGGCCAATAACATGACATGAAACAAATACTAGAAAAATCATTGGCTGACCTTGCTGTTCTCACACCACCTCAAGGAAGAAATTCCACTCAGTAAACAGTAGCCCTATAACCACCTGTTTGTTATAGCTTCCTGTCTGCTTCCTATAGCTTCCTGTTTAGCTGGGATGGAGGGGGAGCCTTGTGGCAGCAGAAAGGACATCAGCTGCACTATGTGAAGACCAGTACATCTCCAATAGTTTAGATGGAAAATCAGCCTTTAAATCAAAGATGTAAAAGAGTCTGAATTATATTATTTGCACTGGATACATTGACTCAATTGGTGGTGGTAATAAGAGAACTAGCTTCAGTTTACTTAGATACCTACAAGATTTCTACATCTCGCTATCAGTGGGAGCTGATCCCCCACGTATTACAACAGTCTCTTTTCACCTAACTTTACATAGACATACTGGAAGAAGCAACTGCAGCAAGAATCCCTATTCACCTCACACATACCCCTACATGTAGGGTCTACTAGGCAAACATAGAATAATCTACAACAGGTGGGGTGAAATAAGCTGTTCTGAATCTCCTTGTATATTTTTCTCCCTAATGATGATGATCTAAGTCCAAAACAGCTCTTGGTTTCTTATGGCAGGGAGAGATTCAGATTTACACAATGGAAGTTGATCTAACCAAAATGGCTTTTTTTTTTTTTTTTGTAGTTATCTCATGACTTCATACAACTCTCATATCCAGTTGCCTCACTACAATTTCAGTGCATCAAATCTGGAGTTACTTCTGCTTTCACCATTACCTTCTCTCCCCTTTGCAGCCTGAAAATCCCTTTTCCTTTCAGACAGAATCTTCTTTCTGTGCCAGAACTATCATGCACTACCTGAGAAGTGCTACTGAATCCCAGTTCCTATAGGCAGCTCAGGACAGTCACCACTCATCATCAGTGTGGAAAACAGTAACAGCTGGGATTCAAACTCATAAATCCTGCTTGCAGTTTTAATCTCAGCCAGTGCTGCCCATTGCTTTGGTGCTGTCTTCTGGTGCAAAGTGCTGGAAAGAAGAATAGTGTTCTACTTACTACACCAGCCAGGTTGGATAGGTTATGAGGGCTAGGCCTGTAGGACCTGGGAGGCCTGTGAATATTCCCAACACTGTGAAGAAGGGAATGGCCTGTCTGAAGGCAGCAGGTGTGAGAACTGAAGAGGGCTGCTGCCCAAGGAATCACGCAGTTAATAAATATGTGTAAAAAGATACCAATGAACCCTTTAAGCAAAGAAAAATCAAGGAAAGGGGTACAGGCAGCCACCCAACCTGAGTGACACAAACATACTAAGGAGAGAGGAAGGGGCAGGAGTGGGATGCTAGTGTGTCCCCTACCGATGGCCATCTAAGGCTGTTGTGCTGCAGCTAACTCTGCTGGCAAAAGAGCTGTGCGCATCCTCACTCCAGCCCCAGCCCCCCCCCTTTTGGCGAGGCTAGCGGGCCAGTGGTGTCTGTTTGAGAGAGATCAGCACTGAGCGCATGCGTGACACATCCTTGGACTGCTTGCTGCTCTTGGGATTGAAGTCACAGAGCTGGGCCACCTTCTCCCACTCAGTGCCAGGGGATTCTTCCTTGGACTCCTTCAGAAAGGCTTCCTCTGAGGCCCTGGGGAGGAAAGCAAAGTAGCAAATAGTAGATCCACAAAAGAAAGAGAAGCAGACAGACTGACAGGTTTCCTTGCCTCAACACTGGAGCAGAAGTCCCTCAAGATTTCACTTCCCTCTCTTTAAGAGTGGAGATTGCAGACCGGGGTGTCAGACATGGGTCTAAAGACAAATATGGCCCACAGAAGCTCTTCATCTGGACTGCCTGATATAGTTGGGTTCTCCCAGCACCTTCAACTATACTCAGCTGCTAAGCTGCGAAGTGACACACTGGCAGAAGCATCGCTGTTGAAAAAGTAGCACTAGGAGAGCCCAATTACTATGCAGACCACCCTTTCAGCGGAGCTGAGATGTCCCTGGGGAACGGGCAGCCCACAAGATAACTGGGTACTCCCAGCACCACCCTTTCAGCAGCACTGTTTCTGCTGAGGTGCTGGGAAGGAGAGACAGAAGGAGGCAAGAAACAGTGATTTAGAAGAAACAGACCAAGAGGGATGACACAGGGAAGAAGCTGTGGATGCACTGGGAGAGCTCAGTTATGTGGGCAGCATGAAATTAGCAGTGCTGCTTCTGTCGTTACTTTGCAGAGCACCTCTGAGCTGCTGAGCTGTGAAGTGATCCCTTGGCAGAAGTGGTGCTGCTAAAAGGGCATTCCATGTGGTAATCGAACTCTCCCATATCTTGCAAATATAATCAAGATTTGAGTATTTTCTCTTCTGTCATTTGCAGCTAATGTGTTCCTGAGTGAGGAGGAAAAAGTGCTTATCTGCACTTTTAAAAGGTCATCATCTGCTTAATGATATCACTTCCTGCTTACTGATATCACCTCTGGTCCTCAGCAGGCACCATGAATGCTATTCGGCCTGCAATATGAAATGAGTATGACACCTCATTTCTTGCAGGACTGCATATAGAGCCCTCAAGACATCTATATGCATACTTAGAGGATCTTTCACATATAGAAATATCTGGGAGTGCAAAACACTTCATATACCAACTGTGGCTCTTTTATCTATTTATGTAGCAAAAAACTATGGTGGTTACCAAGGCCATGAGGCACAAAGCAGCATTACTGAAGTAGCATTAGGCCGCAATCCTAACCTCTTATGTCAGTGCTTTCCAGCACTGGCATAGCGGTGCCCATGGGATACATGCTGCATCCTGCAGTTGGGTGGCACTCACAGAGGCCTCCTCAAAGTAAGGGAATGTTTGTTCCCTTACCTCGGAGCTGCATTGCCCTTATGTCAGAGCTGGAAAGCACTGACATAAGGGGTTAGGATTGCGCCTTTACTGAGTTATGTCACTCCATATAAGCAGCAGATCTAGGACTTTTCACTTTTGACAAGAACATGGTCAAAATCTGTTATTCAGCACCTTATCAAAGAATTATGCCCATCTACAAAAGGGGTATGATCATACTAGCCTTTTAAAAAACTTTTTTTTAAATATCAAAAGAGGAGGAATCCTATTACTTAGCAGGAATAAAATTATTTCTGCACCAGAAATAGATAAAGATTGGCTCCCTTGCCTATAATAAGTACCAAAGGCATGTAGTACAGGCATGCCCCCATATCTGCAGAGGTTCCTTTCTGGAACACCCCCCCCCCCGCAGATACCCAAATCCACGGATACGAGGGGACGCTCCCGACACACTTTGGAGGCAAGGGCAGCTAGGCTCTCTTCACCTCTGGAGACATTCTGAGGCCCACAGAGGCGGCTGCAGGTCTCAGAATGACTGAAAAGGGGGAAAAAGCAACTGCTGGTTTTATGATTAAACCAGAAGTGATATTTTTAATGCCCTATAAGGCATTATTAAAAACGTCACCTCCGGTTTTGTTGTAAATCCAGAAGTCACA
This sequence comes from Tiliqua scincoides, assembly GCF_035046505.1. Classification (NCBI taxonomy): domain Eukaryota; kingdom Metazoa; phylum Chordata; class Lepidosauria; order Squamata; family Scincidae; genus Tiliqua; species Tiliqua scincoides. Next base: position 200,092,064 of record NC_089822.1, read on the forward strand.
GATTTTTTGCCTCTTCAGCCATTCTGAGGCCTGCAGAGGCCACAGGCGGGCGCACACACCTCTGTGGGCCTCAGAAAGCCTTCAGAGGTTAGGGGAGCCCAGCTCCCCTTGCCTCCAGAGGGAGCACATGGGAAGGTGCCTAGACAGGGTGACCAGATGGCCTCTTTTTCAGCCTGGAAAAGAACTAAAATGCCCCCCTTTTCCCTGTGAGCAGGCCCTGAAGGCTGTGCATAGCATTCTTGTAATTAATAAATTATATATATTAAATTATACGTAACATAGTTTAAAATATAATAATCAGTAATGTAGTGTTTAAATTAACCACGTGAAATCAATATACGAGTATTTTAGCTTTTATTTTGTCATGTTTTCTTGGATGTCCTACATTTTGGGATGACTTGTCCTCTTTAGCAGTTATGATATCTGGTCACCCTGAAGATGGGGTCAGCAGATCCAATCTGCGGTTAAGTGAAACCGCTGATACAGGATCCATGAATACGGGGGTCCCCTGAATAACAATGCTGAAGAAACACTGGATTTCCTAAAGAAATTGGGAGGCTACCCAGTCAAGTCTGATTTGCAGTATGTGCGTTAACCTAGTCTGGAATAGTTGCTGAAGCCGGGTAAAATGTCAGGCAGAAGGTACTGTAACTGCCCGTTTGAGCTCTTGAGCAGGTCCCCTTAACAAGAGGAAATGTAGCCCATCATCCGCTGTCACCATTCCCTCCAGGAAAGAGAGGAAGAAAGAGAGCAAGAGAGACGTACACGTAGCCAATCACATCGGCATCTGGCTGCTGGTAAAAGGCTTTGTCAGCAATCCTACGGCAGGACCCAGAGACAGGAGAAAGCGCAGAGCAGAGTGGCAGCAAAGAGTTAAAGAGAGAGAAACGGGTTAGTAGTACCCATGGTGGGTAGAGCAACAGAATTAGGCACTGCAGGACTGCACAGGTGCTTCAGCGAGTTTGTTAGAGTGTCTTTAGTCAAATGCTTAAGAAGAAGCCCCTTTACAATGACAAATTATTTGGCATGGAGCCCTCCACAATAACAGCAGAGTTGGAGACAGCAGCTTCTGAGAAGTACTAAGGTGGAATCTACCAGAGATTGTTGACTAGAAACAGTAAAGGCTGTCTGGGTTTTCTGCTTTGACAATATCTGAGAGAACTGATGTTTACATTCAACAGCTGATACAGACATGACTGCCTACATGCTGCAGAATGCATTCGAGTACAGTAATTGATCTTGCTGCCCAGCAGGGCCCTCTGACCAAAATCCATTATTTGGCATTTTCAACATATTACCCACAAGGAATAGCCTGGCAGAGGTCCCAGGGTGCTGTTTTACCTTACACTCTCCTGGCCAATCAACCCGTAGGAGCGCATGGACCTGCAGCCCAAAGGGCCTGCTACCACTTTTTCCATGCTGCATTACAGCTCAAAGGAGCAGCTCATGCCATGAGCCTAAAATATTTTGGTAGTGATGAGATATGTGTCACTGTCACTGGCAGGGGCTAAAAAAGGGCAGGAGGATTTTTCCTTCCACATGTACCTGTTGTTGGCCCGGTTCCTTTCCATCTGTTCATTCTGCCGTAAGTTCCACTCTTCCAAGTCCTTCTTAGCTTTCTCACGCCATTCCTGTTCTAACACCTTCGAAGCGGCATCTAAAACAAGATGGATACATGACTGATAGGCAGAAAGATGCAAAGCAAACTCACAGCCAGCTGAGTGACACAGGGCTCGATCCAACCCAATTTTCCAGCACTGGTGCAGCCATGTCAATGGGGTGTGCATTGCATCCTGCAGTGGGGAGGCAATTACAGAGGCCTCCTCCAGATATGGGAACATTTGTTCCCTTATCTCAAGGCTGCATTGAGGTTGCACCAGTGCTGGAAAGTTGGATAGGATTGGGCCCACAGGCAGGTCCCTTCTATGGGGAAGCTCCAAAGTGCCTACTGAAGACATGCTGCAAAACAGAAGCTTCTGAAAGGGTTTAGAACACATGTGTACAGTCCAAGAATTGAACTCCATTGACTGGAGCAATGGAAGATGGGGCAGAGAGCTGTAGGTACAGAGACATAGTCTGGAATGGCCTGCTGGGCAGAAGGATATAAGCTGAAATATAAGTGGAAATATGGGAGGATCACAAACACCGCTGTATTTGCTGAGGGGGTACATTGTTCACCTAACTAGTCAGAATCATAGTTATGAAGGAGGTCTGCAGATATTGTCTATCCAGTGCCTAACACTCTCTGGTTTCACTGTAGTCTTTTTCATTCCTCTGTTCTTCTCAATTCTGGGGACATCTCTCTTAGTGATAGGCCTCATTCTTAATTCTGCCTCTACTAATCCAGTCTGTCCCCCCATCCTTGGTTTACTTTTTTCACCTGTATGTTTTTCTTTTCCTTCTCAAAAATATAATGGCTAGAAGTGTTTGTTTCCAGTGAGTAAGATAAGATAATAGCCTTAGTAAAATAAATAACACTGTTTTCAAACACCTCTATGGACTCTTTCACTTCTCCTTTTAAATTTTTCCTTAAAACTCTTTTCTCTTTGAAATATGTTCCTTTAAAAAAATTTACTCTATTCTGCCTCTCAAAAATCCCAATTATATTCAATGCACAAACACCATCTCTGTAATGTAAATGTGTACAGTTTTAGACTGAGCCCTTTGGGGACAGGGAACCATTTATTGATTTATTTTACTATGTGAACTGCTTTGTGAACTACTCCTGTTGAAAAGTGATATATAAATATTCATCATCATTATCATCATACAGTTTGTTTTTCCAAAATTTGCATTCCTACCCAACTCTTGCAGCCTCTTTTTCTGCTCCTCTCGCCATTTGCGAATGCTCTCAGGCTCCTGGGTCAAGCGGTCCGCTCGGGCAATGGCTGCATAGGCATCTGTGGGTCCATTGGATTCCTTCAGACAAAAGCAACAGTGTGTGAAAACCAGGGTTTGCTCCCACTTCCACCTGTAGTCCTGGGCACCAAGAGGAGAAGCATGAAGGCATGAAGCTCTAATCTCATGCTAAGAATTCCTGCACAGAACTGTGGGTAAGTCATAATACTGAATCAGTAGTCTTAAACTACAACAGTCATCCAATGAACAAGGTGAGAGGGGCAACTGGGCAAGACAAAACTGGGGTTGGTCTGTATGTGTCCTCATCTATGGCCCTAGCACAACTGCCTGCAAAATTATAAGGACAGGCCTACTGAAAGCTACAGTCTAGTCTGTGCCTAAAGTGCCTAGTGGAACCCTTTTCAACCCCTACCTTTCCAGCCTTAGAGAACATGTCATTCACGGTCAACTGGACTTTAATGTCTGTTGCTTGAGATGAACTCCTGCTGTTCTAAGGCGGAATAGCTGCAAGCTGTGCCTCTGTGATGTCATCCCTATGATGTCACAGTCAGTTTTAAAAGGCTAGGGTCTTTTTGCAAAGATCTTCCTCTCAATAGAACAGAACTTTTGCTTCCTATTGGTTTAAGACCACTTTGAGGTAATTAAGTGCTGTTGCCATGGTACAAACCAATGTTCACAGCCTCAAGATGAAATCATGAAGGAAGTGATAGATGTGCTCACCTTTATTTAAAAAGCCAGTAATGATGGCAATTAAATGTGCCAGATTGCAGGATTTGGGATGGTACACAGGATGGATGCCTTTTACACATGATCATTTTCTTGGTCCATAATAGTATTGTCCATGATTACTTCACAATGTGTTGTACTTATTTTTGCAGTCCTTCCCCGCCCCGTTCCACCCACTTCCTACCTCCCCCACCTCAAAAATACTACCAGCTGGTACTGCAGGAGCACCAGCCAGTCTGCCACACAGCACTGGGGTTCAACACTGACTGACATTGGCCCAGCACCAGTGGGCCCTGCTTTTCAGTTGCCACAGACTTGCCTCACAGCGTGTTTGTGACACCCAACACTGGTGCTGGAGCTCAGCACCAGTGCTTGGCCTGTTTAGGATTGGGCCCTAACAGTGCAATCCTATCTTGCACTGAAACAGGCAGGCCAGGAGGGATGCTCGGGGGATGGGGTTGGAATCCAGCATAACTGCCGGGTCCCAGTCCCACCTCCCACTCCCTGCCCGCCTGCCCCCTGGAATGCCCTCCCCAGCCCCGGAATGCCTCCCTCCCACCTCCTCCCTGCCCTCCCCAGACCCCTGTGTTGGCTGAACTCGGCTGGTGCAGCCTCCCCTCTCCAGGTCAGCGTGGAGGTTGGATGCAGTCTATATGGGCCAGCGCACGTCCCTAAGCTGGCTCAGCTGACACACAATGAGGCACAAATGTGCTTTACGGCACATTTGCAACCCTCTTGGGCCGCAAGGTTAGGATTGCACTCTAAGTTACCTGACCACAATCCTATGTGTGTCTACTCAGAAGCAAGTCACATTGCGTTCAGTGGGGCTTACTCCCAGGAAAGTGTGTATATAGGACTGCAGCCGGAGTCTCCTTCACATTTGGCAGCCAAAACCAAGGGAGACTTAAGAGTCTAGGCTGCTGACACCCACCAGGAAGGGACTGCTGGGAAGACTTCCCAATTTGATGGTTTTCACTCAACTGATATTTCAGATCTTCCTGCCTTTTGGTTTTATTGTTTTTATGATATACTGTCATGTGGGATTTCATATGGTTTATTTTTTTAAAAACATTTCTAGCCTCTTTGAGAGGACATTGTCTCAAAAGGAGAAAGAGTTTTACCATTAGATAGGCTTACAGTTAATCCTGTACAATGCATTTTCCCTTAACTTTCTGGCATGGAAGACAATGAGCATATCCAGTTTATTTTTCCTCCATATACCCAGCTTACTTGCCCTTCCTTATTGCAACATTTGTTGTTACAACAAGTGTATAATGTAAGAATAATTTGATCATGGGATAGATTTGTCTACACCCAGCTTCCTGCAAGAGGCAGTGAGGTAAACAAAACATATCCTCACAGTGTAATGGGACTCTGAGTTCTGAGTAGCACATATTGGGAGTTCCACTTCCTGCAGCAATAAACTGTTCCAGGGGCTTCCCCACCCTAGTCCTAGGTTATTTTTAAGGCAGTGGTTCCCAACCTTTAGGAGCCTGCAGACCACTAAGGCAAAAATTGGAATCATTGTGGACCACTTGCATCTCCTCCTACCCCCCTGCACACACACACAAAAAAAAAACAATTAAATTTTGTATTCCATGGGAGAGTGCTTGGCAAGACCCTGGAAGTGCTGGGTCTCCAGCCTCTCTGGTATCCATGGGGAAATGTCTTGCTGAGCAAGTGCTCCCCCATAGACCACCAGAGAGGGCGGAACATAGACCATCCACAGTACAGCCAACACTTCAGTGGTCCATGGGGGAGTGCTCACTCAGTGAGATGCTGGAAGTGATCAAAGATGACCATCTTTTTGTTTTCCTAAGACCTCCTGGACCACTTCTCAGAGTCTTACAGACCACCTGTGGTCTATGACCACAGGTTGGTAACCACTGATTTAAGGGAAATGAATGTCTATAGCCCTTCAACTATTTTTCCTTGTGGAAAGTTGAAATTATGCACACACAAAATGCCACACATACCTCTCCAGCCTTAAGAAGCTGACCATCTCTGATTGAAGATACACCTGTAATAGTTTCTACCATAGCCATAGTCTGACCAGTGAACATGCAAGCTCAATTCTGTGCCAGTGAATACTGGGCTAGGAGTGAGGGGACCAAGCTTCAAATTCCCATTCAATCATGGAATTCACTGGGTTGCTATCTCCCACCCAATCTACCTTACAGGGTTGCTGTGAGAATGAAATTAGGAGGTGAGAAACTCTTATACCATCCTCTTAGAGAAAGAGCAGCACAAAAATGTTAATAAAATAAAATAATATGTCAATCTTGTTAACATAAAGTAATTCCACTCCTTTTTAGGGGTAAGCTTTTCCAAACCTGCTTCAAACTTCCCTCCAAGTAAGTAAAAAACTACAGTAGATCCTGATTATCATGGGTTCAAAGGTCTCTGGTGATGACAATCGGTAGCCCATAAACTGTTATCCAAACCTTGGAGTTCAGTAGGAAGCTGGGGAGTTGCTTTTCTGGAGTGGGCAGTCAGTTTCAAAAGGGACTAGAGTCAGAATGAGACAGGCTGCTACAATTTAGTGGAGAGCTCTGCCACCACAAATGCTGGTGTTTGTGCTGCTGAACGTGACTATTGGATTACACTCCACCCTCAGCTCAATCCCCTAATCTAATTAAGTCTACCCACCTTTAATGGGATTATATGTTTGTAAACCAGGCAGAGACCACAACAGGGAGGAAGTTAAATACTCTGTACCAGCCAGTCACTGCCTCTTCAGTCATCTGAGCAGGCAGGAGGCTGTAGGTATGTCATGGTTTGGGATGGTACCCAACAGGGCAGTGTTTGCTAAATTCCTCCATAGCAAATCATTACCCAGACCACACAAAACTGCAAGGTACTATGCAACTGTGGGTTGGTACTAGCTGAAAGGATCCTGACTGGAGTTTCAGTGAGAGTCATAAAATTGCAACAGAGGAAGTGTGTTAAACAGGTAATCTTTGCTATTTCCAAAATTTAAAAAAAAATTCAGAGACAGTAACCATCTGGATATAGCCCAGGAGGGAGCCTGGGAGAAATGCTACAAGGATATGGGTCTGTGTTGCCAAGTTCCATGCATTATTACACAGCAATAAATCCGAGTGTGCTACTTGGAGTGTACCCAAAATGGAGCCGAGGCCAATCCTGGATCTCTGACTCACTTCTCTGTAAGATTACACACTTCTAAACACTTAGTTGTCACATTCACACTTTGCATTATAAGATATATAATTAAAACAGTCTTAGGTGCATACCTAAAGAAACAGTGTACAAATGTCCCAGATGCCAGTTCCAAAGAAATTCAAGAACAACACTTAGCCAGCTCAACACAGGCTCCTTCCTGATTGAAGGGGAAAATGTGGTACTCACTCATAGTGATGTTTTCCAAACTTGTCAAACAAACAAAAGAACCACACACTCAGGTCCTGTGCCTCCTCTGCCTCATTGGAACAGCTGGGTGGCATCTACCAAACCCCCAGAGCCATGGTCTTCTTGGGTGGCTACTCTTCCACATAACTCTGACTCATTCCTCACACAGGGCAGCAGAAAAGTCCATGAGTCACATAGTTCGGCTGCAGGGGCTGCAGGAATTGCAGGGGCAAAATGCCTATGATGGCAGCCCCTGCCAGTAGTGCAAGGGTGGGAGGGACCAAGCTACCTTCCAGCAATTTGTTTCATGGGCATTGAAAATCCTCTACAGGGAGAGAGAGGAGAGATATGGGAACAGCCTTGTCCCTAATCTTCTTTAAGCCATAGGATACTTTTTTTCTCCAAATAATGCAGGTATGCAGATATCAACATTTTAAGCAGCACAATGTCAAACAAAAGCCCTTTTCAGTATTACTTAATGTGATGGCCTCTCTCCCCAACAGCATAAAAAAACCCCTCCCTTTCTGATTCCTATCCATCATCTCTCATATGCTCTCCATACTGCTAACAAAATTCCTTTATCCCACTGATTAGCCAAGCCCACAGCACCCTTCCAATGTATGAATTTCCTCCCTGCAAATATAACTACCCCCTCATAACAACACTGCCTTCCAAATGGCCATCAGTTGCCAATGCCCTTAAGAAGCTGCCCTGGATGAATGTCTAGGAAAAAAGGGTGCTATAGTCAAGTGAAGATCTGATGCATGGAAGTCCTGCCCATGACCATCCACAGATGTTCTCCTTTCCTTGAGAAGCCAACAAAGAAGTGAATGCAACAGCAATGTTTCTTTTTGACAAGCTAGCTCAGTGAAGCTCCTCTGGAAGTCTGGGACCAGCTACTTCAGCAAGCTTATCTATGTATTTAATACTGTATTTGTGGGCCTTGGAGATCAAAGACTGTCATCTTAGCCCATGTACAGGCCTGCATTCTCACCTGGTAGAGCTCTCCATTCAGAGTGGCCCCTGTGCTCTCAAAGCCAGCTGCAGAAGAAAGAAGAGGAAAAACATGTTAGTAGCCAGTGGTGGGTAGCAGCAGCACAAGGCCGAACCTTAAGTGTGGTACCATATCAGGGCCTGCTATGAACAGATATGAGGAAAGAGTCAGCCTCTGGCCTCCTGCCTCATGGTCTGACTGGGTTATCAAAGACACAGGTCAGCAGATTTTCCTCTTGGGAAGCACATCCATGTCAGAGGAAGGTATGCACAAAACATGGGAGCAGGGCCTCTGAGAGGGGGTTGCATGAGGTACATTGTATCCTAGACCCGGGGTCGAAAAGGGGGCCTGGAAACCAAAAAAGGGGGCCTGGGAGCCAAATTCACATTTGAAGGGAAAAGGAAAGGGGCCAAAAAGAAACTTTGCACTTTCTGATAAAATTCCTCTTAGTGGATCAGCATGAGAGCTGGGAGAAGAGATGCAGAATCTCCAGAAGAACTGAAAATAGAGTGCCAAGGTTGGCATAACATGGACAGAAGGTGCCAAGAAGCTGGAATTCCACCACACACAAGCATGTGCGTGCACACACAATCTTTCAGTATTGACTAAGCTCTGGTAACCAAGTCATTGGCTGTAGGTAGCTGTGCAACTGTTTGGGTATCACAGCATTACTTTCTCAGTAAAGGCCTGTTGATCAGTTGTGACTCATTCTACTTTATCTAAGACTGAGATAAGGATGGAGCTACTGAGTGCCTGAGCATAAGGGCCACTGCCAAGATTCAAACTGCTTGGCACATTATTAGAAGCCAAAAGTTCCCTTCTCTAGTACTTCAAAAATTCTGATGGCATACGTATGTTTATTCAAATAAACCCCCAACCCCTCTAAGGTAAATGGAACCTACTTTCTAGGAGTTACAGGAAATAAAGCATAATCATGCCTCAGGATAATTTTACTGGGCCCAGGACAAATTTGTAGGGTCCACTCTTTCAACTGTTTTATTGGGGGTTTTTTCTGTTTTGGAAACAAAAATGGAGAATTGACTGGTGCCCTTAAGCTTCTTTTAGTTCCCGTGGTTTCAGTTTCTTAAATGTCTAGCTATTGATTTGTATTTAAACATATGAGAAGCTGCTGACAGACCACTGGCCTATCAGGCTCAGTACTGCCTATACTGACTGGCAGCAGTTCTCAAGGGTTTCAGAAAGTGATCTTTCCCGGCCCTACCTGGAGATGCCAGGGGTTGCACCTGGGGCCTTCTCCAAGCACAGCATTCTCTTCCATTAAAATTTAAACTACCATCCTTGCCCAAAACCTATAGCCAAACATGGAAGTCCGTGATGTGTGTTTAACTATACACAAAGGACCTTCAGCCACTATTTCCTTCCCTGTGCTGATCTAATGTCAATTCTTCCATGCACCCTGGAAACAACAGACCTTAGCCTTTTACTCACATGTGTCCTGGGGCCCATAATTCCTGTCAATGGTATTGGCTTCCTCCCACTGTCCAAGATGAAAATGTCCCTGATTATTATAGCGCTGGTCCCTCCCTGCTGCTTTGCAAGTTCACTTCCAAATGCTGTTAGCTCCTCCTGCTTGTGTACAGGAAATGCTGGGAAGAGCTAAGGAACTCTGGGACTGATTGTTGTTGAGAGATTGCTCTTGAGAAAGGCACACTTGTGTCTCTTCAACTATAAGTCCTTGAGTTTCCTTTACAAGTAGTCTTGGAACGTGCTGGAATCCCTAGCATGTATGCACTGCTGAAACAGAGACGCCTGCGTTGGCTCGGTCATGTCGTGAGAATGGATGATGGGCGGATCCCAAAGGATCTCCTCTATGGGGAACTCGTGCAAGGAAAGCTCCCTACAGGTAGACCACAGCTGCGATACAAGGACATCTGCAAGAGGGATCTGAAGGCCTTAGGGATGGACCTCAACAAGTGGGAAACCCTGGCCTCTGAGCGGCCCGCTTGGAGACAGGCTGTGCAGCATGGCCTTTCCCAGTTTGAAGAGACACTTTGCCAGCAGTCTGAGGCAAAGAGGCAAAGAAGGAAGGCCCATAGCCAGGGAGACAGAGCAGGGACAGACTGCACTTGCTCCCGGTGTGGAAGGGATTGTCACTCCCGGATTGGCCTTTTCAACCACACTAGACGCTGTGTCAGAACCACCATTCAGAGCACGATACCATAGTCTTTCGAGACTGAAGGTTGCCAATACTATAAATATCTCAAGCATGATTATCCTTAGCTTTTTCCACATGGTACTGAACTTGCAGTTAAGCTTGAGGGGCCCAGGACTTCAGGCCTGAATAAAGTGTCTCTTCTACCAGGACCTGTCCATCCCTGAAGTCAACTAAAGCAACATCCTCAGGCTGTGGATTGTTGGGGGGCTCCTACCACCAGCCACCCATTCACCTCTACTGCTCTTCTTCCTTCTCCCACTCCCTGGACTGGAAAAGGAAGAAAGATGCATAGCAAAGGCCAATGTTGTGGCCCACCACTTCCTTCCGCTCCACATGTCCTCGTCTGCATTCTTACCCAATCAGGACAAAAAAACCCTTTATATAACCTCCACTGATGTGATGAGTTAAACAAATAGGATGCTTAAGACCAGCCAGTTTAGAGGAAGGTGGTGGTCTGTAAGGAGCCTCTGTTAGTACTTTATACAGATTGAGGTGCCAGTGCTGTTGTGCCAATGGGGCATACACTGCATCTTGTTGTGGGGCAGCAGTCACAGAGGTCTCTTTAAAATATGGGTACATTTGTTCCCTTACCATGGGCTTGCATTGTGACTGCACCAGTTGTATTGGAATTGTGGAAGATCTGGCGAGGAGGTAGGATGTGGTGTCAACAGTGGCCCCTTTAAGGATAAGGCCTGGGCATCCAGCAGAGCGTGCTGCACAGCTGCAGCCACTTGAAGGCAATAGGGCTATCAGGCATAAAAGCACCTGGTGAAGGAGAGTTTGGTGTGGGCAGAAGGAGGAAAGCTTGAGGAAGGACAGACTGGATTAATGGACTGATGTGTGAATGGACTTTGGAAACTGCTGGGGACACTAAGACTGGTGTTTGACTGCTGTGCTCAATACTTGCTGAGGATCAAGGGGCTGCTGTAGTGGTGGGAGGCTGCTGGCAGGAAGGAGGACCTCTATAGGTTAAACAGGTGAGCTACCCTGGTGGTGGGGTCCAGCAGTACTGCAGGGCAGAACCAGGGTCATTTTTGAGGCAAGAAGGGGAGCTAATTAGCTTAAAGTGGGCATAATTCTCCAGGCAGAGCTTGGCCTTGTAATCTGGCAAAACACCAGTGCTGGAAAATTGGATGGGATTGGGCCCTGAGACTCCTGCTTGGTGCATGTTTGGGAGTGTCAGATGGAGACACTGTTTCAGTTCACAAGGCCATTGGAGGCAGCAAGTGTAAAGAAAGAGTAACTTTCTTGCCTGGGAAAAAGATAATAGCTTCAGGAACCCTGAAACTATTCCAAACAAGGATAGGCTTGTCTTTGACTCATTTCCCTCCTGTGCCTTCAACCTGCAGAAACTAAGGAAGTGAAGCTTTCCTGGTATGGAGATAAAGGGGTAGAAAGAGCCTCACCTGCACAATTTCTGTGAATTAGACTGATGATCTAGGCCCAGGAGCAGGGAAGTTAAAAATAAGTGGCAACCTAATGCAAAGTTAAGGCCAAGGTCAAAAGCTACAAAGGGATATTCCATTTCTCTCCCTTTACTAAGAGAACATGATCCTTTCTTCCCTCATGGCACTTTCTGGTGGAAGTTCTTTCCCTTCCCTGAAACACAGCCTAACTGGCTACGCCCAGGATGACTAGGTCTAGCCTGGCAACATTTAGAGGGACTCCTCCCAAAGTAAAACCAGTCTGTCAGTCTTACATTTGATGCACCTGTATATAACTCAGCCCCTTCCTTCTGTGGCCTCTTTCCAGCACTTGGGCCTAATAGCTGCCTGGCTGAGGCCTGCAAGGAAGGAATTTGCCCAGCAATACCAAGAAAAGATGCTGTCCATTGTGCTTCCTTCTGTCAGGTAGCAGAGGTGGCTCTGAGCCAGGGGTTTCCTCTGGTGAGACTCCTGAACTCAGAGCATCTCTGATCCCTGTCCCAAAGAGGCTGAGCTCAAGGAGTGACTGTGCAACAGCTCTACCCCCACTGAGGGTCTGAAAAGGGGGAGTGGCTGCCCAGAGGCTTGCTGTCCAGTCGCTTGGGTGTGCTCAGCTAGTGGCCTGGGGCAAGTCAGGGGCAGGGGCAAGTCAGGACCCCTTAGTCCCATTTTCCCAGATGAAAACGGGGAAGAAGAAATGGCCTGCTCAAGGTGCGAAAGCTGGCATTAAGTGCTCTCAGGTGACCAGCAGCTGGGGCTTTACAAGCCAGGACTGAAGTGCTCTGAGAACTGGTGGCTCTGCTACCTGCTCTTCCCCTCCCGATATCACCCTCAGGCCCTGCTCCCACTACCCAAAGCTTTAGTCCTCTGGCAGGAGAGAGTGGGAAAGAGTCTCCCTCCCCATCCTTGCCTCCAGCCTCTGCCTTCCGCTGACACATCTGCGCCCCCGGGGTAAGGGGCGGCAGGCCAGGCTGCTGCCTCTGCGACGGTGGGGATACCCCCCCAGCCAGCTTGCAGCCCAATCCTATGCATGTCTACTCAGAAGTAGGTCCCATTGTAGTCAATGGGGCTTGCTCCCAGGTAAGTGTGCACAAGATTGGGTGCCGTAGGCCCCTTCCCGGTGGCGCGCCGTGCCCTTCACACTCACCCAGCGGCTCTCCCGGCTCCTGGGTGCCCCCCGGCGCGCCCTCGGCGGCGCTGAAGCCCTCGTCGTTCTCGATGCCCGCGATCTCGTTCTCCTGCTGAGCCAGGAAGGCGGCTGCCGGGTCCTCCTCGGGGGCCTCGGCCGCCCCGCTCTCCGAGGAGGAGAAGAAGCCGAAGTCATCAGCCATGTTTGCTTCCCCGCACCGCTCCAGCAGGGCGCTGCTCCGCACCGACAGCCCGGCCGCTCCCCGGCTGCGAACGCGAACAGGACAGGAACGGCACCGAGCAGGGCGATCGGCGGCGGGGACCGGGCTCAGCTGTCACTGCAGCTGCCGCAGGAGGAGCCTGGCTGGCTGGCTGGCTGGCGGAGGGAGGGAGGTGACCTCACCAGCCGGGCTGCTCGGGCACTCCGGAGCCGCTAGGGGGAGGCGCTGCTCCGGATCCAGCCTTGCTTGCAGGGACCCAGGCAGGCTCCGGGGAAGCGCGTCAGTTCCGCACCACCGAGTGTCCCCATCCGCATGTCCCCATCAGGGGAGCACCGCAAGGACTGACCTGGAGGGCTTCTCATGAACAGGACGCAGCTCAGCTGCTTGCTGAGATTCGCCCGCTCAGGAGGAAGGGGAGGAGAGGGGCAGAACAGGGCAAGGGATGGTGGCAACAGCCAGAAGAGTCCTTGGAGCCCAGGTCTACCCGCCCATCCAGCATCAACAGCTAGATTTGGTGATATGGAAAGCCAAACACACCCTTAAGTCTCTCTGAAATATTTTAAATGCAGAAAATCATTGCGGAAAATTAGCATCATCATATTTAGGTTCACGCTAAAATAAAAAGTGTCCTGCATGGACCAAAATGTACTTCTGCAGCAGCTGTAGTCCCGCAGCTGTGTCCCTGAGCTCCGATACACTCCTTCATGGTAAGCGGATCCACAAGCCAAGGAGCTGCTGCAGCAGGCCAGATTCCTCCCAGCTTTGACACTGTATTAAGGAGTATCATGGATGCATTCCTCGGCTTGGTGCTTATGGTTTGCGGCAGCCCCCAACATCCCACATGGGAAGCAAGTTCGGGTGAGATTGGAAAATGAAAGATCCCAGGAAATGTCTGTGCCCCCTATTTTGGGTTCTGGGCATCCTTTTTGAGCCTGGGCCCAGGTACAAATCACCTCCTCCTATGGGCTCTGATGGTGCCTTCTGCAAGCAGGGAAACAGGCATCGGATGCAGAATTCAGCATCCTAAACAGTGTGTTCATGTGTGTGCAATGGGGGGGGGGGGGAATCATATACACATTTACCAGGGAATCAGTCCCATTGGATTAGGTGCAAATTTCTGATTTTTCTTCAGCATGAAGAAAACACAGCCCTGTGTATAAGCAAAAAGCAAACACAGTTAATCCCTACCCCAAGGAGCTCGCAATCTCTTCCTGATGTAAACATACTAGAAAAATAAGGGAACCAGAATGAGGCTATGCTTTCCACAAGCTTAAATCAAGAATAGGATTGCAGCCCACCAGTAAGTTCCCAGGGTTCCCATCTGGAGCTTGATGGTTGCTGGGATTCTTTTGATGCATGTTTATTTAAGTGGACCTTGGATTCATTCTGCAACACATTCTGTAGGGGTTTGAGGTAGGCATGCCCCAGCGAGAGGCCTCAGATTTGCTTCAGGGGGAGGGGGTTAAGGCACCCTGGTCCTCTTCACTGGTTTGCCCTGGTCTTGGGCAGGCGCTGTTGACTGCATAGCCTCCTACCTCACCTCTCTTTCTGCTCTGGCCATCATCTCCAGCCTCTTATGGGGCTTCTTGCTTCCTCTTGCCCCTCTCCTTCCTGCCTGAGGGGTTGAAAAGGTGCACCTGCTGGCAGCTGCTAGCCCTTAAGTATTCCTGGCCCTGCCCTGGCATCCACTGACCCAGTATGGGGTGCTGGCTGCTGGTCTCTGCCTTCTGGGACTTCTGCCCTAGTAAATTGGGGTCTGTGGGGAGTGGGGGAACCCTGACATGCTCCTAAACTCAGGATCATTTAACCCAATTACAACCCAGTCCTATCTTTGGGGTTTTCTGTTGCAGCAGCCTCTCTACAGGTCTGTGGAGTGCTGCTGTTAGTGCAAAGGCTGGAAGACTGCTCACCACCAGCAGCACCACGCAGACTGGCTGCCCATGGGTTTCTGCTGGCAATTGGGGCTGATCAGGGGTGGGGTGGAGCAGGAGCAGATGCACTAGAGTCTGCCACATCCCTAGCCCTAATTCCTGATGCACTTCTGCAGCACTTCGGATCTATGCTAGCAAAAAATCTGGCGTAGATCTGAGGAGTCCCATAGGAGACCAGGTAGCGGCCAAGGAGGTAAGTACAGTTTTTCTTTTCTTACCTTTCCCCACCAGACTGGTCCACAGGATGTGGCATACAGGATGCAGTGAGTCTGCACTGATGGCCCTTACCACAGAGCTGGAAAGTTGATTAGAATGGGGCTGTGCTTATCCAACTGCATTGTTCTGTTTCTGGATGCAATTCAAGGTGCTGATAACTTCTATGCAGTGCTGATAAAGTCCTATGTAGCTTAGAACTAGGGTATCTGAGTGACCACCTCTCCCCATATGAAACCAGTCCCTTAAGATCAGCTGGAGGAGCCCTTCATGGATGCTGCCACCATTTGAGACGCAATTGGCAAGGACACAGGGGAGGTACTCTTCCACGGAAGTGCTACAGATGTGGAACTCCCCCCACCCACTAAAATGCATTTGGCCCCTTCTTTGCAGGTGTCTCAATGACTCTATTTTTCTGTTCTGCATTCTCTGATTTTCTCTTCTTATTCTTTGTTGAGTTTGGGTTGATGCTTTGTCTGTTTGGTTTCAATATATGTATTCTATTGTCATACTGTTTTCATCATTGGTAGCTGCTTCTACACCTCTTTTAGAGGGGAAAGGCAGGGTATAAATATTTTAAACAAGTGTCTAAACAAAATGATTGTTGCTCCATATGAATATGGCCTCACAGGTTGGGAAATATCTAGACTTCTGTACCCACCTATACTATTCACAGCCCAATTCTAACATTCACTGCACAGCCAAGCCACATAGCCTGGGCTGTATCCAACACAGATTAGGAAGTTGCTCAGTGGTCTCCTCAGGGTAAGGGAATATTTTTCACCTTATCCCAAGTAACATCCCAGCCTGCCCTATGGCAGATCTCAGATCTCAGATAGCTATTTAGCTAGTGGATGTCCAAGCAGCCCCATGTACTCTGGGCAGGCTCGGGACAGGGGTTAGGACATGGCAGAGGCCAGCTTCTCTGAACCTGCACCCCTCCCAGTCCTGTCTCACCCCCCATTCTGCCCTTCCCCACCCCAAACAGCCCCTCCTCACCTTCAGAACGCCCTCCTGCCACCCTCCCCCAGCCCCTGCACTGCTCGGCGCAAAACTCACCTCTTCCGGTGGCTCTGGGATTGGATACAGTGCAGGCAGGCCAGCACAGGCCTTCCTACTGGTGCTTCCAACTCTAGTCAGAAACACACTTTTCAGTACATTTGTGACATTCTAGGCCAGCAGAGAAACGGCTGTGCCAGTGGAACTGTGAGTTAGGATTGTGTTGTCAGTTAAGTTGTCAGCCCCCTATGTGTAGATTCTGCCTGTTTGTGCCAAGGCATGCCAAATAATGCCATCATTTTGCCTTGAGGCCCAGTCACCTCAGTAACGCATCTCCCTTGCTTACTGCAGGATAAAACCAGAGTCCTCCTTGTTAGCAGTATTCTAAGAAAAAGGTGAGCGAGGGCTGGTAAAGCAATGGAACGGACAACACAGCAACAGCATTCTCTTCCACTGCCTCTATAATTTTAAAGAGGCAGCTAGAATCTCTGGGTTGCAATCTAACAATACTAGTTATAGTTTGTGATAGTCAGGACACCTAATGTACCCCACCATTTTCCTTGTTGCCTGTCCAGAACACTGCAGACTGAAGGCTGATCCCAAATTGTAATGCTGCAAAGCAGTTCTAGCCTTCTCTAAGAGGGCTGTGGCATCAGCCATCTCAGAGCATTCATCTGAACAGGATGTTTCTCAGTTTTCTGCAGGTGCCAAGGTGCAAGGCAGAAACCGACACCTGAGAGTGGTTTGATACTTCCCTCTAGAAAACCAATGTCATGGTCTCATTCCGGCTCAAAGAGCTTCAGAGCTGTTATAGCTGTACTTAACATTCATAAAGGTGGGGTAAGTGTCCCCTTTTTTGAAGAGGTTGAAGTTTTCTGATTAATGTAAGTCAATCCGGTTGGTGAAGTGGATCATTGTCATCAACCTATTTGCACAGCCACATGAAATACATGGGATTTTCCTAGGGGTTCACTATAGACAGCCACAGGTTGGAGGCTGAAGAAACATGACAAGTTCTGGTTCGGTGAGATGCTGGAAGCCCAGGTCAACATGCTTGCTGGGCATCAGGCCTTTCTCTGATTCGGTCTCTACCAGGCAGAAATTGCTTGTGCTGCCTCCTGCTTCTCAATAATTCTTTCTCAACTCATACATTTGAAATGTGTAGCTTTGATAAAAGACAAAGGAAAATTATTCTGCACACAAGTCTTCACCAAACACCACGCAAGCATAGGGGACAGAAATACCAGACACCTATCCTTGCACCCACTCCCATTGTTCCTGGCAATGGAGGAAGGATCAAGGGTGGGGGGAAAAAACTAGGTGGTTTTTCTTATCTAGCATATGCTGTAGCAAAGGTTCCAACCTCACCAATTTCACTGCTGTTCAGTCAAGAGTTCAGTGACAGTCAGTGAAATCATATCCTGCCCAGAGTCATTTTTCTTCGCATTCTTTTTGTGCTTCCAGTTTTTGAAAAGCAGGAAGTTTAAAAGGGGTTTTCCCCAACTGATTAATTAATTTTTTTAACAAAATGATGGAATGATATACACCCACTTCTTGCCCAGTGTATCCCAACTGAGGGCACTTGCTGCCATTCCCCTTCCACCAACCCCGGCCACCAATAACCTGCTGTTGTAAACTCAAGCATCATGCCGCATCATGGCTCTTGAACACAGGCTGGCCACTACAGTCAAGGGTCACTAACAATATGATACTGTACTGTATTACTGACCTCTAGTGGTGGCCTATTTTGCAGTAAATGCCTCCTAGAATAATATGGCTGTCTGTGGTAAGAGAGAAGTTGTTTATTTTATTATTTCAACTATTTTCAGGTATAAATGAATATATTATACAAAGCAGCTTACTATCCAGTAAACAATTACACATCAAAATGGTTGGCAACCTTCAGTCTCGAAAGACTGTGGTATAAGCCTACAGCACCCGGTATTCCCAGGTGTTCTCCCATCCAAGTACTAACCAGACCTGACCCTGCTTAGCTTCCAAGATCAGACAAGATCAGGCATCTGCATGGTAACAGTTGCTGCTTCACATCTAAAACTTGATTTAAAAAAAACAAACCCACAGTAGGTTTAAAACAGCTTGAAATGGGAACGGCAGCAGAATAAATATAACAGGGCCTTTGGGACAGTTCTGTAATGACCCTCATCTGTTATTACCCTTACAGGGGCTTTTTAAGTACTGATTAAATGCAAAATATTAGCATGCTTGCTGAAAGGGAAGATGGAAAAATATATGGGTACAGCATCTAGTGGTTCTAGACACTAGAACTGACATTCACTGACATTCTACTAGCTGTTCCCTTCTTCACTCTTTTTACTGGGTAGATTGAGACTGATCGTACCCTTGAGAGAACCTCCCTCAATCCCCAAATTCTCTTCAAACAGTGAGGGGATTTGCTTTAAACTAACCAGTTACAGAACCTAGAAGGTCTGGTAGATGGAGCAACCCTCTCCCAAGTGAATGGAGGCTGCAATCCTATACTGTACACACTTTCTTAGGAATAAACCCCACTGAGCATAATGGAACTTACTTCTAAGTAGACTGGCATAGGATTGTGTTGTGAGACCAAGTAAGAACACCGTCAAATAAATTTATATGAAAAGTCAAGCCAATGGAGGGGAAAAGCGTGCATGGCCTCTGGGACACCAAGTGCCTCTGGGAACAAAGTAAGGCACTGCAAGTTTAGCATCTGGGCCAGGAGAAGGCAAGTGGACCTCTGAGTTCTGGAGAAGGAGAGGAGGAGGACAAGCAGGTAAGTGTACTCTTTCTAACTCCTTGTCTTCTAACTTTAAATGAACCTTAAATCAACTTTGAAATTTAGTTTTACCTAAGTTAACACCTAATCTAACCTAAGGGAGGGAATCTAAGGTCCAGCAAGTTGGGGCACAGGAACTAGGTGAGGGCAATAAAAATAAATACGTAGGTGTGTACATAGGTCTACTCTGAGCAGGAGCAGAGTCCTACTTATGAGTATGAGCCCAAGGGTCAGGCACTTGGAAAAATAAATAAAACAGCAGTATAAAGTGGAAAGCAAGTTTTTCTACTTTGTTTTAAATTAACCCTATACTTAACCCAAGTTAAACTTAATCTAAGTTAGAACATAATCTAAACAGTTCAGTAAATTGGGACACAGGATCTAGGTGAGAGCAATAAATAAATAAACAAACAAACAAACAAACTCAAATAAAAACTAGCTTGAGGTTAAAAAACAGTCCAGCCTAAGAGAACTGAACTCGGAGGGTAAGAACCTAGGAAGGGCCAGTTCCCAACCAAACAGGGCAATTTAGCATAGTCATTGACCTTTAGGAGGTGATAAGAGCCCCATTAGGCTAATCCAAGCAACCCATTCAAGGGCCTGCAGAATGGATTAAACCCATCAACAGCCTTTTGTCCTCCTGAGCTTTTGTAATCTCACCTGGGAAGATCAGCCCCCCTTTCAATCAGCAAGGAGGGAGGGAGGAGGAGCTAGCTAGGGGTATAAAGCTAGTGCCTGCCACCGCGTGAGCCTCTCTACAGAAGCACGCATGGCCTCTGGTACACCCAGTGCCTCTGGGAACCAAGTGCCAGGTAAGGCACCGTGAGTTTAGCATCTGGGCGAGTTCAGTAGCAGGGTGAGGAAGCCAGGGCCCCACCCTTTCTCTTCCCTTGAGAAGAGGGCAGCAAACCAGTGTAGGGCTTTTTAAGTACCCCTAAATAAAACAAAAACAAAAAAAGCTATGCAGTCAGACAGCCAGCAGCAGGGCGGGGCTATCCTGTGTTTTGCATTGAGTGTAACATGTATGACTATATGCCTCTGGGGCATAAGTCATGGGTGTGTCCTTGGTGCAAGGAGCTCCAAGATCTCAGGGAATGCGTCCACTCCCTTGAAGCCTTGGTGGCCAACCTGGAGAAGCAGAGGCAGGCAGAGAAGGACCATGGGGAGACTTCCAGGGACGATCAGGCTTCATCCCAACCTCAGACGTGCAGCACCTCAGCTGCCTGGGTGGGAAGTCTCGGGGCTGGAGGACGTCATCCTGGAGAGGAAGGAAACAATCCCCTAGGGGGGACCCCTTCTCCAGGGGATGGGCCTGTATCTGAACGCACTCAGTATACTTCTTGGTAGGAGGGGGGTCAGGGGCTTCTTGTAGTGGGGGATTCAATTATTAGAAACATAGAGAGGGGGGTTTGCGACGGATGTGAGGACCGCATGACGACTTGCCTGCCTGGTGCAAAGGTTGCGGACATCACTTCTTGTCTAAATAGGCTGGTAGACAGTGCTGGGGAGGAGGTAATGGTTGTGGTGCATGTCGGCACCAATGACATGGGCAAGTGTAGCCGGGAGGTCCTGGAGGCCAAATTTAGGCTATTAGGTAGGAAACTGAAAGCCAGGACTTCAAAGGTAGCGTTCTCTGAAGTGCTACCTGTTCCACGTGCAGGGCCAGCTAGGCAGGCAGAGATCAGGGGTCTCGATGCGTGAATGAGACGGTGGTGTAGGGAGGAGGGATTTAGATTCGTTAGACTCTGGGGAACGTTTTGGGACAAGTGGGGCCTGTACAAGAGGGACGGGCTTCACTTGAACCAGAATGGAACCAGACTGCTGGCGCATCACATTAAAAAGGTGGCAGAGCAGCTTTTAAACTGATCCCTGGGGGAAGGCTGACAGGAGCCGAGGGGCATCCGGTTCAGAACTCCTCATTCCTATGGGACGAGGATGGGGAGGTTAGAGAACAACAAGACAAAGGCAGAGTAGGAGAAGAAATTGGGAATGGTAGCATGATGGGTTGTATAGACGGTTTGGCACAGTGAGAGGATGCGGAGACAAAGGAGCTAATAAGCAGCCCATCCTGGGGCATTCCATGTACAAATGCTTTTATGCAAATGCCCAAAGTCTCCAAGCAAAGATGGGAAAACTGGAATGTCTGGTAAGGAGGGAAAACATTGACATAGTGGGCATAACGGAAACCTGGTGGAATGCGGAGAATCAGTGGGATACCGCAATCCCGGGCTATAAACTCTACAGGAGGGACAGGGAGGGGCGTGTTGGAGGTGGGGTGGCCTTTTATGTTAAGGAAGGGATAGAATCCAGCAAAGTAGAGATTGAAGGTGGGTCCGACTACACCATAGAATCTCTTTGGGTTAAATTACCAAGCCTGAGGAGTGATGTAACACTGGGGGCGTACTATTGTCCTCCAGACCAGAAATTGGAAGGGGACCTTGAAATGAGGAAAAAGAGGGAGGTGACAAGGAGAGACAGGGTTGTAATCATGGGGGACTTCAATTATTCTCATATTGACTGGATCAATTTGTGTTCTGGTCACAAAAAGGAGACCGGATTCCTTGACATGCTAAATGACTGCCTTAGAGCAGCTAGTCATGGAGCCCACCAGAGGACAGGTGACTCTGGATTTAATATTGTGTGGTACTCAGGACCTGGTTAGAGATGTCAGTGTGATGGAGCTATTGGGGAACAGTGATCATGCTGCAATCTGTTTCGACATGCATGTCGGGGGAAGAATACCAGGCAAATCTCTCACAAAAACCCTTGACTTCTGACGGACGGACTTCCCTCAAATGAAAAGGCTGGTTAGAAGGAGGTTGAAAGGAAAGGTAAAAAGAGTCCAGAGTGCATGGAGGCTGCTTAAAACAACAGTAATAGAGGCCCAGCAGAGGTGTATACCGCAAAGAAAGAAGGGTTCCACTAAATCCAGGAGGGTGCCCGCATGGCTAACCAGCCAAGTTAGAGAGGCTGTGAAGGGCAAGGAAGCTTCCTTCCGTAAATGGAAGTCTTGCCCTAATGAGGAGAATAAAAAGGAACATAAACTGTAGCAAAAGAAATGTAAGAAGGTGATACGGGAAGCCAAGAGAGACTATGAGGAACACATGGCCAGCAACATTAAGGGGAATAATAAAAGCTTCTTCAAATAGAAGCAGAAAACCCGCCAGAGAAGCGGTTGGCCCTCTGGATGGTGAGGGAGGAAAATGGGAGATAAAAGGAGACTTAGATGGCAGAGAAATTAAATGAGTACTTTGCATCTGTGTTCATGGCAGAAGACCTCGGGCAGATACCACTGACCGAACAGCCCCTCCTGACTGAGGAATTAAGTCAGATAGAGGTTAATAGAGAAGATGTTTCAGACCTCATTGATAAACTAAAGACCAATAAGTCACTGGTCTCTGATGGCATCCACCCAAGAATTATTGAGAAATTGAAGAATGAAGTTGCTGATCTCTTGACTAAAATATGCAACTTGTCCCTCAAAATGGCCACGGTGCCAGAAGATTGGAGGATAGCAAATGTCACACCGATTTTTAAAAAGGGAAGTAAGGGGGACCCGGGAAACTATAGGCCAGTCAGCCTAACATCTATACCGGGTAAGATGGTGGAATGCCTCATCAAAGATAGAATCTCAAAACACATAGATGAACAAGCCTTGCTGAGAGAGAATCAGCATGGCTTCTGTAAGGGTAAGTCTTGCCTCACGAGCCTTATAGAATTCTTTATAAAGGTCAACAGGCATGTGGATGTGGGAGAACCCATGGACATTATATATCTGGACTTTCAGAAGGCATTCAACACGGTCCCTTACCAAAGGCTACTGAAAAAACTCCACAGTCAGGGAATTAGAGGACAGGTCCTCTCATGGATTGAGAACTGGTTGAAGATCAGGAAACAGAGAGTGGGTGTCAATGGGCAATTTTCACAATGGAGAGAAGTGAAAAGTGGTGTGCCCCAAGGATCTGTCCTGGGACCGGTACTTTTCAACCTCTTCATAAATGACCTGGAGACAGGGTTGAGCAGTGAGGTGGCTGAGTTTGCAGAAGACACCAAACTTTTCTGAGTGGTGAAGACCAGAAGTGATTGTGAAGAGCTCCAGAAGGATCTCTCCAGACTGGCAGAATGGGCAGCAAAATGGCAGATGCGCTTCAATGTCAGTAAGTGTAAAGTCATGCACATTGGGGCAAAAAAATCAAAACTTCACATATAGGCTGATGGGTTCTGAGCTGTCTGTGACAGATCAGGAGAGAGATCTTGAAATGGTGGTGGACAGGTCAATAAAAGTGTCAACCCAATGTGCTGCGGCAGTGAAGAAGGCCAATTCTATGCTTGGGATCATTAGAAAAGGTATTGAGAACAAAACGGCTAATATTATAATGCCATTGTACAAATCGATGGTAAGGCCACACCTGGAGTATTGTGTCCAGTTCTGGTCGCCACATCTCAAAAAGGACATAGTGGAAATGGAAAAGGTGCAAAAGAGGGCGACTAAGATGATTACTGGGCTGGGGCACCTTTCTTATGAGGAAAGGCTACGGCGTTTGGGCCTCTCCAGCCTAGGAAAGAGGTGCCTCAGGGGGGACATGATTGAGACATACAAAATTATGCAGGGGATGGACAGAGTGGATAGAGAGATGCTCTTTACACTCTTACATAACACCTAAACCAGGGGACATCCACTAAAATTGAGTGTTGGGAGAGTTAGAACAGAAAATATTTCTTTACTCAGCGTGTGGTTGGTCTGTGGAACTCCTTGCCACAGGATGTGGTGATGGCATCTGGCTTGGATGCCTTTAAAAGGGGATTGGACAAGTTTCTGGAGGAAAAATCCATTACTGGCTACAAGCCATGATGTGTATGTGCAACCTCCTGATTTTAGAAATGGGCTATGTCAGATGCAAAGGAGGGTACCAGGATGTGGGTCTCTTGTTTTCTGGTGTGCTCCCTGGGGCATTTGATGGGCCACTGTGAGATACAGGAAGTCTGCACAGGCCCGATACAATTGCTCTCAGCATGAGAGCGACTGTTTGACCTCTTGCGTGAGCTGTGGGATGAGGGCTCCCTCCACTGCTTGCTGTTTCATGTCTGTGATGCAACAGTGGCAGTGAAGGAAAGAGTGGCCTTGCTTTGTGCCAGGACTTTTAAAGGCCTGGAGCTATTGCAAGACCTTCATTCATTCATATAAGTTCATCTTTAATATATTCATTTATGTAAATTTATGTAAATTTATTCAAATTTTAAATGTAAATTAATTCTTTTTTTCTCCGGCCCCCAACACAGTGTCAGAGAGATGATGTGGCCCTCCTGCCAAAAACTTTGGACACCCCTGCTGTAGACATAAGACCCAAGTGTTGCCATAGAAGTAAGAGCCTCCATATTGAGCAGCCAGCTAAGCTCCACTGGTCCCACCTCTCTCCTGCCCCACTCCCTCCCCCCAGCATGCCTTCTCCTTGCCCCACCCTCCAACCGCCTCCCCCAGCCCTGGAAAGCATCCTCCCCACCTTCCCCACACCCCCACCTACCACTCCACTGCTCGGTCTGTGTGACCTCTGAGTGGCGGAGCTTTGACACTCCACTGGCGCTAGCAGGTGCTGGGCTAGCACTGTGGAGCACTGGCACTAGGGCCTGCAAATGTTTGCAACAGTGAGTGAGCGTTTGCACAGTGAGCTGGCGCATGAAGCATAGGATTGGGCCCTCACACTGTTTCAGAGTCCCAGTTCTGGCATCCACACTTGTGGCAAAGTGAGTGGGTGAGCTCCCAATTGAATATCTTATGCTTCTGATATTGGTTATGAACAAATGCACAGAGTGTGTATGGTTTTTATAACCTGTGGACATTAGCTAGATTTCAGTTGTGAGATTGAGTAGTTTGGGGTGTCACCTGGGTCCCCAAATTTCCTGATTTTAGAAATCAGGTAGAATTCATAATCCAATTTTCTGGATAAGTCATATTCTTTGTTTACATGTCAGTTGGGCAAGAAGAAAAGATGCAAACAATATACACCTCACTATAGGGTGAACATGGTTACTAACCTGAAGGTCTCCACAGCCCCTTCAAGATGTGGACTGTCCTTTTTCCCAATACATGTGCAATCTTACCTAACTCCACTTTGGTTCCTGCCTGATGATCTCAAGAGGGAAGCAGAACTTCACTCTGAAGGGGGTGATGTCATGCTAAACTGTTAGGAGAGATCATGCTATGAGGGGGAGGAAGGCTGTAGGCTACAGGGCATCGTGTTGTGTTGTGTTGGCACCCTTCAGTCTCGGAAGACTATGGTGTCACGCTCTGAATGGTGGTTCTGGAACAGAGTGTCCTCTCCAGTGCGCAAAGCCTGGGTAAAGTAGGTATGGAGGATAGGCTGTTACCCATGCAGCAAATCCCCCTCTCCACGTCGCTGAAATGGTCCAATGGAAAGGCAGAGGCCAATACGGTTGGTTCCAGCGGCGTCGCAGGAGTTGCCAGAACGTGACTGTGTTCAGCCATGAACTGCCTCAGGGACTCCGGCTCCGGATTTTGCCTCGAGGTTGACTCCTGAAGCCTTTTCCATAACTGGATGTAGCCACAAGGCAGTGGAGGTTTGGGATCAGAGTTTTCCTTCTCTTAGATGAGCTGCCTTCCCAGGGTGACGAGTCCCATCTACCCGGTGGCTGTTTAGTTGCCTCTTACGACAAGTACAGCCAAACTGAGGGCCTATTCTTATCCCCAGCCCCCAGGGATAAGCCACAGGGCACCTGTGTGTCTCTTTTCCTAAGATCTTGCAAATTTGGATGTCCCACCATGACAGAATTTTGCTGCAAGCAGAAGTCCTACTGCATAATAAATGAAGATATAGCTCCCAGTGTGTGTTGGCAACCTTCAGTCTCGAAAGACTATGGTATCGCGCTCTGAATGGTGGTTCTGGAACAGCGTCTAGTGTGGTCTTTTCAGATTCCTTTGCAGATACCTTTGCCAGGAGCCTCTCCCAGTAAGGACCTAAAACCCTGGGTATGGCACACAACCTGCCATGCCTATTGTTCCTCAGGAACTTCTCTGATTAGGGTGCAATCAAGCTTTTTGTGTGCTCCTTGAAGGACACACTTTAATTCAATTAAGTCCAGGAAATTCTTAAATGCACAGAAGAATCTGCAGATACTATTGTTCACCCAGAAGTGCTTAAGTTTTCTTTGTGCAAAGTCTTCTAACTATTCCTGCTCTGGAAGCAGAAGTTTGTCATCTTCATCCCCTCAGTGAAGGTGTCCATGTTGCTGAGTGGTTTGTCACTTCTCAGTTCCTTGGAGGTGTCCAGGCTGCATGTTTGGAGGTCTCTTTCCTCATAAAGCCTCCTCCACTTTAGGTCATCTTCATTTTTCCTACAAAGAAGAGGTGTCTCTGCTGCTGTGCACTTTGATGGCCTTTTCTCATAGAGACTCTCATCTCTCTAAGACTCATTTTGTTCACTATACACAAGAAAAGCAGAGTTATCACAGAATGTACATTCACTAGAAAGTGAATTATTATCTATAGATAATTATTTATAAAATAAATATTTCTATACTGTTTTTCAGCCATCACATGAAGTTGTTCACAGTTTTATGTTGCATGAACGAATGGATAAATAAGTAAATAAATAAATAAAAATTTCAACTTAAGTATATTTCAACAAGGACAGACCGCTAGAACCCAACCTGTACTTAAGTAGGGGACTGCCTGTACATGTGTTTAGATGTGTGTCTCTTGCATGCCTTGAATTAAACAGAAGTTAACAAGAATAAATACTGCCCATGCAAAAGGCAGCATGTCAAATGCTGCCCCCCCTTTCCTAGTGTTGAAGGTGTTATGCAGGATTGAAAAGAGACCACTGACACCAAGGTAAGTTTAAGGTTTTTTATTAGGAAGAATGGAAACTGAACCAATCAATGAAAAGACCTTGTTTCAAATTCCCCCAATTGAGACAGGACCTGAGGCAGGCAGGCCTTGAGGCAGGCCAAGGGCTGGAGGCTTGACCCTTGATGCAGGTTTCCCTCTGGTTCTCAGCTCCAGCAAGAGGCTCTCTCAGGGCTCCTTCCAGCAACTCAACTCTCCCTCAGAGCTGTCTTCAATTCCTCTCTGTGGTTTGGTCTCTCCTAGCTTCTCTTCACTGGAGGTCTCCACAGCTTGCTCTTCCCTGGTGGTCTCTGAGCTCCCTATGCTGGTGCAGCCCCTTTTATAGCCTCAGTGGCTCTGCACACCACAGCCCTCTAGCTTTCTGCCAATGGTATTGCAGACTTTTTTGCACAGGGCACTAAAATCTCCTGCCTCGGGCCCTCCCAACTCTTAAGAGCTTGTTACAAGGTACTCAGCAAGTGAGCTTATTGGCTCAGACAAACTCAGACTGTCTATTGGTTCATGAAAAGCACTGGCTATGATCCCACCAGGCCAAGTTACAGAGGTCAACTGAGCCCAAGTTCTGCACATATCAAAGGGAATGTAACAGAAGAGGAACTGGGGAGGAGAACCACTCTCTTCATACTTTCTCTATTTCCCCTCCCACTCCAGAGAGTAGGAGGAGATGAAACCATGGAAGTGAGTGTGTGGACAGAAGTGAGCGCCCCCTGCCAACCTGCTGCTTGAATCACTTCCTTCAGATCCCTTCTTTTGGGATGACTTCCAGCATGCTTCTGTTTATTTTAGTAAGGAGGGGGCATCAGAGCAGAAGATAAAGGAGCAGAGTTGGGGCAGGCTACAGATTGCCATTCTCTTCCTTGGCCACCTGGCTGCTTCCCTAAGCAGCCAAGTGGGTGACAAGAGCAAGGAAGCAGTGGTATTTCTCCTTCCGCCTTGAGGGATGCTGGAAGAAAAAGTGGGCTGTGGCTGTCCCAATCAGCAGGCAGGAAGAGGATTGGAGAATCAAATGAAGCAGTTTGGTAGGCAGCAGGCAGATGTGGGATGCAGTGCACTGTTCATCAATTCACCGCCCAACTCGCCACTTGAAGTGAATGCTCCATTTGGCCTCATCACTAGGGTGGCCCTGCAGACAATTGATGCAATCACTGCTACAAAGGTGTGTGCTGCCTTGTGTCTGTCAGTCTAGCATGTAGTTGTAGTTGGCAACCTTCAGTCTCGAAAGACTATGGTATCGTGCTCTGAAAGGTGGTTCTGGAACAGCGTCTAGTGTGGCTGAAAAGGCCGATTTGGGAGTGACAATCCCTTCCACACTGGGAGCAAGTGCAGTCTGTCCCTGGCCTGTCTCCCTGGCTATGGGCCTTCCTTCTTTGCCTCTTTGCCTCAGACTGTTGGCCAAGTGTCTCTTCAAACTGGGAAAGGCCATGTTGCACAGCCTGCCTCCAAGCGGGCCGCTCAGAGGCCAGGGTTTCCCACTTGTTGAGGTCCACTCCTAAGGCCTTCAGATCCCTCTTGCAGATGTCCTTGTATCGCAGCTGTGGTCTACCTGTAGGGCGCTTTCCTTGCACGAGTTCTCCATAGAGGAGATCCTTTGGGATCCGGCCATCATCCATTCTCACAACATGACCGAGCCAACGCAGGCGTCTCTGTTTCAGTAGTGCATACATGCTAGGGATTCCAGCACGTTCCAGGACTGTGTTGTTTGGAACTTTGTCCTGCCAGGTGATGCCGAGAATACGTCGGAGGCAGCGCATGTGGAAAGCATTCAGTTTCCTCTCCTGTTGTGAGTGAAGAGTCCATGACTCGCTGCAGTACAGAAGTGTACTCAGGACGCAAGCTCTGTAGACCTGGATCTTGGTATGTTCCGTCAGCTTCTTGTTGGACCGGTATAGCCTAATATCTGTCTGGACCATCATGGCTGCATTCCATACCTGCTGAAGCTTCTGAAAGATCTTCAAGGGTAGCCCCATGCAAAGGGAAGAATTGACAGAGGAACAAATAACTGCAGCCAAGCCTGACTGAAACAGGAACTGTAGGTGCCCCAGGTGAAGCTGGGCATAAGCACTGCAAACCAGCTCTCACCTGGGGCATCCAGGAGCAGAGTTGGGTCCAGGACTCCCAAAGAGTGAACTTATCCTTTAAGGGGAGTGCAAGTCCATCCAGAACAGATGAACACACTGTAACTATACACAGATTTCCTAACCAAAATGTTTGTCTTGTCTGGAGTTAATTTCATTTGGCTGCCTGCATGTAGCCGCTCGCCAACTTCAGACACAGATTCTGAACACCTACAATTTCTCCAGCTAGGGGCAGCTAAAAAAATGGAAACTTGGGTATCATCAGCATACTGATGAAGACCCACACCAGCTCCTCCCCCCCCAATAAGCCCCCATAGTTTCATTGCAACATTTCTTTAACAGTGCAATCCTGGGCATGTCTACTCAGAAGTAGGCCCCATTATAGTCAATGGAGCTTACTCTAAGGTAAGTGTGGATAGACTGCTGCCAGAGTCCAATCCTATGCCTGTCTACTCAGAAGTAAGTCCCATTATAGTCAATGGGCTTACTCCCAGGTTAGTGTGGATGGGACTGCAGCCTTCATTTCTCTGTATGTTCTTATGAGAGCCCCAAATGGAAGTGTCGACACTTCCTGGGGGGGGGGGGGCTCCTCGTCACTCTAGCCTATTTCTGAGTCTAGGGACGTCATGCGCATGCACGTTCCGCGTGGACGGAAGTTTCGAATTGTCACGTCACTTCCGCCGAGTGACGCAGCGGCGGGTCAGAGGCGGCAGCAAAATGGCGGCCCCGGAGGAGCGGGAGCTGTCGGCGGAGCAAACGGAGAAGCTGCTTCAGTTCCAGGTGCTGGGCGCGGGGCGCGGGGCGGGAGGACGGAGCAGGCGCGGGCGCGCCGAGGGGAGCGCGGTGGGGGGTCGCCGGCCGCGGGGCGCCCAGGACCGGCGGGGGCAGCTCGGCCTGAGGAGGTCGGGAACGTGGGATGGCGGCGGGGCCGCGCGAGGGAGGGCGCGCTCGGCGGTGTCCAGGGCCCGGCCTTGGCTGAGCCGCGGCCGCCGCCGGGGGAGGACTTCTCCTGGGCGCCTCTCCCGGCCCCGTGGGGTCCGCCCTCCCCTGCAGGGCGCCTGTGGGAGGCCGAGGAAAGCAGCTCTGCCAGGCGTCGCTCTCGACCGGATCCTGCATCGGAATGCACTGATGGCAGCGATTAAGAGCCCGGCCCTGTGCCTGTCTACTCAGGAGTAAATCCATTAGTGTCAACGAGAGCTGGTTTGCAATGGGTTGCAGCCCTATTCTGTGCATGCCTACTCAGAAGTAAGCCCCATTCTAGCCAGTGGGGCTTACTCCCAAGTAAGTGTGGACAGGATTGCAGCCTCAGAGCCCCATCCTATGCGGGTCTACTCAGAAGTAAGTCACATTAGTGTCAATGGGCCTGACTTCCAGGAAAGTGTGGAGAAGGTTGCAGCCTCAGAGCCCCATCCTATGCAGGTCTACTCAGAAGTAAGTCCCATTATAATCAATTGGGCGTACTCCCAGGAAAGTGTGGCTAGGATTGCAGCCTCAGAGCCCCATCCTATGCAGGTCTACGCAGAACTAAGTCCCATTAGTGTCAGTGGGGCTTACTCCCAAGAAAGTATGGATAGGACTTGGCAGTAAGTCTCCTGTTAAGGACAACAACAGGAAGTGAGTAGGTGCCCTCATACCTAGGAGGAGCAGCAGCACAGCCTTTTCCCAAGCTGGTGAGTAAGAGGTGGCTTAAGAAAGCCAGAGGTTGCTTCACCTGCACTGGGCTTGCAAACATCTGCATTTATTAATCCACATGTCCTGTGCAGCTTGAGACCATGTATGTTTCTTCAGGCACCCACAGGGTTCAGCTGGCCTCTGCTTCCAAGCAGAAGGGCACAAGAACCCAGCCTTATGTTTATCTTCCTCTTCAGCCCTTGGAGCAGTTTGCGCAAATCTCGGTCATTTAAAAAAAATGGTGAGGAAAAGGGCTGTGTGTGCCCACATGCATCTGCCAGGGTGGTGTAGTGGTTTGGGAGGCGGACTTAGATCTGGAAGATCCAGGTTTGAATCTTCCCTCAGCTGTGAAGCTTCCTGGGTGACCTTGACCCAGTCACTTTCTCTCAGCCTCACCTACCTCACAGGGTTTTTGTGAGGCCAAAAGGAGGGGAGCAGGCCTTTGGAGGAAGGGCGGTATAAAAATGTGAAAAATAAATATTAAGCCATTTCTGCCCAACGTTGAATATACACAACAGGGACCAAATGTGTACACCAGTGGGCCGGGCAAAACTGAGGGCCTTACTTTCGTGTCTTCACCTTTAAAAATTAGATGGATGATAACTGAAGAAAGGGCTTCTTTATATGATGCCTCACCTAGGAAATGTTCTTTCCAGGATTGCTTGCCTGGTGCCCACTCTTATGTCTCTTTGGTGAGATACAAACTCCTTTTTATTCGCCCAGCCCTCTAAAAATGTTACTTGAACTGGTTTTAGTTTTATTTTTTATTTTTTTGGAATTGTGTTTGAAACTGCAGAGCACCCAGAACCAGCACTGAGAGAAAGTTATAGGAATATGGATCGTAATAGAGTAGGAACATTTAATACAGTGGTATGAAGAGGAAAGTTAAAGCTTGCTACCTTGAGATAGAATAATATTCCTCAATATACGTATTTTAAAATTTCATAAGTCCTAAGGATGTGTAATGTTTATACTGCTGTTTCTTAAATTTATAAGCTGTATAAATTTGAATCTAATATAGTTGGATCCTGAGAATGATGTTATGTGGATGGAAGCAATTCGGCCTTGAGGAAATTCATGGCACCCTCACTTCCTTCTGAAACTCCTTCTGGCCTCCTACATGTGTCTGAGGATGGCCCCCCCAGCAGATGGGGGGGTGTTACAGAGAGTTTTAGAGGGAAGGGAGAGTTGAAAATTGCCTCTTCCCCTTCCTCAAATGTTAGAATTTCTGTTTGTAAGGCATTCTTAGAATCCAATCCCATGGAAATCTGAAGTTCCAGTGACACAGTCAGAAATATTTTCTCAAGCTGCCTATTTAGTTTTACTCTTGGGAAGGAATTATTTGGTTTATTCAACTGTTTTACATTACACTTTTGGAGTGCTTTGCATGTCTGTCTAGTTGGTTAATGCTTGATACAATGTGGTGGCATGTAGCTGTCATAGTACTGGACTGTTTCAAAAGAAACACAAGCAATTTCTGAACACAGTGGCAGCTGCAGTTGTGGCATTCTCCGTTTTCTGGTCTTAGGTGGTTTAAGGACAGAAGACGGAGGGTGAATGCAAAACATAGCTGTTTATAATGCCACTCATCTTTCTAAGTCTAGAACAGGGGTTTCCAAACCCCGGCCCGGGGGCCAGATGTGGCCCGCAGCCAGCTTCTGGTCCCCTGAGAGCCTCTGGTCCAGTTGACCAAACACAACCAGAGTTGTGCTTGTGGGGTGAGGGAATGGGGGTGCATTTAAGTGTGCACGCTTTATTTCTTGGGCTGTGTTGGTGCTTGGAGAAATCTTGGACATTTGAGCACATTCATTCATCTAAGTTCCATCTCTAATGTATTTATTTAAATTTTATATTTAATTTTTTTCCGGTCCTGAACAGCTTGCCAGATATTTGAGCACTTGCACTTTGGCAGAAAAGTTTAAAGATCCCTGGTGTAGAAAATGGTACTGTACCTCATTATAGTTGCAAGTGAGTGCAATTTGAGATTCAGCTGGTCACCCTGGAGCAAGTGCTGAATAGGCAAACAGCAGCAACATTGCTGACTTGGTATATATTGAATAAGTGTAGATAAGGCCCAGGGGCTAGATGCAGCCCCTGATATAATTGAGCTCTCCCAGCATGATAATTAGGCTCTCTCATATCTTGAAATTATGAACAAGATTTGCACATTTTCTCTTGAGTTTCTGTGTGAGAACAAAGTGCTTATTTCTGGTCATCATCTGCTTAATGGTGTTGCGGTTTAATGATGTCACTTCTGGCCTTCAGCAGGCCCCATGAATGTTAGTTGGCCCACTATAAGAAACTAGTGATATGCAGACTCATGTATCCAAACATGATCAAAATCAGGCATGCAGAACTAACTTTAAGGTATAGTTTCACACACATGTATTCTGCAGGTTTGCAAATGCATAAGTGTTACACAGAGATAATGAATCTTTAGGTTACTGCCCTTCTCATATGCTGATCTCCAGACATTTTTCAACTTGGCAAGTGATCTGAAACTTATGCTGGTGCTTTGGAAAAATCTGTAAACTCAACTAGAAATTTGTGTATAGAAATCTGGAAAGAATACTAATGTTTTCTTTCTTTTTCTGGGTTCTGTGTAGTATCTTCTGTTGAGAGTTAGAACTGTCAGACTCCTTTGAAGGATTTAGTACCCCAGTAAGTTTTAATATTAAGGTTCAATAAGCTTTCCCATACTTGTTAGTAACTAGAACTGAAAGGCCTGTTAACTTTATTGCTGAGATTTAAAAACCTTTTTTGAATCAGTCTTTAAGCAGCATCTTCTGGAAACTAGTACAGTGTTTCTAACCTGGGGGTTGTGACAAATATGCACATTTTTAGTTGGGATGTTTACCCCATTAAGGAGTGGTAGCAACCTAACCAGGGACCCATAGGTTACCATTAATACAGCATCTCAGGATTTTGCTGCCACCACTAAATGCATGTGAGTTAAAAAGGGGCATTTTTTTTACTCACGTGCATTTAGTTTTGATGGTGGCAGCAGGGAAACCTGGAAGTGCCATATTAACTATGCGTATGGTTTTCCAGTTGGGTCACCACCCTCCTTAAGGGGTTAACATCCCAACTGAAAGTTGAGAATTACTGTTCTAGTACAGGGGTCTCCAAACTTTTCATCCAGAGGACCACATCAAATATCTGGCACGATGTTGAGGGCCAAAAAAATAAATAAATTTTAAATATAAAATTTCAATATATACATTAGAAATGGAACTTAGATGAATGAATAAATGAAAGAATGGGCTCTAAGTTCCAGGATTTCTCCAAACACCAACACACACCACAGAAATAAAACACATGCTCAAATTAACTCCCATTCCCTCACCCCACAATCAGCTTACTTGCATTTACAGGAGTAAATAAGTCAGAACCAGCACATCAAGGAAACACCCAGAGCATGTTCTGAGGGCCGTGGAGGCCTCCCCAACCCTCAGAAAACCTAAGGTCTTCAGAGGCCCAAAAATAAGAACATAAGAACAACCCCACTGGATCAGGCCATAGGCCCATCTAGTCCAGCTTCCTGTATCTCACAGCATCCTGGTGCCCTCCCTTGCATCTGGCATTCTGACATAGCCCATTTCTAAAATCAGGAGGTTGCACATACACATCATGGCATGTACCCCATAATGGATTTTTTCCTCCAGAAACTTGTCCAATCCCCTTTTAAAGGCGTCTAGGCTAGACGCCAACACCACATCCTGTGGCAAGGAGTTCCACAGACCGACCACATGCTGAGTAAGGAAATATTTTCTTCTGTCTGTCCTAACCCGCCCAACACTCAATTTTAGTGGATGTCCCCTGGTTCTGGTATTATGTGAGAGTGTAAAGAGCATCTCCCTATCCACTCTGTCCATTCCCTGCATAATTTTGTATGTCTCAATCATGTCCCCCCTCAAGCGTCTCTTTTCTAGGCTGAAGAGGCCCAAACGCCACAGCCTTTCCTCATAAGGAAGGTGTCCCAGCCCAGTAATCATCTTAGTCACTCTCTTTTGCACCTTTTCCATTTCCACTATGTCTTTTTTGAAATGCGGCGACCAGAACTGGACACAATACTCCAGGTGTGGCCTTACCATAGATTTGTACAAAGGCATTATAATATTAGCCGTTTTGTTCTCAATACCTTTTCTAATGATCCCAAGCATAGAACTGGCCTTCACTTCCAGTTTTTTGGGAAAACCAGTAAGTGATGTTTTTAGGTCTTTCGAAGGCATTCTGAGGTGTGCCCTACCTGGCCCTCAGAACACCCTCCAGATGCGACCAGAGCACAGTTTCAGTAACTTTCAGTCAAATGATCAGAGACTTGTCCTAGGCCAGATAGAGGCTTGCTGCAGGCAGCATCTGGCCCCCGGGCAGAGGTTTGGAGCCTCCTGGTCTTGTACCTGGAGAGCTTTATTATTTCAGCATAGCCACACTATGAAGAAGAATGTGTTTGTTGAGAACCCTACTTAAAATTTACATGGTATCCATGTAATGTTGAAATGTTCTGAGGCATGCAGAGGTTCAAGGTTTTCAAAAGCTTCTTGTCATACATGAGCAGTGAGAATTTTCTGGATTCCCACAAGAAGAAAGTTGGAGCAGTTTAATAATAAAGCAATTTAATTCTGTTGGATTTCAGTGGGGCCTATTAATCATATACTTATTTAACCTAGTGGGATGTACAAACTTGACTGGGTTGAGTCCATGGAGCAGAGAGCTGTGGAGAGCTCACTTCTCTCTTCTACTATTTCCCCATCTCTCCATGTGGAATAAACCTTTTCCTTTGAATACTGAGGAAGCTCTTCGTCCCGCAAATAGTCCTTTTTAGCTTGGAGAAAGAGGACATCATTTCTGCTATTGTGCATTTGTTTTCCAAGTAGAGCAGTTTGGTTTTATCCTTCCAATTCTACTTCTAAGGTGTTTGGTCAGCATAGTAGCTGAGGAAATCCAGCTCTTTTTCAACTGAGTTGAGACACCATCCCAGGAAATGGTTTGTGCCACTTTTCTGGTGAAGAAGTGACAACAGTTCACTTTTGTGGATTTAAAATTATTGTGATGCAGGGAGAAGCAATGGAGGAAAAGTCTGCTTTTTCAGAATATTGTAATACTGCTAAAGAAATTTAACTTCCAGTGTGAGATGCTGGTTCTGTGAGAAAACCAAATTGTAATTGGTAATTAGCTGTATGTTTATAGTGCTAGATAACAGTATATGTGTGAAAAGGCATATTCTAAAATGTTCCAAAACTTGGCAATACTGCAGTTCTGTTTTTAGTCAGGTGCTCTTCACCTTGGAAACATAATTCTCTGGAATTTGGCAGTGGCTTGAGAATAAACAGTGGGGCTAGTCACAGGCTGAATAGAAATCTATCTATACTGTATTACACACACACACTCGATGTTGAGTCTGTCTTTGGAAATCTCTGCAATGTTAGTTTTCCATGTTTAAATCTATAATTAAAATATGGAATCCAACTTTTTAGCTGCTTTAGATTTATAGTCTCTGCAACTCCAAACATACATAAAGCTGAAATGAGGAAAATACTTTGAATTTCAGTCACTGAAGTCCATTTCAGACCTTGGCTAATAGTTGTTGAGGTCTCAATTTTTCAATACTGTTGCATGTACAGAGCAAAACCTCTTCTACTAGCGACCCTTTAAATCTCGGAAAAACTGTTCAATTATACATTGTAGCTAATGGATTTAGTGGTCTGATTTTTATGTCGTCTTTAAACCCTGGAATGTGTTAGCAGGAGTTCAGCTGATAACAGAGTTCAGTATTCCAGACTGGCATCTTGACAGGCAATTTGTGTGGAAAACATTCCATGCAGCACAAATGCCATGCAGCTCCACTGGTTGTAATGGTGAAATTACTTGATAGAAGAGCCAGAGAACCACCTGACCTTGTTTTAAACAGCTCCAGATAAATACTATGGGCAAGGGTGCACAAATATCGAGACCCTCAGTATGCAAATTCTGTTTATGTGAGGATTCCACATGGTGTTGGCTGTAGACTGTTCCTTTGTTATGATTTTTCTTAGAAAGCCTTACAACATTGTATAGAAAGCTTAAAAGAGCCTGATTATTGCATTGTATTAACAGGAAAGGAATGTTGATGTCTGTTTTTATAGTATACAGTATGACATTTTTGTATGCCGTAACAGTACTATCAAACATTGTATGTGATATCATTTGCTTTTTCACATAATGCTGCTGCAGTCTTTTATATTATTTTGAACAGAGAAAATTCCATCAGTTAATTTTATTGTGTAATGCAGCAGTTCTAGATGTACAGAGAGTGCAAGTGAATGCTTGAACCTTTTTTATTTGTCAACAATGGCAGTATGTTAATGAACTGAAAAGGCAAACAATAAAAAATGGTGAGGGCACACCTCTTTTGCTCAGTGGCCTAGAAACATGAAGAAACAGTAGGTGTATCTAACAAATCAAGCACATGATCTGGAAAGTCATTCAAACAGAGTCTTTAGGAACTGAGTCATTAGGACCTTGTTTCAGGGCTTATTTGTAAGCATTCCATTGCTCTTTTGATATTTGGGGAGAAAGAGTTGGTATTCTGTTGGTAGCAATACATGTTATAAGAAAATTATTTTTTAAATTCTCATTGAGCGGTTTGCTGGTTTCAGAGCAGAGCATGTTGCCCAACATGTCTGGCCCAATTGAAATCTGAATAAAGATGAAAAAAAGACCAGGAACGCCAGTTTGACTAACTGAGTGGAATGTTAAAGCCTAAGGTCTTCAGTTCTATTTCTGTATTCTTGCATGTACTATATTGATACATGGGAACATTCTAGTAGCCATGTGTCCTTGGAGAAACACTACCTAATCTTATGCTGATGTCTGGTAGTAAAAATATGAACTCATGACTGCAAACAGAAGATTGATGAATCACCGTTTGGGCTGAGAAGGGTGAGAAATTAAAAGCTCAAAATAAACTAGAAAAGAGTGCTAATGAGAAGCCATAAACCATCTTGCTCGTAGTGCTGTAACTCAAGCAGAGTCCAAAGTAGACACTTCAGATAAGTGAAGAATCTATAGAACTTGCTAATTGGGGGGAGCTGTAAGACTTGAATCCTGGTGCCATTGCTATCCACTACTTGGTGATGAGAGTCTGTTATTTCATTAGAGTTGCATGACACGGTAGACCAAGTATGTACTCATACCATTATACAAATGTGCGTGTTTCATTTCAAAGAGAATCTCTGTGGGTTTTCAGATTTGATGCGTCTTTGCTTGCATGTCCTTTTGTGAGTTAACGGTGGTTTCTGCCTCTGTGTGGTGTTCACATTTTGTGTTATTTCCCTAGTCTGTTGTGTGTAGATCTGTTCAAAGTAGTTCTTTTCTCCACCAGTCATGCTGTTCCTTTTTGTTGTTTCCCTTTACCTGTTCACTCCCCAAGCTTTCTGTGTTTGGAAGTAATCATGCTTAGTGTCATTTCTCAACCAGCAGCTTGCATGTGAGGATACCTGCATCCTTGCATAGACACAGGTATATCTACTAGTCAAACCTCCTCATGACAAATGTGTTCTGCAATGACAAAAAACACATGTTGAACTGAAAAAGGAACTTTGGATATACTTGGATTCCATGTTGATCAGACTGTTGCACCATTTCCTAGTTCCAGTGGATCAGTGATGAGATGCAGGCCTGTGACTGCAGAAAGGACTGTCAGCAGTACTATGAAAACGCTGAAGTCTGACAATGAGATTATAAGGAAATTGTTGGTTAAAGTAGAATGTGTGTGAGCAGCCAGTTGATGAGGAATTCTGCTGTTTACATACACAAGCCAGAATTTCATTGTTCTTCCACTAGAACAAATATACTGCCAACACTGAAATTTACAGTCGCAAGAAACATGTTTTGGGCTGCAAAGAGAGAAATTTTGTTTCAAGTTGCATCTTAGTTGTATTGCTGAGTTAAGTTTTGCACTCTGGTTTGCAAGTTATATTGGCTGCTACTCAGAGTGCTTTTTCCCCTGTAAAAGAGAGCATTGTACTTTATGATATACCCTCAAAATACAAGGCAACAATCAGTTGTTCTAGAAGTTCTTGTGTAGCTGTGGGATTTCATGGGGAGAAGGAATAATCTCTGACCCTGAACGCTATACAGAGGTGCTTAAGACGTATTATGACATAAAAACAACCCCACTGGATCAGGCCACAGGCCCATCTAGTCCAGCTTCCTGTATCTCACAGTGGCTTACCAAATGCCTCACGGAGCACACAAGAAAATGACCGGCATCCTGGTGCCATCCCTTCCATCTGGCGTTCTGACGTAGCCCATTTCTAAAATTAGGAGGTTGCAAATACCCATTACACAGGCCAACACACATTTTGCTTCCTTAAACGTTACACCAATTCCTGGGTATATTTGGGGTGCTGATTCCAAAAATGGCATCCGTTTTGCCCTATCATGTCTAGTTTTGGAGACACGGCATAGCTTTGCTAGTGAATGGTTCAAGCAGCTTCCTCATGAGGAAGCCTACACCATGGCTTCCTCGTGAGGAAGCTGCTTGAGCTATTCACTAATGAGGCTATACTATATCTTCAAAACTAGACGTGATAGGGCAAAACGGGTGCCATTTTTTGAATTGGCACCCCAAATTCATATCAAACTATCATAAAGTTTGGGAAAAACTTTTCTGATCCTCATTTTTGTAGGCCTGTGTTATGGCTTGTAACCCGTAATGGATTTTTCCTCCAGAAACGTGTCCAATTCCCTTTTAAAGGCATCCAGGCCAGATGCCATCACCACATGCTGTGGGAAGGAGTTCCACAGACCAACCACACGCTGAGTAAAGAAATATTTTCTTTTGTCTGTCCTAACTCTCCCAACATTCAATTTTAGTGGATGTCCCATGGTTCGGGTGTTGTGTGAGAGGGTAAAGTGCATCTCTCTATCCACTGTCCATCCCCTGCATAATTTTGTATGTCTCAATCATGCCCCCCCCCCAAGGCACCTCTTTTATAGACTGAAGAAGCCCAAAGCCATAGCCTTTTCTCATATGGAAGGTGCCCCAGCCCAGTAATCTTTCCACTCGCTCTCTTTTGCACCTTTTCCATTTCCACTATATCCTTTTTGAGATGTGGTGACCAGAACTGAACAAAATACTCCAGGTGTGGCCTTACCATCGATTTGTACAATGGCATTATAATATTAGCCATTTTGTTCTCAGTATCTTTTCTAATGATCCCAAGCATAGAGTTGGCTTTCTTCACTGCCGCCGCACATTGGGTCCACACTTTCATCGAACTATCCACGACCACCCCAAGATCTCTCTCCTGATCTGTCACAGACAGCTTGGAACCCATTAGCCTATTTGTGAAGTTTTGATTTTTTTTTTTTTTGCCTCAATGTGCATGACTTTACACTTACTTGCATTGAAACACATCTTGCTGCCCATTCTGCCAGTTTGGAGGGATCCTTCTACAGCTCTTCGTAATTGCTTCTGGTCTTCACCACTCGGAAAAACTTGGTGTCATCTGCAAACGTAGCCACCTTGCTGCTCACCCCTGTCTCCAGATCATTTATGAAGAGGTTGAAAAGCACCGGTCCCAGGACAGATCCTTGGGGCATACCACTTTTCTCCTCTCTCCATTGTGAAAATTGTCCATTGACATCTCTGTTTCCTGGTCTTCAACCAGTTCCCAATCCATGAGAGAAACCTGCCCTCTTCCCTGACTGTGGAGTTTTTTCAGTAGCCTTTGGTGAGGGACCATGTCGAACGCCTTCTGAAAGTCCAGATATATAATGTCCACGGGTTCTCCTGCGTCTACATGCCTGTTGACCTTTTCAGAGAATTCTAAAAGGTTCATGAGGCAAGACTTACCTTTACAGAAGCCATGCTGATTATTCCTCAGCAAGGGTTGTTCGTCTATGTGTTCTGAGATTCTATCTTTGATAAGGCATTCCACCATCTTATCTGAACAGACATTAGGCTGACTGGCCTATATTTACCCGGGTCCCCTCTCCTTCCCTTTTTAAAGGTCAGTGTGACATTTACTATCCTCCAGTCTTCTGTCACTGTGGCCATTTTGAGGGACAAGTTGCATATTTTAGTCAAGAGATCAGCAACTTCATTCTTCAATTCC
Source organism: Tiliqua scincoides (assembly GCF_035046505.1). NCBI lineage: Eukaryota > Metazoa > Chordata > Lepidosauria > Squamata > Scincidae > Tiliqua > Tiliqua scincoides. The sequence continues at coordinate 200,132,590 of NC_089822.1, forward strand.
TTAGTAACTTTAACATTACATAATATGGGGCTCATGAAATAGGTGAGTGCAAGTGAAATAATGTTCTTATTTTCTCTCAAGTCTGTGGGATTTGGAGATGGGATAGTGGAAGCTGATGAAATTGTTCCCATCACAGCATTGTACTATACTTTTGATAGCTCAGGATTGTCGCAAAGAGTGAACACACAAAAATGAAGCATTTATAAATACCTTTCAGTGTAGCAGGTTAATGTGGGTGAGAGAAGAAAAGGCAAAAGTTACTATCATTTGAACTTTCCTAAAAAATAATGTAAGCACAAACTCATAATAGTTAAAATTATAAATTATGTTGGTTATGTTAAGAGGCATGTGAGCAATCCAGATTGGAACTGTAGGAGAGAGTGTTGATGATGATTGCCTCCATTATTATGTTCTTGCTGAAAATAGACTTCTGCCAATGCCACTGTTTGCTTTAGGGGCACAGTGGGGTAGTGGGTGGGATTTTCAGTAGGAAATGGGTTAACCCTTTCTGTTGACCCAGAAAGGGCCGACCTTTACTGAGTTGACCCAACTTATTTTAGCGTCCTGCTCTGTTCAGCGGGGTTCCCTAGTAAGTGAGTTTTGGGCTGTATCCTTAGCCTCCTTCCAAAAAGGTATCAAAAGTAGAATATCTGAATACTTAAATGTAAAATAAGTGTGTCACTAGTTCAGGAATCTGATTTAACTGGGTGTTCCTGTTGTAGTTTAACTTACAAAAGCATTGTTTGATTTATGGAGTGAGATGACTTGCATGCATTGTTAACTTGGATTGTAGTAAACTGCCAGATGTTTTTACTGAACTTCTTACATCCCTTTTTCCGTAGGACTTGACTGGCATAGAGTCTATGGACCAATGTCGTGTCACGCTGGAACAACACAACTGGAACATAGAGGTACTGTACTACTGGTTTGCTTTCTTATTGTATTGATTACAGTCATGACTGTGCACATCTCCAAAGTCAGACCTGGTCCTTTAAAAGCATTGGCGTGAAATCCTTTGAAAAATTATGTTAGGTCCTGAGTATGACCATGTGCTTAAAGTTCTACGAAAGGTAATAGAAGTTCTGAAAAAACAAGAGCTGCAGTCTGTGTGAATTATGCATTTGGTGTTCCAAAAAATTCTGAATACACTGTGACAATTGAACGTCTTACATGTTCAGTCTCTTCATTGGCTTGTTTCTAACCAGTCAAATGTAATTGAGGTTTGCTGTTGATTGTGTCGTTTTGTTTCCTCAGTTCCAAACTATATTGTCTGAGGGCCTTTAACTGTGCTGCTTCCCACATTGTACTCACTTCATAATTGCATGGGTTTTCATACACTGTTGTGGCTGCTTCTAGTCATGCTTTGACCTTTCTAACTTCAGGGACTCCTTATGAGGCACAGTCCTGTACAGCATGATATATGTGTTATCACTTAAGCCATCTGAACATCATCTTTTAGCCTATGACCCTTGGATGTTCCAAGCCATGTCCTCAGCTCAATATTCTCAATAATTCAAATGTTTGTATTTGATTGATTTGTATTTATTTTATAGATTTGGTCTGATAGGACCACTTATCCTTCCCATCCATATTCCTTTCATAGGCAGCTGTTCAGGATCGACTGAATGAACAAGAGGGTGTCCCAAGTGTCTTCAATCCACCACCTTCTCGACCACTGCAGGTCAATACTGCTGACCACAGGATCTACAGCTATGTTGTTTCAAGGCCACAACCAAGGGCAAGTTGCATTTCATCACTTGAGTTTCTTTTAAATTGGGAAGCAGGAATTCTCTGTGAACAATAATATGAAACAGTAAAGTGCCTGTAGTAAAGTGCCATTATCTTCCTGCAAATTTCTGGATCTTAGAGAGCTTAGACTTGTCAACTCTGTTCAAGATCTATTTTCTACAGAAGCCTGGATTTATATAAATTTCCTTCATCCTTTCCCCAACTGGTGAAATTCCTTTTGCTGGTGCAACTGTGAATTGTAGATTTGCAACATTTTCCCAGCTTGAATACTTGCAGCCAAATTAAACTGTTGCACTCCAGAAGTGATACTGTTCATGTTTTTCCCTGCATAATGTATCTCTGTGTAGGAGGAAAAAGTCATGTGTGAAGGAGCCTTTTGTTAATTAGCATTTTATAAATATATGTAAACTTTTTTTGTAATTGAAAACCAATATAAACAGTATATAAGATAGAGATATATATTCTGGGATTGTGTTAAAATCTTGCACTAACATACTTGATGTTGAGTAAACAATCAACTGGTTACTTAAAAGGGATAATTTGATATCTACCTAACTCTCTCTTTGTCATTTCAGGGCTTGTTAGGTTGGGGTTACTATTTGATAATGCTTCCATTCCGATTTACATACTATACATTACTTGATATATTTAGGTAAGTCTACAATTCATGTGTGTATGTTTGGGTTATTGCTCTGTTTAGAATGTTGCTAGCATTACATTCTACAGTAGAGATGGGCAGAGGGTGGACACTAATTCACAGGTAAATGAGCAACCAGTTTTCAGTTAACCATGTAGTGTTTGCTGGGTATTTGGAATCTTCTAGAGATAGCAGACTATTTGGACCATGTTCTGATCTAGCAAGGGGGCATTTAGAAGTGTATAGTCAGGATCTTTTAACACTTCTTAACCTGTAACTAATTTGTGTTAGAAAAACATGAATATGCATTCTTAATGTGTAAATTTTAAAATCATAGTGGACCATAGGAACTTTATATTAAAAATAAATATGGCGAAAGTAAGACTGACATCAGCCTCTCTGTTTTCAAGGTGCTGGACATTTAGTAAGCTGACATTCAACTTCATATTCTTCCCTAGGTTTGCTTTGCGTTTCATACGCCCTGATCCTCGTAGTCGGGTCACTGACCCTGTGGGTGACATTGTTTCATTTATTCACATGTTTGAAGAAAAATATGGAAGAATACATCCTGTATTCTACCAGGGAACATACAGTCAGGTGAGTATAAAGAGTTGACAAGATGCGGGTTGCTCTTTTGGTCTTACCTCTTGAGAAGAGCTTGGGGCACTTCTTGCAAAAGCAACCTTAAGTTCGCTCTTGAAACAAAATGACAGATTTTTTTCTTTCTTCCAAACAAACTGTGGAGTTTAAGGATTTAATGGAAGGTTCTGTTACTAATGCCTCTTTTTAACAATGAATGGGGAATGGAAATGCTTGGCTGATCACTTCAAAATGTGGTTCCAGGGCAACATTTTGTAATAGAGTAGTCAGACAGCCATGTCTAAGTTTGGGCACTGTACTGGTTGCAGTATTGGTGCACAAGGAAAACTGGAAGGAAGTGTGGTCTTAGATCTTCTTTCCTTAAATGGAAAGGGTTGATATGTGCCATAATATGCTCTGCAACTTAGGCTGTTAGATTGAAGCAAAATGATCTGATGAATCACTTCATCATCAAATGAAGCTTCATCATCACTTCATTTCACTTCATCATCAAAATGAAGCACTTAAGTTTTACTTGGGCACACTGCTAGATTATCTGTAGGTGATTTCTCCTAAAATATTTTTCTGTTCTTTCTCTTAAGGCACTGAATGATGCCAAGAGAGAGTTACGCTTCCTTCTGGTTTACCTTCATGGTGACGACCATCAAGACACTGATGAATTCTGTCGGTAAGTTAGGTTAGGGTTTTCTCAACTAACTGTGCAAGGGTTCTGAATATGGCTTCAAGCAAGTTGTCACCTGTCTTCTCTTTACAGTAACACACTCTGTGCACCTGAAGTGATCTCTCTCATAAATACTAGAATGCTTTTCTGGGCTTGTTCCACAAATAAACCAGAAGGATTCAGAGGTAAGTGTCTTGCTGCCCAACTCTGCTTGGGTGGTGTTAACTTGGAGAGAACAAAACAAACCCATACACATAACCCATCCGTATATTTATTTACTCAAAAGTGAGGACTGATGTGTTCAATAGGATTTACTCTTGGGTGAGCGCTGTCTGAGGCTGCAATCCTATGCACAATCTCATATGTATCTAAACCCGCCTCCACCCCCCCCCCAAAAGCAGTCAATTGCACTTGATTATACACATTCTAAGTAGACACAGTTTTGATCAGGCTGTCAAAATATACTGCTTATTGCAGCTGTTTTGCATCCATTCTCCATCTTTTTAGTATGTAGTAAATGGACATAGGACAGCATGCCCAGATCTTAGATAGTACTACCTACTAAGCAGTTGGTGAAAATAAATTCAAAATTACTACCCATGGGCCCCTGTTTTCTGTTTTAGAACCTTCTTTTATTTGAACCAACAGTTTTTATCCTTGTAATCAGGCAAGCTGATTGCTGTCATTGGTTCTTGTAGTCGCACTGTCGTTGTTGCTCAGTTTCCTGTTCAGTGAAGCTGCTCTGGATAGGTCGTCAGAATTCTAATTTTTGCAGACATCTCCCTAATTTCATAGAGAATCCTGGGATCACTCCCCATTCCCCCTTTAGTGACTTGTCAGTAAGTCATTGCATTCTGAGAATCGAGACTATCATCTAAACCAGGGGTGTCAAACTCATTTAATACAGAGGGCCGAATAGCATTCCTCATGTCTGCTGAGGGCTGAAAGTGATGTCATTAGACAGAAAGTGATGTCATTAAACAGGTCATAACCAAAAATAAACACTTTTTCTCACTTAGCTGCGAATGACTGAAGAGAAAACATGCAAATCTTGACCATATTTCAAGATAAGGGACAGCCCAATTTTCATGTGGACTGCGCTTTCAGTAGTTACACCTCAGCACTGCTCAAGCTGAGAGCCTGAGGGCCGGATAAAAAGCTTTTGAGGGCTGCATCCGGCCCCCAGGCCTTATGTTTGACACCCCTGATCTAAACATTCTTTTAAAGACTGCGCTAAATGATGGTTTTCTTGTCAAACATTTTATCTGGCATCTCCTCTCTGATTTTTGGATTGGTCTTTCTAATGCCACTGATCTTTAAAGGTTTAAGCTTCCTGGGAAAATTGCTTACAAACAAACAGATCAAACAAACCTTGAAGCTGCATCCTTAATATGAATTCACCACTGGATTAGAAATGATAAACATTAAGAATTGAAGCCCGCCTCAGCAGCCATAGAAACTGAGGTTTGGGGAAGTCTCCCCAGTGCCTTTGAGAGGGGACCCTCGCTCACTGGTAAAGCATCTGAGTTTTGTGCAGAAGGTCCCAAGTTCAGTCATCAGTTACAGAGATCCCTGGCAGCAGGATAGGGAAATTGGCCCTGTCCCCAGTGGAGACCTGCAGGCAGCCAGTAAGTAGCCAGTCATTAGAAAAATGTCTGACTCAGTTTGAGGCTGCTTCATTTGTTCCTGTGTCAAATGTCTTGTGTGCTAGGATTGGTGATAGCACTTGATGTATTTCTTAGTATCTCAGGCACTGCGTGAGAACACCTACCCATTCCTGGCAATGATCATGCTAAAAGATCGTAGAATGACTGTAGTGGGAAGGCTAGAAGGACTCATCCAACCAGACGACCTTATAAACCAACTGACATTCATCATGGATGCCAACCAGACATATCTGGTATCAGAGCGCCTGGAAAGGTACTAACGTGAAAACAGAGACACACCATGTCTATTTTCTCCCTGCCTCAAAATATTTATTATGTTTGTGTTCAACCTAACTTGGAGTCTATAAAATGTAGGCCATGTATTTCTTCAGTGAAATCAGTGCTCAGTCACCATTACCGTTGGAAGATTATCAAGCCTAAAGGCTATACTGATCTGGGTAGTTTGGTGTTCTGGCAAACTCAGAGATGAAAAAAAATACTGTACTGTTAAAACTTCAGCTGCCTGTTACATAATCTGATATTCATGTATGTTTTGGCAAGCATAGGATCTAATGCAAGGGTGTCAAACTCATTTCATGCAGAGGGCCGAATAGCATTCATGTTGCCTTCTGAGGGCTGGAAGTGATGTCATTAGCCAGGCAGTGATGTCATTAAACAGGTCATAACCAAAAATAAGAACTTTTTCTCACTTAGGAATTCATTAGGCAGAAGAGAAAATATGCAATTCTTGATAATATTTTGAGATATGGGAGAGCCCAATTCAGCAGTAACTCCTCCAGCACTGCTCAACAGCTGAGAGCCTGAGGGCCGGATAAAAGGTTTCCCTGGGCTGCATCCGGCCCCTGGGCCTTATGTTTGCCACCCCTGATCTAATGGGTTGAGAGAAACTGCATGTTTTAAACCAGGGGTCTCCAAACCCCGACCTGGAGGTCAGATATGGCCAGCAGCAAGCCTCTTTCTGGCCCGACACCAACCTCTTGTCCCCTGAAAGCCTCTGGCCCACTCAACTGAACATGACCATAACTGTGCTCTGTTTGCGCCTGGAGGGTGTTCTGAGGGCCAGAGAGGTTGAATGAATGAACCCATTCATTCATTTATTCACTCACCCAAGTTCCATCTCCAATTTATTTATTTAAATTTTATATTTAAATTTTTTTTCCGGCCCTCAACACCATGCTAGATATCTGATGTGGCCCTCTGGCCAAAAAGTTTGGAGACCCCTGTTTTAAACAAACATTGATATACAGTATTTTATATGGAAAGAGATTCGCATGAATTTATTAGCTGTAGTTGGCTACTGATCATAGCACCATATTGCTTTGCCATTAAAAGAAACTGTGGATGCTGCCAAAGAGAGAGCAGATTGCACTAAAGATGTACTCATAACTCAGATGTACTCATAAAGAACTCATTCACTTTGAGTTCTTCAAATTCTTAGTTTCAGTGCCTGCTCTATATTTTATTATCTTTTATATAATTGGATAACCCCAGTAGATGAGCCCAAATTGTGTGTACACATGCGCACACCCATACCCAACTCCCACCACCAATATACCCTTTCATTGCAAACTTTACTTAGTTTCTTGCCCCTTCTTTTGGACAGATGTCTCACTAGATGTCCCAGGGATAACGAGTCCTTCCTCCTCTCAAAGGGATGTGTGTAAGAGGCAGCATTTAACCCTACCCATCTTCCCCAAAGATGCATTCCAGTTACCAGAATCACTAGATATTGGACTCTTTGAAGCAGGCCAATTCTGGACTCAGGGAGTAAGGAGATTAAATTGGATTGGGGCAAGCATGCAAGATAAATTGGTAAGGGAAAAGGAAAAGCAATCCTCCTAAAAGATTCTTTATTTTAATATCCCTATCCACAGATCTTCAGTGCTGAGTAGTGTGCTGTGATATCTGTACGTTTACCTAACATGGAGGTATTTGGTACTTGGGGTGTGCGTGGATAAGAAAAGACTGCAGAATACTGTTATGCTATAAATGGCAGCCAGATAGTAGTCATAATCCAGAGCCAAGAGACATGCCTTTGACATTCTCCCCAGTTTGAAAATTGTCCCACGTTAATAAAACCAAATCTGAAATTTTCTGTTTAGGTGGCACTAACAAATTCCCTTTCTCTGGTAGAGAAGAGAGAAACCAAACTCAAGTCCTGAGACAGCAGCAGGATGAGGCATATCTTGCTTCTTTACGGGCTGATCAAGAGAAAGAGCGCAAAAAAAAGGAAGAGCGGGAGAGGAAGAGGAGGAAGGAGGAAGAGGTGCAGCAACAGAAGCTGGCGGAGGAGAGACGGCGACGGGTGAGAAGGAAATATGTTAATTACAGTTAATCTCAGATCCCAGTTGCAGCTATAATACGAATAGGTGCCGCTGCAAAGGACCGCATGTGGTTTGTACTGGCTGTGTAGACTTTTTGTTAGCACTGCCAATTGAGAAGCAGACTTTTTGGAAATGGTGGCACATGGCAGGGAGGTATTAGTTTCTACAAGGTTATTTCTGGTTGGCTAGTGTACATCTCAAATTGCACCATAAAACAAGCAATTCCTAGTGCTTTAGAATAAGCTAAGATAATTTTATATGGTACAGAGAAAGTTGTAAGGAAGAAAAAAAAAACTGTACATTAAGTGATTCTTGATGATATGAGCCAGGATTGAAAGTGGTGTTGGTTTTTACAGAGTAGCATACATTTTTGCCCAGCACCCCTTGCTTGTCTGCCAAGGAATACAGGAAACTGGAATTGTAGGCCTGAAAGGGGCCTTAACAGTTGAGGCAGGATTTATTTGAAGCATTTCTATATCCCCTATAAACACATAAAATCTCCCCCCTTTTTAAACTGCTTATCTCATTTTCAGCTCACACTTCTCTTCAGGATTGCATTTCTGAACTATGTGCATCAGTAGTGGATGCTTTTGGCTGTGGTACCCTTGAGTACATATTGTGAGGGAAAGGCAACACTTTTCAAGTACATTCATTCTCATCAGTGAATCCACGTTAGAAGATTCAAACCTCTCACATAATACCAGAACCAGGGGACATCCACTAAAATTGAGTGTTGGGCGGGTTAGGACAGACAAAAGAAAATATTTCTTTACTCAGCGTGTGGTCGGTCTGTGGAACTCCTTGCCACAGGATGTGGTGCTGGCGTCTAGCCTAGACGCCTTTAAAAGGGGATTGGATGAGTTTCTGGAGGAAAAATCCATTATGGGGTACAAGCCATGATGTGTATGCGCAACCTCCTGATTTTAGGAATGGGTTAAGTCAGAATGCCAGATGTAGGGGAGAGCACCAGGATGAGGTCTCTTGTTATCTGGTGTGCTCCCTGGGGCATTTGGTGGGCCGCTGTGAGATACAGGAAGCTGGACTAGATGGGCCTATGGCCTGATCCAGTGGGGCTGTTCTTATGTTCTTATGTTCTTATATAATGTAACATATTTTCTTATTTAAACAGAAATTGTGCTTTTGTATGTCTGGATACTGTTTCTCCCCATTAATATAGTTTCTGTGTTACAAGTAGCAGAGCCGCTTGCAATGTAAAGCAAAAATATTTTGTTGCCAAATCTAATATTTCCTTTCTTTCTGTGGTTATAATCTAACCATGTTTTTCACTTCTGATTTTTTTTTTCTTTGAGTCTCTTCATTATTTGGGCAGCCTTACAACATGAGATTTGAAGCTAGTCTCTCTTGTATAGGTTACAAGCACTGCTTGCTACCATTGACTCTGTATGGTACTTGATTCATCAATATTTTTGTCCTTTAGGATATCACTTCAGGAAGGGAATGAAAAGGTGTTTTGGCCTGCCCTTTGAAGTTGACTGAGCCACATTCACCTACTCATGTGTAAACGCGCACATGTGACTCAGTTTCACTTTATACATAACATCACTGTATACCAGGCATAAGATTGGGCAAAAATGCATCCTTCTGTGCTATAGCTAGCAGAGCAAGAAAAGTTAGTGTGGGGATGGGAGAAGAAGGGACCTGTGGTGGGGGCACATCTGAGGGACTCAGAATTGAATTTTGGAAGAAAAGAGCCATTTCCTAAGTCGAAGCAAGGTGAGAATTGCTATGAGTTGTAGCCCCAAATCTCTTTGGAGAGAAGACAATGGGAAAGAAGTGTGCATGTTTGCATTTTCTGCCAGAAGCTTGATGAAGCAGCTGTTGGGGAAATAATAGAGTACTCCTAATGAAGAATAACCCAGTCAGAGTTCCATCCAGTACAAGGACAAGATTAAAGCATCTGTTTTGACTCACATTTTGAATTAAATGGGATGTAAAAGAGCTTAACTTTGGCTGGGTTATGCTCACTGGTTAGCTGTGCAAATGGTCTTGCAGTCCTATCAGGCTCTTGCTGGAATTCTACACACCATGTTTCTTCTTTGGCCTGTGACTATAAAGGGAGCCATGTTTGAGATAGAGGACAATTACTGGTGATAAGATTGCTTGCATTGACTTTCTTTGTTTCTCTGGTGGGCCTTTTTATTGCTGCCTGTAGTTCACACCTGCTTTTTCTCTCTATAGACTTTGCAGGAAGAAAAGGAACGGAAATCTGAATGTCTCCCTCCAGAGCCACATCCAGATGACCCAGAAAGTGTCAAGATCATCTTTAAAATGCCCAATGACTCAAGGGTGGAGAGGCGATTCCATTTTACACAGTCTTTAACGGTAAGGGATGAGGGAAAAGGCGCTTGATTTCTGTAGCTGGGAAAAGTTTGGATGACTTGAGAACAGAAGTCTGAGTTCTTTAACGCCTGCTGGCTGTTAAGACAGATGAAGAGAGATCGATGTGTAGTGATTTGGATCCAAAGACCCATAGGACTCATTCTGTGCATCCAAGGAAAGTTTGTTCATGTGTTTCTTGAACAGCAGTGCCCTCATGGTGCATGACAACCTCTTCTGAAACTGAAGGAAGCTTGAAAAGCAGTTTATGCTATGGCATGGGAATGAGCCTCTCAGAATGAAGAAATTGGAGTTTACACTGGGCATGCCTAAGTATGTCTTTGAATCTTAGCCAGTGTTGAGAACATGATGGCGCAGAGTTAGAAAAGCAGAACAATGCTGTCAGTATTTCTAGCATGTTTATAATTGTAAGTTTTGATCCTAGGAATAACTTCTCAGTAGACTAAGCTGAGACTTGCCCAGGTTGCTTGCTTTGCCTTGTAATGAGGGGGTCCAGACATTTATGTTCAAACATGAAGGCTTTCTGAAAGCAGTGTTTTTTGTGGGGGAAAATGGAGCTCTTTTTTTCCTATTCAACATTAGTATGAGTAACAGAGGTTCTTATTTCCCATGAGCTTCAGAGATGTTCCCTGGTCTTGACCAAATAGCAATCTTCATAGAGATTTTTCCCTTGAACACAGAAGAGGCCATCCGTAATGCATGAACCTGTGCTTCCTGCCTGCAGCTGCAAGGCAAATCCTGACAAATAATTCTCTCCAACTTCCCCAGGTGATCCATGACTTCTTATTCTCTTTGAAAGAGAGCCCAGAGAAGTTTCAGATTGAGGCCAACTTTCCTCGCCGTGTCCTGCCCTGCCTTCCTACAGAGGAGTGGCCTAATCCACCCACGCTGCAAGAAGCTGGACTCAGCCACACGGAAGTCCTGTTTGTGCAGGACCTCACGGACGATTGACACTTTTCAAAAATAGAGATGGAAAGAGAAACTCCTATTATAATACAATATTTTTTTTAAAGACTGCTGTGTACAAATGAGGGATCAGAGACTGTGGCCTGGGTCAGCCACACCATGTGTCTGCACTGGCAAGAGAAACTGCACTCACGCACACGTGACCCCTTTTACATTCAGAGGGCAGATGGGAGGCTACAATTGCCACCCCAAGAAAGGATCAGAAACGGCAGCTCTTGGTAAATATTGCATTGATTAAGTTATACCCCATTGTTCTGACATTAGCAATCTGATGATTTGCTGTTGTGACAGCCAGAGGATATTGCTCCTTCTGCCCAGGATGGGGAGGGGGTGGGCAGTGGGTTTTTCTTCCAGCTTCTCACTCTGTATAAATCTTAAATATTTCTTTTGCTTTGTAATGACCAAAGGCAAATGGGGTAACCATGGTATTTTTTTTTTTTAATAAGGAGCTGGTTGACATTCTTAACTATAGGGGTTCTTCTTCCCCAGGGTTGTCAGCCTGCGTAGTGTAATAAACTCTGCCTCTAGTGTGCCTGTGCTAACACCTCTGACTGTCAGTGTCTTACTGCTCACACAGGCTGTGCTGTGCCTGATCCAGATGCAGTCCTTAGTTTGAAATGGTGGCCTGACCCACTTTGTGCACACATAGCTGGCCAAGTTCCTTCACACCAACTTCAGTCTGGACTCAGCGCTATTGGCCTTCACCACAGCTCCTTAGGCTGGTCTTGGCTTACTCTGGAAGGGGCTTTTGATTGTGCCAGTGAGGTAAGATTCCAGGCTAGCCATAGCAAGTTGCAATAGGGTGAGGAATAAAGGTGAACATCTTAAGAGAATGGCAGATATCTACCAAGTCAGGTGAGTAGAACAGGTCAACAGTAGAAAATATCAGCATTCTTGGACATGCAAGTGCCTGCCTGCTTAGGAAGGATTAGTGAATAAATGGTGTGCTAAAGGTCAGAGCTCAAGCTTTATTGAGTTCTAAGGGTCTGTGTACAACTCCTGCAGTGCATGCAGTCTTCTCATGACTGCAGCCATCAGCTCACCTAAAGGGACAAAGTGAGCCGACTCGGTTTTCCAGTTGGATGTGCCTGGAACCAGGCAGCTGGTCTCTTTAATTGTATAACTTGTAGGCTTGTGGAGGTTGAGAGCACAAATATGACTTGCACATGGAATTTGCTGGGTTCTCCTATGGCTTTCCTTGACATGCAGAAGCCTTAGCCTCACCTGCTACTGTGCTTCACTATGTATTTTGGGAGCCTCTTGCAAAACAGCAACATTTGTTATCTGAGCTGGACTCATGAAATACAGTATTTCTTTTATTTGCCAGATTTGGCTTACCTTTTCTATTTGTTTAACTTTTGTCAGAAGCACAAGCGTAGTTTTGCTGTATACCCTTCTAATGTACAAATCCAGACAAGTTTTCAGTTGAAGAAGGTTTGCAAAAAGGAAACTCAATGAGGATAAATAACTCTGCGTGATCTATGTAAATGGGTACAACTTCAAGGTGGACCTTTCTGTGTCCATGTGTATAGTAGCTTGGTCTATGGACTTTGCACAGTTTGTACAAATGTCCATATGCCAGTCTAGCACAGTCTCCTGGCTACTGCCAAAGATTCAAATAAAGTGCCCGGCAACATGTTTTTATGCCCCAGCCCTTCTTCTTGTAGTCAAAACGACCATGGTGCCTATTTATAAAAAGAATGGTGGGCATCCAGAGATTTTACATGGAACCAATTGAAGCACAGTGCAGTTAAGCCTTCTGTAAGGACTTTGCTAGCCCTGTAATCCTGTAACAGAGCTTGCTGTAGAAAGGAGACGACACTTGCACAACTATGCTAGTGTTATCTATAAAAAAAATTGAGAATGTCATGTTCCAGGATGAATTATTTGCATAATTCTAGCTGCTTTAGTATTTGTTAACAAACTGATTGGCAGGAACTAGGTGCCAAACTGAACATGCAGAAGGTTTTGTTCAATCATATGTTTGCTCTAATTATTTTGTGTTACCTATGCCAAAGCAGCTAACAAGTCAAGGTATATATACTGTGTACACCTTAAACAGCCATAAGGTGTATTGTGCCACAGACTTTTTAGAAAGAAAAGATTTCCTCAAATCTAATCTTGCAGTAGTTCTTTTCGTTGTAAACGTGCACCATTGTAGTAGTTAATACTAATTACTGGGGGGGGGGAGTTGCCCTCTCCAACGATTTAGCCATTTATTTAATACAAAAACCAGTATCAAAGTATGTGGTTTAGACTGTGAAAAAATAATTTTAAACACCTGCTACTTGGATGGTTTTTGCAGAGGTTATTGGTGGAGGATACACAAGATAATCACTAAATCCTACTGTTAAACAATGAAATTGGACTTGTTCCATTATTTCCAGGGCCAGCTTTCATGCCTGGGCAAAGGCATTCAAATGCTAATGTTCTGCCTGTCAAGATTAGGTACCCTGCAGTTGTGGGTGTTGCCCTGGATGAGCCAATACAAGGCAGAATTTTTTAAATTTAAAAGGGTGGGCTAGAGCCCTCACTTCCTGTGAGAGCCAAATACTAAACTAGATCTATCAATCTTTTCCTTTGGAAGCTGTCTCTCAGTGTCAGTACAAGTGTGATGGAGAAAGGTGACAAGGTTTACTTTCCCTTTTCAGTTTGGATAGGTAGTCTCTGCTTTTAGGGGCAGGGGATAGAATAGAGGAAGAGTCAAGCAGCAGCATTACTGCACAGAATCTGAGGCAAGTTGAAGACTAATTCACCAGCCTCTGCTGTGTGCAATGTTTTGTACATTATCAAAGTAAGGCTTTAGCACAGTTAATCGTCTGGGAATGCTGGCCACTGTTTAAGGTGCCACAAGACTCTTTGAATTTTGCTACTACGGCCTAAAAATCTTATTTCAGCATGAGCTTTTGTGGACTTCAGTCCATCAGATGCAATAGCACATAAAAACTATCTCCCTCTACAGGAACCACCTAATAAAACCTCTAAAAATTGGCATGATTTTAGGAGCAGAAAAACAAGCCCATGAAGCTGGTCAGACCTCCAGAATAGGAAAGATGGCTGTGTTTGCATTGTGCATGAGGGAGGGAGGTTGCCTCTGTGCCAACAACTCCCCATTGCATTTTTATATTAGCCATTTTTGACACATCAAAGGGAATATACAGTGGTGCCTCGCATAACGAAATTAATTCGTTCCGCGAGTCCTTGCGTTATGCGAGTTTTTCGTTTTGTGAAGCGCGTTTTCCCATAGGAATGCATTGAAATTTAATTAATGCGTTCCTATGGGCAAGAAAAGTCAGAACAAAGTCAAATTTGGTTTACAAAGTGTTTATTAAGTGCTCTTTAAAGGCATACATACTGTACTGAGGATTTCAAAAAGGGGGGGATGCTGAGTGGAGAGCTTGAAGGCTGTAATCCTGTGCACACTTTCCTAGGAGCAAGCACAATGGGACTTACTTCTGAGGAGACACACACAGGATTGTGCTCTAAGCTGGGGAGGAGGACAGAGCAGCTGCACTCAATTGCTTGCTTTTGCCGTGATCATGGGGGGAAATGGGGCAGTGAGAGGGTGAATGAGTGATGGGGGGGATGCTGAGTGGGGAGTTTGAAGGCTGTAATCCTGTGCACACTTTCCTGGGAGCAAGCACAATGGGACTTACTTACATAAACTGACATGAAGATTCTCCCCTTACTAGGGTGGATGGGATCATAAACTGACATGAAGATCCCCCCTTATTAGGGTGAACGGGATCATAAACTGGCATGAAGATCCCCCCTTAAAACAAACCAAAACAAACCAAAAAAAAAATTCATCTTGCGGAGCACGGGTCATAAAAATTCGTTGTGCGAGTCACCAAAAATCGCAAAACACTTTCGTTCTGTGAGTTTTTCGGTGCGTGAGGCATTCGTTATGCGAGGCACCACTGTAAATGCGTTTAAAGAAATAGTGCCACGGCTGAAAAACATGCTGCTCCCTCTGCCTCAGCTGTGGTTGTAGATGAGGATAATAAGCCTGGAAAAGGTTCTACTTTCTGAGTTGCCAGGATGCTGGCTGAAGGGATGAAACTGCAGCACTAGTATAGTCAGAACGTGACTCAAGTTCCCAGTTTTCTAACTAAATTTCTGGTAGAGCACAAATCACTCTTCTTATTGCTAAACCGATTCTGGCTCAGCACTACAAAAAGACTGAGATCACATGGAGGTTGCATGAGTGCACAATAGTCTTTCCGCCTCAAGGAGAACACTACAGTAGTCGTCCTAGTAGTAGTCATCGTTCTGAATACTTTCCTATGAAGAGGAGTGGCCTTCTGGTCTAGCACAGAAAAAGCAGCCAGATATAGTGTTCGTTGAAAGGCTTTTGAAGTTCATGCTATAGCATAAAATGTTGGCACGTGTTGGCTATTTGCTGTCCAACCTCGATCAGTCAAAACATAGTGTCAGATTGACACCTTGTTGTGAAGCTGAGTAAGTCTCTGCTTCTAGTGTGGTTTCCTTAAGATGAGTTGTGTCACTGCTAGCTACCTTGAAATGAATGCTCCAGTCACAGCTACATGAAAATCCAGCAGGGAAAGGCATTTCCATCCCTGCTGCAACAAAGCTTCTGTTGTCCCTTCTTAACCCATTTATGCCCTGCCCACAGGTTGTACACATTTGGTCCATGTTGTGTATATGCAATGTTGGGCAGAAATGGCTTAAGATCTGTTCCATGTTGCTTAAAGATTCTGCTGTTATGTGCTGGAGTTAGCTACTCTACCTACAGCAACTCTCTAACAGACTGAGCTATATAGCTTCTGCAATGAACTCAAAAGGCTATCCACAAGCAGGGGGATACTACTTTATAGGCATATTTTAGAGACACCCATTGAGATAATAAATGTGAAGTGCTTGGCATGCTCAGAAGCCTCACAGCAGTGTTTAATATTGTAAGTAATCTAGACTATTGGCCTTGCTGGCCTGTGACCTCCCATGGGGGCCTCTAGTAATGGAATGTAGCAATTGTTCTTGCAGGTGTAGTCTTTCCACAAATTGTTAATGGGGGAAATACTGCTTTGAAACCTTTCCATCCCCTTCCCCATTGAGACATACAAAATTATGCAGGGGATAGACAGAGTGGATAGGGAGATGCTCTTTACACTCTCACATAATACCAGAACCAGGGGACATCCACTAAAATTGAGTGTTGGGCGGGTTAGGACAGACAAAAGGAAATATTTCTTTACTCAGCGTGTGGTCGGTCTGTGGAACTCCTTGCCACAGGATGTGGTGCTGGCGTCTAGCCTAGACGCCTTTAAAAGGGGATTGGACAAGTTTCTGGAGGAAAAATCCATTATGAGGTACAAGCCATGATGCGTATGCGCAACCTCCTGATTTTAGAAATGGGTTATGTCAGAATGCCAGATGCAAGGGAGGGCACCAGGATGAGGTCTCTTGTTATCTGGTGGGCCTCTGTGAGATACAGGAAGCTGGACTAGATGGGCCTATGGCCTGATCCAGTGGGGCTGTTCTTATGTTCATCTCAGATGACTGAGATTGGTTTTAGTTATTTCATTTATTTCTGATGTCCTCTATTGGATTCAGAAAGACCTGAATCCTTGCATCTCAAACCAGAGCTGCTGCCAAAGTTTTGCTAGCACCAGCCAGCTGCAGCATCACAAAATCATTTACCATTGTTTGAACATATTCCAAAAAGAGGCTGGTAATATCACCATATTCTAGGAAGCCCTAAGCGAATACTGAAGAAAAAGGCAGTTCCTAGATTGGTCATAGAGTGTGTATGAAGTCACATGTTCTACTGAGGAAGCCATCAGGGAGAAAAAAATCCTAAAGTATTATAGCTTTCTGACAAACTAGAAGTATTTAAGAGTAAATATTGCACCCACATCTTGTCCTTCATTAAAGCCACCACCAGATCCTCTTTCCCAATACAGGGGTACAGTTTGGGGGGCCCTAGAGAGGAGGAAGGTGGTTAACTTCCAACATGATAGGTTGGCAAGAATCTGGAACACTGTCCTGTGTAGGACAAACAATGCTAGAGAAGTAGAGCAGGACATGCTAGAGCTACAAGAAAGGCAGCAGCGCCCTCTTCACATGGTGCCTTTTTTCAGAAGCTAGAACTGCAGAGTTATGTGCTGTTCATAGCCTTTTATTCTCCTGTGGTTAGCCTCAATTATAAGAGGAGTGTTTTCAAAGGCACACAGAGGTTAGACAATCAACTAACTCAATGTTTATTTTTCAGACAAGAGGCCATTGCTGGTCTTGAGAATTCCAACTGCACATGAATATGTGCAAGACAACAAGATTAATCTAAGACATGTTTGGAAACAGCAAAAGAGGTAGTAAACCAGTGCCTGAACTGATTAAGACTATAGGTGGTGACCTATATCACATAATGCTCCTCTATTTAAAAGTTTTTAAAAATCCCTCCACATACCAAACACTTCTATCCTTCCTGTGACATGCCTGTTTTCTGATTGAGCAGTCAATCATGCAGTCTTGGGGGTGGTATAGGCGAAACATAGTCGTGTACACCACATATCATTCCAAAGCTGATGAAATTAGTTTAGTGGACTTTGATACTAGTACCTCACTATAAAAAAACAAAATCCCTCTCAGAAGTAAGTTATCAAGATAATAAATGTGATGTGCTTTGCATGCTCAGAAAGCATGATACAAATGCTACTGTTATAGCTAATTATAATAATTGGAGTCCCATCCTGAGAGCCCTGCATCCATCAAGAGAAGAGACTGACTTGCCCTCTTTGGTATACATCATACATTTATTAGTGAATATCCCTCTCAAAATCAGCCACAACATTAAAAAAAATAATGATTGCACTACTTGGTCAAGCAGAACTAGCAACTTTCATTTTAAAAAAAGTACAAATCTGTTAAAAATTTCAATCAGTATAATACACATATATATAATACAACATACTAGTTATGTTAAATGCTACAAACCAATATGATTCCAATGGAATGGAAAAAAACAAACACTTTTTAGAGATTTAAGAACCTTTTTTCTTCTCTATATATTAGCCTTTTTTCAAATACATACATGGGAAAAATGAGGTAACTGTAAAATGTGCAAGTAACAGAGCAAAAAAAATTATATATATATTTATATTATATATATATATATATATAATATAAAAACTTTCTAACACAGAACAAATGCCCTGGTGCCCTACAGTGAGGCTCCTCTCCTTGTAGGGTGAAGCCGAGCTATCCCTCCGGAGGGCACGGGACTGGTAGAAAAGAACAGTAAACAGTCCACTATCCCACCACAGGAAATCATTGGTAAACAGTGGCATCTACAGCGCAATCAGCAATCACAAACATCCTAAATAAATGTTTTAGTAATTTTTTTGTTTTTTTTAATGATAATTTTAGCTGCTCATTGGAATAAATTCTGCAGCACACGAGCTGTGAGCTTTCGAGTCACCATCAGAAGAACCGTAAGGCTTTTCCACCCTCCCCACCCCAAATAACCTTTCTGGTGCACTTTTCCAAAAAGATGGTGGGGGAAGGAGAAGAGAGCATTTGAAACAGGCGGGCACCGGCACTATTCTGATTGGCTATAAATATAGAAACACCTCCTGGTTTTTTGTTTGTTTTTCTTTAATATATATATACACAGTAAAGACCTTTGGTTATTTGTGTTATGTTGAAATAAGGTTTTAAAAAAGCTGTGAAACAAGGGGGAAGGCCAGGGGCAGGGAGGAGGTGGGTCTGACACAAGGCACTGGCTTGACATGTGAGGGGGAGAGGAGAACTGATTGGTCACAGAAGGAGCTGCTGGTGTCTGTGCAGTTTTACTATGGCAAGTGGCCCATTCCTCTGTGTGTGTGCAAGGGCCGGTACCTGGCTTAGATGTCCAACTGCAGCTATGTGAACCCTCTGAAAAATGGGGTGGGAAGAAAGAGGTTATGTTACTTGACCCTATCCAAAAGACTGCACCATAAACCTGCATCAGCCATCAACACAACAAGAACACTTAAAAACAGTATTTTATCTTAATTCATCACAAATTCCTTTTTAAAAAAGAAAGCTGGGGCCTGCCCAGAGTTCAACAGGTTAGTTTCTAATTCACTGATCCAGCAACAGGCCAGCTGCTTTTGTCAAACAAACTGCTATTCAGTTGTTTGAACAATCTACCTTGATACTTCCCCTGACCTGCCTACCCAGTTGTGTGTGTGTGTGTGTGAGGGGTTAGAGACCCTGGACTATGATTGAGCATGAGGCCAAAGAAAGATTTAAAAACAAGAAAAGGTTCCAAAAACCCCACTTTCTATTGCTCCTAATTTCAAACGGAATGAGAATTCCAGCAACTGGGGGAAAGAGCTGCTCATCCCTTGCACATATGGCTGTGAGCACCAGTAGTAAGAGGCCTGCCCTGGTGGCCCCAGCCAAACCCACAGACCCTCCCCTGCTTCAAAAACAAGTATTGCTGAGAGCTAGTATACTAAAAAAAACAAACCCAAGAACACCACCACCACACACACACCCTGACATCTATACTGCATCTGCCCACTGTTTTGAGAGGCCACTTCCCCTCCCTGCCCACCAAAGCTCAGAACTTGCTAATGGAAAGAGTTGGGCTGGTAAACTTAACTCTCCCTAGCAACCCCCCCCCCGCTGGCCCAGGCCAGTTAGTGTAATGGGACACTCCACCTGCTTCCTCTTTGCACTGGGACAAAAGACCAGATGAATGCAAAGACAGACAGCAGCCTAGGAACAAGCAGAAGTGCAGCTCCCCTTAGGACATCAATTCAAGTGACCCGCTTGCCCGAGAGCACTTCAGTGAAGTAGGAGGGGGAAGATGCCCCACTTCTGAAAAGGCTTGGGAATCCTTCCTGCTCACAGCAAAGCTTAGAGACAATGGGGCAGTCTCAGTCTTTTCTTGCAGTTACTGTTCATATGTACTGCCATCAGCTGTCCATATTCAAAGGGGAGGGGAAAACGACCTAAAAGCCTGACTGATGCTGCAAGGCGAAACAGAAATCACTGAGAAGAAAGGTCCAGAAAATGGGGAGCATGTGGAAGGGAAGCGCAGGTCCACCTCACAGCTGGTTGAGAATCAAGTCTGGCAGAGAGCCATGCTGCCAGATTTGTCGTTTAGGCTTATCAGAATCACTGTAAGACGAGGCTCCTGTGCTGTCAACAGCTGCAGAGAAAGGGGGTGGGGAATAAAAGCACATCAGCAGGTCCAACTTCTCCCACCTCTGCAGCACCATGAAGTAGAACTGCACCTGCCAAAATCCTCCTTTCATCAGATCAGCTCTGAGAAGCACAGCAGCCTGGACCTTCACAGAGCCTTGCAAGCCTACCTCAGATCAATTCCAACGAGACTACACTGCCTCCTGCTGGCCCAACCAGGTGCCAAATCAATCTCTCATTCAGAAGGGGGGAGAGAGATGCCCTGAAAAGCGTTGACGGTCCTTGTGAGGTGTTGCGGACATGTGCAGTACAGTGCATGGCAGTAATCAGCTGAGCACAAAGAACTCCCTCCTCCCCACCCCCCATCACCCCACAGCTGGCTAGAGAGTTAGCCAATACCAAGTTCCAAGCTGGTCATAACATGCATGCATAATTTGTGAACATTTACATTAGGTTTTGTCATCCTCTCCGAGTCTTCAGCCAGGCTTCAGAACACAAACCAATTACACAGTGAGGGCTTCTCTCTTGCTCCACGGTATAATCATGCAAAACATTTTTTTTTTTTACGGCAACAGGTTTCTGTAACAGGGTGGCAGGTTGATTGCTTTCTTGCTTCAAATCAGCAGGTGTTTTAGGTAGGATTGTGTGTGTGCAAGTGCGCAAGTGTACATGTCCGTACGCGCACAGGAAAGCACACAACATTGTGTATGCTCATCATGGCAAAACGTACCCATGGCACCTGACCCAGAGCACAAGCATCAGGCCATGCAGAACAAATCACCAGAGTGGTGACAGCAGTTGTAGGCCAAAGATGATGGGAAGGAGAAGGGAGGGAATGGAAATGCTTGCCTGGTCCAGTCCAAAAGGAAAGAGAGGCAATGCTTCCCAGGACGAGCAGCCACCAATGGGCTTTCTCCATGATAGCTCGTGCAAGGCTAGACAACAAGATAATCAACAATTCCCATCTGCTCTCTGCCCGGGATCCTGCTGCGGAGAGCCTCATAGCTGTCCAACAGCTGTCAGAGGCTTAGCCTGAGGTCAGTATAGAGGTGGGATTTAGCCACAATGGGAGGGCTGAAGGCTTTTGCTACAATCTGTTGAGCATCTTCCCCTCCCCGTAGGGGGAAACATGGAAAGAAAATGCAGCCAGCACAGCTGTATCTTCCCAGAAATATTTTAAAACTAGGGGCAAGAACTTGATTCTGGGTAGTCTCCATTGAGATTGGTGCTAAGAAGGAGAGCCAATGTGCTAAAGAAATGGGGGTGAAGGGGCACAAAGAGCATAAGAGGCAGAAACATTGGCTTCAACATGATTCTCAATACGAGAAAAAAGGTCCTTGCAGTGACAAGCCCCACACCATGATGCATGGAGCAAACAAATAAGAGTCAGCTATTTCATCACAGGAATCCACACATGCTCCTTCCCCATCTCTGGGGAGAAAACGGAGTTTCCCCCTCCTTACCATCATCACCTTGCAGCAATGGCAAGAGCAGGTGTGAGATACTGCTGGAGCTTGTTCAGGCCTGCTTCACTCCCACTGCTATCTGCAAGGACAGCACTGAACTCTACCCAACATATCTCAGGTATGAAGGGGGCACCTGAGAAGCTGGAGGGGTAATACAGTGTGTGTGTGTGTGTGTTGGTATGGAGAAAATAAGAATGTGGCCCTGGGCCATGTTCTGTGTGGGGGTGGCCCCCAAATGTTTTAGGGAAAGGTCTCAGGCTGCTCACATCACAGTGCTGCAACCAACCAATCCCCCCTAGCTACTGCCTGCTCTGCAACACTGTGCTCTGGACCAGTGGCTGGCAGAAGGGAAGCAGGCACTTCCTCACCTCTCCCTTTGAGCGGCTCTGCTTTTAAGGGCCCCAACTGGCACTGCCAGAAGGGGAAGATTTCAGACTAAAATGTGGGTCAGACAACCAGAAAACCAGAAAAACAGAGGAAAAGAAAACCTAAACCCAAAAGGAATGCAAACACCTGGAGAATAATGGTGCAAGGATGGAGAGTCTTTGGAGTGCGGAGCACATGGGGATGCCTCCCCCTACAAAGCGTGACACTGCGGAGCTGGATCTGCCACCAGGCCCTGTCCATGCCACGGGGTGAGGGGGAGGGGGCATCATACATTGCTTATATTCTCACCACATCCCAGGAGAGGCCCCAGAGGCTAAGCATACAGGCTGGCCCAAGCCTCTGGTCCAAGGTCCGTATCCTGGAGTGAATTTGTGCAGCAGTGTGTCGATGAGCATCACTCAGCCTCTCGATGCACTTCCGAGGCATCTGCCCGGCAGATTGGGCACGTGCGGTTTGCCTGCAAGGACCAAGGCACAAGAGTGAGATTTAGGAAGGCAATTCTCTGGTGAACCCATCTGTGACAGGGAAGCACCAAAACATTTTTGGACTGTCGGATCTATCCTCTCAGCAGGACGAACAGGTGAACAGATCAATTGTTAGGGGCAGGACAGGAGAGAAATCCAGCGTGAAATCAACGGACTGAATTAAGTTTTGCACAAATAAATCCATCTATCCAGAATATAAGAAATTTTGCCATACAAGTCCATTTTTCCCCTGTTCAACTCCTATGAGTACCTTAAACACAAAGTGGAATGTTGGCTACAAAAATGTATCCTAAAATAAATGTGCTAGTTTTTTAAAAGCAGCAAGACACTGTTGCTTTTGCCACAACAGGCTAGTATGTTTACCCCTCTGGAAGCTGCAACCAGAAAGTGAGTGGATCAAGGTGCATTCTAAAGCTTGAGCTCATCTTGAAATAGTTTCTATGAGGCCCCTGTGCAAGGGCAGAAATATCTGTACCAAATTCTTTGATTGTGCATTTCCTCTTGCATCTATCTCCCAGCGCAGAGAAGCCTAAAGCAGCTAACAATATTCTTTAACACGACAGAAGAGATTTAAACGGCAAAAAAAAGCACAAATCTTTAAACCAGAACACAGAAATAGCATAACCAAATTAAACACTTGGCAAAACAAAAATGTTTTTAGCCATCAGTGAAAGACTAGGAAAGCAGGAACTGACTGACACTGCAATCCTAGACACACTTTCCAAGGAGTAAGCCCCACTGAAAACAGTGAGACTTATTGCTGAGTAGACAGGTATAGGATCTGGCTCTGAAACTCTCCACGTAGGGAGTTGCAAAGGCAGGTGCAACAGATGAGAACATCATCTTGCATGCTACCACCAAGTGAACTTCCCATGGTAATGGAAACACACAATAGAGCCTCACTTAATTATCTCAGAGGGCAGGCAGACTCATATGGGGAAAAGGAGGTCTCAATATCTGGGTCTGAAATTGCTGAGAGCCTTACAGGTATCACCCATACTATATGCTTCTTGCTGACTGACCAAATACAGAACAGTCTTAATGCAATGCTTTCTCAACTACAGAGCCCTCGGCCAGAGCAGCAGCAAATGTTACCTTTAACCATTTGTCAATGCACTTAGCATGGAATTCGTGGTTGCAGGGCAGAACTCGCAGCAGCTGCCTTACTTCAAAATCACTGAAGCACACAACACACCTAGGGAAGGAGGAAGACCCCAGTCAGGGATGTTGTGAGAGAGGAGACAAGTGGCACCACACATGGACTTGTAGCCACAGAGAGACCCCAAGCATCACAGTCCAGTCCTTTCAGTTTGGCAGAAAATGCTTCTCTTGGATCTAGCCATTTCCAGTAGATGCTGACCTGGGCACCCAATACACACTCTTCCAAGAAAGACTGTAGAACATCCTTAAGAAAACTGTTTCACAGCTCAATTGAACTTACAGTCAATATGTTTTACCCACTATCCATTCTAAACCTATTCTCTGCTGCAACTTCAACTCACTGCTCAGGAAGCCCTTTTAATTCTAAGGGTGATCACAGAGCCTCCTGACAGAGGATCTGCTTCTCTCTGCCCTTGCTCCTGACATAAGCACCAGGCTCTGATCCCACTGCAGATTTTTCCCTTACCATCCAAGCTTTGGGTGGGCTACAGTCTTTAAAAAAAACTTATTTTTCCACAGGCTTAGTCATGTTTATCCATTTGAAATGTTTACTCAGCACAATTTTTAAAAATGACACACTGTTCAGGGAGAACCTTCACAATGTCAGAAAAGCCAGCCATTCATCATTCTGCTCCTGAACTTCATTCAATGTGGCTGTTTTTACATCTGTCCAGAAAAGGGGCAAATGCAGCCACATAGTGAGCTCACTGCTCAAGCTACACACATTTTTCTTTGGTCTAAATTCTCTAGTGATGTCTACATATACCTTAAAGTATGCATATTCTCAAATGCTAGGAAATGGACATCTAAAGACAGAGAATTCCCCTCTCCTAACAGTGACTTGTTAAGGAGATAGCACTCTGCTAGTCACATGAAGTGGCACTAATCCATCCATCTAATGCTAGTTATGTTATCACCAGCCCAACCCATGTACAGCAAGGACCCCCACGTTCTCCCACACACTAGCCCAACTACCCCCTTCCACAATCCCATGCACTGCCTTCCCTTCTCACCTAGGAACCCTGGCCATATGAAGTAAAGAAGTCATCAGAATACCTCCCCAACCCTCTTCTAGTACTTACAAGGTTTGCTCTGACTGATGGCTCTCTGGATTGAAGCGGTAGGATGGAAGATGCTCAATGTCTGCTTTGGTGAGTCCCCGTGGCTTGGCCTCTCCTAGCCTCTCAGCCAGGTTCAATAATGCCTGGTGGAAGGTAAAAAATATATAGCTGATTGGCTCCCATTTGGGAATAATTACTCCCCTTCACTATGCTCTGTGTGGTCTCCCAAATCCAAGACGCAAGGAACCTTCCTTGTCCACCTTTTCCCAAGACCATTCTCAACCGTATACACCTTGGAGCCCTCCCTGCCTGCAATACCTCTCCAGGAGTGGTCCCAAAGAGCACCAGCATCTTATGTTGTGGATCTACTCTTTTCCCCCATTGCCACCATTTCCTTAATGTTCTTGGCAATTTCTGTGAGAGCAGACCATCCCAACTCCAAGCACAACCAGCTCCTCTAGAGCCTCTCAAGGTGGGAATGTGGATGTCCCACCACAAAGGAAAAGGGGAGCCAGCCCACCTCATAGTTTTCCATCTCCACATCGTCCACATCCAAGTCCAAACTTATTGTGGGTCCCACCGCAGTTGGTGACACAGGAAGCATAGAGCTGCAGTGGAAAAGGGAAAAGAAGGTGGTACTTAGTAATCAGCAGGAGCAGCAACTGCGCACGAACAGACACACTCACAGCAGAACCATCCCCTATAGTGCAGTACATTGCTGGGGAAAGGAGGCAGCCCCTTGTTATTTCATTTGTTTTAGTTCCATAAACTGCCCTGACCTCTTCCTTTGGGAACTGGAGAGGTGAGATAAAAATTCTCAAACAGAAAACTTGGTGAGATACCATAGTTCGGTGGCTAAGCACTCACTCTGCACGCAGAAAATTCTGGAACAATCCCTGGCACCTCCTTGGAGGGCTGGCAGAGACCCCCATGATATCCTGGAGGCCACTGCCAGTACTAGATGGACTAATGTTCTGACTCAGTATAAGGTAGCTTCAGATGTTCATAAATATTTCCACAGAGGAGCCACCTGAAAAGGCAAAACCCTCATTTCTAGACATCTATCCCCTATTCCAGCAAATCAAGAATGTACTGCCTTGTGGGAAACTTCCCTTTTGCAGTTGCTTGATCAATGAATACTCACAGGAAGTATGGCAGGAAGCTTGGATAGTATGGAGGTGGAGGTGGGGGTGGCGGAGGCAGCGGCTGCTGCAATCTGTACCTCTGCGTGTTCAGTCGCCGGGGCATCATGTGTGGATATGGCTGTTGAGAACACCAGGAAATGGGTTAGTGTTAGGCCACACAGAGGTGGTGTTGCCTAATCCTGGGCTAAGTGAACAAATATATTTTTTAAATATAAATAAAAATTCTGCATCAAGAAAAATGAATTCTGCAATTTGTATGAATTATGCAAACATCAAACACGTTTGCAGAAGCTATTCTGCCATTTTTATTAAACAGCGTAATTTATTCTGGATTTTGTAGTTATGGGGAGGTGTTAAAAGTTCTGCATTTGTTCTACACAAGCGTATGGACTCCATATACACTGCTGCAACCACCAGAAATTTAGTAGCCTTTTTCTTTCACACAGAGAGAGAGATTCTCAGGAAGCTGATAATATTCAATGCACCCAATATCACTCCGCACTATCATTAAAAAAAAAAATCATTATTATCAAGTTTTCTGCACTATCTCTGAATTCTCTCTCTCATCTCTACTCCTATGCATAAGAACTTTCCACCTTTCTTAGGCAATCTCCTTTCAAGATACTCACCATGCCAAAGGGCAATTCCTGGTGCAGTGGGTCATGGGTGTGTGGAAGATAATGCAATGGCATGGAAGGCGACAGTGCAGGAGTGTGGTGGGAAGGAGAATATGAGAAGCCTCCAATGGAGTGCTGTTCACCCCGAAGCTCCACCTCATTTTCTATCCTTTGCAGTGGCTGTAGAGAAGTAGAAAACACACAGCGCTGATTAGCACAATCTTCAGGCAAGTCTGTGGAGTGAGACAGTTACAACTATGAGATGCTGCACTCGACAGCACAGCCAGTGAGCTCAAGAACAAGTGTCAGCTTTTCCTGAAGGTGGCACTGCTAAGCAAACTCTCACACATCATCATCATCATCATCATTATTAACAGTATTTATATACCGCTTTTCAACTAAAAGTTCACAAAGCGGTTTACAGAGAAAAATCAAATAACTAAATGGCTCCCTGTCCCAAAAGGGCTCACAATCTAAAAAGATGCAAATGAATACCAGCAGACAGCCACTAGAACAGACAGTGCTGGGGTGAGGTGGGCCAGTTACTCTCCCCCTGCTAAAAAAATCATCTCTAGGACTCTCTTCTGGAAACAACTCCATGGTTAGTTGCCTGGGAAGCTGCTTCCTTTTGCTGCTCTTCTCAGTATTCTCTCTATAGATGGAATTGCACATGACAATAGCAGAGTCAGTACAGCCTACTGGGGTTTGGACTAGGAACAAGAAGACCTGAGTTCAAATTCCAATTTGGCTATGAAGATCACTAGGTGATTTTGGACCAGTCTCTCCCTTAGCATAACCTACCTCCAAGGTTGTTTTGAAAATAAAATAGGATGAGTGGAAGATCCTCCAACAAGCTCAGGGTGGTGTAAAAGGAAGGCTGGGTTTAAAACAGAGAAGCCAACTGTTTGGTGGCAACCCATGTCCATAGAAACAGGAGATGAATTCTACCGTTCTAGCTGATTCACATGTCACCAGTCCTAGGACTTAACCATCATGCTGCCCATATTGGAGAACTTCCAAACATTGGTACGTCTGCACTCACAGCAGAGATTTTGTATTGTCAGCTGTTTACCAGAATTTCACCAGTCATGATCCAGGGTCACAGTGGAGGGGCAGGATAGCATAAGCATACCACCCCCTAATCAGAGTTACTATAACAGGCAGGCTAGCAATCCACCTCTGGACTTAAGCAGGTTTAAAGGCAAATATTAAACACTTCTTTGCAATACGAATTGCATTAAACAGAGAACAACCATAAACAATTAAGAAAATACGCACAGAGATGGATTTAAGACCAAGCAACTTCTAATTACTTAACCATGAAGTCATTTGTCCTTCAGTAGCTGATGTTAACAGTCAGTCTCTTGTACAGAAGAGAGTTCCTTTAGGCCTATTAGAGTCTCATTGCAGTGGTCTGCAATTGACTTCTATCTCCCCTTGACTTGTGCCTTACACTCTATGCATCTCCCTGAACCTACCTGGGCATTAGAACAGCACTATCAGACAAGCCAATGCACAAGAAGGAGAGTGTGCCTCTGAATATCAATTGCAGGGAAGCCTCAGCAGGAGACTCGGCCTCAGCCAATGCCTTCGTGCCCTGCTGTGGACTTCCCAGAGGTATCTGAATGGCCACAGTGGGAAGCAGAATGCTGGACTCAGTGGACCTTTGCTCTGATCCTGCAGGGCTCTTTGCGTGGAATGTGATTATTTGTAGTAACCATCATCCCTGCAACCAACCCGATTCAACCAGCTGAGTATTTGCATGCTTTTAAATTCAGAGACATTTTGCAGCATCACTGGCCACGAGTACAATGTAAGCGCGTAGGAACTGTACAAACAACCAAGTGAATGCATGCAGGTCAGAGGGCAAGGGTTGTCACTGAACCCACCCCCTCCATGTGCTGGATTATCTGAATAGTGCTTATAGCGGATCTGGCAAATGCGCACTAGCCAATGTCCAATGCTACACGGGAAGATACGATCACCAGTGAGAGAGAGGTTCACCACCAGCTACAAAGACGTCCTGGGACAGCATGGAACTGTCCAATTTCAAAAGAGAGTGTCCTCTTGACTATGCGCACACACCGAGGTGGCAGTTCAGGGGCTACCAAACTTCCCTGTCCACGGAATTTATTTAAGTCAGAGTTTAATTCCAGAGGACTGCAAGATATTTGCTAATTTTTAGAAACACATTTTGAAATAATGCACTGAAGTAACATTCACACAAGATTCTATATCATTTAAAGGATACTTGCCCACCAAGATTCCAAAATAAATTTCTTGGCAGTGTAAACACCCCACTCAACCCCTTATTGTTACTGCTATGGGTATTCTCATCAATGCTGACTGCTCTGTTGTTGACTATCGCTTATTTCTTTGATTGCTTTCTTTGGCGGCATCTCCCACATGCTGGTTACAGTACATGAAAACACAGTGCTACTACTTGGTAGAAATTTACCATTTGTCAACACATTGTGCGTCACTGAGAAAGAGATATCCTTCTTCACCCATGAAGCCCATATGTGCCCAAGAAACTTACCATGCGAGGATGCTGGGGTTGGAGTGGGACAAACTGACTGAGGGGAGCCATATGTGGAGGCTGGTGTGGTGGCACAGGCGGCGGAGGGTGCAGAATGTAATGATCGCTGGAAATGAGCGGTGGAAATGTTTGGTAAGAGACGGGGAGCTGCTGCATGGCACAGGCCTGGATCAGCTACAAGAGGGAAGAAAAAGATGCTTTGTGAGAAGGCTGGAGAACACACACTTAGGATCAGAATAGCCTTCCTGAAGGGCTGGCTGAGGAACAGAGGAGGACTCCATTGACAGCAGGCTATGCCTGCTAAGGGGGCTTCTCCCCAGACTGGCAGGGTACGGCCTGTCCTGGAGCACTAATGAACTTCAGTCTCTAAGTACGTGGCAAACACACGAGGTGCTCACATACCCAAGCCCAAACAGTGCAGTGTAACAACAACATCCCATATCAGAGAACAAGACTTTAACCCAGCAATCTTCAGCCTTCTTCATCTCATAACACACTGAAAAGGTGCTAAAATTGTCAAGGCACACCGTTACTTTTCTGACAACTGATAAAGCACACTGCACTACTGGTGAGGCTCACATTCCCCAAAGGCCCTATTAATAAATGACCCTCTCCCAATTCCTGTGGCACACCTGCAGACCATTTGTGGCACAGCAATTTTTCACAGCACACTGGTTGAAAATTGTTGCTTTAACCTTGGTAGGGGCAGGACAGCAAAGAGACTCACGGGGGGTGGGAGGCAGCAGAGTGGGTAGTGCTGTCCACTGAACATCACCGAGCATGCTGGGAGCTGCTGCGTGCTGCAACCTGGGATGTGCTGGCCAGTGTGAATGGGGAATCCTTGTGTTGTTACAGTGGTCACCGTGTAGGAGAGAGGGACGGCTCCCTGATGCACCTGGAGGGAAGAGAGATGCATGGCAGAGTCAAAATCACATCCCCTTGCAGCAGTACATGTAAGCTGCCTTAGCTTTCCAGACCCTGCCAAGCCCACAGCGAAGACTGCCAGCATAGATTTGAAGCTGAGCAGCACTACAGAGAGAAGCACTGATCTCAGAAAGCTAAATCTGCCAGTGGCATTACGAGAGAACACACCTCCCTTGCAAAACTGCCAGGTTCTCCTCTGGCATGCAAACACACTAAGGCAAGGTATTCCAAACAAGCCAATAAAAGTGACAAAATGCCAATTTGTATATACAATTCATGCTTTTAAATTAAGAAAACTACAAAGCAGTAACTGATGAACTACTAAGCTAAGGGTTCAAAATTCGAAAGACTATGGAAAGTAAAACTGGGAAGCCCTAACGGAAGGCTTCCTTCTATCTTCCTCACAGATTCACATGTAGCCATATACGTTTTAGCGAGCAAGGCTGGCAGGGCCTTGGAAGCCTCCTCCAGAAGCCAACACTCTGGCTGACTGACAGCCCAATCCTAACCACATTTCCAGTGCTAATGCAGCCATGCCAATGGGGCATGCACTATATCCTGTGGTGCAGCGGCACACATGGCGGCCTTCCCAAGATAAGGAAATGTTTCTTCCCTTATCTTGGAGCTGCGTTTTGGCTGCACCGCTGCTGAAAAGTTTGATAGGATAGGACCCTAAAGGTCTCATCCTATCCAATTTTCTAGCACTGGTGCAGCTGCAATGCAATCCTTGAGGAGGCCTCTGTGACTGCCTCCCCACCACAGGATGAAGCACATGCCCCACTGGCACAGCTGCGCCAGCACAGATAAACTGGATAGGATTGGGCCCTAAGACACGTGAATCTGTGAGGAGCATCCCTTGTGGGAGCTTTCCATTATGACTCTCAGGGTTTTGAAAATAACTTTTAAATCACAGATTGAATCTCTGAACCTCTGAGAAATAATTCATTTCAGCCACCACTGAGAAGCTGTAGGATTTTGTATGCTACATTAATTGCTGAAGTTTAGCATCCAAATTGGCTTTGGGTGGAGATCTCCTGAAACTGATTAAATGATCAGTTTGTTACCTATTAAGCCCCTGTAATATTTAGATTCTAAGTCCTCATTCACGTACTTTGATTTGTGTTTCATAAGTTAATATTTTGCAATTATTTGAAATTTGTACGCTATGTATTTGCACTATTTTGCATTGTTTACTAACCCCAATGGTCTACTTCTTCCTGTTTCAGAGTCCCGGGGGGGGGGGGGGAGAGGTACACATCGCTCGCCCAGAAAATGGCTGCTCAGGCATTTTTAACTCTCTGACCAGAAGATAGGTGCATGCATTTTCAAATAATCTGCAACCTAGGTATATCTCTGGTACCAAAAGACATGCCACGACATAATTCCATTGGCCTCAAAAGATTTTTAAGCGAAGACATTATTCCTTAGCCTAGATGTGCGATCTCTGCCTATGTGCACTTGGGTGAAGGGGAGGAGACCAGTGCTATAAACTCATTTTGTCTAGTTCATAGAAATGGTTTGCAAAAAGACTACAAATTGCATGAGCAAAAGACTCATAACCGCTTTGGTCACAGCTAAAAGGAACACAGTAAATAAATACTTATAATACTAATAATGTCAATCTTTTGCTGCACACCATTGAAGCAGCTACTCCCTGATGGAACCTGGATGCAGCGCTACCTGCAAGACTCTGGGGAGTAGTATAATGACCAAACACTTGAGACCCTTTATCTGCACTCTATGACCCTTCCAGGAGGTGTGGTCCTTAATGCTATTTCCTCCCTCCTATTTCTCCACCCCAGACCATCAGAGGGGAAGGATGCAAATTGACCAAGCTCACTCTCCATAATGGCAGACATTCATTATGTGCAACATCCTCTGTCTCAGAGAGAGAGAGCATGCAGTTGTAGGGTTCCCTGTTCCACAAGTAGTAGAAACCTCTGACAAAGTCAGAAGACATGCATATTCTTGGAAACTGAGTAAAGACATTCTTCTGAAACCTTAACCATCCTCTGCTCCTGTGTATATTAGCAGCAAACTACCACAGTAGTGGAATTTACAATAGGAAAAGGGTAACTACTCTGCTGATTACTCTGCTTCTCCTCCCTTCCTCCAGCTTTTCAAACACCCCAAGCAGCCTGGTTACAGACTGCCACAGGAAAATGCAGTCCAAAGCTGGTCAAACTTTTGCTGAAGGCTGTCTGGAATTCAGCCAAGTTTCACCAACACAAGTCACTATCAGCAGCTGTGTGTTGCCAATGTCCTGCATAGCAGCAGAGGAACATACACAGTGTTTGGTGGGTTTCATCTTTGGCAGAGGGACCAGAAGCACCCATACACTTTAAATTTTGTATGTAGCCATGAGACCTAGAAGCATTTTTTTAAAACAAAAGTTTAAGACTCTCAGAAAACTGAAATATGCATCAGCCTACAGATTTCATGGCTCGGAATGTATGAAGAGCCTCTGTCACAACTCTTCTAAATTAATTCATATACCTGTGCAGGTCCTGCAGCTGGAGAAACCCTGTTCCCACGGCAACACTGACACAGATGCTGCTGGAATTCTGAACCACTACCATGAGGTCCATCCAAGCAGGCAGGGGTGCAATCCCCTTTGGTTGGGTCCCTAGACTCCTTATCCTAAGATATTCCCTTTAGAGTCTTCCCCATGCAAGCTGAAGGACAATCTCTGGGAAACAGGAGGGCTTAACCTCTTGCACAGATTAACATGTCACCATCGACTTCAGCACATATCAGCTGTGATACACCCCTTAATGAACCTGAACCACGATGCCTTCAGTTCAGGGATTGTGCTGGCCAAATGTGTTGCATCTGCAGTTTTCAAACTCTCCGGGAAACCTGAGTTTGAAAACCGCAGCAAGTGCTTGCAGGAGAGGGGAGGGAGGTGGCGGGGGGGGAGCCAGCGACGCTAAGGGGGGCTGCAGGGACTGGGATGCACTCACCAGTCCCTGCAGCAGCCTTCCCGGGTTGCCGGGAGCCCTGCGCAAGCGTCTGCAGGGCTCCCCAGCCTTCTAAAAGTAGAAGTGGAGTGATCGCGCTTCTGTAAAACCAGCAGTGAACCATGATTGCTCCATTTTCACTTTTAGAACGTTGGGGGGCCCTGCAGACGCTTGCACAGGGCTCCCCACACCCTGGGAAGGCTGCTACAGGGACTGGTGAGTGCATCCCAGCCCCTGCAGCCCCGCTCAGCAACGCGATCCGCTGCCTTTCCCCCTGCCCCCACCCCTTAAGGGGGCAGAGGCCAGGGACCTTGGGCTGGGGCGTTGTGACGCCCCAGTTTGACTACCACTGTGTCACATTAATGGAATATAGATTCAATGAAATATCTGCCTATCATGGTACTGCTCATGTATCATGGTACTACAGAGACAAAATGCCATGAGAATACCCAGGGCTAGACTCACCCCAAAGGAACATTCTTCCTCCTCTTTCAGTGGAGAAAATGCACAGGGAATGAAGATGCTCGTCTTCGCTTGGGAACGTGTCCTGAGCCAACTTAGGCCACAATCCTATCCACACTTACCTGGCAGCAAGTCCCACTGACTCTAATGGGACTTACTTCTGAGTAGACATGCACAGGATTTGGCTCACAGACCACAGATACATCCCAATCAAATGTTTCTTCACTGGTGCTAGTTTCATCCCCCAGAAATCCTAAGTTCTGAAGAAGTGTATTTGTCCACCATCAGGCCCTGCCACCCCATACCCCCCATGCATACACAATCCCTACCTGTTCATGGAGATCCACCATGAATGGATGCTGGTGGGGTGGGTGTGCAGCCGGGTGAAGCATTCGTGGTGGCGTGTTGGCCAGAACGTACGCCGGGTGCTCATCTACAGGGACGTGTGGCTGTGGCTGCTGCTGCTGGAAAAAAGCCGGGTGCAAGTAGTTCTCATCCTGGGCTAGGAGAATTTGCAGAGGTCGTTCACGTCGGCCCCAGTGGTGCCGGGAAGGAGGGCTGTGGAGCCAGTTGTGGGGAGAGAAATATAGAGGGTGACCCCAGGGGCCAGCCAGTTATCTGCGCTAAGCTCTCAGCTACAAATACACCCATTTTTACAGCAGGGCTAGGCCAGAGTAGCAACAAAAGGGGAACAACTGTTGATGCAGCAAAACTGAGACACATGTTCAGCCACAGTGTAAATGCATCCCATACAATCCATGTGGCGCTGCCGCCATGGTTGTGGTTTG
Organism: Tiliqua scincoides; assembly: GCF_035046505.1. Lineage (NCBI taxonomy): Eukaryota > Metazoa > Chordata > Lepidosauria > Squamata > Scincidae > Tiliqua > Tiliqua scincoides. The sequence goes on from NC_089822.1 coordinate 200,166,700, forward strand.
ATTCATCACTGCATCATGCGAAGTGAAGCTGTTCTACCCCATACGTGGAAGGAGGACAGAGAGCTCTGCCAATCTTACCTACTGTCTACCATCCAGACAGGGTAGATGCCCAGTATCTGGGGCAAAGCCTGCTCAGTATCCTATAAGACAAGTGAAAAAATCCTGAGATCGTTAAACACAGGCTTCCTAAGGATGCCTTTAAGTGACAGCCCAGCCATTGAGTAAGCACATTTATTGGCACTAGTCATTATGCCCAACCCTTTTCTTCATTCATGACAGCACAGAAAACTAGCTGGACTCTTGGAGAGAACGAAGTTTTAAAAGGCTCCTTGGGCAGTACCTGATCAGGAAGACAGTTTAACTGATTTCAGTTCTTGAACCTACTCTACAAGTTTCCGCGTATTGTTGTCAATCCAAAAAGCACGTTTATCCTACCCATCTCCATGGCAACCATATCCCCTAAGTAACAAAAACAATATTCAGGTAAAAAGTTGTATCTGTCTCATTTCCTCCCCTCACAGAGAGCGCTCCCCCTCCAGGAAGTTTGAGAAAATGACTGACATATCTGAAGGGACACATGGAAGACGCTCTTAAATACCTTCCCTTTAATCAGTTTCCAACTGACCAGAAACAAGAAGGGGGAGTCATCTCTTCACCCCTCAGGGTTAATTTCATCCCTCTCCTCATGTTGTATTCAGGGCTAGGGATGTCCTACATGGAGGTGTGCAGTCCAAAAATGTAGCCTGGGGTAGTGTCTGAGAAAACATCTTAGGCACCATACTACTTATTGTGCCACCAGAATACCCCAATTTTTGCTGGGGAGTGGGTCCAGTCTCTGGAGCCCTGTAGAGCCAAGGAAAGTATCCCATCTCTCATTCTAGGCCCCTGGTCCCCGTTTGCATCCTCTTTTCAGGGAGGGAGTTGTCACAACCCTTCCTGGGAGGCTCAGACTTCCCTGATTAGCTTGCTTTCTTCCTCTCCCTCCTCCAGGGTCCCTCAAAGCTTCCTTCCAACCTCCTCACAATTTCTCTCTCCTCCCTCTTGTCTCTATCTCATATGTTCCTTAATCTGTTCCTCTCCGCCTCTCCTTATTCCTCTGCTTTTCTTTCTCCTCTTTAAGGCCTGGGCCTAGCCCCACCCCTGCTTGGCCAGATGATGTCAGTTTATCCCCTGCCCCACCTGACCAAAAACAGATTTTGGCCAGCACCATTGTCAGTTGTCATTCCCACACCCCAAGTGTGGGTGGGGCCACTTAATCCAATGCCCAGTTGATCAGTGGCACCACATGAGCCACCTCCCAGCTGTTCAGTGGGTCTGCCCCTGCCTGCTCTCCCCACTACCTCGTTGGACCTCTTAGAGGCTCACAGTGTCATAGATAGCACAAAGAGCTTCTTGCTAAGATTGATGGGAGAAAGTGCATAAAGAAGCACTACATGAGGATGCTATCTACTTTAGTATGAATGAAGCATGGGTGTCATGTTTATAAGAATGACACATAGAGCCCTTTGGAAACCACAGTTGTCAGTTCTCTGTAGCACATACCATACACTATAGGGTGGCATAGGGAACCTCTGGATTTCCAGTGCTGGCCCCAAGAAACCTTTGCAGGATTGATTCATATACTTTAGGAATGAAAAGCTGTACCTTCTCCTGAGATGTGCTGGGCTGCCACAGGTTCCCCCTGAGAATCGTCGCTGGTCAAAGGGGACAGAAGGAGGCCACCTATTCACTGCCAGTTCCCATGGTCGCATTGGGGATGTTGACAAGGCAAAAGACAATGCTGGACCTCAGGCTTCAGAAGATATGACTGTACACCAGTTCTTTGGGATCTGTAGGAGACGATTAAAACAGTCACTGAACCAGAGATCTGAGAGAAAGTCAGACATCAAGTCATTTCAATTCATACAGTTACAGTCACACTACTATGTGCTGACATGGACTACCAACACTGGCAGGCCATAGCACAGTAGCAGATGGTGGAAAAAAATGCCTCATGTACTCAGTGAAATACCAAGCCCCTCTCTATAGTACATCTTTTCCCATCATGCACATGAAGTGTTCTCCCAACCTTTCTTTCTACAACAATTCTGGCTTCTCCCTCTTCTACCCCAGTCTCCGATCCCTATCAATCAGCCTTCTCCACCAGATCCCCCCCAACTTCTACCTGCACACGCACACACACACACACACACACTGACACCCCCCCAGGTCACCACTCCCTTCCACAAAATAATATTTTGCAGCTCAAAATCCTGATGACATAGAGGTACAAGTGTATAGCAACCAGGGGCGGGGGTGGTTAGAATGTATGCGCACACAGAGGTTCTTTTTCTAGGAGCACAGTCTGCTATCACCACCTAAGTAACAGTCTGTGCCTGCTTAATGACTGGAAGCATTCTCAAAAGCCTCTGTTCACAGCAAGACTGTCACAGAAGGTGGGAGGAGAGAGAGATCAAGACGAGGTGCGTGCAAAAGCACCGATGAACAGCAGTACATATGCTGCAAATAACTATGATAAAGACCCATCCCAAGGGATCTGCTGCTCAGTGCAAGCTTTGTACTTTTCTGCCCCACCTCATCAACAGCATCACTACCAACAATGGAAGGCATATACATTCTGTTAAGCACACAGCTGGAAAATGACCCTCACAGATCAAGTAGATGCCTCCTCCCTGCCCTATTTGCTATGTTCTTACACCCAGATGACACCATAACAAGTGTTTGGAAGTTAATGCTGCTGTAAAGCTTTTCCACATGATCCAAGACTTGGCAACAGTAGACATGGAAGCACCAATCTTCCATAGCACTTGTGCACCTTTAATTGCCAGGTTGTCTTAGGCAATGATGCTGCATTTGCCATTGGTTCCAGATCTTTTCAGAGTACTGTACTATAAATGCCCACTATGGACATTTGCCTTGGTAAGGGAAAGGCAGGGTAAAAAAAATTTGAATAAATAATACAGGGAAGCCATCTAACTCCCCCAGTATCATTAATACCTGCTGCAATCCCATGAAAGAGACCACAAAGTGAAGGGGCAAGAGCTATGGATAGAGATTCAACCAATCTCTTCTTTCTGGAACCCAGCATTTCTTTGTAAACAGCAGCAGAATGGCATAATATGTACATGGCATGGCTTCAAATGATGTGGTGAAGCCTAGCAATATTCACAAATTAAACTGGGCCAGAAATCCTTTTAGAGGAAACCACAATACTGCTTGCCTTCAGCATCAGAGCCTTGTTTTCATCCTCATTTACCACATAACCATTCCAGGTGTTCCTACTGTACAACCTACCATTAATTTTCACATTCCAATTCAGCACTTGAATCCTACATGTTACAATGCCACCTTCTTGGCAACATCTAGCAGAACTTTTCTGCTAGTTTTCGGCAATTTAAACATTGCAGCTGTATTATATCTTTAAAGAGTATTGGCATGACCCCAGCCAGGTCCTGATATTCAAAGCCATTTATTGGAATTAACCAGACAATACTGACACATCCCTCCAGACCAGGAGGCAAACAACTGCAACCAGAACTGCAACCAGAGTCGGTGGCCTTTTACAGAGTCAGCCTAAGGCCCAGGTGATCTTTGCATCTGGATTTTATTTCAGTTTGCTTCGAATCTCAAGTATCTAATTTTTGCTTATTTGAACTTTACCTCTCTCTCTCTCTCTCTCTCTCTCATTTGTTTCTTAATAAATCTCTTTGAAATCTTACCTGCCTGTCTCATTTAGACAAGTGCTAAGAGCTTAGTGCCACCTCACTCTCAGGGAAACCACTCATGGCTAATGCTGCACAGAGGTTGTGGGTGTGCATGCTGAGTTGCTGGACTCATCAGATCAGGGGACATCCAACTACTCTTTGAGCCACCTGCTTCCAGGTGCTGAAGGATCCCCAGGTGTTTGGGTTCACTCCAGACAGGAGAGAAGGCATGGGAGGGAATACTTCAGTCCTCTTTTAACTTTGCCTGGTGGCAGCATGACCTCCAAGGGCAGAATCTCTATTCTATCTCAATCTCCTCATTAAGAACCCAAGAGCGCAAGGGAAAGTCAGACACATGGTGTGTCTCTTGCTCTACCCAGTCACCACAGATGCTTGTATATCACCAAGTACAAGAAGCATCTCCCCCCAACCACCTTGCCACTACAGAACTCTTCAGTAAATCTTTTAGAAGAAAGATTACACATAGAAAGAGGGACAGCTGAACCAGTAGGTAAAGAGCACATCACACCTGATGAAAGGTTTTTTTGGTTCAGCTTGAGGAATGTCAAACAATTCAAGGACCAGAGAAATCTTTAGGAGGTATATAGCAACACGAGTCAAACCAGTCAGATGCTACATATAATAATTATTTGCCTATTAAAAAAAAAAAAGTTAAGCAACTTGCAGTTAAAGTGGCAACAGAGTCCCAAATGTCACACCTCTACATTATGGAATGGAGACGGATTCAATTTTTTTAAAAAGTAAATAACATTTTCATTGCTCCTGCAACACATCCACCAAACTAGATAATGGAACATGAACACCATTTTCACTTCCTCTTTTGGTCAAATTGACTCTTGTACACTGTAATCCTAGATTTAGGCTGGCAGAGACTACAGTCATAGCATGACTTTTTTCTGCATTGCTTCATAGCTGTTGGGAATAAAGTTAAAACTGATTAGCCACAAACAGCTTCTCAGATCATAAAGAGTTGATTAAGTGCAGGTGCCATGATACCAATGCTTTCTTTACAGAAATCAAATCATCGTCTTAGTGATATTGACGATAGTATAATCTAAACAAATCCATCCATGGTCCCTAAATGGAGTATCATAGGAGAGGTTTAAGAAAGCTAAAAGGGGATGTAAAAAGGGTTAGATACCCAAGATCTACAACACAATAGTGTGGAAATTCTACACCCAATGCTACATTCCTGTCACACTCTTGAGACTGTGAACCATACTTTATGGCCTAAGACTGGACCCATAAAATGATCAGACTGTTAAATGGAATTGATGTGTTTACAGCAAACTGACCTGACTGCATTTTCAGTGGGCATCTCCTGTGCCAATAAGGCAGTATTTTATTCAGCATTTCCAAAAGGAACACCTCTTTGTTCAAAACATAACTAAAAGGAAAATCAAATGGCCACAAGGATTACACTTACAGAGGGAGACAAGGGTGCTGTCTTAAGGAGAGGATATAATTCTAGAATGCTATAGAATGCAATGTACATACTGTTGTGTTTTATCTATTTTTGTCATTTGCAAGATGTGGATTGGCATGTCTTCTGTAGCTTAAGATGGTTTATAGATGAAGATCAACTTGCACATACAAGAAAACATTAAGGAAGACAATCCTCACTTCTCACAATAGCTCATGCAATGAAAAAGTCTGCAACTTGCTCAAGACTCTCATTCCAATAGCCTGCAGCATGTTTACATATCATTAATCATACATACACCCCACTAATTATGCACTGGTATGCAGGCATCACCATCTGCCCCAACAATGCCCACATCAGATGGATGTGGATGAATCATACAACAGGGCAGATCCACACACAATTCTCACTAAAGACTGATTTTGGAAGCCTTTGTTCCAACCTCCTCATAGGGACACTGCAGAGACATGTCAGCAGCCTACTACCACACACTCTGAAGAAACAACAGAAGGCTTTTGAGGAAGACCATTTAGGCCTTACAACATGGCTGTCTGAGAGCCACATCCAGGAAAATTCTAATATACCATAGCTTGACTTAAGAGTGCCACAGTGAGAGCTATTAAAGAGAATAGCACCTTTAAGGGAAAGCTTGGAATTCTGCAGAAGATGAGTGGGGGGAAATGATTTTCATGTATGAGAGAAAAGGGCGCATGGAAACTTGCAGATGCTCTGTGACAGGAGGGCATATGCTTGTCAGTGGATAAAAGAATGCTACAGGGCTGTGACTGATTAAGGAGCAAGCCAGTAAAGGTCAGAGAAAGGTAGATCTGCAATACAAAAACTTTTAACACAACTCTAGTGTGATCCAGGAAGAAAAATGTGTTGTATACAGGAGACTGTGTCTCTCTTCACTCTTTGATTTCTGCATGTATTGGAGAAGCTGATGTCTCTGCTTTTGAAGCAAGCCTTGCTCTTTTCTGCAATTCTTATGCAGAAAAGTCATATGCAATTCTTCCACCTTCTCTGCACTCATTTTCATTCAATGAGTGATGTCATCTTCTCTTAAGGTCGGTGGGTGGAGGCAGCTGCTGTTCGCTTCTCCTGCTCCTGGCCCCAGTAAGGTGGGGAAGCTGCTTCAAGTGAAGAACACAGTAACCAGTCAGACAGTACGTATCCTATTCCCAATGAATCAGACAAAAACTTTTCCTGTGGTGACTAGCATTAAAGATGTTCTTCTACAATTGTTTTGCCACTTTAAAAAACTGATACACAGCAGGAGGTTTGAGATGCCCCTATTGATAGCCATCTCTTTGTTCTGCAACCCTAAATGCTTCAGACAGATAGATCATACTAACAGTTCTGCCAGCACAATATTACAAAAACAGGACATCCCTTAAGTGTTGCAGCAATATCTTATCAACATCACAGACAAATAAACCAATGCAAATCAAGACACAAGCCTTTTCTGTAACTGCCTGAACAGGCAGAGCAGGCTACATTATTCCAAATGGGAGTTCAAGATTTTAAAAGGTGCTCCATGAACGATCTATAATAGAACACTACATTCAAGGAGGTCAAGGAATTCTCTTAGTTCTGAAGAAATGATTTGTAATCATCTGGTATGACCACTTGTCTCAAATACACAGGCTATAAAAGTTCACCCGGTCATCCTTTTCCCCAGCCTAGCCCTTCTGGCTCAGTTTGAGTGCTTCAGCAAGACAGCTGGCATATGGAGATGATGGTCTGTCTTGTTGATGAGCATTGTCCTACTGTTCTCTTGCACTATCCATCTGTCTGCAGCCACCTGTTGCTTTCCTATCTTATTGAAGAAGAAAGTTATTTTAGGGAGAGACTATTGTACACAGGTCTGTGCAGTTTCCACGACTGTAGGACCTCAGTCACCAACTGGAATTTCAAATGCTTAGAGAAAGAAATATATTTTACTAAAACACATACACCATTAGTGCAATCCTACACTTGTCTAGGAAGTTGCAAACAATAAAACTGCATATAAGTGTGCCTCACCAGCACAATACCATTCGCTAACACATTGCACCAGCATAGCCAGGGGCCCCAAAATTAGGGTAAAGGACTTCGGATGTGCAGTTGCATCATGCAAAATCATGTGCAGAGTATGAGTAGAGTAGCAACAGAGTAGAAAGAGTATGCAACAACTACAGTTCATATTTTATTCACCCTCCCTGGCACTGCTATAATGCACATTTAAGAAAAACCTAGAGTGTTAACTCAAGACTGCTATACGAGTCAGTATGCAGTCCACACTCCAGTCAAACATGCATGGTGAATCTGATTTAAATCACTAGTTAGAACTGACTAGTTCTTGATTTAAATCAAACTGACATTCAAATTATTTTAACTAATTTGCATCTTCTCCCTCCTTGTATTTATTGCCAGACTCCTCCTTCTACTTCATCCCCAATAATCCTCTTAGAAGGATAGGAGTGGCACACAGGAAGTCAGCAAACACAGAAAATAAAACCTACAAAGAGTCCATGCATTAAAAACAAGAGACAGATCAACCAGGAACTGAAGATAGGATTCCAAGTCAAGAGGCCATGGACCACCCCATCATCAGGAATCCACATAAATGAATAGATCCTTGGAAAGAAAATAACTCAGATGGTGGACTAGATTCAGCAGGAGGGAGATGTCATGGCAGGAAGAGAAGTGCAAGTAGAGGAATTCACACACATACCTCATCACTAGTATTCTTGACATCAACAGCAGTCTGCCTATTCTGCAGTCTGCTAATAGTACCTGTTAATAAGACCTGAGAAGGATCTTGCTAAGAGAAGCCAGATGTGCTATATTTGGATTTTGCATCAAAACTTGTCCAATTTTCTTTTGTATATCACCACTTGCTAAATAAGAAAGCAATTTAGCACTAATCACAGATTAGTTCAGTTCAAAAATGCTAAATTCTGTTAAACCAACAAATCATGTTTAGAAACAGCTGGTGGTAGGGATTGGCAAGTCAGGTGCGGTTTGAGTCAAGTCGTCATGAGTCTCCACCCCCTGCAACTTGACTCGAAAGCAAGTCATAACAGGGGCACTTTCCGAGTTGCCCAGAGCATTTTCGTGACTCAAAAAAACTTGAGTCACAAATCATTTCCTTTAAAATTCCTGTGAAAAACAACAGGGCTGCTACCACTTTCTTGGGTATAAGGAGCACCTCCTTGGATGTAAGCAGGCAGGGCAGCTGTGGTGCTATTCCATGGACTACGATAGGGCAATTCTGCCTCACCTGCTGCCCCCCCTCTAAAGGGGAGGGGGCCGCTTGCATGCCTGTGGTGAGGCTCTGTGCAACATGTAGTACTTTGCAAGCTGAGGTGAGGCTCCCTGCAAACTTAGTGCTTTGCATCCCCTCTAGCTATGTTACTAGAGCGCACAAGAGCCTGTCATACAGTTGGAAAGCAGGATCACTATGAACTGCCACCTCCCTCTCCTTGGGCTTCTCCAGCCAATTCCAAGGCAAGAACCCTCTTGGGCAACTCTTTCTGCCCTCCTTTATCCAAAGAAAAAACCAGACCACACATCCTTCACCCAATGACCAACACTTCTTTTAAAGATGGGCAAGAAGGCCGGCTCCTGCCCAATGCAAAAGCAAAACATTAACCGTTCCCTGTCTTCTGGCTGGAACTTCCCTGCTGCTCACCCAGTCTGAATGTTGGCTCCATGTGTTCTTTCACACTGCAATAAAAAGTAAGCAAGCACACCCAGACAGACTTCAGTGCGAATGCATGGGGAATCAGTGCAGAGTCAAGTGGCCTCAGACTCGAGTCAATGCCTGAGTCATCCATTGAGTCTCCATGAGTCAGCGAAAAACACTGATTTTCACGACTCGGACTTGAGTTCCCATCCCTAATTGGCAGAACTTAGTGAAATGTGCAATTTCCCATCAAAACTGCTATGCACTTATCTAGAAAGTGCATACCTTAGTCTTATGCTACTACAATGGTAGTGGTAAAATATTATCCTGGTAATGTTATTGTAGCACAATTTTACCCCTTGTGTGCCACACATACTAGCTTAAGCAATACCAGCTCTCCAAGACTATAAAAAAACTTCTTGAACCCTTTCAGTGTAGCAGCATAGCTCCAATTATTAAGTTTCAGGTAAACACCAAAATTTGCAAAAACATAGACCAATACCAACCGATAATTTTTGAAATAAACCCTTTGATTGTATGTGTAACATAATTATACACACTAATTTGACTATGAGTATTGATGATAACTAAAAAAAAAAATCCAGACATAGAATTATGCCATTGCTCTGACCTATAGCTATGGGAATGATCTGAAATTTACCAGAATTGTTACCTACATACTATAGTTATTTCAGAAATTAACAACCCAATCTGATCCAGTGCCATACAACAACATGCATCCACACCAAAAAGGAACGTGCTGTATGCTATGGGGGAGGAGGGCAACCTGAAGGCAATCAAGAAGTCAGTAAAGCGCTTTTTAACTTACAGTATCTCTGTGTATGCCTACATGCTGCCTTGGATCCATGTCAACCATTTTGCTGCCAATAAGTGTAAGGAAAGCCAGGGGGCATTATGAGGCAGGGTTTGGAGATGGGATCCTGGCGCAAGTTGCTGCCTCCAGGATCCACGTAGATCCTTCCCCCAGGCCTCTCCCTTGCAGCTGACTTACTGAGGCAAATACAGCCCAGGGTCTGAAACAGTGGGGCTCCAATGCTGCTTTGTGGCAGTGGCTCACACTGGCTAAGTGGTGGTGGGCTATGGGCTTTTTGTGACAGAGGGACACTCCACCAGGGGGTCACAACTCAATTTTTGGTGGGTCGCAAAACTGACAAGCAAATTAAGCTATATGCATCAAGGGGCAAACAACCTGCTACTGGGGGGGAGGGAGCACTGCTGCCCAATCACCATTACAGCTTCAGAGGCTTGAGTGACTGGTAAAGTGAAACTGTTTTTTAGATGGGTCCCTGTTGCGTCCATCCCCTGGGCAGGGCCAAGGGGTGGAGCCTCTACCAAACTGGTTCCAGTGGCGACTGACTTACCCCGGCACGTAAGGAGGCAAGGAGCCGGTGAAGATGGTCTACGCACATGGTTTATTCTCGTTATCAATTTTACACTCATCAGGGTCTTGTTGCTTCACAAAGCCCCAGTATTAGTCTTTAGCCCGCCTCGCTGGCTCAAGATGCAGGTTGCCGTTTCCCTTGTGTTCCTCAGGCTTCCCTCAGGTTGTTTGGAGCCAGACAGGAGACTCTCCAGGACATATTTCGCAAGCCCCACACCTGGGGTGTTTCTTCCTTCTTGGGCCGGCTCTCCCCCAGGGGTTATCCCGGCTTGGGACCTTTCCAACCCTATCCCGGACAGGCACAGGTCTAGGGTAAGTAGCAGGGTGGCTTCCCCTGGTCCTCCTCCAGGAGGGAACCTCCCGCTCCCACGAATGCTGAGCTCCTTTTGAGCCCAGCAGCTGGTTTCCCTGACCACCCCTTCCGGCCACATGACACTTGACCCTACTCCCAGGAAGGCCCCTGATAAGGGGGCTGGATACTGTCCATACTTATTTGGCTCCCCTATTCTTAAGGAGACCCTTGCTCTGGGGGAGAGCCATGGTGCTTGAGCTGTGCCTGGGTGACAGTCCTGATGTTAAAACATTTGGGAACCACTTGCCTATAGGAATGGACCATGAAGTAGAGCAGTGGTTCTCACACATTTAGCACCAGGACCCACTTTTTAGAATGAGAAAATGTCAGCACCCACCGGAAGTGGTGTCATGACCGGAAGTGACGTCATCAAGCAAGAAAATTTTTAGCGGTCCCATGCTGCAATCCTACCCACACTTACCCAGGAGTAAGTCCAAATTACTATCATTGTTAAAAGAATATAGAGAGTAGCCTGTTTAATTAAAGGTCTGTAACATTTCCCCAGAAGCAGTCACATACCATGGTAGCATCAAGACTAATATATTAAAAATAAAATATGGAAATGAATGGGGACCCACCTAAAATTGGCTCGTGACTCATCCAGTGGGTCCCAAGCCACCGTTTGAAAAACAGTGAAGTAGAGAAAAGCACACCACATAGCAGCAGCATTATACACACTACAATGCTATGTTTGACAGAAACATTCTCACGACTGCAGAAAACAGTATGTTGATGTGGTCTTGATCAGAAATCCAAACTTTTGGGGAAAAAGTTACTTGTATTAACTGCATTTCCAGAAAAATTTGTCAATATTTATGTTCTTTTGAACTACCTGCCTATTTCATGGCAGTTACTGCAGAACAGCAGAAACTGTTTATGTCCTTACTGTAGCTAAAAAACTAGTACAGCAACACTGGAAGGACAAATGGTCCCTACTGTTATTCAGTGGATTGAAGACCTTTTAACCTTATCAACTTTTGAATGTAAGGCATACAGACTTTAACTACGTATAGATACATTTTTGGATATTTAGATACCTTTTTTTACAGATTTATATATAGACTGCTTATAAAAATTATTTGTAAACTTTATATATTTCATTTATATATGTATTTCCCCCCTTTTCCTTTTTTGTGTGGATTTATGTTTTAAATTTTTGGTTCTGAACACTTATTCAGCAATAAAGAGGGGAAATGCAGAAAAATGTCTTGTTTGAGGTTTGACTCATGATGCAAAGATGTAATTTGGCATACATGCAATTGTCATGATTACAGAAGATGTATGCCATAGTTTCAATGCTGGGCAACAGTGAATATAATGAAACTGTACATACTAATCTTTGTGCACTCACTATAACAGGCTTCCTTCTGCTCATATCTGAATGTTTTGACAGAGTTTAGTCCTTTTTTCTTCACAGCTGACTGTAGAAATTAGGCTCTCGGGATCAGAGTTCATCAGAAAGACTTGGTTTTTTCAGTTATCAAGAAAACATCCATAAGTTGCCAAATATTTTATGCTGGTCATTTCATTGTGCAGAAAACTGTTCTCTGCAACTGCTATTGATGGAACTAATAGAAATGCATTAATGAAAGATTTGGGAGCTTTGGCTGGCCAGACAAACTTCATGCTCTTCAGTGGCAAACAGTTGCTGGTCAAGAAGCTAATACAAGAATTTATGGCACTCCATCTCAGGGAAACATGCCACCATCATCAAATGCCTAATGTTCAGTCAATGTTTGCAAAATATGTTTGTTTGCTGGTGTAAGTGATTAAGAGTTTGATAACCCTCTTGAAGAAAAAAGCAGGAACTTAGAAACATGGGAGAAATTGGACAAGATCAATTCACATAACACACAGGTCTCAATACTGAGTACAAGGACCACATCATATATTTACACATTTTCATGGGCCAAAGAAATCTGGAGTTTTATAAATAAATGAATAACGTTTAAATGAAATTTAAATTTAAGTTTTACTTGGATCTTTTTTATAATCAGCATGATACGATTCAGAACAAAACAGAAATGTGACCATTATAAAGAAAAAATGCTGTGCTTAAACTGAGAAATGATATACAGCTGCAGCCTATTTATCCACAGATTTTTTATCTGTGGATTTGTCTCAACGAGAATGGGGTGAGGGTACTGAAAGTCACACACACCTTTGCCTCCTTTGCCCTCGCTCCATTTCCAGGCAGCCCAAAACACTGCAAAAAGGCTCTGCCTCACCCAGGCAGGGAAATAGTGCTGGAGCCCTGGAAGAGGTTCCCCTTGCAAAGGAACAGTAACACTCCTGGAGCCCCTGAGCCAGCAAAGAGGCTAAAGAGGGGAAGGGGGCCCCAGAAAATCTCTGTAGCCAGAACACATGCTGCAAGGTGGAGCTCGTGCTCACTCTCACTCACTCACACAGGAGCAGGTGTGGTAGCAACAAAGGGGATTGCTTTAAAAAACCCAGGGAGTGTTTGCCAAATTCCCCCCCCATTGAGATGGTACAGGCAATCACCCACCCCATGGTGCAACCCACCCACCCCATGGTGCAGGCTATCACTGATACAAGCAAGCCTTCCCATCAAGCAAAGCATGAGATTTAGCCTACAATCCTCTCCACACTTTCCTGAGAGTAAGCCCCATTGACTACAATGCTGTAGAACAAAACAGAAATGTGACCATTATAAAGAAAAAATGGTGTGCTTAAACTGAGAAATGATATTCAGGTGCACTCTATTTATCCACAGATTTTTTTATCAGCATCCCAACTGTGAAAGAAGCCGGGCAACTGGCAACAGGGAGGGCTGAGTACAGAGGGGAGGGGATTGATAACCGCTGTCTTAGTTTCCTTCCATCCGGAAGTGTCAGGCTTCAGTGTATTTGCGTAACTCTATGGAATTTAGCACAACACGTTTTTTGTTAATCGTGCCGAGTCACGGAATGGAACTAATGCTGATAAATAGGCTCCACCTGTACAGTCACTTCTCATTATCCACTAGGGTTAGGTTCCTTGAAACTCTTGCAGATAGCAAATTCACAGATAACCAACTGTTGAGATGGGACAATGGGGTGAGGAACAAGGGGTACCCTTGGGGAGGGTAGGAGCACCATCAAAAGAATCCAGCAGAGACCCTCAGGAAGCCAGCAGAGTGCAGTAGGAAGTGCCAAAATTGAATGCTGCGGACACCTTCCAGAGGCTGCAGGGACCTTCAGAATGGAACCCACAACCAGCGCAGACCCCTTTAAAATGACCAGTGAAAGCTTCTGCTGGCCATTTTAAAGGGGTCCATGCTGGCCATTTTAAAGGGGTCACAGGCACCATTCCGAAGGTCCCCAGCCTCCAGAAGGTCTCTGCAAAGCAGATAATGAGAACAGAGCTGTGGATAATGAGATAAGGTCGCAATTCTGCCCCTCGAAGATAAGCGAATTAGCATATCAAGAAAACATATTAAGAAAAGTATAATAAGTAAAAATGTCAATGACTGTATAAAAAGTAAAAATAAGTAAAAATGTTAGCAAATACTCTGACAAAAATATCAAATTGCTGCCGGTTGGATAAAATCATGTGACAGGCCAGATGTGGCCCCCGGGCCATAGGTTGGAGACTGTTGATTTAACATTCATAAAAGAATGACTTGTAGAAAGAGCCAAATACAGTGGTGCCTTGCAAGATGAAATTAATTCGTTCCGCAAGTCGTTTCGTATTGCAAAAATTTCGTCTTGCGAAGCGCGGTTTCCGATAAGAATGCATTGAAATTTAATTAATGCGTTCCTATGGGCAAAAAAAGTCAGAACAAAATCAAATTTGGTTTACAAAGTGTTTATTAAGTGCTCTTTAAAGGCATACATACTGTATAGAGGATTTCAAAAATTTCAAGCACAAAACTTCAACTTTTTAATTTTAAAAATTCGCCTTGCGAAGCACGGCCATAGAAAAATTCGTCTTGCGAGGCACCACTGTACATAAGTCAAAAAAGCTTACATCACTTGGGAACTCAATGAGCAAAGCAGCAAAAACTAAGACAACAGCTCCCCTTAATAAGGAGAAATATAGAACTCTTTTACACTATACATTCGCAGTCATACACAATACGGTAATCTAGGTCGATTTTTCAAACATGAAAATCAAGTATATTTGCCTTCAATATCTGAAGGGAAACAACTACACCTAGTGATGTGATGAAGTTGTGAGAAGCAGGGGTTCCACTTTACTTTGCGTTGCTCACCTAGAGTACTTTGTCCAGTTCCAGTCCTGTGTCCAGTACTGTGATGGACTTTTCTTCTAGAAACCTATCCAATCCCATTTTAAAGGTATCCAGGCCAGATGCCAACACCACATCCTGTGGCAAGGAGTTCCACAGACTAATCACATGCTGGGCAAAGAAGTATTTTCTTTGTCTATTCTAACTCTCCCAACACTCAATTTTAGTGGATGTCCCCTGGTTCTGGTGTTGTGTGTGAGAGAGAAAAGAACATCCCTCTACCTATCTCCTGCAATTTTAGTGGATGTCCCTTGGTTCTGGTGTTGGATAGGGGGATATTCTTTTTCTTCTCACTTATTTCCTGCACAATTTTGTACGTCTCAATCATGACCCCCTCAGGCACCTTTTCTCTAGACTGAAGAGCCCCAAATGCTATAGCCTTTCCTCATAAAGTGCCAACTGCAATACAGGAGATTCCTGTTGGACAGGAAGAAATTCTTGCCTATAAGGGCAGTTTGGCAGTGGCACAGACTGCGGAGGGAGGTGGTGAATTCTCCTTCACTGGAGCTCTTCAAGGAGAGTTTCAACAGACGCTGGAAATGCTCTAAGACAGTGATTTCCAATCTGGGGTACGTGCACCACCAGGGGTACCTGCCAGGAGCCTTAGGAGTACATGAAAAAGATTTGAATAAGGCAGAAAAAGGCAGGTCTGTATTAGAATGCCTTGTGGGGCTGGCAAGGCAGGAAGGAAGGCAGCTAGCTGCCTGCAAAAGCCCCACCAACTCCTAGTTTTTGGTCATCAAATTGTGTATTATTAGATGTGGAACTGATGTATTAGATGTATGTGGCTGAAAACATATAAATTTGAAATAACAGCAACTGTATTAATTACAAACATTTTGCTAATATGAGGGGTACAGTTTATGAAAATGGTCTGCCAAGGTGTATGTGTGGGGAAAAAAGCTGGGAACCACTGCTCTAAGAGGATTTTCCTGCTATAGGCAGGGGCTTGGACATGATGACCTTGTGGGTTCCTTCCATGATTCTATAAATGTCTAGAAGACCTCTCCAAGACAAGAAGTGAGGCAATGCCAAGACATTCACAGACACTGATGGAGTAGCCATCATTCCGATGCTAACTATTAGTATTGCAAAAATGAGTATGGCCCACGCTACTATTTAGTTCAGGGGTCTCCAAACCCCAGCTCAGGGAGCAGATATGGCCTGCAGAGAGCCTCTATCCGGCCCACAGCCAGCGTCTGATCCCCTGAGAGCCTCTGGCCCAGTTGACCAAACACAACCAGAGTTGTGCTTGTGGGATAGGGGTCCATTTAAGTGTGTGCTTTATTTCTTGGGTTGTGTTGGTGCTTTGAGAAATCCTGGACATTTAAGCCCACTCATTCATTCATTCATTCAAAGCTCCATCTCTAATGTATTTAAATTTTATATTTTTTTTTCTGGCCCTCGACACTGTGCCAGATAGTTGATGTGGCCCCTCGGCCAAAAAGTTTAGATACCCCTGATTTAGCTGAATCCCTGAAAGGTAGAGCCAGAGTATAGTAGTAGTGTGTATACAGGGAATAGAGGAAGGGACTCAGCACATAGCCTTGGGGAGTTCCTGTATTTAATATCAGAGTGGAAGAAGGATAAAGAGCCCATCCTAACTGACTGTGGCCTATTTGTCAAAGGACTTTTGACAAAGGACTTTGTCAAAGGACTTTTGACAAAGACATCTACAGACAAATGTCTTGCTGTATGCCCAGACTAGTCATTTTAAAAAACAGCCTGCTAGGTAGAATGGTGTTAAAAGCAGAACTATAATCCACAAATAACAGCCATACATATGTACCCCGTTGTTCCAAATGACGCAGGACTGTATGTAAAACAATAGAGATGGCATCATCAGTCGACCTATTACTCCTGTATGCAAACTGACAAGGATCCAAGGTGGGTGAAAGAACAGACTTAATATTTTTCAACACCAGCCTCTCAAAACACTTCATAATTACCAAAGTTAGAGCCACACGTCGATAATGAGAGAAGCAACTACTGTCTGCTTAGGAACTGACACTATAATAGATGTCTTCAAGCAAGTAGAGACAGAGCACTGTGAAAGAGATAAATTGAAAATATTTGTAAAAACTTCAGTCAGCTCTGCAGCGCAGTCTTTAAGGACCCGTCCCAGAATTCCATGTGGGCCAGCTGCTTTCCAGACGTTAATATTCTGTAAAACCCATCTCACATCATCAGGCTGCAGGACAAGTGACTGACCATCAGTGGCTGCAGCTGGAATGTTGGTGGCTGCTATCTCCTCAAACTGGCCAAAAAACTGATTAAGCTACTCTGCCATGGAATCACTACTGCTGGGCAGACTATTTTTATAAAAACTATATTTTTATAGTTTTAAAGTGAAGAAAGGGAGTACAAAGACAGGATGAACATACACCAGGGGGCTGAACATACACCGGGAAACTAGAAGGATTTTCTTGGAGTAGACAGGAATGAGAGCTGTTTAGTTTCCTCTAGGAGGCACTGATTTAGTCATCTGTTGCAGTGAACATGTTGAACGTCACAAAAGAAGAATATGTTCATGTAACCCACCATAAAGGGATCTTTGCTCACTTTCCCCGTGCAGCTGTGCAAAGGCAGATATGCAAAGGTCACTGTATGTGGTATACGCTGCACAGCAATGGTCATCACAAGACATTCAAACATACTGGTATTCCCTGAAAGTGCAGACACTTCTACCCAACGTTGAACTAGGGTTGACATTTAGATCAGCCAAACTTTTCTGTTACTTGGATGCTCATGAAATGTATACTTGACATGAACCTGAGAAATTACCTGCCCCTCCAAATTTGCCATGCACTTAACAAAGTGTGACAATGTATCAGTATTTGCTGGGATGGAAAGCTTTACAGCCTGATCCAGATGGAATGCTGTGCCAGATACGCTTCTGCCCCATGCACATGTGCTCCATGTAACATACCAAGAAAAACTACATGACCAGAGAATTGTCATATTGCTCTGTGACTGAAAAAGTACCTGCAGTGATGTGGACAAGGCCAGAAAAAAGTTGGTTGCAAAGAGAAATTCTGTGGAAAGAATTCCACCAATGCATGGTGCTCTTGAGCAGCATGTAAAAAGGGCAAACTGCCAGAGTGGCTACGTCTGGGGCCAGTCACCGCCTTCAAGGTCTGCCATTCCTTCCCTGACAAGCTGGGATCAGATTTAGCTAGATGGGCTTTCTGACCCCATCTGGGCAACACTCCCTAAGGCTTCCAAGAGTTGCTGTGAGTTGTTCACTTGTAGCTGCAAGAAGGGGGCAGGGTCAGAAGTACTGCAAGTGCAAAAAGACTAACCTTCAATACAGTACATCGGGGCAGGCAAACCCCAGCCTGCAGGCCATTTGTGGCCCTTGGGGACCTCCAATCTGGCCCACAGGGAGCCCCCAATCTCTAATGAGCCTCTGGTCCATCAGAGACTTTTGGAGCCCACGCTGGCCCATGACTGCTGGTTGCAACCGCCAGACGCAAGCTGTGGTCCGAATTAGAGCAAGGCCTTTTGTAGTCTCCATGTGTTTTCTGCTTTTCCATGGGCATTATTTTAAAACCCCGCCCCACTGCCTCTGAACAACTTATGTCTCCATGTGTTTCTGGTTTGGTCTGTATGTTTTCACTGTGCAAGAGGTGTAAACAGTTCATAGTTCTCATGTGTTTCTACATGCTTGTATTATAAATAGGTTTGGTAAAAATCATTCAGTCATATAAGTTCCATCTCTAATTTTTCATTTATGCAAATTTATGTAAATTGAAATGTCAATTAATTTTTTTATCCTGGCCCCTGACACAGTGTCAGAGCGATGATGTGGCCCTCCTGCCAAAATGTTTGCCCATTCCTGCAGTACACCATTCTGTGCTCTTGTGAGGGCAACTGCTCCGGCTATTTAATTTGATGCAATATAAACTTGGAAGCTAATAGTTCACCTTAACAACATACGTCTAAAATTCTACTTCACTTCTGCAAACCAGGGTAGCATTACTCAGTTTAAGGTGACATATTTCAAACATCTGAACTTGCACATATGTGTATTCTCAAATATTAATAAAAATTATAACTGTTCAAAGAGATCTTCATGTTTCTAACTATTTTTATCAACTTTAATGTTTCATATTTGAGTCACCATATGTGATACTATGCTCCATCAGAAACATTATTTCAACTGACTGCCCCTGCACACACTTGCTTCAGTATCTGGAAATAGCCATTATCCCTTATCCCAGTAGCATTATCCATTATCCCAGTAGCAATATCCAATAGCCAGTAGCAATATCCATTATCCCAGTAGCACAAATATGGTATAATAACAACAACAACAACAACAACAACTTTATTTTTACCCCGCCTTTCTCCCCGAAGGGACTCAAGGCGGCTTACAACAGATTAAAAACATAATTTAAAACAGATAAAAACATATTAACACGTATAATTTTGGTGCTTGTATCAAAAAATGCAAGCTTCATAGCTATGTGGCCACATTGCTTTCTTGAAGAAAGCTACTGAGAAAGAATATTGCACTTCACTAATCAATATGGCTCTCTAAGCAGAGAGGCTACCACTCTGAACCATACCACTCCTTTGACACCCAGGAATATGCCCTTAAAATTCTTGTTGTTTTGTATATTTCTAATCTCAACACAAGATCAATAATTTCCCAAGCAACTGTATGCAAAAAGCACCATTTGGGATGCAACTTTTTTGGAAAGACATTTCAGCCACCTTGATGACTGTTAGTTCCTTAAAGAGAGGCCTATCAGTCGGAACTTGGGTACCTATAGCCCAGTATCAAATTTTTCCTTCTCAGGCAAAGTGTCTGAGTAGGAGATGGTTGGATAAGTCCAGAATGAAGTGAACTATCCCATTTCAATTGAATTTCTGATGATGTTTTGCAGCAGAAATTGCTTTGGTCACCCCAGTGGATGACAACAAAACAAAAAAACAAACAAGATATGGGGAGGGACTTGGCTAATTTTCCCGCACTTTCAAAACTATCAACTATTCTTCTAGACCACCTTTCCAGAGTGGGAGTTGCAGCAGGTTTCAGAATACGGTATAGTAAAATGGTTGTTTCTCCTCTGTTGGAGTCATCCTACAGAGATCCTGTGAATTAGCTTAATCTTTCATGCTTTTCAATATCAAAATGAAACTGCCTGGTGAGTTCATGGTACATGCTGAAATCAGTACGCTGATGATGTCCAACTCTGTTTTTTCGTTTCATTGGCATTTGATGTGGTAGTGGCATCCCCGAATTCATGTTTGGGTCAATAATGGACAGGAAGAGGGAACAGACTGAAACTCAGTACAGACAACACAGAGCGGATGGGGGGGGGGGTTGTTCACAAAATGGTAAATGCCTTTCCTAGGCATGGTCATATGCACCCTGAAGCAAGTTCACAGCTGTGGCATTGGGTACTTCTAGATTCCCAAATAGCCAGCTGCAGCTCACAGTGTATTTTACTAGCTTTGAGTGGTATGCCAGTTATGCCCCTTGGTAGAAAACAGTAAGCGGTCCAACACCATTGATGTGTTGATGTTTTACAGACTGGGCTACTGTAATACATTCTGTGAGGTTATCTTTGAGTTTTAGTCTGTTCTCTCTTCCAGTCCAGTAAGCCACAGTCCAATTATGTACTGGTCATCATTGTCATATTACACCTGTTGGAAACAATTGTACTGTTTATCAGTTTGTTTTCAAGACCAAATCAAGATGCTGTTTTTGACCTTTAAAGCATTAAATGGTCTGGGCCCTCATAATCTTAGGAAGCAGCTCCCCCAAATTTAAGATCTGCAACTTACATACATGCTAAACTGGCACCTGCTACAAGAAGCAGAGGATCTTTTCTGTCATAATGTCAGCATCATGAGAATCACCTCCCTCCCCCAAGTCTGTTTTGTAAATAGCCAAAGAGCGTTATGTTTATTTGGGCGATAATTTTAAGCATTCCTTTTAATCTGTTGTTGATTTTCCCTTTATAAGTCACCTAATACATTCCAAAGCAACTTACAAATTAGAAAACAAATCAAGCAAAATTAAACACCAAAACAAAAACTCTTCCCTTAGGGAATTAACCTTTTTCCTACTGTACTACTTTTCTATTTATCAACTCTTTTAAATGTACATTGTTTATTGCATTGGGAATGCAATTTGTAAAGCTGTCTACAAATACCACAAATTACCTTAAATGCCTCCATGTCACCCCGATTATGAATAATGGCAGCAGTTAATCAGCATCCTAATCCTTCTACCTCAGACTAAGGCCAATGAGTGTGGCAGTCCAGGAGAACAGCAATCTTGTCCTTGTGACCAGGCCAAAAGACAGAGGCTGGTGCTTTAAAGTGCTGTTCTGTGCCATAAAAGACACCAAAAGATGGTCTGCTTCACTCAGCTTTAACACCTGGGAACATCTCCCAAGAGTAGTAATTTCCTTTTTCTGAGCTCATACCCATGCACAACTGATCAATTGCACATAATTCAAGGTGGTCTTAAGACATCTTTACACTTGAATGGAACACTGAAAGTGATGCCCCCTGATCTGAATAGGTTTTTTTTAAAAAGCCCAAAGCAGAAAAATGCCCTTCTGGAAATCTGCTGTTTGAAGCAATTGCTTCATGTTAGTCCGAGTACAGCAGCAGAAACAAAACTAGAATACTGATTTGCTTGCACTAGTGTCTCTTCGGTGGACCACAGGACTGAACACCACATTCTTAAGGGACTGACATGAGCACTCCACATAAGAAATGCACTCATTAAATGCCTATTTGCCTTCACTTGCAATTGTTTACACCTTTTATTCCCTCTTCCAGGTTCCAGCCTCAGTGACTATTTCTTGTGCCATCTTAAATTACAGACTTTGATATTTAGAAAGCAATTTACCTAGAAGACACTTCTGCTCTTCCTTTGGAGAAGTCACATGAAACAATTCACTAATTCAAAGAAGTCCTTTAAAAGTGCAGCAGTGAAGGAACAGCACATGCATGTGTACCCCAAAGACATTTGATGTGCTTCAAGTATTGACAAGGATACATCACACTGAACAGACTCCCAGCATTTCTGGCTCAACAGTGCAGGGACTTGGTGTTCCACTGGCCTCCAAGATACAATGCAATGCAATAACTGGGCAGCTCGTATACACCACATTTTCAGTCTGTACAGAAAAGACTGCACATACCCAAACACACTCCCTTGTCTTGTATGTAAATGAAAACTGCCATTTTCTCCACGCTTGTGTAGGTACACCAGTCTTGCAAATAGGTTCACAAATGAGACTAGCCAACAACAATTTTAAAAAGAAACAGTAATCTAACTGTCCAGACATTGCATTTGTAATCCATCAACTGCCTAAAAGAGAAAGAACAAACTCTCTCCTACTTTATTAACGCTTCCCTGCCTGGTCACTTGGAGAAAATTTTTCCTTGCCATGGACAATGAGGTGAGTGGCTATTCATAAGCCTCACACACACAGCTTGTTTATGCTTGAAGATTTATCATAATTACAATTATCATTTTGATGTGTCAGTCATAAACCAAGAGATCAAAATAGAAACAAACTGTATGGGCAAATATTAAAGTAAGTTCACTCAAAAAAGGTACCACCAATAGTCTAGGACAAGGGTGCCCAAACCCTGGCCCTGGGGCCATTTGCGGCCCTCGAGGACTCTCAATGCGGCTCTCAGGGAGCCCCAAGTCTCAAATGAACCTCTGGCCCTCCGGAGATTTGTTGGAGCCCACACTGGCCCGACGCAACTGCTCTCAGTGTGAGGGCGATTGTTTGACCTCTCGCGTGAGCTGTGGGATGAGAGCTCCCTCCACTGCTTGCAGTTTCACATCTGTGATGCAGTAGCAGCAGCAAAGGAAAGGCCAGCCTTGCTTTGTGCAAGGCCTTTTATCGGTCTTGAGCTCTTGTAAGACCTTCATTCATTCATATAAGTTCATCTTTAATATATTCATTTATGTAAACTTATGTAAATTTATTCAAATTTTAAATATAAATTAATTCTTTTTCCCCCCAGTCCCCGACACAGTGTCAGAGAGATGATGTGGCCCTCCTGCCAAAACTTTGGACACCCCTGGTCTAGGATGACACCACAGTCTTTGAACACTATAAAAAGACTTTAGCTGAAGCCATTTCTGCCCAACGTTGCATATACGTGACAGGGACCAAACGTGCAGACCTGTGGGCCAGGCAAAAATGCTTTAATGCAAATGCAAAATTATAGACCCATATTCTCTAAAATTCAATACACATGAAATCAATTATGCAAATGATATGATGCTCACAAAAGTTATTTGATTATTGATTATCCAACCTAATAAACTAAGCAGCAACTCCATTCAGCATCAGTAAAACGGTAACAGGATGAGACAGTCATGTTCAGCACTAGCTTCAAAATAGCACTACATAGCACACTATTACTACAGCTATAAAAACAGAATTCTTTTTTCTCCATCCATAATTTTTTTTTCCATCCTCCATTCAATTCTAATATGCTGGTGAAGAAATTTAGGACTTAGGTCCATAGGGAAAACCACAGAACCCTGAATGTTTTCCCATTTTGACACGGAAGACTTGCCCACGTACATACATCTTAAAGCCTGCAAATAGGTAACTGCTTATATAAAAATCTCTGCATTCATGAGGACTAGAGCTTGTTTTCTTCCTCAAGAGGAAGCAGGCAGGATACCCTTGTCACAAGTCTAGCAAAAACAGCAAGGCATTGAGCCACCATAAGGGCAAGCAGCAAGTCTCCCTTTGTTGTAAGTGAAAGTTGAAGTGGTGACACTCTAGACAAAGTTTGGGGTCTGGTAACCAGTATGTGTGCTTAGAGGCTTCTTTCCATATCATGCCTCATCTATCTCGATATTTTTACTCATCTTTCTTTCTCCAAAAGGGCCTTCAAGACAGCTTACAAAATATTCGGATAATTAAAAAATAAAAAACACTAAATATTTTAAAAACCAATCCAACTGAGGGCCCAATCCTATCCAATTTTCCAGTGCTGGTGCCAATGGGGCATGCACTGCATCTTGCGGTAGGCAGCAGTCACAGAGGCCTCCTTAAGGTATGGGAACATTTGTTCCCTTACCTTGGGGCTGCATTGTGGCTGCACTGGTGCTAGAAAATTGGATAGGATTGGGCCCTGAGTTTACAAATTCACTCACAGGCCAATCCTACACATATTCACTCAAAAGTAAACCCCACATGTTCAGTGGGGCCTACTGCCAGGAAAAGATGGCCAGGATTGCAGCGGTAGAGTACAGAAAAGGTCAAACAATTGGCTGGGGGGAGGCAAGAATACCAACCCGTTCAAAATACCTGCCTAAACAGGTTTTGGCTAAGCAGTGAAAGTCTGACAACAAGCCTGGGGGCTGCAACTGAAAAGGTCCTGCTGCAGGCGTGTGCCCCTCCAAGCAAATTTTGGAGAGAATGGGAATAAGGAACAGGATGTCTGATGTTGAACAGGGCGGGTGAGCAAAGAGGCAAAAGTACAAACTGAAGCAATGGGGCACATTCTTTGGGGATGCCTGTTCAGTTCTCTCCTCTGAGCCAGAGAGGGGGAAAAAGTGGGAACATTGACAAATGAACAGTGTTGTTTTTTTTACTTAAATGATGAATGTTTTCTCCGAATACAGTATTTAGGTTTTGTGACCAGCTTTGTCTACCATATACAGTCATTTCTCTGTTTCTTACTTAGGGCACAATCCTAACCAGGTCTACTCAGAACTAAGTCCTATTTTGTTCAATGGGGCTTACTCTCAGGAAAGTGTGGTTAGGATTTCAGCCTGAATGAAGGATCCTGCCAGTTAACTTGTGAAGCAGAACTAGAGGTGGGGAGAAGGCACTTTTTATGTTCATGACCATTTTACTCTATTGCATTTACTGATGGAAAATCAAAAGTCCTGGATTCCATCATCAACTACTCTCTCTGCTCCCTAACAATGTGCCAAGTCATCTAAACATTCCTTGGCTAGTGATTGCTACAAAAGCTTTCCAGTATTTCAAATGGAGTCAACGGACATAATAAAACAAAATTTGCACTCATCAGCACTGTCCACAATGTCACAGTCAATACTATATCAACTAGTAAGATGCTCTCTACGCAGTCATGTAATGGAATAACTATGTACAGTATTGATAACAGGCTGAGCACGGACCTGTAGGACTTAGCCTAAATGACGCTTTCTTACCCCAAGAACCTCCAAATGGCTTTAACCAATTGAAATGCTGCTCTTCTCTATCACCAAACATTTCTCTGGTTGCTCCACTATTTATCTGGCACTCATCTTTTTTGCCCTAGATATTCAAATCCCCTCACTGTGATCCTTTGACTGCAAAGAGTTGCTCTTAATTAATTAATGACACAGAGCACAAGCTCTACTTCCTGCCAAAGGCCACCTATCTATTTTTCTTAAATGTTACCTGAATTGAGGCAATGGGGCACATGATTGCTGAAAGAAATCAGCAGATGTGCAGGTACTGTCTGTAACAGAGTCCAAACAAAAACAGCAACTTGGCAAAGGATTCCAATGGTTCCAAGTCCTGCACAAATTTCCTGGATCCATGTTCCTTGTCCCAATACCTCACTTTTCACAAAAACACACATTCCAACATTGCGAAATAAAAACAGATGATAATGTGAGTTGTTGTTTGCAGAATATTGGATATTTGCATCATTTATTCTGAGTTCAGGAAGTAATTTATGTGAAACAGAATTGGGACTCCACAGTTTAGAAGCTGGATTTTATTTTATGGGTGGCAAATATTGCTATCCCCAGACAGCCTTGGTGTCCCTCACACACACACACCTTCAAACTCAGTTAAACAAGAGCCACACTGCAAACAGACTCATCCCCAGTGAACCAAGACTCTTCTTCTGCCACCTGCAAATGCTTCCCAGTCTATTTGGACTGTCTAGCTCCAAAACGGAGCCAGAACTACCTTTGCTTCCAGGGCCATTGCTTCATGCCCACATATGCTTTGAACTTCAACCTTTCACTGGCAGAAATAATGGGGGTGGAAAGGGGGAGCTATTTCTCTTGAGGAACTGTGTGAAATGCCATTGCTGCTATTTCAGCAAGCACATTATTGAAGGAGGGTTTGACAGGGCCCACCGATGTTCCACTTCCAGAAGCTTGACTGTACAAAAACCAAAACACATTCAGGCCACCTGGAACTCTCCCCATACTGGTATGTGGCCCCAACTGGGACTGCAACAGCAAAACTCATTTTGTTTTGTTGGCAACCTTCAGTCTCGGAAGACTATGGTATCGCGCTCTGAATGGTGGTTCTGGCACAGTGTCTAGTGTGGCTGAAAAGACCAATTCGGGAGTGACAATCCCTTCCACACTGGGAGCAAGTGCAATCTGTCCCTGGTCTGTCTCCCTGGCTGTGGGCCTTCCTTCTTTGCCTCTTTGCCTCAGACTGTTGGCAAAGTGTCTCAAGTAAGGAAGCCCTGACCACTAATCCTCAAAGAAAACCACACTACAGTACAAAAGGTTCAAAGGTAGCAGTATCAAAATGGCAGCCTGAATTTTGCAACTGAGAACCCATGAAGCTGGCACATACAGAATCTGACCAGTGGTCTGTCTACTTCGGTATTGTCTACTGCCACAGGCAGTGGCTTCCCAAGATTCTTGCCCAGCTCTACCTGGACATGCTGCCAGGAACTGATCCTGGAGACCAGCTGCGCCTGTAAAGCAGGTGTCCTACCACTGGGTTACAGCCCCTTTCCACTGTAGCAGCTGCCTCTGTCACTGTCTTCTCCCCCCCCCCCATTCATTCTCCATTTCACCTTCAGGAACTTGTTCAAAGGACACAAACCCCGAATCGAATCGCCATCAGACGCTGGATCAGGCCAAAGGCCCACCTAGTCCAGCCTCTCAGTGGTCCACCAGGTGCCTCAAGGTGCACACAATGGGGATCCACTCTTGCCACTTAACACTGCAATTTCCCCACTAGTCGCCAACCTCGTTCAGAATAAATCCAGCCATTTAAGTGGCTGCGCTGCTGTGAGTGGGCTTCCTACACACCGCAGGACATAAACACAGCTGGGGCAAGGCAGAGCATCTTCCCCTGGGGTTTGAACACTCTTCCTCCCACCCGCGTTGCCTTCCTACAGAACCCACGGACATTTGCCCACGGATCTGCCTTTGTAATGCCAGCACCGGGATCCTGGACGGGGCTGGTGTCCCCTCCCTGTGGAAGCAGGACTCGACCCGACCGCATCGAGGTTGGGGATCTGTAACTTTAAGAGCAGCGAGATCACAGGCCATGTGCTCCGCGCGAAACAAAAGCAGTAACAAAGAGAGCGCAGGCACCCTCGTCCTGGCCGAGACCGGAGAGCCCCCCGTGGGCGGAGCCCCCCACCCCCAGCCCCGCGGGAAGGGATGAGCCCCCCAACGCCCCCAGACAAAGGCGCCAGCAGCATCGACAACAGGGAAGGCGAGCAGCACGTGTCGGCGCAGCAGCAGCAGCAGCCCACCCCCCGAGCCACCAAGCCCCTCCCGGGGTTTGCTGGCTTGGGGCTGCTGAGCCAGCGAGGAGGAGGCGGCGGCCAAGGCACCTCCAGCGCTGCAAGAGAGGTGGGCGCGGGAGAGCAGAAGCCCTCCGCTGCGTGCACGCTCCTCGTGCCGCCTGCAGGTGCCATTCGCAGCCAGGACGGGGAAATGCCCCGGGCTGCACCGAGAGGGAAGGAAGCCGCGCTCTGCAACAGTAGCAGCTTCCCGGGAGCCCAGCGACACGCACGGCGGCACTCGCTTTGCCTGCTGGCCTCAGAGGGCCTGCTGCAACCAGAGGTTTGCAGGTTGCACGACCCCCGCCCCCCACTTGCATGCGCACCACTGCGCCCCCACCTACCTGCTCCGCTTCCCTGGGTGCAACTGCGGCTTCACCCTCCCCTCTCGTGGCTCGCGGGCCCTGCGCCGCACTCCCCCTTTGTTTTCCTCTATGCTCCGGGAGAGCCGCAGCCCTCCCCGGGTGGGTCCCCAGCACAGCCCGGCAAGGTGCACAAGGGGTGCTGCTGGCCCTTTAAGAGCCGCCCGCGCCGTCGGGCTGCAACAGACGGCGCATTTTAGTCACAACATTCACAGTCCGGAGCGCGCGCCCGTGCGCCAAAGGCACAGCGCAGGGGGGGGGGGGAAGAAGGTGGAACCAGCGCGGGTCCGAGTGCGAACACGTGACCAGGCGGGGCGCTGCTGCTGCTGTCACCGCCGCTTCCTTCAACCATCTTGCGCACGCGCACAATCTTGGAATCATCCGCACGCGGCAGCAGCGGAGCCACAATGCAAAGAGGGGGCGTAGGAGGAGGAGCCGCGGCAACTGTAGCCAGCCTGAAGCGAGGAAGCCTCGACTTTGCAACGCTGTACCCACCGCCAGAGGAGCCCAGCAAACATATACTTTGTAACACTTCGTTTCTATACGTTAGAAAGAGGGCGCTGGGAGATCCGCGCTTCCAAAACAAGCCACTATAGCCTAAGCCAGTGTTTCTCATACTGTGGGTTGGGACCCACTAGGTGGGTCGCAAGCCCATTTCAGGTGGGTCCTCGTTCCTTTCAATATTTGATGCTCCCCTAGTATGCGACTGCATTTGGGGAAATGTGACATGTCTGTACTTTTAACTAGCTACAATGTATATACTTTTAAGAACTATAGTCAATGGGACTTACTGCTGGGTAAGTGTGGGTAGGACTACAGCCTAGGATTGTTGAAGTTTCCTGCTTGATGACATCACTTCCTGTGGGTCCTGACAGATTCTCATTCTAAAAAGTGGGTCCCACTGCTAAAAGTTTGAGAACCACTGGCCTCAATTTTGCTTGCCCAGAGGAGGCTGCTTTTTACTCCCTCCCCCACCCAGCCACACTCAAATGCAGCAACATGTAAATTGTGGTAGAACCACCCATTCTTTAAGGGAGGGTAAATTAGGGTGCCACAAGTTTTTTTTTTTTAAAGATATTGGAAAAATAAGTCAAGTGGAAACATCAACTTTATGCAACTTTTTCCATAAAGTCTAGCTCAACTTTGGGAATTAACAGATGGGTTAATCTGAAAACAAAAGAGCAAGGATCAGAGTATCATTGTATAATTTAAGTCTTTGTATAATTGTATACAATTATATCATTGTATAATTGTTGTCACCCAATACCGAATACTGTGCTATGTACCATTCTTATACAGGACTCTCAACATCATAAAACTAGAATTGGACAGCAGAAATGATCAAGGGTTGATAATTTGATGCTTCTTTATAAAAAGGAAAAAAATAAAGCATTTTAGTTTTTTTCAGTTGGCTGGAGAAAAAAGGCTACTCCAGTGGTTTACAAATTAGGAAAGGGGAAAGAGGTAGATGTAGATCTCTCTCTCTTTCTCTGTGAAAACAAAAACTTGGATCATCCAATGAAGTGGATCAGAACTGATGAAAAGAAGCATTGCACACAAGCACATACAATCTTTGAGACTCCTTACTACCAGATGTAATAGCCACTGGCTTGGATGCCTTTTTAGGGAAGTTATTCACCAAAATAGTCTCAGAGACTATTGAACACAACTAAATTTGTAATTATTTCACTTTTCTCCACTTTTCAGCCCAGAATGGCTGCCAAAGGAGAAGTTCACACAAGGATACAATATACTAAGGATACTTGGGGGGGGGGATGGCAGAACATTGAGGTAGGTGGCAATACAGTTCCTATTCCAGACTCTCCTCTCCATAGGAAGGAGCTAGAGATGGTCAGGGCTGGCTGTTGAAAAATAAAGCTGCATCTCCTACCTACCCCAAAAGCAGTACACCTCAGCTTATCAAAAACAGTGCAGGTCTTGATATATCAGAAGAGAACCAAAGCAGGTTGTTTCTATGGCAGTGTGACTCAGGGGGCATTCAAGACATGGGGGGGAGTCTTCACAGATGAATACACACAGGCCATTTCCTGCCAGTAATAGGAACTCATCCACCTGCTGAAAGCCCCAGGGATCATCACATCTGCAGCCTGCTGTCTCACCTTGAAAGCAAAAGAAACAGCAGCAACAGTTTGAGCCAACTAGGATCAGGCAAGGGAAGGGTTAGACTTAGAAATAATGTGCTTAACCCTTGAATTGCAGGGGAATGTGGATTTCCTCCTACAGATTTTACAGCATATGTATATTTGATTGCCATGTAAAGTGATTGCCTCAATGGAGATAGTAAGCATAAACAGGACAAAAGGAATTCCTTGTCATAAAAAAATTGGAGATGTAATGCATATTTTATTGCTTTTAGAAAGTTGAAGCAACCCATTTAATTTGCATGTATAGTCTAAGCAGCATAGGACTTCCACGAGATTTATTTGTGTGGGAAATTCAAATGCAGCTCTTAATGCCACTGATGAAGGCAGCCCAAGTTTAAGGGGCATTTCAAATATTACATTTTCAAAGTGTATCTGAATATTTTACATGTACACCTAAAAGTGGCAACAAATGCTTATGCAGGGCAACAGATGTGTACAGTATTTGCTACCAGCAAATGCAAACCTAGACTTCAGCATCATTGACTATAAGTAAAAGCAACTTGCATGATCCTCTGCATGTTTTTCTAAAGCAAAGCCTACTGAGTTGCATGAGACTCATATGCATAGGACTGCAGTCCTAACCCTTTTGGATTCCCTCCAACACATGATCTTTTCAAGAACATACTCCACTGCTTACTTAACAGCAATATGGTGTCATCTCACTGACTAGCCAATCTGATTTATAAGTCTTCTGCAATGATAAAGCCTACTTAAATATATAACGTTTATTAGATATATAGCCAGTAACTGTCATGCAGTTTCCCAAGATTAACTACATTTATACAGGTATTTATATACCACCTTTCTTTGGTCATCAGATTTCTCTTCAGACTTTAATCCAAGGCGGTCTGGCCTCTCTCTAGCCCAGGGGTCGGCAACCTTAAACACTCAAAGAGCCATTTGGACCCATTTTCCGGAGGAAAAAAAACCTCAGGAGCCACAAAACCCTTTTGACATCTAAAATGAAGGTAACACTGCATATCTAGTTGTTTTTTTTTACCTTTATGCTCTTATAGGTCCCATTTTTATAATGTAGCCCCCTCTTGTAGCTTTTAGTTAGTTTTGTCATACATTCTTGTTCTGTGTTTTCAGACACCTGGTCCTCTATGGTGTTTTGCCTGATTCCAAGGCCATTCTCTGCCTGGAGAATTAGGCCCAATTTAAGCAAATTAGCTCCCCTTCTTGCCCCCAACAAATGACCCTGGTTCTGCCCTGCACTCCTGCTGGACCCCACCTCCAGGGTAGCTTGCCTGTTCAACCTGCAGAGGTCCTCTCTCCTGCCAGCAGCCTGCCACCACTACAGCAGACCCTTGGTCCTCAGCAGGTCTTGGGCACAGCAGCCACACACCAAACTCCAGTGTCTCCATTAGTCACAAAGTCAGTCAGAGTATCCAGGGCAGAGTCCAAAGTCAATAAGCCAAGTCACAGTCAGATTCCAAAGTCAGTCAGTCAAATCAGTCAGAGTATGCAAGTCTCCTTCCCAACCTGTACTCCTTCTCCAACCCACACCCCCCCTTCCTGCCTCAGGTGCTCCTTATATCCCTGAGAGCCCTATTGCCTTCAAGTGGCTGCAGCTGTGCAGCACACTCTGCTGGATGCCCAGGCCTTACCCTTAAAGGGGCCACTGCTGACACCACATCTACCTCCTCAACAGATCTTCCAGGATTCCAATACATATGGCAGTTATGACATCTGCTTATCTTACATGGATACTAAAGAACTCCCCCACCTTCCAGAGGCACCCTGCTGGAAGGAAAAAAGGACACAGATTCCAGAGGTGGGGAAGAGAAGAAGCCGGGGTGGGGGGCAGCCACAGGCCAGCTTCTGCCCTGCCTGCCTGCCCTCCCTCCCGCTGCAACCCTCTCCACACTATCCTGGGAGTAAGCCCCATTGACTACAATGCAACTTCTGAGCAGACAAGTTGGTTGGAGGTTGCAGTCCTCGCCACACTTTCCTGGGAAGAAGCCTCACTGACTACTTGTGAGTAGACCTGCATAGGAGGGGGCTGAGGCTACAGCCCTCCACACCTTCCTGGCAGTAGCCCAGGGACTACATTGGGGCTTGCTCTGGAACAGACCTGCGCAGGCTCCCACTCACCCGTCCTTGTGCTTGGCCTTGAGCAGGCTCCAAGGCTGCCATCTCAGGCACCCTTTCCTGGGAGTAAGCTTCATCAGCTGTAATGGGGCTTACTACTGAGTAGACACACAGGATGTCTCCTCAGCTGTGGAGGAAAAGCCTCTCCTTGCACTGAGTGGGGACCTGCTCAGGGAAAGGCAGGCTACAAGGGCTCGCAATGGCTGAGGAGGAGGGCATCCTATTGTTGAGTTGGGGAAGGGAAAAACAGGGAGCTTAAGCCTGCAGAGCAGACAAAATTGAAAAGGGAAACCAATGCAGGGCAGGTGGGGGTGAAGGGAGAGGAGGGCAGTGAGCTCAGGTGGCGGAGGGAAGCAGCCTGCACTCCCAACACAGGTGCCTCCTGTTACCCCCTTTGCCACTTTCACCCGGAGGAGCCGCAGCAGACAGCTGAAAGAGCCACATGCAGCTCTAGAGCAGCAGGTTGCCGACCCCTGCTCTGGCCCTTCGCCTCCCACACTCCACTTGACAGCAACTCCTCTCTGCCACCTAGGCAGCCTCAGATCTTCAGGCATACAAGGTGGCAGCTCTACCAACTGAGCCAAACCTCCTGCCTGATGAGGGATCTTTTGCATTTGATACTTTCTTTCTTGTATCCTGAGATGGAAACCTAAAACTGTAACACCCAGATTTCTCTCAAGCAGAGATGCTGATATGGAATGTTATATACAGGTTGAGACTAATTATTTGCATGGGTTCCAAGAACTGGATGGTAAAAAAAACACACTATAGCAAATCAATTCAAAAAACAAAGTTTCTTTGCTCAGGTGATTAAAAACAGCCTTGCTGGCCTTTTGATTCTAAAATAAGAGTCATTAAGAAGACAATTCATCAATCAGTCCTCCTATAAGAGCTTACAAAGAGCTGGGAGCTTACACTCAGCCCCTCCCTTCACCAATGCAAAGCTATGGCCTTTCTTTCGGGGAAGGGAGGGGTCTGCTGGAGAGAGAAGGACTGATGGATTGTCAGCCAGCTTGCCCCCCTCCCATTAAGGAGGCTGTTAAAGGACTGTTCAGTTTTTTAAACTGATTTTGAAGGGGTGCATTTTCCCCTTCTCCAGGGATCAGCACATTCCTTCTCATTTGCAGGGGCCATTTGTGTTGAGTCAAATCCGTGTATTAAAAAATCCATGTATAAATAGGCTGGACCTGTATTCTAAATGTTCATGGTAGAAAGACTTTTAACGAGCTATACGGATACATTGGTATAAGAGGATTTCTACCAATATAAAGTTATAGTTTATTACTTGATATAGCTGTGATATAGCTCTGCCAATATACAACTGACAAATATTCCTTAAAGTAAGCAACAGGATCCTATTCTCGGTCAAATTGGTATGCATTACTGAAGTTGCACTAGCCTGTATAAAGCACCTCCAATAATGTTCATGGCTGGCCTTTAAAAATGCTTCTGAGAATTTTCAGCCAGTAACAGACCATTCTGGTTGTTTTATTTCTTTAAGTTTTAAACAGTATTTTAACATGCCAGCCTACCTTCTCTTTTTAAAGTCCCCTTACCCCATTCCATCTTTTTATTTAACAAACTCTCATGCTATGCAAAACAGGTCTAGGAAGAGACTCCAATGATAGAGGTCTTAATGCATTTCATAAGCTCTGGTAATTTCCCCATCATTAACTCTCATAATAAATATGTTAATGCTAATGTGCATTAAGTATCTTAAGTGTAATAGTGTTCTTCCACATTTGCAAATTAACAAGCATAATCTGGTACAGTACACCTTGTGGCTATTTTCATGTATTTCTCATGCCACTCTATTACTATCTTCACTTTCAGATATATAGGGGAAGATGAGTGTGGCCATAGGTAGGGCAAAACTACCTGCTTCAGGCAGCAGATTAGCAGGTATTTTGTTAATTATATTTTTACCACCACAGAAGGACCATTTTGGCCTCAAGCACCAAAATGTCTTGGGCCATCTCCAGTTATGGTGGTTGTTATACAGCCACCAGCACTCCTGCTTCTAGAGCAGTATTTCTCAAACTGTGGGTCAGGACCCACTAAGTGGGTCACAAGTCAATTTCAGGTGGGTCCCCTTCATTTCAATATTTTATTTTTAATATATTAGACTTGATGCTACCAAGGTATGTGGCTGCATTTGGGGAAATGCTACAGATCTGTACTTTTAACAAGCTAGTATCTATGTTCTTTTAACAATAGTACTCAGTGGGACTTACTCCTGGGAAAGTATGGGTAGGATTGCAGCCCAGAATTGTTAAAAATTTTCCTGCTTGATGTCACTTCCGGTGGGTTCTGACAGATTTTCATTTTAAAAATTGAGTCCTGGTGCTAAATGTATGAGAACCACTGTTCTAGAGCATGTAGCCTAGCAACTTCCTTCCACTACACCCTGCCCCAGAGCAGGTAGAAAAAGTGAGAGCAAAATTGTTTGCACCCCTCTGCAGCACATGCAAACCCATGTGGACGCTACATCATAAGCATCAAAGACACCAGCCACATTTGACTGTTAAAAGTTGTCACAAATGAAGAGGATACAGTTTTAATTCACAACACACACATAAACAAGCCAGCTGTTAGGAATGGTATTCCCAATGCATTTTGATTTTAGTATGGTGTATGTGAGAGACCTTCACAGCAAATGACCTCCTAACAAACCTGAAACTCTGTCAGAGTTCACTCCTATGTAATTTTACCTGGTTGATTTATAAAGGAACTGAATATTCTTTCAAAAAATCTTAAAATAAAAATATAGGTCCAACCTTGTTATACATGGATTTGACTCAACATGAATGGCCACTGCAGATGAGAAGGAATGTGCTGATCCCTGGAGAAGGGGAAAAATGCATCCCTTTAAAATCACCTTTTAAAAAACTGATTTTCTTACTGTTGTAGATAATCATGCAAGTGATCATTCCATTCTTCAGCTAAGCCAGGCAAAGACAGGGGGTCATTTGCATTTCTAATTGCTGGCTGCCTCTCTACAACAGTAAGAAAGACTGTTTTTAAACCACAATTGTAAAGGAACACACTTTTAAATTTTTTTAACTGCTTTTATTTAACACATTTTATGGCATCAGTAGGGAGCCCCAGAATCAAATTCCTGCGGATGTTGAGGCAAGACCTTATTCCATAGGGAGCAATGAAGGGGCAAGAAACCTGGAACTGGGTCTTTTAAATCTATTTTTCCACTGCTTTTTTATCCACTGATTTTTTTTATCCACTAGGGGTTCCAGAACAGAACTCCAGAGAATACTGACCTGTGCATTGGAAACACGACTCCTAGCAGTTGTCCTGTTGCTTCAAGTTGCCATTTGAGCATTTAAAATAAGACAGGCTACATGAATTCTTTGCCTATTGCTATCACGAAGCACCTCAGCAGAAGCTGTTGAAATAAGATATTTTTTCCTCAAATGGAAAGTTGTTGAGGTGTCTTAGCAACTACAAAATTCAATTTTTTAAAGTAAAACCATTGTTAGCAGAAGAAGAGGCAAAGTGAAGATATGTTGGCCTAGTTATTATGAAGCTGGTCAACCTGTGTCATGCATCTGAAATGGGTCAGTGGATGATTCCAGTTCCCAGAAAGTATCTAAGGGCCCAATCCTATCCAACTTTCCAGCACAGATACAGTTGCAATGCAGCCCCAAGGTAAAGGAACAAACGTCCCCTTACCTTGAGGAGGCCTCAGTGATTTTTTCCTTCATCACAGGATGCAGCACATGCCCATTGGCATGGCTGCATTGGCTCTGGAAAGTTGGATAGGGTTGGGCCCTGCATCTTTTGAAATACAGGTTGAGTCTCATTCCCAAGGGTTCCCTTCCCAGAACTCACATGGATATAAAAAATAAAGCAAGTCTATTTAAAAAACAATGACCCATTGCTAGGCGATTTAAAAACAGCCATGCTGACCTTGTGTGATGTCACTGGTGTTCTAAGTACCTGGAGAAAAGTTGTTGTTGGCAACCTTCAGTCTCGAGAGACTATGGTATCGCGCTCTGAAAGGTGGTTTTGGAACAGCGTCTAGTGTGGCTGAAAAGGCCAACTCAGGAGTGACAATCCCTTCCACACTGGGAGCAAGTGCAGTCTGTCCCTGGTCTGTCTCCCTGGCTATGGGCCTTCCTTCTTTGCCTCTTAGCCTCAGACTGTTGGCAAAGTGTCTCTTCAAACTGGGAAAGGCCATGCTGCACAGCCTGCCTCCAAGCGGCCGCTCAGAGGCCAGGGTTTCCCACCTGTTGAGGTCCACTCCTAAGGCCTTCAGATCCCTCTTGCAGATGTCCTTGTATCACAGCTGTGGTCTACCTGTAGGGCGCTTTCCTTGCACGAGTTCTCCATAGAGGAGATCCTTTGGGATTCGGCCATCATCCATTCTCACGACATGACCGAGCCAACACAGGCGTCTCTGTTTCAGCAGTGCATACATGCTAGGGATTCCAGCACGTTCCAGGACTGTGTTGTTTGGAACTTTGTCCTGCCAGGTGATGCCGAGAATGCGTCGGAGGCAGCGCATGTGGAAAGCGTTCAGTTTCCTCTCCTGTTGTGAGTGAAGAGTCCATGACTCGCTGCAGTACAGAAGTGTACTCAGGACGCAAGCTCTGTAGACCTGGATCTTGGTATGTTCCATCAGCTTCTTGTTGGACCAGACTCTCTTTGTGAGTCAAGAAAAGAATGATTGATGATTGTCAGCCAGCTGCCCTCTCTTGCATTAACAAGGCTATTCCTATATCATTTTGAGGGTCCCAGTTAGAAACAAGAGCCTTTTATGATTGGGTTCTGTGAAAAGGAATAGAGGGGAAGACTCCTGCTTCCAAAGAGTTTGCTATTCAAAACTCTGTCTCCACTAGAAGATTAATCCTCATAAAGCTGTTATTCAGCTCAAACAATTCAATTAATCCTGTAACTCAGAAATGTTATCCAGTTTATTGAGTTAAAAGTATAGAGGGGGTAGCATAGCAGTTAATAGGGATGTTCTAGCTGACAGAGGAGCCACTATTTCTCAGCCTCTGACCACCAGTGCCTGTAATATGAACCTAACGCTAGCCAACCTTATGGGACTGTTGAGATAATGTATGTGAAGCACCTGAGGAAATGTGCTCTACAGTGTAAGTTCCTGGTATCATTAAACACTATATATAGTGGAATTTGTTTCCCAAAATTCCATCAAGACAGGGAGAGTAAAGCATTCAGTGTGTTATACATTAGATGACATCATGCTACATATATATTTTTTAAATCTTTTCACCAAGCTATTAATATGGGATATGTGCATTTTCCACTATATAGCCACATTTTACCAAAAAGCCAGAATATAAAGAGATCCAGATAAAGAACACTGCTTCCACAGAGACATGACAATGCAGAATATAGAGGAAAAGGAACCCATTCAATATGAAAGCATGAAAAACAGACTGAGGTACATCTTTCCTGCCAATAGTGAAACAAATAAGCAGACAGAAGTACTGACTACATCACAATGACAGTTAAATGGAATTTCACATATGCAAGCAAATTGCATCAGTAGCCAAGATAACAAAACAGACTGCAATAATGGAGAACCTTCATTTTGAATCTTGCTATTTTGATGAAATAATCCAATACAGGTCCAACCTTGTTATACACAGATTTTTTTATACACGGATTTGACTCAACACAAGTGGCCACTGCAAATGAGAAGGAATGTGCTGATCCCTGGAGAAGGGGAAAAATGCATCCCTTTAAAATCATAGTTTAAAAAACTGCTTTTTAGAGGGACAGTCATGCAAGCAATTACAGGTATTTTTCACCTGTAGAAAAATCCCGGGATTTTTCTATCTCAATGCAATGAGAAGGGCCCTTTAAATTAAAGGAAAACAGTCCTTTAACAATAGCCTCATTAATGTGAGAGAGGACATCAGATTGACAATCCATCAATCATTCTCTCTCCAGGCACTCACTCAAATGATTCCTCCCTTCCCCCTGAGCAAGTGAAAGAAAGGTAATCTCTTTGCTCTGGGGGAAGGGAGAGGCTCACTCAGATGGCTTTTCTAAGCACCTGGTGTCTTGCCAGATTCCCAGTCTAAGCTCCACCTGGAGAACTATGCTCACTTTAAGCTAATTAGCTCCCCTTCTTTCCTCAAAAATGACCCTAATTCTACCCTGCAGCACTGCTGGACCCCACCACCAGGGTAGTTCCAAATGCAGAGGTCCTCCTTCCCCTGCCAGCAGCCCCTCCTGCCACTACAGCAGCTTGTTGGTCCTCTGCAGGTCTTGGGCATGGCAGCCAATACCAATCTCAGTGTCTCCAGCAGTTTCTGCTCCAGCAGCCTCCAGAGTCCATTCACCAATCAGTCCAGCCACAGTTCCAGTAGTCCACTAGCCTCAGTCCATTAATCCAGCCTGTCCTTCCTCCAGTTTTCCTCCTTCTGCTACCCACCCCAAAAGCTTCCTTCATCAGGTGCTTTTATGCCTGAGGGCCCT
This sequence comes from Tiliqua scincoides, assembly GCF_035046505.1. Lineage (NCBI taxonomy): Eukaryota > Metazoa > Chordata > Lepidosauria > Squamata > Scincidae > Tiliqua > Tiliqua scincoides. The sequence continues at coordinate 200,205,120 of NC_089822.1, forward strand.
ATTGCCTTCTAGTGGCTGCAGCTGTGCAGCACACCCTCTGCTGAATGCCCAGACCTTAACCCTTAAAGGGGCCACTGCTGACACCACATCCTACCTCCTTGCCAGATCTTCTGTGATTCCAACACACCTGGAGAGAGACTGATTGAAGGATTGTCCACTTAATGACTCTGTCTTAACATCACAAAGGTCAGCAAGGCAGTTTTTAAATCATGGAGCAAAGGGACTTGTTTTTTAAATTGATTTGCTTTAGTGAGATTTTTGCCATCTGGGTTCTGGGGAACCCTCACACTTAATGAGACAGCCTGTACTACCAGCAGTTAGTTCGCACTGGACAGCATATATTTCTCAGTTATGGTGCTTGAATTACACTGAACAAATTAGGTGGCCTTATGAAAGGCCTCCCCACTCCTGCAATACAGTACATGGGAATAAAGACTGACCTGAAAAGGCTGGGTACTGCAGAGATAATGTGTCTGGGAGCCCAATCCTATCCACACTTTCCTGGGAGTAAGACTCATTGACCATAAAGGAATTTACTTCTGAGTAGACATGAATAGGATTGGGCTGTTAAGCACTCTAAATATTCTAAAGCAGTGTTTCTCAAACTGTGGGTTGATACCAACTAGGTGGGTCATGAGCCAATTTCAGGTTGGTCCTCATTCATTTCAATATTTTATTTTCAATATGTTAGACTTGATGCTACCATGGTATGTGACTGCATTTGGGAAAATGTTACAGACCTGTACTTTTAACAAGCTACTATGTATATTCTTTTAACAATGACAGTAAATGGGACTTACTCCTGGGTAAGTGTGGGTAGGATTGCAGCCTAGGATTGTTAAAAATGTTCCTGTTTGATGATGTCACTTCCAGTCATAACAACTCTTCGGGTGGGTCTTAACAGATTCTCATTCTGAAAAGTGGGTCCTGGTGCTAAATGCATGAGAACCACTGTTCTAAAGCACTTTATAATTGCTATTATTTATATATTGTTTGAAACCAAAAGTTTCCAAAGCTATTTACATAGAAAAGGAATTCTAAGGTTCCCCTCCCTGTCCCGAAGAGGTTCCACATCTATTATTATTGTAAGTTATGCAGTTGATTCTGCTCTGGAAACAAGCCACTGTGCTTCACAGTGAAGTCATGATCATGCAGTGAACTTGTTTACTTAGCTACATTTTGCACAACCATTTTGATAAGAAAATGGATATAAAGTCTCATAAGGGACTTATGGGGTGGTACTCAGACAAGGAAAATAATAATACAGGTATTTAAAAGTCTCCAGAGTTCCATCCTGAGTGCATTATGTTGCCACTAAAGTCAGGAAGCATGGCCGATTCCAAGCCCAAAAGAACAAAACCACATGGATAACCACCTGATCTCATCCAGGAATTAAAATATATACAAGGCCAAACCCAAACTCCTGAAACACACTCTTAAACACAGGTGAATTCACACAGCCAATGGTCAGCCAGATCCAAACAGTTCCACTACAACAAAGTACATCAGTGTGTAATAGCACACAGTTCAGCGCATATAGACATCATGGATTGTCACAAAAAAACTCCTGCCTCTTTTTATATAACTATTATTCTTTAGTCCTTCGAAAAACGAGAATCTAGATCATGACTATAGGGCTGCCCTGCCCCAGTCTACAGTCACTACAATCAGGCTTAACCCAGGTTGTCACATGGCTAACCTGAAATATGGAATAAGGAGGTTTGAGAAGGATTGCACTATTCAAAGCAGTAGCAGAGGTGATGTGCAAATTGTATGAACTATGGAGCCAAGCCTTTTTGACAACTACAGTAATGACTTTAAACAGAAACACCAGTTTAACTGGCCTTAAAGTGTTCCGCTACCAACAGCCACCTCACAAAGCTACTGACAGCAAGAGCTTTCAGTCATCATCATCTGTGTAGGAGTAAAAAGCTTCATTTTTACAGGCTTTTTTCACTCTCAGTTGATCTGCAGTTCTGGCTACAGGAACCATTCCAAATTCTCCTCTTTGAGTCATAACATGCATACACATGCATGCGTGCAAAATGAGAAAGCCTTTATGCCAGACAAAGAGGTACGCCAACCTCAGTCTTTCATAGTCTGCAAGTTAGAATTCCGATAGTCCAGTGAGGTATGCTAAATTTACAAAGCAAGGATCCCTCAATGCTAAAGGCACAGCTAATCTGTGTTGAGAACCTGATGGTGCACTCTGGGTCAAGCACATTCAAAGTGCCTTGCCGAATCAGACTAGGTGGATACAACCTAGTGTTCTTTGCTGCCATCCCAGCAAGCACTAAGTGAGCCCTCAGAAGATGAAGATGTTCTGCCCACCATTCTCAGCAGAACACATAATCTCTCAGGAGTTTACCATAACATTTTAGCAAATTGTGGCTGTATAGATTGACCCCTCCTCCCAAGGTGACTTTACATATGTTCACTGGTTACTCTGCAAATATACAATGTCTGTTTCCCCAGTAGCTGGAAATAGAGGCCATTCAGTTCCAAGCCTCTGAACACAACCTCCTTAGGAGACCATCTGCTGCTGCAGACATGTCTGTTTTCCATGACCCAGAAACAAGGACAGTTCAGAGGATCTGATTGGGTGGATTCCATCAGGGCTTCTTAAGAATTCTCTGATCTCCCTTGATTTGCATTTGAGCTCATTCTGATTTATTCTCCAGTTCCAAAGGGGAAATTTTCCACCCCATTCCCCACCCCTACTCCCATTCAGAAAAGGTCCACAGATACCAAGCAGCCACTGGGCAAAAACTGCTTAGTCTCCAGATCAAGCTTTATGACAAGCCTGCAACTCTCAAAAATAATCTTCCTCTATTGATCAGAATGAGTCTTAGGTAATTCAAAATTTCTTCCCTGTGTTTTACTGCTCAGAGTGTTTCAAACAATTTCATTGTATACAAAAGCCAATTTGAAGGTTTCAAGTCAGAAGGGCTTCCTGATAGTCAACCTAAATCCTCTTAAAGGTCTCCAAGCAACACAGAAGGGGCCTCTCATAAGCAGGGCTGTGTACATTTTATATAAGCACAGAAGAGAAAAGGAATATGCTAATAAAAGCAAACCCAGTTTTTAGCCCTTATGGCTGCAGATATAGGCTTGGAAGCCTGTGAGAAATGCCTGAATAAGACCCTCTTGTCGATCTGAGATGGATTTCAGGGCCCTGAATATCTCCTCAGCACTCCTTAAAACTAAGGAGAAGCAGAATAAATGACAGGAAAGCAATGATAATCTGCATCAGTAATTTGCATTAGTTATACACAGAAATCGAGTTACTTCGGTGTGCAATTTTAACTTTTTAAAAAAATATAAGGACATAAAGCCCTAGCATTCAAGAAATTACCAAGAGCAAACATTATCCTGGAAGCTGTCTAGTTCAGGTTCATTAGACTTAACAGTGACTTGTCTAATATAGGTTCTTGCCAATGCCAGCTAATTCTTATTCCCACAAAGCTGTGGGATGTGTCAGAATAACTAAGGAAATCAGCAAACTGGCTTTCATTAGTGGAGGCCCAAAGCAAAAAGGAGCAGCATCTGCTCTTGTCGATTGCCAAAAACACTGCTCACAATAGCCCAGCATATCTAACCACCGGCACCCAGGCTTTCCAACTCTTTCAGCCCTCCAATACTCATCATTATTTCATTCTTTTAACAGGTTCATAAAATGGGGCTAATTAAATCTCTCTTAAAAGTCACTTCTACTTATACCAAGAAATCCATAGTTTCTCCCTCTGTGTCACACATCAGCCAGCCTCCAGGCTTTATTGCCCAATCAATTCCCTACAGCTGGGCAGCGTCTGACATGGGCAAAGGGAACACAGCCATACTAAAAGGGAAGGGGCTCCTGCCCCTTCACAAGTGGCAGATATCTGAAAGTGCCTTCCTCCCTCCCTTGCTCCTATTTGTTATTACAGGCTACCTGCAAATGGGAGCCATAAACAATGCCATTTAGCAGCAGCAGCTGCTGAAGAGAACATCACTTCTACCGCTGTTTTACAAGCCAAATTTCATGCCCATTGCAAGAGGAGGTCACTCTTATTTCCACTTTTATCCAACTCCAGCACTGTTGGAGAAAAATGCCAAGGCAACCTGCTGCTGCTACACTGTCTCCAGCATTCAGGGATGGCTGAAGCAGCCTGCACATTGAGGATAAGACTAAGGACCGCTTTTCCATTTGTTCATTTCTTAGGATGAGAGAATTTGGATATGCCAGAGCAACACAGGTTAGATCCGGGGGGGGGGGGGGAAAGAAGAAGCACTTTCTGCTTCAATAGCCAAATTCAAAGTACTGTACAGATATATGAAAAACATCTTGGATCCCTTACAGGGAAAAGCCACCACTCATAAGTTCATATAGTACATGTTTATACTACATGCTTTGCATATAGCAAATCCTTGCCTTCTCTGGGTATGTCTGAGAAAGATCCCTCTGCAACACCAGAGAGCCACCACCAGTTAGCAGAGACAATACTGAACTAGGTGGCCCAATGGGCTGACTCCCTACAAGGCAGTTTCCAAAGAACTGGCCTCTCTTGTATAAATTAGGGTACAATCCTAACCAACTTTCCTGCACTGGCATAGCTGTGCTGCATCCTGCAGTTGGGGGGCAGTCATGGAGGCCTCCTCAAGGTAAGGCAATGTTTGTTCCATTACCTGGGAGTTGCATTGATCTTATTTCAGTGCCGGAAAGTTGATCAGGATTAGGGCCTTAGCCTGCTTCAAAGGCCTTTCACCAGGCCCATCCCAGACTGTCTGAGGTTAGGTGAGTGGCAACCAGGGGAAGGCAACCAGGGGAATGTTTGACCTGAGTGGATAATTACTGCCTGGAATTATGTAAGGCATCAAAGGAGTAGTGTTAAGTCACACTGCCAACAGAATTGTGAGGTGCATCTAGACTCAGACCCTGACAACACTTTTTAGTCCAGGCAACCGACACGCGCGCGCGCGCGCGTGCGTGCGTGCGTGCGTGCGTGCGTGCGTGTGTGTGTGTGTGTTTAAAAAAATCAAACTGCTCTCTGGAAGCCTTCCTGACAAAAAGGAGTGGCTCATGAAAGAGTTAGAGGAGGCTAAACCCCAATTACAGAGGGCTGACGTCACCCCGAGAGAACAGCAGTGTAAGTCGAAGTCAGAGGCTGCAGCATGAAACTATAATAGATTAATGAAGTCTAGGGTCAGGGACCAAGAGACAGATACTGGTTACAAACATCTATGTAGGAGAGAGAAGTCTCCCTTCACGAAAATGTTTAGGAAAGAAAGGCTAATACTACAAGGTCACTGTAACAATGACATTTTAGCAACTGCCAGTTCTTCTTCTAGCAAGTTTGGACCATCAGAAGACATTCCAGAATCTGTCATGTGAAGATAACCAATCTGGGCAGAAGTTGAAATTACAAAGCCTTTGGCACTAATGTGTAGTGCCCGCACCGTTAACTTTCAGATACCATGTAAAAACATTTGTATTCATCCAGGCATTTGATGGTACAGTCTTTGATTTCTAATTTACAATTATTTTATTTACTGCTGCTAATTGATTACTTTTGTTACTTACTGTCATTTTGTATTTTATTATTATTTGTAATTATTTTTATAATTTGCATTGGAGCCAAAATCAATGGAAGAGAAGGACATATAGGCTTGAAATTAATTATTAGTAAAAAAAGAAAACCTGAGGTGTTGTGAGCGTAGTGCTGGGCTACACTTTCAAAATTTCAGGTTCACATCACACTGATCAGTCACAATGCTCCCTGGATGCCCTTGACCAAGTCCCTGTAAGCCAGTTCACACATCGATATGCATTTGGTGGGGCATGAGAATAAGCCCCGGGTTTGGGCACTTCTCTTCCAGAATACCTTTAGAATATATCATGCTAATCCCATGAGCATACCCTACTCATACATCTACCCTTTCCTACAGCAGACGGATAATGCAAGTGGGGAACATTCCCCACCTTTTACCGGTTCTATGCACAGTGAAGACTCACTTTTGTTTCCTGCCATGAATCTAACCCACGTATGCTTAGTTTGTCTGTCACCCAATTGTGTATCTCACATATACTGGTTGCTGGGAGGAGGAAGGGCAGGATACAAATGTGACACATAAATGAAATGCAGATTTAGCCCAATCACTGAAAGCATAAATGCCCTTCCCCCCAACCACATCAGATGTACTTTGCAGTCACACACTTAGGATCAAGAAGCATCCTCTGAAATCACTTGTAATAGCTGTCCTTCCCCACAAGGAAGTGTTTTTTCACTCACTCACCTTCAAGGAGGCAACTCAGATAAGGCCAAATCACAATTACAGTTGTTGACTATCTTCACCTACTTAGAAACTTTCAGGAAGTCTAGAGGGTCACAACTGACAGCAGGGGAACAAATTGTGCCTGATGCTGGGAAAAGAGAGGCAATAAAATTGATAATACACTATGCAGCAACTAGCACTTTATTGGTGGGAGAAGGAAGAGAAGAAAGCAACAAAAAAGCGCAACTTCTCATGGTCTCAGTTCAGCACCTTTGAACTAAACTAGAACCATGGGAAGTCACTAGCATAGACTACTCTGGCCACGCAAATGGCATGTCAGCACTAAGCCCACTGGCTTGGGTGCATATCCAGGACAGGATGGAGGTACTGGTGCACACAGACTGCAGCGGATAAGTAGAAAATAAATGCACCCCACTTTAAAACCAGCATCCAGACATGCCCTCAAGAAATATAGAGTATTTGCACACAGTAGCATGATGCTTTATGTAATGCTTGATCTGGGTGGTGCTACACCACTAAGTACATGCCAGTTGTGAGTGGAGACCAAAGGTGACATACGCAAAGGATACCGAACACTCTGAAAGATGCCACCCACTAGACATATAAAGTGTAAATTATGCTAGTAAGAAATGGCTTTTCTAAAGGATTTCTCAAGCCAGAGAGTTCACTGAAACAGCAGGGCAAGCTTTATCTGTCATTTGCTCCCAGAGGTCTCCTATTAGGGTGCCCTATGAAGCTTCTAGAAGGCTTTTACATTTACCATCTCTCTTAGTGGGCTGCACAACAGAGATGGGCGATACAGGCATTTTTATGAAGTGTGCTCCAAGCACTTTCTAGCCTACTGCCTTAAACCTGGCTGATGCAAATAACTCCCTATCCAATCACTATACCAGCAGCTGCCCCAGGATTATAAATCAGGACTGCCATTTCCCAGTTCATCCCAGATCCTTTATGACAGAACTGTACTACCATATCTCTCTTTCAGCAAGGCCCTCCCCAACATCACTTTCCATCCTTTGCACAGACACATGATCAAACTAAAGCAAAAGAGTGTCTGTGGCTCCTTAAAGAGCATTTATTGTAGCATAAGATTTCATGGGCTAGGGCCCACTTCATCAGGTACAGGGAGTTAAACAAAAAAATCTCAAGCCAAAACCCCCAAAGGTTCAGTAGCAGAAAGCCCAGCTCCCTCCCTTCAGGAAGGTCACCTTAAAAGCCAGCACCTAAAGGTGGCAGACAAAAGCTCAGTGATAGGCTCTTGGCGTTATTCATATTTTTAGATGCCTCTATGAAGCCAGGCTTATTATTTTCATTGCAATGTGCATAATTACCCATACAGCACGACAAAGACATCAGAAACCAGAATGCTCACCCTCTGATTAGAGCTGGCAAGGTGCAGAATTGCAGCTGCATTCACTCTTTGTGCTGGATGGGCAGGGGAGGGAGGATGAGGAGAGCAGCAAAGTGCAACTTAATGACAGCACTGTTACAGTGACATGAACACATTCACACAGAGGTGCTCAAGAGCAGCTTCTCCATTCACTGTCACCAACCAGAAAGCAAGCATAGAACAACTTACTTTTGGTCAGCTCTTCCTGGGCCTTGGCAATCTAGCTGAATCTAGGGCTTATGGCCAAACATTTGAGAGAGGACATTTTGTTCCATGGCAAATGGTGGTGGTACGCAATTGTTCTATTGCTTCATGGCAATCATATTGCTCTTGTTTCATGTGGCTGTTAGTTGGAAGAAAATGGCTTCTATTGAGCGGCGTAGTAGTAGTAGTAGTAACTTTATTGTCACTGTGCTACAGCACAATGAAATTTATGCACCTTTGAGATACAAGCATAAATATATACAACAATTCCAACAATCACAAAATTACCAAGCTACTCAGGGGCAATGAATTCTTACTGAGTAGTACAATGGGCTTAGCCTTAGAGTGGGCAGATTCCCATCGTCTTCTCTTGTGGGCTTCAATTTAGAATCAAGTGGAAGACTGTGAACAAGCCAAACCCTAAACTAATATGGTGAGAGAAGGAAGTCCTCACTCAGTCCATAGGGGAATCGAGATAAAAAAAGGCACACAGATTGGAGTGGAGGTTGAGTAGTGCAACAGATACTGATAAGCAACTCCTAGTTCAGAAGAGAAGCCATTACTTGATTGCCCATGCATTTTCATTGAAATCAATGCACAGCAAGCCCTTCAACAGGGCATAATGAATGAGCACAGCAAGCCCTGCAACAGGGCCCAACACTCACATCTGCTTGTAAAGATGCAGGGCTGGCCCTTATAAAAGGGCTAACAGGGAGGTAAGTAATTCATCTGTTATGATCTGTATCATAACCTTGAAAAGGGAAGAAGATAATTTTGCCACTTAGCATATATCATTACCCGATATATACAGACCTCTTCTGATGTACATAGAGAGTGAGTGGAAAGTTTACTTGCTGCCTTATTTCCTGTTGGGGTATGTGTAGTCATTACAGAAGTCTAAAAGTCAAAGCAAGACTAGAATATAGATTTGGCTTTTCTATCTGTGATCAGAACCAAAGCTATCATTTTGTCTTATCTATCACACAACCAGCTTTAAATGCAAAACGTTCTATGTAGCAGTTCAGAGCCACCCTCTACAGAGTTGTTTCAACTAAGTATAACATTGCTTATTTTAAACTCATGTGAAGATTGTAATAATAAAAACACAAATTTAGAAAGGATGTAAGAGATTCTTATTTATAAACCACTTCCTAGCCAAAGCTTTCAAAACTATTAGTAAAGTTTATGCAGACACAATAAAATACTATTATGTAAAACCACAATCATTAAACAATTACATCCAAAGGAGGAGCCAATATAAAATTTCCCCAGTCAGGAACTTGACTATGTTAACTCAGATTGGAATTTGACAAGATAAATGCACTCTGAAAAAAAGAACCATTTCCATCAACATTCCAAAGATTTGTTTTGTACCACACATACAGCAATCTCTTGGTTGAACATCATATATATTTTATATTCCACCTTCCCTTCAAAAAAGAACACAAAAAGAGCCAGAAGGCAGCTATACAAAAGAAACATGACCAACAATAATCACAATAGCAAAAATACAATAAAACTCAATACCATGCTATAACCAGAACAAAATAATGACATCCCCCCCAAGCAATTTGTCAAAGGTCCTCCAAAAAAGGCAGTTTTTCACCACATGGTGACCGCACAACAATGACAAGACCAGACGGTCCTCATAACACAGCTGCCACAACCAAAAAGGCTCTGCCTCTCACACACCAAACTTCAGAAAACAGATCAAGACTTCTGTCCTCCACCGTACCACTTCACTGGGTCCACCTGTTTGAAGCACCACAAGAAGTACCACCAGTTGGCAATGACATCATCACCTGTTACTTCTGGGTTGGGAAGCTACATGCAATATACACCAGTAAGATGCTCAGGGCAGATGGGCGGGCATTGTCAAACACAGAAAAGTATGATTTGGAGCTCTGCCCACTGAGCCTCCTACTGCTATTTGTTGTGTCACGTTACTGGTCTTGCTGCCAGGTGGCAGGGGTCCTGCAAGTACCACTGGCGGTACCCACACTATTGGTTCAGAAACACTGCTCTACAGTGTATTTAAACTTGTGGGCCAGCCCTATAATGAGCTCCAGCAAGACTGCTGGTCTGTGGTGGTTCATTAGGGACTGTGGCAAGGCTACTGTCCCTAGTAGGTCGCCAAGGTCCCATGGCCACCACTGGAGCCATAGCTGCCCTCCTCTTCAGCGTCCGGCTTGCCACCCTTTCAAAAGGCAGAAAAGAGGTTCTACTCTAAGTGGTTGGTCTTCACTCATTCTCCAATTTCCTTTCGAAAGGGAGGCACACAAGAATTCAAGGGAGAGGAAGAGGGAGTAGGTGTGGAGAGGTGAAATGTGAATGATCACAAGCTGGGGGGGGGCAATGTCACTAGGCCTAGGTTTCAGGTGCCTGGCAGGCTTGGGCTGCACTTACACACAAGAAGAGACAATCCTGAGGCATTGTGACCCAGACCAAATCTGGTCTGGCAAAACAAAACCTCCAATTGTCTTCTTTCTCTTTCTATACTCCAGTTATACCTATGTACTCAAGTGGTTGTTTCATATGGTCACATGAATGATAACCAGATTAATCCGGCTCACAAAGTTTTATGCCACAACACATTTCTTAGCCTTTAAAATGCTTTAAGATTATAATCTTAGGTTGTTTCTGCTGCATCGGATTAAAATGGCTGTTCTGTTCCTATAAAATTTCTTGTAAAGATGGTAAAGCCCTGCTGCTGCCAAATGATGCGCTACCAAAGGTAGGGAGACTTTCAACCAATGCTACATACTGTCATGGAGGGAATTTCATCCAGCACAGATCTGGTACTTCCCATGTATGTCAATGTTTGTCTGTTTGTAACCAACAGATGGAACACTCTTCTCACTTATATTGACTTTCTTCTCCTTGCATTGTGTCAAGACTTCTGTCATGCTTCTCTATTTTGTTTTGTTTCTCAAAGTCCTTATCAAGCTCCTAGGGAAGGTTTAAGCAAGATACTGTACAGACTTGAGAGCAGGGAGAGAAGAAAAGGAAAGTACTCTGAATGCACAAAAATTATATGCAAAATCATCCTTAGGGCAACTGACTTCAAATGTGTCCTAATTCCAAGGTGATTGGTAGATGCAAGTCTTATGACTTAATTTTTTTAAGTAAGCATAGCATTCAGTCACCTTTTCTGCATCTCTATGTACTGATTTTTTTAAAGTTTAATATAACACCATTCTCACAGAGAGAAAGAAAGAAAATTCAGGATACTCAATCCAAGAAACAGAGAAAATTCTTATTACGCACCTTACAGCGCAATCCATGTCTACTCAGAAGTAAGTCCCATTGTGTTCAATGAGGCATACTTCCAGGAAAGTGTGTATAGGATTGCATCCTTATGCTCTCAGTATATACAGTATCTTGGCTGCTGCAAGGGAGTGAGCAGCTGAGGTGCATGGGGGGCGGGGAACTATGTCAAAGCATATCCTACTGGGGATGAGAGGGTTAAAGAGGACAGGGTCCATCTTTTGGTTAGTGTGGAAGCCAATCTGTGAACAGACTCTAAGTTGCTAGCCTTCAGCCTTCATTCCATGGAAAACATGGCCCCCACTAAAAATTAGTCACTAAGCTAGAAACTATAATACTGTGTACTGCTGCAACCCACCAGAACTACAAATCCCAACATGCAGCATGACTCCCTTCTTGCCAAAAGGTAGGCTCTCTTAAGCTGCGTCTCCACATAAGGGAAAAGAACGGTATTTATGCGTTTCCGCACGAAGGACGGTGCTAAAGCATGTGCTGTTTTGCCAACAATGTCAAGCCGCTTCCTGGATCAGGCAGAAAAAGGCACATTTCTCAGATTCCAGAAGAGGTTTCGTTGCAGCCCCAGTGCATTCCTGTTTATTGACAAGCACGCAAGGCTGACCTCATGAGTCACTCCAAGGCTACAACGGAGTGTCAACACACATCCCGGGGAGAGACTTTCCCTGCAGTGCTTGCAGCTGCCCCTCTAGCTCTCACAAGCTCTCACAACCTTGGTGTGCAAGCTCTTCAAAGTTCCAGACCCTGGGGAAGAAAGAGGGGGGCTTCCCAGTGTTCCGATGCGAGGTGATGCTGCCTCTCCAAATGCCAGGCAAGGTGTCCAGGCAGAGCATCAGTCAGGTCGGTACAGGAGGGGAGGCGGCTCACCCCGACGGCCTCCGCCACGCCCAGCACCACAGCCCTCCTGCTCGGGCTTCTGGGCACCGGGCTGCACAAGATGGCACAACCTGAGCAGCGATTCATCGTGCCACGCTCGGGAGGCACCAGTGCCCAGAGCGCACACGCAGGCAGGGTTCCCACCGTCATCCCTCCAGGCTCTAGGAGTGCAACTCCGCTGGTCGCTGCTGCCCAACACACCGCCTCCCCCAGGCAAGCAAGCGCAGGCAGCAGCCTTGGCACTGCTCAGGAGCTCCCCGGCCTACAGCCCTCCAGAGCTCTGGCAACCCACGGTCCGCAGAAGCACACATCTTCCGGGGATTTTCAGCAGGCAACCAATGTGCGTGCCGGGGGAGGAGGGAGAAGAAGAGAGGCGACGCAGCAGTAGCAGCCCAGCCTCCTGCTGATTCTCTCCCCACAAGCCCCTATCTGGGTCCCCAGCAGAACAAAGAGCTGCCCCGGGTGGCTCCATCGCAGTCCCCGCTGCTGCTGCTGCTGCTGTACAAAGCCAGGAGGGACACAGACAGCAGCAGCCGGGGAACGCCCTCTCCACACTGAGCCAGGCGCAGGCAGCGGGGAGAAGCGCTGCTCCCGACAGCCCTGCAGGCAACATCCGTCCTCCGGGCCCTTCCCACCCAAACAAGGGCTGCGCTGCCCGATGAGCCCCCGGCGCGCGCGGACACAGGCTGCAATCCTAGGCACACTTCCCTGGGAGTAAGCCCCATTGACTATAATGGGACTTACTTCTGAGTAGACATGCATAGGATTTGGTTTTAAGGCTGCAATCCTGTGCACGCTTTCCTGGGAGTAAGCCCCACTGGCTATAAGGGGACTTACTTCTGAGTAGACAGGCATAGGATTAGGCTCTCAGCCACCTTGATTCCTTGGCAGCCTCCGCCTGCCTCTCCGGAGCCAGGAGCGCTGCATCCCCCGGGGGAGGAAGCCTGCAAGCAACCCCCTGCCCCTCCACGGGTGCACACCCCCCGCCCAGCCCCCCACCTTACCTGACTCCCGCACCCCGACTCGGCCACCTCGCGCAGCCGGGCGCTTGGAGCCCCGCGGGCTCAGTCCCCCTCGGAGGTCCCGGCTCGGGCCCGCCGCTTGGATCCGCCTCCCGCTCACCACCGCTGCTCTGTTTCCCAGCCCTTTCCAAACCCCTCCCCCCGGCTGGCTCCCTGATGGAACCGGCCGCAGCGCTCTGCTCGGCTCAAGCGAGAGTGGCGGCCCCCCCGCCGCGGGTAGTGGGCCAGTCCACAGCAGGCTTCCTTTGCAACTACCGCGGGGAGGGAGAGTCAGCCACAGGCCGTATTGCTTCTAAGACTTCGGCCCCTTTCCACGACAGCGCCCGTAATGCGCCGAAAGCACGCGCCTCACAAAGCCCTAGTTGGGGGGGCTTCGCTGGGCATCGACCGGGCCACCGTGCGCCCACAAGAGAGAAAGCGAAGGGCTGCCCAAGCCCAAGCTTGAGCTCAGCTCGCGAAACTGCCCTCTCTGGAATACGTCAGCCAAAAGGTTGCCAACTTTTTTTCTTGCAGGGCTCCTGTGCTTGAACACCAGTGACAAGCAGCTGCAAGCAATTCATCAGGCTAAACTTGCAGTATACAGACCAAGCAAGCCTCACCTGCTGAATATCTACTTGCACAAGGCACAAGAAGGGGGGGGGAGTTCGAGTGGCAGAAGCTCCAAGTGAATTGGAAGAATCATTTGGGGAAAACACAACCCCCCCCCCCATATCCCACAACTTTGGGACATAACCTATAGTGTGGGGGCATTTGGGCCCCAGTTTTCCAGTGGCAGCCCCTTTTCTTTTATTCCAAATAACTGAATGAACAAAAGTCCTTTCCATTCATGAAAAGAGTCTGCAGATAGGAAAACAGCTGAGGAGGAAGTACACAAGCACCAGGTATGTGTGCATGTGTACATGTGTGCACATTTTTTTTGGTCCGGTGTATGGACACAATCGCTTGAACTAGCCCTGCTGTGTATGAATCCTATCCATCTATCAGAGAAATTTATATCTTGTCTTTTCTACACTAAAGCAAATGCCAAAGGCAGCGTACAAAGCTCCATAATAAAGTACAACATATCATTACAGGTAAGAAGCATTAAAATACATTAATTTTAACATTAAACAGTGAAACATAAGAACAAAAACAAAGCAGGACTGAACGCATATTATTGAGCCATTGGGGGAACAAATAAGTCCAGGGAGGCAGTCAAGTCACAGCAGTGTTTCAGAGGCACAGAAGGCCAATAGCTACTCAGCGACAAAATGCCAGTTGAAACAGGTATGTTTGAGCCTTGAGCAAAAAGCCATGAGGGAGGGAGTAGTTCTCAATTCCCCTGGAAGGGAATTCCATTGTTGTGGTGCCACTACAGAGAAGGCTTGCCCCCAAACTGCTGCCCGTCTCACTTGGGGCAGAGGCAGCACATCTAGAAGAGCCCCCTCAGATGACCTAAGAGGGTGGGCTGGAATGTATGGAAGAAGATGGTCTTTCAGATAGCCTGGACCCAAATCATGGAGAGCCTTAAAGGTTAGAACTAGCACCTTGAATTGGGACCTGAAGTAAATGGGCAACCAGTGTAGCTGCTGAAGCAATGGTCCAGCAGAGTCATATCATCTAGCTACTTGAGCCACCATATTCTGTGCTAACTGTAGTTTCTGAACTGTTTTAGAGAGTAGACCCACATAAAGCGTGTGACTGTAGTCCAGTCTTGAAGTTACCAAATATGGATCACTGTGGCCAGGTCCAAATGACTCAAGTATGGTCTCAGTTGGCACACCAGCTGAAGCTGGGTAAATGTATTTCTAGCACCTGCTACCACCTGGTTCTCCAAAGAGAGGTGAGTCTAGGAGAACTCCTAAGCTACATACCCGCTCTTGCAGGGGGAGTGCAACCCCATTCAAAGTGGGTAGATTATTCAGGACCTGCATTGAGGATTTCCTGACTAGGAGGACCTCTGTCTTTTCAGGATTCAATTTCAGCTATTGGCTTTCATCCAGTTTCCAATTGCATCCAGACAGTGCCTCAGAACTTCCACAGCTTTCCCAGAGCACATGGACAGGAGAGATAGAATTGGGTGTCATTCATATATTGGTGGCACCCCACTCCAAATCCCCAGATGATCTTCCCCCTGTGGTTTCATGCAGATGTTAAAAAGCATGGAGGAATAGGATAGAATCCTGCAGCACCCCAAACTGTAAGGGCCAGGGTGCTAAACAAGTGTTTCCCAGCATCACCATTTGGGAGCCGTCAGACAAGGAGGAGTGGTACTATCATAGAGTAGTGCCCTGACAGCCTCTCAATATTCTCAGTCTACTCTAGCTAATATTGTGGAGTTGGGAACTACTGTGCAATCTTAGTGGAACTCTTTGCAGGGGAGGTCCAATTTGCCCCCACCCTTCCAGTTTTTTGAAGGTTACTGAAGATCACCCTTTTTGCGCTGGCCTTTAGATAGTGAGGGGTGCTAATGTTCTGCTTGTTGGCTGAAAGTGGTGTGTCTCAGCTTCGTGTTAGTTAACCATTGGTTATTTTATATTTTTACTTGCTGTATTTTGTGTTATGTTGTAAACCACATTGGGGCCTCCAAGATGAAAGACAGACTTTAAAAAAAATTTAAATTAAAAAAAATCAAGTTTGCTTACCTAGCAGTCCTATTGAATCAGGTTCACTTGGCTGTGTGGCTACAGAGGACCAGCTTTCCACATGGTGGCAACCGCCCATGTTGAGTTTATAAGCAGCCACCATACTGCAGACATTTGCTATACGTATAGGAGTTTACCAGGCATTGCTCCCAAGCCAGGCAGCTGAGGGCTGAGTAACTGCCCTGACTGAAACACTGGGCCTTCTCCAGCATGAGGAATGCATACATAAGCAGTTGGAGCATTTGGATAAAGGCTTTGAAATGTTTTTCCAAAAACATGAGTTGAGGCTCAGCAAGAGATAAATTGAGAAATTTGCATAGGGGCATCATCACCAATTTGCCAGGTCCTCAGGTGCAGTTGGATGATGAATAGAGGAGGGAAAGATAAATAGAAGAGGGGTGCAGCTAGATGGACCAAGGCTTGTCTACTCCATCTCACTGAATGAGAGGCCCTAGGAAACACAGATCTAGTTCTCCCCTCTCATTTGCTTGTTGTGAGAGGAAGATAAGATGGTTCTGGCAAAATTGAATACCCTCAGTATTCAATGGGTCCTATTTTCAGGTATAGTCTGAGATTTCAGCCTTGAAGAAGAAAATACTCTGAGGAAGAAATTTAAAGTTGATTTTTGTTGTTGTTTCGTAGTCTTAGTGGGATATGACTGAGTGAGATATGATAGTTTCTGTACTTCAGAATTTACCACTGCCTGCCCCCCAGGTTTGTTAAAAAGTCTCTTTTTAAAATATTTCAGAGGTCTGCTAATTAGTGCCTGCAGGTTTGAGCACGGAGACCTTCTTCAGATGGAATGTCACTTCCTACTTGCAATGTAATTCAGCCCATATCACTTGGGATCTAGGTACTTGAAAGATGGTTTCCTACCATGTGTTTCTAGGATTGCCAACACTGATTGAAGCTAATTCTGGAGATTTGTTTTCCAAATATGACATAAGGTTATTAAACCAGGGAGACCCTGTCAAAATCTCCAGGACTGCTTCATCCTTATGGGGCAAAAAGCAGAGTAAAAATTAAGGTAATAAATAAGTCATTGGAGATTGATGCAGATTCCTGACTTCACAGTCTAAAAAAGAAAAATATAGAACAGCAATATACACCAGCAATAGCCACAGGAAAAGGCACCTTGCTGGGGTGAAGAGGGATAGTTGCTCTCCTGCTAAGGGCACAACATTAAAAAGTGTCTCATTGCCCAGTTAGCAGCGGGTTCCTGGGACTCCTTACCTATTGGTCCCGGTTTAGTTTTAGGTGCCAGATGGAAACTTTTTTGTCTTATTTGCCCAGGCCTACTAATTTTAGTACTGAACTGCTGCCTCACAATGTTGTTTTTGTGCTACCTTATGGCATTTTAGTGATGTGGCTTGTTTGGATTTGTATCTATATACATTAGTTTTATGATTTAAAAGCTTTTAGCTGCTTTGGGAACTTCAATTTATAAGTGACATATAGGTTTTTAAATTTAAAAAAATCAAACAAGTGAAGCACTGCTGGCATAGGAAGGCAGGTAGATGTAGGCCCTCCTGGTTCAAGCGGGGAGTGGCGGAGAACTGTACATGCAGGTAGCAAACCTCACCTTGGTTGCATGTGCCTAGGCCTGTCTATGGCCTGCATCACAGCAAATCTGTGAGTTTAATACTCGCCTTCAGATCCTTTGGCTACAGTCGAAGGTTTAGGCCTGTGTGGGAGACATTATCATGTGAATAAATTCCACATCCCTCTCCTACAGCAATGTAGGAGGCTTGTTTATTTTGGAGCTAGAAGCCATGTGCTTTTTGGCAAGAATAAAAAGCTACAGCTGCTGCTTCAAAGGGCCCACTTCTGAGCAACTCCAAATACAATGGTCTGCTACAACCCAGTGGAATGCTGTGTGGTGCCACCTTGTGTCAATGAGGATACATTGCAGCTCACTTTTCCAGCCCCAAGCAGAAGCTCTGCTGAACAGGTGGGTCAGAGATGATGTGAACAAGGCAGCAAGACCAGTGGTTCTGACATGGGCACAGAATTGAGGAGAATGACCAAAGGGGCCTCCAGTATTAGATGTCTTATGGCATGAGACAGAAACACCACGTGCAGTGTAAAGGTCAAACTCTGATATCTAAATGAAATTAAGAGCTTTCCTAAATCTCCCAGCAAGACTACCTTAATTCATAGGTATTGCATCTGGTTGTTCTTTCATCAATGTTTGTAAGAAGTGATTTCAGAGTTCCACCTACAGCATGCTCATGTGTTACCTGTGAGAAGTGGTTTGGTGTAGCAATTAGAGTGATGTTCAGTTGTGGAAGCCCAGGCTTAAATCTCTGCTCTGCTCTAAAACCCACTCTTTGGCCTTAGATAAGTCACTGTCTATTAACTACCTAACCAACCACACAGAACTTCACAGTGCTGTGAAGCTGCTCTGTACTCTTTTGACAAAGTGGATACAAATGTAACCAATTCATGATGCCATTTGAATAACATCTTTGTGCCAGATATATCAAACCCTCTGCCTTTCTCACCCTTTTGGAACTAATTTTTACAGCGGAGAGATTGATGCATCTTGGCTATTTAGCCCCATGATTCCTGTATCAAGTCAAGCCTCCATGAAACCATCCAAACAGGACTGGATAGGTAACCTTGGTTACTGATCTTGCTTGTCATTGGTCCTGCTATTGCATCTTCTGTGTCTGGTATGCAGCCAAATTGGCACTGTGCTTAGCCTCTCTATGCTTTCCCCTTTTGTTCCATGCATGTGTTGTGGGAATCTAGAACGCTGTGGTTCTCCTTTTGCAGATAAAGGCAGAGGCTCAGAGGGCAGCCCCAGGCCAACCCCCCCAGTCAGGTTCTCTTTATCAGCCTTGTAGCTACTCCCACCCCTCCTGTTTCAAGATCATTGCTTCAAAGGCTGGGGGAAAGAGACAGTCTTGCTTAAGAGAAGCTGCCTCTGCAAGCACATGCACTGCTGGTTAAGAGAACCTGTATGGGAAGGAGAAACCAGCTGTCCTGCTGCAAGTGAGTGAGGTGCTTTATGAGCTGTTGAGGGGGTCATTCATTCCTTGCCTATAGTAACTGATCCAGGCTACAGTGAATGTCAACTAGACCCTAGGTCTTCCACCACAGCTGGAACACTGGGTTCTTCCAAGCCTCTTTCCTCATCTTCTCCAAGCTTCCTTTCTCCCAATACCACACAAACTCTGATTTCTTACCCTTGGCCCCTCTGGGCAATCTCCCTCATTTCCCCCTAGATCAGTGATTTTCAACCTTTTTCATCTTTTGGCACACTGGCAAGGCACTAAAATGGTCAAGGCACACCATCAGCTTTTTTGACTATTGACAAGGCACACTGTGCTGTCAAATGGGGGCTCACATCCCCCAATGGCCCTATTGATAAACGACACTCTCCCAAATTCCCACGGCACACCAGTGTGCCACAGCACAGTGGTTGAAAATGGCTGCCCTAGACACTAAAATGTCTTTTTGCTGGCATTCTATTCCCCCTTCTTCTCTCTCCCACTCCTCCATTTTGTATGTTTATATGTCCCACCTCCCTCCAGGAATTTCCTTTTTCCCCTTGTACTGCCTAGCAACTGCTACCATTTTGTAGCTGTGTGTGTGTGCATTGCAAATTACATATTTCCCCTCCCTCTTATTGTACATTTATTTCCCCCCCCCCCAAAAAAAAATTGTACTCTGTTGCATCTATACCTTTGACTCGTGCTTATCCAAGACCTCCTGGTGCCTGAGACAGTGTGCCAAATACTGCCTCCCTTTACCTAGTGATGCTCCAACCTCCGCTCCTCCCATTGCATAGATTAGGAAAGAAAGAGGGTGACAGAATGGAAAGGGAAGTGTAGTGGAGAGGAGAGTCTCCCACACTCTTGCCCACTTCTCCATATTTCCCCTCCTGTTCTGCCCTCTTTCTAATTCAAGTAGCGGGAAGAGCAGCAGCAGTAGAGGTAATGGCAGGCAGAGGTAGGTCCACCTCCCCCCAAACTGTGGAGATGGCCAGCCTTATGGAAATGGCCCTCAAAGGTTTGCATTTTATAGAAGTCATAGGGTGGAGTCAGGAGAATTTAAGCAGATTCATGTTGATCAGCCTCACTAGGTGCTAGACATAATCTCAGAATGAATCCATTGTTTCTGGGATGACTGAATGATGGCTCCCACTTTTAGAAAATATAGAAGCTAGCAGTTTACTCTGATCTGTCTCCAGCATTACTTGGAGCACACAACTCCTTGTAAAGCAGAGAGCAGAAATAAGAGATTTAAAAAGTCTTCTTATATTTAGCAAAGCTAGTGATATTTAATTGGGGTTTTCACTAGACAGAGAATCACTGGAACCCAAATTGGTAGCATTATCTAGTGACTGGAGGGCATGCCATTCTTTTAAAAAATGCATTTCATATTCCCAGATATAAAAATTGTAGGAGCTGAAGCTGGAAGAATGAGGAATAGGTCACAGGAAGTGAATTATATATTGTTCAGATTTAAATTACTCAAACCCGGTTTAGACAATACTGTTCTCCAGCCTGCCCAATGGGGCTACTCAGATCTGTGCCAGCCAATTCACTGGCGCAAGTCCAAGAAACCCCATGTAAGGCCTCCAGGGCTGGTAAGGAGGATAGGATATGACATGACGGAGGCCTCCTCTGCTGATCCCATCCCCTCCTTGGCTTGATCCACCCCCATTCTGCCCCCATCTGCCCAGAAATGCCCCCCAGCTTCATTCCACCCTCCCCGACCCCTGTGCTGCTCAGCATACTCACCTCTGCTGGCGGCCAAAGATCCAGATACAGTGCCATTGGGCTGGCACACACCTTACACAGGTGCTATTTACATGTGAGTTGTCACAAATTTATTTTATGGCACATTTGTTAGGACTAGTGCAGGCTTAGCAGCTGCTGCACTAGCAAAGAATAAGATTGTGCAGTGAGTTGATGTGTTATCTTGGTGTAAGGGTGGTCTTGTGTTGCACTTGTGATGGGGCAATCAGTATTTTTTCTTTATATATTTTGCTTGTCCAACAGACAACCATGTTTGCTGAATAAAGGAACTCTTTTTTTCTTTTTTTTAAACCCTGGCTTCCACCTTTAAGACAAAGATCTTATCTTTCAGATAGTGTGACTACAGATGCTGCTAAATGACTTTCTTCCTTATCAGGTAATGGCCCTTTTGGAACAATCAATGACTCAGTTTTATCTTAGGTGTATGCTGAGTTTCTACAAAACTCCTGCCAGCAGTGCTACATATACCCAGTACTATTCCTACCAGCATTGGTACTGCTAAGGGTTGCTTAGAAGCTATAGAAGAGGAGGAGGAGAAGGGGAGGCATATCCCTGCATCTCTTTGGCTTCCTGTATTATTTTGATAAGAAGAGGAACAGAGCTTTAGAAGAGGTCATAAACAGTTACTTATTGGAAGAAAGAAAGTGGTACTTGTCCTTTAAAAACTGAAATAATCCAGAGACTCACAGCACAGAGGCAGCACAGAGTTCTGCTTCCCATTTTTCATCAAAAAATGAAATAAAAGCCTTTTTTACTAATAAAACAAAATAACCCATTCAGTGCTGCTCATGGTCCTGTTTTCTTTCCAGAGGAGTTACAGAGGCCTCTTCAAGGCCTTTGAAGGTTTGATAGATCCAGCAAGGCATCATGAGTTCATTCATCTTATTTTCTACAGGTAGATGGGTTTAGCTTGCAGTTTTCAGAAAGCACCATTCTTCTCCTAGAGGCTTTTTCTGTTAGCCCCATTATCCAACTATGAGAAGGCGAGGTGCCAGGTACTGCAAGCAAGATCATAGGCTATGGGATCTATGGGCTTAGGTGCAGGGGGGGTTAGGGAGAGGGGTACCTTCCTAGTAGAGCTTCTGCTTCTCAGTCACTTCAAAGGCTCCAAGCTGCTTGCAGGTGCCTTCAGGAAGGCTGCAGAGATATTTAGAACGTAGGTGGCAATTCTCTCCTTGCAGATATGCGAATTTGTAGCTAGTAAATTCGAGTATGAAAAGAACTGACTGTATCTTTGGTAGATTCCAGCTTTCAGGGGCCCCTCTCCTGCATCTGTCCATTCAACTGTTAATCAGCTTCACAATCCATCCAGGGAACCCAGTTAAATACATGTGGCTGACTGAAACCATATACACAGGAACACTGGGGTCGCTAGGAGGGGTGCAGGGGTGTGTGTGTGGGCCACACCGGGTGACGTGGGGGGGTGCGCTAACTTTGCGGCTTCAGGAGCTACCGCGACAAGCCATACACCGTTGGATGCGGAATGGCCAACGGAGTGGAAAGCAAAAAACAGAATTGAAATCGCCCCTTTCGTTCAAAAGCTATGGCCAAAAAACCGGAAAGAAAAAAGGAATGGAGACCTATGGAAAGTGAAAGTGAGCCGTACTGCGTGTTTACTCGCGAGTAGGCGTGCTTGCCATAGTCCGTCGGAAAGGGCAGGCTGAGAGGACTCCAACAGCAGCAGAACGGTCCCAATCCAATGAATGCAGCCCCCCAAAAACACCTGCGAGCCTGAGCCTGAAAGGAAGCCACGTGGCTGTGTTTACTCACGAGTAGTCCACCGGAAAGTGCAGCTGAGAGGACTCCAAGGAGGTCAGAATGGTCCTGATCCAATGGATGCAGCCCCTAAAAACACAAAAGGGAGAAGGAGGTCCCCTTCCCTCCCTCCCAGCTGCAGTCTATTGAGCCCTATGGAAAGCCAAGCGGCCTCACCTCGCGTTTACTTGTGAGTAGGCAGACGTCCCTTGGCTGTTGGTCAGGCCAGGCCAGGCGAAGGGGAATGTGAGGACACAAGCTGGAGATGCTCCAGAAGGCAGCCTCTCTCCCCCCTCTAAAAAGGATAAAAAAGAGGCTTGAGCTGGTAAGGGGAAAGTTTTCTATTTTGCACTTGTGAAGCCAGGAGGGTCTTTATCTTGAGATGTTTGAAAATGAAGAACTTTAAACTGGGCACTGGGGAGGGCTGGAAATCTCCCTGATTCTTTTTTTGGGGGGTTACTACAGGCAGGCTACAGAGTAAGCTCCATTGACCACTATGGGACTTACTTCTGAGTAGATGTGCATAGGCTTGGGCTCACAGGCTGCAATCCTACCCACACTTTCCTGAAAGTAAGCACCATTGACCACAATAGGACTTACTTCAGAGTAGATTCACTTGGTGGAACAGAATTGGCTCCCCCTTATTTAATTATTTCTTTTATTTTAATTTAATTATTTATAATTATTTATTTTAATTTGCTTGATGATGTCACTTCTGGCCATGACATCACTTCCAATGGGTCCTGGACAGATTGTCATTCTAAAAAGTGGGTCCCAGTGCTAAAAGTTTGAGAACTGCTGCAATAAGTTGTTAGTAAGTTGACACAGGGGTGTGTGTGTGAGACTCTACAAGTTTTCAAAATCACTAAAATCAGAATTTGGAGGAATAATACCATCATGTTATATATCAATCAATGCAGAATGCAATGAAACAAACCACATTGAAATATCTGTGTTCTAACAAAAGGTACAGCCAAAAAACCAGTGGGGGCAGGGTGATGGTATATTACTATGCCCACCACCTGGGGTGTTGCCCCGCCCACTGCATGGGGTGACGCACAGGCCTCCCGCACCAGGTGACGCAAATCCTAGTGATGCCACTGCACAGGAGGATCAGACAGGACCTAAATTATTTACAGGTATGATTGCTACATAAAATATTTCACAGTTGTCCCAATAGTGCAAAACCATTCTTGTTTTGTAGTATTCTGAAAGCCACAAACTCTACATGGGGTTACCATCATTTTTCTGGCAGGGCTCCTATGTTATGTCCATATAACAGTTCAAAATCACCACCACCTGTCCATGGTGGATAATGTTTTGGATTTCTGCCTCGAATACTGTTGCAAAGGTCATAGGAGCCTTGCCAGAATACAAGCAGTAATCTTTTCCAGACCCAGAGTGTTTAGGAACTCTAAAGAATAATTACATTCTCTTATGCTGGAAGGTAGGAAATGTTCTCGAGTCTGGAGCCAGAATTAATATATTGCTGAGTTGAGTAAGTTGTCTTCTATAAGAGGTTCTAAATATGCCCCTTAGGCTTTAATGTGTGTTCTGAGAAAACAGTAGGCTCTTGAGATACTGGCCATATTCCTACTGAATGAGAGTGGAGATGTAGGTATTCAAGTCACATCAACTTCAGAACACCTTGCTCCTGAACTATTTAAACTGCGCTGTCAATTGCCAGCTTTTTAAACCTCATAAGAGCCACTGCAAAGGGTGTGGACTGGAAAGAGTAAGACTATGGCAGGAGGATTGAACTAGCATAAGAACATAAGAACAGTCCCACTGGATCAGGCCATAGGCCCATCTAGTCCAGCTTCCCGTATCTCACAGCGGCCCACCAAATGCCCCAGGGAGCACACCAGATAACAAGAGACCTCATCCTGGTGCCCTCCCTTGCACTGGCATTCTGACATAACCCATTTCTAAAATCAGGAGGTTGCGCATACACATCATGGCTTGTAACCCGTAATGGATTTTTCCTCCAGAAACTTGTCCAATCCCCTTTTAAAGGCATCTAGGACAGATGCCATCACCACATCCTGCAGCAAGGAGTTCCACAGACCAATCACACGCTGAGTAAAGAAATATTTTTCTTTGTCTGTCCTAACCCTCCCAACACTCAATTTTAGTGGATGTCCCCTGGTTCTGGTGTTATGTGAGAGTGTAAAGAGCATCTCTCTATCCACTTTATCCTTCCCATGCATAATTTTTTATGTCTCAATCATGTCCCCCCTCAGGCGTCTCTTTTCTAGGCTGAAGAGGCCCAAACACGTAGCCTTTCCTCATAAGGAAGGTGCCCTAACCCAGTAATCAACTTAGTTGCTCTCTTTTGCACCTTTTCCATTTCCACTAACCAGCCAAGTTAGAGAGGCCGTAAAGGGCAAGTAAGCTTTCTTCTGTAAATGGAAGTCTTGCCCTAATGAAGAGAATAAAAAAGAACATAAACTGTGGCAAAAGAAATGTATGAAGGTGATACAGGAGGCCAAGCGAGACTATGAGGAACGCATGGCCAGCAACATTAAGGGGAATAATAAAAGCTTCTTCAAATATGTTAGAAGCAGAAAACCCGCCAGAGAAGCGGTTGGCCCTCTGGATGGTGAGGGAGGGAAAGGGGAGATAAAAGGAGACTTAGAGATGGCAGAGAAATTAAATGAGTTCTTTGCATCTGTCTTCATGGCAGAAGACCTCGGGCAGGTACCGCTGCCCGAACGGGCCCGCCTGATGAAGGAATTAAGTCAGATAGAGGTTGAAAGAGAAGATGTTTCAAACCTCATTGATAAATTAAAGATCAATAAGTCACTGGGCCCAGATGGCATCCACCCAAGAGTTATTAAGGAATTGAAGAATGAAGTTGCAGATCTCTTGACTAAGGTATGCAACTTGTCCCTCAAAACGGCCATGGTACCAGAGGATTGGAGGATAGCAAATGTCATATCAATCTTTAAAAAGGGAAAGAGGGGGGACCCGGGAAACTATAGGCTGGTCAGCCTAACATCCATACCAGGTAATATGGTGGAATGCCTCATCAAAGATAGGATCTCAAAACACATAGACGAACAGGCCTTGCTGAGGGAGAATCAGCATGGCTTCTGTAAGGGTAAGTCTTGCCTCACAAACCTTATAGAATTCTTTGAAAAGGTCAACAGGTATGTGGATGTGGGAGAACCTGTGGACATTATATATCTGGACTTTTAGAAGGCGTTTGACACGGTCCCTCACCAAAGGCTACTGAAAAAACTCCACAGTCAGGGAATTAGAGGGCAGGTCCTCTCGTGGATTGAGAACTGGTTAGAGGCCAGGAAGCAGAGAGTGGGTGTCAATGGGCAATTTTCACAATGGAGAGAGGTGAAAAGCGGTGTGCCCCAAGGATCTGTCCTGGGACCGGTGCTTTTCAACCTCTTCATAAATGACCTGGAGACAGGGGTGAGCAGTGAGGTGGCTAAGTTTGCAGACGACACCAAACTTTTCTGAGTGGTGAAGACCAGAAGCGATTGTGAGGAGCTCCAGAAGGATCTCTCCAGACTGGCAGAATGGGCAGCAAAATTGCAGATGCGCTTCAATGTCAGTAAGTGTAAAGTCATGCACATTGGGGCAAAAAATCAAAACTTCACATATAGGCTAATGGATTCTGAGCTGTCTGTGACAGATCAGGGGAGAGATCTTGGGGTGGTGGTGGACAGGTCGATGAAAGTGTCGACCCAATGTGCGGCGGCAGTGAAGAAGGCCAATTCTATGCTTGGGATCATTAGAAAAGGTATTGAGAACAAAACGGCTAATATTATAATGCCGTTGTACAAATCGATGGTAAGGCCACACCTGGAGTATTGTGTCCAGTTCTGGTCACCGCATCTCAAAAAAGACATAATGGAAATGGAAAAGGTGCAAAAGAGAGCGACTAAGATGATTACGGGGCTGGGGCACCTTCCTTATGAGGAAAGGCTACGGCGTTTGGGCCTCTTCAGCCTAGAAAAGAGACGCCTGAGGGGGGACATGATTGAGACATACAAAATTATGCAGGGAATGGACAGAGTGGATAGGGAGATGCTCTTTACACTCTCACATAATACCAGAACCAGGGGACATCCACTAAAATTGAGTGTTGGGCGGGTTAGGACAGACAAAAGAAATATTTCTTTACTCAGCGTGTGGTCGGTCTGTGGAACTCCTTGCCACAGGATGTGGTGACGGCATCTGACCTAGATGCCTTTAAAAGAGGATTGGACAAGTTTCTGGAGGAAAAATCCATTATGGGGTACAAGCCATGATGTGTATGTGCAACCTCCTGATTTTAGAAATGGGTTATGTCAGAATGCCAGTGCAAGGGAGGGCACCAGGATGAGGTCTCTTGTTATCTGGTGTGCTCCCTGGGGCATTTGGTGGGCCGCTGTGAGATACAGGAAGCTGGACTAGATGGGCCTATGGCCTGATCCAGTGGGGCTGTTCTTATGTAAATGTAAGATTGATACTAAGGGCCAAATCCTATCAAATTTTCTAATGTCGTTGCAGCTGTACCAATGGGACATGCACTGCATCCTGTAATGGGGAAGCAGTCCCAGAGGCCTCCTCAAGGTATGGGAACATTTGTTCCCTTACCTCAGGGCTGCATTGCAGCAGCATGAGTGCTGGAAAGTTGGATAAGATTGAGCCCTTAGATGGCTGTGTCTCAGACATCTGAGTTTGATGTAGTACAGTAGTTTATTCATTTTATTTATTTGAACAATTTATACCCTGCCTTTCTCCCACACTCAAGAGTACTCAAGGTGGCTAACAGAATAAGAACCAATACTAATTAACCCATTTCTGCCCAGCCCACAGGTGTACACATTTGATCCCTGTTGCATATATGCAACATATATGCATGTTGCCTATATGCAACATAGGGCAGAAATGACTTAAATTAAAACTGTATTAAAACACTAAAACAGAAGAGACACCAGGATTACACAAACTATTAAAATTACATCCCATTAAAAATGTTATGAGTGTTAACAGTGAAGCAAGCGTTTCCTGGTATGAAAACTGCCATAAACCCATCAGGTAGTCTTAGGCAAACCACTCCCTTGCAGCCCAGCTGCAATGGCAGGATGATAATACTTATCAATAGAACAGAACAGCAGAGTCTTTTCAGTCTCCTGAGCCCCTTACACTACTAAACTGAGGGCACAATCCTAACCAGGTCTACTCAGAAGTAAGTTCTATTTTGTTCAATGGGGCTTACTCTCAGGAAAGTATGGTTAGGATTGCAGCCTGAGTCTCAGGGAGTCTCACCAGTTCATGTACGAAGTCTTGGGGAGCCCCAGAACTCAGGCACATGCATGGAGTGGCTCAGTGTCAAGCAGTAATGGCCAGTAATTATTTACTCGTGGAGTCCTTGAAGAGGTCTCAGGGAGCTTCAGGGCTCATAGGAACACACTTTGAGAAACACTGCCTTACAGGGTTGTTGGAGGATAGCAATAAGATAATAAATGTGAAATGCCTGAAAATGATACACAGACAATATTGTATTTAGTCAAAAGTCCAAAGGGTAGCTGCCTCCAAAGGATTTGCTATGCTACCTCCCATAGTCCACAGTGTTGTCTCAGGCAGACGGTTCGGCTGTTTGAGGTTCTTTGGATTGCTATGCTTAGGCATTGCTCAAAAGGGAAGGCAGAGGTCAGAGATAAAATGATTCATGCTTAGAAGTGAGCCTTAAGTCACTTTAGTTATCAGAGGAACTCCCATTCAAAGAGCAGCAGGAAACCACCTCGCGTAGGTCACACACCTGCTTTTCGGAATTGTGACTGAAAGTAGTACACTAAGGCCACAATCCGATACACACTTCCCTGAGAGTAAGTCCCATTGAACTTAATGGGGCTTATTTCTTAGACATGCCTAGGATTGCGCTGTCAGTCCCCTACATCAGTTCTGTTTTGGAGATCTGTATGGAAGTTGGAACATATGAAATAGCTGGCTTTTGTCAGCACAGTGCTATCACATCTGCATGAAAACATCACAAAGGATGTACTGCACAAAAATGCTGATGAAACAGTAGAAAAGAGACCACGCGCAGCTCTAACATACAAATCTTGTGGAGAACCCAACCAAAAAAATTGAAGATTTGAAATCACTACAGACCCAATCCCATCCAAATTTCCTGTGCTGATGCAGCTGCAATGCAGCCCTGAAGTAAGGAAACAAATGTTCTCTTGAGGAGGCCTCTGTGATGCCTCTCTACCTCAGGATGCAGCACATGCCCCATTGGCACAGCTGCATTGGTGCTGGAAAGTTGGATAGGACTAGGGCCTAAGTGAATGTCAAGACCTTTTAGCTATAAGTGTTTAGGAATTTCTCAGGAAAGTTGTAGTGTGGGACTAAGAAGGAAGACCCATATTAGCTTAATATTTTGGTTACTGGTAGTTTCTTGGGCTTAACCTTTAACACTCAAAATGTGTGGGTTTGGCCTATAAAGTGAATTCAGTTGTCACTTCTATGAATCAAAGAACGTAGTTGTCTATGTGCTAGTGATGTTGCTTCTGAATGCATAGTCTTAAAGCCACTTTCACCACACTTAGAATAGCTGTCTGCTTTATACCTTAGGGCAAAATCACACAATTCTTTTAAGCACAGAATTGCAAGCCAATGCTTGTTTTATTTATAAGCCATTTCTGCCCAACTTTGCATATATGCAACAGGGGCCAAATGTGTATATCTGTGGGCTGGACAGAAATGGGTTTAAATTAGTTAGCCAGCAGACTATGCCCTCCACTGATTGGGGCTGTGGTTACTGAGGGGTCTTTAACCCTATACTTACCACAATTCTTATTCATATCATTGATGTCCCCCCCCCATCCCCCAAGAACAATGTCCCCCAGGAATATTATTTGCCTGGAGAAACAAATATCTCTGAGCCAATGAAGGCAAAAATATTTTCTAACTTTTTAAGTGTCAATTCAAGCGGTTTTTAAATTTCTGCCTGCTGATATCATTATAGTCATCGGAGTTAAGATTTATCTTGCTTTTAATTGCTCTATCTAATCATTTTTTAATCTTATTTTATTGTTCTCTTATTCCTTTTAATATTAATCAGGCTTTGTAAGCACTAACCCTCTGCTTATACCCTCATCCTGTCTTCCCTTCCTATTTCTGTTGTTACTGATGTTTGGAATTGCTGTACGGTGCAGTTATTACCTATGGATCTAGTTGGTCTAATATTTTACCAGTTACAGGCTGGGATACTTCAGAGAGTGGGAACTCCTGTTGAACCTAGAAAATAGGCAACTATGAGAGGACTAAAGGATCCTACCATGTAGCAACAATAAATGTGTGTTTCGAAGTCTCAGCACCATCAGGAAGGATACCTCTTCTGTGTCTTTGTTGGTCACAACAATAGGAGTGACTGCACACTCAGTTACCCAAAGAGCAGGTCATCAGGCAGGCAGCTGGCATCCTTTCCCTCACTTCCTGCAGCCAAACTCATCTTCTGCCTGAATGGAGACAGTACAATCCTCATTTGTTCCTGTAAGTAGGTCATTGGGGAGGCTGGAGAGCCACTCTTTCTCCCCCCCCCCCTTACAGACCCTGCTGGGTGAATCCTCTTGCTTGTCTGCTACTTCCTGTGTGAGGTCAAAGGCATAAACCAGCAGCACAGGACAAGAGGATCCTTTGCCTCTACCATTGCCCAGGCATCCCTGGCCTTAGCATATGAGGTCTGTGTGTGGAAGGGATCAAGAGGCAGGACCAACCTCAGGAGCCTGGGGTAAGATGGTAGTGTTCTCCCTTATCTGATGCTTAGATAGGACTGTCTCCTTAATTTGCCTTAGGCAACAGCCTGATGGACAGAAAATCAGCAGGTGTCCTTTTCCCTGCAAGCAGACGTAGTCCTGGAGAGAAGAAAGTTTGTTGGGTTTCTGACTGCCATGCTGATAATTTTTTTTTTTTTTAAAAGGCTCTCTTACCATACAAAAAAAGTGGCAACTCCGCCCATCAGTATATGGCTCAAGCTGTCACTTCCCTCAAAAATGCCACAGGACCAAGATGAGGTCCAGCTTGAGCAGATGAGCAGCTTGAGCAGATGAGGGCAGAGCCATTGTGGGTTAGCAGCTTTTTCTTATGTCATCTGCCTGGGAGATGAAGGGCAAATCATGGGAGAAGGGAGGGGCATCAAACCTGCTTGGTGACTCAAGGGAATAAAGTAGGATGTCCTGCCTTATAGGGCTATGCTTACATGGGTCACATACAATCCCAAGATTCCTGGATGGTCTTTTATTTATATGGGAAAGGATATCTAAAAAGGTATTTCAATTTTTGCCTCCTCTCAACAATCCATTCCAATCTGAATTACAGGTATAATATAATAAGTATAAAGGTATTTTATTTATGGGATAATAGGTAGGGAGTGAAATCCACAAGCCCCAGTCCCTACTTTTCCCAATTTAGTCATATCATGGTCCCCCTGTAGCCTTTTCAAAACAATGGACCAACAAGAGAACAAATGGTAAGGGGGGGGGGAGGATGTCTGCCCCTCCTGTAATCTGAACATTGACCCATCCCACACCTGGTCCAACAATGCAGCATCCCTGCACATTCCCTCTCCCCAAGTGATTGCTTCCAGTAGATTTGTCTGTGCTCAACCTGCAATGGAACCCAGATGTCTCGAAGCATCCACTGAAATGGATACTCCAACCACCAGAGATAGAAGACAGGGCTACAAGATGTAGGCTGGACAAGTGCCAAATATGGAAGGTGGAATGGATGGAAGGTGGAATTGGCAAGATTTGAGAAGCAAGCTGTGTTGGCCCCTAATGTTGCTAAATGCAGTTGGATATGCCCGGAAAGAATTACAACACAGGCACATCTTGGGACTGACTGCTGCCCAAGCATGTGAAAGAAGGAAGACTGGTGATGAGATACAAGGAAGCTGGACTGAGCTCCTGATCCACTAATTTCAGTTAATGATTGATCAGCTAATTTACAACAGGAGCCAAAGTCTCAGCAAGGACTCAGACTTCGTCACTTACAACAGAATCAAGCAGCTTTCCCAGGATCCCACCTAATGCAAGGTAAGGGGTACATACTGTTGGTTATCAGTTGTGATCAGGGGAAATGGAATGAGAGGGATATTGGGCAACTCTACAACAAAATGAAGCAGATCATGCACACCCCCAATACCCAGCTCTGTCTGAGAAAAACAGCTGTACCTTGGCAACAAGTGCTGGGCCTGTGGGTAGCTGCAGATCCTGCACTCTCTCAGTACTAACAGGATGGGGTGAGAAGACAGCATAAGGGATGGAAGGCCTAAACAAATAACTACAGGCATCAGAGCAGAATGTCATTGCGCCAAGGCCCCTTACACAGGACTGCTTCCGAGCCAATGAGCAGATAGTCTTATTGCCTTTTCTAAGGAGGCAATTCCGTTTCTAAGAAGGCAGTTCCATCTGGTATTAGGTTGTGTTTACAGAAAGTGGAACATCTGTATTATCACTTCCAGAGGGGTAGTAGCCTCTCAAAGAGTGTCTTGTGTCTTATTTCAGTGCAGTATAAGCTTTTGTGGATTGCAGCCCACTTCATCAGATGCATGAAGTCATGTGAGTTGAGAGATTAGGACTGCAAAATATAAGGATATACTGTCCTGAAATAAATTGGTTAAGTTTTTAATGTGATACAAAACTTTCTTGCTTGATGTGTATAATCAGTGTTATTTAGCCTCTGGTATCTTCCTGCTTCTCTGTCTTTGGGCCTCCTGTGCTTTGACCAGCTTTTAGTATCCAGAAGCGGATTTTTTTTCTCCAAGGCAGTTTCCAAACCTTTTCACAAAGGAGATCTATAATAACCAGACAGGGGTGTCATTGGGAGGAAGCCGAAGTATTTTTTTCTACAGCAGAGCTGTGATGTCATCAGCAGGAGTGACCAGGTGCTGCTTTTGAAACTTTTTTTTTTTTTTTCAAAAGAGCTGAGAAAAAGCATCAACTAAGCAGGAGGTAAACTGAAACATTTGCCTTGGGGAATATTCAATTTCTAGTCCAGCAATTCTCAATTTTTTGGTCTCTAGAGCCATTTACACTCCTAAACAGAATCTCAGGGAGCCCTGCCAATGCACGTATGGAGTTTCAGGGTGCCCCAGATCTACAACGCATGTGTAGAGTGGCACAGCCCTGAGCATATGGCGGCCACTTATGGTGTGCTCTGTAAAGATCCCTGAAGGGTTCCAGAGAGTCCCAGGGCTCCTGGGGCCCACTTTTAGAAATGCTGATCTAGTCCATCTTGTTCTTAAGGTCTGCCTGTGAGACAGAATGTAGCTCATGTTAGATTCTGGCTATAATCCTATGCAAAATTACTTAAGGGCGCAATCCTAATCCCTTATGTCAATGCTTTCCAGCACTGACACAAGGGCAATGCAGCTTTAAGGTAAGGGAACAACCATTTCCTTGCTTTGAGGAGGCCTCCGTGAGTGACACCCAACTGCAGGATGCAGCACACATCCCATTGGCACCGCTATGCCAGTGCTGGAAAGCACTGACATAAGGGGTTAGGATTGTGCCCTAAGTCCTACTAAACATTGTAGGAACTGTGAATAATCATGCAGAGGCTTTATTAATTAGATTTTAATAAAAGCTACTACTTCTTATTTTTTTGTAATTTAATAAAGTTATTGTTCAATTTTTATCCATTTGATAGAATTTATTTTCAATTGCAATCCTATTCAATTTTTATCTTATTGCAGTCCACTCCAAGAGTTTGGGGTGAAATGAGCTAGATTTTTAAATGGAGTAGAATACCATTCAGATGGGAATATGCAGCAGCAGAAGGAAACATTCTAATGAAGAAATGTAATTTTTTAAAAATAACATCTCAGTGGAAACGTTGCCATGCCATCATGGGAAGAGTGTCACAATGAGCTCCTGCACTTCAAAATTTAGCACTCTGCCACTGTCTCCAGCACTGACTGTTAGCAGCCAATTAAGTCCCACATGTGCAACTCCCACAAAATATTCCATAAATTGAGAGCCAGCCATTTTTTGCCTCCTTTGTCTAAGCAGCATAGTATGTTTATTGAGACCAACTTCCATCTTGCAGATGCTGTTTCAACGCTGCAGGAAACCTCTGACTTTTCCCAAGATGTAGAATAATAGGCAGAGTAATGCCCAAGCCCTGTTTTACAAATGCCACCTTGGTTTTAAGTAGGTTCTTAAAACAATGGTTGATACATTAAATATGAGTTGCCTGCAGGTGACTGAGGGACCAATCCTATCCAACTGTCCAGCAGTGGGGCAGCCACAATGCAGCCCTGAGGAAAGGGAAAAAATATTCCCCTACCTGGAAGAGGCCTCAGCGATTGCCCCCCTACTGCAGGATGCAGCGATGCCTCATTGACACGGCTGCACCAGTGATGGAATATTTGATAGGATTTGGCCCCGAGACTCCAATCCTGGGGAGCAGGTCTATACTTTCCTGGGAGCAGGCCCAATGAAACATAATGGGGCTTTCTTCCAGATAGACATGCTTAGGATTGCACTATAAGTCAGTAATCTTATGCACACTTACCTGTGAGTAAGTTCTATTAAACTCAGTGGGGTTTACTTCTGATTAGACGTGGCTAAGATTGAGCTGTAAGTAAGGAAAACTGAAGGAGAATGAGCTCTTTTTTCTGGGTTTCAATGTATAACAAATTATTGGCATAATTATGTGTTGGCTAGCAGGCTGGTTAAAATATAGTCACTTCAATACTAGATGTTACCAGGTGATGCTTATTGAGGCAGATTTGGGGCCAACATAAGGAAACACTTTTTTACGCAATGGATAGCTTATTTGTGGTATTCATTGCCAAACCATGTGGTGAGGACCTCTGGCTTAGAGAGTTGTACAAAAGACACATTCATTGATGACAGGTCTATCTGTGTATATGAGGCATGGTTAGGGGCAGTGTACCTCTGATTGCTGGATGATGGGGGTAAACAACAGAGCATGACTGTATATGAGCTTCCTAGGGAACCTGGGTGCTGTTGGAGATAGAATGGTACGTTACACTGTACAACACAGACCCATAGTCTGATCCATCCAACAATCCATGTTTTATAGACATAAGAACATAAGAACAGCCCCACTGGATCAGGACACAGGCCCATCTAGTCCAGCTTCCTGTATCTCACAGCAGCCCACCAAATGCCCCAGGGAGCACACCAGAAAACAAGAGACCTGCATCCTAGTGCCCTCTCTTGCATCTGGCATTCTGACAGAACCCATTTCTAAAATCAGGAGGTTGCACATACACATCATTGCTTGTACCCCATAATGGATTTTTCCTCCAGAAACTTGTCCAATCCTCTTTTAAAGGCATCTAGGCCAGATGCCGTCACCACATCCTGTGGCAAGGAGTTCCACAGACCAACCACACGCTGAGTAAAGAAATATTGTCTTTTGTCTGTCCTAACCCTCCCAACACTCAATGGATGTGGATGTCCACATTTTAGTGGATGTCCCCTGGTTCTGGTGTTATGTGAGAGTGTAAAGAGCATCTCTCTATCCAATCTATCCTTCCCATGCATAATTGTGTATGTCTCAAGCATGTCCCCCCTCAGGCATCTCTTTTCTAGGCTGAAGAAGCCCAAACCGTAGCCTTTCCTCATAAGGAAGGTGCCCCAGCCCAGTAATCATCTTAGTTGCTCTCTTTTGCACCTTTTCCATTTCCACTATATCCTTTTTGAGATGTGGCGACCAGAACAGGACACAATACTCCAGGTGTGGCCTTACCATAGATTTGTACAACAGCATTATAATATTAGCCATTTTGTTCTCAATACCTTTCCTAATGATCCCAAGCATAGAATTGGCCTTCTTCACTGCCGCCGCACATTGGGTCGACACTTTCATCGACCTGTCCACCACCACCCCAAGATCTCTCTCCTGATCTGTCACAGACAGCTCAGAACCCATCAGCCTATATGTGAAGTTTTGATTTTTTGCCCCAATGTGCATGACTTTACACTTACTGACATTGAAGTGCATCTGACATTTTGCTGTCCATTCTGCCAGCTTGGAGAGATCCTTCTGGAGCTCCTCACAATCACTTCTGGTCTTCACCACTCTGAAAAGTTTGGTGTCGTCTGCAAACTTAGTGACCTCACTGCTCACCCCTGTCTCCAGGTCCTTTATGAAGAGGTTGACCTGTCTTCCATGCTTGTTCTGGTCGTTATTGATGTTTACTTGAGCTCCAAGTTACTATATTAAAAAAAAAATTCACTGATCTGATTTGTGGTTTCAAATTTATTAACCTACAAAATACATAACAAATATCATCATCAAAGTATTTCCCATATTTCCATCAGTGAAAAGCTTAATACCTGCCAAGAAGAAGGAGAGGAGAACAAGGAGGACTGTAGTTCAGTGGTAAAGCTTTGCTGGCATACAAAAGCGTTTGGATTCAACTCCTGGCATCTCCTTTAATAGGCTCCCAGTTTTCAGGGCTTGAAAAGATCCCAGAGAGCTGCTGTCACAGTAGGCAACACTGAGCTAGATGGATTTGACTCGGGGCGCAATCCTAACCAAATTTCCAGCACTGCTGTGCCAGTTGCTGTGCATTCTGCAGTTGGGGGGCAGTAATGGAGGACTCCTCAAGGTAAGGCAATGTTTGTTCCCTTACCTTGGAGTGGCATTGCCCTTATGTCAGTACTGGAAAATTGGTTCGGACTGTGGCCTCACAGCCCAATCCTATCTGCATTTTCCTGGGAGTAAGTCCCATTGACTCTAATGGGACTTAATTCTGAGTAGACATGCATAGATTGGCTGTCAGTCAGGTAGCTTTATATCTTAAGAGAAAAGAAAAATTGTATGCGACTACATTAAGCGAGGCCTAACAAGCACAGAAGATTTCTTTGCAAATGACTAGAGAAGTGGAATATCTCTAAATAAGGTTATTCTCATTAATGCACCCATGCTTAAATCTGTTTATAGTGATATATGATAGCAGTGTCACAGATTCTATAAAGATATTCAGACAAAGCTCTGATTTTTCACAAACAGCATCCTGGGATGTTTGATGCAAGAAACTGGAAACATGCTTGGGACTTCACCAAGTGCCTTTTGTAAACCTATTTCCTCTGTGCTGGTGCCCAGATCATGAAATTCTATCCTGTAGGAAGGTGAGGGCAGAGCCCCCATTACTTCAGTTTTGGCATCACCAGAAAACTTTTTCCTTTTAGCTGGTCTTCCTCTTTTGATCGATCAGTTTGATTTCTATCTACTGCTCTTCATGTTAGTGATTCATTGTTTTTTGACTGTATAATACTTCTTATGTTACTGGTTTAAAAAAAAAACTTTGTGTTGTTAGCTCAGGGTGACCAGCTGTCCACTTTTTCCAGGACATGTCCTCTTTTTTTAGCCTTGTGTCCTGGAAAAGAACTTAAATATTCTACTTTCCCCTGAAAACAGGCCCCTGCAGGCAGCGCATAGCCTTCTTGTAATTAATAAATTATGGGCGCAATCCTAACCAACTTTCCAGCACTGGCACAGCTGTGACAGTAGGGCATGTGCTGCATCCTGCAGTTGGGGGGCAGTCATGGAGGCCTCCTCAAGATAGGGAAATGTTTGTTCCCTTACCTCGGAGTTGCATTGCCCTTATGTCAGTGCTGGAAAATTGGTTAAGACTGCTGCCTATATGTAATATGGTTTGAAGAGACACTTGGCCAACAGTCTGAGGCTAAGAAGGAAGGCTCATAGCCAGGGAGACAGGCCAGGGACAGACTGCACTTGCTCCCAGTGTGGAAGGGATTGTCACTCCTGAATCGGCCTTTTCAGCCACACTAGACGCTGTTCCAGAACCACCTTTCAGAGTGCGATACCATAATCTTTCGAGACTGAAGGTTGCCAACTAACTGGTTTTAAAGTTAATAAGTAATATATGTTTAATCACATGAAATCAATAGATGAATGTTTTTAGCTTTTATTTTGTCAGGTCCTACATTTTTCTCGGGTGTTCTACATTTTGGCATCCCTTCTGCGGTTATGACATCTGGTCACATTGTGTTAGCTGCCTTGAGCACCTCCCTAAATGGAGTGGGGGTGAGGTGGAG
The DNA here is from genome assembly GCF_035046505.1 of Tiliqua scincoides. NCBI lineage: Eukaryota > Metazoa > Chordata > Lepidosauria > Squamata > Scincidae > Tiliqua > Tiliqua scincoides. The sequence goes on from NC_089822.1 coordinate 200,242,365, forward strand.
TAAACACAGGATATAAATTTTTTAAATTATTAAATATTTTATTTATTTATCACAGTATTTATATACTGCTTTTCTCATAGATTCAAAGTGGTTTACATAGGCAGGCTGACTATAAACCCCATTTTTCAATGGGGTTTTTAAAAGTATTGTTCCGTGAAAGACTCATGGAACCCTCCATTTTTTCAGATGTTTCCCTTAATTTTTAAGCCTTCTTTAAAGGGTTGCCCTTTTAATTTCTGAATAATAGCATGTGTGTCTACTGAACAGCTCCGTGCAGTTCATCCCTCCCCATGGGACATCACAGGTGATAAGGATGTGTTCCATTTTTGACAATATTGCCCTGGTGGTTCCAGGGCTAAGGCAGAATTGCTTCTCCCTCCCCCACTTCATTGGCATGAAATTATTACAGGGAAATTGTGCTGTCTAGTTGAACTCTGGACATCAGAAGTGCAAAACAAAACCATAAAACTTACACTGAAAACCAGGGCGTATGTGTACAGCAGACACCCACAACCCTAACACTTGGGAGACAACAGTGGACAATGATGCCAGTAGTAACCCCATCTGAACTCAGCAACCAGGTGACATATCCTTAGGAACATCCCAAAGAGGGTCAGGAGCTGCAATTGGCTGATGGCATCTCTCAGATCCTAGATTCTAAATACATTCGGCTTGAGGAATGTATCTGAAAACCTGTAGAAGCTTGTGAGACATCAAGAAATCTGGTATATTTGTAGTGGTTGACAAGAGCAGTTGTGTCAGCAGGAGTTATTTGCTGTTTAGTATTCTGGTGGCATGTGGGGATCTCCAGTATGTACTTAACATAACATAAGAACAGCCCCACTGGATCAGGCCATAGGCCCATCTAGTGAAGCTTCCTGTATCTCACAGCGGCCCACCAAATGCCCCAGGGAACACACCAGAGAACAAGAGACCTGCATCCTGGTGCCCTCCCTTGCATCTGGCATTCTGACATAACCCATTTCTAAAATCAGGAGGTTGCGCATACACATCATGGCTTATACCCCGTAATGGATTTTTCATCCAGAAACTTGTCCAATCCCCTTTTAAAGGCATCTAGGCTAGGCATCTAGGCTACTTGAGTGCCTTGGGAAGGATAGATGGTGTAGAATTGCCAATTTGGACCTAAAAAAGGCCTCTTTTGTCTTTGAGTTGCCCAAGAAGCTGAGCAAAAGTGTGGCATCTCTCCTGCTTCACAACCCATACAGGTACTCCTGTACGAGTCCAGACTCCTACAAGGTCCAGAGGTTAGCATTCCCACCCCTGTATGGAAATGACGCACTACCTATCGATCAAAGGACCTTGTATTTCCTCCATGGCAGCTTCAGTGTAGGCCAGAGTCCAGGCTCAGTGAGGTGATTTTCTGTTCTCCCCTCTGACTGGTGCCTACAAAGCTGCATTTTTCAGAACACAGAATGAAAAACAATGCCTTTGTTTAGCTCCACATTTATTGCTTGTCTAGGAAAGATGTTTCCCTGCAGGTGAGACAAATGTAATATTACTCAAAAACTAGTGTGTGGCTTAAGGAACGATGTACTAACTACATGGGGGCACATTACTCAGTAGAGGCAGTGAATACTAAATATTGCTGCAAGGTCTGGTAAAAGGATTTGACCCCAGGCTCAATTTGAAAGATTCCAGTATGTGTTAGCCCCTAGTATAGCAGTATCCAGAAAGGAAAGGGCTTGATCCTTTCCAGGTCCTGCAGGCCCCTTTGCTGGGTGTTCACTGTGATCAACAAAGCTCTCGCCCTCTTACTTATGGAGAGAGAAGGAAGCCTGCAGGTGACAGTCTACCCAGTTACTCATCAAGGAGCAACTGTGCTGCCAGCCTCTGCTGCTTGGGTCAAAGTGCCCTGGTACTAATTCTTGACAATTCTGTTAAAATTTGATTTCATGAAATCCATTTATTAAATAAAATGAAACCTACTAGACTTGAATTTAGGCTTTTGTTGTTTTGCATCAATCCCCCACCTCCACCTTAGTTTATTCTTAGGCCCTTCCTGTTGTTTGTATGACACACTACTTTGGTCATTTGTTCTTCCTGGTTGTGTTATGCAATATGCTACAGGAGAAACTGATAACATGGGGTAGGCATAAATAGACCTTACCACTTATCACATGAAATGATAACAGAGATAGAAACTTTGCATTTCCCTTCTCTGAAAATGTAGCATGTAGTCAACAGTGTTGGTAGAACCAAATCTCTTATGGTATTTAAGAGGTCAATGCCAGAATTTGCTGGGTGCCCTGCAGCAGAGCCCCGCACTGAGGCCCCCCCCATGGTACCCCCTGCCTGTACTTCGATGGTGCATTGGGCGCTGCCACTGGTACTGAAGTTGATCCCTGATGCCACCCCTGTGAGAGTTATAAAAAAGACTAGAAAATGTCATAGGTGAGTGAGTCTCCAGTTTGTATAGTTCTCAACTGGTTTCCATTTTCCCTGACATGCTTTTTCCAGGTAATATGTGTTTGCAATGAGCATTTTTCACATTTCTCAAGAGATGTCAACCTCAACAATCTGTTGGGACCCTACAGGTCATGAGGAAGAAATGTTCACTGAGAAAGTGGGAGCAAGTATACCTCTGCAGGCAGCTGACTCTTCCCTGTGCTACAATTCCAGGTCCTTTTACCCCAGCAGGATGGCTTGGCTCACATGGGCAGTTCTCGCCATGTTCCTGGCAGTAGGTAAGATTTTCTATGGTGAGGGCCAACTATTTTTTTCCAAAGACTTCCCTGTCATCTATGTGGAAATGCTAAAGGCCTCGCATCTAATAATACCAAAGATACTCACCTATAAGTCAATTTCACAGTTAAGTTGAGGGCATGTTTTGAGCCAAAAAAATCATGGAATTTTCTATGACCCTTGAATCCAACATATCCATACCCTCATTGAATACGCTCCCAGCCTAAACTTAGGGGGTGTCTGACTATAGTTTTGTCTGATTTTTCCTGAAGCCAGATCCTCAGGTAAAAATAACCTACCAGTAATTGTTACCTAAGAACTGTACAGTCTCTAATTTGTTAAAAAAATATAGTAAAAGATTTTTATTCTTTAACTTTTTGAACTTTGGTTTTCACAACCTTTTTGTAAACATTATCAGAGTAAGTGCACTGTAAACAACATACCAACAGAACAATGGTTCCCAACCTGGGGTATATGTACCCCCAGGAGCTGTTGACAGGACCTTTAGGGGTACTTGAAAAATAATTGAATAATGGCAAAGGCAGCAGGTAGTGCTCCAGAATACTTTGCAGGGCCAGCAGGAAGGGAGATAGCTAGTTGGCTGTAAAAGCCCCACCAATAGCTATTTTTTGGTCATCAATTCATATATGAATCTGTAACTGAAAATCAGCACAATAAAAAAGCTGAAACATAATATGGAAAGTGATCAATCACCAAGAATTTCTCAGGACACTTCTGGTACAAAAGAGTGCAAAGGCAGAGTCTCCAGTTCTTCAAACAGATAAAAAGAGAAAATACTGTGATGAATAGATGAAGTATGGGTTTTCATATAGAGGAGATAAAGGCTTAAATTATTCATGTTAATTACAAACATTTAGCAAATATGAGGGGTATATTTTATGGAAATGGGTTGCCAAGGAATATGCAAGTGAAAAGAGGTTGGGAACCACTGCAGGAAGACCATTAAACAAATCCTTCTTTAAGGTGCCTGGTATGTGTTCTGCCAGATTCCCAGTCCAAGCTCCACCTGGAGAACTATACCCACTTTTAGCTAATTAGCTCCCCTTCTTTCCTCAAAAAATGACCCTGGTTCTGCCCTGCAGTACTGCTGGACCCCACCACTAGAGTAGCTTACCTGTTTAACCTACAGAGGTCCTCCTTCCTGCCAGCAGCCTCCCACCACTACAGCAGCCCCTTGGTCCTCAGCAGGTCTTGGGCACAGCAGCCAAACACCAGTCTTAGTGTCTCCAGTAGTTTCTGCTCCAGCAGCTTTCAAAGTCCACTCACACATCAGTCCATCAGCAGTTCCAGACGTCCATTAGAAATCAATTCCTCAGTCCATTAATCCAGTCTGTCCTTCCTCAAGCTTGCCTCCTTCTCCTACCCACTTCCTGCTTCAGGTGCTCCTTATATCCTTAGGGACCTCACTGCCTCTAGTGGCTGCAGCTGTGCAGCACACCCTTTGCTGAAAGCCCAGGCCTTAACTCTTAAAGGGGCCAATGCAGACACCACATTCTACCTCCTCGCCAGATCTTCCTCGGTTCCAATACAGTACGTTAAGCCAGACGCTCTACATATAACATACAATTTATAACACATAACTGGGAGTGTGCAGTTCAATTTACAGCAGAGAGACAAGTAACAAGGAATGACTGTGAGCAAGTGCAGCTGCACATAGTTGCAACCCTATTTATTCAGATGTAGACCTATTGCTTTCCATGGGTGCTATTCTTAAGTGCATTGAATTGTAGCCTGGGATTCTGATTCAGATGGAAACAAGGATTACATCCTGGTGTTTTAAAAAAACAGACCTCTCCCAAGCATTTGCAAAATGAAAGGAGGCTGTAGAAGGGTCTGCTAAAGAGGCTTGCTTGATTTCAATGGAAGCCTTCAGCTCTGGCTTACATTTTTTCTCAGGAGGAGAATAGAAGGTTAACTTTGGCTGCAGCTTTGCCCTGGAGAGGTTGCCCTGGAGATTAAGAGCTCTCTTGACCCCCAGTGACCTTGCAGATAAGGCAAGGTGATGATCTAAGCTTGATTTATTGGCAGAAATTTCTTGCCCTATAAGCAAGTATATACGGTGATTTACACTGAGCACTAGAGGGATCTGAAGGCCTTAGGAGTGGACCTCAACAGGTGGGAAACCCTGGCCTCTGAGCGGCCCGCTTGGAGGCAGGCTGTGCAACATGGCCTTTCCCAGTTTGAAGAGACACTTGGCCAACAGTCTGAGGCAAAGAAGGAAGGCCCATAGCCAGGGAGACAGACCAGGGACAGACTGCACTTGCTCCCACTGTGGAAGGGATTGTCACTCCCGAATCGGCCTTTTCAGCCACACTAGACGCTGTTCCAGAACCACCTTTCAGAGCGCGATACCATAGTCTTTCGAGACTGAAGGTTGCCAACAGTACAGTGCACACTGAGCACTGTTAGACACTGATTCAAATTATTACCCTGGAAGTTTAAGTCCACAGTCCTGTGCTCTCCTTACATCTGTGTAAATATGCACAGGATAGGGTTGTAAAAGTCCAGGATTGTCCATCCATGAGGCCAATTGAAGACTGCAGTTTGGTAGTGGGTACCCAACTCTATCCATCTCTGCTTGCCTCTGCTGTTTCCTCCCTTCTGTTCCCTGGATTGGAAAAGGAAGAGGACATGTGGAGGGGGAGATATTGCTGAGCTACAACAGTGAGAGGAGCTGGCACATCGTTGGGTAAGGGGAGGGGGGGCGGCATTTTGCATGCCACCTCAGGCATCAAGAGGGCTTGGGCTAGCCCTGAGAATGGCCTCTGGGCCTTCTACTCTTCCATGATAGTAAAGGACATGATTCAAAGGAGTTGTAATTTTCAGACTTGGACTTATTCCCAGCAATTTTACAAAGCAGTGCTAGCCAGGATTGGAATTCCAGGGCTAGGAACACTCCCTTACAGGAAATCTTTTCTTGCATTCATCTTACTGCAAAACTCCAGCCATCAGCAGCTCTGCAATGTATGAAAAGTCATCAACTATAGCTGGAAATATTCTACAGAAGTTGGGATGGCGCCCCATCATGGGGACAGGTTTTAAAAAACACAGCACTGGGGGGAACTTTCTCCGACTCGATGGAGAAAAATGAACCATAGCCTAATGTTTCTCCTGCAGCATCTGGGAACACGGCACCACGATTTAACATGGACAGCGTCTTCTACGTGCCAGAGGATACACCGATAGGTGAGTGAAGAGTAAAGTGCTGACTCATAATACAAGAAAGGAAGGCAAATACTCTGCTTGTGCAAATGGTGCTGGGAAAAGCACTTGGATTTTTTCTCATTGGCAAGAATGAGAAGATTGCATCAGATCAATGCATGTTCTCTTTGAAATTCATACCCAGGCCCAATGGTGTAGCTAATGATTGTGTGCCAAGCTCAAAACGTTGCTCCAGAAGTGATGTCACTACCAGAAGTGACATCACATCCAGGTTTTTTAAAAAGTGAAAATTGGGAGGAACCCACCTTCTCAGCTTTGCTGCCTCCCCTCAGTCAGTGGCATAGCTAAGGCATTTTTCTGCTACCCAGGGTCAAAGAATATTTTATAGCCCCCCCCCCCCGCATGATAAAGTCAAATTTAATTAAGTAAATAAATAAAAGTTATTGGTTCCATGCTGTATCATAATAACATATCTCATTGGCACTCAGAACAATCAGTCTCATAGGTCAGTTTGGAGTTAAGCAAATCCACTTTTTGTTCCACAAGAGAGTTGTGTTTTCATTTTCTGGTTAATTGGCCATAACCTTTGATAGAAAACAGATATTCCAGTGCAGTTTGTTTCATTACACTCTGCATTAAATTACCTTTCCAATGATATATAACATGATGGTATTATTCATACTTACCAAGATCTTCTCAATTTTGGTCACTAGTGTCAAGCTCAGCTTGTTGCCCCCTTAAAGCTTAATGCCCTGTGCAACTACTACCCCCTGCACTCTGTTAGCTATGCCACTGCCCAGGCCAAAGAGTGGGTCAGGATGGAAAATGGGGGATTAAGGTGGCTGGAAATGGTCCCAGAGCAGTTCTCCTTTGAAAGGCTTTTCACATAGAACATTCCTACCCATCCCCTCTTCTGCTCTCATTTCTCACTGCAGGAACCTGGCTGTTTCAATTGGTTGCAGTGGATGATGATGGGGACACCTTGACCTATAACTTATATGGTGGAGAAGCCTACTACTTTTCTGTTAGCAGTTCTTCTGGCAATGTGACATTGAAACAAACACTGGACCGTGAGGTAAGGATGACCAAGAGAATTGACTTAGCAGTAGAGGGCCAGGATTGACAGGGACAAGCCTTGGGCTTCCTCTGGAAGAAGGCTGTTGGCTTAAACTGATCAATTTAACAGGATGCAATGGGTTTGTTGTCACTGGGTGACATGGAATTATATGTGTGAGGCAGGTGAATGGAAGATCATTTATCTTTCAAGATGATGAGAGGTTCACAGTGTTGTAGTGTGCTGAGGCTGAGGAGTTTTGGCATGGCTGAAATAGCAGAAGGGCACAGAATGGGTTGGGGAGCATCAGCAGATACCCATTTGACCTCCCCAGGTTGTTCTGGGAATTCCTGGCCCTTTTATGACCTACACAAAAAAGAGACATTCCTGACTAAACTGACATATGGGAAGGGTCTCCTTATTAGGCAATTGAAAGTATCTGTGTGTCTCTTTATGAATCTGTTTCTTCTCCATGTTTCCTTTCAGAAAACACAAACTATTCAAGTTGAAGCTGGTGTGAAAGACAAAGACAATGTTGAGGTAAGAGTGTGGGAGCATGTTGCGGGGAAAAATGACCTTCCTGTTTGATGTGGAGCAGAGACAGATCAGGAGAGCCTGCCTGTTGAGCAGATAGGTAGGGGGCAGCCATTTCCTGGCTCTTGAGAGCAGCTGCACCTTGCTGTGAGTGGGGATGGTCTGCCAACTGTTAAGATCTAAGACTTCCAGTCATAGAAGTCATGGAGAAGCCCCTCCATCTAAACTCTTACATTGCTGTCCATCTTTCCTTTCACAGGTGACAAAAAAACTCACCATCGTTGTAGAAGACCGGAATGACAATAAGCCAATATTTGAAAATGAACCCTATTTTACAGATGTCCTTGAGGTACCTGTGCACTTCATGTCTTGTCACGGGTTACACTACAGACTGCTTCACTTGTGACACTGAGTCCACTCCACAACTTCATAAGACTTTTCACACATTGCTTTATGAATGTGTACAAGTTTATGTATATGCATAAAAGTTTTTGTGTGAATGACTATACAGTATATTAGTTCACATTGTGCATACTGCTATCTAGGTTTTTCATATAATGTTTGAATAACTGTATGTGTGCAACAGGGTTGGTGACAGTTTTGTGGGGCCCTGGGGCACTTCATTAATTGGGTCCCCTATGCTTGCACAGAAAGCCAGTTTGCCCATGACACAGCTTCTCACCTGAATGGCCTTTCTCTCCCCCTAGGATTTTTCTCCTGGCCCCCAAGATTTTTGGGCTAGTCATTCCAGGTATCCATCTGGGGCAGGGAGTTCCTCTCCCTCCTAGATTCCAAGGGGACTTGGTTCTCCATCCCAAGAGCTGCTGCTGCCAGGACTTGCTCCTGATGTGCACCCACATTTTCTTTTTGTGCCATTCCATACCACTGACCAACAAGGCTTGCTTCTGTGACCCCTTGTGTTGTTTCAGGGGACCCCAAAAGCAAGTCCTGTCAATTGTCATGTGACTTGTGGCAGCCTAGAAAATATAACCCTGTAGTGACTCTATATTTTCTTAATTCTATATGCAACTTGCATATAGCCATAGGAAAAAACCAAGTTATTGTGCAATGCTATATTTTCATAAGAGACTGTTCTGGGCTTTTGTAACTGTGGGGAGGGGGTGAAGATATGTCCCTATGTGGGTTCATGTTATGGGCACATGCCCTACGAGACCCCATTTGTGATGCCACTCCTTTCTTTACAAATCAACTGTCTATGTACACTGTACACATATTACACATTTGTACAATGTAATGTAGGATTAACGGTTTGGGGAAATCAGCCACTGGAGCAATGGGGATACCACAATGATGCTATAATTAAGAAACCTGCCTTATCTGAGGCTTAAGACTAATTTTAGTAATAGTAAAAGTCCACAAGGTGGCTTTTTGTAAATGTGTGCACTCTGTGCCACATGGGGAACCAGCTCTCACAATCAACATCCCTTCTAGTTTGTTTGGTTTCAAATGCATGTTTACAATCATAGCACTCCCATGGCATTGCCTTGAGTATTGAGGAATGAATGAAGGAATCTGCATTCCTCAGGAACTACTGCTTTAGCATGACCATTTCCAGGCAGAAATACCAGCAAACTCACCTGTAGGAATCCAGAGTGTATCCAGAGCAAAATTTAAAGAAGTGTTTGCTCTAATCAGTATCTTTGCTTGATCCTGTTTTGGGTCATGAGCAGATTGTCCCAGTGTGGGGTCTTCTAAAAATAGAGCCTTCTACTAGGAGACTGTGTGACTGACAGTGCTATATTGTCCAACTTTGTGCAAAACACAGGGTGCAAAACACAGTACTATATCATCCAACTTTGTGCAAAATACAACTGAGGGCCCTCTCTGGTTTAGAAATTGCTTAATTCTGGTATCAGTTTCTTGGGCAACATAAGAACATAAGAACAGCCCCACTGGATCAGGCCATAGGCCCATCTAGTCCAGCTTCCTGTATCTCACAGCGGCCCACCAAATGCCCCAGGGAGCACACCAGATAACAAGAGACCTCATCCTGGTGCCCTCCCTTGCATCTGGCATTCTGACATAACCCATTTCTAAAATCAGGAGGTTGCGCATACACATCATGGCTTGTACCCCATAATGGATTTTTCCTCCAGAAACTTGTTCAATCCCCTTTTAAAGGCATCTAGGCTAGACGCCAGCACCACATCCTGTGGCAAGGAGTTCCACAGACCGACCACACGCTGAGTAAAGAAATATTTTCTTTTGTCTGTCCTAACCCGCCCAACACTCAATTTTAGTGGATGTCCCCTGGTTCTGGTATTATGTGAGAGTGTAAAGAGCATCGCCCTATCCACTCTGTCCATCCCCTGCATAATTTTGTATGTCTCAATCATGTCCCCCCTCAGGCATCTCTTTTCTAGGCTGAAGAGGCCCAAACGCCTCTTCAGCCGTAGAGGCAAGTAGTTCCTGTCATTCATCCTCCAAACATTTTCCAACTAACATCATCCAAACTCATTCTCTGTGTTTTAGAATACAGCGGTTGACTTCCCAATCTATACAGTCTTGGCTAAAGATGCAGATAGTGGAAGTTCTGGACGTGTGTACTATTCAATTGAAGAAGTAAGTGTTGCAGTCTAAAGAGAAAGGTTCAAAGAGCACCAGATGGTGTATTTATCACCAGGGAGAGCACTGAGGGCTTGTGTTGGGGTTCTGACTATTCTTCTAATTTACAACCAACATCCCCAGGACTTTTGTCACATTCTTGGGAAGATTTTAATATAGTTCCAGATAAATGCATTTGTTCTCCCACCCCTTGTGTTTTTCACTTGTGCCCTCTCTATAGGTCCTCCCCAATGATGCCCAGAATCATTACCTCTTCTACATTATGTACAATGGCACTGTGTTTTTGAATGGCTCACTCAGCTACAATAACAAGAGCACTTTCTACCGGATCAAGATCCTAGCCAAGGTGAGACTGTGCCAGTGGAAAGCAGGGAAGGCGAACATGTGAAGGGAGGAAGAGAGAAGAGAATGTAAAATCCTGTCCTCTGTGGAGCATTTGAGAGAGAGAAAAGGAAGGGGCAGGAAGCTGCCATGGGCATAAGAACATAAGAACAGCCCCACTGGATCAGGCCATAGGCCCATCTAGTCCAGCTTCCTGTATCTCACAGCAGCCCACCAAATGCCCCAGGGAGCACACCAGATAACAAGAGACCTCATCCTGGTGCCCTCCCTTGCATCTGGCCTTCTGACATAGCCCATTTCAGACAGGGCAGGACAGTTGTGTACAGTTATCTCCCCCCAGCAGCATCAATTTGTCAGCTAAGGATGTTTCCAGATGGGATGTTAGTCTGGGATTGTCACACTTTGTTCATTTATATGGAGCATATGTCCAGTGCTGGCACCACCTTGCACTGGGCCCCTATGTAGTCCTCTGCTCTCCCCCTGGTGGTGCATAGTGTGCTACCACAGCCACATGTACAGAGAGATCACAACTTGGTCTGGACTGGTCAGGTGGGGCTTCTGATGGGCATGGGCCCTGAGCCAGTGCCCAGCCATTACCCAACCTGGCTGCCCTAATGTCACTCGTAATGAGGGTATCTCATGATGTTGTCATCAGTTCCATTGACCATCTATATTTTCCATGCCTTTAATTTATTTGCATCTATCTTCTCAAGCATAGGTGGCCATCAAGCTACTTATCCATCCAGGCTCAGGCTATTTGAGTCTCACACCCAAAGTATAGTATGCTGCATCTGCCTTCCAGTTTCCTCCCTTCCCCCTCTTCCTCCCCCCCCCCCCAATACTTTACCAGAGGCATCTGAGGCTGGCTTTGGTGGCCACAGTGTTCACTTGCTTCAGTGGTTTTGACAGAAGAGGCAGCGGCAGCTCCAGCTCCACCCTAGCCTGACACTCAGGCTGCCTTTTCAAAAGGCAGTGTGCAGGCAAGGGTCTGGAGAAAGCAAGCAGGAGTTCTTCCCCCCTCTCATTTTCCTGGCTGAGATCAGCAGCAGCCCACACGGCAAGTCTGCTGCTTCCCCCAGCATGCCCCGGTGAACCACCAGTCTCACCAGGACTTACTGAAGAACTGACCCTGCATCCATTTGTTTTGGGAGAGGTGCAGTTTTGACCTGGGCAGTGTCATTTTAAGAGACTGAGCCCTAATGCCACGCCTTTTCTCTTCCCTATTTATGTATGTTTTTTGCGTGACATTCCTGCTTCCTCTGAGTGTCATTTGGGCCCCATGCTGTTGTTCTTAATTATTTTTTAAATGTACGTGAATGCATCATCTTAAAAACAAAACAAAACAAAAAACTGCTATTTCCATGTAATGAAATTGTCAGTTAAAAATAAAAGAGAGAAAGAACCTGAGGAAATTACAATTGAAATACCAACAAGGGAATTGTCTGGAAAGCAAATTCAGGAAATATTTAATTAAAATAAGACTTCCGGTGGAGCAGAAGAAAAGAAAATTGACACATGTCATTCTCAACCACGCTACCTCTCTACACCTCCTGTAGAGACTGGCTTCAGGGGACAAATAAACCCATTGGGTCAAGGAAAGGGATCAGAAAAGAAGGACTGACTACCAGCTGTGTCATGCTCACTAATGTGGATGAAGCATAGAAGGATGTACTCACAGGAGGGGTGCTGTGCTTCCAAAGTCTAGAAAGTCCTTTTCAACTCTGAATCTCACTGAAAGCAGAAAACCAAACACTGCACAGTGTTAGGAGTTCCCAGTGTGGAAATGCCCCATTCAAGCAGTGCAGAATGTAATTTACACTGGAAGTAACTCTACCTTCATCACTGTCTACCTTTTCTAACACTTGGTTTTTCACTTTTGAAGATACATGCTGCTATTTTTATTTTGGAAAAATTACATATATAACAAAGCAAAACACAATTGCCTACCAGGCAGAGATGATATCTTTAATGCTTTCCAGGGAGGAAGCAATGAATGTTTTTATGGGAAAGGAATTTTTATAGGGAGATATAGGGAGAGGGGAGTGACAAGCTTGAGTTATCATTGTCCCCTTATAGGATGGTGGAGGATTGCTGAATGGTGTCCAGGTCTATCAGAACAACACAGCTTTTCTTTCGGTGACAGTGATTGATGTGGCTGACTTGGACCCCCAGTTCCTGGGAGAACCATATATAGGTTCAGTATCAGAGCACTGCCCCCTGGTAAGGAGCATCTTTTAGTTCAAACCTTCATGTGCCTGAATTCTGCAACTTCTTACTGTCTTTGATATGGAAAAGTTGCAACATTGTTACCTTTGCTGGTGTCTGCGTAATATATGTTGGTTGTTGTGTGCCTGTGCATTATAAATGTCTGTTGGCTAGCAAGCCTACTTTGCACCCTGGCCAGGGTGAGCAAGAAAGGAATGTGATGTTACCCAAATTGTTGAGTCTCATTTTGTTGGGGTCTGTCCTACCTCTGTGAACCTGCTACAAATACTGGGCTCCTATTGTCTGAGGGCAGATATTGCATGTTCACTGGCTCACACCTCTATGAGCTGAGCTTTCACTGTTATTGTAATTACTTAGAATACTGTATGTTTATACAGTACTGCGTTACGCTCTCTTTTAAGGTTTGGGACAGGTTGGCACAAAGATGAAGTTAAATATCTCATTTCTGTTCATATAGAATGAGTTTTCTGTTGCCATGTGTACAAGGTGAAGACAGAGTTGCCAGCCTGAAACAGCCCTTTTAGTTGTGCTCTGAATAGCAGTTGGATGTGCAGAAATTAGCAAGTGGTAACTTTGAACTCTACGTGGTGAAAAGTTTCACTGCGTATTGAGCCATTGTTAAATGCACAGTTGCAAGGGCTGGTTGAAAAGCTGGCCACTTGAGAAGGAGCCATGTTCACTCCCTGTTTACTGGGAGTGGGGGTGGGTGGGTTGTTACACAGTATGACCTGCCCTCACGGAGACTTCTTCATTTCAGGGTACGACAGTGGTGAAGGTGTTCGCCATGGACGGTGACAAGGCCGTGGATGATGTCATCTACTACAGCATTGCCAGTGAGAAATGGAAGGGTGGGGGAAGGGCATGAGATGACATCCCAGCCTAAGGGTCAGGATTCCCTCTGGCCTAGTGAGTGTGGATAGTGTATAGGTTCTGGGGCAGTTGTTGACTTGATAGGACATTAGAAGGAAGGGAAAGGTAAAGGCACTGAGAGGCTGGCAGAGCCAGTCCATTCATGAGCTCAACTGAGGCAGCTGCCTTATGCAGCAAACTGGTAGGTGGTACCTTCAACCATCCACTCACATTCACTGGTCTTCCATTCCCTAGATTGGAAAAGACAGAGGGCACTGACAGAGAGGAGATTGGTGGGCTAGAGTGCCATGCTGTAGCCCACCACTTTTCCTTTCTCCACAGTTCCACTTTTACTCCATCCCCTTCTTCCTTTTCCAGTCTTGGGAGTAGGAAGAACAGAGGCTGGCGCATCAATAGTTAGGGGGTGTGTGTCAGCATTTGCTCACTGCCTCAGGCATCAAGAGGTCTTGGGCTGGATGTGAGGACTGGGATTAGGACTGTGCTTCATGTGGGTCCTCTGTCTACCCCAGTGGGTCACGCATGCTCTCCTCACTGAGACTGACAGCATCATCAGAGTGGGTAGGTGATCTAAAAGTTGTGCCTGTATCACGAAAAGCACTGGGAGAAGATAAGCTGACTAAAGGGAGTAGTACATCAGTGGCATAGTTAAGGGGGGTTGGAGATACATTACTCTGGGTACCATGCCTTGAGGGTGTGCCTTAGAGGCCTCCAAAAGGCACTTCCAGTTTATGCTGAAATCTGGAAGTGCCTTTCAGAGGCCTCTAAGACATCCCCTCAAAGTACCCAATGTGTGGGTATATTGTGTATGTGGGGGTGTTAAAAAATTTTGTGGCCCTGGGTGCCTGATGCCTTAGCTACGTCACTGCAGCACATAGTGGTTAGTGCACAAAGCCCTATAGCAGGGGTGTCAAACATAAGGCCCATGGTCCAAACGTGGACCCTAGAAGCAATTTATTTGGCCCCTGTTATAATCGGGTTCTCTCAGCTTGATAATTGGGCTCTCTCTTATCTTGAAACTATTTTCAACATAAGAATAAGGCAAAGAACAAGATTTGCACATTTTCTTTTCTGTCATTTGCAGCTAATGAGTTTCTGTGTGAGAACAAAGTGCTTATTTCTGACCATCATGTTCTTAATGATGTCATTTCCTCCTTAATGATGTCACTTCCGGCCCTCATGAATTTCAGCCCTCTGTATGAAATGAGTTTGACATGCCTGCCCTATACTGTGCTAAGCAGCAGAACTTGGCAACCTCTTCTTCCCTCACCTCAAGCCTTGAGGAAGAAAAGGATAGAGGCACTGAATGATCACTGCTGGGGTGGCCGAGTGGGAGGACTGTTGTTGTAGAAGAGCTCAACCCTCCAGTTCCTGAAGTCCAAAGGGAAAGCTCCTGATAATCCCTTGCCAGCTGCTGTGATTGTGTGTTTATCCCTCCTTTCTTTCCACTAGCTGCCACTAGTTTGTTTACAATTGACAATACCACCGGGATCATCACTGTGAGTGGCGATCTGGACCGAGAGGGTGTTCCAGGTGAACAGGTGCAGCTCCAAGTTGTGGTGAGTTGCAGAGCAGCTTTGGCGAGGGAGAAGTTTCTGTTCTCACTACTGCTTGAGGCCTCCCTTTGTCTCTCTTGCTTCCACCCACAGGCCCGAGAAAAAAATCTGAATGTATACCACCAGGTGGCACAGGTGAGCACCACTGTGACCATCCAGGTCACTGATATCAATGACCACACACCTCAGTTCTATTGGTGCAACCCTGCCTGCAACTTCACAGACCCTCCAGAGAGCAACTTTTCTGGTGTGATAGAGGAGCATGCTTCTGCTAGAACTCCTGTGGCTGGCCTCTACATTGTGGCCCATGATCCTGACAAGGTGTGTATATCAGGACTTATTCTTAACAGAAAACTGTAGGTTTGGAAGAAAGGTTGTGGTCTGTTCCATGTTTGGGGCACTGGGTTACTGCCCCATTCAAAATGAGTCAATACTTCAAATGTTGGCCATGATTTTTGGCAAGCTCTGGATCCCTAGAGGTGAAAAATAGGTGATAATATTGCTGCATAGCTCTCTCTATTCACTGTTATTGCCACCCTTTCAAACGTACCGCTGAATCCGGGCTAACTGGAATTCTTCAAATGTGTGGTAGGCACATGTGGTTCAGAGTTTCCTTGATTTTTTTCTGGAACAGGGTTCCAATGGCACCTTTCAGCTGTACCTGCAGGGTCAGGATGCATCTGCATTCTCAGTGTCACCTCAGCAGATTGTGAACACAGGCACTGTGGAGGTGCTGGTGAGAGATTCAAATCTTGTGGACTATGAAGAGACACCCATGATGACTGTGACGGTGAGAGAAAAAGAGGCCCATCCTCTCCAGTGGTTCTCTGCTGGCAACTTTCTTGTCTTGCCACCAAGAACTGAGATATAGAGTCAATTGTCAAGAGGCAGTTTAATACCCTTTCACTATACACAGCTGAAATCTCCTACCAGGCAAGCTCAGTATAGGAGACTGAAGAAGGGAATACCCCTGCAAACTGGGCCAAGAGGCACCTTTTAAATGTTGTGTTTCTCATTCCAGCATAGCTTCTTTTCCAGTGGCTGTTTGCTGGTGTCTCTAATGCATCTTTTTAAAAATTGTAAATAATCTGGAATAGGGAAGCGTCTTTTCATTTTTTTTATTTTTATTTTATTTTATTTTTATTTTATTTTTTATTATTACTTTGCAAACTTTTTGTCAAAAAGTTGTATATAATTTTTAAATAAATATGATCAGACATAATATGCCTGCCCAAGGACTTCATTCTCCTGTCTATGCTGAAACTGCAGTTGTCAGACTATGTATAGCTAGTACTATGGAACACCCTCTTGAGAGCCCAGGCATCCCCATCAGCTATGGGTACTTTCAGTGTCTTAGAGGCTTCTGAAAGGCACTTCTGGTTGTCAGCATAAACTGGAAGTGCCTTTCAGAGGCTTCTAAGGCGCACCCTCAAGGCATGGTACCCGGGGCAATGTAACGAAGCCACTGATGTTCTTGCTAAATATTAGCAGTTCTTTTGTAGCTAACTGACTTCCAATGTGGGCTCACAACTTCCTCTTATACCCAGAAAGGCATTATTTGCAGCCCAGAAGACAATCATCTGGTTGGTTGGCCCTGCCCCATCACCTCCCTGGATGGGAAGAGGGATGGCATGAAGTGAGTGGTCTTCATCCTTAAGGGAGTCACACTCTAATGAGGATATAGTCATGAACAGGGATGGGGTGAGTTTTACTTGGTTCCTTCTCATTCTGGCAGATTGTAGCAAATGACACTGGGAGGACAACGGATTGCTGCTCGTGTGCCACAGTTACCATCCATCTTCTTGACATCAATGACCACAGGCCTGAGTTCAACCAGAGTGAATACAAGCTTTATGTTCTGGAGAAGTGCCCACCTGGTACCATAGTCTCTTCTGGCATCACAGTAAGAGAACCCCAGTGCTACTTTGGACTCAGTTAGCAGAGGGGGAGATCTTCATGGGTCACAGAAGATTCAATCAGAAAGATCTGCACTCTCTGATATGGCCAAATGCCTTATGAATGGATGGTAGACCACACATCATGGACTCCAGCATAGAAGCCAACTATCCATAGTCAACTTTAGAGATTTTTAAAATAAGTGAATAATTATTAATAATAAATAATAATACATTGATTCCTTCTGCTTTTTGCAGGCCACTGATCCAGACAGTGGAATATTTGGAGAGATCACTTATGAGTTGCTGCCTCAGAGCATGTATGTACATGTGATTGCCATAGCAACAATGGGGAAGAGTTGGGAGAGGGCTGTGGAGTAGGCCCTCTTTTGCAGTTGGAGGGCATTGCTGTTCATCAAGCCTAAAGGGTGTGTCTGTCTGTCATGCAGCAGGTCCATTTTTACAGTGAACACAACAACTGGTGAAATCCTGGTGGTGAACGGCAGTCAGCTGGATTGGGGAGTTCGTCCTATCTATTATGCCACCCTGCAGGCAAAGGATGGTGGTGGCTTGAGTGGTTCCACGCAGCTGGAGATCACAGTGGTTGATATCAACAACAATGCACCAGTTGTGATAGGCTCCTACAATCTCTTCGTCACTGAGGGCAAGGACATTGTCCACATCCAGATCCAGGTAAGGCCAAAATGTCATCTTCCTTTGGGCCTGCATATTGGAGTATTCCTCAAACTAGTCTTCGGAGCACTTTCAAGAAGTAATTAGGCATAGTTTACTGATAGGGCAAGTATCTATCATGTGTTGTGATAGATAACACATGTACTTACAAACCTTATCCCTGGGATTTTAGAAACTCCTTCCTACAAGATGTGGGAAGGTGTTTGGCCAGTTGCTGTCTAAAATCCTACCGGGTCACCTCTAGTGTTGGATGGTATGGTTTTGCAGTTGTAGCATGCTAAATACTAATCACACATTTGTCCTTATTCCACACTTCCATATGACATCTGTGCAAGTGCAGAGTATGACAAAAGTATAGCTGTGGCAGACGTGGTACGCTCCTTTTACAGGAACAGAGCTAGAAATCACTAGATATCCTCTTGCAATATCTACTGTGCTTGTTCTGTGGTTGTTTCCTGTATCTCTGTGAATGAAGGGACATTCTAAGGGCACAATCCTGACCAGGTCTACTCAGAAGTAAGTCCTATTTTGTTCAGTGGGGCTTACTCTCAGGAAAGTGTGGTTAGGATTGCAGCCAAACTCAGTGATTCCCAACCTGGGGTACATGTTCCCCCAGGGGTACTTGCCAGGATCTTTAGGGGTGCCTGAAAAAGCATTGAATTATGGCGTAAAAAGGCAGGTCTGTATTAGAATGCCTTGCGGGGCTGGCATTAGAATGCCTTGCAGGGCTAATATAAGGGGTGCAATTTATAGAAATGTGCTGCCAAGGGGTACGTAAGTGAAAATACATTGGGAACAACTGTAACTGCTAACTCTGCAGAGGCACCTTCTAAACTGGTGTCCTCTAATATTTAGCAGATTGAGAGCAACTGTCCCTCTGCTCCCGCATGGCATCTGTCCCAGTCACTGTTGCTGGTGTCTCTTCTGCATTTCTTTTTAGAATGTGAGGCCTTTTAGAATGTGAGCCCAAATAATGAATAATATCCACATAGATGTGCATGTGTGTATAGCATGTGTGCAGAAGAAAGATGAGGGGGCGAGTATATGACAAGGAGAGACACATTTGTGTCTCTCTCTGTGAGACCATTGTGCATATATTATATGTATGGCTAAGAGAGAGCCACATTTTGTGTGTGGTAGTCTGGAACGGTGTTGTGACTATCTAAAACAGGCTACCTAAACCTGCTGCAGAACTAGTAGAGGCATAATGCAGTCATATGGGATAATGCAAATATTGGCAAATCTACCCTGATGATCCCAACCTACTAGTCCCTAATCACTTCTGTCTGACTGAAGCCAGTAGGATTATGTTCCTCCCCATGTCAGCTAACAACTCCTTCAACTGTTTTCCTAGGCAATCGACCAGGATGATCCTGAGACCAATAACAGCCGCTTGCAATTTGAAATTATGCCTGGTATCTTCAGCAACAACTTCACCATTAACCCAAACACAGGCGAGCTGACCAGCAAGGGGCCCCTGGACAGAGAAGCCATCCCTGTGGAGCTCCAAGGCAAAGTGGTGGTGACAGTACTGGTGCATGACTTGGGCATCCCCCAGCTGAATACCTCTGTCAATGTCACCATCACTGTGGAGGTAATCAGGCACAGTTGGGGATCTTGGGGTCCAATCTAACTTTCCAGGGCTGATGCAGTCACACTGCAACCCCAATGTAAGGGAGCAAACATTCCCTTACCTTGAGGAAGCCTCCGTGATTGCCCCTCAACTGCAGGATACAGTGCATTGGCACAGCTGCACCAGCACTGGAAAACCGGATAGGATTGGGCCCTTAGTACTGCTCAGGTAGGCTTGTCTGATGATGGTGGGACACCCCTTCATCCATAGATAGACACACTCATTTTGTGGCAGATTGTTCTCTCAAAATATGCTTGTAGCTCTGCCATCGCAACCTGAATCCGTTTCTGTTTTATATTTGCATCCTACTTTTCAGCCTGATCAGGCTCCCAAGGCAGTTTACAATTATGCATTATTCAGATTGTAAGCCTGTTCATGCTGAAAATGTGCAATATGCACAATATTTAGGTGGAGGTGTCCATGTGCACCTAGACTATCATGGACTCAGGGGCTGGCTGATGTTAAATATGCAAAAGTTGTCACCTCATGGAAGCAGCCCCTGGTTGCTCTGTATCTTCTGGTCTTTGGTGCTTGGCAGTGTCGTCCAGAATTCCCTGTTCTTCCTTCCAAAGAGCGGGAGCAGAAGGAGCTGTAGATTGATTCTGGGACTGGCTGATGTGGAAGATGCCACCTCACCCCACTAAAGCAGCCTTTCTGTGGCTCTGCAGAGACTTCTGTGTCTCGTGCTATTTAGCGCCTGGACATAGGAATGGAATTGTCCCATTACCAGTTCTTCTTCTCTCCTTAGGACATAAATGACAACGCACCCAAATTCAATCACTCATTTTATGACTTCTCAGTTCTAGAGGGCCAGCCAGGTATGGTTTGTCACATATCCTAAATTTGGGTTCTGTGGGAACCAAGGCTATGTCTGTGTGTGTGTGTGTGTATGTGTGTGTGTGTGTGTAAGTGTAAGTGTGTAGCATGGTGCTAAGGTCCTGGCCACTGTATGAGTGCTTTAGCTTGTTCAGGATCTGTATTGTGTTTTTGTCATAAATCAAAGCGGTTGGCAACATTCAGAAGACAGGAATCAACTGTAGCATGTTCATGTGCTCAGTCAGTTCATGCAAGAAGCAAGGATGTAACAGCTAAAAACAAAAACTGCATTGTATACTCCAGATAATTTGAGGGGATCACAAAACTTTCTGGAAAAGCTGCCTCTAAAAGAAAGCAGACCTCTCCAAGCCAATCTCCTTGGTAGAAGAGAATGTTCCCTAATAAAAGGGCCATGCCCATAAAGAACTTGCCCCCATACCTGCCCACATAGATTGGCCAAGCTACATGTTACATTGGAGTTCTGTGTTTGGATCCCCCAACATAATTTCCTGCTGTTGGGGGGGGGGGGTTTCAGGACTGATGCTTGGGGGAGGAAAGCTCAACTCTTTCTCTCCAAGTAGTTTCAAATGGAGATTAGAGGCATAAAAATTGCCTGAGCTCAGAGATCATAAGGAGTAAGGAGATTAATATAGGGAAAGGTAATTCCTCAGATATGTTGAACCTACACTCTGTCATTACATGTTCTTATCCTGCCCTTTCTCCAAGGAGCTCAGTATGGTGTACAAGGTTCTCCCCCACCCATTTAATCCTCATAACAACCATGTGAAGTAGATTTGGCTGAGGGAGAGTGACTGGTCCAGGGTTACCCAGGAAGCTTCCAGGGTGAGTTGGGATTTGAATCTGGGCTTTCCCATTCCTAGGCCAACATTCTAACTACAGCACTAAGGGTGCAATCCTAACCCCTTATGTCAGTCCTTTCCAGCACTGGCATAGCGGTGCCAATGGGACATGTGCTGCATCCTGCAGTTGGGTGTCACTCACGGAGGCCTCCTCAAAGTAAGGGAATTTTTGTTCCCTTACCTCAGAGCTGCATTACCCTTATGTCAGTGCTGGAAAGGGGTTAGGATTGCACCCTAAATTGACTGTCTTTATGGCTTATTAGATAGTGATTGGCACCTTCAATTAAATCCAGGAATAAGAAGCAATCAGTGCAGTTAAAGTAGCATATGCCTCAGAGTATGATAAGGCTTACTGGAAATGGGAGTGGGAAAGAGTGGCAAGGTCAGAAACAGGAAGCATGTGACTCTTTCAGTTTGGGGTTTGTTACTGCTTTTCATGACCATCAGAAGTGTAGGGGTGGCTCTGATTGGTTAAGACCTGGGTGGTAGTATGACAAGATACAGTAGTTGTTCTAATTAACTTTTCTCTCCCCAGGAATCTTTGTGGGCAACGTGGAGGCCACAGATGCTGACCAGACAGAGATCAACTACCGTATCTCATTCCGTATCCAAAGCGGTGTTGGCTCCAACAACTTCCTGATCAACTCCAAAAGACTGGGGCCTGGCTGGTACCAGGGGACCCTGAGGCTCGACCCTGACATTGCTCTTGACTATGACCGGTTACAGCAGAAGTTCTTCAATCTGACTGTGCAGGCTGAGAATTTTGGGGAGACTGTGGGCAATGCCACTGCCCTTGTGAGGGTGAATGTGCTGGACGTCAACGATGAGTCCCCAACCATTGTGCCATCTCCACCTGGTGATATTGAGGTCTTGGAGAACATCACTGAGCATGAGTTAGTTGAAACACTGCAGGCCAGTGACTTGGACACCAACCACTCTCTGGTGTTTCAGGAGTTGGCCGTCGCATGCTTCAAGAACTCGGGCAGTGCAGGCCAAGTGTGCCAGAATTGGTTCCGGCTAGAGCCCAATGGCTCCCTTTTTGTGAATAGTTCAGAGATAGACTATGAGGCCTGTGACCTAGTGCAACTCATACTGCGTGTTAAGGATGAGTTCACTGAGGTGGGAGACCCCTACAGTAGAAACGGTAAAGAAACTAAACGAACAACTTTGCTTACACGTTACGTCCTGAGCCCTGAGCGTTACAACCTCCTTCCTTTCCACTTCATCTCTCCTACACTCTCTCTTCTTTTAGGCAGGGCCAGTGTGACCCGGAACACCATCCAGTGTCAACTTGGGTCAGCTGCTACCACCTCTGCTCTACCAAACATAAAAAGCCCTTTACTGTGCTCCTCATGTAGTTTACACACACCCAGAAGTGCAGGATTTCAAGGGATTGCATAAATGAAGGAACTCCTTCGTTTCCATGGCCCCAGGTCCCATCCCTCTGTGTTTGAGGAAATCATGCGAAGAGCACACCAAAGAGGTGGATGATTTGCTTTCTGCCTGCTTTTAGCGGTGGAAAGCGGATCAGTGCAGCTCACATCTGTGGCAGGCTGGAGAAAAGCAGCAGCAGACTTGGGGTAAAGGGCACTCCAAACCCACCACCCTCTCACCACCACCCCACCATCTGCTGCTGATCTAACCTTCATCACCTGTTTTGGGAAGCTGTGTGTTTGTGCTTTTTATTAAAGCACAAATCTTGACAGGAGCTGCAGTATTGTCCTACTTGTTGGAAGGGGTAGCGCAGGGGAGGGCTGTGTCTGGGGGGGGCACAGAGAGGGTGTGCTGAGCCACCTAAACTTGTGACTGCATCTTCCTCTTTTTTTTTTTTTCCCCCAGAGACCCTAAGGATCAGAATCATTGATGTGAATGACAACCCACCAGAGTTCCTTCCTATCACGGAAACCTTTGGTGAGAGAGAAATATGTATAAGAAAGTCACAGTAGTCAGGATGGACAATCACTGCCCCCTAATGGATGGGTGCAGGTAGTGGTGCCTGTCAGATTGCTCTGCCTTGTGCTGATGGAGATTCTCCTTTGGTTCAATGGCGGGGGGCGGGGTGGGGAGCTTCTCAGCCCTGTCCATGCCATGTGTCCTTAATGACTAATAACTAGAGGTGTAATTATTATTTTTTCTGAGATTTCATTTTTTGACAAAAATGAGAAGTGCAGAAAGCATTATATGGTTTTATTCCAAGGGCGCATTTTTATAAATTACAATTAGAATTGCTTTAAAAGTGTATTAGGTAGGTGATATAGGTGGTATAGTGTCAGCAGGCGCAGACACAGTCATTGCCCATGCACCCCCATTAAATAATAAATAAAAACCAAATAATAGTTTTATTTTATTTTTTACAAAAATTAAAAGTGCAGGAAGTGGTGTTATGCATTTTTATTTTGTTATGATTGAAAAATCTCACCTCTATCCATAACTGATGGCAGTTCTCAGAAAGCTCTTCCTTCCCTCAGTTAATGACAACCAGCAGATCTTCCCAGCAGTTTGAGGAGGAGCAGCCAGTTAGCTTTACATCTCACATTTTTTAGTTGAGCTACAGAAATGCTCTCATTGAGCCAGTCATTATCCTTGGGCATGTGCTTGGGATGTGTCGACAGCAATTTCCTATTTGAAACCTGCAATCAGAAATGGGACTTAGAGAGCCCAGCATGCCCTGCTCCTTGACACACCTTCTCTGCTCTGTGCCTGGTGTTTTCTTGCAGTGATCATCCCAGAGGTTTCTCTCGTGGACTTTCAGGTGGCTGTTGTCAAGGTAAGGAGAGCCAGTTGTGGAATTTACGTGCTTGTGTGTGTGGCTATCCACTTGGGTACACAGCTCCTGCCTGCTGTGGAACTGGACCCTAGTTATCACAAGTTATGTGGCAAGGGAAGGAGCATTTCAAAGAAACACCAACATTAGTGTTTTCCTCCTCCTTCTAGGCTCGAGATGCTGATTCAGGTGTGAACAGCGAGATCACATTTGCCATCTCCAGGGTAGTTTTCATCCAGGAGAACGGCGTCCAACTGGTCCTTGAAAATCTTTTCAAAGTGGTGACAACTGCAGAGAAGGACATCTACACTGGGAGCATCCAGTAATTGATGGGGTTTTCTTGTCTGGAAAATTTATGAAAGACACACTGGGAGTCATTAACTGAGCAGGGAGAATGCAGGGAATAGGCAGTCTCAAAGGAATGGAAGACCATAGGAAGGCAACACACTTTCCCCATCATTTAGCCTTGGGGGCAATTCTGATGACACCTAAGGGTGACCAATGATTTTATGCTAGCATCCTCACTAGTAAGAGGCTGCTGATTCCCAGAATGGACAGTAGCAATAAGAGAAAGCTATGCCCCCCCCCCAAACAATAACTTTCCTTCCTATCACCTGATTGAAGTTAGAATTTTAGAAACCCAATCTACTTAGAAGTGGAGCTGCTGATCCTGGAGATCAAAGAGGCTTAGGGGACCTCTGTGTTTGGAGCCCCACTTGAGCAATCTCTAACTTTCCCATCCGGGAAATTGACACTCCTAACACTGTGTGTAATTCAGTATGTGTTTATTGAGTTTCTTTATGACCCAACCCTTAAGCTCAGAGCAGGGTAGTCTGGTCACTTAAGCAAGAACACTGCAAAGAGGGCAGGGGCAAGTCTGTTCCTGTGTTGGTTTAAAGTCTGGAGTACATCAGTACCTCTGTTGCTAATACTTCTGTCCTTGCAGAGTTGCGAGTAACCTTGACAGTTCATTGAAGGGCCAGTACCAGGTGACAGTGGAAGCCAAAGACCATGGGATTCCTCAGCTGAATTCTTTAACCTCACTGGATGTAAGAGTGCTTTCTTGGCTAACCAGCTTCCTTCCTTTCCCAGTGCAAACATTCATCATGACTTACTTCTGAGAATGGTCATGTCTCTCCTTCTCTAGATCTTCACTGTGGACCAGAGCTATCGTGTCAAGTTGCAGTTTGATACCTCCCTGCAGGAAGTGCAGGCCAACACAGATAAAATCAAAGCGTATGGCATTCTTTTCCTCAAGTTCAGTGGGTTGATCCAGGGAGATGCACTGGTACAGGGCAAGTGACAAAGGGCCTGGAGAGCCCATACTGCAGCAGGAACTGAATGGGGCGTGGTAGGGGGTGGTTTTGTGTCTTTCACATTTAGAGTTTGAAGTCTGGTCCAGCAATTGGTTTCTTAAGAATTTTGCTTTGTGTGAAAAATCAAGTTCTCATCATTGTGGAGAACTGAACTTTTTTTTTTTTTTTTTTTTTTGTAATGTGCATGAAATATATGTGGAATTCTAATAAGCCAAAAGGCTGTGGCTCAAGTGTCTAGTCATTACATAGCAAGGCTTTTGTCAATAGCATGCATAGTTTCTGCCAGACTCCACGGACTGTTGTTATTTCAGAATAAATTCACAATTCAGTGAAATTCTACAGAGTTCTGTGAAAATTCACATATTGCATTTGGAATGCATCAGGTAGATATGGCATTCTTTACACAACTGACTCTGAGCAAGGACTATGGCTTTTCTTAGTGCAAAATTTTAGATTATGTTAAAATCTAGTCTAGATTAAATCCAGTCCTGTTCTTAGCCATTTTGGCTACTGCAGGAAATGGTCACAGAAGTGCATTTGGACATGCCCCTTTCTTAGGCTGTGTTTTGCTTTAACTAAAAGCAGTGTTTCTCAAGGTTTGTCCTCCACTGTACCACTTCACATGGTCCATCTGTTCAAAGTAACACCTGAAGTAACTGGCGATGACATCTTTGCCACTTACTTCTGAGTAGGGAGGCCAGATGCGACACGATTCACCAGTAAGTGCAATCCTAACTTGCACTGGAACTGGCAGGCTGGCAGGCCTGCTCTGTATCCAGCACAAGTTTTGGGCTGTCTGAGGCTCAGCCTGAGGAAAGGGTTTTGAAAGAAACATGTTGCCACACTTTCTTCCTGCTGGACAAAGTTGGGAGGAAATTTTAGGCATGGTGACAAGGTGGTCATTGCTCTTACAGTCAAGGTTCATACTTTTATGAAGGGCAGTCACTGCCTGAGAGTTTGGGGATTCGTCCTCACTCGTCAAGCTGAACCTGTATACAACATCTGCGTGTGGTTCTTTTCCCCCCCACACAATGTGACTGCTCAAATAGTTGTTTCATGCACATTAGTGCAAAACACGTCACTTTGCAAACAAAAAAACTGTGGGAGGTCGGATATTCCCAGATTTGCTCAATATGCCAGAGAGAATTCTGCCTTGGGGAAGTCAGAGTATACTTCAAAACAAAAAAGAGACCAAGTTTGCAAGCAGAAATAGTTGATGTTATAACTTAACAGAGGCATTAACACATTTGGCTACACTTGGACAATATGCACTTTGTGCATTCTGTAGCCAGGAGGCCCATTGTCCAAGACTAACATCTTCTTTTCTTATCACTCTCTTGGAACATGGAATTAGTTTTTAAATGCTGGACACTACAGATGTCTGCCTGTATAATGAATGTGCACTTTGCTGTACTAATAACCCAACCCCTCTGCTACCAATCTTTTTAAATAGAAAGCATTATTTTCAAGTATTGTTCACTTACATTAATAACCCTTATCTGAGGGGTTAGAGGGCAGGGATTCATATGCAAGAAGGGAACTGAGCATGCTGTAAGGTGCTAGAGAGTCGTGCTATTTCTTTAGTATGCTCAGGATTACCGTAATAACCTTCAGTGAGACGAAAGCATAAGGCCTGGATCTTGTGGGCATGATTTTTCTGGTGATTACCTGTTTCCTCTTCCTGTGTTCCTCCCAGGGCTCTGTTTCTGGCAACACAAGCAACTGTCTATGTGGCAACAATCAAGTCTGTAGAGAGTTCATCAGGCTCCATTTCAAACAGGTGACTGGGACAGAGGGAAGTGATAGGCAATGGAAGTTAAAATAAAGCAAAGATGGGACAGCTTGAGAAGTGCAAATGAATAAGAAAGTGGAGGTGTGCAAGTAAAGGGATTCTGCTATTAGTTGCAGCTGTGGCTGGCACAAGCATATATTGATGTGGTTAGATGATGGCGCTGATAGGAAATGTGCTTGAAGGGGTTTATAGAAAGAGGTAAATGATGCACAATAAGAGCAAATGAAGAGGGGTAAATAAAAATATTTCAGGAGAAATAAGCAAGTCCTGTGCTGGCATGAGGGTGATGTTTATGGCCAGGAATGGTGTGGCACATGGTGTTGACTCCATAATGCTGATTCATCGGGATTTTGCATAGGAAGGTGGCCGCCTGGAGTGTCAAGTAATTTTGGGGGCAAGGAACCGAGAAAGGCACTTATGCCAATACCTACAGCACGTCCTTCTCATACATCGTTATTTCGTATCCTGCAGGGCTCTGGGAAAGACAGTGATGGAGGCCTATTTTGTCTACAGCAATGGCACAGCTCTGATGGCTAATCTTGTGAGCACGTAAGTGAAGACTGCCAAGGGGTGGGTAAGTAGAGGGACCCAGAGGAAAGCTAGGCTGTTTTTGTAGGCAAAAGTAAAAAAGGGGCAGCAGATGGGGGAGAACTGAGCAGAGGGCTGTATTTTGAAAGGGATAGTAATAGGAACCTAGGCAGAAGTTTGTATGGCAAGGTAGGAAATGGCCCCAGAGAGCCTGTGGGAAGCATTTCCTGATGGTCTCCAAACTGTCTTCTCTCTAGTCTCATCCAGGGAAACTCTGAGGCATTGTCGCGGTTGCTCACTCTTGGACTGACCATCATTGTGAGTACATGTTCTCTGCGAATATACTCAAACATAGAAGGACAGCTCTGGGGTGCAAGTAAGGTGCAATCTGCCCAAGGCTCACACAGGGCACATCCACGGGGATATGTGCATCTGAAGGATCCAGAATGGACAGCCAGGAGCAAGAGAACAGCAAAGAGAGGGCCTTGCTAATGCTTGTGGAGGAAGAAACAGGCATTGTGGCAGAAAGATGTGCTGGAAATGATCCTTGAGCTGTAGCTGGAATTAACAGGGAGGAGGGCTTTGTGTGTATCAAGGCTGGCCATAGCATAACCCAAGCATCATGTAGACAAAGGTGCTCACTGAGCCAGTGGAGTAACATGCTTGTATATCACAGGGTCCTGTGGAAGTGACAAACTCCAAGGAGGAGGAGCTGTTCATTATCATTGCAGCCCTCGTTGCAGCTATGCTTCTTATCCTCATCATCATGATCCCGATTTTAGTGTGCATGAGGAAAAGGTACCAATCTCCCACCTGTAGCTATCAAAACCCATTATGGCACCAATAGCTTCCATTCCTGAATGGACCCTGAAATGCTGCATCTGCCCACGCCTGTAAATGCCATCCTCTTGTGTTGTATTGCACTGCATCAGTGGCTCCTTTAAACGTCACTGTTTAACCTGTATCACACTTTTCTGCCACTAAGAACTTGATTGCAGTTGCTTCCTCCTAGGACAGCCCATTCCCCTATAACATTTTCTCCCTCTTGTTCTTTTCTTCTGCAGTTACAGGAGGAAGCTGAAGGCCATGAAAGCCCTGAAGGTGGCCTCAAAGTTCTCAGAGAATGCTGTGCAGCAGGGACCTGCCATCCCCGGGACCAACAAATACAGCACAGAGAGGTATGCTTCCAAGGCAGAGGATGTAATCTCTGCCTTCATGGGAGTCACTGAGCTGTGAAAAAGCAAAATCCGGAAGCCCCTCCCTGGTAGTCCCTTTGCCTACAGAATCTGTGTTTCATACCTCCACGTGCAGAGCTTGTCCAGTACTGAATTTGTGTTATATGAAAACACATATCATGTGTCCAGACAAATCTGGTAGATGTGAGTAGGATTTGAGGATCTGGAAAACATGGCAGCAGGATGTCGCTAGGTAAACTTGGCTCCTTGATGCTTTCAGCCCTGCTCTACAGGGGAGAGCAAAATTAAAGTCAAAACCACAGATTGCTTTGATGAAGATGATGCCCATGTGCAACATGACATTGTTGCTGTGGTGCAGGGGTGTTCAGATTCCAGCCCAGGGGCCATATCTGACCCTTGGGAGGAGTTTCCCCAGCCTCTCAGGACTAAAAGTAACTTTAAAGATGCACTGGCAGGTATATACTGCATTCAGCCACTAGAGGTGCCAAATGTAATGCAATGGAAAGAAATTATTCCATTACATTGCATTACATTCAACATCTCTAGTGGCTGAATGAGATATATACCAATGCTGAAGAACCTGGAATAATGTTAATTAAACTTAAAATGGAGCAGAAACTGAGACAAAAAAGTTTGAGATTGAGTTGTAGGTTGCTTGATGCTTTTTCAAAATCCATTTCCCCCTTTTTCCGTGCAAATTAATTTTGCCTCTGCTCCCCTCCTCCTTCCACCCCACCCCCTTATTGTATTCAATCATACTCTCAGCACATTGGTCCTCCATGTATTTATTACTTCTCTTCCAGCCCTCGACACCATGTCAGATAAGCAATGCGATGCTCGTGCCAAAATGTTTGGACACCCCTGCATGTGGTGTATCCATTTTGATGTCAGCTGCAATAGCTGATGCATGATGTATCCATCTGTTGTTATATTGTGATATTTTGGATGTGAGATGCTATACATTGTGGGATTGTATGCAGGTTATATGATTGCATGAAATATGCAGATAGGATGAATTTGAATCTGTTGAGACACTCCTATATGGCTATTTCTTAGGGCTAACCCTGTGCTTGGTTTCTCCTTGGACATCACCATGGATCTGGGTTTTGAAGACAACAGCAGTTTGGAAGTAGCCAGGTACTGCTCTAAATTTTTGGTACATTTTGGAATTTCTGGTACAAAAATGATACTGCCCATTTTTGAGCTCAACTCTTGCATAAAATCAAGTTGTGATTAAGTTGATATAATTGATTTGCCTTCCAAAAGCTTTCCAAAGCCCATCTCATCTAGTTGAAGCCCTAGATTCTCCACCTATCCACTGTGAAACTGAGAATTACTAATCACTTCAGGCACAGGTTCTCAAACTTTGTTACTGCAACCCTCAATATATGTCATGACCCACACTTTGAGAACCTCTGGAGTTAGAATATGGTTCCTTCTATAGTTCAGGATTGTCTACGCTTACTGGCAGCAGCTTTCCAGGATTTCAGACAGGAGCCTTTCCCAGCTCCACCTAGAGATTCTATGGGTTAAACTTAGTTCTTTAGAGCTTTGCATCTCCCTTCCAAGTTGCTTCTGATCCCTCTGGAGTCACAATCCACACTTTGAGAACCTTGATGTCCATGTTATGTGTTACTGACACTGCTTATTGGGCACACAGAAACTTCCATATAGGGCTGCAAGAGCTCCCAGCTCATTCCAGTTGCTTCCTCTTTTACAGCTTAAATTCTCTGGATGAAAACACAGTTGATACTCCAGAAAGTGGTTTAGCCACACTTGCATTGAAGGTGAGGAGCCCTAACTTTGGCATTGTTCAACTGCACATTCTCCTGATCAATGTGTCGTTCTACAATAATGTGTAATAATGCAGTAGTATTAACAGTAGTTGATCTGTACTCGCATCCTTGGATGGTCTCAGCAGAAGTCTTTTGGTGCTGAGACCAAGAAAAGTTGGCTGTCAGCCCAGGCAGGTGGCATCAGAGACATGGTCCATAGCAGGCAACATTAAGTTATGAGGAAAAGCAAGTTCTTGGGCACAGTCAGAAGTTCAGAACCACGCAGATGAAAGTTCCAAACCAAAAGTAGTACACCTGGAACACCCAGAAGCAGGCACAAGGTCATGCTTCAAGGTGGCAATCTTGAAAGAGACAGGAAGTAGGCAGAGCATCACAGTACCAACCAATTGCTCAGATGGAGGAACTGGGCTTTCTCCCTGTATGATGAATTCAGCACCACATAAAAAGCCTATCCCACCTCTCACCCAGCCCTTATGAGGCTATTATTCTATTGGACCAAGCCTATCCTCTAGCTCTTGTACACAGGGATTCAAGTACTCTACCACCATGAAGGGTGCATACAATGGTGGGGAGGAGACAGTGGGGGAAGGGATGGAGGTGAGATCTATTTCTTGCAGTGTCACAGTTCTTGGAATGGTAGAGCCCAGCCAGCAATCCAAAGATATAATAATGCTTAGTACTTATTACAGAGAACAAAGTCCTACTTGTTTTTTTCTCTTCACCCCTTTTCCCTGCAGGATGGAATGGATGCTGGAGGTCAAGTCAGCATCTGGAAGGAACCCTTGAAAGCTGCCTTAGAAAGTCATTATCATAATAAAGCTGAGGACAAGCCACAGAAGCCGGACTATTCAGAGGCTGGAATGCCCATGACGTTTGACAACCCTTCTTTGGACACTACAGATTTGTGATGGCACCCCATCCTCTTGTCCAGCAAAAGAGGAAACGGCCCTTGATGAGCAGGAGTTGTGTGGCAGCCTTGGCCTGGAAACATCACACCAGCAACTTCAATAATCAACCCACAAGGGACCCTTTTATCCAATGGCTTTTGATTTTCTGCATTAACTCCATCCCTTGCCTGTTGTCCAAGCAGGACTAAGTCTGGCCAAAGCTGGAACCAAGCAATCACAGCAAACAAGAAGTTGAAATTTTTAAGTGACTTCCAAACTAGGTAGTGGAGCAAAATATTTTTGCCACATGTTCCAAAGGTAGGATGCAAAGTGTTACCTCTCACTGGAGACAGGACAAGTAATGGACAAAGTGTTACCTCTCACTGGAGACAGGACAAGTAATAAGAATATAACTAACTAGTCTCTGTACCCACCTTGCACTGTGTAGCCTCATGGAAAGAGCAAGAGCCTTATAGTTTCTCCCTCCCAGAGACATCATGCAGCAGAGTTGGACAGCAATACAGCCAATATCCTTGCACTTCCCACATTGATCAAGAGCTTACAAGCCTGACTTGGCTTCATGCATTCTGGGTTCACCCTTTCATTTTCTAATCTAGGACAATAATCCAAGCTGGGTTTGGATAAGCTGGTTGTAGATTCCACAGATAAGACCTATGTACATCCAGTTGCTCGAGATAATGTTCTCCTCGGTTGGCAGATAACATGGAGCCAGTCTGCTGGTTTCTTGCAGTGTCATATGGTTAGGCCATGGGAAATGCACACAGGAGGCAGCACTGTACCCAGAGTAAGGTTAATGTCTCTTCTTTAATACAAGGAAGAGGTGCCAAGACAAATTGCCTTCTGATGCCAAGTTGTTCTGGATTGGAAGGCAATGTTTGCAAAACTAAATTTGGGATGTGGGGTAAGCACATGCCTTGTACCCAGCAGTGTGCAGCCACCCACTTTCATGTGCCTTTCCTCTCCATGTTTTGTTTGATGGATAATGGAACCCTCTATTTGGTTACAACAGAATTGTGTTGTGGAAAGGTGCCCATTCCATTGTTGGTTGTTTCTGGCACCTGCATGGCTACATAAGGCATCTGTATCTTCAAAATAAATATTTATCAAGTAAGGGTGTTGTTCACACTGCCCTGAATTCCTGCAGTGGGAAAGATGGTGAAATGCTGAAGGTGTTTATCCTGAGAGATGTACAGAACTCATCAGCCTCTGCTACAAGAAGGCAGCGGTGTCCCTGATTAAGTGCGATAATCCCACCTCTGGACTGCCTTTCTTTGGCAATATTTGGCCCCAGTCACTGTGTTTTTGCCAGTTAGTGGTGAAAACATGATCATTGGGAGAGTGCAAGGCGGCTGGGTCCCAAGTAGGCCGGAGAGTGTATCAGCAGGGGCGACCCATCCATCACCCTTGGGATACCACTGCTAGGAGGTGAGCTTATAGTTAAATTGTGCCGCCAGCCTTGCATTCACTTTTCTAAAGGCAGTTTCTGCCATTTCTATTAGATAACCTGACACTTGAAAGGCGTGTCATCCCTTGGTTCTTCTGCACCATTTCAGGGATAAGTGGGCAGCCTCTTTGGGAATCTTAAGTTTGCGCTGATCTCAAGGCACAAGTTCCATAAGCTCTCAGCTTGACAAATTATTTACCTCAAGAAATGACAAGTCATCCTTGTCATTCATGAAAACACGAAAGACTGTAGTGGGATGTAGCATTTTCCAACCTCTGAAAGTTTACCATTAGGACAAAAGTTTACGTTTAGCTCTTGCAGTAAGGACAAGGTTCTAGCAGAGCTCATTTAGCTTAGACATTAGTCTGGAAGGGTAGCTCTTTATTAAAAAAAAGTTTTATAACTCTTTATAACAAAAGTGGGTTCTTTTGGAGATTTGTAGAGAATGGTATGCATCTACTGGAAACGGCAGTAGAAGGGTTTTGTCTTAGTCCACCCCACACAATAGTGCAGAGCTTTGGGTCTGCTTACTCTTGACTACACTTCAGTTTGGAATTTCAGATACCCTGGTTTATGGAGAAGCCTGTAGTCCAGTGGTTCTCAAACTCTCTGGGAGAGTTTGAGAGCCACTAAGTTATTGCATGGGCGGGAGGGGGGAGGCAGCGGCACGATCCCCAGGATTGCGCCACTCAGAGGGGCTGCAGGGGCTTGGGTACACATACCCAAGCCTCTGCAGCCTCCCTGGGGTGCGAGGAGCCCGGCGCGACCTGCAGCAGAGCTCCCCGCAGCAGTGAAAGTAGATGCAGAGCGATCGTGCCCTTCACTCCGCTAAAGTGGAAGTGGAGTGTGATCGCTCCTCCCTGCCTCCAGGCTGCCCCACCCCAGTTTGAACTGCGACGCCCCAGTTTGAAAAGCCCCACTGTAGTCCCAGCTATGAGAAGCGGACAGTGATCACAGTCTTCTAGAAGCTAGTAAGGCATGGCTCTAAGGAAAGCCCATACATGTCAGCATAAAGGATAACTTCCCCATCAATCCTAGTCGAGGTGAAGCTGTTGTGAGTTAGTTCCAGCCCATACAAAGAAAAGTGCCTCCTTTTCTCCCAAGCCCTTAAAAAACACAAAGGAAGCCCTCTTGGACAGGGCTGGCATTTTTGTTTTTTTGGAGAACATTTTATTATCCAACAGCCAGGTTTACAAGTGTGTACCCTAAAGAAACAAAACAAAAAAGATAAGAAGAAATCAAAAGGCAAAAGATACTGTTAACAACTCATCATTGCTTGGTACTATAGATCCATATGGCACGTGAACACCATACTGAGAACAGCACATAAGGCAGGGACTGGAATGGGAAGGATCCTCACCCATTCTATGGATCAGAAAAAGAGAGCTACCCACATTCCCTAGTAATGGCTGTATGTGTGCACTAGTCACATCCTCAGCACCCTACATTTCAAGAATGGTGCCAACTGTTGAGGATTTGAATCTAGATTCCTACACCTCATGCCCTAACTCAGATAGGATGCCTCTTCCTAAAACCTCTCTTACATGCATATGCCCCTTGCAGCATAACTCTGGAATGTATAAATCCCACTAGGAAGAATGCTGGTGAAAGAGACCCAGTTTTTGGGGTGCAGATCTGCTATAGTGTGGTATCAGTTCCACAGGACACCTGAACTCTTATAGGACATGGGTCCACAGCTTACAAGTGGAAAGTTACTCATGAGCACTGGGCACTGCAAGAACACAAGTCAGCAGCAACAAATATTCTCATACGCATCTACCTATTCTCAAAGAAATAAACTGGTTAATTTCCCCCTTTTTACCAGGATCAGATACATTAATAGCTGGGTCTACGCATGGTGAGGCAGAGATTTTGCTGATACAATGACAACATGTGACCAGTTCTTTCCATGTTACTGGTAGGATCGCAAAAGTGCTTTGCACCTAACTTGCCCTTGGTGCCAACAATATGGCTCCGCACAAGCTGTCAAGAGCACTGCCTGGTGGGGGGTGGGCAGTACATCCTCATAGAGAACACATCAAATACTACCTCTTCTGGTGAACAGCTGGCAGGCACACACTTTTCTGCCTGTACCAGTACACACAAGCCTTGTCAAGGACAAAGTGTGTGGTCCCTTCTCTCATGGAGAACAGTTCCCGCTTCAATATCTGGACACAGTTCTTGCTATCTTGTGCTATCTAGGGGCAATCCAGTATTAAGGCAAGACCTTCCCAGTTGAATGGGATGGCATTAAAAGGAACAGCCCCAACACATATACTCTTGTCAACTGAAACTTTCTGGCCAGTTATCTAGCTTCTTCTTGGTCAAGTCTGCATAGCCTATATTCCCATTTTGCTGGTCTGGTAAAGAGCTTCAAAAATCCAGAGGAACTCCACACTCCATGTGGTTGTTTCAAATCTTACGAGAGGTGGGGTCACGTTTTTCCAGTTGGCATCAGTCAAATAATACTGCAGGTCTAAGCAATGCTATCCTGCCTTCTTTGCTCAGGATTATAATATTACAAAAGGGATGGGGCTTCTGTCCATTTGAGCCCTGGGGAAGATGCAGATTCTTTAGGTTTGGCTGCTCCCTTCACAGTGTTGTAGTGAAGGATGGGGAGGGACCAACTGAACGTTGTCCTCCTACTTAAAGGAACAGAAAGTCTGCTCCCTGTGGAATCCAGCCCTCATTTCCTGGCATAAAGGGTTTTTATGCAACACACAAAAATCCCCCCTACTTTACACATTTGGAAAGATTTTAATCTGTTCACTTTCTTTCATACAATTGTTAAAGGCACAGAAGCCCAGCCAGGAAAAATGTTGGCAGCCACAATTTTTAGAGATGAGGACTATTATAAACTGAAACAAACACCAAATTGTCTTACAATCTTGGGATAGTACAAACAGTGAAGGTATTCTCCAACTCTACCAAAAGCAGATAGTTTTTGGCACTCTACATTTCTCAGCTGGAAGTGACTTTGAAGCAAATATATCTAATAAAGCCACTCTGGAGGAAATAACTCCTTTCTCAAACAAAAACTTTGTTTTTCATTATGTGACCAACAGTATCTGCTCTTTTAGTCAAAGTACCAGTTAGTCTATCCCATCCATCCTAGGTTCCATTGTTCATGTGAAAAGCCAC
This sequence comes from Tiliqua scincoides, assembly GCF_035046505.1. Classification (NCBI taxonomy): domain Eukaryota; kingdom Metazoa; phylum Chordata; class Lepidosauria; order Squamata; family Scincidae; genus Tiliqua; species Tiliqua scincoides. The sequence continues at coordinate 200,278,201 of NC_089822.1, forward strand.
AACATCCCAAATACCCAATGCATAAAAGATTGTAGGATGGAGGAAAAGCCAGAAAAAAGAAAACAGCATCTTCAAGACACCTTAGAGAAACAAGAACCTGATTCAGAGTAAACAGAGGAAAGAGAAAAAGAATTTTTTTAAAAAGCCCCAATATTCCAACACATATGAATAAAATACCCCAACCCACCCAGACATCTTGAAAAAACTAGGAACATAAAAACTAGCCATGTTTGGGATGGCAACATACCTCTTTGCCCTCTGGGGAAAAAGAATCACATAGACTGCAAAGAGGCAAAAACATTCACGCACACACTCACACACAAGCCTGGAGCCACACTCTCTCACACAGCATGTGTTTACTTCCAAATGACTGGAGTTTCTCAGGCAAGTTAGGGTCCAATCCTATCCTACTTTCCAGTCTCAGTGTATCCACAATGCAGCCCTGTGGAAAGGGCACAAATGTTCCCATACCTTAAGAAGGCCCCAGTGTCTGCCCCTCCACCACAGGATGTAGAACACATCCCACTGGCACTACATACTCCAGCACTGGAAAACTGGATAGGATTGGGCCCTTAATTGTTCTGTGGCATCAACATCTTGGCCTGGAATCCAAGATGGCACAACAGTGACTCAGCAAAGTTCTTTGGCCAATCAACTCTTGGGATTTGAAGCCATCAGTGAGAATCCTGCAAGAGCCTGAACTATGAATTCAAGTGCCAAGTGATGGATTTGGAGCCCTTGACAAAGGCAACAGGGAATCAGAGTTCAAGCCTTGGAACAGACTTGAAAGGATGAAGGCAAAGCCAAGAGTATAATAAAGGGATTAAAAGTCCTGTCCAAGTTCTCTTTTACACAGGCCATTCTCTAGAGCTAATGCTCTCAACAGTTCATATTCTATGCAAGAAAAAAAAACTATAGCAAAAACAGTCAAGTTCTTTATACACAAAACATTATACTGTGTAAAAATTGTTTATGCTGAATTTTTAGTGTTTCTTATATAATTCAGAGGCGCTGATTCCAAAGACAGTTTTTTTGTATCAAGACTTTTCTCAGTTATCTTAAATTCTGTGTTTAAAATTTTGTGCCTGTGTGTTGTGTTTAATGCATTACCTAATGCACTGTAATACACATCATCTAATACAACTATCTAGCATAAATTGTGGTTAACTATAGATGCTCTGCCAAAAAAAGCAGCATTTCTGAAATCCCTGCACTAAAATGAATAAAGAAACATTGAACTATTCAGATAAACATGAAATTGTTCAAATTTTGTAACACAGTGTTGTGACATTGAGTAATATTGCAGAAATCTGATTATTTTGTCTAAAGTTCTTCAACTGTATGCCTTATTCTAGACCTGATGTACAAGATTTAGCAAAGGAATGTTACTGATAGCAAACATGCAACAGCAGAAAGCAAGCATACAAGGAAGAGAATAGCACTAGGAGTTCATAAAGGGAAGAACACAAGACTTGCTATCTTTTGTGAACATGTAATGTGTAAATGGAAATCACTGTACAGGTGACATTCTGCCTTTGGTATAGCAAAGGATTGACAGATCTCAGCTTGCACTGCCAAGACCAGATGGGCAATCAGGGCACAGATGCTGCACGTCCAACTACTGGAGCCTTTCACAGGTGGCACTTAAAATATTTTTTTTTAACTCAGTTCTATGTTTTCATGCATTTCTCCACTAAGACTATGAACTTTAAAGAAAATAAATTCTTACAGGTCTCAGGAATCAATATGGATATTTATAGAATGATCTCAAGAATTCAGGTTTTGCAAAAGATTCCATGGAGAACACTACACACACAGAATCACAGTTCTGATGCTATTGCACCGGTAGAGTGCACCGCACAAGGGCGCCACATCTAATGGGGTGCTATTTCCAGCTGGCTGGAATTCTCTTGTGCCTGTTTCCTCTGCTGCCACTAGAATTTGCTGGGCAAGTGCCTCAGCTATTAGGCATGCCAGCCTCAGCACAGACCCACTGGAGAGCAGCCAGTGGCCACTTGCCCAGCAAGCACCACCAGTGGCGTCACTAGGGTTCGCGTCACCTGGTGTGGGAGGCCAGCGCATCACCCCCATGCAGTGGGCGGGGTAACACTCCAGGTGGTGGGCGTGGTGATCTACCATTGCCCCGCCCCCACTGATTTTTTGGCTGTACCTTTTGACAGAATAAAGATATTTCAGCACAGTTTGTTTCACTGCATTCTGCATGAAATTACACATTGATTGATATATAAAATGATGGTATTATTTTTACAAACTGTGATTTTAGTGATTTTGGTCACTAGTGGTGTCACCTCCCCCCAGGGTGCCAACTTACTAACACCTTATTGGAGCAGTTCTCAAACTTTTAGCACTGGGACCCACTTTTTAGAATGACAATCTGTCCAGGACCCATCATAAAACAAATTAAAATAAATAATTATAAATAATTAAATTAAAGTAAAACAAATAATTAAATAAGGGGAAACCAGCCCTGTTCCACCAAGTGAATTTTCTCTGTAGCCTACCTGCAATAACAGCCCCTCTCCAGAAAAAATAATCAGTAAGATTTTCACCCCTACCCAGTTCAATGTAAGTTCTTGTATTTGAAGCATATCACTATCAGGACCCACCTGGCTTTACAAGTCTGAGAGCCCAATCCTATGCCTGTCTACTCAGAAGTAAGTCCCATTATAGTGCATATTCAATTGCGCAAATGCTGCTCTGTGATATATCATACAACAACATCCAGTGCTCAATTTCTGTCAGACTGCAATCCCACACACCCTTACATGGGAGTAAGTTCAATTGAATACATTGAGGCTAACTCCTAATTAAGCATGCATAGAATTGCATTGTAACCCTTGTGATACTGCCCTGACACTGATCCTTCTGGGATGCAATATTACAGAGAGGAAGGCATTTCCAGGTTTCCCTCCTTCTCCAGCTTCTGACTCCCTTGCAACTCTCTCTCTACAGATATCCCCCCCCCCTTGTTTGTTTGTTCTGTCTGGGGTGGGAAAGAACAGTGGGGGGGGGGGGAGGAAGTTTTAAAATGTAGAAAATGGGCTGAGGGAGGTAGGGAAAGGGGAGAAGCCCAAGGATGAGGTAAATTTGCTGTGGGCTTTGAAAACACAGCATCCAGGGCTACAACTAGCTCAGTCCTTTGCTCCCACCTTTGTGCAGTTGGAAAGCCACATGGGATCTCTCTCGACCTCCTACTTTTGCAGAGGTTGTTTCAGATTTCCAGTGGCTGCCTTTTTTGGGTAACAAACGTTTTGGCCCCCCTCCATGATCTTTGGGGGGGGGGAGAAATCCTCACCTCCCCATCATCACTGTCCTTGTCCTCTCTCTGGGCTTCTCAGTGCAGCCTGCAGTTGGGGCACATCCAGCCACCCAGGTTCAGTCTAACCACCCAGAAAAAGGGTAGTTCCAACCCCCCCCCCCCCAAAAAAAAAACAGGGGACAAAGGCAGAACTGAGCCCTCCTTTCTAAACAGGCAACTCACTGGGTGTGCAGGAAGCAGGCTTTGTTTTTAAAGGGACAGCAGCCCTTCCATGCTTTCCTGGGAGTAAGCCCCATTGACTGTGATGTGATTTACTCCTGAGTAGACATGCAGAGGATTGTGCTCTAAGGCTGCAATCCTAGCCACGCTTTACATAAGAACAGCCCCACTGGATCAGGCCATAGGCCCATCTAGTCCAGCTTCCTGTATCTCACAGCGGCCCACCAAATGCCCCAGGGAGCACACCAGATAACAAGAGACCTCATCCTGGTGCCCTCCCTTGCATCTGGCATTCTGACATAACCCATTTCTAAAATCAGGAGGTTGCGCATACACATCATGGCTTGTACCCCATAATGGATTTTTCCTCCAGAAACTTGTCCAATCCCCTTTTAAAGGCGTCCAGGCCAGATGCCGTCACCACATCCTGTGGCAAGGAGTTCCACAGACCTACCACATGCTGAGTAAAGAAATATTTTCTTTTGTCTGTTCTAACTCTCCCAACACTCAATTTTAGTGGATGTCCCCTGGTTCTGGTGTTATGTGAGTGTGAAGAGCATCTCTCTATCCACTCTGTCCATCCCCTGCATAATTTTGTATGTCTCAATCATGTCCCCCCTCAGGCGTCTCTTTTCTAGGCTGAAGAGGCCCAAATGCCGTAGCCTTTCCTCATAAGGAAGGTGCCCCAGCCCAGTAATAATCTTAGTCGCTCTCTTTTGCACCTTTTCCATTTCCACTATGTCTTTTTTGAGATGCGGTGACCAGAACTGGACACAATACTCCAGGTGTGGCCTTACCATCGATTTGTACAACAGCATTATAATATTAGCCGTTTTGTTCTCCATACCTTTCCTAATGATCCCAAGCATAGAATTGGCCTTCTTCACTGCTGCTGCACATTGGGTTGACATTCCTGGGACATTGGGTCGGCTTTCCTGGGAGTAAGCCCCCATTGACTCTTATGGGACTTCTGAGTAGACAGGCAGATGATTGGGCTCTTAGGCAGCAAACCTATCCACACTTTCCTGGGAGGAAGCCCCATGGACTATAATGGGACTGACTTCTGAGTAAACAGGCACAGGATTGGGCTCTAGGGAGCTGCCTGCATGCTGCGGGGAGGCTCCCTGCAAAACCTAACGCTTTGCCCCCCTCTAGCTATGCCACTGGACCAGCCTCTCCCGTTTGCAGGCATGGTGCAGCCAACCAAAGGCTCGACCCTGCTGTGCCTCCAAACCCTGCTAGGCAGGGCTGGCTTGTTGGATGCTCTTTTTCCTGTGAGGAGTGCAGCATGAATTTGCAGGCGGTGCCTGGCGGGAGGGGTCGTCTCACCTGGTGGCACAGCGATGTGACCTTCAAAAAGGCAGGGGATGGCAACAGCCAGCCAGTCCTGCCGTGCCTGGGCTGGGGAGGTGCCGTCTTAGCGCCCCGCGGAGGCGTGGAGACACTCTGGCTGCGTAGTTGGCGCGTCACCCCCTCCAGCGCGTCACCTGGTGTGGCCCGCACCACCTGCACCCCCCTAGAGATGCCACTGAGTACCGCTGGAACTTGGGAAGAATGACAATGCTGGTGGCTTTGCAAAACAATCATTCCACATGATACGACAATGGAGGGAGAGAGCATAGGCTGGGGCACTGGCAAGTGCAATCTGGAAACATGGTCTGTCTGGTATCCCTCTTGGAGCACAAAAGAAGGTATTATTATTGAGAAATAAATATTCTAACTTAAAAATTTTACTTGAGAAAAGAGTACCCTTTTCTAATTCACATAATGAATCTGTGCAACTCCTGGTGTCATCCCCCCCCCCCCGTGTGCAGAACATGGAAGTAATTGGTGATGACTTCACCATCACTGCCAATTACTTCCGGGTTGCCAGTTGATCAGCATGGCCACTTCAACACTGTGCTCTGATCTCAGAGCACAGCAAAAAAGTGGCAGTCAGCTACTCAGCCTATGCCTTTTTTTGTGGGGCTTAGGGGTGGCAGGGTGTGTGGCTCTGCAATCTTGCTGCCACCCCTGTTCCTTCTCTTTGGAGGCTCAAGCCTCCAAATGAGGAGTGAGGGTTGGCAGTGAGATAGTGAAGCCACATCCGATGCTTCAGTGTTTGAAAAAAGCAGCTGCCATCTTGGCTGGCCCCTGCCAGGCAACCCCTCAAGTGACTCTCCAGGGTGGAACCCAAGTGGCATTCCCCCACCCCATGTTTGCTACACCATTGCTCACAAGAGGAAGTATGGAGAAATTGTACAGCAGGAATGAGGGAAGAACAGGCAAGGGAACCTGCTGCCGCCTCTATGCCCAAAGCATCAGTGAATGCAAAACCAAAACCAAAACCAAGCAACCCTAGCTCTAAACTTATTCCAGACCCAAGGCAGGATGCTGTCAGTACAGTGATATCCATTTACAGTACACGTTTATGACAGACAGCTGCTAATGCCAGACAAAAAAATGTGCTGGCTGTTTTCCTCTGGTGAGAATGCTATTTTCTGGGTTATGTGGGCTAACCTGCACAGAAGAGGTCTGATGTGGGGGTGATCTTGATTTGTGTCAGAGGGTTAAACTAAAAAAAACCTTCTGACCTCTTTAGTTCTCATGTTACTGTGACAGTATAGCTAAGGTTGCAACTTATCCTGCCCCTTCCTTATATTAGACCAGGGGTGCCCAAACTGTGGCCCTCGGGGGGCTCCCAGTCTCCAATGAGCCTCTGGCCCTCTGGAGACTTGCAGGAGCCCATGCTGGCCCAACGCAACTACTCTCAGCATGAGGACGACTGTTCAACCTCTCACCTTAGCTGTGGGACAAGGGGTCCCCCCATGACTTGCTGTTTCACGTCTGTGATGCAGCAGTGGCAGTGAAGAAAAGGCTGCCCTTGCTTTGTGCAAGGACTTTTATAGGCCTCGAGCTACTGCAAGACCTTCATTCATTCATATAAGTTCCATCTCTAAAAAATTCAATTATGTAAATTTATTCAAATTTTATATGTAAATTAATTCACTTTTTCCCAGTCCTTGAAACAGTGTCAGAGAGATGATGTGGCCCTCCTGCCAAAATGTCTGGACACCCCTGCATTAGACAAAAGCTATATATGTCAATCAGACCAAGATGCAAGGGGTTGAGTGCACTAGCTTTGCTTACCCTGCTTTGAATTCAGGTGGCCTCCTGATTCAATTACCACCTCTTGAAATCCCCCCCCCCCCAATAACGACTGCTTTGTTAGAGGTGACAAAAGCAAAAATATTTTAAGAGGATCCAGATTGGCAGCTGCATGCACAGGAGGAAAAAGCAGTCAGCAATTCTTCTGTACTGCTGTCAGGGAAGGATAAAGCTATAGCTCATAAATATGCATTTGGTTACATGAGTGTTGTCTCCAGCAGAACCTTGTTGCTCCCAAGATATAAATCAGAAATGGCTACGCTGGAAAAGGAACTAGTATAAATGAAAATTTTAAAAAGAAAATCACGCTAAAGAAATGTGGATCACACCTGTTGGTCTCATTTCAAGGTTCATCCAATGAAATTTGGGATCCCTAAAATGGCCTGTTATTTTTGGAAAAATGAAATAAGCCTAGAACCTGTTTCTTTCCCATTTAATATTCATTTACTTTAAGGGAGTAAATAAAGCTATGTAAATCCTCTTTTGTTTCCATGCAAACGTATGTGATAAACGTTTTTTTTCTTTTAGAGGAAGGGGAAGCTTTCATGACTCAAAAACTGTGCTAGGAACAGCAAAACTTATTTTTTAAAACTTCAAGATTTGGACAGGGAAGTGACAGGATAAAAACGAATGCAACAGCAACCATGGGTAAAGCATACCAGACATCCCCCTTCACATATAAACTTGCCATGTTCATCAGCCAATTTGCATGAAGCATTAAAATGACACAGACCGGTGATCTAGACCCATTGCCACTGCTGTTCTAAATAGGCGGACTCAAATGGCAAGTGTGTTTATATGCAGCAGAGTGAACATGGAATGCTTAGGTGGGCAAGTGCTTCATCTATGACTGCTGTCACATTTGCTCTAGCCCTCAGATGGCTGAGCTAGGAAAGACCCTCCAGCTGAGGGTCTCTGGAAAAGTGATTTTGAGACAGACTGCAACTCAGATGGAGCACTGACACCCTAGAAAGTAATGCCTGATATGTGATTATGACATATTTGCATGAGGCAAGCAGCCTTTAATAGAAATATTTCTTGCTGCTGGATTGCAGCCTTCTCTCTCTCTTGCACCTTATGTGGCCTTCTTAACCCATTTCTGCCCAGCCAACAGGTCTACATATTTGATCTCTGTTGCATATATGAAACATGGGGCAGAAATGGCTTAAGAGCACTGGGACCTTTATGTGATTTTTAGGTTTGTCCTTTCTTAAATGGTAAATGCAGTCTGTCAAGAGGACCATGCCAGTAACATTCCAAAAGCCCAGGGACTATCTTCTTGCCTCATCTAAGTCTGGCACTGTGGAGAATGCATATCCCAGCATGCAAAGATGCATTTCAGATGAAAACAGGAGCACTGCAGTCCCCGGGGCGTGTAAACTCTGATCCTATACTTCGGGACCAAGGTCAAACTCTGCCCAGCAGAACTTTGCAAGGTAATATTTGTGTCACACTTGTAATAAAGTATTCAGCCTGCATTTTCAGGGGACTCCATGGTGTCTGTTAAATATGCAGTAAATACAAGCATCATAACACTTGGGATTCAAGGGACTAAAAAGAGATTGTACCATACATTGCCTGAGAAACCACATAACATTTGCCAGCCGCTATAAAACCCAAGACACAGCAAGCGTCTGCTTCACTCCATCGCTGGGCCTCCTTGAGAGCAGCAGCGAGGCCGCCGCATGTTCTGTAGGAGTGCCCTGAACATGCTGGGTTGCCTCTTGACTTCGCCCTTGTGGGGGGCTCCCTTGATGGAGCTCGTGCGGGTGCTCTGAGGAGACATCACCACCTGCCGGCCATGCTCTTCGATCTGCTTCTCCAGGTGCTTCTGGATGGCCATGCCCAGCACCTCCACCTCCATGGAGGCACCATACACTTCCCAGGTCATACCCTTCTCATCCCAGCTGACCTCCCGCACAGGCTCTGGTGTCTCTTCCTGTGCTCCTTTAACATGTACCTCAGGATAGGATGCCTGGGGGGATTTGGTAACAGGAGTCATGGGCCCCGTGGCCACTGACCTGGTCTCCACTGGGATTGACACTTGCATCTCCACATCCTTCTTGGTGGGCTTTTGCTCCAGGCCAGGGCTCTTCAGAGAGGAGCCCTGAGGGTGGAAGGGGAAGGCCGAGGAGCCATCCGGTGGGTTGATGGGGCTGACAGCTATTGACACCACAGACACACGATTGTCCACTTGAGTCCCAGCATCATGCTGGGGAGGAGTAACCTCCAACGAGCAGGTCTTGGTAAGATTTGCAGAGCTCAACTCCGCCTCTGTAGCGTGTTCCTCACCCACACCCACGCTGGCTGCCTCTTTTTGTTGTTCCTGAGCTTGGTTTTTCCTCTCGTTACTGGAGGCTGTTGCTTCTCTGAGCATCTCTGTTCCCTCTGTGGCTTGGCTTGTGGTTGTTTTTGAGTCACCTGGCGTGCCCCGATGCTGGACTTCATGGGGAACAGAAGCAGGAGCAGTGGGGGTACCAGATGACATACTTGGGCTCCCACCTGTATTAGTTTTTGAAATAGGGACCCTTGTTTCCCCACAATGATCCAACTGGTTCGTTTCTGCACCTGGCTTGCCTGACCTCCCTGAAGCAGTTTCAGTTCCCATGGACTCTGGAACAGATTTCTTGGCAGCCTCAGATGCAAGGGTATCTCCGTGTCCTTCACTCAAACGTTCCACAGCTTCACAGGTGTCACTGCTGAAATGCGACACATCTCCCTTTGAGGGACAGGGCTGCCCTTCACTTGTTTTTTGCACTGTTGGACCAGCCTCAACATATGCTGTTCCCACAACTGTGCTTTCTGCCTCTGCTTTGCTTTTGGTTGGCTCAAGAAATGCAACATGTTTCAGGGAGGCTGGGGCACCAGACAAGTCCTTAGTGGCTCCTTTTAGGCAGGGCTCTACTAGGACAGGCCTACCTGCCTCCCCAGCACCTCTGTTTTCATCAGCAGGGCTGATTTTCCCAGCAGCTTCTCTTTCCAGCGGGTTGCAAGTGTTGGTTGAACTATCAGGAAGCTCCTTCAAGCTTGAGCCCTGCTTGCTATTGTGCCATAAATCACTACCAGCTTCTGTTTCACCTCTCTTTTCTAATGGGATTTCTTCAGTTCTGGAGTCTTTAAGAACCACAGTATCAGTGGCAGCAGCTGGATCCTTCATGTCAACAGCTGGAGCCTTTTCCTTCTGGTTTGGGCTGTCCACCATGGTGTCTCCTTGGCTGCTCTGTTTGGTGCCAAGATCATTTACACAGTAGTTCCTCATGGTAAGATCTCCTCCGTCACATCTGATGTTCTGGAGGCACGTGGCTTTCTCCTGACTGCAGGGTAAGCTGGTGTCAGACGGGTGAGCATCTTCGGAAACTGCTTCTTCTTTCAACTGCCAAGCCTCTGGTTCCTTAGCACTGCCCATCTCTAGACGAGACTTCTGCCATACTATTCCACACGCCTCTCTTGGAGGACTCTAACACAGAGAGAAAGGAACCAAGAAGGAAGGTTATGCCTGGGCTGGAAATACATAGAAGCATAATCTCTTCAAAAATATTTGCATTCTGAGTCTTTTGACTCTGTATAACCTGTGATTCACAGGTGCAATCCTATATGTGCATTCTGCACTTCTCTGGAGATAAAAGCACAGAATCAAGTAGCTAAGATGAAACTTAACACCCTGAATTAGCCCAGAGAATTTTTGTTTTGTTTAAAAAGCAAATTTCTAGTCTTCATATTTGCAGAGAAAAGTTGTGAAAGCATGTGGTCATTATCCTGAGAAAGCTCTGGAGCAAAAAGATGGCTGAGCAGGGTTTTTTTGATGTTAGGATACAGAACATCATCACACTCTGTCCATCTCCAATGAGCTTTATTTTCTTTCCACTTATGTTATAACTGTTGAAATGTGAATTAATGTTATAAACGTTGAAACTGTGGAGGAGCAGATTAGAATACCCCAAATAATTAAATTGTTGCATTATTGGCACATCTTTTAAAATGTTTAAAGAACAGAAAAAGGTGTTTTTTGCCTTTGTCTCCTAACATATAATCAATCACTTGATGTATCATGTGGTCTCTACAAGGACCCGTAGAGCAACACACTGATAAGCGAGTACAGTGTCTTGCTCTGCAGGTTCTTGTAGATGCTAAGTATTTATGCAAAATTTTAGAATGCTCTGTATATTTTTTCAGCAAACAACAGACCCTTGGCAATGGCCTGGTGAAGAGCTATGGAACATCTAGAAAATGGCTAAAAACCTCTGTAGTGATTGGCCCACTTATGTGACAAGCCAGATGCTTTCACAGAAGTAGTGTAAACCTGAGGATGATCACAGGATGCCATCAAGTCTTCTGCCTAGAATGTCTGGTTTGAAAACCTCGGGCCATTCTACTGCCTGCAGAAAAGGAAGCTGGGCATGTCACAATTTGAGATAAAGCTGAAAACCATATTCGTCTGGAGCAGGGGTGGGCAAACTGTGGCCTGGGGGCCATTTGTGGCCCCTGGAGTCCCCCAATCTGGCCCACAGGGAGCCCCAGTCTCCAATGAGCCTCTGGCCCATCAGAGACTGTTGGAGCCAGCGCTGGCCAGCCACATCCACTAGACATAGTGGCAGGTTGAATTAGAGCAAGGCCTTTTATAGTCTCCACGTGTTTTCTGCTTTTTGCTGGACATTTTAATCCCCCTACCCACATTACCGCTGAACAACTTATGTCTCCATGTGTTTCTGGCTTGGTCTGTATGTTTTCACTGTGCAAGAGGTGTGTGGCGAACAGTTCATAGTTCTTATGTGGTTCAGCATATCTGTATTACAGTTCTCAGGTGTATTATAAATAAGCTCAGTAAAATTCATTCATTCATATAAATTCTGTCTCTTAATGTAGTCATTTATGCAAATTTATTCAAATTTGAAATGTAAATGGCCCAGCAGAGGTGTATACCGCAAAGAAAGAAGGGTTCCACTAAATCCAAGAGAGTGCCCGCATGGCTAACCAGCCAAGTTAGAGAGGCTGTGAAGGGCAAGGAAGCTTCCTTCCGTAAATGGAAGTCTTGCCCTAATGAAGAGAATAAAAAGGAACATAAACTGTGGCAAAAGAAATGTAAGAAGGTGATAGGGGAGGCCAAGCGAGACTATGAGGAACGCATGGCCAGCAACATTAAGGGGAATAATAAAAGCTTCTTCAAATATGTTAGAAGCAGGAAACCCGCCAGAGAAGCGGTTGGCCCTCTGGATGGTGAGGGAGGGAAAGGGGAGATAAAAGGAGACTTAGAGATGGCAGAGAAATTAAATGAGTTCTTTGCATCTGTCTTCACGGCAGAAGACCTCGGGCAGATACCGCTGCCCGAACGGCCCCTCCTGACCGAGGAGTTAAGTCAGATAGAGGTTAAAAGAGAAGATGTTTCAGACCTCATTGATAAATTAAAGATCAATAAGTCACCAGGCCCTGATGGCATACACCCAAGGGTTATTAAGGAATTGAAGAATGAAGTTGCAGATCTCTTGACTAAGGTATGCAACTTGTCCCTCAAAACGGCCACGGTACCAGAAGATTGGAGGATAGCAAATGTCACGCCTATTTTTAAAAAGGGAAAGAGGGGGGACCTGGGAAACTATAGGCCGGTCAGCCTAACATCTATACCGGGTAAGATGGTGGAATGCCTCATCAAAGATAGGATCTCAAAACACATAGACGAACAGGCCTTGCTGAGGGAGAGTCAGCATGGCTTCTGTAAGGGTAAGTCTTGCCTCACGAACCTTATAGAATTCTTTGAAAAGGTCAACAGGCATGTGGATGCGGGAGAACCCGTGGACATTATATATCTGGACTTTCAGAAGGCGTTTGACACGGTCCCTCACCAAAGGCTACTGAAAAAACTCCACAGTCAGGGAATTAGAGGACAGGTCCTCTCGTGGATTGAGAACTGGTTGGAGGCCAGGAAGCAGAGAGTGGGTGTCAATGGGCAATTTTCACAATGGAGAGAGGTGAAAAGCGGTGTGCCCCAAGGATCTGTCCTGGGACCGGTGCTTTTCAACCTCTTCATAAATGACCTGGAGACAGGGTTGAGCAGTGAAGTGGCTAAGTTTGCAGATGACACCAAACTTTTCCGAGTGGTAAAGACCAGAAGTGATTGTGAGGAGCTCCAGAAGGATCTCTCCAGACTGGCAGAATGGGCAGCAAAATGGCAGATGCGCTTCAATGTCGGTAAGTGTAAAGTCATGCACATTGGGGCAAAAAATCAAAACTTTAGATATAGGCTGATGGGTTCTGAGCTGTCTGTGACAGATCAGGAGAGAGATCTTGGGGTGGTGGTGGACAGGTCGATGAAAGTGTCGACCCAATGTGCGGCGGCAGTGAAGAAGGCCAATTCTATGCTTGGGATCATTAGGAAGGGTATTGAGAACAAAACGGTTAGTATTATAATGCCGTTGTACAAATCTATGGTAAGGCCACACCTGGAGTATTGTGTCCAGTTCTGGTCGCCGCATCTCAAAAAAGACATAGTGGAAATGGAAAAGGTGCAAAAGAGAGCAACTAAGATGATTACGGGGCTGGGGCACCTTCCTTATGAGGAAAGGCTACGGCGTTTGGGCCTCTTCAGCCTAGAAAAGAGACGCTTGAGGGGGGACATGATTGAGACATACAAATTTATGCAGGGGATGGACAGAGTGGATAGGGAGATGCTCTTTACACTCTCACATAATACCAGAACCAGGGGACATCCACTAAAATTGAGTGTTGGGCGGGTTAGGACAGACAAAAGAAAATATTTCTTTACTCAGCGTGTGGTCGGTCTGTGGAACTCCTTGCCACAGGATGTGGTGCTGGCGTCTAGCCTAGACGCCTTTAAAAGGGGATTGGACGAGTTTCTGGAGGAAAAATCCATTATGGGGTACAAGCCATGATGTGTATGCGCAACCTCCTGATTTTAGGAATGGGTTAAGTCAGAATGCCAGATGTAGGGGAGAGCACCAGGATGAGGTCTCTTGTTATCTGGTGTGCTCCCTGGGGCATTTGGTGGGCTGCTGTGAGATACAGGAAGCTGGACTAGATGGGCCTATGGCCTGATCCAGTGGGGCTGTTCTTATGTTCTTATGTTCTTAAATTAATTTTTTTTCCTGGCCCCCAACACAGTGTTAGAGAGATGATGTGGCCCTCCTGCCAAAATGTTTGCCCACCCCTGGTCTACACAGACCAAGATACGGTAGAAATTATGCAACTGAAGAATTAAGCAGATATGTGCTTAATTCACATAAAAATTATATGAAGAAAAGAAGAAATAAATGTTATGTAGGATTCTGAAGCACTACTTTCTATACACTGGAAATAATTTTGTTCAGCTTCACTTCTGCTAGTCCACATGCTTTCAAGTCTCTCTCTCTCTCTCTCTCTCTCTCTCTCTCTCAGGACTAGAAACTTGTTTTACAAAACAAATAAATATGAGATGCCTGGGATGGCCATTTCTGGTTTTAATGCCAAATTCCAAACTTGTGCAGCACAACTGCAGAATCACAAAATACACACAGCCATGTCTATGCTAGATATCCCTTGTGAATGTGAATATATCTAAATGTGTAGTAGAACCACATTTTTACTGAGAGCAGTATCTAAACATTATTTTGGCTTCTAACATGCTAGTGCAAAGAGTGACAGTGCTCATTAAAGTGATTTTAAAGACTATTTCGAATTGCTCCTTACAGAAGCTAGGTTTTTGTAGCTCAGCACATAGTTCAGGCCATTGTTGCAATCAACAACAAAAAAACAAAACAGGCCTGGCATCCATACTATGTGAACTGGTTCTCAAAGTAGATTTCGGTGAAACGTTTCCTACTTCAAGGGATAACTGCACATTACCTGCAAATACATGATGCAATGAGCCACAATGAAATTTAAAGCCTGACCCTATCAGGTGCAGCATCAGTGCTCCAGCCCCACCACCGGTGCTGGGCGTCACAAAAATGCCGTAAGGTACTCCGACACTGGTAGGGGACACCCAACGCTGGTGAAGAGGCCAGTGCAAGTCTTACACCGGATCTCAGTGTCTACAAGACAGGAGCACCCAGGAAGTAGGTGTCCCAGCTGGGTGGTAGGCAGACTTTTTGGGGATGGGGAGGGCAGGGGGAGGTAGGGAGAGGTGGAACCCGGTGGAAGGAGGGTGGGCCAAAAGGAAAATCAGGCATGGGAGGGGGGCAAGGACGGCAACAGAGACTGTTGCCAAATTCTATGCTCCCTCCAGATACACAGAGCCAGACATGGGCTGTCTCGGTTCTGTGTCCACTAAATAATGGGCACAGATCTGAGGAGACCCATTGGGGCCATCAACATTCTACTGGGATAGGAGACTCCAGCAGCTGCTCTGGCACCGAAGGGATACAGTGGCGGCCAGTTTGGTGCTGCTATACCCCATAGGATTGAGCCATTAGAAAAAAATGAAAAACAGCTTGGGGAAGGAATTTAAAATGAAGAAGCAGCAAGGGAGGCAGAGGTTTGAGCTCTCAAAGCAACTTCCGTCCTTTCATGGTTTCAAAAGTATGCTGTCCTATGATTTTGGAACTTTGTGAGGCAGGGAAGAGGCTTCTATAGGAAGTTTGGAATGCAGAAATGATTAACAGGAAAAGGGTTAAGCATTCCTGTCCCTCGCCTTAATTTTTAGCTCTAAATCCGCCCACCTCTAAGTGCCTTTTCATGTTTTAAAAACAGTATTGGGACTCTGTTAACACATTTGCACATAGGGGGAGGGGTGAGGACAGGGGGAGGTGGAACATCAAGGAGAACTCTTTCTGGCAATTCTGCCAGACTGAATGGGGTTCTTGAAAAGGGATGAGGTTTGGAGATTGGGGAGCATGTCACTGTCACACAGCTGGAGTGCCGAGTGCATACAAAGAAGAGAGACATGCAGCAGGGCAGATTAGTACATCGACAGCTTCTACATCAAGATGGAACTTCTAGGTGGGGGCAGGCAAGGAAACAACAGCCCCTTAGTTGGAAGCAGCTGGGGATGGTGGAGAGAGAACTGCTGCTAGTTCCTGCTCTGAAATTGACTTCTATCCCTCCCCCCAGCACATCATGTTTTAATTTTTAAAAAATATATATTGTATTGTTTTTATGGTTCATATTGTTAGCTGCCTTGAGTCCTTCTGGTGGGGAAGATAAAAATACTATAAATAATAATAACAATAACTTGCCACTCCTAGCACTTCTTTCACATAAAGCAGTGTCTGTTTAGAACTCCCATGGGACAAATCTTCTGGTCTTTTCTGCTGATGCAGCAGATACCCACAGCTGAAAGGCTCAGGGAATTAACCCGCCTCTCTCATCACTTTATTAATGTCACCCTCCTTCTGTACAGTCTGGAAAGCTCTATTTCCCAGAGGAGGGAATCTGCAAGTCTGAAATAGCCTCATCTATCACTCCTTTGTTACACATGAGTTCCTCTCCACACACCACACTCCAAGCAAATGGAGGTGCATATTTTGTTTTGCATGCCAGCTACCTAGGAGAGAATTCCAGTATAACAGTTCTTCATCCATGGGAGATTATCATCCACTAGCTATGCTTATGAAAATATGTTGCAACCAGATGCAAAAATGGTATGAATTGGGCATTCTGATATCACCTTTCTTTTACATATTGCATTTACATCCATTCGTCCATGCAGAAAAAAGCACTATGTCAAAATCTATACCTATATTTCCAGTTAGTGGTGCTGAACATTCAATGCCATGGACCCATGTATCTAAAATCTCAGATGTGGGGTACTGGCCTGAGATTATAGACATTATATCACACACACACACCCCACCACCCATGAATGTAATGCACAGATCTTTCTGTCTCGAGAAAGATGTAACACAGAACCTTGTCTTACTAACAAATAAATCTCCACTCACAAATCTCAGCACTCCTTAGGCCTATGCATGTCAGCTACAATAACAAAATGAGTCTGTAAATCAAAATCTAAGCCCTCTTTCACTAGTGGACCTACTCTCAACTCTCCCATAGCCCCACAGTGCATCACCTCACTTCCCTTCCATCCATGTTTTCCACAACCATGGGAAGAGATTATATATCCCTGTATTTAAAAATATGTATGCTCTGTGCCAAATTCTAGCAATAAGTGCTACACCTTTGGACATCTGCCTCACTGAAAGACCTCCACAGGTCTCTGCAGATGAACTGTATGCCACCCAAATGCAGGCAAATTGTGCTTAATTTGTCCCAAGGACAAATTGAGTCCCTGTTGGGCCTTTTTGCCCAAAACAATGTGTATGTGTGTATACAAATGGAGGCAAAGGCTCCAGTCCAACAATAGAGTAAGATGGATCAATGTCTCAGGTCTGGCAATAAAGAAGTTGTCCAACGTGTGTAAAAGTTTAAAATGTATAAGCACGGAACTTATAGCAGCCTAGCCTGGCGTGCGATGCTGTAGTAAAATGGATAGGAGGGAGACCTTGGCACAGTAAGAAAAAAATTGCCAGTCTGCCATGTCAGATCATTTCAGAAGCACTACTCAGCCCACCCCAGCCTGACTCTTGGCTCTACTCTGCTGCTTACTAGTCAGCCCTGGCGCTTGCTTCTGATGTCATGAGGTCTTACCAGCAAAAGTTCATGACACCATAAAGAACTTAATCTTTATAAAGCCACAGGATCCTTTTGGTGCATACAACTATAACTGAAAATGTAAACTCTCTCTGTAAGTTTTTTTTCGCCTACAGAGTGAATGGCAGATAAAAGTATCAGCAACTCAAACACGGATTATTCACTTCTCTTCCACCATGCTTGAGTTGGGGTACCTGCTTTTTAAAAAGAATGGTTAAAGTCAGCATTTTATTCAATTAAACACATTTTGGTTCTCTTAACTTTTCTTTTAAAAATTATACCCAGCATTTTAAAATTGAAAAACCATAGCAGGGAGATGGCTTTGTGTTGCCGCAGGTGCCAGCCACACTGTGACGTGACAGACTCTCCCATCACAACTGTCAGCTTCTATTATAGGTGAGCTGTGACACATTATGCCATGCACTCCCCATCAATGTCCATCTATGTTCTGATCTTTTCTGCTTCTTCTTACAGCTGCTAAACAAGCTCAATCACCCTCTCTGTTTCCAGGCACAGGCACCAAATTTTGCTTATATATTGTTTCAAGTTTCCTAAAGCAGGACTCTTAAGTTACCCCAAGTTAGTGAAATTCAATCCATACTCCGAACTAGGTGTTTCCAACATGTCAATTCACTACAGTTCAATTTTTGCCATATTTACATGTTTACATATTTATATGTACACCATAATGTACATCTGCAAGCAAAGAGAGTGACTAAGATGCACCATGCCTAAGGCATGTGCTGCAGACTGGTATAGCATAGGGTTTTTAACCTTTTTGGTTTTGTTTATCACTTTGCATGAATTTGCTGCTTCCAAGGACAGTTGCCATATGCAGGTATAGGACGCACACCATACTGTCATCCCTGCAAAAAGAGAGACACAGACACAGACAGAGGCTTCTTTATGCTGGGTCCTGCACTCTCCTCCACTCCGCCCCCCCTTGAGCAACCTACCCTCTTTTGAGGAGCAGGGTTCAGGTCACAACAAGGTTGCATCTTACTTCCAGTGTGCTACATGGTCCTCATGGCAACACTGGCACCTCACACACATGAGGTGTGTGGCCAAGTACCTACATGTGGTCACCTACGTGGCCAAGTACCTCTTGCTTACTATGAAGTACCACCAGTTGAAAAGTACATCTCTAGAAGTCTCACACATGAGCCTCATCTCACCACTTTGAATGTCCACTAAGGAGATAAAGCAGGATATAAATGTCTAAATAAAATAGAGAAGACTAAAAAGCCTTTGGGGATGCAAGCCATTCTACTGAGCATCATTCACGTATAGTAAGGCAGTCCTTGATCCCCCAGAACTGAAAGGAGGGGGAAGAGAACCAAGATCTTAGCTTGTGAAAAGAACCCTTTCCCTGATTTCAATGGGCCATAACTGAAGTACCAATTTAAAATATCCAAATACTTTCTTCACATATTGACCCATCTCCATCATGAAGCCAATGAGTTTTCCTTTATTTCTACATGTGTCCTAAAGCAGTCAGCTTTGAATTTTGTACCTAACACAGCCATTTTCAACCACTGTGCCATGGCATACTGGTGTGCCACAAATGGTCTGCAGGTGTGCCACGGGAGTTTGGGGGAGGGTTATTTATTAGTAAGGTCATTGGGGGATGTAAGCCACCCACCAACAGCACAGTGTGCCTTGTCAACTGTGAAAAAACTGATGGTGTGCTTTGACAATTTTAGTACCTTGTCAATGAGCCGTGAGACGAAAAAGGTTGAAAATCACTGCAGTAACATCTAAAGAATGTTATTCTGATGTCCAACCTACATTTTTTTAAGGTCAGTTTATATCTGTAAGATTCTGGATCAGTGACTCTCTCTTTTAACCTTAATAATCAATTGTGTTAGTTCCTCAGATGCGTTTGAAGACAGCAACCGCATCCTTTTTCAGTATCCTTGGATATTGGTAGATAGATCTGGTTCTCTTTTAGGAGATAACTTGTTTTACATACTGGTCCAGAGTTAAAACTGGCAAATATTTTCCAAAGTTTCCAATCTGAGCAAGTGCATTTCCCCTCCTTGTACAGGCTCAGCTACCATCCAATCAAAACCAAAGACACCAGACAGGAACAAGGCAGGAACAAGGGATCATTAGGAAGGGTACTGAGAACAAAACGGCTAGTATTATAATGCCGTTGTACAAATCGATGGTAAGGCCACACCTGGAGTATTGTGTCCAGTTCTGGTCACCACATCTCAAAAAAGACATAGTGGAAATGGAAAAGGTGCAAAAGAGAGCGACTAAGATGATTTCGGGGCTGGGGCACCTTCCTTATGAGGAAAGGCTATGGCGTTTGGGCCTCTTCAGCCTAGAAAAGAGACGCCTGAGGGGGGACATGATTGAGACATACAAAATTATGTAGGGGATGGACAGAGTGGATAGGGAGATGCTCTTTACACTCTCACATAATACCAGAACCAGGGGACATCCACTAAAATTGAGTGTTGGGCGGGTTAGGACAGACAAAAGAAAATATTTCTTTACTCAGCGTGTGGTCGGTCTGTGGAACTCCTTGCCACAGGATGTGGTGCTGGCGTCTAGCCTAGATGCCTTTAAAAGGGGATTGGACAAGTTTCTGGAGGAAAAATCCATTAAGGGGTACAAGCCATGATGTGTATGTACAACCTCCTGATTTTAGAAATGGGTTATGTCAGAATGCCAGATGCAAGGGAGGGCACCAGGATGAGGTCTCTTGTTATATGGTGTGCTCTCTGGGGCATTTGGTGGGCCGCTGTGAGATACAGGAAGCTGGACTAGATGGGCCTATGGCCTGATCCAGTGGGGCTGTTCTTATGTTCTTATGTTCCCTTAAAGATCATGGACCCAGTGAAACTGACAGCCACATCACTCTCAGACCACAATTATTGTAAAAGTGAAATGTGGGAATACTCCTACCTCTTCCCACCAATCACATAACGTTCTGTTACGTTAATTGAAAAATGATGTCATTGTGGCTTCATCGCCCTGTCATGATGGTAGAAAACTAGTTTAACTTGAACTATTGACAAGGATTTTATCAACTTCACAGAATTCTAAGTACCAGAATATGAGCATATCACACTAAATTGGGTACTTCCTCACAAGACTTCTTAATGAAACTTTGGGGAAAATTAGGTAAAAAACAGAAGTACTGCTGGAAATTGGAGCCATGGCAAGGACTGCTGAGCTGAGGAAGAAAAAAACAAATTCTTACAACTGCTCACTAAAATACCTAACTAGCCAGACTCTTTTGTTCTGGCATCTAACTCTCTACCAAAAACTGCTAGAACAACTTTCTCAGATTTTTTTAACCCTTACTGGATCAAAAATGTCCTTAAAAATAAATATTAAAAGGTTGAGATTTTCAGAATTCTTCATATGATGCTGGGTGACCTTGGGCCAATCACTGTCTCTTAGCCTCCCCTACCTAAGGTTGTTGTGAGGATAAATGGTGTGAAGGAACCATGCACAGTGCCCTGAACTCCTAAGAGGAAGGGTGATATACAAATGTGAAAAAAGTAAATAAATATTTAGAATTCTTCCCTATTAATTTAGGGAATTTATTTAAAAAACCCAAATATTTTAGGTGTCCTCCCTTTTCCTAGTAACAATTTCTTCCTTAGAGTCTTTTTGCCCAGTCACTAACCAAGCTGGTGTATATGAGAAAAAATGTGTATGGCCTCATGGATGAAGATAACATACCTATTGTGCATGATTTTTACTTGCTGTGTCTTTCAGTCTGACAGTGTGATTTTCATGTGTTAAATTAAAAAAACAAAAAAACACAAATTAATCTAATCTTCTATAATACTTCACAAGAATGGCTCTCAGGTCTTGTTTCAAGAAAGCTTGATTAACACAGAGCACCACTTTCTTTTATATAATCCAGTGGCTAAACAGCATTAAGACACAGTGTGATAATAGAATTTCCTAACGTTTATCTGCCAGTAACAACCAATTCACCTCCTAGGACAGTAACTCCTAGGAACACACGTTCTTTCTCTGAAACTGGTCTCACACACATTTTAATCTAATCCTCACTTCATGATCTTCCCAATGTGAGAGTCAGCAATGAAAGGCTTCTGTCACTGCATACAAGTCTTGCCAGATCCTTTCTTTTTTTGGTCTTTGGTTTTATTAAGAGCATCATGGTGGGAAGAAGTTCCTGCCTCAGCTTGAAGAACTTGTACTCATCCCACTTCTCTCTGCTGCTTCTCACAGAAAGGAGTGCATGTGAAAGATTGATAGTCTTCTACCTGTGCAAGTGTGGTTTTCACATCAATTGTCAACAGTGAGGGACAATACAAGGAAAGGCTTTACAGAAGCTCCGCTACTTAAAAACTTTCAAAATACAAACATGCCTGGCCATATGACCATATATGGTGCTAGTGCCCATTCCCCACCTTATTCCAGACTGCCCCAGCAAGCCCTGCTAGTCCACTTTTCAAGGTACAAACCATATGGTACACTGTAATGGAAATATAGATATGTTTTGATATTTCACATGTTCACTACCAATAATGATACTGAAGAACAAAACAACTTCCAATCAGACCCTGGTACCTAATTTGTTCTTAGGCAGGGGAGCTTCAGTCCTGAGACAAAGGTAAGATGGGCCTGCTTTGCCTCACACTTGTCTGACTGCAAGCTTCCTGATTCTCTTCTATTTGACATGCATTTCTCATTGGTTTTGCTTCCTTGCAGAATACTTAATGTTTGTCTCTTTCAAGGTTCATTCCAGACTTCCAAGTCAATGTTTACCACTGAAGAATCATAGTTTATCCTGAGACACAATACTAATTCCTATCAGTGTACTTGGGTACATGCTTATTGCTCATAGTCTCTATCAAACCACCCAGTGGTTCTGCACTGGGAGAGGTTCTGCACTCAGGAGCATTAGCCACTGTTGCCCCAACCAGCAACAGTTGGTTGATTTTAGTACAGTTGCCTCCATTCTGTTAAAAAAAAGTCATGAAAAAAGCATAAGAAACATAAGACACATAAGAACAGCCCCATTGGATCAGGCCATAGGCCCATCTAGTCCAGCTTCCTGTATCTCACAGCGGCCCACCAAATGCCCCAGGGAGCACACCAGATAACAAGAGACCTGCATCCTGGTGCCCTCCCTTGCATCTGGCATTCTGACATAGCCCATTTCTAAAATCAAGAGGTTGCATATACACATCATGGCTTGTTACCCCTTAATGGATTTTTCCTCCAGAAACTTGTCCAATTCCCTTTTAAAGGCATCCAGATCAGATGCCGTCACCACATCCTGTGGCAAGGAGTTCCACAGACTGACCACATGCTGAGTAAAGAAATATTTTCTTTTGTCTGTCCTAACCCTCCCAATTTTAGTGGATGTCCCCTGGTTCTGGTGTTATGTGAGAGAGTTAAGAGCATCTCTCTATCCACTTTATCCTTCCCATGCATAATTTTGTATGTCTCAAACATGTCCCCCCTCAGGTGTCTCTTTTCTAGGCTGAAGAGGCCCAAACGCCGTAGCCTTTTCTCATAAGGAAGGTGCCCCAGCCCCGTAATCATCTTAGTTGCTCTCTTTTGCTCCTTTTCCATTTCCACTATATCCTTTTTGAGATGTGGCGACCAGAACTGGACACAATACTCCAGGTGTGGCCTTACCATCGATTTGTACAATGGCATTATAATATTAGCCGTTTTGTTCTCAATACCTTTTCTAATGATCCCAAGCATAGAATTGGCCTTCTTCACTGCCGCCGCACATTGGGTCGACACTTTCATCGACCTGTCCACCCCCACCCCAAGATCTCTCTCCTGATCTGTCACAGACAGCTCAGAACCCATCAGCCTATATGTGAAGTTTTGATTTTTTGCCCCAACATGCATGACTTTACACTTACTGACATTGAAGTGCATCTGCCATTTTGCTGCCCATTCTGCCAGTCTGGAGAGATCCTTCTGGAGCTCCTCACAATCACTTCTGGTCTTCACCACTCAGAAAAGTTTGGTGTTGTCAGCAACCTTAGCCACCTCACTGCTCACCCCTGTCTCCAGGTCATTTATGAAGAGGTTGAAAAGCACCGGTCCCAGGACAGATCCTTGGGGCACACCGCTTTTCACCTCTCTCCACTGTGAAAATTGCCCATTGACACCCATTCTGTTTCCTGGTCTTCAACCAGGTCTCAATCCAGGAGAGGACCTGCCCTCTAATTCCCTGACTGTGGAGTTTTTTCAGTAGCCTTTGGTGAGGGACCGTGTTGAAAGCCTTCTGAAAGTCCAGATATATAATGTCCACGGGTTCTCCTGCATCCACATGCCTATTGACCTTTTCAAAGAATTCTATAAGGTTTTTGAGGCAAGACTTACCCTTACAGAAGCCATGCTGATTCTCTCAGCAAGGCTTGTTCATCTATGTGTTTTTCTATCTTTGATGAGGCATTCCACCATCTTACCCGGTATAGATGTTAGGCTGACCTGCCTATAGTTTCCCAGGTCCCCCCTCTTTCTCTTTTTAAAGATTGGTATGACATTTGTTATCCTCCAATCCTCTGGTACCATGGCCGTTTTGAGGGACAAGTTGCATATTTTAGTCAAGAGATCTGCAACTTCATTCTTCAATTCCTTAATAACTCTTGGGTGGATGCCATCAGGGCCCGGTGACTTATTGATCTTTAATTTATCAATGAGGTCTGAAACATCTTCTCTTTTAACCTCTATCTGACTTAATTCCTTGGTCAGGAGGGGCCGTTCGGGCAGCAGTATTTGCCAAGGTCTTCTGCCGTGAAGACAGATGCAAAGAACTCATTCAATTTCTCTGCCATCTCTAAGTCTCCTTTATTTCCCCTTTCCCTCCCTCACCATCCAGAGGGCCAACCACTTCTCTGGCGGGTTTCCTGCTTCTAACATATCTGAAGCATATTTTAACATATCCTGTGCAATGGACAGGCTCTCTGAAGCACCAGGATGGGCAGCTTCTCAGTTGCCTCAGGGGGCGTGTCACTGAGCTCTCCCTAGCTCTGAGTAGGGGAATAAGATGTGAGGTTTTCTTATTGGGGGGGGGGGGAAGAAGAGGGTGGTTTTCAAGGAATCTACTGAGAGAGACAAAGCTGGGGGGCGGCGGCGGAGAGAAAGTGTATTCTTGTGGCTGTGCCTCCCTGGGCCTGGACCTCACTGCATGTCACTATGTGCATTGACCCTGACCAAAGCATAACTAAACTTTTCTGCAACAGAACCAATCCACAAAGTAAGAAGAGTGTTTTTCCTCTAGTGAATCTATACCTAATTTGAGCCTGGCTTACTAAGTCCTAGACCCTAGAACTTGTTCTCAGTACCAAGATTCAACTCTGGTAAATATGAAGCCAAAATCAAGAAAATATCTCTGAGCATTTGTTTCCCTACCTGGTGCAGCCAGCACCCTGGGGCTTGTAACATAAGGTGCGATTTCAAGGCAGGTTTGAGCTGCAGCATCTTACTTCAGAAATTAAATGCTGCTAAACGTGTTGGTGATTGTTAATCTCCAACACGTTCTCAAAAAAGACATAGTGGAAATGGAAAAGGTGCAAAAGAGAGCGACTAAGATGATTACGGGGCTGGGGCACCTTCCTTATGAGGAAAGGCTACGGCGTTTGGGCCTCTTCAGCCTAGAAAAGCGACGCTTGAGGGGGGACATGATTGAGACATACAAAATTATGCAGGGGATGGACAGAGTGGATAGGGAGATGCTCTTTACACTCTCACATAATATCAGAACCAGGGGACATCCACTAAAATTGAGTGTTGGGCGGGTTAGGACAGACAAAAGAAAATATTTCTTTACTCAGCGCGTGGTCGGTCTGTGGAACTCCTTGCCACAGGATGTGGTGCTGGCATCTAGCCTAGACGCCTTTAAAAGGGGATTGGACGAGTTTCTGGAGGAAAAATCCATTATGGGGTACAAGCGATGATGTGTATGCGCAACCTCCTGATTTTAGGAATGGGTTAAGTCAGAATGCCAGATGTAGGGGAGAGCACCAGGATGAGGTCTCTTGTTACCTGGTGTGCTCCCTGGGGCATTTGGTGGGCCGCTGTGAGATACAGGAAGCTGGACTAGATGGGCCTATGGCCTGATCCAGTGGGGCTGTTCTTATGTTCTTATGTTCTTAAACAGATGCTGTTTTTACAGGAAAAAAAGTTAGTCAAGCAGCTGTGCAGGAACACAAAAACACCTATTTAGTTTCACATTTCAAAGACTGTGAAATAATTTCCCTAAATTCTCTGCAGCCTCTCCCTTCCCCGCATTCCAGTCCACAAACACAAGTGTTTAAGGGCTCATCTGCAACCACCACTTCACAGGAGATGAACAAGTGTGGCCAGGAGAATGCTAGGAAACACACTAGGAGTTGAAATGAACACGAGAACCCATTTTGTTTCTGGTTCTTACATCCTAGGACTGCAGAAGCCCTGAGCCTCTTTTCTGTTATGAGAAGACAGCACAGTCCGAAGGATTCCTCTACTCAAAAATAAGCCCCACTGAGTTCAACAGGACTGACTCCCAAGTAAGTGCATATATAATTGCTGCCTAAGGTAAACTTGGGATTCTACACCTCTTTGAAACTGAGTATTTTGCTCCAATTTCTTGCTCAAGAAAAAAGAAATCAGTCTGAATCAAAGCCCTATTCTGGGCAGAGTTGGCACAGGGAATTTCCTTGTTGCCCTGAGCTGGGTAGTGCAACTGACAGCAGATCCAGAAAGTCCCTGTGCTGTCAGTTTACAACGGGAGCCTGCTATGCAAAAACCAGTGTGGGCATGGGAGCCCAGACTCCCACACATGGCTTCCAGCATGTCAAGTGCCTTTTGGCATGGTGCCTGCCTAGCCTGCCGGCACAATGGTCACGCTATTATAGGGCAGTAGCTGTCTCTGTAAAAGAAGGTGAAACACATTAGCCGAAAGCAGGGGCCTTGTGGCCATAATGGACACCTGAAAATCTGTGGTTCAAAACTAACTCTAACCATGAGCTCACTGGGTGGTTGACAGCAAGTTACTTTACTCTCTCACGTCCAGCACCCTCCCATCTGCAAAATAGTGATAATCCTACTAGTTGGTCAAGATTTCTGAAAGAACTGCTGATATATTGCTGGGGAGTTATTAAAACATTCCAAAAGACGCCAGGTAGTACTATGGTTGGTATTACAAGCATACCCAAATGGGAAGGAGGTAGGCTCCCCATCCCTACATTATTAACATTTTTGCCCATTCCACAGGCATACACATGTGATCCAATTTGCGTATATGCAACATTGGGAAGAAACGGCTTAAACCTGCACTTTCCACCCCTCCAGCCCGAGGGCTCCCAGTAAACATACAGGCGACAGAAAGAGTTCAGTGAAGCATGAGGGCTGGGAGTCGAATCCCTGCCTAGAGGAGGAACAAACAGACCCCGAGCCCAGCCCTCATAATGTGGCATGGCCTCAGGAGGGCAGAGGGGCTTTGGAGAGAAGAGCTTGTCATAATGGCTTGTGCAGCAGGAAAACAGCCGTGATTCACTGGGGAGGGGAGAAGACAGCCGAGGGTGTGGGGGGGTTGCTAGCAGAGACCAGTCGCCTCGGAAACGCGGTGACTGCAAACTGATGAATGGAGCCCTTGGGGTCCAGGTGGCCAAACACACCGTGCTGATCACACGTGTGTTTTTCCCCACACCTCCACAACCCACTGACAGGGCGTGCACTAGGACACACGGCCCAATCCCACCCACACTTTCCTGGGAGTAAGCCCTGTTGACTCTAATGGGACTTTCTTCTGAGTAGACATGCATAAGATTGGGCCCTCAGACGCGTGAGGCTGCAATCCTATCCACACTTACGAGGGAGTAAGCCCTGTTGACTCTAATGGGACTTTCTTCTGAGTAGGCGTGCATAGGATTGGGCTGACACACACGCGAAGAGGGCGCGAACAGGAGCCTGCTCCACCGCGGGGGGCCTGCGCGCCAAACACACCAGCCTCACAACACTGCGCGCAAAGCAGGGGGCCAAATGGGCGCGCACCCGCCCGCCCGCCAGCAGGGCAGGCGCAGACACGCGGGGCCGGGAGAAGGCGGGCTGCTCGCCTTGCGCAGCCACACTCGCGCCTGCAGCACGCGATGCAAACGGTCCGGCTTCACACACAAAGGCCGAGGGCGCTGCCCACGCCATGAGCCCGGCCAGGGAGGACCTGTAGGAGTGAGCGCGGGAGCGAGGACCGCCGTCTCCTCCGGGGACCCGCCGCCCAACAAAGCCCGACTCGCACGTGCTCCTCCGCTGGCGCGTCTTCCTCCCTGCTGGGCGAAGAGCGCCAGGCGCTCCCGAGGGTCGAGGAAGGCGCCCCCACTGGGACCGCGGGGGCCACGAGGCTCCCCAGCCTGCGGACTGGGCTGGGCGCCTTTACCTGCTCCTGCTGCTGGTGCCCGTGTCATGAGCTGCCCCGGGTGCAGAAGAGGCGCTCCTTGCCCCGCGCCGCTGCTCCAGGCGCTGCAGGCGACGAGCGAGTGCTGCGGAGAGCATGCGTGTGGGAGCTCGGCGACGGAGGGGGGAGAGGCTGGCTGGCTGCTCAAGCACTTGGAGACGGGGAGGAGAGAGCGAGCAACGGGGGAGGAGAGCGTGAGCTCTGGAAGGGCTGCTGGAGCTCTTCAGGAACCTGTACAGGGGGAGGGAAGGAGAGTGGATCTCCTCGCCTGGGAGGCGCTCTAGTGCCCAGCGACCCGCGCCATCGGACCCGGCTGGGCAGGGCGGCTCGCCTCACCAGGGAGGGGCTTCCCTTCTCTCCTTCCCCAGCGCATGAACAGTCTCATCCTATGCTTGTCTACTCAGAAGTAAGCCCCTTGTCTTCAGTGGGGCTTACTCTCTGGCAGGCGTGCATAGGATTGCAGCCCTAGGCTGTACATTTACCGGAGAGTAAGCCCCATTGGCGATCATGCCCAAGAGCCAGAGGGGGAGCCGTGCTAGTCCGAGGCAATGCCAAACACCACCAGGGATCCTGTGTCTGGCATCTTAAACGCAGTACATCTGTGAAGTCTTTAAGGTGCCACAAGACTCTTGGTGGTGGTGATCTGGCTCTCCCACACCAACAGTTCTGCTTTTTCTGCTTGCATTAAGTAAACCCTCCAGGCTTACTTACACCTGTAATGCAACTGGGTGCTAAATAAATAGTGGCTCTGGTGTGATCAAGTACATAGAGATAGTCTAGATTGGAAGGAGAAGGAAGATCCCAACCAGGTCTCTGAGATGAATTTTATGGGAGGGGGGCTACAAAGTTTCTTTTGGGCCCCTTTGCAAAGAGTGGGGGGGTTAAACAGAGTGGAGGAGCGTGGTGACTGGAAAGTAGAATGGGGATAGAGAGGGCCAAAACAGGATGGGGGAGGTTGGAGATAGCTGGATAAGTCTTTTGAGCCCAGGTGTACCCACCCATGTGGCATTGCTAGCTAGATACAGTAATATGGAAAACCAAACACACTCCTAAGTTTTCTAAAATCTTTTAAATATAGAAAATCATGCAGAAAATTAGCATCATCATATTTTGGCTCACACTAGAATGGAAAAAGTCCTGTTCGTACCAAAACTTGCTTCTGCAGCAGCTGTAGCCTTGCAGCTGTATCCCTGAGCTCCTGTACACTCCTTCATGGTAGGCAGATCCACAAGCCAAAGAGCTACTCTAGCAGGCTAGTTTCCTCCCAAATTTGACACTGTGTTACAGAGCATCATGTATGCATTCTTTGACCCAGCACATATGGCTTGCCAGTAGCTGCAGCTGCATGCTCATGGTAGTGTCCCTAGCATCCCCTGCAGGAAACAAGTTTGAGTAGATAGGAAAATGTAAGATCTCAGGAAATTTCTGGACCCCTTTGGTTCCTGGACCCCCTTTCTGACCCTGGGCCTGGGCACAAATTACCCCCTTTACCCCTCTCTCCTAGGCCATGATCCCAACCACTCTGGCAGCATGACTATTACTGTATATGACTGTTTGCTAACCTGATCCTTACATCACTAGTACATATTAATATTTCAGGATTTGTCCCTTTGCTATGTAGTCCCTAAGGCTAGATGCTCAAAACAGTTTGCCCCCAAATCCTAAAGATTATCCTAATTGCCCAGTTCAGCTTCAACCAACACTTTCAAAACTCAAAGCACTGTCTTTTCCCTCTTAATTCAAGGTGTTGTAGTTCAAGTTTACCTTGCTGGAAAAGCAACCACTTTTATTTTTAAACATGGGAGGGAGAGGTCAGGCTGATGATCAAGAGACAATAGATATCTTCTGTTATAAATAGCTGTCTCTGTGATGATGGCAGAAAAAGTCAATGAAAGGGCAGGACATTACTGTGGAAGAGCATAACCTTATCTGTGCTAAAACACTCTTGTTAGAGAGATTAATAATCCTACTCATATAGGGCAGTGGGAGAGCACTCAGTCTCTAAAATGCTTTTAAAAGTAATAAAAATCAATTTTTTTAAAAAGCCCACAAAAGGACACCTTTACCCCCAAAAGACAAATTCTGTCATTGTTAGTGGTGTCATAAGCACATATCTATTACCACATACCATAATAAAAGGACTAACTGAATGGGCTGTGGGGTGATGCTGCTGTTTGAGTGATGGGGAAACAAAGCATGTATCAATAGAGACATCTGGATCTCCTAGAATTAGTAACTGTCCATTCATTGCACATCTGGAATGATCTGGTCAACTTAGGGCCTATGCATGTCTACTCCTATAAGTCCTATTGTGTTCAATGGGGCTTATCCCCAGGAAAGTATGGATAGGATTCCAGCCCTAGAAGGCTAAGGTGGTAAGCCTATACTTACTTATGTGGGACTCAGTCTCATTGAAACGAATGGGGCTTACTTCTGAGTAGACGTGCATATGATAGCACAGTTAGAGATTTTTAGTTTTGCTTCAGAGTCAATAAGATTGATTTTGGACTGTATATACTTGTTTGGGTCCTCACCACAAGGTCTCCAATTTTTTTCCCCCTGGAAGAGGATTCTTGTAAAGAACAAATTAATGTTGTTCAGTATACGAAGGCAGGACATAGGGGGATCTTGCCATTCTGCTCTCGACAGTGGCCTGCTACCACTCTCATCTCCTTTCACTTCCTACATCTGTCAGAACTGCCATCCTTTGCCCTGCCTGGATTAGTAATATTGTCTTGGAAAAATAAAACCCACAAAGTGCAAATCCACCCACACCCTGAATCTACAATCGATGCCACCCACTCTGCCAACTCCATCACAGAACCCAACATATGCAGCAGCCAGCAAGAAGATGAGAGCCTGGCTCATTTGGAATGGGAGGCCAGTGAAGCATCTGCTGCTTGTCACCCTGGCACACTCCCTGCCCAGCTACTTCTCGATCTCCTTCACTACTAAACAAAATATTTCAGTGACGCAGCCCCTTCCCCCAGGCTCGAGGAATACATGAAAGCCTTTATGCTACCTGAGCTAGGGTGAAAAGGAAAGTACTCCTCACAGCAGCCTCAAGCACAGCAGCTCTGCCTCTGCTTCCATGCTCAGGTTTTGTCTGTCAACATCCTACGCAGTCACATTTTCAGCAGTGCTGAGGAAACCACTTATACTCATCAGTGGCAGGTTCTTCCATCTCTAGCTCACGCTCCCCCTTCCATCTCTAGCTCACTCCATCCCATCTTGCCATTCCCTCCCCACATCCCAGTCCCACCATCCTGAAGGGTTATGTGCTGTTGCTGCTGTTTCCAGCTCAGCATTCACCAAGCTAGCATTCCACAGTCTCTGAGGTCCCTTTAGTCTGTTAAGAGCTACTTCAGGACCATTGCTAGAGGAATACACTGTTGCTTGTGAACAGAAGCTAGGGGAAAAAAGGGCATGGGGTTCTAGTCTTGCCTTTCTCCTTTGTCAGCAGTAGTCATTCCCTACCTAGAAGGCCCTGCCCGCATTGTTACTATTTTTGCAGCCACAGTAAGTACAGTATTGTATAAAAATCATACTAAAAGATGCTGTCTGCCCTTAAACAGCAGGTATTCTGGGCTTTATAGATTCTGCAGTTATGCAGTCACAGATAATTCATAGATGGCTTCCTACTGGAAGCGAAAATATGAGGGGAAGGGATGGAGAAAGCAATGAATGCTAGTGTAAAACCAATTTTAAATGTATTGTGTTAACATATTCTTAGTAATTGTCACAGAACCGGGCCCATTCTAGCAGTGCAACTCTTTTCTTTCCTTTGAGAGGATTATAACCTGTTTGTTTTCACTTGGAACATACGGAGATTGAAGTTTGGGGTCTGGACCAGAATGCTTACATTGATTTCAAGGAGGCTCACTAAGAAAAACTTGCCAGTGAAGTCTGCCCCATATTAATCAGAGCAAAGATGTGTGTGCTCTTTGGACTTTGTCCCAGGTGTCAAAATGTCTTGGGCCAGCCCTGGTCACATAAGGTGCCAATCCTAGTTTCCTTATAGTCTGTATATGCAGTAGACCAGTGTTTCTCAGACTGTGGCCAATTTCAGTGGGTCCCCATTCATTTCAATATTTTATTTTTAATATAATAACCTTTATGCTACCATGGTATGTGACTGCATTTGGGGAAATGTTATAGACTTGTACTTTCAACAAGCTACTATGTATATTCTTTTAACAATGATAGTAAATGGGACTTACTCCTGGGTAAGTGTGGTTAGAATTGCACCCTAGAATTGTTAAAAATTTCCTGCTTGATTATGTCACTTCTGGTCATGACATCACTTCCGGTGGGTCCTGATAGATTATCATTCTAAAAAGTGGGTCCTGGTGCTAAATGTGTGAGAACCACTGTAGTAGACCATGAGGCTGGATAATTATGTGCCTTCTCTGCTGGCTTTGGGCTCCCTTGATTAATAGGTGAATATGAATTACTCATTAATGTTGCAATCCTACCCATACTTGCCTGGGAGTAAGCTCCACTGACTTTAAGGGGACTTACTGCTAAATAGGCATGCAATGGATTGGGTTCAAACTGAGCAAGAGCAATTACTGCAACATCTGAAAACTTTATCATAAAATCCTTTAATGTAATGGAAGTCTTACTTCAAAGAAAGGAAATGAGCTTAGACAGTTTACTTTTGACCGACAATAGAAGTGAAAGACATTACACTAAATTCATCACTGAAGCTAGTCAGTTATGATACAGGAATACTTTTGCAGTACATTTAACATAGGTACAAATATTAATTATGTCATAATAGTAAATCTCTTCCCATCACAATTCTCAAGCCATTATTCTATCTCCTACTCTACAAAACATTCTAGTAATATTTCTTGGCCATACCATCTCTGCTATCTCCTACTCTACAAAACATTCTAGTAATATTTCTTGGCCATACCATCTCTGCTATACACAATGCTATGGTAACTTCACTGGAGAATGTACATATCTGTTTACTGACAGTGTTCACCAGTATGATCTTGTGCATAGTTGTGTGCACACACAGCATGTAAGGTCACAATAATGTATTGCACTCACACCTGTCTCACAACCAACCTAATAATTCCAAAACTGTTTTTCTGATTCTTGTTGTCAATTGATGAAGGGGCAGCCTTCTTGCTGCTTGGAATCCCCTCCCCCAATTTTGCCAGAAGTGAGAATAGGTGAGCACCAGCCCACCCACCTGCCCTGGTAGGTAAGGAGAGAGATTGAGCAAGGGTGCACAGGTGTACCTTCTCCCCCCACTAATAAGGAGAGGAGGGGAGGAGGCACATCCGCCCTCTTAGCTTACCTGCTCTTGGTATGCAGCCTCCATGCCAACAAGAGAGAGAGGCTGGAGAGGGTGGCAGACAGATGGGCTGGGGGCCATCAGTTTGCTGCCTCTCCAACTGTGCCACTCAGTGCAATGGCTTTATGTCACTTCATGGTCAGGCCACCCTTGGATAAGCGTATGTGTCACAAATTTACAAAAAGAGGTTTTTACACATATAGGTGCAACATATAGGTTTTTACACATATCGATGACTGTAGGTGCAACATTAAGACATGGAATTTCTGAACCTTGGTAAATTGTATCAGGTGCTTTGGTCTCAAACTTGGGCAGAAAAAGCATGGGCTGAACTCAATTCTGCATCAAATTGTGGCAGAATCTAAGAGAGAGAGAGTTGCTGGACAAGGTATGTGCCTCTTCCTTTTCTAGGCAATTTTAGGGGCCCCTGTGTACCTGTATGAGGGCGGAAGTACCATTATAGGAGACCCATCTCTGACATCACACAGTTCCACATCTCCTTTTCTATCATAATGTGTGACCAAAGAGGTCTGTTTTATCCTAATCCTTGCTTGTTGCTGGATCCTTTTTTGAACCTCATTTTACTCACCTGAAGCCCAGGGCAAAAATGCCATTACTCCCAATGAATGGAAACCCATATAGAATCCAAGGAATACATTGGCACACTGTGAGCTACACCAGAAGGGTAGAGTACAACTGAGGCATCCCAGCTTTCCTAGAACAAGTGCTAATCTCAAATCATGACTGTTTCCAGCTGGGTTATGCTGTGTGCACAAACGCAATTCTTTCTTTCTCTCTGGATGGCGAGAGCAGGGTAAGTATACAAAGAGGGAAGAGGACCTGCCTCCCCCAGCACATAAAGAGAACAAATTAGCTGCTGCATCCTGGCATTTCAAAGAGGCTAGTGCCGGGTGGGTGCCCTATAATTTCCCCAATGCCACCTGTGCTTTGTGCTGTGACTCACAAATGAATCACTCTCCAGTTGCTAATTCACACCATCAAACTCAGTGAATGTAGCCAGTGTTCCTTTCTGCTGGGTGGGTGGAAGGGAAGAAGCTAGGGTTTGTAGGAAGAGGGCTAACCAGGATGCCCTTTTCTTGAGCCAAAGGTGCTAATGCAGTGTTCTTATGAAAGGTAAAACTATGGTGGCATGCAGCTTCATTTCCAGCTTTCACCTGACACTGCTGTGCCCCAAATCTCTTCTATCCCTCAGTTGTTCTGGAGAATGGCAGCACTGGGGTATCTTTAAGAGGGCCACAGCATAAAACAGCTCTTGTTTTAATTGGATTTGTAATAGAAATATAAATGCTATCGTCAGCTACAATGCTCGTTCACATTATAAATGCATTGACTCTGTTTTTGCTTCCTCAAGAACAATGATCAGAAAACAATACTCTGCAACTGTCCTTAGCTGCTCATTCCACTGCCCAACTATCTGCAGTATTAGGGTTTTTTTTTGTTTTTCTGATTTCTACCTGAAAATCTTGACCTTCACTCTGAGCTACTTTGTACAATTCACACATCTTGCTACACTTCCAAAGACTCCTGTGAAGGGAGAATGCTTGTATTTTATCTACCTAGATCTGCATTGCACTCCTGATCCATGCACAGGACAGCTACATGAATTCCTCCATTGCACAAGGACCCAGACACATGGAAACAGAATTCACGAGAGTCTGAGGTTTCAAATAAATGAAGCTTTCCTTGGTGACATTTTAGGTCTGGAAAATACTGTCCTATTTCATGTCTCTAACTTGATATTCTTTTCTGAGGACCAGATTCTCTCTGGCTTTCCTCATTATGTTATCCAACTCAAATCCTTGCTGTTACTGCTCTTTATCCCTTGGGGGCTGGGGATAAGAATAGGCCCTCAGTTTGGCTGTACTTATAAGAGGCGACTAAACAGCCACCAGGTAGATGGGACTTGTTAGCCTGGGAAGGCAGCTCATCTGAGAGAAGGAAAACTCTGATCCCAAACCTCCACTGCCTTGTGGCTACATCCAGTTATGGAAAAGGCTTCAGGAGTCAACCTCGAAGCCAAATTCGGAGCCGGAGTCCCTGAGGCAGTTCATGGCTGAACATAATCATGCTCTGGCAACTCCTGCGACGCTGCTGGAACCGACCGTATTGGCTTCTGCCTTTCCATTGGACCATTTCAGCGACGTGGAGAGGGGGGGATTTGCTGCATGGGTAGCAGTCTATCCTCCATATCTACTTTACCCAGGCTTTGCACACTGGAGAGGACACTGTTCCAGAACCACCATTCAGAGCGCGATACCATAGTCTTCCGAGACTCCTTCCGAGTCTTCCGGCATAGACTGACAAAGAGCCAACAACTGCTCTTTGAAATTCTTTCCAATTTGTTACTTTGCTTAAAGCATGACAATTCAATGTCGTATTTGGATGCCACCTCTGTCCTAAGTAGCAGGGGCAGCTGTGCCATTAAGCAGAGTGACATGGCTGCCTTAAGTGGCAGGTTTGTGATACAACAGAAGAAAATTGCAAATTACAGAATTAATTAGATTTTACTACTGTACAGGTGTAAACACCATTTGGAATTTCTGCTTCAACTGACAATGTTTTGGAACAGCCTGATGCCCAGAGCTATAGTATTATAGTCCTATATCTTGCATTCTAGGTTGATCTATCACCATCCCAAACATCCACCTCTCTCTGTGCTCATAAACCACATCTGTATCTTGCCTATGATTCCACTTCAGGGTACTGACTTTTCAAACTGATGATGTAACTGCTGTGATACAAGTAATGCACATTCAGTGCAGTATTTTTTTAGAAATGGACTAGGGAAAAACCTGACCTGAGACCCTGGTGAGTCAGTGCTAGTTACAGTAAACACTACCAAGGATGCAATCCTATAAAGTTACCTGGGAGTAAATCCTACTGAACTCAAAGAGGTTTGGTTCTGAGTAGACATGCCTAGGATTGCACTGTGAAGTAGGCAGACCCACCAATCAGTAGTCTGGCAAGGAAATTCTAAATGTTTGTAATCATTTTATTTACTATCTCTTACTTTGCAAACCAATTGGAGAAGATTCCTGCAGTTGTTGGATGGATAAAGGGTTTGTCGCATCACAAGTGCTGCTAAAAATGAATATTGAGTATGGATACATGCATAGCACTGCTGGATTCTTATCACAGCAGTATGTTTTCAAGTGATTCTGGGTATCCTTAATGACAAGAAGAAAATACCAATGAATTCACTCTATTCAATCACTAAAGACAAATAGGAGGATCCCTGGGTGGAAGTGATGAGATTACAGAGTGGGAGGAGCTCGTTTATTTGATAATTAGAGTAGGAACTGAAAGTGACAGAGACAATTCCTTGCTCCAAGGTGCCATCATGTTTCAGTGTTCCTCCCAGCAATGTGGTTTTAGCAATGGATGCACTGTATCAGTATGCAAAAAGAGAAGGGAAGCTGATTAAAGATAGAATGTAGAGTTAGGAAGAAATATTCCCTCAAGGCACCCTAAGGCTATATCCACACTACACAGTTTCTGTCAGTTCAACTACCAGAATCTCCCTCAAAGAATCCTGGGAGCTGTAGTTTAGTGAGATGCTAAGACTCTGCTAGAGACTCTTAACCTTACTCACAGAACTACAATTCCCACATTGTTTGAAAGGGAATACCTATTAATTCAAATGTGCCTCACCTTCTTATGTAGTTTTTCTGTGTTGTGTGTGATATCAGTTATTTCTCTGAGCCATACAAATTACTGGATTTATTTTTGTGCCTTATGGGCATGGCAGGTAGAGCTGCAAGTAGGTACACACATAGGACTTCCTGGTCAATGCTTGCTAATCAGAGTTGTTTTGGAGGAAGAGTTTTAGCAAAACAGGATGGCAAGTGTGCATGTCATTTGATTTTGCAATAGGGTTGTGAGAAACCATCTAAATGTACACACAGATTAGAAGCTCCAAAGGAAAGAGATTTGTCCTCCCTCCCCTAGTGGGGATGGATGGATGGGCCTAGATATGAGATATTTGATGTTGTTGCTCCTGTCATATGAACTTCTTTGTACATTGAGAATGGAACAGGATCTTGCTCCATGTGCTTTACTTATGAGATAGTCAGGCTACCCTATGATCAGAGCAGGACCTTCATGTTAGTGGTGTTTTCTCCATTTGTATAATGTTACGATTCCCTTTGTTCCTCTGTATATTTTACCATTTGTATGCTGCTTTGGCCTCTGGTTGGCAAGGTGAAATAAAAATGGAAATTGCTACTTTTATGACAACTATACCATCTTCGTAGTGAGCCTAGAACCCCACAGTAATCACAAACTGAGTGGTGGGAGAAAAATGTTTGTCCTATATGGGGGAGGGGAATGTGAGCCTGTAGCCCAAGGGACAGGCTGAGGTTATGCAGGGGAACAAAGGGAAGGGGAATCTAAAACATGATTATAGCAAACCAGAGTGGGCCTGGCAGAGAGCTGATGATTGCTTCCAAGGACATGCCAGCTTGAGTGAATTGTGAGTCCTGAGAAGCACCAATGTCTCCCAGTTGAGTGTTCTGTTACACTGTCTCCCACTATCAGCCCCTTTCCTCACCCACGCTCTCCCTTCTATTCAGATCATACGGCGGCTCTATATGAAGAGGGGAAGGGGGAGGTACCATGCTTCCAGTACTTGCTGAATCCGCTTCAGCCAATCAACATCCATAGTGCACCTGGTTGCTTGGCAACACAGAGGATGCAGAGAGAGAAAATACTTCTTCCAGTAAACACCGAGGTAGGAACAAGGGTGGTGGTGGTGAAGGAAGCATCTAAAAATAGGGAAGGAATAAAAATAAAGTTGATTGAAGCATCAGAATGGTGGGGCATCTACAGGGCAAGTTGGGTTGGGGAGACAAATAACCCTAGTTTGCAAGACTGGTGCATGTGGGACTACTAACATACTGGGCTACCAGTCTCTCACAAAATAAGCAGCACAACACCTTTACAGGCCTGGATGTTCATTCTCCTTCCAGTGCATGCAACTTTTAGCACACCAGCACCGGTCTATAAGCATATACACATGTGCTTCACCATGTGCATGTATACCTGTAAGTTCTTTTTGTTTGTGTGGGAACACTATATTTTCGAATTCTATTCCATCATATTCTTAGGGTTGAAGGTGGCTTATAGAATCACCTGCTAAAAAAAAAAAATTTCTGCCCCAAAGCTCAGTATCTAAAGTAGGTTACTCACTCACTTGGCTTCTTCCAACAAGCATTACCTACC
This sequence comes from Tiliqua scincoides, assembly GCF_035046505.1. Taxonomy (NCBI): domain Eukaryota; kingdom Metazoa; phylum Chordata; class Lepidosauria; order Squamata; family Scincidae; genus Tiliqua; species Tiliqua scincoides. The sequence goes on from NC_089822.1 coordinate 200,316,373, forward strand.
TCCTTCCAAACCATCTGCAACTGTCACTATGAGTCAAAACCTCCCAAACACTTCTCTCTTCTGACACATCAAATCCAAGTGGATTACCTACACTACCACCAAATCTGCTCCCAAATCCAAATGGATTACCTACAGTACCACCAAATCTGCTCCCAAACTGTCTTGCCCAGGGACTTCTTTTTTCAGGTTCAGTTATTCCAATCACAATGTACTTCAGAAACCTATCACCTAAAAACTAATAGCCAAAAACTAATAATCTAAAAACCTGTCTCCTAATTCAGGGTCCTAAACAGACACCAATGTGGCTGCCTGGTTTAAGAATTGCCTACAAGCAAGAAGGCAAGAAAAGCGTAAGTTCATTAGAGAAATGTGCTTCTTTCCTTCCTGCTCCCTCTTTCAGACAAATTAATAATGTAGGCACATATGCGGGGCTAATCATTTTTTGCAGATTTATTTTGCAAGGCTGTCCTAACCCCTTTCTATACTGTTGACATAACCATTAGTCCCTCTCATATTGGGGCTCATATTCTAAAGGCATAACACTTTTGTCTCACATTGGGCGCAATCCTAACCCCTTATGTCAGTGCTTTCCAGCACTGACATAAGGGCAATGCAGCTCTGAGGTAAGGGAACAAACATTCCCTTACTTTGAGGAGGCCTCCGTGAGTGACACTCAACTGCACACGTCCCACTGGTAGCACTGTGCCAGTGCTGGAAAGCACTGACATAAGGGGTTAGGATTGCGCCCATATACACTTAGTACCACAGCAGAGACATTCATTATGTGTCTCTAGTGGAGGACTATGCACATGTTCAAATAGAGTTGGCTGAGATAAAACAGTGGAGATTCCATGGGGCAAATGGGGCTTGGCCCCTCCAAGAAAAAGAAAAGCAAAATGCATTGAATGACTTTGAGCCCAATCCTAAGCATGTCTACTCAGAAGTAAGCCCCATTTTTGTCAGTGGGGCTGACACCCAGGAAAGTGTGGATAGGATTGTAGGCTTAATTGCATTAAATCAGTGGTTCCCAAACTTTAGGAACCCGTGGACCACTGAGAAAACATTGGAATTGTAGTGGATCACATGCAACCCCCTCCAACCCCACCACACAAAAAAATACAATTCAATTTGGTAGTCCATGGGGGAGCACTTGGTGAGGCAATGGAAATGCCAGCTGTGGAGGGGAGGCCCATTCTCCACCCTCTCTAGTGGTCAATGGGGAAGCATCTCACCAAGTGAGCTCCATAGACTACCAGAAAGAGTGGAGAATGGACCCTCCCACAGCTGACACTTCAGCCAATGCCAGACAGCCAGAGAGGGTGGAGAATGGACTACCTACAGCCGACACTTCAGTGGTCCATGGAGGAGTGCTCACTTGGAGAGACACTGGAAGTGATCAAAGGTGACCATCCTTTTTTTTTCTCCTGAGATCTCGTGGACCACTTCTCAGGGTCTCACGGACACCTGTGGTCCCTGGACCACAGGTTGGGAACCAACTACTGCATTAAATGAACCAATTAAAGATTTCTGTATAACCGTCCTAGGCTGAGTCACTGACTAATTAATTCCGGCTTTCTTCTGGTTGTCCAATCCCATTGCTTCTCTCTCATGTCCGAATCCCTGGTTTAAAGCTGGCTTTTACTTCAGACTCTCAGGGCAAGAGGGAGGGGCCTACAGACTACAGACTCACATAGACTCCTTTACCACAGTCTTCTCTGTGCAGAGAGGGCTAGTTTACCTGTTCCAATTGTTTTGACTCTTCTCAGCAGCAGTTGGCAGAAAGGTTTGATAATTCCTCCTTCTCAAGGAATTATCAAAACTTTCAGCCAATTGATGCTGAGGCTGCCAAGTAGCTATGGGGCCATTTTCAGTGAGGATTGGGGAACATAACAAACAGTCTTGAATAGGGCTGGCTACTACTTGGATACTACTTCTTTCCAGTTGGCTGACTCTACATGGAAAGCAATTGCCATCTTTGGAAGAAAAGAGACACAATTTTAAGGAGCAGATTCCCCCCTGCCTTTGCAACAGACTGCCTGGTTCCTACTCTGACAGACTGACAGCACAAACCTATCTTGTGCTAGAACAGGCAGGCCAGGAGGCCTGCGCTGTATCCAGTGCAAGACTGGAGCCTGAAGTGGCTCAGCTGGAGGCAAGGGGAAACTCTTCACCACAGCCCCAATGGGTCTCCTCAGACTTGACCACCTCCGGAGATGGCATAACTCTGAGGAGAGTGTAGTGGCTTGCAGCCGCTCCGCACTGCTCAGGGAATGGGGTTGGGATCTGGCATAACAGCCAGGTTCCAGCCCCGCCTCCTGATCACCACTCGCACCTAGGACCGCCCTCCACTCACCCTCCCCCTCCCTCCCACCTCCTCCCTGCCACCCCAGACCCTGTGTCGACTGAGCTCAGCCAACGTAATCTTCCCTCCCCGAGTTGGCACGGAGGCTGGATGTAGCCTTTGCAGGACGGTGAACATCCCTGCACCGGACCAGCCAACTCTCAAGGAGGTGCAAACATGCTTTATGGCACATTTGCAACCCTCCTAGGCCACCACAGTTAGGATTGCTCCCATAGTTGGTGTAGAAACATAAGCCTGGCCTAGTCGGGTTTTATGTTCAATTTGTTTGCAGAGTCCCTTCCCTCCCACCAAAGAATTATGTTCAAATTAGAGACTCTTCCCTCCAAGCATTTTAAAGTCCAGGCATGTCATTCTCTCAACACCCTTTTATCCAAACAAAAACCCTGTGAGAAGTGACTGAGCTATATGATCTAGCTACATCTGAAGTCTTCTATATTAATTCCTTCTTAATAGATAAACACACATGAATGTTCTTAAAGTATACATTTGTGCAGTTGTGTCCTATGGCTGCCACCCCCCAGGATTGGTAGGAATGTCTCCAAGAATCAGTATTCATCTCAGGAGTTTATTTTATATGCCTGTATGTTCTTATATTTTTCAGGAAAGACTATCTATGAGAACTATGGAACTTGGTACTGAGTACAGATCGAGCCTACGTATGCATGGATTTTCTATCTGCTAATCTGGCTTAACGTGCTCTGGTAGTCTCCAGTTGCTCCAGAGCCTCCAAAGGCTCCGGTAGCCTTTCTGAAGCCCACAGAGGCCATGCATGGCTGCCCACAGCCTCTGTGGACTTTAGAAAGCCTGCTAGAAGCAAAAATCAGGCTACATCCGGTATTCAGAGGAAAACCAGAAGTAGCTTTTTATTTTTGCCTCTAGGAAGCATTCTGAAGCCAGCAGAGGCCATGGGTAGGAATGCGCGGTCTCTGCAGGCTTTAGAAAGCCCTCTGGAGGCAACAGCAGCACAGCTCTAGTTGCCTTCAGAAGGTTTAAGGGACCGAAAACTGCAGATTTGCTTATCCACGTTTTCTGGTATCGGGGGGGGGGGGCTCAGAACAGATCCCCCGCGGATACAGAGGCCCCACCTGTATAGAGAATAATAGTATTTATATAATGCTTGCGTGCTCAAAGTACTTTACTCAGTGATATGATTTAGGGTATTAACCTCAGGGTGTCTTAACTTAATTTACAAAAATGTAAACATACACAACAGATAAATATCAAATCTAGTGTGATTATGCAAGAAGTGATGGTCAGTTGTCATTTGTTAGAGTGGCAACTCAATGCTTTTGAGAAAGACAGTATGGGGGAGGTGTCCATAAAGGGCAATGAGTAGTTGTCTGAAAATCCTGAGTTGACATCCTTCAGTCTATGGTGTCACGCTCTGAATGGTGGTTCTGGAACAGAGTGTCCTCTCCAGTGCGTTAAGCCTGGGTAAAGTAGGTATGGAGGATAGGCTGTTACCCATGCAGCAAATCCCCCCTCTCCACGTCGCTGAAATGGTCCAATGGAAAGGCAGAGGCCAATACGGTTGGTTCCAGTGGCGTTGCAGGAGTTGCCAGAGCGTGATTGTGTTCAGCCATGAACTGCCTCAGGGACTCCGGCTCCAGATTTGGCCTCGAGGTTGACTCCTGAAGCCTTTTCCATAACTGGATGTAGCCACAAGGCAGTGGAGGTTTGGGATCAGAGTTTTCCTTCTCTCAGATGAGCTGCCTTCCCAGGCTGACGAGCCCCATCTACCCGGTGGCTGTTTAGTCGCCTCTTACGACAAGTACAGCCAAACTGAGGGCCTATTCTTATCCCCAGCCCCCAGGGGAAAATACATATAAGAAATGTCTGAAAATACATATAAGAAAACTGTACCAGTGTATTGTACATATGAACCACTACAACTGTTGTAGCAATGTATGCTATGCATGAGCAAAAAATATTGGTCCCACCAACTCCAAATCTCACCAGCCACCACTGGAATGAATGACTGTCCATGCATGCCAGGAGACTCATATATGCATGCATATGCAACAATGCATATACTGGGGACACTGTCACTCTACTGGAAGCTCCTGTTTATATGTAAAAAGGAGTTGATTTGGCTTAGGTTATACAAGCCTGCCATTACTATTTCTCTTGTGTTAGGACTATAACTACACTATATTTCATTGTGTATCTAATTTCAAGATCTTGCTTTTGCCTATTTGAAACATTGCCTATATTGTTTATCTTAATAAACTTTTTGTTTAAAAAGCTTCCCAGCCTGCTTCATTCAGACCTGAGCAAAGAGCTAGTAGCCCTTGCTCTCTTTCAACTCAGTCATTACTAATGGAACAAGGTCTTGGGTGTGCAGATGCAAAGAAGTTGGAGATAGCCAGGTCCACTAGTTCCTTGGATGCTTATTTCAGCACAGAAAAACTGGTTGCTAACAAACACCAGTAGTTGTACTCACTCCAGATGGGAAGGAGGGCATAGGAGTGGATCCTATTTTCAGTTTTCCATCCTGGCTGTGAACTATTCCTTGCAGGACAGTCTGCTGGGATATCATGTCTGTCACAATCACTCCATAAGGTACCTAAGGATGCAAGGAAAGTTCAGGTGCACAGACTGTATGTGCTTTGTTTTTCACCCCCCCCCCATCCCTGAATGGTGGGCCACTGCAGCTTCATCAGCTCACCACCAATGGCAATGTAGGGTGGCTGTTCAGGCGGATGTTGACACATTAAAATGCTTGTCAGAATGTATCTGTGATGGTGTGCACATATGGATGCCAAGCATGTGGGGGGCGTCTGTGTGCCAGTCATACACACACCCTCATGTCATATGTTGGTATGTTAGTAGTATGCTTGTTGTAGATAAAACTATGGAATGAATGCCATATATGCAAAAGAGTACTGTGTATCTCTGTACCCAAGCCTCAGCAACACACCTCATTAGCTGCAGCAGCAGAGATATTTCCCAAAGCGCAGCTGGCATTCTTTAGGTGGTTTGCTGTTTCATTTGTGTGCCCATCTGCCAGAGCACCAAAACACCACGTATCATTATGCCCCTCCTCTATTAGATATACTTGGTATAGCACTGATTTCCTAGCACCATTGAGGAAAGAAAATATTATGTCTAATGAAGGCTTGTGTCCATTCACATTGTAGTTGTTAAAGAAATGATTTTTTTTTCTTATTTTAGCATTTTTTTTTCTTGAAACCAGTTGGGACCACACTTTAGTTAAAGGTGCCTATTACAGCATCATGTTGGCATCCTTCAGTCTCGGAAGACTATGGTATCGCGCTCTGAATGGTGGTTCTGGAACAGAGTGTCCTCTCCAGTGCACGAAGCCTGGTTAAAGTAGATATGGAGGATAGACTGTTACCCATGCAGCAAATCCCCCCTCTCCACGTCGCTGAAATGGTCCAATGGAAAGGCAGAAGCCAGTACGGTTGGTTCCAGCGGCGTCGCAGGAGTTGCCAGTGTGTGACTGTATACAGCCACAAACTGCCTCAGGGACTCCGGCTCCGGATTTTGCCTCGAGGTTTTCTCCTGAAGCCTTTTCCATAACTGGATATAGCCACAAGGCAGTGGAGGTTTGGGATCAGAGTTTTCCTTCTCTCAGATGAGCTGCCTATTACAGCAGATATGTAGTAATACATTATTTTATTTCACAATTTACAGACTGCTTCCTAATCACAGTTATCTTCTTGGAGAAGAATCCATGAAGGACAAATCATATACATGACTTGTCATGTGAGGTTTTTCTCTCTCTGCATATGGTGTACATCCAATACCGTGGCTACAGAACTGGTATTCTTATGGAAAAAACATACACTCACACCACATTCCAGAAGGTGCAGCATCTGGTGAAATATTACATTTGATAAACCATAGTCCACAAAAGCTTGTGCTGAAATAAACAGCTTACGGTCCAATCCGATCCAATTTTCTAGCACCGGTGCAGCCGCAATGCAGCCCTAAGGTAAGGAAACAAATGTTCCCGTACCTCAAGGAGGTCTCTGTGAGTACCTCCCCACCACAGGCTGCAGTGCATGCCCCATTAGCACAGTTGCACCAGCACTGTAAAATTGGATAGGATTGGGCCCTTAGTCTTTAAGATAACAAGTCTTTGTAATTTTTGCTGTGACAGGATCCAATCCTATCCAACTTTCTAGTGCTGAGGCAGCTGAAATGCAGCCCGGAAGTAAAGGAACAAACATTCCCTTACCCTGAGAAGGCCTCCCTAACTATCCCCCCATTGCACAGCCACATTGGCCCTGGAAAACTGGATAGGTTTGGGCTATCCAAAAGGTAGTGTACAGACTTTTTTCTATATTGAGATTTATTTCTGTAGAAGCAGCCCCTAACTAGATAAGTCTTTGTGTGCCTATCTGAATTTAGCTGGTAGTCGATTTCCACAGTTTCTCAGTTCTCTAAATAACCAGTGCAGATTGCTCTCTGGCAATCAGTTTGGAAAGATGCTCTGCTCCCTTGTTTGATTGGTGACATGGGAGGGTTGAGCTTTCTAGTATCCAATCAGAGCACAAGAGAAAGCCAATTAAGGCCCAAAGTGTGAGACTCACACACATCAGATCCTGGTGGTTGATTTTATTAGTGAGAAGCAGCAGCAGCAGCAGCAGGTAAAGCCACCCAAATCCAAACCACTTGTCCCTATTACCCCTCACTTATTCCCCTTTACATCATGTTTTCTTCCCACATCATGCTTTGTCACTTCTGAGAGCTTCATGTATACAGTACTTAAAACAATCCTTTCTGAACTAAGATCACTGAGCAACAGGCGCCTTGATCCCACAATCACCATGACAACTGCATGTTACACAAGAAGGATGTGAAATTATAAACTGCTATATACCTCCTGTATCTGGGAATAGCATCAGAGACAGCTCTGAGCAGCTATCCCAGTCTTTGACCACATAATCATCCTTGCAGAAAAAAAGGTTCTGCGTGCATGCTGATGGAGGAGGGAGGGGAGAATACAGATCTTTGAAAGGAACCTGCTTAACAAGGATGTGTTACTATTGCTTGTTTTTCATATTTCAATCCTAGTACCATGAAACTGAAAGACAAAAGTGGAGGGGGGAGCCAGCACCTTTCCAGCGATCATATTTGAGAGGATTTTGGAGATTAGCAGATTCCAGCCGCCTCATTTACAAAACATGTATCCCCTGGGAAAGGATGCAGTGTTTTTCTATACAGTGCAGTATTCTTCTTGGTTTTCACAAGCAGCAATTGCACTAGATGCACCTGTGTGGCAAACCAAACTGTACAATTAGCTGTTTGAGCACTGCTACCTGTTGTACCGTCCAAGGGAGAGAGTGTGAACTGTGGCTGCCTAAATTTTAAAAGGCTCATGCGATCTTCTCAGTTTCTCTTTTGCCGTAACTCTAAAGTGGAAGTGTCAGACATAGCAGTCACTGCCACTGCTTCATCAGACTTGTGGTTCCAGGTCAGCGGTGGGAAGCAATCTGATCCTGGGTTTGACTTTTCTATAGATGACAGGCATTACTACGCCAGAATTTGTGGCTTCAGGGCAAAGGTGTAGGGTGCACAAACAGATGGAAGTGGAAAATCTGAACTGTACCACTTCAGATTAAAGGGTGGTGGGGAAACCATGTAGCTGAATGGGAGAAAAACTTCACATATCAAAACCAGCATTATGCACTTGCCCCACTTCTCTGAGCCATAAGAAGTTTCAGGGGTACAGTGCTATCTGCATTCTAGCTTCCTTTGAAGGACAGAGAGCACTGGTGGCTTAAAGTGTTTTTGCACTATTTGCTTTATTCACAAATATTTTAAATAGCCCCTTTATGTGAGTCTACCCTTGAAAATGATTTGGAAGCTGTGGTTACGGTAGTATAGAATGCAGCAGCCTGGTTAGTCACTGGGGCTCAGCAGGCTGATCTTGCCCCGCTATTGCTCCAGGGGCTACACTAGCTGCCTGTTCTGTTCTGAGCCTAATTTAAGGTATAGGTAGTTATCTTGAAAGCCCTATATGGCCTGGGACCATAAGAACAGCCCTGCTGCAACATGCCTAGGGCCTACCTTCCTCTATCTCAGAGTGGCTCACCAGATGCCTCAGAGAGCACTACTTGCATCTCGCTGCCACTCCTCTGTATCTGGTAGCAGAGACAAGCTTTCTCCAGGTCAATTCCACTTTACCCAGTCACAGAGTAAAGCAGGGAGGAGGGAGCTGCCTAACAGCTAGATGCTGTGACCCATTTTGTCCTCTGTCTTTACCGCAACTCACATCAGCCCCTTCTCACAGGCCCAACAATGTGATATTTTACAAAGATTTTATGCCTTCTTCCATCTTCCAGGGATCTCTCTCATAAGGAAGCAACCTAGAGTTATAGCACCTTTTTGGAATGTTTTTTGCTAATATTCTGTTGGTCAACTACAATGCATAATCATAACTCCAAACCCATTACCTAACAATAATACAGTATATCGAAGAGACAGACTAGAAGTGTTTTCCTTGACATCTATTGTCATGCTCCGCACTCTGGTACTATCCAGAATATTGTTACCACTCCGTTTGCTGATTGCAGGCCAAATCCTATCCAACTTTCCAGCTCACGTATAGCCATGCCAATGGGGCGTGCACTGCATCCTGTGGTAGGGGGGTAGTTATGGAGGCCTCCACAAGGTAAGGGAACTTGCATTGCCGTTGCACTGGTGCTGGAAAGTTGGATAGGACTGGACCCTGCATATACAGCAGGCCTATATGAGATTAGGAAGAAGGCAAGGGACAAGAGGTATGGGAGGCTGCATCTATCTCCTTTTGAAATTATATGCAAAGCTGGGATGACTCCTTTTCCACTATTTCTCATTCCACCCCATCCCCACTAAAGCAAACTCCTTTGACTCCGTTTAAGAATTTTGTCTTTTCTGTGCGCACACACCATTGCTCACAGTTGCAAGAGGAAAAACAGCTTTAATTTGAGATGTTTTTCCTGGTTGAGGCAGTATGGGGCTCTGTACCAACATCTGGTCCATCCTCCTTTCCCAACTAAAACAAGTCAGATTGGCAGGATAACAACAGGAGAAAGGGATGAGTAAGATGTTACTGATTGCCTTGGAAACGCATGCTCCCAGTCTGTGCGCCAGAGGAGGCCAGCCGCTCAGGAGGGATCACATCCATCCCCCACCCTCAGACTCTCCTCTCACTTATGCTGAAAGCAGCATTGAAACATATGGCCCCCCACACACCAAGATTCTTCGTTTAATGACATATGCCAGAGATCACACACAGTGCCACAGTTACACAGATTTTGTACACATGCCTTGCTCTAATTTACCAACAAAGGCTGGGCTGCCAACCCTGAATATTCAAACATATGAGCCAGGGCCTCAAAAAACAGAAGACTACAATGAAACAATAAAATGATAAAATGATGTTTGTGTCATCACAAACAATTAAGGGTTCTTTTGGCATGTGTGTTTCTGAGAGAGATTCAAACGTTACATTTATAGATTCCATCTTAGTTCTGGAAAAGTTATTTGTTTTTTTTAAAGAAAAAGAAGCCCCCAAACAAACTTCTAAACATGATGTGAGTCTTTAAAGAGAATATTTCAAAAGAGTTGGCAGCCCTTCAACTCAGCCTGCTCCAGAAATGCAGCTCAGTTCCCACACAGTGGGAACACACACACAGTCTACTTTATCTCCATACATAAAAATAGTTACAACACATTGGTTTCAACAAACTAGATTCTTGTACCATCCGTCACTCAAACCACAATGCTCTTCAGAGAGTCACAAAAGACATCTAGTGTCAAGGTCTGCTCACATGTACCGGTTATGCTGCACATACTTGATAAAAACAAACATACAGAGGCAGAAAAAAAAAATGGGATATTGGCTTATGTCTGTCAAACATCACCTCTCTGACTGGCCTGAAGGTGAAGTTTTTCCAAACCCCACTGGGCACATGAAAAAAGTCAGTAAACACTTTTTACTGAGCCACTCTAGATATCGAAGGAACTGGCCAAAGAGCAGGGGAAAAGGCATACATTCTATTCACCCCAGAACTAGTGCACATCTATTTTTATTTATTTCTGTACCTTCCTAGAAATGTCATCATGTTACTGAGGGTTGCCACCTCTTAGTGGCAACATTATTGCCTGTGTCCATGTGTTAACAATGGTTAAGCACATTTAAAGCTACCTATGCCAATAAAGTACATCTAAGCATTTGGACTGATGAACCCAAAAGGAAAATACGCGATCACGGAAAAGTTACTTGCTGCAGTCTGTTGTAGTGCAAAGTTGTCCCTTTCCCTCTCTCCTTCAACAAGCAAACAGGCATTTTCTCTGCCATAGTGGAATTGTTTGCAATTGCAACAGATGGAAGGAAACATAGGAAATAGCAAACTCTAGACAAAAAAGGCCATGGCAAGAGTGATTTATGGGATATGCATCCTAAATCCAATTTGCTTGGCAGTGCCAACTCCATAAGATCCCTAAGAAATCTCTCTGGTAGAAAAGCACAAAGATGCCGGAGGCTATGTTCTCCCACCCCTCACCCTCCTTTCACACATGGCTGCTCGCTTTATCTGCAAGAGTGCTCTGCCAATTCTTGCAGGCAGCCATGCAGAAAGGCCAGGCACCGAAACAGATGTGGCTCTGACAGATGGAAAGCAAAGTCTTGACTTCAGGAATAAGAGAGCAGGCTGGACCAATGATGGAGAAGTGTATGCACGTGCATCGGATACACTCACTGCATCCAACTCCAAGTCCACAAGTATTGCTGACCGCCTGCTGAAAGGAATGTGTATTAATCTCTCTGGCACACCCCTCAGTCTCTCACTCCCAATTATCTACTGATGACCACCACCATCCCATGTAAGTTCAGCTTTCTGCCCATCCTAAAGAGTAACCTGCAATCCCCCCCCCCCAAATGTGTAGCACCAGAGGTATTCAGGTTTTGGGGGTGACAAAGAAAGCCAGGTGGATGACTTCCGAGTCCAGCACCACCTCTCCCAAGTAGACCCAGGGCCTAGCAGGTGGGTGACAGTTTGGTGGCCCCAGCATGCTGATCAGCCAAAGTTGATCAGCCATTTGAAGAAATAATATAAATAAAAATTTCTACATTAAGTTAAAAGTGATGGTTGATATGTAAATACGATATGTAAATACGTTGTTGATATGTAAATACAATATGTAAATAAATCGTATACAATTTCTGAAAGAAGCTTAGAAAGGGGCAGGAAGGAACAAACAGTGCATTGGTACAAGTTACACTATTTATTTAAAAAATTCACACCCTGCTGAATCAGATGCTCAGGGTGGCTTACAAAGTGTTTTAAAACTACGCATAATAAAAGCAGACAAAAATAGAACATACAAAATAAAACAGTTGGGGCAGCAATTCAATTCCACCAATATAGCTAGGAGTTGATTATGAACCTGCTAAAATCTCATTTCTAGTTGAATGAAATTGGTGTTCTTCTATAGCCAAGAAACAAATCTGGAGGGACAGGTAGATACACAATTTGCATTTGTATCTGTATCCTTTGTGTAACTCTGCCTTTAAGTGACACTGAGGAAAAAAATTGGTTCAGTGCAATTTGAGAGCTTTCCTTAGCTTTCATTGTACACAAACAGCAAAAAGTGTTATAGCTATAAAATGATTCTGTAATGTCTTCCAAAGCAGCTAAGGGCAGAGCAGGGCCTGGGAGTACACGGATCATTAACATGATATAAGTATCACAGTTAAAATTAAGAGGTTCTAACTATTATTGGTCATGCTTGATCACCATCTACATAACTAGGAACAACAGTTCAGCATATATGGTAGTTTCCCCTTGGTTGGCAAGAAGTCTTTTGACTCAAGAACTACATTGTCACCCTATACTAATGAGCTTTGCACCTGCTTGTTAGGCAGGCAAACAAATGTATCTGATGTTTATTATTATAGTAGGTGCCCTAGAACTGTATTCTCTTATAAAGAAATTCAATTAGAACGAATCGTTTTTTTAAACCAATGTAACACTAGCTAACGTCATTCCTAAAATGGGGGAGCTAAAGTGAAATAAATAACCATAACTGTCTTTTTAAAATTCCAGATGAAAGATGAGAGTCTCTTCAGCAGATCCTGCTATACAGATAAGTGACTGCAACAGGCAATGAAATGTGACAGCATCAAAAAAAGAATTCTCTGCCTGAGGTTTGTCAAGAGGAAAGTGAAACATTTTCAGATGATCTGAGAGTTACCAAGGGAATCTGAAAAATCCAAATGCCCTAAAAATAGCTTGTTCCTTCACAACAGATTCAACATAGATACATTCACATGGAGGAGAGGAATCTTTCCATTTCTGCTTGGGTTGCATAGTAGCCAGAATTGCTTCTCTACTTTCCCAGAGCCTTCTTTATCCCACAGATAGAGCCACAGTTGCTTGCAAAAACACTGCTAGAACGATAAGAGGTGCAAACAATAGCCTATGAATGCTTATATTAAGAATAGAATGCCCTGTAGCACATTATCACATTGTCTAAAATGATAGAGCTTGCATTAATGCTGCTGAAAGCTCTTCATCCATCATGGAGTCCACGGATGTAATCTCACCCTACAAACACTGTACTTTCAAATGAAAAACATAGGTACTCCTGCGAGTCCACTCAGATACAGTACACAGACTTTGCCAGTGGCTTGTGTAGCACTTCCATATCTAAGTACCGTATCATGAGAAATAGGTTAAGTGCCTGGCACAGAACTTAAACCAATCAAGGCTAGCCACCTTAATGTTTAAAAGTAAAAGTCATTCAGAGGAGGTCCACAAAATAAAATGACTGTTTGATTAAAAAGAAACGAAAGACATATATTCAAGCTTTGCTCCATAACCAGAACTAGATTACTAGAAATGTCATAAGAACATAAGAACAGCCCCACTGGATCAGGCCATAGGCCCATCTAGTCCAGCTTCCTGTATCTCACAGCGGCCCAACAAATGCCCCAGGAAGCACACCAGATAACAAGAGACCCGCATCCTGGTGCCCTACCTTGCATCTGGCATAGCCCATTTCTAAAATCAGGAGGTTGCACATACACATCATGGCTTGTAACCCGTAATGGATTTTTCCTCCAGAAACTTGTCTAATCCTCTTTTAATCCTCTTTAAGCCAATAATAAAAGTTGAGATCCACACATCCTGCCAGCTGCAAAATAAGAACTCCCATGTTTTCTATAATACAAAATGTAAGATGACTTGGTTGCCATTAATATACATATTAACCATAGCAAAGTGATAGAAAGATTACCTTGGGCTCCAAATGGCTTGAAAACTTCTCATAAGAGATCTGAGTGAATACATCATGCTTCTGTTAACTGTGCAACTATACACAGTTAAAAAGGCAGACAAGATGATGGTAGGGACCGGAATTGATTAGGCCCTGGCCACATTCAAGATCTGTTTCAAGAGTCTCAACCTGCACTCAAGAATCAGTTGCTATTTGGAAATTCTACCACTATGTCTTAGATCAGCAGGCCAGGTGATGGAGTCATAAGAGCATAAGGACAAAAGAAGAGCCCTGCTGGATCAGGCCAAAGGCCCGTCTAGTCCAGCTTCTTGTATCTCACAGTGGCCCATCAAATGCCTCAGGGAGCACACAAGACAACAGACACAACCTGTGTCCCGGTGCCCTCCCCTGCATCTTGCAATCAGAGGCAGTGTGCCTCTAAAACCAAGAGCTTGCACATACCTACTATGACTTGTAACCCGTAATGAACTTTTCCTCCAGAAATTCATCCAATACCCTCTTAAAGGCATCCAGGCAAGATGTCATCACTACTTCCTGTGGCATAGAGTTCCACAAACTAATTACACGCTGGGTAAAGAAATATTTTCTTCTGTCTGTCCGAACTCCCCCAACTTTCGTGGCTGTCCCCTGGTTCTGGTGTTATGTGAGAGGGAAAAGAGCGTCTCTCTATCCACTCTGTCCATCCCCTGCATGATTTTGTATATCTGCCATATCCCCCCTCAGGCGACTCTTTTTCTATAGTGTAGCACTAGGAAGTCTTAGGTGTGCTACTACTTGATCTCCATCACTCCTCCTCCCAGTCACCTGTAAAATCTTGAAGTCTCCAGGTGCTTTTATATGATCCCTTCTTGGTTTCCCTTTTGTACCTGTTCCCTTTGAAAAAAGCTTTATTTTTACGTTGTGCTATGAGCACTAATTTGGTACATGTAGAGGTATGCATGTAATATACATGCACACTAAATATAGTGAAGTATGATGGGTTTCATTTGGGCCAGGGATTCCAAGAACAGCTTAGCCATTAAGCCAATCAAATGGTCTTGAGAAAGTTACTCTCTATTTACCTAATATACTTTTGCAGGGTTGTTGTAAAGATGGGCAGCCAATCCTGAGCTGCTTGGTGCGTGGGGCTGCAGCAGTGCCAAAAATGGCTGCCACTGCATCCAGTGTGCCCCAGGCAGCTACCGCTGCCTCCTCAGAAGAAGGGGACTTTCAGCCTGTTCCCCTGGGTAAAGTGAGGGGCCCTGCAATAGGGCTGCTTGATTCTAGGATGACCCGAGGGTTGGCATAGAATTTAGAGCCTCCCCATTGGACAGACCGCCCAAAACAGAAGCTCAGGATCCAGTGGAGAAAAGCTCCACTGGTCCCACCTCCCTCCCGTCCCACCTCCTCCCCCAGCACACCTCTTCCCACACTCTTTACACCTCCTCGCACCCTGGAATGCCTCATCCCCGCCTCCCCCCACACCTCCACCTGCCTCTCTGCTGCCTGGTGCCCCACACAACTGCCCAGCAGCTCGCACTAGCCCAGTGCCAGCCAGCGCTGGGCTAACACCTGCACTCCACTGGCACCAGGGCCCGCAAACATGCTTTATGGCATGTTTGTGACAGTGTGCGTAGGTGATGAGCCGCATGCACTCATTAGGATTGGGTCCTAAGTAGCCCTGCATGTAGGGCTGGCCTTGCTGTGAAGCAACCTGAAATGGTTGTGCGGAGCAGCACCCTTGAAGGGGCAGCAAACAGATTAACCTCCAGCATGCCTGTTTTCCACTCTCGCCAGTCTGCTGTTCCTCTGGATGCTCTGATCCCAATTTGCTGAGAACAAGATGGAAGATCATAGCAGTAGCCACCCCCTTGTTCTTCTAGCAGTGCTGGATGGAGAAGGGAAAAACAGGTGTCACACACCTCCAAACCGCCTCTCCTCATAGTGCTATGAAACATCAAGTGGGCAAGTGAGAGGTGATATGGAGCCCATCACCCTCCCTTAGCAGAAGCTCATCATGCAGCCTCCTTGCTCTGTACTGATTCTGTCTGCAATGAAGAGAAGCAATGGAAAAATGGAAATGGAAAAAGAGGTGGATGAGCAGGCTCCAAGCTTCCTTTCCCTGCCCAAATGCACAGAGGGGGACATTTGGGAGAATTCAGGTGCTGTAGGAGCATGTGCCACCATGGCATGTAAGCCACGAGAAGTCCATGGAGGAATGTAAATATACCAGATAAGAGTCTGTATTATGATAAAGAATAGAAAACATATGGAACAGCAGTTGTTGAATGTGATTTTGTTCTTTGAGAAGGAAAAAGGATCATATTGATTCATGTGAAAAATGGTGCTGTGCGTGCATGTATGTGCCTCTCTCTCCCTCTCTCTCAGAGGCTTCTGAGCTCTGAGTTCAGCACTTAGCAGAAGGGTGGGAGGCTCAGTCACCATGTCCTCTCAAAGAAAGTATTGCATTTCCTGCCCAAGAGAACTACTTTCTGTCAAGTGGACTATGCAGACCTTAATTCCCATCATCTACAGGGCACTGCAGATGAGCAAGGATCAGCATGACCCAAGCACTAGGTCGAAAGCGCCATGCAGACAATCCCTTAGTATTGGGAGAATTAACAAAGATGAGATTTGGCCTGGAAGACATTGTCATGCCAACTTTTGGTTTGCACAGAACATTTCATTAAGCAGAACAGAAAAGCTCCTAACTTTCAACTAGGGAGATTTTTCAAATATTTTAGGAAGTTGAGTTAAATAGTGGCCTTTCACAATGTAAAACTATAAGGACTTCAAAACAATACTGTAATAACAAGTTTTCGTTTCAACATTAAAATAGACTAATCACCTCCTGCTTAGCGTACTATATCACAAGTAAGTTAAAGCTAACTGTGTAGTCCTGCAAATGGAAAGGGATTAAAATATCAGCATTATGTAGCAATTTTGCATCCTGTTCGATTTGAATTAGTTTTCCATTATGACTGATGAAGAATTCTGTGTAACTAACAAGCCTGCACACCCAATATCAACAGAAGGTGGTTCCACAAACATGGTAGAATTATATTCCTTACTCAGCATCAAAGGATCTTCTGTTTCATGACCTCCATTGTTTGTTACAAACTTAAGACACACTCACTGAAACAATTATCTATAATTACCCTCAAGTTGTCTCTCTCCTAAGGCGGACAAGAACTCAAACAAGCATTGTTTAAAATACTAAGTAGCTGGTAACCAATATGCAATCTAGCCTGATAACTATTTACCTAAAATTGTTCCACTGAGCTTAACAGAACTTACTTTCAAACAAGTGTACACAGGATTGCAGCCTTAGATATTAACAAACCAGTTATTTGCATTTTTCATATTACTTAGGGTAAAAGGAAAATCCCCAAACCTTTAATTCGCAAGCTCCTAAGTGCTAGGTTGTGTCTTAGTAGCAACGTTTACATTAAAAAACACCTTGAACAAATGATTAATTTCTTTGGGTTTAGAGCTCAGTGCTATAAAATGTGCCATACACACTCTACATGTTTGAGATTTGTCAGATGAAAGCCTCATTAAGCTGCTTTGAGAAAGTGTGCTATCACCTAAGGAGCTCAATTTTTCTCTCTTTTTTTTGACAGATCTTTATTTTTAAATTTTAATGATCACATTAGCAGCTAGCAGAGGTGTGCAGTGGACAGCTCTGAAAGAGTCAAGCTTCTGAATTATCACATATGCTGTTAATTGCAGAGCAGGGCAAGCTTCTACAAGCACTTGTGTCACAGTGCCTTCTTTAGGAAATTATTATAATTACTGGTCTCAGCTGTGAGGACTTTGTCTTAAAGTTTTCACTAGGAAACTGCCAGTTCTCTATTACCAGCCCACAACCATTGATCCTCCATATGAGTGCCTGCTAAAATGATCAGAAGATTAATAATAAATGTTAATTCATCATTAAAGCAAATCCTATAAAAATGTCTGGCTTTTAAAGTAAATTGCCGATAATGACCTTGAAAAATAAGGCGAAGAATATGGCACTATTGTAATCCACAGATATAATAATTACCAGCACAATTTTTAGTTTGATACCACCACCTACTGCAGGTGGATTCTGTCTCCACACCCAACTGATTAACACTGTTGAAAGAGTATATGGGCAGCTTGAGGTGTTTAGTGCAAGCATCCACTAAACTGTGCATGCTGCACTCTTCTACTCTCAGAGAATTTGATCCAGAAGTGGATCTACACAGGGAAAACCTGTTCGCATGAACTGTACTACAAAAGGTGTTTTTGGCCATAAAATAAGGTGCACTAACTTGCATCAGACTCATTGAACTAAGTTTGATTTTCTTTTGAGTCAATGTGCACAGTGTTATGCTGTTGAAAATGAGTATGTATACGAGCAAAGGAATTGTTCAAGAATACTTAAACAACAAACTCACCAGTGGACCATCTCATTAAGATGAATGTCTTTTGTTCAGTAGTTGTATGACATAAAGGAGCTGGGCAGGGGCACCATTTCAGATTTCCAGGGATTAGGGGAGAATATATTTTATGGAGGAACAAAATTCAGCAGGATTCTTGGATAGTTAAACTGCAAACTATTGCTTTGATCATTTAAAATAAGTATACCTTGACAATTATAGCAGTATCATCAACACAAGAACAAAGAATATATTTTTTTCAAAAAACAAAGCAACATGATAGGAATAGCTGGTATATTTAATTGTGCTCAATACAAGGCATACCAATATCTACCATCACTGAGCTGGTCAGATCTAGGCTTCTTGAGTAATGACACCCAATGTTCTAACTAAGGCAGAGGGGAAGGGCCTGCCACCTCCCCTACTTCCTTAAATAACACCAGGGCCTCTGAGAGGAATTTTATCAGGAGGTATGAAGTTTCTTTTCGGCCCCACTGCAAAGGGGGAGGGGTTAAACAGAGTGGGAGAGGGTGGTGATGGGCAAGCAAAAAGGGGGCAGGGAGGGACAAAACAGGGTGGGGGGAGGGTGGAGACAAATGGAAAAGTCTTTGGAGCCCAGTTCAAAGACTGGGCTCCAAAGAGGGCCCTAAACCAACTTTCTAGCACTGGCATAGCTGTGTTCACACTAGAATGAAAAGTGTCGGCTGCATACCAAAATTTGCTTCTTCAGCAGCTGTAGCCCCTGAGCTGTGTTCCTGAGCTCCTATATACTCCTTCATGGTAAGCAGATCCACAAGCCAAGGAGCTACTGTAGCAGGCCAGTTTCTTCCCTGATTTGACACTGTGTTAAGGAGTGTCATGTATGCATTTCTCGGCCCAGCATATATGGCTTGATAATAGCTGCAGCCACGCGCTTGTGGTAGTATCCCCAGCATCCTGTGCAGGCAACAAGTCTGAGTAGATAGGAAAATGTAAGAGCCCAGGAAATTTCTCAGCCCCCTCCTATGGCTCCTGGCTCCCCTTTTTGACCCTGGGTCCAGGTACAAATTACCACCTTTACCACCCTCTCCTAGGCCCTGAATAACACCCTTGAAGCTGGAGGACAAATTAACTAGTTGCTAAATGTCTAAGATCAGTTTCTGTCTAGTAGAGTTTTTCAGAAGGAAAATAGCTATACAGCATGAAAGCCATAACTGCCACCAGAACACCAAATCAACTTTCCCACACAGAAACGAACTTGATTGCATGTTCAAACCTGACCATAAAAAAACAATTTCAAAAATTATAAAAGCTATTTTAGATAAGAAGAGAAACCCAAGCTCACAGCTGTGGAAGGAAATGCATAAATATGAGTACTGGTAGAGAACAAGATGACTACTATATTGCTCTGGATACACACATGAGACTACAACATACTTCCTAAACATATTTTGAGGTATCTACAAAAAGGGCTTTTTTGGAGCTCAGATGGATTCATTCAGCAAATCACATTATATGGAATTGGCAAACTGTCAGTTTTGATTTTTGTTCTCTACATCTACACTGTACTTTGGAAAACATGGTGTAAGACCGAAGAAGCAATATTCCTGTGTGTGCAGTTTTGCACTTAACTTCAGAAGTAGGAAAGTTCATGTGGCTTTTCATTTCAGCTACAGCTACCTTCTACTAAAAACTGAGGATTCACATGTAAGGTTATGATATGTTTTGAAATGGACATTGTTCTATCTTTATACCAAACTACAGGCAAAAAGTCAAGAGCGTTTTCTAGCATGGATATTTGGTAATGGGGAGAGCTCCAACTATTGCCTTGCATACATACACATTAGAGATACTGTGTTTTGGGTCCATTAAAAAAATTGTGGTTGCCCTAACTTCAGAATATGCCAAGTGGGCAAAAAGATACCTTTAGTGATTCCCTCTTACATTCAGCAGGGGGAGAGCAACTGTCCCTTTTCACCACTGCATGGTGCATTTTCCAGTGGCTGTTGCTGGATGCCTCTTCTGTATCCTTTTTTTAAAGAGCAGAAGCCCTTTGGGGACGCAGAACCATTTACTGATTTGTTTAGTTAAGTAAGGGCCCAATCCTATCCAATTCATGCGCTACATCCTGTGGGGGGGGGGGGCAGCACTCACAGAGGCCTCCTTAAGGTAGGGGAACATTTGTTCCCTTACCTCAGGGCTGTATTGTGGCTGCACCAGTGCTGGAAAGCTGGATAGGGCTCGGCTGTAAAGCACTTTGCTGAAAGGCAGCAGATAAATAATAAGGTGGAATCCAAAGATTAGGAAAAAAATGGGGTGAAGGTAGGGAAACATCCTCCTCCTTCTCTCCACAGTTAATGTCACAATGTGTAGGGTTGAAACTACAGTACAGCAGCAGACTGTTCAGAAGAACCCCACATGTTCTGAGGGCTCCCATCTCAGCTTCTTTAGATAAGTCCACTAAGGTTGCAATCCTGCCCACACTTACCTGGGAGTAAGCTCCATTGACTATAATGGGACTTGCTTCTGAGTAGACAAGCATAGGACTGGGCTCTGAGGCTGCAATCCTATCCACACTTTCCTGGGAGTAAGCCCCATTGACTCTAATGGGACTTACTTCTGAGTACACATGCCTATGCCTGGGCCTGCTCCCTCACCTGCTGAGAGAAGCTCCTCCATACCCAACACCAGAGTTACTTTGGCTCCTTCTCGAGGTCTGTCCTAGGTGGCCCCCCTCAACTCAGACCATTAATCCCGCCTCTTTCCAGGAGGCTCCGCTTCTCCACTAATGGCCTCGTCACGAACTCCCCGCCTTTCCTCCCATTGGTCAGACGCCCAACCAATGGGAAGCTCTGCTCCTTGACGCCCCGCCTTCGGCTCAGAGTCCCCGAGGGACGTCTGTCAAGGAGCCTCATGCCTCGAAGTCCTTCGGGCCGGCTGGTGGTCTTTGCGCTCGGTCGCTCCCGTCCGGTAGAGGCGGCGGAGGAGGAGTGCTTGGCATGCGGTGGCTGCTGAGAGTCCGGAGCCCGCCCTGGCGAGCCGCCCCAGCGCCGGGCCGTGCGGGACAACCGCCGGCGAGGCTGCTGCGCCTGGCTGGGGTGCTGGGACGCCAGGCCGTGTTTCCATGGCAACGGGAGGGAGCGGGCGGGCAGGGCCCGGGCGGCGAGGGCGGGACGGCGCCCGTGCGCCGCAGGTGGCTCCACGCGCGGGACGGGGACGTCTCCTTCCTGGACATGATCGAGATCTACTGCGAGCGGGCGACGCAGGTCGTGGAGAAGGAGCTGGTGCGACGGCTCCGCACCCCCAGGATCGAGACCGAGAGGAAGCAGCGGGTGCGCGGGATCCTGGGCACCATCCACAACTGCAACCACGTCCTGGAGGTGTCCTTCCCCGTGCGCAGGGACAGTGGCAGCTGGGAGGTCATCCACGGCTACCGCGCTCAGCACAGCCAGCACCGGCTGCCCTGCAAAGGCGGTGAGGCTGCCGCACGCTAGCCACGCTTTCCTGGAGTGAGCCCCACTCACTAGAAGGGGACCTACTTCCGAGTAGACATGCACAGGACTGGGCTCTCAGGCTGCAATCCTGTCCACACTTACCTGGGAGTGAGCCCCACTCACTACAATGGGACATAAGAACAGCCCACTGGTTCAGGCCATAGGCCCATCTAGAACAGCTTCCTGTATCTCATAGCGGCCCACCAAATGCCTCAGGGAGCACACCAGATAACAAGAGACCTGCATCCTGGTGCTCTCCCTTGCATTGTCATTCTGACATAGCCCATTTCTAAAGTCAAGAGGTTGCACATACACATCATGGCTTGTAACCCATAATGGATTTTTCCTCCAGAAACTTGTCCCCTTTTAAAGGCATCCAGGTCAGATGCCATCACCACATCCTGTGGCAAGGAGTTCCACAGACTGACCACATGCTGAGTAAAGAAATAATTTCTTTTGTCTGTTCTAACTCTCCCAACACTCAATTTTAGTGGATGTCCCCTGGTTCTGGTATTATGTGAGAGTGTAAAGAGCATCTCTCTATCCAATCTATCCTTCCCATGCATAATTTTGTATATCTCAATCATGTCCCCCCTCAGGCGCCTCTTTTCTAGGCTGAAGAGGTCCAAACGCTGTAGCCTTTCCTCATAAGGAAGGTGCCCTAGCCCAGTAATCATCCTAGTCGCTCTCTTTTGCACCTTTTCCATTTCCACTATGTCTTTTTTGAGATGCGGCGACCAGAACTGGACACAATACTCCAGGTGTGGCCTTACCATCGATTTGTACAAGGCATTATATTAGCCATTTTGTTCTCAATACCTTTTCTAATGATCCCAAGCATAGAATTGACCTTTTTCACTGCTGCTACACATTGGGTCAACACTTTCATCGACCTGTCCACCACCACCCCAAGATCTCTCTCCTGATCTGTCACAGACAGCTCAGAACCCAGTAGCCTATATGTGAAGTTTTGATTTTTTGCCCCAATGTGCATGACCTACTTCAGAGTAGACATGCATAGGACTGGGCTCTCAGGCTGCAATCCTAGCCACACTTACCTGGGAGTGAGCCCCACTCACTATAGTGGGACCTACTTCTGAATAGACAGGTGCATGATTGGACTCTAAGGTGGGGGCTAATTCTGCACTTGTCTGCCACTCAGGTGTTAAAAGCATGTATCAGAGCACCACAATAAAAGGATCCAGAGACTGCCTGTGAATAGTTGCAGGAAGCAGTGGAACAATAATTGTTTTCTTTTTCTCAGTTTCAAGTCAGTCACAATGTAGCCCTTCCCACTCCCAGTAATCCTCTCTATCCAAAAGAAGGGAGAAGGGTGGCAAGGTAAACAATGGATGAGCACTTCCCTTTGAAAGGGGAAAGACAGAATATAAATATTTAAACAAAAATACAAGTGTGCACTGCTTAACAACCTTTCCCTTAATGATGGACTGCATATACAATGGTGGTCAAAGCACAACAAAGAAGCTCTTAATGAGGCAGTCAGGACTCCCATAGCCTGCAGCAGAGTGTCTATTTACACAACAAAGAGGCTCTTAATGCAAAGAAGAGGCAATCAGTGTCCAGTAGCCTGTGCAGCCAGCTACTGTCTGGCAGGGAGTGCCTGTTTACACATCAAAGGCACTAGACTGGGCTGAATGTTTGTTTAACAATGTAATCGAATAACAACAGGGATTGCAGAATGTATCCCCATGTTAAGTGGCACACACCTGGAATGAGAAGGGGTGGGTGACTTTTAGCACGCCTAAACAACCACACACCTTTTCTTCAAGCCAAACAGGCACTCTTGGTCTGGCCCTGAAGATACATCCCTGCTCTAGTACAGTGTTTCTCAACAGGTGGTATGAGTACCACTGGTGGTACTTGAGGTGGTGTCCAGTTATACTTGTGGGACCCCTAAATCTCTTCCACCTGGCATCAAGACCAATGATGCAACATGACAAGCAGCAGTAGGAGGCTCAGTTCAGGATGCCTCCCTAAGGCAGGGGGTTGAACTAGATGACCTATAAGGCCCAGCTCTATGATTCTATGATGCAGAGCTCCAGCATGCACTTCCTGTGCACTTGAAAAAGCCCTCCTGTCATCCCTGAGCCTCTTACTAGTGTTTGTCATATTGCACCTGGTCTCCCAATTTGGACGTAACTGGCAATGACATCATTAAGAACATAAGAAGAGCCCTGCTGGTTCAGGCCAAAGTCCCATCTAGTCCAGCTTCCTGTATTTCTCAGTGGCCCGTCAAATGCCCCTGGGAGCACACAAGACAACAGGCACAACCTATGTCCTGGTGCCCTCCCCTGCATCTGGCAATCAGAGGCAACTTGCCTCTAAAACCAAGAGCTTGCACATACCTACTATGACTTGTAACCTGTAATGAACTTCTCCAGAAATTTGTCCAATCCTCAGGGTAATTGGACAAGGACAATCCTTGTCCAAGGCAGGCTAATTGGTTCTGTGCTGTCTGTGACAGATCAGGAGAGAGATCTTGGAGTCCTTGTGGACAGCTCAATGAAAGTGTCGACCCAATGCGTGGCGGTAGTGAAGAAGGCTAATTCCATGCTTGGGACAATTAGGAAAGGCATTGAGAATAAGACAGCTAATACTGTAATGCTGCTGTGCAAATCGATGGTTAGGCTACACCTGGAGTATTGCATCCAGTTCTGGTCGCCACATCTCAAAAAGGATATAGTGGAGATGGAAAAGGTACAAAAGAGAGTGACTAAGATGATTACTGGGCTGGAGCACCTCCCTTATGAGGAAACCCAACAGCCTTTGGGTCTCTTCAGTCTAGAAAAGAGGCACCTGAGGTGGGACATGATTGAGACATACAAAATCATGCAGGGGTTGGACAGAGTGGTTGGAGAGACACTCTTTTCCTTCTCGCATAACACCAGAACCAGGGGACATCCACGAAAGTTGAGTGTTGGGAGAGTTAGGACAGACAGAAGAAAATATTTCTTTACCCAGCGTGTAATTAGTTTGTGGAACTCTTTGCCACAAGAAGTAGTTATGGCATCTTGCCTGGATGCCTTTAAGAGGGGATTGGACAAATTTCTGGAGAAGTTCATTACAGGTTAGAAGTCATAGTTGCCAGTTACCTCTGGTGGTACTTCTAATAGGTGGACCATGAGAAGTGGTACAGTAGGAGACAAAAGTTGAGCATTGCTGCTCTATTAGGACATCTCTGGCTGGCATCCTCTTACTTCCTTTAGTTTTTTTCAACAGTCACATTTCCCAATGTAAACCAGTCTCTTTATTCCCCTTTTTGGTGGGAGTTCCTTTTTCTTCTGCTTCATACCACATAATTTCTTGTGTCTCTGGGTTGTTGAGCACTTCATCTTTCCAGAGATTCACAAGTTCTGAGGAAACACTTTGGGAATTAAGCGCCAAGCCTCTCTCTGAGATGCTGAGGAACCCTTCATTGAATTTTTCTGTAAAGCTGATTATGGATCCCAGATTGGTTACTTTCCAGCACAAGCAGTGGACTTTTTAAATTTCTTCCCTGTAAAAAAAGGGGCTATATGAGTAGTAGCAAGGGTTGAATTTGGCATTCATTTTGCTTTTCTCTTGCTTGGTCGATGCTACCATCTATCTCAGTATAGAGGCACTGTTATCAGTTGGGCTGCAATTTCTAACATAGACTTTAATCATTAGCACTGTCCATGAGAGGAATGTTTACACATAGTAATACTAGAAATGGTTCATTCTAACTGGAAAGTGGTTATCATTTAAAAAAAACCCATAAAAATTGTCATTTGCTTTTGAAAAAAAATTTCAAATATACCTAGTGTTTGTAATGGGTTTGCAGTTGCTACTCCCTAAGGTACCTGAGCATCTTTGTACATCTCATTGGTGTAGTGGTGGCGGGAATGAAAATTAAAAAGGGAATGAAAAGATATCTCCACTGACATTTTTAAAAGAACAATCCGATATCCCTCCTTTTTTAATCCATGCGGTGCAGACTGCAGCATGTCACAAAAAAAGAAGCAGAAGTAATTAAGGTGTAACACACCAAAATCCCTTTAGAGCAGGTAACTACAGATGACTGCTCCTGAAACACATTTTATTTTGTAATGACCTATGTCTGAAAAAATGATCTTTCTATCCATTTGATTCAATTCTAATAGCCAGAAGTGCCTTATACTAATGAGATCACCAACCCAATCATATCCAGCTTTCCAGCACTGATGTAGCTGTATCAACTGGGCACGCGCTGCATCCTGCTATGGAGGGGGGCAGTCATGGAGGCCTCCTCAAGGTAAGGGAAAATTTGTTCCCTTTCCTTGGGGTTGCATTGTGGCTACATTGACACTGGCAAGTTGGATAGGATTGGGCCCTGCATCTGCCAAAAGTGAGTGTATCAGTTAACAATCTCCATCAGAGATCCAAAACCTGGAGGTTCAAAGCCTACTAAGAACACCAAAGTCTGTGTGTTTTATATGTACTGCTTTCGGTCCTTAGAATTGGAATGGGGTGAGTGGGAGGAGAAAGAACGATAAATCAACATAAATAGATGCATTTGTATTGTGCATACTCTTACGTTCCTGTTTTTCTACCTTTTCCCAGGGATTCGTTACAGCCCCTCAGTTAGTGTTAATGAAGTAAAAGCCTTAGCTGCTTTGATGACATACAAATGTGCAGTGGTTGGTGAGTTATCACTTTATGGTAGAGCTATTGAAATGTACTTGTCATGAGACACACAGAAGAGATTGTGTGTAGTTCAGAAACGTAGCATACCCTTAAAGTAGAGGTTCTCAAATTGACATCTTAATCTGAGGAGCTCTGACTTTGCCCCTTTAAGGGGCGGGGAGGGAGGGAATCTAGCAATGCAATTGCCAGGATTGTGCCACTGCCAGGGGCAACAGAGACTTCCGTTTTATTTAACACCAGCAGCAGCCTCCTGGAGATGCAGAAAGCCCCATTGAAGCTTCTGTAGGGCTCCCTAAGCCTTGGAAAATGTAAAAATAAAGACTGCGACCTACTTCCGGTTTCTCAATTGAAATCTGGAAGTGGGTCACAGTCTTTATTTTTAAATCCTGGGGTTTGCGTCACTGCATTCCCCCTTCCCTGCAAAGACTTACTGTGGCTTCCAAACTCCTAGAGCAGGGGTGTCCAAACTTTTTGGCATGAGGGCCACATCATCTCTCTGACACTGTGTCGGGGGCCGGGGGAAAAAAGAATTAATTTAAATTTCAAATTTGAATAAATTTACCTAAATGAATATAGTATATGAATGAATGAATGAAGGTCTTGCAATAGCTCAAAACCTATGAAAGGCCTTGCACAATGCAAGGCCAGCCTTTCCTTTGCTGCCGCTACTGCATCACAGATCTGAAACAACAAGCAGTGGAGGGAGCCCTCGTCCCACAGCTCACACGAGAGGTCGAACAGTTAGCCGTCACACTGAGAGCAGTTGCATCAGGGCAGCGTGGGCTTCAGCAAGTCTCTGGAGGGCCAGAGGCTCATTGGAGACTGGGGGCTCCCCGTGGGCCAGATTGGGGGTCCCCAAGGGCCGCAAGTGGCACCTGTGCTGGAGTTTGTTTACCCCTGCCTTAAAGTATGCAGTGGAACCGTCATAGTTCGGATATCATGAATGGTGGCTAAGCATGGGCATAAAAGTAATGTGTGAGTAGTTGGGATATGGGAGAAAGTTATCTCTTCTTGCCCCTTTTAGTATTCCTTTTCTTCATTGCTCATTTTTTATCAAACCTGTAGTCCAGCCTTGGGCTTCTTCATGCCCTGGGTGGGAAAATATGTATAACCCTCTTCTATTAGAGAGCAGATTTCCTCATTGTGGGTGACCCACAAGCAAGGCAGACTAGGAACTGCCACTGTGGCGCAGGCTTTATGGAGGTATTGGCAAGGTCCTCACTAACTCAGGTTGAGTAGAGGCAATGCTAATAATACTAATAACCCTGCAAGCAAGGAAGGGAATTCCTTTGAGCATACATGTAGAAGATAATGAGTATATGCAGTGGCATACCTGAGGGGGGCAAGGGGTGCTAATGCTCTGGGTGCCAGGCTTGGGAGGGAGTGCTGCGCTGCCATCCAGTCCCCCTGGCAGCGCCATCCCGCGGCACTCAATCGGCACACTGATATTGGCGTACCGATCTGGGGGCTGCCTCCCCCCAGAGGTGTCCTGAGGACCAGGGAAGCTGTGCACAGACTCCCTGGCCCTCAGAAGTCCTTGTAAGGCCTTCTAGAATAAAAAAATCAATACTTCCGGTTTTCAGCCTAAAACTGGTAGTGTAGATTTTTGGTATCCAGAAAGCCTTGTAAGGCGTCTTGAGGGCCAGGGAGGTGGTACACAGCTTCCCTGGTCTGCAGAAAGCCTTTGGGGTGGCAGAAAATCATCACATTTGCTGTGCGGCCTTCCCATCCCTCAGAGCACCTGGGGGAGGCAGTGATCCTGAGAGGGCAGCACCTCCAGGTGGGAGGAGGCACCCCTGGAGGTGTACCCCAGGCAAGGCAGTGCCCAGGAATACCAGTGAGTTTATGTATGTGTTTTGCAGAAGTTTTTTCCAGTTTTGTGGAAGTGGAGTGCGATTGCTCCACATTCACTTCTAACAAGCTGGGGAGCCCTGCAGACACTCGCGCAGGGCTCTCTGAACCCCTGACAGGCTGCTGCAGGAACTGGTGAGTGCATCCCAGTCCCTGCAGCCTCCTGAGCAGCATGATCCTGGGGATCGCGTCGCTGCCTTCCCCCCACCCCCCACTGCCTCCCCCTGCCCCTGCAAGGACGTACAGCGTTGCAAACTCTCCATGGGAGTTTGAAAACCACTGGTGTAGGAGATTGGGAAAAGCCAAACAACTGGCATTGGGAAGTTCACAGAAATGCAACTGTAGTGGTGGTATGTGGATCTGAGAGGCTTGTTGCTCTTCTAGGTGGCTCTTCTTGGAATTTATTGTGAAACTGAGGTCACTTATTTTGTGCAAGGGGAAACCAGAATGATGGGATGTGATCATGTGTGAAAAAGATTTTGGAACAATGAGATCTACTGTATCTATAGTACGATGGTGATTTGTGGAATGTAAGGTGAAACCTGTGGAGATTATCTTGCTGCCAGAGAATTCTAGAGTCATTTTACACCAAGGTGCTGCAGAACATGTGCTACTTCAGATTGACAATATTATGTTTGAAGAGAAGCACAATCTCAGCTCTGGAAATTCCTTCCTCCATTGTTATTCCAAAGCCTGAGTACCTTTCAGCTGCATCAGCAAGGACTGCTTATTTTTGCAAGTTTTATCTTCCAGGTTTGAGCAGATTATTTTTTCCAATACTAGATTCATTTATAAAATAGTTTCTCAGTGTTTAAAACTGTTTAGATCTTATTTACTAAGGCTTTGTGTGTAGGTAGGATTTAAATTTTGAACCTATTCATTCTCAACAGTTCTTAAAATAATTGCTGTCACAATTCTTCAGTGTTAGATTAGGAAGCAGGAGATCAGATGATTAGTTGTTGACTTGTCTGTCTGATATTTCAGATGTTCCTTTTGGTGGGGCTAAAGCTGGTGTGACTATTGATCCAAAGAAGTATTCAGTAAGTGTATGCCCTTTCCTTTTCACTCTGTCGGGTATACATACATGTGGCCTGCTTGTATCTATATTTCAGGTATGACCATCAATTGAGGTTGATTCACACATTACAAAAATGCGATATGCTCCAACTATTCTTTGGGAATTGAGTTTATATGGAGAATTCTGGCATGTTGAGTGTTGGTCACCCCACACCTTCTCAATGGCAATTTCTGCAGTTGTGATGGCCCCTTTTTCCTACCTCAATCCCAGGAATTGATGCTAAGAAGCTGTGAGCTCACGTGCTACAGTTCTCCTTGTAATGCATCTCTCAGGGACAGGTGGGACACATCAAGTAAAGGCTTTTGTAATGTGTAAACCTCTAGTGTTGGACTTTAAGAGGCAGGAACCAGAAATGTCTATTATTTTATTAATTTATTTAATACACTTTTACTCCACCTTTCTTGCTTCTAAGGCAATTCAGACTGGCTTACATCAAAACAAAGTAAAATATCAAATAACATAAAAGCATGAATTAAAAACAGCATTAACAAATCTCTGACTGAAAGGCCAACTCTGAAAGCAAAATGAGAAAGCCAAGTTTCCCTGAGTATGCTTGCCCAATGGCTGCAAAAAAACCTTCTGTTACATGAAGGAAAGAGGGAGAAGAGATGACAAGTGTCAAAACAGATGCCAGAGCACAGTCTTATGAAACTGTAGCTGGTGTATTTTCCCCATAACAGACAGGTTGTGGATGGCAAGTCATTATAAAGGTAAAACTGGGCTGAGTGAGCATTAATTGTTGGGTACAAAATGGAGTGTCCCACCTGAGGACAATTGAAGTCTGCAGAATTACATCTTTTTACTCTGAAGTGCCTCCCAAAGCAAAGCATCCTGGTGGAACAATTTCTGTCTCAGGATATGGTCTTCCTCTGCAAAAGCACCTGACCTGGCTTGGGTGCCATGGATTCTTTTTCTCACTAAGTAGTTGGCATCCCTGCAAGAGCGTGTCGTAACAGCTGAATTTTGTTGTTCTTATGCAGGAGAGTGAATTGGAGAAAATAACAAGACAATTCACAATAGAAATGGCCAAGAAGGGATTTATTGGTGAGGGCATCTCTTTTGCACATTTTCCTTCTTTTGCTGATTAACGAATGAAGCTTGGAAAAGGTCAGCACTAACCACTGCAGAAATTAATTGATGGCAAAGCTTTGAAGTTTGATGTGACCAGAGTAAATAGAAATGTTGTGCAATTCAGTGTCTACTAATTTCAAATGAGAAAATTTCATTCTTTGGGGTATAATAAGCTTGCAAGTAAACTAACTGCTCAGATTCGTTTAGTGCTCTGATTTGAGAGAGGAAAAAGTTGTGACAGATCTGTTGTCCTTGGCAGGCCCTGGAATCGATGTTGCTGCTCCTGACTTAGGTACAGGAGAAAGAGAGATGTCCTGGATTGCTGATACTTATGCCAACACTATTGGATACAGGGTAATATTGATTATTGTTTGAAAAGTTTAGTGTGTGGCTGTTTTCTGAGAGAAGGCAACTCACTTTGCAACTTGGTCACTGTCCTTCTGCAGAGGTCTGGTTTGGCCTGAGGGGACTCTGCAGACTTGGGTACAATTAGCATCTTAAAACGTGCTCTCTTTTTAGAATGTGCTTTTAGGGAGAACCTAGTCCCAAACTCTTCAGTATCCTTTGTGGTAAGTTTACATGGTGAGGCCTTCACTTCATTTGTTGTTTCATGCTTGGAATTATAGGATATCAATGCCTTTGCATGTGTGACAGGGAAGCCCATTAGTCAAGGAGGTATCCATGGGCGAATCTCAGCCACAGGCCGTGGAATATTGTATGGAATTAGAAATTACATCAACAACAAGGAATACATGGATCGCATTGGCCTTTCAACTGGCTTCTCTGGCAAGACGTTTGTACTGCAGGTAAACACAAAACAAAGCTGTTGTATTATTATTAATTGAGAAATTCCCAGCTGTCTGATGTTGCAAGCCTAAAAATTGGGGCATACACCGAAGAGATTTTTTTTTTTAGCCTGGTGCTTAAAACTGGTGCCATCTCAACCTGGAATCAAGATGCAGTTTGTGCAAAAAGATAAGTCCAATGCTAATCCTGTTGAGTTGCTGGTGATTTTTATTATGTTTACTCCCATGATACATCTGTCTATTGCCAACAATACCTTTCTGCCATTAACATATGCCAAATAGATCTATTTCTGTGGAAATGGACAAACATCAAATGTTAAAAACAGTAACATTTATAGTGCATCCTATACATGTTTACTGGGAAGTAAGAGCCCAATTCTGTGGTCCGCACTGCACCTCCACGGCGCTGACCACAGTCGCAAACGTACCATAAGGCACATTTGCAGGACTTACTGCCGGTCTCCCACTGGAGCTGGCTCAGTTCCGGCCGGCGCTGAGGTAGCGCACGGCGGGCGCCCATGTTCCGTGGCTCAGTGGTCTCTGACCGCCGGGCTGCGGAACAGGAAATGGGGGCGTGGTCAGAGGTGTGGGGGAGGCATTCCGGGGAGGGGGGAGGCATGGTCAAGGGCGTGGGGGGGCATTCCCTGGGGCGGGGGAGAGGCGGGTCCGTGGAGCTGAGCTCCGCACGATCCAGAGCGCTAGGGCAGGGCTGCTCACCCTACACGAGCACCTTCACTTAAGCGGCAACCAAACAGTCACCGCTAAAGTGAGTAGTGCCATTGCGGGACTCCTTCCCTTACTCAGGGGAAGGGGACAAACGTCCCCTTCTCCCGAGGAGCCTCCTGCAGTAGCACGGGAGGCTCTGGATCTGGCGGGAGCCCTTTGTGGAGCTACCGGGTCCCGCAGCTCTGGGCAGCTCAGGATTGGGCTGCCCGTCTCGCTGTGCTCAGTGGGGCTTGCTCTCAGATAGGTGTGTATAGGTTTGCTATCTCAGAAATCTATGTAGGATTTTTTTCTCCCAAGACATTGTGTAGAAGATTGGCAGCCCAATCCTAAAGGCGGTGGTGCCGCCAAGTGCAGCAATGCCAAAATGGCTTCTACTGCATCCAGCAGCACCACTGGGGATGCCAGAGGTCTCCTAGGGGGATGGGGACTTTTGCCCCTTCCCTTGGAGAAAGCCCAAAGCCCTGCAACGGGGCTTCTCAAATCTGCACCAGCTATTTTGCTGGTGCAGATTTGAGAGCCTCTGTGTTGGACTTTGCAGTTCAACATGGAAGATGTTGAGAAGTGGAGCGGGGTTCTGCTGGTCCCACCCCCTCCCACCCTGGTTCCTCCCCTGCCCCAGAACACCTCCCCCCCAAACCATACCACTGCCCAGAGCTCTTTCCTTGCTGCAGGCAGTGTCCATCCGGTGCTGGGCCCAGGGCGAACTAGGGCTGGGCTGGCAGTGGCGCTCCCTACATGGAGGATGCTGTAAATATGCTTTATGATTATGACACCCAGTACTGGCGGTACACTTGGGGGTGGGCAGAATGGGGCAGGGAATCAGCAGAACAGGACAAAGGGGGGAGGAGAGTGGATCAAGGTACACTTGTACCTCTGGTGCTGAAGAGCTCAGGATTGGGGTCTCAGGCCCCCTTTCCCCTGGGCCTTGTGCTGCCAGAGCTAGCAGTCCAGCAGTGCAAGGTCCTTTATGGCTGTCGCAAAAGTCGACACACCATTTTTCACAGCTGGGCAGCTACCTCAAGTGGTAAATGGCCTCAAAATGACCCCCAGTAAGGGAGCGAGGCAGGATGTGGGTAGAATGGGGCAGGGGATCAGTGGAATGGGACAGAGATTGGGTGGGGAGGGGAGCAAATCAAGGCTGGGAAAGGAGCAGTACCAACAGCAGTGGTGCCACTGATATCCTATCCCCCTTCCTGGCCTTGATCTACTTTCCCAAGTCCCCTCAGATTTGCACCAGCAAAATCACTGGCACAGGTTCAGTAGACCCATATGGGTGGTGGAGGCTTACCCTTGAGCAAGGAACAAATGTTCCTTTACCGAGAGGAGACTTCTGGGACTGCTCTAACCCTGCAGGATGCAGTGCCTGCTCCAGTGGCACAGCTGCATCAGTGGAAGGGGTTTAAGTAGGATTGAGCTGCTTGTCACCATGTACCAACAAAAAAAATTCAATGGGAGACTCCAACATGAAACTGCCAATTGAATTAATCAACAAATTTGCGAGTGTGGGATTTGTTTTGGGATCGACTACCTTATTGCAGAATTATAATCCTTCCACAATGTTTAGTTTTCACTCTGATCTTGCTGTGCCTATTGATAACCAGTTGGTTAATAGTTGGGAGTGAGTTTCAGCCACTCTGGTTGGATTCTGTGTTTTTGTTTTGCTTAGTACTGTGGCACACCTATTACTTTTGTACTGCTTCACTTTGTAAAAAGACATTTTTTTGCTTCTCTTCTTGGTAGTAGGGTACTTACCTATAGGCTTCTTTTGATGCATTAGAGAGACGCTGGCCCATGAAAGCTTATGCCACAAAGTATTTGTTAATTTCTAGGTGTTTATTTTTTTCTGCTGTTGTAAAACACAGTTACTCCTCTGGATTTTGCTGAATTGTTTCTACTGCTGGGCGCAGAATGATTCATTGAATAAGAGCTGGATTTTGCTTGGGGAAAGCCTTTACTGGACACCAAGTTTCCATCAGGACATCTATCCTGCTAATACATTGCTTTGTCTGTAGGTTTTTAAGCTGGCAGTTTGCCAGCCTCCCTTCAGTCCAAGACAAATGTGTTTGTCCCCTAAGCAGTTCTTCCCTCAGGTTGTAAAACTTGGCTGGCAGAGCTGAGCTTGTACAAGGAACTGTCTCTAAGTCACCTCTATTGAATTAAGTTTGTTGAGCAATTCCCCAAGGAATACTTCGCTTACTCTAATTAACTTACCAGGAAAATTAAACTGAGAAAGGAAGCCCACTAGTCCTTGGGGAGTGTTGTCTTTGTGGATTTTTTTTCCTTATCCAATAAATCAAGTTTCAGTTTTTCTTCAAAGAAACTGAGGAAAGATGCTGATGAGTTAGGAGCTAAGCGGTATATGAATAAATGCTCAAAGGGGAAGAACTCAGCTATTGTGCTATTGTGTTCTTTTTCGTCTGTAATCATTTTCATCTATTCCAGTTGAAATTAGGGTGGAATAAGAAGAGATGTTTGCAGTGCATTTGGCAGTTGTCATTTTCCTAGGGGACACTCTGATTTGAGTTGTCATGTGTGGTTATTGGTGCTGCTCTGGATTTGTCCTTTGGAAAAGTTCATTCAAGCAGCTGGTACATTGCTAAAGAGATTGTGATCTTAGACATCGCAGGTGATTTACAGATAAGCCCTTGGTGATGTCAGTGTTAATGGTGAAAAGGGGAAGCACTGCTTGCTTCTGAGGCAAAAGAAAAAACTATCCAGAGCAATTAAAGTGTTTCATTCCTTAAGAGATTTTCTGAGTGAAAAGGAAACACACTTTGTTTGGAGCAAAGCACCTTCCACCGTATAATTTCAGGACAAGCAAACTTGCAGTTGTTCTCTCCAGGGCATTAATACCAACTGCTCTGAAATGCAAGGAAGTTCCACTTAGGCCTCTTTTCAGCTTTTCTTTTACTTCTTAGGAATCTCTAGTCGTGCCTTTTTCAGCCCTAAAGGCCATTAAGGTATATAAAAAAAGAGAGTGCTGCCTCCTTACAGGCAGTATCCAGATGTTGACTCCATCCAGGTCTGAAACAGGCCTGAAACAGTGAATTCACAGCCAAGGAGACAAAAGATCCAGCAAGTGCTGAAGGGCAGACAGTGAAAATCAGAACTGACAAGGGAGACAAAGTCCAACCCAGACTTAAGACTCCAGAGTGCAAGAGGAGCAGAAAGCACCAAATACAGGCAGAAAGGAAGCAGGCCATACTTCAGGACCTGGAATCGAGGATGACCATTCAGAGCTTTCAGGACCCTGGACAGGTCACTGGGAGGATATGCCTCCGCTGCTCCTAATGGCTCTGCAGGCAAGGGGGAGGGCCCGTTTTACACCAGTGTTCAGACACCTGAAACACTTAGCCTTCCTCTTCTCCAGGAATACCAGTGCTTTGGGGCTGCCCAGGATTCTGCACATGTGCAGCAAGGCTTCCTGAGACTCCGTTCAGGAGTGTGAAGTGCTCCAGAGACCAAAAGGTTTGAGAACCTTTGCACCAGAGTACCTTGAGGATAGGATTAGGTTTCTAGGAGCCCAATCCTATCCTTTTCACACACACCATCATGTCCCCTTCCTGCCTTGTTTCACTCCTACTACTGCTCTACCTGCTCAATCGGATTAGGCTGTTGATGCCTGATGAGGATCAGATCATCTTGGTAAGGATTTGTGTATTTCCTTGCAGATTGAATTGCCTCATGTTTCTTGATTCTGTCTTCAGGGCTATGGCCATGTGGGCATGCATACAATGAGATACCTGCACCGCTATGGAGCACGCTGCATATGTGTTGGGGAGCTGGATGGTGCCATCTACAATGCTGATGGGATTGACCCCCAGGAGCTACAAGATTACAAGGAGGTATTCTGGATCCTACAGTTTGTGAGGCTAAGAGGCAAAGAAGGAAGGCCCATAGCCAGGGAGACAGACCAGGGACAGACTGCACTTGCTCCCGGTGTGGAAGGGATTGTCACTCCCGGATTGGCCTTTTCAGCCACACTAGACGCTGTGCCAGAACCACCTTTCAGAGCGCGATACCATAGTCTTTCGAGACTGAAGGTTGCCAATACCATTGTGTGGAGGCACTGGTGAATGTTGTGAGGTCCTCAACTCTAGGGGTTGGGGTGGCGGCCTCACCTGGGGAAGCTTCAGACTGGCTCAAAGGGGAAGGGGGTTACAGAACCCTGGCCCTCCTCCCTGGCAAGGCAGTTACCTTAGGCTCAAAGGCAGGAGCTGTTCACTCCACAGCTCCTGCTTCACATTGGCCTCCTGTCATCCCTGGCCTCCCTGCTTATATGGAGTGAGCCCGCCCCCTTGGCCCCTCCCCTTCCTCCTGGTGGGGCAGAAAAGGTATTTCCTGGGTACCGCCCACTCTCCCTTGAATCCCTGTCCTTTACACCACTCACCTGGCCCAGGTGTAGCTGGCCAGCCTCTCCTGCCACCCCACCTTGGGGCAGGAGGAGCCCTCTACTGCCTTGCTTTCGTGGCAGTGGGGGAAGCATTGGCGGTGTCTTGGGCAACTCCCCTGTCACGCCTCCTTGTCTCTGAGCACGGGCAGGCTCCTGCAGGAGTTGGAGCTTCCGTGCTTCATCTGCCCTGAGCGGCGCCGGTCGCCTGGTCCTTGCTCCCTCTTCTGGGGTAAGTTGGGGACCCGGGCATCTGGGGTGGGGACCTGACAAGTGGTTATTGTCATGAGAGATGGTGACTGAATTGCTGCAAAAGGTCAGTACAGTTTTCCCCATCAAATAGTATATTATGGGTTATTAGGCTAGTATTACCCAGATATGGGTGACCACTCTGGTGCCAGTGGCCAACTCAGGGCCCAATCCTATCCAACTTTTCAGCACCAGTGTAGCAGCAATGCAGCTCCGAGGTAAGGGAACAAAATGTTCTCATACCTTGAGGAGTGCTCTGTGACTGCCTCACCAACACAGGATGTAGTGCGTGGCATGGCTGCACCGGCACTGGAAAATTGGATTGGATTGGTCCCTAAAACAACATTTCTCAATATTGTAGGAAAGCACTTGTCTAACTGTACTCTTTGGAGGTCAGGCTCAGCACAACTGAAGTGTATTTCTCATTCCAGGAACATGGCACCATAGTGGGCTTTCCAAAAGCTAAGGCTTTTGAAGACAGTATCCTTGAGGTGCTTTGTGATATCCTCATCCCAGCTGCTGTTGAGAAACAGCTCACAAAAGAGAATGCTCAGCGTGTCAAAGCAAAGGTAGAGTTTAGAGAGTGTCATTTTTTCTGAATAGCTCCTAATCTCTTTTCCAGGAGAAAAGAAAGCAAGAAGGTACTTGCTTTATTGAACTGGGGATAAAGTTTGAGCTGTAGTAAGTTTGGGGCTCTCACACAACTGATATTTACCCTGTATGAAGCTACTATTGAACTGATGTGATTATATGTATTTATTAAACATGCAGCACATATGTGGTAGGCAGGCAATGACTAGATTATGAGAGGCTAATCAAATATGTTGTTTGTTTTGAGTAAGCTGGACTAGATCGGCCTTTGGCCTGATCCAATGTTCTTCTGGTCCAATGCTCTTCTTATGTTCTGATGTGTTCCCAGGATCAGAGGGTGTTTGCAGCCCCCCCTTTTTTATTAGAGTTATAATGAATAACAAAATGAGGTTCCTCAGTTGTGGGGGTAGACAAAGCAATATCGGTTGTTTATCTTGTTCTCTCATCTCAGTATTGTTTGAAACATTGTAACATCCTTATTGGCATTTCTGTTGTTGGGTCCAGGAATGGAAGGAGTGTTCCACTCATGCAAGGGTTCCTTGTGCAAGTGGAGGGACTACTTACGTAAGCAGAGCTCTCCTGTTCACAGAGAAAGTTCCCAGCAGCAGAAAGAGAACAGCAGAGAGTGAAAGATGGCTTAGGTCCTGTCCAGTTCACTTGCGGAAGGAAATGACAATGCAGAAACAATATCTGACTACCTAGAGACTGGTTGCTAGGCTCTTTGGATTCTGAGCTAGACTGCAGAATAGATGTGATAGATTACCACATCTGAAAATGAGGCCCTAGTGTCGTCAGGGATGTACATAGCCTCCATAGTTTGAAACATTATTGGAGTCATGATGAAACAGGTGTATTGGGAATTGTATTCTCCATGAGACTTGCCTCCATTTTAAAGATATATTTGACTGCACTAATCTCTACTTTATATAAACTTTGCTCAGACCTTTGGGGCTGTTGGTTGAGCCACAATGTATTGGAAAACTACATGCACGTGAATTGGTACTAAATGTGACCGCTTCTTGACTTAACTTGTTATACCTTCATTTCCATACTCTGAACTAAAATACTTTGCTAGGGTAGCTAGTTGAGGCTTGCTTCTTTTCGGTAGTGTTGTTCTGATGTCTGTGTTATCCTTTTGTGCCTCGTAGATCATCGCTGAAGGTGCCAATGGCCCCACCACCCCAGATGCCCATGATATCTTCCTGCAAAGAAACATCCTTGTTCTCCCAGTATGTGTGACACATCCCTTAACTCCAGTGATGTCCTATTTCATGTCTTGATGCTTGGGTCTGGCTAAGCTGCTTGGGTCTGGCTTAAACTTTAAGCAGCTTCTTCTGAGGCATACTGTACCTTGCAGCAGAATTGGGCAGGCTTTTTGCAGTGCAGTTCTGCAAACAAGTCTGTCTGAATTCAGAAGCATTATGAAGGGGGAAGTGTGTGCAGCAACATGGTAGTAATTTAGTATACCAAGAAGGCTTCTTGCACCAGCATTGTATTTGGGTTTAGTCTCTATTTGCAGTAGGGGCTACATTTAGTCCAGGAGATTGGGGTTAGCAAGTGTTAAGCAAGAAGGCTTGCTATATGTTACATTGCCTATTTTTCTGCTATAAATACAGAACACTACAGGTGTCGGGTCACCTTTTATAATGCTTTCCTGTGTAAAACCCTCACTAAATGAGGTTCAGTAAGCACCTTGGAAGAAAGGTTTCGTGCAGACTAAGTCCTGATTTGCTGGTTTCCTACTTGCACAGTGTTTTTGGTTTGGATGAGAATTCAAAAATATGACCCCAGACCTGCACTCTGAATTGAAGCAGTTCAAAATTCTTCCCCCTCAGCTTCCATCTCACTCTAGGTTAGCTCTTTAGTCTTTAGAATAGAATATGTATCTCTTCTGTGCCTGATGATTGCTGAAGGTGAACTGTGCCTCTCTCTTTTCTGTTGTGGTTCTAAAAAGATATCCCCAAGCAAATGAGCTATTTCCTGAATTAATTTTTCATTGGAGATGTTTCCACTTCCTCCAACCCAAATTGGATCAATACTAACAGTGTTTCTTAAGGAAATCTTCACTTAACAGGCTTGTAGGTAAGGGTGATTTCTTAAACATTATATACTTAGATGTCTAAAACGCTTTTGATAAAGTCCATCACCAAACTCTCCTCAGTAACCTTAGCAATCATGGATTACAAGGACTGGTTCTCTTATGAATTAACAATAACAGTTAAATAAGAGAAAGCAGGGGGTAGGGGAAAACAGACAGTTCTTTACTTGCAGTGGAGGGAATTAAGACCCAGGATGGTGTAGTGGTTTGGGGGGTTAACTTAGACCTGGAAGATCCAGGTTCAAATCCCCCCTCAGCCATGAAGCTTCCTGGGTGACCTTGGGCCAGTCACTTTCTCTCAGCCTTACCAACCTCACAGAGTTGTTGTGAGGACAAAAGGAGGGGAGCAGCTATGTACACTGCCCTGAGCTCTTTGGAAGAAGGGCGGTATAAAAATGTGAAAAATAAAATAAATAAATAAGCAGTGGTTTCCCTAGGGATCTGTATTGGGACTTGTGGTCATTATTTATAATTTATCTGAATTTGGGGCAAGCAGTGAGGTGGACAAGTCTGCTGAAGAAGTCACATGTTTCAGGATACTGAAAACTCAAGCAGTCTGAGAAGAGCTGTAAAAAGTTATCTCCAAAATGAGTGATGAGCAAAATGGCAAATGAGATTCAACGTGAATGTAAAGTGGGGCCATTGAGGTGAAACCTCTTAACATATGCATTAATGGGGTGTGAACTCATGCTGACTAAGCAGGAAAGAGGTTTTGCGAGTCCTAGTGGACAGCTCAGTAAGAAAGTAAACTTAGTGTACATTGGCAGTGAAAAGGGCAAATTCCATGCTAGGGATGATAAGGAAAGGCATTGAAAATAACACTGCCAGTATAGCTAGCTCTTGATTTACATGCTCTTAATTTGCATATCTTTGAAACAGTGTGATTTACCAATTAATACCAGAAGAGCAATTTGCGCAGGCTCATTTTTTTAAATAATATGGTCAATTAGGTACTTTAATTTAATAAAATAATTATTTAATAAAACAATTCAATGCCTTGTTGTAATGTTCTTTTACCCCTAATTGTTGTGATACATTGTACATTTATTTATAGAGCTCTGTAAGCTGCCTTAGGCATTTGCTTTGGCATGGGAAAGGAGGGATATAAATTTTTTAAATAAAAATAAATAAATAATAAATAGGTGCTAATTAGTTGTAGCATCCTGTCCCTTTAAAGCCAGAAGATTTAAAAAGAGACAAAGAAAGTACATTCTCAGAGCTGCTTATCAGCACCTGCTCCTCCACCCCTTTGGAACAGTTGATGAGAAAGGAAACTAAGCAGGTCCCACCTCCATAAGGAAACTGCTGTAACTGCTCACTCACTCCATCTGTAGCTACGTTTATTTTTCTAATAGGAGATAGAGGAAATGACGATTCTAGCATGCTTCTAGCATGCTTCCAGTGTGGCTTATTTTAAAAAATGACAAAATGGTGTCCCATCATTGAAATCAATTGCATGTTGTTGTTACCAGAATGTATGGAGGCCACCATGTTTGCCAACAGAAATCAAATGCATGGAGACAGCAGTCTTTAATAGCTCCGAGCTTGCAATTCAAATTGCTAGCATGATGAGCATGCTAGAATGTGAATAAAGAATACAACCTGAGTGTGAAGGAAGGAGAAAAAAGAACAACTGTCTAGCACTTCTAGTGCTAGAGGCTGAAAAATGAATGCAGACTATGATAATTGGTTAGCAGTATGTGGCACATTCTGGAGCTTTTCATTAGAAAAGCAAGCTTTGCTGGAGAGGTGCCTGGAAGCTGCAGATCTTTTGCTTTGAAGAAGATAACAAGATTTCAGGAATCCAAGTTAACCAAATTGTCATATGAATAGGGCCACAAGCAGTTGCCTGCTTTTCTCTGCAGCATTCACACATACCTGCTACAACTTTTCCCTACCTCCCCAACAGGGGCACTTTGCAACCAGCGATCATTATGCTTCTGTTTCTCCCTTCTAACTCATGTCAGTTTGTGAATTTGTAATTGCATGGATTGTATTGAGTGCCCCAACTTCAATACTAAGGGGACTGCTTTGTGGTTGGTACAGAAGCAGAAAGGTCAAGAGCTTTGACCTTTTGCTAT
The DNA here is from genome assembly GCF_035046505.1 of Tiliqua scincoides. NCBI lineage: Eukaryota > Metazoa > Chordata > Lepidosauria > Squamata > Scincidae > Tiliqua > Tiliqua scincoides. The sequence goes on from NC_089822.1 coordinate 200,357,452, forward strand.
CCATCTACAAGATGGATCTGGATCTATAAAGAACCATTAGCTTAACATAAGAAGAGTCTTCCTGGATCAGGCCAAGGACCCACAAGTTCAGCTTCCTGTATCTCACAGTGACTCACCAGATGCCCCTGCAAGCACACTAGGCAACAATATCTATATCCTGTTGCCACTTCTTTCCATCTGGCAGTCAAAGAGAGGTTACCACTAAAACCTGGAGGTTGCATACATCATGTCTTGTAACCTGTGGTGGACTTCCAAAAATCTGTCCAGTTTTCTTTTAAAGGTATCTATGTGAAATACCATCACCACATCCTGAGACAAGGAGTTCCACAGATTAATTACATACTGGATAAAGGAATATTTTATTTTGTCTGTTCTAACTGTCCTGCCAGACAATTTTAGTGGTTGTCCCCCCCCCCCCAGTTCTGGTATTGCGCAAGAGGGAAAAGAACATCCCTCTATCCTCCCCATGCATAATTTTATGTCTCAGTCATGCCCTCCCTGGCACCTTCTTTCTGAAGAGCCCCAAATGTTGTAGCTTTTCCTTATAAGGGAAGGAAGTTGGTGGTGGGATATAGACTCGTAAACTTGCACCACAGACCACATGCTCAATGGGGAGGCAATACATGCAAGTGCAATTGTCACACTAGCATCTCATAATTTGGAGTGTTGCCCTGAAGAAGAAATGAAGAAGACTGCTGATATCGTTGCTGTGTTGTGTTCAGGCTGCTTTTCTACAAGAAGGGAGGTAGCAGGAAGTAACTCTTGGCACCGAGATACATAGATGTTTCTGAGAAGATAGTATCATTATCCTGCTGTTTCTGGAGGATCAGATAATTGTAACAGTCACTTTTGTCTTCCGGTAGGATTTGTACATAAATGCAGGTGGTGTGACAGTCTCCTTCTTTGAGTGGCTGAAGAACCTGAACCATGTCAGCTATGGGCGCCTCACCTTCAAATATGAACGTGATTCTAACTACCACCTGCTGATGTCAGTGCAGCACAGCCTGGAGAAAAAGTTTGGGGAAACTAAAGGAGGGATTCCTATTATACCCACACCAGAGTTCCAGGCCAGGGTGTCAGTAAGTCACAGCTTTAGTTATGTCCTTAACAGTCCAATCCTATGCATATCTACTCAGAAGTAAGTTCCACTGAGTTCAGTTGGAGTTACTCCAAGAAAAGTGTGTACAGGATTGCAGCCTGAGATATGCAGTCTCTTTTTTTTCTTTTTTCTCCCTTGGTGACTGTCCCAGGATCAAGTGCCTATGTATCACCTACATAGGGTGATCACACAGAGTATTGCATGTTTTGCCCAGTTTGGATGTGGGGAAGTTGAAACAGCCTTGTATCAAGCTGTGTTCTAAAGGCCATCTTATGACTGAAAGCGTATTCCCTCAGAGGCTTCAGGAGAGTTCATACTTGCCAGAATTTTGGTCTGGCTCAGGTTTAATCCAGCTCAGTTGAAGCTGGAAAGGCAGGAGATGTCATATGGTTGTAACATAGGCCTGTGTCTCACTAGAGGAAGCACTCAAAAACCCCAGCATAGGTTTCCAAGATTGTTCATGATGAACAAGTGGCTGCGTCCTTGACTGGAAGGTCAAGAGCAAGAACCTTTATGTATTTACCATGTTACTATTTATTTTAAAAGCATTTTATCCAACCTTTTTAAAAAGATTGACGGCAAATTTTTAACCCACCCTCCTCCTAAGAGTTTAAGGCAACTGCATAGGGCTGCCTTATTTTATCCTCATAGCAACTGTGGGATGTAAGCTGGACTGATCGTGATGCCCAGTAAATATCTTAGGGCACAATCCTAACCAACTTTCCAGCATAGACATAGCTGTGCCAATGTGATGTGCACTGCATCCTGCAGTGGGGATGCAGTCAATGAGGTTTCCTCAAGTTAATGGCATGTTTGTTACCTTACCTTGGGGCTGCATTGAGGCTAGATCAGTGCCAGAAAGTTAGTTCGGATTGTGCCCTTAGTTTCCACTCTGAGTCCTGTACCCCACCCACTTCACTGCACAAATGACCCACGCATAAGGGAATGATAGCAATATGTAAATATTTGTAGCAAGCTGTATCCTGTATACATCCTGACCAAGTGTGTTTTTTTTCTTGTAGGGTGCCTCAGAGAAGGATATTGTTCACTCAGGACTAGCTTACACCATGGAACGTTCAGCCAGGGTAGACGCTTCTGTGTTGCATCTCTCTATTCACTCACTTTTTTTTCCTTTGTTTAGGATCCTGGGCCAAGCCCTCACTGTCATATAGTGGGAAGTTCCTAACTTCCTAATCTCCTTTCTGTATGTTTCTGTGACCTCCACTGCAATATTATCAGAATGTATGTACTTGTTTCTACAATGGCAGTGCAGCCCAGTCTCTTCTAGCTTCCAAATTTGGAGTTTTGGCTGAGGGCAAGAAGAATATAGAGACAATTTTAAAAAATGAATATATACTGCTTTTTCAACAAAAAGTAGTCCACAAAGTAGTTTACTTAACTCAGTAAATAAAGAAATGGTTCCCGGTCCCCCAAGAGCTCACAACCTGAAAAGATTCAGAAGAAGAGTGCCTCTTTGCAAACTGGGAACTATATTCCTTTATGTTTGTGTTTTATGTTCTAGCAAATCATGAACACAGCCGTGAAATACAACCTGGACCTGGACCAAAGAACTGCTGCCTATGTGTCTGCCATTGAAAAAATATTTACGGTTTACAGTGAGTCAAGTTTTACTTACTGAGAAGATCACCTATCTGCCTGCTGACATCCTGTCCATTGGCCAAAGAGTAAATTGGATGCATTACTCTTGAAAAGAAGGTGCACTGCAGTGAGAAAATAGACCTCTCAGATATTGCTGCTGTCTGCTGGAAACTTTCCCCCTTCTCTTTCACTCCTCCTTTCCTGTTCTCGACTTCTCTGATGTGTACAGCTATACATGTTATGAAAGTAGTTCTTTTTTTGACCTGTAGGTGGTGCCAGCAGCCCAGGGATACTGTTTTGTGGCATTGTATTTTATTTATTTATTTATTTGCTTGCTTGCTTGCTTGCTGCATTTCTCTCTTCCTCTCTTCCACCCATACTGGGTCATCAAAATGAATTGTACAGTGTAACGGTTTAAATTAAGCATCTGTTAGAGTTCAGTGCCTTTTTTTGATCCTTTGACTCTGTGTGACTATGCTTCATTGCGCGTTTGTTCCCCTTGCTTCGGTGTTGTGATCATGTCACAGTTATTTGGCCCAAACGCATTGCTTCCTGAGCTATGGCAGTGCCTGTAGTGGTGGTCCTCCCCACCTGCTTGTTGATTTCTCTCTGTCTTGTCTTTTTTTGTGTGTGTGTGTGGTTTTTACATACACTCACAAACATATACAATTAGAGAAGGATTTTTTTTTTTAAAGGAGTTGCCCCCATCGTGACAATGAATCCACTTCTTCTGTCACAAAAGAGTTGGGTATCTTTTCTCAATCCTTTCTTTCTACTTTCTGGTCCAGATTTCAATACAGGTTTTTGTCTTAGGGCCCAATCCTATCCAACTTTCCAGTGCTGATGCAGGTGTGCCAATGAGACATGCACTGCATCCTGCAGTGGTGGTACAGTCACAGAGGCTTCCTCACATTTGTTCTCTTACTTCACGGCTGCATTGTGGCTGCATCAACACTGGAAAGTTGGATAGGATTGATCCCTCAGAGTTTATTCCCTGCAGTATGCCCTCTTCATGCTATAACCTCTCCAGTGCCAAAATATATAATCCACACCTGTAAACTGTGTTTCTTAGGCCTAAATCCTAACCAACTTTCCAGCACTGGCATAGCTGTGCCAACAGGACATGTGCTGTATCCTGCAGTTGGGTGGCAGTCACTGAGGCCTCTTCAAAGTAAGGAAATGTTTGTCACCTCATCTCGGAGCTACATTGCCCTTATGTCATTGCTGGAAAGTGGGTTAGGATTGCGCCCTTAGCGTTGCACCCGCTTCTTAGTATGCCCTTCACTTGCATTTCCAGCATTCACACCCCTTTTCCTAGCTTTCAGGCTCCAGTCCGTGCATCTGGTATATCTCCCTGCAGCTTCTGTGTTTTTCACCTGGTATGTACTTCCTGCACACAGCTTAAGAAAAAAAACATGGAGATAAATGATCGCTCCCTCTACTACAGCACTGTGCTTAGTGTCAATCTGTTCTTAGAAAATTGTACAGTTTGCTTCACCTTTTCTTGTGCTGCTTGAATTGGAACACAAGAACTCTACTGGTGAATACAGTTAAATTTTTTTTTTAGTGAAAATGTTGCTGATGCATAGGTCAGAAAACGGCTTGCCTGTGTCAGGGTCCAGCTCTGAACGTGATTGTGAGCCTCAGTACAGCACATGGTTTTATGCATCCATGCTAGCAAAATGAGTGAATATTCATAAGTAAGCACAAATGATCCAAAGTCAACACTCTGCATGGCATCCTCAGTATGTGCTCAGCCTCATGGAACCTGAAAAGCATGTTCAAATGAGAGAGTACTATATCTGTAAGATCCTGTAGTGCCTTGGTGTCATTTCATTCTCCGGATACCTTTTTTTGACTAGTGAATATAAGAACATAAGAACAGCCCGGCTAGATAAAGCCAAAGGCCCATCTGGTCTAGCTTCCTGTATCTCACAATGGTCCACTGTGAGCACACAAGACAACAAGAGACTCAAGGAGCACTCAAGACAACGAGAAACCTGCGTCCAAATGCCATTCCCTTGTACCTGGCATTCTGGGGTAGTCTCCTTCTAAAACCAGGAGGCTGCACAAACTCATCATGGCTTATAACCTGTGATGGACTTTTCTTCTAGAAATCTGTCCAATTTTTAATAGTGACAATAGTGCCAATAGTGCTTGGCTATGGGCATTATGGAGCTAATGCCATTTTCACCTTAGATTCCACCACCTTTGCTGGATTGCATATTTAAGATTCAGGCTCTGTCTGGCTGTTCTCCGTCTCTGAATCTGTGTTGGAATCTGAATGTGTGACTCTCCCTTGCTCAGGGAGAGTCAGCATGGCTTCTGTAAGGGTAAGTCTTGCCTCACAAACCTTATAGAATTCTTTGAAAAGGTCAACAGGCATGTGGATGCGGGAGAACCCGTGGACATTATATATCTGGACTTTCAGAAGGCGTTTGACACGGTCCCTCACCAAAGGCTACTGAAGAAACTCCACAGTCAGGGAATTAGAGGACAGGTCCTCTCATGGATTGAGAACTGGTTGGAGGCCAGGAAGCAGAGAGTGGGTGTCAATGGGCAATTTTCACAATGGAGAGAGGTGAAAAGCGGTGTGCCCCAAGGATCTGTCCTGGGACCGGTGCTTTTCAACCACTTCATAAATGACCTGGAGACAGGGTTGAGCAGTGAAGTGGCTAAGTTTGCAGACGACACCAAACTTTTCCGAGTGGTAAAGACCAGAAGTGATTGTGAGGAGCTCCAGAAGGATCTCTCCAGACTGGCAGAATGGGCAGCAAAATGGCAGATGTGCTTCAATGTCAGTAAGTGTAAAGTCATGCACATTGGGGCAAAAAATCAAAACTTTAGCTATAGGCTGATGGGTTCTGAGCTGTCTGTGACAGATCAGGAGAGAGATCTTGGGGTGGTGGTGGACAGGTCGATGAAAGTATCGACCCAATGTGCGGCGGCAGTGAAGAAGGCCAATTTTATGCTTGGGATCATTAGGAAGGGTATTGAGAACAAAATGGCTAGTATTATAATGCCGTTGTACAAATCTATGGTAAGGCCACACCTGGAGTATTGTGTCCAGTTCTGGTCGCCGCATCTCAAAAAAGACATAGTGGAAATGGAAAAGGTGCAAAAGAAGCGACTAAGATGATTACGGGGCTGGGGCACCTTCCTTATGAGGAAAGGCTACGGCGTTTGGGCCTCTTCAGCCTAGAAAAGAGACGCCTGAGGGGGGACATGATTGAAACATACAAAATTATGCAGGGGATGGACAGAGTGGATAGGGAGATGCTCTTTACACTCTCACATAATACCAGAACCAGGGGACATCCACCAAAGTTGAGTGTTGGGAGGGTTAGAACAGACAAAAGAAAATATTTCTTTACTCAGCGTGTGGTCGGTCTGTGGAACTCCTTGCCACAGGATGTGGTGCTGGTGTCTAGCCTAGATGCCTTTAAAAGGGAATTGGACAAGTTTCTGGAGGAAAAATCCATTATGGGGTACAAGCCATGATGTGTATGCGCAACCTCCTGATTTTAGAAATGGGTTATGTCAGAATGCCTGATGCAAGGGAGGGCACCAGGATGAGGTCTCTTGTTATCTGGTGTGCTCCCTGGGGCATTTGGTGGGCCGCTGTGAGATACAGGAAGCTGGACTAGATGGGCCTATGGCCTGATCCAGTGGGGCTGTTCTTATGTTCTTATGGAAGGTCATGTTTGCAGTGCCTTACCCACTTCCACTGACCTATAAGTCATTCTTTGGTTGCAATTTCTGTTCATATCAGTCTGCTGTCAAGAGACTTCTTGAATGTAGTGTTTGTCTACTCCTGTTAAAAGGGTTGAAGAGTTCTTGCTAAGAGGTCTCTATTGGTGCCCAAAGCTCTGGATGATATCTTGCAAATAAAACACCTATTGGAAAGAAGAGCTCATCATTGGGTAGGTGAGCATCAGTGTATCTGCTGCATGGCTGTGCTTGTTGCAGGCAACTCATAAGATAAATGAGCAGAGGAGGATGCTTGCTTGGAAGGACTTAACGTTGCCCATGTGTATGTGCTGGGGTAGGTTGGGGAGGCAGGAACCAATGAAGTGTTTTTTTAGGTCTAGAAGCAACATCACATACTACAACACACAGGTAGTCTAGCCAGATGGCTGACGTTTGTATTGTTTGTTTGTAACTCTGCTGAGGAGGACACAGCAGGAGTCAGAGGCAGCTTGGGTACCCTATAAATATGTCTCAGTGAGGAAGCATGCACAGGCTTACTGCCTCTAGATATAAGGGTTGGATTTTAAAGACAAAGATAAGAACAGCAACAGGAGCATTTTAAAATCCTTCATATTCTTGGAATTTCTTATTTCTGTTGTATTAGTAGAGTTCTCTTTTGGCCTAACAATATTGTGAAGATTGCCAGCCCTTTTAAACAACTGAGGGCCCAATCCTATCCAACTTTCCATCATTGATGCAGCCACAAAGCAGCCCTGACATAAAGGAATAAAATTCCTCGACCTTGAGGAGGCCTCCACGACTGCCCTCCCACTGCAGAATGCAGCACACACCCTGTTGGCATGGCTGCATCAGTGCTGGAAAGTTGGATAGGATTGCAATTCTGTTGTAAGGCTTGCTTGAAAGGATGGTCGTCCTAGTTTCCTAAACAAATGTAAAAGTCGTAATTGTAACATAGGCCAAGTAGTTAAGGTTCAAGTCTCACTTTGTCTCATACTGGATGGGCACTTCTAATATTTCTAATTGTAGATGGTGACTTGATGCATGGGTAAGAAATAACAAAGGTCAGATATATTGTCTGCATCTGGGTGTTCTGTGGGCCGCTGAAACTGCTGACCAGAGATATCTCTGGACAGAATGGAATCTGGATCATGTCTGTTCATTGACTTAGACCTCCCCAATCTAGGCTACAAAATTTCTCCCATGCTTACTGCAAAACCTTATTAACTTAAACCATTTCTGTGAAGACGAGATACAGTGTGCCACAGTGTTTGGAGTGTTGGACTGGAGAGACACAGATTAAAATATCTGCTTAGCCGCAGATTTGCTTGGTGACTTTAGTCAGCAGTCTAGAAAAAGCCTCCTGAGGGGGCACATGACTGAGACATACAAAATTATGCAGGGGATGGATAGAGTGGATAGAGAGATGCTGTTTTCCCTCGCACACAACACCATAACCAGGAGACATCCGCTAAAATTGAATGTTGGGAGATTTTAAGACAGACAAAAGAAAATATTTCTCTACTCAGCTTGTAATTAGTCTGTAGAACTCCTTGCCACAAGATGTGGTGATGGCATCTGGCCTAGGTGCCTTTTAAAAGGAGATTGGACAAATTTCTGGATGAAAAGTCCATCACTGGTTACAAGCCATGATGTGTATGTGCAACCTCCTGATTTTAGAAGTGGGTTACCTTAGAGTGCCAGATGAAAGGGAGGGCACTAGAATGCAGGTCTTTTGTCTTGTGTGCTCCCTGAGGCATTTGGTGGGCGACTGAGATACAGGAAGCTAGGCTAGATGGGCCTATAGCATGATCCAGTGGGTCTGTTCTTATGTTCACCCTCAGTCTAACCTTAGGATTCTTGTGAGCATATGAAGGGAAAACTCCATGAGCACAACCCACTCCAAGGAGGAAATGTGGGAAATAAATCTCATGGATAGGACTCCAGTTGGTGGACAGTTCATCTTGTGTCCCAGCTTTTTCTGCACAAGTGCAACTATCAGCTTTAGCTTTCAGTCATTGGGTTGAAGAGTTGTTTGCCCCTAGGAATTCCTATCATGATCCTGACAAGAAGTGAATAATGGCTTCTAGCAGATTCATAATACTGTTTTCACTGAAAATGAGAGTTTGTTTGGCAGCAGGGCAAGGGTAGGGGAGCCGTATAATGAAGATAGTCTTATACTTGGTTCAACTTGTAGTCTGGTTGTGGACCAGCATAAGTTGAGCAGTTCTGATTTTTTTCCCCACTCTGACACAGGTTGAGCTGCCCTGTGTTTGGACCACATGCCCAATGATTATGAAAACACTGATATGCTCATAGTCCTCCACTGTGAGATGGCTTCTTTAAAAGAAATGGTTTAAATCCTCATTTTCACATCTAGAAAAGATCTAGCCTCACGTCTGTACTAGAAGCTTTCAAATTACATCCACAGTCACTTGGAAACATGAACATACAGTTGAGTGGTTAGCAGACACCTTGTTTACCTCTTTGAACTGCACCTCTTGACCCACCTTTCTGAGTGAACATGTCATCCTGTACCATTTAGAGTTTCAGCAGATTATCACAAGCCTTGTCAAGTTTAAGCAGCCTGGGGCCTGTTTAGTAGGTAGGAGAAGTGCCAGATTCTGCTGCATGCTGACAATCTCCATGGTTGCTTGCTGTTCCCTTGGTAAAGCTGGAGGAAGGAAGCTCTTTCCAGCAGATTCAGTAAATACATCACTGGAAAATAACCAGTGCTTCTGGTGACATGTGTCCCTCCTTACAACTAGGAGTGTTGGGAAGAAGTGGCATTTGCTGTCACCCTGGGCTTTACTGCTCAGTCATGCTGCAGAAATCATCCCAGAAAGACAATGCAGCCAGCATGGCAAATAGCTTAGTACAGGAGATACATAGTTGGCTGTTCTTGGCGGTGGCTGGTCTGTGTGCTGGAAATGCATTACAGTTGCTGATAAAGAGTTTTCTACACTAATGTAGCTGAATTGGAGTCTGAATCCAGATATGTTCCCTGCATGGTTTGGATCACAAACAGCTGCAATTGATTGGAACCTCTTGATTCCTTCATCATACCTAGGATATATATTTCCTAGGACAGTGTTTCTCAAACTGTGGGTTGGGATTCACTAGGTGGGTCACGAGCCAATTTCATGTGGGTCCCCATTCATTTCAATATTTTATGTTTTATATATTAGACTTGATGCTACCATTGTATGTGATTGCATTTTGGGGAAATGCTACAGATCTGACTTTTAACAGGCTACTATTTATATGCTTTTAACATTGTTAGTAAATGGAACATACTCCTGGGTAAGTGTGGGTAGGATTGCAGCCTAGGATTGCTAAAAATTTTCCTGCTTGATGATGTTGCTTCCAGTCATGACATCACTTCTGGTGGGTCCCGACAGATTCTCATTCTAAAAAGTGGGCCCTGGTGCTAAAAGTTTGAGAACCACTGTCTAGGATTATCCTCAGCTATTAAATAGTGGTGTTAACCACTTAAGATGTTTGATATTGTACGATTATGTGTACATTTTTCTTTATGGCTCCATCAATGATATAGGGTGCTTTAAGAGTTAATGATCACCAGAGTCCTTTGAACAGGGGTGGCTAACCTGCAGCACACCATGTGCCACTTTTTATGTAGAGAATCTTGAACATGCCACTCTACCTTAACCTCACTTTTAGTGATTACCACAATAGCTACCTAGAGCTTTCATGTTCAAGGGCAGTATATATCCAAGTACCAGAAGGTAAGTAACATGGGAATGCTGTTGCCTATTTGGGGCTTTCCAAAGACACCTGGCTGACTGCTGACGAGGCCAGAAAGGTGGCCTGCATGGACTGTTAGTCCAGTCCTGCCGGACCTGTTCCAAAGCCCATATAATGTGAGTTCATTGCCATTCTGCACAGCCCAGCTTGCCTCTGCTTGCCTACCTTCTCATCCTCAAAGATGATCTTAACTGGCATCTCTTTGCAGATAATATTCCCAAAGATAGTATCTCCACTTAGCAGGGCGACCTGAGTTTTGCTGATCTCATTGGCAGTCTCTGTGCTGCTCGCCACCCCCACCCCCTGCTGCCTTCTACAGCCCGCCCAGTCCTTTTTAAGCGAGTGTCTTGCCAGTTACCGGAATGCAACTTTCTATCAACTGCCCTATTGACAGATCCTATTGATAACTTTCCCCACTTTTCTTCCTGTTTTCCAACCATTTAAACAAATAAAAGGACAGTCTACCAAAACAGAGTAGCAAGAGATAAGCAAAGGATAAAAACTCACTAAACCAGACATAATCTACACAACAAAAACTGACAGCAAAACTATAAATAGTTCAGGGTCAAACAATATCAATTACCGGTAGTCCAAAATACCTCTTTAAGTAGCCAGGTTTTTGCCTGATACTTCAGGGCATGTAGTATCAAAACTAGATGGGTCTCCCTGGAGAGGACAGTCCATAAAGTTGGAGCTACCAGTTAGAAGGCTCAGTTCCTAGTGGACATCTGCCAAGCTTCAGTCAATGACAGCATATGGAGTAGGACCTCAGATATTGAATGGAGAGCATGATGGGGTATGTACAAGCAAAGGCTGGTCCTTGAGGAACCCTAGAAGAACTAAACAATTAGATGATAATCCTATCAACCAATGGGAAGTGTTTGCAGTCTCTGTCCAGGATGGCATTTCTACAGTCAACTTTAAAGCACTCTTGTATGAAAACTACAACAGTCTCAACTGGAGCAATACAGTATTTTTTTTTTCTATAGTTATTGGCTAACTAATCGCTAACAATAACGGAAATTCTGATATTTAGGCAAAATCCCATTGAGCCTGGTAACTGATAGACAACAAGTGCAGATGAATATTGGTGTAATGTGCTCTGATCAGCAACAAGGTGGCATTTTACACCAGTGGAAGTTTTTATTACATTTCTCCCTGTTTAGCTGATAAATACATTTGCACTGTCTTTGAAATCTAGAATTGCTTTTGCACATAGTTCTGCACATAGCTATGGTCAGAATATATTTTCCTGTTGCTTCCAGTCAAAGTGATCAGTGGGAAAGGAAGGTTGGTAGGCTCTGCCCTCTTCCCACAGAATATTAATGCAAGTCTCATTAGTTTAGAGTAGACTACTCCTCTGACTATGGCCTTGCTTTGCAACTCTGCTTGGTCTGCTTGGTTAGGGCAACTCTCCTTCAGGGATTGCTTGGTTATTAATAGAAACCACCTTGAGACTGATGAATAAGGTTGTAGTTATTGGTGTCAGATTAGTTAATGGCATCTGAATTTAAACTGCCATGACACAGAAGGGAAAAGTTCAACCTTCTTCCAGATTTGTAGCTGAATAAGAATAAATCTGAGGCTTTGTTTCTCATGAAGACTGTTTTTCAAACAAGCTATCCTTCAAGCAGAATTCCTTCCAGCCATGCTCCAACTCAACACCCAAACAGATACTATAAGAGCCCTGTACAATGTAGGAGGGGAAACCACCAGTGTGAGGGTAGGCCTAGAAATGTGGCATCTGGATAGTTGCTTCTGGGAAGTATATTATATATGCGCATGCTTAATAAAGAGAGCCAGGAGGTTGTGATGGTTCTAGTGTTGCACTTAAACCTAGAAGGTCCAGGTTTAAATCCTTGCTCAGCCATGAAGCTTCCTTGGTGACTTTGGGCCAATCACTCTCTCTCAGCCTCATCTACTTCACATTGTTGTTGTGATGACAAAAGGAGGGAAGGAACATCACCCTGAGCTCCTGGGAGGATGGAGGTATAAAACTGTGAGTAAATAAATAAACAGTACAGCATGCTGGGAGCAAGACTATTCAGGCATGCACAATTGTGCTGTCAAAGCCAGTGGTAATTGTGTATTTCAATTATGTGTAAGAAGTCATCATTTGGCATTTGAAACCACACAATTGTGTGGGAACTAGCTGCTGCTTCTGCTGCTGCTGGGTTTCTCTAAAGGTGTGTAGTTGTGGACCGCTTCTGTGTTTCCACAAGATATAAGATATCAGTAGCTCTACTGAATCTACTGGCGCTTGAGTGCCATTGATGAAAAATGCTATGGCTGCATAGCATACAATGCTTAAAAGGGAAGTATGGAGGGTGTAAAAAAACACCCAGATATTTTCAGTAACTACTTTGTTCTCAGAACACGGCTAGGGAAGATAATGGCAAAATGTAAGTAGGAGTCATAGAGAACAATCAAACAATCTATACAATGTGTGCACTGATTTTTTTTTTATTTGTCTCCCACCCAACCCCAAGAGCTCAGGGCAACAAGCGAATAGTATACATCAGTGTTTCTCAATCAGTGGTACAGGTACCACCAGTGGTAACTGAGGTGGTGTCTGGTGATATTCGCAGAATCCCTGGACACCTGCCACCCGGCAGTGAGGCCAGGAACGTGACACAACAAACTGCAGTAGGAGGCTTGGCTCAGTGAGCAGAGCTCCAAAGCATGCTTTTTGGGTGCTCAGAAAAAGCCCTCCTGGCCACCCTGAGCATCTTATTAGTGTCTGTTGCTTCATATCTGGCCTTCCAACCCAGAACTAACTGGCAATGATATCATCACCAGTTCCTTCCGGTGGTACTTTGAATAGGTGAATCATGTGAAGTGGTATGGCGTTGACCAAAAGCTGAGAAACACATGAGTCTTTGTCATTTACAGGGCCCAGGAAAAAAAAGACCTCAGAAGGGTTGAGGGAACAGAGGTTGGGAGGGACTGTAACTTAGTGATGGAGCACATGATTTGCATGCAGAAATCCCAGGTTTGAACCTTGGCTTTTCTAGGTAGGGCTCCCCTCTCTGAAACCATGGAGGGCCATTGCTAGATGGACTGGTGGCTTTATATTGGTCTCAGTATAAAGCAGGTTCATATGACCTCTGTGGCCACCTCTCTAGCAATGACAACTTTGTTTCCATTTTGTTTGTACATCAGTTTTCAATGAGCTGCATAAACTTTCAGTTTGCACTTCATCCTGGATGACAGTGAGCTAAATTACTTGCTACACTTGTCAAGGGGATTGTTATCTTCATCAAGTTCCCTACCCTCCTGTTGATATCATTTAAATTGGAATGACTCACTACATGAGTCATGGCCATCACCTCATGAACTTCCCATCTCATGATCCGTGTCAATGATGATCATTGTAAGGATTGGCTTTTCTAAATCTCACAGAATGTAGTGACTCCGTGTCTTCTTTATTACATTTTAGCCATTGTTGGGAAATGACTAGATTACAGTGTTTCTCAAGCTATGAGTTGGGACCCGCTAGGTGGGTCCCCATTCATTTCAATATTTTATTTTTAATATAATTAGACTGTTATGTGACTACATTTGGGGAGATGTTACAGACCTGTACTTTGAACAGGCTACTATGTATATGCTTTTAACAATGATAGTCACTCCTGGGTAAGTGTGGGTGGTATTGCATCCTAGGACTGTTAAAAATTTCCAACTTGATGATGTCACTTCTGATCATGACATCACTTCAGGTGGGTCCTGTCAGAGTCTCATTCAAAAAAATGGGTCCCGACACTAAAAGCTTAAGAACCACTGAACTAGAAAACTGGAAAGAGGAAAATTTATCCACACAAATAGTGGACAAATAGAAGAAACTGCTTTTTTTCTTTTTCTTTTTTGCTTGTTAATAAACTTTCACAGTGGAGATAATAGCCTGTAGGGTTTCTCAGGGATCAATCTTAGGACCTTTTTAAAAAATTAATATCTTAACCAATAGCATTAGAAAGTGACCCTATGATTTCTTATGTAGGACTTTATCAGCTGTGAAAGGATAAACTGAGTGAAACGCAGTTGTTCCCAGTGCATAGTTCACTGTGATTTATAAGCATAAATCACATATTTTGAAAAAAAAAAAAATGTTTTTGTTGACAGTGGGGGACATGAGCCAGAAATACAGAGGATCTTGGCATGAAATTCAGAACAACTTGACAGTGCTATATAGCCTCATGGTACATTTTCACATGATTGCTGTAGTGGAAATTATTGACTGTGGAAAGAAAGATTCAGAGCTAAACCAGGCCTGTGAACCTGATGTGTGTGTATCAGACTAACTGGTACAGCAAAGACCAGAATTAATGGCCATGTAAGATTATGCAGCATAAGACAATACTCAACAGAGAACTTGGAAGGGAAAGTCAGGCACTACTCTCCTTGAATGCTTGAAATATGTCAAAAGTTTAGATTGCTAAAGGCAGGCATAAAATCAGAAAAAGGGTGGCACATGAGGCCTTGGTTGGTGGAAGGAGTTGAACAGCTCTTTGTTGTGATAGGGAAATTATGCGAATTTTGTTCTTAAAGGAGATTTGGAAGAGGACATGGGATTAATATAGATTTCTAGTCTTATACAATAGAACAAAATAATGTGAAAATTAATGGGCAGGCCCATTCTGTGCATGGCTACCTGGAAGGAAATCCCACTGAGTTCACTGGGACCTACCCCCAAGAAGTGATTAGGATTGAAGCCTAAGAGCCGAAGCCTATGCATGTCTACTCAAAAGTAAGTCCCATTGTAATCAGTGTACCTTAGGACTGCAGCCCGAGTCACTATTTTGTGACAATTCGTGTGGCAGCAATGCTGATGTTGGTGTAGCATTTTAGCAGTGATAAGGAGCCCCTTTAGGGTTCATCCCTTCTATTAACTCCAGAAATCCTGCTATCCAGATGTTGGCTATTCACCTTTCCATGATCTCAGAATGTTTCCATAGTCTTTGGGGAAACGTTATTTGACAGTTACCTACTCCCTGATCCTAAGCATCATTGCAAGTCATTTATTTCAGTGCCGTGCTACTTTCCCAGAACTGAAGGAAGACGGAATAGCATTGACAAATGATAACTGTTAAAAGAGCTGAAGCCAGGCTTCTAGAAGTTACACATCTCCTTAATCAAGGGCACTTTCCAAGCTTGAGGTTTTGATAGGTGAGGTGCATTTGAGAAGGAGAGCTGAAAAGGATGCATTCAGCAAATTTGCTTCAGGCTAAATTTCTTCCAGTTTTCAGGAGTCTACAGCAAAATTTATTCCCCTTGGTGCAGCAGGTCTGAACAACAGCTTTTGAGTGGGTATTTTGCCCTTATCCAAATGTACAGGGAGGTACACTTAATACTTCACTCAACAAGATTGGTACACGTTGTCTCCCCTTTGCATCTGCCACATGTACAGCACTGCATATGACTAACGGCTGGGGAGGGTGAGGGTGCTCTATTAGACGCCTGCTATCAGGCCAACTGGTGTAGGCAGGCTGGGTGGGAACGGCTTTGTATTTCCCACTCACCATATTGGCTGGTATTTCTATGTAGTAATAATGGTCTCAGAACACGTTGTCTGCAGTTGCCTTAATGGATCAGATATAGAAAAGGAATCAGGCTCCTTCTAAGTATAATGTACAAAGCCAAATTTTGGCAGGTGCAGCTTGTCAGGCAAGCGGAAGAAAAGCTGCACATGATGAAATTCCTGCTTCTGTTATGGCTATTAGAAGGAGCCTTGTCCTCCTTTGCTTCTGCTTACTTGAGGTGGAGGAAACCGATCTGTTTGCTTTTCCCTTACTGGAAGCAATACCACTCATTGGCCCCTGGAAGCACTGGTTGTCCTGTTTCAGACTCCTGAAAAACCATTCTAGTTGCTGGACACCTGGCCCATAAAAGCCAGCTTATTCACAGTGCAGCACAAGGCAATGGCTTCCCTCTTGACTGCTGAACAATGTAGAGACAGACAAGCAGCTACAGACAAGAGTTGGCTTTATTCATGGACACAGGGGCAGCTGTGTCACTGGCAGCTACCCCAGGATTTCACACACAGCGACAGTGGGAGGTATATATCCATGCCACAGTCACAACACAGAGCGCTGGGGACAGGAAGGGGAAGGTTCTCCTTTTGTTTGGGATACACAGACACAACTTCTGCACCGTCAAATCAGGGAGTCTCTGTTACAAGACCAGGGGGGTCAGGAAAGGGGGAAGTCACAAAGGCGTAAACAATCCATTCAGAGATATAAAAAAAAGTTCCACCAATGGTAATGGAGCGGAGTTGGCGTGATTCACGTGCAAGCAAATGTACAGCAGGCCCAGCGTGGGGTCCCGGCCAAGGTGATGGAATGCTCTGCTTTATAACGGAGAAGATACAACATGCTTTTTACAGACACAGGGAAGCCTGGCCTTACTACGCTGGGAGGGAGACAGGGCAGTAAGGCCAGGCTCACAAATGCGCGCGCACACACAAACCGCTGCGGTCAGGGCTTGTCTTCAGAATTCTTGGTTTCGCTTAACGCTAAAGACCACGATACATAAAACACAGATCCCAATGAGGTCCCTTGGAGCAGAACTGGAGGAAGAACTCATGATGAATGGGGTGTGGGGGCTCCTCTCCACTGCCATCTGTGTCGCCCTTCCTTTGGAGAGGTGGAGGAGGGGCAGGAGGGGGACTGTTATTGTTATTGTGCTGCTGGTGGAAGTGTCGGGAACAGGGATGGCCATTATGCCTCCGGCTCATATTCCTGATAGTCCTCCTGGAAAAGAAACAGATGGCATCTTTGTATGAGAAGAAAAGAGGAGACATGGCAGAGCAACCCAGCAGTGGAGCTGAACAATAACCAGCAGGCGACACATGGAGAAACACTGGGACAAAGCTTATTGGAGGCAGCTCCCAGTTTTACTGGGACAGAAGGACCCTGCTGGATCAGACCCATCTAGGCCAGCATCCTGTTTCCTACTGTGACACATCAATAGCTCTGGGAAGCCCACAAGCAGGAGATAAAGGCGATAGCCCTTTCCTACTTCTCTTCAATAGGTACTGAGACAGACTGCAGATGAACCTGGAGGCGGGGCATAGCAATCACGACTAGCAGACACTGTTCACCAAGATCCATCCGTTCTGGTTTCAACAACACACTTGATGAGTACTAACAAACCTTCACATTTTTGTCTTTTCTTCAGGTTGCCCAATATGTATCCAAAGCACAGATCAGCCCAGCATGAGCATCTATGAATGCAGAGTCTCTACAATCCTCCATGACCATAGGGTCCATTTCTTGGTTCTTCAAGATCCCCATGAAACCTCCCACTGCATCCCTGCCCCATGACTCTTATCTTGATTTTGCTCACCAAGCCACTACTCGCCCATGTTGTTTCAACATGAATCACTGCCCAGGCTCAATAGCTGGTGGGTTACGTAGATCTGTCTCTTGAGGGCTTATGATGAAAGGCTAGCTCCTTTTATTTCCCAGAATTCTCTCAGCCCCATTTCCCCACCATGTTGGCCCAACTCTTCTCACCTGCGGCGGCTCTTCATAGTTCTCACCCTCAGGTTCCAACAGTGGCTCTATCAGTGGCTCCTCCACAGCTTCCTGACCAACTTCCTCAGGCTGCAGAAGGAAAAGGGATAGGCTGCTCAGTACCAGCAGGGCCTTCCTCTGAAAGTGCCAGCATAGCCACAGCCAGCAGGCAAGCAAGTGCTGGGGAAGGCCAATAAAGCTGTGAAAAAGAACGTTTAGCTTGCAGATTAGTTCCACAACCTTTGCAGTCATATTTTGGGGAAACTTTTAATGAACATTCCCCCTCCAGACACCAAACACTGCATATTTGGGAATACTGAGCACTCCTGACCCAGGAGAATGAGGAGAGAGGGGCAGGGCCAGCGAGTGATGTGCCCTATAGCCCTGATCAGCACCTGGCTATACTAGAGGGCAGCTTTGAGGAGGATAGAGAGCATCTTCTCTGCCCTGAAAGAATGCTACTAACTGGTTCCACTTTCCTATGCACACAGCCACTTCTCTCTAGATCAGCACTGGGGAGAAGGAGAAGATAAGAGACCCAGTGCCCCTGGGACTGCCAAAAGCCAATGCCCACTCTGTCATTTTCTTTGCTAACACTCGCTCCCAATCTGCAGGCTCTTCTTATAGCATACCTCACCTATGTCCCCAACTATTCTTTACAATCTCCCTTGTGGGTACCCTCTCCCATTACCAGTATTGTGCTAGGTAGGTCCCATGGACTCACCAGGTCCTTTGTTTCTCTCTGATTCAAAACATGCAGTGGCCTCTCAGAGTTGTGTTATAAGCAGATAAGCAGGCCAAGTTTCTGCACAGTCCAAGACAGGTTTACAGATGGGTTTTGGGCCATGAGATGCCTCAGGTGTAGGTTGGAGCTTCCCTTCTGCTTTCCTGGAATGCCCAGATTCATTCTTGTGGTCTTGGCAAAACTACTTCCAGGGGCCAACCTGGGGAATCTACTCCACTAGGAAATCCTGTGCTAAAGTAGTTCTGTTCCTTATAGGATCTTTCTTTCCCCAAGCCTTGGGAAAAGGACTTGATTGGAACTAGATTTGTGTGCATTTCAGGTGTGATTATCTTATGCTATATGCAGGGCAACAGTAATAACTATTCTAAAGGCAGCTCTTCAATTTATTCAGATACTAGATATAAAAGAAACTTGGAGCACAATCCTAAGAGCTCATCGGGCTGATAGGGGCCCCTTGTGTCAGCCTGGGATGGTTGCAAACGTGCCTTAAAGCACTTTTGTGCCCACTCCAGAGTCAGCTCAGCTGGTGCAAGGACATGTGCCAGCCTGTGGAGGCTGCATCCAGCCTCCACTGCATCAAAGCCCAGTAAGTCTGCATTGGCCTAGCTCAGGTGGCACAGGAGTCTGGGGGTGTGTGGGGAGGGCAAGGAGGAGGTATTCTGGGGCAGGTAGCAGGGCTAGTGGACCTATGGGCAGGGAGCGGGAGGTGGGGCCAGGATTTGGCACTTATGCCGGATCCTAGCCCCATTCCCAGGCAGCCCAGGGCAGCTTGGATTTGCACCACCATTTTAGGTGGCGCAGATGCAAGTAGACCCATTGGGGTTGTTGTAGCTCTACCCGGGGTAAGAGGAATTATTTCCCCTTGTCTTGGGTCGAGCCACAGCCATCCCCAAACTTGTGCTGGATCCAGTACAGGATCGCTGGCCAGCCTGTTCCAGCGCATGTAAGGATTGCACTGCCCATCTAGTGCAGGAGAAGGGCAGGCAGGGCCTCCGAGAGGAATTTTATCAGGGGGTACAAAGTTTCTTTTGGGCCCCTTTGCAAAGGGGGAAGGGTGAAACAGAGCGGGGAAGAGTGGTGACGGGCAAGCAGAATAGGGGCAGGGAGGGGCAAAACAGGGTGGGGAAGGGTAGTGAGCTGGAAAAGTCTTTGGAGCCCAGGTCTACCAACCCATGTGGCATCAATAGTGTCCCCAGCATCCGTAGTTGTGGTAGTGTTGCCAGCATCCCGTGTGGGCAACCAGTCTGAGTAGATAGGAAATTTTAAGATCCCAGGAAATTTCTGGGCCCCCTCCTTTGGCTCCTGTGCCTCCCTTTTGACCCTGGATCTGGGTACAAATTACCCCCTTTACCCCCCTCTCCTAGGCCCTGAGGGCAGGGGATCGCATATTTCATCAATGCACGACAGGGAGAAGCTGCACAGTTGCAAATACTCCTCATGAACTGTTGCCATAAGGGGAGGGAGGCTCAACATCTTCCAAGCTTTTCTGTTCCATGAACACAGGAGTACCCTTCAGGATGACCCAAATAGACTGGATGAGCTGACCTGTCTGGTGGTCTACCTTGCATCTTTAGATATTTGAGGGAGGTCTTAATAGATCTCTCAAAGTCTATTCTGACTAAAATTCAAATTCTGACATTACTGTATCAGAATATTGAGAGTCCCACAATCCCAGGAAGTTTGTGCAATTATTTTCTTGTCTCCAGTTCCACTGCAAAGGCTCCCCGGGACATTGGTTGGTAGATCTATAACTTTTGGCTCATTTGCCAAGGGAGGCAATAAGGACCCAAGGCACAGCTCCCATTTGATGGGCAAGTGAGCTGTGATTGGTCCCATTCAGTCAGTCCCCTCCCTGTCATAGAAGAGGAGCTGGCCAATGGCAGGGAAGGAGGGAGCTGCTGCACAGTGCCTTCCCTTCCCCCATACTGAACAGAACAGAGCGCCTGCTCCTGCCTGGCTGCGCTGGCCTCATTTCTTTTTCAGCTGTTGCTATTTTAAGCTAAGCTGGAAGGAAACCGTTGTGGCAGCTTGGCTTGCCTGGGAGATTCAAGAGCCCTTCCTCTGACTGACCGGCCCTGCAGCTGCCAGACCATTTCAGTGCAGGCTGCCCACCCACCCACTCACAGCACCCTTGCTCTCAAGCATGCACGTAGACAGGCATCTGTGTACACGCCAGCACAACTGTACACATGTGTGTGGGATGTACTGCTGCATGGGATGCTGGCATAAATGAGCACAAATTCATCGATTGAACAAGCACGATGGGCACAGAGAGATGCAGACACACATTGCGCCCAGGTGGGCATTTATCATGTCATTGTATATCCCGTGGCACGCATGAGCATTTATTCTCTTGCACCTGCCAGCTTGCACCTGCATCTGCAGGCACCCTCAGAGATGGACTGGCATCTTCAACATTCTTATGTCACTGCCATGCAAGTCTATTGCCGCACCATCTCCTGTTGTCCATTGATTGTGGATGTGTAAATACTGCAGGTTTGGAAGGCAGGGCACAGCAAAACCGAAGACTGAGGTCAATATGCTATTTTGTGGGATGGTGCTAGACAGGCAGGATCTTGTAGCAATCCCTAATGCCACTCACATCGACTGATGCGCCTGTGGAGCTTAGGGGTCAGCTGCTCTTTTCCATGGAAGAATGGTATTATGACTGGCTAGCAACCATTTCCCCAAAGCTTTCACAGTCGCCTGAAAAGTCCTAGATGCTCACCTTCAGGTCAGTGGGGAAATCCTCCTTCTTGACCAGGCCTGTGGCTGCTGCAATATTGCCAGCCCCTGAGAAGACAGCTCCACCCAACTGAGATGCCTGCTCCTTCGTCTTCTCAGCAACTAGGAGAATCGGGTGAAAGGGAGGTTAAAGTTCCACAAGGCCATGCAAGTTGCTCCTTCCCTTGCATTCATGCTACTAGGCCTTTGGTCTCTTGCAGCCTATCCGAGGGGCCAAAGACCTTGATATCAAAATACTGAGCTGGCAGGGCCAGACAGGGAGCAGGCAGTCCAATCAGACAGTCCCTCTGCTACCTGCCAGTGTGTTCCATGGAACAATGCAATCACTGTTCCTCAACCACAGGACCAGTCTCCCTCTCTAGGTGCTCCCCATCCATTCCTAACCTATTTAGAGAAGCCCATTCCTTTTTCCATCCCAGTATGTTGACAGCTCCTGGGTTTGCCAACCCTTGCAAGTTCCTTTCCCTGCCTCCTGTGAAAGCTAGGGTGGGGCAGTAGCCGAAGCCTGCAGCTGGCTCTGCAGACGCGTGAGAAGCAGCTGGAAGGCTTTGTCCTGGGCCCAGTTACATAAGAGGTTTTAGTGACATCACTGCCCTATTAGCCTGTGATCTCATTAGTGCAGCCACCCACTCAGTGGCCAAGGCAAAGTCAGCCACCAGAGCACAGCAGGAAGGGGGAATAAACAGCCAGTACCTGAGGCCACACCTGCAACGCCTTCCCGAGTTTTGCTTCCTGATGAGAAAGAGAAAGAAATGATTAATGTGAGGAAGTGCCTGAGGTGTGCAATTTTCAAGGGGAAAATGGGCACAGCAGTAGCCACAAAAGGTTGTCACCATCATTATCAGTATTACAGTTATTATCCTGTCTGTCCAAGGAGCTCAGGGTGGTGTGTGTGGTTTCCCCCCTGCCCCATTATACCCTCACCACAACCTTGTGAGGTAGGTTGGGTTGACAGACAGTACTTGGCCAAAAGTCATCCACTGAGCCTCATAGCTACATGGAGATTTGGATCCAGATCTCCCCAGTTCTAGCTCAGCACTATAACCACTACACCACACTGTCTCTTCTGCCGGATAAGCAGTAGCAACTCAGCTCAGCCAATTCCCCTTAATCTCAGTTCTTGCTGTCTCAGCCATAGATTCCTCTCAGGAAGATCATTTTCACATAGGGTGAAAATGATGCGAGACGCGGCACTGACCCAGCTCACCTTTTATTCATTTTTTTTCATACTAGTCAAGCTGTATGATCATACTAGTCAAGCTGTATGATCATCGTCACTGAGCTGCATGAAATCCTCTGTCTCTGCTGGAGAGAAGGTGGAGTACCTCAAGACATGAGGGATGCAAACATCATCACGCTGTACAAGAACAAAGGTGACAGGGGTGACTGCAACAACTACCGCGGCATCTCTCTCCTTAGCGTTGTAGGAAAGCTGTTTGCCCGAGTTGTACTAAAGAGGCTCCAGGTACTTGCAGAGAGCGTCTATCCAGAATCGCAGTGTGGATTCCGAGCCAACAGGTCCACCACTGATATGGTATTCTCCCTTAGACAAATGCAGGAGAAATGCAGGGAACAACGACAGCCACTCTTTATAGCCTTCATAGATCTCACAAAGGCTTTTGACCTGGTCAGCAGAGACGGCCTCTTCAAGATTCTCCCCAAGATTGGATGTCCACCCAGGCTCCTCAGCATCATCAGATCTTTCCACAAGGACATGAAGGGCACTGTTGTCTTCGATGGCTCCACATCAGACCCTTTTGACATCCGAAGCGGAGTGAAGCAGGGCTGTGTTCTTGCACCAACCTTGTTTGGGATTTTCTTCGCTGTCCTGCTGAAGCAGGCCTTTGGAACTGCAACAGAAGGCATCTATCTCCGGACCAGATCAGACGGAAAGCTCTTCAACCTCTCCAGACTGAGAGCAAAATCCAAAGTCCAGCTGAAATGTCTGCGTGACTTCCTCTTTGCCGACGATGCAGCTGTCACTGCCCACTCTGCCAAAGATCTCCAGCAGCTCATGGATCGTTTTAGCAAGGCCTGCCAAGATTTTGGACTGACAATCAGCCTGAAGAAAACACAGGTCATGGTTCAGGATGTGGACTCACCTCCCTGCATTACAATCTCTGAGCATGAACTGGAGGTTGTCCATGACTTTGTGTACCTTGGCTCAACGATCTCCGACACTCTTTCTCTCGATACCGAGCTAAACAAGCGCATCGGTAAAGCAGCTACCATGTTTTCCAGACTCACAAAGAGAGTCTGGTCCAACAAGAAGCTGACGGAACATACCAAGATCCAGGTCTACAGAGCTTGCGTCCTGAGTACACTTCTGTACTGCAGCGAGTCATGGACTCTTCGCTCACAACAGGAGAGGAAACTGAGCGCTTTCCACATGCGCTGCCTCCGACGCATCCTCGGCATCACCTGGCAGGACAAAGTTCCAAACAACACAGTCCTGGAACGTGCTGGAATCCCTAGCATGTATTCACTGCTGAAACAGAGACGCCTGCGTTGGCTTGGTCATGTCGTGAGAATGGATGATGGCCGGATCCCAAAGGATCTCCTCTATGGAGAACTCGTGCAAGGAAAGCGCCCTACAGGTAGACCACAGCTGCGATACAAGGACATCTGCAAGAGGGATCTGAAGGCCTTAGGGATGGACCTCAACAAGTGGGAAACCCTGGCCTCTGAGCGGCCCGCTTGGAGGCAGGCTGTGCAGCATGGCCTTTCCCAGTTTGAAGAGACACTTGGCCAACAGTCTGAGGCTAAGAGGCAAAGAAGGAAGGCCCATAGCCAGGGAGACAGACCAGGGACAGACTGCACTTGCTCCCGGTGTGGAAGGGATTGTCACTCCCGGATTGGCCTTTTCAGCCACACTAGACGCTGTGCCAGAACCACCCTTCAGAGCGCGATACCAGAGTCTTTCGAGACTGAAGGTTGCCAATACAAAGTCAAGCTGTATTCAAACTGCCTTCTTAAGGAGTGTGGAAGAGATTCAAGATATCGACTCTTCAGGAAGGCGGTATCATTAATTTCAGAGGAGTGGGCTAGTGTTTCAGACCAGGTGGCCATGTCTCAGAAGCCTAAGTCTCTCTAGCTAACTCACAGGATTTATGCACTGACGGGTACGGTTGAAAATTAAAAGGATCAGTGTATAAGGGATGCTCACGGTGATGACAACAAGATAGACCCAATTCCTAACAAGCCAGAGTCACAGGCCTGTCCTTGGCTGAGAACTCAGAATTCACAGATTGTCTGCGGTTATTCATAGCAAGCTGCAATTTGAGGCCACGTGTGCTATTCCCAGCACTAATTTTTGCCTCTCTGGCCAAAGGGCTTGTAAGTGACTGCCTTTTGGGATGACTTGCATGCTTGTGTTCCAACAAGACAAGAGACATCTTGAAGCAGGAGCAGTTCCTGCAATCAGGGAACAAAGAGTGTTTTACCTTCTATTAAATGCACCTGTCAAGTGCTGGAGCCAGAGCACCAACAGAAAAAAAGAAAAGAAAACAAAGTGGGCAAGGGGCAGTGCAGGGTCAAAAGGCACATCAAAAATATCCAAACAGATCCAAAGATGCACAAAGATGATGAAACACACATGGCTCCTCAAGATTTGTCACCAGCATCTTGACTGAGCAAAACAAAACCCTTCCATATCACTGAGAAGAGCAGACTAGGCCCTTCAGGTGGTGAGATGCAATGGAGAACCTGGCCCCTGTATCTTTAACTGTTGAGGAGGGGAGACTGTGACGTGTGAGGGGCACAGTATATTTCTATATCACTTTTCAACAAAAAACCAAGTTCACAAAGCTGTTACAAAACAAAATAATTCCAAAAACTCTTTCCCTGTTCTACAAGGATTCACAATTTAAAAAAAAAAAAAAGATGCAGAAGAAACACCAAGAAATTACCACAGGAAAAAATGTTTTGCTGGGGTGAACAGGGACTGTTGCTCTCCCCTTGCAAAATACAATGGGGGGGGGGGTCACTACTGGACAAGGTCCCTCTCTGCTCAGTGAGCAGGGTTCCACAGCGTCCAAAGCTACTGCCCCTGCTGGGATTCCATACTCTGTCTACACAACTCTGCCATGAAGAGAAGACTTGTCTTTTGGTGCCCAGTCATGATAAGGTTCCAGGGGAGGGTGTCTCAATCCAGGGCTCCTGCCAGTGGCACCTTGCCCCTGTGCCAACAGTTCCCACAGCAAGCCTGGTAGACAGAGCTCTGGACTTCAAGCGTGCTACACAAGCTGTGGTGCTAGCTTGCCTGCGTATCCCATTAGATGACAAAGAGCCCATCTCAACACTTAGATGTAGATCAGGTCACATAAAGTCTTGGCCTCAGCGCTCGTCCTTGGTTTCCACAATTTCTTGTTAGTGGGATGATGGTGCCCACTTTAAGTTCTTGCTTGCTCTGAACCCTGCCTAGCTTTGACTAACAGGTTTGGACCCTCCTAGTTCCTGTTTCCTGCTCCTGCCTGTTTTGGATAATGCACACATGGGCTGATAGCCAGCTCCCCCAGGCCCCAGAACCTGGATTTGTTAGCCTCCTGAAAGCACTTGTGCTGAAGGACAGTATTCTGTCCCCATGACTAACTAAACTTAGGCTCCCACCCATTGTTTCAATGAAATAAAAATATTTCAAAAGTTGATGGCCTGGAGCCCAACTGTAGTGATAACCAAAGAGGAGCAGAATGTAGAAAGAATGGAAAGGGTTAAAAACAGGTAGTGTTTATGGCTGAAAGGTATTGATGTAGAGCAATTCTACGTGGCTGTGCCAGAACCACCTTTCAGAGCGCGATACCATAGTCTTTCGAGACTGAAGGTTGTCAATACAATGGTCTGCACAGCAATATGGCAGGATATACCACCACAACCTAATTTGTACAAAGGATATAATAGGAGGAAACAATGATCCAATTCTACCAATGCAATTTTGTCCTGTATTGCTATGATCTTATGGCTTACAGCCCAATCCTATTCCGGCTCTGAAAAATTCCATATTGGGCTGCTGTGCGCAGACAGAGTTCCACAGTCATAAAATGGCTGCCAATGGAGTGCGCAGCAGTCTGTTGGTGGCCATTTTGGGAACACTGCAGCAAGAGGCGGAAGTGCTCCCAGGATGTTGCTGGAGCTGCCTGGATCCACTAGAATAGGTAAAGCAGCATTTGGGGCAGGAAGGGGGTGAAATGAGGTGGGGGGAGGAATGGGACGGGGAGCCCGCGAGAGAGGGTGGATCCAACAGCGATGGCACATGCCAGATCCTATCCTCCTTTTTCACAGCCTCCCCACCCCCTTCCTCTCCTCGAATGCGCCAGCTAATGAGCTGGTGCAGGTCTGAGAAGTCCCGCTCACTGAGGTGAGTGGAGAGGCAGAGGAGGCTACGGGGAGGTGGGAGGAGGGCAGAGAGGAGGTGTGCTGGGGAAGGAGCGGGAATCCAAAGTCTCTGCATTGGGCTCACTGCCTGACATGGAGGCTTTTGATTCACCACTAACCTTTTGGTTGGTGGTGAATCGAGTAACCCCATTGTGGGGCTACTCCATTTACCTGGGGGAAGGGGATGAAAGTCCCCTTCTCCAAAGGAGCCACCCATGGCTGCCCAAAGCATGCACGATTAGACGGCAGCCATTTTTGGTGCTGCCACAGTCCTGCACCCCAAGCAGCTCAGGATTGGGCTGTTAGTCTGCTCTCCTACAGTTATGCTTAAGTATGCATCACTGAAATCATGGCATCATCTCCCCTTCCTTCCCCTTCTGTTGTTTGCTTTGCGTGTATCTAGATTGTAAGCCCCTTGGGGCAGGAACCTGCTCCCTCTTCTGTGAAAAGCATCATACGCACTGATGGTGCCGGATCAATCAATCAATCATGGAATAGTGTAATGATTTCACAAGAATTGAATGCACTTTGTGGTATTCTCTACCATGACCAGCTGTCATTGTGTGACAAGAAGACAGGAGAGGGGGAAGAGGAACTAGATGTCAATAAGATGCAAGTGTTCAGATGACATATTGCAACTCAGTAGTAGAACACCAGCTTTGTATACAGCAAGTCCAGGTTCATCATGTGGCGTCCCCAGATAGGATGGAAAGACCCCAGTCTTGAACCCTGGGGGAGGGAAAGGGGAATAGGATCTCAGTATGCGTGGCTTCCACTAAAATCCAAACTTTCTTTCCACCCACCTCCTAACTTCCCCTAGCCGGGCCCAATCTCTGCCCCAAATCTTCTCCAAACAGCTCCCGCCACCACCTTACATGTTCCAGCGATGATAGGCAGCCCACAGGTGGCAATGCGGGGCTTCCTGGCTGCTGCACTGTCACTAGTGGGCCACTGGCATGGCACGAGGCAGGGGCAATGGCAGATCACACAATATGCTGCCAGACTGTGAGATCCATTCCTGAATTATGCCCACAGGATTGGGCGGTTCAGGGGCCAATGAGCTGACACACTGTGTGGAAGGCAGCTTCCTGCGTTCCAGACCTTTAAAAGTTTGTTGCAGCTTTTGTGGAAAACACATGAACAGAACCAAAGGCAAGAACACAAATCCTGCTGCTTTTGACAGGACTAGGATTATGGTTTTTTAGCTGGGACTAATCATGTAGCACCTGGTCAGAGACCCTGTGTGGAACCTTCAACTTCCAACCCCCATGTTGGAAGGATCTATCAGGATCTTCTTAAACGCTTTATGGATTGAAATACCTTGAAATATTCCAGCATGCAGTGTGGTTCCAACAGGAAGGCTGGGTTTGAAACCAATCAAATGGGCTGGGTATCTCAAAGAACATGTCTAGTGGCACCTATCTGCTCACTGACCATGCAAGACATATGACCGAAAATGTCCTAGGCAGACCAAAGCAGAAAGAGGCAGCAGGAGGCATCCTCCTTATGCTGATACTGTAGTAGATCCTAAAAGGTGGAGTTGCTTACCTTCCCGATTAAGGGAACAAACCTCATGCCATTTCCCCGAGCACCACCATTCCTGGCCCTGGTCTGAACTTCTCTGATATCTTATAGAAGGCCCCCTAGAAGATAAATCTAGGTTAACCCTTCACAACTGACACTGAGGCCATTCTAGCCTTAAAAATAGAATAATAAATACATCTAGAAACATAACTTGTGACAAATATTCCAGATGTCTTTCCTCAAGGCAGTGCTTCTGTTGCAGGTATATCACATTTTCCCAGTGTTCAAACCACAATGCTTTGTCACTGAGAAAATATTTATTTCTCCTCAGCTGCTGCAATTGTAAGCAGAGTGTGGAATGTGGCTGGGTCAGTGTCATAAGCACCTATTGGAAAGTGACTGTGCATCACAAGGGACAAACGATGCAACTCTTCCTTCCTACTATGCCCATGCCATCTTTGGACCTTGTATAGGGTTGAGTTTTTTTCCTTGAGGGCAGGGGTGCCCAAACCCAGGCCCTGGGGCCACTTGCGGCCCTCGACGCCTCTCAATGCGGCCCTCAGGGAGACCCCAGTCTCCAATGAGCCTCTGGCCCTCTGGAGATTTGTTGGAGCCCACACTGGCCCAATGCAACTGCTCTCAGCTTGAGGGAGACTGTCTGACCTCTTGCGTGAGCTATGGGATGAGGGCTCCCTCCACTGCTTGTTGTTTCACGTCTGTGATGCAGTAGCGGCAGCAGAGGAAAGGCCAGCCTTGTTTTGTGCAAGGCCTTTTATAGACCTTGAGGTATTGCAAGACCTTCATTCATTCATATAAGTTCATCTTTCATATATTCATTTATGTAAACTTATGTAAATTTATTCAAATTTTAATTGTAAATTAATTTTTTTTCCCCGGCCCCTGACACAGTGTCTGAGAGACTACGTGGCCCTCCTGCCAAAAACTTTGGACACCCCTGCTTTAGGGGGTCGGCTTTCACATCTGACAATGCATGGGACACAGACACACATGTGCTTGTGTGTACACAGATGCACACGTGTGTGTGCTGCCATTTTCAGAAAAGAAGAAAATATTGCCTGCTCCACCATTTTGTGGTCCTTTCTTTTCTTAAATAAGGGAATTTGATTCTTTGAAGGTTGGGTGTTTCCCCTCTCCAGTGCTGGGGCACTGTCGTCTCTCAACGTTTTGTGTTAAAGTAAAGAACAGGAGGACAGCTTCCCTTCCAGAAGTAGGCCTCCCCCCCCCCCCGGTACAATCCATCAGGACAGGGCACAGTGCTACTAGTACGGGGTACAGCACATCTTGTAATATCCTGGAGAAGCCTTTAGCAGGAAATTGCACCTTGATACTGGAAACACAACAATGCTTTTAGCCTATGTAATATTTACAGTCTATAGCACTCAAATCTATTGTGATTTGAGAAGACAGTCCAGTGTATGCCTTTGCTAAGAATTTTCATAGGATAAAACAAATACATTAACTCCTTGGTGTAGCAATCTGCTTTTTTGACACCTGAAGAGAAGGGTAAAATGGGTCCTGCTTTATATCACATGCGGTACAGTGGAATGAACAGAGGGTTCCTAACAGAGCATCACAAAAGCCAGATTGAATAGGTCCTGCCAGACATCTCGCTTTTCAAGTCACAAGAGTCAATCCACATCACAGCTTCCATCATTCAGCTTCTATCCTATGAGATGATGAAGAAAATCTCTACAAGATTACTTATATACAAGGTGAGTGGCTTTCTGCCAAGACCGCGGAGGCTCCCCATCCACCATTTGACTGTACAACATGCCCCACAATGCATTGCAGCTATGCAAGTAAACCTTTGCAAAGGTACCTCTAGTTAATATTCTTCATAGCACCACTTGCCATAAATGGGTTCTGTGTGGGATACCCCATGGCAACATCATGGATGGTCCTCATGACTCATGTTCAACAGGCAATGTAGGAACCTTCCTCTGTGAAGTATAATTAGTTTCTTTGTGTAGAATGGGAACATCAATATCTACCTGAAGCTGCAGTGACTCATACAGGAGGACTATCTGAACTGTAACTTTTGGTGCCTCTCTGGGTATGTGAGGCATGATCCATGTGAAACCAGCATTCAGAGAATCAACTATAGGAGTGTCAGGGGTTCAGAGTTCCTGGAAAACATGCCCTCTGTTCAGAAAGCAGTACCCTTCAAACTCAGATGCAAGGGTGCTAGCTTAATTACTAAGCAGTAAACGGAATATATTCTGTACTTTTCTTTATTTCATATTTGCTTTTCCACTGAAAACAGACAGAATCTTGGAAGTAGCTCTAATTTGCATTTCAATGGGACATTAGACACACACACCTCCCATCTCTAATTCCACCACTTTTGATGGGTGTGTGTCTGTCCTCACTGCAGATGCAGAGAGCTCCTCTACAGCAAACATTTTAGTCCTGCTTCTTACACCACCCCCTTGTGGGCAATCCTGGGACAGCAGCAGCTGGGTTTATCTTATTCTACTCTGCTCCTTGCAGTGCCTCCTTCAGGGAAAGGCTGGCATTAATATTTTCTGATCGAGTTTTTACTTGGTATCAGATTCTGGACAAAGAGTCTCCCAAGCTTCCATGCCTGGCACTGCTATATCCAATTTTAGTCTTCAAGGCTCTCATGTCCCTGCTGCAGCGCAGGTTAGCAGAATCTGTGTGTTTGTCACCCAATGTGGCTGCAACATATTGGGCAAATGCAGCATCTTCTCCCCTCCAAGCCTTCCTGCTCCTGGATCTTGCCCAGGGGTTTTGCTTATAGGACAACTGTGTGCCTTTGGTGGTACTGACCACATAGCCTTGCAGCTCCTGGAAATGCAGTTAATGCTGTCCTCCCAGTAGGGAATCCCATAATCAAGCCATAGGAAAGGGTACACAGCACCAGGGAGTACAGTCTGTGATGGCCAGAGGCTGCCGTCAGAGATGTCACAGTAAATCATCTCTCAGACAAAGTAATCTGCTATGATCTGATTTCCCTTAACAAGTCCCATGGGGACATGGTAGGTGTGCACAACACCTAAAGAAAACACAGATCTAGGCAGTGGTAGGGAGGGCCCCAGCGCAACCAAGGCTCTATGCACTTCCAGTGCCTCCTTCAAAAAGAGTAATTGGCACAAGTGCTATTTGACTCCCTTGGAAGAGGGCCAACCATGGCCCTGGAGAAGCTAAACCTCTTCCAGGCAAAGAGCATTATTGTGTTGTCTGCCCAGAGGCCAGGCAACAGCCAAGGATTTCACACCCTCTATCTGCTGGACGGGGTGACCTGGCAGTCTGCACACAGCCTCCAATCCAGAATGGATGCCTCTGGGGCCAGCTGTTCCCTGATCAAATCTTCTTCCTCAGCAATGTAGCTCAGTGTTTGTCCTTTGGCACACCTGAAGGGAGAAGTGCAACTCAGAATAGTTATCACCTAGCATCTGAACAAGCCTGGTATTCCACACCTCATTGTGTTGTGTAGTTTCCTTTGCTCCTGGAAAAAAGTGGGGTGGGAGAACATAAGAACAGCCCCACTGGATCAGGCCATAGGCCCATCTAGCCCAGCTTCCTGTATCTCACAGCAGCCCACCAATGCCCCAGGGAGCACACCAGATGACAAGAGACCTGCATCCTGGTGCCCTCACTTGCAGCTGGCATTCTGATACATAGCCAATTTCTAAAATCACGAGGTTGCACATACACATCATGGCTTGTAACCCGTAATGGATTTTTCCTCCAGAAACTTGTCCAATCCCCTTTTAAAGGCGTCCAGGTCAGATGCCATCACCACATCCTGCGACAAGGAGTTCCACAGACCAACCACACGCTGAGTAAAGAAATATTTTCTTTTGTCTGTCCTAACCCTCCCAACACTCAATTTTAGGGGATGTCCCCTGGTTCTGGTGTTATGTGAGAGTATAAAGAGCATCTCCCTATCCACTCTGTCCATCCCCTGCATAATTTTGTATGTCTCAATCATGTCCCCCCTCAGGCGTCTCTTTTCTAGGCTGAAGAGGCCCAAACGCTGTAGCCTTTCCTCATAAGGAAGGTGCCCCAGCCCAGTAATCATCTTAGTCGCTCTCTTTTGCATCTTTTCCATTTCCTCTATGTCCTTTTTGAGATGTGGCGACTAGAACTGGACACAATACTCCAGGTGTGGCCTTACCATAGATTTGTACAATGGCATTTGTACAATGGGAGAAACTGAGTGAGCTCAATAGCTGTACCACAGCCCAATGGTACAGCCCATGTTATGCACCTGACACCTCCAGATAGGGCTGGGAAACCCTGGGGAGTGGCCATCAGCCAGCAGAAACAATACTGAGCTAGATGGACCTCTAGCTGATTCAGTAGAAGCTTCCTCAGTTCCAAAGACCCGGCAGGGTCCAGTTACAGGCTGAGCAGAGCCCCATGAGACCAGAGTTCAAATGTCTTGGCAGCCGTCCACCCACTGGATAGCTGAAGAGTGGCAGAATGAGACCCTGACTTCAGAACGCACAGCACAATCCAGTGCCAGTGTTCCACCAGCCAAGGGTGTCACGAATGTCCCATAAAGCAGAACCAGCGGGGAGGCCTATGTTACCCAGGGGCAGTGTACGCCACTGGGCAGTGCAGGGGCTAAGAGAGGGTGGCTGGATGGCAGTCTGGAGGTTGGGAGGTGATGCTCCTGGGCAGGGAGAGGGAGGAATGGGGTGGGTCAGGTCTGGAAGGGGGACAGGAACAACTGAAGCTCCTCCACCATATCCTAACCCCCTTCTTGGCCCAGCCAGTGTTACACTGGGCTGCTTAGACTTTGGCAGCTATATAGCTGGCGGAGATCCAATTAGACTGAAAGTGCTGGCTGGGACATTACTTGGGGGAAAATATTCCCTTACCCTGAGGAGACTTGCAGCTACCCCCTAACCTATGCTGGATACAGCACAGACCATGTACCCTGGCTGCACCAGCACAGGTTAGGACTGGGCTGCTAGCTACTTAAGAATCTCTGGGGGTTTTAGAGTTTCAAGTTTTTATAGTTCCAAAGATGGCTTTGAAAAAGTGTGGACCATGCCTGATGAATTGCAGAAGCCAGAGAAGCCAATTTTTTACAATATAAAATTGCCTGTGATCAGGAGACAAGGAGGTATATAGAAGCTCCTTGCTTCTTTCCATGACAGAGCTGTAGAAACAATTCAACAAAATTTTAAAAAATACCCTGCTAGTTTGCATGATTTATACAGGTTGTGGGATTCTGCTTTTTTTGTTGCAGAATTTGAGTTACCTCAGTACAATAATAATACCCCTGAAAATGCTGCTTTCTCTTGCACTGTTTCATTATAATGCTCTTGGTCCTGGGTGCGATTGACAGCAACTACAGTCAATGGGAGCAGTGCCTAGTGCAGACAAATCAGTGCCATTTTCCTGCCACATCCTCAACAATGTCTTCTATCTACAGCACTGTTCCACAGTGTGCTCAATTTTTCAAGAATGTATGCCCCACATTATGGGAGGTATTTCTGTACACGATTTTGATTTTTTTTAAAAGGGGGAAAATGATACCGCCTGAAGCAAGAGTCACTGCTGCTGGGGCAGGAGGTAGACTCAAGAGCACTGAGAAATAACAATGCCTCACAAAACCCTTAAGGCTGATGAATCACCTTGGATAAAAGAGAGGCAAGGTGCTCATGAATCAATGCAATTGCATTATGCTGAGTCAGACCCTGAGCAGCTCAGAATTGTCCATTCAAGTTGCCACTCAAGGTTTCAAGCAGAGAGCTGCCCCAGTTTTCACAACCAGAGCTCCTTTAAGTGGAGATGACAAGTATGGAACCCAGGGCCTTGTACAGGCTATGAATTCTGCCACCGAGTTCCTCTACATCTCTCCTCTCCTGGGCCCTCTGCACTTTGGGGATGGAGGTATAGGGGGGAAAAAAAATCCAAGGCAGCATTCAGAGGGGGTCTGATGATGCACCCTGTTCATCTCAGAATACAGCTTTCCAGTTGGGAAGGAGGATTTGCCAGCAGGTTTTAGGCTGAATTCCCAAAGTCTTTAGATAAACATGACTAAGCACTCTGCAAACTAAAATTACGAAAATCTATTCCTCTACACTCAAGATCGGGAGTGAAACAGGGTCTGGCTGCCTTTCCTTTGAGCTTCTGCCCTGTTCTCCACTGTGGATTCAGTCAGGATTGGAAAAGGAGCAGGATTGGAGATCTCTGCAGAGATACCACCTTTGTTCTACTCCACTGTGCCCTTCCCATACAACTGCCTTCCTGCCCTCCAAGCACTCCTGCCTTGCTACCTGGAGTATTCTATCTCCCTGATCTCACAGCCAGTTCTCCTCCCCAGCATCTCCTGGGATCTCTCTTTTTATTATTTACAAGCATCTGTTCATAAGGGTAACTGAAATTATTTTAACAGACTGCTTAAGGGGATTGACTGGCTACCTTGAGACATTCCAATTAAGAAAGTGGCCATTTACGATGCCAATAAAGTGCACAGTCCAATTATTAAGTACAGTATGGAAAAACTAGAGGTTCCTGTATTAGGGTCCCAGAGGGATCCATTGCAGGTTCAACCGTCTCCTTTTTTCTTTCTTTTTTTTGTGAGCAATCTAGAGAAATCTCTGCCAATAAAACATGTCCAAGATACAAAATGGTCAGAGTGGTAATTAAAGAAAAGGAGTGGGCACTTCCAGCGATCTGGATTGCTTACTAGGTTGGGTGTGTTCCAAAAATCCCGTGGATGCAGCCAAATGCAAGGTCATCCATCAAGGAACAATGAATGTAGCACATACCAAGGGAACGGGAGTCTATCCTGGAAAGCAATGGTTCTGAGGGTGTTCAGAAGATCACCAGGCCTGATTCAATATTCCACAGTGCGTGGCACCTGTTCCTTCTTTCAGTCACATAATCATAATCCCACAAGATCACCACTCCATACCATTTTCAAGAACACTCTATACGGGATAATCGCTGCCTCTTTTCTTCACCCGATTCGGCAGTCCCACTGAAGCCAATGAGACTTATGTCTGAGTAAATATGACTAGGACTGCACTGTTAGCAAAATTAAAGAGTTTCCCCCCTCCCCACTTTTCTTGCTTGGCCTGAATGCAGAAACAGTTAAGATAATTGACCACTAGCTTATAGAGGGTTAGATTTCCCATCTCAGATCAAGGTTTGGCTCTTCTGCCACCCAGATTCCATAGCCAGACACAATTCAGTGCATTGAGGTAGCAATAATGGAGGGAAATTTACTGCCCAGTCCTATGCTCTTTACTTGGAAGTCAGGACCAGTGTGTTAATGGCAATTATGCCAAGTAAGCAGAAACAGGACAGCAGCCATGCAGCACGATCCTCAGTATGCTTTCTCAGTAAGTCCCGCTAAGTTCAATGGATTTACTCCTAGGAAAGGGATAAAGCAGTTGCCTTAATTTGGCAATTCTCATGGTAGCAAGACTTACTAAGCCAGTAAGTAAGACATCTTCATGTGCAGAAGAGTCCATACCATTTCAGAAGGTAAAGTGGGGGTGCCATTATAATAATGCTACCACCACATAGAAAGCTTCCCATATGTAGAAAACAGCATATCGGGGAGAGGGAAAGTATGGCCCCAGACCCCCACAATCTGACATGGTAAGTCCAGAATTCAACCACCTCACTGTGTAATGGGTAGAATGGTTTTGAATCGGTATCACAACTTGCTTGTTCTCACCACGTCCCCTGCCCAGCCTTACAACCTCCAGAGCTCTCTGCATAAACCCACATGTGCAGCCTGCTCAACATATAAGGATAGTAGCTCCTTCTCTCCCACTTTGTATTTTGTCACCCTCATGTCTCATCCCAGGTCTCTCCTGTTTCTCAGAGTTGGGTGTGGCTACAGTGCCAAAACTTAGGTCTGTGGGAAGGAAAGTTCCACCTGCTGCCTCAAGACCCACTGTCTCCTTACTGTCACATCCTCCTCTATATGCCCCAGCAGCTCTAATTTAAGCAAGCAGAGACTAGATTAGCACAGCTGGCTATCATGGTCCAAAAATCTACATGTCTATAATGAGGGGCAAATAGTTAATGTATGCCATGTTTGCTAGAGCTACACCTGCTAGAAAAGACTAAGCATTCCTAATTAAGATACAACCAACAGACAGAACATACTCTGCGGTTCCAGAAACCTGCAAGGCCATAGGCCCAGGATCCAGTAACTTGAGCAGAACTCTGGGCATCTCAGCTTCAGTTTTTTTAAGGGACAAGTTTCTAACCCAATGGCCTGTAACTCAGGAAAGTTATCCGACAATAGCAAAACAGACAAAATTGAGATGCTTTGGATGGATGTCCAGTGAACACATCGTAGGACTTCCCTAGTCAGCACAACTATCAGGCCCTCCCTGTCACCCCAAATAAACATCTTACTGCCCTTACAAAGTCATATTCTCCTCCCTAGCAATCTCCTTTTCAAACCCTTCTACTCTAGCAAAAGGGTGGCGGGGGTGGGGGGAGAGAATATGAATACTAAAAAGCAATTTTGCAAAGAAAAAAAATCCCTCTTCCCCAAAATATCATGCAAGCTGCATACAGTCACCAAATTAAAGATGCCTCCATAAATGCATATTCAGCCCAGCTGCAAAGTTTCAGTTTTGCTGTTGCAGAAATGGGAATTTTTAAACACATGCAATTTCAGGGGGCCTAGTATTTTCTATCAACAAATCAGGTACACTGCAGGGACGTTTTCATAAAAGAACTGGGAGGTGCAGGCAGGATGGTCTGAGGCAGAAAAGATGGCCACAACTGCAGTTCCAGCTTTCTCCAACAGCGATACCTGTACTAATATAAAGAAGAAGGAACTTGGCTGTGTGGCAGGGGCAAGCGCAGGCAGAAGGGGCTGTTATAGGCAGAACATAGTGGGGGTTCCTTTATTCCAGGTACTCTGATTCTGCCTTGACCAACAAGATGTGCTACTACATGCAATGTCAATGATGACGTTTCTAATTTCACTGCTAAGTCTTCCTGAACAATGGAGAATTTGTTTTTCTTGTAGAAGGTCACAGCAGGAACCAAAAGGTCCTCAACTATACAGAACAGAGGAAGAGAGAGGTGAACAACAGTGGAAGGTAGGATGTAAGGAAGAGAGGCAGGCAGGCAGGATCGGCAGAAGACAAAAGTGAAATTGGAGAGGGATGAAATGAATGGCTGGAAGAACATAACATAAGAACATAAGAACAGCCCCACTGGATCAGGCCATAGGCCCATCTAGTCCAGCTTCCTGTATCTCACAGCGGCCCACCAAATGCCCCAGGGAGCACACCAGATAACAAGAGACCTCATCCTGGTGCCCTCCCTTGCATCTGGCATTCTGACATAACCCATTTCTAAAATCAGGAGGTTGCACATACGCATCATGGCTTGTAACCCGTAATGGATTTTTCCTCCAGAAACTTGTCCAATCCCCTTTTAAAGGCGTCTAGGCTAGACGCCAGCACCACATCCTGTGGCAAGGAGTTCCACAGACCAACCACACGCTGGGTAAAGAAATATTTTCTTTTGTCTGTCCTAACCCGCCCAACACTCAATTTTAGTGGATGTCCCCTGGTTCTGGTATTATGTGAGAGTGTAAAGAGCATCTCCCTATCCACTCTGTCCATCCCCTGCATAATTTTGTATGTCTCAATCATGTCCCCCCTCAGGCGTCTCTTTTCTAGGCTGAAGAGGCCCAAACGCTGTAGCCTTTCCTCATAAGGCAGGTGCCCCAGCCCAGTAATCATCTTAGTCGCTTCTTTTGCACCTTTTCCATTTCCACTATGTCTTTTTTGAGATGCAGCGACCAGAACTCGACACAATACTCCAGGTGTGGCCTTACCATCGATTTGTACAACGGCATTATAATACTAGTCGTTTTGTTCTCAATACCCTTCCTAATGATCCCAAGCATAGAACTGGCCTTCTTCACTGCCACCGCACATTGGGTCGACACTTTCATTGACCTGTCCACCACCACCCCAAGATCTCTCTCCTGATCTGTCACAGACAGCTCAGAACCCATCAGCCTATATCTAAAGTTTTGATTTTTTGCCCCAGTGTGCATGACTTTACACTTACTGACATTGAAGTGCATCTGCAATTTTGTTGCCCATTCTGCCAGTCTGGAGAGATCCTTCTGGAGCTCCTCACAATCACTTCTGGTCTTCACCACTCAGAAAAGTTTGGTGTCGTCTGCAAACTTAGCCACTTCACTGCTCAACCCTGTCTCCAGGTCATTTATGAAGAGGTTGAAAAGCACCGGTCCCAGGACAGATCCTTGGGGCACACCGCTTTTCACTTCTCTCCATTGTGAAAATTGCCCATTGACACCCACTCTCTGTTTCCTGGCCTCCAACCAGGTCTCAATCCATGAGAGGACCTGTCCTCTAATTCCCTGACTGTGGAGTTTTTTCAGTAGCCTTTGGTGAGGGACCGTGTCAAACGCCTTCTGAAAGTCCAGATATATAATGTCCATGGGTTCTCCCACATCCACATGCCTGTTGACCTTTTCAAAGAATTCTATAAGGTTTGTAAGGCAAGACTTACCCTTACAGAAGCCATGCTGACTCTCCCTCAGCAAGGCCTGTTCATCTATGTGTTTTGAGATCCTATCTTTGATGAGGCATTCCACCATCTTACCCGGTATGGATGTTAGGCTGACCGGCCTATAGTTTCCCGGGTCCCCCCTCTTTCCCTTTTTAAAAATAGGCGTGACATTTGCTATCCTCCAATCTTCTGGCACCATGGCCGTTTTGAGGGACTAGAAACTAGAGTTGTTTTCACTCAGTTACCCTTGTTTAACAAATACACTTTAAGCCAAGGGGCAGCAACCTTCTTCCACATGGGGCCAGATACTGAGTTCATCAATAATAAAAACGCAATGCACATTTGGTATTATTATTATTATTATTATTATTATTAACATGCATGTTAATAATATGCATGTGCAAACCTCTTGATTAGTTCATAGAGCTAAGAAAAAAGATGGACATGGTACAGAGACACATGCCCAGACAGTGAATAATGCTTAAAGGAAGCTTCTGCACTTGGTCTTACACTGTAAGTCTTATACTTGCACTGTAAGACTAACAGCACAGAGGTGGGCCAGGAGCCCTGCTCTGCATCCAGTGTAAGACTGGAACCTGAAGTGGCTCAGCTGGAGGCAAGGGGAAACTCTTCCCCTTACCCCAGAGTAAGCCACCACAACTCCAATGTGTCTGCTTGAACTCGTGCCACCTCCAGAGGTGGCATAAGTCAGAGGAGAGCAGAGTGCTGCTGGGGGAATGGGGTTGGGATCCAGCATAACTGTTGGGTCCCAGCCCCACCTCCCAATCCCTGCCTGCCCTCCTCCACCCCAGAACGCCTCCCTCTCGCCTCCTCCCTGCCCACCCCAGACCCCTGGGTTGGCTGTGCTCGGCCAATGCAACCCAGGCCTCCCCAGTCAGTCTGGAGGCTGGATGCAGCCTCTGCACGCCAGCGTGCATCCCTGCACTGGCCCAGCTGACTCCTCTGAGTTGGCGCAAACCTGCTTTATGGCACGTTTATGACCCCCTTGGGCCAGTGCAAGGGACTTCTGCCAGCCTAAGGAGCAATCAGAATTGCGCTCTAAGGCCACAATCCTATCCACACTTACCAGGGAGTAAGCCCATTGACTATAACGGGACTAACTTCTGAGTAGACAAGGACAGGTTTGGGCTCTTACTGAGCTAGAATCACAAACTTGAATTCTTTTTTAGGATCCCCACAGGCCAGGTGGATATATCTTTGTAGGACTACGGGCCTGATGATTTTGGGTGGCAGGCCAGATCCAGCCCGAGGGCCTTAGGTTGACTACCCCTGCTCTAAGCACTTAATACTCTGTAACAGTTCACACTGAGAGAAGAATGGAAGTGAGGAAGTAACACTAAGTTCTTCTTTCAGGCACAGTAACACCCATACAACTTTGTGCTCATTCATGTGAGCATCGAAGAGGAGGTTCTTTCCTCCTCATTCCCAGGGAGACATTGTTCATCACAAACAATATGGCTTCTTGAGTCACAGGAAGAAGAACCAAAAAGCATTCCCAGGTATCCCAACACACTGCTTTCACTGTATATGTTCTCCAGAGAGAAAAACAACCTTGTATACAGGTTCCACATCCGCAGAGTTGGAAACCGAGGATTCGACCCACCAAGGGTTCCAAACCCACAGCTGGAGGACCCACTGAGAACCTCCCAGACATGAATGGAAGTCACATCCAGGAGGTTTTCTGAGTAATAGGGAGTTCGTGCTGGAGCCTTTTGGCAGGCCTTTTTAGTTTTTGCAAAAACTGAAAGTGCCTTCCAGAAGGCTCTGGCAGTCATTCTGAGGTATGGGGAGGTCGCATGCAACCTCCCTGCGCCTCAGAAAAAGGTCAGACTGCAGAAAAAAGGGCAGACTGCAGAATTCTTTAACCACAGTTTTCAGCACCCACAGGGGTTCTGGGAACAAAACTCCCGTGGATGCTAAGGACCGACCTGTTCTGTTTCTTTACGGGTGCATGAACAATACAGGAACTAACACTTATCACTCCTGAATAAACCCTGCAGAAGTACCTTACAACAGTTGCTTATGATTCCATTACCATGACCTAGCAGTTCTCTTTATTTCTCTTTGTGTCCAGTGCTCCTCAAGAAGGCCCACCACAGTCTGAGAACAATGGTGAATGATGTGGAGGAGCAGGCCTTAGCATCTGGAGTGGACAATCACTTACCTATACAGGGTTCAAATCAATCTTGTTCTCCTGGTTGTCAGTGTCTGCATTGAAAAATGTTCAAAGTTGGGCTGGATTCCTAAATCGGCTGTCAGGAAGAGAGGCAGGAAACAAGCCCTTTAACAGAAGAGCATGTTAGGGTGTGTCCAGCCTGGGAGTGGTAGTCTACATCACATCCAGTTCTCTGCATGATTTGGACTCTACTTTCCCACATCCTTGTGCAAACTCATTAATGGGCAGAAGTCTCATCTCATCATCTCTCCTTCTGGCCATCACCCTGCACCTCCTCCATTGTCAGAGACTCTCTCCCTTTTCAAGTAGTACAGCATTTGCATCATTGCACCCATAACCCTAAATGCTTCATTACCTGTGTCTGCTAATTTCATTTTGGTCGAAGCTGAATATGACCTCTTTCAACTCCTGAAATCCCGCTACATATTAATCCCATCAAGGATTT
The DNA here is from genome assembly GCF_035046505.1 of Tiliqua scincoides. Classification (NCBI taxonomy): domain Eukaryota; kingdom Metazoa; phylum Chordata; class Lepidosauria; order Squamata; family Scincidae; genus Tiliqua; species Tiliqua scincoides. The sequence continues at coordinate 200,398,693 of NC_089822.1, forward strand.
CTGACGCTAAATTTTTGGGCAAATTGCCATCTATTACAGTAACTGCACTGCAACTGCACTTGGACCACGTCGTTGCTGTTTTTGTTTTAATGAATTCACAGTTGTAGGACAAAGAAGCACAAATGCACAGGAAACACACATAGTTTAGCACCAAGAGAGCAAGGAACCACATGAAATGAAGTGATAGGCAACAAGATTACTGGTGAGAAGATGTCAGAAGAATTGGAGGAGCTCTCTCAACACATATCTGACTATTGGGGTGAGGTAAGATCCAGGAAGGTTTGGCTTGTCCCAGCAAACTGGGCATTTTGCGGGTGAATCTGTAAGAGCCGGTTAGGTGGCTCCTGAATGCAAAGCATATCTATGAATATGCATCTGTTGGGCTCTCATGCTCAGCCTGACCAAGAGGAAACCACCCATACTCTTTCCCTACAGTATTTCCCAAGGACCTGCAGCATCACACATAGTCCATGCCCTGGTGGAAGGTCCCTTAAACCCCACCCTCAAGCCTGACCTTGCATCTGCACAGAAGGGAGCAGCTGCCTCATCACATCTAGAAGATAATCACAGATCACTGCACTGGGGACCTGTATCTATGGGGACCAGCTTTGCACTGAAGAAGTTGCCTATGGTGGCCACTGGACAAAAGCCTGTGCTTCAGTATCCCTTATGCAGGGGCAGGAAAAGGTATAAATCAACATTCACATTTTTTATTCAACCAACTCATCGTTTAAAGAAGGAAAAAGCAAGCATCTGATTGTCACAGAATTCTTCATCAAGCAAATCGTATTCATTTCAATATGCTTGGTTTGCTTGATAAAGCGTTTTGTGGAATTCAAAACTTACACATGCCGTTTTTAAACTACTGTTTGGAACAAGAAAAATATAATTCCATGATTCTTGCGCTCTTTTTTTCCTGCTGGGTCAGCAGTATTAGAAGCATAGTAAGAGAAAATAACTACACAAGAAACTGGATTCTACTCTGAAAATTCAAAAATTCACATGTCACTCTGGGTTTGACATTTTGACCCAACCCACAGGTGTACACATTTGATCCCTGTTGTGTATATGCAACGTTGGGCAGAAATGGTTTAAAGCAGTGGTTCTCAAACTTTTAGCACCGGGACCCACTTTTTAGAATGAGAATCTGTCGATACCCACTGGAAGTGATATCATGACATCATCAAACAGGAACATTTTTTGCAATCCTAGGCTGCAATCCTACCCACACTTACCCAGGAGTAAGTTTCATTTACTATAATTGATAAAAGCATACACATAGTACCCTTTTAAAAGTACAGAGCTGTAACATTTCCTGGATTTCCAGTCACATACCATAGTAGCATCAAGTCTAATATATTAAAAATAAAATACTGAAATGAATGGAGACACACTTGAAATTGGCTTGAGACCCACCTGGTGGGTCCTGACCCACAGTTTGAGAAACACTGACTTAAAGGAATACTGTAGTGGTGGTCTACCTGTCAACAGTTCATCAGTGTTTAACCTAACAATTAAAGATTGTTAGGTACCTGGATAACGTGGGCTAGACAGAGAGGTCCTTGAGAAACAAAGACAAGCAAGGCCCCACAGGTTAGCTCCAGAGGTGTGATGGGAACAATCTCTGACAGTTGGACCAGCCCTGGCTTTCAAGTGGGCCTCTAAAGGGGACAAATTTGTAACTGTAAAACACTTTGTACATGCAAACCACTGGTCCAACTAGTACTGGCAGTGGTTCTTCCAGGTGAAGATCTTTCCCAGTCCCACCTAGAGATGTTGCCAGACATTGAACCTGGGATCTTCTGTATGCAAAGCAGGCACTCTGCCCAACTAGATCAATCTTGCCTGACAGCCTCTTGCCCCACAGCACCTGACTCAGTGTCCCTGGGTCAGCTGTACACCGTTGGCTCCTTCACTGCTGCCCCACAACAGTTGGAACAGGGGAGGGAAAACAGGAAGGACCACCTAGCATGATCCAGCAGCCCAGCCATGGAAGCCTCACTCCTTCTCCCTTGCTCGATCCTCCTCCTCCTCTCTTCCCTCTTGCTAGTGGAGGTGTTCCTTCTGCAGAAGGGGCCCAGCCAGTGGGGCAGCTCTGCAGCTGTGCCTGCAGCAGCCTTACCGACATAGAGTACACCTTCCTTGGTCTTCTCTGCTGCCACTGCCACCCCTTCCTTGGTCTTCTCCGCTGCAGCAACAACCCCTTCCTTTGCCTTGGACAAGCCCTTCATTAACGCATCCATCCCGGCACGGAGCTCTGCGTGGAGACAAGAAGGCACTGTATGCAAGATGGCTTCAGCAAAGAGCTCCTTTGGCTGCTCCCAACGGGGATATGATTATGTTGCCAGAGGAGGGAGGGGGGCTCTGGCTTCGGAGGGAGGGGGGCTCTGGCTTCGGAGGGAGGGGGGAAATTGGAATGGCTCTGGGGATGCTTCCCTAGATCTGGAGCAATGGTGGTGCTAATATGCTACCTCTCTACCTGTATCCTTTAGCCCCTGGCAGCATCCCACTGCAGTTCAGGAGCCAACTGTGTTGGGAAAGGTAGGAAACCGCAGCTACCGAGTGGGTCCTCAGAAGGCAGGGGGAGCATCCCCACGGCAGATGGGGAGTCCAGCTTGCAGTCACTGGGAAGCCAACCTCCTGCACCCATTCAACAAGTCTGGCGACAGCTGTTCCTGCTGCAAAGGTTGCCCCTCCTCCTCGCCCCTTCCCCCAAGCTGCCATCACCCTGGCCTACCTTGCCTGCCCTAATGGCTGGCTGCAGCTGCCACCCTCCCATCCATTCGGAGGCAGGGGTGGCAAAAGTACACCTCTCCATCTCGCTTCCCCAAATGGACCCGCTCTGGCCTCTCCAGAGAGGCTGGGATGTGCCCAAGAATCCACCAAGTCCGAGCGGGGATGACTCCGTGTCCTTGAAACCGGAGGAGGAGGGGAGGCTGAGAACTGGAGAGGACGATCCCTCTGCAGATCACTGGCGGGGGTGGGGAGGGAAGAGGTCGAAGAGGTCCTTTCTCCATCGGAATCCAGATTCCCAGAGGGGAAGGGAGGAAGGACCAGGTGTGTAGGAGATGGGCAGGTGGGGGGGTGGGGGGGAGAGATCGCCCCCCGCCCCGGGACCGCAGCCGTGGCACCCATCGGGAATGGCAGTGCACCTTCAGGGACCCCCCCCCGCCAGTGCAGGGAGAACGCCACGTCCCCGGACCTCCCCCCAGGGGAGGGGAGGGGAGGCTCACCTGCGATCGGCGATAGCGCTGGACTCGGGTGCGTCTCCGCGAGGGGTTCAGATCATTCCGGGCCGGGGAGGGCGGCGGGAGGCGCGGCGGTGCAGTCAGGGCAGCTCTGCCATGGAGCGGCTCCGGGAGGGGGAGGAGGAGAGAGCGGCGGAGACGCCGGCGCCTTCGTCGTGCTGCTGCTGCTGCTGCTGCTGAATATTGCAATGAGCCGCCGCGTGCCCTATACCCGCCCGGCGAGGGGATTTCATCACAGCGCGCAAGCCGCGCTCCCGCCCCTCGGCCCTGCCCGGATGCAGCAGCCCGACCCCCGGCAGGCACGGCGAGCCCGCCCGCTGCTGACCTGGGGCGCGGCGCGGCACGGCGTCTGCCCAGAGGGCGCCAAGCGCGCCTCTCTCTCCCTCTGCCCCGGCCCGGAGAGGGAGCCCAGAGCGCGCCACCTCTTGCAGCGCCTGATGGGGCGCAGGGAAGAGGAGGAGGCGAGCCCTGCTCGCGGAGGCACGTAGGCACTCGCTGGGCAGCACCTCGCCCGCAGATAACGCTGCAAGGGGAGGCGGGAGAGAGAATCCTATGCGCACCTTGCTGGGAGTAAGCCCCGCTTAACTCAGCGGGACTTGCTTCTGAGTAGACATGCATAGGATTGGGCTAGACGCGACTCCAAAAAGAACGACAGTACTTCATGCAGCACATCATTGGCATGTGGAATTCGCTGCCACAAGACCTTATGTAGCTTAGGTGTGGCTTTGAAAGGGGATCGCAGAAGGTCAAGTCTGTCAGTGGCAGGGCCCATGAAAGGGGGGGAGGGTAAAGGAGGTAATTTGTACCAGGGGACAGGGTCAAAAAGGGGGCCCCAGAGGAGCCAAAAGAGGGCCCCCAGAACTTTCCTGGGATCTTGCATTTTCGAATCTCACCATGTGAGATTCCTTTCCATGTGAGATGCATGACAGTCCTTAACACAGTGTCAAATCTGGGAGGAAACTGGCCTGCTACAGTAACTCTGGTGTGTAGATCTGCTTGCCATGAAGGAGTATATAGGAGCTCAGGGACACAGTTGCAGAACTACAGCTATTGAAGAAGTATGTTTTGTTGCAAACAGGAATTTTCCATTCTAGCATGAGCCTAAACACGATGATGCTAATTTTCTGCAATTATTTTCTATATTTAAAAGATTTGAGAGACTGAGGAGCGTGTTTGGTTTTCCATATTACTCTGTCTAGCTGCCGATGTCACAATGGTAGACCTTGGTGTGCTGGTACTATAAAATGATTACCCAGTTTTGTCCTCACAACCTTTGGGGACAAATGGTGCAATCATCATATACCAGGAGTCCCACTGAATGCAGTAAGGCTTGTGCTATAAGTTACACCAGCATCCTTGCTATGTCAGTGCAAAGTCCACCATATCCTAAGCCTGGCAAGCACAAAGGAGGAGGGGGAAAGCCAGTCCAAACAATTTCATGGTGGCACAGCCCTCCCAGTAACTCTGACATGGAATCCTCAATACCACCTACTAATTATGGGGTGGTGATCCTACAATGGACAGATGTACAAGAAGCCAGTCACTGCAGCCTACCCACCCCAACACAGGTGACCAGGGAAGCACTGCCAGAACAGGAGGTTATCACAGTTATAGGTTCAATGATTGGCCACTACTGCTGTCAGTCATGGGGAGATACTCCCATGAACACACACATCCACACCCTACATGGTGTGTGGCACCTGTTCCTGCAGGAGCTACTGTGCCACAGGCAGCGAGGTGGCAAAAAAACCAGAGAACTGCCATGTATCCCAGCACTCAGAGTTTGTCCCCTTAGGCCACTCACAAACACAAACCTCTGAGAAATATCTTTGGAACTGCAGCAGACTAGAGGAAAGAAGATGGCTTCCTTGGGAGGGGGGCAGTGTGTAAAAAAAGCACAAGCCTCCCCAGGGCAAGAGTTTGAGTTCCTGTGCGGGAGTCAATCAAGTGAAAGGAACCTGTTTGCCAGAGGAGGGACTAGTATGAACTTGAGAGATCCAACAGCATTCAGACAAGTCAGGGTGCCAATATCCTACCATCCGGGGAGCTGGTCTAGTCAGGAGGCACGCTGTATAAACACTGTCACACTGCTCTTGTGCACCACTGGTCAGAAACACCCACTGCAGGGACAAAAGAGGAGGTGGACATAGGCCTTAAACTAGGGGTAGGCAACCAGTAGATCGGGTTGTGCCTGTTTTGGGTTTGTTGCAGCAGACAAGGGGCTGAAAATGTTTTACCACTGCTACGTGGCTGCTTTGTCACTATTCAGGGTTCTGTTTTAGCATATAATTTAAACCAGGGCTTATTAGGGATATGTTTTGGATGGCAGGCATTTGTGAACCAGTAAAATAGAGTGGCCTCTGAGTGTGCAGAGTAGAGTGCATTTCAGGCATTGCAATTTAATTGGGTATCTCCTTGGCCCCTTTCACTGAAATACCTGAGTGTCTCCTGGATGCTTAGAAGGCAAACAGATAGTGTGCTTCAGCACTTTCATACACCCCAAGGAGCTGGTGGCTGGGCTAGGTAGGAGGAATTGCAGAGGTTGTTATGGCTGTTATGTTTGTGTTTGAATTTCATACCAGAGCTTTGCATTAATTTCTAACTCCTCTTGAGATATTACCTCTCTACAGGCAGAGGCTTCCACCGGTGATGTTGTTTCTTGTGTACCTGCAAGTTTTTGGTGGACTGAGTTATAAATCCATCTCCATGCTAGACGGAGCCACCCCAACTTACATATTCCTCCAGTATCCAAACTGTAAGTTTGCACAGATAACAAAGCAAGTTTCTCTTTGTTCTTTCCCAGTCTCTGGAGAATCCTGGCTCCAAATCTCAACTTCCAGAAAGCTGAGCTGAGATTTAGTGTGTACTGCCATTTAGACTGCAATCCTATCAACACTTTCCTGAGCATAAGCTGCATTGGCTATCATGAACTTACTTCTAAGTAGACATGCCTAGGATTAGGTTTTTAGTGTGTACTCCCCCTCCATCCCTCCCTCCCTCCCTCACACACACAGAGCACCTCCACTGAGTGCTAAACCCTTTTTGTTCTGGTATGTGTGGCACAGTGTGGCATGTGCGGTACAGTGTCTAAGATACTACATTCTAGACTTGGCATTTTTTAGCACTGAATCCCACTGTTCAAACATAATTAAACTTTAATCTGCTTTTTTAAAAGTATGCAAATCATTAAGAATCCAATTTTTACGACTTCATACATCACAGTAGATCTTCGGCAGATTTCATTTTGTTAAGTAGCTCATGATTATCCATTTGCCTACCCCTGCCTTAAACCCACAGTCATCAGTATACAGAGCCACTCTCTAGCCGCTTAGCCATAGTAGGAGACATACAAAGAGCACCTTGTGGGGGATTTAGCATCCCATAGTACTACAGTACTGGCAGGGAGACCATAGCACCAATCAGAGACAAGCCAGAGAGAGCACTCCATAGACCAATTACTGGGCTTGCAGGTGACAAGGTGTCCCTATTGTAGCAGTTCACCTATTCAGCCACACACACTGCCCTTTGCATTGTTGCTGGCACCTGTCACATAGTAGCCCAGCATGGCTGTCATTATGCTGCCTTGCCTTCCCCACAGTGGTCTGGTTTTCTCTCTCCCATTGGAGCCCAAAGACTCAGAGAGTGAGGATGCTGCAGACTTTGAGTCCTGGTAAAAGAGAGTCTCCTCTTTGGTATTGAGAACAAAACGGCTAGTATTATGATGCCGTTGTACAAATGGATGGTAAGACCACACCTGGAGTATTGTGTCCAGTTCTGGTCGCCGCATCTCAAAAAAGACATGGTGGAAATGGAAAAGGTGCAAAAGAGAGCGACTAAGATGATTACGGGGCTGGGGCACCTTCCTTATGAGGAAAGGCTATGGCGTTTGGGCCTCTTCAGCCTAGAAAACAGACGCCTGAGGGGGGACATGATTGAGACATACAAAATTATGCAGGGGATGGACAGAGTGGATAGGGAGATGCTCTTTACACTCTCACATAATACCAGAACCAGGGGACATCCACTAAAATTGAGTGTTGGGCAGGTTAGGACAGACAAAAGAAAATATTTCTTTACTCAGCATGTGTTCGGTCTGTGGAACTCCTTGCCACAGGATGTGGTGCTGGCGTCTAGCATAGACGCCTTTAAAAGGGAATTGGACAAGTTTCTGGAGGAAAAATCCATTACGAGGTACAAGCCATGATGAGTATGCGCAACCTCTTGATTTTAGAAATGGGCTATGTCAGAATGCCAGATGCAAGGGAGGGCACCAGGATGAGGTCTCTTGTTATCTGGTGTGTTCCCTGGGGCATTTGGTTGGCCACTGTGAGATACAGGAAGCTGGACTAGATGGGCCTATGGCCTGATCCAGTGGGGCTGTTCTTATGTTCTTATGTTCCCCGACCCGCAGAGTTCCACCCTGAGTTCAGCTGGCATAAGGAATAACTAGAGTAGGAAGAAAGGATTCCTATTATGCAGAAGCTTAAGTTGTATTCAAGGGCAGCTCTATGTAGAGTGCATTACAGTAATCTAATCTTGAGGTGACCGGGCATGGATCACTGTGGCCAGGCCTGACTTATCCAGAAATGACCACAGTTGGCACTGCTTTCCTTGACTTCACCCTTTCTATACTGTCCACTGTCATTCCAGTTTTCCCTATCCCATATTTATTACATCTCATGGCCTGGTTTCCCTTGTGTTCTTGATTAGTCAGAACGTTATTATTATTATTATTATTAACAGTATTTATATACCGCTTTTCAGCTAAAAGTTCACAAAGCGGTTTACAGAGAAAAATCAAATAACTAAATGGCTCCCTGTCCCAAAAGGGCTCACAATCTAAAAAGATGCAAAAGAATACCAGCAGACAGCCACCAGAACAGACAGTGCTGGGGTGAGGTGGGCCAGTTACTCTCCCCCTGCTAAAAAACGGAGCACCCACTTGAAAAAGTGCCTCTTACCCAATTAGCAGGGGTTAGTTAGTCCCTTTCTGCAGGAACCTTTCTGCAGGAACCCATCACACCTTTGCACATAGGCTGCATCCAGACAGCAGCTTCCCCCAGCAGCTGCAGGGCTAAGATGAAGTGAGGCATCTTCATCAAAGAGGTACCAAATAGCTCTGGGGACTGCTGCTATAACATTACTGGAGTTGACATTATCCACAGCTCAATAACTGCTTTCCAGCAAAATCTGCCACCAGCAAGTCCTCATGATAGTGCAGAAGCAAGTAGGAGAGGGGTTTGAAACTCATCATGGCAGCCTCTGTCCCAAGGCTACCTTCCTGAGCATATCTACTAGAAACACCTGCCCCCTGCCTTGCTCTGCAGTAAATTTAGTAGGTTGTATTTCTCAGTAAACTGCCCCCACCCCACCCCCCACAAGATTAGGCTGCCGGAGTAGCTGGGAATTTTCACAATAAATACTGGTTTCATTTGAGCCAAGGCTCCTAAACCCCAGTCGCCTAACTTTTCAGTGCTAGAAATATGCATAGGATTGCAACAACTTTTTTTTTTGCTTTTCTTTTTGGGAAAAAAAATTCACAATCAGCACTTGTACATTTTTTTGAAAGCAAAGCTTTCCAGACTGGTTCTTACACATTTTTTACTCAAGAGAAATCTGCCATGTACCTAAGTTTGATGCACTTTTTAGAGCCCAATCCTATGCATGTCTACTCAGAAGTAAGTTCCATTATAGTCAATGGGGGTTACTCCCAGGTAAGTATGAATAGGATTGCAGCCTTAATGACTGTATTATGATTCAGTTCCACTTATAATCAGTTATTACAACATGATTTAAAGTAGTAACAAATTAAGAAAGCAAAAATAAAAGGTACCCCTCACAATATTTCAAATTAATCTAAAATATACTGTGAAAACTGAGTACATGTTTACTTAAAAGTAAGCCCCATTGTTTTCAGTGGGGCTTACTTTCAGATAAGTGCATTTAGGATTGCAGCCCTATTCAATTTTCCAGCATTGGTGCAGCCGCAATGCAGCCCCAAGGTAAGGGAACAAATGTTCCCATACCTTCAAGAGGCCTCTGTGACTGCTGTCCCACCACAAGATGCAGTGCATGCCCCATTGGCACAGTTGCACCGGCACTGGAAAATTGGATAGACTGAGCTGCCAGTCTCCTTCCAGTACCATAGCTCTCTATTCCAGTGATTTTCAATCTTGTTGGTCTCTTGGCACAGTGACAAGATACTAAAATCATCAAGGCATGCCATCATTTTTTTTGACAATTAACAAGGCACACCATGCCTTGTTGGTGAGGGGGGGGCTCTCATCCCCCAATGAACCTACTAATGGATGACCCTCCCCCAAACTCCCGCTGCACACCATTCACTGCCCAGTGGTTGAAAATGGCTGCTCTAGTCCATGCAACCAATTTGCTCCTCTATGCTTCCCCTGCTGATGTAGCCATGCCAAAATAGCCTGCACTTCATTCTGTGGAGGGTGGAAGCCCTAGAGGTCTCTTCTGAGTAACAGAACATTTGTTCTTTTTACGTGGGGTTAAGTCACCATGGGATTTACTTGGACCTGTGCTAGTGAAATTGTGGCAGGATTGGGTCCAGGAAGCCACCACTGCCACCCAAATATTTCAAGGTAGGGAGTGGGTGGAATGGGTGGGGAGAGGAACTGGGGTGGGACTAATGGAACAGAGCTCTACTGGATCCTGAACTCTGTGTTGGGCTGACCTGACAGAGTCTCTCAAGTCTGTGCTGGCAAAATAGCTGGCACAGTCTTAAGAAGTCCCATTGCGGGGCTTGGGGCTTCCCCCAAGGAGACTCCTGGCAGCTTCCTGCTGCTTGTTGGGTACAGCAGTAGCTGCTTTGGCGCTGCTGCTCCAGTGGGTGCTGGGAAGTATAGAATTGGGCTGCCCATCTACTACTGCCAAAAGGCATTTCCAGCAGTGTGTGTGTGTGTGGCATAAACAGACTAAGGGCCAAATCCTAACCAACTTTCCAGCACCAATGCAGCTGCAATGCAACCTTGAGGTAAGGGAACAAACATTTTGGGCCCAATCCTATCCAGTTTTCCAGCCCCGGTGCAACTACAATGCAGCCCCAAGGTAAGGGAACAAATGTTCCCATACCTTAAGGAGGCCTCTGTGACTGCTGCCCCACTACAAGATGCAGTGCATGCCCCATTAGCACAGTTGCACCAGCACTAGAAAATTGGATAGGATTGGGCCCTTCCTTACCTTGAGGAGGACTCCATGACTGCCCCTCCCCATTGTAGGATGCAGCACACATCCCATTGGCAGGGCTGCATCAGTGCTGGAAAGCTGGATAGGATTGGGGCTTGAAACTCTAAATGCTGGGATTCCTGGCTTCCCTCCCCCCTTTACTGCCTGTGACATAGTAATGCTTGCAGTGACACTGTGGCATTCTTGTTTCTGGTGAGTTGTGGGCAGAGATGTAGTCGGTTGGGGAGACTACTGGTTCTGGGACTGGTGAATGCTGTCAGCAGGAGCACGCAGGTGCTGCCTTCAAAACTTCTTTCAAAGGACCTTAGTGCAGAAAAAGCATCATACTCAGTAGGAGGCACTCTGAGAAGTATGCTTAGGGACATGTTAATATAGGTCATTGTCTTTCCCAAGGGCTGCCTGAGAGGCAGTACATTGCTCATGTTACTTTAAGGCTCTGGTCCTGTGTAAATTGACCTGGGAATACATCTTATTAAGCACACTTGAACCTACTTCTGAGTAAACATGCATGGGCTCACATTTTAATATACTGTTTATCTGAGATTTTTAAATTCTGTTTTTCAATTTTTATACATTTATTTTAAACTACTGCAACTCACTCCCAAGAGTTTGGGATAAAATGCAGTGTAAAAATTTTCAAAGCAGAAATAAGTAATAGGAGAGGAAAACACCCTAGTGAAGAAAATGAACTTTGATTTTCTTTTTGTTACTGTATAGTCTTTATGGGGCCTGTCATGACAAATTCTTGCACTTCAAAAATTTGTACCATGCCACTGATTGTGGATGTGGCCTGCTGATATCATGGGGGGAACTCCCCACTGTCGACTGTTGATGGGCTCCCTCTATCACTGGAAGGGGAGATTGTCAACATGCCACCCCATGATTGGTACATGCTGCAGATGCTACCATAGGGGCTGTTAGAGAGACTGTGGGCCCAATCCTATCCAGTTTTCCAGCACCAGTGCAACTGCAATGCAACCCTAAGGTAACAAATGTTCTCATACCTTAAGAGGGCCTCTGTGACTACCTCCTCACCATACAATACAGTGCATGCCCCACTGGCATGGCTGCACTGACACTGGAAAATTGAATAGGATTGGGCCCTGTAAGGGTTATAACCTGGGGGTTTTGATGCTCTTCTTTACTCCTCCTCCTTAGTGTTGGACACAGACTACAGTTAAGATAGCTAGGCTTATGGCTTCATTTGCTAGATTCTTGAAAGCTGAGCCCATTTTGACAAAAATGTGGTATTCTAACCAACAGAGGGTGACAGAAGGCCTACATTCTACAGAGACATCCTCAAGTATCCTGCTCTTTGAAGGACCTGGCTCTTTAACAACTTATGCTCCTAAAGTAAAGGGCGGTGTCTTCTAGATAAAAGGAAATCCAAAAGGGTGTGGTGGGATTGGTTATTCTTCAGGAAGATGGCAGGAGCACTGGTAAGTAGTACAGAGGTGGTTTCTGCCTAGCTCTTCTCTTTCTCTGGGGAATATGACTACAGGTGTGGAGCTGTTGCCTTGTTTAACATTTAGAGACCTGACTGACCTTAAGGGAGATGACAAGCTAGGTTGAATATAGGAGACTGCTTGATTGCTCTGTTTGGCATTCTGTAATCCTGTCTTCTGTCTCTGATGCAAAGTCAGCCCCCCTGTCTGCAGTTCTGTGCACAATTACTCTGGAGCAGTGGTTCTCACACTTTGGGGCCCACTTTTTAGAATGAGAATTGGTCAGGACCCACTGGAAGTGATGTCATGCTTGGAAGTGACATCATCAAGCAGGGAAATTTTTAACAATCCTAGGCTGTAATCCTACCCACACTAACCCAGGAGTAAGTCCCATTGACTATCATTGTTAAAAGCATACACATAGCCTGTTCAAAGTACAGATCTGTAAGATTTCCCCAAATGCAGTAACTTACCATGGCAGCATCAAATCTAATATATTAAAAATAAAATATTGAAATGAATAGGGACCCACTTGAAATTGGCTTGCAGCCCACCTAGTGGGTCCCAACCCACAGTTTTGAGAAACTCTGCTCTGGAGTATTATCTATGGAGTTCACTGGAACTTGCTTCTTGGTAGATCAGCCTCCCTGCTGACAAATCCTAAGAGTGAGGAGTTGGATTGCCCTGCTATCTCTCTAGTGGTTGTTGCACTCTTAGCCTAGCTCTAAGATGGGAGAAGCTATACTTGCTGAAGCAGGCTCTCTTGTTCCTAGGAGGCCTGTGTATTGTTTTCAGCTCTTCTTCTCACAGGGCTTCTGTGTAAGAAGAAAAATGCAAGGGGGTGAGGCATTTTCCCATCAGGCATTGCATGCTAGCATCACACCTACTGAATTTATGCATATCATGCAGCTGAAGGCACGAGGTCTGCTTGAAGATGTGTTGGCAGTCTTGAGTCTGCCACATATTGATCTTGGTAACCTTAATCTCTGGCAGAATAACAGTTCTTGCTTATGCATGCAGTTCTTGTGCTGTTGCACTTGGCAAGGCAGTGCAAATATGACAGTGGTTTGATCTTGTACCCTTGGGGCAGGGAAGGTGGGTATTTGCCTGACTCCTTAAGTGCTATGAGTTCTTGTTAGTTCTGTTTGGCTTACCATTTTTTTTTCTTAAAAAGACTCCTGTATTCTTACTCTGCTAGGTTTGCCCTATGAGAGACTAAGTTCCAGGTTCGTTAGCTTCAAGGCTGTCCATTTCCCTGCAATTGGCACTAGAAGTCTGAGTGTGTATTCTTTTCATTTTTAGATGGGTAGTTTCAGTGCTAGACAGTAAAGTTGGGGCAGAAATGGTTTTTGTAAACAAAAAGCATGATGAGAGGAAGCAGCTTTGGTTGTGCGTGTTCTCATTGACGCTATTCCACAGGCAATTGCTGCTGTTGACATGAGAGCCTGCTCCAGCGAACAAGCTGGAGGTGCCTCTGTTAGCGCCTTGGCCCCTTCCATGGGGTGGTTGAGCTATTGTCCCAGATGCTGTCCGCTACTAATTGGACTCTAAATCTTTCAAGCTGGTTTCCTTTTTAAGAGGCAAGCTGAAGCTGGAAAAAGTTTCTGATGTTTTTGCAAAGCTCCTTTGCTCTGTGAAAAGGGATTCTGTCCCTGGTTTGGGAAAAATGGGTGTAAGTCTAGTTCCACAATAAATGAAGAGTCTGATGGCTTTTCTCTGTTGCTGTGAATACAACAAACATGGCTTCTCTTCTGTAAGTGCTTACAATAAAAGCGGGGACTAAAGCTCCTGTTTTCTCTGTAGTGTCTTGCTGCTGCAGAACAGCCTTTCTGTGTGGGTTTTTCCTTGTCTTCTTCTTCTTCTGTGGCATGGATTTGCTCTCTACACAGCTAGTTATACCCTGTGCAGGAACCTCTTGCCTGGGTCAAGCCTGCAAGAGGCCCTTGTGGTATCTGTTCCTGTGTGCATTATTTATTTGTTCAATTGTCAGGTAAGCGTGCGAGAAGAGCAGCGGAAGCACAAGGCCAGGAGAGAAGTGACCATAGAATACTTCAACAAACACCCCCTGCAGAACCGGTATCAGCTGAGCAGCAAAATTCACTGTGCTACCAATCAGAGCTCCAATTTGCATGCAGTCCCGATTTTCTTTGCTTAAAGGCAACTTCTCCTACTAAAATGCATGGTGGAGGTTAGGTGCATCCAAGAGAGAACACAGCATAAATGCACTGCTATAAAATCTTTGCCATTTTGTTTTCAAGAATACTATTGTAAATTTCTGGCACTGCTGTGAAATCTAAAAACTTTCTTGCTCCCACTTGGTAGGAGGGGACTTTATTTCACTAACTATGTAACCCAGCAGTTCACAAACTGTGGGTCAGGGACCTAATTTTTGGTGGCTTGTGAATGTCAGGGCAGATTAGGCTATGTGCATCAAGGGTTAAGTCATTTTTGCGCTACTTTGCATATATGCAACAGGGACCAAATATGTTCACCTGTGGGCTGGGCAAAAATAGGTTTAAGCTGCTACTGGGGCAGGAGTACTGCTGCCCAATCACCATTAAAGCCACAAGTTTGATTACATCAGTGTATTTCAGTCTTGACTATCTGGCATGAGAAATGTTCATATGAGGAGACTATCCCCTGAAGCCACCCTTCTCCCCAGCTTCCCCTTGCCATGGAGAGGCTGAGAGGCATTTGAATAATGCCAGTGGGGGCCAACTGGAATGGGAGGAAGGCTGAGCATGAACATCAGTTGTGGATTATGCTTTCTGCTCACCCCCCCCCCCAGGTGGGTCCTGTGGTTCTTCAAAAATGACAAGAGCAAGACCTGGCAGGAGAACTTACGGCTTGTAACCAAGTTTGATACTGTGGAAGACTTCTGGGCGTGAGTGCATCCCACTCCTTCATCTGTGCTATCCATGTTTGCTGTTGCCAAGTCCCAGAAGTAGGGAGACCATGATGGAGTTGCATCTCTTAAGTGGGTGGGCCTGGTAAATTTCTTCTGTGCTAGCGATACATACCTATGTACCATGAAAGGTAGGAAATTGTGAGGCTGTTAATGGAGGAACTACTAACAAACTCCAGTAGAGGGCAGTTGAAATGTCACTCTGCCAGTCTTTTTTATTGGTGACAAATAAGGGGGTTGGCCTGAGGTAGACTTCACTAGTTGCTAGAGAGAAAAAGGTCTGATGACATTAACGCCAGAAATCTGACCTGTAAAAACAGAATTCAGCATCTTTTCTTCTATGTGGCTTCTGTGCTCATGCCATCTGAAGGTTTAAACCAGATATACCTATATCTAATTTCAGATTTAAACTGGTTTAACAATGAAGCCCTGTCACTTCAGGGAACCCTGGCGACTGTAATTCTGTGAGAAGAGCTAGACATCTCTCAGTGGATCTTCAGCTCCCTCATCAAATTAGGAGGCAGCTGGGACAGCTGAATTTCTATATATGCACACTACAGACTTGTAATGGTTTTATAACTCTTGTCTGATCCCAGAGGTAAAACTGATGTCCACGATTAGGGAAGAGTTGAACATGGTAGTTGGAACTAGAAGAGAAACTGGGGCATTCATGTCTGACTAGAGCTTTGGGGGCTCTAGTAAATACTAGAGCTGTTCCCATATGTTTAGCATGTATGAAAGATAGGTTTTTAAACATGTTTGATACCAGCTCTTAGTAGGCGACTTGTAAAATGGGTCTGAAAACCATTTGAAGGTTGCTGCTTTGGAAGTGTTCAAGGGATCTTGCACTAGGCAAGATGTATAGGCAGGATGTATCACCGCAACAGTCAGGGAGAGGGGAAGAAATGGGCATTGCCTCATTCCACCCATTTTGTTCCTAACATAATCTTATTTCCTTGAGCCTGCAGGCTATATAGCCATATCCAGTTGGCTAGCAAGCTGACGTCTGGCTGCGACTACTCCCTTTTCAAGGTAGGGCATCTCATCTCCTAGTTGGCAACTTCTGACTCCCGTCTCTGTTCATCTTACGCAGTGTCATTTATACCTCCCTCACTCCTGCAGGGAGGTGAGCAGGATGACTCAACTCACTCCATCTACAGTCATAAGGGTTTTTTTCTTATTAGCTGAGTCTTGCCAGAAGCCCTAGTGCTGTGCATGGCCTGCTAGGAATCTAGTGCATTCTGGTGGAACAAGAATATAATGTGATGTTGAAAGGCAAATGGAAGAGAGGATGGATGTCAGTCACTCAGCAGACATTACTTGTCACTTGGCATTCTTCCGACAGGATGGTATTGACCCTATGTGGGAAGACAACAGGAACAAGCGTGGTGGGCGTTGGCTTATCACATTGGCCAAGCAGCAGCGGCATACAGAACTTGACCGCTTCTGGTTAGAGACGGTAAGTATTTGAGATTGTGTGGGCATGCATGCTTTCCTTTTCTGTCTGGCATGCTCCTATGTTGGCTCTAAGGCATGTTTCATTCTTTCTTGGGCAGGGAGGATGGTACAAGCAAGGTGGCTTCAACCAGATGGTAGCTTGGAATGGCGGGGAGCAAAGGCAAAACCATGTGTCTTGCCCTTATAGTTCCCCCAATCCATCTCTGGTGTTACTAAGCTTCTGAGTTAAGCTGGTTGACCTTTCTTAAAAGTTCAACTCTTGGACAAGAAAGCTACTTGAAGCTTTATCAGGCTAGAAATCATACCTCCTGTATCTACTTGTAATGTATCATGTAGGTGCTGGCACATGGCTCTCTAGACAATTCAAGGAATTTTTTCTTGTTGCTTCCATCTAGTTGCTGTGTCTGATTGGAGAAATGTTTGATGACTACAGTGATGATGTCTGTGGGGCAGTCATCAACATCCGGGCTAAGGGGGACAAGATTGCAATATGGACTGAGGAGGCAGAGAACCGGGATGGAGTCATCCATATTGGGTAAATGACTGCCCCTTCTGTTTTGAACGGATGTTTTGCAATAAGACACCCTTGGAACCCTGAAAGGTGTTTAACTCGGCCAAGAAGCGTCTTGGAAAAGGGCGAATGGAGCCCAAGGGTAGAATAAAAATGAGATTCCCAGTTGTCTTTTCAAGATTGTGAAGCTTAATGAGTGAGCCAAACCATATAAATATGGAATAAGTATTCAGAAATCTCTAGCAGCCTGAGGAGGAGCTCTTGATGGGAAAAGGTGAAGATATCCTAGTGATAACTCTTCTGTAGCTAAGACCCAGCAGTTTTGAACTAGTGATGGTCACACAAGGCTTTGTCTTTTCTTCCAGGCGTGTGTACAAGGAGCACCTGGGTTTGTCTTCGAAAGTGGTGATTGGTTATCAGGCTCATGCGGACACAGCTACCAAGAGTGGTTCCCTCACAAAAAATAAGTTTGTGGTGTGAGCAGCTGGGATGAAGCTGGCAGCATCTCTGTGGAATTAGGGTGGAGGGATAAGGTGGCTATAGTGGCATTGAAGATGGGTTGCTTCTGTCACTTCTCAAATTAAAAGGTTGTGGAAAAAGGTTTTGTTTGTCTTGAGCTGGGGTTGTGTGGAAACCACTCATACTGGGGATCAAATCCTTCTGTTGGCCTCACTGAATTTCCTTCGCCTTGTTGAAAGCTTATCAGAGATGCAGCTTTCTAGCATGAAATGGCAGGGGTGGGTGGGGAAGAGGAATCAAAAATTGCCCTGCTGGATGAAGCCCAAGACCCATCTAGTCCAGTACCTTCATCTCCTGCAGGAGTTAACTTGATGCTGCAGGAAACCCATGAGCAGGATGCCTCCCATGAGTTTTTGTGTGATCTCCTTTTTGAAGCCACCTACTTACCTTTGCCACATCTTGTGGTATGAATTTTATGGGTTAATTATGTGCTGTATGAAGTAGGCAATACAGTATACTGTTCCTGTGCACTCCAATGACTAGAAAGGAAGGTGAGAACTACTTGGGTAGCAGCTGAATTTCCAAATGTATCTTCTCTTTCCCCTGCTACTGAGTTGAACCTTTCTTGGTTTCTATGGCTTCTTATCCAGGTTTGTGGCTAGATAAATCTGACACTTTCTTTTTGCAGCTCCACTCTTCTGGCTGGAGAGGAATCATTTCTATAAGATCAGCCCACTTGTAGGAATTCTTTCTTGCACATATGCACCTTGTTTCTAGTCTAACCCAGTGTTTTTCAATGTTTGTCCTCCACCATACCACCTCACATAGTCCACCTATTTGACATGCAACTGGAAGTAATGGGTGATGACATCATAGCTGGGAATGCTGGGACCACTTCTTGCATGACTGACAGGTGTGCCACAGAACTGCCTGAAAATCAATGAGGTTATTTGCTGGGAGTAGCCTATGTACTGGGGCCAATGTGTGTTTTCTTCTGCAATCCAGAATAGCTACTCTACTTTATTTGGCGCTCGTTGACTTTTTTAAGGGGAGTCAGCAAAGATTTGGGCCACATTAGCTAGTTCTGGATCTCCTTGATAAATACAGCTACCTACAGTGAAGTCCTAAGTTCAGGCCAGTTTGTCTCCCCCTCTGCAGTGGGGCGGGGGATATCATCAGATAACTATAGTAGGAAACAGAACCCATGTTTGGTGTTACTGAGCAATGAGTGGCAGTCTAAGATACTTTATCTTTCAAAGCAGCCATGCATAGGCTTCTGATAATTTTGAATGTTAAGGAGGGTAGCCAAGCTTGATTTGTGGATGTTCCCCACTTATATCTATTCAGAGACCTTGCTTATGTAGAGCTGTCTATGGCAGCTTCAGAATCTAGATGGAACTTGATCAGAGGTTTCAGGATATCTATAACACAAACTGACAATCTCTCAATATTGATCCTTCTCTGTACTTCTGTTCTAATAGCAGGGATAGAAATCTTACAATTAGCTGCAACTTCTTCTCCTTGCTTGGTCGAGTCCACACACAGCAAAAAATACTTGTTGCTTCCAGTCTAAGGTTATCATTGACTGCTCATGATGCACATTTTTCTGTACTTCAGTCTCAGCATAACACAGTATCTGAAAGATGGGCTGTGGTTATAAATTGAGGAATATGTATAACTCTGTGTGGGATTGATCTAGACATAAGTATTTGTAGAATGAGTGGGAGAGAATGAAATGCTCAAGGCTAGAACACCAGTAAAGATTCTACTTTCCTTTCGATAATCCAAAATTTGCACTTCCTAAATACTTAAGGGTTGTATCTAAAATTTAGTTTACTCTTACTGAAGTTAAAGCCATGACTGACTCTTAGAGCCTCGCATTATCCAACAATAATGCAAAAAACCGGAGAGGCAATGGAAGTAAAGAACATTTCATGTTATGAGAAGCTTCAACTATCTTCAGCATTAAATGAAGACCTTTTTATTTCAGAAGGCCTTTGATGCCTGCTTTTAACAATTGTTTTTACTGCTTATTTTATTGCTGCTGGTTGTTTTTGTTTTATTATTTTAATATATTTTTTATGTTTTATATATACTTTTAAATGTTAGCTGCCTTGGGTGCTCTCCCGGGAGAAAGGCAGATTACAAATCAAGTTTACATTTAATGTATTGATTTATTTGGTGTCACCTGGACCAGGTGACCAGGAGTTCCCTGGGCACCGGGGTCTCCTCAGGAGTCAAGGCCTACTCGGGAGTAAGCCCCGAGTGTCAGCAGGACTGGGGACTGTGCAGGACACCTACATGGGAGTAGGGACAGGGAACAGCTGGGAGCAGGAAGACACGTGGGCTGGAAGGGTGGGGTTAGGCAGGCCTGAGGCAAGCCTCATAAGGGAGCTGGAAGGGGAAAAGAGAGGTCGCTCCTCTCCGGAGGGATGGAAGGCCAGAGGGAAGCCAGTGGGAGAAAGCAACCCAGGCCAAAGGGAAAGGAGAAAGGCCTCCATAGGAAGGGACCTAGGGGCATCTCTGGAGAGAGGAGGCCTGGGCAGAGACCTCCCTGCCCCCCCCCCCCCCCGGGCCTGCCCAGACCCAGAGAGCATACCCTGGAGAAAGGTGGTTGTTGAGACAGACGCTCAATGCCAACCACAACCCAGGGGGACTAATCGAGAAGGGAGCAAACAGCAAGGTGCCGTGGGTCCTCTCAAGGCCAGCCAGCTGACCCCAGACTGCTGGGGCGGTGCCCTCCAGAGCCCGGGCGCAGGGCTGAGGAACTCGGGCCGGGAGGCCAAGACTACAAGCTCCAAAGAACTGGAAGGCCCGGGGCCTGAGCCACTCTGTCGATGATGACACCAGTCAGCCTAGACTGAGGGAGGCAGTGGAGTAACGAGCCCCCATGAATGTAAAGAGGTTGACTCAATTAAACAGCTTGTGTAAAGCTGCCCTACCCACGTCCCGTGTGTTAATTCACCGTCAACCACTGAGCCTAGACCGGGAATGCCCCTCGCGCTCGGTACCGACCCCAGGGCAAGGGCCTCCTCCTGCCATGGACGTTACACTTGGTCATGACAGGGATATAATTTTTAGATTCAAAAAACTGTCTTGTCACAATTTAATTATAGAACAAGCAAGAAGACAAACTAAATCAGTCTGGTGCTCAGAATTTGGTACTATATGTTCAGCACATACCATACTCCATATAACAGTATATACTCTGTATACATACTGTTCACTTTCAATGTATGTTTGACAGGCAGCCCAATCCTAAGCTTCCTGGTTCTCAGAGCAACAGTGGCACCAAAATGGCAACTGCTGTATGCAGCAGGTGCAGGAAAGCCGCTGGCGGTATCTTTGGGGGGAACGGGAACTTTCATACCCTTCCCCCAAGGAAATCCCCAGGCTCTGCACTGGGGCTTCTTAAGTCTGTACTGGCTATTCTGCTGCTGCAGACTTGAGAACCTCCATGTCAGGCTTTGCATCCTGACAAGGAGGATAGGATCCAGTGGTGGAGGCCTCCCAAGCTCATTCTTCTCCTTGCCCAGAATGGCCATAGTGCTGCCCACCAGTCCCACTTACCTTCAGGCGGTGTACTCTTGCAGGTCCTGAGCCCAGTGCCAACTGGCACTAGGCCCAGCCCCAGTGCTCCCTACTCCATGGGTGCCATAAGCTTGCTTTACAACACCCAGCAGGGAAGCTCAGCACCAGCACTATAATCCTTTAGGATTTGGTCCTAAAAACATTGTACACCTTTGCATTTAGCTTTTGAGACTCTTGAGTTAAGGAGAATATTTATATACTGCTTTTCATCAGGAGTATTTCTCAAAGTGGTTTACATAGTAAAATAAATCAATAACTGAGAGGGTTATGTAACAAGACATGGAACAGTTTGTGTCCAATTCCTTGGGTAGCAAGGATATGACATAATACAGCCTCAACGCTTTGGCTAATCAAATAGAAAACTGCTATAAGACCAGCCAAGAGATTAGAAGATAATTTTGTTAGTTTTAAATTTCTACCAATTTAAACTGTTAGGGCAAGGCAGCTGGCCAGAGCTGTCAGAGGCCTATTAGATGTGCAGATGTAAGGCCAGCAGCATTCAAAACAGAAACATTTAAGGGAAATTGCTTCATTTATGTGATCTCTGAAGCTTCAAGTTCAGATTCAAAGGCCAGGGTGCAACAGCCAGTCCCTCAATACAGGTAGTAGATTTGGTTACAAAGGATGCAGCTATATTTTTGGCTATATCTCTTTAAAAAGTAGCTCTGGAAGATGACAAACACAGTTCTAGTTCTTCAAAGAACTATATTTTTTTTAATAGGACACTGTTTTAAAGAAGTCTACTGGTAGAGGCTGGACACCTTATCATTTGCTAGGAGAGCACATGAGAGCAGTGCTGGCTCCCCCCTGCCATAGCTCGCTGACTTACTCTTTGGTTCTTCCTTGACACCTACCAGTCAAAAAGACAATCTTTTAATGCTGCAGGAGAGGTGGAAGAGACTGATTTTGCACAGGTTCTGAATTTCAAAGTGCAGCCATAGGGTGGACTTCTAGAAAGGGCATGATCCTCTTCAAGTGCTAATGAGCCTCCTTAACCCATTTCAGCCAAGCCCACAGGTGTACACATTTGATCCCTCTTACATATGTGCAACATCCCTCTTACATATGGGCAGAAATGGCTTAATGGTAGAAGAGAAGGTACTAAGGGTGACAAGGGAGGAGGAATGCTCTGCTGGGTACCAAAGCAACTGACTACTGTTCTCAGATTTTTAAGAGAAGCAATGGAAATAATTCAATAACACAGTCACAAAGGGGCACAGACTTAGAGTGATGGGTGTTACTTGACACAATTACCATCATAGGTGATCTGCAGTAGAGGCATATGGTCCTAATGTAACCAGATTCCTGATGGGTGTCATAATACGCCTGTAGCTTGGAGAAGATGATCTTTTCTCCCCCTCCCCTACAAAAAATACAGCATTCTTGAAAAAGTACTGTCTTACTACAACTTCAGTACTAAACTGAGGAAAGATATTTGGGCCCCATGCAACAAGTAATACCCGTATGAGCAAAGCTTTTATGATCCTTTAGGAGCAAGATCCATTGACTTCTGTAGAATGCCAGTTATGAGCTGAACCCAGTCCTGAATAAATCAATGCAGGAGTCCTACTGAGTTTAGTTTTGTGCTCAGATAAGTGCAAGTTATTGGCAACTGTTCTAATGGCAGAGGATAGTAGAGGGAAACCCACACTTGCCTTAAAATAAGGTAACTTATCCAATATACTTGGTGTTGGTGAGAGACTGCAGTGGAATTGAACTAGGGCACTTGAAAACTAATGGGGATTCTATAGTCTCCTTGGACAGCTTGTCCTAGTTAAGAAGTTCTTCTATTCAAGTCTCGCCTATATCTTACTTTTCTGTGATTTATTCAGCTGGCCCCTGACCCACAGGGTAGAACAGTCAGCTGTGGTTTTAGAATCTCTTGCAGTGCAATGCTAGACATGGTTACGCAGAAATAAATTGTATTCTGTTCAAAAGGGCTTACTCCAGTATAAGGTTTCAGCCTTATTTTCTTCTAGTAGAAATAAACATACCCGCTCAGGGGTCCATGTTGCTGTGTAGTAGCTTCTTGGTATTTCCAGATACACTGGTGACATTAAATGACTTTGAGGTTCAGGTGACTTTGAGCTGCTCAGTTTAAAGGGAATAATAGTAGGTGTTCATTTAAGCATATGGAAGTTGCCAGTCTTTTTTTTTTGCTAGACACATATGCCCAGTTCTATCATTTGCCCTGGCGTTCTTTTTCAACAACCAAGCATGCCAGGGATATGTATCTGAGGGGGCATGCTAGCCTATTATCCCAAAGAGAAAAAAGAAGCTAAACTAAAGTTGAGGCTTTATGGAATTATGGTCATGATTATACAGGGCAATGTTCCATAGGAATTTTGAGGTGGATGAGTTTTCTCTTCCGATCCTGTTAGGGCTTATCTCAAGGAAAGGTAAAATCTTGGCTATGCATCTGGTAACCTGGCTATAAGGTGGCAATCCTATACATACTTTCCTGGGAGTAAACCCCATTGGACACAATGGGACTTACTTCTGAGTAGACATGCATAGCTGTAAGTTCTATAGGATGCCAAAAACAAATAAAATAGACAAGCATGTCTGACTCCTGAGATGGGAATGGTCAGAGGGTGGAGATGTGTTACAAACTGTTGTTCTTTTTAAATTGTGTTCAGAATGATGCTATATTCCAAATTGTATTTTGCCATTATTAAATAGAAGAGGACTGCTATTTCTGGATTTGGGGGATGGGGACTAAAATCTTTCTTAATATGATCTGCATGGCATAGGTCCACTAGAGGCCACTGTGCACATTAACATTCATCATGAGAAGACTTGTAGGTATGAATCAGTTGTCTTAGGAAAACCAATGTAGACAGAGCTGTTATGTAATTTGATATGAGTAATATCTTTGGTGGTATTCCTTAAAACCCAGTAAGTCCCTCATCATGTCTGTCCATACATCAGTGGACTGCTTGCTCAAACACAATAAGGACTGCTGCTTGTTCAAACACAACAGTTTCCCAGGGCTTCAGCAGAGTTGCTCTTCTGCATAGGTGGGCTAACTGATTGGAACTCTACCTGCATATTTCATCTACAGCCTTATCCAGAGCTATCAGCTTCTTCAGTACAGTCTGGACCAGCTCTCAGACCTCTTCCTTCTACCTTGGCCAACTCATTTTGAGCTCTCCTCCTCCTGTACACTGCAGCATTACCTTTCTTACCTTTAAAAAAAGAAAAGAAAGCTACTGTATTACCAGCCAGAAGCTACAATGGGCATGCTCAGGTATAAATGTGGCATGTGTCATAAACTTGATATAGGAAGTTAATAGGAAGAAAGCAGGCCCTGGGCCTAAAATAGACACAGTGGGATAATGTGGGTAAGGTTATTTATGGTGCATGGCCCAGACTGGAATGCGTCAGACACACACAGTTGTGAATATTGCAGCTTGTCAGTTCCTAACTCAACCCTCCCTTTTGGGGGGGGGGGATGACACACCTCTGCAGCCAGGGATGAGAAGCTGTACCTGTGATATGTGGCGAGTACAGTATTTGGTAATCCCTCTGAACCATCTTATCTGGTCACAGAACGCCATCAGAACACACCTATGCTTAATTTCCAGAAAAATAGAGCTGGGAGCCAAGCCTTGCCTAGAAACACCATTGGATGTACAAAGCTTCTTGTTAATGAGTGGGATCATGAAGAAAGCAAACTCTGTGCCTGCTCAAGAGCACATTCATTTATTCTTTCTGTACTTACCTCCTACATTCCAGCAGGGCTGCTTGAGCTCTGCCTTGTTACTGAAAGAATGAAAGGTGGGTGACAGATCAGGAGAGAGATCTTGGGGTGGTGGTGGACAGGTAGATGAAAGTGTCGACCCAATGTGCGGCGGCAGTGAAGAAGGCCAATTCTATGCTTGGGATCATTAGAAAAGGTATTGAGAACAAAATGGCTAATATTATAATGCTGTTGTACAAATCTATGGTAAGGCCACACCTGGAGTATTGTGTCCAGTTCTGGTCACCACATCTCAAAAAGGATATAGTGGAAATGGAAAAGGTGGAAAAGAGAGTGACTAAGATGATTACTGGGCTGGGGCACCTTCCTTATGAGGAAAGGCTACAGTGTTTGGGCCTCTTCAGCCTAGAAAAGAGGCACCTGAGGGGGGACATGATTGAGACATACAAAATTATGCATGGGAAGGATAAAGTGGATAGAGAGATGCTCTTTACCCTCTCACATAACACCAGAACCAGGGGACATCCACTAAAATTGAGTGTTGGGAGGGTTACGACAGACAAAAGAAAATATTTCTTTACTCAGCGTGTGGTTGGTCTGTGGAACTCCTTGCCACAGGATGTGGTGACCACATCTGGCCCCCTTTAAAAAGGGATTGGACAAGTTTCTGGAGGAAAAATCCATTATGGGTTACAAGCTGTGATGTGTATGTGCAACCTCCTGATTTTAGAAATGGGCTATGTCAGAAGGCCAGATGCAAGGGAGGGCACCAGGATGAGGTCTCTTGTTATCTGGTGTGCTCCCTGGGACATTTGTTGGGCCGCTGCGAGATACAGGAAGCTGGACTAGATGGGCCTATGGCCTGATTCAGTGGGGCTGTTCTTATGTTCTTAACAATAGACGTGAAAGTGCTTGGAATACCTGAGAGATGCTATATAATGCTAAGCCTGATGATGATCAGTAGCAAAATACAAAAGGTGGTGACCTGCTTCCACAAGCCTATGCACTACTCAGAAGTAAATCCCACTGAGTTCAATGGGGCTTACTCCCAGGAAAGCGAGCCTCGGGCTGCAAACCTATATACACACTTACCTGGGAGTAAGTCCCATTGAACAGAGTGGGGCTTACTTCTGAGTAGCCAGGCACAGGCTTGCGCTGTTGAGAGTCTCCCTGTGGCTGGTTCAGTGGGCGCTTCAGAATGCCCGCTCGCGAGCGTGTGCGTACGTGCAGCGGCCCCTCGCCGGCTCTGCAAGCTGCAGCGGCCACGCGACTCCTCTAGGGGGCGGGCTGGGCAGGGAGCGGCGGCGGCGGGGCAGGGCCGCTGGCTGGCGGCATGGGGCTGTGAGCCGGCCGCGGGCAGCGCCCAGGCCCCGCGCCCGCCATGCCAGGCAAAGCCCAGCACTTCCAGGGTCCGCAGGTCAGCTGCTGCGCCAAGTACCTGCTCTTCGCTTCCAACGTGCTCTTCTGGGTGGGTGAGCGAGCGCGACGCGGCCCGCCTGGGCTTGGGGGCGCCTGCCTGCCGGCTTGCATGGCTGCTGTCTCCGGGGGCGGGGGGCACACACTCGGCTGGACCGGACGCTCTGACCGCTGGCTGCAAGGTCCGGGCCTGGCCCGGGGGTTGTAGGCGGCCGGCGGCCCTTCCCCCTGCGCCCGGGGGGAGCGGAGCGGTCAGTCCGGCAGTGCAGCCTCCAGGCTTGAGGCGGCTCTAGAGCCCAAGCCTAGGCATATCTACTCAGAACTAAGTCCCATTATAGTCAGTGGGGCTTACTCGCAGGAAAATGTCCATAGGATTGCAGCCTGAGAGCCCAAGCCTATGCCTGTCTATTCAGAAGTAAGTCCCATTATAGTCAATGGGGCTTATTCCCAGGAAAGTGGATAGGATTGCAGCCAGAGAGCCCAAGCCTATGCATGTCTACTCAGAAGTAAGTCCCATTATAGTCAATAGGGCTTACTCCCAGGAAAGTGGATAGGATTGCAGCCTGAGAGCCCAAGCCTATGCCTCTCTACTCAGAAGTAAGTCCCATTATAGTCAATGGGGCTTACTCCCAGGAAAATGTCCACAGGATTGCAGCCTGAGAGCCCAGGCCTTTGCCTGTCTACTCAGAAGCAAGTCCCATTATAATCAATAGGACTTACTCCCAGGTAAGTGTGGATAGGATGGCAGGCCTAGTGTGCATGCCTGGGGGTGAACTTGCAAGGCTGGGCTTCCAGGAGGAGCACCCAGTTCTTGCAGGGACCAAGAAGCGTCCAGCTAGCCCCGGTGCCAGACTTTGCCCTTGCCTGGTTTGGGGCACAGGTGTAGGAAGCTGGCCTTCCGCGCTCCCAGGTGGAGAGGCTTTTTCCAGCAATGGCTACCTGAGAGCCCAATCCTGTCCAGTTTTCCACAGCTGGCACAACTTAAGCACAACCCCAAAATGAAGGAACAAATGTTGCCTTACTTTGAGGAGGCCTCTGTACTGCAGGATGCAGTGCATGCCCCATTGGCACAGCTGAGGCAGTGATCAAAAGTTGGGTAGGATTGGACCCTGAGACTCCTTACTTGGCAAGGCCAGGCCTGGGGCCTTCTGCAGGCAGAGCAACTTGGCCCCTCTTAGAATGCGTCTAGCTCAGTGCTTTCCGAACTTTTTAGCACTGGAACCTACTTCTTAAAATGAGAATATGATGTGACCCACTAGACAAAAAAAATCTAGAAGGAAAATTTTATTTATGAATAATAAAAGTACAGTATTAATCAATATTATTGGGCAGGAGGTCTGGTCTAGAGGGTAGAGCCTCCGTTAGCCCGAAGATAGCATCAGAAGGTCACCAGTTGAGCTTCTGAGAATGGCGAGACCTTGAAGCAGCTGACAAGCAGAGCTGAGTTATTCCACCTGCTCTTGGTGTGAGCAAGAAGCGTCTTGGCTGCCCTCCATTTGAGCGGTGGAGCTGCTTGTCAGCCTGCATGGGAGAACTGGAGGCCAGAAGTGAGACCAAACCAGGAAGATCCATTCTGAAATGTTGTTAGTTCTTGAAAGAGAGAACCTCTATGTTTGTAAAAATCCCCTTGAGGGATTTAGAAATGCCTGCCTATGTAAACCACCTTGAATAAAGTCAGAGGAGTAACCCGATGACCAGAAAGTCGGTATATAAATACCTAGTTATTATTATTAGGGTCCTATGCTTCTGTGGCTGCTAGAGACCTTACATATAGCATGTGTGTAGACTTTTGCTAGACTCTCCCTAGAAATGGAGTTTAAGGACTGTTCCCCCAAACCTTTATACAGGTCCAGCCTTGTTATACACAGATAGACTCAACACTCCTCCCTTGCCTCTGAGCAGAAGGCTAAATGGCAGCGATTATCACCTTCTCCATTCTTTCCCCCTTGCTGGGGCTCTTGGTGAAGGGAAAGGATTGCTGCCTCCTCGTGAAGCCTAAGCTCTTGGAGAGAGACTGATTGCCTCTGTATGCTTTTCAAAAGGTCAGCAAGGCTGTTTTTAAATCACCAGAACAAAGAGACTTTGTTTTTTTAATTGATTTGCTATAGTGTGTTTTTTTGCTATCCACTGAGTCCTGGGAACTCACTGGAATAATGAGAGTCAACCTGTATTCATTCCAGGGTACCCGGACGGCTGAACTGGAGAGCAAGATGTGCAGTTAGGGATTTCCTAACAAAAGGGATTGCCAGACAAAAGACTGAAACTGGGTTCGAATGCGATCTTTGGCTTGCCAATTACTAATCTAAATGCATTTTAGTGGATTTTAATGATGCACTAAAATGATGCATTTTAATTTGGGGTATGAAGATTACCTCATACCAGATAATGATTTTCTTTTGCAAACCAGGCAAGGGTGCTTGTAAAGTTTCTTTTTTTCATGTTTCAAAAACTTTTTGCAACCCACCAAAAATTGGCTCATGATCCACTGGTAGGCCCCAACCCACAATTTGGGAAACACTGATCTAGCTCAAAATGCTCAGCTGTGTCAATGCTCAGCTATAAACTGTGCATGTTAATGCTCAAAATGCTCAGCTATAAACTGCATAGTGTTTCCCCTCCAAAAACTCAGTGTCTGGCTTGACATGGTAGGTGAGATTCTGTGCATTTAGCAAGCTAGGGGTTCAAAACCATCTGCTTTATAGGCACATGCACATAAGTGCTTTAATAGCAAGCTTTTTTGATGAACTTCTCACTGAGTGCCATGAACTACATGACCAGACCATCCCATAACTATTTTGATTGGTGACTATCTCCTGTTTTTGGGTCAACACTCTGGATTGTTTCTTGCAACAATGTGTGTGGTTCCTCCATCCAGATCTAAAACTCTGGGGACCCAGTTCTATCCAACTTTCCAACACTAATGCAGCCATGCCAATGGGGTGCGCTCTGTGTCCTGAGCAGTCATGGAGGCCTCCTCAAGGTAAAGGGACATTTGTTCCCTTACTTCAGGGCTGCATTGTTTCTGTATATGTGCTGGTATGTTGGATAGGATTGGGCCCTAAATGTTTCAAGCCACAGCTGGTGCTCTGGGGTGGGCGCCCAGCAGATGAAGCAACATACCTACAGTATGCCCAGCATGATTAGTATGCACGTGGATCAACATTCCAAAATAAGAGAGGTCTCAGAAAACCAATGAGCTTTTCATAAATGCTCATTGAGAATCCCATAGATATCCAGCCACTGAAACTGGGTTGAGGGAAATTGACTGTTGCTGTTTCAGTTTCTGCTGTTCTTCAGTCTCTACTGCCCTGTTCCCCTGCTGAAGGAAGCAGCACTGGTGAGATGAGTTCATGTTGTTGTTTCAAATGCTTATGGTTTACCAACTGCATGACTGAGGCTCCTTAGGTTTCTTTGTGGCTTTTGCCTGTGGCTGACATAACCACTGAAGACTTTGTGGTTAAGATAGGAGTTGCCAGCAGCTTTCCGAAGCAACCAAACCTCCTTTACAATGCAATCCTATGTGTGTCTACTTAGAATTAGGCCTCACTGAGTTTAATGGGGCTTATTTTCAGGTAAGCATGTCTGGGATTGCAGCCTAGTGATTGATATTGTCCTGTGACATGCTCTTCACAATGCTGAGTTAACACATGCCCTGCTGACACATTTCCTGGTGCTGTGGAGTTAATTATGTCTGTCTATGTCTGATTATACCTGGGCCAGTATTTGGTGTTTTGATGACTGAGCTCCATTCTCTTTCCCCACATGTTTCCCTCAAGGAAAGCCTCAGTGTAAGTTTTAATAGGAAAGAGGCTGCCCTGAGACAATTGGTAATTAGCACCATTGAAGAAAGACAGCATGGCTAAGCAAATTGGTAGATTTGTGACTTCCTTGGTTTTCCAAGGAAGAAAACCTGGTTTTTCCAAGAGCAATAGGTCCTAGTCCACCTGCTGAGCTTGACATGTACCAGCTGGTTGGCTATCCAAAGTCACCTGACCAGGTCAGGGGGCAGGTAGGAAGGGCTGGCTGAAGCTATTGGGCTGCCTGAGAAGCACATAGGACCGCTGCCCCCCTTTCCTGTCTCTTCCTTCCATGCACATTCTTGAATCAAAGCAGGAAATGTGAAGTATGCCAGGATCTTGCTCAGAGTGCTCTACATTTCATCCTTTGTTTAAAGAGCCTGTATGGAGGGAAGAGCAGCCTTGCTTCCCCCCCCCCCCAGCTTAAGGTTGTTTGGATGTATTCCAACTTAGCTCCTCAAACATCACATCTGTTTGTGGCCAAGTTCTCATCTTGTTGTTCAAAGAGGTGTAATGGACTCCTTAAGCTGATACTGGAGTAAGTAGTTAGGAAAGTGAATTTTAGATGTTTTGGGAATTATTTTGCTTTCAGTTTGCTTGTAATCACCTGCTTGTACTCTTGCTGACATCCACAGTGGGGATACTTTCATTGTCTAAGCCATTTTCCAAGTCTGCTGGTTTTGTTTTTCTTCCTCTCATTATTCAACCCTAGGTCTCTCTGTATTTTTAGTAAACTCTTTTTCTGTTTGAATTCTTTACCTTCCTGTGGTTGGTTGAACTCTTTGCCCCAGTCTTCTGAGACCCTTGATTACATGCTGCAGCATAAGGTTTGGGGGGGAGGAAGTCAGGTAACTTGGAAGAAGGCTTCCAAGATCTCTCTCTGCCTGGCTTCGTTGGAGTCTAAGAGGAGACTTGGGGTCACTTCAGATGCAATGGAAGACAGGAAATATTGTATAATCTTTGCAGAGTTATCACTGCTTGTTATTTAAAATATTTGTATCCCACCTTTCCTGCCATCAAAAGCAGCTAACAAAAAAATTAAAATACAAAAATACATTAAAATACTAATGACTAAAAGTACCAAGGCAATAAATAATAAAAGCTGTAAAGCAGCAGCTCAGTAAATACCATAAAACAACAAAAAAAAAAGCAGATGACAATAAAAGAGCAAACCATAGAATGTGTTAAATGTGTTAAAAATGGCATATAAAATGTCTTCAGTCCCTGTTGGAAGATTGCCAGGGAGGGAGTTCTAAGGCTGAAGCACCACAAAAGAGAAAGCTCTGCTGTTGCTTCATATGTATGCCTTGAAATGCATGTATGTCCTTTTATACCGTATAACTGCATACTCATGGGTTGCATTACATGCTTCATGAAAGAGCTCTCAAAGTAGGGTTTTTTGTTTGTTTGTTTTGGTCACTTAAACAGGCCTAGAGTCTCAAGGCCCTTCTGAGCTGCCATGATTGTTACAAACTATATCAATCATTGGGATTGGGAGTATTGGGAGTACAATGTATTGGGAGTCCAAATAGCACAGTGTTATGTTTGTCTGCAATTAGCAAGGAAGCTGGGATTAAGTAAGGCTGCTTCCCATACCATATGGTCTGTCTTGATGGGGTATGGGGCCCTATGTGTTCAGGGAATGTTGCTGTTGGCAAAATGTGTATTTTTTTGTTTATTACATGTTTATACCACAATACAAATTAAACATCCAATCACAAGTCAGCATCTGTAAAACAAGGTATGAAGGAAGAATTGAAATGGGTAATTCACTTTGTTAAAAACCCTATCAACTCTAGATAAATATCTGGAAATATCTAGAAATAAATGAAATAAAATTGCCTTGAGCTTAAATGTTAAGAAGGATCCTAGGCAAGCCTCTTGGAGCAAGGAGTTCCATAGATCCTGCAGTGTTCTATGCAGTGAGCCACTGTACCCCAAGTGGCCAGGGCACTTGCAACACCTCCTCTGCAGATGATCACAGTGAGAGGAGGCCTTGCTTGAGATAAGAACATCTGGAGCAGCCTGGAGTTCGTGCCTGTCTCAACCTGTGAGCAGGATGAGGCAATTCAGCAGAAGAACTGGCAGACCTGAAGGAAATGGATCCTAGCGCAGGTGCTTGGGCTTTATCCTACAGCAGGGGTGTCCAAAGTTTTTGGCAGGAGGGCCACATTATCTCTCTGACACTGTGTTAGAGGCCAGGGAAAAAAATAATTAATTTACATTTAATATTTGAATAAATTTACATAAGTTTACATAAATGGATACATTAAAGATGAACTTATTTGAATGAATGAAGGTCTTGCAATAGCCCAAGGCCTATAAAAGGCCTTGCACAAAGCAAGGCTGACCTTTCCTTTGCTGCCACTACTGCATCACAGATGTGAAACAGCAAGCAGTGGAGGGAGCCCTCATCCCACAGGTCAAATAGTTGCCCTCACGCTGAGAGCAGTTGTGTCGGGCCAGTGCGGCCACCAACAAATCTCCAGAGGGCCAGAGGCTCATTGGAGACTGGGGGCTCCATGAGGGCCACATTGAGAGTCCTTGAGGGCCACAAGCGGCCCCAGGGCCGGGGTTTGGGCACCCCTGTCCTACAGCTTGGATCTGCCTGGTGGGCTTGTGACTGTTTCAAATTGCCTTATAGTGAGCCTGGTGTTGTTTGCTTTTACAAGCAGTGGCATTCCATGTTCTGGACAGGCATTTCCCAAGCCTGGTACCTGAGATTCTTTCATTTGAAGTTACCAGAGATTGTCATCCATATGCAGAACAGCCACTGAGCTGTGCCCCCTTTCTCATTGTGAATTTCTTCCAGTTAGTTCCCCCCCCCCCCGCATCTGAGCCATTCCATTTTGCATATGTTCAAAGAGTACAGTAGTTTTTCCAAGGTCTTACAGGTGATTGTAGATAGAGATAGCATTCCCCATGTTACACAAAGGACTGTTTGACCAGAAACTGACAGGACAGTCAGAACAACCACATGCACTGCAAATGATGAGGACCTGAACACTGAAAAATGATTGTCCCAACCAGTGCCACTCCCAAGTAGACTACTGCTGTGACTATTGGTTTACAGCCTGGTCTGGAATATTGTTGCTGCCTTCTTTGTGTCCAGACAAAGGGCTAGTGAAATTCCAAAAGTAGCACATCCAGCCACATCCTGAATATTTTGTTGGACTTTCTATCAACTGCTGCTATTTCAGAGATCCCTGCTGCTAGGTAAAAATTTGGAGATGTGGAGCTAAATAGATTTGGATATCTCTCTTGGTTCTGCGTTAGAAAAATGCCATGATTTGCAGCTTGTTTGTGGCTTTGTGATTTTATCAGCATGACAGCAGGGTCTCCCAGTTCTGTATTATGTAATTTTGGTATATTTTCCTCTGGCGAGGATTTACCTTGGTGCTCAACAAAAGCCTCTTAGGTCAATTTCTTTTCTCCCCTCCCAGTCTTCAGCAAGTGTGGTTCTAGTACTGGAACAGTGCTCTTTCAGTTCCTTATGTTTCCTATTTACATGACAGTACAATGTATTCTCCCAGACTTCTGGTCTGAACTGGCACGGTGGACAAAAGAGCAATTTAGCCATTCAGTCTCCTGTGTGAAAGAAGGAGCAGCACTCCTGTGGATGTGTAGCCTAGTGAGAGGCAAGTGAATCGTCTGTACGAAAGGTTTACTGCTGGCAGCATCTTTTACCTGGAGACCTTCCAGCCTTGGCTTTTATCATGCCAGAGTGGGGTGTAGGGGAAAGGTGGTGAATCGTAAGGTTGGAGTGTCTGGTTACTGTACAAGGCAGGGGATAAAGCTCTCCATCAGGATGGTACAGGAGACTTTGTGCTATAAGGTTAAATGGTCTTTCCATGGCTGCAGACTAGGATGTTCTTTTTAGCATGATAGAGTCACTGCAAAAGTGATTTTTTCCCCCATATCATTTGTCTATAGTGAATATTTTGTTTGCCTACATCCTCAGCTTGAGAGAGCTGGCATCACTGCACCAGCACAGTGTTGACACACCATCTTAATGTGGAATTAAATCACCTGTGATGCCTTGTCAAAAAATTGTGTGAGGCACAAGGCTTTATTACTGGGAGTAAAAAAAGTTGAATTCCTCCTGCTTTTGCTTAATCTCTGTTTTTTTATGGAGCTTATAAGGAATAGTGGGATTTTGCTGGGGTCTGAGAATGGCTGGATGTGAGGCTAGTTTCAGGCAAAGTTACACAGTACCTGGCGTACACTGGTGTTGCTCCTTTGCATCTTCTGGGATGTGACCAGCATTGCCACCATGTGGGGGCACTCCAAGAATTCTTGAGATCCCATCACTGCCTTTGCAACACTTACATACAGCTTCCTATAGGCAAAAGTAAGGTGGTAGCAAGTGCCATGGAAAAATGGACTGGGCCTGATTTGTGGGCAGAGGAAGAGCTCAGCTGAGTGCTGCTGCTATTTGAGGAATGTCCAGCCCCCACTATGGGAACAGAGTGACCATTGTCTATCCTGTGCCAGGCTTTGACTTGCTCCAGACGCTGCATCTCCAGGCTTCTGTTTTAACAGTACTGGCAAGCCAGGGCCCGTGCTGAGGAGGGGTGTTGTGCTGGTGTTAATGGGAAAATTCAGCCTGATCTATCCTACAGCAGGAAAAGTTGGCCTTGCCAGCCTTGATCTAAGAAAGAGAGTTTGCTCCCTTATTAAATGTCTTGCTAAGGAGTTGGTTCGGCAGGTGTAGAACTGAGGAATAGTCTGGTGACCTGGTTCAAGGGGAGTCACTTCTCAATCATTGGGGTATAGCACTGCTGGAGAAATGGTGGTCAGGAGAGTTAGAAATCATGACTTTGATTGCTTCACAAAAGAATATTGCCTCTAAAGCAGAGTTAAGCAGCTGCTGTTAAAACGTGGGTGTGTTATATCTTAGGTCACCAATCTGGGTTTTAATTGTGTGTATGCAGGTTGTGGGTGTATACTGCATTTGTCCCCAACAACGGAATGTATCTTCCAACTATGAACATAGGAAACTGTCTTATGCCATCAGGCCATTGGTCCATCTAGCTCAGTATTGTCTACTATGCTGTTGTCAGCAGCTCTCCTGTATTTCAGATAGGGGTCTTTTTTCTGTCTGGCCTAGAGATGCCAGAGTTCAATACCTGGGACCTGCTGCCTCATGGCAGGTGCTCTACCTCTGAGTAGCTGCCCCTCTCCTTAGTGTTTATCAATTTGTAAAGCTGTGCATTCTGGACTCTATGGAAGTAAATATTTGGGAGTTGATAGTTTGAAAATTCTTTGGGGGGCAAGCAGTTTGCCTGTTTTCCTCGGTCATGTGTGGAAAGGTAGAGAATCTAACATTCATTTTGCAAAATAGATCTGTCAGGAAAGGGTGGGGAGACTCCAGTGACAACTCGCTAATCCAGGGCAGTGATGCCTAGTGCCAAGCATTCACTCCCTTCCCATCCCCCACTCTTCAATTGGTTTAACTGGAAGCTTGGTGGGACCAGACCTGGTAGATCTAGTCTGCTGCCACCAGCCCAAGAGATCTGGTTCCCAGAGGGGTTTCTTGGACAAAACTTCTTCCCAA
Source organism: Tiliqua scincoides (assembly GCF_035046505.1). Taxonomy (NCBI): domain Eukaryota; kingdom Metazoa; phylum Chordata; class Lepidosauria; order Squamata; family Scincidae; genus Tiliqua; species Tiliqua scincoides. Next base: position 200,433,992 of record NC_089822.1, read on the forward strand.
GAATGCTGTGCTTGTTTGTTAAAATGCTCTCACTCTGTCAGTAATACCTGCAGAGCGGTATTCCACTGACAGTTCTACTGTTCCCGGAACAGGCAGAAGTTTTAAGCAAAAAGATTTTATTAACAGGTGAGGAAGATGAAAACAATGTAAACAGGCTTGGGTTCTTACCAATAAATGTCCCCTGAATGGTGCTGGCTGTACAGGAAAGCCTCCATGTGCAGGCTGAGACTAACCCCCTGGGTCCCAACTCACCATAGGGTAAGCGGAGGCAACTAAGAGCTCTCAACTTCTGGATGGGAAGGACAAACTAAGGTAAACAAAACCTGACACACCTAGCTTATTTATTATTATTATTATTATTATTATTATTATTATTATTATTATTATTATTATTATTATTATTATTAACAGTATTTATATACCACTTTTCAACTAAAAGTTCACAAAGCGGTTTACAGAGAAAAATAAAAAAACTAAATGGCTCCCTGTCCCAAAAGGGCTCACAATCTAAAAAGATGCCAAGGAAAAGATACCAGCAGATGTGGTGGTTCCTTCTCTGTTTCCCTGGGGCTCCCCCCAGCAGCTTTCACTCTTCTAATCAGAGAGTGGCACTCCCTCTCTTGACCAGCCTGAAGCATGCTGAAGAGAGAGAGAGAGAGAGAGAGAGAGAGAGAGAGAGATTTTCTCTCTCTCAATTCTGAGAGATTTTCTGAGAGAGAAAATCTCCTCAGGCCTGGAGATTTTCTTCTGGCCCCTGACTGGCTCCCCTTTGAGTTTGAAGCACCTCAGACATTGGAGAGAAAATTCTCCAACGAAACCACAACTGTTAACTATTTCATCACAGAATCTTAAAAAAAAAAAGGGGGGGGGGTGTCTGAGGAGGTTCTCTCACTACAAGTTGGAGTTCCTCAGGCAATGGCCTCCAATTCTTCACTCTCCATTTCCCACCCCAACGTTCTTTCCTTACCCTGTGACAAGAAACAGACTACACTAGTCCACTGTTTTTCAACCAGAGGTACACATACCACTGGTGGTACTTGAGGTGATGTCTGGTGGTACTTATGGCACCCCCTGCCTTCTAGTAGCAAGACCAGCAACGCAGTACAACAAGGCAGCAGTATGAGGCTGAGCTTGGCAGGCAGAGCTCCAGCGTGCACTTTTCGCATGCTCAAAAATGCCCTCCCATTAGCCCTGAGCCTTTTAGCAGTGTTTGTCATATTGCATGTGGCCATCATCACCAGTTATGTCAACAGCAGTTACATCTAGTGGTACTTCTAGTAGGTGGATGATGCGAAGTGGTACAGCAAGGGACAAACGTTGAAAAATGCTGCAGTAGACCTAACTTTGAGCAAAAAATTCCCTTGAATTGCTAATGTGCAAATATACCTAATTTGATGCTGTCTTGCCATTACAAAGTATAGGGTTCCTGGTTGTATAATGTGGAATTGGTCTTTTGATTCAAGGCTCCTTGATCACCTAGTTCTGAGACCCAGAGCAGCCAAAGAGGGCAGCCACCCTCTTGGCCCTGATGCTGACCCACCTATTAACGTGCATTGAAGCGCTTGATCATGCTGTGACATCTGGGAATCTTTCCTTGGGCTAATGAGCTGCAGTTTGTAGGTGAGGACATGTATTGTGGGATGACTTCTAGAGAGACTGGCAATGTGAAGGTGCTGGTAGCAAAGTGAAGTGCAATTCATTGATAACATCTTCTCCTTGGCTACTCTCTTGCCTATCCCTGTTCACAGGCTTTCAATCTTGTTTGATCCCTACCTCTAGGTAACAAGTATACCTTCTAAAGAGGCAGACCTTATCTGAAAATTTCAAGCTGCAAGGAAGGTACCTTGATAGAGGATATTTCTAAGATTAAATGGAGATGCCTATGTTTGGTGGGAAATAGTAGTTGGGTTGGAGCTTGAGGCGTTTATTGCTCAGAAGATGCCTACATTGTGAGTAGGGTATTGTGTCAGTATGGGGCACATGGTTTCCTCTTGTTTGATTCTGTGTGACTGTGATCATTCCTCTTTTGCAGTTGCTGGGGGCTGCCTTCCTGGCCATTGGTCTGTGGGCCTGGGCAGAAAAGGTGAGTGAAATCAGTACCTTGGACACAGTGATGGGGTGTTATTGGGTTGGTACCTCTAATGTCTGTCTGACACCTGAAGTCATAAGCATCTCTGCAGCTCCTGAAAGAGCAGTGTGAGCAAATACTGCCTGTGGTAGTTCAGTATTAGGGTCCTGAGGCCAGTGCCAAAGTGCACTAAATCAGGTGATGGGACAAATGATAGACAGATCTTGACCTCTGAGCCCTTTGAGACACCTCCCTTAGCTGTTGTCCTCTGGCTCTGAGCACACATGCATAGTGTACTGCAACCCTACGCTGGATTGTATCTCCTGTTGTTTGTGGTCTCCCACAAATGTAAATTGTTTGGTGTAAGAGGATGACTTCTGCTTCATTTCCTTGTTAAGCCCATCAGTAAGAGACAGGTTTAAAGCAGCATGTAGTTTGGCCCTGCGAGGCTGTCCAGATCTCTGCTGTGCTCCTGCTCCACTCTCTGTTCAGGATACAAGTGCAGGAATTCTAGGCCTGTTTGGTTATGTGTCTGGGGCCTGATTTACTGGCAGGGTTCTTTGCTGTGAGGTCAAGTTTAGCCTATCTCACTCCCCCCCCCCCCATCTTGCTCTCTCCTCCAGGGCGTGCTTTCCAATCTGTCATCCATCACAGACCTGGGTGGCTTTGACCCTGTCTGGCTCTTCCTTGTGGTTGGAGGGGTGATGTTTGTGCTGAGCTTCGCTGGCTGCGTTGGGGCATTGAGAGAGAATACCTTCCTGCTCAAATTTGTAAGTTGTTTGTTACTTCCTGCTTCCTTCCTGGAGAACGTATAGTGATATAAGCTGGACATTTGTTTACTTAGAAAATGTAGATCCTGCCTTTCTGCTTCAAAAGACACAGGCAACTTCAGATCTCAGCTTGGTCATTATCTCACTGGGTGTCCTTAGGAAGCCTCTCTCTGCCTCGCCCAGCCTCATCCCACCTCAATTGCAAGGCAGCAAATGAGAAGCCTCTCCTGCCTTATGAATTACTGAAATGCTGTGTGCAAGTGCTCTAAGTGCATAGGAAAAGCACCAGGTGGATTTTTCTAGCAGTATTTCAAATGAGGGGCTGTAGGCAGAGGAAAGCCATTGAGCACATGCTTTGTGTGCAGGAAGTTCCAGGTTTAATCCATGCTATCTCCAGGCAAGCCTGGGAAAGGCTGTCCAAAACTGTGGATAGCCACTGCCAGTCAGTGTCAGAAATGCCGAGCTAGGTGGTCTGACTCTACATGAGGCAAGTCCATATGTTCAAGTTTTGCCCAGCCTCTGTAGCCCTAGAAGATAGAAGCAGGAGGCTGAATGTGGGTGTTGCATCCCAAGGAAGGTGAAGAGCAATTGAGTTTTCCTTCAGCGCTACAAGGAGAATAAGGGGAACACAAGAGTATTATACAAGGACCAGTATTTTGGGGGGTTGCATTAAAAAGGGTGGTATTAAAAAAAATATTAAAAAGGTGGCAGAACAGCTTTAAACTGATCCCTGGGGGAAAGGCGACAAGAGCATCTGGTTCGGGACTCATCATCCCTATGGGACGAGGATGGGGAGATTAGAGAACAACAAGGTAAAGATGGAGTAGGAGAAGAAATTGGGAATGGAAGCATGATGGGATGTGATAGACTGTCTGGCACAATGAGAGGATGCAGAGATGAAGGAGCTAGTAAGCAGCCCATCCTGGGGGATTCCATGTACAAATGCTTTTATGCAAATGCCTGAAGTCTCTGAGCGAAGATGGGAGAACTGGAATGTTTGGTGACTAGAGAAAACTTTGATATAGTGGGTATAACGGAAGCCTGGGGGAATGCAGAAAATCAGTGGGATACCACAATCTCAGGCTATAAACTCTACAGGAGGGACAGGGAGGGGTGTGTTGGAGGTGGGGTGGCCATTTATGTTCAGAAAGGGGTAGAATCCAGCAGAGATTGAAGGCAGGTCTGACTCCACCATAGAATCTCTGTGGGTTAAATTATCAGGAGGAGCGATGTAATACTGGGGGCGTACTGTCGTCCTCCAGACCAGACCAGAAACTGGAAGGGGACCTTGAAATGTGGAGACAGATCAGGGAGGTATCAAGGAGGGATAGAGTTGTAATCATGGGGGACTTCAATTATCCTCACATCGACTGGATCAATTTGTGTTCTGGTCACAAAAAAGAGACCAGGTTTCTTGACATGCTAAATGACTGTGCCTTAGAGAGGCTAGTCATGGAGCCCACCAGAGGACAGGTGACTCTGGATTTAATATTGTGCTCAGGACTTGGTTAGAGATGTCAGTGTTACTGAGCCATTGGGGAACGGTGACCATGCTATGATCTGTTTCGACATGCATGTTGGGGGAAGAATGCCTGGCAAATCTGTCACAAAACTCTTGACTTCCGACGGGCGGACTTCCCTCAAATGAGGAGGCTGGTTAGAAGGAGGTTGAAAGGGAAGGTAAAAAAACTCCAGTCTCTCCAGAGTGCATGGAGGCTGTTTAAAACAACAGTAATAGAGGCCCAGCGGAAGTGTATACTGCAAAGGAAGAAGGGCTCGACTAAGTCCAGGAGGGTGCCCGCATGGCTAACCAACCAAGTTAGAGAGGCCATAAAGGGCAAGGAAAGCTTCTTTCCATAAATGGAAGTCTTTCCCTAATGAGGAGAATAAAAAGGAACATAAACAGTGGCAAAAGAAATGTAAGAAGGTGATATGGGAGGCCAAGAGAAACTATGAGGAACACATGGCCAGCAGCATTAAGGGGAATAATAAAATCTTCTTCAAGTATGTTAGAAGCAGGAAACCCGCCAGAGAAGTGGTTGGCCCTCTGGATGGTGAGGGAGGGAAAGGGGAGATAAAAGGGGACTTAGAGATGGCAGAGAAATTAAATGAGTGCATCTGTCTTCATGGCAGAAGACCTCGGGCAGGTACCGCTGCCCGAACGGCCCCTCCTGACCAAGGAATTAAGTCAGATAGCGGTTAAGAGAGAAGATGTTTCAGACCTAATTGACAAATTAAAGATCAATAAGTCACCTTATTGGGCCCTGATGGCACCCACCCAAGAGTTATTAAGGAATTGAAGAATGAAGTTGCTGATCTCTTGACTAGAATATGCAACTTGTCCCTTAAAATGGCCACGGTGCCAGAAGATTGGAGGATAGCAAATGTCACACCAATCTTTATAAAGGGAAGGAGAGGGGACCCAGGAAACTATAGGCCGGTCAGCCTAACAACTATTCTGGGTAAGATAGTGGAATGCCTCATCAAAGATAGAATCTCAAAACACATAGACGAACAAGCCTTGCTGAGGGAGAATCAGCATGGCTTCTGTAAGGGTAAGTCTTGCCTCACAAACCTTTTAGAATTCTTTGAAAAGGTCAACAGGCATGTGGATGCGGGAGATCCGTGGACATTATATATCTGGACTTTCAGAAGGCGTTCAACACAGTCCCTCACCAAAGGCTACTGAAAAAACTCCACAGTCACGGAATTAGAGGAGAGGTCTTCTCATGGATTTAGAACTGGTTGAAGACCAGGAAACAGAGAGTGGGTGTCAATGGGCAATTTTCACAATGGAGAGAGGTGAAAAGTGGTGTGCCCCAAGGATCTGTCCTGGGACCAGTGCTTTTCAGCCTGTTCATAAATGACCTGGAGACAGGGTTGAGCTGTGAGGTGGCTAAGTTTGCAGACGACACCAAACTTTTCCTAGTGGTGAGGACCAGAAGGCAATTGTGAGGAGCTCCAGAAGTGTCTTTCCAAACTGGTAGAATGGGCAGCAAAATGGCAGATGTGCTTCAATGTCAGTAAGTGTAAAGTCATGCACATTGGGGCAAAAAATTAAAACTTCACATATGAGCTAATGGGTTCTGAGCTGTCTGTGACAGATCAGGAGAGATATCTTGGGATGGTGGTGGACAGGTCGATGAAAGTGTCAACCCAATGTGCAGTGGCAGTGAAGAAGGCCAGTTCTATGCTTGGGATCATAAGAAAAGTATTGAGAACAAAACGGCTAATATTATAATGCCATTGTACAAATCGATGGTAAGGCCACACCTGGAGTATTGTGTCTAGTTCATCTCAAAAAGGACATAGTGGAAATGGAAAAGGTACAAAAGAGAGCAACTAAGATGATTACTGGTCTGGGGCACCTTCCTTATGAGGAAAGGTGTTTGGGCCTCTTCAGCCTAGAAAAGAGACACCTGAGGGGGGACATGATTGAGACATACAAAATTATGCATGGGAAAAATAGAGTGGATACAGAGATGCTCTTTACACTCTCACATAACACCAGAACCAGGGGAGAGCCACTATAATAGAGTGTTGGGAGAGTTAGGGCAGACAAAGGAAACTATAGGTGCAGCCTATTTATCCATGGATTTTTTATCTGCGGATTTGTCTCAACCAGAATGGGGTGGGGAAACTGAAAGTCACATACACCTTTGCCTCCTTTGCCCTGAGCTGGCATCCTTTCCAGGCAGCCCAATACACTGCAAAAAGGCTGCGCCTCACCCAGGCAGGGAATAACCCTGGAACCATGGAAGAAGCTCCCCTTACAAAGGAACAGTAACATTCCTGGAGCCCCTGAGCCAGCCGAGGCTGAATAGGCGAAGGGGGGGCAGAAAATATCTGTAGCCAGAACACATGCAGTGAGGTGGAGCGCTCTCTCTCTCTCTCTCTCTCTCTCTCACACACACACACACACACACACACACACAACACCCAGGGACTGTTTGCCCAATTCTCCCCCTCCCCCCCCAGCAAGACTTGGGAAGCCTTGGAGAGACAGGTGAGGGTGAGCAGAGAGCCGGACTACAAGTCCCAGAATGCTTCGGGGCAGAGGAGCTTCCATGATGGTGGCCAGGGAGGGCTGCAGGAGCGGCAACAGTGAAGAGGAGGAGGAGAACCTGCAGCGCTGTTGGGAGGCCACCTGGGACACAGAGGATGAGGCTTCCCAAGCAAGCTCACCATTCCAACTGTGGAAGAAGCAGGACAGCTGGCAACAGGAGGGCTGAGTACGGTGGGGAGGAGAGGGCATTGAGAACAGCTGCCTTAGTTTCTTTCCATCCGGAAGTGTCAGGCTGCAGCGAATTTGCGTAACTCTATGGAGTTTAGCACAACGCGTTTTTTGTTAATCGCGCCGAGTCACGGAATGGAACTAACGCAGATAAATAGGCTCCACCTGCATTTCTTTACTCAGTGTATGGTTGGTCTGTGGAACTTCTTACCACTGGGTGTGGTGATGGCATCTGACCTGAACGCCTTTAAAAGGGGGATTGAACAAGTTTCTGGAGGAAAAATCCATTATGGGTTACAAGCTGTGATGTGTATGTGCAACCTCCTGATTTTAGAAATGGGCTATGTCAGAATACCAGATGCAAGGGAGGGCACCGGGATGGAGGTCTCTTGTTATCTGGTGTGCTCCCAGGGGCATTTGGTGGGTAGCTTTGAGATACAGGAAGCTGAACTAGATGGGCCTATGGCCTGATCCAGCAGGGCTGTTCTTATGGGGTTTGGAGATTAGGGTCTAATGGTTAGAATAAGCAGTAGGCACTGTGACTGGAATGTTAGATTTCTGTTGCTGGATTTCTTTTCATGGAGAAAACGAGACAATGACTTAACTGTTTCCAGCGCAGGGGGGGGGGGGACATCCCAGCCTTGTTGCACAGGAAGTGGGCTGTTCCTGAACTGAGAATTAATGTACCATTTATCTAACCTTTGGGACTTCATAACTTTTCAGTTGTTTCCAGTTCCCCATGAGCTATGGCTTCCTGGTCAGTGTTTGGGCAATCCTTACCTAAAACAGGGGAAAGCATTGATTCTTAGAGTGCATCCACACTGCTTGGCCCATCTGGGTTTCATAGCCTTTGACTCTTACACATCTCCACTTTGTCCCCAGTTCTCTGTGTTCCTGGGGCTCATATTTTTCTTGGAGTTGACAGCAGGTGTTCTGGCCTTCATCTTCAAGGACTGGATCAAAGACCAGCTCAACTTCTTCATTAACAGCAATGTCAAGGCCTACCGTGATGACATTGATCTGCAGAACCTCATTGACTTTGCTCAGGAATATGTGAGTGTGTGTCCATTACCTGGAACTCTGTGTGCGCGTGTGCTCTCTCTCTCTCCCTCTCTCTGTGGGAGGGAGGGTGCCATTCTATGTGTTGCGTGACAGCTTGAGTAGCAACTGATGACAATGCTTGAGAGACTGGCTTCAAAGCTGTCCTTAAAGGTCACTTCCAGCCCTACAGTATCAGAATTCCAAAAAAGGTGAGATATTAATCAACACAACACAGCACTTGTGTTGTGAGAGGGGGGTCTCTTTTTTTGTCTGTTCAGGGAATAGTCCCCTGACATTGCAGTGCCTATTGTCTGGGTACAGCAGAGAAGCAAACCCTTCTTCTGGGTCACACTAAGCAGGTTCAGGGGGGTGCACTGTTCCAAACTCTAATACAAAGTTCCAGCCTTAGAATGCAAAAGCCATGGTATTGCCTGCCTGAACCCCTTTCACCTGATGGATATGTTAGCAGTCCAGTGGCTCTCTACTGTTGCACAGCATGGGATTAGAATGGTAGTGACTGGCAGGCCAAAACCAAAGGTGACCCTTCCACCTTGTGGCTGAAGATGAAATGGCAGAGTTGCAGAAGTATTCACTGCAACCAATGTATAAAAACGCTGGGGTCTGTGTGCTGCCACCTTGCCCCTTATCATGCTTTTGTCTTCAAAAGGTCCTTCTCAGGTCCAGATTCACTAGTTAGATCCATCTTTGTTCTGTGTATAATAATTTATCATCGTGGATTGGTGCTGCTGCTGAGTGTGATCATTGACTGGATCCTTGTGTCTCCCTCTCCAGTGGTCTTGCTGTGGGGCTCATGGACCTAATGACTGGAACCTCAACATTTATTTCAACTGCACTGACTCTAACCCTAGCAGGGAGCGCTGTGGAGTGCCCTTTTCCTGCTGTGTGAAGGATCCCGCGGTAAGGATCCTTTGGATAGGAGCTGAAGCAAGGAGGAGTTTGCAATAAACCTTATTTAATCTTGGGAACGGCCAGTCTTGGGGTGGGTTGTGTCTCTTCTTGATTGTCCCCTCTAGACCCAGATAATTTCTGGAGAGTATGCTTCAGTTCAGACTTAACAAAGGGATTGATGCCCAGGATGTACTGTAGGCCAGATTAGATTACGATATAGTCTGACCTCAGATATCTCTGATTTAATAAACTGGATTGGCACAACAATGAGCCTTAGTTTTAATGCCTAATCCAGAGGTTAAATTCTAATGAAGTAGACATTGGTAGGTAGAATCCACATAAATAAAAGCTCTTTGGGGCTCCACAGTAATTTTTAGGGCCCAATCCTGTCAAATTTTCCAGTGCCAATTCAGCCACAAAGCAGCTCCTAGGTAAGGGATCAAACATTCCCTTACCTTGAGGAGCCCCCGTGACTGTCCTCCCACTGCAGGATACAGTGTTTTCTGTTGGCACAGTTGCATTTGTGCTGGAAAGTTGGATAGAATTTGGCCCTTAGAAGTGTAAAGGACTCCACAATCAAAATGTTTGAGAACCACTGGGCTAGAGGGCAGAACTGAGGGGTGCAGCTGAGCTATGTGGAATGCAAAACAAGTGCTGAAGAGATTAAAAGAAGATGCTATGAATCCCATTTCTCGGGAGATGGTTGGGGAGCTTCCCAAGATGGTTGAATCAGCTGTGTGTCTGCTCTTTCTCCAGGAGGATGTCCTCAACACACAGTGTGGCTATGATGTCCGCCTTAAACTGGTGAGTGATCAAGCTGGTGTGCTACTGTGGTGGGAGAGCCAAGTGGATGGGCTTCCAGGAGTGTAATCCATAGGAGGGGCAGAGTTGAGTCCAGAGCATGTTATTTCACTGGGTTCAGGAAAGTGGGAAATGCAAGGGTGGGTACTCGCATGTTGTTAGAGTGGGGTCCAGATGGGTATGTAGTGGCTGTGGAGACGATGGTATTCGAGTCACTGGAGTGGGAGGGACTATCTAAGTCAGTAGTATTTGAGCAGGAGCAATTTGCTTGTGTGTGGGGGGGGGTGGAAGGTGGAGAAGATCTTTCTGGCTGGCTGTGCTGCTCATGTGTTTGCGCTTGCCTTCCTGCAGGAGCTGGAGCAGCAGAGTTTTATCCACACCAAGGGATGTGCTGGCCAGTTTGAGAAATGGCTCCAGGACAATCTCATTGTAGTGGCAGGGACCTTTGTGGGTGTTGCACTGCTCCAGGTATGCGTTTCCAGGGACACTGAAGTTTTTATCATAGGGTGACTACAATGCTGGAAAATGGACAGTGTGGCCCTGAGTTTTAGGTCTGTAGTGGAAACCTGCAAAAGGCATTGAGATACTTTTTTGTGAAGTTCAACCAGAGTTCTAATTCTAAACAAGAAGAAACTTGAAACGCTGCAGGACCCAAACTGGCATACACAAATCATTTCCCTTTGCTCGCTCAGGCTATGCTTGCTAATTTCTCAGAACCTTTTCTCAGAACAGAACCTTTTCTGTTCCCCAGAGTGAAGCACTTTCTTTGCTGGAATAAGGCAGAAAGTGGCGTTATTGAAGCATTCAGGTTCAAATGTGACTTGCCACTGGGAAGGAATAGGTGCATGGAGCTTTTAGACTGTGCTCCCTGGTCTCCTCGTTCCCTGACTGAGCAGCTCCAAAAGGCAAGCAGTGGAATGAGCTGGGAGCCTCCACTTTTCCTTTAGTAGTGACATCTAAAGGCTGCTTCCCTGTTTCCATATGCTTCTGCCATATGTAGAATCAGGAGCATAGGCTGCATTGTTTCTGGATTCTGCTCAGGACAAACTCGGCATATCATGCTAGCTGTAGTCATTGTCAGAGGGTGGTATTCAGAACACATCCAGCATGCATTGGGCTCATGTGATTTGCAAGAGGGATCTTTCAGGATCTCCCAGGTATATGCTGAAAGCATGTTGGGTCTACTTGCATATGTATCCTCTGCTTAAATCATACCATGAAATCATTGTAAAGGTCACCTTTTATCAGGGATTAGGTGATGGTGTTAACTCCCCAGCAGAGGTGGCTCTGTCGGGAGACAAGATGGCAGCTATTTCAGGTGGTGGTTTCTGGGTGCCGTGAAGAGTAGATGGGTGGGAGACAGGTACACAGGGCACAATCAATGATGGAGTTCTCTTTTTGCAGAAGGCCTTGAAAAAGACACAGTCTGCATGAAAGCAGAACAGTGTATGACTCTTTTGTCTGAAGAGGGCTTGCACAGGAGAACATTCCAGTGGGTTACACCCCATAATAACCAGTGGCATCTGAAAATTTTGCTTCAGTCATTTCAACATTTTGGGCTGACCTGACACCCTCAATTATAGCTTCATTCTGTAGTGGCCTGGGTTGGGAGGGAAAGGGGCAATGAGGCTTTCTTCTGTCTCCTCCCTGCTGCTCTCAGTAAACAGCTGCCAGCTTATTGGAAAGATAACACTGATTGGGAGCTTCCCCTCACCCCTGTTGGTGGAGGTAGTACCAGTAGTAATAATAATAATATTGTGTTGAGAGCACAGTCTGTGAAATAAGCAGCCTCATTGAATGGCCTCTCATGTGCGCACAAGAGCTTCCCATTCTGTTTGACATGCATCTCCCGTACCTTTTTGTCTTTCAGATCTTCGGTATCTGCCTGGCCCAGAACCTAGTGAGTGACATCAATGCTGTGAAAGCCAATTGGTGACCCAGGAGTGGGGCCTGTGCCATCTTCCACCGGCTCACAGTGCCCTCTGTAGGACTGAAGCCACACTCCCAGCCACAACCACTGGGTGCTGCTGTGCCATCCACCAGCTGGGTGTCTCTGCATGTGTGGAGCCAGTGCTGCCAATAATAATGGCTGTCTGGTGACTTCTCATAGCTTTCTTTTCTTAGTTGGGGCACTCCTACCATGTGAGTTGTGGGTGGCAATGTAAATAGTATTTATACAGGGCCTCCAGAGCAGGGCTTCCTTCACCCCCACTGAAAAATCTATGGAGACAGAAGGCCTCTTGCACCTGCAGGCCAGATCCATTAGGGCCAAATGATATAGAAGCAGCTCTGGAGCAGGTGCGTTGCCATAGGAATCTCACACTGATGAGGTATGGCCTGTGTGGCTTGTCATTGGGAAGCTGACTGAAACCAGAGCCCTCTTCCTGCTGCCTGGAGCAGCCCTGCACTCCTACCCTCCCCTGAGCCTCTACTTGAATTTCCTGTTCACCTTTCCCAACATGCTCAGGTTTTCTCTCTGTTGGGGGATTGGATTAGGGAGACACAAGGTTGGGTTCCCCTGTGCAGACTCATATGAGTGCATTCTGGGTCACATGGCAGGTCTCTGCTGTCTGAATCAGGAACAAGTCAGAAGGGTTATATCGGACAAGATGCTTCTGTAGCACGTTTACCATAGCAACCCTTGGCTCTGCCTGCTATGTTTTCCCAAAGGGTCTGTGAAAATCCCAGTTCTACAGCCATGCACCTACTGTGTGTCGTGAACTGTGCCCAGGGAGAATCAAACAAGGGCCCACATCTACTCACCAAGAGAGAGTGCAGGAATCTGTAAAATCTGTTCTGGGTAGGGGAAAAAAAATACAAGTAAAGAAACTAAACATTTGATAATGGGCAATTGTGTAGTGGAGAGAGAAAGAAACTGCCTGTGTAGCTAAAATGACTATCTGGAGCACAAGGGAGCACCCATTTGCTTGTGTAAGGTATGTGCCACCCTTTTTTGTCTTGGTCTGACATCTTAGCCATGGTGCACTCTAGCCTTGTTGCCTGAACTGAACCAGACTTTGACTCTGGCAGGACAAAGCATTCTGTCTTTTTTGACAGCTGCCCCATAGGTCACAGGCTGGCAGGTGATAAAGCTGAAAGGGTATTGGCATATGGCAGGGAAAAGCTTTTGTGTCCACATGTTCATCTGTGCTGCCCACACACTTGATTCTACTTCTCTCTCTTGGATGGATTCTTCCACCTTATCCTGCTGGATTCTGCTGCTAACAGGACTGATCAGGTCATTTTGGATTATGTTGACCTAATAAAGCAACCCTTACCAAATGACTATCTTGTTCTCCTTACTCTTGTGAGCCAGGTTGGCCTTTGTGTTGAAGGAGTTGATTATTTGGTTTTAGCCCAAAGTGTTTTCCCGTTTTGTGACATGGATATTTGGGATATCCCTATGGGGAATGGTGAGGTTTGCCTCCCTCTGCAGTTGACTAAGACTGAAATCTTTGGTTGCAGTACCATTTTGTCTCCACATGAAGGTGCTCCTGCCTCACTTTCCTTCACCGAAGCAATTTCAAACACTGCTTGGCTCTTGTGCTTATTGCCTGCAGCATGGAGGGATGTAAGCTTATGCAAAACAAAAAAAAAAGTGTCTGCCTGTATGTGGTGGTGGTGGTGGTGGGGGAATGAGGGTGCGCAGACGGTTTCTGTCTGCCACAGGATTCCTATTTACTGTCACCTTTGGCAGTTGAAGCATGTGTGATGATAAACTCTTCAGCAACATCCTCCCCCCGCCCCAAAGAGAGAGAGGGGGGTATTATGTAGCTGTCAGCGTATATGAAAATGAAAACTAACTACTGCATATTTAAAAACTTCAACCTATCCATCTTAATCGGAGAGCAAAGGATAACGTACTAAGCAGATTTACTTTCTTACTCATACAGTATGCTTTGACTGTGCAGTTAACTACCAGGGCTTAGCAGTACAAATGCATGTCTAGTAAGACTACAGGCGCTCTTACATCTCTGACTCTTCTCCAGCTTAGGCATTCTCATTCCATTCGTTTGCATCATGCTGGTTTCCAAGCTGCTGTTGTCTACCCTGGCCCATTGATGCTCTTTGGATCAATTGCTCCCTTGTTTTTTTTTTGCTGGAATCACACTCCCACTTCTGTATGTTGTATTGTGCAGTGTATTGTCATTTATTATTATTTGGTGGCCCCAATAAGTAGAGGGGAGGCTCTCATTATTAAATCAACTTGAGCTGGTGGATTGTTTGGGAGATGCATGTTTATATTAATGCCTGTAGGTAGATGGCCCCCCTCAAGCAAGTTTTTCTTCAAGCATATCCTTATCAATCACTTTCCACTTTAGGCCTTCAGTATTATTCCAAATTTATGTGCTACTGGTCTTTTTCTGGCATCTGCAGTTTCCTTTTTAGTCTGAAAAGCTGTTAATCATGGATCAGTTCAGTTGTCTGCTCTGTCTGTTTGTGGGAAGACAGCCTCCTACTTGAAGAAGAGTAGTGTGTAATAACAACTTGGGTATTTTTCCACCAACCAATGTTTTAATTATTTTTTTTAAATCCTCTAACCCACTACCTAATATACTGGGTCAGCAAGTTACGGACGTCAGAGTTACAGACAGCTGTGTCGGCACAGAAACTGTACATCCTTGGTGCTTTTGTAGAGGCATGAGAGTGCTGGGCCTGCAAGAGCTGGACTTTTTGACCTGTGTGCATTTCAGCTTGCATGCGGATCCCTGCCTAACCTGTACATGTGTAGGGACTTAAGGCCCAATCCTGTGGGTCCACTATACCTCTGGGGCTCACATTCCAGTGGTGCAGCATGCTTTATAGCAGTTGCAAAGTGCAACTCAACATTCCACACAGCTAGACTGTTGCTGCAAGCCACTAGCCTTCGAAACAGCTCTGACCTCAGTAAGTCAGTGGGGGGTGGCCAGGGAGAGGTAGGAGCAGGTCAGAGACTGGGGCAGTGAGAATGCGTGCCAGTGACGGTCTTGGTCCACTTGGACTTTGCACAGGTCTAAGTAGACCCATGGGGCAGCAGAGCTAACCACTGGGCAAGGGAACAAATGTTACATTACTTGGAGACCTCTGAAACTGCCCTCATGCTGCAGGATGCAGCACACTGCTCCAGTGGTGCAGCAGCATTGGTGGGGGAGGATTTAGATAGGATTGGGCTGTTAATGTAATAGTAGATTGCAATTCTATACTGTGAAACTTACAGCAGGAACTTAGGAAATAGATTTTGGGCGCAATCCTAGGTTGCCTTTGGACCTGCACAAGTCCCTTGCGCCAGCCCAGGAGGGTCGTAAACGTGCTGTAAAGCACGTTTGTGTCTCCTCGAGAGTTGGCTGGACTGGTGCAGGGACGCATGCTGGCCTGCGGAGGCTGAATCCTGCCTCTGCACCGACTCTGACAGGGAGCCTTGCATTGGTTGAGCTCGGCCGACACAAGGCTTTAGGGTGGGCGGGAAGGAGATAGAAGGGAGGTGTTGCAGGGTGGAGGTTGGGCAGGCAGAGCATGGTCCTGGGGGTGCACGGGGAGTGGGAGATGGGACTGGGACCTGGCCGATAGGCCAGATCCTAGCCCCTGTTCCCGAGCAGCACGGAGTGACTACAAGCCACTCTGCTCTCCTCAGACTTATGCCACCTCCAGAGGTGGTGCAAGTCGGAAGAGACCCACTGGGCCTGTAGTAGCTTACCTGGGGGTAAAAGTTTTCCCTTGCCTCCGGCTGATCCACTTTGGGCCCCTATATTGCGCTGGATACAGCATAGGCTTCCTGGCCTGCCTGTTCCAGAGCAAGTTAGGTTTGCACTGTTAGAGTCATGGCTTAAGAATAGAATACAAGGGAATGCTAGGAAACCCAGGGATCAAAATGTAATGGATGGATTTCTGTCAAAAATTATGAGTGTCAGCATTACTAAAAAAGGCCCCTTGAACATCCTTGCAGGTAAACAAGAGCATGCTTAAGTACGCAAGTTGCAAAGTACATATAAATGGAGCCAAGTAAAAAACAGCAAAGATGAAAAATGGTTTGATAAAGACCTCCCTCTAAGTATTGGGTCGTTAAACTGTGATTATGAATCCACAACAGTGACAGCTTGGTATGGTTGTCTTGTACCAGGACAAGATAAAAATAGAGAACTGGTGCAACAGCTAAGAGACATAGCTATGAATTGGGACTTCCCCAGTTCCAGTCTCACATCTGCCTGAAACTGATGCAGTGACCTTAGGCAAGTTGCTCCCTCCAGATTGCTCTGAGGATCATGACAAGTTAATGTACATGTAGCTCTTGAAACACCCCAAAAGTTGTTATGCAAATACGAAGTACTGCAGTATATAGCACCTAAGGGGGACGTTGACTCTTGGAATCAAGTCCCATATACAGTGCAATAGAAAGTCAACCCCTAATAAATCTGGAAAGAATTCCAGTTGAGCTCAAATAATTCAGTCTCTTTAGATTTGTGGATCAATGAGAAATATTGACTTTTTAATAAATATTTGTGTCCATCCACTTAAAGCACTTCAGCTAGCCTTAGACAATTCAGTGCAAATTGAATACACTCTGCTAATACAATAGTGGTGACCTGTGGATGGCTGCTCCTACATGACGTGCTAAAACAGCAAGTCTGCCATCGATAACAATCATGCAGGCAATTCCTTATGCCAGTTTACACTAATGTTCTCTGTATAAGAGGAATGTGCTATCATTACTTAAGCTTACACATAAGTATACTGTGCATATTATCAATGTGCGTTCTGTGTCAGGAGCCAAGGTTAGAGTCTAGTTAAGCCTCCTTCAAAGGTTAGCGCATGGATGCTGAGGACAATACAGTCAGCAGAGAATCCTGACATTAAACCCTTATCTGTTGTTAAATGCCGTGTAGATGGTGATATACATCATCATCATCATCTGGTTGGTTGGCAACCTTCAGTCTCAAAAGACTATGGTATAAGCCTACAGCACCTGGTATTCCCAGGCGGTCTCCCATCCAAGTACTAACCAGGCCTGACCCTGCTTAGCTTCCAAGATCAGACAAGATCAGGCATCTGCAGGGTGGTTACCTTCTAATACCTTGTAATGTAATGACTCAATTCCCATTTTTATGACACTGTCATAAGCCATCTAAAGGATGGGCCTATCTAAACTACTGTACAGTTTCAGACTGGCTTTGCTTGAGTGGCTTTCCCCAAAGATTTGTGGGAATTGTAGTTTGGTAAGAAGTCAGCATGCTTGCACTCCATTAGATTAGACTGGTTCTACATGTTTGTTTCATTATGTAGGGCAGAGGGGTTTCCCTCCTGCTTCTCTTAAGTAGTTCCCCTGCTTTGCCACATTTCAAGTGGCATATGGATCAATATAAAACTGGAGTTTTAGGAGTAGAGGGCTTTTTTGGTAAGTCAGAGTAACTTTTTGATCTCCCCAAGTAGAGGAAGGGGCTATAACTGAGTTGTAGATCCATTATGTATGTGGGGTGCCAGCTTCCATTGCTGATATCTCTAGATAATGTCTCAGAAGGCAGAACTGGGACAAACAGCTTGATGAGACTCCAGAGAGTTACTGCTAATCATGGTTAGCACTGAGCCAACTAGATTGTCTGATCTAGTACAGGGCAGTTCCTTAATAATAACACTTAACATTTATATAGCACTTTCCGAGTGTGCACAGTGCTTCACATATATTACTTTGATGCTGTCCTCACAACAACCCAGTAAGGTAAGAAGTACAGTATTATCCCTGTATTGCGGATGGAGAAGACTGAGGCTGAGAGGGAATAGACTGTCTAAGGCCATATAGAGAGGTCACGGCAGAAACAAGATTCAGACCAGGAGAGATTTGAGTCACAGCTCCGGCTTTTAGCTGCTGTGGTACATCAGCTCCTTGTACCTTTTGGTCCTATCACTAATCACCTGCCTCTCTGAGTGAAAGTACGTGTTCAGGATAAGAGTGCTAGAGACAGGCACATACTTGGCCTAAACAAAGAGAGATGATTTTCTAAAGAAGAATTTGTAACACTGGAAAGCACAAGAAGATTGGCTGGCTTTTGAAGCAAAAATATTAAAAGGCAATTTTGTGAGCATCAGATTATTTGCCCTCTTTGTGAGGCTAATGATTTTGACTCACAAAGATCAGCTACTGCTCTGAGCTATTTCTCCCTTTCCTCACGTGGGTACTTTTTAGCTTAGGGATTGCCTCAATTTAAAGGCCTAAAAGCTCCCATGAGTCACTCCCATGTCTCAAAAGACACATAACATTGTATTAAGAAGCGTAAAGCATGTGGCAGAGATGCAATCATATGCTCCAATGGCCCCTATTTACGAGGGATGGCTTCTGGTTTGGGCACGTGTCCCCAGTAAATTACTACACCTATTTTACTTTTGTGGGATGCCTTTTGAAACTGAGTTCTTCTGATTTGCTAGTATTGCCCATCTACCACTCCATCACCATCCTTGTCCTTGATTCTTTAGAACAGTGGTTCTCACACATTTAGCACAGGGACCCACTTTTTAGAAAGAGAATTTGTCAGGACCCACTGGAAGTGATGTCATGACCGGAAGTGACATCAGCGAGCAGGAAAATTTTAACAATCTAGGCTTTAATCCTACCCACACTTACCCAGGAGTAAGTCCCATTGACTATTAGTGTTAAAAGCATATGCATAGTAGCCTATTAAAAGTACAGGTCTGTAACATTTCCTCAAATGCAGTCACATACCATGGTAGCATCAAGTCTTAATATATTAAAAATAAAATTTTGAAATGAATGGGGACCCACCTGAAATTAGCTTGCGACCCACCTCGTGAGCCACAGTTTGAGAAACACTACTTTAGAAGATTCCTCTCAGGGCAGATGCAGATGTTTCCAGTAATCCACTTTCAAGAAAGCTGTGGTGACAAAAGTTGTTGAAAATGCCCTCCCTAGACTCCTGCATATTTGATAATGACTGCACAGTTTCTGACTTCCTTTTTGGAGGCAAGATGCCTGATTACGTTTTAGCAACTCAAAGTGGTGGTGGGGAGCTTGGATGATACACACTAGTGTATGTAAGGGGTCAACAGGGACAAGTGTCCCAGGTGGCAAGCCTGCGGGGGCCATCCACTTCCCCCTGCACCTATTTTTTTGCTCTTTTTTTCAAAGTGAAAGAAGCTGGCACTGCTCTGAACAGCCACCCACTTTCCTTCACTTTTTTGAAAGTGAAAGAAGTTGGTGGCGCTGCTGACTTCTTCGCTTTCAAAAAAAAGTAAACAAAACAAAAGTAAATTCCAAACATGCCAGAAGTGATTGTAGTGGTATTATCACATCACCTCAATGCCGGGTGAGGCAGGAAGCAGGGACAGATGCTGTTTGGGGCGGGGGCAGCCATGATCACTACCAACTGAAGAGCCCAAATCAACTAATTGGGTAGACTTGGGTTCCCGATTTAACTTATGGCCTCCATGGGTGAGGTTTCCTGGGCAATTAGACCTGGACTCCCACCTGGTCTTGGAGCTCTTGGCTGGAATGGAAGCCCAGGTCTACCCAGCCGGCACCCATCACCTACCAGGGAGTGCTGGTATCTGGGTAGATCTGGTCTCCCGCCTGGACTTGGAGCCCAGATCTACCGGCTGGGTAGACCTGGGCTCCCATTCCAGCCAATCTTACCAGCGCCCTGCCCAGTGGGCATTCTCCCTTCCCAAGTGTGCTCCCCAGCCTGATGGGTGCCCTTCCCTGCTAGCAGACAGTTGGGGGTGGTCACACACCCATGCTCCCCCTGGCAGGAAGGCAACATGTGCATTCCTGGCTTCCAGGTAGCACAAGAGCCAGTAACACCAGTGATGGTACATAATCTTGACCCTCTCTCAGTCTGGCCTGAAATGCTTTAGCTGCTGTGGTTAATGGGACCTTCAGCTTAATAGAAAGCCATCGTGGTCAATAGCTAAGTGAATGAGGATCCAATCCAGCCCAAATTTCCAGTGTCAATGCAGCTATACCAATGGGGTATGTGCTGCATCCTGTGTGTGGGGGGCAGCATGGAGGCCTCTTCAAGGTAAGGGAACATTTGTTCCCTTATCTCAGGGCTGCATTGTGGCTGCATTGATGCTGGAAATTTGGATAGGGTTGGGCCCTGAATCAGAGAGTCAGAAGGGAATCACAGCAGTGACTAGAGCGGCTGTAAAGGGGGATCATCAGTTCCACTTTCAGGTCCCTACATGCAAAGGCCAGCTCTGGTCACACCTGTCTATTGATCAAGGTTGTCCACATGACCATGGGCAAGGGGAAGCTCAAGGGCAGTGATATTCATACTTTTTCATCTCACAATTCACTGACAAGGCACTAAGATTTTCAACACACATCCATTTTTGACAATTGGCGAAGCACACCGCACTCGCATCCCAAAATGACCCTACTAATAAATGACCCTTCCCCAAACTCCTGGAGCGCACCTGCAAACCATTTGTGGCACACCAATGTGCTGCAGCACAATGGTTGAAAACCACTGCTCAAGGGGCTGATTCTGGGTGTTCCCACTATAGAACACTCTATATTCAATTTACCTCAAGCTCCAAGACTTGTTTTGTCTAATTGCAGGTGCTTATTTCGCCCACTATTCATTTCCCATTCCCCCTTTTAATTTTCTCTTATTTTAAATCGGCTGTTGTCACTGTTGCAAATTACTTACCCATTTCTTTCTGCCATGAGCAAAGAGCAATATCCCCTTGCCCCTGACAGCCACTCTGCTACCGCTAACCAAGGCAGGTTTGGGAAGGGGACCTGCTCTTCAAAATATATTACACCATTAAAAAAAACAAACAAACACTGCATGAGCTCTTAATTGGTTTTTGAAACCAATTTAAATTGCTTATCATTGCCTTTAAAGTCTTTCGTAGCTTGGGTCCAAGATATCTGAAGGACTGTGGGCTCTCCCGTGATTTGTCTACCCACTACCCACTAAGATCTCTAGAGGGGGCTCTGTTTTGTGTCCTAACATTTTCTGAAGTGAGATTGATGGGCATGCAGGGCAGGGCCTTTTCTACTGTGACTCCCAGTCACTGCAGTTCATTTTTAGAGGCCCATCTAGCTCCTTTCTCATAGATAGTAAAGACCATAGTTTTTCCTCTGGGGCCTTTGGAGATGATTGACTTCCCCTCCATGATCTGTTGGTGTTGCTGACTGCTTTATAATGGATACTGTGGTTGTTTGTTGCGTACAGTGTTTTGCTTGTGTCTTATATTCTTTGTTCACTGCTTTAGGGGCTATTGGCTGAATAGACATTTAAAAGTAAGAATTAACACAACAAAACACATGCATGTACATGCGCCGACATCAGTGCTAAAGCGCTCCACAGTGCACTTCACACATTGGAGCAGGTGAGGTTCATTCTGTTGATAACGTATTATAGGCCAATTATATTTTGTTATGTACCTTTAACAAAAACAACAAACACCCTTATTTTTCAATCAGGTTGAAAGAGGCTATTGCAAAGTAAATGAAGATAGCATATAGCAGGTGGAGATGGGCCTTCAACAATGTGTAAAAGTGGGAGAGGGTTAGGAAGGCAGTGATCCTTGGTGTGAAAATGGGGGCGGGGAGGTTTGCAACTACACAAGACCGTCCCTGTTTTCATCTGTGAAATTCAGGCACTTGTATAAGCTGCTGTTGGAGTGTTATGGTTTGCAGATCTCCTTACATGTACAGCATATGATTGTAAGCCTGCAGGCAGGCTTCATTGATTTTAATCCTGCTTTGTACACTGCCTAGGTTCTTAGGCACTTAAGAAATAATGAATATTATCATTGTTATTCCAACAACATGCTGCTTCCATATCCCATCTTTTTCAGACGTTGGAAGAGGAGGTGGTAGGGAGTCTTCTGGTTCTTTGAATTGTAAGATGAGGGGCTGCCCTCCTACAAGCTAGTTTCAGGTGGCTGGATGCAGGAACTGCATGCTGTAGCTATTTTAATGCTTATCTTGTGGCATCTTTGTCGAGGTAGAGAGGGCCCAGACATTTTGGTGCTTGGGGCAGAAAGTCCAAGTAGCATGTTGCTGTGGTGGTACATAGTAGAAATAATAATTAGCAATTTGCTGTACTTTAAGGGGACCCTATATCTATTGTCCGAAGTGGTGCCAAGCCCAGCACCTATGTGAACATTGTCTGCCGCTTCCAACTACTCAGTTAAGCCTCAGATTCCACCACACCTCTTGTTTCCCCAGATTTTTGAGCAGCTGCAGAGGAGCAGCAAGGCTGGGTTGAAACCATGAGATCAGCAGATGCACGGAATCATTTTTCTATGTGCGACAAGTGCTTCACAGTAAGTGGAATCTTGGTTTTGACCTGCAGTGCATTCCGAAGAGAACTCTGCATTTCACTCTCATGCCATGATTAAGTTCATGGTGTCCTGCTAAATCTGATAGTGTGAACCGTGCAATGTGACTTTGTGTCATGGCAACAGCTTTTCACCACCCTTTATATAGATCTGAACCTTCACTCACATTCCTTACGATTTCAATGACTGTAATTATTTTCATAATCTCAGTTCTGTTTGTCACACCATATTCGTTGTCTTGAAACCAGCAACGCATTGAGTTTGAAGACTGCAATAATGGATACTGCAGCATTCTGAAGTGTTGCAAGGGAGGAGCTATCAACAAAAGCTCTCCTCATTTCTTTGAGATCCTGTCAGCCCTCCACCCTCCTGCAGCAAGGGATGTCTGTATATGGTGTAGAATAGATGCATATCCAGATTGAACTTCGTACCTGCACCAAATGCAGATGCCCACCAGTCACACCCAATAAACATGACTTAAACTGGTCTGGGGGCTTCTGTGTGTAATGCGGCACAAATTATGTGTGCATATGGTTAAATAGTAATGGTAATCTGGTTAAATAGTAATAGAGGCAGAGTGCACTTATATCAAAAGTAGATGTATGTATATACTATTCAGGTATATGATACAGGGCCTAACCCTATCCAACTTTCCAGCACCAGTGCAGCTGCGGTGCAGCCCCAAGGTAAGGGAACAAACATTCACATACCTTGGGGAGGCCTCTGTGACTGCTTCCCCACCACAGCATGCAGCAAACGTCCCATTAGCACAGCTGCACCGGCACTGGAAAATTGAATAGGATTTGGCCCATCGTCTTCAACTGCAGGGTGTATCAGAAGGTTGAATTTCTACTCCTACCCTTCTTTTACTATCCTAACTCTGAAAGGGGGGAAGGGAGTTCAGCATTCTAGAATCTCTAGGAAAGAACAGAATGTGTCCACAGCAGAAATATCTTTCAGGAAAATAATGACATTTATTATTGGCATTTATTTTCCGGGAAAACCAGAAATAGGTATTTTAAAGTGCCAAGCATTTGTGGATGCTTGCAGAGCTCCAGGAGAAAAACGATAATGCTTTCAGGAGGTTCTGTGGCCTAATCATTCAAAGCAGGGTGCTTCTCTTAGATTAAGCGGCATGGAATTAGCATCACAAACAGAAGGACCCCGTACCAACGGAACACTGAGAGTACATGTGTCATGAGTGGTCACTGTAAACTGCTCCGTCAGCATTTGTTACAAATAACCTTGTACCTGAGAAGCTGTTAAGTTCTCCCTTTTGACTGCCAAATTGGTTTCCTCTTTGGCAAGCCAACTACCAGCCATGTCTTCACACTACACATGTTCATTAACAAACATGTAAGTAAACAAACAACAAAGAAGGAAAACATATCTGCTTGTTCTACTGTCAAAAAGAAAAAAAAAAGAGGGGGAAAAACCCCACCAAAAAACCTCCTTTGATTCTACCTGATGCCCAGGATTGAAACATAAATTGCTACAAATCAGTGTGAAAACATACAGCATACAAATTTATATACCACACCATCAGAGTCAGGGCAGAAGAAAATGTAGACAGGCTTTAGAATACAGGCAAAAAACAGACAGAAAAGGAGAAGCAGGGCTTCTAGGTCTGACACATTTCACCGTGTCCAGTAACTGACCAACTTTGCTCCCATACTTTTTACAGTTATGTAGAAGAGGAAATTTTATCCTCCCCAAATGCCAAATTCCCCTCTTTTAGATAACCATCCTAAGCACACTTATTTGTACATCCGTCCTACTGAACTTACTGGGTCTCACTTTGCATTGTATGCATGCATTATGGGGTGTTCTTTGTGATTCTCTAAGCGAAGACTCCAGGTTCAGAGGAACTCCGGTAATGCTGATGCTGAGGAACCTAGGGTGGCCAGAGGCAAAGGGGGCAAGGATACTGTATTTTTAATAGTTACACTGAAAAAGGGATTTTGGTAGGTGCTGCTACCTACTCGTGCAACATGACAAGTTGCACCTGCCAGAAATCCCCTCTTCCACCCAGCTTTTAAAGATAGAGGCACCCTGTCCAGTGGCATACCTGGCACACTTATACCAGGTATGGACTGCTCCCTCTTCCTGCCCTTGGCTGTTCAAAGCCATGGATGGACCTGGCCTATGTTTGACATCCCCTGGGGGAGACCAGGACTATCTGGCATTCAAAGGGACAGGTGTGCTAGCACTCCCTCACAGTGTGCACCCGAGGTGGACTCACCTCCCCCTGCCCCGCCTTGCCCTTGGTATGCTACTGACCCTGTCCTTGCCACTGGCCATCCTGGATGCATCCTAACTGTTTGAGCATATATAATAGTACTATTTCAGTTGGTGCTATTCTTGCTACCATAACCCTGGCCTCTGAGCGGCCCGCTTGGAGGCAGGCTGTGCAGCATGGCCTTTCCCAGTTTGAAGAGACACTTGGCCAACAGTCTGAGGCAAAGAGGCAAAGAAGGAAGGCCCATAGCCAGGGAGACAGACCAGGGACAGTCTGCACTTGCTCCCAGTGTGGAAGGGATTGTCACTCCCGAATTGGCCTTTTCAGCCACACTAGACGCTGTTCCAGCAGCACCATTCAGAGCGTGATACCATAGTCTTTCGAGACTGAAGGTTGCCAACAACAATAAAGCCAGAAACATAAAAACAAAACTTAATTAAACTTTGCCCATGAAACATGATTCTGAAAAAGAAAACACCACCAAATTAATATAACTCCTCTCCTACATGATGTGCGGTTGCTACTTGGCTAAGAGCCCTCCTCCCACCAGCCACAGCAATGAAAAATAAACAGCTATGAAAGATGCTCCAGCCAACAGACCTACAAATAAAAGAGCAAAGTATGAGTTGCTGGGGGAAAAAGATGAAGACAAGCAGCAAGCTGAGATGCTAAAGTTCCTTAGCAACAACAGTCTTTGGGCCTCTCTCACTGTAATGAAGTGTGGAAAATTAAGCCAGACTCTCACTGAAAGAGCATCAGTAGCAGATCCACACATCATATGGCATAAGAAATTCAGAAGGCCTGTTGGGTCATGTAACGCACATGCAATGAATGTAATGAAGGCATGATTCCAATAGGGAGTCTACCAGTTCCAACTTCTTAAACACTCCACTTCTTTTTCTCCACTGCTGGGCACCTGTTTATGATTTAGCTTATCGTCGCTTTGCTCTTTAGGGGGAACTCGGGGAGCAAGTCAGTGATAAAGCCCAGTTTTGTTTCTACCTCTGCGGCTGCAGATGCATGTACTGCACTACAAAAAGCCCCTTGGCTGTACTTTCTCCAAACATATCATTTCAGGGAGCTGTGAACAGACCACTAGGGGGCAGGCATGCTCTAGACTGAGCTACTTGTTTGATGTGTTTCCTGCCCCCCCCCCCCCATACATCCAGTCATCTTGTGCTCCACACTGAGAGCCTTCTTGTCCTCTGGCACAATGTTGATTTAAAAGGCAACACATAACCTGAAGATCACGGGGCAATAAAGGTCCTCCTTTTATCATGTGTGGCATCCCACATGTGTTTTTTTTAAATGACTTGGAGCACAGGCCGCTGTCCTCAAATGAATGTCAGGTTCTTGATTTTGTTCATGCTCGCTACAGAATGTTTCACTGCATAGAGGCACTGGCCTCCCCTACATATAAGGCATTATAGAGTAGTGTTGCTGCTAAGGCTGCAGGAGAAAGGCTTTCAGGTGGGACCTTGAAGGGCAAAGGGCTACCTCTGCTACCTCAGGTTCCATCCTGTTGCTTCAGCAATGAACTGCAGACTCAACAGAGAAAGTCAGAACCAAAATCAGCATTAAAAACACATTTGGGGTCAGCCCTCAGTGGAACAGATTCACACTTTAGGGCTGGATTCCTAAACAAACATACTTCTTCCTTTGAGGAAGTCGGGGAATCTAGGGAGCCAGGAGGGCAAGTGTGAGGGATGTACGAGGTAGCAGCTGGAGGTCAGATTGCTCGGAAACAGTGAGGCTCTGGAAGGCAAGTATACAATGAAGCAATGACCTTAAAAGAAGAGGTAGGATCCAGTAATAGAGATAACACTTCACTCTTGGGCTAGAGGTTGTAAATTTGTGCTGATTTGTGGAAGTCCTGGGTGAAATGACCTTACTGGACAGCTTAGGACAAAATCACTTCTGGGGAAGCCCAGAAGAGACAGAGGCGCAGTGCTGGACTGGAGAGGGAGGAAAGAGGGAGGGACATGGCCACACTGCCCTAATCTACACTTCCTGGCCTACAAAATGTCTGCCCAAATCCACACCACAAAGCCGAGAGGGAAACTTGCTTATTTGAAGGTGGCAGACTGAATGCTGGCAGAGGGGATTGTGTTCTGTCATTCCTCGCTCCCTCCTCTAAGCCGTTTGCTATGCCAGCTCCGTCACACTAGCCCCTGTGAGTGAGGCTGGCGCTGTCAGAGTTAATTTGCTGCTGGCCTCTCTCAGATGCGCTAAAGAGGGTTTTTTTTTCCTGTTTGCCTGTCATTTCCTTGCCCCAGCAGCGAGGCTTTTACACTCAGCCTCCATTTCAGGCTGCTTATGTGAACACCTCTGCGTTTGGAATTTGGTGCTGTAACAAGACCCTAACCACGAGGTTGGAGGGAGGAGGGAGAGACCTTTGGCAGAATACCCAGCGAGGAAATGATAGCGGCCAAGGGGACTGCTTCCCTGTACTGAGGTGACTGTTCCACCCTGGAAGGTGGGTCAAGGGGACGTGGTAGTCAGACATGTCCTCTCAAGCATGGAGCAAAATGTACAGGCTGAATAATGACATTCAAACACAGAATTCTTCCTCCCTCTCTCAGATGAAGAAAGAACAGCTGAACCTCTTTGGAGGCTGCACACAGTTCTACCCATGTCTACCCATCTCCAGGAACTGCCATGGCCACCCTAGTCTTACAACTACTACCACCACCACACACCTACCAGAAGTTTTTAACTGGTGCCCTGCATCAAAGACTAATTGCAAAACATTCTCTCGGTTGCACTCTAGTATGCCAGGCTCACACCGCGAGGCCAGGGAAAGAATGGTTGTCCGTGGGTGACTCACATTGGTGGAAGTCTGGTGCATCCTGTGAAGACTGAAATAACCCATCTTTTTACTTAGGAAAGCTTCTGGTGACTGACACTCAGCCAATAGGGACTGGTGCTTTAACGTTCAGTCATTTTTGAAGAAAGAAAAATAACCTTGGATGGACAAGGAGTGACTTGAAGAAATATTGTTTAGTTAGTTGGTCTCGCCAGAGAGGATACTTACCTCCCATTCTGAGATGGTGCTTTGGTTCTAATGGCTTTGCTGTACCTAAGAATGTGTACATCACGTAATCACATAGTCTTCCTGTTTCCCCATCTACACTTCCCTCCCTTTCCTCTGTTGTTTTCCTTGTCCTTCTTTTTCAATTGTGAGAACCCCTGGCATCTTCTCATTCTGTGTAAAATATTATGTGTGTTAAGAACATAAGAACAGCCCCACTGGATCAGGCCATAGGCCCATCTAGTCCAGCTTCCTGTATCTCACAGCGGCCACCAAATGCCCCAGGGAGCACACCAGATAACAAGAGACCTCATCCTGGTGCCCTCCCTTGCATCTGGCCTTCTGACATAGCCCATTTCTAAAATCAGGAGGTTGCGCATACACATCATGGCTTGTACCCCGTAATGGATTTTTCCTCCAGAAACTTGTCCAATCCCCTTTTAAAGGCGTCCGGGCCAGATGTCGTCACCACATCCTGTGGCAAGGAGTGTTGTTGTGCAATAATAATAATAATAATAATTTTTTTTTTACTATTGTTGTTAATTTATTTTGGGAAAGAGCAACCTCTATTCTTGTTGGCAGTCTTTCTCTTTGTTATTAGCTACAAGACTGGCTTGTTTCTGGGGAGATGTCTCCAGGTTCTAGCATTGCTATGGATGCAGAGTCTTGTGCTGACGGGTTCTCTAGTGTGCCCAGGGGGTGGTATATTGAAATGTTTTAGTTTCCACGTTTCTGTCTTCAGCAACGGATTATTTCATAATGCAGTGGAGTAGAGGATCAACACTGTGTATGAAGTTGCTTGCTTACAGATTGACTGGAGCATATCTACTATTGTTAAGTTTGATTGATGGAGCATGGTGTGAAATGACTGGGTTAAATAAAGAAAGAAAGAAACATTTTGGGCTGAGCAGTAACTCACTGTGCAATCCTAAGTTGAGAACTCTGCCGCTGCAGCTGTAAGGCACATCACAGCACCCGGTGCATAAGCATCACTGGCAGAACAGCCTGCACCATTTCACCAGCTCTGCATTCAGTCCTAGGGGCACCAGTGGAGGAGAGTTCCATGCTGAGAAGCACAGGGGCTGGGAGAGGGTGGTAGGAGGACGTTTTGGAGGCAGGGAGGGGGCGTTTGTGAGTGAGTGAGGGCAGAATATTGGTATGTCGGGCCCAGAAGGGGATGGGACTGACAGAGGATTTCTCTGGACCCTCCTGGATCAGGCAGCCTTACAAGGAGCCGCTAAGAATTCCGCCAGCTATATAACTGGCAGAGATCCAAGTAGCCCCATACAGTAGGCTGGGTTGTTACTTGGGGCAAGGGGAAAATATCACCTTATCCAGAGGAGACCTCCAGGCACCTCCTAACCTACACTGGATCCAGCACTGGCTATGCAGCCTGGCTGCGCCAGCACAGGTTAGAATTGGGTTGTCAGTTGTTGGTAAATGATAGACTGATTATATTGCAAGCTGTGTTAGCTGATTTTGTTTAATTGGACAAATTTAAATATCTTAATACTAGGGCAAAAGAACAATGCAAGGATTTTGTGATAAAATGGCTGCTCAATTCAGTTAGAGGTCTGATTGAAAAGACAGAGACAACAGTGAAGGTGCTAATTCTACAATGATATTGGAAGCCAATTTTTTTTTTAAACCGATACAGGCATGTTGAAATGACCTATTGATAGAAGCATGAGATATTAAACATGCTGAAGATGGAATGAGAAAATTGAAAAATAGGTTGGATACTCTGGAAGATAAACTTCATGATAAGATTCAAAAAGATCTAAAGGCTGGAGGTGATAAATTAGCTAGGCAGAAGCAGTTACTTGAGAAGTTAACTGCAAGCTGAACATCTAGAAAATAAAGCTAGAAGAAAGCATTTGGTAATGTGTGTCCTTATTGGTATAGAGCAGGGGTGTCCAAACTTTTTGGCAGGAGGGCCACATCATCTCTCTGACACTGTGTCGGGGGCCAGGGAAAAAAAGAATTAATTTACATAAATTTACAAAAATGAATACATTAGAGATGGAACTTATATGAACAAATGAAGTTCTTGCAATAACTCAAGGCTGAGAAAAGGCCAGCCTTTCCTTTGCTGTTGCTACTGCATCACAGACATGAAACAGCAAGCAGTGGAGGAAGCCCTCGGCTGGCAGCTCACATAGTGGAAATGGAAAAGGTGCAAAAGAGAGCGACTAAAATGATTGCTGGGCTGGGGCACCTTCCTTATGAGGAAAGGCTATGGCGTTTGGGCCTCTTCAGCCTAGAAAAGAGACACCTGAGGGGGGACATGATTGAGACATACAAAATTATGCAGGGGATGGACAGAGTGGATAGGAAGATGCTCTTTACACTCTCACATAACACCAGAACCAGGGGACATCCACTAAAATTGAGTGTTGGGAGAGTTAGGACAGACAAAAGAAAATATTTCTTTACTCAGTGTGTGGTTGGTCTGTGGAACTCCTTGTCACAGGATGTGGTGATGGCATCTAGCCTGGGCGCCTTTAGAAGGGAATTGGACAAGTTTCTGGAGGAAAAATCCATTACGGGTTACAAGCCATGATGTGTATGTGCAACCTCCTGATTTTAGAAATGGGCTATGTCAGATGCAAGGGAGGGCACCAGGATGAGGTCTCTTGTTATCTGGTGTGCTCCCTGGGGCATTTGGTGGGCCGCTGTGAGATACAGGAAGCTGGACTAGATGGGCCTATGGCCTGATCCAGTGGGGCTGTTCTTATGTTCTTATGTTCTTAACCTTCTGCTTAATGATGGACTGCACATAGGACAAAGCACTGCAGAGGCTCTTAATGAGGCAGTCAGGACTCCCTTATCCTGCAGCAGTGTCCCTTTACGCAACAAAGAGACTCTTAATGCAAAGAAGAGATTATCTATCTCCAGTAACCTGTGCAGAGAATGCCTGGCAGGGAGCATCTGTTTACACTACAAAGGTACTAGATTGGGCTGAATGTTTGCTTAATGACCTAACTGCATAACAACAAGGATAAGAGAACATAACTCCTCCGTCCTTAAGTGCTGCATACCTGTACTTTCAGCCACCTTAGAGCCGCTTGCAACCCAGGACCCATTCCAGTGTGGCTTTAGACAAAGAGTAGCCCAAATGCCCAAGAATATCTGTTGCTCTCCATCACTACCCAAGTTATGCCAAGCCAAAGGGGAGACCCATTTTTTTCCAGAAGACAGGTGTGCATAGGTGGGGGTGGGTCACAGCGGGTAGCTCGTTGAAAATGTCAGCTCTGAGTGCAGCAACAGTATAAAAGGCAAATTCTATGTTAGAGATTATTAGGAAAGAAATTGAAAGTACAATAGCCAGTATCGTAGTGCCTCATATAACTCTGTGGCCGCACATGCATATTGTGTACATTTCAGTGACCATCTCAAAAAGGTTATCACAGCACTGGATAAGATAACAAGGAACTCAATTGATCAAAGGTTTGGTGCATCTTCCTTATGAGAAAAGACTAAAATAAGTATTTTTTTGTTTGTTGAGAAAAAAAAATTAAGGGGGGCAGGGATGGCATCGGGGGTCTGCAAACTCAGGCACTGTTCATCAGAGAGCCCACTTGGCCAGGCTGACCCCTACCCCTCTGTACCGGTGGCAGTGGGAGTGCCCAATGTACAATCAGGGGCTGGCACCATGCGGGACCCAGTGCAGAGCTTCCCACCAAGAGACATAGCAGCCTGGCACCAGCACAGAAGGGATCATGATAAAAGCCTACAAAATTATGTATGGTGTGAAGAAAGAGGACAGAAAAAGGTTCCCCCCCCTTCTCTCATAATGCTAGAATTCAGGTTCAGTCAATGACGTAGATTGGCAGTAGGTTCAAGAGTGATAAAAGAAATAACGTATTCATGCAACATGTAATTAATGTAGGGAATTCACTGCTGCAGAGGCGGCTGTTAGCTCAGATGCTTTAAAAGAAGGTTAGACAAATTCATGGAGAACAGGTCTGTCCATGGCCACCAGTCTATAATGGTTATGTTGAACCTCCAGCTTCAGAGGTTGTCTACCCTTGGATAGTTTCTGGGGGGATTAACAGCAGGAGAGGACTGTTGTTTCCATGCCCATTTGTGGGCTTCCCAGAGGCATCTGGCTGGCCACTTTAGGAAGCAGGATGCTGAGCTAGTTGGACTTTGGTGCAGGAGCGTATGATGTACAAAATGAAGCCCCAGCTTTCTTACCTTCATCAGCTCTGCTGCTGTCTCTCAGCCTCAGTTTACAGCTTCCTTGCTATGCTGGTTCCAGACTTTCCACTTTATTTCTCCTCCTCTATTTCAAGCCCAGACACCCCATTTTCCCAGTCATGAACCCAATTTGAGAACCACTGATGTAAAGGATTGCAGCCTAAGCATGACATTGCAGCCTAAGTTTTACATGCGAAAATTGCATGTTCTTCCTTCAAATTATCCCACCATGCTTCCTCTTCCCTTCCCTCCCCCTTCCTCTGTCATCATCCTTGTGTCTCTTTCTAGGCTGGAACCCCTTGGGGAAGGAACCCATCCTCTTTTTTCTTGTAAAATGCCATACATATTGATGGTGTGATGTTGTTGGCATCCTTCAGTCTTGGAAGACTATGGTATCGCGCTCTGAATGGTAGTTCTGGAACAGAGTGTCCTCTCCAGTGCGCGAAGCCTGGGTAAAGTAGGTACGGAGGATAGGCTGTTACCCATGCAGCAAATCCCCCCTCTCCACGTCGCTGAAATGGTCCAATGGAAAGGCAGAAGCCAATACGGTTGGTTCCAGTGGCGTTGCAGGAGTTGCCAGAACGTGACTGTGTTCAGCCATGAACTGCCTCAGGGACTCCGGCTCCGGATTTTGCCTCGAGGTTGACTCCTGAAGCCTTTTCCATAACTGGATGTAGCCACAAGGCAGTGGAGGTTTGGGATCAGAGTTTTCCTTCTCTCAGATGAGCTGCCTTCCCAGGCTGATGAGTCCCATCTACCCGGTGGCTGTTTAGTCACCTCTTACAACAAGTACAGCCAAACAGAGGGCCTATTCTTATCCCCCAGCCCCCAGGGGATGGTGTGATGTAAATAATAATAAACAACAAGAGTCTAGGCCAGTGATAGCAAACCTATGGCATGCGTGATACACTACGACATTTTGGGTGGCACACCAGTGTTCACCAACACACGACTGAGTTTTACTCATAATTCATTTTTGTAATTATTTGATGTCCCTTTATATCAGGGGTCTCCAAACCCCAGCCCAGGGGCCAGATGTGGCCTGCAGCAAGCCTCTTTCCAGCCCACGGCCAACCTCTTGTCCCCGAAAGCCTCTGGCCCACTCAACTGAACATGACCAGAACTGTGCTCTGATTGTGTCTGGAGGGTGTTCTGAGGGCCAGAGGGGTTGAATGAATGAGCCCATTCATTCATTTATTCACTCACTCATCTAAGTTCCATCTCTAATTTATTTATTTAAATTTTATATTTAAATTTTTTTCTGGCCCTCCACACCACGCCAGACATTTGATGTGGCCCTCTGGACAAAAAGTTTGGAGACCCCTGATTGGACTGTAATCTCTCTCTCTCTCTCTCTCTCTCTCTCTCTCTCTCTCTCTCTGTGTGTGTGTGTGTGTGTGTGTGTGTGAGAGAGAGAGAGAGAGAGAGAGAGAATGAGAGAGAGATGCTAGCCCAGTCAAGTTAGGCATTTTCCTAATTTTTGACATGCTGAGCCCAAAGGTTTGCCATCACTGGTCTAGGCTACTTGACTCTTTCTAACTTCAGACAACTGATAGTATTATGGATAAAGACAATTTAAAATTTTAGGGTGGATCCAGGACACTGACAATCTTGGGGTTGTCCACTTAAAATATGACCATACGCACACTCCTATCCCCTTCCCTGAGTAACAGACTGGATCATTGACTCTCACTCAAGGAAGTAGATTGTGGCTTCTCTCACTTCTCCTTTGTGCTAGAATGCCTGTGCAGCAGGCATTAAGGCAGTAACCATTTACACCTCCTCCAAAGCCATTAATACTTCATTAACACCAGTAGTTTCTGTGGCTTCATTCAAAGTGCATTAGAGTTTATTGAACAAATTTGAAGTACATTGTCTAGTTATTTTTTTTTAACTGTCAGCAGGTGCAGCTGCTGCTTTAGTTCACTCTGCTGTAAGGAATTTGCTGGTTAAAGAAAAGCAATCCTGGCACTTTTTCTGCCTAGAATTGTAGAGGAATTGCTGGGAGAGGAGGGCTGAAAAGTTGCTCCATAATGCTATATGGTTATTCTGGTCCTGGTAGCAGCTGTTCTGGCTTTTGCGATGGATATCCTAGCACCCTTTCGAATAACTTTAGATATTCATACTTTTCATCAATTTGTCGTACCTTTTTTTTTTTTTAAATCTCAGCCATTTTGTAGGCCATCACTACTTCTGGTTAGCAGAGTTTAAATGTACCTATGAAGCAACCTTAGAATAAGAATGTATGAAATGCCTTGCTGGATCAGGCCAAAGGCCCACCAGAATCCTGCGACCCCCCCCCCCGCCCAGGGCCCACCAGCTATCTCTGTGAGCTCACAAACAAATTAAAACCGTGCTCACGGCCACTGAAACCATAAGTAGTGCATAGCCATTGCAACTAGCAACCATTGATGGATCTGCCCTCCATCAATTTGTCAAATCCCTTTTTAAAGCCATCCAAGCTAATGGTCATCACCACATCTTGTGAATGAATTCCACAGGCTGTGGAATACTGTGTGATGAAGTATCTCCTATTATCTCTCCTAAATCTCCCACCACTCAGTTTCATTGAGTGTCCCCTGGTTCTAGTACTGTGTGTGAGAGGGGAGAAAATCAGACGACTGAAGGCCCAATCCTGAGCCTTGAACGCCGGCTCACTGTTGGTGCACACTGTCGCAAACATGCCTTATGTTTGCAAGTCTTACCGCAGGCCCAACACCAAAGCTAGCCCAGCATGAGGCTGGGCAGGGCCAGCTCCAGCGCTGGGCCGACTGTCTATGGCCTGGAAGATCACCTGGACCACCGACTGGAGGAGTGGTGAGTGGGGGTAAGTGGGGAGGAGGCAATCAGGGGTGGGGGGAGGGTGGGGAGGAGGCATTGTGGGGGGAGAGCGGGGAGGGAGGGGGGCAGGACCAGCGGAGCTCAGCCCCCCAGATCCAGTGCCCCCCAACGTGGGACTCTGATTCTGTGCTCCTAAAGAGCTGCCACTGAATCGAGTAGCCCCATTGTGGGGATACTTCCGGTGTGCAGAAGTGCCCATTGTGGCTGCCCGGTGTGGTTTGAGTGCTGTGGCAGCCATTTTCGACGCCACAGTAGCCCCATGTGCTGGGCAGCTCAGGATTAGGCTGTGAATCAGACTGTTGGTTCTACCTCAACGTTATACATTCTGATTGGCAGTGGCCTTCCAGGGTTCAGATGGCAGGTTTTCCCAGCCTGGGCTGGATATGCTAGGGATTGAAACTTCAGTCCCTCTCCAAGGGGCTGTACATAAACCCACTACTCACAGCTCAAACGTACGTAAAATGATTTTAACTTGGCTGCAGGTTGGCATGATAGAATTGTCTCCTGGTTTTAGTATATGTGTGAAATATACTTTGATTTACAGAACCTGCAAGGACTTGGCATGTGTGAGACAGTTTGCAAGGTCTGTGACTAAGCATTTGAGTGTATAAAGTGTGTGTGACTGGATGTGTGGCTGCCCAGCTGTGAGTGATAAAGCAGTGCCTATGTGTGTGCCTATGAGCAGTGCCTAGGAGAGGGGGGTAAAGGGGGTAATTTGTACCCGGGCCCAGGATCCAAAGGGAGGCCCAGGAGCCAAAGGAGGGGACCCAGAAATTTCCTGGGATGTTATGTTTTCCTATCTACTCAGACTAGTTACCTGCACGGGATGCTGGGGACACTACTGATGCCACATGGGTTGGTAGACCTGGGCTTCAAAGACTATTCTAGCTGTCTTTACCCTCCCCCTACCCTGTTTTGCCCCTCCCTGCCCCTGTTCTTCTTGCCCTTCACCACCCTCCCCTGCTCTGTTTCACCCCTCCCTCTTTGCAAAGGGGGCCAAAAGACACTTTGTACCACCTGATAAAATTCCTCTCAGAGGCCCTGCCTATGAGAGTAAGGGCGCAATCCTATCCTGCACTGGAACAGGCAAGCCAGGAGGCTTGAGCGGCTTGAAGCCCGCCTCTTGCTCCCCATCCACCCACCCGCCCCCAGGGCCACCCATCACCTGCCTTCCTCCCCCCCCAGGAACGCCTCTCTCCCTCCTCCACGCCTACCTTTTGTCTTTGCATCGGCTTATCACAGATGGGATAAGCTGGCGCTTCTTGGAGCGCTGGCCTGGCTTCCTCCCGAGGAGGCGCAAATGTGCCTAACTACCTGTTAGGATTGCACCCTAAGGCACATTTGTGCCTCCTCGGGAGGAAGCCAGGTTGGTGGGAGCAGGAGGTGGTGCTGGGATCCAGAAGTTATGCCAGATCCCAACCGCTGTTCCCGGGAAGAACGGAGCGGCTTCAAGCTGCTCCACTCTCCTTGGACTTGCAGCACCTCTAGAGGTGGTGCAAGTCTGAGGAGACCCATTGGGGCCAGCAGCCCTTACCTAGAGATAAGGGGAAATGTTTCCCCTTACCTCTGGCTGAGCTGGCTTGCCTGTTGGCTTGCCTGTTCCAGCGCAGGATAGGATTGCACCTTAAGAGTGGAGGCACAATCAGGTAACGGTTTGGTGCTGCAAGATGGAGAGATGCATCCTGGAGAATAGGTGTATTTAGATGAGCGTCATTTATTAATTTATATCCCAACTTCTTGTATACTAATGCATTCAAGGCAGCTAACCGTGAAACACATCAAAATAGAATGTAACATGACAGAAAACATCAAAATATGGCTGACAGCAGATTAAGAACATCACAGAGGTAATACTAACAAGCTTGCTGGAAGAAAATAGTCTTCAAAGAATAGACTAAAGAATAGTCTTCTTTAAAATGGTGACCCTCTCTAAGGGCCCAATCCTAACCAATTTTCCAGTGCTGGTACAGTTGTACTAATGGGGCATGCATTGTGGTGGGGAGGCAATCACAAAGGCCTCCTCAAGGTAGGGGAACATTTGTTCCCTTACCTCGGGGCTGCATTGTGGCTGCACCAGTGCTGGAAAGATAGGGCTGGGCCCTAATCCAAAATCCAAGGGCCACTGCAGAGAAGTCCTATCCTTCGTACTCACTCACCAAACCTGCGATGGGGGTCGGGGGGGGGGAGGTCTGAAGAAGGACATCAGTAATAGAGCTATGTTCTCAGGGAGGCTCACGTGAGAGGGAGAAGCTTTGGTATGTGATTGTCAGATCAATTCTAAGGCTCTCTTATGCCACTGTAACTAGTGTTCCAGAGGCATAAGGCATTTTATGGTGTTTGCAAATGTGACATGTAGGTGGGCTGCAAGTGACAGCAGTGGCCTGCCAGCAGATCTTCCATGGCCTCTGGTACCTACAAATCAGAGTGGGCAGAAGAGGTTGGCAGGACGCAGAACAGGAAAGGACACAGATAGGGCAGAATGGGGCTGGAAAGAGGGCTGAAACTGTGGTATCGGCAAAGATAGCACCACCAATATCATCCCCTTTCCAGGCTTCAGTTCATGTTCCCAGGTCCATTCCAACTTGTGCCAGTGAAATCACCAGCATAGTTCCAGACCTATTCCAGTGCTGCAGGCTTACCTCTAGCTAAGGGAACAAATGTTCCCTTACCTGGAGGAGATCTCCTGGACTCACCCCCCTCCCTGCAGCATGCAGCGTGTGCTCCAGCAGAGGGAGGAAAAGGATAGGTTGGAGCCCTGTGACTACAATCCTATCTTCACTTACTTGAGAGTAAGTTTCATTGAATTCAGTGGGGCTTACTTCTAAGTAGAAATGCACAGGGTTATGCTTTATGTTTATGCATGGGTGTAGTTGTTTCTGTGACTTAGCTGTGTGTTCTATAGGAAAGCAACCTGAGAATGCGTCAGCAAATTGAGTGAGAACACACTTGAGCATGATAGTGCTCAGCTCTATGATATTCCAGTATCAAGTGACACACTTCTTACCAGCTTACCCAGGGGCTAGGAGGGGGGGGGTAAAGGGGGCAATTTGTACCTGGGCCCAGGGTCAGAAAGGGACCCAGGAGTCAAAGGAGGGGGCCCAGAAATTTCCTGGGATCTGAAATTTTCCAATCTCACCAAGACCCGCTTCCCGCATGGGATGCACATGGCACATGACAGCAACTACTGCCAGAAGCCATATGCACCAGGCCCAGGAATGTGTACATTCCTTAACAGTGTCTCATCTGGGAGGAGGCTGGCCTGCTTTGGCTTGTGCATCTGCTTGCCATGAAGGAGTGTAGAGGAGCTCAGGGACAAAGCTGCAAGGCTACAGCTGTTGCAAAAGTGCTGCCCGCCCCCACTGCCACCGCCCCAGCCTGTTTCACCCCCTCCCTCTTTGGGAAGGGGCCCAAAAGAAACTTTGTACCCCCTGACACAATGCCTCTTGGAGGCCCTGAGCTTACCACAGGAAAGGAGAGGGCTAACTATGCAGTGTTGGTATGACCCACTCTAGCAGGGGAGGCTCAACTGTGAGGCCACCTGTTCGTGTGGAGTGGGATGTGCCCAGGCGTACAGTTCCAGATCAGCTTGGGATTATCAGAGTGGGATTAGCAGAGGTTTCAGTGGGGCAGATTCAGGCAGCACGGAAGCACGTGCTCCTCCCCTGCACCCTCGGCATGTTTCCCTTCAGTCAATGGTTCCATCTAACTCACAGTTTGAGTCGCCTCTTCCCAAGATGGGGCCCAGGGTGCAACTGAGTATCTTTCCTCTTCTCCAACACTCCAACTGAGTATCTTTCCTCACTCCACAGTGAGGAATGTGTTCCACGCAGAGTAGCTATAAGTGCAGCAGGTTAGGAAGTTACTGCCTAGAACTGCCCTGTCCTGATCTCCACATAAGGCTTCCTTGTGGGTATATGCATAGCCCCATTCTGCTGTGTGCCTCAGTTTCCCCATCTTTCTCCACAAGGGCACACGTGTATCTGTCTGTCTGCAACAAAAAGGGAAATGGTGAATTCCAAACTAGCTTTTACACTGAGACAGTGTGAGAAGCAAAATCAGAAAGCTGAACTGGCACTTTGTGGGCCCCCAGGACCGGCAGGGCACAAGGCTGAGGCCCTTATTCAGGGCCTCCCATTCACCAGGCAGCCACAGCAACTGCAGCCATGGCAAGCCAGACACTTGTGGTGCTGCAACACAAAGCATGCACCCAGAAATAGTTAACATAATATCACTGCCAACCACTTCCAGGAGGCCCATTTCAGGCCAAACAGTTTGATGGGAGGGGGAGCAAGTCCACACTGTGCTCATCGCACTGCCCTCACAGGTTGCCAGATGCTGGCTGCAGCAGTGGGAGAGCTGCCTGCCATCCCAGTGCGCCCACCCCACCCCCCAGAGAATGCAGGCCAATGTCATGGCATAGGCCATATTGCCCTGCCATGGGCTGATCTTGTCAGCAGTCAGACCATGAAGCAGCTGGGCTCTGTGGCAGAACCACCCAAGGTTACCTTGGCCCACAGGCACAAACACAGGCTGGTGCTGACAAGAGCACTGGGTTTTTTTATTATCATTCAAATTAAGTCACAACCAGGGATCTCATGTGATTGGGAGAATAATAGCAGCCATTTATCTCCTGCTTTCCGCTCCAGCACTGCTTGCTGGTGCACAGGTCACTTGGGAGCAGAAAGACCAGACTCTCCCCCTTCTTGAGGAAGCTGACAGATCCCCTCCCATCAACACCACACATCCCTTTCAGAGACTATAGAACAAGATGTAAGTTTGGCTAGCAGAGAGAACGTGCTGGGGACTTGAGGATACTTAAACTACAGCTGTTCCTTGGAAGGGAGGATGTGTGCATAAGGGCTGTTATCTTACAAGAGGGAGTTAGAAGTCTAACGGGTAGCAGGGCAGAGTGGATGGAAACAGAACAGCTGTAGGAGCGCTAACTCTTCACAACATTCTCAGCATTGGAGGAACAGCACTTACCAAGTGACCTGTGCTTTCTCAAAATGTACTGTCAGAATCATACTAGTCAACCTCGGAGGGCATTCACACAGTGCCCCAGGCTCAAAGGCCTCCACTACAAACCTGTGTAAATGATATGATGTGCCGCAGTGAACCTTTCACATTGAGAAATAAACTTCTGCAGTATGCCAGAGAGACCATATATCCAGTCACCCCAACCCACCCTTGGGGATCAAACAGCTTTGTCCTGGGACATCCTTATTGAGCCCAAGGCATGCTAGAATTCTGCAGGACCTGTCTTTAATTGTTTTAAGGCCCAATCCTATCCATGGTCAGCCTGCAGGGTGCAGTGCTTCTGACACAGCGACACTGCATGGTTGGCTGGGGATCAGGCAAACAGGAAGAGGTAAGTAATGAAAACTTTAAAACATTAAATGGCTCTGTGGTCTCTTATGGGCCAATTCATATCTATGCCAGCTCTTTCACTGGTGTAAATCTGAACCACTGCATGGGGCATGTTGGGTCCAGGACAGGAGCTCCGGGTCCATGGACACTGCTACTGCCAAGATCCATCTCCGAATCTACCCCGACCCAGCCAGATCCCTGTTCCATTCTGCCCCCTGCTGCCAACCTACCTGTGCCAATGGGCAGTCTGTGGTTTGCTGCTGCCAGGGCTTACCAGTTGCTGCACCACTGGCAGCACACTGCAGACCGTCAAAGCAGCTGCAAAGATGGTGGCACGTGCAATAAAATGTCAGGCTGCATATTGCACTGATGGGATTGGGCCTTTAAGAATTCCATTCACATATACAGCATTAGATGGCTGTAAACTGTGCTTTACAAAACCAATAAAAGTGTGAACACTTCCTGGTGTTAAGGCACCATCAGTGAATGTAAAAGCTTTGACTGTACCAGTATATAGACTCAATGTTTGCTTCTCTCCTGCCTCATGATAGAAGTGAGCCTTTTTCACTTTGTCTAACAGTGTTCTTGCACCCTGCCTGTGTGGCAGGGGCAAAGATGTCACTTGCTGCAAGGTAGGTCAGGGCTAGATGTCCTATTTTGCCTGCCTTTGGCTTATGTCAGCATTCATTTGGGAAACAGGAGCTCTGCTCCATGGAAGCATTCCAAGCCTGAGCACAAAAATTCTTGCTACACTCACAGGGCAGGATTATCTGGCTACAATTCTAGGCAGGATCTGCTTTGTCTAATGTCATGACACGACGGTGCTTCTGACTCTCTCAACCCCCAGAGCCATTGTGTTCGCCTGTTGCCCACACGCCCCAGAATTAACTGCAGGATGCACTCTGGGCTGGAAGGTCCCATTACAGTGCACTTCATCAAAATAGAGCTGCCAGGGTGGGTCCTGTAGGCCATTGAGCATCATCTGCCACATTTGCTGGCTGGGTTAAGCAGTTGGGGGCGGGGACACACTTTGAACTAATGTTCCTCACTTGCTCCTGCCCATAAATTTCCTAGCTTGTTTCTGGGGAATAAAAAGTGCTGAGCCTGAATGAAGCAGCCCATCCATCTCAGGACCAGCTCCCTGCCTGGCACAGCCCTAAGAAAGAGGGGAAGAGAGAGGAGTGCAGAAGGCAGAGATGTTCAGGTTCACAGCGAGACCTTGATGTCAGGTCTACACAGATATCTTTGTACAGCAGACAACCTAAAAGGGGAAATTGTGCCTGGGGTAGGAATTGGCAGTGGTGGAAATGGGCAGAGATGTCATTTCAGACAAATGTGCCAGAATTCCAGAAACACTTTTGATCCCTATCCAAGTGGAGCATAGATTTCCATGCAGCTTGAGTTCCTCTGCTTTCTTACCAGGTGTTGCAAGTGAAAAGGAAAGTTACACATTAGGACTAATGACAGGCTGAACTTCATGTGTGGTTTGGTCTTGCAGCCTGTGTCAGAAAGACTTCAGCTTTCACTAGGTGTGGCTAACTATTCCTGGTGCTCATGGGTGGCCTTCATGGAGAAAGCCTTGCAGCATGGAAAGGGGAAGGATGTGCCACACTGTTTCCTTTTCGGTCCAAGGCCAAGCCTGGCCCACCTACAAGCTGGAGTCATGTGGCTGCTTTGACAGGCGCTGAACAGGCAGGGACATCTTGTGCCTGCCTGGCACCTTCCTCCTCTCCCAACCCACCACTTGTCCAGCCACTTCACCCAGCCATTGCCCCGTCTTCTTCTCACTCACTCTCTTTGCCCAGCAAGTGAGGAGAGGTTGCTGAGGGACTCACTTCCTTTTCCAATGCTGCTGCCAAAGCAGCAGTGCTGGAGGAGGAAGGAGTAGGGGTGGCCTCTGTGACCTTGTTCCTGATCATTCTCTAGTGATGAAAAGGGGGGGGGCGCTTCCTCCCTCTACCTCCTCTCCTCCTCTGCTGGATGAGAACCCTGGGAGTTCTGCTCCCAAGACCCCTCCCTGCCCAGCCAATCTGAAGATGTGATGGGCAGAGAAGGAGCTAGAAATGGTGGTGATGGAGGGAGAGGGGTGCTGACGTGCATACTGACGCACTCACCCAACAGGCAGTCTGATCCAGTTCAAATTCCCCTGCGCTGAGCGCTGGCTTGCCTTACACTGCATTGGGGGGGGGGGAGTTAGCAAGCAGACAGCCTCTTGGTGGATCAGGTCTGGGAAGGGGGATAGGATGCACACCTGCCTTATTGCTTCCCTCCCCCACCCTGTTACACCCCTCCCCATCCTTCCCCTGCCCTGCTCAGCTGGAACTCACTGTATCGGACAGGAGCTGCTGCTACTGCTGCTGCAGGCTTCCTGCCAATGCCAGCATTTTCTATGCCAGGGGTGCTCAATAGGTGGATCGCGATCTACCGGTAGATCGCGAGGCAAAATGAGTAGATCGCGGAGTGCCAACCCCCCCCTTCAGGTGCCTCTGGGAGGAAACGCCGGGAGTAAGGCCCATTGTACTCAATGGGGCTTACTCCCAGGTAAGTGTGGCTAGGATTGCAGCCTCACAGCCTAATCCTAGGCATGTCTACTCAGGAGTAAGTCCTGTTATACTCAGTGGGGCTCAAGGTACACCAACATACATTGTACACATAAATGTTATATGTTATGATGGCGCTAACATTGTAAAAAAAAAACTCTGGTAGATCTCCGGGCCTTGCTGGGTTTCAAAGTAGCTCTCGAGCCAAAAAAGTGTGAGCACCCCTGTTCTATGCCATTGTATTGGCAACCTTCAGTCTCGAAAGACTATGGTATCGCGCTCTGAAAGGTGGTTCTGGAACAGCGTCTAGTGTGGCTGAAAAGGCCAATCCGGGAGTGACAATCCCTTCCACACTGGGAGCAAGTGCAGTCTGTCCCTGGCCTGTCTCCCTGGCTAGGGGCCTTCCTTCTTTGCCTCTTTGCCTCAGACTGTTGGCCAAGTGTCTCTTCAAACTGGGAAAGGCCATGCTGCACAGCCTGCCTCCAAGCGGGCCGCTCAGAGGCCAGGGTTTCCCACTTGTTGAGGTCTATCCCTAAGGCCTTCAGATCCCTCTTGCAGATGTCCTTGTATCACAGCTGTGGTCTACCTGTAGGGCGCTTTCCTTGCACGAGTTCTCCATAGAGGAGATCCTTTGGGATCCGGCCATCATCCATTCTCACGACATGACCGAGCCAACGCAGGCGTCTCTGTTTCAGCAGTGCATACATGCTAGGGATTCCAGCACGTTCCAGGACTGTGTTGTTTGGAACTTTGTCCTGCCAGGTGATGCCGAGGATGCGTCGGAGGCAGCGCATGTGGAAAGCATTCAGTTTCCTCTCCTGTTGTGAGCGAAGAGTCCATGACTCGCTGCAGTACAGAAGTGTACTCAGGACACAAGCTCTGTAGATCTGGATCTTGGTATGTTCCGTCAGCTTCTTGTTGGACCAGACTCTCTTTGTGAGTCTGGAAAACGTGGTAGCTGCTTTACCGATGCACTTGTTTAGCTCGGTATCTCTCGGGTATCTCAGGTATTCTCTATGCCGTTATAAAGTGCTTTATGGCACTTCAGTGACTGCTAGTACCAGTGCAGTGTGTGCTTTGCCGGAGTGGAGGCTGGCTAGGATTGTGCTCAGAAAAAAGGGAGAAATTTTGACATAACTTAGTAGCCTGTTTGGCTTAGGACAGGCCTTGTTGTTGTTGTTGTTCAGTTGTTGTTTCCGACTCTTTGTGACCCCCTGGACTACAGCACACCAGATCTCCCTGTCTATCACTAACTTCCAGAGTTTGTCCAGATTCACGTTCATTGCCTCGGTGACAATATCTAACCATCTCATCCTCTGCCGTCCCCTTTTCCTTTTGCCTTCAATTTTTCCCTGCCTCAGGATCTTTTCTAGAGTCCTCCCTTCTCATGAGATGGCCTGCCTCAGATCAAAGAGTAGGCAGGTGGTAGAGCCATTCCTGGACTCTGTATGTTTTGGTTAACTTCCGTGCAGGTCTCTGTCTTAGACAGAACTGTTTGCTTTCCGGCTCCTC
The DNA here is from genome assembly GCF_035046505.1 of Tiliqua scincoides. Taxonomy (NCBI): domain Eukaryota; kingdom Metazoa; phylum Chordata; class Lepidosauria; order Squamata; family Scincidae; genus Tiliqua; species Tiliqua scincoides. Next base: position 200,477,827 of record NC_089822.1, read on the forward strand.
CTGAGACTCTCATGCTGTGTGGAAGAGGAGTGGTTATTAAACTGCTAGCAAACACAAACATGGCTAGCCCCCACCCCCAAGGCTAAACTGGGGAGAGGTCTTGCATCATCACATCCATGCCTGAAGTTGGTCAACTTCCACTGCCGCAAAGGCTGCAGATATTCAGCCTTGTCAATAGCAATAATAATGAAGATCTTCTCCTAATGAAAGAATGGAGCAGATGGTGATGCGTGTGGCTTGCCTGGCAGAGGAACTGAGTGGTGCGGGGAGATGCTTTGCATGGTAGGCAGTGTGCCGAGCCCAGACCGTGCTGCATCTACTGGGAAGGGAGAGCTGGCACCTTGCAGAAGAACAGGCAGCAAGTGGTGGGGAGGGAGGCATCTTCCTGTTGGACTCATCCCTTCCCATTCTGGCAGAGGAGGCAGCAAACAGGGCCAGGCTAAGGGAACCTTTGCACAGGATCTCCAACTACGGTTCCTAAGCAGGGATTATGTGGATAGGACATGGTGCCATTTAGCCGCAAGCCCTGGCAGTGGCTGGCAGTGCTCAAGCAAAAGAGTGGAGATGGGGAGTGGGTAGAATTGTACTGGGGCATCACAGTTTAAGGGGTCAAGCCAGCTCCCAAGCAATAGGAGGTCTGAAACATATATATAATTATGATTAATATAGCAATATCATTGAACATAGTGCTTAACAGAATCACATCGGCAAAAACAGAATGACAGATCCATGCCCCAAGGAACTTACACACATTTTGACTGTAGCAAAGATAACAAGACAGGAGACAGGAGGGTAGAAGAGAGACACACATAATAGAGTTGATCAAATGCAACTCCTTGCACTGGGGCTTTATTTTAGTTGGGAATGGGAACTAAGAAGTTAAGCCAGTGTCTTTACAAAAAAGTGCATTTTGAGGAGGAACTGGAAGAGAGACAGAGTAGGCAAGGATCATATAGGTGGTGCCCTGGCCATAGAATGCTCCTTTTGGTGCATTAAGGTGGGGCACACTCTGAACAGAGGTGAGATTCAGCTGATTCCCAGCTCAGTGCAAATGTGGGCTGGCACATCTGATGCTATGGGCAAGTCTGCACTGAAAGATTCTTTCTCCATAATCCCAACCAGGTGGTCTGTAGATAGAACTTGGCTGATCATACCAGCCATTGCCTTATCTTCCCCACTCTGATGGGGTCACCTTGATTGGTTGCCAGTGGAAAGTTGGCAAAAGGCCAAGACTGGAAGCACTTGTCTCCCCCACCCCCTCACCCCATTGCTATCTCCTTTCTTGCTTGTGCACTAGGAACACTGCCAGTGTACACTCCCACAGTTCTATCCCAGGCTGCCTGTTCTTTCTTGCTACCTGTGATTGATGGGTGGAAAGCCTGGAGGAAGGATACATCCCTCTCCTTTTGCAAATTAACTTTCCCAGATTAGCGTATGGTGAGAAAGGGCACCCTGCTTGTGGATTACACTTCACCTTAGAATCATTCAGGGTCATGTGATTGATTCTGTGGTATGAACTATGTACGGGAGCAGGTTGGGACCTTGATGGTGCAATGGCAGGTAAGCCATGTCATACTGTCCTGTAGCAGGCTTCTGTAAGAGGTGTTGTGAAAGGTCATAGTAACAGGCATAATGGCAACATCATAGTAAATGATGACTAAAAATAGCAGCACCACTACATGAGACCAGGGGGAAAGACATACAATATACCTTTTGTTACTTGGGCTCTCTCAGTGCAGTGCTGGATGTGGACGCATTAAAAAAGAGTGTGCTGTGCTCCGTGGTTCAGATTGACCCTGCACTTCTTGTAAAGCATTTTATAATAAGGGACCATACCTAGCTTGGGTTCACCTGGGAGATGTCACCCTGCAAAGGTGAGACAGAGGTTGCTGGACCAGATGCACGAGCAGCTAAGCTATGCACTGTGACTCAGTGGCAGAGTGCATTCTTTCATGCACAGTATCCCAGGTTCAAATTCAGGGGGTAGCGGGGTTGGGAAAGACCTCTGCCTGAGATTTTGAGTGTGGGTGCCAGGCCAATGGCATCTTCCATACTCCAGCTATGAAAAAGAAGTGGCAAGTGCAGACAGTCCCCTGCTAGGGGTGCCAGGAATTCTGTACAAGTCACTGCCCTTTCAGAATCAGTCCTGGCAAGCATACGTCTCAGTTCAGAAAGATGAAACGGACACTCAGGTATAACCGACTCTTTCCGAGCGAAGGTGTACACTGCTGCTTCTCTAGCCCAAGCCCTGCACTTGACAAGACTGACAGCATGAAGCACACACACCTGGCCTGACACTAGGGTTGCGCATGACTCTTGTTGCTACACTTCATGAGAAATGCATTGGCAGCTGCGGTGCTGGAGTCGGCTGCTGCAGGCACAAAGTGCTACAGAGAGATCATCACTTTTTCCTTCCACAGCAAGGGGGCAATATCAGGCACCTTGCCTGCCCAGCTGCTGTCACCTCCCTGCCCTCCCACTTGCATTGCCTCTTGCCGTTCCTCTGAGCTAGGCAGGCAAACAGCTGCTTGGCTTTGCTTGTGCTGAATCGATGGGTAAGCTGCGGCAATCGTTTACAAACATCTATTGACAAAATATGAGCAAATCCATTAAAGCAGCAGTTCTGTAACAAGCGCCCACCTGATAATTTGATTCTTCCCTCCCTTCTCCCCAAAGCTGGAGTGACACAATCAATCCAGCCACTTGCAGACTGCCTCATTATAGCTAAGCCTAGCCTTGCTGTAGCCCCTGATGGCTCCAATCAACACACACAGCAAGGGAGCCCATGCTGGCCTTGAGAAGGGGCACATGCCAGCAGGAGCCCCCCCATGGGCCCTTTTATCCAGCAGCATGAAGGATGCCTAACAAAATACTCACCCAGCAATGCCCTTCCTTGCATATGAAAATGGTGTGTGCTTGCACATGCGCATGTATGTGCTCTCTCTCTCTCTCTCTCTCTCTCTCTCTCTCTCTCTCTCTCTCTCTCTCTCATCTGCCCCCTGTAGAGATGCTCCACATGCAGGGGCAGCATGACTGGGGATGCTGCCAAACACTGGCACTGCTGCCACCTCACACTGAGGTCAGAAAAATCTCTTACTGTACCCCACTGCATGTTTTGCAAACCCAGACGTGCAAGACTTCCAATTTTATTTAAAGGGATTGTGTGAATGAAGAAATTAAGGAGCCCTTTCATTCACATGGCCACTGTAAATAAAACTCTGCGCTTCAACGTTGTGAAAACCATGCAATGGAGCATGATAAGGAAGTGAATCAGTGTGGCTCATGTCCGCAGAGGGCTGGAGGGAGGTGGTGGCAGGTTAAGGGTGAAGGGCACCACAAACACACCATCCCCTGGTGATGCAGGCTGCATCGTGTTGTCTCATGGCTGGCCCAGCCATGCCCACATGTATGGAATAACCCTAATAAAAGATGCAAGGCTGTAGCACTGTTCTATTAAAGTTTTCTCTTCCTGGAGGCCTCCATGCTGGGTCTAGGTGGACTCAGATGTGAGTTGTGTGTAGGTATCTCATCATCAGGCTAACCCTAACCTGGCAACTGTAATGCTCCAGTCTTCGTAACTTTTTGAATTAGGACGTGCTATCAAATCTCAGGCCTGTGAATGCGTCTATAACTGATACTACCTATTATCTGGTTGAAAGATTTGCATGGATCTTATTGTCACGTCACTGGTAGTTGATGATTTATTCCAGAAGAAGTGTTGTGTAATTTGTTGTTGCAGCTAGTTGATGTTCATCCAATAGACCTGTCTCGCAAAGGAACTTTATCTACTTGCCCTCCCTATTAATAGGTTACTTGTAATCCTTAGCGGTTATCAAGCAGACACCAAGTTCTTTCAGGTAATCAAATCCCTGACCTCTTCCCTATCTGCTTGCTTTGGGAAGACCTAACCGACCAGCTTCCCGGGCCTTGAGAACGGTGCACAGCTCATTTGGCAGCTGCTAAGGCAGGCTAGCACTTGGAATAGTTCTGAATAATAATCCTTAACTTTTTATTCAGATTCAGACCACTGCACATATATCACCTGTGTAATCCTTACAACAGCCCTGCAGGGTAAATCAGTATCTATCACTGCCCTACTGCATCTGGAGGACTGGAGGGGAGCACTTACTGAACTCATGGCAAAGGCCAGATATGAACCAGGGAACTTCCTGGCCCAGAGTTTAGGCCAAGCTAAATATTTGGTTAAACACGTTCCAGGGAAGCTTCTCACCCGCCCCCCCCAATGCTGTTTTCTCACTGAAAATTGCCCCCCTCAGCAGCCACTTACCCCAAAGTGCCTATTTCAGTCTCTTTGCCATGATGCCTTAGTTGCCATCCACGTTATATGTTCCCTTTAATATGTTTAAAATACAGAACATAAATATGTTTAAAACATACAGAATGTTTAATATGTTTAAAATACAGAACTGGTTGTATACTCACTCACTTTTTGCCTGCACCCCACCCCATGCTTAGCATTGTTTTTCTGGGTGATGGAAGGCTCACACTGCTATAAGGCACTCTCTATAAATAAAGTAGCTAAGAGACTTCAGAGAAACGGATAGGCTACTAGGCAAACTCTAGGCTTCTGGAAATCCTAGTTATCATTGGTTTGGGGAGTGGCAGGCGTACCCTTTGTAAAGGGCCGGATTAACATAGTAGCAAAAATAGCATATTCTATGGGCCCTGCATTTTTGACGGCCCCACACTACATGCTTGCAAGCTGTCTCTGGGGAAACTGGCATCTCATGATCCAGAAACCCTGTTTCTGTTGGGGAAGCTGCATGTTGCATGATACAGTATCATTACAGCCATCATTAATAAAAACTTGCAACAAATAATTTCATTCCAATTTAACTTCACTGTGGGCACAATCTGATTGTGCCTCAGCACCAGTGGAGCACATGATCCGCTGGCACTGGCTGTCACAACCTTGCAAGAAGGCATGTTGTGACAACAGATGAGATTGAGGCACCAGTGGGAAGGCCTGTGCTGGCTTGCTGATGCCCGTGAAAGCCCAGTGTGCACCACAGCAGATAAGAACATAAGAACAGCCCCACTGGATCAGGCCATAGGCCCATAAAGTCCAGCTTCCTGTATCTCACAGCAGCCCACCAAATGCCCCTGGGAGCACACCAGATAACAAGAGACCTGCATCCTGGTGCCCTCCCTTGCATCTGGCATAGCCCATTTCTAAAATCAGGAGATTGCACATACACATCATGGGTTGTAACCTGTAATGGATTTCTCCTCCAGAAACTTGTCCAATCCCCTTTTAAAAGCGTCCAGGCCAGATGGCGTCACCACATCCTGCGGCAAGGAGTTCCACAGACCAACCACACGCTGAGTAAAGAAATATTTTCTTTTGTCTGTCCTAACTCTCCCAATACTCAATTTTAGTGGATGTCCTCTGGTTCTGGTGTTATGTGAGAGTGTAAAGAACATCTCACTATCCACTTTATCCTTTCCATGCATAATTTTGTGTGTCTCAATCATGTCCCCCCTCAGGCGTCTCTTTTCTAGGCTGAAGAGGCCCAAATGCCGTAGCCTTTCCTCATAAGGAAGGTGCCCCAGCCCAGCAATCATCTTAGTTGCTCTCTTTTGCACCTTTTCCATTTCCACTATATCCTTTTTGAGATGTGGTGATCAGAACTGGACACAATACTCCAGGTGTGGCCTTACCATCGATTTGTACAACGGCATTATAATATTAGCCGTTTTGTTCTCAATACCCTTCCTAATGATCCCAAGCATAGAATTGGCCTTCTTCACTGCCACCGCACATTGGGTCGACACTTTCATCGACCTGTCCACCACCACCCCAAGATCTCTCTCCTGATCTGTCACAGACAGCTCAGAACCCATCAGCCTATATCTAAAGTTTTGATTTTTTGCCCCAATGTGCATGACTTTACACTTACTGACATTGAAGCACATCTGCCATTTTGCTGCCCATTCTGCCAGTTTGGAGAGATCCTTCTGGAGCTCCTGACAATCACTTCTGGTCTTCACCACTCAGAAAAGTTTGGTGTCGTCTGCAAACTTTGCCACCTCACTGCTCACACCTGTCTCCAGGTCATTTATGAAGAGGTTGAAGAGCACTGGTCCCAGGACAGATCCTTGGGGCACACCGCTTTTCACCTCTCTCCATTGTGAAAATTGCCCATTGACACCCACTCTCTGTTTCCTAGTCTTCAACCAGGTCTCAAACCAGGAGAGGACCTACCCTCTAAATCCCTGACTGTGGAGTTTTTTAAGTAGCCTTTGGTGAGGGACCATGTCGATCACCTTCTGAAAGTCCAGATATATAATGCCCACGGATTCTCCCACATCCACATGCCTGTTGACCTTTTCAAAGAATTCTAAAAGGTTTGTGAGGCAAGACTTACCCTTACAGAAGCCATTCTGATTCTCCCTCAGCAAGGCTTCTTCGTCTATGTGTTTTGAGATCCTATCTTTGATGAGGCATTCCACCATCTTACCCGGTATGGATGATAGGCTGACCAGCCTATAGTTTCCCGGGTCCCCCCTCTTTCCTTTTTTAAAGATCGGCATGACATTTGCTATCCTCCAATCCTCTGGCACTGTGGCTGTTTTGAGGGACAAGTTGCATATTTTAGTCAAGAGATCAGCAACTTCATTCTTCAATTCCTGAATAACTCTTGAGTGGATGCCATCAGGGCCTGGTGACTTATTGATCTTTAATTTGTCAATGAGGTCAGAAACATCTTCTCTTTTAACCTCTATCTGACTTAATTCCTTGGTCAGGAGGGGCTGTTCGGGCAGCAGTATCTGCCCAAGGTCTTCTGCCATGAAGACAGATGCAAATAACTCATTTAATTTCTCTGCCATCTCTAAGTCTCCTTTTATCTCCCCTTTCTCTCCCTCACCATCCAGAGGGCCAACCGCTTCTCTGGTGGGTTTCCTGCTTCTAACATATTTGAAGAAGCTTTTATTATTCCCCTTAATGCTGCTGGCCATGTATTCCTCATAGTCTCTCTTGGCCTCCAGTATCACCTTCTTATATCTCTTTTGCCACAGTTTATGTTCCTTTTTATTCTCCTTATTAGGACAAAACTTCCATTTATGGAAGGAAGCTTCCTTGCCCTTTATGGCCTCTCTAACTTGGCTGGTTAGCCATGCAGGCACCCTCCTGGACTAAGTCGAGCCCTTCTTCCTTTGCGTTATACACTTCCGCTGGGCCTCTATTACTGTTGATTTGAGCAACCTCCATGCACTCTGTAGAGATTGGACTCTTTTTACCTTCCCTTTCAACCTCCTTCTAACCAGCCTCCTCATTTAAGGGAAGTCCACCTGTCGGAAGTCAAGGGTTTTTGTGAGAGATTTGTCCGGTATTCTTCCCCCGACGTGCATGTCAAATCGGATCGCAGCATGATCACTGTTCCCCAATGACTCAGTAACATTAGCATCTCTAACCAGGACCTGAGTACTGCACAATATTAAATCCAGAGTCACCTGTCTTCTGGTGGGCTCCATGACTAGCTGCTCTAAGGCACAGTCATCTAGCATGTCAAGGAATCCGGTCTCCTTTGCATGACCAGAACACAAATTGACCTAGTCAATATGAGGATAATTGAAGTCCCCCATGATTACAACCCTGTCCCTCCTTGTCACCTCCCTGATCTGTTTCCTCATTTCAAGGTCCCCATCAGATTTCTGGTCTGGAGGACGATAGTACACCCCCAGTATTACATTAGGTCTGGTAATTTAACCCATAGAGATTCTATGGAGTTGGACCCACTTTCAATCTCTACTTTGCTAGATTCTATCCCTTCCTTAACATAAATGGCCACCCCACCTCCAACACGCCCTTCCCTGTCCCTCCTGTAGAGTTTATAGCCCGGGATTGCGGTATCCCACTATTCTCCGCATTCCACCAGGTTTCCGTTATGCCCGCTACGTCAATGTTTTCCCTTGTCACCAGACATTCCAGTTCTCCCATCTTTGCTCAGAAACTTTGGGCATTTGCATAAAAGCATTTGTACATGGAATGCCCCAGGATGGGCTGCTTATTAGCTCCTTTATCCTCGAATCCTCTCATTGTGCCAAACCATCTATCACATCCCATCACGCTACCATTCCCAATTTCTTCTCCTACTCTGCCTTTGCCTTGTTGTTCTCTAACCTCCACAGGTAAGCTCTGTGTGGGCTGGTGGAGGGGCAGGGGAGGGTGGGGGAGGGCAGTGAAAGGGTCCCCTTTATAACATATTCTACAGGCTGTGCACTAGCTTAATCCGGCCTTGCTTTTGTAGGAGCATCACTAATTAGCTTGAGAATTCACAATTTCTGAAGTCCAGGATGCTGGGAGATGAATGAGAGAGGAGATGCACTGAATCTGTCACAGGCTGATTTCATGTATATAGTACAGACGCACTTGTCCTGCACATTCCCTGGCCCCACGTCATGGTCGTGGAAAGGAAAAGAGCAGAGATGGCGCTAAACCCTGTGCATGCCACCCTGACGTTTCGAAACGTTCAGATTTGCTTGTGACTGCCATATTGCAAACTGACTCTGATATGTTATTGTCAGTTGTGTTTTTAAGGCCGCTGAAAAAGGCAGGCGTTGCTTTGTAATTACAGGGTTTAGTCTAGCATGCTGGAGTGGAGGAAGACACTATGCTGTTATTGTATGGGCTGCTTCAGGGACAGAGGCTGCTATATTACTCTTGGTATCTTCAGGGAGATGGATGCTGCCCTGTTTCAACCGGGTTTACTCCAAACTGCTGGGGTAGGCATTGCTCAGTTATTGCTGTGCCCTCGGTGAGGGTATGTGTGTAATACTCTTAATTGTAAGAGTGTTTGGGGGGCCGGAGGGGAGAGTCTGACAACACCATCTCTCTGTAGTGTTGCTGTGAGGAGGAGGAGGTGATGTGGGCACTGCTGATTATTGTCAGGATGTAGGGGACATGCAGACACTTGTTATCATACAACAGCTTGTGAGATGGCCAGTGCAGCTACTGCTAAAGAGATGACGGAGGCACACTTGGGTATGCAATGGAAGGAACTGGAATTTTTAGTAAAAGGAGATACATATGAGAAACATTGTTGAAAGGGAGAGGAGGTAAGCCCTCAAGCAATGCATGTTGAAGCCTGAACTTGATGCAGAGAGTAGCTCTTAGACATTTCCCAGATCATTCGTTCACCACACAACAACAGTGGTTGTTCTTTCATAGCATGGGAACAACAGACATCTTCTTTCAAGGAAGCACGTCTGCTTCGAGATGCCACACTTCCCCAATATTCAAGCTGCTTGTTCTTTCTGAGAACATGCAAATTTCCCCCAGCAAGGAAGGGTCCTTCAGTTTGGAGGGTGGCCTGCGCTGGAATGTAGCTGTGTGAGAGTCAAGGTATACAGTGTCAGGGAAAATAGACAGGTCTTGTTCTCTTTACAACAGCTTCTCCAAATGCAATCCTTTATTTTTCTCCATAGAGCAGAGTGAACAACAGCCACTGAGGATATGGAAGGAAATGTAGGTGCTCAAGGATGCTGCTGGGGCATGGGAGCTACAGCTAGAGCTACACCCTCTCTCTGGCAATTCCATGATCTTGGGGAAGCGGAATTTGTCCCTCCCACATTTTGTTGATTTCTGTTTACTTTGTCCCATTGGAAATGAATGACGGTGAAATATGTTGCAAATCCAGCTCACCCTTTCCACAGAATCCCATCCTACCCGAGGTTTCAACCAGAGGTTGTTTCTACTCATCTGTTTTGCTCTGCTCCTATCTTTATAGCCCACCCTCTCCATCTCTTGGTCACACTGCAATAGAAGAACCAAAGATGGAAGGGGAATAAAAGAGACAGATATTTCTTTGCCTTGTCATTTATTCCCACAACCTTTGCTTATAAACTTCCAGCACAGGAAACTCTGAGTGGATGCAGATAAAACCGTGGAGAGAGGGACTAAGGTGGAGAAGCCACCACAGTGCAATTGGGTAGCTATTTATATGAATGCTCTATCACATCGCAGACAAGTGATGAGACTGCAATGCACAATCTCCAGTACACCTTCTGAAAAGTGGGGCAAACCTAGAGACAAGTGAGCTGCAATTGCTCCACTCACCTGCAATGTGTAAGAGAATCCATGGAAACAATCGTGATATACACTTCAGATCATCCCATGCTGGTTACCCTCTCAGCTCATTGTCTGCCTGTGTCTTTGTCATATTGCCCAACCACCATGAGCCCTTTCTGAACTATACGTATTACTGCAGACCTGCAATTACTTTTGCAAAAAGCCCCCTTCTCCACGTTCTAGTACAGTCTGGTGGCAAACAGTAAGTGTTTCGATAATGGCCAGTAACAACACATCAGACCAGTATTTGTCGAAAATCCACTGTGAAGTGTACCAAAGTCCATACCTATCTGCAGGGCAAAGGCTGAATTAACAAATTGGAATTTAGCCAGAAAAAGAGAGACTAGCTTTTGCATTTTGGAGCTTGAGCTTAGAGGGTTTCTGCTATTCATTCTGAAGGCTGATGTTGCTTTGAGGATAGCATAACTTGCCCATCTGCCTTCTTGCTCACTGTCTGCTTAGCCTGTATATTTGCAAATAAACAGGTACTACAAAACACCACTGAAGTCTCCAGAGCTCTCTCTCTCCTCCTAGGGAAACAAAAAACACCTGCCACCCTGCAGTTCTCTGAATACTCTGCAGCTTGTGGTTCACCTGCTTCTCAGCCCACAAATGTGTCCTCCAATGCCCTTAGCACCCTCCCTATCCCTTCATCCCACAGTGAAATGGACTTACTGCCCCTAGCAGACTGATGGGGCCAATCCCTTGCAGGGCATCAGAGGAAACAAAGGTGATGAAGACTGCTCAGCCAGCACTGTACTTTATTGGGTAGTTAATGGGTAGATGGATTATTCTTGCTGGCACGCGGTCAAGCTTCCCTCCACCACCACCACCCCACTGCAGCTGGGACAGAACAGGTGGCAAAACACCTACACAGAGGGGGAGGGAGGGGAATGGGCGGCAGCTTTGACAATTGTGCAGTGGTGCTCATTCATCAATCAAACCATTTATACACTGTACAGCTCCACATGTGCTACCTGGATCAGCCCAGGAGTTGTGAAAAGGAAGTGGCCATGAGAAAGGTAGAGGAAGCTGTAAAGCCAGCAGTCACCTATTTTTATCCTCCTGTGACCTTCAGGTGCCCTGAATGATGCAAGTTAAAACCTAATCCTTCCTCCTTCCTTTTGCACATGAGCACATAGGGAACAACTCCTAGCCTCATGTAATTGCAGTAGCTCCATGAAGGCTGAAGCTGAGGGGAATCCACCATGTGGCATGTAGAGATGTTTGTTTCCAATGAGTAAGATATGATTCCAGCCTAAGTCTTATTGAACACAATGGGCTTACTTCTGAGTAAGGTAAATAACACTGTTTTCAAACACCGCTAGGCACAAGCATTGTTAGACCTAACTTATCAATGCAGGGAACTAGGGACCAAGGACACTCAGGCTTTTTCCAGCAAGCCGCATCTAGGCCATGAGAGGAACTGGTGGTAGCTTGCACCTCTGCTCTGGCTTGTCTCTAAACTGCCTTTAGCAACGCAAATGCCGAGCAAAAAAGGAGGACAGAGATGAACGTTGATTCATTCAATTGTGTGGAAATGTCAAATTACTCATGGCCTAGCCAGGCAAAACTGCACATTATGCACTCCATAAGGCTGCCATTGAAAGGTGGCATCCTCATATCAAGTTCTTCCTGTCGTCCTATACATTGTTTTGGCATACATGCCCACATTGTGATGTCATCATGTTGAACCTGCAGCCCTTGCTCCATCTCATGTCAATTTGGGCAAGGGCTGAGGTGGTGGAGCAATGAGGATGTTGAAATCAGGGGTGGGGAGCCCAGGATTTAATTTCTGCTCAGACAGGAAGCTCACTGGGTGACCTGGGGCCAGTGTAACTGGTCACACAGTGTTATTGTAGGGTTAAATTAGGGGAGCTCATGGATGTTGCCCTGAGCTACTAGAAGAGGAAGAGAAGAATAAAACTGTAATGAATACTACGGTATATGTTGAAAGCTGCTCTGCTGAGCCTTGCATTTATTGAAGTTGGTCTCATTTTGTCCAAAAGGAGCCCTCCCTCCTCCCAAACAAGCCCTAGTCAGGTCAGTTTTAATTTGGGGTTGGGAAGGATTTTTATTTCCATTGCAGATAGTAAGCATCAATGGCTCTGGAGTTGTCCTAAGTACTCTATATGCACCACAGAATTAATTTCTTCATCCCTTACTGCTAAATTAGTGACTAGGTTTTTAAAAAAATCCTATACACAGGCTTATCCTGCCCAGGAGCTATAGAATCTGGGCACCAGAGTGAGTGTGTATATCTAACTTCACTGGAGGTACTCTACTCCCACATGATGCCAATATAACCCCTTTCCCACCCGCTTACACTAACAGACACTTTACCAGTTCCTTCCAGCATTGCACTGTGTGTGGTCACCGCAGAAGATGCTGCTGGAGCTGTCAATAAAAGATGCACATCCCTGCAAACAGCACAATTGTCTGAGACATTAATTAACTTCAGAGTCAATCCTTCGTCTCCAGGGATGCAGGTGAAAAACTGGGATTTAGGTCACTAGTAAGACGAGTTTGGTGGTCTCTCTTTTTTTTAAAATTGCTGTAGGAAGGTTGTCCATCGTCTTTTTCACTGTTAGCACGTTCTGATACAGAATGGCAATAGCCATTGGCAATGTGCTGGCACTCAAATAGCAGGGAAAGAGATGTATGTTGAGTTTGAGGAGCATTGGCAGTCCTGGATGTGGTGGGAGGAACAGCACGACTGGGACAACAATGGCTTGTATGTGATGAGGTCTATAGGAGAGTGTCAGCCCTGCAAGGGATGGAGTCTCAAAATAGAATAAAAGGAAAGCATTAATTCTGGGCTAGAGGTGCTGCAGCATTGCTTGAGGAAGGTGTGCTTCTCATACTAGAAAGGAGAGGAGAAAATTACGAACAGAACTGTGTTCATTCCACAGCCTTACCATATAAATCCACTAACTGGTACTAAACACAGAACTCAGCACCGAAAAAGCTCAGCTTTTTTAAAGGCAAATTTCTAGTCCTTAAAACTGTGTAAAGCAAGGCTTGAAAACTTGTGGTGATGTCTCAGAAAGGGAGGTGCTCAGCAGGATCTCTAGAGACCAGAACATGCATTTGCTCCTCCCCATGACCTGCAGAAGCAGAATAAACTGACCAAAATAAACAAAACTGTATTTGAATGTGTGCAACTTACATCATTTTGCAAGTCAGAATTCACTTTTTCTTGGTACAAAATGTGTTTTTTAAGGGCAGCATATACGGATCCAGGAATGGGCAGAAATGACACATAAAATGGAGGACTCTGATCAAACGGAGTGAATGTTGAACCTATTACTACAAAGCAGAGATACAGGTAGGCTCCAGAGTGAAGTTCACGAGCCACCCAAGGAGGCCATAGCTGGAACAGATAGGGGTGGCTTGTATGAGAGGACCTGAGGACACTGTGGGTGCAAATGAGTGATCCTGGCACTGGATCAGGGTGCTGGAATGAGTGCAGCAAGCGAGGATAAATGTGCAGAGGCAGAGCTGTATCTACGTTTGGAGATGGCAAGACTGGAATAGTAAAAAGTGCTGCATTGAGGTGCATTGGCAAAGCTGTATAGGGATGGGCTGGAGTGTGACAAGGCAGAGCAGGTCAAAGCACAGATGGAGCTATGTGTGGGCAGCTGCCAAGGTCCTGCCATACTGAATGTCTAGCCTCTTGCCCTCCTGGCCACTTCTGCTCAGAGCTGGGATTTGCTGAAGGCCCTTCTTGCCGCCTTTCTCTTGTACTCACCACCCTGTTATTATAGGGTTGCCCTTGGCACGTGCCAGGCAATGAGTGCCACTTTGTGTGTCTGCAAATGAAAACTCTACATGGTGCAAAGCAATCTCTGCAGAGGAAGAAGGTTAAGGCTGCTTGGCAACTGGGGGATGGGAAGTGAGTGTTTGCACGAACGCAAGTGTGTGCATGTGTGCGTGTGTGGCAGGGAAGATAGCATCCTCTGAGATAGAAGGCAAAAAATACTCAAGGGATACTGTGCTCCATCTCACAACTGACTCAGCCTGTGACTCCTGAGCCTTCCCTCCGCCTAGAGCCCACACACCCAATTAACCATCAGCCAGTCGTTCTCGTATATCCATTTGATATGCTGCGTGTGCCCCCCTGCTGCAATGCAGGCTGCCTATGGCATTCTTGTTACTGCAGAGCTGAGAGCACAATGGCTAATGGTGCAAGCCTGTGCAAGTCTACTAGAAGTAAGCACCATTACATTCAATGGAACTTGCTCCCAGGTAAGTGTGTCTAAGACTGAAACCTGAGAGACAGAGCTGTAAAACAAGAAGTCCTTGGTTCAGATCTTCCCTCTGCCATGAACTCATTGCAAACTGTAGGCAAGCCACAGACTCTCAGCCTCAGGTGCCCCACCTTACAATATGGAGATAATAATACCAACCTATTTTACAGGGTTGTTGTACATTTTGACATTATATATGTAGAGTTGTTTAAAAACGGTGTCATATTTTGCTCAGAAGTAACCCCATTGTGTTCAGTAAGACTTGGGCTGTAATCCTGTCTTACTCACTGGAAACAAACACCGCTATCTCTCTCTATACATGCATGTGAAGAATTTGAACATGCTATTTTATTATATAAATGTATTATTGTTACTCTTTTTCTCTCAGACAAGCCACCAGGTAAGGAGACTAAAACTAAGCAAGACGCTGTTGGAGAAAGAAGCCTTCAGAATTTGATATGCGCTGGATACATGCTAAGCACCAAGACTCCAAAGGGAGCACAGAGAAAGACTATTCTCCACACCCAAGAAGTTCTAGACAAGACAGAGAGTATTCTGCCAGGGAACTGTCTGTCAAAGCAGCCTGCTACCCACTTACCACACACACACACACCCCCCTTGTTGCAAGTTCAGTTCATCATCCTTCATGGGTCCTTGTCTTGCCACAGAGGACTGATAGAAACTGCACTCTGCCCCAGAGTGTGTACTTTTCTTCAGTTCCTTTGTGGGGAGCTCAGGGCCTCTGTGTCCTCCTCAAATTCCTGGGTGATTCAAGTCAGCTCTACTAATCATTTTGCATTCAAGTATAAGTGGGGTAGTAGGCCATGTTCCCATGGCAACCTCCCCAAGCTATAGAAGAGTGGAAGAGCTGAGTGGTTTTGCTCCATCACTCGGTGTACGTGTGCCTCTGTGTGTGTGTGTGTGTGTGTGTGTGTGTGTGTGTGTGTGTGTGTGTGAGAGAGAGAGAGAGAGAGAAAGAGAGAGTGCACTATAGCTCCATGCCAAACCAGCAAAAGAGAAACTCTGGATAGAACATGAGGAGGCTTATGACAGAAACAAAATACCCTGCATAACCATTAGGGCTAGGATAACTGCAATCTCTTTTCAGCCCACACTGGTGCCCACACTGCTCATGAGCAGAAGGGCCAGGTTGAAAAATATCGGCAGTTCCAAACAGGGATGGATTTCAGGGTCAAGCAGGCAGAAATGCAATTCTTTTGTGCTTTCCTGGGAATAAGCCCCCACTGAATACAATTAGACTTTCTTCTGCATAGACATGCATCGGATTGCATTGTAGGTTAAGAAGCAGGAACTTATTCAAGGGGCCTCACAACTGAAAGTTCCTCCAGTCCACAGAGCTTACTGGAGGAGCTCAGTTAAAAGGGGCCATGCTCTGTTTTTTTCTGATGGGGCTATAATACGAAACAATACTTAGTGTTCCCACTGCACTTTCTGATTGTGTAAAGTGCTTCATGTGCATTATCTTGATGTTGTTCTTGCAACAACCCTTCAAGGTAAGTCAAAGTTATTATCTCCATGTTGCAGCTGGGGCTGACAGGGAGAGGCTTCCCTGCAGCCACCCAGTAAATGAATGGCAGAGACAATATTCAAACCAGGAAAGTTCTGACTTGCAGTTCAGTCTCTCATGTCCCTGTCCTATCTGAGCCTTATGCTGGCGGGTCTTGTGATCTGCCAGCAAAAAGCTAGGGCTGTTGGTGTGCAGCTGCTCTATCATTCTGTGGCCTACTAGCAACAGTGAGGAAGCCGGTAAGTCCTGAACTGGCAGCAGTGGGCTGTAGAACTTCTGTCAGTATAGGTCGGGTGGAAGGTGGTGGATTGGGTGGTGATCAGGCAGGGCAGTTTGAGGGTGGGCGGGTACGGATCTCAGCGGCAGCCACAGGTGTCAGATTTTATCCTCCCTTCCTGGCCCCCAGAAAGGCTTTTCAGACTTGCACAAGCCAAAGAGCTGTTATCAGTCTGAGGAGACCCTGTTGTAGGTCCAAGGAGAAGTAAATAAAGTTTTTCTTTACTTACCTCTCCTGGGCTGCCTTGTCTCCTGTCTGCCTATAGCATTCAGTGCATGCTTTGTCGCCAGCACTGTGGGCCAGCCCTAGGTAGGATTGGGCTGTTAACCATTACATTGTTACTCTGCTGCCTTCCTTGCAGTCAAGGGGAGTGCAGCAGCAAACGCGAGAGGCTGTGTATCCAGTTGCAAACTTGGCTAGGGAGGGGGGAAAAAAGAAAGGAAAGAGACTCTGTGCAGGTGGGTAGCCCTCAGGTAAAGATGCACTGCACAGCTAACACCTGGGGAGGCAGAGGTGGGATAGCTAAGTAGACAGGAGCATTCACCTCAGAGGATAGTTTGGATAGTTTGTGGGTGGGAAATGTATCTTTATTTTCCTTATTGCTTTATCAGTAGCCATGCCCACTCCCAGTAGCCTCCCGCCTCATCTCTCCCCCTACCATCTTGGGCAGGCAGAAGTTGTCAGCATGAGTGTTAAATTACTTTTCCTCTAGCCTAGGGCAATCCCTTGTTTCCAAAGGAAAAAAAAAGTTTTTAATTATCATGTTTTCAATATATGTGCAGATTTCCAGGAATGCAACCCCCACGTAAATTGAGAGCTAGAGCTTCCTATGATAGCAAGATTGTCTCCTCCCCTGGATGGAGTTCATATACCTGAAAAAAAAACAGGATCTGAGAATGACCCAAAACAGTTAGCAAGGGAAAAATATGGCTGAACACCCTTCTCTCTGCACAGTCTTCCTTTCCATTTTGTTAGGATAACAACCCTGACACAGTAAATGTGAAATGTCAAACTCTGAATCTTTGTAGTGAAAATAAGCCAAAACAGACAGTTCCTTTCTTTAGCCAGCTTTCACTGCAGTATTTGTGTACACTATACACGCACCTCTAAATAATTCCATAGGAATCATCTATAGTGCTTCTGACATTTTCGTCCTATGCACTTGTGTATCAAGTTGATTTTTCTTTCTCTATCCCACTTCTCCTAAGCTCAAGACAGCTCACAACATTATTTAAAACAATAACTGTTAAACACAATGTAATATAAAAATACAGCAACAGTCACCTCCACTAAGAATCCCATCGGCTCCCAAAAGTGTTTTTAAAGAGAGAGATTTTACAATCACTCCTAAAAGACACCAGGCTTGTGCTCTTCCTTAGGCAACAGTGGCCCAAATCCTAACTCACTTTCCAGCACTGGCATAGCGGTGCCAATGGGATGTGTGCTGCATCCTGCAGTTGGGTGGCACTCACAGATGTCTCCTCAAAGTAAGGGAATGTTTGCTCTCTTACCTCGGAGCTGCATTGCCCTTATGTCAGTGCTGGAAAGTGGGTTAGGATTGCGCCCAGAGGCAGTTAAAGCAGGGCACCCGAACCAGATCTTAGCTGGCAGGTGGGAAAATATGGGTGGAGAGGAAGGCAATTTCTGAAGTATGTATTCCCAGGTCATGAATTCCCAGGTCATGAAAGGTTTAAAGGTCAAAGCCAGCAGTTTACATTGTGCTAGGAAACTGGCAGTGAATGCAGCTGCTGCAGAAATGGTTGGATAATATGCTCCTGCCTCTCCGTTTCCAAGGAGGCAGGCCAAAGCATTCTGCCCCCACTGCATGGCCTTCAAGAGCAAACTGGCAACTCTCCTGCCGGAGGCCCCCACCTGTGAAGTAGGAAACTTGGATAACTTTGAAATCTCTTCTGGCATTCCCAACCTCCTTCCCCAACTCCTCTTGTAGCTTCACTTCTTGCTTTTCTCCAAGTCCAGTCTCTGACTCTGTAATCCCAGCTCCAGTTTGAGTTTTGGCAAATTGCCGTCTTGCTTAAGAAGTTTTGATTTATCTGAAGGGAGTTTCCCGGCTCATAATCATGAATCCGTCAGCTGCCTTAGCTGGCCTGCTCAATCTTTCATAACTCCCAGTTAAGGACATGGCATGACAGGGGGATAAAGGATGAAATAGGAGGGTGATACGTGGGATTTACAGGGATCCCTGCAAGTGTGGCTGAGGAAAAGTTGCCTTTATACTTGGCAGGAACATGCTGCATGCAGGGCACTTTTCCACTGGCAGAATTACAATACAGTAATAGAAGGAACAGGCTTTGAGAGCCCACTGGACTTGAATTAAACATGGAATGAGGGTCTAGTCATTTAGACTTCTCTGCTGCAGCTAGTCATACCCAACAGTCCCAAATCTTAATAGGAACAGTCACTTTACTTAAAAGATTCCTGTATGGCTTTTCTAAAACTCAAAACTTTCCCAATCCTGTGTGGAACTTGAACATATGCCCCCCACCCAGGGACCACCCAACTCTCTCAAATATCAGTACTAAAACCACTTCTTTGACATAAGCGACCTGAGTTTGGAAGTTAACTGGAGAAGGGCACTTTACATCTTGTGCACATAATGGTTGTGACCCAAAGGATAAAGTCTTATCCAAGTGAAGAACAGCCACAAAATCTGACAGCTCATCCCACCTTCCTGAACCAAGAGCAAATCACTGAGAAGGGAAGTGAAAGCCATGTTGGTAGAGTGACTCAGGAGCTAGACGGCCCAATCCTATCCAGTTTTCCAGTGCTGGTGCAGTCATGCCAATGGAGCTTGCACTGCATCCTGTCATGGGGAGACGATCACAGAGGCCTCCTCAAGGTATGAGAACATTTCTTCCCTTACCTCAGGGCTGCATTGTGGCTGCACCGGTGATGGAAACTTGGATAGGATTGGGCCCAGAGTCTGTAGGTGTCATATCAACAACCGATCTGTTGCTACCTGTGGATTCAGGCAGGGCTCCTGCTCCTGTAAAGCTAAAAGGGTTAAGGGAATACTGTGAAGACCTGTCTTTTTATAACTTCATAAACTTCAAACTGAAATCTCCACCATACCAATAAAAAGCTCAGCACCACCTCCCCAATGCCCTGAGCCTGAGAGGCTAATGTGTGTCTGAGGACAGCAAGTTTAAATTTGCAACTTGAAACGTGGATGTTCCATTTAGCAGTCATGGCTAACAACCATTGATAGCCCTCTCCTTCATGAATTTGTCCAAGCCCCTTTTTCACTCATCTAAGCCGGTGGCCATCACTCCAAGTTCTAGTGTAATGAGAGAGGAAGAAAAAAATTCTTACTCTTCCGTCAGGTCCAGACTCCATCTTTGGGACCCAATTCCTTTTATCTGCTCTTCATTCATATCCAGTTGAAGGATGCAGCATGGCATTTGGCTGCCTCTGATGTTTCTCATCCTTCCCTCAGGATCAGACACAATTTTTCCTCCTTACCTTTTGATGTGAAATCTTGTACAATCACTGATAGCCTCCCCTGGCTTCCTCGTACATGGGACACAGTGGCAGAAAATGTCTCTGTGTT
Source organism: Tiliqua scincoides (assembly GCF_035046505.1). Taxonomy (NCBI): domain Eukaryota; kingdom Metazoa; phylum Chordata; class Lepidosauria; order Squamata; family Scincidae; genus Tiliqua; species Tiliqua scincoides. The sequence continues at coordinate 200,497,543 of NC_089822.1, forward strand.
TCAATCTCCTCTCCCGTCACGCTGATTGCACTGTCTCTTCTCTCTGGGTATGATGTGTGTGTGTGTAAGTGTGTGTCTGCCTTGTGTCTATAGATTGCATTTCTAGTCTGTAATCATTTATTCTGTATTGGTAGAATGTCTGTCTTAAGGATGTTCAAAAGTGTGGCACTGTACTCACAGTCCCAGGAGTCCCCCAACCGTTCTGTAAATTTGGGAGGTGGGAAAACACTGTTCCTATTATATTACTTCTTTAGAAGGCAGTTTGGGCTTCATATTTCACAAGGGTGTACCTCCAGAACTCATATTGATTCAATTTCCTCTGTGCCTGCTAACCTCAGTGTATGGCATTCCTAATTAAATGCCCATTTCATTAGACAATAGGACTCAGTGGTTCTCAAACTTCTTAGCCCAGGACCCACATTTTAGAATGACAATCTGTCAGGACCCACTAGAAGTGATGTCATTAACCTGGAAGTGATGTAATGGCCAGAAGTGACATCATCAAACAGGAAAGAATTTTAATGATCCTAGGCTACAATCTTATCCACACTTACCCAGGAGTAAGCCCTATTGACTATCATTGTTAAAAGCATATACACTTTAGGGTGCAATCCTAACCAACTTTCCAGCACTGAGATAAAGGCAATACAGCTCCAAGGTAAGGGAACAAACATTCCCTTACCTTGAGGAGGCCTCCATGACTGCCCCACAAAGTGCAGGATGCAGCACATGCCCCACTGGCACAGCTATGCCAGAGTTGGAAAGTTGGTTAGGATTTGAGCTGTAACCTGTTAAGGCTGCAATCCTAATCAAACTTCCTGAGAGTAAACCCCATTGAATAAAATAGGACTTACTTCTGAATAGCCCTGGTTAGGCTTGTGCCCTAAAAGTACAGGTGTGCGCTACTTAATATTGGAGATATGTTCTCTGATCCCCGTTGTTATGCGATTAGATCAGGGGTCTCCAAACCCTGGCCCAGGGGCCAGATGCAGCCCGCAGCGAGCCTCTATCCCCTGAAAGCCTCTGGCCCACTTGACTGAACATGACCAGAGCTGTGCTCTGATTGCATCTGGAGGGTGTTCTGAGGCTGGAGAGGCTGAGTGAATGAGCCCACACATTCATTTATTCATTCACCTAAGTTTCATCTCTAATTTATTTATTTAAATTTTATAATTAATTTTTTTTCCGGCCCTCAGCACTGCACCAGATATTTCATGTAGCCCTCTGGCCAAAAAGTTTGGAGACCTCTGGATTAGATCATTACATGAACATTCAATCCAATCTATTGCCTTTGTTGTGTAAACAGACACTCCCTGACAGACACTAACTGGCTGTACAGGCTACTGGAGATAGATTGCCTCTTCTTTGCATTAAGAGCCTCTTTGCTATGTAGACATTCCGCTGCAGGCTATGGGAGACATGATTGCCTTATAAAGAGCATCTTTATTGTGCTTTGACCACCATCATATATTCGGTCCATCATTAAGCGAACGGTTGTTAAGGGGTGCACGCCTGTACAGATCTCCCCAAATACAGTGACATACCATGATGGTATCAAGTTAGTATACTAAAAATAAAATATAGAAATGAATGGGTACCCACCTGAAATTGGCCTGCAACCCACCTAGTGGGTCCTAACTCACAGGAGGTCCTTTCCTTCACTAAAGCAAATGCAGTGATAAAGCCAGATGTTCGTGGATAAATATCTGGTTTCAGAAATTGCCAGTGGTCATAGTAGAGAAAAATGAAAATGCATGAAATTTATCAGGAAGGAACTTACCCAGCAAGGGGACTTCATTAAATATGTGTATGACTGATGGTCATGTCTTGGCCCTTCACAAGGAAGCCAATCTCAGAAATAGGGAGTTTGTACTGCATTGACACTTGATTCCCATGGCAAGCTCATGGCTTGGTCTCATGCCAGTAAGATCAAACAGTAAAGGATAACACATCAAAACCCAAGCTACATTATCAGGAGGCATGCATCATGCAGCTCTTGTTGGACTGTACCACTTCAGACTAGGGGTAGGGAATTGTTAATTTACTGGTTCCCCACACTGGATGTGCTAGTTAAAAAAAAATAGTTAAATCCCCCATATCAATTGAGTAGTGATTTCACATTAAGCAACTATTTGGAAAGATCCCAGGACTAAAGTTGTAATCCTAACCATACTTACTAGGGCATAAATCCCATTGAACTTAGTAGGGCTTACTCTTGAGTAAACATGCTTAGGATTGTGCTCCATGGCTCCTTAGGATCCCTCCCTCCCTTACACTCCATTCCCAGCTCCTTGTAGAGCTATAAATATGGCAGCTGCAGAGTGCCATAATTAAATACTGCCATTAATCCCAGCTCCAGGCTTAAGATTACTGCTGTTCTTTTCAGCAAGACAGGTGGGAAGTTCAGGCATGTGGGGTGCATGACAACCATTGCTTTTGTTTGCAGAGCACTGAGTGCCTGTTTTGCTTTCTTTACTTTGAAAGCTCTTGCTGAAAAGAGGTACAGCAAGACCTTGACTTTCATCCACTTGACTTTCATCACTTTGCTCTTTCAGCTGTTTTCAGTTATATCTACAGGTGGAGTCTGTTTACACGCAGATCATATATCTGCAAATCTGGCTCAATGCGAGTCCCCTGGACCCACATTGAGCCAGACTTTGCCAAACTTTAACCTTCTGAAGGTAACCAGAGCTGTGCTCTGGTCACCTCTGGCTATCTGAAGCCCGCAGAGGCTGCGTGCATCCACCTGGCCAAAAAGATCAAAAAAATGCTACTTCTGGTTTCCGGAGGGAAAGAAGTGATATTTTTATGCCTTATAAGGCATTCTGAGGCCCAGGGAAACCCCTGGAGGTCCCTCACCAGATGAAAGTGCATGGTATTGCTATATGTCTAATGGTACTCCAACCATTAGAGGAAAAGGGTCCACACACTGCTGTTTTCTCCCACAAGAGTACCATGGGGCCCTAATCCAAACCATGTGACAGAATCTGCTTCTGTGTCAAAAATGTATTTTGCCCTATATGGCTGCAACGTACTGCCCCAATGGGTCATGGTTCCCACTCAGACTATCTTGTGTTAACCATTGATACCTCATTCCAATCATTGTTGGAGCCTCCTGAAAAGCCTCCCAATAGAGATAGCTTTCTGACCTTCTGGAGCTGGCTACCTTTGATGACGCAGAGTAAGGAAACCAAAATGCTTATCAGGAACATCATAGGTTGGGTTTCAAAATAACAAGCAAGTTGTTTTTTTCTTTCCTTATCAGGAGGGGTCTACACATGCAACTCTCTGCAAGCAGAAAGCTAGCACATTGGGGACAAGCTTTTAATTAGGCCCCTTAAACATTGTGCTAGGTTCCTATTTGCAGGGAGCTTTTCCTCAGTAAGCCTGAATTTGATGAACTTTAATAAAGAAAACACTATGAGGTTAGTCCTTACAAAAAATAAGTCATTCAGAAAAGACAAAGGGGAGACTTTGGTGTATCTTGTAAAAGTATGTGCCCTTCAGAGTTATACCAAGGACTGGCAGCTCAATCCTGATTTTCTTTACCAGTGTTTGGTTGATCTGTGGAACTCCTTGCCGCAGGATGTGGTGACGGCATCTGGCTTGGACACCTTTAAAAGGGGATTGGACAAGTTTCTGGAGGAAAAATCCATTACAAGTTACAAGCCATGATGTGTATGTGCAACCTCCTGATTTTAGAAATGGTCTATATGAGAATGCCAATGCAAGGGAGGGCATCAGGATGCAGGTCTCTTGTTATCTGGTGTGCTCCCTGGGGCTTTTGGTGGGCCGCTGTGAGAACCCCTGAGGGCTGGGGGATAAGAATAGGCCCTCAGTTTGGCTGTACTTGTCGTAAGAGGCAACTAAACAGCCACCGGGTAGATGGGACTCGTCAGCCTGGGAAGGCAGCTCATCTGAGAGAAGGAAAACTCTGATCCCAAACCTCCACTGCCTTGTGGCTACATCCAGTTAAGGAAAAGGCTTCAGGAGTCAACCTCGAGGCAAAATCCGGAGCCGGAGTCCCTGAGGCAGTTCATGGCTGAACACAGTCACATTCTGGCAACTCCTGTGACACCGCTGGAACCAACCGTCTTGGCCTCTGCCTTTCCATTGGACCATTTCAGAGACGTGGGGAGGGGGGATTTGCTGCATGGGTAACAGTCAATCCTCCATATCTACTTTACCCAGGCTTCGTGCACTGGAGAGGACACTCTGTTCCAGAACCACTATTCAGAGCGCGATACTATAGTCTTCCGAGACTGAAGGATGCCAACACCACTGTGAGATACAGGAAGCTGGACTAGATGGGCCTATGGCCTGATCCCTTGGGGCTGTTCTTATGTTCCCAGTGCCCAGGGCTGCAGCGGCACCAAAATGGCGACCACTGCTTCCCAAGGGGCTGGGAAGCACTGTCAAAGTTAGAGTAAGGGAGCTTACACTCCCTTACCCCATGTAAACCCCAGGTGGCCCCAATAGCTCTCGGATCTGCCCCTGCTGTTGAGTGGGTGCAGATTCGAAGAGATTTGTGTTGGGTCTCCTGGGCCTGGAGGGGGTTTAGGATATGGTGGCAGAGTCTGCCACCATCTCTGTCCCCTTCTGTCCCACTCCCTTCTCCCGCCATGCCTTCCCCTCGCCCTCTCCCCACCTCAGAATGCTTCACCCCATGCCCTCACTCTCTGCTGCCCAGTGCTTCACACAGAGCACTGGGAGGTGGTCCACCGGCCTTTGCCTGGTGCCAGCCCAGCATGGGCTCACGCTGAGCCTGCTCTAGTGCTGAGCCAGTGCTAGCTGCCGCAAGCGTGCCTTATGGCACAATTGCAACAGTGCACACCAGCAGTGAGCCAGCACACACTGTTCAGGATTGGGTCTTGAGGTGCTCAACCACACTGTCCATGGTGACTGCTTTTTTTTCCCTTTCTGCTCATGAAAATTGCCTGCTGGTTCTACAGAAAACAGGTTGTTTGATTCCTTTGCCATGGGCAGAAGTTACAATTTTGTACAGCATTGCTCAAATGCTCACTTTTGAAGTTGTTGTGGCTGTCATGTGCAAAATTGCAGCATCTGCTTGTGGCAAATGAAACAACCTGCTTGTCACAAACAGGAAGCCATTGTGCGTGGTGGAAAACAGTGAGGATAGGATGAGCAGGGCAAATGTGTGTGTGATGGCCCTTTATATGTTGCTGATTGACTTTGTCATAAAATGTTGCCTGATCTGAGCAGAGGGCCCATTTTTTCTGTCATCCAGACTCAGATAATGCAACAAGGTGAGCTAAGTCATTGGCTTCTGAAGCCAATCATAACCTCTTAGTACTGCTGCTGAACCACTTGTATTTGTAAGACTTCTGATAACAAATCTGTAAAACTAGAGGTAATCAAACACACTCTCTATGTGACAGTGAACTCTCCTCCCCGCTATAACACTCTGTACCATGGAAGTATCGGTCATCCTTGAGAAAGGCCAAACTTGGTGATGGTTAAACCTGGGACTTTCTGCAAGTGGAGCATGTGCAATAACACTGAGTCATGACTCTTCCCACATTGGATACAAATGCTTACTAAGCATGGCTTCTAACCTAAGATTTCAACCAGCACTAGAAAGCAAGACGCTCATTATTTGCTCAAGCTCCCATGGCTGCGGTCCTAAGTACACTTTCCTAGCAGTGAACCTCATGAAATTCAGCAGCACTTACTTCAAAGAAAACGTGCTTCAGATTTCACAGTAATAAGATGGTAGGTTGTTGGCATCCTTCAGTCTCGGAAGACTATGGTGTCACGCTCTGAATGGTGGTTCTGGAACAGAGTGTCCTCTCCAGTACGCGAAGCCTGGGTAAAGTAGGTATGGAGGATAGGCTGTTACCCATACAGCAAATCCCCCCTCTCCACGTCGCTGAAATGGTCCAATGGAAAGGCAGAGGCCAATACGGTTGGTTCCAGCAGCGTCGCAGGAGTTGCCAGAACGTGACTGTGTTCAGCCATGAACTGCCTCAGGGACTCCGGCTCCAGATTTGGCCTCGAGGTTGACTCCTGAAGCCTTTTCCATAACTGGATGTAGCCACAAGGCAATGGAGGTTTGGGATCAGAGTTTTCCTTCTCTCAGATGAGCTGCCTTCCCAGGCTGACGAGTCCCATCTACCCGGTGGCTGTTTAGTCGCCTCTTACAACAAGTACAGCCAAACTGAGGGCCTATTCCTATCCCCAGCCCCCAGGGATGGTAAGATGGTAACAACATAGTTAAAATATGTGACCTCACACCCCTCATGGTATACTGATTCAGTAATAGAACAGTGTCCCTGAGATCAGCTGGGCCTTAACATTAATTAATATGAACATTAAGTATATGTACATTAAGCATATTCAACTTGTAAAATTCCTGCTAAACCTATTCTCTAAACCCCATTTCCTTGATATAAGTGTATCTCCAAGGGAGGTGGGGAAGAGAAAGACAGAATGGGCTAACTGACCCAGTAGGGGTTCAGTCTAACACAGGCTTCTGAGCATGATGATACTTCATTAATTAGGCCTGGGACACCTGACAGCTTCTTCCTTGCTAATAGGTGACACCTATTTTTACAAATCTCTTTGAAGTGTGGCTCTTTGAAATTCATCACTTCTGGATCCAGCTCTGGTTGCCAGACCACAAAATGGCTTTCCTCCAGCTATACAAATATGTGGTTCTTTTAGATAAGAGAAAAACAAGAATAAAACAGAGTGGGATCATACAGCCAAGAGTACTTAAGTCTCCTCTATCATGACAGTTTTCCTTTGATTTATTCTTCATGACCAGAAACTAGTGCCAAATGGTAAGCAACCACCACATTCCTTCAGTCAATAGACAATATAGGGAAAGTGTATTACTTGCACAGTCATTTTGTAAATCAAATGCACGTAACCCTTGGAGATTCCCTAAGAACATAAGAACATAAGAACAGCCCCACTGAATTAGGCCATAGGCGCATCTAGTCCAGCTTCCTGTATCTCACAGCGGCCCACCAAATGCCCCAGGGAGCACACCAGATAACAAGAGACCTCATCCTGGTGCTCTCCCTTGCATCTGGCATTCTGACATAACCCATTTCTAAAATCAGGAGGTTGCACATACACATCATGGCTTGTACCCCATAATGGATTTTTCCTCCAGAAACTTGTCCAATCCCCTTTTAAAGGCGTCTAGGCTAGACGCCATCACCACATCCTGTGGCAAGGAGTTCCACAGACCGACCACACGCTGAGTAAAGAAATATTTTCTTTTGTCTGTCCTAACCCGCCCAACACTCGATTTTAGTGGATGTCCCCTGGTTCTGGTATTATGTGAGAGTGTAAAGAGCATCTCCCTATCCACTCTGTCCATCACCTGCATAATTTTGTATGTCTCAATCATGTCCCCCCTCAGGCGTCTCTTTTCTAGGCTGAAGAGGCCCAAACGCCATAGCCTTTCCTCATAAGGAAGGTGCCCCAGCCCAGTAATCATCTCAGTCGCTCTCTTTTGCACCTTTTCCATTTCCACTATGTCTTTTTTGAGATGCGGTGACCAGAACTGGACACAATACTCCAGGTGTGGCCTTACCATAGATTTGTACAACGGCATTATAATACTAGCCGTTTTGTTCTCAATACCCTTCCTAATGATCCCAAGCATAGAATTGGCCTTCTTCACTGCCGCCGCACATTGGGTCGACACTTTCATCGACCTGTCCACCACCACCCCAAGATCTCTCTCCTGATCTGTCACAGACAGCTCAGAACCCATCAGCCTATATCTAAAGTTTTGATTTTTTGCCCCAATGTGCATGACTTTACACTTACTGACATTGAAGCGCATCTGCCATTTTGCTGCCCATTCTGCCAGTCTGGAGAGATCCTTCTGGAGCTCCTCACAATCACTTCTGGTCTTTACCACTCAGAAAAGTTTGGTGTCGTCTGCAAACTTAGCCACTTCACTGCTCAACCCTGTCTCCAGGTCATTTATGAAGAGGTTGAAAAGCACCGGTCCCAGGACAAATCCTTGGGGCACACCGCTTTTCACCTCTCTCCATTGTGAAAATTGCCCATTGACACCCACTCTCTGCTTCCTGGCCTCCAACCAGTTCTCAATCCACGAGAGGACCTGTCCTCTAATTCCCTGACTGTGGAGTTTTTTCAGTAGCCTTTGGTGAGGGACCATGTCAAACGCCTTCTGAAAGTCCAGATATATAATGTCCACGGGTTCTCCCGCATCCACATGCCTGTTGACCTTTTCAAAGAATTCTATAAGGTTTGTGAGGCAAGACTTACCCTTACAGAAGCCATGCTGACTCTCCCTCAGCAAGGCCTGTTTGTCTATGTGTTTTGAGATCCTATCTTTGATGAGGCATTCCACCATCTTACCCGGTATGGATGTTAGGCTGACCGGCCTATAGTTTCCTGGGTCCCCGCTCTTTCCCTTTTTAAAAATAGGCGTAACATTTGCTATCCTCCAATCTTCTGGCACCATGGCCGTTTTGAGGGACAAGTTGCATACCTTAGTCAAGAGGTCTGCAACTTCATTCTTCAATTCCTTAATAACTCTTGGGTGGATGCCATCAGGGCCCGGTGACTTATTGATCTTTAATTTATCAATGAGGTCTGAAGCATCTTCTCTTTTAACCTCTATCTGACTTAACTCCTCGGTCAGGAGGGGCCGTTCGGGCAGCGGTATCTGCCCGAGGTCTTCTGCCGTGAAGACAGATGCAAAGAACTCATTTAATTTCTCTGCCATCTCTAAGTCTCCTTTTATCTCCCCTTTCCCTCCCTCACCATCCAGAGGGCCAACCGCTTCTCTGGAGGGTTTCCTGCTTCTAACATATTTGAAGAAGCTTTTATTATTCCCCGTAATGTTGCTGGCCATGCGTTCCTCATAGTCTCGCTTGGCCTCCAGTATCACCTTCTTACATTTCTTTTGCCACAGTTTATGTTCCTTTTTATTCTCCTCATTAGGGCAAGACTTCCATTTACAGAAGGAAGCTTCCTTGCCCTTCACAGCCTCTCTAACTTGGCTGGTTAGCCATGCGGACACCCTCCTGGATTTAGTGGAACCCTTCTTTCTTTGCGGTATACACCTCTGCTTGGCCTCTATTACTGTTGTTTTAAGCAGCCTCCATGCACTCTGGAGAGATTGGACTCTTTTTACCCTCCCTTTCAACCTCCTTCTAACCAGCCTCCTCATTTGAGGGAAGTCCGCCCGTCGGAAGTCAAGGGTTTTTGTGAGAGATTTGCCTGGTATTCTTCCCCCAACGTGCACGTCAAAACGGATCGCAGCATGATCACTGTTCCCCAATGGCTGTTCCCTGATAATCGATCAGCTTTCAGATTCCTAACAATGGTTCGTGTCCTCCATAATGATAATCAAACACCTTTGTAAGTTGCTTTCCCAACCTGTAGCCTATTCACAGGAAGCATGGATTTTCTCTATCTGTCACTTGCAGTCCCATTGTTCTTTCCAGGCTGGGCACTCTGCATTGATTCTTCAGCCTCTGTATTTTAGGCTGAATAGTTAATCCTGTGTTGGTCCCACAAAAATGAGATGGGAGAGATGTCTAGAACTACTCTTTTCAAAGATGCATCAATATGATACACAGTATACATAGTAACAAAGACCTGACCTTTTTAAAAATGAAAAGCATTTTTGGGAGGATGCATTTTTGAATAGAAGAGTAGCAGAATGAAGGATGCTTATCCCTTTCCCTTTCAGCTAACTTTTCTGCTAACAATAAATCCACATTAAATTTGTTTTGAAATGTGTGGAAAGAGTTAAGTACCCCTTCATCACTGCTCATCTTCTAAAAATTGCAGCATCCTGAATTTGCTTTTCATTAAAAAAATAATATTGGGGCTCTATAATTTTCATCTTATATAACATGCAATTTGCTCCTAAATTCATCAACAGAAGTGTATTTCCAGTGCCTGGGCAGTTTAAAGTAATCTGTACTTGGGTCTTGGGAGACCTTAGAATTTAGATCCCTAGGTTAACGAGCAACTTTCTTTTAAGTGTAACTGCATCATCTTTATTCCTTAATGGAACTGGTCAAGAAGTCTTTCCCTAAAAACAGACCACATTTGCTGCTTCTGTTATGACATTCTAGCTTGCCATTAGAATAGTATGCACAGCCTTATTTCTTATCTAATGAAGTCAAAGGTGTCTCCATTTTAGATTTTATAGTTTGGCTATTGGCAATTACACATAAACAGTTGACCTCTGGAAGAAGTGTGAAACTGTAGCCCATCAACTACACTGGTTTTTTTCTCGGTGGGAAGTCCTTTGTCTGGGATGGCCCACAATGCAGAGGAACCTATCATTACTACCCATCTCTATACTCTACCCATACATCTCTATACTTAAAAACCATCTCTATACTTTGGTTTGTGGACCACTCAGCAAGGATGGCTTGCCAGTTCCAGTGATTTAAAGCAGCAGCCATGTGATTGCTCAGCTCATCTAGCTCTCAGCGCATGTAGCCTTCTAATAACTCCATAAATCAGGCCACACCTGGCATGGCAGCGATCTGCAATCTTATGTCTGTAGAACATGCTGTGCATTGTTGCATGAATTCCCACCCTTTTCCTCTTGCGAGCACCTGATGCCAACAGTATCCAATCCTTCTCCTCCTTCCTCAATGGAAGCTCCAAATGGCTGAAACTTCGCTGGAGCTACCAATTTACTTTGCCAGCTTCCCCAGTGTGAAAGCTCAAACCAACAATGGATATCATTCTGGAAGCAAGCATTCCCTCTGAAGCTTGCCCAACGACAGCCCTGAGTGGCTCGCTGCAATCTGCCAAGAGGGTCTTTTGTCCCTGCTTGTAAGGGAGCCAAATGGTACACTTTGCCATGCCAATAGTTCACAATCCCATTGATACTTCCCCTGACATTTGGTAATCCATCCTTGTCATCCCACAGGCACTCAAGCTCCCTGGAGTGCAAGACCCTGCTCCTACTGTGCTCCCCAAAGTATCTAGGATACCAAAATGCTCTTGGCATCTCCACTCCAACAGAGGACTGTTTTCCACCACTTGTGTTAGAGAGTGAATATGAATTAATCCCGCTCCCTCCAAGCATTTCTTTGTCTCTGGATAGGGCTCTAAGTCCCATATTTATAGCTCTGTAAGACAACCAGTCAAAGAAGGGAAAGGGACTACTAGACCATCTCAGGCAGAGGTGGCAGGAGAAAAGGAGATGGGCAGTCCAGAAAAGGAAGGGAAGGATTTAAAGGCAAAAGTGGGTGAAACAGAGTGAGAAGAAAAAAGAGTTGGGAAAGGAAGAGGCAACACGAGTAAAGCAGGACCAAGGTAAGGGAGGAAGAGGGGGGAGAGACAACCACTGGAGAGTCACACCTATCAGGCAGGGGCTAACAGCACAATCCTATCCAACTTTCCAGCCCCGGTGCAACAGCAATGCAGCCCCGGGGTAAGGGAAGAAATGTCCCCAAACCTTAAGGAGGCGTCTGTGACTGCATTTCCAACACAGGAAGCAGTGCATACCCTATGGGCACAGCAGCGCCGGTACTGGAAAATTGGATAGGATTGGGCCCTAAGTCCCCTGGCAGAGGGGTGCCCAGACTACTCAAGCTTCCTATGGTAGGGGAACAGGACAGAGACCTGAGAAGGGCCAAGCCAATGCAGAGAGCCAACCCTGAAAAGCCTACTGTCCTCCAGCCCCAACACCTCCAGGCCTACCAAATTTCCTCTTCCTAAAGAGGATCTGTGTAAAGGTAGAAGGCTGCCAGCACCTCCCAGAAGAAGGTTGCAGGAGCTTCAATAAGGGAATCTGGGAAAATGTCCTAGTGTTGCTGGGTCCCAATAAGGAATACTTGAGCAGCATCTCCCCTGGTTTCCACTGTATTTCAGGTCTACATGGACCACCTTGCACCCCTAATGTCATTCCCTAATCCCTGCAGGACATCAAGGTGCTCCCTTGGGATGGACTCCCAGGAGCCAGGATGACCACAGGGTCACTCATAAGTACACTCAGAAGCCCCTTGTGAATTACTGAAATTGCCGGTTGGGTGTAGCCTTTTGTTCACTGCCTCCCCCAAGAGTTCCACTACCTACTTACTTAACAATATTGCTATAGTTCTCGATTTTTGTACTTTCCACACACAAAAAAATCTCACAAGGCAGAATAAAAACAAAAACCTATCAAAACATCATAAAATGAAAATTATATAAAACAAAAGGCAGAAAACACTGTCTAGCAAAACCTAATTCCCCAAGGCCTGGTGGAATAAAATGTGTTTACCTGCTTTTGAGTGGAGGCTAAAGAAGGAGGTAGACAGACAAGCCATAGGAAGGTACTGCATTCCACACTGCTGGAGCCATTGCAGAGAAGGTTGTGCGCCTGACAGATGACAATCTCAGCTTCTGAGGGGTGCTGTTGCCAGATCTAAGGACTTGGAGTAGGGAGGAAATGGTATGAGTGAGGCTGCTCGCTGAGATAATCCATTCCCAGACTCTGTAGGGCTACAAAGTCAAAATCAGCACCTTCTGCTGGAAATCAACTGGTCGTTCCCTGCAGATGTTTCCAAAGAGGTTTACTATGTCCTTGCTGAACCACACTCTTAGCCTTGTATTATGCCTGTCAGAGATAGTTCTGTGAGAGCAGCGAGGTTCCCTTTGGGCACACACCATGTCTTGTTTCTATTTCACACCCAAACTGCTGACATGCTCTGTACCAACACTATCCCTGTGACCTTGTTATGGGCAGCATTGTATGCTACGTATTGTCTATTGTATCCAGTAGGTCATGAGGGACAATATCCTCTCCCCCCCAAAATCCCACCCTGATGGCCATTTTGAGTGTCCTCCCTGGCTCCACAGAGGCAGCCAGCCTGATCAGCATCCTGCACTGCCTTATGCCTTCAAAACCCGGTCCCCTGCTGTGTCTGTCTGCCTGGCTGCACTCATTGCAGGAACTATGCATTTTTCTGTTGGTTCCCTGGTTATGCAGCACAGCTGGCACCTATCCTCCTCTCCTCCCCACTCCATATGCTTGTCATGGTCTGTGATGAGGCTATGACAAGTAGCTGTGTGTGCACATGTCGCCCCTCCCCCCCACACACCCACAGAGCCAAGATCAAGTCTTAACTCTCTGGATCCTATGTATTTTTATTCCTGGAACAACCCACACCCAAAGGACTGTTGTGCTCATTTTTACCTCCTAGTGGGGAAGAGGACATAACCCAGTGATAGGACACCTGCTTTGCATATAGAAGCATGTTCAAGCCCCAGCATCCTTAAGTGGAATTGAAGGGGGAAAGACTCCCTTCTGAAACTCTGGAGGGCTATTGCTAGTCCATATAGACAACATTGAGCTAGATCAGCCATTTTCAATCACGGTGCCGTGGCACATCAGCGTGCCGTGAATTGTCCCCAGGTGTGCTGCGGGAATCAGCCATTTTCAATCACGGTGCCGTGGCACATCAGCGTGCCGTGAATTGTCCCCAGGTGTGCTGCGGGAATTTGGGAGAGAGTCATTTGTTAGTAGGGCCATTGGGGGATGTGAGCCCCCGCCCCACCTCGGCAGCACAGTGTGCCTTTTCAATTGTCAAAAAACTGATGACCATTTTAGTGCCTTGTCAGTGTGCCGTGAGATGAAAAAGATTGAAAATCACTGAGCTAGATGAACCAAGGCAGCTTTCTGTATTCTCAAATCACCTTGTCTCATCCTGCCAGAGATTTGACACAGTTCCTAGCACAGAGCAGCAACTTTGCCATCCCCCTTGCTCTTGACCTCCATGGAGAGCTCACATATTCATGTAGTCCTTTTCCAGAAGGCAGGCTGCCCAATCTAAACTGCACTGGCACGGCACAACATCCAATGCAACTTAGGAGGTGGCTGGAGGTCTCCTTGGGATAAGAGAATATATTTCCCCTCACCTCAAGTAAAGCCCCAGCCATCTCTATGGGCTGCTCGGCTATTTAGCTGGCACAAATCCAGGAAGCCTGATGTAATGCCAGGCATGCTGGGAGTGTGGTTAGGGAACTTCCTGCCCTAGGACATCCATTTGACTGCCTACCTTTTATACCTTCTGCCTACCTTTTGGTACCAGTTAAAGATCTGATTTTTTTTTTCAGTAGGACCTTAATTGCTGTTCTTGACTTCTAAAATCATGGATTCTATATTTGCTGGTTGATTTTTTTTTTGCTGTATTTGCTTTATTTTTTTTTTTACTTTATGTTCCTTGTTTTTAATCCTGTTGCAAGCTGCTTTGTGCCACCTCAGATTAATCTGTGGAACTCCTTGCCACAGGGTGTGGTGATTGCATCTAGCCTAGAAGCCTTTAAAAGGGGGTTGAACAAAGTTATGGAGGAAACATCTCACAGGTGAGCCATGATGGGTATATGCAACCACCTGGTTTTAGAAATAGGTTATCTTTGAATGCCAGGTGCAATTGAGTGGCAATAGGATACAGATTTCTTGTTGTCTTGAGTGCTCTCTGAGGCATCTGGTAGATTACTATGAGATACAGGAAGCTGGTCTAGATAGGCCCTTGGCCTGATTCAGCAGGGTTCTTCTTATGTTCTTCATGTACAGTACTTCTCTAATCCACATCATCTCTAGGAATTCTTGGGGCCTCTACCTGATTCCCTGCTAAGGTTTTTCCCTCCACCCCTCCCCTCCTTGCTCTGTCCACAATTTTGCCTCCTTCTTCAGCACCACAATTAAAACTATCCCTTCCATTTTTCCCTCCTCTGTTCCTCTTCCTTCCCCAGCTCTTCATCTTCCTCAATCTTCCCCCTGCCCCTTAATGAGATATTACCCTCATGTCCTCATTGAAAAACTCCTCCACTTGCTTCCTTGATCCCATTCCCTTTTAACTACTGGTTGCAACCTCCCTTGCAGGCAACCCTCTTCTCCTAAACATCATCATCATCATCAATCTGTCCCTCTTCCCTGTTCCCCCTATTCTTAAAAACAAAACAAAAACCATCCCTTGACCCATCCTTCCTCTCCAATTGCCACCCAGTCTCATACGTTTTCCCTCCAAGTTTCTGGGATGAACTGCTTTGATTTTTCTCTGCCAATTCCATGTTTGACACTCTCCAGTCTGGCTTCCACCCACGGCACTCTACTGAAACTGCCAAACTGAAACTCTTCTTACTGCCAAGCTGAAAGGTCTCTACTTTGCTCTTGTTCTTCTGGCTGTTTCTGATACAGTCAATCACTGTTGCTCAAGTTTCTTCATGAATTAAGCCTTTGTGATTCTGTCCTCAGAAGGTTCTCTTCCTACCTGTCCAATGTTTTCACAGGGGAAGTTCCTCCTCCTCTTTCCCTCTCTGCTGGGGTCCGACATAGCTCTGTTCTTGGCCCCTTGCTGTTCTTCTTTTACACACCGACCCTGGGTGACCTCATCAAATCCCATGGCTTCAGTACATCCTATATGCCAGGGGTGCTCACACTTTTTTGGCTCGAGAGCTACTTTGAAACCCAGCAAGGCCCAGAGATCTACCGGGGGGGGGGGGGAAGGAAGCGTCTGACACACACCCCCTTTAATGTATGGAGCCCCTGCTGGAGTCTAGTCAGTTTCGTCAGTTTTGTTGCTGCATGTCTGAAGAGCAGCTAAAGTGTCAGTTTAGTGTCAGCTAAATATGTCAGTTTCATCTAGTCACTAGACGAAACTGACATATTAACAGTTTGGAGAGACAGGGCTCCGCGATCTACTCATTTTGCCTCGCGATCTACCGGTAGATCGCGATCCACCTATTGAGCACCCCTGCTATATGCACACAATATCCAGCTATATACCATTCTACCCATGAACTTTCTCCCTTCATCCAGTCCTGTATCTCAAACTGCCTGTCTGACATTTGAGCTTGGATGCTTCATTGTTGTCTCAAGCTCAATATGTCAAAGATTGAACTTCTTATCTTCCCCCCCCCAAGCCCTCCTTGCCGGGCACCCTCTTCTTATCCATTGACAATGTCACTATCCACCCTGTAGAACAGGCATGCAGTCTTGGCTTTATCTTTGACTCCATTCTCTCTTTTGCTCCCCATATTCACTCTGTTGTCAAACTATCTTGTTCACAATATGGTACAAATCTGGCCCTTCCTTTCTGTCTGCTGTAGTAGTCTCTTGCCTTGACTATTACAACCTCCTCCTTGCTGGTCTTCAGTTGATTTCTCTTAGTCCCCTCTTCTCCTTTGCTGCTAAAGTCATTCGCCGGTGCCTATCTTGTTACACACCAAAATCACACCATACCCCTCTTTAAGTCTCTTCATTGGCATCCTCTCCACTCCCAGATCCAGTACAATTTCCTTGTATCTAAAGGTCTTCATGGACAACCCCTCCTTACTTAGCTCTCATCTCTTACTACACTCTTGTTCATGAGCTCTGCTCTATCAGGGCCCAAACCTATTTGCGCTGAGCACCAGCGCTGACCTCAAGTGCCAGTTCTGATGTTGCAAAAGTGCCATAAGGTGGTGAGGAGGAACCAGCCCAGGAGGGAGGTGGGACCAGTGGAGCCCTGCTCCACCAGATCCTATCCTATCCTCTGCATTGGACTGAAAAGCCTGAAACGGAAGTTCTTCCAACTATGCTGGCAAAACAGCCGGCACAGGCACAAGGAAGCCCATTGCAGGGCCAGCACCTTTTCCTCGGGGTGGAAGCCATTTCAGCACTACTGCACCTGGCAGTGCCAGGCCCATAGGACTGGGCTGTCAGTTCTGCCATTCTCAACCATCTTGCTGCTTTGAACAACTCTGCCCTTACCACCCCTTATATCTGGAACCACCTCCCTGAACACCTGTGGGATGTTTCCTCATTCACAGTCTTCAGTTCCCATCTGAAAAGCCAATTTTCCATGAAGCCAAAACTTTGCCATGAAACCTTTGGCATCATGCCTTAGTCCCTATTTCTTGCTGTAACTAAGCTGAAGGATGTGAAACAAAAAGACTCATGTATGTGTCCCTGTTTGCCCCCCTTGTGTCAGACTTTTGGAGCAAGAACCTATGTTTTTCTTCTCTGTGGAACACTCTTATGTATGTTGGTAATGCTATGTAAATTAATAAATAAATAAAAAGGAATGTCACACTTGCTGAATTTCTGCCTATCTCCCCGCCATTAATTGTGCAAAGTCTCTGGCAGGAAAAAAGGTGACACTCTTATGTGAAAGGGGACCTATATTGCTATTACTTTACAAAATTGAACAGAATGTTGTTGCTTTTCAAAGAAATGTGGTAGAAAAGTAATGGTAATTGTCTTTGCTCCTGCCCGCGTTAGCACAGTGGGTCTTGCTTCATCATGGCCCTGAGCTGACCACTTTCTTTTATCCTTTGTTGTCCGTGGAATATTGTAAATCCTGGTGTTAATAGCTCTGTCAATATTGACTTAAGATGTACACAAAAATGCAAATCATATACATAAAATACCAACATTTAACTGTGTGACACCTCTGTGAGTTTCTCTTCAGTGGCTTCCTCTCTTGTCCCATACTGAATTTAATCTTTTCCTAGCCTTTAAGCCTCTTCATGATCACGTTCCTTCTCATCTATCTTCATTGCAGGACTGGCCCTGGCAACTGAAGCAGCAGGCCAAATGTGCTCACTGAGGCATCAACCTCTGTTCCTCCTGCTCCTAGAAAAGGAAGAGGGGGGTGGAAAAGAAGGAGTGTGGAGAGGAGAATGGTGGGCTAGAACATCAGCTCATCACTCTCCTCTCTTCCCAGCAGTGTAGCTAGAGGGGGTGCAAAACAAGCCGCCCCTCCCCTTCAAAGCCATTCCAGGCCACTAGAGTAGCATTTTTCAACATTTGTCCCCCACCGTCCCACTTTGCACAATCCACCTATTGGAAGTACCACCAAAAATAATTGGCAATTATGTCATCATCAGTTACTTCTGGATTGGAAAGTCAGACGTGATGCAACAAACACCGGTAAGAAGCTCAGGTCGGATGGGAGGGTTTTTTTGAGCATGTGAAAAGCACACACTGGAGCTCTGCCCACCAAGCTGTGCCTCTTACCACAGTTTGTCCTATTACATTGCAGGTTTCACTGCCAGCGGCAGGGGCCTGAGGGTCCCGCAAATACCACCAGACACGTGGTACGAGTGCCACTGGATGAGAAACACTGTGCTAAAGCATTTGTTCTAGTGGCCCAGAATGGCTCCGAGGGGGAGGGGTTGCTTGCACGCTGCAGTGAGGTGCCGGGCCAAATGTAGTGTTTTGCACCCCCTCTAGCTACACTACTGTCTCTTCCACTTCCTCTTCTGCTGTCCTTGCCTTCCTTTTATAATCTACAGAGTGGGAACAGCAGGGGGGGAGTGAGTGGATGGAGGTGGCACCTCCCTGTCAATCTGCTGCCTGTAATGGCCACTTCAGTTGTCTTCAAGGATGGGCTGGCCCTACTGCTTTGGTGTCCTTCTATTCTCCTCTTCAGTCCCTTTGTTCATCAGAGCCTCATCTATTTACTAAACCTCCACTCCCTTGTTCCATTTTGGTGTGTGTACTTTATCTCTTGCAGCCTTTTTTGCATACAGCTCACTCCCTTTAGATGCCCGGCTAGCTCTCTCTACGTCTTGTTTCCAGAATTTATTAAAAACCTCATAGCTTCTCTCTTGTATTTCCTTCTTGAGGTTCTGTTTGTTTTTTTTAAATTCCTGTCTTATTGTTAGGTTAATTATTGAATAGGCTTTAACTCTTTTGCTTCCTTTTAGTCTCACCCAGCAAGTACAAATGTTTCCCCTGCGCTCCAGATCCTCTCTTCGTCTCCTGTATTTTAGATTGTGAGCCTGCCGGCAGAAACCTGTACATTTATTCATGTACACTGCCTAGTGTGTATATGTATTAGGCACTTTCATACATAATAAATGATGATAATGATGCCATATAGGCACTCCATGAACTGTGATGCCAATGGTCATAAGTTATAGGTACATGTGGGAAAAGGAGGAACCACTTATCCCAGTGTCACAAAGCCCATGCACTCAAGCAGACCCTTGTACCTGAACATGCACAGAACAGCTAATTGACAGAGCGTGTGCTTTTAGATGTAAGATGGAGGCAATGCTGGGAGTGCTTACCGGTTTCAAGCAGAGTGCAGTCCTTAATCCAGGGCAAAGTGATTCAGTGGTGTTCTTCAAGAGAGGCGCCTGGATTCTGGCCACAGATTGAGTGCTGTCACAGGCTCATAAGCAGCCTGTGCTGAGACCCAGGGCCCTGTTTCTCTGTGGTTGGGCATCTCTCTTGCACCCCTATTCCCTGGTAAGGTCTTACTTCCAAGCCTGTCAGAATTACTTTGTCTGATTGTACCTGCTGCAGAGAATCAACCTGATTTCCTTCCTTGATGTAGATTTATCTGAACAGCTGGGGGTGGGGGGACTCCATTATCACCAGCCCCACTCTCCCAGAGTACATGTAGCTCCTGACAGGTGAGAAGCTGTGCATTGCACGGTTACTGCAGTGGCGGAGAGCCAAGGCCCAGCCATTTGCATGGAGGGAAGCAGAGGGAGCTGCATACAGGCCAAAGCCATTGAGGCATGCAAAAGGATGAAGTCTTGCTGGAGACGCCTGCTCTGTATGGTTCCCCCTCAGCACAATGCTTGCTGGCATAGACATCCACACCACTTAGCATGCTCTTTGTACGCAGGCTCTCTGGTTTGGTTCCCAAGCCCATGAGGCACTCCATGTAGAAGGTTATCTGAGCACAGGCCCAAAGCATGCTGGGAGTGCCACCTGGTGAGGTGCTGAAGATTTAGTATTGTTAAATTGTAATTAGCTGGTAGCAAAGCCTACCTGAAAATGGGTAGTTTTGTACAATAACATAGAGCCAACACCATGGGGAGGGATTCCTGGGAGCGATAAGCCTGGCCTGGGTGACTCACCTGTACCACACAGGGCAGTACCAGGAATTTCAGGTGACTATGTCCTATCCTGACATACCTTAGAAATAGGCTAGGTATGTGCTCTGCACCTCTCTCTGCCACCAAGAGCCAGAGAACCCCAGCAAGGCTTCTCTGATAAGAGCTGGGATTCTTTTTGTTTCTGGGCCAATAGAGCTGCCTGCTTGTAGCAGGGCAGAGCAGGAGATAAGGGGTATTTATCATTCAGCCACAAGGCAGGTGTTTAATCATGTTACCAGAGCAGACAGCACCACTTTATGGGATAGGTGTTGCGTAGCCACTTTTCTTCTGGGAAACAAGCTGCTATTGGTCTTTGTCCCAAGCATGACCTGGTTCATATCTCAGCCAGAGACAAAAGCCTCTGAGGCATGAGAGGAAAGATGGGGAAAGTAGAGTTCATGCTAGCCAGCAAAAATAAAAAATATATTAAAAAAATGAGAAGTGGGGATGGGGTCAGGCTGAATGGAATCAAGCAGAAGGCAGGCATGGGTCAGGCCTTGGTTCAGTTACATTGGCAGGGAAGGATCAATGGAAAGAGGAAGAGTAGGGCAGAAAGGGGTCGGCGCTGGCACCTGGCTGCAAGCACAGACAAAGTGCAGAGGCCACAGTGGGCTGGACAGGAACAACCCTTCCCTTGACTCATTTGCACTCCTGAAATCTTTTCCTGCTGCTCTCCATCTGTGTTTTCCCTCCACCCTTTCTCAGCCACCTCCTACAAGATCAGGTGCACTCGCTCCAGGGATGGTGTCTTTGTGTTGAACTGTAATGAGATTTATGCTTGACTGCGTGGAGAGAGGATCCAAAGCAGACATCGTGTTGTTTCTCTTCGAGCCATGCTACCAGCCTGCCCAGGAACTCACTCATATACAGGCTGGCCCAGCTACTGTCGGTCAGAAACCAAGCTTTTGTCGTATCCAGGCAGAATCACAGTAAGGCATGGCTAGTCACATGTGGCACACACCTGCACATTCTCCTGCCCCTGATTTCATCTGATTCTGTGTGGCTACCACAAAGGTTTAACTTTTCCCTAAGGCTCTCCTTATATTCTGATAAGGGCTCTCTCTACACGAGAGAGAGAGAGAGAGAGAGAGAGAGAGAGAATGAAACACCTAATCTGTCACAAATTGGGGGTTAGTTTTAGGCTCCAAAGACAAGAGTCCAAACCTCTAGGAGGGATGGCCTGATGCAACAGAGAACAGGGCTTCTGTCATTTTAAAGGCTGTAGCACCCTTAGAGGCTTAAAGATGAACCTGGCCATATGTGTCCTTGGCCACAGTCAATGCTGCCTGACATGTTAATGCTGAATAAGGAAGCTTCATATCTTGCCATGAGCTTTGCAGTCAGACTTCCAGTCTTCTTCGTGTTCTCTGTTGCCTGCCCAATTCTCCTAGACACAGATCTTTTATGAGAGCCTAGATGGTGTTTCAGAATTCCTGGAAACTGTCCCATGTTCCCCTTTAAACAGAAATATGAAAGGACAAAGGGAGTCAAAATCATTATGGATGTTGTCCCACTCTTGCTGTATGGTCATGGTGTGCATATGGAGTCTTTATTGGTGGTCACTATTCAGTCATTTTCTCTTCCTCTTTGCAATCTGCATTCTTTTGCACTGGAGCAGTTCTCCTTTTTCTGCTAACTGCCCTCATATGTTCAGATGATCATCCACTCTTCCCCAGCTACTATGAATGTGTTTCATGCTTGAGTATGCAGAATTGTGGGGCACACAGACTCATGGAAAGTGCCTTCAAGGCCACCTAGTCCCACCTCCTGCTGGTTGGCGACCTTCAGTCTCGAACCTCCTGCTAGAAGCAAGAAAATCCTCTCTAGAGCAGGGGTGTTAAACTCCTTTCATACAGAGGGCTGAATTGCATTCATTGTGCCTGCTGAGGGCTGGAAGTGATGTCTTTAAGCAGGAAGTGATGTCTTTAAGCAGCTAATGACCAGAAATACTTTTTCCTCACTTAGGAACTCATTAGCTACAAATGACAGAAGGGAAAATATGCAAATCTTGATTATATTTTCAAGATATGGGTGAGCCCAATTAACATGCAGGCTGCCCTTTCAGCAGTGATACTTCAGCAAAGCACAGCAGCTGGTGGTGGTGCTAGGAGAGCCTGATGACTGAATAAAGAGCTTCTGTGGGTCACATCTGGCCCCTGGGCCTTACGTTTCACCCCCCTCTCTACAGCATCTCCAAAAAGTACCTGTCAAGCTTCTGCTTGAAGACCTCCAGCAAGGGAGAACCCATCCACTGAGTAATTGGTTCCATTGTTGAATTGCTCTTACTATGAAGAATTTCTTACTAGTATCTGACCAAAACGTCCCCTCCTCTCGCTTGAGCCCATTAGATCTAGTTCTGTTCTCTTGAGCAGCAGAGAACAAATCTTTGCCTTCTTCCATGTGATAACCCTGCAGATATTTGAAGAGCACGATCATTTCCAGTTTTCCCTCTAAGCTGCGTGGCCATGCATCTTGAAACTGAGCTGCACGGAGCTTGGTTTTCTCAGAAGTCCAGCAATAACAGGTGCTTAGTGTCTGAAGACACCTCCATGCAGCCATGGAATGGGCCTATGCAGCCACATGGACTCCTTAGATGGAGCACTGATCATGTCCCTCCTCAACCTTCCCTTCTCCAGGCTAAAACATATTAAGTTTCCTCTACCTTTCCCCATCGGACTTTTTTCCAGACCCCTCATCGTTGCCCTCTTCTGAACCTGCTCCAGATCCATTATTCTGAAAGTGTGGTGCCCAGAACTGGACACAGTACTTTTGACGAGCTCTGACCAGCATGGAGTTAAGTAGAACCACTATTCCTTTTGACTTGAAAGCTATGGTTCTACTAACGCAACCTAAAATCATGTTTATCTTCTTCGTAGCTATATCATCCTGCTAACCCAGGTTCATCTTATGATCCACTGCAACATCAACTGCTTGCTCAATCTATTGAAATGTATGTACTTATGCATGCCTGACTCCGCACAGCACTAAATCTCAGAAAAATGGGTGATGCAACCCAGGCATTAAAAAAAAATGCTACAGTGAACTTCTGTGTGTAACCAAGCTTATACCATAAGGCTAAGGCTAGCCAGGGAGCTTTGTGACTGACCAAAGATTTGAATTAGGATCTCTCTAACACAAAGTCCAGCACTATCCACTATACCACACTGGTTGTCACTTTGTCCATCACAGAAGGCTTTCATAGAGTCGATAAGCATTGGCCAAGGATATGTTAGGTCACTACAGTAGACAGCAATATATTTCACCTCAGTGTAGTTGATTGGACAGATGACCTGAAATCTCTTCCAACCTGACAATACTATGATTTTGCTGCAATTCAGTGCTGTTAAACTAAAGGACAATTTATATGGCTACTGTTTAAGCTTAATTCAATCTGCGAAGCCATCGTTTTTCCCTGCACGGAATGGACATGTGCATGGCAAACTGGTCGTGTGCATCAGACCTCCATAAGCACAAACTGACAGCATGCCATCGATAAGCTGTGGGAGGAAAATCCACAGAGCTCATTGTGAGAAGGCAAGAGATTTGTGCTTGTGCCAGGCCAATGCACATGACCAGTTTGCCACAAGCACATTCACCTTATGCGGTGGGGGGGAGGGATGTAGTCTGCATGGTTTGAAAAACAAGCCCCTGAAGACTTGGGGAAATATGTGTGAAGCTTGTTTCTCCCTGCATGATGTTCTGCTGGATTTGGTACAGTGATAAGCGATGTAGATTCCCTGGGTCACAATATTATTTCCTTTCTGGCAGCCTGTAGGGAGGTTCCTCCATCTGCAAGCCTGCCAAAAACGCTTAGGGTGTTTTCACAAGTGAGGCTAAAAATGGCTTTTAGTCTGCAATATGTCATTTGTGAATGTTATTAATGTGTAGATAGAAGCAATTTTTAACCTGAATATACATTCTAGCAACTGTAGACTTTTGCACTAGATGCTTAAACCAATCTAAGGAAATATCTGTTGTGAATATTTGTTAGAGCAGTGGTTCTTACACATTTGGCACTGGGACCCATTTTTTAGAATGAGAATCTGTTAGGACCCACTGGAAGTGATGTCATGATCGGAAGTGACATCATCAAGCAGGAACATTTTAAACAATCCTAGGCTGCAATCCTACCCACACTTACCCAGGAGTAAGTCCCATTGAGAATCATTGTTAAAAAAATATATAGAGTAGCTTGTTCAAAGTACAGGTCTGTAACATTTCCCCGAATGCAGTCACATACCATGGTTGCATCAAATCTTATTGTATTGTATTGTATTGGCAATCTTCAGTCTCGAAAGACTATGGTATTGCGCTCTGAAAGGTTGTTCTGGCACAGCTTCTAGTGTGGCTGAAAAGGCCAATTCGGGAGTGACAATCCCTTCCACACTGGGAGCAAGTGCAGTATGTCCCTGGTCTGTCGCCCTGGCTATGGGCCTTCCTTCTTTGCCTCTTTGCCTCAGACTGTTGGCAAAGTGTCTCTTCAAACTGGGAAAGGCCATGCTGCACAGCCTGCCTCCAAGCGGGCCGCTCAGAGGCCAGGGTTTCCCACTTGTTGAGGTCCATCCCTAAGGCCTTCAGATCTCTCTTGCAGATGTCCTTGTATCGCAGCTGTGGTCTACCTATAGGGCACTTTCCTTGCACGAGTTCTCCATAGAGGAGATCCTTTGGGATCCGGCCATCATCCATTCTCACGACATGATCGAGCCAACGCAGGCATCTCTGTTTCAGCAGTGCATACATGCTAGGGATTCCAGCACATTCCAGGACTGTGTTGTTAGGAACTTTGTCCTGCCAGGTGATGCCGAGAATGCGCCGGAGGCAGCGCATGTGGAAAGCGTTCAGTTTCCTCTCCTGTTGTGAGCGGAGAGTCCATGACTCGCTGCAGTACAGAAGTGTACTCAGGACACAAGCTCTGTAGACCTGGATCTTGGTATGTTCTGTCGGCTTCTTGTTGGACCAGACTCTCTTTGTGAGTCTGGAAAACGTGGTAGCTGCTTTACCGATGCGCTTGTTTAGCTCGGTATCGAGAGAAAGAGTGTCGGAGATCGTTGAGCCAAGATACACAAAGTCATGGACAACCTCCAGTTCACGCACAGAGATTGTAATGCAGGGAGGTGAGTCCACATCCTGAACCATTACCTGTGTTTTCTTTAGGCTGATCGTCAGTCCAAAATCTTGGCAGGCCTTGCTAAAACGATCCATGAGCTGCTGGAGATCTTTGGCAGAGTGGGTAGTGACAGCTGCATCGTCGGCAAAGAGGAAGTCACGAAGACATTTCAGCTGGACTTTGGACTTTGCTCTCAGTCTGGAGAGGTTGAAGAGCTTTCCATCTGATCTGGTCCGGAGATAGATGCCTTCTGTTGCAGTTCCAAAGGCATGCTTTAGCAGGACAGCGAAGAAAATCCCAAACAAGATTGGTGCAAGAACACAGCCCTGCTTCACGCCGCTTCGGATGTCAAAGGGGTCTGATGTGGAGCCATCGAAGACAACTGTGCCCTTCCTGTCCTTGTGGAAGGATATGATGAGGAGCCTGGGTGGACATCCGATCTTGGGGAGAATCTTGAAGAGGCCGTCCCTGCTGACCAGGTCGAAAGCCTTCGTGAGATCTATGAAGGCTATAAAGAGTGGCTGTCATTGTTCCCTGCATTTCTCCTGCAGTTGTCTAAGGGAGAATACCATATCAGTGGTGGACCTGCTGGCTCAGAATCCGCACTGTGATTCTGGATAAACGCTCTCTGCAAGTACCTGGAGCCTCTTTAGTGCAACTTGGGCAAACAACTTTCCTTCAACGCTAAGGAGAGAGATGCCACAGTAGTTGTTGCAGTCACCCCTGTCACCTTTGTTCTTGTACAGCGTGATGATGTTTGCATCCCTCATGCCTTGAGGTACTTCACCTTCTCTCCAGCAGAGACAGAGGATTTCATGCAGCTCAGTGACGATGATCTCTTTGCAGCACTTTAGAACTTCAGCGGGGATGCTGTCTTTTCCAGGTGCCTTGCCAAAGGCAAGGGAGTCCAGGGCCACGTGAAGTTCTTCTAGGGTTGGTTCACTGTCAAGCTCCTCCAGCAAAGGCAGGCACTCAATGTTGTTCAGCGCTTCTTCGGTGACTACATTTTCTCTGGAATATAGCTCAGAGTAGTGCTGCACCCAGCGTTCCATCTGCTGCGCCCAATCCTGGATGACCTTGCCTGTGGCAGACTTCAGAGGGGCAATTTTCTTCTATGTTGGACCTAGGGCCTGCTTGATACCGTCATACATCCCCTTGATGTTGCCTGTGTCAGCTGCTATCTGTATGTCGGAACAGAGCTGGAGCCAGTAGTCGTTAGCACATCTCCTGGCAGTCTGCTGGACTTTGCTTCGAGAGCTCGGAGGACCTGCAGGTTGCGCTCACTGGGACAGGCCTTGTATGCTGCTTGAGCTCTCCTCTTTTCCTCAATGACTGGTGTCAACTCCTCAGAGCGGGCTTCAAACCAGTCTGCCGTCTTGTTGGTCTTCTTGCCAAATATGGACATGTATTGGCAACCTTCAGTCTCAAAAGACTATGGTATCGCGCTCTGAAAGGTGGTTCTGGCACAGCGTCTAGTGTGGCTGAAAAGGCCAATCCGGGAGTGACAATCCCTTCCACACCGGGAGCAAGTGCAGTCTGTCCCTGGTCTGTCTCCCTGGCTATGGGCCTTCCTTCTTTGCCTCTTAGCCTCAGACTGTTGGCAAAGTGTCTCTTCAAACTGGGAAAGGCCATGCTGCACAGCCTGCCTCCAAGCGGGCCGCTCAGAGGCCAGGGTTTCCCACTTGTTGAGGTCCATCCCTAAGGCCTTCAGATCCCTCTTGCAGATGTCCTTGTATCGCAGCTGTGGTCTACCTGTAGGGCGCTTTCCTTGCACGAGTTCTCTATAGAGGAGATCCTTTGGGATCCGGCCATCATCCATTCTCACCACATGACCAAGCCAACGCAGGCGTCTCTGTTTCAGCAGTGAATACATGCTAGGGATTCCAGCACGTTCCAGGACTGTGTTGTTTGGAACTTTGTCCTGCCAGGTGATGCCGAGGATGCGTCGGAGGCAGCGCATGTGGAAAGCGCTCAGTTTCCTCTCCTGTTGTGAGCGAAGAGTCCATGACTCGCTGCAGTACAGAAGTGTACTCAGGACGCAAGCTCTGTAGACCTGGATCTTGGTATGTTCCGTCAGCTTCTTCTTGGACCAGACTCTCTTTGTGAGTCTGGAAAACGTGGTAGCTGCTTTACCGATGCGCTTGTTTAGCTCGGTATCGAGAGAATGAGTGTCGGAGATCGTTGAGCCAAGGTACACAAAGTCATGGACAACCTCCAGTTCATGCTCAGAGATTGTAATGCAGGGAGGTGAGTCCACATCCTGAACCATGACCTGTGTTTTCTTCAGGCTGATTGTCAGTCCAAAATCTTGGCAGGCCTTGCTAAAATGATCCATGAGCTGCTGGAGATCTTTGGCAGAGTGGGTAGTGACAGCTGCATCGTCGGCAAAGAGGAAGTCACGCAGACATTTCAGCTGGACTTTGGATTTTGCTCTCAGTCTGGAGAGGTTGAAGAGCTTTCCGTCTGATCTGGTCCGGAGATAGATGCCTTCTGTTGCAGTTCCAAAGGCCTGCTTCAGCAGGACAGCGAAGAAAATCCCAAACAAGGTTGGTGCAAGAACACAGCCCTGCTTCACTCCGCTTCGGATGTCAAAAGGGTCTGATGTGGAGCCATCGAAGACAACAGTGCCCTTCATGTCCTTGTGGAAAGATCTGATGATGCTGAGGAGCCTGGGTGGACATCCAATCTTGGGGAGAATCTTGAAGAGGCCGTCTCTGCTGACCATGGACAAGGCGGTGTTGTAAACGGCATTCTTGAAATGTTCAAATCTAATATATTAAAAATAAAATATTGAAATGAATGGGGACCCACCTGAAATTGGCTCAAGACCCACCTAATGGGTCCCAACCCACAGTTTGAGAAACACTGTTTTAGAGGAAAAAGTTGGATGCTGTGGAAGATATCTCCACAAGTGAGCATGTGCACATATAGAAATGTGATTGCAATTTAGAGATCAGATTATATGTGGTGTGCATGATTTTCATGCCTTCTTTAACTGTTCTTTAACTGAAGCTAACCCTGCCGATCTGTCATCTCTAAATCTACTTCATGGTCCCATCTCGCACCACAGGTATGACTGCCTAAGTACATATGCACAGACTCCACATTAAGAAAAGTCTCCCAAATCCTCAATTTAGGAGGGAGGAAGAAGATCAACATGTGAAGTTTAGGACAGACAGAAACAAAACCCAGATGAAATGCAACAAGGATGCTGGTTTGGAAGCACACTTAGTAATAACAGCATGTTCCAAGACAGCAGCTTCCTCCACTGCTTGTAGCATTCTAATGATAACTCTGAAATGGGGAAACAGTGCTCACCACAATGATTCACAGACAGCTGAACACGCGCACTGACTCCTATGAAAAATGTTGTGTTTGAAGTGATGCAGAATGATGTGAAAGTTCAATCTGTGATGGGTCATTTCATACACACAAGTCACTATCTGATGGGGCAGTAATCAAGTGATGAACAAGCATTTGTGAACTAGCCCCTCATTTACATTTTCTGGCTTTGTCCCTTGTTCCCAGTATTCATTTTCCTGTTATTCATGCAAGAAAATTCTGACTATAGGATTTCTCTACAGTCCCTTCGAGCTGTTCCTTGAACTAGCCTCTGAGCCCACAAAATACACAATCTGATCTTGCTGCCACAATCTCACACTCATGCGCCAGTCCAACCAGCTGATGCTATCCTTTTGACAGCTTCTCTAACCCTACTCAGGAGCAGCTGAGCCAAGCTGTGGTGGTCAGCCCTGACCCAAGACCTCCTGGACCCTGAGGCACTGTGGCCATGTGTCAAATGCTGCCCCTCCTTGCCTGGTGATATGTCACCCTCTGATCCTCCCATTTTTGGACTGGAAAAGGAATAGAGAAATTGTACACCTGTGATGCTCTAGCCCAGGGATGCCCAAACCCTGGCCCTGGGGCCACTTGCAGCCCTCGAGGACTCCCAATCTGGCCCTCAGAGAGCCCTCAGTCTCCAATGAGCCTCTGGCCCTCTGGAGACTTTCTGGAACCCGTGCTGGCCTGATGCAACTGCTCTCAGAGTGACAGCCAACTGTTCGACCTCTCGCATGAGCTGTGGGATGAGGGCTCCCTCCACTGCTTGCTGTTTCATATCTGTGATGCAGCAGCGGCAGCAAAGGAAAGGCTGGCCTTGCTTTGTGCAAGGCCTTTCATAGGCCTTGAGCTATTGCAAGACCTTTATTCATTCATATAAGTTCCATCTCTAATATATTCGTTTATGTAAATGTATTCAAATTTGAAATGTGAATTAATTCTTTTTTCCCAGCCCCCCCCCCTCCCGACAGTGTCAGAGAGATGATGTGGCCCTCCTGCCAAAAACTTTGGACATCCTGATCTTGCTGCTGGGCAGCAAGACTCCAAGAGTCCCATGTGAACCACCAGACACCACCTCAGGTACCACTGGTGGTACCCCATACCACTGGTTGAGAAACACTGGTCTAGAAACTCAGGGCTGTATCACTGGACTCTGAATGTAACACTGAACTCTCAAGGACTCTCAAGGTTGTAGCTGAGGACAGCCTGCACTGGCAGGGATTGAACTCAGTGATCTGGTAGGTCCCTTCCAACTCTATGATTCTTCCACTCCATCCTCCTCTCTCTTTTCCCAGTCCCAGAAGAGGAAGGAGAAGCAGTGGAGGCAAATGGGCAGGGAGAGGTGGCCTGATTCCTGAAGCATCCATCAGAGGCATCATTGTGGATGGGCTGGCCCTGGGAGGTTCAGCTCAAACCTGTGATACTCCAGGCCCAGGGTCCCCCTCCCAACTTTGTATTCTACCCCCTCTCCAAAGAGCTCAGGGTTGCAAACAAGGTCCCCTCCCTTTTATTGTCATGATAACAGATCCCGCACGGAGCAGAGGGACAGTAAGTTTTGAGACAGAGCAGAATTTGAACTCAAGGCACAACTCCGCCCACTCAAGACAGACTCCGCCCACTTGGGAAGGAAGAGAGGCTGCTACTAGGGCTGGATCATTGCTTTGGAATCTGTTGACCTCCGCAGCGCGCCCTCCCCCTCGCGGACTGCCCCGGGGTCTCCAAAGCCGCCTGGGGCCGGGGCCGGGGCCGCGCTCGCTGCTCCCAGCAAGCCGTGGCACGTGTGCAGGCGTTGTGAACAATGGCACAGCGAGCCCCCGGGGCATCCCGGGGCTGGCACCGCGGCCCGGCGCTTCAGGAACGACCCTAAAGGCTGGGGACTAAAGGGGGGTTACAGAGGGAGGGGTGCCAGCCAGCCACACGCTCCTTGGTGACCTCCTTTCGAGCATCGACAGGAAACCGGGACAGATTCTATGCTCATCAAGCGACCAGCAGCAGCAGCCAGGGGGATCGTGTCTCTGCCCCCAACAGTCCTTTTAAGTGGCACCCGATCTCTTCTCCCTTCCCCCCATACACACTCCAGCTTGCGACACTCCGTGGATGCGGGTCTGTGAATGAATTTGCTGGGGGGGGGGGGTCTGCTTCCTGCTGCACGCATGCAAGCGGAGCCCCAAAGATCAAGAAGGACACGTGTCTTGGACTGGAGATCAGCAGGTCTTGAAGTGCTGGGTCTGGGATAATTACCCAAGAACTGGCCAGCGGCTACCAGGAGGTGTGAAGGGGGGGGGGGGTTAGAGTTCAACCAGAGGTCCCTTGGCCAGGAAAGGGCTGTTGCTGAGCCTGCCCACCTCTTTTCCCCTGCTGCAAGTTCCCTCCCTGCCTGGGATGATTTCCTGCTCATGGAGAGGGGAGGGTTGGTGGTGGGACGGTGGGAACGCAAGAATTCACACACACCCCCCACTCCTCCCGCCTGCCACTTCGCCGTTTGGGCAGGGCGATCCTGTGCACGAAGGGGTGGAAGCCACTTGCAGAGCGTGCAGTGGGGCTCAGTGGGTTCAGAATTGCCGCGGAAATCGCCCCCCCCTTACCGCCCGCTGCTGCCTGGTGGTTGCGTGGCAACACACTCTGACGTCCAACATGCGGGTCGACTCAGGTTTTCTTAAGTACATAGGCACAGATGCCAGCCATGATGAGTGGATTGGGGGGCATCTGCGTGTACAAAGCTGGAGAATCCTGCAGCTGCCTGCCCCCCCCCCGCCCCCAACCCCACAGTTCTAGTGTCTGTGCTTGGCAGTTCACTGCTGTGACTTGGAGCTGAAAGGCAAGGAGCCGTCCTTAATGGGTCCTAGCTGTGTGGCAGGTGTGCTGCAGGGGTAGGATGATCGGTTGTTTTGCTCTGGGTAGAGAGAGGAACTGGGATTTCACGTGGGAGTGTCTGCCAGACCTGAGCTGGGGAAGATGTGCTGCTGCTGAGCTACTAACTGACAAATTGGCTAGTTAAGGGAAAAGTCAGATCTACACAGATCTCCATTACAGATCCCCAAATCCACCATCTGCAGCTGCTCACATTCATGCCTGCTGACTGCACCCTCTGACATGACAGCTTCCGTGAATGCTTCTTGAGGCCCGGAGGTTAGGAAACATCACCTGGAATCTAAAGCCATTCACACTGAAAAGAAGTGTTCAACCATCATACCCAGTGGGAACCCTTTCCGCACTGGGCCATTGTCCTGCACAAACCAGGCCATTGTCCTGCACGGACCAAGAGTGCACAGCTGAACATACCCCAGCCATGCATTGTGGGCAGGGCCTAGGAGAGGGTGGGGTAAGGGGGTAATTTGTACCCAGGCCCAGGGTCGGAAAGGTGGTTCAGGAGCCAAAGGAGGGGGGCCCAGAAATGTCCTGGGACCCGACATTTTCCTATCTACTCAGACTTGTTGCCCGCACGGAATTCTGGGGACAATACCATGAGTGTGCGGCTGCAGCTGCTGCAGCTATTGGCAAGCCATATATGCTGGACCAAGGAATGCATACGTGATACCACTGTGTCAAATCTGGGAGGAAACTGGCCTGCTCTTTGGCTTGTGAATCTGCTTGCCATGAGGAAGCATATAGGAACTCAGGCACAGCTGTGGAACTACGGCTGCTACAGAAGCAAGTTTTGGAACGCAGAGGACACTTTCCATTCTAGTGTGAGCCTAAATATGATGATGCTAGTTTTCTGCAATGATTTTCTATATTTAAAAGGTTTTGGAGAAACTATATCTAACTGCCAATGCCACATGGAGACCTGGGCTCCAAAGACTTTTCCAGCTGTCCCCACCCTCCCCCCCCGTTTCGCCCCTCCCTGCCCCCATTTTGCTCACCCGTCACCACCCTCCCCCACTCTGTTTCACCCCTCCCCCTTTGCAAAGGGGCCCAAAAGAAACTTTGTAACCCCTGATAAAATTTCTTTCAGAGGCCCTGATTGTGGGGAAGATGGTGGCAAGCTGTGTTTCCAAGCAGCCTTTTCAGAAGACTTGATAAGATTCCAAAGAACCCCAAGGGTTCTTTGGGAGACAATACCACAGAGTAATGGCAGGTGAGGTATTGGAGCACTCAAGTGGCTGCAAGGCCCGACTCTTACGGTTAACGTCAGAGGTTAATTCAGCCATCCAGATCTTGTAAACATTGGCTGGGCTCGGAAACGGCTGCCTGCCTTAAGATGTCTCCAGACCACACTTACACAGATTGACTTGCCATTAGTTCTTTCATAAGCAGCATCCCTCACCCCTTTACCCTTTCATGACTCAACAGCTCTTGGAAAGCCTGTGCTGGCCACATGGGCTCAACAGCTGTCGGAGCCAGCAAGAAATTTCAGGCGTGATTGATTTAAATAAGGAAAAAATCCCTAGCATGTTGACCGAGTGACACAGTATCGATTGAGATGGAGGAAAAGTGGCCATCAATCACCATGCTGCCTGCCCACACTGGGGGGGGGGGCAGAAGGAGGTCTTCCCTGCCCAAAGGATATTAAAAGAATGAGCCACATAAGGAAAAGGAGCACCCTTGTGTTACCTGTACTGAGGTTAAACTAGGCATGACTAGTTTCTTGTATTAAATCAAGAGTAGTCCCAAAGACGCTGAAAGAGGGAATTTTGAAAGCAAAAGGGATGCTCAGGTGAGGAATGTAGAGACCTCTCTTCCTGCAGCTTTTCAGTCCAAATGCTTTTATCCCCAGTACTGGAATGGCTGAGGGACAATAGCTTGGGGAGAGAGGCTGCGTGAGGAGTAAGCCACAGGCCAGGCAAGATTTTATGCCCCTCATCTGAGTGCCCCTTTTGCTTTAAAATTGAACATTCAGAGTGATTAAGGCAACTCCATGCTTAAAATGCCATTGTCATATCTAGTTTGACTTTCCCAAGGGCTCAGGAGCACAGTCTCCTAGATCCCAGCCTCCCTTACCTGCCACATCTGCATGTGCGAGGCCCCTAGACTAACTGTACGGGAGCCAATACATGCAGCTTTTCTTTTATTAAAACTTCTGTGAAGGATACTGCCCTCAATCTGTACCCTGCCTTGAGCTGCTTTGGGCTCCTTGTTTTTGGTGGAAGCATTCGAGGGAAAAGGGCCCATATTTTGCCTTGTTGGCAATGCTCTGAATGCAGCATTGATGCAGTGACCAGTGGAGCGATGACTCTTTGAAAGTACCACAGGCCCTTCCAGCCCACAGGTCTTGGTCTCCCATATCCCCTTGCCCTGAAGAACCCAAACCCCATGACAGTCCCCACTCCTGCAATTCCCCCAGAACAACTGTTGTCCTACTTCCTCCTCTGAATATGTCCTCTGTCACCCTGTCTCACACAGTGAACCGAAGGCAATTCTGGCCCCCTGCCAGCTGCTGACTTGTTTACCAGCAAGTCGACAGTAAATTAGTGTCCTTAACCAGCATTGCGCGACTCCTGGCAAAGCCAGTAGTATGTACAGAGTGCAGAACTAGAGGGCCACACAGAACATCTGCAACTTGCTGCGTATTTTGATAGATGCTTTCCACCCCCAGCATTAAACGTATTTAATCTGCTCTTGCAAATGGCTAATTTTGAAAATCCTCTTATCAGCATTAGCTCTTCAGCACTGGTATTTATTTACTGTTCATTTTCATAATCTTTTTTTACCCCTACACTCGTGTGACAGAGTTCTCTATTCAAATGGCTGGCTCCATTTCAGAGAATCCTGGTGGAGGAGAGAGGCAGGAAGGCAGGCTGAGGGGGAAGGGATGTCATCACAGAGGGAAAGAGGACAATGGACATAAAGAGGAGAACCATTGCTTTTGTGCTGGATCAGGCAAGCCAGCCAGCGTGAAATGG
This sequence comes from Tiliqua scincoides, assembly GCF_035046505.1. NCBI lineage: Eukaryota > Metazoa > Chordata > Lepidosauria > Squamata > Scincidae > Tiliqua > Tiliqua scincoides. The sequence continues at coordinate 200,531,680 of NC_089822.1, forward strand.
CAACCTTGAATGCACTTGGGCTGTTGCTCTCTAAGAAGGAAAATGCAACATGTCGCTGTCCTTACACCCCCTAAAATCAGCTATTTTCAACCAGTGTGCCAAGGTACTTTGGTGTGCCACAAATGGTCCTCAGGTGAGCTTTTGGAGGTTGGGACAGGGTCATTTATTAGTAGAGCCATTGGGGATGTGAGCCCCTTGCCAGCAGTGTGGTGTGTCTCGTCAACTGTCAAAAAACGGATGGTATGTCCTGAAAATTTTAGCACCTTGTCAGTGTGCCATGAGATGGAAAGGATTGAAAGTTGCTGCCCTAAATGTTTTTACCTTTTTCTTCTGCACCTGTGTTTTCATTCATTTTTATGTATTGTTTCATGTTATCCTATTTCTAAGAATAGAAATAATGGTCTTTGGTACTAGTCTCTTTTGGCAGCACTTTGACTGCTTCTGCAGAAATGTGGAATGCCTTTAACTGGTTCTTTATGAAGATGTCACTCCTTCCTCAGGGACTAATTTATCAAAATCACTGCTTTGCTTTGCCTTAGCAAGTCTGGACGAAATGCAACTGCCTCGTTTGTCCTAATGCATGTTTTAAGCATTCTTTTTACCATCAGGATTGTTGGAAGTATGGCACCATGGCTTCACTGTATGAGCATTTTCTTATAGTCCTTGCTTTTTATTTTGAATGGCTTCATCTGGAGAGTTATAATGATGGTTGTCATGGTATAGAACAGTCTGTTCACCAAAACACACTCTTTTCAAGCATGGGAAAATATTCCTCACTTTGCCACTCTTGAACCACTCTTCCCTGAGTGCAAACAAAGGGTTCACTGAAGCACGTATGGTGTTCCTAACATACATTAAAGTGGTCTTCTGAATGCTTCTTGTGCCTCTATCTTTACAGTGTCGTATTAGATCTTGAATTCTGAATGTGTAAAACAAAGCATTCACTCACCTGTAATCCAGTTCAATCCTATCTCTTGTGCTTCCCTCCCAGTAAGTAATCTTGACTTAGATGCTTCTCTAGTCCCTATTCAATTATCTCAGTTCAGAGAGAGAAATCTATACAGAGACGCCTTGATTGGCAACCAGTAGTTATTCTTAGTGAGAGATGAGAGTCCATCCTGGGCCCGGTTCTTCTCTCCTCTGTCTTGCTGCTGCAGTTCTGGTGTTCTGCCTGTGGAATTCAAATGAGTGACAGCACCCATTATTTATTAACTCTCATCCCATGCAGACTCTTTTCTGTACCTCCCTTGGGTTAAAAAAAAAAAAAGTACACATTGGATCTCCTGCTCCCACTGGCTCAGCTTGAAAGGCTCACATCTTCCCCTTGTGCAGTCTGAAATATTAACATGCAGAAATCCAGGCAGGGTAGATCACAGGCTGGTCAGTGGTGGTGAGGCATAGCAAAAGCAGCCAAGAATTTGCAGAGAAAAAGACACTTCTCTCACACATCCCCTCTCTTTTGTCTTTCACATGCATACTCCCCAAGCCAATGCACAAATGCAGCCAGTCTGGGAGACAGGATGATGAGAGCAGGGATCAGAAAGCACAAGCATTACCAGGCCTCCTAGCTAAGCCATTGGTAATGAGCATTGATGGGGGAAGCATTCAGGGTAGGCAAGCGGTTTAAGGAGATAATTGCTACGCTCACAGACTTGTGCTCACCTAGAGGAAATTTTCTAAGACCACAGCTATCAACCATACCACCATTCCCCTGATTCTTTCATGCCCCTCCTTTTCTTCTCTTTTAGTCACTGAATACTGTAAAGTTAGCAGAGTGGGAGACTGATCTGACCCATGGGGCACACCTGGATGTATTCTTGCACATGCAAACTCTTGTGCATACCCACATTCACACTCATGTAATACACTTTCACTTCAGTGAGGCTTGTACAGGAGGCCTTCCTGGTGAATTACGCCCCATGTAGCTAGAAGGGGTGCCATTTGGATTTTTCTGGCACCAAAATATCCTGCCCAGCACCTGCTAATTTAAAGACATGCCTTTTATTATTATTTTATGAGTTTACAAGCCCACAGTATACAATGGATGTTTCCCCAAAGTCCTAATGCCTTTAGCACACACAGATAATTGCTTCCAAGAAAGCAATGCCCCCAGTCACAACTTTTACCAATTCCTCATTCTCTGACAAAAATGCACATCTCTTCAATATGCCTACACTAAAGCCAAATAAAGGCTTATTTAACAAGGTCTTTGATCAAGATTCAAATGGCTGCAAGTAGAAGGATTGGAAACAGATGGTTACAGAAGAAGAGAAAAAAATCATAAAATGCATTTCAGAGGCTCTGCTTATTAACAAGATTCTTTCCTGACTAATAAGGTATGTCTCACCCAAATGGTCAACCCATACAGAGCTTATCCAGCCAAGTGAACTGGAATCCTGTTTTCCTGAGACACTCAGGTTGGCAGTGTTTCTTCCATAATAAGACAAAATGCATGCTTCCCATTCCACCAGGGTGTGATTTCATACTTCTGCAGCCTGATCCTGTCCATGTTTACGTGAAATTAACAGCCTGTTCTACATTCCAGATATGCCAACATAGCCCTATATTTGCTGGTACCGTTATAGCCCCCTGCCAGCACAAGGGCCTGCCCGCTGACAGACATGTCTTGGTTGCTGGCACAATGCCAGAAAAACACCTTGCCATCATAGCTAAGATGTCAGATGTTGGTGCAATGCCACCCATGGAGAAGTCAAAACAGGATGATTGGGGCATAACATGGGAAGGACAACAATATGTCCAATTGCTAACACACACCCCCAGATGATGGATATGCCTCCAATGCTGGGAAAATGCTATGCCAACAACAGAGTTGGCATTGATAGAAGTAACCCCATAAAGAACCTTGAGAAAAGGAAAAACAGCAGAAAATTGCACCTCCTGCCACTAGGGGGGGCCGTGCCCACTTTCCAACGACAGAGCATAGGATACAGACTGCATCTGGCAGTCAATCACAGCACACCAACCACAGGGTCTACTTGGTCTTGCACCAGCCAAATAGATGGCACAGCTCTGACTACTAGACTTGGGGTGCAGTCCTAACCCCTTATGTCAGTGCTTTCCAGCACAGACATAAGAGCAGTGCAGCTCTGAGGTAAGGGAACAAACATTCCCTTACTTTGAGGAGGCCTCTGTGAGTGACACCCAACTGCAGGATGCAGCACAGGTCCCATTGCTGGAAAGCACTGACATAAGGGCTTAGGATTGCGCCCCCATTCAGGTAGCGAGGGCCTGAAACTCCCTCATGGGATACATCACACACCCCATTGACTCAGCTTCATCGCCACATGGGGGATGAATAGGATTGGATTGTTAGCACACAAAGGAAGCACTTTGCACATACAAGAGATTGTATGTGCAAAGTGCTTCCTTTGTGTGCTAACAATCCAATCCTATTCATCCCCCCATGTGGCGATGAAGCTGAGTTGGGCTTCAGACAACATGTATGGGAAGACTTTTTGTTAATTCTTGTCTTAGAATTCTTACTGAAGGGCTTCTGCCCTGGAGGTCTCCGCACACAAACACCCAATTGGAACCTCTACCTCACCACCCCAACAGGGGAATCAAGGATAATGTACCTTCTGTAGGTAAGCATGGGGGGGGGGGAGGTAGTCCCATGCAGCATTGTTGCTCCATCTCTCATGTCTTTACCCTCCTCATTCTGACCTTTCAGGATAATCACATGTTTCTTTGCTATTAACTCTGTTGCCTAACCATTTCTTCCTTTTGCAAGAGCTAAGAGCAGGGAGTGCCTTCTCCCTTCTGGAGAATGCCAAGGACTCCAAACATTGCTATTGTTGACCAAACACTCATCTTAATCCCTTTTGTTTTTCAGGACTGCTCCATTACCACAGGGGGTTGAACAGTGGTCTTCTTAGTGCCCATGCAGTGCTCCCCCTCCCCAGGAGAGGGGAAAGTAATGTTCCAAAGCATTATGCTCTTGCACCCAACAAGGCACCACTGCATGTACACTCTGGTGGCACCACTCTCTCTAATAAACACCAAGTATGCATCTCCAGCCAGAGAATAGTTGTGGCTGATGCTGTTTTCCATTCCTTGTTACTCTTTGTGTTTCTCTGGGCTCCCCATGGGTAACCATCCTACACTGTGCACGTCCCAAGGGAAAACTATAGCCTGCCTCTCTGCAGCGAACAGTGTGAGTCCAGCTGCTGCTCAGGGTGGTTGCTGGCCTATTTGTTCTAATCAGGCATTGCAAACTACAGCAGCTGGAGAACCAGACCTCACTGGCACCTTTTACTTGGCTATCTGTTAGATAACTTGCAATGACACATTAGTCCTCCTGGGATGAGCTGGTTGGCAACCACACTTCTGTGTTTCTCTTTCAGATGCTGCTCTGTCACAGACACAGTTTAATAAAAACTTTGACTTGGTCATGCTTGCCTTTTTTTAGGGGAAAGGGATCCTTTCTTACTACTAACCTTCCTTCCAAGGCAATGGTTTCCAAGCATTTTAGCACTGGGACTCACTTTTTAAAATGACACTCTCTTGGGATCCACCTAGCTTTACAAGACTGACATTTACCTGCCCTGCTGGCTATTGGGCAGGATGTGACACCCAGGGGATGGCACAGGCCTTCCCGCTGGCGCCAATTATTCTTTGGGTGTCTAAAAGCACTTTACAGACAATGCATCTTCTATAGGTAAGTATGGGGGGCACTCACAAGCCCATAGGATTGGGCTCTTACTGTCCAGACCTAACTTGTGCTGGAAACAGGCAGGCCGGCATGCCTGCGCTGTATCCAGCACAAGTTTGGGGCTAAAAGGACTGCAGGGGAATTACTTCCCCTTACCCCGTGTCATTCTGCAGTGGCCCCAATGGGTCTGCTTGGATCTGTACCACCTCAGGAGATGGTGCAGATCTGAGCAGAATGGAGCAGCCAGAGGCTGCTCTGTGCCGCCTGAGAACAAGGGTCAGGATCCAGCATAACTGCCGGGTCCTGGTCCCGCTTCCCCCCACCCACCTGCCCCTGGGAATGCCCCATGCCCACCCTCCCCCCACCCTGGAACACCTCCCTCCCGTCTCTTCCCTGCCCTCCCCATGCCCCTGTGCTGGCTGAGCTCAGTCAGTGCAACTCACCCTTCCTCCAGGGCCCATGTCAGCATGGGGAGGCTGGTGCATGTCCATGCGCTGGCCTAACTCCCTTTAGAGTGGCCCAAAAGTGCTTTATGGCACTTTTGCAACCCTCTTGGGCTGGTGCAAAGGACTTGTGCCGACCCAACTCCCCCTTAGGAGTGCGCCCTTAGGCTGCAATCCTAACCCACTTTCCAGCACTGACATAATAAGGGCAATGCAGCTCCAAGATAAGGGAACAAACATTCCCTTATTTTGAGGAGGCCTCCGTGAGTGCCACCCAACTGCAGGATGCAGCACACGTCCCATTGGCACCGCTGTGCCAGTGCTGGAAAGCTGGTTAGGATTTGGGCCTTGGTGTATCATTTTCTCTCTTTCTCATGGCCTGAACATGATTCTAATAATGTTGCAATCCATTCCTACGCTGGAACAGGCAAGCCAAGAGGCTTGCACTGTATCCAGCGCAGGATAAGTGGCTCAGCCAGAGGCAATGGGAAACATTTCCCCTTACCTCCACATAAGGGCCACTGGCCCCTATGGGTCTCCTTGGACTTGTGTCACCTCTTGAGGTGATACAAGTCCAAGGAGAGCGGAGCGACTTGAAGCCAATCAGTTCTCCCTGAGAACGGGGGTTGGGATCTGGCATAACTGCCAGGTCCCAGCCCCGCCTCCTGCTCCCAACCTGCCCACCCCAGGGCCAAACATTGCGCCCATAGTCTATGTGAGATCTTTTACCAAGTCCAATTGGTCATCCATTTCTACAACACTTTCTCCTCTGGATGCATCCCTGATATCTTTCTCCAAGTCAAGATCACCCTCAGCACTTTGGTCAGGATGGCTACAGCATGTCTTTAAAACAGAATTACCTTATTGTTTGGTCTTGGTATTCCCACCTACAGGGCTCCTAGGAGCACATTTTGAGAAATGCCAATCCAGAACATTTACAACCTCATTCCTTAAGGATGCTGTGGTCTGAATCAGATGCTGCCCAACAGCTCAATCCTATCCAGTTTCCCAGTAGCAGTGCAGCCAAGCCAATGGTGTGTGTGATAGCTGGGCAGTCATGGAGGCCTCCTCAAGGTCAGAGAACATTTGTTCCTTTATCTTGGGGCTACATTGTGGCCGCACTGGTGGTGAAACATTGGATAGGATTGGGCCCCCGTTCCTTTCAGCTTTCCCCTAGAGGTCAATCTGAAAGTAGCTCTGCATCTATGGATTTGAAAGGTTTACTGTTTACTTCCCTTTCCCTCTGCCATCTGGTCTAGTGACTTTCCCTTTATTCTGGTCCCCATACACTGTCACAAGCAAAGAAGGTCTGCTTTGCAAGATTTGACCTTGCTAGATCAAAAAGGAAAGCATTGCAAGTATTCAGCTCCTCTGCAAATTATTACTATTATTTTTTAAAAGAAAAAACTTCACTTTCCTAAATGTGAGTTGACATGTGGAAATGTAATTATTTTCATTGAAGTGCATTTAGGAATACTCTCAAATGTTAATATAATTTGCCCTGGTTCTCTTGGCTTGAGTTATGCCAAGGGTCAGCAAGTGGGAAGGAGGTAACTTGAAGTCCAGGGGGAGGAGCCTACAAATCCTTTGCAAAGTTGACATGTTTTCTGAAGTCTTCTGGAGACCCCCAGATCTGAAGGCCCTCTCCAGTCCCAGTGCCCCTCTGCCAGCCTCATCCTCTGGCAGCCATCAAGACCTGCAAAGCGCTGACAGGAAGCGCTACCTGGCTTCAGGGCTTCTTGGTGGAACTGCGCCTGGTGATCCCTGTCTTCAGGTGACCAGATTCAATGGAGGACAGAGTGCCTCTACCTTTAACCATTGTACAGAAGAGGGCGTCAGGGCAGGTGCAGCTCAAGCTGGAAGGGTTTAAAAAGCTGCCCCTGCCCCAATTCCCTCTTCTATGCAGTGGTTAAAGGTAGAGGCGCTCTGCCTCCCATTGTACCTGGTCACTCTGCACCTGATGGCAGAGCGCAGCTGCCCCAACGAGCCCAGGGATGCTCTTGACATGCCCGCAGCGCCGAGCACCGCTGATCTGAGAAGGTAAGGGCCGCCTCACCGCTTGGCCTCGTCCAGCAGCGCAGGCGCAGCTGCGCAGGGAGGAGAAGTTCTCGGGGCCGGCGAGTCATGCCCCGCCCTTTCGCGGCGTCTCCGCTCGGCCGGCAGGTGGCGAGAGCGCCGAAGGGGGCGATCTGGTGAACTTCAGGCTCCCCAGCAGTGTGATCCGGGCGAAGAAAGGAGCCCGCAGCCCGCGCAGGGAGCCTCGGTGCCTGGCAGGCGCGCTCGCCCTCCCGCAGGGTGGAGAGCGGCGGCTTCTGCGCACGCCCCAGGCCCGCTCGGAGCTCTTCGCCGCTTGTAACTCAATTGGGCGGGCAGCCCGCAGTCTCGGGCTACTGCAGTGGCGTTTAATAATATGCCACTCCTTAAGCACCGCAAGTGGGCGAGCGGCCGGGCCGTTCATTATGCAGGAGCGCAGACCCCGAGTCCAGTACTGGCGGGGAGGCCAGCAAAGCGCGGCCGCCCCTCTCCGGCTGCTGGCGCTGCTGCTCCGCGGGGACCACCTGGGGCGCTGGCAGAGCGCCGCGAGCAAACAGGCGGCAACTGGACAGAGGCGGCCTTCCAGCGGGGGAGAAGGACAGACGGACAGTGTGTGTGTGTTAGAGAGAGAGAGGGTGTGTGTGTAAGAGAGACTGTGTGTGTGTGTGTCTGTGTATGAGAGAGAGAGGTTGTGTGTGTGTGTGTTAGAGTAAGAGAGTGTGTGAGGGGGTGTGTGTGAGAGAGAAAGTATGTGAGAGTGAGGGTGTGTGTGGGTGAGAGAGAGAGGGTTTGTGTGAGAGACTGTGTGTGTGTGTGTGTGTGTGTGAAAGAGAGAGAGACACACACACAAGCACAGAAGAGCCCTCTCTCTTTGTCCTGTCTCTTTGCCCTGACATCTGAAGGCTTGTGCACTGGGGCCTTCTAGCTAAAATCCAGGGCAGACTTTTCTTGTCTCCACATCAAACTGTATTACCTGGCATCAAACAGGTGCCTCTTTTTTTGTTAGATCCAGGAGTTTGCAGCTAAACTAAGGAGATCCAGGAGTTTGCAGATAAATTAAGACTCCCTGAAGATAAATTTTCCATCTCCCTGAAGAGAACTCTGTGTGCTATATATGGGCACACCAGTGTTCCTGTGCAGTATCACAAACCAAGAAAACTCAAGAGCTTATATTATCCTCTACCTAGAGGACAAAGCTGGGGATCCAGTCCCAACTCACCACCTGGTCTTGGGCATGTTCTCTGTTCTCTACCTGGATGATGGGAATAATGTTTTCCTTCCAAAGGGATGATCACCATATTTTGCATATTTAGAAGTATCACGTGCAATTAAGGCTGCAATTGTATACACACTTTCCTGGGAGTATGCCCCATTGAACTTAATGGGACTTACTTTAGACCTGCATAGGATTGCTCTGTAGGAGAAGCTAAACTCATCAAAGAACAGGCCAGAGGGTAGGAGCAGTGCAAAATGTGCTAAAGGAGGAGTGAACTCCTAGGTTATAGGGATCAATGACAAAGAAATATTGCTGTAGTAGGCTTACCGCCTGATCCTAAGCTTCCCAGTGCCTGCTGGAGCAGCAGTACCAAAACGTCTATAGGGAAGTGCACCAGGAAGCAGCCAGAAGTCTCAGGAGAAGGGGACTTTTGTCCCCTTCCCCTGAGGAAAGCCCCACAATGGGGCTTCTCAAGTCTCTGCTGGCTATTTTGCCAGCGCAGTCAGGCCAGAAGGCCCAACACAGAGGTTTGGATATGGCAGAGCAGAGCTCCACTGATCCCCTCCTACTGGTCCAGCACTGTGCCCAGCACTGGTGCTCGTAAATGCGCTTTACAGTATGTTTACAGCACCCAGTGCAGATGCTAGGTCTCAGCGCCAGCACTGGAGAGGTTCAGGACTGGGCCCTTGAATCCCTACATTAGTCTCTATGCTAATCACAAACTGTGGTGTAGTGTTCAGCTGCCATGTCAAAATCAGAAGGCCGGGGATGTTCTGCAGCAGCAGTGGTGCCAGCTCACTGGGACTGAGATATGATGTTATGTTCTGAAGTAAGCAGACCTAGTTTTACCTGTGTATTCAGAGTCCCTATCAACTGGCTGTGGTAGAATAATCTTCCAGGAGTTTCCACTGTGGAGTAGGTGCTCATCTTCATTTAAATTTCCAGCACATATTTTATTATACTGTCTACCCCACCTCCAGGCACCTCAAGATGGCATACTCTGCTCATCCACTTTATCATCCAAACAGCCTTATGAGGTAGTCTACGTTGAACGGTGGTGACTGGCCCCAGATGCCATGTGAGCTTTTAAGCTGATTTGGAAATTGAACCTGGGTCTTCCCATCTAGCACCACACAATTTTTTTTGCATTGCTAGCTAGTTTGGATCAACCCATTTGATCAAGAGATGAAGGCAGTCTCTTTAGAGATGCGCAGCGCACATATATGCAGACTAGAGGTTCTCAGCTGGAATTCAGGATGGACATTTAGGTTCTGGTTGGAGTGAAAGGTTTCTGGCATGGATCCAGGGCCCACAGCGTTCAGGTGAGTTTGGAATCCATTGCCAATAAGATCTCATGAGATAAGGGTGTCCATAAACACCACACTGCTAGACCATGCTTTGCATGCTCTCAATAACATCACAGACTCTTTGTCACCCTGGACATCACAGGGCATGTACTGACAGGACTGGCAAAATGCATGACACCACCGAACATGCTAGGAATGAATTGAAGATTACAACCTGGAGTCCACAATTCACTCCATGTTTCAAGTGAAGTGGCATGAATCCGCTTCTAGCTCAACCAAAACATTTTGCAGTGGTACCAAGTGATTCCCATCATTATCATCATCAATAATAGTGCAGAAACCAAGAAATAGCTTTGTGGGTACTAAAACAAATTGCAGTTCTGTGGTGAGAAATGCTGAATTCTGCATCATGTATAAGCTTTGCAAATCAAGCACAGTTGCATATATTTGGCATGATTTCTTCTGTTTCTTATGGATAGACACAGAGGCTACATAGGGTACTGGTGACCCAGCTTCCTAATCACTGGCAAATCTGATTCAGACTTTGCAAGATGGTTGCTGAACCAAAGACACAGGGCCTCTACTCCAGACATTTCTTTGCCCATTGGGTACAGGCTTTGTGCTCTCTAGAAGATCTCATATCCCTAAATCCATTTGTGGAATGTTTACGGAACTTCTTAGACTAGCAATTTTCAACCAGTGTTCCATGGCATTTTTGTTGTGCCATGAATGGTCTGCAGAAGTGCCTCAGGAGTTTGGGGGAGGATCATTTATTAGTAAGATCAATGGAGATTATGATCCCCCCACCAGCAGCATGGTGTGCCTTGTCAATTGTCAAAAAAACTGATGGCATGCCCTGACAATTTTAGAACCTTGTCAGTGTACCATGAGATGAAAAAGGCTGACAATCGCTGTCCTAGATTACTGAGACAGCGCCTCCACATGGGCAAGGAAAAGGTGCTTGCTAGCCAAACAAGAGAGGTCCCACTGAGTATCTCATCAAACCAAGACATCTCAGTTCCATGCTCATTTCTCATGCAAGTCATTTAACAGGCAGTTAATCCCCGTCCAATCTCCCCCACCCGGCACAATCCAATTTAATTTAGAGAAAAATCACACAAAGGCTGTAACATCCAGCTTATCCCTTGAAATGCAATCACTCTGTAGAAAAGAATTAATTTTTAATTCCATCTTAATTACACAGAGTAATAATCCATTTACACAGACCAATGTGGTCAGCCACATGCATTCCTTCGCTCTGGAGGGCCAGAGTCACGTGACTAATGCCCTTGTCAGCTGACCAGCTGAACTAATCAATCAGAGGCGATTATTATGCCAGGAGCCCTGAGAGAGTCTGGAGCCATCGATTAGTCCCTTCCGATTGTGTGGCTGCGCCTCTCCCATTGCTCACATTTAATTAACAATTATTTTGTCGCTAAGAACTTTCACTAAACTGCCTTTGTTATAAAGATGTGCACCTCAGTCTTGTACAAATCAGCTCTTTCCCTTTGGTAGAAGCCAGGGCTAGGACAAACCTAGTCAGCTTTGATACATCCCTTGCATTGCTGCTTAATCTTGACCTTCAGCTTCTGTCTGAGCCCCCACTGTGCATCTCAAGTTCCCTGCCAACCCAACCGCTTGCTTTTTTAACATGGCCTTTGGTCCCACTGGCCCTGGCTCAGAGGCAGACCTGTCATAGACAGACTGACCAGCTGAGCATGAAAGTTTAGGGCCTAATTTGAACTGGATCTGCTTGCTAGAGCTCATCACAGCTGGGCTTACTTAAATAACTGGCAAGCAGCCCTTGATTCAGTTAGATTGGGGGGGCAAACAGGTCTTGACAACCGTATTTGCATCCTGATTGATCAGCAGTGGTGTTCTGCATATACAGGTAGGAAGGCAGAGGGAACCAATGAAGCTACCAACATCAGATGTAGGACCACTTTTGCTTTCCACCCAGCACATCTCAGTTCACCCGCTCCTCTATTTGGGGATATTATGCTGTGGAAGATAATGACTAACCTGTTATGGTTGTGCAAAAACTCCAGACTTTATACAGGGAGTTAAAATAGGCAAACATTAGTTCCCTCTAATCATGTTCTTCAGTTGCTCTTAGTCCACACTTTCTTAGCTCCATCTGGCTCACTGTCATAGGAGATGAGGCACAGCCAGAATGGATTACTCCTTGGCTCCATATCCCTGTACATGCTAATGACAGCAATAAACAATGTCTTACATTGGGAAAAGGGATGCCTACACGGTGCTCTGTGTTGCACATCTTCCTTGCCTAGGTTGACACTTACTTGTCCATAGGACCAAACTAAATAAGAGAGGAAGTCTGTAATCTGACCTCCTGTCACTGCCTTTCTGCCCACTTCAAAGCAGATGCAGCTGTGTGTGTGTGTGGGGGGGGGGAGTTTGGAAGCTTGGCTACAGTGCTGGAGGGGGGGTGGTTAATCCCCTTTCCAATGCAGTTTTCAGAATCTGCTGCATTCCCTAAAGCTGCTATTTGCTCACTTGGAAGAACAAATGAATACCCATGTTTTCTCCAACATGCAAATAGCAGCTTTGGTAAGGGATTTAGATTAGGAAAATTGTATAAGGGAGAAAGGGTTAAACCCCAGTCTCTCTCAAAGCTGCAGCCCCAATGCAGTTCACCTCCTGGCTAACCCTGTGCATTGACTTCCCAGAGCAAGTTTTTGTCCCCTCAGACTGCACTGTGGTTTCACTTCTCAGAGTACCCAAATCCTGGGGCAGTGTTGCAGGGTTAGTTTCCTTTGGATGAGAGCTTTGGTGATGTATTGTGCCTTTCTTGTATCTTATTTACAAGTATACAAGCAGCACACACAGTGGAAGCAGACTTCTAGAGTGGGCAGTACAACCACTGAGCCTGCTTCAGATACAGTGGTCCTCAACCTTTTTTCATGCCACAAACCCCCAAAATAAATAAATAATGTATGAGACTTGGGACCCGTCGTGTGGTCAGTCTGTGGAACTCCTTGCCACAGGATGTGGTGACGGCATCTGGCCTGGACGCCTTTAAAAGGGGATTGGACAAGTTTCTGAAGGAAAAATCCATTAAAGGGTACAAGCCATGATGTGTATGTGCAACCTCCTGATTTTAGAAATGGGCTATGTCAGAATGCCAGATGCAAGGGAGGGCACCAGGATGAGGTCTCTTGTTATCTGGTGTGCTCCCTGGGGCATTTGGTGGGCCGCTGTGAGATACAGGAAGCTGGACTAGATGGGCCTATGGCCTGATCCAGTGGGGCTGTTCTTATGTTCTTATGTAATCCCACCCCCTCCTGGGACCTGATCTGCCCATCCCTGCCCGAGTCACTGCCCACCCCCACTCACTCCAGTTCTCCTACTCTTATGTATTCACAACAACCCTGTGGAGGTAGCAGCCTGAGCTGGGCTGGCTTTAGGAGATGACAAGGAGCAGATAAGACAGTGTAGGATTATATCAAGAACTCTGTTTTATAATGCAGTACCATTATTGGATTGGATCCAAACCCTCTCTTGCACAGGCTTTGAAAGGTTGGCATGACCCCACCAAAATGAGCCTTCACAATCTCATTGGGGTTGCAACCTACAGGTTGAAGAACACTGAGATACTCTAAGCAGCAATGTGGGTCTTAGAGGCCCCCCTCCACACCTCCAGCTAAAGGCACCTCTTTGTTTCTCTCTCTCATTTAAACTGTAAACTGCCTGCTCTCACAAAGAAAGACACACAAACACACACACACCCTGCAGTACAGGTCTCAGACCCCACCCTGCAGGTAAATTGCCCATTCGGGAAAATGTCTCCATTCATTAGCTCTCATGGAGAAACATCAACCAATCATCCCTGACTAGTGACAAGCAATCAGCTTAACAAAGAATAGTCACCCAGAGGCATAATAGCACTAATCCCAGGTACATGTCTATTGCTGGAAACATCTCTTCCTGGTGAATAAAACTGTATGATACACACTTGCTATGGCCCTAGTGATTACCATGTGCATCCGCAGGAGTGGAGCTGATAAGGGCCAGGAAACTGTCACCTTGGGTGGCAGAGCAAGTATGCCCTTGCCTTCATCCCTGCTCCACTCTGCTGAGCAGAATAGCTGACCTTCCCATGCGTCCCACAGACTAAGCCAATGAATGTTGTTTGTGCACAGGCTAGCAAGGCGGTCCAAGTGACTGAACTGGACAGTAAAATGATAAGAGGAAAGACTCCTGAGAACCATTCATAGTTCCTCTGCACCAGAATGCACACAGCTTCTCTAGATTAGAAGCTTTCAAGGTTCTTTGGACTGCAGCTGTTATGGACTCAAAAGTTTCATTGCATTGTATTCTCCTTTTTCTTTTGGAGCAATAGGCGGGAGCAGCTTCTCAAGTTGTGCTGTGATGAGGCTAGCCCTGATGCCAGGGTTATCAGGAGCCTCAAATCTACAAATGTGATAGGGTAGGGAAAGCTTTGCTGTGGGCAGAAAAGCTCCTTTTTTAAAAAGCAGGGAGAAATGCACTCCAGCTGTACACAGAAGAAGCATGCACTCTTTGAAGAACAACAGATGTAAAACTATAATAAAAGCAAGGCATTGCTGCAGGGCAGCAGGCAATCTTGTGTACTTGTTTTTCTTTCTAAAGAGCCATATGAGTACTCCTGTAGTTCAGCAGATCAGGACACTCACTCTGCTGTATGCACAAAATAACCCTTTAAGAACAGTTCCAAAACAGTGCTGTGCACAGTGTGGGGGGGGGGGGAGAGGTGTGTTATTCACTACCATGGACTACCAGGTTCTAGCCTTTAGGAAGCTGTGTCAGTTGCATGTGAGTGTTATGCTTATTCAGCAGTGCTGTGGCTCCACTTCTAGGAAGGTGGTTTCAACTTTTTTCAAGGTCCCCAACTATGAAAAGCAGCCTTGGCTATGATTGAAGTGCAAATGCAAGGGGGAAAAAAAGAGATATGTGCTGCCAGCTGTCACAGGAGGACCAGAGGGCCTCCACTTCTCTTGAAAGGTCTTGTTTAGTGTCCTTTATTTCCCTGAGTAGCAAGGAGATCCAGGGGAGCTTCTATGATGGCAGTGGTGGAGTTAGAAGGGGCAAAATGGTAAGTACTGCAGGCGCTGCATTACCTTGTCAAAGTGGCCTCTCCCACTCGCCATCGGAGCAATTCTAGGCATGGACAGCAACACACAGGAGGCACAATTCAGTTCCGTGAGCACCTGAGCATTGCCATTGCTGCTCAGAATGGCTTGGATGGCAAGTGCGAGAGGCTTCTCACATATTGCAGCACCTGCAGTACTTACCGTCCCCCCCCCAGCTACACTACTGTATGAAAGTCCATTTCCTTCAGTGTCCTGAAGACTTGCAGTTTTTCTTTTAAAACATTCACAGTGTAAAAACCAAGCAGGTGGGAAGCAAGTATGCACACAGGCAGGCAGATGCTGATTACTCCAGGAATGCTTCTGTCGAGCACTGACATTTCCTGAAAAGAGAGCCTGGATCCTCTTGGCCACCTTGCCCAGCTACCTCTCAAACACAGCCCTCTCTCCTCTGGTAAAACTGATGACTGCTCACATTGCACCTTTCAGTCTGAACTCCATAGGTTGGTGTGACCATTTTTGCAATGGTTTTTTTAAAAGAAGAAATTATAACCTGATGTGTGATTAATGACTAGTTTAGTGGTGATTTTCAAATGTATTTTTATTGTTTATATGCTACTGTTTATATATGCTGAAAAAGTGGAATATGAATGAATGAACTGAGGAACTTCCAGGTGTAACAGGCTAGACACAAGCACCAAAAAACAGCAGACTGTCTTTGCTTGGCATAACAAAATAGCATGGACCGAATAATATTGTCTGTACAAGCCCTAAGGGACAAAGTTCTGGGTATTGACTGCCATAATGCTAATAATGAGAATAAACTAACTGGAGCAGGAGTTTTGCAAGGATTCCAAAGAACCCAGCAAATACTTTTTATGACTGCAGTGATGTGAGGAGGTGAAGTGAGCTGCATCAGCTAAAACGGAACTATAGTAGTTTCCTGCCTTAGTGTTCAGGTTGATTCAGGGTCCAGTTCTATTCAACTTTCCAGCACTGATACCTTGGTAATACATTGTGGCTGCTGGAAAAATTGGACAGGATTGGGCCCTCAGATAGAAAGAGATACAAGATGTGACCACTCAGGCCTTTCTTACATTATGTGTCAGGACACTAGATGAAATGCTCCAAACTTGATTGCTTCTGAGAAATCAGAAGAGGGACAATGGTAGCTAACAGTTAATAAATACGTTTTATGTTTATCAGCTCCACAGTTGCACGGTCATGTTCAATAACTGAATAAACTGAATAACACAATGGAGCTCTGCCATCTTGGGTCCATCTGGTTCTTGGCACTCAGTGTAGAGAAGGGGAGTCTCCAATTCTTTTTCCACAGTGGATGCAACTGCAATCTGCTCGTCTTTGACAAGGTTGCCTAGTTGTTAAGAAAAGGAGCAGTGATAGAAAACAAACTGGAGTCTGATCGTGATGATCAAAGTGCTAGGAGCAAGCCAGGAACTGCATACAAAAAAATATTTTGAACAAGTTTTTTTTGTTTAAATTTCAAAATGGCTTATGCCCATGGACTGATTATGTGCACATCCTGGCAGGAATTCCAAATGGCCATTGTTTGTGTCCCTTGTTTGTGTTATGGGAAAATCTAAGACTTGCTTAATCTAAGCCTATACCATAAAAACTTAAGAGTGTGGAGGAGATAATTCCTGCATCACTCTACCTATATTGCTCTTCCTCTTCCTGGATTCAGAGACACAAGGTGGATGGCACCAATTATTTCAGCCTGTGGCAGCCGATCAGACACACCGCATGGCTTCTCAGTGAGTCCTCCCCAGTGACGTGAATTTCTAAAAAAATGTCTTTTGTGTCATTGCCACTGAGCTCAGCAAGGACAGGGTGTAAGGAGACATTGGATAGAAATAGAGCAAACAGACCTGTGGAGTGAGGTAGGAGGTGCAGGCAGGTCTGTGGGGTGTGGGAAATGAAGGTGTATTGTTCAGAGATATGGGTACAGAAAGAGGAGGATACTATGAGGTGCAGAGAGGATAGGGTAGCCAAGAAACAGGGCTGAAAAGATACATGGGGTTAAGCATCAGAAAACAAGGGAATGGCTGAGAAGTGGGAGAAAGAAATCCGCAGGGTGGTGTAAGAAACAAACTGGGGTAATGGAAATGGGGGTGCAGAGAGAACTCTGATGGTGCGAGGAAAACAGTACTATGAGGTGCAAGAGTCTAATACAGCGATTTTCTACCTTTTTCATCTCATGGCACACTGACAAGGCACTAAAATTGTCAAGGCACACCATCGGGTTTTTGACCAAGCTGCCAGTGGGGAGGGGGGCTCACATCCCCCATTGGCCCTACTAATAAATGACCTTCCCCCAAATTCCTGTGGCACACCTGTGGACCACTCATGGCACACCAGTGTTCCACGGCACAGTGGTTGAAAGTGGCTGATCCAATGGAGTGTAGGGGAAAGGGGGAGTTAACACAATGGAATTAAAAAGAAAACACTATAGGAAATTGTAGGCAAGAACATTTTGCTGCAGTTAATAATGTAGTGATGAAGCCCCCTTGAGTTATCAAAAATATAAAAGTGGCACTCCTGATTTGAGTTGTGCAACACACACCCTTCCTCCTGAGATGCAACAAGGATTGGGTAGGCAGAGAGACACAAGGGGGGAGGGAGAGAGAGAGAGATTAAAAACACATCATTGCAGCAGAAACTCTTGAAGGGTTGAGTGCCTACTTCTGAATAGCTGCAGAGCCAGAAAAATTCCATTGGGAAGACTTTGCCTGAAGAGAATGCTCTACAATGGACAAGAGACAATATGCCCTCTGAACTAGAGTTGAAGCCTGTGGGGAAGGGAACTCTCATTCAAATTTCTGCTTGATTTGTGGATGTCAAAATATCTCAGAACTGACTTTGCAAGCCTGTTTTTAAGTGTTAATTTTGGAGTGGATTTTCTGATTAGGAGAATTCTCTTCTTAGGTACTTGTATATATACATGTTGTTAACTCTTAGCAAAAAAAAAAAAAAAGGATTTTTAAAAATTAAAGTTGTCCACCCTTAAATACAGTACAATACTCCCAGAAAATACAGTTACTTTCTAATCTGAACCTTCTTCACCTGACTCCATAGAGGTGTTAGTGACTTTTTTTTTTTTTTTGAGCCATTTGTTATGTGCTTCATTCTAATCTATGAAGAAATGAAATCCTGCTGGGCAGCCCAATCCTGAGATGCCTGTTGCGCCGGGACTGGCACAGCACCGAAACAGCTGCTGTGCAGTGGTGTAGCTTAGGGGGTGCAGGGGGTAGCAGCCGCAACAGGCAACAAGCTTTAGGAGGGCAACAAGTTGAGCTTGACACTAGTGGCCAAAATTGTGAAAATCTTGGTATGTACGAATAATCCCATCATGTTATATATCATTGGAAAGATAATTTAATGCAGATTGCAATGAAACAAACCACATTAGAATATCTGTATTCTATCAAAAGTTATGGCCCATTAACCAGAAAATGAAAACACAACTGCCTTAAGGAACAAAAAAGTGGATTTCTTTAACTCAAAACTATGAGTTAACTGGCCTATGAGATTGATTGTTCTGAGAGCCAATGAGCTGTAATTATGATACAGCATGGAACCAATAAGGTGTTAATATGAGTCAGCTCTCATTTCCATGTATCATAATACAGCTACTCCTGCTAATTGTTGAAAGGCACTTTTTCAGGTGGTGTTCCTCTTATATTTAGAAAGGAGAGAATAACTGTCCCTCCTCACCCCAGCACAGTGTCTCTAACCAATAAGGGCCACACTTTATTTATTTACTTAATTAAATTTGATTTTGTCTTGGGGGAGGTTACAAAACTTTCTTTGATTCCAGTTAGCAGATAGATGCCTTAGCTATGCCACTGGCTGGGGGAAGGTGGCAGATCAAGTGGGTGCTGAACTGCTGGGGGGAGGAGGCAGATTTTCCCCCAATTTATTATTATTATTATTAACAGTATTTATATACCGCTTTTCAACTAAAAGTTCACAAAGCGGTTTACAGAGAAAAATCAAATAACTAAATGGCTCCCTGTCCCAAAAGGGCTCACAATCTAAAAAGATGCAAAAGAATACCAGCAGACAGCCACTAGAACAGACACTGCTGGGGTGAGGTGGGCCAATTTACACTTTTAAAAAAGCCCAGGCATGACATTCACTTCCGGTTGTGACATCACTTCCGGGGCATCATTTTGAGCTCCGCACCAGGCTACACGTTCATTAGCTATGCCACTGCTGCTGTGGCATCCTGTGCGCAATAGGGCAGCTGCCACTGGCTCCACAGGGGATGGGGACTTTCGTCCCCTTCCCCCTGGTAAAAGGATTAGTAGTTCAACGGGGCTACTTGATTCTGTGGCATCCCCTAGGCTGCCATAGAATCAAGAGCCTCTGTGTTTGGCCTTACAGCCCGACACGGTCCCGGCTCCCTCCCAACCAGCTCACTCCCCCTACACACCTCCTCCCCACCCTTCCACACCCCAGAATGCCTCCTCCCTGCCAGCAGACCCCTCACACCCCTCACACCCCCACCTACCTCTTTGCTACCCTGCTGTCCAGGTGACTGCTGAGTGGCGAAGCACTGGTGTTCCACTGGCACTAGCCCAGCACTGGCTGGTGCTGGACTAGCTCATGCGCTGGGGGCTGCAGATGTGCATTACAGCACATTTACGACACTCAGTGCTGGTGGAGGACCGATGGTAAGAGCTCTGGTTTGGGTATTCAATCTCCATGCAGCTATGCAGTTTGGACCTGCTCTAGCAGTATCACTCATGCAATCCAGGTTGATCCATGCTGGCCCATCAAGCCCAGGAAGGGGGTTTGAATTTACCTGCTCTGGTGGGCCTTCCAATGACTTTCATGCCAGTGAGAAGACTCCAGCCTTCCTGCCAATGTGCCTGGGCCTTGCGCTGTCTCCAAGTGCTTTACAGCACTTTTGCAACAGTGTGCACAGAATGTGCTTTCCACCAGCATAGGCCCTCAATAGGATTGGGCTGTATCTTGGGGAGGGGGGGATATTTTAGAATTAAATGTATGTTTACTTTAGTGATGAATTAGATTCTGACCATCTTTGCAGTCAATATCCATTATTGCCTGCTTAGTTTGCATGAGGTTAAAAAGTTCCCCTCTGGTACCTGAATTTCCATGGATGAAGAAAAGCCTTGAAAAGGGCAGGAGCTTTGGAGGAGGAGAACATTATTCTGTAGGAGAAGCCACTTATTGGTAATTGTCTAATCTTTCATAATTCTGTGATTGCCCGTCACATTGCCTTCAACAACTGAACTAGGACAGAACATTATTGATTTTATTTATTAAAATGTTTCTATACTGCACTGCCTTTCTACTTCGGGAAAGCAATCAAAGGAGTGCGCAACAAAGATTGTAATGCAGACAATATAAACTGGCATGAACAGAAACAACAGAATTAAACAATATTGAGTGAGGATGTGTCTTTATGCTTCTTTATACTTCTGAATTTATGTTCTGTTTTCAATAAGTAAATCATTTGTTTCATGGAAGATTTTCTCTTTTGCCCTGGATGATTCACAACCTCTGTCGAAACTCGTTGGCTTTCTGTTACTGAAATAATAGAAATGGGGGGGGATGGACGATGAAAAAAGAGAACCCTGAAAGTTAAATGGAAATGGGGTACTGCTTAGAGGTCAGATTAACCCAGTTCTTCTTTTGTTATTAGATATCTTGCAGTACTTGGAGATTACAGTACTATGTGCTGCATTACTGGCAGCTCCTACTCAAATTACAGAGGGGGGCAGCCCCCAAACCTTTTGTGCCAGGTATTGGTTTTAAAAGACTACAGAGAAGTAGGTGATCATGATTGGTCCAGGATTAGGGTTTGTGGATTTCATTATGGCTTCCCCTCCTTGCCACCATATGAGTGCTGATGAGGTGCAAGGGTGGAAACTGGTAGGCTTAGTTCTATAATTTTCAAAGTCACCTCTAAGGTGAATCAGCTGCTGAATCAATTTTAGGTGGGTCCCCATTCATTTCAATATTTTATTTTTAATAGACTTGATGCTTCTATGGTATGTGACTGCATTTGGGGAAATGTTACAGACCTGTAATTTTAACAAGCTATTATATATATATTTTTAAACTGTGATAGTAAATGGGACTTACTCCTGGGTAAGTGTGGGCAGGATTGCAGCCTAGGATTGTTTAAAAATTTTCCTGCTTGATGATGCCACTTCCGGTCATGACATCACTTCTGGTGGGTGCTGACAGATTCTCATTCTAAAAAGTGGGTCCTGGTGGTAAATGTGTGAGAACCACTGAGCTAGAGAGTAATGGTTTTCTCAGCTACTCATTGCATAAGAGCTCCACACACCTCTTCTTCACAGCCCGACATGTAATCTCAACTATTGTAGACCATGCCACCAAGACCCTGGTGTCCAGGCCCTTGGCAATGGCAGTGTGTGGCTTGGGTAACAGTGAAACACAAGAGATCTGACCTTCTCAGGCAATGCTGGAGAGATGAACCTCTCTTGTGATCCTTATGAAAATCAGCAACCCAAAGCTAAGCTGAGCTAGGACAAAGAGCTGTACTGTAGCCTTGGCTGTGCACTGAGCTCTGCAGACACTACAGCCAGCGTCCTCTGTGGCTCTTCAGCAAGAGGGAGAGTCAGGGAAATTGAAAGTGATCTCCCCAATCTGTATTAATTAGAGTCTATTAACTCATCAGAGCGCACACAGGCGGCTGCATGGGCCGCTTCCCCTATGAAGGGAGCTGCCACCACCATGTCTTGGCAGAGAGGGGAGCTGAGCCAGGAGGAGAGCTTTCACTGCTGTGCTGGGGATAAAACCTCACCCTCAGAAATACATAGCGCGGACAAAAAGTATTTGCAGGACTGCATGAGACAGGCTGGGTGGCGGGGCTAATGTTGCTGTCTTCCTCTTGACATTTGCCAGGCAGAGAGAGAGAGAGAGAGAGAGAGAGAGAGAGAGAGAGAGAGAGATTATGTGTGTGGAAGAGAGGGGAGCAGGGAAGAGGCATACAAGAAGACTGGCATGAATGACCTCAGGTGTGTTGGTCCTTCAGAAGTGACTTGTCTTTGCATAGACAAGCACATATCTGGGAAGTGGGGCATGACAGGAAGTGGTAGAACTGTGATAAAGCTGGTTCAGGAAAAGCAAACACAAGAAATTCAGTAGACAAGGAAAAGGTAACTTGCTCAAAAGGAGGAACTGGCCTACAAGTCTAATGGCCCAATCCTATCCCCTTTCTGCGCCAGTGGAGTACTTGTTCCGCCAGCATTAGCAGGCGCAAAAGTGCCATAAAGCACTTCATGATGGTGTGACTATTGGTAGCGCTGATGGGAAGGCCTGAGCATTCCCACTTGCACCCGTGTAAGGAGTGGTGCTGGCCAGAGTGGATAAGAGCTGTGCTGAGCAGCGACGGTGCAGGGGGATGGTGGGGAGGGGTGTTATGGGGCAGGGGGGCAGTGACAGGTATGGGGTGGGTGAATCAGGCCTGGGAAGGGGCAGGGTTGTCAGCACTGGCATGGGCTGTATCCTATACCCTTCCCAGGCCCAATCTGGCAACATGGATCAATGTGGACTTGCACCAGCAATCAACTCATTGCAGTGATCAACCCAGGGCAAGGGGATGAATGTCCCCTTATCTCAAGGAGACTTTTCACCTGCTAAACTTCCCCATGGGATGCAGTGTCACCCACCCTGCTGTGTCAGTGTGGGGACGTTTAGCTAGGATTGGGCTGAAGGAAGATAAACATAAGTATGTAAGAAGAACCCTGCTGAATCAGGCCCAGGGCTCATCTAGTCCAGCTTCCAGTAGCTCACAATGGCCCACCAGATGCATCAGGGAGCAGTTGTGCAGGAATGCGTCACTTAGCAATGGGGTAACATTCTGGTAATCTTGTTGTTAATCAATTTTGCCATTATGCAAAAAATGTATTGAAACTTACCGTTTTTGGTGATGTTGGGGATGTCCTTCGGAGGCCCCGGAGGCCTTCTCTGGGCTGTGCTGGGCCCCCACAAGCCTCAGAAAGGCTTGCAGAAGCTACTTTCGGAAGCAAACTGGAAGGAGTTTTTCAAAAATGGGAAGTGGCTTCTGTGGGCCACTCTGAGGCCTGTGGAGGCCCAGCATGACCCAGAGGCCTGGGGCCTCCCAAGAATACGACCAGCACCAAGGTAAGGAGTTTCAACTGCTTTATAGCAAACCAACTGGTATCTGGTGACACCCACCTGTATCTTGTTGCCACTCCCTCGCCTCTGGCATTCAGAGACAAGGGGCTACCTCTAAAACCTGGCGTTTGCATATAGTCATCATGGCTTGTCACCTGAGTCTGGTGCTGAGGAGAGGACTGTGGTATAGTGGAGACAGCAGAGCAGCACGGTTTGGAGTAGATATATGAGCTATAATCCAGCTGCTGTTTTTAGAAGCTGATGCGGGAGGTTGTACTATGACTTAAACAGAGGGGAGTCAGGAGGTGGGCTTTATGGGTTTCATTGAGGTGCCCTAATTTTTCTATTGTAGCTTGAGCACTGAACTTAATGTTTGGGGTCTTCACCATTCTCTGTACATTGAGTATTTGCTGAGTGTCTTCTACTCCTGAAGTGTAGAGGGCCCTCACAGAACAGTGTAAGAGTAAGAGTCTCACTGAATAGCTCTGCCCTGTTCAGAAGGCTTTCAGGAACTGACGCAATCAATGCTTCCATCTTCCCACTCCAGCTTTGTTGCTTTCTTTCCAAGTGTTGTTTTCTTCTTTTCCCCTGTCAGCCTTCTGAAAACTAGAGTGAAAAGTAGCCCCATTGTTCCCTCTCACTGTCCTTTCCTAGTGCCTCCAAAGTGGAGTGTGTGTGTGTATGTGCGTGAGAGAAAGAGCTCACAAGAGAGAGAGCCCTTCCCCACAGAGTTGAGCACCTCACAAAAAAAGAAAAGCCTCTTGAGCAGCTTGGCTCTTCTCCCTCCTCCAGACACAATGGCTCTTGAGGGCTGCTCACAGGGAGTCAAGGAAAAGAAGCACCCCTGAGTGCTGGTTCACCTTGTAGGTGATACTCAAGAGATGCTGGAGGTAGAAAGAGACAGGTACTGCCTGAATGTGAAGTCTAAAGACCTGCATGGCAGTGGTAAGAATGGCAAGATATGATCCAGGAAACCACAAGAGTAAATGCTTCTCAGATTCTCACCTGAGAAAGGGCAGGGGAAAAGCAGTGTGGAACTCAGATCCTCCTAGTGCTTTGTATTAGCAACCTTCAGTCTTGAAAGACTATGGTATCGCGCTCTGAAAGGTGGTTCTGGCACAGCGTCTAGTGTGGCTGAAAAGGCCAATCCAGGAGTGACAATCCCTTCCACACCAGGAGCAAGTGCAGTCTGTCCCTGGTCTATCTCCCTGGCTATGGGCCTTCCTTCTTTGCCTCTTAGCCTCAGACTGTTGGCCAAGTGTCTCTTCAAACTGGGAAAGACCATACTGCACAGCCTGCCTCCAAGCGGGCCGCTCAGAGGCTAGGGTTTCCCACTTGTTGAGGTCCATCCCTAAGGCCTTCAGATCCCTCTTGCAGATGTCCTTGTGTCGCAGCTGTGGTCTACCTGTAGGGCGCTTTCCTTGCACGAGTTCTCCATAGAGGAGATCCTTTGGGATCCGGCCATCATCCATTCTCACGACATAACCGAGCCAATGCAGGCGTCTCTGTTTCAGCAGTGAATACATGCTAGGGATTCCAGCACGTTCCAGGACTGTGTTGTTAGGAACTTTGTCCTGCCAGGTGATGCCGAGGATGCGTCGGAGGCAGCGCATGTGGAAAGCGCTCAGTTTCCTCTCCTGTTGTGAGCGAAGAGTCCATGACTCGCTGCAGTACAGAAGTGTACTCAGGACGAAAGCTCTGTACAGAGCAGAGCTAGTGTTTTATGTGCCCTATATTGATGAGTAGTTCTGTGCAATTTTAAACCTTGCATGCACTTGCAATTAGGATTTGTCAATTAAGAATGTAATGCTAAGTTAGGCCATCTATCCTAACACTGGGACTAACAAGGGCCACCCAGATATCCCCATCCCCGGCAAAGTAGTCAGTGTGCTTCTTCACAATGTGGGTCTTCTCCCTCTTGGCCTGACACACTAACCACTACAGCATGTTTTCCAAACCCGTCAGTGGTTTGGAGCTCAAGGAATTTGCTTCTGTCCTAGCAGCAGAGGTTCAGCAATACAATCCAGCAATACTATCCAGCAGGATTGGTAATGGAGCTGTCAGTCTCTTGTGCTGTGTGGAAGAGGAGAGCAAGCACAAGGCCCCATTAAAGGCTGTGGTAATTATGGTAACGAGTTGAGCACAAGTGCTCCATTTTCTTGATCAGACACTGCACTGTCTGCATAAAGGCTTGCTTTGCTCCCCACCAGCTGGCTCCTTGCCTGAGTCTGCCCTTTTCCCCCCCTTTAATGCTTTAAAAGCCACCCCTCATCTCCTGGACCAGGTCAGCACAGAAACCAGATTGCCAGCTTGGTATGTGAGAAATGGGGCTGGACATTAGGTTATCATAGTGGCTCTCCATCTTGGCGTAAGGAATCTTGCACCAGAGGGACACATGAGGCTGGCACTCATGTGCTGTGCTTTTCAGAGGAAGGATAGCAATTGCCAGTCGGGTGCCTAGCAGTGTTGGGGGTGGAAACCTTTGGTTTGAAGAGTTGCCAAGATAACAAGCATGGGGTCAGACCAGCACGGGAGGGTATCAGGGAAGGTCTTGTCTTATGCTGGACTTTTCAACCTCTGCCATTGCAGAGTGAGACAGAGTAGTTGCTGCAGCTATCCAAGGATGTCTAATAATTGTTGGAAAAATTTTGAAGTGAAATGCTCCCAAGCAAAGCATTATGTGCAAAATTCCACCAGACTGAGTTTGCAGGAGACATAAGAACAGCTTCACTGGATCAGGCCATAGGCCCATCTAGTCCAGCTTCCTGTATCTCACAGCGGCCCCAGCAAATGCCCCAGGGAACACATCAGATAACAAGAGACCTCATCCTGGTGCCCTCCCTTGCATCTGGCATTCTGACATAGCCCATTTTTAAAATTAGGAGGTTGCACATACAGACTTAAGGGCAAAATTTGAGTTTCCCCCATGAAATCCCAATTCAGAGCCTATAGTCAGAGTTCTTATGCAGTTTTGTGTTTTAAAAGTCATGTGCCATGACCCAGAAAGCTGAGCTTTGCACTCAAAAACCCAGAGTTCTGTAAGCATTGTGATCATTTGCAAGTCTTCCAAACAAAATTAAACACTTGCAAATGAGGGGACTTGGTTGACTTTTCCATTCCTGCAATGTTTTGTTTAAGCACTAATAAAAGCCACACACTCATTAAGTGTAGGCACGACTCTGCTACTAGTGCCCCTCCCGTCATCCCTGTGTGGGGGTGGTTGGCCCGCTTTGTACTTAGCTGGGGTGTGTTTTTCCTGGCATTGGATTGGCAGCACCAGAAGCCAGAGCTGGAGACCATCCTGAATGGGGAAAAGATAGAATAATAACAGAGGGGGGAACAGATGGAGTGTTTCAGTGCTGGCCGCTTCGGAAAAAGAAAGATGCAGCAGAACTTTGCCCTAAGAAAGCCCCACTCTGAGTATTATGGGTATGTATGCACTGAGTGTCTGATGTTTGCATGCAAAGTGTGTACTCTGGGCATATGTGTGCAAGGCTTTGATGAGTGTGTCTACATGCAAAGCCTGTTTCTGTTTGTCCTTTGAAGTCTACATTTGATGTGTATGCACTCATGGAGAAATCTGTCCATTGTTGTGTCCCCTGATGACCCCTAGTGGAAGAAGAAAACAATGGGATTGTGTTTACATGTAGCTGGTGTGGCTTGGAGGGTTGTTATGCATTGGGATTCCCTTGGGTGAGGTGACACATTTGCTCTGTGTCACCTGTACTCTGTAAGCATCCAATGCAAACCAAGATACTCTGTTTCTGCAGTCACCTGTTGGCTCAGTACAGGACTGGGATGATGAACAGCTGCATGCTTCCTCCCCACCTTTTCTCAAATCAGTGGCCTTTGATGGTGCTTTTTCAAAGACCAGGCTCAGCTGTGCACAGCAGGACTAGGCCCTTAGGCCAGCTGCTTCCCCCTGTGCACCTTCTGTGCTAGAAGATAGTGCAGGACTCAATCTTCATGCTAGCCAGCATTCTCTGAGCCAGACAGCATACTTCCTCAAGTTCTGTAAGGACATGGTTCCGGAAGTGGACAGTTATCAGAGCCAGAATGATGAACCTTGGAATGATGATGGTGCCCTGCAGCAAGCAATTGTGACATGGGCCTGGCAGTATATCCGTGAAAAAAAGATCACTGATGCAAACTTGAAAGGGGGGGGAGGGAAATCTTTTTTGAGGAACATCTGCCTCACATGCTGGTCTCATAGGGGCATAACGATTTGCAGTGGGGACAGATTGCTTTTTAAACTGGGGGTGGTGTTCCTTGTAACTACTCAAAAGTTAACACAGAACTGCTCACATATGTTGGAAAGCACCACTGATGTCCTGACATTGAATCCCAACAATGTCCCATGCGGTCAGGTACAGAGCAGTGATCCAGCATGCAATGCAGTAGGGATAGAAATGTGCAAGACAAAAGCTGCTGACTCAAGGTGCATTGTGGCATGGAGATTTTTGGAGTTCATGATTTTAATTTACAATGGGAGGTGAAGAATAGAGAACTATAGCCACATAGGTAGGCAGGCTCAGCGACGTGTGCCACTTTGTTACATGTTGGTCTGAATGAACACTGTGTTCAGAGTTGGCTCAGTTGCTTCTGCCCAGTTGCCTCTGGAGTCCTCAGCTCCTGCTAGATGCCCCTTGTCCACTGTTGCACACCTCCACATGTGAGATCACAGTTGTCACTATAGCAACTTGCAGTGAGCTCATGCGCAGGGGCTGTTACTTCAACAGGAACAGATGGAGCTGAGAGCAGCAAAACATCCTGTTTTTATGCAAATGCTGTTAGTAATATTTTTTTTAATGCAGAGAGGATTATGCCAGGAGAAGATGTTTTTCTCTGTATGCTCTGAGTGTGTGTGTGTGCATGTGTGTGAGAAAGAGAGAGTGTGCAGGCTGAGGCTGACATAGAGAAGGCAGTGATTTCAACAGGATGAGGCCTACCAGGCCTTTCCTTGCGGAAAGTTGTCAGAACTGTAACCAGTTGCGGACCTACCATTAGGTCCGATGGGGCAAATGCCCCACGTGCGAGCCACCAGGACCCCACGGAAACCTCTCTGAGGTTCCAGACAGGGTCAGAAACTGTGCTTTCGGTTTCCTGGAAGCACAATTTATAGCATCGGGGAACCTCAGAGAGGCTGAGGTTGACACAGTCCTGGGCCGCGCAAGGCTCCATGAGTCTCAGTTGAGTAGGGGGTGTGTGGATTTTCATGCAGGTGACAGCCTGTGGGGGAAGCGCCATTGCGGACCTTTGCCCCCCCCCCCATGGGGCTGGGGAGGTCCATGGCTGACTGTGACCTGTAAGTGATATTTGTGTGGAGTAAGAATCCAGGTGCCTTTCAATGGATTCCTTTGTGCATGTGCCTGAATGACAGCCCCCTCCCTGAACCCTTGACCTTTAACTTAGAGGAGGTTTCATTCACATTCCAACCTGTTGGGTGCTGGTAATCAATAATTTCAGGAAGTTTAAAACACTGCTGGTTCTTAAAATCATATACCAAATCTGTTGCTGACTTGGTAGAAATGCTGTTGAGGTCTCTCAGAGATTACTTAGCTCTTCGGCTTCGGTGCACTTAACTAATTGCTTCCTCCTTGACAAGTTTTTGGGTGACTTCTTACCACTGATTCAAAGCAGGTGCTGTTACATGAATTTGGTTGTTTTTGAGCTCATTTGTTAGTCAGGGCTGCAAGTTCCTGTGGAGTTGGGAGAACAACCAAGTGAGTCTTGTTACAGATGCAGTTGGTTTTGGACTGAAGGATGACCCTGTGGGGTCAGAGGGCAGGAGGAGAGCCTGCCCAAATGCTGTGCAGATCACTGATATGGTAGCACCCTCATCTAGAGCTGAAATGGAATTTCACGTAACTGAAAAACAAGCAATTTTCAGAAGTGGATTTAGAGATTCTGAGATGGTGATTTTTATATGCAGAGTCAAAGGCAAGAATTTGAATGAGATGTTACAGCGTTTCAACCCTGGTCTGAATGCAGAAGTGCCTAATGTCACAACAGAAAGGAGTTTTATTCCTTATTGAAAAGTGGTTCTCAAACTTTTAGCACTGGGACCCACTTTTTAGAATGAGAATTTGTTAGGTCACATCAGAAGTGATGTCATGACTGGAAGTGATGTCATCAAGCAGGAAAAATTTTTAACATTCCTAGGCTACAATCCTACCCTCATGTACCCAGGAGTAAATCCCGTTTACTATCATTGTTAAAAGCATATACAGAGAGTAGTGTAATGGAAGATCAGAAGATCATCAGGTGGATGATGTGGTGTTGACAGCAATTCCATGTTTCGACAGCTCTGGGAAGGGCAGGACTGGCTCCACAGCTGTAATCAATCAAGGCCAATGGAGACATGGATGGACACCTGAGCTTCATCTGACCTTGATGGGACTTTGAATGAGCTAAGGAGGTAACTCACAGCTGAGCTGCATTTGGACTTAACAAGGGGCTGCAGGATAAAAGGCAGTTTCAGAAGGAGCAGGGCTACCTGACCAGACCAAAGGCTACCCTGACCCAGAGGGAGATGCTACCTGACCCAGAGGGAACATGACCAAGAGCTACTTGATCCAGACCTATAGGACACAGACGAACCAGGTCCTAGGGGAGAAGAGAGGACTGCCAGGACCCTGCTGAAGAGGATACAGAGGAGGGACTCTGCTGCAGAAGACTGCACTGTGCTTTGGAGATTGGATTGGACTTGGACTGGAGGCTTCAGACCTTTACCTACTGAGTTAAGTGGAGTTTTGGGGAGGGAAAGCCTCTCGACAAGAGGACTTGCAGGGAGTGTCAGTGTTCGTAGCAATAAATTTGGTTAATTGCTATAGATAAGAAATTCTATTCATTTCTTTGCACACTGCAGCTGTTCTTTCTAGAGATAAGGGGGTGTTAATTAGCCAAAAAGTGGGGCAAGGGGGTTGGAATATTTGGATGGGACAAATTGGTGTAGTCGGCAGGATAGGGAGAATCTGGGCAAGACAAGTAGCCTGTTAAAAGTACAGGTCTGTAACACTTCCCCAAATGCAGTTACATACCAGTGTAGCATCAAGTCCAAAATATTAAAAACAAAATATTTAAATGGATGGGGTCCCACCTGAAATTGGTTTGTGACCCACCTAGTGGGTTCCAACTCACAGTTTGAAAAACACTGCCTTATTAGGAAGAAGAGGTCAGGAATCTTAGCGAAAGACACAATCTGGAAACTTTTGCTGTTTGAGTAGAGAGTAACTGGGTAGTTCAGCTGCCAATACTGGCATATATTCACTGAAGCTAAAACACAGAGCACAGAGTGTTAAAATTTGAGTTTGAGCTCTAGATAACACTGACAAATTCAGCATTTGCTAATGTTGGTGAACAAGTTTCCCTGAAATTTATTTCTGCTCTGTCCTCCACTACCATTTAAAACAGGCATTGTGGGTGGGGATGGTAGGGGGAAAAACGCTTACCTGCCTTGCCAAGGATGCAGTGTTGCAAATTTTCTGTTTGCCATTTCTAGTGAATACCTGTAGAAAATCTTTCTCAGTCAACAATGGCCAGAGAATAGTGTGAGAATCTAACTCAGTAGTGAAGCATGAAGTGTCTCTAGTGTGCTCTTAGTGTTCCAAGCCATTCCTCACGTTTGGGAAGGTCAGCCGCTGGCATCCCTTCTAGTGCCTCAGGCTCCCCACATGGTTCCCAGACTCTCCCACATAGTCTTAATTAGCAGCAGGAAGGCAAAACTCTCCGTTTTCACCCCTGCTGAGTTTTTACACCTGGGAGCAGACACATTCAGGCTGAACTAAACTGGGGAGGGGGCTGATATTGTTTTCCCCCACCGCGGGGGAAAATCAGTGGGAAGTAGCTGGAAATTTTGTTCTTACAAGAAAGTCAGAAAATCAGCATCTTTTCATCTGGAATAGTAGCTGGAACTGCACCTTTATCATAAAAAGGTAAAAATGTCATCAGATAACTCTCATATTTCCAGAAGTCAAATACAGGCTGGAACTCATTTTGCTCTGCAATGAGCTCAGAGGGTGAACATGAGGCTCCCCATTTTATCCTCATAATGTCCCTGTGAGGTAGATAAGTCAGTGGACTGAGCAGAAATTTGAACCTGGCTCTTACCTAGTCTACCTCCAGTGTTCTATCCACTACGTTGTATTGGCTGTCCTTTCTGTTTGTTGGATTTGGTTGAGTGATTAGCAGTTGCAGAACTGAAATAAACCAGTGACTTTGGAGAGTTTGGGGAAAGAAGGAAATAGTGATTTACAAAAACAGGTTAGAAAACAAATATCCAGCAAACACTTATTGGGGGCAACAACAATTCCAGTATGTGAAGGAATATGGTGATGGACAGCCCAATCCTATACTGTCCAGAGTGTGGGGCTGCCGCGGTGCCAAAAATGGCTGCCACTGCATCCTGTGTGCTAACTGGGCAGTGCTGGCAGCAATTTGGGAGAAGGGGACTTTCATCCCCTTCACCTGGATAAGGTAAGTAGCCCCACAATGGAGCTACTCAATTCTATGGTAACCCTTGGGTCGCTGTAAAATCAAGAACCTCCATGTCAGGTGGTGGACCCAACATGGAGGCTCTGGTTCCGGTGAAGCAGAGCTCCACCAGTCCTGCCTCCCTCCTGCCCCGCTTCCTCCCCCAGTACACCTCCTACCCGCCTTCTCCCCTCTCCCCCCACCCCAGAACATTTCCTCCCTGCCTGCCCCCATGCCCCCACTTACCTCTCTGCTGCCCGATGGTCTGCGCGACCATGAGTGGCGGAGCCACCAGTGCTAGCCCAGCACTGGCCAGCACTGAGCTAGCACTGGCACTCCGCCAGTGCTAGGGCCTCGCAAACATGCTTTTTTAGTATTAGTATTTATTTATTTGATTTGTATTCTGCCTTTCTCCCCGAAGGGCACCCAAGGCGGTATATAAATAGTATTTATAAATAAATTTATATTTATAAATAGTATATAAATATACTATATATTTATTTATTTATATTATAATTATAATACTATATTTATTTATATATACTATATATATTTATAAATATATTTATAAATAGTATACTTGTTGGCATCCTTCAGTCTTGGAAGACTATGGTGTCACGCTCTGAATGGTGGTTCTGGAACAGAGTGTCCTCTCCAGTGCACGAAGCCTGGGTAAAGTAGGTATGGAGGATAGACTGTTTCCCATGCAGCAAATCCCCCCTCACCACATGGCTGTAATGGTCCAATGGAAAGGCAGAGGCCAATATGGTAGGTTCCAGCGGTGTCGCAGGAGTTGCCAGAACGTGATTGTGTTCAGCCTTATATAAATAGTATATAAATAGTATTTATATACCGCTTTTCAACAAAAAATTCACAAAGAGGTTTACAGCAAAAAATCAGGTAACTAATGGCTCCCTGTCCCAAAAGGGCTCACAATCTGAAAAGATGAAAAAGAACACCAGCAGACAGCCACTAGAAAAGACAGTGCTGGGGTATGAGGGCCAGTTTCTCTCCCTCTGCTAAATAGAAGAGGAGCACCCACTTGAAAAAGTCCTCTTGCCCAGTTAGCAGGGGTTTTTACAGCACATTTGTGACAGTGCATGCCAACGGTAAGCCAGCGCACACTGTTTTGGATTGGGCCCTTAGTCAAGGACCCGCTAAGGGCAGCCCTTCCTCTCTTATCATATTATTATTATAATAAACAGTTTCATACTAGTTTGGTTTACTGTTTTAGGTGCCTAGCAACATTTTAGCAACTGTAGTGGTACTACATTTAGAAGCTTACCGAGGGGTAGGCATCATGAAATGGGGATCTTATCCATATCACAATACATTTTGTGTCTTGAAGGTAACACAAGATGCTTTGACTGCAATCCTATGGATATTAACCTGGTAGAAAGCCTCATTAAAAACAATGAGACTTGCTTCTGTGTAAACACATATAAGATTGGGCTGCTTGTTATATTTGCATTCAGAATCTAGATATCATCTTCCTAAGATTTAGAACAGTGATTTTCAACCTTTTTCATGACACACTGACAAGGTGCTAAAATTCTCAAGACACACCATCAGTTTTTTTAAGGATGTTTTAAAAAACAAGTATTAAGATATAGAAATAACAAACAAAATGCATTAGTGCAAGCTTACCCAATCCAGATGACTGAAGAATGACACTGGTTCTGTCCTCCCTCAAAATCCCCCCAATGGCCCTACTACTAAAATAACCCTTCCCCAAACTCCCATTGCACACCCCTGGACCATTCACAGCACACCAATGTGCCTTGGTATAGTGGCTGAAAGTCACTGCTTTAGAGCAGTGGCGTACCTAAGGGGGTGTAGGGGGTAGCAGTTGCACCGGGCATCAAGCTTTAGGGGGAACAGGCTGAGTTTGACACTAGTGACCAAAATGGTGAAAAACTTGGTATGTATGAATAATACCATCATGTTATATATAATTGGAAAGGTAATTTAATGCAGAGTGCAGTGAAACAAACCGCACTAGAATATCTGTATTCTATCAAAAGTTATGACCAATTAACCAGAAAATGAAAACACAACTGTCTTGTGGAACAAAAAGTGGATTTGCTTAACTCCAAACTGACCTATAAGACTGATTGTTCTGAGTGCCAATGAGATGTTGTTATGATACAGCATGGAACCAATAACTTTTTATTTAATTTGATTTTATCATGCATGGGAGGCTACAAAAACTTCTTTGACCCCAAGGAGCAGATAGATGTCTTAGCTATGCCACTGGGGGAGGCAGCAGACCAAGTAGGTGGTGAGCAGCTAGGGGGAGGAAGTGGCTTCCTCCCAATTTTCACTTTTTAAAAAGCCCAAGTGTGATGTCACTTCTGGCTGTGACATCATTTCTGGGACAACTTTTTGAGCTTGGCACCAGGCTACAAGATCATTAGCTACGCCAGTGCTTTAGAGGAACCTGCTAGCTGGAGTTGAAGCACTGATGCCCCAAAGAGAGGGAGGCTTGCTCATGCTGGTTTTGAGAAGCTGGAAACTGACCTGGACCTGAGGATACCAAATGGGTACTTAACACAGCTTGACACTGAGTCCTCAGGGAAAAGTCTAAAGTCCTCTGCAGGAGCTGAAGGGAACCTGTACCCAAGCATGTATTACAAGGTGAAGGAAGGCAGCAGCTGGCCCAGGCTTTTCTCGCCCACTTCAGCTCTTAAAGGCATCAGAGCATCTTGTTAATTGTTCATTTCCTGGAGCTACTAATGAAATTAGCTCTGTAGAGCATGCACGCACATGGCAAGGAGCAGATCACGTCCCATCACTCTTAGGCCTGCCTTCCCTCACCCGCTCCTAGACTGCGGTAACCTCTTCTCTTTTTCAGTGTTTCATTTGGTGCCTTTACTTCGCCTGACCCAAGTTAAACTGGTGAACAGTTTAGCTTTTTTCTCTTTTTCGACTGCCCTGGGCCTCACCTGGCCCACACTAAACAAATGGACTCCAAAGCCAGGCCAGTAACAGACATTACAGTCAGTGGCTATAGTAGATTTGTCTGTTTGAAGAGAAGGCTGGAACAGGTCAGGGCTGTGAATGAACAGAAGAGAATTCCAGATGAGGCTAAGTTAGTATCCACAGCACTTCTGAAAGTATCTGATGTGACAGATTGACAATTTTTTCCCCCAGTGTGCCAGGGACCAGTACCATATCTATGCCATATTATTACTATTGTTTCCTTCCTAGAAATTTGCCATGGGCCAGCAGCCGATGCCTCGTGGACCAGTCCACAGACCACCACTTAGCGTAGCTAGAGGGCTGGTTTTCAAATGGTTTTGATCAGAAACTCAGCAGAGGTTCCTCAGGTAGACCAGTAATGGTGGATCAGCTTTCCTGAAAGACAGTTTTCCCACGACTGCTCACCTTCCCCATAATGCACAGCAGCAAGGGAGCCTTACATGTGATCCTGGGTGCACAGGCCAAAGAAGCCCAGACTTTTCTCTCTATGAACTGAATTAATACCCTATGACCTGGAATCCTCTGTTCAAGGATTCTATGGGAGACATGAAGGGGGTCTTCTGAAAACAAATCAACATGAAAAGACTTTTCTCATGTTAAAAAGGTTTTAAATCACTGATATCCAGGAAAACTTGGAGACCCCAAAGCAAAAATTAGAACAGATTGACCTGAACATTGTGACATTGCAGGTGTATAAAAATTACGCCTTTGTCTAACCCACACTGCAATGTGCCACCCAGAGTTCTGAGTGAATTTGGCTACCCTAAATTGGCAAGAGGGAGCTTCACTTCCACACTTGGATGCCGGGACTGTGTGAGCACTAAGGTAGTGGTTCTCACACTTTTAGCACTGGGACCCACTCTTTAGAATGAGAATATGTCTGGACCCGCTGGAAGTGACATCATCAAGTAGGACATTTTTTAACAATCCTAGGCTGCAAGCCTACCCACACTTTCCCAAGAATAAATCCCATTTACTATCATTGTTAAAAGCATATACAGAGTAGCCTGTTAAAAGTACAGATCTGTAACATTTCCCCAATTCAGTCACATGCCATGGTAGCATCAAATCTCATATATAAAAAATTAAATATTGAAATGAATGGGAACCCACATGAAATTGGCTCGCGACCCACAGTTTCAGAAACACAGCACTAAGGCAATAAGCAGAGTTCTCTCCGGCTATCATCAACTTTGCCTTGGGTTTCCCAGGGACTAGGAGTGATTATGTTCTGAACTGTTTTGGATCCATCTTTGGGGGGCTCAATTCTGTTGTTGTTGAAGTGTGCTGCTTCCACTGAGTCATTACACCCAGAGTCAGCTAGTCTAAAAAGCAGCACTTCAAATAGAGTTTATAGTGCAACATCAATATGTTTATTAAGGAAAATATGAGGTAATTGGGGGTGAGTGGGATGAGGTTAGTGAGAAGCAGAATGGCTATACAGAAACAAAACTCCAAACAATTTCTAACTTCAAGATTTATATTCTGAATTCATATGCATTTCTTCTATCCTCACACAGTAACCTCCTGCTGAAGAACTAGTTTCTCAGATCAAGGAGGGTACATGGAGTTCACAGCTGAATAGTATAAGCTGCACCCTTCATGCCAGAGCTGGTGCTGCTGGGAAATGCAAGCCCAGATGCAGCACCAGCATCTCCTTTAGGACTGTTTATCAGCTTCAAGCAAATAGAAAAGACCAATCAGTCTCTAACTGCATGCTACCAAATGGATATGAATAAATATCCTAAGGAGGGGGGCCAGCTAGTGAGAGCAAGCATGCTTGTGTCCCTCTCTTGGCAACAACTGAAGTGTCCCAGACCAGCAGGGCTGTGCTGGGGCTCCAGCCTGCTGTATGATTTGCACATGCTAGGTCCCTGTGAAAGAATTAACAAAGGTACTACTGTTACTAAAAGGGCTGTTTTGTTTAGGGGGAATTATTACACTACCCTTTTAGAACCTCAGGATCGCAGGCTGGATAACAAGATGGTGTAATGCAGAGAAATTCCCTTTTAGCTTAAAGAGGAGGCTGGGAGAAAGATAACTTTTAATAAAAGATTATAGTTTTATTACAAAAGCACAAAGGTAAACATAATGCACATGGAAAAAAGTGGTAAGTATATGTTCCTTGGTCCTAGTACTTGAATTCAGTGTACCTAGCTTTCTTGGTGGTTGCATGTGGAGAGTATTTGGTGCATCCGAGGAAATTAGAAAAAGGGAAGGTTGTAGGGAAGGATTTTAGGGGTCCCTGGTCTGCCAAACCCAGTTGCTAGCTAAAGATGGGGAGAGAAGGGGAGAAAAGGGGGGGAGAAGGAAAGAGTTTCAGGCGCCAGATAGTTACTTGTCCTGTAGAGCAGTTGGGGGGGGGGGGTGAGAGTCCTGTGTAGAGGACTCTACACAGTGTAGAGGACTCTACAAAAGTGTTGTGTCCTTTAAGGGGGAGCCAGAGAGAGAGAGAGAGAGAGAGAGCATGTGGCAGCCCTCTCTTAAAAAGGGGTCTGCAAAACGTGCTGAGCTGAATGGTAGCTTCCTTACTATCACACAGCAGGGTAAACATTGAAAAGATCAGGCTGTCCCTTATCAGCAAAATTCAATGGGGTCTAATGGCTAGCTGGGGGAACTTTGAATGAGCAACCCAGGAAGGCAGTTCAAGTTTGCATACGGTACTTAAGCAGTGATTGAGTTAAAAGATACAATGAATAGGAGACACTTAAACAATGATTTAATATGCCAGACTTCTTCCTATAATATGTGAATTTTGTAACCATGAGCTTGTGATTTGACCAGAGTTTTTTTGGAAATGTGTGCTGGGAGAAGTGTGGCCTGCATGAAGTTTTAGTAACATAACCAGATATAAAATCACAACTAAGGAAAAAAGGGGATTTTCACGTAACACTACATGCTAGGGAATAGGAGCTAATGTTGAAGTCGGGCAGAGTTAGGAAAAGGGCAGGCATGATGAATGCACACCTGGACAGGAAACATGTCTTCCTACAACAGTTGTTGGCGAATAAGATCCTTCTGGAGAAGGGCGGAGAACTGCAGTGCCCACGTTTATGTGCACTGGAAGCTGCCCCAACCAGATAAAGGGACAGTCATTCACTTCCCTCACTCCTTTCAGCGCAGGGAAGGCCTAGCCAAGTGACCATTCTCTGTGCCAAGAAAGGTCCTCTTAAAGGACATTCTTGAGCTATGCTGCTCTCCCAGCATAATTTCCTACCTGGCACCAGTAATCCTTATACTAATCACAGGCATTTGAAAAATTTGGAATATTTTGGCAAAGACTGGAGTAGTAAAAGGCAAAGTGTAAACCTGGATGGGAGTGGGAGTAAAAAAGCAAAACAGATTTGGAGGTGGGGACAAGGATTGATAGGGAAGTACCAAATCCCCACTTCATTCTGATCACTGGGGCCTTGACCAAGGTTCTGAGCTGCCCAATCTGATCCCCCACCATTGAAGATCAACAGGACATGTGCTGCACCCAATGGTGGTGAGGCAATCAGGAAATCTGAGAGAGGTAAAGAAAGATTTTCCCTTACCTCTCCATAGGCATCTTGGTGGCCTATGGCCTTCTCAAAACTATGCCAGATATATAGCTGGCAGGAGGTCTGGTCTAGAGGGTAGAGCCTCCGTTAGCCCGAAGATAACATCAGAAGGTCGCCAGTTCAAAGACACTGGCAGCTCCCCGAATGGCGAGACCTTGAAGCAGCTGACAATCTGAGCTGAGTGATTCCACCTGCTCTTGGTGTGAGCAAGAAGCATCTTGGCTGCCCTCCATGTGAGAGATGGAGCTGCTTGTCAGCCTGCCTGGGAGAACTGGAGGCCAGAAGTGCAACCAAACCAGGAAGATCCATTCTGAAATGTTGTTGCTTCTTGAAAGAGAGAACCTCTATGATTGTAAAAATCCCCTTGAGGGATTTAGAAATGCCTGCCTATGTAAACCGCCTTGAATAAAGTCAGAGGAGTAATCTGATGATCAGAAAGGCAGTATATTATTATTATTATCATCATCATCATCATCATCAAAAAGGGGTTGTGGATGCTTTCAAAAAGAGGGGTAGGATCCTTGCATAAGTCACTGCCTCTGGGATCCACCCCTCCCTTCCCCTCCCAGCCCTGAAACTCCCCCTCCATGCCCAAGACATGCCTCTGACGCCAACTTACCATGAGCTGACGCCAACTGACCTCATGCTGTTTATGGCAGTGGCCCAGAAGTGCACAACAGTGGTCTAGCTTTTGCACCTCCATAAAGGACCTCATGCTGTTGGAATGGGAGTTCCAGCAGAACAAGGCCCAGATAGGACTGGACCCTTGGTTTACTGAGCTGTCACGCAGGCATGCTGTCTCCGCTACACTGAGACCTAGAAATGTTCCTGTACACCCACACACAAACACCAAGGTTCTCTGTCAGTCAAACGCCATACATACAATATTCAGTGGTAATGTGATGTGTGCCTATACTGGCTACACAAAGGTAGATCTTTCAGTCAATAATGACTGAATACCTCCATAGGAGGGACAGGCTGATACTCTGGGCTCCAACCTTCCAAGAGTCGTTGTAAGCAATCCCTAGTTAAAATGTTCCTCTCCCCTAATGCTGGCCACTCTCATTAATATCAGGACTCCAGCCCATATTTCAGCTTCTCACAGTAATGTGTGTCAACCTGTTTCCCTTTCAGAGGATCCTGGGGTGTGTGGGGTGGGTGAATGGCTTGCCCTCCATTTCCCGGGTTGCCCCCAGTGCTGTTAGTGGTGACTGGGGCTGTGTGATAATTGTCATTCTTGGGACCATTGGCCATCCTTTTTCACTCACAGCAGGGGAGCAGCCAAAGAGCTGAGATGTGGCCACAGGCAGGGATCCGTTGTGTGCATTCACATCTATTTGATGCAGTGCAGTACCTGAGATCCCTTTCCCCAGTCAAGAGCATTCAGGGGATGATGAACACCTGCTGGCACATGACCAAGTCTTCCCCTCACCCTCCCATCAGCTCAGGTCAGTGTGTGCTGGAAATGGGGGTTTCTATGGAAACCCCGTGCTGGGCAGTGATGTCACTTCTGAGACAGTGCTTCATTCAAGTGGGGGGCTGGGGCTGTCAGGGTGGGTATCCTCCCCTTGAAGTGTTGCTCCTTTGACATTTAAAGTGTGTGTGTATCATGCTTGCTCTTTGCAGAATGCTCAGACCTGAGGTGCCAGAGGTTTGGCAGTGCTGCTGAGTGGAGGAGAGTCAGGCTGGGATCTTGGGGGAAGGGGAGGCACCCTCTAGGTAGTACCTGGGACATGGGCATGCCAGGCCAGGAAAAAAAGCTCCCAAAATAAATGCCAAGTAAAAGCAATTTGTAAGAGGGCTGCGGGAGCAGATGTATTCAAAGTTCAAAAACAGACAATGCATTTGAGACCTCAGGGGAATTGTGTGTGTTAAGAAAATGCATGCTTTAAATAAGCAGAAAGGCTTGTGGTTTGGTTTGGTTTTTTAAGTCAAGCATTTCTTTTGAACTTTGAATTCGTCTCCCCCTGCATCCTCTTATGGATTCTTCATGGGTAAACCACCCTGCCTGAGAAGCAGTTTGACAACTGGAGAGAGCAAAAAGGAGAGGTTGTCCCCAGCCACGCCTGCGCCCTGTGATAGGATGAATGCATCAGAGATTGCTAAGGTTGGCTGGCACATTTGCAGCACAGGGGTTAACTGTAGGCAGGATGTTCTGTTTTAGCACAGTAGGGGCAAAAGTTGGGTGATCGAAGCCAGAGCTTGAATGGATTTTGGCTGTCAACCATTTCAGCTCCTCTTTCCCCCCAGGTAGCCTTGCCCTGGGTGGTTGTCACCTTCCTTCTCAGTGTCCACAACTCTGTCTCAAGCACCAAACTCCAGAGCCCATGGAGGTGTCTGGTTGCAGCTGGGGGAGAGGGTGCCTGCAGAAGGAGCCTGTTGGCGGGACCCTTGGGTCTCGGAGATGTGTTTCCAGTCCACTCCAGGTGGCTGCAGGCGATGTTGAGCGGAGCACTGAGTACAGTTCCACCCCAGAGGCAGCTTTGTGTGGGGGAGGGTTGTATGCAGCTGTGATTTGTGTGTCAGAGGATGCTTCTCTTTGGTGTGGTCTGTGTGACTGTGTGTTCTCCTCTGGGTTGCTTTGTCTTTGTTTTCCCATGTTCTTCGGTGTCTCTGTGTTGTTCTGTGTGCGCGTCTTGCCCAGGGTGCCCTTCTGCCCGTGGCTCGGTGTGCCATTGTTTTCATGTGCGCCTCAGTCTGCCCGTATTATTCGGTGCCTATTTTGTCCCGTCTTTGTGTCTCTTCTTGGGAGCTGTGCGTCTCTGTGTGAGTGGAGAGGTTCTTTTCGCAACAGCTCTGGCCGGCCAGCCTCCTTGTCTGACCCTGACACTGCCCCTCCCTCCCACAGTGTAGGGTGCCTCCTGGGCTCCTTCACACCCTTGGCCCTCCTCTCCCGCCCTGCTGCGGCACAGGGAGAGCAGAGGGGTCCCAGGCAGCAGCTCCTCAGGGGACGTTTGTCCAGAACACAAATGCCAATGATTGGCAGCCCCTGCGCCAGACAAGCCCAGGACTGGAGTACGGATGAGACACCGGCCAGGCGGGGCTCTGGACCCCCTTGGGAATCCTTGCTCCCCATTCAAGGTGAAGAGAGAGAGAGAGAGAGAGAGAGAGAGAGAGAGAGAGAGAGACCAGTCCCTGAGGCACATGGTTGACTCCTCTTCCA
The DNA here is from genome assembly GCF_035046505.1 of Tiliqua scincoides. Lineage (NCBI taxonomy): Eukaryota > Metazoa > Chordata > Lepidosauria > Squamata > Scincidae > Tiliqua > Tiliqua scincoides. The sequence goes on from NC_089822.1 coordinate 200,572,761, forward strand.
GAGCAGGGGTGCTGCCCACCCTTGTGCCTCCTTCCCCGCGCCTTCCCGTCTGCAGAATCGTGGGCCCGATTCTGGGTCTCAGAGGAGGCGCGATGTCTCTTGAAACCCAAGGGATGGCGAAAGGGGGACATCATCGCTGGGGGGTGGGATTGAGAGCGGGCGAAAGAACCCTCGTCCAAGGTGACCACGCAGCGACCTGACTGGTAGACTGGGCTGAGCTGGTGGGGTTCTCTGCCTGTCGGGGGGGGGCAGAGGAGGGGGTGGGCTTTCTGGGGCCGCCTGTTGATCACTCAGGGTTGGAGTGGCTGCGGCGGTCGCGGGGGGGGGGTGTTGGTCTCTGTGGCCTGTTTTGGGTGGGAGGGACAAACTCTTGCGGGGGGGCTCTGTGCAGCTCCATGATCACAGGGATCCAGCCTCCCCTGGTGGAAAAGGGGCTTCGTGTGCCCCAGCAAAGCACCCCCCCACCCCGCCCCCCCGGTCCCCGCAGGCGGGCTTTTCCTACCCGGTGGTGCGAGCGAGAGGCAGGTAGGTAGGTGTGCGCGGCTCCGCCTGGCGGCTGCGGCGACAGCAGCTCCCTCCCCGCGGAGGCTTGTTTGCGTCTCCGGAGCTTGTCAGTCTGGAACCAGCTGTTGCTCGGTCCCTTCCCTCCCGCGGCGGATTCCAGTCCGGGTTTTGCAGCCCCTCGCAGGCTGGCTGGCTGGCTGGCTGGCTGGCTCTTTCTTCTCGCTCTTCTGCAGTGCCGCGGACAAGGTGCTCGCAGCCCGCCCGCTAGTGAGTGGGGGGAGGAGGAGCGAGCCCCAGACAGGCAGACACACACACGGGCGCACACGCACCGTCGCGCCGCGGCCGCCGGCTGCCGAGGGTCTATGCGGCTGCCCGGCGCGGAGCTCCAGAGCCGGCTGTGGGATCGCGCCCCCCAGCCCGCCTCCCCCTCGGAGCCCCGGCGGCGGCGGCGGCTCCGTCCGGCCATGGGCAGCGGCAGCGGCAGCGGATGGAGCGCGCGGGGGGCCCGCGGCGGGCGGGGGTGCTGAGCGCCCCCGAGGTGCCCTGAGTCGGTGCAGCGGCGCGGAGCAGACTCCAGCGGGGACTCCTGCCTGCCTCCCCTCGCCGGGAGCCGTCCCGTCCCCGCCGCCTCGCCTCTCCCCCGCGGCCACGGAATGGCTTTATGGCAGCGGCCGGGAGCCGGTGCCCGCGTGGGCACGGGGCTGTGGCATGTCCTGCTGGCTGGCACCATCCTCACCAGCCACATCCATCCCAGCGGTGAGTCACAGCGATGTTCCTTCACGCGCGGTGGCGTCGTCGGGCTCCCCGGCCAGCGTCTCTGGGCTCTGCTCTCCTGCCCGCCTTCCTCGGGGACGGGGGGCTGGCTGGATCGGGGCGCGGAGCCCGGCTTCGACGGGGCGGACGGCGCCCAGTGGAGGAGCAGGGGGCTGCGGGGGGCGCGGGCTCGGCGGGGGAGGTGTGGAGACTGGCAGGGGCGGCAGAGGATCCGAAGGGTCCGCATTCCATCTGGCAGGTGGCATCGGCATCGGACCGGGCGCGGACTGTGTTCCATGGAGGCAGGGGGCAGGGCAAGGGGGCACAGAGCTCTGTGGGCACCAGAGGACTCGACGGGGAGCACAGGGTGGCATCACAAAGTGGCACAGCAAACTTTCCCGTCGAGCTGCACCCCCAGCTCTGTCGAAAGGAACCATTGGGCTAAATGCCATGTGGAGCGCTACCTTTGCCACCCACTATCCTGGCACTACCAGGGGGCCTGTGATTGCAGCAGAACCCAGCTCCATCCTGTGCAAGTCCATTGCTTCTGCTTCTGACTGAGCCCCAGGCAAGAGCTTTAGAGCTGGGGAAGGGGAGGGGTTGTACCTGTGCCCCCTTTCCTTCCACCCCCTGCCTCCTGCTGCTTCTCTTGGCTTTAGCTAAGCACCGTCTTTGGGTTCTGTGTCTCAGATCTGGCAGTCTGCTCTCTTTGCAAGGTGACTGAAGGATTTTGTGTTGTGTGACCGTTCTGGCCTCAGCAGGCTAGCTGGGACCTTTGCACATGAACAATGCTGGGGTGAGACTTGAACAACTCTGCGGGCAGTTGTGGCCAGTTCTTGGTTAGGGAAGTGTACAGATGTTTCACTGAACAGCCTGGGTCTGCTATGGGTATGACAAAGAAGGGATTTGATGGGGACCCAGGGCCTAGTGGCATGTCTGTGGCCAACTGTTCATGTGCCAAAGAGAGGGATACTGATGTGGGAAGTGGTGCTTCCAGTGTGTGTATCATCAGGAGGACAGGGTGTCTTTAGAAGGCTGGCTAATAAGTGTTTCATGTTCCTCACCAACAATGACACCCATCTGTTCAACCAGAGACGATGGTCTGGCTGGACTCAAATGCAATTTTCTGTTCACAGCAGCATGCAAGCCTTGAACAAACAAACAATGCAGTCACCCAATCCCTGTTGGCAGGGCAGGGCTTTGATTCCCAGGGTATAGCAGGCACGCTGAGGCCCAAAACCTCCAAGACTTTGCCCAAGGTCAACCAGCAGGTCAGTAGCGGAGTATGGAACTGGGGCAGGTTACCTTTCCGTGGCCCCATCTTGCCTCTTTTCCGTCAGGATCCCAGTGAAGCTGGCATGGCACACAGGTGTCTGTGGAACTGCAGTTCTTATAGCTATGCTGGCAGAAGAATTTCCAAGCTACAATCTCAGTCACTCCTTCATAATGCACCAAAAACAGAGGGACACAGACCTACATACATGTGCTCATGCAAACACGCTTTGTGAGTTTTCTCAGGGATTTAAAGCAGCTTCCAGATCTTGAGAGACTACACACCCATGCACAGCCTCAAATGTATGTGAGAAGCTCATGTAAATGCCTGGTAACTGCATGGTGACTGCACGCACAACAAATATTCACACATAAAAACTGCCCTTGCATATTGGTACCACAAATGCCCCTGGCAATCACAGATCTCTATAGGGGACCTGCCTCCAGTCCCTCATGGCCATGCTTTGCATGTCATCAAGTCACTCAGTTCTGTACATAAGCAGAACATCTGGCACCCAGGAATATGCACTCTCTACAGAGCAACCAGCAGCAACTGCGCAAACAAGTCCTCTATTGTACAGCTGTACAGGGTTTCTTTTAAAAAGCTGTGCATGCCACAGGCTGCTTTGAAGCCTGAGGACCTGGACCAGGCAGCAGAGAGGAGCATGAGTGGAGACTGTTTTCTCTTTTCATCCCCTTCTCACTGATCTCCATGCCAGCCTGCAGGGAACTGGCCAACTCTCAAGCAAATCAGGAGGCAAACCTGCCAGTCTAGAGAGACATGCTCCCATGTAGTGGACATGCTCCCTTGGTGTTGAAGGTGGCGGGGGGGGGGGGATGTTCCACCTAACTGAAAGCTGTGGATTGGGCTTATTCTGTCATCAGGGTCCTGGACTAGAAAGCGTCTGGTGGGATGTGATGCCTGCCCATATTAGTGAAGGCAGTTTGACCCATTTGCCCAGGAGGATTAACAAGTTCAGAGTGCACCCAGCATAATCCTTGCTTCAAATCCACAGAAGCCTAGGCCAACGGCAGCATCCTCAGAGTGACTGTGGGGTTCTCCAGAACACAGGATTCACTGTGTCAGCCATGGCCAGGCAAGGAGTTGAAACAAGCTTTGCAAATCCAGTGAATGAATTCCCCGTTGCCAACTCTCAGCAATCCTGATTTCCCCCAGTTCCCTTTTGGAACATCATAGCTGCCCTCTTGTCCCAGACTGGATTTCTCCTTTCGCTATGCTTTTGTCCACCGTGCACCCAACTGTACAGCTTGTCTCCTGGTTTTCTTGCTGATTCTTTGTTGCTAGCAGCTCTCGATTCAAATGTGTGACCCCCCTCTGCTATTTTTGTGCCAGGTTCACTTCCTAGTTCACCTAGTGAGGACTGAACAAAAGGTTCTCATGAGGGCTGGGGGACTCTATCACTCACAGCACATAACAGAATAGCACACTCTTGTACATTAATCCAGAATAGCTGCCTTTCCTTGCTTGTGTACATTTCCTGAAGAATAAGAGCGAAACCCTAATAATTGGGTCTAACACCCACTTCATTTACAAGCAAGCACTGGAACCAACTACCTGAAGTTATCTAACCAATATGGGGTTCAGTGTAGAACCTCTTCTTATTATGTCCATAAGAAGAATTGGAGCAAATCACGGCCCTTAGAGTTTTCTTTCCAACTCTTTCAGTTTTTACCCCAGTGCTTTTTAAAGTGATACACAGCTTGGTTCCTTAGCCTGCAAAAGAAACAAGTAAAGGATTTTATTTATATGTAAAAAGGTGTTCCTATCCGAAACTATCCAATTTCCATTCTTTAACTGCCCTGAATCTTTGATGGTATGGCTAAAGGGCACTAACAAGTAACTAACCTGTATTGATGCTGATCTTGAGTGTTGCGGCCTTTAGAAAGATGCACGAGGCCAAAAAAAGGTCTGATCTGGATGTTGCACAAGGGATGTGAAATGTTATGAAGCAACAGCTGAAGACAAAGGATGCCTCTGAGCTGTGCCTGTGGTGGGATGCAGGAGGTCAGCGACTGTGGGGAAAAAATATCTGGATCCCATAATTCCGTTGGTGCATTTCTGGAATGCTTCTCCATTAAAAGCCCAGCTTAGGATCTACTCTGCCTTTATGCCAGCACTGACCTGGAACAAGGCACTGGCTGCTCTCCTGGAACCCATATGGAGTTCCCAGATCAACCCCCCCCCCTTTTCACTTTGTTAGGGTACAAGTTAGGCAGGTGGAAGTGTAAAATTCTTCTTCCCATGACAGACTAAAGGAAGGATAGGGCTGCTGTAACAAAGTAGAACAAAATAAAGGGCACACTGGAAATGTGATTTCTATTGCCCAGAGTTCCGTTGGTGTGTCATTTTTGGAAATAAAAGGCCTTCCATTCTGCAAGTGTTCTTCATATGCTCTGAAGTGAGGGCCCACCCTTTGTGATGATTGGCATTAAGAAAAAAAGACACCTGGCTGCTTTAATGAAAATACAGGCTCTAATTCCTTGGCAAATTCCCTCATGAATGATCTTCTCTTCAGCCTGGAGTAAGCACATTCTTCCACTGGAGGGGGTGCTGTATTCAGGCAGATATTTGAGGCAAGATTCTTTCTGGCCACAAGTGGGAAGGGCATTCTGGGAAAGAAGGGGGAAGGCAAAGGGCTGAAAATCTGAAGGAAAAGAATCTGGTATCAGTCACCATGCCCCAATCCCCTGTGATCACAGTATAGTTTGTATGGAATTCTTTTGGCAGTACTTAGAAACCCAGTCATGAACCAAGGACCTTACTGTACACGTACTCAATAAACAAGCAGACATGACCTCTGATGGCTCTCACAACCCAGCTAGAAAATATCAGGCAAATACTCTGGTCAGAGAAGGAGAAAGTTCAGAGAATGTTCTGTTGTTTGTTTTCAGCTTCCCCACCCCTGCCCTGCCCTTGTTTTCTCTCCGCATAGCAGCCCTGAGATGGCATGGCCATTTTCTGATGTGGCACAAGCTCCCTTTGCTCCATGCCACAGAGGCACAGCAGTCCCCAGGAGTGCTAGACTGCAGCTGAGAGCTCTTTCTATCCACGAGGGTGGAATTAACAGGTTTGGAAGCCTTGGTTTTTATGACAATGTGTGTATATCTTCGATAGGACGGGGCAGAGATTACAGTGTTAGAACTGTCAAATTTGCACAGTGTTTATCTTGCTGACATGGGAGTAGAGAGAGGGAGAAGCAACTTAGCAGTATGGTTGGTTTTGTGAAGATTCTGTTATACTATGCTCTCTCTTAGCCACCAGATCCTGTTCCTTGGGTGGACCCCAGTGTGTTTTGGCAGCTTACAGCACAGTCCTCTGCATGTCTATTCAGAAGTAAATACCATTGCATTCAATAGAGCTTACTCCTAGGAAAGTGTGTATAGGATTGCAGCCTTAGAGCCTAATCCTAAACAATGTGTGCCAGCTCACTGCCGACGCACACTGCCACAAACGTACCGTAAAGCACATTTGTAAGGCCCAGCATCAGCCAGAGGTGGAAAACCAATACTCCGCCACTCAGCAGTTGCCCAATCCGCCAGGTGGCAGAGAGGTAGGTGGGGGGGCGGGCGGGGAGGAGGTGTTCCAGGTTGGTGGGGAGGGCAGGGCAGGAGGAGGGCAGGACCAGTGGAGCTGAGCTCCACCGGATCCTGAGCTCCATGTCGGGCCCGGCAGCCCAGAGCTCTCTGATTCTGCGGCATCTCCAGAGCTGCTGTAGAATTGAGTAGCCCCATTGCTGGGCTACTTCCTTTACTCAGGGAAAGGGAACAAAGTCCCCTTCTCCTGAGGTGGCGGTGGCGGCTGCCTGGGGTGTACTGGATGCTGTGGCAGCTGTTTTTGCCACCGCAGCAGCTCCGCATTCTGGGTAGCTCAGGATTGGGTTGTTAGTCCCTCCTTCCAGCAAGCAGCAAAACACACTTAATGGACCACCAGCATACAATCCTTCTGACCTCTAGAAAACACAATTGGTGTGTGTAGTTCAGTGGTAAAGCATGTGCTTTACATATAGAAGGTCCCAGATTCAATCTGAAGCATCTTCAGGTAGTGAAGAAAGATCCCAACTTAACCCATTTTTGCTCATTCCCCAGGTGTACACATTTGATCCCTGTTGTGTATATGCAACGTTGGGTAGAAATAGCTTAAACCCTGGAGAGTCAAAGCAGCATACAATCATGTTTAAAATGACAGTGGAAACTACCAAAATGTTGTTTTTAAAAAAAACCCTCCATGACATTGTTTTTAATTAACGGTACAATCACACAGCTAACAGAAGAATCAGACAAAAACAAAATAAAAAACTCATTATTATTATTATTATTATTATTATTATTATTATTATTATTATTATTATTATTATTATTATTATTATTATTATTAACAGTATTTATATACCGCTTTTCAACTAAAAGTTCACACTTTTAGTGTTCACACTCATCACTTGGGGCTTCAAATGAATCCAGATTGGAGACTCATCTAAACAAGGCAGTCTTCACCAACATCAGTTGGCAACCTTCAGTCTCGAAAGACTATGGTATTGTGCTCTGAATGGTGGTTCTGGAACAGCAACTGGTGTGACTGAAAAGGCCGATTCGGGAGTGACAGTCCCTTCCACACTGGGAGCAAGTGCAGTCTGTCCCTGGTCTGTCTCCCTGGCTATGGGCCTTTCTTCTTTGCCTCTTTGCCTCAGACTGTTGGCCAAGTGTCTCTTCAAACTGGGAAAGGCTATGCTGCACAGCCTGCCTCCAAGCTGGACGCTCAGAAGCCAAGGTTTCCCATCTGTTGAGGTCCATTCCTAAGGTCTTCAGATCCCTCTTGCAGATATCCTTGTAACATAGCTGTAGTGTACCTGTTCACCACCTGTTCCACCTATTCACCAACGTAAGCACGGTTAAAAGAGGAAGAAGCTAGATAGATTTCCCACTCCAGGATCCAGGTGCCATAACTGAGACAGCTTTGTCCCTCATACCCTCTAAGCACACTAGCAGCGAATCAGGAACATGGAGCAAGTTCTCCTCTGCAGATCTCAGTGGTGGAGCTGGATCATGTGGGAATAAGAATCCTTTAAATATCCTGAACCAAAGCCATTTATGGCTTTACCAAATCACACCTCTAGCATGTTTTAGAATCTCCACTCAGCTCATTCTATAGTGTGCATTCTGAAGATTACTTAACATGTGCTAGCCAGCTTGCTGTTTGCGTAATTACAGTGGCTAAAACATAGTGAGATGATGGATTCCCGATCCCTCTCCTTTGATGCAGATTCAAGAGAATGTTCACACAAATCTTTGCTAGGCTATGTCTTTGATTCTGCACTAATTAACCCAGAGTGTTCCTTACAAGCATCAACAGATATTACAATCACCATTCCATTCTTGGAACACTCTTTGAAAGGGGGGAAGTCTACTCATTTACCATTCTTCAAACATCCTGATTATAGAGTGGTTAAATGTGGGTAAAGTGTGTGAAGGGTTAGCATTATATGATCTTGTAAACATTCCGTTAAATAAGCAGGGGTCACTGCAACAGGACAAGAAGGCGGTGTTACCTTTGTGTGTGTCGTTAAGACACCGTTGCTAAATACTGCATCACAGCTGTGCTTATACTGCAAAAATGTGTTGAGTAAAAATGTGTTGATAAATCAGAGAAGGTATGGAGAAGCTGTAAGAATGACTGGAGGGCTGGGAGCCCTGCCTTACCAAAGCAGTTCGATCTGTTTAGTCTCTCCAAGAGAAGGGTAAAGGGTGACTTGATCACAATCTCTAAGTACCTACATGGTACGGAAAGAGATTTCTGACTCTGACGGCAGACGGCTCTTTAATGCAGCAGACAAAAGCAGAACGAGAGCCCCTGGCTGAAAGCTGAAGGCAGACAAATTCAGACAAGAAATTAGGTGCAGATAAGCTGTACCCTCTTAGCACAAAAAAGGAGTAACTATTGGAACAATCTAGCTAGAGAATTGCCAGATTCACTGTTCCTTGTTACAATAAAGCCCTTTTCCACAATAGCTCCTTAAGGTGGAACAAGGTATGTGTAAAATCTCACCTTATCCCCATTTTCTTAGCAGCATGAACTCCAAATGTCTCCTTGTGACTATGGGCGAGTGTCTGCTGGGTAAGTGGTGCCGAATTGGTGTTTGACACTTACTGGTTCATTCTGGGGTCAGATGCATCCAGCACCTTTCCTCAATTGCTCAGAACTTAGGATGGAGACAAAAGGGCCAATTTATCCTCTTCTTGCATCAGATAGATCACCAACTAGAAACAGACTAGTAATATTTCTAGGAGCTGTGCTCAGAGGTTCTCCTGAAAAGAAAAAAGAAGAAGAAATGCTTGCGTAAGAAACTCTGGCCCAGTCCATGCAGAAACTCACAATGGATATCTCTGATGTTGTAGTTTCGTATAATTCCAGGATTTTGTATAATCCCAGGATTCTACCAACCTCCTCCACCGACTCATTTTCTACCTTCAGTGCCTGAGAGTTCCAAAAGTAGAAGTGAAGTGGACCTCAGTCTTCACTCTGCAGTGCTTTTGTTGAGGGCATAATGTTTTGTAGTGTAGCTTTAGTGTGCATTTGTAATATTTTGCTTAGCTTGTCCCACATAATCTGTAGTTCCAGATCAGTGAATTTCACACAATAATAATGATCCTTGTTTGGGGGTTAGTCAAAGCATGAGGTTCCCTAAGGCCAATGTAGGAGCAGTAAAAGCTTAGAAGGAGGCTTGGAGCTTCTCTCTGCATGGCAGCCAGCCAGGCTGGGACTCCAGGATCGGAGGCATCTCTACTCCTCCCAGCTAGGCATGAAGCTGTTAACTTTCTTCTTCCCAGGTTTCCAGCATTGGCATTATTATGTTATTTGTGCCATTCTCTACAAAGCAAAACCCTGCACAACTGTCTGACTCCTTTGTCTCCCCAGTTCTTAGCCCGAAACAATTTCCTTTCCAAAGCTAAATCTGAAGACATTCCAGATATTACCCAGGATGAGACATGCCATCCTGATTACTTAGGATGAGAGATGCTACCCACCATCAAAGTATGTGGGTTAGAGGGGACTGCCCAGAAGTTTGTCCACACAATAATTCTTATAACAATTCCTTCATTCTTAGATTTATCCATCAAAAACAATTTAAAAGACAGACTGCAGTGGGGAGGGGTCACCCTGTTAAAATCAAAGGGACTCAACTTGCTCCTCTTTCAGCCTCAAAAAAGCAAAGATGTAAATTATTGTAGAGTTTTGTCTCTGATTTGTAATGGTTGTTGGATTGTAGATTTCCCTGCAAATGTAAATGAGCAAATGTAAATGTCAACAAGACAGTAGGCAGAGGTTGTTGTTTTCACACCCTGGGACTGCTTGACCAGGTAGACTGATTCAGGAAAATAACACAAAGTTAATATCTTCTGAAACAACCACAGGTATCCATGCTCATGTAAACAACACCTACATTAAGAACAGCAGAGATCCTGGAAGTCTGCCCAGACCTGAGCAATGCCTAGATAAAGAACTTTGCCAGCATTCCTCTGTCCCAGTTTGTGTTTGGTGGTATTCTACCCTGATGTTCCTTGCATTCAGTCTGTACCCACAGTTGTTTTGGCTCCTGGTCTCTCAGGCACTCTGCTAATGTTCCATAGTTGTGACCCATCCTCTTCTGCTGTTCTGGAATTGGCTTTCACATCACTGAAGATGTGACCATGTGAATGTAGGAATTACCTTGCTGGGGCAGCCTAAGGACCATTGCCTCCAACACTGACAAGTCAGATACCCCTAGGATGCTCATGGCCAAGGCACGATAGGGATTTGTTTCATCCCAGCATGTGGCAATATGCACAGCATTCCATTTGTACTTCTTGGCTTCAGGGTGGTACACTAGCTCCGTGGTAGAATGCGTACTTTGCATCTCAGGTAAGGCTGGGAAAGTCCATTCCTAAAGTCTTAGAGAGTCACTCTTGAGTTGATGGATCAAATGGTCTTACTCAACAGAGGGTATGTTGTTATGACTTATTCCATTTTAATCTGACTAAGGGCTGCCCTCCTTGGCAGCCCTGCTTGATGCAGTAACGCTGATGCAGCATCTACTGCATCCATTGGCCGGCGACCAGGCCTGTGGGAAGAGTAGGCCAATGGGCCTACTATGATCTACACCAGCTATTTTGCTATCCTCCATATCTACTTTACCCAGGCTTCACACACTTTAGAGGACACTGTTCCAGAACCACCATTCAGAGCGTGATACCATAGTCTTTGAAGACTGAAGGATGCCAACAACCCATTAGACCAAAGGGAGGGTATCAGGACTGGGATAGGGACTCTTGCACATGCTGCTGCCACCAAGATCCACCCCACCTCCAGCCTGACCCAATCCCTGCCCCTGCCACCACCTTACCTGATCTAGCAGCTGGTCTGTTATCTGCCACTGCCAGCACAGGGATGACTAGCTTCTACACTTTCAAAAGTGAGCTGCCCACCTCTGGAGCAGCTTGTGTAATGGCAGCCCATGAAGCACAATGGCAGATTATGAGATCTACAATCATATTGTGAGGGTAGGATTGGACTGAAATCCTATACACCAGGGGTGCTCAATAGGTGGATCGCGATCTACCGGTAGATCACGAGGCAAAATGAGTAGATCGCGGAGCCCTGTCTCTCCAAACTGTTAATATGTCAGTTTCGTCTAGTGACTAGACGAAACTGACATATTTAGCTGACACTGAAACTGACACTTTAGCTGCTCTTCAGGCATGCAGCAACAAAACTGACGAAACTGACTAGACTCCAGCAGGGGCTCCATACATTAAAGGGGGTGTCTGTCAGACGCTTCCTTCCCCCCGGTAGATCTCTGGGCCTTGCTGGGTTTCAAAGTAGCTCTCGAGCCAAAAAAGTGTGAGCACCCCTGCTATACACAAACTTTCTTGGGAATAAGCCCCATTGAATACAATGGAACTTACTTCTGCCAAGGATTGTGCTGTAAACCACTTTTAAAGCCATCAAAGCTAGTGGCCACCACCACATCAAATAGCAATGAATTCCATAAGTGACATATGCATGACATGAATGTATTTGTCATTTGTCCTGGGCTTATTGCCAGGCCATTTCTCTGGATGACCTAAAAGACCAGAGTTTTGAGTGTGAGGGGAAAAAAAAGTCTATTCACTCTCTTCATGCCATTCATAATTTTATAAACCCATTTCATGTTCTCTCTTAGTCATCTTTGTTCTAAACTAAAAAGGCTCTTTCTTTTTAGCATTTCTTTGTAGAGAAGATGCTCCAAGCCCCTATTTTTTCAAGTTGTCCTTTGCAGAATCGCCTCCAGCTGCAGTGATGACAATCCTTGCTTCCCACCTCCCACCCCATCAGCCTCATGTTCAAATCAAGCAGGCTGTCAGTAACTAATGAAACTTCTTCATTATAAGTATAATGTTCACGACTGTACACATAAGTTCACGTGCAGGCTTCCTTACATGATACATCACACACGTGCACAGAAGGGAAATGATTTTTTCTGCTTAGGTTTATGATGCCCCAAACCTATTATGCTAGTATCCAAGCATAAGCAAATCTGTTCACACATTCAGAAATATGATGTATCACTGACCTCCTGGGAATAAGCAGCCACTATAGAATGCAGGAGGGCAGATCTATGCTGGAACACTCATGCATGCTGTAGAATGCAAGGAATTCTCATCCACAGAATTTACTATTTTTTTTTCTAAGATAGGGCTTTTTTAATGTTGGGGAACATTCATTCATTTAATTCCTCACCTGTATACTGAGAAAAGGTTCAGTTTCAGAAAGGTAGTACTATATGATAGTATTGTATGGCTCTGAATTCTTCTCCTATCTATTTTGGCTTGGATCAATCCTACTGCCTGAGGGCCCTTTCAAGTGCTAATCCAGTCTGAGTCTAGGATTTGCCTGTGGTTGTCTGCATTATTTGACTAGTCTCAAGGGAGGTGTGGTTTTACATAGTGGAAGGGTGGTAAATAGGATCTGCCCTCTGCTCTGGGTGGTCCTCTGCTCAGACAAGTTGACAATCCGTCCTGGTATTGTGACTTCAGATATGGCAAGCGGAATGGCCCCAATGTGTATTAGGCTTCCAATGGGATTTCCCTCCCACTGCTGGTCAGGCTAGTACTGTATGCCTATTGGTGTCGACTCCAGAGGGGTGTACCAGCACAAGTGGGCTGAGCAAAACAGGTGGATGTTTTGGTGTGCGTGAGAGCAGAAGGGAGGAATGTATCTGTGTTGGTAGGTGCCTAGAGGTTTGTAGCAGTTGGTATTTACTTCTCTGATTTAGACTTTGAATCAGCATGTGGTGTAGGATGACAGCCAGTAGTAAAGAATGAGGGCTGGGAATGACAAATGGATAGAGCCCAAGAAGGGGCTTCTATAACTTCCAGGATCAACATCCCATCAACAGATGACCCACATTACAGCAACCCAGACTCTCATATGTACTGCCATCTGTGTAGGAGAGATCCAAGCTAAGAGACATTTAATGAGTCTGACTTATAGTTGTCCTCTGGCTACTGGACTGTTAGAGAAGGTTGTGTGCAGAAAGTACCTTTCTGCAGCATGTATGTATCTTCCATATTTTTTTTTTGGGGGGGGGGGGTCAGTACTACTGGAGAAAACTCTCTGTGACCTCAATGAAAGACTTGGCTCCTTGAACCAGAGCCAGTCAGCTAACCATTTCAAAGAAGTATGCAAGGATACCTCTACTAGACAATTCTACACTAGTCTGTTATGGGGCTGTCACTCAACCAGGCTGTCACACACCAGACACCAAAAGCCATTCCTGTGCTGTTGTGTACACACAGGAATGTTCTTCATGCAGGATGGAAAGTGAGGGACAGCAGCCATTTTTTAAAATGAATGTACATTCAAGCCAACAGGCATTACATTTGAATTGCAGAAGAGACATGCACACAACACAGTACATATGTGAAAATGACCTTAGAAGAGGGTAGCTGCCTGGCTTTTGTTCTGGAAGGGAGAGGAATGATATCCCCGAATGCAGGCAGGGCCTGTTGCTGGTCAGAGATTCATGAAAGCCCGACCTGTCTCCTTGTCACAATACTGTGTAATACATTTACATGGATTTTGCTGTGGCCAACACTGTGATTTATAGGGCTGTGGACTGGAAGATAACGAAGAGCAGAAGTTGGGAAAGGTACTAATTGTGCAAAGAGCCAAGTTGGTGCTTCACAAGCCTGCCTGATTCATAACTGCTCCACCTCTACATAGGTATGTTTATTAAGCAAGTCAAGGGACAAAAAAGGAAGGAAATGCAGGAATAGCTGGAAGTCGACCTACATGGAAGTGAATCTGGGAGGTAACTCAGTGGGGCTAGATTTGTGGAAGTGAGATGATCACTCAAATATAGGAAGGCAATGTTTCTTTCTCCTCCCCCCCCTTTGATATAAGGCAACTTATATCAAACTGAATTTGTCTCCAATGACAAATGGACCAAAGCATATATGGGGTGAGACAAGCTGAAAGTCAGCTCTCCCTCATTGTATCTTCTCTCTAATGTGTGGCAGGGCAGGGATCCCACTACTGCTGGGTGCTGGCTGTGTGTGGAGGGAGCCTACCGAGACTGCAGTCGCCCCCTCCTCCTCCAGGCCTGTGTCTCCTCCTCCTCTCCACTCTGCAGCTGGAGGGACCAGGGCTCAGGGTGACCTTGAGGCTCCAGCAGGAACGCTATTGAATCCAAGTGTTTGATCCTCAGCTGCAATTAAAGGAGAGGCAGGGAATTTGCTTGGCCTTCTAGAGACATGGCAACACTCCCTGCTGGAGCAGTTAACGGTAGCGTTGGGATGAGAGGGAAGCAGAGGAGACTGTATGGGACACAGCATCTATCTGCTGAGCAACCCTCGCTCCTGCCCAGAGCCTGCAGCTCTGCTGGGCTCCTCCCTACTCCAGCTTCACCTCCCTTTGTCTGAATCTGGGTCTTCTCTGTTGCTCTCCACTCTGGGCTCCTTCCCCCATCCTCAACTCCACTGCCACCGCTGCAGCTGCTACTGCCCCTAAATCTGGGACAGGTGGAAGTGACTGTGGCAAGCGGTTGCTGAGGTGAATGGTTGCCACGGCAGCACGGCTGATGCCTGACGACCAGGAAGCATCTGCTATTAATCAGGGCAATAAGTGGGTCTCTCAAGGCAGGATGCACGGTGCAGATCAGCAATTAGCAAGGGCAGCTCCCTGTAATGAGCAATTGTGGTAACAAGGGGGAAAGCACGGTGAGGCAGGAGAAGGGAATGCCCAGTAGACCCTGCCTCCCCATTACATGCGAGGGATCAGTTAACAGCTCCTGTGCTGCTGCACTTCTTTGAGCCCAGCTGCCTATTCCTCAATTAGCCCAATGCCCTTTCCACTCTGAGTTGATGTTACCAATGGTGGCTGCAGGCTGGCCTTTTAAGAAGCAGCTTAATGTATGCAGTGGCAATTGGGGAGCTTTGTTAGGTTCTAAGTGTCAGAGCAATAGCTCTGGCTCTCTGCTGGCACCTTTAAGTACCCCCTCCCACCAGTGAGCAGAGCTAGTGCATCTACCAGGGGAGTTGTGGAGAATGGGGGCTTATAGACTCTGGCTGTTTATTCCTTCTTGTGTCCAATGCTTCACAGTGCCATCTTTGCACACTCACCCTATTATGCACCCTTTGCCCCAAGAGTCAACAGTGATTGGTCAGTGCTGGGACCGGGGCTAGTCCATCCATGTGGTCAACTGAAATGGTCACTGTAGGCAGCAGACTGGTGGGGGCGCCCCCTCTGTCCACCTACTTGCCTCCACTGCTCCTCCTTCTACTACCTGGATTTGAAAAGGAAGAGGGGGTCAGAAATGTGGAAGGGAGGAGAGCGCTGAGCTAGAACATTGGAGAGTAGGAGAAGCAGAGGCCAGCACATCATCAGGTTAAAGCAGGGGTGTCCAAACCCTGGCCCAGGGGCAACTTGCAGCCCTCGGGGGCTCCCAATCTGGCCCTCGGGGAGCCCCCAGTCTCCAATGAGCCTCTGGCCCTCCGGAGACTTGCTGGAGCCCACACTGGCCCAACACAACTGCTCTCAGCATGAGGATGACTGTTCGACCTCTCACCTGAGCTTTGGGATGAGAGCTCCCTCCACTACTTGCTGTTTCATGTCTGTGATGCAGCAGTGGCAGTGAAGGAAAGGCTAGCCTTGCTTTGTGCAAGGCCTTTTATAGGCCTTGAGCTACTGTGAGACCTTCATTCATTCATACAAGTTACATCTAATAAATTCATTTATGTGAATTTATTCAAATTTGAAATGTAAATTAATTCATTTTTTTACCGACCCCCGACACAGTGTCAGAGCAATGATGTGGCCCTCCTGCCAAAATGTTTGGACATCCCTGGGTTAGAGGAGCAGCATTCTTGGGCTAGCTCTGACTGGGGCAGTCCTCGTATATTAAATTACTTTGCAGAATCTGCTTGAAGCCTCTCTCACTCTCATGTTGCTTGGTAGAGTGTGAGTGTGCTCCTCTTTCTTCAGGTGTCCAATGTAGTATATATAGTAAAATAAAGTGAATAATAATAATAATAATAGTAAGCCCTTCCACCTTCTGAATGCCAACAGACAGTTAGCATCAAATTGGAATATGGCATCTGTGTTGAGGCTTTTCTGCAGTTCTCACTAAGGTGGTAAACCTGTGTATGGATTATACCACTTCACTTCATAGGAGGGAACCTACATAATTGAATGTTCATGAAAAACAACAACACCACACTCATTCACATAGAAAATTCAACCTCAAGGAGAAGAGTTCTAGCCTCACTTTCACCCTGATGTGCCAGCTTTCTGTGTGCAAGGATTTTGTTGGATGGTTTAGAACAGCAACCCTAGAATCCCCCACCTGCAGTCTGAAGTGGTAGAGCCCAGGCACAGGTTTATGCCCTCAGTAAGAATGGGAGAAAGGTCTCAAAAGATCAACAGGAAACAGCAACAAGAATGGCTCTTTATTAGACACAAACAAGTAATGGACTGGTGGAACAAAAGTGGAAATTATGGCCTCAACCATCTCTGAAAGATTCCAGCCCAAAGTGGATCCACTGTCCCTGGCTACACAGCTGGCACAGAGTATTTAGGTGAGCCAATTTCTGAGCTTTTAATCTGAGAGGTTCTTCATGTTCTTATGACTGAGGCTACAGTTTGGGATGACCACATAGTTTACCACTAACCGGACCACTGGTTTATTGGGGTAGCTAAGGCATCTGCTTCCTGGGATTGAAGAAGATTTTGTAGCCCCCCCCCCCCAAAAAAAAAATCAAATTTAAGTAAATAAAAAGTTTTCTGGTTAATGTGCCGTAACTTTTGATAGAATACAGATATTCCAAGGCAGTTTGTTTCATTGCATCCAGCATTAAATTACCTTTCCAATGAAATATAACATGATGGTATTATTCTTACTTGCCCAGGTTTTCACAGTTTTGGCCACTAGTGTCAATCTCAGCTTGTTGCCCCCCTAAAGCTTGCTGCCTGCTGCAGTTGCCACCCCTGCACCCCCTTAGCTATGCCACTGACCCGGTTTCCTAGGATGTGCAACTCGTTCAGAACAACTAATGACTTACAGAGCATGAGATATGCTCCCCTATATAAACTCTCAGCAGAGCTTATTTCCTTAAGGGTATTTTGGCATTGAGCCATAGAGTGGGACTAGATCGTAGGCAAAACCCAGGACTGCTGAACATTACCTCCATTTTTTGGGTTCTGGGTGGTCTTTGTAGTCCAACCCCACCTCCAAGGATAAGTTTGGTAGCTAGAGAGGGGAGCAGCACAGATATTTCCAGCCTCTAGTGCTTGCTAATTGCCTGTAATGGGAGAAGTGTTATCAGCTGAAATACTTAATTAGCTAAATTCCATTGTGATGCAAAACCGCCACTGACAAATTCATTTATAACAATCACTGACTTAATCAGCACTTGGCCCTACCATTTATTGCAAGTACAACATGAGGCTAGGAACAGGGAACCAACTTCAGCCTCATGAGCACAACTCCGCTTGGTTTCCCTATCCAGCTGTCTGGTAGAAGGGGCTGTTAGAAGCTATGGGAGAGCAGAACTGCTATGGGGAGAGCTCCCTGCTCCAAACGTAGGAAGCAGCCTTCTGCTGAATCAGACCATTCGTTTTGATGGGCCTTGTCTGTACTGCCTGGCGGCAGCAATCCTGAATTCTAGGCAGGAGTCTTTCCTGCCCTACCTGGAGATGTCCAAGGATTGAACCAGGGACCTTCTGTAGCCACAGAACAGGTACTCTTCCACTGAGCTATCACCCCTTCCCAATGGTGGAGCAAGCAGCTTCCTTGCATTGTCAGGGGGATGGGCAATGTTGCCTGACCCCCAAGTGATAATAAGTTGTGCTTGGAAGAGAAAAGGGGGGGGGGATGTAGAAGGAGTGCAGTTAGTTTCTCTCTGTAATCATGAATAAGGAATGAACTGGGCAGAACTCTAGATTTAGCCTATGAATCCAAATATGAGATCTAGCCAAAGCTCAATTTCTGCCAGGGCTCAGTCTCAATGCCTGCCTTCAGTGCCAGGGCTGTATATTACAAAGTAAGAAATCAAGGACACAGAATCTTTGAGCATGTGCAGAATGCCTGCCCATAATCTCTGAATAACCGAGGCTATTCCCACAAACTAAGGGGTAAAAGCAGTGTTACTGAGACACATAGCATGTTTTCTCAGCAGCCTTCAATCTGACATCTCTCTTCAGAAATTAGGCATCTGAACTTGTCTATGTCCATTCTGGATGGACCATATTCGCCCTTAACAGGATATATCATTAGGACTGCCCTCTTTTAGTTTTGTTTTTTTTAAAAGGTACTATTAGTAAATTTACTGAATTGAATTTTACCAGACTATTCATCGTGGTCCAATTTACACATGAACATTGTTGCATGGCTGCTGCTATAAAACCATCGCCGTGATGGGTTCCCACTTTACACTGGTAGCACATGAATGCACCAACCAGCAAGGTCTCGTAGGTAAGATGAGTCTGCTCATGCTGGCATTTTGCTTCCATCAGGACTATTGATGCTAGCAAGGTACTTGGTCCTCTTACCTGCTACTGACACATTGTGGAGACCAGCCACAAGCAAACAGTTTTGTGGTGGCAGCTGTACTGCCAAAGAAACACATCACTTGGACCTCAATCAGAGCTACTTCCTAGTGAAGGAGATTGCAGCAGCAGGCCTTGGTTGTTTCAGAAGCAGTTAATCATTGAGTTGTTTGGTATGGGACTCTAGGGGATTACTCTGAGCAGAGAGGAACTGAGAGTGCATGAGAGTCAAGGAGCTTTTGTAAACTTCTTCATGGCTGGTGGGTTCTCCCACCCCTTTGCTGCTTCTGGTTTCAGACTGGCTGGTGGGCACAATTCCAGTACAGCCAGCCAAGGCCTGCTGGATTAGATTGGCCCAAGTGTGACGGATGTGAGTATGTGGGTAATGCAACAGAACCAGCAGTATGAACAGGGCATGGATGACGTAGAATGAGATTCCACCTACCAAGAGTCAGAGCACAGGAGGAAAAGCCACAATGGCAGAAGATGCCCATTTAAAATTAAATTAAATTTTAGCTCTTTCCCATTTTTCTCGTGAACGTTTTTTGCACATCACACCTAGAGATGTCACCCAATCAAAGGAGCTAATCCATTATATGATTTTTATAGCCCAGTCTTATGTATGTCTCCTCAAAACAACATCAATTTATTTCAATGGGACCTACTCCCAGGTAAGCACGTATAGTCATGTATATGACTGAATTGGTCGGTTAAGCCATTTCTGCCTAAAGTTGCATGTACGCAATGGGATCAAATGTGTATGCCTGGATAGAATTGGGTTAATTTAGCATATATTTGCATGTGGTAAAAACCATCATTTTGAAGCAAGAAGCATAAGCACATGTTTTTTGAAGAACGCCTCTTAGAAGAGCTGTTCCCCTCCTATGTGGGAGAAAAGCAAGAATACAGGTTATGCCTTGTTATCCACTAGGGCTTCATTAAAAAAAAAAATCAGTGGATACCAAATCAGTGGAAAAATAGCTTCAAAGACTCGCTTCTAGGTTTCTTGCTCCTCCATTGCTCCTACTGAAATAACTTCATTCCATTATTCACCCCATCTAGTAGCTGAATGAGGTATAGCGTCTAAATAAAAGCATTCTGGGGCAACAATGTAGGAGCAAGAAACCTGGAAGTGGGTCTTTAAAGCTATCTTTGACCCTGAGAAACTTGTGACCAGTGCAATTTAATAGCACGAAGGTAGGAAACTGGATTTTGGTGCTTTTTTCCTTGTTACATGGCATTTCAATGTGGACCCCAGTATGAATGGTAAGTCAAATCAATGGATACAGAGGTACCACCTGTACCTCTTTTCAGATGGTGTTTGCCACCTGTACTTTTATAAGTACTTGTGCAAAAAATGTTTGTGTACTCTAATTTTTATTTCATTATATTTACACACAGAAACACTGAGTGAGTGAGTGAGTGAGTGAGTGAGTGAGTGAGTGAGTGAGTGAGTGAGAGTTGCCCTGTCTCATTTTGTACAGTGCCCTCAGATCTAGTAGTCAAGGAACTGAGGACCTGTCATTAACAGTCTCTGTGAAGGGATGGGGATAAGGAGGTAGCAGGACAATGACTCATGGCCTCTGTCTCTATCTCAAGAATGGGAATGATGCCCAGTGCATTAGAAGCTGAGTCAGGACTCCACTTGAGTCTTGTCCTCATTCAGGAAGCGTTTATGATGTACGGATCAGTGACTTGGCTTTGTAAACTATGTAACACCCTTGTTATGAGGTACAAATAAGAAATCATTCTAGAAGTTGGCATATTAGGGAGTAGATATCAGGATCCTCCAGCCTCTTCTTCAGGACATGGATGGATGGAAGAAGAGGGCAGAGGTATTTTCTGTTCCCACACCTGCCCATTCTCTGTTGTGTTACTTGCTTCCTTTCCCTGGGTTGGGAAGGGAGATGGATCTAGTAGCCCTGTGGGATAATCTCAGTAAGAGAAGAATATAAATGTTTCTGGAGTTACACAACACCCTGCCCCTGGGCACAACACTCCCTCTATGTGACTAAAAACACTCTTGCCCAAAGTGGAGGATGCAATCACATTCCTAGAAAATGCTCTCCAGGCTTAACCTGACAGATCATTGGATTGGTGTTTTCTCTCAGAGACTACCCAGCCTCTTTTCACTTGCACCAGTGCCCTCCTGCTCTCACAGGATAGACTTCAGGACTTTATTGCCCCTCAGGTATTCAGCTCTACAGGAGGGTGTTTCTCATAGATGACCTTGGGTGAGCAGAGCTCCACAGTGGAATTGCTTAAGTACCTCATTTTCTGTAGGGTCAAGTTAGGAAAACATCTTAGGACAGTTTTCACATTGGTGGTAAACCTATGCTTTGGCTGTACCACTTCACTGTAATAATAAAATAATAATAGCTAGGTATTTATATACCGCCTTTCTGGTCATCAGATTACTCCTCTGACTTTATTCAAGGTGGTTTACATAGGCAGGCATTTCTAAATCCCTCAAGGGGATTTTTACAATCATAGAGGTTCTCTCTTTCAAGAACCAACAACATTTCAGAATGGATCTTCCTGGTTTGGTCGCACTTCTGGCCTCCAGTTCTCCCACGCAGGCTGACAAACAGCTCCATCTCCCATGGAGGGCAGCCAAGATGCTTCTTGCTCACACTAAGAGCAGGTGGAATCATTCAGCTCGCCTTGTCAGTTGCTTCAAGGTCTTGCCTTTCTCAGCTGTTCAGGGAGCTGCCAGTGTCCTCAAACTGGCGACCTGACAAAATGCTCCTTTACATGAAGCAATTCACAGCATATGGAAAGCTTGTATGTGAGGGAGAAGCTAGGCTAGAATCCTAGTCCTAGACTCTAGTTTTCTGTATGCAAGTCATTTTTTCTATAGAAGTACATTTAATAATACAACCCCCCCCCCAACAGGGCCTAGGAGAGGGGGGTAAAGGGGGTAATTTGTACCCAGGCCAAGGGTCAAAAGGGGGGCCCAGGAGCCAAAGGAGGGGGCCCAGAAATTTCCTGGGAACTGACATTTTCCTGTCTACTCAGACATGTTGTCCATATGGGATACGGGAGACACTACTGATGCCAGATGAATGGGTAGACCTGGGCTCCAAAGACTTTTCCAGCTGTCTCTACCCTCCCCTAACCCTGCTTTGCCCCTACCTGCTCCCCCATCACCACCCTCCCCTGCTCTGTTTCACCCCTCCCCCTTTGCAAAGGGGCCCAAAAGAAACTTTGTACCCCTTGATGAAATTCCTCTCAGAGGTCCTGCCCCTCAACCTATGGCCTGAAGTGGTATAGCTCAGACAAAGGTTGACATCCTCAATGAGAACAAGGGAGCTGATATTTTTGTAGCTCATAAGGGCAATGCAGCCCAGCCGGGATTAGGACTTTCACCAGTCCACCATGCTAGCCTCCTGCAGATATCAGCACTTCCTTTTTACTAGCAGTATCTGGTAAATATCTGTGTCCCAGTCAGCTGGTAGAATATCCTCTACCCACATTCCTTCCACCTGTTATTCCACAAAAGACTGGGATTCAGTCATCTCATCCTGGTTAGTTCAATGGCTGGATGGTAGTTCCTGTAGCCCTGGGCATCTCAGATACTGCTCTACGAAGTTATGGCAGATAATCAAACCTCTCTCCTCCTTTGAGTTTACTTCTCCCTAAAGAAGCACTAAAGGAGATCCACTGAAGCACTTCATTTTAACTTGTCTGCCCAAACTCAACAAGTCAGAGCTATGAAAAATGCCAGTCCTAGTCCCAGCTAACCTTTGCTGGCCCAGTTAATCTTTTTTGAACCTCACTTCTCAGTGGTCTAGAGACATCAGCCACAGCTTGCCAGGTCCAGCCTGTCTTTGGCTGTTGATCCACTGGAGTTTTGCCCAGGTAGAATTGGTGCTTGACAACTCCAGCTGGCATATCCCAGTCTTCTAGTATTTGCCCAGCTGGATGCCCATCAATATTGCATTCCAGTGTCATTAGCAATAATGAGCAGGACTTACTTCCTGACACTATCTGTCTCAGCTCCCCTCCTGACTGTCATGTGGACTGTACACAAGGCACTTCACAGGTGCCTGTCCTCAAACTGATGGTATTGTGGGTGCAGAGTGGAATGTGGTTCTTGAATATCATGGGCACCCATTGGCTAGTGTCCATAACAACATTAGAAGCTAGTGACTCCATTAGTAGCTAAAAAATGAGTTGGTAGCCATGATAGCCCATTAGAAAAGATCCAAAAGCTATAGTCTGATAATATCTTTATTAGGACCAACCAAAATTACACAATTTTGTGAGCAGAACGTTTTTGAGTTCTCCAGAACTCTTCATCAACCTGCATGTTATGCAAATTTTTAATAACCCAGAGAAACAAACAAAAGCAGGGAGAAGCTAAACATGATCTCCAAAGCAGAAGTACACAATCTCCAAAGTGTGCAGTTTATGCCAGTCTTATGACAGAGTGCAGGAGGAGGGTCAAGTAGACCTAACAGTCCAATCCCAGGCACGTCAGCTTAGATCAGCAATTTTCAACCACTGTGTCATGGCACACTAGTGTTCCGTGGATGATCCGCAGGTGTGCTGTGGGAGTTTGGGGGGAGGGTCATTTATTAGTAGGGCATTTAGAGGATTTGAGCCCCTACCAGCAGCATGATGTGCCTTGTCAATGATAGAAAAACTGATGGTGCGCCTTGACAATTTTAGTGGCCTGTCAGTGTGCCTTGAGATGAAAAAGGCTGAAAATTGCTGGCTTAGATATAAGCTCCATTAAATTCAATGGGACTTATTCCCAAGTAAGTGTGTATATAGGATTGCTGTGCTTGTAGTAATTAGTGACACCATTTCTTCTGCCATGTCATAAGGTTTAAAAACAGCAGCTTTAAAAACACATTATTTGGAGATAGATTATTTATTGTTGTCCAACTGTGGAGCAAAGCTGTAGGCCTTAGGAATGAAAAACTCCAGCATGGCTACCCTTTCCACCTGGAGCAATACTACACAGTGATGCAGTCCTTTTGGTCCTCCACATTTGGTTTCCTTTTAGTTCTTGTTCATACCAATGCTGAACCACACAACTCCCCTGACCTATCAGGCTATCCCTCTCTGTGGCTGTCCCTCTGCTTGGATGGGACATGCTATTGTACACTGGCTCCCTGAATTACTGACATCCTAGTTATGGAAGGCTGCATTGGCACTTTGGCACAGGTGCAATCCATCCATTGTGGTCCTTTTGCACAGATGCAATTGTGCTGGACTGGCAAGAGCTGGGTGTTATGACCTATGTACATTCTGACTTCCAGCTAGACCTCTGGAATAGATCGAGAACATACATTGGGGACTAAGGGCACAATCCTAACCAGGTCTACTCAGAAGTGAGGTTAGGATTGCAGCCTTAGTGTACTGAACTGTTACTAGTATAAATATCCCACTAAGAATAAAATGCAAATTGTAACTGCTGTCTGGAAAGCTTTTAAATTCTACCCATGAAAGCTAAGGGTATTTTGTATGCTCCTCTCTGCTCATGGCACACTGTAGTCTGGGTTTTGTGAATTAACCTTTAAGAGAGAGGATTGGGGAAATAATGTGTGAAGGGCCCTGCTTTAAATGTGGAGGATGGGTAGAATTCTCCCTTCTTCTAGCCCTAGGACTCTAGGCTTACTATATATTATGCAAATCAATAATATGTATGCAAATACCCTCAATTAGCATAAACTTGCTCAATTGGCATATTTTATTCTTACCCAAATATTTGAGTATTAGGAAAATTTGCAATTCTTTTGGCAGAATGGTGTGCTGGCAGGAAGGATAGGCACAGAAGCTTAGGCAGACAACCTCAGGCCTTGGAGGGGTGAGCCTTTTGCAGATAATTTCTCCTATACAAAACTTTTTTGTGGGTGCAGAAGCTCTGGTACACTCATGGTTTGACTTGTTCCTTTGAGTATGTGGATCTCCTTTCCCCACTTAATGGAACAGTCTGCAATGTGCTTGAGTTTTGTGCTAAGGTGACTGACTGCTTATTTTTTGCTGTGAGGACTAGACACATGCTTTCATAAACATTCTGAATTGACCAAAACTCCAAACTATGAAGCAGACTCTGCATAGAATTCTCTGCATACAAACTAAGAGAAGCAGAAAATCCCTATTTATAGTGGATCACAAACAGAGCACTTGCCAGTAAGCGTCATTTGGGATTGCATTAACCAAAGAGGCAGGTCTCAGGCGTAGATAATAATATCGCTTCACTTGGCACTGGGTAGGTTGTAGCTAGAGCAGTGTGTGTCCAGTTACAGTCACCAGACTGTAAGAACATAGCAGACAAATCAGAGAAAGTTCAAAGGAGGGCAGCTAAGATGATAAACGGTTTGGAAAGCAAGACATATGTGGAAAAGTTGAAGGAATCGGGGATGTTCAGCTTAGAGACAAGAAGATTAAGAACATGATAACAGTCTTCAAATATTTAAAAGGCTGCTCCAAAGAAGATGGAAAACAGTTGTTGTCCCTAACTACAGCGGATAGGACAAGAGCAAATGGCAGGAAAATTTAAGGTAGATATTAGGCAAAATGTTTGATTGCACCAAATACTGGGCAACTTTGCATACTGGGTAACTGAAGGAAAACTTGGAACATGAAGTCCCTACTTAGGGAACTCATGGAGTTGCCTTCAGCTGTTTTATTAGAAAGAGGCTAACTAAAAACCAAAAAAGGGCTTTTTTTTTTTTTTTTTTTTAAATTTAAGGTTACCAAAGTTTCTAAAACAAAAATAAAACTCATCCTTTATGCCAAACACAATCAGGGCTCTGTTAAACACAATAGAAGCTCCTTATTCCTGAAATATTCTTGCCATCTCTTCCTGAAGGAAACCTACACTTCCTTCTTTTTTGGACTTGGGTCTGACAACTGTAAAAGTGTATTTGCCTTCATTGTGGCAGATTAAATGTTGATTGCTGCTTGCAGTGGATTGAATGGTGGGTTGATCCCTGAAGCTCCTTTCAGTCTGAAGATGCTATTAAGCTGTGTGGACACTTTTCCTAACAGAACTGGTGAGGTTGTAGGAGAGGATTCCCCAGGCCTGCCTCACCAGGGCTATGAGCTGTTGGTGAGGATGAGGAAGGGGATAAATTTTGTTTGAAAGATTATGCCTTGGAGGAACAGCTGCAATCCCTCAGACAGGAATTTGCATTTCCTCCACCCCCTCACAGCTCACAGAGGCTGATAAAACAGCGCAGGCTTGTGGGAGTGTGTAAAATAAGGTGGCATCCCATTAACATTGCCTAAAGTCTTGGTGAGCAACAGAGAGTCCTACTAGGCACTACTGAGTTAAATAGATCAATGGGCTCACTCCATTTAAACAGATTCCTATGCTCATGGTCTTCCCTGGGGCCCAACGCTTCTTCCAAACAGGACATCACTGAGCAGGAAGCATGTAAGGAGCTGTGTAGACAGCTCTGGGTTCACTACAGTTTGAAAAGAATCCTTGCAGCTGGCTGTAGTTTATGCTCTCTCCCTGTATAATGATTGATGAAACCTTGAAAGAATTTCTCATAAGCACCTTCTTGTGTCCTCCTCTCTGTCTTTCTCACCAGACAAAGACACCCTGTCAGGACAGTCCTGCTAAACTGTCTGCCCCTCAGATGTTCCATCAAAGAACTGAGTAAGCTGTGTATGAGAACCTCTCACATTACACCCTGATGCTAACAGTTTCAGTGTATGGGCAGAATATGGCGTGTTCCGTGTGTTTGATTCTGACAGAGATGAAAGGCTTCCAGAAAGTCCAGTCCACGTACAGAGCTGACCATGCTCTACACTCACCCACTCACTTTCAAGGTGAAGCAGCAGCAAGAGGGAATCAAACATTACCTTTGGCTGCAGGGGCTGTTTATGCTCACTGATGCCTTTTCATCTCCCCACCATTCCATAGCCTCCCGCTCAAGCTAGGATCCAGTTCTCAACTGGAACATACATTCCTTCTTGGAGATGGTGATCCTTGGTAGAACTGTGTTTGGAATGCCACCCAGGCTCCATGGTAAGCAGCCGAACCATTCTCTGCCAGTTAGTGTCCAGCATGTCATTCCAGTTTGATTTAGTCTACAGTTGACATATAGCACGCTCTCCAGTGTCTTAACGCAGGGGTCTTTTCTCAGCACTGCAAGAGATACTGTGAGTGAAATCAGGAAACTAGTTCATGCAAAGAATGTGCTCTATCATGTGCAATGGGCCCTCCCTAGCTAACAAGCAGGATTCGCATATGGAAAGATTCCTATTTTAAAAGATGAAGAGAAAAATCCCAGCTTAACTCTGTACTCAACTATCATGGTTATGATATGCGGCCTGAGGAGCCTATCCAGCTTTCTCCCCAGTGTTGCCAGTTGGCCAGAAAAAAAAGCCTTGGCCTATCCTTATACCTCATTAGGTTCTGCAGAAACCAGCACTTGAAGTTTTCAAAGCAAGCACCAGCACTGGTACTAGGTTGCCTCCCAGGCCCCCACTGGTTCCCATGGCCACCAGGTACTGGGACTTCAAACTTGGCTGGGTGGCCTTCCTTCAGCCAGTGCCCACCGGGCTGCCACCTCTGAATAAGCACATTTGCCTACTTTTCTGTAGCTCAAGCTGCTATTAAAGGCCCAGGAGCAAGGACTGGTTAACAGGACGGGCAGCTCTATTCTTCCACCTGTGCCTATGCCCAGTCCACCTTCCACAGAAGGTGATTACATCTCAAGGAAGACTACTCTCCAGCCATGAAAGTGTGTCTTTTTGCTGCCCTTTGCACAGTTGTTCGAGCCTGCTGCATGAGTTTCTGCTTCTACATAGCATTTTAATTGCCTTGGAAAATTAAGTAGACAGTAGGGGACGGGGAGGAAAACTGCAAAACATGGCACGGCCCTTTGGCAGGGGAAAACCTACTGCTGGGTAAACATTGGGTTCATCTTTAATTTGGCAGCCACAAAAGGTCTACACAGTTAAGATACAAAAGTAGTGGAAGCACAGTGAACCAGCGCCACATCCAGGTTTGAGCTGTGTTGAATAAGCAATCCTGTAGACATCACCTCAACACCCCTTGCGGGACACAGAGGCTGATACATGGCATGGAGGCAAGAAGAGTCATAAGCCCAGCTAGTCAGGTCTCTCTCTCTCTCAGCCTAACAGACCTCACAGAGTTGTGCGGATGAAGGGGCAGTGGCCATGTATGCCGCCCTGAATCTGGAGGCAGAGCAGAAGAAACCATAAATGAACAAACAAATTGGGGCTTCCTGTTCCTGCTAGGCCAGAAATGAGAGAATTCACTTGGAAACTCCCTTGTGAAGAGTCCCATGTAATGATTCACTTTGTAAAGAATCTTGTGTCACTTGCAGGCATCTCATGCATTCATTTTAAGCACAGTCACTCATAAGGACAGGAGGGAGGAGAAAAATCACATTCACTTCCTCTGTGTGTGTGTGTGTGTGTGTGTGTGTACACGTAGGTACTGGAGTGGACAGCTTGTGTGAGAGGGGATCTCTGTGTGGGTACTGGAGAGGTACCTGGATAGCATGTGTGTGAGAGGGGATCTGTGTATATGTGTGTACACACACAATCATACACAGATCCCCTCTCACACACAGACAGCACAAACCATCACCCGTGCTCGATCATTCCCAAATGCAATGCTAGACCCCGACGCCCGCCTACATTCCCGTCTTCTGCGGGGGCGGGGCGCCTGCCTGTCCGGGCTCCTCCTCTCCCAATGACTTGGCCAAGCCCCCTCCCGCGGCTCTTTCCCCCTGCAGGGTTAGCACCAAAGTTTCCTCGTTTAGGAAGCGCCATCAGAAGCAATTATTGCTCTAATTACCTGCTATCGGCGCGGGCCTGGGAGGTTGTAAAGTGCGCGGAGATCTTTCATTGTAATGGAGTGCCAGCCCCGCGGCGGGGACTCGATTTATAGGGCTCCAGATGGTCGCTTTAACTCTGCCGCGAAAACCCGCTGATACGAAAGGGGCCCCCCGGGAGTGAGCGGGGGGGGGGGGGAGGAAGGACCCTCGCAGGTGGAAGAGGCCGGGGCAGGAGTAGCAGTGCTAAGAAGAGCCGGGTGGGGTGGGGTGGGAGAGAGAGAGAAGCGGCCCTTAGGCATGTTGATTTCCCTAATGCTTAATTGCTGAAATAGGAGGGAAAACTGCTTAAAAGCCTCCCCCCCTACACAATCTCCTGATCAGCGTGCTGCTTTGCTTATGGTAACTCTTTGGTAAAGGAAATACACTCTGCACATGCTCAGAGTTCTTCCCTTCAGTTCCTGAGCTGAGCCCTGACATTGCAAATAAGTCCTAGGGTTAAACCCTTTGAAATCAGGGCCCGAAATTTTGAAGTGAGCTGCCACTTTGCCCTTACTATTGCCACACTCAGAAGCAAGTAGGCTGCAGTTGGGCCTCCAGGAGTTTGTTTATATATTTATTTTTCAATAGTAAATCTTTGCTTTTCCTTCTTGTAAGAGAAGCCGCCAAGGCAGCCTACTTTGAACACAACAAAATCACTAAAAATACAACCTCTCCAGAAGTTAACCAATAATACCAAAAGTGGACCAGAAGTAGCAGTGAGAAACGCCAAACCAGCACCACAATCCATCAGGGAAGGCCAGCTAAATTAAAGAGTTGATGCTGAAGCAAGAGCCTCCCCTCCTTTGGGAAGTGGGTCCATAATCTGGGTGCCACCACAGAGAAGCCCTTTCATATGTTGCCACCCAGATGTACTTCTGTTGGCAGTGGAATGCAGAAAAGGGCCCTCCCCTAGAAGTGCAGGCAGAACAACACAGGCACAGTCATGCAGCAGTATTCTGCACAAGCGGAAGGTACACACCAGTGGCCAAAAGGGCAATGCAAGATTTCCCTTAACAGATTTTTGAGACATGGAAGTGAGAAAGGAGTGGATCAAAGCCAGGAGCAAGGAGCAGAAATTGCCACCCTCAAGGGTTGTCTACAATGCCATCTATAACCTTGGTTGTTGGCAACCTTCAGTCTCGGAAGAGTATGGTATCGCGCTCTGGATGGTGGTTCTGGCACAGCGTCTAGTGTGGTTGAAAAGGCCGATTCGGGAGTGACAATCCCTTCCACACTGGGAGCAAGTGTAGTGTGTCCCTGGTCTGTCTCCCTGGTTATGGGCCTTCCTTCTTTGCCTCTTAGCCTCAGACTGTTGGCCAAGTGTCTCTTCAAACTGGGAAAGGCCATGCTGCACAGCCTGCCTCCAAGCGGGCCGCTCAGAGGCCAGGGTTTCCCACCTGTTGAGATCCACTCCTAAGGCCTTCAGATCCCTCTTGCAGATGTCCTTGTATCGCAGCTGTGGTCTACCTGTAGGGCGCTTTCCTTGCACGAGTTCTCCATAGAGGAGATCCTTTGGGATCCGGCCATCATCCATTCTCACAACATGACCTCATTCTTCAAAATGGGACTATAGCCTCAGCACTTGATACCCAAAAGTTGGAGGCAGAGACAACAGAATTCTCATGCAGTGGTAGCATTACTTTGAGGACTGTAGCTCATACCCCACTGCAAATTCTATGCACTTATTAGCTACACCGGGCTGGGAAATACAACTAGCTATAAACTAGCTGGCTAAATACAACTAGCTACAACTCCTAGAAAGCTATAAAGTGGACAGGATTTGGAGCGGTGGGTAGAGCAATGTAGGGCAACATTCCCTGCATCCCATTCCCAAAGACCCACATCAGGCTCAGAGGAAGTGCCCCTCTTGTTCCTGTGTGCTGTTGCACCAAGACAACTTTTTAAAAGTCATATGGGTTGAGTTCACTTTGCATACTTGCCCCAGATAGTCAGACATGGGCCACTGCTTCACAAACTTATGAAGCTCATTACGTTTCACTAAATGAATGCTACCGATTTTTGCTGCCTGCTTATGAAATACACATGGAAGGGCGATTTATGCTGTTGTGGCTGTATGAAAGCTTTTGTAAAACTGGCAATGTGAAAAGACAGAATACCTTGTTAAACTATGAAACCAAATATGGGAGGTCCTTCACTACAGAGTTTGATACTTTTTCCCCCTTGAGGTAGATTAAAAGGGAAAAAAAGAACTGATAAATTGAAATCCACCTTACGCTGCTATCTAGGGTGTCTTCCATGGTAATAATGTCCACAGGGTAACTGTGTTAGCCTGTTGCAGCAAAAACAACACAGAATCTTGTGACACCTTAAAGAATCTTTATTTTAGCATAAGCTTTCATCTAAGGTTTTTTTAAAAAAATATGGCTTTCTGCATCTAATGAAGTGGACTGTAGTCCATGAAAGCTTATGCTGAAACAAATTAGTTCTTAAATTGCTACAAGACCTTTTGTTGCTATAGACCGGGCTGCCCAAACCCCGGCCCTGGGGCCACTTGCAGCCCTTGAGGCCTCTCAATGCAGCCCTCAGGGAGCCCCCAGTCTCCAATGAGCCTCTGGCCCTCCAGAGATTTGTTGGAGCCAGCACTGGCCCAACTGCCCTCAGTATGAGGGCAACTGTTTGACCTCTTGCATGAGCTGTGGGATGAGGGCTTCCTCCACTGATTGCTGTTTCACATCTGTGATGCAGTAGCGGCAGCAAAGGAAAGGCCAGCCTTGCTTTGTGCAAAGCCTTTTACAGGAATTGAGCTATTGCAAGACCTTCATTCATTCATATAAGTTCATCTTCAATATACTCATTTATGTAAACTTATGTAAATTCATTCAAATTTTAAATGTAAATTCTTCCCCCCCCCCTGGCCCCTGACACAGTGTCAGAGAGATGATGTGGCTCTCCTGCCAAAAACTTTGGACACCCCTGCAATAGACTAAGAGGGATAACTCCTCTGGAAACAGATATGTTTATATATTGTTGTGGACTAGCCCTTGTTCTAGGATGCATTGATCCTAGAGGAACTATTCCATTGCAGGAGGAACTATTGATTTCCTACTTGTTAATCATGATTGTCAAAGAACAATTGTCTTATTTAATTCATTCTTTATAAACAAGAATCCACAGATTTTTTGAGTTTTAAGCTGAAGCTACTGAGAAATCATAAACTGTGGTTTGAAGTTAGCAGCTCTTTTACTGTTTTACCTTCAGAATTCAGCTTATGAGAAAGAGAGTCCTGAACCTCAGGGATAGTTCTGGTGTTACTTTTGCTTAAGTCAAGAGTGAAAAGGAAGAGGAAAGGGCTGAGATAAACAGTCACCATATCATCAGAGTATCAGATGTGCCTGAAAAATGGAAATTACAAGGTAGAGCTAGAACGATCTGTATGTAGACCTACCTTGCAAGGCTGTTGTGAAGGCAAGCACAATAAACTCTGTAAAGCGCTTTTGCAAATTAGAAAGTGCTAAATAGGAACAGCATTAGTACAGTTTATGTGCTCCATGTGAACTATACTAAGTTATGGCAAAAGCAACATACCGTTCCACAAGAAACTGTCACAATCTGTAATAACTAAATGGCATTTCCTTCTGTAGAGCAATTATATATTGTGATGCTAAAACAATAAACATGATAGCGAGGACAATCAAAAGAATTTTAAAAGGACTGAAAAGTATCAGGCGATGCAATTTTCTACACACTGTGGCCTTGTTTTAGTTGCTGCGGCAAATGCCACCCAATAAACAATTTTCTTATCCAAACCAATAAGCAGTTATGTGGTGTTTTGGGTTTCTGCCAGATGTTGTTTTTTGTATAAAATCCCTCTCTAACTAAAATATGTGTCGCTTAGCGAGATCTGCTAGTTCTGTGTCAGATTCACACTGACTCTCTGACATTAAACTCTTGCATCCGCCATTGTTTCCTCCCCATTCGCTGTAAGCAGATGCAAAAGGGAAACCTAATAATAGCAAGTCTATTAGTAGAGAAAGCTAATATAGAAACCCACATTCCATCTTTTGACAACGTACATCATACACCGTTTCTGAGAGTCCTACTTTAATAATATATCAGCCTCAGGGTTTAATTTGTGCCAGGCCTGTGTTTGGTCCAAAGAAAACCAGCCAGAATGTGTTTGGACCAAACTCTAGGTCCAAAGAATATGCAAAGCAATTAGGAAAGCAGCGTGTCCCTGAGCATGTACAGAGTGTAATTTTGTCCCCATCTGTCCTTAATCACCCATTTGTTTCCGGGGGGGGGGGGGAACACATTTGGTCCCTGTTGCGTATATTAAACGTTGGGCAGAAATGGCTTAGGACTGAGGAGCGGGGCTTTTCCAGTAGATGGCTTGGCTGGCAAGGGAAGCTTGAGCAGCGGGGACTTTTCTTTTTCGAAGTGAAACCCCACTCCATTTCTTGGCAGGGATAACTACTGAGGAGGGAATTCATGCATCCTATGTGTGTCAGTCTGTGGGGGGGGGGGGTTGTCCAGCTTCCAGGTCACACGTGACTTCCAAAGTTAGCAGAGAAGGCGCCGTGCCGGCCGGGAAGGCTGTGCGTTGGTGCAGACGCCGCCCCCTGGCCGAGAGACGGATGGCTGCGCTTCCTCCCCGGACGGGGCCCAGCAGCGCTCTCTTCGCAGCCCATCACTCTTCTCGCCGCCTGGCACTCCGGAGCGCGAATAGATTCCCCGGTGCTGGGAAGGGGGCAGTTAATTAAAGCGCCTCTGCCGCCTGCGGAGCGGGGACAGTGTGCGGGAGAGCTGGACCTGCGAGGCTCGGGCGGAGTGGCAGCCTCGGCTCTCCCCCGCCCGCCCGCCACCACTGCCTGGTCCCCGGGGAGGCTGTGTGGCTGCACTAATGGGCTTCCCAGCTCCAGTAACGCCGTTCCCTTCTACCTGTCTGTGCGCATCGCCTCAGCCGGCCTGGCGGGGGGAGAGTTGCTGCTGCTGGGTTATTTTTGCAGGTGGCACCGCAATCTTGCTGAGTCCTCCGTTCCTCGCCAACTGCGAGACTCTCCCGTTGCCTTCGCCGCATATTTTTGGAAATCGACCTGGCAAGAAGCGACCTGCTCAATAATTCAGCAAAGCGGGCGAGGGGGGCGCCTGGAAGAGGGAAGGAGCAGCGGCGTGTATGGGGGAGGGAACCAGTGGCTGCAAAGCACTAAGTTTTGCAGGGAGCCCCCCCCCACCGCAGCCTGCAAGCGGCCCAGTTTGTCCAGCTGGAGGGAGTGCAAAGCACCAAGTTTTGCAGGCAGCCTCCCCGCAGCGTTCACGAGGCCCCTCCCCTTCGGAGCCATTCCGGGCGGGGGGAGCAAAACGGAGGCGAATGCAAAACGGGTAGGAGGAGGGCTGCTTGAACGCTGCGGAGAGGCTACCTGCAAACCTGAGTGCCTTGCAACCCCCCAGCTACGCCACTGGACGGAGCGAGTGACTCCTCCTCCGCAGCCTCTTCCCCGACGCCGAGCAGGCAGGGTATGCGGCAGTGCGAGGGGGCCGGGGGTGCCGTAGCCCGCTGAACTGATCGGACCCGCCTTGGCAGCAGCCGAGAAAAGCAGCGCGGAGCGGGAGCCGCGGCGGGGCTTGGGGGCAGGCCAGGCCAGGCCAGGCCAGGCTTCGCGGCTGCTCTCCGGAGCTCCAGCAAAGGCTCTGCCCGGACCGAACAGCAGGAGGCAGAGCGAGGGGCTGCGATCGGGGAGCGTTTCTTTACCCTCCCTTGGCGCTTTCGGGAGAGAGAAGCCCACGTGCGAGCAGCGCGCTGTGCAGCCACGTGCACGTCTAGACGGAGGGCCATTTGTTCTCGGTGATAGTGGGGGGGGGATGTGCGCGGTGGAAGCCCTGTCTGGTTCACGCTCCTGCCCTGATGCACGACTCTGGCTGCTGCTTGAACAGACACCGACCAGAGAGGTGGGCACCAAGGACATGCTGCACCCGGCAAGGTCAGCCTGCCAATTAAGCGCGCATCCAGGCACCCGCTTCCTGCTGTCATCGCTGAGCCCAGCAGAGCACTAGTGGGACCAAAGAAATCACCTTGGGGAATGGAAGGAACCTTTGCGCACACACAGCGCATATGCTACAGCTGTGCTGAATGCCTGGCCCGCGCATAGCCGAGTGGGTGGGAAATGGTGGCACAGCGTGCTTAGTGCCCCCAGGTTGGAACTTCCTCCTGGATCACTAGGCAGCTACTTCCCCCTGGGGCAGTGACTTTACTGCAGCTGTAGCAAAGGGGAGGAGAGGGCATGATGGGCAGAGGGCCTCATGCTGCAGAGAGTTATTGGTGAGTAGGTAGGAACAAACAAGTGTTGACAGGGCCAGCCCAAGACCTCCTGGCATGCCCAGTGCTGCTCCCTATACCCAGTGATGCCTCTGTTCCTCTCACTCCCGGACCTGGGGAAGAAGAGGAGAGTGGTGGACTTCCCTTCTCACACTGTCTCTGTCTTCCTCTTTCAGTCCAGGTGCCTTAGTTGGCTGCTCGGACAAACCAGCTCTTGGTATTGTGTCAGGAAACAGCCCTATTTTCAGAAACACATTTATTTTTTCTTCTATTTATATCCCAGTCTTTCCCCAGGAAGCTCAGTGTGGTCATATGACAGCTATCCTATTTTATCCTCAGAACAACCCTGTGTGATAGGTTAGGGTGGAAGGGAATGACTGGCTCAAGGTCACCCAGAAGAGATCTTACTCCCTGATCCAAGTCATGCATTCCATCCACTGCACTGACAATGGTGTATTTAATCCATAATCATCTTTCAGTTCAGATGGAACCTGAATGTTAAAGAATCCAATACAATTTTTTTCCCCCAGCACAATGAATGATCCTGTAACAGGCAAAGTGAGGAACAGCAGGAAGGGGGTAAGAATCCAGTAGACTAGGAGGGAGGAGAATGCAAATTGCAGGGGCCAGTCTCTTCAAGAGGTGCACAGGGGGAGAGGAGCAAGCTGCAGGTTCCAGTGGGGACAGCTGGCTGGGTGACTGTGGGAACACTGAAGAAGGCCCCATCAAGTCTCAGCAAGTCACAGTGTCAGGTGAGATGGCTAAGGAAGTCAGGAGCTACCAGGTGTATAGTGAGAAGAGTTTAATACTAAACTCAAGAAACAAAATACAGTACTTAAAGTTGCCTCCAGTCTCAGGCCTCACAGAGCTATCAAGCATTCTCCTGTACATATACAACAATATTGTGCCTGAAGCAACTAGGGACCTCAAATATTTTTTGTCCAGTAAACTAACACATATATCAGTGGCCCACAAATGGAAATCAAGAGGAAAGATTTATCAAGCTGGAGGTGCCTGCAGGACAAAGAAAATGTTTAGTAATCA
Organism: Tiliqua scincoides; assembly: GCF_035046505.1. Lineage (NCBI taxonomy): Eukaryota > Metazoa > Chordata > Lepidosauria > Squamata > Scincidae > Tiliqua > Tiliqua scincoides. The sequence continues at coordinate 200,608,501 of NC_089822.1, forward strand.
CCACACTGGGTAAGGAGCTAATGCATTTGCCTGCTCGATAGTGTTTAGCATTAGGATTACCATGTGTATAACTCATGGTTCCGTTATCTCCTTTCCTCTGTTTCCCAGAACATTTTTATCATATGTTCATATTTTATCTGTCTCTCTTAGCAATCCTCGTATGGTCCTTATGTTTTTCCCCCTTTGGTGTCCATGAGCTCTTAAAACTTCAGTGCCCTTCCCTGCTGTTTAAGTGTGAAGAATAGTTACTAGCAGGTTCCAGAATATAAGCCTTTGGGTGTGATGGATTATTTTGTGGTATCCTTTGGGATTTCCACAATTCTCCTTTTCAAAACTCACCAAGCACCACTGGGACTGTTGGGTATTTTTGAGAATATTTTCCAGGCTATGTGTTTGCTTCTTACATCATTGTAGAAACAATTTACTTAATATCAGTGGTGGTTCCTCACTTTTCAATAGACAGCTTGTTCCATTTGAGTTTTTCAGAATTTTTTTTGAAGGCTTGGGTTTGGAGTCTTGCTTCCGCCACACCTACTACCTGGTTTTGACAGCCCTTGTGCAGTGTACCAAGGAAATTCATTTCAGGAAGATCAACACATACTGTGAACCTCACCTGGCAGTGGCTGTCTTCATCTATCCACTTTTGGCTTCTAGAAACAGGTGTCTGCTCAGTTTTCTGCATTCTCAGTTGTGCTTTAATGATGAACTGCAAACAGCTTGAACCAAGCTCCACAGAGGGATGGCTTGGAAGCCTCTTTACCTGGTGCTCCGCCAACACGCCTGAGCCATAACCTAGAGAGACATCCCCTCTGTATGTTCTTGGCTGGGCTCACTGTGTCTGTCCGGTTGGTTGCTTCCATTGTCACTGGAGCTGCTGTGTGCTGAGGATCTGGAGGGCTCAGCAAGCCACTTAGTGGACAATGGCCCAATCACATAGATACAGCATGGAGGCGCATGTTGCCAGCCCCAATGAGCCTGTTGGGGGCAATAGCCCTCCAGTTAATATCCCTGCCAGACAGTCCTCTTCTTTCAGAGAAAATGTTTTTACTCCCTTTGTCAACAGATTCAGAGCATAACTGAAAAGGCTGGAATCTGAAATAAAGATTGCACCAAGGAGAGCTCATTTGGAACATGGAAGTGTCTCCTTTATCACCAGTGTTAACCTTCCATTATGTGGATAACAGTCTCAAGTGCCTCTTGTCATAGACACATGACTGATAGTGAGAGTGTAAGGCTGCAGTCCTATACACATTTTCCTGAGAGTAAGTCCCATTTAGTTCAATGGCACGTAGATCTGAGTAGTGATGCATAGGCTTGTGCAGTAATTGGTGTGAGCCCAGTATCAGCACCATGGACAGCTCAGTATACAAGTAGTGGTCCAGAACGGTGGTTCTCAAACTTTTAGCACCAGGACCCACTTTTTAGAATGAGAATCTGTCAGGACCTACCAGAAATGATGTCATAACCAGAAGTGGCATCATCAGGCAGGAAAATTTTTTAACTATCCTAGGCTGCAGTCCTACCCACAATTACCCAGAAGTAAGTTCCATTTACTGTCATTGTTAAAAGCATATACTTAGTAGCCTGTTAAAAGTACTGATGTGTGACATTTCCCCAAATGCAGCCACATACCATGGTAGCATCAAGTCTGATATATTAAAAATAAAATATTGAAATGAATAGGAACCCACCTGAAATTGGCTTGTGACCCATCTAGTGGGTTCCAACCCACAGTTTGAGAAACACTGGTCCAGAAGACACTAAAATATCAACAAGAGCCAGCTATTTCCTACATAGGCTATATAGGTGGCTGTCCAGACAGCACTCTAGGGGAGGCTGGGTGGTTTAGGTGGGTGAGAAGACTGTCAGGGTTCAAAGCTGTTGAAGCCTGAAATTCACTGAAAAGTATCAAGCAGGCAGTAAAGCACCCTAAAAGCCTTACTGTCTCTTTGAAAGGAAGTGTACTCAGTTAACACATTCACACTCTGCTGCCCATGGCAGGAGAGTGCTCACACTCCATCTCCCTAACTGGAGAAATTATTATCTAAACCAGCCAAGGTTGGTTTTTCAAAGAGTGAACCAAGTGTTGCAGGATGTGTCAGGAATGACCAGGAGTGAGAATGAGCTACTTCAAGGAAGGATTCTGGAAACAGATCTTTGAAAAGCAACTCCATGACCAGAGCGATGTTTCTTAATCTGCACAAGTAAAGAAATTGGTGTCTGGCATTAAAAAAAGCATTCTGAGAATCTTAGCTTTCGTTTGAAAAGAAAAAAATAGTTCAAACATTTAAACCTGAAGAGAATTTTTTAAATGTTTGCTTGGTAAACTCTGAGAAATCAGGGAAGGGCTTTGGAGTCATCAGAGAACAAGACTGGTGCCTTTACATAAATTTCTTGCTCTTCCTTAGGACCAAACAAGCAAAATAAATTAATGCAATTTGCATAATTGATACCAGTTGCAAAGTTCAGATTTTCTGGGTACAGAATTAGAGATATTAGGGCACAGAAATCTGAATATTCCACCTCCTCCCAATGCAGACTATACTCAGTACTACCAACTACTAGATCGTCGAACGATGAATGTTTATTTTATTTTATTTTTTGCAACCAGGACTGTATATTTAGTGCTTGGAAACCCTCTCATGGGAAATTAAGAATATCTGCTCCTTTTTTTATATGGCTTTAGTGACATAGTCTCAATGGGCTTGAGTGATGGCAACTTGAGTGTGAGACACTAAGAGGTTCCGTTTGAGGGGCAAAGCTCTTCTCTTTCCCATCATTCCGTCGCCCCTGCCCTGCTCCCAAGGCAGAGATGATTCCTGGCATCTCCCTTTACCCAGTGCATCAAAGGCAGTGTACGAGGAACTGTCTGTCCATTCATAAACGGAACATTCCCGCAGTGCTTAATTAGTCTCAGCAGCCGAGACTAGCTGTGTGTTCCAGGCCTGATCTTTTGTTAACAAAGTCTGAGGGGACAGTAGCTGTGGAGTGAGTGATGGCCACATGCCTTCAGACTGTGAAACATAGAGACACTGCTGCTACTGTCTACATCAGGGACAGGCTTGGAGCTGTCAGAGAAGCGGTTTTCCTTTGAGTGGGTAAAACAGCAGATCTTCAGTTTTGTCCTGCCAATTTCTCTGACTCCCTTTATGAAGGGATGGGGGTTGGTTTTCTGCCCACAATACCATGTTTCATTGACAAATATCCATGTGCCCAGGTCTTGGCACCCTTATACACAACACTGCAGACCAACGGTAGGAGAAGCAGAGGTCCCTTTGCTATCTTGGCCAAATCAGAGTCCCAGGCAGAGTAGTCTTAGCAGGATGTTGCATGCTGACAAATGGCTTGATAAATGGCCTATGTCAGCATCACTCAGGTCCATGTACTAACACTGTCAGCAAAGTGGACACTTTAGCCTGGGATGCTGATCTCGCCCATCAGAGTAAAGCACAACACAGTGCCAAAGCCTGTCTCCTCCTTGCAGCCTCTGATGTCAGGATCCCTGGGCTGCGTCATCATTCCTTCTGCCTGAAGAAACATAAAGCTTGTTAGAGCTTGCTTAGGGGCAATCCCAGAAAGCTTTTTCTTGATGAGGTGTGACCACAAATACTAGCAATGCTTTTGGGTTCTCAGACCAAAAGCGGCTGGTAATCTGTTTGTGGAAACCTTGCTTTGTATATGATTCTGTATGTGCTTAAAGTTTCACTTGGGGCCTCTCTCTGGATGAGCACGGTTTGAGTCTTGCACTCTGTGAGGAAGGTATACTGCCTGATAAGGGCTCCCTGCTGGCACACCAGGCTAGTCTATTCATGCTACCTCTACTCCTCCATAGATGAAAGGCTGGGTCAGTGAACTGTCCTGCTCTTTCTCAGATCAGATGGAAATGCTTCTGTCATAGCTCCTCATGGAAGTTGTGCTTCTCTAGCTGGGTGCTTGGTCCCATCCCAGAAAGCATCTGCTGGCACACAGCCATTAAAGGGATGCGGGGGGGGGGGGGGAAGAATGCTGTTTGGACAAATCATGGTATCTGATAAGCTCACCCCAGTGCAGGTTTTGGAACATGAAAAGAATAACAGCTAAATTTTTAGCCCAGACTTTATCAGTAGAAATCTGTTGACAGCTTTGGATGATGGATGGTGGGCCCAGAGTAGTGAGGAAACCCTCTTAGAATTACAGTTCTCAGGCACTCAGATGTGTTTATGGAGTAACCTCTATGTGTGCAATATTTCTGCCCACGCTGCTAAAGATAATGTGTTCCCAGATCTGGAATACCCAAAGGGTTTAGGTCTGGGACTAGAGCCAGGTAATGATGTCAACGGTGGCCTCACTAGGTGTCCTTTGGCAATCCCGTTTCTCTCAGCCTTAGCCTCCTCTCCTCTCTGAAATATGATAATAATAGTGGCCTGCCTTACAGCATTGTTGTAAAAATGACTGAAATAATCTACGCAAACTGCTTCGGACAATCCAAAACACCAGCTAGCGAGGACAGCTTGGTACTGTTGTGCTGCTAATAGGAAGGGCATAATCACTAAAGGCCCTCCACATAAAAGGCAATATAACAAAGTGGTAGCAGGAACCCCCATTCTGCAGGCCCAAGAGGCTTTCCCTATGCAGGGATCAGAGAATTGTACATCTTTTGTGGTTGGGGAAATGACACTGTTTAGAGGTGTAGTGATTATTGCATCAGGTTAACAAGCTTCTGGCTTGTTAAATCCCACAAATATGGCTTGGTGGGGCCTGACTGTTGTAGAGTAATAAACTGGGGCAGCCTCTTGATCAGGAACACAGAGACCCGTCACCCTTATTCTTTTCCACCCTCAGTCCCTTCCAAACACTAGCTCTTTGAGAATTGGTTGCTGCACCAGAGACAAGAGGGTTATTTCTGAGGATCTAGGGGAGTACTGTTGGCATTGTGGTTCTGTTTGAACTCTTGCTATGCATTACCCCGCAACCCAGGGTTATTCAAACTGTGAGGCGTGGCTCTTCAGGGAGGGGCCAGGAATTCAAAAGGGAGGTGCAGGATGTCCTCTGGCAGTGATACAGTCACACCCCTGGGCAGAATAGGAGCCTGTCTTCTTTGCTTTTTTTTAAAGCAGAAGAAACGGGAGTTGCTCAACTGCTCCCTCCGAGAGTGACTGCCAGAGTGGCTGCTGCCGCCCCGCCCTCTTCTCCCTCCACTCCGATGTTGTTTCCATAGCTCTTCCACTCCAACCCCCATCTGGCAGGTACCAAGCATGCTCATTTTGCAGTCCTTGTCCTTGCTGACCGTCAGAAAGAAACCCTCCTTGATCCTTGTCTGGTTGGTTCCTAGTTCTCAGCCTGGAATCGCTTCTCATCAAAGTGAAATCTCTCTTTTCAACCCCCTCCTTCTTCCACTCCCCCCTTTCAATCTCCAAACCTTCCTGCTTTCCTCCCCCTCCCCAAATAAAACACTTCCCAGGGGTCTTAAAGTTGCTTCCATGCAGTTGGCAAAGGGGAAAGGGAGACACAGGCACACACTTTACTTGGCCAGGAGCAGAAAAAGGGTACTGTTTTTAAAGTGATTTATTAATCTTGTTGTTTGACTGAAGAGGAGAGGCTGTATTTTTAAAGTGATGAATCTTGCTATTTGAAGGGAATACCTATCTGCCATTGATTAAGTGATTGCCAGCCCAATCACTTACTCCCACACTTTCCTGGGAGTAAGCCCCATTGTCTCTAATGGGACTTACTTCTGAGTAGACATGCATAGGCTTGAGCTGTGCATCTCCTAGTATAGGAGACAAATCAGCTTCCTAACCAAACCCTTATCAACTCTGATATATTTTCATGGTCTATTTTTGTTTTCCCCACCAGCTGCTGGAAAAATTTAATTTCATTAAATTAAAAAGGGTTCATTCCTATCCAAGGAGAATGGGAGAAATGACTAGTTGGTTTGGGGTCCACAGGGGTGTGTGCGTGTGTAATGTTGGTCAGACTGGTTCTTCACAAAGTTCATTTGATAAAACAATTCTATTGGTATGCTTACAAAGTTTAAAAAATGAGTGTTCCTGGACCAGACAAAATCTACCTACTCCAGCATCCTGTCTCCAACAGTGATCAGCAGCTGATCATTTATAAAGCATGTATATCGCTGTGCATTAATAATATATTTTTAAGACCTGCATTTAATTAATGATATGATTAATATAATTAATATTAATATAGTTAATGTTTCTGGCCACTTCCTGTTTAATTATGTCACTTTCAGCCCTCAGGAACATGATGGGGAGTCATGGCCAACAGCCATGGGGGTCAAGGGAGCCACTGGCCGGAAAAGTTTGAGTACCACTGCCCCAACCCATGAGCACCGTCATTCACTGTGACTTTCAGTCCTTGCTTGTCTTTCACATGCCCCACTACAGGTGGAGACATGCACACTCCTACGAAAGCAGCAGCCGCCTTTCAGCAGGAGAAGCTAGTTGCATAGACTCCCTGCCATAACAGCAGCAGCGCTTTTGCTTTGCTAATGAAGGGCTCTGCGTTTCTATCTGAGGAGCTATCTGTGTGTGTGCTCGTGCCTGGCACGGCCCTCCCACAGTGTGTAACTGCACCTAATATTTATTTATGCCTCTTAGAATGCATCCATTTCCCTAAATGAGCTCACACTCTGGTTGGCAGTTCTCTTCCCCTGTCAGGGCTATAATAACTAACCAGGCTGTGAAGGGGTGAGCTTTTTGATACTTGTCTCCCTTGCTCAGACACATACATTACCATAGCCAGAAATAGCCATGTTAAGCAGCACCCAAAATGACAGGGGCTGCCATTTCTGTGTCATCAAGAAGGCACAATAGAAGTATGTTGCAATAACCTGTGGGCTTGAACACCCACTCTCCTGATTCTAAGGCTGGAGTTGGGCCTCAGAAGAGTTTTAGGCTCATCATAGTGCACTCAGTGCCCATGGCTTGCTTACTTTCTTCTAGATAGGGGTGTGTGTCCTAGACACATAGTGCCAGGCTAGTGGTGATCTGATTCTGAGAAGTTCAAGCATATCCAAGTGGCATAAAGGGCCACAGTGAGTTATCCTTTTCCATATTCCTAGAGTGTCCTCAGCAAGGCAGTTACCTGGCTTCTGATGCAACCCAGAGAGGCCCAGCCCAGCAGAGAAACCTTATCCTTCCTGCTCTGCTTCCCTGACAAGGTGTGTGGAGGGAAGGGGTGATGCCAACAGCACTTGGAGGTGGCAGCTCCATGAGACCTGCCTCACCAGGTTGGCAGACAAAACTGCGTCCTCTTGGATCATCTGCCACCTTTACAGATTACATACTGGAGCTAACCAATAGGCCACTTGGCTGTTAGCTCATGAAAGGCAGTAAGCCAGGCAGCCTCTACAGATTGCTCTGCCTCCTGAGCAAACATATCAGAAACAAGGAGGCTGGCAAGTATGTAGGGGCTTGCAAAGTGTTAGAAGAGGCAAAAGGCATGTGGATGCAGGTGAACCTGTGGGATCTTATATGCCTGGATTTTCAGAAGGCGTTTGACACAGTCCTTCACCAAAGCCTGCTGAGAAAACTCCACAATCAGGAAATAAGAGGGCAGGTTCTCTCATGATTAGGAACTGATGGAGGTCCAGGAAACAGTGAGTGCGTGTCAATGGGCAATTTTCACAATGGAGAGAGGTGAAAAGCAGTGTGTGCTCCAAGGATCTGTCCTGGGACGGGCTTTTCAACCTGTCATAAATGACCTGGAGACAGGGTTAAACAGTGAGGGGGCCAAGTTCGCAGGTGACACTAAACTTTTCCAAGTGGTGAAGCTCAGAAAGGATTGTGAAGAGCTCCAGAGGGATCTTTCCAAACTGGGAGAATAGGCAGCACAATTCTTGTGTGCTCCCAGAAGTATCGGATAGGGCACTGATACAGGAAACTGGCCTAGATAGGCCTTTGGCATGATCCAGCAGGGCTCTTCTTATGTTCTTATGAGGGAGTTGCTATTTTTCACAAATAACCTGGATACATGAAGTTGCTTTGTAATGACTCATACCTTGGTTCCTTCCAGCCTCATCCTGTCTAATCTGACTGGTACAGCTGCTCTCCAAGTTCTCAGGCACAAGGACTGCAAGGTCTTTCGCAGCCCCACCACCTGATGTCCTTTAACAGGAGATACTGGGAATGAACCCCCTGCATACAAAGCATTTACTCCATCCCTGAGCTTCAGCTAGTTTTAAAGAACCCACCAGGAACACTATATCTGATGAAGAAGAAGGGGATGAGATTTAGTGGCTATTCTGCTCTGGGATGTCTGTCTTTTGCTGATGGCCTCCTAATAAATCCCATCTTGTGGGACCCATTCTAGAGCCAATAAATGGTTGTCCTAGAGAACGGGGAAGACAGGTTCCAGGCTCAGAAGGCACAGGAAGGCTGGCTAGGATGTGGGGAGTAGTAAGACAGAACAAAGTGGCTGGGAGGGAGCATGCACAGGATTGCCAAATTGCCAGCAACTTCCATGGTTAATCCACTTACGGTTTTGTTTGTTTATTTGCCTCCTTGCACTTAGAGGCTTCACAGGATATGCTCAAGTGGTTTATGTTGTTGTTGTTCCCAGCAGTGAAGGTCAGAAACCTCTTTTCTGCCCAATATGATGTGTCAAGGATGCCAGGGACTGGCAGCCTACAAACAAACCTCAAAGAATGCCTGTGTCTCCTCAGAGTCACCAGAAGGGGCATCTGCAAGGCTCCTTGATAACTGCATGCACACTTCACTGAGCTCATAAACCTGGGATCCTCAGCAACACTTGCACTGAGTCCCCATCCGTTTCCTTGCTTGTGTCTAAAGAAATGTATGCAGGAAACCAGTTCCCTCCAGAGTTAGCAGCAGAGTTGGTTCCATGCTCTGGGTCCTGAGGTGGGTCATTCTTTCAGCGCAAGGTGAAACCATTTACTTTCCTGAGTGATTGAGGAGCCAGGCAAGGTGAATTTGGAGAAAACAACATTCTGTCACACCACCTATTAGCCACTTTTAAGATGTTTTGTACCAAGGTACAAACACCTAAGTAGAAAAGACACACATTCAGGTGTAGCCCAAGAATTTTTAGTGCCCAAGGTGGAAAATTCATTATAACATCCCCCAGTCCACAGTTTCCCACCCTTTATTGCCTGAGGTGGCTGTCTTATTCATGATAGGGCTGATGGCATGTCCAGTCCATTATATTGGCTATTTGCTTAATTTAAGCCTGCTGTTTTTTATGTAATCCTATGAGCTTGCTTATGAGATGATAGCTGCAATCCTCTAACACTTTCCTGGTAGTAAGCCCCATTTAACACAATGGGACTTACTTCTGAGCAAACATGCATAGAATTGTGCTCTATGTGTATTAAATTAAATTGGCCTAAGTGGAATACAAAATGGATGACTGTTCAAAATGGCTGACTGTGGTAAGTACATGAGTGAAAGGATATACAGAGGCAGTGTGTGTGGTGAAGCAAAATAGAGCTACTTAAAGGAAGGGCAAACACCTGTTTATTTGGGAATTTTGCCCAGCTAGATGTGGCTAAATTGTGGTAAAATGTTCTGAATCATGCTATTTGGAGATTTTGCAAATGATATTAGTGGTTTGGCAGACAGGCCCATGACTCATAGAAGTTGAGATGCCATGGACTTCAACAAGAATAAGACTGCCACCCCCCATCTTTCCACACAAAAAATCCCAGTCAAGATAAGGGAGCACTGAGATGACTTGGCCCTAGGATTTTTTCCGTCATTTCATTCCTTTTGTTGAAAAGAACTACATCTTTGAATAGCTGGATACAGCAGTTTTGTTGTCTGGTACCCGGGGAGCAGGGTCAAAAGGTGATGAACTTGGTAATGAACGCCAAGAAAGTGATGTTTGAGAGATCTGCTTTGCTGAAATTTGCATGTTAATTGAACCTCACTTCAGTGGAATTTGTAAGGACTGGTGCCATCAATTAGGGAGAAAGGAGCTGCCCCAAGCCTATTGAGGCATCTTCACACTCAACAGGCTGTCACAGAGGACCCTTAATGGGAAATTGGGTTCATCTCCCTCCTTCCTGTCCCCACCTCAATCTCTCTCTGATACTCACTTATACAAAAGAAGTGAAGTTTTAGCAGATGATCTTACCTGATCTTTATGTATTAATTTGAGTGTTAGCTCTTGGGGTAAAGTAGGTTTTATATTAGGTTTAATATCAATGCTGTTCAACTTTGAAAGCAACAGAGGTCTAAGCCCTCTGCATATACTGCCTTTGAAAGTAAGATATTTTCGTAATGTTGTTAGAGTTTTGCTATGAACTTTAAACTTCTGTCCATGTGGTCATGTTTAGTCAGATGCTTTTTATAATGCGACTGAGCACGTCTCCCGTGACTGCTGTAGCAGCCAACATCTTGCTAGAAAACGTTTAGTCAGGGTATATATCTTTTGTTTGTTTTTCTCTCGAAGTACTGTAGTATATTTGCATAGTGAGCAGCTGCCTATTGTGTTTGCACCTAGAAAATTCAAACATTCTAACTCTATTCTCTGAAGTCTTGCTTTGCTGCTGGCTTCTGGCATAGTGTGATACGGAGGACAGAGGGGTGGAGGAAGAAAATACTTCTAGCGAGGAAGGCCTTGTGGTAACAGTAAAATGGAGGATGCCCAGGCTTCTCTTCATCTGCTTATGTTTACTTGATTTTATGGACCTTTTAAAAGCTGTGGTGATGGGGAGGGAAGCAAAGTACCCACTGGCATATGGACCTCTCCTCATGTTCCCTGTTGTAGACTTTGGTTAGGTAGTCTTAGCATTGGTAGCATGGCCCTCTGTTTAAGAGACAGAACGTTACCACATGTGATTAACTTGTGCAATTCCCTGCCACAAGATGTGGTGACCACCACTGGATTAGATTAAGGCAGTTTTTCTCAACCAATGGTACTTGAGGTGGTATCTGGTGGTACTCATGGGACCCCTGGACACCTACCACCCGGCAGCGAGACCAGGACGCAGCATAACAAAGATGTTTTCCTGCACTTGAAAAAACCTTCCCATCCACCCTGAGCCTCCTACTGGTATTTGTCACATTGCCTCTGGTCTTCCAGACCAGAAGTAACTGTTAAAGATTTCATCGCCTGTTACTTCGGTGGTACTTCAAATAGGAGAATGGTGTGAAGTGGTACGGTGGAGGACAAATGTTGAGAAGCACTGCTTTAGGGGGGAATTAGACTTTGTGGAAGGGGGAAATCTATCATGATGGCTGTACAGAACATTCAGGATACCAGATGGGGGGGACAACAGTGGGAGGAAGACTATTACCTTTATTGTCCATTATCACAGTTTTTCTACCCTTGCTCTCTTTGGAAGTAGTATCTCCACCACACTATTGTACCTGAGTACAAGACATATCATTGGACATGGCCCAGTTCCAGTCTTCTGTGCCGTGGCTGAGCACTAGGGGCATGTGACATCACAGTAAATATAAAACATCTGGGAGCATATGCAGGATATCCGCATCCCTGAATTTAGCTAGCTTTTGCAAATAAGTTCACGGAAATTACTAGTCTATAAAGCTGTTTACTAGGCTATCTTCCCAAACATTTCTATATTGGAAATTGGTGGCACATTGACAGTCTGAAAGGGATAATGAACTAATTCTCTCTCAGTTTACAGAAGTTTCTCTGCCTGGTTATCTGCAAGCAATTCAGATAAGCACAAAGTGGGTGAGCAGCTGTTAAGAAGCACAACCACTTTCACACACATCTAGGGTAGGGCTGCATCTTAGTGGTAGAGCATGTGCGGTATATGTAGACGGTCCCAGGTTCAGTGCTTGACACCTTCAGAAAGAGCTTGAAACCCTGGAGAGCTGGTGCATTTTAGACAGTACTGAGTGGACCAGTGGGCCGATAGGAAGCAGCTATCTCTGATGGCTGTTATGAGCTTTCAGGGCAGAGAATGTGACTTCTAGCCTTGAGTATGCCTCGAATCAGTGCCCCTTTCCTTTGTAGCATAGCAAAAGTGAGGTTTGCCTCTTTGGGAAGGGGAGGAGTCATGTGATGCCCCTTTGCAAAGCAGGATAATCCTGGCAGGAGATCTGGCTTAGTGGTAGAGCTGCTGTTTATGATGATGCCCGAAGGACATTTGGGACCGAAGTTCGAGACTGCTGGAAACATCCAAGAGCTGCTGCTGTTGCTGACGAAATGAGTCATCCCATCAGGTGAGAGCTGGTGAGAGGAGCAGAGGATGACCCCGGCCTTTAGTGAGAGTGAAGGAGTGGTTGTCCAATAAAGCGTGGAGGTGAATGTCACCAGAAAGATACCAGACTGTGAAGGATTTCACCTGAAATGAAGGCATTCTGTGAAAGGTTAGAATTTGTAATTGCAAAAATCCCTACATGGGAATTTAGAAAGCCTGCCTATGTAAACCGCCTTGGATTAAAGTCGGAGGAGAAATCTAATGACAAGAAAGGCGTTATATAAATACTGGTATTATGATCCATGGGCATGGTTTATCTCACCCGCCACCCTCCTGGGAAGAGGGCAGCATGGCAGCTGTTGGCCATATAAGAGCAGAATGAGAGGAGGAGTTTACTTCATGGGCTGGTGCCTGATTATGACTTAATTGCCAGGCAGTGGCATAGCTAGTGAGGGGCGGGGGGGTGGTGCAGCCCAGGTACCAGCCTTGGGGGGGGAGGTGACACCACAAATTACCCAACATCGCTAACATCATGGAGGTTACGAGTAACCTCATCATGCTATATACCGTTGGATGTGGAATTGCCAGCTGAATGCAATGCAAAACACCAGAGGCAATGATCTCCTTTCCCTCAAAAGTTATAGCCAAAAAACCAGAAACAAAAAAATGCATGGAGCCCTATGGAAAGTGAAACTGAGCCATATTGTACGTTTACCCACGAGTAGGCGAACGTACTTTAGTCCTTCGGAAAGGGCAGGCTGAGAGAAATCTAATGATACCAGAATGGTTCCTATCCAATTAAGGCTGCTTCCCAAAAACACCCAAGAAGAAAGTCCCTTCCTCCAAGCAGGCAAATGTATTGTGCTCTATGGAAAGCGAAAGTAAGCCACATGGTCGCATTTACTCGCGAGTAAGCAAACGTGCCTTGGCTGCTGGTCAAGTCAGGCAAAGGGGAATGCAAGGCTGGCTGCATGGTCCCAATCTGATGAAAGTGGAGCTCAACAAATGCTCCAGAAGACAGCACCCCCCCCCCAAGAATAAAACAGAGGCTTTAAACTAAAACAGAAAGTTCACTTGGTGAAACAGGGTTAGTTTCCCCTTATTTAATTATCTGTGTTTCCTTAATTTAATTATTTATAATTATATTATTTTGCTTGATGATATCACTTCCAGCCATGACATCACTTCTGGTGGGTCCTGGACAGCTTTTCATTCTAAAAAGTGGGTCCCAGTGTTAAAAGTTTGAGAACCATTGCCTTAACTCAAAACAGGCCAATGAGACATCCTGGCGCGGGGGGGACACGGACGACGACGACGACCAAAATTCTGGAAATCGTAGCTTTTAGGAATAATACCATCATGTTATATACCATTTGATGCAGAATTTCATCCATTTCTTGCGGGGAAATATTCACTGCATTTATTTTCTGGTCATTATTATTATTAATTTTATGTCATGACTATTACTATCTCTCAGTCTCACCTACCTCACAGGGTTGTTGTGAGGACAAAATAAAGGGAGGAACCATGTACACCACCCTGAGCTGCTTAGAGGAAGGGTGGTATAAAAATGTGAATTAATTAATTAATAGTTAATAAATACAAATTTATAGTATAATATAATTAATGTTGTATGGGGTGACAAAAATTTATAGGTGTCAAATGACCTAGCTACGCCTCTGTTGCCAGGCCAGGGCTTGGGCCTTTGCAGAAACACAGCAAGCCAAAGTATCTAATTGGCACAATATTTGCAGACCTTGAGAAGATCAGACTGCATCTATATTGGCACTTGAAGGAGTTTGAATTTCTGAACTGAAGGACTGAAGTCTGCTTTAAAGTTGCAGGCGGCCTTTTTGAAGCCCTTCCCTCTAATCTCAGATTTGTAACTTCTGGTTGTGGACACTTACTGGTGAAGGAAAGACACTCTCTCCTGTACCATTTCATATGTTTTCCATATTGCTGCAGTGGAGGCAAACATTGCATTGCACTAAAAACGACAAGACCATGCCTGGTCTATTTGTTGACTTGCAGTTAAGAACTGCCCATCCTTCTTGTTAGCACATGTTGAACTCCTGACCTATGGCAGTATTGTTGCTCCACATTCCTGCTGGAGGTTCTTGCATCTGAACTTCTCTCTCCTTAGCTTGGCATTTGGGCTGGGGACAACCAGGACCCCCTGCAATGCTTAAGCCATCAGTTTCCCCACGCAACACTGCTGGGAGGGATAATTGATACTAAAGCCCTGGTTAATGCACTGGCTTTGCTGGGGGATTTATCGCCACCGATAGCGTCTCCTGCTCCCAATTACCCATTTAGCTGCCGAGATAACAGGCTGCTCAATCAGCTCCATCCCCATGGTTATATACTGCAGCTCCATGCTCATAAATACTGTCCAGGCAGGGCTGCAAGGCACCTCCTTGCATGGGAGCTGCTGGCATCTTTTCCATGGGGCGATGCTTGGATGCTGTCTGCCTCCCGTCCACTTGGCTCAGCACTTTCCCACCTCTGAGCTCCCCCTTTCTGCCTCTTATCTGGGAAATGTAGCTCAGATCCATCACCTGGGTGACTTCAAAAGCATTGAGCCAGTTTCCATGACGATCCCTGAAGCAGGTAAAAGGGGCAACAAAGGCAAGAAAACAGCCTTATGGCAAACTGAGCCATCCTCCCACTGGTTTCACAAGGGGAGATGTTACTCCCAGTGTGTCTTGTTTGAGGATGCCAAGCTGAGTATGGGAAGACTCTGAGCATATGCTGCTATCCCACCATATATTGCCTGGGTTGGTAGAGCCTACTATGATGGAAGAGTCCCATGTTTCTACTGACATGTAGGACACCCTTCTTGTCTCCTTTGTTCCTGAACTCTTTGATGTAGGTAGGTGGTTATGGGGCAGGCCACCACCACTATCACCCTCAGTCTTCCCATCTGTAATATAAGGATAATAATGCTGACTCTCCTTACAGGGTTAGTGTAAAGATTACTGAGCACATGTAATTTTAAACATGCTATGTAAAGAACTGTAAAGGTAACAGCTAAGGCAGCATTTCCCAGATGTACGAAGCTCCCTTGCACGGAATTCAGCTAGTCTGGAACTGTCTACACCAGGGGTGGGTAAACATTTTGGCAGGAGAGCCACATCATCTCTCTGACACTGTGTCGGGGGCTGGGAAAAAAGAATTAATTTACATTTCAAATTTGAATAAATTTACATAAATGAATACATTAGAGATAGAACTTATATGAATGAATGAATTTTCCTGAGCTTATTTATAATACACATGAGAACTATAATACAGGCATGTAGAACCACATCAGAACTATGAATTGTTTGCCGCACACCCCTTGCACAGTGAAATCATACAGACCAAGCCAGAAGCACATGGAGACATAAGTTGTTCAGAGGCAATTTGGGGGGGGGGGAGTTTAAAATAATGCCCAGGGAAAAGAAGAAAGCTTTTTATGTAGACTCTAAAAGGTCTTGCTCTAACTTGGCCCACAGATCACATCTGGCGGTTGTGACTAGCAGTTGTGGGCCAGTCTCATAGGAGACTGGGCGCTGCCTGTGGGCCGGATTGGGGGTCCCCAAGGGCCGCAAATGGCCCCCGGGCCAGGGTTTGCCCATCCCTGCTCTATACTAACAGCAGTTTTCATTGCAGGTGGAGATCAGTCCCAACCCTTCCTGGAGATTCCTGAGATCCTGGGACCTTCTGCATGGAAAGTATGTGTTCCACCATGGAGCCCAGGCCTTTCCCCTTGAGTGATCAGCTTCTAATAGCTGAAGAGCATTTTTGAATGAATTAAAATTGGAGGTACACATCATTCCAGTCAGAAAGATTTACTATTGGCATGTGAAAGGATAAGAATTGTGCTGTCTTTGAGGAAGGCTTGGAGCTCAGTAGTAGAACCTTTGCTTTTCAGGCAGAAGGTCCCAAGTTCATTCCCTGGCATCTCTAGGTAGGGCAAATCAAAAATTCTGTCTGAAACCCTGGAGAGCTGCCGCCGGTCTATGTTGATAAGCCCTGTACTCACCTACATAGACCAATGCAAGAAACTCTCTTTAAGTTCCCCCACCTCTCTTTATGTTTATGTATCAGTCACTGTTCTGAGTGTACTTCCTAAATGGGAGGTAATCCTAGAGAAGAGACTCATACAGAAATGTAACAGGCAGCCTCTTCTGAAGGTAATACCGCCGTCACTACTCCAGGAATAATGTAATAATCTAATCACACCTGGTCTAGAATTACCCAGTTTTGTTAGTGTTATTACTCACAGTTATATTTATTAATTTGATGCCTTTGTATCCTGCCTTTCCTTCACATTGTGAGTGTTCACAAGCTGGTGAGATAGGCTGAAAGGTAGTGACTGACCCAAGATCACCTAGTGAGATTCATGGCTAAGGAGGGATTTGAACCCAGGACCCCCCAGGATATTACTGGTCCCACACTTACTGCTACACTACATTGGCTATCCCTAGCAGAGGCTGGTTGGAAAGATTCATGGCCAAAGCAGTAAACTGGGGGAAAAGACAGCAGGCAGCCTCTTTTGGGGCTCGTGGGAGACATTAACATTTTAATTAATTTGTTTCCCATGGCATACGGTTTAGGAATGATGGCGCTAAACAGAATTATTCTATGTCTGTTTCCTTTTACCCCAGCAAATGCTTGACGGTCCATGATGGCAGACTCCTCTGCAGAAGAAGGGGTTCGATTTTGCATGTACGCACCATTCTTATACCAATGCTGAGTGGTACAAAATGGATTGGTTCACTATTAGGACCATTAGTGTAATGGAAGGTGGCAGCCTCTTGCTGTTGCTGCAGCCTGGCATAAGGAAGGGATTCGGCTGCTCCTAGCCTCCAAGCACATGCTCTCTCCCCACCCCTCTCCCCAACACTTCTCCCAGCTACATCCCCGGCTATTAAAGGGGCTGGGAAGATAATGAGCTGACAGGGAAACACAAAATCAAGGCAGCCCCCAAGCTCCCATTGTGCTCATAGAGAGAAACAAGATAGTAATTACAGGGACAGCGGGCAATTAAATGGGTTGAGGGCTAATTAGTGCCATCAGGTGGGGGCCTGCCACAAGGGACTTTCCTCACCAGCCCTGCAGGGATAGATGCGATCAGGCCAGCTTGCTCCAGGCATGCCAGCAGGGAGGGGGTGCTGCACTCCTGGCTAGCACTCCAGAGTCAGCTCCTGGGAAACCCCGACCACAGTGCTGTTGCTGCAAGCAAAAACCTCAGCCATGTTTAACTTTCCCTACATTTATTTTAAGTTGTGTATATGTAAGCCCAGTCAACAGGGTACATATGTGACAGAATAGGCATGTGCCTGGATATGTATGCGCATTTGTGTACAACTGTGGGCAACCTACACATCTGCGCATCAAAGTTACATGAAGAGGTTCCTGATTGAGAAATGTGACTCTGAACAGAACTATCTCTTGGTCCATGTTTGTTATTCAGTAGGTCACTGTTGTTACTTTGAGAACTGGACCATTCATTTAATTCTGGGGGGAGCCGTGCAGGAATTGCAGTCCTTTGGTTGACTATGTAGTGATACAAGGCTTGGTTTCTGCCTGCGTGGAGGGTGTTGAGAGTTGTACAAGAAAGATAATGCTTGCAAGGATAAAACATCCCTTACCTTATCTTTGCTGTGAAATTCCATGGGTTCAGTATGGATTTCTAGGGCACAAGGAACACATCAGAATGTCACATTACCACTGACTGGACAGGAGAGCAGGGTCAGAGTTCCCTGGACACCAGGCATCCTATTCAGCAAATAAACTGGTAGGCGTGTTATAGAAACTGGGAAACTGTGCATGTGAATACTGTATTATCAAATGCATGCATTCTTGTGGGTAAGATCCAGGTCTGGTAAAATGAAGGAATAGTGGAAACCAATGCATTGGGTCCATATCGCATCTGTGTGTGTACATGTATTCCTAATTTTGTATTGAAATTCTAAATTCTGCAATAGGAATCCATTGTGCAAATTCTGGCAGATTTATTTAATTTTCATGCTTTACACAATTTGTTTATTTTTTTTTTTATCTTAGTCTTGGAGCAACTCTAAGAAAAATTAATGAGAGATGTGTAAGGTTCTCCTACCACAATTGCCATGATGAGCAGAGGGCATGGATTTCTGTGAAATATCCATGTGATCTGTCAGAGTCCACCTGCTGCATTTCCATGTCTTCTGTACTAAACATTATATAGGCCCTGGTTATTGCCAATATGTGTAAATAAGCAAGTGTGCAAGAATTACTAGACTGTGTATACATGGCAACTACAAAACCCATGTTGCAGTATGACTGTGAATACAGTCCCTATGCATGCAGCCATATGTAATGTTTCATATAGGAAGTCTGGGGTGATAAACTTAGATAAACTGGGTCCCTTTGGGGAGAAGGGCGGGATAGAAATAAAGTTTTAATATTATTATTATTATTATTATTATTATTATTATTATTATTATTATTATTATTATTATTTTGCAGCAAATTTCATTTTATGTGGAATTTGATAGCAATCCTAAAATCAGCTATCATTATCTGGCAAATTCATTTACAAACCTCTTTCCTATGTAACTGGGAATGGTTGGTGAATTAGTCACTGAACTATTAATATCAGAAATTGACAAGTATGTTTGGAAACATTTTGCTCTTCTGTTTCTGTAATAGCTAAGGGGGGTGGATCTTGAACATTAGTATTTTGCTAATGAAAAGGATTTGAGACTTTTATTCTACTTATGAGACTCAAAGCCTTTCAGATCATAAAAACACAGAGGTTTACTCCTGGCGCTATATGTACTTTAGGCCTGATCCAGCACCAAGAGCATGAACATTCATCCCCCCACATACATGGACAAGGGCAGTAGTGCTCTTGCTGCTGTTTGCCACTTGTTTTTGTTAAGGAGGCTGGATAAACACTCCAGTGCTGGCTTTGCACAGCAGGGGAGTGCACAGGCAGCGAGGAGACTGGAAAAAAAATAACTTTGCGTAAAGGTTCCTGAAATGGCAGGGAAGGGAGGGAGCAAGGGGGCGGCAGCTTTCAGCTTTGGGTTGTTGTTTTTAAACGAGTGCTGAATGAAAACACCAGTGCTTCAGTGGCACATCCAAAACATACATTATTCTTTTTAAAGAAATTGCTTGAAATAGAAATTGGCAAGATGATGGAGATGTGAGGAAGAGGAGCTGTGTAGCTCAACAGTAGTAGAAAAGCCCTCTGGATCCTACAAAGTTGTATCAGACCATTGGCTCATCTAATTCAGTATCGGCAACACAGACTGGCAGTAGTTCTCCAGGGTTTCAGGCAGAATCCCCCCATCTGAGCATGACAGGGTTTGAACCTAGAACCTTCTGCTCATAAAACATGTTCTTGACCACTTAGTCACTACCCTTCCCCTATGAAATCAAAGGCCCACCTATTCAGCATCCTTTTCCCTCTGTGGCCCACCAGTTACCCCTGGGTAGCCCCGAAGCAGGAGATGGAAGGTGTATCCTCTTCCAACATTGCTCCCCTGCAACTGCTGTTCAAGAGTACATTATGGGCAAGAAGGCAGAGGGGGTAGGGGAAGAGTTTCCCCTTGCCTCTGGCTGAGCTGCTTCTGGCCCCAATATTGCACTGGATACAGTGCAGGCCTCCTGGCCTGCCTGTTTCCAGTGGAAGTTAGGATTGTGCTGCACCTCTCCTTAGCTTGCCCACTTCCTGACTGCCAGTAGTGCACAGTTCTAGTCTAACGTTCTCCTCCTTCCACCTCTTGCTACCCAATATATCCTCTAGGGCTCTACGGGATCCACTGCCTACTCTTTCCCACTTCCTTTCACCACCTTGGGCTATCAGATGATATTGGTTTCCCTGAACCTGCCCCACATGATAACAGACAGCACATTCATTTTGCTCACACTTCCTGACTCTTCCCTGGTACTTTCCTAAGTGCATTGGGAGGGTCATGCACCCTACTTTTAAAGTGGATCTAGTAGCCCACATAGAGGGGCAGTTTGGATGAACCAGCTCCTCGTGTAATTAGAGAAAATAACCAGGAAGGGAGGGAAGGCGCCAGGACCTACACATAGCTTAAGCACACTAAGCAGGGTCAGGCCTGGTTAGTACTTGGATGGGAGACCACCTGGGAATACCAAGTGCTGTAGGCTTATACCATAGTCCAGGGGTGCTCACACTTTTTTGGTTTGAGAGCTACTTTGAAACCCAGCAAGGCCCGGAGATCTACCAGGGGGGAAGGAAGCGTCTGACAGACACCCCCTTTAATGTATGGAGCCCCTGCTGGAGTCTAGTCAGTTTCGTCAGTTTTGTTGCTGCATGCCTGAAGAACAGCTAAAGTGTCAGTTTCAGTGTCAGTTGAGTGTCACCTAAATATGTCAGTTTCGTCTAGTCACTAGACGAAACTGACATATTAACAGTTTGGAGAGACAGGGCTCCGCGATCTACTAATTTTGCCTCACGATCTACCGGTAGATCGCGATCCACCTATTGAGCACCCCTGCCATAGTCTTTCGAGACTGAAGGTTGCCAACCAACCAACCAACCACACATCTGTTATCACATTGGATCAGTTCAGAGCAGGGAAGAAACATCATCCAATCAGCCCCTTGCCTTGTTCAACCCCCTCATGATGTACAGTTTCTCCTGATATTAAGAGCTGTGAACTTTCAGTCCTGCCCCTTCCTCCATTAGAATCTTTTCTTGCCTGTTGCTTGCCTCTTGCACCCTTTTCCTTAAGCTCCACTTATTATTTCTTCAGCTCCTCTTTCATCTTCCACTTCCTAGTCCAGGGGTGCCCAAACCCCGGCCCTGGGGCCACTTGCAGCCCTCAAGGCCTCTCTATGCGGCCCTCAGGGAGCCCCTAGTCTCCAATGAGCCTCTGGCCCTCCGGAGATTTGTTGGAGCCCACACTGGCCCGACGCAACTGCTCTCAGCATGAGGGCAACTGTTTGGCCTCTCGAGTGAGCTGTGGGATGAGGGCTCCCTCCACTGCTTGCTGTTTCACATCTGTGATGCTGCAGCAGCAGCAAAGGAAAGGTCAGCCTTGCTTTGTGCAAGGCCTTTTATAGGCTTTGAGCTATTGCAAGACCTTCATTCATTCATATAAGTTCATCTTTAATATATTCATTTATGTAAATTTATTCAAATTTGAAATGTAAATTAATTTGGCCCCCAACACGGTGTCAGAGAGATGATGTGGCCCTCCTGCCAAAAACTTTGGACACCCCTGTCCTAGTCCCTTCCTTCCCCTCTGCTTCCTTGCCTATGAGCTTCCTGGGCCGTAACTTTCCTATGGAAACATCTTCCCCATCCTCAGGCTGCCTCAAGTGAGGTTTTACTCCCAGCTAAACTGACAACTTTCCCTTCCCTCCAGACATTGGATTGCAAATTGTTTGGCTCTCTGAGCAGCTCACTGAACATTCCAGAGTCACCTCGCCAGCTCAGCCAATGAGGGTCAGATGCTTCATCATCACAAGCACAATTCAATATACATGTGCTAGCTTAGGGCAAGATACCATTTTCCTAGTGACAAAATATATATTCTTCAGTTTGCCATTTGCCTATAGCAGTGCTGTTTACCAGGGCACCATAACTCCAGACTTGTACAGCACCTTGTTATCTTAGCAGCTTTCGCCACCCCCGCAATGCTGCCAATGCTTCTAAATCCTGACCTTCCTGCACCTTTCCAGAATTCCAGCACTTTGTTACCATATGCATCGCACTGCAGATATTCTCCCTCTCCATTCTGCAAACCCATTCAATCTCACACAAGCATACACACAACACATAATGCTGCCAGCAGCCTGATCATAATGCCAACCTGCGGCTTCCTGATCTTTCGTTTTGAGTATCCCTCTCATTGTCTCTCCCAGTCCCTCTCCTTCATATTCAGCACTCCTCCCCTACCTGCTTCTACTAGTCCCCTCCACCCAGCCCCCTAGCCCCCCCCATTTAAAGCGATCTCTCAGCAAGGACTGCTACTTATGTGACAATGCTGAATGTCCAATTGTAGAGGCTGCCAAAATCACTTCACATGGTGGGATTAAAAACGCAGGGCTCTGTCAAGGCACTCTTGCATTGCCAGGTGCTGTTTTACTGTGCCAGGCACAAGAGGCTTCTGGCTGGCAAGTGAAAGGAAAAGGCACATTGTGCTTTATTGCCATAATGGGTGAGGGGAGAGTAAGTGGAATGAATAAAGTGGTTTCCGATAAGATGATGTGACTGCCTTAGGTAATGTGCCCAGCAGTGGATGGATCAGGCAGAAGCCCAGGATATGTCTGTGTAGGTCAGGAGGAGTCTATGCAATTCAGGATTACAATCAGGGTATTTGTTACATGAGCAGCATGGCTCTGTGAAAACCCCTGTGTGTGTTTTGAAGTGCATTTTCGGATATACGTGTACACTCTCTAGAACAGTTAGGATACCCTTATGTTTTGTTTCCTATCTAATAATTGTGTCTCCTTGTACACTCATAGATGCATATGTATGCAGTGGGTTATTTTTAATGGATATGGACAAAGATAACTGTGTTTTTGCAGTGTGCAGCTTGTGTCAATTCTGTGTTTTTGTATGTGCACATGCACACGTGCCTAGACATAAAGCAGCAGCGTGCTTGTCGTGGTGTAAAGTTTATTGCAGGTTTGTCTGACAGGCAGGTGTGTACAACGCTCTGCATGTGCAAGCACTCGTGTGCTGGTGTGTTGGACCCAGGTGCCCCCTGCTGTGCTGCAAGCAACAGGGCTAGGGGTTGAGGTGGGGGGTTGAGAGTTGTTAAATCAGTGAGTTATGAAATCCCTTTATATCCAGGACAGGGGTTTTAATTAAATTAATTGCCAGCAATGCTGTAAAAGTGCTGAGGGGTAATAACCGGAGCGTTATGGCGCCGTTTATCTTCCCCACGTAAATTAGCTGCAGCACCTTACTACACGAGGCAGCCAGACGTGAGCAGGGTGCATTGCCTGGCAGGCTGGCTCCTGGGGAGCTGCTGAGAGCAGCGGAAGGCCTCCTGTCCTTGGCTTGGTTTTTCCAGCTGCAGTGAGTGGTCTGTATTATCACGCATCCAGCTGACATGGGGCTGGTGGTGGAGGGCTGACTCAGCAAGGGACCTGTGCACATTAGTTCACACTGCCCTCTTCTGGCTAGATAGGAAGATGCAGAGCAGAGATCAGATTGTGCCAGCCTTACCAGAGAAGGGTGTGAAAGGCAGGTAATTAGACAGGGCCTATTAGGTGACTGTAATGCTTGCGACAGTAATTGCTGTGGTACTTGATCCTGTAACAGACAGAAAGAACCTTGTGCCACCTTGTGCTCAGACAAGGAAGGAGGGGCCAGGGCAGTCTTGGTGTTAGATTGCTGGGGGCCCCAGAGCGAACCCCTTGGCACACTTGGTGCTACCACTGCCACTGCTGCTGGGGGTTCAGAGGTTTTCCTGGCCAGGTGGGCTCTGATGGGCATGGATAGTGCACATTCTGGCCCTTGACACTGCCCCTGGTCTAGGCAGAAACAGGACCCCAAGGCAGCAGGCCAGGATCCTACATGCATGAATGGTGGGGTACTAACCTGGCTAAGGCTTTGGTGGGGAAGAAGCAGAACTTCAGTAATTTTTTGTCACAAAAAAACCTGTTCTTATTTAAAGCAGAGCTAGTCAGCTTCCTAAACCACAGAGGGAAAACCTTCTGGCCAAAAAGCTCAGAGACTGGCCCATTCCCTGCTGTTACATCATCATCAGGCTCAGAACATATAGAGGAGGTCAATGCAAAGAGAACAGAAGTATCTTGCTTGCTCTTGTGACCACCTTCAGCAGGAATGGGAGGGCTTCCTCACTGCAGCTCCCCCCCATTCTGGGCCTAGCTGCAAGCAGAATAGAGGACATTACAAGGGTGGTGGTTGAATCAGTTCTGCTGTCACAAAAGCTAGGGGTGTGTGTGTTTGTTGGGGAACACATGAAAACCTGAACTTAACAGGCCCATTCAGTTTATTTTTTTCTTACTGAAATGAATGCACCTCCAAACACATGTGGCGCAAACAGGGTTAAAGGGGGATTGTTTTTGGAGCTCCAGTTTTTGCCATTTATATTAATTTGTTGGCTTATTTTCTCTGAGGCCAGAGAGCAATTTTGTGCAATTGTTGAGAGCCATTTTGACTTTCCACAATGCCCCAGTTGATTTTCCCCACAGTGCCCCAGATACTATAGTTTCAGACACCATAAGGACATCAAAATGGCAGAAGGCAATTTTGTAGAGTGCTGCTGATGCCTCAGATGGCAGCAAAACAACAAAAAGGTAGAAAATTCAAAAAAATTCAAAGCATAAAAATTGTAAGATGACTGAGGAGTAATGAAAAGAATGGAAGACAAATGGAAAGGTAACTAAAGGTAACAAAACACAAATGAAACAACAATAGAGGCTTAATTAACATAAATGAAAGAAGAAACAACCTGGAAAAAATTCTTGCATGAGCTGAACAAGGAGATGGAAGCCAAAGCTCCAATTATTCTCCTCTGTACGCTGAGTTTGATGGTGCACAGCAACAGATGACTGTTGTAAGGACTGGACTGCGTGGACACCATGACTGAAAACAAAACTAAGAGATAGTTTGAGCCAGCAGCAGACCTCCCCAGCCCCATGCCCAGGGCGAAGGTCCACAATGGTGCCCCCCGTAGGCTGTTGCCGCCACCCCCGCACAAAAGGCCGCCCCCTATTCATCTGAGGCTCACAGAGCCTCGCGTGACCTTCACCTGCAACAAGGAAGCCGCTCTGAGGTTCCCCGACGCTTTAAACTGTGCTTCCGGAAAACCAGAAGCACAGTTTCTGTCCCCATCGGGAGCCTCAGAGAGGCTTCCGCAGGGTCCTAGTGGCTAGCACCCAGGGCTTTTGCCCCATCAGACCTTAGGGCAGGTCTGCAACTGGTTTGAGCCTGACTCTGCCCTTCATGCATTATTCCAGCAGTTCAAACATAATTCCAACTTACAGATGATTCTATATTTAAGCTCTTCCCTCTCAGATGAGCATAAATGCCAGTTTCCACATCTCCACAATTTCTCACAGTTTAGGCAGCCAGTAGAGGAGGAGACTTCTTTGCCACAGCAAATGATTTTTTTTTTTTGCAGTCAACAGCTTTAATAAACAATTCCTGAACTATTGGAATGCAGCACTCAATAGCTCAGCTTCTGCACCTCTGATGGGAGTTTCCATTGTTATTTCAAATATGAGTCAGACCCTTCCCCACAACTACAGTTCCAGCTTTTTACCTAGCATTTAGAGTTGGGGTTCCTCTTCCAGCCTTAAAGAATGTAAGACTTCCTCTTATGCTGTAGGTGGACATCTATATAAACTAGAAAAAGCTTTTTTCTGAAATTTCAGAAAATGATTCACAGGTTTTCAAGCTTTTCTCTACAGCCAAAAGTACTAGAGTCTCAAAGCTATATTTGAAGTTGAGAATCTCAGCATATCAACTTTTGTACCAGATACCAAAACTTATGCTTGTACAGTGAAACAACAGGTGTGCACAATATATACAGCCATTGCTTTTGTGTTGCATTTGTGAAAAAGGGCACCATGGTGTGCACACTAGCTGTCAGCAGAGTTAACACAAAGAGAGCTTGCCCTGAGCAGCTAACTGTGGTCCCACTGGACAAGCCCTGAGACAACAACAGTACAAAACTGCCAGGCTCAAGATGGGAGATCCAGGTGATAGAAGCACGTAAGGGGAAAGCACTGTATTTCTGCATCTTTGCAAGTAAAGAGAGGCGAAGTTTGTAGGGTGGGATTCACACATTGCTAGATCCTGATTTAGTTCTGCATTCCTGGACCACTGAATTGTAAGAAGAAGATAAAAGGAAAAATAATTGAGAAATGCATAGTTGAGGCCAAGAGGCACTGGGCTTTCTTGCACTCAGGGCGCAATCCTAACCCCTTATGTCAGTGCTTTCCAGCACTGACATAAGGCCAGTGCAGCTCTGAGGTAAGGGAACAAACATTCCCTTACTTTGAGGAGGCCTCCGTGAGTGACACCCAACTGCAGGATGCAGCACATGTCCCATTGGCACCGCTATGCCAGTGCTGGAAAGCACTGACATAAGGGGTTAGGATTGCGCCCTCAGTGAACTTTGCTGTCCAAGTCAAAAATGATCTTTGCGCTAATTTTCATACCTAGAATTTAGAGTCACGGACATTGATGGGATTCAACAGACTACCTCATTTGAGCAGGAAATCTTTTACCAGCAGAAACTGATAGATGCCTGTCCAGTCTTTCTTTGAAAATTGTTAAGCAAGGAGATAATGTAAATTCCTTAGGGCACAATCCTAACCCACTTTCCAGCACCGACATAAGGGCAACACAGCTCCAAGGGAAGGGAATAAACATTTCCTTACCTTGAGGAGGCCTCCATGAGTGCCACCCAACTGCAGGATGCAGCACATGCCCCACTGGCACAGCTATACCAGTGCTGG
Source organism: Tiliqua scincoides (assembly GCF_035046505.1). Classification (NCBI taxonomy): domain Eukaryota; kingdom Metazoa; phylum Chordata; class Lepidosauria; order Squamata; family Scincidae; genus Tiliqua; species Tiliqua scincoides. The sequence goes on from NC_089822.1 coordinate 200,635,085, forward strand.
AAAGTGGGTTAGGATTGCGCCCTTAGGCAAATTTTTGTTAAGCCCAGAAAAACTGATTTGGGCAACCTACCTGATATGATGTACTTGCATATCTCTTTAACCAGGGATTGTCATGTGCTTGAATGTGCAGAAGATGGTCAGTAGGAACATTAGCCAAACGGAACCTCCACCTTCAGAGGCAGTATTAGAACCATATGCTGGGGATAAACAACAGAGGAGGGTCACATGTTCTGCTTGTGAACTTTCCAGAGGCTTCTGGTGAGGAAGATTAGTTGGACAAAGAATGCTGGACTAGATTGACTTTGGTCTGATATAGTAAGGCTCTTCTTAAACTCTTGAGTGAATGTGTATGTATTGCATTTTTGTGAAGTTTACCTCTGATTGAACTGTTACACTTTCCTTCAGTTTCCTTATGCTGGGGTAGACTCTTATTTTACTTCTACAGGTCTTCAATGGCGTCTAACTGACATAAGGGCAATGCAGCTCCGAAGTAAGGGAACAAAATTCCCTTGCTTTGAGGAGGCCTCCGTGAGTGCCACCCAACTGCAGGATGGCATTGCTATACCAGTGCTGGAAAGTTGGTTAGGATCTAGGCCTTAGAGGTTAAAGTTTTTGCCTTTGTGCAGCAGCCTAGGCATACTCAAATGATCATTAAGAGGCCCTGCATATTGCAAGGGACCCTAGGTAATGTCTGCAAATGCTTAGAGAGGAGCATGCTAGCACCTGAAAGCCAAGCAAAGAATGTATTTACACAGTCTGGGCTACAAGGAGAAGGCAGGTAGCTGTGAGAACTGCAGTCACAAAAGTTGCCTTTTTGTTGCCACATGTGAGAAGGATGTGTGTACTTGAAAAACTGACACACTGACAAGACACTAAAATTGTCAAGGCACACCATCAGGTTTTTGACAATTGATGAGGCATATCATGCTGCCAGTGGGAGGCTCACATCCCCCATTGGCCCTACCTCCTCAAATTCTTGTGGCACACCTGTAGACCACTCACAGCCAGTGTCGTCACTAGGATTCATGTCATCTGGTGCGGGAGGCCTGCACGTCACCCCATGCAGACTGCAGGGCAACGCCCCAGCTGGTGGGCCTGGTGATGCACTATCGCCCTGCCCCCACTGGTTTTTTGGCTTTACCTTTTGTTAGAACACAGATATTTCAATGTGGTTTGTTTCATTGCATTCTGCATGAAAGTATGCATTGATTGATATATAACATGATGATATTATTCCTCCAAACTCTGATTTTAGTTATTTTGAAAACTTGTTGAGTCTCACACACAAACTTGTGGAGCTGACACACATGTGTCAACTTACTAACAACTTATTGCAGTAGTTCTCAAACTTTTAACCCTGGAACTCACTTTTTAGAATGACAATCTGTCCAGGACCCATTGGAAGTGATGTCATGGCCAGAAGTGACATCATCAAGCAAATTAAAATAAATAATTATAAATAATTAAATTAAAAGAAAAGAAATAATTAAATAAGGGGGAGCCAGTCCTGTTCCACTAAGTGAATCTACTCTGAAGTAAGTCCTATTGTGGTCAATTGGGCTTATTCTCAGGAAAGTGTGGGTAGGATTGCAGCCTGTGAGCCCAAGCCTATGCATGTCTACTCTGAAGTAAGTCCCATAGTGGTCAAAGGGGCTTACTCTCAGGAAAGTGTGGGTAGGATTGCAGCCTGTGAGCCCAAGCCTATGCATGTCTACTCTGAAGTAAGTCCCATAGTGGTCAATGGAGCTTACTCTGTAGTCTGCCTGCAATAACAACCCCCCAAAAAGATTTCCAGCCCTCCCCAGTGCCCAGTTTAAAGTTCTTCTGTTTCAAGCATATCAATACAAAGACCCACCTGGCTTCACAAGTGCAAAATAGAAAACATTCCCCATACCAGTTCAAACCTGTTTTTTTGTCCTTTTTAGTTGGGGGGGGAGGCTACCTTCTGGAGCATTTGTTGCGTTCCAGCTCCATCGGATTGGGACCATTCTGGTGTCCTCACATTCCCCTTTGCCTGTCCTGACCACTAGCCAAGCACGTCTGCCTACTCGTGAGTAAATGCGACCATGTGGCTGAGTTCGCTTTCCATAGGGCTCAATAGACTCGCAGCTGGGAGGGGGGTGTTTTGGGGGGCTGCACTCATTGGATCAGGACCATTCTGGTTTCATTGGATTCATTCAGCCTGCCCTTTCCAACAGACTATGGCAAGTATGCCTACTTGCGAGTAAACGCGCGATACGGCTCACTTTCACTTTCCATAAGGCTCCATGCATTTTTTCTTTCCAGTTTTTTGGCCATAACTTTTGAACGAAAGGAGTGATTTCAATTCTGTTTTTTGCATTACACTCCACTGGACATTCCGCATCCTATGGTGCATGGCATGATGCGGTAGCTCCTAATTCCGTGATTTTAGTGCGTCACCCCCCAGGACGCATTACCCCCGTGGCGCATTACTCAGTGTGGCCCGCACCCCTCGCACCCTCCTAGCGACGCCACTGCTCACAGCACACCAGTGTGCCATGACACAATGGATAAAAATGGCTGGTCTAGAGTGACCTGAGTATGACAGAGGGTCAGGAAACATGTGGGTACACCATTAGGAGATAAACACTGAGAGACATGAGAGTGAGTCAGGAATATTGCATATGTGAGGAGTCTGGCATGGGAAGCCTGTAGGTGGAGAAACGGTTTTGGATGCCTGATGGGCGTAAGGGAAATCACTCTGCTTTCAGGCTTCCAGTGCCTTCTGGAGCATGTAGGCACCCTGGCATGAGGGGAGTATGTGGGAAGCTTGCAGGTGAAGACAGTGCATGTGGGGAGCTTGTGGAAAACAAGGTAGTGGGTGTGGAGCATGTGAAGAGCTGAGTATGTGGGGAGCAGGTGGAAAGTGTGCAGGTGGGTGGGGAGCAGGCTCAGCCTTAATTCCCCTGCATTCCATTCTGTTTAATTGCTTATTAAATTCTAAGCAGCCAATTATCAGCAGCAATTACAGCTCTGCACAGTGACACAATCTCCGCTTTAGCATTTGTTAATCAAATGCTTATTTAGGACTCAGCTTTATTAGCTGCTGCTGGAGGGAGAGCCCAGTCCCTGAGGCTGGGTGAAAGGAGGCTGGATGAAGGCCCCCTCCTCACCTTTCCCTCCTCTTTTTTACCTCTTGTGGTGTGGCTGGACTCTTTCCTCACTTGGGATCTGGACTCTCCCTCCCCTTCTGATATGCCTCTGAGGAAAATAAATTGTTCAGAACCTGGAGAGAGTAAAGCAGCTGCAGCAGCCCGTAGCTGCCTCACTCTGATAACGTAGTTTCAGAGCAGCAGGGATGGAAGTACTGTATTCACCCAAGGATCTGGCCTCATATATACTATGTGGCACACAGGTTCCTCAAGAAGGATAGGGCCTCAGGGCTCTTTAGCCTTTGCAGAAAAGAACAGCCCCTGTCTAGCCACTGGCATTCTTGTTCCTTCACCTTAAATGCTGCAGCTGCTTTGCCTTGGGACAGGATGTTTCTCCTTTCAATCACATTCAAGCTAGCCTTTGCCAATCAATGGCAGGGCAATTGCCCCCAATCAAGAGACAGAAGGATAAGAATGCAGCCTTTGGCAGCTCACTGGCTCCCTTTTTACAAGTGCACAGTGAAATTGCTGTGCATGTTTTATGCATCTGGGCATGTGAAGAGACATTCCGGATATGAGTGACTCAGATGGGCAAAATGTACAGAGAAAGCATCTTTGTAGAAGTGTGCAGAAAAATGTGGGTGCCAGCACCGAAGGAGGAAGTGCACTGAGTACACAATACCATTGTGTAGATAGGTAGACAGTAGGTAGATTGGCTGTGCAGGGTCATTTGCTGCATCTAAAGTCAGCATTCAAGCACAAGTTCACATGGATGTGAGCCTGTGTGATCCATCGATGAGAATCAACCATTAAACAAGTAAGCACATGATCAAAATGGCAAAACAAGAACATTTAGAGGACATTGAAGGAAGAGTGTAGTTTCTTTTAAAGGTGTGATCATTTGCAATTTAATAACCCAAACAATGACTTTTTTCCCCCTTAAGAGGAAAGGCTGCCTTTAATATCTTCTTTTTCATTAATCTGGCAATCTCGCTTCCCTCTGACTGTAACACACCGAGCCAAAATGGCTTCCAGAGTAAATAAGTTCAAATCCCATCAACATGGAGGATCCAAATGTAAAAAATGTATTGGCACAAACATTAGCTGTACGCTGCCTGCCACCTGCAGTTGCCTGTGGTTCTTCATTGCTGTTAGGAGGAATGCCATAGAAGCTTTGCCCTGAAATATCTGCCAGCAAGGGATACAGAAAAGTATTGAAGGTTTTTTAAAATCACACTTGCCACAGGGAGGAAAAAGGTAGTGTATTGGTGTGACCTATATAATGGTGTGCCCTTCATAGGGTTGCCAGGTTACCCAGAGATAATGACTGTCCCTGGAGGCACCAAGAGGGTTCCTTCAGCGCCACCATTCCTTCTTTACACACCTCCCTCTCCTGACTGATATGGAGCAGAAATAGGCTCCCCACTTTGTAGGAAAGGGATGTAGACAAAGAGCTCAATAGAGCATTGGAGCAGAAGGCATAATAATGAGGAATCCATGCCTCAGTGCTTCACAGGGGATAGGCACCATCTCCACAGGTAAGCCCTGCTATCCTTGTCCTCCCTCAGTTAATGGTGGGGAGATTTTAATTAATTCATGTTTATAGATCTAGATAAGCAGCATATTGGACTTGGACTGAGAGCCTCAAGACGGGTTCACCTCACCTCAGTGGTGGACTCTGCATTGTCATGAGCCAATTCCTCAGCCTCAATTCCTGATCGGTTAGTAGGGATTTGAACCTGCATTTCCCTGGTCTGAGAACCAAACTAGACATGACAGCTGTGACTGGATCTCTGGTGGCTTTTTAAAAAGTCAGATACAGATGGAAGGAACCCTGATTTGGATCAGGAATATGGAGCTGCAGTCTTATCCCCCTGCACTATGGTTCCAGTTTGAATGCCTTCCCACTTCCACAGGTGCTGCTGTTTGTTCCACTGGGCAAAACATAACCAGTCTAAATGGGTGGGGAAGACAGTTCTGGTTTTCCATAGAATGGACTGAACAATTCTGCCTTTGAAGACAAGAATTGAAACATGCTTGGCTAGCAAGAAATCATTCTCAGTGCACCTTTGAGGTCTTCTCTGTCTTTGTTTTTGTACTGGGACCCTCCCTCCCTACTTTTGAGCAGGAAAAACCATACCCTTAATTTACAGGGCAAACCTCTTAGCTGAAGCTAGTGATCTCAGGTTATTGTTCAAAGCCAACTCAAATTCCAAACAGGAGGATGAAAATGTAATTTAGCATGTGGATTTGATCCTAGCAGAGCATCAACAAAAAGGGGTTGGAATCTATAACCTTCCTGCTGACTTCTGTTTGCTGAGAAACCTACTGACCAATGATCAAAGGGCCAAGTGCAAATGGTTCCCCCTACAAGTTTTAGAACAACAGTTGCCTCTGACTGAAATGTTAACCTTTGGCTCATGTGGGTGGGAGGTTGTAAACTATGCATTTGGAGAAATACCAAATCCTACACTATAAGAATAGGTCTGTTTTCTCAGCTGTAAGGAGAAACCATGACTGTAGTGCAGCACAGAGTTTGGAATGCTTAAACCCCCTTGATTTCATTGAGACTTTAGCATATGCAACTATGCACTGGATTATCACCAGTGTGTGTGTGTGTGTGTGTGTGTGTGTGTGTGTGTGAGAGAGAGAGAGAGAGAGAGAGACTTCCTGTTTGTGTCTTTCTCTGTATTTATGTGTATATGGATATGCTTTCTGTGTGTGTGAAAGTATGCCATGTACGTTGTAGGTATGTATGGTTTTAATTCTGCCACCCCTGCTGGTGCCCATCCTGGTGCATCACAGATGTGATAGAGAACCAAATGGATCCTCCAAGAGGTAACCCTGCTAATGTTGGTGGGAGCAAATAATTTCTTTCAGTGGAGTAACAAGGCTTGCAAATGCTTGTAAAGTTAAGTTTCCTTCACGCATGCACCCACCATAACCACACATGTCCCCTCCTTCCTGGGCAGAGTTCTGACTGAATGGGAAAGATCACAAAAGCAGCTTTACTGCAATGGTTAGAGTATTTCCCAGAAGTGTGGGATGATTCCACAGGGAAATGACTCTCATTCTGCTGGGTGCATGTGTGGAAAGTGTCATAGACATCAAGCCAAAGATAGCTTAGCTGATTCTTGGGAATTGCATGCATGTCATGCACTGTTCTCTTCCAGATACACACTAGGAAGCTCAAGAGGAGGAGGTGTTGGTGGTAGTAGTGCTGATTGCAGGAGCTGATCTCGCAGCTGCAGAACTTGCAGCTATCAAGGATCCTCAGGAATTCAGCGAGATAGGAGAGGGAAGGAGTAGAGAAAAGACACGAAGTAAAGAGAAGCCAGAATGGCAAGGAAGCTGGGAGAAGCAGCAGTCGAAGGCGGAATGAGGGCAACCACATGCAATAGAGGACCAGGCTTCTGTGCCTTTAATTGTTGGATACAGGAAGGGATTTTGGCAAGTTCTGCGTATTGTAACACTGCCAGGAAAAGAAAACCAAAATCTGCTGAAAATTTCCTATGCCTATCCTCCATTGTGTTTAGGTTTTGCTACTGATGGGAAAGGGAGAAACTGCCACAATAGCTGTGAATGTGAGAGAGGCTGTTGAAAAAAGAGGTAGAAGCCAGGGTAGTGAGTGATGTGGAAGGCAAGAAGCACCAACTGTGGGGGGCTGAGACAAAGGCATGTGTGAATGTGTGCGTATGTTTGTGTTGTGGCTAGAGAAACACCAGGAATGTTGGCAGTGGGCCATTGCACGTTCTCCTGTGCTGCTGCTCAGGTTTAGAAAACTGTCTCCCATTTCCCATGTGAGTCTAGAACAGCCATTTTCAACCACTGTGCCGTGGCACACTGGTGTGCCACAAGTGGTCCACAGGTGTGCCACAGGAATTTGGGGGAAGGTCATTTGTTAATAGGACCAATGGGAGATGTGAGCCCCCACTGCCAGCATGGTGTGCCTTGTCAATTGTCAAAAACCTGGTGGTGTGCCTTGACAATTTGCCTTGTCAGTGTGCCGTGAGATGAAAAAGGTTGAAAATCACTGGTCTAGAAAGGTTCCTTCAGCCTGAGGACCAGCAGAGTCTCCCCAGCAGGCAGATTTGCCATTTTTCTGGCCTCTGCAAAAAGATAGACCCAGCAGCAGACAATCTCCAGAGCTCAGCAGCACAGGTGCCGTGGCACTGCCCTGCCAAGATACACGCCAGGCCCAGCAGGCGGCTGCACAGCAGAGGAGGGGCCAGAGGGGAGGGAGCAGGATCTGCTCAGTGTGGCATGACGAGACGAGGCCCCCGGAGAAGTGAGCTATGTTCCTTATTGGTCACACTACATTTCTTTTTCATTAGCAGTTAAATGCAGACATGAGGGATCGGTGCAGGTTCACTGGGCGCATGCCGTGCGGCATTTCCTGCCATGATGGATTAGCCCCGGTGGAGGCAGGGAGGGAGAGCCTGTTGTCAGCAGCCCCAGCTGTGCTAGCCTCTTGTAGGGAGCACAGCGATGTATCAGGAACAAGAAGGATGGAGCAGCCATGGAGAAGGAGTGAGCGAGGGAGAACAAGGTTGCACATCAGGGCCCAGGATGAGAGTACACTGGGGGATGATGTATCTTGAGGAACTGCATGCCACACAACGGTGCCTATTGAATAGGTATGGCATCTATTTTCTACTCATTGCCAACATGTCTTCCAAATAAATTTATTGGGCTAGTTTTCTTATTTTGCTGTGCAAGAACCAGTTGTTTTTTATTTTGCAGATGCCTTGCATCTGATAAAGTGGACTGGAGTCCATCAAAGCGCCTACAGAAATAAACTGGCTGCCTGAAGGTGCTACAAGGCATCTTCTGGTTTGCCACAAAAGACTTAACAGGACTTCTCTAGGAGTTGTCCTTGTACCATTGAATCTTAAAACGTTAGCAGTATATGTTGTGCTTTCAGAATTTTGATATTTGTAGCATCTATGTACTAGATCAGGGGTGTCCAAAGTTTTTGGCAGGAGGGCCACATCATCTCTCTGACACTGTCTCGGGGACCGGGGTAGAAAATAATTAATTTACATTTAAAATTTGAATAAATTTACATAAGTTTACATAAACGAATATATTAAAGATGAACTTATATGAATGAATGAAGGTCTTGCAATAGCTCAAGGCCTATAAAAGGCCTTGCACAAAGCAAGGCTGGTCTTTCCTTTGCTGCCAATACTGCATCACAGTTGTGAAACAGCAAGCAGTGGAGGAAGCCCTCATCCCATGCAAGAGGTCAAACAGTTGCCCTCACGTTGAGAGCAGTTGCATCGGACCAGTGTGGGCTCCAACAAATCTCTGGAGGGTGAGAGGCTCATTGGAGACTGGGGGTTCCCTGAGGGCCACATCGAGAGGGTCGCAAGTGGCCCCAGGGACAGGGTTTGGGCACCCCTGTACTAGATGTACGTGAAACACTGGAAAAATCTATACACTTGTGGTTTCTAAATGTTTAAATGTATATTTTAGATTATAGAGCAATTGACATTTTGAAGGTAAGGTTTTCAGAATTCTTCAGCAGCAGGCATGTTGTTTACCAAATTCCACTGAAATGGCTTGACACCCGTTCATGCACATCTTCACATTGATATTGTGTTAGCCAATGTTAAGTGCTCCCCATTCTAAGAGCACAGATAATATGCTCATAAAGAACCTAGTTTCATTGCTTAAATTCCATCTTGTCCTATTGCAGGCCACCAAAAGCCGATAGCAAATGGAAAAGAATCATGTATTTCTACTTGTTAAATATTGGAAAGTGTGTGGTGGTCCCTCAAGAAGTTGAGGAGCTGGTTGTACCATCCTCTGACTGGAGATATGTTTGCACTTCCTGCTAGAAGGTTTACAGCCCAATCCTATGCATGTCTACTCAGAAGTAAGTCCCATTAGAGTCAATGGGGCTTACTTCCAAGAAAGTGTGGATAGGATTGGGCTGTTAATGTCTCAGGCAATCACCAGATTGCATGTAAAGGGTTGAGAATCTGAGGGCGCAGTCCTAACCAATATTCTAGCACTGACCTAGCCGCAATGCAGGCCCAAGGTAAGGTAACAAACATGCCCTTACCTTGAGGAGGCCCCCCTTGACTACCTCCCACTGCGGGATGCAGTGCACACCACATTTGCACAGCTATGTCAATGCTGGAAAGTTGGTTAGGATTGCGCCCTAAGCCTCAGATCTACACATTACAATAGCACCACGGCTTGTCCATCAGGTCTAACCCATCAGTCCCAAGAAGAGATTGAAAGGCTATTGATCGACTTACCACCCAATCCTGACCACCTTTCCACCACCAATGCTCCATGCCAACAGGGTGTGCATTGCATTTTGCAGTTTGGGGGGGGGGGGAGGTTAGTCACAGAGGCCTCTTTGAGCCATTTCTGCCCAATGTTGCATATACGCAACAGGGCTCTAATGTGTGCTGGGTAGAAATGGGTTGAGGTAAGGGAATATTTGTTCCCTTACCTCAGGGCTGTATTGTGACTGCATCAACACTGGAAAGTTGGTTAGGATTGGACTGTGAGTGTGAAGGGTGGTTTTGTCTGGGAAGACGCTAAGAGCCAAGTTCCGTGAGGATTAACAAAGCATGGGATGTTGTTCTCATGTGTCAAAACTGAAAGCCATTAATATTCCCAAGTGGCTATCACCACAATAATGACCTTTACAACTGTGAACCATTTTTCCTGGAACTTCATACGCCAGTAATATACCATCAGTGTTGTCTGCTCCTGTTGGGAATGCATGTGCAGACATGTATCACAGCAATTTTTATTTAGATATAAATATAGATATAACTCTTGTCATCAGAGAACATTTCCGCAACCAAGAGGGCTCACATTTAATGCATGTAAGAGAGTATCAAGTAGCTTTTCAACAACCAATGCTGTTAAACTTCTAATAAGGATCGTAAGAACATAAGAAGAGCCCTGCTGGATCAGGCTCAGGGCCCATCTAGTTCAGCTTCCTGTATCTCACAGCAGCCCACCAGATGCCTCAGGGGGCACACACAAGACCACAAGATACTAGCATTTCACTGCCACCTTCCTGCATCTAGCATTCTGTTTATGCTCACACTCCCCAGCGAAGACACCAGATTGCAACTGGGTTGAATGTGTGCTACTTTATTAAACACAGTGATCAATTTTTAATGCATAAAGCCTACTGAACACACCTCCCCTCCCTTGCCAGTCTGGGGTCTGTGAAAAAACTGTCATCAATGGCCAATTCGGATGACAGAAAAAATTCCTAACCTCATAATTAACTAATCTCAGACTGTACATATCCATCATGGCTTGTAACCTGTGGTGGAGTTTTCCTCCAGAAATCTGTTTCAAAGGCATCCATGCTGAATGTCATCACCACATCCTGTGGCAAGGAGTTCCACAGATTAATTACATGCTGGGTAAAGAAATATTTTCTTTTGTCTGTTCTAACTCTCCCAACGCTCAATTTTAGCAGATGCCCCCTGGTTCTGGTGTGTGAGAGGGAAAGGAGCATCCTTCTATCCACTTTATCGATCCCCTGCATAATTTTGTATGTTTCAATCATGTCCCCTCTCAGGCCCCTTTTTTCTAGACTGAAGAACCTCAAGCGCTGCAGCCTTTCCTCATCTTTTCTGCTTCTGTTATCTCTATCCATCTTGATACCCTACCCTGGGCAATCTTAAAATGGGGTATCATTTGACATTATAATTCATTATTTCTCTGGAGGTGTCCCTGGCGTTTCTCATGACCTCCTAAAATCTAGAAAATTACTGGTGTATGTAATCCATGATGAGTTTTTGACTTTTGCTTTAATATATATACACTACCAGCTAAAAGGAACTACCACTAACTTCTGGCTCTTATCACCAGTGGCTGCATGCATGAAGCCTGAGAACAAGAGGTCCAGGCTATCTAAATGACCATGTGGGACATCAGCATGATTGAGAGTTCTTGCTGCAGTTGCTTTCATTAATGTTACAGAACAATTAACTGTGTAGTAAGCCAAATATTCCCTAAGAGCTGCTGCTGTTGCTCTGATTACAGCAAAGGAGACATGACACCTTGCTTTTTAATTGAAGAAGTTTGGTCTTAGAGGACTGTGGATCTGGTCAGTGGAGCAAACGTCTGTACCGACTATAATTCCTTGAAGTATGGACCAAAGAGCCATGCAATCTCAACAAGGAACAGATTTCCTCTACAGGGCCCATGGTAGAAGTTTGAGCCTTCATGGTCTGGTTGAACTTTATCATTTCCCAAATGCCTGTTTCTAACTTCCTCCTCTCTATCCGCCTTGCACAGATGCCCAACAGAGTGCCACAGTGCCCATCCCTGTGCCTGGCTCCACCACAGATCTGCTCCCACACTTCCTGTTGGAACCTGAGGATGTATATATTGTCAAGAACAAACCAGTGACCCTGGCCTGCAAGGCCACACCTGCCACTCAAATCTACTTCAAATGCAATGGCGAGTGGGTGCACCAGGGTGACCATATCATACAACGCAGTATGGACAAAAGTACTGGTGAGTGCTAGAAGGGGATATCAAGAAGCAACAGAAAAATCTGGGTCTTTAGACCATGGGCTACTGACAGCCAGCTATCACCCTGCAGTCAGGAAATTCTTAATGGGCATATCTCCAGTACATACCAATTAAGATCACTTTTATCCAATTTAGCGGTAATGGATTTCTCCCTCAGATCCTGCGAACTGTAGTTTGTTGAAGTGTTCTCTGTCAGAGATCACTGTTAAAGATCACTAGCGTAGTTTGTTGAGTATTCTCTGTTGGAGAATCACTAGTCCCACTCACAGAATTATAATTCCCAGAGGAAAGGGAATAAGCATGAAGTCTCATTTTATGAGTTTATGTCTGTAGTGTAGATATGGCCTAAAGGTTCTTGTGGACAGCAGCCTTCCAGGCCTGCACAATCAGAATTGCAGTCCTTCTCCACACAGGGCAAGGGCTAGTTCTTTCAGGGTACATTTCATTGTCAATTAAGAAATTGGAGTGAAAGTGGAGAAACAAATAATTATTTGGCAAGGCCAAAAAAGATGGAAGAGCAAGATTTCCAAAAGAAATGGGTTGGCACCTGCCCCCAGTGCACCTTTTCAGACTTTCCATCAACAAAGACAAGTACCAGGGATGGGCAAATCAAGTCAAGCCACAAGTCTCCTCTCCTGGTGACTCGAATCGAAAACGAGTCCTAACAGGGACACTTTCTGAGTCACTCAGAGCATTTATGCGACTCAAAAAGACTCGAGTCACGTGTATCTTTTTGATACATGTGTCAGATGCAGAAAAAAATGCTGGGCTGCGTGTGTGTCAGAGTTCTCTTTAAACATTCTCTTGCTGCCAGATCCCATCTGTAAACAGAGCAGGAGGGGATGGGATGGACTGCGAGAGAGTGGGGGCAGAAGCAGCAAGAGAGGAAGGTCACATGCAGCAGCTGCGAGGCTTACCAGTACGACCCAATCCTTTGCAACTCTACTCAGAAGTAGTCCCATTTGTGCCAGTTGTTCAATGAGGCTCCTTCCTACCAAGTAACAACAGAGCCATGTGGTTGGCAAGTGTGATAGCTACGAACCACCTCCTCTCCCTCCCTGGCTTCTCCAGCCAATTCTAATAACTCTCTTGGGCTGCCCTATCTCAGCCAAAGAAAATATCAGACTGCTCATTGTTTGTCCAATGATCATTGGTTCTTTCATAGATGGGCAAGAGAGCCTGCTCCCACCTCCTGCCTCCTATTCATTGCAAAAGCAAGATATTAACCCTTCCCTGCCTCCTGGATGGCACTTCCCTGCTGCTCACCCAGCCTGAATAATGGCCTCATGAGGTCTTACACGCCATGTAAAAAGTAAGCAAGTACACCCAGACACAGGCAGACTCGAGTCTGCATGTGTGGGGATAAGTGTCGAGTCAAAGGCCCTTGACTCGAGGATCTTCCACGCACATGACTCGAGTGTACACCAGTCAGCGAAAAATGTGATTTTTGCGACTCAGATTCAAGTCACCTGACAGTGCAATCCTATCTTGTGCTGGAACAGGCAGGCCAGGAGGCCTGCACTGTACCCAGCACAAGATTGGAGCCAGAAGTGGCTTAGACGGAGGTAAAGGGAAACTCTTCCCCTTACCCCCTGGGTAAACCATGGCAGCCCTAATGGGTCTCCTCGAACTTGCGCCACCTCAGGAGTCGCATAAGTCAGAGGAGAGTGGAGTAGCTTGCAGCTGCTCCGTGCTGCTTGGGGAATGGGGTTGGGATCTGGCATAACTTCCTGGTTCTAGCCCCCACTCCCCGCCTGCCCGCTCCTGGGACCGTCCTCTGCTCGCCCTCGCGCCACCCCAGAATGCCTGAATTCCATTTCCTCCCTGACTCCCCCCGCCCTCCCTAGACCCTCGTATCAGCCAAGCTCAGTCAATGCAACCCTCCCTGCAAGAGTTGGTGCAAAGGCTGGATTCAGCCTCTGTGGGTTGGTGCGTGTCCCTGTACCGGCCCAGCTGACTCTTGAGGAGATGCAAACTTGCTTTATGACACGATTGTGATCCTCTTGGGTCAGTGCAAGGGACTTGCAGCAGCCCAAGGCGTACTCAGGATTGCGACCTGACTCAAGTTTCCATCCCTGACAAGTACAGTGCCAAATCATAGCTGGACATTGCGCTTCAGGGCTTGGGATGTGCTGCTGCCCTACAGCTTGTCTGTGCTTAACTTTAAAGAAAATCAGAATTCTAAGTTACAGCAAAAGAATTCTGCACTGAGGAAATGCTGGGTTATATGAACAGTGTGAAGTGTGCAAACGTGCACAATTTTTCTTATTTTGCATAGATTCATTCTGTAGTTCTTAGCATTTTGCACAATTTGTTCCGTTAATCATGAGCGGGACAAAGAGCTATGCAGGTTACTGAAGTGCCCCACCCTGATCACTAGAAATCTTATTTAGCAAAGCTTCTGGCTTCTGGGATTTAACTCGGGGTGGTTCATACACTTTCAAGCATATATTTGCTCTCATGCACTCTTCCTGCAGTTCCACAGAATTGTGGGAAACACACAGCAGTGCCTAGAGCTCTTCTATCATTGATAGGGAAGCTCTACCCTCTTATATTTAGTATCAGGGCCCAATCCTATCCAATTTTCCAGGGACGGTGCAGCGGTGCGAATGGGGTATGCACTGCATCCTTTGGTGGGGTGGCAGTCACAGAGACCTCCTCAAGGTAAGGGAACGTTTGTTCCCCTACCTCGAGGCTGCATTGCAGCTGCACCGGTTCTGGAAAGTTGGATAGGATTGGGGCCTCATCCCTCTTCACCCCGGTACAGTGTACTTTCTAGGGCTGTTGCTGATGTTGTTCTGCATCTTTTTAGACTGTGAGCCCTTTTGGGAAAGGGTGCCATTTAGGGCCCAATCCTATCCAATTTTCCAGTGCTGATGCAGCCGTGCCAATGGGGGTGCTCTGTATCCTGTGGTGGGGAGGCAGTCACAGAGGCCTTCTCAAGGTATGGGAACATTTGTTTCCTTACCATGGGGCTGCATTGTGACTACACCAGAGCTGGAAAGTTGGATAGGGTCGGGCCCTTAGTTATTGTAAAAAACCACTTTGTGAACTGTTTTAATTGAAAAAAGGTATAAAAATATTCTTAATAATAATAATATCTTCTTCTTTTGGGTATTTGCCCCTGGTGTTTTGGCAGGACTGCCCCTCATGGAGGTGCGAATTGACATCTCACGGCAGCAGGTAGAGAAGATTTTTGGCCTGGAGGAATACTGGTGCCAGTGTGTCGCCTGGAGTTCTTCTGGCACCACAAAGAGCCAGAAGGCCTATGTGCGCATTGCTTGTGAGTGAAGCCCTGTTTGTTTACTATCCTGCCAGCCCAGGGGATCCAGCTAGGATCCCAGACCATCCATTCTGCCGCTTCTCAACCTTTGTCATCATGTTTTTCCCCATTAGGCATGTGGACAGGCTGTGGCCTTTACTTAAAACCAGAGCCCAACAACCAGCCTTTCCTGACCCAGTTGAATACGACCAATTGGGATTGCTGTACTAAAGACAACCAGTTTGGCCTTTCTGTTGGCAAAGACAAGCCTGTGCCAAAAGAGGAGAGGCCTGGCATGGTGCGGGGACTTTGTTGTCATAACACCACTCTGAATCTCTTTACTTTCTAGATCTGCGGAAGAACTTTGAGCAGGAACCAGTGGCCAAAGAGGTCTCCATTGAGCAAGGAATTGTGTTGCCCTGCCGTCCTCCGGAGGGGATCCCGCCAGCTGAAGTGAGTACCAGCCCTGCATGCTTATTCTTGGGCAAATACTAGGAGGTCAAGAGACAGCCACCAGGCAGAAGCCCACTCATTAGCACACACCACCAAATTTTGATCCCAGTTCCATTAACTTTACAATGCAACAGTGCCTGCCTCTGCCCTGGGATGAGCACATGGTTGACTATCCCCCTCCAGATTCACTGCTGTTTGATTGACTCCAGCTCATCCCTCTGTAGAGCTCATTAACTCCTGCTTTGGAACCTCCTTGGACTGTCCTAGTGCCAATTAGCCTGTCAATCTCTGTCCCTCACTAGGTTACAGTACCAGAACCCGTCTCCCTTTGAGACACATTGCAGCACAGTGTCCATAAAGGCTCCTGTGCCACTTGACCCACTCCTGGCCACCATGTGTGGCTTCTGTCTCTTCAAGGTTGAGTGGCTGCGCAATGAAGAACTCCTGGACCCAGTGCTGGACCCCAATTTCTACATCACCCTGGAGCACAGCCTAGTGGTGAAACAGGCCCGCCTTGCTGATACAGGCAACTACACCTGTGTGGCCAAGAACATTGTGGCCCGTCGTCGCAGTTCCCCTGCCGCAGTCACTGTCTATGGTAAGGCCCCCACGAGCGTGTGAGGTGAACAACTCTGAGGAAAAGGGGATCAGTGGGAAAGCAGCATCTTTCTTATAAGCCCCCTACCTCTCGGGAGAGGAGCAGGAGTCAAGTACTTTTGGATGTTTGAACCTCGCCCTGCTCTCAAGCCATTGGGGCTTCTGGGTTTAGTCACTGATGAGGGAGGAAGGCAGAAGGGCTACGAGGTACAGGGCTACGACACATGTGGGGTTTGGGAAAGAGGGAACTTTGCTTAACAGTCTAGATCCCCTCATGGAGGGAAGCGTGTTCTGGGTGAGGTGTATGAACTGAGGGAACACCAGGAAGCAATGAGGAGAGCTGGTCTGCACACCCTGTTAGGGAGCAGGTGATGCTTCTGCAGAACCCTGCAGGGGAAAGCTGCATGGTCCTTCCCCCTCCTCCAAGTGTTTGCCCCTCTGCTTGTGACTCCTCCTGCATACCCTCCATGTTTTCCTGTGTATTTCCCCCAAATTGTACACAAACGCACACATGCACCACTGAAGCTTTCCCAGAGCTTGTCTTTCTGCCCCAATATGCCCACAGGATTCAGTGGCTCCTTCTCCAGGCCCAGAGAGCGCTATGCTCCAGATCGGGGAGGCAGCTCACTTCAGCCATTGCCACCCCTGTGGTATAGTCTTTGGGAGCTCTAGCTGATGCTATCCCTTCCCCCCAGTGAATGGTGGCTGGTCGACGTGGACGGACTGGTCAGCCTGCAGCACCAGCTGTGGACGGGGCTGGCAGAAGCGGAGCCGGAGCTGCACCAACCCAACGCCACTCAACGGGGGGGCCTTCTGTGAGGGCCAGAATGTGCAGAAAAGTTCTTGCGCCACCCTGTGCCCAGGTACTTCCCTGCCACTGCTGTGCGAATGCTCCTGTGGCTCTCTTTGCTGTGCTCACACCCTAAGCACTCACTGGCACAGTCCCCCTTCCCAGCTGAGTCCCAGCTCAGTCTCTCATTTCTCAGTCCCAGCTGAGAAATGTTTAGGAAACCAGTCTCCTGTGAAACCCAGAGGTGGACTTGCAGCACACTTCGGCTCATGTTCTTTCTTCACAGTTCGTAGACCACTCGCTTTTCTGTTCCAGGCCTGGACTCACCATTCACACAACCCGGCCTCTACCCTATCCTAGAATTCCCCTGGTGTCCCAGCCGTTGCCTTTTCTCAAAGGCGTCCTTTACAATTTACAATGGAATGGTGTTGTGTGTGCCTGACACTTAATTTTCTGTGTCTCCAACTGTGTTTGAACCAGCAACCCCAAGGCCAACGGTCTTTGCCTCGCCCACCCACCCCCTTGCTCTACCTGTCTTCCCCAGCCAATCCATGTGTCTGTGTTCGTCCTCTCCCATCTCTGAGTCCTTCTCCTTCTGAGGCATGTTACAAATGTGGGGGGAACTCCCTTTCCTTGTCAGGGTGGCTTTGGGATCAGCCAGCCATGAGCCCCTCACTCCATGGGTGACATCCACAGCCCTCCTGGCCCTTGAGGTTGCTGTGAGTACTTGGATAGAGAGAGATCTGCTTGGGGACTGGGGAACTGGAACATAATTCACTGTGTAGAAAAGAATGTCTTTGAGTTCGCATTTTGGTTACTAAGCCTCTGTACTGCCTCCTCCTGTCTGACAGTGCCTGGCGGTTGGTCAGCCTGGAGCATCTGGTCAGTGTGTGGTGCAGACTGTACCCACTGGCGTAGCCGGGAGTGTTCAGATCCAGCACCCCGGAATGGTGGGGACGAGTGCCAGGGGCCTGAACTGGAGACCCACAACTGCACCAGTGAGCTGTGCATTCATGGTGAGTCCCGGCCATTTCTGCCTTCTGTGGGAAAAGAGGATGCCGTGGTTGGAGCTGGACAGGCATTGCAGGTGGGGCATATCATGAATTTTGGGTGGGCAGGAGGAAGCTGGTGCTGCCTGCAGAAGGTCTGTTTTGAGTGGCCTTACATTCCATTCAGATTGAGATGTAAGAGCAGTGAGGCCTGTCAGCTCTGGTTTGCCTATCTGTCCACACAGAAACCAGCAGCTGTCTGCCCAGCACAGATGGAATCTCTGCTGCTTAGTTTAGCTTTGCCTCGCAGCGACGGGCAGCAAAGCAGGAACCCACCTTGGCAATGACACCTCCCCCCAGCCCCTTAGCCCCTGTGTCCATCCACAGGCTCTGTCCCTGCTCAAATTCCCAGAGTCCTGCCTGAAACAATGCGCTCTCTGCACCCAAAGATAATGACTGGCGCACACAGGCCTAGCAAGCAGCCTGTTGCCCTCCAGGCAGGGACGCTCTGTGCTGGCATGACATGGTGGGAGAGTGAGTGACAGGTCCCATCCTGGCTCATTAACTAGCCTTGCTTGTTAGGCCTCCTAGGGGTTTTCTCTTCCTTTTACATCAAATTAACCATTCTCACAGCTGAAATGAAGCAATGTCCCCCTGTCCTCCCAGAGGTACTCAGCCTGACAGTTTGGCCCAGCTGGCAGGGAGAGTGGGTGGGGTAGGGAATCGGAGGGACAGCAGGGCACAATGTTGGCTCACATTAAAAAAACACACACATGCTCTTTCTTTCTCCCTGATACACACTACCCTCCTTGCACATATGCTGCCTCATAAATTAGGCCAATGTGTGCATGTCTGCTTGCTCTTGTTAACACACAGATGTGCTCTCTCACATGACAGGCTTGCCTGCCTGTGCTCTCCCCACCCTACACCCTCCAACTGTCCCCGATATGCCAGCCCGTTGTCTTGTCAGTCTGTGGACGCCCCATGCAGTAAGAGCACACACCTCACTCTCCCTCCTCGTAGTGAGGATTTGGGTCATGGAGCTTTAAATATTTCTCTTGTCTCAACTTTCTTGAGCACAAACAAGTGGATGGGGAGGGGACCATTAGTCTCTTCTTCTAATTCAAGACAGCTGGCCTTTGTTTAGAAACTGTGCAATAGGAGCAGAAGAGCTCTTTCTAATGTCAGTTGCCCCCTTCCTCCTGCCCACTATCAGCTTCCTCACTTACGAAAGGGGCCCCGCTCTCTTCTTTCAGGCCACATTACATTATTCCTGGGGGCTGTGTATATTTCTGACACACTCCCTGATTCTGTACACCGCGTTGCTATTATTAGAAACAGTTCGATGTACTCATGTACTAGGTATGCATATGACAAAGGCACAGAATCCTGTGATTAGAAAGAATTAGAAAAAAGACCCCTATTTATAACATCACTGTAGTTCTGGTAGGTAACACTAAACGCTCCTGAAACACTCCGCTTTTCTGCAGCGTAATCATGAATTCATCAAAGAGGCAAGGCTTTAAACCTTGCTGAGATTTTTCTCCCCTTCTCCCACTGCATTCTGCATATGGCACCCAGAAATGCCTTCCAGAGCAACCACTATTACTTTTTGCACTGTCCTCTCTGAAACGGACTCTCCACCCCACCTGAAGAATTAGATTATTATTAAGGATGCTTTCAGGGAGGTTCCAGAACCCCAAGCTCTGTTCAGAAAGAAGAAGCTGGTCGTGTGGGTCTGCCCTTGACAAGTGGGGAAAGAGCAGGTCCTTGATCCTGGGGTGTGATTCAAAATTGTGCCAAATTTTTGTGAGCACTTGGGAGACAGAGTATCATTGGCCCCCTGTTGCCCTGCCCCTCTGGTACTGTCCCTTTCTCCTCTAGCCTTACCCCTCCCATGGTCCCTCCCTTTGCCCTAAATGTGACTTTCACCATTTCTGACATTGCAACCACGTCTAGGCACTTCATTAAAAATGGAGCATTACTCTCTCGGCGAACTTCTTAACAACTACCTCTTCTCTACACCCACTCAAAGATAGCATAAGGATTAACAAATGCATTGCAGTACACACTTTTGTGGCTAGACCCCACTGCATCACTCTAGTCCACAAATGTTCTTGCTATAAAGAATTTGTTAGTCCACACAGAATTGTAGGACAACAACAATTGCATTTTTTCCCCTACAACAAACAAAGCACAGCTATCCCCCTGGAGGTTGTTACCACAGATCACATACATACCACATCTTGCAGTGGGAGGGAGAGATGCTCTGTGTCTCCAGTTGCCATGCCCAGGGCAATAGCTAGCCCAGTTTACACCTCTTCTTTCTTCTGCATCCCTTCCTAGGAACTGGTGGCTCTGAGGATGTGGCTCTGTATGTGGGCCTGATTGCTGTGGCTGTCTGCTTGGTGTTGCTACTCCTGGTTGTAGCACTGGTTTATTGCCGCAAGAAAGAAGGTCTGGATTCTGATGTGGCTGACTCCTCTATTCTCACTGCTGGTTTCCAGCCAGTCAGCATCAAACCAACCAAAGCAGGTGAGTGTCACCTCAGTCTTGCAGCAACAAAGGAGATAAAAGTGTTCTGTGCAGTGAGAAACCACTATGGGGGCAAGCCATCTCCCTGGAGCCACAATCAGGCTTGCATGGTGTTGCCAGTGTCTCTTTCCAGGGCTGCTAATGACGATGCTGCTAATGTGCCCCCAACTCTGCTGGAAAATAGTGTTTATGTTGGAAGAGTAATAGCCTGTGAGTTAGAGCTGTACAGTTATGTGGGTGTGTTCATTTCCATCAGTAGGGGGAGCAGTTACCTACTCAATTCTTAGTTTAAATGTTTGTGGATTGCTGTCGCCTGCTTTGACTAGACTTCTTATTAGTTTCTTTTCCTGTCTTGTTGTTTTATGTCTCCTTATCCCAAGCAGCCATGACCTGTTGACCATTTTGCAGTATGCATACAAAGTGCTTTGTAACTCAGCTCTACGGTGAATGAGTTGTGTTTTTTTTCCACAGCTCTGCTAACAGTTTCCAGATTAAAATGCAGAGATCTTGCCTGCCACTTTTAAATGCTCCATAACTGCTCCACCTCCAGTCCTGCTGCTCCTAAGATCCCTTTTCTCCCCTTCCTTTTCCATCTGCAGTAGCAAGGAGAAGAAAGGGGGCAAAGAGCCAGTGGTACAGTAGGGGAGGTAGTTGTGGAGTTTTTCAAGCAGCAGGGCTCCTGGGATGAGACCTAAAAATTCTAGACTCTTTTTGATGGCTCTTTTTCTCCTACTTACCAATCTGGGCAAGAGTTCTCCAAGAGGGGCCATGCTACTTGGGCTGTAGAAATTAGATGGTGATGAGCTCCACTTGTGTGGTGGACACTGTTTGTCAGATTTCCTCCGGATGGGCCTTATAACTACACGAGAAGTTATCCATAATAACTAAATAGCATAATAATAAACTAGCAGTCATCCAATTTATTTATTGGAACTACCTTAAAAAAAACTGAATATCAAGGCAGCTTACAAACATAGAAGGGCTGCTTAAATGAAAAGGAAGGCTAGAAGTGCTGAACACTGGAAGCCTTCTTATGGGATCTCCAATATTCCCCTCTTCTCATGTTTGATTCAACCTTGGAGGTTCTCTTTGGTGTCATTCTGGCCTCAGTAGTTCACTGGGAGGCTAGGAAAGGCAGGCTTTAAAAAATTGAGGTACCTGTTACGGAATGTCCTCCCTCGGGAAACTGTTCTGCTTTTGCCATATGGTGAAAACTTGACTTTTTAGGAAGGCCTTTTGGGATTTAGTAAATGCTGCTTTGTTCAGATAATTGGATAAATCTTACTACTGTGTTGTGGTGTGATGATTTTGTTGTTTTTTAGTATTATGATTTCTTTTAATCTTTGTTGTGTGGTTTCTTTGTTTTTGTTTTGCTTTGGGTAGCCATCTAAGGGCCCAATCCTATCCAGTTTTCCAGTGCAGGTGCAGATGGGGCAGCTTGTCCCAATGGGGCATCTTGTGGTGGGGCAGCAGTCACAGAGGCCTCCTTAAGGTATGGGAACATTTGTTCCCTTACCTTGCGACTGCATTGCAGCTGCACTGGTGCTGGAAAATTGGATAGGCTTGGGCCCTAAGTTGTCTTTGAAAAGACAGGCAGGCTATAAATTGTTTAATAAATTCACATAAATAAATGAGCAAAAGGACTCTACTGGTGGCTAGTGTCATACCAGAATTGTGTGAATGGTGGCCTAAGTTACCACTACAGTGAGACACTCATGTGCCTGAGATCCTCCCCATACATCTTGTCACAATTAAATGTTGTCCTTGCAAAAGTAGGGTGCTATATCACAGCGTGGAAACAAACCATTTGTATATTCTGTGAGAAGCTTCTCAAATGCTTAGAAATACTCCATTTCGATAGCAAACCTCTCGTTGCCTCATGCAGTGTTGCACTGGAACCCCTACAGGACACTAACCAGTAAGGATAGACCATCACTGACGGGGACTAAGAGAGGTTTGCTAATTACAGCACTCTACATGCACTTTTCTCAGTCTTTCTGAACTAGTTAGTGTAAGCAGGTTCTCCATTAAACAAGCAACATTACTTCTGAGGCAAAGAAGTTCTTGATGGTATGGTCGATGCAAGGCCTAGTGGCACATCTCTATCACAGTGGCTGTCAACAACCCCACTGAGTGACAGTTAAGAACACAGGGAGCAAGTTACATAATGTGGCATTCCTCAGAAATACCACATGTTCTTGTGTTTGCTACAGGGACAAAGCCGTCTTGCCCTTGAGATACCAAAGTGCCTGTATTGTAAAATGCAACTCGTGAATAAGTGTATCTTCTTCAGTTATGACCAATCTATTTCCAGCCTTTTGGAAACAATTCACAAGACCCTCTATGTGCATCTTGGTGTAGGCTGAGCAAGGATCATTTGATTGTGAGGTGACCTTTGAACTTTGAAAGTCACCTTTATACACCCTGGATTCTAAATGAGGCAATAAAACAACAGCTGTGTCATGCAGGCTGCTCCTTCCGTCAGTCTACATTTGGGTTGCAGAGGTGGATTGAATGAATTAGCCCAGAATCCTTGCTCTAAAAGGGAAATCATATTGCACTTTTAAAAAGCCGTATCTGGGAAATAAAATGCATAACATTATTAATACAAAAAGTGATGGTTTGAACAGCGATAGTTGTTTCTCGGGTCATTGCTGCAGTCTGTTACTCCTGCTGGTTAACATATTTTATGCAACACTGTCTGATGAGATAATGTTTTGTGATTAGGCTGCTACCTACCTGAGGTGACTCAAAATATCTGCATTTGCATCTATAAAGTAATCTAGTCCTGAATGCAGAGCTAAGAATGAACTCCCCTTTCCGCTCGGCCTGGAGAAGAGTTTTGTTTATCTGGAGATAGCATGTAAATTTTTGGCTAGCACAACCTGTCGGTTTCTCAATCTCATCTCTCGCAATACAGATAACTCCCACTTACTCACCATCCAGCCTGACTTGAGTACCACCACCATGACCTATCAGGGCTCACTATGCCCACGCCAGGATGGACCGAACAAGTTCCAGATTGGCAATGGGCACCTACTAAGCCCCCTGGGCAGCGGACGCCACACCCTGCACCACAGCTCACCCAGTGCTGATCCAGTGGACTTTGTCTCACGATTCTCAGCCCAAAGTTTCTTCCGCTCTTTGCCCAGAAGTGGTGCCAGCATGGCATATGGAACCTTCAACTTCCTGGGAGGACGTCTAATGATCCCCAACACAGGTGAAGGTGGCAAAAAGGGGAACAGTATGGCTGGGGATTTGGGAGGGAGGCCTAATTTGGGGGCATCAGAAGATGCTTTATGAAGATCTCGGGATTGCGGTGAACCAGCACTTCAGGCCAAACATTCATTAGGGAGAGGCGGTACAAAGCATGTACCCTTCCCCTCTAAAAAGCCTCTACTGACCAGAAAGTAGGTAGGTAACATCTACCTTCCCCTTCCAGTCAGTGCTCTCAAACAGAAAATTGCATACATCCAATTTCCCACAAGACCCACAAGATGGTCTGTCTCCAGACTGCTTGTGCTGTATCCCACTAAGCAACAATGTCTCTGTCCTTTAGGTGTCAGCCTGCTCATCCCACCTGATGCCATTCCACGGGGGAAGATCTATGAAATCTACCTGACATTGCACAAGCAGGAGGATGTGAGGTACCTTTCTCAGTCCTTGAAATCCCCTTGCTGTGCCACTGGTGGCCCACTATGGGACCCTGACTCCACCATATACCAGTGGAACTTTGATTCCAGGCCACAGCATGCACATACATCCCTGAATGTTGCAGGTACCTTGTGCTAGAGAACAGATGGGGCACTTGTATCCTACAGACTGTCTTTGCTGCCCTGCACTCATGCAGATGGGCATTTGGGAAGGAGACCTAATTGGGTGCATTAGAAGATGCTTTATGAGGCTTTCAGTACCCTTCTGAACCACACAGACGGGCATGCAGAAATCTTCTTCCACTCATGAGGTGGATGTAACTGAATGTCATCATCATGATGGTGTAACCATGTCTTCTGTCATGGTAGTTACACAACTCTCTACCCAGCATTTTCAGAGCGCGATACCATAGTCTTTCGAGACTGAAGGTTGCCAATACATACCCAGCATTCTTATTGAAGGGAAGCAACTTTGTTTTGGCATGCCCAGTGCTCCTTTTGCTGGAGAATTCTTGGTGCCATGTTGCACAGCAGACTCTCCCAAATCCATTTGAAACTATCATCGGGCACACATTTAACTTAAGTAAACAAAACTTCGTTGATGTACTCAGCAAGATTCCATTACTGGCTTACAAGTCCCAAGGCTACAAGGCTATGGCCCTGGTCCTGAGCACATGACATGAACATAAGCTCTGTTAATATCAATGGAAAAGATTTCCCCACAATACATAGGATTGGGGCATATATCAGATAACGACCGGCATGCAAGTCCTAGGTGAGCTGCCTAACAGCCTCATTGTCTTAACATTTGAGCACGTTTGTCACTGATGGAATTTCTCTGAGGAATGTTTCTGTTGTCCTGGTGCTTTACAACCCACTCTTGCTGGCTTCTTACTGCTCATGACTGCATCAATAGCAAATGAAGAAAACATGCTTCTGCCATGGCACGTGTAGTAGCAAGCGTCCCTTTGGTGCCGGTTAAGGACTGAGGTGGTAGATTTTATTAGGAATTGTAAAAGACAAGAGGACCTTCCCTTAGGCCCCCTTGCTAGCTGAGCGGCAGGCCTGCCAGCCAGGAAAGACCATGCCAGAATGGCCAGACCAGTCTCACAGGAGAAGAGTTCAGTAGGGCAGTTGGCTAGGAATCCTCTCCGAGGAACCTGTCTACTGGCCACATCTGGAGGTTTTTAATTTTCTCCTGAAAAAGGATTCCTATTAGCAGTTGTTTCTGTTGCACGTATTCCAGAAAAGTTTCTGGAGTTTCCAGCTTGCAGAAGTCCCTGTAATAACGATATGCTGTAAGTAGGGCATTTCCAGCATTACCAGGATTATTGGATCAACATCAAATTCATGCATTTGCTGGAGCTTACTAGCTACTAATTTCTGAGTCTGAACAAACATCTTTGCTAGTGTTCGTAATGAATACATGCTGCTCCAAACCCATGTAATTTCCCCATTCCACTTTCTGCATGTACTAGGAGGGATTCAGATCTCAAAACAGCTGATAACAATAACCATGTATACATGGTTTTGTACACCTTGCCAATGGTGTACACCTTGTCACTCTTCTCTCTCTTGTTGAGGCTGCCACTGGCTGGCTGCCAGACCCTGCTGAGCCCCATTGTCAGCTGTGGCCCTCCAGGAGTGCTCCTCACCAGACCTGTCATCCTAGCCATGGACCACTGTGTGGAGCCAAATCCTGAGACCTGGAGTCTGCGCCTCAAGAAGCAGTCGTGTGAAGGTACATGGGAGGTGAGTGTTTCATGAATACTTGGATTTTATCTCATTGCACATGCTTGTGGCTCCAGGCACAAATCAAATATCAAAGGAGAGTGGGCGCCTTGCCTGAAGACAGATACCCATTTGTTAATATGCTCGATTTGGGTGTAGCTTATAGGATTCTAATCCATTGCAAAAAAATCCACGGGGACTCCAAATTTCATAATACTAGCAAACACAAATTTCCAATGTACCCTGTCAAACTCTCAGCATCCAATGAACGTTTCAGGAACTTTAGCAAGGATATGTCTATACAATATTTTTTACACAATGCAATCAAAATTCTATGCCAGGTTAAATCCCAAGTTCTGCAAGCTGTGTAGTTTATATTTTCATAGCTTGCCTACGTTTTGATGATTATGATTTTGATTATGACTTAACATGATATGCGTTCTGCATCTCTGTGCTGACCGAGTCAATAAGTGTTGCTTGGAGTCTCTTTGTTTCCTTTCCGTTCTCCCAGGATGTGCTGCATCTGGGGGAGCCAGCACCTTCAGAACTCTACCACTGCCAGCTGGAACCCCAGGCTTGCTACATCTTCACTGAACAACTGGGCCGCTTTGCGTTGGTGGGGGAATCCCTCAGCATGGCTGCCTCAAAGCGGCTCAAACTGGTCCTCTTTGCACCCACCACTTGTACGGGGTTGGAATATGATGTCCGTGTGTATTGTCTCAGCGACACTCGGGATGCACTGAAGGTACAGTACTACTACCCCCAGGAGACCCAAACTCTATCCTGGAAATACCAGCACACACACACACCCCTCAAACACTGCTTCTACCTCTGTGCTGGGTTGCTATGCCTTCCCTTGTCTCCGTATACCACTGTTTGCCCAAGGACACTGTCTCAGGAACTGCTAAAGCCCAGCCGCCATGCCAGAGGGAGGCACCTGTTATGTCATGCAACACTGACCACATCCCTAATATGCTGCCCTTCATAATACTTACCTCACCACAACCACAGGATCTATTATTTCACCTTATAAATTCACCTGGGAGTTGCCTCCCCCAACCATAACCTCCATTTCTTCTTCTGCTATGCTGATTTATGAGAGGGGCAGGCCCATAGTTCAGCAGAAGAGTCTCCGCCTTGTAAGGACAAGGTCCCAGGTTCAATCCTTAGTGGAGCTGAGTGAGACTTCTGCTTGAAACCCTGAAGAGTCACTGCCAGGCAGTGTCAACAGTGCTGAACTAGATGAACTTATGGGCTACTTTGGTTCCTGATATTTGCATCCCAAAATTATGCCACAGAAACACAGAGCAATCTGCAACCCTGTTGTCCATACCATACTAAGATTCTGCTTCTGTTGGACCTGTAGTGGGTAATAGCCACTGGGAATGGGGGTTGCTGATTCTAGAAACTTGAGCTCTCCCTCCCAACCCCTTATGTCCCCACAGGAAGTTGTACAAATTGAGAAGCAGATGGGGGGACAGCTGATCGGTGCACCACGGATCCTGCACTTCAAGGATAGCTATCACAACCTGCGCCTCTCCATCCATGATGTGCCCAGCTCACTATGGAAGAGCAAGCTCCTGGTCAGCTATCAGGTCAGTGTGACTACTAGTTTTGGAAATGGTCAGCATCCAGGGCAGATTGAGGCAGATGTGCACACTCTGCTTGTTAGCACTGGGGCTGTTGTTGCCATTATATGTTTATGCTGTTTTCTCTTCTGTTGGCTGGAACTCTGTGTTTGAGCAGAGCCATAACTCTGTCTCAGGTCCAAGAAGACTCTGTGCAGGAGCTGCCAGGCTTTCTCAAATCAAGTGTTCTTTCAGGAGTCAGATCTCTCCATCACTGTGCTTGGTCTCCTTTCTCACACTGCCAGCATCTACTCATGGCCCTCAGCTTTGTCATCATGCAGAAGCCTGGTTGAGCCTCAGCCTTGGGGAGAGCAGCAAACCCCCCCAACCTAAGCCTGCCATCTCTCTTCACAGGAGATCCCCTTCTATCACCTTTGGAGTGGCCTGCAGCCCTACCTGCACTGCACCTTCACGCTGGAACGACTCAGCACCAGCACGTGCCAGCTGGCTTGCAAAATCTGGATCTGGCAAGTGGAGGGTGATGGACAGAGTTTCAATATTGACTTCAACATTGCCAAGGTGAGGACCAAGGACACAGTGATGGGAGGGCTGGTGAGGTGACTTCTGTGCTACCCTTTGGGTATGAGGAGGATTCCTGTGTGGGGCGGGGCTGTTCGTGAAGTGTGCTGTTACACACAGCTCCTCCTAGTCTAGAAGCT
Organism: Tiliqua scincoides; assembly: GCF_035046505.1. NCBI lineage: Eukaryota > Metazoa > Chordata > Lepidosauria > Squamata > Scincidae > Tiliqua > Tiliqua scincoides. The sequence continues at coordinate 200,663,021 of NC_089822.1, forward strand.
TAAGACAAAGATTCCAGTGCGTGGTATGAAGGTACCTGGCTAAAGTTAAGTAATTCTAACCCTCATCAGAACCTGGATGGGTGGCCCTCTGGGAACCCCATGTGTGCAGCTTGGAGTCCCATGACGAAAGAAAGACAGGGAAACTAAAATACTGAGTGGTCTGCATAACAACCTTTCAAACTGGTCTCAAGTACTTGATGTGCACCTTCAGTTAGTGGGTTGGGCACCATCTCATGGAGTCCCAGCTGAACAGACTCAAGGGTGAAAGTTTCAGGCATGGTTGTGTCTGGATGATTCTCCTTATAGGAATGTCTTCTGTTTCAGTGTAGAGCTCACTGTCCCATCTCCCATTCTTCTCTCTTTTCTATCCTAACGACTCCATATGTCACAATTTTGTGCAAAAAAAGCACACAACATCTTTGCAAAAAAGTAAAGAACAGAACATTGGGGGTATAAATGCAATATTCTGAAAGCCTCTGTCTCACTGATGCTGCTGTTTAAAGCAAGTTTCTAGGTACCCTATACCTACAAATAGGTTGGAAAGCATGTGGCCACTGTCTGCTGACATTGCAGAAGCTAGAGGGGAGACTGAATAATAATTATGTTCAATTTACAAATGCTTTATAGATGTAACGGAATTCCATTTTTCTTGGTGCAGATTTTTTTTAATAGTGGAGTCGTGCTCTGTTCATCACTGGTCTTCCTTTAGGCAAAAGTGTCCATTGCCCCACGGCACAGAAATTACCCTCCTTAACTTTCCCTTCCCATTTGCCTTCATTCCTTTTCCCATGATATATTCCTTGTGATCTTCAAGAGTCCTTCCTCTTTTCTAAACCTGTCAAGGCAGGTATGCAGATAGTTACTCTTCAGGGAAATCTCTAAGAGGAAACAATGTTGTGTCGGGGGGGGGGGAGCATCCAAATAGGTGAAAACAGCATCAGATGAAAAAGAATATAAGACAGAAAAAACCCATTTCATACCCTCAGGCAGCTCTCCTCCAACTCTTGCCCCAGAGTTCTCACAAAGAAATTGCTCGCAGGTTCTAATTTTTGCTGTCCTCTTTCCAGGATGCCCGGTTCTCTGACTGGCTGCCCCCAGACAATGAGGCTGGTTCCCCTGCCCTGGTGGGCCCCAGTGCCTTCAAGATCCCCTTCCTCATCCGCCAGAAGATCATAAGCAGCCTGGATGCACCAGGGTCCCGTGGGGCTGACTGGAGAGCATTAGCCCAGAAGCTGCACCTTGACAGGTAAAGGGATAGCTTTCCCTGGCTATATCTCAGTAGCCACAGATTGCAGCAAGCACAGGCGACAGGGGTGGGGGTGAATCTCACTGCAACAGAAAGAGGGCAGGTGTGTGAATATAGGCTGTGGTGCTAGGTATGGTGGGGTGGGCTTCAGTATGGATGTGAACATGCACCATCAGGGATGCCCCATTCTTTCTTCAGGGGTATCCTCAAACAGAATAATTGGGTGGCAGTGGTAGTAAAGGAAGGATAGAAGGTAAAGTAAAAAACATTTGACCAGGATTGCAACTTCCTCCTCTCTTTCCACAGCCATCTCAGCTTCTTTGCTTCAAAGCCCAGCCCAACAGCCATGATCTTGAACTTATGGGAGGCACGTCACTTCCCCAATGGGAACCTCAACCAGCTTGCTGCTGCTGTGGCGGAGGTGGGCAAGCAAGACAGCTCTCTCTTCATGGTTTCAGAGGCTGAGTGCTAAGACACTCCATGAGGGTAGCACAGGCCTTCGCTGGGGGATGACGGGGGGCATCTCCGTTCGAAAGGGCAGCGTTCCTGCACTTGACCTACTCTGAATATGCCTGTGTGCCCTTGCCTGAGGCTTACTGGCCTCATGCCCTCTATTCCTTGTGCCAAATACAGCCAGAAGGCAAGCACAGTTGGCTCAGTTTCCAGCAGCCATGGAAAAGGCTACTGAATGCTGCTACCACGGAAGCCCTGGGACTGGGAGGTCTGTCCCTTCTATTGGAATAGGCTGGCAATGGATTCCAATATGCTGATATCTGGACTTGATCATGATCCCAGGGCCCTTTTCTTCCCAAGTATGGAAGGAAGTGGGAGGGGAGATGTCTGGCCTAATGACCATTGTGAGTAACCAAGACTAACAGGTAAGCTTCGTTCTGGAGCTGAGATGTCTATGCCTCCTCCTGCTGCAGGCCCCAGAAAGTCCTATTCTGTGAGAAAGCATGGGGTAAGGAGGATGGCTCAATACTATTCCACAGTTATCTCTATTTACTTTTGCTCTAGCCCAACTGATACCCAAGACTCAGTCACAAAGGGCAGCCCAGGGCTTGGTGGTTTGCAAACACTGGGAGCCCCAAGGGGACCACGGAGGGAAAGGAGATGTAGGCAAATGGCAGTCCAGGGATGAGGACAACGCAGAACTGGATGACTGGATCTGTGCCTCCTTAGTCCTTGCCCAGTGAATATGCAAAGGGAATTGTGCGTGTGTGTGGCAGTCCAATCTGTGCAGTGAACGTGTGCTGGACCAGGTGGATCCATGCTGTATTGTGTAAAGATCGTTTTTTATTCTGTATTCAAGTGCATTCAAGTATTTACACTTGGCCTTATGTACATATAAGCGTCCCGCACAGGGTTTTAGCGGGCATGAATGTAAATAAATTATATATATATATTGCTACATGGAGCTTCTTGTGTCTCTGATCACACCAATCCAATAGATGCATCACCAGATTTGGAAGCAGACAGAGTCCTTAATTAGAGCCCAAGGGTTAAGCAGAGCCCTCTTGAGAGCTCTGTGGATGTAGAAATATCCAGGATGATGGGTCTACCTCCATCTTGGCTCTTTCAGGGCCCAATCCTGTCCAATTTTCCAGTGCCGGTGCAGCAGTGCCAATGGGGCGTACACTGCATCCTGTGGTGGAGAGGCTGTCACAGAGGCCTCCTCAAAGTATGGGAACATTTGTTCCCTTACTTTGAGGCTGCATTGCGGCTGCACCAGTGCTGGAAAGTTGGATAGGACTGGGCCCTCTCTCAGGGCAACTTTCGGTCTGGCTCCCCAGGAAAAGAGTAGCTTCAGGATCCAATTGGCAGCAGGAATTTTGTTTATTTTTTTCCTTATGTATCAGACAAAGCTTGAGGATGAGTCAGAGATATTCAGCAGAAATGGAAAGATGAAATACCACTACTAGCACAACCTGCCTTTCCTGCCATTCTGCCACAAGTGCCTCAAAGAAGGGTGAAACTGTGCTAAAGGTCAGAGTCGGGACCCGAGAGAGAATGATCCATCCTCCTAGATACTGGGAAATCTTCAGGAAAGTCAAGCAGAACTTTATTTGGCTTTATGGTTGGCTACGGCAGCAATCAGTGCCGCCCCCTTCCCTGAGCCGTCCTCTGACAGCAAGAATTTGACTTTACATTTTGGAGCTAGAATTGACACTGTTTCTTGAAGCTCTTTTGAAAACCTGGGGACAGAAAGGAAGAATGGCTGTGAGCAACAGGAGTCAACATTTGGTTCAGCATCACAACCTCCCTGCCAGCAACACAGTCCCTGGCAACAACCCTCCTGAAAGAGCAGGTTTTGTAGTTCCCCCTTCTGCCAAACAGGAGCAACATTCCTCTCAGTGATCTAGGCCAGTACAGTAAGACCCAGAACCCCTCAGAAAAGAAAAGCATGGATTACTCAACTGCTGAGCCACAGTCACCTTTACCACCCATGCTATTTCCTCAGGTCTGTTCAGAAGTGCTCTAGAAACACTTCTCTGGCCCATATACTAGAGGACAGGGGTTCCCAAAGTGTAGGTTGCGATGCACAAGTGGGCTGCAACTCGATTTCTGGTGGGTTGCAGGCCCACCAATGCTGTAGCCTAAAATAGCGGGATCTGGAAGTCGCTTCTGGGACACACACACACACATGTCTGCATCATTGGCCGTGCCACGCCATGTGTCCCAAACTGTGTGTCACAATGCACCAGTGCGAGAGACAGTTTCAGAAATGACACAAGAGTGAGTGCGCATTCTGAAAGGGACTTCTGGGTCACTGGCCATTTGCAGGCATCTGGCCTCAACGGGCCCTGGATCCAGGGGCTTGGGCTGAAGCCTTGCTTTGCCCCACCATCGGATGCCACAAAATCAACTCACTTAGGGTGCACCTTGTACAGTGTCCCATCCACACCAATGGTCATCTCCAGCTTCTCCAGTTGCCGATTATCTCGTATCTTCTCCACAACAGCAGCTATTCCAGCTCCACACAACTTAGCAGCACGTGAAGACACTGTATGGCACACCTCCTTCACCACCCTGGCATCTTCAGCAGTTACAGTCAATTTGCACTCTTCCAACATAGTATACACCAGTTCCTCTCCATGACTGCCCCTGCCAGGATATTCAAATCAGTGCTGGTGCCTTAACAATAAGCAAAAGTACAGGGGTTGTGGCATCTACTGCACACTATTCACAAGGGCTATCTCCTCTCAGACACACTTATCCTGAAAGCACCCAGGCTCCACAAGATGGGGCTTTGTGATTGCATGCAACCAATGACAGAGATTTCATATTCCAAGGAAGAATGTTCACATTCTTCATCAAAAACGGAAAAAAATCCAAAGCTAGTGCCACGCAAGCCAAAATTCTGTATCACCAAACTCAAATTTTAGTGTTAAAAATAAATAATTAAAATCAGTTGAACCTGTGAAAACTTGCCTATTTTCCATAAACTTGCTAATCCTACATACATGCAGAATGTGGAATCTGGGAGAAGGTTGATGTCAGTCACGAGGTTAGGTGAGGGAAACTCAAAGCATTTAATCAATGGACAGTGCTGGCACCCTGGGTAAATGCCACAGCATTCCCTTTCTGATAGTGCTTTGGGCACTCCCATTACCACCAGTGCAAAAGATTCAGGGGTTGGCCTGACCAGGTGGGCCCCAGATGGGTATTGGCCCTCAAACAGTGCTGGTGCTTGCATAAAAAGCCAAAACCCCATATTCTTAGGACCCTTATTTCTGTACCAAAACCCAGATTCTACACAGTATGGCAAGATACTTACTCCACGTCTGATAGGAATTTGGTGGGAAAGACGCCTTTGTTCCGAAGCACAGTTGAATCTTGACCCTGGAACAAGACCTTGCGGGCCATTAGCTCCAGCAAAATATAGCGCACAATCTCACCCAAGTACATGCCACTGATGAGCTTCTCATACCTGGTGTGTGTGTGGGGGGGTTTAAGATAGGAATTGTTACCACACAGGATGACCTTGGAAGTAGTGCCCTGGCCTAGAACCAGCCATGATTACAGACCCCACCCAAATAACCAATTCTCAGACTCACCTGTGCTGGCCAGCATTAATAGATTCTGCATCCACTTGCACATCAAAGGGCGTCATTAAGTTTTCAAGGCAGCCACTGTCCCCAAATGCACCCCATTCCGTATTTATACACATCTTCCCTTCCTTGCCCTCCACAGCATCCACATTCGTCATTTCTTCCATGTAGCAAGCATTGGTACCAGTTCCTGATTTTAAAAAGGGGGTGGAACTGAATCACTGATGAAAATGGGCTCTTCCCAGCTCTGAGCAATGAAGCTGTTGGGGCTCAGGTTGGCAGAAGAGTCTTCACCCCAGTTAGATGTAGGCTCAACGTCACGTTGCAGAGGAAGGCTTACCTGTCAGGGAGCAGGGCCCTGGAGCAGACTACCTTCTGGCCAGAAATGCCCAAAGGAGGCCACAGACTGAAGAAGTAAAGCGGAGGAGGAGATCTGCCCTTGGGAAGATATCTCCTGGACTACAACGAGGGCACTGCACCTATAATTTCCCTGCCCACCAAAGGTTGCCCATAACCCCCACCTTACCGACAATGAGACCGATCTCACACTTGGGGTCCACATAGGCACATGACATCATGGTTCCCACAGTGTCATTCACTATGGCAACCACATCTACATTAACGTGCTGGAAAAAGAGGAAGGGAGAGATAGAGAGAGCAGCAAGATGTGTTACCAGGCAACACAATTCCCTATCACCACAGTAACCAGCACAGACCTATAGGCCCTGTCACATGGGAAACAGCCCCCCCTTCTATAAATTCCTGGGGCCATCAGTCTGGAAGAACTTCTCATGCTCTATCCCTGCTGTCCAGCTGGTTTGGTCAAAGGACACAGTTACTGGTGTTCAGCCTTTTACCTTCCCACTGGAATATGTAGTACAGTAGACCCTTGGCATCTGCTGTCTTGAAATCTACAGATTCCGGCAACCGTGGATGGCCTCCCCAAATATCAGAACAGCTCCCAGAGATGACCAGAAGTGACTTCCGCTGTGTGTCCGTGGCTTCCAGTTGCACTGGGGAAGTGTTCTGTGGGGAAGCCTGCAGCCTACTGCATTGGCCTGCCCACACCTCAGAACACCGCTTGGTTGCGACTGGATGTCATGAATGCAAACCAGAAGTCACTTCTGGCACCTGTTCTGATGTGTGGGGAGATCAATGCAGTGGGCCACAGGTCTGGCACGACTTCCAAAGGGCTCAATGTGACCTCCAGGTGAGTAATTTCAGTGCCACAACCCTGCCCCCACCTCAGACTTCAACATCCATGGATTTCAGTATCTGGGGGAGCCCTGGAACCAAACCCCCATGGATACCAAGGGCCCACTGTATTTCATCACTGGAGGTGGGAGAAGGTTTTATTCTTTATTTTTTTTGCAGATTTTGATCTTTTTCAAACTTATAAGTGCAGAGAGCAGTGTTGTGTTTTTATTCAAAATTAACATTATAATGATAAATTATAATTGCTTTAAAAATGTACTAGATAGGTGATATAGGTAGTATAGTGTCAGTAGATGCAGCCACAGTTGTTACTCATGCACATCCCCATTAAAAAAGAAATAAAAGCCAAATAAAACAGGTGTTTTTTTTTTTGCAGATTCTGGTTGTTTTTTTTTCCTTTTTCTTTTTTACAAAAATGGGAAGGGAAAAAAGTGGTGTTATGAATTTTTATTTGTTATCACCATTTTCTCCCACCTTTATTCATCACAGAGTAGGTGGACAGGGTGCAGCTACATATTACATGCTTGTGCATGGAACAAAACCCAACTGGTGGTGGGCTGAGGGGCACTGGAGTGCAGAAGACCAAAGTGTAAGTGGGAGATGAGATACTTAACTATCTCACAGCCCAATCCTGCGCTCCTGTGGCAAATGGCTGTGGCAGCACCGAAAACGGCTGCCACCGCATCCAGCACACCCATGCAGCCATGGGTGGCACCTCGGGTAAGGGAAGTAGCCCTGCAACGGGGCTACTCGATTCACTGCCAACCAAAAGGTTGGCGGTGATAGAAGAGTATTTGTGTAGGGTGCTGAGCTGCGCAAGAACGCTCTGGATCCGGTGGAGCAGAGCTCCACCAGATCCACCTCCCTCCCTTCCTGCTCCCTCCCCCAGCGCACCTCCTTCCTGCCTTCTCCCCGCCTCCACCCTCCCTGGAACGCCTCCTCCCCGGCTCTGCTTTCCTTACCACGACTTGGCGGTCTGTGCAACTGCCGAGCAGTGGAGGCCAGGCGCCCGCCTGGTGCTAGCCCAGCGCCAGCCGGCACTGGGCTAGCACAGGTGCTCACCTTGCAATAAGCCTCACAAACATGCCTTATGGCACGTTTGCAACAGTGCGTGCCAGCGGTAAGCTGGCGCCTCGAGCCCAGGATTGAGCTCTAAATTCCCTATCATCACTGTAACCAGAACAGACCCATAGGCCCTGTTGTATAGGAAAGAGGCTCCGTCCCCCTCCCTTCGGCACATCCCTTGGGCTATCAGTCTGGACGGACTTCTCAAGCTCTGTCCCTGCTATGCAGTTGGTTTGGTCAAAGGACACAATGACTGGTGTTGAGCCTTTCACCCTCTCACTGGGATATGCCCCCCTTCCTCTTCCAGAGCCTGGGAGGTGGGGATAACTTACCCTGTCGAGAATATAAACAGATTTGGTATCATCTTTCCAAGCCTGCTTTTCATACAAGTGCTTTCACTGATATCTTCCGTTCCGTGTGCTTCCTTTTTTGCTCCTTAATTCGCATCCTAAAAACAGCTAGCCTCTGCCGGGCACAAACCCCATTCTCCAGGTCTAACCAGAAATATTGGTCTAACCATTTTCAACCTTATATTCAAGTACCCCACCACAGACCTTCACCCATGCCACTGAACTTGCCAGATAGCACTGGAAGAGCTCAAAACTGTGAGGATGCAGCTACATGTTACATGTATGGACATGGAACAAAAGCCAGGTGGCTGCTCTTCCTAGTGAAAAACAACTGGAGGAGGGGTGGAGTGCAGAAACTGTGGGGCAGGAAGTGCTTAACCATTCCTTGGTCCACTGCTTCTCCATGCCCAACAACTACTCCTCCCTTCCACACAGGGGTCTCAAATAAGACAAACATGCATTTGAAACCCCAGAACAGGGAGAGGAAGAGGCAGCTGCAGAGTAGCAAATTGGAGCAGAGAAGCAGCAGCAGAAAAATGGCCAAGGATTTTTCCCTCCCAATACTTTTCCACCTCTGTTCAACTCCTGCCAAAGCTACATTTCCCTTGCAAAAGCAATCATCAGGCTTTTGCTGAATGATCATGCATGTAATGTTCGGCTAGGCCCTGAAAGTTGGAGAGCTGTAGGTTTTCTTGGTGGCACAACCAAGTCTGAACCAAGGCTAAATCCATCCCCTTGCCAAAACTATCCAGCTCCTGACAAAGCCCCTGTCCCAGGCACCACACATACCTCTCGACGCTGTAGTGCCTCCCGCAGCAACTGCACAACATCCTCCCCCACACAGCCTGTGGCACTGAACCCTTTGCTCCAGGCTAGCAAAATGCCCTGTGAGATCAAGAGAAACAGGAAATTATGCAGCTTGCATCTGTGCCTCTGGGTCAGGAGAACTGAGCTGCGTGCACCTGGCCCCTGTGTCCTGTTTGAGGAGACCCCTGAGCTCTGCTCCAGCTGCAATGCAATGGAGAGATGAGGGCAGAGGACCTGCAGTCAATTTTTGTAAGGAGGTTGCGACTTACAAAAATAGCTGTACTCAGGTACTATATGTACTCAGTTTTAAAAAAAAAAATTCTGCAACCCTCTAGCATCTGGGTTTTCATCAGGCACTAAACATAACATCAGAACTTTGCAGGATCAGGTCAAAGGCACATCTAGCCAAGCCTCCTGTTTTCCACAGTGGCCCATCATTTGCCTCTGGGAAGCCCATAAGTAGGTAATGAAGGCACAGCCCTCTCCCACCACTACTGCCTTGCAACAGTTTTTCAGAAGCACATAGCCTCTGAATCTGGAGGTGGCCCACAGCAATTGATATACCTATGCTCCATGAATTTGCCTTAATGCCCTTTTACAGCTAGCCAAGAAAGGAGCCATCACCATGTCCTGTGGTAGTGAATTCCATACATTTTTATGCACTTTTAAGGACTGACTCATTGCATACCCATTTTCAAGCCTATCTTGATAACTATAAGGACTAGAAACTTGCCACTACCAAATTTGTTGTCTGTGTGCGTGTGCATGCGTTTGTGCTTACAATAGCAGCATACAAAGAGCCCAGGATATTCCAGGCAATTCCCTGGGCTTTCATTTCAAATCCTTGACAAATGATGGAAAAGGCTATGCTATTTCCTCCATCACATTTAAAGAGTTTGCTCTTTCCGTCTTGGAGACACAAACCAATTCAGGCTTATTCTTCTTCCCCAACCCCCACAAAAAGACACTCCGGGCACCACTGTCCAACCACTAACGTCAAATCCATTTATGTTCCATACCTTGTCCAGGCCTATTTGATGGCAGGGAAAGGAGAAAGTGAAGCCCAGTGGCAGAGCGAGCCCCAGCATTTTATGCTTTGTCTCAAAATCCACAATGCAGGTAACGATGTGATCAAAGAGCTGCAGGAATGAAAGCAGTTTGCATGAGTACTTTGTGAGACAGAACAAACTGGAGAAGAGGTTATTCCATTAGCAAAAGGCTTGGCCCAACACAAGCAAGATCGTCCACCCCTACAGGCACCAGTGCTTGCTTTGAAAGGGGTAGATATGACCACAAGACAAGCCAGACTGTAAGAGAAGCTCATTCAACTCCATCATTTTATGTGAACTTCTGCACCTACCTCAATGGCAGAGCTTTGGGATATCTCTGGTGGAATGGTATAAATCTCATTGGTCATGATCACACCACCATCCTCTGGGTCTTTCAGCTCTATCATTAGCACTCGGAAATTGGTTCCACCCAGGTCCAGTGCCAGGAATTTCCCTCTCTCTACAGCAGAAGAATATGGATGAATATGACTGTTCCTCACTACAAATACAGACTGCAAGCAACCTCAAGAGTCTCCCATGTTGGCGTTTTTTTTCAGGGATCAACATCCTGACAATCAATGCTGGTAATCTCAGCAGGGGAAGCATTCATCTACTCTCTAAGAGTATTGATATGTTTGTGTAGCTTGAGCTGTGCCCTTGGCAGAACAGCAGCCCCTGATCAAATAAAGACCTAAGCTAGTCAGATGAGACCAGGGCAGCCAGGAAGGTTTTCTGACTCAGAACAGTTTCCCTGAGACCATATTTAAGCAGCCCTAAGCTCTTTTCTCCCTAGACACTAGGCCAGTCCCCAGCACCCTGTTCCCTGCCCTCACCAGAGCCATCTGGCAAATGGCGGACATAAGTAGGCAACATGCGAACAGTGGCTGTGCGGTCCAGTGACAGACCCTTCAACATCTCCAATCTCATCAGGTTCTGCACTCTTTCAAGTTCCTTCACAGAGAGTCGGAAAGGTGCCAGGATCTGGGCCACCTGCTGACGCTGGTTTCTACGTCTTATTGCTGCAGCTGTCGCCATGATAACCCCTAAGGCACAGTTGCCATGTGATGGGACGAAGGTGACGGTATACTCAGGAACCAGTGATTTCAACGTTTCATGCAGTATCTCACGGTACCTGGAAGAAGAAACATCAGGGACATTGCAGGAGGGTGAAAGAAACGAATGGCCTTCCTGGGCCTATGACCTTCCCTACAACTGTCTTGGTTCTGCAAGGACTCAATAAATTTCTTGGCTGAATGACTCCTGAGCTGGTACAGCATTCCAAAAAATAAAACAACTGAATGCAACTTCTTAACAATGATTGTGTGAGCAAATGCTTTCACTTGGAAGGCATCAGTGATCTAGGAAATAGGTCCGAGTTGGATGATACCAAAGTGGATTGATCCAGTTATCTGATTGATATACATGGTTACTGTCCTAGATGGAGTCATGCAGAAGGAGAAAGGTCTAGATAGGCCTACTCACTGTGTTAATGGTAAGAAAGAATAGCTCTGCTAGGTTAAGTCTTCTAGGCTGAGGGGGATTATCTGGATAGATAAACCACTGGGAAAATGGTACAGGACAAAGTTGGCCAATTAATCCAATTCAGCAGAAAAATTGGCCTGCACAAGAAACAAAGTGAAGAATACTGGAATTCTTGGCCTGGAATTCCTGGATTTCTTGGATTCAAGGGACAGTGGGATAGCCTCTTGGTGTTGATTTAAATCAGGGGTCTCCAAACTTTTTGGCCAGAGGGCCGCATCAAATACCTGGCATGGTGCTGAGGGCAGGAAAAAAAATTTAAATATAAAATTTATATAAATAAATTAGAGATAGATGAGTGAATAAATGAATGAATGGGCTCATTCATTCAACCTCTATGGCTCTTAGAATACCCTCCAGACTCAACCACAGCATAGTTCCTGTCATGTTCGGCCAAGTGGGCCAGAGGCTTTCAGGGGACAAGAGGCTTGTCGCGGGCCAGATAGAGGCTTGCTGCGGGCTGCATCTGGCCCCCGGGCCAGGGTTTGGAGACCCCTGATTTAAATAAAAGCCTCTACATACAACGAAATTCCTTACTGTTCATGGCTATTGTACACGACTCCATCCACAGCCACATTGACCTTCAGCTGTGGCCGGTTCTGAACACTAGCAATTCGAGTAAGAATACCAGCCAATGCAGCAGCACAAAGGCTAGCAGAGCGGTCAAATACTGCTTGGCATGCTTCCTGCAAGTGGAAACAGTCTTCATTGCTCGCCACCATCCCCAGATGTAGCAGAACGTTCTTGGCTTTGGATAGGCCCATCTCTTCACTGCAGTTAAAGAATACATGCATTAAATGAGGGAGAGACATGGAATCCTAGAAACCTAAAATCCATACTACAGAGGACCCCTATCTCCATCTTCTGGCATGGCTTCAACTCATCATGTCACCGCAATCACTTCAAGAATCGTACCTGGAGTTGAAGCCTCTCCCAGTGCAATTCCATGCTGCTCTGGGTCACCTCCCTTCCTCTCCTCCAAACAGAGGAAGATGCAGTCCAGAGCAGCCCAAAACTGCACCAGAAGTCTCCTGGCATGCTGCTGCTCTGGGACATGTCTTTTATCTCCTCAGAGCAGATGAAAGATGCGGCGCAGGCTCCAGAGCAGCACGGAATCACACCCGGAGTGGCTGCCACTCTGAGCCGCTTCTTTGGATTCCTCCAAGGAGAGGAAAAACATGGACCAGAATAGCGCCTGGAATCGTGTCTGGAGTGTTTGCAAGTTGCGGCCACTCTGGTTGTGATTCGGCACAGTTCTGGGCAGCCCCAAAGGAGGAGAGGAAAGGTGGTGCAGAGCAGCAGGGTGCCAGGAGTCTCAACTCCCAGCAGGCTGCTGCTCTAAGCTGTCTCTTCTCCTATAAAGGAAAGGGGTGGCCCAGAATGGTGCTGAATTGTGGCCGGCGTGGCAGCAACTCACAGCCACTCTGGGCGTGATTCTGTGTCGCCCCCTCTCTCATCAGGAAGAGAGCTTTTCTTTTTTCTTTTCTTTTTTTAAAGTGAAATAAGTCAGCAGAGCTGCAGGCTTCTTTCTCTTTAAAAAGGAAAGATAAACGGGTGGCGGGGGGGGAAAGGCTGGTGAGGCCACCCCTGCAAGGGCAGTGTCCAAGCATCCAGGGCATTTGCCCCTGTTGCCCCCCTAGCTACACCACTAGCAGAGGGCGTGGTGATGTACTATCGCTTCACCCCCACTGGTTTTTGGGTTATAATGTTTGATAGAATAGAGGTATTTCAACGCAGTTTGTTGCATTGCATTCTGCATGCAATTATGCATCAACTGATATATAACATGATCATATTATTCAGAACTATGAAGATTTAAAATTTTTTGGCAAGTAGTGGTGTTACCCCCTTCCCCCCCCATGAGCATCACCCAGTGTGGCCTGCATCCTCTAGCAACGCCACTGGGACCATTTGCTCTCAAAGGGGCCGCAAGCTAGGATAATCAATCCTAGTCTTGTCATATACACACAACAACACACTGCAACATACACCTAACACCACATTTTATAGAGAACAGCAGGTTTCCTAGAGAACAGCAACAGTTTTAATTTTCTTTTGAATTCTTAAAAGGGAATTAGCAGGAGTTAAAATCTGAACAAAATCATAAGAGACTTTGCAGAGAAAAAAGCAACAAAGATAACTTTTTCATAATAAAAGGCAATAATAATATGACTTATTTATAATTTATTAATGTTAAGTGATTTTTACAAATCCAAAAAAAGATAATTTGTTCCCAATAAAATGCTTACATTTTGAATTTTTTTCTAAGCAAAAAATAAAATTAATATTTTACTAAAACATTTCACAGTCACTAAAACAAGTGGTTTTGTAACAATTTACTTTTCAAAGGTAATCTTCAGATTTTGATTGTTTACTTGTAGGCTTACACATATACAATTTTATATTAAAATGTGATCCATTCAGTCTATTAACTCACATGCACTTCTTAATCACACATTGTGCTTTCCATTGTACCATTGAGATATATACTCCACAAAATAATTTTATTTATTTCTCTAAAATTCTACAGACCTTGCCTGTGAACCTGGGGCCCTGCAAAAAAAATGTTTCCAATTGGGCCCCACAGTTCTTACAGCCAGCCCTGCATCTTAACTTCAGAAAAGATGTTTCATATTTCTAGGCATTTGATGGGTTTTTCTTGTGATTTTTTCAGTTTTAAGATACCCTTCTTTAAAATGGGTTTGATAATACTGTGTGAATGCACCTCTGATTTTTATAGGAACACTGATACTCATCACAATGTTTTCTAATTCTTTCTTACAGTGTAATCCTAATTTGCACTGGAACAGACAGGCCAATAGGCATGTGCTATATCCAGTGCAAGTTTGGGGCTGGCTATGGCTTGGCCTGAGGCAAGGGAAAAAATTCCCCTTACTCCGGAGAGAGTTGCAGCAGCCCCAATGGGGCTACTCGGATTTGCAACACCTAAATCAGTGTGCAAATCCAAGCAGCCTAGAGGATTGCCCTGGGCTGCCCAGGAACGGGGCTAGGATCCCACACAAGTGCTGGGTCCTGGCCCTGCCACCCATTCCTCACCCATCCGCCCATAAGCCCGCCAGCCGCTCGTCCTCCCAACACCTCCCCAGACCCCTGTGCCAGCCTGGAAAGGCTGCACAAACTCTCCAGGCCCAGGGCCAGTGGTGGTGCGGGGTGGGGCCAGGGGTGGTGTGGGGGCCAGTGGTGGTGCTGACTCAAATGGATGTGCAAATATGCTTTACAGCACATTTGCGACCCTCCAGGGTTGGCACAAGGGACGTGTGCCAGCCCAAAGGAGCTGTTGGATTGAACCGTTAATAATCTTGAAAACTGCCCTGAAAGCTGCATGTCATTGACCTGTTCCACCCTTCCCCACTCGGTTCAATCCCCTCCCTTTCATCCCACCCCCTTTGCCAGGTTTACATCTTTCAGTAGGCCTCTGTTGCTCTACCAGCATGCACAGGAAGGCTCTGGCCTTTCCGCCAGTCTTTTCGCCAGTTCCCTGCACTGCCAAAAGTACTTATGGTGGTTTTGTACCACCTTGTGCTAGAAGAACATGTTTTCCACTGGCAAGTCCTTTCAATAGAATTGGGCAGTGAGCCTTACCTGCAATGGTTGAGAATAGAAAGACTATTGGGTATCTCAAGGTTGACTTACTCTATGACCTCCGCCATATCTTGGAAGTCAAAGTTCCCTCTGGTCAACAGGGTGGGAGTAAGAACACCATTGAAGAGATCACCCTTCTCAGCCAGTTGAGCCAGCAAAATTCGAACAGTATCACATATATACAAGCTACTAATCAACTTCTCAAACCTGTCAGCAGTGAAAATGAAGAACATTAGCCGAGAAAGGGAAAGAAGTAGAGTGAGAACAGTGAACACCCTTCCTGGGCAGCTGGCAGGTAATTGTTCGATCCATTCTGTATAGGCTAAAAAGGAATTATGGCTGCATCGTAAGTGCTTGCTGCTAGGAAAAACAAAGGAGACTACAAGTCAAGACAGGCCCTTGCCACACAATGACAAATCAGTGGGGGAAAGCATCTGCTTTGCATGGAGCATCCAGCTGTTTGCATAAGATCTTGGGACTAGCTGTACCTTCCTGGTTCCAGATCCTGTTTCCAGACCTGTCCTCCGTAGAGGAGCAAAATCAGAAATTCTGAAATAGAAGCTTAAGGAAAAGCAAAGCAAATGCAAGGCCTGCATTTTTTTTTCTTCTAAAAGTCTCAAACGTAGGCCCAGAATCAGCTAAGCCCTTGGGGACAACTAAGAATTTACTTGACCATTTATGTTCAAAGCCAATTCATGTTGGTTTTTGCAATGCTAACGTGTATTCACACATGCTGGGGAACCAGGAGCCAGTCACAGCTCTGCAGCACATGTCCATAATGTGTCCCCAAGCATTTGGACATGGAGATCTCTCCAGAGCACAGTAATGGGCTTAGCACTGCAAATATCTGTGCACACGTAGCCAATGTGCTTGACGTGTACAGCGCAAATTGATCCTCGGACAGGCAGTCTACCTGTGTTCCCAGCCAAAAAGGGGACGCTTCTTTCCCGGTAAAAAGTCCTTTTCTTCTTGATTCGAAATCTCTATCCTCTTCTCCATCCCTACAATGCTCCCCTCTATTCTTTGCTTCCTCCTCCTCACAGCATAACTTGCCAAAAATCTTGAATTTTGTCACAATATCCAAATATTCTCTTGAGAATGGGTCGTTTGCACCAAAGTAGACAGATGTTAACTAAACAATTACAAATGCAACTTTGGAGTTCCTTTCTATAGAAACTTCATTTGGGATCACGGAGTATGTAAAACCCTCAAAGAACAGCATTACAGCAATGCAGTGTGACTCTTTCTGTTCCTCTTCCACTGACTCAAAGACACAGGTTCAGTTCTAAGGCTAAGTATAGCAACATACCACAGACCATGCTCTCAATGCCAATGCCAAAAAACATCCACTTCCTTCAAAATGACCCACCTTTGTGCCCCTGGATTCGTGGACTGCTTGTCCATTAAAAGGTCAAATTCTGTCAATAGGTCATCCAGCTCGCCGGCTCTCCCAAAAGCTCCCCATTCTGTGTTCACGCACATACGCCCTGCTTTTTCCTCAATGCCTGTTATCGCCTGCGCCTTTTCCATGTAGCAGGAGTTAGTTCCAGCATCTGCCATGAGAGGAAGACAGGAGCCAGGGAAAGAATCCCAAAACGGGGGGGGGGGGGACTATTGTAATGATTATTAATTGAAGTGTTCTCAACTCTCTTAAAAAATCTGCCCCACTGTATAAGCTGCAAAGTCCATCTATGACAGTAACTGGCAATGGGCTATTACCTGTCACTTTGCAAAAAATACACAGTATTATAGGTATGCATGTCTAGAAGCGTTCATTCTAACTCTTAATAGCAAAGAGATTAGCTTTTAGTTTTGTAGCCTTCCAGTTCAACAGTACAGCTAGCATGAATCCAGCCTGCACACGTTAGTGCTTACCTATCATTAGCCCAACTTCACATGGCTCATTTTCAGAACAGCCACCCAGCATGGTTCCCACAGTGTCATTCACCACAGCAATGACCTCAATCTGGTAGTTCTGGAGTCAGCGAAAGAGAGAGAATGATCAAACTGATTCAGAGCGCAATCCTAACTTGCCATGGAAGCAGCTAGGCCAGCAGGACTGCGCTGCATCCAGCACAAGTTTGGGGCCAAAAGCAGTGCAGCCCGAGGCAAGGAGAAATGTTTCCTCTTACCCTGTGTCACCCTGCAGCAATGGGCCTACTCGCTCCAGTGGGTCTACTCGGATCTGCGCCACCTGATGAGGTGGTGCAGATCCAAGGAGCCTGGAGCCACGCTGCGCTGCCCCGGAATCAGAGTCAGGATCCAGCATAACTGCCAGATCCTGGCTCCACCTCCCGCTCCCCGCCCATCCACCCACCCCTAGAAATTCCCGCTGCCCGCCCACCCCCACCCTGAAACACCTCTTTCCTGCCTCCTCCTCCCCCTCTCTACACCCCCCATACCCCTACATCGGCTGAGCTTGGCCGACACAACTCACCTTCTCACCGGGGCCTGCAGCGGTGCAGGGAGGCCAGAGCACATCCATGCGCCAACCTATCTCCCCAACAAGTGGCACAAAAGTGTTTTATGGCACTTTTGCGACACTCTCGTGCCAGTGCAAGGGACTTGCGTCAGCCCAAGTGCCTTCTAGGATTGGGCCCTTATTCTCTCTTCACAGATTTGCACACTTTAGCCACTGCTAGCACAGCTTACCTTACAGCGGTTGTTAATAGCTGCCTGTAGCTGTTCCACCACATCTTTCCCCTCCATACCTGACCACCAGAAATCTTTCGTTGGGTATAATAGAAAACACTACATGAAATGACAGCAAGACAGGAATATAGTTGAGGACACAAGCACCTCCAGTTGGTTGGTCCCAATGAAACTCAGCCCTGCTCCCTTACAAGCACCTCCTTCTAGGGCTGAACATATAGGACTTCCCACTTGGCCAAATTCCCTGCTCCACACTTTTTAGAAGTAGAGGGAGAAGCCACAACTAAAGTACACAGAGAAGTTTTCTCAAATCCATTTTTTCACTTTGCAGTTCTGGCAGATAAAGCTACTCATGTATGGCTCTGTTTGAAGCCAGTTTCCACCAAACCCATGACATGTCTTCACATACTGGCCAGCTCTGCTGCAATTAGAGATCTGCATGATCGCACCATCCGGATTGTCCTAAGAAACACACACCTCCAACCCCCCTTTGCACTCTGCTGCTGCATTAATGACATATTCACCTGGTTCAGCGAGACATGTTTGCAAGCGAAGGGAAAACAGAATCCCAGAGGAATGTATTTCTCTCTGGTACCAGCTTCACGCAGAAATGCTTCCAGGCACTCTGCAAGGAATTCAAAAAGCTGGAAAAGCAAATGAGACATTACAAGTATGACAGACCACCCTCATCTCCTCCTCCACGGCATTCTGTTCACCTCAGAGCTTGTTGCCAAATGTTCTCACAGGGTATAACTTACCCTCTCCCATTCTAGAACCAACAATTTCACCAGCAGTGAGACACCACGGAAGAATCAAGCATGGTTTCCGCACCATCATCATCATTAAAATCCACCACACACAAAATCTGACACATTTCCCAAACCAGAGAGCAAGTTACACTCAACTTAAGCAAGGACTAAACTAGACAGAAACCAGACAGAAGGTCTGTGACAGGCTCCTCCACACCTTTTTCTAGTTCCTAGTAACTGGCAGGTGGACACTTTGGGTAAAGACGTGATGCTGTGGAAAGGGTGTTTAAATCTTTCTTCTGTGCCATTTTCCTGATCTGAAGTTTTCCCCAGAAAAGGTATGGCATACAGTGAGGAAGTTAACACTCCCCCCCCCCCGTACTGTTTTAGCACTGAAAATCCCCTCCAAAGTGCCTGTTTGGCAGTAAAGTACTGCTTGGGGGGGGGGGTCAGCACAAAACCAACGCAGAAGAGTGTTGACTTCCTCCCCTCACCAGGCACCCCACTTGCAGGTCCAATCAGGCCCCACACAATTAATTTTGGCAGATAAACAGACCACTGCCCAAACATTTTCACATTAAACCCATCTTCTAATGATTGGTTTACAGCAGCGATGTGCAGTGGGGGGAGCAGAAGGCAAAGAGTTTTTTTTTTAATCCACTCCAAAAACGCTGCCACCGCAGCTGGGATCACGCAAACACAACCCACCACTCCAGCTGCTCAGAGAGCGTGGGTGTGAGCGTTTGCACACTCGGAGCTTCTGCAGCCATGGTGGTGCTTTTCGAAGAACCCCAGTGGGGTGCTGCTGCCTCATCTTCCATCCCCACACTGCACATCACTGGTTTACAGCCAATCCTAACCCTGCACAGCTATAACCAGACCACGTGGCCAGCGCTGTATCCTTTGCAGGTTAGAGGTAGGCTGGAGGCCTCCTTGGGATAAGGGGGTATTTTTCCCCTTATCTGATGTAATACTCCAGCTGTCCCTATGGGGCTTCTCTGAGCTATTTAGTTGGTGCAAATCCGAGAAGCCAGTGTAATGTTGGGCCAGTGGGGGGGGGGATGTTAGGATTTGGCTGCCACCACCAATCTCACCTCCTCCAAGGCCTGACCTTCCCCCTTTCCACCCTGCCCCGCACCAAAATGCCACCTCTCTGCCACTGAACTGTCCTCCTACCAGCCTCTCCCTTACAGTACATTTGCAACACAGAGGCCTGTGCTGGCTCAAGTGGCAGTTTGGATTGGGGATGTTAATCTCACATGTAATTTGGTTCCTGAGTTAAGAAGTGAATTTTGAACAAACATTATATGCTGTAATGCAAGAAGACAAAGGGGTGATTGGAGTAAAAACCTATCAGAAAAGGAAAAAAATGACACCGGGCCCAATCGTATCCAATATACCAGTGCCAGTGCAGTCATGCCAACTGAGGGATGCACTGTAACCTTGTCGTGGAGAGGCAGTCATCGAGACCTCCTCAAGGTAAGGGAACATTTGTTCCCTTTCCTTAGGGCTACATTGCAGCTGCACTGGTGCCAGAAAGTTAGATAGGATTGGACCCACAGTCAGGGAATGAAGAATAGGGGTATAAGTGTCCGAAATGGAAGTAGAGCAAAGAGAGAAGGAAAGGCAAAGAGTGTATGAGTGTGTGTGTGGGGGGGGGGGGGGTAAACACGCCGGAGCAAAAGAAAGAAAAAACATTTGGAAGTCAATACAAGAACTTTTAAATGGAATCATAGAGTTGGAAGAGGCGTGGAGGTCATCTAGCCCAACCCCTTGCTCAGGGATACCACTGAAAAGAGCCAAAAGCTACTGTTTGGCAATACCTTTATTAGGACCAGTCAATATGAAACAGCATCATCAGCTGCTGCCTTTCAAGTTCTTCAGAACTCTTTATCAGGCCGGAGGGCAAAGCAAAAAAACAGGAGCGCATTGCAGCAGAGCCCCAAAGAACTGTTTATAAGACGACTGTACTGAAATCTTGGGCTCTGCCTCCATGTCCAGCTTTTTCACCGCTGTCCCTTTTCTTTTTCTTTTCCATCCATCCTGATGAACCATTTGGAAATCTGGAAAGCCTGCTGCACAGCGCAGTGGGCCATTGTGGTTGGTTTTCATAAAGATATTACCAGGCAGTGGCTTTTACATGTTTGTTGAATGGACATATCTACATTTTTTCGTGTACTTAAGAGAAAGAAGGGAACCAGAGGAGAGATCCGAATACAATCATAGCAAGCTGAAAGCAAAGGAATTGTACCTTTTCCGCAGTGGTCTTCCTAATGTTTTCAGTTATTGGAAAGTTCTTTGACCTCAGCTGCGCCTGCTGGTTGTCTTCGTCTGTCATGTACAACAAGACCTTCACATGTGTTTGGGTCATCTCCAGAGCCAGATAATTCCCTCTCTCTGGTGAAGAGATCAGAACAGCAATCCTAAGAGCTAGTGACCAAGATTGCTTAGGCCTCACTCACCCCTAGGGTTACCTCATAACTGACAGGTATTTTTTAATTGCTGAAGGGTATGTCCAGGACTTTTGTTTGTGTAGCTCAACTACATTGCTTATCAATGAGGAATTTTTAATTTGAATGTATATTTCAGTTTAGGCCTATCTTCCTCATAATTTATCATTGCTATGTGCTATATGATAGTAATTGACAATTTTAGAGCCCTGCCCACAGGTTTGTAACCTAACAGGACTGGGCGGCCAAACAGAGGAGGTTATGACAGTGACTTCCATTGTCATGAAATGGCTGCCAACATAACTCACAGCACTCCATCTGTGGCCATTTTGGGCATGTTGCCGCAACAGCGCTGCAGCTCTGCCACCAAACTCTAGTAAGTCAGTGGTAGTGGTACAGGGAGTGGTGATGGGAGGGGGTGGGAGGAGTGGGTGAGTGGGCAGGGATGGGGAGGAACCAGGGTTAGGGAGGAGATGGATCTAGCAGCAGCAGCAGCAAACAGCCAATCCTATCCTCTCCATTCTGAAATTCCCTTCCCCTTTCTTCAGACATAGGCCCCAAGGCTTACTGGGAGGTAAGTATAAATGTTTTACAGCTACCTCTCTTTTATCCTCAAATCACTCCCCCCTTCCACTGCTAAATGCAACGCATGCCCTTTTGGCATAGCTGTATCAGTGCTGCTGGTAGGGATAGGATTGGGGTATAAAATATGACAAAACTAGATCACGTACAATGGTATTTTAGGGTTGTCATGCCAAAAACAGAATGTTACCCCTTTAGCCTGTTGAGGTAAAGTTAGATCAAAAATCCAATGAGCTGTTATTCCTGTTGGTATAAAGGTACGAGCTGTCATGGCACACACATTGGCACTGAGGCATCATTTGGGGTTTGTATTTGCATTTGTATTGTTAATGATGTGAATTAATGATGTGAATTAATGAAGACTGTGGTCCTACTGGAGATCTACCCCATCCCCATAACAAAAGTTGTGCACAAGCTACTGACACCATTTTACAAAGTGCATTCAGCAAAAACTGTGCACACATGTGTTGCTCACTCCAGAGTCCAGCTTTTCATGCTTGCTCTGCCTGTCACATTTTCCCAAGGTGCCTCTCAGCCACCACCATCACCCATGGAGACATCTAGGCAGGTAAGCTGAGGGCAAGAAGCAGGATTCCAGGTTCTAATCTAGGACATTCCAGTGAAGGTGTAGATAGTGCATTTGACACTAAGGGCCAAAAATTTTTAACACCACTCAATACAACAAAATTATTTTCAGCATTCTAAATCTGCTCCCATTTTCTCAGTCAGAGATGGCGATCTAACCAGCGAGATAATTAACTGGCCTGTAACAGAAGAAGGAGGGGGAAATGGGACACAACACCTAAAGGTTAGCAAACGACTCTCATGCTAACTTCTTCACACTCCTTGCTGGCTGAACTGGGTTTGAACTGGGGAGAGGCAGATTTTGTTGCTGTGATGGCAGAATTGTTGTCTAACATGCAAGATCTAATAATTGTCTAATACGCAAGCCAGATTAGAATTTCTTCATGTATTCTTGATACCATATCTCGTCAAGACAGTGGGCAGCTGAATATTATGTATAATCAGTATCTATTGGTGGCCCTCACCATAGCCCCAATCCAAATTGGCCCCTGCCCCCCCCCCACAGCTGCTATTTACCCTGGAAGGGTACACAATAAAGAGCATGTCAAAGGGAGAGGGTTAAAAAAAAACTCCCCTCATAACAGTCTGATCCAGCTGCTGTTGGCTGCATAAAACAAACATGCTGTTGCACATGTGTAAAGCAAAGCATCGTTTGATCTTTATTGCTCAGCTACTCCACATCTTTTCCTTTTGCCCTTCAAACGCCAAACAGTCATTGTTTGAAGATGTTGTTTGGGCTCTTGTAACTGTCATTTTAACCTTATTTTTAGTGTAATTTGATTCACTGGATTACATTAGTCCAGTGAGCATTGCCTCTAGTTTACAGGAAAAAACAGGCAGTATTTGTATTGTGTCATCAACGTGCATGGTGTTTTATACAGAATGAGAAAAGAAAACCCTGCCCCAAGTGGCTTACAGTTTAGACCAGGGGTGTCAACCATAAGGCCCGCGGGCCAAATGTGGCACCAAGATCAATTTATCCAGCCCCTGTTATAATTGGCCTGTCTAATATCTTGAAAATATGAACAAGATTTGCACATTTTCTCTTCTGTCATTTGCAGCTAATGAGTTTCTATGTGAGAACAGAGTGCTTATTTCTGGCCATCATCTACTTAATGATTTTGCTTTCTGATTCATGCTGCCACTTCCGGCCCTCAGCGGGCACCATGAATGCTAACATCAGCCCTCTGTATGAAATGAGTTTGATATCCCTGATCTAGACAGACACAAGGGAAACAAGAGGGAGGGGAAGAAAATGGAGGCAAGAATGAGCTGGGGAAGAACATGCAATTCTCTAGACAGGGGTGGGCAAACTTTCAACTTTAGGAATCCAGGACCTTTAACAAATGCATAGAAGAGGAATTCTCTCTCCTACACAATTGTTAAAGGTCCAGGATCCCTAAAGTTGAAAGTTTGCCCACCCCTGCTCTAGATGCCTGTCCTTAAGCTTAGTTGTGGTAGGGAAAAAGGACTGAGAACCAAACTACAAGTGATAAGAAATGCAAACTGCGCCAATGGATTTTTTTTATAATACTGAAGGGCCATCCAAAATGGGGCAAAATCCTAGGGAATGTAAGGAGACTAGAATTTTTCCCCCATCACAGTTCCAACTGCAGCCCCTTGTGTATTACTTTTGGACAAAGCTTCAAAGCCACTGGAAACATTTCTCCCTAATTAAAATAGCAGGTGGGATAATCAGATTCAAAGTGCTAAAGCTCTCCCACCCCCCCATGATTTTGCCCCATTTAGGTATTGTTGGATTTAAGAGAAAAAAAATCAGAAAAACAATCAGATGTTGCAGCTGATCCCAGACTAATTTCCATCTGTAAGTTCCAGAAACTATTTCATTTGTATGTTTTCTCCAGCCAATTCAAGAACTAAAGACAGTTTGCTGACTCATTCACCCCACATGGGATAAGCCTCCAAGGCGCCAAAGGACTTAGGCTTAGAACTAGACAAATATAAAGTCTAGAAAACAGTCACAAAGCCATGGAAGTTGCATAGCTACTTGACTATGAACATCCATTGAGAAAACAAAATATACCATGAACTCAGGGTGTAACTACAGTTGGCCCATGTTATCCGCAGGGGTTCCATTCCTGGAACCCCCGTAGATACTGAAATCCATGGAAGTTTAAATTTGTGGTTTTTGGGGGCCATTTAAGCCTCCAAGGGTGATCAGAGCAGTACTCCAGTCGCCACTGGAAGCTTTCTGAAGCCCACAGAGGTTGTGTGCGTCTGTCCTGAGCCTCTGTGGGCTTCAGAAAGCCACCCAGAGCAATTTAAAGTGAACTTCGAATTTTTGCCAAAAACCAGAAGTTCACTTTAAATCGCTCCGGTCTTCATTCTGAAGTCCGCAAAGGCCACGGGCAGACACACACAGCCTCTGCAGGCTTCAGAAAGCCTCCAGAGACAACCAGAGCACTGCTCCGATAGGTGGACCCTTCCCTATGAGTTTGGAGTCCGCAGATGAGGAAATCTGTGAGTTCTGAATCTGCAAATAACATGAGCCACCTGTACACAGCACAAAGGAAACATTTTATGAAATTCCAGAAAACAATAGTAAAGTGGCCAGCTTGTGTGAGTGATGACACACAACTGAATAGGAGTTTTAGTATTAGCTCTCATAAATGCAAATGAGAGTTATTGCATACTATCAACTTTTAATTCCATGCTGTGTCATAACAACACCTCACTGGTTCTTGGAAAATTCAGTACCATTGGTTTTAGATGATTGGTATCATTGGAGTTTAAAAAATCCACTTTTTGTTACAAAAGGCAGTTATGTTTTCTGGTTATTTGACTCTGACACTTGATAGAATACAGAGAATTCAACACAGTTTTTCATTACATTGTGCATTAAATTATGTGTATAACGATATACAACTTTATGGTATTATTCATAAATACCAATTTTCCAAAAAGTTTCCATAATTTTGGCCACTAGTGGTATCCACCCCTTCCCCATGGCATCACCTGGTTTGGTCCGCTCCCACCCTTCCCAATGATGCCACTGCATTCCAGAAGTACTGCCTCCCCCCTGGCAGGGGAAAAAAACTCTACATATACTCATAAATACCCAATCCTAGGTGTCAAAACCTTGTGGCAAACTGACTGGGGTGGGGGGCCTGGTGGGAAAAGATGTGTCATTGAAAACAATGGGGACTGATGTCAGGAGTGATGAGTGATGTCAGTGAGGAGTGATGTGATGACATCCATCCAAAAACAAAATACCAGCCTGACCTGCAGCTGTAACTTTAACAACAGTTGCAGTGCTTGTGCCAGGTTGTTGGGTCTGGGGTCCTTTGGGCAAAGCTCTGCACTGGGTTCCCCCATGCAACTCCTTGCTCTCACATTACCAGCTACCTAATTACCACTGTCAATGAGCTCAGGGGTTGGCCGGCTTAGGTGGGCCCTTTGATGGGTTTAGCCCCCAGCCGTTGCCAAATCCAGCAGACCCCAGCAGCTGTATAAGCAAAATATCAGCAAGGGATGCATTTCACATCATAGAGATAAATATTATCTCCTGCTAATACCTGCACATCCAGCTAGTTCTACAGGCACAGCTAGAAGGGCAATTTCAAAAGGCGGAAATCCTAGTGATGGTGGCTGAAAGCTTTGCATGGGTGTGCAGATTGGTTTGGGAAAGGAATATTAGGACAACTATTGTACAGCACACTTACCGGTGCCATCAGGCAAGGCACAGACATAGGTGGGTATGACAGGGATAGAACTGCCTCCTTGGAAGTGGTGCTTTAGGCCTCTCTCCAGGGCTTCCTCCATGGAGATCTTCACATACAGGAGCTGCTCTTTGGACAGTTTAAAGGACTGCATATGCTTTTGGACCCGGTTAGAAGCAGAAGAAACAACGGAGGGAGCACGATGGGGTGATAGTCTGGAAACATCAGGCACGTCTTTGGGCTCGAGGTCCATATCTAGGCTAGACCTAGAAAGGGCCAGAAATCTGCTAGTAATGCTAGCCTTGTGCCTGGGAACTACAGGCATCTCCTTAGAAGGTTGTGAAAATGAATGTGACATGGAAAGTGCCAGAAAAGAGCTGGCAATATTGGAATCTGGTGTGGAAGCACTGAAAGAGTCCTTTGAAAGTTGGCCGGGGTGTCTGGTTCTCATCTCAAAGAAATCTGTGAGGTTGGTCCCTGACATGGGATGAGAGATGGGGTCCTCAGAAGTCGGACCTGCTGTGGCATTGAGCATGAAGGACGTTTGCTGCAAGTTCTCAGAAGCTGGATCTGAACCTGAGATGGTATTTAGTGCAAAGGAAACCCTAGAAGTTGAACGTAAATTTGATTTGGACCTAGAAGCACTGGCCCCTGGCTTGGAGTCTTTGTAAGGTGGTCCAGACATGATTTCAATCACGAAGCCACCAAGCAATGGAGATTGTGAAAGGACAGTGGGGAAGAAGACGTGTGAGCTTGGAGATCAAGGGGGACTTGGGGCAGGGACAAAACCGAGGCAAGATGTGGGCGGGAGGGTAGTGAAGCTGGGTGGGCAAGGTAGTTACAGCAATACGGATCAGGTTGGCTTGTGAGGGGTCACTGGGGAGGAACTGAAGGGAAAGGAAACAGGCAGGAGGGCGAATGGAAAATAGAAAGGGAAGGCAGAGGGGAGAGAGAGAGAGAGAAGGAGGGAAAGAGAGAATGCTGAGTGTAGACAGTGGGGGAGGGGCAGAGAAGAAGGCAGTTGGAAGAGCGCACAGAGGGTGGAATGGAAGGGGGGGCAAAGAGCAGAGCATAGACTACACATAGAACTGGAAGGGGTGGGCCAGATCAGGGAAGATGATAGTGCATGGCAGAGCTGTTGATCAAAGGATCGAGGAGGACACTGTCCCTCCCAGAAATTTCTCTTCCCAGGAATGTTATATTCTAGATTTTTTCCTTTCAGTTTACCTTAGGTGCCTAGAAAAGGTGATAGTTCTGACTTGCTGAGCATTCTAAATAAATAAATGTTGGTTGCTTTGAGTAACAAAATCGTTCAAACTTACACATGCATGAGCTTCATGCACACACTTCTACGACTACACATTTTTGTCTTTTTGCTGGTCTATAAAAGTTTCTAGGAAAGTACAGTCATTTCCACCTCACCCTTGTGAAACTACCACCACCCCCACTGCCATCCAGTATTATTAAACACAGGTCTTATTATTACAGGTGGGGCCTCCGTATCTGCACATTTTGCATCCAAGTATCTGGTTCAATGAGGGTCCTCTAACCTGCATTGAACAAGCCTTGGCCCCACCTGAGTCCTCCAGAGGCGACCGGAGCTCTGCTCCATTCGCCTCTAGAGGGCTTTCTGAAGCCCACAGAGACAGTGGGAGTTTGCCTGCTGCCTCAGCAGACTTCAGAATGGCCATTTCTGGCTAAAAACACTACTTCCGGATTCCCAAGGGAAACTGGAAGTAGCATTTTCCAGCCAGAAATGGCTATTCTGAAGTCCACAGAGGCAGCAGGCGGACTCCCACTGCTTCTGTGGGCTTCAGAAAGCTATACAGAGGGGACCAGAGCATTCTGGTCCTCTTCATAGGGCTTATGGGGCAGAAAATAGTGGATTTGATTATCTGCAAATTTTGGCATCCGTGTGAGGGAGTCAGAGAATGGATCCCCCATGGATACCCAGGTCCCACCTGTATTATCATCATCATCACCACCACCACCATCATCAAAATATTTATATATCACTTTTCAACAAAACAAGTTCACAAAGAGGTTTACAGAAATAAAACAACTAACTAAATGGTTCTCTGTCCCACTGTGATCATCTCAATGAGGATGGTGAAGAATGTGCCTAGCAAAAGCACACTAGGGCAGCAACAAACCTTATGGCACTGAGAGCAAGGACAGGGTTTTAGAAGAGCAAGGCCATGTTTTCACTATTTGACTTGCATCTAAGGGCGCAATCCTATCCTGTGCTGGAACAGGCAAGCCAGGAGGTTTGCTCTGTATCCAGTGCTGGATGGGGCCAAAAGTGGCTCAGCCAGAGGCAAGGGGAAATTTTTCCCCTTACCGCTGGGAAAGGTGCCCTTTCCCCTATGGGTCTCTTCAGACTTGTGCCACCTCTTGAGGCCAGGCCGACGCAAGCCTCAGTGCTTCCATTGGCATGGAGGCTTGTTCCAGCCTCCGCAGGCCGGCATCAAGGCTTCTGAGAGGAATTTTATCAGGGGGTACAAAGTTTCTTTTGGGCCCCTTTGCAAAGGGAGAGGGGTGAAACAGAGTGGGGGAGGGTGGTGATGGACGAGCAGAAATAGGGGAAGGGGGGGCAAAACAGGGTGGGGGGGGAAGTTAGAGACAGCTGCAAAAATCTCTGGATTCCAAGCCCATGTAGTCTCAGTAGTGTCCCCAGCATCACCAGTTGTTGTAGTGTCCCCAGCATCCTGTGCAGGCATTGTTGTTGGCAACCTTCAGTCTCAAAAGACTATGGTATCGTGCTCTGAAAGGTGGTTCTGGCACAGCGTCTAGTGTGGCTGAAAAGGCGAATTCAGGAGTGACAATCCCTTCCACACCGGGAGCAAGTGCAGTCTGTCCCTGTTCTGTCTCCCTGGCTATGGGCCTTCCTTCTTTGCCTCTTTGCCTCAGACTGTTGGCCAAGTGTCTCTTCAAACTGGGAAAGGCCATGCTGCACAGCCTGCCTCCAAGTGGGCCGCTCAGAGGCCAGGGTTTCCCACTTGTTGAGGTCCACTCCTAAGGCCTTCAGATCCCTCTTGCAGATGTCCTTGTATCACAGCTGTGGTCTACCTGTAGGGCACTTTCCTTGCATGAGTTCTCCATAGAGGAGATCCTTTGGGATCCGGCCATCATCCATTCTCACCACATGACCGTGCCAACGCAGGCGTCTCTGTTTCAGCAGTGCATACATGCTAGGGATTCCAGCTCGTTCCAGAACTTTGTTTGTTGGAACTTTGTCCTGCCAGGTGATGCCGAGGATGCATAGGAGGCAGCGCATGTGGAAAGTGTTCAGTTTCCTCTCCTGTTGTGAGCGAAGAGTCCATGACTCGCTGCAGTACAGAAGTGTACTCAGGACACAAGCTCTGTAGACCTGGATCTTGGTATGTTCTGTCAGCTTCTTGTTGGACCAGACTCTCTTTGTGAGTCTGGAAAACGTGGTAGCTGCTTTACCGATGCGCTTGTTTAACTCGGTATCGAGAGAAAGAGTGTCGGTGATCGTTGAGCCAAGGTACACAAAGTCATGGACAACCTCCAGTTCATGAGCAGAGATTGTAATACAGGGAGGTGAGTCCACATCCTGAACCATGACCTGTGTTTTCTTCAGGCTGATTGTCAGTCCAAAATCTTGGCAGGCCTTGCTAAAACGATCCATGAGCTGCTGGAGATCTTTGGCAGAGTGGGTAGTGATAGCTGCATCATCGGCAAAGAGGAAGTCACTCAGACATTTCAGCTGGACTTTGGACTTTGCTCTCAGTCTGGAGAGGTTGAAGAGCGTTCTGCCTGATCTGGTCCGGAGATAGATGCAGGAGATAGATGCAGGCAACTCTGAGTATATAGTAAAACGTCAGATCTCAGGAAATTTCTGGGCCCACTCCTTTGGCTCCCGAGTCCCCCTTTTGACCCTGGGCCTGAGTACAAATTACACCCTTTAACCCCCCCCTCCTAGGCCCTGGTCGGCACACTTCTATTTGCAACACTCCTGGGCCACCGCAAG
This sequence comes from Tiliqua scincoides, assembly GCF_035046505.1. Classification (NCBI taxonomy): domain Eukaryota; kingdom Metazoa; phylum Chordata; class Lepidosauria; order Squamata; family Scincidae; genus Tiliqua; species Tiliqua scincoides. Next base: position 200,692,639 of record NC_089822.1, read on the forward strand.
GGACTTGCACCGGCCCAAGCCTGAGTCAGGATTGCGCCCTAAGACATTTAGGGCTTAGCTAGCTGCTCCTCATCTCGGCATGATCACAAGGTCTTCCACAAGAGTAATCTTCTGCTGGCGGACATCTCCCCTGAAGTTCATCAGAGTTGGATGTTCATCAGTTGGAAGTTCATCAGAGTTGGACTCAAGAACATAAGAACATAAGAACATAAGAACAGCCCCACTGGATCAGGCCATAGGCCCATCTAGTCCAGCTTCCTGTATGTCACAGCGACCCACCAAATGCCCCAGGCAGCACACCAGATAACAAGAGACTTCATCCTGGTGCCCTCCCTTGCATCTGGCATTCTGACATAGCCCATTTCAAAAATCAGGAGGTTGCGCATACACATCATGGCTTGTACCCCGTAAAGGAGGACCGTAAGAAGACAAGACTGCATTTTTCTGTACCAGGAAAGCTGCTGTATGTAAACAGCCACTACACCAGTTCTAGATGTGGGAGGCCAACTCAGAGTTTATCAGAAGCCTTGTGATGGATGATCTCAGCCCCTCAAGGGGCTCATGCCAGCACAGAAATTTTCCATCTTTGGGGATGTGAGCTCTGGCTGATAGACTCAGGGCCCAATCCTATCCAACTTTCCAGCACCAGTGCAGCCTCGAAATAAGGGAACAAATGTTCCCATACCTTGAGGAGGCCTCTGTGCCTGTCTCCCCACCACAGGATGAAGTGCATGCCCCACTGGCAAGGTTGCACTGGCACTGGAAAATTGGATAGGATTGGGCCCCCAATTGCCAAAGATGCTGTCACTACAGAGCAATAAGGGGTTTGTGGAGCTGTATGGTTCTGATACATGCTCTGGCCTAGACACCTGACCTTTAAATACAGGATGCCCGATACCCCTAATTAGTACCCTAGCTGAGATCACTTTCAAGGGCGGCCACTGGTGTCAGCCTATATCTCATCCCCATGACTTGCGCTCAACAGGAGTGCAAAGCTTCATACCTGAAAGAAGCACAGGGTAGCTGCAATTATTCACTGCTCTAGCCACATGATGCAATTAGCAACACATGCAAAACGCAGCTAGATAGAGTCACACTGCCATGCACACCCCAGTATATAGATAGTGCACAGGCAGACAGAATTATCGAGTCACACACAATTGCAGGCTGATCTGGCTCATTAAAGAGAGTTATTAAGCAGTTTTCTGTCATAACTGGCCAATTATGAGAGGAGGTGAGATGTCAAGAGGGTTGCAACTTGCAGGTATGAGCATGTGTTTTATCCCTATTAGTTTGCTTCTCACTAAGCGTCTTGCACTGACATGGGGTACATCACTTAACACAGATAAATTATCCCCTAACATACCCGATCCTCCTTATACACATGGTGAAAGCAGATAATGTCTGGTAAATGACTGGACAGGGGCACACTTTTCATGGACATTCATGTGTAACCTGGAGGTTCGAATCCATGAAGTTGTCAGGCTTCAGGGAATGACCGAGATAACAGAAATCCTGCCTCAGGGCTCTAGCTGGGAAGAGGAAGGAAGGTAAAATGGCACCAAACTGCTATGGCTTTTCTTCTTCCTTGCACCCTTTGTTCCTGGCTTGCTGCTCCAACTGACCTGTGAGGACTGGAAGAGGTGGACCAGTCCAGTGGTGGCAGATCAGAGCACAAAGTTGTGTGATAACGCTCCCTCTGACCATAGAAACAGCAGTGTCAGCAGCCACTGCCAATGCTTTGTTCACCCAGCCCACCCATGGCTGACTGTAGCAGCAGGAGTGGTGTCAGCAATGGCAGCCCCCCTAGCCCCCCCCCAGGCTCCTGCCAGCTGGCCACTCAGAAACAGCAGCAGTAGCAATGGCAGAAATCCTCCCCACACACACCACGTTTTGGACTGTGGGCAGCAGCAACTTGAGGGCATAGCTTGAGCCTCAGCATGCCAAGATCCCAGATGCAGGTAAAAGAGAAGGGGAAATAGAGAGCTGATTGAGTCAGTGTGTGTGTGCCGGGGAAGGGAGGAGCCAAGTAAGTTTGTGATGGAGGAAGAACAGTGAGTGTCTGGGGATGTATGTGAGTAAATATACATCAGAGGAAGTTGTAGGAAAGTACTATACTACCAATATTGTACTCAAGTTTCTTTCTGTAAACAGAATCACTGTCAGAATTATCCAAAGCATCTTATTTTGCATTTGAACTTTAAACTTAAATTTGTGTTTCAGAAAGCAGAAGTATCTCATGAGAAAAGTTCTCCACTCATTCACCTTAGTAAGTTCCTTTTCTCAGTGTGTGTTGTTCAGGGAGGGGGTGTATGTTTCTAAACAATTTGCAGTGTGTGGCCACACTTTTATAGGATTTTTGTCCATATACTAAAAGGGAATCTTCTGTGGAATGAGCGGATACAGAACCAACCTGTTCCTAAATGGTACTTGATGGGCCATTCCTAGTTCTCAGGGGATGGGAAGTTTCTTTTTATTTTCTGTACAAAGTCTTAAGAAGGGGTTGAATGAACCACAATGTGGTCCAGATACTCTCTTAGCATTCACTCATGACCACACACACACACAACTGCATTGTATTTCACATCCATGCTCAGTAACAAGAGTAGGTCAAATTGACCTGGAGACATGGGGAAAAATGTTAAAAGTTTGATTTTAATATTCTACAACTGTAGACCGCCCCTGTTGTGCAACATGCAGCACAATTGTATCTTGCACTGGAACAGGCAGGCCAGGAGGCCTGTGCTGTACCCAGCGCAAGATTGTATTTTTGTTTTCCGGTTTGTTGGCCATAACTTTTGATAGAATAGAGATATTTCACTCCATTTTTTTTCATTGCATTCTGCTATAAATTACACATTGAATAGTATATAACATGATGGTATTATTCCCACAAATCGCAATTGAAGCGATTTTCGTCACTAGTGGTGTTATCTCCCTGCAGCTTGGCATGCGAGGCCCACGACGCCCTCCATTTCTTTGCCAATGCAGAGGCCTCCTCCAGGTAAGGCAATGTTTGTTCCTTTACTTTGGGGCTGCTGCATCAGTGCTGTAAGGTAGGCCTTCTCAAGGTTGGGCTCCACCCTTTTATTTATGGACTTTGTCTTTTTCCTGCTAAGTTCTGCAAAACTTGGAAGCAGTTTGTTTTTTCTTTAAAGAGTTGGCAACCATGTGGCATCACCAAGCCCCACCCTGTGACATTACCTGGCACCTGCTTGTGAGTCTCAGTGTGCGGGACTATTTTGACACAGCAATGCAACACTTTAGTGAATGGAAACTGAGCATTAGGGGTAGAAGTTATTTTGAACTGAAGAATCCAGAGTAAAAGGATGTTGGGATATACATGCCTGGGGTACATTAGAAAGTTAAAACATGAGATAAGTTGAAAAATTCTGTGGTGGAACTGAGTAAAGAATGGTTAATGTGAAGCACTGAGACGCCAAGCACAAATCTGAGAGTTGGTGTCGTCTAGGAGCTCTGAGAGCTCTGAGTTGGGAAGCTGACATGTTGAGTCTCCCATGAGCTATATGTGCACTAGGTGGCCTTAGGCAACTCACTATTGCTTCAGTTCCACTCTGGCAGTATGAGGATGGTGATGATGAAGATGATGATGATGATATTGACCTATTTTACAGTCTGTGGCATACGTGAAACATTTTGACCAGTGAATTGTGTTATAGAAATATCAAGTGTTGTTATTATTACAGATTTTAAAGGTTACCGTATATTCTCTCCCAGAAGAGAAAGAAGGAACTGACCAGTTACAAATGGCCAAAGAAAGGCTTTCATTAGGAAAAAGAAAGTAGCACAATAGCAAGAACCGATCCTGAAAGAGGTCCTAGACCTAGCTGAACACTCCCAGCTGGAGGAAAGGGGAGATTAATTTAAGGAGGAGAGCCGATGCTGAAACTTCTGCCAGGAGAAGATAGACATTCACTTTTTCAGTGGGGTGAAGGGAATTTGTAACCATCTCTACTTGTGATGTGCACACCCATTCCACATTTGCCTCTGCTAAACAGGTTTTAAACTTCCCCCCCCCCCCCAAAAAAAAAAACCGTTTGAGCAGAGCTGACAATGGGATGAAATAGATTATATCTGAGTTAGCCTATTTTTAAATGCTTGGTATGTACACAATTCCAATTTCAGACCATGTGTTCAAAAGTAGGAGATGGTTGATACAAAAATATTACACTGAAATTGAATATGTGCACATATCGTACTGGGCAAATGGAAAATCTGTCACATTACCTTTTGGACTGACCAGAATCTAAAGGAAAAGTGGGTGATGCCTGTCCTGAATAACTGATATAATTAACTGCCAGCAAAATACAGCCGTATTTTAGGTGCTCCTAATAATGGTCTTGCCCTACTTTGGCTCCTGTATGGGAAAATACTATCATTCTTTGAAAGGGAAAACATTAAAATACTCCCAACCGTGCTGCTCATGTCACTTGTGTGGCTACAAAAGAAAGGTGAACCTACAGTGCAATCCTATGCATGATTATGCAGAAGTAAGTCCCACTGTGCTTGAGGCATACTCCCAGGTAAATGTGCACAGACTGCGGCCCTGGAGTACGCATTTTATTGTCTTAATTTTTGTAAGTGAAAATCAACACATTATGTCTCTATATCTCACCACTGCTCCTTCTCCAATTTCCTGATACCCACAAGCCCCTCTTGCCCCTCCCCCTGCATCCCGTTTGTCTCACCACTGGTCCTTCTCCAATTTCCAGATACCCACAAGCCCCTCTCTTCTAAACTCCCTACCTTCTTCCCTATTTATTCCTCCCTTCTTCCCCATCTTTAGTCAGCAACTGGGTTTAGCAGATGAAGGAACCCCTAAAAATACTTCCCTACACCCTATCCATTTCTGATTCCTTTTCGGATAATAATAATAATAATAATAATAATAATAATAATAATAATAATAATAATAATAATAATAAAACTTTATTTTTATCCCGCCCTTCTCCCCAAAGGGACCCAGGGCGGCTAACAACATATAAAACAGATTAAAACATAATTTCACAAACAGATAAAAACATATTAAAAAACACATTAGCAGAACCCATAAAAACAGTAGTCAGATAAAAGTCAGAATAAAAGAGCATAAAATAGCAGTTCTTAGAGGAATCGGGCCTGTAAAAAAGCCCGATTCCCAATGTGCTATGTATTTGGATACACCCAAATACATAGCACATGCAGCCACCACTAGCTAGGTACACTAGACACAAGTACCAGAAATCTATACTTATCATTTCTCCATGTGTATTATGTTTACCTTTGTGTGTTTTTGCAATAAAAATATAATCCTTTGATTGAAAGTTACCTTTCTCCCAGTCTCCTCATTAAGCTAGTCAAGGGATCTCTTTGCTCTACGCTATCTTGTTATCCAGCCTATGGTCCCAAAAAGTTTCCAAAAGGCTAATATAAACAAAGCAGCCTTTTTGGTAACATTTTAATTGAATGCCGTTTACAACAACACCTTGTTCATATTTGGCAAGAAGACCAACAAGATGGCAGACTGGTTTGAAGCCCACTCTGAGGAGTTGACACCAGTCACTGTGGAAAAGAGGAGAGCTCAAGCAGCATACAAGGCCTGTCCCAGTGAGCGCAACCTGCAGGTCCTCCGAGCTCTCGAAGCAAAGTCCAGCAGACTGCCAGGAGATGTGCTAACGACTACTGGCTCCAGCTCTGTTCCGACATACAGATAGCAGCTGACACGGGCAACATCAAGGGGATGTATGATGGTATCAAGCAGGCCCTAGGTCCAACACAGAAGAAAATTGCCCCTCTGAAGTCTGCCACAGGCGAGGTCATCCAGGATCGGACGCAGCAGATGGAATGCTGGGTGCAGCACTACTCTGAGCTATATTCCAGAGAATATGTAGTCACCGAAGAAGCGCTGAACAACATTGAGTGCCTGCCTGTGTTGGAGGAGCTTGACAGTGAACCAATCCTAGAAGAACTTCACGTGGCCCTGGACTCCCTTGCCTTTGGCAAGGCACCTGGGAAAGACAGCATCCCTGCTGAAGTCCTAAAGTGCTGCAAAGAGATCATCGTCACTGAGCTGCATGAAATCCTCTGTCTCTGCTGGAGAGAAGGTGGAGTACCTCAAGACATGAGGGATGCAAACATCATCACGCTGTACAAGAACAAAGGCGACAGGGGTGACTGCAATAACTACCGTGGCATCTCTCTCCTTAGCGTTGTAGGAAAGCTGTTTGCCCGAGTTGCACTAAAGAGGCTCCAGGTACTTGCAGAGAGCGTTTATCCAGAATCACAGTGCGGATTCCGAGCCAACAGGTCCACCACTGATATGGTATTCTCCCTTAGACAACTGCAGGAGAAATGCAGGGAACAGCGACAGCCACTCTTTATAGCCTTCGACCTGGTCAGCACGAAGATGCTGATCGTGAGATTATAGATCTCACGAAGGCCTTCGACCTGGTCAGCAGGGATGGCCTCTTCAAGATTCTCCCCAAGATTGGATGTCCACCCAGGTTCCTCAGCATCATCAGATCCTTCCACAAGGACATGAGGGCACTGTTGTCTTCGATGGCTCCACTTCAGACCCCTTTGACATCCGAAGCAGCGTGAAGCAGAGCTGTGTTCTTGCACCAGCCTTGTTTAGGATTTTCTTTGCTGTTCTGCTGAAGCATGCCTTTGGAACCGCAACAGAAGGCATCTATCTCCGGACCAGATCAGACGGAAAGCTCTTCAACCTCTCCAGACTGAGAGCAAAGTCCAAAGTCCAGCTGAAATGTCTGAGTGACTTCCTCTTTGGTGACGATGCAGCTGTCACTACACACTCTGCCAAAGATCTCCAGCAGCTCATGGATCGTTTTAGCAAGGCCTGCCAAGATTTTGGACTGACGATCAGCCTGAAGAAAACACAGGTCATGGTTCAGGATGTGGACTCACCTCCCTGCATTACAATCTCTGTGCATGAACTGGAGGTTGTCCATGACTTTGTGTACCTTGGCTCAACGATCTCTGACACTCTTTCTCTCGATACCGAACTAAACAAACGCATCGGTAAAGCAGCTACCACGTTTTCCAGACTCACAAAGAGAGTCTGGTCCAACAAGAAGCTGACGGAACATACCAAGATCCAGGTCTACAGAGCTTGCGTCCTGAGTAAACTTCTGTACTGCAGCGAGTCATGGACTCTTCACTCACAACAGGAGAGGAAACTGAACACTTTCCACATGCGCTGCCTCCGACGCATTCTTGGCATCACCTGGCAGGACAAAGTTCCTAACAACACAGTCATGGAACGTGCTGGAATCCCTAGCATGTATGCACTGCTGAAACAGAGACGCCTGCGTTGGCTCGGTCATGTCATGAGAATGGATGATGGCCGGATCCCAAAGGATCTCCTCTATGGAGAACTCGTGCAAGGAAAGTGCCCTACAGGTAGACCACAGCTGTGATACAAGGACATCTGCAAGAGGGATCTGAAGGCCTTAGGAGTGGACCTCAACAAGTGGGAAACCCTGGCCTCCGAGCGGCCCGCTTGGAGGCAGGCTGTGCAGCATGGCCTTTCCCAGTTTGAAGAGACACTTGGCCAACAGTCTGAGGCTAAGAGGCAAAGAAGGAAGGCCCATAGCCAGGGAGACAGACCAGGGACAGACTGCACTTGCTCCCATTGTGGAAGGGATTGTCACTCCCGAATTGGCCTTTTCAGCCACACTAGACGATGTTCCAAAACCACCTTTCAGAGCGCGATACCATAGTCTCTCGAGACTGAAGGTTGCCAACAACAATGTCTCTATATCTGTTCCTATTTGCCAAAGCTTATGGCATGAGCAGTAAAGAATATCACTGACAATAAATATTAGAGGAACAGTAGAGGAAACAAAACTTCCCTCACACCACTTTCAGCTGTCGGAAAAATTGTCTACAACTTATGCGTTTCTACCGGATGCTAAGCAAAAAGATGTCGACCTTGATGAGCACACACTCATTTTAAAGCTCCTGTGCCTGACCCTTGAAGCTGCAGTCCTTGGGCAAAGCATCCATTGCTACCGCTTCTGGTAAATCTTCCTGCTGAGCTCTGGCAAGCTGATGAGCAATGGTGGGGAGCAGAGGCTCATTCAGTCGCTATGGAAAGTGGGGACCCAGAGTGGAGTGCAACCCTGTCCAGAATGTTCAGTACAGGAATCAACTTTAGATTGGTGGAAGAACTAACCATACACAGAAGGTTCCATCTTCAGTCTCTGGCACTTCCGGTTAGAAAGGATCTACAACAGCCAGGCTAAGAAAGGTTTCCACTAGAGACCTTGAAGAGCTGCAAATCTAGAGTACTGAACCAGCAGGATCAACAGCCTTAACAAGGCAGCTTCCAATCAACCAAATGATTGAAGATCCATGGTAGTCTTCGAAGCCTAATGCAGATACGTCCCAGGATAACAAAAGTTCCAATACAATAGCACTTTTTCCAGTTCTGTAATACTGAGGATTGGGAGTGGCATGACACTGAATGCCACCCAGTGCCAACTCAGTCTACCACGTCTGTACACACATATGAATGCTTGCACACGTAGACATACAGGACTTCCAGTTTGATTTAAAGGGACCATGAAAATGAAGGAGCTCCTTCATTCACATGTTCCATGTTTGATGAAACTGCACCAGCATCAAGGTCACGTGACCAAAGATCCACTTTCTGTTCACTTTTAGTTGACGGCAAGCAGATCAATGTGGATCTCATCCATGGCAGGCTGGAGGGAGGTGGCAGCAGACTCTGGGTAAAGGACACAGAATCCACCTCATGGATGGCCTGCCCCTTCTGAAGATGTGTTCAGTTGTCACCATATTGATTAACGGCTTATACTTGAGATAGAAAACATTTTGGAATAGTAAATGATGGCTTCCTCGACTACTGGTTTTCAGACCCATGTAAAGAACATTCGTTCTTGATTCAGGGCACAATCCTAACCAGCTCTACTCAGAAGTAAGTCCTATTTTGTTCAATGGGGCTTACCCTCAGGAAAGTGTGGTTAGGATTGCAGCCTCAGCCTTATCTGGAACAGAAGCTGGATCAATAAATATAGCTGAGCTCCTACAAACTGAAGCGCATCTGCCATCTGACATTGAAGCGCATCTGCCATTTTGCTGCCCATTCTGCCAGTCTGGAGAGATCCTTCTGGAGCTCCTCACAATCACTTCTGGTCTTTACCACTCGGAAAAGTTTGGTGTCGTCTGCAAACTTAGCCACTTCACTGCTCACCCCTGTCTCCAGGTCATTTATGAAGTGGTTGAAAAGCACCGGTCCCAGGACAGATCCTTGGGGCACACCACTTTTCACCTCTCTCCATTGTGAAAATTGCCCATTGACACCCACTCTCTGCTTCCTGGCCTCCAACCAGTTCTCAATCCATGAGAGGACCTGTCCTCTAATTCCCTGACTATGGAGTTTCTTCAGTAGCCTTTGGTGAGGGACCGTGTCAAACGCCTTCTGAAAGTCCATTTATATAATGTCCACGGGTTCTCCCGCATCCACATGCCTGTTGACCTTTTCAAAGAATTCTATAAGGTTTGTGAGGCAAGACTTACCCTTACAGAAGCCATGCTGACTCTCCCTCAGCAAGGCCTGTTCGTCTATGTGTTTTGAGATCCTATCTTTGATGAGGCATTCCACCATCTTACCCGGTATGGATGTTAGGCTGACCGGCCTATAGTTTCCCGGGTCCCCCCTCTTTCCCTTTTTAAAAATAGGCATGACATTTGCTATCCTCCAATCTTCTGGTACCGTGGCTGTTTTGAGGGACAAGTTGCATACCTTAGTCAAGAGATCTGCAACTTCATTCTTCAATTCCTTAATAACCCTTGGGTGGATGCCATCAGGGCCCGGTGACTTATTGATCTTTAATTTATCAATGAGGTCTGAAACATCTTCTCTTTTAACCTCTATCTGACTTAACTCCTCGGTTAGGAGGGGCCATTCGGGCAGCGGTATCTGCCCGAGGTCTTCTGCCGTGAAGACAGATGCAAAGAACTCATTTAATTTCTCTGCCATCTCTAAGTCTCCTTTTATCTCCCCTTTCCCTCCCTCACCATCCAGAGGGCCAACCGCTTCTCTGGCGGGTTTCCTGCTTCTAACATATTTGAAGAAGCTTTTATTATTCCCCTTAATGTTGCTGGCCATGCGTTCCTCATAGTCTCGCTTGGCCTCCCCTATCACCTTCTTACATTTCTTTTGCCACACTTTATGTTCCTTTTTATTCTCTTCATTAGGGCAAGACTTCCATTTACGGAAGGAAGCTTCCTTGCCCTTCACAGCCTCTCTAACTTGGCTGGTTAGCCATGCGGGCACCCTCCTGGATTTAGTGGAACCCTTCTTTCTTTGCGGTATACACCTCTGCTGGGCCTCTATTACTGTTGTTTTAAGCAGCCTCCATGCACTCTGGAGAGACTGGACTCTTTTTACCCTCCCTTTCAACCTCCTTCTAACCAGCCTCCTCATTTGAGGGAAGTCCGCCCGTCGGAAGTCAAGGGTTTTTGTTAGAGATTTGCCTGGTATTCTTCCCCCAGCGTGCACGTCAAAACGGATCGCAGCATGATCACTGTTCCCCAATGGCTCAGTAACGTTTACATCTCTAACCAGGTCCTGCATACCGCACAAAATTAAATCCAGAGTCACCTGTCCTCTGGTGGGCTCCGTGACTAGCTGATCTAAGCCACAGTCATTTAGCACGTCAAGAAATCCGGTTTCCTTATCGTGACCAGAACACAAATTGACCCAGTCAATATGAGGATAATTGAAGTCCCCCATGATTACAACCCTGTCCCTCCTTGTCACCTCCCTGATCTGTTTCCTCATTTCAAGGTCCCCATCAGATTTCTGGTCTGGAGGACGATAGCACGCCCCCAGTATTACATCGCTGCACAAGCCTGGTAATTTAACCCACAGAGATTCTACGGTGGAGTCGGACCCACCTTCAATCTCTACTTTGCTGGATTCTATCCCTTCCTTAACATAAACGGCCACCCCACCTCCAACATGCCCCTGCCTGTCCCTCCTGTAGAGTTTATAGCCCGGGATTGCGGTATCCCACTGATTCTCCGCATTCCACCAGGTTTCCGTTATGCCCACTATGTCAATGTACTGGGTCCTTGTTCTTCCAACATATTTATTAATGACCTGGCAAAGGCAATGAAGTGGCAAAATGAGCGCATAAGACACAACGCTGTTAAATCCACAGCAGACTGTCTGGAGGTTTCATAACACTGTGAGAGTGGGCAATGAGCTGGCAGTGCTGGTTAGACATTCTGCTGTGGCATTGATTGATAAGTGCTGAAAGAGATACACATGAGTCTAAAAAGACCCCACCTATCTTTAACAGCCCATCAGCTTCTGAATGGCAGCCCAATCCTATGCATGTCTACTCAGAAGTAAGTCTCATTAAAGTCAATGGGACTTACTCCCAGGAAAGTGCGGATAGGATTGGGCTGTTAGTCAATGCCACTCAAAAGCAAAATCTTGAAATCATGTTGGCATCTTGTAGAATACCTTAAGCTATAGAATGAGGCAGCTGGTCTGGAATACTGTGAGATGAAATACAGGTTTGCACTCCCAAGGACCAACAATCTTAGTAGTTTCAGATAAGGCCCCACTAATGAAAAGAGAGAATGTTGATACTGTTAGAAAACAGCTACAGAATATGAATACAAATACTGATGGGTCTTTTATCTGCAGATCTGTTTGTCACTTACAATTACAAAATGATTCTAACTCAGTCTGTGGAAGATTGTTGTTGAGCACTTTATTTATTTATTATTTATTTATTATGAACACTAATAATAATATTCTTATTATTATGTAAGTGTTTCTCAAACGATGGGTGACGAGTCAATTTTAGGTGGGACCCCATTCATTTCAATATTTTATTTTTAATATACAGGTTGAGACTGTTATTCACGTGGGTTCCTTCCAAGCACTCACGTGGATAACAAAAAACGCACTATAGCAAATCAATTTAAAAAACAAAGTTTCTTTGCTCCAGTGATTGAAAAACAGCCTTGCTGACCTTTTGACTCTAAAATAAGAGTCATTAAGAAGACAATCCATCAGCATTTCACTCAACCCCTCCCTTCACCAATGCAAAATGATCACCTCTCTTTCACTTGCGAAGGATTGATGGATTGTTAGCCTGCTGCCCTCTCTCTCTCTTTCTCATTAAGGAGGCTGTTGTTAAAGGACTGTTCAGTTTTTAAAACTGATTTTAAAGGGATGCATTTTTCCCCTTCTCCAGGGATCAGCACATTCCTTCTCATTTGCAGGGGCCATTCGTGTTGAGTCAAATCCGTGTATAAATAGACTAGACCTGTATTAGACTGGTATGTGACTGCATTTGGAGAAATGTCACAGATCAGTACTTTTAACAGGCTACTATGTATATGCTTTTAACAATGATAGTCAATGGCGCTTACTCCTGGGTAAGTGCGGATAGGATTGCAGCCTAGGATTATTAAAAAATTTCCTGCTTGATGATGTCACTTCCAGTCATGACATCACTTCTGGTGGGTCCTGACAGATCTCATTCTAAAAATGGGTCCCAACACTAAAAGTTTGAGAACCACTGTATATATTATTATGTATTTATTATATTTATATACAGGTCAGACCAAGGTATCTGCAGGGGTTCCAGTCCTGACCCCCCCCCCCCATGGATATTGGGAACTGCGGATACCGGGGTCCACATTAAAGCGCTTGCAAAATAAGTGTCAAAATCATGGCTCGTACTATATCACCATCAAACCGCTCCATTTAGCAGCCTGTAGAGCTGGTTTTTGCCACTGAAAGACTCACTTCCATGTCACCAGGAGACTCCTTGCTCCTCTCAGCCTCATCCCAGAATGCATCGCAATAAGGTAGAACCCTCTATTTTGGTACTTTAATGTGGAATCTGATATTCACTAGTATCGGCGGTGAGTCAAATCTGTGGATGACAGATCCATGGATACCACAGGGTCCGCTGTACTCCTTTTCAACAAAAAGAACATAAGAACAGTCCCACTGGATCAGGCCGTAGGCCCATCTAATCCAGATTCCTGTATCTCACAGCGGCCCACCAAATGCCCATGGAGCACACCAGATAACAAGAGACCTGCATCCTGGTGCCCTCCCTTGCACTGGCATTCTGACATAGCCCATTTCTAAAATCAGGAGGTTGTGCATACACATAATGGCTTGTAACCCATAATGGATTTTCCTCCAGAAACCTGTCCAATCACCTTTTAAAGGCATCCAGGCTAGATGCTGTCACCACATCCTGTGGTAAGGAGTTCCACAAACCGACCACAAACTGAGTAAAGAAATCTTTTCTTTTGTCTGTCCTAACCCTCCCAACACTCAATTTTAGTGGATGTCCCCTGGTTCTGGTGTTATGTGAGAGTGTAAAGAGCATCTCTCTATCCACTTTATCCTTCTCGTGCATAATTTCACAAAGTTTACTAAAAAAAAAAATTGCAGAGGGAAATAAGGACAAGAATCTGAGTGGAGAAGACCAAATAAGGAAGGATTAAAAGGAAAGACTTGTTCTAGCAAAAAGTCTGTTCTGGAGTTTTATTATTTATTATTTGTGAATACTAAAAAAAGAAATGGTCAAAACAAAATGTACTGTAAATGTAAATTCTATTAATTATGTCATTAAAAGAAAAAAATCACATGAATAGCATAAGATTATTCAGACCAAATAATTATATGAGATAACAAGCAATCCAATCCTCGCCCCCCCCCCCAAAAAAAAAAACACAAAACAACACAGATATGTTGTCTCCAGCAGGTGGAGAAAGATCAGGAGGCTTCAACAGGGAAAGGGGATTAAAATGGGTTGGCTCCACAATGGGTTCCTTCACTCCTGAGCGGTGAGCTGAAGGAAAGGGGAATAGGATCTGGTGTGTGCCACTGCAGCTGGATCCATTCCCTCCCACAGCCTCCCCACCCTGTTACAACTCTCTCTGCCTCCTCCCATCTTCCTCACCACTTCCCACTTCCTTTTAGTAACTACGACTACTAAGCATGCTGCTGAAGCACCTTTTACAAGTGGCACTGGCTGCTTTACTGCAATTAGCATGAGCAAAAAGGCCACTTCACCAACCCCTGGTCCCTTAAACACAAGTCTACTTGTGATAAACACAAGTAGACTGCACTTGCCTACTGCCTCCGTCAGCCCCCAGAATCATGACACTACTAGCGTGGGCACTCATGACGAGTGACGCATCTTGACCTCTCAGCCATGCCCAGTCTGACCAATAGAAAAAGAGAACACCTAGCCATAGCATCTTCCTCCCTCCACTTCCTGCAGGAGGTGCATGGAGGGCCTAGCTTGAAGCATCTCCATTGAGAAACTTAGAGAAACTCTAAGTCAGCACCTTCCTTCTCCTTTACACTCTTTTCTTTTTGGCCTGATTCTCAGGTTTTTTAAATGGAATGAGGAGCGAGGAGAATGAAGGAAAAAGGAGGTGTCTGGTGTTGAGGGGGAGGAATGTGGAAGAGCTGTGTGATGGCAACTGCTTGCTTCCCTTGCCTCCGAAGGGCAGGGTGGTGCATCCCTGGGTATCTGCAGTTTCAATTAACAGAATGGAACCCCTGTGGATACTGGAGCACACCTGTATTAGCACTATCTTTATATTTAACTAATGCAATTTTAACTACAAGAGAACTTTCAGTGTCACTAAATGAGGTTCATGCCAAAGGAAAATACAGCACCTGCACTGCTGCCTTCTTACACACCTACCTACACTATTACTGAACAATGATTATAAAATACTTTGTTCTAATTTCAAGTTTAAATAAAATAATAGAGAAATACTCTCATACTGACCTAGCTAGTTTCCTTTTCCTTTCTAAGAGACAAAAGATAATATGTTCTACCTGGATGCACTCCTTACCACTAAGCCTGAGGAGAGGGAAGGCAGGGGACAAAATTCCCAGGGCCCAGGCTTCCAAGGGACGTGGGCCATGACAAAACAAACTATGCAGTACAAAACATATGTATCCAGGGTTGCTTTTCCACTACAGCTTTAATCCACTTTCATTGCACTTCCATTCCTCCAATACATTCTGGAGACGGTAATTTGTTAAGGGTAGCTGTAACAGCTCTCAGATTACTTAACCAACTGCAGTCCCCACAGAAGGCATTGAAGGAGCAGAAGTGCACTGAAAGTAGATTAAAGCTGTAGTGGAAATGCAGCCCAGCTCTTCTCCATAAGCACTGATGTGCAGTGTATTAGTCCAACTAAAACACAGGAAAGAGAAACTTGCCCCTTCAGACCAGAACTACTAGGCCCCAGTAGTAGGTCACCCAGTTCAGTTCACAGAACTTTGAGGCACCAACTGTAAGCACCACACCTTCTTCCAGTTTAGCATGTGTGTAGGGCTGCATTGTTTTTTAGATAGAAAATAGGAGGGGGTGACATTTCTAGCATGCTACTAGCATGCTTCCAGTGTGGCTCATTAAAAAACAACAAATTAGCGTCCCAGTGTTGAAATAAATTGCAAGGATTTTATCCCATTCTGATAAAATAGTGTCCCATCATTGAAATAATTTCCATGGTCACCATGTTGTTATCATACACTAGGGAGCCCACCATGTTCTTGATATAGAAATCATAGGCATGGAGGTGGCCATCTTTTTTAGCTCCAAGCTCACTTTTCAAAATTTTAGTGTGGCTAGCATGCTAGAATCTGAAAAACGAATGTGATCTGACCATGCTGGAAGCGGGGAAAAACAAAAAGCTCTCTAGTATGGCTTGCTTCTAGCTAGCTTCTAGTGCTAGAAGCTGAAAAAAGAATGCAGCCTAGAACACGTGGCACTGGATCAAATCTGTTTTGGAATTGTTTGAAGGTGAAATTAACAGTATGGAGTATAAATATAATTCTTGAACCCAGAAAAGAAAGAAAGAAAAAAACTATAAAAAGTCAGGCAAGTTTATTTCACCAGGATATTGTTTCAAATCATCACATAGTAATGCGGGAAACACAACAAACCAGTCCTTCAATGCCAATGCATTATTATTATAAGAAGAAACTGTTACCCTAAAGATACCTGAACTTGTCTGATCTCGGAAGCTAAGCAGGGTCAGGCCTGGTTAGTACTTGGATGGGAGACCGCCTGGGAATACCAGGTGCTGTAGGCTTATACCATAGTCTTTCAAGACTGAAGGTTGCCAACCATAAGAAGAAAAAGCAAATGAGGAGGACTTTACTGAGGTAGAAGAAAAGAAATGCAGTAGCACTACTCAAAGTAAGGAAAGTAAGTATCTCATTCTGATAACTGTTTTAATTTAGTTTTAATCTTAGGGCCGAATCCTATCCAACATTCCAGGGCTGATGCAGCTTTGATGAATGTTCCCTTACCCTGAGGCGGTCTCTGTGACTTCCCCCTGGTGCAGGATGCAGCACACACCCTGTTTGTCACAGCTGCATCAGTGCTGGAAAGTTGGACAGGATTGGGCCCTTATGCGCACTAAGTTAAAACTATCAATTAAAAATGCTTTTAAAATGTAGTAGTAGCGGTTTTGTATGAAAATTTTTGGGAGGGGAATCAGGCATCTTGCTGCAGGCCCAACAGCAGCTCTCAGCAGCCCTGCCCACCACCACCACCTTTCAGTTCAATGTTAAGCAGAAATACTGAGTCAAATTGTGGGCGCATGGAGCCAAATCTGTGAGTGTGACAAACCTGTAATTGGTAAGCAAGCATCCTGTGGGATACTGCGCAAAGTCTTCACTGCGTACATGGTGTGTAAGCTGACATGACCATTTCCATGCGTTGGGAAGAATGAGGGAAAGTTATAAGCACCGGAACTCTCATCTTAAATGGGGAAAAATGCTCCAAAGCACCATTCCCATGCGCCATGCCCCCAACAGGCCTAGATCCTTAGGAATCATTCTATGGCAGCTGTTAACGTCTGCTGTTCCCTGCAACTTCTCAGCTCTTCTGTGTCCCAGCAACCAAGCAGCAGAGAGTCAGGTGTGCAGCCCTGCACAAACTCTCAAAACTCCCCCTCCCACACACACCACACTGCCCCTTCCCTGATCCTACTTTTTTTTGGCGGCAATCACTAGCCAGTGGCATAGCTAGCGGGGGGCGGGGCAGTCCGCCCTGGGTACCACTCTTGCGGGGTGACACCACAAATGACCTAACATCACGAAGGTTAGGAGTAACCCCATCATGCCATATACAGTTGGATGCGGAATATCAAGCAGAATGCAATGCAAAAAACCGGAGTGAAACATCTCCTTTCCATCAAAAATTATGGCCAAAAAACCAATAACCCAAAAATGCATGGAGCCCTATGGAAAGTGAAACCGAGCCATATCGCACGTTTACTCACTAGTAGGTGGACTTGCCTTAGTGCATCGAAAAGGGCAGGCTGAGAGGAATCCAACAACACCAGAATGGTTCCTGTCCAATGAAAGCAGCCCCCCCCAAAAAAAACACCCAAGAAGGAAGTCCCTCCCTCCAAGTTGAAGAATGTATTGAGCCCTATGGAAATCGAAAGGAAGCCACACGGTCATGTTTACTCGCAAGTAGGCAAACTTGTCTTGGTTCCTGGTCAAGTTGGGTACAGGAGAGTGCAAGGCTAGCTGCATAGTCCCGATCTGATAAAAGTGGAGCTCAACAAATGCTCCAGAAGGCAGCCCCCCCCCCCAAGAATCAAACAGAGGCTTCAGCTGTAAAGTTTACTTGTTTTTAGACTTGCATAGCTGGGTGAGTCCTGATAGTGCTATGCTTACTCTCCCCCCTTCCAAGCCTGGATTCCCCCCCCCCACAATCACCCTTTCTCCTCCCCCTCCAAGTCTGGATTCCCCCCCCCCACAATCTCCCTTTCTCCCCCCTTCCAAGCCTGGATCCCCCACAATCTTCCTAGTGACCAAAATTCTGGAAATTGTGGCTTTTAGGAATAATACCAGGTTATATACCATTTTATGCAGAATTTCATCCATCACTTGTGGGGAAATATTCACTGCATTTATTTTCTGGTCATTATTATTATTCATGTCATGACTATTATTATCTCTGTCTCACCTACCTCACAGGGTTGTTGTGAGGACATAATAAGGGGAGGAACCATGTACACCACCCTGAGCTGCTTAGAGGAGGGTGGTATAAAAATGTGAATTAGTTAATAATATGATTAAATTAATTAATTACGTCATATGGGGTAACAAAATTTTATGGACCCCTGGTGTCAAATGACCTAGCTACGCCTCTGTCACTAGCCTTCTCCATCATGGCAGCCATCTTTTGGGGGGGGGAGTTCCCCCCATAAGGGTCAAAGCAGGCACTGAACATGTGCGGCACCAACTGCCTTTTCTGAAAGTGTCGACTTTTACACTAACATTCTAAAACCTTGTAACTTGATAAAGAGATAACAAATAGAAAGGACAAGTCCTCTGCTATTCCTTATATACTGTATTTGGGCTGCCCTACAAGGATCAAGGAACCCTCTGCAAAGGTATGTCATGATGACCAGGCTAAAAAAGATTGCAAACTGGTGAGATGTGGCCAAAGGCAAACATTTTTACACTGCCATATCCAGGCCAGGTGTCAACAGATCTGTCTGAAATTTGACCAGATTATGGCACTCAACACATGTCATTCCACACCAAATTTCAGACCGTTTGGGCAGTGCTCTGGATTTTATTCACCCTTAAAACGTTCAGGACTTGTAATGGAGGACCGCTGCTGGATGATACATCTGAGACAAACAAGCCACATGCAGTTAGGGACACACATGCTCATGTTCTGCGCAGCCCCGCAACACTGCACAACTCAAATTGGAAAACCAGAACAGAGCCCGAGAGAGGGATGTGAGTGCATACCTCCTTAATTATATGTGGGGAATAGCTTAGACCAGGGGCCTCTAAACTTTTCGATCAAAGGGACACATCAAATATCTGGCACAGCATCATGGGCCAGGAAAAAGAAATTAAATATAAAATTTAAATAAATATATTAGAGATGGAACTTAGATTGAATGAATGAATGAATGAATGAATGAATGGGCTCAAATGTTCAGGATTTCTCCAAGCACTAACACAGCCCAAGAAATAAAACACACTTAAATGGACCCCAAGTCCCCTACCCCACAAGCACAACTCCAGTTGTGTTTGGTCAACTGGGCCAGAGGCTCTCAGGGGATCAGAGGCTGGCTGCCAGCCAGCCAGAGGCTCACCATGGGTCGCATCTGGCCCCTGGGCTGGGGTTTGGAGACCCCTGGCTTAGACATATTACCCAAACTGGCCCATACCCAGCTTAATGACACTCCTGTGCCAGGAAAGGTTCAACAGCAGTCTGTCCCCAAATACCGGTTGCAGGGAAGCAAAGGCAGAAGAGAAGTCAGCACAGACACTCGACCATAAGCCAGTCTCACAGATAAGTCAAGGGCCAGTTTTGAGCAAAAAAAATTTAATGGAATTTTCTATGACCCTCAGATAAGTTGGGGGCTAAACTTCAGGGGGGTCTGTCTATAGTTTTGTTTGATTTTACCCAAGGCCAGAGCCTGAAAAATCATGTACGAGTAATTGTTACCTAAGAACTGTAGTCTCAAATTTATTTAAAGATTTAGTAAAAGATCCTAAGACACATTTTTATTCCTTAACTTTTTAAATTTGGGTCTTCACAACCTTTTTGCAAACACTGTCAGAGTAAGTGCACTGTAAGCAACATACCAGTAGAACCATTAATCAAATCCTTCTTTAAGGGGCCTGGTGTGTTAAGCCTGAGGCTCAACATGTAACATACAACTTATAATACTTAACTAGGAGTGTGCAATTCAATTCACAACGGAGAGACAAGCAACAAGGAATGAACATGAGCAAGCACAGCTACACATAGTTGCAACCCTATTTGCTCAGAAGTAGACCCATTGCTTTCCCTGGGTGTTATTCTTAAGTAATGGTGCACAGAATTGTAGCCTGGGACTTTGTTTCAGATGGAAAAGAGGATTCCACCCACTAAACACGGGGGTGTGTGTGAAATACTTTGAAAATGACTTGCCAGCAATTGTTCTGAGGCAGCAGCAAAAGGAATAAAAAGGAAGTATTTTAGCTTCTTCTCCAAGCTGGAAGGGAGATGAAGGTGCTTGTGGGAATTGTGAGGAGGCTTTGTGAGGAGTAAGTGCTGCACTTCCATAGCTGCCATCCTTATACAGACTATAGTTCCCATAAGTGCCTTCTCTTCCAAACAGCTGCCTCTGACTACAGTAATTGCTAGTAAAAATTATCCTTTTTCCTCCAACTCCTGGGTCCTGCATCTCTGCCCAGTTCCACCCCCCACTTCACCAGACAGCTGCGAAGCTTCTTAGAAGCTTCTCAGAAGTTCCCATAAGCTTCGGCTTTATTTACTGCATTGACCTGTGCATAAGTTGACCCAGGCTTCAGGGCCAATTTTAGGCATAATTTTTGACTTATAGGTCTATGGTATTTACTTACTTATGTCATTTATACCCCACATTTCTCCCCAAGGGGACTCTGGAGTTGTGCCTTCCTGTTCTGCTTGTGAACTTCCCATGGGTAGCTGTTTGGATACTGGACTGATCCAGCAGGGCTTTTCTTAAGTTTGTATAATGATTAATTGGGGGTAGGGTCCTGGAAAGTCTATACATTATATGATATAATGAGATGCTATTTGGAAATGGGGAAATATCTTCTCAGTCTGTCTATAATGGATAGATGGATGGATGGATGTTGCACAATCAGTATGGATGGTATATGCATGGCAAATATAAGAAGACAGGACCAAGGAGCTAACTGTCTAAAATTTGGCACGGGAGGGACAACAAAGAAAGGGGAAGGACATGGAGTCAGGGGAAGAATATGTGTTTTGTTCAGTAACGTTCTAAACATGACAGCAAATTATTTTAAATCTAAATCAAGATGGTATATTAGTTTTTGAAACCTCTTTGAGACAACAGGTACGTAGAATTTATCTGTTGTGTCAAAAAGAGAACCACAACTATTTCTATGTGTACAGGATACGTCCAATGGCTAGGATATTTGAGAATAAGATTAATAAAGCTATCAGATTATTACCAACATGACTCCTCTTAAATACTCTGACATTTTTTTAACCTAACCTGGAGGCCAAATTTAGGCTGCTAAGGCAGGAAGCTCAAAGCCAGGATTTGAGAAGTAGCATTCTTGAAAGTGCTTCCTGTTCTACACTCAGGGCCAGCTAGACAGGCAGAGCTCAGAGGTCTCAATGAGAGGGTTGTATTAGGAGGAGAGGTTTAGATTCGTTACAGACTGGAGAATGTTTTGGGACAAGCCAGGCCCATACAAGAGGGACAGGCTTCAGCTGAACCAAAACGGAAACAGACTGCTGACATGTAACATTAAAAAGGTGGCAGAGCAGCTTTTAAATTTATCCTTGGGGAAAAAACTGACAGAAGCAGAGTGGCATCTGGTTTGGGACTCCTCATTCCATAGGAATGAGGTTCAAGAACAATGAAGTTCAAGAACAGCAAGATAATGACAGAGTAGGAATAGGGAGCGGAAGCATGATGGAACATGACAGTCTGTCAGCGGAATGAGAGACTGTAGGATTAAAGGCACAAACAAGCAGCCCTTCTCAGGGGGACCCATTATATAGGTGTTTTTAATGCAAATGCCTGAAGTCTCCAAGGAAAGATGGGAGAATTAGAACGTTTGGTGGCTAAGGAAAACATTAATATAGTGGGCATAACAGAAAACTGGTGGAATGTGGAGAACCAGTGGGATACTGCAATCCCAGACTATACACTCTATAGGAAAAATAGGGAGGGGCATGTTTGAGGTGGGGGTGGCATCTATGTCAAAGAAGGGGTAGAATCCAGCAGAGATTGAAAAGGAGGGGGAGGGTCCAACTCCACCTTAGAATCACTGTGGATTAAATTACCAGGCCAAAGTGGGGGGGGGGGGGGGTAATTAGTGGTGGCATGCTATTGTCCTCCAGATCAAAAACCTGAAATGGATGTTTAGATGAGAAAACAAATCAGGGCGGCATGAAATAGAGACAGGATTGTAATCTTGGGGGACTTCAATTATCCTCATATCAACTGGGTCAGTACATGCTCTGGTCATAGCAGACTGGATTCCTTGATATGCTCAACGACTGTGCCTTAGAGCAGATAGTCATGAAGCCCACCAGGGGACAGGTGACTCTGGATTTAATATTATGCGGTACTCAGGATCTTTTTAGGGATGTTAATGTTACTGTGCTATAGGGAAATAGTGACCATGCTGCAATCTGCTTCACCATGCATATCGGGGGAAGACTGCCAAGCAAATTTGAAACAAAAATCCTTGACTTCCAAAGGGTGGACCTCCCTCAGATGAGGAAGCTAGTTAGGAAGAAGTTGAAAGGGAAGGTAAAAAGAATCAAATCTCTCCAGAGTGCATGGAGGCTGTTTAAAACAACGGTAGTAAAGGCCCAGAGGCAGTGTGTACTGCAAAGAAGGAAGGATTCCACTAAGTTCAAAAAAGTGCCGGCATGGCTAATGAGCAGAGTTAGAGAGGATGTAAAGAGCAAGGAAGCTTCCTTCTGTAAAAGGAGGTCTTGCCCTAATGAGGATAATAAAAAGGAACACAAACTTTTGCAAAAGAAATGTAAAAAGATTATACAGGAGGCCAAGAAAGACTTTGAGGAGTGTATGGCCTGCAACATTAAAAGAAATAGTAAAAGCTTTTTCAAATATGTTAGAAGCAGGAAACCTGCCAGAGAAGCGGTTGGCCAGCAGAGAAAGGGGTGGGTGAAAGGCAGGGAAAGGGGTGACTAATTAGTCCTTTGCATCTATCTTCACAGCAGAAGACCTTGTGCAGTTACTGCTGCCAAATGACTCCTCCTGACTGAAGAATTCAGGCTGCAATCCTAACCACACTTTCCTGAGAGTAAGCCCCATTGAACAAAATAGGACTTACTTCTGAGTAGACCTGGTTAGGATTGTTCCCCAAATCAAAAAGAGGTTAAAAAAGAAGATATTTCAAACCTAATTGACAAACAGGATCAATAAATCACTGGGCCCAGCTGGCACCCACCCAAGAGTTCTTAAGGAAATAAAGAATGAAGTTGCTGATCTTTTGACTAAAATATGCAACTTGTCCCTTAAAGTGGCCAATGTGCCAGAAGACTGGAGGATAACAAATGTCACACCAATCTTTGAAAAGGGAAGGAGAGGGGACCTGGGTAACTACAGGCTGGTCAGCCTAACATCTATTCTAGGTAAGATGGTGGAAAGTCTAATCAAAGATAAAAACTTAAAATATAGAACAAGCTTTGTGAGGAAGAATCAGCATGGCTTTTGCAAGGGTAAGTCTTGCCTCACTAACAGTTTAGAATTCTTTGGAAAGGTCTTATGAATGTAGACAAACCTGTTGATATTATACATCTATGTTTTCAGAAGGTGTTTGACATGGTCCCTCACCAAAGGCTCCTGAGCAAACTCCATAATCAGGGCAAGTTCTCTCACGGATTAGGAGCAGGTTGATGGGCAACAGAAACACAGATGGGCAATTGTCAATGGGCAATTTTTCACAATGGAGAGAGGTGAAAAGTGGTGTGCCCCAAGAATCAGTCTTGGGACCAGTGCTTTTCAACTTGGAGTTGGGGATAAGCAGCAAGATGGCCAAGTTTGCAGATGACACTATACTTTTCCAGGTGGTGAAGATGAGAAATGATTGTGAAGAGCTCCAGTGGGATCTCTCCAAACAGGAGAACGGGCAGCAAAATGTCAGGTGAGTTTCAATGTAAGTAAGTGTAAATTAATGCACATTGGAGCTAGGAAACAAAACTTCATATATAGGCGAATGCAGTGTTTCTCAAACTGTGGGTCAGGACCCACTAGGTGGGTAGTGAACCAATTTCAGGTGGGTCCCCATTCATATAAATATTTTATTTTTAATATATTAGACTTGATGCTACCATGGTATGTGACTGCATTTGGGGAAATGTTACAGATATGTATTTTGAACAGACTACTATGTATATGCTTTAAACAATGATAGTAAATGGACTTATTCCCGGGTAAG
Source organism: Tiliqua scincoides (assembly GCF_035046505.1). Lineage (NCBI taxonomy): Eukaryota > Metazoa > Chordata > Lepidosauria > Squamata > Scincidae > Tiliqua > Tiliqua scincoides. The sequence goes on from NC_089822.1 coordinate 200,716,661, forward strand.
TGAGGGTAAGATTGCAGTCTAGGGTTGTTAAAAAATTTCCTGCGTCATGATGTCACTTCCGGTCATGACATCACTTCTAGGCTAATGGCATCATTTCCAGTTAGTCATGACAGATTCTCATTCTAAAATGTGGGTTCTGGGGCAATAAGTTTGAGAACCACTGGGCTAATGGGTTCTGAGCTGGATTTCCTGATGGATCAGGAAAGAGATCTTAAGGTGTTGGTGGATACCACACCTCAAAAAGGATATAGTGGAACTGGAAGAGAGTGACCAAAATAATTAGTGGGCTAAGGTAACTCCCTTAGGAGGAAAGTCTACAGCATTTGGGGATCTTCAGTTTAGAAAAAAGGTGCCTGAGTTGGCGACATGATTGAGACATATAAAATTATGCATGGTTTGATAGAGTGGAATGTTCTTCTTCCTCTCACACAACCTCAGAACAGGGGACATCTACATATTGGGAGAGTTAGAACAAAGAAAGTGTTTTTTTACCCAGGGATTAATGAACCTGTGGAACTCTTTACCATAGGATGTGGTGATGGCACCTGGCCTAAATGCCTTTAAAAGGAGAGGGGACAATTTTAAGAAGGGAAATTTCTTCATATGTTACAAACCATAAAGGGTCAGTGGTGGACATAGAGGGGGCAAGGGGGGCAAATACTCCAGGCGCCAGCCATCAGGGGACAGCCCCGCCAGCCTCACACACACCCCTTGCTGCCCTTTTAACTTTTTTTTTTTAAAGCAAAGAAGCCAGCAGCTCCACTGCTTCTCTCTGTTTAAATTTAAAAAACCCTCCTCTCAATGGAGGGGGTGTCCAGAATTGTGGCCGGAGAGGGAGCAAGCTGCTGCCTGCCCTGACTGAGCCACACACCCTCCTCCTTTATAGGAAGGGCGGCTTAGAGTGGCAGCGTGCCAGAAGCCGCTAACAACTCCCAGCATAGGGCCACTCTAAGTAGTCCCTTTCTTCTCCTTTATAGAAGGAGGAGAGGAAGGGGGTGGCTCAGTCTGGTCCTGAATCTTGAAGGAGACAAAAGATGCCGCCCAGAGCAGCATCACACCCAGAATGACAGCCATTCTAAGTGCGATTCTGCACCACTCTGGGCTGCATCTTTCATCTCCTTCAAGGAGACGAAAGGTACACACCAGAGTAGGAGGATGCTGCTTTGGGTTGCGTCTTTCCCATAGAAGCTCGAAGAAGCCTAGGCTCAAAGAAGCCCAGGAACTCCACTGTGATGGGTGTACCTTCTGGTTCTAAAAGTAGGGTATATATGAAGTAGGGTATATCTGAATGCTAGATGCAAGGGAGTGGCAACAGGATGCAGGCATCTTGTCTTGTGTTCTCCCTGAGGCATCTGTGGGGCCACTGTGAGATACAGGAAGCGATATACAGGAAGACCAGATGGGCCTTTGGCCTGATGCAGCAGCTTTCTTATGTTTAATCTATACCAGAATTATTGTGAATTTCTTACTTATATGATAGTTTCAGCTAAATATGCTGTGCAAAACAGTGGAGAGTGCTTTTTGCTCCCTTTCTACATGGAGGAAGAAAATAAGGTATATGAAGAGGTATTGGAATCTGAGGTATGAAGAGGTATTGGAATCTGAGGTATCTGAGGTATTGGTATTTTTCATCTCATGGCACACTGACAAGGTACTAAAATTGTCAAGGCACACCATCCCTGGGGGCTGGGGCTAAGAATAGGCCCTCAGTTTGGCTGTACTTGTCGTAAGAGGCGACTAAACAGCCACCGGGTAGATGGGACTCGTCAGCCTAGGAAGGCAGCTCATCTAAGAGAAGGAAACTCTGACCTCAAACCTCCACTGCCTTGTGGCTACATCCAGTTCTGGAAAAGGCTTCAGGAGTCAACCTCGAGGCAAAATCAGGAGCCGGAGTCCCTTAGGCAGTTCATGGCTGAACACAGTCACGTTCTGGCAACTCCTGCGACGCCACTGGAACCAACCGTATTGGCTTCTGCCTTTCCATTGGACCATTCCAGCGACGTGGAGAGGGGGGATTTGCTGCATGGGTAACAGCCTATCCTCCATACCTTCTTTACCCAGGCTTCGCGCACTGGAGAGGACACTCCAACTTCGCCATACGGCGTCGGCACAACACGGGAAGCAGCAGTTTACCGGTTATAAGTCTTTGCTCGATTGGCGTAGAGCATGACGCCAGGGGCTGCTTCCGACGGTGGGAGAGATCATTGCATCTCATTGGGCAGCTACCGCCCGCCTTAAGCTGGGCAGTCCCCAGCCAGTAAGGTGTTGCCTCGCCACGGTCCGTTAACCTCATGGGGTGCGTGGGGTTTAGGGTGAAAACCGACAAGCGGATCGACAACTCTGCACCATGCAACAGAAAACAGAAAACTACTGCCCTAAAGCTGGGCACCTGGAACGTTAGGACAATGACACCTGGCTTCTCTGATGACCTGCAAGAAATAGACGACGCACGCAAAACAGCTGTCATCGACATGGAGCTGAGCAGACTGCAGATGGACATCGTCGCCCTTCAAGAGACTAGGCTGCCAGATTCCGGATCTGTCAAGGAGAGAAATTTCTCATTTTTCTGGCAGGGAAAACCACCAAACGAAACCAGGGAACATGGCGTTGGCTTTGCGGTCAGAAATACCCTGCTGAAATCCATCATCCCACCTACTGTGGGAAGTGAAAGAATTTTGTCCCTGCAGCTCCAGTCATCAGCAGGACCTATCACTCTCATCAGTGCTTATGCACCGACTCTGTCGTCTCCAGCAGAAGCCAAAGACAAATTCTATGATGACCTGGCCACCACTGTCAAGAAAATCCCTGTAAAAGAGCCATTGTTCATCCTCGGCGATTTCAATGCTAGAGTTGGTGCTGATAACAGTTCATGGCCCACTTGCTTAGGTCAGTTTGGCACTGGGAGGATGAACGAAAATGGCCAACGCCTGCTAGAGTTTTGCTGTCATCACGGTCTCTGTGTCAGCAACACGTTCTTCAACACAAAGCCCCAACATAGAGTCTCTTGGAGACATCCAAGATCAAAGCACTGGCACCAGCTCGACCTGATCCTCACCAGACGCTCCAGCCTTCCCAGCATCAAGATCACACGCAGTTATCATGGTGCTGCCTGCGACACTGACCACTCCCTGGTGTGCAGCAGAGTGAAACTGCAAACAAAGCGACTGTATCACACGAAAAAGGAAGGAAGACCTCGCATTGATACCAGCAAGACCCGGGATCAGAGAAAAGTGGAGGAATTTGCACAAGCGCTTGAGGAATCTCTTCCAGGCCCGGCCGACGCAAACGCATCCAACAGATGGGAACATTTCAAGAATACCGTTTACAACACCGCCTTGTCCATATTCGGCAAGAAGACCAACAAGGCGGCAGACTGGTTTGAAGCCCACTCTGAGGAGTTGACACCAGTCATTGAGGAAAAGAGGAGAGCTCAAGCAGCATACAAGGCCTGTCCCAGTGAGCGCAACCTGCAGGTCCTCCGAACTGCTCGCAGCAAAGTCCAACAGACTGCCAGGAGATGTGCTAACGACTACTGGCTCCAGCTCTGTTCCGAGATACAGATAGCAGCTGACACGGGCAACATCAAGGGGATGTATGTTGGTATCAAGCAGGCCCTAGGTCCAACACAGAAGAAAATTGCCCCTCTGAAGTCTGCCACAGGCGAGGTCATCCAGGATCGGGCGCAGCAGATGGAACGCTGGGTGCAGCACTACTCTGAGCTATATTCCAGAGAAAATGTAGTCACCGAAGAAGCACTGAACAACATTGAGTGCCTGCCTGTGCTGGAAGAGCTTGACAGTGAACCAACCCTAGAAGAACTTCACGTGGCCCTGGACTCCCTTGCCTTTGGCAAGGCACCTGGAAAAGACAGCATCCCTGCTGAAGTCCTAAAATGCTGCAAAGAGATCATCGTCACTGAGCTGCATGAAATCCTCTGTCTCTGCTGGAGAGAAGGTGGAGTACCTCAAGACATGAGGGATGCAAACATCATCACGCTGTACAAGAACAAAGGTGACAGGGGTGACTGCAACAACTACCGCGGCATCTCTCTCCTTAGCGTTGTAGGAAAGCTGTTTGCCCGAGTTGTACTAAAGAGGCTCCAGGTACTTGCAGAGAGCGTCTATCCAGAATCGCAGTGTGGATTCCGAGCCAACAGGTCCACCACTGATATGGTATTCTCCCTTAGACAACTGCAGGAGAAATGCAGGGAACAACGACAGCCACTCTTTATAGCCTTCATAGATCTCACAAAGGCTTTCGACCTGGTCAGCAGAGACGGCCTCTTCAAGATTCTCCCCAAGATTGGATGTCCACCCAGGCTCCTCAGCATCATCAGATCTTTCCACAAAGACATGAAGGGCACTGTTGTCTTCGATGGCTCCACATCAGACCCTTTTGACATCCGAAGCGGAGTGAAGCAGGGCTGTGTTCTTGCACCAACCTTGTTTGGGATTTTCTTCGCTGTCCTGCTGAAGCAGGCCTTTGGAACTGCAACAGAAGGCATCTATCTCCGGACCAGATCAGACGGAAAGCTCTTCAACCTCTCCAGACTGAGAGCAAAATCCAAAGTCCAGCTGAAATGTCTGCGTGACTTCCTCTTTGCCGACGATGCAGCTGTCACTACCCACTCTGCCAAAGATCTCCAGCAGCTCATGGATCGTTTTAGCAAGGCCTGCCAAGATTTTGGACTGACAATCAGCCTGAAGAAAACACAGGTCATGGTTCAGGATGTGGACTCACCTCCCTGCATTACAATTTCTGAGCATGAACTGGAGGTTGTCCATGACTTTGTGTACCTTGGCTCAACGATCTCCGACACTCTTTCTCTCGATACCGAGCTAAACAAGCGCATCGGTAAAGCAGCTACCACGTTTTCCAGACTCACAAAGAGAGTCTGGTCCAACAAGAAGCTGACGGAACATACCAAGATCCAGGTCTACAGAGCTTGCGTCCTGAGTACACTTCTGTACTGCAGCGAGTCATGGACTCTTCGCTCACAACAGGAGAGGAAACTGAGCGCTTTCCACATGCGCTGCCTCCGACGCATCCTCGGCATCACCTGGCAGGACAAAGTTCCAAACAACACAGTCCTGGAACGTGCTGGAATCCCTAGCATGTATTCACTGCTGAAACAGAGACGCCTGCGTTGGCTTGGTCATGTCGTGAGAATGGATGATGGCCGGATCCCAAAGGATCTCCTCTATGGAGAACTCATGCAAGGAAAGCGCCCTACAGGTAGACCACAGCTGCGATACAAGGACATCTGCAAGAGGGATCTGAAGGCCTTAGGGATGGACCTCAACAAGTGGGAAACCCTGGCCTCTGAGCGGCCCGCTTGGAGGCAGGCTGTGCAGCATGGCCTTTCCCAGTTTGAAGAGACACTTTGCCAACAGTCTGAGGCTAAGAGGCAAAGAAGGAAGGCCCATAGCCAGGGAGACAGACCAGGGACAGACTGCACTTGCTCCCGGTGTGGAAGGGATTGTCACTCCCGGATTGGCCTTTTCAGCCACACTAGACGCTGTGCCAGAACCACCTTTCAGAGCGCGATACCATAGTCTTTCGAGACTGAAGGTTGCCAATACACATTGGAATCTGGAAGAACTGGCGAGGAGGTAGATGTGGTGTCAGCAGTGGCCCCTTTAAGGGTAAGGCCTGGGCATCCAGCAGAGTGTGCTGCACAGCTACAGCCACTGGAAGGCAATAGGGCCCTCAGGGATATAAAGAGCACCTGAGGCAGAAAGGGTTTGTGGGTTTTGAAGGAGTGCAGGTTGGAGGTAGGAGAGGAGACTGACTTGGCTTATTGAATTTGGAATCTGTGGATTGTGACTGGACTCTGGCTTTGGACTTGGACACCCTGACAGATTTGACTCACCGACCTGGAACCTGACCTTGGACTGTAACTTGGCTTATTGGCTCTGGACTCTGATTTGGCAACTCTGATTGGACTGGTTTACTTGGCATCTGTGAATTGGAATTGGACTCTGACTTTTGCTTGCGGCACTGGTGAGTTTCACTAGGGAAACTAATCAGCCTTAAGTGGGCACAAGGCCCAGTGGATTGGGATTTGGCAGAACAGAAGATGCCACCTTGTCAAAACTTACAGGTTGCGTTAGGGTGAATGGAGAGACAACTTGGTATTAACTTTGTTTAAAACTGGAATACTGTTATTGCTTTGTGACGAAAGAAGATTCGTCCTTCTGAAAATGTGGCTCATCCATTTGATTTGGTGTAATAAGATTCAGGACTGAGTTGTAAAGTGCCTTTCAGTTCATGTTTTGTCAGGTGTTTTGGATATTTTTCTTCTTGATAAGATCAACTTCTTTAAAAGCTGAAAAACAAAAACAGCCACAATCCCAAGCATATGTGAAAAACATCTCTATGTGGTGGTCTCTACTCTTGGCATCTTATTTTAAGCTGGAGCCCAGGCAAGCACCATGCCAGCATGAGAATACAGGTGTGGTAGCTCTGAACTGCATTTAGTGCCAGGAGTGTGGGGCACACTGCACGAGCACATTCATTTTGCACACCCTGCATCACTTTTTAATCAGGCCTGAGCCGGTATGAAATGCCAGCAAACCCTTGCGCTCCTGCAGAAAGCTAGGCTTAGCCAGATGGGCGCAGCTCGGAACCAGCACTCTCCAACTAAGTGGCATCGATCTTCCTCTCACAATTAACACAAGCAGATTTTAATTAGCTCAGAGACAGTATGTTCCATTCATTAGGCACCCAAGTTAATAAGACCTTCCTCCTCCTTCCGAGGAGTTTTGGTGATGGAGAGATGGCAAGCTTGAACCCCCCTGAGGGTTGCTATGGTGAGGAGGAAACATGTTGGTTTGCTGAAGTGACCTCAGTCACATGATGCTGTTCAAGTCCAGCCAAGTCACAGCAACGGGTTGAGTTCCAGGGAATTTCAGAATTGCCCACTGCCACAGGCAGGCACAACAACCTTGTGTGAGGAGCTGCTGAAATCCAAAAGAGGGCTGGAGAGTGGTGTTCCTAGCTCAGCTTCTATGAGGGTCTCAGCCCTTCCCAGGGCCAGCCCATTCATGAGACTGACTGGGGCAGCAGCCTCACGTAAATTAGTCCCCACCTCCTTCTCCTCCTCACATTTCCTGAATGGAAAAAGGGGGGGGGGATAAAACGAAAGACTAAGTGGAGAGGAGACATGCTTCCTCTTCACCTCCATCCCTCATCCTTTTCCAATCGGAGTGGAAGGAACAAAACCTGGCACATCACCAGGTAAAGCGATCACCATTTGGCATGCTGCCTCAGGCATCACAGCCAGTCCAGGCATTTCCATTCTTCTTTGCTGTTTCCTTTCAACATCCCTGTAGAAGAATGGTCTTGTGACTTGCAGCTCAATCCTATCAAAATCCCCTCAATTGATGTATTCCTGGCACTGCACCACACCCTACATCTTGGAGGTCTCCTCCAGGTAAGGGAACATTTGTTCCACTGGGTTTATTTGGACCTGCTGCTCTGCTGGGTTTATTTGGATCTGCATCAGCACTGGTGCAAACCTAAGTGGACCTGGGAAGGTGGACTGACACCAGGAAGGTGTATTGAGGCCAGGAAGAAGGACCGGATATTGGTGGCGCTGCCACCGCCAATACCACCTCCTTCTTGGTCTTGATCCGTCCTTTTTCCTGCACTGTTCTCTGCTCTGTTCCTCCTCCTCCCACCCTGTTCTGCCAAACCTAGCCTCCTCCCCTCCATTTGTGCTGACTTACCAGTGGTGGGAGTCATGGATAGACTGCATTTGCCCAGCCCATGTGCCTCACCTCTTGCAGTGGCTCAATTGCACAAAACAGTTTGTCATTTTTGCACTAATGTAATGTAACATTAGTCCCAGCAGCACAAGACTCCTCCCCCCCCCCCTCACAGGACTGAACTTTGGTAACTTTGCTATATGTCCACTTCCTTTCTATGTGCTTCCTTTCTATGTTCCCCTCGGACCACTTCACATGTTACACTTTCAGATGTATACCTAGGATAATTTAAGCATACCCATGAAAAGCAAAAGTGCAAATATATGACAAATAGGTTTGCAAACATCTGTCACACAGTAACAGATTCTTTGGGGAGCTGGGCTTGGCGACAGCTCAGATGAATGCACGCTTGGTGGTGAGCCTGGGCTGACCACTACATTATGTGTGGAACTGTTCACAGGAGTTCCTTGGCTCTGGCGGCTAACCGAGTCACGTTTTAAAATGGATCCCAGAAATAACTCTCATGCACAGGTGTAACACTGCAAAGGAACTGAGCTGATTGGTTTATAAAAACTGTAGGAATATGAGGCCAGCAACTTGGCATGAATGCTGTGATTTGGCCCTCCTGGCTGCACAGCCTACCAAACACAACAGTGATATCCAGCGTAGACCCGATACAGACAAGAAGGTGAAGAGAAGAGGGGTCCACCCTCTCCTCTCCTGCATATGTCCTGCTTCCCTAAGGCTTGACAGGCCCTGGTTCTTCCTTCCACGCTGTTTTTATAGCTGACAGCAAGTCCTCTGTAGTGATTGATGCTTGCTAGTTATATAATGGACATCATAAGGCTGCAGGGACTTCCTAGGAAAAATGAATCAGTCAAATGCAATAGCCCACATGGGACATCCTCCGGAATATGCCCTCATGTCTCTAGGTCTGCATCAATTTCTGGCAAGTCAAAGATGCTGAAGTCCTAGTTCTTCAATATATGTATGTGTTTGGGATTGGGGGTTACTTCTTAGAGAAAAATGTTACAGATGCCTATGTAACCACTGTGTAGGAGTACATTTCCAGGCTAATCTATTACCAAAGTCTCTATTAGATGACATAGGTCAAATCATGACAAGATGAACTTATCCACAGAAGCCTTATTCCTGATCCTATCAAGCTCATTCCTCCAGGAATCAAGGTGTTTTCTTTTTCTAAGCTGGGCGGGGAGTGGCTACAGCAGCAACTAGTGCAGCCCCCTTCCCTGAGCCATCCTCTGACAGCAAGAATTTGACTTGACATTTTGGAGCTAGCAATGCCACTGTTTCGTGAAGCTCTTTTGAAAACCTGGGGACAGAAAGGAAGAATGGCTGTGAGCAACAGGAGTCAACATTCAGTCCAGCATCACAACTTCCCTGCTAGCAAAACAGCCCCTAGCAACAACCCTCCTGAAAGAGCAGGTGCTCGCTATTCCCTTCCAACAAACGTTCCCCTCAGTGATCTAGGCCAGTACAGTAAGACCCAGAACTCCTCAGAGGAGCAGGAATTACTCAACCTCTTAGCAGTAGCCACCTTTACCACCCATGGTATTTCCTCAGGTCTGCTCAGAACTGCTCCAGAAGTACCTCTCTGGCCCATGTACCATAGGGCAGCAGTTCCCAAAGTATAAGTTGTGACCCACAAGTGGGTCCCAACTTGATTTCTGGTGGGTCACAGGCCCGCTGATACTGCGACCTAAAATGGTGAATGACCCGGAAGTCGCTTCTGGAACACATGCACACCCCCCTCCCCACATCATTGGTTGTGTTGCCTCACATTTTGCAAACTGTGTGTCACAATGCACCAGAGCAACAGACACTTTGGAAAATGCAGCATGATATGGCCAATGACGTTGGGCCCATGCACGCGTGCATCCCGAAAGCGACTTCCGGCTTATCTGCCATTTTAGGATGCAGCCTCTTGGCCTCGGCTGGCCCTGGATCCACCATGGATGACGCAGTGGGTAGCCAAGGTAAGGCGATTTGGAACCTCTGCCATAAGACAATGATTGCCCTCTCTGCCCATCCAGGTTATATCTCCCAGCAAGCAAGCACGTTTTCCACTCCCCTCCGGGCAAGGGCTTGGACTGAAGCCTTGCTTTGCCCCACCATCGGATGCCACAAAAACAACTCACTTAGGGTGCACCTTGTACAGTGTCCCATCCACACCAACGGTCATCTCCAGCTTCTCCAGTTGCCGATTATCTCGTATCTTCTCCACAACAGCAGCTATTCCAGCTCCACACAACTTAGCAGCACGTGAAGACACTGTATGGCACACCTCCTTCACCACCCTGGCATCTTCAGCAGTTACGGTCAAATTGCATTCTTCCAGCAGAGCACGCACCCGCTCCTCACCCTGACGGTCCCTGTCAGGGCATTAGAATACGTTATGGTGCCTTGGACCTTAACAGTAAGTGGAAGTACACAGATCTACTGTGGCATCTGTGGCATCTACTGTGCACTATTCACAAGGGCTGTCTTCCTATCAGACACATTTATCCTGAAGGCACCCAGGCTCCACAAGATGGGGCTTTGGGATTGCATGCAACCAATGACAGAGATTTCACATTCCAAGGAAGAATGTTCACATTCTTTATCAAAAACGAAAAAAAATCCAAACCTAGTGCCAAGTAAGCCAAAATTCTGTATCACCAAACTCAAATTTGTTGTTTAAAATAAATTGAACCTGTGCAAACTTGCCTATTTTCCATAAACTCGCTAAACCTACATACATGCAGAATGTGGAATCAGGGAGAAGGTTGATGTGAAGCATCATGAGGCTAGACACTGCTGGCACCCTGGGTAAAGGCCCTGCACCGGGCATCCCGCGGCATTCTCTCTCTGATAGTGCTTTGGGCACTCCCACTGCCACCAGTACACAGGACTCAGGGGTTGGCCTGACCAGTGGGCCCCAGATGGGTATGGGCCCTCAAACAGTACCTTGGCTGATCCCTAACACTACCCAAGCCAGTAGGCAAGGGATGGACAGGTAGCCAGAAACAACACATAGGCACTGAACCCCCAAACAGTGATGGCTCTAAAACCCCATTATTCTCAGGAACCCAATTGCTGTACAAGAACCCAGATTCTACATGGTATGGAAAGATAAACACTTACTCCGCGTCTGATAAGAATTTGGTGGGAAATATGCCTTTGGTTTGAAGCACAAGTGAATCGTGACCCTGGAACAGAACCTTGCGAGCTATTAGCTCCAGCAAAATATATCGCACAATCTCACCCAAGTACATGCCACTGATGAGCTTCTCATACCTGCGGAGGGGGTTTAAGATGGGAATTAGTTCCACACAGGAAGACCTTGGAAGTAGGGCCCTGGCCTAGAACCAGCCACAACCACAGACCCCACCCCAATAACCAATTCTCAGACTCACCTCTGCTGGCCAGCATTAAGAGATTCTGCATCCACTCGCACATCAAAGGGCGTCATGAAGTTTTCAAGGCAGCCACTGTCCCCAAATGCACCCCATTCCATATTGATGCACATTTGCCCTTCATTGCCCTCCACAGCATCCACATTCTTCATTTCTTCCATGTAGCAAGTGTTGGAACCAGTTCCTGCGACAAAAGGGGTGGAACTGAATTGTTGATGAAACTGGGGTTATATTCCTCCCCACTCTGAACAAGGAAGCTGCTGGGGCTCAGGCTGGCAGAAGAGTTTTCAGCGCTGTTAGACGTTAACTCTAAATGTCACGTTGCAGAGGAAGGCCCTGTCAGGGAGCAGTGCCCTGGAGCAGCCTAGCTTCTGGCCAGAAATGCCCAAAGGAAGCCAGAGACTGAAAGTAAAGTGGAGGAGGACATCTGTCCTTGGGAAGATATCCCCTGGTCTACAACCTATAGAGGGCATTACACCTATAATTTCCCTGCCCACCAAAGGCTGCCCATAACCCCCACCTTACCGACAATGAGACCAATCTCACACTTGGGGTCCACATAGGCACATGACATCATGGTTCCAACAGTGTCATTTACTATGGCAACTATATCTATATTAGCATGCTGGGAAGAGAGAGGGAGGAAGAGAGAGACAAAGAGAGCAGCAAGATGTGTTACCAGGCAACACAATTCCCTATCACCACAGTAACCAGCACAGACCCATAGGCCCTGTCACATGGGAAACAGGGCCCCTCCCCCTCTCCTCTGTATATCTCTGGGACCGACAGTCTGGAGGGAGTTCTCAAGTTCTGTCCCTGATATTCAGCTGGTTTTGGTCAAAGGACACAATGACTGATGCACAGCTTTTCGCCCTCTCACTGGGATGTGTCCCCCTTCCTCTTCTTCTTCCAGAGAAATCTGGGAGGTGGGGATAATTTGGGATTAAGCAAACCCTGCCAAGAATATAAAGCATAAAAATGTGTGAACTGAAATGGCATCATTTTCCCAAGCCTGCTTGTCATAAAAGTTCTTTCATCTTAGTAACATCTTCCATTCGGTGTGCTACCTTTTCTGTTCTTTAATCCACATCCAAAACACACCTAACCTTTGCTGGGTACAACCCCAACTCTCCAGGTCTAACCAGAAATATTGGTCTAAACATTTTCAACCTGACATTCAAGTAGCCCACCACACCCACACAACTGAACTTGTCAATAGCACTAATTGAGACCAAAACTGTGAGGGTGCAGCTACATTTTACATCACCTCTGTTCAACTCCTCCTAAAGCTACATCTCCCTTGGAAAAGCAACGGTCAGGATTCTGATGAATGCTCATGCATGTAATGTTTGGATTAGGCCAACACAGGCTAGGCTGTTGGCTTTCATGGTGGCACAATCAAGTCAGAACAATTTGGGCCAAATCCACCCCTTTGCCCAAACTATCCAGCTCCTGACAAAGCCCCTGCCCCAGGCACCATACATACCCCTCGACGCTGTAGTGCCTCCCGCAGCAACTGCACAGCATCCTCCCCCACACAGCCTGTGGCACTGAACCCTTTGGTCCAGGCTAGCAAAATGCCCTGTGAGATCAAGAGAAACAGGAAATTATGCAACTTGCATTTGTGCCTCTGGGTCAGGAGAACTGCTTTCTCTGAGCTGCTTGCACCTAGCCCCTATATCCTGTTTGATGAGACCCCGTCAAGCTCTACTCCAGCTCCACTGCAATGGAGAGAGAACTGCAGAAGACCTGCAGTCAATTTCTGTGAGGAGGTATGGCTATACTCAGCTATGCACCCTTCTAGCTTCTGGGTTTTCATCAGGCACTAATCATAACATCAGAATTTTACAGGATCAGGTCAAAGGTACATCTAGCCCTGCTTCCTGTTTCACACAGTGGTCCACCATTTGCTTTTGCAAAGTTCACAAGTAGGTGATGAAGGCATATCTGTCTCCCACCACTACTGCCTTGTAGTTATTCAGAGGCACAATTGATAAACCTATGTTCTATGAATTTGTCTTACTCCCCTTTTACAGCTAGCCAAGCAAGGAGCTATCACCACATCCTGAGGTAGTGAATTTCATACATTTTTATATGCTTTCAAGTACTGACTCATTGCACACCCAATTTCAAGCTTATCTTGATAACTATAAGGACTAGAAACTTGCCACTACCAAATTTGTCATCTGTGTGCATGTATGTGCTTACAAAGAACAGCCAAATAAAGAGCCCTGAGTATAGGATGGACACTGGAACTGTTGGGGGAGGTGTGTTAGTGGGCTTTTTGTCAAACATGACATCCTCAACAGGCAGAGAACTAGTAGGCAGAAATAAAAGTGGCAGGATTTCACAATTTACAGGTCATATGGATATTCTAGGCAATTCCCTGGGCTTTCATTTCAAATCCTTGACAAATGATGGAAAAGGCTATGCTATTTCCTCCATCACATTTAAAGAGTTTGCTCTTTCCGTCTTGGAGACACAAACCAATTCAGGCTTATTCTTCTTCCCCAACCCCCACAAAAAGACACTCCGGGCACCACTGTCCAACCACTAACATCAAATCCATTGATGTTCCATACCTTGTCCAGGCCCATTTGATGGCAGGGAAAGGAGAAAGTGAAGCCCAGTGGCAGAACGATCCCCAGCATTTTATGCTTTGTCTCAAAATCCACAATGCAGGTAACGATGTGATCAAAGAGCTGCAGGAATGAAAGCAGTTTGCATGAGTACTTTGTGAGACAGAACAAACTGGAGAAGAGGTTATTCCATTAGCAAAAGGCTTGGCCCAACACAAGCAAGATTGTCCACCCCTACAGGCACCAGTGCTTGCTTTGAAAGGGGTAGATATGACCACAAGACAAGCCAGACTGTAGGAGAAGCTCATTCAACTCCATCATATTATGCACTCTCCTGCACCTACCTCAATGGCAGAACTTTGGGCTATATCTGGTGGAACGGTATAAATCTCATTGATGATGTGCACACCACCCTCTTTTGAGTCTTTCAGCTCTATCATTAGCACTCGGAAATTGGTTCCACCCAGGTCCAGTGCCAGAAACTTCCCTCTCTCTACAAAAAGGACAAATTGAAGAGTCTGGGTGAAGATGGCTGTTCCTCACAATACAATACTGACAATAAGCCACCTCAAAGTCTCTTACGTTGGCCTTTTCTGCTGGGGTCAACATCCTGCTAATCAGTACTGGTTGCATTTTAGCAGGGAAAGCATTTTATGTATCCCCTAGCACAGTGTTTCTCAAACTGTAGGTCAGAACCCACTAGGTGGGTCGCGAGACAATTTCAGGTGGGTCCCCATTCATTTCAATATTTTATTTTGAATATATTAGACTTGATACTACCATGAAATGTGACTGCATTTGGGGAAATGTTATAGACCTGTACTTTTAACAAACTACTATGTATATTCTTTTAACAATGATAGTAAAGAAAACTTACTGCTGGATAAGTATGGGTAGGATTGCAGCCTAGGATAGCTAAAAATTTTCCTGCTTGATGATGTCACTTCCAGTCATGACATCACTTCCGGCGGGTTCCGACAGATTCTCATTCTGTCCCGGTGAGTCCCGGTGCTAAATGTGTGAGAACCACTGCCCTAGTGGGATTCAGATATGTTTGTGTAGCTTGAGCTGTGCCCTTGGTAGAACAGCAGCCCCTGATCAAATAAAGACCTAAGCTAGTCAGATGAGACCAGGGCAGCCAGGAAGGTTTTCTGACTCAGAACAGTTTCCCTGAGACCATATTTAAGCAGCTCTAAGCTCTTTTCTCCCTAGACACTAGGCCAGTCCCCAGCACCCTGTTCCCTGCCCTCACCAGAGCCATCTGGCAAATGGCGGACATAAGTAGGCAACATGCGAACAGTGGCTGTGCGGTCCAGTGACAGACCCTTCAACATCTCCAATCTCATCAGGTTCTGCACTCTTTCAAGTTCCGTCATAGTGAGTCGGAAAGGTGCCAGGATTTGAGCCACCTGCTGACGCTGGTTTTTCTGCCTTATTGCTGCAGCTGTCGCCATGATAACCCCTAAGGCACAGTTACCATGTGATGGGACAAAGGTGACGGTATACTCAGGAACCAGTGATTTCAACGTTTCATGCAGTATATCACGGTACCTGGAAGAAGAAACATCAGGGAGATTGTAGGAGGGTGAAGGAAACCAATGGCCAAGAGCTTTCCTAGGCCTATGACCTTCCCTACGACTGTACTGGTTCTGAGAAGACTCAAGAAATTTCTTGGCTGAATGATTCCTGAGCTGGTGTACAGTGTTCCAAAGAATAAAACAACTGAATACAACTACAAATGCTCTCACTTGGAAGGTACCAGTGACTTACGGAATTGGCCAGAGTTGGATGATACCAAAGTAAATTAATTCAGTTATCTGATTGATATATGTGATTGCTGTCCTAGATGGGATCATGTAGAAGGAGAAAGGACTAGATAGGCCTACTCACTGCGTTAATAGTAAAAGAAAGAATAGCTCTGTTAGGTTAACAGTCTCTTAGGCTGAGGGAGATTATCTGAATACATAAACCACTGGGAAAAACTACTGGGTACAGGACAAAGTTGGCCAATTATCATGCACATCGTGCATGATCATGCAGAAAAACTGGCTTCTACAAGAAAGGCACAGCACAATCCTAACCAGCGCTGATGCACTGGGGCCAGTACAGCCATGCTGCATCCTGTGCTGGATGTGAGCAGGCTGGAGGTCTCCTAGAGGTATGGGGACATTTGTTCTCTTGACCCAGAGAAAGCTCCTGCCTGCACTACAGAACTGCAAAATGCCCAGCACAAGTCTGAGTTAAGCAATGTCACAATTTCAGGCATGGGGAGGGGATAGGATATGGTGTGTGATGATGCCATTGTCCTGCCCCCTTCCGGGATCCAGTCCACCCATTCCCCCATCCCTCTCTGCCTTCTCCTGCCCTCCCCTCACCCATGCTCTTACATGCTCCAGTGTACATTCCCCCTTGCACTGGTGCAGGCAGGATGGCACAGGCCTTCCCACCAGCACCCCATCTTCTGCACTGTTCCAACATGTTCCACGGCTTGTGTGTGACAGCACACGCCGGTGCAGTGGTTGCTGCACCAGTGCGGGGAAAAAATAGGATTGTGCCGAAAAGTGAAGGATAATGGAATTCTTGGCCTGGTGATCCAAGGGTAGTGGGACGGCCTTGTGGTGCTGATTTAAATAAAAGTCCCAACAAACAACAAAATTCCTTACTGTTTATGGTTATTGTACAGGACTCCATCCACAGCCACATTGACCTTTATCTTTGGCCGGTTTTGAGCAACTCGAGTAAGAATAGCAGCTAGTCCAGCAGCACAAAGGCTGGCAGAGCGGACAAATACAGCTTGACATAGTTTCTGCATGTAGAAACAATCTTGGTTGCTTGCCACCATCCCCAGACGTAACAGAAAGTTCTTGGCTTTGGATAGGCCCATCTTCTCACTGCAGTTAAAAAACACATGCGTTAATGCGGGAGAGACATGGAATCCTAGGAACCTAAAATGCATGCCACAGAGGACCCCTATCTTCATCCTCTGGGATGGCTCCAACTTCCCAAACCCTCACTCATGAGTTCATGTGAAGCCTACTACACTGCAGCCTACCCAGAAGTCCATATATTTTGTGGATCTGAAGGAAAATACCCATCAGCAGTAGTAGAATCCAGTACATCAAAAATACAAAAATACGTAAGCCCTTCTCTAGCCTTTTGTGTACAAGAGTGGAGAGTTTAGCAGATCAGCTGTGCAGCACATGTAAGAATACTGTACTTGTTAATTTTAAACAGGCAGTGAGTTACCTTTTGCAGTGTTTTGGGATGCCTGGAAATGGAGCGAAACGCCAGTGCAGGGCAAAGGAGGCAAAGGTGTGTGTGACTTTCTGTCCCCCCACGCCATACTCGTTGAGACAAATCCGCAGATTAAAAAAATCCATGGATAAATAGGCTGTACCTGTATTAGAACATCTCCTGCCATTGTGGCCCTCTGCAGATATAACAAGGCCCCCTCAAGTGGTGGTTTGCATCAGGAAACTGTGCTGGGAATACTCACTCGCCGCCTGACTTCCTTCTCACTCTGATACAAATTCTACCCCCCTTCCCTTAGTAAGGGCTTAATGTCATATCCATACTGCTGCTGATAATGATAAATGCTAACCAGGTTTCCCATTTAACAAAGATTTGAAACCAGGGCTTAGAGAAGGTTTGCAAATTCTGCTTAACATCACCCATGGTTGGTGTCAGTTAAGATATAATACTAAACCACGGCTAAGGCTGACAAGCAAAGGGAGAGTAAATACTGAAAGAGAAGGAGGAAGGAGTGCATATTCCCAAAGCTGACTCCCAGTTTATAGACCAGGTGGCAGGGAGCCAGTACTGTTCACTCGCCTAGTGCTGTGGGATCTTTGTCTAATATTCTTCACAGGGTCATTTCAAAAAGTAGACATTCCAAATATAAAAGTAAATGCTTAACTTCTGAAGCACCAAAAGCTACCTTTGCTAAAATAATTTGGCATTATCTGTCAATTTTGCTACTTTGTAGATTGCACCATTTCTCAGGTACCCGGTACATTTTAAAGAAAATAACCAAATGTAGATCTTTGGGAGACTAAGAGCCCAATCCTATCCAACTTTCCAATAAGGGAACAAATGTTCCCATACCTTGAGAAGGCCTCTATGACTGCCTCCCCACCACAGGATGCAGTGCACACTCCACTGGCATGGCTGCACCAGTACTGGAAAATTGGATAGGATTTGGCCCTAAGGGCGCAATCCAAACTACACCCTATGCTTGCCCAAGTCCCCTGGGCCAGCCTGGGAGGGTTGCAAACATGCCATAAAGCACGTTTGCACCTCCTCGGGAGAAGCCAGGCCGGCGCTCCAAGAAGCACTGGCCTGAGGAGGCTGATGGAAGCCTCCGTGCCAACTTTCCCCCAGCTCCTTGTGTCAGCTCAGATGAGCCGATGCAAGGACGAAATGTAGGCGTGGGGGGGGGCGGGGAGGAGGACGGAGGAAGGGAGGCGTTCCTGCGCAGGGGAGGACGGGCGATGGGCGGCCCTGGGGGCAGACAGAAGGAGAACAGGAGGCGGGGCTGGGATTCGGTAGTTATGCCGGATCCCAACCCCTGTTCCCGGGGAGAACGAAGCAGCTTCAAGCCACTCCGCTCTCCTCAGATTTGTTTCCCCTTACCTCTGGCTTTGTCCCCTTACCTCTGATTTGTTTCAGGTAAGTTTCCCCTTACCTCTGGCTGAGCTGCCTCTGGCCACAATACTGTGCTGGATACAGCGCAAGCCTCCTGGCTTGCCTGTTCCAGAGCAAGTTACAATTACCTTAAATGTTTATCTTTAATCCAAGTGAAAATTGTTTTTCATGCTTTACCTCTGTTATTTTAAAGCAATTTTTAAAGCTACCAATCAGCTATAAAGAGAGAGTTTTAATTATGATTATTGCTACAGAGGATTGTTCATCTAGTATACTACAGTATCAAATATTTTTAGCTTTCCTCTTTACCCCAATGTGTCACTCTAGTAGCAAAAGGTACATACACACATCCTGAAAATGTTACATATACAATAACACCTCTCATTGTATAGGTATAGAGGCAGGGCAGGCCCCACCATGCTGCCAACTGAAACAGTTGCCTCAGGTAGCAGTTTGCTGGGGTGTGCCCATCTCTGTCCACCTACTTGTCTCTGTGCTCATAAGAACATAAAAACAGCCCCACTGGATCAGGCCATAGGCCCATCTAGTCCAGCTTCCTGTATCTCACAGCGGCCCACCAAATGCCCCAGGGAGCACACCAGATAACAAGAGACCTCATCCTGGTGCCCTCACTTGCAGCTGGCATTCTGATACATAGCCCATTTCTAAAATCAGGAGGTTGCACATACACATCATGGCTTGTAATCCGTAATGGATTTTTCCTCCAGAAACTTGTCCAATCCCCTTTTAAAGGCATCCAGGCCAGATGCCATCACCACATCCTGTGGCAAGGAGTTCCACAGACCAACCACACAGACCTACTCCTTCCACTCTGTGGATGGGGAAAAGAAAGCAGGGACAGAGAAGAAGAGGAATGTAGAGGGGAAGAGAGTGCTGAGCTAGAACACTGGGTGTGGGGGAGAAGAGGCTGGCACATCATCAGGTAAGAGGGGCATGCCACCTCAGGAGGTCTTGGGCCAGTCCTGTTAGAGAGAGGGGTGTGTGTGTGTGTGTGTGTGAGAGAGAGAGAGAGAGAGAGAGAGAGAGAAGAGAAGGTCACATTCTGCAGAGGAAGTAGTGTGCTCAAGTGTGTAAAAGAGGCATGTGAAAAGATGGAAGCAAAGATGAACAGAAAATAATCAGAACTTGGAGACAGCACAGAAGTGAGATGGAACAGAACATCCAAAGATGAAATCAAATGAGAGATTATCTGAAAAAGAGAGTCATGGGAAAGAAAGTTCATGCCACGTTCTTCCATGCCACGTTCTTCCACGTTCTTCCATGCCACGTTCATATTGGCACGGAAGAAAAAAGTACTAAAAGATGCTGCAGGAAGGAAACACACAAGTGTGATATTGCATCTCAACCTATTTTCTTCTTCTCCTTTGTCATCACTTTGCTGCTTTTTCCCACTTGATAGGAGCATACTTTTAGGAATGAGTCCAAAATAGTTATTCACTCCTACCTAGCCATCTTATTCTGACATATATCGCCATGTGTCTATGTAATCTACAGTATATTCAAAAGCTTAAATAAACTCATTAATTCATCTACTTTAATATCTCTTCATGGGTTGGAGGTCCAATGAATGTGGAGGACTCATCTCTCCTAACCATCTTGACTAGGGGTAGTCTAACAAGATACATGACACCCCAATCCAACCTAAATCCTCACATGCAGCATCCCACATGGGATTTTTGACTGCTGGAGGTAAGGGGATATTTGGCCCCTCGTTCCAAGATAACCCCAGCAGCTGCAATGGGTCAACTCAGACCTGTGCCAATAATATCACTGGCAGATGTCTGCACTGATCCATGCAGACAGATCAAGCTGAGAAAGGGGGGTTAGGGTTTGGCATGCACTACTGCTGCCAAACCAACCCGCCTCCTGGACCCGATCCACCCAATCTCCTCCCCATTCTGCCCTTCCCAGTGCCGCCCAACCCCCTCCCTGTCCTCCCATCCAATGCCAGGCTTACCTGATTTGGCAGGCCTCCGTCTCTCTGCAAGAGGAAGGCTCCAGCCTACTCACTGGTGCACTGGCTCCTGCACTGCTGCAAAGAATTTTATAGAGCATTTCCAGGAGCCTGCATTGGCAGGAAACATGCCTCCTTGCAATAGGATTGGGCCATGAGCCTCACCTGCAATGGCTGAGAATGTAAGGACTAACGGGTATCTCAGGATTGACTCACTCTATGATCTCCGCAATATCTTGTAACTCAAGGTTCCCTCTGGTCAGCAGGGTAGGAGTCAGAACACCATTGAGGAGCTCACCCTTCTCCGCCAGATGAGCCAGAAAAACTCGGACAGTGTCACATATATACAGGCTACTAATCAACTTCTCAAACCTGTCAGCAGTGAGAAAGAAGAACATCAGCCAAGAAAAGGAAAAAACTGGAGTAAGAACAGTGAACACCCTGAGTGGCTGGCAGGTTACTGTATGATCCATTCTGTACCCACTAAGGAGGAAGTATGGCTGCCTTTTAAGTACTTGCTGCTAGGAAAGACAAAAGAGAATGCAGGTCAAGTCAGACCCTCACCACACAATGACAAATCAGAGGGGGAAAGCACCTGCTTTGCACAGAGCTTCCTGCTGTTTGCATAAGATCTAGCTGTACCTTCCTGGTTCCAGATCCTGTTTCCAGGCCTGTCCTCCATATAAAAGCAGAATCAGAAATTCTGAAAAGAGAAACTTAAGGAAAAGCATAGCAAATGCAAAGACTGCATTTTTTTTTTCTAAAAGTCTCAAACGTAGGCCCAGAACCGGCGAAGCCCTTGGGGGCAACTAATGATTTACTTGACCATTTATGTTCAAAGCCAATTCATGTTGGTTTTTGCAATGCTAACATGTATTCACACATGCTGGGGAACCAGGAGCCAGTCACAGCTCTGCAGCACATGTCCATAATGTGTCCCCAAGCATTTGGACATGGACATCTCTCCGGAGCACGGTAAGGGGTTTAGCACTGCAAACATCTGTGCACACGCAGCCTATGTGCTTGCCGTGTACAGTGCAAATTGATCCTCAGGACTGGCACTCTACCCGTGTTCCCAGCCAAAAAGGGGAAGCTTCTTTCCCGGTAAAAAGTCCTTTTCTCCTTGATTCCAAATCTCTATCCTCTTCTCCATCCCTACAATGCTCCCCTCTATTCTTTGCTTCCTCCTCCTCACAGCATTGCTTGCCAAAAATCTTGAATTTTGTCACAATATCCAAATATTCTCTTGAGAATGGGTTGTGTGCACCAAAGTAGACAGATGCTAACTAAACAATTACAAATGCAGTTTTGAAGTTCCTTTATATAGAAACTTCATTTGGGATCACTATGTATAACCCTCAAGGATCAGCGCTGCAGCAATGCAGTGAGATTCTTTCTTTTCCTCTTTCACTCTCTGACTCCAAGATGACATAGAGAAATGTGGTTCTTTTTTATTTCTTTTTGATTGGAATAAAGGCAGCAATCTCTTTAGAGTTTTACCTTCTATTATAAATATTACAAACGGAGCTATTGTTACCCTTGCAGTCATGGTGCAGCTGAAATCTCCACCCAATCAATAGCCCAATCCTGAGCTGCCCAGCGTGCGCGGCTGCAGCGGTGTCAAAAATGGCTGCTGCTGCATCCAGCGCACCTCAGGCATTCGCTGCCACCTCCTTGAGAGAAGGGCACTTTTGTACCCTTCCCCCAGGTAAAGCAAGTAGGCCTGCAATGGGGCTACTCGATTCCACGACAACCCGAAGGTCGGCATAGAAGGAAGAGCCTCCGTGTCAGGTGGCCAGCCCAACACGGAGGCTCAGGATCTGGTGGAGCAAAGCTCCATTCCCGCCTGCCTCCCGCCCTGCTCCCTCCCCCGACATGCCTCCTCCCTGCCCTCTCCCCACCCTCCCTCCACCTCCCCCCACCCCGGAATGCCTCCTCCCCACCTTCCCCCATGCCCTTCCTACCTCTCTGCTACCTGGTGGTCCACACGACCGCCAAGCAGCAGAGGTTTGGTGCTCCACCGATGCTAGCCCAGTGCCGGCCAGCGCTGGGCTAGCACTGGTGCTAGGGCCTGCAAATGTGCAACAGTGCGCGCTGACGGTGAACCGCCACGCACTCTTTAGGACTGGGCCCCAAGTCGGGTATTTATACCTTTACAACAGCAAGTTGGATACAACTACTAATCCCTAATTTAGGTAAAAACTTCTCTATTTGTACTTCATACCTTATAAGGAAAAAAATTAATCCCTTCCTGTAATGTCACTAATTTTACGGAATTCCTCCTGGCCAATTTTCTTTTTGTAAGACAAAGAAAATATTGAACAGTTTGTGGTGCTTTGAATAACTAGACTTGAATACAGCTGAACTGGTCAAGGCAATGGTCTCTATATCGTGCTGCACGGCCTCCGTGTATCCAGCGTAGCTTCGGAGCAGGTTAGAGGTTTCCCTTGGGAAAGGGGATATTTTCCCCCTACCCCAAGGAATGCCCCAGCCTGCCCAATGGGGCTACTTGGATCTGCACCAGCTATTTAAGCTGGCACAAGTCTGAACTGCCACATGTAGGCAGGCTCAGGAGGGAGGACAGGATACAGCAGTGGCCTGCTTTGTCGATGCTGCCCCCCTCCCAGGCCTGATGTGTGTCCCCGTTCTGCCCTTCCCTTTCCAGAAACGCCACCTCCCTGCCTCCATTCCACCCTTCCCCTGCCACCAGGTGCGACTCTTACCTCCACTGGCGGCATCTTCAGGATGCTGCATCAGTGGCATGGTGCAGGCCTCCCAGCCGGCACTACCTATTCATATGATGCCACAAATGTGCTTTATGGCATGTCTGTGACACCCAGCATCAGCACCGCAATTGCTGCACCAGCGTTTCAGCAAGATACAATTACACCGTGAGAGTGGTAACTTAACCATACAACTTAATTTCTTCCCATCCAAGACACAAGTTCAGTTCTAAGGCAAAAAACATCCCTTCCACTTCCTTCAAAATGACCCACCTTTGTGCCCCTGGATCCATCGACTGCTTGTCCATTAAAAGGTCAAACTCTGTCAATAGGTCATCCAGCTCGCCAGCTCTCCCAAAAGCTCCCCATTCTGTGTTCACACACATACGCCCCTCTTTTTCCTCTATGCCTGTTATCGCCTGTACTTGTTCCATGTAGCAGGAGTTAGTTCCAGCATCTGCCACGAGAGGAAGACAGGAGTCAGGGAAAGAACCCCAAAACCGGGGGGGGGGGAACTATTGTAAAGATTACACAGGCCAACACACATTTTGCTTCCTTAAATGTTACATCAATTCCTGGGTATATTTGGGGTGCTGATTCCAAAAATGGTATCCGTTTTGCCCTATCACAGCTAGTTTTGAAGACACGGCACAGCCTCTTTAGTGAATGGTTCAAGCTAAAGAGGCTGTGCCATGTCTCCAAAACTAGCCGTGATAGGGCAAAACGGATGCCATTTTTGGAATCACCCCAAATTCATATCAAACCACCATAAAGTTTGGGAAAAACTTTTCTGACCCTCAATTTTGTAAGCCTGTGTTATTAATTGAAGTGTTCCCAACTCTCTTAAAAAATCTGCCCTACTGTATAAGCAGCAAAGTCCATCTATGACAATATCTGGCAATGGTTAGTACCTGCCACTATACTAAAACACAAAATCTTACAGGTATGCATGTCTGGAAGCATTCATTCTGAATAGCAAAGAGATTGGTTTTTAGTTTTGTGGCAACAGTACAGCTAGCATGAACCCAGCCCGCACACATTAGTGCTTACCTATCATTAGCCCAAGTTCACATGTCTCATCTTCAGAACAGGCACTCAGCATAGTTCCCACAGTGTCATTCACCACAGCAGTGACCACAATCTGGTAGTTCTGCAGCAGGTAAAGAGAGAGAACAATCAAACCAATCCAGTCTCTCTCACAAATGCACAAACTTTAGCCCAGGAGTGTCAAACATGTTTCACACAGAGGGTCAAGTAGCATTCATCCTGCTTGCTGAGGGCCGGAAGTGATGTCATTAGGCAGGAAGTGATGTCATTTAACAGATCTTAACAAAAAATAAGCACTTCTCACTTAGGAACTGATTAGCTACAAATAACAGAAGAGAAAGTACACAAATCTAGATCATATTTCAAGATATGGGAGGGCCCAATTTTCATTTGAACTGCCCTTCCAGCAGTAACACCTCAGCAATGCTCAGCAGCTGAGAGCCTGAGGGCCGGATAAAAAGCTTCCATGGGCCACACCTCACCACAGGGCCTTATGTCTGACACCCCTACTTTAGCCACTGCTAGTGTGACTTACCTTGCAGCGCTTGTTAATAGCTGTCTGTAGCTGTTCTGCCACATCTCTCCCCTCCATACCTGACCACCAGAAATTTTTCGCTGTGTTTAACAGAAAACACTACATGAAATGAAAGCAAGACAGAAATGTTGTTGAGGACACAAGCACTTCCAGTTGGTCCCAATGAAACTCAGCCCTGCTTCCTTACAAGCACCTCTTTCTAGGGCTGAACATATGGGAGTCTCCACACAGCCAAATTCCCTGCTCCAACTTTGCAGGAGAGGGAGAAGCCATAACTAGAGTACACAGAGAACCTTTTCTCAAATTAATTTTTTCACTTTGCAGTTCTTGTAGGTAAAGCTACATATGTATGGAGCTAGTTCTCACCAACCCCACTGCAGCTCCCTCATAAACACAATTACGTTGTGTCTTCACAGACGGTTAGCTCTGCTGCAATTAGGGATCCGGACTGTCCACATAAGGACATAAGACCCCTCCTGGATCAGGCCAAGGCTCATCTAGTCCAGCTTCTTCTGTCTCACAGAGGCCCTCCAGACACCTCAGGAAGTAAACAAGACAACAAGATACCTACTTCCTGTTGCCACTCCCTTGCATCCTCCTAAGAAACACACACCTTCAATCCCCTTTTCACTCTGCTGCTGGACTAATGACATATTCACCTTGTTCAGCGAGACATGTTTGCAAGCGAAGGGAAAACAGAAGCCCAGGGGAAGGTTTTTCTCTCTGGTGCCAACTTCAAGCAGAAATGCTTCCAGGCACTCTGCAAGGAATTCAAAAAGCTGGAAAAGCAAACATGACATATCAACTGTGACAGACCATCCTCATCTCCTCCTCCACGGCATTCTGCTCACCACTGAGTTTGTTGCCAATGTTCTCACAGGGTATAACTTACCCTCTCCCATTCTAGAACCAACAATTTCACCAGCAGTGAGAGCCCATGGAATAATCGAGCATGGTTTCCGCAACATCATCATTAATTTCTAAATTCAAACCCATCGCATATAAAATAGCACACAGATTCCAAACCAGAAGCAAGATAATAGCAAGTTACACTCAACTTAAACAAGGGCCAAACTAGACAGAAACCAGACAGAAGATCTGTGATAGGCTCCTCCACACCTTAAGAACTGGATCAGGCCATAGGCCCATCTGGTCCAACTTCCTGAATCTCACAGCGGCCCACCTTTTTCTAGTTGCTAGTAACTGGCAGGGAAGAGGGCCCATGAGAGGGGGGTAAAGTGTACCGTGGCCCAGGGTCAAAAAGGGGGCCCAGGAACTAAAGGAGGGGGTCCAGAACTTTCCTGGGATCTTACATTTTCTAGTCTCACTTGGACTCACTGCTTGGGTGGGATGCTAGGGCACATGACAGCAGCTGCTGCTGCAAGCCATATGCACCAGGATGAGGAATGCATACAATACATATCACTCCTTGTTAAACCTTAGAGTGAACTGGCCTGCCACAGTAGCTCTTTGGTTTGTGGATCTGCTTACCATGAAGGAGTGTATAGGAGCTCAAGGACACAGCTGTAGGACTATAGCAGCTGCAGTTTCCTTTCTAATGTGAGCCTAAGTACGATGATGAAGATTTTCTGCAATGATTTTCTATAAAGATTTTAGAGAGACTTAGGAGTGTGTTTGGTTTTCCATATTACTGTATCTAGCTGCCAACTCTGTGCAGGCTGGTAGACCTGGGCTCCCTATTGGGAAGCCAAGTAGACCTGGGCTCTGAAGATTTTCCAACTGTTGCCACCATTCCTCTGCCCTTTTTCACCCCTCCTTGCCCTCATCCATCCTCCTCCTCCCATGCTCTGTTTTACTCCACCGCTCCCCCTTTCAGAAGGGGCCCATAAGAAACTTTGTACTCCCCCCAATAAAATTTATCTTGGAGGCCCTGCAGGGGATCATCTTGGGTAAAGATGCTGCAGAAACGGTCTCCTGTGCCATTTTCCTGACCTGTGGTTTTCCCCAGAAAAAGGTACAGCATGCAGCAAGTCAGGAAGTTAACATATTCCCCTGTACTCTTTTAGCACTGAAAATCTCCTCCATAGCAGCAGCTTGCCCTCTGAAGTACCAGTTTGGCAGTAAAGTACCGCTTGGGGAGAGGGGTGATCAACATGAAAGCAATACAAGAGAACAGTGTTAAGCCATTTCTGCCCAAAGTTGCATATAAGCAACAGGGACCAAATGTGTACAGTTGTGGCCCAGGAAAAAATGGTTAACTTCCTCCAGGCACTACACTTTCAGGTCCAGTTAGGGCCACCACAACAAATTTTTACAGATAAAAAACTGCTGCCAATCCATATATTATAAGAACATAAGAACAGCCCCACTGGATCAGGCCATAGGCCCATCTAGTCCAGCTTCCTGCATCTCACAGCGGCCCACCAAATGCCCCAGGGAGCACACCAGACAACAAGAGATCTGTATCCTGGTGCCCTCCCTTGCATCTGACATAGCCCATTTCTAAAATCAGGAGGTTGCACATACACATCATGGCTTGTAACCCGTAACGGATTTTTCCTCCAGAAACTTGTCCAATTCCCTTTTAAAGGCATCTAGGCCAGATGCTGTCACCACAACCTGTGGCAAGGAGTTCCACAGACCAACCACACGCTGAGTAAAGAAATATTTTCTTTTGTCTGTCCTAACTCTCCCAACACTCAATTTTAGTGGATGTCCCCTGGTTCTGGTGTTATGTAAGGATGCAGAGAGTTACTGCATCTTTCCCATGCATAATTTTGTATGTCTCAATCATGTCTCCCCTCAGGCGTCTCTTTTCTAGGCTGAAGAGGCCCAAACGCCGTAGCCTTTCCTCATAAGGAAGGTGCCCCAGCCCAGTAAACATCTTAGTCGCTCTCTTTTGCACCTTTTCCATTTCCACTACATCCACTATTATGTCTCAAAGTTGTCAGAATCTCACAATCGTACTGAACATGGTCACAGTATGGGGTTAAACAAATCGCTATTTCTCCACAAGTATTCCACCGGAGAACTTAAAACTTTACCAAAGTTCGTTTGAGACATGTGGGACTCTACACACAAAATTTCATTAAAATCTGTGATGGTCGCATGGGGAGCCCTAGACCACGTGACATGGAATGACCCAGAAGCTAAATAAGTTGGAGTAAAAAGAAAGAAAAAACATTTGGAAGTCAATACAAGAACTTTTAACTAGAATCATAAAGTTGGAAGTGGCATGGAGGTCATCTAGCCCAACCCCTTGCTCAGGGATACCACTGAAAAGAGCCAAAAGCCACAGTTTGGCAATACCTTTAATAGGACCAATCAATATGAAACAGCATCATCAGCTGCTGCCTTTCAAGTTCTTCAGAACTCTTTATCAGGCCGGAGGGCAAAGCGAAAAAACAGGAGCGCATTGCAGCAGAGCCCCAAAGAACTGTTTATAAGACGACTGTACTGAAATCTTGGGCTCTGCCTCCATGTCCAGCTTTTTCACCGCTGTCCCTTTTCTTTTTCTTTTCCATCCATCCTGATGAACCATTTGGAAATCTGGAAAGCCTGCTGCACAGCGCAGTGGGCCATTGTGGTTGGTTTTCATAAAGATATTACCAGGCAGTGGCTTTTACATGTTTGTTGAATGGACATATCTAGCTACATTTTAGTGTGTACTTAAGAGAAAAAAGAGCCAGGAGAGATCAGAAGAGTAATACAATCATAGCAAGCTGAAAGCAAAGAAACTGTACCTTGTCCACAGTGCTCTTCATAATGTTTTCAGTTATTGGAAAGGTCTTTGACCTCGTCTGCCCCGGCTGACTGTCTTCGTCTGTCATCTGCAACAGCAAGACTTTCACATACGTTTGGGTCATCTCCAGAGCCAGAAAATTCCCTCTCTCTGGTGAAGAGATCAGAACAACAATCCTAAGAGCTAGTGACCAAGATTGCCTAGGCCTCACGCACCCCTAGGGTTCCCACATAGCCTACAGGTATCTTTAAATTGCTGGACGGTATATCCAGGACTTTGTTTAGCTCAACTACATTGCTTATCAATGAGGAATTTTTAATTTGAATATATATTACAATGATTACAGTCATAAGAGGCGACTAAACAGCCACCGGGTAGATGGGACTCGTCAGCCTAGGAAGGCAGCTCATCTAAGAGAAGGAAACTCTGACCTCAAACCTCCACTGCCTTGTGGCTACATCCAGTTCTGGAAAAGGCTTCAGGAGTCAACCTCGAGGCAAAATCAGGAGCCGGAGTCCCTTAGGCAGTTCATGGCTGAACACAGTCACGTTCTGGCAACTCCTGCGACGCCGCTGGAACCAACCGTATTGGCTTCTGCCTTTCCATTGGACCATTCCAGCGACGTGGAGAGGGGGGATTTGCTGCATGGGTAACAGCCTATCCTCCATACCTTCTTTACCCAAGCTTCGCGCACTGGAGAGGACACTCCAACTTCGCCATACGGCGTCGGCACAACACGGGAAGCAGCAGTTTACCGGTTATAAGTCTTTGCTCGATTGGCGTAGAGCATGACGCCAGGGGCTGCTTCCGACGGTGGGAGAGATCATTGCATCTCATTGGGCAGCTACCGCCCGCCTTAAGCTGGGCAGTCCCCAGCCAGTAAGGTGTTGCCTCGCCACGGTCCGTTAACCTCATGGGGTGCGTGGGGTTTAGGGTGAAAACCGACAAGCGGATCGACAACTCTGCACCATGCAACAGAAAACAGAAAACTACTGCCCTAAAGCTGGGCACCTGGAACGTTAGGACAATGACACCTGGCTTCTCTGATGACCTGCAAGAAATAGACGACGCACGCAAAACAGCTGTCATCGACATGGAGCTGAGCAGACTGCAGATGGACATCGTCGCCCTTCAAGAGACTAGGCTGCCAGATTCCGGATCTGTCAAGGAGAGAAATTTCTCATTTTTCTGGCAGGGAAAACCACCAAACGAAACCAGGGAACATGGCGTTGGCTTTGCGGTCAGAAATACCCTGCTGAAATCCATCATCCCACCTACTGTGGGAAGTGAAAGAATTTTGTCCCTGCAGCTCCAGTCATCAGCAGGACCTATCACTCTCATCAGTGCTTATGCACCGACTCTGTCGTCTCCAGCAGAAGCCAAAGACAAATTCTATGATGACCTGGCCACCACTGTCAAGAAAATCCCTGTAAAAGAGCCATTGTTCATCCTCGGCGATTTCAATGCTAGAGTTGGTGCTGATAACAGTTCATGGCCCACTTGCTTAGGTCAGTTTGGCACTGGGAGGATGAACGAAAATGGCCAACGCCTGCTAGAGTTTTGCTGTCATCACGGTCTCTGTGTCAGCAACACGTTCTTCAACACAAAGCCCCAACATAGAGTCTCTTGGAGACATCCAAGATCAAAGCACTGGCACCAGCTCGACCTGATCCTCACCAGACGCTCCAGCCTTCCCAGCATCAAGATCACACGCAGTTATCATGGTGCTACCTGCGACACTGACCACTCCCTGGTGTGCAGCAGAGTGAAACTGCAAACAAAGCGACTGTATCACACGAAAAAGGAAGGAAGACCTCGCATTGATACCAGCAAGACCCGGGATCAGAGAAAAGTGGAGGAATTTGCACAAGCGCTTGAGGAATCTCTTCCAGGCCCGGCCGACGCAAACGCATCCAACAGATGGGAACATTTCAAGAATACCGTTTACAACACCGCCTTGTCCATATTCGGCAAGAAGACCAACAAGGCGGCAGACTGGTTTGAAGCCCACTCTGAGGAGTTGACACCAGTCATTGAGGAAAAGAGGAGAGCTCAAGCAGCATACAAGGCCTGTCCCAGTGAGCGCAACCTGCAGGTCCTCCGAACTGCTCGCAGCAAAGTCCAACAGACTGCCAGGAGATGTGCTAACGACTACTGGCTCCAGCTCTGTTCCGAGATACAGATAGCAGCTGACACGGGCAACATCAAGGGGATGTATGATGGTATCAAGCAGGCCTTATGGTCCAACACAGAAGAAAATTGCCCCTCTGAAGTCTGCCACAGGCGAGGTCATCCAGGATCGGGCGCAGCAGATGGAACGCTGGGTGCAGCACTACTCTGAGCTATATTCCAGAGAAAATGTAGTCACCGAAGAAGCACTGAACAACATTGAGTGCCTGCCTGTGCTGGAAGAGCTTGACAGTGAACCAACCCTAGAAGAACTTCACGTGGCCCTGGACTCCCTTGCCTTTGGCAAGGCACCTGGAAAAGACAGCATCCCTGCTGAAGTCCTAAAATGCTGCAAAGAGATCATCGTCACTGAGCTGCATGAAATCCTCTGTCTCTGCTGGAGAGAAGGTGGAGTACCTCAAGACATGAGGGATGCAAACATCATCACGCTGTACAAGAACAAAGGTGACAGGGGTGACTGCAACAACTACCGCGGCATCTCTCTCCTTAGCGTTGTAGGAAAGCTGTTTGCCCGAGTTGTACTAAAGAGGCTCCAGGTACTTGCAGAGAGCGTCTATCCAGAATCGCAGTGTGGATTCCGAGCCAACAGGTCCACCACTGATATGGTATTCTCCCTTAGACAACTGCAGGAGAAATGCAGGGAACAACGACAGCCACTCTTTATAGCCTTCATAGATCTCACAAAGGCTTTCGACCTGGTCAGCAGAAACGGCCTCTTCAAGATTCTCCCCAAGATTGGATGTCCACCCAGGCTCCTCAGCATCATCAGATCTTTCCACAAGGACATGAAGGGCACTGTTGTCTTCGATGGCTCCACATCAGACCCTTTTGACATCCGAAGCGGAGTGAAGCAGGGCTGTGTTCTTGCACCAACCTTGTTTGGGATTTTCTTCGCTGTCCTGCTGAAGCAGGCCTTTGGAACTGCAACAGAAGGCATCTATCTCCGGACCAGATCAGACGGAAAGCTCTTCAACCTCTCCAGACTGAGAGCAAAATCCAAAGTCCAGCTGAAATGTCTGCGTGACTTCCTCTTTGCCGACGATGCAGCTGTCACTACCCACTCTGCCAAAGATCTCCAGCAGCTCATGGATCGTTTTAGCAAGGCCTGCCAAGATTTTGGACTGACAATCAGCCTGAAGAAAACACAGGTCATGGTTCAGGATGTGGACTCACCTCCCTGCATTACAATCTCTGAGCATGAACTGGAGGTTGTCCATGACTTTGTGTACCTTGGCTCAACGATCTCCGACACTCATTCTCTCGATACCGAGCTAAACAAGCGCATCGGTAAAGCAGCTACCACGTTTTCCAGACTCACAAAGAGAGTCTGGTCCAACAAGAAGCTGACGGAACATACCAAGATCCAGGTCTACAGAGCTTGCGTCCTGAGTACACTTCTGTACTGCAGCGAGTCATGGACTCTTCACTCACAACAGGAGAGGAAACTGAGCGCTTTCCACATGCGCTGCCTCCGACGCATCCTCGGCATCACCTGGCAGGACAAAGTTCCAAACAACACAGTCCTGGAACGTGCTGGAATCCCTAGCATGTATTCACTGCTGAAACAGAGACGCCTGCGTTGGCTTGGTCATGTCGTGAGAATGGATGATGGCCGGATCCCAAAGGATCTCCTCTATGGAGAACTCGTGCAAGGAAAGCGCCCTACAGGCAGACCACAGCTGCGATACAAGGACATCTGCAAGAGGGATCTGAAGGCCTTAGGGATGGACCTCAACAAGTGGGAAACCCTGGCCTCTGAGCGGCCCGCTTGGAGGCAGGCTGTGCAGCATGGCCTTTCCCAGTTTGAAGAGACACTTTGCCAACAGTCTGAGGCTAAGAGGCAAAGAAGGAAGGCCCATAGTCAGGGAGACAGACCAGGGACAGACTGCACTTGCTCCCGGTGTGGAAGGGATTGTCACTCCCGGATTGGCCTTTTCAGCCACACTAGACGCTGTGCCAGAACCACCATTCAGAGCGCGATACCATAGTCTTTCGAGACTGAAGGTTGCCAATACAATTACAATGATTCTATATTCTTAGAAATAATAGAGGATTACGTC
This sequence comes from Tiliqua scincoides, assembly GCF_035046505.1. NCBI lineage: Eukaryota > Metazoa > Chordata > Lepidosauria > Squamata > Scincidae > Tiliqua > Tiliqua scincoides. Next base: position 200,749,242 of record NC_089822.1, read on the forward strand.
TCATCTGGGAGAAAACACTACTCACATACCAAGATTTCAACAGCACATGATAAGGACACAAATGCTAGAACAACACAATCAGTCTAGGCTTACCTTCCTCATAATTTATCATTATTATGTGCTATATGATAGTAATTGACAAATTTTAGAGCCCTGCCCACAAGTTTACAATCCAACAGTGCAGCCCTATCCAGGACTAGCAGATTATGACATAGCATAGCAGATTATGACAGTGGATGTTACTTGCACTGTCATAAAATGGCTGCTGATAGCATGCACAGCACTCAATTGATGGCCATAGTACACATGCTACCACAACAGACAGCAGCCCTGCTGCTCCACTGCCAAACCTCGCCGTAAGAACAGCCCCACTGGATCAGGCCATAGGCCCATCTAGTCCAGCTTCCTGTATCTCACAGCGGCCCAGCAAATGCCCCAGGGAGCACACCAGATAACAAGAGATCTCATCCTGGTGCCCTCCCTTGCATCTGGCATTCTGACATAGCCCATTTCTAAAATCAGGAGGTCGCACATACACATCACAGCTTGTAACCCATAATGGATTTTTCCTCCAGAAACTTGTCCAATCCCTTTTTAAAGGGGGCCAGATGTCGTCACCACATCCTGTGGCAAGGAGTTCCACAGACCAACCACACGCTGAGTAAAGAAATATTTTCTTTTGTCTGTCGTAACCCTCCCAACACTCAATTTTAGTGGATGCCCCCTGGTTCTGGTGTTATGCGAGAGTGTAAAGAGCATCTCTCTATCCACTCTATCCCTCCCATGCATAATTTTGTATGTCTCAATCATGTCCCCCCTCAGGCGTCTCTTTTCTAGGCTGAAGAGGCCCAAACGCCGTAGCCTTTCCTCATAAGGAAGGTGCCCTGGCCCAGTAATCATCTTAGTTGCTCTCTTTTGCACCTTTTCCATTTCTACTATGTCTTTTTTGAGATGCGGTGACCAGAACTGAACACAATACTCCAGGTGTGGCCTTACCATAGATTTGTACAACAGCATTATAATATTAGCCATTTTGTTCTCAATACCTTTCCTAATGATCCCAAGCATAGAATTGGCCTTCTTCACTGCCGCCGCACATTGGGTCGACACTTTCATTGATCTGTCCACCACCACCCCAAGATCTCTCTCCTGATCTGTCACAGACAGCTCAGAACCCATTAGCCTATATGTGAAGTTTTGATTTTTTGCCCCAATGTACATGACTTTGCACTAACTTACATTGAAACACATCTGCCATTTTGCTGCCCATTCTGCCAGTCTGGAGAGATCCTTCTGGAGCTTCTCACAATCACTTCTGGTCTTCACCATTCGGAAAAGTTTGGTGTCGTTTACAAACTTAGCTACCTCACTGCTCAACCCTGTCTCCAGATCATTTATGGAGAGGTTGAAGAGCACCGATCCCAGAACAGATCCTTGGGGCACACCCCTTTTCACCTCTCTCCACTGTGAAAATTGCCCATTGACACCTACTCTCTGTTTCCTGGTCTTCAACCAGGTCTCAATCCACGAGAGGACCTGCCCTCTAATTCCTTGACTATGGAGTTTTTTCAGTAGCCTTTGGTAAGGGACCGTGTTGAATGCCTTCCGAAAGTCCAGATATATAATGTCCATGGGTTCTCCCACATCCACATGCCTGTTGACCTTTACAAACAATTCTATAAGGCTCGTGAGGCAAGACTTACCCTTACAGAAGCCATGCTGATTCTCTCTCAGCAAGGCTTGTTCATCTATGTGTTTTGAGATTCTAACTTTGATGAGGCATTCCACCATCTTACCTGATATAGATGTTAGGCTGACCGGCCTATAGTTTCCCGGGTCCCCCTTACTTCCCTTTTTAAAAATCGGTGTGACATTTGCTATCCTCCAATTTTCTGGCACCGTGGCCATTATGAGGGACAAGTTGCATATTTTAGTCAAGAGATCAGCAACTTCATTCTTCAATTCCTTAATAACTCTTGGGTGGATGCCATCAGGGCCCGGTGACTTATTGATCTTTAATTTATCAATGAGGTCTGAAACATCTTCTCTTTTAACCTCTATCTGACTTAATTCCTTGGTCAGGAGGGGCAGTTTGGGCAGCGGTATCTGCCTAAGGTCTTCTGCCGTGAAGACAGATGCAAAGAACTCATTTAATTTCTCTACCATCTCTAAGTCTTCTTTTATCTCCCTTTTCCCTCCCTCACCATCGAGAGGGCCAACCACTTCTCTGGCGGGTTTCCTGCTTCTAACATATTTGAAGTTTTTATTATTGCTTAATGCTGCTGGCCATGTGTTCCTCATAGTCTCTCTTGGCCTCCCATATCACCTTCTTACTTTTCTTTTGCCACAATTTATGTTCCTTTATTCTCCTCATTAGGGCAAGACTTCCATTTACGGAAGGAAGCTTCCTTGCCATTTACGGCCTCTCTAACTTGGCTCATTAGCCATGCGGGCACCCTCCTGGACTTAGTCGAGCCCTTCTTCCTTTGCGGTATACACTTCCACTGGGCCTCTGTTACTGTGGTTTTCAGCAGCCTCCATGCACTCTGGAGAGATTGGACTCTTTTTACCTTCCCTTTCAAGCTCCTTCTAACCAGCCTCCTCATTTGAGGGAAGTCCGTTCGTTGGAAGTCAAGGGTTTTTGTGAAAGATTTGCCTGGTATTCTTCCCCCGACATGCATGCCGAAACGGATTGCAGCATGATCACTGTTCCCCAATGGCTCAGTAACATTTACATCTCTAACTAGGTCCTGAGTACTGCACAATATTAAATCCAGAGTCACCTGTCCTCCGGTGGGCTCCATGACTAGCTGCTCTAAGGCACAGTCATTTAGCATGTCAAGGAATCCGGTCTCGTTTCGTGACCAGAACACAAATTGACCCAGTCAATATGAGGATAATTGAAGTCCCCCATGATTACAACCCTGTCCCTCCTTGTCACCTCCCTGATCTGTTTCCTCATTTCAAGGTCCCCTTCCGATTTCTGGTCTGGAGGACGATAGTACGCCCCCAGTATTACATAGCTCCTCAGGCCTGATAATTTAACCTACAGAGATTCTATGGTGGAGTCAGACCCACCCTCAGTCTCTACTTTGCTGGATTCTATTCCTTCCTTAACATAAACGGCCACCCCACCTCCAACACGCCCCTCTCTGTCCCTCCTGTAGAGTTTATAGTCCGGGATTGCGGTATCCCACTGATTCTCCGCATTCCACAAGATTTCCGTTATGTCCACTATGTCAATGTTTTCCTTTGTCAGCAGACATTCCAGTTCTCCCATCTTTGCTCAGAGACTTCGGGCATTTGCATAAAAGCATTTGTACATGGAATGCCCCAGGATGGGCTGCTTATTAGCTCCTTTATCCCTGCATCCTCTCACTGTGCCAAACCATCTATCACATCCCATCACGCTACCATTCCCAATTTCTTCTCCTACTCTGCCTTTGTCTTGTTGTTCACTAACCTCCCCATCCTCGTCCCATAGGGATGAGGAGTCCCGAATCGGATGCCCCTCAGCTCCTGTCGGCCTTCCCCCAGGGATCAGTTTAAAAGCTGCTCTGCCACCTTTTTAATGTTATGCGCCAGCAGTCTGGTTCCATTCTGGTTCAAGTGAAGCCCATCCCTCTTGTACAGGCCCCGCTTGTCCCAAAATGTTCCCCAGTGCCTAACGAATCTAAACCCCTCCTCCATACACTACCATCTCATCCATGCATTGAGACCCCTGATCTCCGCCTGCCTAGCTGGCCCTGCGCGTGGAACAGGCAGCACTTCCGAGAACACTACCCTTGAGGTCCTGGCTTTCAACTTTCTACCCAAGAGCCTAAATTTGGCCTCCAGGACCTCCCGGCTACACTTCCCACGTCATACCCAGTAGGTCAGTAGTGTGGGGGGCAGGGTGGGAGTGGGAGAACAGGGGAGTGATTGGGTGGGGAGGAGAAGGTACGGGGGGTGGGGAAGAGGTGGGATGAGGTGGATCCAGCAGCAATGGTGCACAATGAGCCCTATCCCTTCAAATCTGTAGCTCTGTGCCCTTTTCCACTCCTCAGACATAGGCCAACAAAAGTGACCATTAGGCAGTCTCAAGGTTTACTGGGAGGTAAGTATAAATGTTTAATAGTTATCTCCCATTTGCCTTGGGTAACCCCCCACTGCTGGACGCAACATGCACCTTTTTGGCACAGCTGCCCCTATGTGGCTGGTGGGGATAGGTTTAGGACACAAAACATGAAAACTAAATCACGGACAACAGGATTGTAGAGTTGCCATGTCACAGCCAGAATGTTGCCCCTTTAATTTGTTGAGGTAAAGTTTTAAAAAAATCCAGTGAGTTGCTATTCTTGTAGATATAAGGGGGTCTAAGGAATAACAGGTGTTATTGCTGTTGTTATTCCTGTGATCATGGCTGCAAGCCTTGCAAGAGCTGGAAAAGAATGTAGATCTGTTTCGGAAATGAACATTAGGACAACTACTGCAAGATACACTTACCGGTACCATCAGGCAAGGCACAGACATAGGTGGGTATAATGGAGAGAGAACTGCCTCCTTGGATGTGGTGCTTTAGGCCATTTTCCAGGGCTTTCTGCATGGAGTTCTTCACATACAGGAGCTGATCTTTAGACAGTTTAAAGGACTGTATATGCTTTTGGACCTGGTTAGAAGTTGAAGAAAGTTTAGAGGGAGCACGGTGGGGTGATAGTCTGGAGACTGAAGGCATTTCTGTGGTGTCAAAGCCCATATCTGGGCTGGTCCTAGATTGGGTCAGAATTGCACTAGTAATGCTAGCCTTGGGCCTAGGAACAGTATGCAACTCCCTAGAAGATCGTGGAAATGACTGTGACATTGAAAAAGCCAGAAAAGAGCTGGAGATATCGGAATCTGGTGTGGAGGCACCAAAAGAATCCTTTGAAAGTAGGCTGGGGTTCCTGGCTCTCATCTCAAACAAATTTGTGAGGGTGGACCCTGTCAAGGGACGAGAGAAGGGGTCCTCAGAAGCTGGACCTGCTGTGGCACTGAACACAAAGGATGTTTGCTGCAAGTCGTCAGAATTTGGTTCTGTGGTTTTTAACGCAAAGGAAACAGAATGCAAATTTGATTTGGACCCAGAAGCACTGGCCCTGGGCTTGGAGAAAGGATCTCTGTAAGGTGGTCCAGACATGGTTTCGATCACGAAGCTGCTGAGCGATGGAGAAAGTGAAAGGACAGTGGGGAAGAGGTTGTGTGAGCTTAGAAATCAAGGGGGATTCAGGGCAGGGACAAAACTGAGGCAGGATGTGGGCGGGACGGTGGGCTGGGTGGGCAAGGCAGTTACAGTAATACTGATCAGTTTGGCTTGTGAGAGGTCACTGGGGAGGAAAGGAGGGTGAATGGAAAACAGGAAGGGAAGGCAGAGGAGAGAGAGAGAGAGAGAGTGAGAGAGATGGGGGAAAGAGAGAATGCTGAGTGTAGACAGTGGGGGAGGGGCAGAGAAGAAGGCAGTTGGAAGAGCACACAGAGGGTGGAATGGAAGGGGGGGCAAAGAGCAGAGCATAGACTACACATAGACCTGGAAGGGGAGGGCCAGATCAGGGAAGATGATAGTGCATGGCAGAGCTGTTGATCAAAGGATCAAGGGGGTCACTGTCCCCTCCCAGAAATACCTCTTCCCAGAAATTTATATTCTAGTTTTTTCTTTCTTTCAGTCTTTCAGTTTACCTTAGGTACCTAGAAAAGGTGATAGTTCTGATAGTTCTGATTTTTTGAGCATTCTAAATAATTAAACATTGGTTGCTTTGCGTTATAAAATAGTTTAAACCTATATGTGCATGAGCTTCACTACACACTTCTAAGACCACACTTTTATTTGGTTTTTTGCTGGTCTATAAACATCTCAAGGAAAGTACAGTCATTCCCACCCAACCCTTGTGAATCTACCACTACTTCCACCACTACCCCCATTGCCATGCCAGTATTCTTAAACACAGGCCTTATATGTGATCATCCCAATGAAGAATGTGTCTTGGAAAAGCACGTGGGAGCAGGAACCAGCCTTATGGCACTGAGGGCAAGGACAGGGCTTTGCTCTTCTTTCAAGCAAGGCCATGTTTTCACCACCTGATTTGCATCTGAGACATTTAGGGCTCCCCTAGCTGTTCCTCACCTCAGCATTGTCACGGCCCTGGTCTTCCACAGGAGTAATCTTCTGCTGGGAGTTCATTACAGCTGGAGTACTGGCTCAGGAGGACTCTGTAAGGAGACAAGACTGCATTTTTTTGTACCAGGAAAGCTGCTGTATGTAAACAGCCACCACACCAGTTCTAGATGTGGGAGGTCAACTCAGAGAGTCTGTCAGAAGCCTTGTGATGGATGATCAAGTGTAATATCTTAGCCCCTTGGGGCTCATGCCAGCAGGGAAATTTTCCACCTTTGGGGATGTGAGCTCTAGCTGACAGACCCAGTTGCCAAAGATGCTGTCACTACAGAGCCATAAGAGGTTTATGGGTCTGTGTGGTTTTGATTCATGCTCTGGCCTAGACACCTGTCCTTTAAATACAGGATGCCTGATCAGTACCCTAGCTGAGATCACTTTCAAGGGTGGCCACTGGTGTCAGCCTATATCTCATCCCCATGACTTGCGCTCAGCAGGAGTGCAAAGCTTCACACCTGAAAGAAGCACAGGGTAGCTGCAATTATTCACTGCTTTAGCCACATGATGCAGGAATACGACAATGCAATTAGCAACACATGCAAAACACAGCTAGATAGAGTCACACTGCCACGCACACCCCAGTATATAGATAGTGCATAGGCAGGCAGAATTATCGAGTCACACACAATTGCAGGGTGATCTGGCTCATTAAAGAGAGTTATTAAGCAGTTTTCTATCATAACTGGCCAATTATGAGAGGAGGTGAGATGTCAAGAGGGTTGCAACTTGCAGGTATGAGCATGTGTGTTACCCCTATTAGTTTGCTTCTCACTAAGCGTATTGTATTCAGTTGCATCACGAGGGGGTACAGTCTGCACTGGGTGACACCCTCCGGTTGGTGGTGACACCATTAGTGGCCAAAATTTTGGAAAACGTTTGGAAAATTTGTACTTATGAATAATACCACCATGTTCTAGATCATTGGAAAGGTAATTTCATGCAGAATGCAATGAAACAAACAGTGCTGAATTATCAGTACAGGCATGCCCCATTGTCCATAGGGATTCTGTTCTGGAACTCCCTGAGGTTAATGGAAACCATGGATACCAGGGAACATCCCCCCACCCTCAGGAGGCAAGGGCAGTTCTGCTCCCCTTGATTCCGGAAGGTCCTCTGAGCCCAGCAAAGGCCATGCACATCCACCCATGGCCTCTGCTGGGCTCAGGCTGTGTCTCACCCCAGCAGTGTCTTTTCTAGTGGCTGTCTGCTGGTGTTGCATCTTTTAAGATTGTGAGCCCTTTTGGGACAGGGAGCCATTAGATACTTGATTTTCTCTGTAAACCGCTTTGTGAACTTTTCGTTGAAAAGCGGTATATAAATACTGTTGTTGTTGTTGTTGTTGTCTTACAGTTAAAAAAAAAAAAAGACTTCTGTTTTTTTCTTAAAACCAGAAGTGATGTTTTTAATGATAATAAGGTTCAGCACCGCTCCCCTTGCCTCTGGAAAGGGTATGCAGGGGGAGTGGACCCAATCAGCCAATAAGTGAATCTGCAGATAGATACAGGATCCATGAATATGGGGGTCCCCCTGTATTCTATCAAAAGGTATGGAGCTCTGAGTTGGGAAGCTGACACTTGGAGTCTTACCTGATCTATATGTGCACTAGGTGGTCTTAGGCAGTGGTGGGATTCAGCAGGTTCTCACCTATTCTATAGAACCCCTACCTAATCCAGCTGTTGGTTCTAAGAACCGTTTGCTGGCCAGGGAGCTCGCGCCTTGAAATGTCAAGGCTAACCCTCATGGGGGGAGCAGCTGTGCAGGGCCAACCTGTCCCGGGGGGAAAGGGGGTCGCTCCCAGCGGGTGCTGAGGTTGCTGGGGCTGAAGGGGCAAGCTGGACACGGCCAACTGGAGTCTCCCGCGACGCGGCTGCTGTTCACCAGCCCTTGCGAGCTCGCTTTCACAGCTCCTGCGAAAGGGCGCGAACGGCCAGCATGCCCGCAGATGCAGCCTGCTGACAAGGGCGAGAGAAGCAGCCCAGCTGCCCGCCCCGCGCCTCCCCTCCTTGGCTGAGCTGGCCAATTGGCGAGTAGACTGCTCCTCCACCTGGAGGCTCCTTGGGCTCAGCTCTCCCGGTGGGTCAGGGGCGCAGGCGGGACAAAGAGGAAGGCGCCAGAGCAGCTCCCGCCCAAAGAGTTCAGTTGGTCTTACTCCCAGGAAAGTGTGGATAGGATTGCAGCCTTTGACCAGAATCCTATGCATATCTACTCAGAAGTAAATCTCATTATAGTGAATGGGGCTTATTCCCAGGAAAGTGGAAGTAGGATTGCAGCCTTAGGGCACAATCCTATGCATGTCTACTCAGAAGTAAGTCCTATTGTGCTCAGTGAGGCTTTCTTCTAGCACCTGTGCAGTCACAATGCAGCCCTGAGGTAAGGGAACAAATGTTCCCTGCCCCCCACCACAGGATGCAGTGCATGCGCTATTGGTACAGCTGCACTGGCACTGGAAAATTGGATAGGAATGGGTCCTAAGTCCTCTTAACTGTAACTTTCCAGCACCAAGTCCTGGAGGTCTTCTTGTGACAAGGGAATGTTTGTTCCCTTACCTCGGGACTGCAATGTGGCTGCATTGGCTCTGGAAAGTTGGATAGCCCTTAGGCTGCAATCCTACTCACACCTGGGAAGCAAGCCCAATTGACTATAGAATGTGATTTACTCCTGTGTAGGCTTGCATAGGATTGGGCTGCTATTCCCAGGCAAGTGTGCTGAGGATGGTTCAGTTAGCATTGCTCCTTCTCTAGCAGAAAAGTTCCTTTAAGTTATTCCCCACCCCACCCCACCCCACCCCCATGCAAGTGAAATGGCAGGCTGACTAGAAATTGAAGATTTTTTTGAACAAGTTTGCAAATTGGGTTTAGGTCTTATCACCTAATGAAGAAGAACTGGAGAAGCACTGGGAAGAACTTGTGATCAGGGTGAACCTCAAAACCTGCAAGGCTTGTTACATGTGCTGTTAATTTTCATTTTTAGGCTGGGTTGTGGGTGCTTGGGCACCTACACAGGTGCAGCACTTTCGAAGGACTGTGGTGGGGAGGTTCTGCCTCACCTGCCTCCCCACCCACTGCAGGCCCCTGCTTTGCACTACTTGGTCAGTAGCAGCCCTCAGACTTGTGGGAGAATTGCCACTAGAGTAGACCAACGTGATGGGTATTTACTGTTGCCTGTCGGAAAGCAACCTAGAAGAACAGTTCCCTCATAATACTTTTTTGCTCATTAGTGAAACTGTCCTTCAAGGCTGCCATTCTCTTTCAAACCCTGGAAGTCAACAACTCCCCTTGAACTTGTTGGGCTTCTGAGTAGACGTGCATTCGATTGCAGAGTTGGAAGTTGGAGGGGGAAGCTTTAGAGTTCACTGGAATTCTTTTTGGGGCTGGGTGGTAAAAGCAATAGAGCAGCATTTCTCAACCAGTAGTACTCATACCACCAGTGGTACTTGAGGTGGTGCCCAGTGGTACTCATGGCAGGCGCCCCCCCCCCCCGAACCTCCACTGCCTGGCAGTGAGACCAGCAGTACAATGCAACAAACAGTGGTAGGAGGCTCAGTTCTGCTTTTCTTGCACTCAAAAAAGCCCTCCCATCTACCCTGGGAGCCCAATCCTATGCATGTCTACTCAGAAGTAAGTTCCATTATAGTCAATGGGACTTACTACCAGGAAAAAGTGGATAGGATTGTAGCCTGAGCCTCTTACCGTGGTTTGTTGCATCATGTCTGGCCTCTTAGTATGGAAATAACTGGTGTTAAAGTCATTCCTGTTACTTCCAGTTGTACTTCCCAGAGGTGGGCCATGCAAAATGGCGAGAGGCAGATGCTGAGGAATGCTGTAATAGAACAAAAAAGAAGGGCAGATGTAAAGATGTTACTATGCTGTTGTTGCTTTTGGTTGATGATGAGGTGTCAGACTATGTGCTCAGTGCACTTTTGCTGACCAGATGTTCACCACTAAAAGTGAACCAGATCCTTGAGAGGATTGACTGCTCTGGTAAAAATCACCAAGTTCCCACTGAGAAGGAAGGTGGCCCAGCTCAAAGCCCAGTGCAGCAAGTTGGTTTGTGCAGATGTGAAGGTGCTATGCTGCTGTGGTGTCTCCAGAGGTTGGTAACCTGGAGCCCTGGCAGTTCCCACCTCCTCTTCTTGGTGCCTTCCTGATTTCATTATACAACTGCCTTGAGAATTCAAGAAAAAATGTCCATTTGAAGTGTGCATTTCAGCCGCATGTTTATCCTCCTTGGAAATTAGTGGCCAGAGGCCTGTAAGTATGACTATAGAGGACAGAATTGCAGCCTTGCAATTTGGATTTAAGCATTGGGTTAAAGTTACAGTGCAAACCTATGACTGTCTACTCAGAAGTAAGTCCCATTATATTCAATGGGACTTATTCCCAGGAAAGTGTGTACTGTACAGTATAGGTGTGCAGCCGTAGTCTTTCAACTTCCTTTGCAGCAGACAATTGAAGCTGAGTTGCTCATTGCTCATTAGGACATAGAACCTGTTGTTAATTTATTTGAATCCCACCACTGGCCTTAGGCCATTCACTATGGTCTCAATCCCATGCTTGCAGTATGAGGATGAGGAGGAAGAGAATGATATTAACCTATTTTACAGACTGTTGCATAAAACATTTTGAGCAGTGAAGTGTGCTATATAAATATCAAGTGTTATTGATATTCTGAATAACTGATAATTCTGAATAATATTCTGTCCTGAATAACTATTATATTTAAGTGCCAACAAAATACAGCCGTATTTTAGGTGCTCCTAATAATGGTCTTGCCCTACTTTGGCTCCTGTATGGTAAAATACTATCATTCTTTGAAAGGGAAAACATTAAAATACTCCCAATCGTGCTACTCATGTCACTTGTGCATCTGCAAAAGAAAGGTGACCCTACAGTGCAAGAAGTAAGTCCCACTGTGCTTAATGAGGCATACTCCCAGGTAAATGTTCTTATGTGCACAGACAGCAGATGCATTTTATTGTCTTAATTTTTGTAAGTGAAAATCAACACATTATGTCTCTATATCTGTTGCTATTTGCCAAAGCTTATGGCATGAGCAGTAAAGAATGTCACTGACAATAAATATATATGGACAGTAGAGGAAACAAAACTTCCCTCACACCACTTTCAGCTGTCGGAAAAATTGTCTACAACGTATGCGTTTCTACTGGATGCTAAGCAAAAAGATGTCGGCCTTGATGAGCACACACTCATTTTAAAGCTCCTGTGCCTGACCCTTGAAGCTGCAGTCCTTGGGCAAAGCATCCATTGCTGCCGCTTCTGGTAAATCTTCCTGCTGAGCTCTGGCAAGCTGATGAGCAATGGTGGGGAGCAGAGGCAGCAGCAGAAGCTCGTTCAATCACCAAATGCTGGATTTAAGAACATGAGAAAAACCCTGCTGGATCAGGCCAAGGCCCATCCAGTCCAGCATTTGGTTTCCCACAGTGGCCCATCAACTGCCTCAGGGATGTCCACAAACAGGAGAGAAAGAAACACTTTTCTCCCACCATTGCTTCCCTGCAGATGGTATTCAGACTGCCACTGAACCTGGAAGTGGTGCACTGCTAGCATGACTAGTAGCCATGGATTGGCCTATCTTCCATGAATTTGTCTTGAAAATAATTCTTTTGGAAACCGTGTGCTTTATCCCCGGGAAAAAGAAGATCTGCTTATCAACTTGATTTAGAAATACTGTATTTTTTTTTTATGTTTGTCTCTTAGATTTTACCCCCTTCATGCGTAAAAGCTCTGCTATGCTACACTTTATTGATGTTTTGTGAGTTTTTATGGGGAAAAAATGGATATATTTTTGTTTTATAGAAGAAATTGAGGCACACTGAAGTGCTAAAAGGAAAAGTCTATTTGAGGCAATGGCGGCTGATACTTACACTTTTTGTGGAGGTTTTAAAACATTTTGAGAACCATCTGACAACTCACTTGGTTGGTAGAAAAACATGTAGGTGTGACCTCTCTCTCTCTCTCTCATTTACCTACTTATTTACTATTTTTATAGCCTCTTTTCTATCATAAGGTGCTCAAAACATTTTACAAGATTAAACATAAAATATAATATTTAAAACAGTTAAAGCTGCAGCACAGTAGAACCCAATAGGAGACAAGCTATCAAGACTAAACGCCTGTTGAAAGAAAAATGTCTTAGGCCGCAATCCTAACGCACTTTCCAGCACTGGCATAGCTGTGCCAATGGGGTATGTGCTGCATCCTGCAGTTGGGGAGCAGCCACAGAGGCCTCCTCAAGGTAAGGGAATGTTTGTTCCCTTCCCTAAGAGCTGCATTGGTCTTACCTTGATGCTGGAAAGTTGGTTAGGATTGCACCCTTAGCTGTGTGGTGGAAATCATATAATGAGGGGATTGTTGTTGGTGAGTTCCAAAACTGATATGCTATCACTTAAAAAACGCTGTCCCGTGTTACCACCAACCGGATTTCAATAGAATGGGAGAGTGAGCAGGACCCCAGAGAAGATTTTAAAAAGCAGGCAGGTTCATGTGGGAAAAAGTGATCCCTGGGATACCATGGGCCCAAACGATAAATGATGATAAATGTAAAAACCAGTATCCAGAAATGGATCAGAAGTCAGTGCAGAGCTAACAGCAAGGGAATTTGAATTTGACAAAAAGTGGAAAGTGGATCTTCCACCACCTGACATTGCTGATGGTGCAGTCTCACCAAACACAAAAGTGTGGGACTTCTGGTGTGCTTTACATAGATTATGCAGGACTCTTTCACTTTCATGGTCCCTTTAAATCACACACTCACTCACTCACTCACACACACACACACACACACACACACACACACACACACACAGATGGCAGTGGTGGATTGAGTTGGCACTGGGTGGCATTCAGTGTCGTGCCACTCCTGCTCCTCTGTATTACAGAACTGAAAATAAAATGCTATAGTTTTGCTATTGGAGCGTTTGTTATCCTGAGACAAATCTGCATTAGGATTATAAGACTCCCATGGATCTTCAATCATTTGGTTGATCAGAAGCTCCCTTGTACTGATTGAAACTGTTGGTCCAGCTAGTCCAGACTCACAGCTCTTCAAGGTCTCCAGTGGAAACCTTTTTTAACCTAAGAACCTTTCTAACTGGAGGTGGATTCTGTTAGATCCATTCAACTGGAGATGCCAGTGGCTGAAGATGGGACCTTCTTCTTAGCTTCCACCAATCTAAAGCTAATTTCTGTACTGAACATTCCGAACAGGGTTGCACTCCCTCTGAAGGATCAGGTTTGCAGCTGGATTGCTTGTACATCCAGCATTGTTCTTGCATAGTGAGGTGACTGCTGTAGCAGTCTTTGAGCAGCTTCAACTCATGCATCAGTTATGCCCTTCCCTGGAGATGATGATCAGGTCACTGCCACTCATGCCTTGGTTATCTCTAAGTTTATCTATTATAATGTGTTCAACATAGGGCTTCCTTTAAAAAGTGTTCAGAAACTGCAACTGGTCCAAAATGCTGCAGCCAGACTGCTTTCAGTGTCCAGTATAGCACTTTGTAAAGCACACCAGAAGTCCCACATTTGCATGTTTAATGAAACTGTACCAGCAGCAAGGTAAGGAGGCCAAAGATCCACTTGCTGTTCACTTCCGTCCAACACCAGAACCAGGAGACATCCACTAAAATTGAGTGTTGGGAGAGTTAGGACAGACAAAAAAAATATTTCTTTACTCAGCGTGTAGTTGGTCTGCGGAACTCCTTGCCACAGGATGTGGTAATGGCATCTGGCCTAGTTGCCTTTAAAAGGGGCTTGGACAAATCTCTGGAGGAAAAGTCAATCACGGGTTACAAGCCATGATGTCTATGTGCAACCTCCTGATTGTAGAAATGGGCTATGTTAGAATGCCAGATGCAAGGGAGGGCACCAGGATGCAGGTCTCTTGTTATCTGGTGTGCTCCCTGGGGCATTTGCTGGGCCGCTGTGAGATACAGGAAGCTGGACTAGATGGGCCTATGGCCTGATCCAGCAGGGCTGTTCTTATGTTCACTTTTAGTTGGTGGAAAGCAGATCAATGTGGATCTTATCCATGGCAGGCTGGAGGGAGGTGGCAGCAGACTCTGGGTAAAGGACACAGAATCCACCTCATGGATGACCTGCCCCCGCTGAAGATGTATTCAGTTGTCACCATGTTCATTAATGACTTATATTGGAGAGAGAAAACATTTTGGAATAGTAAAAGATGGCTTCCTTGACTACTGGTTTTGAGACCCATGCAAAAAACATTCATTCTTGATTCAACCTTATCAGGAACACAGAGGCTGGATCAATAAATATAGTTCAGCTCTTGCGAACTGGCAGCTATTGTCAAATTCAACATCTTAAAGAGCTATATCCCTGAAAAATGCAAGAATTGGGAACTATGCAAGCATTAAAGCAATAAGGCAAACTTTATGAATGCACTAACACTATTTTTTTTAACAAAATACTGTCTATATAAGAAGCACAAATATAAACATGAATATATTCCCTGAATCAGATAATGTCAAAAGTTGTAGGGCAAGAATAAGGCCTTGATGATATCTCACAGAGGAGACAAATAAACAACTGGATGCTCCAGTGATCTGTACTGGGACCTTGTTCTTCCAACATATTTATTAATGACCTGGCAAAGGCAATGAAGTGGCAAAATGAGCGCATATGACACAACGTTGTTAAATCCACAGCAGACTGTCTGGAGGTTTCATAACACTGTGAGAGTGGGCAATGAGCTGGCAGTGCTGGTTAGACATTCTGCTGCGGCATTGATTGATAAGTGCTGAAAGAGATACACATGAGTCTAAAAAGACCCCACCTATCTTTAACAGCCCATCAGCTTCTGAATTAGTCAATGCCACTCAAAAGCAAAATCTTGAAATCATTGTGGGCAGCTTGCAGAATACCTTTCAGTGGGGCCTCTGAGCGGCCCGCTTGGATGCAGGCTGTGCAGCATGGCCTTTCCCAGTTTGAAGAGACACTTGGCCAACAGTCTGAGGCAAAGAGGCAAAGAAGGAAGGCCCATAGCCAGGGAGACAGACCAGGGACAGACTGCACTTGCACCCAGTGTGGAAGGGATTGTCACTCCTGAATTGGCCTTTTCAGCCACACTAGACGCTGTTCCAGAACCACCATTCAGAGCGCGATACCATAGTCTCTCAAGACTGAAGGTTGCCAAGGGTTCCAAAACTATGCACTGTGGTGTCCTAGGGTGCCACAGCTCCTTCCTCCTGGCTCTCTGAGGTGCCATCATCTGGGCAAGCCAGGATTTTGTGAGGTCTTGTGAGAACTTGCCCTATTCTCACAAAATCTGCACTGTGGCGCTGCCAGAACAGCACACTGGGGAAGAAGGGTGCCATGACCAAGGTAAATTTGGGAATCTCTACCTTAGCTCATTAGGTGGTGGCTGTCAAAATAGGCAATATGAATAAAGGCAGAGAAAATATCAGCAAAAAAGCCATTACACCTTTCAAAAAATCCATGGAACAAGCACGTGCAGGTGATTTATCTTGGATCAAACTACTAGTCTGTCTTGCTCAGTAGTGTCTATTCTGAGTGGCAGCAGTCTTGAAGGTCTCAGGCAAGAGTCTTTGCCAGTGTTGCTACCAAATGGCCACCAGAAAGAAAACGGAAGGAGTTGGGAAGCTCAAGAGCAGAGTGTCATACTGGTTTCATACAGAGGGCCAAAGTTAGCATTGATGTGCCTGCTGAGGGCTGGAAGTGAAATCATTAAGCAGAAAGTGACATCATTAAGCAGACGATGGCCACTCTGTTCTCACATACAAATGGATTAGCTGCAAATGACAAGAGAAAGTGTACAAATCTTGTTCATATTTTCAAGATATGAGAGTGCCCACTTATCATGCTGGGAGAGCCCATTTATCAAAGGGCTGAATAAATTGCTTCTGGTGCACATTTGGCCTGTGCAGCACATTTGGCCTGTGCAACTCAGAGCAGGACACCTCTGCTCTAGAGTGTACTGTGTTGAAAAAGGAGGTTCTAGCAAGCTGAGCAATCAGCAGAAAAATGCTTTTCCTTTTGCTTTTCCTCTGGCATAGTGGTTCTCACACATTTAGCACCAGGACCTACTTTTTAGAATGAGAGTCAGGACCCACCGGAAGTGATATGACCAGAAGTGACATCATCTAGTAGGAAAAATTTTCACAATCCTAAACTGCAATGCTCCCCACACTTACCCAGGAGTAACAGCCCAATCTATGCATGTCTACTCAGAAGTAAGTTCCATTAGAGTCAATGGGGCTTTACTCCCAGGAAAGTGTGGCTAGGAGTGGGCAGTAAGTTCCCTTGACTATCATTGTTAAAAGAATACACATAGTAGCTTGTTAAAAGTAAAGGTCTGTAACATTTCCCCAAATGCAGTCACATACCATGGTAGCATCAAGTCTAATATATTAAAAATAAAATATTGAAATGAATGGGAACCCACCTGAAATTTTTTCTCAACCCACCTAGCGGGTCCCAATCCTTAGGGCACAATCCTATCCTGCGCTAGAACAGGCAAGCCAGGAGGCTTGCGCTGTATCCAGCACAGGATAGTGGCCATAAGCAGCTCAGCCAGAGGCAAGGGGAAACATTTCCCCTTACCTCCGGGTAAGGGCTGCTGGCACCTATGGGTCTCCTCGGACTTCTGCCACCTCTTGAAGCCACTCCGTTCTCCCCGGGAACGGGGGTTGGGATCCCGCATAACTGTTGGGATCCCAACTGTTTTGTTTTGCTTAGGTTATTTGTTTTTGTTGTTGTTGCTGACAAGTAGGTGCAACATGACCCACAGGACATTAGTTGCAATGTCTTGTCCAGGAGGCGGATGATTCAGAGGCTACCTGTCTCAGATCTTGACTCTTGTCCTCTTTGATCTGTGGGGTTGTGTTTCTGGCTTCTTCCCTCCCTATCTTGATCTCTCAAGGGGCAAGACCTTTTTCCATGAGCTCTGACTACCAGCATGAAGCCAGCCATACCAGCAGGTCTCACTGCACACAATGGGAACAGCTTTAGCATTCCTGTTCCATGTCTAGCATCTTTTTTATCAACAGAGATGTACATGCTTGTGAGCTATAAGTAAAGTATTTTTCTTTGAGACTGTTTCTTTGTACCCTGCTGAGAAGGGCAGCGCCAGTTGGTAGACAGGTGTGGGTCTGTCCAGTGCCGCTGAGACCAAATAAGACACTGAAAGGTGGAAGGCTATGAAGGCTGTTTATTGTTTCAGCAAGGCATGCCTATGGCCTCTGGGAGGCTCAGCTCAAATCCAGAAGTTCCTTTTCAGAGGGGTGGGACACTTTTTATACAATTCTCGGCTCTTTGTCTGAAATCTAGACTTCCTATTTGCTGAAAATCCGCATCATAGATGGGGCAAACTCTTAATAGGCTGTAGATAACCTTAGAGACACCTGATAGGTATGTTTCAGGTTACAGATTTCCATAAAAGGTAAAATTAGGCATTTAAACATATTGAATTACAAAGTTTTCAAAGACCAGTAGGGGGTGCTACAATTCCGTTTACCCAGTGTTGAATCTTATTCACATCCATCATTCTAATTAAAAGTATTTTTGGCATGTCCTCTTACCAACCTCATTAAAAGAGAGCAATATAACACAAAGACAGGTGTGAAGGCCAACTTCATAAGATATTTTAATGGCAGAACTTACTCATCCCTCATTAGGATGGCCCGGTACAAGCAGCCTATCTTATCTTCTCCTTTTCTATGTGTTAGTAAAGCACTGTGGGGCCCTCTGCCAACTTCTGCAAAGCAAAGGCTTCTAAACTTCTTTTGTTGCCTCTTAAGACTTTTCTAAAATCAAGCAACCTTTTGGTTCCTTAAGAACTACTTCTCATGGCTACTATGTTCCCACATGTGAATTACAATTTGGGGCAAGACTATCTTGTCCTAGCTTTGTCTATATGTGCCTTTTTCTATTTCAGTTGCAATTCAAACAAATTTGAACAGCCTTCAAAAGGCAGACGTTTCCCTGGTACTTTCCACTTTGTCCCTCTCATCTTCTCGTCCCCTCCTTACTTTCAAGGAGGGAGTAGCCTTGTCTCACTTTGACTTGTTCAAGGATGCTTGCTTTTCTAATTAAAATGTGTGCTGTCTTCTAAAGTTCATCTCTTGCAGGTGTCTGTGGTTAGCTAGTTAGACACTTTGTTACTTTGCCAAGGAACATCGCCAACTGATAGGACTACCTTGAGATTTTAGCAGAGCAGTTAATTTAGCTTTCCCTTAAGTTCATGCTTTCCTGTCTTCTCCCCCCCCCCCATTATACTATTTTGATGGTTGCTATAGGTTCTTTTCTTGGAGGGGGTCTGAGACAGGTAAGCAGGCGTCAAGACCTTTTTACTGCCTCTGCACCCGTTTCATTGTTAGCAGCAAACTAGCAAGGGTTAGTGAGGAGCAGTTGGAAAGAGTCTTCCACTATATGACTCTGCTTGATTTAGACCCCATTTTCCAACACTTTCCACAGGCTTTGCAATGGGCAAGCAAAACCCAGAAAGAGGCATTACTTTTAACTTCCACCATCAATTAATGTCTGCTATCAATGCCATCTGCTCAGTTGAGTTACTATAGGTTGTTATCACTTTCTAGGAAACATGATGTAGTCTTTGAGAAAGCAGGAAGCTTTCGTGTTTCTGCACTTTCTGCCTCTGGGCTCCTGAGCACTTCCGATCTTAACCTTGTTACTACTCACATCATAGTGTCCTAATCCAACCTCATGCAAAACTCCAGTTTCCCCAAGGAGCTAACAGGAAGAAGAAACATGGGTGAGCTCTAGTCTTCCTGCCCCCTGCTTTGACATAGCTGCCTAACCGCCTGTTTGTGACTGTTCCAGTCTGTTACATCCTGCTATTATTAAACATTGAGTTAGCCTAGCACTCAGTTGGTGCTAACTGAAAAGCAGCTGCCTACTACTAGCTTACTAGTAATATTGTGGGCTAAGTAAATGTCACAGTACTTCTGAGGACCCATAGCAAGTTACCCCTCTATACTGTTTCACACTGTTTGAGACTGCAGTTAGCACAGATTGTTTTTCCAAGATGATCCTTGCATTCCAGACAACCTAATTTTTTTTTTTTTTTGACACAAAGAAGGCAAAGTGGGAGACAGCTGGCATATCTCCATTTGCATAGATTTGGCTAAGGTGAGCAGAATACAAAACTACTGTGATATTACCCAGGGGGTAGGAACCAAGAGAGATAAGGCCCACTTTTCATGTTACAAGAAAGAAGAATTCAGTTTGTCCACCTTCAAGGGTGCTATTTCATGTTTCAGTGCGGTCTCCTGGGAACCAGAGGGGTCGGGATTGCGTTCTCTTCTCCTTCTCAATCTCCCAGGTAGTTCCTAGCCTAGTGGTCTCAAGGTTCCTTCTCCGGCCAGATGGGGAATAGCCCTCCCTCCAGGTAAGTGGGGTCAGCCTAGATGTGCTCCTGAGGTCCTCTGCTGTTGGGGTTCTCCCATAGCCCTGGGGAGACTCTCCCCTCTCTGAGCCATAGTCCTTAGCTTTGGCTGGCCTGTGGCTACTTCCAAGGTGCCAGAGGCATTGCCTTCCTCCTCTCTTTTGCCTTCTCTATCTCCCCCTTCCTGGAGCTCAGGAAGGTGCTTCCTCTTCCTTTGGCTGCCAGGTCTCCTCTTACCCTCCTGGGCAGCCCTTCTAGGCCTGCCTCTTCCTGGTCCCGCCTGGGTCTGAGATCTTGTGAGATCTCAAGTCCTCCTCCTGCAGGCCCCGCCCTACCTGTTAAAAGGGGTAGCTGCACCTGGGCTGCCATGTTCCTGGGGAGGCCCCTGCCCAACCCATAACTGCTGGATCTCAGCCCTGCCTCCCACTCCCCGCCTGCCCCAGGGCCGCCCACTACCTGCCCTCTCCTCGCCCAGGTATGTCTCCCTCCTGCCTCCTCCCCGCCTCCTCCCCGCCCACACCAGAGCCTTGCATCAGCCAGCTGGGCCGACGCAAGGCTTACTGCAGAAGCCACCACAGTATTGGAGGCTGGAGTCAGCCTCCGTGTGCCAGTGCACCTGCATGTGCTGGCGCAGCTGAGGAGGTGCAAATGTGCTTTATGGCATGTTTGTGACCCTCCTGGGCTGGCGCAAAGGACTTGCGCCAGCCCATGTCGTTCTCTAGATTGCACTTGATGTCCCTTAAAAAGGCTTTTGAAAAAACCGTGCTGGTGGTAGCATAGCATATTCTTTGCATGTGGAATGCCCCTGGTTCAGGTCCTAGTATCGCCAGTTACGAAGCTCAGGTAGCAAGTGATGGAAAACCTGCTGCCTGAGACAGTGGAGGGCTGTTGTCAGAGTAGACAAACTAAGCGTGTGATGTTTGTGGGTCCATAAGTATTCCCAGCAGGAATTAACACACTTTTAAAAAACAACTGGTTTTGCATGCAGGGCCAGTATAGTGGGATGTGAGCTGCATCTTTTGATGGGGAAGCAGTAACAGAAGCCTCCTCAAGATAAGGGAACATTTGTTCCCTTATCTCTGGGCTGCATTGTGGCTGCACCAGTGCTGGGAAATTGGATAGGATTGGTTGAATATGTGCAGTTTAGGCCTAGTAGCATTGCAAAGCCTAAACCAAAGTAACCCAGTAACAGAGAAGTGGCTTGCAGTCCTAGCTGCAAGGAATTTACAACTCAATGGAAGGTGATGATGTAGCATCTCAGCAGACAGAGAGGCGCCCATGAGTCTCCAGTGGGGAGGGGGAGAACTAGGAGGACTAGCATCCAGCCCCACTTCGAGAAGATTCTGTCCCCAAGAGTTCTGATTGGGCAGTTTAAAATGAGTACAGAGTCACCCCATCCTGTTGGCATGAGAAATATAAGAACAGAGCCCAGGGGGGTGTCTTGTCCCTTTTGTCTTTGTCTTTGGCGTGGGTGCAACATCCTGCCCCGCCAGGGCCATGTGGCCTCATAGGTAACTGGGGGCTGAAGATCTACAAAAGAAAGCTGACCAGGTGAGAGTTAGGGAATAATAGAGATAGCCAGTTAGCTTTGCTATTTTAATGCTGAGATATTTCCTAGAAGTTTTATGCCTCTAGCATCTGCTGTCTTTTATAACTTTATGTAACCCTATGTACTTAATAAAGTAAAAATCCTTTTACTAAGTTGTTTCATTGTCTGTTGGGGACAAAGGTTCAGAATCCTGCCTAGCCATTCAGCAAGCTACCAAATACTCATTGTGGACTAGTAACTTGAGGACTGAGACTTTAAGTAAAGAAAGTACTCAGTGCCTACAAGGGATATAGTTAAGCCTAGAGGGTCTCAGTGTCCCTGGACTGAGACACTGGCACGTACAAGGTGGTGGTAGTACTACCGAACAGGGGTCCTTGAGGGCTCTGGGTTCGAGTACCAAGAACTTGAGAAAGAAAGAAAGAAAGAAAGAAAGAAAGAAAGAAAGAAAGAAAGAAAGAAAGAAAGAAAGAAAGAAAGAAAAACCAAACCTCACTCAATCTAGAGAGCCACCACCAGTCAGTAAAGAAAACATGGACCAGAGACTTGACTCAATATAAAGCAGCTTCTTATCCTACTACATCGGCTTCAAGCCTTCCTGTATTCTGACAACCCCATATGACCTCAGCATGTCTACAAATTGCCATTTATGAAGATGGTCAACCAATGAATAAGAGAATGTAAGGAGAATCCTGAAGCACCTGGTAGCATGCTGCCAGGCGAATGCAGTCAGAGAGGTGTGCCAGAAGGGCATTTGGCCTAGAGACTTTAGCCTTAGTCAGGAACTTTTGTCAAATATTTCTCAGTGTAAATATAAGTAGAGATAATAATGAAAGTTTAATAGAGCTGGATGAGAATAGCTTCAATCGTTTAATATAAGTTGATTCAAAGTTTGGCTTTTGTAATATTTTTAGCAATATTCTTTGGAAGGGATTTTTGTATGATTTACTTATATTATAGAATATGAATTTTAAGAGAAAGGAGTTTATTGCAATATTATCTTATAATCTAAACTGGTAAAAAATAGGGTTTAGATGAAAAGACACTGTTTATGATACCTGAAAAATTTAAGGTGAACCTGACAGACCTTAAAAAAAAATTTGTGGAAGAATTGATTACAGAACAATTGACTGAAAATAAAAATAAAAAATAGGTAAGGAAAAACAGAAAAGTGAAACAGTGAACTACATTTTATTCAGCTAACTGTAGGGGCTGGTTGAATCTGCATACAAGGTGAATGAATCTGCATATGAGCAGGGCCAGTAGCTGTGAAACAGAAAGCATAATTTCTTTGTTTCTGGATGATGACAATGTGGTTGTAACAGACATCTTTTCTGAGTAGATGTTTCTTCCTGTAGGTAAGGAACAAAGAGGAGATTCAAGCTTCCAGGGGATTTGGTCATCCCTCACTCCAGTTGCTGGTTATCTTGAGTTTAGATGTAAGGGTTGCAATGAACTGCAATGCCAAGTCTGCTGTGAGCCCTTCCTATGCTGGAAAAACAGCTTAAAAGTCTAGTATCCAAAGGAGTGTCAATTTTCCGTGCCCCAAGAATCAGCCCCACACTTATCATTGCCTTCACCTCTTTTGTCTGTGGAGCTGGAGCTTTGTGGGAAGGGGCCAGGGAGAAGTTTTCCTCTTTTTCTTCCAGCATCTTCTCACTCGGCCTGTTTTGAATAACTAACAGGTGGAGGAGATAGCAAGGGGGTCTGTAAGATGTGCTCCCACTGCCCTGCTTCTGTTCCAATCCTCTGGATTGCAGCAGCTTCCTCCTTCGATCCCACTGCCACACTTGCTTGCCACAGTGGCACTGCTGAAGGAAGTGAGGCAGTGGCAAGGTGGAGACAGCAGGCAGATGTGGGTGCAGCCCCTCGTTTGTCACAGCTTACTGTTCAAAGCAGCCACATCACTTAACCTCATGGGTATGTGCAAGCTCTTGGTTTTAGAGGCAGGCTCCCTCAGATTGCCGGATGCAATCAGGTTGTGTCTGTTGTCTTGTGTGCTCCCTGAGGCATTTGGTGGGCCACCGTGATATACAGGGAGCTGGATTAGATGGGCCTTTAGCCTGATCCAGTGGGGCTCTTCTTATGTTCTTATGAAAAACCTGATAAATAACATTCTGAGGTTAGAAGAGGATAACCCAATTTATTTGGAATCTAGAATACGTATCAACTCAATAGCTCAATGTTATAAAAAAAGTCAACAGATGTGCTGGTTCAATTTCTTAGTTATATTCATATGAAACAACTGGTGTGGAACTCAATTAGGGCCCAATTCTAAAGTTATCCAGCACCAGCGTTGATCCCTAGCACCAGCACTGGGTGCTGCAAACATGCTGTAAAGCACATTTATGGCACCCGGTGAACAAGGAGAGCTGGCACTAGGCCCACACCAGTAAGGTGTCGGGCCCAGTGCTGGCAGGAAGAGGACGGCCGCTGCGGGGAGTCAGTGCAATTGCTGGACAGCAGTATGGCCTCTGGGGAGTGGGGGAAGGTTTCATGAGGGCAGGGTGGGAGGGGGAACTGGGGCGAGATTGGAAGAGCTCCTACTTGCCCGACACAGAGTCTCTCTGGTCTGCACCAGCAAAATAGTCCTGCGCATTTGAGAAGCCCCATTGCAGGGTTTGAGGTTTTCCCCATGGCTTGAAGGAAATGAAAGTCCTCTTCCTCCAAGAAGACCTCTGGCTGCTTCCCAGTGCAGTAGCCGCTTTGGTGCCGCTGCTCCAGTGGGCTCTGGGAAGTTCAGTGATTAATCACAGCCATGAGCCAGGGCAAAGGGAGGGAATCAATTTGCTTGGAGCGAGCTGCAAAATAGCAGTTCTGCTTGACTGACTCATATTTGATTTGTTTTAACTGTTTTTTTTAACATGCTTTTTGGTATCTGCAGGGGGTTCCAGAACCAAACCCCAATGGATACAGAGGTTTATTTATTTTTCACATTTTTATACTGCCCTGGTGTATACATCTGCTCCCCTCCTTTTTGTCCCCACAACAACCCTGTGAAGTAGGTGAGGTTGAGAGAAAGTGACTGGTCCAAGGTCACCCAGGAAGCTTTGTGGCTGAGGGGGGATTCAAACCTGGATCTTCCAGGTTCCAGGTTTGAAACATTTGTTTCAAAATGTTTCTCTGTAAAACAGTGATGTACAACAGTGGTTCCCAAACTCCTGGGAACCTGGTAAGTCTCTGTGGGGGCAGGGGGGCAGCAATGGTGCAACCATTTGCACCATTGGGTTAAATGGCTTCTTTACATACCCGAGGGGTAGCGCTGGCCTTTGGCAAGGTACAGGATGCTCAAATTTCCCTCTGTGGGCTTCCCTGCTGGTCCAAACAGTTGTTTTCAGCAATCGTGACCCACTTCCAAGTAGCTATCACCAAACCACGTGGGTCACGATCACCAAAAGAGCTGTCTGGAGCAATGGGAAGGCCTGCAGATGTGGCTGCAAGCCCCCCACACCCTGCCAAAGGCCAGCTCTACCCCTCAGGTATGTAAAGAAGCCCCTTGGTGGCTCGGTTGCTATGATGCCGGTTGCTGCCATTGTTGCAGGGCCACTCCCCTTAACGTGGAATGCACTGCTTCCTTTGGTGGGTCTTGATCAGTTTGGGAACTACTGATGTAGAAAGCTTCACTGGTCTACCAGAGTCAGATCTTTCTAACTTGCAGCCCCAGATTGAAGAGGCTGCTTTAAATGCAGCAATGTAATTAGAGAATTGCTTCATTGCAGCTAAAGTTACACCATAAACATAGCAGCAGGTCGGGGCAAAGCTATCTAGCCCCACCTTCGTTCCATACAAAAATCCCACAGCAAGTTTCCCCCAAAGTCTATAACCCAGAATTATGCAATACAAGTTGCAAAAGCACTCAAAGACCCTCAGGTCTGCACATGAAGTCCCTGAGTTGTCTTGTTTTAGAATATTGACTGTTTCTCTCAAGAAACTGTAAAAAACTAGTTGCTTTAAAGTGCTTCAGTCCCCCAAATCAACATCAAACATTTGCAGTTCTCCAAGTCTCCTTAAAATGTAAGAGTTGACCAAGGGCTCATCAAGCCCAGAATCCAGTTTCCAACAGAGGCCAGTCAAAAGCTCTAAACAGCACAATCCTAACTCTGCTCTGAGCCAGCACAAGTTCACTCGGAAGGAAGCTGAACCAACACACAGCACTGGAGCCGCACCAGTGGATAGTGAGTTTGTGCCCATCTGGGCAGGCTGGCACAGGGGGTGAGAGAGGATGGTGGTTGGATGATGGAACGGAGGTGTTCTGGGGTGCAGGGAGGGCAGTCAGGAGGCGGATTGGGCCCAGGAAGGGGGTGGGACTGACCTGGGCGACTTAGACTGGATCCTAACCCCTGTCCCTGGCCCAATCAGTATTACACAGACCGCTCGGATTTGTGTCTGCAAAATCACTAGCACAGAAATGAGGAGGATTATAGGGCTGGCTGGCATGACATAAATCTCCTTACTCCAAGTTGCACCCAAGCCTGCTCCTACCCTGCACTGGATACAGCACAGGCCTGCCTGTTCCAAAGCAGGTTAGGATTGCTCCCTAAGAAGCCTATATACAAAGAATAAAGGGGGAAGGACCATGACTCAGTAATCAGCATGTTTGCATGCACAAGGTCCCAGATTCAACCCTTTGCATGTCCACGTCACACTGGGAAAGACCCCTCTCTGAAACCCCAGAAAGTCGTTGCCACTCAGCTTCAACAGTAGCTAGAGCAGCAATTTTCAACCTTTTTTATCTCATGGCACACTGAGAATGCACTAAAATTGTCAGGGCACACTGTCAGTTTTTTGACAATTTGACAATTGACAATTTGACAATTGACAAGGCGCATCGCACTGCTGGCAGGAGGGCTCATGTGCCCCAATAGCCAAACTAATTAATTACCCCCAAACTCCTACAGCACACCTGCAGAGACCATTCATGGTACAACAATGTGCTGTGGCACACTGGCTGAAAATCGCTGAGCTAGCGGGACCAATGGTCTGACTCAAGATAAGTCAACTACAATACATTCAAGAACCTTTCCCAGTTGCTTGCCCTCAACCCAGTATTCAGATGTATGCTGCCTCTGGCACTTTGTTTACATGGCTAACAGCTATTAAGTGGCCTGCCATCCATGAATGTGTCTAACACTTTTTAAAAGTCAATATTTCTTTATTTGTTGTTCAACATTTATGACACTTTATATAGTGATAAAAATATCCAGGATAAATATCCTAGATGTGGATGCTGATGTATTAAGGAGATCTGGTTGGATGAGGCAGGATTCTGGGTAGTACAGCAGTCATGATTGCAGGAACAGGGAGGAGAGGTTGCATGCCCTAAAGGGCTTACAATCCTGATGTAAACCTTCTAAGCAGGCAGCCAACACTGCATTTCCTTCATGCCAGCCAGCTCTAAAACCTTTCTTGCGCAAAGTCTCCCTCCCTTAACACACAGCTTCCCAGACAGAACACTGGTCTCAGCCTTCATCCTGACAAATAGGTATATGGCTTGCATTCCTGGCTAGCCTTGATTACGTATTAATCAGCATTTGCCATTTCTGGGAAAGCCAAAGCTAGAGTACAGAGGCTCCCATGATGCTAAATGCTCCTCTTGAGGCAGAATCATTTGTACAAAAAGTGAGGAGAGAGAAAAATTAATTACGTTGCATGTGTATGGGTCCCCCCTCCCCTTTTAGCTTTGTAAAATCCAAATCTGGCTTTCCATTTGAGTTCACTCTGTGACTAAAAATAACTGAGCAGCAGCTCTTGGAAGTGAACACAGAACATTTCTCTTAAAGCTTCTCTCTCTCTCTCAGAGGAAGAAAGCTCTTAACTGAGCTCTTCCACAAATAGGTCTCTACATATTCACACAATGCAGTTAATGGGAGCACATCACAAAAAGAGGGTATGCATATGTACCCTGCCTACACACTTTCTTCCAGAACAAATTAACAGAAATACTGTAGCATCAATCGTTATCGTTTAAATGCTCTTTTTCTTTTTCAAGCGTTTACCATCTTTTATCTTGGTCGTCCTCGTAACAACTCTGTGAGGTAGGTCAATACTATTCTATTTACAGAGGTAAGGAAGAGAAACTGAGAGAATATAGTTGTCTAACTTGGGATATTTGTCCAAGTTGTTACACAGCCAATAAGGCTGTGCTGGGCAGGGGTTGATCAGGGTGACAAATGGCCCAGAGTTCCGGCTGGCTGGGCCAATCCCTAAGTAAGGAAATGGTAGCAATCACCTTTCGTGCTTAACAGCAAATATATCCACACAAATCATCTGGTAGCCTTTGTTACTTCAGGTTGTGCTAACAGAGCCCCAGATACTGCTGCAGACATTCTTCAGGGGCTGTTGAACCTTTCTGCTTACTTGAGTCCAGGCTTGGTCATTAGAGAGTCAAAGCTGGAGGAACCCATGCCTTGATGCTTGCTTTGGGTTCTGAAGTCCCTGAGCAGGGATGAACCTAAACAGACTAGCACAACAAATGCCAAGACGGGCAGTAAAAGGTGCCTTGTTTGGGGGGGGGGGGTGTAGAGATAAATTTCCTTATGACCAACAGTAAACAGAAGTTTAAACTGTTATGAAAAGGTTAATACACTGGAATGGACGTTGAAAGCAAGCTACCTACATTCTCCTCCTACAGGAAAGTGGTAACTATGTAAAGAGATTAAAATGTACATAATTAAAACAATCTGCCACAACAGTCTGGATGTCGAATTGCAGCCCCCAAAGCTCTCTTTAAACTCAATAGCATTGAGGGTCCATCCAGGGATAAGCTAATTCAAGATGTTGAATCTAAAAGGCATTTTCTAATCTTCTCAACATGAAAAAGTGCACTCGTGTGACCAGGTATCTTTTCCCAGCACTGATGCTGTAAAAAGGCACACTGTCCTACAAGAGACATTGCATGATGTAGCTGCCAGCGGTTGAGGTTGTACCCTCTCCCGCTTCCTGCTGCTTTGTCGATACAGGAGAGGGATTCACCCTTTCCATATACAATAATAATAATAATAATAATAATAATAATAATAATAATAATAATAATAATAATAATAATACAGGTATTTATATACTGCCTTTTGGTCGTCAGATTTCTCCTCAGACTTTATTCAAGGCGGTTTACATGGGCAGGCTGTTCTAAACCCCAGTAGGGATTTTTACAATTGAAGAAAGGTTCTATCTTTCAAGAACCACAACATTTCAGATGGATCTTTCTGATCTGGTATCACATTCTGGCCTCTAGTTTCCTTCCGCGCAAGCTGACAAGCAGCTCCTTCATCTCTCACATGGAGGGCAGCCAAGATGCTTCTTCACTCACACCAAAGAGCAGGTGGAATAACTCGGCTCAGCTTCTCAGCTGCTTCAAGGTCTCACCATTCATGGTGCCAGTGGCCTCGAACTGGCGACCTGCGGATGTTATCTTCAGGCAAACGGAGGCTCTACCCTCTAGACCAGACCTCCTGCTCCTGATAAAATGATATATTTTATCATACCATGAGCAGGGCCGGCCCATGCATGAGGCCAACTGAAGCAGTTGCCTCAGGCAACAGATAGGTGGAGGATGTCAATCTCTGTCCACCTACTTGCCTTCATTGCTGCTCTGCCTCCTTCTACTCCCTGAATTTAAAAAAAAAAAAAGGGAATAGGGAGACAGAGATGAAATGTGGAGGGGAGGAGCACAAAACTTTGGAGAATGGGAGGAGCAGGTGCTGGCACATCATCGGATAAGTGGGGGCATCAAGAGGTCTTTGGCTGGCCTCGCCAATGCAACATTACTAAGGGCACAATTCTTTCCAGGCCTTTTAGTGGTGGATCTCATGGAACAAACGTTGCACCATCATTCTGTAGGCCAGGCATGGCAACACAAATGGTTGGAGGCTGTGTATGTGTGCTACTGGTTCACAGAAACTCCCCCATCCCCTGCTGAAGCAGGTAGGTCAGTGGTGGGGCAGTTGTGCATGCCAAAATCCTATCGCACCATCTATAGGCTTTACTCAGGTCTAGAAAAATATAAAATATACAAGGATGTGAATGGACAATAAGCAAATTGCTACTTGCACTGAATGGACACAAAATCTGAATTATACAGTATTAATTACGTCTTGAAGAGCAATTACTTGTAGTAAATTAATTAGTTCTGATGACTTGAAGAAAACATTTATGTCTCTCCACTAGGAGTTAAGTGCATGGGTTTATGGTAGATTGTTCATTAATTATTAACTATATACAAGGGGCTTGAATGAATTAGGCATGATTTGCAAAAAAACTTCTGCGTAATTAGCAATTTATTTAACTACTTGAATTAAATTGAGTGTGAGTTTCACTGAAAGTTTCAGATTAATTATTTGGATGAGGTTAGGTGCACAGAACACAGGTTGTGAAAGATCTTTGATCAATCTGCAACTGTATATGGAAACCAAAACAAATTCCAGCATACATGTGGAAGAATTTCTAGAATAGTAGTTAATTAGCTCTTCAATTTATAATGAGTTTAATCCACGGAGCACTTCTGCTCATGTAGGTGGGTTGTCTGCTGACTTCATTAGTAGCCCCCTGTGTCACATCTCACACTATTCCTGTGCGCTTTGGTGGGAGGGTGTCTGGGAACAGCAGCATGGAAGTGAGGTAAAACAGGCCTGTTTTATGAGTATGATGCTGTCCACGGCTCTCTGGATCCAACCAAGCAGAAGTAGGTAGCACAAGACATTTTTGTTCATTTTGCTGCTACTAACATGGCTATCCCTCCCCAAGCTGAACCCAATATATATGGCTAAGAAGATTACAGATGGAAGCTTTCTGATATCATATTTCTGATTTCAGTCATCTTTGTTATCAACTGGGGTGGTGCTAGTTATTTGATAATGATAGTTATTTGATCATTAACTGAATTAACTGATGTAACACATAGAATCTATATCGCCTATAATCACTCACCTAGTATGCTTTTAAAATGATTATAATTTATAATTATAATTTATAAAAATGCACCCTTGGAATAAAAACGTCACACCACTTTCTGCACTTTTAACTTTGGAAAACATCTGAAATTCATGAAAAATTAAAACCTTTTTTTACCCACCTCTGTGTATAAGATTGTAGAATGTGAACAGAAGTTGGACTTAGTTCAACAATAAATTAAATTACAAGTTGAGCGAGACAGAGATAAAGAAAGTGGTAGATATTTATGAATGAGCAATAATAGAAACTCCTTCCAAAAAAGCTTCTTAAGACATGTTACAGGAAAAAAAACAACCAACTGAGAAATTTATCAGTACGAAGGGCTGGACTACACTGGTCATTGGAGGAATATGATTTTCAGAAGGATACCTGACATTAGAAAAGAGTCATTCAGCATGGAAGAACGGGTTTCAATTGACACAATCACTGTGAATCACTTTATAATTTGCTTTATGAATTAACCCCAAAGCAGTGAAGTCTCTTAGCAATAAGAAAAAAAACCTAGCAATAAGCTATAGAATGAGGCAGCTGGTCTAGAATACTGTGAGATAAAACTCGAGTTTTCACACCCAGGAACCAGTGATCTCAGTAGTTTCAGATAAGGCCCCATTACAGAAAAGAGAAAATGTTGATACCATTACAAAATAGTTACAAAATATGAAAAATATGATGGTTTTTCCCCCTGCAGATCTGCCACTTACAAAATGATTCTAAATCAGACTGTGGAATGGGGATTGTTGAGGGTTTATCATTAATTACAGTTTTATTGTTGTTGTTGTTGTCATCAAAATAATTGATATAGCTGTTGGCATCCTTCAGTCTCGGAAGACTATGGTGTCACGCTCTGATTGGTGGTTCTGGAACAGAGTGTCCTCTCCAGTGCGCGAAGCCTGGGTAAAGTAGATATGGAGGATTGACTGTTACCCATGCAGCAAATCCCCCCTCTCCACGTCGCTGAAATGGTCCAATGGAAAGGCAGAGGCCAATACGGTTGGTTCCAGCGGCGTCGCAGGAGTTGCCAGAACGTGACTGTGTTCAGCCATGAACTGCCTCAGGGACTCCGGCTCTGGATTTTGCCTCGAAGTTGACTCCTGAAGCCTTTTCCATATCTGGTTGTAGCCACAAGGCAGTGGAGGTTTGGGATCAGAGTTTTCCTTCTCTCAGATGAGCTGCCTTCCCAGGCTGACGAGTCCCATCTACCCAGTGGCTGTTTAGTCGCCTCTTACGACAAGTACAGCCAAACTGAGGGCCTATTCTTATCCCCAGCCCCCAGGGGAAATAGCAATACCTGGGAATAGCAGAATGGAAGAAAACGAGCTGGAAAAAATAACAAAATACAAAGATTTACAAGTAGAAATTGAAAGGCTGTGGCAGAAGAAGACCAAAGTGATCCCAGTGGTGATTGGCACCCTCCATGCTATTCCAAAACGCCTTGAAGAGCATCTGAACAGCATTGGGGCCATAGAAATTGCTATCCAACAACTACAAAAAGTAGCTTTAATGGTGACAGCTTACATCTTGCGACTATATTTATAGCAACAAAACAGGATTAAAATCAGGCATCCCATGTCCTTGGGAAGGACTCAATGTCTGGATAAAACAAAACAAACAATAACATCCAGCTGACTGTGCGAAAATCTAATAATAATAATAATAATAATAATAATAATAATAATAATAATAATAATAATATGCTGCTTTTGAACAAAAATTAGTTCACAAAGTTTACTCAGAGCAAGAAATGCAGAGGGAAATAAGGACAAGAATCTGAGTGGAGAAGACCAAATAAAGAAGGATAAAAAGGCTTGTTCTAGGAAAAAGCGTGTTCTGAAGTTTTGTTTCATCTTTCCTTATTATTTGTGAATACTAAGAAAAGAAATGGTCATAATAAAGATGGTATCGGTAAATTTAAATTCTTTTAATTATGTAATTAAAAGAAAAAAGATCACACAACTAGCATAAGATTATTCAGCCAAAAGAACTGTATGACACAGAGCCCAATTCTATCCTCCAGCCCCCAAGCCCCCTCCCCACTGGTGCAGCAATGCCAAAAACAGGTGTGCTGTATCCAGTGGTTGGTATGGATTTTGTGGGTTCAGCAGGGAAAGGGGATTTAAATCCCCTTACCCCTGCGTAAGCCTCCTGCTCTACATTGGGTCTTCTCTGACATGGTTCTGGCCTTCTTTTCAGTGTCCCAGCAGTGTGCTCATCAGCTTTACAGCAGTCACCACTAGTAAATGAGGCACTCCGACGATGCCTGGCCCTTTTAGGATTGGGCTGTTAAACACACTTACAAGGGTGCAAGCAACAGTTGAATTATGACTTACTTCAACGTAAATATGCACAAGATTGTTTACTGTAAAAAATGCATCACTTTTTTATTTGAAAGACATATAGTCAACTTATGAAAACATACATTTTTCAAAGAAAATGACATTTGAGAAAAGGAAAGTGTGGACCTGTTTGCTATAGGAAGAGCAAATCTGGCCCAGCCATGAGGCCCAGTGAAGCAGCTTCTTCTAGTGGTAGGCAGGGTAGGTCTCAAATCGGCAGGGCTTACCCTGTACTTGTCTACTGCCAGCCCCAGCCCCCAGAATCATGACACTATTACTCCTTGTGTTTCTCTCGGCCATGCCCAGTCTGGTCAATAGATAAAGAGAACACCTAGCCACAGCATCTCCCTCCTTCCACTTCCTGCAGAAAGTGTATGGAGGGGAGATCCTGGTCATAAGCATCTTCCAGGAGAAATTCTAAATCAGCATTTCCCTTCTCCTTTGCATACTTCCTTTTTAGCCTGATTCTCAGGATTTTAAAATGGGATGAGGGGGGAGAAGAAGAAGAAAAGGTGTCTGATGCTGCGGGAGAAATGGGGAGGGCTGTGTGATGGCAGCGGTTTGCTTAACTTGAGCTGGACCTGAGAACAGGTAAAAAATGAAGATGGTTGCACAAATAAAAGTGATGGTCATAATACAACTTAAGACATACCAAGACAGTAGCACAAGTTGAGAATGATTACAGATCTTTATATGGATCAAATAAGCTAAGTGTGAATGATATAAAGTGCATCTTATTGGCCCACCAATTCCAGCATTTTGAGAGCATTCTTCAGGAATCAAAACTGGCTGAAAGCATATTAGATGTGATTTTTTTTTAAAAAAGTTTTTAAATTACTCATGGCCCAAATAACAGCATCGTGTTGTACAACCTTTCAATTGTATAATATATTATATTGTATACATGTATAATATACAGTATAATCTGTATACTATATAATTACATTAGCACTGTCTTTAAAATATTTAATGCAATTTTAACTACAAGATAACTTTCAGTGTCGCCGAATGAAGTTCATGCCAAAGGAAAATACAGCAGCTGCACGGCTGCCTTCTTACACACCTACCTACACTATTGCTGAATAATGATTGTAAAAGACTTTGTTCTAACTTCAACTTCAAATAAAATAATGGAGAAGTACTCTCATACAGACCTGGATAGTTTTCTTTTCCTTTCTAAGAAGAGACAAAACAGAAAACACCGTCTGGATGCAATCCCCACCCCTAGCACCTGTGAGCTCAGCACTGAGCAGAAAGACTGAGGCAAAGGGTGGGCGCATGGAACCAAATGTGTGAGTGAGACAAACCTATAATTGGTAAGCAAGTATCCTATGGGATACTGCGCAATGTCTTCACTGCGTACATGGTGTGTAAGCTGACATGACCATTTCCATGTGTTGGGAAGAATGAGGGAAAGTTGTAAGCACCTGAACTCTCATCTTAAATGGGGAAAAATGCTTCAAAGCACCATTCCCATGCGCCATGCACCCAGCAGGCCTAGATCCTTAGGAATCAGCAGCTGATTCAGCAGATCCTATGGCAGCTGTTAATGTCTGCTGTTCCCTGAGACTTCTCAGCTCTTCTGTGTCCCAGCAACCAAACAGGAGAGAGTCAGGTGTGCAGCCCTGCACAAACTCTCAAAACTCCCCCCCCCTCTCTAACACACACACACACACACACACACACACACACACCACTGGCCCTTCCCCGATCCTACTTTTTTTGGTGGCAATCACAAGCCTCCTCCATTGCGGCAGCCATCTTTTGGGGGGGGGTGAAAGGTTCCACCCAGAAGGGTCAAAGCCGGCACTGAGCATGAGCAGCACCAACTGCCTTTCTTGAAAGTGTTGACTCTGACACTAACATTCTAAAACCTTGTAACTTGATAAAGAGACAACAAATAGAAAGGACAAGTCCTCTGCTATTCACTATATACTGTATCTGGGCTGCATTATAAGGATCAAGGAATCCTCCGCAAAGGTATGTTATGATGACCAGGCCAAAAAAGATTGCAAATTGATGAAATGTGGCCAAAGTCAAACATTTTTATACTACTGAATCTAGGCCAGGTGTCAACAGACCCTGTCTGAAATTTGACCAGATTATGGCACTCAACACATGTCGTTCAACACATCAAATTTCAGACCATTTGGACAGTGCTCTGGATTTTATTCACCCTTAAAACGTTCAGGACTTGTAATGGAGGACTGCTACTCAATGTGGGACTAGTTTGGATGATACAACTGACTCAAACTGGCCCACATGCAGTTAGGGACATGCTTGCTGATGTTCTGAACAGCCCCTCAACACTGCACAGGTGAAATTGGAAAATCAAAACAGAGCCCAAGAAAGGGATGTGAGTGCACACCTCCTTAATTATATGTGGGGGACAGCTTAGACACATTACCCAAACTGGTCCATACCCAGCTAAATGATTCGCCTGCGCCAGAATAGGTTCAACAGTAGTCTGCCCCCAAATACCAGTTGCAGGGGGGCAATGGCAGAAGAGAGTTGTACCGCCCTGTTCTTGTGGACTTCCCCGGGGCAGCTGGTGGAGACAGGATACTGGACTGATCCATCAGGGTTTTTCTTATGTTTGTATAATGATTAATTGGAGACAGAATCCTGGAAAGTCGATACATTATATGATATAATGAGATGCTGTTTGGAAATGGGGAAATATCTTCTCTCTATAATGGGTGGGTGGGTGGCTGGATTCTGCACAATCAATATGCATGGTGCATTACCAAATATAAGAAGACATGTCCAAGGTGCCAACAGTCTAAAATTTGGCACAGCAGAGACAACAAAGAAAGGGGAGGGACATAGAGGCAGGGACAGAATGCGTTTGATTCAGTTATGTTGCAACCATGAGAGCAAATTACCTTAAATCTATGACAATAATAATAAAAGCTTCTTCAAATATGTTAGAAGCAGGAAACCCGCCAGAGAAGCGGTTGGCCCTCTGGATGGTGAGGGAGGGAAAGGGGAGATAAAAGGAGACTTAGAGATGGCAGAGAAATTAAATGAGTTCTTTGCATCTGTCTTCACGGCAGAAGACCTCGGGCAGATACCGCTGCCCAAACGGCCCCTCCTAACTGAGGAGTTAAGTCAGATAGAGGTTAAAAGAGAAGATGTTTCAGACCTCATTGATAAATTAAAGATCAATAAGTCACCAGGCCCTGATGGCATACACCCAAGGGTTATTAAGGAATTGAAGAATGAAGTTGCAGATCTCTTGACTAAGGTATGCAACTTGTCCCTCAAAACGGCCACGGTACCAGAAGATTGGAGGATAGCAAATGTCACGCCTATTTTTAAAAAGGGAAAGAGGGGGGACCCGGGAAACTATAGGCCGGTCAGCCTAACATCTATACCGGGTAAGATGGTGGAATGCCTCA
The DNA here is from genome assembly GCF_035046505.1 of Tiliqua scincoides. Classification (NCBI taxonomy): domain Eukaryota; kingdom Metazoa; phylum Chordata; class Lepidosauria; order Squamata; family Scincidae; genus Tiliqua; species Tiliqua scincoides. The sequence goes on from NC_089822.1 coordinate 200,785,056, forward strand.
TCAAAGATAGGATCTCAAAACACATAGATGAACAGGCCTTGCTGAGGGAGAGTCAGCATGGCTTCTGTAAGGGTAAGTCTTGCCTCACAAACCTTATAGAATTCTTTGAAAAGGTCAACAGGCATGTGGATGCGGGAGAACCCGTGGACATTATATATCTGGACTTTCAGAAGGCGTTTGACACGGTCCCTCACCAAAGGCTACTGAAAAAACTCCACAGTCAGGGAATTAGAGGACAGGTCCTCTCCTGGATTGAGAACTGGTTGGAGGCCAGGAAGCAGAGAGTGGGTGTCAATGGGCAATTTTCACAATGGAGAGAGGTGAAAAGCGGTGTGCCCCAAGGATCTGTCCTGGGACCGGTGCTTTTCAACCTCTTCATAAATGACCTGGAGACAGGGTTGAGCAGTGAAGTGACTAAGTTTGCAGATGACACCAAACTTTTCCGAGTGGTAAAGACCAGAAGTGATTGTGAGGAGCTCCAGAAGGATCTCTCCAGACTGGCAGAATGGGCAGCAAAATGGCAGATGCGCTTCAATGTCAGTAAGTGTAAAGTCATGCACATTGGGGCAAAAAATCAAAGCTTTAGATATAGGCTGATGGGTTCTGAGCTGTCTGTGACAGATCAGGAGAGAGATCTTGGGGTGGTGGTGGACAGGTCGATGAAAGTGTCGACCCAATGTGCGGCGGCAGTGAAGAAGGCCAATTCTGTGCTTGGGATCATTAGGAAGGGTATTGAGAACAAAACGGTTAGTATTATAATGCCGTTGTACAAATCGATGGTAAGGCCACACCTGGAGTATTGTGTCCAGTTCTGGTCGCCGCATCTCAAAAAAGACATAGTGGAAATGGAAAAGGTGCAAAAGAGAGCGACTAAGATGATTACGGGGCTGGGGCACCTTCCTTATGAGGAAAGGCTACGGCGTTTGGGCCTCTTCAGCCTAGAAAAGAGACGCTTGAGGGGGGACATGATTGAGACATACAAAATTATGCAGGGGATGGACAGAGTGGATAGGGAGATGCTCTTTACACTCTCACATAATACCAGAACCAGGGGACATCCACTAAAATTGATTGTTGGGCGGGTTAGGACAGACAAAAGAAAATATTTCTTTACTCAGCGCGTGGTCGGTCTGTGGAACTCCTTGCCACAGGATGTGGTGCTGGCGTCTAGCCTAGACGCCTTTAAAAGGGGATTGGACGTGTTTCTGGAGGAAAAATCCATTATGGGGTACAAGCCATGATGTGTATGCGCAACCTCCTGATTTTAGGAATGGGTTAAGTCAGAATGCCAGATGTAGGGGAGAGCACCAGGACGAGGTCTCTTGTTATCTGGTGTGCTCCCTGGGGCATTTGGTGGGCCGCTGTGAGATACAGGAAGCTGGACTAGATGGGCCTATGGCCTGATCCAGTGGGGCTGTTCTTATGTTCTTATGTTCTTATGACAATATGGTGTGTTATATTTTTTGTAACCTCTGTGAAAACAACAGGTACAGTCAGTTCTCTTTATATGCGAATTCGCTATCTATGAATTCACTTATCTGTGAGGGGCAAAATTGACACCTCTCATTATCAGTGAATCTGTTCTCCTTATCTTCGAATATGTGCTGGTGCACTCAGGGCAGGGGGGCTTGGTGCAGCCACAGGCAGGAAGGTGAGGGCAAGAGACATTGCAGGGGGATGAGGAGAAGAGACAGTGGCCTCCTCACGAACAGAAGGCATCACCCGAGTCATGCAGGAAGGAGAAGAGACATCTATTCAGTATATGGCCAATGATGAGAGTTCTCTGGAAGGCTACCTGAGGGCTGCTCTGGGGCTTGGCCAAGCCCAGGGAAGGAACCAAGAGAGGTGGAGGAGGAGGGTGGATAAAGCAAGTTCTTCCTCACTGCTGAACTCTGAGGCTCATTGTTGGGCCAGCAACCTTAAATGAGTCAAGGGACAGCCAGCATGGAGAAATCGTTATTGCCACAGCCTTCAATGCTTTGAGGGGTATCCAGTGGCATCACTAGGATTCTCGTCAACCCATGCAGTGGGCACAGCAACGCCCCAGGTGGTGGGCATGGTGATGTACCATCGCCCCGCCCCCACTGGTTTTTTGGCTGTACCTTTTATTAGAACACAGATATTTCAATGTGGTTTGTTTCATTGCATTCTGCATGAAAGTACGCATTGATTGATAGGATTATTCCTCTAAACTCTGATTTTAGTTATTTTGAAAACTTGTTGCGTCTCACACACAAACTTGTAGAGTTGACACACACGTGTCAACTTACTAACAACTTATTGCAGCAGTTCTCAAACTTTTAGCACTGGGACACACTTTTTAGAATGACAATCTGTCCAGGACCCATTGGAAGTGATGTCATGGCCAGAAGTGACATCATCAAGCAAATTCAAATAAATAATTATCAATAATTAAATTAAAATAAAAGAAATAAATAAATAAGGGGGAGCCAGTCCTGTTCCACCAAGTGAATCTACTCTGAAGTAAGTCCTATTGTGGTCAATGGAGCTTACTCTGTAGTCTGCCTGCAATAACAACCCCTCAAAAAGAATCAGTGAGCTCTTCAGCCCTCCCAGTGCCGAGTTTAAAGTTCTTCTATTTCAGGCATATCCAGATAAAGACCCTCCTGGCTTCACAAGTGCAAAATAGAAAACTTTCCCCTTACCAGCTGAAGCCTCTTTTTTGTCCTTTTTAGTGGGGGGAGGGGGGAGGGAGGCTGCCTTCTGGAGCATCTCCAGCTCCATCGGATCGGGACCCTTCTGGTGTCCTCACATTCCCCTTTGCCTGGCCTGACCAGCAGCCAAGGCACATCTGCCTATTCGGGAGGAAACGCGATGTGAGGCTGCTTGGCTTTCCATAGGGCTCAATAGACTGCAGCTGGGAGGGAGCAACGAACCTCCTTCTCCCTTTTGTGTTTTTGGGGGCTGCATTCATTGGATCAGGACCAGTCTGACCTCCTTGGCGTCCTCTCAGCTGCGCTTTCCAATGGACTACTTGCGAGTAAACGCAGCCACGTGGCTTCGTTTGGGCTCAGACTCAGACTAGCAGCTGGGAGGGATGGGACTTTCTCGGGTGTTTTTTGGGAGGCTGCATTCATTGGATAGGGACCATTGTGGTGTCGTTGGATTCCTCTCAGCCTGCCCTTTCCAACGGACTATGGCAGGTTCACCTACGTGCGAGTAAACACATGATACAGCTCACTTTCACTTTCCATAGGACATGCATTTTTTCCTTCCAATTTTTTGGCCATAACTTTTGAAGGAAAGGAGCTACTTTGATTCTGTTTTTTGCACTGCATTCCACCCGCCATTCCACATCCAACGGTGTATGGCATGATGCGGTAGCTCCTAACGCCACAAAGTTAGGCTCAATGATTCAGTATCCACTAATTGGGAATCTTCTAGATTTTCCAGGAACCTAACCCTAGTGGTTAACGAGCACTGACTGTATGTAGAACTTTATTTGTTGTGTCAAGAAGAAAATCCTACACTATTTGTAAGAATAAGGTTAACAAGACTTTCAAAATTATTACCCACCTGACTCCTCTTAAATGCTCTGACATTTTTTTTAACCTATACCAATTAGTTCTTGTGAATTTCTTACTTGCATGGTCGTTTTAGCTAAAATATGCTGTGCAAAATACTGAAGAGTGCTATCGGCTCCCTTTCTGCATGGAAGAAGAAAATTAAGGTATATGAAGATGCCACCTTGTCAAAACTCATAGGTTGCATAAGGGGAACGAAGAGAGACAACTTGGTATTAACTTTGTTTAAAACTGGAATGCTGTTATGCTTTGTGACGAAAGAAGATTCGTCCTTCTGAAAATGTGGCTCATCCATTTGATTTGTTGTAATAAGACACAGGACTGGGTTGTAAAGTTCCTTTCAGTTTATGTTTTGTCAAGTGCTTGGATATTTTTCTTCTTGATAAGATCAACTTCTTTAAAAGCTGAAAAATTAAAAAGAGCCACAATCCCAAGCATATCAGAAAAACTTCTCCATGTGGTGGTCTCTACTCTTGGCATCTTATTTGAAGCTGGTGGAGCCCAAGCAAGCACCATGCTGGCATGAGAATACAGGCATGGTAGCTCTGGACTGCATTGAGTGCCAGGGGTGTGGAGCGCACTGCACGAGCGCATTCATTTTGCACACCCTGCATCACTTTTTAATCAGGCCTGAGCCGGTATGAAATGCCAGCAAACCCTTGCACTCCTGCAGAAAGCTAGGCTTAGCCAGATGGGCGCAGCTCGGAACCAGCACTCTCCAACCAAGTGGCATTGATCTCCCTCTCACAATTAACACAAGCAGATTTTAATTAGCTCAGAGACAGTATGTTCCATTCATTAGGCACCCAAGTTAATAAGACCTTCCTCCTCCTTCCGAGGAGTTTTGGTGATGGAGAGATGGCAGGCTTGAACCCCCCTGAGGGTTGCTATGGTAAGGAGGAAACATGTTGGTTTGCTGAAGTGACCTCAGTCACATGATGCTGTTCAAGTCCAGCCAAGTCACAGGAACAGGTTGTGTTCCAGGGAATTTCAGAACTGCCCACTGCCACAGGCAGGCACAACAACCTTGTGTGAGGAGCTGCTGAAATCTAAAAGAGGGCTGGAGAGTGGTGTTCCTAGCTCAGCTTCTATGAGGACCTTAGCCCTTCCCAGGGCCAGCCCACCCATGAGATTGACTGGGGCAGCGGCCTCACGTAAATTACTCCCCATATCCATCTCCTCCTCATCACATTCCTTGCATTGGGAAAAAGGGGGATAGAACAAAATAGGGAGTGGGGAGGAGACACACTTCCTCTTTGACTCTATCCCTCTCTTCTTTTTCCAGCCCCTGACCTGTCCTCTGCCCCGTTCCTCCCCTCCCCCTTCCTACCTTGTTCTGCACCTCACCTATCTACCTACCTCTGTGCTTGACTTACCGTTGGCAGGGGTCACGAGCATATTGTAGTTGTGGCCGACCCGAATGGCACGTCACGTTGCCCTACCCATAAAAGAACTTGCACTGCCAGAACACTAGTTCTGGTAGTACAAGACCCCCATAGGATGGGGCCATTAGTAACATTGCTGGATAGATTTACTTTGTTTCTGTGTTTCCCTAGGACAGGAATGTCAAACCCATTTCAAACAGGGGGACGAATTTAGCATTCATGGTGCCTCTTGAGGCCCAGAAGTGACATCATTAAGCAGAAAGTGACATCATTAAGCAGATGATGGCCAAAAATAAACACTTTGTTCTCACATAGAAACTCATTAGCTTCAAATGACAGACGAGAATATGTGTATACCTTGTTCATATTTTTAAGATATGAAAGAGTTCAATTGTCAAGTTGGGAAAGCCCAATTGTAACAGTGGCCGGATGAATTGCTTCCAGGGGCCAGATTCAACCTGCAGGCGTTATGCTTGACACCCCTGCCCTAGGATCATTTCAAATATTGCATTTTCAGATGTGCTATATACCTAGAGTGCTTTACTGGGTAGACCAGTACTGATTATGTATTTATTCAGGAATAACTTCCACCAAGTTCAATTAGACTTACTCCCAAGCAAGGTTGCTTAAAAGCAAACCCATTAAAATCAAAAGTGCAAATATATGACAAATAGGTTTGCAAACACAGTAACAAACTCATCAGGAGCTGGGTTTGGCTGCAGTTCAGATGAATGCACACTTGATGGTGAGCCTCGGCTGACCACTACTTTATGTGTGGGAACTGTTCACAGGGGTTCCTTAGCTCTGGTGGCTAACTGAGTCACATTTTCCAATGGGTCCCAGAAATAACTCACACACAGGTGCAACACTGCAAAGGAACTGAACTGATTTATAGAAACTGTAGGAATCTGAAGCCAGCTACTTGGCATAAATGCTGTGTTTTGGGCCCCCTGGATGTACAGCCCTCTCAAACACATCAGTGACATATAACTTAGACCTGATACAGACAAGATTGTGAAGAGGGATGAGGTCCACCCACTCCTGCATATGTCCTGCTTCCCAAAGTCTTGGCGAGCCCTGGCTCTTCCTTCCACAATGCTTTTATAGCTGACAGCAAGACCTCTGTGGTGATTGATGCTTGCTAGTTATATAACGGACATCATAAGGCTGCAGGGACTTCCTAGGAAAAATGAATCAGTCAGATACAATCGCCCACATGGGACATCCTCTGGAATGTGCCCTCATGTCTCTAGGTCTGTGTCAATTTCTGGCAGGTCAAAGATGCTGAAGCCCCAGTACTTCAATATATGTATGTTTGTGTTTCGGATTGGGTCATTTCTTAGAGAAAAATGCTACAGATGTAGTCACTGTGCAAGGAGTACATTTCCAGGCTAATCTATTACTGAAGTCTCTATTAGAGGACATAGATCAAATCCTGACAAGATGACCTCATCACAGAAGCCTCATTCCTGATCCTATCAAGCTAATTCTCCCAGGAATCAAGAAGGTGTTGTCTTTTTCTAATTTGAGCAGGGAAAGGGAGAGGATATCTTTTCTCAGACACATCTCAGTCCATCACCCTTTCTCTCTGGGCTGATGTTTAGCCTTGTTAATTTCAAATATATATTTAAAAATAAAACCATATTATTATTTATATAGCACCTGCAGTGGTATGGTTTTTCTCATTTTTTGCAGGTCCTGTAAGCCATTTTGGACATTTCTATCCTCCCCTTAGCCTTTGTGATGCTGTTGCTGCTGGATGCTGTTGTGGACTCTTTGGCACCCTGGAAGTTGAAGCCATTACCTTGGAATGCTCCCATGAATCCTCAGTATGAAATGCCATTCCCAGTGAGCTATTGGTGCAGGATGTGGATTGCCCTGCCTTCATGTCTGGCCCAGCTGAAGGTAATAGCGCCTAGCTATCCCTCTTGCTGGAACTGGCATGCAGCTGCCCATTGCCCCACCCACCCGACCAGGTCAGAGATCTGCTGGGGTACCCAAGTGGTCCTCAATTCTCCAGTCCCATGACATCATCAAACCAAAGTAATAGAAATTCCTGCATCCAGGTGGTGAGCTGTGCATTTTGCTGGGTTTACCGTTTGAACCAGCTGCTGGTTCTACAAGCACAGCCACTTACAAAAATGCAGAAGGCCAGCATTTCTGGCAATATATACTGGTAAGTAGCTAGCAACTAGGACTCTATCTCTAAGCTAGACATATTTAAGGCATTTTTTGCTTTCTTTTTTCACTTCAGGCCTAATCTGCCAAACTTCCCCAGTGTAAGAACAAGTTGAGATTTGTTGTCTTTTGTTCTTAAGGTAGCTACCCAGTTTTCCCTTCTGGGTGTTACTAGTTAACTACATCTACTTTTATCAATGTTGTCTGTGGCCATCCATCCAAGTCCAGGCATTTTTCTTAGGATGCAATCCTAACCCCTTATGTCAGTGCTTTCCAGGATGTGTGGTGCATCCTGCAGTTGGGTGTCACTCACAGAGGCCTCCTCAAAGTAAGGGAATGTTTGTGCCCTTACCTCAGAGCTGCATTGGCCTTATGTCAGTGCTGGAAAGCACTGAGATAAGAGGTTAGGATTGTGCCCTTTATCAGCCTGCTTGTTGTACAGTACTTCTCTCTGCCCCCTTCTGTTTTGTTTAATTCCTTTTTATCTTTTGGGTTTTAATTAACTGGTCTTTTGGGTTTTAATTAATTATATTTTGACTTCTTGCCCACCCCGTCCATACTCACAGGTAACTGAGTGGCTGTCAATTACCATCTCTAGAACTGCTTGGGTTCACTACTGCAGTTTGTTTTAAATGAGAACTGCTAGGTTCTGTGCTGTCCTAGGAAGGGAGATCTTTTCCAGACACTCCCTTTCCTGGTTTCCACAGACTGGGATGCGGGCAGTGGATATCTACCTGTTTCCTTACACCCGCATTCAGCTACTGACCCAGTACATCAGTGAAAAGAGAGAGCAGGAAGGTGCACTGAGCGCTAACCACTAGGCCTTATTCACCTTGGTCAGCCTTTGGCTTCTCTAACAAATGTACTTGGCACATTACATAGAGTGAAAAGACAGGTTCCGGCACTTTACATAGAGTGAAAAGAAGGTTTACAGTCTAGATACTACCACAAGAGAGATAACAGAGGGAGGGAAGGAGGATGGAGGCAGGGGTAAACAGAGGGCCATGTGCAGTTTCAGTTATGCATACTAAACTTAGAGTAAGATTTTACAAAATTTTGCTCTTCTTGAATCATACCAAACCCCCCTGATCCATCCATGGGAAGCCCATTACTCATACTTGGACTGGACATTTGAGTGCTCTCAAAATCTCCATGGCTTTTAAAATTATATTCTTGCATATGAGAATGGCAGTCGGGAACCAATGGGAATTGTCCCATCTATATTCTTCCCATTTGTCACTTTGTCCTTTGTTTTCACTATCACTGACCAGCTGCAGACTTTGCAGCCTGTTTTGTGTCCAGCAGTCCTATTCCCAGAGTTGCACTTTGCCAATTTGCCAGGGCTACAGCTCTCGAAATAATAGCACTTCTCTGACCCTTTCCTTCTCCATGGTCTTCCACCAAATAGCACAGTCTCCAAGGGTTTACAGCTCCAGGAATCCCTTCTCCTCCAAGAACATCCTTGAGAGAAGTGAGACATGTCCTTTGCTTCCAGTGATGGAGCTTGATTTCTCTGGGCCACCAATGCTCTACCACATCATTCCTTCCCATCTCTGCCTACTCCTCTGTGGCCTCAGTTCTGTATTGCCACACACAGAGCGGCATGGGGAGAAGGACCCCATCAGGGGTGCTTTCCTTTCCTCATCAGGCAGGCTCAATCTGGATGTTGTCATCACACAGTAATTGGCAGCAGTCACACATTTGTCCTGCACAGGTTGTTGCCCTTGAACCCATAAAGGCAGCTTGAGGTTCTTTACCTGGGGCGCTACATCCCAATTTAACACTCTGAGGGAAGGTATAGCAGAAAACAGCTTGTTTATTGCTGGTACCAAAGCAAGGCAGCAAGGAGGCCAGTTGCCTCAGATCGTGCGCAAGTGTAGCTAGACGCAGCTAGCTTTTTATACTCCGTTCAAGCAATACGTTCAACAGGCAAAAAGTCCAGTAAATTTCCATCCCTGCCAAACTCAAACACCCCCTTTACCCCCCTATTAGTTGTTGCTTTTGCAAGATAACGCGGACCAGCTCTGTCTGGTCTTCAAGGACTAAGGCACTAGACAGCCAGGCACTGGGTCAGGGGTGGCTCACAGCTTCTTGCTAACTATCATTTTAGTACCAGAGTCAGAACTGATGTTAAAATGGTGTTACTTTGGCTAGAGTTTAGTGAGAGCTCTTGGCTCATGGCATCAGGTGGATGGCACTGCAATGGGTGGGAAATGTAAAGGGCATAATGACAGTGGTTTCACACTCTGGCTGACTGGCAGAATGTGGTTGCAATCTGGCAGAGCCTTCTCAATCCGTCTCACATCATGGAAGATGAAAAATGCCACTTACCAGTGATAAAGGTGGGCATGGAAGGTCAGCTCCTGGCTCAGCTAGGCAGGCTCAACAGCTTTTCTCCCTACTTGGCTGTTTGATGGAGAGACGATGTTTAAGAGGCTTCATCCAGAAGGGACAAGAAAAATGAAAGTTGCCTGCAATCAAACAATTCCTTCTCTCTGTCCTCTTTTTGGTCACCTGCCAACAAGCTGCTGTCACAGGGGGAGAAGGGCCGATGTCCACAGCTTCCCTGCCTGGAGAGCAACAGATGTTTGCTTGTGGCAAAAACTGAGAAAGGGGACATCTCCACCTCCAAGTCAAATGGGAGACTATTAAAGTTTTCACACTAAACCTTCCCCCAAATATTAATCAGACAACAGGGTGTTTGGGTACTGTTCCTATTTCTCTTTGTTATGACTGACCCTCTCTCATGGGAATACTTGGTAAGGAATTTAGCAGAGCTTACAACCCAAGTACCTGAGACAACACTACTATGCACTCATTCTGAAGATCATTAAATGTACTTTCAGCTCGCAGCCCCAGACGACGTCTCTTCACAACATATTGCATTTGATGGGAAGTAGGGAAATGTGTGCCTTTGCAAACTGTTCACAGTCCTCCTTCCTCTCCGCAGCCCTGCCTCTCTACTTTCATCCCACTGGAAATCACACTCTCCTATAACAACTACTATTTATCTTTTATACAACGTCATCAATGTGGTGGTGGTTGGCAACCTTCAGTCTCGAAAGACTATGGTATATAAGCCTACAGCACCCAGTATTCCCAGGCGGTCTCCCATCCAAGTACTAACCAGGCCTGACCCTGCTTAGCTTCCAAGATCAGACAAGATCGGGCACGTGCAGGGTAACACAGAGCAAAACTAGAGAACGGTCCCTGTTGAGAAGAGCTTACAAGCTAAACATGGCAGAGAGATCAGAAAGGAAGACGTGAGACTGCACGGCTTGATGCGAAAAACATGCACACTTGGATGAGTGGGCATTCTGATGAATAGAAACGGAAAAGAGAGTCAGGTTTGGAGCAGGGCTTTGCCAAAGGAGAGGGCTTTGAGGAGAGACAAGCAGCAGAGATGGCATATGGTTTTGCAGTGGTTTCAGAATACGGAAATTTTCAGTTAGGTATGGCTAAAGTCAGTCTGTTTCAAATATTTGGTTCTGAAACCTCATCAATTTGGGTGCTGCCAGCAGTCCCCCAAGAGCAGATGGCCACCACCCCATTCCTGTAGTACAGAGCATTCAAGCACATAAAGACGGATGCATTAAGCAGAGGTTCCAACTGATGCAATAGGAAACGTCTGTAATTTTGGGGCAGCAGGCAGTTAGCAGATTCCTCCTCTCTTTACCAGATTCCCATTGTTAATACAGACAACAGGCGGAACAAGCTACTGTACGTCCTTGGCTGAGACATGGAATGCTCTCATTATGAACAGGGCAGATCACCACCATAGCTATCTTCTGAGGATTCGTTTGCTTGCGAGATTCCTTTGTGAGGACGACACTTTTGCCAGTGGGCTGAGAGCGAGGGAGGACATGCTGTCTGTGCAAATCTGGTGTGTGCTGAACACATGGGGGAAGGGAGATAGTTTAATGAATAATAAAACATATTTGAGGCATCAGTGACAGCTGGGCAGAGGTTCAACAGCAGAGACCGCCACAAGCTGTCTCTGAGCAGCAGCCTCTCAGTGACCGACAAGGGCGAGCACAGGACCTGACAACAGCTTTTCTGGAAAGGCACACGCTTTCAGCCTGCATTTCTAGCAACACTGAGTGAAGGGACAGGCTCTGCTACCTCCCACCCTGTTCAGCCAGCCTCAGGAATTCTCTCTCTTCCACCAACCCAGTCAGTGAGCATCAAATCTCTGTTACTTCAGAATCTAATAGAGAAGAGGCTGGAGGTCCAAGCAGGAGGTTGAGGTTGGGGTGAGAGCTAAAATGAGATTTCACAAAATGTGGCCAAGTTTCACAATTCAAATAAACATGTTACATTTCAAACATGATCATATTTCACTTGAAAAATTCAAAGTTTAGTATCATACTCAAGTTTCAATCCTATGCACCCTAGATTGGAAATAACAAATAAGCACCATTGAACTTGGGTTGCGCTGCATGGTGCTTTGGCTTGTTGAATATTTACAAAATTAGATATCAGATGGTGATATTTGATATTTTTAGATCATTACAACCAACAGTCACTCCCAAACCAAGCAGTTTTCATAGGTTAGATGTTGGCGGGGGTGGGAGATTCAAATTAGAATTTACTACTACTAATAATAACAACAACAGGTATTTATATACCACCTTTCTTGGTCTTTATTCAAGACTTTATTCAAGGCGGTTTACATAGGCAGGCTTATTTAAATCCCTTATTAAATAGGGATTTTTACAATTGAAAGAAGGTTCTTTCTTTCAAGAACCACTACATTCAGGTGCTTCATTCCGATCTGGCTTCACATTCTGGCCTCGATCCTCCCACGCTCAGAGCAGATGGAATAGCTCGGCTTCAGCTTGTCAGCTGCTTCAAGGTCGCACGGTGCCGGTGGCCTCGAACTGGCGACCTTGTGGATGTTATCTTCAGGCAGACGGAGGCTCTACCCTCTAGACCAGACCTCCTGCCCATTTTGAATGTTTTTCCTCTGAACCAATTTTAGTGCTGTTTCCAACACATTGGAAAAGCTGGGGATTTCAAAACTATAGCCCTTCACAATTGCAGTCAAATAAAATTTTTAAAAACCAACCTTTCTTCAAGTCCAGCGACAATGCAGTCCTGGTCCATTTGTTGTACTATCACAACACGGACTACATCCAGTTTTGCATCCAGACTGCCAGGATAAACATGCTGAAAAATCACAGGCATGTAATGACTGCCAAAATACCCTGACAGTTCACATGTGCATATAGACCCAGGGGGTTACCATAGTTCTGTCATCTCTCTACAACCGTGTGCCCATTTTCTTATTTACATTTCACGTTCTTAAAACATTGAACCTCTACTATTTTTTAAAAAAAATGTACAAAGAGACTCAGCCAAGAGCTTATTATTACTATCACCCCTGAGGCTGCATGGGAGTAAGTCCCATTGAAAACTTACTTCTGAGCAGACATGCCTAGGCTTGTGCTGTATGTCGATGAGACTGAATTGTCTGAAAACTAAGCTGGATTAGGTTGCAGCAAGTTTGCTAAACCCACTAGATGTAATCTCTTGCTATCACCACTGGCTAGGGAGAAAGAAGAGTCTGAAAGTGTCATGGGCAACTCAATCCACCCTAACTCCCTGTGCAGCCATGCAGCGGTGCCCATGCAGTGTCCCCCTTATCCTGCAGGGGAGTTCCAGCATGTTGAGGCTTCTTCAGGATAAGGGAACATTTGTTCCCTGGCCCTGAGGTAAGCCCCAGCTGCCACCATGGGTCAACTCAGACCTGCGCCAGCAATGTCACTGGCAGAGGTTTGTGTTGATCCGTGAAGGTGGATCAGGCCCAGGTTAGAATTTGGTGGGCTCTGCTTCCACTGAACCCACCCAGTTCCCAGGCCGTGCCACCCTCCCCCATCCCATCTCCTTTCTATTCCCCCCGCCCCTTTCTACCCCCTCCCCTCCTCCCTCCCAACTCTTGCACTGCCTAACGTGTACAGAGGGCACCCTTGATCCTTCTTCACATGGATCCAATCATTTATTGTTTGCGGCAGCCACCAGGCTGTGCTTCCTGGTGGTGTCACATTTGCCAGTGGAATGTATGTTCTGCTGGCATAACACGCCCAAAGGATTGAGCTTCCAGTGATCCTGTGCAATACATTATTGCAGTAAGGACACCTAGATTCAAACCCAGAACTTCCCTCCGTTTGCAACTCAGATCTTCTTTGTCTGCCCTGCCTCTTTCTGCAAACCATCCATCCATGCACAAAGCCAAACTTCCCAGAAGTATTAATATTTTTAACCTCCTAACCATTCATATTTTTACTTCTTTATATTCAGCTGTTCATCTGAGAACTCTCTTCCAGTCCCATGGTGTTTGACCACCCAGTGTTTGGGTGGCCATTCTTTTTTTTGCAAGAGGTGCTCTCCATAAACAATATGTCTGACCCCCTTAAGGTGTTAAGGTAAACTTGTCAACTTGGAGGGTTTAGATTCTCTGGAGGTAATGGTTCTCCTTAAAAATTCTTTTTATGTACTACAAGGGACTCTGGATTTGGGACATGCATTACTTTAGCTCCCCAGAAATAGAGGCAAGGTTAGTAAGAGACTCAAGACAGGGAAGTCTGGCCATTCTTTTTTTGCAGGAGGTGCTCTCCATAAACAAAAAGTCTGACCCCCTTGGTCATTCCTTGCTAGACTTCTGATATGGTACCGTGGAAGTTCAGCCCACTCCTGTGCTAACCTTTCTCAACAATATCGGTGTGTTATAAAGACTTCTGATTTGTTCCTCCAAGCAGGAAAAATAGTCTGGTCAGTTCAAACACTAATTTCACAAGCAAATAATCCCAATCTTTACCCTTACCATCATCCATCTTTACCTCAAAAGCCCTTCAGCTAACATTTAGGTAAAACCTCAAAAACTTGCTGGTCATTTACTGGCCATTCATCCAGTTTATTTGCAATCTATCTATTAATTAGTAGCTCCTCACATATAGCTCCTTCTGGGAGCAATGTTGAATGCTTATCTTTATGTCTTGCCTAATCTCCATAGCTAATTAAATCTTGATACTCATGCAGTAACTATAGGAAGAACATGCAGGCTAGAAATAAACAGACTTCTCAAGGTGCCAAATAACATTTTACAGAAAAGCCACATCCAGTTTCCATCTGGACTGCTGTCCAAACAAGACCAATAAGCCGGCTTGCTTTCTGTCCATGGAACTTGTATAAACTGGTGCTGGAATCTAAATGCTTGCTTCTAGCAGAGTAATGAAGTCATGGCTATGCAGCTTCTGCACAGAGAAACATATTGGGGGCACTGCATTAGATAGTACATATTTTACTTTAAGATTAAATGCCGTATTTTGCTAACCAAGCAGCTGAATTTTAAGTACAATATGGTTGTGATTCTGTATGGTTGCCTTAACAGGTTGCCCTGCTATTATAGTGTGTTAATATATTTCCTTAAAAAACCCCAGAAAAGCCCCCACTTAAAGGGTAGAAAGGATGCGTAAATTCTTGCTTGGTCATTTCACAGCTGACTATCAGCCTGGGGAGGCAGCAGGGAAAGAACACGAGCTGTGGATAATCTCTTGAGCCATAGTACCAATGTTGAGACAAGTGAAATTAGCCCAATACTGTTCAAAATAGTACCCAGGACTGTACCAGAATTGAGATGGTAGAGGCCCTGCTTGGACACCCAAGACATCATCCATGACACCTAGTTTCAGGATGTTCTGGACACCCTCCACTCCACCCTGCTTGTCTAAGTCAGACCACAATGGAAAAGGAGACAGACAGCTGCAAAAATAGGTGCAGCCAGGCTTGTAAAAACACATTATTGCTGCCCAGGTTACCAAGCAGTCTTGCTTTTGTTTGCTTGCTGCTCTCAAGTATCAGAGCGAAAGTGCTCTGATCCAGCTGCAAAGCAGACTGACAATTTCTGTAAGATGTCCGTTAGATACTGTAAGAAGAGATGAGCTGCTCCGTCCCAAGGTGACACTGTCTGCAACATGCCTGAGGGACTGTGTCAGCCTTGCCTGGAAAGAGGTTCATGGGAGCGGCTGCTGGTTAGATCCCCAGGCCTCCCATGCTTGCTTTCGTGACATCTCCTTGAGCTGACCCTGGGCTTTGGTGACAGAGGAGCTTTGGGAGAGTCATTCAGCTCTTTGCTTTCCTTATCACCAATTGAAAAGATAAACAAGGGGCTTTGCTTCCAGACACAGGGCTGCAAGTGATTGACAGTTGATGAGCAAAGAACCAGGAGGGTGGGACAGACAGTGCCTTACTGAGAAGACACCTTTTATGCAATGGAAATGGAGAAAGATCCTGGCTGTATTGAAGCCAGGCAGGTTAACTGGCAAAGGAATGCCAGGCAAATGAGAGTCCCAGTTCCTTTATTTTTGCCTTGCTTTTTCCATCAGAGTGACATGTGGCAGCGCAATCCTTAACATAGTTACTTAGCAAATTCCATTTGTTAAATGAAAGTTATGACCTCATTAGTGTGCTCAGGACTGCACCCAGACTCCAGGTAAGTAAATCCCACACAACCAAGTAGTAAAGCTGGTACGGAATGGTACCACATTAGACAATTTGTGAAGGATCACATGTTTAAATGCTCCATCATTTAAACTGCTTTCGACACATACAAAACATACAAAAACATTCTCATCAGAGAATGACTGGCCTCCATGACAACACAATATTTTTGAGATGCAGGGAGATTCCCCCCCCCCAATTTAAACATGCACCTCCCCTCCCCCCCCCGACACACACACACCTACAGCCTAAAGTGGTGCAGTCAAAGTTGCACTGCTTGATTTTGCTACATTCATAAAATGGGCCTAAAAAGGTTTTTGGCAAGTTTCTAAATAACAATTCTACCCTTTCAGTTAAACTTCAGATACTTTCTGTATTAGGTACCCAATGTACATACAGCTTTATTGTAATCAGGCTTTTCAGAAAGGCCAGCTATCTATTACCCTAGAGCAGCAGTTCTCAAAGTTTAGTCCTTTATACTCCTAAATAGAGTAAGGAAGCCTTGCTGGCACATGCCTGGAGTCTCGGGGAGCCCCAGGGCACCAATGCATGCACGGAGTGGCACAGCACTGAGTAAAGAGCAGCCACTTATGGTGTGTTCTTTGAGCCCACAAAGGGGTCTCAAGGAGCCCCAGGGCTTCTAGGAGCACACTTTGAGAAATGCTGCCCTAGAGGCACATTCCATATCAAGAACTGAGAGCAGATAATGGAAACCAATTAATCGACACATAGATCTTTTAGGCCTTTAATAGCTCGGTCTTCATCACACAACTGCCTGAGGATTCCGAGCATTCCTCTTAGATCACATATCAAGCTCAACTTGTGAAAGACTATTCAGTTGAACCAAGCTGGAAGTTCCTCAGTATAGAATGGCTACTGTATCTTATCCATAGCATCGATAAGGTTAGAATTTCATCTTGTATTTTCTTTTTAACCAGTATTCGTTGCCATTTCACTTTAAATGAAGGGAACTGGGAAGTTGATGTGCCTTCTGTTTTTGGGACAGTATATTGGAAAGTCTCCATGAGCTCTTGCATTGACTATGTATTGAAACCATTCCAGTAAAACCAATGGCTAAACTTTCTGCTTCAAGGCCTATGGGATCCAAAGAAAGCCCCCCGCCCCCATAGCTCTGCAGCATCAAATCTTCGGATACTGAAAGGCTGGCCAAAATAAAAGAACTGCTCCTTCTGTGTACAGTCTTACCCTTTGGGAGGATGATCTGATAAGGAGGTTCTTCTGCCTCTTCCTTTCGAATTGGGATGGGTATCAACATGACATACAACCTTTCTAGGATACCTCTAGGCCACTGAAATCCACTGACCTATACTAGCAGGAGTTAACATCAACTTTTCAAAAGCAGAAGAAACCATGTCCCATTAAGATAACATATCTTCCTTTTTGTTCTCCCTGGCTACTGCAAGCAATTTAGACAGGGATCTCTCTCTTTTATGTGCAACTGCTGTTACCTATATCCAACTCTTGAGTTATTTCAGGCTCTGCATCAAAATAAATTCAAATCCCAAGAATGCACTGTATTTTGTAGAAACATGGAACAATTGTAGAACATCAAGGGATGATCTGCTTCATGTTGCCATGCAAGGCACCCCTTGGGTCTACTTTTTAACTGAAAACTCGTTTAAACTGGGACTGAATGAACTGTATATTGGTATAGTATCCAAAGATGGATGTGGCCTTCAAAAGTTGCAGAAAATTAAAAACATCCATAGAAGGGATTGCTCGAAGAACAAGAGAAAAAACCATACCATTGATAGTGCACCTTTATACAGTAATTGGGTGCTCATCAAACGCAGGGATGGTCAACTAGGAGCCCAATGGCCCCATCTGACCAATGCCCTTAGGTCTTTGTGTTCCCACCCCATGCCAGATTGGAAGTTTCCCACCACATGCCAGATTGGAAGTGTACCAGCAACTTAGCTGGGGAGGGGGGGCAGTCCTCACAAGCAGCTTGACCAAAGAGAATCCAGTCCCCTCCTTAGTCTTGTTCACCCCAATATACTGGGGAGAAAATGAAAGCCACCTTTTCTGTCCTCTGATATCTCTCTCTGTTGTACTTATTGATCTCAACTCAAGGCTTGCATTTCCTGAACATGTACTGCAGAAGTCAAGAAAGACTGCCTGGCTACTCGTTTCCCTATAGATTCTGTTGTGATATGAAAGTATTAACAGTATTTATATACCGCTTTTCAACTAAAAGTTCACAAAGCAATTTACAGAGAAAAATCAAATAACTAATGGCTCCCTGTCCCCAAAGGGCTCACAATCTAAAAAGATGCACAAATACACCAGCAGGCAGCCACTAGAAAAGACACTGCTGGGGTGAGGCGGGCCAGTTATTCTCCCCCTGCTAAAAAAAAAGGAGCACCCACTTGAAAAAGTGCCTCTTACCCAATTAGTGTAAAAGTAGTGCAAAGCACCTGAAAACTCTGCTCAAAGCTAAAAACCTTTCAATACTTAATACTTAAATCTCTTGCTTTTGTATTACAGGATTTGAAAATGCTCAATGTTGGCTGGATTGTGCCCCAAGTTTTCACATTCTGGGGAGATGGACAACATTGATGATTGGGCTCTTGTCTATGGACCCACAACCTTTTAAACTCACAATTAAAAAACACCCAAACAGCACAAAATTGGAGTTTATAAAAACATAATAAATATATTTTATTTTATTTTGTAATTGAAAAGCAAAGTTGTATAGGCACCTACAAAGTCCACAGACAGTTCAATACCTGACAAATCCCTGTACAGTTCATACAAAATTTTCAGAAGTGGGATAGCTGAAATTAATTGGGAGGCTGTGTTCTTGCTGCCAAGCAAGTAAGTGGAATAGAAAGCTTTGCTTCCTGTTCCATTTTGAGGTCCCTTCTCCACTGTGCAAACCTCAGAATTTTTTCCTGCTCTTGAGGCTGGCTTTGGTTTGTTGTCGACTACCTGAGCCAATGACCAACTGTTTTTTAAAGTCCACTAGGCAGTCTTTGGCTTCCGAAATGGAGGTGAAAGATTTAATGGGAGAGTCACTGCAAGCGGCTTTGGGAAAGGGACACCACACATCCTGATTGCACCCAACCTCTTTATCGGCATCTGCTGAGCTGTACCTGGTGGAAAGAAAGTAGAAAAATGGCCAATCAAACAACCACCTTTAAACAAGTCTGCATGTTGCATCATGGGTCTATGAACCACAGTCTGGCAAAGTCTAGGTTATCTTTTCATTTAAGGCCTGCTTGGTTCCCTCACTGTTAAGGTTTTAGTTGTAGAGGAAAAACTTTTTGTTCATGCAAGCGGTTTCATTAAGTTAATGCCTCTGCACTATTTGTGGCTTATTGTTTGAATTATTATAAGGGTACAACAGCCAAGAGAACCTGTGGCACAAGTAAAACTAGCTAACCTTGAGCCTTCTTCTCTGGATAACACAGCAGCCATGTCTGCATCTGAAATGAGAACACATCATAGGATCTTAAATCAAGCAGCAATGGTCAGGGCTTGTCTCTGTCTTGAGACAAGGCAAAGCCATTATTTTAATGGATAAGCAAAAAAACTACAATCTCTGGTAAATTTTGCAAAACCAAACAATGAGGAGGTCCAAAATATGCCTTTCCCTAGAACTACAAGCTTGGAAGGAGGCATATAGCATGAGATGATGTACATGGCCTCAAAAATATATAAGTTTTAGACTTTATAACCCTTAGAATCACTGGTTAGGAAAAGTTTAATTATTTTAATTGTATATGTACTATATAAGGAAGAAGTAGACAGTCTTTTGCTTTCTTATCACAAACCAGACTTACAGGACACAAAGCCATTGCAGGGAGATGGTACAGCATAATGGCTAGGAGACAGAGCTGCAAATCAGAACTCCTCTGGTTCAAATCCCACCGCTGTCATGAACTCATTGGGTGGACCTGGGAAAGCCAATCCCTCTCAGCCTCAGTTCCCCAGCTACAATATGAGGACAGTAAGACTTACAGCCCAATCCTGAGCTGCACAGAGAGTGGGGATGCGGTGGCATCCTGTGCACTTTGAGCAACTGCGGGCAGCACCTCGGGAGAAGGGGACTTTTGTCCCCTTCCCCCTGGTAAATGCAGTAGCTCCACAATGGGGTTACTCAATTCACTGCCAACAAAAAGGTTGGTGGTGAATCAAGTGCCACCGTGTCCGGCAGTGAGCCCAACACAGAGGCTTTGTAAGCCACAGAGGTGAAGTATTGCTCTGCTGGTCCCACCTCCCTCCCTCCCCGCTCCCTCCCCCTGGCATGCCTCCCCTCACCCTCTCCCTGACTCCCGTCTCCCCGGACCACCTCCCCCCCCACCCTCTGCCCACCTCCCCCCCATGCCTCTGCTTACCTCTCCGCTGCTCGGCAGTCCGTGTGACCGCCAAGCGGCAGAGGTCAGGCACCCGCCCCGCACTGACAGTGTTGCTCTCCTCTAGTAGAGAATTATAGGAATGTAACTGCTCAGTCATGTAATTGCTGTGTGATTATTAAAATTCCTTGAGAATGATACGAACAGATCTACAGTGGTTCACTGGTTCTTTGCACTGGCATGCACATGTTAGGGAAAAGAGCAGTACCATGAATGAATAAAAGGCAGTAGCAGAGCAACTATGCTAGGCAATTAGAGAGGGTAGTTACATTCTGGTAATTCTTTGCTAGAGGAGAGAAACTAACTAGCACCTCTGTATAGGCAATGGGGCATGAAAGTTACCTGTGTACTTGCTTGCCTGCCTACCTGTAGCTTTGTGTTCCGATTCCTCCAACATGCTCAGGAGTCGGCCTTCACTTCTTCCCTCCTCCTATGACAAAGTTAAAGAACATTCTCATCAGAACTTGCAAAACCAGGGCTACTAAGTAATGTTCTTACATTTTCTCCTGGACAGAAAAAAAAGACATTGGATCAAGTTCCAAAGGGAAAATTTCTGGGCAGAAGCAGGCTTCCCAAGTAGAAGGTGAGGTATCAACCACTGGTTTCAAAGTTATCTTACTTTGGAACCCCAAATATTTTGTAAGCTTTACACGATTTGCCAACTTGCACATTTCCCGTGCCTAAGAATTCAGAATGGTGTCTTTAAATGCTTTGTCAGAGAATGCAAACAGGGTTTGGGTCTTCATAGAAACTTGATGTATGCTGGCAGGAAGAGAGAGAAACAGTGGGCAACTTGCAGCTGTGCTGAGCAAAGTCCAACTCCTGTATCACTACCCCAGAACCTTCTTAATTTCTCCTCTTCTTTTTCAGTAAAAATTAAATGGGATGGAAATGTGATCTTTATGTTTGTTCATTTAAGATGGCGGTGATTCTCAGAGTTCTGCACAAACTCCTCTAGAAGTCATATTCTCCTTTATCTGAATAAACAGATCCCTATAGCTCCTGTTGGTTCATAAGGACAGTACCCTGGAAAAGCAGGAAAACACCTTCTGGAGGTGGGAAGTAAAGACCAGAAAGCAAAGACTAACTACAGACACAGTAAATATTCATACCTTCTTTTTTCCCAAATAGCTTTGGCTTTTCATTCTGGAGACCAAAGATAACTTCAGCCTTCTTTCAGAAGAAAGTGCTGTTGAAGGTGCTTATCTTAAACACAAAGTAAGCTACCATATGAGGTTCATGAGCCTACTATGGCCATGACTAAAGAAAAACTGAGAACTGATAATTTGTCCATATTTTCCAAGCTTTAAACATCTTTGGGAAAGAGGTGGCATCTTCTGGATTTTAACAATCTTGCTGAAAAGCAGGCAGGCAGTTTGATAGGGTTATGCTCCAAGGTAGCCTGAAGACTACATGGGGAGGTAGAACTCCATAATCTCAGTGAGACTATATGCAAAATTGCTGCACCAAACCCAGGAACTGCTAATCCCAAGGGAATGGAAGGAAACATAATCGGGTAGCTGAAAGAAACCACAATCTGCTTTGGAGCCAGTGGCTTCCTATGACACCCTTTAACTATGCTAATGAATGTTTCTGTATGTATCTCTGTCATCCCACTGCCTATCCATGCCAGCAAGAACATACAAATCAAAAGGCACAAGGTGTGTGTGTGTGGGGAGGGAAGCAACAGGTATTTGGCTGAGGTAAGGAAAAAGCTTAAAGGAACCAGTTTGAAGAACTGGCAACAGAAACAAAAAGAAGCAAAGAAATCCTACTGCCAGTCCAAGAAGGGAGGGATTAGGAAGTCTGAGCATTAAAAAGGGCAGAGATCAGAAAGTACCTCAAAGGGTTTCTCATCAGGATGGTAGGCTATGGCAAGCATTTTTAACATGAGAGAAACTCACCCCGCAAGTGACAGAATGTCAGAAAACAAACAACTGCACTCTTAGATTACATCTGGAACTAGACATTATAAACTTCGGCTATTACTGAAGAAGCAACCTACACATTGTTCTGTTCTCCTCTTTCAGCAGTGTCTAAAACCCCAAAACACATGACATACCAGCACACACCAACACACCATGACCCTGCAAGTGGCAGTCAATGCAAGGAGTGGTGGCAAAGGAACTCTACACAGTGGCATTACATCATGCTCCTAGATATTCTGAAGGAGAGGATATAATGCAGATTTGTTCTTTCAGTAGCAGCTATGCAATTCTCATAACAGCTAGCTTCAGTCCAGGAACAAATGTAGGCTAGAAAGTGCCTTCTTATTTTGTTCTGCTATGCATCTGTTCCATTTGCTTCTTTGCCTAACCAAATGTCATCACCATTAACCAAATTTTTTTGGTTTATTGCAACTGAACCATACAGTTCAGTTGCAATAACTGTGGTTATCATACAGTGTTAAGGTGGTTATCATACAGTGTTATCATACAATGTGGTTATCATACAGTGTTAAGGTAAACTTGTCAACTTGGAGGGTTTAGATTCTCTGGAGGTAATGGTTCTCCTTAAAAATTCTTTTTATGTACTACAAGGGACTCTGGATTTGGGACATGCATTACTTTAGCTCCCCAGAAATAGAGGCAAGGTTAGTAAGACTCAAGACAGGGAAGCATGCTTGCAGTTCATAGTGGCTGGGGTGAGAATGCCAATACCCAGGAGAAAGCAAGTGCAACCATGGCAGCATTCAACAGCAACAGGACTGATGGAACTGGAGTGCCAAAGGGGCATGTATCACCTCTTGTACCCATGTTAGTACAAGACAGGTTCTGTCCACAGAAGAAAGAGATTTGGGAAGCAGAGCAAGTGGCATGAACAGAGGCCTCCCACAGTGCTGAAAACTGCATAACGCTTGGCTGTGTCCCAGCCAAACTCATCAACAGACTATCTCTTCATTTGCATGCAAATCCCTGAGGGGTTGGGGCCTGTGATGGATTTAAGGGATTAGACAAAACTGAGACATCATGTTGCATCTTCCTGCTGAGAAATCACATTGCTTTAACATTCACTGCTGCAGTGGATTACAACCTCGCCATCAGTAGCAAGTCAATGCGGAGGCTGCATGCAGATCTTTACTACAAACAAGGCCAGTGCACAGAAGGTGGGAGGCAACTGTGCTGCAGGGTGCTGGTGCTACACTTACTTGCCTGAAGTTAAATGACCATACAGCATTGGCTGAAGGAACTGCAGTGACCAACACACATAGAAAGGGCCAGCCAGACCATCGCACTGCAAGTATTATATTGCCATTTGGCAGGTAATATACATTCAGATTTGTACTTCCTTATAAGCAGCACACATGGTGCAGATGTAGACCTGCTGTTTGCAGCATAGACCAGTTTTTTGGCTGCAGTGCAATCTTTCATAAGTGCCCTTCTCTTCTAGATTTTTTCACTTGAAAGTAGACTGCAGTTTCATCATACATGGGAGTTTCCTTTCAGATAGGTTGTATAAATTAGGGGTTGGAGGCACTGCATTGTGGTGGTTTTATTCTGGAAAGTGATATTTGGGGACAGCTGCTTGGTCACAATGGGGCCCCACAGGGTTCCATCTACTCTCCTATGTTGTTTAACACCTACATAAAACTGCCAGATTTGGTCACCTGGAGTGATGACAGGCTGAGGACATAACTAGATGTGATGTTAATCGCATAGTTTGGCCCTGCCTGTCTGTGTGCGGTTTTTAATTAGTAGTCATGACTTCTTAATATAAACAGCATCCCAGATGGAGAATGCATTGTAGGAAAGCAGCCTTTAAACATTTTGCTCCCGCTGCAGTCCTGATCCAGACTGGGGTCCCCACTGCAACTATATATATTTAACAAAAACACACAGTGGCAAAAAAAGAGGTGATTAACATTATGTCTAGTTCACTCTAACTCAAGTGAAGCTATGGAAGCACTGCATTGATGGCTGGAATCAGTACATGGACTAGATGAGGGCCAATAAACAGAAGCTGAGTCCAGTCAAGTCAGAAATATTGTTGGTAGATGGATCATCCAATTGGGCAGCCAACCTATTTTAGATTGGGTTACACCTCCCCACCCATCCAGGTTCAGGATCACAATCTGGGGGTACTCCTAGGTCCACCTTTGTTATTAGAGGCCAAGTGGCTTGGAGTACCTTTCACCAGCTGAGGCTGATGTAGCAGCTATGTTCCCTCCTAGACTAAGACAAGCTGGCTACAGTTATCTATGATCAATGGCTTGGTCACTGCAACGTGTTATACATAGGGTTGCCTTTGAAGGAAGTTCTGCCAGTTTTGGAACATTTTCACTGGTTGCCAGTCCAGTTCTGAGTACAATTCAAGGCAGGTGATTAACCTTCCAAACTGGATATGTTTTAGGATTTGGATACCTGAAGGACTGTTGTTCTCCACACATCATTGCCTGTGCATTCCATTGTGGCACACAGGGAAGGGCCTCTGACTTCTGAAATCAGGCAGGTGTAACCAGCAAGACAACATTTTAGACTATGTCACCCTGTCTTTGGAATGTTTTCCCAGCAGAAGTTTGCCTCCTCGTGCTGCTCCCAGTGTGCCAGATCAATGCACATGACCCACATGACTGGTCTAGCCCAAATGGCTGAGGTATTCAGATGCAGTTCCCAACTGTGTGAGAAGCACTCACAGAAGAGTGGCTCTTAGGGAGACGGAGGTATGTCTAAGGCCCAAGCTTATTTTGCAGTTAGTGTATCAGTCAATCACATCATCCCTTTAGAAAACAATATGCACTGTGACAAGAAGAGAGCTGCAGGAAAGTTTAGTCTAAGACAAATACTTTATCAAAGTATTTATCCTCACCTTTGAATGCTGCAGCCTCCTGCCACTCTGGGTTCCATTAGCAGTCCGACTCCCAAGGCAGGCATCCACATGCTTCTGATATTCCTTCCATGGCACTAGAGTCTTACATATGTAACATTTCTCATACCTGCCAGCAAAGGAGATGAAGCACATTAGGATTCACCCTGCCTTGACTGCTTCTGCTTCCACAAGCCATTCTATGGGAAAGGCATGTCAATGGAGCTGGATTTGCACAGCAGGATGACCAATAAAGCTGGCCTGATGCCAATCAAAAGGATGGAGTGATTAGCAGTTTCCCCCCAACTGCCTTTCTGTGTCCTGCTGCTGTAGCAGTGGGATGGTAATGAAATCAGCTCCTCTAACTATCTCAAACAATGTCGATTTCCCTTCAGATATAAAACACCCTGTCAACACAGCTGAAATGAAGTGTTATGCTTTTGCAAAAGGGAGCTACATTTTGCCCAAAAAAACCAAACCAAGTGCGTTAAATCAGAGGCATGTTACTTGGGTCTGAATGAACTCATTACTAGTAAATCAAGTCTTTCAAAGCATTGTCTCCATTTTATAGTATGCAGTATTGAGAAGTGAGTGCTGAGTGTATATATTAGGTGCTAAAGAATTTGGCAGAAATGCCAGCTTCCCTCACTTCTAGTTCCACTTTAACAAACCAGCTCAGTTGTGTGCAAAAATTTCCTAATACAACATGAGAATTTCACCCTGGTTAAGCAGTACTAGGCCGACATGAGAATTTCACCCTGGTTAAGCAGTACTAGGCCGAGGTTGCACAGAGGACAACAGGAAACAGGGTTAAAGAAATGGAATTGGCTACAGGAACTCAGCTGTGGGGTAGGTGCTAGAAGAGCTGGGCAAGCTTCAGTATTTCATGGCATAGAGAGAATGGGTCTGAAGAGCCCCCTACACACTAAATTCTGCAGTATTTTTCCATATTTTCTTTCCAGTCATTGCTGATTATCAAGATAATGTGTCTAAACAGAAGCTGTCCTCTCTATAATTAGCCTAATTCCATTAGTGATGTTGCTACCCAATGTTTATAACAGCAAAATTACTTCCATGGCAGGAATTTTTACTGTCAGATCCTTTCTTATAATGCTGTGTGGGTGGGAGGAAGAGGAGGAGGGGCAGCAGCAAGAAAGATTAAACAAAACCATCTCCATCTGAACAAGTCTAATTCATTACGGATATCACCACAGGTAATGCTCCTGCCAACCTGCTCTATCACAGCTTCCTTCTGAAACAGACAGAGCCATTCAAAACTATGACACTCTTTCCACAGCCATTTGATCTTAGAGCTTGTCTACAGCCTAGGGTGACTTGCCACAGGTTAACCTTGTGCTGGTTTGCAGTCCTTTGTACTCAGACTTGATTTTCTGTCTGCTCCATCGAGTGGAGCAGATACCACAGTCAGCTCTCTCATAGCAAAAAAGGTTGCCCAAGCTTTCCAGGTACAGTTTGCTTCCCCAAACCTACTGTAAGCAATTCTTCTTGTCAGTCACTCTCTCATAGATCACTTTTTAGATTTTTTTTAAGTAATAAAAACTATAAAGAGAAACAAATTTACTTCTACTGAAGGTTCTGTGGACTATAGTCCACTTCATCAAATTCATGAAGGGAAAACCTTAATAGCATCTTCATGCATCCAAATGAAGTAGACTGTAGTCCATGAAAGCTTTGGCAGAAATCATTGTGTTAGGCTGCTATCCTAGACACACTTATCTGGAGTAGCTTCCATTAAACTCAATGGGACTTACTTCTGAGTAGACAGATCTACACAATCCACAAGATTGAACTGCCAGTCTCCAAGGTGCTATAGTTGCTTTTGCTGCTACAGACTGACATGGGTAACCCCTTCCAGAAGTTGTTTCTGTCAGAGCAAAATGAGACTGTGCATTTCCACCCTACTGAAGTACCATCATTGTGTAGATCTGGGCAGCTATACAAACAACATCCTCCAATGCAAGGAACCAAGTAGAAAACATACACAACAGTGGAATCATCCCTTTTTTGTGCAGCACAGAATGCACACAGGTAGCAGCGAGGGAAAAGTAAGACACAGCACACATCAAACTAACATAGCAATCACAATCACAGTATCACATAGCAATCACAATGTGCATGATAATAATACTGGAGAGCCAGCCTGATGTGTTTGTGTGTGCCATGTTAACTTTCAGATATTTGCACCTTTACAAAATGGTGAAGTGCAAACACAATCTCCAATAGCATCAGCAATGATACCTAGGTGTTTTCACTCTATAGTTGCTGGTTAAATCAAAAGAATATCAGCAATGACCTGTGAAAATTTATGCTAGATTATATTTTAGATTTTAATATTTAGATATAGATTTTTATTTAGAGGTGTCTGTCCTAACATATCATCCTATTCTACTGTGGCCAAGAGAAAAAAAAAAAAAACTGAGAGCAGTGCTATGCACAGGTTCCAACAAACCTGGTCACTTCCCTCACTGGGGGAGGGCCTCTCTGGCAAGTGAGCACTGCTGCTGAAAAGAAGTTGCAAAAACCAGAACTAGAATTCTGGGGGAAAGAGTCTGTGTTACCTCTCCTTTTCTTTAGAGACAACTTGGGGAAAGAGAGGAAGAGGCGCTTCTCTTTATCAGGAGAACTGAGCATTTTACTGTTGCGTGCAGACTTGGTCTTGACATCAAGCCCTAATGTGATCCTAGTGCCACAACACACATGGTTCCCCTGCACTGGCCAGCGCAATTATCTCTCCTGCTCATGCTGCCTTGGCCAGCATTGGAAGAACAAATCACAAGGCTATTCTCAAGATGTGTGAGCAGGTTTCATGCTTACTGTTTCTTTTACCCTGATGCTGCCAGACAAAGCAAATCTTCCCCACTACCCCTCCACTTTCATTCCAAATGTACATACCATGCACAAAAGCAAAGCAAGTAGATAAAAATGACTTCATACAAAACCAAACTTAACCAAGGAGCAAGATTTTTCTTGTCAATTGAATCATGTCAATGTCTCTGTATTGCTGTATGAGAATCGGGCACTGTGCAACAGCAAAGATTGCCATCCCCAAAAAGCAAAGGAGCCTCAGATTTTACTCTCTTTGTGTTGTGTTTACAAGGCTGAATAAAGAAGTGTTATTTAGAACTCCAAAGAACAAAAGGCCCAATCCTAAACTGGGCCGGTGCTGGGTGTCACAAACATGCCATAAGGCATGTCTGTGACACCCTGCATGGAGTCTGCAGCTGGGGAAGAACTGGGGCGGGACCAGCGGAGCTCTGCTCCGCCGAATCCTGAACTCTGATTCGGGCCAGAAGGCCTGACACGGAGTCTCTCATGGAGTCTCTTTCGCAAAATAGCCAGCGCAGACTTGAGAAGCTCCATTGTGGGGCATAGAGCTTTCCCTGGGGGAAGGACGAAAGTCTCTGGTGACCTCTGGTGGCCTCAGCAGTGCTGCTGGATGCAGCAGTAGCCGTTTTGGCACTGCTGCACCTGGCAGAGCCACTGTCTTCAAGACTGGGTTGCAAGCTGCTTTGAAGGTATGGGCTGGCACAAAAACCTGAACTTCTTTAGAGGAGGGAAAGAGTATGCTACCTAGCCTTTTCACACTTGGTGATCAGAAAAATTTTTTGTTAGACTGTGCTATGGCACAAAAAAAGCCGTAGGCCTGGTTAGGTGCCAAAGTGAAGAACCTGCCTATGGCAAAAGAGGTGGAGATGTAAGAGCAAAGAAAAACAATATTTTAATTGTGAAGGGCTGTTAGATGAGAGTTGAGAAAAATTAGGACTAAATTTTATTGTGCAGGTGCTCAGGCTTGTGGAGGAACATTCCTATCTGTTTTATAAGTCCTTCTTAACGCTGAGTGAGGAGGAAGTGCACACAGGCTGCGCTTCCTCAGCAGAAACAGAATGGCGCTTTTCATGTGCTCAGAGGTATTGTTAGTATATCCCCACTATAATGAATCACAAATTACTGGACCCTGAAGATTGGTGTTGGGAGTGTCCTTCGGCGGCACTTTGGTGCACATTCATTTGAAGCACTGAATGTTGGCTGGTGGTTGGAAGGCAGTTTGGAGTGAGTGAGTGGAGTGGAGTGGAAGGGTGCTGGGGAATGGATTGATGCTTGATTAGTAAGCTAAGAGGCTATTTCAGGGTCCTTTGCTATGCAGATTGAGAACCAAGCCAGCTCCTTTGTTTTTCTAGGTGTAAGTTCTATGAGCAACAGTATTGTCCCAGCTGAGGTGTTGACCTCTGCAATGAAAGGTGAGACATTGGAGAGGACAAAGAACTAGAACTCTCCAACCTTCCCTTTCATGTAGCTTCTATCAAATTTAAAAAAATTAAAACAAACCAGGACAAGACCAAGCCTTCCCAAACATAATACAGAGCTGGTCAAAATAAAGTAGAACAAAAGGCAAAAACAAACAAGCAGAGTAAGAAAATATCTTGGTTGGCTTTCCTTTCACAGGAGGCCCCTCAGAAACCAGAGTGAAGTTATGAGTGGTGTAAAACAAGGTTAAATTAGAGTAAGACAGTGTGCCAGAGCGCCAAGGTATCATACAGTCAAAGCTATCTTTGAGTGGCCCAAAACAGAGCCTTCCATCAAACTAAGAGAAGAGGTGCTGTAGGATGGCAGCGTACCTACTTACTTGTCAATGTCGACAGATTCTGACTTCTCTTTGCCACAGGAAGCTTTATTCTTGGCTTCTCTTTGTTGTCGAGTCATCACTTCAAAACAAGAACAGAACAGTTGCTTGCCAAGCGCCACCTCTCTTCTTAAGAACCTTAGGAGGTTTGTTGAGTGTCCCAACAATACAATGTGAGTTTTGGAAAGCATTTTCAAAGCCCTCCTATCCAGACAATAACAGTTTGTTTGGGGACATCATAGTGGGAAAGGTGAAACGAGGGCTTGCTTAAAATGGCATAGTTTTTCCGGCTGTGAAAGCTGCAGCTGTAAAGCTTCCACCCAGGAAGAGCATTTCTCAACTTCTGTGCTCTTTGATAAAAACCTAACATCAGCTGGCCTATCTTACATTTAAAAATTTTTTTTTGCACTAATCTATTACTTAATTTTAACATTCACATGAGTTCAACTGGCAGCCTAAGAAGTTTAGGCTAAATATCTGCTGAGGCACCTGAAATAAAGATTCAGTTTTCTTACTTGACTCCCCATAGCAAATTAGGACTCCCCATTAGCAAATCAGTTTTCTTACTATGACTCCCCATAGCAAATTAGGACTACATAAGTCCTGTCTCTTTCAGAACTATCTCTCATTCACAGAAGATGCAAGATTCACGCTTGGATGGATGATCTCCATGAATCTTCATGAATGTGAAAACATTCGCAGTGGTGCTGGATACAACCCAGAGGCGTACGTAGGAAGGTTAGTGGGTGCACGTGCTCCTGGTGTTGTCACCCCAGCCATGCTGCCCCAAGGGCTGCCCACGTCCACTGGCACCCCGCACACAGCCTTCCTGACCCTCAGAAGGCCTTCTAAGAGCCTTAAAATGTAACTTCCAGTTTTTGGGGAGAAACTGGGAGTGATGTTTTAAGGCCCTCCCAAGGCCTTAGAAGGGGGAGCAGCACTTCCAGACTCTATCTGGGGCAGCACAGTAGCAAGGACCACCACTGATATAACATATGGCTAATTGTAACAAATTGGGGGAGGGGTGCAAAGAGGCAAAACATGTACTGTGGGCAGGATTTTGTTCATTCAGTGCATAATCACACCCCCCATCTAGTTTCTATGTTCAGAATAAATCAAACTGATTTTCCTGCAGTTATTGAAGGGGCATGATTTATACTGACTGAAATCCTGGGTTTTGGCAGACTTCAAAATCTTTCAGCAAAGACCTGGCTAGTAGCAGGAAGGTAGGGGAGAGGTCAAAGAACCAAGGAAAGGAATGAGGCGAGGAGGAGAGAGAGGAAGAAAGTTTTGTAACAAATGGTTTCTCTTCAGATTTTAATCTATTTTTTGCCTTTTAACAGAAGGTCTACTCCCTAGCTACGGAATCACTACACCAGTTTCCATTTAGGTTCCATACCTCAACAGACCTATTGCGCAATATGAACATTCTCTTTGTAGCCATGAGGACTAGATAAGCATTTCAACACCAAACACAATAACACAATGGAAGTAGATGGCAGTGAAGGCAAATATGAAATACAAACAAATACACAACCCCCAGGTACAGGCAATGACTCTCCTCTTTTTTCTTTTAAGAGCTGATATGATGAGGACAATGAACTCAAGCTTGACAGGAAGCCCAGCCATTCACCTTAGTTTTTCTCACCAGACATCTGTAAAGAATTTTTAAGCGTTTGTATCATACAGTTGAATTCCTTTCAACATATTCCTGTTGACAGGCCACCAGCTAAGCTACTTGGGGAACATATCAGATATCCTCAGCCATTTCCAACAGGGTGCTGGAGTTCCTAATTCAGAAACAGATGTTACTTTAAGCACTCTTGGGCAATCTAGTGGAGGGGAACAGTGCATTAGAACACTTTTACAGCCTGGTATCAGATCTTCCTGTGCTCAATACTCTCATTAGGAGAAAGGTCTGAATCAGTGTTATAGGCGCTATAAAACTGTTATTGTTTGCTCAACATCTGCTGTAAAGTGGGTGCCCACAGAGTTGAGAATAGAAAGATGCCTTATCATTGCCAGCACAGCCTGGGCCTTGAAGCACACATTTTGGCTCCACAGTTTCTTTGTCCCTGTTCTCTTGGTGGTTGCTATAATGGACTGGTTCATCTGCTAGTTTTAATGGATGCATTTTCCCAACTTATATGCTGCAGTGGCCAGTAAATAGCCTGTGTGCTCAGATGTTTATGCTTGCAGAGGATTTTGGGATGTCTATTAGCAGGAGGAAAAAGAGCAGAGAGACCCTCACACATTTATAAAAGCCCTGACCAGTCATCAAAAGGAGGACAGCTCTCACTTCTATCAACCTGGATGTGAATCAATTACCTGTGTACAAAAGGCTCCCATGCCCTGCTGCTGATTCCTGAGTCACTTGACACTCCCAAAGGCTTTTTAACAAGCCTGTTTGCAGAAAAAGCAGAACAGTTCTCTAAGCCAGTGCACAGTTGTTAATATTCCTGCAACAGTGTCTCTCAGAGTGCCTTGTACACAGCTCAGGTGTTAATCAGTGCTATTTTTTCCAAGAGAAGAGAACACATCTGGCACAGCAAGCCTGCTAGAAACCTTTGGGACTGGCACTATCGAAACACCAGGAAAGACCTCCAGCTGGGCTGCCAAGATCAGCAAGAGAGAGAACAGGAATGGCATCACCGACAAGCTTAACCTGTCGTAGACAAGTTGGTCTGCTCTTTTTCCAAATACTGAACTTCACTGTGCCATTGCAGGATTGTGCCAGCAGAAACTGCAAACCTAGAACAAGAGGTTGCTAAGGAGAAAACTGGGGAGGGGGGAATCTCCTTGAGCAAAATGACTGCAATAAAAATTTCTCCTCGGAGCAAGAGAGCGAGAGCATGCCTTTCAACCATTTATATGGAATGAGCACAACATCTCCTTTCAAAGTGCGCTGGGTTAAGTCAGACATGTTCACTGTAGTCAAATTAAAACTTTATCAGCTTCAGCTTTTCTTCCTATCTGTACAAAAGAAGACTGCATCCTCCAGGTTTCTCTAGATCTCCTCTAATCTCTTTGTGTGTGTGTGTGTGTGTGTGTGTGTGCGCGCGCGTGTGTGCGCGCGCGCGCACGCTCATTTCACAATGGCCAGTCTTTTCCATCCAAGCTGAGATGGTCTGGGAGCTCCTGGCAGCACATCAGTCAGAATACTCGAAGCTGGCATTATCTGTGGCTCCCCGTGTCTTTTTTTTGCATCACTTGATATAGTTATCAGAGTTTCAGCTTTCATTTCAATTATATACAAACACATGCATACATATACACTTGGAACTCTTTTGGTTGCTAAAAAATCTGAAAATGAATGTTTTCAAACTGCTTCCTGGATGGGGGGGGAGGGGGGAAACAACAGATATTTGCCTCAGGCAAATCATGTAACCTCTGTGATTTCCCTTTGCCCACCTCATGGAACATGCAGCTTTTCAATAGGTAAAGATACAGACAGTCTCTTGGAAATCAACTTCATGTCTGACAACACCTGAAAGTGCAACTCAGAATTTGTCCACGTGGGCTGTCCACATGTCCACATTTTGAGAGTGATGCATATCCGCAGTCCACACTGGGGCTGTGTTCAGTCTGTGCTGGTAACTTATCCATTGGCCCTGTGAGAGACTGGCACAGGCTGTGGTGTTCACCATGCAATCCAAGAAATCCAGAGTAATTCCCACATTTGTTTTTCAGAGATTTCTTCTTACACTCCCACTACAATAAGTACCACAGCAGGAGGGCGGGAAGCCTCCCTGCAGATATACCCTCAGAGAGGAATGCAGTAAACTTTGCAGTGCTTTCAGAGTCTTGCCATGCACAGATCTTCTTATGGTTCCTGCATCATATTTTCTCATATCAAACACAGGTTTTGCTCACATTCATATCTTTACAAATACTGTTACCCTGCACATGTCCGATCTCGTCTGATCTCGGAAGCTAAGTAGGGTCAGGCCTGGTTAGTACCTGGATGGGAGACTGCCTGGGAATACCGGGTGCTGTAGGCTTATACCATAGTCTTTCAAGACTGAAGGTTGCCAACTATGGACTGGAGAAAGCATCCCTAAATGGGACTGATGATGTCAAGCATCTGGCTATGCTGGCTGGTTTTTGCAAGAGACTTCCCCATTGCCTCTACAGAGGGCCCCTTTTCCTTGTGTTACCTATTCTCATTTACCAGTCATGCAATTTTTTGTGCAGGATCCTATTAATGGAAAGAATGTTTTGTACATTGCCCTTCTTTGAAGTGATAAAACTTTTCCCTGAGCCAATTCTGTTACTTTTGTTTTGTTTGTTTTAACTGCTGCATCAGTGCCACTTCTCCTGGTGTTACAGCTTTTTTGAAAACAGCATCAGCCCCAGCATGGCTGCAACTCAGAAAACATCAAGCTATGTCACTTTGCACCTGGGATGTGGCTACAGGAAGAAGAAGAATGGCATCCAACCCCGTCCTATTATGAAACTGGACATCTTCAGCAGTGTGGTCACTATGGCGGGGGAATGAAGCTGGAGGCATGTTGAGAAAAAAAGGACTTCGGAAGTTAACAGTCAGTCTTTTTGCAATATTCTTTTCTGAACTTTTTTGGAAATATCTGGAGAGCAGAGTGGAAGAGAAGTTAAAGAATGAACATGCAAGCTATTCCAGCTGTGGAATAGATAACTACGTAGAACAACAGGAATCTCCAGCAAGGAAATAAAGCAGTAGGACCCCAGCTGCCTTACTCTCTGCACTTCAGTGCTAGCCTGCTCAAGGTGGGAGCTGTTCGGGTGTCCTTTACTGAGCTTCAGTAGCACCACCACTACAGGTGGCTAGAGAGTAGTTTTCCACGTGAAAGAGGGAAAAGCATGCACTTATTTCAGTCACATGCATTTAAACCAGAGTTGGGATCTTGAGTCAGGTGACTCGGACTTGAGTTACAAAAATGCGTGATTTTGGGTGACTCTGGAACCCGTGAATTGGGCACATGGAAGACTCTGAAAAACACTTGAGTCAGGGCCCCCATGACTTGGCACTCATCCCCACACACGCTGTCTTGAGTCTGCCTGTGTCTAGGGGTGCTTGCTTACTGTTTTCGCCACATGGAAAACCTTGTGGGGAAAGCATTCCAACAGTGAGCAGTAGGGAGTTCCAGCTGGGAGACAGGAAAGGGTAAATGTTTGCAATGAATGGGGGGGTGAGGTGGGACTGGGCTCTCTTTTCCTGTCTTTGATAGGAAAGAAGGCACAGATGATCACTGGACAAAAGATCGACATTCTCATATTTCCATTGGCTGAGGGAGGGCAGGAGGAGGAGCAGAGGTGAGGCAATCCTCATTGAATGACCGGCTTCAGTGGGACTACTTCTGAGTATGGCTGCCAAGAATCGGGTCATCCTGGTAAGACTCCCAGTTGCTGCTCGTGATCCTTCTGTCCCAGCTCTCAAACTGTCCCTCCCACCACTCCTGCCCTCTTTACAGATTGGCGGGGACAGTAGGGGTATGTTCAAAGAGAACTCCGGCACACAAACACACACTCTCTAGCAGCAGCCCCATTTTTCCACTTTTTAAAGTGGGGGTAGATTCGACTCAAGTCCATTAGAGTCACTAAAGGGTGGCGAAAAGTGCTCCGTTATGACTCTTTTTCGAGTCGAGTCGTGGGGGACGGTGACTCAGTGAGTCAATTTGAGTCAAACCACACTGGGTTTTCCAAACCCTGATTTAAACTTAGTTACAATCGGTTATAGCGACTAAGGCCAGAGCAAAAGATGCAGCTATTCTGTGGGAAAACACATCTGTGATTCACACTTGTGAGTTTCAACCATGTGGGATCTACAACCACACATCCA
Organism: Tiliqua scincoides; assembly: GCF_035046505.1. Classification (NCBI taxonomy): domain Eukaryota; kingdom Metazoa; phylum Chordata; class Lepidosauria; order Squamata; family Scincidae; genus Tiliqua; species Tiliqua scincoides. Next base: position 200,820,305 of record NC_089822.1, read on the forward strand.
CTGCTTTCTCAGTGGCAAAAGCCATACTAGTCCCTCCTCTTGCACTGCCAATCACCCTGCACTCTACAGTCATCCTGTGTCTACATATATCCCAGCAGCACTTACCAGCTGAAAGGGCTGGAGCTTCTCCAAGGGTTTGCCCTTCTGAGTGCAGTAAATGTCCTGCTCTTGCGAGTGACAGCAGAATCCATGTGCTATTTATTGTTTGTCCTTATTTATTGTCTGAGTAGGAATGCATAAGATTGTGTCAGAAGGCCCCTTGTCTGGGGAGAAAAAGATGCTGCACCTCTCTCTTGCTGTGTGAATCAGATGGAATCTTGGGAGGGAGGGGGCATGCCTCCATCCGTTCCTTTCTGTTCAGGAGTGCGAGAAGAGGTTGCAGCACACTGACACAGACACGGAGGAGGAAGACAGCTAGAAGCAAATGGAAAAGAGGGGCATGAAAGGTGCCATCAGCTCTTCCTCACTCTCTCTGCCTGGGCTGTCATCCCATACCCATGTTCCCATGGGTAAGTCCCAATGGAACACAGTGGCTTACTTATAAGTAGGCATGACTAGGATTGTGTAAGAGGCACCTTAGGTTGCCTCTGCATATCCCCCCCTTCCTATTCCTTCTTTTTAGATTGTGGGAAGGAGCTGGAAGTTTTTTGTATGACCAAGGTTAAACTGAGCCAAATTGTTTGATGAAGCTTTTAAGGTTCTGTGCACACAGAGTAAAGAAGCCCAGTGCCTCTGACAATCTACACCTCAATCACAGGCTACTGCTCTGATTGAACCCGCAACAGTGGCAGCAATACACACACACACTCTCTTGCTCTCTCTCAATCTCTCTCCTGTGTCTTTAGACATGTTTTGGAAGAGGGGCAGATGGAAGAAAGCAACCCAGGTTTTTGTGCCATACATTCCAAAACCCATGTGGAAGGCTCCAAACTCACAGATTAAGAGGTATTTGGAAAGCCAGTGGCAAAAGCCTCATGGATGTCTCACAGATAAGGAAACCTACTTGAGTGGCACCCAAATGTGCATTCAATGGAAAATGCTCATTTCCTACATGAGTTTTTGCATGATTGGTCTGGGCCTAAGAGTGCAACTGCATGTTTACTTTCAGCATTTGAGCATTCAGCAGTTGCAACAGCCTGCACACACAAAAACAGATCTGCACCCAGCAGAACGTATGGTCCCCAGAATCATTCAAGTTAAAATGGCTTATTTAGACTACAAGTTGAAACAAGAGTCAGTATATTTACAGCAGGCAGTAACAAAGCAGAAGACAAGCAAGTCAACAAAGGTTCCTTTTAACAAAAGCACTGAAAGATGGTACAGTTTATAGTACCAGAGACCTCAAGAGTAAATCCAATTAAGAAGCCCTGGAAATGGATCATTGACCCCTAAGCCAACAGTAAGGGAAAACTACAGCAGCTTTCTCTGAGCAGATCAAGAGGGAGGATGGTGCGCAGAGTTTTGAATTTCTTCCACACAGTGTGACTGCCCTGATCACAGGGCAGCCAAATATAAACACAGATTTCTGGAGGAACTACTCAAGTGCTGGGGATGCAAAACACAAAGTGTTCAAACTAACATCAGTCGAGCTGGGCTCCGCAAGCTTCAGAAAAGGTTGTACCAGCTTTTCTGCATTCTGATTCAATGGGGAACTATGAAGTGCGGTAATTAACTTTGTGGATGTGAACTCGGCCAAACTCAGATGGCAGGGGAGAACACAATCCCCAGATTGTTCCATCAAGATTCAGAATTCTCTATGTCTGTTACCATAAGCATAAGGTTAGGGATGTTACGTGAAGGAGAATACCTTTGCAGAGGTTAGGGAGGAAGTGAAAAGGGCCAGCAGACATTCAGAGAAAAGGATAATATTGGGCAGAGAGATAGAAAGGAGAGCATTATGAAAAGAAGTAGACTGGGTTCTGTTTTATATGTGAGGATCTTTTTTGTGTTTTTCTTTTTCAAACACACTTGTAAAATATACAAATATTTCAAAAAAGGTACTCAATATAAAGAGGCATTATTTCTAAATAGTGTATTTCTCTCATTTCTCACCCCGAAACCACAGAACAAGTGCCTGTCATCTAAATCCCACATTTGCATGCAATTTGTTTTCATTACTGTTACAGCACATAGTTTTAGGAGTCATCTTCTTCACAGCTCCAACTAAGATGCTATGGTATACCATTTCCTCCAGTCTGCTGAAAGCAAAGGCTTTCAATGTGTTGCAGCTGTGATTTCTGCCTACATCTCAAGATGCCAAGGACAGGTCTTAGAGATGCTTATTAGACAGGATTGTTTCCTCTGGGTAGTGAGAACAAGTTCTGGAAATGTGTAAAGGCAAGCTATCATTTAAACAAGAGAAATAACTATAAAGAATCTGTGCAATGCAATTTTAACCATTATACTTAACTGAAACAGACACAGCACACCAAGTGCCTCAACAGTAGGTAGGCACCCCAAAGCATGCAGGGCTGTATGTGGTCCCAAGATACTTCTCTGGAACCCATAAACTCAGGCTACAATTTTTGCTTTCATTATAAAGCATTTTTTCCTCATGGCTTCAGAGAGAAACTTGAACAAGCAACAGTAAAAGAGTGGAATGGTTAAACAAAATGAAATGAGCATAAGAATCAAGTCACGTTAACTGCATTAACTTTCATGATTTCTAGTTCTATACACTAAGAGCCCAATCCAATCCCCCCCACCCCCCGGTGCAGTCTCACAAAAACAGGCAAGCTATATCCAGCAGGGGGGAGGGGGAATTAAAATCCCCTTACCCCCATGTAAGCCTCCCAACTCGCAATGGGTCTCCTCAGACCCACAGTAGCAGTTTCACTAGCATAAGCTCAAGGAGAAAAAGGGAGCAGGGAGCCAGCGAAAATAGAAGGTATGATCCAGTGCATGTCATCACCTCCAGATCCACCACCTCCCGCAGCCTCCCCACTCCCAGTCACCACCCTCCCCACCCAGTTTCATCCCTTCCCACTCCTCCTGCCTTCTGTGGTGGCGCACCTGCTCCTGCGTGCAGCTGGAGCTCTGGCAACATGGGTAGGAAGGCTCTGGCCCTCCTGCTAGCATCCAGACAGTGCGCTACTGATCACCAGGGCCAGCCTTAGGAGCTGCGGGGCCCAACTGGAAACACTTTTGCTGGGCCCCCTCTAATTTTGGGGGGGCCCTCTACTAATTTTTTTAGCTCTTAACTTGAATGCAGCCAGACCAAGAAAAAAAGTCTGTTACTTCTGTGCAAGTGGAAAGGACTTCTGTATCTTTAGTGGTTGTGCAGAATAGGCTCCTGGGAGGTCAGCCGGAGGGAAGTCAGCCAGAGGGCGGAGGCTGTGCGCACCCAGCCCCAGCGCTCCCCAACTCTCGCCCATTGTTGTCCCAACTGCAGCAGCCCCCTCCAGAGCAAGACTGGGGAGAGGATGATGCCAGGAGCTGCAAGGGTGGGGAAAGAGTGAGGCATGCATGTTGCTGCCAGCATTGCACCAATTGCAGGCCAACTGGAAGCAGTGGTGGCTGGGAGCTGCTTCTGAAGTGACCCAATTTCGAGTCAAGTGGAAGCAGTGGTGAGCGGAAGGGCAATGTGGGGCCCCCACCATGCGCAGGGCCCAAATGGGCAAAATCTCCCCAATTGCCTAAAAGCCAGCCCTGCTGAGCATGCTTCTGTGCACTCTCTGGCACCTTTTCAGCAGTGGCCAGCAACAGGACATGCTTTCTACTGCCAGCCAAAGACTGTAGGATTGAGCTGTAAGATTGTTTAAGGCCAAGTCAGGTTTTCACTTATGAGAGCAACCATTTCAGAACGAGAATAATGCCTAATAATTTATTGCAGCTTGGCTTGATGAAGTTTAACAAAAAAGCCAATGCCAATTATGTTAATCGCATGTTATTAAAAATGCAAATTTGCAACAGCCCTCAGTCTCATGATGTATTTCTAATGTGGCCTTCATTATGGATCAAGTTTCCCTGCCTTAAGAAAGACCACACACTACGTTAGTGGTTTCTTCACTTGATTTCATATAGTGGCTAATAGCTCATTTAAAAATCACAACACTTGTGAAAAAAAACTGGATTGATATTCTTGTTGTATGTCTGGAACCTTCTCTACCAAAGGGATGCCACTCAGCATGGACAAAATGAAGGCATCTAAATGTTTAGTATAAGGTAGAGTCTGCCTTGGCACAATGCCTTTCTAAAAAAGCACTTTGCAGGAAGTAACATTTTTCACACCAGTAGAAGACCCAGTAGATTTTTGGCCAGGTTTCTGTAACAACAGGAAGTGAGAAAGTGGTTTAGTGGACTCAAAATCAGACAGGAGCCACAGGTTAAAAAAGCAGCCAGCCAAGAAGACCTACAGGTCAGAACTCACTAACAGGCATAGTGGGAATGGCAGGAGAAGATGTGTCAAAGACTTGGCTAAACAAATCAAAGGGCCTGTTGGGTGGGCTAAAATGTTATGCTCAGGAGCTTCAGTGCCCAGGACAGGATATAGATGCACACACATTGCCAGGTGCTGTGGGGCTAAAACCCTGAGGATGAGATACTGGTCCCTGTGCTACTGAGGCTCCTGCTCAAGCAATTCCAGCCAAAAGGTTCACACTTCAGACTATAATTCTCCTAATCTAGGAAGTCAGGTGACACTGCAGATTCAATCTGCTGCCACTAACAATTATAAAAATTCAAACTTCCCTCAGTCAGGGCAACTTGTCATCTCATGGCACTCAGTTCTCTGTGCCATTAGACAATATTCCTTCAGTCAGCCTGCCTCTAAGGAGCGTGTCCACCCTTAGGTCTGAGCACCGTACTAGGGCAAGGGATCAAACTGGAAGACACACTGGATCTTCTTCAACACTTCAATTTTGCCCATTTTTAGGGGAGGGTCCCAGTACTATTCAACAGGCTGGGAAGAGACAAGAGGCAGGTGAGAACAGATGTTTATCAGACCTGGAGCATCTTCAGTTGTGTCCTGTCCTGTGCCATAACAATACATGGCATGCAGCTGAATTTCCGATACTGGGAATGTTCGATCACACAATGGGCAGGACATGGAGCCATCAGCTGGCGGGCTGCATGCAGACTCACTCCTCTCAGCATCTTCACCATCTACATTAGCCTGAGGAAGAGGGTAAAAGATCAGCCAAATTGGTCTTCTCACAGTTTTTTAAAATTCTTCACATTCAACCAAGCTTCCTTGAACACCTGCAGTTTATGACACTCCCCAGTCTCTGTACTTCCAGCTTGTTTTTATTGCCATTGAACAGGTCAGATCTAGGAACTCTGTACTGATGAGAGCGCACTACAGCTCTAATATCTCATGCTAACTTCAAAAGCAGCCTGTCCTCTCAAATAGCTCCCCTGGAGAGCCATGTGTTCTATTTAAGGCAAGGATCACCTGTGTTGCCACTGTGCCTCTCTAGGGAAAGTGTAAAACATCCTTAATCGAGAAAACAAGAGTGTCAGCAAGCAAAAACAAATGAAACTGACAGAAAATTCATGTGCCCAATCCAGAGCTTAGTCAGCCCCTAGCTGGTAGCACTGCCTGCAGAGTGCGTTTTCTTACAGGGTGAAAAGTAGGCTGCTCTCATTCTCATGCCTAGCTTGAGGCAATGAGAAAGCTTCACCTACCTACAAATCATGGGCTATACATGCAAGTGGCAATATGCTGTGTCCAGTATATCAGTGGTTCTCACACATTAAGCACCGGGACCCACTTTTTAGAATGAGAATCTGTCAGGACCCACCAGAAGTCATGACCGGAAGTGACATCATCAAGCAGGGAAATTTTTAACAACACTTGGCTGCAATCCCATCCTTACTTAGTCAGGAGTAAGTCACATTTATTATCATTGTTAAAAGAATATACATAATAGCTTGTTAAAAGTGCAGGTCTGTAACATTTCCCCAAAGCAGTCACATACCATGGTAGCATCAAGTCTAATACATTAAAAATAAAATACTGAACTGAATGGGGACCCACCTGAAATTGGCTCGCAACCCACCTAAGTGGGTCCCGACCCACAGTTTGAGAAACACTGCAGTACATTTTTGGAATTTTTTTTTAATCAAAGCAAAGCCATTGTGCAAGATGTCCCAATTGCTAAGCCCAAAGGTTAAGCTATCAGACAGCTGTTGCAAGGGAATCCACATGGGAAACCATGGTCAACTAACCTTTACATCATGATGCCATTCAGTTTGGTATTTCCTGATACAACACTCTGGGAAACTTGTGGCTTCCCCTTGTGTATGTCCCCTTTCCTGACTCCCAGCTGGAATTAAATTCATACACAAAAATTATGTCTAATATGAAATTTCACTAGAAAGTTTCTTCAAATGTACTTGGCTTAATGTCAAGCTATAACTGAACCTAGGAGCTCATTACTTTCCCCTCTAAATGACGGTGTAGTTCTGTTGCTGAAAAAGTAGCAACTTGGGTAATACCTGCTTGAAATCTGGCCTTCCAGGTCTATGTGAGGGTGGGCTCATTTTGTGTTCTGATGGAGAATGCTGCAAATGGATAGGAAAGTGTCAAAAACAGATGGATATTATATCCACCATTGGCTTTCTAGTGACAAATAGGTGGCAAAGTTATAGCAATTAACTCCCAATTAACAATTGGGATTAACTCCCAATAAATCCTGGTTAGTTTATTTTCTCTTAGATATTAAAAGCCACCTCAGGGCTTTGTTTTGAGTGCAAGAAGCATATTGGTTCAACAAGACCAGCTCGGATACAGGGTGAAAGAAAACATACCAGAGTTCTTTCCTGGCTTTTTATGGGATAAAGCCAAGTACGACTACCTGCATGTCATTAAAACTCACCCCATTTTTGTCTCTGACAGGGTCTTGGAGTCACAGTGCAATTCTCCTGCTGAAATGCAGAGCCTCTTCCTTTAAACTATTCACGTTCATAAGAGGCAGAAAGGCAACTCTTGCCATCTTCTTAATACTGGAAGACTTCTGCCTAATGTCAGTCTACCTAAAAGGTTCCTAAACATTCAAAGCAAAGAAGATTTGCCAGAACCATTAAAGTGTCTGTTTAAATATTAAGCCAGCTATATGGAACCTGTGGGAAATAATCCAGGATAGGTGGTTTTTATTGGGGTGAGACAAGTCTGTCTTTTATGCGCTTGTACACACACACAGGAACTGTCACTTATGTCCTTACAGCTGAGCAGTTCCAAGGAAATCATCACTAGAGGTAGCTTGACTGACTGCTTAGGCATGCTTCATGTTTTGTTTTATGAGTGGTCTCCATTATGTAGGCCTGTTGCTTAGCAGCTTCATTACAGAATCTACATTGTCAAGTAAAAAGCCCAATTCTATGTGAGGAATTTCATTGACTGACTGAGGACAGCTTGTATATGTGGGGGTGTGTATGATTGGTGTTTTTTAAAGGACTAATCTCAAATGTGCAAAATTCCCTGCTGACAGGTGATCAGCACTGAACTGCAGGAACCCTCAGCATTCAAACCCTACACAAAATCCTTTCCTAAAGAGACCTGACTCCAAGGCAGAAGAGTTGGGATACAAATTCTGCAGTTATTCAGCTACTTTGCAGTGATTACAACACCACATCTTCCTGGGTATTTCACATCTTGCCATTGCTATATCTTGCTAAGTGCCATTATGCTGTGGTGTGTCATTAAGGCATGCCAGGCTTGGAATGAGACATGCCAAAGATGAAGAGTTCTGATCAAATCGGTGTTACCCTAATAAGATGACACGTACACAGATGTGAAGAGCTCTCTGCTCCTTCCCATCTCCACTTTACACAGACTTGCAGATCACATCTTTTGCAAATACCAGGTGTCCAAATAAACTGCTTACACTCCCACAGTAAATAACTCATTGTAAATGTAAATGTGGCATTGTGTAGCAACACTTGTCAGCCCCCTCCCCATGAATGGCTTTTGACAAGACCTGGGAGAGTAAATGAGAGAAGTCTTAACTGCATGACTGACTGCCCACCCAGCAAAGGAGAAAACTGTACCAGCCCATGCAGTTTGCAAAAAGAGATGCCCTGAGCAACAAAGACCTCCTCTGTTCAAACCAGGCTCATACCTATAGGCCAACAGAGGTAGTGCTTGTCTGGATAGTATTCACTGAACTGGAAAGCAGGCTAGCTATGAATTAACACAGCTGATTGACACACAGTACTTTGGTTCTCTGTCAATACAGGGTGGAGGTTCAAATCCTGCCACAGCATTTGGGTCTCTCTGTTCAACCAAATAAGCATTGGAAGGCCTAAGATGGACTCTGATTCTATTCAGAAGTCCCTCATTCTGACCACCTGCCTGGGCAGTTGTTTAAGATACCTGGCCCATCCAGGACTGTTCAAGAGATAATTGCACCATTCTGGCTACTCCAGACATCTCGTCCACTTTAACAAATTATGCAAACACAGAAGAGGCAGTGAGAGCACAGCAGCTTGGTGGCTGCACTATCCCATTCAGTCACAATGTCCAGCAAATTGATGGCATGTTGCCTGAAAAGTCTGAGCTATGTAAAGCACCAGAAAGGGGAAAGCGTTTATTAAGATGATTGTGACAACATGAAGATGCTCCTACACGTAACAGCCACCTTCATGCAGACACTCTGTACAAGCTGAAGATTCCAAGAATTAGTCTTTTACAATTGAATCCTCTAGTCAAGTACTCTCCAAATCACTTGTATTTATGTATCCTGCCAGAGCAGCACTTTGAAATCCCTTCATATATACCTGCTCCCCCCCCCAAACTGCAACTGAAATAGGTGTTTTTACCAGAAAAAGTAATTGAAGTCAGATGCCATTGCTGTGACAGCTGCATAGTGACTGAAGCATAGGTGTGGTAACACAGGAAGGCAATGCAACAGCACTCACTTAGTGAGGAGGCAAGTGAGAGAGGCCTTGCTTCGGAGTAATCCAAAACAGTCTAACATACAAGGCTGATGGGTTCTCTGGTATGTCTGAGCACATGGAACAAGACAATAGTTACTGCGTACTCCAAAATTAAACCAACAGCAACATGCAGACCATTACCCAAACTTATCACACTGCGCCTGCTCCCTTCATGTGTAAGTATGATACAGTCTTGGTTCCAGACAGTAGTAAAGAACCAACACAGTGAAGTTAGTCACATTGTGAAGTCACAATTGTGCCAACTGTTCATTCAGACATATGTGCCTCAGGGGCAAGCAACTGGTTCCCTTTTCTTAACAAGGCCCAGTGGCATGCATCACAGCCAATGTAGCACATTGATAGGTGTTGCACACAAGATGACAAACATGAGACAGTCAGTAGCAACCCCTTCAGCTAATGAAGGTGTCGGGCTTGCAGTCCATAGCCAGTCACAAGATTGTGAAACAGAAATGACTGGGAGGAGTTGTTGAGAAAGGAAGGAAGAATGACAGGAGACCCAGTACAAGCATATATGCTCGTGCACTAACACATCGAAGCAAGCTGTATGGTTTGCAGAGCAGCTCATTTTGGAAGACGGGAGGAAACAAGACTCTGCATTCCAGACACTTCACTGGCTGTTATCCCTTAGGGATTTGCTTACCTGCAGAGAGACATCTTTGCTGGATGAATGGATTTCTCTGCTCTCAGGCTCGATAGCTTGCGATGGACTTGGCTGGGTCTCTGCAACAAAAGCCTCCCATGTTAGTAGCAGCCCGGTCCCTCCCCATTCTCAAGTCCCCTCCAACCCCCCAGCACATTCCACACTAGCTGGTAAAACTTATCCCATTTGCTTTACAGTGTCTTCACAGTTTCTAAACATTTTTTAGACTTGTCACAAATGTTAGCAGACAATGTGCAACAACATAGCTAGAGTAAAAGTTTAAAGCGATAGTGTAGCAGTGTACAGATAAAACCACTACTGCTCTCCAGTTTAATGGGGAGCAGGAATCAATAGGGCAAGCAGACTGTACACTAGTTGAGGTGCTTGCTGGTGAACAGCACAATATAAGGGCAAAGCTCTCCAACTCAAGAGAAAGCAATATACCTATTGCTCAGCTATACAGCTTGCCCTCTCTTTGTTCCTTTAGAATACCACCCCTCAGTTATTACCAACAATGAAAACCTCATCTAGTCTCCTGCAGGGAACCTCACAATTAAACCTGTCCCTGTATCAGATGTGACACTGAAAAAAGCTTGCTTTAGAAAAATCATTTCAAAATCAGATTGGGTCTGGAAGTGAACAATTTAACCTTGAACAATTTTCTTGCTTACTGAATATAAGAAAATTCCTTTCCCCTTGCGTGGTTTTGAAAATATATGCGTGAAGCAGATGAATTTGTAAGCACTGCTGTATGACTGATTTGCTTTGAACTGAAAAAGCATACATCATTCAGGATGCTATCGACCAAAGCAGCAGGTGAGGACCACAGGTTTCTAAGCAGGCAACTCTCCTGTTAGAACTGTAGCTGGCACCCCCAGACTCTGGTGCCCAAGCAGCTATAGTCATTGCAGCTTCATTAAACACACTGTTGAAGAAGGTGGAGGGGGAACCTTATTTGCTCTTCCAGACCACTGTGAGGATGGAATATTTCAATCACTTTTCTGAAAAACAAGATCAAGAGTTCTTGTCCCAGTGTGCTTCCCTAAGAAATAAAAGCTGCCATAAAACACTTATGTAAGTGGTATTAGGACAAAACAAAGCATCTCAGCAGACTGCGCTCACTCTCACTGCAAGTCTTGGAGAAAAGCAAATAAAGGGAAAAGGGAGGCAGCAGTGCTGGAGCGCTTACAGCATCCTTTAAGGTTCCTCAAGAGAAGCATTCCAGAGAAGCAAAAAATCTATGGGAAACCTCATGAAAGCCTACCTACCAACTCTCCACGACAGCCATTTTCAACCACTGTGCCATGCACACTGGTGTGCCACGAGAGTTTAGGGAACATTTGGGGAACTCTATTAGTAGAGCCACTGGGGGATGTGACTTTCCCCCCCCCCAACATCATGGTGTGCCTTGTCAATTGTCAAAAAACTGATGGTGTACTTTGACAATTTTAGTCAATTTAGATGAAAAAGGTCAAAAATCACTGCTCCAGGGTATCATCAATTTGGGGGTGGGGTCCCCATATCTGCAGATTCACTTATCTGTGGATCAGGGCCACGGGGCCTCCCTGCATGTGCCCCTTCTGGAGATGAGGAGAACTCCATTCCCCTTGCCTCCATTCCCGTGCCTCCATTCCCTTTCCTTCTGGAGATGAGAGGAACTCCATTCCCCTTGCCTCTGTCTGCGGCCTCTGCCAGGCTCAGACTGAGCCCATGAAACTGGAAGTGACATTTTAATGCTTTATAAGGCATTAAAAACTCTGAGCCCAGCAGAGCGGAGCCCTGTGAAGCTCAGCAAAACGCCCCTCACCTCCAGAGGGGGTCGCAGGGAGGCACACATGGGGGGGGGGCCCATGGACCCAATCCGTGGATCAGTGAATCTGCAGATATGGAATTCTGAAGATATGGGCTCCAAATGCCTTATAAGGCATTGAAAACATCGCTTCCGGTTTCATGGGAAAAACTGGAAGTTGCGCTTTTTTAACTCTCGGGCTCAGTCTGAGCATAGCAGAGGCTGTGGAAAGATGTCTGCAGCCTCTGCTGGGCTCAGAGAACTCTCCAGAAGTGAAGGGAGTCTCCAGAGGGTGAGGTGTTCATCCATATCCATGGTTTCATGTAACCACGGAAGGTTCCAGAACTGAATCCCCATGGTTATGGGGGCATGCCTGTACTGCTGCCTAAGCAAAAGATTTTAGAGGACTGGCTGGCTGGCTAAGTCAAGACTCATCAAGTATTGGAACCAGGCAGGATCTTCTGTTTTACACAGCAAGTAACCATGCCTCCTTCAAAATGCCCATTTCCCAGTCTGAGAAATGTAGGACTTCACAATTTAAAATCACTTATACACCAAAATCATTTGAGCACATAATAAAATCTACCCCAAGAAGAGAAAGTAAAATGAGAGTCATACCAGGGCAAATGGTGATTTCTTCCTCAGCACAATTCTCTGTAGTAATGTCTGGACTTCTCTTACTGTCCAGGGGGGTCAAGGCAGAAATACTATCAAAACACAAATACAAAAAGTAATTTCACAACATGCAGGCCCATAAAACTCAGATGCAGTCTTGAGAGCTCAGATTAACCAAGAAGGGTAGCTGAAGAGAATGCAGAAAAGACACCAGTTTGAAAGTCATCCCAAGCAGTGCGACAGAGGAGAAAGCCCTTCTGTTCTAGAGAGACATTGTAAAAAGAAAGAAAGGGTCACTGTGCCATGTGAGAGAAGTGAGAATATCTACTTATAACTACAAAAGTTTCCTTGGTGCTCTCAGTTTTTGGTCACAGGAGTACTGCAGATAACAGAGCAACCTAATCCTCAGAGAGGGACTCCTTGGAGCAGGAAGGGGTGGAGATCTGCCTGACACCAAACTCTGCCTTCTCCCTCCCATTACTGTTAATTTTTTCATTTCCATCACTGCTCACAGCTCTCTAAAACAGCAGGAATCCGACACAACTCAAAGCTTCCCTACAGCAAAGTCCTGCCAACATGAACTGAGCATCCCTTTCATGCAGCATTTCCCTGTGCCTGACTCCTCTCATTTTGACCTTCTCATGCCACCATTTTCTTCACAAAGCACACTTTCTCCACATCACCGGAAGATACAAGCTGATTGGCCCTGTTACCCTCAGAGATCTGTGCGACTTTCCAATTGGTTTCATCAAGTATGCAAGTACACACTTGAAAAACACGAATCCCCATACCGACAAAAGAGAAGATTTATTAAACTCAGTCATGAGCCTCTGAGAGTAAGGAACAGCCACCATAGATTTATGATAAATAAGAAAATCCTGATGGGAAACCACAAGTGACTTCTCTCACTCTCTCGCTAAATAAACCATCTCAAAGCATTTGTTACAAGCCCAAGCTGAGCACAGCTTACTCTGCATAAACCATCAAGACTCACTTCAAAAGGCCTCACACAAAACAATTTGCTATGACATTTATAAAATGGGCTAATCAATTTGAAGTCAAACCACATCGCTTGCTACACCAACTATCTCCTAGTAACAAAGCATATAATCATTTATTAAAATCTTAATCTAGTGTACTTTGCACAACACAGGAAACAACAAAGCTGAATGGCCCACAGAAAGCGGGGGAGGGAGATGTCTTCAGCTAAAGACACTTCCAAAATTACTCTAGCAGCAGAAGAATCAAACAGCAGCTGGAGCCCACTGCCCAGGGTGCCTGTGTTTTGCCCAGCACAGGGTTCTAAAGTCAAACTGCCAGATACCAGATGGCCACATGTAATGTGCACAAAACTGAGAATACTGCAGCCACTGTCATCTTAATGCAGATGTGCCATCTGATGAAATTAGATGTCACAGTATGTAATGGTCAATCTTGATCCTAGCAGCCTGATGAGGGCAGCCGCCAGCTGTATTGCAAAGATCCCAGGGCCACAGTTTGGCAAGTGAACTGTACTTCATCAACCCTGCTTGTGGCTTGAAAAATGTACAAAGCACCTAATATACCCGGAAGAGGACATAGAAGAAGCCTTAAGAATAGAAGCCTTCTACCAATGCCACTAGCTGTTTATATTAATGCTATCTGTGGATGGAACTAGGGGAACTTTTCCAATCACACTATGGCTAATGAGTACTTGAAATATTAAGCCTCAGTGAGCAAATCTTAGTAGAAAACAAGAGCATTGTCTTCTTCTCTCTTTCTACCATTCAATCCCAGAACCGCCTGATAGCTGTGATGGCAAGGAAAGGGATCCACAACTGAATCTCTCATCCCAAGTACATAAGAACATAAGAACAGCCCCACTGGATCAGGCCATAGGCCCATCTAGTCCAGCTTCCTGTATCTCACAGCGGCCCACCAAATGCCCCAGGGAGCACACCAGATAACAAGAGACCTCATCCTGGTGCCCTCCCTTGCATCTGGCATTCTGACATAACCCATTTCTAAAATCAGGAGGTTGCGCATACACATCATGGCTTGTACCCCGTAATGGATTTTTCCTCCAGAAACTTGTCCAATCCCCTTTTAAAGGTGTCTAGGGTAGACGCCAGCACCACATCCTGCGGCAAGGAGTTCCACAGACCGACCACACGCTGAGTAAAGAAATATTTTCTTTTGTCTGTCTTAACCCGCCCAACACTCAATTTTAGTGGATGTCCCCTGGTTCTGGTATTATGTGAGAGTGTAAAGAGCATCTCCCTATTCACTCTGTCCATCCCCTGCATAATTTTGTATGTCTCAATCATGTCCCCCCTCAGGCGTCTCTTTTCTAGGCTGAAGAGGCCCAAACGCCGTAGCCTTTCCTCATAAGGAAGGTGCCCCAGCCCCGTAATCATCTTAGTCGCTCTCTTTTGCACCTTTTCTATTTCCACTATGTCTTTTTTGAGATGCGGCGACCAGAACTGGACACAATACTCCAGGTGTGGCCTTACCATCCATTTGTACAACGGCATTATAATACTAGCCATTTTGTTCTCAGTACCCTTCCTAATGATCCCAAGCATAGAATTGGCCTTCTTCACTGCCGCCGCACATTGGGTCGACACTTTCATCGACCTGTCCACCACCACCCCAAGATCTCTCTCCTGATCTGTCACAGACAGCTCAGAACCCATCAGCCTATATCTAAAGTTTTGGTTTTTTGCCCCAATGTGCATGACTTTACACTTACTGACATTGAAGCGCATCTGCCATTTTGCTGCCCATTCTGCCAGTCTGGAGAGATCCTTCTGGAGCTCCTCACAATCACTTCTGGTCTTCACCACTCGGAAAAGTTTGGTGTCGTCTGCAAACTTAGCCACTTCACTGCTCAACCCTGTCTCCAGGTCATTTATGAAGAGGTTGAAAAGCACCCAGGACAGATCCTTGGGGCACACCGCTTTTCACCTCTCTCCATTATGAAAATTGCCCACTGACACCCACTCTCTGCTTCCTGGCCTCCAACCAGTTCTCAATCCATGAGAGGACCTGTCCTCTAATTCCCTGACTATGGAGTTTTTTCAGTAGCCTTTGGTGAGGGACCGTGTCAAACGCTTTCTGAAAGTCCAGATATATAATGTCCATGGGTTCTCCCAAATCCACATGCCTATTGACCTTTTCAAAGAATTCTATAAGGTTTGTGAGGCAAGACTTACCCTTACAGAAGCCATGCTGACTCTCCCTCAGCAAGGCCTGTTCATCTATGTGTTTTGAGATCCTATCTTTGATGAGGCATTCCACCATCTTACCCGGTATGGATGTTAGGCTGACCGGCCTATAGTTTCCCGGGTCCCCCCTCTTTCCCTTTTTAAAAATAGGCGTAACGTTTGCTATCCTCCAATCTTCTGGCACCGTGGCCGTTTTGAGGGACGGCCAGTCCCTTAAAGTACAGTCATTATAAGGGTGAAACTGACATAAATGTTATTAAGCTATGCACACACCAGTGCTTGCCCCACTGCAGGGTGGGAAGAGCTATTGCATTAGCCAGTTGGCACCCTCGTTGAGTATTCAGCCGAAATGCTGTTAGATCAATGAGAAGAGAGGATATCAGGCAGCAAAAAAGAGTGGATTTGTGCCAAGTGCATTTTAATTATGAAACCTGGGAAAACTCACCCAAGAATCAAGTAATGTCTCACAGCTGGACTTGTGGCTGCACAGCAAACACTGAAACCTTTCTGGCAAATTACTCCATGAATCTTCCCCTATCTGCCACCATCTCCTACAGCATTTCTTGATCTCTACTGCAAGTCTGCATGCTTCACTCCTACTTTGGTAAGCTTTAAGGCAGCCGACCTCCCAGGGGTTATTCCAGAAATGGTTACCATGCAGTGCTCTGCCAAACAAGGCAGTAGGAACTCAGAAATGTAAGAAATAGGCAGTTACATCCTGATTTCTTTACTTAATCATCTGAAGCAAATAGGGTTTGGACCCTTCCCAACCACACATCCCACTTATTCATGCTTGAATTGGATTTCCCAGAGCATTGCCTGCCCATTTAAAGAAGGCAAACATGCCAATATTAGGAAATGTTTCCTTGGTTTCCTCTTGTTTTTCCCTCTTCAAAGAATTTATACACATACAGTCACACATGTACATGTTTATGTACGTATTTAAACATTGCTACACCATGCTGTGCACATACCTACGGGGAGTATATTAGTTTATTTCTATAATTCATAGGTGCCCAAACCCCAGCCCAGGGGCCATTTGTGGCACTTGAGGACCCTCAATCCAGCCCACAGGAAGCTCCCAGTCTCCAACGGACCTCTGGCCCACCGGACACTTGCTGGAGCACATGCTGGCCCGCGGCAACTGCTCTCAGTGTGAGGGCCAACTGTTCAACCTCTCGAAATAGCTGTGGGCCAAGGGCTCCCTCCATTGCTTGCTGTTTCATGTCTGTCAAGCAGCTGTGGCAGCAAAGGAAAGGCAAACCTTGCTTTGCGCTGCACAAAGCCTTATATAGGCCTTGAGCTATTGCAAGACCATCACTGATTCATAGAAGTTCCATCTCTAATAAATTCATTTGTGTAAATTTATGTAAATTTATGTAAATTTTAAATGTAAACTAATTCTTTCCCCACCCCTGACACAATGTCAGAAAGATGATGTGGCCTTCCTCCCCAAAAAGTTTGGACACCCCTGCTGTAATTCGCCTTTCCACAAGCCCCAGTCTATTGCTTTGTAGTTAGATGTCCCAGTTCTTTAGGCCAAATACTGTGTTTTCTTGTCTCTACCTATGAGGGCCACTTCTTGCTTTACATCTTAAAGGAAAGGACACAGTGTTGATGGTCACACTCTTCTTCTGGAAAATGTATACCAAGGTATTACAAGAATGCTGTATGTGTTACCATCAATCTTGGAAAAAAGGTCCTATGCAGGATTAGAAATCTGGACACTATGCAAGTAAGAATGGGGTTCCTCTCTCCAACCTATCCTGCAGTATGCAACAGCTGCCAGTACAGGCAGGCTCCCATATCCACAGGAGTTCCATTCCCCCACGCATGGATACAGAAATCATGGATACAGGGCGACTCCTGTATGGATAGCGGCCCCCTATGCCCATTACATTACCTTTGTTTTATTGTAGAAGCACTAGCAGCACAGGTGCTTCTTGTTTAACAGTCTTGCTTAACTGAAGAGCCAAATGTGCAGGCAAGTAGTCTGCATGCTACAGAGAGACTAACAAGAAGCAGGAACTCCTGCTTCCTGTTAGTCACCCTCTAGCATGTAGGCTGATTGCCTGCATGTTCAACTACCTCAGCCATTTTCAACCACTGTGCCATGGCACAATAGTGTGCTGAGAGTGGTCCACAGGTGTGCCACAAGAATTTGGGGGAAGATCATTTATTAGTAGGGCCAATGGGGATGAGAGCCCCCCACTGGCAGCATGGAGTGCCTTGTCAATTGTCAAAAACCTGATGGTGTGCCATGACAATTTTGATGCCTTGTCAGTGTGCCACGAGATGAAAAAGATTGAAAATCACTGGGCTAACTGAATAACTAACTGGATAACTGAATTTGTGGATACTGGATATGGAGGCCCGTCTGTATAGAGACAAAACATGCATGTTACAGCTTCCAAAGACCTCAATAAATTTATGAATGTGGCAGATTGTGGCAGCAGCCTTATATCTTCCAGAACCAGCTACTCTGAAATTGTCTTACCTTTGTGTAATTTGCATGGGCTCTCCTTCTTCAAGTGCATCTTCAGCAAATAGTACTTGAGAGGCCTAAGGAGGAAGAAAACATAAAAATCAAACCAGCCAACACATCCACCAAACAATGCCTTGATTCTTCTAAGTTAGAACCTGCAACATACAAAAAAAAGAGGACAATATCAACATAAAGTGTTTCATAAAGTTATTTAACATAAAGTAGACTGGATACACATCTGTATGAAAAAATCAGTGAACTATATAACTATTTTCTAAGGACCTGAAGGTCACTAAGTCACAGAATTATTAAAGCTGGAAGAAGTCGGTGGCCATCAAGATCAACTTGCCACAGTAAAGCAGGGTCAAGACTCCATATCAAGGCACACAATTCAGAAGATCACAATGTGCCACAACCAAAGAACTGAAGCAAACAAGGCACATTGGGCTGTGGAATCAGGGAGTGAAAGCAGTGGTGAGTAGAAAGCTTGGTCACTGACACCATTATGCTCAAAGGGTCAAATTAAAAAAACAAATTCTTATGAAAACCAAAGCTGAGAAAGAAGCTGTCAGAAACGCATTGACAAACAAAGACAGTGACTGCTAGTTGACCCTCTCTGGAACATAAACAGAAAAAACAAATTGTGTTGCAAGATGTTCCAAAAAAACCCCTAGAGCTTACAACTGAACATGTTAACTATAAACCAGACAATTAATTAGAATTTTGTAATGGAAAATGGATTATCATTAGATGTTGACAGAAGTCACTGAGCAATCAACATAGTAAAGCGCAAACTCTGGAAATAGTTTGGAAATACTTTTTACTATAAAAACTGGGGCTGAAATGGCTCTTTGATTTAAGAATCCTCCCCATCTTCTTGTAGAAAGTCCAGGTGCTGTGCTTTCCTTAGATAAACAAGCAACTGAACCACACCCATTCCTGCTTACTCACATGCCTGTTTCTTAGTATGAAAAAGGGAGAGAAAAGGCATCTGGAGGGGGAAAGAAAAGTTCGCTTAGCACAACAACAGCCAATCTTTTCAGACCCAGCACCCAGATTTCATCCTGCAACAGGAAACTCACTTAATTTTTTGACTGCACCTGTTGGTTTTTAACTCCTCTCTCTCCATTTGCTTTTCTCTTCTCCCTGCACTCCATTTTTTTCTGCCTCTCTTCTACTGTTAAAGCAACTTAAAACACAAACAGTTGTGATGCCACCATTGCAACCTGCCTTGGATCAAGTACAGGGGCTAGCTGCCTTAAGTCCCTTTGGGGAGAAAGGCGGGGTAAAAATAAAGTTATTATTATTATTATTATTATTATTATTATTATTATTATTATTATTTGCTATGGCTCTGGCATCCTTCACATCCCCCCTCCCAATGTTCACCAAGGTTCTTGCAGAGCCAAGGGCAATGCAGAGCTCAAATAAGCTTCTATAGAGGAAAGCCAAAAGCCCTAGCAATCACTAGTCAGTTCAACACCTAAACTTTTGAAGGATTCACCACAGCTAAACATTCAAAGAGATCAGAATACAGTTTAAGAGCAGCCACATTATAAGACTAGTGTGCAAAAAATTAACACATACCACACATGACATGGTAGGGGTGTAAAGAGTAAGTTAGACATATCATGTGGTCTCAAGAAAGTGATCAGTCATACATTGGAGAAGGGGGAAAACCCCCAATCTGAACTGTGAGAATCTCCATCTAGTCCCAGGAAAAGCCATCTATTTGCAAAAAAGAGCTGTTTTTGAAGCACCCTGCCTGCACTGAAGAATTATTCAAGTGTTGTTGCCTCAGGGTGCAATCCTAACCTTTTTAGATTGTGAGCCATTTTGGGACAGGGAGCCATTCAGTTATTTGATTTTTCTCTGTAAACCGCTTTGTGAACTTTTAGTTGAAAAGCGGTTTATAAATACTGTTATTGTTGTTGTTGTTATTATTATTATTAACAACCCCTTATGTCAGTGCTTTCCAGCAGTGACATAAGGGTAATGCAGCTCTGAGGTAAGGGAACAAACATTACCTTACTTTGAGGAGGCCTCTGTGACACCTGACTGCAGGATGCAGCACATGTCCCACTGGCACCACTATGCCAGTGCTGGCAAGCACTGACATAAGGGGTTAGGATTGCGCCCTCAGTCTAACTGTGCAATGCACCATCCTCCATTTGCAACACTGATGCCTCAAAGTAAAGAAGAAATGCCCCAACAAGGAACTACTGACAACCAATGACAACTGACAGTATAACACCCAACCTAAATTGAACCCCCTCAAACCTAAAATGGATAATTATGCATTTTGCTCAGAATTTACAAACGCTTAAAACTGTTTTCAAATCTGTCCAGAAGAGCTCAGACACAAGCATGCTGCTTTGGTCATAAGGAACACAATATTATTGCCCCACAGCATGAATCTGACGCACAGCTGAAGGCCAGAATAAGGCACAATGGCAAGATGGGAGCTGCTGCCAAAAACAGCACCTCGATGTTCTGTTCTCTCCACAACATCTAGGGACTTGCAATGAGTGACATGACATCATGGTGCTGCAAGTTTCCTGTAAATGAAGTGGAGCAAGGACAGAGAAACATAATATGCGGAGCACCCTTAGGCATTAGAGGAGACAGTGACGTGAAGGCGCACTGTTTTCAGAAGAAAATTCACATCTGCCATTATGTCAGTTTCAGTTTAATTCTGAACAATGAAAAGATGCTTTGAAAATATTCGTCTAACCAGACAATAGAGGCAGTGGTTCCTTCCTGGAAAAGAGTGGGAAGTTGCATTTCGAGAGGTAGCTTAACCCCTTAACCATTTCAGGTGCATTTCACTGTAACAAGAACTGAACATGGAACCACGAGGGAAGACCTGAAGGAGAGCACAGCTACTTCTTGATTAATGACTTTGTAATTCAGTAGGTGCAGGAGAATAGTCAACCAGACTTGCCAGCAGTTTCAACTGCCAGAAGAAACATAATACTGATTTAAGATCCCAAGCTAGAACTGGTTCAGCTGTATTACAGCAGCAACAAGTGGCTCAGGAGGTGTATGGGGGGAGTAGACAGTGGCAGCCTGGTCTGAACAGCTTAGGAGACACATTGGCACCTTAAATACATTACAGCTTCTGCTACTGTCAACACAAAGGGTGCTGAAACAGTGACAAAGAACGCTGGTGGGTAATTATGGCAAAGAAAAATGTAGTGCTCAAATGAGGCTTAAAACATGGAAAAGTGGCCTTTGAATTACCTGCCATCAGCTCCATGTTCCATAACATGGCGGAAGAAAGGAAAAGGGTGTTAAGAATCACCTACCGCAAAGAATATTGTCAAACACGGCTGAAGCCCTGCCTTTGCTTCTCTGCTATACCTTAGAGTGCTTTAGTGTATATTTATGAGCTGGAACTCAAGCTTTTTACATTTTAATTGTGTTTTCGGGTTGCCCCAACAACCCCATTCATTTCTCATAGTCCTAGAGTCATTTTAAATGTCAAGTCTATTACTCTCTGTTTTTGCTGGAAGACTGCTTAAGACTTGTGTACTAGAAGCTCACATCCTTCAAGACAGAAGGGATGCCAAACCTTGGGTTAAGATGCGCCTTCTTGCAGAAATTCATTGGGAGATTAGTAGTATGAAAAAGGTGATGTAACAAGGGTCTTCTCAGTGCTAATGGACTCCTTTGAGTTTCCTAGATTTTCACCTGCATTTTGGCTGCCACAAAATCTTCCCAGTTAAACAAGGCCTGAATTTTCTAACTACAGAGGCAAAAAGAAATTAAAAAAATAGCTTTGACATAAAACCAATTCCAGTCATCTCCATCTGACATAAAGGAGCAAAAATAGGGCATAAGTCCAACACTGTCTCCTTTGCAGGTCACCTTTAAGGTGTGTTTAAATATAGCTTCTTTGGATCCAAGATTTAGACCTGAAGCACAGGCTGCACTGCACTTTTGCTTCTAAAAGAAAATGCAGACATGACAGTTTTTCCTCACAGTGTTCAATATTACAAGACAGAATATAAATATCACAAAACAAGTTAAGTATCTTTCCATCACCAGGGTAAACAATCAAATACACTTGAAAATAGTAACAACAAGGTTGAGCTTCAGTCAGAGAGAAGATAAAGTTATACAATGATCTAGCAGCGAAGTCATTATGAAAAATGAGGGTTGGAAAAGGCTGACACAAACCTAAAATACAGCAGCAATAAATACTTCATCTGACTAGCAATCTGTTTAAACAGCAGCAATGACCGAAAGCTGCCTCCAGTTTCTGTAATGAGATAAAGACTGACACCTAGTGGCCGATGGGCAGGAGACAAAAACGGCACATTCAAAAAACAATGGAAGCAAGAAATACAAGCACAGTGGGGGCCAGCCAAGTATGCCACAGCTAACAAGACAAAGTTTTCCATGTCACAACCCATCCCCTGTCCAGAATCGTAACAAATATTAAAAGTTACACTTGAAAATTGGTCATTTTGCCTAGATACTCTACAAACAGAAGCTATACTTACAACTAATGCCCCAATCCTACCCCCATCAGCCTAGGCCAGTGGTTTCCAAACTCTCAGGGAGAGTTTAGGAACCTGTAAGTGCTTGTGGGGGAGGGGAGGAGTGGAGATATGATCGACAAGATCACTAGGGACAAAAAGTTTTGGTTTTTTTCCTACTTACCTGGGGTTCACTATGACTCTCCAGAGGGTCCGGGAATCCCACGACTCCCTCTGCAGCACCCTGTACCTTCAAACTGCTGTAAATGGCAAAAAAAGCCACTTGATTGCACGACAAAAACCAGAAGTGACTTTTTTTGGCAGAGGTGGCTGCAGGCTTCCAGGACCCTCCAGAGAGCCATAGCAACTCCCAGGTAAATAGAAAAAAACCCTTTTGTCCTTGATGGTGCTGTAATCGTGGCAATCACTTCACTTCCCAGAAGAAATGGTAAACAAAACTGATAAGCTTGGAAAAAAAACTTTATCAACACGACAAAAAAGCGAGACTGTCTTCCTTCTGTCCCACACACAGTAGAGTTTTATAAAAAAAACAAACTCCAAAGTAATCAACTCCAAAAGGGTTTTATAAAAACTCTTAATGTTTCTCTTCTCAACAGTCTCGATCCCAGCTTGAAAATCCACCCAGCTGGGCATTTATACTGTATCCCATAATTTCTTTCCTTTTAACTCTTTATAGTTCTTAATTCTTAGTCCTTTAGTTATTTTTTTGTCTTGTTGCTGTTGGTCCTTCTTTATCTTTCAAGTCCAAATATTTCTTTCTCTTTCCCAACTCTGTTCTCCGCTACGTGCCCCAGAAAAATAAATCTGTAGGAAGGGGGGTCAGGCTTACATTTACATCCGTGGCTGAGCTCAAAAGTCTCCAACTCCTTCGCTCTGAAACTGTTTTACACCCAGAGCCTTCGCCCCAGGAAGATAAAACAGGAACGTTCTGGAGTTAATTGTGGTTAATCTCACGCCATAGCCCCTTTCAATCCAGGGGTGTTTAGATTAAATCCGACAGATGTATCTGCTGATAAGTAGAGCTTCCAGCAGCTGTCAGCCCGCCATGTCTCCCTAACCGGAAGTCGCAATCACTTCAATGCAGTAACTGTCGCCCACACCTTAAGGGGGCAGTGACAGATTTTCCCTAGTTGGGCCATCTCAACATTGCAGTTTGGGAACTTCTGGCCTAGACAATTCAGCTCCACCAATGGAGCAACCCTGCACCCTATCGGTGGGGTGGACGGGTGACCAGATAGGAGAGATAAATAAAAATACATTTACTCACCACCCTGTATGCCACCTGGCTACTAATGGGTTTTCTCAGACCTACAGCAGCTATTTAGCTAGTGTAAACCCAAACAGCCTCAGAAACTGTGTCAGGTCAGGGAATCCCAGTATACAAAACGGCTGATGAGATCCACCTCTCCTATCTTCAGACTGCCCCTGCCCATCCTGATCCCTGCCCCAAACTGTCCCCATTGACACCTTACCTGCTCTGGCTTGGGTGAGCTGTTGGTGTGTGCATGCAGGGCCTCCGGTCATTTGCACCTTTGACCCCACAAAGCATGATAGTGGCATGCCTTTTGCAACACCAGATTGGGACTTACGGTGGTAGATCATGAGATTTACCACATAAGAAGAAGATCCTTGCTGGATCAGGCGAAAGACCCATCTAGTCCTGCTTCCTGAATCTCAGTGGCCCACAAAATGCTTCAGGGAGCACACAAGACAACAGACACAACCTGTATCCTGGTGCCCTCCCCTGCATCTGGCAATCAGAGGCAGCCTACCTCTATAACCAGGAGCTTGTACATACCTACCAGGAACTTTAACCCGTGATGAACTTTTCCTTCATTAATTTGTCCAATCCCCTCTTAAAGTTATCTAGGCAAGATGCCATCACTACTTCCTGTGGCAAGGAGTTCCACAGACCAATTACACTCTGGGTAAAGAACTATTTTCTTTTGTCTGTCCTAACTCTCCCATCACTCAACTTTAGTGGATGTTCCCTGGTTCTGGTGTTATGTTACTTTTCTATCCGGAATAGCAAACAGACCCCCAGGACGCTTGGGCAGAGAAGAAAGGAAACAAATGTCATTATTTCAGTAATGCTAAAAGCTCACATCTTACTGGTAAGAAGATGGTTTTTTACACCAACATTATTTGTAAATATACAGTCAATTCTAGTTATCCGCTGGGGTTGGGTTCCTGGAAAATCCAGTGGATATCAAATCCATGGATAGAGAGTCATTGATCCTATGGCAGTGGTTCTCGAACTTTCCAGCCTGCGGCTCCCCTGATCCTTGTGGCCATTGGCCATGGCACCCTATTACATCACCTCACCTCAGCTACCCCCAAAATGGGGATGAAGGTGTTATAATTAAACATTAGAAACAAAAAAACAGCTGATAGCACTCTGAGGCTGCAATCCTAACCACACTTACCTGAGAGTAAGCCCCACTGAACAAAATAGGACTTACTTCTGAGTAGATCTAGTTAGGCTTGTGCCCTGAGTTTGTTAGCAGCACACCTGGAGGGGTTTGAAAAGGGAGGGGGGAAGTGATGAATTTGCTGGGGGAGGGGAAGACTTTGTTTTGTGTGCATCTGCTAATTGCAAACTGATGCAAACTGAGACCCAGAGACTGTGGGTCCTAACCTCACTTTCCTGGGAGTAAGTCCCATTGAACAAAATACAACTTATTTCTGAGTAGACCTAGCTAGGACTGTGCCTTTTGTCTTATAATAGCAGCTAACATGGGAAGTAACTCCCCCCCCCCCCAAAAGGAGGCAGGAGGGAAAAGGGGGGTGGCTGAAAAGGAATGGTGTTTTTATTTTTTAATCCATTTTTGGAGACAAAGCCATCAAGAGTGATTTTTTTGTCTTTTTTGAAGGGGGAAGAAAAAGAGAAAGGTGAGGATCCTCGGTTAACCTGACACAGACTCCAAGCCTATGTAGGTCTACTCAGAAGTAAGTCCCATTTGAGTCAATGGGGCTTACCCCCAGGAAAGTGCAACTAGGATTGCAGCCACACAAAGCAAGATTACAACTCACCCCCGAAGTGCATGCTCACACACATACACCCCAACATGCAGGTGCCACCCCTATTCCCCCCAGGCAAGACGGAGGGATGCAGGCTGGGCATTTGGACACCCCCCCCCAAGAGCAGGCTGGGCTACCTCCTTCCCAAGCGGAGGAAAGCGCTTTGATGCTCTCTCTAGGTCAGGCTTCCCTCCCAGTTTGAAGCCAGCCAGAAGCGCACCATGTGCTGATGAGATGCAGCACCTCCCAGCCAGCCTTCAATCCCACCTTCCCCCCACGTTTCCCACACCCTCTCCAACCCACACTGCCCTGCCCACCTCGTTCTCAGCCTCGGAAAAGCAGCAAGTCAGGAGGCAGCATGTGCAGCTGAGTGGAGCAGAGCTCCTTCCTTCCCAAGCAGAAGAAAGCGCTGCACTGCCTGTACTTACTCTTGCCTCCCAGTTTGAAGCCTGCCAGGAGCACACCCTGTGCTGATGAGATGCAGCACCTCTGCACTCTTCTCTCCTCCAGCCTTGACCAATCCCAGGATGTCCAGGGCAAGGGGCACACTGGAAAATGTAGTCCTTGCGGCAAGGTTGCACATGGAGAGAACTCCATGATGAGATGCGGCTCCTCTGCCTGCCCAGCCAGCCTTCTCTCCCACCTCCCCCCACCATGTTTCACACTGCCGCACCCACCTCACCTCACCTCACCTTGCCCCACCCACCTCATTCTCAGCCTCGGAAAAGCAGCAAGTCATGAAGCTGAAGCTGAGCTGAGCAGAGCTCAGCAGCAGAGCAGCTGCTGGCCACCTCTCTCCGAGATGCCTGGCAACGCCCCTGGAGGCTAGCCACGCCTCACTAGGGAGGCGGGACGCACAGATTGAATACCTCAGTCTTATGGGATTGAAGGGGTTAGTGGGAGAGGTAGCTAATCTGCCAGCAGTGGAGAACCTCAGAATGCCAGCAGAGGCCTTCAAAATGGCACTCATGGATAGTGCAGATAGTTTTAAAATGGCCATGGGAAGCTTCAAAATGGTGCAGGTAGCTTCTGAAGGTCTTGCTGGCATGGGTAGCTTTAAAATGGTGACTGCAAATAGCACAAAGACCTTCAAAATAGAGCCAGCAAATAGCTCCAGGGATGCCACAGCTTCAGGATGGCTGTGGCTGCTGCAGAGACAACCACAATGTTGCAGATAGCCGAGAACAGACTGCTAACGGAGGGAGATAAGTCACACTCCTGTTCCCCATTAATAAGCAAATCCATGGGAACAGAGTGTGACAGTAGCAAGGATTGACTGTATCACTATTTGCTTTCATAATCAAACTATCAACAGGTGATAGCTTTTAGGGATGCTGGAAGGTTGGGAGTCCTCTGAAGTATGGTGAAATTCACTGCTAGATATTTCTGAAAATTTAACTTCAGACAGAAAGTTTGCTGCAATTTGGGAACTCTGCATAGAAATAGTGGGGTTCTCGTTTTTTCAGCTGTTGCTGAAAAAGGAGGAGGAGAACTAAAATAGCCTAACTACCTCCTACCAGAATTTTTCAAGCAGCCCACTATTCCACAGAAAATAAAAAAAGCCATCACAACTCTTAGAACTGCCAAAGGGAAACAAAGCACCTTAAATATTAAAATAAAAAAGCAATGGCATTGGTCTAGTCCAGTGGTTCTCAAACTCTCTGGGAGACTGAGCACTGGGGGTAAGTGCTTGTGGGAGCAGGGACTGTGATAGGGGGATGTCCCAATGGCACTGCAGCGATTGTGGTGTCACAGGTACCCAGGAGAATTTAAACATTAATAAGGAAACTTATTACCTGAGGGGACTGTGGAGCCTCCTGGAGAGTCCTGGATGCTCGCAGCCTCCTCCGCGAGCCTCTCCTTCACTGCACTGAACTCTAATCTACAGTCGGAGTCCACTTTCAGTTTCAGAAATTCTGTATCCCAGAGCTCCAACTGCAAACTGGAAGTGGGCTTCAACTGCAGACCGGAACTCAGTGCAGTGGAGGGGAGGCTTGTGGAGGGGACTGTGAGCCTCCAGGACCCTCTGGGAGGCTGCACAGTCTCCCCAGATATGTTTAAATGCTCCTGGGTGTCCACAGCACCGTAACTGCTGCGGCGCCATCAGGATACCCATTTATGGGTCACTCCCTTACAGGGAGAGTGATGCTTTTAAGTTTCAATGGTGGGTCGCGACCCACCAGTTTGAGCACCATTGATCTAGTCCAGGGGTCTCCAAACCCCAGCCCGGGGGCAGATGTGGCCCACAGCCCGCAGCCAGTCTCTGATCCCCTGAGAGCCTCTGGCCCAGTTAACCAAACACAACCAGAGTTGTGCTTGTGAGGTGGGGGAATGGGGGTCCATTTAAGTGTATACTTCTTTCTTGGGCTGTGTTGGTGCTTGGAGTAATCCCAGACACTTGTGCCTATTCATTCATTTGTTCATTCATCTAAGTTCCATCTCTAATGTATTTATTTAATGTATTTATATTTAATTTTTTTTTCCGGCCCTCAACACTGTACCAGATATTTGATGTGGCCCTTCACCCAAAAAGTTTAGAGACCCCTGGTCTAGTCTGTTGTGCAGGCGTTAAAGAAATGCAGTGTCCATCTCTATTGGTGATCCTGTCACACTCATTTTTAATCATATTATCTAGCTGTTTGATTTAGCTGTTTATGTGCATATAAGCTAAAAGTTTAGTTTATTTGAACTGATGTTGCAACTTTCCTATGAAACATCCTCTGGGAAAATTGAAAACCTCACCTTCTCACATATTAAAGGAAACGCTGGGAAAAGGAGATAACAGACCCTAGAGCTATATGTGCGTGTAACTCAGGAAAAAAGCTTCCCCTCAGGAATACAGGAGTGAGTTTCACAGACATGGGAAAAAGGGATGCTGAGATCCCGTTATGCGATTCTACGGTTTTGAATATGCATTTAATACCATATTGAACAAGTATATCTAGCCCTCCTTACTCAGGGAATCAATTCATTGTTTTATTTTCTGATTGGACCAAATGTAAAACTTTACCTTATTTGACAGTAAACCAGATCTTTCTATCCTGAATGTATATGTATTAAATTGGGTGCGAATGAGGTATACTGTCGTGCACCACTTAACAACAGGGATCGGGACCGTAATTTCTGTTGTCAAGTGGCGCTTGACACAATCCGGTCCCTCCGCAGGGAAGGGGATGCTCCGCTCCCCTCCGGAGGGTTCTCTGAGCTTCCCAGAGGCAGTGCACGGCCGCTCGCTGCCACTGAGGAGCTCAGACTGAGGGAAATTGAGTCTTTCATGCAACATCCACTTTCACGAAGGAAACAGGAAGTCACATGAGAGATACAATTTCCCTCGGTCTAAGCCTTGCAGAGGCAGAGCGCAGATGTCCGCTGCCTCTGGAGCGCTCAGACAACACTCTGGAGGGGAGGGGAGCAGAGCTCCCCTCACTTTCGGAAAGTTGGTCGTTGGTTAAGCAATCCCTGCGTTAAGTGCTTGGTTAAGCAATCCTGCTTTTGGAGGGTTGGTCATCGGTTATGCAATCCTGGTGTAAGACAGAACGTCGCAAAGTGGCACACACCTGTATGTTTTGAATCCCTATTTGGGGCGCTTGCTTACTCTCCTTTCCTGACTCAGAGCCTGGTCCTATGTGTGTCTACTCAGAAATAGGTCCCATTATAGTCAATGGGGCTTGCTCCTGTGTGGGTGTGAGTGGGACTGCAGCCTCAGTCAGAAGTGTTGGATAGCTTGAGACAAAACAGCTGTTTTTCAATAAAATGAGAACTCCTGATTTTAATACTGCTGTGCCTTGAGTCTTCATCTTAGCTGTAGACCCTGGAGAGAGAATCTTTAATTTTCTCTCACAAAGGCCAAGTCCTCAATATAAGGCAAGATCACTACCAGTCACTCCAGGCAGGATTCACTAAACATACAAAGACAGCAGAACATATTTACCTGACTAGAGCTGCTTGCTGGCTCATCTCGATACTCAGCATTTTCCACCTCTGACATGTTCTGGTCTGCATTTTTGTTTGGCTCTTCAATTGTTGGGGACGTAAGCCAGGCTACTCTGTCAGGCTCCTTTTTCTCATCTACATCTTCTCCTTCTTGCTCATCTGTGCCTTCGCTTCCCCGAAATGTCTCCTTCCCTTTCCTACACTCGCTTCGCCTCAAAGATGAGCACATACTCGGAAGTACTGGTTCCCCAAACTTCTTCTTCTGTAGGAGCTGCCTCTGAGCCTGTTTCAGGCTTTTCTGGTAAACCTCAAGTTGGCACAAGATGACTTGCGTATATTTGTTGGGGTCCACTCCTCTAGGGCAGAATGGAACACCCCAGTAATAGTGCACTGTGTCTTGGTCCTCTTCTTGTTTGTATTCATCTGCCACTGGAAGGGTGCAAAGTGGTGGAGCATTTTCTGACACAGCAGTCCTTTCCATGGACTCAGGAGAAATACGTGCCTTCTCTCTCTGCTCCAACTGCTGTCCAAGCTCAGGATCTGGACTGCTGGTAGGGTCCAAGATGCTGTGCTCCTGTGGCACTTTCTTGAGGACCTCTGAACAGTCCACAAGTTGGTCCCCTTGGGAGCAATTTTGGGAATGGTTGTCTGTTTCCTTGCTTGTTACACTGGAAGGGTGGCACCCTCCAGCAAAAAGTTGGAGAGGTGCAGGTGGCCAAGTCACTGGAGGTCTTTGTGGGAAGGTTGGACTCAAGGTAAAAGAGTTTTCCTCTTCTAGGCTGAGCGGTGTGTCACTGGAATCGCTCTCTGCTAGTGAGGAAGGGTTTTCATTTGACCTTGCAAAAGGCTGGCTCTTCCCTGGAGATACAATTATGCTAGACACTAGCGAGCTTTCAACTATCTCCTGGCTTAACCTCGTCAGTACTACGAGGGGCCTCTTGGCGACATCTGTCTCTCCATTCTCGTCAGCTCTGTCGCTGGGCAAGAGGGAGCTGCACTTGGAGCAAGGAGACACTGAGCAAGGCAACTGAGCTGCAAGGATCTCAGAAGCCTCTTGCCCAGCTGGGTGGCTTTCCACTGGAGACCCTGGTGCCTCAGCAACAAGCGGCAGGGCAGTTGCAGCATGAGAGTCAGAAGGCTGGCAGTTCTAAAAGGGGGAGAAAAAAACAACACACACACAAGTGATTTGTTTTCCCATATATTCATTTCTTTGAATAGAATCAGACTGCTTTTTGACTGAGTAAAAGATGGCAATGGACATTTCTACACACACCTACAAAAAGAGAGCTAAATGTGAAATTAGCTACCTGCCATCCTTTGGCATGATAAAGATTAATAAATGTCTTGTGAAATGTATTTATGTCTTACATGAGACTTGTTAAATTCCAGGTGGAGCCTAATCTAGGCTGGCCCTAGAAATGCTCCTTTTGCAACACAGAGAAAAAAAAGATATGAACAGATTTCTGAGTAGCTCAGATGTCTTTACCCCACTTACACTGAGGCTCTCTGCAATGGCCTTTCTCAGAAGCTCTTCCTCTTCTTCCTCTTGTGAGTTCAGCTGCAGAGCTTCTTGCTCACTCATTTTCAGAGCCAGGGCAAATTGTTCATCTTCTGTCATGTCTAAAAGGAGGGAAAAAAGCATAACAATATGATGCAGCAGGACTCTCAATTCTTACACCCCAAAGAAAGCACCCGGAGACTTTCACCTTCACAGGAAAACAACTAAACTGGATCAGAGTTGTTACATCTCAGCTTACCTTACCATGTAACTTCAAAACTAGGACAGACAGTGCTAAATGCAGAGTAATGCATTTTGTGCAGTATCAAATCACTGAACCAAAGTCAGGGTATTTAGTTAAGGTTCCCATAGTGATCTCAACTCTGACACTTTAGGTGAATTTGTCACAATGAAATATTTTTTCACATAATCGCCATGCGGTGGCTCCATTTTATATTTCAACATGCAGTATGTGCATCAAAGAGCACAGGGGAGAAGCAGTGAACTTTAAACATTGAACTATGTATGAACAGACACTTCTGATAAGACACAGTCTTGCTGGCAAAGAAGATGAAGTAAACTCCTTTTTACTCCTAAACAATATTAACATTAAAAGACACAGTGTATACTGCCATGGATCAGCATCTTGAAAGGGAAGACAGCAAAAGCATGTGCCACTGCCACAGTCTCCCAGATCTGGGCAGGAGGTCTGGTCTAGAAGGTAGAGCCTCCGTCTGCCTGAAGATAACATCCACAAGGTCGCCAGTTCGAGGCCACCGGCACCGTGCGACCTTGGAGCAGCTGACAAGCTGAAGCCGAGCAATTCCATCTGCTCTGAGCGTGGGAGGATGGAGGCCAGAATGTGAAGCCAGATCGGAATGAAACACGTTGAATGTAGTCGTTCTTGAAAGAAAGAACCTTCTTTGAAATTGTAAAAATCCCTATTTAATAAGGGATTTAATAAAGCCTGCCTATGTAAACCGCCTTGAATAAAGTCTTGAATAAAGACCAAGAAAGGCGGCATATAAATACCTGTTATTATTATTATTATCTGTGCAAAAGATAATTAGAAGAGCAACCTGGGGAATACAGAGAATAATCATCCAATGAAAAAAACAGTCCATAGCCAAATACCCCTTTAGTATGCTCCTGAATGCACTCTGGCACCACTTTCTTCCTGCCTAGACAAACTTCTCTTAAAGGATTATCCTGGACACGCTGAAATCACGTGACCACTTGAATCTAGCTACTCCAGAAAACATCACTTTGCCTCAGTGGCATTGCTCAGGGGGTGCGGGCCACATCGGGCAAAGCTCATGTGTGTGTGTGTGTGTGACACCACTAGTGACCAAAAGAGCTAAAATTGCGATTTGTAGGAATAATGCCATCATGTCATATACCAGTGTTCTCAAATTGTGGGTCGGAACCTACCAGGTGGGTTGCAAGCCAATTTCAGGTGGGTCCCCATTCATTTCGATGTTTTATTTTTAATATATGCTAGCATGGTATGTGACTGCATTTGGGGAAATGTTACAGACCTGTACTTTAATAAGCTACTCTGTATATTCTTTTAACAATGATAGTAAATAGGACTTACTGCTGGGTAAGTGTGGTTAGGATTTCAGCATAGGATTGTTAAAAAATTTTCCTGCTTGATGATGTCACTTGCAGTCATGACATCACTTCTGGTGGGTCCTGACAGATTCTCAATGTAAAAAGTAGGTCCTGGTGCTAAATGCACTGTTATATACCATCTGATGCGTAGTTTACAGCAGAATGCAATGAAAAAAACCGGAGTGAAATATCTCCATTCTATCAAAAGTTATGGCCAAAAACCCAGAAAATAAAAATGTAACTGTCTTATGTAACAAAAAAATACATTTACTTAATTCAAAACAGACCAATGAGACTGATTGTTCAAAGAGCCAATGAGGTTATTATGACACAGCATGGAACCAATAAAGTGTTAGTAAGGTGACACCTTCGGAGAGGGTGACACCACTAGTAACTAAAATTGCTGTTTGTAGGAATAATACCACCATGTTATATACCAATCAATGTGTTATTTCATGCAGAATGCAATATCTGCTTTCTATCAAAAGAAATATCATTGAAATATCTGCTTTCCGTCAAAAGGTATAGCCAAAAAACCAGTAGGAGCAGGGCAATGGTACATCACCACACCCACCACCAGTGTCATTGCCCCGCCCACTGCATGAGAGAATGTCCATCATGGGGGTGACATACTGGCCTCCTGTACCGGGTGACACAGACCCTAATGGCACCACTGCTTTGCCCTGCTGAAAGGCCTTTTGCTATGGTTTTCCGCCATGTGGAACTAGACTGCAATTCCTCTATGGAGAAGTAATCTCATCATTTACATTTTTCCTTAGAAAAGTAACTGAAGTGAGGGCTAGAGTGAGTATAGAAAAGGTAGACTACAGTACTTTGCAGATCCGTGGGAAACCTAAGCTATGCTATAGCTTTGCCAGCAGAATGTCCAAAGCTGTGCTGCTGGACATATAGGGCTGGAATGTCCTTTCAACAGTGTCTGACAAAGGACATGGTGAAGCTCAGTTACTAGCAGAACATTTTAAAAACAACAGAGTTGATCTAATAAGGATATCAACTGCAATACAGTTCTAAAGCACACTGGCCAATTTCAAAGGGCCTCAGAATATGCACATGGAAACAAGATCATCCCTGATCACCACAGATACTTGTCCTAAGCACAGCCAGAGTATCAACAATCATAAAACACAAACCAAATAAGATTCCATCAATAAAGCAATATTGTATTTCACATTGACAGTTTTTCCTTCTCTCTCAGCAAAATGGAACATTGTTAAAACTACAGGCAAGAATTTTTCTGGAATTTCAGAGAGAAATAAATGAACTGTTTTTATTCCACTTCGAAAAGTCACCAACACGCTGACAGGATGACTTCCTCCCCCCACCCAGATATGAAATACACGCAATGAAAGAGCAAGCCATCTCCCTAAGAGAAGCAAGGCATCTGTTCTGTCGAAACCATGCTGTGTATCTCTGGCTATCATATATTATTCTGCTTAACAGCTGATCATTTCTAAACGCTGTCTGCAAATGCTCACAATTTGTGTGCGCTTGATGTTGATTACATTGGTCATAATTTATGATGATTAGAAATTCTAAGTATTGTGTTAGCCTCCTACTGGTGTGGGCAAACACACTACTTAAGAACTCGGAGACACAAAAATAGAAACTGAGTCTTGAGAAGCAAACACAGTCTAAATGGTTTGGCAGGTAGTCAGCGTAACCAGTAAGTCTAGTAGACAGGGAATTGTCTGTAAACCAATTTGGACACAAGTTATGTACATGCACATAGGCACATACAAACCCTGAATAGCTCCATAATAGTGCTGGAGGAGCTTTTATGTGTGTTTCTGTAAAAAAACAACACTGTTCCAAAGGTAGGCTTTCTGCATATTCCATTCCTTGATGTACTGATGAGGTGCTGGAGCAGCCATTTCAATTCTGCATGACAATTTAATATCACATGATCAACACAACCAATCCCGCAAAGAAAGGTGTTTGGAGGAGGGTGTTTGTAAAGTCTTCTTAAAATCTTAAATAAAGAGACACTCAACTAAACAAACAAAAAGACTCTGAACAAATTAAACTAGTTGAGAGTCTTTCTGCATGCTAATATGGCAACTTACTAAGCAATCCTTGTTTCAGTTTACACTTCTAAAGCGAAATAGATGCAAAGCTCCACAAGTATGAGTCCTCACACTAACAGAAGATTTGAAGGGAAAAAAATAGAATCATTGGACACATTACCCCCACGTTTAGGATGATATTACTGAGAAAAAAAGGGGAATCAAAGTGTTTCAGAAAACACTAAGAAAAAAACACACTTTATTTCTATAAGTATTTTAATTTTGCCCTTCCAAAACAGTCAATCACAGATGTAGTTCAATTGTAGCTCAAAGTCAAAATAATTAAAAGCACAACAGAAAGGAACGATGTGGCTATAACATCTAAACAATGAAAATACCAGAAATGTTCCAGCACTATAAACTGGCAGCTTTGTAAACTGGTCTTATTTTATCTTAGAAGCCCTGAACCCCTTCCTCTTGGTCTCTCATACATGCAACATACAAAGGGGCCAAGCAATTTCACTCTCCCTAGACAGACTCTGCAAGGTCAATTTGTCACCAAAATCCAAGCAATGCTTTAAATACAGACAACGATTTTTATTTCAAAGAAATAAACCTTAATTTGCCTAAAAATAAACACTGAAAGGCTAATTATAATTTCTAATAAATAAAAAAGCAGACATGTAAGTGGATGTGCCTAATTAATTACTGCTAATTGACTGCTCTAATATAATGATATGAAACCTGCATTCAAAGTAGCACTCTGGAGGAGGCTCACTATTTTTGCTCACCACCGTAAGGCCACGTTCTACACACTGACGCTCTTGAGCTCTGCACGCTGGTTTACTGCCAGTGCACATTGTCGCAAATGTGCCATAAGGCACATTTGCAGGGCTTAGTGCCAGCCCAGTACCAGAGTTAAGCAAGCTTGCACTGGGCCAGCCCCAGTGGAAAGTTGCGGTTCTGCCGCTCGGTGGTTGCCTGAACCGCTAGGTGGCAGAGAGGTAGGTGGGGGCGTGGGGAAAGCGAGGAGGTGGTGTTCTGGGGCAGGGGAAAGTGGGGGAAGGCGGGGAGGTAACATGCCGGGGGAGTGAGCGAGGAGAGCGGGAGCAGTGGAGCTCAGCTCCATCAGATCCTGAGCTCCGTGTCGGGCCATGTGGCCTGACACGGAACTCTTTGATTCAGCAGCAGTTCCAGAGCTGCCACACAATCAAGTAGCCTGATTGCAGGGCTACTTTCCTTACCTGGGGAAGGGGTTGAACGTTCCTTCCCCTGAGGAGTTGTTGGCGGCTGCCTGGTTGCACTTAGGATGCCGCGGCAGCCATTTTCGGTGCCACAATAGCCCTGCGCTCCAGACAGCTCAGGATTGGGCTGCCCAGACCTAGCTCTAAATGCATGCTTTATGGGGCAAATGGGAACTCACCCATCTTAGGGAGATCCAAAGCCAGTTTCAACATGATACTGATGGAAGGCTTCATATTCAACTGAAATGAGTCCATCTCACAGAAGAGTTCACATGGTTCCTGCTCTCATCATTGGGCACATGCAAGCCCTTTGCTTACTTGAAGTGCTGAGTAAGCACTACCTACTCCTTCCTGCAAAGGAAATGTTTGCCTGGCATCTCCACCACTTGGAGTGTACCTGTTCCCATCACTGTTTGAGGTCAATTCAGAAACATATCCCATTATACTTGGCCTCTGCTAACTGATACTTTTTCAAGTGGGTGCTCCTCTTTTATTTCGCAAGGGAAGGGTAACTGACCCTCCTCACCCCAGCAGTGTCTTCTAGTAGTTCTCTGATAGTGTTCTTTTGCATCTTTTTAGATTGTGAGCCCTTTTGGAACAGGCAGTCATTAGTTATATGATTTCCTCTGTAAACCGCTTTGTGAGCTGTTGTTGAAAAGCGGTATATAAATACTGTTAATTATATTCTGATAGCAGTTTCTGCATTCAAAATAAACATTACTCACTATAAAACTTGTGAATCTCCATATATCCTAAAAAGCACTGCTGGGAACTTGCAGGAATGAGCGCTACTGAGGAGATGAAACCAACACTTGCTTTGTAGAATAACATACATCTAGATGTGTAAGAACCGGGAATATATTACAAAGCTAATTGCACTTCATCAAGAGAGCAAGTAATTAGTCATCTATAAGACTAATTACAGAATAAATGGCTACGTGCACTCTTACCTTAATGACCAGATAAGTTGCAGGCTGAATATTTCATAAATGAGAAGCCACTATAAAGTCTACAAATCAACACCTATCCAAAGATAGGACTTTGACCACAGATAAGTAATAAAGAATAGCCACTTTCCTTCCTTTACTCTGGATTTCCATCTTGCAGCTGCCCTACACTACTAATAAAGTCACCTCACAACAAATAGCAATCCTGTGCTCTGTATATCCAGTAACACACTCCGGCCTTTACATGTCCTTTTTCCTTTACGCTATCAAACATTCAAAATGATGATTAGTAATTATATCACTCAGTACATTTGGGGTGTCTGTAGCAATATTTTGTTGTTATAATGGTTGTAGTCATGCCATTGACAAAGCAAAATGGCTATGCTGAGTTGTGTACTTCTGGCGCAGATGTTCTGCAATGCATACATAACAGCTAAAAACACATACACCAAAAAAAAAGGCTGTGCACACTTCATTCTCCAGTTTCCCCTTTCCCAGCACATGTGAGACCTACGTGCAATTTTTCTTTTTGCTGCAAACTTCGCTCTATCCAGCTGCTGCTTTGTTCTTTTCTTCTGCATACAGTGTTCCTCCTTTGATTCGTGCTGCAGGGGAAGAAATATGGTACATGTATAAACTATAGGAGGTTCTGCCATTTGCCACCCTTCCCCCACTTTTCCCGCCTCACTTCCATCCAAATCTCCAAGACCAGAAAGGGGGGGGGGAAGAAGCAGCAGCTGGCACAAAGGCAGACTCCTCAATTGGTGAGAAATGTGACTTTCAGACACTAATAAAAGAACACTCTGTAGCTATTAAAAGAGCTGTGTGATAAGTATAATGAGGAAGAAGAAATGCAGGCAAATGTATAAACAGAGGAGCCCAAAAGGACAATAGACTTCACGTCAGTCACTGCCATGCAGGGTACCTGCTGCATAGGATGTGAATGAGAATTTGTTTTGCCTTCACTTTCAAAAAAGTCAGGAACACTGAAAATAGAAAGAAAAAAACCTTATGTGAGCATCTAGCAGGCATATCTAACAGGGCAGGATGCTTCCTTAGTACAGAACAGCTGAGAACATTTGATCCAGCCAAGCTGCTTCCTCAAAGAGAAGATATACCCATTTTAAAAAAAAAACCACTATTATATCTAATATTAGACAAATAATTCTACTATGTATCATATTTCAGTATGATAACCTCATGTATTCCCATAAACAATGGTTATCCTTTGAGGGGAGGGAGGTCATGTTCATCAAAATGCTTATCGCCTGCGGCCTCCCTGAACTGTCATGTAAATATATTTTTAAGAGTCAACAGTATGAACATTTGTCAGGGACTGTTAAGGTCTAAAAGGTCAAAAAATGGAAGCACAACTACTAGCCATCTCCAAACAGAGAAAGTACAGAAGGAACTAAACTAGATGGACATGGTCAAGCAGGAATCTTTTTAATGGTTTGAGAGCCTAAACTGGAAACTTACCAAAAGGGGAAACAGGGATGGATTGCTAAGGCAAGTATACCAGTTCAGCACACACATGTGCCTGGACAAAATGAGATAGGCAAAAGCACAAAATGAGTTTCAACTAGTATGTTACAAGGAAAGACGGATGCACCAGGTCTGCCACTCACCTCAGAAAGAGATACTGAAAGAACACAAAACTGAAAATGCTTGATATCCACTACAAAAATGAAAAGATTGGGGGAGTTGAAATAACTAGCAATAATGACAGGACCAAAAGTAGAGCAGACACATCATATGGTCAATATCAGAAAGGATACTTAGTCTACATTGGACATTCATTACATTTGAGTATACAAAGAGAGTTGGTGCAGTTCCTTAAGACTGTAGGGCCATTCTTGAAATAGGAGAAGGAAGAGCCAGCCAGGGATTTCAAGGGGGGAGGGGCAGATAGTGGAGCAAATCATCAAATAATTCATCTGCAGGCATTTGGAGGATAATGCAGCCAATTGCTGGTAGCAAAAAAAAAATTATGTTGTATAGAAGAAATTATGCCAAACCAAATTAACTCTCTTCTCTGGTCAATTAACTTATTTAGCAGGGAGGGAGAATATACCTTGGCTGAGTTCTATCTCTCTCAGTTATAGCAGAAACAGCACCACCGGTATGCGGGGGCTCATTCCCATTCTATAGCTAGAAATAAGTGAAGCCCTGTTACCATGCACAGGGCTACCTCATAACCCCAGATATCAACAAGGATATTGATCCAGTCCCAAATCACAGCCTCTTAAGCAAGCATGAATTATGTGAACTAGATGAGACGACCATAAAGTGGATATGCAAGTGGCTAAAAATAACTGCACTCAGTGGATAATAATGAATTAATTGACATACAAGAGAAAAGAGGCAGCAACTGGAGTTCTGCAGCAGTTAGTCCTGGGGCCTATGCCATTTAGCTTCATAAATAACTTCAGTGAAGAAGTTGACAGCGCATGCATCAAATTCGGGTAATACCAAACCAGGAGCAGAAGAGGGATTTTACAGAGGTTATGTTAGACATCATAAATGACCTGAATAACCTTGTGAAAGGTTGGACTGATGATAATAAATTGAAAACTAGCAAAGAAAAATGCAAATATTAAAGTAATACTAACCAAAGGACAGATAATATATCCTGGATGTAACTACCTGTAACTATAGTGCTTCTAGTAGTCATCAGTGCAAATACATGTAGTGGAGCTCTACGTAAGTGCATGGCAAACCTCAGAACCTTCCAGTACTTTGTTGAGTGTTCTGCCCTGCTCTCAAATGGGGAAAACTCCGTGTACACAGTGTGCTCAATGGCAAAAAGAACAATCCCTTGCTTCTTTTAAGGACTAACCCCTATGTTCCAACTGTAACATTTGAAGAGAGATTCAACAATTGGAGCCAGACCTGCAGAGCAGACTGCCAGATAAGTCATGTGTTTGCACAGATGACCTCACGAAGAATTTCAGTTACAGCAAAGCAACCTGTTCTCTTCCTTCATGGTTATCTGTGCAGTTAGTTACACAGGATGAAATCACTCTGGTGGAGTATGCTTTCCAGGAAGCTGGGGGCTCTCTCTTAGTCAAGAACATGAAGAACCACCACGAAGAACAACCAAGTCTTTTTTTTTTTAAAGGAAGCAAGCAGTTAGGCAGTGCTATTGCTAAGAAGGATTTAGATAAAGTAATACCTAAATGTATTATGGCATTATGCAATACCATAATGCTGGTGATATGTTACTGGAAAGTTGTGTGCTATGTGAAAAAGTGCAACAGGCGACAAAGATAAGACAGGAAACTGGCACCAATTGGCTGGGTGCTTCCTAGAATGCACTGCTCCCATTGGCTACAACAGCTGTCAATCATGCCAGTATAAATAGCACTGTAACAATTTAGCCCTAAAAGAAACAGCATTACGAAGTATTACTGCATTATATTGGGTAAGGAGTTAACACAAGCTGCTGACTTAGCACTGACACAAATGAATGGCTTAGAAAGTCAGTGACAGAACCTACATATGAGAGTCAAAACAAAAGCTGGATAACGACCTACCATGGATATGGCTCAACTTGCTGCATGGCAGGGGGCTGGCTGACTGTCTTTGGATGTTTTTTCTGACTTTGTCTTGAGGGCGTCAGACTAGATGACCTTCAAAGTCTGCCTTAACAGTATGGTTCTGAGTATTTAGATATCAGTTCTGGCAACACTGTTTACATAAGTGCTTGTTTGTACTGGAGCTTAGACACATCAGCCATATTTCCACATCAATCAGTTAAAATTGTGCAAGACTCCTAAGTGACTATATGGCTTGGGGAATTTAGTTCCTTCACTTAGGACAGGGGTCGGCAACCTTAAACATTCAAAGAGCCATTTGGACCCGTTTTCCGGAGAAAAGAAAACCTCGGGAGCCACAAAACCCTTTTGACATCTAAAATGAAGATAACACTGCATATATAGTTTTTTTTTAACCTTTATGATCTGCTGCAAGCTCCCCTTCCTGTGCTAACCAGACAATATACTTATTGTCAAGATAGATATATCTTGACTGAGGGCCCAATCCTATCTAACTTTCCAGCACTGATGCAGCCCAGACATAAGGAAACAAATATTCCCATACTTGAGGCGGCCTCTGTGACTGACTCCCCATTACAAGATGCAGCGCATGCCCCCATTAGAATGGCTGCACCGACACTGGAAAACTGGATAGGATTGGGCCCTGAGACGGCACTCTGAGACACACACAGGGTGACCAGATGTCATAACAATAAAAGAAGACAAGTCACCCCAAAATGTAGGATATTGAAGAAAAATGTAGGACCACAAAATAAAAGCTAAAAACACTCATCTATATTGATTATATATTGATCAATATATAGATTGTATATTTATTATATATTGTATTATTGATCTCATGTGCCTAATTTAAAATTACTTATTATTGAATTTAAAACTGTATTACATATAATTTATTAATTACAAGAGGGGATGCGTTGCCTGCTCACAGGGAAAAGCAGGACATTTAAGTTCTTTTCCAGGACATGGGGCTAAAAAATAGGACATGTCCTGGAAAAAGAGGACCTCTGGTCACCCTGGGCACACACTGGGACGGTGCATGCTAAGACGGCACCCTTGAAATTAGCACTCTTCGTTTTCCCCAGGTCAACCCCCATCTTTCTTGCTCCTGAAAGAGCACCCCTTTCTAAGGCTCCCACAGCCCCATCTCTGCCCTCCTGCTCCCCATGGCACCCCAGAAAAGCAAGGTAAAGATGGAGTTACACAGGCAGCCCTTCCACAGCCTCCCTCTTCCCCACCCACCCACCCTTGCAAAGTCAACACTCCCCCCTCTCCCACTGCTCTGCCTCACCTATTGCCCTACAAGACAAAAGGTCATCCCCATTGCCTCACTGTGCCAAGCCCCACCCCACAGCTTTGTGCACAGGAGATGCCCACAAGGGGACTGCAGGCGCCTTCTGCCCTCTCCTGGGAGCTGCCCCTGACTCCCCCCACCCAGGCAGCCCTGCCTGGGCTCCCCCTCCTGCCTCTGCGCCCCCCACCGACCCCCCACTGGAAGCCCACCCACCTGGCACCCCCACCCCTTGCCAGCCACACTCAGGGTGGCAGGAAGCCAGGAGGGGAGCCTGGCTGCAGTCAGCCACACTCACCATATACACGACGTAGAGGGCGCACAGCGCATTACGGGAGCAGGTGAAGCCCCAGCACACCATCTTCCCAGGCAGGAGCGGCCAAGCCCCCCTTTCCCTCCCCCGCAGCACAAAACAATCTCCTGCTCCCACCAAGGGGAAAGCAGCAGCAGCCTGTCCTGCACAAAACAATCTCCCCCTCTGCCCAAGGGGAAAGCAGCAGCAGCCCGTCCTGCCCCTTTAAATCCCAGCCTGCAGGAGCCAGAGCAGATGGCTGAAAGAGCTGCATGCAGCTCTAAAAACACAGGTTGCCGATCCCAGACTTAGGAGTTTGTTAAAGAAAGAAGTATGTTCATTCAGGGCACACTGGCCATACAAATGCAGGCAATAATTCCCTTTGGGTACAACATTTTGTTCCCATATGATTGCATTACAGTAGTCATATGGCATTAAACCAGGTATTTCAGTAGCTCTTTTAACTATTTTTCCTGCTTAACTTTTACCCTTCCACTTCATATCTCCCACCTTTGCACATCAAAACTCATTGTGTGATTTTTCTGTCCATGTTTTCTAATCTCTCCTGGCCCCTTTGGAATGCTCTTCTGCTAGAATGTGTGCTTACAGTTTCTTTCAATTTACCATCATCTGTGATTTTCATTAGCATGCAGATTCTGATCATTAATGCGGATGTTAAACTCAAGCAATCCTGACACTGGTCCCATCCTCCTGTGGTATTGCTCAGAACTGAATTCACTGCTACCTTTTGTCTACAGTTTTTACAAAATGTCATCCTGGGAATGTGCTTATTCACTGGCTGTAAGGCACAGAATTGTATGATTCTTCAAATCCCAGTATGCACATTCCTTCACTGCTTTTAAAAAGACCAAAACAAGCAAGCCACTTAGCATGGCAGAAGTTATTCCCGAACCTCTTCCAGCTTACCTAAGAGACAATATTTCTATCTCTTTCCCCCAATACCTCCCAGCTTTAAAACTCCCTAGGAGGTGCTGTTGTTAAAGCGCTTATTCCCCTGTCAAATCCAAAGTGAAAATATGATTCTCTCTCACACATACAAGTTCTGCAACCAACATCCTAGTTGTGAAATTGAGTTCTGGGTTTAGGGGTTACAATTTTAAGTACTGGATGACCAGATACGTTCTCACATATTGGCCAGCAGCTCACAAAAGCTACTGAGGCCCCTAAAGAGGCACTAACAGTTTTCTTACTGGAATACTTAATGGCAGATTAATACTTCTTAATGGGAGATTTCCCTAGAAGATGCAAGAAGACACTAA
Organism: Tiliqua scincoides; assembly: GCF_035046505.1. Taxonomy (NCBI): domain Eukaryota; kingdom Metazoa; phylum Chordata; class Lepidosauria; order Squamata; family Scincidae; genus Tiliqua; species Tiliqua scincoides. The sequence goes on from NC_089822.1 coordinate 200,863,144, forward strand.
GAGCTTTGAAGAAAGTCAAGTGGATGACCTGAGAGGAGGTACTGAGAATGAAGTGACTTGCCATCTGTGTCCCCTCCTTTAGGTAGTCAGAAAAAAAGAACAAAGAAAACAGCTATAAAATGGCAGCTTCTGGAAAAGAATGGACGGGCAGATTTAATCTGAATTAAATGCTAAGAAAGCGCAAAAGCACTTGAGGAGCAGAAATGCTTGAGGAAATTGAAGTAATCTGTTATTGTTTGTAAGGAGGGCTCTATCTACCTCCAGATGTAACTTTAACCACTTGTCTAGCTGACATTGGAGACTTAGAATTTCCAATGGCGAGTGGCAGGCCTAGCACAAGCATCCCTGAAGTCTGGGGCCAACTAGGTCTAGTGCCACCACTGACAATTTTTTAAAATATTTTTGAGGGGAATTGCAAGAAATACACCATGCTCACTTGTTGCCTGACATGTTTTTATAAGCATGAGTATATGGCGCTGAATGCATACCAAGCTAGCATGATCCAGGTCAATCTCATGGCATTTTGCTTGAGCTAATGGCAAGAAAATATCAGGTCCCCCAAGCATTAGGGAGAAGGTCAAAGTTTGGTTTTGCAGAGCAGCCCTCCCACCACACCCAGCTAGCTGGCTTAGAAGAAGGTTAGCCTTTCTTTCGGGAAAATCCCATGACCAGCTGCATCTGGCTTAGCAGATCTAAACCTGTGAACAAGTCACATCCTGGGATCTTCCTGCCTTCAGAATAAACAAAGTCATTAGAGAACAGAAAAGAGGGGCCTTCAACCTATGCCTCGGTGCAGTCAAGCTGATAACAAGCTTTCGGTTTCTATCTTTTCCTCCATTGATGTGTGTGTGTGATGTGTGGGAGTTAAGGACTCCTTGGTCTATGTTTTACTATTTAAGGCGAAGGCCTAGAAATCAGCCCCAGAAGGTGGACTACCTTGATGGTCACTACAGATACTCAAGTAACTAGACAGCAAAAAAAAAAAAAAAAAAAAAAGGGGGGGGGAGCCTCATTCAAGCACCTGCAGGGCTGGTTATGTGGGTTCATCTGGGAGAGACTAACTCCCCCACAGCAATAATGAAGTGCTTTCATGGACAAGCAAGGGACTCGCTTATAGCCCTAGCTAAGGCTACAACAAACAAAGACCCAGGGCACAATCCTAACCAGGTCTACTCAGAAGTAAGTTCTATTTTGTTCAATGGGGAAAGTTCCTTACTCTCAGGGAAGTGTGGTTAGAATTGCAGCCTTAATCACATTCTTGAGCCATGGTTGCAACCTTGGTGCTTTCCCACTCTCTTTCCTTTCCCCAAGTCTCTCCCATCTTCACCTCTCTTCCCACTACCAAATAAAGCCAGTTCTTCACTCCTGTCTTCCCGGGTCAACCAATTGGAAAAGAAAGAGTAAGTGAGCAGAGGCATCCAGAGGATATAAATGTTGGCCTCCACCAGTAGGGGGAGCTGTAACCTATCTTGTTACTTGGTTAAAGTCTTGTGGGTTGCTGTCACCTACTTTTACTAGACTTCTGTTTAGCTTCTTTTTCCTGTCTTCTTGTTCTGCCTGTATCAATGGCTGCAGTTCTTTCATTGTTGCAATAAAGTTCTCAACAAAACACAGCTTTGCTGTGTGCAGGACTGATTGGAACATCAGCTCTGCTATCATAATCCTCCTAATTTCCCTAAATTCTGCTCCCCCTCCTTTCTCTCCTCCCCTGTTTGTACTATTATTGGCCCTTTATAAGGATTTCCTCTCTTTTCTTCTACCTAGAAATCACTGGTTTTCAAGGTCTAGTAGCATGAAAGATTGTTATGTACAGGGCATTCATTAGATTTCCATTCCCAGTTATTGTAGTTTTTATTGTGAAATTAACTTCAACTCCCTCATTTCATGCCATTTGACTGGGTTGGGCCATGAGTCATTGCACTTTGTTTCTGCACATACAGTAGTATGTGCATGTTACACATCTTAGAGCATGCCTAGTGACACACTTATTCCTCTATATCATCTTTGTTTTGGTGAGGCTGATGCTTCATCTGTGTCTGTCACCACATCATTCTTCTGCTTTGCCATGCCAGTATTTTCTTTTGGCAGGGGTGGCTGGCTGGGAAGAGATGTATGCAGGATAGAGGCAGATGAAGAACTGTTCTGTGAAGATGCTGGGGAATAACAATGTGAGGGCCCGCTGGCTGCAGTGCATTCTGCTACCCATTCCTTCAAGTGCTACCTGGTTTCTAGGGCCATTCCAGGAGGAAAAATGATGGTGACTGGCAGGACCTAGGAGCTGAGAATGCTGTCAGTACTTGAAGCACTGCTAAAGTTGTTGCCTACAGATGAATGGCAAAAAAGTTTAAATCAAGAAAAGAAAAAAGCTCTCTACTGCCATCACTGGTAAACCCCTGAAGCAGGCAGGAAAGCTTTTTGAAAAGTTCTCACTTTAATTACAAGGCTGATCTACTTCCATCTAATGCTCTACCAGTATATTTGCAAATAAAGCAAATGCTACAAAGAACCCCAAAGCCTTCAGGGCTCTTTCCTCCAAAGAAATTCAAAACCCCTGGAACTTTTCACCACTCAGGGAAGTGAGGCATGAGCACAAAACAGTGAGACTCCATGTCTCACTTTGGGCACAGAACAGTGGCCTTGACAAGTCTCCAGCTTCTCACTCCTGGTGCTTCAATACCAATTCCAACATTGGAAAGGAATGCGAATCCTCTGCATCTGTGAGCATTTATTGCAAAAAGTGATAGCCCCAACAGAGAAGAGTCCCAACAGAGACTGTGCATGATATGCTTCATGTCCTCAGCAGTTCTCATAGCAGCTTATGCCCACCTATTTTTTCCACCAAACTGGACACACATTCGCAAGCACCAATCCCCAGCTGGCTCTCCTCTTCCCATAATTCCAAAGACTTCCCCACCTAGTCATTTCCTGCCCTGACTGTAGAAAGCTTTGTTTTGGGACTTCTTTCTCATTGCATTATTTCTCCTCTTGCTTCTGCCCCACATTTTCCTCTGTCCTGCTATTTATTCCAGCCACTGCTTCCCCTGGTCAGTTTGTCTGAATTGTGACAACCCTGGCAGCAGTACAAGAAATGCTGGTTGAAAACAGGGTGGTGCACATTTTATGTGCATTTATTAGCATACATGTGCACTGCAGAGTTGGAAATAGGAATATACAATTCATTGCCTCAAGGGAAGATACAATCTTGATGGTGTTTGTCATTTCTTTTTTTAAGGCTACATAAGAACTCCTGAGCTCAAGTGATATAGCAGGGAGAGGTCAGTCTTTCATGATTTCACAATAATGCAAGTACTGGTTCTGTGCTTATCATAGTGATGTCACGGGCATTATCCAACAACATCCTTAACAGTCACACAATTACATCCCAGCAATTGTAAGAGTGACCTAGCTGATAGAAAAGTCACATTTTCTCCATGATAAAATATTGGTGTTTCAGTGCTAGGAAAACATGAAATTGGAAAGGAATGTAAATCCCCTGCATCACAAGTGAGCATTTATTGCGAAAAGCGATAGTCCCAACAGAGCCTGTGTCTGATATGCTGCCCTGGATAGTGTACTATAGCTTCTGTAGTGAATCCAATTAATCCTCATGACCTCCCCCCCCCCACACACACACAGAGGGGGGAGGGGGAGAGAGAGAGAGAGAGAGAGAGAGAGAGAAATTTTCAGTGACTGGGATTTTTAAAACCACACTTATTAAATAAAACCAGAAAATGAAAAACATTATTTAATTAGGTCTTAGATCTGCTCTTGGGAAGATTTTGTTTCTAGTGGGAGCAAACCCTTAATCCAGATACACTCTACATCTATGCTGGCAAGGATGGCCTTGAGATACTTTTACTGAATGTAGAGAAGGAAAGAAATCAACAAAGGCAGTGGGGCTGCTCTAATCTGACCCAACCTTTTAATAATGCTCATCTGCCTACAAGAATATCAACTACTCAAGGGACCATTCAACCAACTGCCTTTTTAATAAGATCGCTAGTCCAAAAATAATCTTAATCAATTAAATATCCCCAAACTGCAGCCAACACTGCTACAAGGTCATTCCTAATGCAAAACTTAGTTTTCTATGTAAGTTTTGCTTAATTTGATCTGTGCATTGTATGCCTCTGCTCAGAGTAAGAATTCTGGAAGTCTCTCTTTTCTCTAGGGTTAAAGTTTTAATGTATCACAGCCAGAAGTAATCTACATTACTTTCTTTACATAGGGATCTACACTATAATTTATGCTTACAGGCATTTTCAGTGTAAGCTTTGTCCAGAGATCACAGAAATAGATTAGTTCTTAAACCCAGCACACATTTTGATACAAGAACAGTTTCTCTTCCCACTGCTTCAAGCTTGATGATCTGAAACAGGCAGTGGAATTAAAAAAATGAATGAATTCTTACAACCCAACCTTCGACACAGTGACTGGAAAATAAGCCACACTGAAATCACTTTAAATAAGGTCTATGCATCTAAGCTTATAACTCAATTATCTAAAATCTAGACATGCACAATATTAATATATCCAGTACAGATACATGAGGCAGAATATTGGGCAACAATGAAAAAATAAGAAACACACATTGATGGTATCTGAAAACAAAATTATCTTGAACATCTTTAGTCATATCAGGGAGAATGAAACCTGGAGATGAGGGATTAAAAAAGAAATAAAAGTCTCTATGACCAACCAAGCATAGTGGGAGAGATGACGGCAAATTTATTAGTAGGACTACATATGGATAAGCAATGTTGTTGTTGGCAACCTTCAGTCTCATCCCTATTCCACTGGCTCTGTGTCTGTTTCACTCCCGAATCGGCCTTTTCAGCCACACTAGACGCTGTTCCAGAACCACCTCTCAGAGCGCGATACCATAGTCTTTCGAGACTGAAGGTTGCCAACAAACGTGTCTGTTGCTCAGCTCTCCTGGTGAGCTCCAACCTGACTGAACAGTTTGCACAGTGGGCAAAGTGCCTTGGCTCTAGGAGGGATGGGAGAAGAAAACAAGACTAGAAACCTATATGTTTACCTGGGAATAAGTCCCATTTAACTTACTGGAGCTTACTTCTGAGTAGACATGCCCAGGATTGTGCTGCAGTCTGCAGATAAGAGGGGGCTGGAGGAGGAGAGGATAAGAGGAAGCAGCTACAGGACTGGACAGATGTGGTGGGGGGGGAGAGCATAAGGGGGAAGTGAAAGAGAGACTCGGTGAAATGAGAGTGGCATGGAGAATCCTTCAGAGAGCAGGAGAGATGAGGTGTGTGTGTGTGAGAGAGAGAGAGAGAGAGAGAGAGAGAGGAGCTAGCAGCTGAACAGACAAACACTGAAGGAAGGACACCAAGAAAGAAAAAGATGGCGTTCTGGAGTAGATGATCACCAGCACAGGGGGAGATTGAGGGAGGGATTTATTATGCATTAACAGAGTTGGAAAGAAACACTGAGGGAGACACCAGAAGAGTGGACTTCCTTAAATAAATCTCTCCCTTAAACTTCCCCTCTCCAGAAAAGATGAAGCCGTGAATGGGGGGAGAGAAGAGACTGAAGAAGACCTGGTGTAGCAATGTACAGTTATTGGCAGGCTGCACCCATGGCTGCTTTCACAGGTTCAACCTCACCATGCTGCTGCTATTGTAGCCTCCGTATGACAGGCACACAGTCCGATGCCTGCAGTGAACATGTGCAGATGTCCACTGAGCTCAGCAGCAGTGCACAGAGATGCGGAAGCGATTTGAAGACTGCTATTCAAATCTGCAGCAGCCTCGGTCAAGCAGGGTAAATACTAGGCACCATTATCAACTTTCTAGTCACCATGGCGACCTGCTACCCAGGGCTTGTTGAGCCCTACATTAGGAAACTGAAAAGCAGAAGTCAAAATTCACCTAGAACACATGTGATTATACGTACAAGAAGAAAATCAATGCCCTATTAACAAAACAAGAGATATTTTGTCAGATAATGGCTCCATATAGAAAAATGTGCATTATTCTAGGCAACTGTAGCTTAAACAAAACATAATGTGATGCTGATACACCCTAAAGGCAAATTATACTAGCAAAATTTTAGATGCTGCATCCATAGGACAGGAAGCTATTGTTTTACTTTATACCCACTAGTCAGACCTTCATTCAGAGTTTACTTACAACAGGATACAAGAGAAAAAGAGGACAAAGGCTTGGAAAATAAGACTTACTAGAGAAGGCTGATGGTTGAGTGAGGAGATGTTAACCACTTTCTAATATATTTAATGTTTTTTCTAAAACTACTGAAGAAGAAAAGGAGTTGACAGGATGCAGTGGACTTTTGGTGAAGGAAGAAAGCTAGAACATTCAGAGTTATGTTCAAAACTGAAAGTTAATACAGGATGAATTGAATATACTTTTTTAGAAACCTTGAATATATTTAGTGGAGGCAGGGATCTGTTAGGTATGGCTATGGTACTAGAGATATTACATAAGGGTAGGCATGGCCTAAACCAGGGATTGGCAAGTACACCCAGCCTGTATATACCTGTCATATGAGGAGTGGCCACAGAGTCAAGGATCAACCAATAACAACAAAGTATTCAACAACAAATGCATGCGCTCACATGCATGAAGTGCAACTCAGGAAGCTGATGACAGCAAAGAACTATGTACTCTACACACTACAGGCTACTGTTATCCAATCCCAAAACTAGGTAATATATGAAGACTTTTTCAGTTATAAAATTATTTGATTCAAGGAAACTTCTTAGTACTGCGTCATGAAAATATGTTTTCTCTTGGATAGAACCAAGGCCCTTGGGCTGCCTGTCCTCTTTTACAGAACGCATTAAGTCAAACATGGCAAGCAAATATATCTCCAGGCTCTCTCTTAATCCCTTCAGCAGGTAAACTGAGAACGTCTGCAAGGAGATTTTTAAAGGGTCAGATGAACAACCAACTACTGCAATACATCAAATTCCAGGTTGCAGGACCAGCACTGGCTGTGCAGCCTGTATAGCTGAACTCAAGATGTAGTCAAGGAATCCCTTCCCCAAAATGATTGATTTCCCAAGGAATATTTTAACCCAGGGGTGTCCAAACTTTTTGGCAGGAGGGCCACATCATCTTTCTGACACTGTGTCAGGGGCTAGGAAAAAAATTAATTTACAATTCAAATTTGAATAAATTTACATAAATGAATATTAGATATGGAACATATATTAATGAATGAATATCTTGCAATAGTTCAAGACCTATAAAAGGCCTTGCACAAAGCAAGGTCGGCCTTTCCGCTGCTGCCGCTGCTGCATCACAGACGTGAAACAGTAAGCAGTGGAGAGAGCCCTCATCCCACAGCTCATGCGAGAGGTTGAACAGTCGCCCTCACGCTGAGAGTAGTTGCATTGGGCCAGCACAAGCTCCAGCAACTCTCCGGAGGGCCAGAGGCTCAGACTAGGGTTCCCTGCGGGCTGGATTGGGAGTCCCCGAGGGCCACTAATGGCCCCCAGGCCAGGATTTGGGCACCCCTGATCTAGAGGACTGTGCTATTCTACTCTCAGAGCTGACTGAAATCTGCAAGAAGCTCATTATGCATATGAGCTTTCACTCTGGGTGCATCTGCCCCATGAATTTAGCACAACATGGAAAGCACACAGGCATAAAAGAAGATTTCATATATAGCTGACGTGCAATATTTGCACTAACAATGGGTTTTCAGACAGCAAGATTCCACCCTCTTCAACCTGCTGTCCTCCAAAAAGATGTGTGATCCTTGAATCTGGTGTTAGGACTTTTAACCTTGGTCACTAGTCAAAAAGAAAGGTGGGCATGCTGATGGTCTCAGGTTCAATCACAGACTCTCCTGGTTTAAATGATCTGAGCTAGCAGGGTTGAGGAAGGTCTCTTCTCAAGTCCTTAGAGAGTCTCTGCCAGTTGGAGGGGACTGTTCTGTGTTAGGTGAACTGACAGTCTGACCTAGTCTAAGACAGGTGTGCTTGTTCTCTCTCATACACAGAAAGCTGTACAGATTAACACTACAAAAGAAAGCAGGTACAATCACATCTCTCACCAAGTGGTTTCCCTTTTCTGGTTTCCTCAAATATACTTTGCTAATTTCATGGACTCAGTCATAGCTCTGGAGAAATACGATTTGGCAATTGTCAGTTTTTCAAGGAACAGATTTAGGAGAAGGAAGGAAATCAAACAGCAAGGCCATGCTGGGCTTCAAGACAACTCAGTGGTCAGAAATAACTTTTAGCTGCATGGAGGCACAGGGTACAATGCTAATATAAAAACAGGCAGAGCAGATGACTAGATGCAACTGAAATACAAACAGTGGGAACCAATATCACATAAAACAGAAGCAAATTAAAGCTGCACTGAAAACATACTCTAGCTCAAATCATATGCACCCAATGCCCTAGTATAACTTTCTTTCCTTCCAGCTTCCTTCAATAGCAGTCTTCTACTACTTTGGAATCTTTTCCTAATTATATGTTCTGCTGAAAGTCTATCTACCGAAGCTGCTATGTGTTTTTACAGGTAAATATCCCACTCTAGCTCTAATAGCAACAGACAGTGTAGTACAGTGAATAGAATGCTAGACTCTGATATGGGCAATCTTAGGTTCAAATTCCTGCTTGCCTGTGAAGCTAACTGGGTAACTTTGGGCAAGTTGCTGCCTCTTGGTCTAGCCTACCTCACAGGGTTGCTGAGAGGTTAAAATGGTGCTCTGAACTATCTGGATATATCTATAATATATAAATATGTCCAAGGAACCCAGTTTAATATTACTGCACTTTCCCCACACATGCTTTTGAGAAAGGAAATAGTACTTTATATTCCATAGCATAGTGGCCAAATACACTTTGGCAGGAGGTCTGGTCTAGAGGGTAGAGCCTCCATTTGCCTGAAGATTAACATCCACAAGGTCGCCAGTTCGAGGCCACCGGCACCGTGCGACCTTGAAGCAGCTGGCAAGCTGCAGCTGAGCTGTTCCATCTGCTCGGAGCGTGGGAGGATGGAGGCCAGAATGTTAAACCAGATCAGAGTGTAACATCTTGAATGTGGTGGTTCTTGAAAGAGAGAACCTTCTTTCAATTTGTAAAAATCCCTGCGTGGATTTAATAAGCCTGCCTGTGTAAACCGCCTTGAATAAAGTCTTGAATAAAGACCAAGAAAGGCGGTATATAAATACTGTATATTATATTATTATTATTATTACACTTGCACAGATAGACTCAAGTTCATCCTCAACTTGCAGTACGAGAAGATGATCAGTACTGACTGGACAGACTATCACATAGAAAAAGTTTTTCCAGGTTAGGTTTAGCTGATGCTATAATAAAGCCACAAGGAAAAAAATGAAAAGTTTGCACGAATGAGTTTGACAATAAAACATGAACGAGAAATTCCAGGGAGACTCTGTCTGCCAGTGATCATCAAAAGTGAGATGTTGGAGACTTTCCAGCTGCAACTGCTACAAAACATCCTGGCCCAAGAGGAGTATTGGAGACTTGTTCTAAAGATATGTCAGGTGTTTGCCAAAGACTAAGTCCACTGAACCTCTGATTTCCAAGTCTGCCTTTACAAATCTCTGAATCATATGGAACCAAAACCAGCTGCCAGATGAATTGAGAATCCACTCCTCTCTAAGCCTTTTATCCAGCCTATTACATGCTTTTTATGATAAGCCAACAAAAACGGGACTGAGAACTAGAGTTTCACATTGTGTGCCTGGCAAATTGGAGGAAATGTTTCAGAAGTCAGACACATTTTTCACAATTCCCAGGAAACAAATTTTTTGCAGGAAAGAAAATGAAAAGGCAGGGTTATAGCCCCAGATCTGAAAACACAGCAAACAGAATAAATCCACTTACTCAACTGGTTGTGAACTGTTTTCACTTAAACAGAACCTAATTGGCTCTTTAATGGCCTCCCTGAGCATATCCTGCCCTGTAATACGAGCGATTATGCCACCAGAATTTATGGTTTATAGGCCTGAGCATATAGTCTAGCCAAAGTGCCTAACATTTTTATAGATGCATTTGAAGGGATGTTTTGCTTCTCAGCTTTCAAATGCATATGCGTAAAAAAAAAAAATAATTGTGAGCAACAAGAAGTCTCAATTGCCCATGTGCGGTCAACTCCCTTGAAGTGATTGGCTTCTTTCCTTGCAGATTTCAGTATAAAGGTCAGAAGCACAGCGCAAAACTGAAGTTAGCTTAGCATATTTGCAGAGCTGAGGGTTTTGCACAAAGAAATAATCAAAGCTATATGATCTAGTTCTTTAAAGGAGTTTCCCAGCAGGGAAGATCTCCAATAAATGCACAGATGTAACTTCCAATATCATCCCAAGCAAAGATTTTTTCTCCTCTAACATTGTGGGGGTTTCTTTCTTTCTTTCTTTAAAGCCTTTTCACATAATAACTATTCCTTTATCAATACTAGCCTCTAAATATACTAGATGCAAAATCTATAATCAGTAGGGAAGCTGAAACCTCTTGATGTGTAAATACTCCTAGTCTAAAAAAAAAACAAAAAACACTGTGCAAGGATGTAAAAATTGCAAATGACGTTGCTCTACTAATCATTTTGCAGGTAAGGATATGAAGATTGTGCATTCTCCAGATCAGTAATGTTCCAGGAACCTGTGTAAACAATGCTGCTCTTGGTACTGACTTAAATGTTAAGGATCTTCATTACTGAATTTTGTGGAATGCTCCAGAATTTGGGTCCTGATAGTTAGATACATATGTGTCACACTGGTCAGTACTTGAACCTCCATTTTGCAGAGGTGGGGGCAATTTCTTTAGTTGTGGACATTGCTAGGCCACAATATTTGTTTTCAACAGATACCACAAAGAGTACCCCATAGGAGGAATTGAACATTGTCACCAACTCCTCAAAAGCCCGTCCTTCTCCTTCAGCAAATTCTCACAGGATGAGTACACTTTCTGGAGCAACATCTACGTTTTAAAATACCATGTTCTGGAAAGCTTTAGGTGGTTGTGGAAGCTAGAAAGCTATTTTCTCCACCTCTGCATGAGAAGACTACAATCCTTTCCTTCAAATGGGATCTGCTATTCCTCATTCATCCCTTCATCTCCTCAAGGCATGACTATAGAAATGAGCTGTATGTGTGTCCTTAATGATTTCTGGAAAATTATAGCTGATGTAGAAACTGGCATCTCCTTCCTGATATTTGTGAATTTGTTCACATATTCCTGAATTTGTCTTAATGCTCCAGGTTCTGACTTTCAACCACTGCCCAGGCAAAATTCAGGGTGCTCCATTTCACTTGTACAGATGTAAAATAGTTGCATACTGCTAGGGTAGGAATTCATCTCTCAAGTAATTGGATAGAACTATTTTAGCTTTTCATGTTAGATGGGGCAGCCCGATCCTAACCTGCACAGGGGCAGACAGGTCAACTGGTCTCTGCTGCATCCAGTGCAGGTTAGGAAGTGGTTGGAGAGCAACTTGGGGTAAGGGGATATTTTTCCCCTTACCCCAAATAAGTCCCAGCCACTCCACGGAGTTACTTGAATCTGCACCAGCAATTTTGCTGGTGCAAATCTGAGCAGTCCACGTAAGGCTGATTGGGCCAAGAGTGATGGTTAGGATTTGGCCTGTGCTGCCATGGCTGATCTCACCCCCCTTCTAGGCCTGATTTGCCTCCCAGACCACACTCCCCCTGCCCAAAATGCCCCCTCTCCACTTCCGCTCTCCTGCCACCCTCTCCCACCCCTATGGCAGCCTGCCCAGACTGGTATGAACTCACCCTCTTTGGCCGGCACAGAGGATGGAGTCAGCACAGGCCTCCAAATCAGCCTGGTTAACTCCCAAGGTGGTGCAAATATATTTTATGGCATGTTTGCAACACTCCTGGGCCAGCGAGGGGGCCAGCGCTGGCACAATGAGCACGCTGGATTATACTCTGTATATCTTAAATATGCTGCCCTGAGACCTTGGGGGGGACAGGACTGTTTAATAACTCAAAATAAACAAATGTTTTAAATGTACAACATTTGAAAAAATGATATAAAGAAATTGAGTATTTCCAATGTCAAATACTACTCTGATAAATACCACATGGGCAACAATATCAAGGTTCAGCCACAGACTGGCAGGTAGAATGTAATTTCCTATATAAATGCCTTAATGCAATGGTTCTCAAACTTTGAGGGAGCTTTACTCCCTCAGTAAGTTCTTGTGGGGGAAGGGCTAGGGCAACAATGCAATACCCAGGATCGTGTCGCTAACGGGGGTGAGGGGGTGCTTTGCACTTACTTTCAGAAGGCAGGGCTGCAGCAGGCTACAGAAGGTGTGGGAAGCCCTGCGCAGCCCTGCACAGCGCTTCCCAAGGCTTGGAACATTTGCAAAAAGCAGGCACAAAGCACCTCCTGCAAAACAGAAGTGCTTTGCGCCTGCTTTTAGTGAAAGTTCCAAGCCTTGGGGAGAGCTGTGCAGGGCTGCGCAGGGCTCCCCACACCTCCTGCAGTCCTGCTTTCTGCAAGTAAGTGCAAAGCACCCCCCTCGCTCCCCCTTAGCTACCTCCCTCCCCTTCCCCCGCCCCTTAAAGGGATGGGGGAAGTGTTACACGAACTGGTGAGTCGCAACTCACCAATTTGAGAACCACTGCCTTAATGTATAAACAGAACTGTAATTAAGGTGGCTCTTTACCACTCACCTCTCCATCACTGTCAGATATAACAATACATGCGTCTACAAAACTGTGCTTCAACTTGGCATTCGATGGTTCCCTTGATTCCTCTTCCCCATGAGACTGGGAATTGGACCCACTTGCAGTTTTCCTCTTCTTTTTTGGCATCCTTTCCTGTGAAACAGACAAAGTTTTAAAAAATATTTCACTCATTCTGGTCTAGTTTACCCATAATGCAATGGTTCCCAAACTTTTTTGACTGGCGGCTCTCCTGACCAACTGGGCCATTGGCTGTGGCTCCCCATTAGGGCTCTAATCCCTGTATAGGGCAACAAGTCTTTTGCGAGGATCCAGCAGTTCCCCTAGTTGGTTTCCATGGATCCGTGGGAAGACATGACTCATAGTTTGGGAACCACTGCCATAATGAATCACTGCTTTGTTACTCTGAGGACACCCTAAGCCAGTGTTGGTGAACCTATGGCACGCGTGCCAGAGAGGGCATTCCGAGCCATTTCTGTGGGCACGCGCACTGAGCCAGGCAGCCTGGAGAGGGGCGCTGAAGCTGCTGCCTCCTCTCCACCTGCCCCGAGTTTGTTTCCCTCCCTCTTTTTCCCTTCCCCAACTCTCCAGCAGGCTCAGCCAATCAGCATCCAGCAGGCTCCTGGCTTTTTCTGTTAGAATGGCTCAGGGCCCTTCACTGGCTGAAGACCAGCCAATCCTGAGCTGCTCTCCTCCTCAGCCATTTGAACCTTTGTAGCCTGCCTTTCCAACTGCCCACTCAGTGCCAGGAGAGGCTTTTCCTCTGCAGCACAGGCGCAGCTGGGGGTGAGCAGGAAAGTGTGGCGTGGATTGCAGCCTGAGAGCCCACTCCTATGCATGTCTACTCAGAAGTAAGTCCATTGTAGTCAGTGGGGCTACTCCCAAGAATGTGAGGGAAGGACTGCAGCCTGAGGGTGCAGCTCGGACATTCCCGTGGTGGGGTTGGAGAGGAGCTAGGCTGGAGGGGAGCATAGCTCACAGTATGGCATAGCTGGAGGGGAGCAGAGCACTCGGGCCACAGCTTGGGCTTTGTGGCGCCAGCCCTGCACGTGCTGCTGGCCCTGCCTTATTGCCCACTGGAGGCTTATCTGTAAGAACGTCACACAAAACTAATTTTTATATTATCTTAAAGGTAAACCACAGAATTGCTTCTCCAATCCTATTGGAAAAGAAGTGCATGCACAATTTCACATAGCTGTGAGCATGAATACAGCATGATGCAGCCATCCAACCAGCCCCATTAGAGTTGATGAGACTTACTCCCAGGAAAGAGTGGCTGGGATTGCAGCCTTGGAGCCTGCTCCTGTGCATGCCTACTCAGAAGTAAGCCTCTTTAGAGTCAATGAGGCTTAGTCCTAGGAAAGAGTGGCTGGGATTGCAGCCTTAGAGCCCACTTCTGTGGGTGGGGCTTTAAAAAATTTTTTTTCTTGTTTGAGAAAATGAGCAGCGGTAAGGTCTTGCAGCCACCCCTTCCCTGCCAATATTTCCTTACCCAGCATGTAATTAGTCTGTGGAACTCTTTGCCACAGGAAGCAGTGATGGCAACTTGCCTAGATGCCTTTAAGAAGGGATTGGACAAATTTCTAGAGGAAAAGTTCATTACGGGTTACAAGTAATAGTAGGTAAAAAATGTTAATGTATGAGTTGTTTTTTCTAAACTAAAACCTCAGTATTCAGGTTAAATTGCTGTGTTGGCACTTTGCGATAAATAAGTGGGTTTTGGGTTGCAGTTTGGGCACTCGGTCTCTAAAAGGTTCACCATCACTGCCTTAAGCATTCCATTCTAGGTCCACAGACTTGAGAGGTATTAAGAGACATACAGCACAATACTGACAGGCCCTTGGGCCAGTGCAATTCCTTTACGCTGGCCCAGGAGCGTCGCAAACGTGCCATAAGTTTGTGCCGCCTCATAAGTCGCTTAACAACCTCTGTGCCGATGGAAGGACCGAGTCTTGCGTCGGCCGCAAGACTCTGGGGAGGAAGCAGGGAGGAGGGTGGGCAGCCCCGGCAGCAGGCGGAGGGAGTGGGAGGTGGGGCTGGGGCCCAGCAGTTATGCCAGATCCCAACCTCGTTCCCCAAGTAGTGCGGAGCAGCTTCAAGCCACTCTACTCTCTTCAGACTTATTACACCTCAGGAGGTGGCGCAAGTCTGAGGAGATCCATTGGGACCAGGGTGGCTTACCCGGCGGTAAGGGGAAAAGTTTCCCCTTACCTTTTGCTGAGCCACTTTGGGCACCTATCCTGTGCTGGATACAGCGCAAGCCTCTTGGTTTGCCTGTTCCAGCGCAAGATAGGATTGCTCCCATAGTCAGAAAGACCTGCTCTTTCAATTAAGAATAACATATATTTGAACAGGACCTGCTCTTTCAACTAAGAATAACTTATATATTTGAACAGGTTAGGAAAAGATGGAAAGAATAAAAGCATGCACCAGTCAATCAGTAAAAAAGCTCACTGCAAGCTTCCTCAAAGTTATACATTTCACATAAGGAAACATCAGCCCCTCATCCCAAATCCATGGACTTTCCTATTAGCATCATCCTTGCACTACTGCTGATGCAGAAAAAACTGAGAGGAGAATCAAGGATCATGCTAGGCTCAGCACTTCAGAAGGAAAAACCGAAAGCATCAGAACCATGCGTCGGCTTTCTAATTCAATTAGGCAAGCACGGCATAGGAGTTGCACTTTTTTTTCTTTTTGTCCAATGATATACTGATGCTCACAACGCAACACCTTGAAGGAACACTGTAGAAATAAGGCAAAAGTCAAGAGCAGCAAAAAGACTAAATGATGACAAGTAGAGAGAAAAGTCAAGGACACTTTGGGTCCTCTTTTATGTTGCAAGCTTCTCATCAAAGAGTATGCTCACAGTGCCCTCTGCTGGGACAGACTGTGGCTACTAATGCCAGAAAAGGAAAGATATAAAACCTGCTGACTATTGGTACCACAAATGCTTAGAGTTATGAGAAACAGAGGGGAGGGCAGGTGCAAGCGCAATTAGAGCAAGAGCTTTCGGCAGCGGCTTTCCTTGCCAGACTATACATAGCAAGAGAGCTACACAACAAGCTTTATCAGTGAAAGCACAGCCAGAAAAGCTGATTAGGGCCCTTGGCCAACTGAGAGAAGCAGCAAGATGGCAAATGCTTTCCTCTACTCATTCTCCAAAGCTCTTCTGGCAACTGGTTAAGCATGCAAACTGATCACAGCATAGTCAAGCATTCTGATAGCACCTCTTATTTAGAGACCTTTTATTGAGAGAACACCACAACAGTGCCAAAAGGATGGAGAACAAGGTCTCCATGACATCAAAGCTATACTGGTGGGAATGCAACCCCAGGTTCTTTGACTTTGGTTGCAATTCTATTCACACTTAACTTGGAGTAAGCCTCAGTGACTATAATGGGGTTTACTTCCGAGTAGACAAGACTAGGATTGGGCTTTTAAAGTACAGCGACTGAACTAGATTACATAGTGTCCCTCAGAAACTTAGACAAACACCCTCACACTGCTACAGCCCCACATCTACAATATAGGGATAACAACTTTGGCTCACCTCACAGGGCTCTTATAAAAATTAATGTAAGTGAGGCATTTTAAACATTTGAAATGTGCTATATTATTTCTTTAAACAAATGGAGAAGCATAGATTGGCCCTCAAATTGGCCCTGGTAGATCCCAGAAGCCAAGTAGCCCTTGAGGGAGTGGGCTGCAGAATGTGCCCCAACCAAATTGCTTCAAATGCACTTTCAGTGGGGAGGCAGGAACACCTCCTCATTCTTTATGGAGCGGTGCTTCATCTGTTGCCATCCCCCACACACTTCCACTGTTGCCTCCTGCTCTAGCTGGTCACCCCCACTCCTGCAGTTTACTGTGGCTGCTACAACACACCTTAGCCTGCCGTTCTGTCAAACAGCAGAATCAGGAATGGCCAACAGGGGCAAGAGGCAAATGAGGTGTGTGTAGGGCTAAGTATTGCTGTTGCCATTATGAATGAGGAGTGGGGCTGAACAGGTATTCATAAGAAAATCCTAAAGGGGCTGCACCAGATCTGCTTGATCCCAGGCACCAGGGAGACTTGGGCTGAGGAGGTAGGAACATTATAGAAACGAGCTGTATTATCTCCCTGCTTCCCCACTGAAAGTCCACTGAACTGCTTTTTGAAGCAAAGGGCTTCGCTTCTCTCTGTCTCTGTCTCACAGAGAGAGAGCACTCCTGTACAACTCAGAGATTGAGGCTAATAATCTTGACAATAACCCTTGTTGCTTCTTCCATTATTCAGCATACAGCAAAACAGCCTCTCCAAGGGCTTCAAGCAAACAAACAAAAGGGAAAAACAATGCTCAGAGCCTGAAAGCCAAGAGAATACAATGCCACAGTATTTGCATTTAGGTAGCCACAGAAACTATGGGTATATTCTAGCAAAGTGTCCATCATAGAATGAAGCCTGGGGAAGAACCTGCCCATTACAAGGATGTACTGCAAAAATCCTGCAGGGTCCCCATTAGACACAGATTTCCACAGACTGCCTATACTGTACTCTCACCTCGAAAGAAAAACAACCAACACTGCCCTGAAGTTTTCATCACTTGAGGAGGAAAACACTCCAATTTATACCAGTTATGCTCTTTAGAGCAATTGACACTAGGCGGAATACAATTTAGGAAAATCAGCCATGTTGTTGCCTCATATTCAGTAAATCAGAGTGTGGATCTTTGTATACCCTCTGAAATACCAAGAGACAGATCGCTTCCAAGCCTGTCAAAAAAGCAACATTCAGACTAGCACTCAGCTCCCTCAGATTGCACAATAATTTTTTCGGCCTGATAGATCACATTAGATAAGGGATCACTAAGAAGCATTAACTGAAGGCAATATGACTCACTTATCCTGTACATTCTTAAAGAGACATACAGAGATTGAGCCACCCAATTCTCACTGTAGCTCTTAAACCAAAGGCTGATGACCCTCAACAATACAAATTAAGAGAGGAGGGAAGTACTGAAGCTGTTTTGTTTTCATGCTTCCCCCTCATTTCCTCTATGGGCATCTGCAGTAAACTAAGGCCAGTACCATATTTGGTTTTAGTGAAATGGAACAGGTCAAATAATTAATTACTTGCAACTAATTCTGCATGTTGGCTCACAGACTGGTTTTTAAGTCATTTGCTTTTTTCATTTTGGGACTCCATGAACATTTCTCCCTCTCAGCTTAGAGAGTCAAGGTGACCCATTAATAAGCAAACCCACATGCATTTCATTTCAGAACTTACACTTTTCAGGGGTATCCTTGAAAATTCCCCATTTATGATTATTTGCCATTTTCTCTCATCATCATCTATCACTTTGATGAATCAGAAAACAATTACCAGCAGGATAATTCACAATCTTGACATTGCAGCCACTAGAGCTGCCAAACTATGACAGCTTAAAATGCTCAAAAACGAAGCCAAAAATGAATGACTCTCATCCCTAAATGAGTTTTTGAGAGGTTCAAGCTACAGGCTGCTGATTTCTAAGCTACTACCCCAACCTTAGGAGAATAATAAGAACTTTGCTGACAATCAGCACCATAGACTGTACTCATTACTGCATTCATTAGTGTTCAAAACATAATACACACATCTCTTCTCAACCACTTCCCCTCTAAGAGTTTTAACATTTTCTACAAAATACTAACAAATTCACAGCAGCCCCAAAAGGTTGCAGTTATTTTTCAGAAATCTCTGAAAAAGACCTGCATGACTAACATGGAAGTAACATATAACTAATGTTCTCATTTTTAAAAGGGTGTACTCTCTCACGTTTTAGATCACCGCTGCTTACTCAAGATTAATGAGATTCTTATGAGTACAGTTCATCTTGCAACAACCAACTGTAAAGGTCTTGTATCTTGGTGTGAAGCCTTTGGTGACCTATTGCCAAAGACAAAAGAACAAAGAGAGGGATGGATAACAAGATTTACCAAATCTGGTAAATTCCAATGGATCAATTTTTAGATGGACTCAGCTAGTACAAATAATACTGAGTTCAACAGAATCTCCCAAATGTACAACATATCTGTGATACTTGAGACAGCAGTTGGATGCCTAGGCTTAAAAAGCAAATAGTACCAAAGTGGGGAAAGGGTTTTGGCAGTTCAAAGCTCCAGATTCATCGTTTATACATCAGACAAGCTTTAAAAAAAATAAATAAATTATACATTTAAATACACTTTGAAAGTTCCATCAAAATCAAAGGGATTTATTTTTGAAAAAAGTATTTAGTAGCTTGAATTAAAGAAAAAATCTGGCCTCAGGTTGTAATCTTTGAAAACCTGTGGTCCAATAATCAAGATAGTTTTTAAGGACCACAGCTACTTTGCTGCTTTAGGATAAAGACCGATCAGACGTACATATGCCACATGGAGATTGCTGAAAACTGTTTCTGTGTTTCAGCACCTTATACTGCAGAGAGTAAAGTTTATACTGGGCTTTTCATCAACACTAACCCATGGAATGTCTGTGTTAGTGTGAATTTCCTTGGCTGTGCATGATATTCCATGCTATTGGTCAGACTTGCTTAGTAAGCCAATACAAACTTAATGTATCACACTAAATCATTGCTCAGTGTCTTCCACATAGGGTAAGTAGTGATGAATTCAGTAGTAGTGATCAGCCTTGTCACAACTACTCTTCTGATGCTAATTATTAGATATGACCATAATGATGTTTCAAGCATCTTGTTTGCCAGGAAACTCTGATTTGAAGCTCATTCTTTAAGCTGGCTCTTCTTCCCCTTACACATTTCTCAACTACCAGGATGAGTTCCTGTTGTTTTGGATCAACCCTGTAACTAAGTCTGCTTGCCAGAGACATCTCAGTCCAATACCTCAGTTAATCTGATCTTTTAGGATTTTTTTTTTCAAAAACATATCTTATTTGAAAATATTTCTATTCTGCAAGAAATACACCACCAACTTCACAAAGGTCCACAAGATCAAACCTTCAATCATTTTCAGTTCTCCAGCGACATTTCCCCACTGCTTTACAAAAGATACTACTGTTTTCCATAATGCACTGCTTTTGTACTGGCCATCCATGATCTTATTTTGATCCCTGATCAGATAAGACTGTCTCATGTTTAAAGGAAAATGACTGAGAAATGCATACCTTAAAAGTCTTATGAAACCAATCACTATTTTGTTGAAATACTGATTGCAAGTCTGCAATTTAGCAACACAACCCTAAGAAGGGTACCCTAACCGCCTCACAATCATCCTGTGCTTATAGTGCTATTTCCAGTCCCCCTGGGACAGGAGTGGCAGAGATACAACTTGCTACAGAGGAAGCTGCTTTCTGTGACACAATAGCCATGCTGTTGTGTGTCCCTTTTTCTGTGCTGTGAGTATGTCTTGCCTTGTGTTATCCTATGTTAAAATGGTATTTTAAAATGTTTATTTTAAAACATTTCTATCTCTGTTTTCCCTTCTGAAAAGAGGTGCCCAATATTTAAAATAATTGCAATTGTTACCCTGCACATGCCTGATCTTGTCTGATCTCAGAAGCTAAGCAGGGTCAGGCCTGGTTAGTACTTGGATGGGAGACCGCCTAGGAATATCAGGTGCTGTAGGCTTATACCATAGTCTTTTGAGACTGAAGGTTGCCAACCAACCAACTTTAAAATATTGCATTGTAAGTGGATGAGGTTTGTTTGGTTTTGCAGTTAGGAAAAATGCAGACTAAAACACTGGAGAAAAAAAGCACCCAGCCTTTCAAAATCTAACTTAAAAGCCTTGTGAAATAAAGATATAATTGCTTGGGGAGGTCTTGCCAGTGAAAAGTCGCTTGTGTAAAAGGACTAATAAATGCTTCTGCACTTCATGACAGCAGCGGAAGCACTCGGTCTCTAAAGATTAAATAATAATAATAATATGTAGCTTTTAAGAAGTACACACAACGGTGTGAACAGGGAGGTGCACCACTTATGATGCCACAGACCCTGACCCACAGGTGGGTGGGACAGATACAGACCCCACACAGCCTCTAGGGTTGTGCAACAAAACCGAGGGGAAAGTGAAATGTGATTTCCCTGTACTAGAGGTAATACCTAAATGAAAGATGTTTGGCTCTTAGGCAACAGCTGAGGAACAACTTCCTAAATACTGCAAAACCTTCTATGGAAACAGCTGTATGACTCTTGAAGGACTCTGTTATTTCTTTATTTGCGCCATATATTCTCCACGTTCTCGGGCACAAACAGGATTAAGTGACAACGCTGCCAACAGAAGTGATCTCCAGTAGAAAGGATTTCAGAGCACTGAAATGAAACCAGGAGTCCAGGTGGTGTAGTGGTTTGGGAGGGGAGCTTATCCTGGTTCAAAACCCCCCTCAGCCATGAAGCTTCCTGGGCGACCTTGGGCCAGTCGCTTTCTTTCAGCCTCACCTACCTCACAGGGTTGTTGTGAGGACAAAAGGAGGGGGCAGCTGTGTACATCGCCCTGCGCTCTGGAGGAATGTGAAAAATAAGTAAATAAAGCAAAGAGAAGGCAGGCAGGCAGGCATGTGGGAGTTACTTTGCTCAAGGTTTTCCACAGCAAGGCAAGGGGAAGCCACCCTCTGCAGAAGGAGCTGCTTGTGGAGGGTCAGACACTAGGGACACGTAGGTCTCCTCAGAAGTAATCCTATTCTGTTCAGTGTGGCTTACTCTCAGGAAAGCGTGGGCCAGCTTGCAGCCTTGGGGTGCCAACTTCAGCACCGACCTGACCGCAGAGCTCAGCAGGGGCGGCCTGTCAAAGGGCAGGCGAGGCCACTTCCTTCCCCAGACCCACTGGCAGCCTTCCTCCCGGGACCGAGGAGCAGAGTCCCAGCCAGGTGCCAGGCTCGCAAGACTCCCTGCCGCACGGGGACGCGCCCCGGGGGAGGCAGCGGCAGGGGGACGCCCCACGAAGGGAGAAAAAGCTCCGGGGCGGGCGCGCACAGGCTACTCACCAGCCCCGGCGTCTCCCCCTCAGGGCCAGTGCCCCGCCCCCAGCAGGCGGCGACGGCGGCAAACCGACGACTCTGTCGCCTCTCGCGGGGGCGCTCGCGCAGATTCCACCGCGGCCAAGAAGCGGGCCGTTCTGCCCGCACTCAAGTTGGCGCCAGGAGCTTCGCTTCCCGCTGCCAAGATGGGTCCGGTATCCGCGCCGCGGAGGTCATGTGACCGGCTCTTCCCGCGAGATCCCACGGCGAAGCCTTCGGCGGCATCTTGAGTGATAGCAAGTGCCCGGGCTCCTTCCTCGGGAGCCTTTGTCTGCTCAGCTCCTGGGATTCTCCTCGCCGTGGGAGGGAAAGGGGCGTCCTGGCGCCAGGTCCTTCAGTGCGCCGAGTTCCTGACCCTCGCTTTCCATCAGGCTCAGCACAAGGCTTCTCCTCTTAGGATACCGCCTTGCCCAGGCTCCAGGCGCTCACAGCCCCATCCTATCCACACTTTCCTGGGAGCAAGCCCCATTGGCTCTAATGCGACTTCCTTCTGAGTAGACACGCGTAGGATGGGCTCTAAGGCTGCAATCTTGGCCACACTTACCTGGGAGTAAGCCCCATTGACTATAGTGGGGCTTGCTTCTGAGTAGACAGGCATAGGCTTGGGTTTTAAGGCTGCAGTCCTATCCACACTTTCCTGGGAGTCAGCCCCATTGGCTCTAATGCGACTTCCTTCTGAGTAGACACGCATAGACTTGGGCTCTCAGATCATCAAAAGGACACTAAGAGCCCAAGCGTATGCATAGCCACTCAGAAGTAAATCCTATTATAATCAATGGGGCTTACTCCCAAGTAAGTGTGGATAGGCGTGCAGCCTCAGAGCCCAAGCCTATGCAGGTCTACTCAGAGGCAGGTCCCACTGTAGTCAACGGGGCTTACTCCCAGGTAAGTGTGGGCAGGATTGCAGTCTTAGAACCCAATCCTATGCGTGTCTACTCAGTAGGTTCCATTCTAGTCAATGGGACTTACTCCCAGGTAAGTGTGGAGCCCAAGACCGTGGATTGCATATTCGCGGGACGTGTGGCAGAAATACAGAGGACTAGGGCTACAATCCTATCCACACTTACTCGGGAGTAAGCCCCATTGACTGTCATGAGACTTCTGAGTAGAGCTGCATAGGACTGGGCTTCAAGCGCGCTAACCAAGCGTGTCCATGTGGGCGGGGAGAGGCGCCGCTCACACGTTACGTGTTACACGGTCATGCTAAACATGCGAGGGTCGCCCCCCCCCATAAGCGCCTGTTACAACGGAGGCCTTGGCTGGCTTCGTCGCCATGGGAACCGAGCCTGTCGCCGGTTGCCCTCGAGAGACATGGAGCGCGCGAAGCCTAATCTCGCGAGAATACGCTTCACGGCGGTTCTCTGCTCGAAGGGTCTCTCGCGATACGCGCCTTCGAGCCTGGCCTTCTCGCGGCATCTCGGCGTTCTGGGTGGAGCTGGAGATCTCGCGGGCGGCGACGCTGGGATAAGATGGCGGACGAGGAGGGTAGCAACGGGGACGCTTCAGCCTTGCCGGTTGGGAAGGAGGCAGGTGAGGTTGGGCTGCTTTGGCGCCTGCCCTTCTGGGGGAAGCCTCCCGCCTCCCGGCCCCTCTGGCGCCTCCCCTGCCCGTGGACCGCGGCGGGCGAGGAGGGGGTCTGGGGCTCCCGCCCACCCGATGGAGGCCGGGCCCCTCCGCCGCGCAGTGGGAGGAGCGCCTCCCCCTCCTCTCGCCCGAGCCCCGTTGAAGAAATCCGGCAGCACTGTGGGCTCCTCCTCGGCGCTGCTTCGGTGGCAGCATCCTGGCCACCCTTACCTGGGAGTAAGCCCCACTGGCTAGAATGCGGCTTACTTCTGAGTAGACCTGCCTAGGATGGGGCTCTCAAGCTGCGATCCTAGCTACCCTTACCTGGGAGTAAGCCCCACTGGCTAGAATGGAGCTTGCTTCTGAGTAGACCTGCCTAGGATGGGGCTCTCAGGCTGCGATCCTAGCCACCCTTACCTGGGAGTAAGCCCCACTGGCTAGAATGGGGCTTGCTTCTGAGTAGACCTGCCTAGGATGGGGCTCTCAGGCTGCGATCCTAGCCACCCTTACCTGGGTGTAAGCCCCACTGGCTAGAATGGGGCTTGCTTCTGAGTAGACCTGCCTAGGATGGGGCTTTCAGGCTGCGATTCTAGCCACCCTTACCTGGGTGTAAGCCCCACTGGCTAGAATGGGGCTTGCTTCTGAGTAGACATGTGTAGGATTGGGCTCTTGTTCCCTCCCAGCCCCATTCCAGTGGGGAATGACCCTGTTCGGTTGTTACAGCAGAAGCAGAAAGGAGTTCTGTGGTCCCTTGAAGACCATTTACAACCAAATTCTGTGCATACCTACTCAGAAGTAAGTTCCATTGTGCAGTGAGGCTTACTTCCAGGAAAGTATGGATAAGATTGCAGCCCCATTGTGGCATAAGATTTGGTCAACCTGGAGCTTCTACATCGTGTATCTGATGAAGAGGGCTTTAGTGATTGTGTGCCACAATAAATCTCTTGTGCTCTCTTTCTCAGCACTCACTCAAGCTAATAAAAGTCTGTGGCTGGCCTTTTGTCCTCTTGCTAGATTTACAGAGAAAATCAAATAACTAATGGCTCCCTGTCCCAAAGGGGATCACAATTGAGGAAGATGCAAAATAACACCAGCAAATTGTCACTAGAAAAGATGCTATGCTGGGGTGAGGAGGGCCAGTTACTCTCCCCCTACTAAATAAAAAAGGAGCACCCACTTGAAAAAGTGCTTCTTACCCAGTTAGCAGGGGTATTCCCTCAAATGTGTTTATTCTGTAGTTGTCATTTTTTAATCATTGCTATGGAGCATCTGAACTTTCCCTTTATCCCTCTGGCATAGCATGGAATCCCCAAGTTCATCTGTGCTCTTCCTCACCCCAGTGATATACAATTGAAAGCGTGGGGCTGTTAGCTGTCTTTCACCTGCAGTTTACGGATAGGGCTGGGTTTTAATCTATTCTAGACTATTTGGCATGAGGATTGAAAATGCATGCTGCTTCCTACTCCTGCAGGAAAAATATCACTATGTCCAAGTGAAACCTCACTGTGTTGCCCAATTTCTAATGTCTCAAGCTACCTCCAAGCTAGTTACCTCTGTGATTATCTAAATGTCATTCCCATCTGGCACAGAGTGACAGTAAATTATTCTTATATCGTGGGAGTTGCATAAGGGGTTCAATCTCAGATGAGTGAGTTCTGAAAACATTCTGCAAAGTAGCTACTGATGTGCTGCAGTACTTTTCTTCTGCCTTCTGCAGCTATAGTTAGATGTATTCCAAGTAAATATATTTTATTATGCCGCCCAAGTTTGACATTTGTGCAAAGAATGAGATGGCATGAAAGAATAAAAACCAACAGACATGAAATTTGGAGGTTAGGTGAACATATGTGGGTGTGTAACAAGCACGTAAAGCGGGAAGGAAACAGCTCTTCAGGGTTGCTGTTTTCATGCTAATTCTCATTGACCACTGAAAGTTTGATTCTTTGTTTAGTTGGACATGCCAGAATACAACTTGGAAGTTGTATTAAATACCCCAAAGATGTCTTGTGCCCCCCACCTGCTGTAAAAGGAATTTCTAACTCCAGGTAGGCTGTTCAACAAGTGCATAAGAAGATGGGTGACAAGAATAAGGAGGCAACAGGCAGGAGAAACCACATCTGCCTCAGAAAACTTATAGGAACACTGCAAATTTCTAGGCTCCCAAGCTTTTTGCTCTTGCATTACAAGTGCATTCTCTGGATGTACAGTTAAGCGATTCCTGTCCAACATTGCGTATACACAACAGGGACCAAATGTGTACACTTGTGGGCTGGGCAAAAATGGATTAACACGGGCTGCACAACACGCACACCCCTATTTGTAGGGCAGATGTTGATTCTGTGAAACAGCTGATGCCGACTGCAGTTCTACAAAGATATGGAGGTTGAGAAACTTTCCTTACAGCCAAGTCCCATTGAACTGTAAGTTTTGTTTTTAGTCAGTATTTATGTGTATTGTACAATCACAAATGGGTTTTTCCACAGTATGAGAGGAACTTCTAGGCCAGGGGTGTCAAACATAAGGCCTGGGAAATGGATGCTGCCCCCAAAAGCTCTTTATTTGGCCCTCTGGTTCTTCCAGTACCACCATCAACTGCTCTCAGCTGCTGAGCTGTGCTGAGGTGTCACTGCTGAAAGGGCACCCCACATTATAATTGAGCTGTCCCATATCTTGAAAATATTATCAAGATTTGCATATTTTCGGTTCTTGTCATTTGCAGTCATGAGTTCCTAAGTTTCAAAAGTACTTATTTCTGGTCATGACCTACTTAATGACATCAGTTCCTGCTTTAAGATGTCACTCTTGGCCCTCAGCAAGCATGAATGCTATTCAGCCATTGGCCCATTGTATGAAATGAGTTTGACACCGCTGTTCTAGGCATTAAAACTAAGATTTAATGCAGCATTCTTGCTCATATTCATGAGTTTGCTTTTGCTGTAACTTTGTGGAAGCTTTTCTTTCCTGTAGGAAAGGTTGAACATTAGTATCTGTGTAGCCATTATAAAATAACATTGTGGGTTTTTTTAAGCATTGTTGAAGTTTAAATGAATAAACGTATCATTTCTGTTCTGCT
Organism: Tiliqua scincoides; assembly: GCF_035046505.1. NCBI lineage: Eukaryota > Metazoa > Chordata > Lepidosauria > Squamata > Scincidae > Tiliqua > Tiliqua scincoides. The sequence goes on from NC_089822.1 coordinate 200,889,453, forward strand.
GCTAATGAATACAGCTGTGACAGTGAGTCCCATCTCATTTGAAGCTTGCTGCCGTTTGTTTAGTTGCTCTGTGTATGACCAGGCTGCAGAAAATAGTTTGTGCTGTTCACACTTACACATTAGGAAATACAACTTCTCCTGTAAACTTTTTTAATGGCCACATGAAAATATCTCCAGTGTGATTTTATTTAACTTTTCAAGACTTATATCTCTTACAAGTGTTTTCATTACATTATGCTAGAGTCCAAGCCAGTTCATGCTATTACTGTACTTTTTCCAGCAGCTGCACTCACAGAAATAGCTGCACATAACACCCAGTTAATGTGAACCTGTTTCCATGTGGTCATGTCCATATGTGCATAGAAAAAAATTTTTTAGTGTGAAATGGCCCTTTGGGGCAAATATTGGCTTACATTGCAGGTTGGAGAACAGAAGAAGAACTAAATGTTCACATTCTATCAATAGAAGATATCTTCCTCTCAATTTATGCAAATTGCATTCCTAAAAATCCATTCTCTTTCTTTTAATTAATTGAATCACTAAACTTGAAATCTGTGGTTATGCTGATACCATACAAATACGTACTGCCTAGACCAGGGGTGTCCAAAGTTTCTGTGTGTCGGGGGCCGGGGAAAAAAAGAATTAATTTATATTTAAAATTTGAATAAACTTACATAAGTTTACATAAATGAATATATTAAAGATGAACTTATATGAATGAATGAAGGTCTTGCAATAGCTCAAGGCCTATAAAAGGCCTTGCACAAAGCAAGGCTGGTCTTTCCTTTGCTACCGCTACTGCATCACAGATGTGAAACAACAAGCAGTGAAGGGAGCCCTCATCCCACAGCTCACGCGAGAGGTCAAATAGTCTCCCTCAAACTGAGAGCAGTTGCGTCGGGCCAGTGTGGGCTCCAACAAATCTCCGGAGGGCCAGAGGTTCATTGGAGACTGGGGGCTCCCTGAGGGCCGCATTGAGAGGCTTCGAGGGCCACAAGTGACCCCAGGTCCGGGGTTTGGGCACCCCTGGCCTAGACTGTAGCCATGGGGACTTGAAGTTGGAGGTGAACCTCCCTATGAAGCAGTAGTTATTGGAGATCTAGGGGCTTACTGGCCCTCCATTCAATTTCTAGATATCTGTGTAAGGATGGGTAATCAAATTTCTATTTGTACTGTACATGTTTAGTACTAGTTTGGTACTATACAATATGTGAATTCATACCGTGTAAAGGTGCAGTGGGACCACCTCAAATTTTTCAGTAACTTCTTGGTCAAAGCCCCTTCTTCAGACAACTTAAAGTGTAATGTAAGCCTGCATAATCCTGTTTTTCTGTAGATCAGGTAGTTCAGCCTAAGCATGAGAACTGCAAGCTGAGGCATCAACCTTTGACTGGATTATCTTTTTGATAGCTTCTAAAAGTGTGTGTGTGTGTGTGTGTGTGTGTGTGTGTGTGAGAGAGAGAGAGAGAGAGAGAGAGAGAGAGAGATGAACACTTGCTGTAGAATTAAATCTGAGGGCAAAAATCAAGACCTGTTATCTATTCTTCTGAAAAGGACATTTCATGTTCTCTTTGTTTTGTTCTCTTTTTTAAATTTTTCCATTAAGCCGTTGGTAATGGTATTTGTAAATGATGGTATGACCCACCTTAAGCCATTTTAAATGGAAACTTGGGGTGTTAATATTTTAACTAATTTCATAAATAGAGGATAAATAGACAAACACAACTTTGGAGGAGGTTTGATCTAATTTGTATTCAAGAACCATTATTATTATTAGCAACAAATGTATTTATATACCACTTTTCAACAATGTCAAATATATACTGTATAGCAGTACCACATCTTGTTATAATCTTGTAAACAGAAGTGTTTGATAAAACAGTGGTTGTAAAGCTAGGAAACAAAACTCACTGCATTTTTATTAAAGTATACGAAGATTTTCATCTGCATTACCTTGCTTCTCCTGTACTCTGATCCTAAATATGCAGTGCCATGATATATCTTGTGAAATGCTGGTGCATTAGCAGAAACCCGCTTTTCTAAACACGTGTTTGTTAATGCAGTATCTTTTTGTTAAACTTTTGCACGTATTGTACAATTGTTTGTGCTAGAATGTATGTAAAATAAATCTATTTTCACATGCAACTGCTTTTGCATATTATGTTACTTTATATCACTGTGAAGTTGGAAAAAGTCAAACGATTCTTTAGGCTATAGTCCTAAACATGTATAGCAGTGACTCTCAAACTTTTAGCATGGGGACCCACTTTTTAGAATGAGAATCTGCCATGACCCACCGGACGTAATGTAATGACTGAAAGCGACCATCAATGGAAGAGTTTTAACAATCCTACCCATACTTACTCAGTAGTAAGTTCCACTTACTGTCATTGTTAAAAGCATATAGAGGTGTGTGCCATTTAACAACGGGATACATTCTCTTATCCCCGTTGTTATGCAATTAGGTCATTAAGTGAACTTTCAGTCAAATCTATTGCCTTTGTTGTGTAAAGGGACACTCCCTGCTATACACTAGCTGGCTGCACAGGCTACTGGAGATAGATTGCCTCTTCTTTGCATTCAGAGCCTCTCTGTTGTGTAAACAGACACTCTGCTACAGGCTATGGGAGATGCAATTGCCTCATTAAGAGCATCTTTATTGTGCTTTGACCACTACCATATATGCGGTCTGTCGTTAAGCAAACGGATGTTAAGCGGCACATGCCTGTACACAGTAGCCTGTTGAAAGTACAGATCTGTAACATTTCCCCAAATGCAGTCACATATCATGGTACCATCATCTAAAATATTGAAATGAATGAACATCCACCTGAAATTGACCTGCGACTCACCTAGTGGATCCGGAGCCACAGTTTGAGAAACACTGATGTATAGGACCCTGCTAACTGGGTGAAGAGGCACTTTTCAAGTGGCATTCCTCTTATATTTAGCAGGGGAAGAGTAACTGGCCCTCCTCATCCTAGCACAGTGTCTTTTCTAGTGGCTGTTGCTGGTGTTCTTTTGCATCCTTTTAGATTGTGAACCCTTGGGGACAGGGAGCCATTTAGTTATTTGTAAAACACTTTGTAAATTTCTTGTTGAAAAGCGGTATATAAATACTGTTGTTGTATACTCAAAAGTCCTATTGAACTCCATGATGTAGACCTCTGAGTAAACCTGCTAGGAATTAGGATATTATTTTTCTCTGTGCCTACATAGGCCTGTCCTGTTAATCTTGCATTAATGCATAACTGTTTGGTTTGTATGTAGCATTGGATAGTGTGTAGAAAGTTCAACAATTTCAGTAAAGTACAAAGAATCTATATTTTATTGAAGCTCATATCATCTAGTATTTTGACTACCATAAAGCAGAATCTTTCATAGAGAGTAACAAGAGCACCCATTAGTGGCTGCTTGTAGAATGACACTAGCCTAGGTCAAGGAGGACCTGCCACAAAAGGTTGCATCCAATAATCCCGAAAACTGATCTTCAGGATAAAGGCTCCAGCAGGCTAACTTTTTCCCCTTCTACTGCCAATGTTCTGATTTCCCTCCCCCCATTTTCTCCTTCAATATCCTGTAGTTTTAGGGGACCACTGAGCATGCTCGGATCTTTTTAGGGGACCACTGAGCATGCTCGGATATGTTTACAAACATATAAAGGCATCACCCTGAATATATAGATATCACATCTTTATTTTGAGTTGCCCCTGTTTTGCTTTCAATCTGAAAAGTATTCAACCACCTGAGTTTGCTGTTGTGAATAGTTACCCAAAGGTTTGAGAACTTAAAAGAGGAAAACAAAAATTTAAGAAATGGGGAAAGCAGCATTTTTGCAAATTGAGAAAAACGAGAGGACACCAAAGGGCAGAAGAGACTTGATTTTCATGAAATGCCCCACTAAACTGTTTAGCACCTGATGCAATAAGCTCCTCTTCAGAGGCAAAAGGAGTCATTTGATCAAAAACTGAGAAAAATAAATGTTTTATTACTGAAGTCAGATTATACCTGCATAGTTCTCCAGCTAGTTGTGGTTATGTGTGTCAGGGCCTTCTAACTCCAGTAATACCCGTTTTCAGTTTTTAATGAAACTGCTAAACATTCACCTCTAAGGGGGAACTTATTAACTCAAAATGCATCAGGTGTTAATGAGTTCAGTGAAACATTTTATGATGCGTAATTTTTTTATAGACTTTAGAAGATCCTCCTACCTTTCATACAAAAGTGACTGGAATGCCTCTGTATGCACTACATCCTGTGGTGAGGGAGGAAGTCACAGAGGCCTTCAGGTAAGGGAATGTTTGTTCCCTTACCTCAGAGCTGCATTGTCGCTGGAAAGGTGGATAAGTTTGGGTCCTTTGTTACAGGTTTTTTTGCACTTGATTTTTCAAGACGTAGAAGTTGGCAGTCTACAACTGTCTTAATTTAAGAGTATGCATGTAAAGTATCAGAGCTCTGGGTATGCCTTAAAAATAGTAAGTAGAAGACTGGATATGCTTGTGGGTTCAGCAAAGGAGCCATCATTCTTTTCTGCTACCCAGATCTCCAGTGACAGTCTTTCCCATATCAAGTTATTTTTTGCATGCCTTGTTCTGTTTTTACTTGCATTTTTGTGAGGTATCATTTTATCCATTTGGATCAAATAAACAAGCTCAAGCACTGTCCCAGTTGTAGTAAAAGGATTCCTCTTCCAAAGCCTAATTCTAGGGGTGTTACTGTGTTAGGGCCCAATTCTATCCTCTCTCAGCGCCAGCACAGGATGCTGTAAAGGTGCCATAAAGCACATTTACAGCACCCAGAGAGCAAGGAGTGCTAGTGATGGGCCCAGCACTGGGAGACCTACATAGGGGGAGCACTAGTGGTAAGGTATACCACTGAGTAGTACTGCTGGGTTTCTGGGTGGGAGGGGAGGTGTTCTGGGGTGGGGGAAGGGTGGGACCGGCAGAGTCCTGCTCCACCAGATCCTATCCTTCATGTCAGGCTGAAAAACCCAACACAGAGTTCCTCCAGACTCATTACGGCCCTCCAGGACTCATAGCAGCCCTCGCTCAGGGGAAGGGAACAAAAGTCCCCTTCTCCCAAAGATGCCTCTGGCATCCCTCAGCCCCAGTGGGGCTGCTGGATATAGCAGTTGTTATCCTAAGCTGCATAGGATGCAGCACAGGCCATGCAGCCTGCCTGCACCAGTGCACTGAAAATTGGGCTGCCCATGGCATATATTTCATTGGAGCATGAGCAGGTGAATGATAGGTTGGCAACCTTCAGTCTCGAAAGACTATGGTATCGCGCTCTGAAAGGTGGTTCTGGAACAGCGTCTAGTGTGGCTGAAAAGGCCGATTCGGGAGTGACAATCCCTTCCACACTGGGAGCAAGTGCAGTCTGTCCCTGGTCTGTCTCCCTGGCTATGGGCCTTCCTTCTTTGCCTCTTAGCCTCAGACTGTTGGCCAAGTGTCTCTTCAAACTGGGAAAGGCCATGTTGCACAGCCTGCCTCCAAGCGGGCCGCTCAGAGGCCAGGGTTTCCCACTTGTTGAGGTCCACTCCTAAGGCCTTCAGATCCCTCTTGCAGATGTCCTTGTATCGCAGCTGTGGTCTACTTGTAGGGCGCTTTCCTTGCACGAGTTCTACATAGAGCAGATCCTTTGGGATCCGGCCATCATCCATTGTCACAACATGACCGAGCCAACGCAGGCGTCTCTGTTTCAGTAGTGCATACATGCTAGGGATTCCAGCACGTTCCAGGACTGTGTTGTTTGGAACTTTGTCCTGCCAGGTGATGCCGAGAATACGTCGGAGGCAGCGCATGTGGAAAGCATTCAGTTTCCTCTCCTGTTGTGAGTGAAGAGTCCATGACTCGCTGCAGTACAGAAGTGTACTCAGGACGCAAGCTCTGTAGACCTGGATCTTGGTATGTTCCGTCAGCTTCTTGTTGGACCAGACTCTCTTTGTGAGTCTGGAAAACGTGGTAGCTGCTTTACCGATGCGTTTGTTTAGCTCGGTATCGAGAGAAAGAGTGTCGGAGATCGTTGAACCAAGGTACACAAAGTCATGGACAACCTCCAGTTCATGCGCAGAGATTGTAATGCAGGGAGGTGAGTCCACATCCTGAACCATGACCTGTGTTTTCTTCAGGCTGATTGTCAGTCCAAAATCTTGGCAGGCCTTGCTAAAACGATCCATGAGCTGCTGGAGATCTTTGGCAGAGTGGGTAGTGATAGCTGCATCGTCGGCAAAGAGGAAGTCACGCAGACATTTCAGCTGGACTTTGGACTTTGCTCTCAGTCTGGAGAGGTTGAAGAGCTTTCCATCTGATCTGGTCCGGAGATAGATGCCTTCTGTTGTAGTTCCAAAGGCCTGCTTCAGCAGGACAGCGAAGAAGATCCCAAACAAGGTTGGTGCAAGAACACAGCCCTGCTTCACGCCGCTTCGGATGTCAAAGGGGTGTGATGTGGAGCCATCGAAGACAACAGTGCCCTTCATGTCCTTGTGGAAGGATCTGATGATGCTGAGGAGCCTGGGTGGACATCCAATCTTGGGGAGAATCTTGAAGAGGCCATCCCTGCTGACCAGGTCGAAAGCCTTCGTGAGATCTATGAAGGCTATAAAGAGTGGCTGTTGTTGTTCCCTGCATTTCTCCTGCAGTTGTCTAAGGGAGAATACCATATCAGTGGTGGACCTGTTGGCTCGGAATCCACACTGTGATTCTGGATAGACGCTCTCTGCAAGTACCTGGAGCCACTTTAGTGCAACTTGGGCAAACAACTTTCCTACAACGCTAAGGAGAGAGATGCCACGGTAGTTGTTGCAGTCACCCCTGTCGCCTTTGTTCTTGTACAGCGTGATGATGTTTGCAACCCTCATGTCTTGAGGTATTCCACCTTCTCTCCAGCAGAGACAAAGGATTTCATGCAGCTCAGTGATGATGATCTCTTTGCAGCACTTTAGGACTTCAGCAGGGATGCTGTCTTTTCCAGGTGCCTTGCCAAAGGCAAGGGAGTCCAGGGCCACGTGAAGTTCTTCTAGGGTTGGTTCACTGTCAAGCTCCTCCAGCACAGGCAGGCACTCAATGTTGTTCAGCGCTTCTTTGGTGACTACATTTTCTCTGGAATATAGCTCAGAGTAGTGCTGCACCCAGCGTTCCATCTGCTGCGCCCGATCCTGGATGACCTCGCCTGTTGCAGACTTCAGAGGGGCAATTTTCTTCTGTGTTGGACCTAGGGCCTGCTTGATACCATCATACATCCCCTTGATGTTGTCCGTGTCAGCTGCTATCTGTATCTCGGAACAGAGCTGGAGCCAGTAGTCGTTAGCACATCTCCTGGCAGTCTGCTGGACTTTGCTGTGAGCACCTCGGAGAACCTGCAGGTTGCGCTCACTGGGACAGGCCTTGTATGCTGCTTGAGCTCTCCTCTTTTCCTCAATGACTGGTGTCAACTCCTCAGAGTGGGCTTCAAACCAGTCTGCCGCCTTGTTGGTCTTCTTGCCAAATATGGACAAGGCGGTGTTGTAAACGGCATTCTTGAAATGTTCCCATCTGTTGGATGCGTTTGCATCGACTGGGCCTGGAAGAGATTCCTCAAGCGCTCGTGCAAATTCCTCCACTTTTCTCTGATCCCGGGTCTTGCTCGTATCAATGCGAGGTCTTCCTTCCCTTTTCGTGTGATACAGTCGCTTTGTTTGCAGTTTCAGTCTGCTGCACACCAGCGAGTGGTCGGTGTCACAGGCAGCACCCTGATAGCTGCGTGTGATCTTGATGCTGGGAAGGCTGGAGCGTCTGGTGAGAATCAGGTCGAGCTGCTGCCAGTGCTTTGATCTTGGGTGTCTCCAAGAGACTCTATGTTGGGGCTTTGTGTTGAAGAACGTGTTGCTGACACAGAGACTGTGATGACAGCAAAACTCTAGCAGGCGTTGGCCATTTTCGTTCATCTTCCCAGTGCCGAACTGACCTAAGCAAGTGGGCCACGAACTGTTATCAGCACCAACTCTAGCATTGAAGTCGCAGAGGATGAACAATGGCTCTTTTACGGGGATCTTCTTGATAAAGGTCATCATAAAATTTGTCTTTGGCTTCTGCTGGAGACGACAGAGTCGGTGCATAAGCACCGATGAGAGTGACAGGTCCTGCTGATGACTGGAGCTGCAGGGACAAAATTCTTTCTCTTCCCACAGCAGGTGGGATGATGGATTTCAGCAGGGTATTTCTGACCACAAAGCCAACACCATGTTCCCTGGTTTCGTTTGGTGGTTTTCCCTGCCAGAAAAATGAGAAATTTAGCTCCTTGACAGATCCGGAATCTGGCAGCCTTGTCTCTTGAAGGGCGACGATGTCCATCTGCAGTCTGCTCAGCTCCATGTCGATGACAGCTGTGAATAACAGCTGACAGCAGCTGTTGATAACAGATGACAGCAGGTGAATAAGCTTCTAACTAACTGGGTGTGGCTGATGGTTTTTAGGTCTTGTAGTAATGTTGCCTAAGTACCCAAACTGGTACACATGTTTGCTTCAAGACTCTAAGATTGTCTCTGTTAGACACTGTTGTGGAGTAGCTATTTTATAAAAGGGAGCTGTCTCTAAGCAGAGGCAGGCCTACCTCCCTGGATTTCAGGAGAGACATATTATTGAACAGAGTGGGTTGTAAGTCATTCAGGATGTGTTGATGTTGGTTTAACTTGGAACTGTACATAACAAATGGTGATCTTTCACTATCTTGAGTGGGCCTGTCCCATAGAGCACTGTTCCCAGGTACCAACTGTGGGCTTGTCAATCAGTTTCTTCACTACCTAGTGAATATTGTGAAAATGCTGGGAGTGTTGAGAATCTTTAAAACCGTAATTATCACTTACAATTCCCAGACAAAAGCATTTTAATCTCAAAAGTGCACTGCTCCTGACCTGAACATCACTATTCTTTAACAAATTCCATGCAATCTCTGAACCGGAAGTAATCAACAGAATTGATTTTATTTATTCAGGAAAACATGAATTTTGATTACAGGTATTAATTCAGAATTTTGTTATCTCTGCAGTTGCAGATAGTCACACTTCTCTTATGTAACTTCAAAGTTTTATGGTACAGTCACAGATCTGCTGAACTTTGTTTATTTCTTGCCATTTGGGACCTTCTGCTTGTGTGGAGTGGTTTTGTTTTTTATTTCTTTGTTTGAACATATTGTTGGCAACTTTCAGTCTCAAAAGACTATGGTATCACGCTCTGAATGGTGGTTCTGGAACAGTGTCTAGTGTGGCTGAAAAGGCCAATTCGGGAGTGACAATCCCTTCCACACTGGGAGCAAGTGTAGTCTGTCCCTAGTCTGTCTCCCTGGCTATGGACCTTCCTTCTTTGCCTCAGTCTGTTGGCCAAGAGTCTCTTCAAACTGGGAGAGGCCATGCTGCACAGCCTGCCTCCAAGCAGGACGCTCAGAGGCCAAGGTTTCCCATTTGTTGAAGTCCATTTCTAAGACCTTCAGATCCCTCTTGCAGATATCTTTATAACAAAGCTGTGGTCTACTAGTAGGGTGCTTTCCCTGCACTAGTTCTCCATAGAGGAGATCCTTTGGGATCCGACCATCGCCCATTCTCATGACATGACCAAGCCAATGCAGGCGTCTCTGTTTCAGCAGCGTATACATGCTACAGATTCCAGCTCGTTCCAGGACTATGTTGTTTGGAACTTTGTCCTGCCAGATGATATCGAGGATGCATCAGAGGTAGCGCATGTGGAAAGCATTCAGCTTCTGTTGTGTGCGAAGAGTCCATGACTCACTGCAGTACAGAAGTGTACTCAAGACACAAGCTCTGTAGACCTGGATCTTGGTATGTTCTGTCTGCTTCTTGTTGGACCACACTCTCTTTGTGAGTTTGGAAAACGTGGTAGCTGCTTTGCTGATGCATTTGTTTAGCTTGGTATCACGAGAAAGAGTGTCATTGAGCCAAGGTACACAAAGTCATGGACAACCTCCAGTTCATGTGCAGAGATTGCAATGCAGGGAGGTGAGTCCACATCCTGATCCATGACCTGTGTTTGCTTCAGACTGATTGTCAGTCCAACGGTTTGGCAGGCCTTGCTAAAACAGTTCATGAGTTGCTGGAGATCTTTGGTGGAGTGGGCGGTGACAGCTGCATCATCGGCAAAGAGGAAGTCATGCAGACATTTCAGCTGGACTTTGCTCTCAGTCTGGAGAGGTTGAAGAGCTTTCCATCTGATCTTGTCCGGAGATATATGCCTTCTGTTGCAGTTCCAAAGGCATGCTTTAGCAGTACAGCAAAGAAAATCCCAAAGGTAGGCACAAGAACACAGCCCTGCTTCAGATGTCAAAGGGGTCTGATGCTGAGCCATCAAAGACTACATGTCCTCGTGGAAAGACCTGATGATGCTAAGGAGCCTGGGTGGACATCCAATCTTGGGGAGAATCTTGAAGAGGCCGTCCCTGCTGACCAGGTCGAAAGCCTTCGTGAGATCTATGAAGGCTATAAAGAGTGGCTGTTGTTGTTCCCTGCATTTCTCCTGCAGCTGTCTAAGGGAGAATACCATATCAGTGGTGGACCTGTTGGCTCGGAATCCACACTGCGATTCTGGATAGATGCTCTCTGCAAGTACCTGGAGCCTCTTTAGTGCAACTCAGGCAAACAGCTTTCCTACAATGCTAAGGAGAGAACTTAGTGAACAAAACTTAGTTCAAAACAAAACTTTGAACTTAGTGGTAACAAAATGGGCTAGTCCCCGAGGCTTCTGCCATAATAAATATGTATGTCCTTAAGGTGTCACAAGCCTCTCTCTCCTCAAGAGTGTCTTCATTCTTTTGCTATTTACACAAATAAATATAATTCAAATGAGGTTCTTTCTGACTTGCCTAATGGCAGTATTTGAAATGCAATTTCTCATGTCAGCATAGTAATTTGCTGGAGTTCATAAAATTAATGTATGAAATGTGCTCTGAAGACAATTGCAGATTAGTCACAGCTGAGAAGATTTCCTGCCCACACAGTTGTATTTTTCTAGCTTGCTTCTTAATCTGTGTGTGTATAGCAGCTTCTTGCTTGTGAGATTATTGACCTAATTACGTTTACATAAGCACATTCCCTGATTGAGCCACTGACCATGACATGACCCATCACTCCTTGATGTTTTGGGGGGCACTAGGTATTGGAGCACTGGAAACTGAAAGCAACTTGTGACATTCTGTGGATCTGTTGCTAATAGACTTCCTTTAACCAATTGACTCTTTAGTTGAAGACTAATGAAAGCATTGGCATTGTATTTAAAATGGACATGGATCAATGCTAGGAAGAAATGTTGACTCTTCCAATGTATTATTCTGTGCTGACTTAACGACATTATTTACAAGGTAAATCACTAATTGAAATTGTTTTACTGTGCAGTGAACTCCTGGAATGTGAATTAGTGGAAGAGTTATTCCTGCTGCCTGCTGTTTCCATAGTGTTGGCTGATCCTTTCTTTAACTGTGCAAAAGAGATGTAAATTATTCAATCATGTAGTTCAATCCTGAAAGAATGTCCTGCAGCATATCAAAGAAACATTAGACATCTTGTTACTTAACTGTGTTACTACAGTGTGATTGATTTTCTTTCTGCAATTCATGTGACTTTTTTCTTACTTGAATGTGAATTAAGTGATTAAAATATAACTTTTCTGTCCTGACTTGCATATATTTACATCCCCATGTTTGGCAAATTAGAATTGTCATTCCAAAGTAGTTGGAGTAGTTCTTGCCAGAAGGTCCATGTTTAGCCATTGTTTGAAATTGGTTATTCCAAAAATCCTGAAAGCTAGGTCCTTGGAAGCCTTCTGCATTCTCATATTGGGTTACTTTGGGTGAGAAAGGCAGTATGGAAATACAGTAAGTAAATAAATAAATGTTTGTGTGCTTGTGTTTTGCAGTGGATCGTCTGATCCAAGAAAACAGCGACATCTTCACAGATACTCACTGCAAAGTGTGTAGTGCTCTGCTCATCTCTGAGTCGCAGAAGCTTGCTCATTACCAGGTATGCTGCAGGCAGAAACTGTTGCTTTAGCAAAGTAGCATTCGAAGTACACTTACACTTACATTGTGTTTCTGTTCCCTTTCTGCAGAGTAAGAAACATGCAAACAAAGTTCGGCGATACATGGCTATCCGTGGTGAGGAGATCAGCCAGAGCAAGAAAATAAAGTTGGAAGCAAAGCAGGTAATGCCAGTCACCTCAGAACTGCAAAAACAGCAAAGGCTCATACTCCTGCTAAGTGGGTAAAAGCCACTTTTTCAAGTGGTGCTCATTTTCTGTTTAGCAGGAGGAGAGTGACTGCAAGTGGGGGACTGGGGCATCCCAGGTGCCGGGCTGGAAAGGGTTGCCACATGAGGCTCAGCCAAGATGGCAGCAGCGGGAGAGGCAGCAGCAGCACTAGTTGTGGTTGCTGCTATGCTCACATCTTTGTGTTTGGCGGCATCATAAACTGGCCGCCATGCCCCTCTCCTCCTCCCATGGAGGTTGGACCAGAACCTCCAGGGGAGGAGGGATCATGGTGGCCATGAAGAAGTCATCAGTGCTACAACCATCTCTTCTTTCAGATTGGTACAGAAGTTTCTCAGTCCAGCCTTTGGTAAGCATGAAAGAGGAGGCCACCTACTCCTCTGGGTGAACCCAGGAGTGATGTGACGTCGCGCAGTGTCACTGCCCCAGAAGCTGCATCCCCCATATATTGGAATAATTCTGATTTGCTCTAGCTTCTTTAGATCAATTCTTTCTATTAGATTGATATTGTATAAAAAGTAAAATGTTAAGATAGCATCATGAGCCGCAATCTGCTTTACTCCCCCTTTTTGTATACAGAATTCTGATCAACTGTTTTAAGAATCATCCCTTTGGTCTGTAACTGCTTTCATTGGTTAGAGTCTGCCTGCATGGTGTGCTGGGGCACACCAGTCAAGAATAGTTATGAAGTTGCAGCAAGGAGTTCCAGTCCAGTTGCGTTACCTGAATTTGGGAAATGTCATTATTACACTTGCCTTCTGCCTCTTCAGAACCAGTAAATTTCTGTGTTCCTTTTTTGCAAACAGCAGAGCAACAATGGAGAAGACAGGAACAAATGCTGTCCTATCTGTAATATGACGTTTTCCTCACCTGTTGTGGCTAACTCCCACTATCTAGGCAAGACCCATGCCAAGAATCTGAAGCTAAAGCAGCAGTCTCCTAAAACAGAAGGTATGATCAGGAAGTTGCAGTGGCCTGTCTCCTAATATAGTTCTGAAAACTTCTGATGAGAATGTTCCAGGTTTCTTCCAACTTCACTGAATAAATATAGAACAATGGTCCTGGTCTCGCTAGTATGTCATAATGAGATAGTTGAAGTTTCACAACTGGAAGTTAACGTGCTGGTATTTTGACCTTGGTGGTAACAAATCCAGAGAGGGACCATAAACCCTGGAAGATAATCTTTTGTTTGTGTGTTTTTGATAGTCTGTTTTTTAGGCTTTTGTTGGCTGCAAACTTGTTTGTGCTTGCATGTAGTGTGAGAACATTCAAATAATAATATAAGAAGAGCCCAGCTGGATCAGGCCAAAGGCCCATCTAGTTTAGCTTCCTGTTACCGTGGCCCACCAAATGCCTCAGGGAGTCCACAAGACAACAAGGTACCTGTTTCCTGTTGCCATTCCCTTGCATCTGGCATTCAGGGTTGACTTCTAAAACCAGGAGGCTGAATATACCCATCATGGCCTGGAACCTGTGATGGATTTTTTCCTCAGTGAATCTGTTTAATTGTCTTTTAAAGGCATCTGGGCCATGTGCCATCACCACATCCTGTAGCAAGAATTTCTACAGATTAGAAATATTCAGAAACACAGAAATATACATGCAGAATAAATTCTCCTAAGTGGGAAGTTCTGATCTAGTGGGAATTTTGTGGTTTGTTCTTGAAATGTGAAATTGTTCCTCTAGCTTTTCTGATTGGTTTGCTTCTGCTTTATCTTTATATTTGGATTAATCTTATAGCAGCTGTACCTGCTCAGAAACAGCCCACTAACCTTCTTTCGACTGCTGTGTCATCTAATGAAGAGAACCAAAGCGCTTCTGACCCAGATAAATTCTGCAGCCTCTGCCATGCCACATTCAATAATCCCTTGATGGCAAAGCAGCACTATGTGGGCAAGAAACACAAAAAGCAGGAGACCAAACTTAAGCTAATGGCGCACTATGGGAGAACACCTGAGGAACCAGCTGCTTCAACAGGTGAGTTCTTCACATCATGGCTTCCAGAGTAGCTAAAGAGCAGGACGGGTGATCGAGATTTACAGAACAGCAACCAGCCTTCCTTATAAAGTGTGTGCAATTTTGTGATGTACTATGAGAAGCAAAGGATTCCTTCCGACAAGCCACCTCCTCATCACTCTATTTACTTTTAGTTAAATTATGTTTAGTGAAGTGGGTATGCCTTGTGCAGATGCAGGAGAGGAGTTGGTCCTCACAAACATGGTGAGAGAAATTGGAAGTAGGCACAAAAATTCAAATTCAGCAGCCAGGACTGCTGGCTTACCAGAAAACTCCAAATATCAGGAAAAGGTCTCTAACTTTGCATTCATACTTCAAAGCAGCAGTTGAGGACTGCGCAGGATCAGTGAATCTTTGAATAAAGGGGCCATAAAATACACCGAAAATGAGGCAAAGTAGCTGGATGAGGAAAATGATGTAATGAACATTCATTATAGTATAATTAGTAATAAAAAAGTAATGATCTGCCTTCTTTTCTGACTCAAGACATCATAAGCCATGTAAATCGAGGTGTCAGTGCCTAAACTTTCCTGATGTAGAAATACAAGTAAGAATTAGAAAATTATAGGAACCAAAATAAGAAAAAAGGATGACATGACTTTAACTGTAAAACAAAAACTTGCTGTAAGAAGCACATACAAACACACACACCCCCCCAAAGTAAGAAAGGACCATTAGGCCCAGCTGAGAACACTAAATGTGGCAAGAATGAAGTTAAGCAGGTGAAGACTTGATCAGCACTCTAGGTGGGAGACCACTGGGATACCTGAATAAGAGCAGGATAGGCACAGGCTGATTAAAAAAAAAATAAGACTCAGACATTTTGTACAATAAATCAGATAAAATGGAAAGAAATATTATGTGTATATATACCACGAACTAGATAGGGGTGGGCAAACATTTGGCAGGAAGACCACATCATCTCTCTAACTGTGTCGGGGCCCAGGGAAAAAAAAAAGAATTAATTTACATTTCAAATTAGAATAAACTTACATAAATTTACATAAATGAACACATTAGAGAAGTTGTATGAATGAATGAATTTTACTCAGCTTTTTTATAATACACATGAGAACTATAATACAGGCATGTAGAACCATATGAGAACTATGAACTGTTTGCCACACACCTCTTGCACAGTGAAAACTTACAGACCAAGCCAGAAACACATGGAGGCATAAGTTGTTCAGAGGCAATGGGGGGGGGGGGGTTTAAAATAATGCCCAGGGAAAAGCAGAAAACACGTGGAGATTATAAAAGGTCTTGCTCTAACTCAGCCCACAGCTCGCTTTTGTCAGTCATGACCGGCAGTTGCGGACCAGCACAGGCTCCAACAGTCTCTGATGGACCAGAGGCTTGTTGGAGATTGGGGGCTCCCTACAGACCAGATTGGGGGTCTCTGAGGGCAGCAAATGGCTTGCAGTCCAGCGTTTGCCCACCCCTGAACTAGGAGAACCCATTATAGTCACAAAATCTTTCTTTTTTTTTTTAATCTTGACAGCAAAGGGGGAGAATTAATTGGAAAACTGTCAGTGCAAAAAACCGCAAGCTGTTCTGGTAAGGAAGCAAGTATTGAAGCTCTCAAACAATGAGAAGGAATGAAAATTTAAAAGCAGCTAAGAAAGAAATTGCAGCAATTGATACATTTGATAAAAGTTTACAACAAAACTCAGGAAAAGGAGTGACCCTTTTGCTGCAATACTTAAAAAAGAGGTAGGCGATGAAACCATAGCAGTGCCCAAAACATACAAATGGGATTCATAGACATCTAAATGGTGGGAACTTAATTGCCACTCAGCTGAAACAGCTTATGACTGCATTTGGATTTGAATTGTCCAAAAGAATAATGCAGTTATGTGAAAGAAGAGAATCAAGATGGGGAACAATTTAAGTAACCTCTTACAAAATAGACTGAAGGAACATATTCATCAGGTGGGTTGGTAAATAAAGTTTCACACTTTGGTGCTCACATATTTCCTAAGCAAGTACAGGTAGGGCCCAGACCCCCACAGATACCAAAATCCATGGATAATCAAATCTGCAGATCACCCCACCTGCTGTCCTCTGAACGTGACCAGAGCCCTTTCTGAGGCCTCCTTGACCCTCAGGAGGCTCTCTAAGGCCTACGGAAGACTGAAAATTGGCACTTCGGTTTTCAGCCTAAAACCAGAAGTGCTGATTTTTTGCCTTCCAGAGGCCTCAGAAGGGCCTCTGAATGCGACCGGACCACAGTTTTGTGCAACTAAACCAAATCTTTGTGTATGTTGATGCTTAGTCCAAAATCTTTGGCAAGTCATATGTATTTTGCAAGTGGGATTTAATTCAGACAGAACATGTAACAGGACTGATCCATAAGTATTCAGAACCAAAGGTGAGAGATCACTTGCATAATGCTTAATGAAATTCAGCTTTTTGTGGAAACCGTGTGTTCATCTGTCATATGAACTACCCCACTAAAGCATGGGACAGTCCTTAAAGGTAAGATGCACAACTGTGCATCTACATTTGGAAGCCCTAAAAAGTTCATTTTGTCAAAACATTATGTCTTATAACAAGATCAGTCTGTTTAAATTACAATGTTTATATTTAATCAGGAAATATTGCACAATGTTACCATCCTGAACACAGACAGTGGGACAACCTCTGGCTGTTTTCAGGCACAGTATCCATTGATTATGCATCACTGCACCAAAAGTCTGGATTCAGACTTTTTGTTGTATGCAAAAGAAAAGAAAATTATTCATCTTTGAAGGGAAGATATTTTTACTGGTTTCAAATTACCTCTATAATAGATTTTAAAATAATATTGTCTTGTGTACATATTCTTGCTTCAGGCAATGGGTGCAAATTACATCATTTCTATAGATGAAGTATCTGAAATTTAGGCATTTCAACAGATTTGGAAGAACTCACCCTTTACAAATATGTTACAGATTATATAATTCATAATCTGTATGGAGACATTGATCCACAAGCAATATGTATGAAAGCTGAAAAGTATAGTAGAAGATTCTGAAAATGTCACCAAATGAAGTGAATCTTTATAAGGCCCGTTATATAACAATTGTTGTCTTCCATTTGTATCCACGACTGGAAGAGTAAATTTGTTTTAGATATGGTACTACAGACTTGGCTTTAAAAAATAACAAAAATATCAGTGGTCATGTTAACAGCATGGTTCAGAATTAACAAAACGCAGTAAGTGGGCAAAGATAGAAGTCCTAGGGTTGGAAGGTAGTTATGCAAGATTGACAGATTACTATGCCCAGAATTGGCCAATCATTATAAGTAAAAAAAAAAAACCCTGCTAATTGGGTAAGAGGCACTTTTTCACATGGGTGCTCCTTTTTTAGCAGGGGGAGAGTAACTGGCCCATGTCACCCCAGCAGTGTCTGTTCTGGTGGCTGTCTGCTGGTATTCTTTTGCATCTTTTTAGATTGTGAGCCCTTTTGGGACAGGGAGCCATTTAGTTATTTGATTTTTCTCTGTAAACCGCTTTGTGAACTTTTAGTTGAAAAGCGGTATATAAATACTAATACTAATAATAATAATAAAAAGACAAGGAAAAACAGATAGGACAGAAGTAGAACAAAACAAATACTAAGAAATGTTGCTTCATGTTTCAATGCAAAAGTGTTTGAACGTGTGTGTGTGTGTGTAAATGAAATTAATAACATGAGAACTTTAATAACATGCAATGAGTCAGCTGTATGAAACACTTCAGGAGGCAACAATAAGTGAGGTCTAGAGAAGCCTTCAGAAAAAGTAGCATCTTTCCAAACTGCCTTTCCAATTAAGGCATTTATTTGTATATCCATGCATTTATTTGAGCAGCCATGAAATGGAGCTGAATGGCTGGAAAATCTAAATATTATTGAAAAATACTGTCTGGCAAGACAGTTTTGACTCTGGACTTAAGTAATAGGTAAAGTGTTACAATTTGATTTAACTATCGGAAGAACAAGTAGCACAAGCAGCTGTACCAGTTGGACTGATAAAAATTCAAACAGTTAGAAAATAATTGAGGAAGTTTTTCATGCAATTAGTGTAAAACAATGATTTTTAATTAATTCAATGAAACAGTGAAGCAAAAGCTGGTTTTCTGGAGCTATGAAGAAACCTTGGTTGCAAATATCAATAAGGGGGAAATACATTGCTTAGCTTGTACAAAAATTGCAGCAGTGTTAAGAGGAGGAATTGGTATGAATTCTTCCTTATGCTGATAGTACAGCGTTTTTCAAAATGTGGGTCAGGACTCACAAGGTGGGTCACAAGCCAGTTTCACATGGGTCACATATTAGCTAGCTGAGCTGCCAGTGAAAATACAGGCTGTAGAGTTGCTGGGCAGGAGAGGGCTCCTGGTGGGAGAGAGACATAGTGCTTTGCCCTGAATAGGTGGGAAGATGGGATGCCGGATAGGGGGGAGGGTTATGTGGTTTTAGATCCAAGTCTGTGTTCTGTTTTGACATACAAGCTGAAATGCTTGAATTCCAAGCTATTCAAAATAGCTGCACAAGCATGCTGTGTAATGGGACCTTTGGCTGACCTTGGCTTAGGTTTGAAGTCTAAATTGATGATGTCACGTCTGGCCATGACATCACTTCCTGGTTAATGACATCACTTCTGGTGGGTCCTGATAGATTATCATTCTAAAAAGTGGGTCCCGGTGCTGTAAGGTTTGAGAACCACTGTGATAATAAGTTCTGTTTCATTGTTCTGTTCACCTTTTCCTGTAGTGTGGCATCCACATGGGTGCAGTATTTTCATGAAAGCTCCACTGTTTTCCTTGTCTTAAATGCTGTGTTCACTGATCTCACAAATGATCTAGCAGATGCATGTCTCTTTACTGTAATGCAGTGGTTCTCAAACTTTCTGGGAGAGTTTGAGCCGCAGTAAGTCTTTGCAGGGATGGGGGGAGGCAGCAACACAAACCCCAGGATCACGTTGCTAAGGGGGCTGCAGGGGCTGGCATGTACTTACCAGTTGCTGCTGCAGCCTCCCAGGGGTGCGGGGAGCCTTGCACAACTGTCTGCAGGGCTCCGCAGCCTCCAGAAAGTGAAAGCAGCGCGATCGTGCTCCGCCTCTGCAAAACCGGAAGTGGAGCACTATCACTCTGCTTTCACTTTCTAAGAAATGGGGATCCCTGTGGAGGCTTGCGGAGGGCTCCCTGCACCCCCAGGTGGCTGCTGCAGGGACTGGTAAGTACATGCCAGTCCCTGCAGCCCCCTTAGCAACATGATCCTGGGGATTGCATTGCTTCCTCCCCCCTGTCCCCGCCCCTTAAGGTGGCAGGGGCCAGGGCCCTCAAGCTGGGGTGTCGCAGTACTCTAGTTTGAGAAACCCTACTGTAATGTGTATACAGAGTCATACATTTTGATTATACTGCACAAACTCTCTAGCAAAACTTGAATACAACGTGTTCTTGCAAAAGAAGATGGCATAAATTATTATACAGTGCATGACTTCTAACAGGTGATTTGCACAATATAACGTTGCAGTTTGGAACACACTCAGACTGCAACTCTAAGATTGTGCTGGGCCAGTGCAAGGAATTTGCACCAGCCCGAGGGGGTCGCAAATGTGCCGTAAAGCACGTTTGCGCCTCCTCAGAAGTCAGCCGTGCCGGTGACAGAGGTGCACCGGCCTGTGGAGGCCAGATCCAGCCTCCATGGCAACAGAGGAAGGTGTGTTCGCGCTAGCTTTGCTTGGCCAGTGTGGGGAGAGTGGGGAGGAGGTGTTCTGGGGTATAGGGAGGGTGGACAACGGGCAGACGAGCCCATGGGTGGGCAGGGAGTAAGCGGCAGTGGGGCCAAGTCCTGGCAGTTATCCAGGATCCTGACCCTGTTCTCAGGCAGCCCAAGGCAGCTCCAGGCTGCTCGAACCTCTTTAGGTGGTACAGATTTAAGTAGGTCTATTGGGGCTACAGTGGCTCTCCCTGGGGTAAGGAGAAGTGATTCCCCTTGTCCCATGTTGCACTGCTTTAAGCCCCAAACTCACGCTGGATACGGGGCAGGTCTACCAGTCTCCCCATTCCAGTGCAAGTTAGGATTGCACTGTCAGTGTGTTTGTGTTGCCTTCCATTTGGTAGTTTTTCAGAATTTTAGGTTTGTAAATCTTTTCCTCTGTTGCACTTAGGATCTGAGGAAAAAAGACAAATAACGGAAACAGTGCTGCAGTTTGCCTTACTAGGGAAAATATATCTATGGGCGCAATCCTAACCCCTTACGTCAGTAATTTCCAGCACTGGCATAGCAATGCCAATGGGACATGTGCTGCATCCTGCAGTTGGGTGTCACTCACAGAGGCCTCCACAAAGTAAGGGAATGTTTGTTCCCTTACCTCAGAGCTGCATTGCCCTTATGTCGGTGCTGGAAAGCACCAACATAAGGGGTTAGGATCACGCCCTATATGTTTCAGGGACTGGTGGGAGCACTTAGATCCAGAAAACAGCATGGGGAAGAAGAGTTATATTGCCAGCACTGTTGCCCCTAAAGTGGAACCCTCAGTACCTCTGTTTAGCTGCTTATCGATCCCCTATATTTTGTGTAGCTTGACTCTGAGTGGATTATTATAGGAATTGTTTCAGGAGATGTTGGTGAGGTGGCCTATGCTTTTGACTTAAGACTCTTCAGCATATGAGATCAAAGTGGCAGTGTCAATGAGTTGCATATTTCTGACCAGATGAAAGCTTGACAGTGTTCTGTTATCTCCTTTAGCATAATTGCCATGTCTTCTACATGGCAACTGTTAACTAGCATTCAGAATTGACTATTGTGCTTATTTTTGTGTTTCCTTTCCACTAATTTGGTGTTCTGATCTGTTTGCTCTGTCTGTTTCAGCTGGGAAAGGATATCCCTGCAACACCTGTAATATAGTATTGAACTCCATAGAGCAGTACCAAGCTCACATCAGTGGCTTCAAACATAAGAACCAGTAAGTGTTTAAATGTTCTGCTGTCTATTGTGTAATCTGCTGCTGAATGCAAAGCACTATTCCACACCCTGATTTGTAACCCAGACTTCTAGGAATTTATACTCTTGGCTTACCTTGAGTAAGCTACCTTGAGTAAGCTCAGTTCCAGTGTGTTAAATATCTGTTTTGTTAGTTATGAACCAAAGTCATAAGCATTTGGAGGAAGGGTGAAGTTTATGACGCACTGCAGAGTTTCTAAATGATGTCGTTTGATCTGCCTTCAATGTATTGCTTCAGTCTAGCAGCTGTAGCCTCTTCAGTATGGATGTTGTCCTGTTAGCATATTTGCATGCTGCTGACAAGAGGTCATCAGCCTCTTGACTCTTCTGTTAGCACGCCTCTGAGTTGTATTCACACTATATGCCACCCAAACTAACGTTTTAAATTTGTGCAAAGTTCGCACTGCAACTGCAGAAACTTTAAATATTGTAATTGTATTGTAATGACACTGTTGTAATACTGTACTGGCTTTCTTGGAGAACTCCATAGAAGCATATGGACTTTTCATATAGCGTTTGCTGCTCATTGTTGTGTGCCCAACAATCTTTGGGGCTTTCACTCTCCTCCTCACCAGCAGCAAGTTCTTCTGCACTTTCACCTGAAGCCCTGCTTGTGAGAGAGAAAATTCCTCCTCTGTTTTCTGGGGCAAAAGGGAGGTATGTTTTTCCATCTAGTTGCGTTTTTTAAGAAAGTAGTACTTTGCTCCTGCTTCTTGCAAAAACACAACCAGAGGAGAGGATGCCTCCTCCCTGAATGAACTGGGGGGAGGAAGGGAAGGGTTTCTCTGTGTTCATTGGGTTTGTGCAGGTAGCAGATAAGAGGTGCTACAGAAGAGAAATAGGTGGTTTCCCTCCTTCTCATCTCCTGCCTTCTTGGTAGAGGAGAAAATGAGTAGCTTTCTCCCCTTCTCCCTAGGGGTTTTGCAGGAGGTGGCACTAGCAGCAGATGCAGAGCACAAGGGAAACACACAGACTGCCTGCAGCCTCTTCCTGGTTGCTCCAAGGCTCCACCCTTCCTCAAATGTCACTCCAGAAAGCATTGTGACCAGGAAGAAAATGCATCACAATGCATTCTGGGGCGAAATTGGGGGAAGGGAGAAGCTTCAGAGCAACCAGGAAGAGGCTGCAGGCAGCTCAGAAGGCTTTCAGCAGTTCTGAAAACACAGTGGTTTCACTGCACTACGATAGGAAAAGCTATTTTAACATTTCCTTCACTTTCCCTATCTTTTTAAAGGACCTGGTATCCTCAGGGTGGGGTTTCAGAACAGAACCCCTGAAAATACTGGAGCATGCCTGTACAGGGGAGGGGGAGGCCCCTGTATCTGCAGGTATCATGTCCATGAATTCACTTATCTGCAGATCAGGTCCACGGGGCCCCCAACACACACCACTTCCGAAGCCCAGCAGAGGCCATGCACATCCGTCCGTAGCCTCTGCCTGGCTCAGACGGAGTGAAAAACCATCACTTTCTGGGTTTTTTTAACCTGGAGGTGACATTTTTTCATTCTAGGGCTCAGTCTGAGCCCAGCAGGGGCCACAGATGGACGCTCACGCCTCTGCTGGGCTCAGAGGACCCTTCAGAGGTGAGGGAGTGGAGTTCCCCTCTGCTCCAGAGGTTGGGAGGGCGTTCACCTCTATCTGTGGTTTCACTTAATTGTGGGGAGTTCCAGAACAAAACTGCAGATACGGGAGCACAACTGTATTCTTCGACAAATCAGCAGGTTTTTCTATTAATCTTTTTTGGGGCTATTCAGTTTGCTAAGAGATCATCACGTGCTAGATTCCGGTGGCAACCTTGCAGTCTGCCACATCAGTAGAAGTATAGAATACTCTTGGCTTGCTGCTGAGTTCTGCTTGCCACATGTGCTAAATGGTGCCTCACTTCATGCAGCAAGCATAAGTTTCCTGGCTGTAGCACCATCTGAGCTGCAAATGACGTTTTCTGCCAAAAGTTGGCAGTACTGCATTGTTGGGTATTATAATCCCATTAATTTTAAGCAGAAAAACTCACTCATAAAACAATTATCTTACATTATGTGTGAGTGCATCTACAGATTTTGATGTGCTACAGTTGTGGCTGTTGGAAGTTTCCTGTTTCCACCACACACTTGGAAGAGTGACTCATTGTGATGGAGGAAAGGGTGGTTCCTCCACACACCCCCAAAAGACCTCAAGTTTTGCATAGTGTTGGTCTAGTTGTTGTTTGGGGTTCCCAATAGATAAATGTTCACTTTCTTTCTATAAAACTAGAATGATCAGTCTTGAAGCAATTTGAATCATCTACTCTGTCTTTTCCCTAACACAAACTACAGGATACCAGGAGCAGTGCCCATCACAGGACGATACCAGAAGCAGCAGTATACACGAGAGGAGACAACAGGCCCTGATGGCTACAGCTATTTCAGCCAAGACCTCTAAAGCAAGCTCCAGCACTGTCTTTGGATTGTCAGCAGCCCCAAAATGAACATCTTTTATCAGCCCACTGTGGTTTCATTGTTTCTCTGGCTAAATGAAACCGTCGTGTCTTGCAGTACACAGGTTTAGCTGATTCAGAATTAACTATTGGCTAAAGGATATAGATGGGACAGATTTACTAGTTGGAATTTGCTCAATCCTTTAGAATAGTTTTCATTGCGTAACCTCTTGCTATAATGGCTGATGGATGGGGGGGATCTTGTGCATGGCACAAGCAAAGCTTGACATCTGCTGGTGTTCTGTCTCAAGCCCATCCTTTTCCTCTGCCCAGAAGAAGCAGAAGGAAGTTCTGCACCCAGCCAGATGAGATTGACCTTTGGGGGGAATAAGCTCTTGATTCTTCATAACACAGTACTTGTTAAATGTGAGGTGTGGAATGGGTGTCATTGGACAAACTGACTCTCCTACCCTTGTCTAGAATGGGGAGGTATATTGGTGTGTTTGCCTTGCCCCTTCCCTAATTGGATTTGTGTGCAGAGTTTCTTAGGTCACCAATTTACCATTTGCATCCTTGTTGTAGTTCTGCAGACGTTTGTTCTGGAGCATCTGGTGATCTGTTTAATAAAGTTGTTTCTGTTAATGGTATACACAAACTGCTTCAGAAAGGCAAGCAAGAAGGGCCTGTGCTGAAGCAGCTAGCTTGTCTCTCCAGAAACTTGCCCTTCTGTTTCAATTTCTAGCATTTGTCTTCTAGAAGCATTTAACATTTTAGAACCCTAGCTATGTTCAGGTTTCTGTTGTGTTAAAATGTTCCTTAACTCTGGACGTGGCAATGGCTTTTAACATTTGTTCTTTCTCAGAATCTTAAGGCATTTTAACAAATTTGTACAAAGTGATTAGTAAGACTGAGAGAAACAAGTTTTGACTTTGAGACCAGAAGTAAAATTGGTAGAGTGATCTTTCCCATCTAACTGAGGCATACTTCATCTTTTTTCTAAGTTACAGTAAGAACTTTGCATAAGCAAAGTGGGCCTTACACTTCTGGTGATTAGATAAAACCACCTCTTGAGGTTTGGATTATTAATACCGTATCTTGGAAAGCCTTCACATGTAAACCCTTTTCCTTCCATTTATGTTCAACTCTGGTGATCCCTTCCATTTCTTTCCGGTAACGTCCTGAAGCTCAGGAAGGAAAATAGGTGCTAGCTGGAAATGCTGCTTGAAGCAAATTGATTACTTACTTTTCTTGAAAAGGTGGTGAAATGAGTATGACTGTTGATCCTGTCCTTTCCCCTTGCATGTGTATAAGGACAGGGTAAGCTTGAAGTCTGCTAATATCTGAGTGTGTATGAAAACTGGCAGATAGCCTGTACCCAGAACCCCCTGAAATTCATGTTTCCAAAACAAGTTTATAGCATATGGCATAAAAGCAGAGGATTGCTTTAAATACTCTTGACCAAACCATCATTGAACTGCTCTTCTTCTCTGAAAGTCTCTATTTTCCTATCTGTGTCACAGTTATGGATCCAAAGTGGACATTTCTTAACGTTGGACACCTGGAACTCTTTGAGTCTTGTCTAATTAAAGCTTTGCCATCTTACTTTAGCACCCCTTGCTTTCAAGTTTGTTTAGCCCTAGAGTTTCAGTAACAAGCATCCATATTCCCTGTAGGCAATTGCATTCTGCTCACTCGTATACTATATGGCCTTTGTTATGATCAGTTATATTTCTTGATCTAATCTCATTCCTGATGTCAAGGATGTTTTCAAAACTAGATGTGAAAATGGGCTAGTCTGTCCTCTGCCTGTCATGTGAATCTCCTTCCCCTTCTGTTCTGATTGGGTTGGGATATTGACTGGCATCTTTGATTCTTCTGGAAGCTTCTGTGCCTCCATCTGCAGTATTGCTCAGATTGAAATGTGTGAATATTGCAATCCATGTATTTATATAACTGCCAAGATATAGCTTCTCTAGTGCATATGTGTGTCTGTTCTTTCAGTGCCACCCTAGAAAAGTTAACAAGAAGATATTTGCCTCTCAGCTTTCCCAGCAGGTCTCTTAGGGTGAGTTTCAGGTCAGACCAGCAGTGCACTTTTTTGTATTCTAGGATGATAATTCACTGCCACTGGCAGGTAATTCCAGGTAAGCAAACTTACTCATCATAAAAAGTGTCCCTTTTTGTTTCCACCATTGCCATGCTTTAGGATACAAAATGTGTGCCACCTGTAAAACCCAGACTAAACATGGTTTTCAAAAGGAGGAGATGCAACTTCAAATTGCTCATGATACTGATTTGTATCATCACTATGGATTTGGTGATGATACAAATAGGTAAGATCATGGATTTGTATATCCAATAGATTGAGAAGTGCTTATCTTTTGAAGACCCTGAATAGTCTCATTTCTTTGTTTCGCGCTGATCAAACATTTTGACTGAAATGGGGGGGGGGGCTCAAAGTAACCTTTGCGCATGAGGTTCAGAAGCATCATGCTTACTCACTCTGTGCAACCTCTCTGTAAATAATTGATAGAGCAGATACATTTTTTTCTGATTTAACTTTAGTGATGTGTGCATAAGCCTTGATTTTAAGCTTCTTTCTCTGCATTTTACTTTTCTGTTTTGGCACCTCCAGTGTCTTATACTGTTTTTTGAAGTTTGGTCTCTAACATGCCCAGTAAGCATTTGCAGCCTACAGAGTAGGGATTTGTACACCATGATTGCCTCTGTGAAGCTTTGGCTCTAGAATTTGGTTTTTATTAGCTATTGAATTCTTTTGCAGTTGTAGACACTTTGGGCAAGTGCAGGGCTGAGCGAATTCTCCATCACAACATGATTAACCTGACATAGAAGGGATTTACGATTCATGAATTTCCATTTGTCCCTTGCCTGTTTAAAAAAAAATTAGGCAGATACACTTTTAGTAATTAAAGCATTGTTTTTCTTTTCATAGCAAATGCAGGTGTTCTGTTTTTGTTATCTCTATACCCTTGATAACAGGCCCCCTTCTAGAGCCTCAAATCATGATCTGCTCTATATCTTATGTACAGTTAGGAGAAAATCCAAACTTTGCATTTTTAACAAATGACATAACCTAAGAAATCAGCTTAAACTGTGTAATTTTAATAGCACTTCTTTTTTGTGCAGCATATTTTTTTAAACAGCAGGCTGGCACTGTTGATTTAGACAGAAAAGGATGTTCAACTTCTGTCCACAGCCATTGAAGCTAGGATTTTGTATATCAAAGTTGGCATAACAATGCAGCAATTCTGAAGGAGCTCTGTTGATTGCCCATTTTGAGATAGTACTGGACTTGCATGTACCTCTATAGCTCTGCACAGCATACAAGGAATTTGAAGTGACCTACTTAAAAGTAGACCTTTTAGTCAACTTTTTTTGGTTCAGAGAGCTCAGAATGGGCTGTGGCATGGTTTAAAAAAATGGCTTAAATAGTGCAGAAGTGACTATCCAGAGATATCAGGGGAGCATAGTTGAAGACCACTGTTCAAATACCTGAAGGGCTGTCATATGGAAGAAGAAACAATTTTGTTCTCAGCTGCCTCTGAGAGTAAAACTAGATCCTGTGAGTACAACTGTAAGAGATGAGATTCCAGCTGGACATCAAGAATAAATGCTTGACAGAATGGTTCGGCAGTGGAACAGATTCTGCCTCACTGGAGATCTTCAGGCAGAGGCTTGTCAGATACCTACTGGAAATAGACTATGTCAGAATGCCAGATGCAAGGGAGGGCACCAGGATGAGGTCTCTTGTTATCTGGTGTGCTCCCTGGGGCATTTGGTGGGCCGCTGTGAGATACAGGAGGCTGGACTAGATGGGCCTATGGCCTGAACCAGTGGGGCTGTTCTTATGTTGGAAATGCTCTAGGAGGATTTCCTGCTATAGGCAGGGGGTTGGACTAGATAACCTTGTAGGTCAATGATTTTAGGAGTTCAGAGGCCTGAGATTAGCCTAGTCTCCCAGTGGTTCCTCTTTCTTCAAATGTAATTACCGCAGATATTCGTCTATAAGTCAATCTCACAGATAAGTCAAGGGCATGTTTTGAGCAAAAATCATGGAATTTTCTGTGACCTTCAGATGTTGGGGGTTAAACTTACAGGAGGGTCTGATTATAGTTTTGTCTGATTTTACCCAAGGCCAGATCCTGAAAATAACCAGTAATTGTTACTTAAGAACTATATAGTCTGTAATTTATAAAAAAAAAATAGTAAAAGATTATCAGATACATTTTTATTCTTTAACTTTTTAAATTCTAATCTTCACAACCTTTTTGTAAACACTGTCAGAGTGCTCTATAAACAACATACCAGTAAAACAACATACCAGTAGAACAGTGGGTCCCAACCTGGGGTACATTTACCCCCAGGGCACTCAACAGGACCTTTAGGAGTAGTTGAAAGAGAATTGAATAATGACAGAAAAAGGTAGGTTGTGCTCCAGAATGCCTTGCAGGGCCAACAAGGGAGGTAGCTAGTTGGTTGTGAAAGCCCCACCAATAGCTAGTTTTTGGTCATCAATTCATGTATGAATCAGTGATTGAAAAACAGCACAGTAAAAAAGCTGAAACATAATATGGAAAGTGTTCAATCACCCAGAATTTCTCAGGACACTTCTGCAAAACAGTGAAAAGGCATAGTCTTCAAACAGATAAAAAGAGAAAATACTGTGATGAATTCATGAAGTATGGGTTTTCATATAGAGGAGATGCTGGCTTATATTATATTAATTACAAACATTTGGCTAATATGAGGTGGTATTAACAATATTTATATACCACTTTTCAACAAAAAGTGCACAAAGCGATTTACAGAGAAAAATCAAATAATTAATGGCTCCCTGTCCCAAAGGGCTCACAATCTAAAAAGATGCAAAAGAGCACCAGCGGGCAGCCACTAGAAAAGACACTGTTGGGGTAAGGAGGGCCAATTACTCTCCCTCTGCTAAATAAAAGAGGAACACCCACTTGAAAAAGTGTCTCTTACCCAATTAGCAGGGGTAATCATATCCTCCTTTAAGGTGCCTGATGTGTTAAGCCAGAGGTTCTACATATAACATACAACATAGAACACATAACTGGGAGTGCAATTCAATTCACAGCAGAGAGACAAGCAACAAAGAATGACTGTGAGCAGGAGCAGCTACACATGGTAGCAACCCTATTTACTCAGAAGTAGACACATTATCTTTATGTTGGGGCTTTATCATCAGTTAACAGCACAAAGACTTGCTAATGCATGGCTCTCTTTATTGTCTTTTATCCAAAGAAAAAATTCTCAGACTTGTGAAACCAACAAGCATAACTGATAAAACAAAAATGGATTAGCAGACAAAACCCACATGTCCCAGACACTGAACTGGGTGGAATGCTAGAAAAGAGTTAAAAGTAGAATGAATCAAGAAAGATTTTGAACTATGTCAGTCATCTTGCTTACATTTTGTAAACTCTGGTCTAACCTCTGTTGCTATGAAATTCATTGTTGGGGTGCAGCTTTCATAGCATAGCTCCATATGTATCTGCTTAAACTGACTCTAAAATGGTGGATATGGGCACATTTCTCTAAATTTGTGCTACGTTACACAATTGATAATGGAACATCATGAGCCCCTCAACTTTACTGGTGGCAGAAGTATATAGTAAGGCTATGCACGGGAAGGGTAGAGTGGATAGAGAGGTGCTGTTTACACTCTCGCATAACACCAGAACCAGAGGACATCCACTAAAATTGAGTGTTGGGAGAGTTAGGACAGACAAAAGAAAATATTTCTTTACTCGGCGTGTGGTTGGTCTGTGGAACTCCTTGCCACAGGATGTGGTGATGGCATCTGGCCTAGATGCCTTTAAAAGGGGATTGGACCAATTTCTGGAGGAAAAATCCAGTACGGGTTACAAGCCATGATGTGTATGTGCAACCTCCTGTTTTTAGAAATAGGCAATGTCAGATGCAAGGGAGGGCACCAGGATACAGGTCTCTTATTATCTGGTGTGCTCCCTGGGGCATTTGGTGGGCCGCTATGAGATACAGGAAGCTGAACTAGATGGACCTATGGCCTGATCCAGCAGGGCTGTTCTTATGTTTAGGCTCAGCTCCAAGTACAAGTTTTTTTTTAAAACTATCTATTGTTCTTGTTTTGCTCCTAAGTCTTTTGACTTTATATTGGCCTGTCAGCTCAGCTAGCTGGAGAGGACCACTCCATGGTAAGGTCAAGTTGTTACATCCTTATGTAGGCGATTGGCTGGCAACAGCTGCCCAAATTGAAACTCCATATTGGATTATTATTCTCTGTGCTGATGCTTTTAGACAGAGACTTCTATCTGCCCTGGATATCACTGCTCAAACTTTTGGGAGCACAAAAGCTTGAATCCTATCTATCACAAGCTGAGTTCTGCCTGCAGAATGAGGCTTTCCTACCTCCCTCTTCCTGTTCCAAGGTGTTCCTGAAGGTTGGGGGACTGTCTGGAACAGCATGGGAGACTACAGGTTGGAGAGTTGAATTCACATAAATTGGGGATCCCATTTGCACACGCGGAAGCATTGAGGCTAGGATTCTGTTAGATCCTACTAGCCATAGTTAATGCTTGCAGGGCTGTTTTTATCTTCCTGTCATGCAATATATAAACTTAATTCAGTATAACGCGGGGCCTGTACAAGAGGGACGGGCTCCATTTGAACCAGAATGGAACCAGACTGCTGGCGCATAACATTAAAAAGGTGGCAGAGCAGCTTTTAAACTGATCCCTGGGGGAAGGCCGACAGGAGCCGAGGGGCATCCGGTTCGGGACTCCTCATCCCTATGGGATGAGGATGGGGAGGTTAGAGAACAACAAGACAAAGGCAGAGTAGGAGAAGAAATTGGGAAAGGTAGGGTGATGGGATGTGATAGACGGTTTGGCACAATGAGAGGATGCGGGGACAAAGGAGCAAATAAGCAGCGCATTCTGGGGCATTCCGTGTGTAAATGCTTTTATGCGAATGCCCGAAGTCTACGAGCAAAGGTGGGAGAACTGGAATGTCTGGTGACAAGGGAAAATATTGACATAGTGGGCATAACGGAAACCTGGTGGAATGCGGAGAATCAGTGGGATACCGCAATCCCGGGCTATAAACTCTACAGGAGGGACAGGCAGGGGCGTGTTGGAGGTGGGGTGGCCGTTTATGTTAAGGAAGGGATAGAATCCAGCAAAGTAGAGATTGAAGGTGGGTCCGACTCCACCGTAGAATCTCTGTGGGTTATATTACCAGGCTTGTGCAGCGATGTAATACTGGGGGCGTGCTATCGTCCTCCAGACCAGAAATCTGATGGGGACCTTGAAATGAGGAAACAGATCAGGGAGGTGACAAGGAGGGACAGGGTTGTAATCATGGAGGACTTCAATTATCCTCATATTGACTGGGTCAATTTGTGTTCTGGTCACGATAAGGAAACCGGATTTCTTGACGTGCTAAATGACTGTGGCTTAGATCAGCTAGTCACGGAGCCCACCAGAGGACAGGTGACTCTGGATTTAATATTGTGCGGTACGCAGGACCTGGTTAGAGATGTAAACGTTACTGAGCCATTGGGGAACAGTGATCATGCTGCGATCCGTTTTGACGTGCACGTTGGGGGAAGAATACCAGACAAATCTCTAACAAAAACCCTTGACTTCCGACGGGCGGACTTCCCTCAAATGAGGAGGCTGGTTAGAAGGAGGTTGAAAGGGAGGGTAAAAAGAGTCCAATCTCTCCAGAGTGCATGGAGGCTGCTTAAAACAACAGTAATAGAGGCCCAGCAGAGGTGTATACCGCAAAGAAAGAAGGGTTCCACTAAATCCAGGAGGGTGCCCGCATGGCTAACCAGCCAAGTTAGAGAGGCTGTGAAGGGCAAGGAAGCTTCCTTCCATAAATGGAAGTCTTGCCCTAATGAGGAGAATAAAAAGGAACATAAACTGTGGCAAAAGAAATGTAAGAAGGTGATACTGGAGGCCAAGCGAGACTATGAGGAACGCATGGCCGGCAACATTAAGGGGAATAATAAAAGCTTCTTCAAATATGTTAGAAGCAGGAAACCCGCCAGAGAAGCGGTTGGCCCTCTGGATGGTGAGGGAGGGAAAGGGGAGATAAAAGGAGACTTAGAGATGGCAGAGAAATTAAATGAGTTCTTTGCATCTGTCTTCACGGCAGAAGACCTCGGGCAGATACCGCTGCCCGAACGGCCCCTCCTAACCGAGGAGTTAAGTCAGATAGAGGTTAAAAGAGAAGATGTTTCAGACCTCATTGATAAATTAAAGATCAATAAGTCACCGGGCCCTGATGGCATCCACCCAAGGGTTATTAAGGAATTGAAGAATGAAGTTGCAGACCTCTTGACTAAGGTATGCAACTTGTCCCTCAAAACGGCCATGGTGCCAGAAGATTGGAGGATAGCAAATGTCACGCCTATTTTTAAAAAGGGAAAGAGGGGGGACCCGGGAAACTATAGGCCGGTCAGCCTAACATCCATACCGGGTAAGATGGTGGAATGCCTCATCAAAGATAGGATCTCAAAACACATAGACGAACAGGCCTTGCTGAGGGAGAGTCAGCATGGCTTCTGTAAGGGTAAGTCTTGCCTCACGAACCTTATAGAATTCTTTGTAAAGGTCAACAGGCATGTGGATGCGGGAGAACCCGTGGACATTATATATCTGGACTTTCAGAAGGCATTTGACACGGTCCCTCACCAAAGGCTACTGAAAAAACTCCACAGTCAGGGAATTAGAGGACAGGTCCTCTCGTGGATTGAGAACTGGTTGGAGGCCAGGAAGCAGAGAGTGGGTGTCAATGGGCAATTTTCACAATGGAGAGAGGTGAAAAGTGGTGTGCCCCAAGGATCTGTCCTGGGACCGGTGCTTTTCAACCTCTTCATAAATGACCTGGAGACAGGGTTGAGCAGTGAAGTGGCTAAGTTTGCAGATGACACCAAACTTTTCCGAGTGGTGAAGACCAGAAGTGATTGTGAAGAGCTCCAGAAGGATCTCTCCAGACTGGCAGAACGGGCAGCAAAATGGCAGATGCGCTTCAATGTCAGTAAGTGTAAAGTCATGCACATTGGGGCAAAAAATCAAAACTTTAGATATAGGCTGATGGGTTCTGAGCTGTCTGTGACAGATCAGGAGAGAGATCTTGGGGTGGTGGTGGACAGGTCGATGAAAGTGTCGACCCAATGTGCGGCGGCAGTGAAGAAGGCCAATTCTATGCTTGGGATCATTAGGAAGGGTATTGAGAACAAAATGGCTAGTATTATAATGCCGTTGTACAAATCTATGGTAAGGCCACACCTAGAGTATTGTGTCCAGTTCTGGTCGCCGCATCTCAAAAAAGACATAGTGGAAATAGAAAAGGTGCAAAAGAGAGCGACTAAGATGATTACGGGGCTGGGGCACCTTCCTTATGAGGAAAGCCTACGGCGTTTGGGCCTCTTCAGCCTAGAAAAGAGACGTCTGAGGGGGGACATGATTGAGACATACAAAATTATGCAGGGAATGGACAGAGTGGATAGAGAGATGCTCTTTACACTCTCACATAATACCAGAACCAGGGGACATCCACTAAAATTGAGTGTTGGACGGGTTAGGACAGACAGAAGAAAATATTTCTTTACTCAGCGTGTGGTCGTTCTGTGGAACTCCTTGCCACAGGATGTGGTGCTGGCGTCTAGCCTAGACGCCTTTAAAAAGGGATTGGACAAGTTTCTGGAGGAAAAATCCATTATGGGGTACAAGCCATGATGTGTATGCGGAACCTCCTGATTTTAGAAATGGGTTATGTCAGAATGCCAGATGCAGGGGAGGACACCAGGATGAGGTCTCTTGTTATCTGGTGTGCTCCGTGGGGCATTTGGTGGGCCGCTGTGAGATACAGGAAGCTGGACTAGATGGGCCTGTGGCCTGATCCAGTGGGGCTGTTCTTATGTTCTTATAATGTATTAAAAATATGCATCCTGCCCTATTTCAAGGGCTGTAGACATACTGTAAGGAGAGATAAAAGAATGCCAGCACTTCAGCAGTATTTAAGTTTAAAAGCCACACTCAACAACACTGAAGATACTAACAAAGCCAAATATTTGGCTAATTGGTTTCCAGAGTTGTTTCTGAGGTCTACTACATTTCATCTGGAATTATGGTTCTTTTGAGAACAACAAGCCCTTTTGGGCTGTGCATGCAGTGGTGATATATATCACTAGGGTTTTCATCACCCGGTCTGGGAGGCCAGTGCGTCACCCCCATGATGGACCTCCTCCTGTGCAGTGGGCGGGGCAACACCCTGGGCAGTGGGCGTGGTAATGCACTATCACTCCGCCTCCACTGGTTTTTTGGGCTATAACATTTGATAGAATAGAGATATTTCGATGTGGTTTGTTTTATTGCATTCTGCATGAAATTATGTATCAAATGATTTATGATGGTATTATTTCCACTCTGTTCAGTGATGGTGCTTGTTCCTAGCTAGGGAAAGGGCAGCAGCATCCTGAGCACATCTGCTCAGAAGTAAGTCCCACAGAGTTCACTGAGCCTTACTCCCAGGTAAGTAAGCGTGTCTAGGATGGCAGCCTCAGACATAAAGGCTGCCACCCTATGCTACACACTCAGCTGCTGGGAGTCATTCTACAGAATGGGGCTGACTTCTGAGGAGTCAGAAGTCAGGGCACTGCATGGCTGTGTTTCTGAGCTCTCACTCCCGACCCAAGTGACCCCCAGTGTCTGGAGGGCATAGCTCCCACTGGAAGGCTTGGGGGGAGACACACAAACCCCTCCCTGTGCAATGCTGTGCAAAAAGGATTCCCTGCAATCCTGCCTTTGGCTGCAGTCCTATTCACATTTACCTGGGAGTAAGCCCCATTGCCTGTAATGGGACTTACTTCAGAGTAGACATATCTAGGATTGGGCTGTGTGTCACCCAGAGCCACACAGGCAGACCCCCTTGCATTCTCCCTCCTCCTCCAGCCCCCAACCCTGAGCCTGTCAGGGAACTAGAGGAGAGCGGCTGCTGTTACCTGCCTGGATGCTGCGCTAGTGGGGATGGGCGCGCGGCTGGTCCAGGGTGGCCTGGCCAGAGATCCCTGGGCGTGCATACTCCTGCTGGGGAATGTGGCGGGATAGCACCTGGTTCCAGCCAGAGCAGAGTATCCCAAGCCTCCAGAGACTGAAGGTGGGTGGTGCGGGCTCCTGCCTTACTGCTGCCATGCTGGTCTTTCCCTCCCACCAGGCAGAACAATCACCCCTCTTTCTGGCCAAGTGAGGGGGGAGCGGCAGGGATGGGGAAGAGGGAGTAAGGGGCTAATAGGCGCACTAAGAGGAAACCATGTGAAGGAGCAGTGCCCCAGGAGAAGGTGTCTCCGGAGCGCACAAGTGCGCAGCAGCTGAACTTGGAGACTCCTGTTGCATCGCACGCTTTCTAAGCAGGCAGGAGGGCACATAGGTGCTGCCTCACTCACTCCCTGTTCTGCGGGGGTGATGCACCGCCCGCCCGCCCTCTCACTTGCTTAGAAAGTGTGCAACATGACAGGAGCCTCCAGCTGAGTTTGGAGGTTTTTGCTCTTCCTTATGAAGGGTCAGAGGTTCTTGTGGCGTTGCCCATGTGCACGAGGCTTGCATGGCGCCTAGACTTTCCTCCACCTCTTCATTTAGAAGGGCAGGAGTCTCCGAACTTGCTGGAGGCTCCTGTTGCATTACATGCTTCCTAAGAAGGCGTGAGGCAGGTCACCCCCTCCCAGCGCTGGGAGGGGGTGACATTTCACCCACTGTCCCACCTGCTTAGGAAGCATGGAGCCTCCAAACTCGGCCAGAGGCTCCTGTGGAATCATGTGCTTCCTAAGTGCATGATGGGGGGGGCGGGCTGGCTGTGCATCACCCCCTCCCAGCGTGTCACCTGGTGTGGCCTGCACCAATTGCACCAGCCTAGCGATGCCACTGCTCCACATAGACCCACTCCTCCTTGCCCAGGGTAGTTTGTCAGATGCTTTGCTCAGTGTAATTTGTGACATAGGTGTATGTGGGAGGGAACCTGCTAAAATCTTTTGTTCTTACGTGCAAGGCTGCTCTTGTGCTTAATTCAGTAGCAATGGAATCCGAATAATCTTTCTCTTTAAATGCAGCCCTCTTGGCTGTGAAGATGCTGGAAATGGTGCCTGGCAGAGTCTACTAAAGCCTAAGGGCTTGTCTGGGTAGCAAGTACCTTAGTTCTGAAAGCGAAGTGTGAATGAGGCCTTAATATAAAACTGTGAAAAAGTACTTGAGCTATGTTGTTGCATTTGCTATAATGTTGCTTTCTCAGACTGTCTTCAGATGGATTCGATGTGTGGAGAAGAAGCAATCCCAGTAACAAGGCACTGTTGTTTGGAGTGTTGAGAGAACCTGATATATCCTTGCACCAAAGGCCCTACTTTGGCAAATCAGTCTGCTGTGTTATTTTTGACACACGCAAATTCCATTCAACTATTCTCTATTCAGCCTCCTGGCTTCCCTCCTGTGTCTACCTTGCAAAAGGCCTTGGCTATCTTTCCATGGCAGGAAATCCTGTTTACCTATCTGATGTCCTCTAAAACTGGACTACTGCCTCCTTCCTATGCCAAACACTAAATTTAGCAGGCTTGCTGGCTAAATTCAAGACTGTACACTCCTTAAATATTTGTTACTAATACAGGCTTCGTATTAAGTTGGCTTCACAAAGTTGAACTTCATTGCTTTCCAAACTTGTTAAAATTCTGTTCATCCTGTCAACACCTCTTGTATGCCTAGTCCTAGAACCTAAGACCTAGATTATAAAAGTTGTGGGACTCAATGTGTTTGGGGAAGTGTGATCTTCTTTGTGATGGGTCAATTCAAGAGTTAATTTTAAAAGCTAATATGTTGTCTGGTGAAGGTGCAGAAAGGGTCCAAGTCAGGAGAGACTTGCAAACAAGCACTCAGGTTGTTAATAGTGAGTGTGGGAGAAACCAAGAGGCACAATCGTGAAAAAAGTCAGGGTGTGTACTGTGTGGAACTGGATAACAAATGGGTTTCTCAATCAAAATAAAATTCCCCTTGGAAGACCTCAGTAAACATTTGCAGTCATTCTTCTATTAGACTTGGTTGCACTGAATGTCTTCCTCTTCATGCATCATAGGTGCACATCCGAGAGGTTTTTACATATTAAAATGAATGCAACCAACATGTTTTTCATGCAAGTACATAAAGCCTAGATTGGCTGTGGCTCTCAGTAACATATATGCATACCAACCATTGATTTGTGTAAATTTTTTAAAAATTTTATTTATTGCCTGCCTTTCTCCCCAAAGGACACCCAAAGCAACTTTTTAAAAAAAAACATTAAAATACATACAGTATTTACACTTATAAATATACATAATAATAAATATTAATGTACATATATTAAAAACCAACCAGCCTGTTCCTGACTCAGTGTCCCTTCTTCAGTGTAGTTTGAGAATGAGAAAGAGGACTGTTGCTTCCTTGAGTACCCAGATTTCCCAGTAACCTTGATGAGTAGGGCAGGCCTGGACTTAACTACCATAGTTTGAGGAACTACATCAGGAGACCAACAGTCAAGACACTAGCTTGATGTATGCAGGTGTTTTTGCTGACCAAGGGCACAAGTGGAAGAGGAGGAGGAGACATGGCTAAGCTGCTGTTTTGTCTTTAAGGAACCGGGATTTGGATTTCTTTGGTATTCCTTACCCTCTTGCCTGCGGATCCTTGCTTATTTGCTTATTTATTTCACTTATAAAAGGGAAAAGGCTACCCATGTGGCAGGAGGCAGACTAGGACCTAGTTCTCAAAAACAGCTGATGAGGTAAAAAGCCAGTCTGGGTTGCCCCACTGAAGACAGCCGGAGGGACTCCTGTGATAGAATTCTCCCTTATGATGAAACATTCCTGTATATAAAAAAGTGAGGGAGAAAGCTAAGCTGGAACTTTCCTCTCTGATTACCATTTTTCTGTGTGTGTGTGTGTGTGAAGGATTTTGTCATTTGAGCACAAACTTGCAGTCTGAAGTCCACCAGTTCAATTTACCTCATCTGCTCCTTGTAAGCACAAGCCCAAAACATGATCAGAACTCAAGAGTACTACCTACCAACTGCCTTCTGAATTCCTGACCAGATGAAGAAAGATGCTGCTGCTGGGATTTTTCTATCTCTGACCACATGGGGGTGGTGAAGGAGCATTAATGCCTTGGACTGCCCTATGAAAAGTATCTGGAAAGAAGCTTCATTGATTTCAGTTGATTCTGCAGAGTAAGCACGTTTAGAATAGATAAGCCGGTTTCTTAGATCTTGTATGGACTGTTTTACTTGGTCTTGTTGCCTAGACTGAACACTCTCGCTGTCTAGTCCAATGAGTCTGTTTATAAAATGCAGTCAGTTGCGTATCTCTGCAATTCTTTCTTGCTGTGGATGAGCAATCAGAGGACAGGAAAGGAAAGATGCCATTTAACTTCAAAGTTGGGCTTCCTTTTAAGGTGCTTCTGGGTCCCCTGTGCAACCTCTGGGTTTGGTTCTAGAAATGTCTATATCACTGAAAGTTAAAACTACCAAGAAATCTTTCCTACATAACTACTGTTGTCAGTGGTTGCCCTAGTCCCACTTATTACGTTTCCGGTTGATACTAATATGAACACTGAATGTAAACAATCGTGGCAGCAGTCATCAGCGTTTCTGTATTTGCTTAGGGCTTGTGGTCATAATTGCTTAGGGCATTATGTGTACCACTGTGATATTATTAAGAAGCCTGGTGGTTGGGGCTAAGACAACAGTGGCATAGGAAACAGTAGAGGAAGATGAAAAGGCATTAGGGCTAAGAAGCGTCTAACATCTAACAGCCTAACATCTATACTGGGTAAGATGGTGGAATGCCTCATCAAAGATAGAATCTCAAAACACATAGACAAACAGGCCTTGTGAGGGAGAATCAGCATGGCGTCTGTAAGGGTAAGTCTTGCCTCACGAACCTTATAGAATTCTTTGAGAAAGGTCAACAGGAATATGGATGCGGGAGAACCCGTAGACATTATATATCTGGACTTTCAGAAGGCGTTTGACACGGTCCCCCACCAAAGGCTACTAAAAAACTCCACAGTCAGGGAATTAGAGGACAGGCTCTCTCATGGACTGAGAACTGGTTGAAGACCAGGAAACAGTGAGTGGGTGTCAATGGGCAATTTTCACAATGGAGAGAAGTGAAAAGCGATGTGCCCCAAGGATCTGTCCTGGGACCGGTGCTTTTCAACCTCTTCATAAATGACCTGGAGACGGGTGAGCAGTGAGGTGGCTAAGGTTGCAGACAACACCAAACTTTTCCGAGTGGTGAAGACCAGAAGTGATTGTGAGGAGCTCCAGAAGGATCTCTCCAGACTGGCAGAATGGGCAGCAAAATGGCAGATGCGCTTCAATGTCAGTAAGTGTAAGGTCATGCACATTGGGGCAAAAAATCAAAACTTTACATATAGGCTGATAGATCAGGAGAGAGATCTTGGGGTGGTGGTGGACAGGTCGATGAAAGTGTCAACTCAATGTGCGGCGGCAGTGAAGAAGGCCTATTCTATGCTTGGGATCATTAGAAAAGGTATTGAGAACAAAACAGCTAATATTATAATGCCGTTGTACAAATCACAAATCGATGGTAAGGCCACACCTTGAGTATTGTGTCCAGTTCTGGTCGCCGCATCTCAAAAAAGACATAGTGGAAATGGAGAGGGTGCAAAAGTGAGCGACTAAGATGATTACTGGGCTGGGGCACCTTCCTTATGAGGAAAGGCTACGGCGTTTGGGCCTCTTCAGCCTAGAAAAGAGGCGCCTGAGGTGGGACATGATTGAGACATACAAAATTATGCAGGGGATGGACAGAGTGATGCTCTACACTCTCACATAACACCAGAACCAGGGGACATCCACTAAAATTGAGTGTTGGGAGAGTTAGAACAGACAAAAGAAAATATTTCTTTACTCAGCGTGTGGTTGGTCTGTGGAACTCCTTGCCACAGGATGTGGTGATGGCGTCTGGCCTGGACGCCTTTAAATGGGGATTGGACAAGTTTCTGGAGGAAAAATCCATTACGGGTTACAAGCCATGATGTGTATGTGCAACCTCCTGATTTTCGAAATGGGCTATGTCAGAATGCCAGATGCAAGGGAGGGCACCAGGATGAGGTCTCTTGTTATCTGGTTTGCTCCCTGGGCATTTGGTGGGCCGCTGTGAGATACAGGAAGCTGGACTAGATGGGCCTATGGCCTGATCCAGTGGGGCTGTTCTTATGTTCTAAGCGACTTGGGGAGCAGCTGAAGAGGCTCAGTAGACCAGCTTTGTGTATCTTCTATGGGAGAACCTTCTATGGAACTGTAGGGCTGATGCAAGGCTTCGTGTCATCCTTAGTATGGCTTTCCTAATGTTTGGGCTATATCCCAGCAGTGTGATCCCAATATACATTTTGCTTGGCATAGACCAGAGGTGCCCAAACCCCAGCCCTGGGGCCACTTGCGGCTCTCGAGGACTCTCAATGCAGCCCTCAGGGAGACCCCAGCCTCCCATGAGCCTCTGGCCCTCCAGAAATTTGCTGGAGCTTGCACTGGCCCAACGGAACTGCTCTCAGCGTGAGAGCAACTGTTGGACTTCTCGTGTTAGCTGTGGGATAAGGGCTCCCTCCACTGCTTGCTGTTTCACGTCTGTGATGCAGTAGTGGCAGCAAAGAAAAGGCCAGCCTTGCTTTGTGCAAGGCTTTTTATAGGCCTTGAGCTATTGCAAGACCTTCATTCATTCATATAAGTTCCACCTCTAGTATATTAATTTATGTAAGCTTATGTAAATTTATTCAAATTTGAAATATAAATTAATTTTTCCCCCTGGCCCCTGACACAATGTCAGAGAGATGATGTGGCCCTCCTGCCAAAAACTTTGGACACCCCTGGCATAGACCAACCTCTGCTGCCAGATTTCTGAAAGATTTATGATTACAGTAAATTTATTTTTATCCTACCTTTCCACCCAGTTAGTGCATAGTACAGTTTACAGCCATGAAATCTGAAATCATTGCATACAAAATATTTAAAATATTTTGTTAAATTTAACACATCGTACTCAGACATTTCAGACTTCTAAAATAAATATAGCAGCATAGATAAGTATTGTTTTATTTTCACATTTTTACTCTGCCCTTTCTCCAGGGCATCTTCCTTTTCGCCTTTTGTCCTCACAACAACCCTGTGAGGTAGATTAGGCTGAGAGAAAGTGATTCACCCAGGGTGTTTCATGGTGAAGTGAAACCATGAAACAAGTTTCTTGGATCTTACAAGTCTGAGTCCAACTTCCAAATCACTATACCATCCTGTCTTCTAAGTAGTGAAATATACTTCCCAAAAGCTTAATGATATAATCATAGCAAATTTCCTCAAGGCCAACAGGGAGAGAGCACACCACACGGGCTTCATAGAGGAGAGCATTCCATAGTAAGGATACCACTAAGGTGACTTTCGGGCCTTAGAATATTTATTCCTTCACAGACTCCCACCCCTGAAATCACCCAGGAATCTCTGAGAAATGGCTGGTGCTTCACATTCTAACCCCAAAGTTTGAATGGGAGTAGCCTGGGCTGTCTCTGCTAGGCCTTTGTCAAACTCCACCTATTTATTGTTTGAGCAGGGCAAAACAACTGGGGCAGTCAGGTTAGTGCTTTGCTAACCGCTTCTTAGCAGGCTGGACTGGACGTTATGCTCCTTACTTTTGTCCTTGGGCAGCAAGCCCAGACAGATTCAGGACAGAAAATGGTTGGTGTTGTCTTGGGTTGAGTCTGCATTGAAAGGGACTTGTCTGTCCACAAGGGTTTGGCCTGGCAAATGAATAGCAAATGCTAAACTTCCATTGTGCCAGCTGTACTACAGTAAGACCATATTTATTGGCCAAATGAGCAATTAAGCACATTCTCTCTTTGTCCTAGAAGAGTGTGTGTCATTTTCCATTCTAGGGAGTGGTCACTCATCACTGCAGTCACTGATGGTCAGGGGTCAAACTTATACTACAGGTGGAGATGTGTGAGTATATCTTTTCTTTTGATACAAAAAAAAGCTGATGTGGATTGGGGCTGCAGGGATTTAAAGCTTTTCCTCCACATTGCTACTGTAAGCCAACTTCCTAGGCTGCTGTTGGCCACAGAGGTGACAACAGACACGCACCCTAGTTGGTGCTTCTGACATGCACACAGCTGCATTTCACATTGGCAATAATGTCACTGGATGCAATTGGAGAAGGGGGAGTGGGGAGGTATCACAGGGCGCAATCCTAACCAGCAGTTATGCCTGCATAGGAGCCCCTGGAGGGTCGCAAACATGCTGTAAAGCACGTTTGTGCCTCCATGGGAGGAAGCTGTGTTGGCGCATCCAGATGGGCCGACACACGGAGGCAAGCATAGGCCTCCGCAGCAGCTTCCTCCCCACTGCTTGTGCCAGTGCACCCGTGCCAACACAAGCTGCGAAGGTAGGTGTGGGGGGGGTGGGGAGGAGGTGGGAGGGAGCATTTCTGGGTGGGCGATGGGCGGCCCCGGAGCAGGTGCGCAGGGAGCCGGGGGTGGGGCTGGGACCCGGCAGTTATGCCGGGTCCCAACCCCCGTTCCGGGGAGAACAGAACATCTTCGAGCCACTCCACTCTCCTTGAACTTGCACCACCTCCAGAGGTGGCGCAGGTCCGAGGAGACCCATTGGGGCACGCATTCCTTACCCAGGGGTAAGGGGAAGAGCTTCCCCTTGCCCCTGGCTGAGCTGCTGCACCCAACGAACCTGCGTTGGATGCAGCGCAAGCCTCCTGGCTTACCTGCTCCAGCACAGGTTTGGATTGCGCCCACAGTCTTCTGAGTACTTGGGAAACACAGTGCTACTACAAGAGAAGTGGAGTTGCAAGGGAAGATGCATGAACAGTGGGTAGAGAAAAGGTGATGAGTGCATATTTGATGGGCAAAATTAATGCTGCAAGTCTGAGAGTCCTGACTATAGCACCACTATCATTCTAGTCTTCTACCCTCTATTACTGTCCCTCTTGTTCTTGTACTGGCTCTCCTCACTCTCCAGTAACACCACTGAGTTTTGAACTGCTTCAGCCTCCCTCATCCTTGCCCACAGATTACACAGCTTTGCTGTCCCAGTTCTTGGAGCCTCTGAACACTTTCTGCTACCTCCTCAGCACCCTGAAACATCCCAAGACCTTCCCCCTCTTCTGATATCCCAGAGCTGCATGACCTCTTCCCAGAGACGGATCAGACAATCCTTGCTCCTGTCCGTGACTGGAATAGGCTGGCGGGATTAAACATTCTTTCTGCCAAGCTGGGAGGGGGATGGGCTGGGATTTGTGCACTGGGAATGGGGAGGCCTGACTGGCAAAGCAGGGCTTCTCCTGGGGGGAATGGAGCAAGCTCTTAATTTCTGGCTGTAGCTGCAGTGAGAGAGGGAGGAGGATTAGCATAATCACCTACAGCATTTTCCTGGTAGGCACAGATCGCGCAGGCATGTGGAATGAGGAGCCAAAAAGGTGCCGCTGGCTGCTGACCACCCTGATGCACTCAGGCCATTAGAAATGGCGAGAGGTCAAGTCACTCTCCCAGCTGCCAACTCCCCAGGCATCTCTGGCTGAGAAGTTCCTCTATGAGAGGGTCAAGGGCTGAGGCCATGGTTGACCCACTCATGAGCCAGAGTGGGGTGATCACTTTGGGTGGGAGGCAAGCATATGCAGTAAACTGGTGGGGGGTCCCCCCCAAACCTCCATTGGCCTGCTGCTCACTCAGTCTTCCTCCTGTGCAGCAACAGTGATTCTCTTCTTGTTGCTCTAGGGCTGAAGGATGAAGTAAGATGCTGTCACCATAATCCTTGTTTGCCTTCCTTCCTTGTGGAGTACAGAGTGAACCAGGAAGGAGATGGTGATGGTGATGGAGGAGGTCTGCCTAAGCCTCCTGCCTCACTGTCATGAATCTCTTCCCAACTTCCTCCTCCTAAACAGGCTCAGAGCAAGGTGAGGAGAGAATGGAAGATAAAGTCTTCCTCTTTTGTTCTCTCCCCAGGCTCCACCCACTCAACCTGTTTAGAAGAGAGTTGGCAACATGGAGGGCAGGGGCACACTAGATATGGGAGGGGATGATGTGAATGCACAAGAGAAAAGGGGATGGGGAAGCTTGGTGCTGCTTCAACATGGGACTGACCACAAGGTCTGAATCTTGGAGTCAGGTCAGTCTTCTGACTGACTACCTTGAAGTGGAGTGGAAAGTGAGCACCTTCCAATATGATTGCTAAAGTGATGCATAAGAGTGAACATTGTAAATGATATGTGGCTTGATCTACACCAGGGGTGTCCAAAGTTTTCGGCAGGAGGGCTACATCCATCCTCTCTTTGACA
This sequence comes from Tiliqua scincoides, assembly GCF_035046505.1. NCBI lineage: Eukaryota > Metazoa > Chordata > Lepidosauria > Squamata > Scincidae > Tiliqua > Tiliqua scincoides. The sequence goes on from NC_089822.1 coordinate 200,933,499, forward strand.
CTGTGTCGGGGTGGGGGGCCAGGGGAAAAAAAGAATTAATTTACATTTCAAATTTGAATAAATTTACATACGTTTACATAAATGAATATATTAAAGATGAACTTATATGAATGAATGAAGGTCTTGCAATAGCTCAAGGCCTATAAAAGGCCTTGCACAAAGCAAGGCTGGCCTTTCCTTTGCTGCTGCTACTGCATCACAGATGTGAAACAGCAAGCAGTGGAGGGAGCCCTCATCCCACAGCGAATGCAGAGCTCAAACAGTTGCCCTCACACTGAGAGCAGTTACATCAGGCCAGTGTGGGCTCCAACAAATCACCAGAGGGCCAGAGGCTCATTGAAGACTGGGAGCTCCCCAAGGGCCGCATTGAGAGGCCTCAAGGGCCACAAGTGGCCCCAGGGCCGGGGTTTGGGCACCCCTGATCTACACAATCACAAAGCTGAGATACCCTGCCTGTTGCATAGTCAACATGTTAGCCTAATAGTTAATAAACAAATAGTTAATTGTCAAAATTATAAAAATGTCATAAACCAACAATCTCTGCCAGGGCATAGACCTAAACATGCAGAAGTGCAGATTGAAGCTGCCCAGTCCCTTTTTGTCTCTCTTTCATATCTCTTATACTTGTTTTCCAAACATCAGTTATGTCTCCCCAATTTTCTGCAGCAAGAACATCGAGTTTTAGCAGGAGCAGCTCAAGATCTTTGGATAACTAAAGCAGGTTACCAAATCCCACCTAGCTTAGTGGCATGACAATATCCACCCAACTTGCCCCAGAATTGAATCGGTCAGGAGATGAAGTAGAAAAGAGGGCAGCCAAAACTCCTCTCTACCATTCTCCCCACCTGCACTTCATCTTTTCAGGCACAGTGGCATCATTAGGTTTCGTCAGGGCTTTTTTTCTAATGGAACGCGGGGGGACGGAGTTCCGGCACCTTTTTGCAGGGGCCCCTCCCCTTTGGAGGCATTCCAGGAGGGGGGGAGCAAAATAGAGGCATTAGCTGGATGGGTGCTGGGGGGTGCAGAGTGGGCGGGCACCTGGCCCCTGCCTGACCGCACAATGACCCCCTCCTGCCCTCATCTCCAAGCTCTCACCTGAGCCCAGCCCGCCTCCCTTCCCCCCACGCTCTGCTTCCCAGCGCAGCTTCCAAGCCGGTGGAGGGCGCGGCACCCACGGAATGCCCAGGAACTGGCTTGGCGGAGGAGGAGGGGAAGGAAACTGGCTGGTGCAGCCCCGTGCCAATCTGCAGCACGAGCCTAGGCATGTCTACTCAGAAGTATGACTCATTGTGCTCAATGGGGCTTGCTCCTGGGAAAGGGTGCATAGCCTTGCAGCCTGAGAGCCCAAGCATGTCTACTCAGAAGTAAGTTCCACTGTGTTCAATGGGGCTTACTCCCGGGAAAGTGTCATAGCCTTGCAGCCTGAGTAGACAGGCAGAGGCAGGGCTCTGTGGCTGCAGTCCTCTCCACACTTTCCTGGGAGGAAGCCCCACTGCCTCTAGTGGGACTGACTTCTGAGTAGACAGGCACAGGATTGGGCCCTGAGGCTGCTATCCTATCCACAGTAAGCCCCATTCACTAAAGTGGACTTCTAAGTAGACATGCATATGATTGGGCTCTTAGGCTGCAATCCTAGGCACTTTCCTGGGAGTAAGCTCCATTGACTAGAACAAGACTTACTTCAGAGTAGACATACCTAGGATTGGGCTCTTAATCCTGGCAGAGGTATATATTTGCACCTGTTTTCACATGCTAAGGGCAGGTGAAAAGGGATTCTACATGTGTACAACGTGCTGTCCAGCCTTGCCAGAGATCCTCCTCATCCTTCCCCCACAAGCATGCCCTCCACCAGCCAGCGTTTGCAGCTCCTCTCCAGCAATGCTCAGGGCAGCAGAGAACATACAATTGCATGCCAAGCGCCTTCCCAAGACACAGAGTATTCTGATACCTGAATTAAACCACATTTAATCACTTGTTTGCAAACGTAGCTGTTTCTATGTGCACCTCAGGATCCCTCTCGTGTAAGAATTCCGTTTTTGTTCTTACTCCCACAGTTGCTTAGAGTAATTTTACTACATGGAACTCATGTAAGCCATTTTCCGGAATCCATTCACCACTTCCTGTCCTCGAAGTAGTGCCACACTACATACTACATGCTACAAGTGCACCTGTACAGTATTTTTCCCCATGTGTAGAAAAAATAGCTAGGGGGAAGGGGATGTGGAGATTGACAGCCCAATCCTATGCATGTCTACTCAGAAGTAAGTTCATCTTTAGGGGGGGAAGCACATAAAAAATATTTTATTTCTCCAATAAAAAATGGCTTATAAATAAATAAATAAATAAATAAATAAATAAAAAGATTAACAATTTGTGAGTTCCTGCACCTTTTCATTTACAAAAAAAGCACTGAGTTTCGTGTCACCCGGTGTGAGAGGCCTGCGCGTCACCCCATGTAGTGGGCGGGGCAATGCCCCAGGTGGGCGTGGTGATGTACCATCACCTCACCCCAACTGGTTTTTTGGCTGTACCTTTTGTTATAACACAGATATTTCAATGTGGTTTGTTTCATTGCATTCTGCATGAAAGTACGCATTGATTGATATATAACATGATGGTCTTATTCCTCCAAATTCTGATTTTAGTGATTTTGAAAACTTGTAGAATCTCTCTCTCTCTCTCTCTCTCTCTCTCTCTCTCACACACACACACACACACACACACACAGAGAGTCAACTTACTAACACCTTATTGCAGCAGTTCCCAAACTTTTAGCACTGGGACCCACTTTTTAGAATGACAATCTGTCCAGGACCCATTGAAAGTGATGTCATGGCCAGAAGTGACATCATCAAGCAAATTAAAATAATTATAAATAATTAAATTAAAATAAAATAATTAAATAAGGGGGAGTCAGTCCTGTTCCACCAAGTGAATCTACTCTGAAGTAAGCCCTATTGTGGTCAATGGGGCTTACTCTCAGAAAAGTGTGGGTAGGATTGCAGCCTGTGAGCCCAATCCTATGCATGTCTACTCTGAAGTAAGTCCCATAGTGGTCAATGGAGCTTACTCTGTAGTCTGCCTGCAATAACAACCCCCAAAAAGAATCAGGGAGCTCTTCAGCCCTCCCAGTGCCCAGTTTAAAGTTCTTCTGTTTCAGGCACATCAGAATAAAGACCCACCTGGCTTCACTAGTACAAAACAGAAAACTTGCCGCTTACCATTCAAGCCTTTTTTTTTGTTCTAAGGGGGAGGCTGCCTTCTGGAGCAGTTCCATTGGATCAGGACCCTTCTGGTGTCCTCACATTCCCCTTTGCCTGGCCTGACCACTAGCCAAGGCACGTCTGCTTACTCGGGAGTCAATGGGACTGTGAGGCTGCTTTGCTTTCCATAAGACTCCATAGGCTGGGAAGGAGGCAGCTGGGAGGGAGGAACCTCCTTCTCTGGTGTTTTGGGGGGCTGCACTCATTGGATGAGGACCAATCTGACCTCCTTTGGAGCCCCTCAGCCTGCCTAGACTAAGGCAAGTCTGCCTACTCATGAGTAAACACGGCCACATGGCTTCATTTCGGGCTCAGACTCAGCTGGGTGGGGGTAGCTTCTCGGGTGTTTTTGGGGGGCTGCATTCATTGGATCAGGACCATTATGGTGTCGTTGGATTCCCTCAGCCTGCCCTTTCCAACAGACTATGGCAAGTACGCCTACACGCGAGTAAACACGCGCTACGGCTCACTTTCACTTTCCATAGGGCTCCATGCATTTTTTCCTTCCGGTTTTTTGGCCATAACTTTTGTACGAAAGGAGCTATTTTAATTCTGTTTTTTGCACTGCACTCCACTGGCCGTTCCGCATCCAACGGTGTATGGCATGTTGTGGTAGCTCCTAACCCAGCAATGTTAGCGTGTCCTCCCCATGGCACGTCACCCCCCCAGCGCGTCACCTGGTGCGGCTGCACCCCCCGCGCCCCCCTAGCGACGCCAGTGGCCAGGCAGTAAGGAAGGGCACAAGTTAGGCGGGCGCTCTCATTCTGTCAAGCCAGACAGCAGCAGTGGAGAGGAAGACTGTCTTCCCCAGCCCCAATAATGAGATGGCTGCCTCAATTTTCCTTATTCTGCATTTTTGTTGGGTGTCATTGGTGTCGCTGATGCAGGTCACAGGAGACTCTCATTATATTGTGCTGCTGCTGCTACCACAGGAAGATTTACCTGGAAGGACAGAGAAGGAAGCAGAAACATTGCCCCCGCCCCCAACCTGGATCTAAGAGTGCATGTGCATCCCAGAGCCAGGGTGGGCAGAAAGTGGACAGGTATGTGCTGATAGATCTCTGGGTGATGTGCAGTAGAGCAGCAAGAGCTTCTGCCTCCTCTCCTACATGCTTTAACAATAGCAAGATGAATGGCCCCTCCCCATTCCCCAAACTAGAATGTAGGGGGAAAAAACCTGGGGAGTAGAATCTGAGGATGAAAGGCCTAGAAAAGCAGTTACTCAGGTACTGAAAATAAATGCTTGGCATTAACTCATTTCTGCCTGGCCCACAGGTGTACACATTTGGCCCCTGTTGCGTATATGCAGTATTGGGCAGAAATGACTTAAAATGCCCTCTCCCCACATAACAAGATTTTAGAACTTCTTTGCTGAAAGCCTGGATGGAGCACATCCTCACCCTCCTCAGTCTTGCTTTGCCACCTGACTGAGAAAACATTTGGGAACTGTAGCAGAGTACGTGAGCAACCAAAGCCTTTGCTGCAATAGATTTTATGTATACCTGGGCTTGCCAGAGGCACATGTCAAGCTTGTTTTCCTCCAGCTTTCTGTTCAAAGACAGCTGGACCTCAACCGCTGCCTTGATGGTTTGGCAGGCAGCAGCCTGAGTTGTAACTCTGTGTAAAGCCTGCAGCCTAGGAACACATCTTGGTGAGGATGAAAGTCTGTTTAACCATTATGAGCAAAACCTTATAAATTAAAGCCCCTTGCAAAGAGGGACAATTGAGAGCTATATTTCTGACTCATTGTAGGTTGACACTATGGATGCCAACTTTCCTGTATTTCCCCAAGATTTCTAGGTCTGTGGTTGTTATTTTTAAACATCCATAGACCTACCTAGACAGGTCTGAACTGGAACTTCTGGGCCGGGTCTGCTTCTGTCTTCTGGTTCACCACAGGTGACAACTCCTGCTCCTAACTACAGTAACGGCTTCTATTTGACATGTATGTAGAACTTACAATATGCTGGATGCTATCAGAAATTACAGACCTGTGGTTCACTCAGGGAGGTCTGTGTGACTGTCACTGAATCAACTGGATTACTACCTAGTACCTCAGCAAGCTCTTCTTTGCAGGGGAACTTAGACTGCTGGCAAACTGTGACCGTCACTCCAGCAGATGAAGTGTCATTATTTCCCAAGAGCATTTTTTCCTATAGGGTTGGCAATTGTGCCACAAGTCCTTCTCCTGCCTTTCAAGGCCATCTTGAATACCTCATTAATTTTAAACTTCTTTTTCCCTTTCAGAAGTGGCTGCATTCATTCTTCCTAGTCCCCATGCTTGTCTCCTCCATGCTTTTCCCTTCAGGAAAGACCATCCTACTGTCAACAGGGTTAGCCCCACCCCTTCAGTTTTATAGCAGTAGCAAGATCACAGGACATGGCAGAAACAAGCATTTATCCCTGTGGGAATGACTCCTTGGTATTGTATTGGCAACCTTCAATCTCGAAAGACTATGGTATCGCGCTCTGAAAGGTGGTTCTGGCACAGCGTCTAGTGTGGCTGAAAAGGCCAATCCGGGAGTGACAATCCCTTCCACGCTGGGAGCAAGTGCAGTCTGTCCCTGGTCTGTCTCCCTGGCTATGGGCCTTCCTTCTTTGCCTCTTAGCCTCAGACTGTTGGCCAAGTGTCTCTTCAAACTGGGAAAGGCCATGCTGCACAGCCTGCCTCCAAGCGGGCCACTCAGAGGCCAGGGTTTCCCACTTGTTGAGGTCCATCCCTAAGGCCTTCAGATCCCTCTTGCAGATGTCCTTGTATCGCAGCTGTGGTCTACTTGTAGGGCGCTTTCCTTGCACGAGTTCTCCATAGAGGAGATCCTTTGGGATCCGGCCATCATCCATTCTCACGACATGACCAAGCCAACGCAGGCGTCTCTGTTTCAGCAGTGCATACATGCTAGGGATTCCAGCACGTTCCAGGACTGTGTTGTTTGGAACTTTGTCCTGCCAGGTGATGCCGAGGATGCATCGGAGGCAGCGCATGTGGAAAGCGCTCAGTTTCCTCTCCTGTTGTGAGCGAAGAGTCCATGACTCGCTGCAGTACCGAAGTGTACTCAGGACGCAAGCTCTGTAGACCTGGATCTTGGTATGTTCCGTCAGCTTCTTGTTGGACCAGACTCTCTTTGTGAGTCTGGAAAACGTGGTAGCTGCTTTACCGATGCGCTTGTTTAGCTCGGTATCGAGAGAAAGAGTGTCGGAGATCGTTGAGCCAAGGTACACAAAGTCATGGACAACCTCCAGTTCATGCGCAGAGATTGTAATGCAGGGAGGTGAGTCCACATCCTGAACCATGACCTGTGTTTTCTTCAGGCTGATTGTCAGTCCAAAATCTTGGCAGGCCTTGCTAAAACAATCCATGAGCTGCTGGAGATCTTTGGCAGAGTGGGTAGTGACAGCTGCATCGTCGCCAAAGAGGAAGTCACGCAGAAATTTCAGCTGGACTTTGGATTTTGCTCTCAGTCTGGAGAGGTTGAAGAGCTTTCCGTCTGATCTGGTCCGGAGATAGATGCCTTCTGTTGCAGTTCCAAAGGCATGCTTCAGCAGGACAGCGAAGAAAATCCCAAACAAGGTTGGCGCAAGAACACAGCCCTGCTTCACTCCGCTTCGGATGTCAAAGGGGTCTGATGTGGAGCCATCGAAGACAACAGTGCCCTTCATGTCCTTGTGGAAAGATCTGATGATGCTGAGGAGCCTGGGTGGACATCCGATCTTGGGGAGAATCTTGAAGAGGCCATCTCTGCTGACCAGGTCGAAAGCCTTTGTGAGATCTATGAAGGCTATAAAGAGTGGATGTTGTTCCCTGCATTTCTCCTGCAGTTGTCTAAGGGAGAATACCATATCAGTGGTGGACCTGTTGGCTCGGAATCCACACTGCGATTCTGGATAGACGCTCTCTGCAAGTACCTGGAGCCTCTTTAGTGCAACTCGGGCAAACAGCTTTCCTACAACGCTAAGGAGAGAGATGCCGCGGTAGTTGTTGCAGTCACCCCTGTCACCTTTGTTCTTGTACAGCGTGATGATGTTTGCATCCCTCATGTCTTGAGGTACTCCACCTTCTCTCCAGCAGAGACAGAGGATTTCATGCAGCTCAGTGACGATGATCTCTTTGCAGCATTTTAGGACTTCAGCAGGGATGCTGTCTTTTCCAGGTGCCTTGCCAAAGGCAAGGGAGTCCAGGGCCACGTGAAGTTCTTCTAGGGTTGGTTCACTGTCAAGCTCCTCCAACACAGGCAGGTACTCAATGTTGTTCAGTGCTTCTTCGGTGACTACATTTTCTCTGGAATATAGCTCAGAGTAGTGCTGCACCCAGCGTTCCATCTGCTGCGCCCGATCCTGGATGACCTCGCCTGTGGCAGACTTCAGTGGGGCAATTTTCCTCTGTGTTGGACCTAGGGCCTGCTTGATACCGTCATACATCCCCTTGATGTTGCCCGTGTCAGCTGCTATCTGTATCTCGGAACAGAGCTGGAGCCAGTAGTCGTTAGCACATCTCCTGGCAGTCTGTTGGACTTTGCTGTGAGCAGTTCGGAGGACCTGCAGAGTCCTAAAGAGTCAGGTAAAGCCCTGTGCTTCCCTGCATGATGAGAATTGCCGGACAGGAAGAGCCAACTCCAGCTCTCCAGTCTGTTAACTCCATCAAGGAAGTAGTATGAAACTGGATAGTACTTCAGCAAGTCTTGAAGAGGTAGGGGAAATGGGAGTATGTGGGGAAAGATCAAGGTCACAAGACAAGGCAAGTGCCTAGGGAACAGCTGAGGTGTAGCTGATTGGTAGAACAGATGCTGTGGTTCAGAAGACCCCAATTTCAATCTCTGGTATCCCCAGGTACAGCTGGTAAAGATCCCCCTCTGGAATCCTGGAGAGACACTGCCATTCAGTGTAGACAGCAATGACCCAGCAGACCAGTCATTTGACTCTGTTAGGAGGCAGCTTCATGTGTTCAGCGAAGGAAGGCTTTGAGGACTGCAGGGGCAACTGTGAATCATTTCACCAAGAGCATTGCAGCCAACCTCCTGACCATGGTTTTGAGACTACTGCAATAGTCTTCCTCCGTAAACAACAAGGAAGAAGTGCTGGAGGTGCTTCATTGGATATATCGTATCCCCACCCTCCCTCCCTAGCCTTCATACAGTTCTATATTGTATAAGTATATGGAAGGGCAGACCTGCTGGTGAGGGGCAGGGTGTGTGTTATCCAGGGCTGACAAGTGCCGGCCCTGTCTGACAAGTGTGAAGAATGAGCCATGATACATGAGCAAGAATTGCATTCTTTATGCACCTGTTCTGCAGGAAAGTAGACACATAACACAATACCAACTTGTAATTTTTTAACAGAAAAATATACTGTATTTTGTCATATAAGCTGAAGTCCTATTCCTATATTTTCTTTTTTTTTTAATTCAGGTACAGAAAGTGCCTTTCAAAGCTCAACCTTTCCCTTGTCATATTCCTCTCTTTTTAGATTTGGTTTAAGCCTGATTTCTGCTGGCATTTTGGTCACTGGAAATGTAAGAGGGAGAGAGGGATCAGTAGTCAGGTTTTCTTAAAGAGAGCAAATTCAGTGTTGAAATGCACTGCATTGAATAGGTCCCATCCCATGAATGCGCTGCTCTACAGCTAAATGCCTGTTCCCCATGCAAGACTCTTCAGGTTGGGTCCAGGACCTATGGGAGAGTTTATTTGCCAGTTCCGTGTATATATAGGGATGGTTCTCTGCTCTCACCCCCTCTAACCCTAGTGCTAAATTGAGTTGCAAGGCATGTTGGTCCCATCTCCGGTGAGAGCGACGGGTGAACAATGGGGGCTTTTCAGTTTGACATCTCAATGAGCAGGAGATGGAGAGAGAGCCCCTCCCGCCCCCTCAACTCTCTCGGCGCCCAGCTTTGTTTGGGGAGCAGACAGCAACCTCCAGCCCCTGGAGCTTTTCAGTACCTTGGGGCAGCCATTCGTCATGGATTAGAGCCCCCTCCCCACTCCCTCAGCTGGTCGTCTGGGCAGGGAATTCACACACTTGTCAGCCCTGGATCTGGAGAGGGTCCTTTGTGCTTAATGGGGCCTGGACCTGGAGATGGGTGAGATGGGTCAGAAGGTTGGAGGGGGGAGAATAGAGGAAAGAGAACAGGAGTAGAAGGGGGGAAGGAATGTGTTGGGGCGCTTCCTGATATTCTCTGGGAAGTGTTTTGAAATAAGTGGCTTCTGAAAATTACTCTCAGGCTATTGACAGCTAAAGCTGGCCAAGAGAGTCAAATTATTTTTGAAGACACATCCCCAGGGATGAGTGCAATATGGCGCCCCTCATGGAGGACAATGACAGAAAAGTAACTTGCCCTCCCCACTCTGGGCAAGGAGAATATGATATCAAAAGTTACTAGTGCTACAATCCTATGCACACTATGCTGGGACTAGGCCTTAGGGAACACAGTGGGACCTGCTTTGTAGTAACCACACATATGTTTGTTCTCCTAAGTGGGGAGAAACCAGTCAGAGAGATTTCTGAGAACCAGTGTATACCAGAAGGTAGAGTGCTAGACTAGGCTGCAATAGTACTGGGTTCAATTATTTCCTCATTTATCAGCTCATTGCACAGATTTGAGCAAGTCACTGCCTCACCTGTTTCTCTCATCTGTAAAATGGGGCTAGTAATAACTTCCTATGCAGGAGGAGGTGTTTTGAAGATAAAATGAGCGGACATAGTAGTAAAGAGTGTTGTACTTCGACCAAGAAGACCTAGCATCAAACCCCTACTCAGCTCCTAAAGCTTGGTGGGTAACCTTGGGTCATTATTACTCAGCCTAACCTAGCCTACTTCACAGGGTTGTTTGTGTGGACAGATGGAGATGAGACTATACTGAAGGTAGGTGAGAAGACGGTATAGGATGGGACACAGATACAATAACTAGATGTCATGAATTTTACATGACTAAATGTTCTGTCAAAATAAAAAATAAAAAACAGTACAGCCAAGACCAATCCATGTCACTTCAGTTTGTAAATTAAGAGGCTCAGTACCTTTAGCAAACTATAAATCCAGACATGCAAAACAAGCAACTGAGCCTGCCAGTGTTTTCCCTACAGATGGAATCTGGTCTAGGCCCTGCTCCTCATGTTTGGCTGCTCTTCTTCTCCTGGAAGCTATGCGGGCTACAAGTACAGATTATTGCCAATTCCCTGGAGCACCAAAACAATGCCTCACCCAGGACCCAGGCAGCCTTATAGGACAGAAGCCTCTCTGGCTCCTCATCTGACAACCACTGCTGTTCTTCTGAGATGGTGACAAGCCCGCCCACCACACCTTCCCCTCTTGGCAGAGGAATCTGAGGCCCAGAGAGAGGCGGGGGACGCAGACGGGACCACGTGCCAGAAACACTCCTGTCCCTTGTGGCTTCCTCGTCGCCAGCATTAAATTGCGTGCAGATGTGTGTGCAGGGGAGGGCGCCTGGTTGCGATTAAAGCCTTTAATTACAGGCACCCGTGCAGCCTGAGCTGGGCCCTGCTGGGATCTTAAGGAGCTGGGTCCATAAAGGATCCCACCAGGGGGACCAGGCCATCCTAGGAGCAAACAGGAAGCCTATGTCCTCTCAACCAGGACAGATGGGGCAAAAGTCTCACAGATGGGCAGCCAGAGGTACACAGAGGGAAGACACGAAGGCCCCTTTCTCTGCAATCAGTGCATACTCAAAGCATAGTCTAAGCGGTGGCTTTTCTCATTCTTAGGTTAAAACCCTAAACACACTAGGAAGTACACTCTATTCTACACAATAGGAATGTCTTTGCGTAAACATGCATAGGATGCTAACTGCTGGTGGTGGTTTGGGGTGGTGAATAATACATAAGAACATAAGAACAGCCCCACTGGAACAGGCCATAGGCCCATCTAGTCCAGCTTCCTGTATCTCACAGCGGCCCACCAAATGCCCCAGGGAGCACACCAGATAACAAGAGACCTCATCCTGGTGACCTCCCTTGCATCTGGCCTTCTGACATAGCCCATTTCTAAAATCAGGAGGTTAAGCATACACATCATGGCTTGTACCCCGTAATGGATTTTTCCTCCAGAAACTTGTCCAATCCCCTTCTAAAGGCGTCCAGGCCAGATGCCGTCACCACATCCTGTGGCAAGGAGTTCCACAGACCAACCACACGCTGAGTAAAGAAATATTTTCTCTTGTCTGTTCTAACTCTCCCAACATTCAATTTTAGTGGATGTCCCCTGGTTCTGGTGTTATGTGAGAGTGTAAAGAGCATCTCCCTATCCACTCTGTCCATCCCCTGCATAATTTTGTATGTCTCAATCATGTCCCCCCTCAGGCGTCTCTTTTCTAGGCTGAAGAGGTCCAAATGCTGTAGCCTTTCCTCGTAAGGAAGGTGCCCCAGCCCCGTAATCATCTTAGTCGCTCTCTTTTGCACCTTTTCCATTTCCACTATGTCTTTTTTGAGATGTGGTGACCAGAACTGGACACAATACTCCAGGTGTGGCCTTACCATCCATTTGTACAACGGCATTATAATATTAGCTGTTTTGTTCTCAATACCTTTTCTAATGATCCCAAGCATAGAATTGGCCTTCTTCACTGCCACCACACATTGGGTCGACACTTTCATCGACCTGTCCAACACCACCCCAAGATCTCTCTCCTGATCTGTCACAGACAGCTCAGAACCCATCAAAACCCATGTAAGTTTTGATTTTTTGCCCCAATGTGCATGACCTTACACTTACTGACACTGAAGCGCATCTGCCATTTTGTTGCCCATTCTGCCAGTCTGGAGAGAGCCTTCTGGAGCTCCTCACAATCACTTCTGGTCTTCACCACTCAGAAAAGTTTGGTGTCATCTGCAAACTTAGCCACCTCACTGCTCACCCCTGTCTCCAGGTCATTTATGAAGAGGTTGAAAAGCACCGGTCCCAGGACAGATCCTTGGGGCACACCGCTTTTCACCTCTCTCCATTGTGAAAATTGCCCATTGACACCCACTCTCTGCTTCCTGGCCTTCAACCAGTTCTCAATCCATGAGAGGACCTGTCCTCTAATTCCCTGACTGTGGAGTTTTTTCAGTAGCCTTTGGTGAGGGACTGTGTCGAACGCCTTCTGAAAGTCCAGATATATAATGTCCACAGGTTCTCCCACATCCACATGCCTGTTGACCTTTTCAAAGAATTCTATAAGGTTCGTGAGGCAAGACTTACCCTTACAGATGCCATGCTGACTCTCCCTCAGCAAGGCCTGTTCATCTATGTGTTTTGAGATCCTATCTTTGATGAGGCATTCCACCATCTTACCCGGTATGGATGTTAGGCTGACCGGCCTATAGTTTCCCGGGTCCCCCCTCTTTCCCTTTTTAAAAATAGGCGTAACATTTGCTATCCTCCAATCTTCTGGCACCGTGGCCGTTTTGAGGGACAAGTTGCATACCTTAGTCAAGAGATCAGCAACTTCATTCTTCAATTCCTTAATAACCCTTGGGTGGATGCCATCAGGGCCCGGTGACTTACTGATCTTTAATTTATCAATGAGGTCTGAAACATCTTCTCTTTTAACCCCTATCTGACTTAACTCCTCGGTCAGGAGGGGCCGTTCGGGCAGCGGTATCTGCCTGAGGTCTTCTGCCGTGAAGACAGATGCAAAGAACTCATTTAATTTCTCTGCCATCTCTAAGTCTCCATCTCTAAGACATCTCTAAGTCTTAGGAGATCATGGGGTACATTCTTCCCTACACCAAATTCCTTTTCCTCCTCCTGTGAGGGGAGCAGATCACCAACATTCTTTTGCCCCTCAGGCTGGTCACAGTCTCTTCAGGAGAGTCCTTAAATAATTGGGGTGCAGGCTCTGATTAAGACTTCTAGTTGGATTCTGCACGATGTGAGTGAGGAATATCACCTCCCTGAACTTGTCATCTTCCTGCACTTGGAGATGTCAAGACAGAGTAGTACTTACTATTGGACAAGGGGCCAGTGGGTGTTTGAGGATAAAAAGCTCACCCACCTGCCAGGCTTGGAAGAAATGGAGTTGGTTCACACGACCATTGTGGCTTGTGAGTACAGTTATCAGCTGAATGGATATAAGTGGCAGCAGGTCATGTGATTTCTTAGTTGGGTGCTAGTTTGCAACTTAGCCCACCTTTGTTGCATCATCACTCAATACTGTTCTGGGGCTGTCTGACAAATAACAGTCTTGCTGAATGTACATGCCCATCTTAGTAGCTCAGGTGTGTGACTAAGGGCGCAATCCTAACCCCTTATGTCAGTGCTTTCCAGCACTGGCATAGCGGTGCCAATGGGACCTGTGCTGCATCCTGCAGTTGGGTGTCACTCACAGAGTCCTCCTCAAAGTAAGGGAATGTTTGTTCCCTTACCTCAGAGCTGCATTGCCCTTATGTCAGTGCTGGAAATCACTGACACAAGGGGTTAGGATTGCACCTTTAGTCTTGTACAGCCAACAGTTGATTATAGAAACACAACAGGTTCTGGCCACACAAACACATCATTCTCCTCCAACTACAAGGTGACTTTCCAGCATTCATCCCTGTGTCCTCAGGGCTGGAACCCAGCCATATTTTTCATGTAACATAAAGTGGGAAGGGAACACCATTTTTGACTCAGACGCCTTCATGTGACTCCAGGCATCCAATCAGTATTTGATTTCTCAGTTTATTTCTGAATGTCTGATGCCTAAGGAAGTCACACTGTCAGATCAACATAATCCTTTTCTCTAGTCTCAGTCATGTGTAGTCTGGTTGTAATTACTCAGTGATGAGACACTCTCTGCACATGTTCAAAGGAACTCCTTTGTGTTATTACTTTTGTAGTTTTAGGCCTGGATATTGAGAATTCAGGACTCAGTCCTAGTGAGTCCTGGCTTCATCTGAGACTTGGATCCTATGCTGGGAGTGCATGGATCAGCTGAATGGTAGGTACTACTAGGTATCACAGAAAGCAAAAGCAGCAGAGGCTCTGAATAAGCTCATCTCTGCCATGAACCAAGCACAGTCATTAAAGGGTTTGTCTTTGCTGGAGCTGTTCACATCAAACTGGTCTGTGACTATTTCCAACACAGCAAAGGCCTGACTATTTTTAGTTATCAGCATTTGTTTCTTTCCTTCTCCAAGGAGAGCCTTAAACAGAGTCTACCAACAGAGAGCATGGATTTGGGGCATGGAAAAAAGAGCTGCCTTTCTTCCTATTTTGGGGGGAATCAAAAATTATTCTTAGGATGCCTTTTTCTTAAAAAAAAAAAAAACCAAAAAAAAAAAAAACAAATGCTGAATTCACAAGAACAGATGTGAGCAGATTCCTCTGTTAAACTCAGATGCCCTTTTGGCAAAACTCGGACAACTCCAGAGCAACTTTATGACAGTCATGACTAGAGTTTGAGGATCACCTACCAGTCACTATGTGTGGAAACACCACCATCTCAAAGTACTTGGTTTTCACAACACAGAGCATGAGAAGACAAAAGCATGAAAATATTAAGGGACAAGATGTGAGAAAAGTTTTGGGTCCAGATGAACTGCACAAAGGGTTGCCAACTTATTTCTGGCAGGGCACATTGCAACCACAAACACAGCCAGTGACACTTTGCCCCTCCCTGCACAGAGATGCAAAGTTTCACCTGCTGAATTGCTGCTTGCCATACAATTGTTAAAGGAACAAAAACTCTGCCAGGGAGAAAAATCTTGGCCACCCTAACAGCACAGTGAGTTTTGAGACCTGATTTGAGAGTTAGCCCTTTTCACTCTGTGACATAAGGGGGCGTTGATTGCTGCCTATACCATCCTGAATGAACAAGCCTGAAGTAATGGAGATGATGCTGGCCTGAGACCCAGGCCCTGGGTACCAAAAGGAGAGCCTGTGAAAAAAAACAATGGGATTCAGAGGATGCCAAGAGAAACTTCCAGAAGGAAAGGGCCCTCTAATACCGCCGTGCTGCCTACAGGTGCAGCTCTGGCGGGATTCAGGCACAAGGGCAGCTGGAGTGAGTCTGGCACAAGGGCTCTGTGTTCCCTTAAGCCCGGCCACTGGCCAAGAGAAATATTGTTGGCACCAGGCAGGCTCGCTCCTCTGGCAGCCAGACACGGGGGCTTTCATAGTTGGGGGCAGGCACTACTGTATAGGGGCAGAGCCAAGTGGTTCGCCCCCCTCCCCACGTACACTCTTCTGTTCCAGACTCTGCCTCTCTGCTGATCTATAACAGTAACACACTCAACTGTTCTGCTTCATCAGAGACCGCTCACACAATATACACTCATAGAGGACTCTGTGCTCAGACATACCTACCCCAGAAGTTATACTAATGTAGAACATGAACACATTTGTACAGAAGTACAAATACACAGTGTTATACTGTGTAGTTTATATACGTATGCATCTATACAGACCTGCAGGCATACACATCATATTCTATATAGGACTGTAGTGCAGAAAAGCATGTGACTGTCCTCTTCTGGAGTCTCTGCAATGCCTTTGGGACTCCAGATGCTCCATCAAACCCCAAGGAGAGGAACAGCAGCAGGCACAAACACCACCAGAGCATAGATTCACTTTGTCCAGCCCACTCAGCATTCCCTGAGCCACCAGGGTACAATGCTGGGGAAGACTCTCAGCCTCCTGTGAATCCTCACATGTACATACCAGCTCTCAGGGAAGGGACCACACCACAAGATCAGTGGGCAGAGGGTAGTCACAGCAGCAGAGGGGCAGCAGACCCCAAGAACATTTTTGAAGTGCATTATGGAGGAGGCCAAAACCTCCTCTGGCTGTTTATCACAGGATGAGGGCCTCTCCATGTGGGCAGCAGTGTCCCTCTAACCATGGGGCACAGCCAGGGGTTTGGGATGGGGGTGAGACAGCCCAAGAAGTGGAGGGCACAGAACTACATAAGGCATTCAGGATAGATGATGAGGTAGTCACTGAAGAGGCTCTGAGGGCTGCTCAGTAGTGGCCACCCTGGGGCTGAGGCTGGGCCAAGCTCAGGGAAGGAGCCTGAAGACTGGGGGAGGAGGGGGAGGCCCCTCCCCACTGCTGAACTCTGAGATCTGTTTGGTCCATGCAGCTTGGCCTGCAGCCTCAGTATCATGCCCCCCTTTTAATGGTTGGTTGGCAACCTTCAGTCTCGAAAGACTATGGTAGAAGCTTACAGCACCCAGGATTCCCAGGTGGTCTCCCATCCAAGTACTAACCAGGCCTGACCCTGCTTAGCTTCTGAGATCTGGCATGCACAGGGGCCAAGGGAGATCCAGACACCAAAGGGCTGCCTGGAAGTAGAGAGAAGAGCAGTGTAAATTGACAGTAACTGTGTTTGTTGTAAGGTACCACAAGACTCTGTTTTTAATCAGCACACTGTCACACATTTGCTGTGATATCCAGGCTGCTTGCACAAAATCATGGCCCTGTTATTCTTTTTTAATTAATGTGGAATAGCTACTACATTAGTCAGGCTGTATTGATTATGCTACATTATTCTTTCCTGGAAGTCAGAAAAAAAATTAAGTTCATGACTCCACAGATAAATACATATTAGGGAAGGTGAATCTGTTTACCTCTCTTTTACCCTTCCTCTCTGTTGGAAGGGTGATTAACATGCTTAAGGAATAACCAAAGGTGAGAGTTAAAGGGATATATAATCAGAGTAAACTTGTGAAAGTAAGCTCTGATCAAATTCACAAATGATATGCAGTATAATACTAGCCCACAAATAGCTGTAAAGTACAGACATACATTCAAAAATAAACATGGAGGTACAAAGATCCTCATCAATTTCTACATTAATGTCTCATTAACCCACCTTTGCCCAGCCCACAGGTGTACACAGTTTATCCCTGTGTTTAAATTAAAAAAAAAAAAAATCATACCCCACCACACCTTTAAATATGTGCCAGATCAAGTGGCTCTTTGATAGCCCAGTTCTAAGCATGTTTCTTCAAAAGTTAAGACCCATTGTGTTCAGTGGGCTTCCTGGGTGTGTACAGGACTGCATTCTGGCTCCTTCTCAAGGCCACCTCTGCTTGCCTCTTAGGAATTCCCAACATGGGCAACCTGCATTCCCGTTGTGCGGGGGCTTAGCTGCAAAGCGCTGGGAGGACACAGAGTCCAATCCTATGCGTGTCTATTCAGAAGTTAAGTCCCACTGTGGTCAATGGGGCTTACTTCCAGGTAAGTGTGGATAGGATTGCAGCCTCAGAGCTCAATCCTATGCATGTCTACTCAGGGACCTGGGGGGGAGAAGAGGCAGATATCCATCACGTGAGCTGTTGGAACTCTCCTTCCCAGAACTGCTTGAGTTCACTGCCTCTTGCCCCTGGGCGGGCACCAGCAGGCACGCGATGGTTTTCTGCAAGTTCTTTCGCAAGCAAAGGTGTGGGAGGGAGACCGGTTGCCAGCACAGTCCAGAGGACTTTTCCGTTCACGTGGGAACAGCAGCAAGGCGTACGCAGGGCCACTGAACCTGGGACGTTCGGGAGGGTGATCGCTCAGAGCAATAACGCGGTGAGATGCACCCGGCTGCCGGCAAGCACGTTCCCCTGTTGCAGTGGCGTAGCTGGGGGGACACACTAAGTTTTGGAGGGAGCCACTCCGCCTCCCCTTTTTGCGTTCGTCTCGGTTTGCCCCCCCCCCGCCCGGAATGGCTCCGAGGGGGACGGGCGGCTTGCACGTTGCAGACTCCCTGCAAAACTTAGTGCTCTGCACCCCCTCTAGCTACGCCACCGCAAGGGGGAACGTGCTTGCCCCTCTAGCTTCGTGCTTGGCACCCCCTGTTGGCTTTTATTTTTTTTCCTAGCAAGCAAAGCAGGCAGCGGCGCACCAAAGGAAGCTTCCCGGGAGTGGAGATCCAGTGATGGGGGGGGGGGGAGGTTGAACTTCTGCCTGCCCTGCGAGTCGTGAAGGGCACTGGCGCTCGGGCGAGGTGCCAGTCCCCAGGTGCCCTTGCCCACTCCTGCCCTGGAGAAAAGTGGAGGATGCAGCCTGGCTGGCGCGCGCACCCCCTCCCTTCCCCCTTCTCGGTTTCATCAGCAGCCGCCCTCCCCTTCTTTGGCGCCTCCCCCCTTCCGCCGCCCAGCCCTCCTCCTCCCGGCCATGTGTGTGGGAGGCACGCAGGCAGGCAGCCCCCTCCCCCGAGCCCCTTCCCGCACGCCCAGGCGCCTGGCTGCGAGTTCTCCGGTGCCGGAGACGGCGGGTCTCTCGCGGTTAGTGACACAAGCGCTTCAGCATCCTCCGCCAGGCCTGCGGGAGACGCTGCCAGCCCCGCGCGTGGCCCAAGCACGTCCCCCGGAGCATCCCCCTCCGAGGTCTTGCAAGGAAGAGCCAGAGAGGCGGGACGGGGAGAAGGCTGGGGCGGCGAAGGGTGGCTGCGGCTCCCGAAAAAGAGGCGCGAAGGTCCCGAGATGCTGGCTGGAGTGATCAGGTGGCCCTGGTTCGCGTGGATCGCTCCCCTCCCGGCCCCAGCCCGCCAAGGCTTCATTCTTCCAGCACCCAATTTCCCTGCCAGGGCTCAGTCCTGGAGCTCCACGTATCGGGAGTGCCTCTGAGCGCCTGCAGAGCACAAAGCTTTCCCTCCACGCCTGTGGCCTCCAAGGAATCGTTTCAAAGCCAACCAGCCCCAGCATCTTTCCTGGAAGAAAGAGAGAACCGATCACCGCCCATTAGAACATCCTGAATAACTCTTGCTTTTCAGAACACTTCCGGTTCCCTTGAGGTCCAGAAGCACACAACAGGAAAAATATATATGCACCTCTCTTTCTCTCCCCCCCTTGCCCTAAATCCAGGGTTCTGTGTTATTTCACAGCTTATATCCTGTATTTGACACATTGCTTTCTATTCCATTACACATATTAATTATCTTTTGTTGCTCCCTGTTTTCAGATCTTGAAAGTAGATCTTATTTACATACTTCTTTGCTGGCAGCAAAAAGAAGAGTTCTTCTTTGTGCAAGTTAAAGGTGCCCAAGTGTGTAGAATCTAGAAGAGGAGAAGGGAGGAAAGAAGAAGCGATGATGGATCCATCCGGGATGTGGGTTGGTGTTTGCATTTCAGGAAGGAAGTGTGGGGGAGAAGGGGTTATAGTGTAAGATTAGGGGCACCTTTGGAAGCAGTGGGTTGGAAGAATGAGAGAGTGTTTGGTATTTGAGGGCAGATGTTTGGGTGGGATGTAGAGCTTGTGTAGCGACCATGAGTTTTTCATTGGGGATGTAGGGTTGGCTGTTT
The DNA here is from genome assembly GCF_035046505.1 of Tiliqua scincoides. NCBI lineage: Eukaryota > Metazoa > Chordata > Lepidosauria > Squamata > Scincidae > Tiliqua > Tiliqua scincoides. The sequence goes on from NC_089822.1 coordinate 200,952,958, forward strand.
ATATTTGGGGGAAGGCGGAGCGTGGAAGGGGGGCTGCAATGCACAATTCCCTGTTGTGCTGAACTGTGGGACTGAGGAGGGGTATGGGAAGGGGCTGTGGGCAGAGGGATGTGGTGACAGTGGTATGTGCTGAAACCAAGGAGGCAGCAAGCTTGCAGCCCTTCCATGAAGGGCTTTTTGTTTGACTGCTGTTACATACTATAAATCAGGAGCAGTGGCTAGCCCCAGCCCTGGCCCCACTTGCAGGGGAGGAGAAAGGAAGAGACCGTGTCCAAGGCTGGAGTCGGCAGCATCTAGAAAAGCTTCGGTTTGCTTTGCTGGGCCCTCACTGGGTGGCCTGGGAACAGAGGTGCTCAGCAACACCATGTTCTCTCTTGACAGCAAGGGAATGAGAAAACCAGGGGAGACTCCACTGCAAAGCAGAGGGAGCTGCATCCAGGTCGCAGAGGTGTATTCACACAAAATGTAAAAGGTTGTGCCTGTAGGGCTGCCAGAAATCAGCAGATGTCTTTGAAGACAGCTGCGACTGTGCATGTCTGTGCATCAGAAGCAAAGGTAGGGAGAAGGAGAAAAACCAGCACTCTGATATGCTTGTGGAAAAGGCAGGTTGAGAGGAGGTGGAAGAGGCCATTCAAGAACAGGATCCAAGAGAATAAGCATCCTCTTCAGACATTTGCTAAGAGGTACTGCTGTGCATTTCCTCATTTAAGAATATAAGAAGAGCCCCATAGGATCAGGCCAAAGACGCATCTAGACCAGCTTCCTGTATCTCACAGTGGCCCACCAGATGCCTCATGGAGCACACAAGACAACAAGTTACCTGCCTCCTATTGCTACTCCCTCGCATCTGACCTACCTGCGGTATGGCTGACATTCCTTCTGAAGAGTTTGGGACCCCCTGTTCAACCTCACCATGTAAGACACAGTTAAGCTCCTTTCATCCAAATGAAGCATTCGGTGCCTGGTACATCCAAGGAGGTTTTTTCAGGAGGGTTTCAGGTTTTTCCTACACTTCTTTATAGGTATTCTTAGGATGCTGTTCTTTGCACTTCAGAAGGATTGCATTCAATTAGGGTTCCCAACTGACCAGGGGGGGAAATCTGCCCTGCCTGTGCCTCCTGTACAGTGAACAGCAGTTTGATCTGCAGAGGTCAGCAGGAAAAGCTTTCCTTGCATAGAGATAAGCATTATCACCAGCTCATCTCTGCAGATTAAAATACTGTTGAAGGCACATGAGAAGAAGACAGGTAAAGAATGTTGGCAACCTTAAAGTCTCTTGTTGGCAACCTTCAGTCTTGAGAGACTATGGTATCGCGCTCTGACAGGTGGTTTTGGAACATCGTCTAGTGTGGCTGAAAAGGCCAATTCGGGAGTGACAATCCCTTCCACACTGGGAGCAAGTGCAGTCTGTCCCTGGTCTGTCTCCCTGGCTATGGGCCTTCCTTCTTTGCCTCTTAGCCTCAGACTGTTGGCCAAGTGTCTCTTCAAACTGGGAAAGGCCATGCTGCACAGCCTGCCTCCAAGCGGGCCACTCAGAGGCCAGGGTTTCCCACCTGTTGAGGTCCACTCCTAAGGCCTTCAGATCCCTCTTGCAGATGTCCTTGTATCGCAGCTGTGGTCTACCCGTAGGGCGCTTTCCTTGCACGAGTTCTCCATAGAGCAGATCCTTTGGGATCCGGCCATCATCCATTCTCACGACATGACCGAGCCAACGCAGGCGTCTCTGTTTCAGCAGTGCATACATGCTAGGGATTCCAGCACGTTCCAGGACTGTGTTGTTTGGAACTTTGTCCTGCCAGGTGATGCCGAGGATGCGTCGGAGGCAGCGCATGTGGAAAGCGTTCAGTTTCCTCTCCTGTTGTGAGCGAAGAGTCCATGACTCACTGCAGTACAGAAGTGTACTCAGGACGCAAGCTCTGTAGACCTGGATCTTGGTATGTTCCGTCAGCTTCTTGGTAGGGTTTGACCTTCCACAAATGGCTTACTGTCTGCAGAGGTCTTGACCCTTCCTAGGAGTCTGTCCTGCTTGGCCCTGACTAACTTCCTTCTTAAAACTGCATCCCTGGCATTGTCATTCTTTCCCTTTTGTTAAATTTTATGTCTGCTTTTCACTGCAAAGTAGCTGTGCTCTGTGGATGACTGTACAATGAGGAGAGAAAGACTTTAAAGAGTCATGTGAATAAACACTCCAGCAGTGTGTTTTGTTGCTCTGTTTAACCCTCAGAGGGCATTTATGAAATTGAAGTAACTCATTGTGTAAACAAGGCTGACATCACATACTGTGCTTTCTGGACCTCATCTACTGCCCTTTTCTGTGGCCCTTGCAAAGCCAGTGTGAGAGGCTAAGAACAATGCCGAAGAAGGGCTCTCAGTCACAGAGGGAAATATTAGTGAGGGTGGAAGCAGCTGGTCTGGGGGCCTACAGGTCCCAATGGGTGTGGCTGAAATCTTCCCAGTAGTAGGAATGCATTAGAGGTGGCTGGCCTGAAGAAGGACTGGGAGGTGGCACTTCACTGTGAGCTGAGCTCCTCCCAGACTGGGGGGGGGGTGGTAATGCCCATTCAAGGGCAGGTCTGGTGAGGTTGTTGGAAGCAACACCAGGCATGAGAGCCCAGCCACTCTTGACTGCTGCAGGAGCTGCAACAGCATAAGCAATCCAGGAAAAAGAAGGGGAAAGCAGCCCCCACTCCCCTCTGCCCCCTCTCTCCCACCCCTGAGCTCGGCCACAGGCGCCTGGCTCCAGCTCCAAACAAATGATTAGAAAGCTGGTTATAATTGGATAGGGGGAAGGAGGAGGGGCTCGCCTGCTGAGAGCCACTTGGATCCAGGATAGGAGAAAGACAAGGGCTGCTGGCAGCTCCCTGAAGGAAGACTCTGATCCTCCCTGAGACAGAAACCGAGCCACAGGGTGACAGAGCAGGCAGTTGCAATGGAAAGATGCTGGTTTGTGTTTTGGCTTTCTCTTGCAAATAGCTGTGCTCCCTTAATTTGCTCTCCAAGTTGGCAGCACACTGGGAATAGTAGCATCAGGGCCTCAATGACCGGTTTGAACATAACAGCTTGGCTGCTGATGCCCATCAGTGAACAGTGCATTTTACAAATCGCAGGATGCAATGCTCTCTCCAGGGGCACAGATCCATTCATACCCAGCAGCTGCTATAATCCAGAAGTGCATTGCTACATTCACCAGCAGGCCAAGCCACCAGCTGGTGCGAATGAGTGTCTCTCAGTAATGAATGGGCCCATTACTTACCTAAAATAAATCCTTGTCAGCTTCCTTCTCTTTATGTCAGTAGGCCTGTAACCTCACCTGGTATAAAACAGCTTTGCTGGCCAACGTGGAATTGCTTAGATAGCTGGCAATGGGCTAGATTGGCCACTAGTTTAAATCTGCAATAGCTTCATTCCACTGGTGTCACTTAGGATGTATCACAGTGATCAAAGCTGACATTTTCTGTAAGAGTCCAGAGACAGATTCCCTGTTCATGCAAGAGGGCATTGCTCCTTACAACCAAAGAACCTAATCTCCCATGAAGCTATACCTAATAAAGCTTTGTAGAAGAACAGAATCCACTTTTGCAAGTGCTATTGTATGCAATTTGATCCTATATATGTTTATTCCAAAGTTAGTCCAAACAAGTTAGTTCTGTAGATCTTATTCCCACATAAGTGTGCATAGCATATAGAATATATGCACCTACTATCCTATGCATGTTTAATCAGGATTAGGTCCCCCCTAATTCCAGCAGGATGTTTTCCCATGTTCGGTGCACATCAGGTTGTAGCCTTCAAGTGACATTTGCTTTCCTAGCTTCTATAATCTGAATGGAAAAGCTATGCACATGCATGTAAAAAGTAACATTCTTCCGTTTTCTATTAACATTATTCATTCCAAATTTGAAAGTGCTCATAGAATCAGTTGTGAAAACATTAAGTTTGGAGATATCCCAGGTCATCTTATCCAGAACCATGTATTAATTCAAGTGATCCATGCATATACCAACATCTAATTTGATGTTATTTTTATTCTAAAAACCAATGCCTGAGGATTGTGTAGTTCAAATGAGTCAGAACTAATAATAGGCATCTTCTCACTTGGCTCTGTTTTTTGGAGTAAAATGCCTGGCGAGCACTTTCTTGAAAACCTCCAAAAAATGACATCCCACAACCTTTGCCGTGCACTTTTTCTGTTGCTAAAGCCAACTTATACTCAAGAAGTTTCCCCTAAAAGTTTAAATGGACTCTGCCTTCCTGCTGTTTAATCCCATTGTTTTCTTTCCTGTTTTGACAAGGAGCTTCTTCATGGCATCCTTTCAAACACAGAGGTTTGCTCCAGCTGTAATCATCAACCACTTGTTCTGAAGCAGATCTACTGTTTTCAGAAAGTCTACTCCAGAGTAGAGAGACACAGCTACTGCTGCCTTGGAGTAGCAGATGAATGGGGGCATGCCTAAAACTACAGGCCTCCATTAATGTTTAATGAAGCTCTGCCATTGTCTCTTGCAAATGGTGTAGCCTGGTCATTTCAGCCTCAAAGCATTGTGGCCTGACTGGTCAGAAATGACTTCTGTCTTTCCCACTGCTAGCTCTTGTTCTGTGTTGGTTCATTCTCTGTGTGCAGTGCAAGTGGTTTGTTTTAACTTATAGTGATTGCCCTTTATAGTATAATTTTCCTCTTATGGGTATTTGATGGACAGTGTCACACCAATGGAGATGCTAGAAGATGGTAAAGAGGCTATTGTGCTGGAAGGAGTGCTGCTGTGTTATGAAGGGGCAAGGTTACTCTGTAGGGTTGTCTGCAAGTGTTAGGGACAGATGCAAGGTATTTATGGGTCCTTTTCCAAGTCCTTTCCCTTGTGTCCTCCCAGCTTGAGAGCACAATCCCTGGCAGGCAGTTCACTACCTGGTCTTCCGTGAGCTGCCTGCCCGCCTCCACACATACATCTGCCTCTGAAGAGCATCAACAACGTGGGGCTTTGAAATGCCTCCTACTGCCTCCCACCCCCATCCCATCCACTTGCCACAGCAGCTGCCTGCCCTTTGCTCTGCTGAGGTCAGAGTGCTGGCTTGGGGCAATGCCTGGCACATCTGCTGCTCTCTGCATAGCCCAAAAGAAAGTGAAATGGGGAATTAAAAAGGGGGGAGGTACAGCCAAGGCCAGGCAAAAGGATGGCTTTCTCATCCTGCAACTGGATCTGATGCAGGTTTCAACACTTGCTCTTTTTGCAGCTCAGCAGACAGAAGGAGTTTGTAGACCCAATAAATCTAAATTGCACATTAATTCCGGTCATTTAGGAACTTCTTTTTTTTTAATTTAGGAATTGAATTAGGTTAGTGTGCTGCTGCTTTTGGTGTCTAGCACCTGATCCGGCAACATCAGTATTGCACTATGCTGACATCATGGTGCATGAAAATAACATCGTCTTCCAATCTGCTGCTTGGCAACGGGAACAAAGTGCTCCTTAAACACTTATGTTCAACAAGGATCAGCAGATGGGAAACTTTGGCCGAACAGAGGGAAACCTGCTTTATACCGCTTTCTGACTGTTTCCTAACCTTTGCCAATAGGAAAACAGTAGCAGAGTCCTGACTTGCAAGTGCTGGAAAAGATTCAGAGTGAGAGCCTCTCTGTTAAGCAAAATTTTTGAGAAAATAATATGTTGATTGCAAGAATTGCTGAACTAAAGGGCAAACACATTAAACTGAGAAGATTTAATAATACTGTAACTGATACGTGCATTAAGAACAGTATAGTGTGGGAGAAGGAAGGCTCAGAGAACAGAAACCGCATCTTTATCCTTTAAAAATCTGACTTTCAGAGCACACCCATGATTTGGGGATCTGGCTCACTAATAGTGCTGGCTGCCCTGCTAAGCTCCCGGAGGAGACATGATATAAACGTCCTCTGAACCTCGGCCAGTTTATTTCATTGGATGGACAAAATCTTAATGCCCTGTTCCAGTGACATGGTTCTGATCCATTTTTTAAATGAAAAGCAGCCACGGGAGGCATGAGTGGAAGAACAACCAAGTGGGGGGACGACGACATCTTAACGCTTTCCCACCAGCTGCTCAAAATTCGACCAAGCTCCTACAGTTCCAGAAGTGCACCTGTGATACACAAAAGGGTTAAGCAGCCTCTTCCATTGTCCCTCTCTCAAAACAGCATTAAAAGAATATTAATAATAGGGGCTTCATTAGATGTAATGTGCTATTTGCCACAGAAACCCAGAAAGCATTCAGTTCCCCATAGATCTTGCTCTGCTTTGACCCACAGATATTGGGAACCACTGAAGGGGATGATGGAACCTCATTCCAACAGGATTATCCACTAGACCCTCCATTCTCTCTTGCACACATTGCTCTTCCTTCATCTCCATCCCAATGAGAGTGGATAAAATACAGGGTGAGAGATGAGCTGAAGCAGTGTGCAGGCATGGCCCATGATTGCCTTCCCCTCCCCCCACCCTTTCAAAGTCAGCAGCCTCTTCCCTGGTTGTTTACACTGAGCTGTCCAAATCAAACAAATTCCATCCAGCTTAAGATGCTCCCCTCCCACTGCCCCTCAGCAAACACCAGGCCTTTCTTGCCCATCTCCGATTAAGAGAGGCCCAGAGAAGACCCTAGTCAACATAGCTTTGTTTTCATGGACACCAAATGAGTTCTGTTTGTTAGGACTGAATTTACCAGATTTGGAAAGAACTTTCTTTGGAGACCTGTTGGATTATTACTCTGAGCTTCGAATATGGCAAATGCCTGGAATATGGGAAACAAGGTTGATTCTTGCCTTTGGAAACTGACTGCATCCGCATAGGGAATGTGTGCTTGAAGTGTGTGGCAGTGCTGGTCTGGTGTCCACCTCTCCACTCGTTCCTGTAGGAGCAGTTCAGAAATGAAGAGTTCTTATCAAAGCAATAAGGAAGGAGCTCTCATCTTGGGGTTTTCTGCAGTCTCAGAACCTCAGCCAGCTCCAGTCATCACAAGCTTCCTGTTATGTGCAGATGTCTGGGGCTGAGGTTGGGGTTTCTTTTCATGGTTTCCTCAGGAATGGTCCTCATGATTTCCACCCATCCACATGCTCTGTTTGGAACTTTGAATTATTTGGTGTCGGATAACTGAATCGATTCCACAAACTTCTCAGCCATTTCACATAGGAAAAAAATGTATCTGTAGATGTGCACAGTTTAATGTATTTAAATATAAATCCACTTAAAATTGCCTTATACAGGTTGAACCTCATTATTCCCATGGGTTCTTTTCCAAGCACTCATGTGGATGGCAAAAAAATGCACTGTAGCAAATCAATTTAAAAAACAGTCTCTTTCCTTGATGATTTAAAAACAACCTTGCTGACCTTTGTGATGTAAGATAAGAGTCATTAAAGAAGACAAAAGGATGCATTTTTCCCCTTCTCCAGGGATCAGCACATTCCTTCTCATTTGCAGGGGTCATTCCTGTTGAGTCAAATCCATGTATAAAAAATCCGTGTATAAATAGGCTGGACCTGTATGTTGAGAATAAGAATAAAAGCTTGCTATGTAACAAAAGGCAATAAAAATTAAACAGATTTAAAACTGGTATGATGGAAACACAAGTTGCACACCATACCCTCTAACTCAAGTTGAAGCATCCAGGAAGGATGCATGATGTTCACCTCTTAAACATATGAGGCTGCCTTATGTTTCAAATCAAGGGGCCATCTAGCTCAGGACCATTGTCTGTGCACAGTGGCAGCAGCTCCTGAGGGTTTCAAACAGGGGTCTTTCCTAGCCCTGGAGATATCAGGGATTAAGCCTGGAACTTTCTGTGTGCAAACCATCTCCTCCTCCACTGACCTACATTCCCATCTCTTTGGTATCCACATCCCCTGGCCAGGCCTAAAAGACTTGTAGCCCAGCCTGATCCAATCTGAGCCATGATATGATTCCTTGTCATCACCACCCTGATGCTTGTGTTCAAATTATGGCCTCAAAGATATCATCCCCACATGATTGTTCCATTCTACTCAGCATTGGTTAGACCACAGCTGCAGGATTGTGTTCGGGTTTTGGATGCCTTCCTTACTTGGGACTGTGCCACAAAGAATGATGATAATGATAAAGAATTTACCAAGCAGGGAAAGAAAGAGGGAGCCAGGCATACTTAGGGTGCATTAAGCATTGCATTTTTCTCTTAGGGTGGGATGATCCTCTTCATCATCCTTTAACAGAAAGCTGAAAGGCCACTGTTTGATTCTTAACACATCTGTGAACTCTTGACTTTAAGAGAGTCAATGTTTGCAAATATACTTGCAAATAAGCACTTTGAGGGCATATTGCAGGTCTGGAGGAGGGGATTTTCAGCAGGAAAACAGGATGATGGGAAAGAATGAACCTCTGCCTCCCCACATGCTATAGTCCCAGTGGGAATCACACTGGGTTTTTAGAAAGAAAGAAAAAAGCCACTTCTGGTATGACTCTTAACCCCTGCAAGGCAGCTCATCTCTAGTTTGGCCCTGTCTTCTCTCTGTGTTGTATTCTTGCATAGGAGTTGATTTGCCAGCTTATGGAAACAAACATTTTGGTACCTGGATGGAAGTCTTGGGGCCTCAAAGACCTCCTCCAGGAGTTGGTGCCCAGTGTGGTCTGGGAATACAGCTCTGCAGGTCCTTGGCCTGCAAAAACGGCCTCTTCACCTAAAGCCCAAATCCTAACCAGTTTTCCAGCTCTGACATAGCTCTGCCAATGGGACATGAGCTGCAACCTGCAATTGGGAGGCAGTCACGGAGGCCTGCTCAAAGTAAGGGAGCTGCAATGCCCTTAGGCCAGTACTGAAAAGTTGGTTAGGATTGGGCACTAAGCTGTATATATTTTTTTAATGGTGGAGAGGGGAAAAACAGCCTTTGCATTTTTGGCAACTAGAGCAGTGGTTCCCAAACTTCTTAGCACCATTACCCACTTTTAAAAATGACCCTCTGTTGGGACCCATCTAGCTTGACAAGACTTTTAAAAAAAGGTTTCACTTTTACCAGCCATTAAAGCCTTTGTTTTTATCCTTTTTATAATGGTGGGGGGCACCTTCTGGAGCATTTGTGGAGCTCCATGTTCATTGGATCAGGACCATTCTGGCCTTGTGTTCCCCTTTGCCTGGCCTTCAATAAGAGCTGAGGCACATTTACCTACTCATGAGTGAACATGCCCCAACCCACAATTTGGGAACAACTGAACTAGACCAAGGCCAAAAAAATCAAACAAAGCTATTTTTCTCAATCAGCTGGTGACCCTAGAAGAGTGAAGTGGCAGCATTTATGTGAAGAGAACAAACTTGGTCTCAGATGAGCACCTTGATGCTTTGTTCCCCACTTTGGTTAGGCGTCAGTGAGATAAAGAGAGAGAGACCTGTTCTATGCCAGAGTCCTTGTCCTTGTCCTTGTTTCAGGACTGAGGGGCCTCCCAGCACTCCAAAGGCAACTGCTGCTGTTGACACATGCAAGAGCTGACACCAAACTGATGAGTGATTCCGAGATGTTGCTGAAATTAAAGGCATTGGAACTGGAGGAAGACACTCCTGGGCCGGAAAAAGGCGCTTGCTTGCAGCTTGGAGTGGCTGAGGTCAAAATACTGACGCATCCAGGAGAGAACCAGTAGAAACTTGCTTGTCCCAGTGTTGTGGTGCAGTGGGGGGGGGGACTTGGGGTAGCCTACTTTTTACACAATTTGTGTAGAACCTTATGCCGGTTAACAAGTAGCAGCCCCAATGGGGCTACTCAGATCCGTGCCACTGATGGAGGTGGTGCAAATTCAAGCAGCCTGGAGCTGCCCTGCACTGCCCGAGAACGGTGATAGGATCTGACATAAGTGCTGGATCCTAGCCTTGCTTCCCGCTCCCCAGGGGCCCGTTGACTGCCTGCTTTTCCCCCACTCAGAAAACCTTCTCCCCACCCTCCTTCCCCTCACCTCCCCCAGACCCCCACGTTGGCCTGGAAAGGCTGGCACAAACTCACCCATCCCGGGGTCCACAGCAGCCTGGGGAGGCTGGTGCACATCCTTGCGCTGGCCTCCCCAACTTGAATGAAAGCGCAAACATGCTTTATGGCATGTTTGCAATCCTCCTGGGTGGCCCAAGGGTGCTTTAGGATTGCGCCCTTTATGTCTCAATCATTTCACCCTTAATTACCTTTTTTTCCAAGCTAAAAAGCCGTGCAAAGAAGGTGCTCCATATCTCTGATAATTTTGCATCTCTTTGGCACTTTTTTCAACTCGCCACCATTCATTTTGAGGTGTTGTGACCGCAGCCGCCTAGTTTACTGAATTCGGTACTCTTTTTAACATACAGAGCTACAGTATCCCCAGTATGGCCCTCCTTCTCCTTTATATAGAAAATGACTGGATTAACTGTATGCTGCTGGTTTTCTCAGTTTCACCAGGTCAACAGCCAAATTCAACAAATTAGCGCATTCATAAAACATACCCAGGATAAGGAACACAACAAAGAAACCCAGAAATGTGTCAACCTAACAGTCAATCATGGCTAATGTTTTTAAAAAATATTCCCATCCACCATAAAGAGGAATCAGTCATGGCCACATGCATGCTCCCCTGCCCAAGTGGGTGGGTTGCACAGGGCTGGTGTTATCATTTGGCCAACTAGGCAGCCACCTCAGGTGCAGACCTCAGAGGGGCACAGATTAGTTTTTTTAACCCATGTAAAAAAATCAATGGACAATATATGATTTTTACTTTAAGATAAATACCATAATATACCCAAAAGCAAAAATGCACTTTATTTTTAATCTTACAGTCACATTTTGGGAAGTGCAAGTAGTTAGCCTTGCCTAGTGCACAAAATAGCCTGGAACTGGAGCTGAGGTTGCACTGTCTGGGATGCTCATGAGTATCTGGGCCAGTTCTCAGGTCTCACAAGACTTCAGGTGATATAAACCTGAAGCCTTGCAACTATAAGGCAAACCCAAGAGTCACTTTTTCTTACCTTAGTAACTTCTACCATCCCAGTAGGTTTAGCGGTGTGAATGGGGTGGAGTGGGAGGTGAGTCCCACGGAATAACAAGAAGAGTCCACAGACTTGTCTAGGTCCATAGACAGAAATCTGAATTGTTTTAGATTGTAATTGTATTAAATTTGGATAAAGTATGTTTACCTCAAGCAGACCTACTGAACAAGTGGAATTTACTTCTGCATAAATATCCACTGGATTGGGCTATACAGAGGCTACTAGCCCAGGGGAACCTCTAAGCAGGGATCTCCCCCCATAACACCAAATGAACAAGCTTTGCTCAGTGCTTGACACTGCAGCAAGTGGAACCCCTTGACTGGGGTGCAGCAGAGTGAGTGAAGGTGGGCTGAGGTGGTGGAACTAGAGGCCAAGGCTTGAGGCTATGTAGTGGCACCACAAGGATGGAATTCCCTTCCAGGGGAACTGAGAACTACTCCCTCCCTCATGGCTTTCCAGTGAGGGCTCAAAACATACCTATTTTGTCTGGCATTTAGTTGCCCCCTGTGCCTGTGAAATATGGCTGTGACTTGATTCCTTCTTTGAACTAATTTGTTCCCCATTGGCCCAATGATATTTTTTTGATTTTGCTCTGTTTTGGTTTATGTTTCACCATTTAATACTAAAATTAATGTTTTAATGCCTTGTTTGATGATTTTTTTTTTTTAACCTGTTGTGATACTTTGTACTTTATTATAAAGCTTTGTAAACCACCTTGGGCTTTGATGTGGGAAAGGATATAAATTTCTTAAATAAATAATAATAATAACAATAAATAATCCTGAGTGGTATCCGTGAGTTTCTGTGTCCAATTAACTGAAGCAGGCTGTAGTTGCAATGACAGGAAATCAGCCACAAAGTGTTTACTGTGGGGAGGATTAGGGCTGTTTAACTCCAGGTTCACACATTTGCCTAGTTTTTATGACAGTCTTTAAAAGGTTCTAATGAGGGTCACAGTCACTTTATGATGTTGCTGCCAGTGATAACACCCTAGCTAATTACAACAGCAATTTGCAAGCAAGCTGCCTCTACCACAAGGACACTTGACTTAGGACAGAGGGAAGTGTAGATCTATCCAACACACAGGATTCAAGACCAGCTGTCAATCAGATCCAAGTAGGAGAGACAGAATGTGAGTGTTCTACCCAGATTTTGGCATTTTACTCCTGGTATCATCTTTCTTGGACTGAGAGAGAGAAAATTATAATGACATGGAAATGAGATACTCACAAATCCGAGCAAGTCTAAATTTGAACTGGGGTGCAACTCCACAACCTATTTTTAAAACCAGACTTCAGTCCCAAAATATGATAGAGTTTGCCATGGGTATTCTCACAGGGTACATTCCATAGTCCGTGGCATCAGGCAAGTTTTCTTCCGTGGGCCCCTTAATTTTGAAGAGTCAGCTGAACTGAGCAGTTACTCACCTACCTGAAACAACAGTACAGCTAATTGAACACCAAGATCCTTCCGAGGGTGAAGAGAAAATCTTCAGCAAGGAAGGAGAATTCATTTTGGACCTCACAGCCTCCTGGAGAGCATGAGACATGAAGTTTTTGGAACCATTTTTTCACACCAGTAATGTGTATGCAGCACAGACACAGAAAGAAGACACTATTCCCCAACCACCCCCACAAGAAGAAACTGAGGGAGGAGTGGGAGAACAGAACATGTAGGGCTAACTGCACAGCAGCAGAATCGAAAATGGATGTAAAGGGAGATGAAGGAGAAAAAAACAGAATGTGGAAATATAAAAGATGAATTAAGGACTAGAATCATGGAGGGGCTGAAGGATAATGGTTGCAGGATGCTGCTGGACAACAGTGAGGTAGGAACTGGAGCTATAGTTCATTCAAGCAATTTCCTGCATCATCATTTACATTTCGAGAGCACATGACTTTGCAACAGATAAGTGGGCAATGCGCTGCAGAGGCAGAATTTGTCATGTCAACGTCCAAAGAAAAAGATTTGATTCTTGGATCTGCCACTGAATTCTTGTGTGACCAGGGCTAAGTCATTTTTCCTCTCTGCATTCCTTTTATGGGCTGAAATTAATGATAGTTCCTATTAAGGCCCGTGGAACACATACACTACCTATGCCAGTCTATTGGCTAAAAATATACCATAGTCGTTGGTCCCAACCACGTTTCTGCAGAAGGGAGGGCAAATTGCTCCAAACACACAAGCTAGGCTGTCTACATGTTTCTTGCGGTGTTCTTCTCCCACACAGTCTGAGGTTTCCAGCCTTGGCCAGCCAAGAGAAGAGAAAGCAAGCTGCAGCAACAAATGAGTCAGGAGTGGACAAAAAGCAACCTGGCTTCACCACTGTGCTCTGCTTTAGACTGACCCACAAGCCAGCCTACTTGCAATTGCCACCCTAGGTTTAAGGAAATGACATTCACCCTGCGATCTTTACTCCTGCAGTCTTTACTCCTATGTATCCTGTTCAGATGGGACCCTCTAAATTCTCAAAATGTCTGATAATAATAGCAAGGCATGGTCTGTGTTCTGCAATGCTCTCTTTGTGTCAGACATAAGAACATAAGAACAGCCCCACTGGATCAGGCCATAGGCCCATCTAGTCCAGCTTCCTGTATCTCACAGCGGCCCACCAAATGCCCCAGGAAGCACACCAGATAACAAGAGACCTGCATCCTGGTGCCCTCCCTTGCATCTGACATAGCCCATTTCTAAAATCAGGAGGTTGCAGATACACATCATGGCTTGTAACCCGTAATGAATTTTTCCTCCAGAAACTTGTCCAATCTCCTTTTAAAGGCATCCAGGCCAGATGCCATCACCACATCCTGTGGCAAGGAGTTCCACAGACCAACCACACGCTGAGTAAAGAAATATTTTCTTTTGTCTGTTCTAACTCTCCCAACACTCAATTTTAGTGGATGTCCCCTGGTTCTGGTGTTATGTGAGACCTTCATTCTTACCCAAAGATCACAGCAAAAACCGTGCAGAGACCTTGGGCGTATAGCTCACCCAAGGCCTGGGACATTTCCGTAAATAGTACTTCTGTTCTGGAGAGCAGAGCATGTGCGTGCCTGGTGTTTGCATGTGAGGAAGAGCCCCTTAATTGCACATTATAGCACATTCAGAATTTTCCCTTAGGAACTCGGCATGGAAACATACATTTCTAGAAGTGTTTTGTGGTGTCAATGCCGAATGAATCCTTTATATTGTTAGCTGCCTTGAGCAGGAAAGATCAAGGTTTGAAGATAAGAGAACCAGAAGCCTGTGCTTTATCCTACCCTGTCACTGAACAGAGTAGCAGGGCAGTTTGGTTGGCCCTCAGTCATTTCCCTCTGAAGTTTTCACTGCAGCTCTCCTCTGGATTCCATCCCTGACCTTCTGCATCACCTGACCTTGACCCATTCATGTTCTCTCTCTGGGCCCCAGTTTACTACACTCAGTCCCACCCTTTCTGCCTTGGGCTTGTGTGATCCTTGAGGCAGGGATTGTATCTCACTTCCTTTGTAACCTGCCGTGCTGTGCCGTGCCACTTGAGTGCCAATTTCAGTGGAGGCCCCTCGGAGCTGCCATAATGTTTGTTAATAATAATAAAGCGCCCCTTGTGCTGAATTGCTTTCTGTGTGTCAGACCCCCACACAGGAATCACAGCACTTCCTGTGGGATCAGAGCAAAACCAAGCAGGGACTGCCATTTCCCCAGGGTAATGTATAGGCTTTCATGAATGCTATTTGCATAACCTGCAGGGTTATTTGCATTGTAAATTGGGATGGCTCTGTGGCAACTAGTAGTGAGAGGACAATACATTGCAGGAGCAGAGCTCCATTGGAATGCAGAAGCCAATGCTTGCTGTCCTGATGCAATGGAACTTCCTGGACCAAACAAGCCCTGGAGATGAATATGAGCACATTATACGCTTCTCTGCCTCTGTTATTTCTCTGCCTAATTACACAATCCCCTTTGCCTAGTATCCATGTCCATCAAGCAGCTGCTGCCCTTCAGGACTCACATCAAGAAAGCTTTTCACTCCCAGAAGGCCTAGGAACCTTTGTTCTTTCAACAACAAGAGCTTAAACCTGTTTGGAGCAGTTGGTGCTCTTCAAGTGGTGCCTGGTGCATGGAATGATACCTGGAGTTGCGCAAGGAGCCATCCAGTTTTGCCATTGACTCCACAGCCCAGTCTGAGGCACACTCAGTCCGAGGGGAGGAATCTCCTGCACTTGCCAAGTTCAAATAAAAGGCTTTTAGGTAGGAAAGCCGCACCCCTGCCAAAGAGACAGTTTTCCCACCCACTCCAGCCAGTGCTCAGTTTTTTAAATGGAGGTGTGGGGGGACCTGTCCAGAAGTCTGTATATTCCAACCTGCAAGTTTTTTCCCTTAATCCCAAATGCCTGCTCTTATTTACTCAGTGACAAAAGAAGAGCACTTTGACAACCTCTGCTCCAAGATGTTAGGACTGCTTGCTTCTTCATATGCTCTGGAGTTGGGTCCTGGCACCTTCAGTAGATTCCAGGGCTAAGCCCTCCAGCCCCCTCAGAGAGTCAATACCTCCTATTCGAGCTGGATGTTCCAGAATGGCACTTTGCATGGGAGGGGGTGTTGCTCCTTTTAACCCCAAAGCCTTTTGATAAAATCAGCCACAGAGACCTGCTTCACACATTACACAATTCCTACCCAGAAGGGGATTCCATTTAGAAATGAAGGTGAATCCCTCATGTAGAATGGAACATGTGAGGAGGGCACCTGCAGGTTTTTGTGCATGTAAATGTGAGTGCCACAATGGCTTCTTAGGGCAAGTACAAATCCAGTGGGCCTGCCAAAACAAACAAACAAACAATGCATAGGCAATTGTCATGCATTCTAGTCTTCCCACATTTGGGGCCTAATGACTTGTGCATACAAGAATGTAAGGGATGACACACACAAATATACTTTTGAAAATTTTTATTTATTCAGGTCCTGATTATAACTACTTTCCTTCCTAATTTGAATGAGATTGTGAGAGGGTGGAGGGAAAAGCAAGTACCTTTCCCCATGCTTTGCCCCAGGTTGATTGTTGCTAGTTGGTTGTGCATAAAAAAAGGAACAAAAGGAGAGTTTAGCTGATTAGACGAGCCACTGGTAGGGATAAGAGTGGAGTCCCTGCCAGGAAGCCCCAGGAGGAAAACAGTAGGAAAAACCAAAGTGACCCTGAGTGTGCTCATCCCAGCAAGCTCAAAGGCCACAGTTACCTGGGGAATGAGGAGCCAAAGCTAATCCCACCATTCTGGGAGCCCTATTGGTATGTAGAGCTTTGTTTGAAAGGAGAATGCTCAAAAGAGGAGGCTCTGCCCCAGAAGAATGGCTGGGAAGGGGGGGGTGGCCAATTCCTTTGGAATGTGAGTTTGTTTGGATGCAATTTTGCTCTAAGTAGGAGACAGTAATCAGGAGTTTCAATGGCCCCTGGAAAGCCTGGAAAGTTGGCTAGGGAAGTGGGTGCTCTCCAGTAACAAGTCATCTTGTGACACACATACTCCCTATCTTTTCTATGACAAGCTGATATGCCCCTTCCTTGTTGCACTGAGTGCTGGCATAATCCCTTCAATTCCCATTGCATCCATTCACAGTCTCTCTCCTCTCTGGGCCTATTCACCAAGGCTGTGAGACAATGATTAATCAGCATGGGCAGCAAAGAGTTGATGGGCAAGCTATACCTAAGATGCTTTCCTCCTAACACCAAACCAGGCCAAGTTGTTTTTACAGGACAGGGATGGATCAAAATGAATGGCTCATTGCTTAATCTTGTGGGAAGCAGGATAAGGCAAATTCCTTCATGCAGATCAACCTCCTCATATCCTGATAACACACACAGACAACTTGGCTCCTCCAAACACTTCCTCCTATGATAGAGCCTCAAGGGCAGCCTTTGCTAATGTCTTTCTTTTTTAAAGGATTGCAATGATGGAGGGAGGGGGAGATGACCCACCATCACCCCACTGTTTCACTTTCCAGACATGGAACTGAATCCCATATTACCATTTGCATAGACCACAAGGAGAGAAAGATTCTTATGATTACCTTGGACCACCTCCAGGTAGTGTTGCCAGATCAGTTTTGTTTTTTAAATTAAGGAATATTTGCGGGCTGTGCTGCCTGCAGTAGAGCCCTTAGTGTAGCAGTGTCAAGTCAGGAAAAAAAGTGAAAATGTATGTTGCAAATGTGATACTGTAGATTGTTCCTTTAAAATAAAGAAGAGCTGTGTACCACCATAAAGGCAACCAATTTACTGTATTTAAGTATGAACTTTCATGTACTATGATCTGAACATCTTTGGTTATTCTAAAACAGGGGTGTCCAAACTTTTTGGCAGGAGGGCCACATCATCTCTCTGACACTGTGTCTGGGGCCAGGAAAAAAAGAATTAATTTACATTTCAAATTTGAATAAATTTACATAAATGAATATATTAGAGATGGACCTTATATGAATGAATGAAGGTCTTGCAATAGCTCAAGGCCTATTGCATAAAGCTTTGCTGCCACTGCTGCATCATAGATGTAAAACAGCAAGCAGTGGAGGTCATGCTGACAGCAGTTGCATCCGGCCAGCATGGGCTCCAGTAAGTCTCCTGAGGGTCAGAGGCTCATTGGCAACTGGCTCCCTGAGGGCCAGATTGGGAGTCCTCAAGGGCCACAAGTGGCCCCCGGGCCGGGGTTTGGGCCTGTTCTAAAACAAGGGGCCAGGGCTCAAACCTACCTGGAAACTACAGTACTCCTTCAAATCCTTGCCTAATTGGCATTTGAACTTTACACAGAATTGTCAGACTGAGACCCTTTGCATTTACTGATCATTTGACCACTGTTGGCAGTTTTTTTCACTGTGTGTGTTTCTCTCTCTCTCTCTTGCTCATACAGAGAGACAGAGAGGGAGAAAGAGAGAAAGAGAGAGAGAGAGAGAGCAACTGAGGATGATACTTTATACATCTGATGAACTGTAACCCACAAAAGCTTCTACTACAATAAATCTGTTAGCCTGCCATAAGACACATTGTAATTTTCGCTTCAACAGACTAGCATAGCTACTCCTTGGAAGATGTTACCTTCTAAACTCTTAAAAGAGTAGTTCCAGTTGTGTATATTATAGCTGAAACGATTAAAAATGTGTTCTGCACGTGCCTGAGACATGCCTTCTTTTTGCCTTAAGGACTGCATTAAAAACAGGTTCAGCATGCCTTTTTCCTACCATAACTTAGCCCAGTTCTTACACTGTATAGCCCAGAATTTCTCATTGGGTTACAGAGGGTCTTGCAGAAAGAATCAGTTTGCTGTGTCCATATGCAGCTGTCTGAACACAGATTAACCATTTGCCTTCCAGGTACTGCAGCTGCTTCTATGGTAATGTTCCCATAATGATTTTGGCTTACCATATGACAAGTCATCCCATTAAGTGAAGTGATGCAGTTAACTGAGCACATTTCATGCAGTGTTCAAAGACCTGTTTGGTTTTTGGAATCAAGCTGGATGGATTCTTTTGTGACTCAGAAACCTCACTGGCTGTGGACAAGCGTACTTCAGGTGGTACAGCCTACATTTGATGGCATCTAAGCTGCTACCCTATCCATACTTTCCTGGAAGTAAGCTTCATTGAACACAAGGGAATTTACTTCTGAGTAGATATGCATAGGATTGGGCTGCTCATGGCTTTGAGGGGCTGGCAGGTGGAACTGCGCTTACTGACATTCCTGGAGACCAAAGGAATCTGGCAAAATTATTTATCTCATCATGTAGCAGTGAGTTCCACAGGTGAACCTGTCTTGTAAGATCCTCTTTTGGGTTCTTCTGTTCGGGAGCAATTGTTGATTGTCCTTTACATCCACCTCTTACCTCCACCCTGCTCACCTCTACCCACCCCAGTGCTTGTTCACCCCACACCTCCTCGTCCCATGGGCTCATGCACCCCACAGGGCTTCTCTCCCGCCAGTTTTTTTCTGCCTTCAGAGGGCAGCCCCCTCCCCACGGCGAGCTTCTTGCGAGCAGGACTTTAATGAGCGGTGTCTCCAGTTACCACTGCGAGCGGAGAGGAAGCAAAGCCCCGGCAGAGAATGAACTCTGCTTAATCCCCTTTGCCGGAGCTTTGGGGGAGAGAATTTAGCTAATGTGAGTGTGAAAAGGCCCTGGCGCGGGCGGGGGAGGGGGAGAGGGAGGGAACAAGGGAGGGGGCGGGGCGGGACCCCCAGGTCCTCCTCCTGAGCCCTGGCTCTTTTCGCGGCCCATTGTTGGCTCCGAGCGGGCAGGCTGCGCGCTGCGCGGGGGTGTAACCTGAGAGCTTTCGCTACAAAGTCCCAGCGCCTGTTGCTGAAGCCGACAGAAGGCGCAGGCGGCCGGGATCTGAGCGTGCCCGCCTGGAGTGGCTCCCAGCCTGCCAAGACGCGGGCGCGGAGGCTGGATCTGTCTTCCTCTCGCATGGGACAGCGCAGCTAGAGAGGGCGAGGAGCTGCAGCAGCGTTCCCTTCTCCCGCCGGTTTCCCAGGGAGGGATGGAGCCCGGGCGCAGCGCCCCGCAGCACGGAGCGGTGGGTCGATGCTGAGGCGGCAGGAGGAGGTGAGCTGCTGGGGATCGGGGCGGGGACGAGAGCCTGGATCCCAGAGAGCAAGGCGGGCGGCTGGTGCTGAGCAATGCTGGTGGCTGGTACCGAGCTCCGGGCACCTGGTCCTCCGAGACCCAGGAGGCTCCCCTGGGTGTGGCGGGGCGAAGATCTGCCTTCCCGCGGCGGGGCAGGAGGTGGACTTTGACCGGGAGGGTCTGTAAATCTGTTACCAGCCTGTGCGAGCGCGCAGAACCTCTTTGTTACTCGGTTTAAAGATTAAACTGCCCTCGGGAGCCCATCGCTGGGCACGGCTCCCTCTGCTCGTACGCGCGCACCCCGTCCAGCCAGTCCCCTGAAAACGCACCCCGGCTATGCAGCCCGCCGGTGGCATTCAGACGAGCGCGTCCCGCCCGCGCGCGCTTCCCCCTGCCTGCGGCAGCACTTCCAAGCGCAGTTCGAAATCCTGCTCCAGCTCCGAAGCTCGCTTCTGATTTCGCCGGGGCTGAGGCTGCAATCCCATCCACACTTCCCTGGGAGTAAGCCCCGTTGACTATAATGGGGCTTACTTCTGAGTAGACAGGCATAGGATTGGGCTCTGGATCTACACTCCTATCCACACTTCCCTGGGAGTAAGCTCCATTGACTACAATGGAACTTACTTCTGAGTAGGCAGGCATAGGCTTGGGCTCTGAACCCGCCTTCTCTTTACCCGGCCGGCCAGGCGCTGCACTTCGCATGCACTCACGTACCAACGCGAGCCCGTGCGCACACACGTGTCTTCCGGACCTGGGTACAGTGCAAGAAATCAGTTGCTCTCCCTCTTTGCTCTACGATCACCTGCCATCGCGCAGTCTCCTCGGACTCCCTCTGGGCTCAGCAAACACTCTTTCCTGCAGCTTCTGTTCTGCACGCGGCAGCCGCTGAAGCACCTCGGAGGGATGCCTGGAGCTGAGATTTGCCCCAGAAGAGGACTGTTGCTGGAGTGGGCCTGCACTTTGGGGGTGGCAGGAGAATTCCCGGTTGGATCCTGGTGTTGATCCAAGGGGGCTTCTGTTTGCAGGCTGCAGCACCCTTCCGCCCAGGTGGATTTGGAGCATAAAGAGCTCGAGCTTGGAATGAGACCTCAGCCCCCCTGTTGCAGCTCTGTGATCTTCTAAGCTGGGAATTGGAAAGCACCCAGGAGCTGAGTTGACGGAGTCTTGCCAGCATCTCAGAACTTTGCTTGCTTGCATGTATTGAGGAGCATCTCTGGTTGTGAGAAGCAAATATTTTGAACTGATTGGCAAATGAATGGCCTGCTCCTCTCACTGCCAGCCCCCTCTTTCCAAAGGGAATGTCTGGCAGGCTGCATTGACTGCAGGACCAGAAGTCTTAAAAACATACCCCCCCCCCCACAAAAGAGTGATCTGTTGACAGTGGTATGTGGTAATGGTCTTAGGAGAAATGTCAGGGCTTCAATCCTTTGCACACTTACCTGAACACTAGACCAGGGGTCTCCAGACCCCGGCCCAGGGGCCAGATGCGGCCTCTGGTGCTCTAAGAGCATCTGGCACCGTTGACCAAACACAACCAAAGCTGTGCTTGAGAGGTGGGGGGACAGGGGTCCATTTAAGTGTGAGCTTTATTTCTGTAGTGTATGGAGAAATCCTGGAAATTTGAGTCCGTTTATTCATCCATCCAAGTTCCATCTTTAATGTATTTAAATTTTATATTTAAATTTTTTACCTGGCCCTTGACACTGTGCCAGGTATTTGATGTGGCCCTTGGGTTTAAAAGTTTAGAGACCCCTTCACTAGACCAAAAGAAAAGCCATTCTGCATCAGGCCAAAGGCCCAGGTAGGCCAGCATACCATCTCCCACAAGGGCCTGCTACTTGCCTCTGGAAGACTCACAAGCAGAGGAGGAAGGCCTGATTCTCTCCTGCCCTTGCTCTCCTGCAAAGGTTATTCAGAGGCATACTGCTGCTGGACCCAGAAATGATTTATAGGCATGATGCCTACTAGCCACTGATAGACCTATTCTCTTTGAAAATTGTCCCATCTTTTTTAAAGCCATCCAAGCAAGTGGCCTCCACCACAACTTATGGCAATGAATTCCACATACTAATTATGTACTGTGCTCATCCACCGTTCAGTTTCATTGAATGACTCCTGGCTCCAGCATTGTGAATGAGGGAGAAAAGCTTCTTTCTCTCTCTACTCTCTCCACACCAGGCGTAATTTTATATCTTTATCACATCCTCTCTAATATTACCTTTTTTCCAAATTAAAAGACTCCAAAAGCCATCATCTTATGTTGTAAGGAGGGTGCTTCACCTCTCTAACAATTTTGTTGCCCTCTTTTGCGCCTTTTCCTTTGCAATCTGGGAATAAGGTCACTTGAACATGGTGAGACTTACTTATGAGTAACTGTGCAGAGGATTGCACTGTAAGTGAGGGGAAACTCAGAGGATGAAAAAATAACCATCTCTCTACTCCTTTAGTTTAGAGTTTGAGGACCCAACTGGGAGCCAAAGGATAAGAAGAAAGTACAATAGGATGGCGTCCCTGTTGTGTGGCCTTCTTCAGTTCCTGGCAGTGGCAACAACATGTGCTTGGCCAGCTGCTTCCACAGAAGGAACCATGGAACCAGGTGAGAGAAAGCAGAGAGGAGCCCAGGTATTGGGGCCTCCTCCTTATAATTTAAACAGCATTTCTAATCTGCACAGTATTTTATAATCTATCCCTATATCACAAGAGTGTAGTAATGCTGATCAGTGTTATTCACAGTTGGGACACAGCAGTTTGTCAAGGCCACACAATGATAGAGACCAAACCTAAAATCATTCCTCCTGATTCACAGAGTCTATTAGCCTGCACTAGTTCTGGGTTATGATAGCTGTAGTCATTCAGTGTGTTACAAGTCTATCCTCTAATTTGCTAACACAACCTGTCTGCACGTAAGCAACACAATGATTGTTGATGGGGTGTGTACAGCTGGTATAATACAGATATTATACAAAGAGTGTTCACTTGGGCTTTTGTTTTGTACTCCAGTTTACAGAAATCTCCTGATTCCAACAAGGGTTATTGCGCCACAAGACAAAACTTAAAAGACACATTTTCTTAAAACTGTAGAGATAAGCGCAGATTCCATTCAAACATCTGTGCCAGGAGAGAGGGAAGATTTTTCATAGTAACTAGTCTGTGTGATCCATCTTGATATGACCTTATTTCTGATTGTCTGTCATGGGCATTTCCTTCATATCTATTCCCCGGTTGCAACCGGGGTATTTCTTCGGTCTCTTTCTTCCTGTCCCCTGGTTGTGACTTGAGTTTGCCCTGTTCCCCCTCAGTGGCAACTTCAGAATGAAGTCAGGTATACCTCAGCTAAGCAGACATATGTTGATTTGTGTGCAACTGCAAGAATTTATTTATTGTGCACTTGCTAAAGTGCATTTGTCAGATTTGGTGTTTGTCAGAAACTCTCGCAGTAGCTCTAGTTATGGACCCTTTGCTATGGAACCAAATGCTGTAAATATATTTGGGACAGGCTCATGATTCTGGTGGTTATCAGATAGAATGTTCTACTGACCCTACAAAGTTTCGAGTTTGTGGAGTTGCTTAAGTTATTTGGACAATATGGTTTGCTGACTTTTGAAGACCTCCAGAGAACAAGTTAGGGCGCAATCTTAACCCCTTATGTCAGTGCTTTCCAGCACCGACATAAGGACAATGCAGCTCTGAGATAAGAGAACAAACATTCCCTTACTTTGAGGAGGCATCTGTGAGTGCCACCCAACTGCAGGATGCAGCACAGGTCCCATTGGCACAGCTATGCCAGTGCTGGAAAGCACTGACATAAGGGGTTAGGACTGCGCCCTTGGTTGTTCTCCAGAGAACATGCTGGGGCTGCTGATACTTTTGTATGGTTTTGTGTTT
Organism: Tiliqua scincoides; assembly: GCF_035046505.1. Taxonomy (NCBI): domain Eukaryota; kingdom Metazoa; phylum Chordata; class Lepidosauria; order Squamata; family Scincidae; genus Tiliqua; species Tiliqua scincoides. The sequence continues at coordinate 200,976,410 of NC_089822.1, forward strand.
TCAAGATCCCCTGGAAGGGAAAGGGTAAATTGCCAGGTGCTTGGCACCATCATTCATGCCTGATAAAAGATATTTCTTCCAGGGTTGGCCCATCCTTTGAGCAGAATGGTACATTTGTTATTTGTGCCAACCAGCTGCTTGTGTACCCTGCTGCTGTTGTCACCCTGATCAATGTAATTCACAACCACAACCACATACCCATCTTCTGGACTTCTACTTTTTGAGAACTGGACTTTTGAGAACTTCTGGATTTTTGAGAAAGCAGGTGTGAGGGCATTGAAGTTTGTTCATTGTATTCTTCTCTTGGGAGTCATCACCCATGCTCAAAAGAAAGGCAAAGCTCTGGAACTCAAATGCCTATGCTTTCCACTGAAATCTTGGTACACAGGTAATGTTAGAGGAAAAAGAATCTAAGGGCCCAACTCTATCCAGTGCTGATGCAGTCTTGTCAATGAGGCATGCAGTGAATCCTCTGGGGCAGTAGTCATAGAGATCTCCTCAAGTTAAGGGAATGTTTATTCCCTTAGCTTGGGGCTTGCACCTGCATCAGTGCTGGAAAGTTGGACAGGATTAGGCCTTAATTGTCTATCACAGGGCTTTTCAAACTGGAGCGTCGCGATGCCCCAGCCTGCGGGCCCTGGCCCCTGCCCCCTTAAGGGACAGGGGCAGCCTGGAGGCAGGGAGGAGGCAGCGGCGCGATCCCCAGGATCTACTTTAACTACTGCGGGGAGCCCTGCTGCAGGTTGCCCAGAAGGCTGCCTCCCCCCTCCCACCCATGCAAGAACTTAGTGGCTCTCAAACTCTCCCAGAGAGTTTGAGAACCACTGGTCTATTGGAAGGGTACAAGATATGTTGACCAACTACATTCATTGGTGCTTGGCATGGCTGCTTCACACTGGATGCATTGACACTGGAGATCTATTCCAAAGAAAAGATGTTGGATGGGAGGCAGTAGGTTTGTCAGACTGTTGGGACAGATCTGAACTCTATAATAAATTCAGTCAGAATTTCCTCAGGGTGATTTGAACAAGGGACAGAGAAGATGGCAACTTGGCAATTGGGACCTCCAGTTTTATTTTTCCAACTGTGTTCGGTATGCAGGCAGTATGCAGTATGTGTTTTGCAGGCTGTCTCTCTCTGAAGAGCCACTCTGGAAACAGTCACTGGTTAATGTGTTGGCCGCTTGGGCTTTTAATCAAATGGGTTCCATATCTGTAAAGCTCACCCCAGAGGTGGGGGCCACCTTCCGTTCCAATCAGAATTGTTTTCTCAGACTGAAGCCATATTCATATAAAACTCTTGAATTACCTCTGGCAATTACTTTAAGTGCTTCTGTAGTAAAGAACAGCTGTAGGGTACATATCCCCCAGCACATTAACATATTTCCAGGGTCAAGGATGAAGGCAGGCAAGCATGATGATACTAACACTTGTGAGGCCACATTAGTTGCTGATTCAAATCCTGCCAGCCCCACCTAATTACTCAGGAAGGCCCATAAATTGGAAGGAGATGCTCCTAGTTTGAGAATTCTCTTAGAATTCCCATGTACCATCTAAACAGCCCAGAAGTCCTTCAAATTTGTCAAATATGGCTGCTTTCTATGAAGATGGCTTGTTTATACAGGAAGCACAGTGAGCTAGTAGAGTGGGCTAGCCACCAGATGGTGGGTGGGGTGCTTTTTAAATCAGTTCCCCCCCCCCCACACACACATAAAATATTCTCTGTAATTTTTTTTTTTAAAGGCAGCCCCAGCACATCAGAGAAACTGTAGCCCAGCCTGCTTCTATTGTGCTACATTTATTACAGGGAAGATTGGGGGGGGGGGCTTTGATTTTCTTTTTTTACACAAGAGAGCATTCAAAAATGTGATCCACTCTCCTGCAGTTTAAAGTGGTGTAGTGAGTCCATTCTGTTGCCTCAGGTGCCTGCTGCTTCATTCTGCTTTGTGTGTAGATCAGGCATTAGACATGGGGTGTGAGGAGTGGGGAGAAGAATGATTTGGACTACATAGTTTTTAGGAGTACTCTGAGGAAAGAGCCTGTTTCCCCATTATCACACTTTCATGGCAAGAAAAACTTGCTTTTTATAGTTTGATCCAGTCATTTTCAACCACTGTGCACACATTTCAGCACACTTTGGGTCCCTGGTGTGCCCTGGGAATTTGGGAGAGGGTCATTTATTAATAGGGCCATTGGGGGATGTGATCCACCCCATTGGCAGCACAGTGTGCCTTGTCAGTTATCAAAAAACTGATGGTGTGCTTTGACCATTTTAGGCCCAAATCCTAACCAACTTTTCAATGCAGTTGGGTGACACTCATGGAGGCCTCCTCAAAGTAAGGGAATGTTTGTTCCCTTACCTCGGAGTTGCATTGCCCTTATATCGGTGCTGGAAAGTGGGTTAGGATTATGCCCTCAGTGCCTTGCCAGTGTTATGTGAGATGAAAAAGGTTGAAAATAGCTGATTTAATCACTTTGTGCATCCCAGATTGGAATGGAAAAGTAGGATATACTTTTTGAAAGAAAACTGTACTTTAATAGTTTCTCATCAAGGGCCAAAGAGGTAGAGAGACTGGTCCCCAGAGTAATTCCCTCTCCATTAAGGGAGGGTGTTAACTGGGATGCCTAGTACCAGTAAAGCTTAGAATGTGAAGACTTATTGGTGGTTCTGCTGGTGTGAGCAGGGGGAAAGGGGGAGCTGGCACGGCTCCCACAAACCCATCTGATGGTGGAGGAGGATGGGTCACCAAAGCAATTATAGTTCAAATCCAGGTTAGACAAACAGGGAGGCGGGAAGTGATGGAGTCAGCTGAGTGTGAAACCTCTCACTCCCACTCATGCCAGGGGGGAGGAAGGAGGGGAAAGCCTTGAGTGCATCGGAAGAGTTGGGACAGCCTGAGAAATGACTCGGGATGAAAAGAGAAGAAGGGGAAATGGGCAGTGCTGGTGATGAAGGTCGGAATCCAAGATCAGAAGCTTGCCCTTTTGCCACTCAGCAAGAATTTTGCCCTACTGGGAATAATAAGAGAGGCTCCTTATCTGATTCTCAGCCCTTCCGTCTCCCCTCCCCAACCTGCTGAGGCAGAGCCGGAGCTAATAACAGAGCCATCCCCTGAAAGGGGCCTGGCCCCTATTGTACACCAGGGGCAGGGAGAGCACGGGAAAGGAGCAGTGTGGCTGGGACAATGGCGACTGGGGGAGGGGCAGTGGTCACAGGCTTCCTGACATGTTCATTTTGGAATCTGTCAAAATAGTCACTCTTGGCTGGGAGAGTGACCACTCAATCGAGAGCCCCCACAGAGAGACCAAGCAGGGAAGGGGGCAGCTGAGCAGAGAAGTCATGCTTCAGTGTCCATGGGGATTCTTTCTCCTGTCCGGGACTGGCAGGAGATTGGCTTTGATGACATCATTGCTCCATAGAACAAGAAGCAAAGAAGGGAGTTCAGGACAAAGGCGCTTGTGAACAGGGTTCAGAGGATCACAAGGAGGCAGTGTGGTGTGTTTGCAGGGCCGGGATTGTGACGTATTTTCTCTTAACCTGTAGTTCCTGGTGTTGATGATTCCTAGCTATTACTTGGAAATTCCATGCTTTGGGTACATGTCTGACAAAAGAAACCACATAAGCCCCAGTCTTGAATATATCTCCTCCTCAGGCACCACTTCCCTTCATAAGATAACTATTTGTGAAGTCTATGTACCATCTTTCACTTGTGCAAATAGTATCACACCTATTGCCAGTCCCTCCCTATTTACAAATGCTGCATTCTAAGAGGAAAATGTTCCCAGCTGAGCCATCCTGCTCAGTCACCTCCAGCCCTTCTCTGCTGAAACAGTCAGTCTGAAGTGTTTCCTTATAAAGTTGCCAGTGGGGCTGGAGGAAGAGAGCCCCTCACACATTAGTCCTTTGTGTGAATCTCTCCTTCACCCCTTTATTGTTCCGGAAAATTTGTTGCATCAGGGCTATTAAAAATGCTCCACAGTGGCAATGTAAAATTTCTAGAAACGATGAAGCCAAGTCAGGATTTTTTTTTTTTTTCTGGGAACAAACCAATTTTTGAGAAAAATTAAAATTATGCAATACTAACTCTCTTAGTAAAAAACCTAAATGTATAGCACTACTTTAAGGAAATGAAATATAGTACAGTTATGTGTAACTTAGCACCTACACTTGCATTTTTGGTATGTTTATGAAATGCTTTCATTCTGTTAAAAAATTTTTGCAAATATGCATGGTGTCAGAGCTCGGGTGGGGAGCTACTGCACCCTGATGTGCTTGCTTACAAGCATATCATTTTGCCAGTAGGCGGAAAAATAAAACAGAAACTGTAAATTGAAACCAACATTATTGTGGTAAAGAAAAGGTTTTCTTACCATGGCTTACAAATAATATTTAGACTTCCAACGTTGTACAGAAATAGAAGAAACCTATTTTCAGAATAAAACTTGGACTATAAACATCCCCATAATGTAAATAAGGACGAGCATTAAACTGGGGTATTCAGTTCATTCATAATACTATTGAAGAGTTATTTTATCATAAATTGCTGTCTTGTGGACATTTATCTAGGAGTCAGTGCCATTGAACTCAGTGGGATGTTTCAGAACTGAGTTGCAGAAAGTACCACAGTAAGAGAAGACAGATAAAATCAGCTATTCTTATTTTTATATATATAAACAAGTGTTGCTTGTTTAGAAATCAAATGTAATTAATTAAAATGTTATTGATAGTATAATATAATAGTGGTATGTTATTGCCACTACCTAACATTATGACAATTGAGGCAAGAAATTTGCAGCTGTGTGAATTGATTCTGTAGCAATATTATTTCGAGAAACACTAAGGGCCCAATCTTATCCAACTTTCCTGATGCAGCCATGCCAACAGGGTGTGTGCTGCATCCTGCCGTGGAGGAGGGGACAATCCCAGAGGCTTCCTCAAGATAAGGGAATGTTTCCTTACCTTATAGCTACATTGTAGCTGGATAAGATTGAGCCCTAATACTCTGTAAAAGGATTACACTTTCAGTTTCCCCCAGTATTTCAGTGTGTATGATTATAGGAGTGGGGAATTAAATATTTCCCCCCCCCAGTATTCCCTCCCCCACCCCACCTTTCTTCTCTAGAGCAAGTTGTTGTTCTGTTGTTCATTTTGATCCAACCAGCGATCCAAACTGAATCTCCTTCTGAGCGGTTATCCATTTTGAGGACAATAAAGATTCACATACAGGATTTCATTTTAATTGGGGCCTTTCTTCAAGGCTGGCACTTAGTCCCAGAACAGATGCAATGGAGCTTTCTAAAACGAGGAAAGAGGCACATGGCCCGTTTGGTAAGCAACTGGTTAGTTGTTCTTTGCCATAGACAAACTAGAAGCCTATGAGAGCCAAAGCATTATTGATAAATCTCACCGATGCCACCCATTCCCAGATATGTTTACTCCCATCCCGAACCTTTACAGGAGAAAGTTCTGTCACTTAACCCATCATGCAGTCATGTCTTCCAGAGGTCCAGGGAGAAAGTGACGTTTGTGTACTATTGTCTTCTTATACCCTTTGGGATCTGCGTGGGGTAGAATCCCTGCTTTGTGGCTAGTGTGCTCCCCTTGTATCCAGGAGTACTTGTGTTATTGAGGTTAAGCAGTGTTCTTTTTTCTCCTTGCCACCCTCGCTGTGTGGCGAGTATTCCACCGCCCTTTGGCGAGGACAAGGAGAGGATCCTCAACCTGTCTCTGTCTCTCAGCTGAGTAGGAGGAGAGGGGATAATTGTTGCAGTCGCACTGAGCTTCACAGGGCAAAGCACCCTAACAGGAAAGATGCCTGCTCACTTCTTCAGCTCCACGCAGTCTTTCCCTCTTGAGTTTTGGGGAGAGCTGCTCATTTTAGTCCTGGATGGCAAAGGGAAGCACCTCACCCATTCATGGGCCAATCACCTGCTTCCCTCCCAGCTTCAGGGGAGTTGGAGGGAGGGTGGGGATATTTCATAGCACAAAGTAAAGGACTATCAGCCCAATCCTAACAATTTTCAAGCATGCAGTTGCAATACAGTTCCCTTACCTTGAGGAGACTTCTGTGTCTGCCCTCTCACAGCAGAATGCAGTGCCCATCCCATTGGCATGACTGTATCAGTGCTGGAAGGACTGTAAGATTGTAATTATATGCACAGTCATCTGGTAGTAAACCCTATTGAGCACAGTGGGGCTTATTTCTGAGTAAACATGCGTAAGATTATTCTGAAGAGGAGGGCGAGGGTTCTGGCGATTATACATTTTGTCTTTGGTAAACAAATCCAGTCCAAATTTATGGACTTTGGGTGTATATGCACAGTTTTGCTAATGCCCTAAGACTGCAATGCTGTATACACTTAACTGGGTGTGAGTCCCATTCAACTTAGTGAGACTCACTTTGTAGTAAACGTGCATAGGACTGTGCTGTAAGTGAGCTAACTGTATTGTTCTTGGAATGTGCTCTTTCTGTGTTGAACAGAAATGTTTGATAGCCACATGTTGGAAGGAGAGGAGGAACATCTGCTATTAGATCCAGGTAGTCTGCTGAAGCTCTACTGCAGTGCCAACCATAGCCTTCTAATCACGTGGTACAAGGAAGCCAAGCAGCTTTTCCCAAGTGGGCGTATCCACATGCAGCAGAGCATGCTAGAGATTGCTGAAGTCACTTATGAAGACTCTGGGTTCTATTCATGCCGGGCACGGAGCACTGGGGACATTCTGCGCAACTTTACCATCTCGGTTGTGGGTAAGAATAAAGACTAGCAACAGGCCTTGGTACTCCTACCTCTCTTCACAACACCTCCTGTTGGAAGAGGCCTCATGTGAAGTAGCCATGAGACTTTCCCACACACTGCCTCGCTTCCATAGTGCTCCCTATTGAAATCAGTGAGGATTAATGTAGCTTAGAGCTCCCCTATAAGCCAACATAGGGGAAAAAGAAGGATGGTAGTAACCAGGAGTCTCCCCTTCTCCTTCTGAATTCCTGTCTGATAGCCTCTTGCTTGCTGTCCCATAGACCCTCTTTTAAGGGGAAAAAACTGGTGTTGTGTAGTTGCCAGAAGCTACCATGATAACCAGCATTCATTTCATGTCTCTTGGGTGCTTTGGATGGTACTACAAAGAGTCACCTTTTGCCATTTTGGTTTCAGATTCACTGGCGTCTGGCGATGATGATGAAGACAGTGATGTGGACAGTGCCCGTGTGGATTCAAATGAGGAGCCCATACATACCCGGCGAGGTCAGTCCCATATCTGGTTGAACTGCAGTGGGCCCTTGGTGCTGCCACTGAGCCGGGGCTGGAAGCAAGGAAGGGCTATTTGAAACTGCTACGCAAAGTAGCTGTACATCTCTGCTTTTCCCACCCTCCTTCTCTACAGAAATTCTGTTAGGCCCAGAAGGGTTTAACACCAGTTTTCTTCAGTCTAGTAGCAGGAACCTGTGCTGGACCATCTCTCCTGGAGGTCCACAGTTGCCTGGTTTATAAAAATTGTACTTCTCCATGTCATCATCCATTGTGGCATTCTAGGTGACTACATGATGTGTAGGCTTGTGACCTTTAGATGTCCCTTATTCTGTTGGCATTCCCTTTTTCTGAGAGCATTTCAAGCCCCTCCCCCAACCATCTACAGTGCAAAACCTACCCTTATCTTTCAGATTTTAAATATTCCATAAAACTTTGTTACAAATTGGGATTGATTTTGAAATGTCTTCCTCAGCACCCTACTGGACACACCCACATCGAATGGACAAGAAGTTGCATGCTGTCCCAGCAGGAAATACAGTCAAGTTCCGCTGCCCAGCATCAGGGAGCCCCAACCCAACTATCCGCTGGCTGAAGAATGGGCGGGAATTCAGAGGGGAGCACCGTATTGGCGGGATCAGAGTAAGAGCACAGGCCCCTTATGATTGATTGCTTCCTCACCTTTTCTCTTTTTCATCTACCTCAGGGGTGCCCAAACCCCGGTCCTGGGGCCACTTGCAGCCCTCTAGGCCTCTCAATGCAGTCCTCAGGGAGCCCCCAGTCTCCAATGAGCCTCTGGCCCTATGGAGATTTGTTGGAGCCTGCACTGGCACAATGCAACTGCTCTCAGCATGAGGGCGACTGTTTGACCTCTCATGTGAGCTGTGGGATGAGGGCTTCCTCCACTGCTTCCTGTTTCACAACTGTGATGCAGTAGTGGCAGCAAATGAAAGGCCAGCCTTGCTTTGTGCAAGGCCTTTTATAGGCCTTGAGCTATTTCACGACCTTCATTCATTCATATAAGTTCATCTTTAATATATTCATTTGTGTAAACTTATGTAAATTTATTCAAATTTTAAATGTAAATTATTTTTTCCCCGGCCCCCAACACAGTGTCAGAGAGATGATGTGGCCCTTCTGCCTAAAACTTTGGACGTCCCTGATTTACCTGATTAGGCTGAGACCTCAGCTGCCTTACAAACTACGTTTTATGAGCTGGAGTGATGAGCAGGGGGTGATGCCATACAAAATGCTTAGAAGAGGCAGAGCCCATTTCTACTGAAACCAAATGTCACCTTGGTAGTCCCAGCCTTGTGTGTGTCGGGGGGGGGGGGTATGGCTCTCCGGCCAGAAGCTATCAGGTCTTATCTGCTAAGTCCTTACTGTATTCCTGATCCCAATCCCCTTTTATTCTTTTTTATCCTAGGTTTGTCAGATCAATATTTCCCAGTTGTGAGATAATTTCAGATAGAAGCAATTCTTCTATCTGAAATTAGGGACAGTCTGGAAGAAAGGAACTGTCCTTTAAAATAAGGGACATCTGCTAACCTTAGTTTGTTTCTTCGCCTCTTGCAGCTGCGGCATCAACACTGGAGTTTGGTTATGGAAAGTGTAGTACCCTCAGACCGAGGGAACTACACTTGCCTGGTTGAGAACAAGTTTGGCAGTATCCGCTACAGCTACTTTCTGGATGTACTAGGTGAGATGAGCTTCCTCTACCCCAAGCATAGGACTTTGCTTCTGAGCCCTATAGCAAGTAATGAAAAGACAACCATAATGGGTTGTTCCTGGCTAGCCTGAAAAGCTCCTAGTTCGTTTGCTCACAAATGCTTCTGAGTTTGTACGGGATGCCAGACCCCAGTCCCAGCCAGCCAGTTTTCTGTGGGAAGGCCCATCATTCTGACCTCAGGCTTCTGAGGGAAGAAAAATACTCTGAACCTCTACCAACTTCAAAGGAAGCTGGAGATCTCCTGGGCCATAAAGTCAGATGAAATTAATTAACCCTGTCTGGATCTCTAGGCCTAGCTCTAAGCCTTTGCTCCCTTATCTCTCAGCCCCTCATTATCTGTCTTCTCTGGGCTTACTTGTAATCACCGGAAAGACACTCTGGAGCCAGTACTGGGTGGGAGCTGAGCTTATAGCACTAAGTAATATCAGAAGCATAGCTATGTCTGCTGGGGAAAGAGGAGATGGGGAAGAAATTAAGATCCTACCAGGCTTTAGATCAGGACTGCATATCCTGCTGTGGCAGGGAATTTTGGAAGGAGAGTGCTCTTTTTGGCAACGGGGAAACTACTTCTCAAAGTCACTATGTATCTGCAGTCCTGGCATGCTATTAAACCGTTATCTGTTCCATGGTTAGAAACAAGAAATAACTTTTAAAGAACTTTGCTTTAAAAATTTTTGCCTTATGCTAACGATAATAATATGGCACAAGTGTGGCCCCTGAAACATTGGGGGGGGGGGAAATGGCAAGTTCACTGTGTGAGATAGTCTGAGAAGCACTGCTGTAGAGCATGCTTTTCCCCTGTGGGGAACTTGGCACATTCTTCAACTGTGTTGAACAACATTTTCCCTGCTCTGTTTCTGGCAGAGAGATCCCCACACAGGCCGATCCTGCAAGCCGGGCTGCCTGCCAATACCACAGCCGTGGTGGGCCGGGATGTGGAGTTCTTTTGCAAGGTGTACAGTGATGCCCAGCCACACATACAATGGCTCAAACACATTGAAGTGAATGGCAGCAGCTATGGCCCAGATGGAGTGCCCTATGTGCAAGTACTTAAGGTAACGAAACCAATTTGGGGAGGTAAAAGGATGGAAAGCTGTGGAACATGTTGCTCAGTGATACCTATAATAGTGGCAATGCTCAGCAGTCTCCTCTTAGCGACCATCTGGGACTCTAATCCACAACTAGTTTTCCTGAAAGACAGACTTTGAAAAGGGGGTGAAAGAGTCAACCTCTACCCCTGCCAGAAAGTTCTATCCTCAGAAATGCCACTTTCTCTACATCTATTTTGTTTTCCACCTCCAGACTGGCAACAGGGCAAGGGGTGGGGTATGTGTAGTGTCACCATTCAGAGGGGTAGATTTGCCCCAAAAGCCCTAAATTCCTGACCCCCATAATCTGGAGAGTTAAGGACACATAAATATGTGCCTATTACCAGTATTAAGAGTTGCACACTTAGCAGTGTGCCAATGTATAAAAGCAGCTGGTGTAGCATAGTGCTAAGAGACTGAGCTGTAGCTATGAAACTTGCTTCTGCCACAGACTCCCTAGGCAGCTAGGGAACAGGCAACCTGTTCCCCAGCTGCAATATGGAGATAATAATATATACCTGACTGGATAGTTATAAAGATTACAATAGTCCTACATGTGAAGCAGTTTTGAATATTCAGAAGTGCTATGCAAATGCTAAGCATTATTCAATAAGAAATTTTGAACAACATTCTTCAAATAAAACTACGTATATAAGTAGTTACTGTGTTGATCTCAAAGAGTCCAAAGATTGTTACAGTGACACACCTTCAACTGTCCCAACTTTGTTGTTGATATAGGCTCTATGTGCAAAATACAATACACCTTGGGCCCAATCCTGTGGTGCTGATGGAACTAGCATTCCACCAGCAGAAGGCCCTTTCCATTGACACTGCAGATGCAGTGTTGGCACACACAACTCAGCGGCCAGTGTGAATGTCTGGCAATGGCCTGTGTGCATCACCAGAGCACCCAACAACTGCCAGAGGATGTACATTGGTGGTCAGTGGGTGGGGAGGGGAAGTAACAGGGCATTTCAGGGGAGAAGCCAGGTTGCATGTCTGGGATGGGAGAGAGTGGATCCAGTGGCAGTCAATCACACTGGCTCTTGTCCCTTATTTTTCTGCATGCCCCACCCCCTGGCTAGTGTAGGTCTGAGAAGATCTAATAATAATAATAATAATAATAATAATAATAATAATTAATAACAGGTATTTATATACCGCCTTTCTTGGTCTTTATTCAAGACTTTATTCAAGGCGGTTTACATAGGCAGGCTTTATTTAAATCCCTTATTCAATAGGGATTTTTACAATTTGAAAGTAGGTTCTTTCTTTCAAGAACCACTACATTCAGGTGTTTCATTCCGATCTGGCTTCACATTCTGGCCTCCATTCTCCCATGCTCAGAGCAGATGGAATAGCTTGGCTTCAGCTTGTCAGTTGCTTCAAGGTTGCATGGTGCTGGTGGCCTCGAACTGGCGACCTTGTGGATGTTATCTTCAGGCAGACGGAGGCTCTACCCTCTAGACCAGACCTCCTGCCCTATAGGCCATCAGGGGGGCTTTGCAGTGGAGAGGGGAAAATATTTTCTCTTATTTCCTGCAGGCCTCCTGATCATCCCTCCATCCCACCATATCATGCAGTGTACGCCTCCCATGGCGTGGTGGGGGATAGAATTGGGTAACTTGTTTGGTATCATCACTGTATCAAGATGTTCTCTAGAAGATTCCCCTAGAAGCAGTGAAATTTAGTAACAACTATGAAGCACTTAACTAGAATATACTCACCAGAGAGCTGGACATGTGAGCCTTATCAGGCATATTTGGGACATACACCAGAGCTGATAGATATATTGGCAGCAAGCAAGATATTCCCCTTTTACAGAGAAGTTTGGATAACACTTGTGTCATCTGGAGCTAATACTTCTCTCTCTTTCTTCCACCACTCCCCATTTATCTTGGCAGACAGCTGATATTAACAGCTCAGAGGTGGAAGTTCTATACCTGCGCAATGTCTCCATGGAAGATGCTGGCGAATACACATGCCTGGCAGGGAATTCCATTGGCCTGTCCTACCAATCAGCCTGGCTTACTGTGCTACTAGGTGAGGAAGAGCACAAGCTCCCAGAGCAAGAACTGTTGAGATAGTTAGGGGCAAGCTGGCATTCATGGTAGAATGTTAGAGTCTATTGTGGTTTTGCAAATCTCTGAAAGCATCATGGGCTCACTTGCTGTAAACACCAGACCAATTAACATATACAATGTAAAACAAAACAGTAATAACAATATTGCTGCCATGTACAAAAGAAAATCATAATATGTAAAAGAAAAATGCTGCACTCTTCCACAGTTTATAAATCCTCATAAAATCATATATCTGCTTTGTATACGTACAGCCAAAGTGTAGTGCCTTTAAGTCCCCTTGATTTTATGAAGAGTGACTTACAGCCACAACCATATGCACTCTTACCTGGAAGTAAGTGGTACTAAACAAAATGCTACTTCCTTCTGAGTAAATATGCATATTATTGTGCTGAAATGTATGTGCTTTAGTTTCATTGAAATAATTGGTACTTAAAAGTGTTTCAGTTCAGCTAGTTCATGTTCATTGTATGGTTCACCATTAATTTGTCCGTGTATATCAAGATGTTCACAAACTGGATTCAGAATCCACTTGTAATATACACCTCTTCTAGGATGTTGGTCTTTAACCTGGTAGGATGTACATCTTAATTGCAACATTTGGAGAGAAGATTGTCAATGGTCCAAACATAATCTTGATAAAGTCATTGACATGTTATCTGTACTACGACGTATTTGAAATCTCTTAGGACAAATAACTTCTTCCTCTTAGAGATCTAATAACATACAAGCTTAGTCACCCACCAAAAACAGGTATTTTACCTTTAATTAAAGTTATTAGAAACATTTAATCCTCATCAGCCTTTAGAAATCCACAGTGGGATTATGTTGGATCTCTTTTTGGGTTTGTGCAGCCATGAATCTATATTATAATAAAACAAGAACAATAAAGCGAGTAGAGCCTGAGAACCTCTTTACCCAGATCTACAAAATACTGAAGAGAACAACAACAAAACATTTTAAAGTGATTAGAGAAAAGAAAAGGAATTCTGTTGAGGCAAGTTGATGGTTAAAGTGTTGATCTAAGAACTGGGAGATCTGGGTTCAGTTTCCCACTCAGCCATAATGCTCATTTCAAGTGAGCCTGTCACTCTTGGCTTGTCCTACTTCACAGGGTTATTGTGAAGAGAAAAGGTGGGGGAATGGGCTCCTTGGAGAAAGGATAGGATATAAAGGCAACAAATAAATAAAATTGTTATTATATTTTCTAATACTTTTGAGAAAAAGAATATGGAACATAATCCAACCAAAGTTATATACTTTTTAGGCCCAATGTATTTCAACTGAAAATATATTATCATATTAACATTGTCAAAGTACTGAAAAGAGCCTGTGCAGCTTTGCCCTTTTGCTCCATCTTAGTTGCCCTGGGCCAAGTGCAATAGCGTTCACTGCTAGCAGTAGTGGTGAAAGCAGATTAACCTTGGATTCATGCTAACTGAAGATTCATTTGCTGTTTGCAGAAGAAGAGCAGCTTCAAGGGATGGATGCCCCTGAGATCAAGTACACCGATATCATTATCTACACATCAGGATCTTTGGCCATTGCTATGGCTGTTGTCATTGTTATCCTGTGCCGAATGCAAACCCAGCCAAGCAAACAGCCCCTGGAGCCCATGGCTGTACACAAACTCTCCAAATTTCCACTTATCCGGCAGGTATGTAACAAATTTCCACATACTGGCAGGTATGTAACAGAATCCCTGACCTTCCTGCTAAAGTGAGGCAGAATGATCAGAGTTGTTCCACTGTGGTGGTTTTCAAGAGCCCATCTTTGGTCAAGCATTTCTTACAGCCTCTTGAACAGAAATCAGTGGTGGGCAGCAAGGAAGCCTATGTTGAATGGAATAGGAAGAGCTCCAAAAAGACGGCCCCAAAATCACAGGGCTGTATTCAAAGGAAGTTAGTCATGACAGAGACACATCTGGAATTTACAACCCAGTCCCATGCATGCAGGATTGAGCCAGCTTGTGGAGGGGTCTGTGACACAGTTCCACTGTGGCTTCTGATGACACATACATCATGCCATTGGCAGCCATTTTAAGACTACTGCTGCAGTTGGCAGTAGAACAGAAAAACTGCCACTGGACCTGGGAAGGTGACTCTGCTGGCATTTGGGGCAAGGAAGAGGAGAAAAGGAAGGGAGACTGGGGCAGAACAGGAACAGAACAAGACCTAGAAGTAGGCAGTATTAGTGGCAGCTATACCACCGATATCCTAACCCCCCTTCCAGACCTCAGTTTGTCTTCCCGGTCCACTTGAATTCGTGCCAGCTAAACCACTGGCACAGGTTCTAGAAGACCTGTTCTGGCACTGGCTGCTTACACGGGTAAGGGAACAAAGGTTCCCTTGCCTTGAGGAGACCTCTGGGACTGCCCCCCTTGCAGGATGCAGCACATCCTTTGTATGTGCCAAGACCCACTTGGGACACATATCATTTTATCATTAGACCCTTCAAGCCTGTTTTCAAGCCTGTTCTAGCTCCATAACAAAGCAGTGTTCACGGGTCAATTTCATAAGCGCTTGTTGCTATTCCCACAGTTTTCACTGGAATCTAGCTCCTCAGGGAAGTCCACCACATCATTGATGCGCGTCACCCGCCTCTCATCAAGCTGCACACCAATGCTGGCTGGGGTCATGGAAGTAGAATTGCCGCTTGACTCAAAGTGGGAATTCCCACGTGACAGGTAAATCTGCGAGATGGAACGTGTGTTCGTCTGCATGTCCCTCTGAGGATGTTGAGCTGTACGAATGTTGTCTTGCATGACTCTCACTGAAGCAGCTGTCCAAGAAAAATTGCACTGTCTTCAAGAAACTCAATTTCAAGATGTGTATTTACTACTACACATGAGTAAATTGACCCAAATCTCCCTCTTCAGAACAGGATGTGTGGCATTCAGTAGTCCATTACACTCCCACTTTTGAGCAGGGCACTGTAGGAATGGAGGGTTCCTCAGGAAATAGAACTCACAGTAACTCGCTTTCTGAAGAACTTTCCATTTCTAGAGCAGCCTCACTAATGGAGAAGTATCTCCTTTCTAGAGTTTCCTGCTTGCAGGCAAGATGGAGAGTGGCCCCTCCATTACCAGCCCTGGAAGGCAGGTAAACCTGCCCCCAGCACTTTCTGACCCTTAAGGCCCAATCTTAACCAATTGTCCTGCACTGATGCAGCCTTCCCCATGGGGCATACACTACATCCTGCAGTAGGGGAGTAGTCACAAAGGTCTCCTCAAGGCAAGGGAATGTTTGTTCCCTTACCTTGGGGCTGCACTGCAGCTGCATTGGAACTGGAAAGTTGGATAGGATTGGGCCCTTAATGACCTTACAGAACTGCTTTGGTGTTGCTGAGAGAACTCTGTAAGGCAGTGTGTAACAGACCTCTGGTTCCTCAGAAATGGTCAATTATTTCCAAAATGTATTGAATTGAGGTTTGTTTAAATTGAAGGTTTTCTGTGGTGTGAACAGGATATGAGACCATGGGTGACATCTTCTTCAAAGACCAATTAATAAGCTGGCATTGTCCATCCTAAGTTTGTTTAGCTTTGCAACCTAGCAGCTAGGAGGACAGTCTGATATCAGAATACTTGGTGGGGAGGACAGTTCTGTTGCCTGTAGGTTCTTTTGGGAAGGAACTTCTTAAATCAAAACCCATGTAGAAAGCCTGAAAAGCCCTTACTAAGGATGCTGGAAGACATCATTCAAACCTGGATCAGATTTCTGTGGCTGCAGCCCTGAAAATACTATCTCCTTTTGTCCCATTCTCAGTACTTCTGCAGAGACTCTACATGCTCCTTGATACAACTTCCACGCATTCCACCAAATGTAATAGTCCCACTTAACCAAAGGCTTTCGTTTGAAGATGCTGTAATTACTGTGATGATGATATGAGATTGTCCTTTCAAGGTGACTTTTGTCCTCCCCCCTTCCAGGCTGGTGCTGGGCAAGCCACTAGGTGAGGGATGCTTTGGGCAGGTGGTGAGAGCAGAGGCCTATGGGATTGATCAGGAACGACCAGAACGCCCCATCACAGTTGCTGTCAAAATGCTCAAAGGTAATTGTTACTTACAGGGCTAAGACAGCCTGATTCATTGAGTTCCCCTCCCCCATTCTCGACTCTCAGCTCCAGCTTGGAGCCACATCCATCCAGCATCCATCCTTGTAGCCACAGTCACCTCTTTCCTTTGCCTCACTAGATAATGCCACTGACAAGGACTTGGCTGATCTCATCTCAGAAATGGAAATGATGAAACTGATGGACCAGCACAAGAATATCATTAATTTGTTGGGTGTTTGTACACAGGATGGTGAGTGATTTCAGTGCTGGGCTCCTGGGAGGCAGTGGCTGCTGGGTTCAATATGGGGGAAAAGAAGATACAAGGATGCATGGATGTAAGGGATCCAGAGTTACTCTGCCCATTGTGGAGCAAGGTTTGTGCTGCAATGGCAGTACATAGCGGGATAATAGTGGTGCTGTGAAAATCTTGAAATTATTATTATTATTATTGCTTTTCAACAAAACATTGACAAAAGCAGTTTACTGAGAAAATCAAATAACTAAATGACTCCCTGTCCCAAAAGGGCTCCAATCTAAAAAGATGCAAATATGCAGAGTTGGGAGCAGACATTATGCAGAATTTTGGAGGTTTTCACAAAGGATCACTTACAGCATCTTACCTGCAGGTCCTCTCTATGTGATTGTGGAGTTTGCTGCCAAGGGGAATTTGCGAGAGTACCTGCGTGCCCGTCGCCCTCCCACACCTGATTATACCTTTGATATTACCAAGATGCCTGAAGAGCAGCTGTCCTTTAAAGACTTGGTCTCTTGTGTCTACCAGGTGGCACGTGGCATGGAGTACCTGGAATCTAAGCGGGTAAGAACAACCTGACCAAACAGCTTTATTTCGTTGGTCTAGTAAGATCTTTTACTTAAGCAGAGGTGACTGGTGTCTAATGGCCACATGTCATCTGAACTGTTTATAAGTGCTGGTCAGTTGCTGAGTGTTAAATGCTGGCATATTAATGAGTCTCCTAAGCTTCTCTGAAGCTGTCAACCAGGCCTTTTCAGTGTGCCTTGGGTCTGGCATGGCATTGCTTGATGGCCAAGGAAGAATGGAAGGCTGCATGAACACCAAGTCTGGGCAGCACTAGTGAAATGAGATTGGAGGGCATAAGAGAGTTGTAGGAAAATCCTATTGACATTCATGGTGGGTCCTACAACATGCTACACCTGCACATGGCAGGGGCATTGAGCCAGAGTTCAGCTACAGAGAGTTCCCCAGTTTCTCAAATAGGATCCATCTCCCTTTTCTTGCAGTGCATTCACCGAGACCTGGCTGCCCGCAATGTCCTTGTGACCGAAGAGAATGTAATGAAAATTGCTGACTTTGGCCTAGCCCGTGGTGTTCACGACATAGACTACTACAAAAAAACCAGCAATGTGAGAAGCAGCTGATGGTTGTGGGGCCATGGGGAGTGGGAGGTCCAGAACTATCAGAGTGCTTAGGAAGTGCACAGCTGTGTGTGTGTATCTGTGCCTTTGTGAGTGTGTGCATGTACGGTTATGTGCTTGTGCTACTGTTTGTATCAGTGGAGAGAAGTTTTATTAGTGTCTGCTTTCAAAGTATCTGAAGTGATGTAGAAACCAGAAAATGAGAAAGGTTGAGAAGAATCTGTCGGAGGAGATGCATGCAGAACATGTTGAAGATCTTAATTTTAGTGAGTGGTAGAGAATAGAACTTGGAAGGGGAGCATCACCTTGTGAATGCAACAAAAAGCTAAGGGCATTTTCATTTCTTCCTGCAGGGCCGCTTGCCTGTAAAATGGATGGCGCCGGAGGCCCTGTTTGACAGGGTATACACACACCAGAGCGATGTGTAAGTGTAATTCAACAAGGTGTGATTAAGAGGTCTTATAATTGAATTGACCTGGACAGCTGTGCCTGGTGGATCAGCTGACTGTTACAAACCAGGGTGTGAATTCTGACCTCTAACAAAAGTCTTAGCACACGAAGAATAAATGGAGCCTATTTAACAATTTTCTAGCAGTCCTAGTGGACAAGCTTTAATTGTCACAGGAAAGCCAGAACAAAATGGCTCCTCTTATCTACTTGTGGCAAAGGCCACAATATAGAGAGTTCCTGTCTTCCTGTGCACTGGTCTGTCACCATGAAGAGTTCCACCGTGTGTATGTTCAATACATTCCTGATTGCCACTTCTGTGATCCCAAACTCATTCTGGTGAGATTCTGCTGTAGTTTTGGGCATTTCATTGTGGTGAGGTTTGTTTGTGACATTGGTTAGCTTTGGTATATTCATGCTAGTTCTTTTCTGGCTTTCTTACCTTCTTTCTACCCCCACCCCATCCCCAATTGTGCTTTAAGGTGGTCCTTTGGAATTCTGATGTGGGAGATCTTTACATTGGGTGGTTCCCCATATCCAGGCATTCCTGTGGAAGAACTCTTCAAACTCCTGCGAGAAGGTCACCGCATGGACAAGCCCTCCAATTGCACCCATGAGCTGTAAGTACCATAGGGCCTCCTCAGGGCTAGTTTAGCAATGGCACCTATGAGTGAAGACTGCAGTGAGACAGCAGCCTGAGGCTTCCTCTCCTGTTCCTGAATAGGTACATGATGATGAGGGAATGCTGGCATGCTGTGCCTTCTCAAAGACCTACCTTTAAGCAACTGGTGGAGGGATTGGATAAAGTCCTAGTTGCTGTCTCCGAAGAGGTAGGTTCAAGCCAGCAGGGTAGTGGTGTAACCACAGCTGTTTAAAAAGCTGAAGCAAAGAGAGAGTTTTTGAGTTGAAAGTCGTGGGGAGTGCCCTTGTGCATGCTGATGGTAGTGTTCTTTCTGTTTTCAGTATCTGGACCTGTCGATGCCCTTTGAACAGTATTCCCCGTCCTGCGAGGACACCACCAGCACCTGCTCCTCTGATGACTCAGTCTTCACCCATGACCCTCTGCCTAACACTCCTTGCCTCTTCGCATATCACAATGTGAGGACATGAGGGGAGGGGCAGGCCATGGAACCCAGGGAAGATGTTTTCCTGTTCCTAGAGGAAGTCACAGCTTGGGAACAGAAGTTCTCACATTGTCCCTGGTGGGGGAAAAAGAGCTGGGAGCTGCACAGCAAGGCCCAAGACTCTGCACCCCTAGCTTTGGAAGCCTGCTGGACAGAACCAACCAAAGGTTCCCTGGTGAGGACAGGAGACTTTCCTTGTAAATTCCTGCAGGTCCTCCCAGCACTCATGCTGGTGCTTCCATGCCCTGTGATCTCAGGCTCCTTCCAAGCTGTTGCTCTGGCTGAGCCTTGGATGCTTCCTGTCGGCTGAGAAGAAACTAGACCAGAGAAGCAGTGAGGAACCTAATCCAGGGAAGAGGAGCACTCACTACAACCTGGGACACCACACAACCCATGGCACTGTCTTCCCGCCTGCGGGGCACCCTGCTTGTTTGATGCTAGTCCCAATTTAATAATATTTTAAAGAAATTGCATTATTGGCAGGAGCCAGCCAGCTTTCTCAGGCCACCCTTTGTCATCTGAACACACAGCTGCAAGGACAGACAGCCTGCACAGGCATGAACCTTCCCTCCTGGCTCCTGTTGTCCCCTGTACATAACCCTAGAGATAAATATTTATGTACATATCATTTCTAATGCACATGAATTATCCACGCCCATAAATTATTTTTTTTGAATAGAGCCTCTTCCTGGAGGTTTTATTTTGCTCCTATTAAGGGCTGTGGCCTGGTTAAGACCCATATGCTGGGAAAATGGATCTTGACGCATCTTTCAAAGATATCTTTTGCATCTTCTATTTATAAGTTTAGAAAGGTAATTTGGACTACTTTGATCTCAGCTGGCATGGCTGTATCAGAGATATGTGAGGCCAAGTGGGTTACAATTACCACTCAAGTGGGCTTTTGTGTAGCTGGACACACACATGGAGCTAGAAACTCTCTCTGAGAACTTGTGAGCTGCTCTTTGACAGATAACCATGGTCTATGACAGGTGTTTTCCCTTCTTCCCCAGGAAGGAAGTTGGTTGATTAGTTAGACTCCTCTTTCAGCAACTGAATGTCCTTAATCTGACATCCAGCCTTCAGAATCATAGTCAAACCTTGAGCACATCTAAGAAAGGGATGTTAATCCTTGCAAGTTCACAAAGAGTTCGTTTACTGGAGAAATGAACAAGGGTATGAAGAGAATATAAGGGCACTACTTCTGAAGCAAATCTTCATCTATGGGTAATGGAGGTGGAAGCAAGCTTTGCTCTGTGGGAGAACTCTTGCAGTCTTTCACTGGCATCTGGCTCTGCCCAGGAGTGATCAGTGGTACAACAGAGGGGAGAGTGTGATGGTGGAGATACACAAAAGAATGAGGAGGCAAACTCAAAAAGTGAAGATTGTAAGTGTGGAATGTAATATGAAAATATATTTCTATAGGCACAATACATTTTGGCAACTGGCCTTCTGGAACACAAAGATCCCGCTCATATGGGTTCCCATGCAAGTTGGGATTCTTCTGACAAGACTAGAGAGAGCAGACTAGCTAGGATAGTCCCAACATGGGAATCCATGGTATTGGAGAACATTTCTTTCTGCCCTTAGAAGAAAGGACTTGCAGAAATATGTTGAACCTGTAGAGCATTTTGGTTGGTTTCTTTCACTGCTGGTCTGGATAGCCCCCTTTTCCCCTCAATGGTAGAGACATAATGTATAGATATATGCCAACTGATGGAGCCTCATCTGTTTGTGTGTCTGCATGTTAGGCAGGGGAAAAGATTTGAGCATGGAAAGGGGAGAGGGTGTGCGCACCTGTGCTGTCTGCTTTCATACACAGCATGGGCACCTGTACGTCTCCTGTAACATGGGGAAGGTGGGGGGGGGAGCAACGACAGAGCTTCCCAGGTCCTTCTTGGCTTGTTCATGCACAAAGCACTCCCTCATCTGTTTTGCATTAGCCACTGTTCCATTTAAGCCACCGTGAACTCCGCTACCAGCATCTCCCTGAAATTGATCCAGCAACTGGCTGTTCATTCAGAGCCTGGGAATCTATCTCGGGATACAGCAAAGCCCAGTGGGAATCCATCCCCCCCCCAAATATTTTTTCTCTAGCAATTGCTCCAAATGACATATCAAAAGGAGTCACAGAGTCCCCTGATACACCAAATCACTTTGTTTTTGCTTATTTGTGTCTCCAGAGGATCTGGCATGCCAGGAAGCTGGAGAAAGATATTTGGGGAAGCAGTTAACCATTTATTGCTTCCGATTTTGGCCTCTTCCATATGCAAATACCTAGTGGCTTCCCTCTCCTTCCTCCCGCCACAGTGCTATGCACAAAGCATGGGCTTAGCCCCAGGAGGTGACTGCAGCTGTCCCTCTTT
Source organism: Tiliqua scincoides (assembly GCF_035046505.1). Taxonomy (NCBI): domain Eukaryota; kingdom Metazoa; phylum Chordata; class Lepidosauria; order Squamata; family Scincidae; genus Tiliqua; species Tiliqua scincoides. The sequence continues at coordinate 200,997,934 of NC_089822.1, forward strand.
TCCCTCCTCCACTTGGTTTAGAGTTTCACAAGAGACCCTATGGAGGTATTGCAGTCCCCACCATCCCAGTGGGGATAGGGTTTCAATGGGCCATTTCCCCCTATCTTGCTTCCTCTCTCCCAGCTGTAGCCCATTCCATTCCAGCTGGGTGAAGGACTGAGAAGCAATCTCTCCCATCCAGAAGTTGTTTATCCTGGGCTTCTTTTTTTTCAAAAGTAATGTAGCTGAATGAGTTAGAACAAGCAGCCATGTGCTTCTACCATGTTTGTGTGGGCAGCTGGAGTATGTTTCTGAACTTTGGATCATGAGCTCCCAAAAGGCAGCCCAAGGGCACCGGAAATGCTGTAACAGGTGGGACAGGCATGAGTTGTTGCTAATCCTTTCAGCCTCTTCTTACATCTTGAGACAGCCCTGCACGTACACCAGTACGGGCTGCTTGGGTACTTGGGACTATCTAGCCCTGGCTACAGCTTCTAGAGGCATGCTAAGTCAATAGTTTTTTAGCTCACTTTTTGTAAGCCAGCATGCTGGATGTTTCAGTTCGTCCAACCTTTTTTTCAGCAGGAAGCACGACGTGTGTCTGTGCATAGCATACTTATGACTGTCCTTTACCACATATGGAAGCTAACTATGTGGTGCAAGCATCTAGCGCTTTGTCCCACCTCTTAAGAATGTCTTCAGCTTTCATTCTTGGAAAAGCAACTTCTTGCTGTGATGGTCCAGGAAAAAAAACTGTAGACAGTATTTGCTAAAGAGTTGCCAAATGGGATCTATGAGATGCTTTTGACTGCAGAATTTGACATACAGTTTTGGAGCAATCTAGACCTTATACTCATGAGTCAATAATTTGTTCACATGGACTGTACTTTCCCATAGAAATCTACAGTTCAGAAGTGACATATGGAAATTGTGAATAACTAGTTCATTCATAATTGGGTGTGTGTTAACAGTGAATAGAACTTCATCTTGATTGGAATCCTGGCATGAAGGATGTGCTGTAGATGAATGCTACCTATTCTTCCCCAGTGGTTTTTCTCCCTGATTCCATCCCACCCCATGGTTATTCTCCCCTACCTTTCTACCCTAATTGCTAGTTATTTGCTTGGCAATGAAATAGCACTCCAACCAGGCCATGGTCAAAGATGGCTACCAGGTGTTCAGGAGCAGCAAGGGACAGCCCTCACTGAATTCACTGCCCCTAGAGGGTTACCACCCAGGTGAAAAATATGCCAGTGGACAAATGGGCTGGCCTGAAATCAGACAGAAAAAGTAGTTTGAAGGTCTGCTTGGAGAGGGAATTCTGAAAATCTGGCCAGTTCAAAGACCACCTAATATTCTTTCCTGGTAAGCAATTAGTTTGTTCAATTTATGGCTACCAAGAATAAGCTAAGGCCAAAAACATAGCAAGATTCAGAGGAGTTTGGACAGTTTAATGGATGAGAGGACCAGAGCAGGAGTAGCTAATGCCAGGAAGGAGATGCACTCTCCTTTTATGGGCTTCCAGGCAGCTATTGGGAACTAAAATGAGACTGTAATAGGGCAGTTTATCAAACATCTGCCTTGCTGCGGTGGGGAGGGATTTGGCACTGTACTGAATCACTGTGGTCAGCAATAGGCTACTGCAGGGATCTGTGAGTGCTCCAATTGGCAACGTTGCTCTTCCTGTGACTTATCCCATCCAATATGGATCATACCCGCTCCTAACAAGCCCTCTGGGGCCTTTCTCTTAGATGCTGACAGCACTTACATAGCTTTTTCTGCCAAAGTCATGTAACTAATCTGAAATGGAACCGATGGGGCTTCTGAAAGGGAAACTGGGAGAGGAGACCTGTGAACCTGCTCCGAGTAGTTAGTTGAGAAACATGCTCTTGATCGATGCCAATCTCTTAACTGCAGAAGCTACTAGAAAGGCTGATTGGGGCCTACAGGTTGTGGTAGTTATCAACCTGCCAGCAACGAGTGGGTGTTTGGAATAAAATAGAACAAGGAATTGATGGGGTTGTGCTTCTGGATTGACATCTGTATCCTAAATAAGGGTCCAACATATTGGTGGGTTTCCCTAATTAAAAGCCTGGGAACCACTGGCATCAGAACTCGCACTGTGATTTGAGGAGAACGTGGGCGCAGAATGTCACACCTATCCAGCGTTGAGAGTAAAGCACAGTGATTCATGGAGCCAAACCCTCATTTATGCCACCCACCAAAACTTTGAACCTGTGCATGTGGATGGTATTCCAAACTTGGTATTTGCCAGCAGGTTTCAGCTTGCTCAAAGACTCCACAAGATTAGCTATTTGTGCTGTGTGGTCAGCCATCTAGAAAGCACATGGTGCTACTTTCCCTTTCTGATTGGATGGTTCTCACTGTTAGTGTGCAAAGGCTGTGGGTGGGCACAGGCAATGAGCAACTACTCCACTTGAATTTTTTTTTTTAGCAGTTTTTGTCCCTTGTCCTGTTGTGAGGGGCTACATACTGAAAGCACATTCTCTGAATTTGCTTGCAAATTTTGCTCTAATTAGCAAAAAAGGCCACTTAGCACAGCTCTATGCTTCACCATGTATTTTATTCAGATGTTTGCTGATACCTACTTGCAGAGTATCTACAAGGTCACTAGAGATTAGCATTTTTTCTCATCTAGGGAATATTCAGTGGACCCAAGTATTTTTTTTTTTCTAACCAAATACAACCCTTTCTTGAAATCCATTTCAGTTTTCAGAAGTTTCAATTTCTGCAATGAATGCCTAAGGTGGAAATATTGTGCCACCACAGTACAAAAGACACCCCTTTTGCACAAATGGTGAGGTCTGACTGTGGCCTTTGAGGTCTGTGATAGAACCCACTAAATTCATCTAAGTCCTTAGTGTATGGAACAGGAAATTCATCACCAAAGTCCAGTTTTTTTCTTAACATTTGGCAGCAACACTAAATGACCTGTAGTAGCAACTAGATGTAAAATACTACTGTTAGTACTAGTACTACAAACTTATCATCTTCACAGCAGCTGCCAGAATTCACACCTATTTCTCTGAAATGGTACAAACCCCACAAGAGACAGTAGTAGCCTGGAGAAGAAGTGTGAATGGAACAGCTATACATAACATCTTGGTAAGCAGGATCAGATCAGACAAAGCCAAAGGTGGGCACATAATATAGGTGTTCTTTTCAAGGAATATGGAATATTTCTTTTCATATATGGAAACAGCCTTCCATACATAGACCTCCTTCCCTCACTGTCCTGCCTTGTGCAGCAGACAGACCACCAGCAGGTGTGAATCCTACCATGTCCCAGCAGCCTTAGTGGCCCAGTGAAAAAGCCCAGCTGTCTGCTAATGTGCCAGAACCAATGCATTCATCACAGCCAGTGAATGAGTCTATTGAGCAGAGCTGAAGAAATTGTTGCCAGTAGGGGCTTTCTTGTCTCACCCTGAACTGCTTGCTTCCACCTCAGATGCTCAGGTTTGAGGAGAGAGGGTTAGGGGCTTGCTTGGAGTATTTTCTTATGTCTTTCTGTGTCATTTCTGTATAGATAAATGAAAGCATGATGTGGGGAAAGAGGTACTGAGGGAGGAGACAGTTCTGTGTGCATCACAGCCAATACCTCACTTTGCAAAGTCCAGCCCTAGTCCCAGCACACATCATCATCACACCATTTCCCCTTCCTTGGCACCCCAATGCAGCAGCTCCCCTGTATCGTTGGCCTCTCTGGAGCTCCCCACAATGGTGTCTTGTCCAGCCTTGCATGGGCCCAGGTGAATAAATGATCTCTATTTCAGGGGAAGGATGTGGTTTCAGGAGTTTGCTCCACTCACCCTGTTGGTTTGTGTTATTGCTTTCTTTTTCCCCATTTAAAAAAAAAAAATTTTTTTTCTTGTTTTTTCTCTGCCTTGCCAAAACCCCTGGAAAACAGCGCCATGGTCAATTACAGAGGCAAGGAGGAGAGTTCATTAATATTGAACACAAACTCTGAGCCAGGTGGAGAGAGACAAGGAGGAGATTGTGTTCGAGTCTGTAGGCCACCAAAGAGAGCATAGGGCTTGTGTTTACACTCTTCATTCAGATCTATCCCTGCCATTTTAAGTGCGCGCACACAGACTTTGCCTTTCAGGAGCCATGTATGAGAAAGAACTCCACAGACTATGGAGCAGCCCTGCATCCTCTGCCCACACCCAGGCCAAAGGCAGCTGGGACTGAAATGGGACCTGTGTGTCTGCGTGACTCAGAACAGAAGGCAGCTTGCCACCACCCCAGGAATAGAAATGCTATCAAAGCCCCTGCTGCTGCCATGAAACTTGCCCCATGTGCACAGATGTGTAGTGTTGACTTTGGCAGCAGAGATCCTGTGCCTTGTCCTGCTTGTAAAGGGTGGACTGAAACAGAGGGACCAGTATACGCCTCTCCTAATGACAAAACCGGTGGCCTATAACACTGGCATTTGGCCCTGAAAAAAAACTGACATGCAAGGCAATCCTATGCATGTTTACAAGAAGCCCTGCTATGTTGAGCAGGATTTGTTCCTTGGTAAGTGCACAGGATTGCTGTATTACTCTATTTTACAAGACGAAAAGCTTCCTAGTAGAGGGATAATGTCAAATGCCTTAGAATCTGGTGGTGCACCCCTCCCAAAAATGTTACAACATATTTTCCTTAACATTTCTGTTTCCCTTCCCTTAAAAAGCACATAAAACTCACTGTATGCTCCCAATCATTATCCAATCCAGTTATCAGATAAGGCGGGTGATAGCACATCACCCCAAATATCACCTCATTCACTAGCAGTAAGTGTACATTCCTGCAATCTGTATCTTTGTTAAGACAACAGTTGGAGACATGTTATATTATGGTTGGTGCAGCTAAAAGATAAGAGAAGGATCCTCCAAGCCTCAGCAGGGCAGGTCTGATGCTCATAGCAAACAGAGCAGATGTTCCCCCCCAAAACCCTTTGACCCTGAGCTGCAGTTCAGGCAGAGGGAGAGAGCCCCAGCTGCTCCAAGCTGGACATCAAATTAGTCTGCTTGTTCAAAGCACTTTCCCCTTTGTTTCTGTTCATTTGACAGAGGCACCAATTAGTTCTTTGTAGAATAGTAATGAGGTGTAAAGAGTAATTTGTGTAAATAAGAACAGAGCTCGCAGAGTGGAGCCTAGGAGTGAAGACTCTGCCTACAGAATGAACAGGAACCCTTTTCTTCATACTTAGAGTCTGGTGGATTTATAAATGTAGAGCACAGACTGTACGGAGACAGCCTATGCATAGACAGCTATATATGAGCAGGTTCTGTGCAGAAGAGACGATTAATGTCTTGAGGCTGTGAGTGGGGTTAGCATGGTAATCCCATGCCTCTGCTCTCTGTGTTGATTGTACAGTACCTAGACTACAATCACCTGTGAAGTGCTAAATGCACTTTCTAGTGCAAAGTGTTTCATGCCGGGTGGTGACCAGTAAGCAGCTCTGACCTAAGTGTTTTTATGTCTGCCCATCTTGCCCATGTAGGAACAAGCAGAAACGTGTTTCTGTTTCTGATGTGGGAAGACTCACCTTTCAATATCCAACTGGCCACTTCTTAGATGCAGTTCATACATACTTTACTGTCACTTGAGTTATCCACATCAACTACTGTAGATGACTAGCAGCTGAATGTGTGATCTGCCAAGTCAGGAAAATGTTTGAGGTGATATGAGAAGTTGTGGAAGTTCTACCTCTGGGGTTATCTTATATTCTCTGATGATCCATTAACACACACAAGTCACACACATTCTGTTATAGCCATCATATATGTACCAACTTTAAATAAAAAACAATCAGCATCTTGAAATACATCTTGTAACAACTGTTTCAGAACCAATTAAGAAGCCAGGACACCTCTGGCTCCTGAGTTGTTACAAACTGGCTCCTACAAATCTATACGTGTATTAAATCTCAGCATTCTTTCCTTAAAAAAAAAAATATTTTGGCATGTTATTCCAGAATATGATATAGTTGGCTATAGAATGAGGCTAGAAGAAAAGCTGTGTTGGGGCCTGGCCTGGGCCAAGGATAGCCCAATTTAGACACTGTGGGAGGCTTTGTCCTTGTGTGCTCAAAATCCATGAAGGTCAGTGGCTTGAGTTCGATCCTGAAATGCAGCAAGCAGAAGATTCTGCTCAGTTAGCAGAAGGAATAAGTCCAGTATTTCTATTAGGTCAGGCCTAGTTGATTAGGACTTCTTTCTTCCCTACCAATCACTGCAGTCCATGTGGCACAGACCTATTCTCTTCTGTGATTGAGTCTGATGGAACACAGTCCATAATAGCTCACTAGAGTTGTTCCCTACTTCAGACAATTATGGCCAGTTCCTATCCCCCATTGCTGCTGCTGGAACTAGCATTCCAGAGGTGGAACATGCTTTCAGGTTGTTGAGAAAAACACTCTGGAAACGTATGGAGCCATGAATTTCTGGATCACCACAGGAGAGGCTGCAGAGGCCCAGGGCACAATGGTGAAATGAGAAGCACCCGCTGATGATGGTGAGTTCGGAATGGGGGCAGAATGGGGTGGAGAGTAGAACTGGGAAGGCCAGGAGGCTTGTCAGAGGCAGGAGGGAGTGACACGCAATCTGCTGTGGATGCTATCCCCATCCTAGACTCCTGTCACACACTCTTTTTCTCCTTGAACTTATGCCAGCTAAAGCATTGGAGCAGGTCCAAAGAGACCCATTGGTGATCAGGAAACCTAGAAAACCACCCTATCAGCACCCTCTCCTCCATAGCATGCAGCGCTGCCCATTTTGGCATGGTCTGGCTCCATTCTATGGTGAGGAAAACCATAGGATTGAGCTATTAGATGCTGCTACTGCTAAAGAAGGATAATCACTGCCTGTTGTGGCTGGCCAACAACTGAATAATGGAAATCTGAATAAGGTGATGCATGGATGGTGGCTTTGCTACCACATACTTGTAACTGGCAGCAGTCATCCTCACACACACACAATTTCTCTTCTCTATTTTTGTTTAGCCAAAGCTTCCTCCCTTGGAAACCTCAGATGTCCTTCTGTGCTCCACTCTTTGACCTGGGCCTGCTAGACAGGGAACATGATGGGGAGATGATGATATACATCATCATTATACATCATTATACATGATGGCTGTATAAACACATCACTCCCAACAGCATTGATCAATAGCATTGATCGCAACAGCTCTGTTCTGGCTTGTTTCTAGAACAGAGATTGATCTTTCCCCTGAGCATACCTGGATTAAACATTTGCCAAGCAAAGCACAGGTAGGGCTCCAACTAGCCAAGACTTACTAAGGGGTACTTATCAAAGATTTCCCCTATGTGGGAAAAAGTTCTAGTGCTCCTCAAACAAGGTTCTCCTAAAGCAATTTTCGTCTCAAACTATAAACACAAAGCTGAGGATCAATAAGTAGTCAAATTTTCAGCTGTATGGTAATACAAAAAATACTGCTATCTGGATTGGCACATACAACAGAATATTCCATGTGTGCCATAATATTCCAGACACCAGTGACATCACTAGATGTCTGTGATTGCTAGATCACAGTGGCTGTCACTAGATGATATATTCAGTTGGGCCTGGGTCAGTTGTTTGAAAAAGTCAACAGGCACAGGAACGCAGGAGAACCTGTGGATATTATATATATGAACTTTCAAAAGGAGTTTGATATAGTCCCTCACCAAAGGCTACTGAGAAAACTTCACAGTCAGGGAATAAGAGAGCAGGTATTCTTATGGAATAGGAATTGGTTGGAGACCAGATAACAGAGAGTGGGTGTCAATGGGCTGTTTTCACAGTGGAGAGAGGTGAAAATTGATGTGCCACAGGGATCTGTCCTAGAATAGGTGCTTTTCAACTTGTTCATAAATTACCTGGAGACAGAGATAAGCAGTGAGGTGGCCAAGTTTGCAGATGATAGTAAACTTTTCCAGGTGGTGAAGACCAGAGGGGATTGTGAGGAGCTCCAGAGGGATCTCTTCAATTTGGGAAAATGGGCGGCAAAATAGCAGATGCATTTCAATGTAAGTGTTTTTGTTGGCATCCTTCAGTCTTGGAAGACTATGGTATCGTGCTTGGAATGGTGGTTCTAGAACAGAGTGTCCAGTGCATGAAGCCTGGGTAAAATAGATATAGAGGATAGACTGTTTCCCATGCAGCAAATCCCCCCTCTCCACGTCGCTGAAATGGTCCAATGGAAAGCCAGAGGCCAATACGGTTGGTTCCAGCGGCATTGCAGAAGTTGCCAGAACATGACTGTGTTCAGCCATGAACTGCCTCAGGGACTCCAGCTCCGGATTTTGTCTCGAGGTTGACTCCTGAAGCCTTTTCCATAACTGGATGTAGCGACAAGGCAGTGGAGGTTTGGGATCAGAGTTTTCCTTCTCTCAGATGAGCTGCCTTCCCAGGCTGACGAGTCCCATCTACCCGGTGGCTGTTTAGTCACCTCTTACGACAAGTACAGCCAAACTGAGGGCCTGTTCTTATCCCCAGCCCCCAGGGGAGAATGTAAGTGTAAAGTAATGCATATTGGGGCAAAAAATCAAGACATATAGGCTAATGGATTCTGAGCTATATGTGATAGATCAGGAGAGAGATCTTGGGGTGCTGGTGGACAGCTCGATGAAAGTGTCGACCCAATGTGCGGCAGCCAATGTGCGACCCAATGTGCGACCCAATGTGTGAAGAAGGCCAATTCTATGCTTGGGATAATTAGAAAACGTATTGAGAATAAAACAACTAACTTATAATGCTATTATACAAATCAATGGTAAGGCCACACCTGGAGTATTACATCTTGTTCTGGTCACCACATCTCAAAAAGGATATAGTGGAAATGGAAAAGAAGCAAACAAGAGTGACTAAAATGATTACTGGGGTACTTCCCTTAAGAGGAAAGGCTACCGCATTTGGGGCTCTTCAGTCTAGAAAAAAGGCAGCTGAGGGGGGACATGATTGAGACATATAAAATTATGTAGGGGATTGATAGAGTGGATAGAGATGATGCCTTTGAACCCACAAAGGCAGAGTAAGATTCATAAACCAGAGTGCTAGATCCCAATTTAATGCTCTGAGGGAAGGTATAGCAAAAAACAACTTGTTTGTTGCTGGTACCAAAGCAAGGCAGCAAGGAGACCAGATGCCTCAGATCATGCGGAAGTGTCAGCTGAATGAAGTCAACCTTTTATACTCAGTTCAAGGCAATGTGTTCAACAGGCAAAAAGTTCAGTAAATTTCCATCCCTGCCACACTCAAACACCCCCTTTACCCCTCCTATTGGTTGTTGCTTTGGCAAGATAATGCAGACCTGCTCTTTCTGGTCTTCAACTGAGATAACCGAGATACTGGGAAATGATGCTACTTTGGCCAGAGTTTAGTGAGAGCTCTTGGCTCACGGCATCAGAGAGATGCTCTTTTCCCTCTCACAAAACTCCAGAACTAGGGGACATTCACTAAAATTGAGTGTCGGGAGGGTTAGAACAGACAAAAGAAAATATTTCTTTACACAGCATGTAATTAGTCTGTGGAACTCCTTGCTACAGGATGTGGTGGTGGCATCTGGCTTAGATGCCTTTAAAAGGGGATTGTACAGTTTTCTGGAGGAAAACTCTGTCACAGGTTACAAGCCATGATGGGTATACACAGTCTGAGATTAGCTGGTCATTCATCATAAAGGCTGGATAGGAATTTTTTTCTGTCATCTGAATTGGCCATGGATGGCAGTTTTTTCATCTACCCCAGACTGCCAAGGGAGGGAAGATGTGTACAGTAGTTTTCATGCATTAAAAATTGGTTACTTGTGTTTAACAAAGTGCCCCAAGTTAAGCATAGTACAGTCGGATATCTTCTTTGGGGGATGCAAGGGTAAATAGAACGTCAAGTACAAGGGAGTGGCAGTGAGATGCAAGTATCTTGCAGTCTTGTGTGCTCCCTGAGGCGTCTGGTGTGCCGCTATGAGATACAGAAAGCTGGACTAGATGGGCTCTGGGCCTGATTAGCAGGGCTCTTCTTATGTTCTTATTTTCTTAACATCTAATGGAGGCAGTTGTGAAAGTGGGCCAGAAATTGCCAGAAAAGCATTCTGAAATTCCAGAAAAACAAATCACCAAAAATACATCATTGAGCTTAGAGTACCAGAAAAATTATGAGAGTTCCAGAAAACATGAGAACATAGGAAGAGCACAAAAACATGTAGTCTACTTGCATCATTGGTTCAAGAATGGCTATATGAGCCCAAGTGCCTTCATTATTATGTGATAAAGACCCTAGGAAGATGCCATATGCTGAGGCAAAACTCTGATCTGGCAGCAGCTCTCCAGAACTTCAGACAAAGGTCTTCTTCTCAGACCTACCTGGAGGTGCCAAGGGCTTTAGCTGGGAATTTCTGCATTTAGTCACTAGACCGAATCCCATTAATTTAGTACTAGCAATCTCTGATGGGAGGTAGATCAAAGTCCATGGCTACTTTAAAATATATTCACAGAACTTACTGGTCCACAACATTTTTACAAGCCAAGTTGCCCACATCTGTGGCCTAAAATAAATTTAAAAAAACCTCTAATTTGGTTTCTCTGCCTGGTCACCAGGAAGGAATTCTTGCTCACCATAGGCAACTGGGCAAGTGGTTATATACTAACCTGTTCTTAAGTGTGCCACTGTGTGTTCTTCCTATGCCTATTGGTGCCTCTGACCTATTTTTGTTTTCCGAAAGTGACAGGCTTAGAAATGTCTATGTAAAACTAAGAGTGCAGAAAAGTTCACCACATTACTCAGCTCTGGTTTCTGTGCCCTCCTTGAAATAGCTGGCTTCCATTCTGCTATTCCTAAATTCCTTATGCAAGCAAGGAACAGAAATAATGCCACAGGACACCAGGCTGATCTGCAGATAATTAATGACTAGTTGACTCCCAGAAAACTGTGGCCTCAGCTGGAATTTCTTCCCATGAAACCACTGAGCAATTCCAAAGAGTCCAGGCTTGTTGCAGTCTACGCATAATTTACTAATGAGTGCACAAACTCCTCCCTTCCCAAGTCATATATTATGTTTACCTGTGTTGTTCACAACTGGGGAGGACATCTATCTTGTTGATCTTGTCTTGGTTGTGATTATTAGTATTTTTGTAAGCTCTGCAGTATGGGAACTTTATCCTTCGTCTCAGTTGCCCTAGCAGGAAAGTATGAAACATGCAGTCAATCAAATGGCACCTCCATATACGGGTCTACTGGTTTGATTTCCATACCTCAGTCTGGAGTCCTCATGCTGACACTCCATATGCAACTAACCCAGGACTGTAGTCAGGGTAAGGCCAGTGAGTGCACCTCCCCATCTAGAGCACTGCATTGCCCCACCGAGGATCACCTTTATTCAGGGTCTATGAAAAGAATTTTATCAGGGGGTACAAAGTTTCTTCTGGGCCCATTCCCAAAGGGGGAGAGGGGCAATGGGGGCAGGCAGAATGAGGGGGGCAAAATAAGGCAGGGAGACGGTACTGACAGCCACAGTAGTCTTTAGAGCCCAGGTCTACTAGGCTTCTTGATGCAGAGCACAGGTCTACCTGATCATGTGGCATTGGCAGCTAGATAAAATAATATGGAAAACCAAACAAACTCCTAAGTTTCTCTAAAATCTTGGAAATATAGAAAAGCGATTGCAGAAAATCAGCATCATTATATTTAGGCTCGCACTAGGATGGACCAAAATGAACTTCTGCAGCAGCAGTAGACACCTGGGTCTCTGAGCTTCTTTACACTCCTTCATGGTTATGGGATCCACAAGCCAAAGAGCTACTGTAGCAAGTCTGTTTCCTCCCAGATTTGACTCTGTGTTCAGGAGGGTCATGGATGCATTCCTGAGCCCGGTGTGTATGGCTTGCAGCAGCAGTTAACACTGCATATACGTGGTTGTGCCCGAGCATCATGCACAGGCAGTGAGTTCAGATGAGACAGAAAATGTCAGATCCCAGGAACTTTCTGGGCCCCCTCCTTTGGCTCCTGGGCCCCCTTTCTGACCCTGGGCCCAGGTACAAATCACCCCCTTTACCGCCCTCTCCTAGGCCCTGCCTTTATTCTTTATTCTTTATTCTTAAGTGATCCTGAAACAAGGATCCCAGGAGATACTGTAGGTGACCACTCTCATCTCCTTCTGCACCCCTTTGCCTTTTTAAAATCACGAGGAGCAGTTGTTGGATCTGAAGCTGGTGCAGTGCAGAAGGGCCAGAAGGAAAAGGTGGGATTGTGGAGGCTAGTAGAAGTGATGTGCACTGATCCTCTGATCTGCCACCTCCTGCCAATCTGCGGCCTGAGGGCCAAATCCTATCCAACTTTCCAGTCCTGGTGTAGCTGTGCCAATAGTGTCTATGCGGCATCCTGTTGTGGGAATGTACTTATGGAGGCCTCCCAAAGGTAAGGGAACATTGCAGCTGAATTGGGTTGCATTGCAGCTGCACCGGTGCTGGAAAGTTGTATAGGATTGGGCTCTGAGGAAGCAGACCAGCTGTGGTTTCACCTAGAAACATGGTTATTCCACCTAGCAAGGAAGGCCAGCCACAAAACCCTGTCTAGCCTCAAAACTATAGCTGCAAGTTAAACTATTAAGGGCAAGATACAAGAAGCAGTTTACCAGTGAGTTTACCAATGAGGTAAACTCAAAATATCCTGGCTGGCTGTCATACTGTATTTTGGTTGTCTAGCTGGTTGCCCATACTGATGGTTGCCAGTTTTTGTATAGGACCTGAATGATCCTGTTTAACTATTGATTGAATACTACAGGAAGTTCATGATGCCAGATTTTTCACATCTATACCGTTTATGCTTATTCCTTCATGGTGGCAGATGTGAAATGTCTAGAGCAGCAGTTCCCAAAGTTTACCATGCCGCAACCCAGCTCATCCTCATGCTCCTGGTGGTGCTGGGAGAGACCCCATTCAGGTTGCACCAGGCCAGTGACCCACTCTATTGACCTTCATAGGCCTCAGAACGGCCCACAGAAGCATCCACAAACTACTTCTGGTTTTGCAGGCCATTCTGAGGCCCACAGATGGTTGGCAACCTTCAGTCTCGAAAGACTATGGCATAAGCCTACAGCCCCCGGTATTCCCAGGAGGTTTCCCATCCAAGTACTAACCAGGCCTGACCCTGCTTAGCTTCCAAGATGAGACGAGATCAGGCATCTGCAGGGTAATATAATGGGTTGCCGGTGCAACTCGGAAGAGGTCTCTGGGACCTCCCATTAAGAGTTCGCAGTTAGCAGTGTTGCTAGGCTGGCACTGCTCCTTCCAAAATGGCTCCAATTTGGAGCCAAACAATCCCAGGGGCAAGCACGAGGGCCCAGGTCAGGACCCACTGTACAGGGGCTTGCAGCCTACCATTGGATCATGAGCCACATGTTGAGAATCGCTGGTCTAGAGGTACTGAGTAATCTACTGGGTTTAAACTCACTGTTCTGGGAAATCTTTGTTATTTCTTAGATAGATTCAGGCAGTGCATTTGGGGACAGTGACTTGCTCTAGATTTATGGAGGGGATGGGTCTCCCATTCCTTAGGAATAATAGGCAATGACTTGGTGCAGGTTGAACTTCTCTATTACAGATCTTTTCAACCCAGGATATGTATGAATGCTGTGCTTATCTGTCCCTGGAGTCATAATGAATTCAACATGAGTGGCTCTATGGTTAACCATGGATGATTTCCATTGCCACAGGCACACCATACAAAGCAACAGAGGAGGTTGATGACTGTAAACCAAGAGGGTGAGTCTCCACCACTTCCTGTCCCCCAAGACTACAACTGAGGCAGTCTGTGCCAATTTGTGAAAAATAAAAGAGGCTCAAGTAAGCTTTCATGTCCCCAACTGTTCAGTAAACTAATATTTAACAGGTATAGTACCTTTGTGTATGGGATGCTGGTATGTATTGAACAGTACCTAATACCAACTTTCATCTACTAATGATACCTATTTGGCTGGAACTATAATATCTGTCTTACCCAGAAACGGCTTCTCACAATTTTGTATTGAATCTTAAAAAGAACTTATTTTGGTTAGCACATACTGAACAAGCTTTTCAATAATCTGGCAAGTGAGATGAGATTTATGACAGAATGTGCACATTTTTGGCATCCAAATATGTGCTTTCCAGGTTGCAGAAAAACCTATAAACTAACATTTCAGAAATTATATAGCAAGCATGCCACAGAGTTGTGCATGTGCCTTTATTTTTCTTGTGTCTTACCACAATTATGAACCTTTTCTTTATTGATCATAAAACAAATGAACCTATATTTCTCCGTTCGGATAGTGGGAGGCACTTCCTTCTTTGATTTAGGGAGATTTGCAAACAGAACTTTTTGCATCCCTTCTCTAGAAAGGAAAAAAAAAGGAGCTATGACCTTCTCTCTTTCTCCCAGTGCAGTATAATGCATACATAGATCCCATTTATGCACTCAAGCTTCTGGTTTCTGAGTGATAGCACTCTTTCACCCTCCCAAGCCCTTCAGCAAGAGGCTACACTGATTAGCAAGGGGCTGTCAACAGCAGTGTCACCATGGTAGCCCATGCTGCTGTTTAAGGAACACAGTCAGTGGGCCAAAGGGAGCTAATGCAGCCATGCTGTCCTACTGCAAGGAGAGGTGGTTCTGCACTAGCCAGAAGTGAGAGGCACATGTGAGGCCTGTCCAGGGCAGGGAAGTGGGGGGGGGGGGGCTGCTCAAAGCCCACAACAACTGGAGGCCGTTTTATTGTTTAACATTCCTGATATTTTCAGTCAGGGCTGAACCAATTGTCCCTAATCCACCAGGCTCTGCTGGCCAAACAAATGCAGCTGAATCCTCGGCATCCTGTTTCCACTGAACAGGCATCTTTTGTGAGGGGGGATTTAGAGCGTAGCCCAGTAAATCCAGCTAGTTTCCTGAGTTGGGGTTCCCACACACACTCTCCCAGCTGCCAGGCCTTGCCCATCACACAGGGTATGGAGATGACTTCTTCTGCCTCTGTTGAACAAATACTGGAGGTCCTTCTCTCTTTCAGGACCCTCTTGGACAGAGAGTAGATGGACCTCAGAAATCACTTTGTCACACTGCAAACCACTTTTAAAATCTGTGAAGGGCCCCCCCTTCATTGTCACCCACTAACATGACAGTTAACACATCCCACATCTGTCCTTTCCAGGAGCAACTGCTATCCCTTTCATGCAGTCCTTCTTAGAGAATGGCTTCCAGTAGGCAGAGCAGCCATTTTGAAACTGTACTGTTCAGGGCCCCAGCTGGCATGCAATCAAGCCAGTATTTCCAAGCTTTTGTGACATGTGCGGGTGGCAAACGGGGATTGGAGGAAGGTGATTGAGATCTGAGAACTAGCTTGTATTGACATAGTATAAGTCTTGCCGCTCTGGGAAAGATCAGTCAGGGTTACCCCCTGGGCAGCAGGAAGTGCTGTTCCAAGATCTTTGGCAGGAGGCTAGGTCCAGGCAGTGTTCCAAGCACTGCAATGGGAACACATGAGGCAGAAAACATTCAGAGGTCTGTACACACGGAATAGGAAGTGACTGCTTCATAGGTGGCATTTTCCCTATGTAGGTAGGGAAAAGTTGTCCGAAAGTATACACTTTGTGATGTGGAGAAACTGCATTGTTTTCTATGTTGCTGCATTTCTGTGAATTTGGAAGATGCAATGGCTTCCAAACACAGGTAATTATGGCAAAATAGATGCACAATTTCCAGGCATGAAAAGCCAAACACACATTGTCTGTATGGTTTTTCCTGTACCCACATAGAAAAATCTCACATGTGAAGTAACCCCCAGAAGGGCTACAGCTAAGACAAATACGCTCAAGAGGTAAAAAGTGTCAAAGGAAAAATATGTTTGATTCGTCTCAGAAGTAGAGATGGATGGAAACAAGTCCCAGAAAGTGTTCCTCCTTCTGAGCACAGCACTTCGGCATGAGTGACAGACAGTAATGACTTGGTGAGATTTAAACTGCCTTGAGAAGAGTTTTGATGTGCGGTGTCTATGCTACTCTGGATCATGTGCAGGTTTCAGATGCTTACCCAATAGTGAGCATGCTGGGCTGACCATGGCGGACTGTCCTTATGCACAAGGAAAGGGAGGAAGCTAGAACACTAACCTTAAAATGTTTTCATGACTTATCTTTAAAACCACCTCATAATATGGCATGCATTTTAATAATTTACCATCTCTTTCATTCCTTCTCTCTCAGTTTTCTCCTTTCTTTATTCCACTCTCTCCTTACTCCACTTTTCTTAAAAAGAAAAGGGCTAAATTAAAGACTCTTAAACTAAACTCTTAAAAAGGGCTAAATTAAAGACAGAAAATGGTGTGATGTTGCTGGCCTGGTCCATCTTAGGTCGGCCAAGGCATAACCCATTTTTCAGTCCCAACTCACCAGACGAAGCCTATTGAGTAAGTGCATGGATGACAGGCCCAGACAGGTGTCACATAGAGCAATACCCTCCCTCTGAAAACAAAACACATGAGGGCGGTTACAAGATTCCAAAGCCATTTGCAAAGAGCTGACTGTTTTCACCATCCGTCATATTCAGCATCTGAGAGTTGGGAGGCCTACACAGAAACCAGCTTCTCAGCCTTTGGATTAGCTGTTTATCGCTGCTTCTTTCATAGATACAGCTTCTGAAAACTTCATGGATAAAAACAGCACTGCTCTTTGTTAATGTCAACCACAACAGTTTTCCTACAGGAAATCTACATCCCTGTTGCCTCTGTGACCAGGGAACTGGCCATTGTTATCTATACTCCCCAGAGAGATTGTATGTATTTGTGAGAGATCTCAAGGTTTTGGCAAGGTCTCTTTCCTTAAGCCTCTGTATTTAATATAGTCTCAAGAAGCTCTCTACCCCATATATGCAGTTCTTTTTATATATTTTAAGTATGGACAGGGACAGAGGCCAAGATTCATCATGTAAGTCTATGGCTATAATAAGAACGGCACATAACATACACACAAAAAAGAAACGTTGGTCAAAGTTCCGCATGCAGGTCATATTCTTTGCCAGGAAAAACTAGATTCATCAGTCTATATAATTATGCAAATTGAGTAGATTGTATATTTGCTTATATTTGCATATACAGTGCTTTGCTAGTCATGGGGGAGAGCAATGCAGAGTACTGAAGTCCTGCCCTCTCTCCATTGGAAATTCTGCTCACCCCTTCTCTGGATTCTGTGAGTCTACCAAGCATTAGCCTGGTACTTTCAAACTTTGAGAAAGCCTTTCGAGCTGAAAAAAGTGAAAAAGAATGCCAGAAATGCTTTCAAATTCCGCACAAATATGGAATTACAGAATACACTCAGTCCTAGTCACAGACCTTCACTTCCTTCGAGTAGGTGCAAAATATGAATTGTCCTCTTGCAAATCATGTATGAACCTTCAGGAGGGAAAAATGAAAATGTGAGATGGGTTTCCAGTGAGTGAGAACTCTAGGCACCTCCTCTGGAAATGTTTCAGGTTGTGAAATGGTCATCTCAGACATTGATGACTGGAACTGGGGTGAGGCAGAGATTGGGGCGAAGGTTCCATATCTGTGGAGAGCTGTCAGCAGTTTCCTAGCTGTACAGATACACCTCAGCAGCCCCGAATAAGGCCATTATCCCAACTGCTCTCCAGCAGACCTCTCTCTCTCTCTCTCTCTCTCTCTCTCTCTCTCTCTCTCTCTCTCTCTCTCTCTCTCTCTCTCTCTCTCTCACACACACACACACACACACACACACACACACACACACACACAGAGAGAGAGAGAGTAATGAGATCCTTTCTGGTTTAACCCTTTCTGGGCTGATCACCCTTCCTGACTGTAGTGTGACCCCGTGCTTTCTCTTTCCTGACTTTAAATTTGTCTGCATTCACTCATCACTCTGACAATCTGGGATTGCTTGTAATCACTCTGCTCCTCTTTCAGTTCGGCACCATGTCAATGTTAGTGAAGGAAAGACCGGCAACTATTTTAGAATATTGTGATCATCTACAACTCTTAAAGTAAAATGCTGCCTAAACTGACAATTTCGTTGGTATAGTAAGTCATTCCATTGGCTTTTCTTGGAGGACTGAAAGCTATAAGAAAATAAAAACACAGAAAGAGAGAAATGTATTTGAATTTGGTAGCAGGACATCAAGCATTTCACATATATCAGCAGCTGTTTCCTTTGCAAACCTCTCTGCTAATGCTTTCTCAGTTCCCTGACGTATGTTTACTACTAAGTCAATGATAAAACTGAATTTTGCTTGCAAAATCTGGACTATGGAAATATTTCCATATTAGAGGCCAGACCATCCTTGAAAAACCACAGATCACAGTTCTGGCCCAAAGAACACCAAGGAATATTCTGCTGGTGAATTCTAGAAGCAACATTTGCAGTGGTGTCCTCCCTGAAAGTTGCTGTATTTCATTCTGCCAATGAGAGAATCTCTGGGTAGGACAGACACACACAGGATCTGGAATAGCTTTGCCCAAGTGGGTAACAAACTACTTGCCAGACTAACAATTGTACTGCAGATATGAACTCCAATAAGAACTAACCTTACCCCTGGTGAGGTCCAGTTCGATCAGCAACTGAATCTGAACACAAAGCACAATTGACTGCCCTGGGAGCAGATCCCAGAAGTTGCTGCCTCTCTTTCTCTTGTGGTTTTACTGTTTAGTTCTATTGTGATGGAAAGTCTATGAAAGGGAGCCTCAGCTCTGGTTGTATCCCAGGCTTTTTGGCCCTCCATGAATCCACGGCATCTCATTCATCAACATTGCCTTTCCCTGCCATGCATCTGACAGACATTACCAGCTGCCAACCCACACTATGGCCTTCACTTAGCCCCAGTCATGTTTCACGTCTCCCACTGAAGCATGGGGGAAGGGGACTGTATCCCTTCACCAGCTTAGATGGCTTTGATTTCATTAGCCCATTTGTGCATAGTTTCAGTGCATCCCATCTCACCACTTGATTCCTTCTTTTAAACCATGCCAGCAGGGCCTTAGGCACAGGCACAGCTGTCTTCCTCTGAAAAGAACACAGTTTTTGAACGGATGGAGTCAAGAGATAGTCAAGAGATAGCTGGATCAGACCTTGGCAATTGCAATATGGCTGCGGGTGATGGCAAATCAAGACCATCTTCTCCATTGCCTTGTGCCTCCATCCACTAATTGCGCAAAAAAACCAAACCTCATTCAGTTTCCCTATGGTGAACTCCCTTCTCTCCACCTTGCCCAAATCCTTCTTCTTGGCACAGTTTAAGTAGTTGCCTTTGCCTGAATATTCAGGCAGCATGCTGAAAGGAACTCTTGCATCTGCTGGAGAGCAATTAATCTGAATCCCAAAGAATCTGCATGGGGAGGGGGCACAGTTGTGTTGCTCTCTTTGGGAATGGCAAGAGAGGGAGGGGAAAACAGGGCCATTACTGTGAGGAATTATTTCTTTATTTTCCCAGTGTAGAAATTTGAACTCGGGTAGCACCTGGGACAACAGGCTGTTGATTGCTTCAGCTATGCCTCCAGCACCCCCTCCCTTTCTGCAAAGGAGTTAGTTAATCCTGCTCCAGTGCCCAACCAGGAGGAGATAGAGTGGCTATTAAATAATTAAATCCTGAAATCCGAGTGAGGGCTTGCTGACCTCTCTTGGGCAGGTAACCCCAACCCAATTCCCAGGACTCACCCCCTAGTCAAAACATAGCAGTTCTGACACTTTTGTTTTCATAGCTGGAAGGGCTGGAGCTGGGCTCACGCCAAGCAAAAGGATCCCCCCCATCTCTCTTGGCTTTCCTCAGTTATTTCTCAAGGGTCTTTCCATGGCCCATGGCTACACTGATGCACAGGGGATTATGACCATATTGAACCAAGAGCACAATAAGCTAAGAAGGGGTGGGCAGAAAGTAGATCTACTGGTAGATGTCAGTGATTTGCAAAAGACTGGCAAAGGGTCTCTGGCGCCCAAACTTGCTTACAATAGCAAGTAAAACAATAGCAAGTCCAAAAATGGCTTCAGTGTTCCTCATCTGTAAAACAGGAGTATTAATTGGTTTTGACTGGGCATTTGTACATCTCAGTTTTAGAGTATTGTTAGAATCTCTGGCCTTTAGTACTGTATGGTAGTAAGTAAGCTTTGGTATGTGCAGGTTACCCCAGCATGTTTTCATAAGGTGCAGCAAGTATTTCGTTCTGTTCCCTGAACCACTGTTTTGCATCCGGCTCTGGCTGGTGGATCTCAGAGTAAGAGGAAAGTAAATCTTACAAGCCTGAAGTGGGTTGCCTACCCATGAGCTGGTTTCCCTCCAAAAGTATCAGTATTTTTTTGTATCATCAGTATTGTAACACATCCTTAAAAATACCACAGATTTCCTGAAGCCAGGAAGTCAGGAAATCTGTCATCTTTTGACCACAGCTTCCAGGTAGCTATATACGTTCTTGAATGCAGTGAAAGGGTGATGCTGCTACAACCAGCATTGACCAAATATTTTAACAGAACAACCAGTTTGCACAGTCTTCTAAAAAATTTTCTCCTTAGTAATCTCAATAACCTATCTCTTTTTCTCTTAGCAATTTCCCCTTCCTCTGTATTGTCACCGGCATAAATAACCTGTATTGTACCTGAACTCCAAACACATCTGAGCGAACCCATAACGGACCTTGACGGACCATCTCTACTCACAAAACCACCCAACCACAGTAAATGTGATTGGTGGGGGGTCAAGACAGGGCCTTCTCAGTAGCAGTCCCCAGGTTGTGGAACATTCCCCCACCCACCCAAAGCCTATTAGACCCCTTCCTTGCTTCCCCCCCCCCCCCGAAACACATAGTTAGAGCATGTTTCTTCTGTTGTGAATTTGTGTTGGGTCCATTTGGGGTCAATTTTTCCATTGTTTTCTGGGTCTTTTGTTTTCATTATTGCTCAAGTCTTCATTGTTCTCTGTGGTTTTAAATTGCTTTTGCTACTTGTTGATTGGCTGGTTTAATTCTATTTTATGAATAGTTAGCCAGCTGCATGGGAGGCTGATTAAGGGCTAAAAAGCAGGATATAAATCCCTAGATTTTTTTCTTTAAACGTTCTTAAATCTTACTGCTTGCCTTTGCATAGCATCTACTGTATAATAACCCTATTTTAACCCTTCAGAGAAGTTCAACCCTTCTCTCATGTTCTTTTCCAGACTGTCCCACCAAGCAATGAGACGCCAGCATGGCTCAGTAGTAGAGAAGTTTGTTTCCAGTGAGTAAGATAGGATTACAGCATAAGTCTTACTGAACACAATGGTCTTACATCTTAGTAAAATAAATACCACCATTTTCAAACACCCCTACTCGTTAGTCAGTTTGGATCAGGGAGTGTGAAAGGACTTGGCCACTCTGGATTGGTCCATGCTGCTCAACAATACGTTACTGCAAATCTCGAGTTATGTAGCTTGTGCTGCCCACCAATATGGTATGCTGTTTTGACTTCATTGAGTGGGGGTTTCTTACATGCTCAGAGCAGCTCATACAGCTAACAGTCTTACAGTCATCAACACAATTAGCAGTCGTACAGTGCAGTCCTGTGTGTGTTACTGTACCTGGTCCAGAAATGAGGCAACCTGAAGGTGTGGAGATGGGCTGGTGGACGCACCTATAATTAGATTCAAGATTTGGGGGAGACAAATAAGAAGATTTTTATATGGAACAGACGCCATTTGATAGACTATTGCTAGAAACAAAAGAAAAATATACTTTAAAAAATATATATGTTTATATTGGATTTTGAGATGCAAGAAGAAATAGTAAAACAATGTATGATAAAATGGGCACAAAATATAGGCCATAATATCATAATAGATCAATGGGAACAGATCTGGAAGCATAATATAAAACTTATTAGAGCAACACATTTTTTTAAAAAGTATATTTTTAGATGTTATAGATAAAGAAAAAGATGTGTATTTAGTTATTAAGATTTTAATTGTAGCAAGGATTTTATATGTTAGATATTGGAAGGATTGTAAAATATCAGTGAAAGTGAGGCAAGGCCATGAAAGCAAGTCATTTATGTTAAAACAAATCATTTATGCAAATGTTTACAAGCTTCATGAACCAAATGTTTATGCTATGCTATGGGTGTTTATAGCTAAATTAGTTTAAAACAAATTATTAGTTTATATGTTTAAGTAATAGGGAAAAATGTACACATGCTTAGGACTTAAAATCACTGTGTTTGTCTAAAGAAGTCTGAAGCTTCAGGCAGACAGCTTTTGCTGAAGTTGCAGGAGACAGGTTTGCTAACATTGGCAACTTGCCTGGCAAAGAGATAACTCAGAACAGTGCTTGTATTTAGGGGGGAAATTCCATTTTTAGCTCACTGCCTGTTTACTCCTATGTGAAAACTAAACTGAACAGATGAATACCCTTGGAAAAAAGGGATTTTTGGATTTTTAAAACATTATTTTATTAGTTCTGTTTTAAACCAAAATACAGTCTTGAATGTATATATTGAAGACTGGAAGGGGCTAATATACCAAAGTTTCATGTCAAAGAGATCACAATGCTTGTTTACTTAATAATTGTTGCTTAAAAGTGTAAATTAATGTTAGTTGCAATATGTAGTAGTTTAAAGTGAGTTTTAGAATGGTTTGATTAAAGAATAAATACACAGAATAGTAGAAGCCATTAAATTAAAAAGCCACAAATGTGATTCAGAATGCAGCCTTAGCAGAAAAGCTGTTCCCAGCTAAAAATCAAAAGGGTCTGACAGGAAGACTCTGGAATGTGGTATAAAGTTACTCCTCAAAGATAAGACTCTTGTCTTGGGCAAAAGCATTCCTTACCCTGTATCTCCTCTGTAGACTCAAAGTCCTGCTTGATACTTTTAATGTGAACAAGGGAGTAAGCCTCCCAGAGAAATTTGCAACAGGAAATGGGGAAGCAAGAAAAAGTAACTTCTCAAAATAGACTCTTGCAACATTATGCGAGCAAAAGGGGAGAGCAATGTAATCTGCTGGCACCAAGAAGTAGGAAAATTGAAAAGTTATACACAGGTTTGAAACATTAGATGCAAGTCTTAGCATATGCAACTTTTTATCTGTTGGCAAATGGAAATAGGGATACAGACACCTGCAAACACCAGCTAGACAGAAGATAACAGAAACAACATCTATGAGAAAGTCCCCTGATCAGCAAAACATCATGAGAGCCTCTGTCTGAGCTGAAAGCTAACAGAAGGGGCTGGATTTCGTTAAAATGAATGAGAAAGGTCTCTTAAAATCCTTTTTACAATAAGAATTTAGTTTGTCCTGTATTAAATGAAATTACACCACTATACAGATCACATATAGAGAATCACAACATGGAATAGAGGCAAGTCAAAAGGCTTAGACAAGGGTTGGCACAAAGCCCCATGGTATCTGGGAAGAACAAAGAAAAGAATGTAAGGAGATAGCACTGGTGGCTGTTTGCAACATGTCAGGGTCAAACAAGTGAAGAGTGCCAAAAAGATAAGAACAGAAGACATACCAAAATGCCAGTTCTGTAATAATCGAGTAAAGAGTGCCACCTAGTGGTTGTTGAAATCTTTAAGATATATATGTCTCAATGTACATTTTTGCCTTTTTTGGAATCTGTAACTTGAAACCAACCAATCAAATGCTTGTAAAGTTATCTCTAGCTAATCCTGAGAAAGCCCCATCTCTGATGTCAGACCCCAGCCAATGAGAGGTGCACAACACCTCAAACAAAGGAGCCAGAATAGAATAGAATAGAAGCAGGAGGGTCAGACTGGGAAAATTGCTCTCATTGCTCTCTTCGCTTTGGACAAGGAGTCCCTGAGAAGCTCGTTGCTGGCAACGAAATAAAGCTTGCAGACGATCACCACTCTTGCCTACTGAGTTTGCTTTTGAACTTTGCTTTTGACCTTGCAACAAAAGTTGAATTAATAGAGAAAATAATGAATGTGGCAGAAATGGACAGGTTTTCAGAAAATTTGGATCAACAACATAAGAACATAAGAACAGCCCCACTGGATCAGGCCATAGGCCCATCTAGTCCAGCTTCCTGTATCTCACAGCGGCCCACCAAATGCCCCAGGGAGCACACCAGATAACAAGAGACCTCATCCTGGTGCCCTCCCTTGCATCTGGCATTCTGACATAACCCATTTCTAAAATCAGGAGGTTGCGCATACACATCGAAAACCAACACCAAATTGAGCAATGGAAATTATTTTATGCTTGTCTGAAAATGAAGTTTTAGAAATATATAATAGGGCATTTAGATGATTGTATTACATATATACTATGATATGATATAATAGATGAATGAAAAATGATATTAAGAGGTAAATTTAGAAGAGGAAACCGATTAAGATATGTAATAATTTATTAGTTTTAGTGATATATGATAATGATATATGATTTCCTGCACCCGCTTTTTTTGTGTAGTGAAGTCTGTTATTTTTTGTGTTATGTGTGTTTATATTTGTTTTTGGAAAATAATTTTTTTTTTTTAAAAGGAGACCTTCATGACTGCCCCCAAATGCAGGATGCAGCACCTACCCCACTCCCACAGCTATGCCAGTGCTGGAAAGTTGGTTAGGATTGCGCTCTAACACCTCAACCTTACCTGTGTTTATTTTGAAGTAACTCCAACTAATTAGATTTACTCCTAAACATTTGCGTAAGATTGGTCTTCAAGATGGCTGGGTGGAATCATTTAAAAGAATTCAAATCATCATGAAAAGAGGCCTTTTATATCGTTGATTAAAATCAAGTTTTCCAGTTACCACATATTTCTAAATAAATATGCACAGCAATTGGTTGCTATAACAGTGAACACATATTGACTTGCAACATATTTCATAACCTTTGATTATGCAGCTCACATATCTTTTGCACTATGGAATTATCTATACTTAGAGATACAGTGGTGAGCGGTTGAGGGGGGGGTTCAAAATTAATGAATTTCTGCTCCACTCTGCACAGGCAGGATCAGTTCAGGCAGAATGACACATTATGTATAGTGTCAAATTTTTTTGAGGGGGAGGGCTTTTATTTTTCAGACAACAGATTACAATTTGAAGTGAAAGGACAGTATGAAGGGAGAAGAGTTTCTTAAGCTTTCCCTTCCTGGCATTGTTGTCCTACTGGAAATCATTCCTCCTGCTGCTTTTACTCACTTTGGAGAAAAGATACTCCTGTAACTTTTCCCCAGGAAGGTCACAGCAACTTGGGGGTGGGTGGGTGAGCAGATTCTTAGTGGGGGGGATGTTTTAGCAGGAAAAAATGCAGCACTATGAACTCTTAGCTAATTATTTATTTAGAGTATTTTGAAAGCACATTCTAAACAGTACTCAACCAGCCAGGAGGGGAAGGGAAGCAAGCTTCACTGAACACAGTAGGACTACACAGAATCAGGCTATAAAAACCCTCAACTCCATAGCAGAGGAAACTGTATGCAGAATAGGCACTTGTGTGCCTATTCATTTGAGAAGCTTACCACCCTCAAATGTGCAAAGGATGCAGCCTAGCAGAGCTAGCCTATGCAGATTTACTCAGAAGTAAGTCCAGTTCTGTTTAATGCAGCTCACTCTATCTGCACAGGACTGCAGACTTAATCCCCAGAGAACACATACACTTTTCACAGAATCAGGATCGATAAAGGATTGTATGCATTACTGATTAATTCAACTGGTGCTGATTTGGGGGTGGTTTTCTTTCAGCATACACATTCCTGAAATACCTTCTCACCTGCGGCTCTTTCATGATACATTGTGCTCTATCTGCCCAAGTCACTTGATTCTTGAGCACATCTTTTTCAGTCGTTGTACAGATAGATTTCAGATCCCACTGTCCCAACTTCAGAATTTTTCCAGTCTTCCAGCTCTTCATCATTCTTACAAAGATGAGTGGTTACTCTTTTTAACTATAACTGCATTAAATGTATTCCTGACCAATCAAAAAGGTTCATAATAGGAAACTCCATGTTTTTAAAACTGTGCTACTGTCTTTAACATCTTCACTTGGATGTCTCATTGGTTTCAGTGGAACTGAGTTGCAAATGAGTGGGACACGATCCAGAGCGTGGTGATGAGTTGGCATCCCATTGCAAAAACAGAAGGAGAGGATGGCATTTCTACCAGATTACTGATGCTGGTGTATGATCTCGTGAATGCCTTGGTCAAGGGACAGTGTGTCCTGCTTCCTATTAGCAACTAGATCTTGCCCTCCTCCTCAGTGCTTTTCTGTATTTTTTTTCTCCAGCCTTTTGTCAGGCTCATTTTGCAACCACCTCCAGCTTCCTCATGCCTTTTGAATGGCAATCAGTTTTGTCTCCTCCACTTTCAGACCAGCTGTTGGAGCCCTCTAGGACAGGGGGGAGACAGTTGAATGGGAGACCTGCTGTGGGATTGGAAGCCAAGCCAGCTGTTTCACTTCTTGCCAGCACCCAAATCCCATCAAATGCAGGCTCTCATCAGATCTGCACTCCTCAGCACACACTCTGGCAATGAAATGCCAGCATCCACTCACACCACAGTAAGGGTGTGTGGTGTGGTGGGAGGGGATGGGAGCTGTGTCTTCGGCCTCAGGTTACAAAAGAACTGGCATGCCACAAGCCAGGTTCAGGCACCCACTTCCTAAACCACAACGTGTGGGGAGCTTCCTAGCTTTATCTGTGACTCAGAGTTGCTGATCCATACATGCAACCATTGAGCAAGAGGCTGGCTGATTAAGGAGAGCAAACACAATCATAACTAAGTGGGTGCAACTTCATGTTGAGTGCTAATGTTCTGCTGTTGAAGCAAACACATCTAGCCCTGTAGGTACCTGGGTAGGAGAGACTCCCCATAAGGCAGCCTTTCTGAATGGAGAGAGGGTGTCAGAACTCTAATATTGTCCAGCTGAGTAGCTCCCCTGTACAGGTTGGGTGATTTTTTAACTGTGTCGTTTTTGACTGATCCCAAAAAGTGGCATGATATTGAGTTGTTAACAGTGGCAGTGGCAATCTGGAGTTCCTGGTACCTGAGGCCAGGTGACATGGAGACACAGAAATGTCACCCCCCCCCCGTGTGTCATTGCATCACCCCCACACCTGTGTGCTACACTCCTGCTTCTGGAAAGGCTCCATTTTGTGTATGTTCCATCCTGGAAAACACCAGGAGTGCTGCAGAGGGGGATGCATCACCCCAGCTGATCCCCCCATGCACCAGTGCCCCCAGACACATCCCTTGACCTGCCGTCCAGCCCCCTCCCCCGGCCACCTGCTTTGTCTGCCACAGAACAGTGATTTGATTTGCAAAACTAAGCATCAGGTGACTTTTTTTCTTGACATAGAAAGGCATATCCACATGGGCGTGCTGAAAATTTAGCAACCTTCGTACCAGGCAAGTCTCAATGACAGCAAAATTTGAGTTACAATGCAATCAATCCTATGCAGGTTTACTCAGACGTAGGTCCCATTGTGTTCTGCATATTCTGCATAGTCCCAGAAAAATGTGTATAGGATTGCAGCCTTATGCAGTGGCGTCACTAGGGTTTGTGTCACCCAGTGTGGGAGGCAAGCATGTCACCCCCATGATGGACCTCCTTCAATGCAGTGGGTGGGGCACTGCCCTGGGTGGTGAGCATGGTGATGCATCATTTGCCCTGCCCCCGCTGGCTTTTGGGCTATAACTTTTGATAGAATGGAGATATTTCAATGCAGTTTGTTTCATTCCATTCCACATGAAATTACACATTGAATTATATATAACATTATGGTATTATTCAAAAATACCAAGATTTTAAAAATTTTGGCTAGTAGTGGTGTCACACACACCCCCTTGGACATCACCCAGTATGCCTCGCACCCTCCGTGCACCCCTAGTGACGCCATTCGCCTTATGGCCCAATCCTATCAACTGCCAGTTTATGTGATGCAGCTGTGCTGCCAGAGTGTAAGCTGCATGCAATTGTGTGTGTGTAGGGGGCTGTCCAGAGAGCCCATGAGAGGTAAGTAAAAAATTTTATTTTTACTTTCCTCTCCATAGGCCACGTGGCCATCAATGGACCAGCTGTCTTGCTGACGTAGGTCCAAGGAGAATTGGGGGCACAGGTCCAGGCCAGGAACAAGGCCTAGGATCTCAGCATATGCAGACTCTCTAGCCTTATGTGGCAGCAGCTCTGCTACGCATGATGGCAGCATGACTTTTTGCACCGCTGTAATAGATCATGAGTCTAGGATCATGAGTCCTGTTGCCATAGGCCCTGCATTGGATTGGGCCATTAGCAACTGAAGTAACTATGAAATGTGACTGCAAGTGCAGGAGGAGAGTCATAGCAAGGGTTGGCCAGGGTCTTTGTTCAACTGCATCCCCAACCAGACCCCCTTCCAAACACAGTTTCTGGGAATTCTGGTCCATATAATTGCATCTATGTTAGTAAAAATGCTTATTTTGAGTGCAATTTAATAAGTGGCATATTTATAGGCTTTTAAAAATATATAATGGTATGATGAATGTCCCAGACATGCTAGTAATTTCTATCACTGGGCATATCAATGAAAGTCCAATGTTCCTTCGTCCAGAGGGCAAATGATTGTTCCCTCCACCCTGATATTTGCCACTGTTCTTTGAACAGAAATCTCATTGCCAATTTGCCATTAAAAGCCATTTCTACCCAATGTTGCATATACGCAACAGGGACCAAATGTGTACGCCTGTGGGCCAGGCAAAAATGGGTTAACAGAAATGGATACAGTGAAGTTGCAGGAAGAAGCAACATTAACACAACTTCAAATGAAATTAGCACCCTCTCGGACAAGATGACAACATGACACACTGTTTATTGTGTTCCAACAGCAATTAACACATAAAGCATGTACAAGCAGGTACACAGTTTGCAGCCAGAGAAGGAGGGTACTTCCTCAAGCAAATAATCTGCAGAGAGAAAAAAGTGCAGTGCAAATGAAATATGACCACTGAATATTGAATTCACAAAAACAAATGCCATTAGAATTCATGAAGTGGCAAAATTAATCAGGAAGCACAATTAGCACATTGGAAGAAAGCTTCAGGTTCCAGTTTGTGCAATTACATTTCTGGGATCCAGCCTTCCCTTCTGAATTTTAACTCTTCTGGTGCTGCTGAAGGAGAGCTGGGCAGGTTTGGAACTGGCTGCCTTCGCAGAAACGCCAAAGGGGGAGGGGAGAGAATTACTGTGGTGGCAGCATCCGGTGGTAGCCCAAGCATTGAGCACGTTCCTAGTTTTATTGCACACACATCCTCAATAGCTCATTCAAAACATTTTTTTGAAAGAGCCATTTAAACCTTGCTGCCTTCCAAATGCTTTGCACCAGGGGGCGCGAGGCTCAGGTTGAGTCAGGCAAGTAATTCCTTAGGGAAAACCTCATCAATCAGTCACAAGGGGGGAAAAGCTTCATGCCTGGGATCTGGTTTGTAATTATAATTGAAAAAAAGGAATGTGATTCTGTTTCTCTTGTTCCTTTCTACTGGTTTGTTTGGAGGCTTCGGAAAAAATGTGTCTGTCAGTCCTCCCAGCAAGAAAATAGTTGCTTTCTCAATATGCTGACTAAAGAGGTGACAAGTCATAAATAGGAACATAATTTTTGAGCTCCATCCCCAATGCTTAGATTGGGGGGGGGGGGTCTAGAGGGTCCTTAGTGAATTTCACAAGCCCCATTCCTGACTCTCCTCCACCAACCTTGCAGCCTCTTGAAATAGAATTACTTAGGGCACAATCTTGAATGGCAGATGGTCATTGCAAAAGTGTTGTAAAGCACTTTCACACTGACACGAGGGGGATTAGGTTGGTGCACAGACATGCGTCGCCTCCCTGAGCTGACTCAGGCCCCCAGCAGGGTGAGTTTGCGTCAGCTGACCTTGGCTGGCACAGGGGTTGCAGGGGTATGAGGGCAGGGAGGAAGCAGGAGGGAGGGGGTGGGGAAGGGTGGGTGGCAGGCGTTCCTGGGGGCAGGCGGGTGGCTGGGGAGTGGGAGGAGGGGCCAGGATCCAGCACTTATGCCAGATTCTAGCCCTGTTCCTGGGTGGCCCGGGGCAGTCCCGGGCTGCTCAGATTTGCACGACCTTGTCAGGTGGCGCAGATCCAAGTTGACCCATTGAGGTTGCTGTGGCTCTCCCCAGAGTAAGGGGGAAAGCTTCCCCTTGCCTCACCCTGAGCCTCAGATAGCCCCAAACTTGCGCTGCATACAGAGCAGGCTGACTGGCCTGCCTGTTCCAGCACAAGTTAGAATTGTGCCCTAAAGGATTACCCTTGGAATTTTATATTCTGGTACAGGCCAGAATCCAGTAAGCAACATCCACATCTCCGTTAGAATGTCTGTCTTGTTCTGAGAAGGAGAACTGAAGTGCAGTTATGCATTATGATTTAAAGGTCACCATTTCCTTCAGGGGAAATAGTACTTGGGGTCAGATCCTAAGATAAATGCTGCTTTTGCTATTTCTTAAAGGGCAGCACTAGCTGCTAGAAAACACAGGATTCCTAACCTATGTTTTCCCTTTGATATGCTAATATAAGACTTGGGAGACACATGGAAAAGAAGTGGTTAGTCCTTCCCTTACTTGTCTAGTCTCGGTTCTGCCTTGCAAATGCACCATCCACTGGCCATTTTTAATTGTGTTTTGTTTTTTTCAAAAACTGGAATAAAATCAGCTAAGGTAAAAACTGCCTGGGGTATGATTTGTGGGAGAGAATTGGTGGGTGCAGGAGGAGTTGCCTGTAAATGTCCATTAATCCTGTTATCTTAGCAAATGCATGTTTGGGAATATTTGTTTGGTGAGATAACATCTAGCCTCACCTGCCACAACTGGTGTTTCAATTTTTGCACTCTGAATGTGATGTCTTCTCACATAAGTGGTCCATAGCAGGCCCATTTTAAGTCTGGATTGCAAGTGAGCCATCTAATTTATTTCTATCTTATTAATTATTGCATTGTTTTATTTAGTATTTTATGTTTGTAACATTATTAATCTTGTTGTACACCATCCTGGAATCCTTGATGAAGGTGGAATGTAAGTACTGTACTGTACATTAAATAAATATCTTCCGGCAAACTTGCCATGAACACAAGGGCCTGTTACAGCTTTCCTAAGCTTTCAAATAAATCCTATTCTGTACAGATTTTAAAGGCCTCCTGTGGGCCCAGAACTGGTCACTGGCAAGCTTCATAGTATCAAAACCTGAAGTAGCTTCGTATTTATTGCATGGTTAGGAAATGATGCCATCTGCTGGCAAGCACATGAACTGGTGAATGTAAACCTAAAAGGTACTCTGGATGTGACTTGCCATTTTCCACAACTGGTGCTTATTAATATTCCATTGTGGCTGGGCAGTAGGTTTCAGTAAACTTTGCCAAAGGTATTACAAGGATATTTTAGATAGCGGTATGGTCTTGGGAAGAGGGACAATCCAACCAGTATGAGTAGCAGATTCCTAGGAACATGGGGCAAAGCCCCACCAAGGACCCCCTATGGCATCCCCTGAAGACACATCAAGCATTACCCCTGACACCTGTACTAAGAGTTCAGGGCTTGGTCTGGCTGAGATGGTGAGGGCCCTATGCCAGTGCCCAACATGGCTCAAACAGTGTCCCCAATTGCCACCCCCCCCATCCTCTGAATGATTATTCAGGATTGAATTTCCAGGGATACCAGGGGTTGCTCTCAGTATCTACCCTTTCTTTTGAATCACATGACAAATGCCAGGACCTATAGGCTGAGGCTCTCATCTTCTTGCTCATCACAGTAGCAGGAGGCAGTATGTATTATACGTGTCACAGCTTTGTACTGCACTGTACTCTGAGCGCACTGATGGGAACTGAGAATGGATTTCTGGGACTCCCGTTTAATATCAGTGGGCTGGAAATGTCCCACTACAGTAGAAGCCAGTTCAGTTCCTTAATGCTGAGCTGCTTCCTGCTGAATGTTGTCCTTTCATCACTCCCTCTCATCCTCCTTGGCATCACAGACCCTCCCATTCTAACAGGAAACATGATTTGCCCCCTCACTACTCTTGAAGGTAAAGGAGATGGAGAAAGGGTGATAGTCCTCAATGGCTTTGCCAGCTGTTGATTTAAAGGGTCAAAAGTCAAAACCTTGGAACATCCTGAACGGAAACAGAAATAAAAACAAGGAATGAACTTGGAACTCAGGGTCAATGAGGTCAGGGCTACAAATAATAACTTCCTGCACCCGGCACATGGTCAGGGAAAGTGTTTGCCAGCAGATTAATGGTCAGTGACATCTGCCTTTGTCTCTCCCACTGCAAACAGCAGTGCTATAGACACACTGTACAAAGTTCTTTGCTCTGTCTTGGCCATTCTTTTGCCTGCTATGCAACATCGAACCTTTCTTGACTGGATGAGAACTCTCATTTCCTTGGAGCTCAGTATTAAACCAGAGATGTTCTCCCAAGCTCCAAGTGCTTGCTTAAGCTATGATGAGCTACCGTAAAAGATTGCAGGCTACTACAGTCTTTTGTTATCTTTATTCAACAACTGTTAATTTGAATTTATTCTATCCTCACAAGACTGCTATTGGCTTAGGCTTTTCTAGATGATGTGGTGGAGGGTGGGGGAAGGTGTCTCATAATTAAGTATCTTTCCTAAGGCAGCATTTACACTTTGGGGGGGGGAAACTATTTTCACAGCCCTCAAACCACATCTTGCACTGGGAAAATGCCCCCTTTTCCAGCTAGTCTGGTATGCCAGGTGTAATCATGAGTGCTGTGTGGAATGTGGCTGTATCACTGAAACTATTTTAAAAAATCATAGGTAGTCATGTCAGTAGCCATCAGAAAAATTCCAAGAGTCTCAATCTAACAACACCTTTATTAAGACCAACTAAAAAGGCACACAATCTTAAGAAAGCTTTTGAGTTCTCTAGAACCCTGCATTGAACTGGATGCTAATAAAAGAAAAAAGGGAGGCAGGGTCTGTATGGTCTGCCAGAGTCTGTAGTATCCAGTGTTGATATTGTGCGGCTAGAACTGGATCCGGACAGTGCAGGTTGGCCCTTGCTATCCGTGAAGGATCTGTTCCCAGACCCTCTGTGACTACAGAAATTTGCAGATATTTAAATCCATGAAGGGGTCCTCACAGGACCTCCAATCCTGACTGGAAGTGCCTTCCAGTTGTACCTGGAGGTGTTCTGAGGCACAGGGAGACTGCACCTGGCCCCCTCGCGCCTCAGAAAGCCACCAAAAACCTCAGAGAGGCATTTCTGGTTTTTTAAAAAACAGGAAGTGTTTCTCAGAGGTCTCCAGCAGGCCTTCTGAGGTGCAAGAAGGCAGAGCACGACCTCCCTGCATCTCAGAAGGCCTCTGAGAGGCCTCTGAAAGGAACTTAGCGTTTTTTTGAAAAACTGGAAGTGTCACTCTGAGAGATGAAGTGAAACCTCTCAGAGGCTTTCTGAGATGCAGGGATGCCTTGCCTAGCCTCCCAGTGCCTCAAAACACCCTCCAGATGCAACTGGAACACACTTCACATTCATCGTGTTCTGGATGTAAGGTGAGACCCTCCAGATGCAGGTCGGGGAACCGCATTGAGTCAATTCTGTGGGTCCCAAACCTACAGATATGGAGGGCCCACCTGTATAATAAGAAGAATGTACAGCTGTTTATTTGCCTGGAGAGGCTCTTCAGGGTATCCCCTTGCCCCCATCCCCACATGCATGATCTGAAAGAAAACAAACCGTTCATTCATATTGTAGAAAGTCCATCTTCTAGGCATTTAAGACTGAAGTGTACATTTTTTAAATTGGAAGGGGTTATAGATTTACAACTGCAGTCTGAGACGTTGTGAGAATTCCCTCTTGCTATTGCCTGAATGTTTGCTCTCTGGTGCTATGTGGATAAAGCTATATTGGAAGGGGCCACTGGAACCAAATGTTTGAATTCTGCACTCAGATATAACAGCTTCTGCACCAGGAAGTTTCAGATTTCATTACAAAAATGAATGGAAAGCCCATGCAGCAACAACTCTTCCATCCATTCAATTCTGTTTTAAGCTCTGGCAAAATGAGAAGCTTTTGTTTTGAGGCAGAGGACAGAGAAGAATAATGTGTAGTGCCACAGAAGAGCATGAACAAGAGGAGCATTGAAGCTCAGAGACAGAAACTGGGGTTGGGAAGGAAGTAGTTCCTGTGCTGACAACAGCATCTGTATTCTGCTAAGAAGAGCTCTACTGGATCTGACCTACGTAGTTCAGCATCCCATTCCCAACAGTGACCAGCCAGATGCTTCTGGAAAGCCCACAAGCAACAGCATGAAGGTGTCAGCCACACCCCTTCTGTTGCTCCTATTTAACTTGTATTTAAAGGCAGTGTTACCCAATACTCCAAGGTACCTTTGATAAGTGTCTTTGGTAAGTAGTCAATATTAGAAATACACATAGCCCAATCAAATGTGACTTCTGGTCCTTGTGTAGTGCTAGAAATGAATTTAGCCCAAACCAGAATCAAAAGGACACCTTCCCCCCCCCCCCACTTTGCACCATTCTCCCACTCTACCTCTTTGCTTGGAGAAATGGTGTGGAAATTTCCTGAAGGGAAGGGACCACACTTTCATAATTGCATAATTGAGATGCAAAGGGCATAGCACAAGCATTGGGATCTCCTGCCAACCAAGAAAAACAATGCCATTTAGGTCAAGAAAAGAACAATAGTCTCAATCGTCTAGAATCTTCTACCAAATCATATGCTAATTTGATTTCCTTGCTATCTTAACTATGGAAAAGGGTGCAGTGATCAAGATTCTTTTGAGATGCTGAAGATCTCAGGCACCTCCCAATCTTTAACTCAGTTTTCTTGTTCTGACTCAAAACAATGGACATACCCAAACCCTAATCAAATTAAATTATCTCAAGAAAACTGAATCAGCCCAACCCTGAGGAAACCTTGTAAATAATCAAATCCTGGAGAACAAAAGAAAGACAGAAAGACAGTAATGAGCCTCCATTGCCTCAGAAGACCATGCTGTCCCTCTGTTGGAAAAAAAAAAAGGATTGATCCCAGTGGAGACTGAGAAAGAAGAAGAAGAAGAAGAAGAAGAAGAAAGAAAGAAAGAAAGAAAGAAAGAAAGAAAGAAAGAAAGAAAGAAAGAAAGAAAGAAAGAACCCTATATAAGTTCTGGCCAGAGACCCCCACATTGTTCACTCTAATTCAGTCCCCTGTTCCAGAGTCACTTGCTGTGCTGTGTCCACAGAACTCTCTGTGCCAATTCAGAGCCCCTAGGAAGGTAATTGCCCTTAGCTCATTTTTGGACCAGTCCTAACTGGGCTTTCCAACAGTGGAACTGTGGTTCTGCCTTTGTAAATGGCCATATGGCAGCACACACAGCATGCTGCTGGCACCCATTTCTGGAAAGAGCACCACAAACAGAGATGCCTGCATTGGCTCGGTCATGTTGTGAGAATGGATGATGGCCAGATCCCAAAGGATCTCCTCTATGGAGAACTCGTGCAAGGAAAGCGCCCTACAGGTAGACCACAGCTGCGATACAAGGACATCTGCAAGAGGGATCTGAAGGCCTTAGGAGTGGACCTCAACAGGTGGGAAA
Organism: Tiliqua scincoides; assembly: GCF_035046505.1. Lineage (NCBI taxonomy): Eukaryota > Metazoa > Chordata > Lepidosauria > Squamata > Scincidae > Tiliqua > Tiliqua scincoides. The sequence goes on from NC_089822.1 coordinate 201,033,462, forward strand.
CCCTGGCCTCTGAGCGGCCCGCTTGGAGGCAGGCTGTGCAGCATGGCCTTTCCCAGTTTGAAGAGACACTTGGCCAACAGTCTGAGGCTAAGAGGCAAAGAAGGAAGGCCCATAGCCAGGGAGACAGGCCAGGGACAGACTGCACTTGCTCCCAGTGTGGAAGGGACTGTCACTCCTGGATTGGCCTTTTCAGCTACACTAGACGCTGTTCCAGAACCACCATTCAGAGCGCGATACCATAGTCTTTCGAGACTGAAGGTTGCCTACTACTACTAACTAACCGCAAACAGTGGCAGTATCAGAGGTGTGCTGCCACTTTCTGGCAGGCGCACAGGTAAGCCAATGCAAAGGGAGGGAAGCAAGGTGGGGAAGGTGGAGGAATAGGAAAGTATCTGGGCAGGGAGTGGGTGGACAGGAGATGGAAAGGGGAGGGGTGATCCCAGCATTATGATGTGCACCAGGATCCTCTCCCTGTTCCTTTGCTACTGCATATGTGATTTTAAACTATATATCTGTAGCCTGGCCATGGAAGATATGTGGCAACGGAAATGGACTCTCTGTGCCCTTACGATGGCTAATACTACAAAATTGGAAGGAAAAGCATCCACCGGAATAGAAGATTTATTGAACTTGCTGACTTTTGAGCAAATGGCTTATAAACATCAATCACAATTGGACATATTTGGTCATATCTAGAAACCATTTCTTGATGCAATATTGGCCAATATGCAAAGTGTGCAAAGATAAGTTGTATTCTGATAAAACACATATATCCTTTAAAAAACAACTATGGAGTTTTTAATTTATCATATTACTGGGTTTTGTTCAGCTGGCCCCAATCTTTCCCAGCTATTACTCAGCAATTTGCCCTCATAGCTATCAGGGGTGGGACTTCAGTTTAGCAGTCAGTATCTGCTTTGCACACATAAGACCCCAAGTTCGGTCCCCAGCATCTCCATTGAGGTCTAGGAAGACTCCATCTGAAAGTTTTCTTGGAGAGCTGCTGATAGTCAATGTAAGCAATACTGACCTTGATGGATCTCTTATCTGATTCAGTGTCTATGGCAGCTTCATATATTCAATGAGCAACATCATAAAACATGGCAATATAAGAACAGAAGAAGAGTCCTGCTGGATCAGGCCAAAGGCCCTTCTAGTTCAGCTTCCTGTATCTCACAGTGGCCCACCAAATACTTCAGGAAGCACACAAAACAACAAACACAACCTGTGTCTGCCTCCCCCCCCCCCCCCGCATCTGGCATACTGAGGTAGCCTAAAATCAGGAGCTTGCACATACCTATCATGACTTGTAACCCGTGATGGACTTTTCCTCCAGAAATTTGTCCAGTCCCTCTTAGAGGATTCTAGGCAAGATGTCATCACCACTTCCTGAGGCAAGGAGTTCCACGGCTAATTACATGCTGGATAAAGAAATATTGGAATTTGCATAATTTCTATCTGTCACAGAATTAAGCTTTTCTTGGTTCAGAATTTGGGGGGCTTTGATTTGATTGACTCTTTTAAAATCTTTTCTTAAGCAAAGATATTTTAATAGGTCCTGCTGCTATATTCCGCTCTTCAGTGGTGGATGAATTTGCCACATGGTGGCAAGCACAAGTGGAACTTGCCATCAGGTTCCAGCTTAATCAACTTGGCAAGGCATCAGATGATGACAACACACCTAAGAGTGTAGCAGAATGAAGACTTCAGGGGAATTGATCAAGGAAGAGAGGTCAGAGGTCAGAACTGGGGCAGTTCATTGCTCTCCTCAGAATGGAATTGTTAACTGAAGCATTTTGGCTGGGAGCCACAGAGCTACTTGAGGAATGCATGCCCAAAGGCTTGGGCACTCCTGGTGGGATTTTGGAGAGGTGTTTCTTCAAACAGGAGGCCCCTGTACCATACCACCAGGCACTGTTAAAAGTCCCCTCCATCTCACAGTGCTTTGCTCTGCAGCATTTGGAGGTGGAGGAGGGCAGGAGAGAAGAGCCATTGTTCTAAAAATGGTTTCTTGGGCACACAGACCCAGTTGGGTGGTTATTTGGATCCCATCCACTATTTAGGAAAATAAATCATCCCAATTCCCAGAGAGGCCAATTGTTTGGGCTTGGCTGAGTCCTGCATCTGTTCGAAGGCAATCAAAAGCATACAGTCATTGTCGGTTTGCCACTGTGAGTCAACCCATTTAAAGCCTGACAGGTGCACCTCTGCAAAGGATGCCTTCGGCTTCTTCCGCTAAAGGACAAAACAGAGCAGAAAAACAAACCAAAAAAAGCAAAGAAACAAAAATTATTGCCACCCAGAAGATGGAACAACAATCAGAGTTGCTGGGTCTCAGCCCAAATTTGGAGGTTGAAAGGTAGCTTTCCTGTGTGTTAAAGGAGAAGGGAGGCAGCATTCAAAAGGAAGATTAGTTAAATGGGCAAAATTCTCAGTGCCCTCATCTTCACATTGGAGGGGGACGGGACTGGAAAACTACAGTTCTGCTTCTTTCCCAAAACAGTGATGAAACAATGCCCTCTGCTGGATATAGCTTCATTCAACAATGCTTTCCAAGTGAGTTGAGTGCTGAGCAAAAGAAAATGAATTTTGGAGACAGTTTCCTTAAAGCGGAACTGTGAACCAGGAAACCCCTGGTTTGAATCTTGCCTCAGCCACAAAGTCACTGGAATGCCTTAATCAAGACAGTCTTTCAGCCTCAGTCCCCCACCCATAGAAGGGGGATAATAATACTGACCTAATTTACTGGAATTAGGTATTGGCCAGGGAGGACTCTGACCACAGCTGTCAGAAGTCTACTTGGCTGGGGTAATCAGTTCTGATCCCTCAGTTCTGATGACCATGCACCACTGCTGGTGCCAGAATGCTGACTTGCTTGCCCTGGGGCAAAGTCCTCTACTGGGGCATCTCAAAGCACCCCTAATGCTGCACTGCAGGGATTGCATCAGGAGTTAGCCAGATAGGGTACTGCCTGAGGGTTCAAGTCCATCACAGAGTCCCCAGGCTGAATTCTGACCAAGGTGTCAGTGGTAGCAGCAATTACACTATCAGAGAGGTGGGGACCAAGGGAAGCCCAGTGCTGTGACGCTTAGGGACCAGTCTTATCTAGCTTTCCAGCACTGATGCAGCCATGCCAATGTAGTATGCACTGCAGCTTGTGATTGGAGGGCAACCATGGAGGCCTCCTCAAGGTAAGGAAACATTTGTTCTCTTACCTCGGGGCTGCGTTGCAGCTGCAATATTGCTAGGAAGTTGGTTAAGATTGGACCCTTAGGCTGCAATCCTATTCATACTTTCCTGGGAGCAAGTCTCATTGAACACAATGGGACTTCTGAGTAGACATGCATAGGATTGGACTGTCATTCAACACTGAAATTTGTACAGCTGAATTTGTGAATGAAGTGCAAGCCTATGGCTGCTTGTGCCAATTGTCCTTTTATTTTATTTTGTTTTATTTGCTTTGCTTTGTTTTCCTTCACAGCTCTGAAACCAGATACAGAGACTCTGAAACCAGATACAGGTGATTCACCACAGTCCTACTCCTGTTATACAGAAGATTTTGCAAATTTGGTTATAGATGTATAGTTCATATTTTCTCTTATGTATATTCTTTTTGCAGTATTCTTAGGATACTTTAGAGTAAGTTCATTTGTGAATCAAATGCACTGTGATTGTACGTTTTGTTCATAGTTGGAGAGAAATTCCCTGAACATTTGAATAAATATGGCTTATATATGACCAACTGACATGTAGGAAACTCTTTATTATGCACAATGAAGTATAGTAGTAGAATTCTAGACTGCTCAATTTCAGATTGCAAATGGGAGGGTCACTACATATTTCAGTACTCCCCACCTAAAACGTTCCCTGAAGTAGTAACCTAGTATATCAAGGAAAGGGATATGTTAAATACATGTCCTTCATGTGCTAGTTTGCTATATGAAGAGTTTGTGTAGAGGAGGATTCAAAAGTATAACCCTTAGTAGCAGCCTAAAATGGTATTATTATGGTTCTTATGCACAGTCTACCAGATGTTGGTGGCTGGATTTGGCTTGTCAAATGTTGGGACCTGAGATATTCATATATATTTTCAACGTTTTTAGGGTCCTTCCAGGAATTCTGTAGTCTCCAACCCTAGTTGCCTAGTCGGTGCCTGAGTCCTGTAACCCATTTTTTGCCAGGTTCCCCAGAACTTTGACAATTGACACAATCTTTGTTGTTCCAGATGATGACCAATTCGGATTCTTTTTTCTAGTTCGCACCCTGGTAAATTACATTTGGACACATTTAATCTGGCTCCTCATCACATGCCTGTCTGGCTTGTGTGACTCTCAGGCTTAGCCCCCTGAATCTTTGAAGCATGTAAGCCCACCACCACAACAAGGTAGTGTCCATTAGAGGGATATTAATCATATTGTTATTTAATAATATTCCACTTTTTCTTGTTTAAATAACTCAAAGTGGCTAAACAACCAATACTGAAAAAAACGTGCCTCAAAACAAAATAATAAGCAGCAATATGGCAATAACAAAGCATTGGGCATCAAAGATATCTCTTTAGCTACAAAATAGTAATCTAAAATAGATCAGCTTAGTTCAAAAGTGCTCCAAATGACCAGGTCTTAGCCGGATGTTTGAAAGAGTGCAGGTTCATCAAGAGTGCAGGATTGATGAAGCTCCCAGGGTTATTCCCAGGGCAAGTATTCCCTAATGCCACTGTTAAAAAACCTTGTTCCTGCCAGACCTCAGCTGGAAAGGTCCCTAGGGTAGGGCTGAATGGAGCGCGCAGGAAAGGGCATATAGGACAAGGCAGTCCCTAAAGTACAGTTCAATATTCTGCCACATCAGTTGCCTCTCCTCCTGTACAGAAATGCATAGAAAGGCTCTATGCATATAGTTAGTGTAGTTAGAGGGGGGCAAAACTGTAAGTACTGCAGACACCACAACATGCCATTTAAGTGGTCCCTCCCACTTGCCGTCGAAGCCATTCTGGGCAATGATGGGAATGCACAGGCACTTGCTGAACCAAATGGCATCTCTTCAGTGGCATCGCTAGGGAGGTGCGAGGGTGTGTGGCCTGCACCGGGTGACGTGTACAGGGCGGTGACGCACCTGGGGGGGGGTCACGTGCTAATATCGTGGTTTGTATGAATACATGTTGTATCATCATGTTATACCATTTGATGTATAATTTACAGCAGAATGCTATGAAGAAAACAGGAATGAAATATCTCCATTCTATCAAAAGTTATGGCCAAAAAACTAAAAATGCATCTGTCTTAACTAAAATATACATTTCTTTAATTCAAAACTGACCAATGAGAGTGATAGGTCAAAGAGCCAATGAGATACTATTATGACACAGCATGGAACCAATAAGGTGTTCATAAACTGATACCCTGGCGGGAGTGACACCATTAATGACCAAAATAGCTAAAATTGCGGTTTTTATGTATAATACCATCATGTTATACACCATTCAATGTGTAATTTACAGCAGAATGCAATTAAACACACCACTTTGAAAAAACCTCTATTCTATCAAAAAATATGGCCAAAAAACCAATGGGGTGGGGCAATGGTACATCACCACGCTCACCACATGGGTTTTTGCCCCTCCCACTGCATGGGAGGAGATCCATCATGCTGGTGATGGGTTGGCTCCCAACAACTGGTGACACAGAACCTTGTGATGCCACTGCATCTCTTGCATATTGCCGTCACTGCTCAGAATGACTCTGACTACAAGAGGGAGGACCACTTACACAGTGTATTGTGGTTTTGCGGTTTTGCCCCCCCTTACCGTTTTGCCCCTCCTAGATACGCAACTCTGCATGTAGCAGAATGAGGCGGCAAAATCCTGTTAGTGTGACTGCATTGCTTCAAACTGCCATTTTTTAATGTTGTCTGCCAGGACCAACAAAGAGATTGCCTGAGGATTTTTCACACATAGCCATCCTGTATTGTATTGGCAACCTTCAGTCTCGAAAGACTATGGTATCGCGCTCTGAAAGGTGGTTCTGGCACAGCGTCTAGTGTGGCTGAAAAGGCCAATCCGGGAGTGACAATCCCTTCCACACCAGGAGCAAGTGCAGTCTGTCCCTGGTCTGTCTCCCTGGCTATGGGCCTTCCTTCTTTGCCTCTTAGCCTCAAACTGTTGGCAAAGTGTCTCTTCAAACTGGGAAAGGCCATGCTGCACAGCCTGCCTCCAAGCGGGCCGCTCAGAGGCCAGGGTTTCCCACTTGTTGAGGTCCATCCCTAAGGCCTTCAGATCCCTCTTGCAGATGTCCTTGTATCGCAGCTGTGGTCTACCTGTAGGGCGCTTTCCTTGCACGAGTTCTCCATAGAGGAGATCCTTTGGGATCCGGCCATCATCCATTCTCACGACATGACCAAGCCAACGCAGGCGTCTCTGTTTCAGCAGTGAATACATGCTAGGGATTCCAGCACGTTCCAGGACTGTGTTGTTTGGAACTTTGTCCTGCCAGGTGATGCCGAGGATGCGTCGGAGGCAGCGCATGTGGAAAGCGCTCAGTTTCCTCTCCTGTTGTGAGTGAAGAGTCCATGACTCGCTGCAGTACAGAAGTGTACTCAGGACGCAAGCTCTGTAGACCTGGATCTTGGTATGTTCCGTCAGCTTCTTGTTGGACCAGACTCTCTTTGTGAGTCTGGAAAATGTGGTAGCTGCTTTACCGATGCGCTTGTTTAGCTCGGTATCGAGAGAATGTGTGTCGGAGATCGTTGAGCCAAGGTACACAAAGTCATGGACAACCTCCAGTTCATGCTCAGAGATTGTAATGCAGGGAGGTGAGTCCACATCCTGAACCATGACCTGTGTTTTCTTCAGGCTGATTGTCAGACCAAAATCTTGGCAGGCCTTGCTAAAACGATCCATGAGCTGCTGGAGATCTTTGGCAGAGTGGGTAGTGACAGCTGCATCGTCGGCAAAGAGGAAGTCACGCAGACATTTCAGCTGGACTTTGGATTTTGCTCTCAGTCTGGAGAGGTTGAAGAACTTTCCGTCTGATCTGGTCCGGAGATAGATGCCTTCTGTTGCAGTTCCAAAGGCCTGCTTCAGCAGGACAGCGAAGAAAATCCCAAACAAGGTTGGTGCAAGAACACAGCCCTGCTTCACTCCACTTCGGATGTCAAAAGGGTCTGATGTGGAGCCATCGAAGACAACAGTGCCCTTCATGTCGTTGTGGAAAGATCTGATGATGCTGAGGAGCCTGGGTGGACATCCAATCTTGGGGAGAATCTTGAAGAGGCCGTCTCTGCTGACCAGGTCGAAAGCCTTTGTGAGATCTATGAAGGCTATAAAGAGTGGCTGTCGTTGTTCCCTGCATTTCTCCTGCAGTTGTCTAAGGGAGAATACCATATCAGTGGTGGACCTGTTGGCTCGGAATCCACACTGCGATTCTGGATAGACGCTCTCTGCAAGTACCTGGAGCCTCTTTAGTACAACTCGGGCAAACAGCTTTCCTACAACGCTAAGGAGAGAGATGCCGCGGTAGTTGTTGCAGTCACCCCTGCAATTCAATTGCCCCTCTGAAGTCTGCCACAGGTGAGGTCATCCAGGATCGGGTGCAGCAGATGGAACGCTGGGTGCAGCACTACTCTGAGCTATATTCCAGAGAAAATGTAGTCACCGAAGAAGCACTGAACAACATTGAGTGCCTGCCTGTGCTGGAAGAGCTTGACAGTGAACCAACCCTAGAAGAACTTCACGTGGCCCTGGACTCCCTTGCCTTTGGCAAGGCACCTGGAAAAGACAGCATCCCTGCTGAAGTCCTAAAATGCTGCAAAGAGATCATAGTCACTGAGCTGCATGAAATCCTCTGTCTCTGCTGGAGAGAAGGTGGAGTACCTCAAGACATGAGGGATGCAAACATCATCACGCTAGCCATCCTGTATGCCTAAATCAACCCAACACCCTCCAGCCCAAGCTTCTCTGGAGATCTGCACCGTGGTGGAGAAATGTTTCTCAAACCATGCCCAAAGGGGAACATGACCTCAGTTGGTGACCAAATTTAATAGTTGCCACCAATACCTCAATTAAACAAGCCAGGATTCCCAACTGAGGGAGCAACAGGGGACCCTATAGCCTCTTTACCCAAAGCTGAGTGAGGATGGATGATTCCCCACACCCCTTGTCTTACTCAGCGTTTCCCAAATAGGTAGAATGACTGGAATTAGCTGAAGGTCTGAGCTGAGATTGAGCAGCTAGAAAATGTCTACAGCAGCCCCAGCAGTGGCTGCCTCATGTAGACCTTCAACCACAGATTAAGGGGGTACATGACTTGCACAGACAAGTGTGACGGAGGAAGGAACGTGTAGGGGTGGACTCGATGGATACAGTACCTCACAGTTAGCAGAGGTTCTTACTCTCATGTCCCTCTTACTGGCCAGTTAGGGTCAATGTAGGATTGATAGAATTCCATTAACACCATCCACATCTAGGAAATCCAGACAGAAAAGAGATCACCTTGGAAAAACCCCTTTCTAGGAATGCCTAAGAATTACCCCATCAAAATGCATGGCCACCCTTAGACCCAAACAGTAGTGAAACTAGGGTGGTTTTAACTTATTTTAGGGTACAATCCTAACTAGGTCTACTCAGAAGTAAATCCTATTTTGTTCAATGGGTCTTACTCTCAGGAAAGTGTGGTTAGGATTGCAGCCTTAAACTTTTAACTTATTTGAACTACTGAAAGACGAAAACAAAGGGCCTGTGTATGCAAAGGATCAAAGTAAGACATATTAAAAACAAACAGGCAAGCTTGGGAAGAAAAGTACTTCTGAAAAGGGGTGGCAAGGAAATTAACTGTTCAGTTATGCAGTGCTGCCAACACTGTGCCCAGGGAGTTTCACCCACTGGAGGCCTCCTAGGGATAACTAAACATTTTTCCCTTGCCCTGGGGTAAGCCCCTACTGGTCCAATGGGTCAACTCAGAAATGCACCAGTGATATTGCTGGTGCAAGTCTGCATGGACCCATGAAGATGAACTGAGCCTGAGAATGAGGTTTGGATTTGGTGGACACCACTGCCACTGAGTCTGCTGTCCTATGGAGCCGGCCACTTTCCACTTGCAGTGATCAGCCTGGGTGCTCCAATGTATGTTACAGCTGGAAAGCACTGACAATGCTGGAATAGTTGTTTCAGTGACATATGGCACCAATAGGATTGGACCATAAATGTAAACACATAAAATAATAATAATAATAATAATAATAATAATAATAATAATAATAATAATAATAATAATAATAATAATAAAACTTTATTTCTATCCCGCCCTTCTCCCCAAAGGGACCCAGGGCGGCTAACAACATATAAAACAGATTGAAACATAATTTCACAAACAGATAAAAACACATTAAAAAACACATTAGCAGAACCCATAAAAACAGTAGTCAGATAAAAGTCAGAATAAAAGAGCATAAAACAGCAGTACTTAGAGGAATCAAGCCTGTAAAAAGCAACTAAAAGATGTATAAAAGATGTTAAAAAGGCCATGAAGTCAAAAGGCTTGATTAAACAACAAGGTCTTCAGGCCTCGCTGAAAAGTCTCCAGAGAGGGAGCCATTCTCAAGTCAAGGGGAAGGGAGTTCCACAACGTTGGTGCCACTACTGAGAAGGCCCTATTTCTTGCCGCCGCCCCACGTACCTCCTTAGGCGGCGGCACTTGTAAAAAGGCCTTCTCTGATGACCTGAGAGGACGAGCCGGATTGTATGGGAGTAGGCGATCTCTAAGATAGCCTGGCCCAGAGCAGTATAGGGCTTTAAAGGTCAATACCAGCACCTTGAATTGGGCCCGGAAACGAATGGGCAGCCAATGTAGTCCCCGGAGAAGCGGACTGACAGAGTCCCTGACAAATCCCTGACACAGATAGCTAGGTCCTCCTTTCCCCCCTACTTTTTCTTACCCACACGGTTTCAGGATCAGTTACAATGCAGCAAGATAGGTGGCTCTTCCTTTTTCACTAAATGGCATCTGTTCTTCAGCTATGGACTGGAAACACGTCCAGGTATCCCCCTGTGCATCCTTATAAAGTATTGGATTAATGATGTCATCTGACTGGATGGTTTACAATCACCTGGACACTTTCACCTGCCCCTCTGACCTGGTCAGGTGGAGTACCTAATTGGCTAGTATTTGCCAATCTTAGTCGGAGGGTGAACTAGGATCTGTTATTCTGGAGGGAAAGTCAGGAGGTGGAGAGAGCAATTGCACTCTCTGACTGAGCTGCCCTGACATGTGCCCTGACATGTCGTAATGGTGCTGAATTCAAAGAGGCAACAGGATGCTTCAGCAGCCTGGTTCAGGAGATTGAAGCATCCTAGAAGCCCTTGCAAGAGGCAGTTTGGAAGGGTCCAAAAATAGGGGAAAAGCTCAGATTATTTCAATGAGGCCTCATTTCCAATGATTTTACGAACACATTTCTCTTGTCTTGCTGTTGTCTGTGGGCAAACAGGCTTTACAGGTTTTTTTTTTCTTTTGATGATTCAAAAACTTTCAAAACTTGTTTATCAGAAACGAAATGGGATGAGTATACACTGCACAACAGGCCCGGCCTACGGCCCAGTGGCTTGCGGCAGTGCACATTGCCTTCCCAGCAGCTTGCTGAAGCTCAAAGAACAGCCTCCTCTGCAGCATTGCTCTCCTCTCCTCCAAATGTCCTCTTCAGCACCATTCCCCTCTTCCTTTTTAAATACAGACAGTGCTAGAGGATGAATAGTGAAGGCAGACATTGTGGATAGAAAGAGTGCCCTCTGCCAGTTGCCTGCCTGAGGTTATCGGTTCACCTCATGGACTGGCTCGAACTTGTCCGCAAGCAGCAATTCCTCTATCATACTATCTTCCACATTCTGAATCATCATCTGTCTCCAGCCATAGCCTTGCAGTCATGGGAGGAGCAGAGAAGAGCCCGTTTTCAATGGTGATTATTACGTTCTTACTCCTTGCCCCTCTCTGCCCCAGGCAGTGGCATCTCTAGGGTTTGTGCCACCCGGTATGGGAGGCCAGTGCGTCACCCCCATGATGGATCTCCTCCCATGCAGTGGTTGGGGCAACATCCCAGGCAGTGGGTGTGGTGATGCACCACCGCCCTACCCCCACTGGTCTTTCGGCTATAACGTTTGATAGAACAGAGATATTTGAATGCGGTTTGTTTTACTGCATTCTGTGTGGAATCACACATCGATTGATATATAACATGATGGTACTATTCAAAAGTACCAAGATTTTTAAAATATTGGCTAATAGTGGTGACACCCCCTTGTACGTATCACCCGCCGTGGCCTGCACCCCCTGCACTCCCCTAGCAATGTCACTGCCCTCAAGAGAGAAGGACTTGGTTTTCACAATATGAATTCCGCACAAAGATTTTATCACAGAAATTAATCACGGGTGAGTTGAGGTGGATTAGTGAGGTGGAGTGGCAAGGAAATCTCACATGGTCACAAATGGTTACAAACCTCAAGTGATTACACGAATAATCACACGGTAAGCACATCATATCATTCTGAGCCAACAGGTCCACTACTGATATGGTATTCTCCCTTAGACAACTGCAGGAGAAATGCAGGGAACGACGACAGCCACTCTTTATAGCCTTCATAGATCTCACAAAGGCTTTCGACCTGGTCAGCAGGGATGGCCTCTTCAAGATTCTCCCCAAGATTGGATGTCCACCCAGGCTCCTCAGCATCATCAGATCCTTCCACAAGGACATGAAGGGCACTGTTGTCTTTGATGGCTCCACATCACACCCCTTTGACATCCGAAGCGGCGTGAAGCAGGGCTGTGTTCTTGCACCAACCTTGTTTGGGATCTTCTTCGCTGTCCTGCTGAAGCAGGCCTTTGGAACTACAACAGAAGGCAACTATCTCCGGACCAGATCAGATGGAAAGCTCTTCAACCTCTCCAGACTGAGAGCAAAGTCCAAAGTCCAGCTGAAATGTCTGTGTGACTTCCTCTTTGCCGGCGATGCAGCTATCACTACCCACTCTGCCAAAGATCTCCAGCAGCTCATGGATCGTTTTAGCAAGACCTGCCAAGATTTTGGACTGACAATCAGCCTGAAGAAAACACAGGTCATGGTTCAGGATGTGGACTCACCTCCCTGCATTACAATCTCTGCACATGAACTGGAGGTTGTCCATGACTTTGTGTACCTTGGCTCAACGATCTCCGACACTCTTTCTCTCGATACCGAGCTAAACAAACGCATCGGTAAAGCAGCTACCACGTTTTCCAGACTCACAAAGAGAGTCTGGTCCAACAAGAAGCTGACGGAACATACCAAGATCCAGGTCTACAGAGCTTGCGTCCTGAGTACACTTCTGTACTGCAGCGAGTCATGGACTCTTCACTCACAACAGGAGAGGAAACTGAATGCTTTCCACATGCGCTGCCTCCGACGTATTCTCGGCATCACCTGGCAGGACAAAGTTCCAAACAACACAGTCCTGGAACGTGCTGGAATCCCTAGCATGTATGCACTACTGAAACAGAGATGCCTGCGTTGGCTCAGTCATGTCGTGAGAATGGATGATGGCCGGATCCCAAAGGATCTCCTCTATGGAGAACTCGTGCAAGGAAAGCGCCCTACAGGTAGACCACAGCTGCGATACAAGGACATCTGCAAGAGGGATCTGAAGGCCTTAGGAGTGGACCTCAACAAGTGGGAAACCGTGGCCTCTGAGCGGCCCGCTTGGAGGCAGGCTGTGCAACATGGCCTTTCCCAGTTTAAAGAGACACTTGGCCAACAGTCTGAGGCTAAGAGGCAAAGAAGGAAGGCCCATAGCCAGGGAGACAGGCCAGGGACAGACTGCACTTGCTCCCAGTGTGGAAGGGATTGTCACTCCCGAATCGGCCTTTTCAGCCACACTAGACGCTGTTCCAGAACCACCTTTCAGAGCGCGATACCATAGTCTTTCGAGACTGAAGGTTGCCAACTACTAAGCACATCATTTAGACTGGGTCTAATACAGAGCGGGAAGCTCTGCTTTTTCAAGTGAAAAAGGTTACTTGCTTTTCTGTGTCACAAAAGGAAGAGATTTTTGCTTATAAACTGAGCAAAGTAGCCCTAAGAAGAGGAAAGTACAGAGAAAAAGTTCTCTCTCTCCCACTTTCCATCACTAGAGGGCGGCAAGATCAGGTACCAAGAGCAGCAGCATAGTGTGGCCTGCCTTCCAGCTTCTTTAGAACCGCACACAACCAAGAGCTGCCACAAGATCCAGGATGTGCATTTTTCTTTGCTGTTGTCAGAAACCAAAACATATTCAGTGGGAATATCTCTGCAAATATGCTACACTTGGTATCCAGACTCCCATTCCAATTAATACCGTGGAGAATGTTAGTTCTTCTGATCTGAAGTGCCACATGACTATGCAAAATATATATGGTTCTGGTCCCTGGCACATTAGAAAATAATTGCCAGTCCACCACATCAGAATGTTTGAGAAGCACTGTTCTAGAGCATCTTTTGTGGGCTGTCTGCCTTTCTGGAAGTGCTTGTTATAGGGATTTTGCTGGAAGGGTGGGAAACTGGATTTTGCCTAGAGGGGGTGGTGGAAAACTGATGGTTTTTATATTTTTAGAACTTTAAAAACAGAACTGTAGAATGAGGATGTGTGTATACACACATGGTTTGTGATTGGCTGCAGGGGGGATGGGACTAGATGAATTGCTAAGGAGAAGTTACTGGGAGATGGCATTATTAAAACTTTGACTGCCCAAGCAAATGTGAGAATTGGGCTTTGACATACTCCTCCCCTGCCAATGCCCATCACTAAGTCCCATAATTTTGACAACTGTCCATCACACAACCTGGTGGTGCCTACCACTTTGGAGATGGGATGCCCAGCTCTTACAGACTTCCTGGCAACCAATAGGATTATTGCTCTTTAGTCAACAAGTGTGTTTACACTAGGAGCTTAGGGGCCCAATCCTATCCAATTTTCCAGCACCTGTGCAGTAGCAATGCAGCCCTGAGGTAAGGGAACACATGTTCCCATACCTTGAGGAGGCCTCTGTGACTGCCTCTTCACCACAGGACGCAGTACATGCCTCATGAGCACAGCTGTACTGGCACTGGAAAATTGGATAGGATTTGGCTGTAGCTGAGCTACCCAGTTAGATGTATACTGGTGAGAAAGTGTGTCATTTGAAAAACATTGCATACAAAGGTTGGGATGTGGGTGTGTACATGCACTATTATTTCAGTTGCGTAAGCATGGGTAGGTCGTGAAAATTATCAGATGTGTCACATAGTTTACAGCTAGCTCAAGGTTGGAATGCTTATTCACAAAAACAATAGTTCACCTCTAATCCTATGTCATAAAAACATTTTATTTTGATAGTGCCTCAAGACTCAGAGTTCTGAGACGTTCTAAAAACGACATGCTGATTTATTGAGCATGCTACAATGTTGGTATGTTGACACTTCAGTGTCCTTGTCATTCCTCAGTTCCCTGACCTTTGACTTGTAGCTGCATATCCTGTTCCTTATAGCTTTTGAAAGTGGTGTACTCAACACAAATCTGGCAACGCCTTTGCTACAGCACCCTCTGTGGGATGGGTGGTTTTCAACAAGTACCTCTAGAGGTCACCTTTAAAATCAGAACACCAAGCTGCCCTTAATGTGATCTGCACAAGGTTAAATATATACATTTCTTATATATCTCTTAGAATGTGGGTCAATCTAAACATGACACAATTCAGATACTTTGGCATTTGCAAGCTCAGACTTATAATGGCAACACCCCATTAGGCAATGACAAGAGACAAAGGGAACTCGGTTACGCACAGAACTTGAACCATCCTTGTTTCCGATTTATCCCAAAAGTCTTCTCATTCCTGCGGCAATGTAATTTTCCATTAACCTGCCCAACTCAACCAGTAGAGATTTCTCTTTTCTATGAAAGGAAACAGGGCAAGGAGGGGCAGAGTTTGGGACTGGGAGGGGGAAGGATCAGCGATGCCAGCACATGCCATATCCTACCCCCCCCTTCCCAGACTCTGTATGAGCAGGCATCAGTTATGCTGCAGGTAAACGGATGGAAGGGAAAAATCATACCCATAGAATCAGGGATATGCCAAGGATGTCCAATGAACCCGCTCCTCTATGTTTTGGCATTAGATCCGTTGCTGGCCATGCTCCAGGCAGAGCCCAGAATAAAGGGAATCGCCATGGGTGGGGAAGGGAATAGCGCAGAGGCTGGGAATTCCATAAAAATGGTAGCCCACGCAGATGATGTGTACATTATGGTTAGAGACATGGGTGAGATGGAGACATTGAAGGGAATAATAGATGAATACAGCAGGGCCTTGGGAGCGATGATAAAAACCAAATGTTATTTTCTTGGGTCGAGGGGGAAAAACATAGAGGTGACGGCCATGGGGGCTGTTTTTGAAATGGATGAAAGGAAACAAAAGGTTCAAAAGGTGGAATATGTAAAAATTTTAGGTATAATTTTTGGACTGAAACAAAGAGGGTGGGAAGAGAACTGGAAACTGTGGGCCTCTAAGGTGCAGGAAAAACTGAAGAGGTGGAAAAAATGGAACTTTAACCTGTACCAGAGGGCACGTTACGTCAACGTGTATTGCATTCCGATGGCATCTAATTTGGCGGCAATCAATCCCCTGCCGAAACAGGTGGTGGACAAGATTACCCATCAGGCTTTGCTTTCTTGTGGGGCACTACCTTCTTCCCTCTTGCCCGAGTGATGGCATATAAGAATGAAAAGGAGGACTGGGGTTTGGGCCCTGGGACCTTTGTTCTTGGCAACCTTTGTCTCCTGTAACTTTGGCAACTGGGCAAAATGGAGGCAGAGACCACAGGAAGGGGGAGCCTTTGCATCTGTATGGGCCCAATTCAGAGATACTTGGGGAAAGACGACTTGGTGACAGAAATGGTGGGCGAAAGAAGAGACGGGATACGTACTCACTCAGGTGATAAAACGATATTTGCCGGAGTACATGAGGGAGGCGGTGACTTTGATGAAGGAGATGGGGCACTTGGTCAAGCCGTATAAAGCCAGCGGGCTGGAAGGGAAACAACTCAAACGTTATGTGTATGAAACGACAGTACAGGAGTTTATCATGAGGCCTCACCAAGAGAAACAGCAAAGTAAGATGCACCATTCCACATACCTCTTGCAGGAGGAAGTGGCGCACAATGCCTTTAGGGAGAAGAGAATCCCCTTTAGTTTATGGGAATTAAGATGGACGGCTTTCCATCAGGTCCTCAGGGTGGGAGCGGCAAACCCATAGTTGCAAGAAGATCAGAAAAGGTGCAAGAGGCCGACCTGTTCAGGGTTGGGACCCTCTAGATCGGTAGGCACCCCGCCGCTGATAGAAACGGTAGCCCATTTCGTCCAAGAGTGTACACCAGCAAAGGAGTTGTGAAGGGGCGTAGCGAGGGCCTTTAAGCAGCCCAACAGGCCTGGGAGATGATCATCTCTGGGACGGAGCCGGCGGGAGGTATGAGGGGACCCAAGAGGACAAGTAATGCGGGACAACGGAGGGGAGGAGACGATAGGTGGGAGGTGCTGTGGTCTACGGTAAGATTGATAAATCTTTATGTCCTTTTTGAGCTGGGCATCCAAAGGGGCAAAGAAATAAAGGAGAAAAAGGCCTCCAACATGTAGGGATGGATCCGCTTTGTGGTCTCCAGAGTATATGGCATTGTGGCTTACGAAAGGGTGAGAACCGGTAGAGACAGGTGGGGAAAATGTTCAGAGTGGTTAGATGGGGTAAATCCACCTATAACATGATGTATCTGTGTTCTAGTTAAACAGTTGATGTAATGTGACTGTAGTTGAAAATGTAAAATGTGATTTCTTTTCTTTGTATTATTTATTGTAGTATGAAATTTTTTAAATAAAATATATTTCCCCCTCCCCCAAAAATCTATATTTCCCCTTCCCAGACCCAATCCCACAGTGTGGGTCCATGTAGACCTGCTCCAGCTACTTAGCTAGCGCAGGTCCTAGTAGACCCCCCCTGTACCATGGTGGTTTACCCCTGGATAAGGGAATGATTGTTCCCTTATCCTCTGTAACTGCCCTTCTCACCATAGGATGCAGCAGTAGCCATTTTGGCATCACTGCATTGGCAGAGGTGGGGGAATGGATAGGATTGGGCCATAAAATGAGGATTGTGAAGTCTGTGATGTCAGTTTGTGGCTGTACAGTGTCCTAGCACAATGAAATTCTACCACATTTCTTTTGACAAAATAACTATGGACAACTAATGAGATGTAGATCTATCCATATATCTATTTTTGAAATCAAAGACAGCTTTGGATCATTGAGTAGGGCAAGGCTATATTTGTACAGAGATCAATAAGGTATTGAATTAAAACACAGGACAAGTAGATTTGCCACAAATTATAGTCGTTTTTTTCCTTGTAATCCTTGAGGCAAGGCCACAGGCTGAGTTCTGTGTCTAGGGGTTATTTTCTATTATTCTGTTCTGGCTTTAGCCCCCGTGTTTGGGAAGTGGTCTTCCACCCCAACTTGAGATAGAGTTAATATTAATTTAAAGCTAGCAAAGAAACAATGGCATAAGCCAGGAGTCTCTAACTTTTTTGGCCAGAGAGACACACCAAATATCTGACATGGTGTCAAGGGCTGGAAAAATAAATAAATTTGAAATACAAAATTTAAATAAATATATTAGAAAGCCTAAAGCCTTCAGACGGTCCAAAACGTCACTTCTGGTTTTTCAGGAAGTTATGTTTTTACGCCTTTAGAAGGCATTCTGAGGGAAGGTGCATGGCCTCCCCAGCCCTCAAAACACCCTCCAGATGCAACTGGAGCACAGCTCTGGTCACATTCAGATGAGCGGGCCAGAGGCTTGCAGGGGACCAGAGGTTTGCGCGGGCCAGATAGAGGCTCACCATGGGCAGCATCTGGCCCCCAGGCCAGGGTTTGGAGACCCCTGGCATAAGCAAACACCACAAATCTATCCCTTAAATTAAAAGTCCTCATTTTCCTTCCAAAGTCTGGTGCACCAAGGCAAGTTTGAATTCTTTCAAACACACTCATAGTCACAGGTAGTTTGTTGGTCAGCATTGCTACATCTGTTCAGCCACACCACGGAACATTGAGAACAATAGATTTAGAATATATATCCAGCAGATGGTTAGCAGGCAAGTCCCAGTAACTCTTCTGGTCTTTGCAGCATCAGCAAATAGAAATGGCCTGTCCACTTGCAAATCCCAGCCAATAGGAACTTGATATCAGGATCCCAGTTGGGAAGTCAGGACCTTCCTTTCCCAATAGTGATTTCAGTAAGGAATGACTGGCTCACCCATTGTGTTTCAACCAGCCAGAATTATAGACTAGGGTTCCAGCTATAAAGACTCTCTACACCAACCAATCAGTTTTCCAAATTGAGAAAAGTACTTTCCAGCTCTTCTATTGTCCTTCAAACAAGACCTGAATCCTTTAATAGGAAGACACTTTCAGGGCTGAATCCTATTCAATTTTCCAGGGCTGATGCAATGAGGTGTGCGCTGCATCCTGTGGGGGCGGCGGGGGGGGGGGGAGTCATGGAGATCTCAAGGTAAGGAAACGTTTGTTCCCTTAAGTCTGGGCTTCATAGAGGCTGCATTGGCACTGGAAAGTTGGATTGGGCCCTGAGAGAACAACAGCCTTCACCCAAATGCTGAATAAGCTGGCTGGAGGAATAGCCACAAAATAACCCAAGCATCAATTTGCAGTTTAACTGTTGTACGCTGAAGCACATCTCCAATTTGGTCTTTAGCATACAATAAACTAGCCCAGCAATAAACTTGGCAACTAATGCAATTCTGCTCAATGTGCAAATTGGTTCCCTTCCTAGCAAGGATCTCAGGTTCCTTTCATACTGGTGTAGTGTCTGTTTTCACCATGACATGGCTGTGGTTTGCATTTTTCTAGCATTACACTCTCTCTCTCTCTCTCTCTCTCTCTCTCTCTCTCTCTCTTTTCTTACAAAACAGATATGCAGTAGTCAAAAAAGAAGGGAAGGAACCCTTTGATCTCAGAAAATTTATTTGCTTGAAGTCTCTGCAGCTCTTGCCTGTGAGAGTTCTGGCTGTATTTGATTGAAATGAGCAGTTCCTAGACATTGGCTGTGCTGTTTAGGCACTTCAGAATCCTTTAGGAAAATACCAATTATTTAGGGTCCAATCCTATCCAACTTTCCAGTGCCATTGCAGCCACAATGCTTGAGGAGGCCTCTGTGTCTGCTCCTCCGACCACAGGATACAGTGCACACCCCAATGGCACAGGTACATCAAAGCTAGAAAGTTGGGTAGGATTGGGCCTTTAAAAATTTGCAAAATTGACATCATAAAACATTTTGGTGTTTTGATAAGGTTGTTGATAGGAAGGAGTGCAGGGTAGGCAGCAATGTCAGTGCCAAATTGGGGAGGGACGGGCTTGAGTAAAACCCTGTATTGGAAATCCTCTGATGGTGCATTGGACACTGTCATCAGGGCTTACAGTTCACAGGTTGGCCCAACCAGGTGGGCCATGTAATGGGCCAGGGACCTCAGTCAGTGCTGAACTTAGCTGACTATTGATGCCACTTCTGGAAGGCAGGATGTATCACTATAGTAGTCAACTTTTAGGCTGATTGTGCCAGTGAAAGCTTCCCTTTCAGAGAAACTAGCTGTCATGGAGAGACCCAGACCAGATCAGTGGAAGGGGCAAAAGGTTAAAACTCTTCTTCATGTGTGCCAGAATCCCAATCCTGGCTCCTATTGGCTCCTGTTTACTGCCACATGGGGACACTGCCACATGGAGATCAACCTCTGCATTTAATATGTAGTTTGGCTCCGAGCTTATGAATGGATGTGTCTGTTTGAGAGACTAGCATATATGGAGCACATGAGGAAAGTGAATGGTGGATGTACTGAAGAGTCAATGAGGGAACAGAAATGGAGATGATATTGCAAACAAAAAACATGCCTGCACATTTCCACAGGTTCAGATTTATTTCTGAGTAATGGCTGCCAGATGCCTGTGATCTAAAACTGCAAAGAAACAGGGTTTGCTTCAGTCTGAGCCATTTTTTGATGAATGAAGATGGCTCAATAAACATGAGGCAACTGTGTGACTGAGCATGTGACTTCTGCAGAAGAAGTTGTGTTGTTTGTTTGTGGCAAACCTTGAGAAGGCAATCCTTCAGGTTCCCAAGCTCTGGAAGGCTTTAAGGGCAATCACCAGTACTCTGAAGTGCTTAGAAATGCACTGGAAGCCAGTGGAGCTATTTAAACATGAGATGTGGCCCAAATACTCAGTTCTGGTTAGCTGCTTAGTGGATGTGTTTTGAACAACCTGTAGCTTCTGAGAAATCTTCAAAAGTAATCTCATATAAAATGCATTATGGTTGTGTAATGTAGAGGCTACCAGAACATGGATAACTACGGCAAGCTTCTCTCTAAGAGGGGTTACAGCTGGCACATCTGCTTCAGTTGATGAAAAGTGCTCCAAGTCACTGAAACCACTTGGGCTTCCAGTGACAAAGGTGGAACCAAGAGCAACCCCAGGTTATGAACCTGATCCTTGATGGGAAGTGCAACCCCATTTAAAATGTAAAACCCCATTCACTTATGAGCTCCCTGAAAAATAGAACACAAACCAGCAGTACTTCTGTCTTATCAAGATTGAGTTTCAGTTTATTGGTAGTCACCCGGTCCATCACAAATCCCAGGCACTGATTTACCATCTCCACTATCTCACCTGAATCAGATGTAGAGAGAGTGCTCATCCCAACTCCCCAAATGACCTCACTCAGCACCTTAATATAGATATTAAGGGGAATCCATTTTCACAACCACTAAACTGACTCAGGGCCAAGTTCGTATCCAACTTTCCAGCAGCACCCTTAATGCAGCCCCAAGTTAAGGGAACAAACATTCTCTGACCTTGAGGAACCCTCAGTGATTGCTCCCTACCACCATAAGGTGCAGTACATGCCCTGTTAACATGGCTGCATCAGTGCAGGAAAGTTGGGTAGGATTTGGACCCTCAGGCTTCAATCCTATCCACACTTACTTGTGGGAGTCAGTGCCATTGATTGTAAGGGGACTTACTTCTGAGTGGACACGCATAGGATTGGACTATCAGAGGTCCTTTAACCTGAGCTGAATTTGTAATATCAGAAAGTTTCCTGTATGTTATCTGTGAAAATGAAAAGTGGATTTATTTTGCCTCATGGAAAACCTTGGGCCAAACATAAACCACAGGTTTGTGTGTGTGTGTGTGTGTGTGTGTGTGTGTGTGTGTGTGTGTGTGTGTGTGTGTGTACCTGTGGTTTATGTCTGGCCCAAGGTTTTCCATGAGGCAAAATAAATCCACTTTCCATTTTCACAGATAACACACAGGGAACTTTCTGATATCCCCTTACAATCAATGTCTATATACACATTGATATATGTACATACATATATTATATATATATACGATAAATGCTATGTACTCTTTTTGCCTTCAATTATTCAAAGCTCTGGGTTTCACATATGTGGTAACATGGTAGCAACCATTCTGAATGAAGTGCTAATGTGAATACTGGTTATTTAGCAGGCTCTTGCCCTTGCATGTTTTAGCAACCCTTGGGCTGGGTTTGACTCACTATGAGAACATGTTGCCTCATCTGGATCACCTCCTGAATCTACGAGAACTACCAAACTACAACTACCAAAGCTCCATGCAATACAAGGCAGAGCTACTCTCTTTATTTTACAGTTAGGAAGCTTAAGCAAAGAGGTGAATGAGGCCATGGTCAGAACTGCTCCAGAGTATTTTACCTCAGATAATATGAAGCAGCCTTATACAAAGAACAATATCGGTCCTTCTAACTCAGTATTATCTACAGCAGTTGTTCTCAAACTGGAGGGTCTCCACCCACCAGTTCGTGTAATGCTCCCCCATCCCTTTAAGGGGCGGGGGAAGGGGAGGGAGGCAGCAACTTGATCCCCAGGATCACGTGGCTAAGGAGGGTGAGGGGGGGTGCTTTGCACTTATTTTTTAAATGTAGGGCTGCTGCAGGAGGTGCAGGGAGCTCTGCGCAGCCCTCCGCAGCGCTCCCTGAGGCTTGGAATCTGCAATCAAAGCAGGCGCAAAGCACTTCCGTTTTGTGGTAGGAGCTTTGTGCCCGCTTCTATTGTTGATTCCAAGCCTCAGGGAGCGCTGTGGAGGGCTGTGCGGGCTCCCCACATCTCCTGCAGCCTGCTGCAGCCCTACATTTAAAAGGTAAGTGCAAAGCACCCCCCTTGCCCTCCTTAGCCACAAGATCCTGGGGGTCGAATCGTTGCCCTAGCCCCTCCCCCACAAGAACTTACTGAAGGAGTAAAGCTCCCTCAAAGTTTGAGAAACCCTGATCTACAGGGTTTCAGACAAGGAACTTTCTCAGCCCTGCCTGGGAACATCAGTGACTGAGCCTGGGGACTTCTGCATGTAACATCTGTGCTCCACCACAGAGCTACTCCTAAAAAGTTGTGTAAATGTTGTTGTAGGTTTTTTGTTTGGTTTTTTCTAAAAAATGTCTACCATACAATTTTTTTCATAGATGTTTGACAGTAATTTCTGTGAGGGAAGTGAAAGGTCCATTTTGGCCAGAGAAACAACCTCACATGACTTAAAACCAGAAGAGCGGAGTGCTGTGTCTGGGATAGGGCAGGAACATGCACAGATAAAGCAGCAGGCCAAGAAGCTGAATGGAAAGGAAGCCCAACAGATGGGAAGGATACACAGGACTGGGTGATAGAGAGGCAAACCAGAGAGGGAGTTGAGAAAAGCATTCAGGAAGGCCAGGAAGAGCAGGAAGGCCTGCTCTCTTCCATGAAATATATGAAAAGCAGGTGGGTAGCTAGGCATGAACTCCTATCAGTTGGATCCAGGACTGGGAGAGGAAAACCTGCCAAGTTCCCAAGGTCAAGGGGGTGGGAGAGGACTAGTTTAATGGAAATCACAAGATCTAATACTTGTGTGTGTGCTGGGCACCACTGGCCTGTTCACAAGGAAGTTCTCTGAGGTCAGCCAGTTTGGGCACATGTCTATCAGAGAGTCCAGATTGATCCCTGAACTTTCAATATCTTGGTTGTGATAGCACACAGTGTAACATCTGGGGAAAGGCAGAGGGTGCATTAGGGGGGCATTGCCCCAAGGGTCCTACATGTCTTCAGTAAGAGCTAAACTGCCTGAGCATTGAACTGGACAGAGAGTGGCCCTGTTCAGTTCAGTGGGCAGTCTGTTTTATAGCAAGGTTCTTGAAGACATGAAGCAGACTTTGATTGGGAGACATGGACAGGAACAAGGAAGGGGCAAACTTTTTTTTATCACCTGCCAGTGGGACAGAGGTATTAATGATGTATGGCAGGGCTTTTCAAACTGGGGCGTCGCGACACCCCACCCTGCGGGCCCTGGCCCCTGCCCCCTTAAGTTGCAGGGGCAGCCTGGAGACAGGGAGGAGGAAGCGGCGCAATCCCCAGGATTGTGCCGCTCAGGGGGGCTGGGCTTGGGCAACCTGCAGCAGGGCTCCCCGCAGCAGTGAAAGTGGATGCGGAGCAATCGCGCTCCACTTCCGCTTTAGCAGGGGCGGGGCGCGATTGCTCCGCATCCACTTTCCCTGCTGTGGGGAGCCCTGCCAAATGTCGCGCCGGGCTCCCTGCACCCCGGGGAGGCTGCAGGATGCTTGGGTGAGTGAACCCAAGTCCCTGCAGCCCCCTGAGCGGCGCGATCCTGGGGATCGTGCCGCTGCCTTCCCCCCGCCGCCTCCTCCCCTTGGCCCTGCAAGGACTTACTGGCTCTCAAGCTCTCCCAGAGAGTTTGAGAACCACTGATGTATGGTGATGTATAGCAAGTTGAACACTTGAAAGCACTACAAAAATGCTAAGTACAGTATTATATTCATTATCCAGTGTGTCAGGAAACTGTAAACTTGCTCCCCCACACCCCTTCACACATACAGATCTGCTGCACCTCCCATTGTGTTGTTGATTATCTGTGCCTAGGAGCAGAGCTCCATTTTGTGCAAGATTGCCTCTTGGAGGTGGGGCTTGCACTTGGCCCCTCCTTCTTTACTTCAGACTTATTTAGACTGCACCCCAGGTCAAGAAGAATGAATAATGCCCAGCAAGTTATTGGGGCTGGTTATGCATGTATGAAGCTGCCCTATCCGGGTCGGCCTCTTGCTCTATACCAGCCATTTCCACCCACTGTGCCATGGCACTCTGGTGTGCTGCAAATGATCTGCAGGTGTGCCGCAGGAGTTTGGGGGAGGGTCATATATTAGTAGGGCCATTGGGGGATGTGAGCCCCCCACCGACAGCATGGTGTGTCTTGTTAATTGTCCGGAAACTGATGGTTTGCCTTGACAATTTTAGTACCTTGTCAGTGTGCTGTGAGATGAAAAAGGTTGAAGATCACTGCTCTGTACAGCTGAGTTCTGTGTCTGTTGTGACTGGGAGGCTCCAGGGGTGTTTTCCTTACTTCATGATATATGATATGCTAGAGAGAGAGAGAGAGAGAGAGAGAGAGAGAGAGAGAGAGATCTACTGTATTAAAGATGTATTTTGAGAACTTGTGCCCTAGAGTAATGAAATGGTATCAGAACACCACACGGCAGGTTCTCTTGCTAGCCAGCTACTTTGTGGTGCTTTCATCAGGGAAGCTTAAGTGACCTGCCCAGGCTTGCACCAAAAGTGTGTGGCACAGAAAATCAGCTAATGCACCTTTCTCAGTGCTAGATTCCTCATTATCAGCTGATCCAAGCCTCCACTATAGGGTGCCTGGGCATCATGCCTTCCTCTCTGCTTGGATGGCAAAGTCACCACACGAGGGCTGTTTTTTTCCTCTTTCTCCCTCTCCCTCTCTGGAAAACATCTTGCACATTAGTAGCGCTTATCCAAAAACAAACGAGGACACTAGCTGACGATGGCCTTGGGCCCCACAGTGCCTCGCGAGCGTTTGCATCTGAATGGACCCACTCAGGGTAGGAGGAGAGTTTTGCAGAAGCTGAGGGCATTTAAAAAAGAGGGGGGGAAATAAATATTAAATAAGAATAAGAAGAATAAACCGGCGATCCCGGTTCCCCGAGCAGGCTGCTTGTACGCAGACAGCTGGCGAAGACTGCGAGGTAGAACGAAGGAGCCCACCAGCCACACCAGCCCTGGGGCTGCACCCCGGGAAGATCTGGTGCGCCTTGGCTGCTGCCGGCTCTAATGGCCGCGTTGCTTCGCAAGGCAGGTTGCACGGGCGGCGGGCGGGGGGAAGGGGAAGGCGAAGGGGGCGACTGCATTCCGCTCAGCAGCCAAGCAGGAGCTGCAGCAGGCGGAGGAGGGAGCGCCGCACCGCCAAGGCCCGCCGCTGGCTCCTGACCGATGTCAAGGCGCTGTGGAGGAGTTGGGCACGGGGGGAGCTGGGGCTCCCCGCAGCGGGCCCCGGGCACCTGGGGATCCGGCTGCTGTGGCCGCGCTCTGCAAGGTGCCTGCCTGCCCTGGAGACGGCAAGCGCTGCTCGAGGGAGGAAGGCAGCGTCCCGGCTGCCGGCCCTGGAGACCAGCTGCCAGGGCGGGAAAGGGGGAGAGAGGGCGGGCGGGCGGCCCGGGCAAGGGAGTGCAGGGCAGCTCCCTGCTCGCCTGGGCGCTGAGAGAAGCTTCCCTCGGCTCATGGGGAAGGAGCAGCGCACAAGAGTTTCCCTTCCAGCCCCCTTGCTGGGCAAGCCATCGGCTGGGGGCTGGAGCCCTCCCTTCCCCCTCTGGCGCTGGGGAGCGGCCTGGCTTTGCACGCAGCGCTGAGAAACCTTCCGCCAGCTCCAACCAGGGGCGCAGTGTGGCCCTGCCCGAGTCCCTCGCCTCGGAAAGCAGACTGGGCGCCCCCCGTTCGGGGCCGCAGGGCAGCCAGGAGAGCGTCTCCCCTCCCTTAATCTGCCGACGGGGGGCAAAGCAGGCGCGCAGCCTTTCTTGGTTCGCCACCCCCATTGTTGGCTGGAGATAAGGGTGACCTGCCCTGCTTCCCCCATTGTGTGGGGCGGGAAGGAGGGGACGGCCTGGCTTCGTCCTCCTCCCAGCGTTGGCCAGCGGGGCTCCCCTCTCCTCTCCTGAGTGAAACGAGCCTGCGAGGTCGCCTGGGTGCCGTGGTCATGCCCGTGCAGGAGGTGCAAAGCAGCTCCAGACCCTGCAGTGTTGCCAAGAGCCCCGAGGCAGACTCGCAGCCCGGGTGGCTGCTGGCCACGGGGCGCCCGGGGGCTCCCCCTCCTCTCCCCTCCCCCGGGCTGGCAAGGGGAGCGGCAGCTGCCCAGCGGGAGGGTGGGTGGTGGGTGGGCGAGCTCCACAGCCACCATCTTTGCTCGCTCCTGCTCTCTGCTGCAGCGCTTGGTGGGGCGCTAGCCAAGGCCTGGCCTCGCAGGCGCAGGCACCCTGCCGGGGTGGTTGCGTGGATTGGGTTGGGTACGGAGAGCCCTGTCGAGGCTGCGGGCAAGGATGGTGCTGGGCGCTGGCAGCACGAAAGGCAGGGCTTGCCCAGCGCGGGCACAGAGGAGAGCTGCGGCGCCATGTGCCCTGGGAGGGAGGGAAGGGAGGGAGGCCGAGGCCAGGCCGGGTAGCGCTGCAAGCCGACACCAGCCGGGGCGCGCAGCCCTCGCAGACCGGCCTGGGCGCCTGAGCAGAGAGCACTAGGTGGGGCACGAAGGGTTTGCGCCGGGCAGCGCTAGGGGGCGGCTGCAGGCGCAGGGGCTGGGCCGTCTGGTGCCCAAAGGGGGCGAGCAGGCGCGCACGCGCCGATCGGACAGCGCAGCTTTTGCAGCTGCTGCTGAACCCCAAGAGTCAGTGAGGGGGCGCGCGCGAGCGCGCACGGGGGGGGGGAGCGCGTCGTGGACGCGCGGGGCGAGCAGCGGCGCGCCAGGACGCGGGATCGAGCAAAGGAGCGAGGCTGGCAGGCAGCTGTGTGGAGACGGAGCCGGTAGGGCCAAGTCGGCTCTTCGCTTTGGCCCTGCACCGAGCGTGGGAGGGCAGAGTCGGGCGGGGGGGACGGCAGGTAAAGTGGTGGGGGCTTCCTTGCCCTCGTCAGGGGCCGGAAAGGGTCTCCGCGGAGAGCTTCCAGCAAGGTCGCCGCAGCACACCCCGGAGGGCCTCTGGAAACGGGGTGGGGGCACCTCTTGCAGCCGCTGCCAGCCGGGCCCAGTGGGGCACCCGGGCTGTGCAGAAGGGGGGTGGACGAAGGTCCAGAAGCCTTTGATGCATCGCTCAGCAGCTGCAGCTTTGGGGGGAAGGGGTGGCAGAGGGGAGAGTGCGCGAGGCCAGGCCTGGCCAGGCCTGCAGGGCTCCCGGGCAGCCACTGCAGGACAGATGCTG
This sequence comes from Tiliqua scincoides, assembly GCF_035046505.1. Taxonomy (NCBI): domain Eukaryota; kingdom Metazoa; phylum Chordata; class Lepidosauria; order Squamata; family Scincidae; genus Tiliqua; species Tiliqua scincoides. The sequence goes on from NC_089822.1 coordinate 201,060,815, forward strand.
CGCTATTGTGGAAGCCACCTCGGGAGGTGCCGATCCGGAGGCAGTATTGCCCTGGAGCGGGTGGGGGGAGGGGAGTGGGATGCACCCTGCACGTTGCAGGCGCTCTGCGGCCTCCCAGGCAGGAGCAGAAGGCGTCTGCTGGGCCTCGGCCGCCGCTGCCGAGAGGAGGAGGAGCAGCAGCAGCAGAGTGGCTGCCATTTTGGAGAACAAGGCCCTGGAGGGTTTCCCTGACCCCATTGTTGCTGTGTCTGCTTCACAGGTTGATGTCCGCCACACAGGATGGATCAGGCCTGCGAAGTGAGCAGGAGAGGCTGCCTGCCGCCTTTTCCCGGCACCTTGGCTTTGGATGTAGCAGAGGATGGGGACAGCCCTTATGGGGGGGAGAGTCAGAGCTGCAGCCCGGAGCCACCTAATGGGTGCATCATGCAGTTGCCCACGGCAGCGTCCAAGGCCGGCTTTGGCCAAGACCCTTCCTCCTGCTACATCCCCTTGAGGAGGCTGCAGGATTTGGCCTCCATGATCAATCCCGAATATCTGAATGGCTCCAAGGACGACTCCGAGTGTCTGCAAGAACTGGAAAGGAGCGACTCCAGCCCAGAGCCCCCAGATCTCTGCAGGGACTCTCCGGTCTTAGGCAACCCAGAAAACTTTGGCACTCAGCAGGACTCTGCCAGGCTCCTGGATTTTGACTCTCTGGCGTCTTGCTTGGAGGAAGATAAGGATTCTGAAGCATCATTCCTGACAGCAGAAGAAAACCCGGAGGAAGAAATTAAGTTTGTGATGAAAAATAATACAGTTGCAACTACCTGCAGTGAGGAGACAGGGTTTGAGAGTGAGACAGAACTGAGTCAAGGGAACCAGCCAGGTGGCTCCATAGAAATTAGACACAATGAGACAATTTCTGCCTTTTTGTCAGCCCCCTCTGCTCCAGAGCAAATACAAAGTAACTCTTACAAAGAATCTGGAGTAGGAAGTAGAACTGAGAAAATAGGCTTGCACTCAATGACTTATTTATCTGGAGATACAGATCTGAAAATGGAAAAACAATTCAGCTTTTCAAAGGTATTGGAAAAGGAAGAACCAGATCAGAATTCTATCATGTTAGGAAACTTGATAGAAAGACTTGAAACATCAATTACTACAAAGCCATCAACAGCTGGATTACCATCTGTAAGCAGTCTTGGGGTATCAGTTAAGTTCTCTGCAAATTTATTTATGGGGAAATAATTTTATATAGTGTTCCTCTGGTATATTGCTGTTGCAGAGAAGCATATGAGTGGGAGGTGGGTGGAGTTAACAGGTTGTCAGATTTTCACGTGTTTCCCTTTGCAAAAGCTGAAGTGAGAGAGCTTTAAAAACAAAGTTTTTTTGGTAGCTCTTGTGCATGGCATACAATCCTAAAAGTTGGTTCAGTGAAGAATTTCACTGGTTGTTCACTTTATTCTAGAAGCTGAGTTAAGTTTGTTTCCTTTTATTTATTTTTTTGGTACAGGAGCTGTCATCTTTCTTGGCTGGTTTATGGCAGCCATCCTGCCAGATTTATTATCTGATAACTTTCTAATGATTTGAAAATGTGCATCTCTCATAGAATCCTGCTCTCTGGCCATATTAGTCAGTTTTTATTATTAGCTAAAATAAGGTTTTTAAAAAAGCTTATGTGAAAACCGAGACATTCTTGGGAGAACTTGCTCTTACAACTATTGTTTTATGCAAAATCTGAGCTGAGATTTGAAAATAAGTTATATGCGGTAAAAGCTTTATTCTTGGATTTCTAGCTGAATTTGTAAGATTGCTAGAACTGCTTCACACACAATGTTTTAACTACACAGTAGTGTAGAAAATATTACAATGTAAAAATTGCATTAATATTATTTTTCTTTGTGAACACACTTCAAAAACTTGTCAGTTGTTGCTTCCCCCATTCATATACATACGAACAATGCAAACTTGCGTACATGTATCTAGATAGTACATTATTAGTTGTTAAAATGTTGTGTGTGAAGTGATCCTAGTTAGAAAATACATTCTTTTATTAGTAAAATTAGAAGATTTCATCTAAAAATTTAGGAGATGAATCTGGCCACCTTCTGTTCCCTTTGAGTTGTGTAGAATGATTTGGTATGTTCAGCATAATTTTTCTGTGGTGTTAAATAAATATAAGAGAAGCACTGGAGTGTGTATACATTGGGTTTGAATAGTGGTGAGAGTCACCTTGAATTTGAAGGTATATTTCCAGCTACAACTTTGGGCCCAACCCTATCCAATTTTCCAGCACTGGTGCAGCCACTATGCAACCTGGAGGTAAGGAAACAAATGTTCCCATACCTTGAGGAGGCCTCTGTGACTGCCTTCCCACCACAGGATGCAGCGCATGCCCCATTATCAGGGCTGCACCAACACTGGAAAATTGGATAGGATTGGGCCCTTTGTAAATAATGCTTAAGAGTGGCAGTGGTTTATTGATTTAATCATATGAATAATTTGAAAAATTATTGGTTAATACAGAAGCAGATCTTAAAAATACATATATTTGTATTAAATATATGTATTTTCAAGATCTGCTTCTGTATTAACCAATAATTTGATTACTAGCACAAATACAGATGGCAAGCACCATCTGAAAGGAGGCATTCCTCCTTTACTTTCACATCACAGGGGAAAGCCTCTTCTAGGTCAATGCTTGCTATGACACGTGTTTATCATTTAAAAGCAAAGTGATGCTTCTTGCTCAGCACTATTATTTTTATTGATATGAAACATCTGCAGGTTTAACTGATGGACTAATCAACTAAAACTCATGTATTTAATCAACTCAGATTTCTTTAAATGGATGACAACCCAACTTAAAATGATTTCCAAAGTGGTTAGGAATTTTCACCATGGTAAAAAAACTCCAATGTGGTGGTGGTATTATTATTATTATCATTATCATTATTAATAGTATTTATATTCCGCTTTTCAACAAAAGTTCACAAAGTGGTTTACAGAGAAAAATCAAATGGCTTCCTGCCAAAAGGGCTCACAATCTAAAAGATGCAAAACACCAGCAGACAGCCACTAGAAAAGACACTGCTGGGGTGAGGAGGACCTGTTACTCTCCCCCTGCTAATTAAAAGAGGAGCACCCACTTGAAAAAGTGCCTCTTACCCAGTGAGCAAGGGTAACAAAAGAACAATGTTTTCTGCAATTTTATTACAGAGTACCTGGAGTTGATATTTTGGTTACTGTGACAAGAAACTACTTATACAAAGTAATCTAATTTTCAGATAGTGACATCTGCTCTTATTTGAATGATAGCTACAAACTCCAGAGAGGTAACTATGTTGGACTGACATAGCAAAACCAACATAAGTGTTCCTATGATGTCTTTTAGTTTACAGCGGTATAAGTTTTTGTGGGACGGAACACACTATGGGTGCAATCTGAGCCAACTTTCTAGCACTGACCTAGCCACAATGCAGCCCCAAGGTAAGGTGACAGACATGCCCTTGCCTTGAGGAGGCCGCCTTGACTACTTCCCCATTGCAGGATGCAGTGCAGGCCACAGTGGCACAGCTATGTCAATGCTGGAAAGTTGGTTAGGATTGCGCTCTACATCAGATACATGAAGTGGTCTCCTAAATGGATATGTACAAATTAATATGGACAGGTAAATATTAATATTAACAAAAATAATTAATATTGCCTGGTTTGTATTAAAAGAAAGTTAATCAAGTCAAACCCTATTCAAATTCATGGGACTTACATTAGTCTTGACAAACGTTTCTCAATTTCAGTGATCCTTAGTCATGGTTTTTTTGGATACGACTCCCTAAGTACAAAGAAAATAAAAAGATGATTTTTTTTTTTTTGCAAAGTGAGCCTAAAAAGAAAGACAATACAAACAATATTAGTAGGTATGCCATATTACTGTGGCAAGTTATACAGTGGACCTGCCTTATCTGTGGATCCAGTATCTGAATTTCACTATCCACAAATGGTCCTCCTTTAAAAATGTTTTTAAACGTAAAAACCAGTAAGAAAATAGCCTTCCCTACCTTCATGCAGCAAAATCGCACCATTTGCAGTGCTGCAAGCTAGTCTTATGTGCTTCTATAAGCTGCTTCCAGGTCATGTAATGCATTCTTGGGCAAACCAAGAGGTTGCACGACCCCAAAATGGCTTACAGGAGTACAGAAGACTGCCCTACAACCCTGCAAACAGCACAATTTTGTGGCATGAAGGTAGGGAAGGCTAATTTCTTACTGATTTTTACTTTTTAAAAATGTTTTTAAAAGGGGCTCCAGTATCTGCGAATATCGGTATCCAAGCCCTTGTGGATACCAAAGTTCTACTGTATTCTGTAGTCATGACCAGTGTTGTCTGTAATAACCCCTCTGCTGTGTGGAGCCCTTCTGTGGCTGCACAGTGGCAGGACAGGGCCTCTGGATGCACAGTGATGATGTCTCATGTTATAGTTGACTTCTGAGTAGCTGAGCTCTGAGCTATGCAAAGATTGACTTTAAGTTCAGCGGCTCCACAGTGCTTTGATAGCATCATTTTAACTTCTAAGTTAACAAGTGGAAAAACTGTGTGTGTGTAAGTGGAAACAGTTCACTCGTATACAGACTTTTTTGATGTATATGATCTAGTTCATGTTAGAAAAACAAGCAAATTGAGTTTATTTGTGTGGAATTCTTATGATCGTGTCATCTCATTGCTTTAGGTCATTGGAACGTGGTTCTTTGGAAATCAGATTTTATTGTGAGATTTGTAAAGTTAGAAGGCAACATAATTAATTGATGCTGTTCATTGCCACAAGATGCGATGGTGGCTGTTAGCTTAGATGGCTTTAAAAGAGAATGTAGACAAACTCAACAGAGCACACACTGGCTCCTAGTCATGAAGGCTGTTTGCCACTTCCAGGTTCAGAAGCAGGATGCCACTGAATGCTTGTTGCTGGGGAGCAACAGTGGGAGAGGGGATTTCCTGCTTGTGATCTTTCCAAAGGCATTCTGGGTAACAGGTTGAAGGACTGGGTCTGATCTAGCAGGGTGTTTGTAGGTTCTTAGGAAGGCAGGAAGAAAAGGAAACTTCATTTTAAGTTGCAATACTAAGGCTTTCAGAATGAAAGGAAACATTATTTTAAGTTTTCTGCGGTTTCATAGTACTGACCTTTGCAATGGGCTCAGAGCAAGGAGTCCAGGTAGGTGTCAAATTTATCAAGTTATCAGTCGTGCATTTAGCTAAAAGACTTCAATGGTAGTATTAGCAAATACAGGTGTTCGCCACTTAACGACAGGGATATGTTCCCTGCTCCCTGTTTTTATGCGATCAGGTCATTAAGTGAACATTCAGTCCAATCCATTGCTTTTGTGTAAACAGTGTCTTGCCCTGCCAAACACTAGCTGGCTGCACAGGCTGCACAGGCTACTGGAGATAGATTGCCTCTTCTTTGTATTAACAGCCTCTCTGTTTTGTAAACAGACATTCTGCTGCAGGCTATGGGATTGCCTCATTAAGAGCATCTTTATTGTGCTTTGACCACTGTCATATATATGGTCTATTGTTAAATTAAGCAGTTGTTAAGCGGTGCACGCCTGTGTATGACTTGATTATTGTAGTTATCAGGGTCTCATAAGGGACTATTGAGCCATTGGGGTTTTGCTGCTAAAACCAATATGCTTGATTTGGGTCAGTGGTGGACCTCCCCAGCCCTGCACCCTGGGGCAAAGGTCCACAATGGCACCCCCTACGGGATACTCCCGCCCCTGTGCTAAAATCTGCCTCCCCCACTTACCTAGAGCGCACCGAGCCTTGCACCAGAAAAACCTACTGAAACTTCACCAGGCTCTTAAACTGTGCTTCTGGCAAACTGGAAGCACAGTTTCCGACTGTGTAGGGAGCCTCAGTGAAGCTTCTGTGCAGTCCTAGAGGTGCACGAGGCTCTGCGCCCAGGGCATTTGCCCCTTTCACTGAATGTCAGGTCCACCACTGGTTTGGGTCGGTGTTTTTTCCTACCATTGGGTGGGTTTTGAGTCCAGCAGCAAGATTCATTATCTCTCCTTCTAGTACACATGACAAACTTGGGCTAGGATTATTGCGAGATATGTACTGGGTGTGAGTTTTTCTTATCATTGATGCTCATTGCTGGTTTGCATGAAGTGCAGTCAGGGTGGATAAAATTTGTTTTATTTAAAATTTAATTTTTTAAAAAAAGTTAAATATTGTAAGATTGTAAAAAAATAGTTAAATTAAAATTATGTCTGGATTCAAGTAATTTAATCCTATTTTTATGCTCTATAAATAACGTATTGAATCTATCATTCTCTGATAATGGCTGTTTGAGAAACATGTGACTTATAGGCTTTTTTCTGTATGTACTATATTATTATTATTATTATTATTATTATTATTATTATTATTATTATTACCCCGCCTTTCTCCCTGAAGGGACTCAAGGTGGCTTACAAAACAAGGTTAAAACAAATTAAAAACATAGTTTAAAAACAGATAAAACATATCATATCATAAAAACAGTAGTCTGATAAAAACTAGTCAGATAAGAGCATAGCGCAGCAAATTAAAAAAGGATCTGGCCTGTAAACAGATGTTAAAAAATATTAAGATGTTAAAAGATGTTAAAAAGGCCAGGAACTCAGAAGGCTTGTCTATATAGAAAGGTCTCCAGGCCTCGCTGAAAAGTTTCAAGAGAGGGAGCAGTTCTTAAGTCAAAGGGAAGGGAATTCCATAGTGTTGGTGCCACTACTGAGAAGGCCCTATTTCTTGCCACTGCCCCACATACCTCTCTAGGCTGTGGCACTTGCAAAAAGGCCATCTCTGATGACCTAAGAGGATGAGCCGGATTGTACGGGAGTAGGCAATCTCTAAGATACCCTGGATATATATATATATAGCAGTATATATGAAGAACATGAGCAAAAAGACTTTCTCAGAACAAGTATAAATACGATGCAATAAGTTATCTTTTATAACGTTATAGGCTTGATAGTGGGGGCCTAGGACTTGCGTGTCATCACTGGCACTGGGATCCAGCACCTGGCTCCAGGAGATGTCAGTCTATATAAATCTAGGTCCTATATTCAGGTATACTCCTAGAGGAGGATCATCCTCTGTTTCTGTATGTGTGATCTTTTATTTCTGTGTTCTTTGACTACCTGAGCTCTGCAATTTGCTCAGTTTTCATATTATGAATATTTATCTGTCATGGTCCCTTACCTCTGGGTATACCTGTCAAGACCTAGGAAACAGCAACAGTGGCTGTGGTGGTGGTAGTAGTAGTAATTGGGCTTCTCTAGCGACCGCGGTACCTTCTCATGGTGCTGGCAATGATGGTGGTGCCAGCGCTGGGAAACTCCCATAAGGGGTTATAAGCCCTATGTGCATCTTCTTTTAGTATTTCAAAGTGGCTGAATGCTCCAGCCAAAGGAAAGACAAAAATCTGGATGGAGAAAACTCCCTCCTCGCCAAGTCTGAGGCCATGGAAGTAGGGAGGAAGGAAGAAAGCATGCCACACTTTTTATAAACAGAAAGGGTCATTTCCTTTTCCCATTATGAAAGTAAACTGTTGTGCTTAGTAACTACACAGGCCTACAAAATTGAGGGCCAGAAAAGTTTTTCCCAAACTTTATGGTGGTTTGATATGAATTTGGGGTGCCGATGCCAAAAATGGCATCCGTTTTGCCCTATCACGTCTAGTTTTGGAGATATAGTATAGCCTCATTAGTGAATGGTTCGAGCAGCTTTCTCATGAGGAAGCCATGGTGTAGGCATCCTCATAAGGAAGCTGCTTGAACCATTTACTAATGAAGCTATACTATATCTCCAAAACTAGACGTGATAGGGCAAAACGGGTGCCATTTTTGGCATCGGCACCCCAAATATACCCAGGAATTGGTGTAACATTTAAGGAAGCCAAATGTGTGTTGGCCTGTGCTATCAGCTTTGGTATCTGATAGACATAATGAAAACGTTACCCATTAAAATAGTATAGATGTAAGATGTTCTAAATTTAACCTCAAAAATAAATAATTGTTCAAAGTTTATATTCCTCTATAGGGTTTTGTTTTTTTTACTAAATTGTAAACAAAATCTTCAATAAGTAAGGCTGCACTCTTATGCATTCTTAATTGGAAGTAAATTTCACTGAATTCAGTGATACTTCTGAGTAGAAAAAATAGGATTGCACTGTGTGTTAACAAATCAGAGCCTAATCTTGAGCTCAGCGCACCGGTTTATCGCCGGCACGCACTGTCACAAACATGCCATAAGGCATGTTCGGGAGTCCTAATGCTGGGCAAGCACCCGTGCTAGCCCAGGGCTGGCCAGTGCAGGGCTAGCGCCAGGTAAGCACCTGGTCTCCACTGCTCGGCAGTCACACAGACTGCTGAGCAGTGGAGAGGAAAGGGGGGCAGGGGGGAGGTGGGGAGGAGGTGTTCTGGGGAGGGGGGAGATGTGACGGGGAGGCGGGAGGTGGGGGGAGGTGTGCTGGGGAGGGATCCAGAGCCTTCGGATCAGGCTCAGCGCCTGACATGAAGGCTCTTACCCCACATTGTTGGGCTACTCCCTTTACCCAGGGGAAGGGGACAAATGTCCCCTTCTCCTGAGGTGCCACCCGCAGCTGCTGTGGGTGTGCAGGATGCAGCAGCAGCCGTTTTTGGTGCCGCCACAGCCACGCACCATGGGAGCTCAGGATTGGACTCTTAGTGTGCATAATTTTTTTCATTCTTTTTTCATTCATTCATGTTTCTATGTACTGCATTGAATTTTTTGAATTAATAAAAATTTTATTGATAATATGTGTTAAGAAAATAGATAGAAAATTGTTTGAAAGGTTTTTTTCTTGATGATTAAAATTGTCATTCAATCTGGGTGAGATATGACTTTCTATGTGCTATCTATGAGCCTTTTATGTAGTAATTACAGCTCATATATGAAAAGCAGCTGAAAGCAATATTTCTAATCTATTATTTTTGCTTTATACTGAGAGTCCTGAACAGTTTATGGACTGCAATCTCAAAATTGGGTCATTGGGATGTATTACAGGGTCACACACTGACTTGGCTGTATGTTCTGTTTGTTTAACTAGGGTTTACTAGGTTATAAAGACTGACGTGGATTTTGAGCTCCTGCTTTACTTATTTGTTTAGCAGTTTCAAGAAAACTAAGCAATACATATTTTGACGTCTATTAAGTAGTGGACCACTACATGTAGTAATCTTATATTTGCTTATAATATGGAAAAAATGAGTTCATTGTGAAAATATGTTTGCAAAAGTTCTTTCCAAAGGAAAAGCAAATTCTTGAGGCCACTGGTTCTCAAACTCTCCGTGAGTTAAAGGACCAGGATCTTTGCCGGGGCGCAGTGGAAAGCAGCGACATGATCCCCAGGATAGCGCATCTGTGTAGGAAAGGGGGCTGTTTAACTTACTTGCTGTCTGGGATCACAGCCTAGAAGTGGGTCACAATAGTTTCTTTACATTCTGCAAGCCATGGGGAGCCCTGAAGAGGGCTGGCAGCAGATAAGTAATATTAAAAACAGCCCCCTTTCCCCTGCAGTGGCATAATTTTAGAGATTGTGTTGCTACTTTGTCTTGCCCTCCACCCCTTAAAGGGAAAGGGGCAGTGGCTTTCCAGCTGGTGGGTCACAACCCTCCTGTTTGAGAACCTTTGTTTTAGGCATTAGCGCTAATGTAACAGCATTTTTTCTTTAGTTTCTCGTAGTCCAGAATTTTGTCTTCATTGTAGATTTTCAAAAATTGCAATTAATATCTCTTTTAGCCATTATATAACTGTAATGATTTGAGATCCAAGTTTGCAAAAAAAAAACACACATTTTGCTCTGAAAGTTGTCTGAAATGGTAAACGAATTCTGACAGTAAACTAAATATGTTTATAATTTGCTGCAAGTTTTCTTATAGATGAAAAAGCCATACAACTTGGAGTGAAACTGAGCTTGCCACCTCCCCCCTTCTCAAAAAAGACAGTAGAGAAAGTATCCATGGGTTAAATGCAGAAAGACTTGCATACCAATCCTGTGCATGCGTACTCAGAAGCAAGTTTCATTCTAGTCAATGTGGCTTACTTCCAGGTATGTGTGGATAGGATTGCAGCCTTACAATCCATTCTGCAATAACAATTCTGTTTCATGACTAATGAAATATGAGGCTTGATGGTGTCAGTTGAAGCACAAAGCAAATCTAATGTTGTCCATTGATGTTACTGGAGTATGGTAACAGCTTCCAGAAGGATAACTGTGTTACTCCATTGCAGCAGAAACATTAGTCTGATGCTGAAATCAGTTGATTAGTCTTAAAGATGGTACACGGCTCTGTTGTTTTTAGAAAATGGTAGGCACTAAAGCGCAATCGCTACCCCTACATCCTGGTTCCCTTAATACAAACCACTCAGTCTGTCTTCAAGTTGGGATCCCATCTCCCTTGTCCTTTCTTTCAGCCCCTACCTACTTCAGTCTTCCTTTCCCTGTCTCTTCTTGCTGACCAGTGATCCCCTCTTTTCACACCTCTTCCAAAGATCCTTACCTCTTTCAGGCAACATTCATTCTCTCCTTGCCTCAGATTTGAGAGCAGCAGAGAAGAAGCAGTTTTGTGCTTTGGTGAAAAATAGCAAGTGACTGTTTGGATAGATCTTCCTAGGTAGCTTTTTTCTTTAAAATAAGAAAATGAGGAGAGTGGAGAAGCTGCCCAAGAAGGAGAGACGATCAGAATTATCTTTCCAGCAGTGTATCCTTCCCCATTTTTTAGTCAAGCACTGCAGATGGTTCTCAGTTGTCCATTCTTAGAAGGGAACATTTTGAGCATTGGGAACCTAAGAGCTACATTGTATCTAACTTCAGTGTGATTTTTCAGAATCTTGGGACAAGAGGTTGAGGGTAACATCTTTCAGATCGTTTACACTTTTCATAACACAGCTAAACTAGGGGTCTTCAAACTACAGCCCATGAGCCACATTCAACCCACCAACACTAAAGTATTTCTGGTATCCTTGGGGGGGGGGGGGCAGGAACGCATCCACTGCAGATACTGGGGCCCATCTGTATTTGCATGAGACCCTTTCACACAACAGTGGGATGAGAGACAGAGGCACAAGAGTGGGCTCATAAATAACCTTGCACAGGCAAGTGGTATTCCTTGGACTTTGATGCTGGTAAGCTAAAGTGTCTTAGTGTCGTAATGAGGTTTTTTTGTTGTTGTTTTTTTTTGAGGTGGAATAGTAGTTCTGGGCTTTACAGTTAGGCTGAATGGCCTGACTGTCTCAGTGGAAGTGCTCTTATTTTCCAGTAGGACTATTTTCTCATTTTGGTTGAGAATAAATTCTAAAATGGGAAATATTATTTTAAAACAGCCTGCAAAAGAAATGGGACAGAAGTAGTCTGAGAGCCTGCACTGAACTCTTTAAAAACCTGGCAATATTTAATTTATGCCAACTTTTTGAAAATTAGGGAGGATGATAAGGGAGCGTAAATCAAAATGTCACTGCATACTGTGTGGTACAATTGAAACTTGATGAAAAGTTGTTGTTTTTTTAAAACAAAAATTATCACAACTTAGGGTACAATCCTAACACAATTTCCTGCACCGGCATAAGGGCAATACAGTATCAAGGTAAGGGAACTAACATTCCCTTACTTTGAGGAGGCCACCGTGACTACTACCCTACAGCAGGATGCAGCACATGTCCCACTGCAACAGCTATGCTAGTGCTAGAAATTTGGTTAGGATTTGGGCCTTAATTCTTTCATGTTTTTACTAAAACAATGTGAAAAGTAATGCAGCCACTATTTTGAGGTTATTTCTGATGGGACTAAGGTTCTAATGTGTCTTTTTGAAATCAAGGCAACACCTGTGCTTAAATCAGCTTAAGACTAGGATCAGCATTATAAAATAGTTTCTATTAATAATTATTCCCCACATACATTTGTTTCCCAAGCGCTGTTTTTGTGGCATATGATACCCTTAGATAAGAAAAGGTTAGAGTTTTAAAACTTCACTTGCACTCCATTACAGTTTAGTTCAAAAGATGAAATTAGGGGACCTGAGGTTTTTAACAAGGCATTTTTCCTGCATCTTTCTGAAGCTCTTACGTGTTTTCTTAAATTTAGGTCCTTCCCTACATGAAGAAATGCAGGAGAAACTTTATACGTAGTCTGTGAAAGCATTTATGCAGGAACTTTTTGAGAGCTTGGTTTGTTGTTGTTATTATTATTATTAGCAGTATTTATATAACGCTTTTCAATGAAAAGTTCACAAAGTGGTTTACAGAGAAAATCCAATAACGAATGGCTCCCTGTCCCAAAAGGGCTCACAATCTAAAAAGATGCAAAAGAACATCAGCAGACAGCCACTAGGAAAGACACTGCTGGGGTGAGGAAGGCCAGTTTCTCACCCCCTGTTAAATAAAAGAGGAGCACCAACTAGCAGTTACCCAGTTAGCAATTAACTGGAACATAGAACAGATTAACAACTTTAACCTTTAATTGGGACTGTTAATTTCTAAAATACTTGAAGTAGGCTTCTTAAAAGCCATTAGTTATTTCACTTTCTGTGTAAACCGCTTTGTGAACTTTGTGAACCTTTCATTGGAAAGCGGTATATAAATACTATTAATAATAATAATACAAGTCAATGCTATTCAGATTTACTTAGAAGTAAGTTCCACTGTGTTAACTGGGAATTAATTGTATATAAGCTGGATAGGACTGCTGACTGCCTTATGGTAGTTGTAAACCTTCCTCTGACAGTGCGTGGAGGCACGTGCTGTTGGAGTGCTGGTGGGAAGGCTGGAGCATTCCCGTGTGCATTGGTAGATCCCCCTGGATCCACCAAGGCAGGTAAGTTGGTGGGGGAGGCTGGACAGGATGGGGGAGGGCAGAACATGGTGGCGATGGGGCAGGGGAGTAAATACTATTTACAAGATAAATGTGACTGTGCACCACAATAGCGGAGAGAGGGAAGAGGAGTGCAGAAGCTTTCTTGTAAGCAAGCCCTAAGTATAAATATTCCTAATAATAAATATAAACAAGTATTTTCTTGAAAGTGAAGGAAGTGTGTGCTGTACCTGTACTTTCCTCCCTATGCTTGTTGAGTGGTGTCTGAAAATGTTTTACACTTAAAACTTTTCTCCTTTTTTCAGTACTTCTTCTCTGTGGAAAACCTCTGTGTTTCTGCTGAACAAAACCCAATTGGATTACTGTTTTAAAAATATAAAACAGTTTGATCTGTACTCTGACTAAGCTGAAGTATGTAGAACTGTAGAGGTTCCAAGGTGGTGATCTCAATCGTTAGTGCAGGGATTTCCTCATTGTTCTTCACTGTCAGTGGGGAATCCCTTTCAGGACCCACTGTGGATACCAAAATCTGTGGAAATTCAAATCTGCAGGGGGCGCTTAGAGGACCTCCAGACATGACTGGAAATGCCTTCCAATTGTGCCCGGAGGTGTTCTGAGGCACAGGGAGGCTGCATGTGACCTCCTCATGTCTCAGAAGGCCTCTTAGAGGCTTAATTAGAGGCTTCTGAGAGGCACTTCCAGATTGCTGAAAAACCCGAAGAAGCACTTCCAGATTTTTGGCAAACTGGAAGTGTCCCTCAGAAGCGTCTGGGAGACCTTCTGAGGCACAAGGAGGTTGCATGTGATCTCTCTGTGCCTCAGAGCACCTCTAAAAGTGACTGGGAGGTCACTTCCAGTCACGTCCAGGTGGATTCTTGAGGCCCTCCAGCTGCGGGTCGGCATCCACATTGAGTCGAATCTGTGGGTGCTGAACCAGCTGAGAAGGAGGGCCAACTGTATTCTCAGATTGGTCCAAAACTAGGAAGTGTGTAAAATTTCAAGTGCTTTCTTAATGAGCAATGAACATCACAGTTATTAATGAGATAGCTTTGTAGTTTTCAGTGATATTCTTAGTAGCCCGTATCTCCAAAATGTTGATTTATGCAAGTATGGGCGCGATCCCAACCAACTTTCTAGCACTGGCATAGCTGTGCCAGTGGGATGTGTGCTGCATCTGCAGTTGGGGGGCAGTCACGGAGGCCTCCTCAAGGTAAGGCAATGTTTGTTCCCTTACCTAAGAGCTGCATTGCCCTTATGTCAGTGCTGGAAAGTTGGTTAGGATTGCGGCCTATATTATTTATTTTGCTACCTTGCTTCCAGTGAGTCCAGTAGAGCTGACCATTCAGGAACATGCAGTGCAGGGGTGGTAGATGAGGCAGAACCACCCTGTCATAGTCCATGGAAAAGCACTGCAGGCACCCCTCCTGCTTTCACCCGAGGAGGCTCTCTTTACCCCAGAGGAGGCTCTCCTTACATCTGCTTTCTTGGGTGTAAAGAGAGCCTCCTTGGGTGTAAGCAGGTTCTTTTCCATGGACTATGATGGGGTGGTTCTGCCTCACACGGTCCCACCAGAGGTGGTTCCACCCCTGCTCTGCATGCTCCTGAATAATTTGGCTTCAACGTAATACATTTAAGGATATGTTCAGATCATTGTACTTAATTGTAATTAAGTACAAATATGTACTTGTGGGGTGAGCTGGAATCTTTTCCCAAGGTTTTGAAAAAAAGAGTTTGTTCTAATTAAATAGTTAAATAATTAACAGCCCAGTCCTATGGTTCCCAGCTCCCCTGGCTCCGGCAGTGCCAAAATGACAACCACCTGATCCTATTGGCACTGTGATACTGCCAGAAGTCTCCTTGGGGGAAGGGAGCATTTGTTCCCTTACCTCAGGTAGACAGCAGCTGGAGGCAGTGGGTCTCCTCAGCTTTGCACTTGTGTTTGAGCAGGCGCAGAGCCAAGGAGACCCATGTCGGGCTGCCCGGGCCAGGAGGGAGGATAGGATATGGTGGCATAGCCTCAAATTCTGTCCCCCTCACAGGCCCAGTCTTCCTCCTCTGCCCTGTTTCATCCACCCCCTGCCTTCCCCCACCCTGAAAATACTGCCAGCCAGTGCTGCAGGAGTGCCAACTGGTTGCCCGCGCGGTGTTGAGGCTCAGTGCCAAGTGGCGCTGTCCCAGTGCCAGCAGCCCCTCCTCTCCAAGTGCCATGAACATGCTTTACAGTACATTCACGCCACCAGCACCAGCTCTTCGAGCCAGCTCTTAGGCTCTAAGGGCCCAATCCTATCCAATTTTCCTGTGTTGATGCAGCCATGCCAATGAGGCATGCGCTGCATCCTGTGGTGGTGGGACGGTCACAGAAGCCTACTCAAGGTATGGAAACATTTGTTCCCTTACCTCAAGGCTGCATTGTGGCTTCACCGGTGCTGGAAAGCTGGATAGGCTTGGGCCCTAAGTCAGTACTGGAAAGAAAACACATAATTATTCAGTATTAGGTAAATATTTAGGAAAATTCATAGGTTAAAACAGTTTCTAATTTGCCACAATCCAATATTCTTCCAATAAAAGTAATAAAAGATGTCTTGTAACATACTGTTTTTTGGCTTTTCCCCTCTTTCTTTCATTGAACAGTTAATTGTGCCATGACAGCATACTCTCAGTTTATTTACCCATTTGTTTATAGTCTGGGCACTTGTAGGTGCCAATATATCACGTATAGGACCCTGGCTATAGTGATTTTGAAGTCTTTAGCATAGTAAATGATAGGATATGGAATTATAATTTATAGTATATACTTTATAATATGTTCCTTTTTTTTTTTTAGTAAATTATTTTTTCATAAACAATTATTTACAATATTTCACCTTTCTTGTGAAGTACAGTTCAAGTACCTAGCAATAGAAATATATTGGAGGAGATAAGCCGGGGAAGCAATGTATATCTTCTGCAGTTGCCTCCCCACCCAGGGTTCCTAGAGGCATGTTTGTCATGGCTTCAGGAGCAGAATTTTCACAGTTTTATGTTACTCTCTCTAGTTAACAATTATTGATGAATATAATTAGTTAATGGATTATTTTTCTGCCTTCTGGCAACAGCCCTTCATGCCTTTGAAGAGCTGAACTCTCAACATTTGAGGGTGGGAGTACTGTACTGTTGGAAGGAAGAATCTGTAAACCCAGCTCTGTGGGACCCTTTGGAACCTGACCATCAGGAGATACATAAAATGTAGTCAAGAAAGTAGAGCCACAGAAAATATTTTAAAAGCTACATTAATTCAAATCCAGTTGGAAGAAGCAGAATATCACAGAGAGAGACAATACAGGTGGGGCCCTCGGTATCCACGAGGAATCCATTCTCAGACCCTCCCCCGTGGATACTGAAAATAGCAGATCATGAAATCTGTGGTTTTGAGCCCCTTTAAACCCTCTGAAGGCGACTGGAGCAGTGCTCTGGTCACCTCCAGAGGGCTTTCTGAAGCCCGCAGAGGCTGCATTCATCCTTTCATAAGACATAAAAATGTCACTTCCGGTTTCCCTCTGTAAACCGGAAGTAACTTTTTTTGGCTGTTACAGCCATTATAAAGCCCGCAGAGCAGTGGTGGACTTCCCTTTCACGCGGTGGAGCAAATGCCGCAGGTGTGGAGCCTCACTGCTTGCTCTCTGAGGCTCCTGATGGGGTTGGAAATTATGCTTCCAGTTTGCCGGAAGCATAGTTCAAAAGCATCAGAAAACCAGAAGGCTTCCCCGATGCGTCCTGGAGTCGTGTGAGGCACTGTGAGCTCCAGATAAGTTGGGGGGGGTTTGCATGCAGGAGGTGGCGGCATCCCACAGGGGGGCACCGTCGCAGACCTTTGCAATGTGGGGCTGGGGAGGTCCACCACTGCCACAGAGGCCACGGGCAGATGTGCGTGGCCTCTGGGCTTCAGAAAGCCCTCCAGAGGCAACTGGAACTGAGCTTCAGATAGTTCAGTTTGGACCAAGTCTAGCTCATTGTGACTCTGGGGTCCCGCATTGAGCCAGATCTGTGGATATAAAATGGATAAACCTGTATTATACAAAGTATCAGAAAGCTTACTGCAGTATCTTACAAGATTCTTCATCAGACAAATCAGCGTTTCTCAAGCTGTGGGACCCTCTTGGTGGGTTTTGACCCTGATTTCTGGTGGGTCCTGCAGAGCCTTCAGTGAAAACAAGGGTGATGGAAAGCTCAGATAACTAATTGTCTCAAGCCCTGAGACTGTTCAAAAATATGTTAATTGCCCAGCAAGGAACTGAGTTCCTGCAGTTTGCAAGCTTGTGTAAGTATAGAGAGAGAAATGCTGGCAAGTTGTTTTCTGGGGTGTTTTTTTCAAGTCGATGACAGGTAGTGGGGGCAGGTGAAGGCTGGGTCACATAACTAAGCCCCTCAAACTTTGAGATTATTCCAGTGGTTCCCTGATTTTTTAGCACTGGAACCCACTCCCTGGGCTTCTTCAGCCAATTCTAAGAGCCCCCTTGGGTTCATTCTCCTGCCCTCCCTCAACCAAAGAAAAAAATCAGACCTCCCATCCTTTGTCCAATGATCATTGGTTCCTTCAGAGACAGAAAAGAGAGCCCACTCCCTCTGCCTCCTGCTTGATGCATAAGCAAAATATTAACCCTTCCCTGCCTCCTGGCAGGAACGTCTCTGCTGCTTATCTGGTCTGAATGATGGCCCCATGAGATCTTTCATGCCGTGAAAAAAAGTAAGCAAGCACACAGAGACACGTGCAGACTCAAGTCTGCATGTGCGGGGCCTGAGTTCTGAGTCAATGGCCTCAGACTCATTGCCCAAGACATTGATGCAGGTGACTAGAGTCTGCACAAGTCAGTGGAAATCACATGTTTTTGCAATTCAGACTCAAGTCACCTGACTTGAGGTTCCATCCCTGGTAGGAGATCAGTTAACTGTGTCCCAGCAGTGTTCTAGCCCCAGTATGCACAGCCCAATAAAGGTGAATTGGACATAGTATAATTGCAACACCCCCAAACTTCTCTCATTTCCTGCTATGTGGAAGGAACATTGAAATTTCCTGTATGACTGCATGTAGAAAAATGACAACTGACTGGTGTTTCAAGGTACTTGTCTGGAGGTGCCTTGGAGCAGCTTATGCCTTGGTTCCACACACAGACTTGCAACAGAAATCGCAAATGGAGGTCCCATTTCTATGAAAAGTCTACACTATTAAAATTAAGATATGTGCTGAAGAGAACAGTTTGATTGTTAATTCCATTCCTGGGAGGCTCTCTTATGTAAAGTGTGAATCTAGAATGCTACATATTAGAGTAACACTCTATTCACGTTATTCCAATTCTATTTTTGATGAAAAATGTGTTCTAGAACAAAAGTTTACTCCAAATATGAAACTCAGCAAAATATTGTATTAGCAGAGTTTTGTGTTTTTGTCTTTTGTGCTACGAGATCTTAGTTCTTTATATATGATGGCAGCGGTTTTCAAACTCTTGGGGAGAGTTTGAACCGCAGTAAGTCTTGGTGGAAGCTGCTTGAACCATTCACTAAAGAGGCTATACTATATCTCCAAAACTAGATGTGATAGGGCAAAACAGATGCCATTTTTGGAATCGGCACCCCAAATATACCCAGGAATTGGTGTAACGTTTAAGGAAGCAAAATGTGTGTTGGCCTGTGTGACCAGTCTGTAACAGTTCTATCAATCATAACTCAGCACAACAGTTCAACATCTTCATGAAAAATGTTGAAACCTGATAACAGCCAGAATGTTAAAACATTTAAACATGCCAGAATGTACAATGCGGTTACGGACCTGTGTTGCGCCGTGCACAGGACTGCAATGCCATCCCCCTGCATCACACACCCCCTGCGCAGGATACTTACCAAGTCGCATGGAGAATGGCAGAATACTGGCAGAATGGGCAGCAAAATTGCAGATGCATTTCAATTTAAGTGTAAAGTCATGCACTTTGGGGCAAAAAATTTAAAACTTCACAGATAGGCTGATGGGTTCTGAGCTGTCTATGACAGATCAGGAGAGAGATCTTGAAGTCATGGTTCTGCTTGAACTCTGTATTGGTTAGACCTCACCTGGAGTACTGTGTCCAGTTCTGGGCACCTCTTTTTAAGAAAGATGCAGCCAAGCTGGAGCGGGTTCAGAGAAGGATGGTCAAAGGGCTGGAGAACAAACTCTGCAAGGAAAAGTTGAGGGAACTTGGTATGTTCAGTCTGGAAAAGAGAAGGTGATATGATAGCTGTCTTCAAATACCTGAAGAGCTATCATATGGAAGAAGGGACAAATTTGTTCTCAACTGCCTCTGAGAGTAGAATTAGATCCAATGGGTACAAATTGCAAGAGAAGAGATTCTGATTGGTTATCAGGAAAAAATTCCTGACCATAAGGGTGGTTTGTCAGTGGAATATATTGCTGAGGGAGGTGTTGGACTCTCCCTCACTGGAGATCTTCTAGCAGAGGCTTGACAAGAACCTGTTGGAAATGCTCTAGGAGCGTTTCCTGCTATAGGCAGGGGGGTAGACTAGATGACCTATTAGGTTCCTTCCAGCTCTATGTTTCTATGTTGATGATAATAATAATTTACTGTTCTCAGGATACACAATATTATCACAGTACCTGATTTAACAGAAAAATTGGGACATACAAGTAGATAATTAATCCAGTAGTTAAATCTAGACAACTGTTGTCAATCACTAAAAATTATAAAAATACCATCTGTGTATCTGCAACAACATAAAATATTGCTCCTAAACTAGTGGTAATCTAAAGACCTGTTTCCTGTTTTATTAATTGCATCTCTTCTCAGTGCCCCCTGTTTTGTTCAGTAGCTCTTGTCCAAAATGAGAAGAGCAACTTATGTGCTGAAATAGGTGCACTAATCCCAGTGGGATATGATAAAAGTACATTGCCCTTGGTTTCTTATCTGAATGAATGTGGAGAAAAACTAAGGTTGATTGCTTATAGGATCTCAAAACACATAGACGAACAGGCCTTGCTGAGGGAGAGTCAGCATGGCTTCTGTAAGGGTAAGTCTTGCCTCACGAACCTTATAGAATTCTTTGAAAAGGTCAACAGGCATGTGGATGCGGGAGAACCCGTGGACATTATATATCTGGACTTTCAGAAGGCGTTTGACACGGTCCCTCACCAAAGGCTACTGAAAAAACTCCACAATCAGGGAATTAGAGGACAGGTCCTCTCCTGGATTGAGAACTGGTTGGAGGCCAGGAAGCAGAGAGTGGGTGTCAATGGGCAATTTTCACAATGGAGAGAGGTGAAAAGCGGTGTGCCCCAAGGATCTGTCCTGGGACCGGTGCTTTTCAACCTCTTCATAAATGACCTGGAGACAGGGTTGAGCAGAGAAGTGGCTAAGTTTGCAGACGACACCAAACTTTTCCGAGTGGTAAAGACCAGAAGTGATTGTGAGGAGCTCCAGAAGGATCTCTCCAGACTGGCAGAATGGGCAGCAAAATGGCAGATGCGCTTCAATGTCAGTAAGTGTAAAGTCATGCACATTGGGGCAAAAAATCAAAACTTTAGATATAGGCTGATGGGTTCTGAGCTGTCTGTGACAGATCAGGAGAGAGATCTTGGGGTGGTGGTGGACAGGTCGATGAAAGTGTCGACCCAATGTGCAGCGGCAGTGAAGGCCAATTCTATGCTTGGGATCATTAGGAAGGGTATTGAGAACAAAACGGCTAGTATTATAATGCCGTTGTACAAATCGATGGTAAGGCCACACCTGGAGTATTGTGTCCAGTTCTGGTCGCTGCATCTCAAAAAAGACATAGTGGAAATGGAAAAGGTGCAAAAGAGAGCGACTAAGATGATTACGGGGCTGGGGCACCTTCCTTATGAGGAAAGGCTACGGCGTTTGGGCCTCTTCAGCCTAGAAAAGAGACACTTGAGGGGGGACATGATTGAGACATACAAAATTATGCAGGGAATGGACAGAGTGGATAGGGAGATGCTCTTTACACTCTCACATAATACCAGAACCAGGGGACATCCACTAAAATTGAGTGTTGGGCGGGTTAGGACAGACAAAAGAAAATATTTCTTTACTCAGCGTGTGGTCGGTCTGTGGAACTCCTTGCCACAGGATGTGGTGCTGGCGTCTACCCTAGACGCCTTTAAAAGGGGATTGGACAAGTTTCTGGAGGAAAAATCCATTATGGGGTACAAGCCATGATGTGTATGCGCAACCTCCTGATTTTAGAAATGGGCTATGTCAGAATGCCAGATGCAAGGGAGGGCACCAGGATGAGGTCTCTTGTTTTCTGGTGTGCTCCCTGGGGCATTTGGTGGGCCGCTGTGAGATACAGGAAGCTGGACTAGATGGGCCTATGGCCTGATCCAGTGGGGCTGTTCTTATGTTCTTATGCTTGGTCTACACATGGGTTGCTTATAGGGCTGATTACACATTCATTTTGGATGATTAACTTTCTTTTAATCAACTAATTGAATACCTTAAAAAAGCTACAACTCACCAAAATGTAATATTGGTGCTCTTTCAAGATACCAAAGGGAGTGTTAAGTAATTTACAATTTATAAGTTGCAAATTATTACTTATGATTTCTTTCACTACAATAAAAAGGTGCTGCCACATTTTTAGAAAAAAAAGACACTCGTAATGTTTTCTTTCTCAGTCCTTATCTCTGAGAAAAATCCATATCAAAATCCAGATAAACTCTAAAAAGAAATAAGTGTACCCTTGTTGCTCATTCCCACCAATTAACCAATTTAAACTGTTTATCACTTCAAATGCTGGCAGCTCCTGCAGTTTTTGTGTAGGAGGTCTTAGAAATTGTTGAGGGTTTGTTGAAGAACATGCATGGATAAACTTGCACCAGAGAGGCTCATATCTTAGGATAGTTTCTTGTTTCTCTCCAAAGGGTCGAACCAAAAAGAAACCTACTCCAATAAAGTATGAAGCTGGAGATCTTGTATGGGCAAAGTTCAACAGACGTCCATGGTGGCCCTGTAAAATTTGTCATGATCCAGTACTGGATACACATTCAAAAATGAAAGGTAATACATTTGGTATATTGCATAGATGAAGATTGAGGGCACAATCCTAACCCCTTATGTCAGTGCTTTCCAGCACCGATATAAGAGCAATACATCTCTGAGGTAAGAGAACAAACATTCCCTTACTTTGAGGAGGCCTCCGTGAGTGACAGCCAATTGCAGGATGCAGCACATGTCCCATTGGCTTCGCTATACCAGTGCTGGAAAGCATTGACTTAAGGGGTTAGGATTGCGTCCTTAATGCTCTGCATTGGAGATGATATTCTGGGGTCTATATTATTAATTGTTAATCTTGTTGAATAGCTGTATTTTCCATACATAGCATTTTTCTACTGGTCAAAGTGTTGATTAGGATGTCCATGAGCAAGTGAAAGGGCAGTATTAGAAATTGCAAGGCACAATCTTGAGCAGATTTACAGAAAAATAAATCCCATTGATTTCAGTGGGACTCCTTGCTTGGTAATATGTTCAGGTTATAGCCTTAAAGTACTAGATATAGGGTGATAGAGATTCTGGAATTCTCTACATTCTTGTTTTGCAGAATGGTCAAGAGAAAGGTGTTGTTAGAAATTCAGTCATGAGCTTGATAAAGGAGAACAATGCATATTTGTGCAGCAAAATAGTCAATGGTAGAAGAACAATGTGAAAAGTTTATATGTGGTTGACAGGAAAGAACAAGTACAAGAGGACTGGTTCAAGTACAGTGAGCAAGATATTATGGAGAGCAAGGATCAGGAAAGTAAATGTTCAAGGAGGCACACTGATGCAGTGAATTTACTCTCTTATTTTTTCAGTTTATTTTAAATATATATATATATATATATCTTCTCTAAGCAGATTAGTATTTTTATTTAAAGCCATTGCCTTTCAGGAGCTCATAAAAATCATACTTGCAAGTTGTTGCAAATGTACTTTATGGCTAGCACCAGCACAACACTACATTAGGTTTCGTCTGTTAGTTAGGAGACAAGGAGGTTCATGTATTTCCGTTTAATTTTACCCTCTTGTGCAAAATGCTAATCTGGTTTTTATTTCAATAGTTTCAAATCGCAGACCATATCGGGAGTACTATGTGGAAGCCTTAGGAGAGCCATCTGAAAGAGCCTGGGTTGTAGGAAAAGCTATTGTAGTCTTTGAAGGAAGACATCAATTTGAAGAACTCCCTGTCCTTCGGAGAAGAGGGAAGCAAAAAGAAAAAGGCTATAGGCACAAGGTAAAGCTCCTATAGTCTTGTATTTTGTACTTGGTTCTTCCCACTCAAGTACAAAGCATAGAGCATGATCTAGCTGAAGTTAAGCATCTTTTCGCCCCATTTATTTTATTGAAGAGATTTAAGCGCATACTTAATTACAAGCAATGGGATGTCCATGTACTTAGCTTTGGCTGGTTTATGTCCATAATATTTTGAAACTGCTCTGAGAGGGTGTGTAATGTGACTGTTGTGATTCAGGATTTTGAAGTGGCTCATAAAGGAATGTCTTATGCATTGTCCTGTTCATGTCCTACGTTCATTGTCCTGCCTGGGATAGGTAGGGGAGCAAGTCAGGATAAGGCCAGCAAACTGAACTACAACTCTGAGAACGTGTCATAGTGTTAGGGATGGAGAACCTTTTGCACTTAGAAAGACAAATGGGGCATAAGATGGGTAGGGCTGGTGAACTATTGCAAAATTCTAGGCATCAGCTCAAATTCTTTTACAAGCTGGTATCACATTTTTTAGATGCTAGCACTGCATTAATATTTCCGGTTCCAAAATGGTCACCTACAATATGCAGGCTGACCAAGTTTTTGAGGCTGTTCCAGTCTGGATGACTGAAAGCATCAGAATTCAGTGCCATAGCATCCGGTGTTGAAATTGTTAGGATCATTTGACATGATTCCCATGTGCTGGCTGCCACTTTGCAAAGGAAGATACTCTTATCTGTCTGTGTGATATCCTTTTGCATGCCATATGTATTTATTTCATAACTTCTTTCTCTCTCTCTCTCTTTTAATTTGAAGGTTCCCAAGAGATACATGGCTAAATGGGAGATCAGTGTCGGTCTTACAAATGAATATCATAAGCAGAATGGTACTCCGAAATGCTCCCCGTCTTCTAGCAAATCAGACTGTGAGAAGGATATGGATTTAATGGGCTCTTGTATAAAGAGCTCCTTAAATGAGCCAAAGAGGCAAATAAATGGATGTTTGAAATCACTGGCTTTGGACTTCAAAAATATGAACAATGAGAAGGGAAAGACATTCACTAAATCACGAATGAAGAAGAGCTCTGACTCCAGGAGGAGGAATAGAGTAAGAAAAAGTAGCACCAAACTGGAGATATCCAAGAGAGAAGGAGGGGGGAAAGGGCCAGTAAGCAAAGTTAAGAATATGATTGCTGAAGATCTCCCAGATAAGCAGGCATCTCATGAACTTTGTAGGATAGCAGAGAGCCTAATGGGATCTAAAGGCACAGTGGAAAACTACTTGCTCTCTTCTTTTGGAGAGAGACAATTTGAAAAGAAACCTATGAAAGCAGAGTATGAGCTCTCAAATGGACGCAGTGAACAGGGAATGCTCCAGGTGGACCTGAAGAAAAAGAAGAACCCAGCAGGCTTTATATGCAGTTCAAAATTACAACAGCACTATTCTGCAGCTGATGCTGAAACCAAGAGGAAGCACATGGATTCCGATTCATCAGTCAGTGGTACCAGTGATCTAGACCCCCTTGACCAAAGTATAGCATCGGCAGCCTATGGTGTCCTGAAAAATGGTGATTCTGTAAATAAAAGAAGAAAAAAGCTGTCTTCAGGGCAAAGAAATGTTAAACATTCTGCATATGTCTCAAAAAGCAGCAATAGAAGTCACAAATCTTTGGAAGGCTCTCGAGATAGGAATTCCAATGTTGAAGCAGGAGGTGAGGAATTCCATGAGCCATCTATTGCAGCTGAGGTGGCTTCTGTTTACAAAAACGACAATCTAACCCTTGTAGATAAGCACACTACACTCCAAAGTAAGGGGTTTACAAATCAACTGTATACAAAACAGTCTCAGTTCAGAAGTATAAAATGCAAGCATAAAGGAACTGCTGCTGTGACAGAGTCTTCTCTTAAGGAAGATGAATGTAGCCCCAGCTGCTGCTTTTCTGCTACCAAAGGTTCTTCTGGGTCTCGGTTAGATACACCTCCCAAAAGCGGGCTGGTTGATGATCGCACACTGCCAAACAGCACAAATGAGAAATCCCATGATTCTGCTGAAATAGAAACGGCAGTTGTGAAGCATGTGCTTTCAGAACTGAAGGAGCTGTCTTACAGGTCCATGAATGATGAAGTGAAAGACAGTGGGCCACCTAAGACCACCATGCCCTTACTCTTTTCATCTGTCTCTGGGCAGAATCATTTGCCTATTGAACCTGATTATAAATTCAGCACCTTATTAATGCTGTTGAAAGATATGCATGATAGTAAGACAAAAGAGAAACAGATAATGACTACTCAGAACATAATCTCTTATAGGAGTTCTAACAGCGGCAATAGTTCTGGAAGTAACACTTCGAGTGATTTGACATCTTTGTCTACAGTGGGAACTGCTCATAAATTAGAAAAAAATCGAGATAGTATTCAAGAACCAGAGTGTCAGAAACCCAAAGAAGGTCAGTCCTCTTTTTCACATGGTGTCGCAACAAACTTGATCCGTCCTGGTGCTAACAAAAGGGAACTCACAAATTCTACTGTTTCTGGTACAAACTGCACCGCAAGGCGCAGCTGTCCAAAATCTAAGCAGCTATCCAGAATAGTAGCTAATGCAACATCAAAGAGCAAGTCACTAAACCGGTTATCCAGTGCAGCTGACAGTGTACCCTACCAGCGTAGAGCTACTCAAGGCTCAGTTGATAGTCCTCTAGACAATGGAAAGGAAGATATTGCAAGGAAAGTGTCTCGGGAGTTGATGGGACACTCCCTTGATGAAGACTCTGCAAGTTCCTCTGATGACAGTTTAGTTCGTATAAGAATGAAGTCAGAATCTGATAAAAAGAGAGAGAGCTACAGCTCCTTTGAAAATGGGGAGTGCCTAGAGTTGGATTCAGGACTGACTAGAGAAGGCTCCTTGGGTGATGAGCCTAAAGATGTAAGCCACGTAGCACCCAAAAAGCGATGGCAGCGTTTTAACCAAAGCAGTGCTAAAGCTGGTAAGCGCATCAGTAGATCTAGGGAAGTGGACCACTTATGTCCCTTTTGGCCTTTGCCAAATGAAACAAGTGTTGGAATACAGGCCTCTTAACCTTTCAAAGGTGATTCAGAGAGGCAGGAGAATCTGTGAGAAGCCTGCCAGGTTTGACAACATTTCACTGTGTATGATAAATGAAATAAAAAGAGAGTTCATACAAAACTGGAACTTATCAGTTTGGGGCTCTCCAGTTTAAACTTGCTATACAAAGTAAGGGATTTTTAAAAATTTAAAAAAATCCAAGAGATGCCAGTAGTAAACCTGTGTCTGGACTGTATCACTTCTGATTGCTGGTGTAGGCTTTATGAGGGAATATTTCATGCAAAGAAAAAGATTCCTTTACACAGAAAGCTGGCACATGGGGGAAATTGCAAGGATGGCACACTCCTCTCCAACATGTGATTTTCTTTGTGCTAGGAATTTTGTTTGTATGAGAAGCGTTCTAGCATGTGAACTATCACTTGCAGTTTAAAGTGGTATGGCTCAGAAACTTTTCATCTGCTGCTTGTGTGAATGATGCCTTAGAAGGTCCAGTTGTTACTGCTAGGATACTTTGACAGTGTGTGAAAACAAAAGTTTAGATAAGAGACCATTCTGTTTGGGTTTGTTTGATTTTTGTCATGACTTGCAAAAAATGAAGCAAAATCTTAGTTTATAGTGTTTATTCTTACTACAGTTTTCATCATCTATAGGGCTGAATTCAGGTTTGCTTCTGTTCTTTTTTTTAGGTTCATAAAAATAAGTGATGATTTGAAAATACATGTATTTGGTTTTCCCATGCCTTTTGCAGAAGCTTTATTTACACATTAAACCATAGTGTATTTCAGGTCCAGCATGAAAGCAGTATGTGCTGCTCGGTGCTGAAAGAGACTCATGAAAAGGAAATTTGGGGATGCTTCATACTGTAGTCTTGCAGAGAACTAGATTGCTCAAGTTCTATTCAAGTCAGTGAGAGCATCTTATAGTCGGTTCTACACATAAGGTGGTAGAGCAAATGATATTCCTTTTAGACCATGGGTGCCCAAACTTTTTGGCAGGAGGGTCACACCATCTCTCTGACACTGTGTCAGAGACCGGGGGGAAAATAATTAATTTAGATTTGAATAAATTTTACATACATGAATATATTAGAACTGAAACTTATATTAATGAATGAAGGTCTCGCAATAGCTTAAGGCCAACAAAAGGTCTTGCACAAAGTGAGGCCAGCCTTTCCTTTGCTGCGGCTGCTTCACAAATGTCAAACAGCAAGCAGTGGAGGGAGCCCTCAGTCTGCAGCTCTTGCAAGTGGTCAAACAGTCACCCTCATGCTGAGAGCAGTAGCATTGGGTCATGTCTCTGGAGGACCAGAGGCTCATTGGAGACTGGGGGCTTCCTGTGGGCTGCAAATGGTCCCTGGGCCGGGGTTTGAGTAACCCTGCTTCAGACTTCAGGTGATAGATCGCATTTCTGAATGCTCCCATATAGAAATGAAAATCCCTGCAAGTAACGTTAGATGCTGCCTTCTCCTGTTTCAGACCATTGTCCATCCAGCTCAGTATTGTCAACACCAAATGGCAGTGGTTTTCCAGACAGGAATCTTTCTACTGGAGATGCAGGTGAACCTGAACCTTTTGCATGTGAAACTGATCCTATTCCACTGAGCTGTGGCCCCTAGAACATTTCTCCTTGATTTTTTTAAGTTATTGTATGGGAACATTCATGCTGTATGACTCACAACCCAATCCTGAGTTGCCCAGGTCACACAGCTGTAGCGGCACCATAAACGGCTCCCGCTGCATCTTGTGCTCCTCAACCTGCTGCGGGCAGCGCCTCAGGAGAAGGGGACTTTCGTCCCCTTCTCCCAGGTAAGGGAAGCAGCCCCACAATGGGGCTACTCACTTTGGTAAGGTAAAGGCGTTCTTGTCGGGTGCCGAGCCCCATACGAATGTCGGGGATCCAGTGGAGCAGAGCTCCACGGGACCCGCCTCCCTCCCTCCCCTGGCACACCTCCCGCCCACCCTTTCTCCACCTCCCATCTCCCTGTCACGCCTCCTCTCCACCCTCTCTCTGCCCTCTGCCTGCCTCCCCTCTCCCCAGAATGCCTCCTCCCTGCCCCCGCTTACTGTGCCACAGCTCGGCGGTCCGTGAGACTGCCAAGCAGTGGACGGGTGCCCGCCTGGTGCTAGCCCAGAGCCGGCCAGTGCTGGCCTAGCATGGGTGCTGGCCCGGCGGTAAGCCTTACAGATGTTTGTGGCTGTGCTTCGGTGGAAAGCCGGAGTGCTGAGCTAAGGATTGGGCTCTCAGTAAGCTACTGACATAAACTGGAATAATTTTAAATTATTATTTAAATTTTAATTATTAAATTTTACAGAATTTTATTCTGTAGTTTTGTAGTAATTTTATTCTGTAGTAATGCTTTGTTGGTATTTTTTGATCAGTAATTATTCTGAGGATGGCACCATACATTAGTTGGTATATTAATTCCCCAAAAGGGAAGGGGCCAGTCAGTGCACCTCTGCCTTTGTGAAAGAGAGGCTGACAGACACATAAAAATGGTGTAGCACAAAATTTATGAGACAAAAGCACTTGGTGCTACTTGATGTTACTTTGTGTTCACTTACAAAACATAAAGTTCCCACCTTAGTAGCTCCCTCTCAAGTTTAATAATATCCTTTCTATGTATATAATATTGTACCATATTTTGAAAATAGACAGCATGTTTTGAAGAATGGACATATTGATCAAGAATATTAATAGAAATTAGTCAGTTGTAAATACGTTGCAGGACAAGCGTAAATGAATTTTAAAAGCCTTTTTTTCTGTGGGAGACAAAAGCCCAATTTGGATGTAATGGAAAAGCATGGTTTCTTATTATGTAACTGGCATTGTCTGTTTTGTGCACAAGAGAAGCATAGGGAAAGCTTTTACTTGGACTTAAATACAGTTATGCAATACATGCAATCTTAAAGAACTATAATTTATTTCATCCTGTAAGACTACAGTTTGATCCTGGTTTGCTTTCCCTAACTATAGTTGGAAGTAAGCTCCAGTTATCTGAGGTCATAAGTAATGCAGAACTATGGTTTATTTCAAAGCAAAAGTAAAGCTCCTTCCCCCCAATACAAGAAAGAAATGGAGGGAGGAATGTGTAAACCTGTTGAGTTGCAGAGGCTTTTTACTGTAGCAGAAAATCATGGTTTTCTGTTGCGTCTGAACAAAAACAGGAGGGTTCCTTTGGAAAAGACACAAATTCTGCTTTATTTGTTTTTTGTTTGTTTTGGCCATGGTCAAGCACACGTGTATGTGGGCTTATCAGCTTCCCAGTTCTATAAGCAGCTGTCTCCCAAGGTTGAGGAACCTTCCTGAAAGGGCTCTATGAAGTGCAAAGGATTATAGCTAGAAAGAAAAATTGGCAATAGGCACCCTAGTTCTCATAAATTGCTGATGAGATGGAGCCTTGCATGATGGAACCTCCCCTTGCTCCCTCAAAATCTTCACCTAGAACAGTGGTACTCAAACTGATGGGTCGTGACCCACCAACCCGTATAACATGGCCCCTTTCCCTTTAAGGGGCAGGGGGAAAGCAGCAGTGTGATCCCCAGGATCGCTTTGCTGCAGGAGCAGGGGTGTTTTTTTTTTAACCTCTTGCCAGGGTCCAAGGGGTGTGGGGAGCCTCACAGAGCTCTCTGCAGGGCTCCCCTCAGCTTGTAAACAGTGAAAGTTGTGATCGCAATCCATTTCTTGCAATCACAAAACCGGAAGTGGGTCACGATCACAAGTTTCAGAATAACCTGGAGAGGCAAAAAAAGCACCAAGGGAAACCGGAAATGATTTTTTTTGCCTTTTAAGACCTGGAGAAGCCTCAGGAAACCGGAAACATTGGGAAACTAGAGTCGCATTTTTCCACTTCTCTGAAGGGGACCAGAGTACAGCTCTGGTCCCCTTCGGAGAGGTTCATGGGGTAAAGATCACGGATTTGAATATCTGCGAAATTCAGTATCAGTGGGGGGTCCAAGAATGGATCCTCCACAGATACTGAGGCCCTATCTATGAAAGATAATTCTGTCAGGAAAGCCCCCACCTACAGTTTAAGGAGTACAGTCAAGAAATACATTTACCACTTTATTTTTTATTTGTAAGAACAAGGCTTCTGTCCAAGCCGCCTCCATATGAATTGCCAGAACATCCTGTATTACAAGTTGAGTATTCCTTATCTGAAATGCTCCAAAATCCAAAACTGTATTTACACCATTATTTTTTCACTGTATTAATGTACTGTATTAATGGTATGTCTTTTTTTTTTTTTTTAATGTTAAGTATTTAGGTGTGACTAACAGCCCAGTCCTAACCTCCACTGGAACAGTATGGCTCTATGGCCTGTGCCATATCCAGCACAGGTTAGGAGGTGGCTGGACAGTAACTTGGGGTAAGGGGATATTTTTATCCTTACCCCATGTCGATTCCCAGCCACCCCTATGGGGCTACTTAGATCTGCGCCAGAAAAATTGTTGGAGCAAATCCAAATAGCCCACGTAAGGCTGTAGGGACTAGGAGTGAGGGTTTGGATATGGCATCCTTCCACCTGTCATGGTCCCAGGACTGATCCCCTTCTATCCCACCTTCCCCCCACTGAAAAACCCATCTCCATTTGGCTCTCCCACCACTCTCTTCCACCTCCTACGTTGACCTGCCTGGGCGTGCACAAACATACCCCTTCCGATCTGCGCCAGGGCTGGATCTGGCATTAGTAGGCCGGCACATGTCCTTGCACCAGTTCAGATGGCTCAAGAGTAGTCGTGAAAGTGCTTTATGGCACATTTGCAACACTCCTGGACCGGTGCAGGGGCCTGCGCCAGCCTAACTGAAAGTTAGGATTCTGCTCTAAGGCTGAAATCCTATCCACATTTACCTGGAAGTTAGCCAATTGACTATAATGTGGCTTACTTCTAAGTAGCCATGCATAGGATTTGGCTCTAATAACATATTGTTTATGTTATCAGTAGCATATCAATTCAGAATCAGGAATGATGGTGATGCCAAACAACTACAGATTGTTCATGTGGGTGGCTGAGATAGTGATGTCTTGGCTTTCTGTTGGTTCAGTGTACACATACCTTGTTTCCTGCACGAAATTATTTTAAATACAGGTTAAGTCATTATTTGTAAGGGTTCAGTTCCCAGAACTCACATGGATGGCAAAAATTGCATTAAAGCAAATCCATTTAAAAAACAATGTCCCTTTGCTAGGTGATTTAAAAACAGTGTCGCTGACCTTTGTGATGTAAGACAGAGGGCGCAATCCTAACCCCTTATGTCAGTGCTTTCCAGCATTGACATAAGGGCAATGCAGCTCTGAGGTAAGGGAACAAACATTCCTTTACTTTGAGAAGGCCTCCATGAGTGACATCCAACTACAGGATGCAGCACATGTCCCATTGGTACCACTATGCCAGTGCCGGAAAGCACTGACATAAGGGGTTAGGATTGTGCCCAGAGTCATTAAGCAGACAATCCATCAGTCTCTCTCCAGGCGCTCAGAAAGGCTTCACTCCGAGCCAGCAACCCCTCCCTTCACCCAGAGCAAAGTAATTATCTTTCTTTTATGTGCTCAGGCGGAAGGGAGGGAGCTTGGCTTGGACTGAAGCTGTTCTAAGTGCCTGGAGAGAGAATGATGGATTATCAACCAACTGCCCTCTCTCACATTAACAAGGCTATTGTTAAACGACTGTTTCCCTTCAATAAGAAAAGCAGTTTTTTAAACTGTGATTTAAAAGGGATGCATTTTTCCCCTTTTCCAGGGATCAGCACATTCCTTCTCATTTGCAGGGGCCATTCGTGTTGAGTCAAATCCACGTATAAAAATATCAGTGTATAACAAGGTTGGACCTGTATTGTATAAAATTACCTTCAGGCTATGTGTATAAGATGTATATGATACGTAAATGAATTCTATGTTTAGATGTGGGTCCCATCCAAAATTTCTCATTATGCATAGGCAAATATTTCAAAATCCAAAAAAACTTGAAACACTTCTGGTTCCAAGCTTTTCGAATAAGGGATATTCAAACTGTATTGCATTATGCTTTCACCTGTTAGACACTCCTCTTTTGAGACACACTTGTGGCTAGGCTTTATGTTGTTAGAATATCCATACATTAATAAGTAGTTTACTTACATATTAAGAGTTGGTTGAAAAATAATTAGCTTCCTTTCACAAACTATATACTAACAAGTCTTCTGAAGGATCCAACTAGGTTAATAGAATTCGATTTCTAGGCTTCTTAGGTCAGTGCATTCTGGGGCAAACCTAGAAGAAGTAAGGAACCTCTATGTGACCTGGAAATGGGTCTTTCAGTGCTAAAAAATGCACCTCAGGCTTGGAAATGGCACAGTTTGGTTGTGAAACAGTAGGAGCCCCAATTTTCATGCTCTTTTTGTTTTTAAAGACATTTAAACTTGGACCCCGGTATCCACTGGCATTTGCAGCAAGTCAAATCATCCACGGATACTGGCGTCTGACTGTATCAGGTTTCTTAGGCTATATGAGTTCATGACTAAGAAGGTACTGGAACCAGAGATTTTCTCACTTAAATATAGCATTCTTAGGCCACAATCCTATTCACATTTACTTGAAAGTTGGCCCCATTGACTATAATGAGACTTACTTCTGAGTATATGTGCATAAAATTGGGCTCTTTGTGTAGAATGGAAGAGAAATATATCTATTTCTCTAAAAATATTGTATATAAACATTAACCCAGTTTGGACATCAGAGCCAAACCATAGTTTGGCTAGCAAAGATGTAACCAAGGGTGGAGGAGGGGTGGAATGCAGCACCAGGACCTCTTCTAAAGCAGGAGCAAGTTTCTACCAGTTTCAGCAAGCAAGAGGCAAACAGATATTTCCTAGGAGCACAAGCTCCTGGTTGCTCTCTCCTGGGCTGTAGATAGTTGATGGATAGGTGAAGAGAGTGGGGTTAATGAATGGAAAGAGGAGAGAAGATAAAGTTGGATCATGCCTCCCCCAGGAAGGAAGTGAAGGTTTGTTGTCTACATTGATTTAATTGAATGAAATGGCTCAGGAGTCATGGATGGTGGAAGGAAGTGGAACTTAACTCTGAGTAAACATGTATTGGATTGCATTCTTACATTCATTGGGGATATATATTTTACCCATCTTCAGTTTTTGTACATCTGTGTTAAACTATTGCAGCTCACACCAAAAGTCTAGGCTGAAATCTACTTCATTTAAGGATGTTGCCTAACAAATTTCAACGTAGAGTTTAAGAAATACTCTAATGAAGAAATGTAAAATAGACCTTTTTTGTTGTATGGCCTTAGGGCCAAATCCTATCCAACTTTCAAGCATTAACGCAACCATGCCAACGAGGCCTGCGCTGCATCCTGCGGTGGAGAGGCAGTCACAGAGGCCTTCTCAAGGTAAGGGAACAAAAGTTCCCTTATGTTGGGACTGCATCGGTGCTGGAAAGTTGGATAGGATTGGGCCCTTATTGGGGCATGATTATGGAGAAGTCTTCCCTGTGCTTCAAAATTTACCACTACATCACTGACAATTGGTGCTATGCCTTGGGTTTTTGGTGTTCCCTCCCCCTTCTTCCCCCATGTCATGACAGACTCAGCAAGTCTCTGGTATGAACAAACAAGTGGTTTATCTTAATATCCAATTCAGGCAAACTGTGGTTTGTATAAACTACAGTTGACCTAGCTTAAACTGGTTTCCAGTTCTAATTCATAGGCAAAATACAGGTCCAGACTATTTATACACAGATTTGACTCAACACGAATAACCACTGCAAATGAGAAGGAATGTGCTGATCCCTGGAGAAGGGGAAAAATGTATCCCTTTAAAATCGCAGTTTAAAAAACTGAACAGTCCTTTAACAATAGCCTCCTTAATGAGAGGGGGGGCAGCTGGCTGACAATCCATCAATCCTTCTCTCTCCAGCAGACCCTTCCCTTCCCCCTGATTGATGGATTGTCTTCTTAATGACTCTTATCTTACATCACAAAGGTCAGCAAGGCTGTTTTTAAATCACCTGAGCAAAGAAAGTTTGTTTTTTAAATTGATTTGCTATAGTGCATTTTTTGCCATCCACATGAGTGCTTGGAATGGAACCCACACAAATTATGAGGCTCAACCTGTATAGTATGCACAAACCAAGCAGTGCAAGAATGAGAACAAATCCTATTCAAGATGACTAATGGCCCAGTCCTATGAATGTGGGTTGCTGCTGGAATTAGTGCTCCAGCAGCAGAACCCACTTTCTGGGCTGTAATAAATAGTCGTTTGTGCAATGAGGGGGGAAATTTTGTGGACTGCTTCATGTAAGGTTTGCTACTCCTGCAGTTACATAGCAGCAGGAATCTATGCCTCAGTAAATCATCTGAACTGGGTCAGTGTGTCTTACAGGTCCTAAAGGTCCCTTGAGCTGGTGCAGGCCTCCCTGTGCTGGATCTGAGTGTCGCAAACATGCCAAAAGGCATGTTTGCACCAACTTGAGAGCCAGCTGGGCTAGTGCAGAGGTCCAGATACTGACCCTTCGCTGGTTGGCATAGCTAATTGCGCTAGGTAGTGAAGGGGGTGGGAGAGGGTTGTGGAAGTGGAACAGAGGCAGGGAGGGGCATTTTTGGGCTGGGAATCGGACCCTGGAAAGGGTGATATTGGCTGTGGCAGCAACTGCTGCCTCTTAACCCCTCCCTTGGCCAAACTAGCATTGCTCCAGTCTTCCTAGATTTGTACCAGCTATACAGCTGGTGCATGTTCAAGAAACCCCATAGGGACTGCTGGGGCTTAACTCATGGTAAGGGGAAATATATCCCCTAGCCTCCATATGCCTCCCAACCTGCTTAGGATACAGCACAGCCTGGCTGTACTGGTGCAGGTTAAGATAATGCTGTGAATACCATATTAGCACATCTATGTCATTCTTCAGCTTGTGAAGTAGATCATTAGAAAACCTCAAGATTTTAGGTTCACTGTTTCAAAATCAAGGAAAGGACTATTCTGTGGATGGGAATATTTTTGCGGTGGGCACTAGCACTACTTCAAAAGTAGTTTAACTACAATTATCTGAAAGTAGTTTTAACTCCATTTTAGTAAAAGTAACGAGCTGCAGGAAGCTGGACTAGATGGGCCTATGGCCTGATCTTGACAACAAATGTGTTGTTAAACAGCATAAACATTTCCTTTACTCAGATATTCTTTACTGTAAGTAGACAAAGCAGGCCTGTCAATGGAAAACTTCAGGCCTTTCCTCACCTCTGGTGCAGTTGCTGTCCTCTCATCCAGGCTAAATTGCCATAGTATTCTGAGTATAGCCAGCCCTTTTAGAAATGCTACCCCCCCCCCAAGCATGCTCCTAGCAGCTGAAGAAGAAACAAGAAGCATCAGATGAGTAGAAGGAGTATTGCTTTTGAACCAGTAGAGAATAATAATATTAACAATAACAACAACTGTGCTCTTCAGACTTTTACGAATGTCTCTTGTTAGAGGCATTGGAGAACAGTGCGACGACAGCAACTACACAAGGCTGTCATGAAGGATTCCGTTCCAGCCTTTCTGCTGTTCTCAGAAGACTAACTCTGAAGGTGTTTTTCCTTTTTCTCAGGGTCCCATTCAGAGAAGAAACGCCTTAGAAAGCCAAGTAAGCGACTTTTGGAGTATGCCGAAGAATATGATCACATATTTGCACCTAAGAAAAAAAAGAGGAGGCAAGAATCATTTAGGAAGGTGAGTGTAACTGCTGCATGATTGAAAGGGGGGGAGTATTTCTAAGTAACTTTTTCAAAATTTATGTGACTGTTTTAGAAATTAAGGAATCGGCAAAGCCTATGTGGATGCACAAAGGCTGGAGGTGCCCATTTTCCTTCCAGGCTGCTCTGGGGACTGCCCCAGGATGCTGCTTGTCAGGGGATTCAAAAAGTGGCAGTAGTAAAAAAGGACCTGAGACATGCCCCTTGTATGCTGAGAACAAGTCCAGCCTGTGTTCTGCCACAGTCCCAATCCAAGCCTCACTTATGCCCACTCTAAGCTAATTAGCTCCCCTTTCACTCCCCAAAAATGACCCCAGTTCTCTACAGCAGTACTGCTAGACTCCACCACCAGGGTAGCTTGCCTGTTTAAACTGCAGGGACCCCTCCTCCCAGTTCCTAAGGCAGCAGTCCTTCCAGGTATAGCAGCACACCTCAACTCTCCAGCACTCCACAGCCTGTTTGAGTAGTCCATTAGTCAGTCTGTTAGTCAGTGAACCAGATAGTCAGTCCAAAAAGTCCAATAAGTCGTTAGCCAGTCCGTTGGTTGGTCAGCAGAGTCATGGGTCAGTCCATGCATCAATAGCCAGTCAGTCAATTAGCCAGAAGGTCAGTCCACAAGGCAGAGTCATAAGTTACCAGTCCAATAGGTTTGTTAGTCACAAAGTCAGTCCTGCTAGTTAATCAGCAAGCAAGTCTCCTTCCACCACTCTCTCTCCACTACAACCCACAAACCCTTCCTGCCTCAGGTGCTCCTTTTATCCTTAGGGACCTCATTGCCTCTAGTGGCTGCAGCTGTGCAGCACACCCTTTGCTGAAAGCCCAGGCCTTAACTCTTAAAGGGGCCAATGCAGACACCACATTCTACCTCCTCACCAGATCTTCCGCGATTCCAATACAGCCTGTTAGGGAAGCAAAAAAGTATAAACAACTCAACACTCCCTTTTATATCCTTGAATCAGTTAGAGTTCTAATAAAAAAAAATGTTTCATTCCCTGGCAGAATCTTGTACTTTCGAACTTGATCACTTGCTCTATATATGGGCAAGATTTAGAGCACATGAACAGTAGCCAGAAAATAGCTGAAAATAGTTAATAGTTGTAGTAAAGCTTGAGCACATCATGTTTAGCATTCATGCTAGAGCAGTGTTTCCCAAACGTTAGGAGCTTGTGGACCACTGAGGCAAAAAATGGAGTTATTGTGAACCGTACTCCCCCTGCACACAAAAAAATACAATTAAATTTGTAATAATTAGAGAATACTTAATAGACTGATTATTTTGAGAGAAGATTTCTGGGTTGCTGCTTTTGTTGCCAGCTGTGGCTGCAGGTGGTCCGTTCTCTACTGTCTCTGATGGTTTGTGGGAAAGCATCTCTAATGCAAGTGCCCCCACCATGAACTACCAGAGATGGTGGAGAATGGACTACCCACAGCCACAACTGATACTTCGTTGACGGCTATAAGACAGTCTGTTCTCCAGTGGGATCTCCATGTCCGTCTTAGTCCTAACAAGTGGGTAGCTCCTCCCTCTCAGGTAGGTACACCAGTCTTTTGTTCCTCCTGAGGGGAGGAGCTGCCTGGACTCCCCAGATGGGCCTAGCCTTTCGGCGAAGCAGGACAGAGTTGGTTCAGCTCTGCTGAACCCCCCACTGGAGAACACAGGGAGGATAATTTTTTCTTTTTCCTTTTCCCCCCAGCTTTCCCTCTCCTCTCTCCAGCCTCTCAGCCTCTCTCCCGCCTGCTCTCGTGGGGGATTGCTTACTCGACAAGATGCTTGAAGTGATCAAAGGTGATCTCTTTTTTTGAGATCTCGCAGACCACTTCTCAGGGTCTCACCTTGGACCACAGGTTGGGAACCTGTTTGCTAGAGGGAGCTAGCTGTGATGATTTGAATTAGAACATCTGTCACTTTGAAAATATTTTTGCCTGAAATAAGCAAGTGGAAGGTTCTGTTGTGTTTCTTTAATATTTAATTTTTCCAACTTTTTTTAGTGAAAAGGTATGCACTTTGGGAAAAATGTTTTTTGTTGGCGTGAAGCCTTTTTTCACAATTTGAAAATTTTTGCTTTACTGATATGTATTCTTGGTTTTGGATGATCCAGGACTGCCATCAAGAACAGCGTCCTTGGACTTAACTGATTCCCACTAGCATCTAGTTAAACTCACCCGTGACAAGAAGTCATCAAACTGTTAGGTTCCCCAACCTGGCGCAGTAGCTCCCAATAAAGTGCATCAGGGTCAGGGAAATGAGTGACTTGATTTCATCATGTCGTTGGGTGAGATCAGCTAGATGTTACTGGGGATCAAGGGGACAGAACAACACATGAAGATGCTCTTCTGGTGGCAGCACTGTGACTTGCGTAACTACCAGTTTTAATTGAAATCTACTGTGTCTCTCTTCTTGTCTAACTTGATTTTTTTTTTAGTTTTACCTATTGCAAGAAAGCAGCTCTCTCCCTGAATGGTGATTTGTGCTCTTCATTAACTCTCTTTACCTGCCCAGATTTGACCATTATGCCTTTTCTATCTTTGTGTGACTGCTAATAGGCAAGTTCTCTAGACAAGTCTGAAATCAAAAAGGATTGCAGCATAATCAGCCAAGGGAAGAATAAACACCAGGGAAAGAAGCCTATGGAATCAGATTCACCTGCTTCTTCATCAAAAGAGACTCCTCCAGTCCTTGAAGCTGAGTGTTCACTTTTGGATGAACCTGACTCCCATTCCATGGAACCAAGATCTGAAATGCCAGTTTTGACCTTATTTTCACCAAATGCATTAGAAGCTGCTGCTACTTGTACTACACAGGGAGAGGAGCAATTAGTGAAATCAGGTAAGATGCGTAATTACTTGTATCTACATTAGTGATGGTGGTGGAAAGTAGTGCCAGTTTTTGCCTACGTATTAGTGGAAGGAAGTGCCAATTTCTGCCTACATGTTAGCCCTTTTCAGACATTACTAAGTAGAGTGAAGAACATGTGGGGGTGGGGGTTCAGCAGCACGCACACACCAGCAAGACCCACTCTGGCATTCCTGCCAAACATAAGTCAATCTTTGTCTGTTGTGACAAAATTGGACCTGGAAAGAGATCCTGCCTATGAAAAGGAATGCTAGGCATCAGGTGACAGACAGTGACTGGACCAGTCTCCCACTGCTGAGTAAGGATTTGAACCCACATCTTCCCAGTCCAAGTGCAACTCTCCATCATCAGCCTCCAGTTGGTCAAGTAGCAGCACTACCTGTTTGTTCTGTGGTGTTTAGTTTTGGAGGGAGACAGAAAGCCAGGGAGAGACTAAATGTAAAGGAAGATGAAGCTCCTTTACCCTATGCTGAGAAGTATTGTAACAGCTGCAACTTGTTACTCAGCAATGAGACATGTCTGCCAAAATTTCTTGTTATGCACAATTATTAAAGATGCAGGAGTTCCAGTTACCCAAAGAAGATGGATACATAGTGTCAAAAAACTAAAAGTGGTCCTTGCATCACCAGTTGGGATTAAAGATGGTTCTGGGTTTCAAAGTCAAATTATGGCAGTACACTGCACTGAGTATATCTAATCCCCAGTTATGCTGTACACTGCTACCCTCTATAAAACTCTCTTCCAAAGCACTCTGTAGTAGTTTGCATTTGTCAATATCTTATGATGGGGAGGGGGGAAGCAATTTTAATGCTTCTCACTGTTTAGCTCCTTTCCAGTAGCTAGAAGTAATTTCTTTTAAGCCCCCAAGGCCTTTATAACATTCCTGTATTGTGGCATTTTGCATTTTGAAAATGTTCATCTCTTAGCTCTGCTTGTCATTATGAGGCTAGTACCTATGTGTGACTTGAGGGATGCATCATACTAGAATGCATCATCAAAGCAAAGATGTTTGTTCATTATACAGGATGAAGGCAAGAGGAAGATAGTGGCTGTGAACATGAAGTGAACTGAGCCCAAAAGTGGATGGGTTGGGGGGCTCTTGGTGCTTAGTTTTTCTTTGGAAAGAGAAATTATAACAAAAGATGTCCCAGTTGGTATACTAATTGCTCTTGGAAGCTTTTAAAAATGTTAGTTTCTATCTCCTGTTGAAAAAGGCTTACTTGTATCTCTATTGCAGGGAGCTTTGAGAGCAAGCGCCAGAGGAAGCCAACAAAAAAGCTCTTGGAATCCAATGATTTGGATACCACTTTTATACCAAAGAGAGAGTGGATTTCCATAAAGAAGGTATGTTTGCTCCTTTGGCTTCAGAATGTCCTTGGGTATAGAATAATTGCAACTACTTGGAATCTTTAACAGCATTCATTTGAATGAGGAATATTTGATTGAGGAATGATAGCTAATGGGAGAAACCATGAAAAATCATTCTGAACAATGACGTGCAATGTTTTCATTGTAAGTTTTTTGTAAATAAACCCCGTCATTATCAAAACTGGGTCAGCGTTAGGCATGTAAATCCTACAGTCTTAAGATTCTTCTGTGATGACTAAATACTCTATCCACAGAACAGTATTTATATACAAAATCCCCATTTATTTCAGAGGAGTGTGCTCTAGAGTACTTCTTAGTGCAGTATATTCTCCTACAGTTGTTGTTCAGTGCCTTGGCTGTTATAAAGACTTGAACGCTTCTGATGTATGAAATCTCCTAGGTCTTGCTTTGTGTGTGTGTGAGTGTGTAAATAGCACAAGCACCTGCTGTAGCACACAAGGAGAACTGATATTCATAAACTTTTCCTGTGCTAACCTGTGAACACTTCCTGTATGCCAGCGGTATCCAAATCATGGCCTGTGTCCCAGGATTTCCCATTTGGACACAGCATGGTGGTGGTAAAAGCTTTGTGTTCCGGGCTGCAGCCTCCAGTTTTAGCAGCCAATCTTAGCAGAAACTCACATAGGGCTTCTGCTGCCTGTCACCCCAGAAGTTTCTTCACCCTTATTTCCTGGGGGAAGTGGTGGCCCAGTGCAAGTTTCTGCAAAGATCAGCTGCAAAAACTGGAGGCTGTGGTGCAGAATGGAAAGCATTTGCTGCATGGAGTCCAGATTGGTAATCTTGGGATGCCAGATTCAGGCCCCAACTGGAGTTTGGAGGCCCCTGCTATATGCAGTTCAGGTCATGAGAGTGAAGCCATGGACCTTTTTCCTAAAGTGCCTCTAAATTTGTCCCCTGTGGCTTTGTGGCTTTTCTGAGTTTTCTTTTGCTACTGCCCATGTGATGGCATTTTCTTATGTTTCTAAATGTGTTGTCTTGACAGCTATAAATTGCCTTGTGGGTTGTAAAAAATGGAAAGGCAGGATATTGCTATTCTAAATGTATTAAAATATGAGAATGGTATCTTGACTACATTTAGTTTAGCAAAGTCCCCCGCCAGACATAAGAACTTTTATTTTTAAAAAAGTAAAAGATTATTTTTCTTCTGCTTCAGCTGTACAGAAGTCTCTTCAACAATTAGTTAAGCAAATGTGATTTTATTCCATACTTGATGCCATTCAGTGATGCAGTCACTGGCTGTTCTCCTCTTCCTCATTCCAAGCTTAGTAATCAAAGTTGGTGTTTTTCATGACTATATGTGAATACTTTGAAGTACAATTGCAGTTGAGATGAGCTCAGAGAAAATGCAACTCTTTCTAGGCACATAAGCCTGTTTGGTAAATTGTCAGTGTTTCTTGTCCACAGTGTTCTGAGGCTGGTCCTTTGGATTCTGAAATGTCTGAATTTTATTCCACATCTCAACTTCTGGACTCTCGTGAAGGTAGGTGATGCTTGTGCTCTAGTAAATGCTGGAAAGAACAACACCAGTAATGAAATTATTAGAAAACAATTCCTCTGAGAGGAAAGGGGCAGCTCTGTCCGTAGATAATTTTCCAGTAGTCACCTCCAGGTGGTGTGCGATGGCCTCCACCTGGCGCTAGCTGAGCTCAGGCTCACACTGAGTCAGCGCTAGCCTGCCGGTAAGTATCGCAGGTGTGCCATATGGCATGTGACAGTTAGTGCTGGTGCTGGGTTGGCGCTGGCCCAATAGGATTGGGCCCTAAGAGCCCAACCCTGAGTTTCCCGCAGGTGCACACTGCTGCAAACGTGCCATAAGGCACATTTGCAAGGTTTACCGCACGGCCGGCACCCGTGCTAGCCAAGTGCTGGCCGGCGCTGGGC
Organism: Tiliqua scincoides; assembly: GCF_035046505.1. Taxonomy (NCBI): domain Eukaryota; kingdom Metazoa; phylum Chordata; class Lepidosauria; order Squamata; family Scincidae; genus Tiliqua; species Tiliqua scincoides. The sequence continues at coordinate 201,102,785 of NC_089822.1, forward strand.
TAGCACTCGGTGGGCACCCATTCTCTGCCACTCAGCGGTCGCACGGACCGCTGAGCCACGGCACGGTAAGCGGGGGTGGGGAGGGGGTGAGAAGGAGGCTTTCCGGGGAAGGGGGAGGCAGGCAGAGGGCGGAGAGAAGGTGTGACGGGGAGGCGGGGAGAGGGCAGGCGGGAGGCATGCCGGGGAAGGGAGGGAGACGGGTCTGGTGGAGCGGAGCTCCTACGTGTTCATATGGGACTCGGCACCCTACACAAACACCTTTACCTTAAATTGAGTAGCCCCATTGCAGGACTACTTCCCTTACCTGGGAGAAGGGGCCAAAAATTCCCTTCTCCTGAGGTGCCGCCCATGGTAACCTGAGGCACGCAGGATCCAGCGGCAGCCATTTTCGGTGCTGCTGAAGCTGCTCATCCCGGGCAGCTCAGGATTTTGCCCATCCTCTGCTTTTTGAGAACCTGAATGTTACAATTCCCTGTTCTTTTGCCTCCTGCATACCCTTTCTTCTTCATAGAGCTTTTAAAGGGACAGTGCTGGAGATTTAATACTGTATTTTGCCATTGCTGTGCTTGTGGGCTGTGCTTGTGGGCTGCTCTTTCTCCTTCCACCAACTTCTGCTTTTAAAAAGACATCATTATTCACAGTATTACAATACTGTATTTTCAGTTTTGCCATTTGTTGTGTTTTGGCATTGTATGTTGTCATTAACTGAAGTAACAGAGAGAGTGTCCTTCAGTTCAATCCAAGAATATCTACTAAGCCCTAGAATAGAACTTACTTCTAGTCAATATATAAGATTGCAGACAAAAGCAAAATAAATTCCTTTACACATCTAGTTAAGATTAAAGTTCCTATCACTAGCTACGCATTGTCCGAGGAATGCATGAGGTACTTGCTGTGAACTGCAGTTCTCAGGTGACAGATCTTAGACTTTGGTGACTTTGCTATGTGGTGTTCATAGAGATATCTAAAATTATCTTGTGTATGAACTGCTTCAACCAACTGATGGTATTTGGACAATAAAACAAAAGTGTTTGTCTCTGATTTTGATGCAAACATGCTGAGTACAGTATGAATGTACATTATATCCTTTGCACAGGAAGAAAGTTGCAAGCATTTATGCCAGTACTTGTTGAATGGTTTTGAAACATGTGCTCTTCCCAGCTGCAGCTCCTGACAAGATTCCTGGGAAACAGAGAAGGCGAAAGCGGCAGCGGCGCACTGTCATTACAGCCCCATGTAAAAAAGAAAGAGGTGGCAGTGCACCAGGAGAAACCCCAAATTTGGAGGTACTGCTAGGCTTTGAGTTCTGCTAACGGTACAAAACAAAACACTTGATTACTTTTTCTTTCAAAGTAGTATTAGCTAGAAATGAACTCAGATAGCTGATGGTGTTGCAGAAGGAAGTATAAAAGAGACTTCTCAGCAAACACAAGGGGTTTTGCTGAGGAGTATTGCATTCCCCTAATCATTTTAAAATACCACTTAAAACTTGGAATTCATTCTTAGGGATATTGTTAAACGAATGTCACTGTTAAAATCCATGTTAAATTAAAGTATGCTGAATTTCGGTGAACAATTTGATTTGACATTTCTAGCCCTTTCCTATCACAGTTTTTAAGCTCTTGTCTTGTTCCACATGGATGTGAAAATGAAAACTGCACATTTTGGACTTCCTTAATTTTGTCCTTCTCACAACTTGGTTTTTTTTAAATGGATGTTTAATTTTTTAAAGTATACATTCCACTTATATTTACATAATCATAGATCAACAATCTTTCCCCCCCTTTTTCCCCTCCGCCCATGAACAGCAACCATTAACATTAATTATTTATATCTGCAGCCATAAGCACACCTTTTGGATTTTATCCATTATAACAGTATTGGCCCCCCCCTTCCCTTACCCATCTTATATATCGCAACCATTTCTTTTTTATCTCGGTTTTCTTATCTTCCCATGTCTTATCCTGTTTCAGTATTGATACTATATCTGATTGTATCTATTCATATAAATAATATGAATGGATACTTCTCACAACTTGGTGGATTGTGCCCTCTGGTATTTCATGGAACAGGCGTGTATGCTCTGTTTATTTTTTCTATGGCCTCTTGCTAGAGTACAGCAATCCGTTCCGTCTCTGGGATCTTCCTGGACAGCATTCCACTGGTGGTTTAGAAGTGGAAGTGCCTAACTTTTTCTTCTCAAGGCTTAGTATCCTCAGTGAAGATCTTGTAAATGAAGGTGTCGTACGTTCACTTTATAACCAGCCTCATTCACACAGGTTAAGCAAATTAGGGTGCAATCTTAACCAACTTTCCAGCACAGAGGTAAGGGCAATGCAGCTCTGAGGCCTCCCTGACTGCTCCCCAACTGCAGGATGCAGCACATGGCCCATTCGCACAACTGCATCAGTGCTGGAAAGTTGGTTAGGATTTGGGCCTTCCTCTTAGAAGCCCCTTTCTTGGACTGTGCTTATTTGCTATCAGTTCTGTACTGCGTGTCAGATTTGGGGATGGCTGTGGAAGTCTCCAGTGGTTAGTAAGGATACTGCAATACGGACCACAAAATAGTTGTGTTTAATGTGTTGTATTAAAGTTCAGAATATTTCTTTCCCCCAGTGAAACCTTAAAGTGGAGCAGTGTGATGAGAGTTAGCGCCACAGCATGAGGCACCTTCTGCAGGCAGAGTGATTAGGGCTAGAGGCGTTGCATGCAGCTCAGCAAGCAGGTTGGCAGACATCTCTATGTTTTGTAGCCCAACTAACAGCAGTCCAGAGGAGGGTGTAGACTGAAGAGAGAATTTAACTCTCCAAAATGTTGGTGTCTTTTTCCAAGGGTGATAGGACTACTCATGGGACAGCTGGAAGCCCCAAGGAGACGGTTGAGGAAGGGTCTGAAAATGACCATGGAGTGCCTTCATCAAAGAAGATCCAGGGGGAGCGAGGAGGAGGAGCTGCCCTCAAGGAGAATGTGTGTCAGGTAGAAATCTGAGATGAGCTTCTTGAATGATGGTGACTGTGAAGAGGACATGGAGGACCTGGACTACCTGGGGAGAATTGTGTTAACAGGAACCAGCCTTGTTCAGCTTTCCATGGAGTTTGCATGCACTGCTGTTCTTTCCTGTCTTGCTTTCCCCCCCTGAAATTCATTTGCCCTTTTGCAAGCAAGGTGCTGAGTTTCTGTTGACTTCAATTTGAATAAATTCTGTCTGCAGCACTTGGTGTATGTCACCCGGGTATCTCTAGAGTAGATAGGAAATGGAGGGAGGGGGGGTCAGCCATACACACATTAGGTATACTCTTTCCATTGGACCATTTCAGCGACGTGGAGAGGGAAGATTTGCTGCATGGGTAACAGCCTATCCTCCATACCTACTTTACCCAGGCTTCGCGCACTGGAGAGGACACTCTGTTTCAGAACCACCATTCAGAGCGTGACACCATGGTCTTCCGAGACTGAAGGATGCCAACAAACATATACTCTTACACAAAAGGGTTAATTGTAGAAAGCTATTTTGGAAAGCATTTCAGGCAAGGAACCTGTTGGTTGTATGTTTTGCATGCATGTGCAGACAGGGCTTTTTCAGTCTGTGTGATAACATCAGATCATTTCTTTGCAGATTTGTGAAAAACCGGGTGAGTTGCTGCTGTGTGAAGCTCAGTGTTGTGGTGCTTTCCACCTGCAGTGCCTCGGGCTCTCAGAAATGCCAAAGGGCAAGTTTATCTGCACAGAGTGTTCCACAGGTACGATGCTGGGTGGGTGGACAAGGGTCACTGCTACCATGCTCTGCTTTTGTGCTGCTTTCAGGTGTTGAATGCCCATCTAGTTTTGCTGTGTGGAGCAGATGGCCACACTATAAATCTGAGGTATTCAATCTGTGTGTTCTACCTCCCTAGTGAGGCGTGGCTAGCCTCCAGGGGCATCACCAGGCATCTCGGGGAGAGAGGTGGCCGCAGCTGCTCTGCTCAGCTGCAGGTGCTGCCTCCTGACTTGATGTTTTTCCTGAGAAAGAGGTGAGTGGGGAGAGGTGAGGCTGAGAAAGCAGTGAGGCTGAGAAGGAGGTGGGTGGGGCAGCGTGAGGTGGGGGGGTGAAACGGTGGGGGAGGTGCGAGAGAAGGCTGGCTGGGAGGTGGAGGAGGAGGTGCTGCATCTCATCAGCACAGGGTGCGCTTCTGGCAGGCTTCAAACTGGGAGGGAAGCCTGACCTAGAGAGAGCAGCGAAGCGCTTTCCTCTGCTTGAGAAGGAGGTAGCCCAGCCTGCTCTTGGGGGGGTTGTCCAAATGCCCAGCCTGCATCCCTCTGTCTTGCCTGGGGGGAATAGGGGTGGCACCTGCATGTTGGGGTATATGTGTGTGAGTTGTAAACTTGCTTTGTGTGGCTGCAATCCTAGTTGCACTTTCCTGGGAGTAAGCCCCATTGACTCAAATGGGACTTACTTCTGAGTAGACCTACATAGGCTTGGAGTCTGTGTCAGGTTAACCAAGGATCCTCACCTTTCTCTTTTTCTTCCCCCTTCAAAAAAGACAAAAAAACAGCTCTTGATGGCTTTGTCTCCAAAAATTGATTAAAAAAATAAAAACACCATTCCTTTTCAGCCACCCCCCCTTTTTCCTCCTCCCTCCTCTTGATGTGGGGGGGGGTTTACTTCCCATGTTAGCTGCTATTATAAGACAAAAGGCACAATCCTAGCTAGGTCTACTCAGAAATAAGTTCAATTGTGTTTGGTGGGACTTACTCCCAGGAAAGTGAGGTTAGGATTGCAGTCTCTGAATCTCAGTTTGCAATTAGCAGGATACACACAAAACAAAGTCTTCCCCTTCCCCAGCAAATTCATCACTTTCCCCCCTTTCCAAAACCCTCCAGGTGTGCTGGTAACTCAGGGCACAATCCTAACCAGGTCTACTCAGTCCTATTTTGTTCAATGGGGCTTACTCTCAGGTAAGTGTGGTTAGGATTGCAGCCTCAGAGTGCTGGCAGCTGTTTTTTTGTTTCTAGTGTATAATTATAACACCTTCATCCCCATTTTGGGGGTAAAGGGGGTGAGGTGTTGTAATGGGGAGCCGCAGCCAATGGCCACAAGGTTCAGGGGAGCCGCGGGCTAGAAAAGTTCAAGAACCACTGCTATAAATAAATTTGAAACAATTCAGATCTGTTGCCTTCACCTAGTTCTCGATGGTTGCTTACAACGTTTTGCTGCGCTGTTTCTTAGAACTGTTCTGCATTCTGCGCTCTGATGTTCTCTTCTACTTTGTTGCCTTGTTCTTTTAGGGGTTCACACGTGCTTTGTATGCAAGAGCAGTGGAGAAAATGTGAAGCGTTGTTTGCTTCCTTTGTGCGGGAAGTACTATCATGAAGATTGTATACTGAAGTACCCTCCCACAGTCATGCAGAACAAGGGCTTTCGATGCTCGCTACACATCTGTATGACTTGCCATGCAGCCAACCCAACCAATATTTCTGCATCTAAAGGTGCCATTACTTTTATGTATCCATAATGGAAGCCCTTTTCTATATCCAGTTCAACTGTGTTACATTCTTCTCTTCTTGGAGAGAGAGAAGAACTTGGACTGTTTTTTTTTAAACTAGATCTGTCTAGTTTTTTCAAGTATAAAAACTATAATTCAATATGTTTCTCTGCCAGGTCGCTTGATGCGTTGTGTTCGATGTCCTGTTGCATACCATTCAAATGATTTCTGCCTCGCTGCCGGGACAGTGATCCTTGCTTCCAACAGCATGATCTGTCCGAATCATTTTACTGCTCGAAGGGGCTGCAGAAACCACGAGCATGTAAATGTCAGCTGGTGTTTTGTCTGTTCTGAAGGTAAAGTGCTCTGTGTTAGGCCTGGTATATTGTGGTCATTGCCTTCTCTTAAAGGACATTACTCAAGAAGGGAGATGGTGGACAAGCTAGTTTTTGTGGTGAATACTGCACCCAACTGACAGCAGAAGCAGATTCTCTCCACACTCTGTTACATGGAAACATTTGACCTCTGATGTGTTAAGTAGCTTGGAATTTGATTAACTGCAGCAAAAACCAAATCTTTTTATTACCACAATAATGCCACCCTTATTACATCCTTCTTCCAAGTTGCTCAAGGGTGACATATGTGGTTGTCTCTCTCCCCCCCCCCCCCGCCATTTAGCTTCACAATACCCTATGACTGAGATACGTTGGGCTGTGTGGGTACACCTACCCCCACAGGGGCAGGCCCACATTGTAGGGGTTGGGGAAACACGGGTTGGGGGAGTGAGTGAGCTGGAAAATAAGGCTTCTGAGGACAGAGACGGTCTGCTCAAGCGGGTGGGTTGTTTTAGCATAGGGCTTTACAAGTGGGTGGACCTTTCAGGGTACAACAGATTAGCTCTTCCTAGTTGTTGCTTCGTGGCAGGGTCCTGGTGGGAATTTGATGAGATGAAGACCCTCTTTCTTCAACTCTTTCAGCCTGCCTCTTGCCTCAGCCATGATCTCCTCACACCCCACCTCCCGTGGCTGGGTCAGCACTACTTTGGAGATGCTACCTATCTCTGGAGGCTTTCCCTGTAGTCTCTGCATTTTGTGATAGCCCATCTCCCCTCTTGGAATCCCCCACAATGCTCCCTCTGAATCCTTAGTCATGGTACACTCCTTCTGCTGCCTTCACCCTGCCTCTTTGTGGTCCTGCTATTTGCTACGTCTTCCTTGTGTGGTGTGTTTCTCTGTTCCCACTTTTGACTCCATCCAGTGGTGCTTCTTGCCCTGCCCTTTGGTCTCTCTTCCATCTCTCCCCTCATGTCCAGTCTTCTTGTTGTTCCTTTCACTCTCTCTACTTCCTCTTTACCTGCTCTCTCTGATATCTCCCCATCTGCTCCGCCTTTCCCTTCATCCATCCTTCCTTCTGATTTAAACCCTTCCACCCCCATGCCCCCCCTCCAAATAGAAGCACCTCCAGCTGATGAGCTGCCAGCATTCCAGCTTCTGGGGCAGCTGGGCTATGATGTAATCCATGAGCAGATCCATAAAGCTATGGCCCCGACTGCATCCTTGAGGCAGTGGTCAGGTTGGGCAGCCACAGGCCTACTGAGTAAATTTGATCAGAGTGCAGATTTAAATATGGATCTTGCTGGTCTGTCTGCACTGCACTGGTTCCCATTGGCTCTTTATACTGTAGAGCTGTGCATTTCCAGTAGTCCAGAATAAAGGTCCTGGCCATCTGATGTACTCTTATTAGTCAAAAACAACGAGGGAGCTAAACAAAAGAGGACTACAACCAGTTTTAGAGCAAGTTGCTCTGTTTGCTTTCCTAAATTACACCCTCCAGCATTAAAGTAACAGTATAAGAAATAAAAGGTAATGGTCTGAGAAAGCAAAGGTGCAATCCAAACTGTGCTCTGGGCCGAGACAAATCCCTTGCACCAGCCCGAGAGTGTCGAAAAACTATCATCAAGCACTTTTGCGCCACTCCAGGGGAAGAAAGGCCAGTGCATGGGAGGGAGGCATTTGGGGGCAAGGGAGAGTGGGCAGCGGGCATTTCCTGAGCGGGCAGGGAACCAGATGCGGGGCTAGGATCCAGCAGTTATACTGAATCCTAACCCCGTTCCTCGGTAACCCGGGGCAGTCCTGGGCTGCTCGGATTTGCACCATACTGGGACTGCAGTGGCTATCCCCGGGGTAAGGGGGAAAGTTCCTCTTGCCCTTAGCAGAGCCTCTGGCTGTCTGAAGCTTGCACTGGATACAGTGCAGGCCTGTTTACCTGCCTGTTCCAGCACAAGTGAGGATTGGACTGTAACTGTCCTAGCCTGCAGGTGCATTCTCTATGCAAATAGGTATGATTGGGTTTAGCATTGATTTTTTTATAGTGGGTTAGGCATGCTGGAGACCCTTAAAATAAAATTGGCAATTTTGGGTGAAGCCAGTGTAATGCTGTTTCTCATTCTGAGATCTGAAGTGGGGTTGGAGTTCCGAATATCTTCTTTTGTAAAGTAATTGAAAATGAGAGTTTCTGTTCTTGGGGTCTGACTTCCTTCACAGGTGGGAGCCTTTTGTGCTGTGAATCTTGCCCTGCGGCTTTCCACCGGGAGTGTCTGAACATTGATATGCCTGAGGGGAGCTGGTACTGCAATGACTGCAAGGCTGGCAAGAAACCACACTATAAGGAGGTGGTCTGGGTGAAAGTTGGGCGTTACAGGTGAGTGAAAAAGAGTACATGTGGTTGCACTGAAATTTGTCTTCAGTTTCTGTCACTGTCCTTTGGGAAAGCTTGAGTCTGCTCATTTCTGCTTATGATGATGTCCTTTGGTTTTAACTAGATTTTGGCTCATAATGTTAAATTGCATTGTAACATGAATAAGCCGCCTTTGCATGTACCTTTATGGACGTGGCTGCTGCCTCCGTGGTTTCTTTCATGCTGCTAAGAGAATGTGTACATCCTCGACCTGAGCAGCAACCTTGTAGTTAATGTACCTCCTGAGGGGTGAATGTACAGAATAGAAAATCTGGGCTGTATCAGGAGGCCAATCCACTTTCCCTGAATTTCTTTTATTCCCAGGTGGTGGCCAGCTGAGATTTGCCACCCTAAGACCATCCCTGTCAACATCCAGAAGATGAAACACGTTATTGGTGAATTTCCTGTGCTGTTTTTTGGGTCAAATGATTACCTTTGGACGCATCAGGCTCGGGTTTTTCCCTATATGGAAGGAGATGTGAGCAGCAAGGACAAGATGGCAAAGGGAGTCGATGGTATTTACAAGAAAGGTGATCCATTTTTGTTGTTTTGAGGTAGCGATTTGTAACAATGTATGCCATGTGTTTCTGTGGTCCTAAGAATAAGATACTTAAGTATTTTAAGGATACTTTTGATAAGCTATTGGTGTAATTACACTTTAAGAATAGCCCTACTAGAGTTCTATCATTTTTCTGGACTACTTGTATATTTTTCTTTACTACTTGTATATCATCAGTAGCCTGACCTTGGACCAAGATAAAAAAACTTTCTGAAGTCTTTCCCTGCCTTTCCTCTCTTTTCCCTCCTTACCCCCTTGGTTCAAAAAAATCAAATACAGTCGACCCTTGGTGTCCACGGGGTTTCATTCCTGGATTCCCTACAGATACTGAAAACAGTGGATAGTCAAATCAACAATTCATTTTTCAAAGTGACCTTTTAAATTTTAGTTTAAAAACCACTTTTCTTAGCATTGTAGATTAGTGGGCAGTGTCCAGTTATTAGAATGACTATTTTCAGGTCACACTGAGGCAAGTGACCCCCTCCCTTAGCCCTGGCACACTGAAAAATGAAACACAAAAGTGATTAAATGCTTCCACGTTGCTTTCTGGAGCAACCAAGGGAGGGGGTCGTGACTTTGGCACAACCTGGAAATAGTCATTCTTAATGGCCAGAGACTGCCTGTCTGTGAATTTACAATAGTAAGAAAAGCAGTTTTTCAACTATGATTTAAAGGGTTGCTTTTAAAGAACATTTAAATTATTGGCAGGGACCTTCTCATCCTTGATGGCCATCTGTAGGCCCAATCCTATCCAACTTTCTAGTGCCGGTGCAGCGGTGCCAATGGGGCATGTGTTGCATCCTTTGGTGGGGAGGCAGTCACAGACACCTCCTTAAGGTAAGGGAACATTTGTTCCCTTACCCCAGGGCTGCATTGTGGCTGCATCGATGTTGGAAAATTGCACAGGATTGGGCCCTGTGTTGAGTCAAATTAGTGGGTGGAAAAACTGGATGAGATGGGCCAACCTATAATACTCAAAAACCTGCCTTGAGGAAAGTAGAATATTAGAAAGGTATTCAATTTGGACATTCCATGATGTCCTAATTGAGAAACCATGGTTTGTGGCTTGTCAGCGCACCAGAATCAGAAACAGTGGTTTAAAATGAGTTTTCAAACTATGGATTTTGCTCACAGTAACTTAGCATGATGTTTGAATGGAGAAACCAGAATTGCAGTCTTCTGCTCCCAGAAGGCTCTGCACTTCGAGACAGCAGTGCTGAGCAGATGGAAAATGAAAGCAGAGGTGCAACTCTCAGGCTGCAATCCTAACTACACTTTCCTGAGAGTAAGCCCCATTGAACAAAATATGACTTACTTCTGAGTAGACCTGGTTAGGATTGTGCCCTCAATCTCATTACCTCTTGCAGTTGGTAGTTAACCATTTGCCTTGCTTCTTTGCATCACTGACACAGGCATACACTATTTACCAAGATTTGGTCAGTTTATTGTCAATTTTGGGAGGATTAATTTTGTAGGGGCAGAAAGCTGACATTCTGCAAGGCTTTGGATTCCCCCCCCCCTTACAAGTTTCAGTGTAGCTGCTGTTACTTTCTACATTTCTTATCGATATATCTGTTTTGTAAATGTTCCTTTGCAAAGACAATGCACAAAAATTGCATACAAATGGCTGAATGTCTGTTGTATGCAACACAAACTTTTTTTTTTAACAGCTCTGCATGAAGCTGCTGTGAGATTTGAAGAGCTAAAGGCACAGAAGGAACTAAGGCAGTTACAGGAAGACAAAAAGAATGATAAGAAGCCTCCTCCTTACAAACATATCAAGGTGAGGGTGCCAAAGATCATAGGAGATGCTGGACTTGTGCAAATGTGATACTCCCAATCCCTTAAATATAAGTAATAGAATGGACCAAAGAGTTCTGGAGTCCCCATGACAGCCTGAATCATTGTTAAGGGTGATGCTGGCAGTATGAGTAGTGCTATCCATGGTATGTTCCTCTTGCCCTCTCTCACTTAAATCTCAGCACTTGCCACCATTATACCGAAGCTTAACACTGTATAGTCCCTCTTCTGTGATATTTACTTCTTTCAAAATGGTGTTAGATTAAGGCTGCTATCCTATCCACACATACATGAGAGTACGCCCCATTGACTCTAATAGGGCTTACTTCTGAGTAGACATGCATAGGATTTGGTTCTAAACCATACAAGCAGTTTTCAGACAGAACCTGCCACACAGATTCCCAGACACTGTGTGTGTGTGTGTGTGTGTGTGTGTGTGTGTGTGTGTGTGTGTGTGTGTGTGTGTGTGTGTGTGTGTGATTTTTTAATGTAGATTAGGTCATCTGTTTGCATTAAATTCAGCTTTGTGCTGACCTATAGTATAATGTGTGAAAGCTCTGTTTAGAGAAAGGGGGTTGATATTTTGCGTTCTCCATCAATGAAGATGCCTGATTTCTGGCAACTATCTGCTTCCCCCTTTGGAAGGCTCACCTCACTTTTTGAGAGCCATAAGAATATAAGTAGAGACCTGCTGGATCAGGCAAGGGCCCATTTAGTCCAGCTTACTGCATCTCACAGTGGCCCACCAGGTGTCTCTGGGAGTACGCAAGACAACAAAATATAGTGGGCCCTCAGTATCTGTAGATTCCACCATCCACAAATGCCAAGCCTGCACCTCAGAGGACCCCCCCCCCCGAACACAACCAGAAGCCACTTCTGGTTTGTGAACGCAACTTCTATTTGCATCCAGGAGGTGTTCTGAGACATGGAGGGGGCATGCGGCCCACTCCGCAAACCTTCTACAGTCTCAGAACACTTCTGTGATGCAATAGGAAGCCACTTCTGGTTCCAGATGTGACTTCTAGAGGACCTGGCATGGCCCTAATGTGAATAATTGCAGCACCCTGCTGGTCCTCTCTGTGAATTCCAGTATTCATGGGGAGTGTGTGTCCTGGAATGGATCCCCCATGGATGCAGATGGCCTAGTGTACCTGTTTCTTATTGCCATTTCCTTGCATCTGGCATTCATGGATGGGCTATCTCTAAAACCTGGAGATGATACAGTCATCATGACTTGTAAACGGTGATGGATTTTTCCTCTATGAATGTGTCTAATCCCCTTTTAAAGGCATCTAGACCAGATGCTGTCACAGCAGCCTGTGGTGAGGAATTCCACAGAAAAAGTATGTGCTGGGTAAAGAAATATTTTGTTTTGTCTGTTGTTGTTGTTGTTAAAAATATTTATATACCACTGTTCAACAAAAATAGTTCCCAAAGTGGTTTACAGGTACAATTAAATAATTAAATGGCTCAATGTCTCAAAAGGGTTCACTATCTAAAAAGATGCAGAAGAATACCAGCAGCCAGTAGGAAGGACACTGTGCTGGACTGTATAGGGACAGTTACTCTCTCCCTACTGAATATAAGAGGAGCATCACTTGAAAAAGTGTCTCTTAACCCAGTTCTGACTTTCCCGCCAGTCAATTTTAGTGGATGTCCCCGCGTTCTGGTGTTGGTGAGAGCAAAAAGAACTTCACTCTATCCATCCCATGCATAATTTTTAATGTCACAATCATGCTTCATGTGCCTTCTTTCTAGAGCCCCAAACATTGCAGCCTTTCCTCATTAGGAAGGTGCCCCACAGCCCTCTAATAATTTTTGTTGCTCTCTTCTGCACTTTTTCCATTTCCACTATATCCTTTTTGAGATATGGCAACCACTACTAGACATAATGCTCCAGATTTGGCCTTACCATCAGTTCGTATAATGGCATAATAATATTGGCTCTCATATTCTCAATCCCTTTTTAATTGTTCTTAGCATGGAATTGGCCTTCTTCACAGCTACTGCACACTGGGTTGACACTTTCATTGAGCTTTTCACCAGCGACCCAAGATCTCTCTCCTGATCCATCACAGACATTTCATTGTGAAATCACAATGTTCTTACTGCAATGTGCATTACTTTACACTTACTTTGTGACAGCTGATGATTGAAGTGGAGGATGCAGTTTCTGTGGTGGCGGCAGCAGTAATGAAGGTGTAGTCACAGATTAAGATAAAAATGCAATATGGGCTCATTTCAGCCCTATACTCAAATAATATGCACCATTTTGAATATTAAAAAATTCTGATTTTCTAAATGCTTCATCTTATCCTGTCTAATTACTTGGTGTTGTATGTTTGTGCTTAAAGGTAAACCGACCTGTAGGCAAAGTACAGATCTTTACTGCAGACCTATCTGAGATACCACGGTGCAATTGCAAGCCTACGGATGAAAACCCCTGTGGCCTAGACTCAGAGTGTATTAATCGCATGCTGCTATATGAGTGTCACCCTGCAGTCTGCCCAGCTGGGGAGCGCTGCCAAAACCAGTGTTTCTCCAAGAGGCAGTATCCTGAGGTTGAAATCTTCCGCACGCTAGCACGAGGCTGGGGCTTGCAAGCCAAAAGGGACATTAAAAAGGTATACCAGGTCGAGACTCGAGACTCATTATTCGTGAGGGTTCTGTTCCAAGAACTCACATGGATGGCAAAAAATGCACTATGGCAAATTAATTTGAAAAACAAAGTTTGTTTGCTCTGGTGATTTAAAACAGCCTTGCTGACCATTTGAAATGCACACAGAGGCAATCAGTCTGTCTCCAGGCGCTTAGGCTTCACTAGGAGTCAACAATCCCTCCCTTCGCCAGGAGCCCCAGCGAGGGGGGAAAAATGGAGAAGGTGATAATCGCTGCCATTTAGCCTTCTTTCATGTGCTCAGGGGGAAGGGAGGAGTGAAGCCTGCAGAGAGAATGATTGATGGATTGTCAGCCGGCTGCCCTCTCTGCATTATTAAAGGACTGTTTTCCTTTAATTTAGAGGGCCCTTCTCATCAGCTTTGAGATAGAAAAACCTGTGGTTACTTAGGTTATACCTGTAATCACTTGTATGACTGTCTCTCTGCAACAGTAAAAAGCAGTTTTTTAAACTGTGATTTTAAAGGGGTGCATTTTTTCCCCTTCTCCAGGAATCCGCACATTCCTTCTCATTTGCAGAGGTCATTCGTGTTGAGTCCAATCCATGTATAAAAAAATCCATGTATAACAAGGCTGGACCTGTACATTGTTTTTATATCTTAACACTTCCCCTGAGATTTAGTTTTAACAGACAGCATTCCACACTTTCTATAAATGAAATGTATTTAATTACTGTGCCAGATTTGTAAAGTCAAGAAATGAGCCCTCCTGTCTGATGTTTGAACATATGGTAGGAGCTTGTTTTCCATGGTTACCTAAATGGTTAGTCACTATTTTCTGGCAATGCAGAAGGGACCTTGAAATGAACTAAACTGGTTCTAGTAAAGATTTTCTGAGATGGTAGTACTGATTGCTGTTCCATTCCACTAACCCTGAGTTTTTGAACCCGCTTCATCTTACAAACTCTGTTTTCAGAAATAGGCAGAGGTCTGCCCTATTAGACTGTTTCTAATCCCTATATATTCTCACACCAAGACTGTAATTAACTGATTAGCCAAAGTTCCATAAAAATACCTTTTTGGCTTTCCTGAAAACCACATAGCCGATCTATGAATGGTAATTTTTTGCCTTTTGTTGATAAAATTTTTTTCCCCAGCTCTTTGAGGTTAGTTGGTCTGAGCCTTTTGTTTAGAGTATTTTTTTTGTTTCACTTTTCTCTCCTCCCCATGCTTTCAGGGTGAGTTTGTGAACGAATATGTGGGAGAATTGATAGACGAGGAGGAATGCCGAGCCAGAATCCGTTATGCGCAAGAGCATGACATCACCAATTTCTACATGCTGACATTGGATAAGGTATGTGAGCATTTTATTGCTTTCTCTATTTCAAGTGAAATATGACTAGTTTCCAGTGTGTACAGTGCTTGTCAGAAACTCACAAAGAGTCTAAATATAAATGTTTCATCTGGCTAGGATGTCAGGCACTCCAAAATATTGAACATTCACTGGGTTTAGAATGCAAGAGTTACTGACAGTGTATATGCTTTCTTGCAAAGATCACTCACTCCTCCTTTGATGCTCCATAATGCTCTTGGGTGTTATGTCATGCAGAGTTCTAGCTGTTGTTGAAAACCCTGAGTTCATTCCTTTCATTTTAGGATCGAATAATTGATGCAGGACCAAAGGGCAATCATGCACGATTTATGAACCATTGCTGCCAGCCAAACTGTGAGACTCAGAAGTGGTCAGTGAATGGAGATACCCGGGTTGGACTTTTTGCTCTTACAAATATCAAGGCAGGTGAGCAAGCCTATTGAGAACAGATTTGTTTCTAAATTGTTTGGTCTGCATCTCTTAAGAAAAGGAAGTCTCTGGAACCTGAGTGTTAAAACATTTTTGTTCACTGTTGATTAACCCCTCCTTCCCTACCACCACTCCCCCCCCCCCCAAAAAAAAACCACATTGAGGCTTGGAAGAGATAAAGCACACAAAACTTGTAAATAACTTTTTGGTTATTTTTTACTTTTCATTCCATTGCCAAAAGCAGAATGTAATGCTTAGAAATCTCTACACTTCTGGTTGTGTTTCACTGATTTCTCTGATTCCCAGGGACTGAGCTGACTTTCAACTACAACCTAGAGTGTTTGGGGAATGGAAAGACAGTTTGCAAATGTGGTGCTCCGAATTGCAGTGGATTTCTTGGAGTACGACCAAAGGTATCATGTCCCAACGCTCCATTCCCCCCTCAGTCTCCTCTTGGAATTGCATTAGTCATGTTTGTTACTTAATTATAACAATTTTGTCTTCTACAGAATGTCCTTTTCTACAGGACGGTTTTTGTTGTCTGATTCTTGATTAGTGATAAATAGAGAGCACTCCTTTGTGTCTGCTGCCCTCTCTGAATCCTCTAAATGAGTTGCAAATACAAAAAATTGGGAGAAAGGCAATTTAACACAAATCTTTTCTAATTCCCCAAGGCTACTTTCCTAAAGCAGTGATCAGGGCAAAAGCTACACTTCCAATATGCCTGTAAGGGGAAAATATTGTTTTACTAAGTCAACAGTAGAAGCAAATTCTGTAGCAAACTAGACATCTACGTCTTTGGTTTCTTTCATAATCTCAGTATGTGGTCTGTCCTGTAGTTGCTGTAGTCTGTCTATGGTTGCCTCTCCTCAGGAATTGTGAGGATTGTGACTACTTTTCCTCACAGTTCCTGAGGAGAGGCAACCATAGACAGACTACAGGAACTACAGGACAGCCCACATACTGAGATTATGAAAGAAACCAAAGACTTTTAAAGAAACTTTTAAGTCATGATACTTACTTTTAGTGAGAAGCAAGGAATTGTTCCCTTCGGACCATTGCTTAATGGAACATTTTTTTGCCTTCAGAACCAGCCCCCAGTCTCAGAAGAGAAATCCAAAAAGTTCAGGAGACGACATGGGAAGCGCAAGTCACAGGCAGAAATCATGAAGGAGCGAGAAGATGAATGCTTCAGCTGTGGGGACGGAGGACAACTGGTTTCCTGTAAGAGACCAGGCTGTCCCAAGGTGTACCACGCAGACTGCCTCAATCTGACCAGGCGACCTGCAGGTCAGTTATGTCATTATGCTGTTCGTAAAGACAGAAGAGGCAATATGCACTCTTGGCATTGCCTTTGGGGGAGGTGAGCTGGAAGGGCTTTCAGCTGCTGGTGGCAGGTTGTGTCGTGCATACTGGGTGAAGACTGAGAACCAGACCTTCTTCTGGTTGCTGTTTTTAAACAAGAGGAAGAGGATTCTGTCACATGAACATCTAGCCATCCTTAACTTCCTATGTGCTTTCTAGTTACATTTCTCTTTGTTATTGTGCTAAAGTGTGGGAAAACTAGCTAGACTTCCTATAACATAACTTGCCTCATTGCAAGCTAAGTGCAGTACTGTGATAAAGAAATATTTGATGAAAACGAGGTTAGTTGTCCTTTGATTTGTGTTTTCAATTGACCTGCTTGAAATACAACAAGGTTTGCGGACTGTGCAATTGTTTGTCACCACATTCTCCCTTAATTAGCTCTTTATGAATAGACAGTTTGACAAGGGCGTGTAGCTAAAGTGGCATGTGCCAATAAAACAAACTGGGGCAGAGGAAGTTAGGGGAAACCTAGGGGGATGCATATCACCTGAGGCAGCTAGAAAATAGACTAAACCATTTCTGGAACTCTTTCTCAAGATGACAGAAGTGGAATCCCTTATGAGAAATTGTCTCCTCCTCTTTAGGCCACCGCTAGCACATCTCCAACTCATAAGCTGCCATCCACTTACCAAGGAGTAAGCCTTATTGGCTACAATGGAGCTTTCTTCCAAATATATGTCCATTGGTTGCATTATTGGAGTACAAGTTCTTGATGGTGTTATGTTGCATTCACACCTGCTGCCCCCAAGTGGCAGAATGTGTCTGTAGTGTTCATTTGCAGACTTATTTGCTACTTTTCATCAACCCTGCTATTTGTCTGCTTAGGAGTCATTCTTTCCTTCTACTATTTTTTTGCAGTTTTCCATAAGTGTAGTTTCCCACAACCATATAATAAGGCCACGCAGTGTTCTCCAAGAAGGTGGCTACTCCCTATCACATGCCATACCTCCATACAGTAAAAAAAAAAATTGAATTAATAAATGTTTTTATACCTGGAACCAAAATTAAATTGAAACAGTGATTAGAACTGAATAGAACCAAAATCAGTACTGAATTTGATTAATAACTCTTTAATTTTATACTATCAAGTCAGTGCCTGGTAAACTGAACCAGCTGATATTTTTTGCATGGTCTCCATTCGTTAGGGCTTTCCGGCTTCTGGATTTCAGTGATTTCTTTTTTCTGATGAGAGAGTGTCCTGTGCATCCCTTCTCAGCTGTGTCTCTTCCTCTCTTCCCATGCTGCAGGAAAATGGGAATGTCCTTGGCATCAGTGTGATGTATGTAGCAAAGAAGCGGCTTCCTTTTGTGAGATGTGTCCCAGATCCTTCTGTAAGCAGCATCGAGAAGGCATGCTATTCATTTCTAAATTGGATGGACGCCTATCATGTACAGAACATGATCCTTGTGGTCCTAATCCTCTAGAGCCAGGAGAGATTCGTGAGTATGCGCCTCCCACAGAATCAGCAGCTGGCTGTCAAAATTCTCAGCAATCAGACCAGCAGCCTGCAGCTACAGGCTTGAAATCACAGCCATCAGAGAGGCTACCTCTGACTGTGGCTCTGAGGCTGCAACCCTCAGACAAACCACCATCCTCTTCATTGGCTCTGAGACTAAAGTCCTCAGACAAGTCACCTTCCTCTGTTGCTCTGAAGTTACAGCCCTCAGACAAATCACCCTCTACAGTGGCAGTGAGGCTACAACCTTCAGATAAACTACCCTCCACCCTGGCCCTGAGTTTAAAACCCACAGACAAATTGCCCTCCACCTTGGCCCTGAGATTAAAGCCCTCAGACAAATTATCCTCAGCCCTTGCCCTTAGGTTGCAGTCATCAGACAAGCCACTCTCGGCTGTGGCTCTTAGGCTGCATCCCTCAGAAAAACCACCCTCCACTGTGGCCCTGAGGTTAAAGCCTTCTGAAAAACTAGTCTCCACTGTTGCTAAGAGGTCGCAACCCTCAGAAAAGCTATCCTCCACTGTAGTTCATGACTTGCAGCCCTCAGACAAGCTGCCCACCACAGAGGCATCGGGACCTGGAAACAAATCGCCTGCCACAGAGTCATTGGGACCCCAGACATCAGACAAAATTCCCACTACGGAGATTCCAGGGCCTGAGATGTCAGACAAGTCACCTTTTGCAGACACATCCAGTTCTCAGATGTTAGACAAGGCATCTGACACAGAGACTTCAGATCCCCAGGAGTTGGACAAGCCTGCAGAGCCTGAGACTCTGAGGGCCCAGTCACTGGGTAAGGCCATGTCTGTTGGTCCACCACCTCAGCCTTCAGGCAGGTCTTTTGTTCCTCTGAACCTGAGACCTCAGCCAGTGGTCAGGCCAACCACCCCCATAGCACTGAGGTCTAAACCATCAGAAAAGGTAGTTGCTCCTGTGGGATTGCAGCCTCCGACACCCCACAGGCTTTCTACCCCTGTGGATGCTCGGCCTGTGTCATCAAACAAGCTTTCTGCCATCACAGAGCTGAGGCCTCAGCTGTCAGAGAGGCTTCCTTCGCCCCTAAGCCCTAGGCCTTTGCTTTCAGAGAAAGCCCTGAGGCCTGTTGACCAGAATGCTCAGCCAAAAGAAAAAGGTTCTGGGACTGTGGAACAGAATCCTCAGCAGAAAGAACGGACATCTGTATCTGATGAGCAGCCTTGTAGGCCTATGGGGAAATTTTCAACACATATGGGGCAAACTACCTGCCCTTTAGAAAAGGTGCAAATATGTGAACAGACCCCATGGCTTGGTGCAAAAGGACTGTCATCTACAGAGCAATCACTTTGGACAGCTGAGAAACTGCAGTCCCCTGAGCCCAGTCATTGTCCAGGCCAAGAAGTGGCGTCTGCACCTTCCACAGAGAAGACATTTTGGTCCACAGAAAGACTATGTGCATTTGAACAGCCCCCTTGGCCTGCAAGGGAAGCTTTGCTGCCTGCTGGGCAAACTTCATGGCTGACCAGAAGCATTCAGACATTTGAGCAGATCTCTTGGCTCTCTGGGAAAGCACAAACACCTGTGGGGCAGGACATTTTGCCTTTGTCGGAACAAAATGTGGTGCTAGTACTGAACCAGGACTCTCCTGGCCATGAACCTACTGAGTCTAAACCTAAGTGAAGCCAGTTTGAGACCAGACGGGTCACCATTTTTGTTTTTGTTTTGTTTTTTATTGTATGGGGAAAGGTATTTTGGTTTTTTGGGTTTTTTAAAATTCACTTCCCCAGATCCTTAACCTCCAACAACATCCTACCAAACCTCTTATGAGCTATCCAGGTACATTTACCTAAATATGAATATCCCTCAACCAAGGAGCAAGAATGTAGATGGTTTGTTCCTTCTTCATTTTGCGAACAATAAAGTTGAAATAAAGGATTCCACTGTGGATAAAATCTCTAATTCCATTCAAATAATCCAGGTCCTAAATTTGCATATCTAAGTGACAGGCCTGCATCAGTGTGTTTCTCAATATTCCTACATAGTTCCAAAGACGTAATTTCTTTCCCTAGATGCAGCCATTTTGCACTGGCATGTCACATTTCCAAAATGTTTAAGTGGGGAACCTAGTTATTGGTGAAAGGAAGGGACTTCATACTTTTTCTCTCTAAATGCCAGTTCGGTTTTAGGAGTGTTTGCTTGAGAACCTGCTGCCAGGGAAAACTTGTCAAATACAGGTGCTTTGGGAAAAAAAATGTTACTTGAAGTTAGATGAGAAGCCCAGTTCTGCCAAGCAGAACAGTTCGCTCCACCATGAATGCCTGAGGTTCCCTCCTAGGCCCTACTATTGGAGGCGGGGATCAAAGAAATTCCAAGATGCCACTCACCAGTATTCTTCTTAGATCTTTAGTGCAATGTAGTCAGAGCTCCCACTTCTGCAGAATTTTGACCACTAAGGGCAACAGCAGGTTAGAGAAATGAGTCGGTTCTCTTCTCGATTTTGCAATACATTATTGCTGTTTCCGATTCCCTTTCCTTCCCAGTCCAGTCTCTTTGAAGCCACAGTTGTTAGTGCTGTAGACAAATTCAGTTAACCATCTTTCCTTCTTCCATTGCAAGTATGTGCTTAAAAATCATGTTTACATTCGATGCTATGGTTCTAGCAGCTTTGGTTTCTTGCTCTGACTAAAGCATAGCCTAATTCAGAAGGTGGGACAATAGTTCATTTGAGAATTAAAAGTGTCCAGGCTAGAAAGTGGCTTTTTAATTAATCTTATTCTGATTAGTCTCTGGCTACTTAATGCATCTCTCATCTTACCAAAAATACTGAAAGAAGACTTGAATTAACTGGGCTACACTGAAGAGTCTCTGCATGTCAAAACAGAGACAGTTGAGGTCAGTTCTCACACTGGAACACAAAGGCTCCAGCATCTGGCTGAGATCTCGCTCTTTTCCTCTTCTCCATCCTTCAGTCAGTGCAGCATTTGATGTAAATTCTGGGTAGATCTGGGAAATTGTTTATGTTACCCAACAAGCAGAAATGTTACTGGCACACAGAAATGGCACTTGCTGCAGCACCAATTATATCTGGGAATAAGTGAAGTTGCTACTTGGATGTGAATGTGGCTCTATTTCTACTGTTCTTGGAGGTAGGAGGGACAGGCAGGCATACCGTGCAGGTACTTAACAGGCAGTTGCAGTTCAACACTACATTATCAGGAAGAAACTTGACCATTCCTCCCCCACTTTTATCGAAGCTTTTCTTGCCTGGGCAGCTGGCGGCCCACAGTCTGTCATGCTCCAGCTTCAAGCAGCAAACATTTGGTCACCTCCTGCTTTGCATTTTTAGTTTTCTAAGCTTTGAGCAGGAGTCCTAGTTCAGTCCTAACCCATGTCCTTTCACCTTGGAACAGATAAAGCAGGGGGTGTTCAGGTCCTACAGACAATTGCCAGTATTGCAGTTTTATGTTATACAATAGCTGTTCCCATTCTGATTCATTACTTTTTCCAACATTGGTTTTCCACAATGACGGTACCTGCTGGGCACTACAAAACATTCCCTACACCGTTGTGCATCTCATCCTCTCTTCTGAATCATTTTGCCTTCTCCAAGTACAGCTAGTGACTTTGCAAAGCATTATGGCTAATGGAATCTTAATGCTTAACATTGGTTTTCCTTGAAGACCTGCAGACCAAGTGCTGCTCATTGCTGAAACGCAACCACCTTTTGTTTCTGCGTGACTCCTGCACAAAGGGAAACAGGACAATGCTTCTGAATGAGAGAAACAAGAAGCCAAGGGCATTTTTACTAACACTTTTTTAAATGAAAAGATCACCTTTTTAACCAAACAAGCAAGCCAACCCAATTATGAGGCTCAGTGTATTCAATGTTTCTCATGTGTGGAAAAAAAATAATAAAGCTCTAAATTTTACATATCTAGGCCTTCCCGCGAGCTGGACTTCGTCATGTAGATTGTGTGTTTAGGGCTTCCTTTGTGCCAGCCCCCTCCCAGCCAGCTGTACCTGTAACAAGAAAAATATCTGCACTGCTTTGTCCAACTCTGTTCTTGCAATGTCATGTGTTTTATCTAGCTATTTGTTTCATGAAAAAAAATAAACTGTGAATATTTTTGGTGGAGGCTATTTTAAATCTTTAAAGCAGAGACATTTTCATTTTGAAGTGAATTCTCCTAAGTGCAGGTCCCAGGGATCAAGTATGTGACACTGTAGCAGCAAATTCTGTATCTTTGGCTAGGACCAGCTAGTTCAACCTGTTTGAACTAGGTTGAATTTGTGCATGGCATTTCATACCTATTGCCCGATGTCTCATTTTATCCTTCTCTTCTCCCTTGAGAGCTTCTCTGTACAGATTCATTTACAGCCTCTTCCCTCCCTGATGGATGTGTTTCATGGAAACAAGAAAGCTGTTAAATTAAACTTAGCATCTGAAGTAGAAGATGTCACAGAAGTGTATGTGGAATGTATGTGCACATGCATGATGGTAGCACAGTTTTATCCCGTAGAGAGCAGCTCTCCAAGTCTGGACATTGTTGGCTGGTTTGCTAGGATAAGTGAGAAAGCCAGAAGGCACAGCTTAGAGGAGTGTTCTTCCCAAGACCCGGAAGTCCTTGATCAGTACATATTAGGCAGGAGGAAGAGTTTCCTCCTGTGGAATGGGAAGAAGTGCTCACTCATATAAGGCATAACACCCCCATCGGAAGAAACACTGACTAAGCAAAAGGCAAGTGCTGTAGCATGCTGAAGAACCCTGAATGCAGATAGATGTCCAGAGGACACAGACTAAAGAGTGATTGGGCTGGATATTTGTATAGATCATAATGCTTGATAAAGAGCAATTTATATGCACACATCCCTGTCACCTGCCCTTTTCCTAGCCTGAATTAACTAGTTTTGCCAGGAGCTGGGCTGCCAGAAACAAAATATACACTAGCCTTTGAAAACTTTGGGCATGCTGCCTTTTCTATTGTTGCTTATGTGATACTTTGCTGGGGGGGGGGGTGAATGCAATAATAAACCTCTGGTGCTTGAGCTGCCAAGCTCCCACACATGCTTATATATATCATACAGAAAACAAAGTACTCCATTGCTGAGATATGATGAAGTGGCCGTATGACTTTGTGCTTAAAATCTGTGCCAAGGTAGGGCAAATTCTGTGGCAAGAAAAGTTGAATTCAGCAATGGGCAGAACCTACACCTGTTTGCGAATTGAATTAGGACACAATCCTAACCGTGTCTACTCAGAAGTAAGTCCTATTTTGTTCAATGGGGCTTAATCTCAGGAAAGTGTGGTTAGGATTGTAGCCTTAGTTTGTTTCTGCTTATCATGGAGTAAGGCAAAGAGTTGACTGTTGCATTTGGCTCAGCCCATCTTTGCCTGCCTTCTGAAATTCAGTCAAGAACTACCCCTTTTTAGGCAGCTTTTAGAATAATTACTTTTAGACAAAGTCACTAGTTAAGATGTTTAATATACTGAATGCAATATCCAGTACCAGGCTGTACACCTGGAACAATTTGCTGTTACTGTAATGGAGTAAGGCAGCTGTTCTTGCAGCCTTGATCAGCAAGAAGAATGGTTTGTATGGAGCTAATGAAAGATCACATTTCTCTTGCATAGAATTTGCATCAGGGGCTCTAATTACATCATGTGAAAAATAATATGACAAGCCTGCTAATTAGTATTACATCTATACGAGATATGAGAACAGGCTGCATTCTCTTCAGAACTGGCTTGAATATCTGGCCTTTCCAGAAACACTGAAGCTACTACTAGACTCTTCCAATCTTGTAATTATTTCTCAAAGTCTTTTAACAGTTGTCCTACCCAGAGTGGATCTGAAGGGCAGACTTTAGACTTAGCTGCTTCCCTTTGAGAAATATATGCCCTAACTTAGAAAAAAGAGGAACTGTGATCAGAAAACCTGCAAATGTAGAGATCTAATAAAGATCTTAACCTTTATTTTTATTGAGTATTTGTGGCAGCCCAGCAGGGTAAAGCTACATTCAGTGCTTTTCTCACTCTTTTAATGTTGCAGAATTCCTTCCCCTTTTTAAGGGAGACAGCTGGGGCCTCAGCTAAAACCGGGAGGGGGGAATAGATGCATATTAAAATGCATTAATTGCATATACTGGAATATCTACACACACACCCAGTGCATTTTAGGGATGTACTACTGTACTTACTAACTGCACCTTTAGAGACCCTTGCTGCTCTGAAATACCTTCCCTTTTGCATTTTTCTGTGGGTGCTAAGCTGGTTAAAATTTCTTTGGATTAGGAAGTATAGTTTGGAGTGGAAGACCTGAGCTTTGGACTCTTCTCTTAGAAAGAAGTGTGGAATTGAATTTAAACATTCCTTAGACCCCAATTTTTTTGTCCTGAAGCTGTCAGGGTTAATATGCTGATATGATGATGGATTGTCAGCAATCTGTCAAGTATGGGCATTTAACAATGTTGATGAATTTGCTGCTGTGAGATGCTAGATGTATACCGTGACATTTATAGATTAGCTTCTTATCTGAAAGCAATATATTTCCAAGCATATTTGTCAACTACAGATAAACAGAAAAGCATAACTATATTTCATAATGGCCACCTAAATTTTATCATTTTCAGAAAGTTAGGGGTTATGTATACATTGAACTTATTGCTCACTGAAATCTCAGTACTGGTGCAGTGTGTACTTGCACAAGTATGTAAGCAGCTATTCCTTTGCAACTTTGACTGTTTTATAAAACATCTAGCATAGCATAGCTATCCAAATTCAACAACTCTCTTTCGCGCACCCCCCCCCAACATGTTGGGGAAAGTAGAGAAAAAGATCCAACGTTTCTGATGCCACATAGAAACCAACAATTGTGATTTCAATAACAGAAGAATCTCTAAGGCAACTGGAGAGGGATGACTCTGTATCACATTTTGATAAGTTACATGTGTGGTGCTTATGAATTGGTCAGGTCTGTAGTGTGTTGGAGAAAAATACTTCTTTAAAAGCTTAGTAGTCTACCCCAGTGTGTGTTTGCAGGGGCTTAGAACTGGGCTCAAATTGGAGATTAATGGTGAGAAACAAAGTAAAAAAAGAACACCAAAAGAGGAAATTAACATTGAGTAATGCTAACATGCGCTAGAGAAAGATTATATTTCTCCAAGCCATTCTGTATTGCTTCATCCTCAGGCATGCTGGTGGCTGACTCTGGAGAACATCTCAATGGGAGTTGTGACTGAGCAGGGTCGTTGCAGGAGAAGGCCTAAGCAAATTCCTGTTTTGCAGTGCTTTATTGCTGTTTCTGCATGGATAACGAAAGGGAACATAACAGAACATACATTGGTGTTAGTGACAGCCAAGCTTAATGTGTTTGTGTAGAGCTACCCAATTATAATCTGTGTTCTCTTTGGAGAGGACTGAAGTTGGCGAGGGACATGTTAACATGATTTATATTTGAAGAAGAGAGTTTTGGATCATTTCATTTTTGCCCCCCTTAGCCAGTTGACTGTGTATGTGAAACTTATGATAAGAAAAAAAGGCTACCCTACCCAGGTGTTCCCAGAATATGTACTGTAATTCTTTGTATATAAAAGAAAGCAATTACTGTAAAGTAAAGTTTAACTTTACTCTTGCTTGTGTGTCCTGTCTCATTAAGCCTGGGCAGAGTTAATTCTGAGAAGCTTTTTAAGCTCAAAAACAAAAACTGTGAGTTTGAATCCCATGGGTCACGCAAGTGGGGACCTGGCACCTTCCTGTGAATCAAAAGAGCAGTTTTATAGCTATACAGTTCATAGTTAAATATAATTTGAATATTTCCATCATGAACTTCCTGGGTGCACTTGCCCATTTTGTAGCAGCTTTCTGAAAATGACACCTTGGTAAATGAACCAGAGAGAGTGTACCCTGATTCCAAACTGTTCTGATTACTTCTATGATGTGAGAGGCACCCTTGTTTGCATCAGGCCTTTGAAATTTGACACAGAGCTAATGGCAATGGAAGTGCAGTATGAAGAGGGCTGCTCCCATACTGCAAAACTTTTACTTTTGCATTCTATCATACAGCACTGCTAGTGTGACTAACAGCCCAATCCTAACTTGTGTTGGAAAAGGGAGGCTGGCAGGCCTGTCCCGTATCCAATGCAAAGTTGGGGCCAAAAGCGGCTCAGCCTAGTGCAAGGGGAATCACCTTGGGTAAAGTTGCAGCAGCCCCAACAGGTCTACGCAGATCTGCGCTACCTAAAGAGGTAGCACAGATCTGAGCAGCCCAGGGCTGCCTGCGGTTAGGATCCTGTGCAAGTGCCGGATCTTGGCCCCTCGCCACGCACCCCGCCGCCCGCCCTCCCCCTGCTCCTGGAAAGGCCAGTGTGAACTTAGTGGTCCTAGGACTTGCTTTGGGACAGGGAGGCCTGCCACCCCAACTCAAATGTTGTCACAGACATGCCTTTTGGCATGTTTGCAACAGGACTGGGCTGATGCAAGGGACTTGCGCCAGCCCAAGGAGCACTTAGGATTGTGCTCTAAGCTATGCGCAGCTGAAAGCTTTTACACACACATTTATAGTTTGGTGCAAGCTATAAATGATGGCAGCAGATCTGTTGGCTTAAACCTGAATCTGTTCCAGACACAAATGAAACCCCCAGTCTGCTGGGCTCACTTGACTACTGGAATCCAATTGCATTTGGGGTGGCCGTGGGTGAAAATTTTAGAGTGTACAGCTTATACTCTAAAAATTAGGCCCCTACCTCACACTCAGTGCAATTATTTATAGCCAAATCTGTGCCCAATGGGCCTGCTGCCATCATATTTTTGAGCTTCACAACCTCATCCAAACCCTCCACAGAATCACAGGAAGATCAAATTTGAAATGTTTGATAAATCTATCCTAAAGTTGCAAACTGGTTTAATAGTCATTTTATCAAAAAGCTAACCTGAGAATAAGGGTATAAGTTCAGAAGTGGGCTTACTGATAGCTGCTATGCAAATAATTGGGACTGCTGAAAGGTTGGATTTAGATTTGAGTTGCATACTTTGCTTTGGATGCATGTCCTACAGAGGACGTAGTATTTTTAAAAACTGTATACTGAGTTTGTGCATTTTTGGGAAATTATCACAGGTAATGCCAGGTGTTCCTATCTTTGTCCCATCTCATCTTTGCAGCTTCTGGTCAAAAAGAACATTCTACTATGCAGTGGCTGATATACTAATGGGTAGAAAAGAAAAAGAAGGGAGCTTCTGGAAATGCCAGCAAATTTTATAAGTACTCAGCCTGAACTATCCATGTGCTTAGAATGCTGGGAGGTCAGCTGCACTTCCACTAGCTCCTTTATGATGCAAAATTGCGAGTACTGCATATATGAACGCATAATTGGCCTTGAATTAATGCCTTCCTATCCTAACACACTCAAGTTCCAACCTAAATCCTTAGGAATTTTTTCCTTAAGATCCCTGTGAGCTTACACTCACAGAGACAAAAATGTGAGAAGTTTCATGCTTCCCAAAGATCCTTGACAATAAAGACTGTAGATGGAAGACTTCTAGGCACTCTAAACACAAAAACTGTTGAGGACTTTAACTAAACTATTTTGTCAGGTGAGTTACTCCTACTACATTTAACAAAAAGGGAAGCTAGGAAATGCTGCCTTGTCCAAGGACACTATGACTCACAGCTCAATTCTATGTATGTCTACGCAGCTATCTAGTCCAGCTTCCTGTATCTCACTGGTGCCCTCCCTTGCATCTGACATAGCCCATTTCTAAAATCAGGAGGTTGCGCATACACATCATGGCTTGTACCCCGTAATGGATTTTTCCTCCAGAAACTTGTCCAATCCCCTTTTAAAGGCATCCAGGCCAGATGCCGTCATCACATCCTGTGGCAAGGAATTCCACAGACCAACCACACGCTGAGTAAAGAAATATTTTCTTTTGT
This sequence comes from Tiliqua scincoides, assembly GCF_035046505.1. Lineage (NCBI taxonomy): Eukaryota > Metazoa > Chordata > Lepidosauria > Squamata > Scincidae > Tiliqua > Tiliqua scincoides. The sequence goes on from NC_089822.1 coordinate 201,130,487, forward strand.
CTGTCCTAACTCTCCCAACACTCAATTTTAGTGGATGTCCCCTGGTTCTGGCGTTATGCGAGAGTGTAAAGAGCATCTCTCTATCCACTTTATCCTTCCCATGCATAATTTTGTATGTCTCAATCATGTCCCCCCTCAAGTGTCTCTTTTCTAGGCTGAAAAGGCCCAAACACCGTAGCCTTACCCTGCACATGCCCGATCTCATCTGATCTCGGAAGCTAAGCAGGGTCAGGCCTGGTTAGTACTTGGATGGGAGACCGCCTGGGAATACCAGGTGCTGTAGGCTTATACCATAGTCTTTCGAGACTGAAGGTTGCCAACCATTTCCTCACAAGGAAGGTGCCCCAGCCCAGCAATCATCTTAGTTGCCCTCTTGCACCTTTTCCATTATATCCTTTTTGTGATGGGGTGACCAGAACTGGACACAATACTCCAGGTGTGGCCTTACCATAGATTTGTACAACGGCATTATAATATTAGCTGTTTTGCATTCCAAAGATTGTTTATGATTCATAATCAGCTAAGGCAACCAAGGCCCAGTCTACACATTACACAGGTGGTAGTGTTGTGGATTGGTCCACTTCCAGCTGTTGGTAGCAAGTCATATTTTTGAATCTTTGCCCTACATGTAGAAAATCAGGAATGTCACAGTGCTGAAACTATTCTTCAGTGTGCTTCATGAGATAGGGCTTTTCCCATCAGGAACATGTTAAAATACAACTCAAAAGTGCAATCTGAAGTGGAACAGTCTAGAATTCTACCTCCTCACTTTCTGTAATATGTACATTCAGTCTTGGTCCTCTGTAATATGTACATTCCGTCCTTTACATTTCTGAAATAGAAAAAGGAGTGCTGATTTTTGTATACCATACACACCTATCACTTCCGACTACAAGCCAAAGGAAGAAGGAGCCACAGACTTCTCTTTCAACACAGATCATAGGGATGACAAATGAGATGGAAGGAATGGCGAAAGATTATGAATTAATTCCTCTTTTACAGCTAGACATGCAATCTTTCCAGTCAGCCTAATGAAGAATGTCCGGTGCCCCAATTTGCACATTATGTCAGTGATGTGATTCCCAAACTCTCCTTTCTTGAATATGCCCCCATGGTTCAGGCCAGGTCTAAAAACCCCTTCATGTTTAGGCATTCCAAGCCTACTATAATTAGCCCATACACCAAGCAACTGACCATGCTGAAAGGCACTCATACAGATCTGGAAAAAATAGAGCCTGTTATTTCACACACACTTCTATCAACCAAAGTTGGCCAATAAAAGATCCCTGGGAGGATCTGTAAACTCCTTACCTTTAATTGTCCCCTCCCTTGACCAACTTTTTTTCCTGTTACATCACTGCAGGGAAGTGCCTATTGTTAGTCAGTGACCGGTCCTTTGTGTAACCCCGTAATACCAAGGGCATAGATTTCTTATTGACTCACGCTTGCAAAGAAAGCTAAACCCTATCCTCATCATTAGCTCTCCTTGAAGACTGGCGTGAGAAGATCCTTAGCCCCATCAAGAACACAAACCTGCTTGTGTTCCTCAATAACACAGGGCCACAATGCACTTTTGTTTACATTTATATAACTTATTAGAAGCCATTTAAATAATAAGCATAGAATCAAGCAAAAAATTCAGAATGGCAGAATTAACCACAGCCAGCACAGGGTCTCTTCTGCTTCGAGCCAGTTGTGGAACGCAGCAATGCCTGACATGCTTCAATAATTTAGTCAGCCTCTGGAGTAGTTGCAGGGTGCAAGGCAATCATGGTCTCTGGTCAACAAGGCAGCAAGTCTTGCAGGGTCTGCTGCACTCTTTCCCACCATGTTCAGAAGGAGAGGTGCAAGCCAATGATGCTCTCCATGTCCAATGGGCAAGATATACCATGTAGCAGGTAAACAATGTGAACTGTCTGAAGAGCATGAACTGCTAACCCAGGAGGGAACCACTGCTTTTGGCAAAATAAGGAGGATTCAGTGATGGCAACAGCTGTAGAAATAGTTGGTAGTGCTCTTTTGGTTCAGATCAACTCCCTTGTCCTCTGAAAGCAGAGCACAAACAAGCGTTAAGGAAATAGTGCAGATCTGCCGCAGCAAGTCGCATCTGTATACGAAGAACATAGCATATCCTTCTAGAGAGGAACAGACTTACCTTGTCCAGGTCAATATGGGTGTACAAAGGGTATAAGGGTCAACCTCCATGCCCCTGCATATATCACAACAAGCAACTACAGAACATTTGGAAATGTTTACAGAGCCTGTGCTTCTCACATGTGTGACAAGCATGAGCTTTTCTTTATTTTGCTTCTTAAGTGAGTGTTCCTCAGAACCCACTTTTGTATAAAGGGAATGTGCTAGGTACGTCCCGGTCCAGGAGTACCTTTGCACAAGAGATTATAGAAAGAAGGGGGTGCAAGTATTTCCATAAGGGAATGTGACTACAAAAGGGCAGAAGCATCTAGTTCTGAAGCTCACCTGTCATCTCCTGAAAGCTGGTAAACTGCACATAATCTTCAGCCACCTTCTGGAAGAGCTCATCTTAAAAACAAAAGCAAAAAACACCCACTCACAAGGTTGCTCACCCACAACAGTACGAACACTGGACTACATCTGAATTCAGAGGTCAAGCCAAACTACCTGCACATCCCTTGGTAAACTATGGACAGCCCAATCCTGAGCTACCTGGTGCGCAGGGTTGCACTGGTACTAAAAATGGCTGCCACTGCTTCCAGTGCACTCCAGCCAGCTGCTGTCCCCTTTTCCCAGGTAAAGCATGTAGCCCCGCAATGGGGCTACTCAATTCTACAATAACCTGTTTAGAATAAAGAACCTCCATGACATGGAGGCTCTGGATCCAGTGGAACAAAGCTCCACCATTCCCACCCCACCCTCCCCCTACTCCCTCCCCCCCAGAACACTTCCTTCCTGCCCTCCCTCCACCTCCCCTGCCCCAGAAACGTCTCCACCTCCCCCCACACCTACCTCTCTGCTGCTTGGTGGTCCACGCAACTGCCAAGCAGCAGAGCTCCAGTGCTCCACCAGTACTAGCCTAGCGGCAGCCAGCACTAAACTAACACTGATGGAGCACTGGTGCTAGGCCCACAAACGTGCCTTATGGCATGTTTGAGACAGTGCATGCTGGCAGTGAGCCAGCATGCACTCTATAGGATTGGGCCCTGAGACAGCAAAATTAAGTAATCCCATGGACATACTTGCAACTCAAGTCCACCCTCAGCCTGCACTTACATTCTTGCAGATAACTAGGGTGCTGGAATCCTAGCTTCAATCCTAAGCATGAACCCACCTACTGAATGCCATGGGACCTGCTGCTGAACAAACAGGCACAGGACTGTTGCACTGCAATTCTATTTGAGCAGAGGACAAATGGCAGTCATTAGAATCATCATCCCTCACCAACTCCATAACAAAGTGCTACATCCCCAGCAGTCCAGGACTGGCAAGATACGGGAAACAATTAGCAGAAGACCAAACTAAAGGAGAAGAGCAGTCTAGCCCAGCTGATTCTAGCAGCACACTCACTGAGGCATGAGGCTCTTCCAATAATCCTAGTCATACTTTGGGCATAAAGCTATATGCCAGAATGATCTGTCTATATCCCAGAGCCAGGATGGTGTAGAGGTTCTGGAGTTGAACTCAGACCTGGAAGATCCAAATTCAAATTGCTGCTCAGCCATGAAGTTGTCTGGTGACCATGGGCCAGTAACTATTTCTCACCCACCTCACAAGGTTGTTGTGAGAACAACAGAAGGAGAGGAACTTATGTTTATCACCCTGAGTGCCTTTAGGGGAGGGGTGCTATAAAAATATGGAAAATACAGCAGACAGAAAACATACTTACCCACATTCTGTCCAGTCTTACTGGAAGTTTCAAACAGCTCAGCTTTGATCTCTGAAATCACAGTATGACAGATACAAAGAGCATCAGTGTTTGACTCTACACAGCAAAAAAAATTGTCCAGCTCCTCCTCAGCATCAATGACAGGTTGAGGCATTAGCTGCTCCTGCAGAACATGACATCAGGCTGGCTGCAGGGCTCAATACAATGTAGCACAGGGATGTCGAACTCGCTTCATACAGAGGGCCAAAGTTAGTATTCATGGTGCCCGCTGAGGGCCAGAAATGACATCATTAAGCAGATGATGGTCAGGAACAAGCACTTTGTTCTCACATGGAAACTCACTGGGCATGTGCTCCAGCATAGGAAAGGTGGGGTATAAAAAAAACACGGAAATAAGCAAACTGCAAATTATAGAAGAGAAAATGTGTGAATCTTGATCATATTTTCAAGAAAGGAGAGTGCCCAGTTATAACAGGGGCCAGATAAATTGCTTCCGGGGCCGCATTTGGCCTGTAGGTTTAATGTTCATCACTCTTGAACTAGAAGGACGAAACCAATTCTTGCTCGGTCCCTACCCCAAAACACAGGCAGTAGGTAGGGCCCAATCCTATCCAACTTTCCAGCACCAATACAGCCCTGAGGTAAGGGAACAATTATTCCATTACCTTGATGAAGCCTCCATGACTGCCCCTGCAATGCAGAAGTCAGTGCACGTCCCATTGGCAGAGCTGCATCAGCACTGGAAAGTTGGGAAGATTGGGGCCTTAATTTCCGATGAAGCCAAGCTAGTAATAGCATCAACTTTGCCATTCCCCCTGCCCCGTCCACAAAGCCTTCCATTGCCCTGCTACCAGTGAGGAAGTCTGGTCAGTAGGAAGACATTATGAAAAGGACACAGTCAAATTCCAAGCTGGGCAGTCAATTTTTTTTACTGAAATGCAAGATGAACACAGAACCCACAGTGGAGCTTCTAGCAATGAGTGAAGATAGACACACACACACACACCATCTGCATAGTCTTGGACATCATGGAAGTCAATTCCCCGTCTTCTCCTATCCTCTTCCAACAAGTCACTCTTGGTGCCACATAAATAGATCCTGCAGTTCTGCAGAGGAAGAGAACACAAAAAGTACTTCCATACAAGATCAGCCAAGATCAGATATACCCCTCATCTGGTCCCAAGAACCTGTGCGGCCAAATCAAGTTCACATCTACAACGGAACCAATAGCACATTGAAACAGCTCCCTATAAAGCCCAAAATGCAGTCCTGGGTCACACAGAATTAACGGGGCCCAGGAAATGGTCACAAGGCACAAAATGCTATCTGACAACTAGAGCTAAGCAGCTCAGCCTGGTCAATATTGGAGTAGAAGACTACTTAGGAGCCCCCAACATCTGCTCTGAGATTTCCAAAGAATGGGAGAAACAAACATGCAAACCCCTCTCAAGGATCCCCATTGCCCCACATCAGTATCCCTATTCAGTGCCTTGCATGCAATACTATGCCCCTCTGCATGACCAACATTCCTTGCTGTCTCCCAGAAAGCTCAGGTATATGCTTTCCCTGCCTGGAAATGGAGATTTACTCACCGCCTCAAAGTTCTGCAGTTCATTCACCCAGAATTTTGCTCTCTGGAAACTGCTGCTATCAGTAAGATCTGTGGAAGTGGGGAGGTGTCAAGACTAGATCCCACCCAAGATACATAAAGAAGATTCACTAACCCCTATGTAGGCAGAGTCCATCTAGGGACCAGAAGGAATAGGTGGTAGATCAGTTGGGAACACGCTGCTTGCTAGCTCCAGGGTTCATAAAAGACCTATTGCCACAGCCTTTGTGCTTTTTTGGTTTCTTTAGGCTGCAATCCTATGGTCATTTACTTAGGAGTAAGCCCCACTGATCCCATCTGAGCAAATATACAGAGGAGTGCAATGTTCATGTGAGTATGTTACCAAAATATTTGTGTTTCTAGAAATGTTCAAAGCAGGGCTAATGGGACCTTTCCAGCATCTTTAGTTCAAAGGGGTTTGGCTTAAGGGCATTCATCCATCAAATCACAGTGCAGGATGGCTGGGTAGAGAAGCTATTCCTCTTTTTTAACCCATTTCTGCCCATGCTACAGGTGTCACATTTTATCCCTGTGGGCACAATGTGGCAACGTGGGCACAAATTGCTTAAATTCAAGAGCAACAGAACAATTTTCATGTAGTTCTGTGTTTAGCTAAATAAACATTGGAAAACTTTCCTCACTGATAAAGAATGTTTCATGGTCAACACAGACCTTGTAATTTAGCATGTGCCCTCAAGCAATTCCATTGCCGTCATACTTGCTGCTGGCAAAGGACCACACAAGTAGAATCTAAAACACTGCCGTTTTTAACACAGCAGTGCAACAAAAAGAGCTCTTTGCCTTCCTTCTGGCCTTTAAAAAGCACCACCTCATAACAGGGAGATAAACAGATGCTCCTCTCTCTCTGTGTGTGCTGCTAGTCCTGGAGCAGGACAAGCACTTCCTGAAGGAAGGAGGAAGCTAACTGGTAGTCAGAGTAGCACAGGATATAGGAAAAGAACTGCTGCAGGCAAGTAGAAGGCCGTTCTTGCCTTGGCTGATCAACATGATGTCTCACTGAAACAGCATCAATATGTCTATATAGAAGCCACACTTGTCTAGTGGGTAATCTGTTGCTGAAAAAAGGTGATGGTAGTAGGGAAAAATCTGGAGACCCTCCAGGATCCAATTACATGCAGAACGCTACATTCAAGCTGGACGGTGTAACCCCACCATCAATGTAACCCCACACATTGATTCTGCACTTGGTGCGTTTGCTTGATGAAGATCCCAAAACTTTTTCATGCAAATCTCCTTCATAACAATGGCTTGACTAGGGCAGCCCTCTCCAGGTCTGGTCAACCCAACCTTGACAGTGTGTATGCTCAGGAAAGGTAAATCCAGGGCTCTATTTGCACCTGCTTCTGCATGCAAGTAAGTGCTTACCATAACATACAATGGCAGCTTTCGCCCCACGGTAATATATCCTGCTCATGGCCTCATACCGCTCGGAGCCAGCTGTATCCTAGAGAAATGGAGAAGCAATCCTGTGTTGTAAACCCAGCAGCAAAGAATCCAAAAGCCTCCAATAAGGCACTCTCCAAGCAAGGTAGAATAAACCCATCAAAAAGGAAGGCAAATAAATACTGTCCATAGTGTGGAATAAAACAAACATGTTTAGGGACCGGGCAGTGAGAATTCAGAGCTGGGAATTCCAGCATCCCTCACCACAATTGCCCCCTTCATCATGAAGGCACAGTGCCTCCTCCCCCTGTACAACCAAACCACCATATGTTCTCTTGCATTCAGTAGTGAACTACAGCTTCCCCGTCAACTCAGACTTACCCAGATTCCCAAGGTCACCGTCCGGCCTCCTACTGGCATAACTTTGGCCACAAACGCAGCACCTATTGTCTAAAATAAAGAGACTGGATATAGAAGCAGCTATACCATCCCAGCAGGTCCTTGGAAAAAGCCATTCCTGGCAAATATGCATTGCCTGCAGAGAACTACACAGGGAAGTTTCTTTAAAAAGGAAAAGAGTTATTTTTTTTCCTTCTTTGAGGCCATCTGTAGGTCAACAAATGACTAACACAGATATGTGTTGGCAAACAAGCTAGTAAATATTTTTGTTAGTAACAGCTATGAATTTATTTGCAACATTACCAATAGCAAGTAATAGCAGTTTCAATTCTCTGTCTGCCAACAAGGCCCCAAATGAATAGTTTCACTTTCTCTTGCCATCCAAGTCCCCAGTGTACAAATCACTCCCTAGATGCCTGCTTCACAATATACAGTTTCAGACCCCTCTGCTGGCCTGAAAATCTTAAGTATAAAACCCAAGAAAGATTTAAGACAAGGAAGAGGACTGCAAATGGCTCAAATTATCTCTGCTATGAAAAGTACACACTCACATTCTGGTAGGGTCCCACAAGGAAGCGGTTGTGAACGTATCGCTCCACCAAGCTGGTCTTGCCTACGTATTCTTTGCCCAGCATCACAACTTTGGCATCCACACGCTGCCCACTCATTCTCCTACCCTTGCAGCCAAGTGTTGCCCTCCAGAGGGATCCCAAACTCTCCTGCAGCAGCAAGTTTCAGATGCAGCTCCAGTGGAGAAGTTCACCTGCAGAAGAAGATGAGGAAGGGACTCAGTAGTACAGAGACCAGTATGAATTTACCTTTGCCCCATGTCACTCCTCCCACTAAAAGGAACACAGAAGGCAGGAGCTGAACACCTGGCACAGCCAAGAATGCTGGTGTCTCACCACATTTGCACACAATACTAGTACTTCCAGTGCACAGGAATGCCCATGGAACTGTGGGCACGCAATAGCCATACCTGGGGGGGGGGGAACACTTGGTGAGGAAACAAAAGCAAGCAAGGACAACATTTTTAAGGGGAAAAATAGATACAGATAGCTCATTTGCTCCTTCAGCAACACAAATAGCAGCAGCAGTCCACTGGAGCTGGGGATTAATTATAACATTGGGGAGTAATTCTTCAGGAGGAGCAAATTTGCTTTCCTTTGCCTTCTTCAGTTCTATCTGTATTGGCACACACATGTTATAAGAGCCACAGACTCTTACCATAAGATGGGAAACAGGACCCAACATTTGCAATTGGCACCAATATCCAGGCAACCATATCCGGCATCAATGAAACCCCATAACACGGCAAAAGAGATCTGCATTGGACTCAACAGAATCTGGAAAGGGTGTCTCATAAGAACATGAGAAAATCCCTGCTGGATCAGGACAAAAGTTTATCTTGTCCACTATCATGCCTTTTTACCCCCTTTCCAGTTCCACACTGTCCTTATTAAGCTCTAGTACACAAAACATGGCCACACCATAGATTTGTATAGTTGTTACCAAAAGGGGTGTTTTGTTTAGGGGAATTATTACACTGCCCTTATTGGAACATGCAGAGAAATTTCCTTTTGCTTAAAGAGGAGACTAAGAGAAAGATAACTTTCAATAAAAGATTATGGTTTATTACAAAAGAATAAAGGTAAACATAATGCACATGGAGAAATGATATTTCTTGGTCCTAATGCTTGAATTCAGTGTATCTAGCTTTCATGGTGGTTGAGTGTAGAGTATTTGGTGCATCTGAGGAAAACAGATAAGGAAGGGGGGATGTAGGGAAGGCTTTAGGGGTCCCTGCTCTGCCAGCCCCAGCTGCTAACTAAAGATGGGGAGAGAAGGGGAGCAAAAAGGAAAGGAGTTCCAGGTGCAAGTAGTTAGTTACCTGTCCTGTAGAGCAGTTGGGGGGGGAAGTCCTGTGGAGAGGACCCTCTGACACAACACAAATGTGTTGGGCCTTGGAGAGAGAGAGAGAGAGAGAGTGTGTGTGTGTGTGTGTGTGTGTGTAAGAGGAAGCCCTCTCTTATAAGGGGTTGGGAGACACAATGAGCTGGAAGGTAGCTTGATTGCTAACACAAAGCTGGGTGCTTGGAGTAATGTTTATACATTTGAATGGAAATCAGGATGTATGATGATATCAGTTATCAGCAAAATTCAATCAGGGGTTGATGACTGGCTTCCTAGAAGGGGGAACTTAACAAAGACTGTGGAAAACATAGGTACAACGCAATCAGAAACAGAATTTCAACACCAAAATCATGGGAGGCAGTTTCCATGATTTTAATCACTTAAACAGTGATTGGATTAAAACACAAGACTTCCTCGCATAATGTGTGACTATGGGGGGTGATGGTTGTGTAACCATGAGCTTGTGGCTTGACCAAAGTCCTGGAAATGTGGCCTATATGCTGGGAGAACCATTAAGCTTGCATGATACTATAGTCCATAAAAGCATAACCAGATATATAGCGAGAAAATCACAGCTAAAAGGCAAAGAGGGGGATTTTCACGTAACATAGTGGCAAATATGATATAAGCAGTCTTTATTCTCGATCCCTTTTTGAATAACCCCAGGTTGGATATTTGTCAGCTTCAGAACTGACAGGTGCTGTTCAGAGCTGCTAAGGATGTTTTCATTGAGCTGTCCATCACAACCCCAAGATCTCTTTTCTTGTTTGCCACCAACAGTTCAGATGCCTTCAGTATATTTGTTAAGTTGGAGCAGGGATGTGTGGTAGGTAGTTGGAGTGCCGCAATGTGACACTGAGCTGCGCATTTGCCATTTGGCTGCCCATGTACACCCAGGATGGAGAAGACCCTTTTGCAGCCACTTCAGAATCTGCTTTGGGTTTTTCCACCCAAAGTTTGGTGTCACCTGCAAACTTGGCCACCTTGCTCTTCACTCCCAACCAACTCCACATCATTGGTGAGCAAGCTGAGAGCAAGGATCCCAAGCAGATACTTGGGGGGTGGGGGTGGGGGAGGACACTGACAGCCCAATCCTATGCATGTCTACTCAGAAATAAGTTCCACTGAGTTCAACGGGGCTTACTCCCAGGAAAGTGTGCATACTTTGCAGCCTGAGGCTGCAATCCTCTCCACCCTTACCTGGGAGTAAGCCCCACTGACTATAATGGGACTTACTTCCGAGTAGACATGCCTAGGCTTGGGCTGTAGGGTTGCAATCCTAGCCACACTTTCCTGGGAGTAAGCCCCATTGACTCTAGACATGCCTAGGCCTGGGGAGCGTGGAGATGCCCCCTCCGGCCAGCAGCCTGACAGCCAGCAGGAGCCCGGGGCGCCCGCCCGAGCAGCAGGGACCGACGGCAGCTGGAGAGGAGCAGGGCAGCCCAGCCCAGCCCAGCCCAGCGAGCCCACTCACCCCGGCCTCATGGCGCTGGCGCTGGAGGAGGCGCGCGAGCCCTACGCAGGCGGACCGGTTCCGGCGGGCGCTGAGGCGGCTGAGGCGCTTCCCGGGCTCAACGGGGGGGCGGAGCGTGTGCCGGGGCCGGAAGCGCGCGCGGAGGCGGGGCTGAGGGGCGGAAGCGCCCGAGTCGCCCGTCGGAAGTCGTCGCCTCTCGCCTGTCCCCGCATGGCGGCGGCTGGGCGCCTCCTGCTCCGGGTGCTGCTGCCTCCGCCGCCGTCCTTGGGGCTGCCCGCGTGGCCGGGGAGCGTAGGCAGCCGGCGGGCCGCGCCCCTCCGTCTGCCGCGGCCTCGGCGATGGGGAAGTACTTCCTGACCCTGAGCGTCCTCAAGGGGCCCTGGGACCAAGTCTTCGCCGCCTTCTGGCAGCGCTACCCCAACCCCTACAGGTGAGGGGCCCCCTCCCCTCCCCTCCGCGCAGCCCTGCGCCTGTCTACTCAGGAGTAAGCCCGTTGTGTGCAGCGGCGCCGACTCCCGGGAAAGTGTGGGTGGCATCGCAGCCCAGGGGGGGCCAGCTGGGGAGGGCTTGAGGCTGCAGTCCTGTGCACGCTTTCCTGGGAGCAAGCCCCACTCACTATAATGGAACTGACTTCCGAGTAGACATGCCTGGGCTTGGGCTCTCAGGCTGCAGTCCTAGCCACACTTACCTGGGAGTAAGCCCCATTCACTATAATGGGACTGATTTCCGAGCAGACATGCCTAGGCTTGGGCTCTCAGGCTGCAATCCTATCCACACTTACCTGGGAGCAAGCCCCATTGACTAGAATGGGACTTATGCCTGAGTAGACAGGCAGAGGATTGGGCTCATACTTCCGTCCAGCATGGAGATCGCCCCCTTCTCCCTGTTCTCTGCCCAGCAGACTGTGCAAACATGAGATCGCCAACCTGGTCAGAAGGGTTTGAGCTGCAATCTATCCACACTTTTCTAAGAGGAAGCCCCATTGAAGACAGTGGGACTTACTTCTGAGTACACAAGCATAGGATCGTGCTGTGATTCAGCTGCTGCCCAGCGGAGAGCACAGGCAGGTCATCCTCATGCTTGTACCACTGGTTCTCCTCTTCCTTACCCCCTCCCCCCCATTGGCTCAATAGGATGTGTGACCACTGGGGGCAGAGGGAGGAAGTGGTGTCAGGGTGTCCTCTGTAGCTTCCCTTTCTTTGGAAGAACTGCTCAGCTTTCAGAGCCTGAGCTGACATTAGCATTTTAGAGCCAGAGTTTTGCCACTTGGCTGGTCTGAAAAAAAAAAAGTCAGAAAGTTTATTTGTCTTGTAGCAGATGAATGAAAAGGGGCAAAGATGCTGGAGAAAACAGGTCTGAAGAACCTTCTCAGATCACAGGGAGATTTGGATGTTCTCAGGAGAGAATCTTCTTTAAGCCATTTCTTAATGGGACCAAAAGTGTACACCTGCAGGTAGGGCAAAAATGGGTTAAATTGGGCTTGAATGGAGGGCAGCGTATACAGACACTTGGGAATAGTCAATTAAAAGAAACCACTGACTCAGAGGAAACTCACTTTGAGTATGAAGGCTTATGCACACCAAACTGAGAGTAAGCCAAATTGAACACAGTGGGACTAAGGGTGCAATCCTAACCCCTTACGTCAGTGCTTTTCAGCACTGACATAAGGACAGTGCAGCTCTGAGGAAAGGGAACAAACATTCCCTTACTTTGAGGAGGCCTCTGTGAGTCACACCCAACTGCAGGATGCAGCACACGTCCCATTGGCACCGTTATGCCAGTACTGGAAAGCACTGACATAAGGGGTTAGGATTGCGCCCTAAGTTAACACACACAGGATTGTGCTGCATGACTGTCAAGAAGGTATGTAAGGCAATGAATCATGACCTCTTCTTACCCTTTCCCCCAAACTAAATGCATAGGGTATTAGGGTGTGTTTGGATTATATTTAACCCTGAACTGTGAGCCCTGTGAACTTTTTTAGATTGTGAGCCCTTTTGGGACAGGGAGCCATTCATTATTTGGTTGGAAAGCGGTATATAAATACTGTTGTTGTTGTTGTTGTTGTTGAACTGGCCCTACAGCAGGGGTGCTCAATAGGTGGATCACAATCTACCAGTAGATCGCGAGGCAAAATGAGTAGATCGCGGAGTGCCGACCCCCCCTTCAGGTGCCTCTGGGAGGAAATGCCGGGAGTAAGGCCCATTGTACTCAATGGGGCTTACTCCCAGGTAAGTGTGGCTAGGATTGCAGCCTCACAGCCTAATCCTAGGCATGTCTACTCAGGAGTAAGTCCTGTTATACTCAGTGGGGCTCAAGGTACACCAACATACATTGTACACATAAATGTTATATGTTATGATGGCGCGAACATTGTAAAAAAAACTCTGGTAGATCTCCGGGCCTTGCTGGGTTTCAAAGTAGCTCTCGAGCCAAAAAAGTGTGAGCACCCCTGCCCTACAGAATAAAAGGTGTGTACACACATCCTGGTCATTCCTCATACACTTAAGTGAATTCAGGCCAGTTTTCTTAATCATGGCAGAAGAGGAAGAAGTTCATCCCAAGTTACCAAGTTTCAGGTGAACCGCCCTCCCTACTGCAATGAAAGAAACTGGCTTGAACTCTCTCAAATTCAAGGGAAGTGCCAGAACATGCATGCCTATCTTCTTATCATGTGGAGCTGGTTTGGAGTTTATTAAAGCATTGTGCAAACTGGCCCACTTATGACTAACCTGTGCATGTATGGGTGCTAAACTTTCTATTGGCTGTACCCAAGCAGTGGGTGTTGGGAGGAGGTGAGGCAGCATGAAGGGCTGTGAGACTTGGATACAACTGCTGGCTCCTAACTTGTGAGTCCAAGGATAACATGCACGTGGGTGGATTCTCCTTAGCAAACCATAGCTTGAGCCGCTCCTCTGTGCAAACATTCTTTGCTGGCTGCTGAACACAACATTACCAAAGGTGAAGTTGACACTGTAGTGATTGCTGAATATAGCACAGGTGAGGTTTGAAAACGGGCTGAGATCTCTCCATGTGATGCACATTGAGAGAACTCCAGGGACTAGTCCTCTTTGCCCAAGAGACCCTCTACCCAAGCTTTCACAACTGCAGCAGACCTATGAATAGGCTTTGCTGTGGAAAACAAGTATGGTTGCACACGCTGTGAAAGCAGAAACCACACTGAGCCTAGTTAGCCTCCATGCTGACTTGAGAGTCAACAGTGCCCCCTGGCTACAGTTGAGCAAGGCTGAATGAGAACTGCTTAAATGAATGTATCAAATGCACCAATGTCTCTATTCAGCAAACATGTCCTGACAGAAGATATTTTACACCGGGAAGTGACTGAAGACCAGAAGCTGCTTTCTAGGCGACTCCTAACCAAGACCAACAGGATGCCCCGCTGGGCAGAGCGCTTTTTTCCAGCCAATGTCTCCCATTCTGTCTACATCTTAGAAGATTCCATTGTGGACCCACAGAACCGAACCATGACCACGTTTACCTGGAACATTAATCATGCACGTCTTATGGTGAGCAGCAGGGCCTAGCCCTGCAGTGCAAAATTCAGGGAGCACCGCTGGTCATGGAGGGTAATAATCTTCTTGCTATGCCATTTCCCATGCAGGTGGTGGAAGAGCGGTGTGTTTACAGAGAGAACCCAGAAAACAGCAGCTGGACAGAAGTCAAGCGGGAAGCTTGGATCTCCTCCAGTCTGTTTGGGGTCTCACGTGCTGTCCAGGTGAGTGGGCTGCAAATCGGTGTAGTTTTGAGACACTTCAAAGGAGTACGACTGTTGCTGAAAGTACCACTGGCTGCTTTCCCTGGAGTTGATTACTCCAGGGTGTGGAGTAGGCAAATGTGGAAACATGGCAGAATCTTTAACTGTCAGCACTCCTTGTCTGTCTTAGTTTCAGCTCCTCCTTGCTGTACTTTGTTTCAGGAGTTTGGCTTGGCCAGGTTCAAGAGCAATGTGACCAAGAGTACCAAAGGGTTTGAGTATGTGCTGGCCAAAATGCAAGGTGAGTATATCAAGAAGTGGCAACCAACAAAAAGGCATTGGAGGGCAGGGAAATACGACTGACAAATACTGGGATAGAATGACCAGACTCCCAGTACAGCAAACAAGTTCAATTTGCAAGGTATAGACTGTGTGTACTGCTATACCATGGAATTAATATCCTTGTAGTGTTTTCCTGGAATTGTTCTAGGAGGTTTAGCACAGAGGGATTGGCAAACCACCAAGATTATTTCTCTGGCTGTACTCAGAACAAGCAACTGTTGCTGGAGAGCAGTGAGATTGTTTCATGTGATCTTAGTGTACCCAACTGCTCTTTTGTACAGCACTAAGATAGTGTCAACCTGAGGTGCAGCTTGTTTGTCCTCTCTGCAGGAAGTCCTGAGAGAACCTTGTGTTCCTTAAGGGCAATTCTTACATTCCAAGTAGCTTAGGGAAGAGACAGGAAAACATCACTACTTCAGTTGGCTTTTGTGCAAGTTCTGTGTAAACTCTGGAGAGTTCTGCAGCTCCTTGTCTTGAGTAGTAAAAACATGGCCTATTGGGGGAATAGTTCACTTGTAGAGGGTAAGAGTAGGTAGAAGCTGGGAGGCATGCTTGCAGGGAAGGACACCAACCTCATGTGGGAAGAAGTTTGCTATTTTTCACTCTCTACCTAGTTTTTGCAGCTTTCTTTTGAGTTCTTATAGCAATGTAGTGCACTCCTACCACCAATGGCCTTTTGGGCTCTCCAGTGGTGCTTTATGTTCAGACTAGCAAGAGCACTGGAGTTCCTTCAGAAGAGCTTTCTCTGCAAGGCCTTTGTGGTATAAAGTGGGCTAAGTACGTAGTTATGCTCTGAGTATTTGCTTTACTGATTTATTACAGGTGAAGCACCCTCTAAAACCTTAGTGGAAACAGCAAAGGAGGCCACGGAGAAAGCCAAGGAAACAGCCTTGGCTGCTACTGAGAAAGCAAAGGACTTGGCTAGCAAGGCAGCTACTCAAAAGAAGCAGCAGCAACAGTATGTGTGAAGAAACAGTTATCCTGCTGTGGGGACCGGCGTAATCCTGGAAAGCTCACCTGTAGTGACACTTCTCTCAGGAGGCAGAGCCAACTAGAGTGTCTAGATTTTATGTTTGTTTTTTTTTAATGGCAACTGTACAAATCTGACAATCATCTTATTTCTAAAGGTGTAATTATAATTAAAAGAATAGACTTCAATTTAATATCATTCCAGGGCCTGTGCCCCTGGTGAGCACCAGTCTTCAAAACTGAACACACAAGCAAGGTCTCTTGCCCTATATTGCAGCCCACAGTTGTGAGCTGACAGCTGCCTCTTGGCAAGCCTGCCCCAAAGTGCTTGTCTTGTGCTTTTGAAGCATTATGAGAAAAGCAGGTACCGAGGATGCAACTAATTAAAAAAAATATACTAAAAGGCACTGAGTACAAAGGAAAAGCAGCTGTGTAAAAGGGGGCCTCCCAGTCAGTCAGAATGGTAACTGCTATGGTTTGCTGTTCTGTGATACGTGCCCCCCTTGGTCCATGTTCCAGCCGTTACTGACTCCAAACTCTGGCTCCTGCAACTCAGCTGTTTCATGTTCTCACAGGGGCAATTGGACAGCTACTTGGTCATTTAGGTCTTGGTCCTTTAACAGCCCCAAACTCTTTTTGGAGGGCCCATCTGCTTTGACTCTTAACTAGGAGAAGACATAAATAAGAACATCCACCACAGTTGATCTTCACTCTTCTCTGCCCCCACATTACATAGTAACAGGAAGGATGGTTAGCTACCTTCCCCATCGTGGAGTCTCTGGCTGGTTCTGATAAGAGCATGCCGGTACAGCTCAAGCATTCTTTCTGTCCTCCATGCTGTGCAGATGGTCCCTCTTTTCATCCTCTACTGTAGCAAGCAAGCAGTCTTGTTAAGAGCTGGGTTCTCTTAATAGCTGCACGAAGCTATGCCTGTGCTACTGGGAAGCTGAAATCTTCTGTCTAGGTGAGAGCCACCCCCAGACCTGGGCTTCTGATCATCATAACCAGAAATTGCTGGTGTTAGAATAGCTGTGTTCCTGTCCTGTACTGAAGACAGCCACCACATCCTCTTCAATGCTATTGAAGGCCAGGCTTTCTACATCCACTTCAGCATCTTCTGCAATAAGGAAAGAAAACCCACATTATAGTATCCCCATGCAGGATGAAATGTCTTACAGGTTCTAGCTGCTCTCTAGGGAGCCATATCTTGGTAAAAGTGCCATTCTTCCCACTTACAGGCTAGTATATTCCACAATAGAAAACATCCAGCTGTGAGACCAGACTACAGAAAGATACAATAGTAGGCAAGGCAGCACTCACCTTGGTCTGAGTCAGAACGTTCAGAGGAGAGCCGAGAGGAATCCAGGCTGTCTGCCCGTAGACGCTCCACACTCGAGTGACCAAGTAACTCTTCCAGCCGCTGATGTAGGTTCTGCTGCTCACACAGTAGCCTCTCCTTGAGTTGCTGAGCTCTCTGCTCCTGCTCTTCTAGCTTCTGGAGGGGAAGTAGTATCAAAGACAAGACCAGCTACCATAGCCATTCTTTTAGCTCCTTAGAAAGTAATGAGCCACATTAATTTACCTGGTGAAAATAGATTGTCAGCTGGGACCTTCATGCCCTGCATATAAGCCTCCTAGAAGTATTTGGCTAGACACCATTGGAAGTTGAATGCCAGACCTTTCATATAATTCCTAACATATTCCTAACATAATAGGAAAAAAACTGGAGAGGCTTTATGGCCCTTAGGAATCAACACAGCCACTTAGCAAGAAGAAGCAATAGATTTCCCTTTGTCCTTAGCCAGTCATGCAACATTTACCATGGAGGGTGGGAGTTTTTAAATCCATTCACATCTGTTAGATCCTGGCCATGTGCTCAAGGATTTTGCTGCTTTCGGCAATGGAGGCAGCTAGAACTATCTAGGAGGCAACCTTTCACTACACCTCTGTCTACGTCAAGCCCCTAAGGAGACAGACATGTCACATACCTTAATGTGCAGTCGGGCTCGGTGCAAGAGACTCAGGGTCGTGTACCGAGAATGCTCTGTGTTCATGGGGATCTGTTGCTTCAGCTGCTCCAAACACTGCCGCAGTTGTGCCCTCCTGTCGGAGAGCAAACACAATGTGGATTTGATGCAGGAGCCAGCAGGGGAGCTTGCTCAGGTTTCAGGTGAATCCTTGAGACAACTTCCAGTCCTATACAAGATGGGCCCATATTTCCCAAAATCTTCCTTAAAAGTGGCTGCAATCATCTATGTGGCTTAGGCTTCAAATTCTCCATTAATAAATCACTTCCTGTGCAAAGTTAGAAGCTGAACATGATCTCTCTATGCTTCTATTAGCAAGCACAGTCACATGAGCAGGGAGTCAGCAAACAGAGATGGCCAGAATAAGTAAAATGAGAGAGATGCCTCAGCTACTCCCCAAATGAGTCAATGGCAGAGAACACAACCATGACCTTCCTCACCACCTTCCTTCCTTGAGCCGCAGTCACCCATGATGGTTCTCACTTAAGTAGCATCTAAATATTTTGAAAGTCTACCCTAAGAATGTGGAGCTAAAAGTATATATAGAAGGCCAAACTACAAGAGAGATCAGGAGATCAATTATAGGAGAACCAGTTTGTTTTACTTTTCCCTGTGGTATTTTCACTCATCTAAATTGCACCCACCCAACACACAAGCACACGCAGAGAACTATTTGCCCAGCACGGAGGGGAAAGAAACAGACAATTGAGATTAGAGAACAAGGATTCAAAATCTAGAAGAGAAGAAAGAGAAACAAACTCTAGCAAAAGAAATGAAAGCTGACAATAAGGAATGTAAAAAAGAAACAAAGGAACATGTGGCTAAAAACATCAAGACAAACTATTTAAATATATCAAAAGCAGGAAATCTTCCAGGAAGGCAACTGGAGCATTAGCTAACAAGGAATAAAACAGAAGGTTAAAGAGGATATGGAGATTGCAGAGAGGATGAAATTGTTGCATCTGTCTTCACTACACAAGATGTAGGGCAGATACCTGGTCCTGAACTGATCTTCTGAAGGAGGAAGTCTGAAGAACTGGGTCAAATAGAAACGACAAGGGATGAGGTTCTAAAGTGTACTGTCAATTAAAAATTAACACATCACTGGGTCAAGATGGCATCCACCCATGAGTTCTTAAGGAAGTCATATGTGGTACTGCTGATCTAACAAAAATATATAGGTTGTTCTTTACATCTGTGTCCATGTCAGAGGACTGGAAGGTAGCCAATGTAACACTGATATTTTAAAAAAGAATTTGGGGGGGGGGGAGGATCCAGGAAAACTGGCACAAAGAAACATTAAACACATTGAAAAATAAGCTTTGCTGAAAGAGAATCAGCATGGTTTCTGCAAAAGTAATTCTTGCCTCATGAACCTGTTAGAGTTCTTCAAAAATATCAACAGCTATGTGGACAGCGCCAATCCAATTGACATTGTACATTGTACACTTTTGACAGAATCCCTTGCCAAAGGCCCTTGGATAAGCAGTCATGGAATAAGAGGACATGTTTTTTCATGGATTGTAACTGGTTAAAGAACATTAGGCAGAGAGTAGGAATAGGTACACAACTTTCCTAGTGAAGGGGAATAAGAAATGAGGTCCCCCAAGGATCTGTATTGAGACATGCTTTTTAACTTGCTCAGAAGTTATCTGTAGTTAGGAGTTTAAAAGTGTGGTGGCCAAGTTTGCAGATGGGTTAAAACTATGATGATCACTAGCTTGAGCCTTTAAGTGGGGATTGTACAAATTCATGGAGGACAAGTCTATATCAGTGGCTACTAGGCATGTTGGCCACATGCTACCTCCTGATTCAACAGCTGTGTGCCTCTGAATACCAACTGATGGTGGGATAGAAGCATGCCTTTGTCTCCTGCTTGTTGACTATCAAAAATTTGAGAGTTCCAGTCTCATCTGCTTTGATCCCAAAAGTACAAAATTGAACAACTAGTCATGAGCTTCAGTCCCTATGGGCAATTACTTGAATGAGGCTTCAACTAAAAGTTACTGGAAGAGAAGGAGTGGCAAGACACAGAAATGGACAATTGTATATCCTATACACATTTTCCTAGGAGTAACTCCCATTGAATACGAAGTTCCACTGAATACAAAGAATACCTTGTGCTGCAGGACTGATAAATGTGGCTAGCACCTCCTCTCAAGTCATACCCCAAGATCTTATAGCTGGGGTTCAAGTTGCTTATGTTTTTGATCTCTTGCAGTTTACTTAGCTGTGGACAGATGGCTAAAGGTGCACTGTCAGCTCTCATCCCCCCCCCCCCAAGATTTTTGTTTCTTTTTCACTTCTTGATTGAAAAATAGGGATGGTTCCCAACCCAAATTCACATGCGCTTTCTCTCTCTTGCATTTTCTCCCTATGGATATTCCCTTATGTACCTTTTTTATGATGTAAAAAGCATTCCAAATGAGGAATCAACAGCATGCTCACTGAATATACAAGAGCTGTGCCCACATCTCCTAAGCTTGGCAACACACACTGAAATAGTCTAGTGCAGGCCTCTTATCCATTCAGCTACAAAATGTTTTTTGCTACTTCATGAATTCCATCCCCTCCCTCAGACACAAAGCAGTCTTATAAACAGGAGCTGGTACATTCAGTGCTATTAACTTCCTCTTCCTGCTACACTTTCTGCAACAGGAGATGGGGGTGGGTGGGAAGAGACTGACTATCCTTTGTCCTTCTCCCTTCTGTGAAAGTTTACCTGTGCTTCTCCAGCTCATTGTGCACAGACCTGAAAAGAGAAAAGAAAAATAGGAGTCAGTGGATGTATTTTGATTTTCAGAAATTGATAGCAGTGTCCTTCCTGTTGCTCAGTGAGGCAGAGGCAAACTACGTCTCAACATAATCCTTTCTTGTGCAGTGCTCACCCTCGACTCTTCTTTTTTTTGAAAGTGAATAGGAAAGAGGAATTTCAGTCACTAGCTGCAGCTCATGGAGAAACTCACTAACAGTGCAATCCTATGCATGTCTACTTGGAAGTAATAGTTTTCAATGAGGCTTACTCCCAGGAAAGTGTATTTAGGATTGCAGCCTTAGTAACACAGGGCTGTTATCATTCAAGGTCCTGGTCAGATATCCAGCAACACAAATCCCCACACTGACCATCAACACAAAGTCACATTATAAGTTACAGGCAATCGAAAGATTGGGTTGCTTAGGGCAGTGCTTCTCAAACTGTGGGTTGGGACCCATTAGGTGGGTCATGAGCCAATTTCAGGTGGGTCTGCATTCATTTCGATGTGTATTTTATTTTTAAGATGTTAAACTTGATGCTACCATGGTATGTGACTACATTTAGATGTTACAGATCTGTACTTTTAGCAGACTACTGTGCTTTTAACAATGACAGTCATTGGGGCTTACTCCAGGGTAAGTGTGGATAGGATTGCAGCCCTTGAGATGCTTGGGGAATTTTTTTGAAAATAGATCAGCAACTGCTTGGAAGGGTTAGGAGGGTTCTTTATTTTAAATAAATTTTTAAACTTATATTTATTAAAAATGTTTAACTAACTAACCAACCAACTAACTAGATTTGATTTTGTTATGTGAAGAGTGTTAAAAATTTTCCTGCTTGATGATGTCACTTCTGACCATGACATCACTTATGCTAGGTCCCAACAGATTGTCATTCTCACAAGTGGGTCCTGATGCTAAAAGGTTTGAGAAGAACCACTGGATTATGGCATAAATACAAGACAATCCAGAACTAGAACATTTTGTTCGCTGGGATAAAACAAGCAAGCAAGCATATGAGAGAAATAAGAAAAGGCATTTGGGCCCAGGCAGCAGCAACCTGTAAAGAGCCTGGAAACCATGGTTGGCCTATCTTTGCAGAAAGAAAGCCAGATTTATGTTTGTCTCTATTCCATAGTTCCATTATGTGATTTCAAAGAAATTCCTAGATCATAGGAATATTCATAATGACAAACCAAAATGTTCAGGAGGTCACACGTTCTCATACCTTGCAAAATCTCATCGGAGATTTGCAGCTATCAATTCCAGCACCTGGTTCTCTGCAGTTAGGGGTTGTCTCTCTTACAGGATGTGAGGGACTGGACTATTTCTACTTCAGGGTCAATGTCTTGAAAGACAAGTTTCAGAGAAAACGGGAAAAACAATACAAGACGCCTCGTCCAATTTCTTAATAAATCAGAACCACTAAAGAAATAACAGAGATTATAGTTTTAGATCTCAATCCTATGCGTGTCTACTCAGGAGCCAGTCCCATTACAGTCAGCGGGGCTTACTCCCAGGTAAGTGTAGATAGGATAGTAGTCTTAAATTGCAATTTCAAACCTGATAGCCAGTACAAAGGAAAATAAAATAATCCGACTATGTCACAGGTTGGTTAGGATTGGCTTTTGGTTGGGCGTCCTTTCAGTTCGACGAGTGTAGGAGTGACACCCGTTTGAAAGGCCACCTCCCCACCTGTGTGGGGCCGCATCTCTTTCGTTTCCCAGTCCCAGAGCGATCCGGTTCTAGCTGCACCCTCAGGATGGTCACAGGATATCCAAGCCAGGCAGCTACCGAGCCAGGAGAGAAACGTCTCCCGCAGACCAAAGAGCATCTTTCCCTTGCACGGTGCTTGACGCAGGACTAAAAAACCCACCCCGGAGTGTCGGCTCCAGACTCTTACCGGAGGCTTTTCAGGGCCTTCCGAGGCTTCGGCCTCCTGCGGGACCGAGACGGGTCTTGCCCGCCACAGGGCAAGAGAGAAGCGTAGCCGTGCTCGGCTTCTGGAAGGCAAAAAGCAGAGGCTTCAAAGGAGTCCCGCACCCCCACCGCGGGAAGCCCCCCGATTAATTCGCTGGCACTACAGATGCATCAGATACAGCAGTGCAGACGGCGCAGCCTGCCTGGGACGGGGGCCGGAGAAGAACGATGGCGGTCCTTTCAGCCCACCCGGATCCCCCCTCCTGGCCCGGCCCGGACAGGTACCTCTCTCCCTGCGCTCCAAGTACTCCGCCGCTTGCAGCAGCACCTGAATGTTGCTAGCGATGAGCTCCATGACAACAAGGGAGCCGCACCCCGCGGAGACAGACACTTCGTGACAATGTAACCGACCCACTGCCGCCAGCAGCCAACCCGGGCCCGGCCCCGCCTCTTTCGAGCGCTCCAAGGTTCTGTGCCCGCCCCTTCGAACCCGGCCGGCGGCAAGCAGCAGTCGGTCTCTGGATCGCTCGCAGGAGCGCGAGCAGAAGCGAGAAGCCAGAGGGACGGAGCGCTTTCCAGCCACGCGCCGATCCCCCGCCCGCCTCCGCTGTCGGGAGCAGCAACCTGCGCCGGGCGTGGCTCCGGGAAGCGGCGCCGCTAGTGGCTGCAGGACGCGATCGGCCATCCAGGCGTCACGGCACTTTCAAAACAAATTCGGGCGGGAAAAGAGGAGGTTTCGAATTTGAATCGGGGGCGGGGCAGCTCTCTGGTCGACCTGGATTTGATGGATTCTGTGAGGACCCTGCGTCCAGCATCCCAAATCCACGGGCGGCTCTGAGCCAGGGGGACCGGCTGACCTCTTTTTTCCAGGACCTGTCCTCTTTTTTAGCCTCGTGTCCTGGAAAGGAACTTAAATAAAGAACTTGTGTCCTGGAAAAGCCTTCTTGGAATTCATAGATTATATGTAATAAAATACATGCGATACAGTTTTACATTTTATATAAGTAACATAGTGTTTAAATGAACTACATGAAAGCAATATATGAATGTTTTTAGCTTTTTTATTTTGCCACGTCCTACATTTTTCTTGGATGTCCTACATTTTGGGGTGCCTTGTCCTCTTTTGCAGTTATAACATCGGGTCACCTTGCAATGACCTCACCTCCCACCCTTCAAAAGTCAGGAGACCACTTTCTTCCACATTTCCGCAGACACTTTCTTCTCTTGTCCCCATCAACACTTTGTCCGCTTGGGGCATTAGCCCAGCTTCACACTTGTTGGTGGAAAGAGTCTAGTGCAGAACAGGGAGCAAACACCCTCTTGGGGGTGTTCAGGTTCACCTGTACCCAGCTACAGTTACTCACAGGTTCCATTCAAGCTTGGTAAAGCTGAACAAAGATTATTCAGATAAAAGGTTGTAAAAATAAACCCAGGTATAGTAATTCCCATGGAGATGGGTGAACATAAGAACATAAGAACAGCCCGGCTGGATCAGGCCAAGGCCCATCTAGTCCAGCTTCCTGTATCTCACAGTGGCCCACCAAATGCCCGGGGAGCACACCAGATAAATAGAGACCTGCATCCTGGTGCCCTCCCTTGCATCTGACATAGATAAGAACGTAAGATCAGAGAACCATGTTGTACCCACATACGTTCATTGGGTACCTCGACAGACTATAGCATGTGATCTTGTTGCTCTAATCTGCACAATCCTGAATAAATATTGCAGGGGGAAATTGCTAAAAGTGCTCTGCTAAGAAGGGGAGAAGGTAATAAACTTGTAACTAGCCTTACTGCTGTCATTGGAAATGGATTCATTCTCTTGGATGAGAGAATCCAAAGGTACATGAAAATGCAAGAAAACACAGTGGTGGCTCCTTGGGGAGGGGGAGTGCCTGGAACAAAAGCCCTGCAAGGCTTTATAGAAAGATGGTGTCTGGTAGGGGACTTGATTAAGAAATATAAAGTTATGCCCAGGCAGTAGAGACAGAAGTTATTTTCCCTCTTGCACAATACCAGAACCAGGGGACATCCACTTAACTTGAATGGTGGGAGAGTCAGACAAAAGGAAATGTTTTCTTTACTCAGTACATAATTAATCTATGGAACTTCTTGCCACAGTATATGGTGATGGCACCTAGATACCTTTAAAAGGGGTTTGAACAGATTTATGGAGAAAAGGTTCATCACAGGTTACAAGCCATGAGTATATCCAACCTCTGGGCTTTAGAGTAGCCCTTCTCTGAATGCCAGATGCAAGGAAGTGACAATAGGATACAGGTCTCTTGTTGTCTTGAGTGCCCCCAGAGGCATCCTGTGCCTCTGAGATACAGGAAGCCGGACTATACCACAATGGTATGCTCCCCTAAGTTCACTCAATGATCATGTAGCCCGATCATTAGCGCCAAGCTCAAAATGATACCCCAGAAGTGACAACACTTTAAAAGGCTGGGGTTTTAAAAAACTGAAAATGGGGGAAATGTGCCTCCTCCCCCCAGCAGCTCGCCATCCACTTGCTCTGAGCCTCCTTCCAGCCAGCAGCATATTTGCTACTGGGGCTCAAAAAAGATTTTGTAGCCCCCCTCCACAACAAAATCAAATTTAATTTATTAAGTAAATAAATAAATAAAAAGTGTGCCCCATATTGGTTAGAGACACTGCTGGGGTGAAGGGGCACGGTTGTTTTTCCCCTGCTAAATATAAGAGGAGCACCACTTGGAAAAGCACCTCTTTACCCAATTAGCAGGGGTAACTGTATTAGGATAAATGGAAATGAGAGCTGACTCATACTAACACCTTATTGGTTCCCTGCTGTATCATAACACCACCACATTGGCTCTCAGAACAATCATAATGCAGTTGTGTTTTTATTTTCTGATTATTTAACTTTTGATAAAATAGATATATTTTGACATAGTTTTGTTTCATTGCATTCTGCATTAAATTCCACATCCATCAGTATAAAATGTGATGGTATTATTCAAAAATACGAAGGTTTTCACAATTTTGGCCACTAGTGTGAAGCTCAGGTTGTTGCCCCCCTGAAGTTTGTTGCCCGGTGCAACTGCTACCCCCCTGCACCCCTTTAGCTATGCCACTGCCTGGTTCTCAACTTGCTTTCTCAGATTGGCATTGTAGATGGTATCCAGGTGGGAAAGCAAAGCAATCAGTGGACAGCAGCATTAGTCATGGGTGGCAATATAAAAACTGCTACTGGCATCTGCTTCCCCTGCCTCCATAGAAGTCTTCCATTAGGCCCTGGGCATTGGTTGACTTGTTGGCAATGGCATGAAGCATCTGCAACAGCTTTCATGGGCCCAGGCTTACTAGGCAGTGTTGGGGAGTAGCAGCAACAGCAGAAGACCCTTGCTGGCTCAGGTAGGCCAGGCATGGGCAGGTGACCCATCAGGCAGCACCTATGGACCATCCCTGCAAGAGATGAAAGACCAAAACACTCCAAATTGTCCTGTCCATCTAAATACATTAAGAGTGCAAATGCAATTTCAGGTTTAAAACTATGTTGACCTTCACAATACATATTCTGCCAATTTTCACTATATATCCCTACGAAGAAAAGCCCAAAGCATTTGGGGCTTTCATTTAGAAAATAGAGATTTTAAGTACTGAAGCAAAACAGAGCACTGGCAAGGTAAGATGAATTCTGCTCTTGCACCTGCTCCTTTTGCTATAAAAAGTAGACAAATCTTCCCGTATATATCCTCCCATAAGTGAATGACAAACGTGTTTAACAAACACTGTTTGGGCCATGGTGGTGGTAGAGGATGGACACATGTATTGTACAGGTTTGTAAAAAGTTATTCATAGAGTCAAGAAAGTGAACAGAAAGAAGTTTCTATCATAATTAGAGCTCAGAACCAATAAAACTGGCAGATAGAGAGGAAGGATTGATAACAAAAAATAGATTTTCACACAAAATGCATGGAATTTGCACTGCCATGGGATGTGGTAATGGGCAAGACGGCTTTTAAAGGAGAGTAGATAAGTTCATGGAGGAACTTGTTTTTTTCATTGGGTATTTCGGGCCAAATCACAGATTATTGGAAACATAATAGGACCTTCTGTTTATGTTTTTAAAATAGTGTACTAATCACAGTCCATTCCCCCCCCCCCCATTCTCTGTTCTGTTCTTTTGGGAGGGGACCACCAACACAGTCCATCGATCATGAAACTAAAGCCTGATGTCAGCTCGATGTGCAAGGAGCCAGTTATTGCACCTACTCAGTCCCAACAGTCATGGCCAGAATGATGCCACCAGGGTGAGCCAAGCAGGAGGCAGGGGCACGTGTACACTGCATGCCCAGCGGTCATAACTGGGATATCCCCCCCCACACACACACACAGTTATTCACATAGTAACACAGAGTATCTCATGGAACATTTGAAATCCACATCACCCAAATGCTTCTGTGATACATTCTGTGGTGTGTCAGAGCCAAGGAAAAGGTTGCAGGCCTCGGTATGACCCAGAAGTGGCTTTTAGGAGTGCCACAGACTCCTGCCATCCGCAGAAGGTCAAATCCATGAATGCCAATACAGTGGATGGTGAGAAACCGCTGTAACTGGTTACATGAGAGATACAGGAAGCCAACCAACAAAGAATCAATTTAGGCTGAGGTGGGTCACAATGTAAAGTGGTATATGAATATTCAGGATAATATAGTGGTTCTGGAGTTGTACGAAGTACCAGGTCTCGTACTTAGACCTGGAAGCTCTAGGTTCCAATCTCTGCTCAGCCATGAATGTTCCTGGGTGACCTTAGGCCAGTCAGTCCCACCTACCTCACAGGATTATTGTGAAGACAAAAAGAGGAAAGGAACCATGTATCCCACCTTCAGCAACTTGAAGGGTAATATAAAACTATGAAAAATAAATAAATTTAAGAGCAAAAGGTGTCAGTGTCCTTTAGGTAAAAAGAGATACCAGAACAAATTTGTTCCGTAACAGTTTGTTTTATATTCCACCTGACACCAGACATCCAAGACAGCTGATAATGAGACACAAACAGGATATTTGCAGAACAGGAATGGTGACTTGTCTTCCCTGTAAAAATTACATGGACTGCATGGAGCCCTACCTCTGCTGTTCAGAGACAGCTCCAGAAAGCATAGTGATGACATCATCATCACTGAGCTCTGGACCACCATGAAGGATGCTGCGTGATCATGCAGCTTAGAGGGGACATTGATGGTGACAAGTAAATGATAAAAGGCTCAGGAAGCAGAAACAGAGCTTGAAAATGTCCCCAGGCCTCAGCTATTTTAAAACAAATTAAAAAGGCAGAGCCTGCACAATGGGTAACCTTAACATGCTTATGCACGTGTGGCTACACCAGTCAAGACTCATCCACCAACCATTCAGATGTAGCTTCCAAGCTGTCATCAGTGGCGTTTAGCCCCCATCCTCATTTAAAGGGGGTGGGGTGCACAAGCCTCCACCATTTTAAAAGTGGATCACCAAAAGGCAAAGTAGGAACAGCAATTTACCAAAGAGGGCAAGTTGTAATTTTTAGGGACCTGGGCAGGGTGAGCTAATAATCTTAAACAAATTGCTTAACATTTGGCCCACTATTACAGTCATATACACTATGGTGCTATTTATGATACAGCATCATCAGCCAGTGAATAATGCTCTGCAGTTCTATGAGTCACATTATATGTTAAAATGTTTTTTTAAAAAGGAACTTAGGACTGGCTCATTATAAGGAAAATGAAGCTGTAAGGGAACCTGACCCAAGACAAGAGGTTAGACACCCATTCCCAGGGAAGAGGTTAGAAGGTGAGACCTGGGCTTAAGTATGCTCCTAATACACATTTATCACAACATTCTGTTGACACCTCAGTTGAGCACTTGTTCTGAAAGTCAGGGGTAGGAATCTCAGGAGTCTCTCCCCAACACTGATCAAACAATTCAATTCCCTTTTGCCTATATTTTTGCCCTAGTATCATGTGCTATGCCAACAAAAGTCACAGCAGTAGATTTTCTGGAGGGAAGATACTGAGACACATCAGAAAGATTAATCAGCATTACCTGCTGAATGTGGATTCTCACATATGCATACACACAGACTATAGCAGGGGTGTCAAACGTAAGGCCTGTGGGCCAAATGCAGCCCCCAGAAGCAATTTATCTGGCCCCCATTATAACTGGGCTCTATCTCCTAAAAATATGAACAAGATTTGCATATTTTCTCTTCTGTCATTTGCAGCTAATGAGCCTCTATGTGAGAACAAAATGCTTATTTCTGGCCAACAGCTGCTTTAAGTTATCACTTCTGGCCCTCACCTCATGCCAACTTTGGCCTTCTGTATGAAACAAGTTTGGCATCCCTGGAGTAGAGAATGAACAAACACCAGTGCACATTTGACCACAGCACAACTTATTTATATTGAAGTTTCTCTGCTGTTGTGCTTGAAGAAAGAAGAGCACAGGCACCTGCAAACTTAAAGAATTACAAGCAAACCTCACCTACCTTCACTGGGGATGGATGGGTGAAAGTAACAGGGCAGAAAGAAAACCAAACACACAGCACAAGTTTGAGCATTTGTATTTCCCTGGAGGAGCATAGCAGCAGATTGTCTTTCAAACACCTAACAATCCTACACACAAACCCAGTAAGAGCAGTCATTTTGAACACAGACAAGTTGGCAATAGTAACAGACAGCACTGATTCAAGTATTCAGGAGAATAACCAGCTCAGACTGAAGAAGAGCTGGCTGGATGCATGTATGAAGAAGCTGTATGTCTCCAAGAGAGGTTCCCACAGCACCCTCTACACAATAGCGTGGCCTAGAGAGTTTTATAAAAAGTACATTGCATACAGAGATTCATCGCATCCCTTAGCTACATCCAAAGCTAGTGCATAAGAAGTCATGGCTATCTTCCATGAGTTTTTTCTGTGGTGTAACGTAAAGATTCTGCTTTTCTGTTCCAGGGAAAAGCACCATAAAGCCCTTATTGCACATTCACCCAAATCTAGCAATGAAACCACAAACGTTTCGCTCAAACGTGAATTTGTAGGACAGAAGACTGACCCTACCTTTTCCTAAATGCAAGGATATTGGAAACCAGGTGACCAGCACCAGGCAACCCCTGCATAGACAAGAGTTTATTCCATTCCAAAAGTGTAAGAAGCTTTTAATGGCATTTAGAAGAGTTTGTCCAAGCAGCTCCTGTAGCAAATTCTAGTGCCACCCAAATACGTCACAAGTGTTCTTTGTGTTGAAAGTTGAAGATTTTCATCACAAGCTATGAAATCCTGGAGTTCCCTCTTCCCCCACCAAAAGCCTTTTGGAGAGCTCCCAAGAGCATAATCATGAGACATGAGGAGATGTTCCCATAGTTCTTTGCTGGTAGCACAGGCAGTGGCTGCCTTCCAGTCTTTGGCATTTCCCTCAGGCACAGGAGGTGTATGACAATGTTTCAGGCCACTGGTGGATGCTCACAGATGATGTTCAACTGGTATCTTTGCTGGTGGAAGGCAAATGGGTGGTATAGCAATGAGTACAGACACGAACTGGCTTCAGTTGCTTGAAGTGGGGCAGAGGGGCCAAGTGTGAAGAACAATGAGAGCAGAAGATCTGCAAGAAAATAATTGTGCATCAATAAAGTTCAAGCGTGGCCCTGCCCACGAGGCCAACCACCCAGGAGAAAAAAAATGGCTCCCTTAAGTATAGTACTTTGGGCCAAGGCTCAGTTACAACTATCTATGACAGCAGTTTCCAAACTTACTGCTGCTGCAATGCCATCAGAACATGGCATGGAATGCGTCATGTGATGATGTCGCCCCAACTTACTTCCAGGTTTGGAGGCCAAATGCAAGCCTCAAAATAGCAGTAAGAGGGTATGGCAGGCAGGAGGGCTTTTCAAAGCATGCCATTTTTGCACACAGCAGCTCTGCCTGCTGTGCTGGTCCTCCTGCTGCTAATTGGAGGCTCATGCCATAGTCTCTTTGGCAGGCAGCAGGACTCCCACAATGCCCTGCTGGGTGCCTCACAACATCCCTGGGCATCATGACACGCACTTTGGAACCACCGATGACTTACCACAGACTCCAACATGGACTTAGCCAACAAAATCACTTTAGTTCTTGCCTTGCATCCAATACGTGATACAGAATCTTATCCTTGTTCCTTTCCCACCCTGGAGTTGCCTTCCACTTCCTACCTTTCCACAACTCCGACAGTGATGACGCCGACGAAGGAAGGTGAAAGGCACGTGGCAAGCCATGCACTGGCTGCAGGTGCTGTCTGGCACCCAGTCTGGTGCAACCAAAGCATCTGAGAAGGAACAGAAGAACGGTTGTGATGGGGCTGCTCACCTTGTAAGCCAGGCAGAGCATGTAGATACTTTCCCCCACATCAGTGTTGAAAATGTGCACTCAGGATGCGTGACTACTGAATGACAAGGCCAAAGGGTAGACCATTTAGTCCAGGGTTTAAAGAAACTGTGGGCAAAAAGACATCTACCCAAACACAAATCCCAAGGGAAAGCTACGACAGTCCAGAGCAGTGGTGTCCAAACTCTTTGGCAGGAGGGCCGCATCATCTCTCTGACACTGTGTCGGGGACCAGGGAAAAAAGAATTAATTTAAATTTCAAATTTGAAAAAATTTACATAAATTAATATATTAGAAATGGAACTTCTATGAATCAATGAAGGTCTTGCAATAGATCAAGACGCAAAGCAAGGCCGGTCTTTCCTTCGCTGCCACTGCTGCATCACAAATGTGAAACAGCAAGTAGTGGAGGGAGCCCTCACCCCACAGCTCATGCAAGAGGTTGAACAGTCACCCTTATGCTGAGCGCACTTGCTTTGGGCAAGCATGGGCTCCAGCAAGTCTCTGGAGAGCCAGAGTCTCATTGGAGTCTGGGAGCTCCCCGTGGGCTGCATTGGGAGTCCGCAAGGAACGCAAGTGGCCCCCGGGCCAGGGTTTGGACGCCCCTGGTCTAGAGTAGTGTTTCTCAAACTGTGGGTAGGGATCAACTAGATCACGAGCCAATTTCAGGTAGGTCCCCACTCATTTCAATTTGAACTTTATTTTTAATAGGTTAGACTTGGTGCTACCATGGTATGTGACTGCATTTGGGGAAATGTTACAGATCTGTATTTTCAACAGGCTACTATGTATATGCTTTTAATAATGATAGTCAATGGTACTTTCCCCTGGGCAAGCATGGATAGGACTGCAACCTTTGAGGTGTTTGGGGATCTTTTTTAAGCAGATCAGCAACTGCTTGGGAGAGTTCTTTATTTTAAATAAATTTTAAAATTTATACTTATTGCAATTTTTTTACTTATTAATTGATTTGATTTTGTTGTAGGGGGTGTTAAAAATTTTCATGCTTGATGATGTCACTTCTGGCCATGACATCACTTTGAGGTTAATGGTATCACTTCTGGTGGGTCCCAAGAGATTGTAATTCTAAAAAGTGGGTCCCAGTGGTAAAAAGTTTGAGAATCACTGGTCTAGAGCAGAACAAGCACCAGGCAACATAACACTTTGACTGCCGTAAACCAGAGCTCCTGCTCACAAACTTCTTCTCGACTTGCAGTGGGATTTACCATTCAATCCCCAAAAATCTCATAATCAGCAAAGCAAAAACTGTGTCTCTGGTTGTGCCTAACAGATACTTGAGCAGCTGGCGTGTATAGTTCTCCAACACTTGGGTAGGGAGATCGGAAGTTTGAACATCACCCATGAGACAACAAATGCTCAGGCAGAGGCCTGCTGCAATTATCAGTATCACACTCTGACCTCTCACCTTCTCTCCCACTGCCTTCCCTACTACTGGAGCAGAGAGCACAGTCTGCCAGACGAGCAGCCGCTGGTGCCACACACACCTCCTCCTCTATAAGAGAAAACATCTATTAGCTCACTAACACTCAATGAACGCACAGCAACATGTTAGCCACTGGCTGCATCAATGATCCTTAAAACAAGGGCCAGACGACACATTATGTACATGGTCTATGATCAAATCTCGCAACATCTTTGTAAACAAGTTTAAAGGCAGTTCCCAAGACCCCTGAATTGGATCATGGCTTGCTGCTGCTTAACTCTTCTTTTCTGCCTAAAATCCCTCCCTCCCCCCAGTGAAAATTTGCTCCACTGGGAAAAACATACAAATAGCCATATGGTATTCCCTCATAAGGCAAAATGCTTCAGATTTACATCAGGAAAACAGCTTGGAGGAGAGCACCTCTTCCATTGTACTCTTCTACTCTGACCCATTTCAGAGGCTGCCCAAAATGCTTTAAAGTGAAAACCAGAACACCAAGAAATCTAATCATGGAGTTTTCACATTATGTGTAGTTTGGCCCCAAGACATGAGATGGGGAACTAGTTCAGCCTCCTAGCACAAGGAAGCTACCAACAGGCCAATCCCGGAACACTGCACCAAGTGCCAGTCACAGGTTTTCCTAAGCTTTTTTCCTTATGCATGTAACAAAGATCCCAAAAGCACTGCATGTTCCTCACCTTGACATCCTCCCAACCCACAAATGCTAGCTTTGCAGCTAAGGGATATCAGAAATGTGAAGAATTAGCAGCAAGGAACTTGTTTGCACAAAGTCGTACTGCAATTCCCAAGTACACTTCTGCCAGGAGAGCATTAATGATACTTGTGCTCAGAGCCCAGTAAAAATGGACTCAGCAACTCCCTTCCAGGAATTTCATCATGCTGTGCCAACAAAGAAGAGCACTGAACTTTTCAGGGCTACTTCACACATCTCATACTTGCTACATAGAGCTAAGTGCCATACACGGGAAGGGAAAAACAGGCAGACACACAAAACTACCTTGGAGAGCTGAAATGTAAATACAGTTGGGTGGGTCTACCAATGGTGAAGTGTTATGACTCAAGCTTTGATAGGAACATCACTGCCTGACAGAAAAGTATGGCCTGGGGGCAGGCAACAGAGAAAGTAGCGCAGCACCATGCAAAATCAAGAAGAGTCACTCACGGCCAGTATCCGTTACTTCCAGCGGCTCTGATCGGGATGTCACAATTTCAAATACAGTCTTCAGGATGGCACGCAGATCACTTGCAAAGTTGGTCTGAAGTTGGTCTGCCACACCTGCCCATACAGAGCATAGTAGTTAGAGTAGTCCCATTGTGCAATGGCAAGAGAAAATGACTAAAATTCAGTCAACAAACCCCCACACACTCCTAGTCAAAAACGGGAATCAACCTGTGTGTATTAGCCAAACAATTATTTCCAGATGAATTGAGCACCAGCATGGATGCCATTCTCATAGAGCTCCCCTTTAAAATAGACAGAGTCTGGAGGGGGTGCGCGTACAAAATTCTGACAAAAAGAGACCAGACTATGCTTGGCCTGTTCCTTTCATCAGTCACATCTCATCCAGTTAGCTGAAAGTCGGGGGACTGCCACTTAAGCTCCCTCTTAGCCGCCCTGGGTCTCTTTAGGGAGAAGGGCGGGATAGAAATAAAGTTTATTATTATTATTTATCCAAACAGCTCCCTCTTAACCAAACAGCTCTCTATTATTTACAACCACAGATCTACCACTTACTTGGCAAAACAAGGCACTCACCAGAGATGCAGACAAATAGCGTATGGATCATGTCATCTGTGTTGTTGTAACGGGATCGCAATTCCAACCACCGGTTGCTTTGTGGAACATAAGTGATCACCCCCAGCTGAGTGCTACCAGCTGCCTGCCCAAGATGCCTGCTGAGGAGAGAACAAGCAGTTGGAATGGGTGTCACGGGTGACTCTCTTCTGCTGCCCATTGGAGTTTTTGCATCGGACCATGATCAATTCAAGGTCTCTGAGTGGCCAGTGACGGATGTTCTCCACACTGAGGAGGTGGATATATTTATCCCCATTAGTTTGGAGCCAGATCGGATGGCTACATTCCTCTTGACATTTCCAAGAGAAAGAGCCACCAAATTTCAGGTACTGATACAGGCGTGACAGCTCAGATGTCAGGGTCTGTTTGTCACCAACTACATTTCTCCATCTCCCCATGGACTAAAAGTCACCAACCTCTCCAAAATGCACACTGTAGATGAGCTGCAGCCCCTGGTCACAGTCCTTGGATGCCAACATGAAGGAAATGTTACTGGCAAACAATGACAAGACCAACAGGAACTCTCATATTTAGGAGGCAAAGAGGGAGTTATGTGTCTTGGGGTAGGAGTCAATTTCCACTCTGCTCCCAGCATTCAGTAAGTCAACTAAGAGGCTGAATGGGTCAAGAGAAGTAAGTAGTCAATAAAGGAAGGTTCTTGGTCAAGGTCATACCTTGGAGCAGATGGACAAGCACAGGGAGCCGCACAGCCCCTGAATTCTGGGGAGTCAATATCAGTGAAGGGCAGCAAATCTGTGGCACTCTCATTCAGGACACGCTTCTCCAACACATACAGCTCTTCCTTGGACAGCACACGGAGCAGGTCCCTATGAGAGAAAAAGGGTTGTAAAGAAAACTTATGATGAGACACTGGAGCTGTCCTAAGGAACAGCTCAGCATCCTGGGAGGAAATGCAAGTCTCAGACTGTATTCACACTAGGGCCTTTAGTGGAATGGAGAATCTGAGCTACAACAAGGGGCTCAAGCCTCCAATACACATCATACAGTACAGCATCTCCCAATACTAGCAAATCCACCCAGTGGTACATCTCTCCCTAGTATGCACACAAACGCTGACCTTGCCCGCAGGATACCCCACTTCATCTTCTTAAATGTGCCTCAACCAACTTCGCTACAGTGTCTCTCACCCCAAGAATTTAACTTGAGGCTGATCCACACTTTCCAGCAAAATCATGTGGTAAAATACCTCTGAAGCTGTACCACTCTGGACTGCAGCACAGCAGGGATTTTTATTGTTAAGCCTCCATTAAATGTGTTAAAACACCACATTGGAGAAAAGGCCACTCCCTCTCTCATGTGCTAGTTTAATACATACAAGCAGTATTATAATACTAATTGGAGGCATTCAAGCACAGCCCCACTTGCAATCTGAAGTGGTTCTCTCCAAGAGACACTCCCTAGTGATTCGGCTGAACACAGAGCTTGGCCATTAGCACACTCTCCCTTCCACAAATGGCCTGAGTGCCTTGGATCCTCCTGAAGTTCCATTCAGATTCCTGTGCAATGCTTCTTCTTCTGACTCTCACACACCCACCTGATTTTTCTAAGCAAGACATAAAAGGGACTGAAGACACGGGATATCTCCTCAGGCCTCCTCTCCAAGTTGAGAGGTCCATCTGGGTAGATCAGGAGTCCACTGTGTATGAGGAGAGGGGAAAAAACAGGTAAGAACACAAGAAGAGCACAGCTGGATCAGGCCAAAGGCCCATCTAGTCCAGTTTCATGTATCTCATAGTGGCCCTCAAGATGCCTCAGGGAGCACACCAGATAACAAGAGACCTCATCCTGGTGCCACTCCCTTGCACCTGGCTTTCTGAGGTAGCCTACTT
The DNA here is from genome assembly GCF_035046505.1 of Tiliqua scincoides. Classification (NCBI taxonomy): domain Eukaryota; kingdom Metazoa; phylum Chordata; class Lepidosauria; order Squamata; family Scincidae; genus Tiliqua; species Tiliqua scincoides. The sequence goes on from NC_089822.1 coordinate 201,166,342, forward strand.
CTAAAACTAGGAGGATGCAAATATCCATGATGGCTTGTAGCCTGCAATGGATTTTTCGTCCATAAATCTGTCCAACTGCCCTTTAAAGGCATCTAAGCCAGGCAGCATTGTACTTTTATATAGTGCTGTTTTATGGACACTTATGTGGGACATTCAATACAATGATGGAAATTGTTCTTTCTTCCTATCTTTTGAGCATGGAATTGTCAAAATTTCTACAAGGGCTTCCTGAACAGAAAGAAAGCTACACCACACACCAACATTGTCATGAAACCTACTCAACCCTTACTTACACACACACACACACACACACACACCAAGTTCATTTTAGAGGCAAAACGAAGAGCAACATTACTATCTCCCTTCCATGAAGAGGACATGGTGTTTTCAAAAAACAATCATGACTAGAATTTAGTAAGGCAAAGAGTGCTGGGAAAGTGCTATTTGCAAATAACTGGTCCTTTGTCTTTTCAAAAGATACAATCTACAAATTGTTGCTGCTAGCCCCCTCCCCAAGGAGAGCAAGGTGGGAGAGAAAAGGACAGACAGGAAACCTCAAGTAGAACACTAAACTAGCAGTTTCAGCTCACCAAATGCATTGTTACAGAGAATATCTGGGAGGCAGCAGAGCCAAGCCAAGTAATAAGGAAATCCACGAACTCCTCCCCAAGGAGGTACACTAAGACCCAAGGAGGAGCTTGAAGCATAGCCTCCTGTGGTACAAAAGCAAAAAGAACCCAATATGTATGATAAAGCCTACAGAAACAGGAGACTTTTGAGATGATGTGCTATGAAGAAGGGTTATATGGTGGAATTTATGGACCTAAAGGGAACACTGAAGGAACCACAGAAGTGGTTCCAGGCTTCATGGCATGAACATTTGCCAGGAAAGAGATTCTCACGATCCCACAGGTGATTGTGGGAAAGGAACACCATTTCATCTGGAAGCAAGTGATAAGCTATGATGAATGTGGTCATGCCTGCTTAACGAGAAGGCTTTTCAAACAATGCAAACGCACTCTTTAGAGGAACAAAATAATCCACCCTGAACTACTTGGCAGGAAGCACATGCAGGCACCCAAGTCCGAAGGAGCAGCAAAAACCAAGCCCTGACAAGGCAAGAGGTGGACCTGGCTATACTTCTAACAGCAGGAGAAAAGGCAGAGCAGACAGAGCCAAAAGAACAAATCCTGGGAACAGGGCTGAGGGTGATCATGTTGATAAAAGTTCAGTCACCACAGAGACAAGGTCAAATTTAGAACATAAGACTGAATTGAAACCCTAACCAGCTGCCTTATCCTAGAGCCTTTGTTGACACAGTGTTGCTTGCCTGGATTTCTTCTGCTTAGAATATATGCCTGCTTTGCCAGCTTTAACAAGTAGAATTGGTAGGTCACGCATTTCAGAATTCTTGACCTATGGTGCTATGTTGCAAGGATCTGTTTGCAACCACAAGCCGACTGGTAAAACCACATACCTAATAATGGCCAGACGGGGAATGGTGAACATCAGCTCCGGTTCATACCCATCAATCATCTCCTGGGTCAAGTAGCCAAGTTTCAGAGCTCTAGATGGGCAAAGGAGGGAGAGATTGAGGACCACAAGACTGGTAGCTATCAAAACCCCCAACAGCTAAACAGCTTAATTATCTTAGGCCTAATCTGGGCTAAGAGTCTCATATTGGCAGGTTAAGGTGCAATTTCATTCTGTCATAGAAGTAGTAGTTCATGTCCAAGCATTTTCCAGCCACAGAGGACTGTCCTGAAGACAGGGGCAAAATCCTTACCTGGTCACAGTTTCACAGAAGAGCACCACAATCTCCTGCTGCTTATAGATCTCTTCTGGTGACTTCACAGAGACCAATGAAGACACATAACTGCAAAAAGGAAAACACAATGAGCCCAAGTCAGCCACACCAGCTTCTGGTCTGCATACAAAGCCCAAAACTTAGCTCTTCTTCTAGTTCCCCATTCCAGTTAGTATTTGGTGGTATGTATTTCAGGTGATAGCACTGGTTCTGCTCAGATATTCCCACTGCCAGCCCTTAAGAACTTTGATTTGATCCAGCAAGGATATTATTAGCACCATTTTTCCTCCTTAAAGGAAGAACAATTGGAATTTTTCACTTCTCTGCCCATCCATTACCACTGAATCCCACCCCCGCACGTCAATTCAATGCTTTATTTAAGAGGAAGCCCACCTACAATCTTGTCTCACTCTAAGCTTAGACTGGAACACTGAATAAGTCTGGCACATACCTCAACTCAAACTCAGCGAAAAGCATATCAAAGCGAATCAGCGCCCTACGGACAGGCTCCGAATAGGGTGCAGGTTGGCTCAGGCTTTGCTCCCGGAGCACTGTCCGTACCAGCTCCAAGCTGCACAGCAGATCCTTGGCCAGAGGTCGCAGCCGTACTCCATCAGCCTCGTCCACGTCAATATATGTGCGTGCCATCAAACACTGCAGGAAGAGAACACTGACAAATCAGAAACATCCCTGTCCTTTGGCTGCCTCTCCCCACCTCAGCATATAAACTGTTTCAGGGCTGGGATGAGCACTCCAACAACTGAGCTGGAGCCCAGCTCCAGGAATAGTTCTGGACTATATCTCAGCAAACAAGCAAACAACTTTCCCCCAGGGTTCAGCAGGCATCTGCTCCAGAGGAACCTGGGCTAACACAGCAAAAACAGGGGAGGGATTGAGGCCATGACTAGTGGAATATCAAAAAGGGAAAGCATATGGCACCAGCTGGTCAAGGGTTTTAGCTGCCTCCTGTTTTAACGCCTCTTGTTTGAGTGCTGTTCCAGTTATGATACAAATGCAAGATTCAAGGAAAGACTGCTCACATTTTCCAGTTCTCAAGAGTCTATCCCAGTGGTATTCAAACTGAGGCGTCATGACAACCCAGCCTGTAGGTCCTGGCCTTTGCCCCCTTAAGGGGCAGGGGCAGCCAGGAGACAGGGGGAAGGCAGCGGATCGCGCTTCTCAGGGGGGCTGCAGGGGCTTGGGTGCACTTGCCAAAGCCTCCCGCAGCCTCCCGGGCGCGCGGGGAGCCCTGTGCAACCTTCGGCAGGGCTCCCCAGGTCAGGAAAAGAGAAAGCGGAGCAATTGCGCCCCACTCTGCAAAACTGGAAGCGGAGCACGATCGCTCTGCTTTCCCTTCTGACAGGGCTGCAGAGACTGGGGTGCACCCTCCAGTCCCTGCAGGGCTCCCCAGGTCAGGGAAAGGGAGAGTGGAGCGATCTGCTGTGCCTCCTCAAAAGCAGAAGCGAAGCACGATCGCCCCATTCTCCCTTTCCCTGACCTGGGGTGCCCTACAGGCTCTTGCGCAGGGCTCCCCGCACACAGGGACGGCTGCTGCAGGGAGTGGTGAGTGCATCCCAGTCCCTGCAGTCCCGAGCGACACGATCCTCTCTCCCAGAGAGGACTCCCAGAGAGTTTGAAAACCGCAGGTCTATCCTATGGGGCGCAGAAGCACCCAATGCCTCACCTCTGCAGCAAACAGCATGTGATTCCGGAGGTTGTCCACTAGGAGGTCTTCAGGGAATTTGATGACATAGTCACGGCCATGACGTTCCTTGGGAATGCACTCATCCATGATCTGCTCTATGATAGCAAGCAGTTCGGCCTGACATAATGGGGAAAGGTGTTACAACTCTTGGTACAAATACATTCCAGAGATAGCTGGTAGGCAGGAGGCCAGATCTTGCCAGAACATTACTGAAAGCCAAGGCAGAGTTTGGCATCTGCATGGCCAAACAAGAAATGTGGTTGCATAGCAATGATTTACCCAGCCCTAAGACACCATTCCATATTAAGGGAAGGGAAGATGGCACAAGGGAAAAACTCCAGGTTGATGCTGCTCCATCCTTTAAAACTGGTCCACATTTTAATTTGTTAAAAAAATTACAGGGGTACAAAGAGATATCTTTATGTTTTTAAAATCAAATAACTGTTTCTGAGAAGCAAAGAGGGACCCGAGAGATTTTTCAAATTCATATTGATTCTTGAACAGTATCTGTACAGTCCTCATTGATTCACAGCTTCAGCCAGAGTCTGTAGCAAACACAAACAGATGGTGTAACACAAGGGTTCCAAAAGTGTGCACCATGATGCCTTGGGGCATCACAAGGCACTCACTGGGGTGTTGTGGGATGCCCACAACTTGGCAGCGAGACCATGACGCAAACCTGCAAACAGCTGTAGGAGGCTCAAAGCCCAGTCCCGAGCCCTTACTGCCGGTCCTCTGCCAGAGGCATGCTGAAAGGCATGTCTGCAGCCCTCAGCACCGGGCTAGCACCAGTGTAACACTGGTGCTCCACCGCTCTGTGGTTGCGTGGACCGCTGGGAGGCAGAGAGGTAGTGGGGGGGGGAGGAGGCGTTCCAGGGGAGGGGGCGGGAGGGAGGTGGGACCAGCGGAGCAGAGCCTCCATGTCAGGCCACAGGCCCAAAACAGAGGCACTTGATTCTACAGCAGTCCAAGGGTTGCTGCAGAATCAAGTAGCTCCACTGCTGAGCTACTTGCATTACTGAGTAGCTGGTGGTGGCTGCCCTGTTGCGCATAGGACTCCGTGGCAGCCATTTCAGCGATGTGGCAGCCTTGGTGCAATGGGGCACTTAGGATTGGGCTGCCTGTGTGGTGGGGAGAACTGCTGCACACGGCTCTTGCATGCTTGAAATCACTGTTTATAGGGTCACTTCTGGTCACACAACCCAGAAGTAAGTGGCAGTGACAACATCATGTGACACATTTCACATCATCACCACTCACTACTGAGCGCTGCATCTACAGAGCGAAGGGCATCAGAAGCCAAGCAGGTTTGGGAAGCACTGGTGTAATAAGACAGTGGCAGCAGGAGCCAACATGTACATGTGAATGAGTGCACATTTTAAGCTGAGCAGTATGAGCTTGCATGAAAGTAAAGTTGAAGCCCTTCCCAAACTGCTCCACCTTATTTTTAGCAGGTTTTCTCCAAGCAGGAGTTACTTCCAGTCACAGACTTCCAATAGAAGAAAAACTGTTTTAAATGGTTAGAGAGGGAAAATACAGGTGTGCAGAAGAGTCACCTACTTCAACATGCCAATGCTGCACTTCCCCTTCCCCCACCTTCATTCAGATAACAGGTCTAGTGTGCGCCCCCCAACAAGGTCTTACCTGACTAAGGTGCAACTGATTTAGCAGCACCAGGTACTGCTGAGGATCTGTCTCTACATCCAGGCAGTTGATCTCTGTTACCACTTGAGTCACTCGCTCATCAGCGTAGAAAAACTGTGACGGCAATCTGGGATCAGAACGCTGAATAGAGAACAGATAGCACTGAATAATCAAAGTTATCCTCTTGAGGGTGGTTTAGACAAAAGCAACCTTATTTCTGATTGTGATACTTCACTGCCATGGAAGACCCACACTGACTTAAACTTTGCAGAACATTCTGCAGGTACCAGTGACCTGATTGGCACTTATCCTTGCAGTGCTTTCTGCCAATTTCCTAAAATATTTAGTTCAGATAAGGACATACACAGGAACATAGCAAGGTCCTGCTGGATCAGACCAAGGATCCAAACTAGCACAGTATCACATTTCTGGCAGTGATGAGCCCATAGCAGGTCATAAAAGCAGCATCACATCTCCACTGTCCACTCTCCCACCTCCCACTACTGGTATTTAGAGATATTCTACCGCAGAACCTGGTGATTTTTATTTAGATATCATTCATGGCCAATATGCACTGACAGACCTGCCCTCCATACAGCAATCGAATCCCATTTAAAGCTATCAAAGTCTGACCATCATCATATCTTAGGGCTGTGACTTCCACAAATTAAATTATGTGTTGGGCAACACTGGAACTTCATTTTAGGTATCTTGTTGTGGAGGAAGGGGGAGACCAACCTTGAATTGACACATTAAAACAAAATATTCACATGGATACACAACTCATTAAGTAACATCTTTTGCACAAATCCAGAAGGACAAGGAATTTAGATAGTTCCTGAATTGTTCTATCCAATCAAACTGCCAGGACCAAGTTCAAGAATAAGCAACACAAGGCCCATGACATAGACTCATCAAAGCATAAGTTTTTTTTATCAGCAATATTGTGAAGCTGCCAAGTGCCCAAGGCCCTTAAAGGTGCTCATAGCTTTCACATGGTGGTGGCAAAGCAACTGAGGGCCCATCTAGGTAAAGAAGAAGCCCATGGAAACCACCACCCCTCCCCGAGACACGGAGCTGGCCCTACCAATTCATACACATACACAGCCTGGTCTGTCCTGTGCTATTAGGGAAGAGGGCTGGTTCACATGACATTTCTAACAATGAATCAACCCCATGCAGTTTATGGCCCCATCCCTCGTGTCCAGGGGAATCTGGGGTATTTTCTATAATGGGGAGGAAGGGTCAGGCATTTAATTACTCTGTGGGGTCGTCTCAATTTAGAAATGCCATCCGAAACTTGCTCCAAGTGATGAAGCTCTTCTAGAAGAAGAATGATGACATGATCCTTGGGCCTTAGATTGCCGATACCTGGCTGAGGGGACTTTCCAGATCAGTGCCTTCAAAGCCATGATCAGCCAAACTGGGGGGGGGGGGGGGAAGAAAGGTAAGGCCACAACCAATCAAATGATTCACAAGAGTTCAAATATTCCTAGCAGGGGAGAGATAAGCTTGAAAGTATCTCAAGTATCCCAGTATTTTTGCAAAAGCAGCCAAGCCACAGGAGATGGGCAAACAGGGAGAGAAGGAGTGACTGTTAGAGGAAAGTGCCACTAAGGACCTCACTGCATTGGAGAGCCCTCTGTGACTGGTTCAGATTGCCAGAGCTTTTTAGAACTGAGCCAAAGGCGGTTTGCTATATCAGCACTGAGACACTTAACAACAAACATTGTTTTTTTCAAGGGCACAGTTACTATATAAACCACACTTAAACTGGATTATCCATTATGGCCTCTACACTGAACACTATCATTACAGAAACGTCTCTGAAATACTTCGTTGTATTCTTCAAATACGATGGCAATTCACAAGATTCTGAGGCTGGGTGGGAGACATCATTACATTGGTTCAAGTAGGTAGCATAGATGTGTTCTTAGTACAGACATACAAACAGCCACCTGCCTGATTGCTTATGACTAGAATCAACCAGGCAGAGAAGCTTTACAAAAACTGGCCCCTGTTTTCTTTCAGGCTAAAATGACTAGCACAGGCACGTGTGGAGAGAGGCAGACACCTCAAACTTCAGTGTGGTCAAACTCTTAAAAGCAGGAATTAAGTGGCATCACTGTTCAAATAGCTGACTCTGCCAGTGGCTTTGTGCAGAGTTAACCAAAGATGAAATAATACGAAACACCTCAGGATGTGCATAGCCTTGTGGCATGAAGTCATGTACACTCCCCTCTCAGGTATGCTGCGAGGGCAGGAAACTCTCAAACAAGGGATAATCTCAGGAGCACAAACATCACTATGTTGCGCCTCTACCAGTCACAAGCCAGCTGCCTCCACCCAAGGCAAGCCATAATTAGTTGATGATGCAGAAGACTGAACACAGCAGTTACGTCAAGAAGCAAAGCAACAGCATGGTTTCAAAGACCAATTGTGAGCATCCAAACCCAAGACTGATTGGACACGAGTCCGGATTTTCTCCAGTCACAGGTTCACTTAGTACCACAGGGCCCACTCCTATCCAACTTTCCAGCACCAACGTGGCTGCAATGCAGTCCCAAGGTAAGGGAACGAACATTCCTCAACTTTGAGGAGGCCGCCATGACTGCCCCACCACCACAGGATGCAGCACATGCCCCGCTGGCACAGCTGCATCTGTGCTGGAAAGTTGGATAAGACTGGGCCCACAGTTTTTCAAATGCCATGAAGATAAGCAAAAGGTCTTGGTGATCTGAAAGTTAGCTCCAAAAAGCAGGAAGTTCAACAAACAGTGGGCAGTACTTGGTCAGATTTTCCAGTCTGTGAGGACGACTGCCAGAAGCCATGATAATGCTCCACTGGGAAATTCCACCATTCCCGATCATTTCCACCACTCACTCCAACTCCACTACCTTCTTCCCACCAGTACAAAAGCACTGAAATATTGTGGCAGTTTAGGACTTCCAGAGTAATCCAGATATTACTACCATCTAATATTCAGCTCCACTTTGCTTTCTCCAACCACTGATCAGACTAGTTGGAGCTCATCACAACCATAGAAGCTACACATATGTAGCTAGGTTTATCAGAACTGGCCTTGCAATGACCTGTATAGCCAGACTACACAACACACTTACACATCCTTTACCCAGTCACTCACAGAACCTCCTCTTCCTCCTCTTACTGAATGACACATATCCATTCCCACACCTACTACCGGAAACAAGACTGAGCGCTTGATAGGTTATTAAATGTCATTGACCAACTGTTTCTCTCTCAGCTTCCCACCTTTACAACATCAGAGAACTGGATCCAAACAGTAGGAATCTAACTACAAGCACTAGTCAATAGGGGCAACTTGTCACTTGCTGATTTTTTGTCCCACCTATCTTCAGATCTTAACAGATGATAATGTTTCATAAGATCTGGAATAAAACAACTGAAAGTTAAGTTAAAGAAAATTAAGAAAGGAAACTAAAACCACCAGAGAAAGCCCAGTGGGCTCAAAAAGGTATCCAGATAAGAATGGCACCATACTCAACCCATTACTAGAACAATCAAGTTGAGCATTTATGGCACAGCAGCATCTAGGCCATATGGTGTCAGCAAAACACAAGGCATTTTAAGTATAACGCAATCCTTAAAACTGTGTGTGGGGAGACATGCTTAGCAATAATGACATGCTTATGAATAATCCTGCTTCTATCCATATATCACAACACTGCCCTATTTTCTGTCCCTGATTATTTCTCCCAGACATAAATAACCAGGCTTGCTGTCATGAAGTAGAATACAAATTCATGAAGTAGTAACAATGTAGAGTATACAGTTAATTATTAGCCAATCTTGAAATATTGGGGGAAAGCCAAGAAACCTGAAAACACACACAGAAACATTGATGCCAATATCTGAGAAGGACAAGGATAAATATCATACAATTATTACGCTGAATACAAATCCAACAAAAGTTCCCATAAGGGAGCTTGTGGATCCAGAAAAGTGGTTCTCAAACTTTTGGTCTCCAGAGCTTGTAACACTCTTAAATGAGGTCTCTGGGAGTCCTGTCAGCAAGTGCAGAGTCTCCAGAAGCCCCAGAGTACCAGCAGTTGTGCAGAGTGGCATGGCACTAAGCAGATAACAGCTATTTATAGTGTGCTCATGGAGCCCCTGAGGGTAGCTTTGAGAAGCGTTGATAGAAGAACAGAAATTTCAGATCAATATTTTACAGGAAGAATGAGTTCTTGTTGAATAAACCTTGTTTTAACTTTTCAACAAAATGCAAAAAAATACTATGTTAAATGTCTCACTACAACTTCTGGAAGATAATGGCTTTGAACACTTTGATTGAGTCCCACACTAATGATATTCTCTCTCTCTCTCTGGAACCATCTCCTAGTTCCAACACAGAACTGCAGGCCTTTATTGAGGATACCCAGTTGCAGACAGGTCCCCTCCTCCAAGTTCTTCATAAGTGGCAGAGAACTTGGAAGAGGCATCTTATGCTGTAATGTGCTCTGTACCTGTTCCAAACCTCAGTGCAACACTAGACCTGCCCCACAACTCTCCCAAGTCCTTTAGCACTCACAGAGGACAAGAACAGGGTGGGTGGTAATGGTTCATACCACATTCAGCTTTGGAGAGGGCAAATCTTGCACGCTGCTTCTGTCTGCCTCAAAGCTCTGTATAATGACAACAGCCCCACGCAGTCCCCCAAATTCGCTGACGTATGAAGAGTATGGGGTGGGAAGAGAGAAGGGTTGGTGGCAACCTCAAAAGTTAATTTGGCTCAGTATCCAATCTTTATTGGTAGACTCTTACAATGCTGTGATATATTGCCCATCAAACTGGTAACAAGCAATCATTCACAAGATTCATGCAACCAATGGCCAGAGAATACAAAGATTGCGTCTTGTGGGAGTGGGGGAAATCACTGTTTTGACTTAACACTATAGGACAGCTCAGACTGTAAACACTGTGCTAATAATACTAAAAATGCTGCATTCATTCATTCATTCATTCAAACAAACAAACCAGTCTCATTACTTAGACATTAAGATGCTCTTTACATTTGCCTGTTTTGCATAATTTATTCTGCTTCTGCTAGTCATAGAGAAGGGGAGGAAGCAAAGAGCAGGGTGCTGCTGCTATATCCTTTAGGAACCGGAAAAGCTGGTCAGCTAGCCTTAGACTTCCGAGATTTTACCAACTATTGTCTTCATGCTTACAAGTCTATAGTTGGAAGACCTAGACCAGGGGTGTCAAACATAAGGCCCGGGGGCCGGATGAGGCCCACAGAAGCTTTTTATCTGGCCCTTGAGCTCTCAGCTGCTGAGCAATGCTGAAGTCTCACTGCTGAAAGGGTGGCCCGCATGATAACTGGGCTCTCCCATATCTTGAAATATGATCAAGATTTGTGTATTTTCCCTTCTGTCATTTGCAGCTAATGAGTTTCTGCACAAGAACAGTGTGCTTATTTCTGGTTTTCACCTGTTTAATGACATCACTTCCTGCCAAATGACTAATCACTTCTAGCCCTCAGCAGGCATAATGAATGATATTCAGCCAGCAGCATGAAATGAGTTTGATACCCTTGACCTCACATTGTTTTAAAAATAATAATTTTTAAGTTGAAGTGTTCTGAAAGGCCAGTGCTAAATTCTGTGTTTACATGGTGTAAACACATAATCCTGATTATTACTATGTTTTAAAAGCCAGGATAGAATTACAACCAAATAGAGAGTTGGCCGACAAAGAGAAGTTGATAATAGCTTTAAGCATGAAATCACTATCAGAGAGTTTCTTACAAGAACTGGACAAGCACTAGTTCAAGGTTCAGCTTCTGTCACATTCTTAAAATCATAACTGGTGAAGTTCATAGACTAAATAATTACAGTGCAATCCTATGCATATTTACCCAGAAGTCAGTCCAATTATTTGATGGATTTTAGCCCCAGATAAACGGGTATGCACTAGCAGCCTTAATAAATGACAGAGAACCTAGAAAATAACTGGATCCCTCCCAACAATGTAGACCTTCACACAACCAAATCCAACATTATTAAACCCTACCTACAAAAAGAGACACTGCCACATTCAGATATTCTCCTTCCCAGTCTTCCAAATCATGATGAGAAGGATCAGGAACAAGCAGATTGCCTTCCTTCTGCATGCAACTTAATGGAAAACATTCTGGTTCCCTCCAAACAGAATTTGCCGTGATGTTCAAAGAAGGGAACTGCAGTTCAAGCAATCCCTCCAAACTAGGACTGCAAACCATGACAGCCTGGTTCTAGCTTATAGGCCTGGTTTGGAAGAATTGTTCAAACAATAGTTCACCACATCACAGCAAACTGTATTTTAAGGAAAATACTGTGTTAGGAGGAGATAGCATTCAGACCTATTGCTTGTTCTCCACACACCATGGCCTGGAAGATCAGGAATACGACATCTACATGCAGCCACTGTCTCTTAGGTCACATCTGCGCCTGTAAGTAATTTGCTATATTTATTTACACAGTTGATAGCACATTTGAGACATCTACTCCTTCTGGGGCTCCTGTATGGAATTTACACATAATGGGTTATTATTATGAGCCAGCTGGGTTGCGTTTAGGGACGGCTGTTTGTGGACTTCACTTTTAGCAATACTTCATTCTGCAAATCATGCCTTGCCTTTATATAAAAATACTTGCTTTATTCTGTCCTTTCTCATCATGGAAACTATTGGGCCTGCTTGTACAATTCTGTCACCAAATGAAAATTTCACCTTTTGTACCAGAAGAGTTCAAAACAGGTTCCAGCCATAAGCAACATTCCTTCCCCACATTTTTTTGTGGTATAGCAAGTTAATACAGGGAAAGATGGTCCTCTTCAAAGTGACAGAACACAGCAGCATACTGTAACCACATCCCAATAGAGCTAGTGCAGACTTGGATAGATTGCTTTACAGATGCTGAATAAGCATAGCCCTATGAACTTCTCCAATTCTGTTCCATTTATTTGGGAGATATTTGCATAGCTATGTAGATCATGACTGAGAAGTACATTAGGCTCGCTACAGATAAAAAACAGGGAAAACGGAGGTTCTCTGTGCTATGATGAGACTACGTCAGTAAATTCACTGTCTTTTTCCTGTGTTTCCCCTCCCTATATGGACTTGCTCTATGTTTCTCATTTGCTCTTGTGCATTAACTAACAATATTTATATACCACTTTTCAACAAAAAAGTTCAAAGCCATTTACAGAGAAAACCAAATAACGGGCAGCCCAATCCTGAGCTGCACGGGGGCTGTAGCAGCACTGGAAATGGCTGTTGTCACATCCAGCGCACCCCAGAGAGCCACCGCCAGCTTTCGTTCCCTTCCCCCAGGTAAGGCAAGAAGCCCTACAATTGGGCTTCCTGAGTCTATGTCAACCCAAAGGTCGGTATAGAATGAAGAGCCTCTGTGTTGGGCAGCCGGCCTGACACAGAGGCTCTGGATCTGGTGGAGCTTCATTCCACCAGTCCTACCTCCCTCCTGCCCCGCTCCCTACCCCGGAACGCCCCCCACCCTCTCTCTGCCTCCCCCTGCCCTGGAACACCTCCTCCCCGCCTTCCCCCACACCTCTACTTACCTCTCCACTGCTCAGCAGTCTACATGACCACTGAGCAGTGATGCTTGGGCGCTCCACTGGCACTAGCCCAGTGTGCCAGCAGTGAGCTGGCACGCACTCCCCAGGACTGGGCCCTTAATGGGTGGGGGATCATTTTGGGTTTTTCTTGTTAAGTGTGTACCATATATGCCCATTTAAAGCAATAAAAATGTGGCAATAATAAAAAGTCAGCTAATAATTATGGAATCTCTTAAAATGAACCAGCTTTAGGCTTACTAAGTATGATGCAGTACTATGACTGCCATGCAGAAATGAGTTATATTTATTTGCTCCAGTGAAAAACAAGAACTGGATTTTCAGGAGTTTGTAACCACAGGAGAGAAGGGATGATCTGGTGAAAGCAGAAATGTTTTCTTAAGGTACCATTTCTGTACAATTGCAAAAATGCTTTCCTCCATTACTGTGGGCTAATTCTCTGAGTTGGTCAACCTGCACCTAGGCTGGGCCATTTCAGACTGCAGGTGGGGGACTTCTGTGACTCCTCCATACAAAAGAAATTGTTCTCTGCACATAGAAAACTAGCCTTCTCTGTTTTCTATTTACAAGAAATATTTCTTCAATTTCTTTTTATCTTGGAAAGAAAAGTTCACATAGAAAGCTAGAAGTCTACAAGTACCATTTACATATCATAATTTCCATTTTATGATTACAAAAAGTTAACCATTGAATTAAAATTTCAGAACCTTAATATGTTCATTACCATAGTCTGATGTAAGCCAGTGTTTCTCAGTGTGCGTTCCTTAGAACCCTGGGGCTCCCTGAGACAATTGCTAGGAGCAGAAAGGACTCCAGAGACCAAAAGGTTTGATAATTGCCTTTTTTTAAGTTTAAATTTTTCAAATACTTTGTAACTCTTCCCTAACCGCTCTCAGCTACTGAAGTTCACAAGCTTTACTACGTAAGCCTAACCTCTTTTTCTATTTATTTGCCACCACAGTCCAGGCTATGATAATCAAACACTAAGTATTTATCTCAAGGAATTACATCATCAACATGTCCCAATGATAGAAATCCTACGGGCGTCACTGGTAACATATAAGAAGTTGACCCTGTTAGAAGGCCAGCTATCTCCTTCTAACAACCAGGCTAATTTCACACCTCTACACATGTTGGGGGGGCAGGGTGGGGAGGAACCATCTGCTCCAGAGAAGGCAGCTTACCAGTAAAGATCAGCCAGTGCACTGTTACTTTTGATCAATTTAAGTGGAATTAAATAACATTTATACAACATTTCAGCACCACAGAATTTTAGGTGGCCATGTCGGTCCATCAGAAGAAAAATCCACAATCCAAAGTAGGACAATGACTTTATTAGATCAACCAAAAGTAACAAAGTGTCAAACTATTGAATCTTATAGCATTCTTCAGGATAGTTGGTAAGCACAACGATGGGAGGGGAAGATAGAGAAGGAGACATGTAGCATCTTCAGCAGCAGTGAAACTAAAGCAGGTTTATCAAATCTAAAGAAGAAATTTAGTGGGGTTTATGCACACTTGGGCAAACCTCTGAAAGGTGCAGAATAGTTTCAGTACACACACACACACACACACACACACACACACACACACACACACACCTACTTGGATCCAGAAAGCAATAAGTTGCTGTACTCCTGTACTTTGGAAACAAAAGGATCTGGAATTTACTCTGGATTTTTTTTTTTTTAAAGGAGGAACAATTATTCACATGAGCCCCAGTTTGTATTCTGAAGTATTACAGCCCAAATTCAAGTTTATCTCCTCAAAACGAAGTCCACCTTGGCACAAAATAGGTAGTCCAATGAATCTACAGCAGGGGTCCCCCAAGTTCATGGGGGCTCATGGGCCTCATCTAGCCCACTGACACATTTAGACCAACCTGCTAAGCTCAGTGGTATAACTATTTTGGCTCCCCTACTCCTTCTATATGTAGTAAGTGCTGCACTGGGTCACATTTGTTGAGAGTGCAAGACAGCAAGGAGCCCCACAGCAGCAAATATTTTTCTCCTACTGTGACAGTGTACAAAATGTACAGTATATATTTGTTTCTATAACTGACCTGCTCCAGCCCATTGTAATAGCAAGATTGAGCAATGAGGTCCTGGCAAGCTAAAGTCTGAAGATTCCTGATCTACAGACTACTTTTGTTAAGATACTGGGTTTCAACTGATTTATTTCCATGGAGTGAGTTGGACTAAGACATCTGAAATGAAATATAACCCTAATAACCAGTATGTAGATCACAGTAATTAAACATGACAGATATACCAACACAATCACTATAGAAAATAATGATCTAGGGTGGAGCTCTTTTTCTGTATTTGGCAACACTTAAATCAAGAATACTGATATCCAGTTCAGACTAATGTCCACAGTTAACAAAAAAATATGAGAAATGCAAGGCCTCTGAAAACTGCTATAATTGGTAAGAAGAAATCTGACAGTACAATCCTACTATTGTCTACTCAGAAGAAAGTCAGTCCCATTACCTTTGGTGCAACTTACTCCCAGGTATGTATGCAAAGGATTGCAGCCTTAAAATGCTCCAGCAGTTTGAATCAAACAAAGAGAAAACTAAGAGACAAAATGTATTAAATGCATAAGTGAAACATTTAGTGAAAAAAATGTACAAATAACTAAACAGATTTTTTAAAAAAGGGAAAACCTAATGTTTAATATAGTAAACATGATGACTGGTTGGAATGGTACCTCTTCATATAAGAAATACTGTAGTACAGATATTTTCATCATAGAGAGCAAAATAGGGAAACACTGATTCTGCCATCAATTTCAATGCGTTGCTGCCACCAATCCTACGCACTCCTGGGCCCAATCCCCCCAGTTCCACCCTACCCCTACCCAAAACATCCCCTCTCCGCCTCCAAACCACCCTCCCACCACCCCTGCGTGCACCTGGCACGAACTTACCTGTGCCAGTGTGGTGCTGCTAAGCTGGTGCAAGCTTCCACACCAACCCAGCTGGCTCTAGAGCAGCCACAAACTTGCCTTATGGCATGTTGGTGATACTCTGCGCTGGCGCAGTGCCAGCCAAAGACTAGTTAGGACTGAGCTGCATGTTGATCTATCAATCAACTGAATGCAAATAAACCTGTATATCACCAACCTTTCACGTTTGGTGCCTTTGAGGCTACTGTTAAGATGGCAAAATAATTCACCATTAAATAAAAAGCTACTAATCACTGGTAGATGAAAAACCCATTTTTAATATTTTTTTTCATTTCCTGTATCATGAACAAACACAACAGAGTCAAAATGGCTTGTGAAAAGTAAAGATGTTCTCTGAGCTCAGCCCCAATGACTATTTGGGAAAAGTCATTTTTTTCATTAAATTCAAATAGTAGTATAGGACATAACTTACGAAACAGAAGCCTACCTCTTCATCTCCCTAGTTTGAAGGCTGACAAGCCTTTTCTTCCTACCCTTAGATTTCATTCCATGTACCTTGTATCCTTTGCTTTTGTACACTATAAGCAGTATGTCATTGGGCAGATGGACTAGATCACCCCTTTACCTGCCTAGTTAACCCAATTTTGCCCAGCCTACAGGTGTACACATTTGATCCCTGTTGCATATATGCAACAATGGGCAAAAATGGCTTGAGGATCCCATCTAACTGGAATATTGTTCTTTACTATGGGAAATTTGACAAGACCTGCTGACTAAGCATAAGGCAGAGCTTTCTCTCCACAGCGCCTTTAAGTCAAATGGGAGGCTTCATTCTGAAGCTGGTTTTATTCCCACACTATTTATTGTTCCAGTTCTGACTCATCATCAATGTAACCATCTAAATCAGTTTTTGAACAGTACATTGTTCTTGGCCTTGGTCACATTCCAAGGCAACAAGTTCCATAACTTAAGGACCATAAGTTGCTTATATTTTAGCCATTAGCTAGCTGTAGTCAAAATGTAGTCAATATGCAATCATGCCATAATCCACTTTTATTGTATTTTATTGCTCATCATCTCTCAGATATCTCTCCAGATATGTGATTTTCCAAGCCCGTCCCTCCTTTAATAGTTTATCTTCATCCTGTCTCTCCCTATAAACATACAGAGGCTTGAGAAAGGAAGTTCCTCCTATATCTAGTGTCAACTGGAGAGTTCAGATGAATTTTTGTCCTGACACTACATAACAATGTCTCAGTCTATTAGCTCCAACAGCAAGCAACCCCAACTCCATTTACTGAAGCAACATAAGTTGTTCTCCCTGAAATACACCTATCTTCAGTTAAGTGGAAGATGAGTCATAAACAAGTGAGCAGGAAGTCAAGTCCCTGCCAGGCAACAGGCAACACCGCTCCTGGGAAAAGCAGCTGTATTCACCCACACTTCCAAGTTTCACTCTTCCAGAGAAGAGATGGTCCAAAGTCAAATCACTCACACACACAGATCCAGACTCAAATCCCTCTATCACTGGTCTAGATCTTCTAAACAGCAGGTATAAGTCCTTTTTGCCTCCTGGATCAGGCATACTAGTACTCTGAACCGTGAAACACTTTTTCTTTAACTGCTTCAGGAACACCAAGAACCACCAATCCACTTTGGTGGCCATGGTCGTGAACCAAACTCACAGAGGAAGCCTAAGCATCACTGAGGCATAGTGGGGGGCAGAAACTTCCTCCGCAGCAGTACTTACCGGTATAAGTCAGTCAGTCAGTCAAAAACAGACATTGTAATAGACACACACTTGCCCTGAAGCCCAGAAACAGCCAGCCTGCCCCATATAGCCTTCTGCTATCATCTAGTAAACAGGGCATCTAGTAAACAGAGTTGCTTACAAAACAGGGTTGCTTCGTAAACTGTCATCTAGTAAACAAGGCAAGACAGCACTCGCAACAGGGATCATGACAGCCAGAGAGAGTGGCCACCAGAGGGAGCTCTCACACACGCAAGGGCCGTCTTTATTGCAACTACACTACACCGGCTTCGGTTCATCCCGACGGCGGAGACATGCCCAGAGAAGACTGATGGGGGGGGGGTGGAAGAGTGATGGGACAGATTTAAAGTCACGTACGCAAAGGTGCGCCTCTGCTAAACAATGGTCCACTCCGGATTCACTACCACTCCCTGTCCATCTCCTCGCAAATCACTACCACGGATTAAAAGACCTTCCCTTCTTCCCCAGAAGCACTGAAAGAGTGGCGGAAAACCACTCACGCTTCGTCGTCACTCTGAAGTCAACCTGCTTAGGAAATGCAGCCGGGAAGGGCAGAAGAAGAATTCTCCAGAGTTAAGCAACACACCAGCAACGCGGGTTAGGCATCCTCAGCGAGAGCAGCGTCCCCCGAAAAGGCAGGGGGGCTTCCAAAGAGGCGGCTGGAAGGAAGCGAGAGCCGAGAATTCACTTCCACCCGTGAGCAGGAGAGCGAGCAAAGCGCCCAAGCCTATGCCTGTCTACTCAGAAGGAAGTCCCATTATAGTCAATGGGGCTTACTCCCAGGAAAGTGTGGACAGGAGTGCAGCCTGAGAGCCCAATCCTAGGCATGTCTACTCAGAAGTCAATCCCATCATAGTCAATGGGGCTTACTCCCAGGAAAGCGTGGACAGGACTGCATTCTGAGAGCCCAATCCTAGGCATGTCTACTCAGAAGTAAGTCCCATCATAGTCAGTGGGCTTACTCCCAGGAAAGTGAGGCTAGCACTGCAGCCAAAGTCCCCGGCGGCGAGGCGCAAGCAGGGGCTGCCCTCCTGGGAGAAGAGACGCGAGGAGCTCAGCCAGGCAGCGGGACAAGTCGGGACTCGAAAGAGGAGCCCCTGCCTGGCCGGGCCTGCCCAGAGAGGAGCCGGAGGAAGGCGGGGAGCGCGAGCGCTGGGGGAGGGGGAGCGCGAGAGCAGTAGCAGCAGCCTCACCTTGGGTCTGTGCAGCCACCTCCGGACAGCAGCGGGCAGCATGGTTGGGGCCAGGTGCGCGCACCTAGCCGAGGCACCACGCTCAGCAGCCTCGCGCGCCGTCCTGCCAACACACCTGAGCTGACTGCGCTCCCCGCTACGCTCTGGGGCCGGCGCTCGGCACCGCCCAGGGGCGGGGCGGGGCGGGGCGCGGGCGAGGACGCTTGCCGCCGGCATGGAGACCTGCTGGCGGTTCTGCGAGGGGCTCCCTCTAGGGGTGGACCCAGACAGCCTCCTCAGGCGCGCGTTGGCAGGCTCTCCGGTTCGGCTGGGAGGGATCTCCGCCCGGCTGCCCCTTGCGAGGCGTGCAGCGAGCGGTCGTCCCCAGCAGGGGGAGGGAGCGGCTGGCGGGGCAGGGCTCCGGGCAAGGTCCACCTCCTGCAGGATCAGAGCCCAATCCTATGGATGTCTACTCAGAAGTAAGTTCCATTATAGTCTACGGGGCTTACTCGCGGAAAAGTGTGCATAGGGTGGCAGCCTGACCCTTTTATGCTCTTGAGCTGCAAGTTGTGACGGGCGCGACGGAGTTTCCCCTACAGAAGGGCTGATGTTGCCTAGCAGGGCTTTGGCGCTTGGCTTGACCTGGCTGAGCCCAGCTAGGTCCCGAGGTTGGGGCTTGATCAGGGCAGGGTTGCCCTGGGGTTGCCCCCCCCAGCCTAGCCTAGCCCCCCCCCCGCCTTGCCCCGTCCTCATGAAGCACTTACAAAAGCTCCAGAGGTGCAACCAGTGCAGATTTTCCTGGCCAGGGGTGCCATATCCTATGGGCGGTAGGTGTGATTTTATGACATACCTATCCCGCCTTTCTTCCATGGACCCCTGAGCTCTGTTAACCCACCATGGCCAGGCCTAGGCTTTCAGGTGTTTCGGACCCCCTCCGGCACTTCAGTCTTTTACTCCACTTTGACAGCCTGACCCTGGTACAGTAGTCACCCTACCAGACTGTAGGGCATAGTCCCATATCAGTGTTTCTCAACCAGTGGTATGGGTAGCACCAGTGGTACTTACCTAAGGGGGTGTCTAGTAGTACTTGTGGAACTCCTGGCCACCTGCCACCTGGCAGTGAGACCATGAAAGTGACACATCAGACAGCAGTAGGAAGCTCCAAAAGATGCTTTTCTGTACTCAGAAAAGCCCTCCTGTCTACCCTGAGCCTCTTACTGGTGTTACTTACTCCCAACCAGAAGTAGCTAACAGTGATGTCATGACCAGTTACTTCCGGTGACACTTCGAATAGATGCACCATGTGAAGTGGTATAGCAGATGTTGACAAAATTGAGAAACACTGCCCTATATCTGTTTTGAGGGTCTCCTGATGAAGTCTATTCACAATTTTTTAAATATTGAAAAAAAAACTACCTCAGCAAAAAAAAAAAAAGACAGGCCCGTAGTCCCTGCAGGGCCCCTAGGCGTCAATTTAGAGCCCAATCCTATGCATGTCTACTCAGAAGTAAGTCCCATTAGAGTCAATGGGGCCTACTCCCAGGAAAATGTGGATAGGATGGAGCTGTTAGTCAGCCTTATGAATTATACAGCTCTGATGGACCCCAAGGCAGCATCCTCTTCAGGCACTGACCTGACCCAAATTTTCTGTGTTTTAATATTTTGTCATCACGTGTCTTCAGACTATGCCTGGGATGGATCGAACTGTCTTCAAAGATCAGTTGTGTATTTTTAAAAGAGTGTTTGTTATTTCCTATCTTTCTTATGCCTCCCTCCTCCTTCCCTCTCAATAGCTACAGAATTGTTATCAATGCAGCACAAACAAGCACGCATCATCACTCTCTGGCACTAATCCAAGCTCATGTCATTTTTAACCATAGCCATTCAAGCAGAGCTTCTGAAGTGGCCAGCAACTGAAGAGTCTTCAGAGTATGTGGTCTGAAACAGGACATTTTGTGGAGCATTCCCCTCCCCCACCTCATCGTGAACCCATCATGCATAATGGAGGTGCAACAATACAGGCAGTTTCACCACATTAATTTCTGCCCCTCTCTCAGAGGGTTGCAAGGAAAATAGCAGGATTGAATGAAGCACATGCTGGAGTGCTGATCTGTTGATGGCCCTGTAGGCCTTTGCCACAGGCAGAGTAGCCATGTGTAGGACAAACACACTGAGATGCCACTTGGTTTACAGCCCACGTGTTATTCATTATTTGTTTTATTCATGTTATTCCCAAAGACCTTCAAAGAAGAAGAGCTGCTGTGACTGTCATTGTATCCATCACTTCCTGTCTAGGATGACACTGGCTCCTGACCTCAAGCTAAACATACAGTGTGTTGATCATATGTAATTCTCCCTTGCCTCCATAATAATCCTGTGAGATTTATAGTGACTGACCCAAGGTTGCCCATGGCTCAGCAGGGATTTGAACCTGAGTGTCCCCAGCCCTGGTCCAACACTTAACCCTACACACCACACATTCTCTAAAACCACTGCCACCTGGAATCCCTGCCCCCTAATCCCAGCTGCGTGAACAGTTGCTACGTTAGGGCCCAATCCTATCAAATTTTCCAGTGCTGGGGCTGCTGTGCCAATATGCACTTCTTCCTGTTTTGGAAGGCAGTCTCAGAGACCTCCTCAAGGTATGGGAACATTTGTTTCTGGCCCTTTTTGCTGGTGCTGTTGATTCCTTGACCTGAAAGGCTGGCTAATGATCTCTTTCCCTAAGACTTGGAATGCTGCATATCAAACCATTCCAGCTTCAGAAGGTACCCTTTCCTACTCATCCCTCATAGAGAATTGTAGCACCTTTTAACCCATAGTGGCACAATTTCTTTCAGCAACCTTCAGTCTGCAATAGGGAGTCATTTATAGGTGTTATGTAGAGTTATTCTACATGGAAAAATGGCTGTTTTGTTCTAGCGGACAACCAGGGCATAAATATTTGAACAATGATAGTTAGGATTCTGTAACTTGAGAGTAATATCTTCTCATACTAAATGCAAATCAGATCTCTGTCTTCCAGCAATCACAGCTGTACAGTTCATTAAGTAATATTTCCTGAAGTAGTTGTGTAATGTCTCCTTTGGAGCTTCTCCTGACCATCATCACTTCATTGGCTAGGTTTTGCACATAGGGGCAGGTGAGAGGAGGAGCTGCTACTGCCACCATTGTATGATGTTCTGTGATACAAGGGTGGGCAAACTTTCAACTTTAGGGATCCTGGACCTTTAACAATTGTGTAGGAGAGAGAATTTCAGCAGCTTGTCCTGTGTGAGAGGACAAGCTACACCTGCTGAAATTCTCTCTCCTAAACAATTGTTAAAGGTCCAGGATCTCCAAAGCTGAAAGCTTGCCCATCCCTGTTAATAGTCACTTCCATTTTCTCTCTGGACTGCTGGCAGCTGCCCTTAAGGAGACTATGCCCTTGGTGATCACAGGTCACACACAAACAGTATTGATAATACAATGCCAGTAAAAAGGCTGCTGGAGAGAACATAAGAACAGCCCTACTGGATCAGGCCATAGGCCCATCTAGTCAGGTTTCCTGTATCTCACAGTGACCCCACCAAATGCCCCAGGAAGCACACCTGATAACAAGAGACCTGCATCCTTGTGCCCTCCCTTGCATCTGACATAGCCCATTTCTAAAATCAGGATGTTGCACATACACGTCATGTCTTGTAACCTGTAATGGATTTTTCCTCCAGAAAATTGTCCAATCCCCTTTTAAAGGCATCCAGGCCAGATGCTGTCACCACATCCTGTGGCAAGGAGTTCCACAGACCAACCACATGCTGAGTAAAGAAACATTTTCTTTTGTCTGTCCTAACTCTCCCAACACTCAATTTTAGTGGATGTCCCCTGGTTCTGGTGTTATGTGAGAGTGTAAAGAGCATCTCTCTATCCACTTTATCCTTCCCACGCATAATTTTGTATGTCTCAATCATGTCCCCCCTCAGGCGTCTCTTTTCTAGGCTGAAGAGGCCCAAACGCCATAGCCTTTCCTCATAAGGAAGGTGCCCCAGCCCAGCAATCATCTTAGTTGCCCTCTTTTGCACCTTTTCCATTTCCACTATATCCTTTTTGAGATGCGGTGACCAGAACTGGACACAATACTCCAGGTGTGGCCTTACCATAGATTTGTACAATGGCATTATAATATTAGCCATTTTGTTCTCAATACCTTTTCTAATGATCCCAAACATAGAATTGGCCTTCTTTACTGCCGCCGCACATTGGGTCAACACTTTCATCGACCTGTCCACCACCACCCCAAGATCTCTCTCCTGATCTGTCACAGACAGCTCAGAACCCATTAGCCTATATGTGAAGTTTTGATTTTTTGCCCCAATGTGCATGACTTTACACTTACTTACATTGAAACTTACTTACATTGAAATGTCTGCGTGACTTCCTCTTTGCCGACGATGCAGCTGTCACTACCCACTCTGCCAAAGATCTCCAGCAGCTCATGGATCGTTTTAGCAAGGCCTGCCAAGATTTTGGACTGACAATCAGCCTGAAGAAAACACAGGTCATGGTTCAGGATGTGGACTCACCTCCCTGCATTACAATCTCTGAGCAAGAACTGGAGGTTGTCCATGACTTTGTGTACCTTGGCTCAACGATCTCCGACACTCATTCTCTCGATACCGAGCTAAACAAGCGCATCGGTAAAGCAGCTACCACGTTTTCCAGACTCACAAAGAGAGTCTGGTCCAACAAGAAGCTGACGGAACATACCAAGATCCAGGTCTACAGAGCTTGCGTCCTGAGTACACTTCTGTACTGCAGCGAGTCATGGACTCTTCGCTCACAACAGGAGAGGAAACTGAGCGCGTTCCACATGCGCTGCCTCCGACGCATCCTCGGCATCACCTGGCAGGACAAAGTTCCAAACAACACAGTCCTGGAACGTGCTGGAATCCCTAGCATGTATTCACTGCTGAAACAGAGACGCCTGCGTTGGCTTGGTCATGTCGTGAGAATGGATGATGGCCGGATCCCAAAGGATCTCCTCTATGGAGAACTCGTGCAAGGAAAGCGCCCTACAGGTAGACCACAGCTGCGATACAAGGACATCTGCAAGAGGGATCTGAAGGCCTTAGGGATGGACCTCAACAAGTGGGAAACCCTGGCCTCTGAGCGGCCCGCTTGGAGGCAGGCTGTGCAGCATGGCCTTTCCCAGTTTGAAGAGACACTTTGCCAACAGTCTGAGGCTAAGAGGCAAAGAAGGAAGGCCCATAGCCAGGGAGACAGACCAGGGACAGACTGCACTTGCTCCCGGTGTGGAAGGGATTGTCACTCCCGGATTGGCCTTTTCAGCCACACTAGACGTTGTGCCAGAACCACCTTTCAGAGCGCGATACCATAGTCTTTCGAGACTGAAGGTTGCCAATACACATTGAAACACATCTGCCATTTTGCTGCCCATTCTGCCAGTTTGGAGATACCTTTTTGCAGCTCCTCACAATCACTTCTGGTCTTCACCACTTGGAAAAGTTTGGTGTCATCTGCAAACTTAGCCACCTCACTGCTCAACCCTGTCTCCAGGTCATTTATGAACAAGCTGAAGAGCACCGGTCCCAGGAAAGATCCTTAGGGCACACCGCTTTTCTCCTCTCTCCATTGTGAAAATTGCCCATTGACACCCTGGTCTTCAACCAGGTCTCAATCCAGGGGAGGACCTGCCCTCTAATTCCCTGACTGTGGAGTTTTTTCAGTAGCCTTTGGTGAGGGACCATGTTGAACGCCTTCTGAAAGTCCAGCTATATAATGTCCATGGGTTCTCCCGCATCCACATGCCTGTTGACCTTTTCAAAGAATTCTAAAAGATTCGTGAGGCAAGACTTACCCTTAGAGAAGTCATGCTGATTCTCCCTCAGCAAGGCTTGTTCATCTATGTGTTTTGAGATTCTATCTTTGATGAGGCATTCCACCATCTTACCCAGTATAGATGTTAGGCTGACTGGCCTATAGTTTCCCAGGTCCCCCCTCTTTCCCTTTTTAAAGATCGGCGTGAAATTTCCTATCCTCCAATCCTTTGGCACTGTGGACATTTTGAGGGACAAGTTGCATATTTTAGTCAAGAGATCAGCAACTTCATTCTTCAATTCCTTAATAACTCTAGGGTGGATGCCATGAGGGCCCGGTGACTTATTGGTCTTTAATTTATCAATGAGGTCTGAAACATCTTCTCTTTTAACCTCTATCTGACTTAATTCCTCAGTCAGGAGGGGCCGTTCGGTCAGCGGTATCTGCCTGAGGTCTTCTGCCATGAAGACAGATGCAAAGAACTCATTCAATTTCTCTGCCATCTCTAAGTCTCCTTTTATTTCCCCTTTCCCTCCCCCACCATCCAGAGGACCGACCGCTTCTCTGGCGGGTTTCCTGCTTCTAACATATTTGAAGAAGCTTTTATTATTCCCCTTAATGCTGCTGGCCACGTGTTCCTCATAGCCTCTCTTGGCCTCCCGTATCACCTTCTTACATTTCTTTTGCCACAGTTTATGTTCCTTTTTATTCTCCTCATTAGGGCAAGACTTCCATTTACGGAAAGAAGCTTCCTTGCCCTTTACAGCCTCTCTAACTTGGCTGGTTAGCCATGTGGGCACCCTCCTGGAGTTAGTCGAGCCCTTCTTCCTTTGCAGTATACACTTCTGCTGGGCCTCTATTACTGTTGATTTGAACAACCTCCATGTACTCTGTAGAGATTGGACTCTTTTTACCTTCCCTTTCAAGCTCCTTCTAACCAGCCTCCCAATTTGAGGGAAGTCCACTCATCAGAAGTCAAGGGTTTTTGTGAGAGATTTGCCCAGTATTCTTCCCCCGACCTGCATGTCAAAACGGATCGCAGCATGATCACTGTTCCCCAATGGCTCAGTAACACTGACATCTCTAACCAGGTCCTGAGTACTGCACAATATTAAATCCAGAGTCACCTGCCCTCTGGTGGGCTCCGTGACTAGCTGCTCTAAGGCACAGTCATTTAGCATGTCAAGGAATCCGGTCTCCTTTTTGTGACCAGAACACAAATTGACCCTGTCAATATGAGGATAATTGAAGTCCCCCATGATTACAACCCTGTCCCTCCTTGTCACCTCCCTGATCTGTTTCCTCATTTCAAGGTCCCCTTCAGATTTCTGGTCTGGAGGATGATAGCACGCCCCCAGTATTACATCACTCCTCTGGTAATTTAACCCATATAGATTCTATGGAGTCGGACCCACCTTCTCTACTTTGCTGGATTCTATCCCTTCCTTAACATAAACGGCCACCCCACCTACAACACGCCCTATAGCCCAGGATTGCGGTATCCCACTGATCCTCTGCATTCCACCAGGCTTCCGTTATGCCCACTATGTCAATGTTTTCCTTTGTCAGCAGACATTCCAGTTCTCCCATCTTTGCTCGGAGACTTCGGGCATTTGCATAAAAACATTTGTACATGGAATGCCCCAGGATGGGCTGCTTATTAGCTCCTTTATCCCTGAATCCTTTCATTGTACCAAACTGTCTATCATATCCCCTCATGCTATGATTCCCAATTTCTTTTCCTACTCTGTCTTTACCTTGTTGTTCTCTAAC
This sequence comes from Tiliqua scincoides, assembly GCF_035046505.1. Classification (NCBI taxonomy): domain Eukaryota; kingdom Metazoa; phylum Chordata; class Lepidosauria; order Squamata; family Scincidae; genus Tiliqua; species Tiliqua scincoides. Next base: position 201,192,555 of record NC_089822.1, read on the forward strand.
CTCCCCATCCTCGTCCCATAGGGATGAGGAGTCCCGAACCAGTTGCCCCTCGGCTCCTGTCGGCTTTCCCCCAGGGATCAGTTTAAAAGCTGCTCTGCCACCTTTTTAATGTTATGCGCCAGCAGTCTGGTTCCATTCTGGTTCAAGTGAAGCCCATCCCTCTTGTACAGGCCCCGCTTGTCCCAAAACTTTCCCCAGTGCCTAACGAATCTAAACCCCTCCTCCCTACACTACCGTCTCATCCACGTATTGAGACCCCTGATCTCCGCCTGCCTAGCTGGCCCTGTGCATGGTACAGGTAGCACTGCTCTTTACACTCTTACATAACACCAGAACCAGGGGACATCCACTAAAATTGAGTGTTGGGAGAGTTAGAACAGACAAGAGAAAATATTTCTTTACACAGCGTGTGGTTGGCCTGTGGAACTCCTTGCCACAGGATGTGGTGACAGCATCTGGCCTGGACGCCTTTAAAAAGGGATTGGACAAGTTTCTGGAGGAAAAATCCATTATGGGGTAGAAGCCATGATGTGTATGCGCAACCTCCTGATTTTAGAAATGGGCTATGTCAGAAGGCCAGATGCAAGGGAGGGCACCAGGATGAGGTCTCTTGTTATCTGGTGTGCTCCCTGGGGCATTTGGTGGGCCACTGTGAGATACAGGAAGCTGGACTAGATGGGCCTATGGCCTGATCCAGTGGGGCTGTTCTTATGTTCACTTCAGAGAATGCTACCTTTGAGGTCCTGGCTTTCAGCTTCCTACCTAACAGCCTAAATTTGGCCTCCAGGACCTCCCGGCTACACTTGCCCACGTCGACATGCACCACAACCGCTGCCTCCTCCCCAGCACTATCTACCAGCCTGTCTAGATGAGAAGTGATGTCTGCAACCTTCACACCAGGCAGGCAAGTTGCCATGCAGTCCTTACATCTGTCGCAAACCCCCCTCTCTATGTTTCTAATAATTGAATCCCCCACTACAAGAAACCCCCAACTCCCCTCCCGCCGAGGAGTAGCCTGAGTGCGTTCAGATACTGGCCCATCCCCTGGAGAAGGGGTCCCCCCTAGGGGTTTGTTTCCCTCCTCTCCAGGATGACATCCTCCAGCCCCAAGACTTCGCACCTGGGCAGCTGAGGAGCTGCACGCCTGAGGTTGGGACTAAGCCTGATCGTCCCCGGAAGACTCTCCACAGTCCTTCTCTGCCTGGCTCTGCTTCTCCAGGTCCGCCACCAAGGTTTCAAGGGAGCAGATGCTCTCCCTGAGACCCTGGAGCTCCTTGCACAGAGGCACACCCATGACTTATGCCCCAGACACATATAGTCATACATGTGGCACTGGATGCAAAACACTTGATAGCCCCCACCCTGCTGCTGGCTGTCTGACTGCATAGCTTTTTTTATTTTGTTTGTTTTTGTTTAGGGGTACTTAAAAACCCTACACTGGTTAGCAGCCCTCTTCTCAAGGGAAGAGAAAGGGCGGTATCTGGGGCCCTGGCTTCCTCACCCTGCTGCTGAACTCGAACAGATGCTAAACTCTCGGGGCCTTACCCTTAGTAACAGAGGGGTTCTCAAGATAAGGGAACATTTGTACTCTTACCTTGGGGCTACATTGCAGCTGCACCAGTGCTGGACAGTTGGATAGGATTGGGCCCTAAATGTATATTTCCCAAAAAAGGAGAAACAAATAGTGCAGGTGATTCTGCACACCCTTCCACTCAATGCATGCATGCCCCGGAGTGAATATGAAATGGAAGACATGGATCTGCTGTTCCTTCTTTTAATCTCAATTTCCCTCATGCTTCTCATAGCGTTTAAGAATGCATATTGATTACAGCAATGTTTCCCAAACTATGGGATGGGTCCTGACTTGATTGTTGGTGGGTGAAACTGACAAGCTGATAAGGAAAATGTATTGAATCCTATGGAAAGTGAAACTGAGCCACATGTGCATGTTAACTCAGGAGTGACTTGCTCCTATTGAATAGCAGGCTGAGAGGAATGTAACACCACCAGAATGGTCCTGACCAATGAACACAGGCCCCAAAAACGCTCAAGAAGGAAGTTCCCCCTCAAACTGACAAGGAAAGTGTATTGAGTCCTATGGAAAGCTAAATTGATCCACACGTGTATCATTACTCATGAGTAGACAACCATGTCTTGCTCCTATTGAAGGCCAGGCAAAGAGGAATGCAAGAATATCAGAACGGATCAGATATGAAGCTCAACAAATGCACCAGAAAGCACCTCCCCCCCATGGGAAAAAAAAGATGAAAACAGATGCTTGAGCAGTTGGTAAAGTGCAACTTTTTTTTAAAGTCTTGTAAAATTGGTGGGTCCTGACACAGTGTTATTTTAAAAAGTGGGTCCTGGTGCTAATCAGTTTGTGAACCACTGAACTACAGTAATTTGTGTATGTTTTTTGCCTTATGAGCCAACTTTATAACCTAACCCCTCATGTAAGATATAACTCCACCATATATCCAAAATGATAATATTGATATGCTGCTGTATCTAAGGCAGTAGAGGGCTGAAAGAAAAGCTCAGCTCATTTGGTACCAGCTGGAGAAAAGGTCCCATGAGGTAAAACTGGTTGAAAACATGTACCCTCTCTGCACATGTATCAATTAGAGGAGGGGGGAGAAAGAGAGAAAGAACGAAAGTTTATCACAAGTCAAATTTGAGAGCTCCTAACCATTGGCAGATGCTCTACATTTGCCTTTTGGGAAGTTCACAAATACTTTAGATCATTCCAGGAATTCTTATTTCTTCAATGCTTAGCAAATCTGCAATCCACAACTTCATCTCTGAACACTTCCACCCAGCCTTTGGGGAATATTCCCTAGGCTAATACTTTGGCAATAAAAAATGTTTTAATCTCACTTCTCCTGAGGGTGTTTCCTATCAGCTCTTTTCTTTTAACAAGGCTTGTGCAGGAATAGGAAAGAAGCTTGGGAGATACTAGTATTATAAATTGCTGTATAAATACTATTTATAAATAATATAAATACATAGTATAAATATGAGGCGGTCTAACACTGACTTTGTAACTGAACAAGTTAGCTACCCAATCACAAAAACTTATACAGGCACCAGTTTAACCTTAGAAGTATGCAATGCTTTTGTCTAGAAGCTGATTTTTAAAGATGCCAACATTCATTCCTTCATTTCATATTAATAGAGGGTGGTCTTAATGGTCAGAGTTTAGATAGTTTACGTAAACAAACACCACAGGCATTTACAGTTGACCTGGAACAATTGTGCAAGAATTGCAGAATTTAGGGCCCAATCCTGTGGGTCTCTAGTACCGGAACTCCAGCGCTGGGTGTCATAAATATGCCATAAGGCACGTCCGCAACATCCAGAGAGGAGGGAGCAGCGACCTGGTGTCAGTCGGTGCTAGGCCCAGCGCTGGATGGATGCCACCTGGAACAAGAGATGTGTTCTGAGCAGTTGTAAGAACTTTTGGGGTGGGGGAGGTGTGACAACCAAGCCCTTTATGGCCGTGTAATCTCTTTATTGCCCTTAGGGTGATCAAGTGGCCATAAACCCCTATGATCACTTGGCACCCAGCGGGCCTCTCCAAGGCCAGTTTACCAATAGCTCTGAAACCCTAGAGCTTCCAATGCTGGTAGCCAGGCCAAATTTGGGAAACTGTCCCCTGAGCCGTGCTCCAGCCTGAACTCCCTCGGGTTAGACTTAAATCTTGGAGCAGGCTCCCAATATGGGGCCTCCAGGGTCCACCCCAGACACACTGGATTGTCTCCCACAACCAGTCCCTTCAACTTCACCAGTCCCAATAATCCAGTCAGTTGTAATAGATAGGATTTATTGAATACATGTCAAAGAATAGTTATACAGACAGCACTGCATCAGTCAAGGTTTTAGGAATTTAGAATAGAGCACACCAATACAATACAACACTCAGCACTAATAAAAACAATAAAGAGATAACTCCTAACTATCACTCACAAAAGTCTTAGCTTTCCAAAATTCAGTCTAACCCATCTTGCTGCAGCCAAGTTGGGTCACGCTTGCCAGGATGGTCAAGGATCTCAGGCTCCCTTAACCAGAGGTAAAGCTAGAACAAAGAAACTCTTTTCCCTCACCTTTATAGGTCTCCTGACCCATCCACCAAACAGAATTCGGTTCTAGCTAAACATTCTAGAGGTGGACGTGCCACAAGCCTTCTTACTCATGGTAGAATGCCCCCTCCCAACCTGAAAAGTTCACAGCTGAACCCTGTTGTTAATCAAGTTGGCCTTGAAGCCCACTTGGTAGCTTTGTACGATATCTGCAGGCCCTGTGAATCGGCCTCCTCCACAGTTCTCCCAGACCTGGTATGCACTAATTGGAAGTTGGTTACAGCTGGGGCCTTGCACTTGGGCCTAAGGACATGGCTACAAGCAGAAACATTTCCTTGTTCAGATGTTACCTGGTCATTGCTATTCCTCTTTTTTGTCACAGGAGGCATTCTGGGATGTGGGGAGGAACCAGGGCGGGAGGAAGTGGGACCAACAGAGCCCTGCTCGGCTGTATCCTATCCTACATGTTTGGCTGAAAAACCTGACATGGAAGTTCTTGTGTTGGAATTGCGGAAGATCTGGTGAGGGGGTAGAATGTGGTGTCAGCAGTGGCCCCTTTAAGGTAAGGCCTGGTCATTCAGCAGGGAGTGTGCTGTACAGCTGCAGCCACTTGAAGGCAATAGGGCCCTCAGGCATAAAAGCACCTGATGAAGGGAGAGTTTGATGTGGGTAGCAGAAGGAGGACAGCTTGAGGAAGGACAGCCTGGATTAACAGACTGAGAAACAAATGGCTGATGGACTTCTGAGGATAACTGCTGATGGTCTTTGGAGCAGACTAATGGACTTTGGAGACACTGAAGTTTGGTATGTGGCTGCTGTGCCCAAGACCTGCTGAGGACCAAGGGGCTGCTGTAGTGGTGGGAGGCTGCTGGCAGGAGAGAGGACCTCTGTAGATTGAACAGGCAAGCTACACCAGTGGTGGGGTCTAGCAGCACTGCAAGGCAGAACTAGAGTCATTGTTGGGTAAAAAAGGGGAGCTAGAAGTGAGCATAATTCTCCAGGTGGAGCTTGGACAGGGAATCTGGCAAAACAGTTCTGAAGTCTGCATCGGCAAAATAGCCAGCAAAGACTTGAGAAACCCCAGTGTGGGGCTTGGAGCAGTCCTGGGGGAAGGGACCAAAGTCCCCTTCCCCTGAGGAGATCTCTGGCAGTGCTGTTGGATACAACAATAACCATTTTGGTGCCACCCTGGTAGATGGGATTGGGCAGCGCTCTGGTGAATAGGATTGGGCTGCCTTTCTCCACTGGCTGCTTACAGGTTTAGGTATGTCTTTTTGAAGGGATACACCCCCCTACCACAGTAATCCTATTTTCAAACATTTGTTTCAATTTTTAATTGCAATTGACTGAAGAGCAATAAGTCAAGTGATGTAGATCATGGATTAAGTGGAGCATTCTGAGCAGTCTGTACATTGAAACCAATAGCAGTTTGTGTTAACTTGCTGAGAACCCCAACCCACCCATTGCAGATGTGTCACTTACCTACCAAATTACTAAAAACCTGGCACAATTTAAAATCCAGAGGATGTTCTGAGTTGAATAGGAGTTATACTTAGTTGCAATTGAGGTTTGTAGGAGAATTGTGCACAACAACCACCTTATCAAAATTTAGAATGTTATGCAAGAACTGCCAGGCGGTCCAACAGATGGTGGAAATGTGTACTGAAATCTGGTCAGAAAGATAGGCTGTAACTGCCATTGTCAGTTTTGCTTCCTAGCAGGTTTTGCTGTATCTTTTCCCCCCTTGGTCTCTGCTTCATTCCTGTGTTTGGTCACTTAGGATCACTGTCTCCAGGTTCAGAGGGCGTAAGTTTCTAAGGCTACCGTCCAATATACACACTAACCTGGGAGTAAATCACACTAAATGTGGTGTAATTAAGCCATTTCTGCCCAATGTTACATATATGCAACAGGGACCTGTGGGCTGGGCAGAAATGGGTTAAACTGACCATAAGTTCAGTCTGAAACGCACACTGTCCCACTCCCCAAATAAATTTTTAAAATACTTGCTTCTTCCCCCACTGGGAACTAGGGAGAGCACAGCACAGGCCCATTATGGCAATCAATAAGCTGCTTCTCCTCTTCTTTTAGACCAAGGGTCTCCAAACCTTTTGGCCAGAGGGTTTGGCATCAAATATCTGGTGTGGTGTTGAGGTTTGGCATTTGGCATCAAATATCTGGTGTGGTGTTGAGGGCCGGAAAAAAATTATAATATAAAATTTAAATAGATAAATTAGAGATGGAATTTAGATGAGTGAATAAATGAATGGGGTCATTCGTTCAACCTCTCTGGCCCTCAGAACACCCTCCAGACACAACCAGAGCACAGCTCTGGTTATGTACAGTTGTGTGGGCCAGAGGCTTTCAGGGGACAAGAGGCTGGCTGCGGGCCAGATAGAGGCTTGTCACGTGCTGCATCTGGCCCCCAGGCCGGGGTTTGGAGACCCCTGTTTTAGACAGTGGGTCATTTGTGCAGGCTTCCTGCTTTTTTTCATGTTTTGTTTTTTTTTAAACAGAAGAGAAGCAACTCATCCTCCTGCCTCCCCAGAACTAGCTGGTGCATGATTTGGCTAGACAGTGCCTTGCTTTTTTTTAAATTGAAAACACCCATGATTACAGCCTAACCTGCTGAAGGCAAGTCTTCCTGCTGCCTCCCCAGAGATGGATGACACAATTACTGTCTTTTTTTTAATGACTAAACAGAGGCAGCTTTCCCTAGTAGTTTTTGCACAGACTTCCCTGCCTCTTTTGTCCCTTGGAAGCCACTGTAGTGACTGAGCTGATTGGTAGCTCTCTTTGTTTCCTCAGTGTGTGTGTGTTGCTTTAAATCAGTGGCCTCCTAACTTTTTGGCCGGAGGGCTGCATCAAATGCCTGGCAAGGTGTTGAGGGTCGGAAAAGAAATTTAAATATAAAATTTATATAAATAGAGCTAGAACTTAGATGAGTGAATGAATGAGCTCATTCATTCAACCTCTACGGCCCTTAGAACACCCCCCCAGACACAACCAGAGCATAGTTCCTGTCACGTTTGGCCAAGTGGGCCTGAGGCTTTTAGGGGACAAGAGGATGGCTGCAGGCCAGATAGAGGCTTGCTGCAGCCCCTGGGCTGGGGTGTGGAGACCCCTGCTTTAAATGAACAGAGCAGAAAGTAACAGCTTAGGAAAGGCAAAAGGTACGCTTTTAGGTTTTTTCTTTTTTTTACTTGCTAGGTTAGGTGAGGCTCTGCCTACCCTGACTGCACATCACTGGCTAATAAGAGTTGAAGAGGCACACAGTGGGAGAGATCTGTTGTCTTCATGCCTGCTCAAAGAACTCCCAGAGGCATCTGGCTGTCCAGTGTTTTATACAGGTTGCTGAACTAGATCAGGGATCTCCAAACCCTGACCCAGGGACCAGATGTGGCCCATAGAGACTCTCTGTCTGGCCAGCAGCCAGCCTCTGATCCCCTGAGAGCCTTTGACCCAGTTGTCCAAAAACAACCAGATTTGTTTGTTTGTAATCCACCTTTCTCCCTGAGGAGCACCCAAGGTGGCTAACAACATTTAAAAGTCATAAAATACATAAAAACAGCAACAATAAAATAAACAACCAGCAGTATTTTTTTTTTCTGGCCCTTGACACTGTGCCAGATATTTGATGAAGCCCTTCAGCCAAAAAGTTGTGCTTATGGGGTGGGGCAGGGGTGCCCAAACCCCGGCCCTGGGGCCACTTGCGGCCCTCAAGGCCTCTCAATGCGGCCCACAGGGAGCCCCCAGTATCCAATAAGCCTCTGGCCCTCCGGAGATTTGTTGGCGCCTGCAGTGGCCCAACACAATTGCTCTCAGTGTGAGGGCAACTGTTTGACCTCTCATGTGAGCTGTGGGATGAGGGCTCCCTCCACTGCTTGCTGTTTCATGTCTGTGATGCAGTAGCGGCAATAAAGGAAAGGCCAGCCTTGCTTTGTGCAAGGCCTTTTATAGGCCTTGAGCTATTGCAAGACCTTCATTTATTCATATAAGTTCATCTTTAATATATTCATTTATGTAAACTTATGTAAATTTATTCAAATTTTAAATGTAAATTAATTCTTTTTTCCCCGGCCCCCGACATAGTGTCAGAGAGCTGATGTGGCCCTCCTGCCAAAAACTTTGGACACCCCTGGGGTGGGGGAATGGGGGTTCATTTAAGTGTGTGTTTTATTTCTTGGGCTGTGTTGGTGCTTGGAGAGATCTTGGACATTTGAGCTCCATTCATTCAAGTTCCATCTGTAATGTATTGATTTAAATTTTATATTTAATTTTTTCCTGTCCTTGACACTGTGCCAGTTATTTGATGCAGCCCTTCAGCCAAAAAGTTTAGAGACCCCTGAACTAGATGAACATTTGATCTGATCCAAAAGGGCTTCCTACTGGCCTATCTGCAACTTACTGATTGCTTGGGTTGGCCCAAGACCTGCTGGCATCAAGGCAGTGTGCCAAATGCTACCTCTCTTACCTGGTGATGTGCCAATCTCTGCTCCTCTCACTTCCTGGATTGGAAAAGGAAGGACAGAGTGTAGAAGTGTGAAGGAGAGGCTGGTGTGTTGGAGATGCTCTCGCTCACTACGTTCATACTTCTGCCCTATATACTCCAGAGTATATAGAGTGTGTGTGTGTGTATAAGGCAAATGAGTGGACAGAGGTAAGTGCCCCCTCATCAGTCTATTAGCTAAGGCAATGACTTCAATCATCCTGATGGGTTTTGACAATCCCTGTGGCTCCCTCTGAGTGGTTGCTAGACAGAAGTTGTGCTGCCTGTTGCTCACCTCTGTCCACATTTGTTGTGGGCCCTTTGTTTCTAACTAGGCCTGTGAGGCCTTACCATTTTTGCCCTATCCTTTACTGCAAAGGAATTCAATCTGAGCATAACCTCCAGGAAGATGAAATCGGCTCCTACATGAAAGTCTGAAAATGTAAATAAACCTAGTTGTTTCACTGCCTTAACACTCCCAGTGAGTCAGAAATACATGTTCCCAATTGTTATGTATCCTACCCTCTCAAGGTCTTAGCACTCCATGAGAAAGCAGGGTACAGTTTCCAGGCAAATAGGCCAAGCACTGAGTACAACTTCTTGTACACATTCACCTGACTGGTCAAACACATAAGCATACAAGTCAACAGGGCAAACTGCCCTCCAGTAGGTGTCACCACCTCTTCTAACAGCCAGTCCTTCAGTAAAGGGGAAGCTGAAGCCCTACAGGCTATCTCTCAGGGATGGGAACTCAGTCACAAAAATCAGCATCTTTCACTGACTCATTTACACTTGCGTCGCATGCATGGAAGACTTGGCAAAACACTTGAGTCAAGGGCCCCTTCATTTGGCACTTGTCCCCACACATGCAGACATGAGTCTGGGTGTGCTTGCTTACTGTTTTCATGGTGTGAAAAGCCTCACTGGGCCATCATTCAGACTGGGTGAGCATCAGGGAGTTTCCAGCCAGGAAAGGGTTAATGTTTGCTTTTGCATCCAGGCAAGAGGTGGGAGGTGGGAGCAGGCTCTCTTGAACATCTTTGATAGGAAGGAACCTATGATCCTTGGATGAAGGATGGCCAGTATGGTTTTTTCCTTCGGATGAGGGAGGACAGAAAGAGGAGCCCAAGGGGTTCTTGCCATAGGATTGACTGGAGCAGCCCAGGATAAAAGGAGGCAGAGGTTGGGGGGAGGTTTGTAGCAGTCAGGCTTTCCAATCACATGGCTGCTGTGAGCACTGTTGTTACTTGGGGGAGAGCAAGCCCTATTGAATAACTGGCTGCTGTGGGACTACTTATGAGTAGAACTGCAAAGGATCCAATTGTCCTGGTAAGCCTCACAGCTGCTGCATGTGACCTTCCTCCCTCTTGTCGCTTCTGTCCCCATTCTAGCACAGTCCATTCCACCCCCTCCCACCCTGTTTACAGATGTGATGAGGATAGCAGGGGAGTGTTGAAAGAGAACTCCAACACACACAAACAGCCTGGCAGCAGCCCCATTCCCCCCCCCCCACACACACACATGTATCCAAAAGACTCATGACTCAAGTCTTTTTGAGTTGCAAAAAGGCAACTTGGAAAATGTCCCCATTATGACTAATTTTCAAGCCAAGTCATAGGGGGCAGAGACTCGTGACTTGACTCAAGTCAAGCCACACTGAATTTGCCCATCCCTGTGACCTCTCTAGCTCTTGCACACATTGAGCTCCCCCCGAACTCCAGGGACTGAAGACTGATTTGTTGTAGTCACAGACTGAGTGACCTAGGCCAGACTTGAATGAATCAAGTTCCTTTGTGCTAACCCAAACACAAGCCTATAATTTTCAAATACTTTATTTAAAGCATAGAATTAAGGTTAATACTTGAAAGGCATTTAGAAATTTCAGACAATAATTACATACACAATGCTAAAACAATCAAGCTAAGCTTACTTGTTCCTAAGATTCACTGGGATCTTTCCCACTCCTGATCATAAGAAAAAGTTAGCTTATCTACTAATCATCCACAGTGGAATAGCAACAAGCACCTCACCCCTTCCCAATTACATGTGTTTTTTATACCTTAAACTTGCTCTTAGCCAACCAAAGATTCGGAACAGAAACTTCAGAAAAATGACCTCATCACCTGAAGCTATTGTCAGTCACTCACTCTGCCCCCTCCCAATAGGAGAATCACAGCTGCAGCTAGTTCCCAAATAGCCAGACCTTGAGGTCCAGCCCCTTATCAAGCCTCTCCCCCAGTCAAATTGAGATTCAACGGAAGGCACTTCTTCTTAACCTTCTGACTAGTGCTGTTCCTATAGCTGCTACAAAATGGTTGCAGGCTTGCAAGATGGAGTCAGACCTGAGACAGTGATTTTAAGCTATTTGGTCCCCTGTGCAACAGGGGTCAAATGTGTACATCTGTGGACTGGGCAAAAATGGGTTAATCTGCTCTTCACAGTAGTCTTCTAAAGTAAGTATTCTTGCATCTGCGAATCTTTTATTACTCTGAATAGCTTGTCAGCAATATCCCACAGCACAGATAAGGGTCACTGGGAAATAATTTATAAACTAGGCACAGTGCCCCAGCACAGCAGGCAAAAATTTACATAGTCAGTTGGAATTGGCTGTAGAGCTTTCTTTGCTGATAGTGATCTCCAAGGCAGATAAAGTGCTGAATTGGATCTATAGGTAGGTGGTGAAAATCCCTGATTTGCAATTAATTCCCATCTGTTTTGGACCTTTTAGGGGGTTCCTATGTTGGATCAGCAGCCTCAAGGAGTCAGAGTGAGCTGAGTTATTCAGATACAGTAACATTGCCATATTGTTACTTATTGTTTGCCCTTCTTCTTCTTCTTCTTCTTCTCTGACAAACAAAGAATTTGACATTGAGCCAGCTCACAGGATTGTGAAGCGCTCCCCCCATTCCCAAGAGTGGGAAATTCAAGGTGGTCAGGTGACTCCAACTCTCCAGCCCCAGAGGTAAAACCTGGTTAATGCCTAGGTTATAAAAAGAGGGATTGTGCACCTTCCTTTGGTCATCTGTCCTGCTTTCTTGTCCAGGCAGTGGATATGTAGGCAAGGGTTGCCTTCCTGCTTGGCTAGGTATAAGTGCAAGTGCCAAGATCTGGTACAGTATGAATATTTAGAATAGGGAACATGTTGGCAATCTTCAGTCTCGAAAGACTATGGTATCGCGCTCTGAAAGGTGGTTCTGGAATAGTGTCTAGTGTGGCTGAAAAGGCTGATTCGGGAGTGACAGTCCCTTCCACAACGGGAGCAAGTGCAGTCTGTCCCTGGCCTGTCTCCCTGGCTATGGGCCTTCCTTCTTTGCCTCTTAGCCTCAGACTGTTGGCCAAGTGTCTCTTCAAACTGGGAAAGGCCATGCTGCACAGCCTGCCTCCAAGCGGGCTGCTCAGAGGCCAGGGTTTCCCACTTGTTGAGGTCCACTCCTAAGGCCTTCAGATCCCTCTTGCAGATGTCCTTGTATCGCAGCTGTGGTCTACCTGTAGGGCGCTTTCCTTGCACGAGTTCTCCATAGATAGGGATAGGGATAGATAGGGAAAGTACCCTGTAAACGATTAGCGTTTTTTATTTGATTGGTTTCAGTTTGCCTTTTAACCTCTCTGCCAACATTCTGCCCACATCCCCTTCCATCTTGTTCCTTGGACAGTTGCTTCATTCTTGCAAGTTCCTGGTTTCCTCCTCCTTATTCTCCTTCCAGCATTTTGTGTAACTTCAACTCCTGTGAATAACTCTTCTTTATTTCACTGTTTCACCTTCCTAATCTCAGTTCACTTGGGCAGGAGCTGGTTTGCCCAGTTTCTTGATGCCTATCTGCTGTTGTGGTGGCACTATGGCACTGCCCCACCTGACCCAACACTGTTGGAGGAGGAGATAGCTGGGAAGTGCACCAGTGGGCAAGATGTGGCTGTGCAGCTGCCTGATCCTCCTAAGAGAATACAGATTGGGAAAGGCAGGTGCATACCACAAGCACCAACTGTGGGGCAAGTGTGCAGTCCTGTTCACAGCTTCCAGCTCAGGTGACTGGTGGTATTTGCAAAGGTGGCACTTGAGAAAATGGTACTTGGATGGAAAAAGACAGCTGAAAAGTCCTAGACTGGAGCCCATGCTGTCAGATGCATGAAATGTCACCTTTGATTGGCATTTTATAAAGTATAGAAGAGAGAAAGTGGTATGGAGAGTGAGCAGAGGAACCAAAAGGTCATCACTACAAGAGATACAGCCTGTGACATTTCTGTGCAAAGCTCAAGTGGTGTTCTTTCTCTTTGGGCATGTCGCACAACTATGGCACTTCTTGTTGCCTACAGTTTCTTGCTGAAACCACTCCAACATATCCCTATCAAGCTGGACATTTCTTTCCCAGGGGTGGTCTGAATGTCCTTGATCACAGAGCTCCCCCATCTAAAACAGTGTCCAACTGTGGGTTCAATATTGATCCAATCCAATATTGAATTAATAAAATTTATACCTCACATTTTGCCACAATCTTTCCAAAGTAGCTGACAGTAAGAAAGTATTATACAAACCCAGAGCCCAGGCACTGCAACAAACTCGGATTCCAACTTTGTCCACCACGTTAGACTTTTATGGGACCTGAGAACATCAGTCATACCACCATGGGCTCATTTGCTTGAGCATCTTCCGCAGCAATATGTGCTATCATCTGTCCTTTTGCTATCTAGGTATGACAAACAGGTTTATATCCCCCAAAATAAACTGTTACAAATCTGATATTAAAAGAAGCACCATTCAGAAACCAGCAGGAGAACATTCCAGTCTCTCAAGATACTTTGTTGCTGAATGAAAAGTCACCATTATTCAGCAAAAAAAGCCCCTTCAAATGGAGACTTGAGTGAAAAACTGCTGAACTAGAATTTAACAGCATGCTTGATTCTATTCATTTAGGGCTCTGTGGAGGAAGATGGTATCACTGCCAATTACTGCTTTGTGAATAGTTGCTGTACTTATCTTGTATTCCTGTGAGCTTTGCATAAAAATGTCAGACTGTACCTTTTGCATTTTGTGGTCTTTAGGCCTCACGATACACCATTTCCCATCTTCTATGTACCCATACAGACAGATGAATGGTGAACAGATATACAGATATATGGGTTGTACCGGCTGAGATACACTCCGTGTATCTCACAAAGTAGATTCTAGTCTCTGAAAGCTTGTGCCATTACAAAAGTGTCTATCTTCATGGTGCTGCAAAACTCTTCCCTTCTATCAATACTAGAAAGAAAATACCTTTAGTTGAAGCAAGCGCACAATACAAATTTCACAGTGCATTTTCTGAGGCAGTTGTTTGCCGGACTGCCTGTTACTACAGTACACTATCAGTAAACAGGTTTGCACCAGGATACGTAAAATAATATTTTTTTTGCTTGTTCAGCAGAGGGTGCCTCAATCAGTTCTTAAAACATGACAGGCCTTCAATTTGCCTAGAAATCACACACTCCAGTTCAGCTGTCTCTTATTCATAATTTTGCCAGGGTAGGAAATGATTTTGGTTTACACAGGTGCAGGAAATGCATGTTGCCCATACCCAAAGGAGTCGGGTATGGCAATGAGGTCTGGCTCAAGTAAACCTCTGGTTCAATAGCAGCAACAGTTACCCTACACATGCCTGATATCTGATCTCAGAAGCTAAGCAGGGTCAGACCTGGTTAGTACTTGGATGGTTGACAGCTTAAGAATACCAGGTGCTGTAGGCTTATACCATAGTCTTTCAAGACTGAAGGTTGCTAATCAACCAACCAACCAAATAGCAGGGCCAGCCCATCCATGAGGCCAACTGAAATTGTTGCCTCAGGCAGCAGATTGTTGGGGAGAGTATGCCCATTTCTGTCTGCCTAATGTCTTCACTGGCCAGCCACCACCTCCTCCCTGGAGTTGTGGAGGAGAGGGGAGTGCTGAACAAGAACATTGGAGAAGGGGAGGACTAGAAGCTGGCACATCATTGGGTAAAGGGGGCATCCTTTGGCATTCCACCTTGGGTGTGACAAGGTCTCAGACTGGCACTGCTCAACATCTTTAGTACTCACTTGGCTTTTTCTAAGCCACTGTCTGGGTGGGAGGAAAACCATGCAGGGAGGACTGCAACACCACTTGGCTAAGGGATTACAGCCAGCCCACTCAATATTTTTACTTAGTGAAACATAAGGCATTAAGATGTGACTTTAGTCACATGATGGGGTATATCCTGTTGCAACTCATCTCCTGTCATATGATCAAGGCCTAATCATCATGGGCCTGTCTTAGATAAATACTGCATGAGGAAAGGTCATTTGTTTTGGTTTAGAAGAAAGGCATTCTGAACCTGAAGGACCAGGTTCCTTTAGAAACAAGCATTACTATAGAATGGTACCATGACATGTAACTGCAGAAAGTCCCGTCCCCTCCAACTTGTATGCCTGTAACTTACAGGAAACCTGTAACTGTTGATGATCTATCCACTGTTTATCACTTTCTCAGAACAAAGGTCTGGATTGCTACTGAAGAGATGTTTGGCAAGCTAGATAAGGCATGAAACAGAAACCTGTGACTAAGGCTGCAATCCTATACAGTATGCACTTTCCTGGGAGTAAACCTCTCTGAATAAAATGGAACTTCCTGCTCAGTAGGCATGCATAGGCTTGTTCTGTACAATCACATAGGCTAAAATGAGTTAGTGTGGAGCAGTGATTTTCAATCTTTTTCATCTCACGGCACACTGAGAAGGTACTAAAAATGGTCAAGGCACACCATCAGGTTTTTGACAATTGACAAGGCACACCATGCTGCCAGTGGGGGCTCACATCTCCCATTGGCCCTATTAATAAATGACCTTCCACTAAATTCCTGTGGCACACCTGTGGACCACTCGCGGCACACCAGTGTGCTGAGGCACATTGGTTGAAAATGGCTGGTGTGGAGGGACATTGGCAAATGGAGATGTCAAAATATTGGGATATAATAGTTGGAAGTTGACTTAGCAACAGGTAGATGAAAATATTTTAATCACATAAATGTAGTCCTGGAACTAGGAAGTATCTCTTGGAACACCAATTTATGTAAAATAATGATGTTCTGGACAGCTGTTCCTCAACACAGAAGGAGCAGAGTCCTTATACAGGTCTAACCTTGTTATACATGGATTTTTTATACATGAATTTGACTCAACACGAATGGCCAGTACAAATGAGAAGGAATGTGCTAAGAAAGGGAAAAATGTATCCCTTTAAAATCATAGTTTGAAAAAACTGCTTTTCTTACTGTTGTAGAGAGACAGTCATGCAAGTGAGCATTCCATTCTTCAGCTGAGCCAGGCAAAGGCAGGGGGGCCTTTGCATTTCTAATTGCTGACTGCCACTGCAACTCTAATTGCTGACTTTCCCTTGCTAATTGGGTAAGAGGCACTTTTTCAAGTGGGTGTTCCTTTTTTTAGCAGGGGGAGAGTAACTGGCCCACCTCACCCCAGCACTGTCTGTTCTAGTGGCTGTCTGCTGGTATTCATTTGCATCTTTTTAGATTGTGAGCCCTTTTGGGACAGGGAGCCATTTACGTTATTTGATTTTTCTCTGTAAACCGCTTTGTGAACTTTTAGTTGAAAAGCGGTATATAAATACTGTTGGTTGCAACAGTAAGAAAAGCTGTTTTTAAACCACAATTGTAAAGGGATGCACTTGTTAATTTTTTTCAACTGCTTTTATTTTATGGTATTGGCAGAAAGTCCCAGAATCAAACCCCTGCAGTTGTCAAGGCAAGACCTTATTCCATTAGGATCAACAGAGGGGTAAGAAACCTGGAAGTGGGTCTTTAAATCTGTTTTACCACTGTTTTTTTATCCATTGATTTTTTTATATACTGGGGTTCAGAACCCCAGTGGATAACGAGGGACAATCCATACTTCAGTCTACATTTGTCCAATAGCTGCAACATAAATGCAAGTCAAATTATATAGTAGCAGAACAAGTTGTATTAATATTGCTGAGAATAAAGGGGACAGTGCCCTCTGCTGCATACTAAGGGGGCAGCAAACTCCAGTTAAGAATAGAAGCAAGAGGCTATCTCTGAAGTCCATTGTCAGTGTGGTGGAAGAAGGCAACATACTGTAATGCTATTCTTGCTGACACTTTATGCCTTTCCATCAGTTTGATCAGAGGTATGGCATGTGACTAGTAAATTGTATCTTTCATTTTCAGTTACCTGAAGTATTGTTTTGGACATGATTTTCTTTTGCAAAGATCAGTGTGACTAGCAAACTTTATAAGTGTCTTTTATGTGGTTGCTTGGGACAGCCAGCAGGCAATGGTGGTGCCAATGGTTCAACTGGCATTGGTAGCAGCAGCACAAACAGCAGTTCTCCCCCCACCCCCATTTGCTTTCTGGAGGTAGCATCACAACCAGGGAGCATTGCCAGACTCAACTGCATTGGCTGCTGGGGAAGAGAATGTGCCCTCCCTTTGCCAGTGGCCAATAAGGCCCTGTTTGCTTGCTGGTATTCTTGCCACATAGGGCATTTCTTCTTCTCTCCTCACTATCCTCCAGATGGATCTGGCAGTGCTTCCCAGCAGCAAGGCTGTTGTTGAACAAGTCAGCATGGGGTTGAGGAACTGCCTTGTTTGCCACCACCACAGCCTACCTGGGGCTTTGGCTTTGGGATGTGAACAAGCCAGAGGGACAAGGTATGCTGAGAGGGAAGGTATGTGTGTGGGTACTTTGCACGTGTGCACAAAGTCTCCTCACCAGGTTGTGCTCCAAGGTCTCCTGATGCTGATCCTGAGTAGACTTTTTTTTTTTACACACTACATTTGGCTAAGGTCTGTGTTAGGATTGCAGTTTTCATTCCAGTAGTATAACCAGTTAGTGCAAGTATAACCATGACTATAAACGACAACTGTAATTGTCAAGCTCCTTCTGTGACAGTGTGACTTACCTCACTCCACACATTTCCCAGAAGTAAGTTCCATGGAACTGATTCCCAAATAAGTGCACATTGGACTGCCTTGTGCAATTGAACTATACAGGTGTGTGCCACTTAACAACCATTTGCTTAACAATGAACTGCATATATAATGGTGGTCAAACCACAATAAAGTTGCTCTTAATGAGGTAATCGAGTCTTCCACAGCCTGCAGCAGAGTATCTGTTTACAGAACAGAGGCTCTTAATGCAAAGAAGAGGTAATCTTTCTCCAGTAGCCTGTGCAGCCAGCTAGGGTTTGGCAGGGCAAGACACTGTTTACACAAAGGCAATAGACTGGACTGAATGTTCACTTAATGACCTAATCACATAACAATGGGGATTGGAGAATGTATCCCCTTCATTAAGTGGCACGCACCTGTATTAGGAACATCCAATGTTCAAAGGTATTTATATTTTTGATCAACATTGTCCAGTTCTAACCAACTTTTCAGTGCAGCCCCAATGCAAGAGAACAAATGTTCCCTTACATTGTGGAGGCCCCCCTGACTGCCCCCTCCACTGCAGGATACAGTGCACACCCTGTTGGCATGGCTGCATTAGGGTTGGAAAGTTAGTTAGGATTGGGCTGAAAGTTCTAATGCAGCTTTTCTACCAAATAGAAGTTTAATGTGGGCAAAGTTAATTTTACTGATTAGCAGTTAAACAAGTTATTTTTAAATAATCTTATCTTTGAATATGATTCCCAGATAATATATTGGCTTACTATTACCTGTCCAATGTATCTTCAGTTTGCTTTTTAGATTTATTATAATTTGTAACCACTGGGAGAACTTTAATGTTGAAAAGCAGTAAACACATTCTTAATAATTAACATGAAGTTCTATCATTCCTGCATGGACATGTATGTGTGGCTTTGTACCACAATTTTCTTGGGGTGAGTGTATGCCAACACATATTTCTAAAATCTGTAATTAACCCTATTGTTGTAATGATACTGCATAGCTACTCCAGCGACCTAAATATTTATTTGCCTTTCTATTAATTTGCCTGTTCCACAGGTGTACACATTGAGTCCCTGTTGCGTATATGCAACGTGGGCCAGAAAGGACTTAACATCCACTGTGCAAACAGGCAAGATTGTGCCTTACAGTGTCTCAGACCACAATCCTATCCCCACTTACCCGGGAGTAAGTCCCATTGACCACAATGAGATTTACTTCTGAGTAGACAAGCACAGGAGGGGGCTGTCAGATGGCTGAACAATCACAGGCTCCCCATTATAGCTTATTTGTTTATAATCTTAATTTGCAACTCTGCGCTGCTGCACCTTAAGGGAGCGAAGTGTTGGGGGAGGGAGGCCCGGAGGTGGACGCCCCCAGGGCAAGGGGCACCCCTGGGCGCTTGGGTGCTGACAGCAAAAGTCACCAGGGGAGCAACCGAAGGGGAAGCCGCCTCCCCTCCGTGGTGGTGGCCCGGCTTTTCCATGCCCTTCAGAGGCTGTGCCCAGGGGAGGCTCGGGCGCAGCTGCTGGGGGGCTGCTTGCAGAGGGGCGGGGGACCCACTGAGCTGCAGGGGACCCCCCCGCCCGGCACGGCAGCGGGACCCCGACCGAGCCCTCCGGCGGCTCCTGCACACGCGCTGGAGCCAGGAACGGCGGCGCCTCCTCCTCCGGCCGCTGGGGGGCGCGCTGCCCAGCCGCTGCCCGCTCCGGCGATGGCGGCGGAGGCTTCCCCCCGCGGGCAGGGGCCGGACGGGCCGCGCCGCCATATTGGCTGTTGTCCTCTCTGAAGGCAGCGGCGGCGGCGGCGTTCGCGGCGGCGGGAGCGACAGCGGCGTGAGCGGCGGCGGCGAAGGACGGGCATGACTCGCAGGCGGAACAAGGCGGTGGGCGCGGCGGGGGCGCGGCGGGAGCGGGCGGGGGGAGCAGCGGCCCCCCCGGAGCCGCCCGCGCCCCCCGCCGGGCCCGGCCTTCCAGAGGCGCCCGAGGCGGCGGCGGCGAGCGGCGCGGAGCAGGGCAGAGCCTCGCAGGTACCGGGAGCGCGCCGCAGCCCGCCGCCCCTGAGCCGAGCCCATCCACACCCCTCTGCCCGGGCACGGCTCGCCCGCGCCCTCTGCGGCGCGACCGCCTCCCCCGGCTCCCTCCGCCTGCAGGGGACCCGTCCGCCCGCCCGCCCCGGTCACCCTCCCGATGCGGCTCCCGCAGCACGTTGCCCGAGCACCCTGCCTGCCTGCCTGCCAGCGCCAGCGCGCTTCCAGCACCCACGATGCGCCTTGCAGTCACCTCGAGGTCCACCTTGACCAGGCTGCCTGGATCGGGGGCCAGCCCGGCTGCCGCGCTGTGCCCGAGCCGTTCCCTCCCCACACTCTCCAGCCACCTGCTCCCCCTCGCCCCTTCAGGCCCCGATCCCCACCACTCAGCGCACTCATTCGCCCAGCGCCTTATGCATATCGCATTCAGGCTCAGCTACGCTCGTGCCCCCCCCAGCCCATATGGGGGACCTATAGATTTTCCCTTAGCATGCAGCATCTACCTCTTTACTCGCCTGCAGCACTCCTTGTGCTTGTGTCCACCCCAGCATGCCAAAGGCTGCTTAGGCAGTTACCCTGTGCCCCTTTCTTGCTTCCTCCAGGAAACACCATTCAATAGGTTGGCTGCACCTTAGACTGTATTACCACCAAGGCAGTATATGACTTGTGTGCATGCTTTATATATTGCATCTAGTCCGTTTCCTTGTAACCATATATCTTTATTCACCTGTACAAGACAACAGGCCTTCCCCACACAACATGCAAAAGTCAGTGCCACCACCTATAGCCCAGCCTTTTCAGCATTGTTCTTCCATTTCATCTGCTTCTCTGTGGGGCTGAAAACAGAGTGGGGCCCTGCACCGGAGCTATGCTGCATCTTGTCCTTTGGAGTGTGTCTGGGCCTGTCTCAGCCCCATGCATCTCTCCCCTCCCAGCAGGTAGGGGATGGCAGTCTTGTGGGGCTTTGTTCAGCCCAGACTTCTTAGAAAGATTGCTGTATGAAAGCAGACTAGGCTGTACTATTGCTGCTTGCTGGGAAGAGACATTTTTTTGCAGGAAGGCTGCTTTTTAGGAGGGAGGGGCAGGCAGATGTGTGGTTAGTGAACTCATAGACAGCAGACACCATTGACCAGCACTCCACAGAAGGTCACTGTGTACGGGATGCTCTGTCCTCCGAGAGGAATGGTGTTCTCCCAACTGGATGGTGGCATGAGGGTGAATTTGTGGAGCTGTTCTGAGTTATTGTGGGGTGATTGGACAGGAGCTGTGCTGCAAGCAGAATGCAGCTGGAGCCAGGGAAAGAGCTAGAACCTGGCATGGACAGAGGAGGATATGTGGGAGCCCATCCAGGGTGCCCATTGGGTCTGCTTCTCGATAGGTAGCGCTATGCTGTAGGCACTGGGCAGGCTACTCCACTATCTGGCTTTAACCATGTGTACTCGGAGGTGGCAAATCCCCAGGACAGCTTTGTGTTAACTAAGGATTGTGGAATTAGTCTTCTGGGAAGCCAGGCTGCTGTTGGCAGACAGCAGACCTGCAGGAGACTCAGCCAGAGTTCTACAGAGTCTGTGAAAGTGGGGGCTTGTCTGCAGACTATGCCAGTCTGCAAGACATTTTCAGCCTTGCAAGAGGGCCAGGCTGCTGCTCATTTTTATACACAGTTAGGTTTTTCAGTATGGCTGGCAAGTGCAGTTCGTTGGGTATTTCAGGTGAAGGAAGCAGAGAGACAGTTTTATCCATGGCTAGGATGCAGCATCTCAAATGTCATCTTCCTGACCTGGCATCAGGAATACCACACTGCCATGAAATTGCATTACTAGTAAGCAAGCCTTCTAAACCTTTCCTGTCCTTTTGTGCTTCCTCTGCCTGCTGCAGAAATGATTGAGGGAGCTTACCATCTCAGAGCATGTGTGCTTGTTTAGCAAGTGATAATCTGACCTGCTGCAGAGCATGCTATCTTCATAATTCAGAGAATGATGAGAAAGTAGCATATAAATGAACTCCTTGATAGGCTTTAAGATGTGCTAATGTGCCTTGTTACTTATCCATTCTCTGCAGATACCTATCTTGGTATTAAAAAGTGTGCAACAGACACACTAGGTCCATGGGCCATATAACAGGTTCACAGTGAGGTGAGGGAAACAGAATTGGCCCACCTCTTCCAGAGCAGGGATGGTCAGATGACAGTGGCCCATGTCTTTCCCCAATGATGCATCAAAGACACAGCATGACTTCTGCCTTCACAGACTCTCTATCTCACAATCCCAGTCCAGCATAGGAAGGGGTAGTAGGAGGAAGAACTCTGCACCTTCCTTTGTAGGGCCCTTCCCCTTGGGAATAAGAGATCACCTCCAAAGTAGCCTGTGTGGTATAATGGTTAGCATGTCAGATAAGGACCTGGGTTCAATTCCCTACTCCAGTGTTTCTCAAAAAGTACTAGGAGACCCTTTCAGTGGCTCCACGAGCAAGTGGCTGCCTTCTGCTCCCTGACCAGTTCGCATTAGCGCTCTGGGGCTCCCCAAGTCTCCTTTTAGGAGTGTAAATGTCTGTGGAGACAGAAAAACTTAAGAACCACTGCCCTACTCAGCTGTGAAGCTTTCTGGGTGACTTTAGGCCCGTCTCTGTTTTTATTACTAGCAATATTTATATTCTGCTTTTCAACAAACATTCATAAAGGAATTTACTGCACATACCCGATCTCTTCTGATCTTGGAAGCTAAGCAGGGTCAGGCCTGGTTAGTACTTGGATGGGAGACCGCCTGGGAATACTGGGTGCTGTAGGCTGATACCATAGTCTTTCGAGACTGAAGGTTGCCAACCATTTTACTTGGTAGAATAAATGAAAGAGGGTTTCCTGCCTTCAAAGGCACACACTTTTTATTTTTAAAGATGCAAAGGGAATACCAGCATACAGACACTGAAAAGATGCTATGCAGGGATGAATGGGGGCAGTCCCACACTAACTATACCAGCATCATCATCTAAAAAGTTGTCTATTAGCCCAGTTAGCAGGGACTGTCTCTCAGCTCAACCCACCTAACAGGGTTGTTGTGAAACTGAAAGGCAAAGGAAGAACAATGCATGCCACTCTAGATTCCTTGGAAAAAACTGTTTGTAAAATGCACTAAATCAGGGTGGTTCAAGGGGCTGTACAACCCTGGTGTCACCCCCCCCCCAACTGTGCAGACGCAGAAGTAATTGATGGTGATGTGATGATGACACTGCCGATTACTTCCAGGTTCTTCACCGCTGAGGTCACTTAAGGCGCAGTCCTTTCCAGCACTGGCATAGCAGTGTCAGTGGGACATGTGCTGCATCCTGCAGTTGGGTGTCACTCACAGAGGCCTCCTCAAAGTAAGGGAATGTTTGTTCCCTTACCTCAGAGCTGCATTGCCCTTATGTCAGTGCTGGAAAGCACTGACATAAGGGGTTAGGATTGTGCCCTCAGAAGGCTCAGGAGGCAGAGGCAGCAGTGGATGCAGCAGAACTTTTTAATCTCCCTGCCACATTGTTACGGCTTCTCCTTCTCTAAAGGGGAAGCTAGAATGGTGCAGCAGGGAGATCAAAAAGCCACTGAGGCAGTGGGTGGAGGCTGTGGCGGGACTTCCAAGGGCCACCTAAAGGGCCTTGTAGGCTGCATGCTGGACCACCCTGCATTAAATAGACAAGTAAGAAGTGGCACAAGTTTCCCAGCCTTGCTTTTCAATGTGTATATCCTCCCTTCTCTGTCAGTTTGCCTGGAGGTGGGAGTGGCAAGAGCAAGCTCACCAGGTCTGGCTGGGGGGGGCAATGATATCATTCTTGGGGGAGAGAGCTGGCTCTTGAACAACTTGACCAGGAAGCTTGCAGCCCTTAGATTCAAGAAGTTAGTCATCCTTGATTTAGACTTGAATATTTAAAAAGGCATGAATATCTATGGTTTCATTATTGGAGGTGTGCGTGATTTACCTGCTTCAGGCTGCAATTCAAAACATTTATTAAGACACAAGTCCCATTAAACTCAACAAGGCTTACTTCTGAGTAGCCATTTATAGTGGAGTTGGCAACCTATGGTCTGTGGGCTGGCCCATCAACCAAAGTTATTCAGCCTGCAGTCCCGAGTCTCTTGCTTACTGGCAGATGGCACTCATACCCGGGATACGGCAGTATCAGGACTCTGTGATACTGGAGGTGGGACTCGGACGCACCTCCAGATGCAACTCCGGAATCTCATTAAGACTCAGGTGTGTGGCAAATTGAATTGGAGGCTTGGTCTCCCAAGCCGAGTTCCATACAGCATGGAGCTCAGCAACCCAGAAGTTTGGCAATGTTGTGGTGATGTCATCGCCACAAAGGTTGCCTACCCCGATGTATAGGATTGCACTGCCAGGAAGTGACATGATCTCTGCCTTCAGCTCAAGTTCAAGCATGCTGCTTTGTCAAAGAGAGAAGTAGGTTAGAACACTAGCAAGACAACAGGCTACCTGGAAGAAATACTTCTGTAAGAGTCACCTCAAAGAAACCCTGGACCTACCCATCCAAAAGCCAGAATTCAAGTGCTTAAAGATGTACACTAGTTTATCACTACCAAAAGTAAAATATTTCCAGAGATCAATTAATTATTGCAAAGGATATTTGAGCATCTTCATCACAAAATAAAGTACGATAGAAACCAAATACTGAGTACAGTAAATGCAGGAGAATATACAGCTTTGTTAAAATCAGTCATGGTGCATTGTAATCAGTTTTAATTTCCATAATGTTGTATTTCTAGATCTGTGAAAAAAAACACACACACCCCAGAACAAATAGTCACTGTTGCTGGCATAAGATTGCTATAGTGGTTTGGACAGACTGACTATTCTAGTGTAATGAAGTGCAATATAAACCTGAAGTGCAAATGGGAAGTACTGAGTGGCTTTCCAGACAAGAGAGGGCTAGTTTGGGAATGAAGAGCAAGACACTCTTTCTGTGGCAGTGGCTGAAGTACTGATATTGCAAATAGGCTTGCACAGCATTATTGATAAATGGGCATAAAGTAACAGCACTTGAATGCTAAGAAGGGGGAAGAGAGTTGTCACTGTAGCTCTCTGTCCACAGTTTAGATTCTCTAACTTCCTGAACTCTGGTTTCATCCTTTCTGCTGTTTAAATTAATGTCGCTTATATCCAGTCAAGTTAGATTGAAAAAAAGTGGTGTGTTGAGTGTTCTGTGTACATTTGTTGCCTTCACCCTATCTGAACCACAGAAATCCTTGTTATGAACATAAAATGGGGTTACAGCCATAAATGCAACTAAGGAGTGTTTTGGCAAGCATCACTCCAACAGAAATTTAAGCACTTAGCATTAATGTTGCACTTTAGCTCTATACATTCAATTTATACCAGTGTTTCTCAAACTGTGGGAAGACCCACTAGGTGGGTAGTGAGCCAATTTCAGTTGGGTCTCTATTCTTTTCAATATTTTATTTTTAGTATGTTAGACTTGATGCTACTTGATGTGACTGCATTTGGGGAAATGTTGCAGACTTGTACTTTTAACAAGCTACTATGTATATTATTTTAACAATGATAGTAAATGGGACTTACTCCTGGGTAAGTGTGAGAAGGATTGCAGCCTAGGATTGACAAAAATTTTCCTGCTTGATGATGTCACTTCCGGTCATGACATCACTTCTGGTGGGTCCTGACAAATTCTGACAGATAAAAAGTGGGTCCCAGTGCTAAATGTGTGAGAACCACTGATTTATACTAACCAACTGTCTTTTCGCTTATTCAAGGAGCCAGTGCTCAGCAGAGCAAGACAAAAGTGCAGGGGGTTTGAAGAGATGGAGAACAGTAGATAGCATGTTACTTACGACTGCTACAAGTGTGGAGTGAAAAGGACAGTGCAGCTATATGCACATGTTGCTGGCTAAGATGTATTAGGAGAGCATTTCCCCTCCCCTTACAGTCTCTGAATCACAGCAAACATTTTTTATAAGTACTTTATGTGCGTGTAATCTGGACACACCCACCCACCCATGCATGCCCTTTACAATTTGGAGACTTTTGTAATGACTTTACAATTTGGAGACTTTTGCACAGCCCTCCTGCATACTGGAGGACTGTGCAGGAAAAGGCTTCTGTACCTTTAAAAGCAGCAGAAAGGTACTTCAGCAGGTGTAGCTTCTATAACTACAACTCTGAGAGAAACTTCACTGGCCAATAATCTCCTTTCTATACAGCTTTTTTAAAAAGCACCAGAGTCCAAAGCTGGACAGTCCTACTTTAATGGAAAGCTAGGTCTCTTGTCCACTCATTTCTAACCAATTAGGAATGTACTGAGAGAGCTGACTCAGGGCCAGCCCTAGGAGCTGCAAAAAAATATGCAAAATATTTTTGTGGGTCCCCCACACCTGCAGAAGCCCCTCAGTCACTAAGAAGAGCGGCAGTGGCAAAGCACCTGGCAGTGGCGTCACTGCCAACTGCTTCTGGGGTGGTGGTGGTGTCAGTTTCAAGCCAGTCGGACCCAGGAGTGGATGGGAACGAGGGCTGCGAGTGGCAATGCTCCACTCGTCGCACTTTCCTTACAACACTTCAGCATGGAGGATTCCATGCTGGAGTGTCAAGTACAGTGATGCATCAGCTGTGGCTGCAGGTGCTCCACTTGCTGCCCCAGTGCGGAGGGATCTTCAGGCGTGGGGTCCAGTTTGACCAAATTGGTCAACTTGTCCTAACGCCGACCCTGAGCTGAGCGTCACAGCACTTATTAACAAGCTGTATGGAGGATGAGTTATGATAATCTAAGCAGTGGTCCTCAAACATTTAGCACAGGGACCCACTTTTTAGAATGAGAATCTGTCAGGATCCACTGGAAGTGATGTCATGACTGGAAGTGACATCATCAAGCAGGAAAATTTTTAACAATCCTACCCACACTTACTCAGGAGTAAGTTCCATTGATTATCATTGTTAAAAGCATATACATAGTAACCTGTTGAAACTACAAATCTGTCACATTTCCCCAAATGCAGTCATATACCAGGGTAGCATCAAGTCTATTAAAAATAAAATATTGAAATGAATGGGGACCCACCTGAAATTGGCTCATGACCCACCTACTGGATCTTGACCCACAGTTTGAGAAACACTGATCTAAAGTAACAAAAAAAGTTAGTCCTCCAAGCAGAGGAGACAGGGGTGCTGCTACATAATGCACCAGAACTAGTATAATGCAAGTTTTACATGACAGAAACAATCCCTCAGGTTTGGTAGGTGGGATTCCACATGGGTTCTTAAGGTAGGGAGAGCAGATTGACTAACTTGCCATAACTTCTGTTGCCCAGTACAGCTGTGAGATTCTTTAGCTTTAATATTCAAAATGCATTAAGATTCTTCCTGGTTTGCACTTTCCCTAGACACAGTAGTCAATGGATAGAATCTATGTCAGCAGTAAGACTGCCACTGTAATCCAAGCAATGCATAAGGCTTCCTATCCAAATGCTGCCTTATCACTGCCAGTTCTTATTTGTAGCAGGCCAGCTAGACTTGCACCAGTTTCTGCATAACTGCAGAAATGGCATTTCTTGTGCTGTCTTTGTCAAATCTTGCTCTTATTTCCCAAACATCTCTCACTTTATCAGAACGGATCCTGTCCTGTGCCTCTTGGTTTGGGACAGCCATGCTGACCAGCCATGCTGGTTTTGACAGTATGAACTAACAAAACTCCTTAAAATTCTTCTCCTCCTCCTTGACTGAATTTCTGGTTGCAGTCTTGCTACCCATACCACTATCCAGAGGTGCACTGAAGTGGAGTTATTTTTGTGCATTTCCTTCCAGCAGCTGTCGCACTGTCAGTTGTGCAGTTGGCAACTGCCTCTGTGCGCTCTGGCAAGAGAGCTATGCACAAGGCTGCCACGGCACTGTGCTGTGCTTAGCATAGACCCACCTTCTGGGTCGAATGTGCCGCTCTGCTGTTTAAGCAGAGCAAGCCAATAGAGAGCAATCATTGTGACACAAGGAGGAAGAGAAGACGCTGTGTACTCACATGTGTACATAGACGCTGTGTATGAAGCCTTCCTGTTGTGACCTTTTGTTTTGCACAGTCAAGCTGTAGAAGCTGTGCTTGTGGTTCTCTTCCCTTCCCTTCAATAGAATGGACTGGTAGTGCAAAAGTTTGCTGTGCAGATTCTTGCTATCCAATATCAACCGCAACTGTGGAACTGGCTGATCACTCACTTGGGGGGAGAGGTGGTTGAAAAAGGGAGTAAAAGAAACCATCTTCTGGCCAGCTCTCTTGTCATCGTCACTACCAGCCAAACTGTAGTTTGGGGCAGTGGAAGAAATCAACCCACTGCCTTTCCTGGCAGTATGTAAGATAGGGTGCCCTGTTACAGTGAGCAGTGCTATGTGCTGGTGGTTGCTTTTGGTAAGTGCAGTTGGCAGGTCAGTCAGATACTTGCCACAGAGAGAGTGCCAGACCATTCTGCTATCCCCCATGCTTGTATAGGGTACAAGGAGATAGCAAAAGACAGACATCATGAAGCACTGGCAGGGATAAGGCGTAATTGCTGCTGCCACATACCTTGTTTGCTGGGAGAAGTTAGCCCAGATACGTTCATGTAGTTTTGGGCAGCACAGGGACCTCTGACAAAGGTGCTTTAACCAAGACAGCAATGCCAGAGGATAAAAAAGACACAGAGACATGTCTAGTTTTTCCTTCCAAATAGCTGTGTGCACGCATGTGGTAACTCCTCCCCTCTCTTTAGATCACTTATGTGCTGAGCAGATCCTAGCAGTGAAAGCTACAGATCAAAAGCAGGTATATTTTGTCCCATTCCCCCCCCCCCCAAACTGACTGTTTAATGTTGAGCTGCAAGTATGTCATTCTCTCATTCTAGAAATGAATTCTAGAAATGAGAGAATGTCATGCTCGTGTCTCAGTAGTCTCTTTATTGCCAGAAGACGACAGGGCACTAAACTGAAGAAATGGAGTTGGGTCAGTCAAACTTTCAAACCACTATTTAATTCCAGGCAGTTCCTAGAAGGAAGGCTTGCTGCAATATGCAGGCACAACTATCACCAGTACTTTTTAACCCAGGGAAATTCTTTTATATTTATCTTTTGTATTTCTGTTTTAAGAAGTTTGGTTCAGTACTCAGACAATACCTTCTAAAAGGGAGCCTCACACTCTTTTGGGTCAAAGCCCAGACTACAGAGAGAAACCCAGCATAAAGCCTTCTAAGTATTAGTGAACATACTCTCTTATGCTTACACCAAGTATTCTGTAGTAAGTTATTAGCATCTTGATCCTTACATTCATTCACACCTTGGTGCCTTTAAGAGTTAACTCTATCAGTTGCTCACCTGTTTTACAGGTCCAAAAAGATGTGAAGCAAGATATTATGATGAGAGAATTATTAGCAAGTCTTAATTACCAAAGAGCCTAGGCAGCTCCAGTGCAATCCTATACATGTCTTTTAAGAAGTAAATCCCACTGAGTTCAGTGAAACTTACTCCTAGGTAAGTGTGTATAGCAGCAATTCTCAAACTCAGGGAGAGTTTGACCAGCAGTAAGCGTGTGCGGGGGCAGGCGAAAGGCAATGGCGTGTCTTGCTGGTTCTCACAAACTTTGGAGGGGCACAGGGGCTTACTGCTACTTACCAGAGCCTGCAGCAGCTTCCCGGTGATGTGGGGAGCCCACGCACCAGCCTCTGTAGGGCTCCCCATGCTGCAGAGTCAGTAAAAACTGTGATCGCAACCATTTCTGATTTTGTGAATACAAAACCAGAAGTGGTTGCAATCACAATTTTGAGGGTATCCGCAGCATGGGGAGCCCTGTGGAAGCTGGCGTGGGAGCTCCCCGCACCTCCAGGAGGCTGCTGCAGGCTCTGGTAAGTGGCAGCAAACCCCTGCACCCCTCCAAAGCAGCATGATTCAGCAGATCACAATGCTGCCTTTCCCCCTCCCTGCCCCTTAAGGGGGCAGAGCTCTCTGACTAGGGCGTCTCAACACATCAGTTTGAGAACCACTGGTATATAGGTTTCCAGCCTTCATCATGGTGTGGTTATAATGGTTTTTTTGAAAAGCGAAACCTTCACTGATTTCACTGATCAGTGATAATTCACTGATTTATTTTGCTATATATACCACTTCACTGCAAAGTGGTATATAAATAATAATGGGATGTTTTTTTCCTTTCTCCTCCTTGCTCAGAGAGGGGTGCCATCTGGAAACAATGGGACATGTCTGGCAGCATAGAGACATGGAAGACCAACAAGAGATGAATTTTATTATAGCATTGTGGAGGCACCAGTGATACACTGACTTGTTACCTGTATTTTTTGGCAGTCTCAATACATGTGTTTGCATCAGCGTTGTTGGCCCCCAGCTGTTTGTTAAAGACAAGTTTGAATTTCTCTGTCTATATTTGCCTTGGAAAAATGCCATAAAGGTTGGTACATACTATATTCCAAGAAAGCCAAGAGCTTCCCTGCACTAGCAGAGCCACTAACCCCACTTTGTGAATCAAAAGCTCAGAATTAAAAATCATTGTTTGACTTCATAGCTGCTGCCATTGTATTTAACCACTAGGATACAAATAAGAGTCCCCTCCTTTTCTTTGGAATGGGAAAGTCAATATTTGGTTCCTTTATTCATTTAGCAATGTGTGCCTTCTACACTTTTTAGCTGGAATTCTCAAAGCAGCTTGCAGGAGGATATAACAAGAATAAAATCAAAATTAGTAATTGCTTAGGCATCTGTCCTACTAGGTTCTGCCTGCATTAATCTCATTCTTCTTCCCCTATTCAGTTTATAACTGTCAGCCAAACTAAAATATAGCTGATTTGCCTTTTAAGATTGTTTCCATTAATTTGCATACTTCCCAAACCTCAGCATAGCAGGTTTTTTGACACTTTGCTCCCCCCCTTATTACAGTAATACTCTCGAGTCAAAGTAGTCTCTGAAAGCAAGCTAACATGTCTGCCTTTAAATCACAGCCTTGGCAATTAAAGTTTGCCCTCAATTAATTAGCTGTAACTTTACAGTGCAGTCCTAGGCGCAAATTAAGCCGCCAGCCTAACTGCACTGGCTTAACTGTAGTCTAAATCATTTACTAGGCCAACCAAAGAGGAGTAAAAACAAGCTTCAAAAAAATCCAGAGAGGTGCAACCTTGTCATCCACTCTTCACAATTGTAGCAGCATCTTTCAGCATCTACCAGTCATGGGTGGCATGCTGACAATGTCCCCACTTGGGCAGAGCATGGAAGAAGCCAATTGATGGATAGTAAAAAGGAGTCGCCTCTCTCCCTATCTCTCTCAACCCCCCCCCCCACCCCTTTTTGGATTGCAGCAGGCCAAGGAAAGGAAGATAGGACCTTGGAAGGAAGCTGGCATGTGGACTAAATGCATAAGCCTCCCTAGGGCAAGGGTTTGAGTGCCCCTGGGAGTAGTCCATTAGTGGAACAAAAATGTTCTGTGCCTAGGGAGGAACTGGGACAAGTCACAAGGGGAGCTCCAAGTGCACTCAAGCAAACAAGAAAGCTGGTAGCTCACTATGCTGGAAACCAGGCAAATCAGGTTCAAAACCATCAGGAGTATCATAACCAAAGCCAATCTTTCATTTGGGAAAGACTGTGGGGAAAGACTGTGTTCATTTGTGGGGAGACTTCCGGGGACGATCAGGCTTCGTCCCAACCTCAGGCGTGCAGCTCCTCGGCTGCCCGGGTGGGAAGTCTCGGGACTGCAGGACGTTATCCTGGAGAGGAGGGAAACAATCCCCTAGGGGGGATCCCTTCTCCAGGGGATGGGCCCGTATCCGAGCGCACTCGGGATACTCCTCGGCGGGAGGGGGGTCGGGGGCTTCTTGTAGTGGGGGATTTGATTATTAGAAACATAGAGAGGGGGGTTTGCGACGGATGTGAGGACCGCATGGTGACTTGCCTGCCTGGTGCGAAGGTTGCGGACATCACTTCTCGTCTAGACAGGCTAGTAGACAGTGCTGGGGGAGAGGTAGCGGCTGTGGTGCATGTCGGCACCAACGACGTGGGCAAGTGTAGCTGGGAGGTCCTGGAGGCCAAATTTAGGCTTTTAGGCAGGAAGCTGAAAGCCAGGACCTCAAAGGTAGCGTTCTCTGAAGTGCTACCTGTTCCACGCGCAGGGCCAGCTAGGCAGGCGGAGATCAGGGGTCTCAATGCGTGGATGAGACGGTGGTGTAGGGAGGAGGGGTTTAGATTCGTTAGGCACTGGGGAACGTTTTGGGACAAGCGGGGCCTTTACAAGAGGGACGGGCTCCATTTGAACCAGAATGGAACCAGACTGCTGGCGCATAACATTAAAAAGGTGGCAGAGCAGCTTTTAAACTGATCCCTGGGGGAAGGCCGACAGGAGCCGAGGGGCATCCGGTTCGGGACTCCTCATCCCTATGGGATGAGGATGGGGAGGTTAGAGAACAACAAGACAAAGGCAGGGTAGGAGAAGAAATTGGGAAAGGTAGGGTGATGGGATGTGATAGACGGTTTGGCACAATGAGAGGATGCGGGGACAAAGGAGCGAATAAGCAGCCCATCCTGGGGCATTCCGTGTATAAATGCTTTTATGCGAATGCCCGAAGTCTACGAGCAAAGGTGGGAGAACTGGAATGTCTGGTGACAAGGGAAAATATTGACATAGTGGGCATAACGGAAACCTGGTGGAATGCGGAGAATCAGTGGGATACCGCAATCCCGGGCTATAAACTCTACAGGAGGGACAGGCAGGGGCGTGTTGGAGGTGGGGTGGCCCTTTATGTTAAGGAAGGGATAGAATCCAGCAAAGTAGAGATTGAAGGTGGGTCCGACTCCGCCGTAGAATCTCTGTGGGTTAAATTGCCAGGCTTGTGCAGCAATGTAATACTGGGGGCGTGCTATCGTCCTCCAGACCAGAAATCTGATGGGGACCTTGAAATGAGGAAACAGATCAGGGAGGTGACAAGGAAGGACAGGGTTGTAATCATGGGGGACTTCAATTATCCTCATATTGACTGGGTCAATTTGTGTTCTGGTCACGATAAGGAAACCGGATTTCTTGACGTGCTAAATGACTGTGGCTTAGATCAGCTAGTCACGGAGCCCACCAGAGGACAGGTGACTCTGGATTTAATTTTGTGCGGTACGCAGGACCTGGTTAGAGATGTAAACGTTACTGAGCCATTGGGGAACAGTGATCATGCTGCGATCCGTTTTGACGTGCACATTGGGGGAAGAATACCAGGCAAATCTCTAACAAAAACCCTTGACTTCCGACGGGCGGACTTCCCTCAAATGAGGAGGCTGGTTAGAAGGAGGTTGAAAGGGAGGGTAAAAAGAGTCCAGTCTCTCCAGAGTGCATGGAGGCTGCTTAAAACAACAGTAATAGAGGCCCAGCAGAGGTGTATACCGCAAAGAAAGAAGGGTTCCACTAAATCCAGGAGAGTGCCCGCATGGCTAACCAGCCAAGTTCGAGAGGCTGTGAAGGGCAAGGAAGCTTCCTTCCGTAAATGGAAGTCTTGCCCTAATGAGGAGAATAAAAAGGAACATAAACTGTGGCAAAAGAAATGTAAGAAGGTGATAGGGGAGGCCAAGCGAGACTATGAGGAACGCATGGCCAGCAACATTAAGGGGAATAATAAAAGCTTCTTCAAATATGTTAGAAGCAGGAAACCCGCCAGAGAAGCGGTTGGCCCTCTGGATGGTGAGGGAGGGAAAGGGGAGATAAAAGGAGACTTAGAGATGGCAGAGAAATTAAATGAGTTCTTTGCATCTGTCTTCACGGCAGAAGACCTCGGGCAGATACCGCTGCCCGAACGGCCCCTCCTAACCGAGGAGTTAAGTCAGATAGAGGTTAAAAGAGAAGATGTTTCAGACCTCATTGATAAATTAAAGATCAATAAGTCACCGGGCCCTGATGGCATACACCCAAGGGTTATTAAGGAATTGAAGAATGAAGTTGCAGATCTCTTGACTAAGGTATGCAACTTGTCCCTCAAAACGGCCACGGTACCAGAAGATTGGAGGATAGCAAATGTCACGCCTATTTTTAAAAGGAAAGAGGGGGGACCCGGGAAACTATAGGCCGGTCAGCCTAACATCCATACCGGGTAAGATGGTGGAATGCCTCATCAAAGATAGGATCTCAAAACACATAGACGAACAGGCCTTGCTGAGGGAGAGTCAGCATGGCTTCTGTAAGGGTAAGTCTTGCCTCACGAACCTTATAGAATTCTTTGTAAAGGTCAACAGGCATGTGGATGCGGGAGAACCCGTGGACATTATATATCTGGACTTTCAGAAGGCATTTGACATGGTCCCTCACCAAAGGCTACTGAAAAAACTCCACAGTCAGGGAATTAGAGGACAGGTCCTCTCGTGGATTGAGAACTGGTTGGAGGCCAGGAAACAGAGAGTGGGTGTCAGTGGGCAATTTTCACAATGGAGACAGGTGAAAAGCGGTGTGCCCCAAGGATCTGTCCTGGGACCGGTGCTTTTCAACCTCTTCATAAATGACCTGGAGACAGGGTTGAGCAGTGAAGTGGCTAAGTTTGCAGACGACACCAAACTTTTCCGAGTGGTAAAGACCAGAAGTGATTGTGAGGAGCTCCAGAAGGATCTCTCCAGACTGGCAGAATGGGCAGCAAAATGGCAGATGCGCTTCAATGTCAGTAAGTGTAAAGTCATGCACATTGGGGCAAAAAATCAAAACTTTAGATATAGGCTGATGGGTTCTGAGCTGTCTGTGACAGATCAGGAGAGAGATCTTGGGGTGGTGGTGGACAGGTCGATGAAAGTGTCGACCCAATGTGCGGCGGCAGTGAAGAAGGCCAATTCTATGCTTGGGATCATTAGGAAGGGTATTGAGAACAAAACGGCTAATATTATAATGC
The DNA here is from genome assembly GCF_035046505.1 of Tiliqua scincoides. Taxonomy (NCBI): domain Eukaryota; kingdom Metazoa; phylum Chordata; class Lepidosauria; order Squamata; family Scincidae; genus Tiliqua; species Tiliqua scincoides. The sequence goes on from NC_089822.1 coordinate 201,226,922, forward strand.
CGTTGTACAAATCGATGGTAAGGCCACACCTGGAGTATTGTGTCCAGTTCTGGTCGCCGCATCTCAAAAAAGACATAGTGGAAATGGAAAAGGTGCAAAAGAGAGCGACTAAGCTGATTACGGGGCTGGGGCACCTTCCTTATGAGGAAAGGCTACGGCGTTTGGGCCTCTTCAGCCTAGAAAAGAGACGCTTGAGGGGGGACATGATTGAGACATACAAAATTATGCAGGGGATGGACAGAGTGGATAGGGAGATGCTCTTTACACTCTCACATAATACCAGAACCAGGGGACATCCACTAAAATTGAGTGTTGGGCGGGTTAGGACAGACAAAAGAAAATATTTCTTTACTCAGCGCGTGGTCAGTCTGTGGAACTCCTTGCCACAGGATGTGGTGCTGGCGTCTAGCCTAGACGCCTTTAAAAGGGGATTGGACGAGTTTCTGGAGGAAAAATCCATTATGGGGTACAAGCCATGATGTGTATGCGCAACCTCCTGATTTTAGGAATGGGTTAAGTCAGAATGCCAGATGTAGGGGAGAGCACCAGGACGAGGTCTCTTGTTATCTGGTGTGCTCCCTGGGGCATTTGGTGGGCCGCTGTGAGATACAGGAAGCTGGACTAGATGGGCCTATGGCCTGATCCAGTGGGGCTGTTCTTATGTTCTTATGTTCTTATTTGCATGACTGCCCAGAAGCACCTATAACAGAGATAAAAGAGATGGTAGATGCAGATTTTGGCAGGGCAGCTCTGTAACCACTCAGCTGCAACAGGAACACAGAGCAGGGAAAGCTGTGGTTTCAAATATATGTCTCATTAAAATGGGCTTGGTGGAACCACCATCAGGCACTCCTGACTGAGAGATTGTAGAACATGAATGAATCAGTTCAATTATTCGGCTTGTGTGTGACCCACACTCCCTTTTGCATCATACCACTGCTGCCAGGTATTCTGTGAGCTTCCCTTGTGGTTTTGATGGCTGGGCATGTGAAGGGGTCTGTGTCTTCTTCCATGATGGAAAACTGTAGAGAACAAAGAAATGCTTAGAGAGCATAGCAAGGCATAGACAACAGCCCCAGCAACATATGGTCTCTGTATCAGGATGCATGCTTGGTGTTTGTGAGCGAGAGTGGGACCACCTTAGTACATATGCAGTTGCAACATCTTGGGGGACAATGTGCAGTATCTGGGGCTTAACTTTTCTCTTCCCTGTGGGAGTTGCAGTGGGACCCTGTGGGCAATGACTGCTCTGCCCCACGTGGCAATGCTGATATCCAGAAAAAACAAAAGGGCTCAGGATCAGCATTTGGCCAGCAGTTACTGCTCACTGCTATTAGATATTGCAAGAGAAAGTAATGGATAAGCAATACAGTTCATAGCAAAGACGCATTTGATAGTACAGCTTGTGGTAGAGACTTGAGAGATATATGCAGCATTCATATTTTGAGGCATGGAATTCTGCCATCCTCCCTGTGGGATGTCCTTGCACTGCCTGTTGAAGGGGGAAGCTTCAGTTGGGTGTTTGTGCATGGAGGCCTCTTGGGGCAGGGTCTCTTCTATGAGAGTTTTGAGAAGACAAGTGTACTCAAAAGAGAACTAATTATTCTTCCTCTCTCTAAGCTAAGGCTCGTTGTGCATTGTGCTCCATTTCTCCATAGTTCTCTTTTGTGTGCCACTCTGCTATGCACCTTGTCACCTGCAGCATCCAGGTCTACATGGCAGGGGCTTTAAGTACTGGTGTGGGTATGCTCTTATTGTATGTGAAGTTTAGTCTGTATCCTATGCTCAGCACAACAGCGTGGGACAGGAGTTGTGCTGTCATTGAGGATACGTCAACAGGGGAGGCTCAATCTTGAGATGATGTGAAATAATTGTATACGGTGGTGCCCTTGGAGGGGTGGTGAATGGACAAAGCCCCTGCCTGTCTGCCTGCCACCCTCTCTGGACTGCCACTCCAGTCCTCTTCCAGTCTGCAGGGAGCAAGGCAGAAGGAAATTGCAGCCAAAGGAGGAAGGGGAAATGGATGGTGATGGAGTGAAGTTTTGACAGAGTCTAGCCAGAATGAAATTCTACCAGCATCCATAGACTTATGCCATATCTATACCACTTTGCACTTTCTTTCTGGGGGGTGTATTAAATAGCACTATTTATTCTGAAAAGTTATATCCTGCATTGTGATTTCTCCTAGGGTCTCAAGACAGCTTACAAACAAACTTGTACAAAATACAGCCCATAAAACAACAACATTAAACAAAAATTACAGAAACCAGATGTTAAGTCTGAGGTGGGAGAGAAGAAGAAACTAACCAAAAGTATAGCCAGTCATAAAAGTTTCAGTAGCATGTTGGAACCCCAGTAGAGTGGGGCCAACCAGGCTTTCCAAGTTAGGGAGCTCCACAGTCTGGGCACCACAGCTATGAATGTCCTGTGTACCCTGGCCCGCCAAATCTCTGATAACAATTTGATGTAGAACAAATGCATCAACCTTGAGGGGTCTTGGTTGACTAGCAAGGGATTAATTTTTCCAGAGAAGAAACACCTTTTTGTTGAGTCAGTTTACTGACTTAGAAGTTGTGCCCCCCCCCCGCCATCGTGGTGTTTACCATCAGCTCCCAAACACTCCAGTTTCCCACTTTGCAAAGGAAAAATAAACACCCAGCCATGTTTGCTGGAGACCACAAAGAGCATTGTACTTCTAAGAATGCCTTTAAATAGAGGCTCTCTACAGGTAAGGGAAATCAAAATTAGAATTATCCTCAAGAGATGGGAAGCTGTGGTGCAGTCTCTGCATTTCAATAAGAAATTGACTCTTCCCACAAGAAGGTACCGCTTCTCTGAGAAAACCAGTCCCTTACCAGTCAATCAAGGACCTCCAGGGTTACTCCATCTCAATATACCCCAAGACCACCACAGTTTTGTTTACTCACTAGTTGTCAGCACACAAGATGGAAGAAACTTTATTTTGAAGCTTATAGGAAAAATAGCATATTTAATAGCAGCAGCAATTGGAGCTAGTTGGTTAGTCACGGCATCTCAACTGACCCCCCCCCCCCAAGACATCTCTAGGGACTCTTCTGCCTAGCAGAACCTCACATATTCGCAGAAGAATGCCATATTGGTATAGCCAGGGCAAGTGTGAGACTGCACTCATCTGAACCAATTTTTGGTTGCTAAGCCCTAAAATAAATCTGTAAAGAAAACCAGTTTCAGTAAATCTGTTCACCCAATTTTTTTAAAGCTGGATTCAAGTGCTATTAATTGTAGACTTCAACACACAGACCTACCTTCAGACTATAGCTCCTCTCAGGTTTATCCTGTGTGGTGGCTATCTTTTTTATAAAACATTTGAATATACACTGAGCATTCTCAGGAATTCTGTTTGCTAGTTGGGTACAGAACCAAGCCTTGGCAGAATTGAAACTCTATAAAATGTAACTCCTCTCTAGTTCAGGGCGGTGGGTGGGGAAGGAGAAGGGTTTTAAGTGATATGTGCGCATACAGCATTTTTTAAAAAAAGATACTTGCTGTTTGTTAGCGCTAATTCCCCTAGCTTTTGCTTTCTTCCCTTTTCCTGGAGTGCCACATTTTGTCCAGTTTTAGCGTTGGTAAGAAGAATTATTGAGTTAAGGCCAAGTCCTATTCAGTTGTCCAGTGCTGGTGCAACCATACCAGAGGGGCATGCACTGAATCCTGTGGTGGGGAGGCAGTCACAGAGGCCTCCTCAGGTTATGGGAACATTGGTTCCCGTATCTTGGGGCTGCATTGCAGCTGCCCCGGTACTGAAAAGTTGAGTAGGATCGGGCCCTTAGTTGGTTCCAGTTGTGTTGCCCAAGCCTGGTTCTCCCTGGAGCATTTGATTTTCATAGCTCATTCAGGAAAATCTCCTTTACTATCTTACTATCCCATAGTAGTAGGTCAGTCTTGTATCCCATAGTAGTAGGTCAGTCTTGTATTTACTGTGGGTGGGAGATGTTTTGTAGAAATGCTTAGCTTGGGGTCCAGAACTAACTTCCTATTGGAAGTGTTTCTGGGCATCTTTATCCTATGTGTGTGAATCTGTGACTTATTGCTGAAATGCCAGGCTCTAAATTGGAGGCCTACCTCAGGGTAAATGTGGTTATTACAAAGTAGCTGTTTTGTGACACCTTGATTTTTAGTGCTTACGGTTGGAATTCTGTGTAATGACTTTTACAGGAGGTATTGTAAGCCCCATCATAGTTGGGGGAATTGATGTGATTTGAAGATCAAGATAATGAGGTTAGAATATGTGGATGAAATTTTGGAACCTGATTAGCATTAGAGGGACAAAGCTGCCTCTTTTAGGATTGGGTTGCTCATTGTATTGCTGGCAGCAAGCTAGGTTGTGGGATGATGATGACTGAAAGATTAATATCAAAGTTTCTTGGGTTGTTTTTATGATCTGTAAGTTGTGAATTATTTGGAAGTCTGAAGTATATCCTTTAACCACTCAGATTCCTGGTAGTACCAATAATCCGAATATAATTTCTGTGTTGCATAGGACTCTCTAAGAAATGCTCTCGAATGGGCTGAGAAACAGAAAGGTGTGTTAATAAAGGAAATAATTTTGTGATTACTCTTGATAGGATCAAATCTTTGTCTACCCTAATTGTGATGTGATGCTGGTTTTCTCCCCCACCCCCATGTGATGGATTAGAAAGAAATTGAATGTAGTGGCCTGACACCTGACAATATTGAATATACTTGGGTGGAATTGAGCAGGTATGGAAGCAGGTAGTCTTTTATGCAGAAAGTTTCTATTAAATTAGAATAGTTATCTTTCCAGGTAAGCAACAACAGTTTTCTTGAATATATAATGCTTGGTAGAACCTTGAAGAACTCACTGGTGATTATTATTCATAGTGCTGAACCCTCAGTCAGTTGGGTGAGCATGACAATTGACCTCTGTTAGTGATTCATATCCTGAAAACTAAGACACTGGTTCTGGTGAAATCAAGTGTCAGGCCTTCACTTAGCAAAACATTTCCAACTCTGGGATCTGTCACATAAATGTAAAAAATGCCATTGGACCATCGGAGTCTATTGGAGCCAGTGCTGGCCCTCGACTGCTGGTCATGACAGCCATATGTGAGCTGAGGGCTGAGTTAGAACAGGGCCATTTATAGTCTCCATGTGTTTTCTGCTTTTCCCTGGACATTATTTTATCCCCCCCTCTCCCAGTCGTCTCTGAACAACTTATGTCTCCATGTGTTTCTGACTTGGTCTGTATGTTTGCACTGTACAAGAGGTGTGTGGCAAACAGTTCATAGTTCTCATGTGGTTCTACATGCCTTTATTATAGTTCATGTGTGCATTATAAATAAGCTCAGTGAAATTCATTCATTTGTATAAGTTCTGTCTAATATATTCATTTATGTAAATTTATTCAAATTTGAAACATATAAGAACATAAGAACAGCCCCACTGGATCAGACCATAGGCCCATCTAGTCCAGCTTCCTGTATCTCACAACGGCCCACCAAATGCCCCAGGGAGCACACCAGATAACGAGACCTGCATCCTGGTACCCTCCCTTGCATCTGACATAGCCCATTTCTAAAGTCAGGAGGTTGCACATACGCATCATGGCTTGTAACCTGTAATGGATTTTTCCTCCAGAAACTTGTCCAATTCCCTTTTAAAGGCATCCAGGCCAGATGCCGTCACCACATCCTGTGGCAAGGAGTTCCATTAATTCTTTTTTTTTTTCTGGCCCCTGAAACAGTGTCAGAGAAATGATGTGGCCCTCCTGCCAAAATGTTTGCCCACCCCTGCCCTAGTTTATTATTCATAATGTTTATATCCTACCTTTCCCTTCAAGGAGCTCAGAGCAGGGCACATGGGGCTATTTAGTTTTGTCCTCAGTAGTTTGAGGTTGGTCAGGCTGCAAAAAGGTGATTTACTGAAGTGCATCTAATTGGCTTCACTGAGCAGAGATTTGAATCTGGAGCTATGTACAGCCTTGCATGAGTGATGAGCTTGCCAGGAAAAAAACACTCCCTGTGACATGAATCAACTTCATGGGAAACTAGCTCTTCCTGTGTCTGCAGAAGACAGGCATGAACAGTACTGATTGGCTAATTTCTGTGATATCACTGCCACTTCTCCCTATTGTTGATTCACAGAGCTTTTTTACTTTTCAAATATTGTTTTAACAAATGAGGCACTGAAGAAATGTTCAAGTGACTGAATGTTCATCAAAGGTAGATAGCTCACCTGATGTAGGAGTAAGGGGCAAGATAGCATATTGAATCAGCATCTTATTCATGGCTTAATATATCTGTCAAAGGAGAGGAAAAGCCCAGGCTTGAATTGTGTGAGGAAAAAGAGCCATGAACCCTGGTTTCAAGGGATATCTGTACACAGTTGAGCTCCCACATCTCAGGACAGTATTCTATCCACTAGACCAGTGCTTCTCACACATTTAGCACCAGGACCCACTTTCTAGAATGAGAATCTGTCAGGATCCACCAGAAGTGATGTCATGACCAGAATTGAAGTGATGTCATGACCGGGCACCAGGATGCAGGTCTTTTGTTATCTGGTGTGCTCCCTGGGGCATTTGGTGGGCTGCTGTGAGATACAGGAAACTGGACTAGATGGGCCTGTGGCCTGATCCAGTGGGGCTGTTCTTATGTTCTTATGAAATGACATCATCAAGCAGGGAATGATGCAGCTGAGGATTATTAAAATATCATAGGCTGCAATCCTATTTTACTTACTTACTTACTTACTTACTTACTTACTTACTTACTTACTTACTTACTTCATTTATATCCCGCCTTTCTCCCCGAAGGGACCCAAGGTAGCTTACAATAATCATTAAAAACACAATTAAAAACATGAATTAAAAACAAGATAAATCCTACCCAGGAGTTAAGTCCCATTTACTATCATTGTTAAAAGAATATACATAGTAGCTTGTTAAAAGTACAGGTCTGTAACATTTCCCCAAATGTAGTCACATATCACGGTGGCATCCAATCTAATATATTAAAAATAAAATATTGAAATAAATGGGGACCCGCCTGAAATTGGCTCACAACACACCTAGTGGGTCCTGACCCAAAGTTTGAGAAACTTCACTAGACCACACTAGGCCACCACCACCTCCTCCAAGGGAAGGCTTGAAAGTCTCAGGGTGATGCATCTTTCTATACAGCATCATTTTCATGCAGGGACATTTTCAGACGAGCAACTCCCCATGTGAAAACTGAACTCAACCGAAGTCTGTCCATTTGAATTAACTGTAAAACAAAAGTAGATGTTGACATCTTGCTCAACAGATGGTCAACATCATTCAAGACTTGGGAGAGACTTGTTAAATCATAGGGAAGTTTGTGGGTCCATGAAGCTTCTTTAGGGGAGTAATAAGGTCACAAAAATGCAGGTGGTGGATGCCACTTTTAGTGATATCAGGCAGCAGAACAAAGAAGGGAGGGACACAGTCCCCCAAAGCTATCTGTAAACCACTGGTCACAAGGTAGGCCTAAAGAGCAAGGTATGTCCTAACCCAGTAAAGGCTCTTGAAAGTAGGGCTGGATGGGATAAAAAGAGCTCTGCCCTTGCTTCTTGAAGAAGGAAGGTTTGTATCATATTTGCATAATCACCAAATAGCTGATATATGTGGAAACTGAAATGGAGTAGGGGAGGCTCGCTGCTAGCCTGTGAGTGACAGCTGATGACAAACAGGGAGACCTACATGCTGGCCCTAGGTGTAGCAGCCCTGAGTCGAGTGGCTGCATTTCCAAGATCCCAGTATTAGAACCTTTCTCGTAAGTGTGTGGGATTAGCTAACATGATAGGTCTCTGTGTACACTTGCTATAAATGACACCAGAGGTTAGGCAGAGAGTGAATGTCATATCTCAAGCAACAATTGGAGGAATTACTACTTCACACCCTGCAGTAGAATTGAAGCCTGTCCCAGAAAACATGCAATTTCCAGTTAGGCATGACACTCCAGAACAATGAAGGACTGCCTCTTGCTGGGGTCAATTCTCCTTTCAGGGGCCCACTTGATAGGATGAAGTCTTGGGGAGCAATGCTGGTGATTAGGGACTTGTTTCAGGAACAGCAGTAGGTGCCAGTTCCCAGGAGATCTTTGTCTATCCTGCAGTATATTATTTCTATATATAATCAGCAGCTGATGAGCCTTCAGGATAGATGTATTCCCCCCCCCCCCCGTGGCAGTGCTTCTTGGTGTTTTCTTGTGGGATGTGTTTGATGCTGCCAGCTTGTGTCCTGGTGTTGAGCATTTATTTTGTCACTTTGACTGAGCATGCCTGTCCCTGCAGTGATTGTGAAAAGGGAAGCCCTGTGTGCCTTCTGTCTCCTTGAAGTGCACTCACTGCCCCTTGTGCTTTTTCTCACCTCGGGCTTGAGAGAGACCATCTGCTTTGCTGCAGCAGCTAGATGCACAGCCTATTGTCCTGGGTGTCTCAGTTGGTGGGGAGACAGTGTGACCCTGGCCTAACTATTCATGCCTGTCACCCTCTCTAAGCGATGCCTCAGCTGGCTTAGAGCCAGGCAGGAAGCCATAGGCCATGCTTCCTTGTGTAGGAAGAGCAAAAGGAGCTGAGAGGAGAAAATCTCTGCCTTGTGTGCTGCAGCTGTTTCTCTGTCTTCAGTTGCACAGCGTGGATGCTGGGGATGGATTGTCTACCTGCTGAGCCCACAGTGCCTGGGGACAGGGTTGAAAGTGTTGGGTGGGGGTGTAGTATGATGGGCTAAGGCAAGGTGTGAAAACTGGGCGCTAGCAGGCTGGGGAAGGGATGAGAAGGAACAGGGATAGGAAGCAGTTGCCCTTCTTGTGAACAAGCATCTCATGTTATTGGGATTGTTCTTTTTCTCTTCCCTCTTTTATATCTGGTGTTCTGCTGGTCTGCAGAGGAATGTGAATAAGGTTTAGGCCTTGAGTTTCTTAGTGTGGACTGCACTGTAGTCACAGAGAGTGAGGGGGCAAAGCTAGGAAGGTCTGGCAAAGCTCCCTCAGAGCATAGAACTGCCTCCTGTGAGTTGTGACTGGATGACCTGTCAGCATAGTGTGCAAGGATCCTGGAGGATGCTGTGTGATAGTTTGTGCAGAGTAACCCTTTGGGCTGGCAGACCCTAATAGTGTGTGCACCTTGGCAAGGTGATACACTACTTCCTGCTGCCTGTGTGTTCCTGGTGACCCAGACCATTTTTGTGTGTCTGTGCCCTTCTGCAGGTGCTGCCTACTTCCAACCAGTCGGTGCAGACATGCTGCTTGCTGTGCCACCGGGAACGTAAAGATTGGGGAGGGCCATCCCACAATGGGTTGGTGTCCCCAGGTGAACGGTTGCCCCCGGACTTTGTGCCGACACTGGTGCAGAACCTTCTGGGAGAGATGCCGCTGTGGATCTGCCAGAGTTGCAGGCAGAGTGTAGAAGAAGAAGAGAGGAGGGCAGTCCAGGAGCAGGCACTGGCGGTAAGCATTGAACCTCACAGGCTCTGTTCCAAGGCCCTGGCAGATGCACTTTGGTGAGGAAAGGTTATCTGAAGGCCCCAGTCTACATGGATGGTCTTCCTGGATTGGTCATGTGCAGCACCCCTAATTGCTGCCAGTCAGTTGATGACACGTATGTTTTAGGATCTTAACTACTTTGGTCTCCAGGCTATGAGTCTTGCAAACTCTGGCATTGGTGGCGAAATGTATTCCCTGTTCAATGGGACTTCTGAACCATTTTTCCTTGCCACTGTCTCTACTTGTTCTGTTGGGGAGTAAGAGTGGAGGAGGCAAGCCTAGACAGGTGTGTCTTTCCTCCCCCAGAGTACACACTCTCACTTCTCTGGGCAATTCGATAGGGCCTGCCATAACAGGAATCGCCATTGGACAATGGTTGGTCCAACAGGCTGCTGCTGTCTGCTTAGAAAAGTTGTCTCGGCCTGCCTGGTGATTGATGTCTCAGGTACCAACCTTCTCTTTCCAGGTCTCACTGTCGCATACAGCCTGCAAGTCACAGTCCTGCGGGGCAGGCTCCCACTCCTCTTCGTCGTCTTCATCCTCATCCTCGTGCCACGGGAACTCGGGAGACTGGGACCCCAGCTCCTTCCTGTCTGCACACAAGCTCTCGGGCCTCTGGAACTCCCAGCATGCCAATGGGGCAGCCCAGGGGAGTTCCCTAGGGGGAGCACCTGTTGTACCAGGTGAGTGCATCTTGGCACTGAACTGGTGACTGTCTTCCTTCTGGCTGTGGGGTTCTCCCTGCAGCTGCCTCATAGAGGCTGTTGTGATAATTATGGGGGTGGCAATTGCTCAGCTATGAAGAGGATGCTAGCAGTAGCCAGCCTATGTTAATAGGTGCGGTCAGAAAAAAGAAGGCTGTACACAAGCCTCTGTCTTGCTCTTCTCTTGGGGGCAGGTCCACAATCTCGGTTCTCTTTCATGGACCCAGATCAGATGCCAACAATGGGGAGGCAAGCGAGGGGCCTGGAGAGTAGCCAGCTCCATCTCTGACTCCCATTTCAGGTGACAAGCACCCCGGCCTCCCTCCGGAGTGTGTCAACCAGGCCCCTGCTGTGGGAGGTGGGCTCAAAGCCTGTCCTTACAGCCACGCGCTCTCCCCAGCTCCCAGCGGCACCCCAGGCTCACCTCTGCCTACCTCACTCGACTTCTGCAAAACGCTTCCCAAGCAGTTCAAGAGCATGTGCCGGAGACCCACCCCGCCAGGTCTGTATGTGCGGGGCCTGGGGAAGGCCAGCAGCCCAAATCTGCCACCTTTGTCAGGCTCCTCAGTAAGGGGTCGTACTTCCCTCTGGATCCCCATGGAACCTGTCATGGGCTACTGCCTTTGGTTGAATGTGGGATCGCAGGACGATAGGCCCAAACTCAATGGGACAAGGGTTGCTCCTTTCTCCTGTGGGTGTCTCAGTGGCCTTAGAACTGAAAGCATTTTACTGTGTGACACTGAGCATGACGCTTATGTGGGGCTGGTCTTCTGAGCATTCTCTGAGGGAATGTGTGTTTTAAGTAATTGTCACTTGTGGAAGCTACTACCGCTACACAGTTGCCAATTTTGGGATGGATCAAACTGTGACCAAGGTAAAATGGGCTTGGGGTGTGGAAAATATTACAGGAGGGAGGAATAATTCAGGGCTTGGGGGGAAGTCAGTAGTGTTGGTGGTGGGCATGTATTGGTGGGCTTTGCAGCTGCAGGGTCTTATGTCTCTCCCAGTAACCAGTGAAGTGTTCTGCTATCAGGAAATAGGTCTAACCTGTCTTTATTACTGTCTGGCTGCAGGAGAGGCCTTCCACTCCTCGGAGCACCACCGGCACGTGGACCTCACTGCTCCTCCCAACAGTCCCACAGGCCTCCCCTCGCAGCCACCGGCACTCCTCCCTACCAAGCAGTTGCCTGCCCACGCTGGGCCCTTCAGCTCCCCTCCTCACGTTCATCTGAGCTCCTCACCGCAGGCGGCCCCATTCCCTGCACCTGCCCTCAGTCCACACACACCAGCCCCAAAGCCAGGAGCGGAGTCCCCTCCTACTGGATCCTGCAAGAGCCCACATCTACCCACTGCCAATGTGCCACTGCTGAAGATACCACCTCCTGTAGGCTGCACTCATCCGTGCAATGGCCATTGCAGTGGCTCCTTGGGTCCACCTACTGCCTCCCATCCACTGCCCAGCACCAACAGGTGAGCAGAGCCCTGGCCACTGGGCATTCCTGGTGTTGCAAATTGGAATGCCTCCAGCCCTGTTTGAACTGGCAAACATCCTCCTCGCTTTTACTGGGTGCAGGTTCCTTGCTGTGTCCCAAGGCTTGCCTGTGGCTGCCTGAGTAGACCTATGTTGATTTTTGTCATCAGGAATTGGAACCAAAGGCAGCCTGTGATTTTTGTGGTGGGGGGAATTGTTGTCATCGTAGACGAGGCTTGAGCATTTTCTCTTCTAGATTTAGGGCTGCTCACCATGATGCATTCTGAAATGGCCTGTGAAATCCACTGCTATCAGCACACTAGTTACCAGTTAGTTTTAATCCAAAATGTCTGCCTTTGTTCATGTTGTATTGTACATAATATCACACTCACGGAGTCTTTGCCTGCTCAATCAAGAGTGAACTCTTGCATGATATTTTTCCTCCATGGGAGACTTATCTGTGGGCAAAAGTGACACCAGAATGCACAGTTCCTGTGGATTTGGTAGGAAAGATCTGTAGACAATTGGGCTGGAATAGAATCTACTCCTGGATCTTTCCTGTATTTTGCACTTTGATGTAATATTTTTTGTTGGTGTTCATCCACGAAAGAACCCGTTATGTCAGAAGAACCTGTTCTAAGGCTGCAATCCTGTACACACTTCCCTAGGAGTATGCCCCAGTGAAAACAATGGGCCTTTTTCCTGAGTAGACATGCATAGAGTATTGCAGGACAATGAAATTGGCATCCTCTGAAGTAGTTGCTTTGTTTCCTGTGCAATGAGGTAGAAAGTACTGTATGGATTGATCCCTCATTTTTCTATATTTTTTCAGTCTCTCAGCATTCCAGCTTTCCAACCTCAGCTTTCCAACCTCAGAAGGGGTCAAGCTTTTATGTTAACACTGAGGTTTCATCATCTTCTGCTTTGCTGGGCTCAAACCTTTTTTTCTGGGAGATCTTCTCTGCAGGATTGAGGAACCAGTGGGATTTTTACATATGTATTTGTAGTATTTGTCTCCTATCTTTCCACAGAAATGCCCAAGGCAGCTTATATGTAAGAAGCAACTAAGGGCGCAATCCTAACCCCTTATGTCAGTGCTTTCCAGCACTGGCATAGCGGTGCCAATGGGACATGTGCTGCATCCTGCAGTTGGGTGTCACTCATGGAGGCCTCCTCAAAGTAAGGGAATGTTTGATCCCTCACCTCAGACTGCATTGCCCTTATGTCAGTGCTTTCCAGCACTGGAAAGGAACACTTTCCAGCACTGACATAAGGGCAATGCAGCTCTGAGGTAAGGGATCAAACATTCCCTTACTTTGAGGAGGCCTCCATGAGTGACACCCAACTGCTGGAAAGCAGTGACATAAGGGATTATGGTTGCGCCCTTTGTAGATCAAATCTGGCACTTTTAAATGAGCTGAGAAGCATACTAGACGCTGGTGTAGATAAACATGGCATGGTCACTGTGGCACGTTTTGGTTAACAATCTCACCATAGTATTCTGAACCAGCTGAAGTTTCTGAATAGTTATTTAAGACAGCCCCCCATACAATACAATGCAGTAATCCAACCTGGACATTACCAAAGTATGGATAATTGTGGCAATGCCATTCTTTTCCTAGTAAAGGCACAGTTGAAGTTGGTGAACAGCACATTGTGCCATAGATGCTATTTGAGTTTCAGCGACATGGCTGGATCGAAGAACATCCCATGCTTCAAGTGGCCTTTCATTGAGAACACAATCCATAACCCAACAGGTTAAACACTGTGGTCCTGACTGGGCAAACTCACCACCAGCAGTTCCTCCATCTTACCTGGGTTGAACTTCAGTGAATTGGCCCCCACCTAACCCACTCTCAACTTCAGCCACTGGCCCCGCGCTTCCACTGAGGGTTAGTGCATTCACTAGAAGAGTGTCTTTCAGCTGCTTACTTTTTTCACTGCCTTCTCTCTGACCTAGGGACCCTGCCTGCAAGGGTCACAAATTCCCAAACGGTACAAGCTGTCATGCGCCACAGTCCTGTGAGGCAGATGAGGGGCTTGGTGAAGATGAGGACAGCAGCTCTGAGCGTAGCTCCTGCACTTCCTCCTCCACAACCCAGAAAGATGGGAAATTCTGTGACTGCTGCTACTGTGAGTTCTTCGGCCACAATGCGGTAAGTAACAGCATGGTCTGCAGTCATCCACCACCTTTGCTTGCAGTCTTTGTGATATATGTGGATGGGGTGCAGTGGGGTGGGGGCTCAGGAGATCATGCTGATAATTCAAGCATGGCCTGCATAACTACTCATCTCCCTTGGTCTTTGCAGCCTTGAGACTGGCCTGACTCCTGGGATTCTAGCCCTGACCTTCTCACAGATCTGTCAGTTATTCCTGTCTTGTGTCCTTATTGAAGCCCTGCTGTTGCACCTTGCACCAGCAGTTGCAACTGTAGACTTTTGCAGAATTACCTATGTGGCTGGAACTTGCTGGGGATCTCTGCAAAGCATCTTGTTATTGGAGGGGAGAGCATGACAACCCCTGAGAGCAATATCTGTCTGCAGCAGCTGTGGGATAGCAGCTCCCTAATATATCTGCAGCAGTTCAATAGCTCAACTCTGTCCACAGCCTCCAGCTGCTCCAACAAGCCGGAACTATGCGGAGATCCGGGAGAAGCTCCGCTCTCGGCTGACCAAGAGAAAAGAGGAACTTCCTCAAAAGCTGGGGCACAGCAGCAGCTCAGGGGAGCCAGCCGTGGATCATCGAGATGTAGATGAGCTCTTGGACTATATCAACAGCACAGAGCCGAAGCCCCTCAACAGCGCCAAGGCTGCCAAGCGTGCACGCCACAAGCAAAAGAAGAAGGTGGGCTGGGGCTGGGGATGCATAAGTGTTCATGTATAAAAAAGAGTGTGCTGGACCAGGCCTCTGGTGGGGACAGGGGGACGACAGGTGATACCAACCCATATGAGAGGATGATCCCAGAGCTAGGGGACCAACTTGATTTGAAGTTGTCAAGCCTTGGTCCTAGCTAAGGGTGGGGTTGAGAGAGAATTTGCTTGGATTGTTGTGATATTTTCATCTGCATAGGAGCAGTTATCCATTCAGTTTGCCTGTGAACAAAATGGGGTGTGGGTGTAGATAGGTGGGGCAAAGAGATGATACCAAATAGTGTTTGTAACACTGATCTGCCTTGAGACTCGTCAGTGATCAGGTGAGAAATGAGCAAAAACAAACTACTCACAAACTTTCTTTTCCAAGTTTCACCTGCTCTTTCTTTCTCCTCCACGCCTTCCTGCCCACTATTGCCTAGGGTAGAACTGCAAATACAGGTTTGCCCCATATCTGCATGAAAGAGGTGATCTTAGCTCCTGGTCTTGCCATCGATTCTCTTCCTGTCATTTCACCCACTGAAATATGTTAAGAAATCAGAATTTGAACAATTCAACTGAGCAATTCAACAAGTTTTCAGTCATTTTCACCAGGGTGCCCAAGTAGTTGCCGAACCGCTTGAAATTAGCCCCGTGTTTCTCTTTTCACACCCATTCTCCTTTTCCCTGTGTTGCAGTGTAATGAGTTGAGTTTGGGACCTGGGAGATAGTAATCTTGTTGGAGCTTATGCACAGGGAAATTGCAGTGGGAAATGGCTGGCAGTGCAGCTCTTCCCTAAGGTTGGTTACCATAGCACAAGCTTTGTGTATGTGCAATTTTATTGGTTCCTGGCACAGATTCCCAGGTGTACAGTGTGGCTTGCTTGAGAGCCCATCTAGCTGCATAAAAGTTAGAGACTGTCAGAGACTGGGAAGCAGGGGCCTCTTCATTCAGCTCAGCCCATGGTTGGCTGCCATCCCTCATCCTCACCACAGGCCTTCCTTTTCTCAGTTGCTAATTGTGGGTGTGGGCTTATGAAAGCAGTGACATTGCTAATTTCTGGTGTTGCAGGAGAAGGAGAAGGCCCAGCTGGAGGCAGAGGCCCAGAAGCGAGTGGACCGAACCCCACCTACTGGTCAGGATCAGGAGCTGGCTGAGGAGAAGCTTCTGGAGTGGCCCCAACTAGAACTGGAGCGCGTGAACAGCTTCCTGAGCAGCCGACTGCAGGAGATCAAGAACACCATCAAAGATTCCATCCGTGCCAGCTTCAGTGTCTACGACCTCAATCTCGACGTCAACGACTTCCCCAAGAAGGCAGCCGTGCTGGAACAAAAGAACCGGCTTTCCCACCTCAATGGCTCCTCTGAGCTACAGGAGATTGACCTTGACCTGTCTCCACTTAGCCTGGGTGCGCCACACAATCATACGCTGATGCGGAGCGACGTGGGGTCCCGATGGGCAGAAAACCCTGCAGAGTTGCCACCCCCGCTGCCACCACCCTCCTCTGAAAATGGGGTGGTGAAACGGCTCAGTGCTGTCCCCAACCTCTCCCGCATGATTTGGGTTCAGTCACCTAAGCCAACAGACTCTCCCCAGGACAGTGGGGTTAGCCATGAGTCCAAGGAGGCAGCACCAGGCAGGGGAGTAGAGCTGCAGGAGCAAGTGCCTCCTGTAGGGAAGCAGAGGAAGGGCAAGCGACAGGGCTTCTCAGCAAAGAAGGGGGAAGCTACTGCTACACCTAGTGAAAATTCTGGCTCCAAGGGGACGGGGCCAAAGAATCCCTCGAAGGGCACAGTTCCCGAAGCCCTGAGAGGAAGCAGCAGCTTAGAGCAAGGCGATGGTGCTAGAGGACTGCGGCAGGGCCAGGGATGGGCTTGTAGTGGCTCTAAGGTGGACAAGGAGAAGAGCACTGATGGGAAGAGCCGGAAAGGTGAAGGCAGATCTGATCAGACAGAGCAAGAGCCTGCTGCTTCAGGGACTGGAGACCGGCATCTGCCCCATGCAGCCACGCCAGATGACTTGCCCCAGCCAAAGGGCAAAGGCAAGAAGAGCAGGAACAAAATGGAGAAAGCTAGTCCTTCCATTGGTAAGTCTTAGCAAGGCTTTCGCCATGAAGCAAGAGTCTTTTTGGCTCAATAATCCTTTATTAAGAACTGCAGAGGCCTCTTAAGCATGGAGGCTGTGGAAATTTCTGGGTCATAAGAACAGCCCCACTGGATCAGGACATAAGCCCATCTAGTCCAGCTTCCTGTATCTCACAGCGGCCCCACCAAATGCCCCAGGGAGCACACCTGATAACAAGAGACCTGCATCCTGGTGCCCTCCCTTGCATCTGGCATAGCCCATTTCTAAAATCAGGAGGTTGCGCATACACATCATGGCTTGTAACCTGTAATGGATTTTTCCTCCAGAAACTTGTCCAATCCCCTTTTAAAGGCATCCAGGCCAGATGCCGTCACAACACCCTGTGGCAGGGAGTTCCACAGACCAACCACACGCTGAGTAAAGAAATATTTTCTTTTGTCTGTCCTAACCCTCCCAACACTCAATTTTAGTGGATGTCCCCTGGTTCTGGTGTTATGTGAGAGTGTAAAGAGCATCTCTCTATCCAATTTATCCTTCCCATGCATAATTTTGTATGTCTCAATCATGTCCCCCCTCAGGTGTCTCTTCTAGGCTGAAGAGGCCCAAACGCCATAGCCTTTCCTCATAAGGAAGGTGCCCCAGCCCAGTAATCAACTTAGTCGCTCTCTTTTGCACCTTTTCCATTTCCACTATATCCTTTTTGAGATGTGGTGACCCAGAACTGGACACTCCAGGTGTGGCCTTACCATAGATTTGTACAACGGCATTATAATATTAGCTGCTTTGTTCTCAATACCTTTTCTAATGATCCCAAGCATAGAATTGGCCTTCTTCACTGCCGCCGCACATTGGGTCGACACTTTCATCGACCTGTCCACCACCACCCCAAGATCTCTCTCCTGATCTGTCACAGACAGCTCAGAACCCATTAGCCTCTATGTGAAGTTTTGATTTTTTGCCCCAATGTGCATGACCTTTTATACATTGTCCAGGCCCACCTTCAGGCTACTATCAGATGCTTCAGGTCTTGTCAGGCTCATGAACAAAGACAGCTCCCAGCTTGCATCCAGGTGGTTATGTAACAATTTTGTCATCGCTTATACTCTAGGCATGTTTTGCACACATACAAGAAATATACTAGAGCAGTGGTTCTCACACATTTAGCACTGGGACCCACTTTTTAGAATGAGAATCTGTTGGGACCCACCAGAAGTGATGTCATGACCAGAAGTGACAACATCAAGCAGGAAAATATTTAACAATCCTAGACTGCAATCCTGCCCACACTTACCCAGGTATAAGTCTCATTGACTGTCGTTGTTAAAAGCATATATATTATAGCCTGTTAAAAGTACAGATCTGTAACCCCAACCCACAGTTTGAGAAACACTGTACTAGAGAGATCCTAGTTGTGTACTTGGAATAAATTATGTTCACCTTCTGTGGTTTATTGGTATGTACACAACTTTTATAATGATTTGGACTGGAAGTAGGAATGTGGGGGGGGGCAGTAGGGGCTACAGGGATAAGGTGTTAAGGGGAGAGACAGGGAACTGTGCAGGCCATGAGAGCCAAGGTCCAGACCAAGCGCCCCTTTAGTTTTGATCTGACTTGGTATCTTCAGAAAAAAATATAAATTCATAAGAAATCACATCCTACAGTATGGAATTTTGTATGGCCTTTGTGGCATGTGCCTGGATGCCAACAGAACTTCTTTTTGCCCCTCCACTGGTGGTTTTGCATTACAGCCATGGGGTTGAGTTGTTGCACTTCCCAACATGCATCTTACTTTCTCTGCAGGTTGTAACTGTTGTTGCTGGGAAGCCTCCTTGCTTGAGCAGTTGTGTTGGAATGGTGTGAGGCATGCATCTGTTGTGGGAGGGAGGTCATTCATTCTTCTTTCTGAGAATCTTGGTATGGTCCAGCTAATTCTTTTGCTCTGGTGCTTCACTAGATGACGTGTTCCTGCCCAAAGATGTGGATGGCGTGGAAATGGATGAGACTGACAGAGAAGTGGAATACTTCAAGAGGTGAGACTTTGTCACAGTTTGTGGTGTCTTATGACTTGGACTTTATGACATGGAAAGGGGATTCATGCTGCATATAGATGGGACTCTGTCAAGAGGGAGGGAAGTGATACTTATGTGTCTTTCTGTTTTACCTTTTCTTTTTTTATCCAAGTTGTCAGGGTATGCATCCCCCCCCCCCCACAAACTATGAAGTTACCATATCAGGTGATGAATTATAGTGGGCAGAGAAAGTGTCATCTGTTGACATGTTGGGGAAGGGAAATGCTGGAGTAGTGTATTGTAGGGAGCTGGGGGGTTCAGCAGATCATTCCAAGTGATCACAGTAGTGTCTAGAGCAGGGGTCTCCAAACCCTGGCCCAGGGGCCAGATGTGGCCTGTGGAGAGCCTCTATCCCTCCCACAGCCAGCCTCTGATTCCCTGAGAGCTTCTGGCCCAGTTGACCAGACACAACCAGATTTGTGCTTGTGAGGTGGGGGAATGGGGGTCCATTTAAGTGTGTGCTTTATTTCTTGGGCTGTGTTGGTGCTTGGAGAAATCTTGGACATTCATTCATTCAAGTTCCATCTTTAATGTATTTAAATTTTGTATTAATTTTTTTTCCGGCCCTCGACACTATGCCAGATATTTGATGTGGCCCTTCAGCTGAAAAGCTTAGAGACCCCTGGTCTAGAGGGATATGTGAATCAGTATACAGGTCCAGCCTATTTATACACGGATTTGACTCAACATGAATGGCCCCTGCAAATGAGAATGAATGTGCTGATCCCTGGAGAAGGGGAAAAATGCACCCCTTTAAAATCAGTTTAAAAAACTGAACAGACCTTTAACAACAGCCTCCTTAATGAGAAAGAGAGGGAGGGAGGGCAGCTGGCTGACAATCCATCAATCCTTCTCTCTCCAGGCGACCCCCCCTTCCCCCTGAGCAGGTGAAGGAAAGATACTTTGCATTGGTGAAGGGAGGGGTCAGAGTGAAGCATTTCTAAGCACCTTGAGAGAGACTGATTGTCCTCTTAATGACTCTATCTTAACATCACAGAGGTCAGCAAGGCTGTTTCTAAATCACTGGAGCAAAGAAACTTTGTTTTTTGCCATCCACAAGGAACCCTGGGCTGGGACACTGCCTGAGGGGGGACATGACATACAAAATTATGCATGGGAAGGATAGAGTGGTTAGAGAGGTGCTCTTTACACTCTCACATAACACTAGAACCAGGGGACATCCACTAAAATTGAGTGTTGGGAGAGTTAGGACAGACAAAATAAAATATTTCTTTACTCAGCGTGTGGTTGGTCTGTGGAACTCCTTGCCACAGGATGTGGTGACGGCATCCGGCCTGGATGCCTTTAAAAGGGGATTGGACAAGTTTCTGGAGGAAAAATCCATTACAGGTTACAAGCCATGATGCATATGTGCAACCTCCTGATTTTAGAAATGGGCTACATTAGATGCAAGGGAGGGCACCAGGATGCAGGTATCTGGTGTGCTACCTGGGCATTTGGTGGGGCCACTTTGAGATACAGGAAGCTGGACTAGGCGGGCCTATGGCCTGATCCAGCGGGGCTGTTCTTACGTTCTTAACCCACGCAAATAATTAGTCTCAACCTGTAGTAGCAATGATGATCCCTACTCATACATGGTACTGAGAGAGGTGCCATGTCAGCATTTTGTTGAACATGAAAAATCATAAATCCACTAACACAGCTGGGGATTATCAACATACTAATCATACTTCATTTCAGATTTCTGGATGATGTTACCCAGTGGTTTCATATGTCACTCAGTGGTTCCATATAGACAGAATGCTGCACTACCCTGTAGCACAAGTACCATGGGATGGAGCAGTATTCCCTAATTCAGTGGTTCTCAAACCGGTGGGTCGCGACCCACCAGTTCGTGTAATGCTTCCCCCGCCCTTTAAGGGGCGGGGGGAGGGCAGCATCGACACAATCCCCAGGATCGCGTCGCTAAGGGGGATGAGGGGGGGTACTTTGCACTTACTTCAAAAAGGCAGGGACTGGCTTGGACTGGCAAGGACTTCCCTGAGGCTTGGAATGTTTGCTAAAAGGCAGGCGCAAAGCACTTCTGTTTTGCAGGAGGTGCTTTGCGCCCGCTTTTAGCGAACCTTTCAAACCTCGGGGAGCTCTGTACAGGGCTCCCCGCACCTCCTGCAGCCTGCTGCAGCCCTGACTACATAATGTGAGTGCAAAGCACCCTCCCACCCCCCATTAGCGATGTGATCCTGGGGATCGCGTTGTTGCCCTAGCCCCTCCCCCGTAAGAATTTACTGAGGGAGTAAAGCTCCCTCAAAGTTGGAGAACCTCTGCCCTAAGGAACAGAACCACCAGCAGATGGTGCCTCAGCTTTCAAACTGGTCCAGAAAAATATTATTGCTGATGATATCAGAAGTGCTGAAAAGTACAGAAGTATTAAAAGTTGTATTCTGCACCAGAGCAACCAAGATGGTTTCAGTCCAAAAAAGCCAGAAACCGTGATGAAATGGGTGTAGATAATCCATGTCATCTAGGAATGGCTGAAGTTGTACCACTACCTTCATCACTCACTTGGCCAAAAACAGAAGATTGGCAATTGGCCAGTTACCAAAAAAAGTAATCAGTGGAGGGTTTCTTCAGGAGTGATGGGTCTGTCAAGGAGCCAAAACCAGTCCTCTCTCAGCCACCCATTCAGCACGCCCTATATCCAGCTACTTCCCCTTGGCTTTAACCCCTCCACCCTCACACTACTTCTTTCAGCTTGCCTGGCCTTTAAAGCTCTCTTGCTTGCTCCACTTTTTTGCTGCAAATTATACGCAGCATTTCCTCCAGGGCTCTGCCTTTTCCAGCTGTGGTTCTCTTCAACAGTGCAGGACCTTAGCATCAGGTTGTATGAAAATAGAGCACTTCCAGCAACCAGTTTCATGTTTCAGTTAGAAGTTGTATGCATCTGAAAGTGCAAATCACCAAGGAAGAACTATTTTCTCACAGCCCAGACAGATCAGGTAAGACTTACTGAAGTCAGTGGGATGGAGTCAATTTACGTAATTGTTTTTATTATTTTGTATAATTGGCCTGTTTGTTAGCTACCTTGGGTACTATTTTGATATGGTGGAAAAGCAGGATGCAACTTATAATAAATAAATAACATTTTTGCAGTAACAGGCCCATCAAATTTGGGATATGCCTGAAACATACATTTTCAAAGGATCTTTACTAGTTCTGACAGATGCCATGACTGATGGCATCCATTGGTATTGTGGACAGTCCCATCAAATATAGTGTTACCAACTCTTTGCCAGCCTTGTCTTCACAAAGATCCAGCATGATAGTCTTTCAGTTTGATTCTGTTCATGTCTACAGATTGAAGCTCTAGAATCCAAAGTTCATGAATAAGTTTGACAAAGTGTGGCAGCTTTGAAGGCGGGAACCTTAGGGTTATACATTTTAACGTGCTGTAGGTAGACAAGCAGTTCAGTGAGAACTGACCTCTGCACAGTTCATGAAGAGCTTTACCTGTTTTTACCTGTTTTCTCATTTCTCTTGGAGATGTCAACATGAAGAGAACCTGCCTAGAAGAACAACTTGTCATATTCATTGTGGGCCTTTGGGAAGACAGAGTTGGCCAAGAGATTGTGCTATGTTCAAAGAGGAGGGCCACAAAGCCATGATATCTGTGAAATAATACAATCAGTGATAGATTGTCTAGCATGCGAAGCAAAGGTTCTTTGGAAATATGTATGTTTGAACATGCCAAGTTTTATGATTATCTTATCGTAAAGCTGCAGTTATCCAAACATATTCATGAGTAATTCCATTGACTGACTCCAGGAAGTCTTATTTTGTGTGGGCTTTTGGAGTGAGTGCATCCAATTATTTGCAAACTTTCATAAACATACAACTTGCATCAGAAATATGTAGCTGCAAGCATTAAGTTGCTGTGCTACAAATTGGACAGCTGCCTGCTTTGTCCCATCCCTGAAGCCAGGGGTTCTTGAAATATGGGTCACAAGCACCTTAGAAGGGGATCACAAAGCACCAAAGAACTAAAATTAGAATATTGTTACATGAGTGAACTGCCTGTTCTGATGGCTGTACTTCTCTGCCTTTTCCCTTCCTGTGCCTTGTGAACCACTCTGAGAGCATTCTACCACCATCCCCTTCTGGGTGAGGCAAGTGGGCAGCTAGTCTACTGTGAGTCAGTGTGATGGGTGTGGGGAGTAATGTAAAAGTATACTGTATATAATTTTTTTGGAGGTTGCTGTAAGAAAGTTTGAGAGTCCCTGCCTTAAGCCATTTCTGCTCAATGTTGCATATACACAATAGGGATGAAATGTGTACACCTGTGGGCTGGGCAGAAATGGATTAAGCTATCCTACTCAGAGTTCCTTTTTCTTTAGCTTCTCTGTTTTTTCTAGGCTGGTTTCTTACTCAGTCTGTATCCTCAGTTTCCCTGCTGGTGTCCCTCCATCCTTCCATTACTACACCTCTCAGGTCCTCATCCAGTAACTTTTTTTCTGCTTGTTTCCTCACAACAGTATCACTGCTTATGGACACTTTGTTCTTCAGAAGTTAGATTGCTTGTGAACATTATGTGGTCTCTGAGCAGCTTAGTTAGAGACTTGGAAGTTCACAGGAACAGGGCAGCTTTTGTATTATGAATGTGTAAAATGAGTCTCTAGTTCTGTTGTTCCCTCTCACTGTTCTTATCCTTGCAGGTTTTGCCTGGACTCAGCCAAGCAGACCCGGCAGAAAGTGGCTGTGAACTGGACCAATTTCACCCTGAAGAAAACCACTTCGAGTGCAGCTCAGTGAGGTGCGGTGCACCGCTGGTGTATGTGCAGGGCCTCGCACCTCACCTCCCCTTCCCCAAACCCATAGACAGACACTTGACCTCACCAACATTTGCCCCTCCCCTTATCCATGGGGCTCCTACTCCTAGCTCATAGGCAGGGCCTGGAAAGCCCCTGTGTCCCTCACCTCTCAGTGTTCGACGTTCGGGGAGATGCTGACTGAGCCGCCCCAAGCCCAGGGGCAGCCTTGATCAGCCAAGGCCCAGCGTGGCACAGGGACCAGGCTGCACCCAATAAAGGACTTTTTAATTTTTTATTTTATTTAAAAAACCCACCTTTTCTGTTGTTTGTTCTGGCTTTTCTGATCCCTGGGGCATGGGGTGGTGGCTCCTTGTGGTGGGGGTGGGCAGCAGCAACCCAGCTGCACTCAGCAAGGAACCTTTTCCCCCAAAGTCACATTTAGCTGAATCTGAGTTAATGTAAACATTGTGGACTAGCATCAGGACACCAGACTCATGGTGCTGCCATTATGGAACAGGGATTCCAGGGTCCAGCATGAGAGCCCAGTCATCTCCTTGCATAATTAGGCTGGCAGAGCATCTGGGTGTGAATTGATTGCCTCTTTTGGAAACCACATGTCATTAGACTCTTGGCTGGCCTCCCCTACCTCTCAGGGAATCTTGTTCTCTCAACTGGAATGCTGTGCTCTGCAGTGTCAGTTGTCTTAAAGAGCCTGTTGTCAGAGGAAGGGCTGCACTTTCTTCTCAAGCAGATACCTGTGAACTTACAACAGCCAGAACTTTCCTTTGCAGTGATGAAACTCAAGCCAGAGAACTTTAGGCATGGAAGACTGACCACGTTAGTGTGCAACTGCACACTGCATGTACCCTCTGGTTTTGCTATCCATGTATAAGGAGTCCATGCCTGTCTGTTTCACTATGTTTACACATAACAGGCCACCAAAAAGTGGCTGTTGGCTCCTGCTGCAAGGTATGGCCGTGCTTTTCAGACAGGATTACGTACGTGTTATTTCCCACAGGAAAGTGGTATCTATGCGGGAAATTCCTCTTACACAAAAGAGTCCTAGTTATAAGCGCCACTGAAGATGCTATGCTGGATAGGTATGCATCACTGATAAAATGGTGATTGTAGATCCCGTGTTCCTGTGCTAGTCAAAGCTTACCTGTCCTTGGTGCCTATCCTTCTGCTGAGCACCTGTTTGCAAATGTAGGTTCTATCCCAAGAGCTTGCTATTCTCCATAACATGAGCTCTTCCTTAACCCTAATGAGATTGGGCAGTAACCATTTTGGTTAAGTTGATCCCTGAGGTCTAGTATTCTTGACTGTCTATGACTCATAGCAAATTAGTTGGTCTTGCCAGCCTTCAGCAGAACCTTGCAGCCTTGTGGCAGAATCAGCTGCTGGTAAAAAGGCTGTCGTGCCCATAACTAGCAAACCACTCGCAAGGAAGTGCCAATAGCCAAGCCCCCTTGTATCTCAGGGTGAGCAGGCAGAAGGCTACCAGTAGAGTTTTCCAGCAAAAGGTAGAGCAGGGCCAGAGTTCTGTTGCCCTTGATGTGCTCCCTTGTACTTGAGCCCAGGGGACTTGAGCATACCCTCCTCTTTCCTGTAGAAACCTGGTGAGTCAGGTTAACTTGTGAATTCTACCAGGCCTAATTGTGACCTTGAATTTTAATCTGCTATCTACTGGTTCCAGTAGTTCAGTTGGGATTATAATCTTCCCTTAAATGGTACTGGCTGTCCAGCTGAAGCACAGGCAAAAAGCCCATTGCCCTTCTTCTTGTCCCCTGGGCAGAGGACCTCACCCAATCCTTTTCTGGATGTACTTGACAAGCCTAACTAGCAGTGACTGAACTTTGGTGGGACTCTGACAGTGATTTCTGGTGCTATCCAGGTCCTCTCCCGTGCTTCAGAGGCTGGTGCCCATCCTTCTACGCAGAGGATTTGGGCTGTCATGCCACTAATCACAGGCAGACCAGCTTCTCTGGATTTCTTTTTAGTTATTTACTTTTTGATACTGTGAAATCTTTCGTGCTGAAAGATAAACTGACATTTGGACACAGAGTGGCTATGTGTGCTATGTAATTGCTGCCTGTGGATAGCATGAAGGGGCTGGTGGTTCTCGCTCTGGGTTAGCCCAGAGAGAGCCCAAATGAGAGCCCATATTGGCTGATAGCACTGAGAGCTTATGTGGAATGTGGTCCATACAGTCCCCCTGGATATTTGACCCAAATTGCCCACCTGTACAAACTTCCGTCCCATTTCCATTCTATCAAAAATCCATGACCTGCAGTGCTGAAACATTGTGGGGACTTTATAGCTTCACACTCCCATCCTAAACAAACAATGGAATTAAGTCCTTTTGGTCTCTAGCCATGGTCCAGAGGGACCTCATCTCCTAAGACTGTTTACTTGAGTAAACTGCATAATGAATGGAAGACTATTCGTAATTTGTAGTATTTAGTAGGGTGCAAGCTTAGCGCATTCATTCTTATAGTGCTCCAGCAGGGCATCCTTCTTCCAATAAATCCCACGGAAGAATGGAAAAAAGCCTCATTTCTTTAAGGCTAAGTATGATACTAGCGAGAACTGAACTGCAGGTCTCCTAGGATGACATTGTTAGGTTGTGGTATTGATTTGATAAGAATGGCTGCTGCAACAATACAAAAAAGGAATAGAAAATGAAAGGGTGGGGGGACTGATGGTAATTAGCCCATTCCTCCTCAGCAGCTGCTTAAACTGCATCCAGCAGAGTGTGTAGCAAGTGGAAAAGCTGAAATCCCCTTCCCTCAGCTTGTATGGACAACTAAATTGAGCAATCACCTGATCATGAGTGCCTTCCTCATCTGGTTGGTGCTAGAAGTGGCATTTTAGTAGGTGAGCAATCAGGTATCCACATCATGGGTCACCACATAAACTTGGCATTAGTGATTCACAGTGGCATAATTGTTATCTGGCTGAAGAAAGCATATATTAAGCCATTTATACCCAATGTTGTATATACGCAACACGGATCAAATGTATTCACCTGTGGGCCGGGCAAAAATGGGTTAAAGCCTGTTTGGACACTGCAGTGCCACTCAAAGAAAAAGCAACTGACCAAATCCTGCTCAAGGAAAACAAAAATTGTGTAGCCAAATTATTCACATTGGCATGCTGTATTCTAAACCTGTTATCTGAATGTTTGGAGCACCTGGAAAATTTGACAGTGTGGTATAGGAGCTGGAGGAGAGGTATAGATGGATGGGATAAGGGCATGGATCAGGCAAGACAGCTGAAGCAGCAAGAGCGTACAAATGGATTTGGAAAGCAGAATTCCCTTGCAGCTTTAGATCAAATTTCCATCTAGTTGGACAACATTCTGTTCCTAACAGCAGATGCTTGCAGAAGCTCACGAGCAGGGCATGAAGGCAACAGCCTTGATGTGTGCTGCTAGAATCTGGTCCTCAGACATATGCTATCTCTGAGCAGAGCCATCAACAGACTGACCTGTATGAGTTTTTCTCAGCTAGCTGTGATAGTGATTTTCATAATTATGTTTTACCTGCTGAAGGCCCCAGCCCTTTGCATCTCCAGGTAGGGCAGATAAAAAAGCCTCCTTAAAGTTTGGAGAACCCCTGACAATCAGTATGCACAATCCTGAGCTAGATGGTCCACTGGTCTTTGATTCAGTATAAGCCAGTTGCGTGTGTTAAACTGACTGTGTGAAAAGCTACTTTCTTTCATTTTCCTGCACCTGTTGCCAGTTTAACCGGATGACCTCAGATACTAATACTGTAAGAAAGAAAATTTTCTCTTCATTCTTTCAGTGCTGCACATAACCTTCTATCTAAACTGGTATGTTCTTCAGTTATCTTTTTCTGAACTAAAACATTTCAGGCATTTGGGCTTCTCCTTATGGGGGAAGATGCTCCAACCTCTTTCAATCATTTTAGTTGCCCTTTCATGAAGCTTTTACAAGTTTACATCCTTTCAGAGATGGGGTGATCAGAGCAGGACACAATATTCCCAATGTTACCAAACAACGGATTTATAACACTACACCGATACTTGTTCGTTTTAAGTCCCTTTATGTACAATTCCCATATTAGAAATGATTGCCAGAGCACACTGAGTTGATGATTTTGGCAAGCTGTTTACTACAGGCTCACTATCTCTTTCCTGTTTACTACCAGCCAATTTAGAACTTGTCACCAGATGTGGTTAGAATTTTTTGTTTGTTATAATGTACATAATTGTGTATTGATCTATACAGTACTTTATCATCTGCCATTTTTGAGAACTCCTTTTGGAGCTCTTTATAGGCTATGAGAGAAAATAACAGTCCTGAATAATTCACAGCCAAATCCTATCTTGCACTGGAACAGGCAGGCTTGATAGGCCTGCACTGTATGTAGCGCACGTTTCTGGCTGCTTGTGGGTTGGCCCGAGGCAATGGGAGGCTTCTCCCCTTACCCCAGGGAGAGCCACAGCAGTCCCAATGGGGCTACTCGGATCTGCACCACCTAAATCAGTGGCGCAAATCTGAAAAGCCTGGGACTGCTCTGGGCCGCCCAGATCCTGGCCCCGCCTCCTGGTCCCCACCTGCCCTGAAACGCCTCCCTCCCGCCTCCCCAAAACCCCCCCAGACTCCTGCACCAGCTAAGCTTGGCCAGCACAAACTCACCTGTCTGGGGCCCGCGTCAGTGCAGGGAGGCCAGTCCATGTACTGACCTAACTCCATTTATGTCAGTGTGAAAATGCTTTATGGCATTTTTGTGGCATTCTGCTCCCCTTGTGCCCTGAAATGCCTCCCTCCCGCCTCCTCCACACACACCCAGACTCCTGCGCCGGCCAAACTTGGCCAACGCAAACTCACCTGTTCCGGGGCTCACATCAGCGCAGGGAGTCCAGTGCATGTCCACCTAACTCCATTTATGTCAGTGTGAAAATGCTTCATGACATTTTTGCGACCAGGGCAATTGGATTGCTCCCTCAGTTTCCTTTGCAAATTCTAAGGCTTAGCCCCACTATTTCTCTGCTCCTCGGTGTAGTTTAAAAAAAAAAATCTGCAAACTGATTTTCAAAAACTTTACACCCTAGTATCTACTACTTGTGCATCATTTAATTCTACGCTTCCAAGGGTGTTGCTATATCGCACACCCTACCTGGAACATTATCCGTCTTTACAGCCCTGGCATGCAGACACTGCAATAAAAACTGCCAGGGTTTAAAACAAGAACAAGGAACTAATCCCATCTCTGTGAAATAATTTATGCGCTCTAAATACTTCAAACTCAAAAAATATTTCTCTTTGGTGTCAGTGGTAGTAAGACATGAGAGCTGGTTTTCAGAACTCTGAAGGATATCGTACATGTGCACAAGTTTGTTCTACACTTCAGGCCAAGCAGAATGAAGCATGGCACATTTGCAGGTCAGAGCTGCCTGTATCTATGACTCTCAAACACAATGCCTAACCCTAAGGAATAGTTGTACTAAAGCTGAGCTTAACCCTACCAGCTGTCCCACTTTTAAGCCCCAAATCTTTGAAGTTCCTGATGTGACAAAATAAGATGTTTCTGAAAATTGTTTGCAAGATCCCTCTTACTTCAGACTGTTGGTCAGTCAGATACCTCAGGGAAGCCTCTAAACAGTGCCTGAAGTTTATTACTATAACTCCATCCAGAACTGGTGAGTGCAACTTGCACAATCCGATGTGTCACCTAAACAAAGGACTTTCATCTTCTCTGGACTGAGGTTTTGTTTATTTGCCCTTAGGCAATCCATTACCTAATCCATGGCTTTTCAAACTGGCTAAGCCCCAGCCTGTGGGCCCTGGCCTGTTTCCCCTTAAGGTGCTGGGGCAGCCTGGGGATCGCGCCGCTGCCTCTGCTGCCGCTGCCTCCCTCCCCCCCCCCGTAAGAACTCCCTGAGAGTTTGAAAACCACTGACTTAATCCTACTTAAGACAATCATTACCTCACCTGGATCTGGGGGGGGGGGGAAGTTGAGTTGGATGTCATCCACATATCAAGGACACCTCAATTCAGACTCCTGGAATATCTTACCCAGTTGTTTATAGTCAACAGTAAAGGGAATAAGATAGAGTCCTATGGGATTCCTTAACACAAAGATCATGGGCCCAAGCAATAATCTCCCAAAACTACCTTCCGAGTTCTGTACATCAGGTTTGGTCACCAAAAGACAGTGCCCACATGTATTCCAGTAGGATTCCATGGCAGACCTCACACTATATGTCTCTCCATTCCAAAAATATGGAACCTAAAACAACTGGATTATCAACATGGATGAACAGTTTGTGATGATCAGATCACAAATCTCTTTGTGCTGGCTTCCAGCCATTGTGACTGTGCCGTAAAGCATATTTGCAAAGACTAGGAAGTACAACAGGCCAGTTTGCAGATGCGCACTGGCCTCATGGAGCCAGCCGCGTACCCAGAGGTAGTAGATTTATGCTGACTTGAGCAGACCAGCACAGGGGGTGGGAGAGTGTGGAAGGAAGGAGGAATGGAGGCAGGGAGTGGGCATTTCTGGTCAGGGTGAGGGTGGCATGCAGGGCAGATCAGGACCGGCCACATCAGTGCAGGACACATCCTAACACCAGACCCTGGCCTGAGCAGCGTTACTCAGGCTGCTTGGGTTTGCACCTGCAAAATCACAGCTACAGATCTAAGTAGCCCCATAGGGCTTCCTGGGGCGTTCTTGGGGTAAGGGAAAGGAAATCTCCTTACTCTGAGTTGCACTTGACCTGCACCAAAACCATGCTGGGTACAGTGCAGGCCAGTCAACCTGCCTGTTGCAGCATAGGTTAGGATTGCACCCTAAATGAGTCAAACTCAAATACTCCTCTTGGGTCCCAGGGCTAGGAAAATATGACAGCAGATTTTCAAGAGGCCCCACTTAGGATTTACTATCGTCTGTAGTTTGTTCTGCATTTCAGAGCTAGCTAATTTAGGTGCAGTGTGCTTGTGCCAATCTCAAGTTCTGAGAAATTACTGACATGTCATAACAGGAATAGTGTTTCAGGTGTGAGGTGCTGACATGTATCCCTTTTAGGCTGCCTATGAAAATGGCATTTATATACTGTACTACATTATACTGCTCCCTTGGCAATGGAGATCAGTATGATTTACTGGCAACAATTCCTGAGTGCAAGGATTGTTTTTTGTTTTCTGAAAACTAGTCATTGGTTCAAGATGATCAGTGAAGTAGTCCCATTTTCAGAAAACCAAAATGCTATCTGCATACCAGCTTTCCAGATCTATGGTGGATTTTGCTAAGTTCTCCAGAAATCTTTCTCCAAAACTTTGGGGACAAACTCCACAATTCACATAATGTCCTGATTCTTTCTAGAATTTATCAGCAACACTAAATATCAGCAACACTAAATATTAGTAAATCACTAATATTACACCAACACAGATAGCTCTGTTGTGGTTGAAACAACATCTTTAAAATATCCCTGTTCTACCTTCATCTGCTTTTGTGCCACATACTGGTCTGTGTGACACTGTCAGATCTGAAAGTCAAGGGTGCTGCTGATGGCATGGTAGTGCCAACTTACCCAGTTAAGAACATAATAACAGCCCCACTGGATCAGGCCATAGGCCCATCTAGTCCAGCTTCCTGTATCTCACAGCGGCCCACCAAATGCCCCAGGGAGCACATCAGATAACAAGAGACCTCATCCTGGTGCCCTCCCTTGCATCTGGCCTTCTGACATAGCCCATTTCTAAAATCAGGAGGTTGCGCATACACATCATGACTTGTACCCCGTAATGGATTTTTCCTCCAGAAACTTGTCCAATCCCCTTTTAAATGCATCCAGGCCAGATGCCGTCACCACATCCTGTGGCAAGGAGTTCCACAGACCAACCACATGCCGAGTAAAGAAATATTTTCTTTTGTCTGTCCTAACTCTCCCAACACTCAATTTTAGTGGATGTCCCCTGGTTCTGGTGTTAAGAGCATCTCCCTATCCACTCTGTCCACCCCCTGCATAATTTTGTATGTCTCAATCATGTCCCCCCTCAGGCGTCTCTTTTCTAGGCTGAAGAGGCCCAAACGCCGTAGCCTTTCCTCGTAAGGAAGGTGCCCCAGCCCCGTAATTATTTTAGTCACTCTCTTTTGCACCTTTTCCATTTCCACTATGTCTTTTTTGAGATGCAGCAACCAGAACTGGACACAATACTGCAGGTGTGGCCTTACACCTGTACAACGGCATTATAATATTATCCGTTTTGTTCTCAATACCTTTCCTAATGATACCAAGCATAGAACTGGCCTTCTTTACTGCTGCCGCACATTGGGTCGACACTTTTATCGACCTGTCCACCACTACCCCAAGATCTCTCTCCTGATCTGTCAGACAGCTCAGAACCCATCAGCCTATATCTAAAGTTTTGATTTTACCTTACACTTACTGACATTGAAGCGCATCTGCCATTTTGTTGCCCATTCTGCCATTCTGGAGAGATCCTTCTGGAGCTCCTCACAATCACGTCTGGTCTTCACCACTCGGAAAAGTTTGGTGTCGTCTGCAAACTTTGCAACCTCACTGCTCAACCCTGTCTCCAGCTCATTTATGAAGAGGTTGAAAAGCACCGGTCCCAGGACAGATCCTTGGGGCACACCGCTTTTCACCTCTCTCCATTGTGAAAATTGCCCACTGACACCCACTCTCTGTTTCCTGGCCTCCAACCAGTTCTCAATCCATGAGAGGACCTGTCCTCTAATTCCCTGACTGTGGAGTTTTTTCAGTAGCCTTTGGTGAGGGACTGCGTCGAACGCCTTCTGAAAGTCCAGATATATAATGTCCACGCATCCACGTGCCTGTTGACCTTTTCAAAGAATTCTATAAGGTTTGTGAGGCAAGACTTACCCTTACAGAAGCTATGCTGATTCTCCCTCAGCAAGGCCTGTTCTTCTATGTGTTTTGAGATTCTATCTTTGATGAGGCATTCCACCTTCTTACCCGGTATAGATGTTAGGCTGACCGGCCTATAGTTTCCCGGGTCCCCCCTCTTTCCCTTTTTAAAGATAGGCGTGACATTTGCTATCCTCCAATCTTCTGGCACCGTGGCCGTTTTGAGGGACAAGTTGCATATTTTAGTCAAGAGATCAGCAACTTCATTCTTCAATTCCTTAATAACTCTTGGGTGGATGCCAACAGGGCCGGGTGACTTATTGATCTTTAATTTATCAATGAGGTCTGGAACATCTTCTTTTAACCTCTATCTGACTTAACTCCTCGGTCAAGAGGGGCCATTCGCCCAAAGAACTCATTCAATTTCTCTGCCATCTCTAAGTCTCCTTTTATCTTCCCTTTCCCTCCCTCACCATCCAGAGGGCCAACCGCTTCTCTGGCAAGTTTCCTGCTTCTAACATATTTGAATAAGCTTTTATTATTCCCCTTAATGCTGCTGGCCATGTGCTCCTCATAGTCTCGCTTGGCCTCCCCTATCACCTTCTTACATTTCTTTTGCCACAGTTTATGTTCCTTTTTATTCTCCTCATTAGAGCAAGACTTCCATTTACGGAAGGAAGCTTCCTTGCCCTTCACAGCCTCTCTAACTTGGCTGGTTAGCCATGCGGACACCCTCCTGGATTTAGTGGAACCCTTCTTTCTTTGCGGTATACACCTCTGCTGGGCCTCTATTACTGATGTTTTAAGCAGCCTCCATGCACTCTGGAGAGATTGGACTCTTTTTACCCTCCCTTTCAACCTCCTTCTAACCAGCCTCCTCAGCTGGGGGAAGTCCGCCCGTCGGAAGTCAAGGGTTTTTGTGAGAGATTTGCCTGGTATTCCTCCCCCAACGTGCATGTCAAAATGAATCGCAGCATGATCACTGTTCCCCAATGGCTCAGTAACATTTACATCTCCAACCAGGTCCTGTGTACCGCACAATATTAAATCCAGAGTCACCTGCCCTCTGGTAGGCTCCGTGACTAGCTGTTCTAAGTCATTTAGCACGTCAAGAAATCCGGTCTCCTTATCATGATAAGAACACAAATTGACCCAGTCTATATGAGGATAATTGAAGTCCCCCATGATTACAACCGTGTCCCTCCTTGTCACCTCCCTGATCTGTTTCCTCATTTCAAGGTCCCCATCCAATTTCTGGTCTGGAGGACAGTAGCATGCCCCCAGTATTACATCGCTGCACAAGCCTGGTAATTTAACCCACAGAGATTCTATGGTGGAGTCGAACCCACCTTCAATCTCTACTTTGCTGGATTCTATCCCTTCTTTAACATAAACGGCCACCCCACCTCCAACACGCCCCTGCCTGTCCCTCCTGTAGAGTTTATAGCCCGGGATTGCGGTATCCCACTGATTCTCCGCATTCCACAAGATTTACTTTATGCTCACTATGTCAATGTTTTCCCTTGTCACCAGACATTCCAGTTCTCCCATCTTTGCTCAGAGACTTTGGGCATTCGCATAAAAGTGTTTGTACATGGAATGCCCCAGGATGGGCTGTTTATTCGCTCCTTTGTCCTCGCATCCTCTCATTGTGCCAAACCGTCTATCACATCCCATCATGCTACCTTTCCCAATTTCTTCTCCTACTCTGCCTTTGTCTTGTTCTCTAACCTCCCCATCCTCATCCCATAGGGATGAGGAGTCCCGAACCGGATGCCCCTCGGCTCCTGTTGGCCTTCCCCCAGGGATCAGTTTAAAAGCTGCTCTGCCACCTTTTTAATGTTATGCGCCAGCAGTCTGGTTCCATTCTGGTTCAAGTGGAGCCCGTCCCTCTTGTACAGGCCCCGCTTGTCCCAAAACATTCCCCAGTGCCTAACAAATCTAAACCCCTCCTCCCTACACCACCGTCTCATCCACGCATTGAGACCCCTGATCTCCGCCTGCCTAGCTGGCCCTGCGCGTGGAACAGGTAGCACTTCAGAGAACGCTACCTTTGAGGTCCTGGCTTTCAGCTTCCTGCCTAAAAGCCTAAATTTGGCCTCCAGGACCTCCCAGCTACACTTGCCCACGTCGTTGGTGCCAACATGCACCACAACCGCTACCTCTCCCCCAGCACTGTCTACCAGCCTGTCTAGAGAAGTGATGTCCGCAACCTTCACACCAGGCAGGCAAGTCACCATGCGGTCCTCACATCCGTTGCAAACCCCCCTCTCTATGTTTCTAATAATCGAATCCCCCACTACAAGAAGCCCCCGACCCCCCTCCCGCCGAGGAGTATCCTGAGTGCGTTCGGATACGGGCCCGTCCCCTGGAGAAGGGGTCCCACCCAGGGAATTGTTTCCCTCCTCTGCAGGATGAGAGATGTTTCCCTCCTCTCCAGGATGACGTCCTCCAGCCCTGAGACTTCCCACCCGGGCAGCTGAGGAGCTGCACGCCTGAGGTTGGGATGAAGCCTGATCGTCCCAGAAGTCTCCCCACGGTCCTTCTCTGCCTGCCTGCGCTTCTCCAGGTCGGCCACCAAGGCTTCAAGGGAGCGGACGCGTTCCCTGAGACCCTGGAGCTCCCTGAGACCCTGGAGCTCCTTGCACTGAGGACACACCCGTGACTCATGCCCCAGAGGCATATAATCATACATGTGGATAGATGTATGCTAATGCAGAACACTGGATAGCCCCCACCCTGCTGCTGGCTGTCTGACTGCATAGCTTTTTTGTTGTTGTTGTTGTTTTATTTAGGGGTACTTTTAAAAACCCTACACTGGTTAGCAGCCCTCTTCTCAAGGGAAGGGCAGTGTATGGGGCCCTGGCCTCCTCGACCTGCTGCTGAACTCGCCCAGATGCTAAACTCTACTTGCCTTCTCCTCACCCAGATGCTAAACTCTTGGTGCCTTACCTGGCACTTAGTTCCCAGAAGCACTGGGTGTCCCAGAGGCCACACGCATCTGCAGAGAGGCTCACAGGATGGCAGGCCCTAGCTTTATACTCCTGGCTGGCTGGCTCCTCCTCCCTCCTTCCTTGCTGATTGAAAGGGGGGCTGGTCTTCCCAGGTGAGCTTACAAAAGCTCAGGAAGACAAAAGGCTGCTGATGGGCGTAATCTACTCTGCAGGCTCCTGCATGGAGTGCTTGGATTAGCCTAATGGGGCTCTTATCACTTCCTAAAGGTGGTGATGCTGAATTTCTAAAATGGACTATGCCTGGGTGGTTGGGAACTGGCCCTTCCTAGGTTCTTACCCTCCTAGTTCTGTTCTCTTAGGCTGGACTGTTTTTGTAACCTCAAGCTAGTTTTTATTTGAGTTTGTTTAATTATTTATTGCTCTCTAGATCCTGTGTCCTGTGTCCCAATTTACTGAACTATTTAGGTTATGTTCTAACTTAGATTAAGTTTAACTTGGGTTAAGTATAGGTTTAATTTAAAACAAAGTAGAAAAACCTGCTTTCCACTTTATCCTCCTCCCTTCCTTCGGTTAGATTAGTAGTTGGCAACCTTCAGTCTTGAAAGACTAGATTAGGTGCTAGCTTAGGTGCAGCTAACTTTCAATTTTGATTTAAGTGCCTGACCCTTGGGCTCTTACTCATGAGTAGGACTCTGCTCCTGCTCAGAGTAGACCTATGTACCTCCCTTAGGTGCTAACTTTCAATTTTGATTTAAGGTTGATTTAAAGTTAAAGTTAAGGTTAGAAGACAGGGAGTTAGAAAGACAAAGAGTTAGAAAGAGTACATTTACCTTCTCCTCCTCGTTGTCGTCTTCCTCCTCCTCCTCTCCTTCTCCAAAACTCAGAGGTCTACTTGCCTTCTCCTCGCCCAGATGCTAAACTCTCAGTGCCTTACCTGGCACTTAGTTCCCAGAGGCACTTGGGTTCCCAGAGGCCACACGCGTCTGCATCAATGCATCCTTTTGGATCCATTCACAAAGGAAAAAATATGCTACTGAGATGTGATGTTGTAGTAGCTTGGTAATACAGGCCTACAAAATTGAGGGTCAGAAAAGTTTTTCCCAAACTTTATGGTGGTTTGATATGAATTTGAGGTGCTGATTCCAAAAATGGCATCCGTTTTGCCCTATCACGTCTAGTTTTGGAGATATATAGCCTCAGTGAATGGTTCAAGCAGCTTCGTCATGTGGAAGCCATGCTGTAGGCTTCCTCATGAGGAAACTGCTTGAACCATTCACTAGAGGCTATGCCACGTCTCCAAAACTAGACGTGATAGGGCAAAATAGATGCAATTTTTGGAATCGGCACCCCAAATATACCGAGGAATTGGTGTAACGCTTAAGGAAGCAAAATGTGTGTTGGCCTGTGTAATTAATAGGTCTCATCTGGGAGGACAGGGACTTCACTATAAAAACTGTTGCTCATGAGTGTAAGGCAGAAGCAAGTGGCTAAATCAGTTTTACTGTGTGTTATCTACATTTCTATTTTTCCACAATTATTCAAGTTCTATTGAACATAGATTTTACCCAAGCCAATTCTGATTTTTGTTGACATTCTGGTGTATATGCTTTTATATCACCTACAAAATCTTGCAAGCATCTTGTGCCATATATTTTTTGTCTAATTATCAATCTGAGCAAGATACACTGGATTCAACAGAAGGCTACTCCTACATTGTTGTATACGTGCCTGGATCTGCATGCGCACACTGTATGCATATATAGTTATTTGCAAATTACGTTGCACATATATCCAGTCAAACACTATCCTTATCTCAACATTTTTGAGTGGTTCAGTCCCCAGCTTTACTTTTTAAGGTCAGGACATGTACAGTCATCCATACAAGAATATGACTATTCACATGTCACATTTTACCTGTTTTTCCTAAATAACATTGTGTATGTTCAGCAGAAAGCTGGTAAAAGCAATACCAGATACACTCTGTCAGAGACAATAGGAAAAGATCAGGAGTCACATACATTTTGTGTTTATAGGACTAGAAGTTGCACAAGAATCTGCTTTCCTCCTCTGTGCAATCAGGGACTGAATACTAGCAACAGAAAGCTGAGCCATTTCCTGCTGCATTTAGAGCTTCAGTAGTAGTTTGCTCAATCCTAAAGTACTTATACAACACACTTCGCATTTCTTAGTTCAACCTCCTTTCCTTTTGGAAAAAAAAAGTGTTGGGAAAACAGTATCGTATTATAGAAACTTCTGCCTTCCATTTTGCACTATTGTAACACTATTCAGAGTGCAATCCTATGCACACTTTCCTGGGAGTAAACCCCACTTAACTCAATGGGACTTGTTTCTGAGTAGACATGCATGGGATGAGGCTTTCATTGTGTGTGCAAGACTCAAGTGATGACAGTTATACTAGAAAAATACCACCAGAGAGTTTATAGTGTCAATCAATGATTAAGGGTCATCAAATGGGTGAGAACAGAACAACAGTGGCATGAGCCACAAGTGTGCAGTTTGTTTAACCCATTTCTGCCCAGCCCACAGGTGCGCACATCTGGTCCCTATGGCATATATGCAATGCTGGGCAGAAATAGCTTAAAAACAATAGCTATAACACCAGAAGTGCTGGCTAAGAAGACACAGACTGCAATTCTATGCACACTTACCTGGGAGTAAGCCCCATTTACTATAATGGGGCTTACTTCTGAGTAGGTAGGCACAGGCCTGGGCCCTCAGGCTGCAATCCTATGCACACTTACCTGGGAGTAAGCCCCACTGACTATAATGGGCCTTACTTCTGAGTAAGGCCTGGGCTGAGAGGGGAGAGAAGGGCACTGCACGGGCAGAGGAGCAAGTGGTGGCTCTGCGGCTACGAGCTTCAGACGTTCCTGAGGCGAACTGAAGGCGCGGCAACTCCGCACTGTGAGCTCGCCCGTCTCCCGCGAAGCCTCCCTGTGCTCCTCAGCGCGCCTGCTGAGGAGTTCCAGGAAAGCCGCGCGCTTCGCTCCTCGCCCAGGTTGAAGAGCAACGGAAGCAGCAGGCGGGAGAGAGTCCCTTCCTTCCTCGCCCACTCTCCGCGCGACAGAAGAGGCCAGCAGCTTCCCTTCACTAGGCCGGGCGGGAGGGTCCAAGATCCCACCAGGCCCCTCTCAAGCGCGCAGCCCGCCCACGTCCGCTTCCTCGAAACGTGTCCCTCAGCCCTTCCCGTACTTCGCGCCTCCTTCGGTTGGTAGCCGACCGTTGCGCGGCGTGTGGGCGGGGCTGCGGTTGCTAAGCGACAACGGCCTTTCGCGGCACGCTCCCTGCCCCTTGACCCTTCCGCTCCCTCCCATTGGCTACGCGCGCGCGATCACGTGGAAGAGGTGCCGCGTTGAGAAGATGGAGAGCGGAAGCGGCAAGAAGGTAAGGCCGAGCCTGACAGGTGCCGGCTCTCCTGCGCTTCCTTCCCGTCCCCGGTAGCTCACGCAGCCCGTGGTTTTCTTACAGAGGCAGCGCGACGCGGAGTCGGAGGCGTCGGGCCTCTCCGAGGACGATGAAGACTACACGCCCTTCGTGCCCCTCAAGCAGCGGAGGCAGCAGATGGTAGGCCTGGTCGGTGGGGGGAGGCGGGAGGCCTCAGGCCTGGGGGAGAGGCCTGGTGGGTGGGGGGAGTCCTCTGGCCTGGGGGAGTACTCTTCCTCCCCCCCTCCATAACCTGATCCCTCTGAGCATGTGTGCTGGCCACCCACCCACCCGGTGAACTGCAGGCAGACCTGTCAGGGGGGAGAGTACAACGAGTGTGTGGATTCCTCCTGGGCTGGAGTAGCTCTGATAGGAATTCTGAGGAAATGAGTGCTAACAAAGTACCTTTCCGCACATGTTTGGAGGAACAGCAGGCTTTGTATAAAGTGCCCTTTCCCCATAGTTCCCATCCCTACAGTTCTGGGTGCGTACTCTAAGTGTGGATATCATGAGACCAGAGAGGTGTAGCTCCACGACACACACCCTGTCATTTGCATTCTGGTCTGTCATCTGAACCTCCCGCAGGGGCTATAGCACTGGTGTTCTGTGATTGGCTCCAAAGTGTAAAATGTATCTTATACCCCATAATAAAAATGTGGGAGGGGCAGAGGGGGTGGCAGGAGTTGAGATTTCCTGGTGTTTTCCCCTTGCCCTTTGTTTTCTATGGCATTTAAAATTCCTACATGAGTTCTGATGTTGGCTTAGTGTTTTGCTGATATTTGGGATGTCTCTGTCATCTGAAGGGAGTTTAGGATATGGCATATGCTGACTCCTCATCATCCCACCTACATCCCACCCGGGTCCCTCCCACCTGTTCCCGAATGGGCGAAGTAGACATTGGATAGCCGAGAGGCAAACAAACAGGACAGGAGGGGCTTCGGAAAAAGCTTTTACTAGTTTGCAAATGGGCCCATCACAAAGGCATGATGGACAACTAAAACCAGAATTGGCTACATCTTTATAGCATAGTTTCAATGGGGGAGGGGAGAGGGGAATTTAGTAAATTATGTATAGGAACTTGCATCATGCTTATGTAATGAACTTGGTGTTTTCTAAAGTACATTCTATGGACAAAATGTTTCAATTCTTTATGTGCAAGGTTAGAGCAACTTGTTCTATGGGGGCGGTTATGCAAAGCTTGTTCTGCAAGCTCTGTAGATAGTGTCATAATTTTGTTCATCCCTTGGACTTCCTTGGGGTCAATATTGCTTATCTTTGTATAACAAACATGCTGTCCTAAGCTGATGGTCAGCGGCCCCTTTTCAGGTTTGAGTCACAGGGCCTGCCTCCAGCTTTGGACTAATGTAATATGGTTCTCTGCTTGGGGTTTTTTTGGGTAGGGGTTTTTCGGTTACACACCTCTCCACCCAGCTTGGGGGTTTGTGTCATCTGTAATTTTGCCCATGTTGGAGGTAGTTCAGCATGGTGTTATATCTGTGTAGCTGTTGTGCCAACATCCAAAGGCATATGCTAGGAATGTCAGACTTATTTCATACAGTGGGCTGAACAGCATTCATGGCACCTGTTGAGGGCCAGAACTGCTGTCATTAAGCAGAAAGTGATATCATTAAGCAGATAATGGCCAGAAATAAGCACTTTTTTCTCACCTAGGAACAAATTAGCTGCAAATGACAAAAGAGAAAATGTGTAAATCATATTTTCAAGATATGAGAGAGCCCAATTATCATGCTGAGGGAACCCAATTATCATGTGGGCTGCCATTTCTACTGAGGGGGAAATTCGTAGCTGAGAGCTGGTCTGCAAAGTGACTCCTCAGCAGAAGCAGTGCTGCTGAAAGGGCAGCCCGCATAATGGGGTCTCTCACAGCCTTGGCAGCCTCTCCCTCGCTTACCCTTCTTGGTATGTTCTTTCCTCCATAGTGTTTTTTTGCCTTCTGAAGCCTATTTTCATCTCTTCCTCCCAGAGCCTCAGCAGAGCTGCTGAAAGGGTGGCACTGGGAGAGTCCAGTTATGATGTGGGCTGGATAAAGAGCTTCCACGAGCCATAAATGGCTCATGGGCCCCATAAATGACTCATGGGCCATATGTTTGACACCACTTGCATATGCTGCTCAGACTGACTTTTCAGAAGTATCGGACTGCATCCTTCAATTAGTATGAGTTAAGTGGAGTAGAAGAGACATAAGTGGCTAGATCAGTGGTTCTCAAACTTTTCAGCACCACTTTTAAAAAAGACACTCTATCAGGACCCAACTGGCTTTCTGAGACTTTAAAAAAGGTAATCTAGAAAGAAATCTTATTTGCAAAAAACTTGATCCATTTCTTGTCATGAGGCTATCCTAATGAATAACTGAAGGCTTAAGGAGCTTGAAGCCAGCCTTTACCTGCCCCTACTACCTGTCATTGATGGACTTGGAAAAAAAACACACCAGAGAAGATGCTCAAACATTTCTCTCTGTATTTACGCAAGCTTGCCATCTGCAGGAGCTTGGCTGTATGAGGACAGTTAGCAGCTATCTGATTTTTGAATAGCCTTAGGACTTGAGGCAGTTAATTATCTGATCTTTCTATCACCTGTGTTTTCATTGGAGGCCCTGTGGGACCCACAGGAAATTGGGTCTCAACCCACCAACTGGGTCCCAACCCAGAGTTTGAGAAACACTGGCCTAGATGCATGGAGTGGAGGATGATTCAGGAAAGACGTTGCTGAGTATCCTAGTCTTGCAGAGACTTCAGCAGCAGGAGAGATGCCTACATTTACAGAGGGATGGCAATTAGGGCTTTGGTTCCAGTGGGTTGTGTACATTTCTTGCACTGCCTCTTATGTTCCTCTCATACATTCAGCTGCAAAAGTTGCTGCAGATGCGCCGTAAGGGGGTGTTGGAGGATGAGCAACGGGACAGTGGCAGCGACTATCATGGTGATGAAGATGACATTCCCTTGGGTCCACAGTCCAATGTCAGCCTCCTGGACCAGCACCAACACCTCAAGGAGAAGGCGGAAGGTATGATTGACAAAGCAGGTTGCTCTGTGAGTGAGGAGAGGGATCTGAGATTGAGGAGTGTGACTGACTGCTCTGTGATCTCTGCAGCACGTAAGGAGTCGGCTAAAGAGAAGCAGCTGAAGGAAGAAGAGAAGATCCTGGAGAGTGTGGCAGAGGGACGAGGTGAGTACCAAGGAAATCTTCCAGTGACTTTTCAGGTCTGTGGGTATTGGACAGAAAGGGGGGGGCAAAAAAGCTGCAGCTAAAAGCAATTAATTACCGTAGATACTCGCCTATAAGGTGAAAAATTTCTTCCCTGAAATACAGTCTGAATCATTGCCCTGCCTTATCTCCGGGGCAGGGTGGGGGGCAGGCGAGTGAGCCAGCCAGCCAATCACTATTGTGGGAGAGAGGGAGGGAGCGAGCTGGGATGAGAAAGAAAGTGATTGTGCAGGCTGGGGCTGCTGCTGAGCATTTGCAGCTGCCTGTGGGGCGAGCTCCACGTGCTCCTTCAGGCTGTTGCCCAGCTGCAGGAGCTTGCTGGGCTGGGCAGGAGCAATTGGACTAAATTGTGAGGTCAGAGCATGCTGAATTTCATAGCAAGAGATTGATAGTGTATTAGTGCTTCTTAATATATTTGAATTAATTGTAGAATATATTAATTTTTATTTCATTGTATGGGACATGCCAAAAATGTATGGGCCCTGGGTGCCAAATGACCTTCGCATGCCACTGAGTCAGACACCCCCCCTAAGTTTGGTATTGGCAACCTTCAGTCTCAAAAGACTATGGTATCGCGCTCTGAAAGGTGGTTCTGGCACAGCGTCTAGTGTGGCTGAAAAGGCCAATCCGGGAGTGACAATCCCTTCCACACCAGGAGCAAGTGCAGTCTGTCCCTGGTCTGTCTCCCTGGCTATGGGCCTTCCTTCTTTGCCTCTTAGCCTCAGACTGTTGGCAAAGTGTCTCTTCAAACTGGGAAAGGCCATGCTGCACAGCCTGCCTCCAAGCGGGCCGCTCAGAGGCCAGGGTTTCCCACTTGTTGAGGTCCATCCCTAAGGCCTTCAGATCCCTCTTGCAGATGTCCTTGTATCGCAGCTGTGGTCTACCTGTAGGGCGCTTTCCTTGCACGAGTTCTCCATAGAGGAGATCCTTTGGGATCCGGCCATCATCCATTCTCACGACATGACCAAGCCAACGCAGGCGTCTCTGTTTCAGCAGTGAATACATGCTAGGGATTCCAGCACGTTCCAGGACTGTGTTGTTTGGAACTTTGTCCTGCCAGGTGATGCCGAGGATGCGTCGGAGGCAGCGCATGTGGAAAGCGCTCAGTTTCCTCTCCTGTTGTGAGCGAAGAGTCCATGACTCGCTGCAGTACAGAAGTGTACTCAGGACGCAAGCTCTGTAGACCTGGATCTTGGTATGTTCCGTCAGCTTCTTGTTGGACCAGACTCTCTTTGTGAGTCTGGAAAACGTGGTAGCTGCTTTACCGATGCGCTTGTTTAGCTCAGTATCGAGAGAATGAGTGTCGGAGATCGTTGAGCCAAGGTACACAAAGTCATGGACAACCTCCAGTTCATGCTCAGAGATTGTAATGCAGGGAGGTGAGTCCACATCCTGAACCATGACCTGTGTTTTCTTCAGGCTGATTGTCAGTCCAAAATCTTGGCAGGCCTTGCTAAAACGATCCATGAGCTGCTGGAGATCTTTGGCAGAGTGGGTAGTGACAGCTGCATCGTCGGCAAAGAGGAAGTCACGCAGACATTTCAGCTGGACTTTGGATTTTGCTCTCAGTCTGGAGAGGTTGAAGAGCTTTCCGTCTGATCTGGTCCGGAGATAGATGCCTTCTGTTGCAGTTCCAAAGGCCTGCTTCAGCAGGACAGCGAAGAAAATCCCAAACAAGGTTGGTGCAAGAACACAGCCCTGCTTCACTCCGCTTCGGATGTCAAAAGGGTCTGATGTGGAGCCATCGAAGACAACAGTGCCCTTCATGTCCTTGTGGAAAGATCTGATGATGCTGAGGAGCCTGGGTGGACATCCAATCTTGGGGAGAATCTTGAAGAGGCCGTCTCTGCTGACCAGGTCGAAAGCCTTTGTGAGATCTATGAAGGCTATAAAGAGTGGCTGTCGTTGTTCCCTGCATTTCTCCTGCAGTTGTCTAAGGGAGAATACCATATCAGTGGTGGACCTGTTGGCTCGGAATCCACACTGCGATTCTGGATAGACGCTCTCTGCAAGTACCTGGAGCCTCTTTAGTACAACTCGGGCAAACAGCTTTCCTACAACGCTAAGGAGAGAGATGCCGCGGTAGTTGTTGCAGTCACCCCTATCACCTTTGTTCTTGTACAGCGTGATGATGTTTGCATCCCTCATGTCTTGAGGTACTCCACCTTCTCTCCAGCAGAGACAGAGGATTTCATGCAGCTCAGTGACGATGATCTCTTTGCAGCATTTTAGGACTTCAGCAGGGATGCTGTCTTTTCCAGGTGCCTTGCCAAAGGCAAGGGAGTCCAGGGCAACGTGAAGTTCTTCTAGGGTTGGTTCACTGTCAAGCTCTTCCAGCACAGGCAGGCACTCAATGTTGTTCAGCACTTCTTCGGTGACTACATTTTCTCTGGAATATAGCTCAGAGTAGTGCTGCACCCAGCGTTCCGTCTGCTGCGCCCGATCCTGGATCACCTCGCCTGTGGCAGACTTCAGAGGGGCAATTTTCTTCTGTGTTGGACCTAGGGCCTGTTTGATACCATCATACATCCCCTTGATGTTGCCCGTGTCAGCTGCTATCTGTATCTCGGAACAGAGATGGAGCCAGTAGTCGTTAGCACATCTCCTGGCAGTCTGTTGGACTTTTCTGCGAGCAGTTCGGAGGACCTGCAGGTTGCGCTCACTGGGACAGGCCTTGTATGCTGCTTGAGCTCTCCTCTTTTCCTCAATGACTGGTGTCAACTCCTCAGAGTGGGCTTCAAACCAGTCTGCCGCCTTGTTGGTCTTCTTGCCGAATATGGACAAGGCGGTGTTGTAAACGGTATTCTTGAAATGTTCCCATCTGTTGGATGCGTTTGCGTCGGCCGGGCCTGGAAGAGATTCCTCAAGCGCTTGTGCAAATTCCTCCACTTTTCTCTGATCCCGGGTCTTGCTGGTATCAATGCGAGGTCTTCCTTCCTTTTTCGTGTGATACAGTCGCTTTGTTTGCAGTTTCACTCTGCTGCACACCAGGGAGTGGTCAGTGTCGCAGGCAGCACCATGATAACTGCGTGTGATCTTGATGCTGGGAAGGCTGGAGCGTCT
Source organism: Tiliqua scincoides (assembly GCF_035046505.1). Lineage (NCBI taxonomy): Eukaryota > Metazoa > Chordata > Lepidosauria > Squamata > Scincidae > Tiliqua > Tiliqua scincoides. Next base: position 201,271,921 of record NC_089822.1, read on the forward strand.
GGTGAGGATCAGGTCGAGCTGGTGCCAGTGCTTTGATCTTGGATGTCTCCAAGAGACTCTATGTTGGGGCTTTGTGTTGAAGAACGTGTTGCTGACACAGAGACCGTGATGACAGCAAAACTCTAGCAGGCGTTGGCCATTTTCGTTCATCCTCCCAGTGCCAAACTGACCTAAGCAAGTGGGCCATGAACTGTTATCAGCACCAACTCTAGCATTGAAATCGCCGAGGATGAACAATGGCTCTTTTACAGGGATTTTCTTGACAGTGGTGGCCAGGTCATCATAGAATTTGTCTTTGGCTTCTGCTGGAGACGACAGAGTCGGTGCATAAGCACTGATGAGAGTGATAGGTCCTGCTGATGACTGGAGCTGCAGGGACAAAATTCTTTCACTTCCCACAGTAGGTGGGATGATGGATTTCAGCAGGGTATTTCTGACCGCAAAGCCAACGCCATGTTCCCTGGTTTCGTTTGGTGGTTTTCCCTGCCAGAAAAATGACAAATTTCTCTCCTTGACAGATCCGGAATCTGGCAGCCTAGTCTCTTGAAGGGCGACGATGTCCATCTGCAGTCTGCTCAGCTCCATGTCGATGACAGCTGTTTTGCGTGCGTCGTCTATTTCTTGCAGGTCATCAGAGAAGCCAGGTGTCATTGTCCTAACGTTCCAGGTGCCCAGCTTTAGGACAGTAGTTTTCTGTTTTCTGTTGCATGGTGCAGAGTTGTCGATCCGCTTGTCGGTTTTCACCCTAAACCCCACGCACCCCATGAGGTTAACGAACCGTGGCGAGGCAACACCTTACTGGCTGGGGACTGCCCAGCTTAAGGCGGGCGGTAGCTGCCCAATGAGATGCAATGATCTCTCCCACCGTCGGAAGCAGCCCCTGGCGTCATGCTCTACGCCAATCGAGCAAAGACTTATAACCGGTAAACTACTGCTTCCCGTGTTGTGCCGACGCCGTATGGCGAAGTTGGAGTGTCCTCTCCAGTGCGCGAAGCCTGGGTAAAGAAGGTATGGAGGATAGGCTGTTACCCATGCAGCAAATCCCCCCTCTCCACGTCGCTGGAATGGTCCAATGGAAAGGCAGAAGCCAATACGGTTGGTTCCAGCGGCGTCGCAGGAGTTGCCAGAACATGACTGTGTTCAGCCATGAACTGCCTAAGGGACTCCGGCTCCTGATTTTGCCTCGAGGTTGACTCCTGAAGCCTTTTCCAGAACTGGATGTAGCCACAAGGCAGTGGAGGTTTGAGGTCAGAGTTTCCTTCTCTTAGATGAGCTGCCTTCCTAGGCTGACGAGTCCCATATACCCGGGGACTTAAGTTTAACCCCCGACTTATCCGAGGGTCATAGAAAATTCTATGATTAGGGATCAAACCTGTCCCCGACTTATCTGTGAGGTTGACTTATGCTTGGGTGCCTGAGGTGTTTTCTGTAATGGGCTTTGGTGCCTTCTTGGTCATCTTGTTATCACAAATCTGGCCAATTTATTATGTGAAGTACAGCAATTCCTCATACATCCCTTGCTGTGATCTCTCCTTTGCTGTGATCACGGTTGAAGAGAAATGTTCTTGGCCTTGAAAAAGGCTCACTGATTAGAGAAGATGGAGACTGACCATAGGGAATAGTGTCTAGTGCTTAATGCCAAGCACACCCCTTCCTGCTCTTTGCTTCATAGGTTTCTGGGACACTAACTAAACCTCCCTTCCCAGGTGAGCCATCTAGCAGGTCTTATTTAAAATCAAATTACAGTTGTGAACCTGGGCAGTTATAGAGAGGAAACAGCCCACTCAATTACATATGAATATGTACTAGGCAGGCAAGGGGACAAAACATAGCCAGTTCATTAAAACTGAAGAGAAAAAGAAAACAAGGAAGCGATGGACAGAATCACAATAAACAGGCTGATGAAAAATGTCAGGGCTGGATGGCTACAAAGAGGTATCTTGACAATATTGAAAGCAGTAACTAGTAATGCCCAGCAGGGAGAGCTGTGGAGCTACTTAAGAGAAAAGTACAGAACATTCCTTCCCCGGTGTTGCTATACATGGAAAATTTGGCAAACTCTCTTGAAGCGGAAAAAGGAAATAAAACAAAATTAATTCCCTAAACGTGTCTAGCTAGAAATACAGCTATGGGACGAGGAATACCCTATGGGATGAGGATGGGGAGGTTAGAGAACAACAAGACAAAGGCAGAGTAGGAGAAGAAATTGGGAATGGTAGCGTGATGGGATGTGATAGACAGTTTGGCACAATGAGAAGATGCGGGGACAAAGGAGCAAATAAGCAGCCCGTCCTGGGACATTCCATGTACAAACGCTTTTATGCGAATGCCCAAAGTCTCCGAGCAAAGATGGGAGAACTGGAATGTCTGGTGACAAAGGAAAACATTGACATAGTGGGCATAACGGAAACCTGGTGGAATGCGGAGAATCAGTGGGATACCGCAATCCCGGGCTATAAACTCTACAGGAGGGACAGGCAGGGGTGTGTTGGAGGTGGGGTGGCCGTTTATGTTAAGGAAGGGATAGAATCCAGCAAAGTAGAGATTGAAGGTGGGTCCGACTCCACCGTAGAATCTCTGTGGGTTAAATTACCAGGACTGTGGGGCGATGTAATAGTGGGGGTGTACTATTGTCCTCCAGACCAGAAATAGGAAGGAGACCTTGAAATGAGGAAACAGATCAGGGAGGTGACAAGGAAGAACAGGGTTGTAATCATGGGGGACTTCAATTATCCTCATATTGACTGGGTCAATTTGTGTTCTGGTCACAAAAAGGAGACCGGATTCCTTGACTTGCTAAATGACTGTGCCTTAGAGCAGCTAGTCATGGAGCCCACCAGAGGACAGGTGACTCTGGATTTAATATTGTGCGGTACTCAGGACCTGGTTAGAGATGTCAGTGTGACGGAGCAGTTGGGGAACAGTGACAATGCTGTGATCCGTTTCGACGTGCACGTCGGAGGAAGAATACTGGGCAAATCTCTCACAAAAACCCTTGACTTCCGACGGGCGGACTACCCTCAAATGAGGAGGCTGGTTAGAAAGAGCTTGAAAGGGAGGGTAAAAAGAGTCCAATCTCTCCAGAGTGCATGGAGGCTTCTTAAAGCAACAGTAATAGAGGCCCAGCAGAGGTGTATACCATGAAGAAAGAAGGGTTCCACTAAATCCAGGAGGGTGCCTGCATGGCTAACAAGCCAAGTTAGAGGGGCTGTAAAAAGCAAGGAAGCTTCCTTCTGTAAATGGAAGTCTTGCCCTAATGAGGAGAATAAAAAGGAACATAAACTGTGGCAAAAGAAATGTAAAAAGGTGATACGGGAGGCCAAGCGAGACTATGAGGAACGCTTGGCCAGCAACATTAAAGGGAATAATAAAAGCTTCTTCAAATATGTTAGAAGCAGGAAACCTGCCAGAGAAGCGGTTGGCCCTCTGGATGGTGAGGGAGGGAAAGGGGAGATAAGAGGAGACTTAGAGATGGCAGAGAAATTAAATGAGTTCTTTGCATCTGTCTGGCAAAAGACCTCGGGCAGAATACCCGGCAGATACCGCTGCCCGAACAGCCCCTCTTGATGGAGAAATTAAGTCAGATAGAGATTAAAAGAGATGTTTCAGACCTCATTGATAAATTAAAGATCAATAAGTCACCCGGCCCTGATGGCATCCACCCAAGACTTATTAAGGAATTGAAGAATGAAGTTGCTGATCTCTTGACTAAAATATGCAGCTTGTCCCTCAAAATGGCCACGGTGCCAGAAGATTGGAGGATAGCAAATGTCACGCCTATCTTTAAAAAGGGAAAGAGGGGGGACCCAGGAAACTATAGGCCAGTCAGCCTAACATCTATACCAGGTAAGATGGTGGAATGCCTCATCAAAGATAGGATCTCAAGACACATAGATGAACAGGCCTTGCTGAGGGAGAATCAGCATGGCTTCTGTAAGGGTAAGTCTCGCCTCATGAACCTTATAGAATTCTTTGAAAAGGTCACCAGGCGTGTGAATGCAGGAGAACCCATAGACATTATATATCTGGACTTTCAGAAGGCGTTCGACACGGTCCCTCACCAAAGGCTACTGAAAAAACTCTCTCTCTTTCTTTCTCTTTCTGAAACCTTTATTGGCATATCAAACGATTAACAATTGTACTTTACAATTGACATGACAATTTGCATAACACTCAACAATTTAAACAAGATACTAGAATTATTTAAATTCTAACAGCGTTACTTTAAGGATCTCGGATAAATAACCAGCAACAGCTGCAGTTAGGGAATCACAAACATCACTCATAAACTTGGAGAGAATAATATCAGAGGGGATAAGGTCAGAAGGGATCCAAGAATCAAGGTAATGATTCCGAATATCAAAGTGTGCTGGGCAAAGAAAGAGTATATGAAACAAAAAATCAGGAGTCTCATGACAAAAGAGACAGAGCCTTTTCTCCCGTGGAATGTTAAAAAAACCCGTTAAAATGTTAAAAAACATTTTCCCGTCGGCAGTTCATTCTGAAAAAACTCCACAGCCGGGGAATTAGAGGACAGGTCCTCTCATGGATTGAGAACTGGTTGAAGGCCAGGAAACAGAGAGTGGGTGTCAATGAGCAATTTTCACAATGAAGAGAGGTGAAAAGCGGTGTGCCCCAAGGATCTGTCCTGGGACCGGTGCTTTTCAACCTCTTCATAAATGACCTGGAGACAGGGTTGAGCAGTGAGGTGGCAAAGTTTGCAGATGACACCAAACTTTTCCGAGTGGTGAAGACCAGAAGTGATTGTGAGGAGCTTCAGAAGGATCTTTCCAGACTGGCAGAATGGGCAGCAAAATGGCAGATGCGCTTCAGTGTCAGTAAGTGTAAGGTAATGCACATTGGGGCAAAAAATCAAAACTTTAGATATAGGCTGATGGGTTCTGAGCTGTCTGTGACAGATCAGGAGAGAGATCTTGGGGTGGTGGTGGACAAGTCGATGAAAGTGTCGACTCAATGTGCAGCGGCAATAAAGAAGGCCAGTTCTATGCTTGGGAACATTAGAAAAGGTATTGAGAATAAAACGGCTAATATTATAATGCTGTTGTACAAATCAATGGTAAGGCCACACCTGGAGTATTATGTCCAGTTCTGGTCGCCGCATCTCAAAAAAGACATAGTGGAAATAGAAAAGGTGCAAAAGAGAGCAACTAAGATGATTATGGGGCTGGGGTATCTTCCTTATGAGGAAAGGCTACGGCGTTTGGGCCTCTTCAGCCTAGAAAAGAGGTGCCTCAGGGGGGACATGACTGAGACATACAAAATTATGCAGGGAATGGACAGAGTGGATAGAGAGATGCTCTTTACACTCTCACATAACACCAGAACCAGGGGACATCCACTAAAATTGAGTTTTGGGAGAGTTAGGACAGACAAAAGAAAATATTTCTTTACTCAGCGTGTGGTTGGTCTGTGGAACTCCTTGCCACAGAATGTGCTGATGGTGTCTCGCCTGGACGCCTTTAAAAGGGGATTGGACAAGTTTCTGGAGGAAAAATCCATTTCGGGTTACAAGCCATGATGTGTATGCGCAACTTCCTGATTTTAGAAATGGGCTATGTCAGAATGCCAGATGCAAGGGAGGGCTCCAGAATGAGGTCTTTTTTTATCAGGTGTGCTCCCTGGGGCGTTTGGTAGGCCGCTGTGAGATACAGGAAGCTGGACTAGATGGGCCTATGGCCTGATCCAGTGGGGCTGTTCTTATGTTCTTATGTTCTTATGTACAGTCCCTATAACTAGTTACTAACGTTATTCTAGGGTTGTTGGCCTTCTGCTAGGAATGAGTATGTGTGCCTTTTGCAAACCTGTGTCAGTGTTGCAGTGGCAGACCAGGCAAAATGCACTTCTATCTGCGTGCAAGAACCTATATCACCTCCGTTTGATTATATCACAGGGTCTCGCAACTAGATGAGGGGAAACCATCTGGCCACTCCATCCCACCCCTTTATCTAGACCAGCCATTTTCAACCACTGCACCATGGTACACTGGTGTGCTGCAAGTGGTCCACAGGTGTGCCACAGGAATTTGAGGGAAGGTCATTTATTAGTAGAGCCAATAGGGATGTGAGGCCCCCACTGGCAACATGGTGTGCCTTGGCAATTATCAAAAACCTGATGGTGTGCCTTGACAATTTTAGTGCCTTGTCAGTGTGCGGTGAGATGAAAAAGGTTGAAAATTGCTGATCTAGATAAGTGGGCATGACTACCTAATCAGTGAGTACATGTCAATTTCAGCAGAAGATTGTCCAGAATCCTTTATCTCAAAGGAAACCACATCCATGATGACAGTGAATACATGTAATATTTATCTGGAATGCCATGTGTTCCTTCTATAATTGTGCTGGATTGGAAAAAAGATGGGGCGTAGAGCTGGCAAATGACTTGTTGGATGCCGACAGGTTGCAGAAGCTTCCTGGGGAGAAAATGGAGAAAAATAGGCAAAATGCAGAGGGAAATTGGGGTTTTTTTTGAATCACACTGTTGGTTTTTCTTTTGTGTAGCTCTGATGTCTGTGAAGGAAATGGCGAAAGGCATCACCTATGATGATCCCATTAAAACCAGGTAGATATTGCATATTGTTTGTACAAATTAAATGGAGCTTTAGCATACATGATTTATCAAGAAGTTGTGTTCCAAGTTGCTTTGTCAAATGAGTCTGCTTGCAGTCTGTCAATATTGGCTTAGTAGGAAAACAGACATCTCTTTTGATATATACCTGGCAGCAGGTGAACTGTAACTGTTTCCTTTAAGCTGCACGGCCATGCAACTCAAAGCCCCCTGAACCCGACCTCCACACAGCTTGCAGTCAGGCATTCCCAGAAGTCCAGTGATTTCATTTGACATCATTGCCTTGTATCTGGAAATGCTGAGGAGGTGACAGACAGCAAGTTAGGGAATCCAAGGAGGGAATATTGTCTATAACATTTCAGTATGAGGGAAAATTAAAACTAAATGGCATTGATTTATATGTTATATTCCAGATCTTTCAGCCGTCTTGGATGCCCTTTGGGAAGAAAGGTGGAATACAAATCGAATAAACAATAATAGTATCTTCAGACAGTTCTAAAATATTAACCAAGAAAAGCCATGCCATGTTCAAAATATTGAGCAGTAAATGCATTTTATGTTGGATTCTACATTTTGATCATAGAAAAACTCTTACATTATAGTTTTTTACCTATCAGCACTGCTTTGAGATCTACTTGTATCAACCATTTGGAAGCCTTTTATTGTGCTTCCTTAAAAACGTCATCCAGATTTATCTCCGAGTGTTACCAATAAGTAGCTATTGGGGTTATGAAAGGAGGCAATAATTTTCTGAAGAGTAGCACCTGCATTTGTGCCTAAAGGAAAATGAGCAACCTTTTAAAGAATCTCACTTAAAAGAAGGCTGTGTCTTTCATGTTGCTTGAACATCTGCGCTATACGTTGGAATAACAATTGCATCAAAATGATTAACTCTGTGCACTCTCCAGCTTCAAGTAATTGAGGTGTCAACTTCAGTGCAGTGTCCACCACCACCTGCAAAAGAAAAAATCTTTCAAGACTGATGTACATAGCAATTATGTTGTTTTGTTTGAGGTTGCTAAGAAGGAATGTGGCTTCGTCATGAAGCTGGGGCTTTATTGTTAGAATCTCTCTTTGGGAGACCTTGTTGAAGAACTGTCCAGCTTAGCTAACCTTGAATAATGACTGTATTCTATTTTCTGCCATTCCATTTCAATGTGAGTGGCCTCAGCCTAGTAGCCTTGTTCCCTGCTTATATTTCTCTGTATTCTCTTACCAGCTGGAAGGCTCCACGATACATCTTGGCTATGTCGGAAGCACGGCATGACCGTGTGCGCAAGAAATATCACATCCTGGTGGAAGGGGATGGTATTCCACCACCCATCAAAAGCTTTAAGGAGATGAAGTTCCCACCAGGTAAGTGGCTCTGGTGGTGATCGCTGAGGAATTTCCTTTAATATGGAGGAGGCAAAGAAATGATTGCCTTGAGTTTGGGACCAAAGACTTCATATTGTCTGGCTGCTGTTTCTGCCTAGCTCAGCGATTTTCAACCTTTTTCATCTCATGGCACACTGACAAGGCACGAAAATTGTCAAGGCACACCATCAGATTTTTGGCAATTGACAAGGCACTCCATGCTGCCAGTGGGGGGCTCACATCCCCATTGTCCCTACTAATAAATGACCTGTGGACCACTCATGGCATACCAGTGTGCCATGGCACAGTGGTTGAGAATGGCTGGCCTAGCTAGTATATTCTCAGGGTACATTCTTGCACTACAGTTTGTACTTGCATGCACATATGAGAAATTCAAAATGCACATTAAATATGAATGGACAACATATGTATTATGTCACTATCCCCTGCTACATTTTTGCATGTCAGAGTCCCTAATTTTCCTTCTGTGCTACTGCTTGCATGTATTTGACAGATAGAAGTTGATAATAATATGTTCATATAGCTATATTTGACATGATCCATGTGAATTTTGTATTCATTTCCAGGCATGGTGTTTTTGAATAGCCATCCTTTGTTGTCAAATATTTTATTGGAGGTTCTTATGAGGATAGTTGCATCTTAGTACATCTCATTTTATCTCTATCATTAACCCACTTATTTGCAAAACATCCAAAAAGCTGTAGAATGAATTAAATCACTGCACAAGATTTGCTATTGTGAACTGAAAATGATGTGTCTGTTCTTTTAGTGGGGAGGAGTGATTTCCTGAGTTCTTTGACATAGCAGACTCCCCACCACCTCCACGTCAAAACCTCCTCACTTCTATGCCTCAAGTACCATCACCATTTTATTTCCAGTTTTTTTTCCATATAAACTGGAATTTGAAACTCCAAATTCCAAATAATTTCCAGTTATTTTATTTCCAGTTATTTCCAGTTGTCCAGTTGTTGGTGGGTGGGTGTGTTTGCTTTTTTCGTGGTTCATGGTGTGCTTGTTCTCTTACCCAACTTCATTGGAACTGAAGCACAACATGTTACTTTCTGTTATTGATCGCTTTTTGAATCCCTAAGAACTTGATCAAGCCCAAATTTTTTTATTTCAGGAACATATTGAGGGGGTGGTGGGAAAATCCAGACATTGCGTGCATAGAAAACAAAACAAACACAAAGTGACTGTTTCCTGCTTCCATTACTTTTCTTTCCTGCCATTCTGGTTCAGGAAGCACTGTATGTAGAGTATCTTTGCTGCTCTGCAAAATATAATTCTAATTAAGTGTTTATTTATAGAACATTGCCAGGGCAATTGATGCAGCAGCATAACATGCTTTAGGACAGGATGGGATGGAGGAATGAAGCAAAGGTCACTCAGTAGCATACACTTTTGTGCAGTTTGCCTGTCTGAGTGATACATATAATCTGTATGTCTGTATCTGATCTTTGTAACTTCAGTGATTGCATCCCTAATTCTGTGATACCAACTTGTTCCACAGCAATCCTGAGAGGTCTGAAAAAGAAAGGGATCCAGCAACCTACTCCCATCCAGATTCAGGGCATTCCCACCATGTGAGTGCTAGTGTATCATCTGTCTCCCCTTCATAGTTCTTGGCTTGCATGATGGTGCGTGAAAGGGGCCTTCAGTTTTGTGCTATAAATACTCCACCCTCTTAATTAACTGCATTGGTAAAATAGCAAAGGATCCTGTAGCACCTAGAAGGTTTTATGGCATAAACTGTAATGGGCTGCTGTATTAGATCAATGCTGATAAAGACTGTTCTGACCCACTCAGGCATGTGCCACATCTTTAAGGTGGCCCTTAGCTGTTTCTCCTGCAACAGACTTTCACAGCTCTGAAATGTTGTTGCTATTGTGATAGTAACTTAGACTAGTTGGATTGATTTTGCACAGTTCAGTTTGATTGCGTATCTTTATTCTAGTGGAATTATTTGTAATTTGGGATAAAGCAGGGACTTTCTTAGGGTCTGACAGAGGGTCTGTGCCCTTTGCAGAATAAAGACTCCCTTGTTTGGACCGGAAACCCCACCCTGGCCCTGTACTTTTTCTGAACTGCTCATGCATTTCCAGGCTTTTCTTGTTGCTGTGAAGGTTAGAAATAGACCAGTGGTTCTCACACATTTAGCACCGGGACCCACTTTTTAGAATGAGAATCTGTCAGGACCCACCAGAAGTGATGACCTGACCAGAAGTGACATCATCAGGCAGGAAGAGTTTTAAAAATCCTAGGCTGCAATCCTACCCACAGTTATCCAGGGATAAGTCCCATTGTGTGTTGGCATCCTTCAGTCTTGGAAGACTATGGTATTGCGCTCTGAATGGTGGCTCTGGAACAGAGTGTCCTCTCCAGTGCGCGAAGCCTGGGTAAAGTAGGTATGGAGGATAGGCTGTTACCCATGCAGCAAATCCCCCCTCTCCATGTCACTGAAATGGTCCAATGGAAAGGCAGAGGCCAATACGGTTGGTTCCAGCGGCGTCGCAGGAGTTGCCAGAACGTGACTGTGTTCAGCCATGAACTGCCTCAGGGACTCCGGCTCCGGATTTTGCCTCGAGGTTGACTCCTGAAGCCTTTTCCATAACTGGATGTAGCCACAAGGCAGTGGAGGTTTGGGATCAGAGTTTTCCTTCTCTCAGATGAGCTGCCTTCCCAGGCTGACGAGTCCCATCTACCCGGTGGCTGTTTAGTCGCCTCTTACGACAAGTACAGCCAAACTGAGGGCCTATTCTTATCCCCAGCCCCCAGGGGATAAGAAAGTCCCATTGATATCATTGTTAAAGGCATATATATAGTAGTCTGTTAAAAGTGCAGGTCTGTAACGTTTCCCCAAATGCAATAACATACCATGGTAGCACTGTCTAATATATTAGAAATAAAATATTGAAATGAATGGGGACCCACCTGCAATTGGCTTGTGACCCACCTAATGGTCCCGACCCACAGATTGAGAAACACTGTCTTAGACAGAAGCTCAGGTCCTCTGAGTGTTGCTGCAGCCTACAGTTCACAAGTTACCTACTGCACAGTCCTATGCATGTCTACTCAGAAGTAAGTCCTAGTGTGTTCAGTGGGGCTTACTCCCAGGAAAGTGTGTCTAGAATTGCAGATCTAGACTCTCCACTTTGATTTTCCTTTAAGTGGCCAAATGCTGCTGCCCTCTAACTGGCAGTAATAGATTTCTCTCCTCCCATATAGCATAGATGGATGCCCTCACTTGCTCCTTTCCTTTTCCTATAGACTTTCTGGCAGAGATATGATTGGCATCGCGTTCACTGGCTCTGGCAAGACTCTGGTGTTCACCCTTCCTGTTATCATGTTCTGCCTGGAGCAGGAGAAGCGGCTGCCATTTTCCAAGAGAGAAGGGCCCTATGGGCTGACCATCTGCCCCTCAGTAAGTTGCCTGACCTCTATCCTGTGCTTAACTGACATTGTGCACTCACTCAGATATGCAGAGGTTGTGGCCAAAGTCATAGTAATAATGTTAAGATGTGAGTAGTACACACTCAACTTTGTAGTTGCCTGCTAACGGGCCCCTTGTTTCTGCAGAGGGAGTTGGCTCGCCAAACACATGGTATCCTTGAGTACTACTGCCGCCTGCTGCACGAGGATGGGATGCCTGCTCTGCGCTGTGCCCTGTGCATTGGAGGCATGTCTGTCAAGGAGCAGATGGAGACCATCAAACAGTAAGCCCAGCATTCAAGGGCCAGGAGGAGAATCCAGAGTGGGGTTGGAGTTCCCCACTTCTTCCCTTCTTTCTTTCCACTAAACAACTGACTGTCATTTCTATTAAACAGTGACATTTCAGGTTATGTTTTGGGGAAGTGTACGAGTTCTAGTAGTACAAAGAACTAGTCAATGCCACTAAAATAGGCCAGTTCAGGCAACCTGATCCAAAGTTCGTTGAGCCTGTGCATTGGGGATCATGGTTTCATTTAACTACAGTTGCATATATTGTCCAAACCAGGGAGTTGTGGTTTAATTATGGGTTACAAACCATGATGGGAAACCAAGATTTTTGTTGTCGTTTGAAAGCCACGGCTCCTGAGCTCAGGTGATACATAGAGTTGTGTGGTTCAACAAAAACAGAACATTTATACAGGTGTGCAGCTCTTAACGATGGGGATATGTTCTCCAATTCCCCGTTGTTATGCAATTAGGCCATTAAGTGAACATTCAATCCAATCTATTGCCTTTTGTTGTGTAAACAGACACTCCCTGCCAGACACTAGCTGGTTGCACAGGCTACTGGAGATAGATTGCCTCTTCTTTGCATTAAGAGCCTCTTTGTTGTGTAAACAGGCACTCTGTTGCAGGCTATGGGAGACTCAGTTGCCTCATTAAGAGCATCTTTATTGTGCTTTGACCACCTTCATATGTGCAGTCATGAATCAAATGGTTGTTAAGCTGCGCATACCTGTATTTAGGAGTTGAGATAAGGGAAGGGGGGAAGAGAGCTGTCAGATTCTGAGCCATGTTCACAACTAGTCTGCTGGGTTGTCTGAATCATCCCATAGCCTCAGATTACATTAACATTTTATTTCCTAATAGTGAAATCCCAGACCACAAGCGCATACAATGAAAGGCTACTACTTCTACATAACAGCACAGATAGCAGCTATGTTCCAACAAAGCATGATACAATCAAGTCTTTACACATACTGACTGAGCTGCACTGTAGCCTTCATATTGTTGAGAAATTTCACATGAGAGATTAAAGTAGAGAAATGAGAAAAACTAGCCCAGGATCAGTGAGTCTGAAGTCAGTGATTTTGGGGTAGCATTAAAGGATGGCACATGATGAATTATTTAGTTTAATATTCAATTTTCACCACCAGGGGAGTAGCACCATTTGGTTTTTAAATTTTGATACAAAGCATCAAGGACTGTGTGATTCAGCTGCCTTTCAGGGAGGTTTAAAACAAATAAATCTGATACCTTTATTATGGAAAAATTGTTAACCGAGCACTTCTCAGCACAGGTGCTTTTCAGTGTGGGCACCAACTAATAAAAGTCCTAGAAAACCTGTGAGCCTTAAAAGACCAAATGTTTTCTGAAGAAGCCAGAAAATCAGCAGTAGAGCTACTGGTTGGTTCAGAAAATGTATAGAGTACACATGTATTCAAACATTATAAGGATATCAACATTTAACTTCCTATTCAGTATTTTCCCTCACAGAAGTAAACCCAAAGCTATTACTGTATAATCTACATATTTCTTTACATGCAATGTTAGTTGTACAAAATATAGTCAAAACAATCATAATGTAAGCCAAATGAACAGAAGTTAATACCCATAAATAAAATTTTGAATTTTACATCCTTGATTCGAAAGACAAAGACTTTGTTCTATAGGTTTAAAAAGTTATAGGTAAACAATACTTTCAAGAAAAATGATAGAGGAATTGCATGGAGTTGCATGACTATTCAGAAAGCAGGGTCTGTGTTCATCTGATCCTCTTCAGTCACCTCCTCTTTATTCAAATCATAGCTACCTATATAGCTTCTGTTTCTGTTTCTGTTGCTTATTGCATCCTTGTAGTACATAGTGGGCTCATCTGAAACACTACAACTCTGGGATATCTCTTTTGAATAAGTTTTGGTTCAGATTTACTGAACTCCTCAGCATCAGTTCCTTGCTGTGTAGAGCAGTGGTTCCCAAACTGGTGGGTCGTGACCCGCCAGCCAGTGAAGCACTTGCCCCTGCCCTTTAAGGGGTTGGGGGAAGGCAGCATCGCAATCCCCAGAATCGTGCTGCTGCTGGGGTCGGGTGGGTTTGTTTTTTTACTTAACCTGCAGCCAGTGCTACAGTCCTGAGGGTCTGGGGAGCCCTCTGCAGGGCTCCTCTTGCCTGCAAATGTCTAAAAAAGAAAGGGCACTTCCGGTTTCATTGCAAAAACCAGAAGTGCCCTTTTTTTTTCTTGACTTTTTGCAGCCTCCAGATCCCACAGGACTGCATCACTGGCTGCAGGTAAATAAAAAAACTCCCCTCCCATCCCTGGCAACAGTGCAATCCTATAGATTACAATGCTGCCTTTTCCTCTTTCCCACCCATGCTCCCAATTCCCTTGTAGGAGTTTGGGAAGCACTGGTGTAGAGTATAGAACATGGGCCACATTCAGGAATGTTTTCTATCAGTTTAAGTAGTCCTAAAAACATATGAAGTTCTGTTTTGCCATCTTGGAGAGAAGAGTTCCAAAGTGAGGAGCTCACCAGGTAGAGCCGCTTAAAAGAAGAACTTACCCATGCCCCTACTTCTGAACTACTTGTTTTTGTGAGTGTGGCCAGAACAGGGCTTTAGTTTTGGGTGGGCCTCTCTTGAAAGCAAGGCAGAGGAAAGCTCTAGAATCTGGATAGCCTTTCATGATTTTGCTCAGCATCTGTGGGGAATGTATCCTTACAGGGGAGAAAAAATAATGCATGCGTAGTACGCAAGTCAGTAGTCAGTCATGCCTTCTTGAATAACTTGGCAGGAGTACTTATCCCTGCTTGTACTGAGTTGTGTAAATATAACTGGAGGTGGGAGGGGAGAGAAAGAGAGAGTCTTGCTATCATATGCAGCAAATGGGGACAAATTGAGTCCTGCCCCTCTATTTAGATGGCCAGATCAGAGATTCCTCTGCCACTCTGTCTCTTTCTCTTCTCACAGTGGTGTGCACATGATGGTAGCAACCCCAGGTCGACTGATGGATCTGTTGCAGAAGAAGATGGTCAGCCTGGATGTCTGCCGCTACCTGGCACTGGATGAAGCTGACAGGATGATTGACATGGGTTTTGAGGGAGACATCCGCACCATCTTTTCCTACTTCAAGGTACCAGGCAGGGGCCGGCTGTGCCAAATGGGTTTGTCCAAATGGATTTGGTATTTCAGTGACTGTCTTCCTCTCTGAGTCATGCTCCTTCCTGATGCCAGAGGCATGGCCACTCTGCTTGCTCTCCTGGGCAGGGCACACACCTCTGGCTTGCTTGAATTTTTTACCTACTTTAGACTCTGGTTCCTGGCAACAGCACTTTTCTCCCTGTCTAGATGAAAAAATACAGGCTGATCTTGGGAACAGAACCTAGTTTGTTTTCAGAGTCCAGGATCTATCCTGGAATATGTGAAGGAGAAAGAATGTTGACTCTCCTTCACCACAAAGTAACCACAGTTGGCCTCACACCTGAGATTAAAGGGAAAGGTTTCCTAGTCAGTGGTGTGATTTCTAGGCAGATTCAAGACCTGACAAATATCTTCTTTTTAGAAATTAACTACTGACTGAGGAATGGTATATGATTGTATAGTCATAAAGGGCTGTGCCTCAGAAATAACTTCCCTTGTGAGCTCTCCTTTTCCCCCTCTAATTCTAGATGCTGCTTCTTGTACAGCTGCTTAGCTCAGTCATAGTCAGCACTGTGTGTCCTCCCTCAAGATGACATACAATCTGAAGCCCTAACCTCCCTCTACCATGACTTCTGAGTTGTCAGGCATTCCCTGTTCCTTTGAAATCTGACTTTGCCAGCCATAAGAGCTAGCAACATGCATTCTGGAAATGAAAGCTGAGGTTCTCGGAGGGCAGAATTCTGTGCTGTGATTCAGAGTTGCACACAGTGCTGCTCAGTTGGCAAGTCTGCCTCACGTATACAGTTTCATTGCTCCACTTCTTAGTGCTCCCAGTCACTGCATGCAAGTTGGCTTCCTGTGTCTGTGGCAATGTATCCCTAGTTTCCCACCTCCTTCTCCGGGCCTTGTCTCCTTTAGGGCCAAAGACAGACCCTTCTCTTCAGCGCCACCATGCCTAAGAAGATCCAGAATTTTGCTAAGAGTGCTCTGGTAAAACCAATCACCATCAATGTGGGACGTGCAGGAGCTGCCAGCCTGGATGTCATACAGGTGTGTCACTGGCTCACAGAGCCTTTCTTGGGTCTTATTATGATGGTGTGCAAGTTGGGTTGGTGGCCCAAATGATTTTATTTATGGTGTTTTCCAGAGAAGCATTAAAATCCTCTTCTTCCTTAGTAAAATGCCAGCCCCATCTGTTGATTTCAGCAACAGACTAACTCTGGAAGTTAATAAAGATGTAGATGTTCTTTATCAGTGTCCTTTTCCTACATCCAAACTGCACTGTTCTGATCCTGTTAAGCCCTGGTCAGTGGTGTCTTCTGCTTTGGTTCTCCTCCCTTTTTTCATAGCAGAAAGCACTATTACTATGTGGCTCTCACCTTTTCACTTTGGTCATACCTAGGAAGTGGAGTATGTGAAAGAGGAAGCCAAGATGGTATATTTGCTCGAGTGCCTACAGAAGACCCCACCACCTGTGAGTATCAATTCAGCTGATGGTCATTGCTCCTGAGTCTCACTGTTCTGGTTCTCCTTGCGAGGAAGGAAGCATATCAAAGCTTAGCCTGCCGAATGTTTCTTCTAAAGCAGAAGCTGTTGGCACTGCTAAGTTCCTGCTTCAGCATTTTGTATTGCATTGAACTTCCAGGATCAGGAAGGGGAACCCTACTTAGATTTAGGGATTGTTCTTTAAGACACCAATTACATATTAATTTATTTTCTTTGACAGGTTCTTATTTTTGCTGAGAAAAAAGCAGATGTAGATGCAATCCATGAATACTTGCTACTGAAGGGCGTGGAGGCTGTGGCCATACATGGCGGCAAAGGTGAGTAAGAGGCTTTATTTTAGTGCTGTTCTTTCTATCCAGGATGAGCAAATCTAGGCCACAATCACATGGTGTGTTTCATTCTGTAAGAGGAGCAAAAAAAAAAAAAAAATGGGGTCTGTGACAGAGGCACTGGCTTACCATAGTTAGACTTGGGCTGCAATCCTCTGCACATGTCCTGAGAGTAAATCCTATTGAATGCAATGGGATTTGCTTCTGAGTAAACCTGTATTGGTCTGTGCTTTTAGTCCTCCTCATGTATTAATCCCTGGCAACTGAAAGATGCCCAGAATTTGCAGTCATTGTGTGTGGAGAAGGCCAAAAATTAGAAGAATCTAGAACAGGAGGATCAAAGAGGAAGCCCAAAGGCATTAGCAGGCCTTGAAGCATTCCCAGTATGGCTTGGGCCATTCAGTGGTGGTCTGTGCCCCCACACCACCTGAATTCCGCCCTCCCAAATGCTGTCCCTGCCTGCAGTTGTGTCTCTGTGGATGGGGGGGAGGGTTCAAGACGGTGGGAGCACGTAGATGTGAGCCATGGCAGCTTTCTCCTCTCCCCTTTCCCCTTGGTTCTGCTGGGGGGAGAAAGAAAAACAAAAGTTGCAGCATCTCCAAATTGCTTTTCCCTGCCCACTTGGTGTTTACAAAGCACTGCGTGGGCAGGTAGAGGCTATTTGGAGCCCTCCCACCCCCTTCCCTTACCAGAAGCACTGCATGCAACCTTCCTTCTTTGCGCTTTATACTGTTTCAAATAAACAGAAGTCGTGCATGCATGCATCACTCTGTTCATTGGAAACAGAAGCAGCTCAGAGTAGGGAAGCTACATGCTGCATTTCTGGTAAGTAAAGGGAAGAGGGAGCAGAGTTCCAAATCACCTTTCCCTGCCCATTTGCTGCTTCCTGGGTGGGGAGAAGTGATTTGGAGCCACAGGAGCTTTTTTCCTTGCTCCAGCAGTGCTGGAAAGGTTGCTGCAGTCCTCTTCTGAGTTGCTCTTGGCAATTCAGAAGAAGATTAGAGCCTCCGGTGGAGCCGCAGACTGGAGAGAGCAGTAGCCAGACCAGCTTGGGGGCGTCTAGATCTATTTGCTTCCCCTCCGGGGTGCTGCTTCAGGTTGCTTCATGGCCAGGCTGGCCTGATCACATTCCACATGGATTAATGTACTAGCTTCAGTGCTAGGAAGTCAGTGCCCTAGCAGTGCACCTTCAGTGAGTGTGTTGAGAATAGAAGTACTGTAGAAAATAAAAATGATGGGCTTGGCCTTAGATCTATTTTTTTGGGAATTTTGCCCTTCATCCATGGCCTAGAACAGGGGTGCCCAAACCCTGGCCCTGGGGCCACCTGTGGCCCTTGGGGGCTCCCAATCTGGCCCCTGGGGAGCCCCCAGTCTCCAATGAGCCTCTGGCCATCTGGAGACTTGCTGGAGCCCATGTTGCCAAATACAGCTGCTCTCAGCTTGAGGGCAACTGTTCAACCACTTCCATGAGC
Source organism: Tiliqua scincoides (assembly GCF_035046505.1). Lineage (NCBI taxonomy): Eukaryota > Metazoa > Chordata > Lepidosauria > Squamata > Scincidae > Tiliqua > Tiliqua scincoides. The sequence continues at coordinate 201,290,036 of NC_089822.1, forward strand.
TGTGGGACAAGGGTTCCCTCCACTGCTTGCTGTTTCATATCTGTGATGCAGCAGTAGCAGTGAAGGAAAGGCAGGCCTTGCTTTGTGCAAGGCCTTTTATAGGCCTTGAGCTAGTGCGAGACCTTCATTCATTCATATAAGTTCCATCTCTAATAAATTCATTTATATACATTTATTTAAATTTTAAATATAAATTCTTTTTTTTTTCCTGGCCCCCAACACACTGTCAGAGAGATGATGTGGCCCTCCTGCCTAAATGTTTGGACACCCCTGGCCTAGAAGCATGCTTAACATTTTTAAATTGGCGTCAAACCCTTCCTGCTTTTAGATTTAAAATCTGATAAGTGGAAGCTTACTTAGGGCACAGTATCACGCATCAGCCAGCGTCACATGCTTTCCTTTTTTTTGCACATTAGACATATCACCACTGTAATGAAAATAAGAGCTGGGGTTGGAGGTTGCTGGGGCTGTTCACTCTAGCAGTTCATATATGTATCTGTGAGGACAATGGTGCTTTGTCTTGGGACTGTGAATTATTCTTGGCAGACTATTTGAATGCAGACATTTATAGCCTTTGGATTATAATGCATCAATGTCCTGTTTGTTTCATCCTGCAGACCAAGAGGAGCGGACTAAGGCCATTGAAGCCTTCCGGGATGGCAAGAAGGATGTTCTCGTTGCCACTGATGTTGCCTCCAAAGGCTTGGACTTCCCAGCAATCCAGCATGTCATTAACTATGACATGCCTGAGGAAATAGAAAACTATGGTATGGAAGAAAGACCACTTGCAGCTTCCTCTCTCTGTCTCCTAGGTTCCTTGTCTATGCCCAGAACTTCTCCTTGGAAGGAGCAACCCTGAGACCTGTTCAAAAGCCCCTTGAGGGTAGAGAAGATGCGTAGACCCATAGGACTGGGCTAGCTATTGTGCAGCATTTGTGTCTAAAATGAGCGTGGCTAAACTTAGGGTTCCTGCCCCTTCAGTGAATAGGATAAGGAATTGCTTCTCTTTGATTTTTTGTGCCTATCTTTTGTGTCCCCCCCCCCCCCCAGTTCATCGAATTGGTCGTACGGGCCGCTCGGGGAATACTGGCATTGCAACCACCTTCATCAACAAAGCTTGTGGTAAGGAATTAGCTGCTGGAGAGGCTGGGCTACAAGGGAATGTTGGGATTATGGAACTAGCAGGACTGAGGCATAGTCCCCCAGGGATACAAACAGAGCCATGCTTCCTGATGAGTTACTGCTGAAAAGAGTGTGCTGCAGGGAAGCCAGCATGTAGTTTGTGGTGGCAGAGGGCTTTGGTGAGCACCTTTCTGATGGAATCAGCCATTCATTTTTGCATAGGCATTCTGCTCTTCCTTTCTGTAATTGATGTCCATTGTGCTTTGCATGGAAACTGGCTTGTGCCTCTTCTAACTTGCTGCTTGATCCCCAGATGAGTCTGTGCTTATGGACCTGAAGGCGCTGTTGCTGGAGGCCAAGCAGAAGGTGCCCCCTGTGCTTCAAGTGCTGCATTGCGGAGATGAGTCCATGTTGGATATTGGAGGTAAGAGGCTCCTTAGAGTGTGGAACACAAGGCAACGCTCTTTGCTGGCAGCGTTGACCTGATAGATGGGAATATCATGGAAGAGGCGACTCGGCCTTGGCCAGAACTGCAGTGGATGAAGGCTCTGGTACTAATCCATCTAAAACAGCGGTTCCCAAAGTCCAATCCAATCCAATAACCTTTATGGCATACAGGTTCCCAAAGTCCTACTCGGACTCTGGGAATGTTGTGTTGGTGTGGGGGGAGACCCTGATGACTTTGCAGCGAATGCAGTGTTGCAGGGACCCAAGGGCTTTAACCTTACCTGAGGGGTTGCACTGGCCTCCGGCAGGGTCCAAGAAACGTGCAGCCCTGCCTGTGAGTCTCCCTGTGGCTGCATAGAGCTCCCAGACCTTGCTAAAGGAAAAGCACAAAGAACCACTTTGCAGATAGTAAAGTCAACAAATTCCACTTGTTGCGAGAGTTTTCAAGTTAAATTTCTTTGAGTCTGGCAGAGATGTGCAGAGTGCTGATTGCCCAGACCAGCCATTTTCAACCTTTTTCAGCTCATGGCACACTTACAAGGCACTAAAGTTGTCAAGACACACTACTAGTTTTTAATTACATTATTATGTTACAATTTAATTAAAAAAACTAAGGGTACGTTCCTAACCAGGTCTACTCAGAAGTAAGTTCTATTTTGTTCAATGAGGCTTACTCTCAGGAAAGTATGGTTAGGATTGCAGCCTTAGATCATTACATGACAATGAAAGAAATTCCCAAGAAGCTTGGAGTGGGAGGTGTATGTGGTTTCTGGAAAGGTTTTGAAGCAGGTCTGTTCAAACTGTTATCAATTGATATGCTCTGATATGCCAGGAGGTGTTGGTAAAGAGAGATGAGACTGAGCATACTGGAGGGACAGTGAGGAGATGTGGCTGAAACAAGTGCAGGATTCACTGGGGAGGAGGGGGAGGGAGAGAGAGAATGAATGGGAAGCAACTGGTTTTGAACTTTGGAAGATGGGGAAGAGGGAGGGGTGGGAAGGGGCAGTCAGAGGGGTTAACTGCAATTATGATGGGGGGATGTGTGTGCAGGAGGGGAGGAGGTGCGGGGGAAGAAAAGGATCACTTGCCTGCTTATTTATTCAAGAAGGAGTGCGAGCAACCAAGCTTCTGTACGTCTACTCAGAAGTAAGCCCCATTAAGTAAGTGTGGGTAGGATTGTGGCCCAGCGCCCTTCCTGCCAAAGCCTTGCCAGGGGAGGCAACACAGGGAGGGTCACTTTGGGGCATTGCAGGCAAGGAAAAGGGTCTCTCCAGGATCCTTGCCAGCCAGCTGCTTCTGGCTCCTACCTGCTTCTACCGTCAGGCTCGCTCTCACTCCTTCCTCGCCCTCACTCCCTCCACATTCCTGCCCACCGGGAGCTCTTCCAGGCTTCTCGAGCTGCCTGGCTGGCTGCCAGTCAGCACACGGGGCAGGCACCAGCAACAGCAGGAGCCTCCAAGCCCCTTTGCGGCTGCCCCTTTTTCTCCTGCTGCTGCGCGAGGCTCTGAGCAGTCACTGCTGCGTGACTCCTTGGCCCCGTGGCACACCTAAGGCCGCCTCACGGCACACTGTTTTGCCACAGCACAGCGGTTGAAAACCGCTGGCCCAGACTGTATCTGAGTGCTGCAGTGACACCTCTCTGCTCCACTGCCTCCACTTCCTCCCCCCCCCCCAATCGAGGACTTGGCTGATGCTGTGCTCTTTCTTCTAGGAGAGAGGGGCTGTGCCTTCTGCGGGGGCTTGGGCCATCGCATCACAGACTGCCCCAAGCTGGAAGCTATGCAGACCAAGCAAGTCAGCAACATTGGGCGCAAGGACTACCTGGCACACAGCTCCATGGACTTCTAGGTGCTCATTTGTGCCTTGTGGCAGCCAGGCCAGCAAAAGACGTTCTTGTGCTGAATGGACCACTCTTCTCCAACACTACTTATGGTCTAGCTTACTGGAGAGAACACTGTCAGGTGGAGAAGGACGTGGGACCTCAGAGGACTGTCTGTCTTTGGAAGGTGGTTTCTTCTTTGCTGTAGCATTTGCAAATGCTTCCCAGTGTGAAGGGCAGAGGGTGATCATTTGCCTGCCACTCCAGTTCCCACAAATTCGACATAAAAGGGTATTGTGTACAGCTTGTCCTGCAGTTGTTGCTTTTGGCTCCACAATGCGAGGCAGGTGCCTGTGGGTTGCCCCATTCTACCCTCTTGGACACCTCGTGTCCACTTAAATCTCCTTTGCACTTCCTAGAAAAGAGCAGGCCCGTGCCGCAATAGCCCATTGCATCAGTGACTGTGGCTGTGTGAGTGTTAGGCAAGCATAGCACCCCTCAGGAGGCAACGGAGACAGAGTAGCTCATAAGTCTTCTGTTGCTGTGTCCGACAATTCCAGGAACTGTTTCACAGGATCATGTACCACCACTCAGATGTGACGGTCAGCTCTGCGTTTGTGGCCCCATCTGGCTCAGTCTAAACATTTCTATGCCTGCAGCAGCCTTGCTCTGCAGCTGCAGGCAGGCAGCACTGTTTGCCCCCCAGAGCTAAGTGAGTCAGAAGTCCCCTGGGACCTTCTGTGAGTCCTGGGACTCCTCTGCCTGTTGCAACTCCCTGTGTGCATGCAGGCTTAAAAGAGGAAGTTAGCAGGCAGAGGAAGTCAGCATTGCTATCATACATACTGACTCATCCCTGTGACAGCCACAACTGCTCACTATCTCAGCAGTCTCTGCCTCGCTCCTCCCTGTGTTGCTCGTTGGGAGCCTACCCCATGGAGTGCCCCGTGAAGGATGGAGTCCTATATGTCCAGCATCTCAAATTTGGGAAGGTAAATGGGAGTTGTTAGCGGGGCTGGTTCTGAAGGGAGCCTTTGTGTTGTGTGGGGGTGAATTCGGAGGCTTCTGTGGATATTTTTTTGTATTTAGGGAGTGCTGATCTCTGCTTGAGGTGATTTTTCTGTGTTTATTCTGTCTTTTTTTACCCTTTAACTTCATATTCCTGAACTTTACCAGCAAAATGTATGTCGTATTGTCATGTCATTAAAATTAATTTATAAACAAAATGAAGAATGGATGTTTGTAGGGAGGGAATGGAGAGTGTTGTCTGTTCCTCCCACCACATGGAGATCTGCCCATATGTGCTGGCTTCTTTAAATATGGGAGCCCAAAAAGTCTGGCCTTTCTCTTGCTGTAGTGGGACTTTGTGGAACTGAGAAACTTGTTCTCGAACTTGGCTATCAAGCATCTTTTTTGACTGAGACAGCCATGTTTCTGTGTTTTGGGGCTGGGATCTGTGTTGGCTCTTTCTCTGGCCAACTGTAGTGCTGCAGGTGCCAGCAAATGCAATTCTCAGCCCCCTCCCCATCATGGAAGTGGACTGTGAAGTCAGAGCTCACCATGGTGCCTGCCTACATGAAGCGGATATGGCATGATCGTTGAGAAGAAATGGCTCAGTGGCTCTGATTTTTTTATCATCTGTTTTAGACGCAGGGTGGCAAATGTGGCATTTCACCCCTTGTGTCCAAAGTGGGCGCTACACTAAGCCATTAACACTTAGCATTTGCATAGCACAGTGGTTCTCAAACTCTTCCAGCTTGCGCCTCCCCTGATCCGTGTGGCCATTGGCCATGGCTCCCCATTACAACACCTCACCTCAGTTACCCCCAAAATGGGGATGAAGGTGTTATAATTATACACTAGAAACAAGGCTGCCAGCACTCTGAGGCTGCAATCCTAACCACACTTACCTGAGAGTAATCCCCACTGAACAAAATAGGACTTACTTCTGAGTAAACCTGGTTAGGATTGTGCCCTGAGTTTGTTAGCAGCACACCTGGAGGGTTTGGGAAAGGGAGGGGGGAAGTGATGAATTTGCTGGGGTAGGGGAAGACTTTGTTTTGTGTGTATCTGCTAATTGGAAACTGATGCAAACTGAGACCTAGAGACTGTGGCTGCAATCCTAAACTCACTTTCCTGGGAGTAAGTCCCATTGAACACAATAGGACTTACTTTTGAGTAGACCTAGCTAGGATTGTGCCTTTTGTCTTACAATAGTAGCCAACAGAGTACCCCCCCCCCCAAAAGGAGGCAGGAGGGAAAAGGGGAAAGTCTAAAAAGGAATGGGGATTTTTATTTTTAATCAATTTTTGAAGACAAAGCCATCAAGAGTGACTTTTTTCTTTTTTGAAGGGAGGAAAGAGAGAAAGGTGAGGATCCTTGGTTAAGCTGACCCAGACTCCAAGCCTGTGTAGGTCTACACAGAAGTAAGTCCCATTTGAGTCAATGCGGCTTACTCCCAGGAAAGTGTGGAAACGATTTCAGCCACACAGAGCAAGATTACAACTCACCCCAAAGTAGATGGGGGCTGCTCACACACATACACCCAACATACAGATGCCACCCCCGTTCCCCCCAGGCAAGATGGAGGAATGCAGGCTGGGGCATTTGGACACCCCCCACTAAGAGCAGGCTGGCTCCCTCCTTAGCTGAGCTTACTCTTCCCTCCCAGTTTGAAGCCTGTCAGGAGCGCACCCTGTGCTGATGAGATGCAGCACCTCTGCACTCTTCTCTCCTCCAGCCTTGACCAATCCCAGGATATCCAGGGTGAGGGGCACACTGGGAAATGTAGTCCCTAGGGCGGGGTCACACATGGAGAGAGCTCCATGATGAGATATGGCACCTCTGCCAATGCCCAGCCAGCCGCCTCTCCCACCTTCCCCCACAATGTTTCACATGCCCTCCCAGCCTCACACTGTCCCACCCACCTCTTTCACAGCTGAAAAACTGGCAGGCAGAAGAAAAGTCAGCAGGTGCAGCAGAGCAGAGCTCTGCAGAATCAGCTGCAGCCACCTCTCCCCAGATGCCTCATGACGCCCCCATCGGCTAGCCATGCCTCCCTAGGGAGGCGGGATGCAGATTGAATATCTCAGGCATAGTACATTGCAAGGCTCCCAGTAAATACATTTGATCTCAGTAAACCTTCCAACAGTTCTGTAAGGTGGACCAGTTTCTTCTCCTTAAAGCCATCTAGTGAGCTTGCAGTGGAGGTGAGGTTTTGAACCAGGGACTTTTTGACTTGCAGCTTGTGTTTTTAGCCCGCATGTTACATTGGCTACACCTGCTAGGAAACTGGATTCCAAAACTCTGGTTTTGTTGAAGAATGAAAATGTTTGCACTTGTTGCATACAAAGCTGTAAGTGTTTAGGCTAGTGTTTCCCAAACTGTGCGTGGAACCCCACTGGTGGGTCATGAGCCAGTTTTTGGTGGGTCATGAAAAGTTACATTAAATTGAAACTACATTAATTGAAACATTAAAAAAAAAACTTTGAAAGCAATCTTGCCCAGTTCACAGAGGAGAAAAGTGTTAGCTAGAATGCTAAACTGCAGTGTAAGTTATTCTCCATACCCCCAAGTTAAAATGTTACATTTTCCAATTTTCTCTAATAATTGATATACAGATGATCATATGTGAACCCAGTTTCAGACTTTTATCTGGCCTGGAAGTCCCTGACTGTACATTTTGCTCTACGGTTCAGCCTTCTGATTACCCTGAACTTGACTATAAAGGTTTGGGAGAACGGCCCTTGAACTGCATTTCTCGGGAGAGTCTACAAATGTCTGCGCACACATACTTTATATGTAAGGTCTCTAGTAGACTTGGGCGCCCAGCACCCTTGTTATTAATTACTAACTTATTATTAATAATATTTTTCTATCTATTTTTTGTCTAGCAAGTCACAATATATTGTCATTTTAAAACACAGGTCTTGGTGACAATTTTGGGAAGCACTAGTTTAGGCTGTATTGCTGGTCTGTCTGTTATGGGCTACTCAGCAAATCTGACTTGACGGAAGTGGCCTTCGCCTGCAGTTCTGGGAAAGTATTCCTTCTCCTGCCTGAAATTCATGCTTCAGGGGCACAGGAGGGAACAGAAAAGTGGCCCAGTGGGCTTCTTTGGTATGTGGTGTTGCACTCATTCCAAATCGCTTTTATCACTGGAATGGGTGGAGGACAGTTGGAGCATCAACCTCAATGTCTTCTTGCCTTCTGATACTGCTTAAAATGCTCTTCTTCACATGCCTGTTTGGTACACAGTACCAACAGGTATCCAGACACTGCACGATCAGCAGAGGATCATAAACTTTGGCTGCACTTGTAGCCAATTTTTGTTGCTAGTAGTTAGTGATGGTTTCCTACTTCTTGTTCCGCAGAGGTAAAATGCAACCATTTTGCACCTGCTGCCCTGTGAGTGGGTTTTACAGGACAAAGTGGTAGGTGGTGATATGTATGGGGACGGTGTGTATGTGCCTCCCCTCCACCCCACACCTACTCACCTCCAGCGCATGACACTGATGTGCCCAGCAAGAGATGCAAAACTTCTGGAAATGTTGAAGTCGTGGAAAAAATCAGCAATGTTGTAAACAAAAGCACATTTCTAAAAAATTACCTGGATCTAAAAACAGTCTTCTCACAATACTGAAGAATGTCAGCCTTATCCAAAAACAGAATGCAAAAACCTGTACTATCTGTTTGCTAGAGGCAATAGTGGAATGTCCATCATACAAGAGAAAAATCTGTCTTTCAAACTGCTTCCAGTTCATCAGGGAAGAAAAAAATGGGGAAAATGCACTGGCGGGGGGACTGGCTTCCCCCCCTACAACTTTTCTGATTGTTTGTTTCATTTTCTCGACCTTCACATCTTGTAACCCAAATCCTCATTTGAAACAGGTACACTCTGTTTCCCTGTATTGGTGCCAGTTTCTAAAATGTTTACTATATCAGTGGTGGGCTATACAGGAAACTTCCTCTGGTGGTCATCAGAATTAAATTTCCAGGCTCCCTTGGTAAACTTAATTTGTGGATTGTGATGTACATCAAACTAGTACTTTTGAATGTCTTGGATTACCTTGCTTCATTTATTCTGCTGTTAAATTCCAGTTGTGAAAGAAGTTGGAATGCTTTGACAAATGGAAAGAGGGAAGAAGGCTGAAATGGAAGAGAAAGGGCCCTGCAAATAGTAGCTTATGGCTCTTGAGCCACCAGCCAGTGGCAGCTTTGCATTTGTCCTTTCTGCCTTCTCAATATTTTACTGGACACTTCCCAACCATTTTCAGGCTTTCTTCTGTATCCATGAGAATGAGAAACCTGCTTTTTAATTTTTAAAAATGTGTGGAATTGCAGGGAGAGGGAGTATGCCAGGTTCTTCTACTTATATGATCCTGCAAACACTTTATGCAGACCCATGGCTATATGTGGTGAAGTGTCTCAGAGGTATGGCTTGATGGTTTTTCTTGTTTCTGGGGCTAAGCAATCCCAAGGAGCAGGATGATTGCATGTTAGCCAGGCTAGCCTAGCTAATGTCAGCAAGAGTGCTGTGGCCAAATGCTAAGTGCTACTTTCCTATGCAGTCGTGTAGGGTCCCCAGCAGGAACGGTTATGAACCTGTGCAAGCCCCTGATTGCATGCTTTCACCCTTTGCCCTCCTACACAGAAGACCTGGCGAAGAGTGTGGGCCCAGCTCTTTGCTGACAGCCCTTCTGGTGTTGCCCGACTTGAGTACTTTGACATGCGGGAAGGTGTTGCAGCAGAGAAAGCCACCCTGCGGAAAAGCGACCGTAAAGTGATCCGACTCACGGACTGTGTCTCTATGGAACGGGCAGGGGAACACAGCTCACCCAAGGACACAGCCCCCTTCTATTTGTGCATGATGGAGCGCAGTATTCTCCTGGCAGCAGATCAACCAAATGACTGGATAGAATGTATTTGCCAGCTGGCTTTCCAGGTATTCACCTCAACACTTTCCCTCAGTAGCAGTGGCATAGCTAATGAAAGTGTAGTGCAGGGTGCAAAATGATGCCCTGGAAGTGTCATCACTTCCGGAAGAGATGTCACACCCAGACTTTTTAAAAAGTGAAAAATGGGGCAGTGGCATAGCTAAGACATCTGCTATCCAGGGTCAAAGAAGATTTTGTAGCCCACCCTCCATGATTAAACCAAATTTAATTTATTAATAAATAAAGTTTTCTGGTTAATTGACCATAACTTTTGATACAATACAGACATTCCAGCATAATTTTTCATTGCATCCAGCATTAAATTACCTTTCCAATGATATATAATGGTATTATTTGTACATACCAAGGTTTTCACAATTTTGGCCACTAGTGTCAAGCTCAGCTTGTTGCCCCACTAAAGCTTGTTGCCTGGTGCAATTGCTACCCTCAGTACCCCCTTAGCTACTTCACTGCTCAGTAGAATTGCCCTGGGACACACTGAACCACAGGGAGGAGGTGTCTCTTGTCCACCGGACAGCCATATAAGGCCTGATGGGAGAAGCTAACATCAAACTTAGCTGCTTTCCCCAAGGCTTTCCTATTTTCCCCAGGGATTTTTGTAGGATTGTAGAAGAGTCTCGGATGCAATTGCTATGGGGACAAATGTTCCTACTTAATTGATGTGTGATTTTGAGTGGGTTTGGAACTTTCAGGGTTTTTTGGTACTGGGTGTGAGGATTTTTACAGTCTTGCACTCATCTTTAGAAGTTATTATCTCAATAATTATGACGCCTGGGGCATTCCAGATGTGGTCAAATAGCTTTTTTTTTTTTTCTTTTTTAAAGCATTTGCAGCTTGTTCCAAAACAACAATTTTCAGGTGTTTGGCCCAGTGATTTTAAGGGAACTTATTTATTCTGAAGTCTCACTGCATGTAATGATAAGAGTATGTAAGATTGCAGGCTTAATGTGCATCAGGTTTTACAAGTGCGTTTTCCTCTCTTTTTAATTAACCTTGTTTTAATAAAATACAAATTAAATAGGTTCCTGTCTTGCAGGTGAGACACGAGGAAAAAAGAAAGTGCTTAGGTTAGATGGGTTTTGTTACTTCTAAGAATTACGAAGTTTAGAATGAGCAAATATATTTGTTCACACAGAAGAATGGAGGCGGAAGGATTGATGAGTCTGTCCCTATGGGAAATGGCCTTGTGCTGAGGTCGTGAGTCAGGGGAATAATCAGATGCTGACAGAAGGCTCAAATTTTCTTGCTTTCTATGATGTTTTAATGTCTGAAAAGTTCTTCTCGCCTCCCCTGTCTCTTTGCTCTGATACATGCAGAAGACATCTTCCACACTGAGCACAGCTGGAAACACTCCCAGCCCCCAGCCTCAGATGGAGGAGAATACCATCTACTCATCCTGGCAGGAAAGTAGGTGCATTGGGCGTAGCGGGTGTGAGGTAAAGGGCTTGGCGAAATCCAGGGGGTCAAGGGCGTAAAACTAATTTCTCATGGAACTAGAGTTGGGCAAGTGGCAGCTGGTTATAGAGCAGCCCTTCTGGGAAATCCAACCTTGTGAGGAGAATGCCAAATAGGTCTCAGTTCTGTGCTTGGAGTTGGCCCAAGTTGTCTTTATATCAGAGACATAAAATCCAAACGGCAGCCCCTGTGTGGGAACAAACAGAATGAACCAAATAAACAATACTCTGCTTCCCTTTAGTGGTATCTCCAAAGCCCACCACTCAAGAAAGAATTGGCCTTCAGCTGGAACTTGTTCTGGCAAGAATGCTGTGTGTTGCTTAGGGGAGCACAGTGCTGTGTAGAGACTTACAAACTGTTGGACAGTGAACATTCTTCTGCCCTCTGCCCCCAACAAAAGCTCTGTGGATTGAGCTGTTCTGGGCTGAGACCCAGAGGGAGGTTTGCATGTTCTTCCAGCACGTCCTGCTCACCCCATATCCAAATTTCCCTTTCAGAAAATGCGTCTCCAAAATTCCAACAGCGATTTGGGGATTTGGCATTGAAAAGAAAACCGGGGGTGGGCTGGGGTGTAAGGCTGCAATTACACAGCTTGTGATCTCACACCAGACCTCAAAATAGCTTTATGAAGGTGGAGAAATAAAAGAACAGTTTTAATTATTATTTCTTATGTGACTTATTAACACACCTTAGCATTTATATAGCACACTTCAAGTGGTCAAAGCATTTCTCATGGGAATTGCTTTGGCCACTTGAAGTGTGCTATATAAATGATAACCATAAGTCACATAAATAATAATTAAAACCGTTCTTTTATTTCCCCACCTTCGTAAAGCTATTTTGAGGTCTGGTGTGAGATCACAAGCTGTGTAATTGCAGCCTTACACCCCAGCCCACCCCACCCCTGGCTTACTTTACAGGACTTTTGTACTACCTTACAAGACTGTTGTATTGTAAGGCCATACATTATAGGCCATACATTATATCAGTAACCAGTATGACAGACCTGTAAAGTAGGTCAGCGTTGTGGTCCAGATAATGCAGATGTATAGGTTGAGACTAAGAGACAAAGGCTTGCCAAAGCCACCCAACAGGTTGGGGCTAGGGTGAGATAGGAATCAAAGGGCTTCTCATTTCACAAGCTTAGACCAACTCTGGGTTTGCTTTCTGAAAAGCAAACTCAGGGCTGAATCAAACATACTTGCACAAAGTGTCTGTGTGCTCCTCTGAATCTTGCTCTAATGTTGAGAAATGTGACTTGGGCTAAGAAGTTGTAATTTAGCCAATGTACTCCCTCAAATTACTTGCTGAAATGAGGATTTGGAACGGGGTTTTCAAATTCAGCAACTGAATGATTGGACTTGCCCAAGGGCCTGCCCATTCTTCAAGGGTACTGAGCATAGCTCTGAACCACTTGGCTTCAGTATGAGTGACAAAAGCTTTCTGAAAGAGGGATGACCCGAGATAGAACACTTTGACAGGAAGGACGCAGAGCTTCTATTAAAAGAATACGAAAAAAAGAACTGATACTTCAAGAAGAGACGTGTGACCTTGGGTAAGGTGGGAGCTGCATCAGGGAGGTCACAAACGTTTCAGACTTGAGTGGATGTTCCAGCGAGCTTCATATCCCCAGGGGTGGGAGATGTTCAAAGGAACAGAGTGGCTCTGAAATAGAAGCAGATCTTCAACTACTTGTACAAATAAGATAGGACAGTGGGTTGCAGACAGGTGGCGAAATCAAACCTAAGTGAAATTTCAGCTAAGGTTCATTAAACTTCAGCCCAGTCTTATGCATGTTTACTTAGAAGTGAGGCTCACTGTATTCAATGGAACCTTACTCAGAAAGAAAAGTGTTCATACAGTTGTGTCCTCCATTTGATTTCAGAGCCACTGTGGTTGTCTTTAGAAATAAAGGAAAATATGGGTGATATCTTGAGGATGAAAGAGCCAGGATGGTGCTGGTTAGAGCATCAGACTAGAAATGGGAAGAACTGGGTTTGAATCACTCATCCATGAAGCTCATTGGTGAACTAGGGCTAGTTGATACCTTTCAGCTTAATCTACCTCATAGGGTTGTTGTAAGAGAAAAACTGGGGACAGCAGGAGAACCACACCATGTCCACCACTTCTAGTTCCTTGAAGGAATGATGGGATAAGATGAAATAAATTTTGCAAGAGTAACAAGGAGTGAGGAAAGCCAAGGGCTGTGTAGAATCTGCACAAGAACAGCAAAAAGATGGGATTCTGTGAAGAATTTTGAGTAAGATTTCCGGTGGGGCTGCACTGCAGTGTTCCACATGTTAGTTTTCCCTTCATCATGCCTAGCTGAAGCAGAATTAATCTTACAAAGCCAGCAGCAAATTTATACAAACTTTGCTTACTCTGGTTTCTGTAACCTGCACAGATAGCCGCCCTGGGTCCCGTTAGGGAGAAGGGCGGGATAAAAATAAAGTTTTATTATTTTATTATTATTATTATTCTTCTTGGTGCAGAATTTTGGTGATGGTGGTGCCCGGTTTGGATTTTTGTTCATTTTCTAAAGCTGGAGGAATAAATGACAAGTGCACTGAAATGGAGGACGCCCATGCCCTTGACAGATGTCATGACCTCTCCCCAATATCTTTTCAACAGCTTGTGACTTTCCAGTGACGGTGTTTCAGACTGAGGCTTCTGCTCGGTGTCACTTGAAAGGGAACTACTTGCTGGTGCCTTTAACTGAGCACCTGGTGCTGAAAGACTCACAGTCTGGACAAGCCCTCTACACCTGGCCTTACACCTTCCTCCGAAGATATGGCCAGGAAAAGGTATGCAGCTGCTTCCTTCTCAATGCTGCCCGAGACCCCAGTGCTTACAGGACAGCTTGCTGCTACACATTCCCTAGGCCAGAAACATAGCACTCTGCCATGTTTTCATACTCTTCTACTGACTGCTTTTGGGAGCAGTAGCAGCTGCAGAGGACATTCTGTGTTGTCCTGAAACGTGCAGGTAGAGAGTGCCCCACACCCAGTGGGTGCTGCTAACAGGCCCTAGGCACACCTTGAGCACATTGGCCAGCTCAAAAATAACCATCTCCGGGTACAAGTATAAGACCAGGGCTATGTGACCTTTCAGACGATGTTTTTTGCAGTGCGTGATGGGCCTTGTTGAGGAAGCAGAGCTAATTGCTGGGAGAAGGCAAACCTCTCTAACTTGGCTGGTTAGCCATGCGGGCACTCTCCTGGATTTAGTGGAACCCTTCTTTCTTTGCGGTATACACCTCTGCTGGGCCTCTATTACTGTTGTTTTAAGCAGCCTCCATGCATTCTGGAGAGACTGGACTCTTTTTACCCTCCCTTTCAACCTCCTTCTAACCAGCCTCCTCATTTGAGGGAAGTCCGCCTGTCGGAAGTCAAGGGTTTTTGTTAGAGATTTGCCTGGTATTCTTCCCCCAACGTGCACGTCAAAACGGATCGCAGCATGATCACTGTTCCCCAATGGCTCAGTAACGTTTACATCTCTAACCAGGTCCTGCGTACCGCACAAAATTAAATCCAGAGTCACCTGTCCTCTGGTGGGCTCCGTGACTAGCTGATCTAAGCCACAGTCATTCAGCACGTCAAGAAATCCGGTTTCCTTATCGTGACCAGAACACAAATTGACCCAGTCAATATGAGGATAATTGAAGTCCCCCATGATTACAACCCTGTCCTTCCTTGTCACCTCCCTGATCTGTTTCCTCATTTCAAGGTCCCCATCAGATTTCTGGTCTGGAGGACGATAGCACGCCCCCAGTATTACATTGCTGCACAAGCCTGGTAATTTAACCCACAGAGATTCTACGGTGGAGTCGGACCCACCTTCAATCTCTACTTTGCTGGATTCTATCCCTTCCTTAACATAAAGGGCCACCCCACCTCCAACACGCCCCTGCCTGTCCCTCCTGTAGAGTTTATAGCCCGGGATTGCGGTATCCCACTGATTCTCCGCATTCCACCAGGTTTCCGTTATGCCCACTATGTCAATATTTTCCCTTGTCACCAGACATTCCAGTTCTCCCACCTTTGCTCGTAGACTTCGGGCATTCACATAAAAGCATTTATACACGGAATGCCCCAGGATGGGCTGCTTATTCGCTCCTTTGTCCCCGCATCCTCTCATTGTGCCAAACCGTCTATCACATCCCATCTCCCTAACTTTCCCAATTTCTTCTCCTACCCTGCCTTTGTCTTGTTGTTCTCTAACCTCCCCATCCTCGTCCCATAGGGATGAGGAGTCCCGAACCGGATGCCCCTCGGCTCCTGTCGGCCTTCCCCCAGGGATCAGTTTAAAAGCTGCTCTGCCACCTTTTTAATGTTATGCGCCAGCAGTCTGGTTCCATTCTGGTTCAAATGGAGCCCGTCCCTCTTGTACAGGCCCCGCTTGTCCCAAAACGTTCCCCAGTGCCTAACGAATCTAAACCCCTCCTCCCTACACCACCGTCTCATCCACGCATTGAGACCCCTGATCTCCGCCTGCCTAGCTGGCCCTGCGCGTGGAACAGGTAGCACTTCAGAGAACGCTACCTTTGAGGTCCTGGCTTTCAGCTTCCTGCCTAAAAGCCTAAATTTGGCCTCCAGGACCTCCCAGCTACACTTGCCCACATCGTTGGTGCCGACATGCACCACAGCCGCTACCTCTCCCCCAGCACTGTCTACCAGCCTGTCTAGACGAGAAGTGATGTCCGCAACCTTCGCACCAGGCAGGCAAGTCACCATGCGGTCCTCACATCCGTCGCAAACCCCCCTCTCTATGTTTCTAATAATCGAATCCCCCACTACAAGAAGCCCCCGACCCCCCTCCCGCCGAGGAGTATCCCGAGTGCGCTCGGATACGGGCCCATCCCCTGGAGAAGGGATCCCCCCTAGGGGATTGTTTCCCTCCTCTCCAGGATGACGTCCTCCAGTCCCGAGACTTCCCACCCGGGCAGCCGAGGAGCTGCACGCCTGAGGTTGGGACGAAGCCTGATCGTCCCCGGAAGTCTCCCCACGGTCCTCCTCTGGCTGCCTGCGCTTCTCCAGGTCGGCCACCAAGGCTTCAAGGGAGCGGACGCGTTCCCTGAGAGCCTGGAGCTCCTTGCAGCGAGGACACACCCATGACTTATGCCCCAGAGGCATATAATCATACATGTGGCACTCGATGCAGAACACTGGATAGCCCCCACCCTGCTGCTGGCTGTCTGACTGCATAGCTTTTTTTTTGTTGTTGTTGTTTTATTTAGGGGTCCTTTAAAAAACCGTACACTGGATAGCAGCCCTCTTCTCAAGGGAAGAGGAAGGGCAGTGTATGGGGCCCTGGCCTCCTCGCCCTGCTGCTGAACTCGCCCAGATGCTAAACTCTTGTGCCTTACCTGGCACTTAGTTCCCAGAGGCACTGGGTGTCCCAGAGGCCACACGCGTCTGCAGAGAGCCTCACGCGATGGCCTGCCTAGCTTTATACTCCTGGCTGGCTCCTCCCCCCTCCTTCCTTCCTGATTGAAAGGGGGCTGGCCTTCCCAGGTGAGTTTACAAAAGCTCAGGAAGGCAAATGGCTGCTGATGGGCGTGACCTACTCTGCAGGCTCCTGAATGGACTGCTTGGATTAGCCTACTGGGGCTCTTAATGGGTTGGGAATTGGCCCTTCCTAGGTCCTTTCCCTCCTAGTTCTGTTCTCTTAGGCTGGACTGTTTTTGTAACCTCAAGCTAGTTTTTATTTGGGTTTGTTTAATTATTTATTGCTCTCTAGATCCTGTGTCCCAATTTACTGACCTGTTTAGGTTATGTTCTAACTTAGATTAGGTTTAACCTGGGTTAAGTATAGGTTTAATTTAAACAAGTAGAAAACCTGCTTTTCACTTTATCCTCCTCCCTTCCTTCGATTAAGTGCTACCTTAGGTGCAGCTAACTTTCAATTTTGATTTAAATGCCTGACCCTTGGGCACTTACTCACGAGTAGGACGCTGCTCTTACTCACGAGTAGGACTCTGCTCCTGCTCAGAGTAGCCCTATGTACCTCCCTTAGGTGCTAACTTTCAATTTTGATTTAAGACCGCCCATCCTTCATCCAGTGTACACGAGTTAGCAAAAAACACTAATTTTCATGACTTGGTTCCCATCCCAGGTTGAAACAGTTTGATGATGAGAATGAGCTGCACTAGACAAGGTCAGGCAAATGGAGAGATTGATGATGATGTTGACAACTAAGCACAAGAATGTTTGCCCTAAGTAATTCCCTTCTGGTCCTTCCTTCCTCCCCCCCCCCCCCGCCCCCCAGACTGTCTTTTCTTTTGAGGCAGGGCGCCGCTGTGAGTCGGGAGAGGGCCTCTTCACTTTTAATACTGCACGGGCTGCAGAGATCTGCAGAGCAGTTTCTGCTGCCATAGACCGCCAAAAAGCTACTCTTCTGGAGAAAGACAAGAAAGCTGGGGTCTCCCCAGTCCAAGACTGTTTGCAGAAGGCTGGGGCCTGGGCGTGGCCCAGCAGCACGGAAAACATGGAGGAGACACAAGCGCTGTATGTTAGACCCCCCAAGGAAGCTGGGGAAATGAGAATCCCAAGGCCACCAGTTAATGATAGCTGCTCAGTTTACCCTGAAAGTGGGTCTCCTGAAACGCCCATCATCTATGCTTCTATTGGCAAATGCTCTCCAGCCCTGTTCCAGCCCTGGGGTAAGGTGGAGGAAGAACCCGCCAAACAGCAGGGAGGGCGAGTCTCTGACCACCTCTACGAGAACCTGCGTGCTCTGGAGCAGACTGCTCTCGGCTATAGAGACACTCCTGATGGTGGCAGCAGCAGCACTGAGCCATCACCCATCTATGACAACAGTCCTGTCATGGTCAAGCGCTCCAGTAGTCATCCTGGCTTAAAACCCAGTGAGGGAGCCGATTCCTCCCCAGAGAGTCAGCGCAAACTCCTGCTGGACACTAAAGGGACAGAGAGTGGAGGTGAAGGGAACGCCAGATCCAAAACAAGAGGGGCTGGTGCTTTCAAGCATAAGTTGGTGAGCATGTTGAGTAGAGAAGGAGGAGCCCCTAAGACATCCAGCAAGAACACTGGTCCTGTGGACAAGCCCTAATGGGAGCCCTCTTGCTGCAGGGATGAGACCTGGGGCCTGGAGTTTCCTTCATCTATTTTTTTCCCCTTCTCTGTGCCTGCTTACAGCCTTCCAGTTTGATTGGTTCCCCCCCCATGACCTGGGGGTACAAACTCTCCTATTGGATGAGCCAGCTAGACCTACCCTCAGTAACCCATCTCCACTGAATCAGTCTTGGTTAAAAAGTGATGGACATGGAGATTGCTCCTCTAAACCACATCAGTGGGCATAATGGACTCTAGGAAACCAAGAGACTATGTACAGTTGTGGTTTTCTTCTTGCCTTTGTGTTTCAATAAATGAAGTTTCTCAGGTGATCAGATCATTCTTATTATTTATATACCACTTCAGAAGAGTAGTAATATGTAAACAAACCAGTTTACATATTAAAATAAAGCAATAAATGGTTCCCTGTCAACAAATGGATCCCAATAAAGGGCTCACAATTAAAAAAAAAATACAGAAGACCCCAGCAGCAGCTACTGGAAAAGACTCCATGCTGGGAGAAAGAGGGACAGTTGCTCTCCTCCTGCTAAATGTAAGAGGACATCACTTTGAAAGGCGCCTCTTTACCCAGTTAGCATTCAAGTCATCAAGACCAAGTGACATTCATCACCACAGGAATTGGGCAACTCTCAGAATTGCAACCTAATCTGTGAGAAAAAGAGTGATCGTGAGATTGGACTAGGGTTGAGTAATTTCCACTGTAATGTACAGAACCCTTGAAACTAAAACCATAAATTTAAATCTGGTCCCTTGTTGCACTAATTCATAGAGCATATTTTCATACATTTTAGTTCTCTCATGTACACAAATACACAGTCTATTACTTTGGTTCTGTACAGCTTGTAGAAAATTCATCTGGAAATTTCCTTGTTCTACTCTGGATTTTTTTTTCCTCTTAAGAAATATTTCTATAGTGGCCTTTTTAATGGCACTCCCATGGGTGTTCACGTACATTGCACATATCATAAGACGTATCATAAGAGGTCATAGCTCAGTGGTAGAATACCTACTTTGTATGTTGAAGACCCCGGCTACAATTTCTGGCATCTCCAATCAAAAGGGATCTAGCGAGTCTGGGAAAACCTAATCCTCTCAAGAGCCACTGTCAGCAGGGGAAGATGATACGGTACTGGGCTAGATGATAGCTGGTTTGATATGGTAGCTTCATTTGTGCTTATATATTTGCATTCCCCACTAGTACTGACCATTTACTGATGCTGTATATGGAGTACTTGCTTTGTCCTCATCCTTTTTATTTCCATTAGAGGGCAGTCTACCCCTTGCTATCAACCACTTATAGCAGTGGTACTCAAAATTTTCCAGCCAGTGGCTCCCTTGACCCCCATGGCTGTTGGCTATGACTCCCCATCATGTTCCTGAGGGCTGGAAGTGACATAATTAAACAGGAAGTGACCAGAAATATTAACTATATTAAATATAATATAATATATATTATAATATAATATTAAATATTAAATATTAAATATATTAACTATATTAATATTATATTAATCATATCATTAATTAAATGCAGATCTTAAAAATATATTATTAATACGCCGCAATATACATGCTTTATAAATGATCAGCTGCTGATCACTGTTGGAGAAAGGATGCTGGAGTAGGTAGATTTTGTCTGGTCCAGGAAGAGTCATTTTTTAAACTTTGTAAGCATACCAATAGAATTGTTTTATCAAATGAACTTTGTGAACAACCAGTCTGACCAACATTACACACACACACCCCTGTGGACCCCAATCCAACTAGTCATTTCTCCCATTCTCCTTGGATAGGATTGAACCCTTTTTTAATTTAAATAAATTTTTCCAGCAGCTGGTGGGGAAAACAAAAATAGACCATGAAAATATATCAGAGCTGATAAGGGTTTGGTTAGGAAGCTGATTTGTCTCTTATACTAGGAGATGCACAGCTCAAGCCTATGCATGTCTACTCAGAAATAGGCTATGTCTAGGTGTGAGAGGAAAGAAAAATCAATGCCTTATTGAGTAGCTATCTGGAACCAGTTCCAAGGAGCTCTATGTATTTCCCATAGTCATATTCTGATTTTCTTTTAACATGGAACTCAAGATAGTGTATATGCTAGTATAGCATAGTGGCTAAGAAATCGAGTTGCAAATTTGAACTCCCCTAGTTCAAATTTTGCCTCTGCCACAAATTCACTAAATTGCCTTAGGGCGCAATCCTAACCAACTTTCCCACACTGGCATAGTAGTGCTAGTAGGGCATGTGCCGCATCTGGCAGTTGGGGGGCAGTCACGGAGGCCTCCTCAAGGTATGGCAATATTTGTTCCCTTACCTGAAAGTTGCATTACCCTTATGTGGGTGCTGGAAAGTGGGTTAGGATTGCACCCTTAGGCTGCAATTCTAGTTTCTTGGGAATAAGCCCCATTGAATACAGTGGGACTTAGAATGCATGCATGCATTCTGAGTAGGCATGCATAGGATTGCACTGTTGGGCAAGCTACTCCCTCTCAGCCTGTGTTCCCATCTGCAAAATGGAGATAATACTTCCTTGTCTCACTAGATTCTTGGAAAGATTATGTCAAAGCAAGACACATGGTGCACTTTGCACATTTAGAAAGCACTCTACAAGTATTAAGTGTTATTGTTCCCAGGAAGCCTTATGGCCAGGCACTGACCAGCCTCAGGCCTGCTTAGCTTCAGTGAGGTGGCTGCTTCATGTGCCCTCAGACTACATACAGGTTTCTATACTGTGAGTCACATTTCATAAAGAGTTCTGTGACACCTAAAAGATGAACTGAACATGGCACAAACTTTTGTGGAGTGGAGTGGCGTTCACTTCACCAAATGTATGAAGGGTGTCCAGGGTTGGCAGCTATATGCAGAGCCAGCCTTAGGCTGATTCAGCCAACTGAACTAAATCGGCCCCGTCCTCTGGGGTCCCTGTGCAGCAGCCACTACCTCGCTCTGTAGCTGATGTTCCAGCATGAAATCTATGTAACAATGAGCAGTGTTGCTGTGTGTGGCCCGCCTACCCCTGGGTCCAAACAGCTCGAAATGCCCCCCCCCCCCCGGATCACATCACATCACCGCCATCTACTTCTGGGTGCCATGCTTTGCGCAGGAAACTACTGTGCTCATTGCTGAGCTCTACTACTACTACTTCTACTACTACTACTACTACTGAGCTCATCTGGAACTACTGGAACTACTACTGAGCTCATTGCTGCAGTTTGCCCTGATGACTGCCCCCCCTACAAAAACATTTAGTATCAGGCCATGAAGTTCCTAAGGCTGACCCTGACTGTAGGTATGAACACATGGATACATGGGGGAAGACATTTGTAAGCAGTAGGGCCAAAGGCCCTTAAAGGTGGGCCTGCCACATTTCTATGAAGAGCCCCAATGTATGTAAGACTGAAACACGCTGTATGCACATATCTAATTGTATGCTGTGAGTTCCTTTGAAGAGATGCGAATGGAATACATACATACAGAACTGTTGCATTCTGAAACATGGCTGAAACCTTTAACTATAAAGCCATCAGATCCGACAGCTCTACAATGGAGGAGGTCTCCTTCACAATGAGGGAGTTCTGTTAACAGACTGTGCTGAACACATCAGGAGGAAGAGGGATTTCCCTTCGGCGCCATCTGGGGATAATAACAGAGCCACTTCCTGCTTTGCTTTGTTAAGCAAATCCAGATGTGCTGCTTAGGCAGTCTGTGGTAAACAACTCCAGGCCCCAGTCAGCAGGACAACAGGCCCTGCTCTGCCAATGTAGTAGCCTAACCTTGCGGTTCGAGGGGAGGCTTTGCCTCAAGAACCAGTCGCAACACAACATATTGGCCGTATCCAAGGCTCCCAGGATGTAATGTGTGAGACAGGAGAAGGGTGAGAGTTGTGAGGGTTTCTGACTTTCGTATGGCCTTTAGGCACGCACAGGAAAGCCAGTTGCTTCTTTGAACTCAGATCCAACCATTGAGTTCAACTACAAATATTGTTGTTAGCAGGATGGTTTTCATTTGGGTGGCTCTCAAGCATAAAAAGGAGGCAAAAAAAAAATAAAATCATGTGGCAGTTGCAGTACCAGCTGCTTTCCAGTAGAGGGAGTCAATTGACCAATTTCTCCTTCTAGTACAGTACTTCTGGGTCTGGATCTGATGGTTGCAGCTGGAAGGCCAGCATTCATCAATTGCTTGCATATTAGGGTAGCATTTTAAACAAAGGAAACAGAATACTGGCATCCAGTCACCACTTACATCCAGGTTGCTGGACAGAGCAGAAGATACTTCCCCATGGACCCTTGAGGAGGGATGGCAGGGTGGGCCCTTCCTAAGACTTGGCTGGTGGTGGCACAGCAACAGAAGAGCAGGCAGAGGAGGTGAGAAAGAAAGAGAGAGCATGGATCATGTCCATCCCCAAGTAGGCTTTTGTTTACGCCATTTCTTTGGGCAAGATGAGAAAGCTCCACCAGGAAACTTAGACCGACTTCTCCCCCTTCTCCTTTCTGCAGAAGGAGGATAAGATGGATTTGGCAAAAATGAATGCTCCAGTGTCACTTCCAGGAGGTCTCCAGAGCACCCGATCCTGGGGCAGTCCAGACCTGAAACAAGCCTGCTCTGCCAGCTCAATCTAACAGTCCTGACCTGCTGCACACAGCAGCAGCAGCAGCAGCGCCCCCAGCATGAACCTCACCACCTGTATTGGAATTGCACAAGACCTGAAGGAGGTAGGATGTGGTGTCAGCAGTGGCCCCTTTAAGGGTAAAGCCTGGGCATTCAGCAGAGTGTGCTGCACAGCAGCAGCCACTTGAAAGCAATAAAAGCACCTGATGAAGGGAGAGTTTGGTGTGGGTAGTAGAAGGAGGAAAGCTTGAGGACTGGATTAAAGGCTAATGGAATTGCTGATGACTGATTGGTGAATGGACTGCTGGAAATGCTGAGATTGGTGTTTGCCCAAGGCCTGCTGAGGACCAAAGTGCTGCTGTAATGGAGGGAGGAGGACCTCTGCAGGTTGAACAGGCAAGCT
Organism: Tiliqua scincoides; assembly: GCF_035046505.1. NCBI lineage: Eukaryota > Metazoa > Chordata > Lepidosauria > Squamata > Scincidae > Tiliqua > Tiliqua scincoides. The sequence goes on from NC_089822.1 coordinate 201,312,938, forward strand.
ACCCTGGAGGTGGGGTCCAGCAGCACTGCAAGGCAGACCTAGGGTCATTTTGGAGGAAAGAAGGGGAGCTAATTAGCATAAAGTGGGCATGATTCTCCAGGTGGAGCTTGGACTGGGAATCTGGCAAAACAGCACCCACCTTAACTTGCATGTAAAGCAATTTAAGTCATGGGCCAGAGGAGGTGGTGTGTGCCACCTACCCTAGCCTGAAGCAAAAGCTTCAGCTGGCCTCTTGGTTGGGTTGCCCTGCCCTGCCCATTTGTTAACTGCCCTCTGATTTGTATTGGGGCATTTCTCCCTGCTCAAAAGAAAGATTTATTCTGTCACTCAAAGAAAGCATAATTTGTTTAAAAATATGCCAAATGGCCTCCCCCCTCCACAGCCAGCATAGCAATCACCTGTTCAGAAAACATTCCAAAGCAGCAGTCCAAATGTGGTCAGTAATACCAAAGCTATATTAGATCACAATCTTCTGCATATTTACACAGAAGTAAGTTCCTAATTGAGTTCAATAGACATTTCTAGTAGTGTTTAATAGTGCAGACTTAAGGCCCAATCCTATCCAACTTTCCTGCACTGGTGCAGGTGCAATGCAGCCCCAAGGTAAGGCAACAAATGCTCCCATACTTTGAGGAGGCCTCCATGAGTGCCTCCTCCCCCAAAGGATGCAGTGTACACCCTATTGGCATGGCTGCACTGGCACCAAAAAATTAGGTAGGATTGGGCCCTTAGACAATTAACCATAGCAGATACTAAAACCTCAGTCCCATAATGCTTAATCCCCCTCACTTTTAAGAAGTCTAAGGCTGTAATCCTATGCACACTTACCAGGGAGTAAGCACCACTGACTATAATAGGACTTACTTCTGAGAGACATGCACAGGACTGGGCTATAAGAGTTGCTCTCACTCTGAAGACTGTGACAGAATGGACTAAAGTCTTATTGTTTTGTTACTTTTCTTGTTTGCATTCTGTCTATGCTCTGAAGCTGGGTTTTTTCAACATTTACAGTGAGTCACTGGACAACTCATATGAAGGCAGCCTCTTCTCTGCCAGGAACAGACACAGGAAGACTGAGCTTGGGAAGGTCATGGCCACTTGGGAGACTGTAATATGCTCATGTTACTTTCAAGTTGCAGTCCTGTGCAAATGCAGCTGGGAGCAAGTCTTGTTGAACACAGTTGGACTTGGGGGGCGGGGGTATGTTTTGTTTTAAAGCAAACAAATCTTGGGCTTGTGTTATTTTTCTATTTTTTGTTTACTTTGAGTGCTTAATCAGTCAGTTATGCATGCCATCACAAGTTTAAAATGCAAGTTTTTCCCATATTTGTGGCTTTTTTCAAAAAGTTAAGAGAAATCAAGTGTGATTTCTGCAAATAGACCAAAGAATAGCTAATAAGAAAGTGAGCCATGACTAAGTTCAGATTGCTGAGACTTAAATAAATCATGGCTAACTCACAGGAAGCTGTTTTGCATTAAATCAGACATTTAGTTCATCCGGTCAGTAGTGTTGTCAACACAGACTGCTAGTGGTAACTCCTTGGAGTTTCAGACAGGAATGTTTTTCTCTTCCTTACCTGGAGATATCAGGGATTGAACCTGTGACCTTCTGCATACAAAGCTGGTGTGCTATTACTGAGCCACAACCCTTCCCCCATTTCACTGAAAGCTCAATCCTATGCATGTCTACTCAGAAGTAAGTACCATTGTGTTCAAGGCGGTTTACTGCCAGGAAAGTGTGCACAGGATTGCAGCCCGAGCCTCATGGATTTCAGTGGCACTTAGTCATGACTAGCTACTTGTATACCAACCTCTGATGCACCAACAGCCTCTCATCTTCTTCATTGAGAGCCCAATCCTATCCAATTTTCCAGCACCTGTGTAGCCGCAATGCAGCCCCGAGGTAAGGGAACAAATGTTCCCATACCTTAAGAGGGCCTATGTGACTGCTGCCCCACCACAAGATACAGTGCATGACCCACTGGCACAGCAGCACTGGCACTGGAAAATTGGATAGGATTGGACCCTGAGTGGTCCTGTACTAATGCATGAATCAATGGATTCATGAGTTATGCATGAATTCATTGAATCCTGTAATATCCCTGTAAGTCAGCAAGCACATAAGCTCGGCTTCAGCTGGTGCTGGACAAATTATACTCCAAAACATACCTACTTTTTCCAAATTCAACTGTACGTATGATTCTGACAAACTCTTTTCAGCAAAATCAAATGTAAAAGGTTTGTTCAGTATATTAAAGACACAGATATAAAAATGCACCTGCAAAGTAGGCACTGCTCATCATATCCTGAGTGCTGGTCTTGAGACCTCTACCATAGAAACCCTTCTGGATCCCTCTTCCTCCTCACCCATGTGTCTGTACAAGCTTCCCCCATTTCCTTCTTTCTTCCCTCCTTCCTTTATAGCCTTTTCAACTTGGCTTTTTCCCTCTCCTATTGCTCCTTTCCCAAGAAGGTGGGACTGATCTCAATCAGAGCTTTTCTGAGTACAAGTCTAGAATTTCCTTCACTGGTAGGACACAATCTCTGGAAAAGTAGCAGTAGCAGCAGCAAGAACTGGAGGAGGGACTATAGCTCAGTGCTGGGCTACATGCCTTGCCCATGTTCAATCCCTGCTCTCTTTAGGTAGCGGAGAGAACAAATTCCACTGACTTACCTAGAAGTCTCTAGTCTGTGCAATGTCTACAGTGTCTGGTTCCTGATGTATGCTGAATCTAGGGATTTTCAATATTTGCATTCATTTATCAGGTGGGCAAACTTTCAACTTTAGGGATCCTTGACCTTTAACAATTGTGTAGGAGAGAGAATTTCAGCAGGTATAGCTTGTCCTCTGTGAGAGAACAAGCTGTACCTGCTGAAATTCCCTCTTGTATACAACTGTTAAAGGTCCAGGATCCTTAAAGTTGAAAGTTTGCTCCCCCCCCCATTTAGATTGAATACCTAAGAGTGCCAACCTATGCAGCATGTTTACTCATATGTAGGCCCCATGGAGTTCCATGGAATTTACTCCTGAATAAGCATGTAAAGAATTGCAACCTAAATATGTGTTAAAGGAAGTCCACCAACAGCATGATCTGATGCATGTCTACTCAGAACAAAGCCCCAATGGGCCTTATTCTCAGGTAAGTGTGTATAGGATTGCTGCCTAAGGGCCCAATCCTATCCAACTTTCTAGCACTGATGCAGCTGTGCCAATGGGGTGTGTACTGCATCCTGGAGGGGGGAGGCAGTCACAGAGGCCAACGTTCTGTTTAGTTTTTGTTCTGGTCTGGCCTAATCTACTTTAAATGCACATTTTATCTTAAAAACCAGTAATACTTTTTAGGAAATGTCACTCCATATGCCATGGTGACCCTATCTCATCCACACCCTTCCCAACAAATATAATATGGCAACATGCTGTTAGGTACTACTTACTGCGGTAGAACAGAGGGAAATTGAAGCCTATTTTGAAAGAATAATCTGCAGATTTGCCAAAAATAATAGTAAATAAAAATGGCATTTCATATCTTTTTAAAATACTGAAAACAAAACACACACAGCTCTGACACCACGGAAATGTCACTCTGTATGCCACTTGCTCCTTCCTGATATAGTCTTGTTCAACAAAACAGGAAGTGCAGAACATGCTGCCAGCTCCCAGGATGTCCCACACTTCCTGTTTTGATGGAAGGGATCAGGAAGAGAGGAAAAGATAAGGCAGGGGGGAGCTGGATTATTGCTCTCCACACAGCTGGAGGAGGGGATGTCTGAATGGCAGCACTGGCAGGTTGGGGCAGCATCAGTGGGGGCTTTGAGACGGGAGGTGGATCACTTTGGGCCATCTCTCCTCTTCAAAGCTGTCTGTGTGGCTAAAGCCTGAGGAGGGAATGGAGGGTGTCATCTCCCTCTTCTGCCTCTTCTCTCAGGGCTCCCTTCACCCAGCTTGTCTGAAAGAAGAAGCTAGGAAGAAGACTGTGATGATGGGCTGCAGGATGAGGGCAGGGTAGGGAGGAGGTGGTGTAGGGTTTTGTACATAGCACTAATGCATGTGTGCAAAAAAAGGGGATGCAAACTTTTGGCAACTGCTTCAGGCGCAGAATTGGGTTGCGTTGGGCACGGTCACTTTGACCAGGAAGGGCCATAGCTCAAGCAGTAGTGCACATGGTTGGCATGCAGAAGTCTCCAGGTTCAATCCCTGGGATCTGGTAGTAGGTGATGAGAATGTTCTCTGCCTCTGAAGCCTTGGGGAGCTGCTCTCAGTCAGAGGAGACAATACTGGACTGGATAAATTGAATGTCTGACTTTGCACATGTTTGACTGGAAAATGCCAACAATGTAATTTGGGGCTCACAGAGACCGAGCTCTAATAGTGCCACTTCCAATAGAAGTTATTGCTTTTCATGCAGAAAAAAAATCACAATATAGCATCTAAAAAATTAAAAAGCTTAAAAGAATGTGAACAACTGATGGTACAAGAGGAAAGCAGGGAGTCAGATCATTGGCAATAGAGTGCTGGACTAGGACCCAATGTCCCAATTTCCACTCAGTTAAGAAGCTCACTGGATGATCTCCAGGCACTATATTACCTACATCACAGGGTCATTTTGAGGATGAAGGTGTGTCTGTGCGTGGGAAGCCTGGCTGCCACATTAACTTCCTTTGGGGAAGGGCGGGATAAAAATGCAACAAATAACTAGTTTACCTCCCAAAGAGAGAAACCTGGCAGTATCTTTTGACAGAAGAGTTAAAGTGAAGCATTGCTATTAACCATCTCTTATTCTTTCCTCTTTTGTAATATTTGAGCAGATGCACCAGGACTGGGGACTCTTCCCTTCCCTGGGTGCCAAGGACCTTATGCTAGGCACTGACAACATTTGGAGATCTTACTGTGGGAAACCAAGATTATTTCCAGATTCAAATCCTAGCATTGCTTGTTTTTACATGTTATGAAATCCTCCTGGTTTGAGATTTGTCAGCTTCCTTCTAACATGAACTAGGAACTGTTTATTCCAGGGATCTGTGAATTGAGGCATTCTGCCATAAATAGAAGAGAAAGTGACTAGAGATTTCCACAGAGAAAGAGGGCTTAGAAGTTGCCTTATTCAGTTACAGAGAGTTGCTTGGAAGGGAGGCGTCCCTTGCATTTTGGGCATCCCCTGAATTTTGCTTCTGAAGAGGCAACTCCTTGACATTTGCACTGATGTCATCTGATGAACTTCATGGCATACTCAGAGGGAACTTGTGTGTGTACCAGCTGGTTCCATGAACAGATCTGTTGCTCATGCAATTCTATACTATGTTTTCCATTTTTTTTCACCTTTGAGTAACAGCAAACAGATGTTGAAAACATGCAGCAGAATGTTTGGGTGACCAGAATGCATTTTTTAATTCTCTGATTAAGAATTACTTTTCAAAGTATTAAAAAATCTAGTGGTTTCTCCAACATAGACATGTCTAAAGAGAGACACTTTCCCCTCACAAAATTAGTAAGGATGGTTCCATTTTGGGGGACTCTTAAGATGAGGGCCATTGGGGCACCTTTTCCCTTGCTGTATATAACATTTCTATATAATTTTTATTTTCTAGAGCTTTGGAGAGGGCAACATCTAACAGGTAATGGCTTTAGCAAGCAGTATAATTTATTTTGTCAGACACTTTGAGCAGTTTTGTGAATAAAGAACATACAGACACATAAGTGTAACAATGTATCACCCAGGCCTGGCCCTGATGATGGGAGCAAGCAGCAAGTACCTCCTGGACCACGCCAAAGGCCTCTGTGAGAGTAGGGCCCAAGATCGCACAGGACCTCAAACCAGTCACATGGCTGGAAGGGGTAGGGCCACCAGCCAGCTGCTGGGCTCATAAGGGGCCCAGTAGGCAGAGGGAAAGATTGCTCCTCTACCTGTGTCTGCAGCATAAGGAAGGGGACCATATGAGGGGGATACCTCACCCTTCTCTTGCCTGTTCCAACCTGGAAGGGGTCCTTGAGGCCCCAGACATTGGGAACCAGACCATGATTTCCAGTGGCATACCTGGGGGTTAGGGGCACCATGTGATGTAACAGGAACCCCATGAATGTAATAGGTAGTGGCTCAAGTAAACTGGTTCTGCAAAGCCATTCATCCACAGTCTCTTCTGTCTGTGTGCCCCCCCCCCAACCTAGGCCATCTGATACCCAGGTAAGCACCTCCCAACCAACATCCCTGCAGGGGGAGGGGTCCTGTGTTGCAATGGACATCACACAGTGCAAAGACATTCTTGAAATTTCAACCAAAATCATTTTTTTCCTTTAAGAAAAATATTTCTTATGGACAACTGCCCTGAGAGTATGAGCGTAGGAAGAAAGAGCTGGCACAGAACATGGATCACAGTGAGCTTCGTAGGCAGGGCAGTGTATGGTATTCAGAAGCCAACAAAAAGAAGAGAGAATTGAAGCACATCTCCATGACAAATCTGAATCTACAGGAATCTGTTGGGGCTCCTTCAATGAAATCCAGGCACTGTAGTTTTCTGAGGGTGCTGAAAAGTGTTTCTTAGAAAGGAAAACCTTGTTCCTTCACACAGCTAAGAAGTCCAGGGGGTTCCTTGGCTGACAGCCATGACAGTTACAGATGTTTGAAGCTACTCTGTAGAACAGAAGAGCAAGAGTCATATAGGCTTTGCGCCAGCTCAAGACTCCCCCTCCCCCCCTGCATCTGTAGGCATAAGAGCAGGATACTCTACTGCTTGGGGCAAGATTGGCTTCCTGCAGACATTGAAAATGGGCCTCAGAAGCCTACATGAGTTTGTTCCTGTGGGGAACTGGCCATGGTGGAAATTGTGCACAAGACCAGGCTTGTTCTCTGCTTTCAGCAGGGCGGTGAGCACCCTTCAGTTGTATGGCTTTGTTATCCTGCATAACTGCACTGGGCTCATTGTAGACAACAGTTTCAAGCCTAAGGTGCATAATGGTTCTGTCCTCACCAATCCAATTAGTTTAAAAAGTTAATCTGCTCCTGAGCCAAGGAAATGGTGTAGACATCACCCCATCCAAGAGGAGCCATGCCATTGCCTGTCCACTCCTGAGCTGGTACTTGGTGCCTAGATCAGTTAGCACTAGAGTCATCCTTGACTCTGCACATGCTGGAACAGGAGCTGGTTCCACCTTTTAGCAGGTGTTAGGTTCTGCAGGGAGAGTTGCCACAAATTTGGCAACAAAACAGTTTGAACAAATATCAGTTATCATAGGAGATTGGAGCTACTGTCGTTGGTTTATATGCCAGTTGTGTTTGGACCTGCTGTGATCAGCATGGGGACTGGCCCATGACAACTGGTTTGTGGGTGTTTGGTATGCTGGCACACCAGCATTCAGGTCACCCATGAAGTACCTGTTGTTGGCAACCTTCAGTCTCGAGAGACTATGGTATCGCGCTCTGAAAGGTGGTTCTGGAACAGCGTCTAGTGTGACTGAAAAGGCCAATTCGGGAGTGACAATCCCTTCCACAATGGGAGCAAGTATAGTCTGTCCCTGGTCTGTCTCCCTGGCTATGGGCCTTCCTTCTTTGCCTCTTAGCCTCAGACTGTTGGCCAAGTGTCTCTTCAAACTGGGAAAGGCCATGCTGCACAGCCTGCCTCCAAGCGGGCCGCTCAGAGGCCAGGGTTTCCCACTTGTTGAGGTCCACTCCTAAGGCCTTCAGATCCCTCTTGCAGATTTCCTTGTATCGCAGCTGTGGTCTACCTGTAGGGTGCTTTCCTTGCACGAGTTCTCCATAGAGGAGATCCTTTGGGATCTGGCCATCATCCATTCTCACGACATGACCGAGCCAACGCAGGCGTCTCTGTTTCAGCAGTGCATACGTGCTAGGGATTCCAGCATGTTCCAGGACTGTGTTGTTTGGAACTTTGTCCTGCCAGGTGATGCCAAGAATGCGTCGGAGGCAGCGCATGTGGAAAGCGTTCAGTTTCCTCTCCTGTTGTGAGCGAAGAGTCCATGACTCGCTGCAGTATAGAAGTGTACTCAGGACGCAAGCTCTGTAGACCTGGATCTTGGTATGTTCCGTCAGCTTCTTGTTGGACCAGACTCTCTTTTTGAGTCTGGAAAACGTGGTAGCTGCTTTACCGATGCGTTTGTTTAGTTCGGTATCGAGAGAAAGAGTGTCAGAGATCGTTGAGCCAAGGTACACAAAGTCATGGACAACCTCCAGTTCATGCGCAGAGATTGTAATGCAGGGAGGTGATTCCACATCCTGAACCATGACCTGTGTTTTCTTCAGGCTGATTGTCAGTCCAAAATCTTGGCAGGCCTTGCTAAAACGATCCATGAGCTGCTGGAGATCTTTGGCAGAGTGGGTAGTGACAGCTGCATCGTCGGCAAAGAGGAATTCACGCAGACATTTCAGCTGAACTTAGGACTTTGCTCTCAGTCTGGAGAGGTTGAAGAGCTTTCCGTCTGATCTGGTCCGGAGATAGATGCCTTCTGTTGTGGTTCCAAAGGCATGCTTCAGCAGGACAGCGAAGAAAATCCCAAACAAGGTTGGTGCAAGAACACAGCCCTGCTTCACGCCACTTCGGATGTCAAAGGGGTCTGATGTGGAGCCATCAAAGACAACAGTGCCCTTCATGTCCTTGTGGAAGGATCTGATGATGCTGAGGAGCCTGGGTGGACATCCAATCTTGGGGAGAATCTTGAAGAGGCCGTCCCTGCTGACCAGGTCGAAGGCCTTCGTGAGATCTATGAAAGCTATAAAGAGTGGCTGTCGCTGTTCCCTGCATTTCTCCTGCAGTTGTCTAAGGGAGAATACCATATCAGTGGTGGACCTCTTGGCTCGGAATACGCACTGTGATTCTGGATAAACGCTCTCTGCAAGTACCTGGAGCCTCTTTAGTGCAACTCGGGCAAACAACTTTCCTACAACGCTAAGGAGAGAGATGCCAGTCTCTCTCCTTAGTTATTGCAGTCAGTTATTAGGTATTGCAGTCACCCCTGTCGCCTTTGTTCTTGTACAGCGTGATGATGTTTGCATCCCTCATGTCTTGAGGTACTCCACCTTCTCTCCAGCAGAGACAGAGGATTTCATGCAGCTCAGTGACGATGATCTCTTTGCAGCACTTTAGGACTTCAGCAGGGATGCTGTCTTTTCCAGGTGCCTTGCCAAAGGCAAGGGAGTCCAGGGCCACGTGAAGTTCTTCTAGGGTTGGTTCACTGTCAAGCTCCTCCAGCACAGGCAGGCACTCAATGTTGTTCAGCACTTCTTCGGTGACTACATTTTCTCTGGAATATAGCTCAGAGTAGTGCTGCACCCAGCGTTCCATCTGCTGCGCCCAATCCTGGATGACCTCGCCTGTGGCAGACTTCAGAGGGGCAATTTTCTTCTGTGTTGGACCTAGGGCCTGCTTGATACCATCATACATCCCCTTGATGTTGCCCGCGTCAGCTGCTATCTGTATCTTGGAACAGAGCTGGAGCCAGTAGTCGTTAGCACATCTCCTGGCAATCTGCTGGACTTTGCTTCGAGAGCTCAGAGGACCTGCAGGTTGCGCTCACTGGGACAGGCCTTGTATGCTGCTTGAGCTCTTCTCTTTTCCTCAATGACTGGTGTCAACTCCTCAGAGTGGGCTTCAAACCAGTCTGCCGTCTTGTTGGTCTTCTTGCCAAATATGGACAAGGCGTTGTTGTAAACGGCATTCTTGAAATGTTCCCATTTAAATGTGACCTATGGTGACCTATGTGACCATTTAAATGTGACCTTGAAATGTGACCTATGGTCACTAAAGGAGGCAAAACTATAGGATGGGTCACCAAAGTTCAGAGGAACAGCATGTACTTTGCATAGAGAAGATTTCCAATTCATACTCCAGGGATCACCATGCCGAAAGGGTATTGGGTAGCAGGGGTGGGAACAACATTTGCGAGCAGTTGCTAGTCAAAGGAGATTGGTCCAAATTTGGATGGGTCGCTGGTCCAACTCAATAGACTTACATAGCAGTTAGAAAGGCTGCTCATCAAAACTGGAACTGTGCCATAGGAGGGACTCTCCAAAAGACAGTGCATCTTTCCTGGTTGTGGACTGCATTGTCCATACTGCCTCCATGATTCTGCAGGACCTATAATACAGCCTACTGGGACATCAGCCCATGGCTACTATGTGTGCAAGTGTACTTTGTGACATGAAGGGATTAGACCAGGTATGTCAAACATAAGGCCTGCGGATCAGATGTGGACCACAGAAGCTTTTTGTCTGGCCCTTGGTGTCTCCCAGCACCACCACCAACTGCTCTCAAGTGCTGAGTTGTGCTGATAATTGGGCTCTCCCATATCTTAAAACTATGATCAAGATTTGTGTATTTTATTTTCTGTTGTTTGCATCTAATGAGTCCCTAAGTGAGAAAAAAGTGTAAATTTCTGATCATGACCTGCTTAATAATATCACTTCCTGCTTAATAATATCATTTCCAGCCCTCAGCAGGCACTATGAATGCTTTTCAGCCCACTGTATGAAATGAGTGCTAAATCCCTGGCTTAGACAGCATGCTAGAATCCTGAATCCTTCCCCCTGTGCATAAATGAGCTTTCTCTTTCTTATTGAGCCCCATATTGAGGCACAGCTTCTCATTTTTTGAGATATTTAATGAGCTGGAAACACCTATAAGCATCTCAGCTGTGTGAAATAATAATAGTGCCTCTGAGCAGATGAAGAAGGCTCACCCTACAAAATGACTGACCACAATTAACCCTCATATCAGTCAGCAGGGATGAGGAAGTAGAGCTCTCAGATTGGAGTGTACAACTTCTGTTACCACTATATGCACCGTTACATCAGAGTAGTAAAGCCCATCAAATTCAGCTGGATTTAGGAGCAAATCCTATCCAGCTCCAGCATTGGTGCAGCCAATGAAGCATGCGCTGCACCAATGCTGTACCAATGCTGCGCTGTATGTCACAGTGGCCCACCAGGTACCTCAGGGAGCACCCAAGACAAGATGTGCCCCCCTTTGCGCCTGGCATTCTGAGGTAGCCTCCTTCTGAAACCAGGAGGCTGCACAGACCCCTCACAGCTTGTAGGCTGTGATGGACTTTTCCTCCAGACATCTGTCCAGTTCCCTTTTAAAGGCATCCAGGCCAGGTGCCATCACCACATCCTGTGGCAAGGAGTTCCGCAGTCTAAGAAATATTTTCTTTCGCCTGTCCCAAAGCCCAGAATGCCGAGCACCGCTGCGAGCAAGCCCGGTTTCCAGGCCCGCCACTGCTACTCCTTTGACCCAGCGGGGGCTTCAGCCGCAGCCCGCGAAAGCCCCGCAGCTCAACACAGAGCGCAGGGCGCTTCTTCCCCTCGCTCCACCCCTCCCTGGCCGCACCAGCGGGACGCCACCAAGGCAGCGCATGCGTTCCGAGCGGGCGGCGCGCTGGTTGAAAGGCAGGGGGCTTGCGCGGAGTAGGCGGAGCCGCTCAGCTGGCCCCAGATATAAGGCGCTCTCCCGGCAGCGCTGCGGCTGAGACAGTGCGGTGGCGGCTCCGCAGCCTTACTGTGCTCGGAGGGGGAGGGTCGCTCGGGCCCTGGAGGTAGGTAGCCAGCCAGACCGCCCCTGCGGTGGGGCAGCAAATGAATGGGGCTTTTCCAGGCAGGCTTCTGCAGGCAGAGAGCTGTGGCTGGCCAGGGGACTGTGTGCTTTGGGGCAGGCATTAGCTGACATGTCTCCTCTCTCTCCCCCTCCCCCCAACCCCCATCCGTGCCCCTTCGAAGTAGGCTGGGTGACGTGCGATCCTCCCTGGGCAACAGTGTGGCCATCCGTCCAGCACCCCCCCCCCGTAGTGCCACCATCTCGCTGCTTGGAGTGGCCAAGCAGTGAGGATGCCAAGCCACTGCCTCTCATTCCGAGTACTGGCCTGGTGCCAGGAGACTGGGGTGTGTCACTGCCCCACTGTTGCTGCTGTGTGGCCGGCATGTATTGGACATGGCCAGGAGGAAGCCTGGGATGGGCTTCTCTGGATGGGAATGTTATATTTTGTGGGTGCCTCAGCAAGATCAGTGCTCTTTTCAGAAAGGGAAGGGGCTGATGCTTTGAGAGACTTGAATTTGTGGGGGTATCAAGGTCTGGACCTGTATACGTCTGCACTTGGACACGTACTGTTCAGCAAGCGTGCCTTTCTGTCTGTCTATTCTTGTAGTTCATCTAAAACTGCCTTGGAGCTGTAATCTAATATTGCAACATTCAAGAGTTCTAAATTCCAGAAGGGCTGTGTGCAGCTTTCCTCCTGTGGCTGGGTCTGCCCTGGTCACTTTCAAGAGAGAGCAGGCATGCCCGTTTCTGTGATGGGCTCTGTGGCGCTGGACTTAAAATGTCATGTTCTTAGCTTACTTCACTGAAGACATTGCAGGTGGAGATACCTATTTTGATACCCGTCTCCTTGAATGTGTTAATGTGAATGAAGCAGCAGCCATGAGGTGGTTAGATTGGATATCTCAATGAGGTTCAGACTGCCTCTGAACATGGATCTGGATTTCAGATGCCTGAATACAAATTGAGGGGGTTGTTGAAGGCTTGCTGGAAAGCCTGTGGCCTTTCCAGAGGTGTCTTTGCGGTCAATGTCTGAAATGAAGTGCTGGATTAGATGGATCATTGGTCTGATCCAGCAAGACTTTTCTTATGGTCACCTAAAATTAGTGAGGTTTCCCTGCCAGCACCCATACTTCTTTGTGTCTGTAAGTTTTGAGCAAGGATGACTTGGTATCAAGGAGATAAATTAACTTGCTATTGTGTTTTATTGCATGTCTTTGAACCTTTACTTCAGGATCTGATACTGGACTGCTCTTACCATTGCTGTGAAGCCAGCTGCTTGGAACTTTCCCTCAAGTGTCTACTTTCCCTCAAGGGCAGTATGGCTTGGGCAGGGCTCTTAGGTTAGTTTCATTGCCTAAGATGTAGCAGGAGGAGTGAGGTCCGAGGAGTTTGGGAGAAGAAATAGCCCAGCAGGAAAATGCTGCACTATTTATTGCTCACCCAGCTTTTTCCTTCCTTGAGGGCTGCCAGCTGAATCCACAAAACAAAAAATAAACTTGGTCTTCATCGGGAGACATGCAGGCAAGAATCAAGGAGGGGGGAAGAAATGGAGCCTGGCCACTTTCCATCACTTATTTTCCCTTCTGTAGTCCCAAGTGCCCTTATTCAGATAGTGTGGGCAGAAAACTCTTGGGGCTTGCCAAGCATTGCAGCTCCCTGTGCAGCATACTGTGGCAGCTCCCTGGGGGTGAACTGACTTTCTTGGAGTTCAGGGAGAGCTGTTGTGTAAAGTGAGAAACTTTCCATAGGGTGACTCTTGGCCTTGTAATCGGCAGAGGAATGAGTAGCACTTCTGGTTTCTGTTGTGTCAGTAGGTGTCTAGAATTAGGATTTCTTGAACTTCTGAAAAAAAGCTGTTTGCTTGTGGATGAATTTCCTTTGTGTGTTTCAGCCTTGCAAAGGGTGAATTATCCTCAAAAAAGAGAATGTGGGTGACATTTTTAAAAACTGCCTTAGGTCCTAGCTAGGCCTTCTTGTGCCGCTTTATCTGAAGCACAGTATCCATTTCAGTCATCAGAAATTCTTGTCACTCTGAGTTTAGTTCAGTTGTTCTGCTCTTGATTTCCTTTTTTTCCCTTTCCCCCTGTATTCCAGTTAATTCGTCTTGCTTCTGCCTGGCTGGCACCTCTGGTATCTCTGTCCTTCTTTCCACCAGTTCCTCAGAGTGTCTACTCTTCTACAGTTCTACTCTTCTATGGAGTGTCTACCAGTGCATTTGGACTTTTGATCCTGCTAGTTTTCTCCTTGCTCTCTAGAGTGGTCCCTTGCACTTGGGAGGGAATAGTAAGGCAGGCGCCTGCTCTGTGGGTATGAGACGAGGATTGTATCTTGGCTCCCGTTCCAGTTCAATCTCTGTGGCTGTTTTTTCAGTGCTTGCCTTCCAAATGCAATTTACTTTCCAGAGTCGGCTGGCATGGGAGGGGCAGTGTTGCCCCATTTCTGTATTTGCTTAAGGGCCCGGTGTAGCTTGAGTATAGTATGCTACGTAATGCTAGTGTGCCACCCGTATCCAGACTGGTACTGCTTGATTGAAGATGCCAGTTATGTGAATGCAGTAGAAACTTCCAGTCAAGCAAAGGAACCCCTTCTGAGTGAGCTCTGGCTCTGAGAGTGGAGGCCCAAGGCACTCCTTTTGCTGCCTGTGGCATAGGGCCCCGTCCAGGCATGTTTTGCAGACTCAGCCTTGGGAGGAGGCGGGAGAAATCAAAGCTTTGAGCCTCTTCCTAGCAGAGCACATTCCTCTGCCATTCCCATGGAGAAAAGGTATTAAGCTGCTGCTGAAATCCTCCAGACTGAGGTGTCCCAGCCTGCCAGTGAAGAATGTATGAGCTGGTATGCTGGGGGGGGGGGGGGTTCTCCTTCTCTGGGACCACTACACCTCTGCTGCTAGTCTGTGTGGTAGAGAGAGCTCAGAAGGCCTTCCAGTTCTCTTGCTGTCTCATCTACACAGGGTGTGGAGAGGTGTTTTGCTTCTGTCTTCCCTTCTGGTCTGTCCCAACTCCTCAGCCTGAAAATATTTGACGTTTGCAACAGTAATTTGCATCTCTCCCCATCCTGATGAGCAACCAGTGGAATATGACTGTATCGCCTTGCATACCTTATATAGACAATAAACTGTCAGGGGGCAAGAAGAAAGGAGTGCTTTGCTTCAAGTCTTGGTCTTGCGGGCTTGCTATATATTGGAGTGGGTGTGCTTTGTCTGGCACGCCCCAACATTATCTCTGTGTCATGCTTGTGTTTAACAGAGGGCATCTCTTTTGTGATAGCTAGAAGGACCAGATCTGAGCCTTTGCCCACTACTGATGTGATACATCAAGAGCTGCCTACAGTATAGGTTTAGGACAGTGGGAACAAAGCAATTTGTTTCTCCTCCCCAGTCCTGGGATCCCCCTTTCCCTTGTGTAAATATGCTCACATTTCCAAGTCATCAGGTGTGGGAATGCATTCCATTGCAAATGGCGCTTGTCTGATTTGATGATCTCTTGGTGGTGGTTGGCATGTGTCAAAATTGTCTTTTAAACTGAACCACTTCTTGACAGCCTCCGATCTTGGGGCTTAATTGATCCGCTTCTGTGGAATGGGCAGGGGAAAGTTTAAACTGGTGTGGCTTTTGGGGGAACTGTCAGAATTAGCACCGACTCACCCATTGGTTGTATGACTAGAGGTGCCATTGATGACTATTATGAATATCGAGACATCTGGCAAACCTTTTCACACAGCTACTCCAGCTGTTTTTATGGACTTGACCCAAGCTGACTGGAGAGGGGGAAAATGTCAAGCAGGTTTGAAATAGGCTCCTGAAGTCATGTGAATCTGCCCAGAACATGCTTTTGGTCTAGGCTACTCAGCAGGGATACAGTGATTTGACAGATGTTGGAATTGGGAAGATTAACTTTGCTGTGATATTTATTGGTAAGCTGAATTCTTAGGCCAATCCTCAGTCACCACCACAGCATCTTGGTTGCTTGCTGATACGTTGTTGTGTCAGGACAACCTCTGGGGGCTGGAGGCATCGCTATGTAGAGAATTAAGGGAGCATCTATTGGGCAAGGATTACAGGCAGCATTTAGCGGCAGATTAAGGACAAGGATCCTGGTGCACGTATGGAGGAGTGCCATTGCTTGCCTCACGTTTCAGCATTAGTACATGCCTTATATTGGCGGCATCTTCTGCTCTTCAGTTGTTGCCCTTTTTACTGCCCTGTCCCTAGTCCTTTTCTTTTTAACTTGAGACTCTCTTCTTCTCCACAGACATGAGTGACATGGACGCGTACAAGGTGGTGCTAGATGGACCAGCACCATGGGGATTCAGGTTGCAGGGTGGCAAGGACTTCAACATGCCACTGTCCATCTCCAGGGTAAGTAGCACCTTCTGAAGCCCTTGGGCAGAAGGAAGCCTTCGCCTTCTCCGTAAGCTCTCAGTTCCAAGGATAGTGGGCTGTTCATGGGGCTCTGTAATGCCACCTGTTCTGTTGCAGGTATTTCCTGGGCCGACATGATCACAGCTGAGTGTGTGCCCAGGGTTCTTGTCAACAAGACTAGGCCCTGCTGCAAGGATCTGCCAGTTTTTGCTGCTGCAATGATGTCATGGGAGAGCCCTGAGCATTCAAACTGCTACTTGATCTCAGGCTCTTGAGACTCCTATGCCCTATTTTTAACTCTTGCCTGTGGCTTGGTGGAGATAACTCTCTACAGGAAGAGGCTGTGGTAATATGGGTACAAACTCTTGCTGTTCCAAAGGGGATGCCAAGGAGTGTAACTTAAAGCTTAATGCTAACTTTCAGACTGTAGCATTCTGGTTTTGGTTCCTCCTCAACAGCTGTTGGTACTTAATTGATCAGAGGCTCTGTCAGGGATGCTTTCTTTAGACTTCTTGTGAGGTGCTGTTCATGAGTTTTCTGTCTGGGAGAAGTGGCACTGACATCTAGGGGGCTGGATAGGAGACATATTGCCTCTTTTGCTCTTGCTGACATCTTTGGATCTCCATCTTGGGTGTAGCAGTTGCTGGCAAGTGGAGCTACAGTCTGTGTCCTGGAGCAGAAAGGGAGGAAGCTCAAGTTTCCAACCAGTTAGCAAAGGCTGTCCATACTCTTAGGTGTGTGCTCACCTTCTTGGTGCCTTAACTGCAAGAAGGCCAAGAGCCCATTTTTTGTGCTTTATATTGGCAAGGCAGCACTTGAAGCTGCTTTTCCCCAGGTCCAGATAAGATATGAAGTCATAGACCAGTGGTGGCTAACCTATGGCACGTGTGCCAGAGAGGGCACACAGAACCCTCTCTGTGGGCATGCGCACCGTCGCCCCAGCTGCCAGGTACAAGCCTCTAGGCTCGCCGCCCCCAGGAGGCGCCAGCACCTGCGGCGTGTCTGCCTGAGGAGCCCGAGCAGCCACAAAGCCAGCCTCCTCCTGCTCTGCAGCAGCTGGGGCAAAGGAGGGAGGGGCAGGGCCAAGGGGGGGAAGGAATGGACAGCAGGGGGAAGAGGGAGATAGGGAAGGCTGACACCAAAGACCCAGGCATGCTCCCAAGGAGCCCCATCTAGCCAGGCCACCAGGGGAGGAGGAAGGCTGAGAGGCTCTGTGAGGGGACGTTTCTCACATCACCTGCCCCTCTGCCCAGCAGCCCAATGGGAGCGCTTCCTCCCTCCCCTGTCTGGGGTAAGTCGGGCAGCGTGAAGCTGCTGCTGTGGGCTTTGGGGCACCAGCCCTGCACGTGGTGCTGGTCCTTACTTACTAAGAAGTAAGTCTCATTAAAGTCATTGGGGCTTGCTCCCAGGAAAGCGTGACTAAGATGGCAGCCTGAGAGCCCAATCCTATGCATGCCTACTCAGGAGTCAGTCCCATTATAGTCAATGGGGCTTGCTGTCAGGAAAGCGTGGCTAGTCTGACTGCCTTGGAGCCCACTCCTGTGCATGTCTACTCAGAAGTAAGTGCCATTACAGTGTGCATGTCTACTCAGAAGTAAGCCCCATTAGAGTCAATGAGGCTTACTTCTAGGAAAGAGTGACTGGGATTGCAGCCTGAGAGCCCACTTCTGTGGGTGGGGCTTTAAAAAAAATTTTTTTTTTCTTGTTTGAGAAAATGAGCAGTGGCAAGGTCTTGCAGCCACCCCCTCCCTGCCAATATTTATTTACCCAGCATGTAATTAGTCTGTGGAACTCTTTGCCACAGGAAGCAGTGATGACAACTTGCCTAGATGCCTTTAAGAAGGGATTGGACAAAGTTCTAGAGGAAAAGTTCATTACGGGTTACAAGTAGTAGTAGGTAAAAGATGTTAATGTATGAGTTGTTTTTTCTAAACTAAAACCTCAGTATTCAGGTTAAATTGCCATGTTGGCAAGTTGCGATAAATAAGTGGGTTTTGGGTTGCAGTTTGGGCACTCGGTCTCTAAAAGGTTTGCCATCACTGTCATAGACCCTCCTCATGGAGCCCCTGGTTCAAATCTCAGGTCAACTTTAAGGTTTGCTCCTATATCTGCTTCAGTGTCCTATCTGTATTTTAGGGATCACAGTAGTCTACCTCACAGGATGGAGCAATTGGGGAAAGCGCTACGTATGAATTGATGGTCACTGTTATTCAACCTGGCAACTTCCTGCCCCAGGGTGTTTGTTAAAGCATCAAGAAGCTTCTTGTAGTCTATGTTAATACACCCTGGCTTGCTCTCTGGGCATGAAGGAATCTCCTTACCTACCTCCTCACAGAAACCACTTTTGACCAGATTGTGCCCCTCTAGGTTTGTTGGGTGCTCATGAAGCTGTCACTGAACAGCTAGCAGACAACTCCCTCCTCTGCTTGGAATTGCCTTATAAGCCTTGGAATGCTAAGCAGAGCCACTGCTGACGCTTGCGGCCGCTTGGCAAAGTGGAATGTTTCTCCCTAAACGAGGAGCTCAGAGGGCTGGAGAAAGGCACCACAAAGCCCCCACACTCCACAGCCAGACATCTGCCCACACAGGCTCTCTTCTGGTACTCCATGTGTCCTGCACCCTTCACTCCAGCAAGCCTTACTGGTTTCTCATCCAGCTCATTGCTGTGACGAAGGGTCTCTTTGTGCATTATGCTGCTTCATTCCTAACAAAGCTGTTCTTCCAGTCCCTCTCTGGGGATGATCTGCTTTCCTGCTTGGAGGACTTTGTGCTGAGCCAGCCTCTGCAATTTTTTTTTCTTAGTTTCTTTTGGCTTGTGGCCAATTCTTAACAAAGCCCCTGCCTCGACAGGGTAGAGCCTCTCTGTGGAGAGACCCCAACTAGTGCCTTCTGTAAGCATACCAGACAAGACTAGCAGCCCCCTTTCCCTTGCACTAGCTTGCCACAGCCTATCTTTCTTGCAAATTGGGAGTGTTCCTTTGTGGTCAGGCCTTACGGAATCATTTCTCCTTGTGCTATTAGGGTAGACATTTGGTTGCATTTGCCAGTGGGCATCGTGGCTCAGGATGACCATTGTGTGTTGCTTGGTCCAGTGCATTCTTTCTAGAACAGCTGCAGGTGGCAAAACCGCAGTCCATACTTATGCGTTTGTCAAGGCATACCGAGCCAAGTTTGTTGGTGTGAATAACAGCCCAGTGCGAATGTTGTGCAACACTTCCCGCTGTGCTGAGAAGCGTATGGGAGCCTAACTGCTCAGTGCTGTTGCAACGGCAGCATAAGGCACATCAATTGCAATTGCACTTCACCTTGTCCTATTTCTAATCTTTAGTATTGACCCAGATCTTTGGATATTTCTCTTATGTTATGCACTTTTTCTTCCCAGATTGCAGATGTAGGATTTTACTTTCCCCTTGATAAGTACTGAACTTGTGCAAGTGTCCTTCCTGATTAATTTGATTCATTGTGCTTAAAAAGGGGTAGATAGTTGTGAGGAGGGGGCTGGGCATTGTGAAGTGGCAGGAGTCATAAAGCAGCAGACAAACTATCAAGGTCATATGAGTAAGGCTGACAGTAGAGAGAAATAAGGTAGTAAAGGGGGGAAAAAACTGGGCAGGGTAGAGCAAATGGGTAGCAAGGGGACCAGTGTGAAACTTCTGTGCAGATCCAAGTGTGTGTCCCTTTAATTGGGTAAAAGATCTAGCATGGGAGAACAGGAAGTAGAGTGCAAACAGATCCTGCATGCAGTGGGGGGTGCTCTCCCCAGTGCAAATACTGTATACATAGCAGACCATGTGAGACTGAACACACCCTTAGTCCATATGTAAGGGTGCTTAACTGTGTGCCATTTTCAGAGCTCCCAGGAGAGTTGGTGCTTAATGGTATTTAAGGTTGGGTTTTAGAAGTTCTTGCACAGCGCAGAAATAGTGGTTTTAATTTTCTTAAAATTTTCATTTTATTAAGACTATATCAAAATACCTGGAAAATATATAGAAAGTAGCTAGTGAATAGAAACCAGCTAAGGAGTCCAGTGATGGGGCATGTTTCCCACATCCCACATTTCATTTCCATCCTGCTGACCTTGTTGTCTCAACATTGCACGAATGTTGCCATTTTCCCTATCTAGGTTCTCTTTCTGTTTGTGACAATACATGTGAAAAGAAAAATGCTCCATGCTACACTCCCACAATTTTACAACCTGAACAAACCTAATATGTGTAGCTTCATTTACAAAATGTGCTTTTTTTCCCTCTCCCCTGGTGTATGGGATTTTTTGTGCTTGGACAGAAATCTAGATTTTAAACAAAGGGGTTTGTTCTCTGTTGGGAGTCTGGGACAGTAGAATTGGGGATATAGAAGGCTGAACTCGCTTTATTCCTTGTAGGGAGGCCCAGTTCTTTTCCAAATTTGACTTGAAAAGGGTGCTGTGTGGTACCCCATATAATCTTCCTCTTAATTTTTAGCTAAGCCCAAACATTATGGTCTGTGTAGGGCTTTCCTCTGATGTTTTAATCCTAGACCAAGACTAGATTGTCACATTCCTCAGACTGGGCTAGACAGTTCTGTGTATCCTACTCTAGTCTCTTAGCTGTTGAGAGTGTTCTGTGTCTGTAGTGACTTGTGACATCCCAGGAGGCCAGGGTACACACCATAGCGGTGGCTATTTCGATTCAAGGCACCCTGCAGAGATGTCATCACTGGGCACCATGGGAGGGGAAACATTGGCCAGCCTCTGTAGTTAGAGGGGATAGGACTGGGGACCTTAAGGAGGGGTGGATAGGCAGTAGGGAGGGGGTGAAGGAGGAGAAGGAATGAGTGAGAGGTGAAAGGAGGTGAACAGAAAGAGGCCATGGGAGTGAGAGAAGGAGAGCCAGAGGAGGTGGCTGAAGAGAAAACAAAGGAAGCTAAGATGGGGGGGGGGGAGGCAGGGTAGAGAGCAGAAGACAGCTGAATGACCAGGGCAACAAGGAAGCCAGAGGAGAGGGTCTGAAGAAGGAGGTCAAGACGAAGCAGGAGGCATGGAAAGGAAGGAAAAGGAGTTTTCCAAGCCAGCTTGGCAGAGCTGAAAGCCAGGATCCTTCTCCTGAGTTGTTTGGCAGGCCAGAGCCACTGAGCTATTGCCCACCTGCTGAGTCCTGGGGCTGCATGGAAGAGACAGTGGGAGGGGCAGAGGGACCCAGCCTGGCAATTAGGGCCTTCATGGTGAAGGAGATCCTGGTGACGGTAAACGGAAGCATGAGGAAGCAACATAGACAGTATGGTTGAGAGGGAGTCCAGTGAATAATCTGGGGCCTCATAGCTCAAGTTGCCAGAGTGTGCGTAAATAAAAGGAACTGTCAATAGAAACACCACCTCCCATTCTCTGGTTGCTTCCTGGGACCTGGTGAGTAAGTGCAATGTCCTTCCCCTCACCATGTAATGTACAGCTCCCTGCCTGGGAAGAGAGCAAGGGCTCAGAGGTCCCTATAGTGCCACAGGAGTTCTCAGGCTACCGTGGAGAGAGAGTCCCCTGATCAAGCCTCTGATGTGTGGGAAGACTGAGAGTGTAGCTCTATCTGCTGTGTGATCTGAGGCTGGAACAGAAACAGCCTGTGTGGGCATTGTTCGAAGTTAAACATGTCTGTGCTGTGGAAACAGAGCTCTGGTCCCTCATTGGCTGAATGCAAATGGCTATTTTACCATGAAGTAATTTAACTGTGGTGGGCAGCATACAACCATGTGGGGGAGCTGGCTGATTGTATCATCTGTTCATGTGTTGGGGAAACTGATACGGTAATATTAATATTACCTGTTCAGAAATCCAGGGATGCAAAGAAATGTTCCAAATGGTTTAGTGACTCATATTGTACATACATGGCAGTCTATTACTCTTTTCTAAAAACAGTTGTATGTATTTTTCCTTTTAGTTTGCCTTCCATACTTAATGAACCAGTGTCCCTTTACGGTTGGAAGAATGACACAACTCTGGCCGAGCTGCGTAGGGGTATTACCTGGAAGCCATTTTAGTCACCACAGGTGACCAGCTGAGTGGCTTATCACTTTCACCCACACTTGTGAATTAGGCCCTCATGCAAAGTCCCCTGTAGGCTTGCTCTGTTTCGATATAGGTTTCCAAATTGTGAGATTGGACTTCATGGTTGAGAATGGCTGACTGGTAAGGAGCCTTTGCAAGGAGCCCCAATGCTTTGTTTTTGTGATTGTTTTGTTTGAGAACCAAGTTGACCTGTTTCAGTCTTCATGGGGATTTTCAGTGGGCTTAAGGTAGCAATGTGGAAGGAAGCATTGTTCCCTTATCCTTCCACATGTGTGTGTCCCACTCCCATATACACTGGCATATTTTTCATGATGATGGGTGGTGGGTGTGCTGAGGGCAGGGCAGGCAAGAATTCCAATGATATAAGGATCAATTTCTCTTACATTGCATCTAGGTTAAAAAAACAACAACCTTCTTTTGCGTAGTGGCTGGGCATGGGGTCCATCAATAGTAAGAATACATCTGCATTCAGAAGCACATGCATGAACCTCCTGATAAGACTATAGAACTAAGAAAAAAAGACATGGGCATGGCATGGAGAGACACATGTCCAAACAGAGAATGACACTCAAAGAAGCTTCTGATCTTGGTCTTCTTACACTGTAAGCCTTGCAAAGCTTGAATTTCTTTTCAGGACCACTACGGGCCAGGTGGCTGTATTGTTTTGGGACTATGAGCTGGATGATTTGGGGTTGTGAACCACCTCCAGCTCCTGGGCCACTGGTTGCCTCCCCCTGATCTAGATGATACCTTCCTTGTACATGCTTTTAACCACAGGCCAGTTTGTTCTGCTTGATCTTCTGAAGTATATTGTAATCCTTGCAAAAAGGCATTCCTTACTGTGGTCTCTCTCACAGGTGCTAGATCCAAGTAAACTTTTCTGTCTGACGTGCCTCTATCTCAGAACAGGCAAAAAGGTAACAACCAGGTTTAGGCAGGAGTGAGGCTTGTGTTATGCAGACCTTTAAAGCCCTTTTCTGTTCTCAGTGACTTCTCAGGCATTATGGGCTAACCACCAATGTGCAAGTTGCACTATAGATGTGGTGCTTTGGAACTCTGCTACATGTTAATGCTGAGCCAACAGGTCAAGACTATGTTTCCTGGAGGGGCTGCTAGGAAGATACACAGGATGTGTGGACCTGAACAGTTACCCCTACAAGTATGGAAGGGTGTGCTGAAATCAGTAAACCTGTTTTGTTGCTTTTTCTACTATGTCATATCCCTTCTGAGGATTTTAATGGCTTAGGTTAAGGCCTCAGAAAGGCATATATAGTGGAAGAAGCAACAAAACAATAGACCTTCTGACTTCAAAATACTGTTGACTGTATGAGTTTTAGCTCCCTTGTGCCTGCCTTTTTGTGAAATAATTGACTTCCTTGTAACATGATACTGTGCTCTGAGGAGGTACACAGGATGCAATGACATCACCATCACTTCTAGGTAATATTACAAAGATCAGCAGTTGGAGACTTCTGGGCCAGATCTGACCCTTTTGAGTGGAGATACCTTGGTCCCCAGCTGCAAGGCCATCACCACACTGAGGTCCTTGAGTCAGAGCCAAGGGCAAAATACAGGGTTGGGCAGGGGCAGACGTGTCCTTAGAATTGAGGAACTGGGCTCGGTTTCAGTTTTCAATTTGTTTTCAGTGCCAGAACTGAGTCGTTTTGCACACCAAGCCACTCTTGCCCCTCCGTGTTCTTTGCTTCAATAACAAACATTTAATTTAGCAAAAAGCTCTTTTGCTGCTATTGTTAAACAATTTGGCATTGGAAACCTTTGTAGATTACTACAGATCACCCAGCAACTTACCAGAAGGTTCTGATTCCCCTTCTGCCCATGCCCATTCTAGAAAGATCCCCTTTGATTGCTGGGGTAGAGATGAAAGAAGCTGTGGAACAGGAATAGGGAGCTTTACACTTGTCTGATCACTTAGCACCTCAGGGTGAGTACTAAATAAATGTAGACCAGTTGTAATAGGGAAGAAGTGTCTGGCTCATTATCTCAGTGCCTCATAATTAACGGTTCACAGACTATGTGACTGCTGTGCTGCTAGGCTTCCTTTAGCTCATGGTGAACTTGTGACTTCTCCAGGGCTCATGCCAAAAGATAGTAGGTGATTCATATTCTGGCAAGTAGGTGGGGATGATGCAGTCAGGAAACAGATGCTTCTGTTGTGCCTACCTGAATGTATCGGAGTGATCCTGCAACTTGCCTACAGCCTGAGGAGCCCAATTCTTTGATTTATTTCCCTGCAGCTGGGAAGGAACATGCTGTTGGAGCTAGAGCAAAGGGACTGGTGATCTGAAGAAATAATTTTGCTCTGGTTTCTGTCTCTAGCCAGTTGACGTGTCCCATTTGTGGTCTAATGCCTGTGTTCTGGTAGGCTGGCTGTATTATTGGAAGATCTTTGAGAACGCATCCAGAGAAAGGGGCTAGAGAAGGATACTGCAAAGCACAGATGTCAGGTGCCTGTCCTTGCAGAAGGATGAGGCCATGAAGGGTGATGGAAAAGAGCAGGTGGGAATGATTTATGCCTGGCTGATTCAGCTGTCCTAAGGCAGAGTTCTAAAAACCAAGGAGAACTGCTGAGGTCAGGTGAAGGATAAAAATACATGCCTTGCTGTTAAATGGGGATGCAGAAAGGTGGGCTTTGTCCAAGGAAGCCCATTGGCCAGGCCAAAGGGGCGTCTTTCCCCATAGGCTGCTGGCCTGGGAACTGGTTCAGGGCTGCTATTCATTGGGCATGAGATTACTGATATTCTCCCTAAAGTCCTAGTGCTGAATGATTCCAAACTAGTTTAGGGTTTGTTTTTAGCATGACTATGAAAAACATGGTAGGTTTCTGGAATAACTTCTAAATTAGTGCATGTTTTATGCTTGGACAAACTGGAAATCTGTGCTAAGAAATCTCCTGTGACTTGTTAACAAAATTGAATAACTTTTGCCAATTTCATATGTTGCCCATGGTGAGAGGTAAAAAACTTAAGTCTCTCCTGACCTTGGAAACGACCTCAGTTGTCCTTTAACTTCTGTGATTTCACTACTGATCTGCATTCATTTGAACATATGAGAGGCTGCCTGTGGCCATCTAGTTCAATATTGTCTATGCTGACTGGAAGCAGCTCTTGGGGTTCCAGAAAGGAGTCTTTCCCAGCTCTGCCTAGAGATGCCAGGAATTTGACTTGGGACCTTCTGCATGCAAAACTGGTGCTTTGCCACTGAGCTATGGCCTCTCCTATTCAGGTGCCCTCTACCCTCCCCCCTCCATTATATGTGGGCTGTTAAGTAATGGATTATCACCTTTGAGTATGCACATGGTGTGGGACATACAGTTGCTGATCAAACTTGAGATTTTCAACCTGCAAAGCAGGTGCTCCATTACTTAGATTATATTTATACCCCAGTCTTCAGGCAGAACAGCCTTGCAATACAGTATGGTTAATAAACAATATATGAGATAGGCGTGTTCATGAAGTTCTAGGAAGGAGGCATAAGAAACTACAGGTGACATTACGGGCCTGCAACCTGTCCATGAAGATGTACGTGACATACACAATGTCTGTGTAGCCTTGAGGACTAGAAACTTGCCTTTTTGAAATGATTGATGCTGAATTCCACATCAAAATCACACTTTCTCTGGCATGAATGCAGAACATCCGCAATGCTACTCTAAAGTGATATCAGAAAAGAAGATTTTTTTCCCTCCCTAACATTAAAACAGCTTAGTGCCTCTCCCTGCTTGAAGCTAGTAACACTGTGGTAGTTACTTGTGTTAACTATTGAGAATATTTCTGAAGAGTTGGCTCATGTTACTGTTCCATGTCACAAACTGAGCTGCAGTAAGCAGGTGTGGGGACTCTGTTGCGATGACCATCACATTGAGGAAGGTCAAGGAGGGAATAGCATGAAATGTGAAAGGTTATGGAAGGGAAGTCCTGAGGGGTGGAGAGTAAAGGAAGGAAGCTGCTTTCCTCCGTGGTTGAAAACCAGACTCGGTTTGATGTTGTTGGCTTCAGGACTGAAACCCCACCACAGACAGGAAGTGGGAAAGTGCTTGTTCCCAGGAGGAACATTGACCCCCTTTCTTTTTCTGTGCTAGAGATAGCGGGGCCTCAGCAAAGCTGCGGGGCTGGGAACAGACTGGCTATCCACAGGGCAGGGAACTGGAGCCCTGGGCTTCCTGCCCAGCCTGGCTAAATACACAGCCTCATGATAGTTTTAAAACTTGCTCAATGTGTATTAAGAAGGAAAGAAATGGGGAGGAGGGAGTGGAATGGACTCTGCCAGAAAATGAAGGCCTGGTGCACCCCTGGGTTTCCTCTGCTGCCCAACCCAATACGCTATGTCCTGCTTCTGCTGTGTGTCAGTCCTTGGATGATGGAATTGTATCACTCGTCCTGTTCACAGGATATACCCTCTGTCTTCATAACATGTCTGGTGTGGAAATGAGCAAATCTGATTCAGCATCAGAACAGTACAGGGTTGTCTCTGGGTTTGTTGTGAACTGTGGAATGACTTTTTTCTAACTTCTAGACATGTTACTAGCTTATGACCGGAGTGCAATATGTTGGTGTCTCATGATTCCCAGTGAGCAGGGCCTACTTGGTGTAAACCCCTGAGTAGATGGGCAAGACTATAGCTGCTGTACCCTCAGCTTTCCCTTTCCCTTTCTGAAGAGTTAAATGCTTCTGACCTAACTGATCTGCCCTTCAGGTGCCCATAAATTCCAGCTATGTTCACACTTTCCCTTTCAGTGTAGATGTCTCTGGGGGTGTATTTCTATGAAGAACAGTTGCCTGGAGAAGTAATCCTGAGAATACAACTCTTTGGCTACAGCAAGTCTGTTGAAAGCAAATTTGCAATCCAGATTTTTCCAGAGGTATTTATCTTGCATTGTTGCCCTGTGTATTATGGGATCACACATGCATTTATTTCCCTGAATACTTTTTTATTGCAGTTGATGTGAACTGACAGTGAATCAGTGTCTTACAGAAAAAAATGATCAGCCCTGAAGGGATGACGCTACTGCTACATGAGGGGAAGCATCTTGGCAGAACTCCTTTTTAGCTTCACCCTTATTAGGGATGCTATTCTTATTTTTCCAGCGCTGCTAGAGCATTCTGTCCTCAGTGTTTCACATGGCTCTCTTGTAATGTGTTGTCATGGTAGTAAGTATGAATACAAAGCCTGGATTTTCCATGAACCTGTGTTGAGAAAACTTGGTTGCTGCTGGGCTCTGCTTAGGGATTTTCCGTCCAGAACTACCTTGAGATTTGACAGCATATGTTCAGTCTGGTTTTTATATTTGTGCTGAACTGGATTTGGAGTGCTACCTGGGCCTGGAGATTTTCATCCCAAAAGAGCAAGAATGACTGCAAGCTGTTTATCACTCCTCATTGTACCTGGGGTAAGAACACAGAAGTCTTTTCTGTTTTCCCCCCATTCCAGATATGTGAGAAGGTGGCTATACAGTTGGGCTTGAGATCCAGTGGTTGTGGACATGTGCCTGGTTCTTATGATGAGAGGACTCACTGTAAATAGTTAAGATCACTGTTTCTTTCATGCTCCAGGGAAAGAGGTAGGAAGAAGATTGTCCTGATACTAGTGCTCCTGTATCTCTGGAATAAATAGCCCTGAAGCTGCTGATTCCACCTTTTGTAATGTGGTGGTTGCCCAGTGCAAGCTTGACAAAAAGCACATTGCTTTGAAGCAAGCAACTTGGTTCTGTACAGGATCAGCACCAGGGTTTTTTTTTGGGGGGGGGGGAGAATCTAAGGAGTAGGATACTCATGGTGGGTCCCCACCACACACTTTGGTCATCATCTCCACCTCTTCCTGTCCCACTGTTGCTGTAGCCTCATCTCCAACCCCTTTTCTACTGTCTGCACTGATTGTGGGAGAGAACACTGTCGTATCCCCATCCTGTCTAGTTTGAGGTGGGGAGAGGCAGCGGGAAGAGAGAAGCCATCATGTGATTCTCTTGCATTGCTTTGGCCTTACCAGCCCCAACATGCTTTGATGTGAATAGGTCAGTGCTGATGGGGCCAAACATTCCTTCCTCCCAGCACCCCTCTGGGAAGTTGCTAAGGCTTCTGGAATAGCCCTCCCCCCAATTTGCCAGCAGAAAGTCTTCTCAGTGGTAGTAGTGGAAACTATCTCCTGCACCCCTCTGATTGCACCAGCTGGGGTTCCTGTCTCTCCTCAGCCATTGGACACATCTAGTCCTGATAATTCCAGGCCTGGTTCTGGAAATTAATTGCTCCTAAACAAAGCCAACTTTCTCTATGCCGGCGCAAGTGGTCTGAAGACTATGCCTGTAAAAAGTACAGAAGAAACCACTAGTTTATCCCCCTTCTGATTGTCTGTATAGATTGCTGTATGGAGGACTCAGCATGCCTTATGGTGACTCTGGGCTTGAGGGTTTAAGTTTCCATCTCTGGGTGGCTCCAAAAACCACTCAGTGGCATCGTGTTATATATCAACCTCACCTGGTGCGGCTCGCACCCCCCCCCCCCCGCACCCCCCTGGCGACGCCAGTGAAACCACTCAGTGCTGGCAGTATGGTGCAATAACCCTCCTCTGTTTGGGGCCAGCTGAGCAGGAAGGCTCTGGGTTAACGCCTCACTGCCCCCAGGGTGGGTATTGCATTGCTGCTGATGAGCTAATGTCTCTGTCTACTGACAGAGGGAGATGAATGAGATGGCTGGGAGAGGTGAGCCTGCTGAGAGGTGGACTGGCTGCATCCCTCTGCAAGCAGACATAAAGGCCAGAATTCCTGTGGCTTTCTAGGTCTGAGGAGCATAAGTGTGACACATGGATTGTGTTATTGCATAGGCGTTGATTCACTCCAGGCTCCCTTCTGCAGAGTCCTGCTTTAGTAATGTTTGGGGAAATTGTGAGAATGCTGAACCCAGTCCTGTTCCTGCCCTTTCCCTCTCTGCTTTTTAGAGGGGCCAAGGGATGGATGAAGCAAAGAAGGCACAACTTGTGTATTTTCTGCAAAGCTCTACATGCTGCTTCTTTGCCTGCAGACTTGTGTTTTCTGTCAATATCCTTCTGCTCTTTGGTGTCTGGGCTTCTGTTTACCTTACCATATTGGTGTGAAATAAAGGGGCTTGGGTGAGTGTGCACATGGTGGCACATGCAGATGTCTGTCTTCTCAATGTGTGTCTGAGTTAGCGAACTCCTAACCTCTTAGTCTTTCACAACAGTATTTTCCTATAGCTGAAAGCAGAAGACTGGCCTAGTGCCAGTTTTTGGGGTGGTGGTGGTCAGATGATTCCTGTAAAAATACAAAATGATTGAATGCTAGGTGGGCATGGGCAATTTATTCCACAGAACTCCAGAGTCCACTTGGATCAGCTGATCACCATTTTAACAGATGTATAGGATTCATATGTCATTAAACTACCCATGTGCTGGAGCTGATGTACAGCAGTATGAAAAAGATAAAGAAAGGTTGCAAGTCCAGATCCTGCTCAGGTTATGGTACCTGGCATTGCCCTTTCAGGACTAGCACCAAGTTTCTGGGGGCCCTGCATTGGGGCACCATGGTGTCTCTCTGATGGTGAACACTGCCCCCAATACTGAATGTTCAGGGGTTGGCCTGGGAAGGTGGTCCCTCTTGTCCTCAGAAGCTCTACCAAATAAACCTGCCCAAGCCATGGCTTAGATTGATGTTAGGGGCCCTACTATGTGGCCTGCTGTTTTCTACATAAGAATATAAGAAGAGCCCCACTGGATCAGGCCATAGGCCCATCTAGTCCAGCTTCCTGGATCTCACAGCAGCCCACCAAATGCCCCAGGGAGCACACCAGATAACAAGAGACCTCATCCTGGTGCCCTCCCTTGCATCTGGCATTCTGACATAGCCCATTTCTAAAAGCAGGAGGTTGCACATACACATCATGGCTTGTAACCCATAATGGATTTTTCCTCCAGAAACTTGCCCAATCCCCTTTTAAAGGTGTCTAGGCCAGATGCCATCACCACATCCTGTGGCAAGGAGTTCCACAGACCAACTACACGCTGAGTAAAGAAATATTTTCTTTTGTGTGTCCTAACTCTCCCAACACTCAATTTTAGTGGATATCCCTTGGTTCTGGTGTTATGCGAGAGTGTAAAGAGCATCTCTCTATCCACTCTGTCCGTCCCTGCAGAATTTTGGATGTCTCAATCATGTCCCCTCTCAGGCGCCTCTTTTCTAGGCTGAAGAGGCCCAAACGCTGTAGCCTTTCCTCATAAGGAAGGTGCCCCAGCCCAGCAATCATCTTAGTCGCTCTCTTTTGCACCTTTTCCATTTCCACTATGTCTTTTTTGAGATGCAGTGACCAGAACTGGACACAATACTCCAGGTGTGGCCTTACCATAGATTTGTACAACAGCATTATAATATTAGCTGTTTTGTTTCAATACCTTTTCTAATGATCCCAAGCATAGAATTGGCCTTCTTCACTGCCGCCGCACATTGGGTCGACATTTTCATCGACCTGCCCACCACCACACCAAGATCTCTCCTGATCTGTCACAGAACCCATTAGCCTATATGTGAAGTTTTGATTTTTTGCCCCAATGTGCATGACCTTACACTTACTGACACTGAAGCGCATCTGCCAGTTTGCTGCCCATTCTGCCAGTCTGGAGATATCCTTCTGGAGCTCCTCACAATCACTTCCGGTCTTCACCACTCGGAAAAGTTTGGTGTTGTCTGCAAACTTAGTGACCTCACTGCTCAACCCTGTCTCCAGGTCATTTATGAAGAGGTTGAAAAGCACCGGTCCCAGGAGAGATCCTTGGGGCACACCGCTTTTCACCTCTCTCCATTGTGAAAATTGCCCATTGACACCCACTCTCTTGTTTCCAGGTCTTCAACTAGTTCTAAATCCATGAGAGGACCTGTCCTCTAATTCGCTGACTGTGGAGTTTTTTTTGTAGCCTTTGGTGAGGAACTGTGTCGAACATCTTCTGAAAGTCCAGATATATAATGTCTACGGGTTCTCCCGCATCCACATGCCTGTTGACCTTTTCAAAGAATTCTATAAAGTTCATGAGGCAAGACTTACCCTTACAGAAGCCATGCTGACTCTCCCTCAGCAAGGCCTGTTCATCTATGTGTTTTGAGATCCTATCTTTGATGAGGCATTCCACCATCTTACCCGGTATAGATGTTAGGCTGACTGGCCTATAGTTTCCCGGTTCCCCCCTCTTTCCCTTTTTAAAGATAGGCGTGACATTTGCTATCCTCCAATCTTCTGGCACCATGGCCGTTTTGAGGGACAAGTTGCATATCTTAGTCAAGAGATCAGCAACTTCATTCTTCAATTCCTTAATAACTCTTGGGTGGATGCCAACAGGGCCCGGTGACTTATTGATCTTTAATTTATCAATGAGGTCTGAAACATCTTCTCTTTTAATCTCTATCTGACTTAATTCCTCTGTCAGGAGGGGCCGTTCGGGCAGCGGTATCTGCCCGAGGTCTTCTGCCGTGAAGACAGATGCAAAAAACTCAATCAATTTCTCTACCATCTCTAAGTCTCCTTTTATCTCCCCTTTCCCTCCCTCACCATCCAGAGGGCCAACCGCTTCTCTGGTGGGTTTCCTGCTTCTAACATATTTGAAGAAGTTTTTATTATTCCCCTTAATGTTGTTGGCCATTCCTTCCTCATAGTCTCTCTTGGCGTCTCGTATCACCTTCTTACATTTCTTTTGCCACAGTTTGTTCCTTTTTTTTCTCCTCATTAGGGCAAGACTTCCATTTACAGAAGGAAGCTTCCTTGCCCTTTACAGCCTCTCTAACTTGGCTCGTTAGCCATGTGGGCACCCTCCTGGATTTAGTGGAACCCTTCTGTCTTTGTGGTATACACCTCTGCTATGCCTCTATTACTGTTGTTTTAAGCAACCTCCATGCACTCTGGAGAGACTGGACTCTTTTTACCCTCCCTTTCAACCTCCTTCTAACCAGCCTCCTCATTTGAGGGAAGTCCGCTCGTCAGAAGTCAAGGGTTTTTGTGAGAGATTTGCCCTGTATTCTTCCCCCAATGTGCATGTTGGATCGCAGCATGATCACTGTTCCCCAACGGCTCCGTCACACGGAGATCTCCAACCAGGTCCTGAGTACCACACAATATTAAATCCAGAGTCACCTGTCCTCTGGTGGGCTCCATGACTAGCTACTCTAAGGCACAGTCATTTAGCATGTCAAGGAATCCGGTCTCCTTTTTGTGACCAGAACACAAATTGGCCCAGTCAATATGAGGATAATTGAAGTCCCCCATGATTACAACCCTGTCCGTCCTTGTCACCTCCCTGATCTGTTTCCTCATTTCAAAGTCCCCTTCCGATTTCTGGTCTGGAGGACGATAGTATGCCCCCAGTATTACATCGCTCCTCAGGCCTGGTAATTTAACCCACAGAGATTCTGTGGTGGAGTCGGACCCACCTTCAATCTCTACTTTGCTGGATTCTATCCCTTCCTTAACATAAGAAGGGAGAGTCCTTTCTGAGAGTCATCTGGACTTTTTAATGATAGTGCCTCACTCGGAAACCCTTTTTTCCATGGAGGCTTTTCTGTTTGTGTGTGTGTGTGTGTGTGTGTGTGTGTGTGTTTTAAAGCTTTGTTTTTAATGTGTTAATGTTTAACA
Source organism: Tiliqua scincoides (assembly GCF_035046505.1). Lineage (NCBI taxonomy): Eukaryota > Metazoa > Chordata > Lepidosauria > Squamata > Scincidae > Tiliqua > Tiliqua scincoides. The sequence goes on from NC_089822.1 coordinate 201,345,507, forward strand.
TTTGTTTTGGTTGTACTGAGTTGTGGGTTGATTGAGGAAAGGAGATGGAGAAGACTAAAGTAGTGGTGAATGACTGGCAAAAGGGTATGAGCAGGACAGCTGAACTATGTGTTGGTCAGAATTCCCATCAACACCAATAGTCAGTCGTGCTTGTGGAGCTTCCACAGCTACTTGTGGATCTGCATGGTTCTGAAAAGACATCAGAGTTCATACCAGTTATGCTTTGGGGGGGATGAGTAGTCTGCATATGAAATACCACAAGCAAGAAAGCCCTCTCTCTGTTCACTACCAGCCTAGGCTTGGATGGTGGGGAAAGGTGAAAGGGCATCCAGGGTTCCATACTAAGTTTGGGCGGTCACCTGTAATGGGAGGTAGTTGACAGCAAGAAAAACAAAATATTCCTGCTCAAGAAGCTCAACCTTGCATTAGAAATTACCTTGCATTGGGGCCTTTGGGGTGGTGCCAAGGGAGTGTTACTGTCTGAAAGATCTCCCAACTTCATAGTGATTGCCTACAGCTCACACAGCTTCAGGTGATGAACAATTAGTTCTAGTTTCTGTCTTAATCTCTAATTTGCAGTTTTCACAGATGAAATTGCACATGAATTAGTGCAGTTCAACACTGTTGCTGTGAAGATGAGATTTACTGCTTTGCTACAAAAGATGTGTAATAACTCTGGGATGGCCAACTGGCAACTTATGGGGTCAAACCCCAAAGTACTTTGTCTTTGGTTAGACCAATACAGCAAGCAAGATTTCATAATTTGAACCTGTTAACTTTTTAAAAAAATTATTAAACACTTCCGGTCCCAACACAATTATTTGGAAGGTAAAGTGAGTCCTGAAAATACAGAGAAGTCAATTTCAGCTGTTCCTAAGCAGGAAGATGACCTAGAAGCAGCAAGTGTAACTTCTGAGCCTCATGCCAGGTCTTCAGAAAATCTCCTAAAACCATATAGCTGATTGTGCCTTTTGGGTAGCACTTTAGTAATCTTTTAAACAAATATTTCTGATAAGAGAGGTCTGCAGATGAGAGTATGTGTTTAGTCTGCTTTCTATGCTGTATGGAGGCTACGACACCTTGGTCTTATCTGTAAGTGCTTTGGTTCAAGGGCTGTAAATATTTGATCAAGTGATCCTTTTTCTGAATGTGCCACTCCAAAAGCTCAGTATCCAAGCACCATTTGCATCAATGCTGTCTGAAGGTTACTGAAGGGAAGAGTTGAGTCTCAGACCTGACTTGGCCACCATCAATCATTAGATGCTATCCATTGTACTTTCTGTGTGTCCCCCAATAGGACTTTTCTATTGCAGCTTTTCTGTTGCATTACACAACCATCTAATGTGGAAAAAAAAGAATAGAAATTGTCAGTTGAAATCTAAAATACTAACTTAACAGCGGGACGAGCTTTTGTAGGATTTTCCATCAAACTCATAAGCAGACTTGATGCTATTCAGTATTAAGAGACCAGGGTAAAGCTGCCAGATCTTGAACATACATTCCTCTGTACCTTTTACCTGTGTGTAGTGTTGGTCCATTAGTAGCCCTCTTTAACTTCAGGGTGCTCCCTCTCACAACCATGATGATTTAAACTTGATCTCAAAACCCCGTAAACTGTTGACAACAAAGCTTGGCCCCTTAGCCCTCTTCTGGTCTCTTAGTCTCAAGTGGCATTTTGCATCATCTCTGAGCCTACGAAATAGGCCTGTTTTGCATCTTGCTGATTGGAATGGAGGAAGCAATGTTATATTTCCAAATAGGTTTGTTCCGGGCATGTGGGTTATACTGTGGGGGTGGTGCAATGACTTCAGTTTAATGGATTGCCTACTTGTCCTGTAGATACGCAGCATAACATTCATTTTTGTATAGGGCAGACATTTTTGCTCAGGGCTTTCTTTAAACAACATGGCATCCAGAACCTCAGTAGGTAAATGGCTCCCTGATGCAAAGGACAGGTTTAACAGCTGTGTTTCTGCTTGTCAGACAACTATTCAAGATACTGAAGTCCTGTTTGGGGGGGGGGGGAAGCAAGCAGATGGTAACTGCTTATGAATGAATGAGTATGGCCCTCTTCTGGCATTTCTAGTTTTCATGGAGGCTTCCAAGCCTGGGGATAGGGAAGGCCTTGATTCCTCTGTTGGGGTTTCAGTACCTATGACTATCTGCCATTGCTCTAAGCACAAACTGCTCTTTAAAGCATCCCTTGTGTCTTGTCCTCTGATAGTTTTTGATGTTCTGTGGCTTCATGCAATTGTTTTCTAAAGACTATTGATATTTGCAGACCGTAGACGTTGTTTAAAAGAGAGATAAAAAGTATAGTATACAACTGAGGCAGGGAAAGAGTAGACAGATGCAAACCACTGCTTGTGTGGCACATGTGCAGCATATTGTGGCAGAAGTAATAAAGATTGTAGGGTTAAGATTTATTGTTTGAGCCTTTTGTAGAACTTAATTTTTCATACAATCTAAAACTATCTTGAACAGAATGTGTTCATTCTGGCTGCTTACCAAAGGGTGATACGTGTGTGCTGGGGAGGGGGGTGCAAATAAGTGATAAGACTACAAAGTTACATAATTTTCTGGGGTGTTAAGTAAGATTTTTCACTTCCTGCCTTTAATAACTAAATGACAAAGAGAGGATCATTGGGGCAACGGCTGCTGTGAGAATTGCCATGTGTCAGTTAAAGGCCGAAGGAGTGCATTTCAGGTCGGCAGCTGGCAACTGCAAGGCTGTGTTTAGGCTACTCTCTCTGGTCTGCTGCATTCATTAGTAAGCCTAAACTCTCCCATAGGCCTTGGGCTTTTCCAAAAAATTGTTTTTATTGCACAATAAATATGCGGTGGTTGCTCAACATTTTGCAGTGGATCCAAATAAGGTGACCAGAAGCAAAGGAAGGCAGGGCTTTTGTACTGCTGGCAGATTTGTCTGTGGCTAAGAGCAGTGATACCTGCTCTTCTGTTCAACTGCTAACGGGTCCAGGAGTCCAGTCCTCCCTTCTGTATCTGGTCACTCTTTGCTCCTTTCTCTCCCTCTTCAGGCACTCCCAGATATCTCACGCCTTTCTGCTCCCATTTGAGAAAGGGGAAGGTGGCTACACCTCACATATGAAAAATGTTGATCCAGAATGCTAACGTGTGTTGAGTCTTTTCACTTCAAGATGCTAGAGTAGCTGTAGGGAATTGTGTGGAGAGGAAAACGGGGCCTGGGGTAGGAGTTATCTTACCTTAAGCTTACCAGAGAATAACAGAAGGCCAAGCTGTGTCATCCTGTGAGCTAGGGGTAAGAGCCTCTTTGGGGCCTAGCATTTGTGCTGCTGGTGGCAGCGTTCTGTAGTGACCAATTGAGTGCACAGCTTTGTACTAGATGACTTGGCATAAACTACAGGGGAGTTTATGAAAACAGAATGAAATCAGTTTCTTCTAATCCAGATCTTATTCTGTGTGTGTTTGGGGGGGGGGTCCTGCCTACTTGTGCCTTTTCATGATGGGAGCCACACTGGCTAACACACTCTTCTTTTTCCTTCCTTTGCAGCTCACCCCTGGGGGCAAGGCCATCCAGGCAGGTGTAGGAGTAGGTGACTGGGTGCTAAGCATTGATGGGGAGAACACCAGCACTTTGACCCACATAGAAGCACAGAACAAGATCCGTGCCTGTGGGGACAAGCTTTCTCTCAGCCTGAGCAGGTAAGGGGCTTTGGGGGGGCGGGCGTTCAGCCATTTGATGTATACTGTGTGTTATAGAACCAGGAAGTGGCTTAATCCATCATGCCTCTCACACTCCAACCCAGTCATTTGGGGTAACTTTTAACATACAGACCTAGCAGCGGGCTAACTACCTTGCCCATTGCCACTCAACAGAAGGTAATTGGCTAGCATCATTTACTCTGTATGTATACTTGGTAGGTGAAGGTTCCTGGCTAACACCAACAAGAGTACTTTGGGACAGATGTACAGAGTGAGCATCTTTCTGTTGCAGTGTGAAAGGTTCCAGACAACCTGGATGTGATTAGGATTGCAATTCTGCGTACACTCATCTAGTATTAAACCTGCTGAACACAAATAGGACTTGGAGTAAAGCTGGACTCAAGGCCAGATTCACAGAAGCATCTTCTCTCGCCTTCCTAATGCCTCATGTCATAGGACCTATTTGCTTTGTCAAGGACTGCACCAACCCTACATGCACTTTTAGATAAGGACTGTCTCTGCACCAGTATATCTCCATTTCAGCAAGCATTTGACTTGCAGAAGTCTGTCTATAATTCTACACCAAAATGATTGTGTTCGAGTCCTTGTCTTTGCACTAATGGCCGCCTTTCTCTTCTCTTGCAGAGTCAAAAACATCCTAGGCAAACCTCAGAAGGTATGTGCTCTACCGCTTCTTCAGAGTGGTTCTTTTTGGTGACATAATTGGATGACAGCCTTGCCATGCGTGTAGGGGAACTGTGGAATATATGCGGGAATGGCGTGGGATGTTGGTGCTGTACAGTACTTTCCCCATCCCTCCTAAGGGTCCAGTGACTTGTTCTAGCCTTGACAGTGCCTCAAAGCTTCCAGGTGTCAAAGCAGGGTGTTGGAAAGGAGACTGTGTGTAGTTATTGGAAGGCAGACATGGCATCTTGGAGCTGAATGCCTCTTGCTGGGTTGGAGCAGCAAGTTGACCTTCTTGCTGCCTAGCCTATGCTTGCTCTGTATGGTCTGGTTTGTAACTGCTGGAATGGATTTGGGGCTCTGACTTGCTAAGGAGGCAAGAAACCTCCAGCCGCTCAAACTGTTCAGGGGAATAGAGATTGTGACCAGGCTGTTTATTCTCTGGTTGACAGTATCTCTGCTGATGATACTCTCAATGGAGGAGGGAAGCTAGCTGGGCAGAGTGGTGGGTAGAATAATAATAATAATACAGGTATTTATATACCGCCTTTCTTGGTCGTCAGATTTCTCCTCAGACTTTATTCAAGGCGGTTTACAAAGGCAGGCCGTTCTAAATCCCCGTAGGGATTTTTACAATTGAAGAAAGGTTCTGTCTTTCAAGAACCACAACATTTCAGATATGGAGATGCATGGCTTTGTTTTGCTCTTAATGCCACAGCATGTGCCCAGGTAAACTGCCCTTACCATCCTGCCAAGGGTGGAGGGGAGTGTCCTGTGTTCCTTCCCCCTCTCCACCACCCTCAGGTAGTCACAAGGGTGGTCCCTTCTGCTTTGCTTTTGGGTGGGTGGGGCCAAACAGGTGGCAGAGATGATACCTGCCTTGGGATTAGGCATTGGGCACATACATGGCATTGGCTTATGTCTTGGCTACTGCCTGGTGTAAGCACTGAAGACTGCGTCTGTTGTCCTAGAACTCCTAGAATCAGCCACCTGGGTTCCACCTTGGACACTTTGGCTTTGCCTGGCACTCAAGTGCTTTTGCATGCTGCCTGTCAGCTTGGGTGTTTGTGTGTGTTTTGTGTTCTGCTTAGGATTCACTCCCTTCCTCTGAGCCCCCGAAATATAACTTCGCTCCCAGCTCCGCCCTCAACAAAACAGCCCGGCCCTTTGGGATCACTTCTGCTCCTAACTCTCAGCCTGGGTTGGTGACGAAACCTGTGCCGTACGCTCCCCCAGCGTCCATCTGCACTGCACAGCACAATGGGTATGTTGCTGTGCATCTAGCCATCCTGGTTAAGGGTGGGGTAGGGTTGGGGTACAGTGACTTCACTGCAGACCTCTGCCACAGTATCCTGCCCACACTCTGCATGTCAAGCTCTGCATGTGTGGTTTTCAGTGGGAGGGTGATGGGTAAGTATTGGCAGCAGCTAATCACCCCCATGTCTCAGAATCTGTGGTAGAACTTGAAAAATGCTGATGTTGCAGTGACCTCTGTTGGCTGGAGCTACCATTGCAATGCCTAAACTGCAATAGAATGTTCAGTACACAGTGCCTGGAAAAACCAGAACTATTGGCTTATTTTTCATCATGTTTCTGCTTATCAAGTCTCCTCTCATATCTCCCAGGCAAATACAATCCTAGGCAGAAGTTAGGAACCTGGGTGCTGTGTCCCAGGAGCTAGCCTGTCCTTCTCTTTGCCCACCAACACAAAGCAGCTGCATGTTGTGGCAAAGTGTGGGTAGTGTTCTACTTGGTTTATAGGTAGTTGACTTGCTACGGAAGGAGTGAATGGTGGTACTTTTATGGATCCAACTGTGTCATCCTCTTCTCTGGCTAGTAAATCTATTGTAGTCTCAAAACTGGCCCACAGATGCTTTTGATCAGTTTCCTGATTTCAGCATCACTAGGCACAAAGCTGGCTGCTCCAGACAGCTGCTGAGTGATGGACCCAACCCCATCCTTTCGGTCCTTTCTCAGCTAAACAGCCTTTGAAAACAAATCCGGTACTTCTGACCACAGAGCTAAGGTACTTCTTCCTTTTCTCAGACCAGCACATGGTGGTTGTGATAACCCTGGATTTATAGTCTACTGAGGAAAAGATTGGGAATTCAAAGTTAGAGTGAGAGCATGTATTGCTTCCAGAGAGAACAAACATAAAATGCCAACTGCATAAAACGTCAAAATGTGCTGCTATCTGAGTGGTGATCACTCATATTCATTGAACCTTAAATTTGTCCTGTTTTGTATGTTCTTATCCTCTTGGGTAGTGGTGGGTTTCTTTGTCCTTGTCACCTTCAGTTGTCTGCCACTTGCAGGCATGCATATACGGGAGTCTCCCTGAGGAAGGCTTTGGTAGGCAATCTGACTGCAACATCTGGAAAGAATCCAGATTTATCTCAGCAAAATTCAACTACTGGATTGTTTGAGGAGGGATGACTTGTAAACAGAATAGCACACACCTTTGTGATTGCTAATGCTGCATAGGCAAGAGGGCAATTCCTGCCATATCATAACATACTGGTGGTGGCATGGAGCATCCCTTTGTGTAGTATGGGATTAGGGGTGCATTGCAGGTAGCAGGATTTTTCCAGTTTTGGTTCACTGATACTGTTGAGCAAATAAGCTTCAGAAAGAGGTGGGGGGGGGGTGTATGCTTTGCATTGGCAGCACTGACCATTGCTTTCTACCAAAAGGGACTTTTCCTTCTAACAGGCAGCCCTGAATGTCCACCTACATGAAAGTTGCTGCTGATCCCTGGGCTTGGGATATAGCAGGAAATATTGCTGCTTTGGGACCACTCCTTTAATTTGGTGCCTCGAAGTTGCCCTGGCAGCTCTTTTTCAGGCTTATATCTGGACAAGGTGTTCTCCAGTGCAACTTTCATCCTGCAGCATACACAGTGCCTTTCATCTGTACCAGATCCATTTCCTGTTGGATATTACAGATGGGACCATCATGGTGGGTGTAGCCTGGGTATTGGCTGGAGTGGTAATGATGCCCGATTCTTCCATACACACTACCTCATTCTGGTCCCAGAGAGGCAATTTTTTTGTGCTGCAATGTATACAGAATGGGGAAAGCCCACCGTGAACATGCACTTCTTCGCAAAACATTCAGCAAAAAACTACCATGAGCTTTTTGAAGACTGTCACCTGTGTGTGTGTGTGTGTGTGTGAGAGAGAGAGAGAGAGAGAGAGAGAGAGAGAGAGAGATGGGGTGGAGTTCAGATAGTTTACAATGGGATTTCTTGCCTTTGTTTGGGAAAGAAGTTCCTTTCCTTATAGAGCCTCACTGAAGCATTACAGTGTATGTCTGGAAAACTTTGGTACTGGAACTTCAGGCACTTCAAAATATTTTCCCAGTTTTGTTCCCTTGGTACTAGTATGGTAAAAAGATTTACTTGCAGGGCATTCTTCCCCACCCCCAATATGGAAGTATCTTTATTTTCTAAGCCTCTAACTTATTCTTGTCTTTCCTGTCTTTTCCTTCTCTCTCTCTCTCTCTCTCTCTCTCTCTCTCTCTCGCTTGCAGGTGCAGAATCCTGACAAGTCAGTATGATTTTTGCTTCTTAGACTTAGATATACGTATAAGTTGTATTGCTAACTTGTGTGTCTTAAACCTAGTTTATCCACCTAAAAGCTTCCAATTCCCTGTTGTGTCTCTGGCTTTGCTGATTTGCCACTTCCCATGTTGACGTACATGGAGAATATGCAGTTGTGGAGGGTGGGGCAGCAAATGGTGTTTTCCCAAAGCAAATGTGACTTGGAGTGCATGTTGGGCAGACAGTCGGACAACTTCAGTGCCCAAGAGGAACATGGTCTGGTCTGCCATAGTAAGCAGGACAGTCACTTGGCATCCCTTTGACTGTGCATTTGAGTGGCTGAGTGGGTGTATTGGGCTAGGCTCAGTAGGCTAGGCTGAGGTGAAAATGCCTATCCATGTGAGAGGAACCATTAGGACCATGGCTGCTGCATTGTGAGGGCCAAGGGTTGTAGTCTGGTGTCTGAGGAACTTTCCTGGCACTTTCACACAAGCATGATAATCCAACACTGGCTCTTCAGAGGATGTGGTTGTCAGTAACTGACTGCCTGATCTGAATAAAAGTGATGCTAATAGGCAAGGAGTGTGTAAGCTTCAATTCTATTTGTGTGTGGGGAAGGGCGGAGCAGACTTTATGACCTGACTTGTATTCTCCTTTTTCTCTTGTTCTCTCACTGTTCCTATTGTCAGGGTTAATGCTGCACCCCCTGAGGTGAAGGCTTCACCCAAAAGCAATCCCGTACCTGATTATGGTGATTACTATCTTGAGGACAAGTAAGGCTTGGGAGAGGGGGAGGGCGGTAGCAATATCTGGTACATCTTGTTGTGATTCTTGCATGCTCTGCTACCACTGTGCCATTAGAGTATGTGAATAAACCCTTCCATCAGGTTGCCCTGAAAGCTTCAGGGAGCAGTCAGGAGGATTCCCTCGGTTAGTGTTCAGATGATAGATGCCTTAAAAAGCAAAAATCCCCATTTTGAGGGGAAATCACTAAAGCGCCAAGAAACGGAGGGTTGCATGCTGCAGCTTGGCATAAGAGGCCCAAAGACTGAAGGTGCCTCTTAACAGTCAGGCCACCGGCCCATCAAGCTCTGGTACTGTAGGATCTCTCTATCAAGGACCATTAGCCCTTGATCTTCCATATTCAGTGTGTGTGTATGTGTGTAGTGCGTTATGAGTACCAGATGCTGAGGATAAGCAGGCAGTGGCTGTTGCTGTACTCCGTCTTTGAACTTTCCAGCGGCTGGCCATGTGGCTGGCCACTGTGGGAAACAGAATGCTAGCCTAGACTGACCTTTCTTGGACTGCTGCAGTAGATCAGCTTTTCTGTTTCAAGTGGCAACTTCAGCTAAACAAACTAATCAGAGAAGGGAGTGAAGGGGAGGGACTTGAAAATCTCTCCACCACTTCTGCAGAGCAAAGTCACTCATTTCATTTGCAGTTATTCAGTCTGACCTTCAGAACTATGAAACTGTCTATGTCCTGATTGTGACTGGCTTGAGGGTGCCAATACATATTAGGCTTTTTGGGATTTGTGAGATTGAGTGAGAGAACTGCATGCCTGGCAGTTGCCCTTTTTGTCCCAATCTGGCTGAGTGTCCTTGTCTGTCTGTAGGCACTCTCTGAGGCTGGTGACCCTGCCGGCCTTCCTACCCAATGACTCCAGCAAAAGGAGGCTTATTGAGGACACAGAGGACTGGCGACCAAGGACTGGCACCACCCAGTCTCGCTCTTTCCGTATCCTGGCCCATCTCACAGGCACAGAATTCAGTAAGTGCCTCCCCCTGGGACCCACTCTGGGTACATAGCTCCACAGTCCCTCACTCCAGCCATAGGAGGACTAGGAAGTGGCAAGCAGTCAATATCATAATCTTCAGAGGCCATGTTGTGGTTCTATCTGGGCTGCTGGATCAGAGCAGCTCCCCTTCCACAAGCATTCTGCATTCTGTGATCCAATCAGCACTGGCCAATTTGTGAGTGCTCTGCAGTCAGATTGTCTTGCAGCCAGAAGTGTGCTCTCTGACGTTCTCTTGGCCTCATTCAGTCTGAATGCTGCTAACAGCTCTGCAGGCATCTCAGTCTGCCTCCCTGTAGGCATTGCTGATGCCCAGGCCCTGTCCTCTCCAGGGAATGTTCTTCCTCTGTGCCTAGGGCTTCCTTTCCATTTCTCTTTTCAGAAACCTAAAATAACTTGGCTGGCTCATGCTATAATATTCTGTCTCTTTCTCTCTCTCTCTCTCTCCCTCCCTCCCTCCCTCCCTCCCTCTCTCTGCTGCTGCCACCAGTGCAAGATCCAGATGAGGAGCATATTAGGAAAGCCAGGTAAGAAGAGCCTGTTAAGGATTAGGAAAGTGTGAGTTGTTGCCCAAGCAAGCTGTGGCTTCTCCTTCCTCTTAGTGCTTGGACTGGAAGTTGAAATGAAGTGCTGATTGGCAGGCCTAATTCTAAACCATTATGGATGCATCTGTCTTAGGGCCATTCTACTGTTTCCTGCAGAGGTGGGAATGTGGAAGGGATGCAAACATTTCTTCCAGCTCTAACTTGTGTTCTGCTGTTTCAGTAGCTTGCATGGATCTGTAGTGCATTTCTGTTTTCTCTCTCTGTCAAACTTTCTCTTCTTTCTACCTGTTTTCCTTTAATTTCCTCCTTTCAGAGAGAAGTTTGTCACAGAGCTTCAGAGCCCCCGCTACACTCATCTACGTGACTGGCACCACCAGCGATCAGCTACTTCTCTGAATGTGCTCTCTTAGGCAGGATAGGATGATCCTGCCTGCTCCTCTCTGTTGCATGCAGATGTCGTGGGGAGGGTACACTCTGGTCTGTCTCCTTCTCTGCTGAACAAAACAGAATGCTAGGAATCCAGCACAACTCCTGAAATGTCATGGTTGATCTGTCTTGGTGAAATGACTTGAGAGGAAACTGGAAATGAACAAGAGGATCCTGCTCTACTGCCATCTCATTTTGAGCTTCATTCAACACCACCTGTGAGACATGGGGAGGGGATGTGTGCTCCAGCCTTGTTCCTGGGCAGGAGAGCTGACTTTCCAACTCTTAAGATGTTCTGGCATTAAGAAGCTGTGGCTTCAGCTCTGCTGCCTGAATAAAGAAAAAAATGGCTCTGAAAGTGGCTGTGGAGACCTTTGCTTCATGTATTATTGAGGGAACTTGACCCATGCAAATTGCATTGCTCAGAGAAGAGGCCTGCCTTTTGCCCTCTTAGATTGGTGGAACTTGTGTCCTTCCATGTGCTGCCATTCCTTTTCTTCCTTGTGGAACATTTCAGAGAAAGGGGGAGGCATTTACAGTCCTGTGGTTTGTATGTGGAACTGTTCCTTTAACCCTTCTTGGGTTGTCCTGGTTTCTTTGTACACTGTCCTTTGTAGTTGTACTATCTGCTGGTTTTCCCTTTGCCCACAGTTTGATATGATGCAGGCAAAAGCACTGAAATGAATGAAGCTTCTCTCCTGCCAGTCCTATCTTCTGTGCAAGTGACTAAGTGCACTTTAATAACTATTTCCCTGGTCTATCCTTCCATGGTCTATCCCTTTTCCTCTTTGTTTAAGTGGACATGAGTTGTTTGTGACCTCCTTCAGGAAGCAGAGCACTGCTTTTTAAAGGGATGATAGTTCTACAAGTTGTCACAATGTGTCTTGCCACCCATAATGAGATAAGTGATTAAAGGCACAGTCCTAACCAGGTCTACTCAGAAGTAAGTCCTATTTTGTTCAGTGGGGCTTACTCTCAGGAAAGTGTGGTTAGGATTGCAGCCTAAGTCAATTCTCTACACCAGCCTTTTTTGTGCCATACCAATAAATAAAAGGTCTTCAGCCTTTTTTGTGCCATACCAATAAATAAGTACAGGATGAGAGTGGGGACCCACCATTGACCCCACCTGAGCAGAACACAAGCAGGTCTGGGACACAATCTCCTGGTACCTGAAGGGGTATACCAGATGCCTCCCCCTTTATCTGGTGGTTCTCTAGTCCATGGTCTTCAGCCTTTTTTGTTCCCATAAACTGCGGTGACCCCACAACTGAGGCGGGTTAGCTCATTGTTTGACTACAAGCATGGCCCCAAAATGTACTTCCTTCCTGTACAATGCTGTAATCCACTCACCCCCAAGCTTCCTGAAACCTAGTGCCCAGCCAAGAGTTTGCAGACTGGATGGAGATAGGTTTACTACCTTCTATTTTGCAGTAAAATTAATTTTTCCTATTCTCATAACTGGCTCATGTCTCTTATTTCACAGGCTACCAGATGTGGGGAAGCTGGGGCAGGGCCTTCAGTGGGATATGAGCCTCTCTGTAGGGTCATTTGGGCCCAGATCCGTGTATTGCCCACCGATGACTTTCATGTACTGTTTTGGTTTCTTTTGGGAGCAGGAATTCTTAGGCACAAATGTGGGGAATCCTAAAGCTCTCAACACCAGATCCACAACATGTGGTAGTTGGCAAGGAACAAGGTGGCGGATTTTCCTTTTACAGCTGTCATGCAATATTTAGAGCACTGTTGATTTGACTGCATCTTGGGGGGGAATATGTGGGTGGTTGGAGAGAGGCAGTCTTCATGGTGGAATATTTATTAGTTTCTTGGGCTGCAACAAGCCTTTTGCCTTGATCGCTGTAGCATCCACTTGTTCCTGCTTGTGAGAACCACATGGTGTTTACAACTCCTGGTTGCAGATGGGGAGAAGGAGGATGCCCACATGGTTAAGCAGTTCTATGGGAAGCCTCCCTACATACTGGTTTTCCAGTATGAAAAAGTGGGGTTCAGGAAAAGGAGTCTTGGTTCTTCCTTGACATCGTTTCTTATGAAAAGGATCTTTGTTACAGGGCCATGTTTTAAATGCTTGATCCATCACCGCTCAGGAAAAATGGCACTGTAGTTCTCTGGTGGTTGGGAGTGATGTGCTTCAGGATTTAGTGCATCTTCCTCTCAACCAATTTGCTCAAGGCCTCAAAAGAATGGTGCTATGCAGATTATCACAGTGATGGCGAACCTTTTAGAGACCGAGTGCCCAAACTGCAACCCAAAACCCACTTATTTATCGCAGCTTGCCAACATGGCAATTTAACCTGAATACTGAGGTTTTAGTTTAGAAAAATAACTCATACATTAACATTTTTACCTACTATTACTTGTAACCCGTAATGAACTTTTCCTCTAGAAATTTGTCCAATCCCTTCTTAGGCATCTAGGCAAGTTGTCATCACTGCTTCCTGTGGCAAAGAGTTCCACAGACTAATTACATGCTGGGTAAATAAATATTGGCAGGGAGGGGGTGGCTGCAAGACCTTGCCACTGCTCATTTTCTCAAACAAGAAAAAATTTTTTTTTAAAAAGCCCCACCCACAGAAGTGGGCTCTAAGGCTGCAATCCCAGTCACTATTTCCTAGGAGTAAGCCTCATTGACTCTAATGGGGCTTACTTCTGAGTAGACATGCACAGGAGTGGGCTGCAAGGCTGCAATGCCAGCCACCCTTTCCTGGAGTAAGCCTCATCCACTGTAATGGTGCTTACTTCTGAGTAGACATGCACAGGAGTGGGCTCGAAGGCCATCATCCTAGCCATGCTTTCCTGGGAGCAAACCCCATTGATTATAATGGGACTGACTCCTGAGTAGGCATGCATAGGATTGGGCTCTCAGGCTGCCATCCTAGCCACAGTTTCCTGGGAGCAAGCCCCAATAACTTTAATGAGACTTACTTCTTAGTAAGTAAGGACCAGCACCACGTGCAGGGCTGGCGCCCCAAAGCCCACAGCAGCAGCTTCACTGTGCCCGCCCACACGCTGCATGTGAGCTGCCCGCCTTACCCCAGACAGGGGAGGGAGGAAGCGCTCCCATTGGGCTGCTGGGCAGAGGGGCAGGTGATGTGAGAAACGTCCCCTCACAGAGCCTCTCAGCCTTCCTCCTCCCCGGGTGGCCTGGCTAGATGGGGCGCCTTGGGAGCACGCCTGGGTCTTTGGCGTCAGCCCTCCCCCTCTTCCCCCTGCTGTCCATTCCTTCCCCCTTGGCCTTGCCCCTCCCTCCTTTGCCCCAGTTGCTGCAGAGCAGGAGGAGGCTGGCTTTGTGGCTGCTCAGATGCTGGCGCCTCCTGGGGGTGGCGAGCCTAGAAGCTAGTACCTGGCAGCTGGGGCGTTGGTGCGCATGCCCACAGAGAGGGTTCTGTGTGCCCTCTCTGGCACACGTGCCATAGGTTAGCCACCACTGATCTATCATCTCCTTGTCTTCAGGCTTGCTCTGTAAGCAATTTGGGGGGCCTTATCACCTGCATAGATGGCTCTTCAAGATATATGCATTTCCTAGTCTGCTCTCTAACCCCCCTACTTGTGAATAGCTGCTGCTTCTGTCTGATGGACAATGTGTTGGGGGCTAGTCCCTTCATGCTTTTTTCCTCCTGGATCATCTGCTGGAAAGACAAACGGGCTACTCACTACCTTCACAACTACAATTTTCTCTATCATTCATTTCCCAAATCCACCATGTTCTTCTTCCTTTGGCATGTACTCCATTTGTGTTTCTAGTACCTTAGTGCTGCTGAGATTGACCTGAACCCTTTCACTCATGGTGTGCTTCAGTCCTTCATGCCTAATAAGTCATGGACAGGCCAAGAAGCCCTTCTCAGTCAGAAGGCTCCAAGATGTGCGGGAAAATTGCACTAAGTTGGGTGACTTTGGGGGATGGGGTTCCATAGGATTGAACTGAGATGTCATTTGCAGAGAAATGTGGAAGGGAATCGGGCTGGTATTGGGATATTTTTTGCAACCCCACTTGAAAGGGTATGGCATGAGGAATGTTCATGTCCTCTGTAGAGGAGTGGACAAGAAATAAAATGTTATAAGAAGGTAAATCAGGTTAAGCTTGAAACAACTGCTGAAGCTTTAAGAATATAGTTTAGCTTTAGCCACATTACAAAATGTTTAGGGAACTGATGACGCATCCTCCTTGGAGACTTTCAAGCACAGTTTGGACAGGCCTGTGACAGGAATGCTGACCTTTTTGTAGGGCGGGGTGACCTAGAGGCTCTGAAACAGATGTAGGACTGTGCAGTGTTTCATCAGAGTAGGAGGTGGAATTTGGGTCTCGTCTGTGTTGATCAGCAGTCCTCTGTAAGTCTATGCTACTGATGACTGTCAGTAGCCAGTGCAGAACATATCTGACTGAAAAGCAAATGTGTGATCAGGCACTGTAGCTACCTGGTCTCAACATCTGAAAACCCCCTTGTTCCTTGCTTGTCATGCATGGAACCTACTGTTGTATCAAACTGTATGCTAGCCTATCCTACTGCTTAGGGTAGAGACCTTGGAGAGTCTTGCCCTATGCTTACCCCTTCATGCTAATACAGCAGTTCCCAACCCTTAGTATCCTGTGGACCACTGAAGTGAAAATTGGAATTGTTGTGAACCACATGGAACCCCCCCCCCCATTCTACACAAAAAATGCAATTAAGTTTGTAATGAAAAGATTAATTAGATTCATTGTTTATAGAGAAGATTCCTGGGTTCCTGCTTTTGTTACTGACTGCAGGCCAGCTTTGCTGGGGGTCTGTGGGGAAGCATCTACCACACAAGCACCCCCCAACGAACTACCAGAGAAGTCAGAACAGACAACCCACAGCTGAGGCAGAGAACTAGTTTCAAGATAAATGCAGTCTTTTCAACTGTTCCTTATGTTCATTAAAAGTTTCCCATGTTCTGGTAGGCACATGGGGGTAATTCCAGGTTTTAGGGGAGCATTAGTGGCAAAATCTCCTGATGTGGCACATAGGAAGGTAGATTAGACTGGCCAGCCACCCACTGAAGTGTTGGCAATATGTGGCCCATTCTCTGCCCTCACTAGTGGTCTATGGGGTCCAGTGGGCAAGACACTGGATGTGATAGAAGGTGATCTTTTTTCCTCAAGACCTCATGGCCCACTTCTCAGGGTCATGTAGTCCACAGACCACAGGTTGGGAACCAGTATGCTAATATCACAATTCTACTTTCTGAACCAGTGTTCTCTCTGATGACAACTGACCTACACCTGGCTCTTCTAAACCCTGGTCCGGGGGCCGGATCCAGGGTTTGGGGATTGCCTTCTGCTCTGTGAGTGGAGCTTACCATTCCACCTCCACACAACTTGTTTTGATTAGATCTGGGCACAGTTTGACCTGAGTAGATCTGCCCAGACATCCTATTGCACAGCCTTCTGGGACGTTGGGCAACAGTCACAACTGTCCAGAGCGTCTCGACACCCAGATCTATTCAGCAGATGAACTGGGTGGAGGTAGAACAGTAAGCTACTGTCCAACTGGGGACCACATTTCTGGAACACAGCAATCACAAGTTTGGCGACTGTCGAACTAGACTGTAGCATTTGAAATATAACTGCTGGTTGTGTGCTGCTATAGAAAAACAAAACAAAAACCCAATATATAAACAAATCCACCACATCCCCATCCTCCCAAACTTATACTCAGGTCTGCTTCTAGTTCAGATCTTGTCTGTGTTATAGTTGGAGGAAAAGGTTTGGGTTTTCAAATAGTATAAACTCTGCATGGGCTCACTTTCTTTTCAAGTAAGCAGAGTCAAGGAGCATGGGTGTGTCTTGGCCTCTAGCTAAAGTGTACATGGCAAGTCCTGTTCTTGTGCTGAAAGGAGGCCAGTATTTGAGGATTCTTCCTTTTGGCTTTGTTCATCTGGGTTCTTCCTAATTCTGTGGAAAAGGGAACTTGAATGCCCCCCACTGCACGTAACTGCCTATATACTCGTATGTTTTTTTGATTTAGGGATTTATGCCTGGCCTTTTGATCCCAAAAGATGGGTGCCCCCAGGGGTTACAGGACAGAAAATAATTATTTTAAAAAGTAGAACAGTTAACATTAAAAGAACACACAATAACAAATAACAGACATGGAGCAGCAAGAAAAATGACTGGGTGGAACAAAACAATTCTTCATCGGATGCAGAAAAACAATGAAGTAGTGAGGGATCCTCCAGGAGCAGGAAGTACAATAGACTAGACCAGTGGTTCTCACACATTTAGCACCGGGCCCCACTTTTTAGAATGAGAATCTGTCAGGACCCACCAGAAGTGATGACCTGACTGGAAGTGACATCATCAGGCAGGAAGAGTTTTAACAATCCTAGGCTACAATCCTACTCATAGTTACCCAGGGATAAGTCCCATTGATATCATTGTTAAAGGCATATATATAGTAGTCTGTTAAAAGTACCGATCTGTAACATTTCCCCAAATGCAATAACATACCATGGTAGCACTGTCTATATATTAAAAATAAAATATTGAAATGAATGGGGACCCACCTGAAATTGGCTTGTGACGCACCTAGTGGGTCCCGACCCACAGTTTGAGAAACACTGAACTAGAGGCTGCAACATAAAAGGGTCTGTCTTGCATTGCTCAACCAAAGGTCTAAGCATGGCAGAATGAGGAGCAGAACTGTGGGCAGAGTCATAAGGGAGGAAGTGGGTACCTTGGTAATCTGGCCCTGAGCCCCATAAGGGTTTAAAGGTAAAAACCAAGACTTTGAATTCAACCTCAGTTACTGGTAACCTGTGCAGGTAATAAGAATTGGAGTTGCACACTCATAAGCATGGGTCCCAAGAAGAACCCATGTGGCCACATTCCGGATCAGTTGATGTATATGAACACTTTTTGCAGGTAGTCCAAACAGAATGAATTACAATAGTCTAATCTCAATGGACATATCTTACGCTAGCCAGATTTCCTTTCATTGGACAGAGGCACAGCTGGTGTGTCAGCTGATTCACTCCCGGCCATGTTTGCTACTTGACGATTCAGAAACAAAGCTGGGTCCAGGGGCACCCGTGATGTGTGGAACCAGATCTTGTATGCTATGTATTGTCTCTCAATCTGGTTTTGTTCTTGCCTCCTCTGCAACAGGACTGTAATGTGGGTCAATGAGTCTCAGTTCTGATACCGATCACCCACAATAGCCAGACCAGCCAATGGAGGTCACTGCTACACAGTCGACAAGGGTATATTGCTATACTTGTGGACTCGAATGATGCTCTGTTCTCCCTCCCTTGGGCTTCATTCCTGTTGCAGGAATGTAGGTCTAGGAATGTATTTAGGTCTGATACCCTCTGGGTTGACTTACCAATCACTGTTTGGATGTGAATAAAAGACCATAGAGGTTCTTGGAACTAATTGGTTATTCTGTAGCCAGGTCTCCATGCCGGATCTGTCTTCTGCACCATCCTTCAAAGTGGAGCCTGGATATGGTAAGCTGAGGGAGCTGTGGCGGGGGCTGAAGGCAACTGTGTGCAGTGGCGTCACTAGGGTTTACGTCACCTCATGGGGGAGATCAGCACATCACTCCCATGATGGACCTCCTCCCATTCAGTGGGCAGAGCAATGCCTTGGGTGGCAGGCGTGGTGATGCAACATTGCCCTGCCCTTCTGGTTTTTTTGTTATAACTTTTGATAGAATAGAGATATTTCAACGTGATTTGTTCCATTCCATTCCGCGTTAAAGTGCGCATCAAATATTTCTAACACAATGGTATTATTCAAAAATATCAAGATTTAAAATTTTTTGGACAGTAGTGGTGTCTCTCTCTCTCTCTCACACACACACACACACACACCTGTGTGCGTCACCTGGTGCAGCCCATACCCCCCAAGGATGCCACTGCCTCTGTGTGGTTATCTCTGAGCAGGGTGCTTGCTAGCTAGGGTAAACTTTGAAGTGCTGATATCTAGCTTGCCTGTTTATTATTATTTACTTTATTTAAGAATGTTTCTATACTACTTTTCAACATAAAGTAGTTCACAGAGCAGTTTATATAGCAAAATACTATACTCGTATAATAATACACTCGTATATTTAAAGCAGCCTGTTTGAGTTTTTTGTTGCCCTTCTTGTGAAGCAAGTGGCAAACTCTTAGCATCTCATTTATATGGGTGCATATATTTTAATGAATGAATAGGGGCTAGTTGTTTCCTATTGGAGAGATGGTCATTGTTTGCCTTTCTGAGAGTAAAGATTATGCTCAGTGTGTGTGTGTGGGGGGGGGGGGGGTTCAAGCCTTTGATGCAGAGCCAAAGCATGGCACACACAAGGTTCAATACAAAAGCTTTACACAGTAAACATAATCTGATGCCCCCATGTCACTGTTCCAGGTTCTGCTGCTCCAAAGCCTGCGCCAGTCTCAGGCCCTGCTAGTCGCCCACCCTGGGCCGTGGATCCTTCCTTTGCTGAGCGATATGCCCCAGATAAAACCAGTACTGTGCTGAGCAAGCACAGTCAGCCAGCCACACCAACACCTATGCAGAACCGCAACTCCATTGTCCAGGCTGCGCAGCAAGCACCTGAAAGTGCCAGCAAAACACCCATCTGTTGTCAGTGTAGCAAAATAATCAGGTGAGCGATACAGCTGTGCTGATACAGTCTCAATTCCTTTTTGTTGCCCCCCCCCCCGTATTTCTGAAATCATGTCACATTGAAACTGGTTCACATATGATGCTCCCGTCCTTACTTGATTACTGTATGCCTGATGAATGGTAGCCAAATATGGTAACTGACTTTATCGAAAAGCATTGTGTTTCAGGTGGTGTGAATGTACCTTTTTGTTTGTGATCTGCAGTGGATCATTCACCTAAGCAAATTATCACCTGATGATGTAGTAATCAGATGATGTGAACCAGGCCTCTAATTCTTGCCTGTGCTTCCTATAGACTCAAAATCAGCTTGTCTCATTGCAGCAGGCAAAGTTGGCCCCAACAATTCTGTGGGGGGGGGGGAAGGGGAGGAACCTCCATAATTCTGTGTTTTCCAAATGGTTACAATTTTGACTGGGCTTCAGGACAAGACTGGCTCCTTCCTCATCACCAGCTCAAAGCTAACCCTTTATCTTTACTTTATCTCACAGAGGACGTTACCTGGTGGCACTGGGACGATACTACCACCCTGAGGAGTTCACCTGCTCACAATGCAGAAAGGTGCTGGATGAAGGTGGCTTTTTTGAGGAGAAAGGCTCCATCTTCTGCCCCAAGTGTTATGACATGCGCTATGCCCCCAACTGTGCCAAGTGCAAGAAGAAGATCACAGGGGTGAGTCCAACTAGAATGCAGACTTCTGGGCACCAGGCTGTTCTTTCAAGCATGTTGGAGGCATATATCAGACTGTTGTTGCTATGAACCCTCTCCTCTGTGTGGCAACCAGAGCGACCTTACTGAGCCTTCCTGTTCATTGTAGTGACTTAAGAACTGATATCCTGAGCTCTTGCTGAAGGAAACTGCATGGGACAGGCTTTGCATTGTGACAAGGATCTGGGAACTGTCTCCTTCTGGTCTGCATCAGGGAGCTGTCATAGCAATGGTGATGAAGAGCGTGAGCTGGGACTCTGCTTCACATCTTTCCTGGGCCATAAGCTCACAGGAACGCCATAGCAATCCACTCGGTATTCTGGTCTCATTCCATTCCCCTTATTAATATTGTATGGGGATAACACTGGCCCTCCCTATATGGCTGTTAAAATTGCTAAGTGGTCGAGATAATACATTTACAATGCTCTGAATGCTTTTGTACCCTAGCACTTTTTTTCTAAACAACCTTCAGTGCTAGCTTGGGAAGTGCAGCCTTAACAGTAGACTGACTTATGTTCTTGGGTTGCTTTAGGAAATTATGCATGCCCTGAAAATGACTTGGCATGTTCAGTGTTTTATCTGTGCTGCCTGCAAAACACCCATCCGCAATCGTGCCTTCTACATGGAAGAAGGGCAGCCTTACTGTGAGAGGGGTAAGGAGGAATTTGATTTTAACCTCTCCATTGTTTGTTTATTTTACTGTATTTCTACCCCTCTTTATTTCCCCAAAGGGCACTCAAAGCAGCTGTAGAGGAATGGGGTATCTTCAAAGTGTCTTCTATGTAAACTTTATTTACTGTTCCAGTCATAATAAGACTGGGTGTATACTGGAAAGGGAATATCCAGCACTGAAATGGTCTTCTCTGTAATAGGGGTGGGATAAGGAGCAGCTGTTCTTTGTATACCATAGAAAGAGGTTTTAGCAGTTTCCTATTATGGACAGCAGGGAGAGCTTGAGGAGAGAAACCCTTGTAATGGCATCCTTTTCTGACCCCAGTCTAGTTACCTCTTGGTAATGGTTGCTGGGCAGTGTCAGTTCTACAAGGTTGCTATGGAGATGCTAGAGTAGTACCTGCATCATGTAGCATGTTGTAAAGCATGCTGGGAGTTGTTGTTCATTTCCCTTCATTCCTGTTCTGACAGCCGCTACCCATATTTCTGGAATATTCCATTGGTAGACTTGTGGGGGGGGAGAGAATTCACAAATGAAATAGCCTACTTCCCTACCCCGAATTAACTGATGCAGTGGAAGGATCTGGAATTCTCTCAGATGAATGAACAGCTGCCTTGCATCATAAGCGGGGTGGGGTGGGTACACAGGATTTATAGCAGCATGTGTAGCCTTGGTTGGCAATGTCTATGAGGGTTGTCCGCTGTTTCCTCACAAATCCTTTGGTCTTCCAGTACAACAGCCTCCAGACAGCATTGGAGCGCCTGCAGTTTAGCCCAGGAAGGGTCCAAGTTTAAAAAAAGGAAATGGGGTGCAAGGTTGTAGAGACACAGGGACTATCTAGAACTACAATAGCAAACTGTAGGTCAGGATGAAAGGCTTCAGTGGGGTTGATATATTGAGCAGGATGGAACCAGGCCCTGGCATAAACCTAGGAAAAAGTTCTAGGAAATAATTTGAAAAGTTGCCATGTTAACTTCCCTTTTGCCATGGTCCTGGCTACCTTTAAAACCATGGCAGAATTGCATTGTGGGGATGCCAGTGCAAGCAGACTCCACCAAACTGACCTCCACTAAACTGATGGTGCTTGGGCCAAGGCATTAAAAAATCTTTCCTTCTCTTCCGTCCCTCCCTCCCTCCCCCATTTCTTGGTCAAGATTATGAGAAGATGTTTGGAACCAAATGCCGCGGCTGTGACTTCAAGATAGATGCTGGAGACAGATTCCTAGAGGCGCTGGGCTTTAGCTGGCATGACACTTGCTTTGTCTGTGCGGTGAGCACATCTTCTCTTGCCTCTCACCCCCCCCCCCCGCCCAAAGTCCTGGCCAATTTAACCCCATTCAGAAGTCTTGCTCTGGAAAACTGGAAGTTCAGTTCATGACAAAATGACCCGAGATGCCTCTCCTAGGCAAGGGGAGAATTTGCTACCATAAAGCTTGTAGTTGGGTGTGGATTCTGAACCATAGCCAATGCAGGACTCTTTGTTGCCTTGTGCCAAGTGGTGTCCATGCTGTCTCATGTTTGGCAGCATTTGGATCTAGCCGGTAACAAATGAGTTACCTGGATACTAGGCTGTTTCTATAGTATCCTCCTTCTTTGTCCCTGTGATTGAGCTGGGATGGGTGCATGTGAGTGGAGAACTGGTGCTTGCCTCACTGAGTATATATTACCTTTTTCCTCAGATCTGCCAGATCAACTTGGAAGGAAAGACATTCTACTCTAAAAAGGATAAACCCCTGTGCAAGAGCCATGCTTTCTCCCATGTGTGAGCGCAGGAGGGAGAGAGAAGACTTGACTGCCAAAGCTGCTGCCCTAGCCCTGCATTTTCATTTCCCACATTTTTGTCCTGTCCTGAGAGCTGGGCCCATTCTCTTGACAATCATTCCCAGTTGGGGTGCAGTGCTCAGGGTCCTCTTCAGTACTCTCAGAAGATTCAGGTACATGAATTCAGGTCATTGCCTTTTGGACAAAATTCAGTTCTAAACAAGTGCAGGAGGATAAGCAGAAACATTGCTGCTTTTCCCATCACTAGCCATAGTGTCATTGGTCAGAAGCACTTGCCTATATCCCTGTTACTTGTGCCAGCTGCAACCAAAGAGAGGAGGGTCCCTGGCCTGCAGCTCCCTAGCTGAAAGATTCCAGGTAATACTGATGCAAATCAGGCTACATCAGCTGTGATCTGGCCCTTCCTAGAGGTCGTCATCTCTGATATATGAGATCACTTGCTGTCTCACCTCTTGGGAAGCAACTTTTCTCAAAATGTGACTCTAGATGGGGCTCATTCCCAGTACCCTCCTGCCTCCTTTGCAATGGCCTACCATGTCCACCACCTCTTTCTCTATCTTCCCTGAGAAGCCATTGCAAAGGATTTCTACAATCCAGGCTGGCTCTGCCACACCTATTCCCTTGGCTTTTTGTCCGTTAGTCAAAATTCCCATGTTTAGTGGCAGAAGCCATATTACTCTAGTGAAGTTGTTAAAGTTAAACCATCAAAAAGCATTTTCCTTCTAAGGTTACTTGTTGGTTTCAAAAGCATTTGCAGAGAGGAAAGACACCCCTTTCCCAATTACCAGAAGTAAGTGGCTATCTCCAGGGTAGAGCAATAGGCTGTAAGCTACAGCAGAACAAGTAAAAATGTTAATTGAGAAAGCAATGGAGAACAGAGTTGTTGTAGAATCCAACCTCTTCTCCACACCAGCAAAAGCTGCTTCTTGCACCCCATGAAATGAACACACAATTCAATCCCCAACACACATTGCTGCATTTGCATGTAGCTCACTGCCTTGGGCTAAATGTGGCCCCAGAGCTTCTCTACCAAAGAGTTGTTGTTTCTGTTTTGCTCTTATGTATGTTTTCCAGAACCGTGCTGTCCAGCCGGGACTCTGATTCTTTGCCACCTCAGTGGTGCCTTCAGTGCCTAATAAAATGTTTTTTATCATCCATGTGGGCTGTAGTTATTTCTGAACTTGCACAGAGCAGTGCCTGGGCTGTTGAAAGGAAGAAATGGGGTGCGTGCTATGGGTGGGGTGGGGGGCAGGAGAGACATCCCAAAATAAGCACTGTCCTGTTTATTGCTTCCTACCCTGAGCCGCCCATCATGCTTGAAGGGGAAAAGCATCAGGGAATGGTTTCATTAAATCTCAGATCTGTGGCCGTGAAACTTGGTATAGCTGTTAAGACAGAAACTGGGATGAACACACTGCTGCTTCCCACCCCTTTTCCCTGGATTCAGGCACTGTTCCTCCCTGTTTTTTAATGAATCATTGTTGTGCAGTTCCTGACAACTTGGAGACATCTTTCATGCACTTCCTTATTTGAGACAGTGATATCCCTAACGTTAGCTGTAGTCACTTCTGTTTTGCGGACTCTTTGGTGCCTGGCATAGCTTTTGTGTCTTCAATCTAACTTCTGCTTTGAGTTGGTGGTTACTAATCCTATATTTGGTGACACATTTCCTTGCTGTTTTACAGTGCTTGCTGTGGTGAGCTTGTTGACTTGTGGGTCAATGACAGTGAGTTGACAGCGGGTTGACAGCAAAAACAGTGGGTATACAGATATCAGACTAGCTTCTTGCTGACTTTGACTTGTCTTGCAGGTGCCATATGTCAGGGTGGGGGTTGCTGTTACATCTGTTGAAGTATCTTTGGGATTGCAGGCTTGGCTCCATTCAGGGAGAGCAATTGTGTTCTGCTGAAGATAGTTTTAAAAGGACCAGATTTTCCAGGAGGCAAAGCATCACTAACACCACAGACTAGATGGTTTTTGAGGCCATAATTGCAAAGAAAGGAATTGATTGGTTGATCTATAAGCAGAGGTGGGAGCCAGACTTCATTCATAAACTGCTTCCTAGATTAAAAAGAGGCTTTATGGCATGTCACTCCCAGGATTTCTGTTGAAGCAGAAGTTTTGCAGAAGCACGTCCTGGTAGAGGTGTATGTTGGACTTTGCCCAGTGGATATTGGAAGCCCTAAGCAAGAGGTGGTGGGCAGTATCCAAAGCAGCAAGAGTTAATGTCCTATTTCACCTGACAAGGCTTCTAAGAGAAGTGCATCACTCAGAGAGGTCACCTGCTTTTTTTGCTTCAAAAGAAGCAGGCAGCTGCTCAGAGCAGCTGCGAGGTGGTAGTGGTGGATGGCAGCACCGCCCCCCACCAGTGTGCTGCCCAGTGATACTTGCCCCATGACTCCCCCCCCCCCCACTACACTAGTGGCTTCTCTGCCGTCTAGGACATGTAATCTCCAAAGCTTTGCAAATTTAAGAGTGCATCTCTGCTAGAAACCATATAGACTGAGGTTGGAGGAGCCAGGTGACTGAGAAAAGAAATGCAGTGCTAAGAAAAAACCTCACACTTGAAGAAACTGCTTGTTGGCGCCTACTTTGAGAGGTGCCATGACAGGCCAGCTGCTGCCCACACTGTACGGGAGTGAGACTGTGTCTCATTTCAAGATTTTCTCTCTGAAAACAACTGGAGGAAGAAATAAAGCAAAAGCCAGAAATGCTTCAAGGACTGCCCTATTTCCTATAATAGGGAGTTGAAGATGACTAGTAGCAAATGCAGTGTGTGACTCTAGCTTATGGGTGATGTGTGAGATTCTGGGTTGGAAAGATGATCCGTAGGGTTTCTCAACTTCTTGGTTTGGATTGTTTGAAAAAGCTCAGTCCTGATTAGCATGTGTCCTGAAAAAGAGTGCTAGTGACAAGCTGAGATTGCTGACAGCACCACTTGGCTAATTTATTTACTTATTGCATAGTAAAATGCAAGTTTTCAAAGGCAGAACCAATGCAAGGCTCTGATCATCAATGTACTTGGAATGGAATTGCACTGAACAAAGTGGGACTTTATTCAGAAATAAGCATGGAACTAGACTGTATTTTTATACCCTTCGGATAGCTGACTGAGAACCCAATCCTATGCATGTCTACCCAGAACTAAGTCCCTTTATAGTCAATGGGACTTACTCCCAGGCAAGTGTGGATAGGATTGTGGTCTGAAGCTACAAATCAAATCTTGTCCATGTTGCTGTAGTTGAAGTTGTGCAGGTCTGCTGGCACAAAGCAGAGTTTGGTATGTCCCTTCTTCAACCTGCACTCTAACCATCTTGGTCATTCCTCTTCTTAGGCTTCTGGAACATTGATCTGGACTGTAGGAGATTGATATATAGAAAAGCAGACTGGGCAAGGATTTTCTAGCTAGACCAATGATTTTCAATCCTTTTCATCTCTAGGCACAATGACAAGGTACTAAAATGGTCATGGCACACCCTCAGTTTTTGGCAGTTGACAAGGCGCACCACACTGCTGTGGGAGGCTCACTTTCCTCAATGGCCCTACTAATAAATGACCTCCCTGTCATGAATATGTACAGTTTAGGCCTAGGTTAGTATGTGAAGCCTGAACCAAACTAAGTCAGTAATGGAGAAGTGGCTAGCAGTTCCTAGCTGCAAGAATGTGAGTAAACAAACAAAAAGATTGTTGTCTCTCCTTTGCTGGCCAGAAGGGACAGACAACAAGAATTACAACCCATTGGAATGTTTAACACCTCAGTAGACTGAGGGGCGCGGGAAAGTAATGCAGCCATGGATCTCCAGTTGGGAGGGGTAAGAACTAGGAGGGCTAGCAACCAGACCAACTCCAAGAAGGTTCTGTCCTCAAAAGTTTCTGATTGGACAGTCTAAATAAGTATGAAGTCACTTCAGTACTATTAGCATAAGAAGTACACTAATGAGTGCTCCAAGGGGTGTGGCGGCTTCTTCTTGGACAGAGTTTTTGGGTGCAACATCTTGCACTCTTTGGAGCTCCATTGTCCCCAATGGGCATCTGGCCTCACGGGTAGCCTGGAGCTAAAAGATCTACAAGAGTAACTGACCCAGGTGAGAGATAGGTATTAACAGAGATAGCCAGCTAGCTTTATTATTTTATTGCTGATATGTTTCCTAGATGTTTATGCCTCTAGCATTTGCTGCCTTACTGTAACTTTATGTAACCTTATGTACTTAATAAACTAAAATCTCTTTTACTAAGTTGTTTCATTGCCTGTTGGGGACAAAGGTTCAGAATCCTGCCTAGCCTTTCAGCAAGCTACCCTCATTAAGGTCTAGTAACTTGAGGACTGAAGCTTTAATTGGAGAAACAGCTCAGTGCCTGCAAGGGATAGAGTTAAGCCTAGAGGGTCTCAGTGTCCCTGGACTGAGGCACTGGCACACACAGGGTGGTGGCAGTACTACTGAATGGGGGGGGGCCTTGAGGGCTTTAGGGTTCGAGAACCAAGAACTCTGAGCACCCCAAACCCCCCTAAGTTTGCGACACTCCCCCCCAACTCCTACGGCACAGCTACAGACCATTCATGGCACACCAGTGTGCCACGGCACAGTGGTTGAAAATGGCTGAGCTAGACTATAATTAAAAACCTTATTGTGTGGGGACTGATTGGACCATGTGAAGTGATTTCATTTGAGGGATAGTGCATAGGAGCATGTACAGAGTGCATCATCTCATTCTCCCTCGCAAGGTCGTCAGTTGAATCTCTCTGCAGTTGGGCTTGAACTGCAACCAGCAACCAGGTGTGGCAAGGGAAGCTTTCTCCAGGGCCCTGGCATGTACTGTGCCAAAAACTAAACCAGGGCACCGCACGTGGTTCAGTTTTACTTCAGGCTTCCTGCTCCTCCACTAGCAGCAGAGCCGGGGGCCGCTGGGGTCCACTCCCCAAAGTGGCTTGCTTCAAGATGGCCGAGCTGCACCCACCCGGGCACCCACGTGTGGACAGATCAGGAGGCGGGTGCTGGAGCCCTGGCCGGGGTGGGAGGGGGAGGCTGAGTGCCGGCTGGCTGGCGCTAGGACCGGGTGCGCAGGCAGGCGGAGCCTCCGCTCCTCGCCCTCCCGGCTCCCTCGCTCGCTGCTGCTGCTGCTGCTGCTGCAGTGTCTCGCAGGCAGGCGGCCTGTCTCTAGCCGAGCGCGGTCCTGTGGCTGCTCCCCGGCCAGTCTCGAAGCAGCATCCCCCGCATCGCCGCCGGCATGGCTGGCGTGAGCTTCAGCGCCAACCGCCTGGAGCTGCTGGCCTCGTACCAGGACGTGATCGGGGAAGACAGCCCCACCGACTGGTGAGCGCCCCGGGGAGCGGGCGGAGGGGATCCCGTTCTTTGTCCCCGTGGCGGCGAGGGGGGCGGTGGCGCCAGCCGCTTTGTGCAGGGGGGCGTGGGCGGTGCCTGCCCGCCCGCCCGCTTCCCCGGGGGAGCTCGTGCAGCCCCTGCCCGCCCCGGCATGCACGCGGGGGGGGGGCTCGGCGAGGGGATTCCGCGCCTCCCACCGGCCAAGCGCCCGGAGCCCGGGCTGGAGGGGGGGGGGAAGAAGCCATCATAGCCCAAAATGGTGCAGTGGCCACAACGCGGCCAGGCCGGCTGCTGGGGCGAGGCCCCTTTGTGGGGCTCGTGGAAGGCACCGGTGGAGGATGCTCCGGCAGGCAGGCAGCCTTTGCTAGTCCTGCTAGCGGGGGCGGAGAAGACCGTGGAGTGGCATCCCGCCCAGAAGTCCCGCAGCTCCTTGGGGGGGGAGCAGTTCGTGGAGCCCCCCCCCCCGTGTTCTCCTCGCCCTTCCGCTTCGGGGTTATCGGCGGCGCGCCCTGCCCGTGGGGGGAAGCTGCAGCCGTCCCAAGGCACCCCCTCTCTCCCCCCCCCAGCACGGCGCTTCGGATGCGGCGGAGGCGGGTCCCGGAGCCCTGCCACCTGCTCTCCTGCCTGCAGAGCCGTCCCGAGCTCCGAGTTGCCCTCGCAAGCCGGTGCCCCGGCTTGGCACTTGGCCGCAGTACGCGCCTCTCGCGCGGCCCCGGGTTCCAGTCTTCCCTCCCTCCCTTTTGGGGTGAAAGTTATCTGCTGGAGACACGCTACACAAAGGAAGGTGGGGCTGGGCGAGGAGGGGGGCGGGGGGCTGAAGGCTTGAGGGGAGGGGCTGTTCGGCTGGGAGAGGATGGGAAGGAGGGGTTTGAGGGGGGTCTGTGAGAGGAGCAAGGGGGGCTCTCCAGGCGGTCAGCCCAGCTCAGCTAGCAAGGGCAGCACCCCTCAGTGTCGCATCCTCTCCTTGGAGCCACCAAGGCCTGGCTGTCTCTTTGGCCCAGGCGCCCTCCTCCTTCCTGTCTTGCTAAGGCCTGTCGTCCGTTCCCCCCCCCCCCCAGGTTTCTTTGAACTGAAGCTCTTCACAGCAGCCTGGCCCTTCCTTGGCATCCCCGCCATCCCAGCCTTCCACTGCATGAGGAAACCCTGATGTGATGTGAAGGCTGCCATCGGGATGAAATGGGAGCCATCTCTACACAGCACCCCAAACAATAGGCATGTGCTCCATTTTTTCAGCCACTGGGGTGGGTTTTCATGAGGCCTGCGTGTTCACATTTCCCGGCTAGGGATGTTCACACTCAAGAGGCAGAAGGTGCTGAGAGAGTCACCATGTTTTTCCTCATCTTGAGAGTGCCTTGAGGCTTGTGGCAATCGATGCATCTGCCTCTGTTTGAAGCCTGGCAGAGGCACCGCCGGCCCAGTGTGTCGTAGCCTTTTCAAGTGATGACTTGGATCGAGACAATCATATCTGAGTTGTCAGAAAGTACTTCTCTTGTCTTTTTGAGATGAATTCACCATGCCATTAAAGAGCTGGGTATTGCCTATGCACCCTGTATAGTGTTTAGACCTCAATTCAAATCAGTAGCTATCTATAGGCTCAATGGACAGTTTTGAATAAGTCACTTTCAACATTCGGTTCTTCATCTGTAAAATGAAAATCAAAGGCTTCATTTCGCAGACCATCAGGTTGAAGAATAATAGGAAGCATTCAGTACCGTATCTGTTACTAACAATCAGAACTGCCACAGATTCCTTGGTATGTTCTGGGGCATCTTTTTGGCGCCCTGTTTTATTTTTAAAGCCCTAAATGATCAGTGCCTTGCATCCATTAGAGACCAAATTAAATATGCTGCTTGGATTTTCTTTAGAGTCACCAACTTAGAATCTGAAACTTGGAGATGACTAATAATAATGTGAAGTTTTTCTGCTCTGAATTGCTGATCCTCCCTCACTCTTCCCTGACATGGAGGATGTTCCTTTTCAGGAAATAGTATCTTGAATCTCCAGGGTCCACTCATACTTTTCGTTACCACACCCTGCCCTTCATACTATTTCTCGCTGTCTGGCAGGAGCTTTTCTGTCTCTGTTGTGGTTTTCTCTTTCCACTCAGGTTGCTGTAATCTCTTTGTCTACAAAAGGCCAAATCCCTGAAAATGTTGTACTGCCATCTTAGGGGTCACTTCTTCCTGACCATGCGGCAGATATCTGGATGGGGCAGATATGTGGCATTCTTCCAGGACAAGTGTTTTCTGCATTCTAGTAGCCCCATTGGCAGCTCTGATGAAAATCCCAGATGTCTCAAAATGGGTTGGTGAATACTTTAGGATCGCTGCCATTAAGGGCCAGCACATGGTCTATTGTTTAGGGATTAAGCTCTGTCCCAGATGTACCAATTTAGCATTCCTCTCCTGCTGGAGCTGGCCTGTGTCCACAGTGGACACCCTTGCCCACCTAGCCAGGGATCAAAGATAAGAATGCCCATTCAACTAATGTGGTGAAATGGTGATATCATCCAACAAAGAGCATATACAATATGATTAAACCAGCCCATGCTCTTGGCAATACTAACCCTCACTCTGAGTGGCTTATGCATTGTCAGGATCCAGCTCGCCTTTCAGGGAGAGAGATGCCATGGCAGATGGGAACTATCATCCAGAGTAAGTAAGATCAGATACTAAGTTTAGGAAGTTGTATCAAATTCCTGGTTGCTTTTGTGCTTGCCTAACTGTCATTGCATTGCAAAACCTGTGCCTAGTCCTTCCATAGCCTTCTTTTACATATGCCTGTTTGCACCATCGTTTACCCCCTTAACAAACTTTCCTCTCATTTTGATTTTTAAGCTACCTGGTCTGGTTGATGCAGTAGAGAGCATGTTGACTTGTCCCCATAACTACTAACTAGAGGTGGGGATAATTGTTATTTTTTTACCCAGATTTCAGTGTTTTCCAAAAGTTAGAAGTGATGTTATGTGCTTTTATTCAAAATTTACATTATAGTTTTAAATTATAATTGCTTTTAAAAGTACTAAATAGGTGATATAGGTGGTATAGTGTCAGCAGATGCAGCCACAGTCGTTGTCCATGTACCCTTCTTGAAATTATAAATAAAAACCAAATAAACCAGTTTTTTTTTGTAGATTTGGGTTTTTTTTGTTTGTTTTATGTATAAATGAGATAAATGAGCAGTGTTATGTGTTTTTTGTTTAATCATCACCATTTTCTCCCACCTCTACTACTAACCCTTTGCTACTGTATTCATTTTTGGAATTGCCCCTTGGAATCCGGGGCTTCCATCAAACACATCTGGGAAGGAAGAATTCTGAAGTCCTCCCCTTCTACTTAGTTTTAGCTTGGGTGGTGGCAGCAATGATTGCTATTTTATTCCAAAATAAGAGTGAGTTGGGCAGGAGGAAGGCATGTGCTGGGTGCACCCTCAAATTTCACAGCAGGGTACATCTTTTGGTTCAGTTGACTTGCTTTCTTATCACCTGTTGAACTACCCTATGCCCCCTGCCACCACATTATCCCTGAAGCTGCCTGCATCAACAGCAGATGGGATCCCTGAGGGACAGAACAATAGATAGCTTTTATCAGCCCCTGCTGTACCACTGGCTTGTGGCTCGGGTTTGTGCTTAGTTGGGTATTGGAGAGCTTCATCATTGTTACTCAAATACTAGTTATACTTTTGTTCCCTTCCCAGTACAAATGGAACAAATTCTATCCTGCTATCTCATTTTCCTCTTCCCCCATGCTTTGTAGTACTGAGGAGGTCCCCTGCTTCTTTGTAGCCTACCCCCCTTCCCTTCAAAGCAGAAGGTCTCCAGCTGCTCTTCTTCTCCTACTTCCTTCTCTTTCAAGGCTCAGCCACTTTAGAAACCCCTCTCTGTTTCCAGCTGGAAACCAGGGCCTCACTGCCTGTTCAGCCTGAGACGCATCTCACAAATCACAGATGCACACATGCTATAATAGTAAGGCAGGGGTCTGGCTAGAGCACATTATGCATGGAGATCATGTCGGGAAGTAGAAGGCACAAATGAGGAATGGAGGCAGTACTGGGCAGGGATGACAGTTCTGTGGTCAGAAAGGCATAAATCTGAGATAGAAGGAAAGGTCACCCAACATAAAGGGCCTGTTAAGGGAATGTAGGGAATGAAGATGAGGTGGTCTCTCCCCTCTCCTTGTTCTCTGCCCACTAACACACTTGTGAGTTGAGATCCTTGGGGCAGGCACCTGTCCTCACCCCACTGCGCACACTGTAAAATGTCATGTGTTTTTATCATTATTTAAAATAAATAATATTTAGAAACTTAACTAATAAGGAGTTACAGGGAGAGAAGGAGCGGCCAAGCCTAATTCATGAAGACTGACGTCTTCTGAGTCAACCAAATATCTGGGGTGGTGGGTCATTACTGGGATGCAGGATAGCAGCATGAGCAGTTAGTTCATGAGCAGTTAGAGAGGAATCAATATTGCTCAAGGGCTCAAAGAGCTTAGGGAGCAGGGAAAGAAAAGAGGAGGAACCAGCCAATGAGGAAGAAAATCTCTTCAACAGAAAATGGGGTCATTTCTGGGGCTGTCTCCTGCTATAGGTGGGTTAAGAGCTCTGGGTGTTATGGATTTGTTTCCAAGGCAATCTTACTTGTCTTAGGGAGAAGAGAGCACAGAGGGAATCCAGCTTGCATAAAACCCAGTGCCCCCTTGGTGAACTGTTTTTGGAGATGCCCCTGTGTCACCCAGATTCTGATCCTTCCAGAATATAGTATTTGTCTGGCACTTGTCAAGGAGATCCTGCAGTCAATAAGATTGCAAAGATTAGATATTCTTGGTGGCTTGTGATTGGTCTTCTGGCCTTTTAAGAAATATTTAGCGTGAACAGTTTTGGAGCAGCTTGTAAAGAAGATCTTTCAAATAAGCAGATGAGGCTTGGTTTAGCAGATATTGAATCAAATGGGAAAAACCCCTCCTATTCCAAAATTTGTTCTTGGGAGCTCTATTTAAGCATTGTGGTTTTGGAGCTAGCCTCTACCCTTTTTCATTCTGAAGGAGGAACTATACTGTATCCCTCTTCAGAGACAAATATAAAGTACTGTAATGTTGCCTTGCAAGTGGACCAGATAAACTGTCTAGCCTCTGACCTTGCCTGTGCAGTCCAACTGGTATCACTGGCCTTGCATATTCTGAGGCTCTAGTCAAAATATTAAAATCTTCCGCAAC
This sequence comes from Tiliqua scincoides, assembly GCF_035046505.1. Classification (NCBI taxonomy): domain Eukaryota; kingdom Metazoa; phylum Chordata; class Lepidosauria; order Squamata; family Scincidae; genus Tiliqua; species Tiliqua scincoides. The sequence continues at coordinate 201,378,517 of NC_089822.1, forward strand.
ACTCCTACATTTGTGTCCTACAATTGCCCCCACCGTTATCTTGCATGTCTCTATTCACGGCTTCTTTTTCCATGGTGGTAAATTTGCTTGCTTACTGGCATCTCCAGCTTCCCTCTGTCCTCCCTTTTTTCCTACCTTTTTTTTTTTTTTTTCTTCAACTCAGCCATCTTTTCTTCCCATTCTGCTGGACATGTCTGCCCCAACCACAGGGATCCCGTGAACACTGACTGGTCTTACTTTGACTCCCTGGGCCTCCTTTGTCCCTTCCTGTTTCCTGAACACCAAGTTGGCCTTCAGAAAAAGGAAGTCCCTTCCATCTGGTGCTGCAGCAAAAGTGTTTTCCCCAGCAACCTGCTGTGCCAAGCAGTTGCCTTAGGTTGCTTGTTGCTACCTCCACTTGTAGCCCAGGGCAGACCTCTGCCCAATTAGTTGTGTGTGAGTCTCCAAGACACAAATGATGGGAAGGGGTGGGGGTTTAAGTCCAGCTTGGGCTAGAGCTTGTAGGAGTACACTGAGGCAGCAGCTGGCAAGGCTTTGTGTGGGAAATCATCAATGAATTGTGGAGGCTGGGATGGCTTTGCAACAAATGAGGTTGGAGGGTGGGGCTTGAGATGCCACATGGCACAGGGAAAGTGGTAATTTAGAGACCACAGGATTCTGAGACTGGGAGGGAGAGTCACTTGAAAGGATCATGAAGGTCAAGGTAGAACTGACAGAGCTGATAGAGCCTCCAGTACCTAATTCTAAAGCTGTAGTGGAAGTACCCAATTCCCTTCTTCATTTCTGTCTCTCTTCTGAAGGTCTTCCCCAAGTCCAGTTCTCAGTGCCTGTGTTTTGATGCTTCAAGAGCTTAAGTGGCAAGGCTCTGTAATGCCAGGGTTCATTTTTCTCTGGAGGAGGGGAGGTATATTTATTTGCAACTATTTGTTGGCGCAACATAGCCAACAGTGATCAAACACAACAAAGATATGACCTTAAAATGCAATAACTGCTCCCTGTGGGCTTAGTGAACACCTTGTGATGAGCAGTGCCTATTTCAAATGGCTCCTACCTGCCGGGAAACCGTGCTCCTAAATGTATTGAGACAGGCTATGGTTACTTGGTGGCAAAGGAAAATCACTTGACATATGCTTAGAGGCCTATTCTGGGATTCAACCTTGGGACTAAAAAGGTTCTTCTGGGACTGAATGCTAAGCCCCACATTTAGGATACTAGGGGTAGGAAAGCTGGCTGTTCCGTTCTGCTAGGTCAAGTTCCCTGGGAGATGCTGTACACACCAACTGGGGCTGGGTGGGACAGAACAATAACTTCTTTGTGGAATGAACCCCACCCTGGTGGGCCAACAGCTGTCAGTGCACCAGGACATGTGGTCTGAGCCTTTCCATTCCGGAAGGGGTGGGAAAGTGGGGGAAGGGCACCTGACCAGCTCCCTGTAGCTCAAGGTCATTGAGGTGAGTCTGTCTACTTCGGGAGACGGCTGTAAATCCCCAAGCAGTGCTTGCTTACTGGGCTGTGGGGGCATCAATTCAATTACCTGGCAGAAGTGACTCCTGATTGAAAACCACAAAAACTGCTGAACGTGGCAGAAACTGCTGCAGGTTGAGAAAAAGAAGACAAAGATTCTGCCTCTTTGTTGGGTGGGGTGAAAAGTGCTGCCTCTGCTTTGGGGATACCTCCCATCTGCCTATGACCTTCCGCAGAATAAGGCCCCCTGGGTGGTCCTTGAGAATTGCAGGGCTGGCAGTTAGGATGAGGCTCCATTGGAACTGTGCTTTCTGAAATAGCCAGCAGCCACTCCTCACAGCTGCTTGTATGCTGGAGCCTGAATAGGAGGACTGAGATTGGGCAGCCTCTGATTTTCTGTTGATTTGGGATTATGCTAGACACCCCCCCCCCCCAATAATGTCTGATTTGCATGGCCTGCTTGGTATTGTGATATCAAGACAATGTGGGGCGGGTCTGAGTGCCTCTGCTGGAGCAAAGAACTATAAGAGATTTTGGAGAAGCAGCAGAGTTTGTTGGGGGGAGAGGAAGAGCCCAGGGTCTGCAGTGAACAGCTGAGTTTAGCCTTGTGGTGTTTCCTTGCAGCAGCCCTGACTGCACTCTCAAGGTTTCCCTAAAGCCTTGCCCCTTCCACAAAAGGGGAGGTTTGGTCTGGTGCTCTGCCTCCTCCTGCCCAGGGTCTGGCGGTCCAAGCCACCCCTCCCCCTTGCAGAGGCTGCTGGGGCCCATTACTTGATCAGAAAGGAATTCGGTGCCGTTTTCCGCATGCTGGTTCCCTGGGGCTCATGGTGCATTAGAAACACATGTGCTGCACCAGGGGCTGCACAATGGCAGCAGCGGGGGGGGGGGGGGATGCTGCTCTCATTTCCCACCATGGTGGGGGCAGGGATTTGTGTCTTGTTCTTATTCTGTCTGCAGAAACTTAGAGTAACTTCTGGGCTATGCAAGATATGCATGCGTTCAGTGGCTCTGGTTGCAGAGGGCTAGTTTGAAATGTTTCTGTGGCACAGTGATTCGACCCCCTCTCCTAATCTCATCTAGCAGCACTTGGGAGAATCCAGGCTGGTGTATAAGGCTTTCCTTTTGAAGAAGGGAGGCTTAGTGGGAGGGGTGCAATGACATGTCATGTGTAGTTTTTATTTAAAGAGCAATCGGGAATACTGGGGTACGCGGAGAGTACGTATGGGTGACCTTTGTGGGAAAGATGATGGGAAGCAACCAAACTCAGCCACCATTGAAAAGAGATATTGCTCATTAAGCACATTTCATGCACCCTTCCGCACCCACATAGGCATTCAAAACTGCCTGAGTCAGCAAGAATCCAGCTGCTCTTGGGTGGGGTCGTGGTGGGAGCTCTTGCCTGTCTTTGGAAGCTCTGGCTAAGCTAGTATATCATTTTCCTCCTCCTCCTCCTCCTGGAGATTCCTGAGCTAGAGCTGGTGCTTAGACCTGAAGCTTTCCTCAGACTTCTTAGTACTAGGAAATGTGCCACTCCAGAGCTGGAGCTGATGGTTGAAGGAGGGCACATTTATGTTTGTATAAGACCCTGTCACAGCTACAGTGCTGGTTGGTAAAGAGGATAATCAGAGGGAAGTCTTAGCATGCTATCCGCCCACAGCATTGACTACTGCTGCTGGGGCTGGTCACTGTGCAGCTGGGAAGACCTTGGTGTGACTGTGCTTAATGGAAAGCAGCTGCTGCTGATCTCCATCCATCCCTACCCATCGGGAGCACTTATATTCCAGGTCTGAGTGGCCTACAGCCCCTGCCAGCAGCCTAACTGCTGAGTTCAGAGGCCTGCAGGCTGGCCTGTTCCACATCACCTGGTGGTAGTGTCTGACATCCCTGCCGTTTGTGGGGGAGGCTGCTACCCCTTTATTTCAGCTGCTTTTGCACAAGTTCAGATGCCCATAGCTGCTTTGACTCCAGCACTGCTAGCTCAGGGCCAGGCTAGCAATGGTTGAAGACTGCTAAAATTAGCTACCCATTGTTTGAACAAAGGGACATCTGGGTAGCTGTGCCCAGCTCGGCTGCTTCACAAGGTCACCTGCAAAAGGGACATATAGCCACTGCTCTCTGGATTCACGCGTAGCCAAAGTTCCTCTGATATTTATTAGACCCATTCAGCTGGGGTGCAGCAGTGTTGCTTGTATCAAAGTACTTCTTATGAACTATTCCATGACTTTCGGTGAATCTTAGCCCTTTCCCCAAGATTATTGTGGTATAAGGGAGGGTGGGTCATATGAGGATGGGGAAGATCCATATTAAAATCTTCATGGTGCGCTCTGGGTGACCTTGGGCCTGGCACTGTGTCTCAGCCCAACCTACCTTACAGGGTTATGAAGGTAAAAGGTGGAGGAGTTTTGTGTATGCCACCCTAAAGCTCCTAAGAGGAAGGAAGGGATACAAATGCATTAACTATGTCACTGCATCTATCAAAACTGAGAGATGAAGTATCAATGTGTCTTTTCTCCACCCCCAACCCATCCCCAAAAATTTTTTCAAGATTTTTGTTTCTGCCAATTAAAAAATAAATAAACCAGCTATTTGGTCTTAGTGGGAACACTGTGGTGGTGGTCGTGGACTGAGCACTCACCCACTCAGCTCGCACAGGAGGAGGGTAGGTAGCCTTCCTGAAGGGAGTTTATAGACAGGCACAGTGAAACTGTAGAGACCACCTTTTTTTCCACAGCTGCGATACAAGGACATCTGCAAGAGGGATCTGAAGGCCTTAAGAGTGGACCTCAACAAGTGGGAAACCCTGGCCTCTGAGCAGCCCGCTTGGAGGCAGGCTGTGCAGCATGGCCTTTCCCAGTTTGAAGAGACACTTGGCCAACAGTCTGAGGCAAAGAGGCAAAGAAGGAAGGCCCATAGCCAGGGAGTCAGACCAGGGACAGACTGCACTTGCTCCCAGTGTGGAAGGGATTGTCACTCCCGAATTGGCCTTTTCAGCCACATTAGACGCTGTTCCAGAACCACCATTCAGAGCGCGATACCATAGTCTTCCGAGACTGAAGGTTGCCAACATGCATGTGTTTTGTTTTACAAAAATGTACTTCAGACAGGAGAAGCTTGTGGTTTTAACTGGGGGGAGAGGAGAAGCAAAATGAAAGAACAGCTGACCAACTGGAAATGAGTGGTTTCTTTGGGAGAGTGGGAGGGGGGAATTGAATTACTCTTTCTTGTTGCCAAATTGTGAAAGCAGACTCTTCCTCTTGCATTTGGCATAGCAGGACACTTGGTATCTGTAAAAGTAAAACATAAATGTAACATTTAAAAAGTAGCTTAACAATGGAAAAGATACTAATTCCCCTTGCCAACACCGCTATGTGTATCACATCGCTCTTTGGCAGCCAGGGTCGCTATGAACACTATCCTGAGCAAGGTTGCACTTTCTCTTCCCTGGGTGTCAGGACCCTGCCACCAGCCATATGGAAGGGCAAGTGAGATCCTTGCAGGCCTTGGCTCCCAGAACATTGTAGCAAGGCCTGGCCCAGGTCCAGAGTGTGAGCAAGAAGACCTGAACATCTAGGTACACCAGCTCTGAAGGTAGAAAGATACTGCCCCCCCCCACTGATGCCAGTGTTGGTTTGTCACCTCTTACCTATGCTTCAAGCCCAATTATAATCAAAGGGAAGTTTGTTGTAAAAGGAGAAGTTACACGGGAAAGGAGAAATAGCAAACTCCTACACGGGAAAGGAGAAACTGCAAACTGCTAAAAGTAACCTGGATACTAGGTTAAGAAGCTTATAATTTGCTCCTGCACATCTATTACAACTGCACCCTAGATGAAAAATATCAAGAATCAGTTCTGAATCTTTTGTTTTACTCCACGTCCAGTCCCTTCATGTACCATCCCCTGCAGGGTGGTTCAGTTTGTTTTAGTAAATTTCAGCCACAAAGCTGGTTGAATTGTATGCCAATGTTCCACTTGCTTTTTGACAGTACACATGTCAGCTGTCAGCAAAGTGAAACCAGGCAGGTTGTTAGCATAGCCTCTGGACATGCATGTGCTGATATGGAGGTTTCTTAGATGAGGAGAGAACTGATTTAGCCCAGCCACTTTGAACAGGAATCACCACTTTTGAAACAGTGGTTTTTGGTGTGACAAGTACACTGTGGGGAGCCCGCCAGAGTCTGTCACAGTTGATGGGATGGACCAGTCACTGCCTCTGATTCTCCTGCAGCTGCAACTGCCCAGTGCTCACAAAGGCAGTGGGCGTGCTTCCTGGGAGAAGAATTTCAAATTTCCAGCAATTGCATTTAGTGGGTTGAGTGCTGGAAAACTACCACTCTTCCCCCTCAGCAAGGGACTCATTTGCTGGGCGACATCATCTGGCAATTGCCCAGCAAATTAGTAAGCAGAACGCATTATTCCCCTGAAAACCACATTGTCTGGAAAGCCCCTAAATCCTCTTGTGTTCTGATGTGCCCACATTCCCAACTGCCCTGCCAGTCCACAATCTGTTGTTTCTTCATTTGGGGTAATGCCGTATGCCTTTTGTTTGCGGGTGTTTGACTGTGAGTGTTTTAGTTCAGCCCCCCTGTTACACTACAACACCAGTGACCCCAAGTCTGTGAGGACACACCAGCCCACTAATCCATGGCTTTTGTTGTATGTTTGTATGTGTATTATACTGTATATAAATCGTTTGCAGGTTGCATGTCTATGCTAAACCAGAACTGAGATTGGGGTAGAAGGTGTCCTGTCTGCAGATTGACTGTGAGGACAGGAGAATGAGAGGAAGTAACTCCAGGACTGCAGCGGATGTGAACCATGCTGTACATGCTGGATCATCTAGGACAGGGGTGTCAAATTTGTTTCATACAGAGTGCCAAACAGCTTTCATGATGCCTACTGAGGGCCAGAAGTGTTGTCATTAAGCAGGAAGTGATGTCATTAAACAGGTCATGACCAGAAATTAGCACTTTTTCTCACCTTAGGAACTCGGCTGCAAATGACAGAAGAGAAGATGTGCAAATCTTAATCATATTTCCAAGATACGAGAGAGCCCAATTATCATGCAGGCTGCCCTTTCAGCAGTGACACCTCAGTACAGCTTAGTAGCTGAGAACAGCTGTTGGTGGTGCTGGGAGAGCCCAGGGCTTCCACAGAGGCCAAATCCGACCCCGGGCTTATGTTTGACACCCTGTTCTATAAGTTATGGGCTCAGTGGAATCATATGTGGTGACAGAGGCTCCTTCAGGGAGGACTGTGCCTCATAAAGATATCCCCACTTGGTTCAGTGTCCAATGAATGTCACTTGGGTTTGCCTGCCATTGGATTTTCAGAGCTTCTGGGCATGCGACCATCAATGGACCTGCTTACCCAGCAAAGTGCAAGCAAAGCACAGCTTCTTTAAATACAGGCACCATGTCATCTTTGCTTCACTGAAAGGTTTCTTCCCTCCAACTTCCTTTGGCTCCTATTGGCCTCAGAACTCTTGACATCTGTCCCTCCACATCACCCTCTGCATCTAGCCATGACTTCCTGGGCGTGTGTGTTAGCCCTGTCTCCACTTCTGCATGATCTTGGGCAATCAGCGCTCAACTTGTTAAGAACACTTGAGTTCATGTCATCTCTCTCTGTGGCCCTTGCAGCTGGATCCAGAGGTGTGACTGAGTGTGATCTTCTCTGACATCATCTGCATTTCAGGAAAAGAGCCTTGTCCTGAGCTGCCAATTAGGGGATTTGGCTTTTTGGATTAAAGTCAATCTTGTTTATGCCATTATCTCTGCCTGGCTCCCTGCAGTGTGGCTGCTGCCTGCCCAGTCCTGTCTTTGAAATGGTGTGACTAGTTTTGCATAGTAGTACCAGGCTCTGCATTCAGGGAGGCTAATTGCGGGCATGGTGTGGGGAAAGGTGGGTGCAGAAGTGTTGCAGTGCAAACGGGGGGGGGGGGGATATGGGCCAGATGCTTAGCAGCCCATCATTATGCTGCCGCCTTTGACACTTCTTCAATCCTTCCCACCCTCATAGACAGCTTTGTTGATACTTTTTGGTGCCAATATCTGCCCCTGCTCTCTCGCAGGAAGGCTTGCAGAGGCTGTGGTGTGGGTAGACTCTCATCCATGGGTAACTTAGGTCCCCCGGTTGAATCCTTCTGCCTTTGTATGATTGCTCAGAAAGAGTTGCCCCTAGCTAATGTTCCACCTGGCCAGGGCTCAGTGCAACACCCACTTTCATTGAAATGTTCAGCTGGCGCATTCTCTGCACAGTGAGACTGGTGGTGGGGCTGCTGCAGCTTTTCTGGGGTATTCCCTGGAAGTGGGGAGCAAAGCAGAGAAGATGTCCTTGCACCACTTCCAGCAGCACTCATTATGGGGGGGGGGTGCCTGTCCAAGCTTGGCATGCTTGTGCTCAAATGAAAAAAGAGGAAGCCCCCAGGCCTTAAGGCTTTGAGGACATGTACTTGGTGTGTGGGAGGAGGAGGAGTGTCTTTCTGCTCTTACTCTGGAGTTGGAAATATTTCATTGTGACAACTTTGGGTGGGATCTCCTATAAACCTCTCTGAGCTGAGTCAATAATGGGTGGGAGCTTTCCTGGGAAAAAGCAGGAGCAGATCTAGATAAGAGGTTCTCAAAGCATGTGTCTGTTTCCAAACCCACAGTTACCAAGTTAATGTGGAGGTGTAAGAGGGGCACTTGTGGCAGAGAATTGGCAGGCTCAGAGAGGCTGTTTTCCATCAGCTGGGCTCATTTCCACTTTTGGAGCTTGATTATGGGAAAACATGGGTTAAAACCAGCTGTGGGGTGCAACCAACTTGCATCAAGTTGGCATCAAAGTTCCAGTTTGTCGGACAGATTCTGTGTACAGGAAGGGTTAAGCATTCACCAATTTTCCCTGAAAATAGCTCTCATTCCCATTTGCTGTCATGTGGCAAGCCTAAGGCTAGGAGCCCTGTCTAGGTCTTGCAATGTGTAGCCTCCTCCCCCCCCCCGCCCCCCAGTCCTGCCCTGTGGGTTTGTTGGTGCTTGGTGTCCTTGATACCATAGAAATATACATTGGAATGAGTTGTGCAAATTAAGTGATTTCCAGCACAATCTTGTCCTGGTCTTTTCTACAGTCAAGATCTCAATTGCCCCAAAGAAGAGACAGACTCAAGATACTTGGACAAAAGCATTTAAAGTAGGCCAGAAGAAGTAAGCTGAAGCCCCATGGCAGAAATTAAGGAATCTATCACTGGAAGCGAAAAATTCCATCCATCCATACAACAACTCAACATCCATACAACAATCTCAAACAACTTAGACAACAACTCAACTCAACAACTCAAAATTCCATCCATACAACTCAAAGAAAGGAATATAGTAGAAAAGGTATTCAAGGTCAGCAGATGATTAATCAGAGCTATAGCACTGATTCCATACAAAGAAGGACCTTAAAAATCAGGGCGCTTTCTGGACATAACTGGGAGAGAGATTTTTGCTGGTAGTTCTTATCATATGTGTGTGGTCTAAGGAGATTGTTGCAGTGTACATAGAATTATTCTATTTTCTCAGTTTTCAGTATAAGATAGTGATGTATAGTGTAGAACCACCAGTGTCTTCAACCCCAATTACTGATGTCATCTGAAGTTCAAAATTGAAAACTCATGTGGAATAGTGGATAAAATGGCCTTCCTCACCCCAGCAGTGTCTTTTCTAGTGGCTTTCTGCTGGTGTTCTTTTGTATCTTTTTAGAGTGTGAGCCCTTTTGGGACAGGGAGCCATTAGTTTTCTCTGTAAACTGCTTTGTGAACTTTTTGTTGAAAAGCGGTATATAAATACTGATGATGATGATAAATAAATAAATAAATTTGGGTCTTGGACCAAGGAAATCCAAGATCAAATCTTGTCCAACCATGGAGCTCATTGGGTAGCTCTTGGGCTAGTCATAATCTTTCAGCTCTACGGTCTCTCCACAAATCTATTTTGGGGATAACTGGGATAGCTCCCATGTGTACTGTCTGAACTCCTTGGAGGATGGGTAGGCTGCAAATGTGATAGCTAAATAAATAAATTTCCGTGTGTGCCTCATGTCAGTATAAACAATGGTTATTTAATGTCCTTGGTTTCAGACAGTGACCTTTGTATCAGAACATTGTAGCTCTGTTGAATACCATAGAATCTATGCCACCCATCCCCATTCGTCTCCCTACCCCTGCTTCTGAAATTTTTCCTCTAGCAAATTTCATGCAATGCTGTTTTTAAACATCATTCCCAGTTAATCTCATCCAAACATTTTGAGTGTCCCTCCAGGTTGTTTGGCTAAAAATATGCCGTCCGAAGTACCAACAGGCATCAAGCTTACAGCTGAGAGAGGTGCTTTCAGCAGTAAGGAGATGCACTTGCTAAACGGATAGCTGTGATTGTCACTAATATACAGTAATTAGTTTAATAATGCCTATGGTTGCACTTGCCTATGGTTTTGGAAAGGAAAGAGGATTGATGCACATATCTGCCTTCCCAATTTTGCGAAGTCCGTGGATGCCCTTTGTATCAGGTTTCATATACTGTGCACGAACAATTAGCCCAGATTACTTCCTGTTATATGCAACTTTTGGGTGCTTTTAAGGATAGCATTTTTTCCATCAATGCCTTTGAAGTAGTAGCCAATCAACATATATCAGGATTTCTCAGATGTTGGCTTCCCTTGATGTCTTGTTGTTGTCTTTACTCCCTGAGTCAGGAAAGAAATGTACTGAGCAGCCCCCAGTATTGCTGCAACAAAAGTAAGACAAAACTAACTGATAACCTTGTCCCAGTCACAAGACCAGGTAAATCAATAGAAAAAGCTGGCTCCCTGATTATTTTGATTGCACTCTGCTGCACTTTTTCCAGCCGTGCAATTTATTTTTTGAAATGTGACAACCAGAATGAGAAAAATATACTGGCAAGACATACTGGTGTCCCTCCTTGCATTTTAGCCTTATAACAGCCTCATGGGAAAAACTGGCCCCAGGTTACCCAGTGAGCATTATGGTTGAGCAGGGATTTGAACTCTGATCTCCCCTGTCAGTGTCCAACACTGTGGCCACTAAACCTCTGAATACCAGTTGCAGGTGAGCAACATTAGAAGAAGGCTATCCCGTCAACTCAGTGGCGTCGTTAGGGGGTGCAGGCCGCACCGGGTGACATGCACTGGGGGGGTGACACACTAAAATCAGGGTGGTTAGGAGTAATCCCATGATATTATATACCGTTGGAGGTGGAATTTCGAGCAGAATGTGATGCAGAAAACCTGAGTGAAATATCTCCTTTCTATCAAAAGTTATTGCCAAAAAACTGGAGAACAAAAAATGCATTGATCCCTATGGAAAGTGAAAGTGAGCCGTATTGTGTGTTTACTTGTGAGTAGGTGAACTTGCCTTAGTCCATCGGAAAGGGCAGACTGAGAGGAATCCAGTGACACCAGAATGGTCTTGATCCAATGAATGCAGCCCCCAAAAACGCCTGAGAAGGAAGTCCCTCCCTCCAAGTAGACAAATTATTGAGCCCTATGGAAAGAGAAACTCAACCTCACAGTCACATTTACTAGTGAGGAAGCAAACGTGCCTTGGCTGGTGGTCAGGCCAGGCAAAGGGGAATGTGAAGCCACCAGAATGGTCCTGATATGATGGAACTGGAGCTCAACAAATGCTCCAGAAGGCAGCCTTCCCCCCCCCCCCCACTAAGAAGGATCAAAACAGAGGCTTCAGCTGATAAGGTGAACTTTTTTGAGTCTTGCAAAACCAGGTGGATCCTGACAGTGGTCTGGTTGAAACAGAAGTTCTTAAATTGAACTGGGCGCTGGGTAGGGCTGAAAACCATACTGATTTTGGAGGGGGTGTTATTGCAGGCAGGCTACAGAGGAAATTCACTTGGTGGAACAGGGCTGGCTTCTGCTTATTTAATTATTTGTTTTGCTTTAATTATTTATACTGATTTATTTTAATTTGCCTGATGATGTCACTTCCACCATGACATCACTTCTGGTGGGTCTTGGACAGATTGTCATTCTAAAAAGTGGGTCTCAGTGTTAAAAGTTTGAGAACTGCTGCAATAAGGTATTAGTAAGTTGACACCCTGGGGGGGGGGCGTGTGACACCACTAGGAACCAAAATCACTAAAATCACAGTTTGGAGGAATAATACCATCATGTTATATATCAATCAGTGCATAATTTCATGCAGAATGTGTTCTATCAAAAGGTACAGCCAAAAAACCAGTGGGGGTGGAGTGATAGTACATCACCACGCCCACCATCTGGGGCCCTGCCCACTGCATGGGGGGGGTGACGCGCTGGCATCCCGCACCGGGTGACATGAACCCTAGTGACGCCACTGCTTCAGCTCCTGCTTGTGGGTTTTCCAAAGGCATGTGACTGATCCCTGTGAAAATGGGATTCTGGACCCAATCCAGCAAGGCTCTTTTACTCTTGTGCACCAGATTGACTCTCTTTGTCATCAGGTCAGCATGTGGACAACATTAGAGCTGATTCTGTTGCACTGATAGGCAAATATGAGGAAAGAGGCAGGTCTATCGCTTCCAATCAAGATGTACACAAACTTTAGATGGTGCAGTTTGAGAAAAATGTTCACGCTTTCCCTGGTAACTTCACACTTCTGTAGAGAGAACAGTCTTACACTTTGAGATTTCTGGGTATAGGCTATAGTGATGAAGATGAGGGAGGGAGAGGGAGGGAGGTTATTGCAGGCTGGTCTAGTTCCAGTTGCATGATGTGGCACAGCAAAGGAACACCTAGCTTGCCAGATCAGTGAAGAGTCTAGGCCAGTGGTTCCCAAACTGTAAGCTGTGGTTCCCTGGGGAGCTGCAGAAGCCAGCCCTGGAATCCTCACGAAAAACCTATCCCCTATACAATGTATAGGATTGTAGCCCTAATGGGGAGCCATGGTCAGTGGCCCAGTAGGACAAGGGAGCCACTGGTCTAGGCTTTCATGTTGCTTCTGGCTTTGTAAGCTGAGATTGCGACCCCTGTCTTTTGCAGTTTGGCGCAGTTCTGGAGAGCACAATTCCCCTGATGTGCTTTTGCCTCCTTTAACTGACTAAAATCTCTGGTTGATTGTTTGGGGAGAAAAAAGTTTATGGCTTTGAGTGTCTGTCAGTTCCTAGGTTTGCAATATTTCTTCCTCCAATAGCCAAGAAGTAGATTTATCACTGCAGCTGAGAATTGGCTATGGATAACTGACAACACAATTAACCTCTGGCAAAGTTGAGATGTTCACGAGATGTGCATATGCAGGGAATGGGGTCGTGGTAAAAGCATATTCAAGCTTTGCTGGGGTTCTTTCCCTGGTTTCTAACAAGGCTGAACTAAGGAACCGAGGGCACGATGGAACTCCAACCCATAAGCTGAAGTGTTGGGTAATTCAGAAAATGGAGTACCTGATGTGTGGAAGGAAACACGACTCAGTAAACTCCCACAGTAGGCTTGGAAATACATGGTGGAGAGGGTGCCTTCCAACCTGTGATGTGATGGTGGAGCACATGGTAGGAACAGAATATGGCCTGTTGCCAGTGAAGCACACATACACACACCACTCCCCTGCAAATCACCTCCTTTTCACCATATGAACTGTGTCCCAGCTGGATGGCAGTGTGGTTGCCATGGTGACAGAGGGTTGCTGGTTGCCTCGATAAGCTGAAATTTCAGTCTCTCCGCCCACACATCCTGGACCAATTCTCCTCACTCCTTCCTCCCTCTTCACATGAGGTCTCAAAATGAGGTTGCAAGGAGAACAGAACCCTGTGCACTTGGGAAGAGCATGAAAGCATTGGGGTTTAAGCCCTGCTGGTCAATTGGAAAGAGTGGGGGGGGGGGAGTGGACTGATATGGAAGTGAGCAGATATGGAAGAGAGGGTGGAAGCTTAGAGACTGTCTCCATAGAGGTCCCTTCACACAAATTGTGATTACTGATTGATATGCTGCCGCCGCTGTTTTAACTTCACTATTTTCTTCTCCTCCACCCCTGCCCTAACTGGGCTGGCAGGTCATTATCAAATGCATAGGTCTTATCCCCCAGGTGGGTAACCATTGCACCATCCCAGAGGGGAGAGGCTTCTCCCCATCATTAATTTGTACCTGTTCAGTGGAAACCAGCTCTTCCCCCCCCCCCCCGCCGCCATCTGCCTGGCCTGCTAAAAAATGTCTGATACCAATTAACCCATTTTTGCGCAGTCCACAAGTGTACACATTTGATCCTTGTTACATATATGTAATGTTGGGCAGAAATGGCTTAAGGAGGCAAGTCAGAGGGTTTGGTTTACCTTGCAGTGAGGTGATTGCTCTCAATTTAGGACACAGTGTCACCTGGGGCTTCTGCAGAGCAAATGTCTTTGTTGTCTCTCTTCCCCAGTTGCTCATGTGGAATAGATGTTGGGGAGAATATGCTGTAACAAGTGTGTTCTGATGTCTCTTGCAGAACTCCTTTGTCCCTCCCCACAGCATTGCCAGATCTAAAATGTTAAAATAAGGGAAACAATCTGGGAAGCTTAAAAGACCAGTGGTGTTCTGAATGCATTGTTTTCTACTGGTGCAATGCTGTGGTGGTCAGGAGCCTGGAGGGGGCATCTATGGCCAGATCCCAAGGAGGCACCTGCCAGTGGAAACTTAGGCTTCAATCCTATGCACACTTTCATAAGAGTAAGGCCCATTGAACACAGTGGGACTTACCTCTGAGTAAATACATCTTGGTTTGCACTGTGAGCCCCTCAGTGCCAATACCAATACCTTTCTTGACTATATCCCAAATTTCAGCTTGCATACTTTGTCCCATAGAACCCAGCGTGAGCCATAGAGAACCAAGCCAGCCCCCATCAGCGTGATGATGATGAATATTTATATACTGTTTCTGAACAAAAAATAGCTCACAAAGTGGTTTACAAAAGAAATTAAAAAACTGAATAGTCCCAACCTTGGTTCTTTGTAGCAACAGACACTAAACTGCTTTGAAATAAGAGGTGTTCTTTTGACCATACATTGTTGCCCTTCAGATTCTAGCAAATGACCTCTGGCTTCCTGACTCAGGACTGAATGTGCAATGCATCCTGTGCAAGTAGCACGCAAATGTAGAATTCAGTATGGGAGACAGAATTTAATATCATGAGAGCTCAGTCCTTACCTGTACTTTAGCTGGTGCAAGTTCCCTTAGCCATAAAGCACATTCACACCTCCTTAAGAGCAGGCTAGTACCAGATCCCGATCCGGACCAGGTGAGTTTGCACCGGCCGAGGCAGGCCAGTGCAGGAGGTTTGAGAGGATGGTGGGAGGGCGTTCCAGCGATGGGGAGGGGACGTTTTTGGGTGGGATGGGCGGACTGGGAAGCAGACCAGGCCTGAGAGGGGTGCGGGATTGGCCGTGGCACCTTAGGCTGCATCCTAACCCGTACTCGTGATCCACTTGGCCTTTCACAGACTGCTCAGATTTGTGTCAGCAAGTTGGCTGTAGCAAATCAGAGTAGCTCCATAGGTGTGGCTGGCGTGTGACATGAGGTAAGGGGAAAAATATCCCCTTATCCTGAGTTGTGCTCCAGCCAGCACCTATTATGCTCTAGATACAGCACAGGACACTTAGTCTGCCTGTTCCAGTGCAAATTAGAATTGGGCTGCCCAATACTCAACTTTGCTATTTAAAAATTCAAATCTCTAGACCTTGTAGGCTGTGAGATCAGTGCTTGAAAATGTGGATAATTCCTGTTGAGATCTCTGAAGCTGGGGTGGGGAGAGGTGGGGATCTAGATTTCTAGTAATGAATGGGTCAGGTTTCAATGTCTTGCACAGCACCTCACAAGCAAAATATTGGTGCAAAAGAGCCAAAAAATGCAAAGCTGCAGAATGTACAAAATTTAAAAGGATCCTAAGATGCTGCTTTTCTAGGGGTCCCTTTGTGTTGAATTGAGAAAGCACCAAAAAATGCACAGCTTTCTCTTTAGTATACCTGCTTCTTCTAACTTACTTGCATGATTCTGTTTTTCAGGGCTCTGTACACCTACGAAGATGACTCTGACAACCTGAAATTGGCTTCTTCAGGAAGTGAGTATTTCTCCCCCTAACCTTTCCTCCCTCTTCTTGGGCAACAAATGTTGCTTTGCCTCTTCAGACCTAGCAGTTTTCAGTGCCCTTTCCAACTTCTCTCTCAAAAAAATAAAAAATAAAAATGCGTGTTTTCAATAGGGCAGGGTCAAATTAACTTGAGGTTTCATTGGGGAGTTAGCAGATGATATCTGGGAGACTGAGGGAGCCTTGTCATTTTTATCATTTCTCTGGAAGGGGGTAGGGTAATTTTCTGTCTGCCATGAGCGTATTGCTTTCTTTTCCCAGCTGGTGGCCTGCAAGAGCTCTCCAGCCATTTTGAGAATCAGAAGGTGATGTACGGATTCTGCAGTGTCAAAGACCCCCAGGCCACCCTACCTAAATACGTTCTTGTTAACTGGGTAAGGCTTGCTTCCAAAAAGACTGGGGGACAGCTTGCCCCATGCTCAAAGAATCTTTTTATCATCTATGTGAAATATATGAGTTGAGTGGCTGGCCAAGGCCCTGAGAGGGCTATTGTGTCTTTAAGAGTTGTATAGGAAGGGACAAGATGCAACTTTTCCTGTCACTAGATTAAATTCTCCCTTCTAAAGGTAAAGAAAGCCACTTGGTTCTGGACTCAGCAGCTTTATACAGACTCAGATTTTTTTTTAAAAAAGAAACACTTTTGAGTTTGAAATCATAGAAGTTGTTATGTGATGGTGAGGACTGGTGGTAGAACTCTGGAACCTGAGAACTAACTCACACGTGACCTTTTGCTATATGAAGATAAGTTCTACATAAGAAAGGATAATTGGTAAAGTGTCATCAGTGGTGAAGTGTCGTAAGAGCAGGGCTGGCCCAAGCCCTCCCAGCACCTGAGGTGGCTGGTCAAATCCTGCCACCCCCATCTGGTGATGTGCCAGCCTCTGTTCTCTCCACTTCCTGGATTAGAAAGGAAGAGAGAGACAGAAGGGGAGAGAAAGCATGGAGGAGAGAAAAGTGGTGGACTAGAGTGCCTCCAACACTCTGGTCCCATATTTCTTATTCTGCTCCTTTTCCCTCTTCCTTTTTCAATCCAGGGAGCAGGAAGAGAAGGAATAGGAACAGTGAAGGCAAATGTATGGCTGGAGATGGGAGCCCCTCCATCAATTGTGACTGCTTCAGTTTGCCTCATGGCTGGTCCAGCTCTGAGGGCATTGTACTGTGGCTCTGAAGGGGATGGTGATGGACTTTGATCTTTCCTTTGGAACTCTTGCTGTCTACTGGACTTCCATTCATTTATCTTTACTGCCCTCTAGTGGAAATAGTTTGGTCCCAGCATTGTGGATCTTTCCTAACAAATCAGCGCAGGGGGAATGCTCTCACACATTGTGCCATCCCTCCTTCCACCATTGTCTAAAAAGACAGAATTCACCAAAATACTCCACAGCAACTATGAATTGAGCAACAGAAATTGGCAAAAAAATTCAGCCATTTGAAAATAACACAGAATAAAAATGAAACACTGTTATCTAAAAATTCAGCAAGAGTCTGGGATTCTGACAAATTGCCATGGCTAGACTCAGTAGGATTAGACTTTGGCCAAACTATATATTAGGTGTGGCATTAGAGCTGACCTACTTTTTTTCTTCTCTGTGTAGGAATCATGGGTGTGTGTGTCTTGATCTGGGTAGGGAGGTAGAGCAGTCTCCATGGCCATTGGGGGGGGGGGGAGGAGTACATCCGCTCTAATGATGCCTTTAATACCAGAGTGAACTCCAGTGAGTTGGCAGTGATGACAAACCTGTGAACTAGGTTCAGAGTGGCTTCAGCCATTTGGGGAGTCAGCTGGAAGTCTATCCATGTGTTGGACTTTACTTTGCCATTACCTTGCCATTGTTATCATCCCACATTGGCCGAGCTTGATAACATTAGCCTGGATAATCCATGAATAGATGCCGCTGACAGCTCACTCTCCACATTGATGCGGCTACCCTGCAGTGAGTTTATTATTGGCAAGTGTGCCACAAATAGGCTTGCCAACCAAATCCACCCCCTGCTAGTAGGCAGAAAGAGGGAGAGCTAGTGATTCTAGCAAGAGCCCCTTCACTCCTCCATGACAGCAGGAGCTACTGCCAAAAAGGACCTGAAGAAGTGCTTGGAGTGCCATGTCCTTGTTCTAGCAAAAGCAACTAGAAATACTTAATCTTATTCTGCCAGATTGGGCATTGATGTGCTAGACTTCAGAGGAGCAGTGACAGCAAGGGGATGCTTCCCTACGTTGTTGACCAGTGTGCCATTGTTGGCTTTTTCTCTGCATCTCCCCCCAAATCATAGGGACAGGCCCATTGGCTGGGCTTACTCTCAGTTTAGAGGTCCAGAGAAACACACTGAATTTCTTTTGTGCTGGTACACCATTGTCTGTTGCTGCTGCTGCTGAGCTGCACAGATGTTCTTTCTGTGGGGATGTATGTGTGTCTGTGCGTGCATGAAGAAAATGCCTGTCACTGTTGATGCACGGTGTGATGTCTCCCCAGTGCTAACATTTATTATGTATTCCGATACTTGCCAGGTGGGAGAGGACGTTGCTGATGCCCGCAAGTGTGCCTGTGCTAGCCATGTGGCCAAGGTTGCAGAGTTCTTCCAGGTCAGTGACAAGTGTGTGTGTGTGGGGGGGGGGGGAGAGATGTACGTAGGGGAATGGGAACGCTGCTGCTGTCACATCCAGGAGCTTCCTGAAGGAGTGGGTACTATTTCATGGAAGATACTTTGATGGAGAGCTGGTGGGAGAGGACCTGTGCCTGTTGCTGGATTTGAGTTTCCTCTTTTCTGGGTGGCTGCCTCAGTTTCTTATGTCAGAAGACCCGACTCTTGGGTTTTTCCTGGGTGATTTGAATGTCTGTCCCAACAGGGCGTGGATGTAATTGTTAATGCTAGCAGTGTGGAAGATATTGACCCAGGAGCCATTGGACAGCGACTCTCCAACGGCCTGGCCCGTATTGCCAGCCCAGTACTGCACCGTCTTCGCCTGCGTGAGGACGAGAATGCCCAACCTGTGGTAATGCTCTCTCCTCACTAAGCCTCCCTCATGTTCGTTTCCCTGGAACAGAAATGACAGGACACCAGCTCCTTCTGAGCTTGGGGGGGAACCAGTTTATGCTTAGTGATAACTGCAGTGTGATGGTACAGAGGAGTGATGCTTTACATGTTGCTACATGGTTCCATGTGGGCCACAAGCCCACCAAAGGGATGTACAATTTGTCCTGAACAATTTTTATGGGAGTTTCTGGCCAGTGACCCTGCAATGCTATTTATTTGATGAAACCAAATCATGCCAGAGACTCCAGTGAGAACCAGGCAGCTGCCCTGGTTCAGCAAGTGTCCCCTTCTTGTGACTGCACACACAGTCACACAACTCAACAAGTGACCACATCCTCTGACTTCTTCATTGCAGGGGACAACCTATCAGAAAACCGATGCAGCTGTGGAGATGAAACGACTCAACCGGGAGCAGTTTTGGGAGCAGGCCAAGGTAGGTGATGGGCAAGGGAGCCTCTAGGCAGGCCAGGCAGTGTTACACACACAGTGAACTGGCTTTCCTTGCCTTCCTGTTTGTCAAGTCCTACACTGTGGTGGCCTGAGAAAAGTGGGGCTGCCATCTCCAGTTAATCTTCTGTCTCTTGTAGAAAGAGGAGGAGCTGCGTAAGGAGGAGGAGAGGAAGAAAGCCCTGGACGAGCGGCTGCGCTTTGAGCAAGAGCGCATGGAGCAAGAGAGGCAGGAGCAGGAGGAGCGTGAGAAGCGCTACCGGGAGCGGGAGGAGCAGATTGAGGAACACAGGCAAGGAGCAGTTTGGCGTCTGGTGGGGGTGGGTGGGAGGAAAGGTGACAGGGAGACAACATCAGGACCGAGTCGAACGTTTCCTGGCATGCCAAGCTAGACCAATGTTACTTCGTTTCACACATCCATGGCAGCAGTGGGTATCATTGTCCACTCCTCTCTGACAGTGTCACATCATCATCATCATCCTTATGAACTCCTGAGAGTTCATAACTTTTGCCAGTCATAACTGGGAAACGGTATATATTGCCTGGATATTGTCCCCTTTCCTCGGGCCAGACATAGTTTTTTCCCCATCACTTGCTGGAGAAGTGCCAGGACATTGGCTGGTGCTACAGGGATATCTCTTTCATGTACTTCTTCATTGAAAAAGAAATAGGTCCTATTTCATTGGCTATCCCATCGCTCTTCTGTTTGAACTGTCCCTAGTACCTCCCATTTTCTACTGCATTTGGATCTAATTTCTTGCCCAGGGATCCATTTTTTAAATGTATTATATTTGTGATTAATGATTTCTCCAAGGAGTTCATCTGCACAACATTCCTATGAGGTAGGCTAGGCTGAAAGACTGTGACTGTAAGGTCACACAGTGGCTGAATAGGGATTTGAACCCAGGTCTCCCCAGTTCCAGTCCAACATGGTATCCACTCTATGATGAAGGGAGGGTTGGTCACAATGATCAAGGCAGCTCTAACTGCTAACAGATGACTGTCTCTCTTAAGTAAACCTCAAAATAAATAGGGGAGTGTTGGTGGTGGTTGTGAAATGAATGGGTGCGCACTTGAACACTTGAACATGTGTACATTCTCATTTTCTGGTATCTGAGAGGCTAAGGTAGACTAGATGGGGTTTTTTCCCTTTATTTTAATCTAAAGGGGGGAAAAACCATCTTTGAATGCAACAGTGGATCCTGATTAGATCTTTAGTAGACACTAAGCAAGAACCAAATGCCAGTACTTGAACTGCTGGAAATTGGAAACAGCCTTTGTGTACCATTCATAATTGATTTGCAAATAACAAGGTAAAAAACGTAATAGACTGACGTGTCAAGCATAGTTCCTGGTAAAGGAAGATTAACTGTAACAAGCTGAAAAATGAAAAAACAGAAATTGGATGTGATTTGAAATGGAATGTTCTTGCAAACCATGCAGAGCGTTTGGGGACATTTTAGCAGAGTGACGTGTAAAGCACAAGAGGTAACCGTTCCTTTGACTTGCAGGTTAGGCTTCAGCAGGAATGTTGCTCCATTTGGGTGCCCTCACTATGCAGAGAGGGTTTTAGAGAGGACTTCAAGGGACCAGTGAAAATGGTCAAGAAATAAGAGCTATAGAAAAAAATGGAGCTGTGCATATTAGATTTGATAATGAAAATGAAAGAGGAGGCAATTGCAATATAAAAGTTAGGAATCAAAAAGCTAATGGTCAGATTCCGCTCTGTGGTCCTGAATGCATAAGATTGAATTATGTGGGGGGATGGGATTAAACTAAATGTCAGGATGACAAGCTGTCCTGCAGGTCCACTGATGCTTCCAGGGGACGCTTCAAATCGTCTCCATTCTATCCCCACTAGGCGAAAGCAGCAGAGTCTGGAGGCAGAGGAGGCCAAACAGCGGTTGAAGGAGCAATCCATCTTTGTAAGTGATGCTTCAGGAGCTGGGGGAGGGTTGTCCAGTTCTGCTACTGGCTCCCCCAGGATTTTGACAGAGGTTGAACTTAAGCACCAAGGCTGGCTGGTGACACTGGGGACCCACTCTGCAGCCAGGGTGAGGGCATCACTGCCCAAGAGCTCTTCCTTGCTGCAGGTTTCTGCTAGGTCAGGGAAATAATAGGGCCTTCTGGTGTGGTTGTGAGGTGCCCTGGGGCTGACGCTGACCTCTCTCCCTAGGGGGAGCAGGAGGACCACGAAGACAGGCAGCAGCCCAAAAAGTCTGAGTCAGAGGTGGAGGTGAGTGCGGCCCCGGGGCACAGCATGCATTGTGTAGGCAGCTGACCACCATGCACCCTACAGGGCTATTACTGCATGAGGATTGTTGTTGTGCCGAGTTTTGGCAGGGGGAGTGGCTTCGGTTTGGTCACTGTTGTCGTGTGGATGAGCTGGAGTGTGGTGTTAAGCGGAGGTCTGTGCTTAAACAGGGTCTGGGATCAGTTGTCTCTTCAGAGAGAGAGCAAGGTGGGGCCCTGGCCATGTTGTCTTTTCTCCTTTGCTGTGTTCTCATTTTGTCAGAAGCCAGTTTGTGCTGCTGTCACCATTTTGTGTATACCATATGCTGTTGCTGCTGATGGGTGGGGGGGGGATACACTGTATGTGTGTTGCAAGTATTGTATTTGTCACTGTTGCCCTGGCAACTGCATGGGGGAGCATTGGGCTGTGTTTACAACTGGATCTGTGTATGCTAAGTGCGCCAGGCCATGCTTGACCCCTACTCTCTCACCTCTCCCTTGCACATCCCGGCAGGAGGCGGCTGCCATCATTGCTCAGCGGCCCGAGAACCCCCGCGAGTTCTTCAGGCAGCAAGAGCGAGTGGCTTCAGCCAGTTCAGAGACACCCCCACCCTTCAACAGAACAGGTAGGGAGCATCCACCGTTGCATGCTGGGGAAGAACAAGGAAGCATTCTCACTGGAGGCAGGGAATGTGTATAGGGTTTAAGTATACATTAAGATGTGACTCTTGAAATGGGAGGTGAGTGGGTGTGTTTCTGGGGGCAAGGCGGTGGAAAATCTAGAGAGTCTTCTATACAAAGAAGGCATGGTTAGATTAGAACAGGTTCTCTTGAAAAGGAAGGCAGCAAAAGAAAACCAGTTTGGTCTGAAGTCGGTCATACAGATTTAGGCAGAGTAGGCAGATCTGGTGCAACTGCTCTCATTGTCTTTTGTTACAAGGCTGTCCAGTGAAACCTGCATGGCGGCAAACACCAAACCAACAACAGATCTTGTCCTTCTATACAGAATACCCCAAACTTTAGGGGTTCATAGCTATAGGATGTGCCAGAGGCCAAGAATTTGGCTAGGTTCTTTTAAAATTAAAATGCTGTCAAACTTTGGAACGGGGTTGAAACACTCCCTTCAGCTTTAAGCAGAGTCATTCTCCAACTAGTGTGGGTTAGAGTGAGGCTTCGGTGGAGCTGATTATTTACATTTTTTTATTTAAAAGATTTATATCCTGCCTTTCTAAAAGCTCAAGGTGGCTTACAAAACTTAATACATAAAACAGAGCATAAAATGATTAAAAACCAGTTAAAATTTAAAACCATTACAGCAGAAACATAGTATTATAAAGACCTATAGGTAGTGACAGGTAGAAAAGCAATACACAGCCAACTAAAAACAGGTGAATATACAATAAGAAACTGGTTACATAAAAGCAACCAGGAGTGTTCCAGACTTACGCACCCCCAAAAGCTTATGTGAATGAAAATGTTTTTAGGCCTTGCTGGAAACTCTTTATTGAAGGGACCGATTTTAGATGTTCAGGTAGTGAGTTCCATAAAAGTGGAACATTAATCCAGTCTTACTCTTGGAGAAAGGTCCCATTTGACTACTGTATCATTAGTTGCTCCTGCTGGTGCAGGAGAATTGGATGTCTTGAAGTAGAATGTGTGTGGTTCAAACATAACAAAACCTGAGGTAGCGTGTGAGGAAGCATCTGTCTTTAGTGATGAGAAGGCTGCTGCACTGAGGGCCAAACCATTGGGACATCAGGAGATCTATGATTGGACTTCCCACATTTTTTTTTAATAAAAGCAGCTGTAGAGACAAATATGTTTTTCATCATGGAGCAAATATCATATTCTGAAAGGGGATTCAAATCAAGAATATAACATAGGAGGAAAACACTAAACAATTCACCCCCAGCAGCTGCTTTCACCCTTTGAGGGGAAAAAAAACCACAGGACATCTGCACCTGTGTTGCATCTGGCTTGGCCTTGTAGCTTACCATTTGAGAATGTGGGTGAAAGCCCCTTCCTATTTGTGACTGCAAATGTTCCGCTGTGGGTCAGAACTGTTTAGGGAGCTAGCCATGTCCACCCTCTGTGTTGCAATGGCTGGAGCCTGCACACAAAAGTCTCCCTAGAATGCTTCCAAGTGGTGTCCACACACCAGGCATTCCTCTGTCTTCACTTTCAGTTGCATCCCAGTATTTTGGCAGTGGAAGCCCCCCTTTGTTTTGGGAGGACAGCTTTGGGCAGGAAGTGATGTAACTGTTGGACAGCAGAGTGTGTGTGCAAAAGGGCAGTAATTATATGCCAGTGTAAGTAGGGTAAGGAGTCCAGACATAATGCCGGACTGTGATTGGTGTCAAATGGGCCTGTAACTTCGTAGGAGGCTTTGTATCAAACAAACAGGAAAAGAAGGCTGAGGTAACTATGGGTGAGATCTTCCCAGAGCTTCAAGGTATTGCCCAGGGGGAAGTACTTGCTGCCTTTGGCATGATGAGCTGCCAAGTGTTGAGATACCTGAGGAAAATGAGGCAGGCCACAGGTCATCAAGGAATTGCTTCTGCAAGAACTAGGGAGTGGGGCGGTAGAGAGCCTATGGCAGCCACAGTCTTGAACTAGAGAACTCCTCTGCACTCTTCTGGGACTTATTCGGATTCCTTGGACTGCTCATTTCAGAGAGCTGCTCAGCCACTGCTCTTCCTGTCTAGGACAGACCTAGGGCTTTACTCTCTGGAGTTTCGTGTATTACAGCTTCAGGCTTGGGTTTCTGTACTGTAGCTCAGGCCGGCTCTTTTGGGGACATAATGCAGAAACCTTGGCATGAGCCCTTTTCCCAGCTCTACTTATGCCTCCTGCCTCACGCTTCCTCTTTTCCCTCCACCCTCTTGCACTCCCCATCTTTCCTTGTGCCATAAAAACCCTTGGCACTGCTCTGCATTGGCCCTTGCATTCCTAAACACTGTCTTTGCTTTCCTGATCCCCCTGCACTGCCCCTTGCAGTGTCCCACCAGTTATTTTTGCCTTCCCAAGGACCTGCCTCCTTCACATCTTTCCGTGCCTCCCCAGCCCCTAAAGTGCGCACTAACTGCCCAGTGGCATGAGAGGGGGGGCGGGTGATGGAGTGGGCAGCTGGAGGGGAGACTGACCGTTCTCTTCTGCTTTCTCTGTCTCCGTCCGTCTGTCTGTCTTTCTCTCAGCAGGTCGTCTGCACTGTCCTTTCATAAAGACACCTGACAGTGGGCCGCCTTCCTCCTCCTCTTCCTCTTCCTCCCCTCCGCGGACTCCCTTTCCCTATATCACTTGCCACCGCACACCAAACCTCTCCTCCTTCTTCCCATGTAGGTAGCCAGGCCCAGGCCGGGCTTTGGGGAGTTGGTTTGGGGAGGCAGCTGCTTAAGGGGCCTTGCCCCACCCCTTGCCTTTGACCACATCCTACCCCTTCTTGCCGTGCAGGCACCTCTGAAAGGAGGAGCTAGGGCCAATGCTTGTCTGAGGAGGTTGACTCCCAAGACTGGACCAGGGAAAACCCAGGTTTGGGCAGCTCTTTCATGCATTTTGCATGTTGGGTTGGTGCCAGATATCACAGACTGTCGCCCCAGATGAGTTCAATCAAGCTGGCAAGAAAAGGCTCTTGCATTACATTTCAGCAATGACAATCCTCAGTGGACTGTCTTGGTAGAATAAATTCCATCCCACTATAAAAATCCCAGCAGGTGAGCTGGTACAAGAACAACAGCAACCTTACCCTAAATCTGAGCACCTCCTTGCAGGCCACATGTACTGATGCCACATGTGGGAGTCCAGGCCCTAGTATAAGCCACAGTTACACTGGCTGCACCTTTTTAGGGGAGTATCTCTTGCCCCAAATTAGACAAAGGAGCCTGGGAGCCTGGAGCTAAGCAAGCAGAAGAACTATGTATACATACACCAAGTCACTGGGAGCATGGTCTCTGCCGGGCCATGCGTGTGACAGTAATCAGAGGGGCATGATCTTGAGTTGGGCCATACTGGCATGGGGTGTTGCACTGCATAGTGTGGGTAAGTGATGGGGTATATGGCACAGAGGCACCTAGGAAAGTGGCCTCTTCAGCAGCCTGATGTTTGCACCAGTGGTTATTGTCTCAGTGGGCTGTGGTTTGAAGGGAATCAAAAAGGAGAGAGGTTGGAGAGCCTCCCATTCCAAGGGCCATCTGACTTAAGGGAGGCAACTACCTATTTGCATTTTCCATTCCTTGGCTCTTGGGTTGTGAATCTCAAGGACATTACATAATGCTCCCCTTCCACACACACTTCTCACAGACCAGAGGTGGCAGAGAAGCCATTGCCTACTTCAGTTTCCAGTCTGTCAGTGAAAGCAGCGGGGGGGGGGGGGGGGCGCCATTAGCAATGCAAATTGTGGGTAGTAGAGTAGCTTTGGATTAGCTGGGCTAATTTTGATGACCAGGTGAGCTGGGAGATGTCATGCAGAGGATAATAACATTTTTATTTTCAAAGGAAGCTGCTGTGTCTTTTGTATATAGTCAGTGGGCCTTTTGGCTCCGCGGTTATGACATTCATCTTCTCAGCTCCCTCTTGAGTGCCTGTGTGGCTCATTCACAGGCAGCCAGACGGAAACACACAGAAAGGTGTCTGCCTCCGCCAGTAGCCCCTGTGATTCCAGTACAGCCTCGACGCCTGTGGGTGAGCAGATTGAGCGGGCCCTGGATGAGGTAACGCAGCAGGGTGTATTAAAAGGTAGGTGCAGCTCCCACCATCATCCCATTCTCAGATTTTGTGCTGTCCCTCTCCCCAAACACCCAAGCTGAGTGCTGAAATGGCCTGATTCACCCATACTCTCCCTGTGCCTCAAGTCAAAGAGTCCTTTGCCTGTGTGAACCAAAACACCCACTCTCCTCTTCTCTACTGCAGAGTCCTCCAGTGCAAGCAGTGAGGAGACAGCAGTGGCACCTCCTGCGAACTGGGCCCCTCCCAGCATAGAGCAACCAGTGGAGAAAGCAGAAGAGCCTCTTGGGGCAGCAGCCTGGCAGGGAACTGAGTGGACAGAGCCACAGCAAGCTGGGACTGGCCCCACGGGGGACCTGACCTTCTCAGAGGCCAAGGAGGAGCCTCTTTTCCCAGAAGCCCCGCCTCCCAAAGAAGAGCCCTTGTTCCCAGAAGCCCCACTGCCTGTGCAGAGTGAAGGTGCCCTGGATCTGGGAGAGGCCTTTGGGTTTTCTCAGCCACCTGCTCCCCCAGCAGAGAACATCCTTGACCTGTGGCAGAATGACAGCACTGTGGTGGAGCCCACCCCTCCTGATGCCTGGGAGCTGCAGGGTGGGCCTCCCACTCCTGCCCCGTGGGACCTTCATGATGGGTCTCCTGCCCCTGCTGCTATGCTGGTCGAGGTGGATGTCCCCCCAGGGGCACCGGAGCCCCCATCCTCTGCAAGACTCACTGAAGATAACCTGCTGAATTTCAATGACCTGCCTGAACCCCCCGCTACCTTCTGTGATGCTGAGCAGGATGAAGAGCCAGCAAGTATCATTGCTATTGAGGGGCTGCACCAGATGACACTCAGCTATCAGCATGCCCTGCAGGAAGCCTCTGGAGCCTCCCAGGAGCCCCAGCTGCTCACCAATGGTGAGACCGCCCAAAAGGAAAGTACACAGGTAAGGCAATTGCTGAGGCTTGCCTGGCTTCTGAATTCTCCTTGCCCTTATCATCCAAAGCAGATTCAGGCCCAGTGTGGCTTGCCAGCCCAGCATGGACCATCCCTCTCTTCCTTAGTCTGCCACCAGAGCAGTAAACACTGAGCTGTTTTCTGCTTGGCTGAACAATTTTTTTTTTTTTAAAAAGGGCCTGGCGTAGCTCAGAATGTCCCACTAGTCTTAAGCTGTGCATAGTCCATGTGAATTTGTTAATGCATTTAATACCTCAATACATGTCACCCACCCTTTGGCCGGTGGTTTCCAAACTGTGTGCCACAGCACACTCACAAGGACACTACACAGCCTTTTCTTTCCAGCTTGCCGGGTTGAGATCTCTTGTGATCTCGGCCCAGCAAGCCGAGAAGAAGAGGCTGCATAGAGCCCTATGAGTGTGAAGGGCGCTGTGGCCACAGTGAGTATGGGCAGTCTACTCCAAATTGGTGATTGTGAATACAAAAGTAGGAATGATCTTTACTCTGGATGCACAAAGCCGGTGACCATCTTCCAAAACACAGCACGTGCAATGCCTTCATTTTCCCCTTCTAGACCAGTGAGGGTTATTTCAGCCAGTCACAAGATGAAGACTTCAACCAATCAGAAGAACCATCTGCTAAAGCTCCTCCTCCAGTGTTCTACAACAAGCCCCCAGGTGAGGCTCAGGGATTGGTGGGGTGGGGTGAGAGGAGCTCCATTCCTACCATGCTGTCACAGATGCCTCACCCCTGGTCTTTCTCGGCAGCCCTCTGGGAATGGAAATGTTGCAGTTTCCCTTTTAAGAGGGCTGTCCACCCTCACTCATAGCTAATACATTTGATGTCACCCCTTAGAGATTGATATCACCTGTTGGGATGCTGACCCAGTGCCAGAAGATGAGGAGACCTTCGGGGGCAGCGTTTAAGGCCTGCTCCCAATCCAACTCTGTATCCTGCACCCAGCAAGCCCAGCGTGTGCAAGCCTGGAGAAACCGCAGTGAGGGCCTGGTGCCTGCTTGCTCTGTATTGTAGCCCTGCGGTCCAAGGCCTCCGATTGCACCCCAGCCAGATAGGATGTTCTCCGCGGTACTCTGGGGTAATTTTTCCAGCGCGCGCTCTTTCTCTCTCTCTTTCTCTTTTTCTAATGTTGTCAAATAGGAAATGTGTAAATCTGCCTGGTCCCCTCTTCGTTAGTAGCTTCCCTGCAGACCCCTTTCCCCTGTTGCCTCTGCCCATTGGGTTTTTTCTGACCCTCTCCCCAATGCCAGTTATGCCATCTGAGTTGATCTCCTGCGTGTGCTGCTCTTTGGGGGTGGATGGGGAGGGGCCCTTCCTCTTCTCAGACTGTGCCCAGAGTTTGAGTATTTTGCACGGATTTAAAATAAAAGAAGTATGGCAATAAAAATGACCCTGTGTGGGCAAGGCTCTGGCTCCCACCCACCCCCACCTTCTTAATTTGGCCCCAACTCACTCACTAGCCAGGGAAGTTACAAAAGCCCAGCCCAGCCCAGCTCAGGGCTCCTGCAGGAGTTAGCAGCAAGGAACTTTTCCCATCATAGTTCAGCTCCATGGCCCTGTGTTTGAGAGCAAAGCCCATTCCAGACCCTTCTTCTTAGGCCTTTATTTGCCCCGGGAACCTAGGACAAGGGGAGACTCTGGGTGGGCTTCCTCCCCGCTGTCCTCTTTCCCCACCCTCTTTCCTCTTCCATTCCATGCTTGGTTTCCTTTCTGTCACGTACACAGTACTTGTTTTTTTGAAAGCACAAATTCTGTAACAGCAATGTGCTTATGTATGTTAATAAATAACTTGATTCCAAGCAGGGCAGCTGGCTTTGCAGCACAGGGTGGTTTTTTTAAAAGGGGAAGTAGTGACGGAACACAAGGGGGCTGGCTAGAGTCCAAAGAAAACTACATTAGACGCCTGCCTCTTGCTTTGACTCTTTTTTTTGTAGACCCCTCAGCTCTATAGCCATAAAAGGTCAGAAATGTATTTTCTGATGGAAAAAAATGAAAGCTGAGGTTTATTTAGATTTTAGAATTTATGTGCCCATAACTGAGAACATCAGAATGCCAGCAAGTAATTTGGCTCCAGATGAGAGCATAACCTGTGGTGGAGAAAGCACCACTAGAGGGAGCTGGTAACAAAGGAAAGCATTCCGAGAGCATGCTGCCTGCCAAGAGGCAGCAGGGAATTCAGTCCCATCTTCTGTGGGACTAGGTGTGAAGTTGCCCCGCTTCCTGACACAGTAGATGGGCACTCTTAAAAAGCACAGCACACACTCCCCCTTCTTGTGTGCAGACTCATCACAGACACACCACCTAGTACCACGTTTGTAGTAAATCAGGTTCCACAAACTTTATTATTGTCAAAATGTAACAAACAAAAATAGGAAACAAAGTTTAGGCCAAGCCAGAAACCCCCTTGCAGTCAGCACCAACAGAGCCGGTAGAGGGCCCAGAAAAAAGGGAGTGGGCGAGACGGGGAGACCAGCCCCTATCTCAACCTGGCCAGGAGGTCAATAGCAACTGATCGTTGCACTGCGAAGGCCTGTGGCCCAGACATGGCTGGAAGGCTTGGACAAAGGGGCTTGGCGCCTCCCCTAGCCCAAGAGAAGAGGCTGCTAGGATACAGCTTCTGCGCTGCAGCCATAGTCCGGCCCAGGCGGTGGCACGGCATACTAAACTGCCGTAGTCCTGCCAAACAAAGGCATCGAGACAGGCAGGTGCCAGGGCCCAGGCTCGTAGCTGTCTCTGGTGCTGAGTTCTGAATCTGTCCAGCTGGGGAAGATGCGCTGCGAGTGCTCTGACTCCAGGTAGAGGTTGGTGCAGGTGGAACCCCGGCTGGCAGAGCTTGGCAGATGAAGGGCTGAGCCATAGCCCCGGTCCAGGAAAAGCGGCTTATAGCTGGGTGGCTGCTCCTGTTTCTCTGGTGGCTCATGACTCAGGAACGGGGTGTTGATCTTGCGGTACAAGCCCCGTGTGTCTGTCAGCACTTCGCTGTAAGGTGGTGGGGGCTCCGCCATCAGAACGGCTTCCTCATAGCAAGGAGGTTTTGATGGATCTGGTTCTGCAAGTAAAGGAATTGCAGCTGTTGAATTTTTTTTAACTCATATAGTGTTGTTTTCGCTATACCCACCTTTCTGGGGCCCAAGTAATATTCTTCTCTGGCTGCTCCTCCCAAGCAAAGTGTGGAGGGGGACTCCAGAAGCTGCACTACCATGACTCATTAGCAAACAAACTCAAGAGAGGGTGGGACTCTAGCTGCTCTCCACTAGAGTGGAAGCCTGAGACTTCCTACCCTGCCGCCTTCTTACAGAAGCACCTAGACACTCTGCTGGGGCTTGGTGCCAGCGTTGAGGCCAGCCTTGAAAATAATTAAGGGCCTCTCCATTCTCCATGCTGAAGGAGGTGAAATGTCAAAGAACGGAACAGGTAGTCATTTGAGAACTTAAGCGGTTCAGCTCACTGGGGGCAGCTGTATCTATCCTGGATTTCAAGCCAGCACCATGCATACAGATACTTATGCAGCCACATTACAACCCCTTCTACTGAGCCCACTAAAGCCACCTCTGTGCACTTACCATGCCTGCAGCTCCAAGGCCTTGGAGGTGGGAGGTGGGGGCGATGTGGCTCAATGCGGAGTCGGTGGGGCACAGCAATGCCTGGTGGACTTCTCATATAACCACCTCCATAGTTAGAACCCCCATAGGGAGGTCCCCCATACCCCTCATAGTGCAGGGGCTCCATCTCCAGGGTGCGCAGGTGCTGCTCTCGCAGCCGCTCCTCCTGCCGCCTTTTCATGCGTCGCCGCAGGTAGCTGCAGAAGCAACATAGCAACACAATGAGCCCCCAGATAAGCCAGAAACCAGCAAAGCAGGTGAGGAAGGTGTAGGTGCCGTGGGACATCACCATCTTCACTCCCAGGAAATGATGGAGGGCCCTAGAGGTTTCCCTCAGCAGGTTCTGACACCAAGGATCTTCTTCAGTTCCAGCTGGGCCAGGACTCTTTCTCCCAGATCTTCTGTAACAGGCCCAAACAGGCTTAGTTCTACAGATGAACTTGTCTCTGCTTCCCTTGTTGCCCAGTCATGTGGATGGCACTGTAAGTCTCCCTTATGCTTTCCTCGCATGTATAGTCTCACCTTTTCCGAACACGGCCCAGGACCCTGTCTTAGCCACACCACAATCCAGGTGCCACCACTGGCACTCCTTCAGTCAAGGCAGTGAAAACGGTAAGCCCAGGCCTGTGTGCTACAGCAGCTCAGCCCCTTCTAGTCACGCAGCCTCCTGCATGCTCTCTGCAGCCGTTGCCATGGAAGCACTTCACTGGATGCAGGGACAAACTTAGGCCTTTCACAGAGAAGGGGGAGTTCTTGCCCCTAAAGGAGCCCAATGGCGGAAGGGAGAGTGCTGGGAAGGTTCGTGGGCACGGCATGCACTCTCTTCGTCAAGTGCTCGCGTTCTTGGATACTTGGGGTGACACGACCAGTAACACCAGCACCCAGCCCAACTCTTTCCCATCGCTGGGTCAGGGCATTTGGGGGCCAACAGCAGTGCTGACAGGAACTCTCCCTCTGCAAACAGACAGAGACAATGCCATTGAGTGTAGGAGGGCCACATCAGTGCTGTTCTCAGAACAAGCCCTGCATGCTTTAGGTTTCCCCCATTAAATACTAGCAAAGTGACCAGCTTCATAGAGAGGATCACAGCTACATCTTAGCTGCAAACACCATCACGCCCTCCCCCCGGACACTACAGACTAACACTACACGTTAGTCTACCATGAGCCATAGTTTCAAGCAAATATGAAGAAAGGAATGGGGAAAGCTTTTTGCTCAATTTGGTGTCCAGTTGCCTCCCCCCACCAAGCAATCTAGTTACTTCAGCAATACATGCCACCACGTACTGGGAGGGCAGCTACATGGCAAAAGCCATCCACTTGCACATAGTCACAGCGCTGCCCACACTGCCACTGCTTTATGTGCTTATGCAGTTGCACACATTGTGCACACAAGCCAGGTGAGCATATGGTCACCTTGTTCTTTACATGGATTCCACCCAAGTCCAAGGATCACGTCTCCCTAGCTATTGCCACTAAAATTATGAGTGCAAGGATGAGAAAATTAACTTCTAACATGCAACTGCTCAGCTATGGGAGCAGGGCTGAACAAAACCACACAGTGCAAAGCACAGAACATCCAGTTCTGCCGCGGGTAAGGCCAATTAAGGCAGCTCCAACCCAAGTGCCAAAGCTCTACCTCACATTGTCTCCGGATGGCACTGGCAGCCCAATTGCACTCATCTGCTCTTCTGCAATCACCATCACAGAAGCCTCCCACCCACACACCTCACAACTTCAGCCCTTGAGAGCCTGCTTTCCACATGGCATAGCTGGCAAAGTTGCTAAGCTTTGTTCAGCTCATCTTCTGCCTCCCCCTACCTAGTTACAGGCACTGACCATCAGCTTCCTTTTAGTACTATCTGCAGTGCAACTTATGGAACACAATCTCCAGATCTCAAGCAACGTTTGACACTTGGAAAAGCCCTACTATCAGTTGCTTCTCCATCTACCTCATATTGTCTTCCTTGTTATCAATTCTGATGCCTGCCAATACCAAGGCCACCATATTTCTTAACAGGGTATGTACAGAGCTCCATTCTGGCTGGCCCCCTGGCCATGTTTCAAGAGCACAGGCACACCAAAATGGAGAATTTGTCCAGGGAACATGCACTGAAAGGCAGTCATTGGTTGTGAGCTCAGAAACAAAATTATATTGCTGGGCTTCCTGCAGTTTTTAGCATCCCACAGGCACAGCCTAACATCTTAAGCAGAATGTGCAGATATTATTTTTCTTTGAGTACAAGCCACTTTAATGCAAATGCTGTATGGATGATCAGCATTGCTGTGGGACTTTAACTTTTAAAAAAGCTATGAAAAGAGACATCTTTATAGGCCCCATTCACATCATTTTGAGTTAGCTTATGTAGTCAGGCAATTAACAATAGCAGTTTAATGTAACCACTTATTAGGATTAAACCACTATGAGAAACACAATAGCAGGAATTTTAGCAACAATGCCTGCCACATGGGACCAGACATTTTTTCTTGCTGACCACCCTCCAAAAACATCTACCATCTGCTGTCTCCCCAATCCCAGCAACCAGCATTTCCCACCATCCCAGTACACCAAGTCATGCACTAATCAAATGCAAGTTTTCCCCACAACCTTTACTGCTAATTAGGTTAAAAAGCCTCCTTCCCACCAGAGCCAAAGTTCTGTCTTGGTGAATGCCTTCATTTTTACTAGAATCCAATGTGTTTTACAAAGCACATTGGGATTTCATAAAAGGTAAGGCATAGCTAAGCTTTGACAGGTATGCCTCCAAATATGCCCCATGCTTAAGAAGAGCCTTGTGGAATAAGAGCAAGGCCCACCAAGTCCAGCATTCTTTGCAAATATCCCAACACTTGGCCGGCACTAGCTGGTTCCATCAGAAACTGACTGCTGGTCCACCAGTAGAACTTCTGCCTAGCTTTTTCATGAGACAGAGCAAATCAACACCAACAAGAGCTGCTCAGCATATATAAGATACACCACAGGTGAGACAGAGCAGCTGCCTGAAGAGAGACCAAAACAATCTACTACTACTGTTGTGCAATGGCTATATAATAAACAATTTTAGCTTCAAATGAAAACTTTTGCCATCTTTGTGTTTCTTCAAGTCCTCTCCATTTGTTCAGATAATCCCTATAATAAAAAGGCCAAAAGTATTCCAGAGCCCAATTAGAAGGAATGTGATTTTGTTCAACAACTTTGATAAGATGTTTTCGTCACGTCAACCTTTTTACAACATGGACAGAATTATTATTTTTAAGCACACTGAGCTGGTTGATGATGATAAACCAGAGATGAAAAGAGAGAGAGCCTGGATGCGGAGTGTGCGTGCGGATAGTCACATTCAAGTATGCAGGCCAAATGATACTAACTGATGGGGGTCAGTTATTCTCATCTTCTAACACATCTGTCAGAGTAAATGGTTCTACC
The DNA here is from genome assembly GCF_035046505.1 of Tiliqua scincoides. Taxonomy (NCBI): domain Eukaryota; kingdom Metazoa; phylum Chordata; class Lepidosauria; order Squamata; family Scincidae; genus Tiliqua; species Tiliqua scincoides. Next base: position 201,412,474 of record NC_089822.1, read on the forward strand.
AAGGAAGTATCACTGAACGCAAGCAAGCTCAGGAAGAACTTTGCTGCCAAGAGCAAGGAGAGACGGACATGACAGAGCAAAGCATTGTTCTTTGCTCTTCACAAAGTCGGTTGGTATTAACAGAGTTCAGAGCTCTAGTTAAGAGCTCAGAGTTTAACCTTAGTTAAGAGCAGCAAGTCTGCGGTGATCACACTGCATAAGTGTGAAAGTGTAGTGGGCACCAAATTCAGCTTCCTGGGAATCTCAGCTGAAGGGGAGGAAAAAGCAAGTTTCTAGCCCTTATGGCTGTGGAGACATGATCGCAAACATGTGACAAATGCTTGATTTCAAAAGTCAGAGCTGAGCAGGATTTTCAGCAGTCGCGTAGAAGGGTTTCAGTGAGGCTCTTGCTCATTGGCGGAGGAACTGTGGATGTAAAAGGTCGCCTTGACCCAATGGTAAGACCTGTCCTGATAGTCATTTAATCTGCACAGTGTTTAAGAGTCACAACATTTTGCTTTCCCTGGAGTAGAATCTGAGTTAGTTGTGCAAATTTTTGCTTCACAGTAATTTTAAAAACAGTGCAGAATATAGTCCTCCTCAGGGCTATTAAACCCCAAAACTGCAATCACTTGCTAAAAAGCAGAGCATAGAGAACTCTGGGATAAAGACACTGTGCCAGATCGCCACCTGGAACCACCTTGACTCTGTGAGATTGCTGGAGGTTGGCCAGAAACAAGAGGTCACAGAGTGACTTCGGTTTTCCTGGCTATATTTGCTATACATGGGGAAAACACAACACAGCTATCAAAGGCTACAGCCTTTGCAGTTATCGACTGGGCAAAAAGATCCAGCTCCAGATGGTGAAAACCAGAAACAGGATCCTACTGACCCACAGCCCTCAGAATGGCACTGCTATGGGGTACCAATGCTACTTGGAGTCATCAGGTCAGCAGCATTTGCATTCTAATCAGTTTGTGACTTTGTGATCCTGTCTAGCAGAAAGAGCTGGCACTGCTTTTCTAAACCTCATTCATCTATACATGCGGTAGAAAAATAGCAAGCTCTGAAGTCATCTCACTGCTCCCCATATTGTTCCAAGAACCTAGTGCTTTACGTAACATTTTTGAGGGTTCTTAGGTCCCTACTAATTAAGATGAGGGTGATTTTTTTAAAAGCAACATGTTATGAGGGTTTTGCTTACGTCACCAATTCCAATGTCTTTGGGAGTTCTACCGAGTATCCAGGGCCTCCCCTCCTCCCCATAAAATAAAAGGCAACAGCGACGCCTGTGCTGGGCAATGCAGATTCCAGTACCAAAATCACGACAATAAATGTCAAAGCAAAGACTTAGCACCTTGGCAAGAACTCCTCCTCAGCATGAATTTGGCCTGCATCCACAGAAATAAGAAAAAAATGATTGGTGTGTTGTGTTGGCTGCGGAAGGGGAAAAGTTAGTAGCAGTGCATGAGAGGACTGGTCTACTTTAACAACCTACCTTAAAAACACAAGCTTTCAGCAGCCCCATTAATCAACTCAGAGCAGGAGCTGAGATTATCCCTGGTGGCCTACAACTAAAGTTTGCAGACCCTCCAGAGCATCTGTTGGCTTATGAGATTCTGCTTTAAGAGCCAATGTATTCAGATACACCCCATTACATGCTGCTTTTGTGCAGCTGCCCACAATGACACCCCCACCCCATCACTCTCATTGTGACTTCCCCTCACACATCAGCCCTGCTCATCCATGCATATGACACACCAACAGCCTTTGTGCACAGGCAAGTAAGTCTGATGCACTGCAGGCTGAAAGGAGAGGGGTGCGTGGAGCTCCAGGCAGACATCTAGGATGAAAAACCAATGCTACTTCAATTTCTCAGAAGGAAAGGCACTTGGGGCTAAAGCTTGCCTGAAAGCTATGTCCCGTACTGCTCCTAGGAGGCAGTTGGTGAGGGAAAGGATGTTCTGCACATGCTCAGAGACACTTTTCTTTATTATTACTCCCCGTCTTCCAAGATCCAGCTCTGGAACGCAGATTTCAGGGCTGCATCCTGGCACCAATGAGGCCCTGTTGGAGGAGGGCAGCTGTTCCAGGTGGGGGGGGGGGAGTTGCTTCCAAGGCATCTTTGACAAGGGCACCCACTGCACGGTGGTTAAAGAAAGCTAGATCCCAGGCCAGGTGCTCTCCTTTTCCTCAGGCTGCTACCCAGAAAGATGTGATGGAAAAAGGAGAACCCAGGGCTAAGGGCAGGCCTGCTTTCAGGTGCCATCTCCCCACCTGCCTCACTCCTGGAAGGGGGGGCAGTTTAAAAATGGAAACCCCTCTTCTTTCCAGGGGAGGGAATGTGGTTCACCTACCCAGGTGCTCCCATGAACACCCCCAACATGAAGTAAACCTCCTGATGCTGCCTAGCATCCAGGGAGGCCAAAAGGGCTGAAGGAGGGTCTCTCTCCCCCCCCCCCATTTCCACCACCTTTTCAGAGGACGCTCGGAGCATCCTCGGAGTGGGGGGTTTCTACTACGGCAGCTCTTCCCTGCTCAGGGCCAGTCCCCGTCCAGACCACCGCGACCCCCTGTCGACATCCCGGGCACGCACCGACCCTGGACTAAGCCGCAGCCCCCAACACGGTGCGCCGCGGAGAGGAGGCGTTCGCACAGACAACACACACCCAGCGCAGAGACGGGCGCGCGTTCACACGGGCAGCGAGCGAGCGCGCGCCAGCCCCGACGCCTCTCGTGCTCTCTGCCTCCCTCCCCCGTCCACCATCAGCTCCCCCAGCCCGCCACGCTCGCCTCTCTCCCCAGGCACCGGCCCCGCCAGGCGCCCAGGCAACAGGAGGGGATGACGAAGCGCCCACCCGCCTGCGGGGAAGGGAGAGGGAGCCCATTCCTGCAGGCGGCACCCGACGGGGCGGCGGCAGCACGTGGAGGAGCAGAGCGGGAGTGGAGCAGCTGAGCGCGCAGCCCTGGCTGGTCGCCGCCTCCTCCTCGCCTCACCGGGACCGGGCTCGCTCCTCCTCACCGTCGCTTCCAGCGCTGAGATCAGGGAGCGCCCGCGGGAGCCCCATCTCCTCCTCCGGCGGCGGTCGGCAGAGCCATCCCCAGCTCTCGGTCCGGCGCGGAAGGGGGCAGCCTAGGAGCGCTCTGCCGGCGCCGGGGGAGCGCGATCCCCACCCGCCTGCTGGCCGCCTGCTGCTGCTGCTGCTGCTGCTGCCGCCGCCGCCTTGCCCATTGCCCGACGCCGCGGCCTCCACGCGGGCGGTGCCGGCGCTCCCTTTGTCTTCTCCGCGGCGAGGCTCACGCGTTTCTCCCTGGCGCTCTCGCTGCTGCCTCGCTCGCTCGCTCGCTCTGTGCCGGCCCCGCCTTCTGGCTCCTCCCTCCGGCGGCGGCGGCGGCGGCGGCAGCCTCTCCTTGCCCACTTCGGGGGCTCGCTCGGCGCCTGCCCGGACGGTGGTGCTTCCCTGGGAGCACCCCGCGGCCGTGGACCGCCCCCTCCCGGAGCGGGGTGGTTGGGCTGCTCCTCCCGGTGGAATTTCCTGCCAGGCTCAGCTCAGCCTGGCTCCCTTGCCGTCCTTTCGATCCGGGCGGGTCTCTCGCCCCTCGACGTCACAGGGCAGCCTCAGCACGGGACAGCGCGTCAGGGCGAGAGCGGGAAGGGGGCGCGGGAAGGGAGAGCCCGGCCCGGCTGAGCCTCCCGGAGGCCTGCCTGGTCCCGGCCGCCCCCCCCCCGCCAGAAATCCCTCCACGCTTTCCGAGCCAAGAATAGTCCCAAAGAGGGAGCCGAGGCCTTGATTCATAGCCTCCCCTCACCGCCAGCCTACACACAGACGCAAGAGCAGATCTATTCCTAGGTTCGCTCCTGGTGCATAGGAGTGGGGCTGAGAAGACCTCCAGCCTGCCCCCTGGGCTGGAGCTCGCCTGCTAGGATTTGGAGACCTCCCATGGACAGATGGTCCTAGGGCCCGATCCTGTCCAACTTTCCAGCCCTAAGGGGGCATGTGCTGCATCCTGCGGTGGGGGACTAATCAAGAAGGCCTCCTCAAGGTAAGGGGACATCTGTTCCCTTACCTCAGGGCTGCATTGCGGCTGCCTCACTGCAGGGAAAGTTGGATAGGAGAATGTGGCCCTTAATGTGGTATAGCCTTACCCAAGCAGATGTCTGGCAGGGAACCCTCCAAAGAGCTCAGTCAATGGCAACATGTAGGGCAGCTGGATCGCTCTTGAAAATGGTGCAAGGTAGTCATAATCAGATTGGGCAAGCCCCAGGACCAAATCTGTGCTGTCCCTGAACTATCATTACTATCATCACATACAATGCTGGGGCTGGCAAATAGGGGACATTTGCCAGCCCCAGAGTTGTATGTGATGAAGGCTGCTTATTGGCAGTCTGCTTTGGGGGAACAGGCTCTTGCTTTGGGTTGCCTGGGAAGGGCTGTGCACCACCCTTGGAGTGTACTCTTCCTTTCTGATGCCAACTTGAAAGAGTCGCAGAAGCCTTGTTAATAACCAGATAGAACCCACCAGAGTGCCTGGCCTGGTGTGTGTGTGCTGCAGAACCTGGGGCAGACCGACATGTCCTTTCCCCCTCAGCCATGTGCTCTCTGCAGAGCTGACAGTTGCCATTCCTGTTTGGGGGGGGGGGGAATAGCAGCAATAATGCAGCCTGCAGGCTTTTCTGTGCTGCTGTCATGGTGACACAGCCGGGAGGAACACATGAAGCTGCCACTCATAAGCAGTTAATGAAATGTGTCGTGCCTGCCTGGCAGCACCTCGAGAAGCAAGCAGACCTGAGGAGGAGCCATGTCAGGAAAGCCACCCATGATGGGTGGGGTGGAGGTGGGGGCAAAGCCTGAGTTTCAGGGCAGCTGTCTGAGAGGTCCTCCACCCTAAAGAAAATGGAAGAGAGACAATGAATGACCACGATGGCCAATTCATGACTGAAGCATTGCCCTGCCCAAAGGAGAATTTAACCAATTATTAAGCCAATTGTCTGAGTGGACATGACTCCCTGTTCCTCAGATGATTGATCAAGTGCAGGGTCACCTCACCAATCAGCCTGCCAAATGGTTACATGTAGATTGCGTTAAGTTCGCACTTGGTAAATAGTCACCTGTAACTGCATGTGGATGGCCTGTTTCGAAGTGAGCCATTGCTCAGAACTTCAGGTCCTAGCCTGACAGCCAAGGATTAGAAAGAAGCTGCCAGCACCAGGCATGGGTGTCCAGTTTGACCAGTGCTGGTACATTATGTGGGTTTGGACTCACTGTCCTGTGCAGTCACCAGCTACCACTCCCACAGTATGTTCCAGCCTGGTTTAGCGCTCTCTCACTTGATGCATCCCATGTTCCAGTGACCTTGGCTCATTTTACTGCCATCTGGCATGTCCACTGCATTTCTCATTTGAGTGCTCCTTGAGTCAAGGTACTGTTGATTTTTTCCCTTATTGGAATGGGGAAGGGGTGCCACATACTGTTGCCAAATCAAAATTTTACTACTCATTGTGCTAATTCTTTATAACAAGGTGGAACCAAGGAGTTGTGCAATAGTGAATCTGTCCCAGAACCAAGCAACCCAGGCCTATGTGAATTATTATTATTATTATTATTATTATTATTATTATTATTATTATTATTATTATTATTATTATTATTATTATTATTAATAATAATAATAATAATAATAATAACAGTATTTATATACCGCTTTTCAACTAAAAGTTCACAAAGTGGTTTACAGAGAAAAATCAATTAACTAAATGGCTAAATGAATAAGAAGGTAACAGTATTTGACCCTTGGTAACTGGATAAAGAAGACTGGTGGTTCTCTTCTGTTTAGCTAAAAGGCAATCTCCTGTCCCAGCATTACATTTTTCTTAGACTACAATCCTATGTACACTTACTTGGGAGTATGCACCATTCAAGTCAATGAAGCTTACTTCTGAGGCATGTATAGGAGTGTGCAACAAGTGGCTGTTTTTGGTGTGTCCCTTGTGTTTTCTCTAAACTGAGCCCCGCTGAGGCAGGAAACCATTTTCTCATTCCTTTTGCTGTATACATCACTTTGTGAACTTTTCTTTGTTGAAAAGTGATATAATGATGATGTTGATGGCCACCATGTGAGAGGGCAGCTGTGTGATGCAAGAGGTATGTGTCACAGATTGTCCATTGCTAAGGGTTGCTCATGTGACTATGGTGCTTACTGATCTTCCAGCTCAGTCATGAAAACATGAATGCTCCTTCCCATGAATGAGTTGTCTGGAAAGCACAATGGCCAAATGGGTCAGCTTCTCTGTTCTTTTGCCTCCTGGGGAATGTGACCCAGAATGGCACTTCCGGTGTGTGGGTAGCAACTGGGGCTTACTCAGTGTCACACATGGTACATTGTATTCCTGCTGGAACATATCTCTGGCGGATGCCCATTCTTCAGCAAGAATCAACTCAGCGTTCATTCCCTCCATCCTGTTTTCCTGGTATTCTACCAAAATTAGTTGAGACTCCTGCTTGAGATGGAGGCCTTATACCTAGAGCTGCCCAGGCAGGGTGCAGTCTGTTACAAGGTCTTTGCCATGCCATCTAGTGAACACTCGGCAAAATGGAGTCTCTGAGTCCCAGCCATGGATTGCATCCTCTTTCAACTCTCTACCATTTAAACCTTTCTACAACAACCTCTCCTGCCTCCCCTCCTCCGATCCTCCTGCAGGGGGATCGACCTCCCATAAAACTTCTAGTGTTTTCTGCATTGTTTTACTATAGGTCAGGGGTGCCCAAATCCTGGCCCTGGGGCCACTTGCAACCCTCGAGGCTTCTCAGTGCGGCCCTCAGGGAGCCCCCAGTCTCCAATGAGCCTCTGGCCCTCCGGAGATTTGTTGGAGCCCACACTGGCCCAACGCAACTGCTCTCAGCATGAGGGCGACTGTTTGACCTCTCACGGGAGCTGTAGGATGCGGGCTCCCTCCACTGCCCGTTTCATGTCTGTGATGCAGTTGCAGCAGCAAAGGAAAGACCAGCCTTGCTTTGTGCAAGGCCTTTTATAGGCCTTGAGCTATTGCAAGACCTTCATTCATTCATATAAGTTCATCTTTAATATATTCATTTATGTAAACTTATATAAATTTATTCAAATTTTAAATGTAAATTAATTCTTTTTTCCCCAGCCCCTGACACATTGTCAGAGAGATGGTGTGGCCCTCCTGCCAAAAACTTTGGACACCCCTGCTATAGGTGGTCAACTAGTGGTACTCATATCACAAGTGGCATGGGTAATCGGGTTAGCGGCATACCTGAACGAAAGCTGGAGACTACAGGGACCTGGCTATAGTATTGAATCAGGCTGCCCTCTCACCTGCCTTTCCCATCCTGCAGTGTGACTTGATCTGCAGCTCTGTAGAGGAGGGGAAATTACACAATTACCTATGTGGCTGTACAGCAACGTGCATTAGAGTGTCATAATCTCAACCTTTGGCTTTGGCTTGTGAAGGGCTACCCTTGACACTTCAGGACTTGGAGCTTGTGATTCCTCGGTTCAAAAGGCAGGGTTGCTGCTGAGGTCTTCACTGCATAGGCCAAGAGTAGAACTGGGAGGAGGAAGGACCAGCCAAAAAAGGGGCTGCCATCAGCCACGTGCTGTGCTGAATGAGGAGCTGTTTCCTAGCAACAAGCCAGAGCATCGTTCACCCCTGCAGAGGAGCCTCCCACAGCTCATCCCAGGAAAGCAGGACATCAGGTTGCTGCAGGGATGCAAGGGTAGCAGAGGCATGCTCAAAATGAAAGGCAGGCTGGCAGGCAGAAATTCCTTCAGGTGATGCATATTCTCAGCAGTGAACAAAGTCAGGGCACTAGACACCAAGTAAAGTGCCCTGACATTCTTATGAGACAGGTTGAAATCTGTCCAAATTTCCAGTTTGAACCTTTGGATTCTGGTTTCAAGTCTTTGATCTCAGAATTCAAATTTGGACAAAATTCAGTTTGACAGAATTCAAACTCTGACCAAAATATAGCCATGCTTGGCTAACTAGTAATTCCAGACACCTAAGAGGGTATTTCAGAAATGGTTTACATTGCTTTCTTGGGCATATTGGACTCAAATAAGGGGGGGGCAGAGGAGGAGGCCCAATCACCTTCCGTTTTGGGGTGCCCTGCCTTAGCTACTGTTTAAGAAAGGGGGGCACAATTTCATTCAAACTGCATTAGGTCAGGGGATGGGCTTGTGGATTTCATTAAGGACCCCCTACCTTTCCCCTTATAATGAAAAGAAACACACTCAGTTGGTCATTTTAAACCAAGGGGCAGGTTATAGGCTGTTAAAAAGGCTTGTGTTTATCACCGTCAATTCTGACATTGTTTCAGAGGGCCACTCTTTCTATTTTTTGCCATTACATTCCTGGGAAATTGCATGTGGTCTCTGACAATTTAAAAAGCAACTTCTTTTTCATTTGCCCACATGTGTCCCTGTCAGTCAGGAAGTGGCTTGTTCCAATCTCTGTTGCCTGGTGTTATGCTGACTGCTTGTTTGCTACTCTTTGAGTAGGATTGGTGCAGGGTCAGCCAATCAGTGAGGTGATCAGATTGGTGGGTGCATCCACTTCTGTCCACTCCCTTGCCTCCATTGCTCCTCCTCCTTCCCCCATTCCTTAGAATGGAAAAGGAAGAGAGGGATGGAGCAGGAAAGCAATTGTGGTTTAGAGCAATAGCCTTCTTTACAGCTTCATCTCAGTCTTCCTTTTCCAATCCAGGGGGTGGGGGAAGTTGGCATATTGCCATGTAAGGGGAATAGCATTTGGCACGATCCCTCTGGCCTCAGGAGGTCTGGGGGTGTTCCCTAAAAACATAAAAACAGCCCTGCTGGATCAGGCCAAAGGCCCATCCCCTCCTTTTGCGCTTTCCATTTTCAGCCAGTTTTAGCCTCTTGAATTGTTCTGTGGTGAGAATCTGTCCTACTTTTGCCAATTTTCCTATTATCAGATATCTTGTTAATGAAAAAGCTCTGTGCCACTTTCTACATTTATTTTCTGAGGTAAACTAGGCGTTTAGGGCAGGATAAAGTCTGCTATTTGCATGGGGCAGCCTGAGAGAGTGTTACCAGTGCCCATTGGCAGGGCAGACTTCCTTGTATTCTTTCCTGCCTGTTTTGCTGCTCATCATCATTTTCCTGCTTGTACTCATGTGCTCTGTAAAGAATGCCTCTCAAGTACAGATAAAAATGAACTTGTTCCAACTATTGCCAAGGATTAACTGGGATCCTTTGATCCATCACCCAGTGTTGATTCTAAATCTGAACATATGTAGATTACCATCTACTGATATGGAATATCAGTTATCAAATAATGAATGTATAAAATAGCAAATATTGATAATAGAGCAAATTATATTATATAAAACCCCAGATACGATGACATTTCAATTATCAGATTTGGAAAGTGAAATGCTAAACACCATTAGCTGTCGGATATCCACAAGTGAAGATCAAATATAAATGCGGTCAACTATTGACCCCAAATATTATCAGAAATTCAGCAAATATTTGACATCAGACTTCAGAGAGAGGGATTCGGAAGAGTTATTAGGGCACATTGATTTCAGCTCTAGCTTCAGCTCTGGCTCTGTGCTAGTTAGTCTCATAGACAGGAACAGACAGACACATTTCTCTGGGCTAGAAGCATGTTATGTGCCTGCCTCCTCTTTTCCACGTTTGTTGCTAGATTCTGCTCCTATTTTTCTTTCCTGTGAATTAATGGACTGATAACCTTCTCCTATGTCCCCCACCATCCCTTTGGGATCTTCTGGAGAAGCTCCGCATTTGTCTTCCAGTCTCCAGAGCATGTACCATGGCGGTGGCCTTCGTTATGAGATGTGTGGCCTACAGAAACTCCCTGGGCCAGTTCACTGAACTCCTGGTAATCTTTTTAAAGGCAAACATGGGGCTGATTGGTCCCTTGCTGTTTATGTCATATTTTATTACTAACTCGGTTTTGTGATTTTAATGCCCATTTACTTTCATGAATTTGTCTTTTAACTTGCTTTGTGTTCACCTCCACAAAAGACTTTAAAATGTGGGGCAGGGTACATTTTTTAGAATGAATGAATTCCTTCTTCAACCAGTTTCAGAGCCTTAACCTCATTTGTTGAATAAGCCTAAAAGGGAAGCCCAGGATGGGGAACAAGAAGTCTTGAGATGCTTTTAAGTCCACCTCCTGCTGCACCCCAGGGTGAAGGTAAGGGCCATGGCTCAATGGAGGTGCAAATGTTTTGACTGCAAGAGACTCAGTTTCAGTCCTTGACACCTCGAGTTAAAAGGATCTTAAAAAGGCTCCAACTTTCCAGAGCTGATGCAACTATGCCAACATGGCATGCACTGTGTCCTGCATGGAGGCCATCTCAAGGTAAGAGAACATTTGTTCCCTTGCTTCAGAGCTGCATCGTGGCTGTATTGGCCCTGGAAAGTTTGGCCCTAAAGACACTCACTCACCCGAGTTTTGCAGTTTTTATGCACATGTGAACATGACCCTGATGCCTCTCCTAGGGGGCAAATGTCCAGTTTTACATTGTGGGAGTCAAATCTCCTCTCTAGGACTTGACATCTTGGTTCTGCTGAGGCTCTGCAATTGCAATAAAATCCAAGGGATTTTAGCCTAAAATGCCCCCTTTCCCTGCTGGGGAAAAAAAAAAAACTTCCCACCTCCGCTTGTTTCTATAGCAACTGTTCCCAAGATAACAAACTGCACTCATCAGTCTCATATAAGGGAGTTCAGAAAATGTAGCTGGGACACAGTTCACAGGCTGGGATCACCCCCTTGTAAGTGATTTGCCCAGAGAAGAATAAGTTATCTCAGACAGTTTGTGCAAGGAGCTGTTGGGTATCACAGCTTCTTCAGTCATGACTGTCATCAAAGGGAGACCAATTTGGGTCTTAGCTTTGAAGGAGAGAGAAGCTTCTGAAGGAATGAATGGGTGCCAGGAGATCGGTGGGCATGCTCCAGCCAGGGTTGGCTTTAGGAGTCGAAGGGCCCAATTGGAAACACTTTTTACAGGGCCCCACGTTCATAGCCACAGTCTGTAAAATCTTAGAGTTATAAATAAATTTATTATTGGCTTTATATCTCTATGGTAAAATGGAAAGCAATCCAAATGTTCGCTTGTCCAGTCAAGAAGAGTTCCATCTTTACAGTTATTGTATTGGCAACCTTCAGTCTCGAAAGACTATGGTATCGCGCTCTGAAAGGTGGTTCTGGCACAGCGTCTAGTGTGGCTGAAAAGGCCAATCCGGGAGTGACAATCCCTTCCACACCGGGAGCAAGTGCAGTCTGTCCCTGGTCTGTCTCCCTGGCTATGGGCCTTCCTTCTTTGCCTCTTAGCCTCAGACTGTTGGCAAAGTGTCTCTTCAAACTGGGAAAGGCCATGCTGCACAGCCTGCCTCCAAGCGGGCCGCTCAGAGGCCAGGGTTTCCCACTTGTTGAGGTCCATCCCTAAGGCCTTCAGATCCCTCTTGCAGATGTCCTTGTATCGCAGCTGTGGTCTACCTGTAGGGCGCTTTCCTTGCACGAGTTCTCCATAGAGGAGATCCTTTGGGATCCGGCCATCATCCATTCTCACGACATGACCGAGCCAACGCAGGCGTCTCTGTTTCAGCAGTGAATACATGCTAGGGATTCCAGCACGTTCCAGGACTTTACAGTTAAGCCCAATATGATTTCCAGGGGTTGTGTGCCAACCAATTAACCTACAGCTTTTGGGGCTGGGGACTTTTTGCTTTAGGTGAGATTCCAAAAATATCTGACAGGTCAGAGATAAAAGCAGCAATGGGGGGGGGCAGTTTCAGGGACAAAGCAGCTGACAGAGGAAAAACTAAATACCTTCCTCCGTCTCTTAGGAGATGGGCTTCCTTCCATGTAGCCCCAGCGCAACTGGAGTATGCCCCCAAGACTAGCACTGTGTGCAAGGCCAGGGGAGACAAAGTCATTGGACTGAAGAAGCATTCACAGCATCTTACATTTTTCTTTCCAAATTCTTGTGTAAGTCTACTTGAAAGCCTGGAATTGCTGGGGTCCAGTGAAAAGGGACAAGACTGGATCTGAGCCTCTTTTCTGGAGAATTGGCATTGGAAATTCTTTGCATGGAAAGTACAGGGATGGGCAGTGAGTGGGGAGGCAGGTGATGCAGAGCCTCCCCCCAGAGTCGCCATGTGAGGTGCCCAAGTACCCACAACCCACGTGCACAGCAAGGAGCAAGGGGGTGCACAGTGCAGAGTGTGTGGGTTGGGGGTGCTTTTCGAAAGACTCCGGTGGGGAGGCTCTGCCTCAGCTGCCTCCCCACCCACCGCAGGACCCTGGGAAAGTACTGTGCTACCCCGCCCCACCTCACCCCAACGTGCTGGGGTGGGGTGCTGGTGGTGTTCTCAGTGGGTTTGGAGCAGCAGCCCGCACGATGGGTTTCCTTCACCCGCAGGTGGCGGATCTGGAGACGGTGCGCGCAGGCAGCCCGCCCTGCGAAGAAAGCAGCGTTGCTAGGCGCCGATCGCGCGGTGCCTGGAGCGCTTCCCTGCCCAGCGGCTGCCTGCCCCCTCCCATAAGGGTGGCCACAGGCGAGCCCAAGCAAACCAAGAGGGTCCCGCCCTCGTGGGATCGCCTGGACCAGGGCTCGCTGGAGGGAAGGCGAGGACGCCAGCGAGCCGCCTTGGCGAGGAGACGGGCCAGCTGCTGTGCAAACGTGCCGGAGGAACAGGATATCCTGTCCCCAGCCCGGCGGGTGGGGCGAGCCTGAGCCGGGGTCCCTGCTGGCTGCGGGAGGGAGAGGCAGGCGAGGCGTCCTCCTCTTCCTCCCAGGCTGCTCCCCACGGGTTTCAGCCTCACGTGTGTCTCTCTTGCACGCCTCTCCCACTGCGAGCCGGTCCGGGGGGGGGGCTGCTGCTGGCACAGGGCTGGATTTCCTCGCAGCGACACGCACATCCTGGCAAGGCTTCCACCGAGCGGCTGGAGCAGGGCTGGGTGTTGCAAGAAGTGGGGCTTAGCTGAAGCCTGGCCCCGCCGCAGGGAAATCTGACCAGGAGCGAAGGTGGAGGGGGGGGGGTACTGGGCTTGCAGCCCATCACACGCCCTCCTCCGGCAGTGCAGACTGGGGCTCAGCTCCGACCACTCCCGCCCCAGTAGTTCCCATCCTTCCCAGTCTTTGCAGCAGTCAACCCAGCGGCACAGACCAAGGCTAGGCTGACCAAGCCCGTGAAGCAGCCTAGGCTCCCGCGCCCCCTGCCGACCGTGCCTGCTCGACTTCCTTGCGGAGCTCACCCTGGCTCCTCCGTTCTCATTGCCTTGGAAACGCCGGCGAGAGAAAATGCAGAGATCAGGACTCGCTTCCTCCTTCCCGGCAGGAGAAAAACACAGGGCAGGGATCCCCCCGCCCCGATGCGCTTGCTTACAATGAGAGCGTTGGGCACCGTTAACCATCTCCTTGAGACCCCAGGCGGTCACTCTTTTCTGGCAGGACACAGTGGACGATTTCAGCACCCAGGATCCCTCCCGCCTGCAAAAGAACTGGGCAGTCCCAGTCCAGACCACGTTTCTCAGCTAATAAGCCAAAGGGATGCTTAAGAGGCTCTTGAAAAGGGAGCTGTGACCAAACTGCCAGACTATTGTCCCCTCTTACAGCCCAAGCCTATGCACGTCTACTCAAAAGTAAGTTCCACTGCAGTCAATGGGCTTATTCCCAGGTAGGTGTGGATAGAATTGCAGCCTTATTCCCTCTTGCCACTGCACTTTATACTCCCATCCTATCCCTCCTCCCCCGTCAATCCCACTTTTGCCAAAATAAGCTGAATTCTGCACATACCAAAATAGTACAATGACATTATGCAAATTAATTAATTTCAGGATTGACGTAATTTGTTTTAAGCGCAAAACGCAAATTTCCTTCACACAGAATGTTGATTTTTCTCTTCTTATTTTTAGCTACAGTCAGCCAACAGACAGCAGTTACCCACCATCACAAAGACTTGACTGCACTTGTTTAGCATATACTAAATATTAACATATCACTAACGCAGCATACCAAAGCCAGACTCTGAATCTCATGGAAAACCTGCTCTTATGCATTGAAATGAATGAATTATGTGCATCTACCTGTGCATAGGATTGACTTGTAGAATGTAAACTAAACCCAGACTTTGAATTTAGGCAAATAATGTTAAGGCTACAATCCTGTACATACCTTCCCAAGAGTAAGCTCATTGAATGTAATAGAACTGACTTCTGAGTAGATAATGCATAGGTTTGTGTTGCAGGTTTTGCAAATGAGTGGAAGTAATGCTACAAGAACGCAATCTAATCACACTACATTTGGGAATATTAGGACTGCAGCCTGATAAGAAGAGCCACACTGGATCAGGCCAAAGGCCCATCTGGTCCAGCTTCAGAGGCCTCAGGAAGCACACAAAAGAACAAGAAAGCTGCATCCTGGCATGAATGAATTCTGATGACAGAATTCACAACTGGTTTCTTTAGCTGATTTTTCAGAATGTTTGTTGATTAGTCCTGTATAAATTTGCATATAAGAAAAAAATGCTAAAGAAAAAAGTATGCTTAAGAACATAAGAACAGCCCTGCTGGATCAGCCCTGCTGCTTGCTTTAAGATGGTGCACATGTGCCACAACAAGCACTGACTTAAGACACATCTCCTCTCTTGCCACAGCAGGGCATACCTTTTCTCAGATGGGACTTGCCACCTACAGTTTTTATAGGTACTGCAACAACTGAAAATTTTTTAAAATCTACTGACTTATTAGGGCCACTTTTTTAGTCAATCAAAATGTGTGTGTTTTTAATTGATTAAATGTTGCAGCCATAATTAGAAATTATGTTCCTACAGCTGGAATGAGTGGGTGAATAAGCTATCTAGCAGGAGAGCTTAAAACTGGGGTCTACTACATATCCCTTGTGGGTGTCTTCACTTCCAAAGCTGCTATCCTGAACAGTTGGCAACCTTCACAGCTGCAGACTGAAGGCATTTCCCATGCTAGCTCATTGAAAGTTAGCAACACTGTTGGAACTGGGTTCTTTCTTTGCTGGCTAAACATAGAATGCTGGAATAATCTACATGTATGAATCAACCATTCTAGAATACCTTCCAATAATGCTTTTAGAGATGCAATTCATCGGTGCTCTAACCAAAAAGAGTGATTAATACACAGTTGGAAGGTCACTATAGATGCCTAGGTTAGCTCAATCAAGGCATGCTTGCACTAGGTTGATTTTGAGTAGCTTCATCCCCAAGCATATTTTGTTATTGATTTTTGCAGAACTATTCTTTAGACAAACATTCACAAGCATATTCATTCGGCATCACCTGGCAGGACAAAGTTCCTAACAACACAGTCCTGGAACGTGCTGGAATCCCTAGCATGTATGCACTGCTGAAACAGAGACGCCTGTGTTGGCTCGGTCATGTCGTGAGAATGGATGATGGCCGGATCCCAAAGGATCTCCTCTATGGAGAACTCATGCAAGGAAAGCGCCCTACAGGTAGACCACAGCTGCGATACAAGGACATCTGCAAGAGGGATCCGAAGGCCTTAGGAGTGGACCTCAACAAGTGGGAAACCCTGGCCTCTGAGCGGCCCGCTTGGAGGCAGGCTGTGCAGCATGGCCTTTCCCAGTTTGAAGAGACACTTGGCCAACAGTCTGAGGCAAAGAAGGAAGGCCCATAGCCAGGGAGACAGACCAGGGACAGACTGCACTTGCTCCCAGTGTGGAAGGGATTGTCACTCCCGGATTGGCCTTTTCAGCCACACTAGATGCTGTGCCAGAACCACCTTTCAGAGCGCGATACCATAGTCTTTCGAGACTGAAGGTTACCAATATATATATAATATTCAGCCCTTTGACACTACTTTTCTTGGGCAAATAAAGGCACATCAGTTAGCATGCCAGGTTAGAAGCCACTTTAGTCTAAGTTTTAAAGCTAAATTGACTAAATGGTCATTTTACTGCACAGTAAATATGCAGTTATTGAGGCTGCAGGGAACTCAGATGTCTTTCAATAAGGTAGTACTTACTGTTGAAACATTTCAGTTCTCACACCTGCAACCTCCATTATGTCCCCCCCATGGCATTCTAACATTTTACAAAGCTACATGAAAACGCAAAATCTCATTAAAGATTTTGCAATAAGTATAATCAACATGAAGACAATACCCAGTTATCTCATCTGACCCAATGAGACCCCTAAACAGGTACCTAGAGGTATCAAAGAGAAGATGGAAGCAGTGCTAATGGACTGCCAGGTTGACCTAATATAAAATATTCTGCCTGTTCCAGATGGGATCTGCAGGTAGTTTGTAGCATGGGAACACTCTTCTCCCATTTTGTTACTTGATGCTTAAGCCATGGGCAAGAATGCTTTTCACAGCTATACCCAGTTTTTCTGAGAACAAGGATCTATACCCCATGATACAGGACATAAGATTATAAGAGTGTTATAAGATTATAATACAGTGTCAAGCAATTGTATATTGCACTTCTGTATGGATTTACTTAAAAGTAAATCCCAATTTATTCAGTGAGTCTTACTCCCGGAGAGCGTACATAGGTCTGGAGTCTCAGTGGGCTACACAGGTACAGCACATTTAGAACTAACTTGTACCTTTTGTTTACAAAAGCATGAGTAACTATAGGACTGTACAGCTTAGACTGTAACTATAGGACTGTACAGCTTGGACTGTACCACTCATAATGAATTTCCCACTCAGGTAGGAAAGGGATTTGTAAAACTGTCTTAACTCATTTCTGCCCAGCCCACAGGTTGGGCTATACATTTGATCCCTGTTGCACATATGCAATGTCGGCCAGAAATGGCTTAAGAGGTCTAAAAATTATGTTAGAGTCATGATACACATGCACATTAATGAAGACAGAAACTGCAGCAATACTGAAGTAGGCCTTTTAACACTCCTACAAGTGTGTGATAGATCTGATGCTGTACTTCCATGCAATTTACAACAGGGGTGCCAGCCCCAAGAGTACATCTCAAGATGTACTCACAAAGCAAGCTTTCCACTACCATTATGTTACTGCACTTATGAATGGGCCACACAATAGTAATTTCACAGGAGGTCCTTTTATTCTGCAGTCTCACTTGAGGGAAAACCGGTAGAAAGGGGGAGAAAAGGAGAAACAATTCCAGACACACTGTCACCTGGGCAAAAGTACCAGGGGAGTAACATGCCCCAATTTCCAACTTTTCTACAGAGATATCCTGCATCATACATCTCAAGGTATCATCATTCTCTCTCTCTCTTCATCTATCTTAGTTCATTCAGTGCTACAAGAGTCAGGCCCAGAAACTAATATAATCTTCTACAAAAGTGCTAATACAGAGCAGAAATGGGTTGGTAAAACAGAAAATAATGTATGGGAAGGTATCACTTTGAACAGGAAAGAGGTGGGGGGATAGGCCAGGTTAAAAGAAATAGTCAAGACAGGAATGCACAGTTAAGCCCTCAAATGTCTCAAAATATTGATGTACATCTGTAAATAGCTGACAACTAGTCATCTCTAACTAGTGGCTCTCTTTGTCTCAGTAATTTTCCATCCATTTCTCCAAATGTGGTTTTTTATGAGCACTACATGTGATTTATTTAAAAAGTGTGATTTATTAAAAGCAATTACTTCCTGCTTAATGACATCTCTTCTGGTCTTTGGGGGGGGGGTCCCCAACAGGTTGTCGTACCTAAAGAGGGGGTCCCAATGCTAAAAGGTTTGGGAATCACTGCTTGTAATGAACCGCTGATCTTTTCCCAGTCACTACAAGTTGTCTCTGTTGTATTCAGCACTGCAGCACCATGCACATACGTTGCCCATTTAAAATTGATCTAAATGTGTAGATCAGATCTAAGATACTGACTGGGACCAAGTAACTAATTCATACATGATATTTATGGCTAAATTCTCAGCTTTAGATGGCCACAAAATGATACAGTATTTTGAAAAGGAGGAACTAAATTTATTGTGGAAATACTAGAGAGGGGAAAAACAGACAAATGCGCACATACTTTCCTCAAGCACAGTTAGAACTTCCAAAAAGAGAGGTAAGGAAAGTACACTGGAATGTAGTCTAGAAGTTGAATGACAGGCTGTCAAAGGTATGAGAAGGTGCAGAGAACAATCAGGGGTAGAAGGCAGTCACAGAGGCTCTATCAGAGGCAACATAGAAAGCACTGAAGAGAAGTTGCTCCTTCCCCATTTAGGAGCAAACCTACTTGAAGCCCCACATTTGCCGCGGGGGGGGGGGGGGAAGAGCAGGAAGCTGCTCAGCACCTGACAATGTATTTCCTCCGTTCACTTCTGTACCAAGGCAATAAAAGCTTTCATTATTTTGAGAACAAGAAATTAATTCAGAATAGTTTCAGTATTACCAAGATCAGTGCAATATAAGCATGAGATACCACAGGTGAACCCGGAAAGGAGATTAGAGGAGGTCATGGCCCTACAGCAAACTAGCCCCACACACATATATTGGGAGGTAGGCATTACTTGCTGGGAACTTGAAGAAGTGCACCCTAGACATTGGGGATGAAAGGCAGGGTGAGGAAGGGAGTAGGACTTCACACCTTTAGAGCAGACCTAAGCAGGACTGGAACAGGCTTGCTCAGCAGAGTTTCATGAAGGCAGACGTGCAGCAATATATGCCCTTGTGTGGCAAAATAAGCAGTAGATCCATGACTGACTTGCTCAACATTTTTCCTTTATGTGTGTGTGTGTTCCTCTAACGAAGAGCCAAACTACATGTAATGGACCAAATGAATCCTGCACCCTCCCAGCTGCTACCTACAACACTGGGGAATGCAGGCACACATTTGTCTTTTTTCTGCTGGGCAGCTTTGGGGAGTAACTTTGGAAAAATGGTACTAAAAGAGTTACTTTACCTCTCCCCCTCAGCGCCAGTGCTAGAGTTTTCTAGCACATGCTTATAGCGAAAAGAAAAAGAAACAGGGCACAATTCTAACCAACTTTCCAGCACTGGCATAGCTGTGACACTAGGGCATGTGCTGCATCCTGCAGTTGAGGGGCAGTCACGGAGGCCTCCTCAAGGTAGGGCAATGTTTGTTCCCTTACCTCAGAGTTGCATTGCCCTTATGTTAGTGCTGGAAAATTGGTTAGGATTGCGACCACAGTTGGGAGAGCCCATCACAGATCTTCCACTTCTCATGGAGTGTGACTCTTTGACAAAGAGCACTGAGGATTGCAGATTCCTGGTTTGAGCATGTGCATGCTTCCATATTGGCACAAGTGATCCCTTGGAGTCATCCCTTTGGAAAGGATTACTAACACAGATAGTAGAATCATTTCATTTCTTTGGGGTGGCAAGGAAAAGAAAAAAGAAATGCTCAATTCCTAAGGAGGCTTCCCAGCAGAAGACAAAAGAGATACAGCCTCTCCCCCAACTTTTCTCTGTTTGTATCAGCCCCTCATGAGAGTTCCACACAAGATATCAAGCTAGAAACCAATATGCTAACAGTAGTAATGGAACAGTCTCAAGAAATCTAGTATTCTAGGACTTCCTTACTCCTGTTGAGTCAAGGCTTCAGATATAAGACTACAGTCTGCTACTTCAGAAAGAGTGGTGGGTATGGCCTAGACATGTCTACAAGTCTAAGTGAGTCTCACAGGTTGCCATTACTCTCACTGTTTTACAGTGGCACAGCAAGTTCACTGGGGGGGGGGCATGATTAGGGCAAACTGATTAGTCCAGACTAATCATCAGCAATTGCTCTTGCACTGCAGTCTGCAGCTGCCTTACCTTTGCTACTCCCACAAGCCATCTATACCAGCAGATTGGCTGGATATTCCACAGGACCCTGGGAAAGCTGCTTGACAAATATTAAAAAGGTCAGGACCTCATTGTCTGGGGAGCAAATCTGCTCATTTGTTTCTTATAAGTTATTGGTGCAAGTTGAGCATCAAGGTGAAGGGGGGGAGAGAGGAGAAAAATGCAGACGGACCGCCCCAAACAATAAAAAATTTACATATGCTATATACATACATTCATAGATATATCAATATAAATATATAAAACAAACTCCAGCAGGTGAACAGATGGGAGACCTAAGGCCGGGGCCAGGGCCAGCCCTGGAATGTTTCACTAGCTCCTGACATCATCTCTTTGCTACGGAAGAAGTGTGGCAGAGTGATCCCTCCGCAGTACACTGAAAAACTTGTGGAGGATCCTACTCCCCCAATCCTGGAGCACTTCCTCTGTAGAGTGGGGGCCTGGTGCTGCCACCCAGAAATGATGAGCCCATACTCGTACAGGTAGCATGTGCCAGACTGTAAACCAAGCCAGTGCTAGACCAGTATCACCTCCTTTGTTTAGTCAGTTCGCTGCTTGGCCAGGCGCAGAGAAAAGATGAACTGGTTGGACCTACAGGCGAGTTGGTTCCTCTTCACTTTCACTGCAGTTCCCACAACAGTCCTGGAGTGAGGCAGAGTAAGGGGTGGGGCAGGGAAAGCAAGGGGAAAAGAAAGAGCACACAGCAAGCACAGAGTGAGTTCAGTCGTTATTCCAACAGGCAGGCAGACATAGGATTTCCCATTCCTCACAGAAAGGCACCATTGTTTAGAAAGGAATTTGGGGCCCAAATATCAAAACAAATCTCTTAGGGGAATTTCTCCTAGTACTCTCTGGAAGCCAATTCACAGAACTGGCAGGAGGCTCTTGCGGAACCTTCTAACACTCTTCTCTACATCCAAGGTGGGTCTTTCCCCCAGCCTTTCAATGCTTATTTATGAGTTGCAGAAAATCTCATCACCACAGCCGTGCAACTCAAAGCCCTGGGAAGCCAAGCTCTGCACAGCTTGGAGTTCTTGGAAGTCCAGCAATAACATATGATGTCATTGCCATATGTCTGGAAAAACCACAGGGCTCTCATGCAGCAGCCAAAGGGGTCTGCATGCTGGTGCAGACCCCTTAGAGGGATTATTGCTCATCAACCCTATGGCAGACTACAGAATTGTGAGGTGGCAGTTATTCCACATTAGTGAACTCAGTATAAATGGTGTGACCTTACACAAATCAAATAAAACTGCAGCTGGAAGAAGATGCATAGCATTTGACATAGGAAAGAACCATCAATCATTTAAATGTTGTAATTGCAGCAACAAAAGGGTAAGGTCTAGTTATAGAAAGCAGGAGATGCCCAGAATATCAGAACATCAGCAGTCAGAAAACATTTAGAGTCATTCAGTACAGAGCGACAGAAAAATGAGTTTCCTAATAATATGGCCACTAAAAGAAGGCATGGCATAGCTTTAGATTCTGCAAAAAAGGACTCCAAGGAATTTCCTACTGCCTCCATATCAAAGGAGAAGGAAATAAATTCATGGTGGTTTGCAGGAAGCAGGATTAGTGGCTTGAGAGACTAGTAATGCACACAAGCAGCATGTACTTAGTGAAGGGATAAAAGGGGGAGGGAGGTACTGAAGAGGTAGAGTCCACATCCCCGTATCTTGTATGTCCGTAGGGGAGTTAGGGCACCAGGTAGTCATTTTCCTGAGCAGAGCAGCCGGAGGAGAAGCGGTTGCTCACCTCTGGAAAGAAAAAATATGCTGTGAGAGCCCCAGCAAGAGATAGCCATGCTAAGGTCCCTCCTGGCTTACAGAGATAACTACCACCAAAAAGCCACCAGAGCAGGATTCAGAGGAACTCCCCAAGGTGAGGGATGCCACTGGAAACTGGTGAGCCCATGAAGATGGACACCTGCCAGAATCAATCAACTTCCATTCACACAACATGCTGGCAGACCAAACCCCTTTAAAAAAACAACAAAAAACCCAACTCCAAGCACATTATCTGTGTACAGGGCCACATTTCTAAATCATGGAGACCCAAGAGGGAAGAAAACGCCCCAAAGCCCCAAAAGAACAACCCAAAGCATTCCTTTTCTCTCTTCCACTACTTCTTTAGAGTTTTCCAAATAAAGGAACAATCTAGCCAGTCTGGGCCGATCATAAGAGGAGGCCTGTAAGTGAGAAGAAGAAGAAAACAAGCTCATATTTGCCCAGAGCAGCAGAGCTGAAGGAACCAGAAAGAGTAAAGCTGCTCATCAGCTGGAACCCAAATACATTCCAAGTACTAGATGCACAAAACTGGGGTCTGCAGGTACCAAACTCCAAGAGGAGCTTCTAATTATCCAGGGAGGAAGCTGCCTTGGATATTAACTGCTCATATTTGGGAAGAGGTATCCTTATGTCAGTCAACTGTAAGAACTGACCTGACAGAGAGCAAGCTAGAGAGACTGAGGTGAATGGCAATAGAAGATGGGTAGTGCAAAGAGATGAAAGTGAACACCTCAAGGCAACAGTTGGGTGCTTCAGATCTATATCTCAAGACAGTCCTGCTCCTCCCCACCCCACAGGGAACTACCTGTCGACTGAAGAGGCGTTGGAGTAGCCCCTTCTTGGGCGGGGGAGGTTGCTGTCCCTTCCAGTCCAGGTCGGAAGGTACAGCTCCATCTGGACCAAAGACATTCAGCTCCTTTAAACACTCTGTCTCTATCATCTAAGAGAAAGCAAAAAAGAGATGGAGTGCTCACCACTGGCCTTCTCTGCCCACTGCACTAGGCCCAAATTAGCTGCTGTTGCCAGCTGTGACATAGATCTGCACCCACCTTTTGGCAAGAGCACAAAACCTGGTATATACCCTCCCCTCAGAAGCTTTAATGCACCCTTAAGTGTAGAAGACCACCTACCTCATTCTGCCAGGGGATGGGGACACTTCCTGTCGCAAACTTATGGTAGAAGTCATTGTCTACAGGCTCTAGCTCTACGCCCTTGACTGTGGAGAACTGCTCAATGTCCAACACATCCTTGCAATAAATAGCTTGGGGCTAGGAGGAATGCAGAAAGAAACACCATCAAGTGTTTATTCTCCTGCACTTAAACATGGTGGATAGGCAGTAAGAGAACAAGACTCTCCCACAAAGCCACACTGTGCATCCTGAACTCACATCAGGTCTGAATGGTGGGTCCAGCATCCCTGCTTCCAACCGTTTGAAATTCAACTGTTTAAAGAGAGGGTGCTCTTTTACTTCCTGGGCTCCAGCACCTCGGCATCCCAGCCGTTCCAGGGGATCTTTGCACAGAAGCTAGAACATAGCACAGCAAGTTAGAGGCAGGACTCTGCACTGTCAAATGGCCTGGCAAAAGGGAAGCAGCCTAACATCCAGGGAAACAAACAAAACCCAAATTGTTAAATACCATCCAAACAAACAAACCCAATAGAAACACAACTTAAATCATTCATAAGCTTTTGCTGAACCCCAAACATGGCTGAGGTTACTCGTTGGGAGTAACTGGGTTCGTACCTTCAGGCTATTTTAAGTCACCCAAGCCAGGGGAAGAGTCTAGTGCTGCGGTTCTCAAACTCTCAGGGAGTTTGAGGACTGCAGTAAGTCCTTGCAGGGGAGGGGGGAAGGCAGCGAGGGGGTGTAGGGATTGACATTTACTTACCAGTCCCTGCAGCAGCCTCCTGGGGGTGCAGAGAGCTCTGCGCGACCGTCTGCAGGACTCCCCAAAGCTTAGAAAGTGAAAGCAGAGTGATTGCAGCCCGCCTCTGCAAAACTAGAAGCGAAGCTTGATCGCTCCACTTTCACTTTTTGAAGGTTGGGGAGCCCTGCGAAGTGTTCGCGCAGGGCTCCCCACAGCCCCGGAAGGCTGCTGCAGGGACTGGTAAGTGCACGCCAGTCCCTGCACCCCCCTTAGCAATGTGATCCTGGGGGTCGTGTAGCTGCCTCTGCTCTGCCCATCCCTTAAAAGGGAAAGTTCAGGACCCACAGGCTGGGGTGTCGCAACGCCCCAGTTTGAGAAGCCCTGGTCTAGTGTGAAGACAGTTACAAACTGGGGTGTGCACATTGCACACATTGCAGCCCCATGATTTCACACCCTTACTACTTCTATCAACATTTACTTAAAATGGAGGAGGAGAAATTCCTGAAACTACTGCCATGTGTTTGCTGCTTAATTAATACACTAGAAGAGGCCAAGATGCCTGTTCCTTTAATAAGACTCTCAGCACTGGTTATTCATTAGATTAGTATAAACCGCCTTACCTCAAGTGAGTTAATAGAGGGCATATGAGCCGACACAACAGGTTAGGTAATGAAGGATTTTTAATATTCCTGCTAACTGCAGATGCTCCAAGAACCAGGCTAAAGTGGGGTAGGGTGCTAGGGTTGACAAGTCTTACATATTCACATTCAACCCAGTTCAGAATACAGGGTACTAGTTACCGAGCTACCGTTGCCTTGAGAAGACACACTATTGAATCTGAAATGGTACAGAATTTCAAAAGTTGGCTGGTTTGATTTCCTACCAAATAGAGATGCCCTACACATAAAAACTAGCTCCAGCAGCACACCTAGAATCCTTGTGCACTGTTCCCCCTGGTAGTTTCCAGGAACCAGGGTGCAACTTTCTCCTCTAGGCACCCACAATCTGCACAGAAGAAGAGAAGAATCCCTTTACGATGGTCCAAGAATGGTAAGTATCTCAAGGTCAAGAAAACTGCATGCATACCATGGAACACAGGGAGCGGGAAGCAGGTGAGAACTTCTCAGAGTACTCCTCCTGCACATCCTTCACAAGGCGTTCCACCTCTTCACGCTTAATCTTCTTTTTGCGCTGTTGAAAGGGAGACTGGCCCTCAATCATCTCATAAAGAAGGCATCCCAAGGCCCACCAGTCAGGACTGAATGTGTACCGCTCATTCCTCACCACTTCAGGAGCTGCAAAAGTAGAATGGACCAAATGAGCAAGATTGTGCGTAGTATTCAATTGGATACTTGACCCAGAACTTGTTTACTGAATTAGTCTTTTGTTGCTGAATTAAATGTCCAACTTATGTTCACTGTGGTAGCACGAGCACTTACAGCGAATCAAGTGGACAGGAAAGGGGGCATGTAACCTCTTTCCCAGCTGCCTTTTCTCCACCCAAGACAGACAACAGAGTCATCTCACACTGCCCACCTTTCTAATCATGACCTATAATCTGTATCCCTTCATCAGTATTGCCCATCATAAATCCCAGCCTACCTGTACTAGAATAGAGCAAAAGGGAGTTTGTATTTTCAGAACATCTATCAAAATGTAGGTGCACAAAATCAAATAATGCAAATTAGCCAATTTTATTCTATTCACTATCAAGTTTTCTGCATAGGATTTGTATAGAATTCTCATCCTGTTGACTACATGACAGCAAAACTGTACTCCATTTCCTTGGTCAAGTCTGACTTCCATACATCTTCACTTTAACCCTGTGATGCTGCAGGAAAAGGAGTGACAGGTTCTTGCACAATTGAGCTTGGACACAAATAGCCACTCTGTAACCTTCCGTATAATTTCACTTCCTTGCATTCTCCCTGGGTACCAGAAAAATGCTCAACCTAGACTCTTCTAGCAGCTCAGCCTCAGCTCCTCATCCAGCAGAAGGCGCACAAAGCTAAAGCTTTGCAGAAACATTAAGGATTTGTTAGCTTTACAGCCAGTGCACTTATGAGCAATTAGATCACCTTGTTCTAACATACTCACAAAGCAAACAGAGCTTGCAGCCCAAATGGAATACAAGAGGAAAAATCTAAGCAATTAGGATGAAATAAGTTATAGTCAGATGGATCTCACAGTAACTGAAAGATAAATGCAAGCTCACTTTGAACATGGGTTTAACTATGCTCTCATCGCTCAAAGGATAGCATCATACCAGCATACTAAACCTAAGCTTAGGGCAGTGGTTCCACCCTCCCTGGGAGTTTGGGAACTGCTGTAAGTTCCTGCAGAGGAGGGGCAAAGGCAGCAACATGATTGCTGCAATCGCACTGCTGCCAGGGGTTTTTTTCCTCCTTACCTGAGGCAGTGCTGGTCACTTGGGGTCCGGGGAGCTTGCTGACCTCTCTGCAAGACTCCCCACACCTCCAAACTTCTGAAATTAATTTTTAAAAGGCACTTCTGGTTTTGCAATGAAAAGTGCTCATTTTAAAATTATTTTCAGAAGTTTGGAGGCAAGGGGAGTCCTGCGGAGGGGTCAGTAGGCTTCCTGGATTCCCCAGGAGGCCGTCACTGCCTCAGGTAAGGAAAAGAAAAACACTTTAATCTCCGGTAGCAGCATGATCACAGCAATCGCATTGCTGCCTTTGTTCTCCCCCAGTTCCTTAAGGGGGCAGAGATGGGATTCCCTGGCTAGGGTGTTGCAACATCCCAGTTTGGGAACATCTGGCTTAGGGGTTAGTTCTCAACAGATTTCTTGCCCATTATAAAGGTGCTCACCTGAACTACAAACTTTGGCAATATCTATTGCTTTTACCCTCTCCTTGGTTAATGTGCTTCATGACCTCCATATTGACCTCACTTAACTAACCAGAGCACTTCTTGGATACTCACCCATGTAGCCAACTGTTCCTACCCGACCTTTTATCGTCTGTCCCTCCGGAACATAAACAGCAAGCCCCAGGTCAGAAATACGGATGTGACCTTAGCAAAGGAGAGCCAGTCATGGAAGAGTCCAGTTTGTACCTTTTTTTATTATTATTATTATTATTATTATTATTATTATTATTATTATTATTATTATTATTAACAGTATTTATATGCTGCTTCTCAACAAAAAATTCGCAAAACGGTTTACAGAGAAGATCAAATAACAAATGGCTCCCTGTCCCCAAAGGGCTCACAATCTAAAAAGATGCAAAAGAACACCATTAGATGGCCACTGGAAAAGACACTGCTGGAGTGAGGAAAGCCAGTTATTCTGCTAAATAAATGAGGAACACCCACTTGAAAAGTGCCTCTTACCCAGTTAGCAGGGTAAACCCAGTTAGCAAAGTAGAATACACCCAACCCAGAACAAAACTTGGTATTAACACTAGAGAGAGATTTATTTGCCCATATATGAAGTCAGAGTTCCTAGCCCAGACATTTACTCACCATGGTCATCCAACAAGATGTTTTCTGGCTTCAAATCCCTGGGGGAAAAAAATGTCATAAGATTCAAGACACACTGGATGCCACCTCCAGAACTAGCACATGAGAAACATCAGAAGGCCTAGAGAGCAAGGGTTAGCGATACCAAGAGAATTTCCTCCATCTCAAAACTCCTAGCTCCATGGGAAGATAAAGGCATGGCTTGAACATAGCTTATATGGTGAACTGCAGGAATGAGAATGACCAAGCAGAAATACTCAATTTAAAATGTGCTGGACAAGATTTTTTTTTCCTACTCCCTCTAGTCAGAGAATCAAAAGGTACAGAAAACTCCCATTTCCACTCTGAAGTCCTTACAATGTAGTAGCAGCAGTAAAAAAATATCACAAGTTCTTGCTGGCCCAGAATCTCAACCTGAAAGCCAGCTAAGCCTGGGAGAAGACACTGTTCTTACCTGTACACTATCCTCTCCTTGTGGAGATCTTCCAAGCCACAGCAGATTTCAGCTGCATAGAATACAGCACGTGGTTCCTCAAAGCCTGCTTCTCCCATATGGTAGATGTGAAATTTCAGATCCCCTCCATTCATGAGAGTCAAGACCAAGCAGAGGGCATCTTTGGTCTCATACGCATAGGCCAAACTAACCTATAACACAAGGCAGGCCAGTCAACCACTAGAAAAAAAAGATGCATAATAACCTCACATTCTTTACAAACCGCTGGTCTACACAGAAGAGGATGAAAGTGAAAGATCAAGTAATAGTTGATTTTGTATATCCTGTGCAGGAAGCATTATCGTATATGCCCTCAGAAAAGCACACAAAATGAGCAGTGAGGAGCAGCTGAAAACAGAGGTAATATATTTGGAACCACTTATTATGGGGAGTGGCAGGTGCAGAGAAGGTCAGAATACAACTAACACAGCAGCAGCATCCAGTATGGTTCTTAGTCTTGTCAAGACTATGTAAATATTTCTGCAGGGATCTAGGCATATATAAAACAGAAGTGAAGCAAGCTCCTAGCAATAGCTGTCAGAGCCTGCCAACAGCTACAAAGAATTCCTTTGCATTATGATTGCTCAGGGTTCTTATCAGGAAACCCATACCTGGGATGACAGAACACTCCAGTATCCTATCAGCTGGGCTGAGAAACAAAACACCCTTCCCCATTCTACACACAGAGCATCTTTCAGGATTTTTTTTTAAATAGTGAGACTGTCCCACATGCTACACGAAGTTCTCTCATATCAGTGATGTCTCCATATACACTACACAGAAGTCATCTGATTTAAAGGCATACAACCTATTTCTTCCCCTAGTTCCTCTGAATTTAAGCAAGAAATCAAGTATTACTCTGTATACTGTATACCTAACTTTTGAAAAGATAAACAACCTTCCTAACTCTTGAGTTAAGGAATCACAGCAAAAAATATGGCTTAAATCTAGTATGTTTCAGTCAGTAGAGAAAATACTATTTCCTCTGCTTGCCTATAAAAAAAGACAAATCCAATTAGGCCCCAGGCAGCTCTGGCTGCCATCACAAACCATTCTGTAAGACCCTCTAAAGGGCTTCTTCCATAGCTGTTTTTCCATGGTTTCATTCCACATCACTGCAGTAACATTTGACACCTGGCATCACATGGACAAGACCAATTGTGTGGGTCCTTTCCACCTGATTATTCCACCCCAGCTGAGAAAGAGGGTAACAGCAGTATAAGAAGGACCCATGCACACTGAAGATCCTATCAGATAGTTGGAGAGTAGCCCATGAGTACAGCACACTGGGCTCATGGCCCCCAAGGATAGGGGAAAGCCAGAAGCTTAAGGCTGCAATCCTAACCACACTTTCCTGAGAGTAAGCCCCTTTGAACGAAATAGGACTTACTTCTGAGTAGACCTGGTTAGGATTGTGCCCTTACTCTCCTCATGCTGCCTGACTAAGCGAAGTCCACATCTTGCAGCCCTGCCCAGAATGAGGTAGAGACCATTTCACTAGGGTATATGAGAGCCAAGTGCAGGGCCAAGGCACTGTCTCAACCCTAGCACAAAAGTAGAGCAGTTCCTATGTACTTACTACAAACCTACTGTTCACTTTCTCCAGTATCTGCTTCTCATTCAAAGCCATGGCTTCCCCTTTTCTCTTTTTTATCCGCTTCTTCTCAAGCTTCTTACAGGCATACATCTTTCCGGTAGCCCGCACCTGGCAAGCACAAACCTTGAGAGAAGATAATTAAGTATTATGGAATTGGCAACTCTTGGAACTTTATCAGCTCTATCTGTTAAAGGGATTTATGGGATCCTGAAATCATTACTGTCATTTTAACACCTTTAAGGCAAAACCACCACAGTACCTGAGAGATTAAATGGCTTATTTACAGCATATTATGAGAAGTGATTCATGGCCTCTGTTGCTGCTAAAAGGATGTGATTATTTCCAAGCTCTGATGATGGAGTTATCAAACCAAAATGAGGGTGGTAGAACACACTCCTGTTGATTCATGCCATGTTTTGGCAGGCCAAGTAACCCCTTGCTTGGAGAGTGCTAGTTGGGTGAAATATAGAAAGCAGCAAGTAGAAGCTGAACACATTTAATAAAACAGGCAGAACAGCAGCACTCAGGTGGTATTTCTGGGCAATAACCTCTCAGGTAACTCAGAGTTTTTGCACAAAGAGTTCTTTTTCCAGGAAGGGATACTAGGACCGCAAAAATATGGGATGAATCAACAGGAGTATGTTCTTTCACCCCAGTTTGGTTTGATTGCTTCCAATACTCCTCTTGCAAGCAAGCAGGGCAATTATCTCTTTTGTCTTGTTCAGGTTACATACCTCTCCAAAACCTCCTTTTCCTAGGACACGGTATTGGCGGAAGGTGTTCTTGGTCACATGCTGCCTGAAAACAGAAAAAACTAGAGTGAATTGGAAGTAGTCCATTAATAAAGGTGAAATGATTGTCCTGTTCCTCGTATCCCCTGGAAATTAAAATCTTTGTTCTAAAATTTTATGCAATCACATTATCCCAATTCATCAGGTTCCTGCTTATAAAGGAGGAACCAGGACCTCTTTGTTAAGAGATAGAAGGGTAATAATGGAAAAAGTCAATCACATGCCAAAGAGAACTCATTTTCACTGAATGACCACTGCCATACACTATACATAATAGCCCTAGGTCAAACGAAACAGGGCCATACATAATGCTGACCCCACAGTAAAGCAAGGTTTACCTTTCCAGATATTTCCATTGCAGGAAGCGATTGAAGTAGATGCTATCTAGGTAGTCAGCAAAAGGTGCCATACTCAGGTAGTCATGGATGAGCCTGAAAAAGGAAAGCAGAAACCATCAGAGATAAGGAATCAGGTTTTGTTATGCAGGGAAATAAAAAGGCCAGAGTCTGAAGATTCTCAGGGAAAAGAGAGCTGAATATAAGGCCTGCACTTCTTCAGGGATTTTGAAGAACTCTTCCATGGTGACATCAGAGAAATGGAAAGTCCAGGTAATATACAGTCTTGAGAGCAATTGGAAAATGCAGGATGTGCATTTACCTTTTCAGAGACTGTCAGGAGGCCTTTGTTCACATACATCATCACTGCTTTTGACACTGCCAGAGCTTTGTGAACAATGGCAGCAGCAAGACCTGAGCCCAAGATCTTGAATTACACTGGTCAAGTCAACAAAATATAGAGCACAGAGGATGATACTTGAGGCAAGGTTTGTTTTTAAGAAGTATCCCTTTTATACAGCTACTGCTTCAAGTATAACCACTGTCAAGTATAGAAAAGATCCTGCTTGCAGCCATTTGAACAGCCCTATCTAGACACACCTTGACTGATATATGCTACCACAGCTACAAAGAGACAACAGAGGCAGTATGGAAAGTTTTAAGACAAGCCTTTCATATTTCTTTTATATCCTTTTTTCCCGATGGACAAGGTGATAGATGTATGGTACCCAGATGCTCTCTCATCCAGACACCAGAATTAGACCTGCTGCACACCAGCAAGGCTACTGCATCATGCACATTTGGACCATGCCCTCAGATTCTTTATGAAGGTACACTGTTCCCAAGAGAGGCAGAGTAAAAGTCAAAAGAGGGTTCCTTGTTCAGGATTTTAAAGACCTGGGATAGCAGCATTTCAAGAGCTTGGTTAACTATACAGCAATGCAAACATAATATCCATTGGATCTCATAAATCAGGGAAAAGAATCATGCCCTTCATGCTTCATGTACAACTAACTCTAAATCTTATCAATGACAAATAATCAAACAGCATGAATGCAATGAGTGGATAAAAACGTTAGAGCTTGGCAGGTATCTGGTGATTACTGTCATGGGAAATGTGCACATAATGAAACAAAATCCTCCCAACCGCACCCCACCACTCACTTGGTAGATTCCTTAAAGAGCTCTTTACAAGGTTCCTGCTCCAGTTGCTCAGAGCATGGATTTACAAGCTGCGGGGGCACTTCAGGTACATGGTTCACACTCTGGAGGATAAAGGACCAGGGTCAAAGAGGAAAAAAATACAGTTCTATAGGTATTGCTAACTGATACAGATGGTGCTTTGTTAGTGGTAATCAAGCATGTGATTTATTCAACTTGTAACAGACTAAGTACAGTTCTGAAGCAAAAGCTCCTCATTAAACAGCCCACCTCATCAGCACAGTAACCCGAAACTAGTCACCAAACTCCTTTTCTTGGCCACTGCAAACTGCAGAGATTCTTACCGTAGGGGTTAAGAATGTCTCAATCAGGTGTTGCCCACACTCCTTTCGTCTCTCATCAGGGGTCACTTCATATTCTGCCTATATTGAGTGAAGAGCAGAGAGCATCACTGACTTACAGCCCAATCTTAACAGAGTTGCCTGTGCCAAAATACAGTGTCACCAAAACTGCCACCACTGTATCCCATGTGGCCAGGGAGGCGGCCAGAGGTCTCCTTGGGTAAGGGAACATTTATTCCCTTACCCCATGCTGAGTCCTAGGAGCCTCTGTGGATCTACTTGGATCTGGAACAGCTCAATCACTGGTGAAGATTTGAGTAGCCCCATGCAGGGTTTTCAGGCCCAGGACGGGGGATTGGATCCGGTGGCAGCTTCTGCCACCATACATGCCAGGTCCTGAACCTCCCTCCTCTCCACCCAGCCCAGTTGCCTTCCCTCTCCACCCCTCCCTGCCTTCCCTTATGCTGTTCTCCCTCCCCACACTGGGGAGCCCTGTCTAGCAGCCGCTGTCCAGCCCTGTCCAGCAGCCGCTCCCTCTCCCCCAGTACAAGAGGCCAGCACCTGCCCACAGAAGCCTCTGCACCAGCAGCAACTACCACTGGGCCGTTGCAAAGCACTTTACGGCATTTTCACAATAGCCATCTCCCTGGCAGCATGTGCAAGACTGGTGCTGCTGGGGAGTAGGATCAAGCCATTAGTTCCTTGAGTTCAATTAGAAATAAAAATCCAAAAGAAATCCCAATCAATTCCATTATTATATAGCAAAAAATAGACCAGAAAAGACCAGAAGAGAACATCCACCATAAGTGCTATAATATCCTTTGCATAGAATTATATGCCCCAATTCATTTCAGTCATTTAACACAAAACTCAGCTCTGAGTAGAATGCAGATGCCATAGAAGCAGCAGGGTCAGAGTCAAGTCACCTCTATACACTCAGCCTTGGATGTAGTGATATGCTAGGACCCTCTAATCAGGCACTTCTTAAACCTTTTAGCACTGGCACCCACATCTTAAAATGACAATCTGGACCCACTGGAAGTGATGTCATGGTTGGTAGTGACATCATCAATTTAAACTTCAAACCTAAGCCACGATCAGTCAAAGGTCCCACAATGCAGCATTCTCATACTGTTAATTTACATAGCTTGGAATTCAAACATTACAGCTCAGAAGTCAAAGAGCTCAGAAGTCAAAGCAGAATACAGACTTGGATCCTTCTCCAACCATACAACCTTCCTCTCTTTCTAGCATCCCATTTTCCCACCTATTTAGGGCAAAGTACCGCACCTCTCTCCCACTGGGAGCTTGCCTTGCCTAGCAGCTCTGTACCCTCTATTTTCAGCTCTAAATTTTCAGTGAGCTAGCTGACACCTAGTGGGTCCCAACCAACAGTCTGAGAAATGCTGCCCTAATCCAAACCTGCACTGGGTCAACCAGCAAAAGGGGGACCTCACACAGATATGCTTACCACAGCATCCAGGAATTTGACACAGTGCAACAGCTCCGGCCGCGTTTCACAAAACTGGCGGAAGAGCAAACGGCCAATGGGTTGCTTCTCACACAGACTGTGATAATCTCGGTCTGGAAAGAAGAGAAATGTAGTAGTAGTAAATGTAAATATGAAAAGAGAAAGTAGTCCTGGTTACTGACTCAAGGTCAACATAAGAACATAAGAACAGCCCCACTGGATCAGGCCATAGGCCCATCTAGTCCAGCTTCCTGTATCTCACATCGGCCCACCAAATGCCCCAGGGAGCACACCAGATAACAAGAGACCTCATCCTGGTGCCCTCCCTTGCATCTGGCATTCTGACATAACCCATTTCTAAAATCAGGAGGTTGCGCATACACATCATGGCTTGTACCCCATAATGGATTTTTCCTCCAGAAACTTGTCCAATCCCCTTTTAAAGGCGTCTAGGCTAGACACCAGCACCACATCCTGTGGCAAGGAGTTCCACAGACTGACCACACGCTGAGTAAAGAAATATTTTCTTTTGTCTGTCCTAACCCGCCCAACACTCAATTTTAGTGGATGTCCCCTGGTTCTGGTATTATGTGAGAGTGTAAAGAGCATCTCCCTATCCACTCTGTCCATCCCCTGCATAATTTTGTATGTCTCAATCATGTCCCCCCTCAGGCGTCTCTTTTCTAGGCTGAAGAGGCCCAAACGCCGCAGCCTTTCCTCATAAGGAAGGTGCCCCAGCCCCGTAATCATCTTAGTCGCTCTCTTTTGCACCTTTTCCATTTCCACTATGTCTTTTTTGAGATGCGGCGACCAGAACTGGACACAATACTCCAGGTGTGGCCTTACCATAGATTTGTACAACGGCATTATAATACTAGCCGTTTTGTTCTCAATACCCTTCCTAATGATCCCAAGCATAGAATTGGCCTTCTTCACTGCCGCCGCACATTGGGTCGACACTTTCATCAACCTGTCTACCACCACCCCAAGATCTCTCTCCTGATCTGTCACACACAGCTCAGAACCCATCAGCCTATATCTAAAGTTTTGATTTTTTGCCCCAATGTGCATGACTTTACACTTACTGACACTGAAGCGCATCTGCCATTTTGCTGCCCATTCTGCCAGTCTGGAGAGATCCTTCTGGAGCTCCTCACAATCACCACTTGGAAAAGTTTGGTGTCGTCTGCAAACTTAGCCACTTCACTGCTCAACCCTGTCTCCAGGTCATTTATGAAGAGGTTGAAAAGCACCGGTCCCAGGACAGATCCTTGAGGCACACCGCTTTTCACCTCTCTCCATTGTGAAAATTGCCCATTGACACCCACTCTCTGTTTCCTGGCCTCCAACCATTTCTCAATCCATGAGAGGACCTGTCCTCTAATTCCCTGACTGTGGAGTTTTTTCAGTAGCCTTTGGTGAGGGACCGTGTCAAACGCCTTCTGAAAGTCCAGATATATAATGTCCACGGGTTCTCCCACATCCACATGCCTGTTGACCTTTTCAAAGAATTCTATAAGGTCAAATCCTATCCCACTTTGTGAATGCTGCATGCTGTGGTGAGGGGGCAGTCACTGAGGCCTCCTCAAGATAAAGGAATGTTTGTTCACTTACATTGGGACTGCACCATGGTTGCATTGGTACTGGCAAGTTGGATAGGATTGGACCTTCACACATTTTGAAAGGGGGCAGCTGGATGAAGGTACAAAATCTATCTTCCAGAAAAGTTGCTTCTTTAACGGGTCCATCAGCATTCATTCAATCCAAATCAAAGATGGAAGAGGAGGCTCCATTCTAGCCTTAAGAAATCTACTTTTCTGAGCAGATAGCCCTTCTGTTTTGCCTCATTGTCACATTGGGTCTCATTTTAATTTCCAGCTATAGGACTCTCCTAAAAATATTAAGGGATCTGTGATGCATTAGACCTCCTACTCCCAGCAAAAGTACTTAGAGCTGGGGAGTGGCCAGCAACTGCAAACCAGGGTATGTAATAGCTCTAGAGAAGCCCTAAGAATCATTTTATGGCAGGATAGAGGTGTCCATCACAGTATATCCTGTCTCTGGTGAGAAAACTTTTTTTGTGAGAGAGAACTAGTGTGTTGCCGAGAAAGATTTTTTTATCTTCCTAAAGATCCAAAACATGTTTGGCTTTTTGCACTTCTTCAGGGGAAAAAACAGTCTTGGTAAAGCTTTATTAACCAGCACTTTACTAGCTGGAGAGTTCAATTAACCAGCATCTGTGACTGGCAGACAGGCAGGTGGGGCAGAGCAGCTGCTGGTCTGGCCCAGTGGTGACTGTGGAGCAAGCTGTAGGTCCTGAACACACTGGTGTGGGTCAGGTGTGGCCCCCTCACATGGATGCCAGTTAACAAAGCTTTTACTGATATCTGGAACTGCTCTTTCTACAGTATTGACTTCTGGGCCTGTCTCTTCCCCTCCTTTTTTATTGTTTGCTTCTACAGTAAGGACAAGGTAACCCTGCCTTCCTATCAGTTGCTTAGAGCAGTTGCTTAGCACAGCTACAAGGAAGGCAACTGGTGGTGAAAATGCCTGATTTTGTAATTTTTCATCTGTTTTGGACCTTATTCACCACAGAGGCTTCCATGATGCCTCAGAATCCTGAAGGGGCTGCTGAATCATTCAACACCAACAACCATTTTGTCATATTG
This sequence comes from Tiliqua scincoides, assembly GCF_035046505.1. Lineage (NCBI taxonomy): Eukaryota > Metazoa > Chordata > Lepidosauria > Squamata > Scincidae > Tiliqua > Tiliqua scincoides. The sequence goes on from NC_089822.1 coordinate 201,448,262, forward strand.
TGGTGGTGCTTACTGTGTAAGCATCTTCTCTGACAATAAACAGAGAACTTGGTTTTGAGTCAGCTCATTGGACCATGAAGCCCTCCTGATTTACAAGAATGAAAAACCCAGGAACTCAGGTGACCCATATCAGAGGTACCTGATGCTTCATAGGGGACTTATTTGCTCACCTACCTGCACATTGGGGTTCTCAGGATGCTGAAATAGTATCACAGGTAGAGCAAGGAATATACCCAGAAAAATCATATCAGGGTTTTTGTTTGTCACTTGCATTTTAACTTCCTTGCCAACCTTTCCTGCCACCCCATTTTTCCTTTGTTAGCTGATTAGTGCCTTGTTTTATCCCATATACATCTTTCCCTCCATTGTTCTGATTTTTCAGTCTTTTAATAAACTTACTTTCCTTTTATTGTTTACTTGCCTGGTCTCAGTTCACTTGGGAAGGGGCAGGTTGTCATGTCTAACAGAATACCAACATTCACTACTGGCAGGTTTTCAGGGTAGTCCCCAAATTTTAGGGTGTTTTGTTAACTTGGAAGGGCAGCTTTCCCAAGATGGCCTCCTCCTGTCTGGGCTCGAGCTTTGGATGGTGGCAGCAAAAACTACAGTTCCTCAGCTCAACCACAATTGATTAGAAAGGATAAAGGTGAAAGGTAGGTACTGATGCTAACCATTAGGGCAGGAGGTCTGGTCTAGAGGGTAGAGCCTCCATTTGCCTGAAGATTAACATCCACAAGGTCGCCAGTTCGAGGCCACCGGCACCGTGCGACCTTGAAGCAGCTGGCAAGCTGCAGCTGAGCTGTTCCATCTGCTCGGAGTGTGGGAGGATGGAGGCCAGAATGTTAAACCAGATCGGAGCGTAACATCTTGAATGTGGTGGTTCTTGAAAGAGAGAACCTTCTTTCAATTTGTAAAAATCCCTGCGTGGATTTAATAAGCCTGCCTGTGTAAACCGCCTTGAATAAAGTCTTGAATAAAGACCAAGAAAGGCGGTATATAAATACTGTATATTATTATTATTATTATTAGGCATTGAGATTGTTTTGCTTTCTGACTTAATTTAAATAGTGGCTAGTGGAATAGGCCACTCCAGCAACTAAAATGAGTTGTGGCAGGGTTATTTTCCCCTTTTTGCTCCTTTTGACTTCTACATTTTCTTGGCAAGAAACCACTTCTCCCCAAAGACATGAAGGATCTGGTGTGTTCTGTCCGTAAATAGCTAGAGTTAAAAACAAGCAGTCTCTATTTTCTGTCTCTTGGGAACAACAGGCCAGTTAGCGTAGATAGAGAGATAAGAACAGCACTCCATATTATGAGGCAGCAAAAACATGTTAACAGTTCCAGTACTCCACAGACCCTAGGCCTGGAGGAATGCAACTCTAGTTCCACCACAGGCGAACCTAAGTAATCCAGAGGAACCCAAGACAGATTCCAGCAGTACTGGGGGCGCCATGACCTCCAACCAATTCAAGTATTAGCTGGAAGTAAAAGGCTGAAGTTGGAGGGAAAAAATGTTAGAAGCAGATTGGAAGGGGGAAAGGTTGAGGCTGGAGACAGCTAGTAGCCAAAAAAGAAGAATAGCATTGGAAGACGAGAAAGGCCTCATGGTGCATGCCACAGAAATGGAGTGCATCTGGCAAGGACTAATCTTCTCCCTCTGCCTACACCCATTCTGACCCCTGTAAATGCCAACAAGATCCCTGTGTTCCATGTGGATGTGGATGCTGAGGCCTTCATGGCCAACTCTGAGCTGGCTTGGGTGAACAATAACATCCCCGTGGCTGACTACAGGAGGTACACAAGACCTCTGCTCAGTGGAGACCTGGCAGACATTGCCACTGAATTGTTCCAGGGAAACAGAAATAACAACAACAACAACAACAGTATTTATATACCGCTTTTCAACAACTATGATAATAATGTTAACCACCTGTCAAGGAGCAGACCAGGGCCAGATTGGGACTCAACCTAAGTGTTTCCATAGCATCAGGCAGAAGCTTGATGATCACTATTCACAAGTAGTCTACCATTTGGACTGTGCCTCCTGCAAGATGTAGGGGGTAGGCACTAGAGACTAGGCAAGGGAGAAGATTTTGTCTCTGATCAAAATCAAGCAATTGACACAAATTCTGCCACTGGCAATTCAGAGGCCCCTTTTCAACAAGCACATCAAAACCATCCAGGAAAGCTGGCACAGCACAGGTCTGTGACTTGGCTGGAGAGCCTGAGTAAGAGCCACAGAGGAGTGCAGCCTAGCATTACACAAGGAAGAGCCAGTGCCAATGGGGAGATCACCACTGTGCCTCATATACCAGGCCTCTCTGAGACAGAAAGGGCCACTACTGTGACGAAAGGCTCCATTAGTGCCTTGACCACCCATGTAGGTCTTGTCCAACAACTCCTTAATGGTTAAAAAGGATCCATATCAAAAAGGATATAGTGGATATATATCCATATCAATCCATATTACTGTCCATGTATATGTCCATAAATCCATATATATGGATATACATCCATATCATAAAGGAATTAGCAGAAATGGAAAAGGTGTAGAAGAGAGCAACCAAAATGATTACTGGGCTGGGGCACCTTCCCTATGAGGAAAGGCTAGAACACTTGGGACTCTTCAGCCCAAAAAAGAGGTGCCTGAGGGGGGCCATGATTGAAACATACAAAATTATGCAGGGGCTGGATAGAGTGGACGCTCTTTTCCCTCTCACATAACACCAGAACCAGGGAACATCCACTAAAGTTGAGTGTTGGGAGAGTTAGGACAGACAAAAGAAAATATTTCTTTACTCAGCGTGTAATTAGTCTGTGGAACTCCTTGCCACAGGAAATAGTGACAGCATTTTGCCTAAATGCCTTTAAGAGGGGATTGGACAAATTTCTGGAGGAAAAGTTCATCATGGGTTACAAGTCATGGTGGGTATGTGCAAGGTAGAGGTAGGCTGCCTCCAATTGCCAGATGCAGGGGAGGGCACCGGGACGCACGTTGTGTCTGTTGTCTAGTGTGTTCTCTGAAGCATTTGGTGGGCCACTGTGAGATAGAGGAAGTTGGACTAGATGGGCCTTTGGACTGATCCAGCAGGGCTCTTCTTATGTTCTTATGTTAATATTGTCATGGACCAAAGGCAGCAGCCTTGCAGGAATTGCTTTTGAAGAGTCTCTGGAACATCCAGGAGTCTGCTCACAAGCAGAGACTCCTACAGTAACTGTCCCAAGATTATGTGCTATGTCCTCCACCTTTCGGGATCTCTCCTACCAGCACCAGATAGCTGTTGAGATGAATGGGGAAGAGGCACATAGAATGGTGCATTCAGAGTCCACCATTGCATCAGTGCACGGATGCCTCATTAATGCCTGCCAGCTCTTGCTAGGAGGATGAAATAAAGCCTTAGGAGTGGGACCCCTTAGCTCTCCCAATTTAAAATATACGGGCTGGGTAAGAAAGGAGGTGGTGATGGTCATGGACACCTGCAACTATTATCCTGGGGAATGATAAGTGAGCAAAGAGCAGTGACCACTTGGAAGCCTAGCACAGAGGTCACTGAGCAGGAAGAGGTGTACCTGGGCAAGCTGCCAGCAGAGGGGGTGCTAGGCACAGAAGGAAAGAGAAAAACTCAGTTTGTCTCCCACCCGTCCTGTATGTAAAAGAATCTGTTCAGCTGAAGAGGAGTAGATTGAAGATAAGGGAGGTGCCAAATAGGAAGAAGGGGATCCACGGATCCTTGGGTGAGAAGGGAAAATGGGGAAAATGGTTGCTTCCCAGCCACACCACCCCAGGAGACATCACCCGCTGCTTGTGCAAAGCTTTCTCAGGACTATTTCTTTCCTCCCTGTACCTCCACTCATATTCATGAATTGTACAATATCGTACAGGACCATTGAACTGGTGCAGGATGACATGTGACCGAATGGAGAAGATGAGAAGTTTCTGGGACTCCATAGGCATCTCAACAAGGGCTTTGAACTACAATTCCTGCAATGCAGTTTCCTATTCTCAGCACCAGAGGGCCAAATAAAAATCCAGCTTATTATTATCCAGGAGCCTTTCCTACTTCAGCGCAAAGGAGACAAGACACTGTTTCCTTACAGGTAGCTTCATGTAATCAATAATTAAAACTTATTCCTCTGTCTTACATCCAGAATAGGAACATGCCATGTGCAAGCTTGTATTACTGCTTGTTTGATGCGGCAGTCAAAGTCAAAGTTCCTCAGCAAGACACGCACAAAAGTTCAAGGAGAAAGTACCTTTTCCATGTAAGAAGCTTGATTCATGTGTTACTCCTAATTTATAATTGTATGTCTTATTTGCTCCCAGCAATACATGTATCACACTTTCCCAGAGCTTTCTCAATACTGCCATTTATCCACATATTTTTATTTTTTTTAGATGTTTAACCTGTGCTCTTCATCATTTATATAGCTCCAATTAAATTGGGTAAAACCCTTTATGAGAAACCAGCCATGGCTTAACCATTCCCTTGGTTGATTTGGGAGAAGAATGATATGGTAAAAATCCCAGATTTTCCCCTTTCTTTCTGCCTATTTTTCTTCTGTTTCATGCCTTATCTCCTCAGAGGTTTCCAGGATGCTTCAGGATCCTGAAAGGGCTGCTGAGTCATTCAGCAACAGCAGCCATGTTTGTCCTACTGTAGTAGCACTTATTGTGTAAGCACCTACTTCTTCTCCAACTGACAGTAAACAGAGAACTTGGCTTTGATTCAGCAAATTGGACAGTGATTCCCAAAAATTTAGAACCTGAGGTGACCTCCCACATTATACCAAATTCCTCAGGTGAAACCTGGTTATACCCACAGCTTGTAAAAAGTAGTGCCCTCTCTCTCACCCCTTGAGCATTTGACCAGATCTGCTGTCAGAAGTTATTTGATGCTTCACGAGGTGCGCCTGCTCACCTTGCTACAAGTGTGGTCCCAAGACCAGTACGCTGGAATAGGACAAATAAGTAAAGCAGGTAAAGAGTACCAGAAGAGTGGCATCATGGTTTTTGTTTTACCTGTCACTTGTATGTCAACATCCTTCCCATCTTTGCCGCTGCCACCAACCCTTCCTCCCCTTTGCTAGTTAGTGCCTTGTTTTTATCTTATGCATTCTTTACCCTCCATTGCTTTGATTTTTCAGCCTTTAAATCAACCAATATTACTTGTACAGTTCTCCTGCGTAGTCTCAGTTTACTCAGGAGGGAGCAGCCTACCATGTCTACTAGACAGCCCATGTTCCACCAGTGGCTGGTCTTAAGTATAGCCCTCAGATTTTAAGGCTCTCTGTGAAAATAACAGGAAGGTTTTCCCACGGAAGACTTGGGAAAGACTGTCTGGGCCCTTTAGCTTCGGGTGATGATAGTAAAAACTCCCTTTCACCAATCTAATCCTAGTTGATTCAGAAAAAATGAAGCAGGTGTCATCACTAACAACCAGATACTGCACCTGTTTAGCCTTCTGATTGGTGTCGTTCTCTCTCCAATTTGACAGAATTGAAAAGAAAGTTAGCTGTGATAGGAAAGCAGCAAGATTCCTGGGGTATAAAGTGTTATTGTTCAGGCTGAGGGCAGGAAATTAAACAACGGTAAATTCATCAGAATGTAGTGAACAGCCCACTGCGGCATGAGCCATTGATCTGGGTATGCCTCCCAAAGGGAGCAGAAGGAGGCAAGCACAGAGCAGTGACTTCAGAAGGGATTCAGATTCAGAAGGGCTGCATCTCTTCTCAGAATGGGATCTTCTACTACTTCAGAAACAACTGAACAATAACACTAGGAATAGAGACACGACAAAATTACTTGCCCCTAACAGAGGTTGCCTGGAAGGTGGCACAATCAGAGCAGTGATGACATGCAGAGAAGCAGCAGGCAGCCTCCCCCGTGGGTGAGCTTACAGGGGCCATTGTTAATATTTCTTGTGGTACCCTAGGAGTTCTCCCACAGCAGGCTAGTGTGTCTCAGCATGCACTTTGGGAATTGCCGACTTATAAGAGCCATAATAGTTACAAATGAGGTTTCTAGTCATCCCTCTCCAAGGGTGTTGCTGCTACCCTCATTCACCTTCCAATAAGAATGCATGCCCAGATCAAGTGACTCCTGCAGAAGTACAGGGTTTAGTAGTCTAATAAAAGGGAACAATGTCATTCTTCTCACACTCATCCTTCAACCCTTAATCCCTTCAACTATGGGAAAAGGTTATCCAGGGATTTGGCATAGGGAGTCACTAATATTTAGATGACATCCAGTTTTATATCTCCATTCCATTAAGTGCTAGAGAGGCTGTGAAAATTTTAAATTGACTGGGGACAGCTGTGGGCTGGATGAAGGTGAAGATGTTAACATTAAAACTGAAAAGGCAGACTTGCAGAAGACTGGCCCAGGGCACTGACAGCCTGTTTCGGATGAAGAAACCCCTTGAAGAATGAGGTTTGCAGGGTGCTTCTGAACTCAACAAGGTTCCCAGATGACCCGATGGTGGCTGTGACCCACAGCATCTTTGCCCAGATTAAGATGGTGTATCAATCAAATTCTTTCCTGGATCACTCAGACCTGGCAATGGTTATTAATGCACTGGCTATGTAAAGTCTGGATTACTGTAATGTGCTTTATGTGGGACTGCTCTTGAAGACCACTTGGAAACGTCAATTATCACAGAAGGTTGCACAGCAAATTTGACTGGCACCAGCAATTTGACTGTATCGCTCTGCTGTTATACTAGCTACAATGGCTACTGGCCAATTTCCAAATGCAATTCAAAGTACTGGTTGTTACCTTTAAAGTCATAAATGGCTTAGGGACAAGGTAGCAGAAAGACCATCTCTGCTCATACAAGATGGCTCTTCTCCTGAAATCAACTAAAGAGCCCTTCTTGCATGTTCTACTGCTAGTAGAGGTTTGGCTGGTAGGGACAGAAGAGAAGACCTTCTTTGTGGTGACACCCTGCCTGTGGAGATCAGGCCAGCCCCCTCTCCTCCAATACTCTGATGCAGTGATTTTAACTTTTCCATCACATGGCACACTGACAAGGCACTAAAATTGTCAAGGCACACCATCAGGTTTTTGACAAGGTACACCATGCTGTGAGTGGGGGGCTCACATCCTCCATTGGCCCCACTAATAAGTGATTATCCCCCAAATTCCTGTGGCATACTTGTGGACCACTCATGGCACACCAGTGTGCCATGGCATATTGGTTGTAAATGGCTGCTCTGGTATCAGGTGAAAAGATAAAGTGAATAAATCACTTATGGGATGATTCATTTTGTTGTTTGGGGATGGCTTTGTAGTTCTTTTGCTGATGTCAGTTTGCTTTTTATTTATGCTGCTTCAAAACTAAGCATTTTGTTGGGCTTAATTGGGCATGATTGTTAATTTAATTGTTGTGAGCAACCTGGGAGCATGAAAGGCAAGGTAAAAATATATACATAATTCGGAAAGCCTCAAATAATCTTCCTCTGGCTCTAACTACTATAGAATAAAATTAGGATATTTGGTCATGTGCATGAGCTTGCAATTTCATATAGCCAGAAACCTCCTTTTACTCTTCCTTTACAAGGTAGTGCACTTTGCAGCAGCACTGTACCGTGTAACGCAACAATCAATACATCCATCATCTGCTGGATTTACAAGCTGAGATGTATTTTATTGTACCTCACTAGCCAAATACATAAGACTTTGGTTGAACAAGAGTTGATCCCTCCAATACTTACCTAAAACACAATGAGACCTTGTGCTCTTGAGGTACATGTTCACTATAGAGGCAGCATAACATGCACCAGTCCTTAGTTAGTTATGGCCTGGGGTCTTTGCTAGTAAAACCATCACATGGGAACAGATGAGAACATGAAATTTTTAAATGCAATGTTTTTAAAATACTATTTGGAACAACCAGTAATATTGCAGATATTTATGGATTTGAATGTTTTCTTCAGGATCACAGGAAACATACTTATACCATTGGTCCACCCAGGTTCAGTACTGTCACTATAAACTAGCAGTGGCTCTCCAGGGTTTCAGGCAGGAATTTTTCTCTGCCCTATCTGATTTAACCCAACTACTTCTACATGCCATGGTTCTCTCCCCATTAACCCAAGACAGTGCCTCATACACCCACCCACCTTGCTGGAATCAGTTCACTTATCAGTTCCCCAGAAGCCCCTCTATTGCAAGTCACCCTGCCCCAAAATGATGCATGTTGTAAGTAATTTCCTCTGTGCAGCAGTTTCTCTAAGGAAGCTGTGGTTTCCTGATTTGAGAATACACTTGAAGAAAACAACACCAATGCAGAAAGGGTGGAGGGGAGGGGAAAGGGGCCATACGCAAGTTGCACTGTTTCCTTCTGTAACAGGAAATGAGTGTATTGAATGAAGGAAGGTGAAGGGTTCAGAGCTTGGCAAGATCAGAGAATTCTTCTTCACTCTGCTGGATCAGGGGTACTACTGCAGAGCACTCTTGTTTTAGCCAATCCATACAGAAAGGGAAGGGTTTTGCACTAGGCAGATAACACTGTTAGACATAACTGCCTCCTCTCCATAAAGAGATTCAAGAGGGAAATTCACCTCAAGAGCAAAGACTTAGGGTTACCAGAAAAGGCAAGATCTCTGCAGTCCACTGAATCCAGAGAATAGCCCTGCTATTCTCTGAAAAAAAAAATACCATTATGCATAGTATGGGAGACAAATGTGCCTTTTAAAAAACATGTGAACAGCAGGAGACTGTTCACTCGCCGGCCAGTGGCTCCCTAGGAGGAGTACACATTTCCCAGAAGTCATATACTGCAGACACTCGTCTGCAAGTCAACACCACAGATAAGTGGAAGGCAGGTTTTGAGCCAACGATCATGGAATTTTCTATGACCCTCGGATAAGTCAGGGGTTAAACTTAGGGGGGTGCCTGACTATAGTTTTGTCTGATTTTACAGAAGGCCAGATCCTGAAAAATAACCTACCACTAATTGTTACCCAAGAACTGTAGTCTCTAATTTATTAAAAACATAGTAAAAGATCATAAGATACATTTTTATTCTTTTTTAAATTCTGGTCTTCACCACCTTTTTGTAAACATTATCAGAGTAACTGCACTGTAAACTACATACCAGTAAAACAGTGGTTCCCAACCTGGTATTCATGTACTCCCAGGGACACTCAACAAGTGCCTGCCTGAGCTGAGCAACAGCTCAGCTGAGAAACACTTTTCAGAGCTGAAAGTCTCTGCCCTCTGACTGACCTGGAGACAAGTCAAAGTGATAATTGGAGCTTGATTACTTGGCAAAAATTTCACGTACTATATGTACTATCTACGGTAATTAGAAAGAATATCGAGGGAGAGGGAAGAGTATAGTAGACATTTTTAAGCATCTTTTCTTTGCTATAGTTACTTTCCAGGGACATTCCAGTCAAAGTTAACCTTTTATTCTCCTTCCTTCTGCTGCAGCCTGGTTATGCTTTGCAAATGCTTGCAAAGCAGGTCTGTTTTTTGAAAAACCAGGATGGGACCCTCCTTCCCAAGCTACAATTCAGTGCACCATTACTTAAGAATAACACCGATGGAAAGCAGTGGGTCTACTTCTGAGTAAAAAGGGTTGCAAATATCTCATCTCTCTGCTGTGAATTGAATTGCACACACTCAGTTATGTGTTATGGGTTGTATGTTGTGTGTAGAGCTTCTGGCTTAACACACCAGACACCTTAAAGGTATCTTTGATTCATGGTTCTCCTCATGTCCACCTTAAAGGTGGATTTGATTCATGGATCTCCTGCAGTGATTCCCAACCTTTTTCACTTGCATATCCCTTGGCAATAATACGTACATTGTACCCTTCATATTAGCAAAATGTTTGTAATAATACAAGCCCTCCTCTCCTCTCTATGAAAACCCAGACTTCATGTATTCATCACAGTGTTCTCTTTTTATCTGTTTGAGGAACAGAAGACTCTGCCTTTGCACTGTTTTGCACCAGAAGTGTGCTGAGAAATTCTGGGTGATGGATCACTTTCCATATTATGTTTCAACTTTTTTACTGTGCTGGTTTTCAATCACTGGTTCACAGATGAATTGATGACCAAAAACTAGCTATTGGTGAGGCTTTCACAGCCAACTAGCTACCTCCCTTCCTGCCTTGCTGATCCTTGCAAGGCATTCCTGCCTTTCAAGGCATTCTGGAGCACAGCCTGCCTTTTTCTTTCCCACATTCTAGTCTTAGCAAGTGCATCAACTGTACACCATGTCTGAAGTAGCATTAACTGAAAAATTTGACAGCAAGCTGCACACTGAGCTTTCTGAAGAGGCAGAAAACAGAAGAGCCACCTTACAGAATGGTAAAATCTTGGGGGCCATTCAAATAGTAGCCCTTGTGGGAGAAAGTGCCACCCAAACTATGGCAAACCAACGCTCTCCAGCTGTCTTCTAACTCTCCCAACACTCCAGCTGTCTTCCAAGAGTTCAGATGCAGAAAGAACCCGAGTTTCAAGAGGCAGCATTGGAACACTGGCAGAACACCAACACAGAATTTCATCTTCCATCAAACACAAGATAATGCACATCCGAAGGAATAATTAAGTGAAACCACTCAAGGAAAAAGCCTGGGCGTCATTGTGGGCAGAACAAGGAAATCTTGGCTTGATTCGTAGTTGGGATCAGAAAGAAAAAAATAGATAAGAAATTGAACTAAATACTATGCTGTTGTTCAGTCGTTAAGTCATGTCCAATTCTTTGTGACCTCATGGACCACAGCACTACAGGCCCCCCCTGTCTGCTACTAACTTCCAGAATCCAAATTCATGTTAATTGCCTCTGTGACACTATCTAACCATCTTATCCTCTGCTGTCCCCTTCTCCTTTTCCCTTCAATTTTTTCCAGCATCAGAGTCTTTTCCAAAGAGTCCTCCCTTCTCGTGAGATGACTAAAGTATTTCAGCTTCAGCACTTGTCCTTCCAATGAACAGTCAGGGTTGATTTCCTGTAGGATTGACTGATTTTATTTCCTTGCAGTCCAGGGGACTCTCAAAAGTCTTCTCCAACACCATAATTCAAAAGTGCCTATTCTTCAGCACTCAGCCCTGCTTATGGTCCAGCTGCCACAGCCATACATTACAATTGGGAAAACCATAGTTTGACTATATGGACCTTTGTTGACACGGTGATGTCTCGGTTTTTCATTAAGTTGTCTAGGCTTACCATAGCGTTACCATAGCACAAGATACTGTACCATTTGTCAAAGGGTCAGATTAAGCTCTTCAAGAACGCATCAATAAAAATCCGGTTTTATGGGGTGAACCTCTCACCCATCTCATTAACCTTTTCATGCATAAGACTAGTTATGGCAATTTGAAGTTCCCAGCAGTTAACATTTAATCCCAATTAGAATTTATGATCTGTTTTCCTTTTTAAGTTTAAAAAACAGAGAAGTCTCATCTGACCCCTTACCTCAATTTCAATGAAGCAACAGTATCATAAAATCCTATGATACTATTCTTCCAGGGGAAGGGGGAATCATTGGAATAAATCTGAATCTCAAATAGAATAGCTGACACCGAGTTCACAGTAGGGAGAGTGAGAGACATAGGTAAAAAGACCTTTTTAAAAATTAATACTATCTACTGTACCAAAGCATATGTTCCTGGGAAGAAAGATCACCTTTGACATCTGTGAGGAAGCTTATACTTCTCCCATACATTAAGGAGATGCAGATGTTCTAATAGGAGGCCTGACTAAGCACATCATGCTAGTAACAAGAAACTCTGAGTTATATATTCCATTAACGGAGCTGCTTTATGTGACCCGCCCTTTTCTGCACCCAAATTTCTTGCATATATTTGTCTATTGCCCAAGAAATCAGATTGGATTTGCAGGAAATTCTTGGAGAAAAAGTTAAAGACTTCCATCTTGAAAAGGTTATTGGGCTTCCACCCTGACTGCAACACACATTCATTTGGCACATTATAAGAAATTGCTTTATCAGCAACTTAGGAAACAAGCTTGGACTAGAAGACTCATTTCATCTTGCTGGGCAATAGTTCCACTCTTCCCTTACCTCATCTAACTATTCTCAAAAAGCATACTGTGTTATTATAACCATATAACTTCATCACTAGTTAACAGATGAGGGGGCAAGTGGTGAGCCAGCCAGTCTGCAGAGGAAGATGCTCTGTCTCTTCAGAGACAGCATTCCTTTTCCTAATACATTTAGGAAAAGGAACATAACACATAATGAGTGTTCCCCGGGATATGGCCAGGCTAAGGGAGAGGCATGGAGAAGCATGCATCTTGAAGTAGTTGGAGTCAAAGCACAAGGTGAACAGAAAAGAGAAAGTGGAAGCAAGGGAGAGGTTTTAGCTGAGTGGTTTGCATACTGAAGATCTGAGGCTCAATCCCTAGCATCATTAGGGATCCATCAGAAATTCTAGAGAGCCACCCAGTCAGGGTTGACAATATCAACCGCAATGGACAAATGGTTGGACTCTGTATAAGGTAACTTCGTATGTGCTCACACAAGTTTGTCAGGCAGTGCACTGGCTACTTCAAATGAAGACAAGGAAGTGCTGCAAGGATTGGAAGGTGCCATAGAACAAATCAAGTTGCCTTACACCAAATTAGGCCCAGCATAGAGGATGACTCTCATAGAGGATTCTCTCAGTCCTACTACTGAGACTGAAACCGACATTTTCTGTAGGCAAAGCATCTGTCTACTTCAGAGCTACAACTGCTCATAAAATTATCAGCAGGGCATTGTGGGACAATGTTGCATTGTGTTGCTTGCCCAGATCAAAGATATCTGGTAACTTACAACTCTACCTCCATGAAATCCAACATAAGACATACATTTGAATGAGCACATCAGGCAAGAGGGTGAACAAACAAGATTTTGTGCCAGGCATGCAAGTTTCTTCATTTATAACCAAGCATCACGCCATTCCCAGTACGGAATGGTGGGGAAGAAAGCAGCTTTCAATGCTTCTCACCCAAAATGCGGCGAAGATCTTCACACTGGCTGATGTGTGGGAACTGCAGCATTTGGCGCCACTTCTTACTCTTGCCTTTTCGGTTGCCTCCTCCACCTGCATGAGACACAGAACAAAGAAGAAAAACCAGTGAAACAGTCCAAGAACTGGGACAAACGAGAATACATTCTAGGAAGGCCTGTTATCAATATTTGCCCTGCAGCCAAACTCGGTCTAGAGGTGACCAAGAAATAATTGGCCAAATCTGCTCACAGCACTTTCCTGGCACTACCACTACCAACCTTTTAGAAAAAAGAACCATCTCCAGTAGAGCGAAGATTTGATTAAGGTCACAGAGTGTTCCTTGTAACTAATCTTTGCTTAGCTAAACACATACTGAAATACAATCGCCAAGATTCTTTTTCTTACCACAATTACAAGTACACATTACTGTCTTGTTATGCAACGCTAAGTCTTTATATACGACTCGTACTAAGCGGGCACCTCCACTAGAAGAATAAACTATGACCTTGAGAGCCATTCCTAAACACCTACTTCGTACAAAAGCAAATTCTTAGGGCAGCCATAAGTTATAACACAACCCTAGCCATGACTACTTGAAGTAAAGCCCTTTGAATTCTGTGGGACTTAACTGCAAAGTAAATTGTGTATATCAACCTTAATCACATGAGACTGAGGCAATGAATAGTAATATTGCTCTACTTCCCTTTAAGGAGTGGAATGAGGGTTAACTGACATCCTGAAAGCAGGGAGCTAATACAAATTTTACAATACTAACATGAAGTTTTAGAGCCAAGTTGCTTGGTCCCTCTAGCCTGCCCTCAGGCATTATTATGCATGGTAAGAATTACAGCTTTAAATTACTGCCTATACTATGCATACCACCTACTCCTCATGATAGGTCAAAAAAGTGAAGAAGAGAATCTACAGGGAACCTCCCCATCCAGTCAGGCAGGTCACATAATGGAGGTTTTTCACTGATCTCCATAAAGCCTTCCAGACAGCATCAGACTACTCAGATGATCCCTTTTTAAACAATCCAGTTTTCTTTCCCACACCAACAAAGAGGGGCCAGGGCAGTCATAGCTTGACCCAATACCCTCAAAGCAGAGAGGTTCAGAATGAAAAATAAAAACATGCTTAAGACCACCCCACAGAGTTCATGACTGAGTAAAGACTTGAATTGATTTTCCCACACCCTACAGCAGTAGTTCTCAAACTGGGGTATCATGATGCCCCAGTCAGAGAGCCCTGGTCTCTGCACCCTTAAGGGGTGGGGAGGCAGCAACACAATCACCAGAATCACATTGCTGCAGAGGGGTGCAGGGGCTTGCTTAGGCTTACCAAAGGCGGGGTTCTGGGGGTGTGGGGAGCCCTGCTCTGCCTCACCTGTCCCCTGCAAGAACTTACAGCAGGGCTCAAACTCCCAGAGCGTCTGAGAACCACTATACCACAGCCAGACCTTCTAGCCACATTCAAATGCTTGTGCATGAGGAGTGAAATGTTTCAATCTGTTCTTCAGCAATTTCTCCCAGCAGCCTAAGACATGCAAAAGAAAAACAGCCAATCCTTAGCTAACAACCAATGCAGTATGATTAAATGACACTACCAAATGGTTACCAGAAGTCATTTACAACAGGCTTTTAAAATGGGGGGAGGGAATTTAACAAGCCGCATAGTTACCATGTAACAAGCTGATGAGCAACCTATCTCATCAGCTTGGCATTGTACAGTGAAAACTTGCCAGTTCAGGGTGACCACTTTAGAATCCGCTCACTCCCCCCTCCACAGTCTACAGAAACTATATGTTATTCTGCCTACCTAAGATTCAACACAACTTCATTATAATAAATCAAAACTGATAAATGGGGTCGCACTTCTATTTAAATAAAGCTCCATGTTTCAAAGAAGTTACTGTGCAAAAATATTATCAGACATTAAAGAAAAGCCTAGGTTGCTGTCAGACACACAGTTTAAGACAGAAGGAACTAGTTTTTTGAGACAAGTTTTACAGTACTATAAAATGTTGTACACTGGCAAGGTGACCATGGGGGAGGGTAAGCTGAAAGGGAAGAGAAAGAAAGGTTCTCAACTTTTTTTTTTCGTTAGAAAAGAAGCATTGCCTAAAACAGGCCAACAGTTGTGCCACATGACTAACTGTACAAACCTAGGAAGGAAATGAATCAAGGCACTTGGTAGCCAGCTGCACAATACTGTCTCAATACCCTAAACCAGTTCTATAAAAGGAACAATCAACTGGTATAAGAAAGCCTGTGGACCTCAGAGAGGTATCAAAGTTGGTAGTCTTATAGCTTGGCCTCTCACCAAGCCCACGGATGATAGGCCTTTTCGTGTTCATGTGCACATAAGTGTGTACCACAGAACAGAAATCCACTACAGGGGAAAAAAAGGAAACAGTATCTCAGCCACAGTTCCATGTAATCTTATCTCTGCGGAACAGAATCACTAGAGCTTTAAGAGGGTGGAGACAGTGTGCCCCTGCATTCTCCTCCCCATAAAATCAAAATGTATCCCTTCCACAAACATTTGATGGGATTCACTATGTTTAAAAATTCAATAAAGAATCTCCAGAAAAAAAGAGATTAAGACTTCATTAACCTAAATGTTATCATAACCAGCTTTTGAAGTTACCAAGTATTTTTGAGCCTGTGGGGGATCAGCAGTATCTCAGTGCTCAGGGAGGACATTGCTTCAGTGCTCTACATAACTTTAGTCCTCCCTTTGATAGGCAGACATCAATAACTGCATAATTGGAACAGGCTACAGAATTCAGAGATTTTTTTGGTACAGATTTTTGGTTACATCACCACAGAATTTTTATTTAAGTTTGTAACATAACATACAGATAACTTTGCATTCACGATCACCAAATCATAAGATCGGCACAGTATTTGATGGATTATATCTCTGATCCTTTTCCAGTTTTGCTGTTGCAATGCAAGGGTCATAATTAAAAAGTGTAAGGCTTGTTAGAGCCCCTCACCAGTAATGAGCCAAGAAAGACTGGACCAGTATAGTTGCTTTAACAAGCTATAAGAAACACTTGGTCATGGAATAAGCCAGTGCCAGAAGAACAGGGAGACAGAATACTGCAATGTGATGCTTCTTTTTCAAGCAACTCTGTTTGTTCAGGTACACCAAGTGGCCCTTAGTGCTGGTTTCCTATGCAGGAAAATACTTCAAGGTAAGAAACAGACAAACAATATGCTAATTATGTAACTACCAGACACAGGTCTATTTTACTCTAAGTATACTTACTATGAAAATACAGACAACTGCAATTTCCCAGTGCATGTACTGATATACTTATATGAAGCATGACCATCTACTGACAGCAAGATATTTTCCTACCCAGAACAGCTTTCTGAGTAAGAACTTTCTCACATGTGAAATGTTTCAGAGAAATGTATTATGAGCTAAAGAGGCTCCATCTAATTTACATAGCTACTTAATAAAGCTCAGTTACAATACCATGCATAAAAGATGCATGGAAGTGGCAGATCTCAGTAGTTAGTGGACATAAAGCACTTTCTCTAAAATGCTACTGTAGCAGTTCCAGAGTAGTGCAAGTAGCCATTATGCATCCTTCTACAACACACCACAGTGATCTATAACAGCACACTGAAGTTACATGCATACTTTAAAAAGAATACCCATTTGATTTTTATTTGGCCCCAAGTCTCTATACCCAGCAAATAATTCCTGGCAGGCTAGAAAAAAAAAGAAAAGATTTCTCACTAGTTAAAATTCCCAGCCATCTAGGGTTATTACGGGCTTTGGTTTGCTTTACCCAGGGCCTCTGAGAGGAATTTTATCAGGTGGTACAAAGTTTCTTTTGGGCCCCTTTGCAAAGTGGGAGGGGTGAAACAGAGCCGGGGCAGGTGGTGATGGTTGAGCAGAATAGGGGCAGGGAGGGGCAAAGCAGGGTAGGGAGAGGGTAAAGACAGCTGGAAAAGTCTTTGAAGCCCAGGTCTACCAAACCATGTGGCATCAGTAGTGTCCCCAGCATCCTGTGCAGGCAACAAGTCTGAGTAGATAGGAAAACATAAGAGCTAAGGAAATTTCTGGGCCCCCTGCTTTGGCTCCTGGGCTCCCCTTTGGACCCTGGGCCCAGGTACAAATTACCCCCTTTACCCCCCTCTCCTAGACCCTGGCTTTACTCATATTCATAATTCTGAGGAAGCTCATTACTAATGAAATGCATTTCAAAATGAGACACAGTCCTGATTTTCTGCACCCAATTCCACATGAACCCTGAACTCTTGCAAAAATATCTGTCAGCGCTAGTCACCTCCTACTCTAAAATGGCCAGTAATTTATGGCAGGGAGTGCTTAGGTCATCTTTTCAAACAAAATCTAAAAGAAGTCCACCCCCTAGAGAGCAGGTATATTTAAGAACATGCTGAACATCATGTCCATCTCTCATCCGAAACCCATTCCAGAACAGTAAGACTCTTATCCCAACTCAGTTACTTGAAGTTACCGAGATAAGAGATAGAGGTATCCAAAGATACCTTTGGATCTGGACACAATTGTGCACAGGCAAGTATTGAAGTGAAAAAGATAATCAATCAAAATTTTCTCACCACTCACCTGGAAATGACTGATCCTGACAAGAACCCTATTTTTAAACTTTCTCACAACAGTTCTTTGCTACCCGCTGGTTGTTCTAGGGCTTTGCTCCCTCCCCATAACAATCCTGTCATGTGAATTAAATTCCCAAGTATCTGGTAGTGATAATTTAAAGATTATAAATTTTTTCTGGTATAGTACTTTTCAAGTGTTTGAAGCACTTCACATGCATTATTCTTGATGCCATTCTTACAACACTGTAATGTGAAGAAATATTTCCATATTGCAGTTGAGAGGGAGTGGCTAGCCTAAAGACACATAGTGGATTCATAGCTAAGGTGAGATCTGAACTGTGGAAGTACTGATTCACAGTTCATTCTCTTAACTACTATGCTAGCTCTTGAATTCTGCACTAGTTCTTAAATTCTAAGTTTTAATCCTTTACAAGGTCTTTAACAGAACAATTGGGGGGAAAACACCCACCCAACACTTGAACAGTTTCTGTCTATCCCAGAAGCTGTCTAATTATAAAAACACCTATTTCTCTGGAGGAAATAAGCCTAAATTACTTGTCAAAGAATAAAGCTTTTAAAAACTGTCCTCTGGTTGACACTGCATTTTATACTCTTTCATACCCAGGACATTTCCTCTATACAGGGCCCTTATACATGATGTATAAGATGCTTTAAAGGTTGGATGGGTTATTCTCTTTTCACACAAAATGAGAGGCAGGAAAAACCAAACACACACACTTTTCAGGGAGTGAACTAAGACAGGATAAGCATGGATAGCAAACTAAGAAAGTAGGCTGCAGATTTTACTTAAGCTGTTCTTAAATTGTCACATACCAGGATGCACTAGGCCAGCGGTTTTCAAACTCTCAGGAAGAGTTTGAACTGCAGTAAGTCTTGGATGGGGAGGGGGTTAACGAGGTTGCAGGGACTGGGATGCACTCACCAGTCCCTGCAGCAGCTGTCCTGGGGTGCGGGGAGCCCTGCATGTGTGTCTGCAGGGCTCCCCAAGTCATCAAAAGTGAAAGTGGAACAATCGCGCGCCACTTCCACAAAACCAGAAGTGAGCGCAAACACACCACTTTCACTTTTAGAAGACTGGGGAGCTCTGCTGAGTGCAGATGCTCATGCAGGGCTCCCTGCATCCCTGACAGGCTGCTGCAGGGGCTGGTGAGTGCATCCCAGTCCCTGCAGCCCTGTTAGCAACACGATCCTGGGTATTGCATCATTGCCTCCTCCCTACCTCCTCGCTGCCCCCGCCCCTTAAGGGGGCAGAGGCCAGGGCCTTCAAGCTGGGGCATCATGACACCCCAGTTTGAAAACCACTACACTAGGCAACCAACCCATAATCAAAGCCTCTAGCCACACAACCTGAGCCTATTTATGTTACAAAACAGAAGTCACAGAGAGAGAGAGAGAGAGGCATCTTTCTTCCAATTCACAGTAGCCTCAGAAAGAAAGGATCTCAATGATATTAAGAGGCTAAATTAGAAGAGGAACAAGATTAGGAGATACGTATTGATTGAGATATACTGATATATGATTGCCTGCACCCTCCAATGGTGTGTTTTTGTGTTGTATATTGAGTTTGTGTTTGTCATGTGTTTGTTTATATTTGTGGGGTTTTTTTGGAAAATAAAAAAAATTTAAAAAAAGAAAGAAAGGATCTCATATGCACCTTTATGCAAGACACTGTGCAAGCAGAAGTGAACCAAAAGACCAGAGCTAGGTGCCTCCTGCTATCGCAATGCAAGTAGTTTGGTGCTGGGTGCAGAATTCAGCATCCTAGAACTCCCAGCTTTCAATAACGTGAACAATTTTTAGCAAAGTTTTAAGAATCAAGTCAGAGAAAGAACAGGATTTCTAGGAGTCAGGTGGTGTGGCTTCAGTGCTCTGTATAGTCATCATTTGCCCCTACTTAAGGACATGAGAAAACAGAATGAATCATGCAAAATAACGCAAATCTTACACACTTGTACATAAACATACGCATTTCTACCAAAGTCCATTGAAGATGATAGCATTCTCTCAATAAGTTTCAAAAGGCACTCAAAGAGAGTGGCAGCTTTACAATAGCAGATGCATAAGTTTTCAGTAACATCTGTCAGAACTCAACTTCTTCACCAGAAGGACATCTAGGGCTACAGCAGCAATGGAAGCATAGCTTCATCATTCTTTTTCTTATCTTTGTGCAGGTGATCAAAGACAAGGCCATAAGAAAAGCAATGCATCATTTTGCACTACATCAGTAAGCCCATGATTTTTAAACTCAACAAATATAAACTAATGCTAGGAAGTGTGCAAAAATAACAAACTGCAGTAATGCCAGATTATCTTGATAGACTTCAGTTAAAAAGGTAAAACCTGGTAACAGACCACCCAGGTCAGATTTAAGGTGACAGAGATGTTCTGGAACATTTGAGAACCAAGGTCTTATTTTGTTTAATACAGCAAATCACATTACGGGATCACACACACCAGCTTCAAAAGGCAATTCCAAAACATCCTTGCTGCTCTACAGTAAGAGAACACTGTTCCTATGGGAAAAGCCCCATTGCAGATGCATTACAATATAATAAACTTCCAAGGCTCTACCTAGAGTAAATTTGTTTGATGCATAAGAAACCTCTCATGCTGCTAGCATCCAAAATCCTGAATGAAACACCATAAAAATGTATTACCATTTCTTAGGCTGCCCATTTCCCAAACACACTTTCCTGGGAGTAAGACCCATTGACCATAACAGGACTTACTTCTGAGTAGACACACATAGGATTGGGCTGCAAGTCTGGAGAAGCAAGCTCACACCTCTATGTTTGGTTTAGATCTTCTATGGAACATTTTGAGACTAATCCAAACTTTTTTTGTTTGAGACCAGGGGTGTCAAACTCATTTCACACAGAGGGCCGAAGTTAGCATTCTTGGGGCCTGCTGAGGGCTGCAAGTGACACCGCTAAGCAGAAATAAACACTTTGTTCTCACACAGAAACTCATTAGCTGCAAATGACATAAGAGAAAATGTGCAAACCTGGTTCAGATTTTCATGATGTGAGAGAGCACAACCATCACTCTGGGACAGCCCAATTATAACGGGGGGCCAAATAAACTGCTTCAGGGGGGCCATATTGAGCCCATGCATCTTCGGTTTGACACCCCTGGTCTAGATCCCTCCTGGAGACCAGAAATGGTTCAAAGCCTTCACCTCTGAAGCCTTCACCTTGCCACACAACAACCAAGAGTGTCTCCAGTAAGCAGCATCCAGCCATTGCCCACAGGAGTGAGTATTTTTCAGTCGCTCCTGGGCTGGCTCTGTGGACAGCTCCTTTCCCAGGCTCCTGACTCCTACTCGCTACCCCTCACTGGCCAGTGACTCAGGCCCTCTGCTTGCTGCAGCTTCACACCCGGGTCTGGTCACAGCCACCCCTCTCTGCCTCCCGCCCGCCCGCCCGCCCGCCCGCCCGCCACCAGCCCCAGGCGCTGGAGTCGCAGAGGAGCGGCAGGCAGGCACTCCCCTCTCCTCTCCTCCACGCACTGCCACCGCAGGGCGCCCTGCCCGTGCTCGGAGGTCCTGCCTCGTCCCTGCCGCAGCCCACCTCCCCGGTCAAGGACCGGTGCAGCCAGCCAGGTGACAGCGCCGGCGCCGCCACGCGAGGAGGCGCCCGGGAGGAGGCGCGGGGCTGGGCTGGGCAGGGCGGGCCCTGGCCCGAGCCCAAGCCGGAGAGCACCCGGAGACGCGGGGCTTGTGACGGGGCTCCCTTCTCCTCCCTCACACAGGCGCAGCCCGGCCTCGCGGCAACCGCCGCCACCGCCCGCGCCGCAGGGCCAGGTCCTCACCCTCGCGCGCCTTCAGCAGCACCGTGTTGGCCACGATGTTCTCCAGCTCCATTGAGGCTCGCCCGCTCGAGGCGTCGCTACCGCTGCCGCCGTCACCTCCGGCCGCACTCACTCTGTCACTCCCTCCACCGCACCTGCCCGGTCCAGCACCTCAGCGAGCTCCATCGCCTACCTCCATCCAGCCCCGCCCACTGCCTGCACGCCTCGGCCAATCCCCTCTCGAGGGCGGCCTGCCTTGTCTCCTCATTGGTCCGACCAAAGTCCCCCCCGCCTCCTCCCTGCCCTTCTTTTCCATTGGCCCGCCGCAGAGAAAAGGGGGCGTGGCAAGGGCGGGCGCGAGCAGGGCGAGTCCCTCTGGCGGGATGATTGGTTAGCACTACTTTTGGGTAAGGCTTTGGATGGGACTCCAGCAGAGCCCCCCCCCGCGGGGAGGGGGGCGGGAGCCTCGGCCATGCAACTCTGTGATTGGATGAGAAGTAGGGAGCCTATGATGCTCTGAGAGATGATAGGCAGCTTCGGAGGACTTGAAAGAGGATTCCCCACGTGACCCGCACGCACCCTGGCAGGGGTTGTTGGGTGTCACTGCGAGCTGGCTAATAGTCTCATCCTATCCACACTTTCCTGGGAGTAAGCCCCGTTGACTATAATGGGGCTTACTTCTGAGTAGACAGGCATAGGATTGGGCTGTACGGCTGCAATCCTATCCACACTTACCAGAGAGTAATCCCCATTGACTATAATGGGGCTTACTTCTGAGTAGACAGACAGAGGCTTGGGTTCTATAGTGGTGTGCCTGGATAGCTGAGGAGCAGTTCCAGCACCTGAACCTATTGCTGCAGATGCAAAAGTTCAGTGGATTCACAGCCCAATCCTAAGCGTCTCTGCTGAGAAGTAAGCCCCATTGAGTTCAGTGGGGCTTACTCCCAGGAAAGCATGCATAGGATTGCAACCTCAATCACTTAATCCCGAATGAACACAGATTATGTGTGCAATCTAGGATTACAACCGATATTGTATCGACTATCCAGTGGCGTACCCAGGGCTTCTGGAGCCCAGGGCAATGCCTGACATCATAACACCACATAGCATCATGATGTCATCAGCGCGCTCACACTCCAACTGCTTCCCGACAGGCGAGTGCACACTCAGCAGCTGGTAGCAGCTGGTATTATGTGCTCCAACTGCTTCCGAAGGTGATAAAGCTCTACCTGGGCTGTACCACTTCACAGGCTCATGGGATCAAATGCTCCCCCATCCCTGTCCACAGAAAACAAAGATTTCGGAGACAAAGGTTGCACCCTAGCGAACAGTCCTGTTTTCTTGGTGCAGGGTTTGGTTGTGTTTTTTTTTAAATGGAAGAGTATTTGAACATCATGTGATCCTTTACCGACAATCCAAGATGGTACAGTTGGACACAGGATTACTACTTCAATCAAACCAGTCTGCTTGTCTGTATAATGTCATCCATATACAGGACGTTTCAGCCTCAAATGGGTGCAGAGAAAAAAATCAGATTGTTGTAGGTAGTTGCTGGTTCAGAGCCCAATCCTGAGCTCTTAGCACTGGTCCATCGCTGGCACTGAGTGATGCACATGTGCCGATACAGCGCCAGTGCCAGCTCAGCACTGGCAGGTGCTGGGCTAGCGCCGGTGGACTGCTGCTGCTCCACCACTCTGCAGTTGCCTGAACCACCGGCCAGCAGACAGGTAGGTGTGGACGTGGAGGGAGGTGGGGAGGAGGCATTCCGGGGGGGGGTGGGGAGTGCAGGGAGGAGGTGAGCTGGGGGGTGAGTGGGGCGGGAGGGAGGTGAGTTGGGGGGTGAGTGGGGCGGAAGGGAGGTGGGACTGGAGGAGCTCCGCTCCTCTACATCCAGAGCCTCTGTGGACTCAATCCTATCCAACTTTCCAGCACTGATGCAGGTACAATGCAGCCCTGAGGTAAGGGAACATTTGTTCCCTTACCTTCTGTGACTGCCTCTCCATCAAAGGATGCATCGGCACAGCTGCACTGGCTCTGGAAAACTGGGTAGGATTGGGCCCTGTGTTGGGCTGTGGGCCTGACACAGAAGCTCTTGATTCTATGGCAGCCCAAGGGTTGCTGCAGAATCAAGTAGCCCCATTGCAGGGCTACTTCTGTTACCTGGGGGAAGGGGAGCTGGTGGCGGCTGCCCTGTGGTGCGCAGGATGCCACAGCAGCTGTATCAACGCTGCGGCAGTCTCGGCACAATGAGCAGCTCAGAATTGGGCTGCCTGTGAGTAAGTGGACAGACTATATCGTCTTCAGTTTTGAGAATCTGCTTTTGTAGAAAGTGTCCCAAAAGAAAGCAAATATGTATTGAGTCAACAATCAATAACAATATATAATAAGCTGGGTTTTTTCTGCTCTGTACTTTTCTTGGGCTTCTTTCTTTGCTACTGATTGGTGCTGCCCCTTTTTTGCAGTGTTATTTAGTTAAGAAAAAACAAGCTCTTCCGTGTTAAAAATTTGTTTACTATAACCTGTAATTTGACCCTTATGCAGGCTGTATTTAAAGCTCAAAATGCTTTGCATACTTTCTGAACTCAATGAGACTTAGGGCCCAATCCAATCCAGCACAGGAGCACCCTTGCCAAATGGCAGCCACTGCATCCTATGTTGGATTTGACCAGGCTGGAGGTCTCCTTGTCCCCTCACCCAAGTAATGCCTCAGCCTGCTCAATGGGGATCCTTGGAGCTGCACCAGCTATTTAGCTGGCACAGACTTGAGAAACCCAATGTTGGGCTTTCAAGCTGGGGCGGGGGGGGAGGATTCAGTGGAGGAGGCCTCTGCCTGTCCCACCCCCCTGTTCCAACCCCCGCCCAGAAATGCCTCTCCCCCACCCTCCTGCCACCCTCCTCATGCCCCCACTCTGCTCAGCAATTACCTTGACTGAGCTGATAGCTGGGGGTCCAAAAGCAGTTCCAACGGGGGGGGGGGGAGGAGCGCAGGCCTCCCTACCAGCAGTGCTTACTCTTTGGGTGCCACAAATGTGCTTTATGGCACCCTTGCTACACCCAATGCTGGTTCTGCAGGTGCAGTGCCGGCACTGGGGTAGTGTTGGATTGGGTTGCCCTGCTGTGATTCTATGCACAGATTCC
Source organism: Tiliqua scincoides (assembly GCF_035046505.1). NCBI lineage: Eukaryota > Metazoa > Chordata > Lepidosauria > Squamata > Scincidae > Tiliqua > Tiliqua scincoides. Next base: position 201,472,780 of record NC_089822.1, read on the forward strand.
TGGGAATTATCCCCATTGAACATAGTGGGGCTTATTTCTGAGTAAACATGTATAGGATTGTGCTGCTGCTTCTCTGAATAGTAATGTCATAAAACTTTGATCAGGCTTGCAATGAGATATGCAGCTAACAATATATTTGCTCAGATTTATATACCATCTTTCCTTAGATAACAAAACCTGGTGTCCAGGGCAGTTTGTGGATGTGAATATGTGGATATATTTCAAGGCAATTCTTTTTGTGCTTGAAAATGATCTCCTGCATGCAATTTAAACAGATTATGGGTCTTATGTTCCATTTTTGTGCCTGCGTGATCTGCACTCCTCAAACCAGGCACTCAGAAAGACAGCTGCTGTGTTGGCAAATGAAATTGACTTGAATGTCTTTTAAATGGGCATGTCATTTGCAGAACAATGCCCTGGCTCCTGAGTCCTGGCTTGAGCAGCCATTTTGACCCCAAGAGCAGCGCCATCATGTAAATGTGACCTTTATAAAAGCAGATCAGGAGTCCAGTTATTGGGAAAACAAAATCTCTGGGACTGACCGTTTGGAAAACAAACAAAACCCTTGTTTCATGAACAATGAATCAACCAGCTAAGTAAAAAATCCACCAAACAAACCAATGAGTATAAAAATTTAGCATGCCAGTGGGTATGGGTGACCTACAACAAGCACACTGTGTGGGAGGAATCACAGTAAATATAAAAACAGTGACCTGGAAAATATAAAAATTGTTCATGGATTTCATTCACTTGCGTCAGAGTGTGTGGGAGCATTACATTCCACGGGAATAGTACAGTAGCATCCATCCTTAGGATGTGTCACTTGACCTGGACAGACTTTGCAGGTGGGATGGGGCTGCTTCAGTCAACAACCCTGCATTGTGGGCTGTATGAAACTACCTTATTGTACAATTTATGCCATATCATTGGTCGTCTAGCTTGGTATTGTCAGCTCTAGTCGGTAGCAAAAACTTCCCAGAATCTTTTAATTGGAAACTGAATCTGGGCCATTCTGAATGCAAGAAGTGCTTGGCTAATGAGTTCTGGCCCTTCGTTCCCCAGGTATTCTTGTTGTCTCCAACAAGGAGGAGGAAGACTAAGAGCTGGTTAATTACAACAACACTACGATATAGATCACATTTTCATTATTCTACTCACCCTGATTCTACCCACTACCACTACGGATCTGCTGAGTCAGGGAAGAAACTAGAGAACTTCAGGTCAAAAAATGTAGTGCCTACTGGTTGCTGCTCATGCACCTCCTCCTACTGTTCTGCTTTTTACTGGGTCAGCAGCTGGAATGGGGGGAAACTAGTTATTCTGTTCACTGCCATCATCCCAAGCTAGAGACCAGGCAGAAGGGGACTGTTGGGGGGGAACCTTCCCAGAATTGCACAGAACCCCAGAGGTTCTTATTTAAAATCAAATAACAGCAGTGCTGCAAACAATCAGATGTGACAACCCATTGAATTACCCACTGGGCTCCTGAAAGGGGGGCAAAGCAGTAAGTTTCTTCAGGCACTGGGAAACTCATGTACAGTTTTGCCCCCCCCCCCAAATGCCTTTGGAATTATCTATGAACTAGTTTATTAAAAGCCCAAGAGAAAAAGAATCAACAAAATGAGGAAAAGAGGTAGAAAAAAGTATAATAAGGCTGATGGATAATGCCTGAACTTTGCTGGGTAGACTCAAAAAGAAACAGCTTGACCAAATTGAATTCAGTAACTAGTAGTGCCCAGCAGACGTAGCCAGGTAATTATTCAAGAGGAAACCACACGAAACACTGGTGAAGTTTGCAGTCTGGCTTGGAATGAAAAGAGTAAACAAAATAAACTCCCGACACATCTAGCTAGAAATACAGTTCTAGCTAGAACTGTAGTCCTATTGCTAGCGACTTATCCCAGAAATCCCAGTCCCTGTATTTACTAGAAGTAATGGATTGTGCCTTCTGCAAATTAACACTAGATGTCATGGAAGACTTGACAGAAACATATACCAGAATCCCTGTGGTTGAACTTAAGCAATGTACGATGACATCCTGACTGGAGGAGTAAAACCTACCTGGCTGCTTCATCCCACCCCTTTACCTAGGAAGCAGGTTTGGCTGCTGAATCTTCAGGCACATGACCATCTCAGTAGGAGGCTCAGCTACTCCAGACAAGAAGCAAACAAATCCACACGGCTATCAAGGAATGGCATTTCTAAACAACAGACAAAGACTGCTTCCACTGCATGCCCCATCAGCTTTTAGCCTGCTGAATCTGCAGAGAAGCTTCTGGAGGATTCGTATCAAAAATGAAGTATCAGAAAAAATAGCGGGAAAACAGGACACACATCACACACAGTTTTCCAATTTCAGTCTTTAAGAATCATACCCCATGATTCCTGGCCTTTCTGACAGCCCACACTATCACAAGGCCTGGCTCTGTATCAACCTGGGGAGGAGTTGGGGGAGGAGTGCAACAGCTGAACTATGTCACAGGTGCCTTTTCTCCATCTGATGGGTGACACTGCTGCCTATGTCCTAGTCATTATCCTTTCCAGTAAAGCTCCTATGTGTGGAGCACCATGTTCATGACGAAGCAAAACATCAGGGAATCATGGTGAAAAGGATAATGGATGACATACACTTGAGGAAAAGGAGCATTGGATTACTGCCTAGGCAATGCGCTTCCTTCCGCTCAAGCAGCAATGCAAGAATACTAATTGCAAAGATCGTATTTACAAAGTAATTTAGAACTCTTGAGAAGGTCAAATTTCTTCCCCATGGATTCTCAGATTTTTCTTATACTCAGTGAGTAGAGATGGGAGAAAACAGTTCTATTTTTTCATGGATTTTTGTGTTTTCCAAAAGTTAGAAGTGCAGAAAGTGATGTTAGATGTTTTAATTCAAAATTTCTATTATAATTACAATTTATAATTGCTTTAAAAGTGTATTAGGTAGGTGATATGGGTGGTATAGTATCAGCAGATGCAGCCACATTCATTACCCATGCACCCGCATTAAATAATAAATAAAAACCAAATAAGGGCACATTCCTAACAGGGACTAGGGCTGACACAAGTCCCTTGTGCTGGCCCAAGAGTGTCACAAAAGTGCCATAAAGCACTTTTGCGCCACTCTGCTTGGAGTTGGGTCAGTGCTTAGACATGTACCTCATGACAGCCTCTTCGCATTGCCATGGGCCCACTGACCTGCCTGTTCCAGCATTCCACTGACCTGGCTGCCCAACTTTTTTTTGCATATTTCAGGGTTTTTGTTTTGTTTTGAACAAAAATGAGAAGTGCAGAAAGCACTTGTGTGTTTTTATTTCATTATCACCATTTTCTCCCATCTCTATCAATGAGCCACTAAAGATTTGAGATGAATGTTCACCTGTCATCCTTTGAGCAAATATGCATAAGATTAGGCTACACTTTTGTTAACTTTCATCCTGCTCATAACTCTCTCTAGAACCAGTGACACCACTGCTGCATTGGGTCTGTGGTGAACAAAAAAATATATCTGGGTGTGATCAGCATACTGGTGATGATATATAACCTGAAACTATGGACAATCTCACCCACTGGTTTAATGGAAGACAAGTTGGAAACACTTGCCACCCCACAGAATAATTCCATAGGGAGGGTTTCCTAGGATAATCGTTTCTTTGTACCATTTGGTATATGCACAATTTGGTACATTTTCTGTGAAAAAAGAACAGAACCACTCCAAAATCCTCAATCCACACAAAGACTTCAGGAGATCACTGGTATCAAAAACCACTGAAAGGCTGAGGGGGATTAGGGTGGTCACAGACCCCTGACATTTCTCCTGGTGCAGGACAATGGCAGGGCAACAAAAATATTTTCAGACTCCAAACTGGGCCAGAAGCCAGATTGAAATACTGTAGGTCTCTAGATAATCTTCATTCAGGGTTGCCTGGAAATGCATATCATGTACCTTGACCCAAAATAGACTGAAAAATGGTCTGTAATTACATAGGGGTTGAAGGAAAGTTTTTTCAATAATTGAGTTTTGGTTTCCATCAAATGGGCTGGGAGGGGATAACATATTCTCAGGGAAGCACTCCTTGCTTTCCTGACCAATACATCCAGTCTTCTTTGGTTAGACCTATCAGTCACAAAGGGCAAGGTTCATGGGAGGCCAGATCCCCTGAGCACTATGCCCACACCCTTCTGGGTAAGAAAAGCTAGAATGGATAGGTTCTGCCTCTGAATGTTCCTGTGTGTGTATGTTGTGAGACTGGGATCTGACGCTTTGAAATATCATGAAGAGCCAGGCCCTGAGGCAACCTTTGGCCAATTGCCTGGAATGGACAAAATAAGGTTAGCAATGGTCCAAGAAACCCTTGAATGGGAGTCGAGGAGCCTCAAATATATCTATCTGAGAGGCAGTCTAAAGCATAAGGTGATCCCTCCTCCCTCCATGAGCTGTTATTAGAAATATTTATATATTGCTTTTCAGCAAAGAGTAGTTCACAATGTGGTTTCCGTCGCTAAATGAATGAATGTTAGTATGAGCTGTAGATTCTGGAAGAGGCAGAGAGGGAGCCAGGATCTGATCTGGCCAAGACTGCAATAGAAGCCAAGAGGAATTGCTGGCAGCTGCAGACATGATTGGGACACTCAAGTAGTAGATGTTGCCTGGCAGGAACAGGCTACCTAAGTCCTCATGCCTGAATACTTGTAAGTAATATAAATATTACAGACACCATAAGCCAACAGTGCTCTCTCCGCCAAAGGAAGCCCAAACTTGAGTTCTGCTCCTGGAACTTCTCACTGTTCAGAGAAGTGAGTCATGATGAGCATGTAGCTTGTGAAACACTGAAATATTATTTGCTGCCATCACTACATTAGACATTACACAAAATTCTGGGAAAGAATGGAGAGTAGATCACTGACAGCATCAGAACTTGCTGATAGGAACTGCAGTACCCCACTACAGTGCTGATCTCATGCTTGTTAAGTCAAAGGTAAGTCTTGTTGAGTTCAATGAGGAAAGGCTTGAGGAAAGGCTACGGCGTTTGGGCCTCTTCAGCCTAGAAAAGAGACGCTTGAGGGGGGACATGATTGAGACATACAAAATTATGCAGGGAATGGACAGAGTGGATAGGGAGATGCTCTTTACACTCTCACATAATACCAGAACCAGGGGACATCCACTAAAATTGAGTGTTGGGCGGGTTAGGACAGACAGAAGAAAATATTTCTTTACTCAGCGTGTGGTCAGTCTGTGGAACTCCTTGCCAAAGGATGTGGTGTTGGCGTCTAGCCTAGACGCCTTTAAAAAGGGATTGGACAAGTTTCTGGAGGAAAAATCCATTATGGGGTACAAGCCATGATGTGTATGCGGAACCTCCTGATTTTAGAAATGGTTTATGTCAGAATGCCAGATGCAGGGGAGGGCACCAGGATGAGGTCTCTTGTTATCTGGTGTGCTCCCTGGGGCATTTGGTGGGCCGCTGTGAGATACAGGAAGCTGGACTAGATGGGCCTGTGGCCTGATCCAGTGGGGCTGTTCTTATGTTCTTATGTTAATGGGGGTTAATTTCTAGGAGATTGTGCAGCATAGTCAGGGCTGGCCCATTTATGAGGCCAACTGAAGCAGTTCCCTCAGGCACACATTGGTGGGGAGGCACCCATTTCCATCTTGCCTCCATTGATGTGCCTCTACTTCTCCTTCCACTCATTGGATTGGAAAAGGAAGAGGTGGACAGAAAGGAAGAGGAAATGTAGCAGGGAGGAGTGTGCTGAGTTAGGAGAATGAGAGGAGCAGAGACTGGCACATTCTTGGAGAGGGGGACATCATTTGGCATTCCACCTCAGGCATCAGGTGGTCTTGGGATGGCCCTGAGCATCATCCCTCTGGATCATCCACCAAACAACCTGTAAAAGTGGCTTTTGTGGTCCATCCCTGTCAGCTGACAGAGGTGCCCAAAGAGCTCCTTTTGTTATGAGCTCTGGAATATGGTAGTGAACCTTCCTATCCATGGTAATCACCAGCCTACCCTGCAGGCACTGCCGAAAGGCAGAGAGATTAGGGGACCAGAATGAGGGTCCCAGAAGGAGTGGCATTTTTCTTCACCTGGACACCTCACTTCCTCTGATCTGACTATTAAGAGCATCTTCATTTAACAGAAAACATATCAACAAAGTTTTTACTAGATAAGAAAAAAATCATGGGGCTCGACTTCACATTAACGCCTGCAGAATCCTTGACTGGTATAAATGCAGGGAGTGGCTGTTGGTAGGAGGCCACACATGGGGAAGTGGTTTTCCTGTGTGCATATGCTTTGTACCCAGTGAACCAGTCTATGTGAATATGCGTCCAGGCACAATGATACGTAGCCTCAACAGTTACTGCTCTTATGTTGCAAGTTTTCTCCATCATAAAGTTATTCTGCTTCATGAATTTGCGCTGGCCTACACCTCTGACTGAGCTTCGATAGCACATAAAAACAGCTACACACTGCCCTTATGCATGATTAATGAAACTATGGCAGAAAATGAAACCATGGCAGAAAATGAAACGTCCACCTGCGTTTTCCTCCTTCACAAGTATGTCTGCAAGCACGTCTGCTACTTGCCTTCAAAGAGGGTCTGAACAGATAGTTGCTGTGGGGGCAAACAACAGCTGGAAGGGGGGGTTCAGCAGGAAAAAGGGGTCCAGGTAAACAGTTAATCTCTCCCCTTGCACAAAGCAATCCTGATCTCGATCAAGTCCTTGGAGATGATTTTTAGTAAAGAAGAGAAGCTTTGGATGTGAAGCATGGTTCTTACTGTGTACCCCAGTTGAGTAAACCCATTGAACACAAGGCTGTTCTTAAGAACAGCCCATCTACGTAATCCAGCTTCCTGTATCTCACAGTGGACCACCAGATGCCTCAGGGAGACTTACTTCTAGGTAAACCTGCATAGGATTTCACTGTTAATATTTATTACAATATATTGTCAACCAGTTGTCATTTGACGGGATCTCTCTGTGTAATTTTCTTCTTTTAAAAGTGATTGGGGCTGCAGTGTCCCAGGAAGAAAGGCTTATGTCCTCCTTCGACACTCTCCTGATTCAAATTGTCCCTTCTCCCAGGGCTATTTTGGGAAGAAGATAATTACATGTAGAGATCCAATCATGGCGCTCCCATGTGAAGTCTCTTTTGGCTCTAAATGTCAAGAGTTTCAGAAGGAGACTTGCTGGGGACTGTAGTGAGAGCCAATGAATTGTGCTGTTGTTTCATGCTCTAGCTTTACCAGAGCAGGAGATGGCACTGCAGGAAAGCAAAAAAGGCAGCACTGAGTAGCAGATCAGGGACTTGCTGCTTAATCTATGTATAGTTCCTATCTAGCAGACAGCTGTTAGCAGCAATTGTTTGCTACAATGAGGTCAGCATTCTTTGTGGGCCTGTCAAAGGCTCCCAAAAGAGGCTGATGTGACAGAAGCAGGAAGTGGTCCCTTTTTATACAGAGGTTCCTCTCTGGAGATAAGACAGTTTCCCAGTGAAGCTAGCAAAAGGGAAGGAGATGATAAATGGTTATTATAATAAAAGGCATCACTGAGAAGGAACAGAGGGCTATCTCTATTGTACCAGTGAGGAAATAGAAACATCAGAGGACTTGGTTAAACCCCCTTTGATAGTATCTAATAGGTGCAAAGCTACAAGTAGAACCCTCTCTCTTCCAGCTGTGATTATAGATATATTCGATTGATGTTAGATTCATGCAGCTAACTGCATGTACCACTACGGCATTGGCCCTCCAAACCTTTCTAACAGCCATATCTTATTCATGCCAACCATCACTCAGCTGAGAAGACTCACGTGATGGGCCATGGTAGACCACGGTACAAATGGAGGTAGCTCCAGTGGCAAAGCTAAGGGGGGCAGTGGGCACATTGCATAGGGCACCACACCTTGAGGGGGTGCCAACCCACACCCCCAACAGCAGATCTTGAGGCAGACAGGGGCCTCTAGGAGGCAGTCTGCAGCTGCACACGGTCTCCCCAGGCCTCAGAGGGCCTGCTGGAGGCCTTAGAAAGGTACTTCTGGTTTTCACAAACCTTTCTAAAGCCTCTAGCAGGCCTTCTGGGGCTTGGGGAGACTGCGCACCTCCCAGACACCCCGGGGGGGGGTGTTCTGGGCATCTGGCCTTCAGGGGGGTTAATACCCCAGAGGGTGTTAAAAAATTTTGTGCCCCTGCTTGCCAGATCCTTTAGCTGTGCCAGTGGGTGGCTCATAGGGATTAGATATCTCGCCATCTCCAGAATCCCTGTGAATTATCCTTCCATCCCTAAAGTTCTGAACGTTGCTGCTGTCGTGGAAATGGTGGTCATTGAATTAGTGTAGATGTCAGCCATCTGGTTCAGAAGCAGAACACGAGCAAACAACCTGATTGTCAGACACACTAGACAGCAGGGTTACTGAGTATTAGGACCATGTATGATCCTGGATCCTGAAGAGAACATCATAGTGATATATAAATAGTTTGTGTTTATCCACAAAGTTTCATAAAACAAATTCACATCTCTAGATGATGTTGGTATAGCATTCCGGCTCATGTGAGCTGTGAACCAAAAGGTCCCAAGGTCTATTATTACATAGGTAATGAATTCAATAAGTGTCCTTAGGTAAGCCACCTCCTCACAGCCTGCCCACTCCCATCTGCAGGTGAAGAAATTCCTGTTTATGGGGACAAAATCAGAAGAACTGTTCATCTCTCTAATATATTTCATACCTCAAGTGAGGGCCTTGACTGGTTTGCAGAGGGATACTAGATCCAAGGCCTTATTCCATACAAATATGGGGCAGGGTGAAGGAGGAAATAAGTTGTAAAATGAAGATCCAAGGTGACTGTCCAAGAAGACAGTGGAGCAACAATGTGCAAGGGCATCTCAGATGCTGCTCCAGCTGTCATGAGCCTCATCTTCCTGAGCACTAAAAATGTAATGTCATTCTAAGACTGTAGAAGGCTGGGATAAAAACAGGAAACAAGGACGAGCTGAAAGGGGTGTCTACACCACTCCTTATTCCCATTCAACACTGCATCCTTCCTGAGTTGCACAGAACCAGCGGAGAAGGGGCCCCTCTCTGGAGATACACAAGGTATGGATGCAAGACGTTTTTGTGGTTAACTAAACTTTGGGTTTCTGGTGGTTGGCACTGTAGGCAGATGTTGGGGCTGCTGGTCAGTATGGAAGTAATACTTTCATCAAGGGCAACGTCCTTCAGTCCACCACAAATGATGCAGAACTCTGAAGAGTTTTGCATTTCTGAGCTTACCCAGCCTCTTATCACTTCATCAAGGCTGTGTAAGAGATAGCAGATAGCAAATTGCTCACCTTCTGCTAAGAAATGCTGCAACCTCCTTCTGTCAGCTAATTTCTCTGGAGTGTCATTGGAAGGGAAGGATCCTTTTCAGCAACTGAAGTTAAGGTCATGAAAAACTTTGCAGCAGTAATGTGAGGCAGGAACAAGAGAGAAAATGAGCTGTGAATTGGGTGGGTGGTGGATGGAATACATTTTGTGAGGGGGGGAAAGCCTAAAACTGAAATCCTACCCACACTTACCTGGGAGTAAGCACCATTGAGTATAATGGGACTTGCTTCTGAGTAAACATGAATAGGCTTGGGCTCTAAGGCAGTGAGGGAAAGAAGATATCCCTAAGAAGGATGGATAGGGTCCAAAATAGATCAGATGGTCCCTTTGATTGGTCCAGGAATCTCAGCTTGAAAAATGAGCAGTTCTAAGTATTTCTATTATCCTCTGCTAGCACAGAAGGCCCAGCAAAATACATCTCAAATTATTTGGTATCCTTGGGGTGGGAATTTTCTTGGACATCAGTCAGTGAGGGTGGGTTTCTGTGTCCTACTCTAAAAGTTGCTCTTTTCTTTGGAGCATTTCTTAAGAGTCTTGAAGGGACCTTAGGAGGTCCTTAGGAAGTCTTTAGAGGTTCAAAGAGCAGCCTGCTCTGGATTAATCTGACACACAGTTCTTATATCTGCTTTACAGATGTGGGGAAATGGCACACACGAGTCCTGGGAGACCTCCTCTCCAAGGGAGATGCCAAGCACCCGTTCAAGTAAAAGTCCAGCAACTTTGCAGTGCATCAGTGAAGCAGAGTTCCAGCATCTGCTCTTGCCAATTACGTACAGTGTGGCTTGTGCATTGAGCTTGGTCTCCAACTGTGTGGCCTTGTGGAGCTGCTGGGCTAACCGGGCTCAGGCCCCACCCATCATGGTCTTCATCTACAATCTCATTGTCATTGACCTGCTCTTTGCTCTGTCCCTGCCGTTACAGGTAGTGTATCATGCTAGACACAATGACTGGCCCTTTGGTGAGAGCCTGTGTAAGGCTACCAATGCCCTCTTCCTGGCCAACATGTTCAGCTGTACCCTCTTCCTGGTCTGCATCTGCCTGGAGCGTTATCTGGCTGTCATCCACCCTCTCCACTACCTGCGCCTGAGATGGCCCCTCTACCGTGTGCTGCTCTCCATGTTTATCTGGGCTTTGATAGGCATTGGACTCCTGATCGTCTTCTCCAAGAACACCGTGACCAGTCCCTTCCCCAATGGGAACACAGCCTGCATGGAGAATTTCCCAGCTCATGAGTGGAGTGGACATCTGGCAGCCATGGTCTTGGGTTCCTCTGCGCTGGGCTTCTTTGTGCCATTCCTCACCATAATAATTTGTTGCATTGTGATTGCCCGACGTATCATGAATCTGAGCCATGGTTCAGTCCAGGCATCTTCCTTGCGGAGGCACTCTCTCTGCACCCTCCTGATGGTGACCGGCTTACTCACTCTCTGCTTCCTGCCCTTCCATGTCATCCACACACTGCATGCACTTGGCCGGATTGGGTTGCTATCAGCTCCAGGGCTGTTGCAGTTCACTTGCTCAGCCCAGCGTGTTGCCATGGCCCTTGCTAGCATCAACAGTGCTTTGGACCCACTGGTGTATTACTTCAACATGAAGGTCATCAAATGGAAACTGCCCTGCTGTGGCATGATCCACTGGCACTACCGAGATTCAGGGCAGGCAAGCCCTGCAAGCCCATCAGAGCCATGACCTAGAAGGTGATGCCTCACCTGAGGTCCCTTTCCACAGCATCCTCTGACTCATCAACACCAAACTGCATTACCCAAACTGCATTACACAAACTGCATTACTATCTGGTGTGCTCCCTGGGGCATTTGGTGGGCCGCTGTGAGATACAGGAAGCTGGACTAGATGGGCCTATGCCCTGATCCAGTGGGGCTGTTCTTATGTTCTTACCCATCAACCTGTGCACACAATCAGCTTCATGAATGACACCCTGCTTGGAGAAGGCAAAAAAATCTAATCAACAATACTAAAACAATTTATACCTTAAGGCTATTGATTTTGCAATTGGGATCAGTGCTAAATGGTATGTTGATATGGCTTGGGATCAGCTGGTGCATACCTAGGTATGGGGAGAGGATGGCCCAAGTTGATCTGCTGTCTGACTCCACCCCCAAAATCCACTCCCCACTCCTCTCCCCATAAGTGCATATGCATTAGTGTATGCACATCCCCAAACACACACCTCACAATCTTCCTGTACCAGTTTCAATGCTGTATTTTGTAAAGTAGCTCACCAGAGGGAATCCTGGGAGCTGAACCTTCCCACTCTCAGCAATCTCTCTGCCAGCCACTGTACAAGTGGCAGCGGAATGGCAGGAGGAGGAGGCCCTTTCCACCCTCTTGCTGTCTCTGAGCTTGAAGTAGAGGGTGGGACAGCCAAGTGGAGCTGCAGTGCAGGTATTGAGCCAGAGGTGGCTGTGGGGCACACTCCACCAGCTGGTTGGCTCCCCCAACCTGCTATCTCAGTGTTTCTCAAACTGTGGATCGGGACCCACTAGGTGGGTCGTGAGCCAATTTCCCCATTAATTTCATGGGTCCCCATTCTTTTCAATATTTTATTTTTAATATATTAGATGCTACCATGGTATGTGACCTCGTCTGGGGAGGAGGAGGGAGAGGGGTGGGAGGGGGCAGAGATGGCGTCAGATTCTGCCACCATATCCTAACCGCCCTTCTGACCCAGGAGACCCAATATGGGTCTCCTCGATTACACGGGGTCAGGGAGTGTAAGTTCCCTACTTCCCCCAAGTAGATCTGCGTTTTCCCAGAACCATGGGATGGTTTTTGGCATCCCAGGCTTGAGATTGTTATTAGCCAGGATGTGGCATGAGGTCCTGATATCTGGACCTGGTGTGAAGCAATCAGCAAGGCAGCACTACTGATGCAATCAGCTGCACCTGTTGCAGGTGGGAGTCATGTGACTCTGGGAAGATGTGTGCAGAGTCACGTAGGCTATGGTGGAGTGGTACAATGGCTACTCCCCTCAGTCAGCCTGTCTTCTTCTGGTATAAATCCTGACAACAGGACAATCCATGTATAGGTCTTGTATGGAATGACCAATAGCCTCACACCCTTAGTAATGCTAAATACTCACCAAGGCCTGTACTCCAAATCTTTCTCTGTTGCTGATCGTTTCATTAAACTATTTTTACAGGGTTGAAAAATACTTCAAAGTGCCTTTTTTCTGGACGGCATTGCCAACTCTATAGTTACAAACTACATCCATTCAATTTCCAGAAGCGCAATGTGCCTATGTATATGAGTAGTATGGAGAGAACTGAAGATACTTATAAGTGTCTTCTATATTGCCCTATTTATAATTTGCCAATGTATATAATTATACATTGCTTGAAGAGTTGATTACCCAAGTCAGGAGAAGTACTGTAATGATACTGTTAAGGTTAGGTTCTTCCTTCTCTAGACTGTAAAATATATGTGTTTAGAGCAGTGGTTCTCACACATTTAGCACCGGGATCCACTTTTTAGAATGAGAATCTGTCAGGACCCACTGGAAGAGACGTCATGACCGGAAGTGACATCATCAAGCAGGATAATTTTTAACAATTCTAGGCTACAATCCTACCCACAATTACCAGGAGTAAGTCCCATTTACTATCATTGTCAAAAGAATATACATAGTAGCTTGTTAAAAATACAGATTCTTAACATCTCCCCAAATGCAGTTCCATGCCATGGTAGCATCAAGTCTAAGATATTAAAAATAAAATATTGAAATGAATGGGGACCTGTAGTGGTTATCTACACAGGCGCTGGGCTTAGCCTTGGTAACATGGCAACCGGCAGGCAGGCAAACCTGCTGCCCCCCCACTCAGGCACACCAGAGTGGGCCAGTTGCGAAGGCTGACGCCCAGTAGCCGGTAAACAGAGGATGTGATGAAGAAGTGCTTATCTAGGAATGTGTATTGCGGTCAAGCCAGAGCTAGCAGGTTTCTTAGCAGTGCAGATTTCAGCAACCTTCAGTAATTCCCCTATTGCATAGCTTTGCATCATGTGTTTTGAGAATGAATAAAAGTCTGAGGAAGCTAGCCGAGAGGACGGACTTCTCTCTCAATCTCATACCGTCCTACTTCCGGCTCAGCTCTCCCTGCATCAACCCTCTGAATGTCTGCTGTGTCTCCTTCATTGCTCTGACTCTTTGCTGCTCGAGTTCTAACTTTCAAACCCTCAGAGTGCTTCTGCTTTTAGCACTCTCCCTCAAGCACCAAAGTTCTAAACCCTGGGTGCTTCCCAAGTAGCATTGCACTGCTACAGGGACCCACCTGAAATTGGCTCGCGACCCACCTAGTGGGTCCCGACCCACAGTTTGAGAAACACTGGTTTAGAGTGATAATATTTATGGTTCAGGCTCAGAAATTGGGGGTGGAGTTCATGAAAGTCAAGTGGGTGGTTGCTGAATGGATGACCTATATCAGGGTTTAAGGCTAATTTGTACTGTATTGTGTTACATTCTTTATTCATGTTTGATGTAAATGGATAACACCTATTGGGGTAAGCCAATAAACCGATCCTGGCAAAAGCAGTAGGTGTTGCCTTGGAGACTCTTCATATGACACAGGCTCTTGCTATTCAAACTTGTGACATTGAAGACAGACCTTATACACCTAGATAATACCTTAAGGACTTCGGGTCACCCCAGGTTGTTCTCTCCCCAACATTTGCAGACATTTCCAAAACTCAGTAGATTCTCAGTAGATTCTGGTTCTTTCGGACAGTGATTATATAGCTGGGCAGTCTGATTCTACCTAAGTTCCTCCATGACAATGCAGTGGTGTTGGCACGGTTTGCACTGCATCCTGCAAGGGAATTTAGCAGGCAGAAAGTCTCCTCGAGGTAAGGGGACATTTGTTGCTGTGCCCCAGGGTAAGACCCAGCTGCCACTGGGCAGTCCAAAAAAGAGAAATAGGTGGCTGGAATCCCTAACCTTCTGTGCCTTCAGTGCCTCTGCCAAAGATCCCCTTTGATTTCTGAAACTTCAGCCCAGCCATTTTCAACCACTGTGCCGTGACACATAGGTGTGCCACGAAAATTGCACATAGGTGCAAGCCACCTAGGGGCAGCACAGTGTGCCTTGTCAATGGTCCATAAACTGGTGCTGTGCCTTGACCATTTTAGTGCCCTGACATTGTGCCATGAGATGAAAAAGGTTGAAAATCACTGCTTCAGCCTATGCATTTTCAAACTTTTTACTGTCACAATATACATTTCTTTTTCACCAAACTGCAACTAACATTCCAACCAAGCCAAATTCTGTGGTGGATTTGTAGGGTGATACCACAGACATGTAGAAAATGCACATGATCTTTAAGGAATATCCAGAAAGTCATTCTATTTCTGGTACCGAATCCCTCAGTTTTGGTCTACTGTTTGTGGCTGTGGTGTTCTCCCCAGGCTGTTGATCAATGCCACCCAAAGACCTTTGCTTCAGGCTGTATCGATCTGGGACTGTCTGTTTTGGCTGAAGCAGAGATCAAACTTCACCGTTTCATCTACGAGTACATCTACCACAAACATGTAGAAAATGCACATGATCTTTAAGGAATATCCACAAATTCATTCTATTCCTGGTACCGGATCCCTCGGTTTTGGTCTACTGATTGTGGCTGTGGTGTTCTCCTCAAGCTGTTGATCAATCCCACCCAAAGACCTTTGCTTCAAGCTGTATCAATCAGGGACTGTCTGTTTTGGCTGAAGCAGAGAACAAACTTCACTGTTTCATCTACATCTCCCACAGATATGTAGAAAATGCACATGATCTTTAAGGAATATCCACAAAATCATTCTATTTCTGGTACCGAATCCCTCGGTTTTGGTCTACTGTTTGTGGCTGTGGTGTTCTCCCCAGGCTGTTGATCAATCCCACCCAAAGACCTTTGCTTCAAGCTGTATCGATCTGGGACTGTCTGTTTTGGCTGAAGCAGAGAACAAACTTCACTGTTTCATCTACAGCACAGCCAGGCAGCCAGGCACCCAAGCACCGTCTGCCATGACATCTCTACTGCTTCTTCTGCTGTGTGTGATTCTTCTGAGTCCAGGGGGGTCATTTCTGGTGAGATTCCAGCATAGCTATTTAACTTTGATTCCTCCTTTCTGTTTAGGTTCTCCTAGGTTCACTCTATAATACCAACATCCCATGCCCCACTAAAATATTCACATGGAGACAACAGCTTGTTCACTGGTCAAACAAACTGAACATCCTAGATGTGGGCACAGGAGAGACAATCGTGCATGAAGAAGGAAAGCAAGAGATAATAGTGGTTAGTAAAGGTCTTAAAGAAAGGCTAGGTGATGGGAAGGAGTCAAAGTCATGGGGGATGGGGTGAGGACCTATGCCCCATTAAGTGTATCTTAGCAGCTTGGGCCAGTCCTGCACACTAAGTACTCATGATTTGCCACTATAGGATGCTTAGACCTGTTGACTCAACTGAGCACAAGGCTGAAAACCTGGACATTTGATTCTCTGCGGACTTTCTAGGGTACTACTTTATTTCTGGCACAAGGTATACACAGTTGTTGTGCAATTGTTTCAGAGAAGCTGAATGCCTTTTCCAAGTGTCTAAAGTGAACAAAAGGCATTTTCTCAGAATGCAAGTTATTTTGTCAGTTGGAAAATGTGGTTCAGTCATTCACACTTCCACTGCTGCTTGAAGCTCTGGTTGAAACAGGGTGGAAATTTTTTTAAATAAGATTTGTGTTCTGCCTTTCCTATGTTCAGTGTTATGTTCCTAAGTTCTGTGATAAGGACCCATGATATTACTGGTGGCCAGCAACATATTCCTATTCCTTCCTCCCAAACTACTCACCCAGTTTTGATAAAAGAAAAAGTGAAAAGGTGTCCAAGATATCCATTTATTTTCCTGCCTTTGGAGACTGAGAGCCCAATCCTATCCATCTTTCCAGTCCCAATGCAACTGCAATGCAGCCCCTTGGCAATGCAGCCAATGCATTGCCA
This sequence comes from Tiliqua scincoides, assembly GCF_035046505.1. NCBI lineage: Eukaryota > Metazoa > Chordata > Lepidosauria > Squamata > Scincidae > Tiliqua > Tiliqua scincoides. The sequence goes on from NC_089822.1 coordinate 201,489,127, forward strand.
ATGCAAGCCAATGCATTGCCAATGCAGCCCCTTACCTTGTGGAGGCCTCCATCACTACCAACCACCACCACAGGATGCAGCACACACCCCATTGGCATGTCTACAAATGGTTGGCAACCTTCAGTCTCGAAAGACTATGGCATAAGCCTACAGCACCCATGTCTACACCTGGGTTGGAAAGTTGGATAGGATTTGATCCTAAGTACTGTATTTCCCTGTGTACCACTCCAGTGGGAGCTCTTACATAGCCTTTTAATCTCTCCCCAAAAAGCCAAACTCAGATCAACATCTGGCAAATATCTGCAAGGCTATTTCATTCCCCCATGATACCTGGGCTACCTCATGGTGTTGTGATTGAACCATGTAGAAATGTAGATGTCTAAGCTGCAAGTGTCCCTCTTCTGTTCAGGAACCCATACATATTTGTGTGTGTGTTTAAATGTTAATAGCATGCAAGAAGTCATGCTGCAGTAAGTTCACCTTCCCTATATGTATGGGGATACAGTACTTGGTGGGAAGCCCCCTCAATCTCATCTGATGCCAATGGAATGTGTGTCTCCATAGGAGCTGGAGCACTCTCCCTTGCCCCCATTTTCCCTGCTATGTACATGTATGTGCTTTGTGAGGAAAAAGAGCAGTCATCTGAGATCTCCTTTGCTCTCATCCCTGTTGTTTCTCTTTCCAGCTCTGCTTTATTCACTCAGCTGGGGTTCCTGCTGGAGGGAAGAAGCAGCTTTCTTCCTAGGCCCTCAAAGCTTGCTAAAGGGCCTCCAATATTCTTTTCTGCCACTAGCAGTGTTACCATACTACAAATTCACCAGCAGCCTTGAGATTTCTTAGATAAATGACATGTTTAAATCAAGTGGTCAAAGTAAATTCAAAAACAATTAGAAAATCCCCACCTAAAGAAATATTTTAAAAACACCAAAATATTTTAAGAAATTGATTTTAACCAATGGCAAATTACCAATACCGTTCACAAAAAGGGTGACCCACGCCTCAAACCATATTCACTCCGTTTCCATTTCAATGTGTTATGGAGGTAGAGGGAACAGAAATTCAATACATCATATTGTTTTGCTTTTTGGGGAAAAGGGACTCAAGTTTTGTTAAGATGCAAATGTAGATAAAATCCTTCTGGGTTCATTGTAACTAAGCATGACTTTTGAGGCCAGCAAAAGACAAGCCTGCATGGAGCCTTTAAGTTCTTTGCCCCCTGGAAATGCTCTCTTCAAAGCAGACTTGCCAAGACTATTGTGGATGTATAGACCATATTGGAAAAACAGGTATGCTGCAACACAGACATTTCTTTTTGATTTCCTAGCAGGGCCGACATGGCAAGCCATTTAAGAGGAAGCATGAAGGTAAGTAGCAACTCTGTGCTTGAGACAGTCAAGGAATCATAGTCACTGAGTACATTCTTAGACCTTGCAAGGTTGAGACTCTGCTGGTCCTTTCGGGCAGCCCAATCCTAAGGCTGCAATCCTACACACATTTTCCCGGGAATAAATTCTATCAAACACAATGGGACTTACCTTTGAGTAGACATGCAGAGGTTTGCACAGTAACTCCCCACATGTTGATACAACAGTGCCAGCAAAGCTGCTGCTGTATCCTGTGGGGGAGGGGGTTTGGCCTCTGGACACCTCCTCAGGGTAAACCAAGGTCAACATAGGGTCAACTCAACTCAATAACTGGCACAGGTCCAGGTTGAGCTGTGTAGCTGGAACAGGATTGAGAAGGGGGTTAGCATTTGGCAGATATCACTGTCACTCAACCCAACCACTTCCTGGGCCCAATCCACCCTCCTCCCCACTTCTATCACCAACCTGTTCTGCTCACCACCTCCCTGTTCCACCCTACTCCCATTCTTCCTCCATCCATCCTGCCTCCCCCACTGACCTACTGTACGCAGCAGATCTTCAGCCATCCACCAGCACCTGGGAGGCTGCTCCAGCCAGCTTGTCTGCTGGCAGACCAGCAGTTCATTCCAGTGGCTGCTGCTTTATGACAGCCATAAAGCACTTGCTTCTGGTGCAACGTGCATTCTGCTGGTGGCTAGGCATCATAGTATTGGGCTGTAAATGAAAAGTAGAAGTGGTCCCTTTCCTTAGTAAGTAGTGCAGTAGTCTACTGCCATGCGATAGAGGCGCGGGGAGCCTTGTTGCAAGAGGGGTGAGATCAACCCAAGACCTCCAGTCCCTGAGACAGTGTGCCTCTCCCTTTACCGAGTTTTGGGCCAGCCACTACTTCCAATGCTCTTCTTTCTCCTGCTTCCTGCATTCAGAAAGCAAGAGGAAAACAGAGCAAAAGTATGGAGGAGAGGTGGGCTGGAGGGTCTCCACACTTTCCATCTTCTCTTTTGAGAAGTTGGGGAGAGGGATGGGGGAGTGGCACAGGTGTGCAGGTACCCCCACCATGCCACTGCCTGAGGTTTGTGCCTCAGCTGACTTACAGATGGCCCAGCCTTAAGGATGCATAATTTTGCTGTGAGCAAAATTGGCCAGTTTGATTTTGTTAATCAAACCAAACAGATGTGTGCTTGAGCATTGGAAATAGTCACAGAATAGTAACACATTGCGTCCAGGAGGGGAGTAGTCTTGCTGCTATATAGGTTCTCAAATTATCATAGCCGGAGACAACAGCACTCATGATTAAAACCTCGGGGTATGCCAGCCATAAAATTCCAAAACAACAAACGTTGTTTGATGAATTAAAAACGTTTTGTCTTAGAATCGCTGTAGACATCATCAGGCATCCAAAGGCAATGGAATGGTGGAGTTTTGCCTTTAGATGCCTGATGATGTCTACAGAGATTCCAAGACAAAGTGTTGTTTTTAATTCATCAAACAACATTGTTGTTTTGGAATTTTATGGCCAGGGTACCCAGAGGTTTTAACCATGAGTCTTGCTGCTGTTTGTCAGGATTAAAATACACGTGACAGCTGTGGCTGAATAACTGCCCCCAAACCAGGTCACATGAAAAGGCCCTGAGAAAAGGCCCTTTGTCACTTGCAAAGGTGACTTTACAAGAGATGACCAGAAGCAGGAGCGACCTGCCAGGAAGAGCTCCGCTCCCCTTGCAAGGGGCACCTGAGGTGCTTCCAATATCCGAGCATGAAATATCAACACAGAATGATGGCCTCGAGGCCATCAGCGCAGAGAGGAAGGAGGAAGGGCACTACGCTGCTGCCCACGCAGGAGGCTCTGACTGCCAGCAGCCTCGCTTCAGGGGTGGCTCCTCTGCAGTGACGTCAGGGGCATCCCCTCCCCGCAGCCCCCGGCTTCCAAGGGCTTGGAGGCGGCCGGGTCCTCGTCTGGCTGGGCTGGGCGCGCGCCCTCCCTGCTGACGTCACAGGCCCTTCGTGGAGGCCCCAGCGCGAGCCACTCAGCGCCGGGCGCGTCAGCACAAGGTCCTGCGGGGCCTCCACCGCGGGTTCGACGCGACCTGCGCTGCACCCACAGCCCGACCGGTCCTCGCTTCGCTGTCCTAGAGTGGCAAGCGGGCACCGGTCCCCGGGTTCTTTTGCTCCCCCTTCCGGGGGGGGGCTCCGAGGGGCCTTGGGCAGGCTGCGGAGCTGCTTGGGGTCCGTCCCAGTGGAGGAGGGGCCACATGTGGGGGGGGGGGCGACGCCAGGAGGGTCTTGTGCCCAGGTCAGCCTGTCAGGTCAGCGCCTCTCTGCCCCCCCCAGCCGTGCAGGGGGACAGCCCTGGAGGGGCGCCTGGATTCGGACCCCTCCTCAGCCAGCTCCTCCCTCTCCACCTCGCAGGCTTGTTGTGAGAGCTGAGGGGGGAGTCTCTAGCTCCCCCTTAGCCATGCAGCACCAGGGCACCTGGGCTGAGATCCTTCCTCAGCCATGCCACGGCCAGCTCCTTCTCCTCCACCTCACAGGGTTATTGTGAGAACTGAGGGGGGAGTCTCTCCTGCCCCCTCAGCTGTGAAGGGGGGCAGCATTGGGGCACCTGGGCTCAGACCTCTCCTCAACAGTGACACGGCTAGCTCCTCTCTCTCCCTCTCCACCTCGCAGGGTTGTTGTGAGAGCTGACAGGGAGGGGTGAAACAGAGCAGGGGGTGGTGACAAGGGGGCCAGAGCAGGGGTGAGGAGGTGTGAAACAGGGCAGGGGGAGGGTGGCACCAGCTGGAGTAGAGACCAGGGCTACAATGGGAAAGTCTACAGTCAAGGGAAGACACACAAGTAGCCCCCAAAACAGTCCATGCCCTGAAATTACTAAACCAGAACCTGCGCTTAATAAAAAGCTCTTTTGATTCAGTCAACAGGATCCTCAAAGCCCCTTCACCAGTCTCATCAGTGGAAGCATCAGTGACATTTAACTCTGACATGACCTGTCTTGATATCCTGAGAGGCCAATTTACTATCATTGATCCACTCCAGTCATTTCAGAATTTGGACTTGTTCTGTGGCACCTAAAATAGGTGGGATGGATGCATTGCCTGAAGTGGAGCAGATCCCCTCAGGAGGTTCAGAAGATCCAGCTTTTTTAGTTTTACCTGACTGGACTCCGAGCTGGCATCTGAGTGGCCAGCCATCTAAAATTGCCAGTCACTCACAGTTTTGGAAGGAAAACACACTGAGGAGCAGTGCAAGCAGCAGAGAAAATGGCACCCTTGGGGCAAAGTACAGGACCTGGTGCTTGGGATCGCTTGGCAGGCGCTGAGTGCAATGCTGTAATTAGAGTGCTGCCAGCTTGCCCTGCATGCTGCAGTAGCGCTGGGTCAACCAATGGGAGGCTGTTGTAGATTTCCCCCCAGAGCCTGCCACCACTTTAGAGAGGTGCAGACCAGGTGCTGCAGTCACCCAGCTGGTCTACCAGCCTGGAGGCACTCACGCTAAACGCACTTCCTTCTGGGCTTTAGAGTGGAGTACTTGTGTGTGGCTGATCATGGGAGTCCTTGCCGTGGCTCACAGCCCACTCCACGTCACCACTCCCAAATTGACTGCTGACTAAAGGAGGGGGTGGGAAAGCAAGAAAAAGAAATGTCTTTGAAAAAACAATGCTGACAAGGAGCTCCAAAAAATGGCGACCAAGCTCAAGTGAGGCAGGAAATGGTCTGGGACTGGAACCCCACGCTCAAGAAGCTCCACTCACTTTTGAATTGGCCCTTCCTACTGCTTGCAATGAGGGACAATCCCATAGGTGTAGGAATCCCCCCACCTGCACCTGGAAACCAACATCTATAATTGCTGCTGGAATTGAACTGGTATCCAGTGTCCATGGTTGTAGGAGCATTTGTTGCCTAATCATCAACCATCATTTATACAATGAGGATTCCTCTGACTATGCAAAAACACACAAACTTCTTAAGGCTAGTGCATTCTGAAGGCATGGATGACTGTTCTGCTTAGATTCCTAAGTCCCAAGATTGGTCTACCCTCTGGAGACATGTGGAATCTATTGAAATTCATAATACACTGTGGGATATCCAGGGTTGGGAATTGGAGTCAGACTCGAACAGCAAAAATGCACATTTTTCAGTGATTCATTGACTCATAAGTTGTGTGCATGGAAGACTCTGAAAAACACTTGAGTCAGGGGTCTCCTGACTCGACACTCGTCTCCACACATGCAGACTTGAATCTGCCTGTGACTGGGTGTGCTTGCTTACTGTTTTTGCAGCATGTAAAACCTAGTGGAGCCAGCATTTAGACTGGGCAAGCAACAGGAAGGTTCTAGCCACAAGGCAGGGAAGGGTTAATAATGTATCAGAGCAGGAGGGGAGAGGCGGGAGAAAGCTCTTTTGCTGGTCTACCATAGGAAGGATGGTACCAGTGACCATTGGACAAATTATGGATGTTCTGATACTTTCTTTGGCTGAAGTAGAGCAGAAGGAGGAGCCTAAGGGGGTTCTTGCCTTACAGTTGGCTGCAAATGCCCAGGGAGGGGAAGGCGGCAGTTCATAGCAATCATGCTTTCCAGTGCATGGCTGGTGGGGAGGAGGAAACATCACTGAATGACTAGCTGAAGTGGGACTACTTCTGAGTAGAGCTGCCAAGGAGCAGGTCATCCTGATAAGTCTCACAGGTGCCGCATGTGACCCTCCTCCCTCTTGCAACTTCTGTGCCTACTCTCACGCAGTTCCTCCCACTCCCTTCCACCCCGCTTACAGATGGGCAGGGACAGCAGGGGAGTGTTCAAAGACAACACACATTCCCCTGGGCAGCAGCCCCAGTCATTGGCATCCTTCAGTCTTGGAAGACTATGGTATCGCGCTCTGAAAAGTGGTTCTGGAACAGAGTGTCCTCTCCAGTGCGCGAAGCCTGGGTAAGGTAGATATGGAGGATAGACTGTTACCCATGCAGCAAATCCCCCCTCTCCATGTCACTGAAATGGTCCAATAGAAAGGCAGAAGCCAATACGGTTGGTTCCAGCAGCGTCGCAGGAGTTGCCAGAATGTGACTGTGTTCGACCATGAACTGCCTCAGGCACTCTGGCTCCGGATTTTGCCTCGAGGTTGACTCCTGAAGCCTTTTCCATAACTGGATGTAGCCACAAGGCAGTGGAGGTTGGGGATCAGAGTTTTCCTTCTCTCAGATGAGCGGTGGCTGTTTAGTTGCTTCTTATAAAAAGTACAGCCAAACTGAGGGCCTATTCTTATCCCCAGCCCCCAGGGGACACAGCAGCCCCAACCACTGGTATATTGGCTTTTGGACTCCTTTTTAAAAATCTCTGTGCAGTAGAAGCAAACCATTTACTTTTGTCTTCCAGAGACAGCATCTAGTCAAGAGCCCTGCCATTTCCCCTTCCGCTATCAGCGACAAATGCATGATTCCTGCATCCCAAGTACCCTTCCACCTTTGCACTGGTAAGCATCTCCTCACCATAGGATAGCATGGAGAGTAAGAACTATTAAGTGGAGCATGTTGGAAGGGGAGAGAAGCTTACTGAGTCTTGCATGGAAGCTGAATCCTGAAATACGTGGGGAAGTCATGACTGAGATCTGGCATCTTTTGGCATGTTCAGCTTCCATGCATTGCTTCCATGACTCGCAAACTTTTCTTTATCAGGTGTGCCACCACAGAAAACTATGACCGAGACCAAAGATGGAGGTATTGTGGGAAAGAGGAAAGGCTAAGAGGTAAGTCATTGGTGGGAATTGAAGATGCCAACCAACCTGCAGGTGGAGTGATTAGAGGCTTTTTTTCAGAGTGTTTGCATGTCCCAATCCTACATTCCATTCTGTCTGTGCCTGGTCCAAGATTAGGACCCAATTTTGGCAAGTATGACTGTTATCAGTGACATGTGGTGGGGTCCAGACCCAGGGAGGCACAGCCACATGAATGCATGCTCATTCTCCCCCTCCCCCTTCCTTCCTCCCTAAGCTCAGTCTCTCTCAGTTCCTTCCTTGAAAAACAAACATAAACTTACTCCCTCCCCCCCCAAAATAAATTAAAAAACTAAGGAGAGCTCAGTGACATGCCCCCTGTGGCAACCAAAAAGCTGCCTCTCCTGGTGCTTAGAGAGCCAGTCCATTGAGCAGGCTCCCTGCTTTTTTATGGCTTAAAAAAAAAACAAAAAAAACACCACAGAACCAAAACAACTCTTCCTGCTGCTTCCCCGGAGCTTGCTGATGCAGGCATACTGCTTTTTTTAAAATTGGAAGCCAGGTATGATTACAGCCTAACCTGCTGAGGCAAATATTCCTGCGGCCTCCCTAGCTACTGCTGATGCAGGCACCCTGCCTTCTTTTTTTCCATTGAAAGTCAGCTATGATTGGTGCTTCCTTATGTATTATAATGGGTGTGTGTGTGCTGCTAAACTCACTGACTCTGCTCAAGAAGAAAAGAGCAGACAGAAAGGCAAGGAACTTTTTTCTTTTCACTTGTAGGGTCCTTGTGCTTTTATTTTTTTACTTGTTAGCTCTGCCTCCCCTGACTGCACATCACTGGCTGTTATCTACATTTAATGGCTCTGCTGCAACAGCAAGGCAAAAGATCTATGCAGCCCAATCATTGGCGTACTTCAAGCTACAATGAGCTAGTTCCTGGAGTCCCAGGTGGCGGCGGTGGCCAGGGGAGCCTTTGCTCAGCTTCGGCTGATTCGCCAGCTGCGACCGTACCTGAGCTGCGCGGACCTGGCCACAGTAACCCATGCCCTAGTGACATCTAGATTAGATTATTGCAATGTGCTCTACATGGGGCTGCCCTTGAAGACAGTCCGGAAATTACAACTAGTACAGAACGCGGCTGCTCGTGTGGTTGCTGGGGCACGTCGGTTTGACTCTGTCGAGCTGTTGCTCCGGCAGCTACACTGGCTGCCGGTTCTGTTCTGGGCCCAATTCAAGGTGCTAGTTTTGACTTTTAAAGCCCTCTACGGCTCGGGTCCGGGGTATTTGAGGGACTGCCTCCTTCCCTACAATCCTGCCCATGCTCTTAGATCATCTGGGGGGGCCCTTTTGACTGTGCCGCCACTAAAAGATGTGAGAGGGGTGGCGGCCAGGAAGAGGGCCTTCTCGGTGGTGGCCCCCGAACTGTGGAATACCCTCCCCTTAGAACTGAGAACTGCTCCCTCGTTGCTAACGTTTCGGCGTGGACTGAAGACCTTTTTATTTCAAAAAGCTTTTAATTGTTGACAGGCTGGCTGGCGTTCTTGCTTTTATATGAAAAGCCACGGGGTTTGTTTGTTTGTTTTTAGATTTTTTAATTATGTAAATTGCAGTTAATTGTTTTTAATGTTGTACTTTTTAAAAAATGATGTAAGCTGCCTTGTGTGCCCGTTGGGCAAAAAGGCGGGGTACAAATAATAATAATAATAATAATAATAATAATAATAATAATAATAAGTTCCAAAAATAACAAGTTCCATAAAAACATAAGAACAGCCCCACTGGATCAGGCCATAGGCCCATCTAGTCCAGCTTCCTGTATCTCACAGCGGCCCACCAAATGCCCCAGGGAGCACACCAGATGGAAAGTGGGACCACCAGCAGCAGGCAGAATGGCCAGTGACATGCGGATCCCAGTCCTTGTTGTAATGTCCAAATGGCCAGAATCCTTTTACTAAGCATGACTGACTTTTGGCATTTTTCTGTAGGACATTGTGACCCAAACCCTTGCCAGAATGGTGGTGTCTGTGAAGCTCGACGAACTGGCTTCCACTGCACCTGTACAGCCGGTTTCCATGGGAGACACTGTGAGAAAGGTAGCAGAAATGGGATCTTGGAGCAATTGGACCTTCTTGATAGCTTGGTCTTGGCTTTGAATAAATGCCCCACTTGGCACTCTGACCAAGTAAGAAAGGTCTTTTCACTTCCATCGTCAGTCTCCTTTCTGAGGTCAGGAACTAAATGGCTTCCATGACAATCAAGGCTGCTTGAACTCCTGTCATCACAGTCCAGTTGTCAAGGCTTGTAGCTCCTACCTCGACCTCCTGGTGCCAAGTGGTTTCAAACTCTTATCAAATATCAAATTTTCAAATTGTTACAAAATTGTTAAGATCCATGATGTGGTACTGGCAGTTCCAGGGAACCTGGAAAGCTGTAAGACTTTCCATGTCCTAGAGAAGCCCAAGGGATTCAGGACAAATAAGTAGTTGCTGCTGGACCACCTCCAGAGGGCAGGCTGCACTGAGTGGAGGTTGGTATGCTCTCTGAGCAGACTAGTCACCCTGGGCCTTGCTTTCCAGAGAGCTGCTTTAAAGCACATGAATTGCTGCACTTTGGTGAGAGGGAGACATGGTTGCAGTATCGGCTTGATCAGTTGGAGGAGTGTCGTTGCGCTGGAAAGAAGATGGTCTGCCACCCTCTCCATGGGAAGGGTAAGAGCTGGACAGAATGAGTTTACAGATAGCATTGCAACAAAGGGGAGAGATTTCTCTCATAATGGATGGGACAATGTAAACCAGGTCACTGTCAGCTGGAGGGAAGCTATCTTACTGTGGGCAAATATTGCTCAGATTTCATCTGAATTCATTACTGACAAAGTCATTTCTAACTAGAGTTGCCATCTGGACCATCAAATCTGTCTAATTTGCATATTGTGCAAATCATTTCCAGTTAGGCAAACTGAGTGGTGGGTTTAGGAAATTAAACATCACCACTGCATTGTCATTTTAAATGCTCACTTCCCAAGAACCTTTGCAGAAACGCAAAGGCTTTTCATGCATGCTGTTGCATGTGACATGTAAATATTTGTTATATCATGCCATCCTGTGTTTTGCCATAAAATGATCGCAGGACAAATTACAATTATTTATTTTTATTTATTAGATTTGTATTCCGCCTTTCTCCCCGAAGGGCACCCAAGGCGGCTAACAATCAAGTTAAAATACAAGGCAACAGATAAACATTAAAAATACAAAACACTTAAAAACAATTAAAACAATAATAATGTTTAGCTGAATCCTCAAAGGATAAACAAAAATTAAAGAAAGTGGTTTGATAACCCAATCCTTTGCATGCTCACTCAGTTCCATCAAGTTCAAAAGGGCATTTCTAATATAAATACATAGTCTAGGGCAGGGGTGTCCAAAGTTTTTGGCAGAAGGGCCACATCATCTCTCTGACACTCTGTCAGGGGCTGGGGGGGGGGGAAAGAATTAATTTACATTTAAAATTTGAATAAATTTACATAAGGTTACATAAATGAATATATTATAGATGAACTTATAAGAATGAATGAAGGTCTTGCAATAGCTCAAGGCCTATAAAAGGCCTTGCACAAAGCAAGGCTGGCCTTTCCTTTGCTGCCGCTACTGCATCATAGACGTGAAACAGCAAGCAGTGGAGGAAGCCCTCATCCCACAGCTCACGCGAGAGGTCAAACAGTTGCCCTCATGCTGAGAGCAGTTGCGTCAGGCCAGTGAGGGCTCCAACAAATCTCCAGAGGGCCAGAGGCTCATTGGAGACTGGGAGCTCCCTGAGGGCCGCATTGAGAGGCCTCGAGGGCCGCAAGTGGCCCCAGGGTCGGGGTTTGGGCACCCCTGGTCTAGGGTTGCAGCCTAGAAGCCCAATCTTATCTAAGGGCCCAAATCCAGAGCCCTGCAAGCCAGCTAACCATCAGTATGCACTGTCAACATGCACTGTGGGCATTAGCGCCAGCCCAGCACTGGAGCTGGCCCAGCGTGAGCCCACACTGGGACAGTGCCATTTGGAGGTTGGCAGTCTGCTGCCAGGCACTTGCTAGGAGTGCCAGACAGAGGAGAGGTACGTCAGGGTGGTGGGGAGGCATTCTGGGGCGGGTGGAGGGTGGGGGAAGGTGTGACAGGGGAGGGAGGAGGCAGTACTGGCAGAGCTCAGTTTCACTGGAACCGGAGCTCCGTGTTGGCCTCGCAGCCAATACAAGGCATCCTTACTGTGCGCCGGCTGAATGGCTGACGCAGAGTCGAGTAGCCCCATTGCAGGGCTGCTTCCCTTACTCAAAGGAGGGGGGGTAAATGTCTCCTTCTCCTGAGGAGCTGCTGCCAGCTGCCCGGTGCGCTCAGGATACCTCGGCAGCCATTTTGGTGCCATGACAGCCCCACACACCCCACACCCACATACAGCTCAGGATTGGGCTGTAACTCTCCACTCTACTGATGCAGCCAGGCCACCAGAGTGCACACTGCATACTGCAGGGAAGCAGTTCCACAAATCTCCTCTGGGTAAGGGGACATTTGTTCCCTTGCCTGAAGGTAAGCTTCTGATGCTGCAATGGGTCTACTCAGATCTGTGCCAGCCCGGGAAGGCAGATTGAGGCTGGGAAGGGTGATAGGATATTGGCAGTGCTGCTGCCACCAATATCACACACTTTCTGGCTTTGATACTCACCCCTCCCCTCAGTTTCCACCCCATTCCTCCCCCTCTCTGCAGGAGTTCCTGCTCTTGATGTCTGTTTTTCTTTCATGTGGCACAAGTGAGAGTTACTCATAGAATGCAATGTCACAATAATGCTACATATACAAATTTCTGATCATACAATCTCCCAAGAATATAGCTTATGAAACATTATTTACCAAAAAGTCTTCTAATTCAAGAATCATCAATTGTAGTAGAACCTGGAATGGCAGCATCTGTTTTTTTGCAGATCTCCAGTTCAGTCCCACTCTCTCTTGGTTGCCATCACTCTGCTCTCAAATTATTAGACCTCCTGTCATCTTTGGGACCTCTCTAGATTCCTGCAGTCATGAGATCAGGCCTTAAAAGTGGACATCACTGGTTTACACTGTTCAACAAATTTTAATTTTTTTTATTTTTTACAAAAGCGATGTTAGCTGTTCGTTATAGATTTTTGGTTGCTAAACATGAAAATCACAGTTAAAATACTCTCCTAGCTCAAATTTCCAAATAAATCGACCTTTTCTGTTTATATATATTAAAATGGGATGTTATAATAGCGACACTTATAAGTCAGCATGGCAAACGTTTAATTCTGGTTCGGGTGAGTTGGATCATGTGTCTTTGCCTCGTGAATCATGTGATCATGGCGAAGAAACGGTTGGAACCAGATCCATCCAGTCTGGACATCCCATTGAAATATATGTGATATATATACAAAATATAAATGGTCAAATTAATCCAGAACTGTAGCTAATAGAGAATTTTAACTGTTATTTTCGTGTTCAGCGCCCAAAAATCTGTAAAGAAAAACTACTTCCATTCTTGTGCAAATTTCATTGTTGAACAGTGTTATTGGAACAAAGTTTCATGCATCCGGTGCAAGTTTGGGGCCAAAGCTGCACAACCCAAAGCAAGGGGAAAACTTTCCCCTTACCTTGTGTCGCGCTGCACTGGCCCCAATGGGTCCTCTTTGATCTATGTAACCTGATGAGACGGTGTAGATCCGAGCAGAACGGAGTGGCCAGGGGCTGCTCCATGCTACCGGGAACAGGGTCAGGATCTGGCATAACTGTCAGATCCTGGTCCCGCCTCCTGTCTGCGCCCGCCCGCCTCTGGGAACGCCCACCATCCACCCTCCCCCTGCCCTGAAACACCTCCTCGCTGCCTCCCCCCCACGCCCCCCCCCAGACTTCTGCACCGGTTGAGCTTGGCTGACGCAAAGGACGCAAACTTACCCCGCTGGGCCTGGATCCGGTGCAGGGAAGCCAGCACAACTCCTTGCACTGGCCTCCCCGACTCCTGAGTTGGCGCAAGTGTGCCTTAAGGCACATTTGCAACACCCCCAGGTCAGCACAAGTGACTTGTGCTGGCCTAACCCAGCACCCTTAGATTGCGCCCTTAGTCCAATATTCTTCTTATCCCAGATCCTAAAACAATCATAATACAGTAACATAAATAAAAAGACCACCATAATATTGTATTTCAATCATAATACATACGTATTACATGAAAGCAGTTCATTTGAGGCAGGACTCAGACCAGAGTGCTAGAACTTGTTTGCACTCCCAGAGCTCAGTCTAGGCTATAGTTGCCAACTAACTAGTTCTGTCATATGTGTTTGGTAGCCACCATCAGCACTGTGAGGATGGCCACAGTACAAGCCTTCCACACAGCTGTGTGTCTGTCTGTCAATGGACAGCTTGCTAACTGATTAAGGAGGTGAGAGCATCTCAACTTGATGTCCCAGCTTCCCAGCTTCACTTCACTTCTCTCACACAAACATCCCTGTACAATCGCACCCATACACTCTTGAATCCTTTTCTTTCAGTAGTTCCTTGGTTGTGTAAGGCTGTGGAAATGGGAGGTCATGCACTTTTCAGGTTAAAGAAATAGGCGGGTTTGTTTAATCAAAACAAAGGATCCACTGAAACCTTCAATATTGTAAGAGCTACAACCCAGCAGGGATCCAGGAAGGTTTCAGTGGAGGCTATTGTTCCCCTGTGGTTAATATCAGTCATTGGACTTCAATATACATGGGGGAGGGGAGGGGAGGGAACAATACACTATGTTGATTTGTAACCCATAGCCCTGGGCTCTGGATGTGACTGTCAGATTCCCAGGTCAGCCTCAGTCTGCGCACCATCATTTAGGGGAGAAGGGGTCTTCAGGATAGAGGTGCTTGTTCGTGTCAGATATTAGTGATGGACTGCTAGATTCTCAGCTGAACCACTGATTTTGGAGCTAGACTTTACTCCCTTTCATTTCTATAGTAGAAAATGTGTTGGGCATCCATACTGCTTTCTCTGACCCACAGCATGTGCAACTAATCCCTGTCTGAATGGAGGCCGCTGTGTCGAGTGGAAGCAAACTTGGACCTGTAGCTGTCCTGATGGCTTTTCTGGGCCTCTGTGTGATGTAGGTATGACTATCCTGAGTTCCTTGAACTGGGGGCTATATGTTGGATATCAATTAATGTTTCATTTATGTGTTTACAATTGCTTAGCTTTGAAGCCATGCCAAGGAGTGGGCAAAGTGGTGAGAATCAAGACTGGCCATATGAAAAAGCAATGTACACTGAAAAAGTAACTACTATATTTCTATTTGTATCCTTTTCTTGAATTCTGAAAAAAAGATATTCAAGAAAAAAATTCAAGAAAACCATGTTTGTTAGTCCCTACAATATTCATTAAATGTACTACCAAATGTGCAATGACAATGTTATGAATCATTCAGAAAGGTTAGAAAACAGTACAGCAATCTACAGTGAACAACTATGTAGTCTTGGTTCCACCATCTCAAAAGGGATAAATCACCAGGATATTTGTGGTGCAACGGACATGGACCTAGGAGTCCTGCTCTCAAACCACTGATCAGCCACAGCCTCACTCGAAGGCATCTCTCAGCCTCGATTTGCTGTCTGTAAACTAGGATTTAAAATGACCCGCTCCACAAAGTTGTTGTGATGATTTAAAACTTTCTTTAAACAATTTAGGGTGCAGTCCTAACCAACTTTTCCAGCACTGACCTAAGAGCAATACAACTCCAAAGTAAAGGAACAAACATTCCTTTACCTTGAATGCCCCCAACTGCCCCCCAACTGCAAGATATGGTACATGCCCCATTGGCAAGGCTATGACAGAGCTGGAAAGTTGGTTAGGATTTGGGCTTTAGTGTACTAAATAGGCTCTAACTATTGGAAATAATAATTTTAAGAATCATAACTGGCAGGGGCAAAAAAAAATAAGGTGTAGATTCCCATTCTGCTAGAATGGAAAGGCATCTAGTGAAACTAAAAATGCAGCTTGTTTCAAACAAGCCAATAATTCACACGTGGAGTGTCACTACAATAGCATAACTGAGTTTTTAAAAAGAACTACATATGTTCGAAAAAGAAAGAATTATCAAAACCCATTAAGTCAGAGGGCATAAATCTGGATGAATAAATCTTATTTATGAATGCCATTAGTCTGAATCAGGAAGGTTATTATTCCTACATTCTTAAACAAATCCATGAGAAGATAGAAAAATTTTTGCTCTGCCCAGTTTAAATTCTCAGAGAGAGAGAGAGAGAGAGAGAGAGAGAGAGAGAGAGAGAGAGAGAGAGAGAGATCATTCTGACCCCTTGCTTTCTCATTCTGAAGGTGGAAACATGATGAAGAAAATCAAGGGCACCTTGGTCTGAGGGGACTGGGGGTTGAGGGATAGAGGCACAGTGCACAGGCATCCACCATCTGTAAGGGGGCAGGGGAAGCAGTGAGAATTCGTGGACTCCAACCTTTCCAGGGGACCTGTTCCTGCAGTCTCTCCTAGTGCTAGATTTCTTCTTTCAGTAAAAATGTTTGGAGACAGGAAGAAAAATATGTTGAAAAATGTACTGTTGTTAAGGACTCCAGCCTTTCCAGGGGACCTGTTCCTGCAGTCTCTCCCAGTGCTAGATTTCTTCTCTCAGTAAGAATGTTTGGAGATAGGAAGAAAAATGTATTGCTGCCAGGAAGTCCGAGTGAAGCCATGACAGGCAGTGAGTGCTTTGAGTGATTCTGGAGGAGGGGCTGTCTCTTTGGGGGCATCATTATTGCCTGTTTCAGGACCCAATATCTGAAAATCTTAAGATTTGTTTTCTTAATTCCCTAGCCTACAATCATACCTGCTACAGTGGGAATGGGCATCTGTACCGAGGCATGGCCCACAGGGGCTTGTCAGGGAGACCCTGTTTGCCCTGGGACTCCCCCTTCCTCCATCATGAGTACTCCAGCAATTCTTTGGACAACCCGGTCCATGTGGGTCTGGGGGCCCATGCCTTCTGCAGGTGAGCTGTGTTTTCATACAAGTAGTGGGCATGTATACCAAGGAACTGATAGCAAGAGGGGCATGAGAGGTGGGTTATGTCTGGGACAAAAGATGGGAAGGAACAGAGGGAGGCTACAATCCTATCCACACTTTCCTGGGAGCAAGCCCCATTGAATATAATTGGACTTACTTCTAAGTAGACATGCATAGGATTGGACTCTGAGGCAGATATAGGGAAACTGAAATGATCTTCTACGTGATGAGTCTGCCAAGAGGACACTTTATTAATGCAGAAACCCTGACAATGACTTCAAGCCATGGTGTTTCGTGATGCGAGAGAAACAGCTTCACTGGGAATTCTGCAGCATCCCCCATTGCCGTCCCCAAACTACAGGTAAGACATCCTACTCTCTCTGGAAGAAATGGGATGTGGCTGAACCCCAGAACAGAATCAACCATCATGCTTTCTCCACAGACCATGTGGCCACCCCAGATGCAGGAAGCCATTCGGAACAAGAGCCGGAGTCCTCAACCACAGCCAGTCATGGTACTGAGCCCGACACTGGCTCAGATCTGGCTTGTGGGCAGCGCTATACAAAGACCACCTCTGTGCGCAGCCGTGTGGTTGGGGGCATGGTGGCACTTTCTGGAGCCCATCCCTACATCGCTGCCATCTACCTGGAGGAGCAGTTCTGCGGAGGGAGCCTCATCTCCTCCTGCTGGGTCCTGACTGCTGCCCATTGTTTGGAGAACAGGCAAGTCTTGCCATTCTTCCCCAGAGCAGAGCTGTTACTGAGAAGGTTGCCACCACTAGGGACTTGAAATGGAGGAGCTGAAAAGAGGGACTGTTGTTAACTCTAACATTCAGCTCTGCTGACCACAGATTTTGTACTATAGGCCAGATGCCTCCAAGATTTCAGTGGTGCTGGGCCAGACCCTCTATAACATCAGCACTGAACACTCTGTGAAGTTTCAGGTTCAGGATTATCAGCTACATGAGAACTACTCTATGTTCAGCAACCAGCATGACATTGGTGAGTTTTGCATGACAAACACCATGACTTTTTCTGCTGTATCCTGTACTCCAGCAATTTTCAAGCAGTGTGTTGCAGCACATTGATGTGCTGCAAATGATCCACAAGTGTGCCATGGGAGTTTGGGGGAGGGACATTTATTAGTAGGGTCACTGGAGGATGTCAGCCCCCCACCAGCAGAATTGTATACCTTGCCAATTGTCAAAAAACTTATGGTGTGCCTTGATAATTTTAATGCCTTGTCAGTGTGCCATGCAATGAAAAAGGTTGAAAATCGCTGCTGTACCCCCAGTGGGGCAGCTGATTTGACTACAAACAGCCAACTCCACCCCTGCGATTATAGCTAGTGTATGTCTGAGGAGAGGAAGGGGGCGGGGTCGGTTGGAAAATTGGGTATAGGATCTGACATGTACCTTTGCCAACCAGATCCACCTCCTTCGATTCTTGAAGTGTCGCCTGGTTTGGTCCACTTCCTACCCTGAACTGCCCATGGCCTGCCCCCACTGTCACCTTACCTGCTCCAGTGTGGCCTGGGTGTGCCATTGGCTGGCTGGCTGTTTCTGCTGCTACCTCTATTGTGCTTGGCAGTGGCACATCATTTATGGTGGCACCATGCTATTTAAAACAGCAGAATATGCCATCATAAATTGCAGCTAGGACTGGGCCATCTGTCACTAACTGTCTCATCTGCCTGCTAGCCCCTGCAATCCTTATCCTGAATCCCAGTAACCTGCAGTCTTCCACCTTCCCTAGCACTGGTGCGTTTGAAGGAAAAGACACCAGGACGTTGTGCTGAGTTTTCACACTCCATTTTGCCTGTGTGCCTGCCCAGTTCATTGGAGACATTCAATGGCAGCAAGCAGTGCCACGTTGCAGGATGGGGACATCAATATGAAGGTAAGATGGAAGTGGCCAGAAATAGGCATTGGTTGCTTCCACACTAGAGCTCTTTAGGACCAGGGCTAGCCAGTGCAAGAAGCAGACTGAGGGCCCAATCCTATCCAACTTTCCAGCACTGAGGCAGCTGCAATTACTTGGAAGGGGAATTATAACACAACCTTTAATATACCATTGCAGCAATATAGCATGCATATATAGCAGGGGTCTCCAAATTTTTTGGCCAGAGAGCCACATCAAATGTCTGGCACGGTTTTGAGGGCCGGGAAAAAAATTATATATACAATTTATATAAATAAATTAGAGATGGATGTTGGGGTTCCCCTCCTCCCACAGGTCTCCAACTTACCGAGGGAGAGGACTTCTGGGTCAGAGGATCAGGGAGGAAGCCGGTGGAGCATGGGGCCACCTCCCCATATGCTGCCTGGGCACTCCTGTGGGCGGCAAGGCACAGCAGAGGAACACTGCATGCCAGACCCCCCGCTTCGCCGTCCACCTTGGAGGAGGGAGAGGGGAGATAGGACGCAGGCCATTCAGCTGCTGGGCAGCCGCCCCTCCCCCGCCTTGGGGGAGAAGGGGAGCACTCCCCCACCTAACCAGCCGGGGCCTGCCTTGCCGGGCAGGGCACCTGGCTGTGACATCAGGGGCCCACAGCTGGACCTCCCGGCATTGTCTGCAGAGCTACCAGACCCAGGTGGGCAGGGCCAGCCCACCCCCCAAAGACAGAGACCAGAGCAGAGGCAGCAGCCTTCCCAGCCCTCTCAGGAGCAACCCTGGCAGCTCCAGGTGAGAGGAGGTGGGAGGGAAACAGAGAGAGGAAGGGGAAGAGTGCTGGTAATCACAGGGGAGGACAGTCCTAGAGACTGTCCCTTTTTGTACCATCCCTGTGAGGGAAGGGGAGGGGCCAAAGGGGAGGGGTTTGCCCTACATAAACCTGGAGGCCAGGGATGACAAGGCAATTGGGAGTTAGAAGAGCAGGCAGGAGGATCTGCTGCTAGCAGCCCCTGCTCCTGACTGGCAAATGCTGCCAACCCAAAGAGGGGGAACCGGGTGACACAACCCCCCCTTCTTCTAGTGAACTGTTCTGAGGCCTCCACAAGGGGGTCCCCCTCGGAAAGGCTGGGCGGGCCCTCCCCTCCCCCCACAGGGAGGCCTCACAATGGAACTTAGATGTGTGAATAAATAAATGAATGAATGGGCTCATTCATTCAACCTCTCTGGCCCTTAGAACACCCTCCAGGTGCAACCAGAGCATAGTTCCAGTCATGTTTGGCAAAGTGGGCCAGGAGCTTTCAGGGGACAAGAGGCTGGCAGGAGACAGGATAGGGGCTTGCCGCGGGTCACATCTGGCCCCCGGGCCGGGGTTTGGAGACCCTGATATATAGCAATATAGCATCACAGTCATATAGCATTAAAGCAACACTCACGGCCAAGAACTTTCTGTCTGCTTATATGTTCCATTCAGCACAGGTCCTTTCCAATACTAATTGAAGGTTTCCTGTTTGCAGGCTGAGTTCATCTTATTGCTTCCCCCTCAAGCATACCTCAGGAATTAGTGCTAAATTGCCCCATTGGTTTCTCCTTTCATAGACAGCTTTTGTTCCCTGTTGAGTTAGCTGTTTCCCCCCCCCCTTTTTTTTCTTAATCCTTTCATTATAGTAAAAAGCACTGCTTTGCTATAATGGAAAGAACACAGAAAAAAAGAAATAGAATGAAATCCATAATACACAGCCCTCTTAGGAAACCAAAGGTGACAAAGAAAGGGCAAATTTAGGGGCATTTCAGCAGTTCTCCCCCAGACACACTGAGCAAGAGGCAATAATACAGGCTCAATTGACAGACAGGAAGCTTTCCGTTAAAGGAACAGTTCTCCTTTAAATAAGGCTTTGCCTGTCTGCACTGGGCAAGCTGGTGCTGCAATTATGATTTATAGCAAAATGAACAAATAAACAAAAGCCACAAATCAGGCCTGAAACAAATTGGAAGACACAACAGAAAACACTGGAATGCAATGGCTCGAACTTTGTGTGGATACAAAAAAAAAAAAAACCCCGCATAGACAACAAGGCAATTCCAGGCAGTCATATCAATATGGCTGGGCCACAGCATTAAGCTCCTTCCTTAAGGAGGTTGTGAAGAAGAAGGGGTAGGCACAAGTGTTTAAGCCTGCAGCAGAGTCATGCCATTATGATGCCATGAATGTTCTCAGTGGGCACAAGGCCATGCAGGTGACAGGTTGCAGGCCCAGCCCAAGTCCATTTGGCTCCTGCCTTGTGGCAGGAAAGATGGCTCCTGCCATCTTTCATTGTGTCATTTGTTCTCTTTGGATAAACACTAGCTCCTCCTCCCCCACCTGGACCTTCCCCCTCTGTGGCTTCCCCCCATACTGGTCCTCTACACCATCTCCTACCTTCCTCAGTGGTGCTGGTAATGAGGGAAAGGAAGTTGTGGCACAGTCTGTTTTGAATTGACCGCCTAGAGCAGTGGCAGCACTCAAGTAAGAAAGCCCTAGGCATTAGGTGGGGCTGGGGGGTAGTGTCCTGCTGAGTCTTCGTGCAGGGCATGCCATTGTTCCTTCTACATAGCTTAGCGACTAGGGCAGGTAGGCACTGGCAGCTGCTCATTTGTCCATTTACATTGTTATGGCACTTTGCTTACAGTGCCACTCTTGGAGCCAGTCTATTTGCAGGAGGAGACAGGACAAGATAGCAGCAGATTTGGGGCTGCCGCTCCCCTTTCTGTGCTGTTGTACACCACCAGTCTCACCAAATCTCATTAGAGGGCCAGTCTCTACTGATAAGTCTTGGCCATCTTAAGGAGAATATCCCATCCCAACCATGAGATCCGAACACTCAGCATTTTTTAATGTAAACTACTGTGAGGCCACACATGTGTTTTGATAAATCTTGTCACTGTTCCCCCTCCCCCGCAGGAGCTGATAAACTGTCAGTATTTCTGCAAGAGGCAGACATGCCTCTCATACCACATGAGCAGTGCAGTTCCCATGAAGTACATGGGGTTCACATTACATCAGACATGCTGTGTGCTGGATACCTGGATGGCAGGGCTGATGCTTGTCAGGTAAGCTCTTTATGAAGCAATAGCAGCACAAGCTTTTGATTAAGCCAACCATTCACACTAGTATTTTCCCGTAAACCCCATCTATGTCCACATTCAGAGGCCTCTAATCAAGCTGCACGCCATGCTAGACAATATTTGCTTTGTTTGAATGTACATCCCCAAACACTGGTTGCACATCCTGCCCCCAAATGGACTTTGAAGGTGCATCTTATGCACCTTACAAGAAAGGCACTACTGTAGTAGTGCCCCAGAACATAGAGATAGGGATAGTAAAAGACAGGCAGCTCAATCCTAACCTGTCCTGGAGCAGGCAGTGTCCTGCCCTGCATCCAAGGCAGGGTTTGGGCGGCAATTGGTGCAGCCCAGGGCAAGAGGAATCCCTTCCTCTTACCCTGTGTCACACTGCAGCAGCCCCAATTGGGCTACTTAGATCTGTGCCACCTAAAGAGGTGGTGTAGATCCAAGCAGCCCGGAACTGCCCTGGGCTGCCTAGAACAGGATTAGGATCTGGATGTGCCAGATCCTGGCTGCACCCCTGCTTACGTCTCTCCCACCCATGGGCCTGCCCACTGCCCACCCTACCTCTGCCCTGAAATGCCACCCTCCCCACACCTCCGAGCTCAGTTGGTGTGGACTCACCTTTTAGGCTGGCTGAGTGGCTCCTGAGTCAGCCTCCTTCCTCTTAAGTGCTTTATGGCACTTTCACAACCATCTTGGATTGGCACAAGGGACTTGCGGCAGCCAGGGAGCTGTTGAGATTGCGCCCTGAGGGTAATTTGCTTGCAACTCAGAGTGACTGGAGTCAAGAGTTCCAGGTGTGGTAAAATATCAGCTTTCCTATTTTAGCATCTTCTTCCTCTTCCCCCTGAGGCTTCTTTGATGCCTCAGCCTCCTAAAAAAACCGATGAGGCATCCTGCTGCAGCAGCCATTGTTCTGGGATGCTTCCCTAAAGCACTAGAAATTAGCTCCATCACAGGAAGCCACAGCACCAAGCAGACCATTGATTCAGTGGATTTTCTGACTTCTCATCTGACTTTCCTAAGTACAGGTCATCCTAGCCAGCCCACCTGTCGGAAATGTCCTGGGGTAGTTGGCTGGGCATCCAAATCCCTATTAGATCAAAGGCCAATAGGGATGTCCAGGTGGTTGTAAACCATGCAAGCAGATGGACCTATGACGTCATCCACCCTAGTGTTTTTAAGGTCATGTATAAACATGCTTAGGTGTGGTGTCTGGGATGGTCACCAAAAGCAGCTGCTACTTGCAAAAAGCACACCCACTCATTCTGTGAGTGTGGGGACCAGAATCCTAGAATCATGTGAGGAAATAAAGTAGGACAATCCAATGCGATAGGGATTTGTGTTTATTTTCAGATTGTATTTTAACCTCTGTGCCAAACAGCCAACAGCCTCCCTTTTCTTGCCTGTTTGCTATTTGATCCATGCTTTGTTTTTATCCCTTGCCTATCCCCATCCATTGTTTTGATTCCTCCACCTTTTAATGAACAACTTTTATTTTCACAGTTTTATCTGTCTCATACACGTTCACTGAAGAGGGAAAACCTGTTTGCCGTGTTGCTTAGGGCATCATGTTCCACTATTATTAATTTCCTAAAGAAGAGACCTCCCCAGATTTAGGAACTCTCTTTTAACCAGTGAGGGAAACTTTCCCAAGTGACATCCTGTCTGAGATTCCTAGCCTAGGTGGCAGTGAAAAGACCACCAGGGATTTCTCCAGTAAATCCCAGCGGAAGGTTGCGTGGAGAGCACAGAGTGGAGTGCCAGTCACTAATCTGTAGGTGTCATGCTCATTTCGCTTCTCTATTACAGGGAGATTCTGGTGGGCCCCTAGTGTGTGAGGAGCAGAACGGGGCTACCCTACATGGCATTGTCAGCTGGGGCACAGGCTGTGCACAGGAGAACAAGCCTGGGGTCTATACCAATGTTGCTCACCACCTCGACTGGATCCGAAGCCACATGCGTTAGCCAACCTGAGCAGGAAATCCCAGTATACTAGATATTTAGCATTCTAAAGTCCAAAAATTGTCATATCTATATCACTCTTCTGCCACAAAATAAACCAAACTTGGGCAACATGATCATGTATCCTTGTCGTGTAGTGGTGTGGCAGTCTCTAGGGTAGCACTAAGAAGGACCAATATTCTTGACTGATTTCATTGCTTTGCTTCTCTCCCTCTCTCCTCCATCTATCCTCACATGCACATTCAAGCCTTCTCTGGGTGCCACTCTTACCAAAGAATCAGAGTTGGGAGGCCAATTGCTTGGTGGGTTAAAATCACAGACTAGGCAGGTTGGTTTTATTCAAATCAAAGGAAAAGATTTACTGGGAATCAAAATGGAACGGGGGGGGGGGAAGCAAATTCTATACTTGAGCTCAAGAGGCAAAGTTCACAAGAAATTAAAAACAGAGTCTAACAAAGACTTCTGACCTACACTGACACTGTTGAGGAGTGTCATGTATGCATTTCTTGGCCCAGCACATATAACTTTCGTTAGCAGCAGCTGCTGCACACCCAATATCCCATGCGGGCAGCGAGTCTATGTGAGATAGGAAAATATAAGGTCCCGGGAAATTTCTGTGGCCCCTTCTTTGGCTTCTGGGCCCCTGGTACAAATTACCCCTGTTACCTCCCTCTCATGGGCCCTGCTTCCCACCCATGCTGGAATGACTACTGGTTTTTCTCAGGCACTAGAAGGCCAGGTTTCTGACTTGCCCTCTTTCCTAATCACCTCTAGTTTCTTCTCTGCCCCTTGGTCCTCCTCATGGAGCACTGGCACTACTTGTCTTCATACATCTCATATTCCTGAGTTTTAGACAATGTCTTTGTGTCATGGGAACCAGATGGTGGAGCCTATGAAGGCTTAACATTGGCTCTCAGTAGGAGCTCTTAGCACTTTGGTACAAGCCAAATTTGGGCAGATTTGTATTTTGTGCATGTTCCTCCAGGAGAAGCCAACAAAGTACTGCATACTGAAAGCAGAAAAATAACATGCATCTCTTCAAAAAACAGCTGATGTAATCACAGGAGAATCTGACACCAGAGGGCAGTCCATGTCCAGATTATCCCGACGAAGAGATTCAAAAGTTTGGAGGGCAAATTTGCACTTTCTGTAACAGATCAAATCCAATATTTATCACCTCTTCTGACTTGTGCTAGGTAAACAAATAACTGGTAAAGATGTACAAGACTTTACGGGGTACAAGCCATGATGTGTATGCGCAACCTCCTGATTTTGGAAATGGGTTATGTCAGAATGCAAGATGCAAGGGAGGGCACCAGGATGAGGTCTCTTGTTATCTGGTGTGCTCCCTGGGGCATTTGGTGGGCCGCTGTGAGATACAGGAAGCTGGACTAGATGGGCCTATGGCCTGATCCAGTGGGGCTGTTCTTATGTTCTTATGTGTCAGGATAGACACAAGCCTCCCAGGGTTCAAACTTCATGGAAAGATAGGTAGAGGCTGGATGCCTGCAAATGTAGGTCCACAAAGGCCAGCATTTATTAGTGATATTCTCAAAGAAGGAACCAAGGAGTGCAAAGTATGGTGGCATTCTCAACACAGAAATAGAGGCTTGTGCTGCTTAACAACCTTCTGCTTAATGACGGACCTGATATATGACAGTGGTCAAAGCACAAAAAAGAGGCACTTAATGAGGCAGTCAGAACTCCCATAGCCTGCAGCAGAGTGTCTGTTTACATAACAAAGAAGCTCTTAATGCAAAGAAGAGGCAATCATCTTCAATAGCTTGTGCAGCCAGCTAGTGTCTGGCAGGGAGTGTGTCTGTTCACACAACAATGGCACTAGATTGGACTGAATGTTCGCTTAACCTAATTACATAACAATGGGGATTGGAGAATGTATCACAGCCATTAAGTGACACACCTGCATAGTAGTTCCAAACTGTCCATATTTATACCACAGCGGATAATCATGTTCTGCATAGCCAGGGTCAAAGCAGCAGGAGTCTCTCATACTGTGTGTTTCTTTCTGCTTAAAGAGATAACTATGTTTCCCTCTCAAAATAAGAACCACCCCGCCCAGAGGCCCCCATTACACAGAACTGTGCGTGAATGTGATTGATGTGACTTTTTGGCTGTTCCTGTAACCTTGTTTAACTGAACAACTTATATCTCTGAAACTCAGACTTTGGAGCTTTTCCCTCCGACAGCCTCTTCTGCTGCATCATTCATTGGGCCTAGTTAACTAGGCATGGCCCAACCATGAAGTCAGTTGAACCTCTTCCCCTTAGGTAGCAGACTGGAGGAGGTGGCAAATAATTAATGGAGGATGCCTCACACCCTTCCACTGCTCCCTCCAGCCTCCCACCCAGCTGTCCCATCCTCCTGCACTTCCTGCAAAACAGAAGTGCTTTGCACCCACTTTTTCTGAACGTTCCAAGCCACAGGGAGCACTGCGGAGGGCTGTCTGCACCTCATGCAGCCCTGCCTACATAATGTAAGTCAAAATCACCACCCTCACTCCCCCATATGCTCGTGATCCTGGGGATCACTTCCCTGCCTCTCCCCTTCCCCCGCCCCTTAAAGTGATGGGGGAGCTTTTACATGAACTGGTGGGTCACAACCCACTAGTTTGATAACCACTACTCTGCTGGATTAGGTCCACTTTCCAGGGAATCCTATGAACCCGGGTGTCAGGGAGGATTATGGGGCAAAGACAACTGAAGGGGAGTAGGGTCTAATGGTTAGCATCCACGCAACCTGCCCTGCTCCCCATTTTCACTTTTTACTGGAAAAAGGAGTTAGCTCTTCTCATCGCTTGCCCAGGCCTTTTCCTGAGAAGGAAATAGTTTCGTTGAAGTTATGCCTTGAGGCTGTTCCTCTCCTGAATGGGCAGGTAAGACTGGCCCAAGACCTCCTGACATAGCATGACAAATGCGGCGCCTCTTACCTGATGATGTGTCAGTCTCTGCTCCTGCCGCTCTCCAATGTTCTAGCTCAACATGCTCCTCCCCTCTGCATTTCCTCTTCCTCTCTGTCTCTCTCTTACTTTTCCAATACAGGGAGTGGAAGGAGAAGGTGCAGCAGTGGAGGCAAGTAGGTGGACAGAGATGGGCAGCCCCACCAATCTGATGCCTGAGGTGACTGCTTCAGTTGGCCTCATAGATGGGCCAGCCCTGGCAGTAGAAGTTGCATGCTCAAGTCTTTCTCACAGTACACTAGAGATGGTCAGGAGCTGGATTGTGTTTTCTGTGTAAAGAATTTAAAATGGAACCTACCCTCTGGTATGGAATTTGGAAAAAAAAGCATTTTAAATCAGAATTTTAGACCTTGTGGTTGAGGAATATGCTCAGAAAACAGGCAGAGATTCTGTGCCCTTAGCAACTGCCCAACTGTTTTTCATGGCCTCAGTTATTTTTCCTTATCTATCCACCTCCAATGTCATGCATCCTATCTACTTTACTGCCACCAGAATGCTCCTTGTCCGATATTAACTATGCCAATTGGACATGTTTATGCAAAATAAAAGTATCTGCATAGAGACCATTAATTATCATTTATTTTGAATGCAGGACTTCAATTTTTGTATATACTCGCCTATAAGTCAAAAACTTATCCTGAAAACCTGGGTTGACTTATACACTGATCAATACAGGAAACAAAGCAGAAGCCTCTGGGAAGCTTCTGAAAAGCTCAGCAGCTGTCTGGTGACACGGGGGCTGGAACTGGGCTGAGAAGCAGGATACTGGGGGGGGGGTGGAGGAAAAAGAATTTTTACTAGTAATTAAGGTATTCAGAGGCAGTCATTTTAGCTTCTTCTCCACGCAGAAAGAGAAGTAAAGGTGCTTATGGAAATTGTAGTCTATATGAGAGTTGCTGCTATGGAAGTATAGCAATTACTCCTCACAAAGCCTCCTCACAACTCCCACAAGCAGCTTCATCTCCCTTCCAGCTTGGAGAAGAAGCTAAAATACCTCCTTTTTTTCTTTTTGCTGCTGTCTCAGAACATTCCTGGCAAGTCATTTTCAAAGAATTTCACACACACCCAAGTTTAAGGGTTTGGTTTTTAAACCACGGGATGGAATCCTCGTTTCCATCTGAAACAATGTCCCAGGCTACAATTCAGTGCACCATTACTTATGAATAACATCCAGGGAAAGCAATGGGTCTACTTCTGAGTAAATAGGGTTGCAACTATGTGTAGCTGTGCTTGCTCATGTTCATTCCTTGTTGCTTGTCTCTTCGTTGTGAATTGCATTGCACACTCGCAGTTATATATTACAAGTTGTATGTTACATGTTGAGCCTCTAGCTTAACACGCCAGGCCCTTTAAAGAAGGATTTGATTAATGGTTCTACTGGTATTTTGTTTATAGTGCACTTAGTCTGATAGTGTTTGCAAAAAGATTGTGAAGACATAAATTTAAAAAGTTAAGGAATAAAAATAGGATCTTTTACTAAATTTTTAATAAATTAGAGACTGTACAGTTCTTAGGTAACAATTAATGGTATGTTATTTTTCAGGCTCTGGCCTTGGGTAAAATCAGACAAAACTGTAGTCAGACTCCCCTGAAGTTTAATCCCCATCTAAGTGTCACAGAAAATTACATAATTTTTTGTTCACGACCTGCCCTTGACTTATCTGTGAGATAGGCGAGTATCTGCAGCAGAGGTGTCAAACTCATTTCATATAGTGGGCCAAATAACATTCATTGCATCTGCTGAGAGTCAGAAGAGATGTCATTAGTGATGTCATGAAGCAGATGGCCAGGAATAAGCACTTTGTTCTGAAACAGGAACTAATCAGCTGCAAATGACAGAAGTGAAAATCTCCAAGATTTTGGAGAGCGTGGCCACCTTTTCAGCAGCAGCGCTACTTCTGCTGATGTGTTACTTTGCTTGGGAGGTGCTTGGGAGAGCCCAAATATAATAGGGACAAGATAAAGTATTTCTGGTAGCCACTCCGGTCCGTGGGCCTTATGTTTGACAGCTCTGCTTTAGGTATTAAATCGGAATTTAGTCAGATGATTGAAATGAAAAAGATGACAAATTACTGTGTTTAATCTGTATAACTCCTTGCCCCAGAATGTTGATAGTACCTGGTCTAGATGTCTTTAAAACAGGAGCGTCAAAGTCATTTCATGCAGTGGGCTGAATAGCATTCATGATGCCTGCTGAGGGCAGGAAGTGATGTTATTAGGTCATTACCAGAAATAAGCACTTTTTCTCACTTAGGAACTCATTAGCTGCAAATGACAGAAGAAAAAAATACCCAAATCTTGATCATATTTCAAGATATGGGAGAGTTCAATTATCATGCAGGTGACACCTTTCAGCAGTGTCGCCTCAGCACTATTCAGCAGCTGAGAGACTAAGGGCCAGATAAAAAGCTTCTGCGAGCCACATCTGCCCCCCAGGCCTTATGTTTGACCCCCCTGATCTACAGTATCTTGACATAATTTTGGTTTCTTCAATGAAATGTCAACATTTTTAGTGTGGAGAATGAGCAGCTTGATATTTAGTCCTACTCTGCATAAGGTAAAACTAAAAAAAGAATTCCACACATATGCAAATACATTAAAAAATGTCCTAAATTCAAATTTTACATCCATACTTTTGAAAATGTGAATTTTTATATCGTTTCTTGGCCTTTTGGTTAAGATCAGTGTCATAATTTTTACTTTGGAGGTTCAAGCCAATTTTCTTTTTCAAGTTGAAAAGGCTCTGGTCATCAGTATTTCAGGCATGCCACACATCTAAATCCATCTTCCCATTCCCAGTTAACATTGGTAAATATTATCCAGCTCCAACTGAGGTCATCCAAGCCAGCGGGTATTTCAAATACTTATATTTTTGCATTTGAATACACAATATAAACCAAATGTCAGGCTCCAAATTAATTTCATCTCTAGCATGGATGTTCCATGATTTATCTTTTAAACTGTTTCTGAAAACCACAGAGTTTCTGAGGGGTTATTTCTTTTCAAGAGAAGACCTGTATATGGCAGATGCTCCAGAATACAACAGGAAAGGATTCAGAACAGCCAAGGACATACACATATTTTTGCTTTATTTCATAGAGCTACATCCATCTGTACTAGGCTGGCTCCGAATTCTTAAGCCCATTCCCAAACTTCAGTTGAAGTTCCTGATAGAGGATAGAGGGGAGCTGGGTGGTCTTGAGGCAGCAGCTTGAACACACAGACTATGTCACACAGATCTGTCTTTGTGTTACTCAGATGTTTCAGGACTGTTCTGAGATCAGCTCAGACAACAGATAAACTGTGCCTCCTGTGTCTAAAGGTGGGTGAGGCCCAACGCTTCTTTACACGCAAAGCTAGAAGGCAAAATCCTTAAGACCCCAGCCAAAAATCTGCCTCAGCATTAACATAAACAAGCTGTACCTCTGCTTAATGTAAACAAGCTGTACCTCATTTGACTGTACCTCGCTGTGACTTCAGAGTGGTCTCCTCAGAACTGCCAGCTTGATTTGGTGCCAGCACTACATGCCAAAGGTTCCCCAGCTAATTTGCAGACTCCATGGGGAAAAAGTGTCAGTGATCATGCACAGGCAAGTTTAGGAAAACTAGAGACAGACCATCATTTTGAAGAGCTGGACATAGTTTGAGAGAGGTATTGCTTCCCACATGAAGTGCCATATTTGTTTTCTCCTTCTGTGGCTTTGGTAAAACAGGTTTTGGAACTATACAAAAACTTGCAAGACCTGCTTATCAAAAGAGGGAGGTGTATACACACTCCAAGAAACAATCCCTCTTTCAAATCCCCTCCAAAAAAACAAAACAACTCACAACTATTGTCTGTGTCCAGCTTTAAGCAAGGAGGGAGTGTGTTTGTATGTGTGTTATGTATGTAACTATAGCAGTGTTCCTGATCACAGGAAATGTCACTAAGGGCTGCTGGCTTTAGCTGCTATTTGGTAACACCGGAAGAAAGTAAAGACCATCAACCCCAACATGAATCTGTGCCAGACCACAGCTATGATGGATGGTCAGCTGAATCTCTATGAGAAGCCTGATGGTTCCAAGCTGAGTTCCTTATCTTACAGCATCACGGCGCTTGAAAGCTAGAGTGAGCCCAAGAGTTTGGAGCTAGGCCCTGGGTCGATGGAATCCAGCTCCCATGGCGCCAACAGCTGTTTTTAGATGGGTGAAGGGTCAATGTTTCAAGTTTTTCTATTTTGAGCCACAAAGCTGGGGAAATTAGTCAGCCTCTGGCCTCTGTGTGTCTGAGCCAAGCAGCCTGACCAGGCTGGCGCTCATATCACAGCTGCATTGCTTTGGAGTCCCAACCCAGCTTGTGAGGAGACCCACCTTGCTTCAGCCCAATTCTCCTAGGTCCATTTTCAACTCCCAGGCTGCACATTTGGTCAAGCTTCAGTCGCAGCCTGGTCAGCTTCATCTCCGACCAGGGCCTGGATGGAAATTCTGTGCAAATAAGTTCCACATGAGATCATCTCCTGCAAAGGAGTCTTCTCCAGTTCTTTATGTCTTGATTCTCTGCTGCCTTGTGCCATCCCAGCACAATGGGCGCATACCATGCCTGTGGCAAAACCCCAGCTGCTGCCCGAGCAAAAGGACTATTCCTGAAAAGGGACTTCTTTCCTGACTTGATTGGCAGGACCCAAGTCTGATGCCTGCAGTATTACTGCGATCCTCCCATCGATACCATTTGTCGATGGAAAGTGAAGGAAAACAGCTGCAGCTCCCAGTGAATCCAGAGGATGAGCATGGGAAGGGTGGAAGGATTGGCCTTTGTGGCTCTATTTAGCCCATCCACAAGGGTCTTACTACCTCAGTACTCGATCCTGTTATTCGGCATAGATCTGGAGCCAACGGTGCAGAGTGCACTTTTCATGAGAACTCCTATTTCCAGGCTTGGGCCCGTGCAGGCATTTTCACGATGCATCTCCCTCCAACTGACACCTCTATAACATTGCAGAGAGTGGGGAGTGGGTGTGTGAGAATAACAAGAAGGTCAAAGGGTAGCCAAGAAACATCCTGAGAACACATTGCTCTTCCTACCTCCTTACAACTCTACAGCTCCCTAGGGATACATCCTTCCATTCAGACATCAAAGCCCCTTCCACTCTTATTGTCGCCCACGCCAGATGGCTGCAGCTCAAAGATGCCAAATAGGAGGAGTTTACTTGCACAAACATTTGAATGCAACCCCTACCAGGCCCTTTGCCTGAGATGCAAGGTCATTTATTCCCAACACATTTGCATGTCACGCACACACACAGCCTAGGCTTCAGACAACAAGCAGATCTTGGCCAAATATTGGTTTGAGAGGCACAACAAAGCAGAGCAGTCTATCTTGGTCTATCTTCAGAGCAGTCTATCTTCCTGCCCTTCCATGGCAGACAGGACTCTTTGCAACAGGACATCTCTGGGAGGTGAGAAAGAGAATGGGTGGAATAAAAACAGCCCCTGAAAATCCTGCCTAAACAAGCCAGGTGATCCTGAGGCAGACACATTCATGAGGTTTGGGCAGCAGAGGTCTCTGCTCAGACTGCAGTCACATGAGGGAGCACAGATAAGACGTGGAGCTGTTCTAAATATTTGTATGTTTGCAAGATCCTCCAAGGAAGTTATGTGAAAGTTTTCATTATTTTCAGAGTTTCAAATTTTGGTTTCAAATTTTGCCTCCCTCCATTCCACAAGCCCATGTGGCTTGCGCAACAATAAGGTCCAATTGATCAATGAAGCAGAATGAGGGCAGAATGGCCTGTACCACTTCAGATTGCAGGTGGTGGGGACACATTTTTAACGCTCCCCATCACAAAGAAAACCCCTCCCAGTAAAACCAGCACAGGGAAAGGGCTTGGCTAGAATCCTCCCCCGATGCGCTATTTGTTTTCAATTTGCAAGTTTTTATACAGCAGAACATTGAAAAATTGCATCTCTGGCCTACTACCTGACCTGGTACAGTCCACCACCACTACCACCACAAGAGTCAATCTACCTAATTTTGCTGCATACATAGACCAGGCCTAATGTTACAATTCTATAGTCCAAATGTTGGGATCAGTTGAGGGTGCAAAAGCCATTAGGTACAAGCTCTGGCAGGGCCCAGTCATTTCTTCCTAGTGGGGTCAAAGGTTATAACCCAAATACTTACCCTCCTCCTTTAAACCAATCAATTAAGGAGAAGGCAATGCAATTACAATTACAAAAGGAATTACAGTTCCTTTTGTCCACATAACTATGTAACACAGACCTTACCTGCTGAATAGCACAAAAGTCCTGTTTGCCATGAAAGTGAAGAAGGGGTGGACTAGGAAAGAATTGTTAGGAGATAGCCCAGCTGTGGCATTTCCTGATTAACAGGTAGTTTTAAAGTCAGAAGCCAGACACCTCTGCTCTGTGACCATACCAGCCCACCATCTTCAGATTGCACTGTTTTCTGAGCAGGTAAGCTGTTGGATGTTTACGTGTGTGTGATAGTAAAAATGCTCATTTTTATCTTGAGCCTTACTTTCATGTTCTCTGTAATTACACAGGGTAATGCTGAGAGTACATTAAAAGCAGTCAGCCTCTGTTGGTGGAGATGTATGTATAGCGGAGGTCAGGGGTGGTCTTATTTAGAACTTAAGGCCTAAGTCAAGTATTACATTATCCAGTCATCACAGGGTCACTCCTGTGAGAAAAGTTGTAGAATTGGTAGGGAAGCTATTCACATGAGCACTCTTCCATACTTTATCTTTCCAGATAGGCCTAGCTAAGGCGAGTTGCATAAAAGAGAGATTCTGTGACTGGAAAGTGCAGTAGGTGAATTGCCCCTTAGTACTATGCTTGCCACCTTTTCCCCCTTAAAAAGGTTTTATGCCTTTGACAGCTGTACAACAGGCAGAAATTAAATGGGTACAGGGTTTCTTCTCCCCATGCTAGGAAAAAGTGATATTTGTTAAATGTCTGTCTGACATGCAGCAATCAATGGTCATGAAATCAGTGGTCAATGAATGGTCGTGAAAGGTGGTAGTCCTAGAACTATGGCCTGTGTATGCAGTGATAGTACAGCACCTAAAACCAGTTCCAGTGTGACATTCTAGTGGAGTGCTGTGCATTAATGTACAGTGGAATAGGAAATGAGCCCCTGGAATTGATGGGAGGGAGTGAGATACGTATAAGGAAGGACAGGCTGCACTGCTGTGGTACCAGCTCCAACCTGTGGAAGGGATTATTATGAACTAGTAATATGAAAAGGCAGAGGTCGAGCAGCTGAGTACAGGCATTGCCTACAACCCACCCACCCCATATGGCCATAAGTACCTGAAATGCCAAATGCAACCAGCCATAGTGGAGCCAATGTAGCTGGAGCAGCAACACCAGCTGCAGAAACACAGAGGCAGGCAATCCTCCTTTTTTTCAATGTCAAGATGTCCAGAGTCCTCTCTCATAGCTGAACCTCAGCCTTACCCAAAGCAGGCAACAAGTCCAGAGCATGATTGTGAATGGGAAAAAGAAAATCCATGTTGTAATGCCCGCCCAGCAGTGCCAGTAGCACAACCTGGGACAATGTTTCCCAGAGCCAGATGGCTGACTGACTCATTCAGCATCTGGTCTCCAACTTGCTTTGTCCAGCTCCCCTCTGTTCAGACAGACTAGGCAGAGATCAAGGTGGAAACTGGCAAATCAAAGAGTGTCACTGATGAAAAGAGGAAGAGAAGACACAGGAGCCTCAAATGACACAATGGTTCACTGCTGCCCTAAACCCAGCAGGAAGTACCTTCTTCAGTCTGTGCAGCAGAAACTGGGGAAAGAGCAACTCTCTGCCCCTTTTCTTTCCTGCAGAGCCACAGTGAGGGGTCTCACTGAAACTGACAGGCTCCTTGCTCAATTCTTTTTTTTTTTTTCCAGCTGCAGCATTCCTTGCCCTGAGAAAAGCAGTGACTTTTCCTGGCCCCTCTTGATTGCTACTGGGGTACAGTGTGGCCCACAAATTCAGCTTCCCAGAGCAGGCCCAATGGAACAAGAAAGCAAAGTTCAGAGGTAATACACCTCTGACTTCTGAAGGCTGAGGCCAAACAAGAGGGTTCGGCCATCTCCATCATGTCTGGTTTGTGAGCTTCTCAGGGGCATCTTGCTGGCTACTGGTGCTGATGGAGTGCTGGACTAGAAGGATGTTTACTCTGATCCAGAAAAGCAACTCTCATATTTGTAATATGCCCATAGTTTCCTGCAATGATACTCTCCCTTTTTTTGACAAGGACATAAATAGCTGAAATAGGAAGAACACTCGGGAGCAACAGAAACGGGTCACTCCATTATATCTTCTATAATGTGGAACTTTTGCTTCTTCCCAGGTCATTCCCACAGAGGTATTTTGACAAGGGTACATGACAGAACTTCTGTGGGCTAGAACAGTTTTCTGGAATACACCACCCACTTCGGGAATATATTGAGCTCTGTGGTGGATGGGGCCTATATCTTGCATTCCTACCCTAGATGACTGCATGAGTTGGTGTCACTGCCGCTTAAGTGCACGCTTTTATATAGAGAAATCCCCCCCACACACACACACATACAAACATTTTGTATGTTTTTTGCCTCCAGTCTATTGCCCTGAGGAGCAGGCAGGATTGTGAAAGTCTGAGTCTATGCCATAACCAGGTCTACCAACCCTCCAGCTCCTGTCTAAGAATGTCACAAAGTCCTACTGTCAGTGCTGTTTGTGTCACCTGTGCCACAGATTGGCCACTCTTACTTTACTGGAAGTTGTTCAGGAAAACGTATTCAGTTCATCATTCATCAGCCTCAATCGGTTGGTTACCTTCACTTTTAGCCCAGGATGGCATTCTATACCCAGGCTCCCAAACCCCTGCACCAAGTCTCTTTCCGGCTCCATTGCTCTGGAAGGATCTTCATTTTCTACATGCAACCAGATAGGTGCGTGACAGAAGGTGCTGGAAGGCCCGGCGAAAGTCCCGGTTGAAGACTGTGTAGATAATGGGGTTGACGCTGCTGTTGCAGTAGCCAATCCAGAAGAAGAATTTGAAGAGAGTCCTGGAGATGCGGCAGCCTTCCCCACACACCGATTCAAGGCTGTATGTGAAGAAGAATGGAAACCAGCAGAGCACAAATGCCCCAATGATGACAGCCAGGACAAAGGTGAACCTTCGCTCCCGTGCCTGCACCAGCCGGTTGGTGGAGATGGACATGTCTCTGCTGCGACGCTGCTCCCTGCTGGAGGGCATGGACCAGGAAAGCCTCTGGGTCCTTGGTGGCCTGGCACTGCTGTTGCCAACCTCTTCTACCCTCCAGTGCCGAGAGACATGGGATGAGCCCGACTGTGGGTGGGGAAGGTGGCCATGCTCCAAGCCTGCGTTCTGCACTTCAGGGTGCTGGAAACTCACTCTGCGGGTGTCACACTTGGCAGCAGTAATAAGGCTGGGATAGGAAACACGCCTTGCGGCAATGACCACAGAGTTTCTGTGCTTGGCCACACTGTAGATCCGGCAATAGACAGCAACCATGATGAGGCAGGGAGCATAGAAGGAGGCTGTGCAGGAGGCCAGGACATACCAGGTGTCATCATGCAATTCGCACTCCAAGTCCTGGTTTGTCGACTTGAAAAGTGGTGGCAGGGATACGACAGCAGCAATGGCCCAGACGGCCCCAATCATACATTTTATCCTCCGGGGATTTCTCTTAAGGTTGTACCGGGCAGCTCGGGTTACAGCCCAGTACCGATCCAGGCTGATGGCACAGAGGTGCATGATGGAGGCTGTGCAAAACAGCACATCCAGTGACAGGTAGAAGCTGCACCACAGACTGCCAAAGCACCAGTAGCCCATGACCTCGTTGGCCAAGGAGAAGGGGATGACGGTAGCAGCTACCAGGATGTCGGCTGCAGCCAGAGAGACCAGGAAGAGGTTCTGCGGGGCCCGAAGAGCCCTGCTGGTGTACACAGCCAGCACTACCAACACGTTCCCCATCAGTGTCACAAGTGCTACAAGCAGCACTGCCACCAGGATAAGTGCTGTGCCAAGCGGAGAGTAAGGGAGGCTAGTTGGGGCCTGCTGGCTCTGGTTGGTAGATGCATTGTACAGTGGCTCCATCCCATTCAACCCCAGACCAGGCCATGGGGGTGCCCAAAACGGCCTGTGCGTGGCTCACAGGCTCCTCAGTCTCTCCCAGGCCAGGCCCACCTATAACAGGAC
Source organism: Tiliqua scincoides (assembly GCF_035046505.1). Classification (NCBI taxonomy): domain Eukaryota; kingdom Metazoa; phylum Chordata; class Lepidosauria; order Squamata; family Scincidae; genus Tiliqua; species Tiliqua scincoides. The sequence goes on from NC_089822.1 coordinate 201,525,361, forward strand.
CATCACCTACACAGTCTTGGATCCAGGAAAGCAGGGCACCCACACTCTTCCTCATGAGATGCCATCCTAGCTTGGGGCCAAAAGGCACACTCTTGGGGTGGCCCAGCAGATGTCAGCATGGCAAAGCAGGTGTTGACGCAGAACCGCAGACTCCAGAGAGGCTCGATGGATCCCACAGTGCCATCTGGATTCCAGAGGGGTTTGGCAGACCCCAAAAAGACTCCGTTCAGCACACACCCGGCATCCCTGGCTGTGGCTTTGGCAGGTGCCCCGTGGTGATCCCCCAGCCTGGCCTCCTCCTGAAAATGTCCAAGGGAACTTCGGAAAGTGCCTTTCCTTCAGGTGGATGGCTGCTTTTCCCAGCGGTGCTGCGGAGCCAGCCAGCCCTGCCCCAGCTCTGAGCCGCTCCGAGTCCGGTCCTGGAGCAGATCCCTCGGAGGAGGGAAGGGAGGGGCTGACGGCGCCTGCTGGCTGGATGGCTGGCCGGCGGGCGCCCAGCCAGCTCCGGCTGGTGGGAGAGGCTGCTCGCTCGCTGGCTCGCTGCTGCCAACGTTAACGAGCGAGCCTGCTCCGCTCACCCACTCCCAGAGCACCTGGCAGCACACACGCCCGGAGGAGGGCCGGGGAAGGGCTGTGTCCAGCTGCCTCTGCTCCAGAGCATTTCAGACTGGGAAGTCTCCTGCCACCCCATTCATTTTCCCCGCTCCTTGATTGCCCCAAAGTCTGGAGAAAGTGCCTGCCCAGACCTGTCCTCGCAGCATCCAGCCAGATCCACTCTTGGGAAGACCACCCGGGATGCCAAGGAGTGCTGGGAGGCTGGGCTCTAAAGAAAGAGGTGCTGGGGCTGAAGTTGGCCGGAGGACTTCATTCAGAAGTCCCTCCCTGCTGCTGCCACCCTAAATGAGTGACTGCAGAGAAAAGGCACTCTACACATGCTCCATCCCTAAGCACTACCTCTAATTTCTTAGTTCATCGCTCATTTCCGGGCATTCTTATTTATGGATCCCCTTTAGCTCCCGACCTTCCTCCAAGAGGAGCAGTTTAGGGTGGTGAAGAGATTGTCTTCCCCTTATCCTCACCACAATCTTGTGCACTAGGTTAGGCAGGGTGCCAAGGAGGATTTGAACTCAGGGCTGAAACTTTTGCTATGACGCTACCTTAAGAACATAACATAAGATAAGAACATAGGAACAGCCCCACTGGATCAGGCCATAGGCCCATCTAATCCAGCTTCCTGTATCTCACAGCGGCCCACCAAATGCCCCAGGGAGCACACCAGATACCTTGACACACACACAAGGCTCAACTCAAAGTAATAAGCTATTTCTGCCCAACGTTGCGTATACGCAACAAGGATCTAATGTGTACACCTGTGGGCTGGGCAGAAATGAGTTAAGCCGTGCTGCCCCTTCTCCGCAACCAGATTTTGCCCCGTCGGGTTCCGAAGCGGCTCGTGCATTCGGAACACCTTTCTCGCTCATTGGCTCCTCCAGGACCACATCCCTCTCATCGCAGAGACGAAGCCCGAGCTCGGCTCACCGTTGCCACCTCGCGGCCACCTGCATCCATAGCAGCCGATCGCTGGGACCTAAAAGACGCTGGGTTGGGTATTAAAGTACAGGAGAACGTGCTCAACCCTGGGAAAGCGCCTGGGTGGGTTAAAATTTACAAGGCAGCGCATTCTCAGGATTACTAGGAAAGTGGGCAGTTAAGTCTCTTAAAGGGAAGGGCTGAGGAGCTGCTGTTCACTAAGGGCCTGCGTGAGCAGTTTATAGCAACCATGTCGTGTTCACATCTGGAGTGCGCATGAGCAGTGCAAAGGGAGGAAATCCCACAGAATTATTCCTCTTCCACATTAAATATTGATTTCCCCAGAAGAGTGGCACAAGCAATCAATACAACCACACTTGGTGCAAGGTTTGGAGACTGGGTTGTAATGTGCAAAACCACTAACAATGGAAAAGACATAAGGCACTATATTGTCTTTTGTCTGAGTGGAGTAAGGGACCAATTCTAAGCAACTTTTCAATGCTTGTCCCGAGGACAATGCAGTCCAGAGGAAAGGGAGCAAGCATCTCCTTATCTGGAGGAGGCCTCCATGTTCGCTCTCCTCCTGCAGGATACAGCACATTCCCTGTTGGCATGCCTGCACTAGTGCTGAAAAATTGGATAGGATTGGGCCCTTGGTTATTGAAGTGTTTTACTAAATCAATTCCTTTTTCATACAGGCACCTCTAGTGTTCGGTGTGCATGACCTCTTCTGGACCAGTATAATTTGGGTGCTGGGTGTAAGCTAATTGCTTTGGGGTGTTTGAGGGTGAAAGATCCTGCAGGACAAAACTGCATTACTGTTCTGCAGCTAATAACTAAAAAGACTAAAAAGAGATAACTGCAGAAAAGCTGAATCTACATTCTGTTAAAATGCCATGCACCAGTTGAATTCTGCCCAGAAAATAAGGAAATTAGTCCTTTTTGAGAATCGGTGGATTTGTCACCAATTCTATGCAGGGCTGAAATAGAATAGAATAATCTATTTTGAGTAGCTCAAAAATGTGAAAACACAGATCCAGCTCTTCAAATGGCAGCTGAATTTCCCTGATCTCTACTAAGTCAAGAAATACAATATACCAAATTCCTTGTCAAGGGAAACAGCTGGGAGTTAAAGGCCCTGTAGTGCTGTCACAACACTTCCCACCATCTGGGGAAATGGTGGAGGGAGTATACAATGTCTCTTATACTAGTCCTGCTGCACAACTCTCATGCACAGAGCATAGTGCAGTTCCAAACATCCCTTATATTGACATTTTAATGTGGAGGACCTACCTAGATGATAAAATGCTGCAGCAAGGAAATTGCACGTCTGCATGTCAGAGGACGGTGGTCCCAGTTACTACAAATGCTGAGAGAGATTGTGAAAAGAGAAGGGAACGTAGCTATTCTGTGCTAGTATATGAGAGAGAGAGAGAGAGAGAGAGAGAGAGAGAGAGAGAGAGATGGGGTGATTTGCAGTTATTCTCTGTTGATACCACTGTGTATATGCAAAAAAGGAACATTTGAAGAAAGTACTGGTTGAACAAACCAGTACTTGCAAAAAGTGTAAAGAAAATGTAACTCAGTCACACTGTATCATGCAGGTAGGAGACCAAGCCTCATCACTGATTCTGATTCTTCAGTGAAAAGTTATTTATTAAGGCCCAAATCCTAACCAACTTTCTAGCAATGGCATAGCAGTGCCAATGGGACGTGTGCTGCATCCTGCAGGTGGATGGCACTAACGGAGGCCTCCTCAAAATAAGGGAATGTTTGTTCCCTTACCTCGGAGCTGCATTGCCTTTATGTTGGTGGTGGAAAGTGGGTAAGGATTGCACCCGAAGGTGTATAATAATTATTTTGGACACAATCCTAACCCACTTTCCAGCACTGAGGCAGTGCAGCTCCAAGGTAAGAGAACAAACATCACCTTATTTTGAGGAGGCTTTCATGACTGCACCCCAACTGCAGGATGCAGCACATGACCCACTGGCACAGCTATGCCAGTGCTGGAAAGTTGGTTAGGATTGCTCCCATAGTCAAGCAATTCATACACATTTCTAATAATGCCTTAAGTGTGGATTTTCCTGAGATGATATGAGCCAAGCTTCATAGCTTGGGCAGGAGGTCTGGTCTAGAGGGTAGAGCCTCCATCTGCCTGAAGATAACATCCACAAGGTCGCCAGTTGGCCAGTTCGAGGCCACCGGCACCTTGCGACCTTGAAGCAGCTGACAAGCTGAAGCCAAACTATTCCATCTGCTCTGAGCGTGGGAGGATGGAGGCCAGAATGTGAAGCCAGATCGGAATGAAACACCTGAATGTAGTGGTTCTTGAAAGAAAGAACCTTCTTTCAAATTGTAAAAATCCCTATTTAATAAGGGATTTAAATAAAGCCTGCCTATGTAAACCGCCTTGAATAAAGTCTTGAATAAAGACCAAGAAAGGCGGTATATAAATACCTGTTGTTGTTGTTGTTGTTGTTATTGCTTCAAATAAATACTTTGATATTTATTGCTTTTAAATTACAATCCAGATGTCTGCTGCCAGCAGAGAAACTTTCAATGCATTGAGATAACACTATCCTTAGAGGTGTTTGAAAATGGTGTTCTTTACTCTGAAGTAAGCCCAATGTGTTCAGTAAGGCTGTAAACCTATCCTACTCACCAGAAACAAATACCTTAGTTACCCCAAATGTTGGTGATAAACATCACATTCTTCATTGGATTCTTCATTTGAACAACGAACAGTTACATAAGCAAATATATACAGTTGATGACATATGCAGAGATTTTTTTTAGATCTGTGAATGGTTTCCATTTTGCAGGAAACAATGGCTTCTTCATAAGTTGCTGTTTTTGACATACGTGAACCATACATGTCAGAAGGTAACCTGCAGTTTTTTAAATAAAAGTTAAATGCTTCAGAGACTTCCCAACTGGCCATAGGGCCCTGCATCAGAAGATCTGTGAATTCCTGTGCTGTGATATGAACAACCCTCAGCTTTCTGAGTTCACTGTTGCATTATTGGAAACAAATTCGCTTCCCAGATCCCATCCCTTATTGCCCACCTTGAGAATGGCCTGGAATAATGATTCTGCAGACATAAAAGAATGGTGAATGCAAAAGTAACAAGAGATTACTTAGTGCAGTAATCTAAAATTATTTTATTAAATTTTATATTTATGGAAGTAGTTTCCAGAAGCTCCCAGTCATGGACTACTCGTCTGTGCCAGGTGCTGCTGTGACATGACTTGCCTCCCAAGAACTTTCAATCCCAGAGGTAGATGAGAGGCTACTAACACCATATTGTCAGAACAGGAAGTGGAGAATGCTCTCCAAGCACCACTACTTAATTATGTGTAATACTGCAAACGTGTTAGGTATCCTGCAACATATTATATAGGACAATCCCCAGTACCGATACAGGAGTCACTTCCTAACTGCCACCATGCAGAACATCTGGAGCTTAGATATTACTCAGATTTCAAGGACAGTTCAGGGCAGAGTATCCAATGAACCATGCACAAGTATCCTTGCACTGAAAAGTGCAAAGTCAATTGCCAAGGCTGATTATCAGTTTTGAACACATTCACTGAAGCATACAATACACAAAGATTTTCAATCACATGCATGGTCAGAGGCACGATTTTGTCCCACACAAAATCATGGACAATGGCAGATGTGCCCACAATGGCTGGAACACAGATGAACATGAGGGTGATATACAGGTCCAGCCTTGTTATACATGGATTTTTTATACACGAATTTAACTCAACACGAATGGCCCCTGCAAATGAGAAGGGATGTGCTGATCCCTGGAGAAGGGGAAAAATGCATCCCTTTAAAATCAGTTTAACAAACTGAACACTCCTTTAACAATAGCTTCCTTAATGAGAGAGAGAGAGAGAGAGAGAGAGAGAGAGAGAGAGAAGGCAGCTGGCTGACAATCCATCAATCCTTCTCTCTCCAGGCGACCCCTCCCTTCCCCCTGAGCATGTGAAAAAAGGTGATCACTTTGCATTGGTGAAGGGAGGGGCTGAGTGAAGCTCCTTTCTAAGCTCTTGAAGGAGGACTGATTGATGGATTGTCGTCTTAATGACTCTTATCTTACATCACAAAGGTCAGCAAGGCTGTTTTTCAATCACTGGAGCTAGGAACTTTGTTTTTTAAATGGATTTGCTATAGTGTGTTTTTTGCCATCCATGTGAGTGCTTGGAACCCACAGGAATAACAAGGCTCAACCTGTAGTTGCAGTCATACATGCAGCCACAAGCACACAGACTCAAAACACATCCCCTCTACAGTTACACTTCCTTGCCTTCAGGGGTTGATTCTGTCATTGTTTTTCTGCTGAGCAGCACCATCTGCAGATGACAAGGGGAGCAGTTTGTGCTCCAACACAGGTTAGAGTCGGGTGGCACTCTGCCTTGGCAGTGAGCATAGCTGGGGAGAGGGCTTTGGTGGTAGAGACAATTCCTCCAAGAAGGTGAGTGCAGGATTGTGCAGGCCTGCTCTGGCTTTAGCATGAGGAGACAAATCACTCTGTTTCTCTTGGCTACCTGAACGGTGGCCAGTACAGCACAGTGTGGCTCTGGTGATGAGACTATCCATGGGTTGCAGGGAGTGGAGCCAATATGGTAGGAAGTCCCAGCTCTGAAGCCATCCGGGCAGCCAACTGGGGCTGCGTGACTGCATGATGTTGATAAGGACCACACATGCCAAAAGGCTCAGGAAAGGGGCTCCGACACCCACCAGGACCTGCCAGCCTGCCATGGAGAGTCCAAAAACCAGAGATGGAAACAGCAGAAAGCAGATGATCAGGTAGAGGATAGCAAACCAGCGGTACTTGGCTGTGTGCTCACCAAGTGCTTTGGCCATGTGGATGGGCAGGCGAGTGCAAGGCAGAGGATACCACAGCAAGATTCCAGAGATGTTGAAGAAAAAATGACACAGTGCAATCTGGGGAGAGAAACAAGAAATGTAGCAAACATCTGAGAGACCGGAAAGCTGGTCGTACATCAGGTGAAACTGGAATCAGGTATGTCAAAGAATATGGCTTCCCCTGAGTTCTTCTTAATGCCTCTCCACTCTAACCTGTGGTCTTCAATGCAATAACCTGAGCCTTCCAAGAGAGATGCAGCTGGTGGCATTGACAAAGGATTATCAAAACTGGAAAATTGGGGCTGCATGACGGCACCATGCCAGAGGTGTCCTTGGGGTGAGTGCCACCTGGTGTGGAGAAGCTTGGCATTCCAGAAATTTGGGGGTGATATTATTATTATTATTATTATTATTATTATTATTATTATTAAACAGTATTTATATACCGCTTTTCAACAAAAAGTTCCCAAAGCGGTTTACAGAAAAAAATCAAATAACTAGTGGCTCCCTGTCCCAAAAGGGCTCACAATCTAAAAAGATGCAACACCAGCAGACAGCCACTAGAAAAGACAGTGCTGGGGTGAGGTGAGCCAGTTACTCTCCCCCTGCTAAATAAAAGAGGAGCACCCCCTTGAAATAAACACATGGCCTCCAACATTCTGGTCTAGTGCATTCCTTTAAATGCAAAAAGTCCATCTCAAAACCACTGATGATCTTCAGCCAGCTCCCAGCCCAGTCACTGTGTTCTTGTCAGTGAGGAACAAAAACATGATTGTTGGCAAGAACATGAGGTGGTTGGACCCGGAGCAGGCCAAAGATTGCAGAACAGAGGCTTGGGCAGTGTGGTGTCACCCCTTCAGAGGATGACACCTGGTGTGGCCTGCACCCCATTGTGACACTACTGCACCACATTACCCCAGTTCAACAAAGTAGGAGAGGGCACCTGCTCACCTGAAAAGCACTGGCCAGTTTGTCTCCTGGACTAGCCAAGGCAGCTAGAATAGCTGTGGTTGTAGTTCCAATGTTGGAACCCAGGGTGAGTGGATATGCACGCTCCAAGCTAATCACCCCAAGGCCTGTCCCATGGAGAGAAAGGGAGAGAACAGTAAGCAAAACAGCTCCTTCCATTCCCACAACACACACCCAAGATACATGCAGTGGGGAATATTCCTTCTCAAAGCCTTGAAGCTTGTGCCATCCAGTCACAACCTCTTCAGACATATGCTACTGTTATGAGGTTGTCTATCTACACTGCATGTCACCATCATTCACCTTTATTATTCAGCCATTGCTATTATCGCAGTGTTCCAAGTTAAACTGAGTTTTCAGATGCGGATCTTTCATATGTCCTGGATTATTCACACACGCACAGGAACCTCGTTCCCCCCATCTGGTAGAATAGGAAGTATGGGACTAACAGGCATTGTTGTCAGGTCTGGCAACTTGATTCCTCCTCCAAAGCATATGGAATACAAATCTGGTCATTTATTTTTATTTTGTGTGTGCACACACAGACACTCAAACATGTCTTCTATCTTGTCCTTACTCCTCCACAAGTCCACCATGGGTATTTGGGTCCCCAAGGAAGGGACTTAATTAACATGTTGACTTACCAATGAGTGGGGTGATTGCTGAAGTGAAGACTGAGCTGCTCTGGAGGACAAAGGTCATTCCAGCACCAACAAGCATGGCAAAGTAACCAGTGGCCCAGCCAAAAGGGGATGGCAGATCTGCCAAAACCAGTCCCAATATTAGATAGAAGACGAGGGTAAAACAGGCTTCCTCACATAGACTCAGCCATGAGAACTCAATTGGTGCTCTTGTAGAGGCCCACTAGAATCCAAGTCCTTGGCCTGTCATTATTGAGGAAATGACTCCTTTCTAGCACTGGCTTTAGTCAACTCACCTGTGTTGATGACCTTCTGGATGACTCTGGCCACCTGGCCTTTGAGCACAGTGTTGAGTAGTTTGACCAGCATGATAAGGCAGGTGCACAGCACAACCAGTGAGCCAGCCAGCAACATGAGGCCCACGGCCAAATCTGGCAGAGAGGAGTCCACAAACAGATGATTGCCTGGGGGAGAAGGAACATGGATCAATGCAAGGAGTAGAGAATGCCTTGGCACCAGCCCTCTTGCCCATTCGAACAAATCTTGCCCTTCCAGCCCTGACCTATGAATCTCCCTAGTTGCCCTCAAAGGAGTGGCACGTTTATAGTTGCCATTTCTGGCAGGGCCCTGCCACCTGGAGGTTGGCAGTTCTTACATTTCCGTTGCACTTGGCTGCTGAGGTTCCCAGTACTTCCCAGGCTACATGGGGCAAGTGAGCTGCAGTTCAGCAATTTTCCTCTCGTTCCTGTGGAATGAATCTGAAGAGAAAGGCAAGAGAGATTAGGGGCTTTCTACCACTACCACGTGTTTTGGGGGTATGGGTGAGAAGAAGGAGTCATCTATTCTGAGACAGAAAACAATCCTGTGCTTCCGCTATTCCAGTAGGGTTCTCTGTTTAGCTGTAGTAAAGCCATTTTGGCTATTCCATCTCATAAGGTATGACTTTTGTTTACTCTGACATTTCTTGCAGGCAAAATAAAGTGGTTGCCAAAATGTTAGTTCCAGCATCCTTGCTTTGTAATACTTCAACAACCCTCCAGATAAGATGTTAGAACATCCTTAAAATGCTATCTCCCTTACCCTAATTAGACTGATCTTTAACTGTCATTTTTTTGGTTCCTAGCAAAACTACTACTACTGCTACTGCTAAGAGCAATGTGTAATACTCATGTCCTGTCATCTTGTCCTAATCTCAGCACAGAACTGAATTTGAGTATCGAATTTGAGCATCAAATAGCAATCACAGAAAAGACAGACACTATGATTGGCCCAACATGCCATGGACCAGGAAACATCTCAGGTCACTATATAATGTGACCTTTACTCTTTACTCTTTACTCTTAACTCTTTACTCTTTAACTCTTAACTCTTAACTCTTTACTCAGCGCGTGGTCGGTCTGTGGAACTCCTTGCCACAGGATGTGGTGCTGGCGTCTAGCCTAGACGCCTTTAAAAGGGGATTGGACGAGTTTCTGGAGGAAAAATCCATTATGGGGTACAAGCCATGATGTGTATGCACAACCTCCTGATTTTAGGAATGGGTTAAGTCAGAATGCCAGATGTAGGGGAGAGCACCAGGATGAGGTCTCTTGTTATCTGGTGTGCTCCCTGGGGCATTTGGTGGGCCGCTGTGAGATAGAGGAAGCTGGACTAGATGGGCCTATGGCCTGATCCAGTGGGGCTGTTCTTATGTTCTTATGTTCTTAATGTATTATTTGAAAAGTGAGTGAGCATTTTAAACTGGGTGGGAGTGGTGTGAACACATGTGAAACAAGAGTGCAGTCAGGCAGTATTTCAAGTACAGTCACAAGCACAATAGATAAAGCAATTTCTCTGGGTACTGAGGCAGGAACAGGGATTACCTTTAGTCCAGCCCTGTGAAAGAAAGGACTAAGATGGCCATGGAAAGTAAGAAATGCTGTGGATGAGTGTTCTTATGAGAAATCTGGGTTAATTACAATGATATTTTACGTGTTGTTTTTTTAAACAATTCAGCCTCTTTATTTGAACTTTATTCATATTAAAATGCTAAAATAACTCTAGTTATTCGACAGTGTGGTGAGGCAGCAGGCAAGTGCAGCATCTTTGTTCAAATCAGGTCAGATCAAGTCAAATTTCTTGATAAGAGTTCATCAATTTCTTGTTGGAATCTCCCTTTGTGATTTCATTGTAAAATGTGTGTTGGCAACCTTCAGTCTCGAAAGACTATGGTATCGTGCTCTGAAAAGTGGTTCTGGAACAGCGTCTAGTGTGGCTGAAAAGGCCAATTTGGGAGTGACAATCCCTTCCACACTGGGAACAAGTGTAGTCTGACCCTGGTCTGTCTCCCTGGCTACGGGCCTTCCTTCTTTGCCTCTTTGCCTCAGACTGTTGGCCAAGTGTCTCTTCAAACTGGGAAAGGCCATGCTGCACAGCCTGCCTCCAAGCGGGCCGCTCAGAGGCCAGGGTTTCCCACTTGTTGAGGTCCACTCCTAAGGCCTTCAGATCCCTCTTGCAGATGTAAAATACTGTAAAATCATTGTAAAATAATTGTAAAATACTGTAATGCCTTTCAGTTTTTTTTTTTACAACAAATCAATTAAAAAGGGATATTTACTTGGATTTCTGACATATTTTGTTACTCAACACTCACGGATTCCCTGCCCCCGTTCCCACAATTTCTTCCATGACTATTTGTCCCTTACCTGTGGGACTGATGCTTCACACCACACCCGGATCAGACTCTTATTGTGTAAGCTCTCATCACCTGTGGCAATGCCTGTGATCACTGACTTATCCAGCTATGGGAAACAAGTGAAAGAAATATGGAAACATTGGCAGGGATGGGAGATGAAGATCCCAAAGCCTCTTGCAAGGAGAGGAGAAGGACCAGACCCCTGGGCTACAGTTTCAGAGATTTCAAATTCCCTAGACAAGCAAACCAGCAAATACAATATTGCCATGAAGTTCTGAATCAAGTTAAATCCTAAGGGACCTGGATGTATCACCTACCTCCATCATCATCACTCAGGTGTAAAAGCACAAAATGTTTCCCCTTATATGAGATGTGATGGTTATATTTCCCCTGAAGGAAAAGAGTTTTTAATGCGCCTCGGTACCCAGAAACAGAACCACTGAGAGGAATTTTATCAGAAGGTACAAAGGGCCCCTTCCCTTCTCCCTTCAAGTGGGAATTTGACTCCCAGCCCCCCTTTTTGATCGTGGGCCCAGCTACAATGTACCCCCTGCACCCCCAGAGGCCCAGAAAAGCAGGTAAGTAGGCAAAATTTGATTCCCTGCTTGGTGCTTGCCTATAAGAACCCAGGCAGTACTTTGAATTTCGGGACAAAGACTTCAAACAATCAGCCAGTAGCAAAAGCTTGGGAAGTCCAAAAAAGTCTGTCATATACTTTCACTGTTATTGTAGGATCTCCCAAGCCCTGATTAGCTCCTAGTCTTTTGATTGGCTCAGAGCCCTTTGCAAACTGTTCTGGGTTTGTAACAGTCCAGGTAACATTCAGTTGAAGACCTGCAGCAAGTAAAGCAGGATTTCTGTGTCTTGCCATTTCCCCATCCATGGCTTCCCAACTCCTGCCTTTGCTTTACCACTGAACTGCCTTGTGGATATCAACTCCTTTACTTGAGCCAAAGAACTGGCCCGAGGCTGAAGTTTATTGAATGGACTCCATGGACTTGCTAGACTGCAACTCTTTGGACAGACACAGTGGCCAGTCTCCAGACACTTCCCAACTAGAGAGGCCCGTAAAGTGAAATGGAAAGTGGGGAGGGACACATAGCCAGCATGGGGAGATAGTGCCAAGTTGTTTCACTCACAGTAGGGACTAGAGAGGCCCCCCTTGACTGGTCAGAAACACCTACCTGGATAATAAGACCAGTGAAGGGCTCTGTGATGACCTTTAGCAGCTCTGGAGCATCCTGTCCACTTTGGAAGTTGAAGGTTGCCACAGCAACCTTGGTGATACGGTGCAGGTAACCACTGGCCACCTCAAGGGGCAGCAAAACCAGCACTGACAACCAGTTGAAGCAGTCATGGACAGTGGCACCCGCAAAAGCTCTGCCGGTAGAAAAGCCATTGTTGGCATGAGGTACAGGCAGCATGGCGCAGTGAAAAGAAGAGGGATGGGCCCCAGTTGGGCAGTCACCCAAAGCACTAACTATCCTATCAGTTATCACAGCCTTGCCATAGGATTTCCTTCTGCATTGCCAAATTTATCTTTCTTCCACTCCCAAGTCTGTCCATCTGTTTTGCCCCCAAGGTGCCAATTATTCCTTGCTACAGTGTGTTTGTTACTCACTGTTCCAAATAATGTCTGTAGCTCCCAGCTGCTTCAGTTACCTGCTGACGTGCCTCACAGCTCTCCTATCCCGGATCTGCACCTACCTCTGCAGTCTGCAAACTGACCTTCTTGTTAAAATACAGATTTAGGTTATCCCACTTCTCTCCCCCCCCCCCACCTCCACATGTCCTCAATAATACTCACCGCTTGAATTCATTTCTGTCACCAGCCTGCATGAGTGCCACAATGGTGTTGGTGACGGAGGTGCCAATGTTGGAGCCCATGATGATGGGGATGGCAGAACTGACCTCCAGCACTGGGAAGGAAAGTGCAAGGAGTGTGCTCTATGGAGTGGTGCTCTGGCTTCCTTGCCAGGATAGGGCACCAATAACAGAGTGAGGGTTCAAGTAAATACCCTACACTTGGTGCCCCAAACTTGGGGTCTTATTTCTTCCTTCCTAACTGTGCAGCCCTCTACCACTGCAGTGTCCTGCCATAGCTTGGGATGCTGAAAGGCAGCACATCTCTTGGCTTAGGCTCTCCAATGACCACATCATCACTGAGCGCTGATAAGCACAGGCCGCAGTAGGCAAGCTCTGTTGGTCTCTGTAGGAGGAGAGCAGAGAACCATGACAGGCAGGGAGACACAGAGCCAGGGAGAGAGAGGGAGGAGGAGAAGGCAAGGAGGAGGAACTGGACACGGGAGATGAGCCAAAATAGGGGTATGGTCTGGGCCTGAGCAAGGAGAGAGAGAACAGCAGAAGATGAGGGGGCAGGTGGGGGTGGTGGAAGAACTGTGGAAATGTTGGGAGCAAGTCAGAAAACAAGGGTGCAACCTAGAGAACCGAAAGAGATCAAGGTGATAAGGACCAAACCAGAAAGGCACATCCCCTGCTGCCACCTGAAACCGTGACTTATTTCCTGGACTTTGCAGCCCTGTGACCCAGCTGCAAACCCTGCTGGGGGCACCTCCATAAACCCCAAACTAGCTTCTTGTTTTGATTTCTATCTATAGCACAGTGGGAAGGAAGCCCAGGTAGGCAGGAGAGACGACAACCAAAGGGGAAACCAGAGGGAGGATTTGGGGGGCCCTGAGAGACCCCCATAAATAAATCCCTCCTATGCAGCAACCTCTTGTGATGAGTTGTTTTCCTCTGTCAGGGGATCCCATGTTAACCTGTCCTTCCCTAATCCTGCAATGTGAAATTACCCCCATGGGAGGAGGCAGAGCGAGGGGGTATGTTACACCAACCCCACAAATGTCTGAAGTGGGCACTCAGATTTCATCAGCCCCTCATTTCTAGTTAATTTTTATTATCATGTCAAAGTATCAAAATACTGCAGATTCCAAAAGCATCTAGTGATACTGGGGAAGGCATCCAGCCTGTTTCCCCCTTTCTCCGTGAAACTGCAAGGCTTCCAAAAATATTCCATCTGTTCTACTTTTAGCCCCACTTCTTCCCGTCAGCATCACTTACATCCTGAGGAGACCATGCTGACAATGATGGAGGTGGAGGTGCTGGAGCTCTGAACCAGAACAGTGACCAGGATTCCAACCACCAGACCTGCCACTGGATTGGAGAGGATAGCATTGTCCTTGAAAATGTCTCCTGCTACTTTACCTGGAAAAGAAGCAAGACCTAGAGAGCTAGGCTTATGCACAGAGTCACTGTGAGACCTACATGAATCCAAACTTGCTCACAGAGCAAGTTCAAGGCCCATAGTTCTAGTTGCACACAGAATATCTACATAGAACACTTCTGCCTATGATCAAGACAGGAAGGAGACAGGTGGAAAGGGAAAGCTCAGGAAGGCCTGATGCAGAATTATTTGTCCAAGGATGATTCCCAGGACTCTTTGGAACCATGGAGGGGTTGTTAGGCTGCCACCTGTAGATGCTGAGCTGGGAACACAAAGCAACAAGATAGCTGATATGAGGATTGTGTATGGAATGGACATGTTCTTCTAAGCAACATAAAATTGTTCTTGTTCCACTAGGAAATGTGTTGGGAATCGCTGCTACAGAATAATTTCGCCTGTGAAGTGGAAGGACAAAGCAAGTCAGAAATGCCTGCAGAATGCTTGCTGTTTGGAAGTCATCTTCTATCTAGTTCCATTTGTAAACTGAATGGCTTGTTTTGCACATAAAAGCTTGAGTGTTCTGGGCTCCTCATCAGATATCTCACATCTGTAGGAAAGGGGCCTTCATAAACTGTCCTTTGCGGAAGTGATGAGAAAGATCTTCCCCCCTGTTTCTGCTCTTGACCTTGGTCTCTTTCGGAGCAGCTTAAACCCAGCAGGACCCACACCAACTACAGTGAGAGGCAGGAGGTGGAAGCAATAAGATCAGTGGCATCATTAGGGGGGTGCGGGGGGTGCGGGCCGCACCGGGTGACGTGCCCGGGGGTGACGTGCTAAAACCACACCGTTAGGAGCTACCGCATCGTGCCATACACCGGTGGATGTGGAATGCCCAGCGGAACACAATGCAAAAAACCTCCTTTCCTTCAAAAGTTATGGCCAAAAAACCAGAAGGAAAAAATGCATGGAGCCCTATGGAAAGTGAAAGTGAGCCGTAGCGCGCGTTTGCTCGCAAGTAGGCGAACATGCCTTAGTGCATTGGAAAGGGCAGGCTGAGAGGAATCCAACTCAGAATGGTCCTAATCCAATGAATGCAGCCCCCAAAAACACCAGAGGAGGAGGTCCCTCCCCCCCAGCTGTGAGTGTATGGAGCCCTATGAGAAGTGAAGCAGCCTAACAGTCATGTTTACTCACGAGTAGGCAGACATGTCTTGGCTGGTGGTCAGGCCAGGCAAAGGGGAATGTGAGGACACCAGAATGGTCCTGATCCAATGGAACTGGAGCACAACAAAAGCCCCAGAAGGCAGCCTCCCCCCCCTCACTAGAAAGGACCAACAAAGAGGCTTGAACTGGTAAGGGGAATGTTTTCTATTTTGCACTTGCAGTTTCCCTCACAGCCCAATTCTACCCACACTTTCCTGGGAGTAAGCCCAACTGACTCTAATGGGACTTACTTCTGAGTAGACAGGCATAGGATTGGGCTCTCAGACTTGTAAAGCCAGGTGGGTCTTTGTATTGATGTGCTTGAAATAGAAGGACTTTCAACTCAGCACTGGGAGGGCTGAAGATCTCACTGATTCTTTGGGGGGGGGGGTTATTGCAGGCAGACTACAGAGAAAACTCATTTGGTGGAACAGGGCTGGCTCCCCCTTATTTAATTATTTCTTTCATTTTAATTTAACTATTTATAATTATTTATTTTAATTTGCTTGTTGATGTCACTTCTGGCCATGACATCACTTCCAGTGGGTACTGGACAGACTGTCATTCTAAAAAGTGGGTCCAGGTGATAAAAGTATGAGAACTGCTGCAATAAGGTGTTAGTTGACACGGGTGTGTGTGTGTGTGTGTGTGTGTGTGTGTGTGTGTGTGTGTGTGTCCCTACAAGTTTTCGAAATCACTAAAATCAGAATTTGGAGGAAAAAGACCATCATGTTATATATCAATCAATGTGCAATTTCATGCAGAATGCAATGAAACAAACCACATTGAAAGATCTGTGTTCTATCAAAAAGTACAGCCAAAAAACCAGTGGGGGCGGAGCGAAGGTACATCACCACGCCCACCACCTGGGGTGTTGCCCCGCCCACTGCATGGGGTGATGCGCAGGCCTCCTGTACCGGGTGACGCGAATCCTAGTGACACCACAATAAGATAAAGGGGAAGGGGAAGCCTTGTGGTTTCCTCCCTAGTGACCTTGCAGAGCAGGTGAGCAAGTAGGCATACATACATCATGATCCTCACCTCCTGCCAACTGGAAGGCAGAGCTCAACACATCGAGGGAGCACACAAAGAGGTACAAAAAGCCAAGCATCAAGGGTACCTTGAGAAGAGAGGTGAGGATGGATTTGGTTCTTGTGCATCTGTCAAGTGCTACAAGGGAACAACAGACATTAAACATCAGCCTACCCTGCCTGGACCATACAAATACCCCTCACCCTGTGCTGTATTCCCTCTTTTATCTACATAGACCTTTCTGCTGAATTTTGTAGGGTTCTGCAAAAGCCCAGAAGAAGTTGTGCTAGTAATACAATTTACAAAGTTGAGGAAGAAAGTAACTGCAGAGTCAAATGGCAAGTAACTAGGCCTGATCTAGCAGGGCTCATATCTTAAAAGCAAAGGCACAAGTTGACCACCAGGTCAGCTTGTGCCCCAACACAGGAAAATGTCCTTTCTTCTGCAAGAGGGTGGGGAGAAGCATTATTCCTTCAGACTGGCACTCCAATTTTTAAAACAAGCCCATTTCTTTTCAGCTCCAGCATCGGTTGCTTAGTAACAATAAAGAACCTGCCAATCATCTTTCTATAAATGCCTCGTGCTTTGCAGCAGGGAAATGGATGGAAGTGGCAACCACAATCCTTCAGCGCCCACGCAGTCAGCATGATGACTTGAGAATAAAAAGGAAGGAAATGCATTCTGACACAGTACGAGCACCTTAACCCTCACCCAAGGGCAGTACAAGAGAGGGGATCAACAGAGTTTTTGAGCGGCTTCCCACAATTCAGTGCCTCATCTGTTTCTCTTAAAGGAGACTACCCTGTGAGAAGTGTTCTTAATGTTTATCCACTGGAAGCAGACTGTGTACGGTTGTTGCTGATACACGGCCTTGATGTTTCAATTCTAGCATGACTGACTCATGACAAACTGGCATTCATGCACACAGTGCTGCTCAGGCATTCTGGCCATTGTTTTTTACTTTCTCAGATGCTCATGTCCTCTGAATATGTAGGGTTTGATGGTGAATTTTAGCACATACACTGGACCAGAGGAGACATCCTAATCAGCTTGACTAGGATAATGGCATATCCATTTAATTTTTTGATGACTGTTATAATCACTCAGTAGCTGACGTTATCCTTTTTCTTTACTATATCCCATTCTGTGCATGCTGTGCTTGTTTATTCAGAAGTAAACCCCACTGAACTCAGTGGGGACCTGCCCCCCAAGTAAGGGTATACAGAAATTCTTCCTTAAAAGATTAAATGAACATCATTAACATGCTGAGTCACTGAACACACTGACAGCCCAATTCTAAGCTGTGCTGGTGCAGCAGGGCTGCATGGCCTCAGCTGTATCCAGTGCAGCTTTGGAGCAGGCTGGAGGTCTTCTCGGGGTAAGGGGAGATTTTTCCCCTTACACTGAGTAATGCCCCAGTCTGCCCTATGGGGCTACTCAGATCTGTGCCTCCTAAATGCAGTCCCATGCCTGATCTGTCTCTGTTCCACTGTCCTCCTCTCCAAAATGCCCCCTCCCCACCTCTACTCCACCTGCCTACTGCCCCTCCACCACCTGGCACATTTCTTACCTCTGCCAATGAATGATTTGCAGGATGCAGCATTGGCAGGGCATCACAGACCTCCCTGCCATTGCTGCTTGCTCTCTGAGTGCCATGAACATGCATTATGGCATGTTTGAGACACCCTCTGCCAGCAGAGTGATGGCTGCACCGGCAGAGAGCTGGGTTCAGATTGGGCTCTGAGTTGCTGTAAAGTGCAGCAAAATTATCTACGATATAATCAGACACAAAAGTTCTTATAGGAGAGTGTTTGGTCACAGAATCATAACTGCCACTGAAAAAAATGTTCTTGGGCTTAGGTCCAGACCTGAACAGACCTAATGCATGTGGAGGAGCTGTATGTATAAACATTTCCCCTGGTATATTTGCATCAGGGGAGTTTCTCGGGTTTCCGCCTTTGGGTTATTTTATTCCCTTGAACAAATACAGCTAGACATTACTTTAAGCATGTGATTGGGGCTCCTGCTCTTGTTTTCAGTTCAGTAAATAGAAACCAGCTCAGGACTACAGTGTGGGTGGAGAGAGATCTCCCTCTGCCACCAGCAGTCCCGATTCAGATTGTGCATGTGTGCATGCATCTCCCCTAGCTGCTGTTTGCATCAATGGGAGCTTTATTTCCAGGGTGAACAGCAGCTGTGGGGGAGAGAGGGTGATTTAGATCAGGACTGTGGCAGAAGGTTAAATCCCCTCTGCCCACACCACAGTTGTGATCCTTGTGTGGGGAGTTTGACACAGCTGCTATTTACTGAATAAAAACAATGCATGTTAATAATGTTTAGGTTGACCCTCAAGCCTCACTTCTTGATAACTGAGGACAAATCTTTACACAAAGAACTGTCCACATTTGTAAATGTGCACTTTAAATTGCTATTAAGTGCTAACCAGCAAATGAGCTCCTAGGAAACCTTGAGAGTGGGTAACATTTTATTGTAAAGGAAGCTGAAGTCTAAAGGAATGAGTGAACAGGGACAATCCTTAGAAATGATGATTCAGTTGGAGGGTGCTAGCCTTGCGAGGAGGGCTTCCTGCTGCCTGGCATCATTTCATCGACAACTACCAGAAAGTAGGGCCACTGAATAGTGGCACTGGGCCCAGAGCAAGATACCTGATTGCCCCTCTCTTTAAATTTGTTTTGCACTGTATATTTTTTTTGTCATGGCCCGGAACCCCTGGGAGCCCAGGCCCTGGGGATTCCCCCCCCCCCGTCCCCCAATCATCAGGCTTGCCAAAAAGAGACACTTATAGCACACCTCAAGCCAGGTACAGTATTCTATTAATAGCACACCACAAGAATGTTCTTGTGTTCTTATGTTCTTAAGAAGCCTAAGGTGGCCAACACTGCAAACGCACCAACAAGAGGCACTCCTTTATCTTTACTCCAAACTTCTAGAGTAGTTTCAAATGAGCCCCAAAGTCAGTCTAAAGGTGCAGGCATCTCCCCATGGTAGACATGCACATTCTCCCCTGGGGAGGTATGCTTTCTCCCCATGCATCAGGATGTGTGGGAAAGTACATCTCCCCAGGAAGAGAGAGAGAGAGAGAGAGAGAGAGAGAGAGAGAGAGAGAGAGAGAGAGAGAGAGAGCTCCAGGTTTTGAATGAAACACAGAAGCATGACAAGAGGAAGCATGATTCACTTATTCTTCTGAGCTCAAGTTACCCTCATTAAAAAGCTGCATGAGTGTTGTGTGGAGTCTGGAAGGTTGTCATTTTCTCTTCTGGGTGAAATAATCTACGTCTCCAACTTTCAGAAGAGAGTATTTTATTCCTCTGTCTAATGCTGTGCAAAGTCTGGCACCGGCAGGAGGGCTAGTGTGAAAAATCTTTGCCTATTTTGCAGACTGGTAGACTCACACTTTACTGGCTTTCTCCTTGAGTTTTCTGTTTAACCTGACACTGGTTTTGTATTTTAACTGTATATTCTTTGGGGGCAGGCGTTCCCCTCTATGCATGCTGTACCTGTAAGAGTGATGCTCTGGTGCGCTCTCATGTCACAGAATTAAGATGAAGGGGTACTTGTGCTGCAAGGACTCTTTGTAGCTCAAGCCATTTTACTGCTTTCCCACTAACAGTGACATGTCGAATTGTAATGTTCCCTCCATGTGGCAGTAGATTTGGCAAAAAATTTATAGAGCAGTTTATATAGCAAAATTAATTAAGGGCTCCCAATCAAATACAGAAACAGGAGAAACCAGCAAACAGCCACCAGAAAAGATACTATACTGGGGAAAGAGGGATAGTTGCTCTCCTCTGTCCAATGTAAGAGGAGCGCCACTTTAAAAAGTACCTCTTTGCTCAGGTAAAAGAGATTGACACCCCTTTTCTCTTCCTGATTCTCTTGGGGACTGTTGGATGTGGGCCCATGCCTCTCAGAAAAGACAGAATGTCAACACTAACTGTTATCCATACCTGCAGTTCCGGAGCTGCTGTACTGCATTTTTCATTATCAACAGATCTCTGTTAATAACTGAACTATGGGGAAAGTATAGATGGATGAGGACCATCATGCGACCATCCTGTAAACAGTGTGGGAACAATGTGTGATAACCCCATTCTAAGCACCTCATCTGGAATTGTCCTAGGTAGAATTCTGCAAGCAGGATTCTCTAGTCTGGGCAATTGCTGACATTCAGGAAGGTCCTGTACTCATTTCCCTTACCTGGTTTTTGTACCTCATCCAAGAGTGAGTGAGGATTCTGCCATGGCTTGGAAGAACGAGTGTCCAGTTCAAACTTCTCTGAACTTTCTGCCAGTCTCCCAGGGGAACCTGGGCAGTGGTAATCACAGTCAGGATGATTCACAGTACTTACTGTGGGGAACAGATATGCTCTAGTGCCAGGGATCCTCTGAGCTATGGAGAAAAAAATACTGATTACTCACCCATGACCCCTGGGCTTCAGGATACCCTGCTGCAAGAAAAGTACCACTTGACAGAGGGGCTAGTAACACCCCTGAGAACCATACAGTGCCCTAACAAATGCAAGAGGTCCCAATAGGAAGAAATCTATAACCTTCCATTCAGAATGGAGGGCCTCTAGCTGTCTGTGCCATTCAGGATTCCCAAGAACAGACCATCCCCAAACAACAACTTAATGAAGGTCTCCAAACCCATTCTAGGAAAATATGAAGAAGAAAGCTTCTGCCAGTGCCATATTTTTCTCTTCACGTCTAGTGCTACTGTGGTTCTCACACTCACTGTGGCTCAGGCTTTGAGCCCTTCCACTTTAGTGATACACCACAGCAGAATATGACAGCTGCTGAGTGGGCGACACTGTAAGGCAAGGGATCCCCACACCCACTCTTCTGGAGAAATAAAAGATCGAGGTATCCCAATTGTACAGAAAATCACAGAATGCCCAGTTTTCCAGGAGCAAGAGGAAAGACAAGAAGGCACAGCGAAGGACAGAAGGGATAAGTCATCAGGTCAGACACAGCAGCAAAATGCTGAGGTGCCTCCAAAACTGCTGAGTACCTGAGGGGTTCGGGCAGAAAGTATATGGTGGTGCTTGCGAGACTCGTCCTCCTCCTGCAGGTCGACGGCATTGGACTGGGCTTTCTCTCCCATAAGGAAGCATTGTTACCTGCCAATCTGAACAGACATTGGTCATATATATGGGGCTTGCCTTAACCCCTTGACTGAAAGTGAGTGCTGGCTGTTCTATCCTTATAGAGCAAGAAGCCACAATCAAAGACAATTTTTTCAGGTGCAGAGATTACCTTAGCACTTGATTAAGTAGATGTTGCTTCAGGCTAGATCTAGATTGCCTTTAAGGCTCAACTTGAGTACCAGAGGGAACTCTCCAGCAGATTAAGAGAGAGGCCCAAGAGTGGTTGGCAACCTTCAGTCCCAAAAGCGGTGTCATCATATCCTATGTTAGGTGGTAAGCCTTGCCTGGAATTGAGCTCCGTATCCCTCATCCTTTCAGCTCAAGAACAGTCTTAGAATGGTCCAAGTCAGGACCAGCTGCCAAATCCATGCCTGATAAGGCTGTCATTCTTGCTTGTTGCTCCAAGTCTGAGGCTTGGCCTCCACATTGCTACCTACAAATTGTCTCCTGTCCCTGTTTATTCCCTTACCTGCTGCAGGTGAGCCACTCATGGCAGTATCTCAAGGTCACACACTACAGCCACACTTCTCAGGCAAACTGTCTGTAGAAACACAATGTGGCCTTTAAACACAAGATAGGAGCAAAGTCTAAGGAGAGTTGTGCTGTTCCTCACAACCATTCCCTCCTCTCCAGAAATTCCTTTAGTTAATTACTAACTTCTGCATCATTCTGTATTGTGGGCTAGGATGACCTGTGCTCTGCTTGAGAAACATTGTTACAGGCCAAGTCTGGAGAACTGATCTGGCCCAGATGCCATGGACATCTGGTAAATGTCTCTGAGTGGAATATCAAAAGTGACATCTCACTTTTTCTTCTCAAGGACAATTAGACTCAGTTTATGGGAGAAATCTCTGTTCAGGTCACACTTGTGACCTTCATAATCAGACAGTTTTTGGAAACCAGTCCAAAAATTTCAATCACATTTCAAAAGAGATAAAGGGATTTTAGAAATGTGTTATGAACAGGAAGAGCAGTGGTTTTAACACTACAGGGTGCATGTGCATGGAGCTTTTTCTGCCCTAGCAGTAGAAGACAAATAAATGTGGAATCTGTGTATACACATGTAATGGACAAGACGATAGTCAGCCATGTATTTCACAGTTACTTTTTCTTAGGAAACTGAAGGAAGCTATGGACATTTACAGCCAATAGAGATGTGTTGTATACAAACCTTTTTCTCTAATATGGGCTTAACTATGGAATCAGGAAATTGGGTTTTGAGTTATAGTTCTCAATACTAGGCCAGCAGATCAGTATACTGGCCTTCACAAATACACTGGAATGGTTGGTAAGAGGAAATGACACTGACTTTGTCTCCTTGCAATGCCTGACCTGCAGTGGCTGTGTTTTGACTGTGAATATGTGTTGAGGCAAGCAAATTGTTGATCTCTGTGAGAGGTCACAGACTGGGGTAAAGAAACTGGAGAGAGCAAGCAAGTCAGCAACTAAGACACCTTGGTCCCAGGTACTGCTAGCTAGAAATATGACTTGATGCTGCTTGCAGGAGTGCATGACCTAGCTCCTTCCAAATACTAAAATCTATACATCTGTAAATCAAACAAACATTTCAAAGCCACTATAAGTCTCCTATGATCTCTCCTCCAAAGGAGACCCATGCCATGCTACAGTTTCAGGAGCATCCCAACATTCAGAGCAGTGGGGCACTAACATGTATGTTTCTATATCATCACGTCTGGGGCATTCAATTTCTAACTCTAAGTATCCTTTGTCTTTACTGGGTATGGAAATAAATTGCCACTCTTATAATCACACAGTGATGAAAAGTTACCTTATCTTATTGAGCTCATTTCTGCCATGTCCCAGCTAGAAGAAAACAGGAAGGAACACTGTACCTATTAAAAATCAGAGGGCCCCCATTTGGACTATGAACTAAGAAGTTGGCACTCTTACTAGTCCCCCACCTCTTCCAAAATAAATGGAGGTTCACCATGGGCTAAACTCTGGGCTGTGTAATTGGGGACAGCCTTAGGGAAATTTGACCAATTGGGGCAAATTGGGCCCTGTGCCTGGCCCCTCAGTGAGGCAGCGAGTGGAGCGCCCAAAGCTGGCACCTCACTCTGTAGCTATAGCTGATGCTTCAGTGTGAAATGTTCCGTGCCAAGGAGGAGCAGGGCGGGGGGAGTGTTGCCACTAGATGGCCTTCCCTCCATCTGCACATGGGTCCAATTGGCTTGAAAATGGCCTCCCTGAAAGCAGTTGGCGGTGACGCCACTGTGGGGTGCCCCACCACTGCCCCTCATCCTGGTGAGTAGCTCCCCCACCCCGCAACCATGTTTTGCTTTGAGCCCTGCAGTTCCTAAAGCCAACCCTGTGTATTAATCCCCAAGATTTCCTTGAATGTTTGAATGACTTGCTTCTTGCCTTAGAATTGCTACCTTTTTCTTGATCTGCTTTTAACAGCAGCTCAACTTGCAGAAATTAAACAGGTGAAGTTTTTCTCATCATTTCATGCCAGGAAAAATGTCCAGCTCCAGAAAGTTACTTCCTTGCACTCAGTGCAGGGAACACATTGTAGGTCCTCCGTGACAGCCGTGATTTGAAAGTGGTACAAAGTCCAGCCGAATTATAAAGACTCAAAGATCCAATGCCCCAGCACCAAAATGGGAACTGGAATTTTCATTGTTGGTAAGGTTGGGTATTACTGTTGTGCATTACTGAGGATGATTTTTATAGCTCCTGCAAGAACTAGATGCTGTATTTAAAACAAAAATAACACAAGGCCTGCTCTCAAATATACAAAAAGTGGGCTATAAGGTATAAATAGTTCATTTTGACAGTTTCCCTAAATAGAACTCTTTGAGGCATGAGCTTGCATAGTAAAATTAGGCCTCCAGATGTGCCTCATCTGCTTGGGAAGAAGCAAAGTGTAGACAGAAAAGAACAAAGAGGCCTGGCCCTAGTCATTGATCAGGACATTGTATGAGGTCTGACTTCCTGCCACCACCTCATACCTACAATATTTCATATATGAAAATAGGGACACATTTGTAACATCCTAGTCCTTGAACCAAGGATCCATATCTGACACTTCTTCTACTGTAATGTATTGCTAAAGACTCTGCACTTGCCTATTTATGCTTGACCATTTTAAAAGCTAGGACAGTGGTTATTCTAGGAAAAAATATTGTTCTAGTCATCAGGCGTTCCAAACCGACCTCAGCAGCTTCAAAGTGTGAAATGGCAGGCTATTCACTGAAAGGTGCACAGTGCCAGCACCGGTTTGTGGGTTCTGGGGCAAAGCCCTACATTAGGTCCCCGTCCCCCCCATGATGACTCCCACTTGCCCTCTGATGGCACATTAGATGCAACCACTACTGAAGGTTCAAGGGTTGACCCAAGCAGGTGGGCCCTCAGTTGGGTGAGTATCCTTAACCATCAGAGGACCTACCTGCCTGGGTTGAACCTTCATAAGAACATAAGAACATAAGAACAGCCCCACTGGATCAGGCCATAGGCCCATCTAGTCCAGCTTCCTGTATCTCACAGCGGCCCACCAAATGCCCCAGGGAGCACACCAGATAACAAGAGACCTCGTCCTGGTGCTCTCCCCTACATCTGGCATTCTGACTTAACCCATTCCTAAAATCAGGAGGTTGCGCATACACATCATGGCTTGTACCCCATAATGGATTTTTCCTCCAGAAACTCGTCCAATCCCCTTTTAAAGGCGTCTAGGCTAGACGCCAGCACCACATCCTGTGGCAAGGAGTTCCACAGACCGACCACACGCTGAGTAAAGAAATATTTTCTTTTGTCTGTCCTAACCCGCCCAACACTCAATTTTAGTGGATGTCCCCTGGTTCTGGTATTATGTGAGAGTGTAAAGAGCATCTCCCTATCTACTCTGTCCATCCCCTGCATAATTTTGTATGTCTCAATCATGTCCCCCCTCAAGCATCTCTTTTCTAGGCTGAAGAGGCCCAAACGCCGTAGCCTTTCCTCATAAGGAAGGTGCCCCAGCCCCGTAATCAGCTTAGTCGCTCTCTTTTGCACCTTTTCCATTTCCACTATGTCTTTTTTGAGATGCGGCGACCAGAACTGGACACAATACTCCAGGTGTGGCCTTACCATCGATTTGTACAACGGCATTATAATATTAGCCGTTTTGTTCTCAATACCCTTCCTAATGATCCCAAGCATAGAATTGGCCTTCTTCACTGCCGCCGCACATTGGGTCGACACTTTCATCGACCTGTCCACCACCACCCCAAGATCTCTCTCCTGATCTGTCACAGACAGCTCAGAACCCATCAGCCTATATCTAAAGTTTTGATTTTTTGCCCCAATGTGCATGACTTTACACTTACTGACATTGAAGCGCATCTGCCATTTTGCTGCCCATTCTGCCAGTCTGGAGAGATCCTTCTGGAGCTCCTCACAATCACTTCTGGTCTTCACCACTCGGAAAAGTTTGGTGTCGTCTGCAAACTTAGCCACTTCACTGCTCAACCCTGTCTCCAGGTCATTTATGAAGAGGTTGAAAAGCACCGGTCCCAGGACAGATCCTTGGGGCACACCGCTTTTCACCTCTCTCCATTGTGAAAATTGCCCATTGACACCCACTCTCTGCTTCCTGGCCTCCAACCAGTTCTCAATCCACGAGAGGACCTGTCCTCTAATTCCCTGACTGTGGAGTTTTTTCAGTAGCCTTTGGTGAGGGACCGTGTCAAACGCCTTCTGAAAGTCCAGATATATAATGTCCACGGGTTCTCCCGCATCCACATGCCTGTTGACCTTTTCAAAGAATTCTATAAGGTTTGTGAGGCAAGACTTACCCTTACAGAAGCCATGCTGACTCTCCCTCAGCAAGGCCTGTTCATCTATGTGTTTTGAGATCCTATCTTTGATGAGGCATTCCACCATCTTACCCGGTATGGATGTTAGGCTGACCGGCCTATAGTTTCCCGGGTCCCCCCTCTTTCCCTTTTTAAAAATAGGCGTGACATTTGCTATCCTCCAATCTTCTGGTACCGTGGCCGTTTTGAGGGACAAGTTGCATACCTTAGTCAAGAGATCTGCAACTTCATTCTTCAATTCCTTAATAACCCTTGGGTGTATGCCATCAGGGCCCGGTGACTTATTGATCTTTAATTTATCAATGAGGTCTGAAACATCTTCTCTTTTAACCTCTATCTGACTTAACTCCTCGGTTAGGAGGGGCCGTTCGGGCAGCGGTATCTGCCCGAGGTCTTCTGCCGTGAAGACAGATGCAAAGAACTCATTTAATTTCTCTGCCATCTCTAAGTCTCCTTTTATCTCCCCTTTCCCTCCCTCACCATCCAGAGGGCCAACCGCTTCTCTGGCGGGTTTCCTGCTTCTAACATATTTGAAGAAGCTTTTATTATTCCCCTTAATGTTGCTGGCCATGCGTTCCTCATAGTCTCGCTTGGCCTCCCCTATCACCTTCTTACATTTCTTTTGCCACAGTTTATGTTCCTTTTTATTCTCTTCATTAGGGCAAGACTTCCATTTACGGAAGGAAGCTTCCTTGCCCTTCACAGCCTCTCTAACTTGGCTGGTTAGCCATGCGGGCACTCTCCTGGATTTAGTGGAACCCTTCTTTCTTTGCGGTATACACCTCTGCTGGGCCTCTATTACTGTTGTTTTAAGCAGCCTCCATGCACTCTGGAGAGACTGGACTCTTTTTACCCTCCCTTTCAACCTCCTTCTAACCAGCCTCCTCATTTGAGGGAAGTCCGCCCGTCGGAAGTCAAGGGTTTTTGTTAGAGATTTGCCTGGTATTCTTCCCCCAACGTGCACGTCAAAACGGATCGCAGCATGATCACTGTTCCCCAATGGCTCAGTAACGTTTACATCTCTAACCAGGTCCTGCGTACCGCACAAAATTAAATCCAGAGTCACCTGTCCTCTGGTGGGCTCCTTGACTAGCTGATCTAAGCCACAGTCATTTAGCACGTCAAGAAATCCGGTTTCCTTATCGTGACCAGAACACAAATTGACCCAGTCAATATGAGGATAATTGAAGTCCCCCATGATTACAACCCTGTCCTTCCTTGTCACCTCCCTGATCTGTTTCCTCATTTCAAGGTCCCCATCAGATTTCTGGTCTGGAGGACGATAGCACGCCCCCAGTATTACATTGCTGCACAAGCCTGGTAATTTAACCCACAGAGATTCTACGGTGGAGTCGGACCCACCTTCAATCTCTACTTTGCTGGATTCTATCCCTTCCTTAACATAAAGGGCCACCCCACCTCCAACACGCCCCTGCCTGTCCCTCCTGTAGAGTTTATAGCCCGGGATTGCGGTATCCCACTGATTTTCCGCATTCCACCAGGTTTCCGTTATGCCCACTATGTCAATATTTTCCCTTGTCACCAGACATTCCAGTTCTCCCACCTTTGCTCGTAGACTTCGGGCATTCGCATAAAAGCATTTATACACGGAATGCCCCAGGATGGGCTGCTTATTCGCTCCTTTGTCCCCGCATCCTCTCATTGTGCCAAACCGTCTATCACATCCCATCACCCTACCTTTCCCAATTTCTTCTCCTACCCTGCCTTTGTCTTGTTGTTCTCTAACCTCCCCATCCTCATCCCATAGGGATGAGGAGTCCCGAACCGGATGCCCCTCGGCTCCTGTCGGCCTTCCCCCAGGGATCAGTTTAAAAGCTGCTCTGCCACCTTTTTAATGTTATGCGCCAGCAGTCTGGTTCCATTCTGGTTCAAATGGAGCCCGTCCCTCTTGTACAGGCCCCGCTTGTCCCAAAACGTTCCCCAGTGCCTAACAAATCTAAACCCCTCCTCCCTACACCACCGTCTCATCCACGCATTGAGACCCCTGATCTCCGCCTGCCTAGCTGGCCCTGCGCGTGGAACAGGTAGCACTTCAGAGAACGCTACCTTTGAGGTCCTGGCTTTCAGCTTCCTGCCTAAAAGCCTAAATTTGGCCTCCAGGACCTCCCAGCTACACTTGCCCACGTCGTTGGTGCCGACATGCACCACAGCCGCTACCTCTCCCCCAGCACTGTCTACTAGCCTGTCTAGACGAGAAGTGATGTCCGCAACCTTCGCACCAGGCAGGCAAGTCACCATGCGGTCCTCACATCCGTCGCAAACCCCCCTCTCTATGTTTCTAATAATCGAATCCCCCACTACAAGAAGCCCCCGACCCCCCTCCCGCCGAGGAGTATCCCGAGTGCGCTCGGATACGGGCCCATCCCCTGGAGAAGGGGTCCCCACTAGGGGATTGTTTCCCTCCTCTCCAGGATGACGTCCTCCAGTCCCGAGACTTCCCACCCGGGCAGCCGAGGAGCTGCACGCCTGAGGTTGGGACGAAGCCTGATCGTCCCCGGAAGTCTCCCCACGGTCCTCCTCTGGCTGCCTGCGCTTCTCCAGGTCGGCCACCAAGGCTTCAAGGGAGCGGACATGTTCCCTGAGAGCCTGGAGCTCCTTGCACCGAGGACACACCCATGACTTATGCCCCAGAGGCATATAATCATACATGTGGCACTCAATGCAGAACACTGGATAGCCCCCACCCTGCTGCTGGCTGTCTGACTGCATAGCTTTTTTGTTGTTGTTGCACTTAATGCGCCATCAGAGGGCAAGTGGGAGTCATCATGGGGAGTGATTCAACCAGTGCTTCACCTGGTCAGCCTCTGACAACCACCTCTGATGGTGTTCATGCACAGGCATTGATGCTGGAGCCAAGTCATCCACTTGCTCTTTGTGAAAGCTCTGGGTGCTGGCTGAAGAGAGTGTCTTTTTTTCCTCTGTTTCTGTGTTTTGGGCTTGTTTTAATTATCATGATTTTGATTGCTTATGATTATTGCTTTATTGTGGCATTCTTGACTGAAAACTGCTTGGAGCCCTCTGGGAGAAAGCAGGATACTATCTTTTTTAAAAAAAATGTATTTAATTAAGAACAAACAAACAAAGGATGATGAACACTGAAGCAACCCTACCAACAAATTTGAACAAGACATCCCCAAAACCAAATACGGGGATAAAATAGGGACAGTGATTTGACAGGGATAGATACTAGAAAAGAGACCCTGACAAATATAGACTGTATATGTCATCTCTGCAGCACTGAACTTGTACTCCCATGTGGCCTTGACTCGTCCCCTGAACCAACCCCTCTCTCTTTCCCCATGTGCTGCTACTGCTACCAAGCTATTTTGTGTGCCTAGGAGAAGAGGGAAAAGTAATTAGAGTTGCTTAGCAACAGCCCAGTGCACTCCACTGCCATGTCTTGCTGACCCAGAGCTGGCTCAGGCTCATACTAGGGTGCCTCACCGCTACAGCTGTTTTGAGATATCCAGTGGACCAGAAAGAATGGCAGGCCAAGCTGAAGCAGAAAAAGCAGCCACCGTGGCACAAGCTAGCAACTCTATACTGGGCAACCATCTAAGGCTGGTACTCAACCACCTACAAATGAGGCTTCTGTCAAATGACTGGCTGGTACTCAAAGTAGGATGTAAACATCCTGGCAGGTCTGAAAGACCTGTTTATGCATTAAAGGAAAGAGGGAGTCCCAGAGTAATGGTGGAGTGAGTGTCTCTCTGTGTGTTTATTCATGTAAATGAGAGAAGGCGAGGGTGGGAGAAAAAGCATTGCAGGGCTTATATACGTTGCGAGGTATTGCACGTATACATGTGTGAAATACATACAGTCATGGGAACAGCTCCCAAATTCCCAAGCTACAGTAAACCCAACTGTTTACAAAAAGGCTGCAAGTCAAGAGACTAGAATAGATGGACTATTATAGCCAAGGCAGACTCATATTTATACTAACCTCTTACCTCCTGCTGTGGGAGAGAATAAAACAGCACATTCCTGACTAATTCTGGCTGGGAACCTACCCAGGTAACCAATGCATCAAGGTGACAAGTAACACCTGCCTGGTTGAGGCTCTTGAAAGCTAAACCAATATGGGGTGGAGAACGATATTATTTTTTAATCTCCAGGCCACACAAAATGAGTGTTTGTGCTGATAGGTATAACACCTGCCCCTGCTTGCGTAGTACAGACTTCCATGAACAACAAGTTCAAGGGCTGCAACATCAGTTCCACTCCAGTGGCCAATAGAGGGGGAGGGAGAAAAGGAAGAGACGTAGGCTACGCGCAAGAGAAAGGGAACAGCAGTTCATTCTTTTTCTTCTCTTCCAGTATGGGAGTTTCCTAGATACAGGAACAGCCTCTAGCTTTAGTAGTAGGCACTCTGCCATTGTCACATGAATTGAGCAAAATTTTCCAGATCTGATGGGATCTGAACTGGCAGTGACTAACCAGAGAATTGATTGATTGATTGATTGATACTGTCCTTCCTCCAAGGAGCTCAGGGTGGCATACATAGTCCCTTTCTTCCTTTTCTCCTCACAACAACACTGTGAGGTAGGTTAGGCTGAGAGATCGTGACTAGCCCAAAGTCACCCAGGAAGCTTCATGGTTGAGCAGGCATTTAAACCTACATCTTCCAGGTCTAAGTCCAACTCTGGAACCATTACACCATCCTGGTGCTCCGGGATCTGGTGGTTGTGGTGGACTGTCCAGTGACCATGTCCACTCACTGTGCAGTGACAAGGAAAAAGGAGAGCTCTTGGAGTAAATCGTTCAGAAAGGGAAGTAAAATAAAACTGCCGCTGATAGATGTTGAAAGCGCTCAGAAGATGATGTAGTCTTCTTTCATGTATGGTGGCAGTGTGCCAAATCTCATTGGATGGAGCAAAGGGAGACAGTGTAACAGACAATAGGATGTACCTTGCCTTGTTGGCATCCTTCAGACTTGGAAGACTACGCTCTGAACAGTGTTCTGGAACAGAGTGTCCTTTTCAGTGCGCAAAGCCTGGGTAAAGTAGTTATGGAGGATAGACTGTTACCCATGCAGCAAATCCCCCCTCTCCATGTCACTGAAATGGTCCAATGGAAAGGCAGAGGCCAATACGGTTGGTCCCAGCGGCGTCGCAGGAGTTGCCAGAACGTGACTGTGTTCAACCATGAACTGCCTCAGGGACTCCGGCTCTGGATTTTGCCTCGAGGTTGACTCCTGAAGCCTTTTCCGTAACTGGATGTAGCCACAAGGCAGTGGAGGTTTGGGATCAGAGTTTTCCTTCTCTCAGATGAGCTGCCTTCCCAGGCTATCGAGTCCCATCTCCCTGGTGGCTGTTTAGTCGCCTCTTACGACAAGTACAGCCAAACTGAGGGCCTATTCTTATCCCCAGCCCCAGGGGAAAGCCCCCAATAGGATGTTATTTGTAGTTTATTATGTTAACCTTTGGTGCTGAATAAGGTGACAAGAGACTCAAGTGAAATTGGATCACTCTAAATGTATTGATTGCTGCAGAAGATTCTGGGCAAAGTACTGGGAATTATGAGTATCCAAACAAAGAAAAAAACGGCCATTAAAGTAGTCAGATGTGGCTAATGAATAAATATGAGGGTCGCCCAGAAAGTAATGCACCACATTTTTTTTCTTCAACAATTATTTATTGAACACAATGAAACTTACACACAAGAAAGAATGATGTTTCTTCTACACTCCCTATTTTTCCACGTAATCTCTGTCCAGTTCTATGTCCTTCCTCCAGCGAGACACAAGGGCATGTATGCCCTGTCGGTACCACTCCTTGTTCTGGTCACGAAGCCATTTCTGCACTGTGCGAATCACCTTTTCGTCATCCTCAAAATGTCTTCCACGAATGGCATCCTTTAATGGCCCAAACAAGTGGAAGTCTGAGGGAGCTAGGTCAGGGCTGTAGGGTGGATAACACAGTCCAACCCTGTTTAGTGATGTGTTCCGAAGTCCTCAAACTTGTGTGAGGCCGAGCGTTATCATGTTGAATCAAACATTCACCTGGGTAGTTATGGCACCGAAGTCGCTGGAAGCGCTTCTTGAGTTTGGTTAATGTCTTCACATAAGCTTCAGAATTAATGGTGCTGCCTCTTGGCATCACATCAATGAGTATGACGCCCTCACAGTCCCAAAACACAGTGATCATGACCTTACCAGCGGAAGCAGTTGCTTTGAATTTTTTCTTCTGTGGAGATTGAGGATGACGCCATTCCATCGACTGTCGTTTTGTTTCGGGCTCAAAATGGTGAACCCAGGTTTCATCACCTGTCACAATCCTGGACAAGAACGCTTCCCCCTCATCTTCAAAACGTTTCAGCAACTCAGAAGAAATGTTTTTTTCTGAGAGATTTGTGGTCCACTGTAAGACAGCGCGGAATCCATCGTGCACACACTTTTGAGTAATCAAGAGCACGGATGATTGCATCCACACTTCCTTTGCTGATTGACAGCTTCAGCGCCAACTGCCTAGTCATTATGCGTCGGTCCTCGCGAATGAGCACATCAGCAAGCTGCGTCTTGTCAGGTGTGACAGCCGTGGATGGCCGCCCCGAACGCTGCAAATCTTGGAGCTCTGCCGAACCGCCTTCTAATGGCCTCACCCTCTGTGCCCAGCGACTAACCGTACTTCTGTCGACTGCAGATTCTCCATAAACTGTACACAAACGTTTGTGAATGTTCCCAACAGTTTCTTTCTCCGCAGTGAGAAATTCAATAACGACACGCTGCTTGTAACGTACATCACTTACAGACGCCATTTCGAAACACTGCTGCAGCTACGCTATCTGTCTGAAGAAACCAAAAATTTGTGTGCGAACTCCTGAGAATTCAAATAATGTATATCTAAAGTTTCGCATTCGTACCATTACTGTAGGCTGAGAAAAAATATGTGGTGCATTACTTTCTGGGCGACCCTCGTATATAGTACGAAAGAGAGAAAGACACTGTACAACAGTGGAATTGTTTAAAATATCAATTTCTTTAACTGGACGTTAGAATCAGCAATGAAAGGATTGATCAGTTTAGGTTTTTTTGTAACAAGTTGTAGTTTAAAAGGGCTGCAATGGAATGGTTGTTTTTATAAAATAAACTAATATTACAAAAACTAAAGCACATGCAAATATAACAATGCCTGTATATGATTCAGTGATGCTGCCACATTTGTGTTGATGTGTGGAGTTGTAGTCATCCCATCTCAAAAAAGTCTATCATAGAGTTGGAAAAGATGAAGAAAAGGGCAACCTTGTCTTAAGCATTTGGAGTTTTTTAGGAGGAGAAGATGTGTTAAAGATTTATCAAATGATGTATGATGTGAAAAAGATGTGTAACACAAGTGTTAAAATTCAAGGTCACCTCATAAAACTGATTGGTAGGAGATTCTTCTTCTTCTTTAGCGTTCGTCCCATGTGGTAGTGTGACTGAGAGCCGAATCCTGTGGTCCACGGCACGGAATGCAAACGTGCCGTAAGGCACATTTGCAGGGCTCACTGCCGGGCTCCCACCGGTGCTAGCCCAGGTTCCACTGGGCAGTGGCCCAGGTTCCACAGCTTGGCTGTCTCCCAGATCGCTGGGCTGCGGAACGGGAGGTGGGAGCGTGGACGGGGGTGTGGGGGAGACGTTCCAGGGAGGTGGGAGGCTGGTGGGGGCGGGCGGGAGGTATGCCAGGGGGTGGGCGGGAGCCGGTGGGAGGGAGAGAGGCGGATCCGCAGAGCTGTGCTCCGCAGGATCGAGGGTGCTCGTGCAGGGCTGTGCGTCCTACATGAGCGCCTTTACTTTAGTGCCGACCTTTTGGTCGGCGCTAAAGAGAGTAGCCCCATTGTGGGGCTACTTCCCTTACTCAGGGGAAGGGGACAAACATCCCCTTCTCTCCAAGAGCCTCCCGCGGTAGCGTGGGAGGTGCAGGATTCGGCGGCAGCCTCCTCAGAGCCACCGAGCCTGGGCGCTGCAGGCAGCTCAGGATTGGGCTGTGATTAGTAGGAGATTGATTGGTAGGAGATTCAAGCCTGACAAAGGGAAGTACTGCTTCACACAATATATAATTAACTTAGGGAATTCACCCCTGCATGGTGTGGTGATTGCCACTAGCTTAGAAGGCTTTAAACAGGTATTAGACAAATTTATGGTCTGTCAATGGCTATTAGCCATGATCATGTCTGCGAGGATCCCATGTTCAAGGACAGCATGTCTCTGAATACCAGCAGCTAGGGGACAATACTAGGGAGAGACTCTTGTCTTCATGCCCTGTTTGAAGACTTCCCAGAAATATCAGGTTGACCACTGTGATAAATGGAATACTGGACTAGATGAAACTTTTGTCTGATTCAACAAATGTCTTTCCATGTTCATTTGTATCCCAGTTACATGTTAGATTTCAGAACATTTTTCTCTAGAGCTCTGTGGCTGAGCTAGATTAAATTTTAGGGCAGGTATACTGTAGGATAGGAACTGTAGTGCATCTACAGTCTGCATTGAGCACCCCTCTGAATAGGGTTGCCAACTTACTTTAGAGGTGCTGTTGCAGTGCCACATGGGATGCAGCAATTTAGTAGGTGTAACTTTTCCTTTACTTCCTGGAAGTAAGATGATGGGAACAAAAAGTTTCACCTACTTCACTTTGCTGCTGTTCATGTACAGGAGCAGGGCCAGTAAAGAAAGGACAATTGGCAACTCCTAACTACAATTCAAGAAGGACCCCTATACACTGTATGTGTTAATTATATTTTAATTATACACTTATAATTAATATAATTATATACTTATTTATGAATATATACTTATAATTATATGTATATTTAAATTATATATATATAGTTTTGTTGTGTTTGCAGTATTGTTGTGTTTGTGCCTGCCCTAGGACTTGAAAGTAGGACTTCAAGTATTTCAGTACTTGAAATAAAATAAAACAAAACTTTGCATCCTGTGTGGGACTTTGGCACAGAGCCCTTTGGGACAAAGGAAGGAGCCTGGGGCAGACCTGACGTACTCAGCATTTGGGGTAGGGGGCGGTTCTAGGGGTGGTCTGCAATAGCCTGCCTGATTTGGGAGCAGAGCACCATAGTTTTGGGTGGGCCCAGATGCAGAGCTTGATACAAAAGTTGTGCAGACTGTGGGGGGGGAGGGTTAACTGGTAACCCTAGTAATAGGATGTGTCCTCAGTGTATCCCCTAAAGATGTTAACTCCAAGTAACCTCAATTCCTGTGCACAAGCTCCATCCTATTTATCATTACCTGATGTCCTTGCAGCCAATTTTCCACCCACCTGACAAGTTCTAGCCAAGCTAGAGGGAACAGCGGGGAGTGAGAATTTCATTAAGCAAGTAGCACAGAAGTTCAGAGCTAAAGAGTATTTTTACAAACTCCTATGCATGTCTCCTCAGAAGTAAGTCTCCTTGTGTTCATTGAGGATTGCAGTTTTTCCAATGTGACTAAGATGGACATAGAGGAGCAAAAGTGGTAATATCAGGCACACCTGCTTGGTAGTGGGTGGTGTGTCAACTGGACCTGCAGAAATTACAATCTGATGAACACATGCAGCTCAATGCAGTGCTAGAGTAGAGTAGACCACATCAGACTGTGAGTAGGAGTACCTTTTTGGAATGTTCCTGTGAAACAAAACAAAACCCTAAACATAAAAAAGCACATTAGGAGAAACTTATATCCTAACCTGCTCCCTGCTGTGTAGTTCCTACTTGCTGGAAGAATTTTTTTTTAACATAGGTGTGTATTAGAATATGTGATTCCCCCTCCCACAGCAGTTTAAAGTGGTACACATCTCCTTACCACCTCAAGATTTGTTTATCCACAGGTATAGACCAGACTCTATTTCTTGTTTTGTAAAGATGTCCAGTTCTTAGTGGTGCTGGTGTCACTAGGAAGACCTTAGTTTCAATCTCACCTCTGCCATAAACTCACTCAGCAGGTAGCCTTAAGCATGACAACAATTGTCCCCCTTAGTGCCATCCCATTTGCAAGATGGGGGTGATAATATGGGAATGATCAACCATGCAGTGTGGTTTTGAGGATTACTGTAATAAGGTGGGGTACTTCGAAAATGCCGGAAGCATTGTACAAATCTAAGAAGAGAATATTGGCATTCCTAGATTTGTTTCTTTGCTGTGGGATGGAAGAATGGACCCAACAATACAATTTCTTTCCTTCTGTTTTCATTCCCAGCAATTGTATGTACATGCATGTTTCAAACTGATATGTGTAGGTACAAAACAATCCCACCTCTGTGTAAGGGTAAACAGGATTTTTTGTTTCCACACAGAACATAAGAACAGCCCCACTGGATCAGGCCATAGGCCCATCTAGTCCAGCTTCCTGTATCTCACAGTGGCCCATCAAATGCCCCAGGGAGCACACCAGATAACAAGAGACCTCATCCTGGTGCCCTCCCTTGCATCTGGCATTCTGACATAGCCCATTTCTAAAATCAGGAGGTTGCACATGCACATCATGGCTTGTAACCCGTAATGGATTTTTCCTCCAGAAACTTGTCCAATCCCCTTTTAAAGGCATCCAGGCCAGACGCCATCACCACATCCTGTGGCAAGGAGTTCCACAGAGTTTGCTGGAACAGTACTCTAACCTTCTAGCTAGAGTTGAAACAGAGGCTGAGAGGTGGGGATGAGGAAGAAATCCAGTGCTTAATTTTCAAAGCAAGCTAGAAGCAAGATATTGATCACAGGAATATAAGATATCCAACTTATTTGCCAGACGCTTTCAATAAGTGATTCTCAAACTTTTAGCACCAGGATCCATTTTTTAGAATCTGTCAGGACCCCCCAGAAGTGATGTCATGACCAGAAGTGACATCATCAAGCAGGGAAATTTTTTACTATCCTGGGCTGCAATCCTACCCACACTTCCCCAGGAGTAAGTCCCATTGACTATCTACTTTGTAGCCTGTTAAAAGTATGGATGCGTTACATTTCCCCAAATGCAGTCACATTCCATGGGAGCATCAAGCCTAATATACTAAAAATAAAATATTGACATGAATGGGGACCCTTCAGAAAATGGCTCGTGACATACCTGGTGGATCCCAACCCACAGTTTGAGAAACAGTACTTAGATCACTGTTTTATTGCATCTTATTGATATTTTATCAACATTTCATTGTAAGCTCCCTCTGAGGGCCCCTTTGACTAAAAAGTGGTATAAAAATTGACATTACAATCAAGAAATAAAATGCGATCTGCAGAGGTGACTAAAGTACTGTGGCATGTGCCTATTTTAAAAATCCTTCAGGTTTTGCTTGTTTGTGTCTTAATCCTTGGTTCCTTGCTGTTGCTATGCAAGATTGGGTTCACACTTTATGTAGGTTACAACATACACATTTCCTGCTTCCCTTGTAGCTCAGTGGGTGTTGCTGTTGTTTGCATTTTGGAGGGCAGTTTTCGGTTTGTGTGTTTTTAAAACATTGCAGTGAAGTTCCTAGCAAAATGTATGCCCCTTCATTTGCAGGTTAGGCAGCATCTGAAAAACCATAAGAAAAGAATATTGGAAAAATAGCTTTGCCAGGTCTGTGGAATAGGGGGCTGTCTCCAGAATCACAAGCAAAATAAAGCAGTGTTAGAAAGAGGTCCCTGATGAAGACTGGTAAATAGGTAGGCATGCATATGGCAGATTAAGACAATAACATCTGCAGGAAGAATGGGATAGCCCATCAAGAAACCCTTGTACCTCTCAGGTTCCCCTTTTGCTTCAGATGTTACTCTGGCCACGTGCTGTGGGGAACTGTGGACAATGGATCTTCAGGCAACTCTAAGACTATAGGGTTTGTGGTTGTCCAGCAAGCCCGGCCCACCTCACATTGTGGATTTTGAACAGTCAAAAAGCACTCTATGTGGAATAACTGCAAATCAAATAAATACATTTCCTGATCTCTACACAAATTCTCCAGCTTGCTGATAGCTGCCCAATAATCATGAAGAATAATAGCCCTTCCACACCTCAGGCATGTGATGGAGTGGGGCAGTTTATAGAGCAGTGGAATGGGATTGGCCCACAGAGTTGTGTTTAACATTTGCCTGCCCCTGTTGGCACAGCTAGCAGTGTGATAATCTTGGGCAACAGTCTTGGGTCTGGAACCCCTCACAATCATTAATCCACTTTGCCCCAGCCTATCACTCATTGACTGGGCCAGGCCAAAGTCCACTGACGCTGCCATCCTGCAGGTACTGCCTCCCACCCCCTTTAGCATGCCAGGTCAAGGGATTCTGTAAGGGGAAGTAGCACTTACATCAAAATCTGCTGGATAAAGGGCACTCCCCACACACTTCTAAAGGAACACAATGAATCATCCTTCTTTTGTGGTCTGAGGTTTTCAAGTAGCACAGAGTTTTCTTCCCAAGAAGTCTTTTTTTTCCAACACGTGTGACACCCAACCCAGGAGGCGGTTCCTCCATTTATATTGTCTTTGACACTGAATGTTTGAGAGCTGATTCATATCTACAGGGAGGGCACCTTGTACAGTCCTTTCCTGGGACATTGCTGCCATTGAATATGTGGGTGGTCCCCTTGACTGAAAGCAACTGTGTCAAAGTCTGCTGAAACTAGGAAGACTAACTTTCCACCTGCAAGAAGTGCCCCAGTTGTATTCCAATGTGGTACTTATGTGTGAAATAGCTGTAGTCTTTCCCAGTGTACTTGAAGTGACTCTGAAAGGGGATGGGCCAAGAGCTAAGTAGTCTTGTGAATGTTTCATCAGGTGTAGCAGACAATGAAGATGTCAGATGAGGAACCCCAACAACAACAAGGCAGGGTGACCAGCAAGTGCATCAATCAAAAGATAAACTAGGGCTTGCTTTGACAAGAATGACACATTCTTTGGCAGGAATTGGTGCTGTCTTAGAAAGTTCTCACGACACAGGCATCTTTGTATGTTGGTAACAGATTAAGCACCAGTAATCTAAGGGGCTGTCTGTAGGACCAGTCCAAGAGTGTCCAAAGTGG
This sequence comes from Tiliqua scincoides, assembly GCF_035046505.1. NCBI lineage: Eukaryota > Metazoa > Chordata > Lepidosauria > Squamata > Scincidae > Tiliqua > Tiliqua scincoides. Next base: position 201,564,439 of record NC_089822.1, read on the forward strand.
TCTTCATAAGATAGTTCTGTAAGTCTGTTGCACTGACAATAGCATGATATCCATCTGCACAGACTAGTTGAGAGAGAAGGCAATAGCACTGCAGTGGAGGAGATAGCAAGTCCAGACCCATTCTCTTCCCTCTCCACCATTCAGGACACTGATGGTACAAATGGCATAAGTATGACAGAGAGCATAAAAGAGATTCCAACTAACTTTATTTACCCAGTTCTCATTCCACAGAGAAGACAGACAGTCAGACAGCAACGGCTGGACAGACAGCATCACAGCGACATCCACGAGGGTATGAAGACTGAGCAACAAGGCCAAGCCAAGGAGAGCACAAGGAATGGTCACAACTCCACTCCTTGCAACCAGCACTCAAGCAGCTCCTGCCTCCTCAGGTCTGCTGCTGTTGAGTGGTACTGGGTGCCGAAACAGGACAGGATCCCTGGGGAACACAGCAGAACAGGACACATCCAGAGGCAGGGAAAGAAAGCCAAGAATCTCCACAAGACTATCTTCAGTTATGCTCACTTTGGCAAATATACTTTCTCTTGCAATGAGAGCAACTGTGTGGCGTCTTAGTCCATAGAACACCTGCTTACCCAGAAATGGTGTGCACTGCCATCCCCTCTACAATTGCTCAGGCCTCTTTTAGTGATCTGCAGCCCAGGATACCCCCGATGCTAATATGATCCTCATACTGGGGAAGAAAACTTTTGGAAGACCTTCTGAAACGCATGCCCTCATCTTTGTGGAGGGTCATGTTCCAAAATGCATATACTCCAAAATGTATATACTGCATATGTTCCATTTTGCATATACAAAATGCAATCCCAATATATTATTTGGGATGTCTAAAAACAGGCAAAGAAGTTGGCCTGGGTTCATTGTCCTGAGCTGAGGTGGAGATGAGCCGATTCTAAAGAAGCACTGAACATACCTTGGACTCAACTTCATCCATCTGGTTGGGCAAGGACTTCTGGGGAGTGTGGAAGGCCTGCAATGACAGCCAGGACTGGTTCAGTCGTCTGGTTTTCTCCATCCCAAAGAGCAGTGTGTAGTCTACCAACATGGCATAAAACATAGGCAACTCCATCCCACAATTCATAGGAGAGCAAGCATATATCCTGGGAATAATTTTACTCTGGAAACAAGGTCAGTTGCACAAGGTGCAGTGGGGTCTTACCCTGAAATTCATCATGTTACAGTACAATCCTATTGTACACAGCATAACAGGGTGGCTGTGATAAGCCAACCCAAGCATGAGACGGGGCCGCCAATGCCCTTTCAGGTGGTGAGGGAGAACTTCCCTTAAGAAGGCTACTGGATTTCAGAATACAGAGGTCTCATCTCTCAGGAGGCCACCCGGTTAGAGACTGAGGGTCTGATCCTATCCAACTTTCCAGCACTGATGCAACCTCAGTGCAGCCCTGAAGTAAGGGAACACATGTTCCCTTACCTTGAGGAGACCTCTGTTACTGCCAGGTGACAAAGACTATAGGATTCCTCACTTGAACCTCCATCAGCAGTAGCCACAGGGGATTCAGTTGTCTCCCTCCTCTGAGTTTACCAGGTCTTCAACCACCTCAGAAGACAGCACTGTTAAAACTAAATGGGCAATCCAAGGGAAGTAAAGTGCTCCTAAAATATACGGCAAAGAATAATTGCCCACAGGATCAAAAGTGAATGGATTCAAGGTCAGGATTGCTCTCACCAATGAGTGGAGTCACAGATCATAATTAAATTGCAGCATTACAGAAACTGTCAGTCTGAAGGAAGCATTGACTGTGCAACATCCTTTTTTACCCAAGGGCTGGGGTTATTATTGGGCTTAACACCTTACTGACTGGAAATTCACACCCTGCCTCCCAGAAATTCTACCAAACCCTTGATCTACTGGTTCCCTTGCTGAAACATGTGTAATCTATCCAATAGACCAGGGGTGTCCAAAGTTTTTGGTTGGAGGGCCACATCATCCCTCTGACACTGTGTCAGGGGCCGGGGGAAAAAATAATTAATTTACATTTAAAATTTGAATAAATTTATATAAGTTTACATAAATGAATATATTAAAGATGAACTTATATGAATGAATGAAGGTCTTGCAATAGCTCAAGGCCTACAAAAGGCCTTGCACAAAGCAAGGCTGGCCTTTCCTTTGCTGCCTCTGCTGCATCACAGACATGAAACAGCAAGCAGTGGAGGGAACCCTCATCCCACAGCTCACGCGAGAGGTCAAACAGTCACCCTCACGCTGAGAGCAGTTGTGTCGGGCCGGGGTGGGCTCCAACAAATCTCCAGGGGGACAGAGGCTCATTGGAGACTGGGGGATCTCTGAGGGCCGCATTGAGAAGCCTCGAGGGCCGCATGTGGCCCCAGGGCCGGGTTTTGGGCACCCCTGCAATAGACCACATGCAGGAGGGGTGCTTCATGCAAGTGGAACTGAGCTGGCACAGTTACCTTCTTGGCAGGCTGAATCTCCTCTGTAGATTTGGACCGTGCTTTCACTCCCTGCTTCTGTGGAGAGCTGGGCTGCTCCTGTGGCACAGAAAGGACACATTGAGTGCTCATTCTCCTCCCTGAGAATCTTTCATAAGTCCCCATTTAGTATAACCACTTCTGGTGGGATGAAGGGTCATGACTACTCAAACATACCTCTGAAGTAAAGATGCTATTTCCATATGAAATGCCACACTGCTACTGTGCATCTGAATTGTATTGGTCTCTAGGCCAATTGCAGTGTTCTTCCCAAATGATTGGCACCAGGCTGAAAGGTAGGAAGGATGAAGGCAACTGGCTGTGCCCATGTGGTTCTAGTATCATATGCATACTGCAGTAGCTTGGAATTTCACCATAAGGAAGCATTTCCCAAGCCACTAGCAGCATGTGTTAATGTGGCTGACAGGGATGTCCCAGCAGCAGAGGGAGCAGAGCAGAAATATGTGATCGTTTATATATATGGCCATTATATATGGCTGCTTACTATGAGGTGGCTCCTGACACTTGCCCTTCTGTACTGTTGGGCTAGGGAAGCAGATCCAAGCATGTAATCTGAACACTGTGCTGTGCAATCACTTGTGACACCACAAGGCACCTGGAGTGCAACTCATGGCATGGATGCTGTTCCACTGGTGGCTGCTACATACAAACCAAGAGTTGAGTCCTTTAAATCCCTATGATAATCCAAAATACTGACTGGGACACACTTCTTGTGTTCAATTTTGCTTGGGGTGGCTTCATTTTTTAGGCTGGCTCTGCAAAGAAAGGAAAACACCACCTACTAGCTGCAGGAAAAAATGCTTTCACAGGAAGTCCAATAGGTGGAGCTAAACCCCTACAGTGACTCAATATCCATGCTTCTATATCAAACAAGATGAATGTGACATCTAATAGTTGTCCCACCCTTCAAAGAAAAATAAATTGGACACATGAAATTGCTTGGTTGGTCCATCTAATCCTGTATTACTGCTCGTGCCTTGTTATCCACTGGGGTTCCATACTGAAACCCCTACTGGATTAAAAACAAACAGTGGATATCAGGGATAGGAACTTGAGTCAGGTGACTTGAGCCTGAGTCACAAAAAACCAGTGTTTTCCACTGACTTGTTTACACTCGAGTCGTGAACATGGAAGATTTGGAAAAACACTCAAGTCAAGGGCCCGTTGGCTCAGCACTCGTCCCCACACATGCAGATTCGAGTCCATCTATGTCTGGGTGTGTTTGCTTACTGTTTTTGCAGCACGAAAACTTTGTGGGGCCATCATTCTGACCCTGGCAAGCAGCAGGGAAGTTCCAGCCAGGAGACAGGGAAGGGTTAATGTTTTCTTTTGCATCCAAGCAGGAGGGAATCTCTTTTCCTTTGATGATCATCCAACAAGGATGGGAGGTTTGATATTTTCTTTGGCTGAGGTACAGCAGGAGGAGGAGCCCAAGGGGGTTCATGCCTAACAACTGATTGGAGAAGCCCAGGGAGGGGGAGGGAGGGGGGAGCAGGTTTTTTTGCCCATCTCTGACAGAACCGATGATCACTGGATGAAGGATGGGCGGTCTGATTTGTTTCTTTGGATGAGGAAGGGAAGGATGAGGAGCCCAAGGGGGATCTTGCCTTACAATTGGTTCTTGCCTCTTCTGCCCCTAATCTCATTCAGTCCCTCTAACCCACCCACCCCTGCCCTGTTTACAGATGAGCAGGGACATCACGGGAGTGTTTAAAGTGAACTCTAACACACACACCCCTGGCAGCAGCCCTGTTTTTTCCCCATGGTGGACTTTTTAAACAGAACAACATGAGACTTGAGTCATTTCAAGTTGCAAAAAGGCGACTCGGAAAGTGCCCCCATTAGGACATATTTTTGAGTCGAGTTGCAGGGGGCAGAGACTCCTGACTCAATTCAAGTCAAGCCATGCTGGATTTACCCATCCCTGGTGGGTACCAAATCAGTGGAAAAATAGCTTTTAGGATCCACTTCCAAGGTTTCTTGCTCCACTATTGTCGCCCCAGAATGCATTGCTTTAGACATGATACTGCATTCAGCCACTAGATGGTGAATAATTGAATGAACTTATAATTATTTAACATTGCAAAGGTAGGAAATTGGATTTTGGTGCTTTCTTTCCTTGTTACAAGGCATTTAAAGATGGACCTCGGTGTCAGTGGTAAGTCAAATCAGTGGATGCCAAGGTCCCACCTGTATATATCTGGCCTGGATGCCTTTAAAAGGGGATTGTTTTAAGTTTCTGGAGGAAAAATCCATTACAGGTTACAAGCCATGATGTGAATGTGCAACCTCCTGATTTTAGAAATGGGCTATGTCAGAATGCCAATGCAAGGGAGGGCACCAGGATGCAGGTCTCTTGTTATCTGGTGTGCTCCCTGGGGCATTTGGTGAGCCGCTGTGCGATACAGGAAGCTGGACTGGATGGGCCTATGGCCTGATCCAGTGGCGCTGTTCTTATGTTCTTATATATACTGAGTGATAGCACCTGTTTAAGGCTCAGGTTGTTTCCCAACCTTGTATGAGATCCTTCTAAAGTGCAGACACTAGAGACTGAACTGCTGGGACCTTTTGCTTGCAAAGCAAATCCTCTTTGAGTGAAACATGGCCTGCTTTCAAAAGCACACTAAAGAGCAACAGGTTTAGCACAATACCACTGACATTTGGTACAATACTGTGGCTCTGTACCACATAGGTCCTTGCAGGGCTGGCCCATCTACTAGGTTGACTGAGGTGGCCAAATCAGGCTGCAGGATTGGTGGAGGTGCCCACCTCCACCTACCCACTCGCCTCCACTGCTTCTCTTCCTCCTTATATAGATTGGAAAAGAAAAGAGGGACAGAGCGGTGTGGAGGGCAAAAAAATGGTGGGCTAGCACCTCAGTGACACTTCTGCTCCATCCTCTCTTCCTTTTTCAATCCAGGGAGCAGGAAAAGCAGAAGCTGGCACATCACCTAGTGAAGGAGAGCAACATAAGGTATCCACCACGAGGTTCCTTCTACACACCTGGAGGAACCAAACTTCTTTCACCCTTGCAAAAAGCTGGGATTCTACCTCTGAGCCACTCCTGGTTCTGGATGATAGCTTGGGCTGCTTCCTCAGAAGAAATGAGCTACAATGGCTGCAGTAGCTACAATGTGGCATGACAATTGTGATGAACAGACCCTTTGGAAAAGTTTCCCTGAAACATGACTTTCGGCCTTTCCAGTGTACAATCTTTCTGCAGTACCTTCGATTTCAGCTCCATGACTCCTCCCTGATGAGCAGTACTGACAAATGTCTTTGACCAGATAGGAGATTCTGCAAGGAAAATGCATATCATCTAAAAACCCATCTTTCTCCCCCTGCTCCCATTTTTCTCATTTTGCCAGGGGTGGACATGATTCACACAAGAGGGCTGCATTGTGACACCAAATGAAATACGGATTAATTTCTCTGTCTCCCAGAAGCCATGTATTGCAGTTTGAATACTATTTCCTGGCAACAGAAGTGCTACTTTAGAAAGATTGTTTATATCATTGGCAATAATTAATCAAAGCATTTTGTAGGTTTGTTGAGCTAACAAAGAAGGGTCTCACCGAGGTACATTTTCTCCAGGGCCTGGGGTGTGAGGCCTCTCTGCACTGGAGAAGGGGGCCATGGTGATTGCACCCTTTTCTGCACATTAGAAAGAGAACATATGTAAGACCCCAAAATGTTACTTGCCAAGGAAATTACCACAACTCACCTGTGGATGGATTATACTTGCTTTCTTCCTACCAGATAAGCTTCCCTGCAACTCCAGGACAAAGTCAAGCCTGATGATGGCGCCAAGCAGCGCACTGAGATATGTATTTGGTGGTGGCCCAGAGAAGGGCTGTTCTGGACTGGGCTTTGGACAATGAAAGTTTCCAAAAAAGAAATAAAAATATCATGCAGACAATCCCAGAAGGGAGGGACTAGGAACGTGGACATCAAGCCAAGAGATAAATGAAGCATGTGCCCAGCAGTGGTCGTTGTTTGGGCAGCTGCTTTTTGCATGAGAGGAACTGCAGCTCTCTTTGGAATGGCACACCTGGATGTAACTTTCTCTTTAGAGAAGCAATCAAGCAGACTGAGAAGCTACACCGATATTTCGTGTTGATGTGAACTTGCTGCATTTCCCCTGTCCAATTAATATAATGAAGCTCAGTCACATGAAGCTGCTTTATACTGATTCAGACCATAGGGCCATCTAGTCCTGTGTTATTCTGGCAGTGGTTTCCCAAGCTTCCAGGAAGAGATCTTTCCCAGACCCCTCTAAAGTATTTTATTTGGAATTAACTATATTTGGACAGAAAGTGCTGTATGGTATTGGGTGCTGTTCTGAGATCAACAGACCCCCCCCAGTGCACTTTTTCCAGCCTCTATGACAATAAACATTATTTTTTTCTTTACCAATTTGTTCCTCCCTATTTCCATATAAGTACAGGACTGATTATCAGTTGAGGCTGCTTACATGGGTGACAGAAGTATCTATGTGAACCTGCCTATGCTCTCTTCAATTTGGCCAGCTGAACTGAAAAGAGCTAGTTATTCTCTGTGAACTGAAAAATACAATAACTAATGTTTGCATTACATTCATCCTAAATGTTCTCTTCAGTTTGTTTGCTGTTATGGGCTGCATTGGTATCTATACTACCTGCTTCTATTCTGTTTGTAATCTGTATTATGTTTGTGGTACTCTTCATATATAAGTATTTAAACAGGGGCGGGAGTAATGGTTCCTCTTCAGCCCAGCGCAGAGACTTTTCTAGTGGCTCTTTGCTGGTGTTCTTCTGCATTTTTTTAGACAGTGAGCCCGTTTGGGATACTGAGCCATTTAGGGCCCAATCCTATCCAACTTTCCAGCTCTGGTGTAGCCACAATGCAGCCCTGTGGTAAGGGAACACATGTTCCCATACCTTGAGAAGGCCCCAGGGACTGCCCCTCCACCAAAGGATGCAGCGCACACCTCACAGGCGTAACTGCTTCAGCACTGGAAAATTGGATAGGATTGGGCCCTTAGTTATTTGAGTGTCTGTAAACTGCTTTGTGAACTTCTGTGTTGAAAAGTGGTATATGAGCATTCTTAATAGACAATAATAATTCTGCCAGTCCTTCAAAAAGTATTTACCACTACACACTTGGAAGCTTCCTTTTCCATTTATCATATTCTGGTTTCTTGTTATTCTGTAAACACTTGTTACATTCATGCCTTGGGTCTCTATTATCTGGAACACCAATTCCAAACGTAGAGGAAAAATAGCTCAAAGTCTCTGCCTAAAGCCATTTCTGCCCAACACTGCATTTATGCAACAGGAACCAAATGTATACACCTGTGAGCCAGGCAAAAATAGGTTAATTGTGGGACCCGCATACACTCCTGTCCTATTTCACCACAACCTTTCCAAGAGGGAAACCAGTATTGTTCACCTGTATATGATATTTAATTTAAAATGGATGTGGATTTGGAACTACCCTTTGCCCGCTAGCATCCAGGCTGAGCTTTAAAACACACACACACACACACACACACACACACACACACATGTCACACGTGATCCATCCAAAACTAAGCCCATTTGGATCCCATCAATTTTAAACTGTTAAGCATGTATCTAAGTCCCCACCACCAATGAAGTCAATGGACTATGCCCATAGGACACACAACAAAAAACATGGCAGGTTCCAAGTCTGACATGTTTATTCAATTGTTAAAGAAATAAATTACCCAGGTAGTAAAGTGGGTTGGTGGGCCAAATGATTCTTCACTTTGTTGCAGAACCCTTGTAGACATACACAAGATATTTTTATAAAGAAAAAAAGTTGCTTCTCTTCTCTGCCCCCTTGCCAGTCTCACATTCTGGTGCTACTAAACCCCATCCGTAAGGTACTCCCTCTAAGGTACACCCTTTGTAGCTAAGGTAGAAAGTAGCACACCCTCCTGTTTCAATGCCTCTCCTTTCTGTCTTCCAGTCATCTTCTCATGGCCCAGTGGTGTAGCTAGCCATGCAGGAGCCCAGGGCAAAGTTAAAAAATGATGCCCCCCATGTCATACCCAGAAGGGACGTCACTTCTAGGTGTGATGTCACACCCACATTTTTTAAAATTGAAAAAAAACCACCACCACCTCCCCTACCTGTACCCCCATTCCTGCTCACCTTCAAAGCAGCACTTGGGAGTCTCTGGCAACTCACTGCTCTTGCTCCACAGCCCATAGTCAACGCCCAAGCCCTCAGAGCAAGGGGAGCCAGCAGCCAGAGACTGCAATCCCCCCTGGCCCTCTAGCAAGGAGTGCCTTTTTGCAAGCACTTTTTGCAAGAGGCACAAGTGGGTGATCATGGGCAGGGGCAATTGCACAGATTCCCCCAGGAAGCCTGCAGCATGCTGCAATTGGTACTCCTGCACTCTCTCTAGATACACTACTACCGTGGCCTCAGCTGCAGCTGTCCCCATACCAAGAGGGCTGATTACAGCTCAGATTGATGTAGACAGTTGAGAGAGACAATAGCGATACCTAATCTTCCATGGCAAGAATCACTGAAATCCAAGATGAGCACTAACCCATGACCAGCAGAATCCTTTCCTTTGTCAAAAAATGCTCTCTTCACTTTCCCCATCTTTAGCTTGTGTAAGGGTAGAGAGAGAACTAACAGTCTATGGCACTCCCCCAACCACAGCTACTCTGATCTCTTGCTGAGGTATACAATATGCTGGGAATCTGCTTTTAAAAAAAATAAAGCACACTGAAAAAAGAAAGCACTGTCCTTCTGTAGGCTTTGAGAGCAGGCACCCATGCTACAGTCAGCCTGAGCACATTTCCTCACATGTACACTCTCCTCCTCTCAAAAGGTTCTTCCCCAGTCCAGGTTCCTTAAGTGTCTTTCCTGGCACAAACTGGGCACTTGAGGTGGATCCCCCAATTTTCATTTGTGTGGATCTGGGGATTATCTACAGAATTCTTATGTTCTTAAGTTCTTAAATGACTCCAACCATCTCTCCTCTGACTGCCATTTCTTCTGGATCAGGACTCAGGTGTCACAAGAATCGCAGCAAAGCTCATAGAACTAGGGAGATCAGATCCTCAAAGGTGGAACGTCACCAGACTTTAAGATTGTCTCTAATGCCCAACAAGGTCAGTTGCAAAGCAACATCAAAGCGGGTTTTTGACCTCCCCACAGAGAGGAGCAGGTCATGCTGTAACCTTGGGAATGGTGTTCGCTCAACCGCACCGCAAAGCAGGGAGCATAAAGCTAGAACACTGAGATCCAGGTTGACTCCAACATCAAAGCGGCCCCCAACTGGATACAGTCTCCAAGATCTCTGTGCCACAGCATCCCCTAGTGCTGAACGGAGGGAATGGGGGACAGGTGAAGAGGGAGGGAGGGCCACCTGCGCCTTACAAGCACAGCGCCCCCTAGTAATGCTGCGGATGAGCCTGGTAGTCTCAGGGGAGAGAGAGGCTCCCTATTCCAGGCAGGATGACCCTCCCCCTTCCTCCCTGCCCTGCCCTGCCCTGCCCTGCCCTCCAGGAGACCCTGCTCTTCCTCGCTTACCTGGCCGTCGCGGAGGCTCCTACCGCCGGGGCTCGCAGCCTGCTCTGGGCTTCTCCCCTCCCCACTCTCATTCAGATAGTGAGGGGCCGGCGCTTGCGGCCAGGGGCAGCCAATGGGGAAGCGGGTGCCTCCTCTGCCGAGCTCAGCAGGCAGCTCTGGGAGCTGGGAAAGCGGGTGGGTGCAGTCGGGAGCTCCCCAACCCCGCCGCGTTTCCGCAGACGCGCATCGCTTGTCTGGTCCCTTCTTTGCGCGGCGAATCCAGCGCAGCAGAGCAGAGCAGAGCCTGCCTGGGAGGCCCCCCAGCGCCGCCCATAGGTGCGAGTGCGGCAAACTCACGACTGGAGCCTCCCAGCCCAGCGGGTGGTCTCAGGTCTGCAGAACCTTTTTTGGTTACTAACATCCAAGAGAAACTCCGCTTTGGGGAGGGAATCCAGTTCAATGACGCAGAAGGGGGGGGTTCAGTTTCTGCCACAAATACACACTCAATCCAACTGTAAGGGAGACGTGTAGGTGTGCACCTATATAGCAATGCTCATCAAACCCTGCTACATTTGATGGACACACCTACTGACACGAATAAGGAGGCACACCCCCATCCAAGGCCACTGAAAATCGACTGGGATCCTGAAGAAATAAAACATCCCTTTCTTCCTCTTTCACACCCCCCCCCCCCACTAGTCACCTCTCTCCAGTCCCACAATAGGCCTTCCTGGTTGCCCCAAGGGTCTAGGTCGCCATGCCCCACACAAGGGATGTGGCAGGACTCCAGGGACATTGGACCAAGAGGAAAAGTAGATTCCCAGACAGTCCTTCCTCACAGTTCCTGCAGTTGACTACGCATGCAGACAGAAACCCTCTGCCTCAAGAGCGTGTGTTCACCCATTCCCCCCATCACCACCACCTGGAAACGCACATGCACAAATACACAGTGACTCAAGATTGGCTCTGCAGTGTATCTTACATTCCAAAGTGCTTTACAAAGTGACTGAAAAATACAAACTATATACAGGCACCATATCACAACTAGCAACAGAGGTGCAGTTTCTGCTGGAGCAGCTGGGGCAGTTGCTTTACACAGTACGAAGCAACACCATATGACAGTCTGGTACAGCAAGGGGAGCAAGACTGGCTTTTCCTTGCCCAGCCAGCATGGGCGGTTCCAAGGGATGAGGCTCAGCCGGGACACTAGGAGTACACATTTCCACTCTTGGAAGACAGTTTGGGGGTTCCTAAAGATGAGTGTGAGCCCTACTAGGGCCTCAACCATATTCCTCAGTCAGGGAAAGCTTCTATGAGACAGAGTATAATACCACACCAGATATTCAACAGGGAGAACATGGTCTCACTGCAAAAAAATATTGGTTTGACTAGACATCTTGGGTGAGCTGGAGTGGGGGGGGGCTCATGGAGTAGATCACATGGCTGAAGTCTTTCCAGCGACATCTGTCGATGATGAGCATCCTGTCTGCAGCACTGAAGCAGCCATCTGGGGCTCAGATTGCACCTGGGACTGACATGGAGAAACACTGACTGCTTCACAATGGAGGGTTTCAGATAAGCCCTTCTTTTGGGGAGGACTGGATGAGGAAGGGACCTTACAGGAGACAGCAACTTGTTCACGCAACTGAAGGAATTCAGGCAGTACCAGATCCTCTTTGGACAGTAGCCCACGCTGGTCATCGACCCGGCAGTTCTGTGCCCGGTTTAGCAGTTCCACAAGTCCTGGGGCAAGAAGTAATTCATTTAGATCTGACAACTTAATCTAAAAACTACAATATCACCCTCCAAATGAACATTAATGTTCTGGACTACTTTCTGTACAGATATGGCATATCTATACAACAAATGTGTGTCAATTTTGCACCAATTTAATTGTCATGGCCAAGCCTACACCAGTCTTCACCATTTTTTCTCCCTTTAAGTCCCACTTCAAACCAGAGACCTGGTGTAATGCAGCAGTTAAGGTGTGAGTTGAGAAGTTTCCAAAATCAAACCTCACCTCAGCTATGACCTTGCTTGTCTGTCTTTGTAGTAAAAAAGACTGCACTTTTCCCCCAAAAAAAGGCAGATTCTGAGGATGCCAAGTCCACTTCTAAATTCTACACTTGGAAGATGTGAATGCTGGGAATATACCCAATGTTACCAGTGACCCATTTTCAGCATAGCTTTGAATCACCTTATCTTTATCTTAGCTTTACTGCCATCCCTCTCCTATCCCAACTATTCCCAATCTTAATTCTCTGCCTTTGAAATCAAAAGCACCAGGTGGATCACGTCCAGTAATTCTAAACATCATACTGCCGTTAAAAAATGCATACAGGAATTAACATGAAAAAATGCATGCTGATTAACATGGTTCTGTTTAGTTTCTTGGGACAGCTGGGCCACACTGAACAGGTTCATTGTCTCCACTTCCACAGATCTCTGTCTCTATCCTCCACACAGATTACCTAGTTAGTAAACTTCACCCCTTTGATTCCCTTTTATCTTGATGGACCTCAAGTAATGTAGTGTCAATAATAATATACCTTCCAGATCATATGTACGCCGGTTGTGGTTACTCTTAGAAGGCTTGGTAGACATCTCTGGGAGTGACTCAGCCTCAGATTCTGTCCCTACAGAGCTATCATCCTGGAATCATAATGGAAGAGGGCATGATTAAGGAAAGAACTAGCCAGTGGTCAATGTTGTGAGCCAGTGAAGCACCACTACACAGGTCAATATACCCAAGTTGCATATGAGGTGATATAACTGAAAAAAAAGGGATGTGAAGATCCCACCATCACCATCCCCATCCCCATCCCCATCGTCATGGTGCTCCTCTAGGCTTGGATTATGCCCCCCCCCCCAACAGTAGCCATAGAAATACCAACTGCCCTTGGAAAAGGAGGAAGAAAGAAACAAGCAAACCATACTCCCAACACCAATGTTTTCTGTTGTAATCATTTTCCATTTTTTTAGTGTTAGGTGCCTTGTTGGCTGAAGAGCTAGAACAACTTTTAGATAAATACATAATAAATGAATAAGCTGGTCCTGGACTTCGCCACTTCAGACTGCAAGTATAAAGCTTGCACAACTGGAAAAAAAAAATCTGCATGTACAAAACTAGCATCATCAGGGAGAAGGCTGACCCAGAGCTCTCTTGATGGAAATCAGGCTTTTGAAAGGCGTATCTTTATAAGCAGGAACATTCAGTCATGTTGTACCCAACTGCAGCCTATAATAGTACTGTCTTAGTAGCAGACTACATCTGTGATCAAGGCTCACCTCACTCTGCTCACAAGAAGGGCCTGCTACAACATGACCGACATCCACAGGTTTCACCTCTGCAATAAACACATGGCTGTTAGATCCCGGTGAGGCAGGGGAGCACTGAATAAGACCTTGTCTGGAGCTCTGGCAACAGTGGAAACAGGGCTGGAAGGCTAAAGGCTGGGACCATGGAAGCAGTAAAGGAAGAATGAGTAGAGAACAGAGCAGGACGTCTTAAAAGGAGTCAGCATGAAAGAGGCTGGAAATGCACAGACTGATGTTGGGGAAATATGGTCTAACTCTTCTTGAATTGGTTAGATAGATGGGGCTGAATTAGAGGCATGGGAATTCAGACAGTCATGTACATTGGCCCTTCCTCTCACTGGGATCCACATAGCAGTCATTCCCCAGATAGGGACCAGGAAGGAACCCCTGCCAATCCATTAGCTGTCCACAGGAAATCAGCAGGGCCAAAAGGCCAAGATTCAAGATCCATACTTCCCAAGATGTGGTCTGTGGACCACAAGTGGTCTGCAAGTGAGAAGTGGTCTGCAAGGTCTCAGAAAAAATGATCACCTTCTATCACTTCCAACATTTCACCAAGTGAACACTCTCCCACAGACTACCAGAGAGGGCAAAAATCAGGCTTCCAATAGCCACAGCTAGCACTGAAGTGTGCTTGCTCAGGAGATGCTTCCCCATGGACCACTAGAAAGAGAGGAGAATAGACCACTCTCAGCTGCAGCTAGCACTTCCAGCATTTTGGTAGTCCCCAAAGGACTACCAAATTTAATTGTATTTTTGAGTGCAAGGGTGGTGGTGGGCATTGCATGTGGTCCACAACAATTCTAATTTTTGTCTCAATAGTCCATAGACTACTGAGGTTGGGAACCACTGTTCTAGATGAACCACTGTGTGCTTCACTGAGTTTCACATACCTTCATCTGACTCCAGGACAAGCTTCTGAGTAGCCACAGTGCTAACTTTCTCCTCCAGATTCACAGCATGTTGTTCACCAGGCTGCAGCAGGACAGCAGAGTTAGAAGAAGAGAAAGACCAGGCTGGATGGGCTCCACATCATTTTGAGCAGAGCAGGACCGGACTATATACAGTATACGGTGGTAAGACATGAAGCTTCTCAGCAAGTGACCAAACAGAAATGTCCACATACTGCAGTCCATACACAAACAAAAATAATTTGTAGGCTGTGAGATCTTGGGGATCTGTGGGACCTGCCAGTAACATGTCCAACCAGAAGAGAACAATATCAGAGACTTTAGTCTGGATAAGAGTCTCTCCTGTCCTGCTCCTTGATGAACATTTTCCCTTGATGAACATTTTCCCAAATATTGAACAAGACATGCTGAATGCAACAGGGACAACTTTAGACTTTGATTAATCAGCAGGTTCACCTTTACAGATCCCACTTAGGAAAAGCTTGGACTCCCAAACTCATTTTACATATCGCATTTCATTTCTCTAAGACCACTCTCACCCGCCGTAGTAGCACCCGTGTGACATCCAAGCCATACTTCTCCAAGATGGGCTGTAATGCCTCCTGCAAGTGCTTAGTGGATTTTGCCAAAATGCGTACTGTCTTATTGATGGGTGTGATTTCCAGCCTGTAAGGAGAAGAAAGACCATAATAACGATTATGGCATTGTAACCTTGCAGAAATTATGCAACCCCATTAATCCACTCCAAATGAAGGATGGTAAGGTGCCCCATTTCTTTCTGCTGGCATATGCCAGCAAATCCTAATTTCAGATTCCAATATGCAAGATCACAGAAGCTGAATGCATAGGAAAGCAGCATGGGAAAGAAGCTGGGATGGCAGTCTCCAATACTGCCTTTCAGCAAATCATAGGAAAATGGGCACAAAATGAAACAGGGAGAAGATAACCTATCCAGGCCTCTGTAATGAAATATTAATGCTTAGTCCCATGAGGTACAAATAAGTAAAGGGACATTTACTCTTCCTTGTAGTTTGAGGTCTAAGAGGCAGAGTCTGTTCTGTGATTGCTGTCCTGTGTTCATACTGGCTCAAAGTAAGAGACGTTGCGGTGTCGACAAGACTGGAAAACAATACTGTACATCCAAGCCAGCATAAACAGTGGTCCCACTTATGGTTTGCCTGCAACCTCCTGTTCATTCAGGTCCTGTCTGACCACCTCTCTATGCTGGAATATGGGATACTCACACCAGCTTTAACTCAACCAACAACACAATCAATCATAAAGTCAGACCACACATGCTCCCAAGAGAGCATGTGGTTGCAGCACAAAATGGCCAATACAGGGTAGGAGGGATATACAGAGATCACACTCACTCAAAGCTGACTCTGGTCTCCAGCTTCACTTCCTGGTCCATTAGAACTAAGCTGTCCTGGTTCAGTGCCAATGGCTTCTGGGAGAAAAGACAAGAAAAGGCAGACATATGAAGTAAGCAGTAAGTAGACCTTTTGCTATATGATAGTATGCATAAATGCACATATTTACATTGTGATATATGAAGTTATTGTAAAGCTGCAGGGTAAAGCCACGTATATACATTTGTTAGCATCATGAGACCAAGCTAATGAGACCAAGGGTACAATAGATGAATTAAGGGAGTTTTTGTATGTTACCCTGTGTTTGTCACATTCTTATGACTGGGTGGGTATGAATTACTTCTCAGCATAACTGTGTATATTCCCAAGATATTTTTCATAGCCTTGTGACACACACACTGTTGCAACTTCAAAACCTTCCAGGACTCCCCATGATGCCTCAACATTGCCTGATTCCCTTCCAGGATACTCTTCCCTGGACAATGCTTTGTTTTTATTTCTGCTTGACATACTTATCTTTGATACTTTGGAAGAATATTCTTGATTTGTTGATAGGTGGTAATGGCAACTATTTATATCTGGAGAGAGATGTGAACCAGGAAGGCTCAATCAGATAATCTTGCCTCATCACAAACTCACTATGTTTCAGCCTCAACTCTTCCTTTATGCAGGAAGATAATTATAATACTGATGCAATTTACAGGGTTGTATGGATTAGCGACAGTGCAATCTTATAAGTAATCACATATGTTGAATGGCCATTACTCCTAGGTAAATTCAGTTCACCACCTGAGATAATGTGTATATAAGTAAAGTATATAAACATTATTACCGTAATTATTGTATTGTAAAAGATTTGCCACCCAGAAAATATTTTGATCAGGATGTTTTTTGATGCTAGTCTTTTTGGTATGTCCTATGATTATATGCAAGTCTGGTCATCCAATATAAGCAGAAAATATTTGCCTGATGCAAATATGCCTTGGAAAGACTGATAAACAATCAGAGTGCATATCTAGGGATATCTACAGTAGTTAAAGTATTTCTAGCACTTTTGCAAAGAGAAACTATGATAAAAGCATTTGAATCCCAAAGAAACTGAAAGTGCTCAGTAGCCCAACTCCAAGCCAAAGAAATATTACTCCTGAAACCAACTGCATTTGATTTTGAGCTCTCTGTCAACTCGGTGGAATTAAATTAGGTGCTTGAAGGTCACAGACTGTTCCATAAACATGGAAGAGCTTTTTCATGATACCAGGATCATCAGCAGCTTCTCCTGCTGGTGTAATGGGAATACAGAACCTACATTTTGAAAAATGTACATTTGATTTAAAAATAGCTTTCTTGTAAGTTCTTTCTACAGTAATGCTCACACATGCATCCAAATAACATGAGAGAAGCCCAGAAGGATTGTCAGTGTCATGTGAAAATGTGCTAAGACATTATTAGTCAGTTCCTCAAACTCAGGTTTCCTGAACATGTGGTTCACATAATAAAGACAGTAGGATAGTGGGGAAGGGTAGTAGGAGGTAAGCCGAGTGGAGCTCCAGGACTTCTCTTATAACAGTAGCTGAGATGTCATTAGTAGAAGGACTCAAATACTACCTTTGAAATGTTTTTCAAAGGATCTTAACCAGAAAGAAACATCAGGCTCAGCAGGTGACAAGTTGAGAAATTTGCCTTTTGTTCATGCTGGAGCGTGGCTATGGGTATATCAGGGTCATGACAAGCTCATACACTTCAAGATGTACCACTACGCCACTGCATAGAGTTCTTTCTAGTAGAGCAATGAGACCCTGAATTCCTTCACAGGCTGAGAAACAACAGGCTCCTTCTTCCATTACCTCAGCAGCCTAGGAGCCATTTCCCCATGGTGAGGTCCAACATGGGCAGGAACAATTGCGCAGGACTTGTTCGCACAATAGTGGAGACTCATGAACTGTAGTTGGTTCCAATACAAAGATGTTTCACTTTGGTTTTGACATTTTGGGGGGTACATTTTTTGCTGCTGTCAATATAGGAGTAAGAAAGCACAGTATATAGGCTGCTAGCAAATAGCTACAGGAAGCCCAGTCCTGAGCTGCCTGGCGCACAGGGATCTGGATTGGGCCCTTACTCCTTTATAACTCTTTTGCTTTGGGGACTAATAATAACCCTTACCACAACCCTGTAAGGTAGGCAAATGTTATCCCTATATTGCACATGGGGAGTGAGTCTGAGAAAATATTGGCTTATCTAAAGTGACTTTGGATGCAGTCCTAACCCACTTTCCAGCACCGACATAAGGGCAATGCAGCTCCAAGGTAAGGGAACAAACATTCCCTTACCTTGAGGAGGCCTCCTTGAGTGCCACCCAACTGTAAGATGCAGCACACATCCCAATGGCACAGCTATGCCAGTAGGGGGTCGCCGCATCTCAAAAAAGGCATAGTGGAAATGGAAAAGGTGCAAAAGAGAGTGACTAAGATGATTATGGGGCTGGGGCATCTTCCTTATGAGGAAAGGCTACGGCGTTTGGGCCTCTTCAGCCTAGAAAAGAGACGCCTGGGGGGACGACACATGATTGAGACATACAAAATTATGCAGGGGATGGACAGAGTGGATAGGGAGATGCTCTTTACACTCTCACATAACACCAGAACCAGGGGACATCCACTAAAATTGAGTGTTGGGAGAGTTAGAACAGACAAAAGAAAATATTTCTTTACTCAGCATGTGGTTGGTCTGTGGAACTCCTTGCCACAGAATGTGGTGATGGCGTCTAGCCTGGACGCCTTTAAAAGGGGATTGGACAAGTTTCTGGAGGAAAAATCCATTACGGGTTACAAGCCATGATGTGTATGCGCAACCTCCTGATATTAGAAATGGGTTATGTCAGAATGCCAGATGCAAGGGAGGGCACCAGGATGAGGTCTCTTGTTATCTGGTGTGCTCCCTGGGCATTTGGTGGGCCGCTGTGAGATACAGGAAGCTGGACTAGATGGGCCTATGGCCTGATCCAGTGGGGCTGTTCTTATGTTCTTATGTTGGGCCTTTGTGGCTGTGGTGAAACCAACCAAGAACTTGTCAATGAACTTGCAGCTCAAACTGTTGTTATAGCAATGACTGGGCTATACCAACTGATTGCATTACAATTCTGCACTTTGAGAACCACAGATATTCCAGCCAAAATTTTGCCTAGAAAGAGGACCCAGAGAGATGGCACACTCCTTTCTTAAATCCCCTGTAATGTAATTCTTCTGTTTTTTTCTGTATGTTGGGCCTACCTTTTCATTCCCCACAAGGTAGATCTTGACATCGGGCAAGTGAAGGCCACGACGTTGGCAGATCCCAGCTAACATGTCCTGGATGGAGAGGCCAGAACGCACAGGGGCCAGGGAGGCAGTTCCATCAGGCAGGTAAACACAGCAGTACTTGACAGGCTGATTCTGATTCTCAGTTTCTGAGCCAGTTAGGCTCTTTCTGTGGCTCTGGAGGAAAGAGAATTTCATGCTTGCACCATCACTTGTGGATACCTTAAGCTTCCATCTTTGGCTGGCTGCTAAGCTCAAAGTTCAGAGTTCCTACCAGAGGACTTCCTAAGGCCGGCAGACCACCAATACATAACATCTGTTGGGTTCTTTACCTTCCCATGACATAACAGGCATTCATGTGATTTTCACATGTATGGGGTATGTCTTCTCCCCCCCATACCGGCACAGGAAAAATGTCATGTGCAAATGACAGATCTGTATTTTCAAAGCTGTTCTACACATTATGCAGAATATGATAGTAAAATTCTGGATCATACCATATAAGACAGCATGTAGTGTTTCCCCCCTTTTTAAATGTACCCCTTCTTAAGAAAAAAATCTCTCCATGTAACAAATGAATAAATTAGGGGAAACAGTTTAGCATAGCCCTGTCATAAAAACATAAACTCTTGACAGGATCAGACCAGGGTCCATGTAACCCTGTGATCAGCATCCTGTGATCACCCAATCACAGGATGGCTTCTGAGAAGCCAATAAGCAAGACATAAAGGCAAGAGGTCTTCCTCACTATTATCCCGGAGCAACAAGTAATGTATTCAATAGCAACCTGCCTCTGAACCTGGAGGCTTCATTTTAGTTATCCTGACTGCCAGCTCCTGATAGACCTGTCCTGCATGAATCTGTCTAAACCTCTTTTTTTTGAAACTACTTAAATCAGTGGTCACCACTATATCACATGGCAACAAATTTCCTAAATTCCTTATGTGTTGTGTGGAAAAAAATACATTTTTTGTCAGTTGTGAACCTACTGCTAATCAATTTCATTGGCTGAACCTGAATTCCAGAATCTCCCTGATATTACCACATGCAGGAATATTTTTTTTTTAATGGTTGGCAACCTTCAGTCTCGAAAGACTATGGTATAAGCCTACAGCACCCGGTATTCCCAGGCGGTCTCCCATCCAAGTACTAACCAGGCCTGACCCTGCTTAGCTTCCAAGATCAGACAAGATCAGGAATGTATGCCTCCTCCCTTCCACCTGCAATTTGAGGAAGTGAAACAGCTTAGAATTCTACCACCTTATTCCGTGCAATGAGTATAATAGTTCAAAGGCTTGTAGGTTCCCTTAGCAGTTAAGAGACCGTGTCCCTTGCTTGCATCTCCAAGAGCTTCCATTCTCTGTGGACAGCCAGGAAAGAATATATTCTTCCCTGGGCTGATGATATGAGCACAGTGCTCATTGACACACATGCCAGTGTTGGAGACTAACACACCCAGCCTTCTGGAATGCATTTTAAATGTTTATCAAATCAAAAGAGGGATTAATTCCTCCCCCCAGGTACTTTTTGTGCCCACACGCAGCCTTCAGAAACAGGCACACGCACAAAGGAGCAATTCCTTTGCTCCCAAGAAGGAGGTTTCACTGGGAAAGGCTGTGACAGTAACATCTCCACTATACAGAGCTAGCTGGCACCCTATGGCAATAAGAGTTCTCAACTCTTAACTCCCACATACACACATTCAATTCCTCTGGGATCTCTGTCCCAGAAATACTCTCCACTGAGTTAATTTCACTCTCAGCTTTCTTTTCATTAACCACTGTGTTCAGGAGGGAGGAGTGCCTCTCCACCAGCTGGGGCTTTCTAGGGCTGTAAGCAATGGTCTTTTCAACAATTTCAGGAGTGGGTGTCCACTGGAGGGTGCAGAGATTGCAGCAGCAAAAATACTGTAGCTGCATTGGTAGCTCATACCCAATATGCAATCTGTAGCAGTCACAGAATTTCACGTTGTAGAGAACTCCTCCACACTGCACAGTCATAGCCCATAATAGATTGTGTGGGGGGCGGATAGGACCCATGGTGAGACAGTCGTGGCATAGCATTAAGCAACAGCCAAGCATCCACACTGCGATGAAGGAAGCGTGACCAAAAACAGGGGGGAGGGAGTATGCAGCAGCACAATTTTCACTGCAATAGCCCCAAGTCTCTAGGCTGAGTAAGTTCCAGAAGCACGCACCTCTGTCTGGGAGCTGCTGGTTGCGCAAGATGAGAGGAAGCCCAAGTCCAGACTAGCAGAGGAATTCAGAGAGCCTTGGGATTCACGCCACATGGATGGCCCTTCACTGCCATTTCTCTCCTCTAAGACAGACAGCAAACTATGTCAGGTTCTCAGAGAATATATGAGCCTCAGCCATAGAGCAATTATTACCCCTTCTCAAGATCAGTTGATCTATTTTCACATTCAGCTTTAGACTTACCTCCCCAGGGACGTTCCCTCCTATCTCCTTTCCGAAAGGATCTCCGAGGACTCCTACCAGCCAAGTTGCCAGCAGCCTCCACACCTAGTGGCAATGACTTTCCTGCCTTGAGTTTTGTTCTCTAGGGAAAAGGTCAGAGAGCATATCAGCACAACACATGCTAGATCTGGTTGGGGGGGAAGAGGGAAATGGACACCTCTTATGTTTTGCTAACATCGCATCACTTCCCAAACTAGAAGAGGAGGCCTTGTACCTTGTCATGGTCAGATGGAGGGCTGCCACTCCGAGAGTGGGGCCTTAACTCTGGCAAGGGCTGTCCTTGGCTTTCGGCCCTTGCACATGCCTGATAGAGTGGCGATTTAACAAAGCGTGCATAGCTGTCAAACTTCATCAGGTTGAAGATCTGAAGCAAGAAGCATTGGGTTAGTCAAGTACCATCACTATTTCTGCAGCTGACAACTCCACAGTACTTGGACATCAGCATCTCAGACAACTTCAACCACAAGTGAGCAATGGAGATTAGCTGCTCTGTCTGAGCAACAGTGTTCCAAATGAGTGGCTAGAGTAACAGATGGTGTTCCAGGCTCCCCATCTCTGCTATGTCCTTTCTCTTTCACACACCCTTGGCTTAGCTGAAATAACTTTTCTCACCTGGAGTTGTTGGACATGAAACATGTCAGGGGTGGGAGTGGCCAACATCTCCTCACCAATCCAGGCCTGTCGGTCAATGTTGACTGGGCTTACCGAACAACTGGACAGGAAATCATCATAGATTCTCCTGGCCTCCTGGGCCAGCTATGGAGAAAGTATGCAAAGAGAGGATCATGGTATTAGCTTGTGTACCTAATGCTATCTGTGTCAGCCCTGATCTGCTCTATGCTCTAAGAGTAGGATATTACAGACTGGAATCTGGGTCCCTGTATTCATCTTATGAGGTTATATGTATGTAATGATTCTGAGCAAGTGCAGTAAAAGTATGAAATTGTTAAATGCAGGAATGTAGGAAGTTGCCTTACACTGAGTCAGACCACTGATCCATTTAGCCCAGTGTTGTTGACCATGACTGGCAGTGGCTACAACATTTCATACAGAGGTCTTTCCCTACCCTACCTGGACATACTAGGGATTGAACTTGGAACCTTCTGTATGTATAGCTTGTGCTCTGCCATAGAACTACGGCCCTACTCAGCAGAAGGAGAGTCTCTCCCTTTAAAAAAAAAAATCTGTTTCTAACCCTTGTAATTATGCATATAGGTTTGAAAGTGTACAGACAATGCTTTGAAAAATCCTCAAAGTGAGAGGCATACTTAGATTTCCAGTCATCAGGAGAAGAGGTTTCAATCGCCTACAGTGTTAAAAAGTTTGAATCACCATTCAGGACAAAATGAGATGCAAGCTTATCAAACTTATGATTCAATCCTATCAAACACTGAGCCGGTGCCTGGAGGGGTTTACAACAGTGGAACATATTTCTGCTGTCATAAAATGTGAGTGCCACCAACAGCCATTTTAGGAACACTGCCACAAACAGCAGCAGCACAGGAGGACTATCACCAGAGTCACATAGGTAAGTTTGATGGTGGCAGGAGCAGAGAAAAGGCAGAACCAGGAGAGTAGTGTGGAACGGGGATGAGATAGGGTGGGGAGGAGGTGGATCAAGTCCAGGAAGGGGGCAGTAGTGGCAGCAGCACTGCCAATATCCTATCCCCCTTTCAAGCAAAGTAACTAGTGTAGATACAAGTAGATCCGTGCAGGTGGCAGGGGATTACCCCCAGGCAAGGGAATAAATGTTTCTTTACGCAGAAGAGACCTCCAGGGTCTGAAAATAACTCATGGGATGAAGAATGTGGCTTCATCCAGCCACTGGCATGGCTGCATCAGCACAGGGGCAGTCAGGTAGGATTGGGCAGTCTGATTATTTTCTGAGTGTAAAATATGAGTTCATTTTGTGCAGAATTTGAATTTTTCCTGCTTCGTCTGCCCTGGACAATCCTCTTACCTGGAATGGGAACTCGAGTCAAGTAACTTGAGTCTGAGTCACAAAAACGTGTTTTTTGATGACTTGTGCAGACTCATCATCTGTGTCAATGACTCGGGAATTGACTCGAATCTGAGGCCACTGACTCAGCACTCGGTCCCACACATGCAGATTCAAGTCTGTGTCTGGGTG
This sequence comes from Tiliqua scincoides, assembly GCF_035046505.1. Taxonomy (NCBI): domain Eukaryota; kingdom Metazoa; phylum Chordata; class Lepidosauria; order Squamata; family Scincidae; genus Tiliqua; species Tiliqua scincoides. The sequence continues at coordinate 201,587,967 of NC_089822.1, forward strand.
CGTTTTGCCTACTTTTTCTGCGGCATGAAAGACCTCATTCAGACCCAGTGAGCAGCAGGGAAGTTCCAGCCAGGAAGCAGCAGAGGGTTAATGTTTTGCTTTTGCATTGAGTGGGGGGAGGGAGCCGGGAGCAGGCTCTCTTGTCCATCTCTGAAGGAACCAATGGTCATTGGACAAAGGATGGGTGGTCTGATTTTTTTCTTTGGATGAGATAGGGCAGCCCAAGGAGGTTGTTGCCTTAGAATTGGCTAGAGAACCAGGGAGGAGGAGAAAGGAGGCAGGGAAGCTGGGGGAGGTGGTTCATAGCGATCATGCTTTCCAACCGCATGGCTCCTCATGGCTTCATTGTTACTTGGGAGGAGGAAACCTCACTGAATGACTGCACTATTCAAATGGGACTATTTCTGAGTAGAGTTGCAAAGTACTGGTTCTACTTGTAAGCCCACCATCTGCTGCCCTCCTCCCTCTTGCCACTTCTGTCCCGGCTCTCATGCAGTCCATTCCACCCCCTCCCACCTTGTTTACCGATGGGATAGAACAGCAGAGGAGTGTTTAAAGAGAACTCTAAGACACACACACACACACACACACACACACACACACAAACACCCTGGCAGCAGCTCCTTTTCTTTTGATGGAGTTGCAGCTGATTTTTTAAAGGAAAAGATACATGACTCAAGTCTTTTTGAGTCACCAAAACGTTCTGGGCGACTCGGAAAGTCCCCCTGTTAGGACTCGTTTTTGAGTTGTGGGGTGCAGAGACTTGTGACTCGACTCAAGTCAAGCCACACTTGACTTGCCCATCCCTGCCTCTTACCTGTTGTGTGCTACTAGCTGGGATCTTCTGGAACCGTTCACATGCTTGCCAGAAATATACATTCTCAGCACTAAACTCCTTCTTCAGGAACTCCTGGAAAGAGGAAAATTGGGATGAAGGTTATTCACCTGTTTTGCAGAACTCTTCTAGTACAGTATATAGTTCAATGGCATCGCAAGGCGGTGCAGGGGGGTAATGTACACAGGAGGGACACCACTACTGGTCAAAGTTCTTATAATCTTGGTATTTTCAAATAATACCATCATGTTATCTATCATTCAGTGCATATTTTCATGCAGAATACAGTGGAACAACCTGTATTGAAATATTTCTATTCTATCCAAAGTTATAGCCAAGAAACCAACAGGGGGCAGGGCAATGTAGAGGGGTGAAAGAAAAGTGCAATACAAGGTGAATTATATGTAGGAGGTGAAGACAAATGAAAGCATGTTATGAAACTCACAGTGAAGTAGGCAACACCAAGTCGGTCCTGCAGTAGTGTCTCGAAGGACTCAGCCCAGCGGGCTACAGTTTGCCCCACTGACTGAGTAGCATTTGGGCTGATTGGCAGGCTGTTCACACTATTATTACTGCCCCGACCTCCAGAGCTGTTTAACTCTGTGGAACAGAGAGATATTTCAGTTCCTTCACAGTTCCATTTGCTGGAGTAATGCTAAATATCAGAGTCTGCCCATCTTGCCACCACCCAACACTCTGGGTACTCATTGTGTAGCAGATCATACTGGCAAGCCCTGGGGTTGGAATGGGCCAACCTGTGTGCTGTGTTCCCCCCCAACTATCATAATAGTTATATTATAATAGTTCCTGTATTGGGAAAACTTTTTTCATCATCTAGTAGCAGGATAGCTGAAAGCAGTTTTATGTAGTCCAGAGTGCCAACTCAAGATACTGTGGAGTCTGAGTCAGGTCTTATTGGGTCTGCCTCTATTCTACTCCACGTCTCCTGTTAGCCAGTCAAGCCTGCTATCATTATCAGGCCTTTGACACCAGGTTTCCAACACCACACCCAAGACAGTAGCTCTGCTTACCTCCATCTGACACAGCCAGGCCCTGCAAGAGAAGGATGAGAGCGTCAAAAGCTTCTTTGAGATGGAGAGAACCCAGCAGAAGCAGTATCCAAGACAGAGACAGTCAGTGCTCAGTGTCAGATACCTTCATAGGACATTTAACTATGCAGGTACAAGTGCAGGACAACCATATCCATTCATAAAGATCTCAGCCTCAGAACAATGCCAGCCCCATGGCTCATCCTATTATGCTCATCCTCATCCTATTATGATCATATTATTATGGCTCATCCTCACATACTGTTATGGAGGTCTGCTGTAGTCAGAATCTCCGGCAGACAATGAAAGGTGGGTAAGAAAGCACTGATGCATTTGGAAAAATAGAGTCATTGCCACAGACTTTGCTCAGCAAATGTTCCTAGGCCCCTCAGGAGGAATTAATCCGTGTCAATGGTACCTAGGGCTGCAATCCTATACACATTTTCCTGGAAGTAAGCTCCCTTGGACACAACAGAACTTATGTCTGAGTAGACATGCATAGGATTGTGCTGTTTGGCTCAAAATTAGTCTTTGCATAATGGTAGTGCTAAAGGACTGTACCCAATAACCAATGCCCCACAATTCAGATATGGCACAGAGGCCAGTCTTGCTAGGGTGCCACAACCTAGTCAAACAAATTGCCTGCTGGTGGTGTGATAATGGTGGTGGTGTGTGTCGTTTAGTCAAGTCACCACCATGGCATATTCAGGATTCTAATTCTAGAATCTGTCTAGGTTTTTTCAGATCACACAGCCCAGAAAAGGGTTAATGGAAGCAGCATGATGGGATATGTCTGTAGTTTGATCCTTCTAATGCCAAGTGAGAAATAACTCCCCAAATTGGAGCATAAATAGTTATTCCTGTACTAAAACCCATAGCTGGCTCTACCCAAACAGTTTGAATCTGGTCTAATGTGACTTGTAGGGAAAACTCGTGGACACACAGTCTCTGGGGTATCTATCTGACATTTCTAGTATGATTGGCATTATGGGACAGTTTTCCGTATATTTATTTATTTATAGTAGAACCTCTTTAAGTTGACCACCCAAGGGACTGGAGGAATTGGTCAACATAGGGAGGTAGTCAACATACGGAAAAAAGGTATTTAAATATTATCATGTTTAGCTCCTAGGACAACAATTGCAAGGCCAAGTTATTATTTAGACTGGATTTTTTACAAGTTTTATTGCAAATATCAATGAGAATTGATCCTCTTGTGATGCTTACTATTTATATCATCTATATCTATATCAAGAGACAGAGAATAAACAATCCACAATCAGTGTTTAAAAAAACCCCTGAAAATTCATAAGCTTAAAAAAAATTGTAAGTTAAAAAAAAATACTTGGTTTCATAGCAGACAGGTAGACCAATGCTATCCCTTGCCAGCCCATAGCATGTAGCATGTTACATAGCCGAAACAGCTAAAAAAACACACTTTTTTTACTTAGGCTGCCTGGCCTCCACTGGGTCTCCTCAGATTCACCAAATGCCAGAAGGTGTTTGATACAGTCCCTCACTAAAGGCTGTTGAGAAAACTCCACTGTCAGGGAATAAGAGGACAGGTCCTCTCATGGAGTGGGAACTGGTTGAGGACCAGGAAGCAGAGAGTGGGTGTCAATGGGCAATTGACAAAAAACGTGGAGAGAGGTGGAAAGTGGAGTGCCTCAAGGATCTGTCCTGGGACTGGTGCTTTTCAACATCTTCATAAATGACCTGGAAACAGGGATAAGCAGGGAGGTGAACAAGTTTGTGGATGACACTAAACTTTTCAGAAGGGATTGTGAAGTGCTCCAGAAGGATCTCTCCAAACCAGGAAAATAGGCAGCAAAATGGCAGTTGTGTTTCAATATAAGTGTAAAGTAATGCACTGGTGATGGGAACCAAAGTGAAAGGACAGTGGCTTCACTATGCACAAGCAACCTCATGTCCCTCACAACTTGGTACATGTCCAGGTACAATCGGCAGCCGGTGCAGGTCTGTCGGCTATGTGCAGTGTGCCCACCTATAAAAACCCTTTCGCACATGCATTAGCAGGCGTAGGGGAAGGATTGTCGTGTGGCTTCTTGCTTTTCCAAAATGGGACAAACCAGACAAAACACAGGCCCACAGTATCGCATTCAGTGAGCAACTTACGGAGGGTAAATTAATACTCTGTGCAATGGCTGAAGTGGTCAAGTTACAACTGACGGAGGTGGTCAATATAGAGAGGTTGGTCTCCCATAGTGTATATGCAGTGTCTGTTCATACTGTGAAAATTAGATCAACTTAAGGAGGTGGTCATTATAGAGAGGTGGTCAACTTTGGAGGTTCTACTGTATTTATTTTCACATGTTTATAGCACTTCCTTTATCCACACAACAACCCGGTGAGGTAGTTGAGACTGAGAGATAGTGACTAGCCCAAGTAAGCTTCACCCAGTAAGCTTTATGGTCAAGGTCACCCAATAGGCTTCATGGCCAAGTGGAGATTGAACCTGGCTCTTTCCAGTCTGAGTCCAACCCCCGAACCACTGTACCATCCTGGTCATACATCCTTATGTCCGCAGTCAAAGGAAACCAGCCCATGAAGGAAATCGCAGAGATATCACCACTGGTTCGTGCAAGCTGATCTCACACAGGAATTATTGTTATTACCTTATTATCTCATCTCCTTTCTATACAGAACAACTAAAGGATGCAACCAATACAACCACTTTCCAAGCAACTAACTGTGCTGCTGGGGTTGGCTGGCAATAATCTATAGATAGCTGCAAAGCCTTGCTGTTCTACAACAAGGTTTCCCAAATCAAATTGGCCACTCACCCCAAATCTAATCTCCTACAACGTCTTGGTTTTGTTTACCACATGAGGCTCTCTCTCACTCGCACAGTTCTGTCTGCCTGTCTTATCTGATTACATCCTTACTTTGCCTTGCCTTTTGTGGCTGCCAGTCATGCTTAGTTGTGCAACATGATATCAGAAACTCTCACGCCAGCCCAGTTCGTCTACAGATCGCTCAGTACAAGCTGGAGCCTGTGAAAAGCGCTGTGATTTCACAGGTCACAGAAACCTCTTGCCCAACGTGACAAGAGCACTGCCAGGCTGGGGGGTGGGAAAAGCCACTGAGATGCTCCACAGACACAGACACTGCAAATGCTTATCCTCTCTCTCACAAGGTACGAAGCATGAGAATGAAGACAACCAGTTAAATGTAACCAGACTGAGAGTGAGCTGCAGCCTTTCTCCCCCAGGATTCCATCCTCCTCTCAACTATAGCAGTGTCACGTCTGCTCCCCCTTGTCTCTGTAGTCTCTTTCCCCATGAAAGGGAAATGCACCCAGAAACATGCAGCTGGCCCAGAGGCCCTGCCAAGGAGAAAACCAGCAAGTTTGAATCTTGCTGGGCAAGCGACCATCCCGATCTCCAATGCCAAGAACAGGGAGGAAGCTGAAAGACCGTTGTCCTCCAGTGCCCGCAGGTTGTGGCCTCTGGCCCTGCCACCCCCACCCCACCCCCAGTAGCTGAAGTGTACTCACTCACCATTCGGCCATTTTGGATGCCCAGGTGTTTGGGTTTTCCCAGCATGCCTCGTACTGCTATAACCGGTGGTCCTTTAAATCCAGGACCATCTGCCACAGAGAAGCCCCTCCCTGAGGCTGCGGAACAGCCCTCAGAGCATCCCCGGCAGGGAGAGAAAGAAAGAGTGCAGCTGCCTGCCACGCTCACTGTGCTGCACTCACTACCTCTTTTCTCTACCACAGGAAGTGTCACTATGGAAACCAAAACCACAGCTCAAAATGGGGTTTGGAAGAGACTCCCTCTTTCTAAGAGCATGGCCCCACAACAGTCTATGGCCCAGGGCTCTATAAACGATCTGAGGCCAGAATCTGACCATGAAAGATTCTGTTTCCTGAGACGGAGGCAAAAGCATCATGAGCTGCAGCCCAAAAAATTTACAGGCATCCACTACAAGGAGCCCCCAGAGACAGGAACTGCACAGGCACAAACAAGGTAACAAGGCGTGTTTCAGCAGAAAAGCTGCAAAAGGAGTAAGAGTCAGGAAGCAACAGGTTGGTGGGGACACCCTGTGTCGTGTCCAAGCTTCAGCACAAAAAACTGAAGGATCATACAACTGATCAGGGGCATCAGAGTTTGTATTGTCACCATCAATTAATCCCCAAACCCGCTGAAAAAAAGACAGGGCAAAGAGATGAAAGGGCCATTGTGTCAGCACAGTCCTATGCACGTCTGCTCAGAAGTAAGTCCCAGTGTGTTCACTGGGGCTTGCTCCCATGAAAACATGTATAAGATTGCAGTCTGCTTGTGCAAAACCTCCTACCCAAATAATGACAATCCAACACGATGACCAATCCAACATTAATGCCTTGTAGGAATAGCTAACTACTGACAACCTTCAAATCCATTTCAAACCCAGGTGTCACATGACCTGATAGTTTCATTGGTAGTGACTCTTCATGTGTACTTCATATGAATGTTATTGTATTGCTATCTCATGCACATTCTGAAAAGTTAAAGGACCACTGCTCTTCCTGAGGATACTTTCAGGAAGCACATTTGTTCCGTAGTCCTGAGCATCAGTGCTCCATGGCTGCCTCTCAGACTAGTGTCTGGGGACTACTCTAACTCTGGAGGATGCATCCTTGATTGAATAAATATGCTGCAAATTCTAGAATGCTCTACAAGCTCAAAGCAATCATTGTTACTCCCCACAGGGGGCAGTAATGTGGCACTGCTAGTAATGCTGGAGAAAGAATCAGCAAGGAAGGCTCTTGTATTATACATGGATTGCATGCAAAGTTGTGGCAGCAGTGCTTTCAGAGGGGGCAATATTCTTTTAACTATCAAACTTCAAAAATTAAATAGATCACATCCAACCATAACTATTTTTTTTTTTAAAGTTGTGTACAAAATATCAGTCCTAACCCATTTTTGCCGGGCCCACAGGTGTATACAGTACATATGGTCCCTGTTGTGTATATGCAACGTTGGACAGAAATGACTTAATTTACCATATGTCTGTCTACTGGTTAGCTGAAACATTCCAGATTCTTTGGATTGTAACAGTCATGAAACATTTACCCCATTTTTAACATTATTAGGATTACACATGGATACACGTACATTTTAACCAGAAACAGTGGATGAGGGTGGGTGAGTAGGAAAGGCAGGAGGATAACCAATGGAATAACAAAGTCATTCTAGTGGCTCTGCTCCAGCATGGCAACAACACATATTCCAGTGCCTAGAGTCCTTGAGAAAGACTGTGAACCACTTAGGTTGTACAGTATATGAATTTATGGTTGCTTCCGTAAGCATAGCATGGGAGCAGGCTAGATGTATGACAGCAAAGCTTACATTCTGAGCCCACATATGCTTCCTCTCTCCTGTCACATCTGCTACAATCAATGTTATCGAGTCACCTCAATAATCTTTAACCTAATAATAATAATAATAATAATAAAACTTTATTTTTATCCCGCCCTTCTCCCAAAAAGGGACCCAGGGCAGCTAACAACATATAAAACAAATTAAAACATAATTTCACAGATAAAAACATATTAAAAAACACATTAGCAGAACCCATAAAAACAGTAGTCAGAAGAGTCAGAATAAAAGAGCATAAAACAGCGGTTCTTAGAGGAATCGGGCCTGTAAAAAAGCAACTAAAAGATATATAAAAGATGGTTTTATAAAAGATATAAAACCTATCACTAAATATGGATATTCATCAAACACACTTAGTGCAACTGGAGCAAGAGGCAACAGAAATAGATTCACTAACAAGTTCGTCTTGAATGTGTCAGGACTAGACAATGATTGTGGGTCTATTTCCCATAGTAAACCTGTATATAGTACTCGAGCAAATCGTGATGTTTCCCAGCATTCTCAGGAAACACAATTTGTCTACCAGTCATAAGAGCCATTGCTTGCCTTGAAAAGTGGCAGATGCTCATGTCAGTGTCACTTGGGCACTTGTTTTGTGGTGCCTGTGACAACACATCTGCAAGGTTCACAATTTCTCCCTGCCTTCCTTGCTAGTACTGTTTTTGTGAGGACAAAAAGATAGAGATGGTCTCACCATCAGGAGCATTGCTAGTGTTTCTGTGTGCTTGCCTCCCCCTCACTCAACTTGTATACTTGTAAAACATATGCTTCCAGAACTTTCTCTTCCCAAGAAAACGGTGTGAGGCTGCTCAGAAATGTCATGTCTTTGGGGAAAGCAGGGAGAGTGAAATAGCTGTCCAGTGGACTTTTTTAACAAGGTCTTAAGGAGCAGAAATACACTGCCACTCAGCGAGGCCCAGAAGACTACTCAGGGCAAATCATACGCTCATCACCGAATACAGCAGGGATGTATGGTGGGTGGGGAGGCAGATGAGGCAGAGCCTCCCCACTGGAGTCCTTTGAAAAGCACTGCTGCTGAGTGAGGCACTCAAGCACCCACAATCCACACACGGAGTGTCAGTGCAGTGTTTTTCGAAGGAATCCAGTAGGGAGCCTCTGCCTCACCTGCCTCCCCACCCACCGCACGTCCCTGGAATGCAGAGTAGTTACTCCAAGTTACTACAGGTAAACAGTGATAAAAATGTGGCTTCCCCCACCATTTCAATGTTTGTGGGTAAAGTGGGAACCAGGGATAGTACTAGTGTGGACCCATCCATGGAGCATACAAAGGTTCAATGCTTGTGCTTGGGATGTCAAGCACAGTTGGTGTGCTCTGGTATCGCACCAAGTGTCTGTGTGATTCCAGAGCACCAAATGCAGCCGTGAAAATGCTGCAGTAAGAGCTTTGCCAGCTCACTCCCGCCTGCTCATTTCCATGGTGACAGGAGCAGGAAGTAAACGAGAAAGCTGACTTCATCTCCCCAGGCAGCACAGCCCGAGAGACTCTGGAGAAACTCAACAAGTTGCCTTGCGGGGAGCTACATATCTGGGCAAGTCTTAAGAAAGGGGGGGGGAGATGTGCATGGATGGGCTGAGCCACCATGCACTCCGATGTTTCTGAAGGAGTTGGGAAACAACCTTAGAAAATGGTGGGAAGTTGTGCAACCTCCCCTTCCTCACAGACAGAGGGAGGCAGCATCTGTAAGATGGAGTTAAGAGGGGCAGCAGAGCCCTACAAAGCTGCTGGTGCCTCTCACCCAAAGGAAAGCAGGCCAGGCACCTGCACCTCTGACAAGAGTCAAAGAGAGAATTTCAGATCATGCCACTTTTCTCCAACAAAGACGCAAAGCTTCATGTGCTGACATTCCCTCTTCTGCACAGTTATTTGAGGTGCAAGGCCCTCCCACCTAGTCATCCTATGCTCTGATCCCCCTTCACACACAGTTCTAGCACTCCTTCCCAGCGTAAGGAAGTGACTATTATTTTTAGACATTTTGAAGTGTTCCGAAGAGAACATTCCCTTGGGAAACTCTTAGCCTACAAGTTGGTAATCTCCTTATAAAGATAGATGAACCTGAGGCGATTGGGTGCATAGGCTGTGCCGGAGGAGAGCCTGAGAGAGCAAGCCCCCGCTTACATAAGCACAGTTGTTCCCCACCCCATTGCTGGACCTGTTGCCCCAAGGCGGCATGCCAGTTCGCTACACTGCTGCTGGGATGGCAGCATTAATGCAAAATATAATGATTTTGCTTCTATAAATCTAGCATATGGGCCAAATCTCTACCCCTGAAATAGATGGTGCCTCTTCCATATTCCCCTTGTTTTTCTCTGGTACCATCCACAAAAGCACACACAAATGGGAGGACTTTTTTTATCTTGCTGAAGTGGTTCTGGACTGCAACACAAAGAGAAAGAGAAGCCCTCTCAACTGGCTTTTGCCCTTGCCTGAAGACTACCATCTGCATATTGTGGATTTCTGGATTCTTCGTAGTATGAACCTAATACTTCAAAATTCAGACTGCAATTGGCTACCTAATTATTAAAATGTTGCTGTTAGTGGTAAGCTATCGTGATGCTCCACATCTAGAGAGGGATACCTGACTGATGATTTTTAAGTTCTTCAGTTGACACTGCTGGAAACTTGCCGTAAAGATGCCTCTCTATTTCCTCATATCGTTTTTCTCCTATTTTTTTAACCTTAGCCATGGCTATGCAACAGCTTCTGTGTATGAAGGAACATCATCGCCGCCCCATAACAGCTCTTGGCTATCATGTAGCGCGACGTGAGTGCCTCACTGGCTTTGAGGGTGAGCCACAACATGACAGGATTTGCACCCCCACAATAGAGAACAGGCCCACAAAAATCCACAGAGCACAGTCCAAATCACACATTTCCATGCATTCCAAGAGTTTACCTTGTGTTTCACTTACAAATTTTGAGCACATGGTCCCCATGAGTATGATCCCGTGCCCAACTACTACCCTGAACGCTTGCTTGTGCTCATTCCCTAAAAGGGAACACCATGCAAGCTCAGCGGCCTTAGTCAAAATTTAACAGTCCTTCCCTGAAATTTCTTCAAATATGATGGAAAGGAATATACGTATTTGTGTTCCTTCTGAAATGGAGTTCAAACCAAACAAGCAGTATGTCACTCTTCTTGCCTTGGTAGATGGAGTGATTAAATGGTGGGACATGGAGAGTGGGCGTGTGTCCCTGCGCACCAAAGAGCATTCTGGGCGCGTCACCCACTTCCTTTCCTGGCCACAGGCCCGGCTCCTCTTCTCTGCTTCCAATGACTGCTCTGTGCTTGTGTGGGCACCAGGCGGCACTGTGCTTGACTGTATCCTGGTAAGAACCCACCTCATGATCTCTCAGGGTTGGGAACTAGTAATAACTCCTTAAATTTTCTTTATGTTATTACTTAGCATTTACCATATATCCCTAGACTGACTGGGCCAGACACCTGCTGCTCAAGGACCTCTCAGAGTGCAATCCTATACTGCGCTGGAACAGGCAAACCAAGATGCTTGTGCTGTATCCAGCGCAGGATTGTGACCAGAAGCGGTTTAGCCAGAGGCAAGGGGAAACTTTTCCCCTTACCCCTGGGTAAGGGCTGCTGGCCCCAATAGGTCTCCTTGAACTTGTGCCACCTCTTGAGGGGGTTCTCATTTTCCCTAGGAATGGGGGTTGGAATCCAGCATAACTGCCAGATCCCAACCCCACCTCCCTCTCCTTGCCTGTCTGCCCCCAGGGCCGCCCACCCTCCCCCTGCCCAGGAACGCCTCCCCACCTCCCCCATACCTACCTTTTGTACTTGCGTCAGCTCATGTGAGCCGACGCAAGGAGCTGGGGGGAAGCCGGCGCAGAGGCTTATGTCAGCCTCCGCAGGCCGGCGCTTCTCAGAGCGCCAACTTGGCTTCCCCTTGAGGAGGCATAAATGTGCTTTACGGCATGTTTGTGATCCTCCCAGGCCAGCCCAAGGGACTTGGGCCCGCATAGGGCGCAGTTAGGATTGCGCTCTCGGTCAATGAGTGTTGTAGAGTGGATTCCTGGATCACACCAGTTTCATCTTTGGACCTGTTAGTATTTTCTTTAAATCTAATTTGAGGCCTTGAAGATCATAGTGAGGTGGGCTTTTGATAAAGACAGTATTAGATTTAGGCTGCAATCCTATACACTCTTTCCTGAGTATAAGTCCCATAGAACACAATGAGACTTACTTCTGATTAGATGTGCATAGGATTGTGCCCTTAGTTATTCCATGAAGATTTCTATATGACCAGGCCCTTTCAGAGAGTCCTGCAGGGCAATGACGAGGCAGTGCTGTGGCAGCGCTCTCTCCCCACAAGAGTCCTTGCAGTCCTCTCCTCTGTGCATGCTGTTCCTGTGCTCACCCAACACTTTTGTTCTTTCCAGCTAGGTTACCCCATCTTCACCCTGGCAATCAGTCTGACTCGGCATCTTCTGCTGTGTGGCAGCAAGGGACGCCTGTTGGCCTTCCCTTTGGATGAAAGTAGAGAATCTGGGCATGTGGTCAACATGAGCCAGGGCTTTTCTGACCAGACACACACAGACATAGTGTCCTGCATCACCTGTCTAGACAACCAAATATGCACTGCAGGGTGAGTTGGGGGGTAGAGATGGAAAACCGAACTCTGCCTGTAGGCAGTCTCAAAAAATTGGCACTTTGGGAGGCCAGTGGTGGTTACTGTCATTGATTAAACACTTCCTGGTGTACTACTCCATAGGATTACAGCTGCTTCATTAAATGCTCCTGTCTTATTATGCTCATGTCAACCTAAGCCTTATCAAAGCCCTGAACCATCCTGGAAGGGACTGACAAGGGCTTTGGTAATACAACTGGTGCAAACACTGAAGTAAGTCGTATCACTTCCTTAAGAAAAAGAAGGAATGTGTAAACATGACAATTCTCTCGTTCAGATTAGACACGCTGCTGCTGGGAGGTGTAAACCGCCACCCCCCCCAACTCCAGCTTCTCCTCCAGTAGATCAGTTCTCCATGTATCTTGCCAGGTTTGACAAGAGGCTCCTGATCTTCGACACATACCAGACTCCAGGCAGGAAGGGCCTGACAACCAAGCACTCCATTCCATGTGCCCACAATGCGGCCATCACTCATCTATTGCTGGTGCGCCAACAAGAGACCACAAGGTACAAGTTCAGTGCAGGACACAGTTTGAGTAGATCACATCCCTAGTAGGGAAGCTGGGCAGAAGTACGTGTTAAATGCTTGTCACAATCCGTTTCTCCTTAATTACTCATGACTTGCCAGTGTCAAAACAGAATTGTTGAAATAATAGTCACTTAGACACAAGCTAGTGTCTGTGGAAGGGATTCAAGTTGTGTTGAAGGACAGTCATAGGTTGTGTGTGCACTGAGGCTTCCCATGCTATTCCCATGCATATTAGTGTAAAAACCAGAAACAGAGAAAATGGGCAAAGAATGTATTGGAAAAAGCAGGTTCCCCCTTTCATATCAAATAGGTGAATCCTGTTTTCCAACTACATAATCCTCATTGTTCCTGCAGCTGCCAATGTCTGTGTCATGGATAGATGAGTAGGGGTTCAGATCATTGTCACATCTGAACTGCCCAGGATCAGTTGCACCTTGAATGTGCAACTAACCCTATACCGTTTAAAATTGCTGTACAGTCTCACTCTTGCCATACATTCCTGCCTATTCTCTGCAGATTGGAAGTAGTTCCTTAGAGAATCTGCCCCTGTTAGAAGCAGATTCAGCAGTGGAATGTGTCTTTTGGTCTCCCCTGCAATTTCCTTTTCTTCCTGAAAAGCTGGCACAATGATGGGGAAGAGAAAGACAGGAAGACATGCCTTTTCCTCTTAATGGACTGTGTTGCAGAGTCTTGGTTGTGAACGGGTATAGAGCTCAAGGGCTTGGGAAGGGTGATGTTTACCACAAAGAGGAAGTGGAACAAGCAGGCTGTAAGTGGAGCTGCTGGCAGGGAGGAAGTGGCTTATGAGTGTATTGGACAAGGTGGTGTGGGAGGAATATAAAAAGATCCTTTGATTCAGAATAAAAGACTGATGTATTTTCAGTTTCATTAAAAAAAGAGAGAAGACTTTCTTCTCTCTTTTTTTAACACGAAACTCTGAAAATACATAATTGGATACATATGGACTACAAGGTAGTTGCAAGGAAAATTCAGGTACAAGCCACAGCATCCTTGCTTCTCCACTTCCTGCTTCACTAAAGTCTTATCCTGTGACCTCCTCCCCAGGGTGCTGTCAGGTTCTTTTGATCAGACAGTTGGCATCTGGTCCCAGGATGGGCAGCTAATCCAACGCCTTGGCCCCTTCACTGGAAGCATTACTGGTTTATGTTATGTGGCATCTGTTGGCGTTGTCTGGATCACCAGTGGCACATCTCAACCAACCCTCTACGAGCTCCAGTCTGGGGAGATAGTGAGTGATTGCATCTTTTCTAATGGCTATTTGCTGGTGTTTCTTCTGCAACTTTTAAGATTGGGATTTGGTTTTCCCTGTAAACCACTTTGTGAACTTTTGTTGAAAAGTGACATAATGATAGTGTTTTCTTCTGTCAGCTGCATCCACCTCTCCCCAAAGGATCAATGGACTTCCTTTTGTGAGGGTCCCTCTGCTGGCTGTGTTTTGGCATTGCAGTCTCTTCAAAAAGCACAGACCTAGGAAAAGGGCAGTGATGTAGTGAGAATTTTTGAAGTGCAAGAGCTTCTCATGAACCTCCAAAGCCATTTCGCACTATACAACAACGACAACAAAAATAACTTTCATCCCAAAACTCTCAGAACTACACAGTCCAAGAAAAGCTTTTGCCATTTCATTTTGCTGAATGCAGTAACAGGCAATTTATCTGGGACACGCTAATCTTTTAACCTGGTGTGCTAAACCTAGCAACTTAGGTTTTAACCTCATGATCCATCTACAATGTTTTAAACTTACTGGTGGATACCAGTTAGCTATGTGGGAGTCGATGTATAAAGGCTAGCTATTGTCTAGGATGACTTTTCCTAAAGGAATTGCTGATATTTAATTATCTGACCTTGATCATTAGTAAAATTCTCTGAGCACATTGCTTAAGATCAACCATAAAATGTTCTATGCTACAGCAACAGCTCTTTAATGAAGCATGTCTCTTGTAAAAAGTCGCTTCTCCTTTTCAGCCAAAACCCATTTTACCTGATTAACAGTACAATATAAATGACATAAAGTTCATGCACAACCATTTTATATTGAAAAATTACTTTGATCCTCTCCCAAATGTCAGTTGGCAGATATAATTATGATTCAGTGCTGCTGCTTCTTAAATAATTTCCTTACCTGTCATATCTTCCCATTATTGGGACCTACTAAAAAAAATGCTGTTGTGCCTTTTTGCTTGCTCTTTCTTTTGCATATATATGCTTCAAAAGCCATTAGTGCCACCAGCTCTGTGTTGCTAGATCACCAGGCTCGCCCCTTCCCACCCCACAAAACATACTGAAAGATTAAATCTGCAGTAATAGCAATGTCAAAGAACAGCTGGATTGCTGTGATTTTTCTGCATTGCTGTAGACTGCATCATTTCACAAATCTTTCCCAATTTCTGTTACATACCATGGAAGCACTGAGCAGGGATTTAATTTTGTTTCCCTAGGATGTTATATTTCATTAGGGCATTGCCTGATCTCTCGGTAAGAATGGCTCTTGTACAATTCCATTTAATAGCAAAGGAAAAATAGGTGTTAAACAGCCCTCTATTCTCATTCTCTGTGATGTTCTGTTTTTAGGTTTCAGCATTCATATCCACATTTCAGGGCCAACAGAAGGATGGACCTGTTCTTCAGAAACTTTTCAGTTTGCCAGATTCAAGGCATGTGATTGGTGAGTACAAGGATGGCCCAACCACATCTGCTGCCTGATGCTGCTAGTACAAGTGCTTCTCTCCAAAACAACCAGAGACTAATTTTTAAAAGGAGCCACTTGACTCTCTCCTTCCAGTGCAGTCTTTTCTACAAAAGAGGAAGTGCAAGCCCTGCTGGGAATTCCTGATGTGTCCCACAATTTGTTTTATTTAAAGGGACTGTAAGGAAGGAGCAAAGTGAGTGGAGTGGATCACTGCTGCACACAGGGATTTTTCGGGCACAGACAATGGTGATTTGCTTCACTTCTCCTCACCCTCTATAAATTTAAAGGGCTGCTTCATACACAGAAGGCTGAAGGGAGGTGATGATAGATTTGGGGTGAAGTGGCACCCCAAGTCTGCTGCTTCCCTTGCCCTGCTCAAGCCATGGAATTAGCATCATGGATGGGTCACCTCAAGATGAGAACCTCAGGGTGCAATCTAAACTGCACCCTGGGCCAATGCAAGTCCCTTGTGCTGGCCCAGGAGAGCCGTAAAAGTGCCATCAAGCATTTTTGCACCACTTCGGGGGAAGAAAGGCCAGCACACAGGCATGTGCTGGCCTTCCTGTGCCAATGCGAGTTCTGGGGATGGTGCCGGGGTCTGGGGGGGGCATTTGGAGGGCAGGGAGGTGTTTTGAGCAGGGGAGGGCAGGTGGTAGGCATTCCTGGGGCAGGCGGGCAGGCAGGGAGCAGGAGGTGGGACCAGGATCCAGCAGTTATGCCAAATCCTAATCCCATTCCTGGGCAGCCCAGTGCAGTCCTGGGCTTGGATTTGCACCACCTCCAGAAGTGGTGCAGATCCAAGTAGCTCCATTGGGACTGCAGCGGCTCTCCCTGGGGTAAGGAGAAAAGTTTCCCCTTGCCCCTGTTTGAGACTCTGGCTGTCTGAAACTTGCGATGCATGCAGCATAGGCCCGTCGGCCTGCTTGTTCCAGTGCAAGTTAGGATTGGACTGTCAGTAAAGCACTAATGCTTCCCCCAGCATCTGCAGTACAAGACCGCAAGTTGCCTCCCAATTCCTAGAACATGAGTTTTGGATAAATCATTTCTTATCTGCAGAAGACAAGTCCTTTAATATAGTTTGGAGAAAATAAGAGATCAGTGGAATAGAAGGAATGAAGTGGGGGACAAAAGCGTTATTACAGAAACAGAGACTGATCTGGTTGAGTCAATATGCTTCTTACATTTAGATTCAGATTGGATACGGCTTTTAACACTTAAGATAAACCATATTTCAAACTAGTACCTAGGCTAACTGCCATCACTGTCTCACATTTTTGTTGTAGAGACATTTGGTTAACACAAACAGGAGTAGAGTGGATATAAGGTCTATGTGCTGCCTTTTAATTGAACGCAGGTGGTTTTCTATCCTCAGAAATTAGGTAATGTACCTACTACTGTAGTATAAGGATCACTAGCTGGCTAGAACTTTTAGAATATCCCCAAGCAAAATGAGCAATTGTAAACAACAAAAATGTTTATTTCAGGTAAAACAAACAGAACTTCACCTACTTCTTTCAGGTACAGCAAAGTCACAGCAAGTGGTGGTCTGGCGCTACAGTGACTTGGGATGCCTGACACTTCTGCCTTGCAAACACCCTCTAGAGTGCTTAGCCTATGGTAAGTAGCCAGATGTGTTCCTAGCTCTACATCAGCTCAAGCCCAATCCTTCATGAATCAAGAATGTATAACTGTCCTACCATTCCTCCAAGGATCTTCAGGATAATGTACATGGCTCCTCCATCAGGTGAGAGAGATGCAGTAGTTCAAAGCCAGAAGAGCTTTGGCTGACTGGGCCAAGTTATCTAAGGTCAAGTCTGTAATCCCTTTGTTTGGTTTTCCCAAGCCCAAGCTGTTCCTGGTTGACCCTCTGAATGTATCTCCATTAGCCAAGAAGGAGCCTGTTCTGCTCTTCAGTGGGGACAGCAATGGGATGTTGCATAAATGGGAAAAGAGCTACATTTCCCCTTTCATCTACAGGTAAGGCTTCATTCCCATGGCCCATGGTCCTGAAAAAATTGCCAGACTCTGGTCATCACATGGCTTTAGGGGGTTTCCTTTCAAAAGGTTGTGGGCAGAGGTCTGCAGACTGCTGTTGACAAAAGAGGAAACAATCACTGGGAGATGAGGCACTGTACCAGGGCTGCACTAATTGGCCCCTATCTAAAGCCACCTGTTTATTTAATGGAAGTGCATAATTACGAATAGTCCAATCCTATACTCAGGTTAAGTCATCAACCTAGCTAAGCTAACTATAGTCTGTATTATCATATACAAGTTCAACACAAAGGGAGAAGAGCAGAGAAGAGATATAAATGCCCCAGAGAGGTACAACACTGTCAGCCATTCTTCCAGTTCCTATGGCAACACCTCTAGCAGGTACAAATCATGGAGTGGCATTCTGCATTCCAACAACATGGACAGTGCATGGAAGAAGCCACATGGGCACATGTGCATGGAAGGAGCCAATCAAGCCAAGGCAACAAGGAGCCACCTTTATATGTGAACACACCACACCCATGTGACACAGGTTTGCTTTTGCATCAGCCCACCTAACTAGGCACATGATTACCTGCTTGTGTCATTGCTGGCACTGGCTGTTCCCAACATTGTCTTGCTGACCTGCTTCCCCCACAAATTTCCTCATTCAGTATAGCAGCAGTGAACTGGCTGCTTATGAACCCTGATGAGCCCTCCCTGAAGCTCAAGGTGATATAGACTTAACACTGGCTCCAGCATTGGAGCAGTACTACACAAACATCAGGGGCATATCTGTCATCTAGAGAGAGTATAGGATAGTGTAGGAGTATAGGAGTGTGTAGGTCAGCTCCTCCCATTCCTTCCCCATTGTGAGCTTACGCCCACTCACTTCACACTGGCATCTGGGATATAGTGCTGTGATGTTGCACTAGTGTTGGAATGAAGCTGGTGGCACAGTATAGCCTGAACATTCTATCTTTTATCAGTCATTGTGATGCCCCCTCCCCTACTTTTAGGCTAGGGCACTGTTCTCTGCATGACACATAAGGTCATGGATCCAAGTTCTATACTCTGGGAAAGTCTCCCTTTCAAAATCTTACTGGATCTTTCTGGAATTTCTAATTTCTTCACTACCCTCTGCCTCTTTCCTGCTCTGTTCTGTAGTGCTATACAAATACCATGTAATAGCAGACAAGCTGTAATGCTGCCTGTCCTATTCATTTTTGCTGTTCTCCCACATCTCTTGTCAGCTACCATCGCCACACTTTGCACGTCCTATTATCCAAATAAGTCTATCATCTGCCCTTCCTCCTCACCTTCCTCTACTCATGCAGGCAACCTTCCTTTTATATCTTTCCTTATCTGTAGCCAATCCCGCTACCATATCCAGTCCACAGCAACTCTAACCCATCCAATGTTTCTGTTTCATTTAGCAGGGAGACTTTCCACATGAGTGAAACCCAACCAGAGCACCAAGGTCCCTTCGCACAGCAGGTGGAGAAAGGCTGCAAGGAGAAATCACAGCCTCGGCAAGGTTCCCCTCAAAAATGCGGAAAGGTCTTCAGTGGGCATCACAGTAGCTACACCCGGTTCCAGCACAGAATCAGAGAGACAAAAGAAGAAAGCACAGGCTTCACCAGGTAACTGCCAATGTGTGCTCCTCGGGGGTATGTGCTATGGTAGCAGAGGGCCTATGGTATAAGTAAGCCTGAAGAGATGGGCAGGGCAATTCTATGCTGAGATTATGCCACCAACCTAGCTACACCAGCTTCACTGTCACCTGTATCCTAAACTAGTCCAGGCCAAAGAGGGAAGAGCAAAGAAGAATTTTACAAGATCCCAGAAAGGTGCAATCATGTCAACCACTCCCCCACCACCTCCAGCATATGCCAATTGTGGGCAGCATGTCAACAACACCCCATAAATCAGCAGGGCATGAAAATCAGTACACTGCAACAGGGAGGTGATATCATCACCTGCACACACGCTACTTGACATTGCAGGAGCTACTGTGGAACATGGGGGGGGGGAGAGCAGAGAGTAGGTAGGAATCCTAGCACTCAGTGTGAGTCCATTTATGCTGTTCATACAAACACACACTGTCAGAAATATCTTTTTGACTGCAGCAGACCAAAGAAAGAAAAATAACTCCCTTGGAAGAAAAAAGACACATAGGCTAAAACACACAAGTCTTCCCAAGCATGATGCCATGTTCTAATGGGGGGGGGGGAACCAAAGGGAACCCCAATTGCAATCAAGTAAGAATAGTGGTAGCTTATTATTCAGCTTGGTCTTCTCAATCTGGTGCATAGATGGGCTCTTGGTGTCCATTTTTCCCTCGTGCCTTCCACATGAATCCTTAAAAGGACTATAATTATAGCACAGTACAGGCATGATATGCATTTGAACTAGGGTTTAGTAGTCAGGTGGCTTTCCCAAGAAGAACAGCATAGAATCCAGCATTGATAGCCTCCAAACTGGCCAGAACAGAGCAGGTCTTATTCAGGAGTGAGTTGAAAAGTGTAGGCGTTGGTGGCTGTGGGGTGTGTGTGTGTGCATGAGACTGGCTGCTGCCTTATAACAAAGCCTTGGGCCTTTGGCAGGGCCCTTTTTGCTGAGGAGCTGGATGTTCTGGTGATGTCAGCAACTAATGGGAACATTTATCTTTGGGAGTTTGAGAGCTTCATCCCAAGCACTGAATCGCCTTCTGAGGTGAGAGCAAACCCCAACCTCTTTCCTATGGCTGATAGTAGGAAACAGAAGTGATCCACCTGTACATCATCTGTTATTACCCTCTAGAAAGGAAAAGTAAATTCCTAAATTAGAGCCAGGATGGTGTAGTGGTTTGGGAGTTAGACCTGGAAGATGCAGGTTCAAATCCCCGCTCAGCCATGGAGCTTCCTGGGTGACCTTGGGACAAACACTGTCTCTCAGACTCAACTGGCTCATAAGGTTGTTGTGAGGACAAAAGGGGGGAAGGCACTATGTACACCACCCTGAGCTCCATAGAGGAAGGGTGGTATACAAATGTGAAAAATAGATCAAACACCCACATAATATTCAAATGAAGCACCAAAGAAAGTAGTAGCTGACTCTGACCCCTAATGTGCTAATGGAGCAGCAGAGTAGATGGTCATACCGGAGCAGCCTGGTCATTCTCCGCTCTATTGCCAGTATTCTGCTGGCATTCTTTTCAGTGGGTGGACTGGGAGGAAAATCTGTGGCTTCCTATGTGTCTGTGGGTATACAGTAGTATTCTATCCCAGTTACCCAGGGCTGGGCTCTGCCTCCTTTGTCTAAGGCACACCTGCACTGCAAATGTGTACTGCCTTGAAACTAGTATCCCTGTCATGACTGCTGTCAAAGATCCTAAGTACTGTTATTTTTGTGGTGGTGCTGAAAATTCTCAGCTAGAGCCCTGGCCTCTTCATTGAATTGCAGGTTCCCAGAGCAACTTGGTTGGTAAAGACCAAAACATTAAGTAGGTCTAGAACAGTAGTTCTCAAACTTTTAGCACTGGGACCCACTTTTTAGAATGACAATCTGTCCGGGAACCACCAGAAGTGATGTCATTGCCAGAAGTGACATCATCAAGCAAATTAAAATAAATAATTATAAATAATTAAATTAAAGTGAAACAAATAAATAAGGGCAAGCCAGCCCTGTTCCACCAAGTGAATTTTCTCTGTAGCCTGTGTGCAGTAACACTCTCCCCCCCAGACACACACACAAATCAGTAAGATTTTCAGCACTACCCAGTGCCCAGTTCAATTTAAGTTCTTATATTTAAACCATATCACTATCAGGACCCACCTGGCTTTACAAGTCTAAAAAAGAAAAGAAAAATTCACCTTACCAGCTCAAGCCTGTATTTCGTTCTTTTGGGGGGGGGGGCTGCCTTCTGAAGCATTTGTTGAGCACCACTTCCGTCAGATCAGGACCATTCCGGTGGTCTTGCATTCCTCTTTGCCTGCCCTGACCTAATCATGGGCCAAGGCATGTTTTCTTAATCACGAGTTAATGAAAATGTGTAGCTTAGATTCACTTTCCACAAAGCTCAATACATTCATCAGCTTGGGGGGGGAGGGACTTCCTTCTTGGGTAATTTTGGGGAGCTACGTTCATCAGATCAGGACCATTCTAGTAGGTTGGATTCCTCTCCACCTGCCCTTTCCAATGGATTAAGGCAAGTTTGCCTACTTGTGAGTAAATGTACAATATGGCTCACTTTCCATAGGGCTCCATGCACTTGCCTTCTCAGCAATCAGCGAAAGCTTTGTGACCCACCAACAATCAGGTTGTGACCCACCAAGTGGGTTGCAACCCACAGTTTGAGAAACCCTGGTCTAGAAGGTTGCTCTGCATTTGTAGCATTAACATGAGTGCCTAATGGCACTCTGGGTAAGTACTTAGTGGCTTCTTGCTGGAGAAGGCTCCCTTCACCATTGTTATCCCTCTCCACCTCACTATAGCAATTCCTGCCTATATTCGGTGAAGACTCCAGAACACTCACATTGACCTGTGCTGATGGTGAGAAAGCCCAGGACCCTTCAAGCAAGTGTGTAGCAGGTGAAGAAAGTGTTTTGCAGTAGGGACAAGCAGGCTGCTGTAGCCCAAACTATTAGGTAGAAGTTACTTCAGGTTCTTCCTAGGAGAGTCTCCCAAGTGTTCAGAGAGATTCTCTCCTCTCCCCTCATCCTGCTACTGCCATTCATGTCAACATTTCCTTAAATAGGTTTCACCTGCCTAACTGTGCTTTGTGGTCACATCGGCATGGTAACAGCACTTGCCTTGGCAGGCAGTGACCCAGGCATCTATGCCCCCTACCTGGTAAGTGATCAAGATAATAGAGTTGGAAGAGATTATAAGGGGCAGCCCTGCTTCTTTTTTGTGGGCAGAAAGGACTTGGTGAGAGGCAGCCATGGGCTTCAGCACAGTTGTCAATCTGACTGGGGTTGTGAGTGAATGGGAGTGCCAGAAAGAGGGTGCTGATGAGAATTTTTGCAAAAGAAAGCCTTACCCACTGTTTCTTTATTGTAGCTCAGTGGGGGCTGGGATGGAAGGCTTTGTCTTTGGAACCTGCAGAACAACTCCCTGCAAAATGCCTTTTCTAGTCTGCCTGGGAACAATGGGCCCATCCTGGATATTGCCTACTCCTCAAAAAGGTGGGTGAGTTGGTCTGTCTGCAAGTGTCTTGAATTGAGAAGTGGGGCAGCAATGAGATACTCCAAAACTGCAGTTTAAATTTTTGGGGAGTCCTATTGGGAGGAGGAATTGTAATGCTGATAGAATTAGCAGTGGTAGGGCAACACGGGCACAAGAAAGACACACTCTCACTTGCAGAAATTCTGTGGGTCTGGGGTCTAGGATTGATGATTTGATTTTGCCATTCCCTCATCCACAGTCCAAGTCCTCCTGGTCCTCTCAGGAGGGAATTTGCTTTCTCTTCTAGCACCGGCAGAGTTTTTGTCTGTGCTTTCAACCCTCACTGTGCTGACCTGGTGCTTCTGGCTGAGCTTCATGGGCACAAAGCTGCTGTCATCGCCTTGGTCTGGCACCCACTAGAAGACAAGTGGGTCAGTGGTGCTGAAGATGGCTCGATTCGGCTCTGGGTAAGTACCAAATGAAATGGTGGCTTGACCTTGTTTCATTAGTTGAGTATTAATTGGCAGGGAGGTAGAAAAATCATATAGCTGTTAAAAAGCTGGGATGAATTCCTTGCCAATATATGTCTGAGATACGGTCAACAGGCCTGTCTCAAAGCTGTTAAGAAGCCAGTGGCCAGAACAGGCTTTTTATGAAGTACCTTTGCAAAGTGTGGTATACTTCTCAGACTGAGCTATGTGTTGGGCACAGAGTCTTCCTTGGTAGTGGCATAGATGATACAAGCTATGTATATGGTACATACAGAGTGAAGAAGGGGGATGCTGCGTGCTGGACCTGAAAACCCCAAGCAGGATTACTTGCCTCTGCATTGACCAGACCAATGGCTGCATTGTTGCAGGAGTCCATGACACTATCAGGTTGCCATGAGATGATGCAGGTGTGGCTGGGGGGGGGGGTAATGGAGTGGGAGGAATGAAAGGATATTCATGGCTCTGCCTTTTTCTTTGCAGGGTTTATGACCCCAAATCTGGAGTACAGGTACAAAGTTACACAGGACATCAAGACTCCATCAGGGCTCTCATCCATGTCCCAGAAATGGAGCAGGTACAAGGAAATGGAACTGCCCCACTGAGGAAAACAACAGGGGATGTGGGGCTGGGAGTTTTCCTTTTCTTAACTCCAAGTTATGAACCTAGCATAAGATAATTCGTATGCCCCGATTTATATCAGAGACATGTGCTTCACTGCACTGTGCACCCTGTCTGTATCTATCAGCACCCTGCTCAGAGGGTCAGGTATGGGCTGATCTGATGTTGCTTTTCAGTGAGGTCATGTCCACTTGACTGAGCAGAGTGGCACAAGCATACTACTCTTTTTCTATAGTATTTTGCTATGCCTTCCATAATCACAGACTGAATCAGTTTGCTTATTTTCTGTGTCAACTTGACTTTGCCAAAGCAGCCAGTAGGAAGCTGGACCCTGCTATGGGAAGAACCAGTCTGTTCTCATTCTAGTCCTGTATCTAAACTACTGAATCTGGCTCAAGATATTTTGCAGTCCTTGGTGGGGCAAGCAAAGGCATTGCCTGTACTCTGAGAATGTGCCCCAGAAGCTTCTGTAGATTCTGGGGTGCCCTCTTAAGGGAAACTGATCATGATGACAGAAAAGGATGACAGAAAAGGGCAGTGTTTGAAAGCGTGCTCCAGAGTCATGAAGGCATTAAGGAGGATTCTGGGGCACACTCTCAATTTGTCCTAGAGTCAGCCATGCTAGATGTAGTGCAAGAGCCAGGACACACATGCTCTTTTTAGCATAGCAGGAGTTCCTTCAATCATGTAGCCCTAACTGTCTGCCCAGATGCTAGTCAACCTTTCGACCAGGCTGAGTTTTGACATGTCTGTGTGACCTAAAGAGTGCTTGTGAGGCACATTCTCATGGTTCTACTGCAGAAGTTTAGTAAAAAACCTGTGGTTTCTGGAAAAGTCCTTCCCACAATGCAATATGGTCTGGGATAATCTGGCTATGATCTGAACTGGGCTTGTATTGATAGTATGGCCTGTGCTGGCACCACATATTTCCTTTTTCCATGCAGGTGACTTACACAGGCTGGAGACCAGTCAGTGTCTGAACTGTGCTGCATTATTGAACCAGTGTGTTGCATGAACATCTCCAGTCCCTGTTGAAAGTCCCATGCAGGGTGCAGATGATTGGGGGGGGGGGGGCTGTAGCTTCATGGCAGAGTATCTGCTTTGCATGCAGAAAGTCTTGGTTCATCTAACACTAGCACCAGAGGAACACGCATTCTGCTGGCAGCCATAAAGGCTTTGCAGCAGGATAAGCAGCTGGCGTGCTGGCAGGAAGGCCAGAGCCTTCCTGCACATGCCAGTGATGTTATGACACCCAACAGAGGTAAGCCCAGCACAGGATGTGGAATAGGGTGGGGGGGAGAGTGGGAAGATATGGGGCAAGGGATGAGTGCATCAGGCTTGGGAGGGAAATGGGTTTGGCGATGCCCATTGAATTCAAACCCTCTCCTTGGGCCTGATCTGCCTGCAAGGGTCAAAGCGGACTTGTGCCAGTGATATCGCTGGCTTAGGTCTGAGTTGACCCATAGTGGCTGCTGGGGCTTACCCCAGGGCAAGGGGACAAATACTCCCTTACCCCAAGGAGACTTCCAGCAGTCAAAACTCGCCCTTGGGATGCAGAAGCTGTGCTGGCACCACTGCATCTCTGCACAGGGGTTTGGTAGGATTGGGCTGTGAGTCCCTGAAATCTCCGGGTAGGAATGGGAAAAGTTCCTTGTCTTTTGGAGGATCTGCCCTGGGGGAATCTCTGCCTTTCAGAGTAGACAGTTCTATGCTAGATGGACCAATGATCCTTCCTATGTTCATAGGCAGCTTGCTCCTAACCTACTGCTTCTCTGCTTCCCTCAAGTATGTGTCTGTCTCGTTGGATGGCACAGCATGCACATGGAAGGCCTTTCGCCAGGGGAAATAGCTCAAAGCCCAGATCAGGCGGGGACCTTGTTTTCAGGCTGCATTTTACCAGAATCTGGACTGTGGCGTCTCGGCCATCATTTGAATGAAGAGTGTGTTTTCACCCTTTGTGGCTGCCAGAAGAGAATGAAAATATGTGAGCAGTGTCTGAAAAATGCTCAGAAACTAGAAGACAGCTGGGTGGGGCTTCCTGTGGTCAAGGGTGAGGCTTCTGTTTTACGATGCTTCCTGTTCCTCTCTAGGGCCTCCTAGTCCCCATAGAGGCCTATGCTCTCCTTTGTTCTTTTTCTCTACCATCACAGTCTGTCCAAAAAATAAAATTGTATGCCATGTGAAACCACCATTTGCCATGAGAGTAAATTATGCAAATTTATGCCTATGGATATTCTGTTTAATTAACAATATGCTTTGTTTTGTCCTGTCCTTAGCCCATGGCCATGTCCTGCGGCACTAAATTAGAATTAGGTTCTTCCTCCAGACAGCATGCCCCGAGTTGTTGCAATTTCTATTGAAAATGATTATAGAAATGTCACAGGCACCTACTGAATATTGTGGGTGATGGAAATGAAGTGACATAACTGCCCTACCATTTCTATTTACCAGTAAGCTGCTTTCTGACTTTTTACAAGTTTTATTTTGTAAGTTGTCACTCAGTGTGTTGTACATCAGGAAAGGTTTGGCTCAGGCAAGTCAAGGATCTTTACCCATGACCGGTATCAAAAAATAGTAGGAAGCCTAAAGATACCCACCTGGAAGCTGTGTTATGGTGCAAGGTGGGACAGGAAAAAGACCAGCACACACATACCAGTACATATGCATACTCCCAACTTTACTCTCTCCTCACAAAAACCTGTAGCTCAAGTTGCCACAGGTTGTTTGAGGGGTGGGTGTTACATGGTCAATGTTTTATTTCTGTTTATTTCTTTTAATTCAAGTCATGGTTCAGGAGACATGCATCCTCCCCATGTTTCCCCCCTGTTCAATCTGCCCTTTCTTCTAAAGAGTACCTCTCTCTCCTCCTCTACTTTCTCCTCCTTTTAACCTTTTCTCAGGTCTCCATTGCCATGTGAAAATTAGCTGTAGAATTCCTCCTGTATAGGTTGTGTGTGAGAGCTAATTCAATTAGACCCAATTTAAATTCTCTTTTTGGTTTTCAACCATGTTAGCAGCAACTGTTACCCTGCACATGCCCGATCTCATCTGATCTCGGAAGCTAAGCAGGGTCAGGCCTGGTTAGTATTTGGATGGGAGACTGCCTGGGAATACTGGGTGCTATAGGCTTATACCATAGTCTTTCGAGACTGAAGCTTGCCAACCATAGCTTAGTAGGAAGTTGGGAACTGGATTAAAAGGTTACAGAATTTAATAAGCTGAAATTGAATCTTGACAAAACAGAGGTCCTCCTGGTCCAGAAATCCATGATGCAGGTGCTAGACCAGCGATTTTCAACCAGTGTGCCATGATTGGTCTGCAGATGTGCCATGGGAGTTTGGGGGGATGTTTGTTTTTTAGTAGGGCCATTGGGGGATATTGGCCCCCACCAGTAGCACGGTGTGGCTTGTCAATTGTCAAAAAGCTGATGGTGTGCTTGACAATTTTAGCACCTTGGCATTTGATGAGAAAGGTTGAAAATTGCTATTCTAGTCTGCTGACCTGTTCTGAATGGGGTGGCTTGCCGGATGGCAACTGTGGCTAGGGATGATTTTGCCTAGCTTTGGCTGGTGCACCAGCTGCAGCATTACCTGAGTCAGTTGGACCTGGCCATGGTGGTCCATGCCTTGGTGGTATCTTGCTTAGATTACTATAATGCGCTCTAAGTGGGTTGCCCTTGACGATGATTCACAAACTACAACTAGTGCAGAATGCAGCAGCTTGTGTGGTTGCTAAGGCTCCCAGTGCTCCACCTGGCCTGGGACCAGGGTTCCTCAGAAGCTGCCTGATCCTGTAACTTCTAGTCCATCCCCAAAGGTCATCTGAAGGGATACTGCTTCCGGTTCCATCATTATTAGAAGTCAGAGGGGGGGTGGTGAGAAGCACTCTTTTCCATGGCAGTGGGGGTTTCATGGCAGTGAAGCTGTGGGGGCTGAAGACATGTTTATTTCAGGTAGCATGAGTGGGTGAGTTGTTCATATTCTTGCTGACAGTGGTTTTATGATTTTTATGGTTTTCATGCTGCTTTGGCTATCTTATTTCGGAGACTTGCCTTCAGTAACTTACATTATGAATTTACATTCTGCTTTATAGTGATTTATGGGGTGTATCCTGATGCATTAAAATTTTATTAATTACTTGTGTTTTATTATTATGTATTATATATATTGTGCCTTATGATGACTGTGTTTTATTGAATACAAAATTGTTAGCTGCCTTGAACTCTGGAAAGGCAGGATATAAATATTTTAAATAAATTAAATTCTTGTGCACCTTCACTCTTACCTCCGTTTTCCCTTTCACAGCCAAATTATACAGTTGTGCTGCTGGGTCCCTTCACACAATTGTTTTCCCCATTGGATCTCTCTTCCAGGAGCCTCTGTGAAGATACCAGAAAGGGGACTCAGGCTGCAATCCTAACCACACTTTCCTGAGAGTAAGCCCCATTGAACAAAATAGGACTTACTTCTGAGTAGAGCTGGTTAGGCTTGTGCCCTTAGTAGATGCTATTGCTGTAACTTGCCAATGCAGTTTGGAAGTTCTGGAGTCCAGTGATCAAGTAGCAGCCACAATCCTCTGGGTCCCTTTCAAGATACCTCCATATAGACAGCTAATAGAGTCCCAGTGGGTGCTCTTTAACAGGGGGAAAGTGGGGAGCATTAAACCATATATTCTGATCACCAGATCTGAAACATTTTGCTGCTCATTTTCTCAAAGGGAAATAACAAATTGTTAACAAGATAGCTCAGATGTCACCCAAAGGATCACTTTATATCCGTAGCAGAACAGTTTGGATAGCTAGCTAAATTTTGATTTTAAAAATCCTGGCCACAAAATATGGAAGAACTAGACACTTCATACTGAAACCTTGCAAAGAGCACAGGTAATGTAAAATTAGAGGATGCCACCTTGATAACTATACTCAAAGTTGCAAGTCCTCACTTAAAGTTGTTGATAGGTTCTTGGAAACTGCAACTTTAAGCAAAACAACTTGTAATGGAAACCGGTTTTACCATAGGCTAATTGATATACATAAACAAAAATTAAGTTCCTACAGCTTATTTCCATTCACAATAACATCACCAAAATTCTAAAGACCCAAAACACTTCCAATATTAAATACTGAAATAAGGCTGGGGAAAACTCATGCAGACATGGGGAGAACATGCAAACTCCACACAGACCAGGAATTTACTTTTTTCCTTAACTTCATAACAAAATGACTTGAAACAAAACAATATTAAGTGTGAACTTTCTGTGATTTGGAAGTCATTAAAGAGAATTGAAAACGTAGCTTGGCTTGCATACAACATTATTTTGTAGAATCACATGCCGCTTTGTCCTTTGAGGCTGAACGGTATAGGTGTGTTTTATGACTAGTGTGTGTATTGTGACTACTGATATGTATTATGAAACATGAAATGCACCCTCTCCTGTTAACCTACCTATAAAACTTTCTGCCTTGAGCTGAAACCTGTTCTGCAGCAGGAAAGGAAAAAAAAACTCAATGGCGTCGGACAACGGAGTGCAACTCTCTCACAGAAGCCAATTTTAGTTGCCAGTACTGGTGTAAGTAGGCAAAAAAATTCTTGTTTCGGGAGGGCTGTTGGTCACGGGGCAGGTCGTGGGAGAAGCTGGGGACACCTGAGCAACCGCCACCCATGGATGCTGATCTGGGGATGCATGGATAGGGAACAAAATGAAAGGCCTGTCACCCTTGCTTCCCTTGTTTCCTCTTGAGGCTGGTGCCTTCATCCCTTATTTGTGAGACCTGATCTGACCATTGAGTCACCTGGATGGAGACTTATTTCTTCCAGAGCTTGCCAGATGAAAGATTCTAACTCTGACTGATAGTGGTTACTCAAGTAGGGTCTTTATAACACCAAGGCATGAATACGATGGACAGAAACAGCATTTTTCCTCTGTAGCTTCAGCAGAGAGGGCCAGACTGGGTCAGACTAGGGTGACAGCTGGCTGGGGGGATTTACCTAAGGTATTACTGAACACTCAGTGGGTAAATGGAGAAACACAAGCTAATTCTAGAGTCATAATCCTCTTCCTTCTCCCTGCTGGAGCTAGGCTAGGCATCAGTCACGCAGTAGGATCCCAACCACCAGCACAGGCAACTTCCACCCTGGGCTCTGCAGAGGATGTCAAGAGCCTGACCATGGGCGAAGTGCAGAAGGTGAGTAAAAACCGACCCTACAGGAAGCAGCTTGAGATGGAGAAAGGGTCTGATTCATAAGGGGCTAGGTGTGGCAACAGTGCCACTGAAGCCAGCTGCCAATCTGCTCCCCTAATCTCTGGTTTCAGCAACAAGGCCTGCTTGTCTCTGAAAGGTAGCACTAAGTATTGGCAAAAGTAGCAGAGGGGAAGCCAGGGGTGGAGGCTAGTAGATTCATTCCTGGAGCAGAGGTTGAAATCACAATAAGTGTAGGCACAAATGGGGAGTTAACATTTGAGGCATTTCTTTAGAGCCCTAGAGTTGGATTTGGCTGGGGCCTGGCCTCAAGGTCAACCTAAACCTGATAAGGAGGGATCAAGTGTCAGCATGAGTAGTTCAAAAAGCCTCTGTGGTCCCTCTTCAGGAGGACCACATCCCTTCAGCAAACTTCAGCTGACTTGCAGAAGAGGCTACACTCAGCCCTGTCACTTTCTCCTGTTCTGTGCCACCAGGAAGAACCAGGGACCTCACAACCATTAAACTTTTCTCCCCACCATAGGGGCTTCTCTCAGTCATCCAAAAGCTAAAAGGCTCTGAAGAGCAGGAGTTGCGGATTGTCCTGCTGGGGCTGGACAATGCTGGCAAGACCACTTTGCTGAAGCGTCTGGCATCGGAAGAGGTCAGCACCATCACCCCCACGCAGGTAAGCACAGCACCAGCACAAATATCAGTAGCAGTAGGGTAGGGATGGGACATTCAACAAGGATGAATTTTAATACTCGTTACATAAAGTCTTAGCACTAGTTACATAAAGTCTTAATGAAGCCGACTCTCAAGCAAGATCCTTAAAAACTCCTTGCTGCACCTAACCTTTCATCCCTACCACGGAGAACTGGGATCCCATCTCCTGATAGGTCCACAGAAATTCCTCAGCCACAGGGCTGGCAATCCAGTGACTTTTAGTTGAGACAGGCCTGCAGAAGGAGGGGCGGGATTAAATGTACCTTTCAATTTATATGTTAGATTCAAATGTTGCCCAACATGACCACTGAGAGCTGGCATTGGGTGTGGGGCAAGATGCCTGATTGTCCCCCACCCCCCTTCCTAAATGCACTGGGGTAATGGAAGTGTACTGCATGTAGATTAAAACTGTAGTGGAAATGCAGCCCTGGATAGGCTGAGATTGAGGTATCTAAATTTATTTTGTAATAGTATAGTTTGTTCTGTCTTGGCTCAGCGCCCCTGGAATCCTGGGTCCCTGGAATTTAGCCCCCCTCTCCTCAGGCCTGTTGCCCAAATGTCTTATTGCCAAACTGCACATTATGCACAAATTCAGTGCATTTACATCAGGAAGGTTGTGGGGGGCAGTGGCATAGCTAGCAGGGGGTGGTCTGCCCTGGGTACCACCCTAGGGGGAGGTGGCACCACAAATGCCCCAACATTGCGGAGGTTCAGAATAACCCCATCATGCTATATACTGTTGGATGCGGAATTTCCAGCGGAATGCAGTACAAAAACCTGATTGAAATATCTCCATTCCAAAAGTTATGGCCAAAAAACCAGAAACCAAAAAAAATGCGTGGAACCCTATGGAAAATGAAACTGAGCCATATCGCGTGTTTACTCACGAGTAGGCGAACTTGCCATAGTTCATCGGAAAGGGCAGGCTGAGAAGAATCCAATGACAGCAGAATGGTTCCTATCCAATTAAAGCAGCCCCCAAAAAACACCCAAAAAGGAAGTCCCTAGATGCCTTTAAAAGGGGATTGGACAAGTTTCTGGAGGAAAAATCCATTTTGGGGTACAAGCCATGATGTGTATGCGCAACCTCCTGATTTTAGAAATGGGTTACGTCAGAATGCCAGATGCAAGGGAGGGCACCAGGATGAGGTCTCTTGTTATCTGGTGTGCTCCCTGGGGCATTTGGTGGGCCGCTGTGAGATACAGGAAGCTGGACTAGATGGGCCTATGGCCTGATCCAGTGGGGCTGTTCCTATGTTCCCTCCCTCCAAGCAGACAAATGTATTGAGCCCTATGGAAAGCAAAAGTAAGCCATATGTTTGTGTTTACTCATGAGTAAACAAATGTGCCTTGGCTCCTGGTCAAGTCAGGCAGAGGGGAATGCAAGGCTGGCTGCATGGTCCCAATCTGATGAAAGTGGAGTTCAACAAATGCTCCAGAAGGCAACACCTCCCAAAGAATAAAATAGGCTTCCGCTGGTAAGGTCCATTTTATTTGTTTTTAGACTTGTAAAGCCAGGTGGGTCCTAATAGTGCTATGCTTGAAATATAAAAATTTACACTGAACTGGGCACTGGGGAGGGCTGAAAATCTCACTGATATTTTTGTGGGGCAGGTGTTCTTGCAGGCAGGCTACAGAGAAAATTCACTTGGTGGGACAGGACTGGCTTCCCCTTATTTAATTATTTGTTTTTCTTTAATTTAATTATTTATAATTATTTTATTGTAGTTGATGATGTCACTTCCAGCCATGACATCACTTCCAGTGGGTCCTGGACAGACTGTCATTCTAAAAAAGTGGGTCCTAGTGTTAGAAGTTTGAGAACCACTGCCTTAACGCAAAACAGGTCAATTAGACATTCTTGGGGGGAGGGGGGTGACACCCTAGTGACCAAAATTCTGGAAATCGTGGCTTTTAGGAATAATACCATCATGTTATATACCATTTGATGCAGAATTTCATCCATTGCTTGTGGGGAAATATTCACTGCATTTATTTTCTGGCCATTATTATTATTATTCATTTCAAATCCTGAGCTGCTTAGAGGAAGGGTGTGTCATGAATAAGTCCATGTTAGGCCTAAGTTGGCATGAGAAGCCTGAACCAAACTAAGAAAGTGTAACTGAGAAGTTGCTAGCAGTTCCCAGCTGCAGGAATGTGGGTATGTTTCCTAGATGTTTATGCCTCTAGCATTTGCTGCCTTATTGTAGAGTGTGTAAACTTATGTACTGTAAGTTTTAACAATAATTAAAAGTAATGGAAAACCTTCATCTATAACCAAAGGCAGCTAAGAAGATGACAATATAGTAAAATGTTTATTTATTTAAGAGATTGCTATCCCACACTTTCCCCTCCCATTAGGGAGAAACTCAAGGCAGCTTTACAATAAAATGATAAAATGCATGAAAAACAAAATTAGAAATAGGAAGATCATCCATTGATGGTGAAACATATGCAGAGAGGACATCAACTGCACATCAGGAGAAGTGAGTTCCAGATTCTAAGGGCTACCATTAAGAGAGCCCTCACATGACTTGCCAAACTCCACAAGAAAACCTACAGAAAAGCTCTCAGAGGGTGGGCAGAATATATCCTTAGTCATTTGGGCCTGGCTGTAGGAGGTTCACCATTAAAGGTTTTTGGGACCTCAGACACATGAAATAGTGGGGGGGGGGGAAGGTCTCTGGAACTGTTGAACACACCCTGCCATATAGCATAATCTCTGCTGACTGGCAAAAATGTGGAAAGTTTCTTCTGGCAGTATCAACTAAATGTACTTTTTCATTTGTAATTGCTTCCACAAACATGGCCAGAACATGTAAGAGTGTGCGCTTCCCTATACGCTGTACATGGTTTCATCTCACCTCATAAAATACAGCCCATGCTTCAGTATACTATGATCACACCATGGTTGTTATGCCTTGCTTCTACCAATCTCTTCTGCTTTTCTTTTCCAGGGATTCAACATTAAGAGTGTCCAGTCTCATGGCTTCAAGCTCAATGTTTGGGATATAGGGGGACAGCGGGCCATCCGGGCCTACTGGAAGAAGTATCTGGGCAGCACAGACACGTTGGTGAGCATAGAACCCAGCCACAAAGTTTGGCAAAAAGAAAAAAAAAGAAGACTATGGAATCTTGGGGAACAGTAGGTCTGATCCTACTAGTGGGGTAATGCACCCTGTCCAGGAGGATAGATGTTTGGCACAGTGAGGGGCAGTCAGAGATCTAGAAGACTCACAGTGTATCTGCTTCCTGGCCTCAGCCCAGACAAGGAGAGACAGGGAAGGGGTTCTGTACTCCACCTTCATTTCCTCCCTTTTGTCTTAGTGGCTCACATTGAACTCCAGTAATCCAAACAGATATCTCAAGCCCTTCATCATGTGTCTGCCCACCATCACTGGGCATCAGCAACTGACTTTTTAAACCTGTCACTGCCATCTGCCTCCCTTGTCCTGCCAAAAGGTCCAGATGAAGCATTCACATCACCATAGCATCGCAGCTGTCAAGCAGTGCTGTGTGGTCCCAAAGAAAGGCTGAGTCTAAGCTTTGGATAGGTGACTCTAAGCCAGGTCTTATTGTAGTCAAAATCCTCCAATTAGGCTGCCTGCCACCTAGTGCTGGCAGTTAGGCGGTGTAAACTGGCCTGCTTCAGATTGCAGAAAATGGTCAGTTATTACATTATTTTAATTACTATATTTCTAAGCCCATGGTTGGAGCGCCACTTGGATTTTCTGTCTCAGGCAATGATTGTGCCAACTTTAGATAAAACCATATACAAATAGCTTTAGCTTTCAGTAATACTGGTTGCCTACTGAGAAGAGTTGGTAAAAGGAGCTAGAATTTAGGATAATGGTGGGAAGTAGATAGCTTTTTTTTTTCTTGTTGCAGATCTACGTTATTGACAGTGCTGATCAGAAACGCTTTGAGGAGACTGGGCAGGTAGGATTTACAGCTCCCCTTCTCCTGTCTCAGTACTTCCTCCTCCTGCAGAAACTCACAATCTGGATTGTACCACTGGGAACAGATGCTATGGGAAGTTATTGTCCATAATGACAGTC
Source organism: Tiliqua scincoides (assembly GCF_035046505.1). NCBI lineage: Eukaryota > Metazoa > Chordata > Lepidosauria > Squamata > Scincidae > Tiliqua > Tiliqua scincoides. Next base: position 201,622,335 of record NC_089822.1, read on the forward strand.
TAGAAGTGGACAATACATGTTCAGATTGCCTTAACCCCATGGCTCCCATCTTCTATAGTTTGGTGAATACAGAAGGCATGAATCACCGGAGCATTAGCACAGAACCTCACTAGTTCCAGAAGAGGGTAATGAGAGAAAGGTGTTTGATTTTGTTTTATTTGAAGCCCATAGCCATAGTCTGCAAAATAATCTCCTCCAGATAGGTCCTGAGACAACTTCTTCTGATGAGATCACTCCGAATCCAACATGTTTTCTCTATTTTTAACAGGAGTTGTCAGAACTAGTGGAGGAAGAGAATCTCATCGGTGTTCCTTTGCTGGTGTTTGCTAACAAGCAAGATCTAGCAACAGCATCCCCTGCAGCGGAGATTGCTGAAGGGTTGAACCTGCACACATATCGGGACCGGCCTTGGCAAATCCAAGCATGCTCAGCCCTATCTGGTGAAGGGGTTCAGGTGTGTGAAGTGTCAAAGAAGTAGATGGAGATTTCAGAACTAACAATGATAAATGGTGGTGTTCAAGGTAAAGTGAGGTCCCTGGAAGGGCTGTTGCTCACTGTCTTGTCTTTTTCTTTCTAGGATGGCATGAACTGGATTTGTAGCCAGATCTCAAGCCGGAAAAAATGACAGTGCTGAGCACAGGAATGAAGTCTCATCTCTGCTGAATCCCCAGGCCACAATCTCAGTGCCAGAGATATAAGAGAAGGTTCCATCAGGACTTGAGCCAAGATTCCACAGTGAGAAAGAAACTTTCCCTGTAATAATTCCCCAAGTTGTCCCAAATTCCTCCAAATGTTTGATCTGATTCAGCAAATAACCATCCCATTCTTCAAAGTGAACATACCCACTAGACGGAATATGCTACAGGGACATAAAAGCTGATCTTAGCCATATGAGTACTGGACACAGAGCGGAACGACTCTAGGATCATGGATTACCGTGGATGCATACAGATTGGAAAGCAAGGCTGAAATCTTGCAGGTCACCCAGGAGCTATGATTATGACTAAGTTTGTACAAGAAATGAAAATTCAATGCAAACATCAGACATTAAGCAGACTGGCAAACCACTACTGAGGTCTTTTTTAGGGCTACTGCTCCTTTCTTTTGTAGACTCTTTCTTGCTCCTTTCTGTTAAAGCAGTTAGTTGCTGCTTTTTGACTCCTGGCCAGGGCATTTCTGAATTGTCCTGTGATTGCTCAATACTTATTCCTGGGGTGGGGAGAGCTTTAAGTACTGGATTTTTTTCATTAAAATCAGTACAACTGTTCATTAATGATAATATTACTTAAATTAATATTTATTAATATTAATAAATTAATATTACCTGAGGGTCTGTAACTTGCACAAATGCAGCATACAGATCATACTTTCAAGCTGTGCACAAGTTTTAATCAATGCATGGAGGTCAAAGCCACGATCCCATTCTCTTCCTCCTATCCCACCAGCACATGCATTCATTTGTATTCGTGTTCAAAAGCGTGAGCATCTGCAAAGGATGACATTCGAATCTGAATGTGCAAAACTGAGATTGCAGTCATAAGCATACTTACTTGGGAGGAAGTCCCACTGAATGTAGTGAGACTTGCTACACATGTTTAGTCAGTAGTATCAGGCTGCAAATATGTCTGTTTGTTGACTTTGTGAATGTGGTTTGTGGAGCATGCAATGCGAAAAACAGACTTTTATAAATATAACTCTACTTGGAACAATGGGATATTATATTTTTCTGTTGCTATGAACAGTTGTGATCTAAAATTTGAATTATCTATTGCTGTTTTTCACCAGAGCATTAAGATTATCTTCCTGGGACATGTCGCTTCCTTGGCGCACACACACAGAAATGATGGGAGAACTGGTTACTGAATGGAAAAAGAGGCGGTTTTTTATCATATGTTTGGGGGGGGGGGTGCTACAATGAAGGTCAGACATGATCCACTGTGAGGAGTGTTTGCAGTAGGGGGAGATATGCTCATGTGAGAGAGAAAAGAAGACAGAATAGGGGAAGAGAGATTAGACATCTTTATACTATTCCCCTTCCTGGTCCCTGGGTAACTGCTACTCCAGCAGCTAACCAAGTATTTAGCTACTGGTGATTAACATGAGACTGGGAAATGGGGGAAGAATTACTATGCAGAGTTTAATCTCTGATAAACAAATCAGCTTGGTGTATAATATGAGATTTAGGTGGACATTTGGTGGGGTTGGTCTATCACAGCTGTATCCAATTGGGTACCGCCATGAAAGGGAGGAGTTGTGGTCTATCATGGTTGCATCTCTGATTTTCCAGTGTATGTATTTTGAAGTTTGACTTCCAAGGCTACATCAGATTATTGGTATACACTTTCCACCAGTCTCCCTGAGACTCCCTGAGCTGAGCTGGTGGAGGAGTTCTCAGGAGTAGTGTTGAGGGCACCCTTGCTAGAGACATCCTAAAACCAATGACACTGAATAGCTATTAAAAATACTTGTACATTGCTTCCTTCCCAAGGGCCATTGGAATGCAATTAATTTCAGAATGACCATTCAAATACAGTACATTAAACCCTGGAGAACTTCAACATTTACATCATGACCCTTTTGTCTGATGCATATGTTTTGCCAAATCCCAATCCACTGGGCCTTGCAAGCCAGTCCAATCAGAGTTGCCAATAAGCCAAGTTCCAGTCCAATGGTCAGGTTCCAGGTAGGTCAGTCCAATCAGTCAAGGTATCCAAATCAAAGTCCAAAGCCAAAGTCCAATCACAATCCAGTCTTTCCCAATTCCATAAACCAAGTCACCTCACCACATTCACTCCTCCTACAACCCACCACCCTTTCTATCTCAGGTGCTCCTTATATCCTGAGGGATCTCCTTTAGCCTCTAGTGGCTGCAGCTGTGCAGCACACCTCCAGCTACCACCTGGGCCTTAATCCTGCATTCACTTAGAGCAAGGGGCACTGTGGACACCACACCCTATCTCCTCGGTAATATCTTCCGCAATTCCAATACAGCATAAGAAAAGCCCAGCTGGTTCAAGCTAAAGGCCCATCTAGTCCAGCACTCTGTTTCCTACAATAGCCCACAAGCTGCCTAAGCCATCCAAGCAAGTGGCCATCACACCACACATTGTGGTAACACATTTCATGAACCAATTATGTGCCTTCTGACCCTGTACATGCCTGATCTTGGCTGCTAAGCAGGGTTAGACCTGGTTAGTACTTGGATGGGAGACCACCTGGGCATACTGGGTGCTGTAGGCTTATACCATAGTCTTTCGAGACTGAAGGTTGCCAACCAACCATTTGTCAGCCATGGGTTTGTATCAAAATATAGCTGGCCCAACAGTTGGTCCAATCACCATCTTCTTTGGTGTTCTGCTCAGCACAGAAAGGAGATAATCTGGATGTGAGGGAAGTGCTCCTTTGTCATGGAGAGATCGTTACCTAGTGGGGCTTCAACTCATAAGGGCTCCACTGCAAGGGGGCAGGTGTAGGGATGAGATTACAATAATCTACCTTTAAAGACTGATTTTAAAATTAATTTTAAAAAAGTATACCTCACAGTGGTGGTTAGGACTCAGCTAGGCACAGGATGCAGTATCTAGCACCTCATACCCACTCCCTGTCCATCTTGTATTGAAACTGAGCTTAAATTGAGACACTAGCTCTTGCTGCCACCACCCAAGGCAAAAGGAAACAGGATATGCCGCCTTGGGGAACTCACCCCCCCAGAAAGAATGGAGAACCCCTAAATCCTTGGGGTCTCCTAAATTTTAGGGCCTAGGTGATAGGAAGGTCCAAAATAAGCAAAAGATAGGCAAAAAAAAAAAAAAAATCCCTGATTTTCACCAAATGCAAAGAAGCTAACAGCAATAATTAAATACAATGAAATAGCAAAGCTTAATAAGCAACAAAAAAAATTACAGAGGAAGAGAGAAATAAGTATAAACCTAATATTGAGTAGAAGAAGACTGTTGAAACAAGCAGGTCTTTAGGTGGCACTGAAAGGTTGGCAAAGAATTAGCCAACCACACCTCACATGGGAGAGAGTTCCTCATTGTGGGGGCTACCACCAAAAAGTCCTCCTTTGAGCCACTGGACACTGCCAGTGAAGCCTTGTTAAGTGGCAATGTCCAGCCTCTCTGAAGGTTCATGTAGGATGGACAAATTCATGTGGCTCAATGGGCTGCAGGCAATTCTGGGGGATTTTGCCAGCTAGTTTTGCTAGCAGCAAATGTTACAGCCTTGATGGCTTGTTGTATAGTTGGCATGGGGAAATAGCCCAGGTATGTGACACCAGACCCAATCCCAGCCAACTTTCCAGCTCTGATGCAGCTGTGCCAATGGGGCATGTGCTGCATCCTGCATTGGAGTGCCAGTCAGGGAGGCCTCTTCAAGTTAAGGGAGCATTTGTTCTCTTACCAAGAGGCTGCATTGCGACTGCATCGGCAATGGAAAGTTGGACAGGATTGGGCCCACAATCACTATTAACAATTTCTCCTGTTGGCAAAAGCCTTCTCTGCTCATTGGTTTACCAGGTGGTGGCAGTAATGAGATGGCAGGGATGGTGGCTTTAGCAGGGAGGCTTGTGACAAACCCAAGCCACAGTTACTATCCCTGCAGTGGGGCAAGTGTGTGTGTATATGTGGGAGGGGGGAGCTATAGTGCTAAGACTGAGAGTAGCTAGCAACAACCCTGTAATAGTGTGATTATCCTCATACTGAAAACTGCCTGGGGGCGGGACAGAGTGCTGAGGGTGGTTTACGACAACCTTGCAATGTAGTCCTGAATTATGATCTCCATCCTGCAGGGGGGGAGCTGAGGCAGTGAGAATTTTCTTCAGACAAACTTGTAATGTCACGTGCTGACTGCTGTTAAAACCCATTTCTGCCCGGCCCACAGGTGTACACGTTTGGTCCCTGTTGCATATATGCAAAGTTGGGCAGAAATGGCTTAACAAATTGCAAATTTGCAGAAGGAAGAGGAAGAAGAGGGAACTAGGCAGCAAAAGAGCAGCTTTCCAGAGCCCTCTAACAGTCCAATCCTATGCCTGTACTCAGAAATGTCCCATTATAGTCAATGGGGCTCACTCCCAGGAAAGTGTGGATAGGATTGCAGCCTTGGAGCCCAAGCCTGCGTCTGTCTACTCAGAAGTACATAAGAACATAAGAACAGCCCCACTGGATCAGGCCATAGGCCCATCTAGTCCAGCTTCCTGTATCTCACAGCGGCCCACCAAATGCCCCAGGGAGCACACCAGATAACAAGAGACCTCATCCTGGTGCTCTCCCCTACATCTGGCATTCTGAATTAACCCATTCCTAAAATCAGGAGGTTGCGCATACACATCATGGCTTGTACCCCATAATGGATTTTTCCTCCAGAAACTCGTCCAATCCCCTTTTAAAGGCGTCTAGGCTAGACGCCAGCACCACATCCTGTGGCAAGGAGTTCCACAGACCGACCACACGCTGAGTAAAGAAATATTTTCTTTTGTCTGTCCTAACCCGCCCAACACTCAATTTTAGTGGATGTCCCCTGGTTCTGGTATTATGTGAGAGTGTAAAGAGCATCTCCCTATCCACTCTGTCCATCCCCTGCATAATTTTGTATGTCTCAATCATGTCCCCCCTCAGGCGTCTCTTTTCTAGGCTGAAGAGGCCCAAACGCCGTAGCCTTTCCTCATAAGGAAGGTGCCCCAGCCCCGTAATCATCTTAGTTGCTCGCTTTTGCACCTTTTCCATTTCCACTATGTCTTTTTTGAGATGCGGCGACTTATATTATAGTCAATGGGGCTTACTCCCAGGAAAGTGTGGATAGGATTGCAGTCTCGGAGCCCAATCCTATGCATGTCTCCTCAGAAGTAAGTTCCGTTATAGTCAACGGGGCTTACTCCCAGGAAAGCGTGGACAGGATGGCAGCCTGAGAGCCCAATCCTATGCACGTCTACTCAGAAGTAAGTCCCATTCTAGTCAATGGGGCTTACTCCCAGGAAAGGACTGCAGCCTGTCCCAGTCTGCTCGTGCCGCGCGCCTTCTCCAGCCACTCGCATAAAGACACGTTCAGCGTGCACCAGCGTGCCAAGCACACCGGAAAGAGGAGGGGCGCCTCGCGCTCATCGCATCGCCTGTCTATCTCTAGAGACGTTAGGGGCGGGGCTTCGGCCATCTTGCCCAGCTCGCCAGCGAGACCTCCTGGACGGTGTCTATGGTTTCGGGCTGGCCGAAGTTGCTTCCGGGTGAAGGGTTGAGCGGAAGCAGGAAGAAGAGGGGCAGGAGGGGGGAGGAGGATGGCGGCGGCGGGTCCGGCAGGCGGTGGGTCCGCGATGGCGCTGCCGCCGTGGGCGCCTCCCCTGCTGCTCCTCCAGCTGCTCCTGGCCGCGTCGGCGCCGCCGGGGGCCGCAGAGCTCACCGACGGGAACAGCGAGCACCTGAAGCGAGAGCACTCGCTCTTCAAGCCTTACCAGGGTGCGTGGCTGACAGGCAGGGCTCGGGGTGGAGGTGCCGCCTGCTCCGCTCTCCCCTGCCCGGGCCTGGCTGAGCCAGGAGCAGCCGCTGGCCCGGGCAGCGGGGGAAGCCCAGGGCCTGCAGGGGGGCGGTGCTGCGCCTTTGCACACCCTCCTTCAGAGACACTGGCGAGTAAAGTTCTCGCACACACGCACTCTCTTCTCCAAGGGCTATTGGGGCCCCCCGGAAGACCGTGCCTTCTGCACACCTTTGTTCATGGGAGACTCATACACACAAAGACACACACACTCTCCAAGGGCTACAGGGGCAAGGGCAGTGCCTTCTGCACACCCCTCATGAGACTCTCTGGAGATTAAAGTTCACACACACACACTTCTCCAGGGGCTGTAGGGGAGAGGACAGTGCCTTTTACAGACCCTTGTTCATGAGAGACTGGCAATTAAAGTTATACACACAAACACACACACACACTTCTCCAAGGGTTACAGTGGGAGGACGGTGCCTTTTGCACACTTGTTCATGAGACACTCTGGCGATTAAAGTTAAACAGGCACATGCACACACCTCTTTGGCCAGAACAGCTACTTCAGCTTGAATATCAGGCAGACTAGGAGTTGGATGGGTCACAGTGTTAAAGGGCAGATCTTGCTAGATTCAAAGGAACATCTCGGCTGCCTAATAATGCACTATAAATAATTCCCACCAGATTGTCATGATTGATCTGTTTCTGCCAAATGATAGCAGCGAAATCAAGAGAGAGCATGAAAGCAGTTCCAGCCACTTTTGTCATGTGTTGCTTTTAATACATTATGCATTAGTAACTTGCTTTTGTCTGTACTTTATCTCAGTGACATTCTCTGTGTTTTAGGAGTTGGCTCCAGTTCCATGCCCCTCTGGGATTTTCAAGGGAGCACAATGCTGACCAGCCAGTATGTTCGACTGACTCCTGATGAACGCAGCAAGGAGGGTTCTATCTGGAACCGAGTGGTGAGTGTGGATCCTGCTTGGGGTGTGATCAGCAGTGAAAGTCACCTTTAAAAAAAAATTGAATGGAAAAAATTGCTTCTGTTTTCCAAAAGAGAGTGTTTGTGTCTGTCTGCGTTTTCCATGTAGAAGGATTTCATGGAGGTGTTTAGAACAGCTGTATTTTGTTTTGTAGCCCTGTTTCCTGAAGGATTGGGAGCTCCATGTCCACTTCAAGATTCATGGAGCAGGAAAGAAGAACCTCCATGGCGATGGTTTTGCCCTGTGGTACACCCGGGAGCGCCTTACTCCAGGTACTGTGGTGGGTTGAATATTCCAAAAGATACATGTTATCATCAGTTCTGGTCTTCTAGCTGCAGTGGAATGGATAGTTTTCAGTATAATGTTGCGTTTAAAAGCATTCCTAGATATGCAGTTGTTTGTATGAAGGAGCATTGAACTATGTCAGTTCTCAGTTGCAGTTCGAAGTGGTACAACTCAGAACTGATCTACTTCAGTGATAATGAGGCCCTTGTGATGAGATGCTAATAACTTTGGATGGACTGTTGCCCAGGCTTCTGTGAGTTTTTATCTAAAGCATTGTTTCCAGATCTTGCTCATTTTGCAGCTTGATCATGTTTATCTTTGGTACAAATCAGATATTTTGTTTGTTCTTCCAATCTTTTGAAGTCAGTGTATGTATATTCCCATTGTGGCAGGTGAAACTAAGACTGACTAACTTGCCTCTACTTTAGCAGGTATTAGGACCCCAATCTAAATCCATATCTACTCATTGTATTTCTGTAGGAAGCCATGCATATGTCTCATTATGGCAGCTGCCATTCTAGAAGCTGGACAGAGTGTTCTCCCTACTCAATTATAGTTTTTCTGCAAAATGTTTGAAAAAAATGAGATGGCCTTTCTTGAACTGTTGGCAGCCCCTAACTGCTTAGTGGACTTGAGTACCTGTCAAGGCAAATACTTACATAATCCTGTTTACCATAAGCTCAAAGCGGTGGACAGTATAATAAAATAATTTAAAATAATTAAAAACAATTCGTAAAAGGACAATGAAATAAATCCAGCTACCAGTGATACAAAGGAGCATATAAAAACATATGGTAATAGCAAAATGAAATAATAAAGGCAGTGTAAAATAATAAATCCTATAAACAATTATTAAAGGGGCCATAAAGGGAGTCATTCCTCCTCAAATGCCCAATAAAAATAAGTATCAAAACAAGATATTGCTAGGGCATAGGCCTATCAATCAAGGCAACTAAGGCTATCTCCGTCCCATAGCCTGCCAAGAAACTGTATTGAAAGGGATCCTGATATAATAAATAGCAATTGTACGTTTAGACTGATGTATAGTGAGAGCCAGGATGGGGTAGTAGCTTGGGAGTTGGACTTAGATCAGGAAGATCCAGGTTCAAGTCCCAGCTCAGCCATGAAGCTTACTGGGTGACCTTGGGCCAGTCATTAAATTTCAGCCTCACCTGCCTTGTGGGATTGTTGTGAGGACAAAAGGAGGGAACCATGTAAACCACCCTGAGATTCTTGGAGGAAGAGCAGTATAACATGTTGTAAAATATATTAGTTATGTAGGAAGTGTCCTTCAACTAAATGAGACCATTGATCCATCTCGCTCAGTATAGTCTACTGACTTGCAGTCGTTCTCCAGGATATCAGACTAGTATTTCCCAGCCCTACCTGACAGTACCAGGGGCTCTCACTGAGCTACAGCCCTTCCCATCTGCTTGCTGGATAGGTAACTTTACCTGTTGGGGAGGGCACAGGAAGGCAAGTCCCCCGTTAACCTTGCTCCACTGTCTCTTTCAGGTCCTGTCTTTGGCAGTAAAGATAATTTCCATGGATTGGCCATTTTCCTAGACACATATCCAAATGATGAAGCTACTGAGGTAGGTGCTGACAGGAACCTGCATTGAGAGATTTGCTCCTTCTACTTGTAAGCTAAGGCAGAGTTCAGATACTTAGCAGAAATTGTGTACACAAGCTTTTCTATTCAGGCTCGTTTCTTAAATATCTTTGGTAAGAGCTATGGACTGCTTGGTGAAAATTCTGAATCATACTTTCTTTATTATGTAGCGCGTGTTCCCATATATCTCGGCCATGGTGAACAATGGATCCCTGACCTATGACCATAGTAAAGATGGCCGTTGGACAGAGCTGGCAGGCTGTACAGCTGATCTTCGTAATCGGAACCATGATACATTTTTGGCTATCCGTTACTCTCGTGGACGTCTGACGGTAAGTTGGCTTGAGACACTACATAGAGCCCTTCATGGGTTGCCTTAGATGTGTGTGTGTATGAGGGTTTTGGGGTGAGTAGATACTGCTAAGCTGACCCTGGCTGCTGTAGTCATGGAAGCATGCATAGTGGAAGTGAATTCCCAGATTCACTTCTTCAACATAGTATGTTTTGGCCAGTTTGGTTTGTCAAAACTGAGGCTCTAGCAAATTTGCGACTTTTTTAGGTGGCTGGGAGAATGAAACATGGGCTGTTGTTCAAGGTCACGCTTATTTTGCAGGTGATGACTGATGTGGAGGACAAAAATGAATGGAAAAACTGCTTTGATATTTCAGGAGTACGACTGCCTACTGGTTACTTCTTTGGGGCTTCTGCCGGTACAGGAGATCTTTCTGGTGAGATCTGTTTGCCTATGAAGTGGAATTGGCTGTGTTGCCTGGACATGGAGTTCTCGACAAAGTAGTGCCATCATTAGGTGGAGTGAATCTATTCTATTCACTTTAGTGACTTAGATATTAGAACGTCTTTAAGCCAGCTCTCTGAATGAAAGGAACATTTAAAGGAGTCTGTTAAGAAATGCAGTATGTGAGATTGTTTTCTTCCCCTAAGGATTGGCCTAATCTAGCAAGGTCCTCCTTTTTGTTCTTAAAGAGATTTTAGAATGAGCTTTATATTCACATAGTAATATGACCCTTTCTTTCCTAGACAATCATGACATCATCTCTATGAAGTTGTTCCAGCTGATGGTTGAGCATCCTCCAGAGGAAGAAAACATTGACTGGACAAAGATTGAGCCCAGTGTCAGCCTTCTCAAGTCACCCAAAGGTGAGGCGCTAGTGCTTCTGTTTTGAATGCTCTGACACACCTTTGGGAGATCACCCTCCCTCATTAGTCAACATTCTCATATTGATTCACAGGATGTTAAGTGGCCGCATGTGCTTTCATGGAGCAGTGCCTGGCCCTTGACTTGAAATGGTGAAAACCTGGGTGTCCTCTACAAGAGAGCCCTCTCTACAGCCTCACTGCAGAGCTGCAATCCTAAACATAGTTTCCAGTAAATGTATTCCATTAAACTTGGCAAATCTGCTAAGTAAACCTATTTTAAGGATGGGGGACATGTGTGTCTGTATTTGTAAAACTCTAGACCAAGGGTGTCAAACTCATTTCATCCTGGGGGCCACATTGGAGTCATGGCACCTGCTGAGGGCCAAACTCCAAATGTGGCACCCGGAAGTGACCTGAACACTGGAAGTGATGTCACTTGTGACATCACTTCCTGTTTTTTAAAAGCTGAGGCTTCCCCCTCGCTCTGCTACCTCACCCGACCCCAGACCCCATTCTTCCACCAAGTATCCTCTGCCTCAGTCCACCCCAGACCCTATTCCACCACCAAGCGTTCTCTGCCTCAGGCCACCCCAGACCCCATTCTGCCACCAAGCGTCCCCTGCCCGCCACCCAGCCAAGCCTCCCAGTCGCTTCCCAGCCCCCCCATTCTACCACAAAGCATCCCCTGCCCCCCAGCCAGCCAAGCCTCCCAGTCGCCCCCTCAGCCCCCACGTACCTGCCACTAGTCAAGACCAGGGAAGCCACACACAGCAGCGCCAGCTCCCAGACCCCCTCTGGCCGTGATCAAAGCCCGGGAGAGCTCTGGCCACGGCTGGAGGGAGGACGGAAGGCTGGAGATGCCATGCGTAGGTGCTCCAGCCCTCAGTCACCCTTCCGGCCGCGGGTGAGCCCTGCTCACGCCCAGAGGGAGGACCGGGGACGCTGCGTGTGGGTGCTCCAGCCCTCAGTTGCCCCTTCCAGCCGCGGGCAAGGCCCGCTTGCAGCCGGAGGGAGGACCGAGGATGCCGTGCATGGCTCCTCCAGCCCACGGAACTCTCTCCAGCTGCAGGCAAGCCCCGCTCGCATCCGGAGGGAGGACTGAAGACTGGGGTTGTCCCCTTCTAGTTGCAGGCAAGGCCCGCTTGCAGCCGGAGGGAGGACTGAAGGCTGGGACACCGCGCGCGGCTGCTCCAGTCCTCAGAACTCTCTCTGGCCACAGAGCTCCGCTCACAGTTGGAGCGAGTGGGGGTGGGGCAGCCCCAGAACTCCCCCAAAGCTTGGGGGGCTCCCAAAATGGCTCTGCAGGCCAGATGCGGGCCTTAACTTCGACACCCCTGCTCTAGACCATATTGCAATTTTGGATGTGACTGTGATAGCTATTTACACTTTTCCAAAATCTTATCCTATATGGTGCAGAATTTTGCCAAGCTGCATTAATCTGTTTTGTATCTCACAAAGGAACATGTGTGCTGTAAACATTCACTTTCTAATTTTTTTTTCCCCCACCTGTAGACAATGTGGACGACCCAACAGGAAACTTTCGTAGTGGACCCTTGACAGGCTGGAAGGTGTTTCTATTACTACTGTGTTCTTTGCTTGGCATCATTGTGTGTGCTGTGGTGGGCGCTGTGGTCTTCCAGAAACGTCAGGAGCGAAACAAGCGATTTTACTAGCAATGGAGTGGGCCCAGATCCTGGGCACTTTGGGAATATTTTTTACAGGGGGGAGGGGGAATTCTATAGACTCTGGTTTCTAAAAGGCTCTTTCAGAGAAATATATGGATTATTTTCATATCTTTTTCCTGGCAGTACTAGGCCAGGCAACCTGTGTCAAACAATCAGGATTGTAGGGTGTAACTCTACTTGGAGCCCATTTTTCCTTGTTTTGGATGCTGATCAGAGCCATCAGCTTCTCTTCAAACACCAACCAACCTGCACCTAGAACTTAAAACTGGCAGGTGGTCCTCTTCCATGGGACATGGCTCTGCATGTCAACTAGTATCTGCTGGTGATTTTGCTTAACAGGGCAGTATTTCCCTCCAGCCCTACTGGGAGAGATTTTCTTGGTTGATCCATAAACCCATTTTAAGGTGGGTGTTTTGAATTGAATGTATCTTATAGCCTCGCTGATCCTGGAACCTTACTTTTAGTTCAGCTATTTATCTGTAGCTGGGAGTGAGACTAATTTACACCAGAACAACTGGTGAGCATCAAATGTGATTTTCCCCTTTGGTGATGGAAACTGTGATTGCATTGACTTTGAAGAGAGGGGGCTTGATTTTTTTCCAGTTAATGTGGAGTATGCATCACAATTTGGTCACAGAAGTTCAGGCCCTGCTCTGAGCCATCTCACTGAGCCGGTAAATATTAAACAGATAATTCCAATGACAAGATTGTACTTTGTCATAGCCATATCTGTGTGTGTGTATGCAAGGTGAGATGTGGAAGAGAGGATATGTGAAATAAAGTGAAAAACTGACTTTATCTGCTGTTCTGTCTTAATTTGCTTGGAACTATGAGAGAACAATGTGTCAACTGCTTCTGCTGTTAATTGGTCTACGCTACACTAAAAGCCCTGTGGTTTGGACTCATGATGTTTGAGCTTATGTTCATCCCTGGTGTTCACACTTTATACAATGTGGATTCTCTTTGTTGAATTGTTAAAAATGCAGGCATTAAAGAATTCAGTAAAAATAAAGATTTAATTCAATCCGGTCACATTCTTCATAGAGAGATCTTATTTGCAATCTTCCAGCTGATCTTCACAACAGTCCAGTGAGTAAGTTAGAGGAGTTCACATTTTACAGGTGGAAAAGTACAGACTAACAACCCAATCCTGAGCTGCCTGGCTGCCAGAGCTGCACCAGCGCCAAATCAGCGGCCACAGCATCCTATGGCCACCAGGCAGCCACTGGCAGCTCCTCTGGGGGAAGGGGACGAATGTAAGGGTAAGGGAGGAGGCCCTGCAGTGGGGCTACTCGACTGCGCCAGCTATTTAACCGGTGCAGAGTAAAGCAGCACTATATCGAGCCCGGAGGTCCAGCATGGGGCAGTGGATCAGGTGGAGCAGAGCTGTGCAAGTCTCACTCCCTGCCACGCCTCCCTCCTGCCCCAACTTACCAGTTCACTGCCCAGCGCTTGCATAGAGCTCTGGGCAGCAGTTGCCCATCCTCCTCCTGACATTGGCCTGGTGGTAAGTGTTGCAGGTGTGCATGATGGTATGTTTGCAACACTGCACACCCGCACTGGGTCAGCGTAGGCCCAATAGGGTCAAGGCCTAACTGCCAGAGGCCGTGTCCTAACACTGCAATTCAACAGGATAATTCTCCATGTATAGACTGTACTTTCTTGGAACATGGGTAAGGATGGAAGGAAGCTAGCCTGATCCTTGGGGTGAAGCTAGCAGCACTATGCAAATAATAGTAATACTTCTCATGCCATGGGATGAGGTGACTAACAGTATTTTTTTGCACGTGTAGGTATTCTAACAGTTACAACCACACTTTAAATGGGCAGAGGTGACTGATGCCACTGGCACACTGTTGTCAGGCTCTGTGCTTCTTTTACTGTTTCCTCACAGTGACACTTGGGACCTTTGTGTGGTCAGTGTAGCCCTTAATCTGTGGGTGGTTCTATTTACCTTTTAATTAGCCTTTATAAATGTAAACTTCTTGTAGGAACTGGTGGGGTGCAGTTAACAGAGTGAATGTGGGGTAAGTGATGTGGGATGGGGATAAAAGAGGCATATAAAGAGATCCAGACTGGGGGTGGGGGTGTGTAATGGAAATGGATAAGAGATGGTAGGAGGAGAGGGGTGCAGAGTAAAGCTAGGCGAGTGCCTTCCAGGCCACTGATTCAAATCCATTGTTGAATTCCCAGTTCACTTTTAACCCATTAATCCTCTCAAATATGTACAAAGTTTTCTGTACTTCAGTAAATTTAGAACAGGGATCTGATTTCAAAGGAATGTGTGAAGCAGCCATGCCACATCCAGTTTTCACACTAGTCATCAGTTGCTGCCTATTCCATAATGTAGGATGATGGTGGAGCCCAATTCTATGCTGTTGGTGCATAACTTTTGAACAGAGGTTATTTTTCTCCCTCACAGTGATGCGGTATTCGGTTGTTATTCTCCAAGTGCTTATTCCAGTCCTGTATTCATCCCTGAAGCATTTGGTGGGCCACTGAGATACAGGAAGCTGGACTAGATGGGCCTTTGGCCTGATCCAGCAGGGCTTTTATGTTAAGTAAAAGCACAGGTTAAGGGGGAAAAAACCAAATGCAACAGCAGATAGTCTGTAAATTAACGCTTCTCCGAGAGAGAGGGGCTTTCAGGGCAGAAAAGATCATAATTTCCATTAGTTTCTAAGGAAAATCCGACCTAATCAAAGCATCTTCAGCAGAGGAAAGAAGGGGTCTTCTGTGATATGGGTGACCAGATATCCTCTTTTTCCAGGACATTTTCCAGCTTCGTGTCCTGGAAAAGAACTTAAATGTCCTCCTTTTTCCTGTGAGCAGGCAGTGAAGAGCCGTCTTGTATTAATACGTTATATGTAATATAGTTTTAAATTTAAAATCAACCACATGGAGTGTGTTTAGCTTTTATTTTGTCATGCCCTGCATTTCTCTTGGATGTCCTACATTTTGCGGTGCCTTGTCCTCTAGTGGTTATGACATGTGGTGGTTATGACATGTGGTCACCCTGCCTGTGACCTCTCTGCTCCTCTGTGATGGGACCATCAGCTGCACTTGGGGCATGACTTCAGCCTTGGGGGCAGCTGTCCAAGCTTGGGGGCGGGAGTTGGGGACTGTCTCTTCCTATTGATCTTTTAATGTTGCCATAAAGATACCCCATGGGGGCAGAGTTCCAATAGAAACTAGTGGGAGGCGCCCTGAAGCTCCCAGTGATTGAGCTGTAAAGCAGAAGTGCTGTATTTGGGGCGACAAGAGGGCTTGGACTCTCCAACGTGCACTGCATTCTGTAACAAGGGCTACAGGGCTCCTTCTCGAGGGCTGCTGGGAGTTGTAGTTCCACCGCCTGAACGGTTGCAGGGCCTTTCAGACACAGCGATTACGTGGCCTGAGAGGCGGCGGGAGGCAGGCGAGGCACGATGGCGGCTCCCTGCTGCGGGCTGAGTATGGTCTTGCGGCGGCTGGTGCTGCTACTGGTGGCCGGGATCGTGTCCCCCGGGTGGGGTCTCTACTTCCACCTGGGAGAGACGGAGCGCAAGTGCTTCATCGAGGAGATCCCCGACGAGACCATGGTCATCGGTGAGCTGGGGGAGCGGGTGAAGGGGGCTGGGGGGTCATATTGGAGGGGGAGGGCAGCTGCATGCAGGCCTGTCTATGGGGCGGTTCAGTGGGGTGGCTGACAGGGGGCTGTGGGCAGAGAGGCTGAGATCTAGACGAGCCATTTTCAACCACTGAGCCGTGGCACACTGGTGTGCCGCAAATGGTGTGCAGGTGTGCCACAGGAGTTTGGGAGATGGTCATTTCTTAGTAGGGCCATTGGGGTGTGTGAGCCCCCCACCATCACCACCAACAGCATGGTGCACCTTTTCTTTACTCAGCATGTGGTTGGTCTGTGGAACTCTTTGCCACAGGATGTGGTGACAGCATCTGGCCTGGATGCCTTTAAAAGGGGATTGGACAAGTTTCTGGAGGAAAAATCCATTATGGGTTACAAGCCATGATGTGTTGCAACGCAACGCTACTTGGGAAGCACCCAGGATTTAGAACCTTGGTGCCTGAGTGAGAGTGCTAAAAGCAGAAGCACTCTGAGGGTTTGAAAGTTAGAATTAGAGCAGTAAGAAGTTAGAGCAATGAGAGACACAACAGACATTCAGAGGGTTGAGAGCAGGGAGAGCTAAGCCGGAAGTAGGACAGTCTAAGATTGAGAGAGTAGTCTGCTCCTCCCGGCTAGCTTCCACAGACCTTTATTCATTCTTAAAGCACATGATGACACTAGAGAAAATTATTGAAGGTTGCTGAAGTCTGCACTACTAAAAAACCTGCTGGCTCTGGCTTGACCGCAATACACATTCCTAGATATGCACTTTTTCATAACATCCTTTGTTTACAGACTCTGGGCGAAGACTCAGCAACTAGCCCACTCTGGTTTGCCTGAGTGGGGGGGAACTAGCAAGTTTGCCTGCCGGTTGCCATGTTACCAAGGCTAAGCTCAGCGCCTGTGTAGATAACCACTACAATGATGTGTATGTGCAACCTCCTGATTTTAGAAATGGGCTACGTCAGATGCAAGGGAGGGCACCAGGATGCAGGTCTCTTGTTATCTGGTGTGCTCCCTGGGGCATTTGGTGGGCCAATGTGAGATACAGGAAGCTGGACTAGATGGCCCTATGGCCTGATCCAGCGGGGCTGTTCTTATGTTCTTATGCCTTGTCAATGGTCAGAAACTGATGGTGTGCCTTGACCATTTTACTACCTTGTCAGTGGGCCATGAGGCAAAGAAAGGTTGAACATCACTGCTTGAGACAGTGAAGGAGGAGGACAGGACAGCAGGAGTTGAGGGAGAGCTTGAGAAGTCTCTGGGTGTAGAACAGCAATGTTCAACCTTTTTCATCTCACGGCACACTGACAAGGCACTAAAATGGTCAAGGCACACTATCCGTATTTTGACAATTGACAAGGCACACCACACTTCTGGCAGGGGGCTCACATCCACCAGTGCCCCTACTAACAAATGATCATCCCCCAAACTCTCGCAGCACATCTGCAGACCATTCGCTACACACCAGTGTGCCACGGCACAGTGGTGGAAAATGGCTGGTGACATATGGTGTTAGCAGTGCTTGGAAACAAGTGATTCATTGGTTTAGTGGCTCATGCTTTTCTCTTATCCTTTTCTATTCTGCATCACAGGCAATTACCGGACTCAACTGTTTGATAAACAGCAGGAAATGTACCTCCCTGCTACCCCGGGCCTTGGCATGTTTGTGGAAGTGAAGGATCCTGATGACAAGGTATATGAGGGCAGGAGCCTGTTACTGTGCATTTTGCCACCTACAGATGTATGCCTCAGGAGTGCTATATAGTGAAACCACAGAATGTTCTTGCAGAAAAGAATGAGATGAAATGCAGGGCTTTTAGACTCATTTCCTTTCTGAACCTGTTTGTTGCACTATAAGAGCCTTTGCTTTGGTTGCATTTTGCTGGCCTGTTGTCTTATACTTGGCATTTCAGGCATCTGGTTACTTTTATCAGTGATGAAGGAGCAGAATTACACTTGTATTTTTTTTTCCCTTCTGTGAACACACCAGCAGGTCTTTGGGCTTGGTACATAGGTACTTGCTGAACCATCTCTTTTGATAACTATCCATTTTTAGAGATGCCTTCCATTTTCACGGGAAGGTGGTCATAGGAAAACCATGTTTTGTACTAAGAGTTATCTGCATAGAGTTTTCAGGCTGTCCCTGTCCCACCATGGTGAGTTGCCAGTGATGACTATGGACAGAGTTGGCCATTCTTGGTGCCATCCTTCTCTCTAATGAAGATTCTAGACGGCATTGCTTTTGCAGGATTCATTTTTAAAATGCATGTACCAATCTGTGATACACATCCTCTACTGCAGTAAATGTGAGGTATGCAGATACCATTCTTCTAGCAGCTTCTGCCTATTTGTACAGCCTTTAGGGGTCTGGCAACCTTGGCTATAACATTTACAGAATGCTATTGTTTGGTATTGATTGACTCCAGTGCTAAACTACTCCTAAGCTCAGATCCTAGCTGTGATATGTAACAGGCAGTATATGGAATAAGAATGTAGGTTTCACAACTTTTTCTTGAAGCCTTTGATACAAACCTCTTCCTCCTAGCTTATTACAATTAAGCCTAAGTATGTGAAATACAGTAATAGCTTATTCTTCCTCTCTTTACACTGACTTTGCTTCCCATCCTCTGCCTCTGGTCTTTCTTATGTTTATTTCTAGACTGCAGTCCCCTTGAGGAGAGACCCATGGAAGATTTTCTTTTTAAACTGTTTTTTAATGTGTATATGAACTGACAACCTCACCTGGGTTTCTTGTACATTATACTCTCATCTCTGTTTTGTTTGCAGGTGATACTGTCACGACAGTATGGCTCAGAGGGCAGATTCACCTTCACTTCACACACACCTGGGGAACATCAGATCTGCCTACATTCCAATTCCACCAAATTTTCCCTTTTTGCAGGGGGCATGCTGGTAAGATGTGTGTGTGTTATTGTGGAAGAGTGAGAGGTTGAGCCTGGGTTCACAAGCTAAGCGAGATAATGAGGAATCTTGCTGTAGTAGTGCATAACTGATGGCCAGAGGGTTTACCACTCTTCTTCCTCCCCACCCCCATGTCATTCCAGAGGGTCCACCTTGATGTCCAGGTTGGGGAGCATGCCAATGATTATGCAGAAATTGCAGCCAAGGATAAACTGAGTGAGTTGCAGTTGCGCGTGCGCCAGCTCCTGGAGCAAATAGAGCAGATCCAGAAAGAGCAGAACTATCAGCGGGTAAGGGGTCTTGAGCAGACCACACATTATTTATTTGCTGTATTTTTATCCCACTTTTCTTCCAATATGGGGACTCAAATAATGTTCTCTGTACCATAAAGGTGGGGTGGGACTTGATCATTATACACATTCACACCAACAGAGCTACCCTGTTATTGGATTAAGTCAGGGGTCTCCAAACTTTTCCGTACGAGGAAATATACATTTTTGCAGGCCAAAAATATCCATTTTATAAAAGAATGAATGAAATTTAAATGAATTAATACGTTTTACTTGGATATTTTTTTTTGAATCAACATGATTCAGAACAAAAGAGAAATGTGGCGGTTACAACAAAACAATGCCATGCTTAAACAGAGAAATGATATATAATCGATAAAAATGTCAAATGCAAATGCAAAAAATGAAAATGCAAATGCAAAAAAAGGTGTGGGCCAGATGAAATCTTGTGGTGGGCTGGATGTGGCCCCCGGTCCAGAGTTTGGAAGCCCCTGGATTAAGCCATTGACCTAGCTACACTGGGTTAACTGTAGTCTATATTCTGCACTAGTCCAGCACAAGGGTTGAGGAGCAAAGAAGAGCTACAGAAACTCCAGAGAGATGCAACCCTGTCAGCCACTCCCCCAGCTGACCTCCTGATAGCTGCACCTCCAGCACATACTAATCATGAGGTGGCACACCAAAAACAGCTTCACATGGGCAGTGCATGGAAGGAACCAATCAGTGCATGACAAATGGGAGCCACCCATATGATGTCAACATGCACACCCACACAAGGATGTTTCAAGATCTCGTACTGCAGGGAGCTACTATGGTACTGGCAGCAAAGAGCTAAAAACAAGCCTCAGCCCCCCTCCCCTGACATTCAGAATTTCTTATGCTACTCATACAAATGCCTTTTGACTACATCATTTTGAGAGATGGAAGATAGCACCCTTGGGAGGGAGCAAGTTTGTAGAGCAAATATATTAGCTTCTCCAGCTATATTCCCTCTAAGGGACTCCTACTTTGCAGACCCCTACTTTGACTGCATGGTGTTGTGGCACACGTTATTGCGGAACTTCCGGGTTGCCAAGCTCTGTGCTGCACGGAAATACGTGGTCGTGCAGCTTACAGGGAACATTGCCACCCCCGGGCAAGTGTTCAGGTCTCCATAGGGAAAATTCATCTGTTGGAAATAACTGTTTTGCCAGAAGAGGAACTGGCCAAGCCACCAGGGGAGCCCCCAGCTACACTCAAGCAAGCAAGGATGCTCGTGGCCTGTTATACTGAAACCTAGGCTGAGAGCCATGCAAGACAGGTTCAGGTTCAGCCAGCTTGCTGTAATCAACATCAAACTAAACTTTTGACTAGCCAGAAGCACTGGCGTCGCTAGGGGGATGCGGAGGGTGTGGGCCACACTGGGTGATGCGCTGGGAGGGGTGGCGCGCCCTGGGGGAAGGACACACTAACTTCACGGCTTTAGGAGCTACCACATCATGCCATAAACTGTTGGATGCGGAATGGCCAGCAGAGTACAATGCAAAAATCAGAATTGAAATCTTTCCTTTCCTTCAAAAGTTATGGCCAAAAAACCGGAAAGAAAAAATGCATGGATCCCTATGGAAAGTGAAAGTGAGCTGTGTAGTGCATTTACTCGCGAGTAGGCCTACTTGCCATAGTCTGCCGGAAAGGGCAGGCTGAGAGGAATCCAACACCAGAATGGCCCTGATCCAATGAATGCAGCCCCCCAAAAAACCTGAGAATCTCCCCCCTCCCAGCTGCGAGCCTGAGCCCGAAACGAAGTCACATGGCCGTGCTTACTCACGAGTAGGCGGACTTACCTTAGTCAAGGCAGGTTGAGAGGCTCCAAGGACTTGTCTGCTGCTCTTCATCCCGCCTACCTTACTCCTCTCTATCCATTTTTGAGCAAAGTTGCACGTGCCTGGTCTGTACTAAGAGAGGAGATACTGTAGAAGCTCCTGTGCCTATGTGTTCTACTGTTCCCTGAAGGCAGGTTTACTCAGCCTTCCAGATTTATTTATATCGGAATTTATTCCTTCTTTTCACTTAAAATCCTAAAGTGGCTTCATAACTTTACATTTAACTACTGCCTTGCTGACCACTGTTTAAAAAAAAAGTTGATAATTGGCTTTTGATCACGAATGGGAAAGGGAGAGGCCTAAACTGCTACTTTTTGTTGTTGTTCAGTGGCGAGAGGAACGCTTCCGGCAAACCAGTGAGAGCACAAACCAACGGGTTCTCTGGTGGTCCATTGTCCAGACCCTCATTCTTGTAGCCATTGGAGTTTGGCAGATGAGGCATCTCAAAAGTTTCTTTGAGGCCAAGAAGCTGGTATAAAAAAGAAGACAATTTCCACAACAGGTCTTCATCTAACACAGGAACAGTTTCCAGCATTTCAGATCTCTGCACTGTTCCCTCTTCTCTCCTCAGCCTTCCCTTCCACCAGACTGGTTATTGGCCAGGAGCAGTGTCATCTACCTCTTTCTGCCTCTGTCCAACTCCTCACCTCCCAGCTGTGATTGCAGTGCAGTGTTTTGACCCCTATGAGGCACTGTATTTTCTCCAGGCAATCAAGGCCAGCCCACCCCTTCTGCCTCTCATGCTCTCTACTACTATGTGAAGAGTTCATGGGAGAACTCCGTGGGTAGCTTTTCTCCTGCCGAAGAGTGTGGTTCATCAAATTGGGATCCGTTTTGCCAGCATCTCAAATGTCAAATGCCTAGAAAGTAATGCCAGTTTTGAGCACTGCTGTAGAAGCTTAATGTTACCAATGTGTTGCTCAGAAGGAAAATGCTGAATGAGAAGATCAGCTCAGCCTACTGTTCTTCTGTCCTGTCATATTGTGAATGGAATACAGAATGATTTGGGAATTAACTGTTTGTGGTGGAGCAATATTGTGATTATTTCTTGTGTGTGTGTGTTTGGGGCATGAGGGAGAAGTGGGGTATGTGTTAACCACTGGGATACTAATCAGGGATAGCCAACTACTGAAATTTACTTGATCTTCTTTATGTCTTCCTGCGGTAGCTTGTTAGAATTAAATGAACTGTTCCTAAGTACCTGCAACCACTGTTCTGCCAGATTGGATACTGCATTTCCTCACTAATATGAACTTAAAAGCAACTATAACGTTGGTTCTATGACAGTGCTGCTCATGGAGCAGGACTATGCAACGACATGCTTCTTACTTGTTGTTCCAGCAACCAAATCTTAGTAAGATGCACAGATATTGGTAGGACTCCCTTGCAATCTGCTTAATTTTCAGTCCAAGGCTACTTGGGTCATCTTTCCTTAAATATTTCTGGGCATCCAGCAAATGGATACATAATGCCAAAATTACGCCAAGCATCTCCTCTTTCTCCCTCCCCAACTTCAGGACAGCAGTTTTGGGGAGGAGGAAAGCAAAACAAGTGTGGTTTGGAGGATTGAAGTGAAGGGCCTGTTACTTGATATCATTTATTTTTGTTTTGTTTGAGAAATACAGTAGCTTGTTATTCTGTAATCCTGTCTGTTTGCTTTGGGTTTTCTGGGATTTAGAAATTAAGGCAGGGCAAACAGATAATTGTAAAATTTCTATAGCTGCACCATCTGCCTCTGCTTTATTGCTGCTGTAGAAGCCTGAAACAATTTTTTGTGCTTTTTCATGAGAGTTGGATTAAACCCAGCAGAGATCTTAAGAAAATAAAATGTGGTTTGCCCAAAATTATCTTCATAATTAGCATTAATCACTTCTGAATGTGGAAAAGGATGCTTATCCCCTCATTAAATGTGAAAGGTAAAGTTCATCTGATGCCTGAGCAGAATGCACAATTATTTGCAACCCGCCAGAGAAGCGGTTGGCCCTCTGGATGGTGAGGGAGGGAAAGGGGAGATAAAAGGAGACTTAGAGATGGCAGAGAAATTAAATGAGTTCTTTGCATCTGTCTTCACGGCAGAAGACCTCGGGCAGATACCGCTGCCCGAACGGCCCCTCCTAACCGAGGAGTTAAGTCAGATAGAGGTTAAAAGAGAAGATGTTTCAGACCTCATTGATAAATTAAAGATCAATAAGTCACCGGGCCCTGATGGCATCCACCCAAGGGTTATTAAGGAATTGAAGAATGAAGTTGCAGATCTCTTGACTAAGGTATGCAACTTGTCCCTCAAAACGGCCACGGTGCCAGAAGATTGGAGGATAGCAAATGTCACGCCTATTTTTAAAAAGGGAAAGAGGGGGGACCCGGGAAACTGTAGGCCGGTCAGCCTAACATCCATACCGGGTAAGATGGTGGAATGCCTCATCAAAGATAGGATCTCAAAACACATAGATGAACAGGCCTTGCTGAGGGAGAGTCAGCATGGCTTCTGTAAGGGTAAGTCTTGCATCACAAACCTTATAGAATTCTTTGAAAAGGTCAAACAGGCATGTGGATGCGGGAGAACCCGTGGACATTATATATCTGGACTTTCAGAAGGCGTTTGACACGGTCCCTCACCAAAGGCTACTGAAAAAAACTCCACAATCAGGGAATTAGAGGACAGGTCCTCTCGTGGATTGAGAACTGGTTGGAGGCCAGGAAGCAGAGAGTGGGTGTCAATGGGCAATTTTCACAATGGAGAGAGGTGAAAAGCGGTGTGCCCCAAGGATCTGTCCTGGGACCGGTGCTTTTCAACCTCTTCATAAATGACCTGGAGACAGGGTTGAGCAGTGAAGTGGCTAAGTTTGCAGACGACACCAAACTTTTCCGAGTGGTAAAGACCAGAAGTGATTGTGAGGAGCTCCAGAAGGATCTCTCCAGACTGGCAGAATGGGCAGCAAAATGGCAGATGCGCTTCAATGTCAGTAAGTGTAAAGTCATGCACATTGGGGCAAAAAATCAACACATATAGGCTGATGGGTTCTGAGCTGTCTGTGACAGATCAGGAGAGAGATCTTGGGGTGGTGGTGGACAGGTCGATGAAAGTGTCGATCCAACGTGCGGTGGCAGTGAAGAAGGCCAATTCTATGCTTGGGATCATTAGGAAGGGTATTGAGAACAAAACGGCTAGTATTATAATGCTGTTGTACAAATCGATGGTAAGGCCACACCTGGAGTATTGTGTCCAGTTCTGGTCGCCGCATCTCAAAAAAGACATAGTGGAAATGGAAAAGGTGCAAAAGAGAGCGACTAAGATGATTACGGGGCTGGGGCACCTTCCTTATGAGGAAAGGCTACGGCGTTTGGGCCTCTTCAGCCTAGAAAAGAGACGCTTGAGGGGGGACATGATTGAGACATACAAAATTATGCAGGGAATGGACAGAGTGGATAGGGAGATGCTCTTTGAGTGTTGGGCGGGTTAGGACAGACAAAAGAAAATATTTCTTTACTCAGCGTGTGGTCGGTCTGTGGAACTCCTTGCCACAGGATGTGGTGCTGGCGTCTAGCCTAGACGCCTTTAAAAGGGGATTGGACAAGTTTCTGGAGGAAAAATCCATTATGGGGTACAAGCCATGATGTGTATGTGCAACCTCCTGATTTTAGAAATGGGTTAAGTCAGAATGCCAGATGTAGGGGAGGGCACCAGGATGAGGTCTCTTGTTATCTGGTGTGCTCCCTGGGGCATTTGGTGGGCCGCTGTGAGATACAGGAAGCTGGACTAGATGGGCCTATGGCCTGATCCAGTGGGGCTGTTCTTATGTTCTTATTTAACTGAAGGCAGAGAGCTTGATATGAAAGAAACAACTATTCTGAGCTTTGTGGTTCAAATGGCACCAGCCTCTCCATTTCTAAAATGACCTGTACAGTCTGGATGTTTTGCATGCTGCGGTTGTATCTCTTGTGTAACTGACTAACAACATGGGTGGTAATGAACAATTGCTGAGAGTACCACACTTGGGAGTGTTCGCAGGAGTTGTGCTGACTTGTTAGAATCCACTCTGAACTGTGCTTACTGGAGTGCTCAGCATGTTGAAAGCCAGAGCAGAACTTGCTCAGTGTTAAGTAGCTGAACCCTATTAGAGCAACCCCTTGAGGACATTAAACCTAGCTTATTGATAGCCCTATATGGCTTACTCCAAGACACATGGAAAACAGGTTGATATGCTGGGAGGAGGAGCTCTTTCTAGGGTGTACTAGATGTGTGAATAAATGCTAGGCTGCCGTCATTTTTCAACTTCTAGCACTAGAGAGCTGTTTTTTGGTCTTACTTCCAGCACCTAAAGTCAGTGGCAAACTCCCCCCCCCCACCTGGGGCAAAGATCTGCTGTGGCGCCCCCCGCGAGATGCCATCTCCCTCTACACACAAAGCCGTCCCCTCGACTTGCACGACTCCAGGACCAATCAGGGAAGTGTTCTGAGGCTTCCCTGTGGTCTTAAACAGGAAACCAGAAGTATCTGATGGCGTCAAGAACCTCAGGGAGGCGTCCCACGTGGTCCTAGTGCATGGGCTCAGCGCTCAGGGCATTTGACCCATTCATAAAGTGCTGGATCCACTACTGCCTAGGGTTGCGTTTGTTTTTTACCTTCTAGCATGCTCACCATGCTAGCTATCTTTCCTGCGAAGGAGCTCAAAAACATGGCCGCTTCCATGAATAATGTTATGAGGAATATATGTTGTTATGCTTTGTTCTGAGGAAACAACTGAGTGCAGCCATCTCGTATGACAAATAGGGGAGGCAGTGGAGGAGTGGTTTTTGAACTTGCATCAAAGGAGCCATTCATTCTTGAGATCTTAAAAAGCATTATAAAGAAGTTAATAATTGTAAGGTACCTTTAATAACTTTAAGGCAACAATTAAAAATTGCAAAAATACCCTGAAGTAGGTTTAACACCATTTTAGTTCCATTCTTATAATGAATTGTATTTCTAGCGTACTAGAAACCTGTTTGCAACCTTCCTGCTATTTTCAATCTGAAAAACAAATGCAGTCCTAATGCCCTGCTGTTGGAATGAGGTATGCTGGGAAGGGGAATTTCTGGATGTATGTGTATTGAGTCTCCCAGATAGCAGGTTTTTGGCATGACATGAGTTTTTGTTACAAATAACAACATCCAGCTGAAGATTTTCAAGATCCTTACTACAGCATAAGGCCAAACTACTTTGTTCCTATGTAGTCAAATAGTCTGTTTCTTTCCCTTCCTAGTATCAGCTACTGCTGTTATCTTAGGGTGCAATCCTAACCCCTTATGCCAGTGCTTTCCAGCACTAAGGGCAATGCAGCTCTGAGGTAAGGGAACAAACATTCCCTTACTTTGAGGAGGCCTCCGTGAGTGACACCCAGCTGCAGGATGCAGCACATGTCCCATTGGCACCGCTATACCAGTGCTGGAAAGCACTGACATAAGGGGTTAGAATTGTGCCCTTAGTGGGTTAAATAAAAGATAGGACTGACTGCAAGGTTTAAATGGGAAACGAAATACCTGACAGTGCAATCCTATGCATGTTTATTTAACCCATTTTTGCCCAGCCTACAGGTGTACACATTTGATCTCTGTTGCATATATGCAACGTTGGGCAGAAATGGCTTAAAAGTCAGCTCAAAGTTAAATGGAACTTACTCCCAGGTAAGTGTGCATAGGACTGCAGCCACTGGAACCCCTTGTATAGTAGGGAATAAACCCAACTGAAACTTCGGAGAAAATATAGGCTTGTATTATAAGGCTGTAATCCTGTGCACATTTATTTAGCAATAAGTCCTATGGAACTTGGTGGTATAGCTGAGTAAACAAATACAGGTTTGGAGTGCATATCTTGTTGTTGAGGGGTCAGTTTAAATTTTTGCCTGGCCCACAGGTGTATACATTTGGTCCATGTTTCATATATGCAGCGATGGGCAGAAATGGCTTAAGGAGGGAATGCGTGCATGGCTACAGAATAACACATGATGGTCATCTAACAATGAGCATTATTTTTATTAAACTGTAAGTTATGAAGTGCAAAGACGCCTTTTGTCAAAATGCAAATTTAATCAATGCAAGCATGATAATCGTGTCAAAAAACCAACTATAACACAGGCCAACGCACATTTTGCTTCCTTAAACATTACACCAATTTCTGGGTATATTTGGGGTGCTGTTTCTAAAAATGGCATCCATTTTGCTCTATCACGTCTAGTTTTGGAGACACGGCATAGCCTCTTTAGTGAATGGTTCAAGCAGCTTCCTCATGAGGAAGCCATGGTGTAGGCTTCCTCATGAGGAAGTTGCTTGAACCATTCACTAATAAGGCTATATACCGTATCTCCAGAACTAGATGTGATAGGGCAAAACGGATGCCATTTTTGGCATCGGCACCCCAAATTCATATCAAATCACCATAAAGAGCCGCCTTGGGTGCCCTTCGGGGAGAAAGGCGGAAGACAATAAATAAATAAACAAAGTTTGGGGAAAACTTTTCTGACCCTCAGTTTTGTAGACTTGTGTAATCAGAAGACATCCATAAAACCCCATGAAACATACTGTACTGGCATGTAAAAACAAGAACCTTTTCCATCTCATGGCACACTGACAAGGCACAAAAATGATCAAGGCACACCAGCAGGTGCACCTTGACCATTGACAAGGCACGACATGCTGTTGGTGAGCGGCTCACATCCCCCAATGGCCCTACTACTAAATGACCCTCCCCCAAATTCCTGTGGCACACCAGTGTGCCTTGAAAGTGGCTGGTGTACAGTATGGGAACCCAGAGGAAGCTCCCATGTGGTGTCCCATCCTTGATCTGCCCCTCAGCCAAAGCTGCCTGGTCGCCCTCCGCCTTCCCTCCCCCGCCCCTGCGGCGTGCTGGGCTGTGTCCCCTCCCTCGAAACAAGAAGCAGGCGGAACAGCCAGTCAAGGAGCGCGTTTCTGGAGGAGCGCGCTACTCGACGGACCTGGTCCCCTGCCAACGTGTCCCGGCCGGGCGGCAGAATGTTCCCAGCTCGGCGCAGGGCTGCTATGTATCGCCGCTCGGGCAGCGGGTACGTGAGCCTGTGGGGACGGGAGGGGGGTCTGAGCGGGCTGGAGAAGGGCTTGGCAGGCCCCAGGAGCCGGTGCTGCCGCTCGGTTGGCACCCTCGGTTGGCAGCCCTCCCTGTCCACCCTGGAGGGAGACCGGGGAAATGCAGCCCTGCGTGGCAGAGAACAGGCGCGGGTCTTCGTGGCCACGCTCACCCTTCAGGGTCTGCCTCCAGCTCCCACTCCTTCCCCTAGGAGGAAGTCATCAAGCACTGCTCTGGAGAGTTGATGGGGTGGGACAGGACCCACCTTTCCCTGTGGCCTGGCACTTTCTGGACAGCGCACCTTTCCCTAGTGAAGTAGTAGCAGAGACTGTGTTGCCTCTGAGCCAGTGCAGAGTTCCTTCCCTTCCCAGGAGTCCTGCGGGGCTTTGGGGCAATTTTCAACCTTTCATCTCCTGGCACACTGACAAGGCACTAAAATGGTCCAGCAGGTTTTTGACCAGTGACAAAGCACACCATGCGGTTGGTGAGGGGCTCACATCCCCCAATGGCCCTACTACTAAATGACCTTCCCACAAATTCCTGTGGCACACCAGTGTGCCACGGCTCAGTGGTTGAAAATGGCTGGTCTAGATCTCAGCCTCTCTGCCCACAGCCCCCACTCAGCCACCCCGCTGAACTGCCCCATAGACAGGCCTGTATGCAGCTGCCTTCCCCTTCCTGTTGAGGGGGGCTCACATCCCCCATCAGCCCTACTAAGAAATGACCTCCCAAATTCCTGTGACGCACTCAAGGCACATCAATGTGCCACAGCACAGTGGTTGAAAACAGCTGGGTTAGAAAGAAGAGTTTGCAAATAGGATGATGTAATTTTGAGGCAGGTTGTTATTATTATTATTATTATTATTATTATTATTATTATTAACAGTATTTATATACCGCTTTTCAACAGAAAGTTCACAAAGTGGTTTACAGAGAAGAACTAAATATCTAATGGCTCCTTGTCCCAAGAGGGTTCATAATCTAAAAAGATGCAAAAGAGCACCAGCAGACAGCCACTAGAAAAGACACTGCTATGGTGAAGAGGGCCAGTTACTCTCCCTCTGCTAAATAAAAGAGGAGCACCCACTTGAAAAAGTGGCTCTTACCCAGTTAGCAGGGGTATGAGTTTGAGTACTGATATGCTGTACTACATGTGCCTGGTATAAAAAGCCCATTCCAGATTCATATGAGAAAGTTTGTTGAACATCATATGTGTGGTACAGGTAGGAGGTCCCTGGTTTAAAACTTACCTCAGCTATGAACTTGCTAGCTATCTTAGATAAACAACTGTCTGCCTCAGCTAACCACCTGCAAGCTGTGGAGAACACCAAACTACTTGTTGTTCTTTGTAAAGATTACTGAAATATGTGAAGCATGTTGAAAAGTCTGAAGAACTACTGTACCGTATATTTATTCAATGTATTTATATACCACTTAGAAATAAAGAGTTGTCAAGATAATTATGAAAGAAAGGGATGAGATGGTTCCTTTTCCCAAAGGGCTCACAATCTAAAAGAGATAGAAAGAAGAAAGGGAGGGAAGCATGCATAAATGGGGAACAACGTGCAAATTACACACTCAGAGCTATATGGATAATGGGAGGAGGAAAGGGGGTGGTTCTTGTCTCATCCTTGAAGTGGTGATAATTAACAAGCCATCTTTAGCCTCTTTTCCTTACTGTGACTGTTGAGGTCATGAGGTGGCTGGCTACTGCTTTTGCTTGTTTAAGCTTTGTGTCAGTCCTCAGGAAATACACTGCTCACCTTCCTGTAGAACCAGGTGTTTTAACTATCCTTGGGGGCAAGGCTGTCCTTCTTTAAGTCTGGATAGAGGAAATACAGCTCCCTCTTCTCCCCATCTCTCAGTTTTAGTGCTTCCTGTTAGTATCTTCCCTATTTCATCTAGTCTCACTCGCTTTGTTTGCACATAGTGGCAATGGTGTTATAGTGAGGTTCTTGCTGCTGGGGCTTGGGTGGAACTAAGGGCTTGAACTCCAACCATGTAGGATGATCTTGGATTTGATTGGCCATACTTTGGAGAAATTTGGTTTTGTCTTTGCTTCTCCCTTCCCCACATTTTTTTCCTGTTTTAGGGTACAACACAACAGGATGCATTGTTCTTGTTTTCTCTCAGGTCTTGCTGGCTGTTGGGCTTCCTCCCCTGGAAATGCTCCCTCTTCCAGCTCTTCTTTGTTGCCCTGTTGCTGGGTTTTCTCTCCTTGTGTTGGCTGCAGCTCAGTTGCTCAGGGGATGTGGCTAGAAGTCAAAGATCTGAAGCCATCATGCCTCAGAAACCATGCATGTTTGAACCTCTACCTCAGCTTCCTGATGACCCATCATGGGGGCCACATCGCCTGGCAGTACTGGTGCCCTTCCGGGAGCGCTTTGAAGAACTTCTAGCCTTTGTGCCTCACATGCATAACTTCCTCAGCCGGAAGAAAATTCGCCATCATATCTTCATACTCAACCAGGTGGATCATTACAGGTACTGGGAGGTATGGGTGAATGCGAACCCCACGCTCAGGTTTTCTTTCTCCATATTCTAATCCAGGGGTGCTCAAACCCCGGCCCTGGGGCCACTTGCAGCCCTAGAGGCCTCTCAATGCGGCCCTCAGGGAGTCCCCAGTCTCCAATGAGCCTCTGGCCCTCTGGAGATTTGTTGGAGCCCGCTCTGACCCAACACAACTGATCTCAGCGTGAGGGCGACTGTTTGACCTCTCACGTGAACTGTGGGATGAGGCTCCCTCCACTGCTTGCTTTTTCACGTCTGTGATGCAGTAGCCGTAGCAAACAAAAGGACAGCCTTGCTTTGTGCAAGGCCTTTTATAGCTTTGAAAGACCATCATCCATTAATATAAGTTAATCTTTAATATATTCATTTATGTAAACTTATGTAAATTTATTCAAATTTTAAATGTAAATTAATTTTTCCCCCCTGGCCCCCAACACAGTGTCAGAGAGCTGATGTGGTCCTCCTGCCAAAAACTTTGGATACCCCTGGCCTAACCTATTCTGAATCCTCAAATTGGGGTACACTCCTTGCTTAGAGTGGCTTTGGATGTGACATTGATGTGGGAAGAACAAGAAACAGGATGCCTCCATATTATCAGAAATAGGTTTAAAAAATAAATTTTATTTATTTGAAGTGTTTGTACCACACCCTTCGGTCAGCAAGGCTCCCGGAACAGCTTGCATATATCAAACAAAGGGGAAATCATTACAAACAGAAAGAGATTTGGCAGGTGGGGGAAGGAGATGCCTTTCTTGTTTCTTTTCTCCTCCTCACAGGGCAATTGCTGTTTCTATGGCTTCCATGAGGAGGGAGGGCACAGGCTAAGCTTAAGGTGGTACCAGCAGGTGGGGGTGGCTTTCTTCTTCTTCTTCTCCTCTTCCTCCTCACAGGGCAGTTGATGGTTCTGTGGCCAGTATGAAGGGCTCAGTATGTTTTTCCCTTGGAAGATGTGTAAGCTGGGGATCATGTCTGAAGTCACTATCGGTGAAGCATTGCTTAGGTTTTAGGCAGCACAAATGCTTGAAAAGACTGTATCCATGGGGGGAGGGGGTGGGGTGGAGCTGGGGTGGATACGGATGGTATGAATTGTACATAGAGTTCACCTGTACATAGAGTTTTAGAAGAAGTTAAGATTACCTCATATGCATGCTTATCTGTGTTAAAACTGCCCCCAAAGCTCTTGCCCACTAATAGCCTAAACAGTTGCTCTACTAAATTTATAATCTGAGAGAAAAGAAAGAGTACTAATGACAGGGATTGTGTGCATGTGACATTTTGTTATAATGATGGTTAAACCATTAGATCTCAACCACAAGCATTGTTATTCCCCATGCTGTGTTAATTGCTAAATTTAGTTTTATCTCATGCGAATGTTTTATGAGAGTTGGAAGCAGGTGATAAGGAAGAAAAAGTTGCCTAAAGCAACAGCATGGAAAAACTTCATTTGTCCCTAAGTGTTTCATGATTAACATCAACTGTAATATAGCTGAGCACTTGTCATTATTTTATCTTTCCATCTAATCTTGTGATGTTCTACTCTCATGAGTTATGTGCCACCAAAACTTTTCCTACCGTCTGCTACTGATGTCTGTGCAAGCAGGACGCACAAGTGGCCCACCCAATACTGAGTATGTCGTGTTTTGGAGTCCTGCTGTTAGTATAATATCAGGTTTCTCTGAAATTTTCAGTAATTTTGCTCTCAGTTTTTCAAAAACCAAATCCATACCATCACAGAGAGTGTATTGAAAATATGTAGTATGTAGGATCAGAAACGAGTGTTAGTCTGGTTTGCGTTTCCAAGGAGCTTCTCTGCTAAACTTTGTTTCTTCTAATGATCCACTTTTGCTCTCATGCACCAGTAGCAATTTTTCCCCTATGAATCATACTTCCTTCTCTTCCTCCATCCTAGTTCCTGACAAAAAAATCTAAAAGGGGGGACGGGACTAAAACCTAGACTATGTGATTACATTAAAAAAATGCATTTTTTCAAAGTTACATAATTTAGGGCCCAATCCTATCCAACTTTCCAGTGCTGGTGCAGCTGTGTCAGTAGGGCATGCACTGCATCTTGTGGTGGGGCAGCAGTCACAGAGGCCTCCTTAAGGTATGGGAACATTTGTTCCTTTACCTTGGAGCTGCATTGCGACTGCACTGGTGCTGGAAAATTGGATAGGATTGGGCCCTTTATCTGGTTGCAGAATCTTAGGGTGAGACTCACTGTGGAATTCCAGCCCCTGCCTTTGTAGTCTTTGCCAGACTTCTCCTCTATTAGAGATTCTGTATTCTTTCACGGGCATTCTGCGCTACCGCTAGTGGGTTGAATCGATCTTGGTGACAGGAGCTGTGACCACAAAACAGAGGCTGAACAAATAGTCTCAGCACTTTCAATGTACAGAAGTGGCTTAGTTTGCTGGACAGAATGCTGTACGTTGGGAGCTATCTGCTCACAGTGGTCTGTTGGGCAGGTTTAACAGAGCATCTCTGATCAACGTGGGCTTCCTGGAGAGCGGCAATGACACAGACTACATTGCTATGCATGATGTGGATTTGCTACCTCTTAATGAAGAACTGGATTATAGCTTTCCAGCTGCTGGCCCTTTCCACGTGGCATCACCTGAGCTGCATCCTCTCTATCACTACAACACCTATGTGGGAGGCATCCTACTGCTCACCAAGCAGCACTATCGAATGGTAAGGCCCAAGTTATTTTACCTTCTGACTGAAAAGCATAGTTGAGTTCTTGCCCAGCACAAGGAAAGAGAAAGTATTTGCTGCTTGGGGAGGTGATGTGTTGACCATGGTGAATCAGATTGCTTGCTTCATATTTAGACCTGGTATTCTGTATTCCTGGCTTTGGGCAAAACAAGCCCTCTTCCCCTAATCATGAAGATGAAAGTGACACTGCTGGCTGTGCCTTAGTAAAGATGATAGGACATCTTACCATCTTTGTCCAAAGCCTAATTGGGGGGCAGTTACTTTGGGATTAATTGCATTTTTCCTGTTGTTTCAGTGTAATGGGATGTCCAACCGCTTCTGGGGCTGGGGCCGGGAGGATGATGAATTTTATCGTCGTATCAAAGGAGCTGGACTTCAAGTGAGGATGCTGCATGATTCTAGCTGCTCTGTGGAGGCCTCATGCTCTTGGTGTTAGCTGGGCCTGCTATCCACTTTTTCCCCCACTTCCCAAAGAAGAATTTTATGTATGCGGTTCCTCTGCTGCATGATTTCTAGGTGAACAGAGGATTCCGACCTCCAACAAGTGACTGACACAAGCTGTGCTATTTTATTTCAGCTCTTTCGACCCTTGGGAATAAGGAGTGGATATAAGACCTTCCAACATCTTCATGATCCAGCTTGGCGCAAGAGAGATCAGAAGCGCATTGCTTCCCAGAAACAGGTGGGAGTTTCATGCTGGAGGTGGATGAATATTGGAACAGGAATATGTTGGGATATTGGAACAGGAAGATGTTGCCTTACCTATTTTGGGCTTGCTTATGTAGTAGAGTAGTAAATCCCATATTAGGATGGGATGGAACTTCTAAAAAAAAAATTGGAACAAGATGTATATGCATGTGAGTGGAGGAGTAAGCGGAGAAGTTAAATCATGCTCTCTTTCTCACTCCCACCTCTTATTCTTAATCCTGAGCTTAAGAAATCTGCGAGATGGTTCTCACGCTGTGGAGCATGACATTTGAATCCAGAACTATGAACAGCACCTGGAATCTCAACATTTTCCCCTGATACACTTTTTCAATCAACATGGTGTATTTTTAGCTCTTTTGATCCATGTGGCAGATTAAAATCCATATATTAAATATAATTCACATGTTTCTCTAATAGCTAATAAAATTGGTGGTAGGTTTGCTAAAATTAGAAACGATATAAGAAGATATTTTTTGTTGTTTTTTTTAAACAGCTCTAAATTCTCAAATCTCATAATTTAGTTAGGGTAAATTGCATTATAGGTAAATGAATATGTGGAAACTTGCATAATTTTGATGGCAACCTTAGAATTATGATACTACATAATTCTGGGTTTTTAAGTGCAGAATTCCGGAGCTCTTGACTGATTATTTTAGGCGTCTTCCCCTTTGCCACATACTCTGAGCCTGTTCCTTACCTGTCCTAATGCTTAAATTTCCTCCCCAGCATTCTTGGAGTTGTTTAATCTGGCTCTAGCCCTTTTCCTTGTTGGTAACCTTTGCTCTTTTACTTGGGAGTTTTGTGAATGACACATGATATTATTGTTCCCATTCAGGAGCAATTCAAGGTGGACCGTACTGGAGGCTTGACCAACCTTCAATACAGAGTGGAGTCGCGCACTCCGCTGAGTGTTGCTGGAGCTCCTTGCACAATCCTCAACATCTTGCTAGAATGTGACTCCAGCGAGACACCCTGGTGCACGTTTGGCTGAGCTGCCCATTGTACAGAGTGCCTACTATGTTGCTGCTGATGCTGCTTCTATTGCAGCAACAGTACCTGGCTGCCAGGATTGCAGCCGGACTCTCTGAAGATGGATCCTCCTGCAGGAACCACCTATAGGGCATAGATTCCCATTGATCAGATGGTTAAAAAGAGGGCTGAGGAGCCACACTAGGATGGATATATTCAGGGCATTGCCTCTTCCAAGTGGATACTACAAGCTGACTGCAAAAGTGCTGACGACCACGAAAGGGATGATCCCTTTTCAGCTCACCATTCACAAGGATGTTGTCTCATCTACCTGCATCTCAACAAACTGAGGCTAAGAGGCAAGACTATGACTGAATCATCATGCCTCTACTAGCTGGGGCACCTAAGTGGTGAAGGGGGGGTGGATGGAGGCCAGGGACTATAAACTTGCTTGGGAGAGTTCTGTGCCCAAAATCATACTACTCTTATAGAGTAAGTACCTGGTTATCTTGTTGGAAATGTGCTTCTAGTATATGCGTTGGCTTCTGAAAAACTGCCCGTGCATCTTCTCTCTTCCGACAAGGCACCCTTCTCATTGGCTCCAGAGGCATTATCACCTACCACCTTATATAAGCCCTTTAGGGCAAGAGACCTTGTTCTTGGGTTCTTTGGGGCTGTAAAAACTGCTAGCTCATTGCAATAAGAGCATTAAAGCAAGTGGACCCTGAGTGGGCAGTCTAGAAGGGAAATGTGTGTGCCTGTAAGCATTGTGGCAAACAGTACCAGATTCTCTAGCCCAACGCAGCTGTCTCATTCTAAAAGGCAGAAAACTAATCTAAACCCCTCCTTCTGATCCACTGTTAGTTTTGCTCTAGCCAAGAACTCTTTAATGCCAAAGAAATTAGCCATGCTCACATACACATATATTGTCTGGACATGATGCATTTGTACACACTTGGCTACTTCAATGAGTCTTTTTCCCCAGGAGAATTAGCAGCATGGCTGGAATCCAGGCCAAGGCAGCTAAGACAAAGCTGATAGCTCCTGTGCAGCCGCAGCTGGCATCTGCGGAATTGGCCAGTCACAGAGCTGGCTTTTGGGGTACTGGTGGTCTGATGAAGGCTCACTGTGGAGATATGGAGAGTGTGTGCTCGCTCTGCTATGCCACTGGGTCCTGCAACATGGAGGGGTGGAAGAGATGCTTGCCAGGCCTCAACAGAAATGCCTGCTGCCTCAGGACTTCTCTCCTCTTTTAGAGGCTTTGATTTTTTCTTGGGCTGTTGGGAAAAGATGCTGCCAAACTGTTCCAGAGTGCTGGGGTGCTCTGATTGACTTGCATAAGGTGAACGGGCAGCCTGGTTCATAGCTTCAAAGGCAAGTTCCTTGTAGTTGTATGGTGTAGGCTTCTGCTGCTGAGCGTTGGGTGTCATTTTTCTCTCAGCAGAGGTTGCTGTAAGAGGGGTAGAGCCAAAAGCATTACAAGTGTAATTTTGTTAGGTGTCTGAAAGAGTTTCCACCTTACAAAGTGTTTTTGTTGGGGACGGGGGGGGGATGTTTTGCAGTTACAGTACTGCATTGCAGAGTTGTGTGAAAAGATTCCCATAATATACAGTGGAGGTGTCCCAGGGTGCCTATTCCTTACATGTATGACTCAGTACAGGCTCTGGAATCTTGGGTTTAAAAAAAAAAAGTGTTCTGTTCCTATTAGGTTGCAGATAAATATTTTTTAAAAACATGTTTCAGTTTGGGATACTTGGAAATCAAACTGGGCTTCCAAGATTATTTCCAGTATTAGTTCCTCAGTAGTTTCCTGTTTTTCTCCGGCTTCTAGGCCTCTGTCTGCTTGCTATCTTCTGCTCTTGATCTACCCTGCTAGTCTAGTCCTTGTCTAAATCTTCTAAACTGACCAGGTACTGAAGTTGTGTGCAGTAAAGTAATGCAACTCTAACAAATCTGTTTCCTAACAAAAAAACTTGGGTCTGATTTCCATTATTTATGGCTAAAAGGACCAGGGCAAAAGGAGAAAGTCTGGAAAAGGACAATGTAGAGTGCAAACTCTAGGCTATTCAGCTCAGGTTGCTGGGCCTTTAGAGGGTTTGTAAGAAGTAGGTACAGATCTGAATGCAATCATAATATAAGCAAAATAGAGCAATACTTTTTCATACAATCCTACAATACTAGAATTGGAATTGACTGGAAAATATTAGCCCAACTCCCAGCTCAGGGCAGGCCATTTACAGAACACATCCCTCTAGTTGTAACCTCTCTGGTCTGACTATAGAGCTCTGATGAAGCTAGTACAACAGATACTGGCTGATGGGAGCTGGGTGGGGTTGGGCTGGGTAGGCTGAAAACTTCTTGTCATTGTTTTTTTCCACATCTTCAAGTTAGATTTTACTCTAGAAGTGATTAGAGTTCCTGATAAGAGTTTTTTGAGCTTGTGTGTCTGCTACTGCTCTGAGCAGCAAAGAAGGGCATCTGAAATGAAATAGGTGACTTTGGCAACTATGTCCCTACTATAGGCACAGTGTGTGCATGTGATCAGCCTAGTACTATGTGCTCCAAGGAATAGTGGCAGCTTTGCCCTCACGAACGTTTGCACTCCATGTCCTAAGGTTAATAAAGCAGTTCCTACTCTGAAGTAAGGATGAAACCAGTGACTGCCTGTGATAACCTATCCCTTCATATCTGGTTGAAGTGAGATGGAGGAGAAGCTGTTAATGGTGAAAAAGTATATTCAGCTTGTTTCAGTTGGTTGGTTCTTTGTAGTACCTCCTTGTTCAGCTAAATCTTCCCCTGCTATGCCTTAATTAGTCACCTGCTACCATGTGCAAGGAGGTGCTTGACTTGCGTCTAGATGGCACTGCTGAAGTCTCCAGCTCAGGGTTCATGCTAGAAGAAGATGAATCCTCATCATTTGCCTGTTCAAGAGAAGTATATGTGGTTAGCACCACAGCCTGAGAAAAAAATATGCCACTATTTAAGTGCCAGTTTTCTAATTAGGGTCATTGCCTCCCTAGCCCCATCCTGACTTGGTGTGGCACTTTATAAAAAGATGCTCTAAAAAGCTGTTTAGAAGAGTTAGGACTGCATAGCCCAAGCTGCTAATTTTCCCAGCATTTCCAGCCCCAACAGAGAATTGTTTGACTTCCCTTTGCTTGGCAAGAGTTGCTCTTAGAACTTGTACGTGCTTTTATGTGCAAGGAGTGAAGGTGAGAGGGTGGTGGTAAACCACTGTTCAGGAAGCCTTGCTTTGTATTTATTCTCTCTAATGAGAGAGAATGAGTTTCCTGCTTCTAACTAATGTAGATTTCTCATTGAAATTATTCATGTGGGAAAAACACAGTAGAGTTAAATGTCTGAAAAATGAATTTATAAGTGCTTCAAGATTCTTGTGGCTGACTAGGGAACTGTGTGAGATGCTTGGAAGACAAATTCATGTGGGGATAGGTGGTTCTCCTGCTACACGTACCAAGCTGGATGACCGAGATGGAGCTTCTTTGTATACATTGTACCGCTTGCCCTTCTTGCTGCCCCAGAATCTGGCGAAGAGGGACCAGCGCCCATGGGAGTCATGTGTTGGCTCACTGGGTGGAGAAGAGATCTGTAGGAACTGGAGATTGAGCTGCAGCTGCCCTCTCATCTTCTCCTTCTTCCCGGGCCGAGATTGCAATAGAAACCACCTGCAGCGATAATGCAATGGTCTTTTACTATACAGGTCCAGCCTATTTATACACTGACTTTTTATACATGGATTTGACTCAACAGGAATGTGCTGATCCCTGGAGAAGGGGAAAAATGCAGCCCTTTAAAATCAATTTAAAAAACTAAACAGTCCTTTACCAATAGCCTCATTAATGAGAGAGGGCAGCTGGCTGACAATCCATCAATCCTTCTTTCTCCAGGTGAACCCTCCCTTCCCCCTGAGCACTTGAAAGAAAGATACTTTGCATTGGTGAAGGGAGGGTTTGGAGTGAAACTTTGAGAGAGACTGATAGTTGGACTGTTGTCTTAATGACTCTTATCTTACATCACCAAGGCTGTTTTTAAATCACCTGAGCAAAGAAACTTTATTTTTTAAATTGATTTGCTATAGTGTGTTTTTTTGCCATCCACATGAGTGCTTGGAAGGGAACCCACTGGAATAATGAGGCTCAGCCTGTACATGTGTCCAACTCCACCTTCTATCAGCTGCTATTGCAGTACCAATTCTTGAGCTTTATGTTGACAGTGTGGATCAAGCTCTGAAATCAGTTGGGGGGGGGTGAACGCTGATACTGCTACCAAGTGGAATGCTGATACAAAGTGGAAACAGCACAGTGTGAAGGAAAGCTGAATATCTGCAGCTGAGTGGATAAGTTTTAGCCTAAGGATTCTTGAACTTTTTACAATTACAGGCCCCCAATGGATTGCCCAATATGTCCCCATACCCCCTTCACCAGACTGTCAAAATCATCATCACCAGTCCTAATGAGTACCAGTATGACTTCAAAACATGTCAATAGCTTGGTTTTAATTTACATATTGATAGCTGGAAATGGAAAAACTTCCATCCATATTGATAACCTAACAATTTTTTTAAAATTAAGAGAAGCCCCATACCCTCATCATTTGGTTCCAAGGGATATGGATACCCTTGGTTTATGAATCCTTGTTCTAGCCCATTGACAGAATCCTGCAAATGCACTCCCTTGGTTATCTGGCTTCTGCTGTTAAGTTGCACCTTGTTTATGGCCCAGTACTATGGACCTGATGTGTCACTGGAATCTATGGTGGTACAGCACAATTTATGGTCATCGCAAAATGCAGTGTGCCATAGAGCACAGTCTGACTGCTGCCAAAAATGGTGAGTGGTGATAGTGGCCAAGTGACAGCAGCCTCCATGGGAGCCCCAGTGCTGGTAAGTGGCTGTGGGGGGCTGGTGGGGGGCAAAATGGGGTGGACGTGGACATGGGGGTATACTGAGGGTGGGAAGGAGCTGTTAGCAGCAGCAGCTCCACCAGTATCCTTTTTCTCTTCCCAGTCATGATCCACCTAGCTGGGTTCACTCAGACTTATGCCAGCAAAATTGCTGGCACAGGTCCAAGGAAACCCAACCAGGACAGTGAAGACTTATCCTAAGGCAAGTGAACAAATGTTCAGTTGAGGAGATCTCCATGGTTGCCCCCCCTTGCAGGATGCAGCATGCACTCTGGTGGCACAGGTAGATAGGATTGGGATGTGAGCCACTAAGATGTTTTTCCCCCTTACTGCAGACCATGTGAAATGAAGATTTGCTATAGATAGAGCCTTCCCTGTTCTTCAATTGGAAATGGACTCTAGTTTTTACATAACCAAATGTCTACAAGGGTTAGCTTGCCACTAATGGGAATTCAGCTGCTTCTGCCAGCTAGAAAGAAAACAGTCCCTTCCTCTTGCTTCCACTTGGCCACTCCTTTCTCACCTTTAACTACCAATGGGTGAGCCCTGTCACCATTTCCAAGCCCTGCCACAAAGTAAGACAGTTGCTGCAGCCAAAATAAGGCACATTGAAACAACCCTTTAATATCCATGTGATATTTAAGGGAGATTGTATGCTGAATTTGCCTTCCTTCCACCCTTCTGGCCCCATGCTACCCTAGGGCTTGGGTGGGTGAATGCTGCTCGACTCTGCCAGATGAGTGTGGGGTTGGCTAGCTAGCTGTGCTCACTCATTTTTTCTCTTTGTTTTGTCCTGAAAGAGCTGGGCGAGAGGCAAGCAGACTCTGCCCAGAAATTGGTTGAAATGATGCAAGGACTGGTGCATGACTGTCAGGATGAGGCTATGCTCTTCTGAGTCATCCAGCACACTGGGCAGCTGCAGTGTACACTCCTCATGCCATTCCGGACTCAGGCTGTGTGATGCGATGGATGTCCTGAACTTCTGCTTGTGCAGCTGGATCACAACGTAGGCGTTGCGGGTGCCAGCAATTCCCTTGGTGCGCAGGGAGGAGGCACGAAGGACGGTCACGAGCAGGTGGGTAGGATGCCATTCCTGCTCCTTTTCCTTCTCCTCATCCGCCCTGGAAAGAGAAATTCTATTAGTGGTGGGGCTGAGGAAGGGCGGTGTCCATGATGAAGTCTATGATGTGAAATAACAACTGAATTTGCATGGGAGGCAACCAGTGGCCTGAGGCATGGTCACTTCTGCCTCAAGGCAGCTGAAACTTTTGTAGCATCAGACCTGGCCCTTTTGGGGGGGGGGGTGGTAGGCAGGATTTTGACTTTGAGCAATGGGGTGGGGGGAGAGGCACAGCAGTATTGCAGGCATGGCTACACTGCAATTCCACACCCCTATGCAGCTTGTGCTCTAGTCCAGCAACCAGGGTGACTAGATGTCATGTCCTCTTTATTAGCCTCATGTCCTGGATAAGAACTTAAATGTCCTCCTTTTCCCTGGGAGCGGACTCCTGCAGGCAG
Organism: Tiliqua scincoides; assembly: GCF_035046505.1. NCBI lineage: Eukaryota > Metazoa > Chordata > Lepidosauria > Squamata > Scincidae > Tiliqua > Tiliqua scincoides. The sequence continues at coordinate 201,663,622 of NC_089822.1, forward strand.
TCCATGGCCTTCATGTAATTAATAAATTATGTGTAATAAATTATATGTAATACAACTTTAAATTTAATATAGTAATAGTGTTTAAATTAACCACATTAAATAAATATATGAGTTTTTAGCTTTTATTTTGCCATGTCCTACATTTTTCTTGGAGGTCCTACATTTTGGGATGCCTTGTCCTCTTTTGCAGTTATCACATCTGGTCACCCTGCCAGCAACCAAAGAGTGGAAGAGTCACAACGTTAGATTATTTTCCCCTCCAACCATCCTCTGCCCTGAGATAGGAGAAGATGGTGAAAGAAATGAAATCTGAACCACATTTTCCCCTGGCCAAATGAAGGGCAAGAGGAATAGGGATGGATGGCTGAAGCCTGAGAGGGGAGGAAGCAGCATATCCACGGGAGATGGGTCTAGTTAGTAACAGCCCCTCCCCCCATGCTTCCTGAGAACCTCCAGAGGCAGGGGTGGGGGCAGGATACAACTTTAAGGCACAATAGCCAACTTCTCTGGAGTAGAGGGGGCACGCAGTTGAGTGGCTGTCGCTTTACCCGAGCACTGGCAAGGACCTCGTGGCGCCCTGCGTTCCGTTCAGCTCCATGGAGGGACCTCCACTGCAGCCACTGCCCGAATTCCCATCTGAGAACTCAGCAGCAACTCTGGGACAATGGGGGGCGGGGCTATTATTAACCCCGCCCCCGCGTTCGGTAGGACTCCTCCGCTTTCTGAACGCATGTTTGGTACCCAGTGGATGGAGGGGGTCCAGCTCAAGGCTGGAGGGTGCGCCTTTTGCAGCTGGAAAGGTGTACACAGTTGGTCCCTGTTGCATATATGCAACGTTGGGCAGAATTCCTGGAACATAAACTGCCCTCCTCAAACTTCCCTACTGTTAAAGACGTAGGAGATCTGAGCTGAAAGCCTATGGAAGCCTGCTTTGGAGTAAGTCCCACTGAACTCAATGAGACATACTTCTGAGTAGATGTGCATAGGATTGTGCTGTTGTACTGTACTCTTGAATCTGACCACCTTATTCTATCAGACTGAATCACAGTCCTGATATTAAGAGGTGCAGATGGTTTAATTAATAAAAAAATAAAAAGATTATAAGCCACTTAAAACACATGAGTAAATAGAAATCTACAAATACAGTATACAAATGACTTTGTATACTCCCGTGACTTTGCAGGAGAAAGGCTCCACCTGTTTCATAAAAGTTTGCGGGTGCTTCTGGTTCAAACTGGAATGCAGTGCATGACTGAATGTCAGGCTGGTTTGCACACTTAGGACTGCACATAGGAATAATACTTTAAAAACAGGTTTTTTAAAACTTTGCCGGAAGTACATAACAACATAAGAACAGCCCCACTGGATCAGGCCATAGGCCCATCTAGTCCAGCTTCCTGTATCTCACAGCAGCCCACCAAATGCCCCAGGGAGCACACCAGATAACAAGAGGCCTGCATCCTGGTGCCCTCCCTTGCATCTGACATAGCCCATTTCTAAAATCAGGAGGTTGCACATACACATCATGGCTTGTAACCCATAATGGATTTTTCCTCCAGAAACTTGTCCAATCCCCTTTTAAAGGCATCCAGGCCAGACGCCATCACCACATCCTGTGGCAAGGAGTTCCACAGACCAACCACACGCTGAGTAAAGAAATATTTTCTTTTGCCTGTCCTAACTCTCCCAACACTCAATTTTAGTGGATGTTCCCTGGTTCTGGTGTTCTGGAGAGTGTAAAGAGCATCTCTCTATTCACTTTATCCTTCTCATGCACTTGTATGCACTTTATTTAAATACAGAGCCCAAAAAGTACTTGTGAATTCTGGTAAAATTAACAGGTGGGTATAAATATCTGGGATGAGTAAATACCACACATATCATAAGCCGAGTAAAATACCAAGACATCCTGCCAGGGGAATGAGATGTAAGGGGTGTCAAACTCATTTCATTCAGTGGGCTGAATAACATTCATGATGCTAAGGGCCAGAGGTGATGTCATTAAGCAGGTCATGACCAGAAATAAGTATGACCAGTAATTCTCACGTGGGAACTGATTAGTTTCAAATTAGGAGAAAATATGCAAATTTTGATCATATTTTCAAGATATCGGAGAGCCTAATTATCATGTGAGCCACTCTTTCAGAAGTCACCTAAGCACAGCAGTTGGTGCTGGTGCTGGGAGAGCCTGAGGGCCAGATAAAGAGCTTCTGAGGACCACATCTGGGCCCCCCCACCTTATGTTTGACATCTCTAGGCTATACTGTTCTACTTTCCTCACTTCTTGAGGGTGAGAGATAACAAGTACTAATACAGTAGCTGGAATCACAGATCTCCTGGAACAGCAATGACTTGAAATAACAACACTATTACTCCAGGGGGCACCGACGTTCCAAGGACATTAGACTCCAGAAGGTGGATGGGGCATGTTAGAGAGTACTGTGAATACTGGCTGTGTGTTCTACTTGTTGGGGTCAAGCCTAAATCCATCTCCTAAAATTAGAAACATGGAGGACAGAGCTCGCTCTCAGGAAATTACAGAAAGGGCTGCACAGGAACTGCTGCATTGTGATCATTTCAGTGAATGAGGGTGGGGGGAAGTGAGAGCTGAGTTTTCCAGGGATGGAATGCTCTCACAGCACAATCCTGTGTTCAATGGGACTTACTCCCAAGAAAGGATTGTATAGGATTACCTCCTCAGGCTGCAAATATTTGGGCACCTCTAAACAAAGGAACTAGCCATCATCACCCACCCTTATGGATTATTTCATTTGTCAAGCATTCTCTGCATTTATTTATAGAAATTTTGCCCAGCCTTTTGCTGTAAAATGACCTCATGGCTTACAATGATAAAACATGAAAGATAATAAATACAGCTCTAAAAAGCGAAAAGAGCAAAAACAGCAGTTGGGAAAAAAATCTTAAAGCAACAAGAGAGGTCATTAAAAAATCTCAGTCAGCAGACAAAGCCTAAGGTAACAGGCCTGGTTCTTGGGGAAAGACTGCGCAATGCAGTGGTTGAGCACATGTTTTGCCTCAGAGGTTCCCAGCTTCAGTCCCCAGCATCTCCAGTAGGGCAGGGGCAGCCTTGCCATTAAACAGCCTGAAATGGTCATGTAGAGTGGCACCCTTGGAGGGGCAGAGGAGCCCCCAACCTATCTGAACACCACCTTTTCCAGCTTGCCACTGCACTGGGGACTCAGATCCTTTCCCAACTTGCTCAGAGCAAGTCAGAAGAGGATCTTGGCAGTCTCTTCCTCCCTCCAGGACTGTTGAAGGGAGGAGAATAATAATAATAATAATAATAATAATAATAATAATAATAATAATAAAAAATAACTAGGTATTTATATACCGACTTTCTGGTCATCGGATTAATCCTCTGACTTTATTCAAGGCAGTTTACATAGGCAGGCGTTTCTAAATCCCTCAAGGGGATTTTTACAATCATAGAGGTTCTCTCTTTCAAGAACCAACAACATTTCAGAATGGATCTTCCTGGTTTGGTCTCACTTCTGGCCTCCAGTTCTCCCAGGCAGGCTGACAAGCAGCTCCATTTCTCACATGGAGGGCAGCCAAGATGCTTCTTGCTCACACCAAGAGCAGGTGGAATCACTCAGCTCGGCTTGTCAGCTGCTTCAAGGTCTTGCCATTCTGACCAGTTCAGGGAGCAGCCGGTGTCCTCGAACTGGTGACCTTCTGATGTTATCTTCGGGCTAATGGAGGCTCTACTCTCTAGACCAGACCTCCTGCTCCAGGAGAAAAGGGTGAAGCTACTGTGGCTCCATATCATAAGAACATAAGAACAGCCCCGCTGGATCAGGCCATAGGGCCATCTAGTCCAGCTTCCTGTATCTCACAGCGGCCCACCAAATGCCCCAGGGAACACACCAGATAACAAGAGACCTCATTCTGGTGCCCTCCCTTGCATCTGGCATTCTGACATCTCCCATTTCTAAAATCAGGAGGTTGCGCATGCACATCATGGCTTGTAACCCGTGATGGATTTTTCCTCCAGAAACTTGTCCAATCCCCTTTTAAAGGTGTCTAGGTCTAGAGGGTTGAGCCTCCATTTGCCTGAAGATAACATCCAAAGGTCACCAGTTCGAGGCCACCGGCACCGTGCGACCTTGAAGCAGCTGACAAGCTGAGCTGAGCTATTCCATCTGCTCTGAGTGTGGGAGGATGGAGGCCAGAATGTGCGACCAGATCAAGAAAGAAACATCTGAATGTTATGGTTTCTTGAAAGATAGAAACCTTCTTTCAAATTGTAAAAATTCCTATGGGGATTTAAATTGTCTGCCTGTGTAAACTGCCTTGAATAAAGTCTAAGGAGAAATCTGAGGACCAAGAAAGGCGGTATAGAAATACCTGTATTATTATTATTATTATTATTATTATTATTATTATTATTATTATTATTATTATTATTATCACCACATCCTGTGGCAAGGACTTCCACAGACCAACCACAGGCTGAGTAAAGAAATATTTTCTTTTGTCTGTTCTAACTCTCCCAACACTCAGTTTTAGTGGATGTCCCCTGGTTCTGGTGTTATGTGAGAGGGTAAAGAGCATCTATCTATCCACTCTATACTTCCCGTGCATAATTTTGTATGTCTCAATCATGTCCCACCTCAGGCGCCTCTTTTCTAGGCTGAAGAGGCCCAAACGCCGTAGCCTTTCCTCATAAGGAAGGTGCTCTAGCCTTCTTAGTTGCTCTCTTTTGCACCTTTTCCATTTCCACTATGTCGTTTTTGAGATGTGGCAACCAAAACTGGACACAATACTCCAGGTGTGGCCTTACCATTGATTTGTACAACAGCATTATAATATTAGCCATTTTTTTCTCAATACCTTTTCTAATGATCCCAAGCATAGAATTGGCCTTCTTCACTGCCGCTGTACATTGGGTCGACACTTTCAACAAGCTGTCACCACCACCCCAAGATCTCTCTCCTGATCTGTCACAGGCAGCTCAGAACCCATCAGCCTATATGTGTTGATTTTTTGCTCCAATGTGCATTACTTTACACTTACATTTAAACGCATCTGCCATTTTGTTGCCCATTCTGCCAGTTTGGAGAGATCCTTTTGGAGCTCCTCACAATTGCTTCTGGTCTTCACCACTCGGAAAGTTTGGGGTTGTCTGCAAATTTAGCCACTTTGGTTCTCAACCGTATCTCCAGGTCATTTATGAAGAGGTTGAAAAGCACCAGTCCCAGGACAGATCCTTGGGGCACACCACTTTTCATCTCTCTCCATTGTGAAAATTGTCCATTGACACCCACTCTCTGTTTCCTGGTCTTCAACCTGTTCCCAATCCATGAGAGCACCTGCCCATTTCTCCCCACCCACTCAGTGTTTATAAAGGAACCACATTGGTGGGGAGAGGTGACTGGGAGCCCACCCTCCCTTTCCTTACTGTAAGCTCAGTGTGCAGCCTCCCTTCTCTGTGCGGCTTCTCTTCTTTTGAAGCAGAAGTGAGAGGCTTTGCGCCACACTCTTAGTAAGTAAAGGCAAGGTAATGGAAGGGGGAAGGGAGGCTCTAAATTTCCTGTCCCTGCCCAACAGTGCTGGAGGGACAAGGAAGGAGCCACTGTTGCTCTGGCCCATCCTGCTCACCCCCCATGCCCCACCTGCTTGCCTAACCTGCCCTCTCCCCTCATCCATGGGGTGCATGTGCAAGGGCAGCATTTAGGGGGATTCAGGCAGTGCAAAGGCATAGGCTGCTAGTGATCTACAGGCAGGGAACAACCCCTGTCTGAAACCCCAGGAAACACATAGTGTCAGACGAGGACTTACAGTGGAAGTTAACTTCTTGTGCCCACATGAATTCTTGTGAAAACACAGGCTGATGGAATTGCCACCTGTTTGGAATGCTTGCAGATTGTTAAGAGTCTATGACAAGTAGAAAACTTAAATAAGGGTGGAGTTTCTTTCTTTTGGGCAGGAAGGCAGAACTGCTTCCACAGACAACCTTCTGTTAGTCCTGCCTTCAGTTTCAAACATATGTGTTTTTCAAAAAGAAATGTCATTTGAAAGCTCCAAAGAGCACATGTGCTTTTAAGAAAGAAAAAAAAAAGGATTAATAAGAGTGTTCTTTAAATATATGTATTTTTTTCTCTTGCCATTCTTACATTAAGCCATTTCTCCCCAACATTGCATATATTCAACAGGGACCAAAAGTGTACACCTGTGAGCGGAGCAAAAATGGGTTAAAAGTGAAATTATGACCAAAGAGTACATTATGCTCTGGAGTCCATGTCGACTTACTGTCACTTGCATACTGGTTGTGCTCTCCAAAACACAGACTCTGAATAATTATTACTTATTTATTTATTTATTTTAGAGATTTATATCCCTCTTTTCTGTCCAATGAAGGACACTCAAGGTGGCTCACAGTTAAAAACATAAAACACACACACACACACACACACACACACACACACGTATATAAAGACTTTATAAACAATAAAACACAATAAAAATATAAGTAAATAAAAAATAATACATAACAGCTGCCAGTCATTTCTTTTCTACACACAACTGAAATATTTAAAATGATATGACAATACTCATGGTTATACCATGGCTGAAATAAGTTATGTATGTGGAAGGTCTTGGATTCCATCCCTGGCATCTCCAGGTAGGCTGGGAAAGGCCCCTCTCTGGAACCCTGGAGAATCGCTACACGTTAGTGTAGAAAAAGCTGATTTATGTAGACCTATGCTCTGACTCAGTAGAAGGCAAATTTGTAAGTGCATACATCCAAGTCACTTAATGCCCCACTGATGCACTTTGTTCATAATTTGATGTCTTGAAGTAACTCTGCTAGATAACCACCTTTAAGGACTATCCCATATAGCAGAGGTGGCCAAATCATGGCTCATGAACCACATGTGGACATATAGCATGTGGCTCTGTCTTGGAAATAGGTTGGCTCAGCTCCTTTCTGAGTTACAGAGGTAAATAAAAATTTTCAAGCTTTATAATTATTTACTTGGTATAAACTGAGAGTCCACTGAACTAAAACATAGGTTTAATGTTAATATATTTAAGAATTTAAATACTTCTTAAACAAAGCTGCTCTCAAACATCTTTTGCCTCTCTCAACCATCTGAAATTTATCTGAACCTTTATTTATCTGAAATTTATTTATGTGGCCCAAATCCTAACTCACTTTCCAGCACTGGCATAGCGGTGCCAATGGGATGTGTGCTGCATCCTGCAGTTGAGTGGCACTCACGGAGGTCTCCTCAAAGTAAGGGAATGTTAGTTCCCTTAACTTGGAGCTGCATTGCCCTTATGGCAGTGCTGGAAAGTGGGTTAGGATTGCGCCCTGTGTCTCTTACATTAAACAAGTTTGGCCCTCCCGCCTGCTGTATTGATTACATTATACTAATCACGAGATTAGTATATGAAGGAATGTATGTAGTACGTAAATGGAAGCAGACGTATCTCAGTAGTATAAAGTGAGAACTCCTGGGTCTGACCCACCTCCCCATGCAGGTTTGCAGCTTAAACAGAATAACAGCCCAATCCTATCCACACTTTCCTGGGAGTAAGCCCCATTGACACTAATGGGACTTACTTCTGAGTAGACATGCATAGGATTGGGCTGTAATGCTGCTGACAAAAACAATGAAACACAACACAGTTGGTGGGGACTGAGGACACACTGCTCTCCTTTCTACATGCCTGTTCTTGGCGCACACATATTCTGAAGTAGGGTGTGGTGTGTCCAGAGAAGTTATGTTTGTCATCTGTATCTGTCATGAAAATTGTGTCCCCAAACACAGTGAAGAGCCAGTTCTATAAAACTAGATGATTAAGAGCTGGGAGTGGAGTAGGAGAGCAAACAAATGCCAATGAAGAAATGGATAGTCCCGGAGGCTGCATGGAAGCCTGTGCAAAGACCCACAGGTAGAGTGGCTGGGCTGGACTTACGTATAAGTAGGCTAAGCATGCCTTGTACCCTCCCCCCCCCACTTGCCCCTCCTGGACTGCCACTTGCCAGCAGGAGGAGGATGGGAGTGGGGTGGCTTTCTTGTTGTTGCCAAAAATACAGCAGTGATGCTGGAGGAGGAAAGGCTGCTGAAATATTGTCCCAGTGGCTCTCTAAAGAGAGTCATCAGTAAGAGCATCACTGCCTCACTACTTTCCCTGTCACCCAGCACTTCTTTCAAACTAACCAGGCCCAAAGGATCTTCTGCCCCCAAAATGCTCCCACTCAAGATGACCAGATATAAGGACAGAGTGCCTATAGCTTGAACCATTGTGTAAAAGAGGATATTTTGACAGGCGCAGCTTTTTAAACCCTTCTGTGTTGAGTTGCACCTGCCCAAATTCCTTCTCCTATGCAATGGGTAAAGGTATATGCATTGTGTCCTCCAGTTTATCTGGTCACTCTGCTCCCACCTGGTTGACAACTTTCAGTCTCGAAAGACTATGGTATAAGTCTACAGCACCCAGTATTCCCAGGCGGTCTCCCATCCAAGTACTAACCAGGCCTGACCTTGCTTAGCTTCCAAGATCAGATGAGATTGGGCATGTGCAGGGTAACAGTTGCTATCACGCTCCCACCTAGGCAGTTTGGAAGAAGCATGAGTGGAGAAAATAATGAGGAGACAGTAGCATGGAGGGAGCTGAGCAGGAATGCAGGCACCAAAAATGGAGGGAGTGACAGGCTGGACAAAAGCGGTGGCGGCAGCTGTGGTGGCATACTCTGGGTAAAGCACTCTCCAATCACACTGGCCCCTTGCAGGCCACTGCTGATGCAACCTGCTTCAGCTGGCCTCGTGGTTCGGTCAGCAGCGCATTCCCTTTTTTCCTTTTTGGGCTAGTTGAGTGTCTTGATTTTACCCCATGCATCTTTCTCACCATTGTATTGATGTTTCATCCTTTTAATACACCCCTATTGTTTACGTGCCTAGTCTCAGTTAACATGGAAGAGAGCAGGTCCCATGTCTCTCAGACCTCCTATGTTCAGCTCATGGTTGAACAGGATCCCCAAGATGTTGGGGACTCTCTGTTCAGCTGAGAAGAAAGTCCTCCCAAGGTGCTTCCCTTCTATCTGAGCTCATAGGCACCTGGCACCCATCTTGCTCTCCACCTTCCCTTAGAGGTGGTAATTCTGCAGCACAAATTACATAGGCACCTGGAGTATGAAGGCCCATGAGGCTGGCCTATGGTACTGAGTCAGGCCTGCACACCTGTTTGTTTTTCCCATTTTGCACTGCTGCCTGGTCCCAGCTTTGCCCAGAGAGGCAAAACTAAGCTAAGACTCAGGGTTAACATGTGTTAGCAGTGTGCGGTAGAATTACACCATCACTTTTTAAAACATAATTTTATTTACACACAAGTATATAAACATTTTTTTTTTTACAAAATATATCACTCCATGTACTCCATGAAGGAGAAAAGAAAGAAATGTTAAGTGATATAAATGAAGGAGACCACAATCTTACTTATTTATAGCATATCCAATACTTGCATTCTAATGCTATCTTGATTTTTTTCAGTAGTCTATGAAAATAGTTCCCCCACAAACGTCTGAAATGCATTAAACCTACTCAGCCTACCCAACCAGGCATGACTCATTACAAAAAGTTTGTTCACAATCGTGATAAACTATATGTCACTTAAGCCACTCTTTTTGTAATGGAATTGTGGTCAATAGCCAATACTTTGCCATCAGCATTTGGGCTGCAAATAACATGTTAATTAGAATCTGGTACATTGACAATGATGACTCTCTCAGGTGGCTCCATCTTTTTACTGTAGAATTGATTTGTTACATACTTGCCAAAAATCCATACTCCATACTTCATATTGTATAGGGGAGATGGACACATCTGTCAAGATGTTTATTTATTGGGACTATGGAAAAGTTGAGAAGAACATAGGTAGATACATGTGCAGAGAAGAAGCTATTGATGGGTACAGTTTTAGGAAGGTATACATTTATGTGGGTGATGGTGAACAAAATATATGGCAAGTTAAACTGTCAAGAGCCATATGGATATATATGTGTGTGTGTGAATGTTAGTAAACCATCTGCTGGGTACAGTGTTGGAAAAGGACACCACTGGCTAGGACTGAGCTGGTTTGATGATGTTCAGAGGAATCAATATCTGAGATTGTGTTTTGGGGAGAGAACATTATAGGGCTGTCTAAGAGCAGATGTCTGTGCCTCAGGAATATACAGCAGGGATGGACTTGAGGGAAGATGGGCTTGGAGTGTGTGGCTGGAGGAGAACACACCCAGCGTAGAGCATGTGTTAGGAGCACAGCATGTAATTACTGAGCCAGAAGGTGCTTTGCCCGAGTTCCTGTTTTGAACCGAACTGTGATGTAGCTGGCATTCCTCCCAGGTGTAACCATCACACCCAGCCAGGAGGCTCCCTGACAACACGCCCCCGAGCCCAACTCCATGAGCCTGTGACAGCTGGGGAGGGGACAGAAAGTAACAAAAACCAGACTGCGGCTAGAAGGGAGCAAAGCTGACTCAGAGGCATTCACCGTGTGGTGCCTTTTTCGCATCATGGAATGGCAGAGCAAGGAAAAGGCTTGCCATGTCAAGTTTGGCTGGATATCTACTCAGGGATGGGTGTTTTGGAGAAGGCTTCTTGGAACGACATGACAAACCTAGCAGCTGCCATGCACACAAAGCTGGCGATTTGTGTGTGCCTGCAGGCTGTGAACATGTGTCTCTGGTTTTGATAATACCCAGTATTGCTTCTTCTAAATAGTGAATTCCACCAAGTAGACATACAGTACCCAGTACTTCTGTTTTTCCCAGGTGAAACAGCATTGCTTTTAGTCCTCTAGACTCTGTCTGAGATCTCCACTCAGCTTGAATTGAGCTCTGTGCATAGGACCTGTTCCGCTGAACAATAAACACTGGTAATTTGTATCTGTAACTAACTTGTGGGTTGCATATACATAATTGAACCCAATACAAAGAAAACCTGCACTGTGTCTAAGGCCAAAGTCTTTCCTGGAATGGATTACATTACTGGGATGTAATCCATCCCACCTATAACAACCAATGCAATTAAGGCTGTAGCCCTATGCATGATTACTTGGGAGGAAGTGCCATTGAACAACTTCTTTGTTTTGGCAGGCATTTGGCATGGAAGCTACTAGTTTTATTATCCTGTGCTGTATGCTGTGCTTTTTATTGTGTTTATAATTCTTGAATTGCGGCTTTTAATTGAATGCTACCTTGTGGATTCAATTGCATGAAAAGGCAGGAAATAGTTGTTTTACAGTGCTATCCTGTTGTACTCCTGCCCCCGAAGGTCAGAGCCAGTTGGTAGACAGGGGTGGGTTCTGTCCAGTGCTAAACTATCATGATAAACTATATGTCACTTAAGCCACTCTTTTTGTAATGGAATTGTGGTCAATAGCCAATACTTTGCCATCAGCATTTGGGCTGCATGTTAATTAGAATCTGGTACATTGACAATTATGACTCTCTCAGAGTCGTATAGACCAAATAAGAGACCAAATAAGCAAGACACTGAAAGGTGGAAGGCTATGAAGGCTGTTTATTGTTTCAGCAAGGCATGCCTGGAAGCCCCTGGAAGCCTCAGCTCAAATCCAAAAGGCACCCTTCAGTGGGGTGTGACACTTTTATACATTCCAGTTGTAATTCAAACAAAAAGTTTCCAAAAGGGAAAGTTCTCTGGTACTTTTCCACTTTGCCCCTCTCATCTTCTTGCCCCCTCCTCACTTTCTAAAGGGAAGTGGCCTTGTCTCACTTCGACTGTTTCAAGGATGCTTGCTTTTCTAATTTTTTCTAATTTGTGCTGTCATTTAAAGGTCATCTTTTACATATGTCTGGCTTGTGGTTAGCTAGCTAGGCACTTTGTTAACTTGCCAGCAGAAGATTTGCCACTGATAGGATTACCCTGACATTCTAGCAAAGCAGTTAGTTTTAAGCTCTCCCCTAAATTCATACTTTCCCTGTCTTTACCCCCCCCTCTCCATTACTCTGTATCGGGGTGCTCTAACCCCGGCCCGCAGGCCACTTGCGGCCCACTGTGGGTCCCCATCCGGCCCCCAGGGGATCCCCCCACCTCCAATGGGCACCTGGCCCTCATCCCAGCCTGCGCTGGCCCACCGTGCGAGCTCTGCGCCTTGCTCTCCCTCGCTGCCACTGAGCTCAGTGGCAGCGTGCAGGGCCTTTTATAGTGGGAAGGTCACGTGAGACTTGCAGGTCTTCCCACTATAAAAGACCCTGCGCGCTTGCCTGCTAGTCTCTTCTTCCTTACCCATGGGCTGGGAGTTTGGCTCTGCTAGGCTCCCTTCCCCTCCCCCCTCCCCTCCTGCAGCCTGAGCCATGGGGTGGAGAGAGAGAGAGAGATGATGAGGGAGGGGAGCCCAGCCCAGCTCACAGCACGTCTCCCTCCGGAGGGAGGGCTGGTTGGCTGGCTGGCTGGCTAGCCAGCCAGTCTGCTGGCCAGGCAGGCAGGCAACAGCACCAGCACCTGGGCAGGCAGGTTGGCAGGCAGCTGGGCAAGCAGGCAGGCAGCCCAAGCCAGGGAAGGAGGGAGGGCAAGGGGGCAGGTGAGTAGGCGGGTATGTGAAAGTATGAAAGATCCCCCCCCTCCATTTGTGTGTGTGTGTGAATGGGATCATAAACTAGCATGAAGATCCCCCCCTTCTTAGGGTGAATGTGATCATAAACTGGCATGAAGATTCCCCCTCCCCCTTCTTAGGGTGAATGTGATCATAAACTGGATTGAATTCATTCATTCATTTTCTGTCTCTAATATATTCATTTATGTAAATTTATTCAAATTTGAAATGTAAATTAATTCTTTTTTTTTTTCCCGTCCCCCTACACAGTGTCAGAGAGATGTTTTGGCCCTCCTGCCAAAAACTTTGAGCACCCCTGCTCTGTACTGATGGTTGCTACAGGTTCCTTTGGAAGGAGCGAGGGGTCTGAGACAGGTACTCAGGCATCAATCCTATGCATGCTTTTTCAGAAGCAAGTCCTGTTGAACTCAGTGGGGCTTACTTCTGGATAGACCTGTTTAGGATTGCACTGAACTAAACAGACAAGTGGAGTTCCTTCAGATTAAACTTATTATCCACTTAATACTTACTTGGTTGAAAATCCCATTGAAAAGGGTCCTTTTTTCCCCACGGAAACATGGCTAGCTGCAATCCAAACCCTACTCAATTGGAAGCAAGTCCCATCAAAATCAATAGCACTCTACTGAGAAAACATGGTTAGGACTGGACTGTGAACGGCACATGTTTATGTTCCCTGTTGATAGGGGGGGGGGAGGTGCTTCCAGACATGGTTCTGGAAATCCAGATTCTAACATAGCTGACTGGGATGAAATGAGAGTTTTCATCTTGCTCACTCTGTGATCAAGACTTCCATTGGGAAGTGGTGACAAGAAGGTATTCAGCCAAGCAGGGGTCCTGCAAGAAGCCCCCTGTGTTTGTGTTCTTTGGAGTCTTTAACTGCTCAGCACATGACTGCAGCTGAAGGAGTGCCAGTGGCGCTATTACATCAGAGAGCCAGAGCTGGAATCCCAGGCAGGTTTCCAGACTCTGACCTGCAAATGGCTGGGAATGCTGGATGCTTCTTGCAGACAAAATGTTTCATCTTTGGCCAATTCTGTTTCCTGTTATTGACTTCAGTGGGTTTCACAATCTGACTCACAATGATATGCATCAAGGTGCTACTGAGTGTTCGCTGCAGGGCTCTGTGCTTGGCAAGCCCTGGCAGGTCTGAGCTTCAACAGAGCAGCAGCTCCTCTAAGGGTTAATTAAGCAAAAACAGAGGGCTGCTGTCCCAGTGATTTCATCTATGCTCTGGGCCTTTTGTGTTTTAGGTTTGGCATTGCCCATGTGCTTGGAGCAGGATGAGTCCTTGGGGATCAGTGAAGCAGAAGGTCTATTGTTTGTTATTATTGCATCATCAACCTACATGGTGTTTTACACAGAATAAGAGGGCAAGACCCTGCCTGGAGGAGCTTATCTTGTAGACATTTATTGCTCTATATGGGAAGATGACAAAGCACCAGTTTATTTCGGCATTAGTTTTCATGAACTGCAGTCTATCCTCTGACATCTGATATGCACTAAGCCTTCAATCACAACACAATTGCCAGGTCTTCTTCTACAAGATACAGTTGACCCTGTGTCTGGATGGAAGTAGTGATCCTGGTAGTTTGTGCCACCAGGGGATATAGCAGAACTCTGCCTAAAATTTACTCAGTAACCTGTCCTGGAACGAGCCCTTCTGGAGGATCAGGTTACAAGGGAAAGAGTTTACAACAGTCTTTACAAAGAGTGAGGTAAGGAAGAAAACAAGTTTTATCCAATTCCCAAAGATAATTGTAGCCCTTTGTAGAAACCAGTATTTTCAATGTCTAGAAATGTTCTTTCACTTCCTCTCTGAGGTGTCTCTGGCTCCAGGATCCTCATCTCCTTTATTCAGAAAAAAACACAGAGCCACCTCCTCCAAGCAGGGTCTTGCCCTCTTGTTCTGTATAAAACACCATGTAGGTTGATGATGCAATAACCCAGAACTGTAGAACAGCAACAGATTTTAAAGACCATCACTGTTCAGTTGTCTTCAGGATCCACCATACTTCTAACATTGCAAAAGTTCACAAACTAAGGACCAGACTAGATGTTACAGGGGAATCACTCATATCCCAACCCCATATTTCCTTTGGGAATGTCCCTTCCAATGACAACATCCGGTAGTGGTACAGCGTCGCTCCAATTGCCGAAAAGTTGAGAGAAGCCTGGCTTCAATGGTACAGTCACATTCTGCGCGCCGACAGCAATACGCTGGCACAGAAGGGCCTTCAGTTGGAGGTCAACATTAAATGACCAAAGGGCAGACCGAAGCAGCGCTGGCTTGACACGCTGCATGGTGACATGAAAATCACCTGCCTATACCTGGACCAAACCAAGAGAAATGGCTGGACCAAGAGAAATGGCTACTCCAATCCAAAAAAGACCCAGCCGCCACATGAGATAAATAGTAAAGAAGAAGATATTTCCTTTGTACAGTAAAGCTAATATGAAGATGCAAAGAGAATGCTTAGTCCTTCTTCTGTCTGCAGATTCTCGGCAGCAAATACCACCCCCATCAATTTGAGGCAACCACTTCAGTTGGCTTCATGGATGGGCTGGAACTTCCCCTGACAGTTTTTAGCCATTCCTCCCTCCTCAGCTGAGCACTGAAAACATATATGAGGCTTCCTGGTGCGAGTAATAGCCTTGGGGGGGGGGGGCTGGGAGACTTTGCAGGGGAGAATTGTTTGGTGCAGGTGAACACCCTCTCACCTGCTGATCTCACCTGGCCTCTGGAGGTGCCCCTTGCAGTGTCTGTCATTTTAGCAAATGTAGGGTTAGGACCATGTGTTTGCTGAGATAATGTCTAGTTTGGTCTTTATACATAGTCACAATGGTAGAGATAGAGGAATTTCCTTACCTTTGTGCCTTCATTTTGGCACAATTCCTCTGCAATGAGACACTGATTCATCTTGGTGACAGTCTGTTCCCTATGAATGCTGCATTCAAACCACCCTATTCTCAAAACTCATGATTCCTAGAAAAACAAATTTAGGACAAAAATGTCAAGACTTTCTATTGATCTTCATACACCTGTTGGGAGAACATTATTTTTGTACACATGTACAGATGCCCAAGGTAACTTACAGAATAAGCCTATGCTTATTCAGAAGTAAGCACCATTGATTTCTCACCTTTGATTTCAGTAGGGCTTACTCCCAAGTAAGTGTTTATAGCAGTGGTTCTCACTCTTTAGCACCGGGTACCCACTTTTTAGAATGGGAATCTGTCAGGACCCACCAGAAGTGATGTCATGACCAGAAGTGACATTATCAAGCACAAAAATTTTTTAAAATCCTAGGCTGCAATCCTACCCACACTTACCCAGAATGAAGTCCCACTGACTATCATTGGTAAAAGCATAATCATAGTAGCCTGTTAAAAGCACAGAGCTGTAACATTTCCCCAAATGCAGTCACATACCATGGTAGCATCATTTCTAATATACGTATTAAAAATAAAATATTGAAATGAATGGGAACCCACCGGAAATTGACTTGTAACTCACCAAGTGGGTCCCAACTCACAGTTTGACAAACACTGGTTTATAGGATTGCAGTCTTAGACATATTGAGAGACATTATCCATTTTGGGCTCCCATTTTGAGCCCCCTGTTCTATGCTGCCATGTTATGAAGGGGGAATGAGATTGAAGGGCTCAATCGCCTACATGTCTTAAGGGGGCAACTGGGGGTCTAGTACTTGCTCCCAAGGAAGAAATGTTCTCTGAGGACTGTTAGTCTTTGCATTAAATACAGCCTCCATAGAATCTGGTGTACAGTGGCTGATCCCATTCTACCATGCAAAAGATGAGTGCCTTGCTGGTGAGAGCAAGTCCTTCGGCTGGGCTCAAACCAGTAATAAACAAGGATGACAAATTAGATCTGAAGAGGTTCGTCCAAAAAGATAACTATAATGTGGCCAGCATTGCTTAAAGAAAATTGGAAAACATCATAATACTGTAGAGAAGTCAGTATCACATCTGAACAATAAACTCTCAACCAGGACATCAGGGGAGTTCTTAAGAGCTTCATTCAAATAATTAGATAATAATACTACAGCCAGCTTTGCATAAAACAAGAATGGAAAAAACTTTAGTAAAGATGAAGCTGATTAGTGAATTCTCAACAAGAAATAAAAGGAAGACCTTAGGTGGCTCATTTATAAGACCCATTAATTATAATATCTGATTAGCAAACTAATTTGTTCAATTGAGTAACAGCAAAATAACAGTCACTCTTAACTTGCTTACGCACACAAGCAAATTGAAAATTGCTAGACGTTGGTAAGAGTCATTCAACCATCAAGTCATTATGTTGTCGAACATTTCGCAGTAGCTTCTTGCAGTGAATAGAAGATAATTTGCTCTGAACGTCAAGTGTCTGAAATGTCAAAAGTTTGATACTGGATTAAATATTCAATTATGATATGTATAGAGAGGTGTTTAAAAATGCTGTTAGTTATTTTACTCAGAAGTAAGTTCATTGTGTTCTGTAAGACTGATTGCACAATCCTAACCCCCGGTTAGGCCGATACATCCCTTGCACTGGCCCGGGGGTGTCGCACCGTGAGAGTCAGGAGGCTAGCGTACAAAGTGCACCAGCCTCCAGAGGCCAATTTCAGCCTCTGCTGCACTAGTGGCAGGTAAGTCCATGCTGGCTGAGTCAGGCTAGTGTGGGAGTTTGGGGAGGGTGGGGGGAGGGTGGAAAAAGAGTGTTCCAGGATGGTGGAGGATCGGCCCAGGAGGGGGGTAGGACTAGGATCCGGCACTTAGACCATATCCTAACCCCCTTCCCTGGTGGCCCAGCCTTGCAACAGGCTGCTCAAATCTGAACCACCTATTTCGGTGGCGCAGATCTGAGTAGTCCAATTGGGATGGCGGCCGCATTACTTGAGGTAAAGGGAATTAATTCCCCTTACTCCAAGTTGAGCTGAGCTGCAAATCAGCCCAGCCCTGCTCTGGATACAGCACAGGCCCTTGTGGCCTGCCTGTTCTAGAGCAGTTTAGGATTGGGTTGTTAGGCTGTAATCCTATCTTACTCACTGGAAACAAGCATCTCTACATATATTAAGTATATTTGCAGTACAGAAGAGATTAAAGTTTGAAGGAAGAGTAATCTGCTCATAAAAAATAAGTAGTAAAAAATAAGTTTACTGTGATGTCTTCTAAAGGCAATTTCTTTAAATAAAGGTGCAATCCTATCCTGCGCTGGAAAAGGCAAGCCAGGAGGCTTGTGCTGTATCCAGTGCAGGATAGGGGCCAAAGTGACTTAGCCAGAGGCAAGGTGCCTTCTCCCCTATGGGTCTCCTTGGACTTGCACCACCTCTTGAGGTGGCGTAAGTCTGAGGAGAGCAGAGCAGCTTGAAGTCACTCTGATCTCCCTAGGAACAGGGGTTGGGATCTGGTATAACTGCCAGATCCCAGCCCCGCCTCCCATTCCCCACCCGCCCACCCCTGGGGCTGCCCACCACCTGCCCTCCCCCACTCAGGAACGCCTCCCTCCCTCTCACCCCCTCCCCGCCTACCTCAGAGCCTTGTGTCAGCCCAGCCAGCTGATGCAAGACTCAGTGCCTCTATTGGCGCGGAGGCTTGTTCTGCGCTGTGTGCCAGCCTAGCCAACTCCCCAGGAGGTGCAAACATGCCTTACGACACATTTGCAACCCTCCTGAGCCGGCGCAAAGGACTTGTGCTGGCCCAAACCCAGGTCAGGATTGCGCCCTAAGTGAGTTCAATTTTCTGACACAATCAGACAAAAACAGATGGGATTCCAGCCCCTCTAAACTAACACAAGAAAAAGAGAGGATGGAGGTGGTGGTCTTAAATGCAGTCCCAGTGCAGTGCTGAGGGCAAACCGTTGTGCCTGGTACAAAGCTGTGGTGTGAGTGTGACTCCACTCTCATGGTAACTGATTCTTCATGGGAGGCCCCCAAAGTGTCTTCCTTCTAAGACACCACCCTCTCAGCTCCAAGTGGGGAGCCAGTTACTTCAATCCTGCATGAGGCAACAGCAAAGAAGACAGTTGTCAGAGTGCTTAAGCACAGTCTTGCCACAATGTCTCTACTGCCTTCTCTTACAGCCCAATCCTAACCTGTGCCATTAAGAGGCAAATGAATGTACATCTAAGATCACACCTAAGATCAGTCATTTACATACTACATACTACTGTTTGGCAGTCTGGACTGTACTGGGAATGAGTATCACTAAGCATTTTGAGCAGTGAGGGACTTACACAAAAGAAGAGCAGTGTTCCTTCAGAGCTTGGAATCTCACTTCAGCCTTTAGAATACCCATCCGAGGGTGAGAATGTAATACACATCAATTAGTGAGAGGGGACAGAGAAAGAGTTTAGAGCTGGTTTGGCAGCTTGAGTGTAGATAGAGAGAATTAACCATACGGCTAGGAAGTTTTTTTTTGGCTGGGGTACAATCTCGTGCTGTGTGTGTGCGTGCACACACCAAACCTCTTTGGAACCTAAGGCAAGATTAGCAACTGTGCTGCCAGCTGCAGACGCCTACTTACTTCCAGTATGCTCTGCTCATATATTTGTCAATAAAGCAAGTATTACAAAGACACCATAGTCTTCGGTGCTCTTTCATCTCATTCAGAGAATGAAGCACCAGTCCTGGGTTGCTCACTGCTCAGGGAAGCAGGGAGTGCCTAATCTTAATGGACGTGAAGTCGTAGTATTTTTTGGTCTCCTGCACTGTGTATCATGGCAAGAAGAAAAAAAAGCTTGATCACATCACCCCATCAGCCCCATTCTGCCTCCTCCCCACTCAGAAGCACCCTCTCCAAACCACCCTCTCCCTGCCCCTGCCCCTGGGCTGTGGAGAATTACAATCACACGTCCTTTGGGGGTACCTAGCTTGATTTCTGGAAAGATTCCATAGCTTCTTTGACACACTCCTTTTCACCTTGTTGACTTGACTGCTTTGGATATCAGAACTGCTGATATCATTGACTTTAGTCTGAAAAGCCTCTCATTTTAGACCACTGTGCACAGCAATCATCAAACCAGGTGATATCACTGTTTTACCCTCTAATTTCAAACTACCTCTCCACCCACGAGCTCCAGTATGGCAGAGACATTTTGTCTGTCAGATTTACATATTTCCCCCATTTTAATGTTTGCTTCCAGGGCAGGGGTTCTCTGATTGCCAGCATCTAGTTGATGCCTCTCCTCCAGTTCATGATCACATACCATCCCGGTGGCAATTATTTTCCCATGTAAAGCAATGCTGTCACATCAGGGGAGTGTTTAGTTTATTTTTAGTCTCTTTAATGTGATTTAGCAGCTGGAAATGAGGAGAGAATTATAGTCAAAAGGTAACAACTGTGGGATCTCGTGGCTGGGGAGGAGGGGGCAGCTGGGTTTCAGCTGTGCCAATTCAAATCACAACATGCCTTTCTGACAAAGTGCACTTGGGTAAGAGAAAATGCAGGAGTGGAGTGAACTTGGTCAGACATACCAAGGCGGAATCTGATTTCTGACAAGGCAGGGGAAGCAGGTATTTAAAGTGGCTCCTCTCCAAGCGTCTGATCAGCAGCACAGATTCCAGATTGGTGGATCTCTTGAGTCGCATTTGAAAGTGAAGGTCAGCTGCATGCTTAAGGAGCAGCATTTGGGAGGGCTAATATGTGCAGTGCCTCTTATATTTCTGTTATCAGTTCAGAGCTTAAGAAGACTTCAAGATATCTTGTCCTTAGGGTCCCATTTTCCAACAGAATTTTGTTCCATTTTGGTTAAAGCTCTTATTCTGAACAACTCCAACTCCATTAACAACTCCATTGGACAACTCCATTGACTTCAGTGGGATTATTCTAGGGCAGGCACAACTAATTTTAGACTTCCAGTCTTTCCCCCAAGTGAGTAATAATCTTGATTTTGATTGCAAAGATTGGCAAGGCCAGTACAGCCACCAAAGGTACAGGCAGAATCAAAACTCAAATGCAGAACTAAATCTGCTACTGTTATTAGAGTTCATTGCAGCAGACCCAACACAAATTGCCCTGAGCATTTTAACACCATATTCTTTATGATTGTGGAGCATCTTTAGTTAGAAGGCTGCTCTGTGACCTTTACAGCAACCTTGTGGATAGTCCACTTTTATTCCTCTTTTATAGATGGTGAACTGAAGATTCACCTTCACCAGGCTTCCTACCCCAACCACATAACTGATCAATGGTGCAAAGCCTGCAATACCCCAGGCCCAAGCTCAAATACTACCCATTGGACTGCACAATGGGCTTTACAGACAACATTTACTTTGCAAATGACGACTAGATGTCATTAGTTCTCAAAACAAATGTTCCCACCAAATGCTTCAGGGTGCACACAAGACAGCAAGATGCAACCTGCGTCCTGGTGCCCACCCCTGCATTTGGCATTCTGAGATAGTCCACCTCTAAAATCAGGAAGTTGCACATACCAGTCATGGCTCATAACTGGTGATGATGGCCTTTTCCTCCCAGTTCCCACTTAAAGGCATCTAGCCCCACCATATCCTGTGGCAAGGAGTTCCACAGACTAACTACACGCTGAGTAAAGAAATATTTTCTTTGGTTTGTCTTAACTCTCCCAACACTCAATGTGAGTGGAAGCCCCCTGGGTCTGGTGTTATGTGAGCTTCCTGCGTGTTTCACGGCTCTGCATTCAGCTCTAATCTTCCCTGCTCCCAGGGGGGACAACATAATGGGCCATTACTCTCCCTGAGTCAGAGGGGCTACACCCAGTGGAAGTGACCCTGGGCACTTTCCAACAGGATGCAGCTCCATTTAGGTTGAGAGAAGCGAGTCTCGTCCAAGGACGTGGAATCCAAGCCGGGCCTTGCGGCTGCCCCTGGCACACTGCGAGCGGGCGCCATCGCTTCGTCCTGATACGTGGGCAGGCGCAGCAGCTGAGCGGATCCAGACCGGGTTTTGTTTCCTCCCCGGCAGCGCAAGCCAGAGACTCCCGGGCTCCTCGCCTGCAGTGGGGTATTCAAATCGCAGCGAGGGAAGGGGAGAGCGCGCCGAGGGGCTTCGGGGGAAGCGCGGCCGCTCCAGCTGGACCTCGAGGCTGCAAACATGGTGAGTCGCTGCTGGCCGCCACTCTCGCTCGGGAGGCTTTGCTGGGCTGCTGCTGGCTCTTTGTTCCCATCTCTTCTCGGGCACCCACGCGTGCTTCCGAGCCCCGGGTCAGGCCGACCCTTTCCTTGCTTTGCACGTGCTTTAGCGCCCCCTCTCCGAATGCAGGCTGCGATCCTGTCCACGCTTTCCTGGGAGTAAGCCCATTGACTCTATTGGGGCTTGCTTCTGAGTAGACAGGCATAGGATTGGGTTTAAGGCTGCAGTCCTCTCCACACTTACCTGGGAGTCAGCCCCATTGACTCTAATAGGGCTTGCTTCTGAGTAGACAGGCATAGGCTTGGGCTCACAGCCACCTGCACTCTGGGGCGGATCCACGGGTCCTTGATCCTGGGGGGAAGGACTAAAGGGGATTCCTAGTTTCATGCGGAGAGAGCAGCTGGGGACCGACGCGGAGTGTTTGGGGGAGGAATTCACGGATCGAGGTCCGCATACGACGAGCGAGCCCTGCCTGGTCTCGGAGAACACGGCGAGATCGCGGATTTCCAGCCCTGCGGAGGCAGCAGGCGATCGACTGGATTGCTTGGGTTGAAGTTGGGAACAAGAGGCAGGCAGCCTTTTCTTTTGGAGGGGATCCCTTGATCTTAACCGCTTTGTAAAGGATCTGCTTAAAATAAGAATGATTAAAAAGACTGTGTGTGTAGTGAATGGTGGTGGGGATACAATAGAACTGCGCTGGCTGGAAACTTCTTTCCATGCAGAGGTTGTGTTGCGGGAGAGTTTTCTACCTAGTCGTAGATCTGGATAAACCGGAACACATTACAGTACAGTTTTGTGCGCTCTCTCTCATTGGGGATCTACCCAGTGATCTGGCAAGCAGAACATGTTACACGCAGAAGAGAACTGAGCAAGGGGCATCAAATATGCCTTGCCTTCAAACACCCTGCAACTGGGGTTGTCACATCTCTAGGGTTAAACTTTAATGGTACCTGCCACCGAAGCTGGGAGAGGGGAGTAAAAAAAATAAATACTGTCATTGGGAATCTGTCTGTTTTGCTGTGAAGTCTTACTGGAGAGGGTGGCAGCCTCTAAGCCCTTTAATAATGAATTATCTCTTTACACTCCTTAGTAACCCCTTTGCACTCACAATCAAGGTGGTTGGGAAGCTGTATCAGGGTAAAGGTTTTGATTTGTTTAATTCATGTTTAGCAGGAAATCGAAAATTGTAATCCAGTTCAGCAACAGGGAGCATGAAGCCAAGGCGTGGCAGTTATTCTGGAATAAAATGCTGGGATCGTCTGTGTGTGCCCTGTGTTGAATCTATGTTAGGTCCATCATCAATGCACTCCCCCCTCCTTACTTCTTCCTCTGGCCTGGCCTGGGTTATTATTCATAAGCATTAAGCAATCATGAGGACCCATCTTTGTATTCCATTGTGATCCTCTGCATAACACAGGACAGAGAATTCCACCCAGAGGCTCCTGCTGTGAGACCCCTCAAAGCAAGTTAAATGTCAGGATTGTTAACTAGAATGAATGAAGCACAACAATCTAACCCTCTTGTTGGAAGAGACCACCCTGAAGGGTAGTGAAACTGTCCTAAGTTCTGCCCTCCCCCCTTTTCTAAAGGGCACCATACCCTTGAAAATAGGGCAGTGTACAAATGAGCAGGTGGTTCACATGGATCTCTCACCCTGTTTTTTTGTCATCCTCTTCAAAAGTCATCCTTACAAAAACAATTTGAGGACTACAGGTGACAAAACAAGTGTATAGCCTGTTTTGCTCATCCAGGACAAAGTAGCAGTTCATATTCTTTTTTTTTATCTCAGAGGCTTGGGATAGGTAACAAAGTATTATTGACATATAGGGTATTAAAACACTTAATTAGACACTTTCTTAATTCCAGCCACCACTTACTAATCAACCTTAATCTTAAACATTTAAGGGTGCAATTCTATGCACACTCATAGGCTCTAATGAACCTCCAGGCAGGGGAAATTCCAAATTCAGAGTGGTGAAATAATGCCAGTTTATTCCAGCTGAAATCAGATGTAGGTTCAGACCAAGACATTTTATATAAATGAAAACTACTCAAGCTAGAGACGGGTTTCTGAAGGCATGAGAGTAACCTCTGAAGTGGATCCTAAGATCATCTACTGAGAATGTCTTTTCAACAGTGCAGTCCTATGCATGTCTACTTGGAAGTAAACTGAGCTGAGTTTATTAAGGCTTACTTCTAGGTAAATGTGTTTAGGATTGCAAAGTGTCTTTGGTGGGGTATGGATGCTGATGTTAAAGGATACTCATAGGGACCATGACAGGACACAGGTAATAAGATTTTGTAGGTGAAAATTGCCATGTGAATTGTATCCTGAAAGCCACTGTAAGCAGAATAGACCACAGAACACTTGTGAAAGTTGCTCCTTGTAGGCCCACCATTGTGTCTGGGATAAGCTCCTGCAGTCTCCACACGATCTTCAAAGGCAGTCCCGCATAGGGTTGCCACAATATTGCATAACTGATTTGTCTCTCATTTTGACTGGAGTCTCTCAAGAACATTGCAGCATTCAAAAAATATAACGATAATTATACATGGACTTACAGAGGTATGATTTGATGAAAAGATTTGATGAAAAGAGCATGTAAGAACTACAAGATGCAGCAGTAGATTTGGGAGCACTGCAAGGCTGTGCACCTTAGGGCCCAATCCTATACAACTTTCCAGCACTGATGCAGCCATGCCAATGAGGCATGTACTGCATGTTGCAGTGCGGGGGCAGTCATGGAGGCTTCCTCAAGGTAAGGGAACATTTGTTCAATCACTCTGTGTGTTGTATGGATTCAGCCTCAGTCAGCTTGCCGAAGACCACAGAACAGGAAAACTGAGCTGAGTGTTGTCAGCACACTTATATTTAGCTTTTCATTCCACAGTCACTTATGTGGACTGGATAGGAAAAGGGACAAAATTGAAACCTGCCCTTGAAGTATTCCATAGGGCAGTGCTATTCAAACTGGGGCATCGCGATGTCCCAGCCTGAGAGCCCTGGTCTCAGCCCCCTTAAGTGGCAGGGGCAGCCTAGAGGCAGGGGGAAGGCAGTGGCGTGATCCCCAGGATCGTGCCGCTCGGGTGGGGGGCTGCAGGGGCTTGGGTGCACTTACCCAAGCCTCCTGCAACCTCCCCAGGGTGCGGGGAGCCCGGCGTGACTTCTGGTAGGGCTCCCCGCAGCAGGGAAAGTGGATGCAGAGTGATCGTGCTCCACTTCTGCTTTAGTGGGGGCAGGGCATGATCGCTCCGCATCCACTTTCCCTGCTGCAGGGAGCCCTGCCAGAAGTCACGCTGGGCTCCCCGCATCCTGGGGAGGCTGCAAGAGGCTTGGGTAAGTGCACCCAAGCCCCTGCAACCTTCCCTGCCATAGGGAATATTCAGACATACACCACTACCCTCAGGACTTCTTTGCTAGGAATGAGTAGATTCACTATGTGCCATTTCACAGAGCCACATCCCCAACACCTTCTGATCGGCAAATCGTGTTCAAATCATTTGGCTGAAGAGGGCTTAAAATTCATGCTGTTTATTTTCCTGTTGAAAGGTGAGGTTATCCACCTGCCGGCACACACTGCTGTAACCTTGCCCCTTCAAGCCAAACAATCTAGACCACATTTTGCCAGGTACAGAGAGTGAATGTACAACAAAAATATCATGAGATGACTCATAATATCAGGCAAACCACACACTGCAGGGGAACACAAAAGCCCCCAGGCTTGCCAATCACTGGGAGAAAATTCCCCACCCTGGAAGTCCAATAAGATCAACATTGTGCAAGATCTTCTGTTGTTTTCCAGGTATACATCATCAAGCAGTGCCACAAGCAAAGTCTTGACACTGTAACCTAGATTTTTTAAAAATGAGATTGGCTTAGATCCAGAAAGGCATTTATAAATCACAAAGCTTTTGGGTGGCTCACATCAAGATACTTTCTTTTTCACTTGCTTTACCAGGACTTCTTTGGTGTATGCAGAAATGTCTCAGAATATTAGCTGATGGTTTCAGTGATGGTCTCAGTGATTAGCTGAACAGTGATGGAAGTACAGTTTATTAGCTCTTCTGTCTGGTAAGGGAATCCAAGCTAAGTTTGTGAGGTTGTAAACTCAAATAAGAGACTCATGATGCTTGAGTTTATATTGAGTATGTTCTGGCTTTAGATCATCCTGCTATTTATGATAGGAGTTATCAGATACACCAAAGAAATTACCATATCCATTTTGTTCTGACTTTAATTACCTGTTGTGTTACACCAGTAGGTTAATAATGCACAGATTAAGCTGATTACACAAGAATGGTTTTGCTACACTGCATGTTAATATTTTTAGCAGACATCAATATTTTGCCTGCTGCTTTTTATCCTTGTGCTGTGTAACTAACAGCAGGGAAGTAGGATATGCTGCTCTGGACCTGGACTAGGAGAATTTTCTTAATTCAAAATATTCTGTGCAAATGAATTATTCAAATTCTATGGAAATGAATTATATGGTAAATGTGCTTATTTTGAGTGGAGGAAATGGTTCAGTTTGTGTGTTCTGATCTATTCCAAGGTTCTCACAGAATTTGGAATGTGTTTGGTGACTAGGAATAGGGTAATGGCAAGAGGAAAGTAGAGGTTTGATTGACTGGGTGGAACTGGGGTGGAGTGCTGGAACTTCTTGCTATAGAAGAGTATTGATGTAATCAGGAGAGATACTCAGGTGCTGTCTTGGAAACTTTTTTTTTCAAAGGACCTTAGATGGCACATAAGAAGAGCCCCGCTGGATCAAGCCATAGGCCTATCTAGTCCAACTTCCTGTATCTCACAGTGGCCCACCAAATTTCCAAGGGAAGACACAACACTAAAAGAGGCCTGCATTCTGGTGTTCTCCCTTGCATCTGGCATTCTGACATAGCCCACTTCTATAATCAGGAGGTTGCACTTTACACATCATGGCTTGTAACCTGTGATGGACTTTTCCTCTAGAAATTTGTCCAATCCCTTTTTAAAGGCATGTATGCCAGATGCCATCATCACATCCTGTAGCAAGGAGTTCCACAGACGACACACTGAGTAAAGAAATATTTTCTTTTGCCTGTCCTAACTCTTCCAATATTCAATTTTGGCGAATGTCCCCCTGTGTGAGAGGAAAAAGAGCATCTCTCCATCCATCACCTGCATAATTTTACATGTCTCAATCATGTCCCCCTTCAGGCACCTTTTTTATCTAGACCAGGGGTGTTCAAACCCCGGCCCGGGGGCCATTCACGGCCCTCGGGGACCCCCAATATGGCCCACAGGGAGCCTCCAGTCTCCAATGAGCCTCTGGCCCTCTGGAGACTGCTCTCAGCATGAGGGTGACTGTTTGACCTCTTGCGTGAGCTGTGGGCTCCCTGTGAGACACCATCTGTGAAACAGCAGCGGCAGTGAAGGAAAGGCCAGCCTTGCTTTATACAGTTTCTTTTATGGGTCTTGATCTATTGCGAGACCTTCATTCGTTCATATAAGTTCCATCTCTAATATATTCATTTATGTAAATTTATTCAAATTTGAAATTTTCCTGGCCCCCAACCCAGTGACAGAGAGACCATGTAGCCCACATGGCAAAAAGTTTGGACACCCCTGAAGCATCAGGCTCAGCAAGAGGCAAACTGAGAAATTTGCTTAGAGGCCTGTGTTATGGCCCAATTCTGTCTGCACGGTGGGGGCTAGCAGATACTGAGGTCTTCCATTGTAGCTTGTGGTTTGCCATCACAGCAGTCTCTCTGTTGTTCTGTGGAGCACTAGTGCAGCTGCAAAGGCCTGAAGGCCACACATTGGCAGTGCACCACACAGACAAGCCATTGATGTGGTTGTGGTGGCTGTGGGGACAAATTGTGTTGGGGATTAAGCTGGGGGCAGTCAGGGGCAAAATGGGGAAAATCTTGGCAGGAGGTCCCATCCTGGCCTGGACACACGCCCTTCGTCTTAACAGATCCACATCAGCAAAAGAGCTGGCATAGATCTGAGTCTGAGTAGGCCGTAAGGAACCATGATGATCTAGAGCAGTGATTCTCACCCTTTTTAGCCCAGGACCCACTTCTGAGAATGACAATCTGTCTGGGACCCACCGGAAGTGATGTCAGCAACCTGGAAGTTATGTCATAGCCAGAAATGACATCAAACAGGAAGTGATATCACTGTGGTGTCAGAGCCGCAAGTGATGTCATCAAGCAGGAAGTTCTTGCCTAGAAACTCAAACTGTAAATGACAAGAGACAGTATTCCAGCTCAGAAGCTTCTTCCAGTTCTCCCTGCCCTCACTACCATTGCTATCAAGCAAAAATAAAACATCTGGAACAGAATATTTGTGTATTTATTTACTACTGTCTTTATTTACAAAATCTCAAGCTACTTCTTGTATTGAGCTTGAAACTAACAAACATTGATGTGGCTATTGATACTGTGCTCAGCACTAGCCAGAAACAAGTGCACCCTACTCATGCTCCTCAATACAAGAAGTAGCTTGAGTTTTTGTAAATAAAGGAAATAAAAACAGTAGTATCCCCCTCAGAAGGAAGATAAGCAGGGACACTTCCCCTCATGTCCCCTAAGCCCAAGCACGTCTACTCAGAATTGACTCCCATTATTGGCAATGGTGCTTACTCCCAGGTAAGAGTAGACAGAATTGCAGCCTAAGAGAGAAGAGGGGAAGGGTGCACATCAGAGAAACGGCTGGGGGAGCAGCACTCTCCCTGGGTGCTCCCCCCCCACATGCTAGGCTTGCCCCCCTCCCCCCCAGCTGCTCTCTTGGCAGCCAGGCAACCAGGGATCCCCCCTCACCCCAGCAAAGATATAAAGAGAAGACGTGCTAGCCAGGGCAGGAAAGGATCCCAGGCGATTTCAGAGAGGGAGAGAAGTTGTGATGCAGAGGATGAGAACGGCAGTGGGGTGGTGGTGGTGGTGGTGATGCTGCTTTCAAGGTAGGCTCACAAGAGTGGAGATCACACGGGTCTGCCTCTACTCACCCAAGCCCTGTGTTCAGGTCTCCGCCTACACTCTCCAGCCCAGTCCAGCTGCGGGGTGGGGGGGGAAGCTACTCTGTCTTGCAACCCCAAGGCAGCCCGTCCTGTCAAGGCAGCCAAGCTGACAAAGCTTGGTGGGGAGAAGCCTGGCTGGCTTGTCCATGTCTCTCCTGGTCCTTCTTTGCCTGCAATCCAAGCCTGCACTCTGTGATTGGCCCCCCTGAGGGAAGCCCCTGAGGGACGCCAAGTGCAGAGGGAGGTCCAGCTGGAAGGCAGCAGCATGCTTTCTGGGGAAAAGCAGCACACTGCTTTCTTTGCACATGTACAAGCCGCTCTTAGTTACGTCTCAATGCTGGGAAGCTTAAACTGGTGATGCCCAGGCTTTGCCCGCTTCCAAAATGGTGCCGCCTAGGTCTTTTGCCATCTTCTAAGATGACTGCCACCAGCTTCTCGCAACCCACCAGAAATCGAATCGCGACCCACCAAGTGGGTCACGACCCACAGTTTGAGAACCACTGATCTAGAGAGATAGCAAAATTTTTCTTTTCTTGCCTGTCCTGTCCAGCTTGGTTCCCAGTAGTGGTGTCACTAGAAGAGTGCAGGGGGCCTGGACTGCACCGGGTGACACCACTACTGGCCAAAATTGTGAAAATCTTGGCATTTTCAAGCAATACCATCATGTTATATATAATTCAATGAGTAATTTCATGCAGAATGCAATGAAACAAACCATGTTGAAATATCTGTATTTTATCAAATAACCAAATAACCAGAAAAGGAAAACAGAACTGCCTTATGTAACAAAAAGTGGATTTTTTGAACTCAAAACTGACCAGTGAGACTGATTGTTCTGAGAGTCAATGTGGGGACCAATAATAAGTCGGCTCTCATTTCCATGTATCAGAGCTAATACTAGAACTCAATCAGTTGTGTGACTGTCATAAGAAGAGTCCCACTGGATCAGGCCATAGGCCCATTAGTCCAGCTTCCTGTATCTCACAGTGGCCCACCAAGTAGGCCACTGGTTTTTTGTTGGCTATTGGTTAGGTGACCTGTAGTAAATAAATAATTAATGGGAGTTAAACAAACTCTAGTGATGCCACTGCATTTAGGTTGTGTGTATGCTATTGTAATTTATTCTGCATGGGAGGAGGTCCATCATGAGGGTGACGTAATGAGTTATTGCATTGGGTGATACAAACCTTAGTGACACCTCTGTCCCCAGCCAACCTGCAGGATGCTGTGGCTGCTGCATCAGCAGCCCTGTACCGTGCATGTTGGCCCATGTTAGGATTGAGTCTTTAGTGCCTTACAGCCCAATCCTAAGTGGGTCTACTCAAAAGTACGGTAAGTTCCATTATGTTCAATGGGGCTTCCTCCCAGGAAAGCGTGCATAAGATTGTAGTCTTAACCATCATCTTTTCCAAGGGCTGCCTAAGAGACTGTATGTAGCTTATGTTGCATTAAGGTTACAATCCTGTGTAAATTTGCTTGGAAGTAAGTCCTACTGAACACAGTGGTACATACTTCTGAGTAAATATGCACAGGCTTGCATTCTTATATCCCTTTTATATTTATCTGGAAAAAATTTTCACCCCATCTTTCCATTTTTATACATATGGAGTACAGTATATGAATCAATGATCCGACTCTGTTTATGGCTGTTTCAGACCTTCAGGCTCCAAAGGCTAGCAATTCCCTGTAACTGCTGTTTTGGTTATCCATGTTGGGTTTTACCATTGGACATTCTCTTTGTAGGCTTTCTTAGTAGCATTTTCCCCCTCTGTGGTTTCTGTTTAGTGATGTAGATTACCTGGTAGCTAAGCTAAAAGGCACCTTTGAATGGGTGGCTCTCTTTGATTGCATAGGGGGAGAAGAACTGTCCCTTTTCATCCCTTCATAACCAGTGAAGGGATAACCATCCCTTTGTTCATAACCATCCCTTCATAACCATCCCTTTGTTCCAGTGGCTATCTGCTGGTGCTGCATATTTTTTAGACCATGTGACCTTTTGGGACAGGGAATCATCTTTTGATTTATTTTTACTTTGAACACTGCTTTGTGAACACTGCTTTTCTTTTGCTAAAAAGTGATATAAACCTTTTTAAAATGATAATAATTAGTTAGGTGCCTGAACGTACAGACATTCCACAGTATTTTAGTCTTTGCTATCCTGTTGCTCTGAACAGCTGTCAGACAAGCAATGCTGCTGAGTGCTAGGTATGAAAGACAGTGCCTTCACTATAACTTCAAGGCAGTTAGGAATAAACCT
The DNA here is from genome assembly GCF_035046505.1 of Tiliqua scincoides. NCBI lineage: Eukaryota > Metazoa > Chordata > Lepidosauria > Squamata > Scincidae > Tiliqua > Tiliqua scincoides. The sequence continues at coordinate 201,694,600 of NC_089822.1, forward strand.
TTTGTGTATGCAGTGTCTTTTTGGCTCTTTGCAGAGTAGGGGAATCTTCAGGACAATTAGGGTCACAGCATGTCCTGCACATACACGAGTATAGTGACAGATTGCATTTGGGTGGCGGCGAATGCTCTGTCTAGTGACTGAGCAGCCGCTTAGATCATTTACTGCCTTGTGAGAGAGTGTTGATCAGTGCAGAGCCAAGTCTGAGAATACTCATACTCAAAGGAATGTCTGGGTATTGCTTCTCACCTCAAGTGCTCCAAGCATAGTCAACCTCACCTGCCTGGGGGTTTCACCAGCTGCTTCCTGCAAAATAGCTATTTTTAGATTTAGAAGGATACAGGAAATGTTTGTGACTTCCTCATTTCATAGGAACACAGAAACCTGCCACGTGCTAAGTGGGTCCATCTTGCTCAGTAGCATTGGCACTGACTGGCAGTGGCTCTCCCAAGGTTTCAGACAGGAATTTTTCTCTGCCCTATGTAGGGATGCTGGGACTTGAACCTGGGACCTCTTGTCTGTACAGTATGTGCTTTACCACTGAGCTCCTTCCCCTCCCTGACTGTTACCTCACCTTGTTTGGAGAGGCAACTGAACTCTTTACACCAACAGGCCATGGAATAAGCTGTCTTGCTCTTGGGATTATGAGGAGCGATTAGTTCCATGGTTTAAAAATATTTTGCTTATAGCTCATAACAAATATTATATCTGTACTTTTTGATAAGGAGGTATTGGCTTCTGGTGGCAGTAAGCCTTGAACCCAGGTCTTTCTGAAAGTTGCACACCTGTTTACCAGCCACCTGATTCTTTCAGTGTGTGCTTCCAGACCTCAAATAGCTTCAATAGCCACTTACCTTGCTCCACTCTCATCTGTATGGATCATTCCAGTTAACCTTTACTTCTCTTTGGGCCCAGTCCTATCTAACTTTCCAGCACTGTTGCATCCGTGCCAGTGGGCTGTGTGCTGCATCCTGTGGTGGGAGGGCAGTCACAGGGGCCTCCTCAAGGGATTGTTTGTTTCCTTTCCATTGTGGTTGCATTGATGCTGGAAAGTTGGATTGGACTGAGCCCTTAATCTTCTCACCTGCAGCCAGTATTTGTACAACAGAGCATGAATGGTTTTATTTAGATGCTACATGGAAGCACCAAAAGAGGATACTTTGTCCATGGTTCTGGGGAATATCAAAAGCGGAAAATCGTGCAACTCCTCTTAAGGAGATGCATGAGCTGGATGCACACCTAGGATTTGGGACATGAATGCATGGGTGGAGCATGTGCTAGTCGCTAGTACATCTTTCAGCAATTCCAAGTAATATCCACAACCATCCTGTTTCCCCCATTGCCTGTTTTCTGCCTCAGCTTTGAACCCGATCCACTTACCGGCATCTGCTTGCTGTGCAGCATGTTTCTTCAGAAGTAAGTCCTACTGGGTTTGATGGGCCTTACTGTTTTATAAGCATGACTAGGATTGTAACCTTAGACTTTCCCACTAGCAGTGACTATCCAGAATGTACCCCATCCAATATCATAGGCCAGAAATCTGCTAACTTCCTGGAAATATTTATTCTGTTGTGGGGGGTGGGTGGGGTGAGTGGGAAGCTGTAAAAAGGCACCAGGTTCAATGCGTAAGGTACAAAATGAGGCAATAATTTTGCTGCTGTTGGAGTGTTAGGGTAAGATTTCATTTCAGTATGGGCAGATGGAGTTTGAGATGCATTGAACCAGTCCCCAGCCCTGATTCTTTTCTTAGCATGGATATTGTCTCCACAGGAATGGCCAATTTAGCTCAATCTCCTGTCTCTGACAGTGGCAACTGCTCATATATCAAAGGGAGACAAAAACTCATGCAAAATGCACACTGTGAGAGAAAATGCCTAAAAAAATACCTTCATTTTTCATAATGTGATGGAATTTAGTTCTGAGGCATGAATATTTATATTCCTCCAGCAATGTAACACCAATTATTTCTGTTCTACTTCTCATTTATAAAGCTGTCCAACTTTTACTTTAAATCTTGGCTAAATCCTAATCCCCAAACATAACCTGTGGCAGAGATTTTCATAGATCAAGTAAGTATTTTGTGAAAGAGGGTTTACTTTAATCATTTTGGAATTAGTCTATTTGAAATCCATTTGTTTTTAAGTTAGGAGGGGGGAAAAGCCACAAGCTAGTGTTTCCCCACAACTGACCATGTGAAACAATTCATACAGTGCCCACTTTCCTCTTAGCAAAGCTGTTCCAGTTATATATTCCACATCAGTTTGTTCATTTGCATTCTTGATCTGCTGTGACTCCTGGTGTAATTCCACCATTGTTTTAGGCAGGGTCTGGCTTCTTTATTTTTGTATATATAGCAGCTCAGTTGCTTCTTAAATTTAAGTGTCTTCTCTGCGTTTAAAAATCTCCAGGCTCCCCCCCAAAACTCATCACGTTATGAATTTGTTTTTAGAAGAAGATTGTACCAGAAAGCAGCATGTTCTGGAGTGAAGCACTGTTTATCAGAGTAAATCTGGCAGAAGAAATACATTTAGAACTAAAAAAGACATTTCTAAAAGCAAGTACCTTGGAGTATAACTGTATGGACGTGATGCACAAACGCTAGGCAAAATGAAAAAGAGGAAACAAGGCTTATGTTGAGGAAGAATGTATACACAGAATTAGATAGGAAGGAAACTAATAAATATTTAGACAGAATTGTAAAGGCATGAAGAGAGACCATATGCTAGGGAATGCAATATGTAGTGGTTAGGGTGTTGGACATGGATCAAGGAGCCCTGGGTTCAAATTCCTGCTCAGCCATTCTGCTCACTGGGTGATGCTGGGCCAGTCACTATCTCTCAGCCTAATTGACCTCACAGGATTGTTGTGTTGTGAAGACGAAAGGAAGGGGAGGAGCCATGTAGGCTACCCTGAGCTCCTTGGAGGAAGAGCAGTAGAAAAATGTGAAAACTTAATAGAATATAAGTTGCATTCTCCTGAATATGCTTGAATGGAAACTGAAGGAAGAAGAGCAAGAGGAAGGTTCAGATAACAACATAAGACAAATCAGAGAAACAGGCAAGGACATCCATTGACCTGAAAAGGTTTCAAAAGACAGAGAGTAGTTGAAAGTAGTTGGATTGAGCACTCAAGAAAGAGATGAACATCTGGCAGGAGGTGGCTTCTGTCCTTGTAGGTTTGCTGGATGAACCTACTACAGGCAGAGTTCATGTGTCACCATCCAAGCATGACCTGCACAGGTGCAGCAGCAATGTGAACCGAGTCCCAGCTTTGCAGAAGCTTTAAAGCCTTTATTCTGAGTATGCCAAGCTCCTAGTAAGAAGCAGAGCATGAATTCTTTCTTCTAGTTTCCTTCCTAGGAAGGCTTGCTCACTCTGGGAGCTTGCACCATTGTCCCATGGGAAGAGATGTTGGGGCCTGTGAAGCTTCCCCTGACTCAGACCATTATTGATCCATCTAGCCCAGTAAATTCTCTAGTGAATGGCAATGTCTCTCCAAAGTTTCAGACAGGTAATTTTTCCCAGCCCTATCTGGAAATACCAAGGATTCAGCCTGGGTCCTTACGCATGTAAAGCATGGATGCCAACACTCAGCAGCAGCCCCTCCCAAAGGGATCCTTTATAGGGCAATGACAGCATAGGGCTAGAGCTGTCAGGCAGGTTTGTGCCTGTACATAAGTATGAATGTGTGTGTGGCAGCAGTTAAAGAGAGTCATTATCATTATTGTTTATTTACACCACACAGGGTGTTGGAAGACAAGGCAACTTCCTGGGGTGTGCCCTCCAGGCCAGGAAAGCTCCCAAGATCTAGTGGGGTTGGCACCATGTCAGGATTTTGCTCGCCATCGTCTCTGGGACCTGTACCAAAATGCCCCATCTTTTCTGCCACTGGTGCTGGGAGTGGACCCTTTTGAGGAGAGTCTTTAGCTACTGTTCTTGACTTTGCCATGTGAACTGGTAATTCAGTTACATGCAGCAAGAGCTCTTTCTTCTTTGTAAGAACTGTATCAACACCTGCTGCAGCTGGGCTGGCTCTCTGCCATAGGCCTCATTGGAATAGATTATATTATCGGCACATGTGTGAACATGAAGAACTTTGAGGAAGACTGAAGCTATGGAAACCTTCTCTTTTGGAACGTCATTGATTCTGACCACCTGGCTGATTCTAAGGAGCTGGCTTACTGGCCTCTGCTGGACATAACAAAGTCTTCCAGGGTCAGGCTGTGGTTGCCAGCTTGACCATTTCCTTTTTTCCTGCCTGTTGGCAGAGCCCTTTATCATTGCCTGACTTGCTTCCCTTCTTATGCGATTTACTTGACCCAGGGTTATGGGGATGATGGATAAAATAATTAGGTGATAATTAATTAGCCTGTATGCAGGTCATTGTCTTGCAGGCCCAGAGCACAAGGGTTTAGCAACAAGCTCATTTAAAAGTGAGATACTGAGCAGCTCTGGATGCTCTGCTGCCCAGGGAAATACAAGATATGAGCCCTTATTTGGCAGTGGTAGAAACAGGCACTCTCTCATTAGCAATGTGGTGATTAGCTTCTAACAGAAGCCTCCAGAGCACCTGAAAAGGAGCCTTTTGGGCCACTGGCTCAGGTGGGGCCAGTGACATACCTAGCGTATTTGACACCCTCTCTCATAGTGAGTGGCCCTCTCTCATAGCCCTGCCCTTGGCTGCCCAAAGCCATGGGTAGGCCTGGCCTCTACATCAAGATGTACCCTTAACCTAGGTAGAGGCCGGGGCTACTGGCTGTTTGAAGGAAAGGGTAGACCTGGTCTCTGCCTCAAGAGTGAGCCCAGATCTACCTGATATTTGAAGTGACAGGCATGTGACATGGGCACTCCCTTTTTGCTAGTACCTGGGGTGGACTACCCTCCTGTTCATGGTATGACTCTAGATAGGGCCCATCCACCACTGGGGTGGTGCCCACCTTTTTAATGCTTCACCTTCTTAATGCTGCAAGCATGTACTGGATATGGCTGACTTCAGGCTTTTTAGGAAGGAAGGAAGAGAAAAATGGAGCTAGTCTTTGTGCCTTGGCTTCCTACGCTGGACACTTCATCTGTATCATTTGGAGACCAAAGAGCTCTGGCATGGAGAGGAAAATGATGTCTCTTGCTTGGAACAAGTTACTTCACGCTCCCTCTGAGCAATGTAAAATATCTACTCCTTTGCATCTCAAATATCCTTTCCTGTTTCCTTCCCTTTAGCTGTTTGCTCTTCACCCTCTCCTCTTGTCAGCATGTTTCCAGTTTAGTGGCCTGGAATATTACCTGCTGAACGGAAATTCTACTTCATCAAACCAACCTTGCACCCAAACATTTATTTATGTTTTGCTCTGAGAGACCAGATTCCCACCAAACACTTAAAGAGAGGCAAAAGCCAAAAGGCAACTGTTCATTTGCCTAGTTCTGCTGACACCAGGAGCTAGTCTTGAAGACAATATGTAGAAGGGTAGTGGCATTACTGGGCTGTGGATATCACTGGCTTATACTCTCCCTGTTAAATGGCTAGCATTATATTGTTGCAATGAATGCAGAGAAAGTACTTTCTGTGAATCATATGTGTCATGGGACTGAGGTCTACTATACCTTCTTGCATGTGTGTGAAGTGATTGGGTGACCCTATGACCATGTTGTGTGAATGCAGGGTTGTGGATCAGGCTAGCAGTTTTGCTCTTAGCAATTCTACACAGAGCAAATGGCCTGGAGCTCAGGGCAGTGAAGCTGAAATGGAAAACAGAACAGAGTTTGGGGTACATGTCTCTTTTTAAGTCTGTTCACTGAATTCTTGTAGCTAGAATAAAGGTCCTGTCCTGTCTTTGTGAGGGGGAGATTGTCTTTGCACCATTGCCATCTTCCTGGTGAGTCAGTGGGAGACCAAGGCCGAATCTTGGGTAGGGTCTCCATTACTCTTCATGGTTCCACAACTGTCAGATCAAACTCTCATGTCCTGTTCTGATTGGCAATTTACCCACAATGTATATGACTGTAAGAATCCTGTGGAAGACTGTGACCACAAGAGGCCCCATTGGCTAGAGGAGGCTGATGGTGGAAGGCACCTAGCCATGGAGTGCTGTGAGTCAGAGAATGCTGTCCCTGTGTTATAAACCAGCCCAAGAGCTAGTTTGGGGCTAAAGACCAGGAAATGGGCTGTGCTGAACTTGAACCACTGGTGGCGGCACAAGTAATGCCGGTCTTGGGACTCTTTTTTTGGACACTGTCATGGCATATGTTTTGATTTCCCTCCCTATTGCCTGAGGCAGGGGGTGGAGTTAATACAGGAATTGGCACGTCATGGGAAGAGTGCAGCTTGGGCTTGTGAAGAGCAGGGCTGAGTGGATTTCAGCTCACTCCTGGAGTCGTTGCTTCTTGGGGAGGCATCCTTTGTGCTTGGTCTCTGCTGTAGCTGGGGTAGGTAAATGAAATCACTGAAGAGGATGCGGAAGCCAGGCTGCAGAGGTAGCTGTTGTGAAACTTTTTAATGTCAGTGGCCTTGGTTCATTATTTCAGACTTGAGGTAAGGGAAGACTACTTGCCTCTAGCATGGTGGGCACTGATGACTGGTAATGCCTTTTTGTTGCCAAGAATAGATTGGGAGAGAATCTTAGCCTGATTTCTCCAGGGACTAGTGCAGGAAGAGAGATATTTATATATATATATTTTTGTGTATAACTTCTTTTGGCAGTGCTGGAATCCCACTTGTCTCTAGTTCTCCATGGCAACAGCACAGGCCCTTAATGTGACCTGTGACCCCAGCCGTTCTCTCTTTGATCCTTACTCTCTGGACTTGGAGCCTGACAACGACTGCAGCATGGGCAGTGTAGGCAGCCTAGTGGAGAAACAGGAGTTCTCGCCAGCTACGCCAGGAGGCCTGAGAGGGATGCGTCAGCCAGATGGGTTGCTCCGGAAAGGAATGTCACAACGGGAAGTTTTTGGCTACTTACATGGGGGAAAGCGAGATGCTCGGGCTGAGAAAAAGCACCAGTCATCCAGTGGCGGCTTTAAACGGGACTACGAAAGTGACCGGGAGAACCAATCCCCAGAGCGTTACCTCCGGGACAGTCATCGTGGGGCAGATTTCTCCAAGAGCTCGTTGCCTGAACGTGGGCGCTTTGATAAGGTGAGGGAGATGGAGGGTGGTAGCAGTAATGGAGAAGAGTTTCTTTATAGAGACTAATGAAATGAGGAATGAACTGAGTGGGATATCTTGGAATAGAATCAATGAACTTTTTCATCGACGTTTTCCATCAGTTACCCAGTATTTGGGGTGTATGTGGACTGTTTAAAATTAACTTCAAAGAGGGCTCCGAAATGTGGGAAATACAAATGCTCCCATAATCTGCTAGCTCAGAGTTCTGTACCGTACATGCTGTTGCTGACCCAGAAAATGCTGCTTGTGTCAATAGCCTGGTGTGAATCACCACTTCCAAGCAAGCTGCCACTCAACCCTCCCAGTGCTGAAGAGATATTCCACAGCCCTGTCCACCACCTCAGAAGTGCTTATTTCAACACTGGAAAAGAAATAGGACAGCTGGTTGGCTCAGACGTAGTGCAGAACTCTGAGGTGACTTGTGCTTGCTTTGTGCTGTTTTGTAAGGACTTGTCCAGTTACCGGCACAACCCAAACTACATACAGCATGACTGAGTCATAAACTGCTTCTGAGCCTGTTGGTTACCTCTCAATCCTTTCAGAGTCAGAACAGAGGAAGATTCCTGTGTTTTCTGTGATTGCCTGTATTTTTAATTCTGTTTTTAGCTGTTGCAAGATGTCTTAGATGTCCCATTTTGGGGGGAATGAAAGCCAGGATAAAAATGTTTTAAAAGAGAGGTTCCCAAACTCCTACCAGGGAGTAGGAAACTTCATGTCCCTGTGGGAACAGGGCAGGAGCGAGGGGGAAGCCCTGACGGCACCATAGTGATTGCGGTGCCGCAGGGTTCCAGCAATTTGTGAGTATACCTAGGGGCTGCTGAACCATCCATGCAGGTCCTGGAGGCTCACAGCCCCTTCTGCGTGGCTGCGCAGCACTCCGATTGCCAAACGGAACTCACTTCTGGTTTGTGCATATGAGCTCCATTTGGCAATTGGCACTCGGTGCAACTGCGCGGAGGGGACTGAGAGCCTCCAGGACCATCATGGATGCTTCAGCAGCCCCCCCCCCCCAGGTATGCTCACATATTGCTGAGACCCTGTGGTGCCGTGATCACTGCGGCACCGTCGGGGACCCTATTACTGGGTCACTCCCCTTAAGTGGGAATGGCCCAGTTTACGTGCTCAAGGTGGGTCGTGATGCACAGTTTGGGAACCACTGTTTTAAAGTAAAAGACATAATACAGAGGAGTCTGGGCCATCTCTCCCTTCAGCACTGGGAGGGTTGAGCAGCAGCCGATAACAAGAAATGGTACTACTCAGGGCAATAGCAGTGCTAAAGGCACTGCTTCAAATCTAGCAGGTGTTCCTCCCAGCATGGAAAAAGGCCTTTCCCTTTAGGATGTTCTTTCCTTTTGTGCTGGGAGGAGAATATTTCAACTAGTTTTCAGTCTGGGGCTAGGATTATTTTTGGCAAGTTGCTCTAAAGTAGGATTGGCCCCTGAGCAACTTGGTCAGGGAGTGTGTGGCCTCCCTGGTCAGAGAAGTTTTCTTTAGCTGGGTCATCTTCCTGAAGACCTGTGTTTATGTTGAAAGAACGTAAATTGAAAGAAGTTGAAGATGCATAATGGGGTGACTAGATTTTGTAAAGGATCAGCTTTACAAAATCTGGCAGGAACACATTTTTTTCTTTCTATTTCTGCTCTGCTAGGCAGCATTAGACTGCAGTAATTTAAAATGACTTTTGCGTTCCTTCCAGTGTCGCATCAGGCCCTCGGCCTTCAAGGTAGTAGCTGGAAAGAGTCTGTTGTCTGTGCAAGGGCTGTCGTCCACCAAAGGGCAGAAGCTGTCAAAGAGCAATGGGAGCCTGCACACGATCTTGACACAGAGCAGCACTGGCAGCTCCTCACAACGTGGCCCTCTGCGCAGTCACCTGCTTCACACCATCAGCCTGGACGAGAGCACCAACTCCATCCAGAGCTTTCCTACTTACAACCCCCGCTTCAAACCTGCTCCGAGCCAGTTCAGTGCTTCCGTTGGCCACCTCAACCACATTGGGGGTTCCTTAGACAGGGCCTCACGGGGGCCACGGGATCCTTTGGCTGCAGAGAAGGCAACAATGTCCTGTAAGAGCCTGAGTCGGTTGCAGAACTCTGGGGAACCGCCCCCTCCCTACGAGCCCACCTACTCCTTGGAAGAAGTGGTGAAACAGCTTGAGGACCGACTGAGTGAGAAGAGTTTGGAGCTCCGCCAGCTGAAGAGAAACCTGAGTGAGTCGGATGACCCCTTCACACAGGTGGGTTAATTTCCTCCTGCAGGGTTGCTCGTTCCCCAGTCTTTACAACCACTGTCCCTCTCCTCCTTTTGACCTCTCTCTTTCGTCTGGATTCAGTTTCCTAAAGCTCCCTGTCCATCATTTGCATCGCCCACACATCACTGTCATCCATGTCACCCTTCTCCAGCCCTGTTAATCGCCACTTTTCTGGATGCCTGTGGTGACTAAGAATTGCCTTGAGGCAGTCAAGCAGGGAAGTTTTAGAATATTGGAAGATAGCTGCTGGCTTTTCCTCTTTCTTTCAGACTTCAGTGTGCTGCAAATGACTAACAGAGTGTGGGCAGAAGGGCTAATTGTTTTTCAGTATTTATTAGGGAGGCTGCTTATTTCTAAAACTTCCATATCTGCTTTCTACTCCCTTTCTGAACCAGCTCCTGCTGCTGATCTAGGCCTCAAGCCAGCTTCCTAGTTTCTTGCACATTCTTCCTGAGGTGTATCACTTACCATAAAGTCACAGAAAAGAAATGAGTTTATGGCAAAAATATATGTGGCTCTCCTAAGTTATGCATGGTCTCCTGTGGAAGACGGGGGAGTGCACATAAGAATGATTATGCTTTTTTATGATACATTGCTGGATTGTAATATGTATCAATGGGAAATCTTCTCTGTGGAGGAGAATGTATAGTTGACAGAACTTGTGCTCGGCTTTTGCTCTCCATTGCTAGTTCAGGATGCTAAGGTCCCTGCAGAGAATCAACGGCAGATCTGTATATGGGCAGGTCAGGTTTGGAAATAACTATGCAAATCATATTCATAAATGTTTCTAGCCCACACACTTTTCCTATTGTACTTGCCCACACATATCTATGTAAGTTATTTGTGTGACCTAAAAAGTAAAAAAGAACTGATTTTTTTTTTAAACTTTCCCCACCTGGTTGCCTAGAGGCAATTCTTATTCATCATAAGCAACCAGGTGAGTGGCACCTTTTTTTCTTTTTTCTTTTGCTCTGTTTTGGTTTAAAAGCTTCCTTTTGTTGGTGAGAGTAGTGCAACTGGATGAAAATGTGTACAGTGCTGTGCCTGATCTGTGCCTTCTCTCCTGGAGAGTCACTTGATCATTCTAGTAGTCCTTCCTACAGTGTCACTGGGCTGCATTTTGCTCCTCCAGTTGTAAACTGCTGAGCAATGGCATCTTCCTTTATTTTGTCCTTTTAGTTTACAACCTATCTAAACTATATGTTTGCATTCCTAGGGAATTATCCAAGTATGTAGAAACTACCACCTTAGCTTGGGGTGACCCCATTGGTTCCTAATCTGGCAAGCATTCAACAACCTGAGTTTGCTATTAGCACGCACAGATATTTATGTATATTTAATCAAGCTAATGTGTGTGTATGTAGAACCTTTTATTGGCATAAAATCAGACTAATAGTGAGGAACTGGCTTATTCTTAGTCAGGTCAATAGTCCTTCTGGTTGTTTAAACTGACTGAGTCTTAGGCAAAGGTCTTTCTCAGACTTGCTACCTGAGATCGTGGATGGATTGGTCCTGCTGCCATTCCATGTAGAATGATATTCTACAGCCCTTTCCAGAGAGGAATGAATTTGCCTTCTGTAGAAGGTCTGAGCTTTATAGGCTGGGAAAGCAAAGTCCTGGATTTGCCAATTGCACCTGGCCTGATCTCTGGGACTGGAACTACCCCCCCCTCCATAATCTTCTCTTAATCTGACAGATATACGAGGATAAACAGCGTCTGTGGATGGATGAGCTGGATGAGCTGAAGCAGATGTATGTGGCCAAGTTGCAGCAGGTGACCCAACAGGCCCAGCGCAGCCAGCGGGCTCTGCAGCTGCAGCTCTACAAGGCGCAGCAGGAGAAGAAGCGGCTGCAGGAAGAGTTGGATCTTCAGCAGAGCCAGTGTGAGGAGCTGAGGGTGCGGCAGCAGCAGGCAGAGCGCCTCAGTCCCAAGCTGGAAGAGACCAAATGGGAGGTGAGTGGGAACATGGTGTGCAAAAGTAGCAGTGCCCTAACTTAATCCTTCTCCGTTGTGATCCTGTTCCTTGGTTGCTCCTTGCCACATACAGAGTCCTGTTGATGTCTGTACTGCCCATTCATGAATGTAGACTCCTAATTATACTGAACTCTCTCATCTCTTACCAGTTACATTCTCACCAAATAACCATAGCAAAGTCTTGCCCACTGCATTCACAATCCCTCCTAAGACTCCCTACCATCCCCCTTCCGTGCTGGGTTTCTCGTTATTGCTTTATTGACCCTTCTGTGATCATAACACTGGTATTTGGAAAAGTTCCAATCCCCCACTGTACTCGCCTGCACTTCACAGGGACCAGAAGCTCACCAAATCTCTCTTTCTAGTCTTATCCCTCATCCTCACTCTAGTGCATTATTTTGACAGGTCTGTCAGAAGACTGCTGAGATTTCATTGCTCAAGCAGCAAATCCGAGATGCCCAGGAGGAGATGTCTCAGAAAGTGAGTGAGATCTTCAGTTTGAAAACACAGCTGCGGGAAGCTCGAACAGAGTTGCAAGCCAAGGACTCACAATTGGCGCAGCTGGGGGACTCTTTCCAAGCCTTGCCAGAGCATGGCTCGCCCATTCCCCCAAGAGACTCCCCCATGCAAGCAAGCCAGGACTTCTTGTGTTGTGAAACGGATGATTCCAAAAGTCGGGGGATACAGGGGGAGAGTGGAGAGGGCCCTGAGTGGCTGTGGGCCGAGGTGCTGCGGGAGAGACGCCAGGCCCAGCTGCAGGCTGCTAACTTTGAACAGGAGCGGAAAACCTGGCAAGAGGAGAAAGAGAAAGTTCTGCGCTATCAGCGAGAGATTCAGGCCAGCTATATGGAGATGTACCACCGGAACCAAGTGTTGGAGAGGCAGCTGAGTGAATTACAGCAGCTCCAAGCTGAGTCTAGAGCTATTGGCTCAGAGGCACCTTGGATTGAGAGAGTTGAGTCTTCAAAGATCTGAACAGAGCATATGAGATGTCCTCTGCTGGGATTGCCAAGGGGGAGAGACATACCATGCTGCAACATAAACCCATGGTATCTGAGTGAGGAAGTGGCTAAGCTCTAGGCCTGCCAGCCTGGCCCAGAAACGTGTTCCTCTAATACAAACAGGAGCTGGATTCTGTTTCTGTAGCCATTAGCATTGTGGTTTTTATGGATTGTTGCCACCAGTGGAATGGTGTCCCGGCATTACATCTGGCACTTTCTGTCCATTCAGGAAGGCAGTTGCCTCCTTATTGCTCCTGTTTTGGAGGGCAAGATGCTCTCCTACTGTGTCCTGCTTTGTGCCTACATTGGCACTGCCTGTCAGAATGGAAGGTTTTTAATTGTGGAATGTGAATAACCATGATTGGGTGCTGTGGCCGCTGTTGCTAAAGTCTGATGCTGACAAATGATGAAGAATGTGTAGAGGGCTCTGCCCCAGAGTTGTCCTGCTATGCTTGACAGCAAACTCACATTGGCAGCAGCCTTTTCCTAAAGGATTTGTTTTCTGTCCATCTGGCTTGTCCTCATGTCTGGTTTGAAGCTCCAGTTGTGACATGGTTGTGTATGCTGTGTACTGTAAGTGACTGAGAGAGCTCTTTCTGTGTTTGGATACAGAATGTGTGAGAAACTTGAGCATAAGCATCAGCTCCAGGCCAAAACAGTTAGTCTCCAGTTGCCCAAAAGGCCATGGGCTGGGGTCGCCTGGACAGGAGCCAGTTTCTCCACAAGTCATCAGAGAGTGGGATTGGGACTGTGGGCACCTTTGATCCCCCTGTTCTGTCGCTGCATCAGTTCTGGTTCTGGCCAGAGTGATGAGCCCTGAAACGGAAGGTCTGCCTGACAACTCCTAAAGTAAGAAAATAAAAAAATCTGCCTGATACTTCTGGTTCCATGACTGTTGCTTTTCTTTCCACCGCAACATTCTTGGTGTTGTATGCCATCTGTTATTAAGAATATTTAGATACTGTTTTTCAACAAAAAGTAGTTCACAGAGCAGTTTACAAAATAAAATAAATCAATAAATGGTTCTTTGTCCCTAAAGGGCTTACAGTCGTAACGCGCACACACACACAGGGCTAAATCCTATCCAACTTTCCAGCCCTGGTGTAGCCATGCCAATGGGATGTACACTGCTCCCTGTGGTGGGAGGGTAGTTATTGAGGTCTTCACAAGGTCCCCTTGCCTTGGGGCTGCATTGGCACTGGAAAGTTGGATAGGATTGGCCCCAAAGTCTGCAATCCTATCCAGATTTACCTGGGAGTACATCCCATTGAACTCAATAAGCTCACTTTAGAGTAAACATGCAAAGGATTGTGCTGTAACCCCAGGCAGCAAGAAACAGAGCTATGCCCATGTTATATAAGATTCACTGTATTTATATTCCACAGTTTTTCCAGGAGTGACTTTTTCCCTGCAGCTTTGTTGGGGGGGGGGGGGAGGAAGGAGGATTGGCTCAGAATCACCCCATGAGCTTCATGACTGGATGGGTTTTGAACCTGAGTTTTGCAAGGGGTAGGGAGAGGTGAGATAATATGAATCTTCTTGATTTCTTTTAGACTGCATTCTTAGTTCAAGGAGGGAAAGTAAATACCTGGATAATCCTGTCTCATGGCATAATCCTGCAGAAAAATGCTGTTTGCATTGGGGGAAGATGGATTATCTTTCTGCCATCCCTCTTCTGAGCAGAGCCCTGTTGCCCTGCTGACAAGAGAAGTGTGAAGTGAAATTTTCAGCCTAATATCAAGCAGAGTTAAGCACATCTAAACGGACGGATTTCATGTCGCTTAGGTACACCTAACTCTTCACAGAATCAGACTAAAAATGGTACAAATAAAGATATGGAAATTTAGTGTATGACTGAAAATAACTCAGGGCGCAATCCTAACCCCTTATGTCAGTGCTTTCCAGCACTGGCATAGTGGTGCCAATGGGACATGTGCTGCATCCTGCAGTTGGGTGTGACTCACAGAGGCCTCCTCAAAGTAAGGGAATGTTTGTTCCCTTACCTCGGAGCTGCATTGCCCTTATGTCTGTGCTGGAAAGCACTGACAGGGGTTAGGATTGCACCCTAATTTGAAGATGGTGGTGTGTTCATTTAGAACCCCCCCCCCAATAACTGGAAGCCACCTTATTTATCCCTAGAGATTGCTTCCCTAATTGAGGGAATGAAGCCAGGGAACTATCTTACTACAATCTTTGTGAAAACATACTGTCAACACCTTTAAACCATATTGTTTTTGGACTGCCACTACACATTATAGCACATTAATCATGGAGGTTCATAGTAAATACAATCTGGTAACAATGCAGTGGAGGATTCTTACCCTTCACAATTTTTCAGTATGCATGGGTCACTGGGTGAAGGAAGCCTCAACACCCACAGGTCTCAGCTGCATGCCTTGTTTTACTCTACAGGCCTTGGTGGAGTTGACCTAGTTTGCTGTCATCAATACGCTGTTCAAAGTTAACAGTGATGCTCTGGGGCGCTCGCTGCCTGCAACAATTGATTTTCTAGAGCAGAAAACAAATTGAATTATCTGATGGTTGGTAGCTGATTTTATATAGCAGTGGTTCTCACACATTGAGCACCAGAACCCACTTTTTAGAATGTCAGGACCCACTGGAAGTGATGTCATGACCGGAAGTGACATCAAGCAGCAACATTTTTAACAATCCTAGGCTGAAATCCTACCCACGCTTACCCAGGAGTAAGTCCCACTGACAAAAGAATATACATAGTGGATTGTTAAAAGTACAGGTCTGTAATTTCTCCAAATGCAGTCACATACCATGGTAGCATCAAGTCTAATATATTAAAATAAAATATTGAAGTGAATGGGGACCCACCTGAAATTGGCTTGCGACCCACTAGTGGGTCCCGACCCACAGTTTGAGAAACACTAAATAGTTATTGGGACAAAGACCTTACTGGGTGTGTAAGAATCCAGCCTTATAAAATGCACCAAGCCCTTCCCTGCAAGTCTTCTCTAAATTGTACTGGAATTGAGCATTTAATAGATTTATTAGCTTGATAAGCTGGCTGAGCTTCATTGTGCCCCTGTCATTTCTAGAAACATACTGCTATTAATGGATACTTATGACGTGTACTTGGCCTACGTCCAAGCCACATGCCTGGCACAGTGAATGTTGGAAAGGAATTGTGTAGAGAAATTGCGAAGTAGCCTGCATAAGATTATGAGGGCTGGAGAGGGAATCTGATTCCTAAGAACAGCCCTACTGGATCAGGCCATAGGCCCATCTAGTCCAGCTTCCTGTATCTCACAGTGGCCCACCAAATGCCACAGGGAGCACACCAGATAATGAGACCTGTATCCTGGTGCCCTCCCTTGCATCTGGCATTCTGACTTAGTCCATTTCTAAAATCAGGAGGTTGCACATACCCATTATGGCTTGTAACCCGTAATGGATTTTTCCTCCAGAAACTTTTCCAATCCCCTTAAAGGCGTCTGTGCGAGATGCCATCACCACATGCTGTGGCAAGGAGTTCCACAGACCAACTACAAACTGAGTAAAGAAATATTTTCTTTTGTCTGTCCTAACTCTCCCAACACTCAATTTTAGTGGATGTCCCCTGGTTCTGGTGTTATGTGAGAGTGTTAAGAGCATCTCCCTATCCACTCTGTCTATCCCCTGCATAATTTTGTATGTCTCAATCATGTCCCCCCTCAGGCACCTCTTTTCTAGGCTGAAGAGGCCCAAACGCCGTAGCCTTTCCTCATAAGGAAGGTGCCCCAGCCCAGTAATCATTTTAGTTGCTCTCTTTTGCACCTTTTCCATTTCCACTATGTCCTTTTTGAGATGCGGCGACCAGAACTGGACACAGTACTCCAGGTGTGGCCTTACCATCGATTTGTTCAATGGCATTATAATATTAGCCGTTTTGTTGTCAATATATTTTCTAATGATCCCAAGCATAGAATTGGTCGTCTTTACTGCCGCCGCACATTGGGTTGACACTTTCATTGAGCTGTCCGCCACCACCCAAGATCTCTCTCCTGATCTGTCACAGACAGCTCAGAACCCATTAGCCTACATGTGAAGTTTTGATTTTTTGCCCCAATGTGCA
Organism: Tiliqua scincoides; assembly: GCF_035046505.1. Lineage (NCBI taxonomy): Eukaryota > Metazoa > Chordata > Lepidosauria > Squamata > Scincidae > Tiliqua > Tiliqua scincoides. Next base: position 201,711,063 of record NC_089822.1, read on the forward strand.
TGACTTTACACTTACATTGAAATGCATCTGCCATTTTGCTGCTCATTCTGCCAATTTGGAGAGATCCTTCTGGAGCTCCTCATAATCATTTCTAGTCTTCACCACTCGGAAAAGCTTGGTGTTGTCTGCAAACTTAGCCACCTCGCTGCTCAACCCTGTCTCCATGTCATTATGAACAGGTTGAAAAGCACTGGTCCCAGGACAGATCCTTGGGGCACACTGCTTTTCACCCCTCTCCATTCGGAAAATTGTCCATTGACACCCACTCTGTTTCCTGGTCTTCAACCAGTTCCCAATCCATGAGAGCACCTGCCCTCTAACTCCCTGACTGTGGAGTTTTTTCAGTAGCCTTTGGTGAGGGACTGTGTCGAACGCCTTCTGAAAGTCCAGATATATAATGTCTACAGGTTCTCCTGCATGCACATGCCTGTTGACCTTTTCAAAGAATTGTAAAAGGTTCGTGAGGCAAGATTTACCCTTGCAGAAGCCCTGCTGATTCTCCCTCAGTAAGGCTTGTTTGTCTATGTCGGGGTGCCCAAACCCTGACTGCCCTTGGGGACTCCCAATCCGGCCCGTGGGGAGCCCCCAGTCTCCAATGAGCCTCTGGCCCTCCATAGAATTGCCAGAGCCCATGCTGCCCGACGCAACTGCTCTCAGCGTGAGCACGACTATTTGACTTCTTGTGTGAGCTGTGGGACGAGAGCTCCCTCCACTGCTTGCTGTTTCGTTTGTGATGCTGCAGCAGCAGCAAAGGTAAGGCTGGCCTTGCTTTGTTCAAGGCCTTTTATAGGCCTTGAGCTATTGCAAGACCTGCATTCATTCATATAAGTTCCATCTCTAATGTATTCATTCGAGAATACATTTATTGACTTATTCAAATTTGAAATGTAAATTAATTCTTTTTTTTCCAGCCCCTGACACATCATCAGAGAGATCGTGTGGCCCTTCTGCCAAAAAGTTTGGACACCCCTGATCTATGTGTTTTGAGATTCTATCTTTGTTGAGGCATTCCACCATCTTACCCAGAATAGATGTTAGGCTGACCGGCCTTTAGTTTCCCGGGTCCTACTAGCAACTACTAGCTCCATTGAGTTTGACATCCCTTGTCCAAGGCTTAACTTGTTTTTCTTGTGGGACAGCTGGCTGTTGAAACATCTTGTTTGTTTCACAGTGCCCACGCCAGTCCACGGCTCTGTTGGCGCCTCACTCCAAAATCCCTGCAGCAGGTTTCCACCCATCAATTAGAACTGTGAGGAGTTGAAGAGCAACCCAGGAGAGGGCGGCACCAAAACTTGGCAGCTAAGCCAGAAACCAAGCTACTGGCTCTGATGCCACAGGGAAGAGTCGAGGCGTCGCAGGAAGACGCGGGAGTGTTTGCCGCTTAGAGCTGCTGGACGAACCAGTTTCCTAAATTCCAAGGGACTGATTCATTCCTCTAAGAAACTGGGGCCTGAGCAAGTGCCACCAATATGAGGAAGGCTGCAGTGCAGTGGCTGTGAGCCAAAAACACTTGGAGCGCTCAGACATGCTGGCCCCTGCAGCCATCCTGGGCTTAGCATGTGTTTCCTCCAAAGACTCATGGCAGCAGTTCTTCCTTCCTGGCCTCCCAACCCAGAAGCCCAGTCTCTACAACCTCTCCTGCCATGCAAATAGCACGTCACTCCTTTGAAGTCTCACTTCACTTCAAGTCATTTCCTTCAGTCATGGCCTTGAATCCAGCTGGCGTAAGACCATCTCACAAGCACAGTCTGATGCACCTGTCTCGTTCACATTACTCTTCCTTCTGCTATTCATTGACGGCATTCTTCCCAAAATAGTCTTAACTATTTCATTTTCTAAGGCTGTAGTTGAGCATTGCTCAACAGCCTTCTCCCATCCTTTGCTCTCCCAGCAAAGATCTGGACATGGCATTGTCATAATGCACCAAGCTAGAGACTTGCCATAATAATCTGCTGCTTCAGCCTCCATTATGTGGTGTGGTTGTCACCTATGTTCATATCTCTAATACTGAAGGATCCAAATAAGTATTTATTCTCTCACTGCTGGCATAGTGGATGTAGTGTGCCTTTCCCTAAAAACTATGGTGAAATTGCCATGCATGGGTTGATGCAACTTTGCCTCACCCCTACCAAATTTTAATCAAGGCGTGATATAAATGTTGCACATACATTCACTGATAAGGAAAAGCATCCTCAAATTGTGAGATATAATCCACACATTAATGACGTATCTCTCACCTTGTTTAACACTTTTTCACCTAATGCTATTCAGAGAAGCAAGGAGATATCCCATGTTTCTTACAAGGTGAGTATAGTGTCATGTGTTTTTCAGAAGGCAAATGACCACTGCTGACCTTCCTCTTAAGGAAATCTTCTGGAGCATTTGTTTCTCTCCCTGTCCCAATTACCTTGTGTTACCTAAGCATAGGTACTCCACAATTGTGAAGTCTTCTGTAGGTACTTCTGATTTAAAAGGGAATCAGGTTGAGGACCATACTTCTGAGCACAAAAACATATGTTCATAGAACGCTCCTGAGAATACAGATGCTATTCGTGCACATGGTGCACAGAGTAACATAACCAAAAAGCAGGTCCTTGGTCAATGCACACTTTCCTGGGAGTAAGCCCCACTTAACTCAGTGGGACTTGCTTCTAGTAGACATGCACAGGATTGGGCTGTTAATCTAAATTTAGATGGGAGGGAGAGAAGTTGGCTGCTTCTTGTTTATCTTAAACAAAAGCATCTGTGAGTGAACAGATGTGGCAACTCATCAATTACTGTAAACATGGACTAGGCAGGCAAGAAATCAAAATATACCCAGTTTATTAAAAATTCCAAAGAAAAAAGAATTATTAAACAGAATGGGGGAGAGAAATACAGTACAATAAGCAAGCTGGACTTAAAGAGGTAAGTCCAAGGCTATAAGAGATAACTTGACAAAATTGGGTGCAGTAACCAGTAATTCCCAGCAGAGGGAGTCACAAAACTAATTACATTGATAAAATTTATGCTTTTATTAAACAGCATCAAAAAGAGACACAAGTTAGTGGGCTTGCCAATCATCCCATTCCAGCAGGGCTTGTGCCTTTACATGTTGTATAGTAGACTTCATAATAAAAAGTCAGAGAAGCTCAGCTGAACACAGAACACAGCTACGCAGCACACATTATGCTTGGCAGCAATCACAAGTGTGATTGCAGGCCCCTGTAACTTTGCAAACTCCATGATAGTGATACAACAGATTCAACCAGATCTCACTGACTTATGTTACCCTGCTGTCTGTCATGCATCTTGCAAAGGCACAAGAGCTCTGCTAGGTTGAGACAGTTGGCAACTCCACTTGTGAGTTTCTCTTTCAGATGCTGTTCCATCTCTGAGTTGTCCAACAAAAGCTTTTACACTGTGTGTGTGTGTGTGTGTGTGTGTGTCACAGGGGCAGCTCCTCACAGCCATGCATTGATTGGTTGCTTCTATGCCCTGCCCATGTGGGGGCATCATCAGCAGGTCATCCTATGATTGGAACATGCTGGAGCTGTTGCCACAGGGGTTGGAGGCTGAAAGGGTCGCACCTCTCTGCAATTTTGAAACTCTTCCTTGCTCCTCCCTCTGTGTTGGACTAGATACAGACACAGTCAAACCAGTGTAACTAGACTGGTGACTTTATTTGAATACAGGACTGCACAGTTAGGCTTAAATCGCCTCTAATATCAGTGTAAGTTTAGCCTATTGTTTGGGCATGGTTGTGGTCTTGATGGGGCATGAGACCTGAAATGACTGTTCCCATCTGTCTCCACAACATGCCCTCTTTGGATTGGCTAGATTTCCCCAGTGGTGGAGTTACACTGATGTACCTTTGCTCCAGTATAAGGAATTTACAACAAATTCTGTAAATGCTTCAATGTTCCCCATTGCATTTTGTTTGTTTGAAGCATAGGATTACACTCTAAAAGGGCTGCCAGAAGAAAAATGTTTTTCTTCTTAAAATAACACCCTTCTGAGAGGACAAAGGGTTTGTGGATCTGGAGGATTTCCTTGGAAGTCAATAAATTCTACAGTAGACAGCATCCTTGCCATCTTTGGTGATGAGCTCCACAATGGGGTCTCATTGCTAGACCTTGGTTCTGAGGTGGGGGCACATACAGAATAACACGTTTTTCAAATACTCTGGACTTAGGTTCATGCTGGGCTTTAAAGGTCCAGCACCTTGCACTTGGTTTGGAAACTTAACTGGAAGCCAGCTGGAAGATCTTACAGAATTTATCTGCAAAATGCTCCTTGTATTTGGCCCTAATCAGCAAACGGGCCACTGTGTTATGAACTATGTTATGAAATGCTATGTTATGAGTGTTTCTCAAGGTTTGTCCTCTGCTGTACCACTTCACATGGTCCACCTATTTGAAGTACCACCTGAAATAACTGGTGAAGACATCATCACCAGTTATTTCCAGGTTGGGAGACCAGATGTGGCGTGACAAACACAAGTAAGGGCGCAATCCTAACCCCTAATGTCAGTGCTTTCCAGCACTGACATAGGGCAATGCAGCTCTGAGGTAAGGCAACAAACATTCCCTTACTTTGAGGAGGCCTCCGTGAGTGACACCCAACTGCAGGATGCAGCACATGTCCCATTGGTACCGCTATGCCAGTGCTGGAAAGCATTGACATAAGAGGTTAGGATTGCAACCTAAGAGGCTCAGGGTAGACAGGAGGGCTTTTTTGAGCCCAGAAAAGCATGCTTTGGAGCTCTGCCTGCCGAGCCTCCTACCACTGTTTGTTGTGTCACAGTCCTGGTCTTGCTGCCAGGGGCAGGTGTCCTGTGAGTACCACCAAGACACAACCTCAAGAAACACTGGTGGTACCTTGTACCATTGGTTGAGAAACACTGAACTAGCTGAAGTTTCTGGCAGGGATGTGTGGTGGGTGGGGAGACAGGTGAGGCAGAGCCTCCCCCCCAGAGTCCTTTGAAAAGCCACCACCATGTGAGGTGCCCAGAGCGCGTGGGTTGTGGGTACATGGGCACCTCACACGGTGGTGGTGCTTTTCAAAAGATTCTGGCGGGGAGGCTCTGCCTCACCTGCCTCCCGCCCCACCCGCACGTCCCTGGTTTCTGGACTGTTGTCAAGGGCAGCCCCTTGTGCAATGCTTTACAGAAATCAAGCCGCTGTGGCTTAACCACACCTAAAAGCAAAGAGCTGGTTAAACTGTGTAGGGGCCAAGTCACTACTTGCACTACTACTGGTCACTAAAGTCACTACTGGCACTAATGGTGCCAGGCCTGATCCACCCTTGCAACCTGCATATTCCAGAGGGCACCAAGCCTCTGGCTGGCCTATCACTGAGGCTCTCAAACCAGGCGCCTCTCCCCTTCGCTCCAAAATGGTTCATTCCAGTACCTCACGTCGTCGTGTCCCGTCCCCCGCTTTACAATGAACCAGCCTTAATGGTTCCTCCCACCCAGCTGCTACCGGTTTATGGTTCATCCCAGACACACCCGCGCCTGCTGAGGATGGTTCGCTCCAACATGAGGGAACTTTAGCAGTTATACACCTTCACAGAAGCACGGCGGGGAAGGAGGACGCGGCTGTGTATACAGCAGAGTCAAGCTGGTGTCGCGGGCGGCACTCTCCTCCCATCCCTCTCAGGTTAGTTTTTCTTTGCTCCCTCTCCTCCCCACCCCTGCTGTCTTTCGGATGGTTCCGTCCAGCCCCTCATACCGGTCAATAAAGGAATGTACCACTGCAGGGGGGGGGTAAAGCGAATTCTGTGAGGTGGTGTCGTTGGAGCTTGGTGCCCGCCTCGGGGAGAAGGCGCTGGAATCTGGCGTTTGCCCGCTGAGCTCCCGGCCTCCTGCTCGAGCGGCCTTCCCTGGGGACGCTGCCCCCCCCCCCCCGGTCAGAGCGGCCAGTGCCAAGAGTTAAAGTCAGTCTGCTGGGCCGTGGCCGCCTGGCCGGCCTCTGACTGGGGGCTTCTCTCTCTTCCGCCTCCAGGGCGTGCCTAGCGGGCGAGCCAGCCGGCCCGGCGTCCGAGCGGATGGAGCGGTGCGCCTGCGTGGAGCGGGAGCTGGACAAAGTGCTGCAGAAGTTCCTGTGCTACGGCCAGCACTGCGAGCGGGGCCTGGAGGAGCTGCTGCGCTACGTCAGCCAACTGAGGGAGGAGCTGGGCGCTGCAGGTACCGGGTGGGCGGCCGGCCGTCCGGCAGGCTCAGTCGCGTGGAGGCGACAGCCAGCGGGTCCTTTGGGACTGCAACCCTAGCCGCACTTTCCTGGGAGTAAGCCCCATTGACCTTAATGGGACTTCTTTCTGAGTAGACAAGCAGAGGATTGCACTCTCTGGCTGCAATCCTATCCACACTTTCCTGGGAGTAAGCCCCATTGACTATAATGGGACTTACTTCTGAGTAGACATGCATAGGATTGGGCTGTCAGGCTGCTGTCCCATGCACAGTTTACTAGGAGAAAACCCCATTGAACACAATGGAACTTGCTTCTGAGTAGACATAAGTTGGAATGTGCTGTCAGTGTCTTGCTCAACTGAAATGGCAGGGTGGTTTTTTTCTAATAATAAATAATAATAACTTTATTTTTATCCCGCCTTTCTCCCCAAAGGGACTCAAGGCGGCTTACAACATATTAAAAACATAATTTAAAAACAAATAAAAACATATTAAGACATCATAAAAAACAGCAGTCAGAGTAAAAAATAGGTAAAAAGAGCATAGAGCAGCAGCAAGTCATAAAAGAATCAGGCCTGTAAAAAATATTAAAAGATGTTGAAAGGCCAAGAACTCAGAAGGCCTGTTTAAACAGAAGGGTCTTCAGGCCTCGCTGAAAGGTCTCAAGAGAGGGAGCCATTCTTAAGTCAGGGGGAAGGGAGTTCCATAGCGTTGGTGCCACTACTGAGAAGGCCCTATTTCTTGCAGCCGCCCCACGTACCTCCCTAGGCGGCGGCACTTGTAAAAAGGCCTTCTCTGATGACCTAAGAGGACGAGCCGGATTGTACGAGAGCAGGCGATCTCTAAGATACCCTGGTCCAGAGCAGTATAGGGCTTTAAAGGTCAATACCAGCACCTTGAATTGGGCCCGGAAATGAAGGGGCAGCCAATGTAGCCCCCGGAGAAGCGGGCTGACAGTCGAACCGCCTAGCTCCAGTGACCACACGGGCCGCTGCATTCTGCACTAGTTGCAGTTTCCGAACCGTCTTCAAGGGCAGCCCCACATAGAGCGCGTTACAGTAATCTAATCTCGATGTCACAGAGGCATGGATCACCGTGGCCAGGTCTGCACGATCCAAGTACGGCCGCAGCTGGCGCACCAGCCGAAGCTGAGCGAAGGCCCCCCTAGCCACAGCCGCCACCTGGGAATCCAGGAGCAGCTGCGAGTCCAGGTGGACCCCCAAGCTGCGGACCTGCTCCTTCAGAGGGAGTGCAACCCCATTCAGCGCAAGCCGATAGTCCAGCACCTGCATCGAGGATTTCCGAACCAGGAGAGCCTCTGTCTTATCCGGATTTAATTTCAGCTTGTTAGCCCCCATCCAGATCCTCACTGCCTCCAGACAGCACTCCAGGCCCTCAACCGCCACCCTGGAGTCTGGAGGAAAGGAGAGATAGAGCTGGGTGTCATCGGCATATTGATGGCACCCCACTCCAAACCCCCGGATGACCTCCCCCAGCGGTTTCATGTAGATGTTAAATAGCATGGGGGACAGAATTGAGCCCTGTGGCACCCCGCATCTCAAGGGCCAGGGTGTCGAACAGGCATCCCCCAGCACCACCATCTGGGACCAACCCTCCAAGTAGGAGCGGAACCACCGCAAAACAGTGCCTCCAGCTCCCAACTCGGCCAATCGGCCCAGAAGGATACCATGGTCGATGGTATTGAAAGCCGCTGAGAGGTCCAGCAGGACCAACAGGGACGCACTCCCCCTGTCCAGTCCCCGGCGTAGGTCATCCACCAAGGCGACCAAGGCGGTTTCCGTCCCAAAGCCCGGCCTGAAGCCAGATTGAAAAGGATCCAGATAATCCGCTTCATCCAAGACCCTCTGGAGTTGGGACGCCACCATCCGCTCAATTACCTTGCCCAGAAACGGGATGTTGGAGACTGGCCGGTAGTTATCCAACACAGTGGAATCCAGGGAGGGCTTCTTCAGGAGGGGGCGAACCACTGCCCGTTTCAAAGCAAGTGGTAACGTCCCCTCCATCAAGGAAGAGTTGACCACCCTCCCTGTCCACTCAGCCAGCCACAGGGCAGCTCTTATCAACCAAGCTGGGCAAGGGTCGAGTAGGCAGGCAGATGGCCTCACACTCCAAAGGAGTCTGTCCACATCCTCAGGCTGTACAAGCTGAAAAGAATCCCACAACACAGGACAAGCAGTTGCCAAGGGGACATCATCAGACACTGTCAATGTGGCATCCAAGTTGTGACGAATACGATCGATTCTAAAGGCCTCAAAGGGAGAAAAAAACATAAAACCAATTGCATTTGTGGTGGACTGTGGCCAAATTGATAATGATTTCTCACAGGCTAACAGATTTATTGTGGCATTGACGTTTTGTGGATCAGTGCCCATTTGTCATGGTGTGTTCATTGACATGTATGGGGGACACCCACAAATCAGGGTGGGGAGAAGATGTAAACAGTAACGTGAAGGTTATGAAATGCAAGAAGTACAAACTAAAACTCTTATCACAAAATGTAGGTAGGGTAAGTAGAGTGACTGTAACACAACAGTAGTAATGGGTGACAACACAATTTTTCAGGCTTTGATAAATTAAAACTAACATTGTAGTGGAAGAGATTAAGGTTCCAATTAAGTCTAAATCTGTGTTTCTCAACCAGTAATAATAATAATAATAATAACAGGTATTTATATACCGCCTTTCTTGGTCTTTATTCAAGACTTTATTCAAGGCGGTTTACATAGGCAGGCTTTTATTTAAATCCCTTATTAAATAGGGATTTTTACAATTGAAAGAAGGTTCTTTCTTTCTTTCAAGAACCACTACATTCAAGGTGTTTCATTCCGATCTGGCTTCACATTCTGGCCTCCATCCTCCCATACTCAGAGCAGATGGAAATAGCTCGGCTTCAGCTTGTCAGCTGCTTCAAGGTCGCACGGTGCCGGTGGCCTCGAACTGGCGACCTTGTGGATGTTATCTTCAGGCAGACGGAAGCTCTACCCTCTAGACCAGACCTCCTGCCCAGTAGTGCTCATATGCCACTGGAGGTATTTGAGGTGATGTCTGGTGGTACTCACAGGGCCTCCCCCCCACCCCTACCACCTGGCAGCAAGACCAGCAACACAATGTGGCAAGCATGGCAAGAGGAGAAGCATGGCTTGGCAGGCAGAGCTTTAACATGTGGTTTTTGTGTGCTTGAAAAAGCCCTCGCATCTGCCCTGATCCTCTTACCAGTGTTTGTTGTATTGCATCTGATCTCCCAGTCTGGAAATAACTGGTGATGACACCATTGCCAGTTATTTCCAGAGGTACTTCCAATTGGTGGACCATGCAAAGTGGTATAGTAGAGGCCAAACGTTGAGAAATGCTGGTCTAAATGAATATGATCAATGCTGACAAATTCTAGTTCTTCAGTTTCATGCTGAAGTTTCCTTGGAAGCTTTATTTATAGAATGGTTTTTTCCCCAATGATTTTTCAGGTTGGCTTCAGAATGTCCTTGAAAATTAAAAGATTTGCTCAGTTATTTCTGAATGTTGCTGTTACTCATGTTAAATCTGTGTCTGTTTAGTTTTTTGCATAGAGACTGACCTGGATCAGCAGTAGAAAGGTGTTTATCAGCAGATGATAACACAAATTGTTGAAGGATGAGCAAGTGAATGAGCTCCAGATGGTGTGGCTGGTATTGTTGGGTACTCTAATTGTGTTGCCTGAATGGATATGGGGACAAAGTTGGCACCTGGTTTTTTTGTAGTGTTTGAGTGTAGAGTTTGAGTTTGAATTAGAAAAAATATGGTTGTAGTGTTGTGGCTCTATACAACATGTGTACAGAAAGATGTAACTGGATGTATGTAGGTATAGCAGTTAGTGCTTATGTGACCATCATGTAGTTGCACAGTAGTGTTCATAAAGTAAACCTGTTGTGTAGACAGGTCTAAGCTTCAGTTGATGGTGGGATGGAAGTTTGAAGTACTGTACTGACAGAATTTCTCAAGGGTTTGCTTCATCCAGTTCTGGGTGATGACAAGGCTATCCATGTATCTTGGATCTGCCTTTGGGACAAGAGGTGAGGAAGCATGTAGCTTTGAGCATGTGGGGCTGATGTGCTTGTTCTTGATAAATAGCAGTTTGGAGAACTTTAACCTATTGTTTCCACTATAGTCCCAATTGGGTATCCTGCAACTGCTGTATATTTTTAAAAGAAGCATGTCCTCCCCAATCATATGCTTAGTGTAGTGTGACCTCAAGTTGACCATGAATATGTCTGTATGGTTCCATAGTATGCTGTCTGTCGCAGTTACAGATGGTAATGCCACTAACCTGAATACATGAATGGTCCCCAAATATGAAATATTTGTGAGTGAGGAAAGTGGCAAGGACTAGTGGTCAGATGTGCTATAGTATCATTGTGGATAACATACCTGGTAGCCTACTCTACTTTTGCAAGAAATTGCCAATGGATTGTAGTTTCCTCAGGATGTTTGAAACAAACGGGGATTCCAGTGTAAAATTTCTGAACTAAAATGAATCGGTGAGTCCTAAACAAAATACCACAGGGCCCAAGGTTCTCTTTCCCGCCACAAATATTAAATTAGCACTGCAAGCTTAATGATGTTGCCAATTACTGCTGATGTCTATGGTCCCCACTGGCTTATGCCACAGTAAATCTGTTAAATATTGCAAGACTTTAGCATTGCTGTAACAAACATGGCAATCTCTTTAGAATATACACTGGTACAAATCAACTTGCTACATTCATGCAAAGGAAGGTAGACAACAGCAAAAATGACTTAAAAATAGGGAAGTATCTTTTTGTTCACTTTTGTTTCAGGTGTTTTTTTTTTGGGTAGGGTAACAAATTTTAACACAAATATGTGCCCTTTGATCGTGTGTAAAAATGTTGCAAAAATGTTCTGCCTTTAACTTTTGTATTGTCAAGTGTGCTCTCCCGAGGTCACGTGTGCTGTCCCCAGGCCATCCCCAAGTGCGGTCTCTCCGGTACAGGGTTTGGAGATTAGCCTTGATGTGAGCGCATAAATGTCTAGACCGTGGCCCAAATTTGAACTATTAGTGCAGACCTGGGATAAGTGCATAATTCTAAAGGAGGTCATATACCTTCGCTCTCTTTCATGACAGCAGTTCTCTTCCTGCTTTCAGTTTCTTTACTTGTTAACAGACTGCAGAATGAGAGACTATACTTCACTTGTTTGAGAAATTGTCTTCCTCCCACCCCCTAGTTCTTTAATCATCTTCTGGTTTGTGTTTATTGCCATTAAACAGCAACGTTCCTAGAATTAGCTCAGATTTTGCTTATTGGTTAACCCCCTATAAAAAAGTCAAAATTGAGTAGAGTAACCAGTTGTACTTTAAAATGAGCTTATGTGAAACAGTAATAAACTTGAGTGAACTTCACCATTCCTGGCATGGAACATTCCCTCTCAGTTATCGACCTGGGGACAGCGCATTTGACAATACAGGTGGAGCCTATTTATCCATGTTAGTTCCGTTCCGTGACTCGATTAACCAAAAACACATTGTGCTGAATTCCATAGAGTTACGAAAACACGCTGCAGCTTGACATTTCTGAATGGTAGGAAACTAAGGCAGCTGTTATCAATCCCCTCCCCTCCATACTCAGCCCTCCCCGTTGCCAGCTGCCTGGCTTCTTTCACAGTTGGGATGCTGATCTTTTAAGAGTCCAGCCCTATGCATTTCTACTCAGAAGTAAGCCCCATTCCAGTCAATGCGGCTTACTCCCAGGAAAGTGTGGAGAGGATTGTAGGCTATATCTCATGCTTTACTTGGTGGGAAGGCTTGCTTGTGTCAGTGATTGCCTGCACCATCTCAATGGGGGGGGGGATTTGGCAAACACTTCCTGGTTTTTTTAAAAGCAATCCCCTCTGTTGCTACCACACCTGCCCCTGTGTGAGTGAGTGAGTGAGATTGATTTTCGGGCCCCTCTTCAGCCTCTTTGCTGGCTCAGGGGCTCCAGGAGTGTTACTGTTCCTTTGCAAGGGGAACCTCTTCCAGGGCTCCAGGGCTATTTCCCTGCCTGGGCGAGGCAGAGTCTTTTTGCAGTGTTTTGGGCTGCCTGGAAATGGAGTGAGACGCCAGCGCAGGGTAAAGGAGGCAAAGGTGTGTGTGACTTTTGGTTCCCCACCCCATTAGCATTGAGACAAATCCGCAGATAAAAAATCCGTGGATAAATAGGCTGCACCTGTATCTTGTACTGACTCGACATGCTGGTCTGGAATAGACATTATGCTATTCTGTCTCATAGGGAACAGTCTACTGGTGTTTTAACTGTATGGTTTAGGTGTTCCAAAGCTTATTCTGGGGTGCATTCTTCCAGTTCCTTATTTCCTTACATATAATGGGAATTATTGATCTGAACACATTTGACAGGTTCTTCTGCAGAGGAAACATTGCTAGGCCATCTCATAGGAGACATGCCTCAGTTATGGGGATGTATTGTTTGGGGAGTATGCCCCCAAGATTTATTATGGTGTGTCAAGCCCTAGATCCTCTTTAAGTATTGTTTAGGGGCATCCAATGGACCAATAATGCATCCAAGAGTCTAGTCTGTGGTATATGCTCTTACATCTACAACAGTAGTTCCCAACCTTTAGTAGCCTGTGGACTGTTGAGACAAATTGGAATTGTTATAGACCACATGCAACTCCCTCTACCCACAAAATGTACAATTAAATTTAGTAGTCAGTGGTAGAGTGCTTGGCGAGATGCTGGAAGTGCCACCTGTGGCTGCAAGCAGTCTATTTGCTGCCCATTCTGGTGGTCCTTGGGGGAGTGCTTGTTCAGTGAAATAATAATAATACAGGTATTTATATACCGCCTTTCTTGGTCTTTATTCAAGACTTTATTCAAGGCGGTTTACATAGGCAGGCTTATCTAAATCCCTGTAGGGATTTTTACAAATGAAAGAAGGTTCTTTCTTTCAAGAACCACAACATTCAGGTGTTTCTCTCTGATCTGGTTTCACATTCTGGCCTCCATCCTCCCACGCTCAGAGCAGATGGAATAGCTCGGCTTCAGCTTGTCAGCTGCTTTCAAGGTCGCACGGTGCCAGTGGCCTCGAACTGGCGACCTTGTGGATGTTATCTTCAGGCAAATGGAAGCTCTACCCCCTAGACCAGACCTCCTGCCCTCCTCCAGACCTCCTCCAGTGAGATGCTGGAAGTGATCGTAGGCAGTCTTCCCTCCCCCCCCCCCCCCCGAGACCTTGTGGACCACTTCTCAGGGTCTCATGGACCATAGATTGGGAACCACTGATCTATGACAAAGAACTGTAAGTGGGCACTTCAGAATAAGCTTTGGGGAACCCCAAATCATAATACTAGTAGACTGTCTCCAATGAGACACCCTAGAATTATGTTTAGGCCAGCACTCTGAGTCTGTACAAGATTCTGTCACATGCACTGGCCCCAGGTCAATATTTGTACAGACTGAGGAACAATTTAGCACACTGTCATGTTCAATGTACTAAACGTTCCGTTCTTTTCTATTCATGTTTTATTAATCATGTATACTTTCCTAAATACAGGTAGTTATCTTGACTAATTTAACTTTTCTATAGTAACCTATATTAGGGATTTGATTATGTACTCTGTAGAAGTATATCCTGGCTGCATAATACATTGAATTTCACTTTGTTGATCAGGTGTTTCTCCTGAGTTGTTGAACTACAGAAAGGTTGTTGTTGATACTGTTATGACCAGTTGTTTTCAGATGAAATTTGTAAACAATGAGATAGCTAGCTCTCCAGACTTTACAGTACTTTGAGGCACTGCCTACATTAAGGTAATAGTGCCTGTCTTACAGCTTTGCAGCGGACACCACTATCTGCCACACTGTCCCTGGTAATGTCGCAGTGCTGTAAGAAGATAAAAGACACTGTGCAAAACCTAGCTTCAGACCACAAAGATATTCACAGCAGTATCTCCCGAGTGGGCAAAGCAATTGATAGGGTGAGTAACTATCAACTTGGCTTGGAGTTTCAAGAGGGAGAGGAGCCAAGTCATTTCAAACTGTGTCCTACATAGTAGAACTTCTGGAACTTTGGGAGCAGATGTCAGCCCAAGGATTTTATTGTCTGTGCTCAATCTTCTTTTACATTGTTTTGTCCTTGGGCAGCACCCACACTGTTATCAGAATAACCTGTCATTGCTTAGAATTCTGTATGGAAAAAGGCCAATTTGTGTGTGATTTGTATTGTATTCTTGAGGTGTTTTAAATACAAGGGTGGATTTTGTTGCCATGGGGGGGGGGGACTAAAAACATTGAGGAGGGCATTAGGTAGAGGGGTAGGGATCATGGTAGAGGGTCAAGAGAATGACTGTGCATTTGCAGGTCTAAAATATTACTTTTTAAGGAGCTCTGATTTCTAGGTGTGTGCTCTGTGACTTTGCACCTAACCAACTTTCCAACACTGGCATAGCTATGCCAGTGGGGCATGTGCTACATCCTGCAGTTGGGGGGCAGTCATGGAGGCCTCCTCAAGGTAAGGCAGTGTTTGTTCCCTTACCACAGAGTTGCATTGCCCTTACCTCAGTGCTGGTAAGTTAGTTAGATGCTTGGATCCCCTGTGACCTCTGTCTAGTTGCAGTTCCTAATTCATAGTGAACTGTGATCAACCAGTAATGCAGTGGTGCTGGTGAGAAGTAGTTTACTTGGTTGACAAGAGGTTTCTGCTTAGTATTTGGGAATGGCTGATTTTATTTTTTGTTCCAGAATTTTGATGCTGATTTGTGTGGCATTGTTCCTGCTATGGTCTGGGAGTCCCAAGAAAAGCAGATCCTGGTGTTGGCTATTATAGAGCATCTCTATCAGCAGGGAATGCTGGGAGTAGCTGAAGAACTGTGTCAGGTACTGAGGACTGAGTCTATTCCAGTAGAAATAGTCATTGTGTGGTGTGTGGGAAGCTGATGGCTGTGGTTCTGTATTGTACCATCAGTAATGAGAAGTGCTTGGTATTGGCTATATAGTTGCACTGACAACACATTTGTTTTTTGCATACCTTTTCACCAGCAATGTTTACAATATAGCTGCCTGCTCTGGTGTTGTCACATTCCATCCAGCATGCAAAGGAGGGAACCTTACTTGACATGAAAATATTTCCAGAGTCATATGAGACAGGAGTGTCTTGTATGTGGTCCAGTTTATTAAAAAAAAAAAAAGCAAATGCTTCTCTTTTGCCTCTTCTGCTTCTCTGAGATGGGGACAGACATGCGTTGCTGCTTGTGTTCTGGTATTCTTTGTTTTTTTCCTTAGGAATCTACTGTGAATGTGGATGTAGACTTCAAAAAGCCATTCCTAGAACTTAACAGCATATTGGAAGCTCTCCACAAACAGGACCTCGGGCCTGCCCTGAGGTAAGAATGAAGTTTATTGCAGCTTTTTTCCTTGGGAGTTCCTGATCTCCCTTCCACTGTACTTCCCGATGGTTCTTGAATTTGGCATATGCTGTGTGACCTGGACTTTTGGAGTAGCCATGCTTGTTACTAGGCAGCAAGTCTGTCTACCCTACTGGGCTGAACCTCTCTTTGTCTTCAGACAAATGTTGAAAACTGAGACACGTCTTGTTTTCACTAGCTTTGACTCCACTGTGCACGACAGTAAGCATGCTGTTGGTGATCCTCTTCATCATTCTGTAAATTGTTCATGAGCCTAGAGAACAAGGGGACCTAACATCACTACCTGCAATGCTTGTGGCAAATTGTTCACAAATATGTAATTTGGATTGGTATATTCCTCCTCTTGCTATGATAGCAACTCTAGCCTGTTCAAGGGCAACATTCTTTGTGCAATGTAATGGTGTGTCCCCTTGCCCAGTTGGGCAATCTTCCACAGGCAGCAGTTGGCAGAACTGAACAGCTCTCTGGAGTTCCGACTGCATCGGCTCCACTTCATCAGGCTCCTTGCTGGTGGCCCAGGCAAGGAGCTGGAGGCCCTGAACTATGCACGCCACTTCCAGCCCTTTGCTCATCTACACCAGCAAGGTAAGACAGTTTCCAAAAGCGTTTTTTGGCCAGAGATGTAGTTGGACTGGGAGCAGTGGAGCTCTGGGATGACTTCTATTGCAGAACCAGTGACTGCCTGCAAGAGCACTCAGGTGCTGCCTATGAAATTTTTTCAGAGGTTGTATTTGGGCTTAGCAGGAGTCAAACAGAGAAATTGCCTTGGAGAACATGTTAATTCCTAGGTTATCATCTTTCCCAAGGGCTGCCTGAGAGACTGCATGTAACGTGTGTTATGTTAACGTGTGTTATGTCTAATCCTAGGCAAATTTATCTGAGAGTAGGTCCTGTTGAACAGAGTGGATCTTGCACCTAAGTAAACATGTATAGACATACTATAGCTTTATAAAATATATTATGCGGAATATTTTATTTGGAATATTTAATTTTTTTCAATATTTATGTTTTCAGTTATTGGAGTTCAAGATCTTGGGATGAAATGAGCTAGATTTTTAAATGAAGAAATTTCAAAAGAGAAATTAGCAGCAGGAAAAGAAAATACTCTAATGAAGGAATGTTGTTGGTTGTTTTGCTTTTTTATTAAGGGGTGTGTGGCTATGGGGAGCATCATGACAAGTTCCTGTACCTTAGAATAGTGGTTCTCACCCTTTTTAGCCTGGGACCCACTTCTGAGAATGACAGTCTGTCTGGGGCCCAATGGAGGTGATGTCAGCAACCTAGAAGTGATGTCATCAAGCAGGAAGTTCCTGCCTAGAAACTCAAACTGTAAATGACAAGAGACAGTATTCCAGCTCAGAAGCTTCTTCCAGTTCTCCCTGCCCTCGCTACCATTGCTACCAAGCAAAAAATAAAACATCTGGAACAAAATATTTGTGTATTTATTTACTACTGTTTTTATTTCTATCTTTATTTACAAAAATCTCAAGCTACTTCTTGTATTTCGCTTGAAACTAACAAACATTGATGTGGCTATTGATACTGTGCACAGCATTAGCCAGAAACAAGTGCACCCTACTCATGCTCCTCAATACAAGAAGTAGCTTGAGTTTTTGTAAATAAAGGAAATAAAAACAGTAGTATCCCCCTCAGAAGGAAGATAAGCAGGGACACTTCCCCTCATGTCCCCTAAGCCCAAGCACGTCTACTCAGAATTGACTCCCATTATTGGCAATGGTGCTTACTCCCAGGTAAGAGTAGACAGAATTGCAGCCTAAGAGAGAAGAGGGGAAGGGTGCACATCAGAGAAACGGCTGGGGGAGCAGTACTCTCCCTGGGTGCTCCCCCCCACATGCCAGGCTTGCCCTCCCTCCTCCCCCCCCAGCTGCTCTCTTGGCAGCCAGGCAACCAGGGATCCCCCCTCACCCCAGCAAAGATATAAAGAGAGGACAGAGGGAGGTCCAGCTGGAAGGCAGCAGCACACTTTCTGGGGAAAAGCGGCACGCTGCTTTCTTTGCACATGTGCAAGCTGCTCTTAGTTACGTATCAATGCCGGGAAGCTTAAAATGGCGACACCCAGGCTTTGCCCACTTCCAAAATGGTGCCGACTAGGTCTTTTGCCATCTTCCAAGATGGCTGCTGTCAGCTTCTCGCAACCCAACAGAAATTGGATCGCGACCCACTAAGTGGGTCCTGACCCACAGTTTGAGAATCACTGCCTTAGATATATCACTATACCACTGATCCTGACACTTGTCATTTTGGAGTGGGTATCTTGGTAGTAACCGATTTTTCTTTGCTGAAGTGAGAGCTTTTTCAGGGTCATCTAGTCGGGAGTGCCTTTGATCAGTATTTCATTGGACCTTGGAAGGGTAATTAAGAATTGAGTCTTGCTTTTAGTGAGAAAAAGGGGTTCATTTGGTTAAAAACAAGGAAGTTGTTGACACATGCTAGCTAGACAATGAACCAAATCCTGAATTTTCTGGTAACTTATTGCAAAACAAGCCCATTGTTTTGCACAACATAACATAGTGAAAGCATGATAAAATAAGTAATGCTTTCTCCATCTTGTCACACAGAGATTCAGGTGATGATGGGCAGCCTGGTATACCTGCGGTTGGGCCTAAAAAATTCCCCTTACAGGCACCTGCTAGATGACAGCCACTGGACTGAGATTTGTGAGACTTTCACTCGTGATGCCTGCGCCTTGTTGGGACTCTCGGTGGAGTCACCTCTGAGTGTCAGGTAAAACCTAATGTAGGTGGGAGAGGGGGCAGCGCTGGGCAGTGTTGAGCTCTCTTCTCTCTCTCTGCAGCTTTGCTGCGGGGTGTGTAGCACTTCCGGTGCTGATGAACATCAAGGCTGTGATTGAGCAGAGACAGTGTACAGGTGTCTGGAGCCACAAGGATGAGTTGCCTGTGAGTGCCTGGCCCATTTGGGGAAAGGGTGCTAGGATGCAATAGGACAGAAACCTTTTTACAGAAGGAACTTGCTAAAATAGCCAAGTAATGCATCTGACTTAATTTGTTGGTTTCTCTAACAGATTGAGATAGAACTAGGGATGAAATGCTGGTACCACTCAGTATTTGCGTGCCCCATCCTTCGCCAGCAGACGACTGAATCCAATCCACCTATCAAACTCATCTGCGGGCATGTTATCTCTCGAGATGCCCTCAATAAACTTATCAATGGAGGGAAGTGAGTAATTCTTGTGGTAATCCCTTGTTAATTAAAATTCTGATACATTGGATGAAAGACAACTTGGTACCACCCCATTGGTTTTCTGATACCATTTATTCCTTTCTGGGAAATGTTATCACAAACCCCTTATTTGATTTGACAACCCAATCCTATCCTCTCCCCCAGTGCAGCACTGCATTCTGTGGGGGGGGGGGGGGAAGAATCAGGAGTCTTGGGTAAGGTAAAGGAAAACATTTCCCTTACCTCCCCACAAGCCTCTCAACTGGCAGTGGGTCTCCTCAGACCTGCATCAACTCCTTAGCTGGCACAAATCCAAGGGGGGGGATGCTGGCTACTATCAGAGGAGATAGCATCCAGGGCAAGTTGCCCTCCCCATTCCATCTCCCCACTTGGTTCAGCAGGTACTCAGTCTCGTGCCTCTGCACAGGGGGCCAATCTCACCACTGGCATTCTGGAAGCACGTAGCTCCACCTGCTGTTGGAAGGTTGGCTGCAATAGCTGGAAAGCATGCCCCACCCCCAGATGCTAGTTGCAGTGGTGGTGGGGTGATAGCATTGGGCCATAAGTCTCCTGATCTTATCCTAGTATACCCTAGGTATTTAAGGCAGTTTATTTTTTTATTTTTCTTGAGATTGCTGTGCTAGAACATCCTTTGAGTAACTGAGCAGTATCATACTAGCTACAGCACAAAAAGTACCCTAGCACTCCTTAAGAACATAAGAAAAGTCTGGCTGGATCAGGCCAAAAGCCCATCTAGTCCAGCCTCCTGCATCTCACAGTGGCCCACCACTTATTCTAAAGTAGGGATCTCTAACTGGAGAGCCAAATCACTTTTTGTGACCAATTCAGAGCAAGTATGCAGTGGAGTTGGTAATTGAGGCAACAAGACCTCTCAGCGCTGTTAGACTTAGAAATTGGGCCTGGCCCACCTTTCCACTGCAGAGTAGCCCTCCAAAACCAGAACCAACATTCTAAGAATTTGCCTGATACTTTTCTTTGTTCCTTTTCACAGGCTGAAGTGTCCTTATTGCCCCATGGAGCAGAATCCAGCTGATGGAAAGCGCCTCATTTTTTGATAATGGCAAGCTTTGGAAGTGGGCTGTTGGGACATTCTTGATGGGGAGGTGTCACATACTTGCAAGAATACATAGTATCTTGCTGGAAACAGTGTTGCCTTTCTAGGCTGTAGCAGCTCTCTTGCTCACTGGGCCAAGATAACAGCCTCCAGGGTCGGAGTTATGCTTACTGTGAGCTACAGCATTGATTGTGTACTGGCAATATAATACTTTTTCCAGTCCTAGGCTTCTTCCTCAGGGGGCCCTTGAGTAGAGGCAGTGCCCCCTCCTGGCAAGATTTTCTACCTTCTCATGCATACAGTTCTATTTCTTGTTTGGATGGGGGTTGTACTCTGAGTGGTAGATGAGGAGCTGCTGCCACCATTTTATGTTTTGAAATAAATCTTAAGTATTTTCTGATTCAGTCTGAAGGAAAAAAATTTTAGGGCATCCTCATTTTACTGCTATGTAGCATGTGCTTTTGGAAATGGGAAGGAGTTTAAAAGAGAAACATCTAACTGGAAATATCTAACTTAAAAACTTGGCTTGCTAATGTTTTTGAAGGAGACTAGAAACAACAGCAGAGATACAAGGTGATATCTGAGCTGTTAACACATGCTATTGCCTTCAGCTTACATGTGGGAAGAATCTTATCATGCTTCCTGATAAACCTCCCTTTACCCTAGATGGGAAAATACTGTATTGAAGGAGCTCATCCTTGATGAGACTATTAGAACAGACCCAGTCATATTTTAAGTGAGATGAGGAAAAAACAATCAAGATGCTGTGCATTTTGAAGTGGAAAAAATCTGGAATTGCTACTGTAGAATGAGAAGCCTAGTACAACAGTAGCCATGATTAGGGTACCCACTTTGAAGGGTATAGTGCAACCTCTCTGACATGAATCTGTTTTTCAACAATACAATCAAAGATAATGGCATCAACAGATTTTTGATCAGTAAAAATGAGTTTAGGTAATGAAGGACTCTGTACATGGTACATAAGCAGAGGAAATTTTCTTAGAACATCTAGGAAAGTAAATGCTGTTCAATTAATCCCAATAAGATGAATTTCAAGTTCCATCTGCTACATCTGAGTTGAGTTCAAGAGCTGGGCCTGCTTGGCTTAGGGAAAAAATGAGATGTAATACCTATTTACAGACAGAAAGGAAATGACAGATGCAAGCCATTTAAAGAGATGCAGGTACATGAGTTGGTAACAAGCTGTATTTTAAGAAGCAGACACTGGAAATCAAAACACTTCTCACTGTAAAAGTTTCACATTTTGGAATAGGCGTCCTGGAGCAGCTATGGAATGAAGAACCTTATAGATCTTTGCCTCAGTCTATTGAATTTCCAAAGGACTCCATTCTATTGCATGTGATTTTTTTTACTCTTTCAGTGGGAGCAGTAGAAACTGTAAGGATAGAAGCAAATGGCACAGAAATACAACTAAATCTTCAGGCAATTTGGTGGCAGTTCTGCTGTTATGTTCTTACAACTAGAACTATACTTCCTGTAGGACTCAGAGCAGTGATATTGTAAAGGAACCGAAAGTTTGTCCCACCCATCATATAGGGTCAGGTGTAGAGGGGTCATCTTCACCTGTTGTCAGTGAGTACTTTTTTGGATAACTTCCATGCTTGCTTTGCAAGTAGTCTAGAGTGGAAATAAGAATTTCCAAAATGGAATGGGGGTGGTGGGATTAGGGATCCTCTAAGTTCTGTTTTTGGAATTGGCCTGTATTTGTACCAGAGCTATAAAAAAAACCTAGAAAAAATGAAAATGTGTTGATTGTCTGTTCCAATGGCAGCTAGTGGGGATACTAGATATGAGTACAATATGTTGAAGTTGACACTAGATAATCTTACAAATGGTACATGTTTAATTTATTGGTCCTTTTAGGGGTCCCTATGCCTCTCTGGCAGCGGATACAAAGTAACAGAGCACAGTTAATTCACTTCAAGTAAATAGTCATATAACTCATATCCACTTCAGTATAAATATGGAACTGAGCAGGCTGCTTCAGAATCAACCCTTATAGCCATGCCCTTAAATCAGTGTCATGCTGCTGATTCATATGCATAGACTCTACAGACTGGGCACAGTCAAGTCAGTCTTAATAGCTGTCAGTGATGGTCTTCACAAAGGGAGGGGAAGAGCCTCCACCTCTTCCAAACACTCATCATAGGCTTCCTGGTATTCCTCATGGGGCTTGATCATGATCACACAAGTTGGGCGTTTTGAACCTGCAGCTGTTCCCAAGTCCTAAGAAAAACACGAAAACAGCCATCATTTCCAAAGCTTGGACATAAATCATTCTCTTACTATACCAATGACCACATAGAAAACACCCATCTTCACAGTAGGATAATGATCAAGTCACAGGACCACACTTTGCTATGGAAGTTGAGTGACTTTGCCAGTTGGGAATCTGAAAAGAGGCAGATTGCAGTTTAGCAAGCTATAAAGAACTTGCAATACAGACATTCTAAAAAAAATAGAAGTTACATTTCAGAATGTCACACTCAGTAACAATTTGAATTCTTGATGCAGAATATTCAAGACTTTGGCTGGAGACAGTGTTAAATTTGGTAGATTAAAATGGAAAATTTCAAGCAGGACTTTCTCAGTTTTGTACTAGTAGACAGTACCACCTATTATTTCAGAGGGCCTTTACTATCACACAAAAACAGTATCTCAAGCTCAGACACTGCACCTCCAAAGAAAGGATAGCTGAGAATCTTTGTCAAAAACTTCCCTGCTATCCCTTTCCTGCAGGTGCAACATCAGAGTTCAGGACTGTTAAGCCTTGTTAGTTTCTAACTCATATCTCAAACAAAAGTCTGGGGCATTACTAGAGCTGCAACATTTAATTGATGAACTGATTCAATTTGATTTAAAGACAACTAACTGCAACCCTATTTACACCTTACAATGGGACTTCAGAATAGACATGCCAAGGATTGTGCTGTAAGATAAAACAAGTACTTTCTACCCATATACAACTCAAATCAATTTCCATACAGTAACAAACTTACACACTCTAGTCTTCGGTATCTCTAACCATGTGACAGCCCTAGATGATACTGAACAGTAATAGGTGGTATTGTTTTTAGTGGTAGCAGCAGCTAAATTATGGTGTGAAGTAACAATATTACCATAGTTATGTCTTGCGGTAGAGTTCTGCTGCTTTAGAATGTTTTTGCATCACATTCATTACTGTATTCTGAAGGTACTGCTTTTTATTCTGTAATAACCTATTGCCTAACCATGTAATATTCACTCATTCAATGTAGCTCTTTAACTTTGATTGACAAAGCAATCTCAAGTGTGTTGTTGCTTTCTAAACTGAGGAGTCCTGCTCCTTCCACATGTTAAAAACCAATAAAGATGGGAGGGTGGAAAAACAAGTGTTTACTGTAATGTTCAGCTCTGTACTGGTGGTGATTCTAGCACTGTCTAAGTTCAGCTCTGTATTGGTGGTGATTCTAGCACTGTCTAAGTGTGGTGTTTACAGGAGGGTAACTTTAAGGAGGAAAACCATAAGCCCATCAGATGGGAGGAGAGAAGGTATTGACTAAGGGAAATTTCAGGCCTGTTCTAAGTAGAGAAAAAACTTATTTGATCTGAAGAGGAATGACAATTAAAATAGTTGATATTGTATTGGCAACCTTCAGTCTCGAAAGACTATGGTATCGCGCTCTGAAAGGTGGTTCTGGCACAGCGTCTAGTGTGGCTGAAAAGGCCAATCCGGGAGTGACAATCCCTTCCACACCGGGAGCAAGTGCAGTCTGTCCCTGGTCTGTCTCCCTGGCTATGGGCCTTCCTTCTTTGCCTCTTAGCCTCAGACTGTTGGCAAAGTGTCTCTTCAAACTGGGAAAGGCCATGCTGCACAGCCTGCCTCCAAGCGGGCCGCTCAGAGGCCAGGGTTTCCCACTTGTTGAGGTCCATCCCTAAGGCCTTCAGATCCCTCTTGCAGATGTCCTTGTATCGCAGCTGTGGTCTACCTGTAGGGCGCTTTCCTTGCACGAGTTCTCCATAGAGGAGATCCTTTGGGATCCGGCCATCATCCATTCTCACGACATGACCAAGCCAACGCAGGCGTCTCTGTTTCAGCAGTGAATACATGCTAGGGATTCCAGCACGTTCCAGGACTGTGTTGTTTGGAACTTTGTCCTGCCAGGTGATGCCGAGGATGCGTCGGAGGCAGCGCATGTGGAAAGCGCTCAGTTTCCTCTCCTGTTGTGGGCGAAGAGTCCATGACTCGCTGCAGTACAGAAGTGTACTCAGGACGCAAGCTCTGTAGACCTGGATCTTGGTATGTTCCGTCAGCTTCTTGTTGGACCAGACTCTCTTTGTGAGTCTGGAAAACGTGGTAGCTGCTTTACCGATGCGCCTGTTTAGCTCGGCATCGAGAGAATGAGTGTCGGAGATCGTTGAGCCAAGGTACACAAAGTCATGGACAACCTCCAGTTCATGCTCAGAGATTGTAATGCAGGGAGGTGAGTCCACATCCTGAACCATGACCTGTGTTTTCTTCAGGCTGATTGTCAGTCCAAAATCTTGGCAGGCCTTGCTAAAACGATCCATGAGCTGCTGGAGATCTTTGGCAGAGTGGGTAGTGACAGCTGCATCGTCGGCAAAGAGGAAGTCACGCAGACATTTCAGCTGGACTTTGGATTTTGCTCTCAGTCTGGAGAGGTTGAAGAGCTTTCCGTCTGATCTGGTCCGGAGATAGATGCCTTCTGTTGCAGTTCCAAAGGCCTGCTTCAGCAGGACAGCGAAGAAAATCCCAAACAAGGTTGGTGCAAGAACACAGCCCTGCTTCACTCCGCTTCGGATGTCAAAAGGGTCTGATGTGGAGCCATCGAAGACAACAGTGCCCTTCATGTCCTTGTGGAAGGATCTGATGATGCTGAGGAGCCTGGGTGGACATCCAATCTTGGGGAGAATCTTGAAGAGGCCGTCTCTGCTGACCAGGTCGAAAGCCTTTGTGAGATCTATGAAGGCTATAAAGAGTGGCTGTCGTTGTTCCCTGCATTTCTCCTGCAGTTGTCTAAGGGAGAATACCATATCAGTGGTGGACCTGTTGGCTCGGAATCCACACTGCGATTCTGGATAGACGCTCTCTGCAAGTACCTGGAGCCTCTTTAGTACAACTCGGGCAAACAGCTTTCCTACAACGCTAAGGAGAGAGATGCCGCGGTAGTTGTTGCAGTCACCCCTGTCACCTTTGTTCTTGTACAGCGTGATGATGTTTGCATCCCTCATGTCTTGAGGTACTCCACCTTCTCTCCAGCAGAGACAGAGGATTTCATGCAGCTCAGTGACGATGATCTCTTTGCAGCATTTTAGGACTTCAGCAGGGATGCTGTCTTTTCCAGGTGCCTTGCCAAAGGCAAGGGAGTCCAGGGCCACGTGAAGTTCTTCTAGGGTTGGTTCACTGTCAAGCTCTTCCAGCACAGGCAGGCACTCAATGTTGTTCAGTGCTTCTTCGGTGACTACATTTTCTCTGGAATATAGCTCAGAGTAGTGCTGCACCCAGCGTTCCATCTGCTGCGCCCGATCCTGGATGACCTCGCCTGTGGCAGACTTCAGAGGGGCAATTTTCTTCTGTGTTGGACCTAGGGCCTGCTTGATACCATCATACATCCCCTTGATGTTGCCCGTGTCAGCTGCTATCTGTATCTCGGAACAGAGCTGGAGCCAGTAGTCGTTAGCACATCTCCTGGCAGTCTGTTGGACTTTGCTGCGAGCAGTTCGGAGGACCTGCAGGTTGCGCTCACTGGGACAGACCTTGTATGCTGCTTGAGCTCTCCTCTTTTCCTCAATGACTGGTGTCAACTCCTCAGAGTGGGCTTCAAACCAGTCTGCCGCCTTGTTGGTCTTCTTGCCGAATATGGACAAGGCGGTGTTGTAAACGGTATTCTTGAAATGTTCCCATCTGCTGGATGCGTTTGCGTCGGCCGGGCCTGGAAGAGATTCCTCAAGCGCTTGTGCAAATTCCTCCACTTTTCTCTGATCCCGGGTCTTGCTGGTATCAATGCGAGGTCTTCCTTCCTTTTTCGTGTGATACAGTCGCTTTGTTTGCAGTTTCACTCTGCTGCACACCAGGGAGTGGTCAGTGTCGCAGGCAGCACCATGATAACTGCGTGTGATCTTGATGCTGGGAAGGCTGGAGCGTCTGGTGAGGATCAGGTCGAGCTGGTGCCAGTGCTTTGATCTTGGATGTCTCCAAGAGACTCTATGTTGGGGCTTTGTCCCCCCCCCCAAACATAGAAAAGCATCAACTCCCTTTTGTACATTCTCCTAACCCTTTATTACCGTTTTGGAAGGGATATAGACATATGGGAGATTCCTGTCTTCACACATGATAGGGATGTGGCAGTAAACTTCAATAGGCAGTGTATCTCCTGCAAGAACTGTAATCCTAAAAAAAAAAATCAGCAAAGAATAAAACAAGAACCAAAAGGAGCACTGAGGCTTAAAATAAAAACTGGCAGCTGTTCTCTTCAGCTGTTAGGTAGCAGAATAAGGCTACAATATACATGCTTACGGGTAAGCCTCACTGATAGCAGAGGAGATACTCTGGCCTAGATCAGGGGTGCCCAAACTTTTTGGCAGGGAGGCCACATCATCTCTCTGACACTGGGGCAAAAAAATTAATTTACATTTCAAATTTCAATAAATTTACATCAATGAATATATTAGAGATAGAACTTGAATGAATGAAGGTCTTGCACTAGCTCAAAGTGTATAAAAGGCCAGCCTTCCTTTGCTGCTGCTGCAGCATCACAGACGTGAAACAGCAAGCAGTGCAGGGAGCCCTCATCCCACAGCTCACACGAGAGGTCAAACAGTTGCCCTCACGCTGAGAGCAGTTACGTCAAGCCAGTGTGGGCTCCAGCAAGTCTCTGGAGGGTCAGAGGCTCTTTGGATACTGGGGGCTCCCTGAGGGCCGCACTGGGTCCTTGAGGGCCTGGGCTGGACTCTGAATCAGTTTCTCCAGATCCAGACAGCAGAGGTTTCAGACAGTGGCTGTTCAGAGTGTTGAAAGGCACTGCGTCTCATAGGCCGGATCTGGGCTGGGCAGCAGCAAGGAGGAACAGCAATTCATCTATCTGACCTGTGTTGGCTCAGAGCTCAGTCTAGCCATATCTACTCAGAAGTAAACACCACTGTGGTCAGTGAGCCTTCTCGCAGTCAAGTGGGGCTAGGACTGCACTTTCAGGCTCCTGGGAGTGGGCTCCACTGACTACTGAGGCTTCCTTCTGAGCAGACAGGCATAGGCTGAGGCTGCCACCCTGTCCACGCTTTCCTGGGAGTAAGCCCCACTGACTAGAATGGGGCTTGCTTCTGAGTAGACCTGCATGGGCTGGGGCTAGAAGCCCCCAGTCTGCCCGCCCGCCCCTCCCCCCCAGGTCGCCCCTCTCCGCAGCCGCAGCTCTCACCCCTTCTCGCCCTTGTTGAGGAACTTCTGCACCTCCTTCACCCCTCGCCGGATCTGCTTCTGCTTCGCCGCTGTGGAGAGAAGGGACTGTGAGCGCGAGCCCCGAGCGCCGCCCGCCCTCCCGCACGCCCAGCCCCAGCAGCGCCCCGCACCGCCACCGCACCCTTCTTGATGCACTTGCAGAGCCTCCGCGTGAGCTTGCGCGAGGCCAGCGGGCGCGCGATGACGTTCACGTTCTCCGCCAGCTCCTCGTAGGACCGCTCCGGAGTCGCCTCGGGCTCCACCGTCTCCCCGGAGTCCTCGTGCTTGGCGCGGCCCATCGCTGCCACCAGAGAGAGAGGCGGGCACACGTGCTCCTTCCGCGCTGTGAGCCCTGGGAAACGAACCATAGAGATCTCGGTCCTCCACGTTCACCGCCACCCCATTGGACCGGGAACCTGGCCGTTTTTTCTAGCTCGACCAATAAGAACGCGCCATCGAAAAGGGAGCCCCGCCCACCACTCTGTGGAGTAGCGGCTGCCTATTTCCCGGCAGGCACCGCGCTCGGTGGGGCTCGTTTTGGAAGATGGCGGCGGGGACGGGTAGTGAGTGAGGGGCTCTCCTCTGGGGGGGAGGGCTGTGGGCGGGGCTCTCCTCTCTCTTCACACTGAGTACCTGCAGTCTTAGGGACCGGTTCGGGGTCAGTAAGGCGCCTGTAAGGCCTTTCTAAGTGACGTGCAGGAGGAAAGCCTCCCGGGGGGGGCATTCGCCTGTCACACCATTGAGACTCACTTTCTCATCGCATGTGGAACTCCCTGCCACAGGTTATTGCGATGGCACCTCGCCTAGAAGGAGACTGGGGCGCAAGTGCAGTCTAGAGGAGAGTCCATCGCAAGTCATGGTGACTGTACAGCCCCCAGGTTGAGAGGCAGCCTATCTCTGTATGGGAGCTGCATCAGGATGCAGGTCTCTTGTTGTACTGAGTGCCCCCATTGTGGGCCACTGGGGGTACAGGAAGCCGGACTAGATGAACCCTTGACCTGGTCCAGCAGGGCCCTGCTTGCCAGAAAAAGTGCCAATCTCAAGAGTGAGGTTCTCCAGTGATGTGTGAGGTGGTCTACCTATGTAAAAGGGGCCTTATTTGGTCTTCTTCCTATTTAGGATTTCTGTATAAAGGCTCTCTTATTTATTATATTTAGATATCTCCTGCCTTTCCACCCCACTTAGGGGTCCTCAACGCGGCTTACAAAATATTTCAATATAATAGATAAAACAATACTAAAACGTTAACCTTTTGTTAGTTTCACGACATGTGTCGTGCAGGTACTGTAGTTGATTCCCAAACCAGGCTATCTAGTTGAGTATGGAGGCTGCAGAGGTTTGGGAAAGTCTATCAACAAGTTTGGGTGCTGCATGTATCAAAGTGAATTTCACTTGGTGGATTCCACTGGTAGGAAAGATGTTCTTAAGGGTGTGTGGGCAGATTGCAACACTGCTGTCTTTTTTTCCCATCCCTCTCAGAGCACAAGTTGCTGAGTGCGGGACCCACAGAGCCATGGTCCATTCGGGAGAAACTATGCTTGGCTTCTTCTGTCATGAGGAGCGGCGACCAGAACTGGTAAGACACATGTTAGTAGTAGTTATGAGAACCCCCCCCCCAAGTGACTAATTTTGTCAATGAAATAATAAAAAAATAAAGAATCCTGAAAGTAGAAGCTTAATGAATAAACAAAAGTAGCCGAAGACAGAAATTGAAAGTGAGAATTGTAAGATATACATAAATACATCTTTGAAAGGTTCACCTGAATGAAGATGCCTTTAGTTGGCTTCTAATGGTATGTATCAATACTCAGATGGCTGTCAGCACCATATTGCAATAGTGACAGCTAGATCCACTTGTCCTCCAAAGGAAGACTGGGGTTTAGACATCTGAAATCGTACTGCTATAGAAGTTTTGATATAGCATTCTGCAGGTAGGGCTTTCTTGTTCTTCAAAACTCACATTAGCAGTGGTATATTTTGGAAAAAAAGAGCTGTTCTGAGAGCATGTGTGATTCTCTCAGAGCTGTGCTCAAAGTCATTTTCCAGCAAACTTCTTTTTCACAGCTATTTGAGAACCACCTTTTGTATGGTACACCTTGTTCATTTTGTTTCTCTCTTTATGGAGTGAGATAATCTGGAAGATTTGCTGGTGGAGTGGAGAACTGAAATTATAGAAGTTCTGGTAATGGTCATTCTGGTAGTGGTGTTAAGCATTTTTATTTGCTTTGGGTAACTAGGGATAGGGAAATGGAATTTGTGGGGAGGGATTTGTGACTAATACATAATTTTTACCCACCCTGCACTTTTGGGGTGAAGTGAGGTGACTATAAATCAAACAAGATTTATATTTAAATATTAATCATTTAAAGAAGTAGTGTATTGTAGATATGTTGCTTGCAAATGGAAGGAAGACTTCATCCTTCCATCTTTAATTTCTAGGGTGTCTGTCAGCAGAGCTATCAAACCCTTTGCAGAGCCAGGCCGCCCACCTGATTGGTTTTCTCAAAAGGTAAGATGTTTAACTATCACTTTAACCCATCGTAGTACTTTATTTCACTTCTGGGGAAATCAGCCTGAAAGAGGTTACGCATACTCTTCTCTTGTTAAAAGAGGCATATTGTACTATTTGTGTGAGCAATCAAGTCAAAGAGCATAAAAGCCAGAGAGGGTCTTGCAGTGCTCATTTCCCTCTGTGGTGGGTGGTGAGTGCTGGGACCAGTTCACAGCTATTTCTGTGATGATAGAAGTTGGAAATTTCTAGTGGTTAATATGGTGAGCTTGTTTCCACACAGAGAGAGGGGGGCTGCCACTGAATCATCAGCTGGGGGGGATGGGCTTAGGTTTGCTTGCTGCTACTTCTCCCTCCCTGTCCTTAGCTGTAGTTAGCACAGAATGGGAGGGTATTTTTGTTTTGTTTAAGTGTTTTCCCCCTGAAGAAGGAGGGACATATACTTTTTGCCCTCAGCTCTGCGAATAGCTTTAATCTGTGAATATTTGTTTGTTTAGGGTAGTTTTCGATGAACTGCCCAAATACCTAGTGTTTCTACCCAAACTTTATCTACAAGGATTATTTTCTGATAATTGTTTGTGCTTTTTCTAGCACTGTGCATCACAGTATTCAGAGCTCCTAGAGACAACAGAGACCCCAAAGTGAGTTCAAAAAATGAATCATGTGATATTTGTTTGTTTTTTGTTAGAACAGGGCAGGGAGGGGTTTGATGCAGAATGGAGCATCCTGTGCAATGGAGAGCTGCTTAGTGTTGTAGTCCATTTCAGAATGGAAGGGGAATGGCAGTTTGGACAGAGCTTACCAAGGCACATGAAACTGAACTTCCAGACTGCCATTCTGGTTGTGAATGTGGTTCATGGCAACTCTAGCTACTTGGAGACCCTGTTCAAAAGTAAATACTAATGTTACAAAGACCCTACAATTACACTCACAGTGGCTAGTGCCAGTAGAATCTATACTGTAATACAGAGTACTGGAAAGCTTTTTCTGATGTTAGTACTTTTTCTGTTTGGGATTCCTTTATGTGCCTTGACAGTATGATAGTTCTGATACCTGCATAACACTAGCATTTGCAAGACCTAAAAAAATGACTATCTGGAGGTATACTGAGGTATGGGACCAGGTGTGATTTAGTCAATGGATCTGAAAGAAATTACCTAATAATTGCCATCTAGTAGATAACTGTTTGTTGACAATAATTTAGTAATTTGCCCCAATAATATCATGCACTGTGGTTTTGAAATAGATGCAGGTGTTACTTGGATTTTTGCAAACTCTGATGTACTGGGAGCAGAGGTGGTGTGACACAGAACACTGCATGATGCCATCTTGGGTACACTTCCTCTGAACTACAAAACCTTCACCATGCTTCTTGTGCACTACCATGAGGACCTTTCCTTATTTCATAGCAGTGCATGAGGAGCGTGGTAAGTAGGGGGGTGGTCTATATCTTGCTTGAGTGAACTGGAAGCAGGTCAGTTTTGCTTGTATTGGTAGCATCAGACTTGGGGTGATGGTCACTCTGAATCCGCCACCCCTTGAGACCTTGCAATCTGCTACTGATGCAGCCTGCATCAGGTGGCTGCATGGAGGGGCTGACAATGATTGGAAGGTCAATTTGGGAACAACTGCCAGATAAGAACAAGATAAAGCCTAAAACTGAAAAAAATTATTCCAGCATAAAAGCCCAGTGTGTTGGATTTTGCTTTGCCTGATGACTAAGGGCCCAATCCTATCCAATTTTCCAGTGACAGTGCTGCTGTGCCTATGGGGTATGCATTGCTTCCTGTGTTGGGGAGGCAGTCACAGAGGCCTCCTCAAGGTATAGGAACATTTGTTCCCTTACCTAGGGTCTGCATTGCGGCTGCACAGGTGCTGGAAAGCTGGGCCCTGAATCCAATTCAGGATTGGGCCCTGAATCATTTGATATTGTGTGTTTGTGCATTTCATTCCCCCTAAATCTGTTCCATAGCTGAGCAAGTAAGCCACTTAGAGTCATTTCCAGTATAAGTTTTTAAAGTGACTGACTGAGAGCTGTAGTTGAATGTTGTAGTACAACCGGATCCTTTATATGTTAGTATTTTTGTTCAGTTGCAGAAAGGAGAAGGTGGGAAACAAATGATGGGGAATAAAGAGGAATAGTGCAGGGATTTTTAAGGATAATAGGTGCTCAGTCTGGGAGTAGTTCTCTATTGGTTCCTAGTTTGTTTTCCCTTCTCTTTTGTGTAGAAGAAAGCGTGGGGAGAAGGGAGAAGTGGTAGAAACTGTGGAAGATCTTATTGTGAGAAAACTGACAGCTGAACGGGTTGAGGAGGTGAAGAAGCTGATTAAGGAGACACAAGAGAAGTACAGGTACCTACTGGACTTGCTAGAGTGCTGTGCTCCTGGAAGGCCCTGTAAGATTCAGGGCAGATTAATAAGAATGAAGTTGCTGAAATATTTCTGTGTTATCTGCAGGCAACTGAAGAGGGATGCAGAACTGATCCAGGCTGGACACATGGACCACAAGCTGGAAGAACTGTACAATGACATTGTGCTGTGGGTTATCTTATTATTTCCGTGTTATAGTTCTCTCTGGAGTTGCATACCTGAGTCCGTAGCTTTTTATTAGAGTTGTTGAACTTCCAAGCTTGAATCTGGAAACATAGGCTACTTGGCTTTAATGCTGTTATTATCCCATGTGGCACAATTGGGGGAGCTGTTCAGTATTTGCAAGCTTTTGTCAACCCTCTCATCTGATATATTTTGTGCTCCTTGAACTAGAGCTTTGAAGGAGGCTGCTGCAAAATGGTTCTAATATCTAACATACTGACTTGTTAAGTCTTGCCTGCAAAGTCTTTCTTGGGTATTCGCTATGAGGAGTATCTCATTGTATTAAAAATGCCAAGGGCTATATATCTGATACATGAAAGAGAAGGTTCAGTTGTGTTTTGTACACAGTACCCGGTGTAACAATGAATTTGTTGAATTTTTTCAGGAAGAAAAGAATGGAAGAAGAGGAGGCAGAGGTAAAGAGGAAGGCTACAGATGCTGCATATCAAGGTAGGTTAGGCTTAAGTGTTCGCTCATTTTCTGCAGAACCAAGATCATGAGGATAAATACGGTTGGGACAAATTTCACAGTGAAAACCAGTTGAAGAACAGAAAGAGGTCTATAGAAATATTTGGTCAGCCTGATTTTCTTTAGTCTCTCCAGTTTTGAGTAGAAGTTGTTTTTTCAGAGCCCCTTACTCTTTCTAAAGATATTGCACAAGGATGGGGCAAGAAGGCAGAATGTCAGAGAAGTTCTTCTTGTGAAAAGCCACCAGAATGAAAATAAGACAGTTGCCTCCTAGAGAAGTATTAGTGAGCAGTGAGCTACTGAGAAAAAATTTTGGTGCTGGTTACATAGCTTGAAACTTTGTTTTGGGAGAAACTGCAAAGATTCAGTATAAGAATTGTAGTAGCTAAATGTTTCGGATCATGCTGAAGGGCTATCTTATCGTTTGGTAGGCTTTCTGTTTTTCACGGTAACTTTCTGGACTAGAGCATTATTTTTCTTTTCTCCTCCAGCTCGTCAGGCAATTAAGAACCCATCCCGAAGGTTGCCAGGAATGATGGCCCGCTCTCCAGCAGGCTCAGCCTCTCCAGGAGCAGACTATACTCTAGGAGACTTGTCTCAGCCCACTGTGGAAGAGGCTAGCCCAGGGGTAAGGGCTTTGTGGGCATGAGAAACCATTATACTAAGAAGGCTCTCTGCAGCTCTCTGAGGTTGGACAGGCGTCCAACCTTTCTTGACACTTCCCCCTCCCCCACAAGTACTGTAGGTGGCTTGTGTGCAGCCTTATCCAGAGAACGAAGTCTGCTTTGTACTGTGTGACAAGGAGATGGAATGACATTTTGGTGGTGATGGTTAGTGCAGGAATGAATAGATGGAGATACACAAAGGGTTGAGCAGAGCAAGAGTGATGGAGGAGGTCCTTGGAGTATGCTGGGTTATTGGCCCTGACGGGAGGAGTCAGTGGGACTTGTCAAGTTGATGAGGATGTGGCTTTGAACAGTGTGGTTTTTCTCTTTCTCAGGTAACTCCAGGGACATTGCCCAGCACTCCAGTTGCCTCCTTCATTGGGATCCCTGACACCCCTATGGGCTCCACCTCCCTGGATGCCCCCATGACCCCAGTCACAGATGATTCAGCCCAGAAAAAGATGCTAGGACAGAAAGCAACTCCGCCTCCTTCTCCTCTGCTTTCAGAGCTGCTGAAGAAGGGCAGCCTCCTGCCCACAAGCCCAAGGCTGGTATGGAGTTCCCTGCTTACATATGCAAGAGTCCTGGTGAATCTCTGTGACTGACTTTCACCACAAAGGGCAACAAGCACAAACATAGAACGCTTAGTGAGGTCACTAACCCTTAGGACACTAGGGAAATGTTTAGAAGAGTCACTTCCACTCTCCAAGAACATTCCTAATTTTGTGCCCTTGTTTCTTTGTGAGCTGGGCTTTCTGGACTAGCTTTTCACGAAGTTAGCGAAGTTCTAGCTCATGTCTGTGAGGCAGAGTGTTCTTTTGATAGAGACAGGACCAAGGGAGGTTTGTGTTTCGCTTTGATTTTCTTTGCATCTATGCATTGTCAGCACTGAAATGCTGCCATGTGGCAGCCAGAGGAAAGGAGCAGGCCAACAGAGTGGCAACACTTAGTCTGAAATGGTGTTATTGAGCTGCAGCATATTGCGACTGGGTATAGAGACCAGACCTTAGTGTCCCAATGTCCTTTGACAGGTTGGAGAGAGCGACATGGCCGTTATATCTGGTCACACAGGCAGCTCCAGTATCCTCTTAGAGGTGGGAGGTGTTCTTCCTGTGCTGCATGGTGGGGAAATGCAGCCAGCTGCTACCACTGTTCCTGCATCCCCCGCTGCTTCAGGTAGGTCTACTCCTATACGACGTTTTCATTCTTGCTTTTCCCATGATCTGCTGTTTGATTTTTGCAGAAGTCATATTTCAAATTGTGAAAATGCATATCTGTGAAAACAAAAGCCTTGAGCTACCAGTTGATTTGTGTGCAAGGCAAACGCTTTACTTATCACTTTTCAAAACTCTGTTATGTGAACTTCCCTGGTCTCTTTTCCCCCTTTACCACACCTTATTTGGCTGCTCTTTTTATTCTTTCTTTGACTAAATGTTCATTTTCATTCCCTCCATTATACTGTCACATCTGTCCTTATTAAACCTCACTTTCTTATGTCTTGTTCATCCTTCTGCTGTTATGGCACTCTATCTCTGGAATTCATCTGCTACTAATTCACTTGGCTGCTACTTTGCTTGTATTCAAACAACTTCTTAAGCTGTAACTTGTTCAGGCTTTCCCAGTGTCACTTTCTCTCATTGCTGGTTTATTTTTTACTGAGCTGTTAAATTTCTTATCCCTTTCATTTCCCCCTTCATATGTCTTTTCATTCCCCCCCCTTATATGTCTTTTGAATTGGGAGTCTGAGGCACAGTCCTTTTTGTGTTGCTTTTTTCCCCCAATTGTAAAGTGCCTAGTTATAAGTTCTGTATAAACAAAACTAATAATCTTGTGATTGCATCACACATAGAAATTTGTGTTGGATGCAGGATTAAGTATCCTGAGAATCTCACTTTTAAGAAAGTTGTTTCTAACCCCTTAAAGCTGAAAAATGAAAATAAAGTTGAAAGTGGGTGAGTAATGCCTGATGAACAAAGGTGTAGAGAAGTTTAGTGGAAGAGGAGGAGGTTAGGAATGCTAGTGATGAAGGGAACTTTGGTTATCTATGTTACGTCTTTTTCCCCACAGTTAGCAGATTAAATGAGGGAAATCATATTTTATATAAATTTGCAAAATTCACTTTAGTGTAAAAGTTACCATTTTTAGCATAGCAAGGGTTCCCAAACTTACCTGGGTCACGACACCCCTGCAGCCTCTTCCTCCCAGCTCAGCTGGGTGCCACCATCTTAGATCTTATGAAATGTTGTGAGATCCAAGATGAGGGCACCCAAGAGAAACAGGTTGGAGGGGCCACCTGTGAGTGTGCCATGATTCCCTAAAGTGTTGTGACACACATTTTGGTAACCCATGGCATGGTGCAAATTGCTCGAGTTCTGGTTTGGACTTTTGTGTGCCATGCAGCATAGAATCTCCGCTGACAATTGAATTGGATTTCCCAAGTAACTTGGTCCTTTGTACAGACAGGCAATCATTTTGACAACCATAAGGGCTCTGAAGAAAAAAAGCATGAAGTCCATGTCTGCTAAATGCTCATGATTGAGAAGAGCTTCCATTAGTGAGGGCATAGGGTTTTAGTACCTTATGCAGCTTTTGCTATCCCCATGCTATCCCTCTAGTCAAGTGGTTCCCAAACGTTTAGCACTGGTACATCCACATTTGAAAACACTCTGTTGGGAACCACCTAGCTTTATGAGCCTTTTAAAAAAGTGTTTCAATCTCTCCTGCTCAATCTCTGTTTTTATCCTTTCTTACTATAGTGGGGGGCTGGGGAGGATGATGATCACCTTCTGAAGCATTTGTTGACCTTCACATTCATCAGATTGGGACAATTCTGTTGGCCTTGCTTCCCCTTCTCATCTTGCCTTTGATACAAACCATGGCACATTTGCTTACACAGGATTAAATGTGCACATGAGACTCGGTTTTGCTTTCCATATGGCTCAATACATTTTCCTTACCAGCTTTGGGGGGGGGATTTCTTTCTTGACAGTTTGTTGGGGCCTGTGTTCATCGGATTGGGACCCTAGGGACTGCTGCAGCCCTAAAGGCTGCTACCCAATTTAAGGGGTGTGGTTATAATGGTGATTGGGCAGCAGTGCTCCCCTCAAGTAGCTTGTTTAACCCTTGATGCACATAACCTAATCTGCCTTGTCAGTTTCGTGACCAACCAAAAACGGGGTCATGACCCACTTGTGGGCCCGGAACCACTGCCCTAGACACATGATGTTCAACCTGCAGCCACCCTTTTCTTCCTCTGTACCATTTAATCCATACCAAAATATTGTGAATTCTGCAAACCTGCAAATGTGGAAATTTGATTTTTAGTTTTGTAAATGAAGGAAAAGTATCACAAATATCTACTTGTGTGCAAAATGTGGATTTTGTAGCCAAGATTTGGGTCGTCTTTTAGAATTTGGATTTTTATTAGTGTTATAAAATACTGCCAGTCCTCATTTAAATCCCTTGCTTATATGTGCTCTTGGGCTTTGCTAGGGGCTTGAGATGACTCTCTGGAGTCAGTAGCCAATTGGCAGTAGACAATGTTGTGAATGTGTCCTTGTATGCAATCCTGGTAGAATGAGCTGCTGTTGTGTAAGGACCACAGGGTTTGCTCCCTTTGTAGTCCTCTGTAAGCTGTTGCTTCTTGGCTAATGTACCTTTCTCCTCTTCCTACTTTGTTAGGTGCTCCTACTCTTTCCCGCCTTTTAGAAGCTGGGCCAGCGCAATTCACCACATCGCTTGCTTCCTTTTCTGCTGTTGCCAGTGAACCTCCAGTCAAACTCCTGCCTCCCCCTGTAGAGTCCGTGTCTCAGGCAACTATAGTCATGGTACCCACGCTACCAGCACCAGCTGCTGTGCCACCAACTGCAACTCCAGAAAGTGTAGCGACAGGTGCGTCTTTGCACTCTTGTGTCCCCCAGTACCTTTTGAAAGACTCTTGCCCTTAGATTTGGCAGAAGGGCAGTATAAATGCGGGCTTTGGGCATCTGAAATCTGAAGCAGGATGGTTTGATTTTTGGGATGCCCAAGAATATCATGCCGCTGTGGGACTAATGACAAGCCTGAGATTGTCAAAAAAGAGACACTCTGGGTTTCAGTAATAATTCTGGAGCAGATGAAGGAAGGATAAGGGTAAAGGCAGTGAGAGGGCTAGTGACTAGACTAGGTTGCAGAGAGGTAGCTCTTGTTCTGAATCTATTTGTTGTGGGGGGGGGGTGGAATAGAAGGGGGCACCAACCTGCATGCCTCTTTATCTGGGTCTGTAGAATGCTTTTTGATTTCTTGATCTGACCCACCCTGCTGGTTACTGCAGCTGCCTGGCTTTCACTTGACTTGTCACTCTTGTCCAGTGAGTCAGCCCAACACCTGTGTTTCCATGGAGGCAGTGCCTGATCCTCACACTGTGACAGTGTCAGTGGACAGCAGTGAAATTTCCATGATCATTGATTCCATCAAGAAAGATTGCCTGGCCTCTGGGGCATCTGGTGCTGTAGGTACTTCCAAAGACCACAGCATGGATGGGAAGGAAGACCTAGATCTGGCGGAGAAGATGGACATTGCAGTTTCCTACACAGGGGAAGAACCTGCCTATACTGGGGAAGAATTGGACTTTGAGACTGTTGGAGACATCATAGCCATCATTGAGGACAAGGTAAACTAACTAGATCCCCATATCATCAGTAACTGCTTGCTGCTACAGTTGGAGATACTTTAAATGTTAAGAGATTTCTTCTTAACTCTTTTACTGTTATCCAGATTGCTGAACCCTAAAATTAGCCCAAGTATGTCACAGGTTCTAAAACTGACTCAGGGACCACAAATTTTGGCTTACCTTTTGTGGTTTGCCACATTTCTCCCTCTTGCTTACCTTGGGCAACTTGATTGAGGACTGGAGGTGGTCAGCTCAATGCCAGTGTTGACCCAATGGGAGGCAGCTGTGAAGAAGAATTCTATGCTTGGAATCATTAAGAAAGAGATTGAGGATAAAATGGCCAATAGTATACAAATAGGTGGTAAGACCACATCTGGTGTAATTGTACCTAGTTCTAGTTGCCATATCTCAAAAAGGATATCGTGGAACTGGAAAAGGTGCAGAAGAGAGTGACCGAAATGTTCAGTGGGCTGGGGTACCTCCTTTGTGAGGAAAGGCTGCAATGTTTGGATCTGTTCAGTAGAAAGAAGGTGCCTGAGGAGGGAGGGAATACAATCGAGGTATAAAATTATGCATGGGGTGGATAGAGGGAAGTTCTGTTTCTTCTTGCCAGAACCAGACGTCATCCATTAAAACTGACTGGCAGGAGAGTTAGAACAAGACAAAAGGAAATATTTCTTAGTATGTAATTGTTCTCTGGAACTTTTTGCCACAGGACATTGTGATAGTACCTGGCACAGGTGCCTTTAAAGGGGGATTGGACAGATTTATGGAGGAAAGGGCCGTCACAGGTTACAAGTCATGATGACTGTATGCAATCTCCAGGTTTCATAGGTGGCCTATCTCTGAAGGCCAGATGCAAGGGAGCGGCAACAGGATACATGGATCCTTTTGTCTACGTGCTCCCAAAGGCATCTGCTGGGCTACTGTGAGATACAGTAAGCTGAACTAGATGAGCCCTTGGTCTGTTCCAGTTGGGCTTATGTTCTTATTCTCGTAAGAGGGGCTGCATCATAGAGAGTTTCCAAACTGCAGTGTGAGATCAAGGATAATCCCTTCTTCCATTCCCAACTCAAGAACTCATAATATTTGCCAGAAGGAGAGGAAAGGTTAAAAGTGCACTGCTTTCTTAGCTATGTACAGGAAATCTATATGTCAAAGATGTGTAGAAAGGAATGTTTTGCGGCTGATCTCCAAATATGGAACTCCCTCCCTTCTCCTTGAGAATTGCTGATATCTTCTGGAAGCATGGCAAGCTCTTATTGGGGCTGAATTAGATGCAGGAGTAGCATTGAACTGGAGATGATACAGTTCTGGGCTTGCAATTCTCTTGATTTGGCTTTTACCTGAGACTTAGCAGTGCGGTATGCTATAACCCCCTCCCTGCTTCAGTCTGTGATAGTCTGATATTTTGCTGAGATAATTTCTTTTCATGGTTTGACTTGTGGCTGCTGTTATAGACAAAGTATGCTAGTGTTGGATTGGCACTGTGTACAAGAATATTGGATTTGGATGTGTGAGGACACGATCTTAGATCAAGGAAACTTCTGAAATGGAAATATAAATGCAGTGAACCCTCAGTTTAACAGATTTGGTAATCGGTGGATGTTTTCTGCTTGTTAAACTAGTCATGTATATCTTGCACGTGTGCCTTTTCACTGACTTCAGTGCATTCAGATTTAACTGACATTAGCATTAACGAACAACCCTTCCCAACATTAGACTGCTAAATTGAGGGTACTGCATGCAACATCAAATAAATGCTGTCTTTGTTTTGTGCAAGGGATGGTCAGTGGCATCTCATGTGTTGAAAATAGCATGCCTTATCTTAAATGTCCTGGGGCTGTGTAACCAGAAGTGAGAGTAGTTTCCAAGAGAACATTTGTACCCATTGTAATTCTCTGTAGGTCCAAAATCTCTGTGGTTCTTGAGCACTTCTGTATCTATTTTAATAGCATGCCTATTTTAGGAAATCTTGAGAACAAAAAATGTTTGTCTTCTCTATCCTGCTGATCCACTTCTTGACCTATAGAACAGAGGGCATGTTGTCCCTTACTGATGTCAATGCTTGGGCCTTGCACTTCTCTCACTATCCTGGTCTATATTTGCTATGTTTTTCATTGTTGGTAAAGGTGGATGACCATCCTGAAGTCCTGGATGTTGCTGCAGTTGAGGCTGCCTTGTCTTTCTGTGAAGAGATTGAGGACTCTCAGTCACTGACT
The DNA here is from genome assembly GCF_035046505.1 of Tiliqua scincoides. NCBI lineage: Eukaryota > Metazoa > Chordata > Lepidosauria > Squamata > Scincidae > Tiliqua > Tiliqua scincoides. The sequence continues at coordinate 201,751,503 of NC_089822.1, forward strand.
GGACCCTGGGAGCATCCACTCCAGCGAGAGCATCCCATCCAACAGGAGCATGAGAAGCAAAACCAGATCCCCCAAATGGCTGTAACTGTAAAGCAAGAGAGATCAGACTGTGAGGAATCCGATGCCAAGGGAATCAGAGATCTCATAGGCATTGGAGATCTGGGAACAGAAATAAAAACAGAGCCTGCGGAGCAGGAGCAGATTCATTTGAGTTCTGAGGAAGCTCCTCCACTACCAGCCAGAATAAATGAAGCCACTGAACTTAGGGGCCAGATCCCTGAGGATGAAGCGATATCAGTTGCTGGTCTGGAGAGCTCTGAGATGGAGATGGAATCAGCAAAAGTTGAAATGGATCATGAGATGGTAAAGACGGAGGTATGTGGGTGGGCAGCCTTTTTGGAACTATTTTGCAGGTGGGTAACTGGGAGGAAAGAAAGGTACCTGGTTGAAGTTGTTTTCAGACACTTTGCTGCTATTATATTTTTATTCTCCCTTTTCTCCAAGAAGCTCAGTGTGGCATAAATGGCTCTCCCATCCACCCTTATTTTATCTCCACCAGTGAAATAAATTAGGCTGAGGCTGGTCCAAGGTAACCCAGTGTACTTCATGACTGAATGGGGATTTGAAGTGGGTACTTCCCAGTCATAGTGCAATACTCTAGCTTAGTTCAAGTAACCTGCAAGTTCATCTGTTGACTATACTCACAATTGTGTTTACTCCGCGCTACAATTTCTGCCCCAGGCAGCTTCAAATTCTAACCAAGAAAATTATATCAAAATTACATACATTGAGAAAATTGGCATAACTTCTGGTTTAGCTCATTAGGAGAGAAGCAGGGCGTGCTAAAGTCCTGCTGCCCAGTACTCTAGAACTCTTATTCAGCCATCCCTCTGGCTTCTAAGGCCACTGCAGACATCACCCACACACTTTCAAGTATACATTTGCAATCCTAAGACTTGACTAAAAGCTGAGATGTTCAGCAGACTAAATTTTATACCCAATACCATGTTTTCCATTTTTCTCTGACCTGTACTATATGCACAGCTTTGGCTGTATGTTGGAGTGATTTGCCTGATGTTCATGTTGGAGCCTAATCACTCCATTGGCTGCACATGCAGCTGTGTCCTCATTGTGTCACTCCAGCCTTACTGCTTTACAGTCCTGTTCATATTTGATGGCTTTAGGGTGAGTTGTGTGTTCCTTTTCTTTCTAGCTTCCTGCTGATGATGAGACTTCCTCTCCACATGCTCCAAGTGCAAGTGAAGACTCCTCACAGGCAGACCTTCACCACAAATATGAGCTTTCAGGTAACTGTTTTGAGTTGGTGGGGAGGGGGAATAAGTTGTAGCAGACTGCTAGGGAGGGAGAGAAGAGTCTGCTGGCAAGGAGCTAGTAGGTCTGTGACCTTAAAATTAAGCTCTTTTTCCCTTTCTAGACTCAATGAAGGAAGAAGCCCAGGCCCTTTTTGGGAACCAGATTAAGGTATTTTACTCTGATCTGAAATTTGATACACATGGAGGGTGAAAGTATTGTTAGTAGTCCTCAGGGAGAGGAAGCCCAATTTGGACCATCCCAAGATATCCTTGACTGTCCAGAAAGGAGAGACTGGAAGGAAAAGCTTAGTCATCCTTCTGGAAATGGGTCCAGGCCTCTATTCTAGCTATAAGGGGGGTCAGCAGAAGAGAGCCTCTCTTGTGTTTCAGCTCCATTATTTACAGTTCAATCCTGTGCATGTCTACTCAGAAGTTAGTCCCATTGTGTTCAGTGTAGTTTACTCTCAGGAAAGTGCATTTAGGATTGCAGCCTTTGCTGCATAAACAACTTTGAACTTTTCTGTGATTCTAAAATGGCTCAGTTGTAACCTTAGCAAGGAAAGCAACTGCCTGCCTTGGAGTCTTACACAGGGGCTGTTATTGCCATCTGTATCTCAATCATACTGATTCCTAGGATTTTAATCCTGTATCTTGGGACACTCAGGGTGAAGAGGATGAAGATGATGGTGCCAGCGAGGCTGCTAGTCTAGAGGAGCCCAAAGAGGAAGATCAGGGTGAGGGGTATCTCTCAGAAATAGACAATGAGCCCCCTGTGAGTGAAAGTGACGATGGCTTCAGTATTCATAATGCACCTTTGCAGTCTCACACGCTGGCTGACTCCATCCCCAGCAGCCCTGCCTCCTCACAGTTGTGAGTATTGGTGAACCTACAGTTAATCAGTAGACTTTCCTGACCATACTGCTAACTGTTCACTAACAGTTCAGGACTGACTTTGTCTGTTTGCCCATTGGTAGTGTAAATTAATTGGGACATGGATCACTGTAAGGTCTTTTTATTACTTGTGTTGCCATTGAAAGACTTGTACTCTAGCTGCTAGACCAGCTATCCACCTTTTGCTAGTATGAGAAATGTGGGCAGATGGAGGATGTGATAGGAGTTATGGTTAGTCGCCTGACTATACCTGTGCTTTTGCCTCCTCTGACTTGTGCTTTATTTTCTCTCTAGCTCTGTTTGCAGTGAGGATCAGGAGGCCATTCAGGCCCAGAAGATCTGGAAAAAAGCTATAATGCTGGTCTGGAGAGCAGCTGCCAATCACAGGTAAATCAACAGTCCTGGGACTTGCCTCCAGTGTCCTAGGAGGAGGAGAGAGTATCTGGTAACCCCTAGTGTTTAAAAAAAATAGAGGGAAGTCATCTTTAGTACTGGAAATGTCCACCTGAGCCTTTAGCACAAAATCTGTGAAAATACTGAGAATGAAAGCTATCGCTTTAAAATTATTCTGAGAAGGTGTTGGCCTAGCTTTTCTACATACTTCCAAAACCAGTGGGTATCTGGAATGGACTTCCAGTGGTGAGGAAGTGGCACATCTTCATTCAGTGCAGCTTCTGGTTCATCTGAATTTCCATATCTTCTGCAGCCTAGTACTGTATCCATGTTTATCTCCCAACTCTCCTTTACCAGTTTGACAGAGCAGGAAAAAAAAATGGGTGCAGTGTTTTCTTTGTGTAAGTCAAGCCACAGAATGGGAGTGCTTGAGGTTTCAGACTTCCCGTTATTATTTCTTGAGCAATTGAGCAGATGAAATGTTGAGGAAATGTCCAGTGCTTTTTTTTTTTTTTTTTGATGGAAATTGTGTTAGGCCAAAGGTAGTACAGTCTACTCAGCACTTGGCAGCCTGCCATATCATTTTACGAAGATTCACTTCTGTTTTTTCCTTGTACAGGTATGCCAATGTCTTCTTGCAGCCTGTGACTGATGATATAGCACCGGGTTACCACAGTATTGTACAGAGGTTAGTGACCAGTTTTGCACGGGTAGTGAATCTATAGATCAGCACCAATTCTCAGTCAGCTTGCAGATTTCAGGGTAAAAGTAAGGCGCTGCTGCTGGAACAGTCTGTTCATCTGAGTGCCTACTCAGAGGGCTGAATAGTTAATTAGCCTAATTACTAATAGGGTAATTAGAATCTTGATATAAGAGGGATGAAAAACAGCTACTTTTCAAAGTTGTACTGTAATACTACTTTTCTTTGAAAATGTGTCTATTAATACAACATACAGCCTATTTTTGAAACTGAAAACACTTGGTGTTTCGTTGATAGACCAATGGACTTATCAACCATTAAAAAAAATATTGAGAATGGGCTGATCCGGACCACAGCAGAGTTCCAACGTGATATCATGCTGATGTTCCAGAATGCTGTCATGTACAACAGCTCTGACCATGATGTGTACCACATGGCTGTGGAAATGCAGCGAGATGTCTTGGAGCAGATCCAGGTAACAGCACAGTCTGAAATTGAAATTTTTGGCACAGTTGAAAAGCAGTATATAGTTATTCTTAATAATAATGGTTGGTGAGGCAGTGTTCATACCCTAATTTGGTATAAAGGGGCCAAGTGCATTAAGGAAGAGGCCTGCTCCTTGTGGCATTTTGAATGTCTCATTGGCTTGTCAGATCCCCATTGAAAGATAATAGTTAAATTGCTGAGTCTATCGCAGTACATGATTTGCCATTCCCAAGAGTCAAGTGAAAGGGATGCAGGCTTTGAAACAAACCAGTAAGCTGAAGTCACCTCCAACTCTGTGGTAGCAAGTCACTAACTTGCCTTAATGTTGAGAAGCCTAATAGCTATTATGTGGTTTCTTGCAGCAATTTCTAGCCACACAGCTGATCATGCAGACGTCTGAGTCTGGGATCAGTGCAAAAAGTCTGCGTGGACGAGATTCCACTCGGAAACAAGATGCTTCAGAGAAGGTGGGGGCTGATAAACCTTGGCTTTGTTTGGGGGAGATGGTTTTGAGGCATTTGATATATGCATCCACTTGGAGGGGTTTAGAGCTGATTCAGAATGCTTTGTTTAGAAATTTATTTAGGAATAAGTGTGTTCACTTTTTGGTTTGATCAGTAAGAAGGAGGGCTGTTTGTAGTCTCCACCCCCAGCAGTAACATGGAATGTTAGTTTGATCCGTGGAGCCAAGTGAAATGGGGTTGGTGATTCAGTACATGAAGAGCAGCTGCTGCTCTCAGTTTGACTGGTGGGCAAAGAGCCAGTTAAAACCAGGGAACTTCACCAAGAACCTGAAACTAGAGAATACCCCTTACTGGTACTGAACGCACCTTTTGAAGTATATACCACAAAATTTATATCACATTTCAAAACAAACAGCTGTAAGGTTGCTTTGGTATGTGATGCTGGAGAGTATCTTATGAACTTGCAATGTCTGTCCATGTGCTAGTGGGGACTGGCTGAAGGAAATTCATTGTTCTGGAGGTCTTTCTGCAACCAAGCTAAATGGCTCCTGATAAAGGATACCTTCTGCAGGAGTTCAGCATGTCTGTGTGAGAAGAGCCTTTTAGAGGGGAAGAGAATGAATTTCAGATGGTGACCTCTAGGGTAGTTTCTATGTGCATGCTCTTGTCAAATCTAATCATTACTTCTGTTTTGTCTTTTGACAGGACAGTGTCCCTATGGGCTCCCCTGCCTTTCTCCTTTCTCTTTTTGTAAGTACTTAATGATATCTTTCACAGAATAATAACTTGTTTGCATGATGAAGCCTTCCTAACATTGCAATAGAATTGTTGTTACATCAGGGTCTTTGAACCATAATAAATATCTTTACCTCTTTTTGTGCACCAGGAAACTGTTGCTGATTGTACTATTGGGATAGGGGCTTTTTACATGTTGTCCCCGTGATCTGTGTCCGCATGATAACATGTTGTCCACATGATGATGCTTTCTATCTTTGTCTCTGACTTCTGTATCAGAAGGCTGTATCTTGATTAAAGGGTAGTGAAATTGCACACAGAAAGCCACTTTACTTAGAAATGTCCTTGGCTTGCACTTCTTGCCTGACTTTCTCCAGACTCCCATATCTTGTGTGTGTGTTTAAATTTGTACCTCACCTTACTAGCCCGCAAGGTCTCAGCATTGCTTTCAGAAGGTCGTAACAGTACAGTAGAATCCCATTGAAATAACTAGCAACAGTCAATGAAAAAACAAAAACATAGCAGCCAACCTCCAACATGAGTGATGTCTGAAATGAGAAGATGTTGGACAACCTTGTAAAGGGTGGTTTCCAGGGGTAGGGAACTCCAAATATAGCATCCATTAAAGGCCCTAGTATTAGCAGTTTACACCACTCTCAGCTGGAAAATGCATTTTGTAACAGTTTGCCTCAAATAGTTTCTTATAAAAAGAAATGGGAAAGTTACAGAGTGGTTCACTTTAGAAGGCAGATGCTTAATGTAAACATACAGACTCCACAGTAAAGGGAAATACTCCTTATTTTGTTCTCCCAAGGTCTGTCTCTATCAAAAGATCTCAGCATTTATTTCATGTATTCAACAGCTGTCTCATAACTAGTGTACAGAAAGACAAAAAACATTTGATGCAGTGTAGTGAATTTCTCTGCCTGCTCAACCTCTTAGCCATTGAATGCAAATGTATATATCATCAGGGCATAGTCAACTAAAGTGAAGCATTCTCTGCTTGGGTCTGTCATTATTTCTTTCATAGCTTTTTAGCTTGAATTTTGTTCTTTCAATCATTCAGTGTCTCTATTAATCTAATAAGATGTATTGTGTGGCTTTGTTTGGGTTGCTTTGCTTGTGGTACTTTTCTACATAGGTGCAGGGGGAAAAAGTGTGTGCCTGTTGTCTGTCCTTGCTATTTGTGTATTTGAGTTGAGTATCCACTCCTAAACATGACTTTCCACACAGTAAAAAGGCATGGTTTTTGGATGCTTCAACTACATCTGTGCAGCCAAAATAGTGCCCAACTTGGCAGATGGATTGACTGGGTGGCAGGGACAGGTCATCTAGCTCACAACTAGAGTTCCCATTTATAAAATAGAACTAACCATTACCTAGTAATTTGCAGTAGCATTTGAAGGGTGTACAGAAAGAACCTATAGGAAGAAATATCTAAATGACAGTGGTTTTTTAAAGCTACACCTGGTTAAAGAGCGAGCAAGTTATATATGATCTGTAGTTTCTTAAAACAACTTTCTGCAACAACATGTGTTCAAGGGTTCCCCCTCTCTTACCTCTCTTCAAACTATGGGTTGGTTCAAGACAGCAAGGAAGAAAAGAAATAGAGTGGTTTGTTCGTTTTTCTTCCAGAAATAGGAAAGTAACCATATTCCTGCATTAAGAAGTTTATCTGCTGAGAAAGTTTGTCAGCAAGTTCTTCCTCTGCCTAAGGGAATGTGGGTAGGGAGTATTTTCTAATACTTGTCTGTTAAAGGCAGAAAAGCACATGAGGAAAGGCAGCCAGGCAGCCAGATGGAGAGAGCAGCAGATGGAAGTGAACTCTTTAATGACCTTACATTGATGGAGAACTACAGTGAGGAGATGCTAGGGAGCTCGTGCATGCTAGGTCATGCACCTGGAAGAACTTCTGTAAAGATCAGCAGTTGATCAGGTATGTTAGCCAGCATCTCTTCTGCCCACTGGAAGAAATACCTTGGAACTTTTCACGTGGGACAAAAGCAGCATTGTGTATCATTAGCAAGAGAGTCCCCAAATAGGTATGATGCATACCTGCCCATTGCCCTTTTTCTCTCCTGAACTGATACACAAACCCCACATTTAGTTTCCTAAGATAGGAAAGAGTGTGGCATTGCCAGTCTGTGTGCATCTCTCCTGGTAACACAGATGGCAGCCAACTGTTTTTTATTTTGCTTCTAGCCTTGTTAATTTTGCTTTACTTTGCATTTTGTTTAGGATGGAGGAACAAGAGGGCGCCGTTGTGCCATTGAAGCAGACATGAAGATGAAGAAATGATGCTGAAGACGGCTCAGTCTTTTCCAACTGGATCCAGGAAGCAAAATGCAAACCTTCCTGATTCTGAGGGGGAAATGACTGCAGTCAGGGAAGGCTGGCCTGTCTCTACTTGACAGTATTGTCCTGAAATGTGTTATCGGGGAAATCCTGGGAACAAGAAAACAGTCCCACTGCCTGTTGTAGGGCAGAAGTATTTGGGCCCTGTTAGTGTCCTCATATTAGCTAGCAACTGGTGGCTAGTGTGTACTGTAATGTGAAGTGTACAGATTTTTTTGTATTAGTGAAGTGTAAATGTGTATAATAAACTGTAGTAGAGAATCCTGTATATCATTGTGTGCTTGCTACATTGATTTATACATGGCCCTTTGATCATCTTATCCTGATTTCATGTTTGTGAATATATTTTGTGCATATATTTGACTGCACAGACATACAGCACCTTATGAAAGTAGTCCCCTTCTGGCTGAAATACTTCAGAGACATGTGCCTTCCATCAGCCAATTATGGTTGGGGATGTACACAATCTGACTAAAAATAACAATATTGAACCTCCATAATCTTTCCAATGTGGCTGGATTCAAACATGCAGAAGTAATACATGAAATGTTCCTTCCTGGACTGTATCACATTAGACAAGGGGTTTCTTACAGCAGACTAAATAGCATTCATGATGCCTGCTGAGGGCTGGAAGGGAAGTCACTGAGCTGGTTATGACCAGAAATAAGTACTTTTTTCTTACTTAGGAACTCATTAGCTGCAAATGACAAGATATGGGAGAGCCCAATTATGCAGACTGCTCTTTCAGCAATGACTGCTCAGAGAGCAGCTGATGGTGGTGCTGGGATAGCCTGGGGGCTGGATAAAGAGCTTCCATGGGCCTTATGTTTTACACCTCTCTTTAGTTGGTGCGTTTGTGTATCTTGAATGTTCTTCAGTTTTTGCTCATTTGAATTGACTCTGAGATTCAGAGCAGCATGGTTGCTACTCTCCTTCTATATGTTTGAGGATTGAGTGTATTTGTGATGCAGCCAATGTGTCTCATGGTTGTGGCTGTTGTCCCTCCTCAGAAGAAATTTGGGGTTTTAGAAGACAGATGACTTGGTCTTATACCATTAGTCCATTTGGCCCAGTATTGTTTGTCCTGATTGGCAGAAGTCTTTCTCAGATTTGCTATATGCTGTGACTTCCTCCCTGCAAAATTTTCACAGAAAGAAAACTTGAGCAGTCACACACTTATGCAAGGGAAAGTATCCCTACAGAGTTTTCTGACTGTTGCACTAGAAGAGTATAAAAGAATATTTAAAATCTACTACAATTACAAGTTACCAAAGCACTCTATGGCTAGAATTAGACACCACAAGGCAAAAATGGGGTCATGGTTCCATGTTTGCCTCACAATTGTGGGAGGGAGGGGTTGTACAAGAGAATCAGGGTAGAGGTTTCCCTACCCCATTAATTCTTTCTACAAATGCCCCCTTAATTTTCATCCATTTTTCACAAGCTAGAATCTGAGAGTGGAACAAAATTGATGGAGAGTGCCTGAGGGGGGAGAATTACAGAGGAGAACTGGTGTACTAAGCATCTTGTCCCCTGCAAATGTACTACATTGTGACCACTTGGCAAACAGAGGTTTGGGAAGAGGTGTTTGCTGAACGAATGCCTAGTTTTTTCTTCTTAAGTGATCTTGGAGTTTGTGTGGATGACAAATGCTGCCTTCTTTCTCAGAGGTTCTCCACACTCTGTGCAATCACAAATAGTGGAGTCCTGCTCATGTGCAGAGTAGACCTTAGCAGCTTCCACAGCTGCTTTGAGTGTTCTGCTCCAGCTCTCAAGTGTGGGAAGCCTAAGAAATATTTCTAGCTTGTCTTTTTCTCCCTTACCTTATTCAACAGGGAAATGAAATGTTTGCCTCAATTTTTAACTTTATTTACTTTAGTGCTTCTAGTTTATTCTGACAAAAAAATCAGTTTGATAGTAATTTCCTTTTCTGACAAGCAGGATCACCTTTAAAAGAAAATATTTTACCTCTGATTTTTTTTATCTTGTTCCTAACATAAAGGGATGATTGGGGTGCCCTCTTAAAAGGTAAGGCCTCAATTCAGTCAAGCCCAGGAAACACCTGGCTGTACATCCAGGAGATTTGGAATGTCACCATGCACCCATAAATGTCTTTGTTTTCTTTGTCCAATATCCTATCATTACTCCTGCTCTGGGAGCAGAATTTTGGAGTTTTCTTCTCCACTCAAGGTGTCCATGCTATCCGTTTTGTTATCCTCCAGAGGGACTTCCACTCTGTGCATGTTTGGTCAAGACTTTTCCCACTTGGACAGCCTCTTGGCCCAGTGGCTGTCCTCATCTACTTACCCTACTTGCCAGGAGGCACCTTTTTGGCTGCATTTTTCTTTTTCTCTTTGGGTTCTGAAGCAGTGCAACTTCTTCCTTCTTAGGACATTGTACCCCAGTCTACCCAGGAGATTAAGGATAGGTAATTTCTCCTCTCACCCTTATAACAACTCTTCCTCCCTTCTAAAATACTCCACTCCCTAGTGCAGTGGTTCTCACACATTTAGCACCAGGACCCACTTTTTAGAATGAGAATCTGTCAAGACCCAGAATTGATGTCATGACCGGAAGTGACGACATCAAGCAGGAAATTTTTTTTTAACCATCCTAGGCTGCAATTCTACCCATGCTTACCCAGGAGTAAGTCCCATTGACTGTCATTGTTAAAAGAATATACATAGTAGATTGTTAAAAGTACAGGTGTGTAACATTTCCCCAAATACAGTCACATACAATGATAGCATCAAGTCTAATGTATGAAAAATAAAATATTGAAATGAATGGGGACTCACCTGAAATTGGCTTGCAACCCACCTAGTGGGTCCTGACCCACAGTTTGAAAAACCCTGCCCTACTTCATGTTTTAAACCTACCACTAATTTTCTTCTCTCCCTTTGGGCCATCTCTGGTGGAGATGTGTAACTAGCAGCCTGACTTTACCTTACAGGATTCACCCACAACTACTTTAATCTCTGTGATCATACAAGTCATCAGTGCTTTTTCTGTTTTCCTATATCAATAAAATCTATATTCTTCTGGAAAACTCTGTCTCATGATCACAGTTAGCCTGAGAGGCTGTTTCCCCAATTGAGTTTAATTCTGGGCCAGGCAGACCTGAACCCGAGAGAGAGAGTGTGTGTGTGTGTGTGTGTGTGTGGAGGTAGGTATTGGTAGACACGTGCATGTGTGTGAGTGTTGTCAATAAGACCTCTCTAAAGATAATTTCTGACAGCCCTGAGGTCTTGTTCATTGTCAACTCAAGCTGCTAATAATTTTGGACCAAATTCTGTATTCCCTACAGTGGTGGACTCTCACAACAAATCTCTTTGAGGGTATGCCCTTCCAGCCCAACACACCAGCCCAGCCAATAACCACCAACACATCAATGTGGAGTTAGAGAGTTCACTGCAGCTCCTTTGAAATAAATGTGTCTTGGTCACTTCAACTGAAGGGAGCTTCCAGGTTTCAGGGGTGCTTCAGCAGATTTCCCTCTATGGGCCTCTTCCTATCTGGGTTAACCTCCTCCAGGTTCATGTCAGGGCTTAGCTTTGGTGAATTGGGAAGGAGGAGGGGTGGATGAAGCAACATTCTCAACTGACAGAGTCCTCACCACTGTAAGGGCTATGGGAACAGATGTGGTCTCGGGCTGGCAGTGCCAATGGGCCATAGGCAGATGCTGGATTGTGCCAATTCCTGATGCCAGCCCTGCCCTCAAAGCTCCAGCAGTCCACTGAAATATCTTGGGTTACCATTTGGAACTGCTGTGGCAGAACAAGTATTCTTGCTGGGCTTGAATGGTGCATGCAGACAATTAGAAGCTAGGAATTGTTTGAATAAACTTTCTCTGCAATGCAGCCGGGAGTGTCTGAACAGCATGTAATTAATATACGGCACAATTTTGTCTTCCAAAATCTCTCTGGCTCCGAGTGCTTTCTTTAGCATCTCTGATAGGAACTGGAACAGCACACTGGTGTGCTGCGAATGGTCCCCAGGTATGCCACAGGAATTTGGGAGAGGGTCATTTATCAATAGGACCATTAGGGGATGTGAGCTCCCACTGACAGCACAGTGTACCTTGTCAAAAAGCTGATGGTGTGCCTTGACTATTTTAGTGCCTTGCCACTGTGCCGCAAGATGGAAAAGGTTGAAAATAATTGAACTGGAGCATGAGAAGCTAGCAAACCCTAGTGAGAAGTGACAAACCCTCTTCCCATCTTGTGTACCTTTTTTAGATGGGTCACGTGTGGACATGGCTTGAAACCAAAGGAGAATTCTTCACTGAGTCTGAGAAGAGCAGCTGCTGTCCATCACTCCTTGGGTCCACAGACTCCAGCTTGGATCTGGATCTGGAACTGGGCAGCTGGAGAGAGACTGAAGAAACAGCTGAAGAGGAGGAAAGCAGCAGTCAAGATGAGGAAAGTCTGTTGGAAACTAGTGACCCCCTGGCATGGGAAGGTGCCAGTGAAACAGACCAAGAAGAGCCAGGAAGGTACAAGCAGGATGTTATCTTGAGATTCCTATCAGAGGTATGGCTGCTGGAGTGGATGATTGGGGAGGGGAAAATGATAGTGAGATGGTACAGCTGGAGGTCCCTTGACCTAGTTAGCTGGAGGGATTGACTGAAATGCTGGTGCTTTCAGTCAATGCATTAATGTGCCTGAAGATTAGTTTCTTATCTGCAGTCAGGAAGAGACACCTGAAGGCAGAGGATTGGGATAAATGTGGATACATGATAATTCTGGCTAAGTATAGGGATGTCTTCTTCCAGATACAGGCTTCAATTCAAAATGGGTCTGAGGCTACTGGAGTACTGTTTTGTTTTTTGCCTCTGTTGTTTTATGTCAGTGACTTTACGAACCATGCCCATTAGAAGGAAAGAACAGCTGTGTGGAAAGAATCCACACAATCATGCTCCTATTGCTGCCACTGACTTATCAGTGGTTCTGTTACTACCTTAAGCTGTTTACCTGTCACCCTCTGTTATAGGTAACACACTTGATGGAACCACTTTGTATTGGTAGCACATACTTGGCACAGGGTCCTCAGGCTTTTTGTAGTGCTAAAGAGCAGAATGGAAGGGGAAACCTGACTCACAAAGGAGGCACAAGCGGATCTCCATTCTCAAGAGAGGAGAACATGGAGGAAGAAAGTCACTTACAGATCTTTAAAGAGCATACTGGGGAGAACTGGGCATTGCGGATCTCAGAAAGGCTACCTGACATGAACTGGGAAGCAGAGGAAGTTCCAGAGGTGCAGGATCTGTGTGAGGAGGCAGAAGATTCCCTGACTCAGGATGGCCAAATTCAGGCCATTGACAGAGATTCAGGAAAGAAGATGCTGCATATCCTGGTGGAGAGTGCAGGAGAAATGGATGAGGGAGAGGAGGAGTATTCTTTGGATCTTATGAATCAGATTTCCTTCAGCTGGAAAGCATTGGAGGAAGAGATTCCACAAAGTGTACAGGTAAGCTGATAATTGCTCAGAATAGGCCTATTGCTAGGAAGATAACTCAGACCTCTGGCTGTCCACAGGTGAGTTGGTTAAGTTACATCCTGTCTCTGAGTCTCATTTTCCCAGTTGAGGAAATAGCTGGTACTTATCCTTTCAAAAGAGATGCACGCAAAGGGGACAGCCAAGAAGGGGAGAAAATGTAAGTTAGCAAGAAAAAAAAAAGTTGGTAAGGAAGAAAAATGAGAGCAAACTTCATGGGGTTGAAGCTCCATGGTCTGAAGTGAGGAATGATACATGCCCTGGTAAGAATCCTTGTTGCATCTTGGCTTTGGATGCCTAAAGCTACTTTGCCCAATGGGTACATTCCTGTTCTCTGATTACCAGGTCGTGGCTGTGGAAAATCCTGAACTGCAAGACGAGGACTGGAAGGATAGCAACTTCCATCTGAGTTACAGCAATGGTGATTCCAGTTCCTATGGAACAGCCCTAATGAGTTCTCCTTCCACAAGTACCGCTTCCTTGCCTCTGTGAGTAATGCTGGCCTGCAGTTCTGAAGTGGGTCATGTATAGACTTCAGCCGCATTCCTCTATGTACAGACCGTTGCTCTCACTTGAGAAAGAAAGTACTTAATATAACAGGGGTGGCCAAACAGTAGCTCATGAGCCACATGCAGCTCTTCGACATATAATGTGTGGAAATATGTTGGTTAAGTTTTTTGCATTAATATAAAATGTAAAATGTAAATAAAATTTTTTTCAAGCATTATAATTACAGTATTTACTAGATATAAACTGAGAGATCACCAAATTAAGCCATTTCTGCCCAATGTTGCATATATGCAGTAGGGATCAAATGTATACGCCTGCAGGCTGGGCAAAAAAGAGTTAAAACATAAGTTTAATTTTCGTGGTGAATAAATATATTTAAGAATTTAAATGCTTCTTAAAGATTGCAGCTCTCAAAAATTTGAAGTTTATTGTATATGGCTCTTGTGTTAAGCAAGTTTGGCTGCCCTGTTATAGAAGGTGCCAGCCAGCCAACAGAGGATGAAGAAATGGCTTTCAGGAAAGTAAAGGATGGTATCAGAAAATGACTCTGGTGTTCTGCAGGCTAAGTGGTTTCCAACAATAAATAAATCAAGATGAATGCTCAAGCTCCCAATACAGAGACAGTCTGTACATCTCACTGTAAGGGAAGAAGCAAAGGTCCATTTGAATGTCACAAAAAAGGGTAGAGAACAGGAAGCCCATGTTATCAGCGCTTCCTGTTCCCCTTCACATATAACATCCAAAGCCACTCTTTGATGTTCCCATTGCTCTAACACAAGTTCAGTGATGTTGAACAGGCTTACCGGAAGAGAATGGCTGACAAAAGCTTGGAATGAGTAGTACTGAACAGTGATAGCCAGTGATTTCACAGCAAAACTCTGAAGGAGCCTGCAGACGTTTCCCTGTGGCAACAAGTGGAATATCCTCTAGCTCAGTGTTTCCCAAACTATGGATAGGAGGCTGATTTTTGGTGGGTTGCAAAAAGTTTTTGAAATATTTTTAAAAAACACACTTTGCAAACACCCATGCCCAGTTTACAGAAGAAAATTGTTAGCTGGAATGCTAACTTGTGGTATGAGATAATCTTCATACCACCAAGATGTCACTTTTTATGAATGTCGTAGATCAGTGGTTCTCACACATTTAGCACCAGGATCCACTTTTTAGAATGAGAATCTGTCAGGACCCACCGGAAGTGATGTCATGACCGGGAGTGACATCATCAAGCAGGAACTTTTTAACAATCCTAGGCTGAAATCCTACCCACACTTACCGAAGAGTAAGTCCCATTTACTATCGTTAAAATAATATACATAGTAGCTTGTTAAAAGTACAGGTCTGTAACATTTCCCCAAATACAGTCACATACAACGGTAGCATCAAGTCTAATATATTAAGAATAAAATATTGAAATGAATGGGGACCCACCTGAAATTGGCGTGCGACCCTACTAGTGGGTCCCAACCCAGAGTTTGAGAAACACTGTCGTAGATCATAATTTGAACCAAGTTTTAGTCTTTTTTCTGGCCTGGAAATTCCTAATTGCACATCTTGCTCTCCAGTTCAGCCTTTAGGTACCCCAGAATGACCATAAAGGTTTGAGAGAGCAACCCTTACGGAGTTTCTAGGGATATCATTTTTAGGGAGAGTCTAGCAAATGTCTACACACAGACACACACACAGACACACACACACACACAAGAGGTCTATAGCAGCCCTGGAAGCACAGGTACCCAATTATTATTAATTTATTAATTATTATTAATAAATAAAATATTTTTCTAGATCTCTCTAATAATTGTCTAGTGGGTCATGATAGATTTTTTTTTAGTGGGTCCCAGTGCTGAAAAGTTTGGGAAGCACTGCTCTACCCAGAAGCAAACGCCACCAGCATCACCAGAATGCCCTTATAGTTCCGCTGTCCCTGAGTCAGGTGCTCTCCCAAAATGTTATGCCATTGAGATTTGAGCTTGTGAACGTGTTGTTGAAAAGCAGTATATAAATACTGTTGTTGTTGTTGTTGCTCTAGCAGAAGCAGAGGAAGAACCTACCCTATAGTCCAGTGGTTCTCAAACTCTCTGGGAAAGTTTGAGAGCCACTAAGTTCTTGCGTGGGTGGGAGGGGGGAGGCAGCAGAGGCGGGGGAAGGCAGTGGCGCAATCCTCAGGATCATGCCGCTCGGGGGGGCTGCAGGGGGTTGGATGCACGTACCCAAGCGGGGAGCCCGGCACGACCTGCAGCAAGGCTCCCCGCAGCAATGAAAGTAGATGCGGAGCGATCGTGCCCAAGTGGAAGTGGAGCACGATCGCTCTGCATCTACTTTCACTGCTGTGGGGAGCCCTGCTGCAGGTCGCACTGCACTCCCTGCACCCCCGGGAGGCTGCAGGGGCTTGGGTACGTGTATCCAACCCCCTGCAGCCCCCCTGAGCAGCTTGATCCTGGGGATTGCACCGCTGCCTCCTCCCTGCCTCCAGGCTGCCCCCGCCCCTTAAGGGGGCAGGGGCCAGGGCCCACAGGCTGGGGCACTGCGATACCCCAGTTTGAAAAGCCCTGCTATAGTCAATTGGGAATGAAAGGCTCATCATAATATTCCTGGCAAGAATGAATGATCTGCATAAACCTTTGATGGGGAAATGGGCACAACCAAACATTCAGGGGAGAGGTTCTTGCCTCACAGATTCCTATGGGAACATTTATTTATAATTGCATTATAACTTTGAAATAATACCCTTTGTGTTGATAGCATGACAGGTTTTAGAGTTGCACAAATCTCTTCTTCGTTTCGGGGCCAGTTACCCCTTCACAGATCGCATATCACCTGAACCATTTTGAATTTGGGATCCTGCTTGTCTGTCTTTTTCAGACCAACACTAAAACTAGAAAAGACATTTTTGCCATCTTCTCTGCACCCCACTCCCCTCCCCATACTGGTATAATGAAACTGCAAAGTATCTCATCTGTACAGGATGCAGCTGAGCCAAGATGACCCCTTTGAGCAGCGTTTGGTTTTCAAGAAAACTCTTTTGTCCATCTGGAAGATGGTGGCTGGTCACAGGTGGGTAACTTAGGTAGCAGATGGGGACTAGGACAGCATTTCTCAAACTGTGGGTCACAACCTGTTAGGTGGGTCAAGAGCCAGTTTCAGGCAGGTTGCATAGCATCTAGTTCAGCCACCATTGAAAATACAGAGCTGCTGGGCTGAGCAGGCTCCTGGTGGGAGAGAGGCATGGTGATTTGCCCTGAATAGGTGGGAAGATGGGATGCTGGAGAGGGGGCAGAGCTGTGCAGTTGGAGAAGAATCAAAGCCTGTGTTCTGCTTTGGCTTCTGAGCTGGAAGGTTTGAATTCCGATCTATGCAAAATAGAGCACGAGCACGCTGGGTGATGGGACTTTTGGCTGATCCTGCCTTAGGTTTGAAGCCTAATTTGATGGTGTCACTTCTGGCCATGACATCACTTCCAGGTTAATGATATCACTTCTGGTAGGTCCCGACAGATTGTCATTCTAAAAAGTGGATCTTAGTTCTAAAACATTTGAGAACAACTGAACCACTGTAGCCAGCCTGACAGATCTTCATGGCAGTTTGCTATTGATAATCAGGCCCATTAATGATGCAGTCTGCATGACACCTTGGGATCTGTTGCTCTTTGCATTCCAGGTCCTGTGGAGTTTTTGGCTTGTTTTTTTTTCTTTTCTTTCCCCACAAAAGCAAACTCTATTAAAAGAACTACAACCTTTGCACTGCTGGTCAGTCTGCACCCTCTTCAGCCTCCACCTCCATTATCAGAAGCTTTTTCTTATTATTATGTATAAATTTGTATCATTGCTGCTATATACCCTCAGCACCCTATTTATCTTCTGTGTCTAGTACTGTAAGTGAACAACATGCTGGCCCAATTTCCACAGTTCAGCAGTGTGCATACATAGCATCCAGAGCTGCTCACTGCAAGTCTGAAGACTGTGCAAGGTTCAGACACATTTAATCCTTTACTGTAGGTATGTTTTGATTCTTAGATGACAGGGATGACTGCTTTTCCTTCCCACCTGTAGCTAGGCTAGCTGTCAATCACTGCCATCCCAATTAGTCAAGATATAAAGATTGGCATATGAAGTCCTGTAATTCACTAGCTATTGAGGCAAAGACATGGAAAAGCCTGGCTAGCTCTTTTCATCCTGTCTAACTTTCTCCCCCTAGATACAGTGGTCCTTTTCTGAAGCCTGTGTCAGAAAAGCAAGCTCCTGGATACAAAGATGTGGTGAAAAGGTTAGTTGGGAAAGAAGGGGAGCTGAGATGAAATGCAGTTTTCAGTGGCTTTTTCCATTGTTTGTTTTGTTTCAAAGTATTTGCTTTGTGATCTTCTATTCAGGGATCCTGCTAACTGTTCCTAATTAGGAATTATGGCAGAAATATTCTTTTCTAGTCTCAAGCAACAGAGGTTCCTTCCCGAGTCTCTTTCCCCCCCCAGGAAAATCTCTCTTCTCCCCTATATTGCTTTTAACTTGGCTTAGCCACCTGCAGAGCTGTGAGATCAAAGTTCTATTTGTATGGCTTCTGCCATTGAGGTATTGAGCATTTGTCACAAAATACATTACAACCTTCCACATGCTTGCTTGATGCTTGTATGCCTCTGGATATGAATTGAAGGCCAATGCCAGTTTCCACTGATATTCCTCTGGAACTCTTGCAGCTGGTGGGCCACTGTGGGAATCAGGATACCGGATGGATGGATGAACTCTGACCCAGCAGGGCTCCTCTTATGCTCTTCACCTCTTGGTGCTATGCAATCCAGGGGATCAGGACCCTCAAAAATTTAAATATAATATCTCCAGCTAGATTGCATCAGGTACCTGCTCTGGGGCTTTAGCCAGTTGCAGATCTCAGACCACAGAACCTTCTACGTATATCAGGATGTCAAACTCATTTTATACAGTGGGCTGAATAGCATTCATTATGCCTGCCGAGGGCCAGAAATGATGTCATTAATCAGGTCATGACAAAAAAAGCACTTTTTTCTCAGTTAGCATCTCATTAGCTGCAAATGACAAGAGAAAATACATAAATCTTGATCAAATTTTCAAGATATGTAAGAGCCCAATTATCATGTTGGCTGCCCAATCAGCAGTGGCACCTCAACACAGCTGAGATGCTGATGGTTGGGCTGGAGAAGTTTGAGGGCCAGAAAAAGAGCTTCCATGTCCAGGCCGCGGGCTTTGTTTGACACCCCTGTCATCAGGCTCAGCCTTGAAGACTGACACAGCCCTGCTAACAGATATTATAATCTTTCCAGTTACCAGCTACTTTCCTAGCACAGAGACACAGTTTTTATTTTCCAATATGGATTCCTGACTGCATTAAGATGGAGTCTCAATAGCAAGATTTTATATGTTCCTCACACTGCCCCATTATTTATAACCACAGAATTGAAAAAGTACAGAACTTACCTTGTACTTCTGTTTTTCCTCTCCACAACTAATTCCTGTTATTTTAGTCAAGGCAATGGTGTCAGAATAAGGGTGCCCTACCATGACCCTAATCCAAATTCTGCATTTCTCTCAATCGCTCGCTGCTTTTAACTGAAGAAAAAACATGGGGAGATCCAATCATGATCTTCCCCATTCATGTCTAGTCAGAGCCTAAATTCACCCTAAAACATACTAGAAATCAGTTGCTACCGCCATCTATTGGGAACGTAATGACAACACCTAATTAAAAACAGATTCCTTGCTCAAGAGTTCTAACTAGAGTACCCTCAGCAGTTTGGCCCTCGTCCCCTTCCACAATACACTTGCAGCAGAAGCAAATATACTTGGAAATAGGATCCACTGAGTATTGTGGGGCCGATGCCAGAGTAACAATGCTTAGGATTGCAGACTTAATCAAAATGTGACTTAGCACTCTACCTAGTTGCTTTAAACAATCTGTCATAAAAGTAGTTTCCCCATCCCTTTTTGTTAGTCTCATTTTCTTTTATTTGATTATCCGTGACTCTTGCACTGAAATGGGGTGTTGACTGGCAAGGGGAGAAGTTTGAGGTATGAGATGCACCTATTTCAGTTACTTTTACTCTTGTAAAAGCTGGAGTCAAAGGGCCCAATTCTATCCAATTTTCCAGCACCGGTGCAGCTGCAATGCAGCCCCAATGTAAGGGATCAAATGTTCCCATACCTTAAGGAGGCCTCTGTGACTGCTGCCCCACCACAAGATACAGTGCATGCCCCATTGGCACAGCTGTACCGGCACTGAAAAATTGGATAGGATTGGGCCCTTAGTTTTGAACAATTATCTGATTTCTTTCCACTCTTTGAAGACCAGTAGATCTTTCCACCATAAAGAGGAGGCTCTGTAAAGGTCAAATTCAAAATATGATCCAATTCCAGCGTGATCTTATGCTGATGTTCCAGAATGCAGTCATGTACAATAGTTCCAACCACCACATACATCACATTGCTGTGGAGATGCAACGAGAAGTCCTGGAGCAGCTCCAGATGCTGGGCGAGGCACTCCTGTGCTCACAAGAGATGCAGGGCTTTGTGAGAAGGTGAGCAGTTCATTATGTCTAAAGTGATGAAACAGTCACATTAAATATTCTCTTGTCATCATGGCATAAGAAAGGAAAGTGGGTATCCCAACCATTTATTCACTGGATATCCTTAGATACAGTATTCTCTCCTTGAGTTCCCCAAATGTGAGAGATACTCCTCTCAAGATGGAAGCCTCTTCCTTAGCTTTCTCAGTGGTGATTCAACCTTTTATCCTGTCAGGAAGATATAGAGTCTATTCACTATGGAAATTATGTAGAGAGCTTTAGCCTGACAGTGCCCCCTTAAAGAAGTTTATGCAGGCACAGATAAAAGCTGTTGTGGAATACTATGACTCCCTTCTCTTGTAGGTGCTGAGGAGGCAGAAGAATAAGGCTAGTTCAGAGCCCAGCAGGTGGGGTTCAACACTACTACCTTAAGTCTGCTGAAAAGTTGTTTGTTTGCTGCAAGAGTTTAGCAGTCTAAAAGGGTCACTCTTCCACAAGGTCTGTGGCCTAATAGATTTCCTGCTCTGTTAATTGGCAGCCTTACCTGTATTTGAAGATTGGTTGATTTCTTTGGCTGTAGCTTACAAATATTCTAGTTCTCGCCTTGAATAGCATTATCTTGTCCCAAGGCTTTCAGTTGGATAGGAAGTAAAGGCAAAAGCAGACTACAGCCAAAGCTTGTATGCTGGATATGTACCCCAAAATCTGGACACCTCTGATCACATGTACCCACAACTGGCAACAGAAAGTATATTTTGAAAAAATAAATGTTACGTTGGCTATAACAGTTCCAGAGTGTTTGTATTCTAGGTTCCCAAATAATGTTTTCTCCACATTGGCTTCCTTTTCAGAGAACTAAACAGAGTTTTCAGGTAGTTTCAAAAATGACCCAGGTAACAAAAGATGTTCCTCTTAGCACCTAAGTTTGCAGGTGGCTTTGTTGCTGACAGCAGTATTTTGAATGAACTCAGTTCATGCCTCCCTGGGTTGCTGATATTCTGAGCATTACATCTTGCAGTTGTATCTGCTATGAAGCAGTTATCAAAAGCCTTAGCTTAGGGCCCAGTTCTATCCAACTTTCTAGTGCTGATGCAGCCGTGCTAATACGGTGTGTGCTGCATCCTGTAATGGGAGTTAAGTCATGGAGTCACAGCCCACTTCAGCTGTTGTTTTTTTAAAACGTGAACCTTGTATTCAGGGGTGGCATCACAGATCAGCCAGGTTGGGTACCAGCTGAGGATCAATGTCCATCAGAAAGCATACCCAGCCAGGCCAACCTCTGAATCCTTGTACCAGTAGCAGTGGTAGCACCCAGTGCACCATCAGGGAGGCAGGTGAGGACACCATGGGGAGGTTCAGTACAGGGCTTTGCCCTGGGGTCCGCAGTAACCTGGCACTGCCTATCTATCCACTCGGCCAAATATCCACAGAATTCACAAGCATCAAAATTCACTTTGGGATTTGTGCTGTTTCAGGCAGCATTTAAATCCCATTGCATTGAAACTGCAAGTCTTGCACATTTACTAAATAATAATTTGGGATTTCACAGGTGAAGTAATCTGAGAGGAGGCAAATGGTGATCACAAAGAATGCAAATGCAAAACAAAAATATACCTTCAACTATGCCAACTTATGTCAGAATGCCAGATGCGAGGGCACCAGGATGAGGTCTCTTGTTATCTGGTGTGCTCCCTGGGGCATTTGGTGGGCCGCTGTGAGATACAGGAAGCTGGACTAGATGGGCCTATGGCCTGATCCAGTGGGGCTGTTCTTACGTTCTTATGCCTTGTTGCAAATGGGTGTCTTTTCACTTTTGCACAACTAGCAGACTTCTCCAGGAAGAACTATTGTATGCATCCATGTGACCCACAAAGTGACTAAAGCCTTTTATTTTTTGGATGGTGTATCAAAGTGAAGTGGGGGGGGCACACCAACTGTGCAATCCTATACTTCATATACCATAAGCCCTCAGATGCCGATGGTACTCTTGTTCTGACTATGCAATGACACTTCACCCTTATGCAAGTGCAAATCCGCATGGATGTACCCCAGACATCAGTACAAACCCCAAAACACAGTGAAGACTTTTAGGCAGTTGTTCCTGAGAATGCCAGGAATTGTGAGGCAATTTTCAGCCCAGCACACACATTCAGTGGCCCTACTCAAGGTGCCTCTTGGATACCAGTTCCTTCCAGCTGGCTAACTCGTATAGACCCTTTCCTTCTATGTTTAGGAGTAAGAGTAGCTGTAGGTAGTCCAAAGTGAGGTTAGGTGTGCTTGGACAAAGTCTAACAAACACTTCTTTAAAAATAGTGGCCTGACTAGAGTTTGTGATACATGGTTATAATTTCGGTAAATCAGGAGCAACTGAGAGATTAACCCTCATATAAAATATTGTACAAAGATTACCTGAGATTTCTCTTTGTATGCAAAGGTGAAATTATCCATAAGAATGAAGTGTTTGTCTCCTTATGTAACATATACTTGAAAATCCAAGGCATGATGATATCAGCTCCTGTATCATGTCAGGGAATGAGCAAAAGGTCGAATTCAAACAAAGGCTAGAATTCTCAATTTGAGGGAAAATTTACAATATGGCTTGCATTAGGGATGCAATGCCTTTTGTGCTGGGCAGATCAGTGGGGTGGGGTGTGATGGGGTCTACTGTGACCTAGAACAGTGGTTCCCAAACTTTTTAGCACCAGGACCCACTTAAAAAAAATCAGGACCCACCTAGGTTTAGCAGACTTTCAAAAAAGATATCTAGAAATAGTGTTTTATAAGTAATAATAACCAGAAATAAAGACCCACAAACATTTATCTTCCTATATCTACACATGCTTGCAAACTGCAGGCACTCAGCTCCTTGCAGGGCAGTTAGCAGCTTCAGGGCTGGAGGCAATTAGTTATGTGATCTTTTCGTCCCTCTTTGGTGACCCACCAAAAATCAGGTCCCGACCCACAGTTTGGGAACCACTGATGATGCTGCCAGAGAAAGAAAAGCTGGATGGTGAGAGAGCGGGATGCAGACTTGTGCGTGCTGCAGGGGTGGGACAGTCCAGGAAAGCTGTAGCAGTGGCTGGGAGAGAATCGCCCTCCCGCCGTCTAGGCATCAAACAACGCAGGTCCCCCCATAGGCGAGCTGAGCATCCCTCCCCCAGCGGAACTCCAGGCAACCAGAAGTCACTTCGGACGCGAGGGATGCAACTTTCCGCTCTCCGGCCACGCCCCCAGCGGGGATTGGTGGCTGAGGCTTTCGCGCTCCGATTGGCTGAGCGGGTGGACCGCGAGGTTTGAAACCTGCAGAGGCGAAGAAGAGGACGAGTCCACCGGGCGTCCCACGCGTGGCTGGTGCGGAAAGTGGGAGATCCTGGGCAGGCAGAGGTCGGTGGGTCCAGCGGAGCCAGGGGCTGGTGGGGGAAGGACAGGTGAGACAGGGGCCCTGCCCTGCCCTGCCCTGCCGTGGGAGGGCAAGAGTCTTGTGGGGCTTGTGCCCAGTTCTTCTTAGCTGTGGTTGGGGCTCGTTCTGTTGGCCACGTGCCCTGCGGCAGTTGCATCTATAGAGGCTGCTCTTTGCTTGACAGGGCTCGGGGAAGTATGCATGCTGTAGGGGGGCTGGGATCTGCCCTGCCCTGCTTCCTTGCAGAGGCTCTGACTCCAAGACCAAGGCGAGGAAGGGGGCGGATCCTCAAGAGTGGCTCGCCCCCATCTGCATGCGAGGGGCCCATTCATTGCCACGAGCCTTTGCTCTTCTCTGATCAAACACAACAGGTCGCTGACCTTGCCCCGTGACTGTGTCTAGATTGCAGTCCCCGCTGTTGCTGGGTTGGTTCCACCCTGTGGTTTGACCAGTGGGAAGGGGGATGTCGCTCCCTGAACAATCTGTGCTGATGGTGCCCCCCCTTTGTTCAGTTCAGTTGAGGTTCAACTGCTGTAGCCTGATAAAAGCACTAGGAAAACAACATGCGATGCAAAGGAAGAGTTAACTCCTGCAGACAAACTTGTGCTTTGACTTGTAGCTGGTCTTCTTGTCTGTCTCTGTGTTCTGTAATGTGTGCTCTCTTCAGGGAGCATCTTAAGAGGCATTTCCCCTTCTCCTGTGCGTAGGAGAGAGTATGCTGCCTCTTCTGAGACCTGCAGCTTTTATTAAAAATTAATTTTAAAATCTTCTGCCCAATTCATAGGAGATATCTTTAGTATCTCAAAATGATTTTTTCCAGTGGTGCAGCTAGGTCATTTGACACCTGGGGCCCATAAATTTTTGTCACACACACCCCCCCCCCCCATGACAAAATTTGTCAGCGGGTAAGGGCACCCACCAGGATGGGAAGTGAAATTGGGCACTAGTCAGAATGGGAGCTCAGGTCTACCTACTGAGAAGAGGCAGCTCCAGAGGGCAATTGGAATGCAATGGGGTTCATTTATGAGAAAAACGTATAGGATTGTACTCTAGGATTTCAACCCCAGTTCTGTTTCAAGATACTATATGAGTTAGAGTTGTTCCCAGTTAGAAGGTTTGATGTGATTCATTTTTTCAGTGTTATGTGTGAGAGGTTTAGAAAACTCTGCTTGGTTGCTGTTTCATTTTTGCATTTGGTTGTGTTTGTTTTCATCAAAATATGTATCCTCTACTGTAATCTGTTGGGGTTTTTTGTTGTGATTTATCACAATCCAAAGTTAATTGTTACTTACCTGAATAAGTTCAGGACGTGTGTATTATACATGGGGACCCATGACAAAATATTGCAGAGGGAGAGAAGAAGGGCAGTGCAGGAGAAGGAGGTGGGATAATACACAAATTATGTATATTATCCCACCTTTGCATCTCAGAAGTTTAATGACCAGATTAGGATGTAATGGGAAACCATAGTTTCCTGGCACCAGAGCAATCTTGGGAGAGTCCTGTGCTTCTCTTGACTGCAGCTCCAAAGCCCTCCAGGAATTTGTCTAATCTATTTTTAAAGCCCTCCAAGCTCGGGTCTATCACCATGACTTGTGGTAGCAAATTCCATAGATAATGATTTGCTTGTGAAGAAATACTTTCCTTTGTCCATCCTATATCTCCCACCAGTCACTCTTGGTTCTAATGCTATGAGAGAGAAAAACTTTTTGTTGTCTGTTTTCTCCACACCACACATGTTTTATAAGCCTTATGGGCCAATCCCATCCAACAGGGCATGTGCTACATCCTGTGGTGGTGGGGAGAGTGGCAGGGCTGCATCAGCACTGGAAAATTGAATAGAATTGGGCTCTTAAGCATTTTTTTCCTTGGTTGCCTAAGAAGTCCGAAAGGTTGCATCCTTTCCTCCACAGGGTAGGTGCTCCTGCCCCTGATTATTCCGGTTTTCCCTTTCTGCACCTTGTCCAGCTCTGCAATATCATTTTTGAAATGGGGTGAATAGAACTGGGCATAATATGCCAAAGGTAGTTGCACTATAGAGTCATATAATGGCTTTTTAATATTGACATCTTTGTTTCTAACTACCGCTAGCGTGAGGTTTGCCTTTTTCACAGCTGCCACATGCTGGGTTGGTGTTTTCAAGGGGCAAGCTGCTTGCTTCCCCTCAACCTCGCCTCCATTATGTGCAACAGAGGATTCACCCTGGGCACTTTGCTCATGCAGTCGTCATTCTCTGGCAGGATGAAGGCAATGTGCATGCTCAGCCCTGATTGTTTGCAATTTGTTTTAAAAGAGGAGCCATTTGGACCCTCATGTGCATGTCTTCCTGATTTACAGTTATCAGCAATGGAAAGTGGCCTGAAGATCAGTTGGTCAAGGCAAGAACTGGAACTCTGCTTCCTTTCCCACTCTTCCTCTTTTGTGCCTCTCTTGCAGTAACAGCATTTAGTGGTGATGGCCCATGGACTTGCCTCCCCAGTAGGGGTGTTTTCTGATGAAGAAGCTGCTGTCTCTCCTGTATTGGAATCTACAGGACAACCTAGTGAGACAGATTTCCGCAGAGCTCTTCTGCCAGATTTCTCTGCCATCTCTGCAGACTTTGAGCAGGTAAGAGTAGTGAGGTGAGGAGCAAGCCCCTTGTCTCTAAAGGACATTCATCTGACTTCTGCACACACATTAAGCAGAATGTGGTTTGTATATTGCCTTGTCTGTTATGTTAAGTATTGTTTTTACCATGTTTATTGGATGATGTTGCTTTGTCTAGCAGCTTCCATGTAAAGAACTCAATGATTAACCTGTGGCCTCCTCTGTACGGCTCCCCTCCCCATTTTTGCAATAGCAAACCAGAAGCGTGTTGTGATTGCAGTTTTTAGCAGTTCTGAGGCATGGGGAGCCCTGCAGTGGGGGTAGCGGGCTCCTCAGACACTCTGGAGAGCCATAGCACCCCCCCAGGTTAGTCTAAAAAACCCCTTTTGTCCCCTGCAGCAGCATGATCCTGGTGATTGCTACCCTTCTCCCCTGCCCCCGCACACTTACAGTGGCACAAACTATAAGAGAGTTTAGGAACTGCTGTGATAGATCATCAGAGTTGTTTTAATATTCGGAATTAAAAGAAACTGAACCAATATGTGACTTGCAATGTGAAAGCCCAACAAATGCCTGTGACTTCTCTGCAGACTGCTTCTAATGACCAGGGAAAGGTCAAGGTGTATGCAAGAGTACGGCCCCTGAAGCCAGTGGAGGTGGAGAACCATGAAGATCAAGTGAGTGCCTTGGACATGGTGGGGTCAGTAACCAAATGGAGCAGGAATTCCTGTGTTGATCTATTGGGAAAGAAGGGGTGTTTCCATACCCTGCAGAAAGGGAGGGTGTTGTGGCCTTCTAATAATAATAAATAATAATAAACTTTATTTGTATCCCGCCCTTCTCCCTAAAAGGGACCCAGGGCGGCTATGTTCTATGTTAGAAGATATCAAACCCAGCACATTAATTGTTCTTCTCAGGGCTGTATCTGTATTGAAAATGCTGACACCCTTCTTCTCAAAGCACCCAAAGATTCCTTCACCATGAAAAACACTGAACGAGGGATTGGTCAGGCAGTGCACAAATTCACCTTCACCAAGGTAAGACTCTAGACCTAGTGGTGTGGACTCCTATATCTACTGAACATTAACATGTTGGATCTAGCATAGCATGTGTGATGATTGAGCTCCCCTTGTGGCCTTCCTTCCGTATGTTTACCTTAACAAAAGAGTAAGATTTGAAAGGAAAGAAGCTTCCCTCAGACACTGTGAAATTAGAACCATTGTAAGCCACAAAACCAAGGAGACCTGTCATTTTATGTGTTCCTTGGCTTCTTTGTATCAAGTGCAATGGGTTCTAACCAGCCTTCCTGCTGGTACGCAACTGCTGATTGGGCACCCAACTCCATTGCAGCAAGTCAGAGGGCAGATAGGGATTCCCAGGTGTTTATAAAACATCTAGGACAAGACCAGGACATCATCAAAAACTTTCTAAAGGTCAAGCCCAAAGATGCTTTATATGTTCTGGCTGGGCTCAGAGAAAGCATCCATGTGTACTGAAGTTCTCACCTGCCGCTCTAGAGTGGTGTAATGGACTCCTCAAGCTGATAGTGAACATAAGAACAGCCCCACTGGATCAGGCCATAGGCCCATCTAGTCCAGCTTCCTGTATCTCACAGCGGCCCACCAAATGCCCCAGGGAGCATACCAGATAACAAGAGACCTGCATCCTGGTGCCCTCCCTTGCATCTGACATAGCCCATTTCTAAAATCAGGAGGTTGCACATACACATCATGGCTTATAACCCATAATAGATTTTTCCTCCAGAAACTTTTCCAATCCCCTTTTAAAGGCATCCAGGCCAGATGCCGTCACCACATCCTGCAGCAAGGAGTTCCACAGACCGACCACACGCTGAGTAAAGAAATATTTTCTTTTGTCTCTCCTAACCTTCCCAACACTCAATTTTAGTGGATGTCCCCTGGTTCTGGTGTTATGTGAGAGTGTAAAGAGCATTTCTCTATCCACTTTATCCTTCCCATGCATAATTTTGTATGTCTCAATCCTGTCCCCCCTCAGGGATCTCTTTTCTAGGCTGAAGAGGCCCAAACACCATAGCCTTTCCTCATAAGGAAGGTGCCCCAGCCCAGTAATCATCTTAGTCGCTCTCTTTTGCACCTTTTCCATTTCCACTATATCCTTTTTGAGATGTGGTGACCAGAACTGGACACAGTACTCCAGGTGTGGCCTTACCATAGATTTGTACAACGGCATTTTAATATTAGCCGTTTTGTTCTCAATACCTTTCCTAATGATCCCAAGCATAGAATTGGCCTTCTTCACTGCCGCCGCACATTGGGTCAATACTTTCATCGACTTGTCCACCACCACCCCAAGATCTCTCTCCTGATCTGTCACAGATGGCTCAGAACCCATTAGCTTATATGTGAAGTTTTGATTTTTTGCCCCAATGTGCATGACTTTACACTTACTTACATTGAAACGTGTCTGCCATTTTGCTGCCCATTCTGCCAGTTTGGAGAGATCCTTCCAGAGCTCCTCACAATCGCTTCTGGTCTTCACCACTTGGAAAAGTTTGGTGTCATCTGCAAACATAGCCACCTCACTGCTCACCCCTGTCTCCAGGTCATTTATGAAGAGGTTGAAAAGCACCGGTCCCAGGACAGATCCTTGGGGCACACTGCTTTTCACCTCTCTCCATTGTGAAAATTGCCCATTGACACCCACTCTCTGTTTCCTGGTCTTCAACCAGTTCCCGATCCATGAGAGCACCTGCCTTCTAATTCCCTGACTGTGGAGTTTTCTCCAAGGTCAGGGAAGTGACTGGAATGACATTGGAGCCATTCAGTGTGGCTAACCGATGCACTCCCATTCCCCCTCTACCCATGTACAGTGTACCTGGTTCCAGAATTACCAAAGAGCTAAGAAGTGCTGGAAATATTGCCGAAGTGGGGACTAACCCTAACCCACTTTTCCCCCTTAATTTTAATCTAACTTGTTGGCAACGTAAGGAGACTAATTTGTAACATTTTGGGGTTGTAGATCTTTGGGCCAGAGGTGAGCCAGGAGTCTTTTTTTGAAGGAACAATGAAGAAAGTGGTGCAGGATGTGCTCAACGGACAGAACTGGTTGGTTTACACCTATGGAGTCACCAATTCAGGGAAGACTTATACCATACAGGGTAAGGGAGGCTCAATCTGTTGCTTGTCCATGTGGCCTGCTCTAACCAAGTCATTCTGTCCTGAGATGTCAACTCACTTCTCCTTTCTTGACTTGCAGGAACTGGTACTGATGGAGGGATCCTGCCTCGCTCTCTGACCACTATATTCAACAGCATTGGAACACGGCTCTACCGGGCCATGAACCTGAAGCCCTTCCTTTCCAGCAAGGCAACCTGGCTGGACAGTAGGCAAGTCTGCCAGGAGGAAGCCAAGAAGCAGGCCATAATATCTGGCCGAACAAAGGAGGCAAGTGCCCCCACCCCTTTATTGAGTTTGTGGTAAAGAGGAGGGTGCCCAAATTAGGCACTCATTCATCTCTCTCTTGTCTTTGCAGGAGGAGCTGCTTATCTCTCTGAATAAAAGTCACAGTGTAGCATCCCAGCTGCAAGCAACCACAAGTGGCAGCATTGACAGTGGCATTGGTGGCTTGTCTTCTACCTGTCATTCTGCCAGCCAGACAAACTCCAGCCAGCTGGAAGGTATCTGCCACCCCAAACCCCAACTTCTAGACCAGACTTTATTTATTTACCATGTTTATACCCTGCCTTTGAGTGGTTTCTAAGATGTTTGCTCAAGCTACTCTTGGAGTGCAATCTTAGACATGCTTAAGATGTCTTATATATGACGTCTTATGCATGACAACCTCGCTGAGTTCAGTGGGACTTACTCTTAGGTAAGCATTTCAACTCATTGTACACCATATGAAAAAGGTAGAAGGTAAACATTTTAGGATAAATGTGTAGGGCTATAACCTTAATGTGGCAATTACTTAAAGATAAAGCTATTCTTCTGTTGCTTCTAAAATCCACTTGTAAACCACTGGGAACAAGACAAAAATATTTGGGAACAGACTAATCTAACAGCATAAGGGATCCGCCCCCCATTATTTCTTATTTCTTAATCACAGACCAAAGTGTTCAAGGTGGCTTTAAATAAAACTATAAAGAAGCCACAGGAATGATACAGACCTCCAACAGAATGCCAAATAAAACAGCTAGTCTAGAACAAGAGCAACCCAAAACAGGAGGCAGCAGACCAACCCAGCTCTTGCTGAAATACTGGTAGCTGTACTCTTGCAAAACTTTTGCCTGTGTATTTTGAGGCCAATGGGAAATTTTGCAAGAGGGGAAGGGTGTTGCCACCTTTAAGGCCATTCTAGTGTGGGTAGCTGGGCCTGAGGATGGGGCAGATACATCCTGCGGTTTTAGTGAATTTGCAGAAACTCTGCCCTGATTGGAGCAAAC
Organism: Tiliqua scincoides; assembly: GCF_035046505.1. Classification (NCBI taxonomy): domain Eukaryota; kingdom Metazoa; phylum Chordata; class Lepidosauria; order Squamata; family Scincidae; genus Tiliqua; species Tiliqua scincoides. The sequence goes on from NC_089822.1 coordinate 201,781,781, forward strand.
TGCGGATTACTGCAGACACTGAGGACATATATATTTGCCTTTCATCAACAGAGACGGACCCTCATTGGGCTGATCCTGCTCATGTCACACTGTTGGCTCAGGAGGATGTGCAGTTTTCCATCTGGGTCTCCTTCTTTGAGATCTACAATGAGCTAATTTATGACTTGCTGGAGACGACTGCATTTGGCCCAACTCGCAAAAGGCCCACGTTGCGGCTGTGTGAGGATCAGACCGGCAACCCCTACGTCAAAGGTAGAGATCAGTCGGCAGTTTTCTCGCAGGAGTTGTTGATCCAGCTGAGCCACCTTATCATACAATTAATTCGTATTTTATTCTGGGTGCATGGCGGCGGCGGCGGCGGTGGTGGTGTGGTAATGTGGGCTGTAGGGTAGCATAGGCTCAGCCCCTCTGCTGAGCTTTGAAATTTGTTCCAGCTGAACAGCTGCTCCGGTATCCATTGACAGATGTAGAGCTTGAGTCCCAGTATTATAGCTGCTTAACCTGTGCTTCCTATTTCTAGACCTGAATTGGATCAATGTTCAAGATGCTAAGGAAGCTTGGAAACTGATGAAACTGGGTCGGAAGAACCAAAGCTTTGCCAGCAACCACATGAATGAGCATTCCAGCCGCAGGTCTGCCCTGGGAATAGTCATGAAGGGTGGGGAGGTTCTTCAGGATTGTCTTGTCAGAGGACAAAGAGAAATCTGCAGTTCTACTGTGTCTGTACTTTTGATCCAAGTTCAGTCTCCATCATCTCTCTCTCTCTCTCGTTCTGTGCAGTCACAGTATCTTCTCCATTCGAGTTCTGCACCTGCGAGGGCGTGGTGGTGACATGGTCCCAAAGATCAGCGAGTGAGTCAGACTTTGGTACAGGGAGAAGGGGAGTTGTTTTTCCCGGCATTGTTCAGCCTTCTGAAGGACTATCTTGCACAGATGGCCACTAGCCTAACAGGGCTAGTGTAAAAGGGTATTGGACAAAGAGGACAAGTCTATCCATGTCTGCTAGTCACAAAGCCAGAATGTGACCTTGCAGGTTCACAGGCAGTGTGCCTCTGAACACAAGTTGTTTGGGAGCATCAGCAGGAGAGGACTGTGTTCCTCCGTGGCTTGCTTCCTTGAGGCATCTGGTTAGTCACTGAGGGAAGTGGAATGATGTGCTAGATCAGCAGTTCTCAAACTTTTCAGTCTCCAGATCACTTTACACGCCTAAAAAGAGTCTTGGGGAGTACCAAGAGTACAAACACACGCACAGAGAGCAGTGCAGTGCAAGGCAGATGGCAACCACTTATAGTGTACTCATGGAGCTCCTGAAGGAGTGGGGGGGCAGGGCTCCTTGAAGCACCCTTGGAGAAAAGCTGTACTAGATGAACGTTTGACCTGATGCAGCAGCACAGCTCCCCACAGGCATTTCCCTGTGATGTGCCAGTACTTGGATGAAAATCATTAGTTTTTTTTGTGTTGTGCTTTTCTGGAGCGCAGTGACCCAAGGATACCCCTGAAATCCTAGGATCTCTTAAGGCAATAATAATAATAATAATAATAATAATAAACTTTATTTGTATCCCACCCTTCTCCCTGAAAGGGACCCAGGGCGGCTTACAACATGTAAAAACAATTTTAAAAAGCATGATTTAACACAGATAAAAACATATTAAAAACACATTAACAGAGGGCATAGAAACAGTAGTCAGAATAAAGTCAGAATAAAAAGAGCATAAAACAGCAAATCATAGAGGAATCCAGCCTGTCAAATAGAAACTAAAAGATGTATAAAAGTGTTAAAAAGGCCATGGAATCAGAAGGCTTGTTTAAAGAGCAGGGTCTTCAGGCCTCGCAGAAAAAGCTCAAGAGAGGGAGCCATTCTCAAGTCAAGGGGAAGGGAGTTCCACAACGTTGGTGCCACTACTGAGAAGGCCCTATTTCTTGCCGCCGCCCCACGTACCTCCATAGGCGGCGGCACTTGTAAAAAGGCCTTCTCTGATGACCTGAGAGGACGAGCCGGATTGTATGGGAGTAGGCGATCTCTAAGATAGCCTGGCCCAGAGCAGTATAGGGCTTTAAAGGTCAAAACCAGCACCTTGAATTGGGCCCGGAAACGAATGGGCAGCCAATGTAGCCCCCGGAGAAGCAGACTGACCGAGTCAAACTGCCTAGCTCCAGTGACCACACGGGGCCACCACATTCTGCACTAATTGCAGTTTCCGAACCGTCTTCAGGGGCAGCCCCACATAAAGCGCGTTACAATAATCTAACCTCGATGTCACCGTAGCATGGATCACCGTGGCCAGGTCTGCACGATCCAAGTACGGCCGCAGCTGGTGCACCAGCCGAAGCTGAGCGAAGGCCCCCCTAGCCACAGCCACCACCTGGGAATCCAGGAGCAGCTGCGAGTCCAGGTGGACCCCCAAGCTGCGGACCTGCTCCTTCAGGGGGAGTGCAACCCCATTCAGCGCAAGCCGATAGTCCAGCACCTGCATCGAGGATTTCCGAACTAGGAGAGCCTCTGTCTTATCCTGATTTAATTTCAGCTTGCGAATTTAATTTCAGAACTGTTTGCGGTCTTAGCTGGATGTCTCTGGTCTTCATCAAGTGGATAACTTGCAACCTCAAGCAAGGATGGAAGGAAAACTTTGCTTAGGGAAGGAAGGCAGGGCTGGTATAATGGGACCTCCTAGACCTCACTAGTAACCATGCCTTCTTCTCAGGCTGTCACTGTGTGATCTTGCTGGCTCGGAGCGCTGCAAGGAGCAAAGAATCGGGGACCGCATGAAGGAAGCAAATAACATCAACACATCGTTGCACACCCTGGGACGTTGTCTCGCTCTGCTGCGACAGAATCAGCAGTCTAAGTAAGTCAGGGCTATTCCTAGGTCCTGAAAGCAGCCCTGCTCAAATAAGGAAAACTACAGGAAGTGTTAATTCCAGTTCCATTTGAGATATTGTTGTATGTTATGCAGGTACTTCTGGGACTTGTAGGACTTGGAGGTGGATGGAGCAGGACTGGTGCTTTCTGTCAGCAATTCATGAGCTTGGTTTGTCTCTTCTTTCTCAGGTCCAAGCAGAATGTCGTGCCTTTTCGGGACAGCAAGCTGACTCGGGTGTTCCAAGGTTTCTTTACAGGGCGTGGGCAGTCCTGCATGATTGTCAATATTAATCCATGTGCCACCTCCTATGATGAAACCCTCCATGTAGTGAAGTTCTCTGCCATTGCCAGCCAGGTAGGATGAGAAGAAGGTGAAAGAATCCATACATTCTGAGAGGCCTCACAGGTCATACTATTCCTCCTTTTCTTCTCTTCACTCCATAGCATTCTTCTCTCTGTTTGTGCATGTTTGTACAACTATCTGCACAACTACAGGTCTGTTTTCCCCTTTCTTCCCTCAGTCTCTCCATCCTTGTAATTAAATTAACCTCTTCTCTTAGCTGAGCTTTGCATCACAAAGACTTTCATTTTCCTTGCCATTCACATATGGGAGGGAACCTGTTCCTGCTAAAGAGTGTGGCAGTGCAGCCCCACACCTCCCAGCCGAGCTCCCACCAACAGCCTGGAAGCTTGGCGATGTGGTGACGCTGCCTCTGGATGTTTGGAGATGATGCTATAACAAATCGTGATGCAGCACAAGTGTGAAAGGGGTCTGCATCAGTACATGGACCCCTTAAAGGGATGCTGGGGTGTGTGTATCTCAGGCACAGATGAACCATACAGTGTGACCAACTGAGTGGAAAAACTGTTTTCAACTTTACCATGTATCTCCAAATCCAGCACAACAAGGAGTCATATAAGAGTATTCTCCCATGCACACTTCCATTTTTAATGGGCTTGGATGGATACTAGATGTTCCCAAGAATCTGAGAGATGGCTTCAAACAAGGGATATTTGGCATGTTCCATCCACAAGAGTTGCAAAGAGGGAAGAGCTGTGCAGGGTGCATTATACAGGCCTGTTCTAGAACAACCAAGAAAAAGCATCCCTTTATTTCTCTCAGTGGCTATAATTCACCTTAATACTAGGCTACATCTTGTATGCAGACAGAGGCCCCTTTCCAGACAGGGCATAGAAGTGGTTTTTGCCAGCTGGCCAAACCTTTCTTGATCCAGCCAGGATTTTATCATCCTGATCAGTTGCTAGAACAGGCAGGTGTGACACTAGGAAAAATGGGTGTGCCCATGATTGATTCTAATTTTCATAAAATGAGCTTTTATTTTCTAAAACACAGCGCCTTCTCAGAGAGAGAAGGAGAGAGAGATATTAACTTGCACATCCGCAAAGATACTCTGAGACAGGGATGGGAACTCAAGTCAGGTGACTCAAACTCACAAAAATGCATGTTTTTCGCTGACTCATTGAGTCATGTGCGTGGAAGAAAAACACTTGAGTCAGGGGCCTCCTGACTCAGCACTTATCCCCATGCATGCTGACTCAAGTCTGTCTGTGTCTGGATGTGCTTGCTTACTGTCTTCACAGTGTGAAAAACCTCATGGGGCCATCATTCAGACCCAGCAAGCAGCAGAGAAGTTCCAACCTTCCAAGGCAGGGAAGGGTTAATGTTTAGCTTTTGCATGAGGAGGGGGATGGCAGGAGCAAGCTCTTTTGCCTGTCCCCCATAGGAAGGAAGGAAGGAACCAATGATATTGGATGAAGGATGAGCATTCTGATATTTTCTTTGGCTGAGGGAGGGCAGGAGGAGGAGCTGAAGGGGGTTCTTGCCTAATGATTGGCTGGAGAAGCCCAGGGAGGGGGAGGCGACAGGAAAACCGGGTGGGGGGGAGGCAGTTTGTAAAAATCATGCTTTCCAAACGCATAGCTCCTTTTGGCTCTGTTGTTACTTGGGCAGAGGAAGCCTCATTGAATGACTTGCTGCAATAGGACTACTTCTGAGTAGACCTGTCAAGGATTGGGTTGTTTTGGTAAGCCTTGCAGCTGCTGCACATGACCCTCCTCCCTCTTGCCACTTCTGCCCCGCTCTCATGCAGTCCCTTCCACCCCTCCTGCCTTGTTTACAGATGGCTGAGGACAGCAGGGGAATATTAAAAGAGAACTTCGACCCACACACGCCCCTGGCAACAGCCCTGCTTTTTTTTACCCACGGCTGGGTTTTTAAAGGGGGCGATTTGACTCGAGTTCTTTAGTGTCACGAAAGTGCCCCTGTTAATTTGTTTTTGAATCAAGTTGTAGGGGGCGGTGACTCTAGACTGGACTTGAGTCACACCACACAGCGTTTTCCCCTCCTTGCTGTGATTTTTTCCCCCAGAGCTGCTTCCTATCAAAAGGAAAAGCTATTCTGAGAACGCAAATGGCAAAGCATTTCTGAGGTTCTTTGAAAAACAAAGTAAAAAAAAAAATCCTCTGCGCTTTTCTGTTCCAGAAAAAGACATTTGCTCAGACATCAGCCTGAGTTCCCAGCACTTTTGAAAATAAAAGGGCGAAAACCGAAGGCTCTGTAAAATAGTGGAAGAAGATGGTAGGACATGTGGCAGCTTGCTCTTGGAATGTACTAATAGCAAAGCGTTCTGTGTTTTTCAGCTTATTCAAGTTCCTGCAAAGATTGGACTCATGAGCATTCAGTCTCTCATCAAGGAGCACAGCATTCGAACTAATAAGGTCCCTGTGGAAGTTCTGGATCAAGAAACAGAACCTGATGAGGACAGTGAGGATGAAGCAGATGTGAGCACTTATGACAAAGAGGCAAGTGGCAGTTCATTCATTGGAAAAAGGCACATGCGGGAAGCACATGTAGAGGGTCAAATGGGCACATCATCTAGCAGTTAACTATAACCCCACCTGCCCTTGCTGTCCCCTTCCCTTTCCCACAGATCAGTCTGGGTGTATTTGGGGATTTGGAAGGTCTCAACTGTCACTGCCACGCCTGGAAAGCCAGGCAAAGGTTACCTTGGAAAATCTCTCCCCAAAATCTGGGAGATTCCCACTTAACACAAAAACAAAGCGAAACACTACCAAGAAGTGAGTGATGGGGGAAGCATAGTCAACCTACTCCCACTGAACTGAGACCAAGCAATACAAAGGCATTCATTAAAGAACTTGAATAAACATGGTAACATTAAAAAAAAAAAATCAAGGAGATGTAGATGTATCAAATTTGTTTCAAAGAGCTGACTGAGTAGCATTCGTGATGCCTGCTGCAGGCTGACAGTGATGTCATTAGGCAGGTCATGACCAGAAATAAGCACTCTTTCTCATTTGGGAACTCATTAGCTGCAAATGACAGAAAATACACAAATCTTGATCATATTTTCAAGATATGGGAGAGTCCAGTTACCCTGCAGGCAGTCCTTTCAGCAGTGACACCTCAGCACAGCAGCTGATAGTGGTGCTGGGAGAGCCTGAGGGGCAAATAAAGAGCTTCTGGGGGCCGCATCCACATGCAGCCTATATTTGACATCCCTGAGGTAGAGCATCAAAACATAAGACTGGAATTAAAAACAAAGCAGGTAGTTGGCACAGAAAAAGCACATGGAAAGTAAAGTCCCTAAACAAACTGCTGGATACTTCTCCCTATCTTTAATGCCAAGAGGGAGGGGAGGGGAGGTCCCTATTCCTAATGCATAGGTTCAGTGTATCAGCATAACCTGCGTATAGAAGCTTAAGAAAAGCCTAAGGTTGATGATGCCATAAGATCATATATAGTTTAGGACCACCACACAAGTGTCCCATCCCACCCTTTACCTAAACAGGTGGACTTGGCTGCCCAGTCAATAGGCATTTGCCAATCCTGGCAGAAGGGCTGACTGGGATCCTTATTGTTTTGGGAAAATTTAGCCATGAGGGCACCTAATACACATAAGGCTTTTCTGGGATGGTTTGTGACCCTTACATTTCAAAGGGCCATTCCAAAATGACAAGAGTTACTTTGGGAGGATGTCTCGGCATCCATAAGATACTGAGGCCTCTGGAGAGTTAGAAGTGTCTAAAAATGGAGGAAATTGGGGATTTTTACCACATAAGCCATGAGAAGGATGTGGCTGGAATGCACTGGGTTTGAGTATATGGAAAGCCTATTACTGATCTGATCCAGCATGCATGGTCTCAGATCTGAGCTAAGACTAGTCCATAAGGCTTAGGCTTTCTTTCCTCATCCTGGAAAGAATCCATAGGTTCTTGATGGGCATTATTGGACATCTCAGGAATTTTGCTTTGGACCTTTCTGTATAGAATAAAAATTAGTCCTACAGCAGTGATTCTCAATCTTTTACTGCCGGGACCCACTTTTTAGAAAGACAGGGTCTATCAGGACCCACCAGAAATGATGTTATTAACCTGGAAGTGATGGCTGGAAGTGACATCATCAAGAAGGAAAATTTTTAACACCTCCCATATGATAAAATCAAATTGAATTTAAGTTTCAAAATTTATTTCAAATAAAGAAGAACCTTCATAACCATCCCAAGGGAATTAGAGGACAGGTCCTCTCGTGGATTGAGAACTGGTTGGAGGCCAGGAAGCAGAGAGTGGGTGTCAATGGGCAATTTTCACAATGGAGAGAGGTGAAAAGCGGTGTGCCCCAAGGATCTGTCCTGGGACCGGTGCTTTTCAACCTCTTCATAAATGACCTGGAGACAGGGTTGAGCAGTGAAGTGGCTAAGTTTGGAGACGACACCAAACTTTTCCGAGTGGTAAAGACCAGAAGTGATTGTGAGGAGCTCCAGAAGGATCTCTCCAGACTGGCAGAATGGGCAGCAAAATGGCAGATGCGCTTCAATGTCAGTAAGTGTAAAGTCATGCACATTGGGGCAAAAAATCAAAACTTTAGATATAGGCTGATGGGTTCTGAGCTGTCTGTGACAGATCAGGAGAGAGATCTTGGGGTGGTGGTGGACAGGTCGATGAAAGTGTCGACCCAATGTGCGGCGGCAGTGAAGAAGGCCAATTCTATGCTTGGGATCATTAGGAAGGGTATTGAGAACAAAACGGCTAGTATTATAATGCCATTGTACAAATCTATGGTAAGGCCACACCTGGAGTATTGTGTCCAGTTCTGGTCGCCGCATCTCAAAAAAGACATAGTGGAAATGGAAAAGGTGCAAAAGAGAGCGACTAAGATGATTACGGGGCTGGGGCACCTTCCTTATGAGGAAAGGCTATGGCGTTTGGGCCTCTTCAGCCTAGAAAAGAGACGCTTGAGGGGGGACATGATTGAGACATACAAAATTATGCAGGGGATGGACAGAGTGGATAGGGAGATGCTCTTTACACTCTCACATAATACCAGAACCAGGGGACATCCACTAAAATTGAGTGGCGGGTTAGGACAGACAAAAGAAAATATTTCTTTACTCAGCGCGTGGTCGGTCTGTGGAACTCCTTGCCACAGGATGTGGTGCTGGCGTCTAGCCTAGACGCCTTTAAAAGGGAATTGGACAAGTTTCTGGAGGAAAAATCCATTATGGGGTACAAGCCATGATGCAACCTCCTGATTTTAGGAATGGGTTAAGTCAGAATGCCAGACGTAGGGGAGGGCACCAGGATGAGGTATCTTGTTATCTGGTGTGCTCCCTGGGGCATTTGGTGGGCCGCTGTGAGATACAGGAAGCTGGACTAGATGGGCCTATGGCCTGATCCAGTGGGGCTGTTCTTATGTTCAAGCAGTTGCTGATCTGTTTAAAAAGAAAAAAAAAATTCCCCAAACATCCCAAAGGCTGCAATCCTACCCACACCCAGGAGTAAGCCCCTTTGCTATGTATATGCTTTTAAGAATGATAGTCAGACTACTAAAAGTACAGAGCTGTAACATTTCCCCAAATACAGTCATATACCATGGGAGCATCAAGTCTTATACATTAAAAATAAAAAACATTGAAATGAATGGGAATGCACATAAAATTGACCTGTGACCCACGTAGTGGGTTCAGACCCACAGTTTGAGAAACACTGTCCTAGAGAATCAAATCTAAAATCTGGTACTTGCTACTTCTGACAACTGCCACAGCTGTCACATTCTCTTTCCATCTCTCAGGACTTGTTACGTGTGATTGAGGCTGTGCAAAATCTACTGCTGAAGGAACGCCAAGAAAAATTGCAGCTGGAGGTGCGACTCCGTGAGGAGATCTGTAATGAAATGATGGAACATATGCAGCAGAGGGAGGAGTGGAACAGGTACTATTGCTCCCAGAAGTCTAGAGGCATTGCTTTTTCTTTGGGGGGGGGGGGAGGCTCTATGATAAAACTCCATTCTGTGATTCATACAGTCATGGCTGCCATTCTTTTTTTGTTCACCCTCAGTGAGAATACAGATGTCCAGAAGGAGATACTGGAGGATCTTTATGAAGACAAGCTGAACCAGCTAAAGGAGTTACTGTCTGATTATTATCAGGAGGAGATTGAGGTATGTGGGAAGGAGGTATTGGAGAATGTCTCTAGGGCAGAGGTGTACATTGCCAACCCTCAGAGGGCCACACCACCTACAATGGTTTGAAGCAAGCAAGTGGCACCATATTTGAGGAAAGGTATGCAAGGATTAGTTCAGTTATAGTTGCACTGGCTGGAGGTTTGCCACAAAATAACTTTCTTGTGCAATAAATGCATGTCTGGAACAGGTCCGTAAAGAAACTTGGCAATTAGGCAGTGGGATAATCTACCTCAAGGCTTACTGTGAGGATAAAATGGGGTCACCCTATATGTCTGTTACACTTTTCTGGGGGAAGGGTTAGCTACAACTAGGATTCCTAATTTTCTGGACACTTGCTAATTCCTGCATTAGAGTGAAATTCTGGTAACCAGAAGGTATGTACTCTTTTGCTTTTATTTTTCTTGTACAGGTCAAGTCCATTTATACATGGATTTGACTCAACATGGCCCCTCGAATGGCCCTTGCAAATGAGAAGGAATGTGCTGATCCCTGGAGAACCGGAAAATGCACCCCTTTAAAATCAGTTTAAAAAACTGAACAGTCCTTTAACAATAGCCTCCTTAATGGGGGACGACAGACGACAGCTGGCTGATGATCCATCAATCCTTCTCTCTCCAGACGACCCCTCCCTTCCCCCTGAGCAGTGAAAGAAAGGTGATCATTTTGCATTGGTGAAGGGAGGGGCTGAGTGAAGTGCCTTTGTAAGCTCTTGAAGGATGACTGATTGATGGATTGTTGTCTTAATGACTCTTATCTTACATCACAAAGGTCAGCAAGGCTGTTTTTAAATTACTGGAGCAAAGAAACTTTGTTTTTAAAATTGATTTGCTATAGTGTGTTTTTTTTCCATCCATGTGAGTGCTTGGAATGGAACCCACGTGAATAATTAGTCTCAACCTGTATTGTAATGTGTTAATGTCTTGTATATTTAATGTGTGTTAAGGCAGCTAACAATTTGTGCATAAAGAGAACCTGTGATGTAGAGTCCTACTCCTTACCCCAAACCTGGTCTATCTAAAAGGGCTCTGTCCTGATCATGCCTTGCCAACAATATTGAAGCTAGCACACTGCATAACATACTAGGCAAGGAAGGAGAAGGTATGGAGGTGTGTGGCTAGACTCCTTTGTAGGAAGCAGAAGGAGGGTATAAATTTCACTCTGAAGCTTCTCACTACCATGGGGTCTGCAGAACATAGGAGGACCATCTGCTGAATCCTCCTGACTAGAGGTTTTTAAAGTCATCATTCTGTTTCTGACAGTGGCCAAGCCAAAGCCCTCTAAGAAAATCACCACCCCCGCTGTTGCCCAGCAACTGGAAACCAAAGCCATATTGCCTCTGAACATATAAAGTTTTCGTACATCTTTAGATATTTTTCCATGACTTTGCCATATACCTCTTCTTATACCCAGCTAAGTTCATGGCTGTTACCACAATTTGTGGCAATTATGCGTTGTGTGAAGTACATCCTATCGTATGTCCTGAACCTCATGCTAAGCAATTTCTTTGAATAATCTCAATAGTGTTGGGGGGAGAGAGAGGAAAAAGTTCCACATACATAATTTTATAATCCTTTTGTCATGTTCCCTGCTTTTCAAATGGTGATAGGGGATGAGGACAATCTGATGGATTTATTTACTTTCCTTCCTTTGTAAACTACTTTGTGAATTTTGTTGAAAAGTAGTATATAAATATTCTTAATAATAAAAATGTATGGTGTGGGGGAAAACGGATAAAGAGAACTTTTCTTCCTCCTTTCTATTATCACTTGGGAAGCAAGTAAGTTAAAACTGATTGGTGAGGGATTCTGGATGGATGGGGGGAAGATCTTTGTCTTATGAGAGCTATGAAATTCTAACAGCAGTAGAGGAAATCCTGGGTGCAACATCGCACAGCTCATGTGGCTGTTGCTGGCCCCTTCGAGAGACTTTAATTTCATGATTAGCGTGTTTTCCTTTAATTTCGCTTTCCATTTCCTCTTTAGAATCGGGATGAAAAGATACAAGAGCTAGAAGCCGCTTTGCAAGAATCAAAACAGCAGCAGGAATCCCTAGAAGAAAAGCTGCAAAAAAATCCAGAGGAGACCCCACGCAGATCAAAACGAGTGGCAGCCGGATCTGCCCATCACCAGGAACTGCAGGAGACAAAAACCAAGCTAGAGCAGTGTCAGGCAGAGCTGAGCACCGCCACAGAAGGTGAGACACTGAGGCTGTAGCTAGGACTGTTCCAAGCAGGACCTCTTGGTCCACTGAAAGCCATACATGCTAAGCCAGGGGTGTCAAACTCATTTCATACAGAGGGCCAAATAGCATCCATGATGCCGGCTGAGGGCCAGAAGTGATAAGAACATAAGAACAGCCCCACTAGATCAGGCCATAGGCCCATCTATTCCAACTTCCTGTATCACACAGTGGCCCACCAAATGCCCCAGGGAGCACACCACATAACAAGAGACTTCATCCTGGTGCCCTCCCTTGCATCTGGCATTCTGACATAGCCCATTTCTAAAATCAGGAGGTTGCACATACACATCATGGCTTGTAACCCGTAATGGATTTTTCCTCCAGAAACTTGTCCAATCTCCCTTTAAAGGCATCCAGGCCAGATGCCATCACCACATCCTGTGGCAAGGAGTTCCACAGACCAACCACACGCTGAGTAAAGTTATGATGTTTATGAAGTGATGTTATTAAACAGGTCATAACCAAAAATAAGGACTTTTTCTCACTTAGGAGCTCATGAGCTGCAAATGACAGAAGAAAAAAATATACAAATCTTACTTCAGGATACAGGACAACCCAATTTTTATGTGGGCTGCCCTTTCAGCAGTGACACCTCAGCAGCTGACAGCCTGGGGGCAGCATAAAAAGTTTCCATGGGCCGCATCCAGCCCCTGGGCCTTATGTTTGACACCCGTGCTAAGCTCTTGTCATGTCTGGTAGAGCACATCTAGGATAACTGTTTAGAAATGGGGGGCTCCTGCCCTGGTTTATATCTGGTTCTCTTAAGCATGCTCCTGCACTGGTGGGGTTGGAAGTTAAATCAGGAACGGCAGGTTCTCATGATCACTTTATCACTCCAGGTCCTTCCTCTCTTTGCCGTTCTAAGGGAGTTCATGTTGGAGGTGGAGGATCTAAATTATGTACAAAAAATAAAAATATGAATGTCGCAAACATGCTTTCATACACAATGGTTTGCTATGACTGAGGCATGCAGTCCTTGAAGTAGTGTATATGTATGTTCAGGCTCCTGAGCTGACCATTATTTGTCTTACTGCTTTGATTCAGAGTTGCGTAAATACCGGAAGATGATTGAGCCACCACCTTCTGCAAAGCAGATCACTGTGGATGTGGACCGGAAGCTGGAAGAAGGACAAAGGGTAATTATCTGAATAGATGGCGCCAGGCCTTCTGTTTCTGACAATGGCTGATATTCTGCATTCTCAGCATGCAGGATCCTATCCCAACCCATGTGCCACTCATGGCTGCGCTGCTACTTGCTTTTCACAACTTGCGGTTTCTGCTATAAATCTGTCTTCCTTCAGTGTGTGGCCAAATGTTCCTGTTCTGTGCTTAACTGTGTCCTTTCCTCCCTCAGAATGTTAGGACGCTGCGTGCTGAATTGCAGAAACTTGGGGAGTCACTCCAGACAGCAGAAAGAGCATGTTGTCACAGCACAAGTGCTGGGAAGCTCCGTGAGACCCTTTCTACATGTGATAACATCCTGATCAAACAGGTGAGGGAAGGAAACTGCCTAATTCCAGTCCAAGACTTGTAGCAGTTATGGATGTGTGACTTGCGGGGGTGATATTAGAAACCTAACATGTAATTTTAAAAAATTACATATTTAGACCTTGTGAATGCAGAGAAGCCTGATGGTGCAATAACAGAAATGCTTTCTAGCTGAACAGTTTGCGTGGCTACTGATATAGCTTCTTATAGCTTTGCTTCATCCACATCTTGCCAACTCAACCTGCAGAAGCTCATGGCAACTATAAGTGTCTTCAAGCTATTATGGTTATAGGATGATTAGGTGTGTTTTCATTTTTTTTATCATTGGCCTGTAAAATTGACACGTTGTATTGGCTGTTCCACCCAGGATCAGACACTGGCTGAACTTCAGAACAACATGATGCTGGTAAAACTGGATATGCGCAAGAAAGCAGCCTGTATCGCCGAGCAATATAATACTGTGCAGAAGCTCCAAGCAGCACCAGCCTCTTCCATCAAAAAACGGGTCTGTGCCAACAATGAGAACCTGCAGCCCAGAGGTCAGCCTCCTGTCAAGAAGCCATTCTTGCACAACTTCCTGACTCGCTCAACAGCCCGAGCTGGGATCACTGAGAGCCCCTATAGTGGTATCCTACGTGCCCGTCGCTCTCCTCCATTCAAAACCCTGCCCTTATGGAAAAAACACTAAGTGCTCTGAGAGTGCAAAGGTGTGACTGGGCATTAGCAACCAGTTCTCTATTATAACTTTTGTATATAAGTTATTTTATATTTGTGTGTTTAAGGTCTGAGTAAACTATAACTCTGTGGCTTCCCAAAGAGATACTATGCATGTTCTGTTTCTCAGACCAGCTGCTATTCCTGTATGTATGCAACCTGTGATCTACAATTTTTTTACTGCTTGTGTATTTCTGCATGCTAAATGTTATTTGTATTAAAGGCATAATAAATGTATCATTTACTTCCTACCTCTAAAGAAGCTTCATGTATAAGAGCCATTTCAGGCTTTTCAAAAGAGGTCAAACTGTTTTTAATTGTACAAGCTGGAATGGTATTTAAATGAATTGACTAGAAGCTATCTATACAATTAGTGTGTCCATTCTAGGGCGCAGTGAAAGATCTAATACTGCAGCTTCCACCTAGAGGGTGAATGTGAAACTGGTCTGGACAGATGTAGCTGTTCAGACCATTTTCAGATGCTACCTTTATCATCATGACAGCAAACTATGGCTGGTGCTCTTTTCCCATTTGAAGCATGCTTCACCAAGAGGAAAAAAACCCACTGAACTGAATTATCTATTGTGGCTTAAAGTATAAGTGTTGTGCTGTAGTTGGAGACTCCATACACACAGTTAAGGAGAAATGAATGTTACCTATTCTTATTGTAAACCAGTGGTATGACTTGTAGGCTCAATTCTGACAGTACTTGTGCATTTGAAGCTGAAATTCTTTGCGGAGCCAGAATATGGGGACTTGCCAAATTCTTAAATGCTTGGTTTGCTAAGCATAGTAGGAAAAATCTCTTACAGGGCCCAGCTGAAGTCTGTGTTTAAAATTATGGATATAGCTATAGCCTATCATGCATTTGGGAACAGGCACAGATAATGTGTTTCTGCTCTATTTCAGAGCAGGAAAGTGTTTGAACCTAGAGAAGATTGAAGTAGGTCAATGGTAGCATGTAGCAGACTGTTAAATGATAACCAGCAAAGAATTAACAGTAGTCTCTGTAATCCAACTGTGGCAACAGTTTCTGGAAAATTAGCAAGTGAGCCTGTATGGTAGAATAGGTATTATGCTGGACTTAGGGTCAAATGGCCTGTTTAGTCATGAAGCAATCTGACAGACTACAAGCCAGTCCTCTCAGCCTAACCTCCCAACCAGGGCAGTTTAACAAAAAAAAAGGATAGGGCAGGGTACAGACTGTTGCATGAGTGAGGTCCTTGGAGAAAAGGCAGGAACCACTGTAGCCTCACTGCTGCAACTACACAAGGAGAAGGCATATTTCTGTGTTTTAGGGAAATCAAAGGCAAGGAGAGACTTGGAAAAAAACAATTTAATAGTAGAAGTAGAATTTAAGGTTGCTCAATATGATTGGCCACTGAGCTACAGAAAATGGGTTTGTTTTGTATCCCTGCAATCTTACATTGTTAGCTTCAAGCAAGCTATTCCATCTACAGTCATTATATTAGGTTACAAGATCAAATTCAATGTTAAAACTAATAGGGCTCTGGTTGAATAATCCAAAGAAGAGAACAAAGTAACTACAGCTACTTGTTCTGTCTTCTGGCCAGTTAAAGTATTATCTCCTTCCTTTCCAGTAGCTGACATTTCTACATGTAAAGAAAAGGCATGATAATGAATGTCCATAATAGTCTCTTCTCCAATGCCTTTTCCCTTCATTCTGTATCAACTGTTGCACAGGCCAAGCATCACAAGACTCTTAATTACTAGCTTTTCCATCTGCACGCACCCTTCTGTATTTGACTAGACTACAGTTGCTATCCACAACGGGGAAAAGACTTCATTTTGAAACATAAAGCTGCAGTGCATGCTTTGCACTTACTTCTTTCACCAGCCAGCAACTCTGCTCAAAGATAAGCACAGCAACTGCCAAAGGACCTATTTCCTTTGTCTCTGAGTAAGAAAAAGGCACTACTTCCCCTTCTACTTACTACTGTAAGTACATTTAGGCTGTATAAGCTGATATTCTTATGATGATGATGCCCTGGAAAGACACTAAATGAAAGTGCTAGGGAAGCAATTCCAACCAAATTTCATGTAAAGACAGGAGCCTTAGAATCTCTTCTCAGACCGAGATGTCACGCCAACAAGAAGAGGGTAGACAAGAAGAGTAGATTCAGTTTGCTTTTATGTGGATCAATGTTGCCTACTGACTGACACAGTATAACAGCGACATCCAACAGTCACCAGGAATCAGCCGCCAAGGCAGGCAAATGCTGATTATACTCCCCTCACTAGAGTGTCAGTGGTAGCAGGAAAATTCCAGGTTCTAGCTGAATTGCCCTTACATCTAAGGCTGGCTCAGAGACACAGGCACAGTTTAAGGTGTAATATTAGACAAATTCAGAGGCGATACACGGCGTGTGGGAGTATTGTTTGCCGATAATGAAGAAGGAAGCAGAAAGGGCGTGGCAATCTCCGTTGATGTTGTCTCTCCTTGATTTCGTAACTGTAAAATTTGCCGCAAAAGGGCCTTCCCTTCTTCTCTGGTCTAGAGGAGAAACAATTAGATTAGTAATGAGCTCAATAATAATGAGCAAAGCCAATATTATCATAACTAGATACAGGAGTGGCCCATATCCATAGATCCCGCACCTGCAGATTCATTTATGTGCAGATCTGATCCAGGGACACCCCCACCAGCATGCACCCCCACATGAACCCTCTGGTGGCACAGGGAGCTCTGCTCCCCTCGCCTCCAGAGGGGCCTCTGAGCTCAGCAGAGACCAAGGATGTCCACCCTTGGCCTCTGCCGAGCTCAGAGTGAGTTCTGAGGTTCAAAACAAGCGACTTCTGGTTTCACAGAGAAACTGAAAGCGATGTTTTTATTGTGAAACTGGAAGTCGTGTTTTAAGCCTCAGAGTTCAGAGGACACTTTACAGTAAGTGTAAAGTCATGCACATTGGGGCAAAAAATCAAAACTTTAGATATAGGCTGATGGGTTCTGAGCTGTCTGTGACAGATCAGGAGAGAGATCTTGGGGTGGTGGTGGACAGGTCGATGAAAGTGTCGACCCAATGTGCGGCGGCAGTGAAAAAGGCCAATTCTATGCTTGGGATCATTAGGAAGGGTATTGAGAACAAAACGGTTAGTATTATAATGCCGTTGTATAAATCTATGGTAAGGCCACACCTGGAGTATTGTGTCCAGTTCTGGTCGCCGCATCTCAAAAAAGACATAGTGGAAATGGAAAAGGTGCAAAAGAGAGTGACTAAGATGATTACGGGGCTGGGGCACCTTCCTTATGAGGAAAGGCTACGGCGTTTGGGCCTCTTCAGCCTAGAAAAGAGACGCTTGAGGGGGGACATGATTGAGACATACAAAATTATGCAGGGGATGGACAGAATGGATAGGGAGATGCTCTTTACACTCTCACATAATACCAGAACCAGGGGACATCCACTAAAATTGAGTGTTGGGCGGGTTAGGACAGACAAAAGAAAATATTTCTTTACTCAGTGCGTGGTCAGTCTGTGGAACTCCTTGCCACAGGATGTGGTGCTGGCGTCTAGCCTAGACGCCTTTAAAAGGGAATTGGACAAGATTCTGGAGGAAAAATCCATTATAGGGTACAAGCCATGATGTGTATGCGCAACCTCCTGATTTTAGGAATGGGTTAAGTCAGAATGCCAGATGCAGGGGAGGGCACCAGGATGAGGTCTCTTGTTATCTGGTGTGCTCCCTGGGGCATTTGGTGGGCCGCTGTGAGATACAGGAAGCTGGACTAGATGGGCCTATGGCCTGATCCAGTGGGGCTGTTCTTATGACCCTCCAGAGGAGAGGGAAGCAATGCTCCCCTTGCCTCCGGGGGGCGGGGGGGGGTGGCCCCTCAGACTGCAGGGACAGGTGTTTGCCTGTATCCACGCTTTCAGTTATCCATGGGGAGTTCTAGAAAGGAAGCCACAAGGATAAGGGAGCATGCCTGTACATGTTACATGAATTCTCCTGAGGAAAAGTCAGGCATGCTGAACTGCAGCATTGCACAATATGTTTTCAAGATTCAAAACAAATATGTTTAGGATGATATTAAAAAAAAGTCAAGATCTATCATTTAATGTGCTCACACATCTGACAAAGTGGGCTCCAACTACAAAAGCTCATGCTGTGATATATTTATTAGCTTGTAGTAGTAGTAATAGTAGTAGTAACTTTATTGTCATTGTGCTACAGCACAACGAAGTTTATGCACCTTAGAGATACATAAATATATACTACAATTCCAACAATCACACTCTACACACTCACCCACACATTCTATACAACATGCATCATAATATAAAAACAGTATAACAGACCATAAGGCCCAGGAGCATGGTAACAACTATATCGCATTATTCAACGTAATTATGGCTGTGGGATAAAAACTGTTCAGGAATCATGTTGTAAGTTGACAACAGAGTCTTGTGGCAGGAGTCAGTAAAGCCAATGTACTTAATGAGTATTCTGGAACAACAGCAAGGGGCCTGTTGCATCCTTACCTCCCCCTCCAAGCCTTTTCATAAGTGTTTCTGCATTGTCTTTCAACGCGCACTCATGCTTTCTCCATATAACAAGCTTCATATTAGGCAGAAATCAGTTACCCATCTCAGCCTTAATTTGCATTAAGAAATGGAAACTTATTAGGATTATCTTCCATGATTGGTTTTTCACAAGCCCCACCTGTTGCCATTTGGTACAACATTGACTGCTCCACACCAGGGGAAGAAGGGGGAAGAAGGTGGCATCCTTGAAGGATTTTGTTTTCAAAAAGAGGTAGGCCTGGCTTTTTCTCGTGCTTTGCTTCGGCCAGATGTTTTGAGAAGGCCACATACTAGAGCTGAACAATTGGGAATTGTCTAGTAACACAGTGGTTTCACAAACCCTTTAGCATTGGGACCCACTTTTAAAAATGAAACTCTGTCAGGACCTACCTAGCTTTATGAGACTAAAAACCGTTTGACTTTACCAGTCACTCAAGCCTCTATCTTTTTTATTGGGGGGGGGGGAATGCCTTTAGGAGCAATTGTTGAGTTACATGCACCCTGATCAGGGCCATTCTGGTAATCTTGTGTTCCCATTTGACATGAACCAAGGCATGATCACCTACCCATGAGTAAACATACACATGCAGTTTTGTTCCACTTCCCATAGGGTTCAATATTTCTTCCTTGTCAGCTTCACAACCCACCAACAACCTTCCCGCAGTTTGGGAAACACTGCTCTAGCAAACATGTTTCAGTGTTTTGAAATGGCATAATAATGAGACTTTGAAACCTGGTCATTATCCCAGTATCTACCTGGCCCCTTTCTAACATCCTAGGACAAAGAAAGTGTTTTGTTTTTTTTAAAGTCAGATGTTCTGTTATGTTTGACTGCCGAGTGATTCATTAATACTTCTGCTTCATCTACTGCACTGATCTGCCTCTGGATTGAAAAATCACCTGTAACAACTTAATAATAATAATAGTAACTGTAGCACAACAGAACAATTAACTGACATTGTAGTTTTATGTAAGAAATGGAGGCATCCCCAAATGCCTAGAGAGCTGGAAGGAAGAACTAAGTAAGAGTGGTGGCAAGCAACAGCTAACATGATTTACCATTGTGTGTGGTTTGTAAACACTTTCTTTGTGAATCCTCTGGCTATACAAGTTGAAGCGGTCAGTGATAACTCTTTCCTGACCCAAGGTCTTCCAAAATGGCAATAAAGTTTTGTCCATTTAATTTAATACAACAAATTAGTGAGGTTGCTTTTACACATTATCACCTCCAATGTTGCTCCTAGCAATGTTCAACTACCACACTAATGATATGTGAATGAGATCTGCAAACATTACTGGAAGCCTCTGTCAGATGGTGGCAATACGGGCAAAGAGTGAAGCAGACAGCTCCCAGGGAATGAGCCCAGAGAAGATGGGCTGGGTACTCACATCATTGAATGCACAGCACTTCTGGGCACAGGCTGAAGCTTCATCCCAGAGTTTACACTTGAAATAGAACTGAGCCAGGTAGCGGAAGGCAGTGCTTACTTCTAGATGCTCCACTATCTCCTAGATCAGGAAAAAGACATTCAGGTTTTGGCAATGTCTCCTTCTCTTTAACGCTTTCAGTCATGAAGGAACGACTCACCCCACAGGAATAGATGTCTTGGATGTATTTGACATAACACTGAGCCGCTTGTTCTGATTCATTCAACTGTTCATGAAGTCTGGGAAAGAAATTTTTAAAATACATTTTTAAGCAAGGAATTTTCTGGATTTCTATACACCAACATCACAAAAACTATCCAAGAGCAGGAAATGCCTATTATTTGTCACAAGGCTTCCATATGGATTTTGTTATGATATATACATTCTCATTAGTGTACACACACACACACACACTCACAGAGTTATATAGCTTAGCTTATAGGGCAGTGAACATCATAATACAATAAAAAACAAAATTTAATAACAGGATTTAAGCAATATAAAAGATACAACCACAAAACTAAATTCATGCAACTTTAAAAAGTTTGAGAAAGTTTTTTTGCCAGAACAGCTCAAGAGCAGGGGCCAGGTGGGCCTTCCTGGAAAGAGGGTTCTGCAATCAGCGCACCACATCCAAGAAGACCCTCTCACCAGTCACCATCTGCTTCCCTTCAAAAGGCATAGGCACTCAGCCAGTCATGATACAGGTACGTGTGGAAGAAGGTAACCCTGCAGATATCAAACTGTATCAGATCATAAGGATGAACTGCAGCTATCTGCAATGTGCTTGGTCACAGACAGGTTACCAGTAGAATTATTTAAAACTGGCAAGAAATGTTCCCAAAAGCCACTGCCCATGCTTTGACAACTCTGTAGGGCAGTGTTTCTCAAACTTGTGGGTCAGGACCCACTCAGTGGTTTGCAAACCAATTTCAGGTGGGACCCCACTCATTTCAAAATTTTATTTTTAATATATTAGTCTGGATTCTCCCATGGTGTGTGACTACATTTGGGGAAATATGACAGATCTGTATTATTAACAGGCTTCTACATATATGCATTTAACAATGATAGTCAATGGGACTTACTCCTGGGTAAGTGTGGGTAGGATTGTTAAAAATGGTTTTGCTTGATGACGTCACTTCCGGTCCTGACATAACTTCTGGTGGGTCCTGACATTCTCATTCTAAGTGGGTCAGCTTGTGTTAGGCACAGGCTCAGCTCTTAATGCCTGTGCTGGCTACTCAAAGGTCTTTCCAAGGACCACTTTCATACAATTAAGGCACCATCATATGCTGATAATACTGCTGATTTATTCAGAAGTTCAACACAATTAGAAACAGTAAAATACTGTTCATCACTCACTTTGCAAGTTTCACTAGCGCCATTTTTTCCACATCTCCTACAGCATAGGCTCTCCAGTAACACTGTCAAGAAAAGAAAAAAAGAACTAAACAAATGCAAAGTATCTAGTCTAAAATCAAAGACAAGACTCAAGGTATGACAGCACGGTTCCCTGAGGCTCTTTTTAAGTGCATGAAGGGCTCCAGAGACCAAAACCTAGAGCCACTGGTCTAGCCCTGTGGTCTTCAACCTTTTTCATGCCATGACCCCAATAAATCAATAAAGCATGAGACTAGGGGCCCACTGTTGATCTAGCCCCCTTCCAGGAACTATCCACCCACCCCTTCCCCCCTTACACCCTCCCAGCATGGTTCATTGTAAACAAATATTCTTATTAGAAAGAGCAGAAAAAGTTACCATAAAGCCAGGCACTAGTAAAAGCTGTTTTAAGCACAACTGCTAAGAACCTGAGAAGGACTGGGACACAATCTCCTGGTACCTGAAGGGGTACACCAGATACCTCCCCTTTACCTGGTGGTGCTCTAGTCCAGTGGTCTTCAACTTTTTTTGTTCCAGCAAGTTGCTGCAACCCCATAAACAGAAGCATCGTGGCCCCATTGGGGTCACAGACTCAAGGTTGAAGAACACAGGTCTAGATTAAACATATGTAATTCCTTTATTTATTTTATTTACTCCATTTGTACCCTGCCTTTCTCCGTGAAGGAACCCAAGGCAGCTTACAATATTCATTAAAAACATGAATTAAAACAAGATACACTTTAACAACAAGAACATTTTTAAAAGGTTTATGAGGTTCATGGCACAGGCCCCAATGTCCTATCTGTTCCACTTCACTGCAAACTTGATGCCTCTCACCTTTTTGGCTTCTACCAGCTGATTTAATTTCTCATAACATTCTCCTAGAGCTACCAGCATACGGGAATCATTTGGTCTGTGAAATACATAAAACAATAACTTAGCTGACACTCAACAGTTATTAGAACTCTAAAAGCATCAGGCTGAACACCAAGTCTCATCCCTAAATCCAACAGAGCTTGTCCTTCTATGCAGGGTCATTTTACTCATAAGGTTGAAACCTAGGGGCCCTGCAGGGACTAGTGTCCATCTTTTTTTTTTTTTTTTTTGCTGAGTCACTGCTATCTGCGCCCTAGGACTCAAAGGTCAAAGTTAAAGCCATTTTGCACTGTAGCAATACACACACACACAAGTATACTATACAGGTTGATACGAATTATTCACGTGGGTTCCGTTCCAAGCACCCACATGGATGGCAAAAAATGCACTATAGCAAATCCATTTAAAAAACAAAGTCTCTTTGCTCTGGTGATTTCAGAACAGCCTTGCTGACCTTTTGACTCTAAGATAAGTCATTAAGAAGACAATACATCAACCAGTCCTCCTCCAAGAGCTTAGAAAGCTTCACTCAGCCCCTCCCTTAACCAATGCAAAGCGATCACCTTTATTTCAAGTGCTCAGGGGGAAGGGAGGGGCCGGTGGAGAGAGAAGGATTGATGGATTGTCAGCCAACTGCCCCCCCCTCTCATTAAGGAGGCTATTGTTAAAGGACTGTTCAGTTTTTTAAACTGATTTTAAAGGGATGCATTTTTCCCCCTTCTCCAGCAATCAGCACATTCCTGCTCATTTGCAATGGCCATTCGTGTTGAGTCAAATCCGTGTATAAATAGGCAGGACATGTATTTATATACGTTACATGCATGTATGTACTTATACACATTATATATGTATAGTAGTGGGATGAAAGACTGAAGTGCCTGAAACACCTGAAAGCCAAGGGTCATGGGTTAATATGGCCCTGCTTCTGTCTTGATATAAGAGTAAATGGTCCAGAATTTGATGCATCTTGTGATGAATGCCCTGTTTTGCTCTTTTTCTGTATTTCAGATGCTTTTAACTCCCCAGAACTTCCTACACAGGGTCAGCAGTCTTAGTACTTCAGGAAAATCCTCCTGCAACATTCTGTTCTTTGTTTAGAACTTCCATTTCCCAGCCATGTGCTGGATGGCGATTCAGGGTTCCTCTTCCTGTATGGAGCAGTTATTCTGCTTAGCAACAGAATTGTCTTGCCCCCTGGGTAGCAACCTGTCTTTCTAGGTTCAAGGGGTGGCTTGGTATGACCCAGGTGGGTTCCCACTCCTCCAGTCAGTAATGTCGTAACATCATCAATGAAGAGTTATATATTTCCTAGCCCATAGGAAGTCTTCACTGTTCTCTGCCAGTCAACTGAGTGACCCATTTGTTGGAAGCTCAGAAAGGAACACCCACTTGTTCACTCACAAGTGCAACGACTGGGGCTTTCTTAAGCAAAGTAAGTAGCCTAAGCTAGGGAGTTAGACCCTGTTAAGGGATTACTGTATTTTTCTAGGTGCTAAAACTGACTCTAGCCAGAGTGAAAACTTCCCCTGATGCAGGGACATGCTGGGGACGGTCTGCAGGCTGAGAGGTTTGAGTAGCATACCAGCTCCCTCTGCTGGGCATTGCTGGTTGCTGCATCCATTTGATACAGTACTTTTCTTTGTGCTTTCCAGCAAACCTCAAGCATTTTCCATCAGTCTGCTTTTACAATCCACCTGCTACAAGAATTATATGAAAAAGAGGATATAGCTATGCTGAGTAATTTTACCTGAGTTGATGGGCTCGTCTATAGTAATAAAGGCAGTAAAATGGCATCTTGAGGATCTCATAGGTTTGCCCCAGTCCATACCACGCTCTGTAGTCTCTTTTGTTCACCTCAATGGCATGTCTATTAGAGAGGGAAAAAACCACAGGAATGCTTTCAAAATGTATAAGGTACATGGCACTATTTATTTATTGTTTTTATACATTGTACATTTTTTACTGTGAAACTTGTAAGCCACCTTGGGCATTTGCTCCAGCATGGGAAACATACATACATACCAAAGTTCATAACCATTTATACTTGTTGTAGGGCGCAAGTAGACTAGACAACAGCAGAATTGAGAAATTAAGAATAATGAAAGAAGGATTTGGTTCAAGTATTGCCCACCCTAGGTGTAGGCCAGAGCTAACCTCTTTAGACTTTACAACACACCTATATGCCTGTATAGCTGCTGATGTGTTCTTCATCTCCATGTACTCATGGCCCATGAGAGTCCATGCTCCCAGATACCGAGGATTCAGCTTCAATGCTCTCTGGAAGTAGAGTGCTGCTTTCTCATGCTGTGATCGCAAGCTGTAGTAGTTCCCTGCAAACAATAGCACAGCACTCAGTAAACAGAAGATAACTCCAGAACAGTTCTACTAACAACACCTCATGTTTTAAAAGACCCAGCAACTTCCTTCATTCCTCTTTCAAAAAAGTTAGGCTGAAAGTTCTCTCACCAATCACACAGCAGGTCTCAACACGGTACTTGTCAATCTCACAGAGGTTGTGAGCCAAATAGCTCAGTTCAGGCTTCATACTCTAGAGGGACAAAGGAAGGACACAAGCATGAGGATATGACTAGAAACGTGCCAGTGGAAAGAAAAAAATCACTGTATAAACAGCATTGCAAGTCTCACTCAATCACTAGACTGACCTAATAAGGCTGTTCCAGTGAGAAAAGGAAATCTGGGACTGACCCAAACATTCTTCAAAAATGTTCACACAAAGTAGTCACTTTGAAATATAGTGAACATTAATACATTCAAAAACCTGGGTGATCAAGCTAACAGAGGCACAGGAAAAATGCAAACTTCAATACAAACTACTATTAGATGTACCTTAAAATCTAACATTACTAGAATCAAACAGCTCAACCATGCTACCCTACCTTATTGTTTAGGTACACTTGACAAAACATTACAGTGGCTCCGACTGTGTGGAAGTAATCAGCAATACGAACAAGGAAGTACTTCTGACAAGTTCATTTAACACCCAAAGCAACGTCATAATCTGGCTCCAGGCAGCTTGGTATACATCCCCATAAAGCAAATGATTACTGATCCTGGTGCTCTGTTCATATACCCTCTGTCAATACTGTGATTTCTCTAGAGACCAAATTTCCCAATTGTCTTTGTCAAATTACACCTGCTTTTGCCTGAACCTGTATGTCTAGGAAGACACTCTCTAGGAAGCATGAGTTGTTCAACTCAGAAAGACCCACTTCTGAAAAATCATGCTTAGGATTACTCTATTAATGGACTACATATATTTTAATGTTCTGGAGATACAGAGTCATAGGCTCTGAATGCACATTCTAGTTACATTGTGTGTAACTATGGCTGCAATCCTATACACACTCACCTGGGAGTAAGTCCCATTAAACTCAATTGGACTTATTACTGAGTAGACATGCATAGGACTTCAGTGTTATTTACTCTGAAAGTTTGTATTATTATAAGAATATTTATATGCCACTTTTCAACAAAAAAGCCTTTGTAAACCTCCTTAAAGGAACTGTGATCAATCAAGGTTGTAAGCCATAGGCGGCATTTCAGAGAACACGGGCAAGAAAAAGAATACTCACTCTAACATAGAGCAGATTAGAAAAAGTGTCCATATTTTCTATCCTGTAAGGGTCTTGTTTTCTTAACTCATTAAAGATGGACAAAGCTTTATCAATATCTGAAGAAACAGAAAGACACACACTATAGTAAGCATGGCAGAGAACAAGACAGGAGGCCACTCAATTCCAAAAGATTTCACTGACCTCGGATATTGTGATAGGCTACTGCAATCTGGGAGATAATGTAGGTGCTCTTAGAAAATCCTGCATCAATAAGACTCTGGTACTTCTGCAACGCCTCCTCTATCAGTTGCAGCTCTGTATAGATATGTGCTAGGAAGAACTCCTTCATCCAGGTATCTGGCAAGGACAGGAACTTCAGCTGGCAACAACCACCAAACAGAAGAGGGACATGCTTAGAGAAGGGATTCTAGGGCAGCCCCCACTAATGGCTAGAACATAGGATTCAGGCCCCTTACCTTGATCTACCTGAACACAGAAGGGTTAAGATGGTTCTACTCAACTGACTAAATATTTTAACAGCTAAAATGAAGGGCTTCGAATTATTCTTTGGTTCAAATAGAAAGAAGGGGTTCATTCTGAAATGATCAGCCCCAAATGAGAACCCCATAAATTACCATCTCTTTGTCGGTGATCAAGTTACAAAGCTCCAGCCAGGCTCCCCAGTGCAATGGTAAAACATGGGTTGCTTCAACAAACACATCAATGGCCTCTTTCACTAAATCCAGCTTTCGCAACACAACTCCATACCTGGTGGGATGCAAGGATAAAGACAAATGCTGCTAAAGAAAGATTTCATACCATCACTGTCTTTACAGGCACAGTCTCCACCATGCATGTTTCACAATCTCAGCTTCACACAAATATATGGCTACTCCCCATATGTGTATAAATGCATCTCTTCAACACTTACAGATAAAGGCCAAATCCATCCAACTCTCGTGCTTTGTGTTTCTTGCTAAGCTCTACCCGTAACTCTCTTAGAACTTCATTCTTCACCTGTCCCTTCTCTAAGGGACCTGGAAAGAGAGAAACTTCTCTCTCAGTTTACCATGCATACTTTACCTTTATAAAATTAAAATGCAGGCCTGGCTTACAAATAATAGATTTTGAGATGAGATAAAAGTTTCAGTAATCCAACAAAATCTTTTACAAGCAATAGATTTCCAGTCAGTCATTTCTACATCATTTCTGTATATGGATACAGTCATTTCTGTACATGGATGAAGACTGCCACGTCTGAAGTGATTCCACATCATCTACATGGGTAAATTAATCCCATTTCAGATTACAGATAGCACTAGTTGTTATCTGTATAAAAGTTGAACAGAAATAAAAATAAGGCTCTGTGTTGCTTTTATGTTTCTGCACCAGCCTATCGTTGTGCCCCAAAATAGTTCTGTATAATGCCAAACCTAGCAGTGACTTCCTGTGTAGTAAATGTGCTTGAATTGTAGCTCTGTATTTAAAGATTGATCAAAGTAACTATAAATGAAACCTAGTAAATAAAGTAGAATGTATATATATTAGACATCATTTGAGTCTCTGACTTATCATTGGCGATTAAATGAGATTAAACATAGAAAGATGTATGGCAGGAAAAGAACCCATTTGATAATATTTATTTAAAGAATTTATACCCTGCCTTTTTATCACAGTTAAGGGCATTCAAAGCAGATTACAAAATAAAAACAGCAATACAGTTATAGTTAAAACGTTAAAACAGAAAAACAACTCCAATGGATCACCATTAAAATAACATTTTATTAAAAAGCACCACCATCATTCACTATCAGCAATCAAAAGTTTCCCAGAATAAAAAGGTCTTAAGCCCCCACTGAAAGAATTCTAAGGAAGGAGCTATTCTTAATTCCAGGGGGATGGAATTCCACAGACTGGTTGCAACCACAGAGAAGGGCCCTATTTCTTGCCGCTATCCCTCTCAGCTTTGCTGGTGGTGGCAAAACCAGAAGGGCCCCCTCTCATGACCTGAGAGGATGGGTAGGTTTATACAGAAGGAGGCAGTCCCTCAAATACCCTGGTCCTGAGCAATAAAGGCTTTAAAACTAGCACCTTGAATTGAGCCTGGAAATGAACCAACAGCCAGTGTAGCCACCAAAGCAGCTGCCCAACTGAGTTGAACTGACAAGCCCCAGCAACCACAGAGGTGGTCACATTTTGCACTAGCTGCAATTTATGGACTGTCTTCAAAGGCAGCCCCACATAGAGCATTTCACAGTAATCTATCAAGATGTCACTAGGGCACAGGTCACCATGGCCAGGTCTGAGCGACTAAGATATGGTCTTGTATTACCTTTTTGTTTTGTATTTTTTTCGAAATTTTTAATAAATAGTGAAAGAAAATAAAATTACAGTCCTGGAAATTGCAAATCAAGAGTTAAAAGCGACATTGATAACATTTTGTTTGAGGCTTCTTACCCAGACTGTCTACTGTTTCGTCATCTTTCTTTTTTTCACCTGACTGTAAAAACACAAACAAAAACATGAAATTATAAGAACAAGTAATTTCATATAAACCTATGTTCATCCACTCATGACACTGGTTCAATTGCTATTAACAGGAGCAAGTCAACCTAGCTTTCTAAATGCTGCTAGGGCAAAAAAAGCAGGAAGCAGAGGGTCTTTCCTTAAAACTTAAAGGGAAATTAAAAGAAAAGTGACTGTTTTATCATTTTAGCTCACCAGATATCTTGAGTACATATACAGGAAATAAGCCTTCTGGCTCTTGCATCCCCGCAGAAAGTAAGCAGCTCTGTCATATTCTTTAAGATCAAAGTAAGACTTAGCAAGGGTGTAGGCATCCAAATCATGAGCATCTTCCTAAAAAGAAGGGAGGGGAATGAGATTCTGAACAAATGGACCCCTGAGAAATCTTCTGGCAAAAAAAAGCTTCAGGCTAAGAAGATAAATGCTCTTCTAGAACTTCAGACTGTCAAGATATCAATACAAACCAAAAATCACAGTATTGGGTTGAGAGGTAAGTTCATCTGAGCCAACAAGAACAGACTCAAGAAAAACAGATAGCTTGCACAAAATATGGTTGCTTGACTAATGACCAGCATGTGGATAAAGGAAGCCCTGAGAATTCTCAATTGCTCCCAAACCACATACAACTGACAAAAAATTCAGCACGGCATATGCACATAAATGCATCATGAGTTAAATGTTTACCTTTCTCTTCCCATCCCTAAACAAGGAAAGTCATCAAGTGATCTAAATACAGTATTGAGTGACTTATAAATCCTACAGTTTATACAGAATGCAATCTACTTTATACTACTGTTCTTGATCACCACAACAGTGGGAGATGTGACTTCTCAGTACAGTAATATCTCCCAAAATGCTGTTTCATTACAGAGCTCTTTACCCTGGGTGTGACTGACAGCTACTGCAGCCAATGAGGACAAAGAGTATTCTGCCCAGCGCACAACAATCAGTAACAGTTTCCTGCCTTATCCATAATGATGTCTCCTATTACTGTTGAACCTACACTCAGCTTAGTAGAAATGTATCCCCCCATGATGTGGGAGGTATTACTGTAGATAACATAATGGCATACTAAACTGATTTCTGACTGCTACAAGAACAAAGTCTCCTTTCCATACCTCTGTGAGTGCAGGTGCAGGAGGCAGCTCATTCAGTGGCAGAGGATCTAGGGCAAATGCCAATTCTGAGGCCCTGCAACAACACATTACACTACATCAGAGAAAGGGTATGTTTTAGCCGACTGGATACATCATAATACATATACAACAGTATAATTTTTGTAATTATTATTTATTCCATTCTACAATCACAAGGGTTCACAGAGCAACTTACAATATTCTTAAAATCACAAGAATACCACTTATAGATATAAGAAAAACTAAGAGTAACCAGAACAATCTGTTAAAAAAAAAACACACAACAGGGTTAAAACACAGAACTAAACAGCCTGGGAAAATAAAAACATTTTCACTGGGTCACCAAACACAACATCAGCTGAACCTCTCCTGGAGAGGGAAAATTCCAAAATGGAGGCATCACCAGTGAAAGCTTCTACCTCTAACCACCACTGCTTCACCTCTGATTATGGCTGGACTCAGAAACAGGCCTTTGAGGCTGATCTTCATACCAGCACAGGGCATCACACAGCCACACAGACTAACCACTAAATAGTTAGTCACAGAGACTAACCATGTGGCACATCCTTAGGCAGCTGGTATCTGCCACAAACAGGTACCTAAAAGGTACACTGGGCACAAATCTGCCATGCATAATCTTGTAGCTCAACATGCCTCAACCCTTGTATATGACCCATCCTACTCTGCTCCTGGAACTGCATTAGAGCCCAAGGCTATGCATGACTACTCAGAAGTAAGTCCCGTTATAGCCATGGGGCTTACTCCCAGGTAAGTGTGGATAGGATTGCAGCCTCAGAGCCCCATCCTATACATGTCTACTCAGAAGTAAGTCCCATTCTAGTCAGTGGGGCTTACTCCCAGGTAAGTGTGCACAGGGTGGCAGCCTCAGAGCCCCATCCTGTGCAGGTCTACTCAGAAGTAACCCCATTCTAGCCAGTGGGGCTTACTCCCAGGTAAGTGTGCAGAGGGTTGGGGCCCCGGAGCCTGCACACTTCGCCCCCACGACCCGCGCAGCCTTGGAGAGCAGGCGCAGCCCCAGTTCCCCGCCCGGCCTCACCACTTCCCGCTGTGCTGCAGCCCGCGCTCCCGGCTCCGCTCCGCCACGTCCAGCAGCTGCTTCTTAATCTGGCGGAGGTCGGAGAAATCCGCCCCGGCGGAGCAGGCCCCGGACGCCGCCATCTTCCCAGAGTCACCGGCTTCGGCCAACCAGAGCGGAGCCCGCAAGCCGGCCTCGCAGTCCTCGGAGTGCGCGCGCGACTCGGCGCGGAGCTCCTATTGGACGGCGCCTCCGCGTTCCAGCAAATGAAAACGCGTGAAAGGAGCCCGTGAATGCTGATTGGTTAAGAGGTGGGCGGCGGAGCCGGCAGCAGGGAGTGAGTCTGGAACTCTGCTGTCACGCCTGGGCTGCGGATGCTGGAGCCCTGGGCTGTAGTCCTGTGCACACTTTCCTGGGAGGAAGCCCCATTGGCCACAGTGGATTTACTTCTGAGTAGACATGCCCGGGACTGGGCTCTGAATACCTCCTCTAAAACATGGGTTTTGTTCCTTGATGAGGAACTGACAGCCCCATCCTATGCATGTCTACTCAGAAGTCAGTCCCATTCTAGTCAGTGGGGCTTACTCCCAGGAAAGTGTGGATGGGCGTGCAGTCTCAGAGCCCAACCCTATGCCTGTCTACACAGAAGTAAGTCCCCTTGTAGTCAGTGGGGCTTACTCCCAGGAAAGTGTGCACAGGGTTGCAGCCACAGAGCCCCATCCTAGGCATGTCTCCTCAGAAGTAAGTTCCATTAGAGTCAATGGGGCTTACTCCCAGGGCAGTGTGGATAGGATTGGGCTGTGAGCCATTCAAGACAAGGCATTGTTCTGTACAATGCATGCACTAGGACGGTACAAACAAGCCCTCAACTTATGACGCTAGGCTTATGGAGGTTAGGCTGCTAGATAGCCCCCTTGCACCCTGCCAGTTAACTGTTGAGGTTGTCTTCCTGATAGCAAGTCTGCCTCTGCTGCGGAGCCACCTGCGGGCCCAGTCCTATCCAACTGTCCAGGGCTGGTGCAGCCACAGTGCAGCCCTGAGGAAAGGGAACAAACATTCCCTTGTTTGTGGAGGAGGCCTCCTACTGCAGGATGCAGCGCAGTGCCGCATTGGCATGGCTGCACCAGCGCTGGAGAGTTGGATAGAATTTGGCCCTGCCCTGGCTAAGACTTCTGCTATTAGGGAAGAAAGGCCTGCAGGGGCCTAGCAGCTGATACACTCTGCAGCAGGGCTGGGACAGCCGTGGGGTGCCCACCTCCACCAGCCCAAGGTTGTAATCATGGGGGACTTCAATTATCCTCATATTGACTGGGACAATTTGTGTTCTGGTCACGAAAAGGAGACCGGATTCCTTGACATGTTAAATGACTGTGCCGTAGAGCAGCTAGTCACAGAGCCCACCAGAGGGCAGGTGACTCTGGATTTAACATTGTGCGGTACTCAGGACCTGGTTAGAGATGTCAATGTTACGGAGCCATTGGGGAACAGTGATCATGCTGCGATCCGATCATGCACGTCGGGGGAAGAATACCGGGCAAATCTCTCACAAAAACCCTTGACTTCCGACGGGCGGACTTCCCTCAAATGAGGAGGCTGGTTAGAAGGAGGTTGAAAGGGAAAGTAAAAAGAGTCCAATCTCTCCAGAGTGCATGGAGGCTGCTTAAAACAACAGTAATAGAGGCCCAGCAGAGGTGTATACCACAAAGAAAGAAGGGTTCCACTAAATCCAGGAGGGTGCCCGCATGGCTAATGAGCCAAGTTAGAGAGGCTCTGAAGTCCACATCAGTATAGCAAGATAAGGTTGCTCGAAGGGAGCTTGGTTACTGCAGGCAGCAGCACAATCCAATAAACAGGATGCACAATCCTGTGCATGCCTACAGCACTCAAAAATACATCCCAATGAATTCAGGGGGCTTGTTTCAGGTGATAGTGCATGGGATTGCAGGCTTAATTGGGGACTTCAGGTAACTGGGGACTGAAGTTTCTTACCATCCAATTCCTTGTTCCTTCCCATAACCTCTAGATTCTTCCCCCCGCGTGCATGAATGTACATGTGTGCATATGCACTCTCTCTCTCTCTCTCTCTCTCTCACACACACACACACACACAATTATGCAGGTTTTGAATATGCTAGTTGCCCTCAGTGCAATTCTGTCCACAAACTCAAACAGTACTGGCTACCCACCACTTTGGCATAAAAACTCCCAGCACCTCTTCCACAGCTCCTCTTTCACCACCAAAACCGGTGCTATTGTGCCTATATGAAAACATTGGAGCACACAGATGGCACCTCTGCAAAAGCACCAATGTAGGTGTCCATAAGTTGGACTGTTTGTAAGCTGGATGTCTGTAACTCTAGGACTACCTCTTCAGACCCCTGGACCTGAACCTGTACTGAAATAGGGGACTTGGTGTATTCTGTTGTTGAAGTCACCTCCATTCAGGGCCCACTTTTTCTCATTCAGAATTAATGCTCCCCTGCACCTCACCATATCTCAGCTCTCTCTGTGCCCAATCAGCCCTGGCCACACTGACTGCTTCCTTCATCCTCTCTCTTCCTTCTGCCTTCAGGAATCTCCAGATTTTCAATGTTATTGAGCTGCTGTTTTTCCCATTGCCACAGACAGGGGTCTCTGATCTCAAAGTTACTGAGTGGCTCAGGTTACCTCCAAGCAGCTTCCATTGTTTGTTTTGCTGATGTTTTCACAGCTGTGTCTTCTTCAAAGCTCCAACCAAGTGTGTTCCTAAGTTGGATGTTCATAACTCAAATGCCTGTAAGTTGGGACCTTCTGTATAAGGCAGTCAGTTGCAGGGGGAATGAGAGGGCCACATAAAGACAACTATGCCAGGGCTACTGTCTGGTAGGTGCTAGCAGTGATGCAAGGTTAAGGGACAGGTGTGATAAGGCTAAATGGGTAGGCTGCTACAAAGAGTGTGACATGCTAGCTTCATACAGTGCTGCCTCTGACTGATCCATTTGCTATGGTATCATAGCCAGGTGTGTTGGTTTGTAGTGCTGTGGAATGTAAAATGCTCTATAAGGTTTTCTTTGCCAATCTTCTGCTGTGGCTGAGTGGCTAGACAGCAGCTTTGTAGATTGGCCAGTATGGGCATGAGACCTGACCTCATCTTTTGTCCATGCCATGGATGTTTCTGGCTAGCCATGCAAGAGCATGCTGTTGATTAAGGCAAGCCCCTTGGCTGGGTTCAAACCTATCTTGCCTGGTTCCTAGCTTGCACCTCTGTGCAGTGTGAAATTGCTACCTAGGCTTACCTAACTGCTGCTGAAGCTCTACATGTAATTAATTTCAGTCCCTTCCTGGCAAAAGGGCCCTTACAGCTGGTGAACTCCAGCATGGGGACTTAGAGCCTGATCCAATCAAGCTTGCATCAGCCCAATGGAAGTGTGCACTGTTGCAAACATGCTGTAAGGCATATCTGTGACAATCTGTGCCAATCAGGTGCTGGAGGTGGCTCAGCGCGACCCCTGCGCTGTGCCAGACCAGGGGGAAGACAGGGGACTGCCGTCTGGAGCTCCAGGTGAGCACCGTGTGGTGGAGAGGTAAGTCTGGGTGGAGGAATACCAGGGTGGGGGGAGGGCAAGAGAAGGTGTGGCGAGGGACTGAGTGGGGCAGGAGGGGGTGGAGATGGTGGCAGGACCTGCTATCATATCCTAACATACCTCCTGGACCAGGAGACCTGATATGGGTCTCCTTGAATCTGCACCCGTTCAGGGTAAGCTCCCTTACCCCCAAGTAGCCCCAGTGCTGCTTCCCAGCCCATGGGATGCAGCGGTAGCCATTTTGGCACCGTTACCAAGAAAATGGTATTTCTTGGAAGTCTGTGTGAGTGACATAAGGAGGCTTGAACCCTAGGTTCTTGGCTTCATAGCAGTTTTCCAGCAGAGGGTGTGTCTGTGTGTGCATGCGTGCTGTGGCATTCATGTGATGGTTGTCTGTGCATTATCATTGGGGCATCTCCCCGTGGCTGGTGGTGGTGGCTGTTACTGTGTTATTCATTCCTGGGGGCCACTAGTGGGGTACCACTTGTACCCCTGCCCCCTATTTGATTCACTTTGGTGGCAGTTCTTTAGCTGCCAGTGTTGGAGCTGGCTTGATTGTAGTGATTGGCGGCTTGCACATTGGGCTTGTTGACATCAGGCTGCCACTTCATGATAGGTGGGGTTTCCAGGGACACAGGTGGAGGTACTGGGGGAGCTTCAGGCTGGAATAGCCTGAGCTTCTGTTTCTCCCTCCTCTTTGTGCTAGACAGGCTTAGGATATGACAGGTGTTGTGCCTATGTAGCAGCAGCAGCTGTACAACTTTCGCTTAGGATTGTACCATACATAAACTTTTTCTTTCTTTGTAAAGCTATGGATGAGTGTGAAGCATTAATTGTGGGAAATTGTTTTTCATGCCATTCTTGACGTATCTTCTTTCCTGCATATGTTCCTATTTTGCCAGCACTCTCCAGAAGAGCAGTCTACAGTACGTCAGAGAGTGCTGATTGGTTTTGCAATCTCTGACAATGTTGAATGTCTCCATAGAGACTAAGGACTGAATATTATGGATTCACACCCCATCCCTTTGCTTCATAAACTTATGTTAATGTGGTTCCTGTCACCCCTTTAATGCTATCATAAATGTCATAAATTAACACTATCATGATGTCATAGGTGTGTGAATTTGGGTCAGAGATCCCCACCATTAAAATAAGAACATTGATTAGCATGATGTCACCAGGCTGTCTCTATAATTATCATAAGGGGGGGGGATATTTTCTGATTCTTTGAAGAAGCTATTGTGGAATTTCACATATTTGCCTGCCTCTAAATTGACTATACAGGTATGTAACTGTTTTCCCTGTCTGCTCTGCTGTTACTGAGCATTAGCTACATATACAGTATCTTATTTGTAAAGCATGTTGTGATTCACACCCACATTAATCTAGGGTCTCTTCTGAGGTGGATGTTGTTTTGTGTGATTCTGATCAGGGATCTTGGTGTCACATTTAGCTGCATCAAAATCTATCTTCAAAGCAAACAAAATCAGGTACTTAAAGCTGTCTTAGGGACACACTACACATTAAAAATATATGTGGGACCTTCCTGTTTGTTTTTTCTCACACACAAAAAAGTGTCAAATGTAAATGTCCCCACAAACAGCACTGAACTAATTGTGTATGGTGCTGTTATGGCAGAATTGGGGAAGTACCTGCAAGATACATATATCTGCAGTGCTGTAATCTGTTTTTAAACCAAAGGATGTCTGCAAAAGCAGCTAGCTAATTTCATTTCCCCCTTTGTGGAATTATTCCACAAAGATGTTGGTGATACCTGTGCCACCATCAATAGCTTCACTGATGGATTGTGTTTGGGACATGCCACTGCTGTTTTGAGAAGCGACCTGCTCAATGAATTCTCACAGTTGAATAGGTCTCCTCCCATAATTGCAGCCACACATCCCAAACAGATTTAATCAGTAAGCCACTACTTACTCTTTAATTGTGTCACCAGTGTTTTCATCAACAATCTATATCCCCATCTCATACATGCACAGAGCAAATGCCATTGTGAGATTAGCCAACATATGGCCCAGTCCGATTTGGATGCTGTGCCCTTGTTGCATGGATGCCAGCACAATGCTCATCACATCCTAAGACCAACCTGGCAATGCCACACCAATGCAACATGGGCCAAATGCTAAACCTGTCCTGAAAAAGCACTGGCACAAAGTAACACTCCCAACATCCATGGAAACACCCTGTTATCCATGGGTCGGTGTCCTGATGGCATCATGTCATTTCAGTGACATCGGTGTGTTATCACTGTGACATCGGCCAGTCATCTGTGTAACATCTGAGTGTCATCTCCGCAATGTTGGCCAGTTATCCATGTGACATCTGCATGTCATTGGTGTGATGTCCAAGAAGCCAATCACTTTATTCAATGAGCCTTAACAATGAAACCAGAGAAGCGCTACCAGGTGAAATGAAAAGGGTGCTGGCCAATGAGTAACCAATGCTTGGGGGATACCTCCCTGCCAATCAGCAGGAATGAATAACACAGTCACAGGCACCACCTCAACCATGGGAAGATGCCCCAAGAACAGCCCCCCCCCACACACACACGGATGCTACAACACACTTCCTGCTCCACAGGAATCACTCACAGTAGCATCAGCAGCAAAGGGGCAAAAGCAACAAACTGCTAGGGACCCTTGTACCCCAAGTTCAGGTCCCCTCATCCTGCCCATACAAGAACATATATCCAAGGAATACCGTCTGAGCAGAGCAGAACACAGGTAGGTAGATCCCCCTGGAAGAGGAAATGTGAAACAAACACACAAGCCCTTCCATAATAAGGGTTTGAGTCCCTATGAGTGTATTGCTAGCTGGAAGAAACCCTTTTGCCAGGGAAGGGTCTGGGAGGATTCACAAGGGGAGCCTCAAGTGCACTCCTGCAGAGTAGGATGCTCATGGCTCCCTGCACAAAGGCACAGGCTGGCAGCCAGGTGAGATGGGTTTGAGCCCTGCCAAGGTCTGTGCCGTAACTAACAAAGCATCCACCTTTTGCATGACTGGCCAGAAACTCCCATGTTTTCCTACCCGACTGCCTGACAGCCAAATCCTGAGCTTGCACCACAGGTGGTGAACGTTGCAAGATGTTCACAGCCCTCCACCAGATCCTGAGCCTCCGTTTCGGGCCACCAGCCTGACATGGAGGCTCTTGATTCTACAGTGACCCAGTGGTGTCTGTTAGAGTTTTTATACGATCTCTTGCTTCTCTCATGTGGCCCATGTTAATTTGCCCCTAGTTTGCTTTTGCTTTGGTCCCAGTTCTATCTTGATGGATGATATCTTTCAGCTAAAAGAAAGAGAGAGAGAGAGAGCTCAATAAGTTTTTCTGGGGGAATAACATAGACCTGTGAGGACCTGTGTGGTTATAGAAGCAGACACAGAGCCTAGGTGGAACCCAGAGCAGAGCTGAGTGTTAGTAGGATAAACACTACTAACTTCACTTCAGCAGCTGGGCTTCCAATCACGAAGGATGATTTTTCTAATTTTTCAAGCTGTTTTCATCTGCAGGTGGAACCAGCCCATATGCTTTCCCTGTGCTCCATTCCATTACTCACTGCTGAAGGAAGACTTTATCAGTCACAATTGTGTTCTGCTCTCCTTTCAAAGTCTTCATTGTGACATCTTGTAATAAACAGAATATTCAAGGTGGAGAGGAGAAAACCTAGTACAGATCTCCCGTCAATCATGAAATCCACTGGATGGCCTTGAGCAAATAATCTTTTAGCCCAAACAACCTCATGGGGTTGTTGTGAGGGTAAAAAGGGGGGAAATGCCATGTGAACCGCTCTGCTCAAGTCCTTAAAGGAAGTCTGGGATACAAATGTGAGAAATAATCAATCAATCAATCAACAGTATTTATATACCGCTTTTCAACTAAAAGTTCACAAAGCGGTTTACAGAGAAAAATCAAATAACTAAATGGCTCCCTGTCCCAAAAGGACTCACAATCTAAAAGATGCAAATGAATACCAGCAGACAGCCACTAGAACAGACACTGCTGGGGTGAGGTGGGCCAGTTACTCTTACCCCCCCCCCCCAAAAAAAGGAGCACCCATTTGAAAAAGTGCCTCTTACCCAATTAGCAGGGGAAAATTCATGGAGTTATCCCATTTTTGCTTCACAATAATCCTGCGAGATAGACTGGGCAATGACAGAGAGCCTGCCCAAGATCACCAGTGATTCTCACATTCAGACTCATTTTGTTATCAAAATGGAGAAGCCACCTCACACCCTACTTCTGCTCCAACATATTTTTTCCAATGAGAATCCAAATTAGGATTTTTGGATAATAGCTAAATTAAGCTAAACCATGATCAAAGTGTCTGTCTAGGGCTTGTCTGTTATGGCTGTGCCTAAAAGAGACTCATTGTGTGGGTCAATGTGTCTGTGTCACAGTATATGCATATACTCTGTGTGCACCTGAAAAAAGACACATCTCTTCATGCGTCAAAATGGTTCTGAGAATATATAAGCCTGTGTGAGTGGGTGCTTATGAGAGCACAAGTATGCTTTTTTTGGTGCTGTCTTGCCCTCCAGACAATGTAACATTGGCAATATGCCCAGAATGAAAGTGGCTCTCCAGCCCTACTGCGTGTCATAGGATCACTGTACCCTTCAGTCTCCTGCCCAAAGAAGCTAGAAAATGGCATGTTAACTTGGCAAAGGGACAAAGAAGAGGTAATTTTTACTCTGTGAGCTTTAGGGGATTGAACTTATAATCATCATTATCTTTGTGGGTAACTCACTTATCAGTGTGCCAGCTTTACTATTCCTTTGTTCTGAATAGTTATTAGGTAGCTGGTTAGAAGGTACTGCTGGCTAGTGAGTGGCAGGCATGCACCTAGAGCCGGGGGGGGGGGAAGCTGATTTAACTGATGGACAAGTAGATATAAATTTATAAGGCCTCTTTTAGCAATTCCCCTTGGACAGAGAAGAGTGCTCATATTATTTTTGGTTCCAGTTAGTGAGCAGAAGATGGCGCTTTGGGCTTTTCCTTGAAAGCTGGAGTGAAAAGGGTGAAAGGCTACTGATTGCTAAGAGTTCAGTAATCCAATTTCTCCAGACTAGCTTCATAATGAGAGCTCATAATTCATTCTGTCACTTTGCTGTGTAATAGATGCATCTTTTAAGTGACACGCAGGGCTGGCTTTTAAAGCAGCAGGCTAATTAAATAGGCTGTGCATGAAGCTGATAACATCTGAGAGAGCTGCAGATTAACTTAGCTGACATTAAGCGAGGAGCCGTCGTTGGAAAAGCAGAAGTTAGTTCATCACATCATTGCACCGCAGCTGACTTTAGGCTAATAATCTCTGCTCTCCCCTGAAACAACCAGCTAGCAAGAGAATGACCGAGAATCAATAAAAAGATGAAGGCTAATGTGCCCATTACATGAATAAATTGCTAAGATACAACAATCATTGGGCTATAAGGGTTTATTTGTAAGGTTAAAGACCCCAAGCCCATGGCGCATGGGGAAAGAAATTCAGGCCATCATAATCCTCGGGAGTGGCAAAGAGCATATTGCAAAGTGGACAATACTGCAGACTTGTAATTATGGGCAAATTTTGATCCCAAGAGGACTGGGAAAAATCATTGTCCTTTTACAGTAGCAAGTAATGCACATTTAAGTCTGCATTATGAGTGTTTTTTTGGTTAGTTGTCTTCATTTTAATGGATCTGACAGAAGCTTCTTGTGTTTCTAAATTCCACTTCTGTCCAAAGACAACTAGATTATGCTTCACCTTTGGTTACAGTGGTAGGCTTCTGACTGTGGACATCAGTGTTTTAAGTCTTCTCCAGGCAGTATATTTCACACTTCATCACAGGCTTAGCACTAGATCTTTCCCACTCTGATCATGTTTTAGCTTAATTTAGCTATTATCCAAAATCCTAATTTGGATTCTCATAGGAAGAAATACATTGGGGGGGAGGTGGATTCTCCATTTTGATAACAAAATGAGTTTTTGAAAGATAGGCTGCTGCAAATATCATTTCTATAAACTTTACTTTGTCTTTGGTAGAAATATTTTGAAACTTTTAAAAACTCTGTACAAAATGACACCTCTGTAGTTTATATATTTATCTTATGGGATCTGCGAAGGCACACAGCTTACCACCCAGCTCTATCTTATGTTTGCTCAGAAGCAAGTCCTGCTGCTTCTAATTGGCCTGGCTCTCTAATAAGTGTGTGCAGGATTGCAGCCTAAATCTAGACACTGAGATGTTAATGTCTTCTGTACTGCAGGAGAAAGGCAGGATATCATTTTAAATAAATGACCAACATTTTAAGGTGCTGCTAGCAATCCTACAGGATGTAATCCTTTAAATTCTGTGGTGATGGAAGTAGCGATGAACAAAAATAATCTCTGGCAAAAATAATCTCACCAAAATCAAATTGAGTCATGTTTTTGAAACCACATTGGGGAGCAAAACAAGATTTATATCTGGGTTCAGACTACCATTCTGCAAGCTAGTATGAAAGTCAGCATCATGTATGACTCTAGAAGAGGCTAGACAATGGTGACCTCTGGGGTTAGTAGGAGGTCATGTCATCTTATGGCAACATTTTGGCATGAATAATTTCTACTGCCCTTGTAAATTCCAAACCTCAGAAACAAAGTTCAGAGATTTGTATACAAGCCCTGTTGCACTAGAGCTCACACTTTTTTGGCTCGAGAGCTACTTTGAAACCCAGCAAGGCCTGGAGATCTACCAGAGTTTTTTTTACAATGTTCGCGCCATCATAACATATAACATTTATGTGTACAATGTATGTTGGTGTACCTTGAGCCCCACTGAGTATAACAGAACTTACTCCTGAGTAGACATGCCTAGGATTAGGCTGTGAGGCTGCAATCCTAGCCACACTTACCTGGGAGTAAGCCCCATTGAGTACAATGGGCCTTACTCCCGGCGTTTCCTCCCAGAGGCACCTGAAGGGGGGGGTTGGCACTCCGCGATCTACTCATTTTGCCTCGCGATCTACCGGTAGATCGCGATCCACCTATTGAGCACCCCTGCACTAGAGCAACATCATGAACAGCAGAATTATACCAATTATATCTTACTTTCTAAATCACAAGGCCAATTTTCTGCTCTTCTTTTACTTGAAAAACTTAGCATGCCAGGGCCAAACACATTATTAAAGTAATGTGTAAAGTCATGCACATTGGGGCAAAAAATCAGAACTTCACATATAGGCTGATGGGTTCTGAGCTGTCTGTGACAGATCAGGAGAGAGATCTTGGGGTGGTGGTGGACAGGTCGATGAAAGTGTCGACCCAATGTGCGGCGGCAGTAAAGAAGGCCAATTCTATACCTGGGATCATTAGAAAAGGTATTGAAAACAAAACGGCTAATATAATGCCGTTGTACAAATCGATGGTAAGGCGACACCTGGAGTATTGTGTCCAGTTCTGTTCACCACATCTCAGAAAGAACATAGTGAAAATGTAAAAGGTGGAAAAGAGAGCGACTAAGATGATTACTGGGCTGGGGCACCTTCCTTATGAGGAAAGGCTATGGCTTTTGGGCCTCTTCACCCTAGAAAAGAGACGCCTGAGGGGGGACATGATTGAGACATACAAAATTATGCAGGGGATGGACAGAGTGGATAGAGAGATGCTCTTTACACTCTCACATAACACCAGAACCAGGGGACATCCACTAAAATTGAGTGTTGGGAGGGTTAGGAGAGACAAAAGAAAATATTTCTTTACTCAGCGTGTGGTCGGTCTGTGGAACTCCTTGCCGCAGGATGTGGTGACGGCATCTGGCCTGGATGCCTTTAAAAGGGGATTGGACAAGTTTCTGGAGGAAAAATCCATTATGGGTTACAAGCCATGATGTGTATTGTGCAACCTCCTGATTTTAGAAATGGGCTATGTCAGAATGCCAGATGCAGGGGAGGGCACCAAGATGCAGGTCTCTTGTTATCTGGTGTGCTCCCTGTGGCATTTGGTGGGCCGCTGGACTAGATGGGCCTATGGCCTGATCCAGTGGGGCTGTTCTTATGTTCTTATGTTCTTAAAGTAACAATTGCTAACTCTCTTCTTTCATTCAGCTTCCTGCCTTTCCCAGTTCCTAAGTATTGCTAAAGTTTGTTCTTTTTTGCCTCCTTCCACCCACCACAAATACACTGATTTAGGGTGCAATCCTAACCCCTTATGTCAGTGCTTTCCAGCACTGACATAAGGGCAATGCAGTCTGAGGTAAGGGAACAAACATTCCCTTACTTTGAGGAGGCCTCCGTGAGTGACACCCAACTGCAGGATGCAGCACATGTCCCATTGGCACCACTATGCCAGTGCTGGAAAGCACTGACATAAGGGGTTAGGATTGCGCCCTTATTCTCATATTTCCCAAGTTGATTACTGGAATTTTCTTTTCTCTGGTTTGCTTCTTTCTCAGCTTCATCCTCTCATGTCTGTTTTTAATTCTGTTTCCTGGTTTTTTGTTTTTTAAACTATATCTCATCTTGCCCATATTTCTCCTTTGTTATGCTTTCATTGCTGGTGTCTGTTTCCTTACTGGACTCAGTCCAAGTTACTTCTTGTTGTTTTTAAATCTCCTTAACGCCTTCTTATCTGTCTTCTTGTGCTCTCTGTATTTGCTTTCTCATTGTCTTCACTTTACTAATACTTCTCTTGCTTGAAATTCAGGTTTCTCCTTCTATTTTATACATCTCTCTCTCTCTCTCTCTCTCTCTCTCTCTAATGGCACTCTTTCCTGGAACTCACCCCCCAGCCCCAGACATCTACCCATGCAAGTGTTCAGGGTCTGAAAACGTCTACTTCCTCCCCTGCTCTTTAACTTGATCTCTGCTTCTTCTCCCCTTTCCTTTTGTGTCCCTCCCCCTTTCCCAATGGCCTTGGTCCTTTTATTTAAATAAATGTAAGCATTGGCTTATTATTAGCAGAGTTTATTCTTTTTAACTGAATTACAATATAGCAGTAGTGAGTGAAGCACTTTATTATTATACAGCAAAGTAAGACACCCCATAAAAAACATAGGAGAGACCAAAGAGTGTGGGCTGGCCAGCTGTGCCTGCTCATTGGCCCTAAGCCTGCCCCTACCCCGACTCGGTTCAGCCTGGCAGCACGTGTCTGGCCACCAATGGTGGGGCTGGATGGATGTGGTGATTGACTCCTTGGATATCACACCGATGACACACCAACAACACACTGACATCAGGGTGCTGCTCCATGGATGATGGGTTGTGTTGGGGTTTTGATGGCGTGTTCAAAATCCGAAACGCTCCCTACAGACAAGTCATCCCTTAATTGTTTCCAGGCCAGATTAGTTATTATGCTACGGAATGAGTTTTTCGTAAAGCTGGAGTAACTCCTTTGTCTACCTTTTAATCCAATTTACCAGTGACCCCTAAGGTGCCAGGATAAGGAAGGGATGAACAAGGATATTGAGCAGAGTTTAAAACTTCTGAGCCCAAAACAAGCCACTGGAACTCTCTTTTTCTCTTTCATTGGTAATATCTTTAACTTCATAGTAGTTCAGCGTATTTGAATGTGCTGCCTGATCTTCTTTCCTTCTATGCAATTAATTTAGTGCAAAAGGAATGGTATTGATGCCTCAAATATGTACATACTTACTTGAGAGTAAGCCTCATGGCATGCTTCTGACTAAATATGCCCAGGATTGCACCCTGTCTTTATTTTCTCACTGAATGAGCATGCGTCAGCAGGCACACACTAGTGTATTCATTGTTACCAAAGAGGTAGAATTTGGAAACCATTGTGCATATGTGAGTGTGCTGTATATACAACTGACGGACATTATTATGAGCATGCAAGAAATGTAGAATCAAG
The DNA here is from genome assembly GCF_035046505.1 of Tiliqua scincoides. Classification (NCBI taxonomy): domain Eukaryota; kingdom Metazoa; phylum Chordata; class Lepidosauria; order Squamata; family Scincidae; genus Tiliqua; species Tiliqua scincoides. The sequence goes on from NC_089822.1 coordinate 201,825,498, forward strand.
GCTGGGAGATAAAACTTTGTTTTGCAAAAACATTCCAAATAACATTTTTCTGGAATTATATCCTTTCTATTCATTGTTACTGGTGCCTAAGTAAGTAGAATGAAACTCCTTACTGTATTTCCCTAGGCCTAGATCAATTTCCCTCATTTGTTCTTTGGCTACTATTGTTTTCTGAAAGGCCATGGAAGGTCACACTGGAGTTAACTCAGCCTGTTAGCAATTCCAGCTAGTGAGGTGAGTAATGAGAATCCCTCAACTCAAGAGCAAATACATGTCAGAACCTTGAGCTATGAATCATTTGTCAGGATTGTTTAACAACCACACAGAGTGGCTGTCGTGTTCCTAAACCTGAACAAAATCATAACAAGCAACATCAATCTATAACGCCTTTCCAGTTTTCAATCTTACAGGACGTTGCCTTGGAGAGAATGTTCAAAAGATAATCGTGGAGCTTTTGAAAGCTTCTGACACTCAATACCAAAGTCTTATGCAAGTTCCTTCAGAGCCAGTGGAGTGAAATGGCTGGGACCTAGATGAGGTTATCTTGGCAAATGTGTGTCCCAAAATTAGTGCTTGGGGAGAGACAAGACTGGGAAGGGAGGGGTCATTTCTAGGGCAGAACTAGCAGGCTATGGGAGAAATCCCTTTCGATACCCACTAGTTCTCACCTTCAAATGTCTCCCAACACCATTTTATACCCCCCCCCCCCACCATGTGGCTTGCTTCTATCAGAGCCCAGGTGAAAAAAAAGTGAAGAACTGTCCCAGGGAGGAGGAAGATTGCAGAGAACAAATCAAAGCAGGTGAGGTGAGGAACAGGTTACATCTTCCCTCTTGCCAGTGTTCCCAAATGGGAACAGTATTCGTTGGAGGCGGATAGGCAAATAACAGACAGGAGAATTCAGAGGGCTTCGGAAAAAGCTTTTAGTACATTTTCCAAAACGGGACCGCCAAAAAGATATGGCAGACCCCGAAGAGTTACAATGATGCCCGTTTTATAGAGCATTCTGGATAGAGGAGGGGTATGCAAGAGCACAAAGAGAGAGAGAGGTAAACATCCTTGGGAAATTAACAAGTAATCAGACAAAGAGCAAGATCAGCATTCTTATAAGTTTGGAACGCTCTGTTAGGAAGCACGGCACAATGTGCATCGACAGTTTATTTACATACGGGATGTCCATAATTGAAGGTTTGGTAATCAATTACACCACTTTACCCTAGTCCTTTCAGGGTCTCACATCCTTGGTCTATTTGTTTATTGCCATCTGTTCTTCCTTGGAGGCCCATACTAGGCTTATCTTGTTTAGCGAGCTTGTTTCTGAGAAGGATGGTAGATGCTGACTGGTAGCATTCCTGAACAAGGGTCAGAGAGAGGCTTAATCCAGAGAAGCTGGGCTTTGAAAATTGGGCCTTGAGGGTATTTCAGTGTTGTGAGCTGGGCATTTTGGGGACACCAGTCCTCTCCTGCAGATGCCCACTGATATTGAGTTGTGGGCTGGGAAGTGCCTGGTTTAAATCTCAACTCTGTTCTGAATGAATTCACTTTACTTGCCTAACAGCACAGTCCTATTTTACTGAGTAGGCAGCATAATTGTGCTTACTAAGAAGTAAGTCCCATGGCGTTCAGTGAAGCTTACTTTCTAGTAAACGTATTTAGGATTGCAGTCTTTGGAAAGTCACAACCATGCCCCCCAACACACTCAATATGCAATACAAAGATAATAATTCTGACTGCTTTGTGAGATTGTTGGAGGAATCACTTGTGCTTCAAAAATCCTAAAGAGGATATCGGTGCCAAGTATTATTAGATACATGCCATTGAATTAGCACTTGTACTCCATTTATTCCATTGGGACATGCTCCTGGTCAAAAAAGAGCTCTTGACTGTTCCACAGGACGACTGACAGGGAAAATGTGGGCTTCTGCTTCTGCTCCCATAACAATGCTGTAGCAATGAGAGAAATTGTACTTGCTCAGCTGAGGGCACAAGAGTACGTTTCCTGGGCAAGGAGCCATGCAAGTCTTTACATGTTTACTCAGAAGTAAGTATTACACTCAGAGTTGCAACTCTAGGGTTGCAACTCTAGTCTACATAAAAGATCAGCTGGCACTGTTGCCCTTGATGTACACATGCAATAGCAGATGATATGTTCTTCCAAGATATCAATATAGTGAAGTTGATATTATGCATAATAGATGCAGTCCACTGTGGCTCGTTCGCAAATTACTCTGGTAGGAGCAAACACTTGGATGAGTAATCATCAGTCAATAAATAAAACATCTACCTTTCTTTTTTATGTTTTCAAACTTTTTTAGATCTATACCTGAAAAAGGGCTCTGTGTAATCTCAAAACTTTAAAGGCTGGGTGGTCCAGGAAAGGTATAATCTCATTCAATCTATATGTCTTAGAAATATGATTCATGCACATATAAATGAACGCACATACCTATATAGAGTCTTCATAAATCAATCTTGGCCAGGCAATCACTATTTAAAAAGTAGTATTTTCAAATAGAAAAGATAAAACCTAGGAACAAAAAGCACATTGCATTTTGCTCAGAAAATGTGAACAAAAAGTAGGCTAGGTAAAATAACAACATCTGTATCTCATAATCTTTATTAAAATTGTTAGTAATGAAAAAGTAAACTGCAAAGAGACGCCAAGAAAGGAGAACGTCTGTTAACAAGATAAGGGAATAAACACCAATATACAAGTTTTGAGCAAAATTAAACCAAAAGTACAAGTAATTTTAGAGGCAAGAAGCTCCTTTTCTGAGCAGAGCCCTGCAGAAGAGTTTCATGTTGAAGGAACCAGGGATTCTGTCCTGACCACGGTTTCCAAAGCAGACTATTAAATGCTGTTTTTCTAGGTCTGTCTCTTCCCCTTCACCCTTCTCTGCCTGCCCCTGCCAACCCATGATCTTATAAATCAGGAGCTTTGCATAGCAAACCACAGAGGTCATTTGATTGGCTGTTGCCAGGATGAAGTTTCATGTGACCAAGGCACACATGTACTGTATACAAAGTCCTTAGTGGCGGTGATGATTAGCTGTCTGAATCTCAAACATCTACTATCTAGAAAGCCTGTTAACATGAGTAATAGAACACAGAGTTTGACTTTCCAATTATTTGATGCAGTGCTATCTCGTCTCCAGCCCTTAGGGGACAATCAATGATAGAATACACTTAAGGGAAAGCAGGGAGCAGCACTGATTGAAAACAGACCCTTCCTTATTACAGAAATGGCAGAAGCAAACCATTCATTGTAAGAGTTTATTTATTCCTGTCATCTTTTGCTGGCAAAAGGTGCTAGGCTGTTAGCCCTTGAGACAATTCTTCCATCTGCAAATCTCTAGCTTGGGCAGCAGGAGCAATATTTCATTGCCATTTCCAAAATAAGGATTACTTCTGCAACTGATAAAGAGACCTTGTCTCCATGGTTTATTCAGCCTTTCTAGTGAGATTGAGGGCAGGAAGCCAGTCTGTACAGGGTACTAGGCAGGGTTCTATGAAAAAAGCACACACAAGAATTACCCACAGAAAAAATATCCTAACCTTTACCCTTATTGAATTCCTCCACCCTAACCCATTTAGGCAAAGTTTGTGTGGGCTTTTTTCCATTTGGGATTCTTCTGGTTACCACTAGGCAGACCTGTGAACTAAGGAGACAGAAAATTTCCTTTATATAGTAAAAATTGTCTTGCATGGAAGACACCAGATAGAAATGGTTAAAAAAAAAAAAATTTGTTACCTTCAGTGTGAACCATAAATTACTCATCTAGAAATGGAAACTAAGAACATAACATAAGAACAGCCCCACTGGATCAGGCCATAGGCCCATCTAGTCCAGCTTCCTGTATCTCACAGCGGCCCACCAAATGCCCCAGGGAGCACACCAGATAACAAGAGACCTCATCCTGGTGCTCTCCCCTACATCTGGCATTCTGACTTAACCCATTCCTAAAATCAGGAGGTTGCGCATACACATCATGGCTTGTACCCCATAATGGATTTTTCCTCCAGAAACTCGTCCAATCCCCTTTTAAAGGCGTCTAGGCTAGACGCCAGCACCACATCCTGTGGCAAGGAGTTCCACAGACCAACCACGCGCTGAGTAAAGAAATATTTTCTTTTGTCTGTCCTAACCCGCCCAACACTCAATTTTAGTGGATGTCCCCTGGTTCTGGTATTATGTGAGAGTGTAAAGAGCATCTCCCTATCCACTCTGTCCATCCCCTGCATAATTTTGTATGTCTCAATCATGTCCCCCCTCAAGCGTCTCTTTTCTAGGCTGAAGAGGCCCAAACGCCGTAGCCTTTCCTCATAAGGAAGGTGCCCCAGCCCCGTAATCATCTTAGTCGCTCTCTTTTGCACCTTTTCCATTTCCACTATGTCTTTTTTGAGATGCGGCGACCAGAACTGGACACAATACTCCAGGTGTGGCCTTACCATCGATTTGTACAACGGCATTATAATACTAGCCGTTTTGTTCTCAATACCCTTCCTAATGATCCCAAGCATAGAATTGGCCTTCTTCACTGCCGCCGCACATTGGGTCGACACTTTCATCGACCTGTCCACCACCACCCCAAGATCTCTCTCCTGATCTGTCACAGACAGCTCAGAACCCATCAGCCTATATGTGAAGTTTTGATTTTTTGCCCCAATGTGCATGACTTTACACTTACTGACATTGAAGCGCATCTGCCATTTTGCTGCCCATTCTGCCAGTCTGGAGAGATCCTTCTGGAGCTCCTCACAATCACTTCTGGTCTTTACCACTCGGAAAAGTTTGGTGTCGTCTGCAAACTTAGCCACTTCACTGCTCAACCCTGTCTCCAGGTCATTTATGAAGAGGTTGAAAAGCACCGGTCCCAGGACAGATCCTTGGGGCACACCGCTTTTCACCTCTCTCCATTGTGAAAATTGCCCATTGACACCCACTCTCTGCTTCCTGGCCTCCAACCAGTTCTCAATCCACGAGAGGACCTGTCCTCTAATTCCCTGACTGTGGAGTTTTTTCAGTAGCCTTTGGTGAGGGACCATGTCAAACGCCTTCTGAAAGTCCAGATATATAATGTCCACGGGTTCTCCCGCATCCACATGCCTGTTGACCTTTTCAAAGAATTCTATAAGGTTTGTGAGGCAAGACTTACCCTTACAGAAGCCATGCTGACTCTCCCTCAGCAAGGCCTGTTCGTCTATGTGTTTTGAGATCCTATCTTTGATGAGGCATTCCACCATCTTACCCGGTATGGATGTTAGGCTGGCCGGCCTATAGTTTCCCGGGTCCCCCCTCTTTCCCTTTTTAAAAATAGGCGTGACATTTGCTATCCTCCAATCTTCTGGCACTGTGGCCGTTTTGAGGGACAAGTTGCATACCTTAGTCAAGAGATCTGCAACTTCATTCTTCAATTCCTTAATAACCCTTGGGTGTATGCCATCAGGGCCCGGTGACTTATTGATCTTTAATTTATCAATGAGGTCTGAAACATCTTCTCTTTTAACCTCTATCTGACTTAACTCCTCGGTTAGGAGGGGCCGTTCGGGCAGCGGTATCTGCCCGAGGTCTTCTGCCGTGAAGACAGATGCAAAGAACTCATTTAATTTCTCTGCCATCTCTAAGTCTCCTTTTATCTCCCCTTTCCCTCCCTCACCATCCAGAGGGCCAACCGCTTCTCTGGCGGGTTTCCTGCTTCTAACATATTTGAAGAAACTAGAAATTTCTTCCTCACTTGACAAGCATTAAGTAAATGCCTTCAACCATCCCAATTACTATGTTCAGTTCTAATCATTGTGAAACATTTTTTTTACTAGTACGTTTTGCTGTACAGTTTTTGACAGTAATTATTTACATATTTCTCTTGAGCACTCCAAGAGTATTGGCAGGTGCACCCTGAAGAAATAATCTGAAGTCCAAAACAGTGACCTCTGGGAGCATAAGAACATATGAAGAGCCCTGCTGGATCAGGGCAAAGGCCCATCTCGTCCAGCTTCCTGTATCTCACAGTGACCCACCAGATGCCCCAGGGAGCACAAAAGACCACAAGATACCTACGTCCTGTTGCCAGTCCCTGGCATCTGGCATTCTGAGGTAGCCTACTTCTAAAACTAGGAAGTTGCGTATACCCATCATGGTTTATAATCTGTGATGAACTTTTCTTCTAGAAATCTGTCCAATCCTCTTTTAAAGACATCTAGAGCCATGCTGACAAATTTCCATTAGCTCACTTTTCCACTGTAACTGCTACAACAGGTCAAACTAAAGGTTTTATTAGGCACAACTGCAGTTACAGGCACAAATGCATGTGCTTTCCCTCTCACAGGGGCATAGGAATTATAGCCGACCAATTGTTTTATTAGTTACAAGCATAAATGCTGCCAAATGTATAAGTGGTGGTAAATTTCAGAGGCTGGTCAGACAGAGCATGCAGCAGATTTATGGGTTGACTTACAGGAATATACTGCAGTATCTACCCTGTGCAGACTGCTTTTTTGCCAGTGCCTAAAGGCTATTGTGTGGGCTCCAGACTGGATACCATGGATTGGACTCTTCTTGCTACCTCCATGGTGTCATCTGGGAAGCAAGGGCAGTGAAGAGGCCCCATTAGCCTCAAGCAGCTGTAGCTTCCATGCTTGAATACTTCCCTGCATGTCACACAAGGAGGAAAAGAAGCAGTCAGCACAGGGATTGACACAGTCACCATGGCATCAAAGTGCCTAGCATTTAGAATCTGGAAGTATCCTTAAGAGACTATATTTGAGATCAAAAGCAAATTCAAATAAACCTGAGATTTTAATTCAGTTCCTCGAGCTCTATGTATAAAAGTCTGTCTGCACCAGCTCTCTTTGTCAAATGTATTTTTATTACAGTTTTTCCATTATTCTACTACTTCATGATTGACATGAATATGTACAGTTTAGGCTGAGGTTAGCATGTGAAGCCTGAACCAAACCAAGTCAGTAACGGAGAACTGGCTGGCAGTTCCTAGCTGCCAGAATGTGAGTAAACAAACAAAAAGATTGTTGTCTCTCCTTTGCTGGCCAGAAAGAACAGGCCACAAGAATTACAACCCATTGGAATGTTTAACACCTCAGTAGACTGAGGGGCGCCGGAAAGTAATGCAGCCATAGATCTCCAGTTGGGAGGGGTAAGAACTAGGAGGGCTAGCAACCGGACCCACTCCGAGAAGGTTCTGTCCTCAAAAGTTTCTGATTGGACAGTCTAAATAAGTATGAAGTCACCTCAGTACTATTAGCATAAGAAGTATACTAATGAGTGCCCCAAGGGGTGTGGCCGCTTCTTCTTGGACAGAGTTTTTGGGTGCAACATCCTGCACGCTGTGAGCTCCATTGTCCACTATGGGCATCTGGCCTCACAGGTAGCCTGGAGCTAAGAGATCTACAAGAGTAACTGACCCAGGTGAGAGATAGGGATTAATAGAGATAGCCAGCTAGCTTTATTATTTTATTGCTGATATGTTTCCTAGATGTTTATGCCTCTAGCATTTTCTGCCTTATGTAACCTTATGTACTTAATAAACTAAAATCTCTTTTACTAAGTTGTTTCATTGCCTGTTGGGGACAAAGGTTCAGAATCCTGCCTAGCCATTCAGCAAGCTACCAAGTGCTCATTAAGGTCTAGTAACTTGAGGACTGAAGCTTTAATCGGAGAAAGAGCTCAGTACCTGCAAGGAATAGAGTTAAGCCTAGAGGGTCTCAGTGTCCCTGGACTGAGGGCACTGGCACATACAGAGTGGTGGCAGTACTACTGGACGGGGGGGGGGCCTTGAGGGCTTTAGGGTTCGAGAACCAAGAACTCTGAGCACCCCAACCCCCCCCTCAAGTTTGCGACAATGATTTTCCTGTATTAACACATGTTTCTCCTTAGGACTTAGGAATGCCAAAGTTGTGCCATTATATCTGTGTCCCCACCTACACACATCAATATTTCCAAGGTGGTGTGCAAAAAAGAGTGGGGAAATATGAGATGTCCCCACTACATGCAAGGTCAGACATAGACCGTCCTCTCAGAAAACGATTGTGAAACTCCTCTCAGAAGTGATTGTGAGGAGCTCCAGAAGGATCTCTCTAGACTGGCAGAATGGGCAGCAAAATGGCAGATGTGCTTCAATGTCAGTAAGTGTAAGGTCATGCACATTGGGGCAAAAAATCAAAACTTCACATATAGGCTGATGGGTTCTGAGCTGTCTGTGACAGATCAAGAGAGAGATCTTGGGCTGGTGGTAGACAGCTCCATGAAAGTGTCGACCCAATGTGCGGCGGCAGTGAAGAAGGCCAATTCTATGCTTGGGATCATTAGAAAAGGTATTGAGAACAAAACGGCTAATATTATAATGCCATTGTACAAATCGATGGTAAGGCCACATCTAGGGTATTGTGTCCAGTTCTGGTCGCCGCATCTCAAAAAAGACATAGTGGAAATGGAGAGGGTGCAAAAGAGAGCAACTAAGATGATTACTGGGCTGGGGCACCTTCCTTATGAGGAAAGGCTATGGCTTTTGGGCTTCTTCAGCCTAGAAAAGAGACGCCTGAGGGGGGACAGGATTGAGACATACAAAATTATGCAGGGGATGGACAGAGTGGATAGAGAGATGCTCTTTACACTCTCACATAACACCAGAACCAGGAGACATTCACTAAAATTGAGTGTTGGGAGAATTAGAACAGACAAAAGAAAATATTTCTTTACTCAGCGTGTGGTTGGTCTGTGGAACTCCTTGCCACAGGATGTGGTGATGGCGTCTGGCCTGGACGCCTTTAAAAGGACAAGTTTCTGGAGGAAAAATCCATTATGGGTTACAAGCCATGATGTGTATGTGCAACCTCCTGATTTTAGAAATGGGCTATGTCAGAATGCCAGATGCAAGGGAGGGCACCAGGATGAGGTCTCTTGTTATCTGGTGTGCTCCCTGGGGCATTTGGTGGGGCCTCTGTGAGATACAGGAAGCTGGACTAGATGGGCTTATGGCCTGATCCAGTGGGGCTGTTCTTATGTTCTTAAAACAAATTCGCAGCTGATATTTGCAAGACATCAGTGGAAAAAGTGGAAACAGTGTTACAGACTTGCCTTAAAGCTACAGAATCTGAGGTTTGACAGAACATTCATGTTGCTTAATGGTCAGCAGATGTTTACGGGAGTTACTTGTTAGGAGATGGTTCTCTCTGGAATGTTGGAATGGGAACAAACATCAGAGTTTGGGGAAGATCACACACAAGCTGACTGGAGAGGTGAATATAAGGAGTAGGTGTATGTGACGAAAACTGTAGTAAGTTGTTGGGAACAGAGAAGTAGAGAAACAGAGAGCGAGCTGGTAGTTGGCAGAAGGCATCTTGGAACACAAGGTCTCTTTCTCTGGAGAGCTGATGCAAGGTAGCTACTGCGGCTGCTGTTTTGTTAGAGCATGCGCTGCTTGCCTCTTGGTGTCCTACTTGTAGATTTGTAAGGAAAGCAAATATTACTAAAATACCATATGTCTCCAGTGCCCTGTCCTCCAAAGGAAACTAGCATTCCTATGCAGCCCAATCCCATGCATGTCTACTCAGAAGTAAATCCCATTATAATCAATGGCACTTACTCCCAAGTAAGTGTGGATAGGATTGTAGCCTAAGTGATACTGCCAGATGTCCAGGAAAGGAAGATGTGCTCAGCAGGCAGGGGAAGCACAGAAGAGGAGCGGCTCTGTGATCACTGAATTCAGGCTCAGGGCAGCTCAGGTCACATGGGAGTGGGAAGAAAGATGGGGTAATAGAGCCTTCCAGCAGATGGAAGGGGGCAGTGAGCACGGGGGGGAGGGGCGCAGTGCCAGGCTGCTCCACAAGAGTGAAGTCCGGGGAGTTGCTCCCCTGCAGCCCCCCCTTAGTGACACCACTGATCTAGTACTTTATCCGGTCCAATTCCAGTCTCACATCATCTAAGCCATCAAGTGGCAGCCCGTTCCTCAGGTGAATTCTATGCTGTGCAAGAATTTTTGTGTGTGAAAAGTCTCCCCTTGATATAGGGGCTGCTTGGAAGCCAGTTCATGGTGTCCATGTGTGTGTCACGTGTTGGAAGCTCAGCTCAGGCCAGGCCCACATGAATACCTGTGCAATGCCTGGCCAAGGGCTGGGCTGGCAGGTGGGCTGAGGAGGGGGTGGTCTGTGTGCTGAAGTCAGGGCAGGCAGGTAAAAGACGGAGTGGCGGACTCCTGGGGTCCTCACTCCAGTGGCGCTTATTGCCTGGTAGGCCAGTGGCTCCCTCCAGAGACACATTCCAAAGCACCTGTTGGGAGGGAGTTTCCTCCTCCGACGGCTCTTGCGTTGTCTTGGCTGCCACCAGGGGTTGCGCTCCTTGTTACCTCTGCTCTGCCCAGGCGGCCCAGTGGGAGTGAGGGAGTGTCAGCTGCCAGCAGGAGGCGAACTCCAGATCACAGGAGCCTGGACCTCATCAGCTCTGCAGCCCCTCAAGGTGAACCACTTACCCCCAGCCTCTTCAGAACTCCCCTTTTCTTGTCCGGAGGCTGTGAGGTCATGGGGGCAGGGCCTCCTTCCTCCAATAGACTCTGCTCGTGCAAATGAGGGTGCTACTGGCATCCAGGTTGCTGTGACTGCATCCCTTGGGGGCAACCCCCAGATCCACTACCCCCTGGAACTTCTTACCACCCAGGGAACTGGGGAGAATGCAACAATATGCACAACAGTGTGTACAATTATTGCTTTAATTTAAGGGCTTTCTGACAATACAGGAGGAGGACCAACACAAGGAAAGATATTTGACCAGAAGGATCACGTGAAAGGTAGTACCTATTTCATGGGAAACTAAGTTTTTTCCCATGATGAAACATTAAATCAGGTATAATAAATGACAAGAAAGGCTGTGACTGCAGACCCTTCATGCTGTTTTCAGCAACAGTTTGCAAAAATGAGCTGGTGACACAGACATACCTTATTACCCTCTCTCTTTTGACAGAAACTACCAGGGCTGGGAAACTGACTCAGATGACTTGGAATCAATCGCAAAAATGTGTGATTTGGGGTGACTCAGCGACTCATGAGTTGCACACATGAAAGACTGAAAAAGACCCAAATCAGGACCCCCCCCCCCCGACTCGGCACTCATCCCCATGCAAGCGAACTCGAGTCTACCCATGTCTGGGGCAGCTTGCTTACTGTTTTCCTGGCATGAAAAAGCTTGTGGGGCCAGCTTTCCAACCGGGCGAGCAGCAGGGAGTGCCAACCAGGAGGCAGAAAAGAATTAATGCATCCAAGCAGGTGGGGGGAGGCAGGAGAAAGCTCTTTTGCTCATCTGTGATAGGAAGGAAGGAACGGCTGATCACTGACTGGATACAGGATGGGCAGTCTGGTATTTTTATTGGCTGAGGGAGAGCAGGAGGAGGAACCCAAGGGGGTTCTGGTCTTACATTTGACTGGATGGGGACAAAGGAGGTGGGGAAGCGGGGGGGGGGGGGGAGGGAGGCAGTTCATAGTGATCACGCTTTTCACCATTGCTGGTGTGTAAGGGGAAGCCTCATGGAATGACTGCAGTGGGGATTACTTCTGAGTAGGGCTGCAAAGGGTTGGATCATCCTGGTAATCCTTGCAGCTGCTGTGTATGATCCTCCTCCCTCTTGTCGCTTCTGTCCCTGCTCTCGCACAGTCCCTCCCACCCTGTTTACAGATGGGTGGGGACATCAGGGGAGTGTGTAAAGATAATTCTGACACACACACACACCCCTAGGCGGCAGCCCCATTTTTTCCACAGCTGGCTTTTTAGTGGGGGTGACTCAACTTGAGTCCTTTAGTGTCACTAAAGGGTGACTTGGCGACTCAGAAAGTGCCCGTTATGACTCATTTTCGAGTTGAGTCGCGGTGACTTGGCAATTCAACTTGAGTCAAACTGCGCTGGACGTGCCCATCCCTGGAAACCACCTTATCACATTTGCTGAAGATGATTTTTTAACTGTCAGTCCGTTAACCCACAGGAGTGCTTCAACAATTATTTGGTCATAGAAGACACCGTTGTAAACCACTTACTTGTGCGTCATATAATTGATTGCAATGGGCGTAGACACAACTGCCATCCTGTGCATATTTACCTGGGAGTAAGCCCATTGACATTAATGTAATTTACTTCTGAGTAGACATGCCTAGGATTGGACTGTAAGGGTGCAATCCTAACCCCTTATGTCATTGCTTTCCAGCACTGGCATAGTGGTGCCAATGGGATATGTGCTGCATCCTGCAGTTGGGTGTCACTCATGGAGGCCTCCTCGAAGTAAGGGAATGTTTGTTCCCATACCTCAGAGCTGCATTGCCCTTATGTCAGTGCTGGAAAACACTGACATAAGGGGTTAGGATTGTGCTCTAAGTGGCTCAACAGATTCATTAACCTGGCTAAATACTCTCAGGTTGCAATGCTAGGTTGAAACACTTGTGCAATTCAGACACAGTTGCATCAAGGTCTAATTATTCTGCCTCCCACTCTGCCTTTCTTTTTTTAATCTCCACTTTCGGCATTTCCTCTCAGCACTTAATTCCAGGCAGCTTATGATCTGACTCTGACTTCAGTATTACAACATGATGACTTCATAGTGAGGGTTCAGTGTGTTAAGAATGCTGTAAATCTTTCCTTGCTTGGGTTCATATGACTCTCAGGTGAGATGAATATCACTGCTAATAAATTGAGGCTGGATAGCTTAGCTATGGGAGCTATCTCTGGGGCATCCTGATTCATGTAGCATCAGAACAGCCACCTTTTCTTACCCAAGAATCCATTAGCAAATGCACAACGCCTGAGGGGGGACATGATTGAGACACAAAATTATGCAGGGGAAGGATAAAGTGGATAGAGAGATGCTCTTTACACTCTCACATAACACCAGAACCAGGGGACATCCACTAAAATTGAGTGTTGGGAGAGTTAGGACAGACAAAAGAAATTATTTCTTTACTCAGCGTGTGGTTGGTCTGTGGAACTCCTTGCTGCAGGATGTGGTGACGGCATCTGGCCTGGATGCCTTTAAAAGGGGATTGGACAAGTTTCTGGAGGAAAAATCCATTATGGGTTACAAGCCATGATGTGTATGTGCAACCTCCTGATTTTAGAAATGGGCTATGTCAGATGCAAGGGAGGGCACCAGGATGCAGGTCTCTTGTTACCTGATGCGCTTCCTGGGATATTTGGTGGGCTGCTGTGAGATACAGGAAGCTGAACTAGATGGGCCTATGGCCTGATCCAGTGGGGCTGTTCTTATATTAACACCTAAAGCTAGCCAGAAAACCATCTTTGTTACCATCACAATTGCATGCAGTGAACTCCCTCTAAAACCAAATTAGAATTCTTGGACTCAAATCCAGCCTCCTCCCCAAGGGAGTATTTAAATCCCTGCAAGGAAGAAAACAGTTTGGTAAATGTTACTTTGGAACAGAACTGAGGGTCATTGATTGGAGATGTTACATGTGCCAAGCTCTGCCCTTGTGTTGTGCAGCTAATAAAGGCACAAGGATGCTCTTCAAGGCCAGAAACTGGCAGTCAGAGTTCCATCTGCTCAGTGCTTTAGCCACCATAAATCCAAAATGTGGAACTAATAGAGAGCTCAGAGTGGTGGTCTGCCTTGCTCCACTCAAAAACAGCAGCCTTCTGGGTTCTGGCACACCACCACCTAGAGGCTGTTGTGCATATATCAGTCACACCACACCAAGGACCACCCACATGATAGCACACTGCCTGAAGAACTATAGTTGCTCCAGGCATGCAGCGTTGGCCTTCTAGAATAGCATTAGGAACCTGGCATTTTATTTATTTATTTATTTATTTAAAATAATAAATAAATAAATAAATAAATAGGCACAGGCCTCTTTTTAACTCCAATAGTCACCAAGGCAGCTTACAATTTCAATAAAGACAATTTGAACAGCCACATAGAATAAGTCATGGAGAATTATCTTTTGTAAAAAGCCTGCCTTTGTACAAAGGCTTTGTAAAAAGCCTGCTTGTTAACACAAACATTATGTTAACAGTGTGCTTCTAAAAAGCTGTAGGCAGGACTGGCCCATCCCTGAGGCTGGCTGAGACAGTTGCTCAGTCAGCAGCTTGGTGGGGGGTACCCACCTCCAGCTGCCTGTTCACTTCCACTGCTTCTCCTTCTCTTACTCTTTCAATTGGAAAAGGAAGAGGTGGAGCAGAAGAGGAAGTGTAGAAGAGAGATGGGCTAGACTAGACTAGACCATCTCTGCTCTAGCTTACCACTTTCCTCCACGCTTCCACTCCATTCCCCTCTTCTTTTCCCAGTCCAAGGAACAGGCGGAACAGAGGGAGGTGTTTTAATACCAGGTAAGGGGGGGGGGGGAACAGCATTTGGTGCACCGCCTGAGTGGTTAGAAGGGCTTGGGCGAGCACTGGATATTGTTTTCACAAAGTGAAAAGCCAGCATCAGTGAAATCTATTGTTCTTCCTTTTCATTCCCAAGGAACTATTAGGAAACTGGCAAGTTTGCACAGTTCTGCCCAGTCATTGAGCTCCCTGCTGAGGCTATTGTATTTGATCAGAGTTGGGCAACTAAAGGCGCAGTCCTAACCGGTAGTTATGGCAGCATAGGAGCCCCTGGAGGGTCGCAAACGTGCCGTAAAGCACATTTGTGCCTTCATGGGAGGAAGCTGCGGCGGCGCATCTAGATGCACTGATGCATGGAGGCCGGTGGAAGCCTCCGTGGCAGCTTCCTCCCCGCCACTTGTGCCAGCGCATCTGCACCGACACAAGCGGCGAAGGTAGGTGTGCAGGGCAGAGAGGAGGTGGGAGGGGGGTGTTTCTGGGCAGGGGGGCGGCGGGTGATGGGTGGCCCCAGGGGCAGGCACGCAGGGAGCCAGGGGGTGGGACCCAGCAGTTATGCCGGATCCCAACCCCCGTCCCTGGGGAGAACAGAGTGGCTTCAAGCCACTCCATTCTCCTCAGACTTGCGCCACCTCCAGAGGTGGCGCAGGTCCAAGGAGACCCATTGGGGCCAGCAGCCCTTACCCAGGGGTAGGGGGAAGAGCTTCCCCTTGCCTCTGGCTGAGCCGCTGCTGGCCAGAAACCCACGTTGGATGCAGCACAAGCCTCCTGGCTTACCTGCTCCAGCAGGTGTTTGGATTGTGCCCCAAGAAAGGCATGAACCAAAAAGTAAATACTGTACTGTAAGTGCAGCACAACTAAATAAAAGGAACAGTGGCAAAAAAAAGAGGCCACTCTCTTTTCAGTTTGTACAGGTGCAGCCTATTTATCCACTGATTTTTTATCTGATTTGTCTCAACAAGAATGGGGGTGGGGTACTGAAAGTCACACACACCTTTGCCTCCTTTGCCCTGCGCTGGTGTCTCACTCTGTTTCCAGGCAGCCCAAAACACTGCAAAAAGGCTCCGCCTCACCCAGGCAGGGAATAGCCCTGGAAGAGGCTCCCCTTTTGAAGGAACAGTAACATTCCTGGAGCCCCTGAACCAGCCAAGGCTGAAGAGGGGAAGGGGGGGGGGACCAAAAACCTCTGTAGCCAGAACATGTACAGCAAGGTGGAGCTCTCTCTCTCTCTCTCTCTCTCTCTCACATACACACACACACATACACACACAGAGGCAGGTGCAGTAGCAAAAGAGGGGATTGCTTTAAAAAACCCTGGGAGTGTTTGCCAGCCTTGGAGAGACAGGTGAGGGTGAGCAGAGAGCTGGACTACAAGTCCCAAAATGCTCTGGGGCAGAGGAGTTTCCATGATGGCTGTGGCCAGGGAGGGCCACAGGAGCAGCAGCAGTGAAGAGGAGAAGAACCTGCTGTGCTGTCGGGAGGCTGCCTGGGACACAGAGGACATGGCTTCCCAAGCAAGCTCAGGATCCCACCTCTGAAAGGGGAAGGAGGGGAGGGGATTGAGAACACCTGCCTTAGTTTCCTACCATCCAGAAGTGTCAGGCTGCAGGCTGTATTTGCATTACTCTATGGGATTTAGCACAACACGTTTTTTGTTAATAGCGCCGAGTCACGGAACGGAACTAACGCGGATAAATAGGCTGTACCTCTACTTATGAAAGGCATTAGACTGTCAGCATCCATATTGAGACACCCAGAGCTGTGAGTAGTCTGGGTGTGTGGGGCAGGCCTCTCAACTGTCTCCCCTCTAAGCTACCCAATTCTAGGACTGGGAGAGTGACACAGGCTGTCAGTTCAAGTGGGGCAGAGACGGACATAGTCCAAACAGGCAGACCAGTTCAGGCAAAGCAGGAAAGAGTGACCAGAGCTGTATAATTAGGGTCAGGCAGAAAAAAAAAATCTAAAGCAGCAGTAAGTCACACTCGAGGTGAGGCACTGGAACTACCTGCTAGAAGTGCTGGTTTGAGACACACACATGAGCATCTCATGTGTTCTGCGCAAAAGTTCAGATATCTGGCAAAGAATATGATATCCTGAAAATATGTTTTGTTTTTCTAAGTTTCAAGCCCTTCTGATCATAATAATGACTTCAAAATTAGTGTAGCGTGTTTAATGAAGTTTTAGAGGCTGGGGATGCATAGTGTGGGTGAACAAAGGTTTCAACAACCAAGAAATGGGGCTTCCCCCAGGCAAGACAGGCATGTTGCAGAGGATGCTGAGGTTCAAGTTCGTTCTCAAGATGTATCATTGGCACTTATAAAAATATTGCAGCTCAAACCAATTGTTTTGATAGTTTGGTCTTCCTGGAAGTTAGAAGCCTGGGCAGCTCCTTCTCCTTCTCTATTGGCTCTTGTTGCCCTGATCTTATTGCCAAGTTATCCTATTCTCCACTTCCTTTTATTGCTCTATTCTCCTCTCCAGCCCACACAGCCTTTTCTTTTTAAAAGCAATGGATTCACAAACACTGACCTGAAGGCCAGCAATCCCCACTCCTGGCCCACCCACCTCCCCAACATGCTGGAGGCAATGTGTTTCCATGTTCCCACCCAGAGCAGCTGTGGGTGGACTGACTCCCTCATCTCAGCTACTTAGCCATGCTATTTACAGTGCTTCAGACTTGGACTGTGATGTTGTGAGTGAGTCTCCACCTAAGAAAAGGGGCAAAGATTACAGTGTAAGGTGACTCATCCTTTCCCCTTTCCCCTGTGTGATTAGCATAACAAGAAGCTGGTTTTTAGCCTCTTTTGGGTGAAACAGAAAAAGACATTATCTGAAAAGGGCCCAATCCTATCTGATTTTCCGGTGCTGGGGCAGCCACAAAGCAGCCCCAATGTAAGGGAACAAATGTTCCCACCCCTTAAGGAGGCCTCTGTGACTGCCTCCCCACCACAGGATGCAGTGCATGCCTCATTGCACTGGCATTGGCAAATTGGATAGGATTGGGCCCTGAGAGTGGAATATGAGCTAAGAGGCTAAGCTAGCAGCAATTTCCTGATGTAGAAATGATTCTCTAGACAAATGATGTTACCTATTGTTACTTGTGAAAAGGATTGTGCAACCTACTACCATCCAATACTCAGCCCATATATATGTAAACAAAGCAAATACAGTGGTGCCTCACAAGATGAATGCCTCGTACACCGAAAAACTCGCAAGACGAAAGCGTTTTTGTGATTTTTTCTGGTGACTCGCAAGACGAATTTTCTATGCCGTGCTTCGCAAGACGATTTTTTAAAATTAAAAAGTTGAAGTTTTGTGCTTGAAATTTTTGAAATCCTCTGTACAGTATGTATGCCTTTAAAGAGCACTTAATAAACACTTTGTAAACCAAATTTGACTTTGTTCTGACTTTTTTTGCCCATAGAAACGCATTAATTAAATTTCAATGCATTCCTATGGGAAACCGCGCTTCGCAAGACGAAATTTTCGCAATACGAAACGACTTGTGGAATGAATTAATTTCGTCTTGCGAGGCACCACTGTATTACAAAGACATCATAAGCCTTTAGTGATCAATCTCCCTCAAAGTCAGTGCTGCCTCTAGTGGAAATGAGAAGCTAATGGTTGCCGTCTCTCTTAGAGCTGGGGAAAAAACAAGTAAATCCCCCATTAATTTAAATAAATGCACATTTAAAACTGCCTACTGTCTAGAATCATAGAATGTTAGAGTTTTAAAAAGTCCATTGAGATCATCTAGTCTGACTCCTGACTTAGTGCAGGAAAATACAACATCCCTGACAGGTGGCAATCAAATCCAGTATCAAGACTGAGCAAAACCAAAATTCACTCCCTCCCAAAGGGGAAAAAAAAACATTTGACCAGTCCAGCACTGGCAACCATGGCTGAATATCATGAGTTTCCCAGAAATCTTTGGATGGATAACACCCTAATGATGAGATGAGACGCTTTCAGCTAAACTAATTGGCCGTATTGGAATTCCTATTTTTATTGGCCGCATTGACTCAGATAAAAGATAAGATGGTACCATGTACATTCTCATCATGAAGCAGTAAATCAGCCAATAAGGTTTATATGCTGTCAGTACATTAGCAGCAAATGTAAAACTTATTTCCTGGATGTTGCTGTGTAAGATGCTGTATTAGGCAATCTGAAGAAAATTAAGTCATGAGTGTTGCAGTCTACAACATCAGCGTACACATTTTATGACAGTCATTGGGACTGTCAGAATGGATCAGGCCTTTCAGCTGTATTTTTAACTGTGATCTGAAATCCTTTCAGTCAGTCTAGAGAAATGGAACTTTGATGGTCAAAAAATCAACTAAATATGATTACTCTGAAATGCAAGTATCTCACAGAACAACTCTGGGCTGGGTTCATTATGTTCAATGGATTTGCCCTAGCGAGATTGTTGGAATCTAAAGCCATGTTAGCTTGGGAAGTAGTTGCTGGGGAACTGGGGCGAAGTCCTACATTGGACCCTCTGAACAGAACAACTTTGGGCTGGTTTCATGATGTCCAATGGATTTGCCCTATTGAGATCATTGGAATCTAAAGCCATGTTAGCATGGAAAGTTCTTGTAGTTGCTTGTGGTTGCTGGGGAACCTGGAGCAAAGTCCTGCATTGGACTCTCTGATGGACCCAATTGTTACTCCGTCAATATTTTTATTCTCTTTTATTTCAAGGCATGTATGCAATACACATATTTATGTGTGTACCTGGTACTCAGTGCCTGCCTGGAGAGCATGAGCCAGACCAGTCACATGTGAATTGATGGCAAATGGCCCCACAGGCCAGGAAGGCCACACTCTTTATTAAATCCCCCCCCCCACACACACACACACAGATCAAGCTGAGCTCTACCTGCTTCAAATTCAAATGGAGTCTTAACAGGTCAAAAATTCCAATGGAGCTGATTGGCTCAAAATCCTGTTGGAACAGGAGATTTTAACACAGCCAACTCCTAAGAGCTCCTGACATTAGGGAAAACAAGTTTAATAAAACTAAAGAAAAATCTCTGACTTCAATGATCTTCACCAACCCCATGACCAAAATTCAAACAAAGAGGCTTGTTTACAAGCCTGTGGACCTCTAGCCAGTGCACCTTCAACTGGATAGGAAGGGAGGCCAGCACATCACCCCCATGATGTTCCCATGTAGTGGGAAGGGCAACAACCCAGGTGGTGTGGTGATGTACCATCGCTCTGCCCCGCTGGTCTTTTGGCTATACTTTTTGATAGAATGCAGATATTGCAACACAAGTTTTTTCATTGCGTTCTGCTGTAAATTATGCATCAAATGTTATATAACACAATGTGATACAAACTGTGATTTTAGCAATTTTGGTCACTAGTGATGTCACCCCCCCCCCACTGAGGGTGTCGCCCTACTAACACTTTATCGGTTCCATACTTTGTCATAATAACATCTCATTGGCTCTTCGAACAGTCTCATTAGTTTGTATGAATTAAGGAAATGTATGTTTTTGTTTTGTTTTTTTGTTAGATAAGACAATTACATTTTTGTTCTCTGGTTTTTTGGCCATAACTTTTGATAGAATGGAGATATTCCACTCCAGTTTTTTTCCATTGCATTCTGCTGTAAATTACACATTACACATGATATTATTCCTACAATTTTTACAAATGCTAAAATCGTGATTTTAGCAATTTTGGTCGCTAGTGGTGTCACACACCCCCACCGTGCGTGTCATTCAGTGTGGTCCACACCCCCTGCATTTCCCTAGCAGTGCCACTGCCTAAGGACTTTGTTCTCTTCCCTCTCCTTTTCCTGCCTCTTCCTAACACCAGCTCACACTCTGGCTCAGTTGTGTGTGAATTGTTCAAAACAGCTTTCCCCTCTCTAACCATAAAGAGATAATTAGCAAGGTTATCTAGATGGCATTCTCTTTCTTTCTTTCTTTCTTTCTTTCTTTCTTTCTTTCTTTCTTTCTTTCTTTCTTTCTTTCTTTCTTTCTTTCTTTCTTTCTGCTGAAACACATGGCTGTGCCATTAGCCACTACACAGGATCACTTACATGAAGTTGTTTTCCCCCCAGGTGCTTGTGTTAAACATGTTTTTAATTGTGCTGGTAACACAGTACAACTTCACTGTCAGGGGGACGACGACTTTTAATGCACAACCTCAGTAGATTTCCTGCCACTAGGATAGGAAATTGGCACCCCAAAATCCAGGTAAAGCTGAGGTATCCTTCCTCATGCCATAACCCTGCCTAGGGTAAGCCCTCAAATATGCTGATGTATGGGAAGTTCAACCGTGCTCACCAAATGCAAATTGTGAGGCAGCACAGTTGCCTTTGGATGCTCCAACCTGCTGGGATTGCACTGCCAATTGCAATGGCCACAGAAAGGTTTCAGTGTGGAAAATATTTATTATCTGCCACAGGGCCTAGGAGAGGGGGTGTAAAGGGGATAATTTGTACCTGGGCCCAAGGTCAAAAAGGGGGCCCAGAAAGTTCCTGGGACTTGACATTTTCCTATCTCACCTGAACTTGCTGCCAGCGCATAATGCTGGGGTACAACCATGTGCATGCAGTATTTGCTGCTGCTGCAAGCCATGCCCAGGAATGCATCCAAGACTCCTTAACACAGTGTCAAATCTGGGAGGAAACTGGCCTGCTACAGTAGCTCTTTGGCTTGTGGATCCCATAACCATGAAGAAGTGCATAGAAGCTTAGGGACCCAGCTGTGGGGCTACAGCTGCTGCAGAAGTTCATTTTGATCCATTCTAGTGTGAGCCTAAATAGGATGATGCTAATTTTCTGCAATCGGTTTTCTATATTTCAAAACTTTTAGAGAAACTTAGGAGTGTGTTTGGTTTTCCATATTACTTTATCTAGCTGCCAGTACCACATGGTCAGGTAGACCTGAGCTCTGCATCAAGAAGCCTAGTAGACCTGAGTTCCAAAGACTATTGTGGCTGTCAGCACCCTCCCTTGCCCTATTTTGCCCCCCTTGTTCTGCCTGCCCCCATTGCCCCCCTTCCCCTTTGGGAAGGGGCCCAGAAGAAACTTTGTACCCCCTGACAAAATTCATCTCATAGGCTCTGATCCACCATAATCTGTTGAAGGGCTTAGCTGAAGGTGAACAAACGCTGGGCGTATTAGTTGAGCTGGAAAATGTGTATGGCAACTTAACAATTATAAGATGAGGTCTGTCAGTCAGATTTGCTGTACAGTGTTCCAAGAGCAAGGAAATGGGAATCAATGCCACCTATCCAGAATGCCTGATACCAGAATCTAAAAAGATTAGGCGTTCAATAGGACACAGTGTGGAAGCAAGCAGATAAGGAACTTCTGGTTGTGGAACCTGGCTGGGGGCAAAACAAAAACCTGAGAAGCATCTGCAGGGGATAATTGGTGGCAAGCACCCTGTCAATTTTAAGAGGGAAGCAAAGAGCAGAACTTTTAAAAAGTACGTTTTAGCATGTTGACCACAACCTTTATGTAATCTATGGGTTTCCAGATTTTATGAATAAGCTACAGGAAAATAAATAATAAACTATAGGGCTGTAGGGAGCATTGCAACACAGATCTGAAGCCTAGCAGTGGCTCAGTTTAGCTGTGGACATCTGGAGATCTGTCTGAGCTGAACATAGTTGCCCAGTGGGTGCCTTACAGGGGTTGAAAGCAATTCAAATAAACCTGCAAATAGACATGTTTGGTATGTTATTTTGGGGGGGGGGGGGCTCATTTTCTTTTGTGGTACCTCAAAGACTTCGCCATTTTATTATAGCATTTCTGGATTAAGGTTCACTTAATCAGATGCATAAAGTATTCTCAACACAAGACACTGCGGTTGGATTAGAGCTGTATGCAGATGCATGCTATGGAACAATGTGTCTCAAACTGTGGGTCAGGACCCACTAGGTGGGTCACGAGTTAATTTCAGGTCGGTTCCCATTCATTTCAATAATTTATTTTAAATATATTAGATGCTGCCATGGTATGTGACTGCATTTGGGGAAATGTTACTGACCTGTACTTTTAACAAGCTACTATGTATATTCTTTTAACAATGATAGTAAATAGGACTCACTCGTGGGTAAGTGTGGGTAGGATTGCAGCCTAGGATTGCTAAAAATTTGCCTGCTTGATTCTGTCACTTCCAGTCATGACATCACTTCCAGTGGGTCCTGACAGATTCTCATTCTAAAAAGTGTTTCCCAGTGCTAAATGTGTAAGAACCACTGCTATAGAGATATGCTTCCAACTGAAAGGACTACATTTTTATTTTTTGAAAAAAAGCCATGCCTAGGAGGGTGGGGGGAGAACACACACCTAACATTTCTTGCCCAAAAGAGATGTTTCCAGTTGGATACCATACCTGCCTCTGTAACACTGGTTTGTGTGCAATCTAGTTAGACCATAAGATGCTCACTTACAGTGTTATGAAATGATTATTGAAAATGCAGCAAGCAGCAGTTCTTTGTTTACTGTTGGGGAACCCCATAACAGCATCTTATTTAGCTAATGAAGAACAGAATGCCAGGTTTGATACCTATGGATAGGTGGTATGGAAATTTCCAGACAAACAAACGTACAGCTGAACTGGGCATTTCTCCATTCTTGCCACCAACAACCAATTATGTTAGGTACAGGCCCGGGAAAACATATCTTGTGTTGGATGGTGTAATGGTTTGGGAGTTGAACTTAGACCTTGAAGATTCAGGTTCAAATCCCAACTCAACCATGAAGCTTCCTGGGTGACCCTGGGCCACTCACTCTCTCTCAGCAAAAACCTACCTCACAGAGATGTTGGGAGGACAAACAGAGGGAAGGAACTATATATACCACCCTGAGCTCCTTGGAGGAAGGGTGGTATAAAAATGTGATAAATAAAATAATAAATACTATATGTTACTTGGGTTGTGATGGGGGTAGGGAGGGAATATAGAGGGGCAGTTGCTGCTCTGTCTGTCTTCCTTCCCATAACAGCTAGCTTCAAACACTCTCACTGACTAGAAGTGAGAATACCCACCATTTAAACTCTTAAATTTCTTTGCTGGAAGCTGAGGTGTAGAGTTGTATGTATCCCCAGCCATAATTGTACTTACAGTTATGTCAACGCAACAGATGCTCGTTTTGAGGTGGAATCTTTTAGTATCAGTCATGCCCCTTTGCATTTGGATAGAAGCCCAAGGGCCCCAGCAGGCTTTTAGCTTTCATTAAAATGAACCCATTTTCGACACAGCTTTTAGTATGGTCAGAGGATGGAAGTGAAAAAAGCTTTGTTGATGCATCATTATAGGGAGAACTGCACTTTCTGAAAGAACGAAAAAGTACTCTTTATAAGGACTGTAGATGATATTTGATGATTGCAATGACTTTGAGCCAAGAATAATACTTAAATGAGCATAGAAGAGCAAACAAGATAACTCTTACTAATAATCTGAAGGCTGAAATATAGCAATATTTTTTCAGAAATATTTTTGAAAAATAGCAATTTTCAGAAAAGAGAGATCTAGGAAAAGAAGACAAGTCCTCCCATCAATGCATTACCCCATAACTCCACCAAACCTTGTTGTATACCCCTCCCCAGCTAGTTTTAAAACAATATTCTGAGGGACTAAGGGCCCAATCCTGAACTGGGCCAGTGCTGGGTGTCGCAAACATGCCGTAAAGCATGCTTGTGACACCCTGCATTGCCCAGCCCCAGTGTGCTGAGCCCAGTGCTGGCTGGACGCCGCTCAGAGCTAGATAAGAGCTCTGGGTGGCGCTCAGGGCTTTGGGGAAGGGGGAGGCATTCCAGGGTGGGGTGAGGAAGATGAAAGGAGACAACAGTCCCCTTCTCCTGAGGAGATCATTGGCAGCTGCCGCAGGGCCACAGGATGCAGCGGTATCCGCTTTGGTGCCACTCTACCTGGCAGCCACCTTTAGGGTTGGGCTGTACCATAATCTTTGTGTCCAATTAGACTTTGGTCTACCACCATTATCCTTCCAAGAGGTTGACGTTAACAATCTGTAACACTTAAGATCTAGGTTTCGGAAAGATAACCAGGTCCTGGCTCTATACTAACCAGTGGGAGCCATTTCTTGGAACAGAACCAAATAGGTTGGCTCTTTCCTGATCAAGAGTCCAGCTCTTCTAAATTATTTTTCTCAAGTGAAAACCCACAGAACTCTGCAGAAATTGTTGTTCTAATTTGTGGTCGCTGTCATGTGCTGTCTATTAAACCACACATGCCCTGTTCCCGATAGGCTTCCTTATTATTGTGTCTAGCACCATTATGGAACATGGAGTGGAATTGTGGTCGGGGTTCACTTCACAAGAGTGCAAGTTGATTCTGAGTAACTGCATTTGCCTTGCTACACTTATATGCACCATCTGATTCCCACTTTTTGTGCATTCAATTCCTGAAAGCCAGATAAACTACTAGGAGCCCAGCAGCCACTGTGACTTTTAATCTATAGATTATTTTGAGGGGATTTGGTTGGGTTTTTGGGAAACTAGTGCATGGTATGTGCTTTCAGGCCTCTGCTGTGTGTGTGAACTCCTGACAGGAGTCTTAATACAAATAACCTGAAATTGCTAGTGGTATCTAGATGGATGAGAGCCAGGCATCACAGCTAGGGGCAAAGAGCAAACATCCACCCTGATTGTTTTTTTTTGTAGTTCTGAGTAACCAAACATAGAACTGGCCTGTTAGGCAAGTGTGAACCTCTTCAGTGTTACCAAATTGCCTATATGGCCACATAGTTTACTAGTTTAACTACGAGTTTACAACCTGAGTTGATTATCATAAACTATCTAAACTCTTGTATCACTAAATGGACGCTAGTAGATAAAATCCTATCTGCAATTAAATTGCCAGTCTTTTAAGTGCTTATGGACAGTGGCAGGGATTGGCATCTTTGGGTAGCTGCCAAGGCCTCACCACCTGGGAAGATACCTGCTACCCAACCCTGACTCAACATCTTAAGAACATAAGAACATAAGAACAGCCCCACTGGATCAGGCCATAGGCCCATCTAGTCCAGCTTCCTGTATCTCACAGCGGCCCACCAAATGCCCCAGGGAGCACACCAGATAACAAGAGACCTCATCCTGGTGCTCTCCCCTACATCTGGCATTCTGACTTAACCCATTCCTAAAATCAGGAGGTTGCGCATACACATCATGGCTTGTACCCCATAATGGATTTTTCCTCCAGAAACTCGTCCAATCCCCTTTTAAAGGCGTCTAGGCTAGACGCCAGCACCACATCCTGTGGCAAGGAGTTCCACAGACCAACCACGCGCTGAGTAAAGAAATATTTTCTTTTGTCTGTCCTAACCTGCCCAACACTCAATTTTAGTGGATGTCCCCTGGTTCTGATATTATGTGAGAGTGTAAAGAGCATCTCCCTATCCACTCTGTCCATCCCCTGCATAATTTTGTATGTCTCAATCATGTCCCCCCTCAAGCGTCTCTTTTCTAGGCTGAAGAGGCCCAAACGCCGTAGCCTTTCCTCATAAGGAAGGTGCCCCAGCCCCGTAATCATCTTAGTCGCTCTCTTTTGCACCTTTTCCATTTCCACTATGTCTTTTTTGAGATGCGGCGACCAGAACTGGACACAATACTCCAGGTGTGGCCTTACCATCGATTTGTACAACGGCATTATAATACTAACCGTTTTGTTCTCAATACCCTTCCTAATGATCCCAAGCATAGAATTGGCCTTCTTCACTGCCACCGCACATTGGGTCAACACTTTCATCGACCTGTCCACCACCACCCCAAGATCTCTCTCCTGATCTGTCACAGACAGCTCAGAACCCATCAGCCTATATCTAAAGTTTTGATTTTTTGCCCCAATGTGCATGACTTTACACTTACTGACATTGAAGCGCATCTGCCATTTTGCTGCCCATTCTGCCAGTCTGGAGAGATCCTTCTGGAGCTCCTCACAATCACTTCTGGTCTTTACCACTCGGAAAAGTTTGGTGTCGTCTGCAAACTTAGCCACTTCACTGCTCAACCCTGTCTCCAGGATAGATCTTGGAACCCTGTCTTCCAAGATAGATCTTGGAAGAAGAGTAGCAGCTCTGTGCCTGCCTTCTCTCTTTTGGGAGAGGACTGCAGATTCAGCCCTTTCTAATGATGCCTGGGAGGGGTGCTCATCACGATACATTGCTGAGGACCTACCTCTCCTCCCCAAAACCTGGAGCCATCCCCAAAGGTGCCACAGGACATTACTGATTGAAATCTGTTCAAGTTCAAAGAATTTGGGCTGCAGTCCTAACCACAGTTGCTAGGAAGTAAATATTGCTGAACTCCAGGTAAATCTGTTGAGGATCAGCCATAAGTCATCTTAAATTTCAAGTGCTCTGGTTTAACTGGTTTGCAGATAGAGCACTTCATCACATTTTAGATGCTGTTAATACTGTCACACAACAAATATGAACTGATTTAACTCTAATGCCCGGGATCATAGTTCTGAGGGTGAGAGGCTACTAGAGATCTTGAATGGAGAATTCTCTGGACTTTCCCAAACTAGAGTTCCCAGAAGAAGCCATGACCTTTAAAATAATATAAGACAATGTGTTTGCAGTGTTGATAGATACAGTACTTAATGTTTTTCTCCAAAATGTTCTGGCCGTTGCTTGCCTTGAGTATTTTGCTACAGAACACGAGCCATAGCTTTGCATTGAAATACTGAGATGAGAGTTTCTTATTCTCAACTGGTCTTGGAATCATGTACTAAAGGTCAGCCACATGATATTCTCCTCCTGTTCTCTTATCTTTCTATATAACTAGAACTGATATAATATCTTCTAAAGGGAAACACTTGTAATTTGGGTTTAGTTCTTTCTTAACCGTTCTGATAAAAGATAATGGCCCAAAAGGTATACCTAGACATCTAATGACATAAATAATTCAGTTTCAGAGACATAACAGTTAATAAGCACAGCAAATGAAAGAAGCCATACAGTAAACCTCCCAGGAGTCTTAGCTTTCATTGAGTGGCAGGTACATTAACTGGAGGTGATTGGACTGTATCCAGCCTGTTCATAAATGGAGCAGTCAGTGAGTCCTAGGAGCCCGTTGCAAGAATGTAAACACAAGATTTATCCCAGGAACATTTAATTAAACTGGAAGGCAATGGAAGTTACACTGTGTAGCTCATCCATTTCAGGGAGTGCTGCATGGCGCTGGATGAGTGGATGGATGAGCTGGATGGAGCATTGATAAGCAATTCACATTTGTCAAGTTCACCCTTAACATGCAGTCTGCATCTCATGGTTAAAAGCAGCAGGCTGTACATCACAGCTTTGGGGATATGTTTGTTAATCTGAGCTGCGTTTGGTTGATTTAATAAAGGGATATGTAGCAACTCGCAAAGTGATGCATCTTGCCATTTTACTTACTTACAATTGATGTTGTTGTTGTTATTGTAAGCCTGTTCTAACAGCACTTCCACTTCCACCACTCTCAAGATCTTGCAAGAATCTGAACAATTATAGATAGAGGGAAATAAGAGTGCATACACATCCTTGAACATGGACAACAATTTAGCCTCAAGTTTTTATTTTTGATGATGACTTTGCAGTCCACCCTGGACCTTCACTTCTGCGTAAGTGTCCTCTCTTCTCTTCCACTTGGCCCTGATAGCAGGTGCATATTGTTGCTTCCTCTGGAGGTTATGGCATGTCATGGCAACAGGCTTCTCATCCTTTGATAGTTTTTTAAAAGAGCAATTTTCAGAATGTACTGCTTTTCTCAGACCCATGAGCCAAAATATCTCTCCTTCACATCCATTAAAAATCCAGGAGCATAAAGCCCTGCCCTCCTTCCCACCTGGTCACTTTATGGCATGCCGTATTTGTCAGTCCAGGTAGCTTATAGCACAGCATTTCTCAACATTTGTCCCCTGCTGTCCCACCTCGCATGGTTCACCTATTGGAAGTACCACCAGAAGTATCTGGCAGTGATGTCGTTGCTGGTTACTTCTGGATTGGGAGGCGAGATGCAACATGATCATCACCAGTAAGAGGCTCAGGGTGGATGGGATGGTTTTTTCTAGTGCACAGAAAGTGCACACTGGAGCTATGCCCTCTGAGGTGAGCCTCCTATTGCTTCTTATCACATTGCATTGCTGGTCTCACTGTCAGGTGGTGGGGGTCTGAGGGTTCCACAAGTACCATTGGGCACCACCTAAAGTACCTCCGGTGGTACTAGTATCACTGATTGAGAAACACTGGTATAACACATTCTTGAAATAATGCTTAACTTTTGTATAGCTCTTTCTGAGTGTGCAAAGTACTTCAAATGTACTGGCTTGATATTATCCTTATAACAACCCTGTAAGGCAAGCATGTGTTATTATCCCCAAACTGCAGCTGTGGAAGCTGAAGCTAAGGTCAACTAGTGAGTTCATGCCAGAGGTGAGATTCAAATGGAAGGAATCTTGATTCACAGCTCATGGCCATTACGCTACACCAGTTCCTAATTAGTGCTTGCAGAATGACAAGTATTTATTCACAAACTGGTAGTGCATGACTTTTGCATGTGGAAGGGCCTCGGGTTTAGTCCTCTGACAGCAGGGATTTTCACCACATGGAGTTCTGAACTTTGCCACGGCCATGATTTTGCAGCAAATCACACTCCATGTACTATTTGAAGGAGAGAAAATAACTTCCATTGAAAGCTAATTGAAGCTTCTTTTTTCTCTTTAAATGGTTAAGGGTGGTGTAATTGGAAGTGAAACTGCTGTGTGGACAAAGTCCTAATGCCCCTCACTACAGTTTTATTCTCTTCATGCCCACTGTTTAAAAAAGCAACGCTACAAGACTCTGCCAGAAAAAGATGGTAATGGGCAACCCAGTTCTAACCAGTGCTGATACAATGAGGCCAGTGTGGCTGTGCTACATCCTATACTGGAATTTATTAGGGCACATTTGTTCCCTTGCCCCAGGGAAAGTCCCAGCCTACAATGGGTCTACTTGGACCTGTGCCTGCTGATTCGCTGGTGCAAGTCTGAGTTGAGCCATCTCAGGATTTCAGGCCCAAGGAGGGTGATAGGATACAATGTGCATGGTAACCATTGATCCTGCCCCTTCCAGGGAACCAAGTTGCCTATCCTCCACTTATCCCCACCCTCCCCATTACACAGCAGCCCACCTCCCAAGCCCCGCGCCTTGGGCAAAGGTCTGCAATGGAGCCCCCACGGGCTACCACCGCCCCCCCACGCAGAAATCCGCTCCCCCCACTCACCTGAGGATCATGGAGCCTTGCGCAACCTCCACCTGCGTTGGAGAAACCTCTGTGAGGTTCCCCGACAATTTGAACTGTGCTTCCAGAAAACCGGAAGCACGGTTTCCGCCTCTGTCGGGAGCCTCAGAGGGGCTTCTGAGGGTCCTAGCACCTCGCACCTGGGGCTTTGGACCTTGCGATAGGTCCACAACTGCCTTAACATCTCCTCCCTACCCTTCCCCAGTCCCTGTGCTGCTCAGAGCAGCTCTTATGTGCTCCAGCACGTTCCTTTTGTACTGGCACCAGAAGGAGAGTGCAGGCCTTCCTGCCGGTACCCCTGTCTTCCACATTTTTGCAACATGCTTTATGGTATGTATGTGATAGCACACGCTGGCACAGTACCATCATAGGATTGTGCTGTCATTTACAGTGGGATGCTCCCAATGGAGCATTTTGCTGTTGTCCAATGAATTTCAAAATGGGTGCTTCTTGAACAGTGAAGTATTTGAATATTAGGGACAATGTAACATTGGCAATTGAGTAGCAATGAATTCCCAATCAAAAGAGGGGAACGATAGGTGGTTGATGAACAAATGCTTTGCCAGTTTCCTTAAGTGAATGGTTTACCAGGACAGTACTCTGATGATCACCAATTATCTGTCCTACCCCAAAACGTACCTGAAAGAGTCATGTGTGAACTTCTGAAGTCCTGACAGTTTCTCCTGTGCTGAGTTTCTTCTGAAGAGAAAGAGAGGGCACAAGATATCAATGCATGAAGAAGGGCAAGATGGAATGAGAAGGAACCAGTTCTGTCATATGATTTTTCTTGTGGGGAATGAGGTTTGGATAGAATCGCCATCAAAAATGTTTGCACACTAAAACTTGAGGGGAAAAACAGGTGAGGAACCTCTGGTAGAGGGAAGCTCTGCTTCTGCCTAATGCAGATGTCAGTTAATTAGAAGAGAAGGTTATATCATTAGTGGCCAAATCGATACAAAAAAGATTAAGAGCTTGGACAGCAAGCTCCTGTGCTTTCCAGTACAGCACCCGGGGCTGTATTTAGCTAAAACTCAATATACATTAGCGAGGCAATCAATGTAGAGTTGCACAGGGATGTCTTCTTGAAATGCTTTAATTGGACTCTTTCTAGAATTATCAATGCTAAACAAGACGTCAGCTTTAAGCAGAATTGCTGTCATATATGATGGGCAGCCTGAAGCCTGGGAAGCCACATTCGCTTTAATGGCAACTTTTCCCTTCTTTCTGATGAATATTAATAGTGATTTTCTCCAACTTGGATGGCCTTGAGTGATTTGACAAGCATGCTTGGAAAGAAAGCACCCAGAAGTACTAGCAGTGCCCAGTTCTGCCACTTTCCTTGCCAAAGTCATAGCCAATCCTTTTCCCATACCAAATTTTCTTCTGAATAGATAAAACAACCAACTAGACTGTCCATCTCTTATCCTTGATTTATGTTCTGAAAATAACACAAATCAAAGTGTAGAACCTGCCTGAAATCATCAGGTCAATAAACAGAAAATGCCCAATCAATAACATCCATGATTGGCTGATATCTGACAATGCAATATTACATACTGCTCCACAAATGGTGTAGTACTAATAACACAGGGCTTTCTCTTAAAACATTTTCCATCATGTTTATTCAATACAAAAGTGCCGTGCAAAGGTTTAGACAACTCTGCCATCTACTCTGCACCCAAACTTACTAATCCTGTGCTAGATACTTCTACAGCAGTAGGTCGGCCCTGTCTGATCTGAGGAACAGCAACTAGACTCAAAACACAGGAACTAAAATTTCTCACACATTGTTGTATAGAAAGAAGCATTTCTGTGGAACACCAAACAAGGAATAGAAATCCAGACAAGCACCAGCTTTAACTATGTATTTATTTTATAAATAGCCCGATCCTTACGCGGGCTACATAGTCCTTTATGATCTTGGAGCACAGGTCCACTGTCAGAAATGGCCATACCAAAGATCAATTTCATTCAGGAAACTTTGGAGTTGGGATGTCACTACCTGCTTGATCACCATTCCCCAAAACAGGAAGTTAGAACCTGGCCTGTAATTTTTCAGTACGGTGGAACCCAGGGTGGATCTTTTTAGGAGGGCGTAAAAGTATCACCAATATCAAAGCCTTCTCCTCCCTCTGTGATGAATATACTAGCCTAATTATGTTATTATTGTATGTAATGAATTGCAGTTTTCCTTCATGGCACATGCCAATCTGCATCACTCTTCAAGTTTGCAGAATCAAACAGTACATTAACAACCATTCCCAATAGAAATATTGTCACCTATGGTATTCATGTACACTTTCTTTCTGTCCCGTTATGATCTCTGGTCAAACGAGGTTGCCACCATTTTTGTTGGCCCTGCTCCTATGGCTTTAACACACAGAGAAATGTAGCATGTGAACTTTTCCTACTACACTTCCACACCAGGCAAAGCTTCACCATAATGTGTGTGTCAGGCAGGCTATTGACCAAGGCACAGGTGCATTATAGTTTATTTTTTCTCTAGTCACCTGTGCCCAAAGTCAGAAAGCATTGGTAGGAAAGCAGTCCTCTTCTTCTTCTCTTTTAGCGTTTATCCCGTGTGGTGGTGGCAGTCCTATTTTAAACTATTCGTTGGTTCAGTAAAAGACAACCGTTTTATGTGTTTTATGTGCCATTTGTTCTATAGGACCTCATCTCTAGTTAGCTCCTTTAAAAGAGATACAAGAATGGAAGGAGTGCAAATATGAAAATTAACCATGATGAAATCACTCTTTTATCATGTTGTGAGAGAGCACGAAACAATATGCAGGGGGCATGACTCTGCGGTTTTGAAACATTTCAGCTTTGTCTAAACAATTAAGTAAATGAGATCCTTGGATAGAATATACTAGCCCTCTTCCTGTCCATTATCACGCCACAGTTTCCAGTAGACAATGGAGTAAAGGTGTGTCTCGGGAGCAATTCTGAAGAAAGCTTCAGTTGATTGCAGATTTGATGTGGAAGGTATTTTTTGCTCATCTAAAATAAAGCTCAGAAGAAAGAGAGCAAAACAAGGAAATGGCTTGTTGAGTCATCGCTTTGGGCAGCAAATATTCGGGGTGGCACATGTTGGGACAAATGTTTTGTTCAAAATGTGCTACTCGTAACTTCTCCATAATAGCGGCAACCCCAAAGAAGAGCCTCCAGGGATACACTGGGGAGACTTCCTGGAGTGATTGCAGTACTGTATTATAGTGGGCAGCCCTGATTATTCTGCTACCTGATGCAACCACTTCCTGTTGGCCTTATAGATGGGTCAGCCCTACCTTCCAGGGGCTTGACAATCCCCCCCCCCCCACTTTTGCAATCCCAGGCAGGCAGAAAAATTAAGAGATATAGTACTATTATTTTGTGATGAGCTGGTAGGTCACATTGTGCAAGGCTGCCTTAATGCACATACTGTATGGGGGGGGCAGGAATAGCTGAAATATTTTTACCAAGTGCAAAGCCCTTGAGGGCTGCTGTACCTTTAAGATTTGCCTTTTAAACATTCTACCAGATGTGACTTTTCCAATCATTGCAGCACTAAGATGGGAATAAAGGCACCTGGCAAAATTATTTTTCTGTAGCTCTTAAAGCTAGAGGAGACATTTCAGGATCTGATGCCTGGAAACTTTAAGGAGATGAGGGGGTGATCTTTCTTTTTTTTAATTGGTTCCAGGCCTGTGCCTTTAACAGCCACCTGATGTGACTCAGTGAAGCAAATGAGGCTTTTTCCATCACAGGGAAGAGGTCGTCACTTGGGGGTAGAGTACAGGCATTTGTGCAGAAGGCTGTGGCTTCCATCCCTGGTACCTTCAGGTAAGGCTGGAAAAGGCTTCTGTTTGAAACTGTGTGGACAGTAGCACCTGCTGCTGCTGAAGACACATTAGAAAGTAGCGTTCTGAGGGGGAAATGAGAAGAGTGCTGTGGAGTTGAACAGGCATTTTTTATACTGAGAAAGAAGCTACAGGATTTGTACGAATCTCCAGAAAATTCTATCTTCAAAGTTACCATGAGCTCAAATCAGTGGATGGACAAGAGGTTCCCCCCCCCCAGGAGGTAGCATCCAACTTGGTAACTACGCACCCAGTTCTCTTATTGCAGAAAAATGTAATTGCGCAGCTGAATTACTCCAGCATTGTCTAGAAATAAGCTGGTATTTACCGAGCACACAAAGGTGCTTTATTACACTTACGCTTGAAGATATTGCTCGATTAACCCTCCCCTGTGCTGCTTTTCTTCTCCCTCTTAACTGATGCCCTTGGAAACTGCAAGGCGAAGATCCGCTGCTTCAGAGGCATTTGTGAAGGGCTCAGAAAACCAAGAAGAAAGTAGTCCTGGTGATGGGAGACACTTCTCCGTCCACATCCTTTCTGATAGCAAGATATGAAGGAGGTCAGGGCTTCTGAGTACAGGAGCGAAGGGGATGTGGGTCACCACTGCTTGTCTTGTAGGCATGAGAAGAACTGGGGGTACACAGCCCCTGTCCTCTTTTGCATCTCATTGTCTGGTGTCAGCCAGTGTTTCTCTGAGGTGCTTACTCAAGCTGCCTAGGGCTACCTGCAGCCCAGTAAGGCTCTGCTTAAAATAAACTTTTAGATTCAAATCTGTAGAAGCAGAGCAAATTTGCTGGTCCGGCTTTCTGATAATCCTTGAACAGTGTGTCTGTTTGTTTTGTTTTCATTTAACTATGAAAAAGAACTTAAGAGAGTCTTTGAAATAATTTCCTAGCAGAATTAAATGTTTAGCTGTATAATCATATCCTGTGCTCTACAGCATAGGATAAGCTTTGCCTGAGGTGTGTTTGTTTTGTTTGTTTATACAGTGATTTATATTTCTCCTTTAGGCCATCTAAAGGATAGGCTCAGTCCTATCCTTCCCCCTCTGGTGCAGCTGCAAAAAAACAGGCACAGTATATTCAGCAGGAAGGGGGGGAGGATTGGATGACTCCAGAGGCTAAAAGGGATTTAAATTGCCTTACACCTCTGTAAGCCTCCCCACCTGCAATGGGTCTCCTTGGTCCTGCTCTAATGATTTCACTAGTGCAAGTCTGGGGAGAGAAAGGGGGTGGGGAGTCTGCAGGAAAGGGCAAGAGGTTCTGGTGCATATCATTATCACCATATCCACTCTCCCGCAGCCTCCCCACCTCTTCTCTGTCCAGTTTTGCCCTCTCCCCTGCCCTCCGATCACCCTCTTCCACCTCTGCGGCTGACTTAGTAGCTCCAGAGGGCAGTGGAAGAGAAAATGTTTCTGGCATCCTGGCAGGGTGTTACTGAGTGCACTGCCACAACGCACTTTATGGGACTTTTTCAGCAGCACTGGTATAACGTGCATTCCACTGACACTCACCACCCATAGGATTGGGCTGCGAGAGGCCCCCACAGTGGTTCACATAGTATAAAATTCTGTAACATAATCCATAAAATCCAAAATAAAACAAAGAAAATCAGAGGAATAGGTAATGACAGTAGAAAAGGAACAATAACAATGATCAACTAAACTGGCAGTGCAATCCTATGTATGTCTACTCAGAAATGTCCCATCATGCTCAGTGGGGCTGACTTCCATGAGGCAGCCTCTGTTGGTAAAACATTAGCACCGAAACACCTGGCATAATGAAAAATCTGATTAAATGTCACCATTGAAGGGGCTAGAGGGGTGGTTGTCAGAATTGAGAGTTTAAAATGTAAAAGCATGTATCTATACCACTGACTCCCTACTTCCGTGCTGAAGATTGGAGCAGAGGGTCAACTAGATGTGAAAAGAGCACAGCATTCATGCACCTGCCCTGTTGACCTATAAAGTGGGTGGATGGGAGGAAAATGAGATTGCAGGAGAGAAACAAAACCCGTTCCTCTCCTCCATCTTTCCTTGCTGCACTCCACTGATCGAAGCAGTTTCATCCCAGTCCAGCTCCAATGCTGGAAGTGAACCAGGCAGAGAGAAAATTGCCTAAAGCAGTGAAGTGCAGTGAAGTAAGGAATGGGAGGGGTAGATTTCACATGGGTGCATATGATGTGATACTCCCTGGAGAAAGCATTTGCTGCTTACATGGTGTGGCAGGCAAGGCACCTGCCTTAATTTTTCATTTCCATGCTCTTTACTGCATGAGTGAGTTTGTGCCCTAATGACTCTCTTAAATCAAAAGGGTCTCCCCCACCCCATTCGGTAACAGTTTGTCTACAGGAGTAATAGGGTAAATAAAACCCTAGAATGTTTAATTTTGAAAGGAGCAAACCCCATTCACATATTGGAAAACCGTTCATCAGATTTTCATCTGGTAGGATTTCAACTTCAGTGAATAGAAATCACGGAGAATATTTTGGATTTGACAAAACAAAGAATCTGGCTGCCCCAGTTTGGGGGTTGTTTACCCAGGGTGCCAGAGCCTGGAACACCACTTCATTCTGCCTCTGTCCTGCCACCTCTACACTACAGAACAAACCCTTAAGGCCCTTAACTGTGATCCTCACACACTGTTGTCAGACCTGGACATGCAGGACTTCCAGATTTATTTTCAAGAACAGCATGAACAAAGGAGCTGTCTCTGTAAATGAACTGGAAGCCCTGCACTTCAGGATTTGATGACAGCATGTGAGAAGCGCAGTAAGAAGAATGATCTGCTTCTTGCTTGAGTGTGTGGGAAGCAGACCATTTAGGCTTGCATCAGGGGCAAATTGGAGGGAGATGGTGACAACAGACTTGGGAGGAACAGGACCCTGAATCTGCCATCCCCTCAGACTCCTCACAGTTTTCTGCTGATGCAACCTGCATCAGCTGGCTTCATGGACAAGCCAGCCCTGTGTTTACCTTTTGGTGGGCCTTAAACACAAACACAATGGGCCTTAAACACAAACCCTGGCCTCTGAGCGGCCTGCTTGGAGGCAGGCTGTGCAGCATGGCCTTTCCCAGTTTGAAGAGACACCTGGCCAACAGTCTGAGGCCAAGAGGCAAAGAAGGAAGGCCCATAGCCAGGGAGACAGACCAAGGACAGACTGCACTTGCTCCCAGTGTGGAAGGGATTGTCACTCTCGAATTGGCCTTTTCAGCCACACTAGATGCTGTTCCAGAACCACCTTTCAGAGCGCGATACCATAGTCTTTCGAGACTGAAGGTTGCCAATAATAAACACAATGTGTGATTGTTTGATTGTATTTTCTTGAATCTACAATAAAGTTCTGGAATATCTAAAAAGCTGCGCATATTTAATTCTCAAGTCCAACCGTCTGGATTTTTGTTTTTGTTTTAAACTAGGTGGCAATTAGTATTTGAGATAAAATATAACTGCTCAGTATCATTAGGTCAACTCAACTGCAGATGACATTCCACTTTCCAATACCAGGGCACTCTGGTTTGCAGGTTTAATTCAGTACTGTTGCTGCATCCTTATTGGGAGATTCTCAGAGCTTACTGCATGTCCTCGCTATTTATCTAGCCCTGTGAGAACCAAACTGGGAATTTTAGCAGGAAACCAGCTCTTCTTCTCCTCAGCAATGTTACCGTTGCCCAAAAGCTTCATTGCTAAAATAAGATCAAGTCAGTCTTGGATCCCAAATACCTTGTATTAATTTATTTCCTGTTGTGAACAGGAAATAAATATCTAAGAAATAAATAGCCACAGTCCACAATTTCAACATACTAAATGAAACTTTGAAGAAAGTAGAAATTTGTGCAAAATGTGCAATGAACACATCCATTCAAAGAATGACACAAACATTTGAGTAACCTCTTTGAAGGAAGCAATGTTATGTGGATGTCTTTAGCTGGATGCAGTCTTCACTGATAGTTTATTGGTTTTCAGATTGATTTTTAAGATTCAAGGGGCATGCCTCAGTGGCAATGTCTGAGATGCAGCCTAGGAATAGTGCAGCTAACAGAGTTGCTTTAGCCCTAAGCTTGCCAGGTTCACTGTGGGAGAGAGTTCACACACCTTTCATATTTATACAGAGGAGAGCATTTAAGAATGCAGTTTCCTCTACAATATTATGTCTTGATTTGAAATATTTATATCCCACCCTGCCCCCCCCCCCGACAACAGGGCAGTATCATGATGGGAAAAGTTGTACATAACTGGAATTTTCTATTCTGTGTCATATGATAAAGGAACTCTATGATGCTGTTAGCATGTGTATACATGTAACCTTGGGAATAAAACAGGTACAGAATTGGCTATTACTCCCCACTGCAACTGTGCATACATGATCACTCATTTTCCACTGAGTAAATTGTGAAGTTGCGTAAACCTATGCTGTGTTAACGAAATACTAGCTAATGTCTCCAAGTATTCCTTGGATGGTATGCTTACTGACATGAAGGTTTTGGAATCTGCCAGAGATGAGATGATTGGCTGCTGTTCAGGTCAAGCTTCTGATTAGCAATGTGCTTAATAGCTTTGCATTGATGACAGCATGACAGATGAGAGAAACATGACTATAGTCACCTCAATGAAATCATTTCTCTTCTGCATCAAAGGATGCTTTGATGGCAGGGAGAGGGAGTAACTCAAGGTGTCTGGTTGAACATGTCCTTTTCACCAAACACAGAGAGAAGTGATCAGTGAAAGACTATTTTCAGAAACCCACAAATACCCTCTGCATACCACAATGTGTGGTGCTGTGTGTCTGGGCTGTAGGTTTGTGCCTCCTTTTGCACGTCTCCTGCTACTATTGAATGAAGAGTTGCAAACGGAAGCAAGCTACCTTGTCTGCACAATGCCATTAATAAAAAGGAGCGACAGACTTATACATACTCGCAGAGTAAAGAAGATGATGGCATTGAGCCAGTGCAAAAATTGAGGACGCATCCTTCTTTGTTATATCTGCACAACCTTGAAAAAGTTGTGCATAGGGATCCATGAGAATAGACGATCTTGGACAAGAAACCATTTTTCATCTGTTTTGTTATGCAGTCTGCTTTGTGAACTTTTTCTGTTGAGAAGCAGTATAATAATAATGAGTGGAGCAAATATATTGTGTGAACCAGCTTTTAGTTTCAGTATTTAAGAGACAGTTATCACCCTATGGCCATTAGAGAGCAAAGTAAACCCCTGGAAAGCCAGATTTCCAGTTGATTCTCCCTCAGGAAGAAAAGTACAGGAGAAGTACCTGCAATGCCATTTTGCAGAAAAGTTGGGTATATATTTCTGTAAGAATAGTAACAACAATGGCTGGTAGCCTCTGGAATTAAGTGGTCAGGTATCTATTTCTTCCGGCTCAACAGGTAAAGATTCTGGTCTTTCCCTTGCCTCTATCCCCCCCCCAGCATTTTTCTTTTGCCTAATTACTAGGGCTGCAATCCTATCCACACCTACCTAGGAGTAAGTATTGGCTATAATGGGACTTATGTCTGAATAGATGTGTATAGGATTCGACTCTAGGTGCCATAACGTCCATGTTGAGAAAGAAGATACCAAATAAATCCCCAGAATACTTTTTGAAAAAAGAGGATTTATTATGTTTCTAGTGATGAATAAATAACTGCACAACTGTGTGATTCTTGCAAGAACCATTTTTAAGGGGAACGAAGTAGGAAGATGAGGAAAAATGAAATGACACAAATACATCCATGGGCAGCACAATGGTCTCAGAATAACTGAGGTAAGGACACATGAGATGTGCTCTCGTACAAAAAATAAGTAGATACAAATGTACTATAACCAATGAAAAATTGTTGAATTTGATCAAAGCAAAATGAGGTGGAGGCACATCCTGGAATGGTCCAGGATTTGAAAACTGACAACATTGCATGTCACCCTGGAATTAATTTCAACAGAAGTTGTGGTTCTAGCCACAAGGTTTAATTAAGTCAAAGCAACTTGGGATGCTCAGAAGACATTTAATTTTTAGCACTTTGTTGTATGCCCCTAAGGCTGACAAGCCTCACTATTATGTCAGATGGGCACTGGGCTTCTTGCCATCTTCTAAGGAGGAAGTTTGCTCGAATAAAATTTGGCACATTCCATCTTTGGATGCGACCTGCCAAGGTTTTTTTAAAGAACCAGCTTGAAGTCTTTTTATTGAGGTTTTATCTTGGGTGAATATCCTGAGGGATGATTTTGACAATGATTTTGTAGGTCACAAATGTCATTAGTGTTCATGCTGATGTCCTCTGTTTTTTGCCGTTGGTCTAGTTGGGGGCAGGTGCATGCATATCTCATAGGACACATATAATATGTCACAAAAGTGTAAATTAATTTGGTATATTTTATAGAACTAGTTTAAAATAATCTGACCAATAATTCCTTTCGTCTTCATTATTTTTTTAGTGTAACTCTTGTCATTGGTTCTCTAATGACCAGGTTTTCACAAAATTAGACAGAACTTTAGACAGACAAGTGTTTTGGAATAGGGGAAAGGAATGAGGGAGGGACAAGGCTGAGAGGAGGTGGGACTGGCGGGGGCCTGCTTCACTGAATCCTAATCCTTATGGCAGGCTTGGAAGGCCAACACAGGGCTGCTCAAGTCTGCACCATCGATTTAGGGCCCAATCCTGTCCAACTTTCCAGCACTGCTATAGCCGCAATGTAGTCCCAAGGTAAGGAAACAAATTACCTCAAGGAGGCCTCTGTGACTGCCTCCCCACCACAGGATGCAGCACACGCTCCATTGGCACAGCAGCGCCAGCACTGGAAAATTGGATAGGATTTGGCCCTTAGCTGGTGCAGACTCAAGTGGCCCCATTGAGCAGGTTGGGGCTTTACTCAGGGTAAGGGAACAAATGTCCCTTGAGTCCCTTGGGGAGAAAGGCGATCTAGAAATTAAGTAAATAAATGTCCCTTTCCCCTGAGGAGACCTCCAGCCTGCTCACATCCAGCATAGGATGCAGCAGTAGCCATTTGGAGCTGCTTCTCCTGTGCTGGTTAGGATTGGGCCATTAATTTAAAATATATTGAAAGCAGACTTTCAAACTTTGCTAAAAATCTCCTCCCTTTATCCCTATCAGTGAAGTCTGAACTGTTCTGCACAGACTTGTTCTGTGAGAAAATAAGTCGATAAAATGGAAAATTAGGAGCTGTGGAGAAGTGACTTTTTGCAGTGAAGTGATTTGAAGGCAAGTCTTTGTGCCATATGACATTAAGCATGCCTGTCAGAAGAAGCATACATTCCAATTAACACAACTTCTGGCTTTCAATCACCACAATGAGCCGTTCAGGCCATTCTAGACCGCCGGCAAGCGACATCCATAATTGATAAACCAATGTTTATAGAGCCTGACTGATGGCCCCTGTCATCAACATGTCAGCTTCTTAAGGTGCTAACAAATGGCTTTCTGCAGAGTTGTGATAGGCATTTGTTTCTATTGCAGAATTCAAGTCCTCCAAATACAGAATTCCAGGAACTAAAGCTGCAATCCTACACAGGTACACACTTTCCTGGTAGGAAACTCAATTGAACACAACATGACTTACTTTTGAGTATACATGCATAGCATTGCACTTCAACGATCCAATCCTATGGGGAACTTCTGCCGATGGGACTACCATTCCATCAACAGAAAGCTTTCTCCATCAGTGTTGCAGACACAGCACCAATACAAGCAATGGGACCACCAGATCAAATAGCTGGTGACAATGTGTGCCACCCACCACTGCCAGAGGTGGTATGTTGGCAGTGAGGGTGGGCAATGGATGTGGAGCAGAAATAATAAGGTGTTTTGTGGAAGAAATTGGGGATCATGTTAGGAAAGGGAGGGGGTGGATCTGCTAACAGTCACACATGCCAAATCTTATCCCTGGTGTTTATGCCCACTCCTTCCCCCACTCTCCTTGAACTTACACCAGCTATATAGCTGGTATCGGTCTGAGGAAACCCATAGACCATCAGAAGTCTATGCAGAGGTAAGGGGGAAAAAATATTTCCC
Organism: Tiliqua scincoides; assembly: GCF_035046505.1. Lineage (NCBI taxonomy): Eukaryota > Metazoa > Chordata > Lepidosauria > Squamata > Scincidae > Tiliqua > Tiliqua scincoides. Next base: position 201,866,940 of record NC_089822.1, read on the forward strand.
TTTAGCTGTCACAGGCTTCCTGAACGCTCCCCCCCTTTCCATGGTGCCCTGTGTGCTTCAGTTGGGGTGGGGGTAGGATTGGGTAGTAAGTGTGTTTCCTGGCTTTATAGCTTCAGAGTTTTGACAAACATCCTTGGACCGTGTTGCTTAACAGGGATGAAATGCCAAATTATTGGCATCATACCAGACTGAATTATTTTATTTATTTATTTAAATAACGTATACCCTGCCCTTCTGCCCCTGCAGGGGCCACCATGATATCTGCCAACAATTTCTCACTGCTGTTCCAGAAACTTCTGCATGCTAACAGTCTGATTGATCTGACTTATTTCCTTCAGTTATATAAAACCCCTATTGTAAAGAAAGGTCACATTCTTGGTTGAGTCCCAGAACTCTGAAAGCTGACTTGATGGGATATTCACTCTTGAGCTTTTTGATCCCAGAACAGACTTATGCAGTTCTTTCAGAATCTTCACTGGAGTGCTTGTTCCTTTGGAAAGCAAATGGAAAACATGGCGCACCCATCCGTTGTATGTCTTCTTGAACTCTCTGAAGACAAATGCTAAACCAACATGGTGGGACCATGGTAGCTGTAGATGAATTGCCTGTCTGAAAATTATATATCCCTCGTTTCCTTAATGAACAAATGCTGGAAAGTCATTGCTAACCTCATTTTTTCTGCTCTAAGGGCTGTAACCAAGGGAGGCAAATCAGGTTTGTCTCAAATAGGACTTGAGTCCAGTGGTGTCGCTAAGGGGGTGTGGGCCCCATTGGGTGACGCATGGGGGAGTGCAACACCACTACTGGCCAAAATTCTTTAAATCTTGGTATTTTCAAATAACACCGTCATGTTATATATAATTCAATGTGTATTTTTATGCAGAATGCAATGGAACAAACTGCATTAAAATATCTTTATCCTATCAAAAGTTATAGCCAGAAACCAGAAGAGGATGGGACGATGCCCAGGGCATTGTCCTCCCACTTCATGGGAGGAGGTCCATCATGGGGGTGACATGCTGGCCTCCTGTAGCAGGTGATGCAAACCCTAGTGATGCCACTGCTTGAGTCTCCCTGCCTTGCCTTCCTCCTCTTAGCAACAGCATTGCCCAAGAGCAGCTTATGTCATTTAAGAAGAGAGATGAGATGGAGAAGATAAACAGATTGTCATCTTGGTCCTGCTACCACTCAGCCACTTAAGTTCACAGATTTAAAAAACCTGATTGGGCACAATCCCTCTATTCACCCATTCTCTCTTCCTTTCTTTCTTGCTTGTTTGCATTTGTTTTTGACCTTGAACAATGTCTGGCTGCTTTGCAGTCCTGTATGAAATGTCTCAAGCACTGAATGGTTCACCTGCGTTCTTTTCTCTTCGTCTCCACCTATCATTGTTACTGAAATCTGTACAAGCACATAGAAATTTGTGTACGCATTTAAACAAAGCAACCCTAAGCAATGGCAACAACAACCCAAAGGGGGATGAAAAACTGCAGGGCTGGGGGAGGCATATTCAGAGCTGTGCGTACTCTGCAATTAGGAGAGGGGGAAAGCCATAGAACATTAGATTTTTGCAAGCTTCTAGCCTGTATGGCTGTGAAGATGTGCAATGCCATGTGGGCATTGCCTGGTCAAATCTCAGAAGCTAAATAGGGGACTGATCAGAGGGCAGGGTTTCAGTGTCTTGCATAGTTTCTTGTACCTCCCCCTGATGATAAAAGCAGAATAATTTAAGCAAAAGAAGAGAAAATACAAGCTGCTTATTTAGCATAATTTAGTTCAGCAAATCCAACTGCAGAAATTTGGCTTAACTTGGGAGTATAATGTTTATGTAGGTACGGGCCCACCTTTCAAAAGCTGAGTAGAAACACAATGCTGGTGTTGAACTGAAGTTTACGTTTGTAGAGGAAGGACTTCAGTGATCTGGCCCCAAGATCACATATCAGTACTGTCTACCCTGGCTTGTTCCTGTACTGCAGGCTAATTGAGCTTTGAAAGGTTTGTTTTTTGTTTTTTTTCAAAATCGCATTCATCCTCCATCTCTCTTTGCTTAATTTCATCTCATTATTTCCTAGTTACACTCCTTGGAACGCACCGAATAACAGCACTTGAAGCAGAACGACTAGGCTTGATTTAATTTCTGATCCATCACTCCCTTCTCTTTGAAGAGACACATGTGCATAATGAATCCTGTCACTCTGAGTTAATAGTGACCCAGAGTCTAGCTGCAGGCCTCAGTGGCAACAACGACATATTCCATTAGGCCGGGGCATGGTGCTTGCAGAAGAGGGGCTTTTTCCAGACCTCAGAACCAACAGACAGAAAGTAGCAAGAGGAGTGGGGAAAGCACAGTGCAGAAATAGTGCAGTGTTAGTAATGAAGAGTCAACTTTAATTTAGGAAAAAGTTAACAATGCTTTGCCTTGTGAAGCACCTCTATCTAAGGGCTGATGTTTAGCTGATTCATCCTGTTTAGTAAAGCGACAAAAATTGTAGAAAACTGAACATTGCTTGGAATAATCAAGGCTATGGAAGTCTGAGGGACATCTACATAACTCAATTACTGGTGAGTAACACAATTATAGCAAGTTAAGAGCCCAATCCCGAGCTCTTTAGTGCCAGTGGTACAACTGTAGCGTCGGCGCTGGGTGTTGTAAATGTGCTGTAAAGCATGTTTACTGCATCCTCTGTAGATGGACCACCAGTGCCAGTCAGTGCTGAGCCCAGGGCCGGACACTGCCCAGAGCAAGGGAAGAGCTCTGGGCGACAGTAAGCTTTGTCGGGGCGGGGGGAGGCTTTCCAGGGCAGGGAGAGGGTGGAGTGGGGTGGGAGGGGATGGGACTGGCGAAGCCTTACTCCACCAGATCTAGTGCTCCATGTTAGGCTGAAAATAGCCAGCGCAGACTAGAGGTGACCCATTGCGGGGCCTGCGCCCTTCCCCCAAGGAGACTCTGGTGGCTGCTGCAGTGCTCATAATGGTAGCCATTTTGGCGCCTTTGCTACTCTGGGTGCCGGGCAGCTTTGGATTGGGCTGTGGAACTAATGCAGACAATGATAAGAAATATGACATTGAAAAAATATAGAATAGAATTTCAATAGAATGCAACTGAAATCACTCAGCAGAAAAATCTCAGATACAAGAGAAAAATCATATTTCTACAAAGTTTCTCTAAGAAGAATGAAATGAGGCCAAAGTCAGAGAAACTCTTTCATCATGCTATGAGATATTTGTAGAACAACATATTTAGGGACAACAGTGAATTCTTAATGCTGCTAAATAAAACCACAACAGAAGCAAGAAAATGCCTTAAAAGCCATTCATCTTGTCACACACTGAGATCTTTTCCAGCCTGTGCCTGTCCTTGTAAATGCCAACATTTACTCATCATTGATGGAAATGAAGATGAGCTTGAGCAATTTACAGTCTTTAGTGGTTCTTAAAATGGCAATTCAGCATTCTCAATCACAGGGAGGATCTTTCCCTGTGAACCCTGTTTGTGTGTCCAGAAAAAAAGCTGTCCATAGAGAGAGGGTGGAACTTGAGGAGTGTGGTGGCAGCAGGAGGAAGGTTTGCTGGTGTGCTCACATTGTCCCCCACCACATGTTCTTGTACACACAATCCACAACTCCTGGACAGCATTTGATAAAGACATTCAGTTCTCCTGGGATTTGCTGATAGTAGTTGGCAACCTTCAGTCTCGAAAGACTATGGTATCGCGCTCTGAAAGGTGGTTCTGGAACAGCGTCTAGTGTGGCTGAAAAGGCTGATTCGGGAGTGACAATCCCTTCCACACTAGGAGCAAGTGCAGTCTGTCCCTGGTCTGTCTCCCTGGCTATGAGCCTGCCTTCTTTGCCTCAGACTGTTGGCCAAGTGTCTCTTCAAACTGGGAAAGGCCATGTTGCACAGCCTGCCTCCAAGCGGGCCACTCAGAGGCCAGGGTTTCCCACTTGTTGAGGTTCACTCCTAAGGCCTTCAGATCCCTCTTGCAGATGTCCTTGTATCGCAGCTGTGGTCTACCTGTGGATTTGCTGATAAATGTCAAGAAAATCTGTTTACCACAATTTAGGACATTTTTCACCCTCTGTTCAACTCCAAGGAGGTCCCCAAAGAGGCTCATAAAGATTAAAATGCACAACGCACTGATTAAAGTCCTCCTAATATGGCAGCTGGTGCCTGATATGAGGGCCATGATATGCATAATATGTGAGAAAGAGAGGCAAGTGCACACAAATCTGTTGGTTGCCTGGTGCTTTTCTGTGAATTCCCCTCTACCATTGGCTGAGCTGCTGTGATGTCATAGACTAGCTCTTTACTAATGTTTCAACTGCTGAAGAGAAAGGATCAGTCACAGAATGGTGACAAACAATGCACCTTGTATGAGGGAAATGGAGTTGGATGCTTAGGCACAAGAGAAATGATGTGCTCTTATCAGTGAGGCAGAGGGTGCAAAGGCAGAGATCTCTGCCTCTTCTCCCTCGAAGAGAGAAGAGAATCAGGGAGAGTTGTGAAGGAAGGTGGGAAGAGGGCAGGACCCATGGCAGCTAATGGACAGGACCATCAAGAAGGAGGGTGACGGAAGGAATTGTGGCAGAGTAGGTAGTCGAGAAACAGAAGTGTCGATAAGAGAGGAGGGGAGTTAAGGGGCCAGGTTCAACAGGCAAGAGAATGGTGTAAACAGGAAAGCAATCATCAAAGAACCAAGAAGCCAGGAAGAAAGAATTCCACTCACTCCCTTGAAAGAGCTAATCAAATCATTAAGTGCAAGTATCATATATAGTAAGGAAGATCACCTAAAGGTTTTGTTGTTCTGCATGCCTGCTAGACCAGGCTCTTCCTACTTCAGTTGCTGTCTAGACTAGCAAGAGGCTAGCAAAAACCAGATTTGACAGTGCGTGGTTGCCTGATACGTGTACTCCTGTTGCAGAGGCTGAAGCAAGCCAGCATAGTGGAAGCCCAGAGGCAACTACAGTACTGTATTGCTGCATGAAGAAGTCATCTATCAGTAAAGAATAAACTGGGTTGGGGAGTAGTAAAGATGGGTTGGCGAAGGGGTGGGCAGGTTAAGGACAAGGAGGACAAACATGAAAGAGAAGTAATAGAAGACCAATGCAGCCAATTGAAAAAGGGGGGGGGGATAGTGACATTGTACTTGTTTAGCTAGAGGACCAAATGTCAACCTCAGTCATGTGCTAGAATTGTTGTCTCTAAAAAACAGATGAAGGTGCTTGTGGGAAAGTGGTAGCTTCTCCCCAGCTGTCTCCACTAAACCTTGTGTTTGGATATGAGGGTATGTATTGCTCTGGAATAAGCTCTTCAGAAACACCAAGCTCCAAAGGCAAAGAGCCTTTGTCTAGCTATTTGTCTAGGAAAAATAGCCACTATAATTTCTCATTTTGGAAAAAGGAATGGAACCCCCTCCCCCCAGCAATTCTTTCTTTATTGCCTTGAATACATAATGGATCCCTAGGGATCTCTGACAGAACCAGTTTCTCAGAGCCACTAGCACTTAGCAAAATTGACTTCAGTTAATCAAAAGATTATTTCAAAATCCCTGGGTTTTCTGACCGCTAGTCTGGGAGGCTGCAAAATAAACTGTTATCTCAGCCATTTAGAATTCAGGGAAAACCTACCCCATAGGTCACATCTGCTTGGCCTGTATTGGAATGCTGTGGAGGGGGTCAAGTGAGTAACAGTGGGAAGAAGAGAAATACAGCATCTGGAATTTGTTTCCTTACAGCAGAAAAAGACTAGCATTCATCTGCAGTTAGACAAACCAGTTGGAGGGATGCAGTGCCAGACTCTGGGTGATAATCACCCTGAATCCACTTGTAATCTGCTGCTGATGCAACCCGCATCAGCTGGTTTCATGGATGGGCCAGTCCTGCCTACTCTCTATTTTAACTGGAAAATCTTGGGAATAAGCAATGGAATTACTTTTTCTCCAATTAAAGTAGCAGATTGGTAGTATGACTGGGACTGGAACTGAGTGGGCCCCCCACTCCTTGCCACAGTTTTACCCCTCCCTCTGCTTGCCATTTTAAAATGGCAATTTTAAGCCACAGGGTCACATCACAAGTTCCAGGTAGCACCTGCCTTAGATGCAAGTGGCCACAGTGAGGGCCTAATCCTATCTAATTTTCCAGTGTCGGTGCAATCGTGCCAGTGGGGCATGTACTGCATCCTGTGGTGGGGAGGCAGTCACAGAAACCTCCTCAAGGTATGGGAACATTTGTTCCCTTACTTTGGGGCTGCACTGCAGCTGCACCAGTTCTGGAAAGTTGGATAGGATTGGGCCCTGGGTTCTTCATCTTCTACAGTGTGATCTCAGCATTGCAGCTCACCATGCACATGTACCTAAAAGCAAGTTCAGCTCCGAAGCACCTGTTTAAAGTGCAGATACATAAAAACACACTTGCAAAACTGGACCAGAGGTACAGTTGGTACCAGTAGTGGTACTAGGTTATTGACAGTATTCATAGCCATCTTATCTCCATTCAAACTGTATCACTGGAAAAGCTGCAAATTGTTCAACCTCAGAATTCACCCCAGGGGAGAAAAGGACACATTTGGACCTAACAATGGCAGGACTTTCCCAAATCATTTGCACTGTTCTCCAAACATTTTGTTTGTCATCATTCGCATTATCAAAGGGAGGAAGAGGCCCACTCAATTTCATGCCAACAGGTTTAAAAGATATTGCACAATTTTTTCAGTGGAATCAATAAACAAACTTCACCACATACAAAATGCTTATTAGGCTTTTTGTATATTTACCCTCAGAACCCATTGAAGCAGCACAGGCTGAGATAACAAATTCAAGGCCACCAGGGAGCTTTAAGAAAGAAGTTGACCCTGGGTCTCTACTGTGTATACGTTCTCAGCATTATATCCACTGCTTCACACTAGCCCCCTGGACAAAGAAAGGCTGCCAGATATCACCTGTGGGCACAATCGTAACCAGGTCTACTCAGAAGTAAGTTGTATTTTGTTCAATGGGGCTTACTCTCAGGAAAGTGTGGTTAGGATTGCAGCCTTAGATGCTCAATACTGTGCCATTGATTTTGTTAGTGCTGCTGTGGTCAATTTGTCTTTCCCTCCTCTGCCTACTGCTCTCTTGAAAGTACCCAGGATCACAACAGGTAATAAAGAAAGCATGGAGGGGGAGGTGCTAACTCAGGCAGAAACAAACCACACTGTCAATGAGAAACCAGAGGTTTATCAAGGGAAGCATCTGAAAAACTGACTGAGAGCCATTGCCAGTAAGGTTGCCAACTTTTTTTAAACCATCCCTTCCACACTCATGCCTTCAATAGTAACCTGACACCTCGACAGATTGACGGAGTAACAGCACAATCCTATCTTGTGCTGGAGTAGGCAGGCCAGTGGGCCTGCACTGCATGCAGTGCAAGTTTGGGACCAGAATTGGCGCAACCCCATGCCACGCTGCACTGGCCCTAACGGGTCTTCTCAGATCTGCTCCTTACCACCCAGGAACAGGGTCAGGATCAGGCATAACCGCCAAATCTTGGCCGTACCTCCCGCACCAGGAATGCCTGCTGCCTGCCTGCTCTCTGTCCCAAAATGCCTCCTCCCTGCCCTGTACATTCCCCCCCCAAACCCCTGTGTTGGCCAAGCTCGGCTGACACAAACTTATCCTACTGGGCCTGGATCTGGTGTGGGGAGGCCAACGCAACTGGTTGCACTGGCCTCTAAAGTCGGTGCAAACATGCCTTATGGCACCCAGGTTAGCACAAGTGACATGTGCCAGCCTAACCTGGGTGTTAGGATTGTGCCCTTAGTCTGACAGATTAAGCTCTCCATTCCTTTACCTCCATGCCTGGGAAGGATCCCTGCTAAATTTCTGCATGTCAGGCAGCCATTACAGGCACAGGAGCAGGGCTAGTAAAAAAGCTGGCAATTCTAATAAAGGGCTAAAACTCATAATAAAGCTCAGTTGGTAGAGCTGCCGCCTTGTATGCCTGAAGATCTGAGGCTGCCAGTTCAAAACAACCGGAAGTACCCGAGAACTGACGACATGCTGATATACTGATGAGCTGACCCTCGGTGGCAGAGAGGAGTTGCCCTCAAGTGGAGTGTGGGAGGCAAAGGGCTAGAGCAGGGGTGTCCAAACATTTTGGCAGGAGGGCCACATCATCTCTCTTACACTGTGTCAGGGGCTGGGGAAAAAAAGAATTAATTTAAATTTAAATTTAAAATTTGAATAAATTTACATAAATTAATTTATTAGAGATGGAACTTATATTAATGAATGAAGGTCTTGCAGTAGCTCAAGGCCTATAAAAGGCCTTGCACAAAGCAAGACCAGCCTTTCCTTCACTGCCACTGCTGCATCACAGATGTGAAACAGCAAGTAGCGGAGGGAGCCCTCGTCCCACAGCTCAGGTGAGAGGTCAAATAGTTGTCCTCATGCTGAGAGCAGTTGCATCTGGCCAGCATGGGCTCCAGCAAGTCTCTAGAAGGCCAGAGGTTCATTGGAGACTGGGGGCTTCCTGAGGGCCTGATTGGGAGCTCCTGAGGGCCGCAAGTGGCCCCCGGGCCGGGGTTTGGGTATCTCTGGGCTAGAGAGTGGCCAGACCAGGAAGGAATCCATCTGGAACATGGAGTTCTATTAAAGACGAGAACTATTCAATTATAAAAATCCCTGCGGGGGTTTAGAACAGCCTGCCTATGTAAACCGCCTTGGATTAAAGTCTGAGGAGAAATCTGACAACCAAAGAAAGGCAGTATATAAATACCTGTATAAATAAAATAAAATAAAAACACACTATGCTGGCAGATAGTACAGGAAACCCAGATTGCTCTACACTGATTATCTGAGCTTAGGCTGCACTTTTCTGGCATCAGTTTGTATTGATGAGATGTAGCTGATGTTTCATTCTGCTGAAGGTTAACATACTACTAATTAGCTCTGATTCAGTTGTGCGATCAATAGAACATCCCTCCGTTCTTCATTTGTGTACATGCTTCAAATGGACGCTCTTTGGCTTGCCTGTACAGTATTCTGCCCACTTGGGGATGAATTCTAAACTTGACATTGTATTTTTCTATGCTGCAAAGCTTGCGTTTTACTAAGACAGAAATGACCGCGGCATCTTCCCACCCAAAGCTCCTTTTGCCAAGCCACAATTCCTGTCAACTATTGTTAGATTTAGATCCACATCTGACTTTATTATATCACCTTTACTAATAGTATGTTTTAGAAAAATAAATAATTTGAAGAAGTCTGAGTGAAGACCCTGCCAGGAATTACCCTGCAGGAAGCTGACGGATTGCTTCATCTTGCATCAATTCTTCTGCCCATAGGTAAAGGCCTAGTTATCTATATCATTTATCAGGTTCACCATTTCAGTACAACTGTTTAAAAGTAGGACAGAGTTCTGGTCCTACCTTAATTAGACAATAACTCATTGGCTCCAAGTGAACCTTCATCTTCTAATAATTTTGTACACAATTTAATGACATTAAACATATTTTGAGTGGATGAAATTGCTCTAAAAGCCTACACTCTAGTGCTCTAATATTAGGTTCTTGGCATCCATCCCTGTGTGTGTAAAGCAGCCAGTTTGTTGACCAGGAATTCAGACTCATTACAGGGCAAATTAGCAGCCAGCTATTAAGTCTGATTCAAGCATGTAACAATTACTGATCATATCCTCTTGGTCTGTGGATAATGGAAGTGATCAGCTGCAAATGGAAAAAAGGAAGGGCTGTTTGTTCTGTTTGCTTGTGGGCACCAAGGAAAAAGCACCAGCGTGAGGTAACCTCTCTTGACCCCCAGGCTTTGCAAACAAAAGACCCAAATGGGGAAAGGCATCCTGGAGAAGCATCTCCCTTAGAGACCAAAGTAATCTCATGCTCCTAAGGCAGGTTTTGCTCTAACAGAGCAGGAGTTCAACCACAGTGGCCCAAGGGCAAAAATAATTAGTTGGTGCAACTATCTACCACAGGGCTACTTCACTGAAATAACTGCAGGGTGACAGTAAGTATGGATTAACCTGACTGATCCACAGGACTTTAACTGCTCTCTCGCAGGCACAGGTTCAAAACAGAGGGCTCTTGAGGGTCCTGCAAACAGAGAAGCCACAGAGCCAGTTCACACAGCCAAGTTCATGATGTGGTTCAGTAAAACTGTGAAGAAATGAATGTAGACACAACAGGCAACAGTTTCTTCAGTGTCAATACAACATCTCTGGAAAAAAAAAAATTGTCAGTGATGCACAACCTGACTCAGGACACACTTCGAGACAGAGGGAGGAAAAGCTCAGACTACCCCTGGCAATTCTCCATCCCTATCTACCTTAAGGCCAAACCATTTAAGTGCCATTTGTCCCTGTATGTTAAACAACAGCTTTGAGAGAATCTGATCAGGACTGGAATCGTCCAGAACAAGAAAGGGGTGTTTAATTGTTTCCCCCCCTGCCACAATCCTAATAAAAATCACACCCTGAAGTTGCTATTACACCCCAGAGGGAAGCATCCATTGATGCCAATGGAAACAATGCCAATTTTTGTCAGGTTGGAAAAACCATCCTTGCCTATACTTGATTCTCCTCCCTTCCCTGGCAGCTCTTATGTAACTTGAATATAGCCAAGCTATATTTTTAATGCAATGTGAAATTGGACTCTTACAGCAAATCACATGAAATATTTGGAAACAGTGAGCATAAACCTTTGGGTTGGTGTGTGAGTCAAACAACATGCCTACTCCCTTAAGAAAGGCAACAGTAGAATGAGTGGGTATAGTGCAATCAGGGTACTATGCTTCCTGTGCCTAGTTATATAAACACAATTGATTTCTAACAGTGTAGGCCACTTGGAAAGAGCATACTATCTTGGACTGCATATACTTCCCTGGGAGCAAGCCCCACTGCACATAAGGAAATTTACTTCTGAGTAAAAATATATACTGTAGATCAGTGATTTTCAACCTTTTTCATCTCGCGGCACACTGGCAAGGCACTAAAATGGTCAAGGCACACCATCAGCTTTTTGATAATTGACAAGGCACTCTGTGCTGTCAATGGGGGCTCACATCCCCCAATGGTCCTATTGATAAATGACCCTCTCCCAAATTCCCGTGGCACACCTGGGGACCATTCATGGCACACCAGTGTGCCCCAGCACAGTGGTTGAAAATGGCTGCTGTAGATGCTCACCTATAAGGCAATCTCACAGATAAGGTGAGGGAAGGTTTTCAGCCAACAACCATAGAACATTCCATGGCCCTTGGATAAGTTGGGGGAGGTAAAACTTAGGGAATGGTTCTTGTGAGGAGCTATAGCTTCCCCAGGAGCCTGATTGAAAGGGGGAAAGAATCTGAGCCACATCACAGTTTTTGAAGACGTTAACAAGGTGTTTCTGTAGTACTGCGTGCCATTCCCCCCCCAAAGCAACAGAATTGAACACTGCAGTGAATTGCTTAAAAAAAATCCAGACCTGAAACTGCAGAAAATTTGCACTTTTATAAACCTTCCAAAACAAATGAAGCACCAATATAAAGCACCATAAACAGCTTACCTCAGCACCACATCCTGCTTCCAATGCTGCCGGACAACTTTTTATACTGTTCACTGTTGTTTTAAGAGGCACTCCTGTATTTGGAGCTAAGAAGCCTGCTCAGAAGACTCTACAATGGAGCCTCCAGAGTGTTTGTAAGCTGTCAGCAATCACTCAAAATGTACCTCAGAGGCTTCACCGATCTTCCGCAGGCACTTTTAAAGCCCTTCCAGGCTTCTCCTGGCTGCCACAAAATGCCTGAACGGCCCTGACCCCGCTGACCCGCAGGTAAAAGAAGATGAGATGATCTAGGCTTGATTTATTGGCAGAAATTTCTCACCTTATAGGTGATTATGGTAGGCTTGCACAGTTAATTTCATTTTCATACCTATCGTAAGAGTTGTGACATCACGAGGTAGAATTTAACATTTAGTTCATCAGCTGCTGAAGATAAAGGACAGAGACTCCCAGTATTGTAAGGTAAACTTTATTGTGGATATTATGGTCTGAGTCATATTTGTAAAATATTAGAATTTACATTACGTCAGCTCTGAAAGCTCCTGATTCCTGTTTACCACAAGTCCTAAATTGTGTGTTGAAGACACTTGAGAACATTGTATATTGCACTGCAGTATCCCATTTTGTCAGGGGCATGAGTTGCTGACATACTCAGTATACATTTAATATAAATGTTATCACCATATTAATTTGGAACAATGCAACAATGAAAAGTTAACAAAGACTCACCTCAGTTACAGATACTGGAAATGTGACTCACAGTAGAATGCACAGAAATAAAGATGCTGGAACATGATGTGGACCACTATAGATGTAACACCCACAAGTAAATGGATAGAGCTCAAAAGAGCCGTTTTCCCCACTTGCATTTACATATATGCAAAGTCATCTGAGTGATAGAGAGGTCTGTACATACTTCCCTACCCCCATCCAACCCCCCTCCTCCACTTGGTGCAAGTTACTGGCACTCTGAGGCAGGAGGAATTTGTATGGATGCAAGAGGGCGGGCTAGATGGGGATAGGGAGGCACACACATGGACCTAGGAGGTTTCCATTCTTTCTAACTGTCCCTCATGCTGCCTGGCTGGTGAAAAGTACAGGAAAGGGGTTCTACTGACAGCTCCGATCCCTTCATGCATGGAGTCCTGCCATGAACTGGACTGTGCCCCTGAAATCATTTTACAATAAGTACTCTTCCTAACAGTTCACATGTATGTTAACATGTTAACACAGTTCACATGTAACAGTTTAGGTATGAACTATCATGGACAACTGTAAATGAAATTTACAGTTACCCACAAAAGAAGTTCAACATTAGGTCTTTCCATGACTTTCCATTTAGGACTTGTCTATCCAAGGGAAGCATTGCGGATCACTTCGTGTTGAGAAACTTATCAGCTGGTTATACGCCATACATTTCTAACCTCATTCCAAAGTTTGTATTCCCACATTTCAAATACTTGGGGGCAACTAATATCTTGTTCCAGTAAAGGTACTGTCAACTCCAACTGTTAAAAAAGTCCACAAAGTCTTTCTATGCCACTTGTTAAATTCCTTACATTCATTTTTAAAAAGAAGCCATGCCTCTAAATATACTTGTACACTACAAACAGAATTTTAAAGGATGGAAGCAAATTCTCTTGTAATTGCCTTCACTGGTGAGTGGAACTATAATAATTACTGCAGAATGGATTAGCAAGTTTACAAAAGTTATACATCACAGTTCAATACTGAAGTAAATGTACACAGAAATATGGCAGATCTACACTGGTTAGCAGTATAAGTGCCCCTTAATGTGGCAACAGTAAGAAGAACCCATTCCTCTATGTACAAACATGCGAGAGGCAATATTCCCACTGCTAAATTTGATGGAGCAGAATCAGAACAGTTCACACACAGAACGGCTATGGCCCAATATTTGTACATACGTATGACTGCTGATTTTGGTAGCCATATCATCATACCCAAATGTACTCATTATCTTTGCATTTGAGAGAGAAATAGGATGAAGTACTGCCTGCATCTTCCACAACCAAAAACCTGCAACAGAAGTAGTTGCTAGAAATAGCTTTCCACTTGTTCCAAAAATCTAAGCAGCCAAATGACCGGGTGGTGGTTATATGCTAGAGATGTGAACTATTAATCTGTACTCAGAAATTAACATACCATTGCAGTACAAAAGAACAGCAGAACATCAGATACACTTTTACATCCAGAATTATGAAACTATAGATAAAAAGTCCATGAATGGAAAGGCATGTTAAGGGATGCTAAATCATTCCAGAAAGTCTTTGCTCTGTGGCTCAAGGCACTTGGTGTGCCCAGGAATCTGTGATGGCTAAAACCTCAGTAAACCTGCATGTGGATTCCAATGGAAGCTTGGAAGGTTCATACAATATTCGACAAGGAAGATTGTGTTACTGAGATGAATACAGTACAGCAGAGCTCAGACAGGATATATTTCTCATTTGTGGTAGTAACAGATGAAGACAGGTTGGGCAGAAAGGGACCAAGTACAGAAGCTACAATTCACCATGTTTTGTATGCTTAAAGAACTGTGTACAATGTGGTCTTGAAAGCCCCCAAAGGATAGAAAGTCTGGATTTTTCAGACAATCCTGAAGCTAGAAACAGCATTTCACTTGCTAGGCTATGAATGTGTTGGATTCTTCTCCTTCAATCAGAACCAAAACAGTTTTGAACACACTAAAAACATTTACTCTGAATTCAGTTTTTATAAAATAGTTTCCTAAGATCTCCCATCTGCCTGCCTTTTTCCTTGGCGGCACTGGAAAGTGAACTGGCCCCCCCATGCCAATTTGCATAGAAGAGCGAGTGAAGTGGTACAGTCCTGGCAGAAGGGTACATACTGGGAAGAGGCTTGCAAAGATCTGCACTTCCTCTTTGGCATGAAAAAATGTCCAGTTTCCCTTCTCTGGATGGGAAGTTACATAAAGGCAATGTCAGTTATATGCAGCTAAAGTGAAACAAGTAATAGAACAAAAAACGTCACGGTCACAGTGAGTGAGGAAAGCTGAGCAGAATTAGAAAATGATATTCCATTGGGCATAAGAACCTCTGGCTTTATCTTCTCTGCATGTTCCTAGAAAGGCAGAGAGAGAGAGAGAGAGAGAGAGAGAATTTAATGCCTGATTGGATACATTTCATTTGAGTCACACTATCTCAGCTGTTGGATACCCCTTCCTTCACAGCTTTCTACTGTGAGATCTAGGGACCTCCCTTGTGTCAAGATGACAGCCTCCTTGCCCAAACTGCTCCCACAAAAAAATTCACTGAACTGACAATCGGTAAAAAGGTCAACTTGTGCATGAACTGGCACAATTATTCATACCCAAACCATTTTTGCAGTGAGAACTGTGCTGGTGCCATCTCCCTGGATGTTTATGGAAGGTGTGAACTGCAGCTCCTCCTGGTACTCTGTATTCACCTGGTCTAGATTCATCTGAGACTGGATTGCATTTCCTGTAAAGCAGAGATTGTGAGAGGATCAGAGTCCCTCCGTATGAGTGAAGTACAAATTTAAGGCCCGCAGGTGGTCACTTGCACCTTTAGGTAGTAAATACGCTTAACTCAATAAATTATAGGATATTCCTGCATTAGTTCTCAACAATGCTTTGAAAAGAGAAAAATATATTTTTTCTGGCTCCCCTTTGGTTGTGCAAATGTCTACACTTTGCTTGATCTACATGAAATGCCCCATTGCTAGAGTTTCAACAAATGATCCACTACAAGTTACTCCTGATCAGTAATAAAGTGCCTTGTTGTTCACAGAATCTGCAGCTGTGCCACAGGCTTCAAGATTTGCTGGGGTTGTTGCTTCTGTGCAAAGTGCAAGGAACACAAAGTAGTCAGAATTCTCTATTGCCAATATTTGTAGGGGCACAGATTTTCCTCCCTGCCAGTAGGGAGAATAGAGTGGTTGGATCAGTGAGAAAGAGCTTGGGGTGTGTGAAGAGCTTATCTAAAAACAGACTTAAAACAAATTAAAAAGTGAGATTAAAATTAAACATTTAAATGAACAGGTTTGGTTTTTATTTGATGTCCTCTGGATGCTTTTACAGTCATACATTATTTAAATCTTAATAATGCCCAGCATTGTAAAGGGAAGTTTTGACCAGGATAGGTAAAGAGTGGAGGTCCTGGACCCAGCTGTAGCTGGCATCTAATTTTATTCCCTATCAATCAGCAGGATCAAGGAGCTGATGCTGTATCCTGCAGATACCTGAACTTCTGATCTCGGAAGCTAAGCAAGGTCAGGCCTGGTTAGTACTTGGATGGGAGACTGCCTGGGAATACCGGGTGCTGTAGGCTTATACCATAGTCTTTCGAGACTGAAGGTTGCCAACCAACCAGTTAGAACAATTAAAACTGTAAATGCTGAAGTTATTAAGAACACACACACATATGAAGAAACCTGCTGGATCAGACTAAAAGGTTCAACTTGCTCAGCTGCTGATGTATCCAAATTCTTTTTTAAGCCAGTGGCCATCACCACATTTGGTGGCAGCAAGTAAATTTTGCACTGTGAGAAGAAACACTTTTTGTCTGTCCTGAATCTACTGCCACACAATTTCACTAAATACTATAAACTTCCAGTCTTATGAGAAAGAGAGACTACTGAACTAAATGGGTCCAATGATATTAGGCTGCAGTGCTTACACACTTACCTGAGGCTAAGCCCCACTGAACCACAATGGGACTTACTTCTGCGTGAACATGCATAGGATTGTGCTGTAAGTCAGCTTCATATGTTCCTGTACACTTACTGAGGCATTTGTTGCTGGCAAATGAGCCGAGGATTTGGTCACAGTCCTCCTTCCGATTGCCACTGTTCTCACAGGAGCACCATAGCGTGACATCAACACTGGAATTGCTGATGTAATTGGGGGTCATGGATGTGCCTATTCCAAGTACCAAAAAGACAAGATCAGCTCATGTGTAGTCAAGGATGAAGGAGACTAGATAGAGAACCATCAGGCTAGGCGTGCAAAGGATTTCTTTCGGGCACAGAATTCAGCATCCTGAGAATTTCAACCTTCTTTCAACAAAACACAAGTCTATCAGTCATCACTTGGGGAGAAAAATCTAAAAACCCTTCTCTTAATTCTCCTTGTCAAGTCATTCCATGCTTTAAAAAAAAATCAAAATGATTTGAAAAGTTCAGTATAGAGTAAATTATGCAAAATTAAGCGCATGCATGCAAATATATTTAATGTATAGTATGTATTCTGATTACAAAGTAATTACAAATAGAGACATCAACAATATATCAGGGGTGAACAGCCTCATATATTGGTAACAAATTGTAAGAAATAAGCTCTACCTCGCTGGATTAAAGTCCTAGTCCAGCCAGATAACACATAAGCAGGGCACAATGATGATAACGATCTGCTGTTTTTGTCCCCAGTATATTTATTTTGGGAGTTGGGGTTCCATTTAGCTATCATAGCTAATAACCATATATTAATGCTACTGTTGCACCCTCAACCTTACAATAATTCAAGGAATAGCAGCTCACATTGTCCTTTTCTCTTTCATGCACCTTAAAAGCAAGGTATTTTATAGCTTTTCCTCTAGACATGTCTAAAGGCATAATCCACATCAAACTTCCCAATGACTTCCAATAGGCTCAATACATACCAATCATCCCCATGTAAGCTTCGAGGCATGCAGCATGGCTGGATTGAGAACAGCCATCAGAGGAAGTGCCTGAAGGCCTGCAATGTTCCTGGAAGTCAGCCAGCCGGGATCTGGTGGAAGACAGACTATCAGAATTCGGCCTGTCTCTCATCTATTCTGTATGCAATATGTAAAAGTACATATTTATATGTATCATTGGGCCTGACTACACATTCCATAACTGTGAAACCCTTACTGCTAAATAAGGCACCCAGCCTTATTATAGAACTGACTGCTCCTGGCTCACAAACAAGTAACTGGAGAATAAAGTGGTTCCCAAATATACAGAAGTTGCCCATCCTTGAGCCAAGTGACAGTGCTTCTTTTCTCTTTAAAAACAGCTACAGACAGCACTGTAAAAGTAGAATTTTGATACAGTCCAGCACTATATAAAATGTTAGGCTCTTGCACAAAGGCAGTTAAACTCTAATGTGAACGATGCACTTCATGAACTAGGAGAAGCAAATAAAACAGTATTGTGCACACAAAACCCTTAATTTATTTCCAGTTTGTCCTATGCCTTTGGCGTTAAACCTACTTGCAGACATTGTCCCTCAGGCACGAATCCAACAGGAGGAGGCAATTTGGTTGGGTGCTACTTTGAAAAGAGCACTCTGGGACAATGGTGTTCCGGCGTCGCTCCCCACAAAGTTCATCTTGACAGGGACAGAAGAGAAGCCTCTTGGTGAAATCCATATTGACCCTCTCAAAGAAGTGTCTCAGTCCTCTGTGGCATTTGCGCAGATCACAGGGGTGCTCTGCAGTGCAGGTGGAGACATACGATGTGCGCAGACGCACACACTTGTGGTCCAGGTGGCAAATTTGAGCAATGTGCAAGCAAGCACTAGGGTTGTCCCCAGCTATACCTGGGCCTGAAAAGTCACAGAAACACAAGGATAATATAACAAATTCAAGAGATGATTTCTCAGGGGAGGATTAGTGCTAAAAGATACATTATCCTGAATGCATAATGTCACCTGATAGGGTTTTAGTTTTCTTTATAAACAAACTAGTGCTGGGGTGTGAAACATGGCAAAAGGATGGGGGGGGGGGCTTTAGTACTTTGCCCTGCTGTGATTTTGATCCCAATTTACCAGTACTCCCACTTCTTCAAGTGAAAAAAGTCTTGCTGCTCACCTTTCACTGAATTTCTTTCCCCCACTAAAAATAGTGTAGGGAGGCATGATTAGGATCAAAGCCAACACAGGGCAAAGTGCTAAAGTTATCCTATCTCCCCACTGCAGTTTCATCTTTTGTGCCCCTCCCCCCATCTTTTAGAAATAAAATTAGAATTTCATCAGGCCATTTTACACACTTAATTTAAGTTACAGTTTGGCCCATTAAGAAGATCTCCACAATTCAGAGATCCATTTAAATAGGAAATCAAGAGGAGCAAAACAGCAATGGTGCATTTAAAAGCATTTCGCACCCAAATCTGTAGTACCGCAGGCACTCAAGTATAAGTCGATCTCACAGATAAGTCAAGGGCAGGTTTTGAGCCAAAATCATGGACTATCCTATGACCCTCTGATAAGTTGGGGATTAAACTTAGGGGCACGTCTGACTATAGTTTTGTCTAATTTTACCCGAGGCCAGATCCTGAAAAATAATCTACCAGTAATTGTTACCCAAAAACTATACAGCCTCTAATTTATTAAAAATATAGTAGAAGATCATAAGATACATTTTTATTCATTAACTTTTTTAATTTGGGTATTCACAACCTTTTTGTAAGCACTATCGGAGTAAGTGTACTGTAAACATACCAGTAGAACCATTAATCAAATTCTTCTTTAAGGTGCCTGGTGTGTTAAGCCAGAGCCTCTACATATAACACATAACCAGGAGTGTGCAATTCAATCCACAGTGGAGAGACATGCAACAAGGAATGAGCATGAGCAAACACAGCTACACTTAGTTGCAACCCTATTTACTCAGAAGTAGACCCCACTGCTTTCCACGGATGAGGAGATAATCTAAGCTTGATTTATTGGCAGAAATTTCGCACCTTATAGGTGAGTATCTATGGTATTTCTTGAAGTATCTGGAAGAAAGGTTTCAGCAAAGTTTCTTAAGTCTTAGCTGTTTTGCCAGCAAGCTAAAAAAAATTCTACATGATGATTAGCATTTATAGACAAAGCAGAATGATGCCAGACTATTCACTAATATTTTTCCTCTACTCTTGTAAGTGGCTCCAAAGAAAGAGAAATGAAACAAAATGAGCTCTACCTGAAACCAGAGTTGCAGCAAGTTTACTGTACTTGGACTTGGACAGTTCTTCATTTCCTACATCTTCGTATGGAGATGCCTCAAAACGAAAATCACCTGTGTTAGGTGAAAGATACATTCATATCTAAAATGTGTATCCAAATGTTCCCAGACATTTAAAACAGACACCAGCTTCAAGGACTATATTGTTTTCTCTCATTCTAGTAAAATCTCTCATCGAATTTATTTTATAATGACTCCCTCTCCCTATTTCTTTAGCTGACATTGCCCTCTTCAGCACTTTTTCCAGATTCTTCTATTCTGAATGAGTGACGTTGACTAGGTGGACTCTTTTCTTCCCCAACTCTAACTGTGCTTGGGTCAGATTAATGTGGACTGAGGATTTCAAAACAATATTATTACTAACAGAAGGTAAGATTGCTCAAATCTGATCTTTCTAGAACACAGTTAAGTGAAGCAGATAGCACTCATCTTTGGAAAATTTTACAAGACCTCACCTGGTCTGCAAATCAAGAAACTTTGCTAAATCTGAACTATGCAGATTTAGCCCTGATTTTAGAAATGGGTTATGTATCAGAATGCCAGATGCAAGGGAGGGCACCAGGATGCAGGTCTCTTGTTATCTGGTGCGCTCCCTGGGGCTTTTGGTGGGCCGCTGTGAGATACAGGAAGCTGGACTAGATGGGCCTATGGCCTGATCCAGTGAGGCTGTTCTTATGTTCTTACCAAAACTGTTAGTGAACTCCTAATTAGATTTTTAAGGTGGTTTTTCGGTTTGTTTTTGGTCAATGATCTAAGCATTTACAGACAGAGCAGAGTAATACGTACATGTACAATTCAGTCAAAAAAAGCATAAAAGGTTTAGCATCTTAATATGCTCAGTATTAGCAAACATTCAGGGGTTTTATCTAAAACAATGGAAATAGTAAAATATCCTGGTTTTTAATTCATTATTGTTCAAAGCATTAAGTGCAGAGTATGGGGTTAAGATATCTGGACTAGGAGCCTACATCTCCCTCATAAGAACTTAAGAAGAGCCCTGCTGGATCAGGCCACAGGTCCATCTAGTCCTGCTTCCTGTATCTCACAGTGGCCCACCAAATGCTTCAGGGAACACACTAGACAACAAACACAACCTGCGTCCTGGTGCCCTCCCCTGCATCTGGCAATCAGAGGCAGCCTGACTCTAAAACCAAGACCTTGCACATACCTACTATGACTTGTAACCCATAATGAACTTTTCCTCCAGAAATTTGTCCAATCCCCTCTTAAAGGCATCTAGGCAAGATGTCATCACTACTTCCTGTGGCAAGGAGTTCCACAGATTAATTACACACTGGGTAAATAAATATTTTCTTTACTCTCCTAACTCTCCCAACACTCAACTTTAGTGGATATCCCTCTTCTTCTGAAGTTTTAATGTTGACACTAAAAACCTTTCCTTTTTGAATGAGTATGGGGTTTTGTGCTCTGTGTACCTGTATTTGTATGGTTTTGCACAGAATTTGGCAAGGGCTCTGATTTCTTAAGGAATTCAGGTTTAATTTTAAAAAAGGTCTGGTTCTTATTACAGAGAAATATCATTTAATACATTGGAACCAGTAAGACATTATGATTAGTGCTGCCAGGCTGCATCCCTGTGAAGGTTCCCATATTCTTAGAAATCCAGCTCTTCATTTCCATGGAGGCTTGCACCATATCTCTTATGCAGACACATCCAGTGGCCTGTACAAGCACAAATGTCATTTATCTGTGCCTCTTTAAGCCACTGGAATATGTATGTAGAGGTGCACTGTTGAAACAGGAAGAACCAGGTTCTGCTGTCTCCTCTGTTGGTCTCTCTCTTTCACTTCATCACAACTTACGGGAGAGGTACAGTGCACGCTTCCACAGAGACAAAGGACTGGCTTCATATAGCACTATTTCCCTAAATGGAAAGAAAAGAAATGTAAAGTAACAAGTAATTAAATATTCTGTGCTCCCTCCAGAATAAAAGAATGAGAGCCTAATCTATGCATGTCTACTCAGAAGCAAGTCCCATGATAGTCATTGGGGCTTACTTCCAGGTACATGTGGATAGGACTGCACCCTAAATTAGGGGAAATTCACCAGCCATGCCAACAAGGGAAGCAACAAAACTAGTTGCACCTGCAAACAAGATTCAGCATTACAAAGGACCCCTGCTGAATGGAACTTATTTATGAGTAGACATATAAAAGCATCTTAGCCATGGGAATGGGAATTTCTAGATAACAAAGCACTATGTTAAATGCCAAGTGAAATTTCTGTTGTAATTCCATGTCCGGCTAATTGTGAAAAAGCAGTGCCTCAGCAGCACTGAAGGGCTCTAGTGTGGAAACAATCCTGAAGGCATGCAGGGGAGAGGGGTGCAACAGGCAGAAAGAGGAAGAATATACTCCTTTCCAATATTTGTCCTTGTTTTGTCCAATACTTTGTCCTCTATATTTGTATGATGTATTGTTTCAATATATTGTCTCTAGTCACTTGCCTTCCCAAACCTGGCAGATCCATCTGACAGCCAGTTCCATGGGCACAACAAACAGAAAAAACAAAAATATTCAAGGCCACTGCTGCTGTTTCCACAGGACTTCCTAGCCCTAGGAAATCTTAGTATTGCAGCACTGGTAGATCACTGTGCCTGCCCCCTACATGGAGCCAACAATGGAAATCAAAAATGCAGTGGAAACAGCAGTTTCTTCCACCCACTGACTCCAAGGAGCTGGAAAAGAGAAAGATCCAGGAGAAGCTGCTTCTAATGCCACCACCTTCAGGTATTTGATGGAAGCAGCTGTACCTTCCTGTTCCTCTCCAAGGAAAAGGCAGGTGAAGAGAACAAGAGTTTGAGGCATGGGCTGATGGCCTAGTGGGCTTCCTCCCTGCCCAAAACTCTAGTGCTCTCCAATAGCTGCTGAGCACTGAAGATGATGCGTCTGGAAGACAAGGTCAGTTGGACCCAACTATGAAAACCAGAGTGCAGCAACTTTGGTTAGGTGGACAGAATAGGTGACAACTTAGCAGTCCCCCTCCAACTTAATCTGTTTCAATTCTTGCTCCACCCCCCCCCCCCACATATGATAACATTGGCCTTATGGTTCAAGTCTAGTGCACATGTATTCACTGTGCACTGTTCACTGGGCAATCACGGAGTGCTTGCAGGAACCAGTCCTCAGTGCATTAGGTCTGTGATGGCAAACCCTGCACACTGGGGTACACATGTGTTCACAAACAGGTATCTGATGCACAGTATTGTTTTCTGACAACCTAGATAGTTAGTGGCTACTGTCAGGGCTCCCAGCAGTCTAAAGTTTGCTGTTTCCCTGTCCTCCCTCACGGCCCCTTGTTCCTGTCCTTACTTTGTGAACTTTTTTTTCCTTTATGATCTTAGCTGTTGCTAAAATAAACCTCCAACTTCTGCAATCAAATACACTAATTACATAGGATTATACAAAAACAATGCAACCTGCATTATGTATTGTGAGTATGAATGAAAACTGGGTTTCCATAGTGCAAAATTTGAGTGAACAAGGAGGAAGAGGGGAAGCATACCCAGTCTTGCAGTAGCATTTAGCATATGCTTCTTTTCAGTATCACACAATACTCCTCAAGAATGGTATACAAACTCTTTTATCCAAGGACAATAACAACCGCAATGTGTTTTCAAACCTCAAAGAACTCCACATCAGGAAATCTCTAACAGTACTGCAGAACCTATGTTTTCTTACTGTGTAATAGCTGATTCACAATGTCCTACTCCTTCTGTCAAAAATGTCCATAGGATGTTTCAGGTTCAGTTCCTGGAAACTCCAGTTAAAAGGGCAGACCTCAGGTAGCAGGCCTGGCAAAGGGTCGCTGTCTACTGCCAGTCACACAATCTTGAACTAGTCAGGCCAATGATCTGACTCTGTGCAAGAATGCTTTTATTTTAAAATGGTTTACTCAATTTTTCTTAAAATATAACTCAAAGCAGCTTGTATCAAACACTGAACAATACCATACTGACTAAAACAAAACGGAATATCAACAATGAAAATAAAGACAAAGCACATAGCCAACCCAGGAAAAACTCATAAAACAAACAGAGCAGAACACGGGCACAGAAAACAGTTTGTCTCACAGGCCCTGTGAAAGAGCCAGGTTTTGACCTGGTGTCTGAAAGCCCACAATGCTGGAGCCTGGCAGACCTCCCAAGGGACAGCATTCCACAACCAAGATCGCTTAGCTCCTAGACAGGGTCACCTGGAGCAAAACCTCAGATACAGAGAGAAGTACATGATGTTTGAGAGCATTAGGTACTCAGATTCCAAGCCATTTAAGACTTCAAATGCTGAAATCTTAGAAACTAACAGATAACCAGTGGGTAGATCATACAAAATCAGAACTACATGCTCCAATAGAAGGGTTCCAACTACCAACCTAACAGCAGCATTTTACATCAGTTAACCCTTCTGAATGATTTTCAAGGGCGGACCCAGCCCTACACAGAACACATTACAGCAGTCAAGCCTTTTTAGTTATCATGAGTCAAGGATTCTCTTCTCACAGGATAACAGCTCAGCTCAGGGTTGAGTACATGCTCTGCATGTAGAAAGTTCCACATTCAACCTCCAGGTAGGGAAGAGACAGATTCCTGTCTGGAATCATAGAAAGCCACTGAAATAGTCAGACCAACAGTCTGACTAAGTATAAGGGGGCTTCCTGTGTTCCAAGATTTCAGGTGTTGTTTAGGAGCACACAATTAGAACTCCCAACTTGTCTGCTAGTAATTCCGCAAAACAAAGTGTGACCAAAGCTTCCATCTCTTTCCATCTTCCAACCCCTACTAATTGGGTAAGGGGCACTTTTTCAAGTGGGTGCTCCTTTGTTTAGCAGGGGGAGAGTAACTGGCCCACCTCACCCCAGCACTGTCTGTTCTAGTGGCTGTCTGCTGGTATTCCTTGGCATCTTTTTAGATTGTGAGCCCTTTTGGGACAGGGAGCCATTTAGTTATTTGATTTTTCTCTGTAAACCGCTTTGTGAACTTTTAGTTGAAAAGCGGTATATAAATACTGTTAATAATCATCATCATCATCATCTCACCTGGTGTTAAGGTGGAGTGAACAGACCAGTAGATGCGCAGGCATTGCTCTTCCTGCTTTCGTGTGCGCCGGTGACACTTGCATCCTTGAAAATTATAGTTTTTAATTACTGTTTCTGCCTCTAGGCATCTGTTTCTGGCTTCATGGCCCAGGGACAAGAGATTGCTCTTAGAACAGTTTTCCAGAATCCGATAGGTGTCATTGCAGGCAGGGTCAGCAACACAAAGACTTTCAGCTGTTATGCAGTTATTTGGCTGTTCAGGGGACAGAGCAAGGAAGCCTCCTGTTCAGGTAGAGGAACAGCATTAGCATTTCATACATTGATACTGCAGTTGGCCACTGCTCTCCCTAATTGCACGTTTCTAAGGAAGCATGTTCTTTTCTTCTCAATAAATTAATCTGGAATTTTTATAATACTTTGGTATTGTTTTAACACACATTACCATGGGTTAAAATGAATCATCATTCAATTTCAAAAGCACTATCTCAAGACCATTTAAAATGGATTAGCTCATAGTTATGCTTTACCTATCCTTTTGTTCATATTACCAGGATAATGAAATAGAGGGTACCTTGCATTTTATTTCACTCTTCTGGAGTATATTTGTGGGAGAGTTTATGGAACTCTAGATTTATCTGTGCTTGCTACCTTAATCTTTAGTAAAAAGAGAAATACCATTATTTGCAATAAATGCTTTTAGAAAGAGAAGAAAATGCCCACACTTTAACCACTCTCTTCATGGCAGATTTTGTTTGTTGTAATAACATTGTCTGTCTGAAATAGAATGATGGTTTGGTGCTGAATTCTGCTGGAATTGACTTTTGGGTGAAAAAATATGCGACTCCTGGACACGTGTGTGTAGGATGGCTGATCTTCCAATCTGTTTGAGTCCAACACTCATCTCAAACACACATCCTCAGATGTCAACTGCAGACAGATTTCATGGTATCACCTCTGACACCTCACAACAGTCAGCAGTAAATGAATTTATTTCAGATCTGTCCAGTTGCTACAGTGGTCTCTTATCTGAACATCAGGGACAAGGAGATGGCAGCAAAATGAGTGATAATTGAAGGACAGGTGCTCTTAGCTCATTCTTGGGACATAACACAGAGGCAAAACTGTTTTTGAATTTCTGCCATATATAACCTTGGGCCTGTTCTTGAATGCTGGTGTTCCTGCTGACCATTACTCTCTCTTACTTTTTAGGATTTGGCTTTACAATCTGCAGTCTTCATTATAGGTTAGTTATAACTTTTAACCCCTTGCTGTACTTATTACAAACTTGCAAGGGGCCTTTCTGAAATTATAAGCAATTCAAAAAACCTCAGGGCAAAAAAAAAATAAGGCATTGTACTAACTTTATACCAGGTATTTTATTTTGAAGTAACTATGCTGGGTGACATTCAACATAGGAAATCAGTCAGTGTTTGTCCAAACTTGTATAAGAGAATTCATCCACACACTGTAATTGACATTTCACGGTTAAACACAACTAATCCATGATTTCAATATGACTCAGAAGTCAGAGACTTTGTGGTCACGGCTGGTCAACAGAACAAACTATCTCATAGAATCATATTTTTTATTTATAAATAATTTATACATTTATTTATAATCATTCACATGACAAACTGAGGTGGCCCTCAGGGTGGCCACCATAAATGTCTTTAAAATACATGAGCTGTAACCATGAAAACTAACATGTGAACAGTTTAGAGAAGTTGCAAGACTTCTATGAGATAATCATTACCTCCACAATATAAAAGTAACATTACATACCACTGACTATCATATTATCCATTACTAGTACCCTTTGAGAAGCAAAGAGATGAAAAAATAACAGAAATGGTTTAAAACTGATTTCTTGAATAATTTCAACGTAGGAGTGAATGAATATTGACAGTTCTAAGCTACTGAATTCTGTTCCCACACATATTGAAAATCAATAGAACGTTGCCAATAATTATTCTTTATTATTTGCAATAGGGAGTAACCACCACCTATCACGCCGCATATGACACAGGTATGATCTTACATATTTGCTATGGGTAGACCCTTTGTGAAATATTTTCAGTAGTATATACTCAAAATGTGTGTAATTTCTACATTCTGCATTATAATTTTGGTAATTTCTGCTTTGTTACGCATTCCTTGAGGAAAGATATTTCCTTCCCTGTAACAATGTACATATATTGCAGACATACATGAAGCAGTCTAGAACTGTCTTTCCATAGAAAACTTATACTGAATCAGGTCATTGGTTAATCTCTGGGTCAATACTGTCAACACAGGCTGTTTCCAAGACTCTGCCCTACTTGGAAAAGCCAGGGATTGAACCAGGGAACTTCTGCACGAAAGAGTATACTCTACCACTGAACTATTATCCTTCTACCTAAGTGAAAGACATCAGCTCACTGCCCAAGTCCAAAAATGTTAATTGTATTATAGCCTGGAATGAATCACATGCAAATGTTTTTAACACAGGGTAGAAAGCAAAATGGGGTTCTTGCTCATGACAGAATACCTTTGACCTGTGCATGTGTCAATGTTGTTAATGAAGAGAAAAGAAAGAAAAAAGCTATTCTAGCCAGTATGTATTTTATATTTTGCATACAACTGAAAACACCCCCCCCCCCCAAAAACAGGTTTTGATAATATTAGCACATATTAATTTGCATTGTTCTGGTGTCTGATGCAATGTTAAAGCATGCATTTATTGACAAATGACTCTCTTCCCAGGCTCATTGCAACATTGAAAGCAGAAGTGCTCCTGTTGGATGTACCCAAGGACCACCTAATTTAGCATCTGTATTCAATGATGGTCACCCAGATCTCCCTGGGAAGCTCAGCAGAAGGGCAGACAAAACTAATGTCTCCTGTTGCTTGCCCTTGAAACCTCGAGCACAGGAAGAGAGGCAATTTTCAATCCAAAGGCATACTCCAGCCAATGTGGAGTGGCAGGTATAAGCCAAAGCCGACAGCTTTCCATTCAAAGGAGCTCTCCGAAAAAGACTGCAGCAGACTTAAAATGCATGCCACTATATGAGAACAAGTGGTGACCCTTGCAGGCTGCAGCTGCCAGCTCTAGTCCTTTGGGGACGAAGCACCCCTGGTGCCTGCAACTGACTTGGCACAAACCCGCCCAGGAAAGTTGCCCCCTTGACTTAGAGCCCAACCCTACGCCTGTCTACTCAGAAGTAAGCCCCATTATAGTCAATGGGGCTTCCTCCAAGGAACGTGTGGATAGGATTGCAGCCAGAGAGCCCAAGCCTATGCCTGTCTACTCAGAAGTAAGTCCCATTCGCGTCAACGGGGCTTGCTCCCAGGAAAGTGTGGATAGGATTGCAGCCTTACTACTCAGGTCTAAACCCTCCGCCCGGATCGCCTTCCCTGCTGCAAAACAGTTGCCTCCAAGCGACAGACTTTCCCCTCCAGTTAGCAAGCCATTCGCGGGATGGGACGCGAGCGCTCTTGCCTGCCCTAAGCCCGACCCGGCTCTCCAGGCGCCCAGTCTCCTCGCCTCTGAACGCACTCCACGAGGGGAGCAGACGGGCACCAACGGTCTCCGCGCGCCGCCGCCTGCAGCTCTGAGAACAGCCGAAACGCTGCCTGCCTGGCGAGGAAATCTGGCCAGCCGCGCAGTCAGCCGCCCTCCGACGGGGGCAGGGTCGCGCCTCCGCGCCCTGCCACGGAACCGGCCCCGCGTGGGGTGCGCGGAGGTTTGCAGAGAGCCCGAGGCTCGCTTTGCCTTTGGCAAGGGCTTCGCGCGAAGCAAGGCCAGCCCAGCCCAGCGGCTGAGAGCCGACTGCGCCCTTGCGGTCCAATCCTAAGCATGTCTACTCAGAAGGCAGACTCATTGTGTTCAGTGAGACTTACTCCCGGGAAAGTACAGACAGGAGTGCAGCCTTAGAGCCCCATCCCATGCATGTCTCTAAGTAGTCAATGGTGCCAGGAAAGTGTGGGCAGGATTGTAGCCTCCACCCGCCCCAGGAGCGCTGAGGGGGCAGGACAGACGTGCCAGTGCCGGGACAGGCGAGCGAGGCATGCAGCCAGCCTGATCCCCGCTGAAGGGGCGCGCTACTCCCCGCGCCGAACGCTCCCGGGGGCAGCCAACCCAGCCAGCCGCCCCCTGGTGCCAAGCGCCCCGCGCAGCGCAGCGCAGCCCCACGGAAAAGCAGGCACGGGACCGGGCTGAGCGGCACTCTTCCGCACTTTTACCTGGGAGTAAGCCCCACTGACTCAAATGGGACTGACTTCTGAGTAGACATGCCTAGGATTGGGCTTGGAGGCTCCCTTCCCACCCAGAGCCGCTATCGACGGCGCTGGCTCCCCACCCAGTTACCGGTTCGGGAGAGCAGCAGCCCCAGCAGCAGTGGGAGCCCCATGGCGGTGGAAAGCACGGCAGGCGCGGCGCGTTGCAGGTGGAAGGCGCTCCCGCATGCCCCGCCGCTTCCGCGGGGACCTGGCTGGCTGGCTGCCTCCCTTGCTCGCCCGTCCGCACGGCTGGCAGGTGCGCGCGCGGAGGCAGAGGAGGAGGAGGCGGGAACTGGGCGCGAGGGGCGGAGCGCTGCTGGAGGGAACCGAGAGCGGGGCCTGACTGCTCCCCTGGTCTGGCGGGGCTCCGGAGGAGCTTCTGCGGGTGCCTCTGCAAGGGCTGGGAAGGCGGCGGCGGCGGCGCCCACCACAACCCCTTCCTTTTCCACGCGCGCACAGTGCCCGCACTAGCTGCTGGGGGCTGCACGCGCTCCACTGCGCTTCGGAATGGACTTGCACGGGGGAGCGCTGCAAATGGCGCACTCAGAGCCCAAGCCTGTGCATGTCTACTCGGAAGCAAGCTCGATTATAGTCAATGGGGCTTACTCCCAGGTAAGAGTGGATAGGCTTGCAGCCTCAGAGCCCAATCCTAGGCATGTCTACTTAGAAGTACACTCCATTATAGTCAATGGGGCTTACTCCCAGGTAAGTGTGGATAGGGTTGGGCTGTGTATCTAATCCACAATTTCTGAAAGAGCATCTCTGCTTGCAGTCACTTTTTGCCTGTGCTCTGGGCCAGAGGCATCACTAGAGTTTACATCAAGTCAGTTGATGCCAGAGCTCATAGTGTCACGCCTATGATGAACCTCCTCTTGTACCAGACCATACAGAATAAATTGCAATCCCATACACACAGCCGCCTAGATGCAGTGGCGTCACTAGGGTGGGTGTCACTCCCATTAGCTTTATTTTAATATAAGAGTACAGGTCACCCAACAAATCAATAACCAACAAAAAAACCACAGGCCAACTTGATGGCACTCGCACAACTGAATAAGAGCCCAATTCTTTGCATGTCTACTCAGATGTGTGTCTCCTTATAGTCATGGAGCTCACTCTCAGGAAAGAGTGGCTAGAATTGCAGCCTAAGGGTTCTAATATTGGCTCTAATATATGGAAATGAAAGCCAACTCATACTAACACCTTATTGGTTTCTTGCTGTGTCATACTAACACCTCATTGGCTCTCAAAAGAATCAGTCTCATTGATCTGTTTTGTTGAAGAAATTCACTTTTTGTTACATATGGCAGTTGTGTTTTCTCTTTCTGGTTAATTGGCCATAACGTTTGATAGAATGCACATAATTCAGTATGGTTTATTTCATTACATTCTGCATGCAATTACTGTTCTTGACTCCACCGTAGAATATCTGTGGGTTAAATTACCAGGCTTGTGCAGCGATGTAATACTGGGGGTATGCTATCGTCCTCCAGACCAGAAATCAGAAGGGGACCTTGAAATGAGGAAACAGATCAGGGAGGTGACAAGGAGGGACAGGGTTGTAATCATGGGGGACTTCAATTATCCTCATCTAGACTGGGTCAATTTGTGTTCTGGTCACAATAAGGAGACCGGATTTCTTGACGTGCTAAATGACTGTGGCTTAGAGCAGCTAGTCACAGAGCCCACCAGAGGACAGGTGACTCTGGATTTAATATTGTGCGGTACACAGGACCTGGTTAGAGATGTAAATGTTACTGAGCCATTGGGGAACAGTGATCATGCTGCGACCCGTTTTGACATGCACGTTGGGGGAAGAATACCAGGCAAATCTCTAACAAAAACCCGACGGGCGGACTTCCCTCAAATGAGGAGGCTGGTTAGATGGAGGTTGAAAGGGAGGGTAAAAAGAGTCCAATCTCTCCAGAGTGCATGGAGCTGCTTAAAACAACAGTAATAGAGGCCCAGCAGATATGTATACCACAAAGAAAGAAGGGTTCCACTAAATCCAGAAGGGTGCCCGCATGGCTAACGAGCCAAGTTAGAAAGGCTGTAAAGGGCAAGGAAGCTTCCTTCTGGAAATGGAAGTCTTGCCCTCATGAGGAGAATAAAAAGGAACATAAACTGTGGCAAAAGAAATGTAAGAAGGTGATACGGGAGGCCAAGCGAGACTATGAGGAACGCATGGCCAGCAACATTAAGGGGAATAATAAAAGCTTCTTCAAATATGTTAGAAGCAGGAAACCCACCAGAGAAGCGGTTGGCCCTCTGGATGGTGAGGAAGAGAAAGGGGAGATAAGAGGAGACTTAGAGATGGCAGAGAAATTAAATGAGTTCTTTGCATCTGTCTTCATGGCAGAAGACCTCGGGCAGATACCGCTGCCCAAACGGCCCCTCCTAACCGAGGAGTTAAGTCAGATAGAGGTTAAAAGAGAAGATGTTTCAGACCTCATTGATAAATTAAAGATCAATAAGTCACCGGGCCCTGATGGCATCCACCCAAGAGTTATTAAGGAATTGAAGAATGAAGTTGCAGATCTCTTGACTAAGATATGCAACTTGTCCCTCAAAACGGCCACGGTGCCAGAAGATTGGAGGATAGCAAATGTCCGCCTATCTTTAAAAAGGGAAAGAGGGGGGACATTTAAAAAGGGAAAGATGTTAGCCTAACATCTATACTGGGTAAGATGGTGGAATGCCTCATCAAAGATAGAATTTCAAAACACATAGATGAACAGGCCTTGCTGAGGGAGAGTCAGCATGGCTTCTGTAAGGGTAAGTCTTGCCTCACGAACCTTATAGAATTCTTTGAAAAGGTCAACAGGCATGTGGATGCGGGAGAACCCGTGGACATTATATATCTGGACTTTCAGAAGGCGTTTGACACGGTCCCTCACCAAAGGCTATTGAAAAAACTCCACAGTCAGGGAATTAGAGGACAGGTCCTCTCATGGATTGAGAACTGGTTGAAGGCCAGGAAACAGAGGGTGGGTGTCAATGGGCAATTTTCACAATGGAGAGAAGTGAAAAGCAGTGTGCCCCAAGGATCTGTCCTGGGACCAGTGCTTTTCAACCTCTTCATAAATGAATGAGCTGAAATGTCTGCGTGACTTCCTCTTTGCCGACGATGCAGCTGTCACTACCCACTCTGCCAAAGATCTCCAGCAGCTCATGGATCGTTTTAGCAAGGCCTGCCAAGATTTTGGACTGACAATCAGCCTGAAGAAAACACAGGTCATGGTTCAGGATGTGGACTCACCTCCCTGCATTACAATCTCTGAGCATGAACTGGAGGTTGTCCATGACTTTGTGTACCTTGGCTCAACGATCTCCGACACTCATTCTCTCGATACCGAGCTAAACAAGCGCATCAGTAAAGCAGCTACCACGTTTTCCAGGCTCACAAAGAGAGTCTGGTCCAACAAGAAGCTGACGGAACATACCAAGATCCAGGTCTATAGAGCTTGCGTCCTGAGTACACTTCTGTACTGCAGCGAGTCATGGACTCTTCGCTCACAACAGGAGAGGAAACTGAGCGCTTTCCACATGCGCTGCCTCCGACGCATCCTCGGCATCACCTGGCAGGACAAAGTTCCAAACAACACAGTCCTGGAACGTGCTGGAATCCCTAGCATGTATTCACTGCTGAAACAGAGACGCCTGCGTTGGCTTGGTCATGTCGTGAGAATGGATGATGGCCGGATCCCAAAGGATCTCCTCTATGGAGAACTCGTGCAAGGAAAGCACCCTACAGGTAGACCACAGCTGCGATACAAGGACATCTGCAAGAGGGATCTGAAGGCCTTAGGGATGGACCTCAACAAGTGGGAAACCCTGGCCTCTGAGCGGCCCGCTTGGAGGCAGGCTATGCAGCATGGCCTTTCCCAGTTTGAAGAGACACTTTGCCAACAGTCTGAGGCTAAGAGGCAAAGAAGGAAGGCCCATAGCCAGGGAGACAGACCAGGGACAGACTGCACTTGCTCCCGGTGCGGAAGGGATTGTCACTCCCGGATTGGCCTTTTCAGCCACACTAGACGCTGTGCCAGAACCACCTTTCAGAGCGCGATACCATAGTCTTTCGAGACTGAAGGTTGCCAATACAATACATAAATGACCTGGAGACAGGGTTGAGCAATGAGGTTGCAAAGTTTGCAAACGACACCAAACTTTTCCGAGTGGTGAAGACCAGAAGTGATTGTGAGGAGCTCCAGAAGGATCTCTCCATTCTGGCAGAATGGGCAACAAAATGGCAGATGCGCTTCAATGTCAGTAAGTGTAAAGTCATGCACATTGGGGCAAAAAAATCAAAAATTTAAATATAGGCTGATGGGTTCTGAGCTGTCTGTGACAGATCTGGAGAGAGATCTTGGGGTGGTGGTGGACAGGTCGATGAAAGTGTTGACCCAATGTGCGGCAGCAGTGAAGAAGGCCAATTCTATGCTTGGGATCATTAGGAAGGGTATTGAGAACAAAACGGCTAATATTATAATGCCGTTGTATAAATCGATGGTAAAGCCACACCTGGAGTATTGTGTCCAGTTCTGGTCGCCGCATCTGAAAAAAGACATAGTGGAAATGGAAAAGGTGCAAAAGAGAGCAACTAAGATGATTACGGGGCTGGGGCACCTTCCTTATGAGGAAAGGCTATGGCGTTTGGGCCTCTTCAGCCTAGAAAAGAGACGCCTGAGGGGGGGCATGACTGAGACATACAAAATTATGCAGGGGGTGGACAGAATGGATAGAGAGATGTTCTTTACACTCTCACATAACACCAGAACCAGGGGACATTCACTAAAATTGAGTGTTGGGAGAGTTAGAACAGACAAAAGAAAATATTTCTTTACTCAGTGTGTGGTTGGTCTGTGGAACTCCTTGCCACAGGATGTGGTGATGGCGACTGGCCTGGACGCCTTTAAAAGGGGATTGGACAAGTTTCTGGAGGAAAAATCCATTATGGGGTACAAGCCATGATGTGTAAGTGCTACCTCCTGATTTTAGAAATGGGCTATGTCAGAATGCCAGATGCAAGGGAGGGCAGCAGGATGAGGTCTCTTGTTATCTGGTGTGCTCTCTGGGGCATTTGGTGGGCTGCTGTGAGATACAGGAAGCTGGACTAGATGGGCCTATGGCCTGATCCAGTGGGGCTGTTCTTATGTGGTATTATTCATAAATACAAATTTTCAAATGGCTCCCATAATTTTGACCACTAGTGGTATCACCACTGCTGAGGTTGTCACCCAGCGTGGTCTGCACCCCACCCCCCTGCACTTTCTAGTAATGTCACCGCTCTGGGAGTTATGACCTTCCCACTCACCTTGTATCCAGCTTGCAATCCTCCATTTCCTTCTGATGGCAGAATGTCATTTGATGCATTGCCACCCTGAGAGTAGGGGCAGGTTTAGCTTTCTCAGTGCTGACTGATGTCAAGAAATTGCCAGATTCTTCCTGGCACAGGAAGAGCTGAGCCTTTAAGAGCCTGATGCTGTACATGTCTACTCAGAAGTAAGTCCCATTATAGTCAATATTGCTTACTCCTAGGTGAGTGTGACTAGGATTGCACCCTCAGTCACCATGATGTCACTTCTGTCCTGCCTCTTAATCTTAAATGTGTAAGGATAGGCTGCAATTACTCAGAGTATGCTAGTGGGCACCTTTAGTTATCTTCACTGTGGCTGTTCTAAAACTCAGCCCTGCTATTGTCAATAGCTAAAATAAATTATGGAAATGGGTCTTGGCACAAATTAAACCCTACACAGGAATATGTGTTAACTTGGCTCTTGTAGATGCAAAGAAAGCAAAGTGCTCTTTAGTGACTATATAGACAGCATCTAAGCTCCACTTACGTTATGAGATGGGGAGGGTTCTGTTCACAATCTAAACTGTCTCAAGTGAGAAATTGGTTGTCACTAACTTTCATTGAGAAGAATGGGAAGAACC
This sequence comes from Tiliqua scincoides, assembly GCF_035046505.1. NCBI lineage: Eukaryota > Metazoa > Chordata > Lepidosauria > Squamata > Scincidae > Tiliqua > Tiliqua scincoides. Next base: position 201,901,691 of record NC_089822.1, read on the forward strand.
AAACTCAAAAAGCAAAAAGGGAGGCAGAACTTTTTCTGCAGGAAGCTATGCAAACACTTCTCTGCTCAGATTAATACTTAGAACAATGTGGTCCTCATTACAGGGGCAGTAACAGACAGCCACAGCCACAGCATGCATTAGCACCTGTACCACACAGAATTATTAACCCCAAGTAAACAGCCCAGCAAAAGCAAATGTCAACAGTTGAAGGGCTCAAAACACAGGCACTTTTGTTTCTTAACATCTGTTCATCATCTACTACAAAAAGCACAGCCCAGAATTCAGTGCAGGATGGTCAGAGAGTGTGCATACATGTGTGGCTTCCCTTTGTTTTCAGAGTGCAAATGGGATGTACTGTATGTTACTTCAGACGCAGGGGTGTCCAAAGTTTTCGGCAGGAGGGCCACATATTCTCTCTGACACTGTGTCGGGGGCCGGGGGATAAAAGAATTAATTTACATTTGAAATTTGAATAAATTTGCATAAGTTTACATCAATGAGTATATTAAAGATGAACTTATATGAATGAATGAAGGTCTTGCAATAGCTCAAGGCCTATAAAAGGCCTTGCACAAAGCAAAGCTGGCCTTTCCTTTTCTGCCGCTACTGCATCACAGATGTGAAAAAGCAAGCAGTGGAGGGAGCCCTCATCCCACAGCTCACGTGAGTGGTCAAACAGTCGCCCTCACGCTGAGAGCAGTTGCCTCGGGCCAGTGTGGGCTCCAGACTCATTGGAGACTAGGGGCTCCCTGAGGGCCACATTGAGAGGCCTCGAGGGCTGCAAGTGGCCCCAGGGCCGGGGTTTGGGCACCCTTGTTTCAGAGTATTGTAACCTTGAGGTACTGTGGCCGTGAAATGAATAGAGAACCATTGCTTGTCATGAAGCTAAACTACAATCTGAACTTCTTTACACCAGTGTTGTTGATTCATATGGAGACTGTCACTTGCAAAGACAGAGCAACTGTACAAACAATATTCCAATATTTCCATCATGTATCATGATGAGAATTACTCTCAAAGTAGCACCAAGAGCCAAAAACAGCAGAGTCACAATCTGTTGGCCAGGTGGAGGATTATGCTGCCACCAGAGCTTCTATTTACACTAGAACAGATCTGGGAAAGATACAAAGCTTCTGTGAACCACTGGACAAGCTGCTGATTATTTTCTAGCCCCCAGCTCTAACAAACTGGTTTCTTTATAAAGAAACTAAATAATCTTTGCATTAAAAAAAAAAAAAAAGCACAAGGACGCTCTGTGTATACTTTTTCACTAACCATGCCAGCTCATGGCAGCATTGACCAGGGCATGAGTACTGTGAACATAGTTTAAAATATTATAGCAGGAAGCCCAGTTTTTCTTCCCTCAGAGAAGTTTCTCTGTCAAGTGTTTGTTAGTACAATTTCCATGTTGGATAATAACATGAATATTCTGTATATTTTTGAGAGCCTGGTATTTTAATCTGGAGCATTTAATGCAGTTTAAGTTTTGGGCCAAATGGAATAGGCATATGTTTTACCAGTTAAGTTTGAACTGCAAGATCTGAAAACCCTTCATATAAAAGAGAAGCAGCTATTCGTGTTGCAAGATATTATTCTTTTCTGTCTGCTTTCCCTCTCTTCCACAGATCTTGCAGTTTGCAGTTGTACATTAGGTTTAGCGGCACTGCCTCACTCCGTGCTGGAGGCGCAACTCACATGCACGCATACTGGCAAACATACAGAGAGAGATGGGCCAGTGCACCAGGGCTAGCAGCTGCTAAGAGGACTAGTGCACTGCAGTTCCCATGATAACTGAGAGCCTAGAACAGAAAGCAAGCCTTCCAAACCAATGTCATTTTAAAGGCATTATAGGACTGAGTGCCATAAAATATGCTTTCCACCACCATTTAGAAGCAATCTGGTGTCAGCTGTGGCTGTTAACAAACAGAATCACTGTTCCATGCAAATTCAGGGAGGGACAAATGGCAAGAGCGAGTGATACAGGGCTAATCGCTCACACTGCTATTGCTTTTTTGGATAGGCACAGCAGAATTGCTCCCCTATCTATCCTTATTGCAGCATGGACACCTGGAGAGGCAGTAACTTGGGGCAGGTGTTTGCCATTTTCTTTACTGGCATAACCAGAAGCTTCTGTAAGTTTCCCAGTAGAGCAGAGGCCTGCCCTTCCAGCAGGACTTTGAACTTCAACAGAATAATTGTTGTGCACACAAAGTTGGCATTTCTGAAATGGAAGTACATCCATCTGTCCCTCTGAGCAACTGAGGAGCACTTTTGTTTTAGTGATCCAGTCATCACACATAGGGTTTATTACCATGCAAGAGCAAAGAGGATTCTATATGCAAATGACTGCACATGTATGCATGTGCTGAACCCAAATGAAAGGATAGCACTGCTACTATTCAAAGGAAACATAGAAAGAAATCAGGCTGGCCACATAGGCAGGGCCTCCTGAGACTGGATATGAAGGACTTCTGTAGGAAGCACACCTCCATTTTGTAGGCTGAATTCTTCAATAGAGCTTGTGCTGGAGAGCTTCAGTAGAGATTAACAGCCCAGTCCCTTTGGGGCTGCTGCCCCGGAGTATAGCAGTGCTGAAATGGCTGCTTCTGCAGCATTCTGAGAGGCCAGGGAAGCAGCTGGAGGTCTCCTCAGGGTAAGGGAACTTTGGTCTCCTTACCCCATGTTGGGCCCCAGCAACTCCTATGGGTCTATTCAGATCTGCCCTAGCTCAATAGCTGGTGCAGGATTGAAGATCCTGTGTCAGGCTCTGAGGCCCAGGAAGGGGGATAGGATATGGTGGCAGCCAAGGCTGTCATCCCCATCCCCCTCCTGAACTTAAACCCTCCCATGGCCAGTTCTCCCCCCCATGTGTTCCTGCTGCCCTCCCCCACCCAGGAACGCTTCCCCACCCCTCAGTGGAAACGTACTGCTTTCAGGTCCAGGTAGGCTGCCAACTGGTGCAGAGGCCCAGCACTGAGTTGTAATAGTCTCCCCGCTAGCACCTGTTCTGGCTGCTACAACATGCCTTATAGCATTTTTGTGACAGCCGTTGCTGGGACAGTGTACAGCTGACCAGCACTGCCCTGCATTAGGATTGGGCTTTAAGCCTGCAGTCCTGTGCACACACATCTGCGAATAGGCTCCATTGAATTCAGTGGCTCTCTTCTGAATCAACATTTTAAAGAAATAATCTGACTGCACAATTCTAGTATCAAAAGAGGGGGGGAAAGCCAAGGATTAAAAAAAAACCATGGGAAAAGAACAGAAAAGAACAAAAGAATAGATACACAGCAGACCTACTACTTGGGTATAAAAGACTGAGAGCCCAATCTTATCCAGTTTTCCAGGACCAGTGTAGCCGTGCCAATGGGGCGTGCGCTGCATCCTGTGGTGGGGAGGCAGTCACAGAGTCCTCCTCAAGGTATGGGAACATTTGTTCCCTTACCACAGGACTGCATTTGGGTTGTACCGGTGCTGGAAAGTTGGATAGGATTGGGCCCTAAGAGCCCAATCCTAAACAATGCACTTCAGCTGATCACCAGCACGCACTGTCACAAACATGCCATAAAGCTTGTTTGCAAGCCCTTAGTGCTGGCTGAGAGCCGGAGCTAGCTGGCGCTGGGCTGGCGCCAGTGGATAGCCTGTGCTCTGCCACTCCATGGTAGCCCAAACCACCGGGTGGCGGAGAGGTACATGGAGGCATGGGGGAGAGGGAGGGGATGAGGCATTCTGGGGTGGGAGTGGGGCAGGAGGGAGCGGGATCGGTGAACCACAGCTTCACCAAATCCTAAACTCTGCGTTGGGCTACGTGGCCTGACACATAACCCTTTGATTCTGTGGCAGCTCCAGAGCTTGAATTGCACACTGCCAGTTGTGTGTCCTATGTAGAGCCTCTAAGTTAACACATCAGGCACCTTAAAGGAGGATTTGATTAATGGTTCTACTGGTATTTTGTTTACAGTGCACTTTCTCCAATAGCATTTACAAAAAGGTTATGAAGAGCTAAATTAAAGTTAATAAATAAAAATGTATCTTATCTTTTACTAGATGCTTGAACATAAGTTGAGCTCAAAACTTGCCCTCAACTTATCTGTGAGATCAACTTATACTCGAGTATCTACAGTGCTTCCTAGTAAATACATTTAAGATCAGGGCATTAAAAGGGACAAAGCAAAAGTGAAGGTGAGGAAAGGGCTTGATGAGGGAATAGCAAATGCAGGAATGGTAATAGGAGTAGTTCTAGCTCTAGGAGGGAAGACAATATTAATAGCTTATCTCACAATGACTTGAAGTGTCAAGCAGGGAATTGTCAAAGCAGGTTCAGTTCTGCAGTGCACTAAATGACTTCAGTTAACACTGATGTATGAAAACGCACTCTTCCAAAAGAGGACTACTGGACACAGGCATTCCTGGGGGGGGGGAACGGAACACGCTAAGTTTTCAGGTGCCTGAACAGTGGTGTAGCCAGAGCCAGTCATAGTTGCAAAAGCAAAGTGGAGGAGACACCTCCACTTTGCTTTCACTGACTCTGAAGGCAAGGGAGAGGGGCTGCTTTACACCAGGGTTCAGGTGCCTGAAAAACTTAGCATTTTCTCCCCCTCCAGGAATGCCAGTGCTACTGGACCAAGAGAACAAACAGCTCCTAATATCTTGCACATTCTCAGAAACATCCCACAATATTGCATGGCTAAAAGAGACACCAGTAGGTCTTCTACAATGTCCAGCATGACTCAAGGACACATTCACTATCAACCTTGAGAAATTCTTGCCTTATTAGGCTCTTCTGCATCATTCATTTCAAGAGACCCCAGGGAACTTATACCCGTTCATATTACTGCAAGGTGTTCCCAGATGTTGGAGGCACTTTTGGCCCTATTGAAATGCAGCACTGATATGAGCGTATGAGCAGCTTCTCCTTAATTTTTTATGCTTGTATGAGCACAAATTAGGAGACCTCAAAAGAAGGTAATTGATATCTGAGGCACCATATGACTGCAGTTTTCTGTTTGGAATTCATTTTGCTTCACTGGAAGTGATTTGCACAGAAAATTGTGAACAAAATAGTAACAGGTAACTGACCAGCATATCCTAGAAGTTGAGATCTGCATGGTCAATGGGACCAAGAAAAGGCCAAATGACATACCATCTTCTGCTCCAGTATTTCAAGGAGGAAGACATGCAAGGAGGAATCATCTTCCATAAACCATGTGGTTACCAAATACATTATTGACTCCAAGAGAAGAAAGATTCTGTTATTTGGGGGAATCAACTTTGAAGCTTTGGTCTGTTCATAACTCTTTCAAGCCTTTGTCATGAGTTGGCACTCCAAATAAGAAAATTGAACTGCTTGCTGTAGCATCGTCAGAGAGTTCTGCACATCCTTGCAGGGGTTACCTGTGTTACGTACTTCTGCTGTCTGCTTCTTTCTGAAAATTGCTACCCAGAGCTGAGAGTAAAGGTCTTGGTCTGAGTACTTTGGCTTAAGTGTTCTGGTAGCGCCATCTGGTGACAAATCAAGCAGCTGATTTTTTTTCCCCATGCACAGAACTCTTCCCCCCCATACCTCTAGTGAATTTATCCAATTTGCAAGCTTATTCAGCAACCCAAATTGGAGAGTCTCATTGCCCCTATTATTCTATCTGTCTGCCATAAACAAATTATCTTCCCATTCTTCCTTCCATGGCAGTAAAGTTTCCAACCAAAATATCCCTATATCTTAAACTCTCCTCCCAAGTTTGCATGGAAATCAGTTGTAGGAGAGACATGAGTTTACCGCATTTGAGCTCAAGAACAAGACTTCTTTCCCTCTCCTAGATATGCACTGGTGCACCTCTATTGTGGCATGATATTCAGAAAGCCAGTGTGGCATTGTGGATGTACTGCTGGAATGTTTTTCTTGGGCAGTCTCAGCTGAATCCATCTCACTAGGCTGCTGAGAGGGTAAAAATGATTGGGGGAGGAGAAACGAGTTTCCTGGAGGAAGGGTGGGATGAAGAGGTGGAATAATTCACCCTCCCCCCCAAGGATGCCACAGAGAAGCAGCATCAAGCTTCATTTCACTTTTGTCCAGGTACTCACTGATTTTCTGCACAAACTTACTTCTTCCTCCCAAATTTGCAGGCTTGATACTTTCCCCCTCTACCCTTACTGAATGTGTAAAGTTGCATTTCAGCCCCCATCATTGTATAGGCACAAGCTTTTTCACCACTGCCCTGGATCAGGGCTTTTCAGTCTCCGTGCACGCACACATTTCCAAGTGGTCAGTCTGTAATTAGAGATGGCTGCTGTTCACAGAAGTGAATGATACCTCCCAAGGTTGTCTCTGCAGCAACTGTTTGCTGCTGTCTCTTGATCTCTCCTCTGCTCTGCACTCTACCCTTCCCTTCCCTGACTGCCCCATCTTGCTGCAATCGATCTGCTGCCACTCCAGGCAGGATCAGGCCAGGTGAAGCAGTGTCACACCATCCCTCTGGTAGCAGGGCCATATGCAAAGTTGAAAAGCACTGCTCTGGACAGAAGCATCAAATTACAGGATTTGGCATGGGTTACACCAGTGATTTTCAACCTTTTTCATCTCTTGGCACACTGACAAGGCACTAAGATTGCCAAGGCACACCCTCAGGTTTTTGGCAACTGACAAGGCACACCATACTGCCAGTGGGGGGCTCACATCCCCATTGGCCCTACTAATAAATGATCTTCCCCAAATTCGTGTGGCACACTTGTGGACCACTTGCGGCACACTAGTGTACCATGGCACAGTGGTTGAAAATGGCTGAGTTACACCAACAGCTTGTGTGATTTTCTATAGCAAGTCTAGCACCCACTTTTTATGTCACTCTTCTGTATCTAGATGCTTCCCAACTAAGCACATTCAGAAGAGAGCACATGACCTTCTGGACAATTAAGAAATAGTTTACCAGACTTATTTAGAAGAGCATCTTCCAGGTAAGTGTTTGCTTTCACCATCTCCAAGCACTTATATCCAGGAGATTAAATGTATTTTCCCAATAATGTATTAAAATGGCTGCCACACAAGACAAGAATAGGTATGCAAATGAACCACAGACAGTTACATCATCTAGAACAGTTTATTCTTCTGTTAAAAAAAAAAATCAGACATTTAAGTGCAAAACCCTAAAGCAGCATTAAATAGTAATAAAGTCTTTTGTTAGTATCTCAGTTTCAAATAGGCTTATAAAACAACCTGGCCTGTTACCTTTGGACAGCACCTGGGAGACCACCTTGGATGCTGGCCAGTCCACTCTGAGTAAAATGCTTTCCCCCACATTATAGCATTGCCCATTCCACTGGGTCTCTTTCACTCAGATGTGTAACAAATGGGCACAATCTGACCCAAATGAGGCTTGTGGAAACAAGGTACTCCTTTCTGTACTCTCTGTGCTCTCCACAGCCCTACAATGGCCAGGTCTGCCCAGTCCTGGCACGCTCCCTTTCCTAGTCTCTGTGTAGCGTAAGCCATTACAGAGACCCCAAACTTAGAACAGTCCTCTTGGATACTGCCTCCAACCTTACAACTTCATGAAACGAGCAATTTGATCCCTCCTTCTCCGTTCTTCTGCCCATGTCTTGCTTTTGGTGCGGAATTTGAGCATCTCAGCCTTGAAGTCCTGGTGATGCATGGGACAGTAGCTCTGGGGCTCACACAGCTCCTGAGAGAGAAGGAGTCACATCAGCACATACCACCCAATTTGGTGACACGGAAACCAATGAATTCATCACAAACTAAAGACGTCAAATTGCAAATTAAAAAAAACAGCAGGTTGTTAGCCCTTAGTACGGGAAACCATCCTGAAGTGTGCCCTCCCCCATTAATAGTGATTACAGAGAAGGGACCTTCTCTGTTGTGGCACCTTTATTGTAGAAGACTCATGTCAGATGTCTCCCTGGTATCCACATTAATATGTTTTAGGAAGTCTATTTGCTCAATTAAACAATAATTGATGCATTATTGGTTACAGTGATGAGGCCACCAAGGCTTCTGCATCTGATCTTCCCATGCATTCCTTGGTTACCTCCCAACAAAACAAGAAGGATTGGTGCCAGGAAAAGACTCCCAAAGGAATGTGAGCCTCTTCCCATTCCTTGGCCTGGAAACCAGTTGCTATTGGAGCAACTTGGGGTTGGGTAGGTCAGTTGTTTCCCAACATTTCTTAGCACCCACACTTGCCCCATGTATGGAGAGCCGTGAAAGATAAGTCAAGGAGTGAGGGGCAGGAGCTCTCAGCTCCGACCAGAAGGAAACAGACAAGTAATTTATAAAAATATCAAAAGAGATTACCAATACACACAAGAGGCAAACATAAGAAAGGGGATGGGAAAAGGTCAAAGACAGGCACTTGAATTTAGAGGTAAACTGAAAAGAAAAACCTTAATGCAACTAACTAGACATAGCCCCACCTAGAGTGTTAGCTGCTGTTCCTCTGCTGTCCAAGGACTAGTCAGCAATGTACAGGTAAATCTCTGCTAGTGCTGGAACACAACATTCACTGGTTTGAAATGACCAGCTCCTTTCATTGGATTTTGCGGCAATTGAGATGTTACCCTTCTGATTGGCTAATCTGAAAGTGGGAAACTTGGGGTCAAACTCTAGAGCCTCTTTTTGGTCACAGTCAGGAGAATGAACTTGACTAATCAATAGGTGTGAGCTAAACCTAGCATAGTGTTGTCTGTTTCTGCCTGGAATATGACTTTGCTAGCATAAGCCTCTGGTATGTCCAATACACATCCTTTCTGGTGGATGTGCAAGTTATGGAGGTCCAAATGCAAACACTAACCAAGCACCAAAGCCAGCACCAAGTCTGACACACACACACGCACGCACGCACGCACACCCCTATTATAGTAGAGCAAAAAGCCCCATTACACCATTTGCTATTTAACCAGAGGGTTTTTTTGTTATATTTTACAATATTTATTGCTTTTTGTTATTCTAAGCCCCCTTCTAAGTTCTTTTGAATTCAAAAAGTGGGATTAAAAATACTTTGCATTTTTTTAAACTGCTGTTGCAATCTTTTTATTTGCTGAAAGCCCCCAGACTTTAAAGTGATGCATTCCTATGCAGTAGCCCTGAAGTCAAAGCTTGCTATTACCTTGTATTCCAGAAAGAAGTTCTTATAGCCACCCTGAAGGACATACAGTTCAGGATAGTGGAGTGCAGGATACTCATTCATGGCCCGGTCTTCTTTTCTCAGATACCGACACCTTCAGACAGCAAGTCAGTAGAAAGTCAAAGGGAAATCATCTAAGCAAGGAGCCTCCAAAAAAAATGTGTTTCTTCTGGCCTACAAAAGTTGCTCTCTGATATGTTCTTGAGACCACACTCACATTTTGGGACCCCTTTCAGAAGAAAATTCACAGTGGAACACAAGGATGAGGCGCTTCTGTGGTGTTGATGGGAGAAGGGGCTTCTTTAGGAACAATTCAAAGAGATCTTCTTGCTTATGAATATTCAGAGCCCCCTGTATTGGGGAGAGGAACGACATACGTAGGGACAACAGCCCTCATGCAACTCCCAATAGTTGTTTCCTTCCCCAAATATGGTTCATCAAGCACATAACTCCCTCACCTTGACATGCCCCCCACGATACTCATAGGGATAGCGACAGTCAATGATGCAGTACTTCTCTATAAGGCTCTGGAATTGATCGTGGAGCAGAGCTGCCACCTACAAGCACAGTAAAACAGTACTCAACTTCAGCTGCAAGGGTCACGTCTTCCATGCCCTACAGGGGCATACTGCCTGTTAGGCCAGTTAAACAGATGGGAACAGATTATTACACAAAAGAATGTTTAAAGAGACAGACAAAATTATTTTGCTATGGGAACTTCAGCTAGATTCAAGAGCAGGAGGATAAAGGAAGGGAGTGCAAAGCCAAAGTGCAGCGGGCAAAACAACTGAGCCAATGACACAGAGGGGTCAAGGGCACAAACAGCAGCAAGGGACCACCACTCACAGTTTCTGAAGTGACGTATCTCAGGTCCTGGTGCCTTCCTGCTACCATTGGCAATGCATACACCTAGAGAGAGATGCATACACAACCACATTTCATTTCTGCCCATTAACAGTTCTGGAGGCCCCTGGTTTTTCCAGGTATATAAATTCTGGCACAAGGCTATGCTCTTGAGTACACTTAAGATTGTGTGACGCCCCACTGAACTCTGTAGGATTTACTACTGAACTACAAAAGTTCAGGCTGCAAATGTTATGGCAATACTGAACATACCTTTTGACTTCCAGTTCATAAACTATACTCTGAAAAGCAGCCCAATCGCCTCTTAGTTCTTATGCTAGACTGCAACATTACAATGAAAAACTTAGAAGAAAATGGTTAAAACTGAAAACCAATATACTTCTACCAGAATTATATAAGTTGGGGAAGAACTTATATTCAAACAGCCAGAAGCAGACTAATGTAGATTAGGCCCCCAAAGGGCAATAATGTGGGAATGAAGAGGTACTTCAGAGTACAACTGTAACCATTTTGCTGAATGATTTGCCATAGTTGAGGGAACACCATTTGTTCTTTTCTCAAGTTAGTTTCCAGTTGATATGTATATGCCCTGACATTATCCATAATTTACTTTTCTCTGTAATCGTCCCTTTGGATTTGCCACTGTAGGGGTGACCCGAGGGAGAAGACGATCCCTCCCCCCACATAACTACACAGCTGTGAATGTAAGTGTGTAATCTGCGTTGTATTGATCCTTACTTCCTCTCCCCCCCCCCCCATTTCTTCTTGTCTCTTTTTTTAGACTATGGACCCTTTGGGATAGGGAACTGCCTCACTCCTTTCTTTTGCAAACTGCTTTGAGAACTCTTTGTTTAAAAGTGGTACAAAAATACTTTGAAAAACCAAAAATGAAAAATAAAACTGCTACAGCTAAGAGTTCAATTGCACTGTGTTGACTCAAGTACCATAGGTATTGGTTGCTTCGCTCTGAAAGCAATACACTGGTTAAAGAACAGCAAATGGTAATCATGTTGGTGGCCCTGAATAGCTGCCCAGGTATGCTCTAGTTAATTTGCTGAGAGCAAACACTTGTGAGTTAGGGAGTTTGTTTTGGTTGCTTGAATTCATTTTAAAAGTTTCAGGATTATATGAAAAAAAAATGAGAATGGTACAATATATTGGAAAGCAGTAAGTATTTAAAGGAATACAGAACTGAACCAAGAAGGATCTGCAGGAGTACAGAAAATTTATTCCCCAACTATTTCTGTGCTGTGCTATTGCGGTGCTTACAACTATTGCTTTTCTGAGCTTACAGCAGGCAGAGCCCATATGTTTTTCAGCTTGTATGCAAAAGGCCATGACTCCCTAGCATTCTCAATCATGGGGAGAAAGGTTCCCAGGGTACAGTGTTAGTCAGTGCAGACAAACACTGTATACATGGAAGGCTGGGGGTGGGGCTTCATGAGCACATAGGTAGAGGGTGGGGCTTGCCAGCTTCCTCTTAGAACCCCACCTCATCCCCTGCAATTTTGTGCAATTGTCATCCATGCAGTTGTAGATCTGAACAGGGTTTCACTGGAATATTATAGTACAACAGCAGTTACACTATATTGTGTCAATTGCAACATTCAGTGTCCATCAATCAGTACAGCAGTTCCTAAGGCTGCAATCCTAAACCTGCTTTCCTGGGAGTAAGTCCCACTGAACACAATGGGACTTACTTCTGAGTAGACCATAGGATTATACTGTGAGCATTTTAACATGAACACCTGTGTTTACAATTGTAAAGATTAAAGGCGCACAGATTAACAACTTCCCTAAAAATCTAAAGCACAAATTACACAGCAGGAGTGCTGAAAAACTTGTAAAAATAGGGTACTCCAGCAAAACTTGCTGAAGAGTTAAAATATTACAGTCTAGTGAAGACTTCCACTTTAGCAACCACTGATCTGCAGTGACAGAGGCCTGTGCCACACACAGTGACACATGAGGGTGACCTTTCTTGGGTGAAACTCCACATGCCAAAACATGTAGATTCCCATTCAGCACTGGTGGGGGCTGGGGATAAGAATAGGCCCTCAGTTTGGCTGTACTTGTCGTAAGAGGCGACTAAACAGCCACCGGGTAGCTGGGACTCGATAGCCTGGGAAGGCAGCTCATCTGAGAGAAGGAAAACTCTGATCCCAAACCTCCACTGCCTTGTGGCTACATCCAGTTATGGAAAAGGCTTCAGGAGTCAACCTCGAGGCAAAATCTGGAGCCGGAGTCCCTGAGGCAGTTCACGGCTGAACACAGTCACATTCTGGCAACTCCTGCAACGCCGCTGGAACCAACCGTATTGGCCTCTGCCTTTCCATTGGACCATTTCAGCGACGTGAAGAGGGGGGATTTGTTGCATGGGTAACAGCCTATCCTCCATACCTACTTTACCCAGGCTTCGCGCACTGGAGAGGACACTCTGTTCCAGAACCACCATTCAGAGCGTGACACCCTAGTCTTCCGAGACTGAAGGATGCCAACACACTGGTGGGTTTGAATCATGCCAACACAAACTTTCCAAACAAAGGGATACCATATTGGTATAGTTAAGATCTGGCTCAACAGCATGAGCTGCAATCCCACAAAAACATAATCGGAGCTTTACCTACACAGTAACCTTACAAGCAGCTCCCCAGATGGGTCCCAGAATCAGGACACAGTAAATGCTGCCTGCTGACATAAATTCAGTGCTACTGTACTGCATGCTCTGCCCCTACCCCTGAAGAGCAAGCATTGTAAAAACAGTGGCTGTTTAACATGTAGAAAGACTGCATCTCTCATCACTCTTCAACAAGCGGAGACATTCCTTACATCAGTCAATATCGAGGTCTCTCCGTCTTGGAAAACCACTCTCCCCCTGTCCCCCAACCACCAAGATCCATCCTTTCAGCTCAAAAGCTGGGAAGAACTCACAGTGGAGAAATCTCCAATCAGCTGCCTGAGGCCACAGTCTTGATCAAGTGCTCTGACAATCTCCAGATCAGAAAGAGAAGCTGTCTTCTTCAAAAGTGCAGCCTATAAACAAGGTGGTAATCATCAGCAAGAAGTAAGTCTATGGTTAGCTGCCTTGGTTGTCTGTCCCCACATTGACACACTGGGATTTACAACACCTACATCCTAACAGTTGACACCCTAAGATCTCTTGACACAAGCACCAGCCTGGGGTACTAAAGTCAGAATATAAATAGAGTTGCTATTTTGCCCTAATCCCAGCATTCAGGTCCTGGAGTTTGTACTTAAACCAAACAGGAACTTACACCAATTGGCTCCTCTGAGATTGGACTAGGTTTTCGTTTCACCTTGATGGAATTTTCATCATCTTGGCCCTTGACTGCCTTCCTGCAAAGTATAGGCCTATTCAGTTTTTCTGGCAGCGATGGAGAACGGAAGAGGCGGCTCTTGTTCATGGAGACCTGCTCAGAGCAACAGGTAAACAGGAAAGAAAGTCTGGAATATGGAAAACCAATCCAGCGCAATCGCTGCAGTGCCATCACTGCTATCAGTGCTTGGCAGCTCCCCTTAAGGCGGAATGGCCTGCTTCCAGTTGCGACCCACCAGTTTGGAAACCACTGCAATAACCCATCTGCTCATGCTTATCTTTGTCAGTTATTTGTGCCCTAAGAGGTTAAAAGGAAGACATATCCATTCCCTCTTGGAACACTTGGAGGAGAGCGTGAGTTTCTTGTTCAGAGCAATCAACCAGGTAAGAGATTGGATTTCCTATGCAGAACCTTAAAAACCTACACTCACCTCACTAACATTGATGTCCTGAGTAAGGAGAGGCCCAGACAGCAAGACAGCCATGCTGGAGAGGTGTCCAGCAGGTGGTTTCTAAAAGGAAAAGTACAGGTTGAGCCTCATTATTCACGTGGGTTCTGTTCCAAGCATTCACATGGATGGCAAAAAATGCACTATAGCAAATCAATTTTAAAAAAAGTTTCTTTGTTCTTTCCCTAAAAACAGCCTTGCTGACCTTTTGACTCTAAGATAAGAGTCATTAAGAAGACAGTCCATCAACCAGACCTCCTCCAAGAGCTTAGAAAGCTTCACTCAGCCCCTCCCTTCACCAATGCATAGTGATCCCCTTCCTTTCACTTGCTCAGGGAGAAGGGAGGGGTCTGCTAGAGAGAGAAGGATTGATGGATTGTCAGCCAACTGCCCTCTCTCTCATTAAGGAGGCTATTGTTAAAGGACTGTTCAGTTTTTTAAACTGATTTTAAAGGGGTGCATTTTTCCCCTTCTCCAGGGATCAGCACATTCCTTCTCATTTGCAGGGACCATTTGTGTTGAGTCAAATCCATGTATAAATAGGCTGGACCTATACAGCAAAAACCATCAATACAGAATACTTCATGGCACTGAATATGAAGATTAGGAAACAAGAACTGCTTTTGTTCCCAAGACGACAAACCAACCTGCCCTTCAGTTGCATTGATGTATACAAAATTACAGTAAACCAGAAATGAGGACTACTGTTTTTTAGTACCACAACATGTCAGAAATTCCCCTCGCCTTCTCCGTTTTGTGATATGAAGCAGAATGTTTCTATGGTGGTTTGGAATAGCATTGTGAGGTGACAATCAGCAGAAGTAATTTGGATCAGGATCTGGAGAGTTTTAACTAGCATTCCAGTTATTCATATGAAACTGTCTGTTGGCAAAGTACAATGCACAATTTTAGCAGAATTTAGTAGAAATTTTCCATATCACATAAAAAGTACTGAGCAGCAATGAGCTTGGAACAGATCTATTTCTGGACTGCAAGGAACCCTCATTTTATCATTTTACTGCTATTACTGCTGCTGTAGTAAATTACACAGGAGATGGCAATGGATTGAAAGTAAACTAGGACAGAATTTTGGATAACTGTATTAAAAGGGTAATTGAATATTGGAACTTCTGTAGGGGTTATGGATGTAGGAGGAGATTGATCACCATTCAAGGATAGATGCACTCTTAGTAAAATACACCTAAGCTGTTCAGCACAGGTAGGATTGCTTAGCAATAGCTGAAGCAAATTCAGTGATCCATTGTGGAAACCAGACTATTGCCAGTCTTTGGATCAGTGGCTTAGCTAAGGGGGTGCAGGGAGTAGCAGTCGCGCCAGGCAACAAGCTTTAGAGGGGCAACAAGCTGAGCTTGACACTAGTGGTCAAAATTGTGGAAAAAATAGCTATGTATGAATAATACCATCATGTTATATATCATTGGAAAGATGCAGAATGTAATTAAACATACCACATTAGAATATCTGTATTCTATCAAATGTTACAGCCAATTAACCAGAAAATGAAAACACAACTGCCTTAAAGAACAAAAAGTGGATTTCTTGAACTCAAAACTGACCTATGAGACTGATTGTTCTGAAAGCTAATGAGATGTTATTATGATACAGCATGCAACCAATAAGGGGTTAATATGAGTCAGCTCTCATTTCCATGTATCATAACACAGCTGCTCCTGCTAACTGGTAAAGAGGCACTTTTTCAAGTGCTGATCCTCTTATACTTAGCAGGGGGAGAATAACCATCCTCTTCACCCCAGCACAGTGTCTCTAACCAATAAGAGGCAGACTTTTTATTTATTAACTTAATTAAATTTGATTTTGTCATGGGGATCCCATGGTAGCAGATAGCAGCTATGCCACTAGCTAGGGGGAGGTGGCAGACCAAGTGGGTGGTGAACTGCTGGGGGGGAGGAGGCAGGTTTCCCCCCCATTTGCACTTTTCAAAAAGCCCAGGCATGATGTCACTTCTGGTTGTGACATCACTTCTGGGGCATCATTTTGAGCTCCGCACCGGCTACACATTCATTAGCTACGCCACTGCTTTGGATAAAATCCATAGTTAAGCAATTAACTTTTTATACATTTCCCTACTTAACAAGAGAGAATGTTTCCATTAGGCCTATTAATTTATGAGTTTCTCAGTGAAGTTACACACAACTCCATGACTTATCTCCTTCCAACCCCCCCCCCCCCAGCTAGTTCGCTCCAGGCATATCCATAGTTTTGCAATACGAACAGATCCAACACTGCTGTCTCAAGGCACTATGGCCATCCATGGCTGACAACATCTACTTTTCCATTTTCTAAGATTCCCAGATTCAACACATGAGGAAATCATCTCACATCCTTCTCACCTCAGTCTCTTCCTGCTCCTCAGGGCAGAGCTCTGGAAAGTCACCCAAGGCCTCAAGCATCATTTGTGGTCCGACAATTGGGCTGCCAAGATCTTTCATCTCATACTCTTCTAGACCTGCTGTTTCCTGCCAGGAGAAAAGATAACCAGTCTCAGAGGGGAAATCCACTGTTTGCCACAAGCATCATGATGATATATTCATGAGCTATAATAACTTATTTTTTATGCAAATGCTTCCACAACATGCCTATCTTTGTGACCTTGCAACCTGCAAGGGTATCTGCATCCTGAAGTCTGGTATCAGGAAAACAAAGGGCGAGAGTGAAAGGCTTCACATTCAGAAATGTTTAACAAGGAAGCATGTGAGAAAAATTAACACAGCTGGCAAAGGCGGGAGTGAACACACAAGGCATGCACAGCTAATATCTATATATAGTTATAGATTAGCAAATATATAGCTATATAATAGTGCTGCACATGGATAATTTTTTTGGCAAATGAGCTAACAAGGCCAGCCAGCCTAATCAGCTTTGGGGCAGGAGGACAGACACCCAGTCATTGCAGAAGAGCCCAACACAGAGAGGGCAAGAGAAAGCACACAAGAAAGTGGCAACCTGCTTTGCATGCATGAAGTTTCTCCCAGGAGAACGTGGTGATGGAGGCTTGGTTTGAAGCAAGGAAACTGAGGAAGGGAAAGTGTGGTATGGCTCAAAGGATGGGACTCTACTGGATCCTGAAGCTGGAGAGAGCACTTTGGGTTGAGCTGCTGTGAAAGAGGAGAGGCAGTGTGCAAGGATAGTGAAGTTCCTTTGTCCAACTAGGGAAACATTCATACTGCTCTCAAGACACTCTTCCCCAGTGCTTGGTCTGTCTAAGCAATACTGCAAACATCCCATAATGACAGAAGAAATGCAAGTGATGTTTATGGGACTATGCAAGATCACCTAGAGCAGTGGTTCTCAAACTTCTTGGGAGTTTTATTCCCAGGGTAAGACTTTGTGGGGGAGGGAGTGAGGGCAGTGATGTGATCCCTTGGGATCCCCCAGGAAGTCACACAGCCCTCCACAGAGCTCCCTGATGCTTAGAAAGTTGAAAAAAGCAGGCACAAAGAACTGGGGATTGCATCACTGCCCTCCCCCCGCCCCTTTAAAGAACAGGTGGGTTGTGACCCACCAGTTTGAGAACCACTGACCTAGATCAGGGGTCGGCAACCTTAAACATTCAAAGAACCATTGAGTTTGAGCCATTCTGGAGAAAAGAAAACCTCGGGAGCCACAAAACCCTTTTGACATCTAAAATGAAGATAACACTGCATATATAGTTTTTTTTACCTTTATGCTATGTATAAAAAAACTATAGTGTGTTGCATTTTTGAAATGAATGAACTGCTGCAGAGAAAACAATATGTAACATATTTTAATGTTACAAGATCACCATAATCTTAAATTTAGAATTACATATAAAAAACGAAAGAGCTAAAATAAAATACATTTAAATTAAATACTAATTTATTTTCCCAGGGCCTGCCCTAGCCAATTTGGTGCTATAGGCAAGACTTGGGCTGGTGCCCTCCCTAGCAGAAAATCCTGACCAACAGTAAATAGTCATCTTTGTGTCTTTTCCACAGTAATGTAAGAGGTACAATGAAATACAAAATCTAATGACTAGTATTTTTCAATACAATAAAGAGATTTATAGTTATTACTCCCCCTTGTATGTCCCAATTTATAATGCACTCCCCTCTTGTATATGCAACTTTTATAATGCGCTCCCCTCTTACAGGTCCCATTTTTATAATGTAGCCCCTTCTTGTAGCTCCCTTGTAGGTGCTGGGGCACCTTCCTTATGAGGAAAGGCTACCGCGTTTGGGCCTCTTCAGCCTAGAAAAGAGGCGCCTGAGGGGGGATATGATTGAGACATACAAAATTATGCAGGGGATGGACAGAGTGGATAGAGAGATGCTCTTTACACTCTCACATAACATCAGAACCAGGAGACATCCTCTGCCTGTCTCCTCAGAAGTCAGTCCCAGTAGAGTGAAGGGGCTTCCTCCCAGAGAAGTGTGGACAGGCTCCTCTGCCTGTCTCCTCAGAAGTCAGCCCCAGAAGAGTGAACGGGGCTTCCTCCCAGAGAAGTGTGGACAGGAATGCAGCTCACCCTGCTCCTTCCTGCCCATTGCCTCAGCAGTGCTGCGTCTCCCGCGCTTCTCCGGCCAGCCTCGCCTATTCCGTTCAGCCCCCTGCCTGCTGCAGGGCGAAGGAAGGAAGAGCGCAGGGAAGAGGTGCCCGGCTGCCCCCCCCCCCCGCACCTGCTTGCAGTGGGGTGGGGAGAGCAGGTCCAGGAGAGCACAGCTGCCCCTGCCTGCCTGCCGAGGAAGGAACTGCTGTGCGCGCACAGGGGTGCGCTTTGCAGGGAAGGAGCTGCAGCTTTGCAGGGAGGAGCGGCGCCCCGCACTCACCAGCAGCCGCCCGCAGCACATCGCGCCAGAGTGAGGCGCCCTCGGGGCTGGGCTGGCTGGGCGGAGGCCAAGGGGAAGGCACCCCGCTTCCAGCCCCCACTGGGGAGCTGCATCAGAGGACTGAAAGAGCCGCATGCGGCTCTGAAAACACAGGTTGCCGACCCCAGACCTAGATGAACCAGGAGTTCTCTTCAGATCCCTATTCACTCCCAAAAAGGAGACAGGAAAAGACAGTTTCTGCCAGCAATATTCAGCTCTATGAAGATTATGCCCCCAGCGAGGTGACAGAGCCTATGGGCTGCATGCAAAAGACTCAACAAGGAAGGCAGGAATGGAAGTTCAGGAGAGTGATGTGATTCTCTCCTCTCAAGTGCAGGGGGTACTCCTTCTAAAGGGTGGGGGAGTTTATCTGAGAAAAGGGCACTGACCTCAGGGTGTACTTCAATGTGAAGACTTCAGATTCTGAAGGGAGGGTAAGTCTGGCCTTTTTGTGGGTTAATGTGTTACTTTTGATTTTGCTACTCAAGAGAACAGGCAGTTGCTTTAGTAAGACTACTAATTTTAAGTCTTATCCTGCTCCAAAGGCACCTGCTTGTTGAGAAATATTCTGAAAGCCTGGTTCTCTTTATGTTACAGGCCAAGTGGTTCTAACAGTTGATCTAGATCCACTTGCTATATTAGTTTTCCTGCTTGTCTTTTGATATGATATGCCTGTAGGTACTATTTTTTTTATTAATATTCATTGAAAATGGATCAATATGTCAGAAAAGACACTTTTGTAGAAAGGAGATTTATAACATCATGCTATTCAAATTACCATATATCACTGTCTAGGATACAGGATGATTCCTCAAACCAACATTGACCCGTATTAAAACATCTAGAGCAGCCAAACACCTAATATCCACACCCAGACCTAGCTGAAATGTCAGACTAGCTATATTTAATATCAGTTCATCAGCAAAGCAAACAGTAGGTCACCTGCAACTGTGGTGGTCTCTTCCGCCTCAGAAGTGATCTGGGCATGTGCTCCCCTAGGTGCTTAAACAGGCCATCTTCCTGGGAGAAGAGAAGGAATAGTGCTGTGAGTTAGCCTTATTGCTAGAATCAAGAACATAGGTACGTTTCAGAAAAGCTAAAGCAAAATCTTCACCATGAAATGGAAAGGACATGACTGAATGCTTTATCTCTTGGACTAACAGGGACGTCCTGCTTCTGCCAGATCTCTTGGCTAGCTGCTTATGAATACTTAAACAAAACCCCATTTGCTGCAAGAGGCACTCACATTCTCCTTGTTTGTGGATGGACTGCTGATCTCATGGCTAACTCGGCGGACACAGCTTGGAGCATTCGGTGTACTGCACAGTACCTGGGACTGAAACACCAAGAGAGGAAAAATAAAAACACACTGCAGCCCGACATCCGCATGTTCCCTACAAGATGAGCAAATCTCATTCTGGCAGGAAGTAAATGCTCACCTGGGACAATTGGGCACATGGCCTCCTTGAGACTCTGCTGGGAGAAAGAAACAGCAAATCAGAAAGCTGGGCAATGCCTATTTTGCCTTGCCAATACCCAAAAGAGGTGTACTGATAAGACAGCACTATGCAGGCAGCAACATTTTTTCCCTATTGCTTAGCAAGAAGAATTGAAGCAGAATCTCCTATGCTTGCCCAAGACTAGTTAGAGAAGTGGGAATTCATTTTAATAATCCAGTCTTTAGCTTGTTAACAGGGTGCATTACTCTTCTGCACACTGGCTGTGAGCTCGTTAACTATGTACTTTTCATACTTCTAAGATCTGGGGTCAACCTGTAGAAGAATGAATAGCTTGGCAAACACTTAATATGCTGGCATGCCTGTATTTTGGCAAATGAGGAAGAACAAACAAGTGCAAGTGCTTTATATGGCTTTTTTGCCTATATGATCTAAGTATATGAGTAGCAGTCATGGAAATGCCACCCCAACCAAGGAAAGAAGATTAATGAGGTACATGAGAATCTGAATATGGACCAGAAATGCCAGAGGATTGGAATTTCCTAACTGAAAGCAACCAGTGAAACATGCTCATGAACGTACAGTTGGGCTGAAAGACTCAGTTGTCAAGAAGCCTCATTCCCTACCTTGGTGACCAGTAGGCATGCAAGTAAGCTGTAAATTGCTTTGAGATCCTTGAAGAAACAGCAGTTTCTTCAAAAAGATTTAAAATAAAAACAAGTATACCAGACAGGGGCAAGAGGTCTGGTCTAGAGGGTAGACCCTCCGTTAGCCCAAAGATAAACATCAGAAGGTCGCCCGTTCAAGGACACCGGCAGCTCCCTGAAGGGCTGAGAATGGGGAGACTTTGAAGCAGCTGAAAAGCCAAGCTGAGTGATTCCACCTGCTCTTGGTGTGAGCAAAAAGTGTCTTGGCTACCCTCCATGTGAGAGATGGAGCTGCTTGTCAGCCTGCGTGGGAGAACTGGAGGCCAGAAGTGAGACCAAACCAGGAAGATCCATTGGTTCTTGAAAGAAAGAACCTCTATAATTGTAAAAATCCCCTTGAGGGATTTAGATATGCCTGCCTATGTAAACTGCCTTGAATAAAGTCAGAGGAGTAATCTGATGACCAGAAAGGCGGTATATAAATACAGAGTTAATAATAATAATATTTATAATGCAGTTCCAATGCATTACAGTGCTCACAGCATTGATCAAATTAGTTGTCACTACACCAAGACAGGGTTTCCCACTTGTTGAGGTCCATCCCTAAGGCCTTCAGATCCCTCTTGCAGATGTCCTTGTATCGCAGCTGTGGTCTACCTGTAGGGCGCTTTCCTTGCACGAGTTCTCCATAGAGGAGATCCTTTGGGATCCGGCCATCATCCATTCTCACGACATGACCAAGCCAACGCAGGCGTCTCTGTTTCAGCAGTGAATACATGCTAGGGATTCCAGCACGTTCCAGGACTGTGTTGTTTGGAACTTTGTCCTGCCAGGTGATGCCGAGGATGCGTCGGAGGCAGCGCATGTGGAAAGCGCTCAGTTTCCTCTCCTGTTGTGAGCGAAGAGTCCATGACTCGCTGCAGTACAGAAGTGTACTCAGGACGCAAGCTCTGTAGACCTGGATCTTGGTATGTTCCGTCAGCTTCTTGTGCAGGCTGTGCAGCATGGCCTTTCCCAGTTTGAAGAGACACTTTGCCAACAGTCTGAGGCTAAGAGGCAAAGAAGGAAGGCCCATAGCCAGGGAGACAGACCAGGGACAGACTGCACTTGCTCCCGGTGTGGAAGGGATTGTCACTCCCGGATTGGCCTTTTCAGCCACACTAGACGCTGTGCCAGAACCATCTTTCAGAGCGCGATACCATAGTCTTTCGAGACTGAAGGTTGCCAATACAATATACAATACACCAAGAAAGGCATACACAAAGGAATCTCAGAACTGTCAAACTGTTTGATAGAAAGTGAATGAAATGCATCAGTGTGCACTTAAGGAAAAAATCAACACAGGAGAGAAATACTATTGATTTCCCAATAATGTTTTGGGTTTTAGTTTTTCCCAATGTTGCCCCTCAAACCCTATAAAAGTCAACACCAGAGGTCCTGGAGGCCTTGGCAAGCTGCTGTATTTGACAGGATCCCCAGAAAAAAAAAATGGTTTGCCTAAGTGCCTACATATTTACATACTTTGCACAATACTATATAGTATGGCATAGTTCACAGTATTTCCTCAAAACCCTCACTCATACTCAGAAGAGAAAACCTGATGGGCAAAGAACGCCTTCACACTTGTTATTCTCTGCTCCAGAAACACACTGATATTTTAAAGCCCAATGAAATTAGATCACCAGTTCCCAAACTTCTTAGTGCTGCAACTTAGTCTTTCGAGACTGAAGGTTGCCAATACAATAGTGCTGCAACCCACCTTGTCCTCTACAGTGGGTCGCAACATAATGCTCTTGGAAGCACTGCAATGCCTTATTATTGGGAGGCCCCGAGGGAGTCATCTGAGCTGCGCTAGGCCTGTGACCCACTCTATAGCTTTCATGGGCCTCAGAATGGCCTGCAGAAACAACCAGAAGCTACTTCCAGTTTGTGAATGCCACTTCCAGTTTGACCAAAAGATGCTTCCAGTGGCTTCCTCAGGCCATTCTGAGACCAAAAGAGTGGGTCATGGGCCTGACACAACCTAGAAGGGGCCTCCAGGACATCTAAATAAGACACTGTAGTCAGAGCCGAACTTAAGAGCTGTGGGGCCCAATTGGAAACATTTTTGTGAAGCCTCAGGTTTGCAGCAAATTTCAAAATACAAAGAATATAACACACACTACTGACTTTTTAAGAATTCAGAAGAAAATTAAAATTGTTGCTGTCCTCTATAAAACGTGAAATGTGGTATTACGTGTCTGCTGCAATGTGTTTTTGCATGTATTTGACAAGAGTTGATTACCCTGGCACGGAAGAAGGGACTGAGGTATGGGGCCCAATTGGCTTATAACAAGTCCTGATTGCAATGCTACTGGTAGCACATAGGCTTGCAACCTACAGTTTGGGAAATGTTGAGCTAGATGAATATGGATGCAGTACTTACAGCTTATCCTGGGGTTCTCTTGAACCTTTCAGACCTGCAACAGACAAATGGTCAGTAAAAAAAACAAAGTGCACTGAGGCTTAACACACAACTGACAAATGATGGAACAAAGACAATCCAATATGAGAAAAATTCCTAAGGCAGTAAGGGCCCAATCCTATCCAATTTTCCAGTGCTGGTGCAGTTGTGCCAGTGGGGTGTGCACTACACCCTGTGGTGGAGGGGTAGTCAGTCACTGAGGCCTTCTCAAGGTATGGTAACATGTGTTCCCTTACCACGGGGCTGCATTGTGGCTACACCAGAGTTGGAAAATTGGTTAAGATTGGGCCCTAAGTTAACCAGAAAGATAATAAAGATGAACATCAAGAAAATCTCCAAAAGATAATTCACAAGTTCAAGCAAAAATATCCCAGTATTTCAGATTCTACAGCAGATCTGTTACTGATGGATATTCTAGGTTTCCAAAATATATCTAGGTGCCTGTTGTGGGACTCTGCTAGGTACAAAACCACTGAAGTCAAGTTTGCCAAAGACACTAGCTAACTGACACAAGATTCACTCTAATCAGAAGCAGCCTGACATTGAGGCTATTTGATTGCAAGGAAAAAATACCATCAGAAGGACTGGACAGAACATAATTGGTACATTTAACCCCCATACTAAGGAACCACCTGCATGGGAGTTTCCTATGCTATTTGCTTGATGCTTTAGCCTTGAAGCACAAGTGCAAAATGTGGGGGGGGAGGGGGAAGGAAACTTTTCTCCTGTGGTGGCTCAGTGAATCCTGTCATGCAAATGGCTCACGTTGGTCCCACAACTGAACACAGACAGAGCACCATCTGCCACTGGATGGGTGGAGGATCAAAACTGGCTGGAGGCAATTATAGGGATTCAATGCATTTAACAGGCATATGACACTGCCTTATAGCAAGTTCAGTCCTTGGTTCATTTAGCTCAATACTGTCTACTCTAAACCAATTGCCAGCTGCAGGGTTCCAGACCCGAGTCTTTCTCGGCCTTAACTGGAAATGTCAGCAACTGAACCTGAAATATGTGTTCCTTTACTAAGCAGTGACTCCCCTTGCCACTTCAAGCACACACACACCCCACCTAGAACTTTCTGTGATAACCTTTCATTCAGAATCCAACAGGAATTTTAAGGTGGGCAAAATACTTTCCTATCAGGTTGCACTGTGGGTCCTGGGAAACTCTTTGGGCACTTTCCTTCCTAGCATACCATGAAGAGATTGTGAATCTACTGTACGTATATACAAGACTAGCTCTGGGAGCCTTAGTAGGGGCATGCCATGCAACTCCATTTGAATGCAGATGTAAGGTAGTTTTTGAACTGAACCAATTAAATGGTTATGTCAGCGCTATTCAAGGTGGTTGTCCATGGACCAGACCAAACAAATTTCTAGGAAAGAAACAACAGTAATAATATGGCACAGATATAGTAGTGGTCCCTGGCACGTTGAGAAAATATGCCAGTCCTGGCACACTGGAACAAAATTTCCAGTCCTGGCAGTTTATGGTTTATGTCATCTACCATTCCTTACACAATGTTATCTCATAATTTAAAAAAAAAAATGAGGTCCAGAATCAGGGATAGGACAATGTAGTAGCTATTTTAATAGCATGTAGCAGCACAACTCCCACACTGGAACTTCTAAACATGAGCTTAATAATGAGCACGTTCTGTAAGTCAGGTAAGATACATCACTTGGATCTAAATGAGCCCCATTAAAGAAAAAAGATCCAAATCAACTTAAGCCCAAGTATTATAAAGTGGTTTCAACGTTCAAGTTAATAAAAAGGATGGAAACAATGAAATGGTTTGACAGGCTTAGAATTTCCTTGTGCATTTGTTGCTTTTCAAACTACCAAAGAGTAGCAATAGATACAGAATATTAATTGTACTGCTGACAGCAGTTCTTACCAGTTTCCAGTGTTCCTGGGGATTGACTGAAGTTGAAGGCAGTTTCCTCTTCCCCATTACTGAGATTGGACAGATCTAAGCAGCGTCTTGGTGTATCCCTGCAAAAACAAAGAAAAAGGAATGGTTCAGAAAGGCATGCCTGATGCATCTCTCTCTCTCTCTTTCTCTCTCTCTTTGACAACCATATCAAAGATTTAGCTAATCTGTTTGTATCTGTTGCATGATTATTCCAAAAGTTTTTCTGTTCTCTGCATGCTGAGTGTTTCCAGAAGAGGTACTCAAAAGGTAACCCCCAACAAAGGTAAGTTAGGATTTTGCTCTGAAATGGTGCCCCAGAACTTTCATCAGAGAGGACCTGACTTGCACTTTTAGAAGGAGAGAAGGAAGGCACATTATTTTAGACTCACTGCAAGAGCATCACAGCCCTTCAATATCACAACAGTAGATATGAAAGGAGCATAAGCAAGTACAGTATAATTTTGTCCTAGCCTTGCAAAAAGAGTCATTAATTCCATCTAGAAAAGTTATTTCTTGCTTAAGCATGAGGAGCAACATCCATGTGGAGTTTAATGGATGCAGCACACAATTCAATTGCATAAAGCCTTACAATGCACTGTGGAGGGCACCAGAAGTTAATTAATCTCTTTAGAGCATATTCGGAACTACGGAAGTCTGAGTCTCTCTTCAGAAAACTGAAGCTTTGAATATTTTGGTCTGTTATTATACCATGGGAAAAGAACACGCATGAATAGAGTCATCAACTGACTAAAGGCCCAATCCTATCCAATTTTCCAGTGCTGGTGCATTCCTGGCAGTGGGGCGTGCACCACATCCTGTGGAGGGGAGGCAGTCACAGAGGCCTCCTCAGGGCCAGGGAACATTTGTTACCTGACCTCAGGGCTGCATTGTGGCTGCACCAGTGCTGGAAAGCGGGATAGGATTGGGCCCTAAATGTTCTCAGACAACATTCTTATTTGATTAAAATTAAGTACTAAGAGAAAAAAATATACAAAATATTTGAGTACAAATTATAGTTTATTGATATTGTATTGGCAACCTTCAGTCTCGAAAGACTATGGTATCGCGCTCTGAAAGGTGGTTCTGGCACAGCGTCTAGTGTGGCTGAAAAGGCCAATCCGGGAGTGACAATCCCTTCCACACCGGGAGCAAGTGCAGTCTGTCCCTGGCTATGGGCCTTCCTTCTTTGCCTCTTAGCCTCAGACTGTTGGCAAAGTGTCTCTTCAAACTGGGAAAGGCCATGCTGCATAGCCTGCCTCCAAGCGGGCCGCTCAGAGGCCAGGGTTTCCCACTTGTTGAGGTCCATCCCTAAGGCCTTCAGATCCCTCTTGCAGATGTCCTTGTATCGCAGCTGTGGTCTACCTGTAGGGCGCTTTCCTTGCACGAGTTCTCCATAGAGGAGATCCTTTGGGATCTGGCCATCATCCATTCTCACGACATGACCGAGCCAACGCAGGCGTCTCTGTCTCAGCAGTGAATACATGCTAGGGATTCCAGCACGTTCCAGGACTGTGTTGTTTGGAACTTTGTCCTGCCAGGTGATGCCGAGGATGCATCGGTGGCAGCGCATGTGGAAAGCACTCAGTTTCCTCTCCTGTTGTGAGCGAAGAGTCCATGACTCGCTGCAGTACAGAAGTGTACTCAGGACGCAAGCTCTGTAGACCTGGATCTTGGTATGTTCCGTCAGCTTCTTGTTGGACCAGACTCTCTTTGTGAGCCTGGAAAACGTGGTAGCTGCTTTACCGATGCGCTTGTTTAGCTTGGTATCGAGAGAAAGAGTGTCGGAGATCGTTGAGCCAAGGTACACAAAGTCATGGACAACCTCCAGTTCATGCTCAGAGATTGTAATGCAGGGAGGTGAGTCCACATCCTGAACCATGACCTGTGTTTTCTTCAGGCTGATTGTCAGTCCAAAATCTTGGCAGGCCTTGCTAAAACGATCCATGAGCTGCTGGAGATCTTTGGCAGAGTGGGTAGTGACAGCTGCATCATCGGCAAAGAGGAAGTCACGCAGACATTTCAGCTGGACTTTGGATTTTGCTCTCAGTCTGGAGAGGTTGAAGAGCTTTCCGTCTGATCTGGTCCGGAGATAGATGCCTTCTGTTGCAGTTCCAAAGGCCTGCTTCAGCAGGACAGCGAAGAAAATCCCAAACAAGGTTGGTGCAAGAACACAGCCCTGCTTCACTCCGCTTCGGATGTCAAAAGTGTCTGATGTGGAGCCATCGAAGACAACAGTGCCCTTCATGTCCTTGTGGAAAGATCTGATGATGCTGAGGAGCCTGGGTGGACATCCGATCTTGGGGAGAATCTTGAAGAGGCCGTCTCTGCTGACCAGGTCGAAAGCCTTTGTGAGATCTATGAAGGCTATAAAGAGTGGCTGTTGTTGTTCCCTGCATTTCTCCTGCAGTTGTCTAAGGGAGAATACCATATCAGTGGTGGACCTGTTGGCTCGGAATCCACACTGCGATTCTGGATAGACGCTCTCTGCAAGTACCTGGAGCCTCTTTAGTGCAACTCGGGCAAACAGCTTTCCTACAAATCTAAGGAGAGAGATGCCGCGGTAGTTGTTGCAGTCACCCCTGTCACCTTTGTTCTTGTACAGCGTGATGATGTTTGCATCCCTCATGTCTTGAGATACTCCACCTTCTCTCCAGCAGAGACAGAGGATTTCATGCCGCTCAGTGACGATGATCTCTTTGCAGCATTTTAGGACTTCAGCAGGGATGCTGTCTTTTCCAGGTGCCTTGCCAAAGGCAAGGGAGTCCAGGGCCACATGAAGTTCTTCTAGGGTTGGTTCACTGTCAAGCTCTTCCAGCACAGGCAGGCACTCAATGTTGTTCAGTGCTTCTTCGGTGACTACATTTTCTCTGGAATATAGCTCTGGAATATAGCTGATGGGACTCGTCAGCCTAGGAAGGCAGCTCATCTAAGAGAAGGAAACTCTGACCTCAAACCTCCACTGCCTTGTGGCTGCATCCAGTTGTGGAAAAGGCTTCAGGAGTCAACCTCGAGGCAAAATCAGGAGCCGGAGTCCCTTAGGCAGTTCATGGCTGAACACAGTTTATTGATAATGAAATACAAAAAGCCTTTATTAAGTATTAGTGTATCAATTTCTCTTTGTACTTCAAAAACCATGGGAAATTGGTCACCTTGATTTCCATGCCATATAAGCAGTAAAGACTTTGCAGTCTTGTATATTATGCAGGTTCTATAAATTAGGCTTTATGCACCCACGCTTTACCTTGGACTTTGAGCACAACATTGGGGTGAGAATGGAAGTGTAGAGGCAGAAATTCAACAGGTAAAGCTTCCTAATAATTTACTAGAGATATATCTGATGAATGAATGCCTGATAGTCAAGATCAGGGGTGGGCAAATCCTGGCCCTTGGGTCATTTGCAGTTCTTGGGGACCCCAAATAGGACCCCTAGGGAGCCCCCCCATCTCCAAGGGACATTTGGCTCACTGGAGACTTGCAGGAACCCTCACAGCCGTTTTATGACAGTTCCTGCCACCTGTTCTCAAAACTCCACGAGTATCTACAGGCTCCACAATGTTGAGGACCCCTGCTCTAAAGAGTTCAAGTCAACATATGCAGTTCTTCACCCATACATCCTCATACATAACCCTATAAGATAGGGTTGGGCAGAGACTGGCCCAAGTTAACTCAGTAAGATTCATGGCTGACTATAGTTTGGAACCCAAGTCTTCCTAGTCTTAATGTGACATTCTAATCTCAAAGTACTTCAAACTTAAGCCTGTCCTTTCCATAAAAATCTAAGGTGTGCAATGCTCACC
Source organism: Tiliqua scincoides (assembly GCF_035046505.1). Classification (NCBI taxonomy): domain Eukaryota; kingdom Metazoa; phylum Chordata; class Lepidosauria; order Squamata; family Scincidae; genus Tiliqua; species Tiliqua scincoides. Next base: position 201,930,623 of record NC_089822.1, read on the forward strand.
AGCAACTTCATTATTTTTCAAAGATAGTTGTGAGTGTTACTTGAGGAAGTGAGCCATCACATTTCTCAGATTAACATGCCATCAGGTTTGGCTCTACCGGTGAAAAAGAAAAAAATCAACTCATGTAGCAGAAAGGGAATTAGCACTTATTCAGAAGACTTTGCGAAGGTTTCCAGATAACCAGAAGACAGCCAGGCTAGATATCTGAAAACCAACCAAGGATAGATGGCCAACACCCCCTCACCCACCCACCCACCAGAAGAGAACTATTCCAACTGCCAGTTGCCCAAGAACTGGGAGAAGCTGTAGAACAGTTGTCCCTCAACATACCACTTCACATGGTCCACCTGTTCAAGGTATCACTGGAAATAACTGCCAATGGCATCATCTCCAGTTCTGGGTTGGGATGCAGCAAACACAAGTAAGAGGCTCAAGGTGGACAGGAAGGTTTTTTTGAGTACAGAATAGCATGCTTTGGAGCCCTGCCCATTGAGCTGGGCCTCCTACCTCTGTTTGTTGTGTTCCTGCTCTCAGTGCCGGGTGCCAGGTGTCTAGGGGTCCAGCAAGTACCATCAGGCACCACCTCAAGTAGCACTGGTACCCGTACCACTGGTTGAGAAACACTGCTGTAGAAGCATCAGCCAAAGGAGATCCTGGTTGTTTTTTACTGTTCTGGAAACATTTTGATCGACATAGTGTGCAAATACATAAATAATAGGTTGAGAGCCATCTTGAGCACCTCCCTTGCTGCTGGAAAGGCAGAATGTGAGTATTTTTTTAAGAACATAAGAACCATCCTAGGAAAGCTTGGCTTGAATCAAGCCAAAGGCCCATCTAGTCCAGCTTCCTGTATCGCACAGTGGCTTACCAAATACCACAGGGAGCACACAAGACAACAAGAGACCTGCAGCCTGGTGCCATCCCTTGCATCTGAGATAGCCCACTTCTAAAATCAGGAGGTTGCACATACGTACCATCGCTTGTAACCATGATGAACTCTTCCTCCAGAAATCAATCCAATCCCCTTTTAAAGGCATCCAGATCAGGTGCCATCACCACATCCTGTGGCAAGGAGTTCTACTGACTAATTACATGCTGGGTAAAGCAATATTTACTTTGTCTGAACTCTCCCAACAACACTCAACTTTAGTGGATGCCTCCTGACTCTGGTGTTGTGTGAGAGGGAAAAGAGCAACCCTCTATCCACCCTCTGCATAATTTTGTGTCTCTCAATCAAATCTCTTCTGAGGCACTTTTTTTTCTAGACTGAAGAGCCTATTTAAAAATAAATAGATGAACACATTCCAGCACCAGGACGCAGCTTCCATTACTTCCAGGCAGCCCAAGCCTATGCATGTCTACTCAGAAGTAAGTCCTATTAGAGTCAATGGGGCTTACTTCCCGGAAAGTGGGGAGAGAATTGCAGCCAGTGAGCCCAATCCTCTGCATGTCTACTCAGAAGTAAGTCCCATTAGAATCAATGGGGCTTACTCCCAGGAAAGTACAGGACTGCAGCCTTACCCGGCGAACATGCTGAGGTTCCTGAAGCCGCGAGCCAGGCTGGAGAGCGGAGTCAGGGGCGGGGAAGGAGTGAAGGGCAGTGAGAGCTCGGCGTCCCGGAACAAGCCGAGCATCCTCCTGCAGCCGGAGCGGAACCCGAGGCGCCAGCGAGGGGAGTCCCCGGCCTCCGCGGGAGAAACGTTTTCAGACATGATGCCCCGCACAGAGGAGCAGCCGCCGCCGCCTGCGGAGAAGGCAGGGAGGGAGAAGCAGGCTCAAGCTCGGCAGTTGCAGCTACTCCAGCAGCGCTCCAGAGGCGGCGGTGTCAGCTCCTCTTGCCTTAAAAAGGCTTCCCCCTCTCACCGGGAAGGAGCAAACTTGAATGTCAACACCGTTCTAAGAACTCAAACCTGCCGCCCCGCCGCTGACCAATCAGCGACGCCGCTCCGGTCGCGTGCCAAAGAAGCCCTTGCTCGGCATTCTACAGCTTCCTTATTGGCTAGCTCAAGCCCTGTATGTCAGCGAGTACCAGAACGCCGATTGTGAGAGAATGTGGCGGGAGGGCGGGACCCAATGACGTCACTTGTTTATTGGCGGACCGCCGCGAGGGAATCCCCGCCTTCCTTTTGTGCCGGCTGAACCACCAATAGCGTGACGAGTGGCCGCCCTGGGGCTTCTGCTGCGCGATAGGCGTGTCCCAGCCCCGCCCCGCCCCTCCTGCGTACTGGAGGGGGATTTAAATGGTGGGAGGGGTGCAGTTGCTCCCTGCAGGCATGTTATTACTTGAGCATAAACTATGCAGCCTGGGAGTTACCTGCTGGATGCCTGGGTTCCTGAGGCTAGCAGGTGTCAGCGGGCTTGGGGGATGGAGGCGGTGCTGGGCTTCCCCAGAAACTGGCTGCTACTGGCTGTTTCCTTCTGCTCTCTTGGCCCCCTGAGTGCTGGGGGTTTCGCTGCACAGTGACTTGTTTCATGGTTATAGACTAGAGCAGAGCTGTCACTCCACCAGGGGTACTTGTGCCACTCAGCTTGGTGGTACTGGAAGTGGTGTCTGGTGATGCTCATGGGGCCCCAAGAGCCCTGCCATGCGGCAGTGAGGCCAGCAACACAATGCAACAGGCAACTGTAGGAGGCTCAGCTTGGTAGGCAGAGGTCCAGTGTGCGCTCTCTGCATGCTCCAAGAAAGCTTTCCTGTCTGCCCTGAGCCTCTTCACACGTTAATCTGGCCTCCTGCATCTGGAAGTAACTGGTGACGACATCATTGCTAGTTACTTCCAGTAGTACTTCCAAATGGGTGGATGATACAAAGAGGTACAGCAGGGGTCAAATGTTGAGAAGCAGTGGGCTAGAGCACTTTTGCAACCGCCTTTTTCTAGAGTAGGAAGTTCAATCCACCCAAGATGGCCTGCTCCTGCTCTCTGCACCCTGCCTACAATGCTGAAGTTCTTCTCTAGTAGGCCCAATGGAGCTGTATCGGCTCCCTCGCCTTGTGTTTTTTGAAACTTACAGAAATGCAGGCTGAGATAACCACTACACTGTTCTGGTGTTGTGTCCTGTTTTGCTTTGTTCAGAAATGTGACTTTGTGCTGCAGGTATGATGCTGCTACAGGAGTTTGCTAGTTCTGTATTATGAATGGGATTAAAAACTGTCAATAAAGAGTAACTGGAGGCATTTTCCCCCTTATTATTCAGGAATTTTGTTGTGTAATGCTTGGAGGTTATTTGGCAGGTATATAGTGGAGGCAGGGCATTTGTAACATCAGTTTCCATCTCACTCTTTGCTCTCAGTTCTCAGCTGTCTGGTTTTTGGGGTTTCAACTATGGAGACCTTGCTGCTGGAATATCATCTGTGTTGGAAAGAGGCAGGTAGACAATGCAGTATAGGATGACCATGAAGGGGTGTGTGGGGAGGTGAAGCCTGTTAATAGCAATGAGGGAGGCTCTTGCAAGCATCAAAGGTAAACTGGCTTCTTGTTTTGGTGCTATGTAGCATTTGCATTCAGGAAGGAAGTTGGGAATTCTGGGGTAAAGATGGTTGTAGTTGTAGGATATGAGCAAGTAACAAATACTTAAAGGATTTTTTTTTGTCTTTGCTGGAAGAAGTGTTTAATCATGAGTGGTTCCCAAACTTTCTAGAGGCTGCTGTCTGACTTATAAATGCCAAGGGATGTGGCTATAATGGTGATTAGGCAGCAGTGCTCTCCCCCAGTAGCAGCTTGTTTAACCCATGATGCACATAGCCTAATCTGCCTTGTCAGTTTCACAATCTAACAAAAAGTATAAAAACCTCCATAGGTTTGAAATACCATAGGAATGAAATATTAAGTGCAATAATTAAAAATCATAAAGAATTGTCCAAAAGAAACCATTGAAACAAAATGGGGAATACAACCACAAAACCCAGAAGCAACTAACTTAAGAAGGGAATACCAAGTGGAAAATGAAAGTCTTCAGCCATCACTGGATAAGGCTAAATTAATTTCCCTTATGTGTCTAGTTATAAATATACTGTAGTCCCCTTTGCTAGCTACTTAACTTTTTTTAGGTATCTTGTTCCCTGTACTTACTGAAGAGTAAGTGGGTGTGCCTTCCATGGACCAAGATTCCATGGCAGACCTGGTATAAATACCAGGGCATCCCTGTGCTTGAACTTGTAACTAAGTTGAAGGTGTCTTGGAATTGCCTAATTAGAGAAATTGAACCTTCCTGGTCTTTTAATCCTTCCTCTTTACCCATCCTAGACAAGCAGTTTTGGCTGCCCAGTTGGTAGGCACATGCCAGTAGGAGGTTTGGCTATTCTACACTTGGAAAAAGATTCCATATGAGTTAATGGTGTTTTCATACAAAGGACATGAGTTATTGCAGGAGGATGTCCTAGCAGATTTTAGGCTGCTGAAACAAGGCTTATGTCTGCCAGTTTTCTGTCAAAATAAATGCATGAACCTGTCAGGAACACGGCAGCCTCCATTGTGTAGGGAGTGCATGGTATGGATACCATTTTGTTTTTAAAATAACAGCGTTGGAAGCATGCTAGTAGCATGCTGGAAACATCACTTCCACATTTTTTTCTAGCTAAAAAAGTAACATAGCCTGACACAGAAGCTTGGGGGGAGGGGTTAGAAGTGCTCAAAAATAAGGGAATTTGGCAAAGCAAAACAATATATTAAGGCATTTGCCACACTTGCAAAATGAACTAATTGTGGGGAAACAAAAAGCAGTGTCTTGAGTCGATTATTCATGACTGTGATGGTATTGATTCTCATGAAGAGACTGAGATAGCAAAGAAAGGCCCATAGCCAGGGAGACAGACCAGGGACAGACTGCACTTGCTCCCACTGTGGAAGGGATTGTCACTCCCGAACTGGCCTTTTCAGCCACACTAGACGCTGTTCCAGAACCACCTCTCAAAGTGCGATACCATAGTCTTTCGAGACTGAAGGTTGCCAACACTCAGCATCATCAATCAATGCCAGCTTATATGTAATATAAATCGGATTGCAAATGCTAACCCTTTCTTTTTCACCCAGATTGTCGTACAGTATATAATATAATAATATAATAATAATATACAGTATTTATATACCGCCTTTCTTGGTCTTTATTCAAGACTTTATTCAAGGCGGTTTACATAGGCAGGCTTATTAAATCCACGCAGGGATTTTTACAAATTGAAAGAAGGTTCTCTCTTTCAAGAACCACCACATTCAAGATGTTACACTCCGATCTGGTTTAACATTCTGGCCTCCATCCTCCCACGCTCCGAGCAGATGGAACAGCTCAGCTGCAGCTTGCCAGCTGCTTCAAGGTCGCACGGTGCCGGTGGCCTCGAACTGGCGACCTTGTGGATGTTAATCTTCAGGCAAATGGAGGCTCTACCCTCTAGACCAGACCTCCTGCCCAGACCTCCAGTATGGTCTTGCATATCCAAAGTCAACGGGAATTTTGATTTATGTTGAAACAAGTTCAAATTGTGGTTCTCCATACTGTGCAGGTTTGAACTTTGAATAGCTGCTTTGCTTTTGAGCATCAGCTGTTACCCCTTGGTGAGAAATCTTTTGCCACATGCAGATTGAAGGAATCGGTCTGTTTCAGGTCTGTTTCCAAGGAGGGGAAAGGGGGGGGGAACCCACTCTTATGTAGTTCTTCCTTGGGAAGAGTGTGCTTTGGGTTTCTCTTGATTGCAGAAGTTTTTTGAGAGTAGTTAGATTTTACTCCCCCCCACCTTTTTTTTTAAAGAAAAGGTCCTATGGATTCCAAAGGACTATCTCATAAGTAGTATATAATTAAATAGTATATTGTATGCTAGAATTGGAAGAGTTTGTCATGCTTGTAGATTACTAATTGTGCAAAATAAAGTAATCCAAACTTATTTTCTTGGGTCAGGTCATTATCATCTCAGGTCTTGTCTCCTGGAATGAAGCTGGTCAGTGTGGGTGTGGGCACAAGGCCAGATTGGACAAGAAAATCCAGTACAGAATCTAGGTGAGTTTTATTAGTGATCCATCCAGCAATAGCTTATCAGGAGCTTGAATTGCTTCTGTTGTCACTAGTATTGGCTGTCTTCTGCAGATATGATGTTGAAACGGATGAGGCCATCTTGAAAAGGCGACAGAAACAGATTGACTATGGGAAGAATACTATTGGCTACCAGCACTTTGTCCAGCAAGTCCCCAAGTGAGCAATGCTTGCTTTTTTATTGACAGGCTCCTTACATAGCAAAGATTTAAACTCTACTATAGTAGTAGAGTTTTTAGTACTGGGACCCACTTTTTAGAATGACAGTTTGTCAGGACCCACCAGAAATGATGTCATTAACCAGGAAGTGATGTCATGGCTGGTAGTGACATCATCAAGCAAGAAAATTTAACGTCCTATATGACAAATTCAAATCAATTAAGAAATTAAAAGTTTACAATAAGTTTTAAAATTTATTCAAAATAAAGAAGAACCCTCCTAACCCTCTGAAGCATTTGTTGATCTGTTTAAAAAAGCAATTTTCCATACACCCCAAAGACTGCAATCCTATCCACACTAACCTTGGAGTAAGCCCCACTGACTTGTTGTTAAGTTGTGTCCAACTGTTTGTGACCCTATGGACCACAGCACGCCAGACCCCCCTGTCTACCACTAATTTCTGGAGTTTGTCCAAATTCATGTTCGTTGCCTCCACGACACTATCTAACCATCTCATCCTCTGCCATCCCCTTCTCCTTTTATCTTCAATTTTTCCCAGTCTCAGAGTCTTTTCTAAGGAGTCCTCCCTTCTCATGAGATGACCAAAATATTTAAGCTTCAGTCCCACTATTTAAGCCCCACTACTTAGGCTGAAGCCTCAGTGACAATCATTGTTAAAGCATATACTTGTACATAGTAGCCTGTTAAATGTACAGATCTGTAACATTTCCCCAAATACAGACACATATCATGGTAGCATCAAGTCTAATATATTAAAAATAAAATACACATTGAAATTAATGGGGACCCACCTTAAATTGGCTTGTGACCAACTTATTGGGTCCTGACCCACCATTTGAGAAACACTGCTCTATTACTTTCCCTTCTAAACTGTGATGATGGCTGACAACATGAGCCATTGGAAATGTTGTAATGGTCTACCCTTGGTTTTTACTTTGGTAGGCAGTGCTAGACTGAATGCAGCTTTAGTGGGGGAATGCAATTAATTTTCCCTGCTTCATTCTAGGACTGCTCGGCAATCAGGTGTTCATCCATGTACACCAAATAAATATAAGAAATATAGTCGCCGCTCTTGGGACATGCAAATCAAGCTGTGGCGAAGGGCGTTGCATGCCTGGGATCCACCAGAACTGAACACACAAGAACTTGAGAGGGAAGTGCTTTGCTAGTTTTTCTTGGTTCCTTTGATCAATTTGAGAGGAAAAGTTTTCTGAAAGATGGAAGACATGCACACATCCCGCAAACAAAATCCAAACAGTTTACAGTGGGCAACTGGCCAGTGGAGTTTATTTTTTGAGGGATCTATTCTTAATCTTGGTTTCAAATTGGGCAACTACTTTATTGTGCAAAAGTCTTCATATCCACTGCCAGTAACCTGCTGACCCATTTATCAAGTCATCTTGACACATTGTTCAGGAATCTCAGACCTAGTCTGTGTTCTCCTTCATATTTCATATCTCCATGGAGACAGAGCTAATTGTCAACAGAGCTGTCCTACTCCTCAGTAAAAGGCTCCTCAGAGTAAATGGCTCTTATGCCCATCAAAATCCTTTGTACTCGGTGAAATACAAATACCAGAGGTGTGCGGTTATCTTATACATGCAAAGTGCAAAGAGATGCAGGTGTGGAAATTAAGAAAATAACTATCTTCAGTTGGTTTGAACTGTTGCCTTCTAATAGATGTGTTCTGGCAGCTGGTTGAATCACGTGGGTGGGTGGGAGAGTTCAGCCTGTAGTTTCAGCTTACTATCAGTGATGAAGATAGATCTTGCATCTATTTCCCAATATGGGTACGATGTGAGGTGACTGCAGCAGGGAGCATATTTTTTTACTCTGAGGTATAAAATTCAAATCAAAACCTTTACTGGCATAAACCAAGGTATAAAATTAGCTAATGCTATTTGCCTCGTGAGTCAGTGTGAATAAAAGTGGTGTTTGTTCTCAAGGCAGGAACTGGTAACTGAGATGGGTCCTCTGCATGACCTTTCAAATGACTGGCTTGGTACCCAAGGGACCCTGGAAGACCTGTGTAACGAAGCCCCGAGAGGACAGGTATTTAGGTTATGTCTATCTCAGATAATCCAACTAGGTCTGCCATGAGAGTCTGCTGGAGAAATGTGAATTCAGCTATGACTGCCTCCTGAATTTAAATAGCTGGAATGACTAGAGGATTTTAGTCTTCCAAATTTCTAAAGTTGCTTGGGAATAAGTAAAGCTTCATAAGACTAGAAATCCCACTGAAACTGCTATCAATGAGGAAAGTAACTCCATGGGGGGGGTTAGTTTCCAAGAGAGGTAATTTTATTTAACTAGTACTTTCACTTATATTTCATTTGATTTCACTACTACAGTTCTGTTTCTTCTTAGTCTGCTGGACTGTCATCTTCTGACCACTTGTCTGCTTGGCTGTCTCAGAATGATCCTTCCAGTTGTGACCATTTTCAGGAAGATGAAGAAGACTGTCCATTCTGCTCCTGGTTGTGGATGTGATCTCCTGGCTACCTTAAGCAGCTGATGCCCTTGAAGAGGCAGTGTCTAAGAGGAGGAAAAAATGGAAATGAATCTCAAGTCTTTTGCCGTGTTCTTAGCTTGGTGTGATCTCAATAGTTATATGGGATGTATCCCACTTCCTTAATTGAATCATAGGGTTTAGGGCCACAGTATTCAATCTTCGTACATGCAGAATACTAAGTATCTCTACTTAATTCACTCATGGGTAATTCAGAGTCTTGACTATTGGTCGCTGTTATTGTTGAAGGGTAGGTGATAGATGAACAATTAATAGTGAATTTTACAAAAGTAGAGTACTTGTTTACAGTCTTCTGCATTGCAGATGGCCTGGAGAGAACAGTGGCAACCAACACTATAAAGGCTGGACCTAAATTACATGGAAGAATGAACATCCTATCACTGGGCTTCCCACTGAGTCAACTAGTTCAGATCGGTTTAACAGGAGAACAGTGGGGTGATAGCCTTGTTTTGTACTTGGTTCTGAGAACAGCAAGTTGCTTGGATGGCTAGATAGCAGCTGGGAATGTCTTCTCAAACTTGGGTGTGGTGAATTTGTAAGCATAAAGACTGGAATGGGATGAAATTGATAAAGGGAGGCATTTATGCCTTTTCATCAAACACAAGCAGTTTAGTCCTCTCATGTTAACAGTAAAACTTGAATAAAGTTACACCAAGGAGCTGTCCCTTGCAGTGTGGGAAGGCTATGGGGGTGGGGGGGAGGACTGATTATGACCTAAGTGTATGACTGACTATTCATTTATGATTTAGCATTGAGTATACAATGAGCATGGCCTAGGGTTTGCTCCCTAAAAGCAGAGCTTGAGGATGTGGTTATATGCTCCCCGGCAGGCAGTTCTGCAGTACAGACTGGTTTTGATCTGTCCGGAGCTGTAGTGGGGTAGCAGAAAGAGGTAGTATATTATAATTTAGTTTTTCTCTCTACTGTACTTCCACCTTTGCTATAGCTTTTCTAAGCAATTCAAGAGAACATCTACAGTCCATACCTATATAGATATATATATAACGTATAAACAATATAGTTTCTTATATTGGAGGTAGCTCCCAAGTTACCCCCATTCAAGGCATGACTTGCAATGTAGTAGCTCAGTGGAGAATATGGGCTCAGGTACTCTTAACAGGGGCAGACATTATGCCTTAGATATGTTTTAGTAGCCCATTACTCTAGATGTACTTCAGAGTGTATCAGCTGAGCCCCTCCACTGAAATCTATGCTGTGACTGCCTGGCTGGGATGAAAGTCTCCCCTGGAGGTGGAAAATGTGGAGGAATGAGCCAGAGGTGGGGTAGAATACCCTTCTCCCAGAGTCCTGCTCCGAACTACATGTCCCGTCATGCTTTGCCCGATGGTACGCTCCATAGGAGGGGAGAAGAGTATGGTGTCAGCGAGCAAGAGCCCGAACTGTAGCAAGCGAAGCCTCAGCGTTCCACCGCGAGGAAGCTTGTGGTGGGCAGGCAGTTCCCCCAATGTAGAATAATTGCCCCAAGGGCCACTCCTAAGCCGTTTGGTCTCCCCCTTTCTTTCTGCGCGGGTGGTTTGGCCTGAGCAGGTCGGTCCACTCCCGAGCGAAGGGGGAGCGGGGGCTCCTTTGGGGGGTGGTGGGGCCGAGAGCCCGAGCCGCCAGGTTAGGGGGGGCGGCAGCTGGACAGCGGAGGGAGGGAGGGGAGCTGGTGGCCGGAGACTTCAGGGACGAGAGCGGCTCCCACCGGTGGATGGTCGGTGCCGGTGCTGTTTAGAAGGGGGGGGCGCGCCTGCTCTGGCTGCGGCCCCGCGAGGAGGTGCTGGAGCCACCGCCACCTCCAGCTGGCGCGGTGGGTACCAGAGACGGTGGTGTGCGGTGAGGGGGAGCTGCGGGGGTCGGGGAATGCTCGGGGAGGGGGCTGAGCTGGAAGTGTGTGGGGGTGTATTGGGATTTTGGTGGCTGCAGGTGGGGGGGACTGTCTTTGTGAGGCATCTGGTGTTAGCATCAAGGGAGCAGTGAGGGCGAGGGGGGTTTGTTTGCCTGTGTGTGGGGGGATTGGTGGTGGGTACCATGGGGTTGGTGGGGGGTCAGATCAGGATGTGGGTTTTGGTGTGGGTGGGGAGGGGGGTGAATGAATGGGTTTGGGGGTTTGTAGTGGAATGGAGGGCCTTGGGGGGGAAGTGGATGGCTGGGAGGGGGTAGGAAGGTTCTGCTTTGTTAGGTCTTGCATCCCCTGTGGATGCATTCCTAGAACTAGGTTGATGGTGGGACCCATTCCTTGAAAACAGACACACACAGTTTCAGTCTCCTTGCATGGTACACAATCCTGTCATGGAGGCTTACTTACACCGGGTTTCCCTATCGCAGAAGCTGGAGGTCGCTTAAGGCCTGCGGGTGTTTTGTGTGGAGTCAGTGGGTAGCAACTATAAATGAAATGATGGAGGATTTGTGAAATCATGTGGGATGGGATGGGAAACCAAGGCAAGGAGGAAGAAGGATACTTGACTCAGCCACTGGAATGCCGGGAACTTGCAAAGAGAGACTTTTATCTGGGCTTTCTCAAGCCTTGTGGCCTGAAGCTATTGAAGTAAGTAGGAGTGGAGCAAGATGCAAAGTACTGTAACCAGTTGCCCAAGGGCAGGAAACAAAGGGCAAGAGGAATTTAGCAACATTTTTAGTGGGGAATTGCCACAAGGCGCTTGTCAGTACTGTACCAGGTTTTTATTTCTGTACATTTCTTTCCCACCCTATCCTTAGTGCTCAGGGCGGATTACTGTGAACCCTTTATTTTTTCCTTGCCCCAGCCCTGTCCTAGTGGAGAGATAATGACTTAACCAAGACTATCCAGCAGACTTCATATTTGATCAGGAGTCAGCCTTTCAGGTCCAAATCCTGTACTCACTGTACCTCTGACTTAAGGGCCCAATCCTATTCAATTTTCCAGTGCCAATGAAACTATGCCAATGGGGCATGCATTGCATCCTACAATGAAGGGAGGGGGGAGTTGCAATGGCCTCCTCAAGGTAAGGGAAATGTTTGTTCCCTTACCTTGGGGCTGCATTGTGGTTGTATCTGTGCTGGTGAATTGGATAGGATTGAGCCCTAAATTAGCCAGAAATAAAGTTTGGGATAAGGTGAGAAAATGGTTGATGACAGAAGCTCCCTCCGCAAGAATTTGCAGAATATTTAAGCCCAATGAGAGACCTTAGACACGTACACTGAATGGCAGGAGAAAGATTACTTGTTGGCAGAGTTCATATAAATTGAAGTGGAAAAACTTATGCAGTGCAATCCTGTACATGTTTACTGAGCAGTATGTTGCATTGATTTTGAAGGGATTTGTTCCCAAATAAACATCCATATTCTTCAGCCTTAGTAGATTTGGGATTGAAATTTAGGAAATGTGGGAACTGGGCATCCTTGTGGATATCTGTGTAAAGGTGTAGTGTTAAAAATTTAGAATAAGAAGTAGAGTGGATAACATTTTTAAAATTGTTTTATATGTATATCTAGCACCAGCATACATGGTGAATGTCCTCAGCAAACAATAGTGATTCCTGCTGTAATTTGAAATAGGTAATAGGAAGGACAGTGGAAAGTTGGGAAGAGGGTTTAAGGTGTGCAAGCATACTTGCTTATTGCAAGATTCTTGCAATAAGACAAACATCAGCTTCATTTAAGATTCTTAAATGACCTTTTCCCTTCATTGTACAGTATGCTATCCATCTTCCAAATATGTCAGCATCTTTTGCTTTAAGTTGATAACACTTCTAAGTTCCTATATTGCCTTGTGCTCTCTCCTCATTATAGGAAAGATTTTTTTTAGTATTTTACACTTATTGTATGATTTCAAAAAGGGTCTTATACAAGACAAATTGTAGATGAAATAAAGAGGATCTAGAAAACTTTGAGTCTATACAGGAACGTGTCCTGAAGTAGGGATGTAACATAGAAAACTTGGCATATAGCCATGGTTTTCAAAGAACACTCCCTGACTTTTCCCAGCTCAGTTCTTATTTCTTGATCAGACTAGAATTGGACTACCAATTCTTTTCTGGTTTTTTATGTAATGTTCTCACCCCACCCTGTCTACCTTGTTGAATGCACATTTTCTTAGTCTTCCACTGATCTGTCTCTGCCCTCTGTGGTTTTGGGATGAGGTTTCCTGATACTTCTTGTACATGTAAGAGTCATTTCCCTGTGTGCTAATAAATACAGCATATGAATTCTAGAGTCTGGGTTGCCAATAGAACTGGGAGCTTTGATTCCAAAATGGGATGAATTTCCACAAATAGCTGGATAATGCTTGTGAAGAAAAAAGAAGGATCTTAACAAATGTGAGTTAGTCAACATGAGAATTACTGTACTTTCCCAAGCTGCAGGCTTAGGGTGTTGGTAAGACTTGGTAGTTGGTGTTTGTCTGGATTCAGAACTGCTTCATCTGGTAGATTACCTGGTTGGCTTGGGGCAAGTCTGGCTTTTTCTGACATAGCAGTAGGCTATGCATGTGTACCTGGAAGTAAATCTAATTAAGATCATTGGGACCTACTCCCAGTAAAGTGTGTATAGATTTGCAGATTTAGGATGCTAAAGCACATACTGAAATCCTATACATACTTACCTGAAAGTAAGTCTCATTGAACTCAGTGAGACATAGGATTGCGATGTTAATGTGCTACCTGGTATTTTTTAAAATAGTTTTAGATCTTTAAATAGTTTTTAGATCAACTTGCTTTCCCTAGTTTAAGAAGGAGCACCATAATCTGCTCTGAGCGTGGGAGGATGGAGGCCAGAATGTGAAACCAGATCAAGAAAGTAACACCTGATTGTTGTGGTTCTTGTAAGACAGAACATTCTTTCAAATTGTAAAAATCCCTACGGGGATTTAATAAGCCTGTCTATGTAAACCGCCTTGAATAAAGTCTTGAATAAAGACCAAGAAAGGCGGTATATAAATACCTGTATTATTATGATTATGATTATTATTATTATTAAGTAGACTCCCTTACTTTGTAGAGATTAAAGGCTAACTTTCTTGGCTTAGAAATGTGAACTGTGACACTGAATGTCCCTGAGAACAAAGACTATACAGGAGAGATTCTTGTAAACTCTTTTTTTTTTTTCTACAAAAAATGGAAGAGGTTTGATAAAAGAGAAAATGGACAAATTTCTAAAAAATTTGGAATATATTGTCACAGAATGTTGAAGCAGAGAATTCATTTATCCATTGCTTATCTTTCTCCTGAATGATTCCTATTGATGCTGTCAATCGGAATCCAAAGCTGAGCATTTGTTCCTGTTAAGAACTTCAAACTGGGATAAATATTGTGATGGCAAATAATCAAGCACAGTTTGTAGTGGTCTTTGTGATGTCAGGTTTGTAGAGTGATGGAATGGGAGATTAAGGGCCCAATCCTATCCAATTTTCCAGTGCCGGTGCAGCAGTGCCAATGGGGAGTGCACTGCTTCCTGTGGTGGGGAGGCAGTCATGGAGGCCTCCTCAAGGTAAAGGAATGTTTGTTCCATTATTTTTGGGCTGCATTGAGGTTGCACCTGTGCTGGAAAGTTGGATAGGATTGGGCCCTAAATCAGGTGGAGCATGGATCTGATTCCGACTCTGCCCACAGTACTAAGTTCTGCTTTCCCATCATGGAACTTTGTAATTTTAAAAGCTTGTATTGCAGTTTCTATGTGTTTGCAGAATGTTTGAACAATAAGGTGAATTAAGTGATACTTTGGTAATAAAAAGCTAGTTCTCTAGGATGTGACTGAGCCATAGAAAAAACCTCTAGTTTGACATGGTTTAGGTGGAGGAGACAAGCAGACAGGCTTCTGATTGGAGCTGAAACAAAAAGGGAAAGGAGGAGAACACAAACTACTACAGTACTGTATATTTGTCCATAGAGCTTGGGCTTTTTTTTTTTTTTTTAATTTAGCACAGCACTTCTAGCAGTTAAGCACTGGTGCTTCCTTGATAATGCTGTGTATATGGGAAAACCTTTGATCTGCATCTTTTGTGTTGCACTAATAATAGTAGAATGGCTCCAACTCAGTTCCCATGGAAAATGGAAGCAAGGATGAACTGATCCAAGTAACTGAAGAAATCAGATGGCAGAGCTGGGAATGGAATCCTGAAGTCCTGATTCTTAGTTTTGAACTCCGGGCAATCAGATGTAGTCTGTTTGGGGCTTGGTGGGATTGCTGAAATCAGTAAAATTAGCATAGATATGCAACATGTGAAAAATGAACCAGCATGCTGTATTGGTTAGAATGTTGAACTTCAGCCAGGGAGACCTAGGTTCCAATCTCCTCAGAGCCATAAAGCTTACTGGCTGATAATGAACTAGTCACTTTCCCTCAGCTTTATCTGAGGGTGGCTGTGAGGATTAAAGGTCCGTGTATATGATTTGTTACCTCTGGGAAAACAGACAAGGATAAAAATATAGTACAGTCAGCCTGCATCCTGTGTGTGATAGACTTGAACAGATTCAAGTATGCGATTCACCACTTCCCATGTAAGAGAAAAACAGCACTTTATATAGTACACTTTAAAATTCCAGCACTTGAAATTTTCCCCACTATTCAACTTACTCTCAGTCTGTTTATGTCCCGGAATGAGCCTGAAACAGGAAAATAAAGTTGCTGTTCTCTCAGTACCACATGTCTTCTACTGTACTTTTAGTTCTTAATAATAATAGGACTGTTGGCAACCTTCAGTCTCGAAAGACTATGGTATCGCGTTCTGAATGGTGGTTCTGGAACAGCGTCTAGTGTGGCTGAAAAGGCCGATTTGGGAGTGACAATCCCTTCTACACCAGGAGCAACTGCAGTCTGTCCCTGGTCTGTCTCCCTGGCTATGGGCCTTCCTTCTTTGCCTCTTTGCCTCAGACTGTTGGCCAGGTGTCTCTTCAAACTGGGAAAGGCCATGCTGCACAGCCTGCCTCCAAGCGGGCCGCTCAGAGGCCAGGGTTTCCCACCTGTTGAGGTCCACTCCTAAGGCCTTCAGATCCCTCTTGCAGATGTCCTTGTATCGCAGCTGTGGTCTACCTGTAGGGCGCTTTCCTTGCATGAGTTCTCCATAGAGGAGATCCTTTGGGATCTAGCCATCATCCATTCATAATAATCATCATCATCCATAATAATAATAATAATAATAATAATAATAATAATAATAATAATACAGGTATTTCTGTACCGCCTTTCTTGGTCCTCAGATTTCTCCTTGGACTTTATTCAAGGCGGTTTAGGCAAATTTAAATCCCCAAAGGGATTTTTACAATTTGAAAGGTTCTATCTTTCAAGAAACCACAACATTCAGATGTTTCTTTCTTGATCTGGTCGCACATTCTGGCCTCCATCCTCCCACGCTCAGAGCAGATGGAATAACTCGGCTCAGCTTGTCAGCTACTTCAAGGTCGCACAGTGCCTGTGGCCTCAAACTGGCGACCTTCTGATGTTATCTTCAGGCAAACGGAGGCTCAACCCTCTAGACCAGACCTCCTTCTTAAAGAGATGGTGCGTATTTGTTGGACTTAAGGGAGTTTCAACTATATTCAATTTTAGCTTTACTCACCCACTTCACAACATGAAGTCCATAAAATGCAGGCTGACTGTAATAGTTCTGGATTGAACAGCAGTTAAGCCTGGCTTATAAATAGAATTGTTCTGCTACAGAAGAAAAGCACTGATGTTTGATAAGGAGGCTGGGAGTCTTATTTATCATATGGACTTTAAATCATATCCGTACTATGTACATGGATGCGCCTGGAGTTCTAGCTTCGAGAACATCACATATTTCAGGTCATATTTGTCTCTCATATTGATCTTACTGCCTATCTGTTGCACAAAAAGATAATATGAGGAAGAAAGCATTGCATTGTTCTAGTTTGTTTGGGGCAGTAGATCTGGCAAGAACAGGCAGGGTGTATGGTACATCACACATTAACATATCTGTCTGTTGCAGGGTTCCTGACTATGTTATGGAACTAGCTTGTGATGAAGACAACAACTTGGGAGGTGCAGTCACTGATGATGATGATGATGATGATGCTTGAACACTGCTGGACTTGCTGAGGGAGGCGGAAGGGTGGCAGGAGGCAAGAGCTGGAGTCTCTCAAGGGGTTCTGGTGTCAGGCTGCCATAGGAAGCCATGATCACCCTGATAACTGAGCAGCTACAGAAACAGAGCCTGGAGGAATTGAAATGCACATCCTTCAGCATCAGCCTGGTAAGATTTGCCTTGCTTTGCTGTGGCCTTTAATGTTAGGTTACTGTTCGAAAGATCTTTGCTTTTATGTTGAAGCACACTCTCAGTTTTGTAAAAAGACTGATGCTAGGCTGTAAGTGGCTGCTATGACCAGGATCCAAAGACCCATGAAACGTAGAGAGACTTTAGATCTGTTTTTCTTGGAACAATGTTTTCCTCTTGCTCCATGGCAAACTGCTTTTGAAACTGAGAGTAGGTTCAGAAACAGCTTGTGATATGATGTGAACAGTTTCTGATCAGAATCTTGTGTAAGGCAAAACCTCTAATGGGCTGGTACAAGTTCCTTGTGGAAGTCTAAGCAGCTGTTAGAATCTCAATCTGCTATTTTACATTTAGAGAGAATCAAGGTCATAGTAGGTTTTTTCCCCTCTGTATCCCTTTGCCACTCCCTTGCATCTGACATTCAGAAATAGGATATCTCTAAAACTTGGAGGTTGTATGCAGTCATCATAACTTGTAACCTGTGATGAACTTTTCTTAAAAAAGATCTGTTGGATGCCCTTTCAAAGGAATTTAGTTCAGGTGCCATCACCACATCCTGTGGCAAGGAATTCCACATATTAATTATGTGTGGATACAGTGGCGTAGCTATGCCATCTAGCCCCTGTGGGCCCAGATTTTTTAACACTTTCCCTAGCAGGCTTTCCAGGGCTCAGGAAGGCAGTGCACAGCCTCCCCGAGCCTCAGAAAGGCATACTACCCTGACACTTCCCGGCATGGCACCCATGGCAATTGACCCTTGGCACTCCTTAGCTATGCAACTGGCTGGATAAAGAAATATTTCCTTTTGTCTATTCCGATTCTTCCACTAGTCAATTTTAGCAGATGATCCCTGGTTCTGGGTGAGAGGGAAAAGAATGTCCTTCTCACTACTCTAGCAATCCCATGCACAATTTTATATGTTTCAGTCATGTCCCCCATCAGGTGCTTTCTTTTTTGAATGAAAAGCCCCAGACATTGTAGCCTTTCCTCATAAGGGAGGTGCCCCAGCCCACTATTCACTTTTGTTGTCCTCTTCTGCACCTTTTCAAGTTCCATTGTATCCTTTTTGAGATGTGGTGACCAGAACTGGACACAACTCTCCAGATGTGGCTTTACCATTGATTTGCACAATGGCATAATAATATTGGCATTTTTTTCTCAATCCTGTTTTTTTAACAAACCTGAGCATAAAATTGGCCTTCTTTGCCACAGCACACTTTCATCAAGTTATCCACCAGCACCCTAAGATCTCTCTCCTGATCGGACAGGACAGCTCAGAACCAATCGGCATATATGTGAAGTTTTGATTTCTTGCCCCAATGTGCATCACCTTACACTTACATAGAAGTACATCTGCCATTTTGCTGCCTGTTCCCCCAGTTTGGAGAGCCTTCTGGAGCTCTTCACAATCCATTCCTGGCTTCATCACCTGGAAAACTTTAGTGTCATCTGCAAACTTGGCCATTTTGCTGCTTATCCCCAGCTCTAGGTCATTTATGAACAAATTGGAAAGCACTGATCCCAAGGCCAACTGTTGAGGCACACTGCTTTTCAGTTCTCTCAGTTGTGAAAATTGCCCACTTACACCGAATCTCTGTTTCCTGTTTTTTAGCCAGTTTCTAATCCATAAGAGGACTTGCCTTTCTTATTCCCAGACTGTTGAGTGTTCTCAGGAGCCTTTGGTGAAGGACCGTAACAGATGCTTTCTGAAAATCTAGTTACAGTATATAATGTTCAAGGGTTCACCCACATTCACATTCCTGTTGACCTTTTTCAAAAAACTGAGAGGTTTGTGATGTTAGTCTTAACCTTACAGAAGCCATGCTGATTCTCCCTCAGCAAAACATGTCCTCAACCAATGATTAGCACCTCTGGAATGGATATGTATATTTTCTGGTGCGATTTATCATGGGCACCAATTGGAATAGTGTCCATGAAAAATAGCACACATTTCCCTTCCATCCCTGTCTCCTCATGGCCCCATCAGATGTTGTTTTAAAAAAAAAGTGTTCAGGATATGAAAGAATAGGTGCATATTGGTTCACTTTTTGGGGGGCATGGTGAGGGGGAAGAGAGATACTCTGATGTCTGTCCTGCTCTGCAGTGCCTTGAAATTAAAGAGCATTTTCTTTCTGTTAGAAGTAGAATTTAATAGACCAGGATCTGCTTTCAATCTCCTGTAGTCAATTTCACCATTCAATCCACTCAACTGTATGGAGTGGTGGAAGTGTTAAGAAAATGGTGCAAACAAAACCCACCTTGGCTTGTTACATCTTGTGCAATTACTACATTCCTGTTGCTGGGTTGGGTCTAATGCCATGTAGGAACAAGGAGGGAAACAACTCTTTTTTCTCTTCAGATATTATCACTTATACACTGTGTAAAATGAGAGATGACGCTCTACACAAGTTCTATAATGTATAGAACTCATTGCCAGTAATGATGTTTGCTAGGGCAATGCTACTCGAAGAGTCCACTGTCGCAGACTGGCAGTTCCCCCCCCCCTCGATGTGCTGTGGCACATAGACTGACCTTTCCTGCTTGCTTCTTGTGGCTTTTCAGAGCCTCTCACTAGGCTTGGTGCATGTCCAACTTGTGCAACAAGCCTTGGGGAAACTCTGAGTAGCTGGAAGAAGGAAGCACCAGGAGACATGCTACAGGTCAGCAGCCAGTTCACAGATCACAGTTTGAGAAACACTGTGCTTGGATACATAGATCTAAAACTTGCTGAATAGGCAGCAGTACATGTCCATATTTAGAGAGGTAGTACTTCTGACTATTGGATGCTGAGGGATCTACACAATATTGTCGTCATACCCTGTTTGTAAACATCCTTGCGCCATCTGGTTGGTCACTATTGAGAGAAAGTTCCATATCAAGGTAAAGTTCAGGGTATCATTGCTTTGACCTAACATCGCAATTCTTATGTTGTAGTAGTAGAGGGAGCAAATTTTATATATATAAAAAAAAAGCAAAGGTAAAAAGGGAATTAACTGGTGTGATCAGCCACAGAGGAAAGATGAGACTATGGCACTTTGAGAAGGAAAGCTTCAGATGATAAATAAAATTGAGTCTTAGCTTACTTGGATCACATAAACAAACCTATGATGTTAGCAGGTGCTTAGCCTGAGGCAGCAGCATGGATAATCATGTTCTGCTACCAGAAAATCCAGACTTTGTGATTGGAATAAATTAGAAGAACCTGCATATATTTCCTTCAGCCATGGAAATAATTACGGAAGGAGAGGCTACCTGCTTCTGCCCTCTTCCCACCTATTTCAGCTACTTTTACTCTTCATTCTCTCTCTGCCAGAAGAGAAAGCACAAGTGCCTGTGTTGTAGCTTTCATATCTGGGCAATAGGTTTATCAATCAGCTTTGCTATGGAGACTGCACCTGTGTGTCTCCCTCTTGTAGAGTTAGCACTAGTACCTCTTTGATGACCGAAGTGGGAGCAGGAGGCATGTGGTCATTATAGCAGAGTTACAAAGGATGCGTATATGGCACTCTTGTCTCCTGGTGTTGAAGGGTTATTGACAGTTCATTCCAGGGATGTCAAGCTCATTTCATACACTGGGCTGAAATTAGCATACATGGTGCCTGCTGGGAACTGGAAGTGATACCATTAAGCAAAAAGTGACGTCATTAAGCAGATGATGGCCAGAAATAAGCATTTTGTTCTAGCATAGAAACTCATTAGCTGCACATGACAGAAGACAAACTGTACAAATTTTGTTCATACTTTCAAGATATAAGAGAGCCCAATTATGCTGGAAGAACCCAGTTATAGTGGAAACTGGATAAATTCTTCTGGGGGCCACATTCGGCTTGCGGGCCTTATGTTTGACACCCTTGGTCTATGCTAATGAATAAGAGACATGATCTATCTCATTGTGTGGTTCAGTGCTGAATACAGCGTAGTACTTGTTAGCCAAACACTGAGTATGTCACTGCAAAAGGATAGTTTTGTCACGGCAAACGGATCGAGCATCTTAGGTGCTCTCCTGAGAACATTTGCTGCTTGCTGCAGGTGAGTGGCAAAATATGTTGCTTACTTAATGTGCAACTTTGTTCTAAATTACTCAACATGTTTTGAAGAGTTCTTTGGCAGAATTTGGAAAATAGTCTGAGTTTGGGATTTGTTTGTTTTGCAGATGGGGAGATGGAGGAGACATTTTGGGATGTGCAGGACAATGAGCAATAATTGAAAGAGAAAGATTGGGAGCTATAGGAAGGAATTGACTGAAAATACTTTGCTGTAATCGCTGCTCCCTACTTTGGGTAGGGAAGCCCTGCCCAGCACACCTCTTTTAAAGGTGGTAATTAAAGTCTGCCTATCTAGTGCCATCTTTTTCTATAATCATGAAAACAAGAATGTGGGGTGTTTGAGATTTTTTGTTTTAAACCCTTTTGGTCCTGCATTTGTTTATCTGCACTCTAGACAAGTGAGGCAAAACAGAGCCTGAAGCTTATCACCATGTGTGGACTGTGGTGTGCCCTGAATTAGTGTTACATCTGCTGCTGCTTCTGCCTCTCCTCTGAACAGAAAAAGGGCAACATGACTCTTGCCATTGCATGACTGAGAGCAAAGGAGGAGCACCGTCTCTGGGGAAGGTGATAGAAAGAGAATGAAATCTGGGGTGGGGAATCTGTGAAACTTTATTCAGGCCTTCTACTACAGCGATTGTCACTTCCAGAGCCTGAACTCTTTTCCTTAGTTGTGTGTTCCATGTTTTAGGACTTTTGGAAAACCTTCACAAATGAAAGTGCTCTGCAGTTTTTCAGGTCTCCCACCAATTTCTATTTTGTATACCTGTGTGTAATCTGCCTTGACTCGCAGTTACCCCAACCCAATATTTAATCTAAACCAATTTTGGGTCCATAATTCTAACGGGAACAAAATCAGTTGTACAAATAAATGCCCTCTAGAAACTATTCCTGTTATCTAAAAAACATGGCCTGATTTGGAAAACTGAAGGCAGTGCTTTTGTGTGTCCAACTTTAATTTAAGAGTGAGTGAGTGAGTGAGTGAGTGAGTGAGTGAGTGAGTGAGTGAGTGAGTGAGTGAGTGTTTCCTAATTTCAGTTCTGGAATGGTGGACATGATGTCTGGACATTTAATAAGTTAAAAAAAGTCTCAGCTTGTGCTTTCTGGGGGAAAAAAACTCACGTTCTCCATACAGAGGTTTGATTTTATGAGTTGTAGTCTTCTAATGATGGAATGTAGCCTAATGAAGCTTTCGCAGGGAAACTACAAGCAAGAGCTTATTGTTGTCTAACCAGATGGATCTCTGCAGGCTAGACAACGTTCCTTAGAGCTGAAAGGGCCTTCACCTCAACCTTAGATGTTTTCACTCACTGGATAATGTTAGAGAAGTATTGCTCTGTCAATATTTGGAATAAAATACCTTGGAAACTGGGGGTAAAGATGGCAAGAACAAACCTTTCATATAACTCTCTTGGTGCTCTTGTGATTTTGGTGAGGTGTTTGTCCACTGTCAAAACAGGAATTGGGGGTAGATAAGAATTTTAGCTTTCTGTGGGTGGGTCATATGGATGGGTCATAGTATGGCAGTGTATTTAATGTCTGGCTCTTCTCTATATTGAGAGAATTAGCATAGAGACAAATATTACATCCTTGTTCCAAACAGCTTTCAGTTGCCAAACAGTGAAACAACATGAAAGAATGAGGCTTGGTGGAAATTTGGACTTACTCCATTGTTATGATTTAGAATTTTTCAGTGTCTTGGTCTGTCTTGTCACACATTTCTGATGAAAAGTCAGATGTGGCTTTTTTGTTTTGGGTCTAGTATAGGTATGGTGTCAAGGGGGAAGTTAAAAGAGAGCAAAGCCTTATGTATGTGTATGAGGACAGCACCATGTAAATACCGGCTGGTCACACATGGCAAATCAGAGTTTCTCATTGATTATTTTGTCCTTGCCCGGTTGTCGTCATTTCAAATCAATGTTCAGATTAAAACCAGACCCGGGGGGGCGGGGCGGTGGTGGGGGCAGGAAATTCAGATAGAGTACCATATTGGTTGATGAAATCCTATAGCTGGTATCTGTTTATTATTTTTGGCCATATGGTGGGAATTGGAGCCAAAGGTGCTTGTGAGATGCTGGTCCTTGCTGTGATGTGGTGACTCCTTGTGTTTCCCTCCCTAGCCTTTGCCTGATCATGCTGATGTGGCCAGCTGTGGCAGCCCCTTCCAGATAGCGCCTGGTAAGAGCATCTGGCTGGACTTCCACCTTTTGTGGCTACATCCATTTCTCGTTTGTCCTTTTATCTTCTAATGTTCTCTCTATGTACTTCAATGCTAATAAGATTAGCCTGTTTTCTGGACTTGGAGGCCATCTATTTTGGAATACTGTCTCTACTCTTAAATGAAAAGTTGGTTCAAACATAGAACCAACTCTGGGTTCAAGTTAAAAGTTGTCAAAATCAAGGACAAGCAAGTATCCCACTAAATAATAAGCATGACTATTTTCAGTAAATAGATGACATACTTCTGAGGAACGCACAAGGCTGTAATCCTGTGCACACTTACCTGGGAGTAAATTCCACTATGTTCTGTGGGGCTTACTTCTGGGTAAACATGAATGTAATTGTGTAGCAAATCACATTTGTGTTCTATTCTACCTGTAAAGGAAAGCAGAAGTGTGGTTCTACTTAGCAGTTTTAAAACAAGGCCCTTCTAAGGTTCTTCTGTAATTTTGCAGTATCTATATCAGATGCAGCCTCTATTGAAAGGTTGCACAGGTGTTCTGGTTGGGTTTTTCATTTTACATATTACTAATAATTAACTCAAAGTAAAATTAGGCTGTAGCAAAAAGTATTATGGTGGAAAACCACTGGGGTACGTAACTCCATTTTAGCAATTGAGTCATGGATGTGCATGATTATTAATATTAATGTGGCATCCATTCACCCTGTATGGATAGTCATATTTTTAACTGAAAAACAGTATATAAATATGAATGAATATGCAGGTAGAATGGATGCCTGGTGGAAGAGAAAATTATGCTCCATGGTTTTAATTTAAAATTAGAACCCCCTTTTACAGCAATGCTGTTGGCTCAAAGAAAATGCTGGGATAGTGCATACAGTAATTAGTCTCAGCTGTGTGTCATAAAACTGCATGCACTGTCTTCAGGTTATCATGCTAACTATGTTCCTAGCACCTTAGCAACTCTTAAACACAGCAAAAAAAAAAAAAAAAAAAAAAGTTATTTTGCAGTCTATTCAGGAAATTTCCTCAATGTGTTCATAATACTGAGCTTGGACTAGAATCACTCCTAGGCAGTCATTCAAAAGTAACACCTTCATTTGCAGTACATTTTCTTCTTCAGGCACACTTCCCTACAAGAGAAAAAGAGAGAATTCCCTCCCAAAGTGAGTCATTCTTGCAACTGTTGTGGTCACCTAGGTTAGAGCCATGGTGTTCAGCAATCTAAGTATGACTCCTTTGAGCTTAGAATTAGAATTAGAATTTTAATGGCTTGTATGTGGATGGTAGGGTAGAGGGGGAGGAAGGTTTTTGTTTTTTTAACCCATTTCTATTCCACAGGTGTACACATTTGATCCCTGTTGTGTATGTGCAATGTTGTGCAGAAATGGCTTAAACCAGTGATTTTCAACCTTTTTCATCTCCCAGCACACTGTCGAGGCACTAAAATTGTCAAGGCACACCATCAGTTTTTGGAGAATTGACAAGGCACACTGCACTGGCGGCAGGGGCTCACATCCCCCAGCGGCCCTACTAACAAATTACTCTCCCCCAAACTCTCGCAGCACAACTGCAGACTATCTGCGGCACACCAGTGTGCCATGCCACAGTGGTTGAAAATGGCTGGCCTAAACTATCCTTTAGCAAGATAAATGACTTAACTTTAAATGTGTTAGCTAATCTTTGTTTGAGAGATGGGGCATTATTCACCTGCTTACTTTAGGATTTTGGAATGGGTAACAGTTCAAGGAGTGTTTTCCTGTGTACAGTAAAATGTAGGTGCAGTGACTCATGAGATAGAGGCTTCTGAGGTACCTGGAAGGCAATTTTTAGGCAACATGAGCTTATGAGAGCCAGAGTAGTGTAGTGGTTTGGGAGGTAGACTTTGACCAGGATGATCCAGGTTCAAATCCTCCCTCAGCCACAAAGCTTCCTGGGTGACCTTGGGCCAGTCACTTTCTCTCAGCCTCACCTAACTCACAGGGTTGTTGTGAGGACAAGAAGGAGGGGAGCAGCTATGTAAACCACCCTGAGCTCTTTGGAGGAAGGGTGGTATAAAAATGTGCAAATAAATGAATAAATAAATGAATGAATATTTATTTATTCATATCAAATATATGAAGTGGGTTATTAAGGTATAAATATCTAACTTGCAAGATATGGTAGATTCAAGGACACAGTCACATTTCATTTCATGTGTATTATAGTTAGTGTTAGTCTTTATGCATCACAGGACTCTTGTTGGTTTTCCCTATTACAGGTGATAGCTATGCTTTTAGAGCTCAGATTGGGTGTCTTCCTGTGGGGTTTTCAGGACAGCGAAATCCATCCCTTCTTTCTTGTCTGAAAGCGCAGTGTTGTGTTTCACAAGTCTACTGTCCTATGTCTACTCCTTTCCTTTTTGGTGTGGCATGTTTTGTTCTAGCTTTTGCATTGGTGGTCGTACTTCAGTTTGCAAGTATGACACTGATATGGCATTATTTGGATAAAATGGCCCATTTTTACAAAAAAAAAAGCCCTGTCTTGTTGTTAGAGGCAACCTTGAATCAAGTTCACGGATTTCTTCTCTGGTTTTTACTCCAAGGCTGTGTGTGTTCTGGCTTAGATGGTCACTTGTTGAGACTGCAATCCTATACCTAGGAGTAAGTCTCATTAAACACAATAGGACTTACTTCTGAGTAGATGTGCATAGGATTGTGTTAATGATTGTTACCCACTAGCTTTGATTACGTCTGCAGCTGTGTAAAATGAGAAAAGGAGTTGCCAGAAGAATTATATAATTGAATTAAGACCATATTTCTGGGGGAAACAGCAATGTTGGAAGTGCTACAGTCGCTCCTTGTCTTATGTGCAGTTGGCCTGCATGAATTTAACTACATATGGTCAACAAACAAACAAAAAGACCGAGAGGAAAAACAACAATTTAAACTGTGAAGGCAATTTCACTTACTGCATACAGTGGTATCCACTGGGGATCTGATCTGTTCCTACACCTCCCATAGATAAGTGAATCCGCAGGTCTAATCCAATATGACCTTTGGATGCAACCAGAACTTGTTGTCTGGTTGTGCCTGGAGGTGTTCCGAGGCCTCAGAAAGGCCTACAGAGGTGCCGGAAAGGCACTTCCGGTTTTATGAAAACCGGAAGTGCCTTTCTGGCACTTTCTGAAACCTGCAGAGGCCGCACATGGCCTCTTTGGGTCTCAGAAAGCCTCCTGGACACAGCAGCTTAGGTTGCATCCAGGAGCTCAAATCCGGCCCTCCACTGTGGGTTTGGAATTTGCAGTGAGTTAAATCCACAGGTTTCGAATCCACAATGGGGCATACCTGTACGTGCCTGAGAATGAGCCTGAGATCAGAAAATGAAGCTGTTGTTCCAGTCCCTGTCTGTTTCTCAGTTTTTAAAGGGACAGTATATATTTTCTAGTGTTGGGGATTTGCAGGGTAATTTTGAGTATAAGCAATGTTAGCTTTACATGCTGGCTGTGGAGTGTAACCCTCTCGTAAGTTGGAAGCGACTGTACGTTTTGTAATGACTGCTTTTCCCAAGATACATAGGAGTATGGCTGCAAGAGCTAACTACTTGCTAGTTATGGAGACACACTTCTTCCAATTATTTCATTATGTTTGTGAAGAATGGAAAGGAGAAAACTTCAAAAGCAGCCCTAAATCCTCAGTCATACTAAAAATGGAACCACTTGAATGAAGCAGAAAGTGTTAATACTCCAATTACTCTTCAGCCTCATTTGGATCTTTGTAACTAGTACTCACAGTTGGTCAGATAACTGTTTTCATTGTTCAGGTCCTCTGAGTGTGGCACTGTGAAAGTTCTGAGGCAGGATGCCTTTTATCTTTTCACCGGGCATGCCCCATGTTTAAGTGGGATATTACCTTAAAACAAAATTCCATTGTCCTCACCAGATTTATTCTTGCTTTCTGGTTCATAAGTCTTCTTACCATGCTAGAACAAAGACACAACTGCTTCTTGAATTCAGCGACCTCTTATGCATCACAGCAAGAAATGGGATGAGCATGATGATGATTAGGAGTCTTAACAGCACAAACCTAAGCATGTCTACTCAGAAGTAAGCTCCATAAAATTCAGTGGGGCTTAATCCCAGGGAAATGCGTATAAGATTGCAGCCGAAAGGAGCAAATGGTGATTGTCTGGAAGAACATCCCCATCATGGTGTTGCTGTACGTTACTTGAGAACAGTGAAGAATAAAGATGATCAGACCATCAATTCTACTGGGGAAATTAAAAAAGAAAAAAAAGGAACCATAATACTGTAATCGGGACATTTTTGATCTAACAGTATAGATAGAGCTATTGTTTGGAGCGATTCTGTGTTGGACACAATAGTTGTGGAATGTACTGACACTCAGAGGAGTGAAAGTAGTACCCAAATACCTCACATGTGAGTAGTACCCATGGGTATTGGGATATGGACAAGGATGACAAACTAGAGCCCTTGGTATTAACTTTTATTCTTGTGATATTTCTTGCAGAGGGAGCTTCATGGAGAGACCTTACTTCCTGTCCAAAGATCCATCTTCAGGACAGCACAGATCTCTACCAACACTCCAGTTTGAGCCTTCCCCTGCCTCCCTGCAGCCTAGACAACAGCCCTCAGAACAGCCTCACAACCCAAACACTGGCCACCAACTCACTAGTCCCAGAAAAGGCTTCTGTGCCCCCCTCCAAAAGACACTGTCGTTCACTCTCAGTGCCCGAAGACCTTTCCCGTTGGCAAGCTGTCTGGAGACCCCTGGGCTCTAAAGTCTGGACGCACATCAAACGGCGGGACAACAGTGGAGGGGACACTTTGGCAGTACGGCCACAGAACCTAGCCCAGGGAGTCATCAGACCTTGCTTCAATCCTGCCCCCAATGCCTCTCACCATTGTGTTCAGGATGGTGCTGGTGGGGGCAAGAGCCCACCTTTCTTCAGTCTGGCCCTGTCCCGAGAATCCCCTGCAAGCGTACCATGGGAGACTGGAGAGACTTTGCAGCCCTACCCTTTGCAACGACGTTTCTCCCTCTCACCTGTCAGATTCCTTCCCTCCCTGCGAAGTTCTACCACCTCCACACCAGAGCTTCTTCGACACCAGCACAGCCTCCCTCGCAGCCGCTCACAACCCTGTGACCTGGACACCAGGAAATGTGGTCTTAAGCGGCGCCATGATGAGGATGTGAGGTGGCACAGGCCCTCACTTGATTTCTATAAGATGAATCAGGTAGGTAAAAAAAGCAGACTGAGGATGTAATAAGAGGATTGTTCTCTTGGTATCCATTCTTGGCATCCATAACCTCTGCTAACTGAGTAAGAGGCACTTTTTTTTAAGAGGCACAAAAGTGGCTGCTCCTCTTTTTTTAGCAGGGGGAGAGTAACTGGCCCTCCTCACCCCAGCAGTGTCTTTTCTAGTGGCTGCCTGCTGGTGTTCTTTTGCGTCTTTTTAGATTGTGAGCCCTATTGGGACAGGGAGCCATTAATTATTTGATTTTTCTCTGTAAACCGCTTTGTGAACTTTTTGTTGAAAAGCGGTATATAAATACTGTTAATAATAATAATTCTTAACTGTTGCCAGTTATATGCTACTATTAAATGGCTCAAGAACATTGCAATGAATAGTAGGAAAACCTGGAAATCACATATAGCATGAAGCGTTCTGGACACAATGCCAGCATAACATATACTTTACATTTTTTTTTATAGTGTAGGGTTAGTGGCTGCACAAACCACAGAAAATGACAAAGACCCTGCCCCAAGGGCTTGTATGCTTGCATTACCAGTTTACCTGTTGCTGTATGATTCACATATGAGCAACAGTAGTTTGGGTATTAAATTAGTGCTGCAAGATCCTATGGTGCAAAGAATTGGAACAGAAATAGGTGGATAGGGCACCATTTTTGAAAGCACTATTCTCTATACTCTTTGCAAATGAATTTTATAGCCACTGCTTTTCTTCTCTGCCTGGAGCAAAACAAAGAAAAGCAGCAATAGATTATTTCCCACTGAAATGCAAAGTCAACAGTACTGAAAATAGCAGGACTAGGCTACTACAGTCTAAGAAGGCAGATGAGAATTAATGCATGGTTGGGGGGAGGGGCTATGGATTTAAATGAGGAAGGACATGAGTTAGTGGCCACTGGAGGTGCAATTGTTGTAAAGCGTGGTTCAGGAGAGTTTTCCTAGAATAACCTGTCAGCAATACTTGACTCTCGCATGACTGTTTAGGTCTGTAATTAAAGCAGTGTTGGAAAATTCAGGCATGTGGCTCAGCTTCACAATTCCATAGCCAACACTTAGCCTACAGTGGCAGTCCTCCTCTTTGGAAGCCAGAACCTGTTTTGTCTCCATAAAGGGAGTAAATGACAACAGTGAATTAGAGTGAAAAGTCCTCTAGCACAACTGATCATGAATATCATTATAAACTCTTATTAGAACTATGCCATGAAGTTAAAGATGAAATGCATGTTACTAAATATCTCTGTTGTTTTGCTTGACAGAAACCATTTGCAGGAGGTGCCTGTCAGTTAGACAGATCTGAGGAAGGTGGCTATCCATCATGGCTCTTGGCCTGCAGCCCACAAGCACCCTCAGCTCCCTGCAGTCCCATCAGTAACTGCATCCAGGTGCTGAGTGAAAGTGAAGAGGAGGAAGATGAAGAGGAAGCAGCAGCAGAAGCATCAAGGCGACTAAATTGGAATTTAGCCAGCAAAAGGACACTCTTCCAACCAGACTTTAGCGATCTTGACCTAAGCTTGATTGAGGAGAACTAGGGGTTTGATGTTTCTTTGAAAAACAGACTTGAGCATCAGCAGCAAGGAGGCTGCACTCCTGACTGAGGGCAGGGGAGTGGGGTGGGAGTAGAGGGAAAAGTGACAGTGGAACTGATGGGTTTTTGTCTGCTTGTTTCTTTTGTATTAAAAAAAAAGAAAAAGAAAAAAGAGGAAAAAATGGAAATTGTCGAATGAGAGTTTTATGTCTTTGGGATGGATGAAGAAGCCCTGCCAAGAGGTGAAAAAGAAATGACAACTTTTGCCAGAGATACTGGCCCCAACCCCTCCATATGTTCCCATTTTGTGTTGTTGACATGCCCCTTGGTCCTCCAGTCCTCAGGCTTTCCTCCTAAAGCAGCTCCCCCCTGGACTGCCCAAGGGCCGAATGCAGCATTTAGAGTAACCCTTCTACCCTTTGAACACAGCTTACTGTTCTGCCGGGTTGCCACATAACTTCTACTGTGATTGGGGGGATAGGAACACTTTGGGCAGTTGTATCTGCCCAGATATCCTGTCGCATAGCCTGCTGAGTCGCCAGGCAGCAGATATGACTGCCCAGAGTGTCCCTGTTCCCTGATTGCAGTAGAAGTCATGAGATGACCCGGTGGAATGATAAGCTGTGATTTGAACAGGGTCCACTTTTTTGTTACACAGTGGTTGTGAATTTAGGATCACTGCCCTAAAAACACATGTATTCCACGTAGACTTCTCTCCAAGATGCCATGTAGAATCTTTCATATATAGGGCAAAAATGGTGGAGGTAGGTATGTTCCCATACAAATAAAACAGGCAAGCTTACAGGCTCCTTGTGGGCTGGTTAGTTTTACTTTAGCCTTCATAGTGTTGCAGTGCTCGGAAACAACGTTTTCTGTAAAAACAGCATTATGTTCATTGGCTGAGCGCTTGCTTTTTGTCATTCTGAGTAATGACATTCCGCTAACAAATGAAGCTTTAAATTCTATCTCTATTTCTGATTGTATAATTTGCCAGAGAGACAGAGGGCAATTTGAAGAAATTATA
The DNA here is from genome assembly GCF_035046505.1 of Tiliqua scincoides. Lineage (NCBI taxonomy): Eukaryota > Metazoa > Chordata > Lepidosauria > Squamata > Scincidae > Tiliqua > Tiliqua scincoides. Next base: position 201,961,587 of record NC_089822.1, read on the forward strand.
AAAGAACTAGCGTATACCTGGCTGGAAAATAAGAGAGACCATTGCACAGATAGTCACCTAAACGGCAGTCCTCAATTGTTTAAGGTCCAGGAGCCCTAAAGTTGAAAGGTTGGCTATCCCTGGTTTGCGGGGAGGGAGTGATCTGGCATAGGCCTACAACATAGTGTTGGCCTTCAGCAGGAAAAACCACCACTACTGTTAAAAGGTTGCATAACACTTAACAACAGGGATATGTTCTCTGATGCCTATTGTTATGTGATTAGGTCGTTAACCTAATTTTTCTCCAGCCCACAGGTGTGGTCCCTGTTGTATATATGCAACATTGGGCAGAGATGGCTTTGTTGCAAGGTAGAAAGAAGGCAGCTCAAGTAATCTCCTTACTCAGGAGTGAAAGTTTGCAGGCTTTATTTTATTGCAAGCAATGGGCATCTCAAGGGACTCATGTCACAAAGCATTGAGAGCAATTTCCCAATATTAACTGGACCCTTTATAGCATTCTGGCTTCTTTGTTTGAAAATTTATATTTCCCATTGGCTTAAGTTTGACATCAAAGATGGGGCTGACGCTTCATAGGCTATAGATAACTTTAGAGACACCTGATAGGCTTGTTTCAGGTTAGTAGTTGGCAACCTTCAGTCTCGAAAGACTATGGTATCGCGCTCTGAAAGGTGGTTCTGGAACAGCGTCTAGTGTGGCTGAAAAGGCCAATCCGGGAGTGACAATCCCTTCCACACTGGGAGCAAGTGCAGTCTGTCCCTGGCTATGGGCCTTCCTTCTTTGCCTCTTAGCCTCAGACTGTTGGCCAAGTGTCTCTTCAAACTGGGAAAGGCCATGTTGCACAGCCTGCCTCCAAGCGGACCGCTCAGAGGCCAGGGTTTCCCACTTGTTGAGGTCCACTCCTAAGGCCTTCAGATCCCTCTTGCAGATGTCCTTGTATCGCAGCTGTGGTCTACCTGTAGGGCGCTTTCCTTGCACGAGTTCTCCATAGAGGAGATCCTTTGGGATCCGGCCATCATCCATTCTCACTACATGACCGAGCCAACGCAAGCGTCTCTGTTTCAGCAGTGCATACATGCTAGGGATTCCAGCACGTTCCAGGACTGTGTTGTTTGGAACTTTGGAGGCAGCGCATGTGGAAAGCATTCAGTTTCCTCTCCTGTTGTGAGCGAAGAGTCCATGACTCGCTGCAGTACAGAAGTGTACTCAGGACACAAGCTCTGTAGACCTGGATCTTGGTATGTTCCGTCAGCTTCTTGTTGGACCAGACTCTCTTTGTGAGTCTGGAAAACGTGGTAGCTGCTTTACCGATGCGTTTGTTTAGCTCGGTATCGAGAGAAAGAGTGTCATAAGTGGCAAGGTCATAAGCACTAAGAAACCCTCCTGTGCCTTTCCAGGCTCTGGAGCTGGAGACGTGGAGTTGCGGTGGGACTTCTCAGTGCTCCAGCCCCGGGTGGAACTGCTTGCCACGGACTTTCTAAGGAGCAGAGAAGGCCAGCGGGCTTGGGAAAACCCGAGCACCAGAAGGGAGGCTCACAGCACGCCTGGGTCCGCGCACTTTGCACACAGGAGCGCGTGCCTCCCCGTCCGAGGAGCGCGGCAATGACACCGCTGGAGCGCTAGGGGTGCTAGAGAAGCGGCGGACCGGAAGCGGACGGGATGTCCAGGGGCGCTCCAGGCGGCGCTCTATGGTCGCGCAGCCCGTTGCGCTCGGCTTTGACGGGCGTCCTCGGCGGACCGAGCCCGGCCCTTCCGCTTCCTCTCGGGAGGCCGGTGGCGAGCCGCTGTCGGGGGAGGGCCGCGGCAGGGGAGTGACGGGAGGCTCCGAGCGGCGTCCTCCGAGCCGGCCTCGCCTTCACCCGCAGCTGCAGGGCGTGGGCTGGCGACGGGGGTGTGCCGGCCGCCGCCGCCGCCGCCACCTGGGCGGGGACGAGCCCTCCTCCTCGGCCGCGCGCTGTCTTTGTAGCTTCCTCCTGCCGCCTGCGTCGGGCGCGGGCCCAGCTCGGCCGCCCCATGGACAGGCACAAAGTGAAGCGCCAGAGGCTAGACCGCATCTGCGAAGGTAACGCCCTCAGGCGCAGGCAGGCAGGCGGGCGGGTGGCTCGGCTCGCGCAGCCACGCAGGCGGTGACAGAAGGTGGCTTGTCTGGAAGGGTCTCGGCCCCCCGCCATTAAGCGACGCTGGGGCCGCTTTGCCGTTGGGAAAAGCTCATTCATTTTTATTTTTCACGTCTTTATGCCCCCTTCCTCCAAGGAGTTCAGTGGTGTACGTGGTTCCTCCCTCCTTTTTTCCTCACAACAGCCCCGTGAGGTAGGCTAGGCTGAGGGTGAGTGACTGTCCCAAGGTAAGTGCTGGAATGGTGGCTAAATCCGCCCAAGTACTGAAACCCCAACAAGTGATGTAGAGACTGGTTGGCTAGTAGGAATCCTTCCCCCCAGACAGAGAGAGACACACACTGTGGGAATCCTTCCCCCACAGACAGACACACGCGCACACGCACCCTGTGGGAATCCTTCCCTCACACACGAACACACACACACAAACACGCTGTGGGAATCCTTCCCCCGAAGACACACACACACTCTCTCTCTCTCTCTGTGTGGGAATCCTTCCCCCCCCCAGACAGACGCAGACACACTGGGAATCCTCCTCCTCCAGACAGACAGACACAGTGGGAATCCTTCCCTCACCCCTCACCCCCATAGAGAGAGAGACACACACACACACACACACAGTGGACCATTTCTTGTTCTTAGTAGTACTTGTCTCATTTCATGCAACTCATTTCAAGTGGCCCAACGGTTTTGTGTGCATCATCTCAATAACCACAATACCCCCTGCAAGGCAGGCCAGTTTTATCATCATCTCTTGAAGACAGATGGGAGAAGGTCTAAGATGTTGGTAGTGGAGGCACAGTCTGAACGGAAGACTTCTTATTTCACAAGTAGTGATGCCTAGATTTCCCAAGCATCTTATTTCCCAAGCATCTTGCCTAGATGCCATTAAGAGGGGATTGGACAAACTTTTGAAGGAAAAGTTCATCACGGGTCACAGGTCATGGTAGGTACGTGCAAGCTCCTGGTTTTAGAGGTAGGCTACCTCAGATTGCCAGATGCAGGGGAGAGCACCAGGACACAGGTTGTGTCTTGTTGTGTGCTTCCTGAATTTGGTGGGCCACTGTGAGATCTAGTCCAGGAAGCTGGACTAGATGGGCCTTTGGCCTGATCCAGCAGGGCTGTTCTTATATTCCCAAGTCCCCCCTTCCCTCTATTGCAGGGGCGTCCAAAGTTTTTGGCAGGAGGGCCACACTGTCTCTCTGACACTGTGTCGGGGGCCAGGGGGGAAAAAGAATTAATTTACATTTAAAATTTGAATAAATTTACATAAGTTTACATAAATGAATATATTAAAGATGAACTTATATGAATGAATGAAGGTCTTGCAATAGCTCATGGCGTATAAAAGGCCTTGCAAGGCCAGCCTTTCCTTTGCTGCCACTACTGCATCACAAACGTGAAACAACAAGCAGTGGGAGGGAGCCCTCATCCCACAGCTCACGTGAGAGGTCAAATACTTGCCCTCATGCTGAGAACAGTTGCGTTGGGCCAGTGTGGGCTCCAACAAATCTCCGGAGGACCAGTGGCTCATTGGAGACTGGGGGCTCCCTGAGGGCCGCATTGAGAGGCCTTGAGGGCCGCAGGTGGCCCCAGGGCTGGGGTTTGGGCACCCCTGCTGTATTGTAATGAGATAGAATGCTCCAAATACTGTAGTAGCATTTCCTTTAATTAGGAGGTCCATTAATAAAGCAGAATCAAAGCTATGGGTGAAAGATTAAACCATAAGATTCTGTGGTGTATGTTGAATTCCCGGAAAGCAGAATTTTGACTAGTATCAGAACATTAATACGTTGATATAGGGAAGGGCATAGAGAAGGATAACCATGCAATATTACAGTGTGGGGAAGGAGAGGTTGGTATTTTCCTGTAGTCAGGGCGTGTTAAAATTGTTCTGCAGGCGGGGTCATTAGGAGAGCCAGCAGCTGGCATGCTTCTTCTTGGGGATTCCCAGTTCACACTTTCAGAACTATGATCTTGTACACTTTCAGAAACTGTTATTGATGCTTCTGGCAGGTGCATCCTGAGCCTTCTAGAACTGTGTAGGAAGTTGAAAAGCAGCCTTACTGAAAAGTACAGAAGATTCTTCAGAGCTCTCTCACAAATTATCTGCTTATCTAAGTGCACATAGTGAGATGATACAGTGGCACTTGAGTGGTGGATCTGGCAAGTTTAGTTGATAGGGAGGCATTGTTTCTTTTCTGGGGCCAAGTGGCTATTTGCAAGGCTGTTCTAGACATGACAGAAAAGAGAGAGGACACTTCATGTGCACAAGTGCAAATATGTGAATAAGTGAAAGTTCAGGGAGTTGTGAAGGGAAGGATTATGTTGCTAACTCAGCTATTCTTATACAACTCTTAACACTCACAATGGTTGCATCATCGTGTGATTAATTCCTTAATTGCCTGAAAATTATATTGGGATGCTCAAGGATGTAAGGTGGTGCCATTGGTGTGGTGACCTAAAATTCTACTGTACCAGTCACCCCAGACCTATTTACCATCTTAAGGACACACAGAAATCTGCTAATATAGATGCAAGTGTTTTCCCTCTCCCTCTTTTTTGGTTTATATTGCAGTTGATCAAAGAAGCAAGATGCTTAACTATTCACTCCTTTCTAGTCTGCACCAACATTGATATGATTAGAGCACAGACTTTACTGTCATCTTCCCCCCACTGTTAATTAGGGAATCTGGGTGCTAGCTTTTTGGAAACATTTTGCTTTTCTGGAGTCCACCTTCAAAACATTTTTTAGGTTGTTCTTTCTGTTTCCATTTCCCCTTATTCATGGTCATCATAGGAGATGCAAAAATACTGCACTGTCAAATACTGATAGGCATTTGAATACATTGACACAGCTATTCTATCCTGCCTCTTCTGTCTTTTCCCCCTAATTACCTGGGGCTATGATACAGCTGTCATGTTGCAGATTATTCTTTGCCTCTCTGTCCCCCACTCCTGATCCACTCCCTGGATTTGTTTTCTTCATCTAAAGAAATCTTTGAAAATAGCTCTTTTTCTATTTTTCTGCAGATAACTCCCAAACTGCATACATGTGTGAATCAGTTATAAGTGTCTGACTTCATGAAATGTCTCTGAACTGCCAGACTTCAGAATGATATACATAGTTCACCAGCCTGTCTGGGCCCAGTGGCATGCATTAAGGCAATGTTTGCATACAGATCTGGACATGGAATTCCAAGGAATCTGTCTGAAAGCATAGACCAACCCTTACAATAACTCTTGGTCTCTGTATTGGTGCTACTGGATATGTACTGACATAAGTATTCTTTCTTGCTCGTATTTGCAACTGATTCAATTTTTGTTCCTTTTAGGAATAAGGCCTCCTATTGGTAATGGCCCAATGCCAGCACGTCCGCTGGTTGCCCTTCTGGATGGCAGAGATTGCACTGTAGAGATGCCTATTTTGAAGGATGTTGCCACAGTGGCTTTCTGCGATGCACAGTCAACTCAGGAAATCCATGAAAAGGTAAGTATGCTAAAGCTGCAATCCCATGCACTGTTACCTGGGAGTCAGTTCCATTGGATAATGGGATTTTTTTTCTGAACAGACATTTAGAGAATGCTATAAATGAACAAATAACAATCTCCTTTTCCATGAAGAATTGGGGTTATGATTCAGGGTTCCTCAAAGGTTGGCTTGGCTTGGCTTGGCTTGGCTTTTACAGGCAGCCATTATTTGTCATCCTTTCCCTTCCCAAACTTTGCAGAATCAAGACCAGCCTGAACTGCAGAGAATTTGGGGAAGAGAGGTGTATTTTCTTTCCCTCTGTGTTGAGCTTTTGCAGAAGGCATAGTTTGCACCTTACAGTTTCTGCTTTCTGCAGAGAAGACCATCAGGAAAAGAACCATCCCTTTCCTCTCAGTTTATAGTGAACTGCAGATAGCTTAGGAAAAAGGAGAGGTGGTTTCTCAGAAGGCACAAACACCACCTCACAGCTTTTACCAATAACCCATGAGTAATGGAGAAGAAACCATTTCCGCCTTCTCTGTAGTTCACTTGGGGGAAGGGATGTTTTATCCTGGGACAAGTGCAGCATTACTTGGTAGACTGGGAGGGGACATTTGTTACTGGCAGGTGGGTTTGTAGAACCCTGATCTGACCAGTTCTGATGCTGTGGAGCAAGCATTATTTTGTTGTTCTGTCTTCCCATAGGTGCTAAATGAAGCTGTTGGGGCTCTGATGTACCACACCATTACCTTGTCGCGCCAGGACCTGGAGAAATTCAAAGCTCTTCGAGTCATTGTGCGAATTGGCAGTGGCTATGACAATGTGGATATCAAGTCAGCTGCAGAATTAGGTATGATGATCCCAGTGCAATATTTAAACTTTAAAAAGTTAATACCTAGCATGAAAAACACATGCTACCTCTTTGTTTTCAGTTTTCTGGGTCTAAGCTGATGGAATGCTGACTGCTATAAAAGTATGTACGCATTTGCAGAGCAGTTATAGTATCTTTTAATTTTGTGTGCTTTCACAAGGAGCAACAGGGTGTAGGTTGCAACTATTTTTGTTCTTTACAAATGTAGAACTGAGGCTGAGAAATAGTGATTTGCCTAAGACATCACAGAGGATGAAGTCAAAATTGGACAGTGGCTGGACTCAAGCAAATGGCACATGTGAAAACGAAGATGGCACTGATGTCTCCTACTAATGCTTTTTGTCTTCTGTTTCTTTTGAAAACAGTAGCTTAGCATTCCAATCCTTAACCTGTTGATTTGGGGATAACTCGCTGATTTCAGCGACACTCATTTCTCACAAATGTGCATATAATTGAGGAGTTAAATTATTCAGATCAGTGGGCCTCAGAAAACCTACACAGTAACTAAACAAAGTATACAGAATAAGAACATAAGAAGACCCATACTGGATCAGGCCAAGGCCCATCTAGTTCAGCTGCTTGTATCTCTCAGTGGCCCAACAGAGGCCTTGGGGAGCACTCAGGACAACAAGATACCTGTATCTGAACAACCAGATACCTGGCATTCAACGATAGGTTACCTCTGAAACCTGGAGGTTGCACATAATCATCCTGGCTTATAATCTATGATGAACTTTTCCTCCACAAATCTGTCCAATCACCTTTAAAGACTTCTAGGCCATGTGCCATCACCCCATCCTGTGGAAAGGAGTTCTGCAGATTACTCACTGGATAAAATTGCTTGATTACTCTTCTTTTGTCTGTTCTAACTCTTCTGCCAGTAAATTTCAGTTGCTGTTCCCTGCTTTGGGTTTGTACAAGAGGGACAATTTCCCTCTCTCCACTCGATCCATGCATAATTTTATATCACAGTCACGTCCCCCCTCAGGCACTTTCTTTCTAGAGCAGGGGTGTCCAAACTTTTTGGCAGGAGGGCCACATCATCTGTCCGACACTGTTAGGGGCTGGGGAAAAAAGAATTATTTACATTTCAAATTTGAATAAATTTACATAAATGAATATATTAGAGATGGAACCTATATGAATGAATGAAGGTATTGTAGTAGCTCAAGGCCTATAAAAGGCCTTGCACAAAGCAAGGTCGTCCTTTCCTTCACTGCCACTGCTGCATCACAGATGTGAAACAGCAAGCAGTGGAGGGAGACCTCATTCCACAACTCATGCAAGAGGTCGAACAGTTGCCCTCACGCTAAGAGCAGTTGCTTTGGGTCAGCGCAGACTCCAGCAAATCCTCAGAGGGCCAGAGCTTCATTGGAGTCTGGGGCCCCCATGGGCCGGATTTGGGGTCCTCGAGGGTTGCAGATGGCCTCCGGGCCAGAGTTTGGGCACCCCTGTTCTAGAGTGAAGAGCACTAAATGCTGTACCCTTTCCTTGTAAGGAAGATGCCCCGACCCACAAATCATTTTGGTCACTCTCTTCTTCTCCTTTTCCACTACATTGGGCTCTCTGTATCTGCAGGGATCCGTTCCAGGCCTCCCCCCCTCACAGACAGTGAAATCTGGGGGGGGGGGCACTCCCGCAAACTGAAGTGCCATTCAGAAGCCTCCAAGAGGCCTTCTGAGGTATGGGGAGGTCACACGTGGCACTTCTAGTCACATCTGGGAGGTCTCAGAGGCTCTCCAGCTGTGGGCTCAGCATCCGTGGATATTCAAATCTATGGATAAGGAGGGCCCACTTTATATCCTTTTTGAGATGTTAGCAATCAGAACTGAACACAATGCTTCTGATGTGGCCTCATCATTGATTTGTACAATGGCATAATAATATTGGCTGTTGTATTCTCAATCCTGTTTTTTAATTATCCTGCACATGGAATTGGCCTTTCTTCACAGCTGCCGCACACTGGGTTGACACATTCATTCAGGGACCAGCTAACTCTCAGTTTACTTTACATTTACAAATGGGTCAAGGAATTCACCCCATATTTTTGTAGGAGCCTTACTTGTGGAGCCAAACATTCCCCTTAGCAGCAAGATCAAGGAGATCAGTCTCCTGCTGGTTATCAAATGCAATTTTAATTTCAAATACTCATTATCAAATGCAATTTTAGCTTTTCAGTGTTGAGCCAGCAACCACATGGCAACCAGCCTCCTTGGTTGGGAGACAATTTTCATATAACAGGGAAATATCCTAGTAAGGAGTTACTATAAAACTGCGGGTGGCCTTATTGGACAAATTTCACTTTAGCCATCTGTCCAGAAAGTGGATTTATAGCATATGCCAGAAATGATATAGGTCAACCTTGGTTTCTTGCACATGAGTCTGCCTGACGTATAAGCTTTTTCAGGGTGGATCTCTTGAGGGTTCCACCACTGTTGAAATTCCTGATATGCAGAATTCTCACCCTCTGGATATACCTATATTGTTGTCATGCTAATTGGCCTAAAGCCTCTTGAATTTTTGTTGTGCTCTAGCTTTGTATCTTTAGTCTGTACCATTTTTGGTGGTGAAATCATGGCAACTGAATACCAAAATAAATACTGTTGAGCTATTTAACTGTAGTGGCTCTTGAAATAATGTACTCTTAAAGACGCTTGTGTAATTTTCAAGAAACAATTGTGCAGAGGCTATCTGTTGGGGATGGGCCATAGCTTAGTGGTAGAGCATATGCCTTGCATGTTCAGTCAGTAGTATTTTCAGTTTAAAGGATCTTGAGTAGCAAGACTGAGCAGACCTCTGCCTCAGATGTTGGACAGCTCCCTCCTGTGAGAAAAACATACAATTGACCCTCAGCATCCGTGAGCGTTCTGTTCTCAAAACCCCCAGGGATGCTGAAACCCATAGATAAGCAAATTTACAGGTCTGGGCAGTCAGATCTTTGGTTGGATTTGGAGGTGTAGGAAAGGCACTTCAGTTTTTTGTGCCTTTTCTACACCTCTGGGGGCTTTTTTGAGACTTGAACATAACAGATGCAGCCTCTCTGGACCTCAGAAAGACTCCTGGATGTGTCTGGAAGACGCTTCCAGTCATGCCTGGAAGCTTAGGTGAGGCCCTCTATGTGTGTTCTGAACCTGCGGTGAGTTTGATTCATGAATTTGTAATGAACCAGCTAGATCATGGATCTGATCTTGTGTAGGGCAGCTTCTTATATATTCTTACAGCCTCCTTAGAACAGAAAGTGGTTTTGTTCAAAAGTTTCTACAGGTATAGAACTGGTGTTGATAGCAGAAACAGGATTTCAGGTTTAACAAAGTCAAGTTTGGGGTTCAGAAGGAGAGTTGACATAACAATGCTGCATAGTATGCTGTGATCAGTAAAACTTATCTGACTTTTACGTCTGGAGTGTTGGGATGTCTCTTTCTTTCTTGATATGTATTTGTTTGATTGTTTGAGAATCATACTAGCTTCTTTCTCCTCAGGCATTGCTGTGTGCAACATCCCTTCCTCTTCTGTGGAAGAGACAGCAGATTCTACCCTTTGCCACATCTTGAATCTTTATCGTCGGGTTACCTGGCTCCATCAGGCCATGCGAGAAGGAAACAGAGCCTCAAGTATGGAACAGATCAGAGAGGTGGCTGGAGGTGCTGTGCGTATCCGTGGTGAAACCTTGGGCATAATTGGTCTTGGTAAGAAACAGCTGTTTTTAATGATATTGGGAAATCAAACATAATAAAGTATGATTTGGTATATATGAGTTAGGAGCCTATATACACCTCTGGCTTCTTGAGGTGTCCTCCACCCCTTGCGCATGGTCATTCCTTCCCTCCTTTTCAGTTTGAGGCAAACCAAGGTTTCCCATTTCATCTGAACTGGCGAATTACAGTTGGCTTTTGCCCTGCAAATTGTGATCAGATTCTTGTTTCCAGTCCTGATTTGCAGGATACGCACAAGCCATAATTTGCTGATTCAGACAAGGTAGCTTGCCTCAGGCCAGTGAAGAGGGAATTGCTGCACATGAGGAGAGAAGGCAGTGCATGAACAGAAGTTCTTTGACTCCTTCAGGTAGCACCAAACCAACAGTCTAGTAGTTGAAACATAAGCCTAGTGTTCCCAAACTGGGTGTCGCAACAAGTCCCCATTGGCATCATGGGAGGTGTACCAGCCGAGCCGCTCGGCAGCACAATTAAGATGCGACATTTCTGTCATCAGGTTTTGTGGGTTCTTGACAGTGTAGTACTGGCTAGTGGTGTCAGAATTATGACACCGATTCTATACCCCTATTCATAGCTAGTGCCCAAAAATGTTGGCTCTCCCCTGCCACCAAAAAGGGGGACAGGATTCTGGCACCTAGGAATAAGAAAGAGCACTAGAAAATCATGTCTAACGGTTAAGCAGAAAGAAATGGAATGTCAGGTGCTGAATGACACTTGTGCTACTTTGCATTGACACACATGGGGATGATATAAGGAGCTGCCTTAGACCAGGGCTATCTGAACCCTGGCCTGGGGGCTGGATCCAGGGTTAGGACGAACCCATCTGCCCTGTGAGCAAACCTCACCGTTCTATCGGGTTGCCACGTGTAGTCCACCTCGATTGGGGGATAGGCACGTTCTGGGCATTCGCTTCTGCCTGGATATTCTGTCATACAACCTTCTGGGACGCCGCAACTGCCCAGAGCGTCCCTGTCTCCCATCAAGGAGGACTACATGTGGTGGCCTGACAGAACTGTAAGATGCGGTCTGAACGGGGGCTGCATTTCCATTGCACAACAGTGGTGAGTTGTGCAATGTCCCTGTCTCCTGTCTCCCAATCAAGGAGGACTACATGTGGTGGCCTGGCAGAACTGTAAGATGCGGTCTGAACGGGGGCTGCATTTCCATTGCACAACAGTGGTGAGTTTGGCCATCACTGCCTCAAACCATTTTCTGACTTGGTATACCTAGCCTAGTACTGTTGATTCTGACTGACAAGCACCCTTTCTCTAGCTGAGACACCTTCAGCAACCATGCTACCTGACAATTTTTAGTTGACAGTTCCAGAGACTGAACCAATATAACATTTTATATCTTTTTGTGTCTTGTAATTTTAGCTATTGTATTGGTATTCTGCCTCTGTTGCTTTATTATGTATTTTCATCATTTTCTTAATTTTTATGGTTTATTTGCTTTTATTGTAAGCTAGTTGCTTTGAGCACCCTATGTATTAGGGAGAAAGATGAGAAATAAATAAAACCAGGGGGCTCAAACAAGCAACTCAAATCTGTGAATTGCCGGACACACAGTCACTGAGATTGCCTGGAGCCCCCATTCAACAGGGCCCTACAACACATCTGTGTATTTTATCTAAAAGTCAATCCAGTCAGAGTGGATTTCGTTACTGTACAGTATTCCATTTCAGTCTCAAAAATAATTAGATAAAGATGAAACCTCTAAATCTGCGGTTTTCAAACTCTCTGGGAGTTTGAAACCTGCAGTAAGTCTTTGCGGGGGTGGGGGGAGGCAATAGGGACAGGGAGAAGGCAGCTCGGGGCGGCAGGGACTGGGATGCACCCTCCAGTCCCTGCAGCATCCGTCCCTGTGTGTGGGGAGCCCTGCGTGAGCACCTGCAGGGCGCCCCAGGTCAGGGAAAGGGAGAGTGGGGTGGTTGTGCTCCGCTTCCGCTTTTGTGGAGGCAGAGCAGATTGCCCCACTCTCCCTTTCCCTGACCTGGGGAGCCCTGCCAAAGACTGCGCAGGGCTCCCCACACCCCCAGGAGGCTACAGGAGGCTTGGGCAAGTGCACCCAAGCCCCTGCAGCCCCCCTGAGCGGTGCGATCCTGTGAATCGCACTGCTGCCTTCCCCCTGTCTCCTGGCTGCCCCCGCCCCTTAAGGGAGCAGAGGCCAGGACCCACAGGCTGGGGCGTCGCGACGCCCCAGTTTGAATACCTCTGCTCTAAATGCTTTCCGTGAGTTTTTATAAATCTCCTTGTCGCACCTATGAGTTATCATGTGAATTTGATGTGAGATCACATAATTTGTTAGTCGATTGAGAAATGATCACTGTGGTATCAGTGATATGGCTTGGGTTTCCTTGGAGAGAATAAACAAAAGTCCTTGGAAGAACCAATACCCGTGCTATCATCCTTTCTATTTTGAAAAGAGAGTATAGGAATTCTTCATGAACTCTGCCTCTTGGATCATTCCAAGTCCCCTTCCAGTACTTGGCCCTCTGTTAAGATTTTACTGTGCTATAATTAAGATGAACATGTTCTCTTTTTTTAAGGTCGAGTTGGGCAAGCAGTTGCTCTGCGTGCAAAACCCTTTGGCTTCAATGTTGTTTTCTATGATCCATATCTGCCTGATGGGGTGGAGCGTTCCTTGGGATTGCAACGGATGGCCACTCTGCAGGATCTGCTAATGCACAGTGACTGCATCACTTTGCACTGCAGTCTCAACGAGCATAATCATCACCTCATCAATGACTTCACCATAAAACAGGTGCAACCTTGCATTATGCTGGGAATACAAGTTACTGCTGTGAGGGTTGCCTCAGCTATTTGTCTTCAGCTCTCATGAAAGCTGGGACTGTGTGGATCTGGAGCTTGCATTTCTGCTGAGCATAGTTTGTTGTTGTATGTATGAATAGACTGATTCTGTGTTTAGAGAGAGACTGTAACAAGTAAGTGTTTGGTTTCAGTCTATATATAAAACTCTGTAACTGGCAGTACTAAGTCAGTCAAGAACAATGAAAGCAGAGTTATAACTTCTTCTAATAGATCTAGAATCTTTCCACCTCATGCTCTTTCCAGTTAGCTCATTTGTTGCTTTTCTAATGTTCTACACCTTTTGGATAGAACCGTTGAAATTTGTACTGTAGTAAGTCTTTGCTTATTTAATTGTAGGCTTGTTATGGTTCTCTTATATGGGCTTTCAACAGCATTTCTCCTTACCTGCCTCTGTCCATTGATTCATATACTGGATGGTCTCTCTATTCACTAAGAAGCAAAGTTCATTAGAAGGAAAAGTTGGCCAGTGGTTGGATAAGAGACATCTCCCACCCTAGAACCAGTCTTTCTCTTGCCTCTGTTTTGAATGCTTGTAGCTTTAAGTGTTAGATCTCCTGCCATATTTAGGATGAAGTTTAAATTTGTCTGTGGACCACATAGAAGAGCAAACATCCCTGAGAGCACTAGTCCCGGATGGACTCAGTTTGTTTCTTGCCCATAGTTCTGGAGTGCCAAAGGATGCTACCAGCTTTGCAGCTGTCTTGCATCTCCCATTCCTTTGTACTATAACAATGGCAAAGAAAAAAAAGTTGAAGGAGAGATATATATAGTGCCTTGTGATTTGGCTTTGCGGCCTAAGCCCAGGCACTATCTCCTCCTTTCCCAAGTTTAGACAGTAGCCCCTTGTCCCTATTCCTCACCTTGCATGTGGCGTCGCTGTACTTCTCTTTTGGAGTCTTCTACTCTGTATTGTCTTTTCTGCATTAACCCTTCAGCCTGAGTGCCCCCCCCCCGCAATCCTCCAACTACTGGCTGAACAGACACGCTATATTTGGAGGATTTAATAATAATAATAATATAATAATATACAGTATTTATATACCGCCTTTCTTGGTCTTTATTCAAGACTTTATTCAAGGCGGTTTACACAGGCAGGCTTATTAAATCCACGCAGGGATTTTTACAAATTGAAAGAAGGTTCTCTCTTTCAAGAACCACCACATTCAAGATGTTACGCTCCGATCTGGTTTAACATTCTGGCCTCCATCCTCCCACGCTCCGAGCAGATGGAACAGCTCAGCTGCAGCTTGCCAGCTGCTTCAAGGTCGCACGGTGCCGGTGGCCTCGAACTGCCGACCTTGTGGATGTTAATCTTCAGGCAAATGGAGGCTCTACCCTCTAGACCAGACCTCCTGCCCGACCAGACCTCCTCCTTAATCAGTCATTTTATACTCAATATAAAAGAATGCAGGCTCGGCATAATGCAACTGTGGTTGTTTATGGTATAAGCAGCCACAGTTGCATTATGCCAAGCCTGTATTCTCATTTCTTTACTGTTTGCAGCTTGTTTGGATCACAGCAGCATGGTTGCTTATGGTATAAGCAGCCATGCTGCTGTGATCCAAACAAGCTGTAAACAGTAAAGAAATGAGAACTTTCTTACATGTAGCTTCTCCTCCTGCTCATTTGCCGTTTCCTACTTGGTGAATCTCCTTTCCATTCATGAGGAGGCAGGTTTTTTGGAAGAGAGATTTGGCTAAGGGGTGAACCTTCTTCCCTAGGGTCAGTTACTACTGACATAGCAATGAACCTTCCCAATCAATGAATTATCCATAAACTAGTTGTGTAATAAAGGATACTAACCAGAATGCCTCTCCTGCCTGCTCCCTGCAATAATCTCATATAAAAAATGCACAAGGCTTAGAGTTGGAGCAGTTATGGACCACTGTTGAGTGAGCAAGCGGGAGCATCCTGCCTGCCTGTCTGCCACCATATAGTGCCCCAGATATCTAGGACTGAGAAACATTGCCTAGACTCAAGGCTGCAGTACTTTCTGAAGAGCTTTCAGCTAAAGCAAAAATATCAGTTCTGTAGTGTTTGATGAAACTGTGGAGAAACAAGCTAAGAGTGCTCCTGGCACAGAAGCAATATCATGCTTTCTTCCTGAGGTTAGAGCAGAAAGGATCACTCCGAGGACAAATGAGGGGTCAGACTATAACATAATATTGTCCTTGTGAAAGATGTAGAAGGCTGATTCAGCAGGTAGAGACAACTCTGGAACCCTGTGTGGCAAATGATCATAATATTACATGTTCTCAGAGGTTCTCTGGTCAGGGCTTGGAAGACAAGATTCGGTTTCCCCATTTCCACAAGGGGAAATATTTGAATGTCAGGCAGGGCCAGTGTTGTGGCTTTCTTATAAACTCTCTGATATGACAGCAGGAGCTGGGAGGCCCTCTTTTGCCACAGACAGGGTGATGCCTAAAGCCACCAACTGTCTTGGTCTCAGGATTCAGGCCCAGGCTAACCTGGAGACATGTCAACATGATAGGGACTGAAGAAAAGTAATGATTAACTCTCCTGTGTCAATATAACTGACAAGAGCAGACTCCGATATCCAGATAAGTTCTGGAAGGAGAATCTAGCACTGTAGGAGAAATGCCCAGGCATGCTAAGTCCTGCTTTTTCAACCTCAAGGAGAAGAATCACAGAAGCTCCACTTTGGGGTCCAAAAGGGCCAGATTCAGAAAATCCAGCCTCAGTGGTCTCTAGACTTCTGGACCCAAAATATATTGGCAAACTAGGGTCACCTGGGACCAATAAAAACCTCAGTTTCTTAGCAGGTATCAGTGATAGAAAGTCATATGCACTTTGCCCAATCTAGGTCCAATGCATCAAATTCTTCTGTGTTTTGATCTTTGGTTCTGAAGAAGAAATATGAGTACCTGTTGTCTCAAAATATTTTGTGCAAATATTTTAGTGATTTTATTATTTTACTTGAGCACCCAGAGTGTTTTTAATTTGGACCTTTGGGTCATCTTACCACTATTCAAGCTGAAACGGAATCCTGATAAGACAGATATTCTCCTGGTCCAGAAGTCCAAGACTCGGGTATTGGACTACCATCCTGCTCTGAATGGGGTTGCACTCCCCCTGAAGGAGCAGGTGCACAGATTGGGGGTGATCCTGGATCCGCAGCTGCTCCTGGATTCCCAGGTGGTGACTGTGGCCAGGGGAGACTTTGCTCAGCTTCGGCTGATTCACCAGCTGCGACCACATCTGAGTCGTTCAGACCTGGCCATGGTGCCCCATGCCTTAATGACATCCAGATTAGACTACTGCAATGCGTTCTATGTGGGGCTGCCTCTGAAGACAGTCCGGAAACTACAATTAGTGCAGAACGTGGCCGCCTGTGCAGTTGCTGGGGGTCGTCTGTTCAACTCATTTGGGCCGCTGCTTCGGCGGCTACACTGGCTGCCAGTTTGTTTCCGGGCTGAATTCATAGTGCTAGTTTTAACCTTTAAAGCCCTATACGGCTCGGGTCCAGGGTATTTGAGGGACCACCTCCTTCCATACAGTTCAACCTGTCCTCTCAGGTCATCAGAGGGGGAAATTCTGACTGTGCCGCCACCAGTGAAGGTGAGGGGGATGGCGGCAAGAAAGAGGGCCTTCTTGGTGGTGGCGGCTCACCGTCTGTAGAACTCCCTCCCCCTGGAACTGAGAACAACTCCCTCTTTAGAGTCCTTTCGGCAGGGGCTTAAGACCTTTTTATTTAAAGAAGCTTTTTAATGCTGATGCAAGGGGGCATGGCTTTTTATTATTTTTATTTATTTATTTATTTATTTATTTTTAATTTTGGGTTCCAAGTTTTATTGTTTTTAAATGTTTTATTTTTATACATATTTATATATTTTGTTTTTATATGATTTCTTTTGTAAGCCGCCTTGAGTGCCCTTTAGTGGGACAGAAAGGTGGGATATAAATTCTATAAATAAATAAATGTTCAGCTAGTATGTGAAGGAAAATACTTCCAATATGATCTCTCCTCATTCACAGTGACTGTCTAATGTTAAACTGATGTTCATTTCAAATGTAGTCATATTCAGGCTGTCATGTAGACATTATTTGTGCTCAGTAGCCTTGCCTATATTTGTCTCTACAGATGCGTCAAGGTTGCTTTCTGGTTAATACCGCTCGTGGGGGACTGGTTGATGAGAAGGCTCTGGCTCAAGCCTTAAAGGAGGGGAGAATCAGAGGGGCAGCCCTTGATGTGCATGAGTCTGAGCCTTTCAGGTAACAGCTACACTACTGCTGTTTAGTATTGGCACTTTTCAACATTGTACTTCTCTCTCTCTGGATTACTGGGGAATCATAACCCAAATCATGCCTGTTTCTCTGCATCACAGCTTTGCAAATGGGCCCCTCAAAGATGCTCCCAATGTGATCTGTACTCCTCATACAGCCTGGTACAGTGAACAGGCTTCCATTGAGTCCAGAGAAGATGCAGCTAAAGAGATCCGAAGAGCCATCACAGGTAATAGGTAGTGAGCATTGCTGGCATAGCTTCCCTGGATCAGATCTTGGTAGCAGGAATTTTTGTCTTGGTTTTTTAAAGTTGGGGCAGTTGTGGTGGAGTGAATATCAAAGAATTTTTTGTTTTAGTTCTTTAGACCTTTTAGAATATTTTGTTCTCTTATCCCAACTGTTGGCAGCTAGTGTTTTGGGGATATTTGGTGCCAGCTGAGTATGGAATGATACTGTGGAGGATTTTCTTTTGAGTGTGTGTCATCTGGTCCTTCACTTGACTGGAAGTGAAGTTCTCATAAGCTTCACACTGAGGAGTATACAAACAAGTTTTCCTCACACTGCACCACTCAGATACATTGTTCATGTGTATGTTTTTGTGGTGTGGATTTTTTGGGAGGCATCCTTGCTGTTCTGTAATAACAAGTCCCATTATTTCCCTGTTGGGGAAACCTTGCCTTGTGCTTATTGTGTACAAATACACTTTGCCACTGGTGTATTCTACCTCTGTTTTTCTTGACTTTGTCGTAGGTCACATGCCGGATGCTTTGAGGAACTGTGTTAATAAGGAGTACTTGCTTTTAGCAGCTCAGTGGTCCAGTATTGATCCTGCAGCTGTACATCCAGAGCTTAATGGAACTGCAGCTTACAGGTGAGATGCATGCATTTACCAATAGCTTTTTGCTTATACCTGTGCTTTCATAGGTATACCAGTGCACCAGGCCTATAATTTTTTGCATGCAGCTCTTTGACTGAGAATAGATCATTCTGGCAGCAGACTGGACATCATTGCTTTTCTATATATTCGTTTTTGAGCAGAGAACACCAACCTAAATGAGCCGGAGATCTTCAGAACCTTGCCCCCTCTGTTTAAATTGGCTTATGACTAGGGGCATTTGTTTTATCATGTCTCTAGCTCTGCAATAATTAGGACAAACCTGATTGCTTTCTTGCCAAAGATGATCTAATAAATGCTGAGTTACAAGGCTGATCTGGGATTATTATTTTGCACCCATCCACTATGCTTAATTTTTGAAGGCTTTTCACACTATGGTGGGGGGAGTGTTAGCAAAGAAATCTTCACTGGGATACTAAGTGGTCTCCAATTGCTGTGTTTTCTTTTTGCAACAGGTTTCCTCCAGGAGTAGTGGGAGTTGCAGCTCCTGGGTTATCAGAACCATCAGTAGAGGGGATTGTGGCTCATGGCATTCCCTCTGTATCTCACTCTGCACCGCATACCCCTTCTCCAGGAGAATCAAGCAAATTGGAGCCTGACAGAGAAATCTCCACTGACCAGTAGTATCTCTTTTGTCCTTTTCATCCCTCATAAGAAAGCAAGGAGGGTTATCCTGTTTTTAGGACCTATTGTGACACCCCCTGGACTATTTCCTGTTCACACTGGACGGGAGAATGCATTTCATTGTTGGCAAATTCTAGCTCTTGCCTTTAAACAGATACTTTATAACAGATTTAGTTTAAATCTCTTGGTGAATCTCTTTCCTTGTCTGGGGCAATGAAGCAGTGACTCTTCATCCTCTTGGTAATGTTTAGTTTGACATGCAAGTTCCCAAGCACCTGCTTCTACTGTGAAATGCAGGAGAAATAGTACCTGGCTGAACACTGAGAACTTGAGTGATTCTGGAACAAGACGTGTGAGTTTTTAAGCTGGCTTCTTACTTTGAGGATCAGCTAAGTCTCATGTACAGGTAACAAAAAGTGATCTATTGGACAGAGAAGCTGGGGGGATTTGCCCTGTTTGGTAGGAAGAAGGGGAGCTGTTGCTCACTTGTGGGCACTTACTGTTTTGATCCTGCCAGTATACTTTTAATGTATGTGGTTGGTGGGTGATTGGCTCCCAAGGAGGATAAGTAATAATTACTTATCTAGAGTAAATATGATTTTCTGCCTGGAATCTAATTGGTGTTCGAAAGGTACACAGAGAATTGGTGAAATTATCATGACAGTCAAGGTGTTTGTAATATTACAGGAAGGTAGGTTCAAATGGGATTTGGGCCCAGCTCAGGGAATGAGGGCTTAGCTCCACATAAGGAAGTAGGAGGAGTTTCACAACTCAAAGCTTCAGGTTCCATAAATGCCTGCACGCTCGTAGTGCAACTTTGCTACATGAAGATGACTATGTTGAAATCCTAGAACTTAACCTAGGCCCCAGGTTTCTGACCTGTTTCTGACCCGTGTAAACGCTAGGATTGTTCCCTCTGGCTTTGTCTAGTGTGAAATGTTCCAGGTGTGTGTGCTGAATTTTCATGTTTTTTTCTTCAATTCTTTTCTCTGAATTGAGTCCTCCTTGTCTCGCAACCCCTACGCCCCAACAAAACTCATTCTCAGAGCTCGCAGATAGCCACACAGAGTTGTCTTGAAAAATTTAGTTGGGCTATTCTATAATAGTTTATAACTTTTTTTCCTACACCTGGATGTTTTAAAGAAAGCATCTATTTTGAGGCAGAAATAGGGTTGTAAGTTGTGTATTTTACAGAGAAAAGTTGGTTTCCAGGCACAGTGTCCAAACATGTATTTTATTTTGAAACAATAATATTCATTATTGCTAGAAGTTAGCCCTGTCATATTGGATAGACTTTGCAGAACCTTTTGACCATGAAAAACAAAATTATTTATCCAATTTGCCTGAATATATAAGGAATATAAAGGAATTTATATTCCGGGAGAGTGGAATTCTGATTTTTCTCTTGTTTTTCAAACACAAATGTTAGCCAGGCAATCTGGAAACTGGATGAAGTAGAAATCCTAGTTTAGATCTGTACATGCAGCTAAGAAGTGAATTATGGGATAACCTGTTTGCGAGTTTCCAACAGTTCTCCAGACTGTCTGCGAATGTTGCAGAATTTTTTTTCCAATGCCAAGTGCTGGCAATTGAGCAGTTCCTTTAAATGAGAGGGAGGTGCTGAGGAAGAAGGAAATCTCACTTTTGTGTTGTCCAGATTTGGTTCTTTCTTTGAGGTGATAGATGGTTCCCTGATAGTATGTACTTTGTTAGAATGTGAGTGGGAAGTGTTTGGTGTAGTGTAGGCTCTGGTAATAGGGGAGGCACAATAGCTTTATAATCCCTTGGATGATCATGACCATGTTTTAAAATTCACATACCTCTTTGGTTGCTCAGGGTTTTTAGCAGTACATACATTATAGTGAGGGCACTAAACTGATGTTAGTGCTAACTGTATGGGGAGCCTTCACCTATTTGGGGCAAAAGGAACAATTTTGTTTTTTTAATCTAATCTGTGTGCTAATCTGCTGTAAGCATCCTAAAAATATCAAATGAGACTGATTTGGTTTGGTGCAGATGTGACATAATGCTGGCCTACCTTTGGCTAGATTTTAAAGGATGGGTAGTGGGCAGTGGGCACACCCTTCCCTCCTTGTGTGTGAATTTGCTCTCCCCGTTCCAAAAACTAGGTTTAGAATGTCCTCACTTCTGTGTTAATCAAGGTTAATGTTGATCATACATAATTCTTAACTAGGATAAGGGGGGACAGAGAAATCTATGTGAGAGGGGAGACTGAGCACATGATCCCACAAAGTGCTGGTGGCCTGTTAGGGCCAGTCTTTGCATGAGTTCTGCACCAGCCCTTAGAAAGATGTGCTCCCTGGTTGGTCAACTGGTCAATTGTAGGGGCTGCATGTGCTACTTTTCCTAATGTGGACTGGAGGGAGAATGGAAACCTCAAACTACAGAACATGTACAAATTTTTGATGCACTTGGTTCCCCATAACAACATTGTGTGCAACTCCAGAAGGAGAGAGATCAGGGCAGTGTGTATTCTGTGCCAACTTCTACCCTGTTAGAATTTCTCATTCACAATCAACAATGTAAACGGTGCATATATTTCTGCTTCCAGTAGGCTTTCATCATATTTGGGATGTTTTGCTATGATATGATGCAGGGAAATGAAGGGTGAGAAGGTTAAGGAGATTGGGATTAGTGAGTGAGTGGGTAGGAAATAGTGATGGAGAAAGAGCAGGGAACTGGAGGGTCATACAAATCTGTTGCACTGCTTCTTAATTTCTGGAATTTTACTAGATATTGGCTATGCATTTTCAAACTTATTGACTACCACCATAAGAGCAGGAATATTCTTTCTTTAAAAAATGAAAGCTGAGCTTCTCAGGATATTGTTTGATTACAGATTTTATGTATATGTGCATAATACACACTGCCTGGGGAATGGGGAAAGATGCCTCTTGATCATTTATGGTTCTTGCCCTGTTTGGAGATATTGGTGTATTTCATTGACCTGTATGCAATCCAACAAATATCAGTGCAGCTTTGTAACTGCTGCTTAAGTTCTGGCAACCCATGAGTTGAGCATCCCTGCTGTTGTACAGAATCAGGAAATTGATTGTCCCAGTGTTGCATTGTATTACAAACACAGTATATCAGCAATTTATTTTTCTCAACTTGCTGCTGGCAAGTCCTATCTTCTGTTTTGTAAGATTTTTAATCAGGATCCTCACCTTTAAGATTGCCTAGAATCAGTTCATCTTGCCTGTTTCAGGGAGTAGTGTAAGATACACATAATTAAAGGTGGCAGCCGTATATTAGTAAGCAACATATTTTTTACACATGAATACCTCTAAAGATTTATCAGGTAAAACCTCCAAAAGGAGAGAAATTTGGGAAGATCCCAGCTGGCTAGCACTGAGCCTCTTGTTTTTTCTAGAAACCCTGCTTGCTGATATACATGAAATCATGCTTAACAATGGTAGGGTTCTGTCAGCTTCTGGATGCTGGTGAACATGGTTTAAGCCTTAAGCCTTCAAAAATAACCAGTATTACTCCAGGCCTGCATTTGTCAATTAAAAAACTTTGAAACTACCAGAGCAGGCTTAGTTAATCAAGCTTCTTTTTCAGAAAGCAAGACTGGCCAGGTGCTTATGGAAAAAGTACTCCAGTTGCACATCATTTTGATGGGCAGAACTAGCAGCTGCCTTGAGAAAGGGTGAATCTTGAGTATTAATACTAGAGTCTTCTGACACCAAACAATGGTTCAGTGCACTCTTCTCATGTGTATAGATGTGCAACTCCGTGCTCCAGATTTTATGCATGCTGGGGGAGGAAAGAAATGAGATAAATAAAAACCTCATTTTTAAAATTGCCTTCCTTCAGAATTAATGTGGAGCTTAATCCCAAAGAATGTCTTTTCCTAACATAGAGGCAGGAGTGCCCTGGGTCATGCCAAGCTTATTTGCAGGAGGAGCTCACTCTGTCCTAAGGTATATTCTGCTTGTCAGGTTTGCTGTTGCTGACCAGCTTTTTTTTATAGAGGACTCAGAGTTTCAGAAATATATTTTTGTAGACAATAACTAAACTGTGAAACTTAAAATAAAGCATGTAAAAGCATTTCCAACAATGTTTCTTGTACAGATGTTTCTCCCTTCAACTCTCTCCTGGCTTTTGTTAGAAGTTTGACAGTTTCTTGAATATATTTTAATAAATATTTCCTTTATGGTCATGCAAGTTGTCTCATTTCATGTGTGTTGTACCTATTGTGTACTTGTCTAATACAGTATTCTTGCTTGTTAAAATGTTTCCTCTCTGTGGAATTAGTACACACGATGCATTTATTCCTGAAACAAGAGGAATTTGGTAAACATAAGGAGCAGAGTCTAGGCCATTAGGTAGAACTGAAAGGCATGTTGCAGATAGAAAGCCCTTATTGATGGGGTGCCCCTACAACTGAATGTATAAATTACCACCAGGAACTTGAGCACTGAGTGTCTTTAATTACCGAGTGTCTTTAAATGTAGTTTTTTCTACAGTTGGCAACTGGAAACTTGCATAGGTGAACAGTTATTTTGGTTGAAAGCTATTCAAAGCATAACATTGCAAAAATCAACAAAACACTTAAAAGTTGCAGTGAACTGAATGTAATGCTGCCCAGCTTTCTTCTCTAGATTTTCCTTCCATGCAGTGGCTCATCTTCATCAAACACAGAGAAAGTAGCTTTCTGTGGAATAGTTTGTGTGTTGATGTCCAAAAAATCATTCCTGGCTGCACCGCCCCCCTCCAGCTATGCCACCAACCTGTGCAAGCCCGTAGCAGTGGTGTCTGCAGAGCTCAAAGGGTGAACAGGTCAGCCCTTTGGTGCCTCATAGCAACTAAGGCGCGATGCTAAGCAATTCAGCCTTCCTTCTCCAGCAGCCGAAGGTGTACAGTATCCCTTGTGTGCACTGCAGTGGCCCTTGAGCAAAAAGGTCGTGACCTCCTGAGGTGCAGGGAAGGAGCCTTGGAACGCGGTGCAGGCAGGCGCGCGATAGCTGACAGCTCGCGCCGCACCACCAGACCAGGAGTGCGGGCGCCGCAGTGCATGCCGGGAGCGGAGAAGTAAATAAATAGAGGTGAGTGTGGTGCACGCTGGGAGCTCGAGACGGGAGGGTCGGGGAGGCGCGGGGTATGCTGGGATCGCAGAAGAGGCTGGCGCGGGGCACGCTGGGACCAGGGCGGGCTGTGTTCGGGGGGCCCAGCGCAGGGCTGTCGCTGGCTCGCTCGGGGTCTCCGTCGGCGACCGTTGGCCTCGAAGACGCGGAAGGGGCTCCTGCCCGGCGGGGATGGCGGACGCGACGTCCTCCCCGGTGGGGAAGCGGCTGCTGCTGCTGCTGGTGGCCGGGCCGGGCGGCGGTGAGGCTGCGGGGCCGGAGCCTGGGCCTGCGCTGCCCTCCCGGGCCTGGAGGAGCGGGACCGTGCGGGCCATGAGCGGGGCTGTGCCCCAGGACCTGGCGGTGAGCCCCGCGGACTGGGCGGGTGGTGGTGCCTGGACTGCTGCTGGGACTCTGGAGGGGGGAGGGGGCCGTCTTGCTCTCCGCCGGCCGAGATAACTGGAGCCCTCCCCACCCCCACCCCCACCCCTTATCTAGTGGCCGCGCTGCTGCTGCTGCTTGTAGGCGGCGGGAGCGGCGTCAGGAGGCTCCTTCGCTGCTTTGGGCCTCGGGTTTCAGGTGTCGCATTCCTGACGGTTCCCCTTGTCCACCAGAGCGTTGCGTGTTGAAGAGTGCGAGGGGGGCTGGTTTAGTGTGTGTTCTGAGGGGGCTGGAAGGGCGAAACTCTGCTCCCGTGTGCCGTTGCTGAAGAATGTTTATGATGGGTTGGTGGAGAGGGCTGTGGAAGCCCTTTGCTGGGGTAGTCCCTCTCCAGCTGCAGTGCGTTGCAGTGCAAAACAGTTTCTCATTTTCTGGCTTGGCTTCTCTGTTTCAGGTTCTGTCAGGTGGACACTTGGGAGGTTTCTCCTTGGGGTGCTTTACTAGTCACTGAAGTGTCCAGCAAAGTTGTGGAAATGCAGCCTTCCAAACTAATCTGTTATGATGTTTCATTCCCCCCCCCCATGGGATTGCATAGAAGGCATCTAAATTTATTAAAGTGTAGACAAAACGCTTCATCCAAGGTTCCCAAGCGTGTAGCCCTAAGAATTCTCTTTGAGGGGATGTTATGCACTGGTTTCCCATAGATGTGTAGCCTTCTTGTTGGGAATGTAGTTGTGAATGGAAGCGTGCTTTTGTGGTCTTGCCACTGTTGTCTACGCATGTCATCCAACGTGGTGTATATGGAAATCCCACACCACTTGGATCTTGATTGTGCAGGTGCATTGTGACTTCTTGTTCAACTTCTTGCAGGAGTAGATGCCCTGAAAAATAATACCTAGAAGTTCCCAAATCAACTTCATGCAGGAGTAGTAGATGCCCTGAAAAATAATACTGAGATGTTTCCAAAACTGCATAGAGACCCTACCTGTTTGTCTCTCCTTATCTCCTGGAACCTACTGACCTGGCTGCCTGTCTCTTCTGGTGCTTGAAAGGCTCTTCAGATCTTAAGAGCAGCCAGAGCTATTCTGCCTGATTCTTCTCATTTTATATATTTTAAGACATTCCTACCTTGCCTTGGGCACTACCTGAGGTGATTCACAATATAAGAATGTAAAAAAAAATAAAAACACAGTAACAAAAAACAACTAAAACCTGCAAGAAAACCATTTAAAACACAGGCAGCAGAAAACTACGCTAACTACGGTTTTTAGGGCATCTCCATGTAGAGTTCCTTACTGTAATCCAGTTTCTGTGGGATCAGTGCATGGGTCAGTATAACCAAATCTGACTGACCCAGGAAAGGATGCAGTTGGTACACCAGCCTAACTTGGGCAAAGGCGCTTCTAGCTGTAGCAAGCACTTCTGGGAATGCAGAAGCAAGGCTGGATCTAGTAATAGCCTCGCACTGCAAGCTTGGTCATTCAAGTGGAGTGCATCCCCATCCAGAACAGTCTGAAAAGCCATGAAGGAGCTACAAGTTTTCTGAGCAGTAGGATCCTGCAAGGATTTAATTTCAGTTTGTTCTCCCTCACCATAGTTAATTTTGAAAACCTGGCAGAGTCAGTTGGGCTACTACCTTTGTGCTTGGTAGCAGAGGTGTGAATAGGTACAATTTATCAGTTAGTTGTTGATTGGTGAATGGCAGCTGTTTTATCCTGTTGAATAGGAAACTCCCTTCTGTGGTAATCCCCTGAGGGCCGGGGATAAGAATAGGCTCTCAGTTTGGCTGTACTTGTAGTAAGAGGCGACTAAACAGGGTAGATGGGACTCGTCAGGCAGCTCATCTGAGAGAAGGAAAACTCTGATCCCAAACCTCCACTGCCTTGTGGCTACATCCAGTTATGGAAAAGGCTTCAGGAGTCAACCTCCAGGCAAAATCTGGAGCCGGAGTCCCTGAGGCAGTTCATGGCTGAACACAGTCACGTTCTGGCAACTCCTGCGACGTCACTGGAACCAACCGTATTGGCTTCTGCCTTTCCATTGGACCATTTCAGTGACGTGGAGAGGGGGGATTTGTTGCATGGGTAACAGTCTATCCTCCATACCTATTTTACCCAGGCTTCGCGCATTGGAGAGGACACTCTGTTCCAGAGCACTATTCAGAGCGCGATACCGTGGTCTTCCGAGACTGAAGGATGCCAACTGAACTCTGTGGTAAAAGAAGGAGCCCTGTTTGGGTTGGAAACTTACAAGAAACAAGGAATAGAAAGGCAGCTGACAGTGTCCTTTATGGAGCAGGGCAGGGGGAAGACTGAGTTCTGAAAACTTTCACTTACTTGATGCTTTATAAACAAGCCTTAATGATCTAGAGATACAACTTGAAATGTGGATAAATATGCAGCTGACACACTATTCAGTTCAGTGAAAACCAGAGTGGAATGATGAACTTGTGAAAATGATTTGCAGTCTAGGTGGCAGAGCAAAAGAAAGTTTTATTATTTTGTGTTAATAGCAGGAGGCAACACACTTCAGAATACATTACCATAGCACTGTAAAAACACTGATAGTATATTAGTTGCAATGAACTTTGGAAAAGCAGTTTATAAATAAATAGATATAAATGCATGCAACAACAGTCTCTATTTTGAGAGAACTTTTTTCAAACTCCCAACTAAAGGTATTTAAGTGTCGGATATTGTCCATTCAGCAAGCCTAACATAGGCAAGCCACATGGCTATTGTGCTGTCATCTATACTGACTGTATGTGAGTCAGCTGCATTAGTGAAGATGGCAACCTGAAAGAGTGATTTTTGGGGTAAACTCATCTGTGAGTTGATGGTACATGATTATCCTTTCCTCTTCTTGTTAAGCTATATAATGCAGTGGTTCCCAACCTTTTTTCAGTTGTGAACCACTTGGCAGCCCATTTCCATAAATTGTACCCTTCATATTAGCAAAATATTTGTAATCAATGTGGTTGCTGTTATTTCAAATGTATGTTGTAACTGTAAATCAGTGGTTCCCAACCTTTAGGAACTCGTGGACCACTGGGGCAGAAGTTGGAATCATTGTGGACCACATGTGGCTGTGGGTAGTCTGGTCTCCGCACACTCTTGGGGTCTGTCCCCCAAGCACTCCTCCACAGAGAGGGCAGGATGGACTGCCCATAGCCACAGCTGACACTTCAGTGGTTATGGTTGTGGGCATTCAATTCTTTGCCTTCATTGGTGGTCTGTGGGAGACTGCTTGCTCAGTGAGACACTGGATCAGAAGTCCCCCCCCCCCAGAAATCTTGTGGACCACTTCTCAGGGTCTTGTGGACCACTTGTGGTCCACAGACCACAGGTTGGGAATCAGTGCTATAAATAAATGGCCCAATAATGGGATTAAAAAGCTGGTTTTCAACCATTGATCCATATCTGATAATACATGAATTGAAAAATTTAATTTAAAACTTAAAATGATGTCAAACTACAATACATAGTGGAGGAACTTGCTCACTGAACACTGCTCACTGGACTGACTGAAGTGTCCACTTACCACTCACACAGGTATCGGCCTGACAACACTCAAATGTTTGTGAAGCAGAGGAGATGGAGAGCTGAACCTGGGAAGGGGCACACCTCTGTGCATGTGCACATATTTGCAACACACTGTTTAGGGAGGGGCTATTTGGCCACCATGTGCCAAAATAAAGCGAGGGAATGTGGGCTTTTCTCAAGGTTAAATAATGAAGAAAAACCACAGCACCATTTGTCATTTTGAATGAATTTCACAAGTTCTGATTTGCATCTTGTCATACGTTGATGTATGTACCTTTCCCCACCGTTATTGCTTTTTTTTTTTGCATGCCCCAGGTTGGGGAACCACTTGTCTAGTGTGAAATCGGCACCTAGAAATGTTTGTGGTGTGCTGTGCCTGCAAAAAGAAAACACAAGTGTTGAGAGTGATTATGGAACAACAAAAATGATTATTGAACAGCAAGCATTCATAGAAGTACCTAATATTATCTTTTAAAATGTAAGGTGAATTATTCATTGTTCTGTGTCATATGGAGAAAGCAAGTGAGGAAAAATATTAAGTGTTTGCATGTAGTTTATAAAGAGATCATGAACTCATGGAAATTTTAATGTAATGTTGAAGTTCTTTGCTAGATCAGGCTAATGTTTTGCCCAGTCCAGTAGCTTGTTGAAGATCCTTCTACAGGAACACAGAAAATAGAGAAATTAATAATCTGAAAGTTTAAAATGTACATAAATCTTGATCTTAGCAACTTAATTCTCTAATTATCTAGGCAAATACCAGTATTCTGTGATTTCTATGGTTCCATTAGTGCTTGCTTATTGGCACCATAGACACGTACTTGTATTTTGCTTGTCTCAAACAAGTTCGCTAAGTTCTTTTTTTAATTCTTGCTTTGTACCTTGGATAAAAGCAACTGTGTTCTTTTCATTTTTCCACATTATATATGTTAGACTCTTTGCTTAATTTTTTTCTTTTCTGAAATGAAAAGTTCTGAACAATAGAATATAGGTGTCTTTTCCCAATATGTTTCACTTTTATAATTTAGTGTTAGACTCTTCGCCCTTTCTGTTCTTGCCAACCTCAGTCCTTTACATCTGTGGATTATGGTAGACCATCATTTTTTGTGTCATGTTGGATACCTTCTTTTTGTAAAAGTCCCTGGTAAGGTTTTTTGTGGTGGGTTTTGGACTCATCTATGCATATTTCAAAGCTTTAAAACAATTCCTATGAAGGCGGTCATTTTTATCACAAGAGATCTCTTGATCCTTTTTATATGCTATTCTACCTCACTGTTCAGCATTAGTATGCCTCTGAATACCAGTTGCAGGGGAATAATGGCAAGAGCCCATATGCCTTTCTCTCTTGCATGTGGAATCCCTAGTAGCATTTGGTTGGTCACTGAGCTAGGCCTTTGATCTGATCCAGCAGGGCTACTTCATTGATATTTGACTGGCAGCTTTCTTATAATTTTTGGAAAGCATCCTTTTAAATTGCTGTCTCATTTGGTATTTTCAAACATTATATATTGAGATTGTTCTTAGAAATAGATTATGTGCCTAATCTGGTTAGGGGTTAAATTTTGTGTGTGTGAAATCTCTGTTGCTTTGTGCTGAGGCCCAAAATAGTGTACAACAACAGAGTTTTTGTAAGCTTTCACAAATACTAATCTTTTTGATTAGTATCTTTCTTTCACAAATACTAATCTCTGGCATTTTGGGGGAACATGTCATATAAGAGGAGAGTTCATATAGGCCAGTGATGATGAACCTTTTGGGCTTGGTGTGTCAAAAATTTGGGAAATGCTTAACTTGACTCTGCTGTTTGACCCTCCCTCTCAAACAAAAGAGAAATAATTCTTTATGCTGCTTCTCTCTGAAATGAAGCACATGCTACTCCTGTTTACTTCAAACAGAAGTATTGGGGAAGAGAGGCTACTCATGGAGCTTCCGTAAGTAGGCAGATAGGTGGACACCGTCCCACTGTGACTAAAGGAGAACAGGCACCTGAGCTCCATTTCCCTTTACTTACCGGAGCATCATGTACAACTTCCCTCCCTCCTTCACACTGTTTCTCTTTGCTCAGAGGATTGAGTGGGGGGGGGGGAAGAGGTGGGAAGCTTCTGGCAGGTCTGTAGCAGCGGCATTTGCTGGCCATTTGCTGCGCAAGTGCATGCGCAGGAGAGGGTAAGAGGGTGCGAAAGTGAAGGTGGGAACTGAGGAAACTATCAAATGTGCACCCTGTACTTTAATAGTCTCCAGGGCAAACTCAGGGGCAGGCAAGCAATGTGCTGGAAGTGCCAGCCAGTGGCTTGTTGATGATCTCATGCCACAATCCTAGTGTAGGCACCATCGGGGTAGGGACCAATTTGGTGCAGTCAGCTAAATTGGGTTAAAGCCAGCCCTGGGTGCAGGGTCTCATTTTTCTTATATTTTATTCAATATGTTTCTTTGGTAACTCAAATAGGGAGAATAGTTGATGGTGGATGCTGATGTGTCACCCAAAACATCAGGGCATGTCAACTTTGACACTCATGTCATAGGTTTGCCTTCACTGGTATAGGCAGTCAACCCCTTTCAACAACTTTTGAGTTCAGTACTCACACAGATATATCACATTTATCACTCTTACATCTTATTATATTTGATCCATACAATGTTAATGTAGAGGTTATGGAGAGAGATTTTATCTGGGGCTGTTTTTTCTAGAAATAATTTAACTTCAGATTTTTCTTTTTCCTGAAGATGAGGCAGTATTTCTTCATCTTATTTGTAATTGTATTTCTCATGCATTCTGAAGACATCCAATCTGCGTCTTTAGCTTTTTTGCTTCTGCAGTAAACTACTGGTTTTGTTGAGTTATTGTGCTAAAACATTTCACCAGAGTTCAGTGACAGCCCGGTTCTATACATGTTTACTTGGAAATAAACGCCACTGTGTTCAATAAGGCTTATTCCTAGGAAAATGTCTATAGGAGTGTAGCCTTAGTGTAGTTATAGATGCTGCAATTACTTGTTCATCCATGACTTTTAAAAAGTGACTGGATTTCCCATGCTTGGTCACCCTTTGGAGAGATGGACTGGAAGAGAGGAGGTCTGTCAGAGAGAATTCATGCTAGTATTTAGGAAATGGAAGAGATAATAATAGTAGTTCTGTTAATAAATGTAGCATGGTGTTGTTTGGTTGCAGTATCTAAAATACTTTTCTTGAGTAAGTTGGTCCGTCATATCCATGGGACTTGTACCCGTAGTTTCAACCAACTGTGGTTGCATCCTTTACTGGTACAGACCCATCTGAATATCTTTGCATTCTGAGCTCTCTGGCATCTCTGATACTTAGATTTTGCCATTGCTGGACTTGTGAGTTCTTCTGACATTCTCCAGGCTTTTAAAATGGACATCATTATTTATTACAGTGTTGTCAGTTTTGGTAGTAGTGTCACCAACTGGAATAACAAGGGGACCCCCTGTACTATATCTGCAATATTTATGTTGTAGTCATTAGTGAGAATACACAGGGCTATGAGGGGTTTGCTGTTAAGTTTGTTTATGCAATCTGGTAAACCATATTCTAGGCATCTTCATACTAAACCAGGAGACAATGGAAAGTTTAAGTGAGCTAGTTTTGGCACATAGCATTCTGAAAAAATATATTGCTCCAGAATCACATTCCCAGCAGGTGTCATAGCTCCTAATCCCACCAAAATTAAAGTGGTCCTGGTGATGACAATGATTAATGTGAGCCTAAAGAGCTTTACATCTGTGTACTCCCCCCCCCCCCAGCTTGGACAAAGAGCTGTGATGGAGGATCCTGTTAAACCGCAGCTGAGGATGCTATCTGAACACAGGGGTGGTGACTTACTGATTATGATGTCTGTACCAGGGAGCAGGAGGCACACAGAGCTGTGATTTAACAAACTAGGATTCCTTTGCAAGGAAGGGTTAGAGGGAATGTGTGGGCTCAGTGCTTCTTTGGCTTGTATTTATGATAAAAAAATATTGTTTGTTGCAGTAACTCAACCAGACCAGTGTGAGGGAAAATTTACTGTAGACTTTTCTGAAAAGGGAAGGAGTTACTAGATTATCTCAACCAGACCATTGTGAGGGAAAACATACTGTAGACTTCTCTGAAAAGGGCAGGAGTTACTAGACCAAACCTGGTAGTGATATCTCAAATCCTTTGATTTGCTTCAGCCTGCAAACCAGGAAGAACACTTTTATACGAGGGTCGCCCAGAAAGTAATGCACCACATTTTTTTCTTCAACAATTATTTATTGAACACAATGAAACTTACACACAAGAAAGAATGATGTTTCTTCTACACTCCCTATTTTTCCATGTAATCTCCGTCCAGTTCTATGGCCTTCCTCCAGCGAGACACAAGGGCATGTATGCCCTGTCGGTACTACTCCTTGTTCTGGTCACAAAGCCATTTCTGCACTGTGTGAATCACGTCTTCGTCATCCTCAAAATGTCTTCCGCGAATGGCATCCTTTAATGGCCCAAACAAGTGGAAGTCTGAGGGACCTAGGTCAGGGCTGTAGGGTGGATGGGGTAACACAGTCCAACCCTGTTTAGTGATGTGTTCTGAAGTCCTCAAACTTGTGTGAGGCCGAGCGTTATCATGTTGAATCAAACATTCACCTGGGTTGTTATGGCGCCGAAGTCGCTGGAAGGGCTTCTTGAGTTTGGTTAATGTCTTCACATAAGCTTCAGAATTAATGGTGCTGCCTCTTGGCATCACATCAATGAGTATGACGCCCTCACAGTCCCAAAACACAGTGCTCATGACCTTACCGGCGGGAGCAGTTGCTTTGAATTTTTTCTTCTGTGGAGATTGAGGATGACGCCATTCCATCGACTGTTGTTTTGTTTCGGGCTCAAAATGGTGAACCCAGGTTTCATCACCTGTCACAATCCTGGACAAGAACGCTTCCCCCTCATCTTCAAAACGTTTCAGCAACTCAGAAGAAATGTTTTTTCTGAGAGATTTGTGGTCCACCGTAAGACAGCGCGGAACCCATCGTGCACACACTTTTGAGTAATCAAGAGCACGGATGATTGCATCCACACTTCCTTTGCTGATTGACAGCTTTAGCGCCAACTGCCTAGTCATTATGCGTCGGTCCTTGCGAATGAGCACATCAGCAAGCTGCGTCTTGTCAGGTGTGACAGCCATGGATGGCCGCCCCGAACGCTGCAAATCTTGGAGCTCTGCCAAACCGCCTTCTAATGGCCTCACCCTCTGTGCCCAGCGACTAACTGTACTTCTGTCGACTGCAGATTCTCCATAAACTGTACACAAACATTTGTGAATGTTCCCAACAGTTTCTTTCTCTGCAGTGAGAAATTCAATGACGACACGCTGCTTGTAACGTACATCACTTATAGACGCAATTTCGAAACACTGCTGCAGCTACGCTATCTGTCTGAAGAACCCAAAAATTTGTGTGCGCACTCCTGAAAATTCAAATAATGTATATCTAAAGTTTCGCATTCGTACCATTACTGTAGGCTGAGAAAAAAATGTGGTGCATTACTTTCTGGGCAACCCTCGTAACTGAAAAGTCAAAGGCATAAGAAGAGCTCTGCTGGATCAGACCATGCTGAAATCTGGAGGTTCCATTCAGCACTTATGGCTTTAGGTCTATCAGTAGCTGTCAATTAGTCCAATTCTCTCTTAAAGCAATCTAAGACAGTGATCATTGTCATATCTTGCAGCAGTGAATTTCAGTAATCAGTTACGCACTGTGTAAAGCACTTTTTTTGGTCTCTCTTTAATCTATTTCTGGTCAGTTTCCAATTGGTGATTAGGTTCTAGTATTATGGGAGAAAGAGGAAAAGTTTACTCTGGTCTCTCTGCAGTCATACCTATGGGTTTTGTACCTGTGCGGATCATGGTTCAGGACTTTCTAGAGCTAGTTTGTCAGGCAGCACAATTCTATCTTCACCGGCGCTGCTTGGTGCAGCAACACCAAAAAGGCTACCACCAGGGAGGCTGCCAGAGACCTCCTTGAGGGGAAGGGGCTTTTGTCCCCTTATCCTGAGGAAAGCCCCAGATCCCACAATGGGGTTATTTGAGTCTGCGTCAGCTATTTTGCCGGTGCAGACTTGAGAAGCTCTATGTGGGGCTTTGCTTGTGGGCATAGCGGAGGCATCTTCCTCCACTGGTCCCATCCCCTCCCAGGCCAGTCCCTCCTTCCCATCCTGTCCACCCCCCACGCCGAAACACCTTCCCGCCCTGAAAAGCTGCACCACCACCCAGTGGTGCTACTTACTGCCAGCGGCTTGTTGTGGGCATCTTAGCACAGGCCCAGCACCAATGTTCCCTCTTCCTGGGTGCTGCAAATGTGCTTTCCTGGGTGCAGCAAAAGTTGCTGCCACCACCCAAAGTTAGGGAACTCCAGGTGGAGGAAAACCCTCTCTCCCGGGTTAGCAGATAGTCCCAGAATTCAGAAGTCTCCTTAATACCAGGCAACTGAAGGCAGGTGGTCCAGGAAGAAGGAGCAGTGGCTCCTTCCTGAGGCAAGGCAAACAGTAAAGCAAAAGAAATTTATTAAAATACACTGAAAATATACTAAAACAATGAAAAGGGAATGAAAGGGAAGAAACAAGGCACTTGTCCAGATTCGGCAGCTGCACTAGTAGCAATGTGTTGGGCTAAAAGTAGGCACAGAGGTGTGCTGAAATAAATTGAAACAAAAATGCATCTTTCTGAGTATTTTCCCTACTCCTAGGTGCTTAAGACTAGTCCATGATCTTGGTCCCATTTTGGAGGCTGACCTTTTCAGTTCATCTGATACTCTGGATAAGAGACCAGGGCAGCTGTACAAGGAACTATGGGGGACCTTTTTTATCATATCTGGTCATCTTAAATTTAACTGTGGGAGGGGGTTACCTGAGCCCCAAGACTTTTGTGCTTTCAGGGTATCAGATGGACTTCATGGCCCATGATTTTATGAAATCATGATTTCTTGACTCAAAATTAAGTCCCTTGCTTGCTAGTCAGTTGGAAAAGAAGAGGATCAAACAACAATAGAGGAAATAAGGCTACTGTACCCAAATGACTTGGCAATACTGTTAAGATGCTGATTGCATCCATACAGGATAAATGATAGAAAGGTGAAAATAGGGAGAAATCAGGAATTTTCTCCCCCCTCCCCCCTGCTTCCTGTTGTTCAACAAGATACTAATCCATAAGGGGACCTTATCCTATGACTGCAATATGCACATTGAGCCTTTTTGTCAAAAGCAATTCAAGGATAGCTCCAACTCAGAACACCACCCCTTTGTATTAATTGCAACTTTGCTTGAGAGGCGGAGCTGTGTAATCTTGAGGCAGTGCTTGGATATAAAAGAACTCAGCTGGACTTTGGCCTTCATTGAAATAACTCCTGCTGCTGGTTTCCATGTGTGAGCTAGCCAGTTAAGTACCTTTCCATGTATAGAATGACCTGGAAGTGAACTCGCATTATTCTGAACATGAGAGAGATTGCGTTCATATATGGTTTGGTTTGTTGTTGTTGTTGAAACTGAAATGAATGCAATTCAGCATTAGCTCTGTTCTTGTAAATTTGTGGAGATTTGCTTCTTGAGTTTCCTTATAGGTAATTTTCTAGGAGCTTACAGACATAATAAAAAATGCGAAGATTTTACTTTTGAGGTTTTTTTCTGACTGTTAGATGATATTTCTGTCTATTTAAAAGATATATACTCTTTTTCTAATACTCAAAGCAGTGTACAGCAAGAAGGTAAAACATCCAAATAAAAACATTAAAAACCAATTTAAATAGTTAATTGAAATGATACAGAGCAGATTGAGATGAAACACAGCTCAAAGATAATATAAAGCAGCAACAGGAATTAAAAAGGGGCCCTAGGTAGTTTCTCACTTCTCGAAAGCCAAGCAGTACAAATAGATCTTTAAACCTGCTGGAAGTCATGTAATCCAGGGGCTGCCCTCAAGTCTTTGGTATCTGATTCCAGAGACAAAGTACCACAACCAAAAGGCCGCGCTCCTTGATGCAATCTTCTTCACTTCAGATGACAGTAGTATCCTAAGAAGAGCCCTCCCTGATCTTAGGGGAGATATGGGGAAGGCCTGTCTGTGAGGTACCTTAGTCCTATGCTGCATAGTGCTTTAATGGTCATTACCACACATTGAATTGGGTTTGGCAAGGAACGAGCAACCAGTACAGCTGTTGGAGCAGCGGTGTAGCAAACTGCACACCAAGCCCCGGTGATCAACTGAGCCACTGCATTCTCTGCAACTTCCAAACTGTTTTCAAGGGTAACTCCACACAGAGTGCATTATAGTAGTCTAAACGAGATGTCACTAGGCCAGTGGTTCCCAAACAGATGGGTTGCAATCCACCAACCAGGAAAGCACTCAGCCGGGGTGGGGCGGGGAGATGGCAGCGGCACAATCCTGGGAATTTTGCAGGGGCACGATCCCCCCTCCCCTGCAAAAACCTACTTCGGTCCCATAGTCTGAGTAGGACTTTGGGAACCGCTTTTCTATGGTATTGACCACCAGATCCAGATCCAATTGATTCAGGTACAACCTCAACCAGCGTGCCAGCTGAAGCTGAGCAAAGGCCCATCTGGCCACAGACACTACCTGAGCATCCAGGGACAGCGGAGGATCCAGGAGGACTCCCAGGCTGTGAAACTGCTCTTTCAGAGGTTCTGCCCTATATAGAGCAAGCTGCAGATCTAGTATCTGTATAGCAGCCTTCTGTATCAAGAGGAACTCTGTCTTGTCCTGATTTAATTTCAGTTTATTAACCCTCACCCAGGCCAAAACCATTTCCAGACAGCACCCCAGAACTAACCATTTGGATTACCTGCCCAAGCCTGAAATGTTGGGTGTAACTATCAGGTGAATAAGTTCTTGTGACATTTGCCAACCCCCAGTTCTTCTTGACTTTACTGCTCCTTGATTATGCTGTTGGTGCCATTTTCTACTGACATTTAAAGGGCTACCGGGTCTCTTCCTTCTTGTTGTGTTAAAGAGCACATGTGCACTGTCTTGATTGCCAATCTCCACACTAAGCAGTGAATAGCACTGAGCCCTGAGTCCAGACAGTGGAGGTTGCATGAGCATCTTTTTCTCCCCTACTTCTAAAGAATCAGTCTTTTAATGCTGGACTATGCATACAGTCTCCATAGCCTTACTGTAGAAGTTGTGTGCATCAGTTGGTCTGTCTCTTAGGGTGCAATCCTAACCCCTTATGTCGGTGCTTTCCAGCACTGGCATAGTGGTACCAATGAGATGTGCTGCATCCTGCAGTTGGGTGTCACTCACAGAGGCCTCCTCAAAGTAAGGGAATGTTTGTTCCCTTACCTCAGAGCTTCGTTGCCCTTATGTCAGTGCTGGAAAGCACTGACATTAGGGGTTAGGATTGTGCCCTCAGCCTTCAAATGTTGAATGCTAGAAGAGGCCCACCCACAAGCAGGGAAGACGTGTTAAATCACCATAACATGGTTCTATACTACTACAGAATAGGTGTAAAGTAACTGTGCACGTAACTTTATTGTTATAGCAAGTACATTTTGCTTCTTGGGAGTGAATACTACCTTTCTGAAGGAACAAGCATGAGAACAATAGCATGTTAGCAGCAACCTGGCATAAGACTGCCTCTTTCCTATGTAGCATCTAATAGTGAGGCTTGCAGGACTTTGGAAACAGGGATAAGTTGTCCAGTCAATTGCAAGAGTGACTTTAATGTTTAAGATTGAGCATTTTTGAGACCAATAGCCACAGAAGCTGAATCTTGTGGACAGTTGCACAATTACAGTGGCCTTCTATGCATCTCTTTATGTGATTTACTGGTCCCTCCCTCACCACTGAATGGTGGGAAGCTCAGTTCAGGTATCACAACCCCCCTTTTTTTTGCTGATGCTGATAGGATGCAAAAGATCCTATTTTTTATTTATTTTTAATTTGTATTGTCAGAAATTGTTAATGTAATAGGTGAATATTGCTTAGAGAATGCTTGTTTTGTTGTGGTTGAAATCAAGCTCTTTCTCTTACAAGTCTTTACGTGCTCATTTGTGAGTAGCAACTTACCAGTTTCTGCAATTTGTCTGTATGGTTTCCTTTTTCTCCCTTGAAAAATGTTTCTTCTGCTTCCAGAATTTCACCTTCAGTGATACAGCATATAGCAATTATATTCATGCATACAGTCCATAGTTCAACCAAGTTGGATTGGTTTTTGCTATCCTTATGAATAGTTTATCAGATCTTCTGCTCTGTGACACAGATATGCAAGCAGGCTGGTAATTCTTTAGTATTCCAAGGCTGGTGCAGTCTACCTTCTGGATTTGCCTAAAAATGTTGTGCTGAACCTCTTGGGATTAGTAATTAATGTTTTAACCTTGAGAAGCAGGCTGTATATTGAAATCTGTCCTGGCACATCATGATAATTTATATAGAGAGAGATGTCCTGACTTAGTCACTCAACCACGCCCAGCCCAAACCCCTGGACTTAGAAACATGAAATTCGAGGAGTATATTCCTTTCATGATGTAAGCACCCACTAAGAAGGACTTTTTAGAAATTCAACCCCTAAAGGGGTCAAATGTGTTTTCCTGTTAGGCTTAGCTGACTTTTCCCCCTGTGCTACTGCCTGAGAAGGGCCTGTGGTCTCCATGGCAACTCAGGCCAGGCCGGCCCTTTCAGCTTAATCCTTTTTAAGACTAGGTGCTGTAAATAACAGCTGAGGGTGAACTATAGAACCCTTCCTAACACTTAGGGCTGACTGACTTTTCCCCCTTCCTGAGAGAGGCATGTGGTCTACATAACAACTGTCTATGCTAGGGGTGTCAAACGTTTCAAACCAAGGGCCGAATAGCATTCATGATGCCTGCTGAGGGCTGGAAATGATGCCATTAGGCAGGAAATGATGTCATTAAACAGGTCATAACGAAAAAGCACTTTTTCTCACTTAGGAACTCATTAGCTGCAAATGACAGAAGAGAAAATTTAGAAATCTTGATCATATTTCAAGATATGGGAGAGCCCAATTTTTCATGTGGGCTGCCCTTTCAGAAGTAACACCTCAGCACTGCTCAGCAGATGAGAGCCTGAGGGCCAGATAAAAAGCTTCTGCAGCCTGCATCCGGCCCCCTAGGCCTTATGTTTGACACCCCTAGTCTATGCAGTCTAGCTTCCTTCAATAAGAGACATAGCTCTGCTTTTCCCTGTGTTTCAGTAACAGGAGAGTTAGGAAGGGGCGCCTGCTCAAGAATTGTGTGGTGCAGTGTAGCTTCCCTCACAGGAGGCATTTTCTCTTGACTGTAGTTACTGTAAATCACACCTGAGGGCCCCTCAGTTTAACTCAGTATGGCATTTAGTTTTTAAATATTAATGGGGAAATGCTGCCTCACACTATTGTCCCCATTACAGGTCCCTCTTTTATCTTATGTATGACGCTCAGCTAAAGGCTAGGGAGATGCGTGAGCTCATCCTGAGGCACATGGTGGACAACTGGGAGGAGTTCTTCATAATGTCCCAAAGCAGCAAGGGGGACAACTACAAAAGGTCTAATGAGAACCTCATAAACATGTCCCGACCCTTTACTTATGGTGATTTATGTGAGCTGGTGGTGGCTAGGCAACTGCTCAAGTTTGTCTTTGAGGTTTACTGCAATGGTGAGCTCTTTGAGAGTCTCAGTGCGGAAGGTCACCCCATGAGGAGGTTACACATTACGCAGGACTTTCTAGGGAGCATTTCGATTGTCACCTGCCACATGAACCTGAGGAACACACCACCTCTCCCTTAGCCCAACTGCGCTTCACACCTGTAACAGCCATCACCTCTGCCTGTCCTCAAGAAGGCTCCTGGCAAACACTGTGCCAGATACACCAACACTAAAAGGAGGAAACAACTTAAGGATGTGGCAGTGAAATGTGTAGAGAGTAATCCTGTGGTGAGCTGTGCTGCTGTGGCCAAGTACAAACAAAATAACGCTGAGGTGCAGAGAGCCGTAGTGGCCAAGTACCAGCAACATCACCCTGAGCTCCAAAGAGCTGCACAGTCTCTGTATGATCAAAACAATCCTGGAAGACAAGTAGAAAGGTGAGTACTTCTATGGAAGGTCAGGGCTCACTCAGGCATCGCATATGATCCTGGCATGGCTTGTGAGAGAGACAGCACAGTAGTTCTGGGTACCATGAGCCACAAGTGTGAGTACTGCAGTGTCCTCAACTGAAAGGAGGATGCCCTAGCATGTGCTGCAGTGCTGGCAAGGTGCAGCTTCCACCCTTTGAACCTTTACCCAAACCTCTCTACAGCCTAATAATGGGCAGCCATCCTGAGCATGTTCACCTCATAGACCATACTTGGAAGTATAATGCCTGCTTCAACATGACATTGTTTGGGGTTAAGCAGGTTCTACGAGATGGCTTCATACCAACCTCCAAAGTTTAGGGGCAGGTGTATCTCTTGGAAGGAAATTTTTGCCAGCATCTTCTGGCAGACTCTGCCAGTAGTGCCAAGGGGAAATTGAGATGATGAGATTAAGGCATGTGCCACCACATCATATCTATGGCCCCTCATCTGGAAACTCTCAGGAAGAGCAAAAGGGTCCAGTTGAGAGGCAGTATCTCTTCTGTGCAATTCTCTGAACTCCTACTCAAAATAGGGGATGGAGAATACCCCAAGTCCGAGGGAAAGGTTACCATCCCTGCATGCCTGGTCTCAGTAGTGACAAACCTAGCAGACATCACAGCCAGAATGTACACTGATTATTGCCAATATCAAGGAGAAGTCCGTGGACTGGCTGTGTGGGCGTGCCATTCTGACCCCCAAGAATGGCAAAGCTACCATCATTATTCACACTCTACTTAACTCTCTTGAAGGGTCAGAATTGAGTACAGGTCTGTGGACTTGGTGATGCAGCTACCCTGTGAAGTTCCTCAGCATCCTCAACCCTCCTGGCTTCCCAACTCACAAGCTTCTCCTCAAAGTGAGGGCTCCAGTGATGTTGCTGTGGAACCTCAGCCCGCCGAAACTCTGCAATGGTACCAGGCTACAAGTGAAGGCCCTCCACAGAAATGAGGCAACAGTGTTCACCGGCTGTGCATGGGGGGGCGGGGTCAGTGTTCATAACACGCATACCATCAGAGTACCCCTGCCTCCAGAGGGTGCTGGGGGTGAGGTGTGGGGGTCCACAAACATCCGCAGTTAACTTAAACCATGGATATGGTGTCCGCGAATACAGGGGCTCCATTGTGTATATGTTTGAGTGATTTAAAAAAAACAAAACTTGTGTTACAAAGGAAAGGGAAAACTGACATGTACCAACTGTTGCTTATATAAAGATATTAGCCTCATTTGTTTGAATGATGGAAGCATGGTGAGAAGTAGGCCATCCAGAAGTGCTGGCTTATTGCCCAGAACTTTTGGTAAATATTAATGTAATTCATACAGACTAATAGTACAGTCTTTTACATGTTTAGTCAGAATCTCAGTAATATCTTACCGTGTTCTGTGGACCTTGCTCCCAGATAAATATGCATGGAATTGCATCTTTAATTGCAGAAAATGTTCAGTAACCTAGAAATGAAATCAGTGGGTTTGAAGTTG
Source organism: Tiliqua scincoides (assembly GCF_035046505.1). Classification (NCBI taxonomy): domain Eukaryota; kingdom Metazoa; phylum Chordata; class Lepidosauria; order Squamata; family Scincidae; genus Tiliqua; species Tiliqua scincoides. Next base: position 202,002,932 of record NC_089822.1, read on the forward strand.
GGAATGTGTGGCTCTGTTTTTCTGATCACTTCGAACAGTTGTCCTATTTAGGTTGTTGCAGACTGCCCTTATTTTGCAATAGGTTTTTTTTTTCAAAACACACATTTGAGTGGTATGATGTTACCTACACGTGTTTGAAGGACACATTCTGGAATCTCTTGCAGATATTCGTGGAATTTGACCGGTGCAATTGGCAGCAGCATGCCTGGGTAAAAGTTCATGCTGAAGAAGTGATCGTTTTGATGCTAGAAGGGTCACTTGTTTGGGTCCCTCGAAATGACCCAATTGTACTTCAAGAAACTAGGGTGTCAGTTACACATTGGCCTGCGCTGGTGAGTCTCTGCACTGGGCTTATTCTTGGTCAGAAGCAACGTACTTAATTACACAGACTGGATGGTGGATTGTTTCTGTTGAGTGATTAAAAAAATTATTTGTCCAGACTTCTCAGTATTTGAAATATGGATCTGGGCTATTGTGGAATGCTTGCTAATGAATTTAAACTTGTAAAATTAAAGTTGTTTTATCAGTTGCACTATATTGTCTTAAGCAATTTATACCTTCAAAAGCTAACGTGCATTGCAGTTGCATCTGTATTTATCTCAAGCTACAAAATAACCATAGGGCAGTCCAGGGTGGGTCAGAGGCTTCTGTGGTAAATCTCTACTTTGCTAGAGAGTTTGTGTTTAGTTCCCTTCAGCAGATTACTGAGAAATGTTTCCTCTTTATTGTTTGTTCTCCAAAAAATGGCAGGAGAAAGTAAAAGGGGTGAAATGTTTAGCGCACTTTTAAAAGACAGAAGGCTTATTTGGGAGCTTGTAAATCTATGAGAGCATCTTATTTCAAATAAATGTGCTGCTATCTATTTTCAGGACTTAATTTTTGTTCTTATTTACAGACTTTCACTCCTTTAGTAGATAAGCTGGGTTTAGGATCCGTGGTTCCAGTAGAGTCTCTTGTGGACCGAGACTTGAGATTCCTGTCTGATGCCAGTGGATTACATCTTTTTCAGGTATTTAGAGATACTCTGAAACTGGAGTTACAGATTTCATTTGTTGGGCTCTTACTAAAAATATAGAGGGCAGTCTAATTTTGGCATTTGAGTGTACTGGTGGGCCCCCATTTCCATGGGAGATCTATTCTGGTCACTCCTTCAGATATGGAAATCACAAATATGGGGACACACTATGAAAATAACAGCCCCCTCGCCCGTTACATCACCTTATTACATCAGCCACCCCGCATGATTATTATAGTACCTTATTTTTTGTGTAGCTGTGCTGCAATGATGGGTGTTTCTTGCTTAAACATTCTTGCTGACATGAATAACCAAACGTGCAGGCAACCAGCCTGCATGCTAGAGGGCAGTTAACAGGCATCTGGACAGTTCCTGCTTCCTGGTAGTCTCTCTGAAGCATGCAGGCTAGTTGCCCGCACGTTCGGTTATTCATTTCAGCAAAAATGTTTAAGCAAGAAACACCCGCCCTTTCCATGCAGCTATACAAAAATTAAGACATTGTTATAAGTGTGCGGGGCGGGGGGGGGGGGCTGATCTGTGAATAACTGAATCCGCAGATACAGGGGTCCACCTGTATTTCTCCTAAGATTTCCTTCATCATTTCAAAAGAGCAGGGCTGTACCATAACTCATACACAGTTGTTATTGGCTGGGATCCAGAGAAATCTGCAACTAGTTTGATGCCCTTGACTGTCTCGGGTTTGTGTTTCTCAGACAGCTGCAGCTGTTGTTTGGGGGACATCCCCCCTGCAGTTTTCTGTGGCTCATCACAGCCCATTCCAGAGGGTCCTGTGAACCTTAAGAGCAGCTTTTGAGATGTGCTATCATGGAGAGGAGAGGAAAATTTGTACTCATGTCATTGCACACATATAAGTTAAGATGTAACCCCTTGTATTTAAGTGCCATTATAGTGAGTTGAAAAAAAATATTAAATGCATTACGGTTAAATGCACTGTGGACTGCTTTTCATGCTCTGTTTTGCTGGAAAAGCCTGTTCTACATGAATCTTGGTAAGTTGCTTTCACCATGAAAGTCAAAATGCCAGGGCATTTTTCCAAATTACTTTATAGGGGCATGCACTGAGTAAAAAGAGCTTCAGTGCACTCTCTGACCTTGTAGACCAGTTTCTGAGTGAAGATGAAAAAGCATTGCAGACATTATGAAATAAATGTCTGCTTGGGGTGCTTTTTATTCTTTTGCCTGCAGCTGTGTGTGGCAGAAAATTTATATGAAAATTTATATGAAGCATTTGAATATGCATGAGTGAAAGAGCAGAGCCATGTAGAACCAAAAAGACTCTCACTCATAACATTGTGAGAAGATACCACAGAATAGGAGGCAAAGAAATCACTTAATCATATAACTACACTTTTGTCCATCACCTGGCAACTTTTTTCATATTAATTACTCTTCTTGGTAGGTGACTACAGAAAGTCAAAACCAAATTCTCCAAGAACAGCCTCTTTTAAGGGAAGCAGTCAATACACTGATCAATGATCAGAAGCTTCAGGAGATATTTAGCAAAGGTAAGACCAGCTGACTTGAACTTTTGAAAAGCACTTTTAGTTCTTATTGTGTGGTAGAAAAGGACACAGTGCTTGGCAGTTAGCAATGGCTCTTTGTTCTCTTACTGTACTCTTCCTGTGGATCACACTGGGATTTCCTAGAATTAGACTGGTTTCTTCACAGCCATCACCCTTGTGAAGTCCATAGAGAAAAAGACTATCTTGGAAAAGCATCTGAATAGTAGAGCCCTCTAATCTGAGTGGTGTCCCCTGCAAGAGCAAACAGATGACTTGGGAAGTGTGGCAACCTGCTTTCTTCATGAATGAACTGGAATCAGGCAGGTTTAAAATAAATATTTAAAAAATTAAAAATGAGTTTATTAAAGGGCTGTAGTAAGTGAAACACTTTCTACTGACATTAAACTGAACAGTCTCCTTATTCTAATCCAGTGTATAGGTTAATCCAGTTGGATGAGAGTAGGCATCTCTACCTGCCCCTTGACCTTGTCAAGTGGGCTTGGAGCAATCAGCTATTGCATGCCAGTCCCAGCAGGTGGGCTGGCCCTGATCTACTGTTCTGGGGTGGAAGTCAGATAATCCCTAAAAGGACTGGTCTGTCCTATATGACCTCTGCAATGGTGCTAAATTCAAAGAATTTCAAGACCTTGGCTACTGTAGCAGTGTGTCTGGGTAGGTTTTTAGGAGGCTGAGACATTACAGATTGCCCTCTGGGGGCATTGTAAGGGTTAAAGAAAGGGATTTTTTACCACATTTGGGATTTACATTCTGCTTGCTTGAGCTGCTGCTTGAGAACATTTCTACTTTTAAAAAGGTCAGTTTCTCATTAGTTTTCAAGCTCCTCAAACTGAGAATACTATGGTGAGTGTATCTTAACCAAAGTTGACTTTGAGGGTGTCTCAATTAAAAAGTCCTAATAAAATAAGCCCCGGGGGGCTGGGGATAAGAATAGGTTCTCAGTTTGGCTGTACTTCTTGTAAGAGGTGACTAAACAGCCACCGGGTAGATGGGACTCGTTAGCCTGGGAAGGCAGCTCATCTGAGAGAAGGAAAACTCTGATCCCAAACCTCCACTGCCTTGTGGCTACATCCAGTTATGGAAAAGGCTTCAGGAGTCAACCTCGAGGCAAAATCCGGAGCCGGAGTCCCTGAGGCAGTTCACGGCTGAACACAGTCACGTTCTGGCAACTCCTGCGTCGCCGCTGGAACCAACCGTATTGGCCTCTGCCTTTCCATTGGACCATTTCAGCGACATGGAGAGGGGGGGATTTGCTGCGTGGGTAACAGTCTATCCTCCATATCTACTTTACCCAGGCTTTGCGCACTGAAGAGGACACTCTGTTCCAGAACCACTATTCAGAGCGCGATACCATAGTCTTATGAGACTGAAGGATGCCAACAAGATAATAAAATAAATTCATGTACTGGTAAAAGAGATTTGTGCTTTTAATCCAGACTTGTAGAGAGACTCCTTGGTGCAGTGGCAAAGATTTGACTAATGTTATTCTCATGTGGGAAATCTTTCCCAGGTCCTTACAGCATTCAGGGTCAAAGAGTGAAGATATACCAACCAGAGGAAGAAAACAGCTGGGTCTCTGCAGTTGTGAGCTGTCAAGATCCTATTACCCGCCTGATGGAAGTGGTTTTAACTGAGGTGTGAAGTGTGGATTTTTTTCTTGTACTGATTTCAATGCATGATTTCCTCATTTCACTGAAGCTGTATCTTATTTGGATGGTTCAGGTCACATTATTGTGTGGCCTATCAATACATACTATAAAAGCTGTTTATTTCAGTGTTAATGTTATGAAAAGCAAATTTTCTAGCTTTCATGGCTATAGGCTGGAGTGCAGAAGATCCAAGTGGCTAAGAAATGTAATATTTTCAAAGAGCAGAGCACAAACCACTCTCTGCTCTTATAGATTTTTCTAAGGCCCAGATCCTAACCCACTTTCCAGCACTGGGGAGATTGGCAACCCCCTTCACCTTTCAAAGTGCCTTCCATTCACAGAACTTAGGTTGCAACCCATTGTTGATGAAATTTAGACAGCGAGCCTATTAAGTAGCTTTATCACGAGAAGGTGATGTGAACAAATGTTTGATCCTTTTACCATCCAGTGAGCCTCCACAGTGAACAGTTGGTTTGATTTATATAGAAAAAAGATAGTCACAAAATGTGTGCATGATTATCATTATGCAGCACTGAACTTTCCAGTGATGCCTACTCTGTGGCTAAAAGGAGAGGTTTTTTATAGGCCATTCACTTATATTTTCTAGTCCACACTTCATTTCTTCAAATATTCTAAATTTTCTGACATGGAAATTTAGGATAATTGATGCAAATTTAACCATTTGCAGCATTAATGATCTGCAGCATTCTAAGCACATGATTTTGGTTTCCTGATTACGGTGGGTTGGAGCCAAAGATGCCTTTCTGCTTGTGAAAAGTTTCATCCATTTTCAGAACAGTTTTCTACCTTGAGGAGTTTAAGAAAAGTGAATCTAAGTCAAAAGACTTTCTTCTGCTTGTGGAATCATGAGAACTTTATACAACCTACCTTTACAGCACTACACATACAATTGCAACAGTATTTTCAGAACAGCACTTTTGGCTCTTTCCTTCTGCTCTTAATTCATTGGTTCCAACCCATTGTGTTGCCATTTCTGAGGATAGGTAATGAAAAATGTCTTCCAAAATTTCTTGGCAGCTACCTGATTTGACTATTGCCAAGGATGTGCAGAAAGCCAAAGAGTTTGAAAGGTGGATATTTCCTTCCGTAAAGTCTCACTCCTCGGTTTTATGGTCCCCTATGTCTAACCTGGAGATTCTTTTCTTTTCTTCTTTTTTTGGGTGGCATTTGCTAGTACATCCTTGTACTGAGGAATTCTTATTTTTCAGAAGTTCATTCAGGTTCATACAATGCTGCCTCTGTAGGATCACAGGTGGCTTTAGAGCAGCGGTTTTTAGCCACTGTGCTGTGGTACATTGGTGTGCCACAAATGGGTTCTCAGTTGTGTCATGAGAGTTGGCGGGCACTGCATCCTGCAATTGGGTATCCCTCATGGAGGCCTCATCAAAGTAAGGGAATTTGTTCCCTTGCCTCAGAGCTGCATTGCCCTTATGTCAGTGCTGGAAAGCTGGACATAAGTGCTGGACATAAGGGGTTAGGATTGCACCCTTAGTGGAATAAATAAAGGTTAAATAAAGATTAAATAAAGGTTAAATATGAGGAAAAAATGACTGATTGAGATGTAGATGCAAAGGGTGAAGTGGCTTGGAAAAGAGAAGTGAAGGAGGAAAGCTAAAAGATGCTTTATGACTAACATGTTACCAGTCTTTTAATATTGTCTTTCTCTTGTTTCCTACCACATAAAATCAGACTGGTGAAATCAAGTCAGTGGATCCCCGATTGATTCATGTAGTGATGGACAATTCTCCTTTGAATGAGGTACAGTGTTGCACCTGGTCACAATGCATTAATCTTTAAAAGTTTGTCTTTATAGAAAATGTTATGTTCACTTGAACAAACCTCTGTAGCGTTTTGCTTATTTAATGTTTTGACTTGAGAATAATCAAATGAATCTGAATTTGTTTTGGACAGCCTATTATACTGATGACTGTTGATTTTGAGATATGTTGAAAGCAGTTCTCTCCAGACCCCACAAAGTGCCTCCGTGCGCCCCCATTCCTTGCTGTGTCCAGCTGCTTCTGGCTTCCAGTCTCCAGGTAGAAGCTGCTGGATGTGGCAAGGAATGGGGGCGCATGGAGGCTTCCCCATTGAACAGTAAGCACCATCTGCACCGGGGAAGCCCTTGCTGGTGTGCAGCGGTCTCCATTTTGTTCTCCATTTTGGTGACCGCTGGTTTAAAGAGTCTTAAACTAGCTATTGGCTGAATGGCTAGTTTATCTACAATCTGTAGATAAGCAAGGGTGATAATTATTTTGGCTGCTACTTTGTAGTGATGTTTGCTTTTTATTTATTTCAGGGAGGTTCTCTAAAGGCAGCTAAATCCTCAAAAGGGAAAAAGAAGAGAGAGAGCTTAGAAGGGAAAGATGGACGAAGGAGAAAAAATGCTTCTGATGCTGGGTGTGATCATGCTACAAAGAAGCTAAAGGAAAGGGGTGAAGTGGATAGTAATGGGAACGATGGAAGTGATGCAAACAGGGGTGCTTGGAAGGGGAGTGCCAGCAGCGATTCTGCTCTGGATCCAAGGGCCAAGCAGCAGCCCTCATTTGTTCCTCAGATTAACCGCAATATACGCTTTGCCACATACACCAAGGAGAATGGCCGGACTCTTGTGGTCCAGGATGAACCAGTGGCTAGTGATGCTCCAATACCCTTCACTCCCTTTTCTTCTGCTACTCACACACTGCTGAGTGAAGCAGGAAGTCAAGAGATGACAAAATCCTTAGAGCAGGCTAACCAAGGTCTGGTGCCTGCTGCAGCAGTAATTACTACAGCTGGACTTACCCCAACTACTGTGCGGATCTCTGATACTGGCCTATCAGCAGTTACTGGACAAGAAAAACAGAAAACAGGTCGTTTGCAGGCCCAGGGAGAGGTAAGTTATCTACATTCACCATAATGCCTTACTATGTTCAAAACTGTTCCCACACATTATCTTGTAATCCTTGCAATACCCCTGTAAGGATGCATATAGAAACACAACTTGCAAATATTCACTTTTTTGGCCTAATATAAAAACTGGCCTGTGAGAATGAGGGTCAGAAAAACTTTTTTTGAAATTTATGGTGATTTTATATGAATTTGGAATGCTGATTCCAAAAATGGTATCAGTTTTGCCCTACCACATCTAGTTTTGGGCAATACAGCATAGTGTCATTAGTGAATGGTTGAAACAGCTAAAAAGGCAGAGCAAAACTGATGCCGTTTTTAGAATCGGCACCTCAAATATATGCAGGAATAGGTCTGACAGCAGACAGCAAAATGTATGCTGGCCTCTAATTAATTGATGTAGAATATTCAAAATTCTATTGTAGTAACTGTTAGAATCTTGTATGTCTCATTCCTCATGGGATTAAGTAAGTAAGTAAAGCTGGAACAGAGACTGCAGATTCTCTTAAAAATGACAGACAGGCAGACATGGTTTATATAACAGCATAGAGAAACCAATTAGAAAAGCAAGTGGCAATATACAGAACGGCAGCCAAATTTTAGAATGGCAGCTTGTATTATTTTTCTGTTACGTGCATCTTTGTTAGAAATTCTGATCAGGCTTACAAGAATGCAGTAAACCTTTGAGAGAAGAGCATAATTAGCTGATATCTCATTTTGTTTCAGAATCCTCAAAGTTCAGTGTTGACTTCTCCAGGATTTGGAGTGACACACTCTGATACTTCTCAGCCTTTGGTGTTTGACAGTGGGCGGAGCCAATCCAATGGAGTACAGGCTCCAGAAAAGAAACCTGTTGGATTTCCATTTGGAAGTAGTGCCAGTCATGAGGTCCAGAAAGACTCTGACTTGTCAAACAACTTGTTTTTTCAGTGCATGTCCCAGAATCTTCCCTCAAGTAACTACTTCACAGCCTTATCAGAGAATCTGGCTGAAGAGCCTGCTAATCAGGACTCTTTAAAAAAAAGTTCCGAGAGCCTGAGTTTGGGCATCTGCAAAAGTAAAGGTCTTGCAGGAGAAGCAAAACCCGGGACTCAGTCAGGCAGTTCTGTGGACCGAAAGCTGCCAGTGGAGTCTATGCCCACCCTTACTCCAGCTTTCTCACGTAACCTGTTGAGTACTCGACCGCCAGATAATCATGAAAATCTTTTTCTGCAACCCCCCAAACTATCACGAGAAGAGCCCTCAAACCCTTTCCTGGCATTTTCAGAAAAATCAGAACTCAGTCCTTTCAGTAGCTTTGCATCTTCATCTCAGCCAGGAGTATCCACTACTACACCTTCAGTTCTTGGTTCCAAGGCTGCTTCTGGCTGGCCAGATTTGCACACCTCAACAGACTCTCTAGCTAAACAGAAAAGCCTGTTTATAATGACTGATTCCTCCAAGATGTTACCCAGTGCACCTAACTCAACTCTTTTTGCTGGTGTTCAGAGCTCATCTACTCTGGGAAATGGCCGTTCCAGCTCACCTATTGGCAGCCTGACACAGCCTATTGAAATGCCCACACTCTCCTCCAGTCCAACAGAAGAAAAGCCATCTGTTGGGCCTGGGCAGCAGGACAATCCTCTTATGAAAACTTTTTCTAATGTGTTTGGCAGACATCCGGCTGGCTTTTTCTCTTCCCAGGCAGAATTAGCTCTGGAGAACAAAGCCCCCTTTGAAACTGTGAAAAGGTTCTCTCTAGATGAGCGAAGCATGCCATCCAAGCAGGATTCTGATTCTAGCACCAATAGCGACCTCTCTGATATGAGCGATTCTGAAGAGCAACTGCACACCAAAGCTTGTCTGAAGGGAATCCCAGAGCATCTGATTGGGAAGTTGGATCCCAATTGCGAGCGAAATGCTCAACTGCTAATGGGCAAGGGAAAAGGGAAACAAGCTCCAAAGGGCAGGCCTCGTACAGCCCCCCTTAAAGGTGAAGGTTTAAAAGGCAGGGTTTAGATATTTGGGGAAAGCTGAAAATGATACATTTTGTTATGTATTTGTATGTCTTAGGGTAATTGTACATATTGCACACTTGACATTAATCTTTCCTCTGTATAGCCTGCATGACATCATGAAATACATTTTTGGGGGGTTCTCAAAAAGAGTTTTGATAACCATGAGTTGAATTTGTGCAAAAGTATAAATTTAGGATACCATGTTACTCCTAGTGACTACATTATTCTAGGAAAGGAACTGGTGCAGTTTGTTAGTGGGATGTGTCTACATTTCTACCCTAATCTAAATTCTATAATAGGGAAATAAAGAAGTTCAGAATAAATTATGAAAGTTTTCTGTTTGTGTAAACTATATTTTTTCATTTATTTCAGTTGAGATTGTTTAACACAGGGGTGTCAAACATAAGGCTTGGGGGCTGGATGTGGCTCACAGAAGCTTTTTATCCAGCCCTCAGGCTCTCTGCTTCTGAGCTGTGCTAAGGTGTCACTGCAGAAAGGTAGCCCATGTGATAATTGGGCCCTCCCATACCTTGAAATATGATCGAGATTTGCATATTTCCTCTTCTGTCATTTGCAGCTAGTGTGTTCCTAAGTGAGAAAAAAGAGCTTATTTCTGGTTATGACCTGTTTAATGACATCGTTTCCTGCCTAATGACATCATTCTGACCCTCAGCAGTTGTCGTAAATGGAATTCAGCCCACTGTGTGAAACAAGTTTGACACCCTTGGTATAGCAGGAATATGAATGGCGTAGGGAAAAAGGTTCATAGGAGATATGTGTGGGCAATATTTGTGTAGGAAAAGATAGCCTGGGTACAAAAAGGACAAGGAAACTGTTATTGTGTGGGATAAAAATATCACTTGCTTGTAGAAAGCTCTGTAGTAATTTCTAGTATATCTCCCATAGTTTTGCAGGTATTATGTTCCTGTAAAATCAAGCACTGTGTGAAACAGTGCTATAGAGAGACATTCCTGAAGTGCAGGAAACTATTGCTGATTGACCTGCACTTTCTTTTTAAGGCCTTGGGAATTGATGCATGAGCTGAATGGAAATTTAGAGAAGATGACTATATGAAATGTATTTTGCTGTTTGCTATACTCAAGCGTTTTTCAACATTTGTCCCCCACTGCACCACTTCTCATAGGCCACCTATTCAAAGTACCACCATAAGTAACTGATGATGATGATGTCATCACCAGTTACTTCCGGATTGGGAGGCCAGGTGCAACATGGCAAGCAATGGTAAGAGGCTCAGGGTGGATGGGAGGGCTTTTCAGAGCATGCAAAAAGCGCACGCTGGAGTTCTGCATGCCAAACCGAGCCTCCTACTGCTACTAGTTGTGTTGCATTGCGGGTGTTGCTGCTATGCACCAGGAGGTCTGGGGAGAATCCCATAAGTACTACCGAACACCACCTGAAGTACCACTGGTGGCGCAACTACCACTGGTTGAGAAACACTGCTGTAATCAGTCCTAGATACTGCTGTGCCTTAAAACTCCTAATTTACCTACCTACCTACCAGTCCTTGATCTTCCCATTTGGAGGAAGAGATGGTTGTGGCCACACAGTAGCCAAATAGCCATCAAGAGTGCTGCACTTGATATTTGGAAGGCCTTAAATTAAAGGTAGGGATACGCAAGCCTTGCATAATCAACTGTGTTTGTTGAGGAGAGCATAAGCAGGATGAGGGAATGAGATTACACCCACTACCACTCATGCCTAATATTTACATATTGGACATTCCACTTACTTTGGGCACTTTGCATATTTAGACCTCTCCATGCAATCTGTACATAGATGTTGTGGTATGAAGATTGCACAGATCAGACCTACCTGTTTTAGCCCCTGTACAAATGTGATATCCCATTCAGATTTCAGGCATAGAAAATGACAGTGCTGCTCCTTCACCATGCATAGAGTCTATCAGGTAACCTCTGATTACGTTTTACAGGTTTCCAGATTAAGTACTACCTCCACTATAGTTTTATTGAAGTAATGTAATTGTTTGGTTATTCCATAGTTGGCCAATCCATACTGAAAGACATGAGTAAGGTGAGGAAGTTGAAGCAGTCAGGAGAACCATTCCTCCAAGATGGATCCTGTATCAATGTAGCCCCTCACTTGCACAAGTGCCGAGAGTGCCGGCTGGAACGCTACCGGAAGTTCAAGGAGCAGGAGCAGGATGACTCCACTGTGGCCTGTCGCTTCTTTCACTTTCGAAGGTAATGAGGCTCCCTCCATATCTTTGTGTAACAAGCACCAGAGTGTCTCTTGCCTTTTAAATATTTAATGGCACAATTTCATAAACAATTCTGTCTCTTGAGAGTCGTGGGCACTTCCTACATTACATTTATAGCTTCTCAGATTTGCTTCATCCTTGAAAGCTGACCTATAAGCTTGCAGCAACATCACAGCATGGATAAAAAACTGTGTTTAGAAAGGAATCAACCCCCTCAGATTTTAAATTTTTTATTTTCCCTTCTAAGATCAGTTTTGTGCCACTTAAAAAAAAACTTGGTTTATTATGAGATCTGAATGTAATATGAAAATGTTAAATTACACTCAGGTACTCAATGTATGACTGTATATCAGACACCTAGAGTTAAAGCTTGATGTTTTATGTTAAACAGGAAACACAGGAAATTTATTTCTGAGGCAAACATTATAAACATGATACTGAAGGTCATGCATATGTTGTGGCAAATCAAGAATATTTTACTTTCAACCAAATAACATCTCAGCCGACTTTTCCATCTCATGGAGAGAAACTTCCCTGTAATTATCACTCTTGCTTCTGGGCAGATCTGTGCATATGGTCTGCAATCTAGTACACCTAACTCTTCTGAGTTGTGTTTCTTATGTTCAAGGGTGGTGATGTTCCATAATGCCAGAAGCTGTGGTTCAGTGATTTTCAACGTTTTACATCTCATGGCACACCAAAAAGACACTAAAATGGTCAAGGCACACCACCAGGTTTTTGACAATTGACAAGGCACACCATGCTGCCACTGGGGGCTCACATCTTCCATTGGCCCTATTAATAAATGACCTCCCCCCAAATTCCTGTGACATACCTGTGGACCACTCATGGTACACCAGCTGAAAATGGCTGTTGTGGTTGATACTCGTAGGTAGTATAAAGATTTTCAAAACGAAAGTATTTTGTTTTAGCAGTCAGTTGATATGTAGGAAATGCAAGCATGAATGGCAAACAGGAAATTGGAACAATTGCTTTTTTTGGCAACTTTATATTTATTGATATATTTATTGATTAAATTATTGATTAAAACCATATTAACATAAATCTATCCTACTTATTAGATGGATTGGTTTTCAAGGGAATAGTTATGCAGGCATTTTGGAAATCTGTATTTTTTTTTAGTTGCTAATAGATGACTTTATTGCACAACTTCTCTTTTCCAAACAGTCATATCTTTTGTGTATTTCTCAAAAACTGTGAAGAGTTAAGATGTAAATAATATAAGCAAAAGGTTAAGTTGCTAAGCAGGAAGCTCATGTTGTGGAAAATGTGGCCAAACTAGCTTGGAACCAGTTCTGTTAGAGTGGCAAAGATAAGTTTATTCATTAAAACCATGCTAATGGATATATCCATCCTATAGACTTGAACCACACCTCTCCTTACATGTGAGTGCATGTTTTACAATTCAGTATCTGTTAATTCATTTGTGGAGAAGCAGTGAAAATGAAGCATGTAGGTTAATAATATTGTTCATGCATACTGAGATCTTTCTGGGTGATGTGTTTTTGTTTTGTTTTTGAAGACATTACGACTGCTAAAGAAATGGAGATGGTTTGTACTGGAGTGGAATGGTTCCCTGTTTGCTTAGAACCTTTCAAGCCTACAAGTTGACTTGGGAGGAGCTTATAAAAAAATTGCTTATAAAGAAATTGTTGGTTTTTTAATAGTTCAAACTCTTAATTTGGGTTATATCACTAATTGAAGGTTCAGCTGTGCAAATGCTAGGAGCTGAGCAACACTTGAACCAGGGATCAAGAGGACCAAGTTTTTTGTACCATGCCATTCCCTTCCTCCATGCTAGCTAATTCTGTTCTATACGTTTAAAACCTAGCTAATAAAAACTTTAGAAGAGCCTTGCTGGATCAGGCCAAGGACCCATCTCGCTCAGCTCATGTGGCCCACCAGATGCCTTATTGTCAGGATATTTTTTTCTGATGTTCAATTGGAATCTCTTCTCTTGCAGTTTGTACCCATTGGATCTAGTTGAGAACAAATTAGTTGAGATCAAATTTGTCCCTCCTTCTATAAGACAGCCCTTCAGGTATTTGAAGAACACTATCATATCCCCTATACCATTGGTGGTCAAACTTGCCACCACTGCGCAATGGAAAAGCAGCCCCCATTCAGACAGCTTCTTTCTGTTTCACTTTGGCACCACATGAAGTCCCCCTCATTCGGGGGACAGGGACGTTGTGGGCTGTCACGTCATCTGCCTGGCATTCTGGAAGGCAGCTTAACAGGATGTCCAGGCAGATGCAACTGCACAGACTCCCGAACAAGGGGGACTTCGTGTGGTGCCAAAGCAGAACAGAATGGTCCACTCACAGCGCAGATAGATTTGATCAAACCTCAGATCTGGCCCTCAGGCATGGTTCAACCAACCTTGCCCTATAGCATTCATGCTAGTTTCTAACTAAGGTCTGTTTCCTGTTAGCGCAGCAGAAACCTGTGTCTTCAGGAACATATTGATCAGTAGTGCTAGTTTCCAGAAGAGTGATAGAGAGAACGCCCTTCCTTCCTCGTTTTTTGATGAGAGATAAAGAGTGGTCTCTATCAGCAGTGTGCTTTTGGCCATTTTTTCTGATGCCTCAAATTAATTGGAGTTTTCTTTAGCATGCTTAACTTATATTTAATAAAACTTTTTTAAAAGCCCACAAATTTTGCAAGCTGTGTAAAGATCACAGATTTTTTTTCCCCCTGCAAGAATCACAAGTGCAGGTTGATTACCCTTTATTTGGATATGTGAAATCCATACTATTCCGAAATCCAGACAATTTTGTCCAAGGCTTTTTTTAACTTTCTGTAGTCCAGTGTGTACACTGGAAAGTCTTGTGTTTATTCCCACTTACAGTGCAGGTACAAGCTGTAATTTCTGTTATCTGCTCCTGAAATGAAATATTTGATTTGGAAAATATGCAGTAAAAGCATACCAAACATCTAGAAGTTAAAAGTAATTCTAAGCCTTATAAGACAATATAATAGGATACACTTCATTACACAATTTAAATATGAAATAAACTTAGGAAAAAGCTACTGAAATGGTTAACATACTAATTTTAGCATTCCTAAAGAGATTTGAATTGGTTTTATAGGAGTTTCCTTTGTAGAAGGGAAAAGGTTAATGTCCAACCTTTCAACCAATTAACCTCTCAGAAAGGTTTATTACAACAGTCCTGGTTTTTGCCACTTGCCTGTTTACCGCTGATGTCCTTCACTTTTGTGTAAATGAGTGGTTGATGTGGGGCTTCAGTTTTTCAACATTTTTCACCTCAACTCTGCAATCAGCACTTTTTTCTGTTCTTACTGTGTCTCAGCAGCTTCAGCAATGCTTGACATGCTGAAGTTGTTTCTTCTTGGTGATTGGCTTATGAAGGTCACTGTCATCTCTTCTTGGGATATACCAGGAAATTGCTGTATGTGTCATAAGGTCATTTCCTGGCATGTTCTAAAGATGAAAAGGTGGCACCTGACAAGACCTAGCCACCAGGAAAATTATTGGTGCCTCTGATGCTGTCTGGAGTGGAAAAACAATAAAAAAAATTCCTGCCATCAGCGACGGGGGAAGCCTTTGCCCCAGCATGCAATCTCAGATTTTTGCAGGCAGTTTTTGCAGAGGTGGAGGACTTAATGACCAGGCTGAGTTGGAACTTTGAAACTACCCAAACTGATTATTGTAGTGATATTGTATTATATTTTGTGAAACAATGCAATTTATGGGATAGAAAATTTTCTATTTTTGTACCACTTGTTTGCTGTGCTTTTTTTACTAGCTTATCCTGTTCTGTTTCAGACTGATATTTACTCGGAAGGGTATATTGCGAGTGGAGGGATTCTTGAACCCCCAACAGAGTGACTCTGATGCGATGAGTTTATGGATCCCAACTTCTTCCCCTGCAGAGGGGATTGATCTGGAGACTTCTAAATACATTCTGGCCAATGTGGGGGACCAGTTCTGCCAGCTAGTTATGTCTGAGAAGGAGGCAATGATGATGGTGGAACCACACCGTAAGCTGCTGGTTTTTTAACTTTGGGGGGGGGGGGAGACAAGAGTTGCCTTTCTCTGATATGAATTTGTCCAACAGATGAACAAAGGAAGAGTTTTGTGCACTGTTTTTTTATCTATCACTTATATGTATCACATGCACATTTATGAAAGTGTGACTAAGTTTTCACTCAGAACAAAATATATTGAATAGAGTAGATACATAGAATGTTAAGAGGTGAAAGATATATTAGAGGTCATCCAGTCCAACCCCTGTGCAGTGTTCACAACTGCTACACTGACTTGAAACCACTATCCTATTTCCCCTTAATTTTTTCTTCTCCAGGCTTAAATATATTAATAGCTCAATCCTGACTGCACAAATCTCCTGGGCCATCCCAGGAGTGTCACAAATGTGCCGTAAGGCACATTTGCGCCTCCTTAAGAGCAGGCTAGGCTGACACGAGCATCATCATCATTATTATTAATAATATAATGTTGACAACAACAGTATTTATATACCACTTTTCAACAAGAAGTTCACAAAGTGGACAAGCACCAGATCCCAACCAGGACTGAGTGAGTTCATGCTAGCTGAGGCAGGTTGGCATAGGGGGTTGGAGATGGTGGTGGAACTGCCTATAGTTTCCTGGGTCCCCCCTCTTTTCCTTTTTAAATATCGGTGTGACATTTGCTATCCTCCAAACCATCTATCACATCCCATCACGCTACCATTCCCAATTTCTTCTACTCTGCCTTTGTCTTGTTGTTCTCTAACCTCCCCATCCTCGTCCCATAGGGATGAGGAGTCCTGAACCGGATGCCCCTTGGCTCCTGTCGGCCTTCCCCCAGGGATCAGTTTAAAAGCTGCTCTGCCACTTTTTTAATGTTATGCGCCAGCAGTCTGGTTCCATTCTGGTTCAAGTGAAGCCCGTCCCTCTTGTACAGGCCCCGCTTGTCCCAAAACGTTCCCCAGTGCCTAACGAATCTAAACCCCTCCTGCCTACACCACCGTCTCATCCATGCATTGAGGCCCCTGATCTCCGCCTACCTAGCTGGCCCTGCGTGTGGAACAGGTAGCACTTCAAAGAACACTACCTTTGAGGTCCTGGCTTTCAGCTTCCTACCTAATATCCTAAATTTGGCCTCCAGGACCTCCCGGCTACACTTGCCCATGTCGTTGGTGCCGACATGCACCACAACCGCTACCTCCTCCCCAGCACTGTCAACCAGCCTGTCTAAACGAGAAGTGATGTCCGCAACCTTCGCACCAGACAGGCAAGTCACCATGCGGTCCTCACATCCATCGCAAACCCCCGTCTCTATGTTTCCAGTAATCAAATCCCCCACTACAAGAAGCCCTCGACCCCCCTTCTGACAAGGAGTATCCCGAGTGCGTTCAGATACGGGCCTGTCCCCTGGAGAAGGGGTCCCCCCTAGGGGATTGTTTCCCTCCTCTCCAGGATGACGTCCTCCAGCCCTGAGACTTCCCACCCGGGCAGTTGAGGAGCTGCATGCCTGAGGTTGGGACGAAGCCTGATCGTCCCTGGAAGTCTCCCCATGGTCCTTCTCTGCCTGCCTCTGCTTCTCCAGGTCGGCCACCAAGGCTTCAAGGGAGCGGGCACGTTCCCTGAGTCTCTGGAGCTCCTTGCACCGAGGATACACCCATGACATGCCCCAGAGGCATATAGTCATACATGTGGCACTTGATGCAAAACACTGGATAGCCCTTGCCCTGCTGCTGGCTGCCTGACTGCATAGCTTTTTTGTTGTTTTTATTTAGGGGTACTTAAACCCTACACTGGTTAGCAGCCCTCTTCTCAAGGGAAGAGAAGGGCAGTGTCTGGGGCCCTGGCTTCCTCGCCCTGCTGCTGAACTCGCCCAGATGCTAAACTCGCAGTCCCTTACCTGGCACTTTGATCCCAGAGGCACTGGGTGTCCCAGAGGCCATGCACACTTCTGCAGAGAGGCTCATGTGGTGGCAGGCACTAGCTTTATACCCCTAGCTAGCTCCTCCTCCCTCCCTCCTTGCTGATTGAAAGGGGGGCTGGTATTCCCAGGTGAGATTACAAAAACTCAGGAAGATAAAAGCCTGTTGATGGGCTTAAACCACTCTGCAGGCCCCTGAATGGGTTGCTTGGATTAGCCTAATGGGGCTCTTATCACCTCCTAAAGGTCAATGACTATGCTAAATTGCCCTGTCTGGTTGGGAACTGCCCCTTCCTAGGTTCTTACCCTCCTAGTTCAGTTCTCTTATGCTGGACTGTTTTTTAACCTAAAGCTAGTTTTTATTTGTGTTTATTGCTCTCACCTAGATCCTGTGTCCCAATTTACTGAACTGTTTAGATTATGTTCTAACTTAGATTAAGTTTAATTTGGGTTAAGTATAGGGTTAATTTAAAACAAAATAGAAAAACTTGCTTTTCACTTTATCCTCCTCTGTTTTATTTATTTTTCCAAGTTCCTGACCCTTGGGCTCTTACTCACGAGTAGGACTCTGCTCCTGCTCAGAGTAGACCTATGTACATACCTACGTATTTATTTTTATTGCCCTCACCTAGCTCCTGTGCTCCACCTTGCTGGACTTTAGATTCCCTCGCTTAGGTTAGATTAGGTGCTAACTTAGGTAAAACTAAATTTCAGTGTTGATTTAAGGTTGATTTAAAGTTAGAAGACAAGGAGTTGGAAAGACAAAGAGTTAGAGTACACTTACCTTCTCCTTCTTGTTGTCGTCCTCTCCTTCTCCAAAACTCAGAGGTCCACTTGCCTTCTTCTCGCCCAGATGCTAAACTCGCGGCGCCTTACCTGGCACTTTGTTCCCAGAGGCACTGGGTGTCCCAGAGGCCATGCGCGCTTCTGCAGAGAGGTCTGATCGGCCTTACATGGGTTGCTTGGATTTGCACCAGCAAATTTGCTGGCATGGATCCAGATAGCCCCATGGAGTGGCTGGTGCGTGACATGGGATGAGGGGAAAACTATCCCCTTACCCCAAGATGTGCTTTAGCTGGCACCTAACTTGTTCTGGATGCAACGCAGGCTACTCAGCCTGCCTGTTCCAGCACAAGTTAGGATTGGGCTGTAAGCTATTTTAACCAGTCCTCATAGGACTTGGTCACCATCTTAGTTGCCCTCCTCTGAACTGCTCCAGCATAACATTCCTTAAGATTTTCCTTCTCCAGTCATCTCCTTCTTATGTGATGCCCTAAACTAGACACAGTATTCCCAGAGAGGTTTAACTAGCCCAGAATAGGATGGAATTGTTACTACTTGTGATCTGGACTCTGTATCTCTGTTAATGCAGCTTAGCAGTGCATTTGTTTTTTTCCAGCCGCATCACACTGCTGGTTTATGTTCAGTTTGTAATCCACAAAGGTCCCTAGATCTTTTGCACACTTGCTGCTGCCACAATTTTTTAGGCAAGTTGGTCAATTAAATTTAGTAGAATGCTTCTAAAGTGTGATTAACCTTATATGCCGAACTTATGGTTGCATCATGTGCTGTTTGAATAACATAAAGTATCTTTTACCAAAAGCATCTTGCAAATATTTCTGAATCCAATACAAAGATATGCAGTTTGACCTGTTTGTTTCCTGAGTTCTTCAAACTGCAATCTCTCACCACCACTATCATCCTTGCTTGGAAAAAGAAGTGGGAGGGAAACCACCTCCACTTACATATGTAAATATATTTAAACCAAATTGTGAACTGTTTTGAGCATGTCTTGTAAAAAAAGCAGCACATAAATAAAATGTTCCCAAGTTTTGAAAAATGGCTGTAACGTATAATTTGTTAGCATGTATGTTTTTGAATTGTTTGCTTTTTAGAAAAAGTGGCCTGGAAGAGAGCAGTACGTGGTGTGAGGGAGATGTGCGATGTATGCGAAACAACACTATTCAATATTCATTGGGTTTGTCGCAAATGTGGCTTTGGGGTTTGCTTGGACTGTTACCGTCTCAGGAAAAATCGTCCACGCAGTGGTGAGTACCTGACATCTTTCTGAGAATGCTGTAAAATGTAGAGAGAAAGGTATGCTGTTTGGGTGGATGGAATGTTTTTTGAGATAGTTAAGCTGACTGCTTTGCTATGTTGTTTGATAGGAGAAGTGTTACAGGTTGGGAGTATTTTCCACTATTTACTCTGCTGTGACTCGTACTGCCTCAGTGCATTGTTGAGAATAGAGAGTTTCTCCCTGTTTTCAACTTTAGCCATGCCTCTCCAGGAACTAGAGCAACATACAGTTGGCCCTTGGTACCCACAGGGAGTTCATTCCCAGACCCCCTGCAGATATAGAAACCTGAAGCTGAATCTGTGGGTTGGGGCCATAGAGGACCTCTGGACACAACCAGAAGTGCCTTTTTTCGTGTCCAAAGGTATTCAGAGGCATAGGGAGGCTGCACGTGACCTCCCTGCGCTTTGGAAGGCCTACCCAGGCCTTCTAAAATGCACTTTGGTGACCCTGCGTAACTAAAATGCAATACAGTAGGACAGAGTTCCATACATAGTTTGAGAGCACTTCTCAACAGGAAAATGGGGAGTAATGTCAGTGCTAGGTTTGTTGCTTCTGGTGTTAATCTTGCATTGTTACCTGTAGTATTCAAGCACTTTCCAGTAGCATGTTAAGCACTGCACCTGATACCCATTATATGCTCAAGTTGTAAATTTATTGCATACAGTTTTGTCTTATAAAGGCTGCTCACAAAACTAAATTTTGACATGTTTGTGTTTCTGTTGAATTAGTCTGATGCTACTGCAGTAAAACGTTTGGAAAATTAAAAGATTTGGCTCTTTCCATTTCAGAGACAGAGGAGATTGGTGACGAAGAGGTTTTCTCATGGCTGAAGTGTGCAAAGGGGCAGTCCCATGAACCAGAAAACCTCATGCCAACACAGATCATTCCTGGCACAGGTAATACTTTGCAGATTAGCTGAAGCTAATTAAGGCAGTTGTTGAGATGTGATTCTAATGGTATTGCTGCAGCAAAGGACAAGCGTAGTACAGTATCTGGTTCCATAATACAAGGTCTAAACAGAAGCTGGTTATGTGCAGTGCTGTCAGTCACTTGAGGGACAATATAGGTATCTTGCTTTTGAAGGCCTAGACTCTTTATTCTCAGAGTAGATACTTGCATTTTAAGAGCTTCAATTTTTGTTATGGAATTTCATGCCAGTATTTCTAACTTTCCAGCACTATATAATATTGGAGACATGGTTCATGCAGCGCGTGGCAAATGGGGAATTAAAGCTAACTGTCCTTGTATTAACCGGCAGAACAAATCTGTACTGCGACCTGCTGTCACCAATGGAATTTCACAGGTATGTGAACTAAGAATATGGTCATATTTTGTGCTTACGTAATCTGTATAGAACTTTGGGCCAATCCACCCCATTCCACCATCCCCCACCCAGAAACACCCCCTCCCTGCCTCTGGACAGCCTGACTGCTACTCTCCCTTCCCCTCCACCACCTGGCACCACCACCACCTTACCTTCACCTGTTGCTGATGCATCTGATGCAAGATGCAGAGCCTGCAGGATGGTGAAGGCTTTTCTACCAGCACTGCTTACTCACTGGGTGCCGAAAAACACTTTATGGTGTGTTTACAACACCCAACGCTGCAGCCCCTAGGATTGGACTCTGAGTGCCATAATTCTTCCACCACCTGGCCAAAGATTATGTCTAAACTTTTACTTGTTACTGATTCTTAGACTATGCATTTGAAGTCTAGAGTCTCATTTCTATTACCTCTATAAGGTAATCATTGTCAAAGTGCTTCATACACACAGCCTTTAGTTTCTGCCTTAATTTAATGATCAACAAACAAAATCACGATTTAATGCAGAACTTGTGCATTTAATGCACATCTGTGCATCCTTTGACATAATGTAGTGCTTGAATATTTGGTGCCTTGAACTTGTGTAACTTTTTTAGTTTCTAACTGTCGTGTTAGGACAGAGTCTGGGAGATTTATGAGCAGTCTCTAAAGGATCAGAACGTAGGAGGGGGCCAGGCAAATATTTAAGTAAGCCAGTGTATGTGGCTTGAGTCTTATCTGACTCCCAGTCCGTCTTTTGCCTTCACCCTCTCCCTCAGTTTAATGCTTCCCTTCTTCTAGATCTGCCCTTCTAATCTCCTCTGTTAGCCCAGTTTTTGCTGAGAGAACTGATTTACTACCTTGTTGGATCTGGTTAGTTAGAACTCTACCTATAAGTTGTGAGAATGTTTCAGATATCTTTGTGGGCTTGGTGCTAATGAAACAATCATCATTGCTGTTGGAAGGTTTCATCCTACTCACAACCAGTCTTGAGCAGTAATATTGTGAACTTTAAAAAAAAATTTTTTGTTTTCTCTTGGTTAGTTAAAATATATTTCCAAGGCTACATTTGAACTTCTTTGTGTCTTTTCCTGTTTCAGCAGCTGCCCAGTATGAATCCTGCTGTACCAGCATCTGGAAATGAAAGCACGTTCTCTAGTGGGTCAGGGACAGCGGAGGGAGGGCAGCTGGATACTAATGCTGTTCCTAAGTCTGAAGCTCCAGAGGAAAAACCCGAGGAGGCTGTAAAGACAGAGGTTCCAGCACCCAGCAACAGTAGTGAAACAAAATCTAACAAGTCCCTGTGTCTAGAAACAAGTCCCTCTTCAGCACTGCACTGGCTTGCAGATTTAGCAACACAAAAGGCAAAAGAAGAAACAAAAGGTGAGCTGCTGGAAGATTTTAATTTTGTTAGAAACCTGGTTGTCATTCTGCAGAGAGGGGGATAAAAACAACGATTTTTGAGAAGTTCTAGATGTACAACAGTGAATTACCATGCCTGGTTGGATATCTGGTAAATGTGCCATACCACACATACACATAACATAATATGAACTCTGCTGGCTAAACTGTCCAACTCATTTTTGGCTCTGCTTAAATGGATGTGTTGCATTTGTGAGTTGAACCATGTTATAAGCCAGCTCGAATGTTGCTGTTAGTACAGCATCAGCTGGTTTAGTATGCAAAGGTAGGATTTTGTGTGTTGTGGATGCCACCCAGTGTTTTCAACATATTGTAGGTTTATGGCACACAGCAACATAGATGTGCTTCTGTGTTTTGAAGAAGATTACCAGGATTGCATAGTGAGACCTCCCTATAACTATTTTCCCTCACATGCTAGGGCAGAATCCTCTATGAATTCTGGAAGACTTGTCTCCTAAACTGATAGCCAGCTAGAACATACCTAAACCTTTGAAGGTCACAAAGACAACTGTGGCCCTTTGACATTCGCATATTGCATTCCAGGCTGACTAGAATAATTGTCATTTATATGACCACAGGCGTTATATTCACAACTGAAGAATGATCAAGCATGCATATTATTACTATTCCTGCAACCTTGCTTTGCCTTCATCATCTTTTTCTCATCCCTTCTATTTTTTCTGATTAAATAGCTGAATTAGTAGCTTATAAATCTTATGTCATAAGATGCTCCACTTACAGAAGTTCTTGTAATTATAGTCATAAAACTCTCTTACATGGCTGCCCAAATACTTCCATGGACATGGTTTTAAATATATATAGTGTATTATCACTTTGTGCCATCTTACATTTTTCATTTTCCTTGGTGTTTTGTTTTTCCAGAAGCAGGATCTCTGAGATCAGTGCTCAATAAAGAATCTCAATCACCTTTTGGATTGGATTCCTTCAACTCCAACGCAAAGTCCTCCCCCTTAACTCCAAAGCTTTTCAATAGCCTATTATTGGGCCCAGTTGCCTCAAGCAACAAAACAGAAGGTTCTAGTCTTCGTGATTTGCTTAACTCTGGACCTGGAAAGCTGCCTCAGGCCTCAGCTGAAACAGGGATCCCTTTTCCTCCTGTCTTTCCAGGCGCTTCCGCAGTAAGTAATATTTAACTATATAGGGCAAATAAGTATAGGTTGAGTCTCATTATTCGTGAGGGTTCCATTCCCAGGACTCACCTGGATGCAAAAATGCACTAAAGCAAATCAGTTTAAAGAACAAAGGGTGCAGTCCTAACCCCTTATGTCAGTGTTTTCCAGCAGTGGCATAGCGGTGCCAGTGGGACATGTACTGCATCCTGCAGTTGGATGTCACTCAAATTAAGGGAGTGACAAAGTAAGGGCCGCCTAAAAGTAAGGGAATGTTTCACCTCAGAACTGCATTGATCTTATATTGATAATGGAAAGCACTGACACGGGGTTAGGATTGTGCCCAAAGTCCCTTTGCTCCGGTGGTTTAAAAACAGCCTTGCTGACCTTTTGAAATGCACACAGAGGCAATCAGTCTCTCTCCAGGAGCTTAGGCTTTACTAGGAGGCAGCAATCCCTCCTTCACCAGGAGCCCTAGTGAGGGGGAAAGAATTGAGGAGGTGATAATCGCTGCCACTTAACCTTCTTTCATGTGCTCAGGGGAAAGGGAGGAGTGAAGCCTGCAGAGAGAATGACTGATGATTGTCAGCTGGCTGCCCTCTCTGGCATTATTAAATGACTGTTTCCCTGGAAGATGAAGGGGTTAATTCTGTACTGTGTGGGATGCCCCTCCCTCTGCATAAGACAGGACCGGACTGCTGACATCTCCTCCACCAGGGGACATCCTGGTCCCAGTCCAGTCCTGACACGATAAGGGACAGATCGCGTGTTTGCTAGCTCCATAGAGCTCAGCATTCTACTTTTCCTCCTCCTCCAGAAGACCTCTCCTGGCCTCTCTCCCTGCTCTTTTTCTCCCCCATCGCCCTTCTCTACCCAGTCCCTACTCCTGGGCAGAGATTGGGCCCGCCTTGGGGGGGGGGGTGCGTGGGCTGCTCTATGCAGGCCCTACCTCGCAGGTGGCAGTCACTGAACCAGCCAGAAGAGCACCAACCCTTCAGGGTGCATCTTTTACAGCGGGGGGAGGGGGTAGGCAACCCCATGGGCGAGTGCTTCCCTCTGGCACGCCACTGCAGGGGTAAGCCTTCTCCCTCTCCCCCCTGCCTCAACCTCCAGAGCTCTGGAGGTTCCTCCAGCATGCATACCACCGCGCGTGGGTCAGGAGAGGCGCCACGCAGTCAGGCGCACCTCGCCTCTCCCTCCCTTCCTCCAGCACAACAGAGGCCGCGGAGCATTCCCTTCCCGCCCAGGCCGTGAGGGAGAGGCTGAGTGCAGGAAGAAGGGGCAACTGCATACAGAGCACCCCCACCCCACTTTCCTCCTGCGTGGCTCTGAGGCCCCAGTTCCTTCCTGTGCCAGCCCCAGGTGCACACGGGGAGAGAGGCAAGGTGTGCACAGCACTCCTCCATCCCTCCCGGTGCGGCTGCAAGCCCCGGGGGGTGAGAGAGAGAGAGAGAGAGCGTGCCACAGTGCGGGCTGCAAAACGCCACCTGGGCCCCCTCCGGTACCATCCTAGACCCCGGAGAGCCTCCCACCCTGGTCTCTGGCTGTGAGGGGGAAGGCTACTTGCGAGTAGAACAGCAGGGCAACCAGCCAAGGAGCAGCACCCCGGCACAAAGGAGCACCTCCAGCCCGTCTATATGAGTAAGGGGATGGAGGTGCAGCCACTGGCAAGCATCCCATCCATGGGACTCCTGGGACATGGTGAGGGGGCAGATGGTGGACCCCAAGGGGGGGACAGCCCCAACCCAAGCCCTTCCAATGAAGAGGGACAGACAAATTCCCCCTTCCCCTGGATTTTTCTGCCATGGTCAGGGAAGCCATGGGGGGAATGTTAAAAAAGGAACTGCCTTCCCTCATTAAAAGGGCTATTAAGAAGGCTAAGAGCTCCAGGAAGAGGGATAGGTCACCAAATTCCGTATGCTCTTCCCTCTCCTCCTCCAGTGAGTGCTTAGGGGACTCCCCCCCCCCAAATCTAAACGCAGAAAGAGGGGAAAGAAGCCCAAGCTGACCAAGAGAGCAGCACAAGAGCGCTCTAAGAGGTGCTGGGAAAAGCCAGGGGGAGGTCCAGATCCCCCTCCGCCTCCTTATCCTCCCACACATCTGGTTTTGAGAAGGAGGAAGGGGAACTCTCTGGCGATGATGCTGATAGTGAAAGCATCAGTGATGATGCTGATGCCCCAGAAGGTGGATAGGCTCTACCCTATAGACTTGTTCCCCAGAGTGATGGGCAAGGCTTCCCAGTCACTAAACCTTGCTCCTAAGGGCGACGCCACACAGAATCAGGAGGGGGGGACCTCAGCTTGTTCCCCAAGGGACCAATCAAGCCCACAGTTGTGCCCTTCCCAGAAGCCTTCCAGCGCATGCTGGATGTGGAATGGGCTAATCCTAACCACTATAGACACAGCTCTCAGTTTATAGACAAGCAGTTATCCTTCCCCTGGGGGCTAGGGATAAGAATAGGCCCTCAGTTTGGCTGTACTTGTTGTAAGAGGCGACTAAACAGCCACCAGGTAGTTGGGACTTGTCAGCCTGGGAAGGCAGCTCATCGAAGAGAAGGAAAACTCTTGATCCCAAACCTCCACTGCCTTGTGGCTATTTCCAGTTATGGAAAAGGCTTCAGGAGTCAACCTTGAGGCAAAATCCGGAGCCGGAGTCCCTGAGGCAGTTCATGGCTGAACACAGTCACACTCTGGCAACTCCTGCGACGCCGCTGGAACCAACCGTATTGGCTTTTGCCTTTCCATTGGACCATTTCAGCGACGTGGAGAGGGGGGATTTGCTGCATGGGTAACAGTCTATCCTCCATATCTACTTTACCCAGGCTTCACGCTCTGGAGAGGACATTCTGTTCCAGAGCCACCATTCAGAGCACAATACCATAGTCTTCTGAGACTGAAGGATGCCAACAATGAATGAATGATACCCTGCCAGACAAGGTACTCCAGTCTTCAAAGGTTCCAGTGGTGGATGCTCCTGTGACAGCGCTATCATCCAGCGCAGTACTTCCCTCTGAGGGGGAAGGGGGTCCCAAGGATTGTAGTGACAAGAGAATTGAGGGCTCCCTCAAGCACAACTTTGAGGTCACCTCCCACACCCTGCGTGCAGTAGCTGCCAATTCCATTATGTCCAGGGCTACCTTCCTTTGGGCGGAGGAATTGGCAGCTTCAGAACATGGACTGTCCAAGAGGGCAAAGAGCTCTTTAAAAAAGATAGCCTTGGCAGCTGCCTTTTCAGCAGACTCATTGCTAGATGTGCTGCAGTTGACTGCAAGGGCCGTGGCTTCTAACGTGGCTGCAAGGTGCCACATCTGACTACATGCCTGGGATGGCAGTGCAGCCTCTCAGTCTAGATTGGTTGGCGTACCTTTCCAAGGGGGTAAGCTCTTTGGACAGGCCCTGGATCCCCTCCTGGTGGAGGCCAAGGATAAGCGCAAGGTGCTTCCCTCGGTTAAGAAGGAGCCTAGATAGGGAAAGTCTAGTACTTTTCTCTCCTTCAGGTCCAATTTTAGATTACGGGACACGCCCAAGTCCAGGGCAAAGTGGGTCAAATCCCGCCTCTTCCCCAGAAGTAGGCCCTAGAGTGGCCCTGGCTCAGGACAAACCCATAAGCTAGCCATTTTCAACCACTGTGCCGTGGCACACTGGTGTGCTGTGAGTGGTCCACAAGTGTGCCACAGGAATTTGGGGGAAGGTCATTTATTAATAGGGCCAGGGCCAGTGGGAGATGTGAGCCCCCACTGGCAGCACGGTGTGCCTTTTCAGTTGTCAAAAACCTGATGGTGTGCCTTGACCATATTAGTGCCTTGTCAGTGTGCTGTGAGATGAAAAAGGTTGAAAATCACTACCCTAAGCCCTCCAGGGACCCCCGGGGGGCATGGCACCAAGCTTGGAGACACCCCCTGCCCTATGGGGGGGGGGTGCCTCCTTGGCTTTGTGGACTCCTGGCGGGCTATCACCTCCAACGCCTGGGTCCTTCATGTGGTTTCCCAAGGCTACGCACTGGAGTTCCTCTGTCCCCCCCCAGAGTGTTTCTGGCGGGTCCTGGTGTCCAGGGACCCCTTAAAACACCAGCAGAAGCTGGATGCCATCCAACACTTGCTGAACATCAGGGCAATAGAGAGAGTGCCTGTAGCCCAGAGGGGTCGGGGGGTGTATTCGTTATTCTTCCTGAAGAGAAACGGGGAAATGAGGGCCATTTTGGATCTGAAGTGGCTGGACCGTTTCCTGAAGAAGAGAAAAGTTCAAAATGGAAACTTGGCATTCAATTATAGCAGCGCTTGAAGAGGGAAGTTTCCTGTCTTCTTTAGATTTATCCAGTTCCTCAGGTTCCTGCCAGTTCCTCAGGTTCTGCTACGGGCATTCATTTTCAATACAGATCGATGCCTTTTGAGTTGTCAGCAGCTCTGAGGGTCTTCACCAAGGTCCTGATGGCCCACCTCTGACAGCAGGGGATAGTGCCTTTTCCTTACCTGGACAATATCCTCGTGAAATCTCAGACCAAAGTCCAGGCACTGAGGGACCTACAGGTCACCATGGACTGCCTCCGCAGACATGGCTTCTTGATCAACGAGAAAAAGAGTTCGATGGTCCCTCAACAGCAGTTTGAGCACCTGGGGATGTGGGTCGACACATTGACCTTCCACATTTCACTCTCTCAGGAGAGGCAGAGATCCTTGGAGACTCTGCTGAAAGCCATCATGGGGAAAAAGGAGGTGGATATTATGCAACTCACCACTCTACAGGGACTCATGGTGTCTTGTCAGGATGTGGTGGCTTCGTCCCGGTTTCACACCCATCCCCTCCAGTCAAATCTCTCCCCCTTCCTACATCTGGTGGAGAGGAGACAGCATCGCCCCGTCCCTGTAACACAGCAGTTAAGGGATTGCCTGAAGTGGTGGTTGGCCCCAGGGAGGCTATCACAGGGGGTCAGCCTGGAGTTCCCATCTAGGACTGTGGTGACCACACGCCAGTCTCCTGGGGTGGGGAGCACACCTGGAGGACGAATTTGCACAGGGGCTCTGAGAACTGAGGGAGTCCCAGCACAGCATCAACTGGTTGGAACTGCAGGCCATCCGACTGGGATTAAGACAGTTCCACAGCAAGATTCAAGGGCCCCACATGCTGGTAAGAACGGACAACACGACCGCAAAGGCCTACGTAAACAGGCAGGGAGGCACCAAGTCTAGGCAGCTGATGCAGGAGGCCTCCAAACTCTTTCGATGGGCGGAGAGCAACCTAGCCTCCTTGCGAGTGGAACATCTAGCAGGATAGAAAAAACATCACAGTGGATTGCCTCAGCTGGAAGTTGATCAGCAAGACCGAGTGGCGTCTCCACCCAGAGGTGTTCACCATAATAGCCGTGAGGTTGTCCACCTGATCCTGAACCTGTTTGCAAGCAGTCATTCCATGAGCATCAGGAAAACCAACACTCTGTCACCTTTACTGGCTCGTCCCCAAGCAAGAAGGCCTCAGTGGCCTCCCTGGCAAGGTGGCTAAAGGGGACCATTGTGGAGGCTAGATAAATCAGACCTCATTGATAAATTAAAGATCAATAAGTCACCGGGCCCTGATGGCATCCACCCAAGAGTTATTAAGGAATTAAAGAATGAAGTTGCAGCTCTCTTGACTAAGGTATGCAACTTGTCCCTCAAAACGGCCACGGTGCCAGAAGATTGGAGGATAGCAAATGTCACGCCTATTTTTAAAAAGGAAAAGAGGGGGGATCCGGGAAACTATAGGCCAGTCAGCCTAACATGCATACCGGGTAAGATGGTGGAATGCCTCATCAAAGATAGGATGTCAAAACACATAGACGAACAGGCCTTGTTGAGGGAGAGTCAGCATGGCTTCTGTAAGGGTAAGTCTTGCCTCACAAACCTTATAGAATTCTTTGAAAAGGTCAACAGGCATGTGGATGTGGGAGAACCCGTGGACGTTATATATCTGGACTTTCAGAAGGCGTTTGACACGGTCCCTCACCAAAGGCTACTGAAAAAACTCCACAGTCAGGGAATTAGAGGACAGGTCCTCTCGTGGATTGAGAACTGGTTGAAGGCCAGGAAACAGAGTGGGTGTCAATGGGCAATTTTCACAATGGAGAGAGGTGAAAAGCGGTGTGCCCCAAGGATCTGTCCTGGGATCGGTGCTTTTCAACCTCTTCATAAATGACCTGGAGACAGGGTTGAGCAGTGAAGTGGCTAAGTTTGCAGACGACACCAAACTTTTCCGAGTGGTGAAGACCAGAAGTGATTGTGAGGAGCTCCAGAAGGATCTCTCCAGACTGGCAGAACGGGCAGCAAAATGGCAGATGCGCTTCAATGTCAGTAAGTGTAAAGTCATGCATATTGGGGCAAAAAAATCAAAACTTTAGATATAGGCTGATGGGTTCTGAGCTGTCTGTGACAGATCAGGAGAAAGATCTTGGGGTGGTGGTGGAGGACAGGTCGATGAAAGTGTCGACCCAATGTGCGGCAGCAGTGAAGAAGGCCAATTCTATGCTTGGGATCATTAGAAAACGTATTGAGAACAAAACGGCTAGTATTATAATGCCGTTGTACAAATCTATGGTAAGGTCACACCTGGAGTATTGTGTCCAGTTCTGGTCGCCGCATCTCAAAAAAGACATAGTGGAAATGGAAAAGGTGCAAAAGAGAGCGACTAAGATGATTACGGGGCTGGGGCACCTTCCTTATGAGGAAAGGCTACGGCGTTTGGGCCTCTTCAACCTAGAAAAGAGACGCCTGAGGGGGGACATGATTGAGACATACAAAATTATGCAGGGGATGGACAGAGTGGATAGGGAGATGCTCTTTACACTCTCACATAATACCAGAACCAGGGGACATCCACTAAAATTGAGTGTTGGGCGGGTTAGGACAGACAAAAGAAAATATTTCTTTACTCAGCGTGTGGTCGGTCTGTGGAACTCCTTGCCGCAGGATGTGGTGCTGGCGTCTACCCTAGACGCTTTTAAAAGGGGATTGGACAAGTTTCTGGAGGAAAAATCCATTACAGGGTACAAGCCATGATGTGTATGCGCAACCTCCTGACTTTAGAAATGGGGACTCTTCACTCACAACAGGAGAGGAAACTGAATGCTTTCCACATGCGCTGCCTCCGACGTATTCTCGGCATCACCTGGCAGGACAAAGTTCCAAACAACACAGTCCTGGAACGTGCTGGAATCCCTAGCATGTATGCACTACTGAAACAGAGACGCCTGCGTTGGCTCGGTCATGTCGTGAGAATGGATGATGGCCGGATCCCAAAGGATCTCCTCTATGGAGAACTCGTGCAAGGAAAGCGCCCTACAGGTAGACCACAGCTGCGATACAAGGACATCTGCAAGAGGGATCTGAAGGCCTTAGGAGTGGACCTCAACAAGTGGGAAACCCTGGCCTCTGAGCGGTCCGCTTGGAGGCAGGCTGTGCAACATGGCCTTTCCCAGTTTGAAGAGACACTTGGCCAACAGTCTGAGGCTAAGAGGCAAAGAAGGAAGGCCCATAGCCAGGGAGACAGGCCAGGGACGGACTGCACTTGCTCCCAGTGTGGAAGGGATTGTCACTCCCGAATCGGCCTTTTCAGCCACACTAGACGCTGTTCCAGAACCACCTTTCAGAGCGCGATACCATAGTCTTTCGAGGCTGAAGGTTGCCAACTGTGACTGTATGTCAGAATGCCAGATGCAAGGGAGGGCACCAGGATGATGTCTCTTGTTATCTGGTGTGCTCCCTGGGGCATTTGGTGGGCCGCTGTGAGATACAGGAAGCTGGACTAGATGGGCCTATGGCCTGATCCAGTGGGGCTGTTCTTATGTTCTTATGCTTACAGAGCACTGGGGGTAGAATCTCCCGAGGGTATCACAGCGCACTCTGCTAGGGGGGACAGCAACTTCTGCAGCTTTTGAAGGAATGGCCTCTCTCGAGGACATCTGCATGGCAGCCAGTTGGGCCTTCACCAGGCACTATAAAATCGACCTTGCCGCCTCGGCTGAAGCCGCCTTTGGTAGGAGGTCCTGTAAAAGTTTTGCAGCGGTATGGTGCGATCTCACCAGGCCCACCCAGGTGATATGTAACTTTGGCATATCCCACACAGTACAGAATTAACCCCTTCCTCTTCCAGAGAAAAATGGATTTCTTACCTATAAATATCCTGTTCTTGGAAGAGGAAGGGGTTCATTCTGCCCGCCTCCTTCCTGGGTGAGATCCCCTGACTGCAGTCCCTCCGCAGCTTCCTCGTCGGCTGGAGGGTGGTAGTTAGGACACCCTGCTGCCACGTTCCCTACCTCTCTCCCACATTATTTTCAAGACTTGCTGATCTCAACCAGCAGTAAAAAGCAGTTCTTTTTTACTTTCTACTGTTGCAGAGACAGTCATGCAAGTGATTACAGGTATAACCTAATTATCCACAGATTTTCTGTCTCAAAGCTGATGGCCCTTTAAATTAAAGGAAAAAATGGAATTCTTACCTGTTAATATCCTGTTCTTGCAAGAGGAAGGGGTTAATTCTGTACTGTATGGGATGCCCCTCCCTCTGCAGGAGACAGGGCCAGACTGCTGATGTTGTCTCCTCCACCAGGGGGCATCCTGGTCCCAGTCTGGACTTGAAGAGCAAGAACCATTATTCCTGCAGAGCACCCTGGAAGCCTACAGCACCACCTGGTATATGCGAGCTAGGGTTAACAGTCAAATTATAGGTTTGTGAACTTTGGCATGCAGCAACATGAGCATGCTTCTCAAATGAGTAGGTATTGGTTGTATTTCAGTGCTTTTTGCGTGTACGACAGTAACACTTGTACGATACTGGGTTTCTTCAAGACCTTGGTTTCCCATTTTCTGTCACTTTTCTTTTTTCTTTTTTTTTTAAAGCCACTTTAGTACAGTGAGCCCTAGGGGATCGGTTTCAGGACCCTGTACGGATACTGACTTCTGCAGAGAATCAAATCTGTGGGTATGGGGGGGCCTGCCAGCAAACCAGAGGTGCCTTTCCAAAGCATTTGGGAGGCCTTCTGAGACTTGGGGAGGCCCTGTGAACGACCAAACTTCCGGTTGCATCCAGGACGTCCTTGAAGCCTCCAGACGTGGTTTCAACACATACCTTGGTCCTGAACCTGCAGATAAGGATGGCCTACTGTATGTTCATCTTCAAGAGTCTGATTGGTTGAAAGATATGATCATATGGCTCACCATACTAACTTTCCACATGATTTAAGTTGCTGTGTCAATTTGTATCTTCCAGGGGGCCAAGAACAAAGCCACTTTGCCAAACTTTCTTGATCATATTATTGCATCTGTGGTGGAAAATAAGAAGATGTCTGATGCTGCCAAGCGAGCAGGCAGTGTGGCAGACACACAGAAAGAAGCAAAAGAAATGGTAATGGGATTAAATGTGCTGGATCCACACACTTCCCACTCCTGGCTCTGCGATGGAAGACTTCTGTGTCTTCATGACCCCAGCAACAAAAACAACTGGAAGATATTCAGGGAGTGTTGGAAACAGGGCCAGGTAAAGTTAATCTGAATCTCTGTGGCAGTGTTAATATTGATCTCAGAGTGAACTGGCCACTACATAGGGATTGATGGAAGGTTTAATCGTTAATTTTCTGTAAGGTACAAGGTGAAAATAGTGCGTTTGTATGTGTGATGAAAACACAGAAATTGACACTAGGAACAAGGCTCAGTATGCTGAGAACTTCAACCTTCAGTTAAATAAAAACCATAGATTTCTAGTTCTTATTGCTGGAAAATTAGACTAGAAAGCTTGTAGGTAATCCCTTGTGAACACTGGGAATTGAGGCCACTTAGTAGGATTGATGGCAACATGGAGGTGGGGATGCAATATCTTGCATTACCTTCCTCAAGACTAGCAAAAATGGAGTAAAGTAAGTAGATATGTGTAACATAAGTAGATATTTTGTAACACAAGAACATAAGAGTAAAAGTTTTATAGGCTCTAAAATTCCATTTTTATTTGCACAGAAGATGGGCTATGTATTACTATGAGTACATAGCTCTTGTAAAGGAATAAATGTGAACATGTTACAGGCTGTGGTGTGTCTCATTTTCTGCATTCTAATTCTGTGCAGCTCCTCACTCTGGGCTATGTAAATGTTGCAGTTTTGCTAACCAATATGCATTCCTGCCCTAACTGTCCTTCTGTGGTCTCATTTATCCATATCTCGTGAATTTTAAATGGCACAAATAACTCTTTGAGCGTTGCTTTCAGTGTCTTCTGAGAATTGTTATAGTGGAATAGAATAATCCCTTATCTTATTATTCCACAGCCTGTTCTAGTTTCTGGTGTTCATAAGAAACTGAAGCCTGAACTCTGGAAACCAGATGCATTTAGCCAAGAATTTGGAGATCAGGATGTAGATCTGGTCAATTGTAGGAACTGCGCCATAATCTCGGATGTGAAAGTGCGTGACTTCTGGGATGGCTTTGAAATCATTTCTAGTAAGTTCTGTTTAATGGTAGAACATCTAGGTCTTAATCTTTTTTCATTTCAAAGGTACTTCTGAGAAAATGTATTGAGCTTATTGGTGTGAGTTTTTTTAATAATCAGTGCCTATAGGAGTATTTATTTCCCACTGCCATATGACAAATCATTACAGCATACGTTCCTTCCTAAGCAATTCATTTTTATAAGGGTGGAGATTTTTCTCTCCCATCACGGAATGCCTTCTTTTATCTCTATAGTTGCTGATACAGGAAATACAGCGCAATCCCAGCTTGCGCTGGAACAGACAGACCAGTTGGTTTGTGCTGTGTCCAGTGCAAGTTTTGGGCTGGCTGAGGCAAGGGGAAAAAATTCCCCTTACCCCTGGGAGAGCCGCAGCAGCCCCAATGGGGCTACTCAAATCTGCGCCACCTGAAGAGCTGACCCAGGCTGCCCAGGAATGAGGTTAGGATCCGGTACAAGATCCTAGCCCCGCTCCCTGCCCTCCTCCACCCTGAAATGCCTCCTCCCTGCCCTCCCCTTGGTCCCCCCCCCCGACTCCCATGCTGGCCTGGAAAGGCCAGTGCAAACTCACCCAGCCTGGGGCTCGCATCGGAAGGAGGCAGAAACATGCTTTATGGCACATTTGCGACCCTCTTAGGCCAGCGCAGGGGACTTTCACTTGCCCAGCACCAGTTCAGGATTGCGCCCTAAGTTGAATGAATTTGCGGTTAACTTTTTTCCCCTAATAGTTGTAGGACTTTGAAGTAGCGAGATCCAGTTAATTTTCCTTTTTCTACTGCCCCTTTATAGACTCTTTTGTCAAATTTTAAATCTACTTTTTCATTTGCATATATCTGGGTCACTACATGAATTTAAGCATGCTTAATGATGATTGTTCCATAATTAACAATATTAACAAATTCTTAATTGCTATTAACAAATCATTAATATTAACAAATAATCCTTGCTACCCAGCCTGGCATCTTTTCCAGTGGCCATTGCTGGCTTTCCTTCTTTTTTTTAACGTTATGAGCCCTTTAGAGACAGGGAACCTTTATTTTACTGTGTAAACCACTTTGTGAACTACGCTTGTTGAAAAGCGGTATATAAATATTCTTAATAATAATATACCGTTTTTCAACAAAAAAAGTTCGCAAAGTGGTTTACAAAGAAAATCAAATAACTAAATGATTAAAACAACTAAGCAGTTAAGAAGGTTCTCACAAGTGACAAAAAGCGCATGCTTTATTCTTCTCATTATAATGTGGGAGAAGATTAGCCTGAGAAATGGTGAATTGCCCAGCATCATGGCTGAGGGGGGATCTGAACCCAGATCTCTCTGTTTTGCTGCATTCTCTTGAATATCCCTTACAGACTTAGTTGCTCGCCTTTCCTTATTTTGTAGACTTGAGAGAAAAGTCAGCTAAGGGCGGGAGAGCAGCATATAAGCCTAGTGAAACTTCTTTTTTGCAGAGCGCCTGAGAGCAGATGATGGACATCCTATGGTCCTCAAGTTAAAAGACTGGCCTCCAGGAGAGGATTTCAGAGACATGATGCCTACAAGGTAAGATCCTTGTCACACTAGGTCTGTGATACAGGAAGTATGCCCTTGTATTTTATCCAGCATCTAATATGGTACATACTGTTTTTAGGTTTGAGGATCTTATGGAGAACCTTCCTCTTCCAGAGTACACTAAGAGGGATGGAAGACTGAATCTGGCATCTAGGTTGCCAAGCTACTTTGTACGACCTGATCTGGGTCCCAAAATGTACAATGCATATGGTACGTAGGGTTGGGAGATAATGTTAACTTGTTCCTATTTTTAGTTATATTGGTCCTAAAAGCCTTCATGGGTAAGTTTCAACTAGTATTGTCCAGTACTGTAGATATGATTCTTGGAGAGACAAAACTCTGTGCACAATCCCTTGATCTTGCCCATTTTGGCTGTTAAAATCTGATTGGCTCCTTGGAGTTTTAATCAGACTAGCAACCTGTTGTTGGGGTGGGGCTTGTCATAGGTGTCGAGCAACTTTGTTGCATGTGCACAAAATATTAAAACTTCATTAAGCAAAACATTCCCCTAGCCAGTCAAAAAGCAACTTCGACTCCTTCCCCCATCATAAAAAGGGTGCAGAAAGAGAAGTGGGAAATTGTGCTCTGACACAAACTCAGAAGTTGGTTCCATTGTGTCCAATGGGGCTTACTCCCAGGAAGTGTGCAGGTATGCATACACAGTCATGTTTAGAACTGAGATTTGTCTGTTTCCCTGAGTGAAAGCATGAGGAGCAGCTGCTTAGATGACTGTGTGCCTGCTTTGGGGCGTGGTCCTATGCCTACCATACATCCTGGCAAAGAAAACAGAACAGAAATCCTGCTGTCACAGGCAAGAGCAAGTCAACTCCTGGCCTCAGGGTAAAACCCTTCAGAGCTGTGACCCCTTTAGCTGGCAAATATACTGCCAGAGGATGATTTGTGTGGCCTTTGCCAAGAAAAAAACCCCGGATTGCAGTTAACATGTGGTCGCAAACCCCACATGTGCAGAAACACATGGATGTGTTTTCCATTCAGATACCTGTATGTCTGGGGTGGGCCTTTGATACAGTTACGGGGTTGTGACAAACTTCAGCACTTCCAAATTTGCCACTGCATCACTGGTGGTGACACTCAAATTTTGCAATCTGCATCCACTGAAATTTGAAGGAGAAGGCCGTATATTTGTCTGTATTGAATGATGCAGTTATAAAGAGATGTGGGCCATACATCTAGCTCCTTTTTTTAGTTAGAAAAGCAGTATATGCGTTGCATCCTAGGGGGCACGAGCAAAAGGAACTCACACAAGCAAACTGCCCTGCCTCTTCTCAGCATAGTGGTGTCCATGCCACCCCCCTACCCCAAAAATCCATTCCAGAGAATTGAGTGACCCTTGTAATGGGATGCAGAGGGCTGTAGGGTTAAAGGAGAAATTGGTGAAAATTGTGCTGTCAATGGAAGTGCAGTCCATTCATCGATGAGACAGTATAAAACCCTTATAGCTAGAGTGAATCACCTTTTTCAAACAGATGCTAAATTATGAAATAAATATTTCCTTTCTTCAGTATGCATTTTGACTTTAACAAATGTCAGCAAAGTTTTTATTTTAATTTTCTGCTGAATAATACCTTTGCAAGCTTTTTTTTGCTGCTTTATTTTTAGCATGTAAGATTAGTAAAGAGATCAGATGCTGCTGTTAGAATTATTATAGTTAAGGATGAGTATGCCAGACAGATTGAATAGGTCTTTGAAAATGACATAGTAGAAAGCACCTCTTCCACACCAGTGAAAATAAGTTGAATAACTATTAGTATCACGGCAAGTAGGTTCCAAACCGACCATCCATTTGGTGGATTACTGTTTTTACTTAGGGCTGATAACTGCAGAAGACAGAAGAGTTGGTACAACCAATCTGCATTTGGATGTATCGGATGCTGTCAATGTCATGGTGTATGTTGGAATCCCTATTGGAGAAGGTGCTCATGATGATGGTAAGCTTTCTTTAGAAACTGCATTTCAAGGGCTAAACAAAGGAATCCTAGCCTGGACGCCTTTAAAAGGGGATTGGACAAGTTTCTGGAGGAAAAATCCATTACGGGGTACAAGCCATGTTGTGTATGCGCAACCTCCTGATTTTAGAAATGGGTTGTGTCAGAATGCCAGATGCAAGGGAGGGCACCAGGATGAGGTCTCTTGTTATCTGGTGTGCTCCCTGGGGCATTTGGTGGGCCGCTGTGAGATACAGGAAGCTGGACTAGATGGGCCTATGGCCTGATCCAGTGGGGCTGTTCTTATGTTTGAAAGATCATAGTCAAGTCTGTACCACTGCATTTCATTACCTTTTGTTTTTATTTGTCCATGTGTTGCTCTTATATATGTGCAGAGATTTTCAGAGGAGGAATAATGAGGGATAAATGGCTAGTTCAGATTGCAAGCTGTAATGCCTCCTAATAAGTAAATTTATTGTTTAATTAATTGGCTTGACTTGAACCTAATAGTGTATGGTGTTCTTGATTACACTGCACAACAAAGTTTTTGCTTCTTGAACACTGTTGGGTGTTCCTTATAGATTTTTGGCTGCTGATCACGAAAATCACATCCAAATTTGCCCATCGCATACCGTTTCATTGAAATCTTCAGTTTTGTCATGTTATTTCTTATATTTGTGTCCAAAAATTTTTGTTTCTTTAAGAGACCTATGAAAAATGTTTTGTGCAGTCTGGGCATGTCCAGGCATGAAATCAGGCCAGGTTGGAAGCTGTTCTGTGGAAGTATGCAGCCTTGGCATGCCTGGGCAGGCCAGAGCCAGCTTGACACTTTCTCAGCAGGCTATATAAGTGGCTTGCATACACAGATGCTGCTCATTGGATTAATATAGACTTTATAGTGTGTAGGTATTGTTTCAAAATATAGCATTGCCTCAGTAGCGCTGTAACAAGTAAGTTAGATGTTATAGACGTTTTACAGGACGATTGGTGTCGGTCGATATGTCTCGTCAATGTCGTAACAGACGCGATACATTCTGCTATATTTGTGGCGAGTATACGCTTGTTCATCAGAGACGCTCACTGACTGCTCTTGTGAAGAAAGCATATCATCTGTACTTCGGCAGTAAAATTGGTGATCAAGACAAGGAATGGGCGCCTCACATTTGTTGTGCAACGTGTGCTGTCTGTCTGAGAGCTTGGCTCAGAGGCACTCGAAAGACAATGCCGTTTGCTGTCCCGATGGTATGGCGAGAACAGAAAGACCATGTGACGGACTGTTACTTCTGTTTGACTAATGTGTCTGGTTTCTCTGCCAAAAACAAGAAGTCAGTTGAATACCCCAATCTGCCTTCAGCAATGAGACCCATGCCACATGACAACAGTCTTCCAATTCCAAAACCACCAGAGGAATGGACCTTAGACAAACCAGATGAAGAAACTGAAATGCAGGGAACTGGCAGTGACATTGATCCGGATTTTGAACCGTGCTCCTCAGGCGATTCACATCTCATAACACAGTCAGAATTAAACTATCTGGTCAGAGATTTGGGTCTGTCAAAAGCAAAAGCCGAATTGCTGGGTTCGAGACTGCAGGAATGGTGTTTGCTGTCACCAGGTACGAAAATTTCTGTTGGACACTGCAACGTGATGCACCGGGCATTGAATGCAAACGAAAATCAGGAGCAAAACACCTTTAATTATGTTGAACTTAATAGCGTATTAGAAACATAAACACGATTAAATACGCTATTGCCGGTAAACAGTTAACTGTCTATTTCTCAGAGTTCCTATGTGATGCAGCAAAACCAAAACTATATTTGTGCATACCCACCAGGTACCTGTCACAATCAGCAAAAACTTTTCAAGAAGCAAAACTTTTCACAAAAATTGTTGTGCGGTGTTATAGCTGTCAGGTGATATGAGAAATGTAGTTCTGCTTTGAGGTACTTATTAGGAAAAAAGCATGAATATGGAGTTCTCATCACAGGCACCACCATGCCATAAAGTGCAAGCTGAATCAGCTGTTTGAAGTGTTTTCTGGGATGGAGCTTCCTGGAATGGAGCTTCACCACTTATAGCTTCCTGATATGTGGTATAGACATATTTTTTGACTCTGCTAGTATAAATACATTGCCTTGTACGTTTCAACTGCATCTGTACTAATGAAGTGCTGTCAACAGAGTACGTGTGTCTAGTTGCTGCTTTCTCCAAATATTGCTAAAGGTGATGTAGTGCTTTAGACCAGTGGTGGGCAAATACTGGCATGCGGGCCATTTGTTGCCCTCGGGGCCCCCCAATCCGTCCCCCAGGTGGCTCCCCATCTCCAACAGGCACTTGGCCCGCTGGAGACTTGCAGGAGCCCTCACTGGCCTGACGGAGCTGCTCTTCGCAGTGGCATCGAGGAAATGGCTGCCCTTGCAGAGCTCTTGCACGCTTGCACAAGAGTTCTTCAGAAGCCCCACCCATTTGACAAACAGGAGGAGTTTGTTGGAGGCCACAGCTGAGGCCACGTGTTGGATGGGGTTGAGAAGTCACGGGTCTTTTTGAATATGCTGCTTGAGTGTGCTTCCTGCTGGGGGGGGTGAGCGAGCCAGCGGGCACTGAGGGGAGAAGTTGCAACTCTGTTTGAATGTACTGCATAGGTGTACTTCATGTCAGGTGAGCTGGTGGGTGCTGAGGGAAGACGTTGTGCTTCTACATTTATTTGCTTTGGTGCATTGGGGGGATTGCTGAGCAGGAGTGAGTAGTGTGGGTCTGTTCATGAAGGGGATAATGTCCTGGCTTCATTTTGCTTTGGTGCATTGGG
This sequence comes from Tiliqua scincoides, assembly GCF_035046505.1. Classification (NCBI taxonomy): domain Eukaryota; kingdom Metazoa; phylum Chordata; class Lepidosauria; order Squamata; family Scincidae; genus Tiliqua; species Tiliqua scincoides. The sequence continues at coordinate 202,042,909 of NC_089822.1, forward strand.
GGGTTGCTGAGTGGGAGACAGAAGCTTGTGAGATACTTATTCCATGTTAACTTACCACCGCTGTGTTTGGGTGAGTGTGCTAAGTCATATGTTTCTGCCTAGAAATATGCGTAGTAAAATTCATTCCTTCATATAAGTTCTTTTCCTAATGTATTCATTTATGTAAATTTATTCACATTTGAAATGTAAATTAATTTTTCCCCAGCCCCCCCCAACAGTGTCAGAGAAATAATGTGGTCCTACTGCCAAAATGTTCACCCACCCCTGATTTAGACCTTCGTGACTTCCTAAGGGCGCAGTCCTTACCCCTTATGCCAGTGCTTGCCAGCACTACGTAAGGGCAATGCAGCTCTGAGGTAAGGGAACAAACATTCCCTTACTTTGAGGAGGCCTCCGTGAGTGACACCCAGCTGCAGGATGCAGCACGTGTCCCATTGGCACCACTATGCCAGTGCTGGAAACCCCTGACATAAGGGGTTAGGATTGCGCCCTAACAGATTCTTTTATCAGATTATTTTATAAGTTGGTTAAATATATTTTGAATTAGTAATGGAATACTGTAAGCTGCCCTCAACCTGGAAGAAAGTTAGGGGATAATTTTTCAAATAAATTTCATGTGGTTTGAAGTTTCTTTGCCAGTCACTGACTTGTCATGCAAGCGTAAAGTTTGCTTCTTGCATTTCACTGAAAAGGTATTAAACTTATTAATGAGAACTGTTTTCTTTTCAGAAGTCCTGAAAACCATTGATGAGGGAGATGCTGATGATGTTACAAAACAGCGAATCCATGAAGCAAAGGAGAAGCCAGGGGCACTATGGCACATCTATGCTGCTAAGGATGCTGAGAAAATCAGGGAGCTTCTCCGGAAGGTATGGTGGTAGGGTGCTTTCAGCAATGGGACCATATTGGATTGTGGTGTAGTATTCTGCACTTACTGATCATTGTAAAAATCATGTTGTAATATCTTCACTTTCTGGAGATGGGCTTAGATAACTTCTTATGTATGAGTAAGTATAGGATTCGGGAGTAGACAAAACTAACGTATGATATCATTACATTAGGTCGGAGAAGAACAAGGGCAAGAAAACCCTCCAGATCATGACCCAATTCATGACCAAAGCTGGTATTTGGACCAGACCCTACGTAAGCGTCTGTATGATGAGTATGGAGTGCAGGGCTGGGCAATAGTGCAGTTTCTGGGAGACGCTGTATTTATTCCTGCAGGTGCCCCTCACCAGGTGAGTCTGGAGCGCTTAGGTTCCAAGTGTATGGTAAAAACTTAATTTATGGGCTTTGTATGAAACATGTTCTTTATGTAGTGTGTCAAAAGCAGCAGAACAACTGGAAAAATAAGACCGCCCATATATTTTCAGAAATAGTGGTGCATTATTAGAATACATATGGATATGCTATTAAAGTAAGAACACTGAAAATATGTGGACAGTGTCAATAAGACAAGATTTTCAGGAGACAAAATAGGACTGAGAGAATCAGTTGTCAAAGGATCAGCTTTCATTAATTCTTGGAGTTTTATGGAGAGAGGTGAAAAGCGGTGTGCCCCAAGGATCTGTCCTGGGACCGGTGCTTTTCAACCTCTTCATTTGATTTTAGACATTTAGACATTGATTTTAGACATTTGGTCGGTCTGTGGAACTCCTTGCCGCAGGATGTGGTGCTGGCGTCTACCCTAGACGCCTTTAAAAGGGGATTGGACAAGTTTCTGGAGGAAAAATCCATTACGGGGTACAAGCCATGATGTGTATGCGCAACCTCCTGATTTTAGAAATGGGTTATGTCAGAATGCCAGATGCAAGGGAGGGCACCAGGATGATGTCTCTTGTTATCTGGTGTGCTCCCTGGGGCATTTGGTGGGCCGCTGTGAGATACAGGAAGCTGGACTAGATGGGCCTATGGCCTGATCCAGTGGGGCTGTTCTTATGTTCTTATGTCCCTCATGGCTACTATTCCAAAGCCCCAACTTCCATATCCTTCTCTCATAATTTCCCCCTAGTTCTTTAAGGGGAAAAAATTCACATTTATTGTTCTTGCAAACAGAATTATGAAAAATAACATACTGACAAATGCCCTGAACAAGTTAGTTTGAATTCTTAATTTGAGATTCTTTTTATGCGAATAAAGGTGGAATGAATGAATGAAATGAATTTGGGATTCTTTGAAGAAATTTTTTATAGGGTGTTTTGGGTGCACTAGGGGTTGGTTGCATCTGCTAGCAAGGATTCAAGAACATTGACATACCTGGACCTGGGTGAAATTTAATACTTGATCTAGTCACCTGCCGTGTGCTCTCTGATCCTTGAAGCTTGCCTGTTGGATGTGCATTCATGTTTCTTTTTTTTTGTGATTTTACAGCATTGAATTCATTTCAATTGTGATTCAGTACTTTCACAAATGCTGTTGTGGGTATTATAAATCATTGGTTTTTTTAAAGAGCAAAGAACAGTTTGTATAAGCATTGTAACATTTGAGTATATTCTAATTACCTCTCCGTGCATTCCAGGTTCAACAGTCGAAACAGTTACTTAGACCATCGTTTTGGGTGCTAGTGACTAATTTTATTTTTATATTCTGTCTTTCAGAATCTCTTTGATCTGATTCTTTGAGATTCTTAAATTGGGGTTTTTAGTTAAGATGTGACTTATCTTTTGCTACTTATTCATCTTTTGTTCAGCACAATAACTCCAGCACATTCTTGTCCTCATTCCAAATGATCTTCCCTATATCTGACTCTATCACAAAGTTTTAGTTGTTTGATTTTCTCTTTATGAATATTTTTTTGAAAAGCTGAATATAAATATTAACTTTAAAAGTTAGCATCTCCATTCCCTTTGTGAAGAATACCTTTTTATTAGCATCTGAATTGTCTGTATGCATTGTCTAGCTGCTTTGAGTGCCCGGCAGGGAGAAAGCAGGGTATAAATCTTGGGGTGGGTGGATGAATGGATGATGGTGTGTGTGTATGCTCTTGATTTTATTGTCCTCTTGAATAGCAAAGAGTCTTGTAGCACCTTAAAGATGTTAAGTGCTTGGCTTTGGCATAAGCTTTTATGGACTGCAATCCACCATTAGATGAAGTATACTCCAGTCCACAAAAGCTTGTGCTGAAATGAACTGATTAGGCTCTGAGGTACTACAGGTTTCTTGGTGTTTTTGCTGCAGCAGACTTCATATGGTGTTACTTTAGACATTACTGTCATTTTAGTCTTTCTTCAGGTGGGTTGTCTCACTTACGAAACCCTGGAGAAAAACATTACAGCGTCTCTGCAGAACCTGACATGTACTGCTGTTTGACATGAGAATTTTGTTTGAATTGGAATCAATTAGCAAATTTGTTAATTGGTTTTTTCATTTTTTCCTGTCAAGCATGATCAGAAATGCATTGAAATAGTACTTTCCTATCTTATTTTTGTTGTAGGTAGCAGCATTTTAATATGCTGTCTGACTACCCAATCTTTTGTCGGTTTTTATAGGTTCACAATTTGTATAGCTGCATTAAAGTAGCAGAAGATTTTGTATCTCCAGAACATGTGAAACACTGCTTCCGTCTGACCCAGGAATTCAGGCATTTGTCCAATACTCACACAAATCACGAGGACAAGCTGCAGGTAAACATGGGTCAATCTCTCGGGCACATCGCATTTGGGAAAAGGGGATACATAATGATTGCAAAAATGCCTGTGGTTGAAACTGACTGTAAGATGATGTAACAGTAAACCACAAAAGGAGATAGTTGACCTTCATGTTACCTAATGGAACCTGTAGGCATACTTTCACCCTCCTATTCCAGACTTGTTCCAGGAAAGCACATTATATTGAAAGTCTGAGTGTAGTTAAATATGTTTTAAAACAACAAAAATCCTTTCATTGTGAAGATTATTGTAACAAAGTTCAATATTCAGAACATGTACAAGTTTGGTTAAACGTGCAGTTGTGTTGATGATCTCCTGACTTTTGTTTAAACATAACATAGGATGTTGTGCATATGGGAATTGAAGTGATACAGTCTGTATAGCTTCTTTATAAGAAAATTAAATAATAGTACAGGTGAGCTCCCATATCTGCTTATCTGTTATCTGATGTTTCACTTATCTGTGGATACTTGGATCTGGGGGAACACCCGCACCCCCACCCTCATTACAAATACCTTTGTTTACTGTAGTAGCACTTGCAGTGCGGGTGCTTCTTGCTTAACGCTCCTTAATTGAAGAACTGAACATGCAGGCAAGCAGCCTGCATGCTGGAGGATGACTAACAGGAAGCAGAACAGTTCTTGCTTCCAATTAGTTGCTCTGTAGCATGCTAACTTCTTTCCTGCACTTTCAGTTCTTCAGTTAATGGGAAGAGCACTTCTCGTTTGCATGAACTTTAAAGAATTATTAAAGTATTATTGGCTCAGATACCTTTTCACACTGATTCCCTGTGTCTGTTTAACCCTAAATGTAATGCATTAATATAATCCTTTGACAATAAAGAATTTTCCTGTTGGTTTTTTTTTACACAGGTGAAGAACATTATTTACCATGCAGTGAAAGACGCAGTTGGCACACTGAAGGCTCATGAATCCAAACTGGCTAGGTCGTAGGAATTGGTGATTCCAAATCCCCCTCTGGAGTCATTTTTTTTTGCTCACAGTATAGAAGGGGAGTGCACATGCTTGCTCTGCAGGAGCCAGAGGCCTCTCACTTAAGAGGTGCTGTGTTGCTCGTTACACTCTCCAGCCACTGTCTTCTATGCTGCCTCAATCCTGGAACATCTGAAGGAAGGTCACTATAGCATACATAATTCCTGACTAATGAAAGGTGCTGTGTCCCTTTCCTGTGGCCTTTTGCAAAATAAATTGCATGGAAGCCACATGATGTTCCTAATTATGATTAGAAAGTGTGAATCTTTTTCATGCCTAGTTAGTCTTTCCAAGAAGGTAGAAAGAATGATATGAAGATGGACATTCTGTTGCAGACTTAAGTAGCTAGCTCTGAATGAGTATAAACACCAGGAGCCCAGCTACAATCATATTGACGTTAGTCTCTCAGTCCAACACAGGCAAAGGAAAAAAGATAAAATATTCTTCATGCTCCCCCTTTAACTGTTTTCTGTACACTGTAGAAATGCAGAAACATAGCAAGAAACCACGGTTTTTCCCAGATGGCTCCAGAATTTAAAATGGTGTATTTAGTGAAAAACTAGGTTTGTAGTGAAACAGTATTTCATGAAAGTAGATATTTTTAGAATTTGAAATACCACAGCTTTTCCTGGATTACAAGGAAAGGCATATTGCATTTAGTCTTCCTTTAAAAAAAAATAAAATCCAAAATAGCACAATTGGCCAGAGGAGAGCTAAGAGAAATTGACTCCCAACTCCAGTTTCTGCAAAGGTAGAAGTCAAGGGGGAAAAAGAACTTTTATGTTTTGGAGATGTTGTACATCTCTCAAACCAGGCAATAGTTCACCAGTTGTCAGGTCTAGATTGGGACTTCTACTTCCCAGAACTAATTTTCAATATCAGCTTTGTCCAGAAATATTTTCAGTAAAATGTTCCTGCTTGATAGAGTTGTATTCAGAATTGTCACCATTGAACTGATGGATTCCATTGTTTGACTGTACATTTGGACTTATATCTACCTTCTATCCAGCTGTACTGTAGTGCCACCTGCAGGCCTGTTAATATGTTCACGGTTATTTCATTTTTTTAAAAATAAAAGTCATTTACTGTAGAATCTTCTTAAACTTACCCTGTATCTGTGTAACAACATTGTGGGTGGGGTTGAAAGAGAAAAGGAAGCACATGCGACTCTCAGCTCTGTTTGAACTCCTGCTCTTTCACCTCTGTCTTCCCCATGCAAATTCTGGAAGCTACTTTTATGCATATTCCTTGAAAAAGCAACTCTAACATTTGCTGTGCCGTTTCCCTTCAATATCCAGAAATTGAATGTCCTACTTAGCAAGGTGGCGAAACTGAAAATTGGTTGTGCCAGCCAGTCATAATCAAGCCAAGAGTATGCTTTACTTGGGCTTCTGGATCAAAGGATCCTAGATATGGTTCATTTTGCAATTCAGTCTTAAATAGCCAAGTCAGAATTAATGCATAAATAGTTCTAACAGGACAGTGTTTACTGCTGGAAAAGTTGCATCAAACAGTTGTGCATATTTTGCAGAAGTTGCTTCAGTCATGTTACTACCAGTATTCTGTACCACTGTATAGACCTCTTCACCGGCTGCATGGCAACATGGCAGCTTTTCTGGATGCACAGTGGTGATAATCATACGTTGTCACCAGATTTCCAAGAACACTAAGCTGCATGGAGCTAGGCTGGGGTTTGTGCTGCGCCACACAGCTTAAAGGGAACAATGGTTACTACATAGATAAGAAAGCCAAATGCAACTATTATAAAACACGGGCACTCTTACTGCCTATTAAAATTAAATGCTGGAATATTTCATCTGGTAACCTTTATTGAATAAACTATCACAAGGCATGACCACCACTAATTTTAATGGCTTCAAATATAATTTTGAAAACATGGAAGAAGAAACTTGCATATTCAGAAACTGTGTACTTTTGCATACCACATATAGAGGTGGTCTGGGCCTAACTCAACTTGTGACCAGAGAGGCATCAGGCTATTCATGGGTTTAAAAGGAATGCTGGGCTGGACAGATTGCTTTGTCTGATCTAGCAGGGCTCTTATTCTTCATCTGGTTCCATGGTTCTCAGGTTGTGGGGCAGCCCCTCTTTGGTAGGCACAGGAGGAGAGGAGCCCCTGAGGCAGATAGCACTTCCTTCCGATGGCCAAAGACCTAAGTGGATTGAATTCACCTAGAAGAGTGCCTTCACTGATGCACATTCCGTTTGTTGATGCATATCTCCATACATGCAGTGGACGCATGCCAGAAGTTGTAGACATTTATTACTCCCTGGCACACATCAGTTGGGTTCCTGGAGAAGAGTGAGAAGCAGGAATGAGCAAGACAGTTTCATGAGTCCACGAGCACACCCATCAGGTGCATTCTTCATGAGAACTTTCCACAGAATCATACAATAGTTTCCCTGGAATTTTTTAACCTTTTCTGCCATAAACTTTGTGACTCTGGCATCGGTGAATGACAACTCCTTAGTCATTCTGCTTTAATTATACTGCTTTAATTGCCATATATACCTGCCTTCAAGGCAAGAAAGTTTGTCCAATAAATCAAGCATAGATCGACACCTCGTCTTATCTGTGGGTCACTCAGTGGTCAGGGCTGTTCAGGCTGTTGCAGCAGCCTGGAGGAGCTTTAAAATTGCCTGTGAAGGTCTGTGAAGTGCATGAGGAACATTTTGAGTCATTGCAGACAGCTTAGAAATAGGCAGCTTTATTTACATTTGTCAGAGACTCCATTGTAGTGTCGTCTGAGCAGCCTCCTTAACTTCAAACCCAGGAGTGCCTCTTAAAACGACAGTGAACAGTATAAAAAGTTGTCTGGCAGCAATTCAAACAGGGTGTTGTGCTGAGGTAAGCTGTTTATGGTGCTTTATATTCATGCCGCTTTTGTTTTGGATGGTTTTAAAAAAATTGCAAATGCTTTTCTGCAGATTCAAACCTGGATTTTTTAAAGCAATTCAATGCAGTGTTCAATTCTGTTGCTTGGGGGGGGGTGGCACACAGTACCCCATAATCTCCTTGTTAATGTCTACAAAAACAGTGGTGTGACTTGGATTCTTTCCCTCCTGGCTCCAGGGCAAGCTGCAGCTCTTCCTCACAAGCACCTTTCCCTAAGTTTTACCCCAAGTTATCTGAGGGTCATGGAACATTCCATGATTTTTTGACTGAAAACCTGCCCTCACCTTATCTGTGAGATCGACTTATAGGCAAATATCTGTGGTGGGTGGTTGTTGTGGAATGACATATTTTCTGTCTGGGCAGTTCAGCCATTAGTTTGACTGATGAGAATGTATTCATTGGAAAATAGAGTCATGTAGAATCTGCTTCCTTTCTCTCTCTAAAGGTCCATGGTGTTCATTTCACACATTCTTGCCCATTTGTGTTTCAGTTCACTCTTGTACCATTTCCCTTTTTTTCTCTCACACTGAATTTCTAGACTTCATAATCTCCGCCTTCTCCTTTTTTCCTGTCTGGTTTTGTCCCAACAGCTTTTGAACTGTCTCCTGTAGTAAGGGTTTTAAGCAAGAACTGTGGAGCCATCTAAGCTTCAGGGCAAAAAATGCTATTGGAAATCACAGTGGCCACAGTTTGAATTGCAAGCCGTATTTGTGGTTTCAAGCTGTCCTGGATTCCAGCTTTTTTCCTCTGTGTTCTGAGTACTAAAAAGATTGTTGCATGCATTGCTTATGATTTTAAAAGGAAAATCTCTGCTTCTACTTTGATTCTGAATAATTAGAAAAAAAACAAACTATACACTTGCACACCTTTATAATAGTCGGTATTGTGATAGCCACAATGCCTACTATTAAAATGTTACATATAGTACCAGAAAACACAGGTCATGGTTCAGGATGTGGACTCACCTCCCTGCATTACAATCTCTGAGCATGAACTGGAGGTTGTCCATGACTTTGTGTACTTTGGCTCAACGATCTCCGACACTCTTTCTCTCGATACCGAGCTAAACAAGCGCATCGGTAAAGCAGCTACCACGTTTTCCAGACTCACAAAGAGAGTCTGGTCCAACAAGAAGCTGACGGAACATACCAAGATCCAGGTCTACAGAGCTTGCGTCCTGAGTACACTTCTGTACTGCAGCGAGTCATGGACTCTTTGCTCACAACAGGAGAGGAAACTGAATGCTTTCCACATGCGCTGCCACCGACGCATCCTCGGCATCACCTGGCAGGACAAAGTTCCAAACACAGTCCTGGAACATGCTGGAATCCGTAGCATGTATTCACTGCTGAAACAGACGCCTGCGTTGGCTCGGTCATGTCGTGAGAATGGATGATGGTCGGATCCCAAAGGATCTCCTCTATGGAGAACTCGTGCAAGGAAAGCGCCCTACAGGTAGACCACAGCTGCGATACAAGGACATCTGCAAGAGGGATCTGAAGGCCTTAGGGATGGACCTCAACAAGTGGGAAACCCTGGCCTCTGAGCGGCCCGCTTGGAGGCAGGCTGTGCAGCATGGCCTTTCCCAGTTTGAAGAGACACTTGGCCAACAGTCTGAGGCTAAGAGGCAAAGAAGGAAGGCCCATAGCCAGGGAGACAGACCAGGGACAGACTGCACTTGCTCCCAGTGTGGAAGGGATTGTCACTCCCGGATTGGCCTTTTCAGCCACACTAGACGCTGTTCCAGAACCACCTTTCAGAGCGCGATACCATAGTCTTTCGAGACTGAAGGTTGCCAATACAACATAGTACCAGAACTGGAAGGACATAAAATTGCTACCACATTTAGGGCCCAATCCTAACTGCTTATGTCAGTGCTTTCCAGCACTGACATAAGGGCAGTGAAGCTCTGAGGTAAGGGAACAAACATTTCCGTACTTTGAGGAGGTCTCCATGAGTGACACCCAACTGCAGGATGCAGCACATGTCCCATTGGCACCGCTAAGCCAGTGCTGGAAAGCACTGACTTAAGGGGTTAGGATTGTGCCCTTAGTGTCTTATAGAAATGCTATAGGCAAAATATTGATCTGAAATCCAGTTATTTATATCTGAGCCCTGAATTTTTTTGAAAGGAAATAACCCTCATTACTGTTGATCTGGGCACCCATTGAAATGTAGTCCCCCCCTCCCCCTAAGAGCTGCTACTGCCTGGAGAAGGAACGTGACAAATTCAGCAGAGAAGGTTGACAGCTTTGACGGTGTTGGTTGTTTGGGCAGGAGGTCTGGTCTAGAGGGTAGAGCCTCCATTTGCCTGAAGATTAACATCTACAAGGTCGCCAGTTCGAGGCCACCGGCACCGTGCGACCTTGAAGCAGCTGGCAAGCTGCAGCTGAGCTGTTCCATCTGCTCGGAGCGTGGGAGGATTGAGGCCAGAATGTTAAACCAGATCGGAGTGTAACACCTTGAATGTAGTGGTTCTTGAAAGAAAGAACCTTCTTTCAATTTGTAAAAATCCCTGCGTGGATTTAATAAGCCTGCCTATGTAAACCGCCTTGAATAAAGTCTTGAATAAAGACCAAGAAAGGCGATATATAAATACTGTATATTATTATTATTATTATTAATGCACCTTCAGGCTTGAAGGCTCTTGTGCTAAATGCTAGGTTGGTGAATGGCAGGAACCTCAGAGATAGGACTAGGCTTCTGTTAGTAGTGTACTGAAAACCTGATGGCACAGTGCTTTTCTGTCTGAGCTGGTAGTGTGGGTTTTGGAAGTTATTTTGGAGTCCCTGTAGCCATTTTCAGCCATTTTCACTGTGCCGTGGCACACTGGTGTGCTGCGAATGGTCCCCAGGTGTGCTGCACCCCAGGTGTGCCTTGTCAATTGTCAAAAAATTGATGGTGTGCCTTGACCATTTTAGTGTCTTGCCAGTGTGCCCTGAGATGAAAAAGGTTGAAAATCCCTGGCTTATTGTCTTGAGAATAATGTCAATGTGAAGCCCCTACAGTGGGAACAACTCAGAACTTCAGTCTCCAGACAACCATGGACCTGTCTCGATTAATATCTGGTCCCATTCATATATCAGGGCATACTGTGGATTTGGTCTATGAGGACAGAATGTGAGCAATCTGGGTGGGGGTGTTTATGACAACTTAATCAGGAAAAGGCTCAAGCCTAAACTTTTCACTGTGTTAGAAATTTTGAATGTCTAAAGAGTGTTTTTCTCCTGGAAAAGCATTAAAAAGTTTAATTTTTGTTGTGATCCTATGTTGTTAGCATCCTTCAGTCTCGGAAGACTATGGTATTGCGCTCTGAATGGTGGTTCTGGAACAGAGTGTCCTCTCCAGTGCGCAAAGCCTGGGTAGAGTAGATATGGAGGATAGACTGTTACCCATGCAACAAATCTCCCCTCTCCATGTCGCTGAAATGGTCCAATGGAAAGGCAGAGGCGAATACGGTTGGTTCCAGCGGCGTTGCAGGAGTTGCCAGAACGTGACTGTGTTCAGCCATGAACTGCCTCAGGGACTCCGGCTCCAGATTTTACCTCGAGGTTGATTCCTGAAGCCTCTTCCATAACTGGATGTAGCCACAAGGCAGTGGAGGTTTGGGATCAGAGTTTTCCTTCTCTCAGATGAGCTGCCTTCCCATGCTAACGAGTCCCATCTACCCAGTGGCTGTTTAGTCGCCTCTTACAACAAGTACAGCCAAACTGAGGGCCTATTGTTATCCCCCAGCCCCCAGGGGTTAGCCATACTATTATGACTAGTAGCCACTGATAGATGTACCTCCTCATGAATGTGTCCAACTTTCCTTTTAAAACCAATGGCTACTAGCCTCTGCTTCGAACCTTGGAAGCAGACAACAGCAGCAGCAGCAGCAGACAACCTTGGAAAGCAACAACCAGGTGAAAGTGGATAGGGTAAAGATGAATGGTTTGGCTCACCCCAATATAAGGTTCATTACCCTGAGGCTGCTTTGGAGGCAGGTCATGGAAGAACACCACATTCCCTGTATAGAATCTGACCGAAAGGATTACAATCAAGTATAGACAATGGACCACAAAATGCTAGGAAGGATGTGAAGAGACTGGTCCATCATGCTAACTGAGGCAGGTATAGGCTGGTTAGGGTCTAGTTTGGAACCCTCATGCCATTTTAAAGGTAATAAGAGAAGGAAGCATCTCAAACAAACCCTTCCAACAATCCTATTGGTATGAAGATTCTTCTAAAATAATAATTGAAGAGAGAAAAAGAGTGTATTCCACTTATTGGCAACATTTTCAGTGGATTCCATTGTTGTAGATGCCACATCTAATGATCCCCTAGTCTTAGTTTTTCTGTTCTGGTTTCGGGTAAGACCGATTGTTGTGATCCACTAAGACAGCAACAGATGCATACCATGAAACTGCTAACTGTGTGATGACTGGTCTCTAAGGCTGCAATCTTCTGCACATTTACTGTCCCACTGAAGTCAGTGGGACTTCTGAGTATACGGTACATATATAGGATTCTGCATCAAGGAGCAGGCACTTAGGCTGAGAGCAAATTTAATAGCCCTTTAGTATAATATTTAATTGTAATAATGCTGTTACCAATCTAGGATATAAGCAAAGCATTTAATATTCTGCATAAGTCATGAACAGAAGCTTAGGAAAGAAACAAATCCTATAAACATTAATGAAGTTGCCCATATGAAAATGTCTGGGATTTCTATAATGAATACAACTTTCATCTACACAAAAAGTGTGTGAACAGATGAATTGGTTAGCCTGAGTAAATACAGTTTCCTTCCTGGAACTTTTCATCTTCTACTGATAAAATTTATAGTTGTGGTCTAACCTCCATAGCACACTCAGAAATGAGGAGAGGAAGTTAGGGGTTTATGGTCTCCCAAATCGTGTATACTCATTACAGGGACAAAGCTTAATGCCTTCCTTAAGTTTGATCAGAGGCTTATGCAATTCTAGTTCATGAACACCTCCTTTTAGGCCTAAGAAAGTCTTTTAATATTAAACATTTATATAGTGATTTCTGAACATGCGAAGTATTTCACATTTATTATTCTTAAAGTTGTCATTACCATTCCCCTGCCAGGTGAGGAAGTATTCTTATTACAGCTGGGGAGCTGAGGCTGAGAGAGGGTGGTTTGTCTATGGCCACCTAGTGAAATCCAAAGCAAAAAACTACTGATTTGCAGCTTGGACACGTGACATATTGGTGCACTTCCCCACAGATAGCTGAAGTTGCATATTTACCTGGGAGCAAGTTCCATTTAACTTAATTGTACTTACTTGTGAGTAGTCATGCATAGGATTGTGCCATCAGTGTACAGTACTATACTACTAGCATCTTCATTTGTCACTTGAAATACACCAAGCAGTGTAACTTTTTTAGTCCTCAAGAAGTGCATTGGGAAAGTTATTGGAAATATCTGTCTTGGTTTTTCCTCAAGCATCTTTTAATGTTGGTGGTCTGCAGTTTCGTGTCACTTATAGTTAGCCTCGTAAACTCAAGCCACTGCTGACTTTATCCTGTGTGTGTGTGTGGTTTTTTAAAATTATTTTTTGCCATCCTGTCTCTTAGCTCTCAGCCTACCCTATCGTGTCAATACCACTCGTGTTCTGTCCTTGGAACCAGTATGAAGTTCTAGTTCCAGCCAAAATTACTACTGTATTTAAGCAGAGGCCCTGCTGGATCAGGCCACAGGTCTATCTAGTCCTGTTTCCAACAGTGGTCCACCAGCTGCCTCTGGGAAGCAGGAGAAAACTGTCTCTTTCCCTCTATTGGTCCCCTGCAACTGGTATTCAAAGGCATACCACTGTTGAACCTGGAGGTAGGTCATAGCCATCATGACTAGTAACAATTGAATAGAACTTTTCTCCATGAATTTGTTCACTCTCCTTTCAAAGCCATCACCATAACTTGTGGCAATGAATGACACAGACTAATAATGGGCTGTGTTAAGAAGTAGTATTTTCTGTCCATCCTGAAACTTGTTGGATGATCCCAATTCTAGCATTGAGAGAGATGGAGAAAAACTCTGCACCATGCATAAACAATCATGTTCCCTCTGCCCCTTAATTGCCTTCTTTCAAGCTTTATAAAGTCTCAACATTATAGTCTTTCCTCACAAGGAAGGTGCCCCAGCCCTCGGTAATTTTGGTGGCCCTATTTTTCACCTTTTCCCACTGTACAGTGTCCTTTTGAGGTGTGATGACCAGAACTGTACGCAGTATTCCAAATGTGACCATGCCAAAGATTTGTATATGTACTCAGATGACAAGAAACTGAAAGTTCTATGCTGTTTCATTTTCTTGGCATATGGAATGTTTATAAGACATCATGTCAGCTCAGCCAGCAGGAATCGGAGCCTTGATTACCATTACCACATTTCTTAGCACGTTACAATATAGATAACTGACTGGGAACTGAGGGCCTAATCCTTTTGGGCCTAGTGCTGGCAGTACACCTGTACTGCCGGCGCCAGGTGATGCAAACATGTCATAAGGCACATTTGCGGCAGCCAGGGGGGAGGGGCTGCAGGAAGAGAACACTGCAGGAACAGCTGACAGTAAGTACTGCTGCTGCCTGGTGGTGGGGTGTTTCAGGGTGGGGGAGGACAGCTGAACTGGGCAGGGGAGGATCAGGTCCAGGGAGTGGAGACAGCGGCAGCCTCTGCAGCTGTATCCTGTTGCCCTTCCCAGGTTAGGGAAGCCCGACATGGGCCTCCTCAACTTCATCCGCTCAAAGAGCTGAAGAGCAGAGCCAAGGAGACCCAATGGTGCCGCAATAGCCTTACCTGGGGAAAGGGACCAAACCCTCCCTCCCTTCAAGGAGACCTCTGGTGCTAACCCAGCACCCATAGGATCCAGTGGTAGCCATTTTGGCACTACTGGAGCCCTGGGTGCTAGGCTGGATAGGATTGGGCTGTGAGTCCGTCTCTTCAATGGGGATTAGCAATCCTCTGGCCTAGAAGAGAAGTTGCTCAATCCTAGACACAGTCCCCCTGCCCTTGGACTGCAACATTTTGACTTGAGTGATACAGGGGCAGTGATGACCCAACTCTTTAGCATATATCTGTCTTACGGGTGTGTCTGGTTCCCACTGTATGTAGTTTGTGGCCTAGAGAGAAACAACATTGTGTTTTGGCTCTACTGTGTGTCTAAGGAGCAGATTGCTATATATGGGAGTGGAACATCATGGAGGTGAAAGAAGAAAAAAAAAAGTTTCTGGTGCTTTAAAAAAAAAATCCCTATATAACCTATAAATAAGCTGTACCCATTCCACAGCCTTCATTGAAATTACACTCAGCCAAAGTGTACAGGTGCATAAACACATGCTCCAGGGTTGCTTCCTTTTTTGAATTCATAATCCCAGTTAAAACTGAAGTAGGCAGGGAGAGGGAGGTTAATTTCCCTGCCCCCCCCTTCATGTGTACTTTTCTCCCTGGAAATTACCTGATGAAATGGTCATTTGCTAAGTGAGAAATCCATTCCTTTACTGTCCAAAGCAGGGGTCTCCAAACTTTTTAGCCAGAGGGTCGCATCAAATATCTGGCGTGGTGTGGAGTGACAGAAAAAAAACTTAAATATAAAATTTAAATAAATTAGAGATGAAACTTAGATGAGTGAATAAATGAATGGACTCATTCATTCAACCTCTCTGGCCCTCAGAACACCCTCCAGTCACAATCAGGGCACAGTTCTGGTCATGTTCAGTTGAGTGGGCCAGAGGCTTTCAGGAGACAAGAGGTTGGCTGTGGGCCAGAAAGAGGCTTGCTGTGGGCCGCATCTGGCCCCCGGGCCGGGGTTTGGAGACCCTTGATCCAGAGGATGGCAAACCTTTAAGTAGGCATATAGTAGATCAGTCTTTAAGCTTCTGACTTGGCTTATTAAGTATTAAAACAGATGGTGAAAATTACCTGCACTAATTTCTGGTGAACCTTTAATAAGCAAACTTTGTTTAAAAGTTATCAAACAATGTAAAGATTGTTTTAGAAGGGGTTGGGGAAAACATTTTCCCCTTTCATTGTCCTTCCTGGATTCACTGAGCTGCTGTCATTCTCTGGCTGAGCCAACTGGCAATTACATTTTTGCTGAATAATCCACTCAGAAGCATTTAAGCAGGCTAGCAATGAGTAACTGTTGCTTGCTTAGTGATGAAAACACATCAGAATACTGTGGCCTTCAGCGCTCCTCATACAGTGTTATGATTTTTCTGTTTACAGCGCAGGCTGTTGGCTAGCTTAAATGTTAAGTAAAAGATTTAGGCCCCTGGAATGCTTTGAAGATTTCTGATGAATTGATTCTCTTTGTTGTCTTTTGATAGACATTTTCCAGTTTCTTTTTCTATGGCTCAGTTGCCCATTTGGAAAATGATTTGGTAGCATTTCAATGATTTAGTAGCATTTGGTAGCTTCAACTTTACTTTTTAAATTCATGGTTAAACATTTGGCCAACTTTAGAAATATTTGGTATATCTTTACATCTGTGACAGAACAAGAATATTCAAGATAAACACCAGAGAGCCTTTTTTTCTCCTTGAAACAGGGCAGTACAACATTTGGCAGCCAGGGGGGCATGACCCTTGCAAGACCCCCAGCTCTGCTGATCTGGAAGTAATTGCCGGTGACATGATGATGTCACTACCAATTACGTCCATGTTCTGAGCCTGCCAAAGTCATTCGACAGGCTCAGAACACAAATGGAGGAGGCAGAGGTAGCAGAAGGGCATTTCACTCTCCCTGCTGCACCATCTCAGCTTTTTCTTCTCTAAGTTGGAACAGTGTGGCAGGGAGACTGAAAGCTTCTGAAGTGGGAGGAGGCAGTGGGGGGACTGCAGTTAGGCTTCAGGAGCTGCCGAAAAGGGCCTCGTGGGCTGCATATGGCCCACAGGCCTCATGTTGGACCACTATGGCTTTGAACAATTTTGTAACTAAGTACATAAATTACTCAAGAGGCATTTAAAGAAAAGTACAGGGCTGATAGGAAATACATACACATTTCCTGAATTTGAGAAAACAATTCTAAAAGATGAGACCTGGAATTGGGGATACATAACAAGATGGCCAAGTCTGCGGATAACACAAAACATTTCCAGCTGGTGAACTTCAGAAGGGATTGTGAAGAACTCCAAAATGATCTCTCTAAACTGGGGAAACCGGTAGCAAAATGGCAGGTATACTTTAATGAAAGTAAGTGTAAAGTAATGGACATTGGAGCAAGAAATCAAAGTTTCACACACACATTGAGTTCTGAGCTGTCAGACAGCTCAGGAGAGAGATCTTGGAGTAGTGGTGGACAGCCCAATGAAAGTGTCAACCCAATGTATGGCTGCGGTGAAGAAGCCAATTCCATGTTGCAGTGATGTGCGGTGATGTCCAGGCCTGGGGAGGCACAGCCATATGAATAATCTCCCTCCCCTGAAGCTCAGCCTCAGTGCATCTCACCTTCCTTAAAACACACACACTCTCT
Source organism: Tiliqua scincoides (assembly GCF_035046505.1). Classification (NCBI taxonomy): domain Eukaryota; kingdom Metazoa; phylum Chordata; class Lepidosauria; order Squamata; family Scincidae; genus Tiliqua; species Tiliqua scincoides. Next base: position 202,059,938 of record NC_089822.1, read on the forward strand.
CTCTCTGGAAATAATTTTTTTTAAACTCACCCTCCCCCACACAGAGCTAGAAAGTTCAGCAACATGCCCCCGGATAGCTCCCCTTGTACTTTAAAGAGCTGGGTTCTTTGTGCAGGTGCCCTGTTTTTTAATGGCTTTAACCCATTTTTGCCTGCTCACAGGTGTGCACATTTTGTCTCTTTTGTGTATATGCAACATTGGACAGAAATGGTTTAATAGAACAGTAAAGGCAGCTCTTTCTGTTGCCTCCCTGTGACTGCTGATGCAGACAACCTGCCTTTTTTCACTGGAAGCCAGTCACTCTGTTTTTGATTGGAAGTCACCCATGATGGCAGCCTGACTGAGACAACTCTGCCTGTTGCCTCCCCAGTGATTGCTGACACAGGCACCCTGCCTGTTTTTCATTAAAAAGTCAATGAATTGGTTGCTGGCTGCTTCCCTGTGTAGTGTAATGTGTATGTGTTTGTGCGCTGCTTAACTCAGTGAGTGTGCAGGAGAAGAAAGGAGTAGTGCAGAAAGGCAAGGTACTTTTTCTTTTTACTTGTTGGGTCTGTGTGCTTTTTTTGTTTGTTTTTAATTTGTGAGGTTCTGCCTCCCTTGACTTCACCTCCCTGTCATGCTTAGGATCGTTACAAAAGGGATTGATAATAAAGTGGCCAATATTATTATGCCATTGTACAAATGGATAATAAGGCCACATCTGGAGTATTGCATCCAATTCTGGTCAGCACTTCTGAAAAAGGAGATAGTGGGGAAAGGTGCAGAACAGAGAGTGACAAAAATGACTGGTGTGCTGGGGCATCCCCCTTATCAAGAAAGGCTACAGTGTTTCGGGGCTCTTTACTCAAGAAAAAAAGTGCCTGAGGGGGAACATGACTGAGGGCGCAATCCTAACCCCTTATGTCAGTGCTTTCCAGCACTGACATAGGGCAATGCAGCTCTGAGGTAAGGGAACAAACTTTCCCTTACTTTGAGGAGGCCTCCATGAGTGACACCCAGCTGCAGGATGCAGCACATGTCCCATTGGCACTGCTATGCCAGTGCTGGAAAGCACTGACATAAGGCTGCTGTTTTCAAACTCTCCAGGAGTTTGAAACCCGAAGTAAGTCTTTGCGGGGGCAGGGGGGAGGCGGCAGGGACAGGATCACGTTGCTCAGGGGGCTGCAGGGACTGGGATGCACTCACCAGTCCCTGCAGCAGCCATCCCTGTGTGCGCGGAGCTTTAACTCTCTTCCCCCTGTTTCCTGGCTGCCCCTGCCCCTTAAGGAGGCAGAGGCCAGGACCCACAGACTGGGGCGTCTTGACTCCCCAGTTTGAATACCACTGATTAAGGGGTTAGGAATGCACCCTGAGACATATAATGTTATGCATGCGGTGGATAGAGTGAGTAGAAAGAAATTATTATCCCTCTCGCACAATACCAGAACCAGGGGAAATCCACTCAAATTAAGTGTTGGGAGAGTTAGGACAGACATAAGAAAAGATTTATTTACCCAGCAAGTAATTAATCTGTGTTACTCCTTGCTGTAAGATGTTGCGATGCCTAGATGCCAACCCATTTTTGTCTGGCCCACAGGTGTACACATTTGGTCCCTGTTGCGTATATGCAACCTTGAGCAGAAATGGCTTAAAAGAGAATGGGACATGGAGGAAAAATCCATTAGAGGTTACAAGCCATGATTACTACATGCAGCTGCCTGCCTGCCTGCCTGCCTGCCTGTGACTGAATGCTGGATGTAAGGGAGTGGCCACAGGGATATCTTGAGTGCTCTGTGAGGCATCCGTTGGCCACTGTGAGATACAGGAAGCTGGACTTAGATCTGGACTTGGCCTGATCCAGCAGGTCACTTCTGATATTCCTGTGGTTAATGCTTACAGTTCATAAAATGGAGGCCATGCATACCCCTTTGTGCACTGGCCCTGGTCTCTCATTCAGTGTCTCATGTGGGGACTGCCTGCCCGCCTTGATGTGCGTGTCAGGACCAAGATCAGGACCGACTGTGTGTACCTGGGAGAGGGAAAGTACCAAGTTCAGTTGCCTCTGGTTTGCTTTCTAGCTGCTGTGCCATCTTTTGCCCACCCCAAGCTCCCTTTGCCTTTCTGCCTGCTATTTGATGCCCTTGGTCAGCCCAATCCTATGCTTGTCTACTCAGAAGTAAGCCCCATTAGAGCCAATGGGGCTTACTCCCGGGAAAGTGTGGAGAGGCTTGGGCTGTGTTTCAGTGCTCTTCTTCCTTTGAAGAACCAGCTTCCTTTTTGCCCCCTGTTGCCATTTGCACCTTCCTGGTTTCAGCATCTCCTTCCTTCCAGGACTGCTGCCTGCCTGCCTGCCTGCCTGCTGTGGACAGTGGCGTAGCCGGCGGGGGGCAAGCGGCCCCTTCTTTCGGAGCCATTCCCGGCCGTACGGCTCCGTTTTGCTCCCCCCGCCGGGAATGGCTCCGAAGGGAAGGGCCGCTTGCCCGCCTCGCAGCCAGCCTGCGTGCTTCGCCCCCCTCCGGCTACGCCACCGCACTGGAATGCGGTCCGCAGCCCTTTTCCCTCCGACTCGGCGCCGGCTCCTCCCCTTTAAGGAAGAGGGGCGGGGCCCCGCTTGCTGCAGGAACCTGCCCTTTAAGAGCGCTCTCCCTTGCCTCGCTGCCGCTGCGGCCGGTGCTGAAACGCGGCTGCCGAGACCCTGCCGGCCGCCGGAGAAGTCTCGCCCTCGCCATGGTGTCCTGGATCATCTCCCGGCTGGTGGTGTAAGCGCGCGGCGGCCGCGGAGGGCGGGCGGCCTCTACCCGTTGCTAGGCAACGGGATGAAGATGGGGACGGGACTGGGACTGGGGCTGGCTAGGCATCTCCGTCTCTCCCCCCTCCCTCTCGGGCCCACCAGGCTCACCCGCCGCCGGGTGGGCTCCCAAAGGGCCCCCAGGGCGCCCTGGCATTCCCTGGGCTTGTGTGCGAGATGTGAACGGCGCCCTGCCCTGCCCTGGCAGGTGCCAAGAGCAACCCAGGGGCGTTGCTTGGACACTGGGACCTCTGCCTCCCCACCTTTCACGGGTGGTAGCGCCTGTGCTCTTATAAGTGTCCATGGGCTGCAGCACCTGGTGGGCCTGGGGGGGGGGTGTGAAGCTGGGTTGTGCCTCCAGATGAAGAGGAGCAGGGCCTTCATCCCTGTGCTGGCAGCTGTGTGGAGAGAGATGGCCGGGGCGATGCGGGTCTGGAGCCCAACCCTGAATAAATCAGCCCTCTTTCCCTGTTCCCTTCTATTCCAGGCTGGTTTTTGGCACCTTGTACCCGGCTTACTCTTCTTACAAGGCCGTGAAGACGAAAAATGTCAAGGAATACGTAAGTGTGAGAGGCGGTGGTCACACCTGTGCTTCAGAGACCCTCCTGCTTCCCTCCTGCCCTTCAGCTCCTCCCCGCCCTCAGACATCCATGTGCAATGTGTGTACAGGCAGGAAACCAGGATTGGGCCCTAGAACAAAGCTGCCCTGTCTGAAACCCTCATTACACAACTCACTCAAAAAGCACAATTATGTGTGTGCATTTGATAGAGTAGGTGACAACAGGCTGAATGTTGAGGCTTGTCAGTTTAGGATTCAAAACTGCATAGCAGAACCTATTTGAGCATCAAGTCATCTAAGCTTTACATGTGAACATTCCCAGAGAGCTGCTTTGGGTGTTTTCACAAGTGGCTTAAAAAGCGAACTTCTTTATCACCTACATAGCCTTGATGATGTCACCACTGCTCCAGCTGATTTGCATTCTCTCTTGCACTTAATCACCCTCCTCCTTGTAGAGCTTACAGCTAGAGCAGCCTACTTGACTAGTCTGGAGGCTAATAATATGTTTCAACAGGTCATGCAAAATGAAAGAAGGGTGAGATGTTGGCACACAGCCTTCATGCACGGCCTTCAGTGCACGTTTAAAAACTGCCTTTGTGTTATCACATGCTTGCACAAATGGTGGGAGAATTTGAAAGGTGCCTCTCACGTTATTTATCCTTTTCACAAATGACCACTAGCACTCTTGCCATTTTCTAGTAGAGCCAGTTATTCTAATGTTGCCATCTAGAATATTGGAACATTTTCACATGTGATGCCAAGAATGCTACCTAATGTGGGATGCACTATTTTTGGAAGTTTTGTGAAAGAGGAAGTGGATGGGAACAAGTTTTGTAATCCAATAGAACTTCTCTGTCTCTCTTTTTTTTTTTTTAAGTGGGAAATTTGGACCATTCTTACCATCACTTGTGAAAATGAGTTTTGGATACAGTACAGTTCAGTCGCTTAGGGGATGTGCATGGGTTGATTAATTGAGATAAATCTAGAACCAGAACCAAAATAGATTGATTTAGTCTGAGGAACAATGGTGTATCTTTTACTTGTTGTGTACCTCTCTTTTTAGTCCTCTGTGCTTTGCTGTACAAAATGAAGCTGATGTCTTCTTACATCTAATAAATTAACATAAGATGAACTTACCTGTTTGGTTGGTGGTTTCACAAATATTCATAAATTAGATCAAACTGTGTTGATTAATGCACCTAAATGTTTTGAGGGGCGAGTTAAGTATAAATGAAAGAGGAGTATCTCTTCTTTCTTAAGGAGGAGATATGTACAGGTCCAGCATATTACAGATCTTTTATACACGGATTTGACTCAACACGAATGGCCCCTGCAAATGAGAAAGAATGTGCTGATCCCTGGAGAAGGGGAAAAATGCATCCCTTTAAAATCAGTTTTAAAAACTGAACAGTCCTTTAACAATAGCCTCCTTAATGAGAGAGAGACAGGGCAGCAGGCTAACAATCCATCAGCACTTCACTCATCCCCTCCCTTCCCCCATCACGTGAAAGAAATATTTTCTTTTATCTGTCCTAACTCTCCCAACATTCAATTTTAGTGGATGTCCCCTGGTTCTGGTGTTATGTGAGAGTGTAAAGAGCATCTCTATCCACTTTATCCTTCCCGTGCATAGTTTTGTATGTCTCAATCATGTCCCCCCTCAGGCGTCTCTTTTCTAGGCTGAAGAGGCCCAAACGCCGTAGCCTTTCCTCATAAGGAAGGTGCCCCAGCCCCGTAATCATCTTAGTCGCTCTCTTTTGCACCTTTTCCATTTCCACTATGTCCTTTTTGAGATGCGGCGACCAGAATTGGACACAATACTCCAGGTGTTGCCTTACCATCAATTTGTACAATGGCATTATAATTGTAGCCGTTTTGTTCTCAATACGTTTTCTAATGATCCCAAGCATAGAATTGGCCTTCATAACTGCCGCCGTACATTGGGTCGACACTTTCATTGACCTGTCCACCACCACCTGTCACAGACAGCTCAGAACCCATCAGCCTATATGTAAAATTTTGATTTTTTTGCCCCAATGGGCATGACTTTACACTTACTTGTATTGAAATGCATCTGCCATTTTGCTGCCCATTCTGCCAGTTTGGAGAGATCCTTCTGGAGCTCCTCACAATCACCACTTGGAAAAGTTTGGTGTTGTCTGCAAACTTAGCCACCTCACTGCTCAGCCCTGTCTCCAGGTCATTTATGAAGAGGTTGAAAAGCACCGGTCCCAGGACAGATCCTTGGGGCACACCGCTTTTCACCTCTCTCCATTGTGAAAATTGCCCATTGACACCCACTCTCTGTTTCCTGGTTTTCAACCAATTCTCAATCCAGGAGAGGACCTGCCCTCTAATTCCCTGACTGTGGAGTTTTTTCAGTAGCCTTTGGTGAGGGACCATGTCGTATGCCTTCTGAAAGTCCAGATATATAATATATAATATCTGCGGGTTCTCCTGCATCCACATGCCTGTTGACCTTTTCAAAGAATTCTAAAAGGTTTGTGATATTTTAAATATTTAACCTAACAGGTCTCAACATGCTTATAGGGATCATGTTTTTCCTGTGATTCTTCTGACATAGGTTATCCACCAGGGTGACTATGACAGTTTCAGTCCTTCTTTCCACATGGAAATTAGACTGAAATGGATCTGGATAATCCACCACAAAATGACAAGTGAGATTCAATGTGACGTGATACAACCACACCCCCAACTTCACATGCACACTGGTGGCACCTGGACTGATTGTGATCATCCAGAAAAGAAATTTTGGGGTTGTGGTGGACAGCTCAGTAGAAATGTTCATGAAGTGACTCTGAAAAAAGACAAATGTCATATGAAGAAAAATTAAGAAATTGACAGAAAACAAAATAGCCAATATAATAATGCATTTCTTTTAATTTAAGTAATGTTCTGCCACAATGTGTGGTGAGGCTTTAACTTAGATGGCTTTAATCAAGAGTTAGACAGATTCTAGCTTAGAATTTAGAAGAACTGTGAGTTCTCATTTTTCCATTGGATAAGGGCCAGTTGCTTATAATCTTTTAATCTCTTGCAAAAATTAAGCTTGATAAAATTCTGGGACGTGCAAGATGTTTGCCACATAACCTCCACATCACTGCCAATAGTTTTCTAATGTTTCTATGCTGTAATTAGTTGCATTAATTGGTAGTTATCTTCTACCTGTACTCCTGCTGTCATCTTTACAACCTCATTGCTTGCATAGTCTTGCATAAATTTCCATGGGGAAATCTGTGCTATGGGAAGAGCGAGTCTTGGGGCAGTTATGTCAACCATATGACTAAGCTTCTTGTTCCAACTAGGGGTTTTACTGGGTAGTTGGCCAAACCCACTAAAGAATCCTCTGGACCCATGAGCCTTTGAGGATGGGTCATCCCAACTACCCCACCTATCCTACATAAATTTGAGAAGTCCAAAAGCACAATCAGATAGTGATCTATGCATGGCAAAGGAGTACTTGGTGGTTCTTTTAACCAAGAAATGACCTCAGGCTATTCAGGATAAAATACTAAGTTTTGAGGGTGACCTACTATGTGCGTAAGTCCAGAAACATTTTGGGACAGATCTCTGATTGCAAAGGAGCCCATAAAGTTCTGTGCCTGGTATGGTGTTTTTTGGAATGGAAATTGGAGTAACGTAAAATTTCTAAGACTGGGGTCAAAAGTAGCTCTGTCATAATTGGGTTCAAAAAGAGGCACCTGGCACAGGTTGTGAGATAGACATGAAACTCTTCAAGGGAGATGGAATTGCTATGGACCACAGCAAATCCTCTTCTTTTTATACTATTTTGGAACTTTCCCATTCCCACTCCTCCCCATTCCCATATTTCTGTAATACATACCTCTTCCTCCACAAACTACTGAATAATAGTTTGCTTTGGAAGTGAAAATCAGTCTGGAAATAAAAGGAGCAGATTCGGGGTAGTTTACAGAGCTCTCTGGGAACTGAAGGCTGATAAAGAAAATCACCCACAAATGTTATAATCCCTACTCCCCAAATTCACTGTGTTACTTTCTCATCGTCATACCTCACCTTCCTTTGTTTAAGGAAGATAAAGTCCTCAGTTTCCTTCATAGTACCCATCTGTTACCAGGCATGCTTTTTCAGACCTGTGTAGTATGTACGTACAGGAAATATATTTAATGTGCAGGGATTGAGCGCATTGGCTAATGACACAGCTTAGTGGAATGGCAAACACAAAGAATGGAGGCAAGGTGGAAGTTGCAAGATAGCTTTTTAAACAATGGATCAAAAATAAAATGAAAGGTAAAATTCTTACAAGGGGAAGGGGGGTACATAATGGCCTCAGGAAGGAAAAGGGAAGGGAGAGGGAGCAATACATAGAGAAATCAGGAGGATTATCCTGGGTGAAGCTAGAAATGGTTGAAAATAGGGAGAGTGGTGAGGAAAAAGAGAGAGAAGCAGAGAAATAGCAGGGTTCTGGCTATAATGAAAGACTGTGGTGGAGCTAGTGTTCTTTGTAGTCTGAATTTGGATGTTTGGACTGATGGATGAGCTGCCAGTACTTCTTGAAGAGCTAATCAGGAGAATCTGTTTTTTGGTGGGAGACAGAATGCCAGGCTGTGACATGCTGCAGTACCCATTGGGGCAAGATGGAGTCGCTGTTGGGCAGATCAGTCACACAGTGAGAAAAGCATAGGAGTGTGTGAGAAGGCCAGCTGGCAAAGAACACAGAAAGACCTTGAGGACCTTCTAGGCTTGATTTGATTGACTACTTAATCTTGATGTCACACAGCCAGAGATGCCTTCACAGTGTGGTTAACATCTGGTGACTGAGGATTCTGTGATTCACAGAATATATTTGTAAAATCTCCATTCAGAAATGGTGGTTTAGACTAGCCTACCTATGTAAATCACAGTGAATGCTGGCTAAACAACTGAGAAAGGATAGATAAATAAATAAATACAGTCAAGAAGTTAGTAGCTCAGCAGGACATGAAATCACTTCATTCGTTTGCAGTGGGCTAGTCTCTCCTACTGTCCAGTTACTCCTAACTCAGTGTCTCCCAAACTTTTTCAACCTGCAGCTTCTTTGACCATTTGTGACCTTTTGCCACAGCTCCCCATTATGTTATGTGACAGGCAGAAATTGGGTTTCATGAGCCCAATGAAGCTTTCTTCCCAATTTCACCTCTTCTGTGAATTAAAAGTGCAAACAAACCACAGTTTTCCAGACGTTTCTGCAGTGCTTCACGGCTTCCCTGGCTGGTATCCATGGCTTCTTTGGGAGCCGTGCCTCACAAGTTGAGAACCACTATCCTAACCAGGGTTGTGTGAATTTTGGATGACTCAGCGACTTGTATGTTGTTTGCATGGAAGACTGAAAAACACTTGAGTCAGGAGTTCCCTGACTTGGCACTCGTCCCCATTTGTGCAGACTCGAGTCTTCCTGTGTGTGGGTGTGCTTGCTTACTGTTTTCGCAGTATGAAATACCTCATGGGGCCAGCATTCTGATGGGATGAGCAGCCACAATTCCAGCCACAAGGCAGGGAAGGGTTAATGCATCCTATCAGGAAAGGGGAGACAGGAGAAAACTCTTGCTCATCTGTGATAGGAAGTAAGTAAGTGGGGAAGCGGGTGGGGGGAGACGTTTCACACACCTTGTGGATTCTATTGGCTCGTTGCGAGGAGAGAGCCCCACTGAAGGACGAGCTACAATGGGACTACTTCTGAGTAGGGCTGCAAAGCCAGGTCACCCTGGTAAGCCTCACAGCTGCTGTGCATGACCCTCCTCTGTCTTGCCGCTTTGGTCCCTGCTCTTGTGTAGTCCTTCCTGCCCTGTTTACAGATGGGTGGGGACATCAGTGGAGTGAGTAAAGAGAACTTTGACACACGCGCGCACACACTGCTCAGTGGCAGCCCTGTTTTTTCCACAGCAGGCTTTTAAAAGGGAGGGGACGACTCGACTCAAGTTCTTCAGAGTCACTAAAGGGAGACTTGGCTACTTGGAAAGTTATGACTCTTTTTTGAGTGGAGTTGTGGGGCGGGCGGTGACTTGGCAACTAAACTCGAATCAAACTGCACTGGGTTTTCCCATCTCTGGTCCTAACTGATACCCCAAGCCCCCAAGAAGTGATCAAGTGGTAGCAGGGATCTCTTTGTTCTCAAGGCCTGGAGCTGATCTCGGGTCTCTCCTTAAATAGTTTAACCTAGGGCCTCATCCAAAGAGGGAGATTGGGTCGGTGTAAGTCCCTTGTGCCAACCCAGTGGTGTTGTGAAAGTGCCATAAAGCACTTTCATGCCACCAAATGAGCAGGGAGGCCAGCGTAAGCCCTGCAGAACTGGCACAAGAGGTAAACCTGCGCCAACTGAGTCAGGCCAGTGCAGGGGGATGGAGGGAGGGTGGAAAGGAGCCGTTCCAGGGCAGTGGGGGTGAGTGGGCCCATAGGCGGGCAGCAGTTCAGTAGGGGGTGGGACCAGGATCTGACACTTGTGCTGGATCCTAACCCTGGTCCTGGGCAGCCTGGAGTAGATCCAGGTAGCCCCATTGGGGCTGCTGCAGCATGACACAGGGTAAAGGGAAGCAATTCACCTTGTCCCGGGCTAAGCTGCTTTCAACCCCAACCCTGCTCTGGATGTGGGCCAGGCCAGTCGGCCTACCTGCTCCAGGGCATGCTAGGATTGGGCTAATAGACTCACAAGCACACAAAGCATACACACAAAGGAGAGGATAGAAGCACTAAGTTTGTCAATAATTTGACTGTACATACAAGCCACAGAAAACAGGAGGGGATTGTGAGTCAGTAGTTAAGGTTGCCAAAGTTGCATATCTGTATCTGCCAAGGTTATTTACTGGAATTGTTGGGTAAGGGTGCCAAGTCTTGGTGATCTTCAGTTGCAAGGGGCAGGGGAGCAGAAAAGGGCTTAAAAAGCAAACCAGCTCCAGGGAAGGAAGCAACGAAAGGGAGCCCAGGCTGCTTTTCTGAGGAAAGGGATGCAGTACTGTGGCTTACAAAAGGGCGGCTGCTCAGTGTATACTGGAATATCAGCTTTTCAGTTGGAGCCAGGATGGGGAAATGGGGGGAGAGGAGAAGGAGGAAGGCTAGAGAAGAATGAAAGGGGTCTGTAACCCAGCTTCTTACACCTTAAATTCCCATAGGAAAGCATAGGCGTTTGTGAAATGAGCTAATCAAGGAAGGACCTTTCTTTTTTGCGTTGATTGCCCATCCCTGCATCAAGATGAGTGCCTCCTGAGATAGCCCAACTGGGTTCACCACCCAGAGTCACTCCTGATTTGCCATAACTACGTCTGCTGGGGTGAGTATGCTTGAATGTGCTTCTCCCTCTTAAAAAAAAAAAAGGCTCTTACCTCCTTACTACACGCCTTCTGTCATGTGATTCTTTTCTGAAAATAAGAAATTCAGATAAGTGCATGGAAGGAGCAAGGTGAGAGGGTAGGGAAATGCTCTTGTGAGGAGTTTAAAATTTAAAGGGACCACATCCCTTTACACTCTGTTTAAGGAAGTAGCAAATAGGAATTGGACTAGTGCAGCTTCATCTGCAGTGGATGGACTGTAGGAAGGCAATGGCAAATTCAGAGTGAAGAGCACCTCAAATCTGCTGTTTCCTTCCCCACTGATGTGAGCCACATTGCTTGCTTCATGACTGGGCCAGCACTGGTTCCCTTTATTGTTTTGCATCCTGCCAAGGGTGCAGCTACAAACTCTTGATTGCTGTGGAAACCACTATCCCAATTAACATACAATTTTTGATTAGATTTGGCCATAGAGCCGTAGATCTCAAGATATGGCTATTTGTTCAGGTTCAGATATGCTCTGTAAGCAAGGTGCAATCAGTCATGCAGTTTTCCAAAGAAACAAAATAGAGGCAAGGGTTCTCTCAAGCAAGCAAGCAAGCTAATGGGGTGGAGAGTGATTGCTCTGGCAGGCTAAGGGCCCTGTCTTATCTGCCTTTCTAGCATTGATGCAGTCACAGTATAAAGGAATAAATATTCTCTTATCTGGAGGAGGCTCCATGACTGCCCATTACCACCACAGAACATAGTGCTTGCCTCACTGGCAGGCTGCATCAGCACTGGAAAGTTGAATAAGATTGGGCCCCAAAGTTGTGACCTTCCTTGAGGCCTGTGGGACCTGAGGTCTCTTGCCCAATTCAAATGCCTCAAGTCTGGCCTGGATCATGCACTCCTGGAATCCACCCAGGGCCATGTACATGTGAAAGCCAATGTCACCCATCACAAATACAGATAGATAACTTACAAGGCAACACATCTTGAGCCCCTTATGCCAGATGAATAGGGGCTATTGTTCCCTTCACACAGGATGTCCTCAACACAGAGAGAACTAGTTGCACTGGAGGAAGCAGAGCTAAGAACAAGCCTTGGATATCAGCTGTGGCTTTCAGTGAACAATCCTTAAAGAGGAGACATCATTGAGGCATGTAATACTGCTCGCTTATACAGGGTGGTTATAAGGTCTTAATGCAAATTTAAACAACTTTAGATGTACACATGATAGAAGCACAATGTAAACAACAGATGAAAGCTGATATCTTAACATTTTAAATCAATATGATTTGATTTTTTTTAACCTTCAGCCTTTTAACATTTTTTTACCTGTCATCTTTTGTGAAACATTTTTCAAACAGAATTTCCAACTCTTCATTGATTCACTGTCTCTTGTGGTTCATCAATCATGGATTCAGTTTCTCTAAACTTTTTCATCCAATTGTTAATTGAGTTCCTGTGTGGTGCATCTTTCTTGTAATGAATCTTCTCAGAGCTGTTATGGTCTTCAGTTCTGTGAGTCATAGAACATAGTTTACCTTTTATTCTACTCAGGGCTGGCTTTAAGCCAGTTGGACCAGTTGCTCCCAGTTGTGTCCCATGCCCAAGGGCTCCCCCCTTGCGCTAGGGTAAAAATAAAATTAATATTTTTAGTTAATCATTTCATAGTCACTAAAACAAATGGTTGCATAAGTATTTACTTTTCAAAGTTAACCTACATATTTTGTTTGTCTACTTTTAGGCTTACTTGTATGTAATTTTATATTAAAATATGCTTAGATCCATTTATTCTATTCTCACTTGCACTTTTTAAGCACATATTTTGATTGCTTCCATTCTACCATAGAGATATAAAGTCTATAATTAATTTTATTTATGTATTTAAAATTCTACACATCTTGGCTGTGAATCTGGGGCCCTGCAAAAAATGTCTCCAGTTGGACCCCCCACCTCCTAAGGCCAGCCCTGCTTCTTCTATCAACATTTTCAATCAGTTGAAGGATCTGAAAAGAAATAAAACTTAACCCAAAATTAACAACACAAATTAACAACAAATGCGCAAAAAACTTTCAGATTCCGCTTTTATATGCCATTTACAGTATGCTTCTGTCGTGTGCTTATCTACAGTTATTAAAGTTTAAAGTTGCACAAGGACTTTATAACCACCATGTAAATGCATTCCTCAAGTTTTTCCATGAGGCAAGTAGCATCTTCAAGTAGGTGATTTTCATTGGTAACATGATGTAAGGGGAAAGGCTTAACAGGTCCCATCAGACCCCTCCACACACAGACCCCCTTGCCTTTCATTTCAGTATAAAAGAAGCAAAAGTGTAAGATGTAGAGATGCTTCTAGTATCAAGTGTGGTTTAATCCAGAGCTGGTCCTTTCTTGAGTCAGCTTTTATCTCAAAATAGCTTCACAGAGTATGAAATTCCCTTGATGGTTAGTGGCCAGCTATTTTGTAAAAATATTTAGGGAATAGAGTTGTAGATAGAATTATATATTTAAACTGAATGTTACGTAGCCCTACTGCAATTTCCAAAAGGAAAATTTATTTATTTATTTATTGGATTTGTATTCCGCCTTTCTCCCCGAAGGGCACCCAAGGCGGTTGTTGTTACAAAATACAAGGCTGGTTGTTTAAAACTTTTAATTTTAAATAATATTCAGACTTGAAGTACTCTGGAGTCCTAAAGCAAGAGAAGTTTCTTTTTAGACTATAAATTCCAGCAAAGTTGTGTTCGTTCTGGGGGGGAGGGCGGCGGTGGCACTTAGGCCTGATCCCAATGCCCTTCCTGAGCAGTCTGGCCTTCTGCCAGGCTCCTTGGATCTGTGCCACCTCTTTAGGCGGCACAAATTCAAGTAGCCTCATTCAGGCCACTGCCATGTTACCTGGGAGAAGGGGAGTCGATTCCCCTTGCCCCAGGTTGTGTTGCTGCTAGCCCCAACCCTGCATTGATTACAGTGCAGGCCAGCTGGCCTAGTTCAGCGCAGGAGTGGATTAGACAGTCTCTAAGGTGTATAAGACCCATCATTGTTGTGAGTCTATGAAACTCACTCTCCGTTCCTTTTGACTTTCATTTTTATTCAACTGTTTTTCCAAGTTAAGATTTCTTCGCATTCAGAACATTTCAGGTGTACCTGTAAAATGCTTTGCCTAGCGTGTGTTAAAGCATCTTCAAATGCATGCACAAAGGGTGCAAATAGAGTTTCCCTCATCTGGCTATGCTACTGCATAATGTGGAACATGCTTCAGTTAACTGAATTGTTCCTTCCTTCCTCAGCTTTTCCTGCTATTGTGTGTTCTGATTAATGATAAGATTCTGGTGTGTTAAATTTTCCCCTTCCTTTTTCCTTTTCTTTACAGAAAAGTGTACATTTTTCTCAAATGCCGTGGTAGAGGCTCTGACTTTTTTCTTGTTCTGTATGATTTTGAGAGGCTGAGACAAAAAAATCCTTCCAAATAATAGCCTCTTTCCCATTTTATTTTCAAATATGATCAAAGAAAGAGTTGAAAAACATAGCAAAAATAGCAACATCTTTGCGGTTTTCACTGAATGATGCTTTATCTCATCTCTCTGATGTTCAGTTGCTATGTCACAGATACGTTTTGTGTGCAGCTAAAATAAAGGAGTTCAATTAGTGCATTAGCAACAGGATGATTCTACCACCAGTAGTTGAGTCAGCAGCTGGAAACATTGCAAACCAAAAGGACCTCTTTCTGCTTCAGATCTCTTGCTAGAAAGCACTAACCCTCTGCATTCTTGTCACCATGGGAAAACCCTTCCCCATGTCTGTGGAATCACTAAAATTTACAAACTAGCTCATCTTTTCTACCCCACAACTTATTCTCCTGTTCCTAAGCATCTTTACTCGTTACTTTACTCTCTTTACTCCCCACTCTCTCAATTCCCTCTTCTTTTTTTCTAGCCATCCTAGTTTTAAAAAAAAGTCCACATTGGGCAAAGGTCGAGTATTTCAGTGAGAATGTATGATGAACATTTGTAAAACCATTCTTTGTATATTTTATAAAATATTGAAATGTTTAATCATCACGTATATATTAGGTCTTAACTCAGAATTTGAGTCTCTTTGGCACAACATAGGAACAGACAAATAAGAAGTGAAGTAGGAGAGAAAAGGTGGACTGGTTTGTGAATTATTATTATTATTATTAACAGTATTTATATACCACTTTTCAACAAAAAGTTCACAAAGCGGTTTACAGAGAAAATCAAATAACTAATGGCTCCCTGTCCCAAAAGGGCTCACAATCTAAAAAGATGCAAAAGAACACTGGCAGGCAGCCACTAGAAAAGACACTGCTGGGGTAAGGAGGGCCAGTTACTCTCCCTCTGCTAAATGAGAGATGCATCCACTTGAAAAAGTGCCTCTTACCCAGTTAGCAGGTGAATGGCAATACTTTCTCTTTAAGTTTGGTGGATGGTGCAGCAGGATACTCTTCACTTGTGTGCTTTCTTCAATTGTGTGCTTTCTTAAGTCACTTAATAGAGTGACTTTCAAACTTTCTATCCTTGGGGAATCCTTTCTGCATCAACTCATCTGCTGTAGTACCCTGTATGTTTTGCCATGGAACCCCAGCCCATCACAGAGGACTCTGAGGCATGTTCTGGGGCATGCATTTAGTTATTAAGCAATCTGAAACATCTGCTCAGAAGTAAGTTTCATTGTGTTCAGTGGAGCTTACTTTCAGGTAAGTGAACAAAGGATTGTGCTGTTAATGAGGGAAAATGCTGAGGCCTGAAACTTGATCAGTGTCCTTTTCGAATTGGGTGATCAGTCTAAAACACTCAGTTCTGTCTCATGACTGTATATTATAGATGAAGTTCGGTAGTAGTAAGCAAGTTGTGTTTCTCAGGAAGCTGGTCTGCCTTTACAGATTTTCTTGTTAAGGACCCCTTGATAAGCTTAGTAGGATTTGAAAAGGATTGCTTTGGAATAACAAATATACTTGCATGTTATGACCCTGGAATTGGCTGCATTGGTGCTGAAAATATATGCTGTAATTCTCAAACTGGTTCTCAAACAGGTGGGTTGTGACCCACCAGCTTGTGTAAAACTTCCTCTAAGGGGCAGGGGGGAGGTAGCAACATGATCCCCAGGATAACACTAACAGGGGTGAAAGGGGGCTATTTTTCCTTACTGAGAGCTGCTGGCAGCTGCAGGAGTTGTGGGGAGCCACAAACAGGGCTTCCCAATGCTTAGAATGTTAACGTAGACTGTTGAGAAAAACCAGTCGCCAAGCACCCAGGAAGTGCTTGGCGAGCGGTTTTTTCAACTCTAATATTGTATGCCAACATTCTAAGCATTGGGGAGCCCTGCGGAGGGCTGCTTGGGGTTCCCCGCAACTTCTGCAGCTGCCAGCAGCCCTCAGTAAGTAAAACTAACCCCGCTTTACCCCGTTAGCGATGTGATTCTGGGGATCATGTTGCTACCTCCCCCTGCCCCCCCCAGATGGTGCAGGCTCTCCGTGCTCCAGCCTACGGAAACAAAACAGCCCAGCAAGTAAGCCTTCCCAGCAAGCAAAACATGAGATTTAGGCTACAATCCTTGCCACACTTTCCTGGGAGTAAGCCCCATTGACTGGAATGGGGCTTGCTTCTGAGTAGAAATGCTAAGGACTGGACTCTTAAAAGCTCAGCATTCCACCTGTGAAAGAAGCAGGACAGCTGGCAGTGGGGAGGGGGAGGAGAGGGTATTGCTTTAAAAACCCAGGGAGTGCTTACCAAATCCCCCCCCCCACTGAGATGGTGTAGGCTCTCCTGCTCCAGCCAGCACAAACAAAACAGCCCACAAGTAAGCCTTCTCAGCAAGGAAAGCATGAGATTTAGGCTACAATCCTCTCCATGCTTTCCTAGGAGTAAGCCCCATTGACTAGAATGGGGCTTACTTCTGAGTAGAAACGCATAGGACTAGACTCTTAAAAGTCCAGCATCCCACCTGTGAAAGGGGGAAGAGGGGGAGGCAAAGGAGCAGAGGGGAGGGGATTGATAACAGCTGCCTTAGTTTCCTTCCACCCGCAAGTGTCAGGCTGCAGCCTATTTGCTTAACTCTATGGAATTTAGCACAACGAGTTTTTTGTTAATCAGTCACGGAACGGAACTAACTCGGATAAATAGGCCCAACCTGTACAAGGTTTATATCCTTATGCACAGTGCATGCAATGTAGTAAAAAAGGAACCATTTTTCCAAATCAGTTGTACCTGCACAGGTTTCTTGATTGGGATGTAAAATGTGCATTTTAGTGTAAAGAAGGCAGTAGAAACTGCATTTAGGATGCCTCAGGCTTAATGGGTAACTAAGGGCACAATCCTAACCAGGTCTACTCAGAAGTAAGTCCTATTTTGTTTAGTGGGGCTTACTCTCAGGAAAGTGTGGTTAGGATTGCCACCTAAGTGTCAGTGCAGAAGTTCATCTGATTTAATGAAAAGGATATTCATGTTGCTAATGATACAACTCAAGTGAGAACAGCTAAACATGTTTGAGGGAGAAAATTATTTGTCGATAGACAGAATTTTGGTTTATATTAATATGGGACTTGACTCTTTCCTTTGGCGTTTCTGCTACTGGACATTATTGAAGAAGGAATATAACAGCTACTGAGTTGAAACTTTGAGTTACTGACACTGGATCATGGGAATAACTTTGTACGAAATTGCTTCAGAATGACTTGATTTAATATCTGTTAAGAATTTATTTCAGGGTGGGTCCTAATGTGTCTGGACGTTTTCTAACGGGATTGGCTATGTTGCAGGTCAAGTGGATGATGTATTGGATTGTGTTTGCCTTCTTCACCACAGCAGAGACGCTCACAGACATCATTCTCTCATGGTAAGATTTCTGCCTGTTAGCAAATGAGTCGGAGAGCTGCTTGGTGTCTTAAATTTTTTTTCAGCGAGCCATCTAGAGCTGGGTGTTATGGGAAGATTTATGGTCCCATCCTTTGCAGGACCTCTGCCAGCAGAATGCATGTTCTATCAGCACATGCTGTCGCAAAAGCACTGTAAAGTGCTTTGTGACAGCGCTAGTAGCCAGCATGTTGGTGGGAAGGCTGGAGTGTTCCTGTATGCACTGATGGTCATTGTGAGGCCCACTGGAGCATGTAAGGTGGGGTGGAGTAGGGAGAGTGTGGAACAAGGCAGGATGGGTGAATCAGGACCAGCAGCACTGGTGTGCACCATATCCTCACCCTCTTCCTGTGCCCAGTCCACTTGCATGGATCAATGCTGAACTTGTCCCCTTATCCCAAGGACACTGCCAGCAGTTAAAAAACCCCTGCAGGATACAGTGGCAGCTGTGTCAGTGCTACTGCATCACTGCCAGGGGATTTAGATAGGACTGGGCTCTTACTAAGATATTCAGCTTCTCACAGTGGTTCTGGCCCTGTGAACATTGTTTTTTTCTGGAGGCTTGTTATGCAAAAATATTATAGTAGATTCTGTTGTCAGATGCTGTACCACATATATTGAATGCTTGTTTGAAATGGTTGAAAATGTGTAATTGCTTCACTACTTCTCCTCCACATCGAGAAAAAACCCAAAGTCTTCTGGGGAATGAGAACAGAGTATCCCTGAAGCCTGGAATTTTAGTTTCAACAATCTTTTTAAAAGCACCTGTAACCCAATAGAAACTGCTGGGTTGGTTTGGGAAGACTTTCTTCTAGAAATTATCTTTGAGTGTTTGGATTCTGGGTCTGAAAAAAGTGGTTGCTGCTGTTGCATGCCTTTTATGTAGCTTATGCTTTGCGAAAGATTTGTTCATCATAATATATATCTCTAATAGGAGAATATTGAGCTGTATTGTGGAAATCTACTTGTCCTGCCTAGATATTAAGGGAAGAAATGATTCCTTCATCTTGTTAAGTACTATTAAGCTTATAGAGATAGGTGCATTAAATGTTCAGCATATCTAGCCATCAGCTTGTCCAAAAGACAAATTGAATGAATGGGGTAAACACTGGATTGATGAGGACAGTCATTTGGAAGCAGAGGGTCAGTTCTGATGTAATTCTCCAAAGATGTAGTAATTTCATGACTCTCCAATAATTGATTAACTAGTCCAGTGTTTCTCAAACTATTGGTCAGGACCCACTAGGTGGATCGTAAGCCCATTTCATGTGGGTCCCCATTCATTTCAATCTTTTATTTTTAATATATTAGACTTGATGCTACCATGGTATGTAACTTCATTTGGGGAAATGTTACAGACCTGTGGTTTTAACAAGCTATTATGTATATTTTTTTAACTGTGCTAGTAAACGGAACTTGCTCCTGGGTAAGTGTGGGTAGGATTGCAGCCTAGGATTGTAAAAAATTTTCCTGCCTGATGTCACTTCTGGTCAAGTCATCACTTCTGGTGGGTCCTGACAGATTCTCATTCTAGAAAGTGGGTCCCGGTGCTAAATGTATGAAAATCACTGCACTAGTCAATTCTCAGGATGTAAGGGTTTAGTGTGGTTATGGAGAAGACTAAAAGGAAAGTTCAGGAAGGTACATCTAAGGAAGGGTATGCTTGGTTTCTTTTATAGCCAGCCTTGTCATGTTCATTCTGTCCTATCTGTAGTTCACTTTTCTTCCCTTTTCCTATCCCATCTATACTGCTTTCTGAACTGTCGGTCTTTGTCTGTCTCTAACCTGAGCTTGATTCCAGCTTTTCCATCTCTCTCAGGTTTCCCTTTTATTTCGAGCTGAAAATCGCATTTGTGATCTGGCTGCTCTCTCCTTACACCAAGGGCTCCAGCGTCCTCTACAGGAAGTTTGTTCACCCAACGCTCTCCAATAAGGAGAAGGTACTTCCTTCAGATTGCCCCATTCACCATTCCTGAAAGATGGGTGACATTAAATTCAGTAAGGTTGCAGTAAAGAACTTAATATAGTCATGCACATCCATGTTCACAATGAATGCATGGTGATTGCTTCTTTTAGAGAGCAAGGGTGCATCCTTAGTTTGCAGGCTGATAAGAATATGGTGCCTCTAATCTGTATAACATTGGTTTGGTTCCCTGAGGGCCTGTGATCCAAAAGGCCATGCATGAAGTTCCACATGAGCACAAGAGCTACCCCCTTTTCCTATTCTAAATCCTTGTGCCTCCATGAAAAGTCACACCTGAAGATTACAGAATGCTCTGGAGCATCATTTGATGCAACACAAGGAACTGCAGCTTGAAGAGAAATAGCTAAATCCTCCTTTGTGTGATTTTTACTCATGCCTGAGGCAATTTGGATACCCCCTTAGCATCATTGTTCAGTTTGTTGACCCTTTGCTTTGCAGGGACCATTATTGTTTGAAGATTACATGCAGTTAGTGATGGATGTGTAACTACTCTCCATTATCTGATGTAATTCCAGCACAGAACAAATTGTAGGCAGAGCTATCCCAGAGCCTGCTAACAGTAGAAAAGGAGTGACAGTCACTAGGTAATAGAAAATAATTAATGGGGAAAGTTTAGGTCCTTCCCCTTTTATATGGCTTATGCCCCTTCACTCTAGAACAGGGGTGTCCAAAGTTTTTGGCAGGAGGGCCACATCATCTCTCTGACACTGTGTCGGGGGCCAGGGAAAAAAGAATTAATTTACATTTAAAATTTGAATAAATTTACATAAGTTTACATAAATGAATATATTAAAGATGAACATATGAATGAAGGAAGGTCTTACAATAACTCAAGGCCTATAAAAGGCCTTCCACAAAGCAAGGCTGGCCTTTCCTTTGCTGCCACTACTGCATCACAGATGCGAAACAACAAGCAGTGGAGGGAGCCCTCATCCCACAACTCACTCAAGAGGTCGAACAGTCACCCTCATGCTGAGAGCAGTTGCATTGGGTTAGCATGGGGTCCAACAAATCTCCGGAGGGCCAGAGGCTCATTGGAGACTGGGGGCTCCCTGAGGGCCGCAAGTGGCCCCAGGGCCAGGGTTTGGGCACCCCTGCTCTAGAAGATGGAGGGTATGCATAGCAACAGAGAGCCTATTGAAATATGGAGCCTCTGTTCCTTATTGTGATCCAAGTCAGTGCTGAATAACACCTTGGGAGGCTCAGACCATTTACTACCATCATCATCCTGTGGCATCATGGTGCAAGAAGGGTTTGGGGTTTAATAGATAACATGTCTAGTGAGTTAGAAATATTGGATATATTGTTGCAGTGCTAGAAAATGGGAATGTACTGGACCAGGTTCTTGAGACACATTTTAAATCTCATGATGTATATTTAATGATTTTTTTAGGATACCCAAAGGCTTTAAAAAAAGAGTCTGATAGACCATATGTGATTCACAAGCCATAGGCTATCCAGCTCTGTCTGAGCTCATGATTCTACTTGGCACAATACATAGATCTGACAAACAGGAAATGATCAGTCTCCCATTTCTTTTATTTCATGGGGATCATGCTGGGTTCTAGTTAAGGCAAAGGTTTCCAAATATGAGAACACTGATTTTCTCAGGGTGTAAAACTGTTGAAAAAGCACTAGAATCTTCTTACTTATTCTGGGACACAAGAATTGATGGTTTTCAATCATCTTTTTGGCAGGAATCTATTTAAGCCTTCTCCAGCATTGACTTAACTCTTTTCTGATGCTGCTGAAGATTCTTTGTTTAGCTTACTTTGCTTCTGAAGAGCTCCAGGGCATTAATTCAGTGGAGATGCCTTTGAGCTTTTCATGTCTTTAACTACATGACAACTCTGTGTTATGCAGGAGAGCTCACTAAGGGCACAATCTCCTAACCAGGTCTATTCAGATGTAAGTCCTCTTTTGTTCAATGGAGCTTACTCTTAGGAAAGTATGGTTAGGATTGCAGCCAAAGTCACTTGCATACATAGTGGAATATGATCATATAAAGTGATCATTTACCTGATCACTTTAAGGATATGTTGGATTTTTCACTCAGTAATAACCACTTGCATTCCCTCTGCTGAAGTCAGTGATGGCTTTCCAATTGAGTAGGTAAATCATATCAGTTGTGGTACACAAAGTCATTAAGGGATTTGGTTGGTGAGTGTGGGTACCACATGTGGTTCTTTGCCACATGTTTTTCAAGAAGTATGAGAGGTTTTGTAGTATTGGAGCATTAAGGAGGCCATCCCTGAAAAGTGCTATTTTTCCCCCCATGGCAAAAGTTTGGAATGTGTATTCTTTCTTTTCTCTTGGATTCTGTTAATGTGGACAAAAATTGAGTTTGGCACAGCAAGTATAATATTGACAGTACTCTCATGAGTCAAATGATTCTGGTGTTCCTGTCTGATTCAAGCATCAAAGGCACTTGTCCGGCATTCTACTTTTGAGGATCTGATTTCACATAGAGCAGGGGTGGCCAAGCTTGCTTACTGCAACACCACATATGATAAACTTCAAATGTTTGAGAGCCATAAGAAACACGTTTGAGAGCTGCAATATTTAAGAAGCATTTAAATTCTTAAATATATTCACTCACCACGAACATTAAACTTATGTTTTAATCCAGTGGACTCTTATAAATAGGTATAATTATAAAGTTTGTATAATTTATACAAATTATAATTATAAGGTAAATAATTATTAAGTTTGAAAATTATTTTCCTTCTTTCATAATTGTGATGCAGAAAGGAGCTCAGCCAACATATATCCAAGAGCCACACATTATATGACAAAGAGCTACATATGAATTGCAAGCCACAGTTTGGCTACTCCTGACATGGAGTTTTGTTTTTGCTGTAAAGACCCTGCACTCTTGCACCTGGCTGAGAGGCTAACACAGAATTTATTTATTTAATTTTCACATTTCTATACCACCCTTCTTCCAAGGAGCTCAGGACGGTGTACATAGTTTCTTCCTCATTTTGTCCTCCCAGCAACCTTGCGTAGTCGGTTAGGCTGAGAAATAGTGTTTGGTCCAAGGTTACTCAGAAACCGTCATGACTGAACAGGGATTTGAATCTGGATCTTCCAGGTCTAAGTCCAACAACTGAACCACTACACCATCCTGAGCTCTCTAGACCAATGGTCTCCAAGGTGGAGACAACTGTGTGCCAAAAACAGTCTTCCCTGCATGACCAGAGTTTACTGTTCCCGCCAGGGAGCCTCTTACCTTCATTCCCGATCTCCCCCAAACTTTGTGCTGGCCAGCTGCGTCTGCCTGGAAATCTGGGAACAAAACCTGCTAGAGCGACAGAACATGGAGGCAGCTGGGCGGTGCAAGATTTGGAGGAGACTGGGAATGAAGATAAGAGGCTCCCCTGCGGAACAGTAAGCTCCGTTCATGCAGGAGAGGGGCTAGCACGGGCATCAAATCCAGCCCTAAAGCTGTAGTTTGGAGAGCACTGCTCTAATATTTAGAAATCCATTTAGACCATTTAGATATCTCTTCACCACTGGTATCTAGAAAAGATTAATCTCAAAAGATTTAATTTGCTGTGTTATTGCCCAAATCATATGGACTTGTTGCACTTTGAAAGGCTTAAAACCTGTTGTGTGAATTCATATTATGCTAGAGAGCCATGTTATAATGTTAACCTCTAGGAATCATTTTTAATAACTTTGAACCCTTTAAAGTGATGCACAAGTTAGTGTCCAGAAGATCAAATGAAGACTTTTGACTGATACAAGGGGATTAATTCAGACCCATGTCATATTCATAATGCAGGTTACTGTAACCCAGCCTCTGGGATTCATCATTGAAATCAGCATCTATTCTTACATCATGTTTCCTTGAAATAGTCCTTGTAGTATTTTGCTTACTGCTTCCAGAGTTAGTCTATGAAATTTCCCTCTTCTGTTTTATGAAGACAAGTCTCTGCTTGATGCTAATCTTGCTTAACCCATTTTTACCCGGCCCACAGATGTACACATTTCATCCCTGTTGTGCAGGGGTGCCCAAACCCCGGCCCTGGGGCCACTTACGGCCCTTGAGGCCTCTCAATGCGGCCCTCAGGGAGCCCCCAGTCTCCAATAAGCCTCTGGCCCTCCAGAGATTTGTTGAAACCCGCACTGGCCCAACGCAACTGCTCTCAGCGTGAGGGCAACTGTTTGACCTCTTTCGTGAGCTGTGGAATGAGGGCTCCCTCCACTGCTTGCTGTTTCATGTCTGTAATGTAGTAGCAGCAGCAAAGGAAAGGCCAGCCTTGCTTTGTGCAAGGCCTTTTGTGGGCCTTGAGATATTGCAAGACCTCCATTCATTCATAGAAGTTCATCTTTAATATATTCATTTATGTAAACTTACTTAAATTTATTCAAATTTTAAATGTAAATTAATCCTTCCCCCCCCCCCCCCGGGCCCCAGAGATGATGTGATTTCCCCCCAGAGATTTTTCCCTGGTGAGAGAGATGATGTGGCCCTCCTGCCAAAAACTTTGGACACCCCTACTGTTATGTATATGCAGCGTTAGGCAGAAATGGCTTAAATATATTTTTTCCCATGTGAATAAGTGCTTATACATGTCCCCCCCCCAAGTCTTTCATCATCCAATAACAAGACTATTTAGTAACTTGTGAAGTGTTCTATATTTATGATTTTCAAAGTGAGAGGGGTGGGTTTCTTCATGACCCCTTTTTGACTTAATCCTTGTGTCTGTTGATGGAAGATAGTACAGCAGTTAATTAGTGCAGGGGTGTGTGTGCACACATGTTAATAATAATGCCTGGGGTACTTTGTAGTCATTGAACAGGAAGGATTTGCATAGGCATCCTGGAAGAACTGAATGCTTTTATTCTTGACTAAGGAAGTTCAGTATGATAAATTTGAGAAGTGCTGTTCTTTGTTATTGTCTGAGCTCTGAGGAGGTGATACACTTCAAAAGACTTAAAGGCTGTTGTGTGAGTGCATCTCATGTTTGAGAGCCATGTTATTGTCATGAATATATACAGTTTAGGCCTAGGTTAGCATATGAAGCCTGAACCAAACTAAGTCAGTAACAGAGAAGTGGCTAGCAGTTCCTAGCTGCAAGAATGTGAGTAAACAAACAAACATGAAGTCACCTCAGTACTATTAGCATAAGAAGTATAATAATGAGTGCCCAAGGGGTGTGTCTGGGTCTTCTTGAGCAGAGTTTTTGGGGTGTTGCAAACTTGGCTTTTTTTTGGGGTGCTCAGAGTTCTTGGCTCTCAAACCCTCAAGCCCCCCATCCAGTAGTACTGCCACCACCCTGTATGTGCCAGTGCCTCAGTTTGCGACACCCCAAAAACTCTGCTCAAGAAGTCCCGGACACACCCCTTGGGCACTCATTATTATACTTCTTATGCTAATAGCACTGAGGTGACTTCATACTTATTTAGACTGTCCAATCAGAAACTTTTGAGGACAGAACCTTCTCGGAGTGGGTCCGGTTGCTAGCCCTCCTAGTTCTTACCCCTTCCAACTGGTGATCCATAGCTGCATTCCATTTTGCTTGATCAGGTGCCCCTCAGTCTACTGAGGTGTTAAACATTCCAATGGGTTGTAATTCTTGTTGTCTGTCCTTTCTGGCCAGCAAAGGAGAGACAACAGTCTTTTTGTTTGTTTACTCACATTCTTGCAGCTAGGAACTGCTAGCCACTTCTCCATTACTGACTTAGTTTGGTTCAGGCTTCACATGCTAACCTAGGCCTAAACTGTACATATTCATGACATGCTCCCTTTTGGTAAGAGACACTCAGAGGTTCAACACCTTCAGCCACTCTTTGCTAACACACAGGTCAGGGCACTTCTTATAATGAGCTTACTCTACAGTTACTTACGAAGCAATACATAGCAGGGTTTACTAATGGTATAAAGCCCATGAAAGCTATAAGGCAGTTTGTGTTAGCAGCATTAGGTACAGTGAGGTTACATGGAGAGTACTTCACAGACTTTTTACTAATACAGTTTGGTTACTACTTATGAACTAGTGCTTTGCTGATTTTCACTATACCACATGTGCGACAAAGCATCAGCTAAAATATTCTTAGAATCTGAGAGATGCTGGATTTCTGTGAGGCGCTTTCTTTGTCCTCATGGATCCTCCATCTGCATTTCTATGAGGCACTGCTGCATGGATGGTAGCAGCCCAGTCTCCTGCTGAGGGCATTGCAGCTCCTGGGGAAGATCAGGCGGCATTCCCTTCTCCCCCTACTTGTGCTGGCGGTGGGGCTGTTGGTGCAGGAGTGGATGGAGGAGGTGTGGAAACCATTTGCACTGCTGCTGGCAACACAGGGTTCACAACAGCAGGCTCAGATGACGGTTGTAAAGGAGGCTGCGCTCTTACTGTGGAGCGCGATGCTGGCTTTTGCACGGCAGTCCACTCATCCTTTTGTCCTTTTACAACAGCGCCTTGCCATGAGCCTCTGCTTAGCAACATCCAAGGGTCCTCATCACTTTCTGCATCACTTTCATCCGTCCACTCCAACTCTTGTTGAAATTTGAGAGCAGACCTGCTGGCAGCCGAACTTGGCATGTTATGCCTCTGCGGATTGCTCTGGTTCTCTGCACTCCATGACACACATGCTTTGAACCTCTGTCTCTCTTCCTCCATTAGTTGAGTTCGGCACACCCCTGAGTGTCCTCTCGGGGGCCTCTCATGGTCACAGGTGGTTCAGACTCAGATCTGTAAGCCTCTTCCACTAGGCTTGGGGTTTGGGAATCCAGTATGTTGACTGGCATCAGTCCCACAGCCCCCTCCACCTCTTCAAAATCAAGCAACTGATCTCTGAACATCATGTTGCTGTCTTCTGCCCTATGCTAGTTCTGTTTAATGTTGCTGAGGCAGAATAGCCCTTACTGCCAAAATAACAAACCACTGAAATCTTTGTAGAGGTTTGCCTCTGCCTCAAGTGTAACCACTTTTGGGAACAAAGTTCAGTCGAAATCCCAGCGCTAGGCCACTATGTTGCGAACTTAAGGGAGTTTTGGGGTGCTCTTGGCTCTCAAACCCTAAAGCCCTCAAGGCTCCCCCGTCCAGTAGTACTGCCATCACCTGTATGTGTCAGTGCCTCAGTCCAGGGACACTGAGACCCTCTAGGCTTAACCCTATCCCTTGCAGGCACTGAGCTCTTTCTCCAATTAAAGCTTCAGTCCTCAAGTTACTAGACCTCAGTGAGCACTTGGTAGCTTGCTGAATGGCTAGGCAGAATTTTGAACCTTTGTCCCCAACAGACAATGAAACAACTTGGTAAAAGAGAGTTTATTAAGTACGTAAGGTTACATAAGGCAGCAAATGCCAGAGGCATAAACATCTAGGAAACATAGCAATAAAGTAATAAAGTAATAAAGCTAGCTGGCTATCTCTATTAATCCCTAACTCTCACCTAGGTCAGCTACTCTTGTAGATCTTTTAGCTCCAGGCTACCTGTGAGGCCAGATGCCCATGTTGGACAATGGAGCTCCAGCGTGCAGGATGTTGCACCCAAAACCTCTGTCCAAGAAGGGAACTGGACACACCCCTTGGGGCACTCATTATTATACTTCTTATGCTAATAGTACTGAGGTGACTTCATACTTATTTAGACTGTCCAATCAGAAACTTTTGAGGACAGAACCTTCTCGGAGTGGGTCCGGTTGCTAGCCCTCCTAGTTCTTACCCCTCCCAACTGGAGATCCATAGCTGCATTCCATTCCGCTTGATCAGGTGCCCCTCAGTCTACTGAGGTGTTAAACATTCCAATGGGTTGTAATTCTTGTTGTCTGTCCTTTCTGGCCAGCAAAAGAGAGACAACAATCTTTTTGTTTGTTTACTCACATTCTTGCAGCTAGGAACTGCTAGCCACTTCTCCGTTACTGACTTAGTTTGGTTCAGGCTTCACATGCTAACCTAGGCCTAAACTGTACATATTCATGACAGTTATGTAATAATAATATTGAAATATGGTCTTCCCCCAATTAAATCCTAGGAAATCGACGAGTATATCAGCCAGGCTCGTGACAAGAGTTATGAAACTATGATGAGAGTTGGCAAGCGAGGATTAAATTTGGCAGCCAATGCAGCAGTTACTGCAGCTGCAAAGGTAATTCCTTATACCATGTGCAATGTCTACTCTTTTTCCTTCTGTTGGAAGGAAACCCATTCCTTCACCAAACCCCTTCCTCCAAGCTGGCTGCTGCTATCTGCTATGGTGTTCCTTCAGGTTAGGGCTATTCTTAAAAACACTTTTACAAGACAGCCTTGTTTTCTTATTTGTGGCCGGGCTATGTCCCTCACATAATGTCTTCTTGCTCTCATACCTCAATTTCCATTTGAATCTTTTCCAGCATGTCTTCTGTGTTGCATTCTGATTGCTGCAGTGCATATAGCTAATGAAACAAGCTATTGTGTCTTAAAGGGCCAGGGAGTTTTGTCTGAAAAGCTACGGAGTTTCAGCATGCAGGACTTGACTTTGATTCGAGATGATGACACCATGCATTTGCGGAGCCCTGAGTCGCGCAAGCGTACCTCTGCTACTGGCCTTCTTGAAACTGTTGATGATTCAGGTAATAGCAATCAGTCATGTTGTTTCATGAAGGCAGATGCCAAGGGGTTGAAGACTTGAGTTAAAAACCCAAATATTCAGTAAGACATAGCTGTGTTTTGCTTTTGAAAGCAAAATGCTGGGGCTAGGTGAGAAGTTCCAGCAGAGCAGCGGAGTGCATGTTCTAGCACATTTTTTCAAAATGGCACTGGAGAATTGTCATTGTTATTAGAAATGCCACAGACGCTAGCTAATAGATGACTCTCTCACTACTGCATTCCATGTAGCCTTCACAGTTGAAATGGAAACACTGTTTAGGAATTTGCATTTCCCTAACCTGGCTCGTGCACCAGAAGTGAGCCTGGCTAGGAAAAAATGCCTGAAGAGATGGTGGCGAGAGGGGAACTCTCTGGACCCAGGAAGAGTGATTTATAGTGCTGTGATCCCAGTGAAAATCCATGCTTCCAGCTGAGCCCCAGGAGGGAAACTTCCATGGGCACTTATGCAAGTTGTTGGGGGAAGGCAATTTTTGTTGACCATGGCAGAGGAATATATTGTATCCTCTTCCCATACACAGTGGTCCTAATCCTCATCAGCTTACACACACAGTGCAGCAGCTATTTACATTTAGAGGGAGTAAAGTGTTATCTGAATCTAGACTGGTTGTGTTTGAGGCTCCTCAGGGCCAAGTTAGCAGAGATTATGGGAAAACTGTGACTGGATTTCCCATGGAGGCTGAAGCTGAAAGCAGCTGTTGTGGGTGAGGGTGGAATTTAGACCTGGACCTCAGTGCAAGAGAGGTTGAAACCTTTCCCCAGTAACATTTTTCTAATAGATCATCCCCCAAATGGCTGTGTCCTGAGAGCAAATAGCAACTTGGGGGAGGGGTGTCTACTGGGAATAAAAGTGTGTGAGGGGGTATGATTCTCCCCTGTGCCATAGCTCAGATCTGCAACCTCTTTTCACCTGTAGGAGATCGTCAGATATCCCAACATCTTATCTAGTTTGGCGCTCAGAATAAATCCCCACTGCCCTGATATTTGAGCTTAGACATGGATCTCATCATGGATCTCATTTCTCTCCTCCTTGTCTCCACAAGACTCAATAATGAGGGATAGCAATTTCATCCTCTGTTCTTTATTTTAACAAAAAGAGGCAGCCCTACTGTTGACTTAGGTGCTTCCTGTCATTCCTCAGGAGAGGAAATATCAGTATCTCAAAGGCACGGGACCCAGTCTGATGCCAGAACAGATCCATCAGATGATGATACAGGAGACAAAGTGCCCAAACGGACCCAGAGCCTTAAAGCTCCTAAGAAAGTCACAAAGACTGAGGTGAGCTGGAATGTAATTTTTTGCAAGAGCTGCAACAGGGTCTTCCAAGTGTGATTTGCTGCTCCTTAAGAATACTTTAAAAAAAAATTGTGCTGTGCCTGCAGTGACTTGTAAGCAGTATTCCCTGTAAGGGATCTGCACCCCTGTATGGACCCTTTTGCTTCCTGCTCAGTGGGGCAGGGTGTGTTCCAGTGTTCGGCGATGACATATGACTTCATTGCAGACTTCTGGTAGAACCAAGCTCAGAGCTGCGCAGCTTAGGGAGAACAATGTTTGTAAGCTACCTTTGTTCCTCATCCTGGTACACTCTCCGATTTAATAACTTCTCCCTGACCTGTGTGTGCGCTTCTTACTGCAAACCAACCTGCCAGTTATGTTTTGCTTTTGTTGAGTGGAAGTACAGGCATTCCCCCTATATCCACAGGAAATCCATTTAGAGCCCCCCACAGATGCAGATACAAGGAAACCCTATTTCCGCACCCCCCCACCCCCACATGCCCATTAGTGTTGTTTAGAGGCTTACCGCGGTGAAAATGTTTCTGCCTTTTAACAGCATAAAAAGTCACTTCCAGTTTTGCTGAAAACCAGAACTTGTCATTTTTTGCTTGTAACAGTCATTCTGAGCCCCGCAGAGGCTGTGGGTGGACATGGGCAGCCTCTTTGGGGCTCAAACAGGGCTCTGCGGGGGTGCACGAGGGGCCCCCACAACTGCAGAACCGCAGATAAGTGAAACTGTGGGTATGGGATCTGCAGTTATCGGGGTGTTGTGTTGGGCTGTTGTGTTGTAATAGGGCTATTACCTCCTATAGTGTTGTAATAGCCCTGTTGCTTTCTGGCCATCTTCTTGTAATCTAAGCCTTTTTCTCTCTGCTTCTGTATGAATTTATACCACTTACCAGTGCACCAATTCATCGACAGCTTGCTGATTTAATCTGCTAGCTAAAATTTGACCAATCACTGTTACTTCACAATTGTAACCCAAGGTTCTCCTCCAACTTTTTCAGCAAAGGAACACATGCACAGTGTTTATTAAGAAAAGAGTTCTGCTTGCAAAGATGAGCTCCATGTCAGTGAGGATCAAAAAGCAAAATAAAATGATGCCAGTATGAATTACACACCCTGTGGAAGTTGTGACCAAGATGTACATTTAGTTCTACATGATTGCTGTCATTGGCATATTCTTGCAGCTCTTAGCTGGAAGGCTGGTCAGTTTGTGCAAAGTGCTTTAACTCTCCTGCTCCTCTGCTAGTCCACAACTGATCAAACAGATTTGGGTGACAGGAGTGGGCTGTAGCTAACTGCCTACAGTGAGTGATGGGATAATGTTGGACTTGGAGGGAAAGGTACCTTGCTTTCTTCTTCGGGTATCCTCTGGAGCCTTAGACATGCTTTTGTGGCTGCAAAACTATATTGAGTTGATGCAGTGACTGAAGATATTTAAAGGGCCTTAAGCATCAAGTAGCAATGCACAAACGTTTTCAGAAGCGCTTCCTAAATTCTGAAAGCAGTAACTCAGCAGTGACTTCAGCTATCTTGAACAGAGCACTTTCCTTTTTTAAAAAAACCTCCTGTTGTGCTGCAACTTGTTTCATGATGTTTCTTTTCCTTGTTTTTCAGCCCCCACAAAAGACTGTGAAAGCTCGTCCGAAGAAGAAAGCAACAGGCTCCAGTGCTGCTAGCGAGTCAGCCTAAGGACACCCCATCCTGTCTGTCCCAGGGCTCTTCTGTCACTTTGAGGAGCACTCTCCAAGGAAAGGGAGCTGAGATTATGTACATAACAGCTACTGCTTTGTAGAGCTCATTCCAAGGCGGGAGGGTGACTGAAATTTGGCACACAGATCAGAGGATGGTCATCCTCAGGAAATATTTACTCTTCATCCCTGTGATGAAGAGAATGCTAAACTGTCTGTACATAGCCTGTCGCTTTGGGGTTCCCTCTCTGTAACCCTAACAGGGAAACTCTTTGCTGGAACAACTCCTTAAGTAGGGTTAGAGCCATCTTTGGCAGAGAGGCTGGAAAAAAATTCAAGACTTGTGCCACTGAAATTCCAATTGAAGGTGGGGAGCTCCCCAGAATATTTCAGCATTTCATGGGATGTCATGCTGTAGCTGCTGTGGGGAATTTTTAGGAAGTGCCTGAAGCAAAGTGACTGGTACTGAAAAACTGTGTCATCCAAACTTGTTTTGGCAAGAGAAAGAGTAGTTTGCTTAGTGTTTGGCTACATGGGCAATGGATCACTTGTGTGACAGTTGGTTTGGGGCAGGTTTTTTATGGGGAACTGCAGATGTTCAGAGGAGGGGTTGAGGGAGAAAAGGAAAATGGCTGGCCTCTTTTTTCCTAGTGACTGGTGTTTGTTTTTAAGCAGCTTCTTTTGCTTGGGTGGAAGCTCTACAGAAGGCAGAACTGTTTGCATGTTGAGTTCAAGTAGAATAATGGTAGAGAGGACAGCGAATAAGCTATTGAATGGTTACGGAGGCTGTGGTTGGAGCAGGTGTGTGATACATATCAGTATCTCTCCAAAGAGTTGGAAGTCCTGCATAGCCAATGTCTAGCAACCAAATCTTTTAGACCTTCCTTCAGAGTTGCCTTTATATTTTAGGTTTTACAGGTCAATCTGCTTTCTGTAGGAATTGTTTGATAATGGCATGTGTGTGGAAGAAACTGAAAAACAGTTGGAAGGATGGTATCTGAGTTTCTGCTTTATTTGCACTGAGAATAGAAGGTTGGGATTTGATATAGTATGTTGGATGGGGAAGTAGCAGCCCATGTTGGAATCTTTCTACGTAGCAATCTTAGAATATGAAAGTGTTGAGGACATTCCTTAATTCTTTGAGTGGACAATGGAAAAAGTTACTCAGCTCTCAGGAACTACCGATTTCTACCACCACTAGATTCCATTGCTCTCTGCTAACTGGTTACTTTTTTAGAGGCAATATCGTGCGGTGTTTGAGGCCATCTAGTGTTTTGTGAAAATTGGAGCTCAGTGACTTTCGTGGAGCACTCCAAACAAATTGTGAACAGCTGTTCTCTTCCAGCCAGTCCAGCATAGTTCACTCTGACAACTATCCTCATCAAGATTATAGTACAGGGATATGGAGACAATGAGAATATTGATTGATTCTATTGTTTTCTAGGCCAGCCCTTTGGAAAAAAATCTCCATCTTCTGAACATGTGCCAAAACCACTTGCCTTTTAAAACTCAGAGCAAATTATGAGATTGGGCCACTACAGGAATCAAGTTTCAGCAACCCTCACTTCAGTGAACTGCAGGTTTATTCAAAGGACTCTGGAAGTGGGTGTCCCACATATGATGAGTTTAGATGTTCAGTGAAATGGCAGTGCAACTGTTTTACTCCATCGTTTTGAATCCTTTTTTTTCAGTGCAGGCTGACATTTACTGCACCCTAAATACATTTCTTCAGAAGTTAAATTTCAGAGTTCAGAAGGATTTACTTCCTAGTAAGTGTGTTTTAGGCCAATTCTTTTGAAACAGAACAGAGGCAACCTATTGTTGGGATTACATAGGCATTTCTGTTAAAAGATACCTTTTTCATCTTTTTGTAAATCAGTTCCATGTTTGCACTTTGGTGCTGCACTTCTGTCTTGAACACCTGGCAGTTCAGTCTCTGCAAGGACAGACAGAATGATTCACAACATTTTTGTTGTTCTTTTTTTGCAGCAGCTGTTTAATGTCAAAGACTTGGCAGAAGGTGGAAGACATTTTGTAATTTGTCAAGGATGCAGACCCTAAATTTCAGATTAGCTTTTTCATAGTTGGAAGGTTGAGTTTGATGTGAGAGTGTGAGAACATAGGAACATCTTGAGCTTTTTACACAGCTGATCACTCACTCCTAGTAATTGCATGTTTAGTCTTGAGTGGTTCTGTTTGAATGGAGGTGGCCTTGTGAATGAAACGACTTCACTTTGTTATGTATAGAATATGACTGGGAAAAGTGCATTTGAATGATGGCTTGGCTAGAAATGAGACCTTTATATTTCTACAGCATTAGGGAGAGAATGCCATTCTGCCAACAGAGAAAGCAGCACTACTTTATCACATTGCTCTCTGTGTTGTGGTTTTTGTTTGTACTGTACATATTGCATTGCATTTTTCACAAGCACATAGATTAGTTTCTTCCCAGGATCATTTGTGAGGCAGTGACTTTTCATATAAGTTGATGAGCTGAGGTTGGGCTTAGCAACCACATCCTAGACCAGGGATCTCCAAACCCTGGCCTGGGGGTCAGATATGGCCCGCGACCAGCCTCTGTCTGGCCCGTAGCCAGCCTCTGATTCCCTGAGAGCCTCTGACCCAGAGTTGTGCTTGTGGGATGGGGGAATGGGAGTCTGTTTGTGTGTGTGCTTTGGGCTGTGTTGGTGTTTGGAGAAATCCTGGACGTTTGAGCCCATTTATTCATTCATCTAAATTACATCTCTAATGTATTTATTTAAATTTTATATTTAATTTTTTTTTTCTGGCCCTTGACACTGAGCCAGATGTTTGATGTGGCCCTTCAACCAAAAAATTTAGAGACCCCTGTCCTAGACTAAGACGCAGTTTCTCACCAGTGATTGTTGCTGTGCTTCTAAGGATGTGCTAGGCTCCATAGTCGGCACATTACAGGATAACTCTCTGTCTCCTGCCCAAATTAAACTTGTCCCAAGTAGTCTCAAGAAGTCTTAAGCCAGTCACAAATGATGCTTACTATACATTTTACAGATACCCTAGTCTGATTGTGCTTTTCATTCAAATGATTGTTCACAGTCCTACCAAATAAGATCTGGTGAAGAACATGTTATCTTAATTCATCCCCTTCTCTCCCTCTCCCCCTTGCCTGCACTTCTAACTTGCTGGGAAGTTCATAGCCAAATAATTCAAAACTTGCTTTTAGTTGGCTGAGTTCAGATCAGGTACAATTATCCTTGGGCAACTTCTTGGAGTATAGAGAACCTCTGATCCTACAGCATATGGTAACACTGCAGCGGCGTGCAATGAGTTCCAGGGCTGGGGAGCCACAGCATGTGCAGCTCCCAGGTGACCTCACAAAGCCCCAGAGCCTGTGTTATCACCAGGGAGGCAGAGATGCCGCTGCTGCAAGCTCTAGTCTCTTGGAGAGACTCAGGAAAACTAGAGCTTGTGGCAGCTCAGCCTCCCTAGTGATCACAGGGGAGGCTGAGCTGATAGGATGGGGAGGGCTCTGCCTCCCCCGATCATAAGTCTCTGATACAGTGCCCTTCCTGCATGCCTGTCATGGCCTTACTTTGTTATATTTGGGGACCATAAGGTTAGAAGGGTCATAAGAACATAAGAACCTGCTGGATCAGGCCAAAGGCCCATCTAGTCCTGCTTCCTGTATCTCACAGTGGCCCACCAAATGCCCCAGGGAGCACACAAGACAGCAGACACAATCTGCGTCCCGGTGCCCTCCCCTGCATCTGGCAATCAGAGGCAGCCTACCTTTCAAACCAAGAGCTTGCACATACCTACTATGACTTGTAATCTGTAATGAACTTTTCCTCCAGAAATTTGTCCAATCCCCTCTTAAAGGCATCCAGGCAAGATGCCATCACTACTTCCTGTGGCAAGAGAGAGAACCTGTGCAACTAACAAAAGAATGTAGTGTGACCATGGTGTTCTGCCATGTACTGTCAAATATTTATTAGAGAATTAGGACCCTGCATGTTTCAAGCCAGTGCTGTTGTTCAGGAGCAGAATATAATCTGGAAGAAGATTTTGTCCAAAAATCTATACAATCTTTCCCATTCCAGGCAAAAAATGCCGTCTGACACAGTGTAGAGTGAACTATGTCCTGTTGCTCCCAAGACAGCCATTCTCGTTTGTTTTCTCACTTTTCTTCTGTTATAGAGCAGCCATGTTGGACACAGTATCTAGGACCTATTGGAAACCTTACTATTGCACCAAAGGCAGCAGCTTGTATTATCTTCATGCCTTAGTACCTGATGGGATACAGAGAAGGTATTTGTTTATGTTTGCTGAACCATCCTCTCTTATAAGCAAATGCAAGTCTTGGAGTTTCAGAACTTTGCATTTGGAGCAGTTTTCTTAATAGCAAGTAAAGGGGTCGGCTTCCAGTATTGATACATAGATTATGTTCTCAAGCGACAATAGTTTGTGCCTGCTATGCCCCCTTTAGTCAAGTTTATTGCAATCAAAGTTAACTCTAGTCCTTGCATTCTCAGATCTCTGCTATGCTATTGTCATCCTTTTACAAACATTCACAATGATTTGTTTCATTTGGATGGCATGTCAGAAGCAGAGCCAAGAAAGAAAGCTCATTATGTCAAATGCTAGCCCTTTCCCTTATGAGTCAGAACAGATAGCAACAGTACACTGTAGCCATGTATTGCTTACTTCCTGCTGGAGAAACAGTAGGAAGTTGGCAAGAAAATTGATAGAACTGGCTGAAATGAACTTGTTCAAAACTCTACTGGCTGGTCAGTCACACCCCTGCCCTGATTTCTCCATAAGAGTTGTTTATGGCTGCTGTTGTGTCAGGTCTTAGCAGAGATACCAGCTGAGTACAGATAATAGCTTTTTAGACTTCTGGATGCAATATGATAGAACTATCATTGCCCTCAATACACACACAGCCTTGGTCTCTGGCTGAACTGGTTTTGCAGCATTTTGAGAAGAAGCCAAAGCCAGTTCCCAATACCACTGGCTGTATACAGTTGCAGTATCTGTTGGATAATGTCAATGATAAGAACACTCATTCTCTGTGTCAGGCCTGACCCTGTGTCTCTGTGCCTATGGCCTGACCTATTGGGGCTGTTCTTATGTTCTTTCCCCTTCCCCACCCTGTTACACCTCCTTCATGCCCTTGTTGCTCAGTGCAGCTCTTACTTGCTCCAGCGCATGTTTCCTCTTGCAATGATGCCAGTGGGATGGTGCAGGCCTTCCTGCCACGCTCCTAACCGCTAGGCTGTTGCAACCTGCTTTATGGCACATTTGCAGCAGCCTAGGC
The DNA here is from genome assembly GCF_035046505.1 of Tiliqua scincoides. NCBI lineage: Eukaryota > Metazoa > Chordata > Lepidosauria > Squamata > Scincidae > Tiliqua > Tiliqua scincoides. Next base: position 202,096,268 of record NC_089822.1, read on the forward strand.
CTGCAAAACTTTTGCTGCACTGGCACTATAGCCAATTAGAATTGTGCCGCCGAGTAAAATTTCCACCTGCCTTGATTTGTTTGGGACATGGGAAAACTGCTACAATTAGGAGCTGTGATAGGAATTAAATAACCCATTTTTCTCCTCCTCAGCAGGATCTCTTCCCTTGCTACCTTTTGTTTTATACAGTTATCAAGCTACCAGCATAGTACCATCAAAGGGGAGACTGCTGCCTTGGCTTCTGAGAAATTACAATCTGTGCACAGTAACTGCACTGGTGAGAAGGGGAAGAATGTCTTAATTTCTGCACAAGGCAGGACAGGACAGGGAGCTGTAACTTATTAAACAGATGTCTGGAGGAGGCCCTCCAATAGGATTTGTGTGACTAGCCTGAGAAAAGGAAAGGGGATTTCCAAGGAGATGGGACAACAGCCACTTATTCTCAGGATCTGTTTAGACTTGGGGAATGAGTCAGCTGCATGAATTAATAGAAATAGGAAGCTAGGCTACCTATGTGAAACTGTTTCCTAGGCTTGTTCTTTTGCAACAGAGGCCAACAACACCTTACCATGCCTTTCAGAGTCCTTCTGGGATGGTCCTCCATCACACTCCGTCGAACTAGGTATTATGTATGAATACTAACCTTGCTGACCCTGTCTTTTGAGACCACTTGTTTAGAAAGCAGCGACAATTCATATTGCAGTATTTGTCCCTGCTGCAGTGACAGCTGAGCTTTCGGATTATTGTCTGTGTCTTTTATCTTGCGGCGTGCTCCTCAGGGTGCTGCTCTGGACAGCACAGACTTTTATTCTCCCAGGAGTGGTTGTCCCATGATCTCTTCCTTCCCCAAGAGCCTCTGTTCTGTCTCACTAGGATTTATCCTAAAACACGTGCCCCCCCCATGGGGGAAGGCTGTCAACGGACACCTATGAAGGCAGCTTTGTACCTCAGCCCCTAAGAAAATGCATGCTCTGTTGTCTCACAGGGAAAACCATTAATCTCCTATGGAGGGAACACACTGTTCTCTTTTATTGCTGTATATGAAGATGCTGTACCATGAGAAAGAGCGTTCCTCTACTCTTCTGAGAGCCACTTTCTTACCTTCATTATCTCTGAAGTGGCAGTCTCTTGCCTGGTGAAGTCATATTATGTCATAGTTGACTTCTTTAGAAGGTATAATATGGACAGAAGAGGAAAGTTTCTAAAAGCATCTTGTAGCCATGTGCCAAGTGCTCTGGAATCTGTACTCGCATCAGGCAAGCATTTCAGAATCCCACAGTCTGAGGGCCTCTGCCTAGTACCAGCATAAGTGTCCAGAGGCTCTGTGGAAGTGCACTCATCAGTATTACTCTTTGACCTTTTAGTATTATTTTACCTGACTTTCACTGTCTCATGGCAACTGGTGAAGGTCTGTGTTAGACCTTCTTACATGATTTTATTCTATTAGAAAAAATTATTATTCATACCAGAGTCCTTTATAAAGCTCTGACCTAATAAGAAGAGGTATCTAGAACAATAAGGTCTTTGGGATCAGTTTATTTGCATTGTTATCTGGAGCTTTTACAGTTTATGTACTAACTGAAATCATATCACGTGGGAAGTGGCAAGGGGGAGGGACCGACACCAAATGTACTAACGGTTTGTTTGAATACCACAGAATGTACTTGAATCAATCAGCCAGCCTCAAGCACAGCTTCTGCACTGCATCTCACTTGGTAGATCATGACTAGATTCTGTCTCCCTGTTCCACATCCTGAACAGGTCTTGAATTCTCTTCGTTTAAATATTTGTCACTTCAGAACAATGGTGGCTGAATTTCCCCCTTTCTGAATAAGTTATCAGAGCTGTGGAGAGGTCACAGTGGGACCAAGCTGTTGGGACCAGTGGGATCAAACTTGTATGGATTCCAGAGGAGGAGCAAAAGTTTACAGCAGCCATCTGAGACTGTGAAATCGACCTTTCCTGGAAACTCTCTGGGCCAGAATGATGGACTTTGAATCTTGGAGGATGGCGGATATTTGAACAAGTGTTGTAGCAAAGTCCAGTATCAAAGCTGCTACTGTTCTGTTTGCAATGACAAATTGGATTCAGAAATAATATGGAATGTAGACAAAATATATATTTGGCTCTGTCTCTTCAATATAGTAAGTACTGTAAACATGAATGTTTCCCCATTCTTGGAAGGTCAGACTGTAAGTTGTTTCCTTCTTCCCAGTGCTGTAACAGTTGCCTTGTGGTTTCAGAATATGGGTCCTTCCCCACCCTTCCTTTTTTAATTAAACTGCTTCAAACCTGAAAATATGCCAAAGACAAGATTTTACAAAAACAGCTAACCAGTGTTGATCTAGGAATGAAGCTCCCCTTTTACACTGCAAGAATGGATAAATGTGCAGCCAGTTCAAGCAATTGTCTTGCACTATCATCCATACAGGTGAAGTTATTCACGCAGCCTTCATCAAGATCTCAAGTAGAAGATCTCTTCTGATGCCACTTCTATGAGAGAATTCCAAATTCTATAGATCCTACACCAATAAAAAAGCGAAGCTTGATCCATAGCATGATTATTTTTTACTTAGGCTTTCCGTTGTCTTTGACTATCTGTATCGATAGCAGAAAGGTAAGAGGCGATACGGTAAGAGGTGATTCAATACAACTGTGTACATTCCCCAAAATGTTTCACATAGTGCATTATTGCCTTCTAGAAATATCCTTTCCCTGTTTCCAAAGGCACCAGAGTAACCATATCTCTGCTCAAGGTTGACGTTTTTCTGGGCACACACTTGTTGCATGTGAAGAGCTCCAGCACCCAACTGTCATTCCTAGGCAGCCATCTCCTCAAGACCCACTCAAGTGCCATTTCATTCTGTGACAGTACTGGAAATTGCAGTCTCCTGACAAAAGTTGTTCACATTATTCAATAGTCTAAATGCTGCACTTGATTTTTATTGCATTATGTGTTGCTTTCAGTCATAAGAACATAAATAGAGCCATGCTGGAAAAGGCCAAGAACCCAACTAGTCCAGCTTTCTATATCTCACAGTGGCCTACCAAATGCTTCTGGGAGCAGACAGGACAACAAGATACCTGTATCCTATTGATACTTCCTTGCATCTGGCTAGAACCCAGGGGTTGTGTATATTGTTATCATTGGCTTGTAAGCTATGATGGACCTTTCTTCCTTAAATCTGTCCAATTCCCACCTAGGCCAGGTGCTAGGACAACATCATGTGGTAAAGGGTTCCACATATTATGTGTTGGGTGAAGAAATCCTAACAGCCCCACTAGTCAGTTTTCGTGGATGACTCCAGGTTCTGCTATTGTGTGAGAGAAAAGAACTTTCCTCTCTCCATCCCATGCATAATTGTACACATCCCCCCTCATGTGCCTTCATTCTAGATCACAGAGCCCCAAACACTAACCTTTTCTCATAAGAGATTCCTCAGCCCACTAATCATTTTGGTTGCTCTCTTCTGCACCTTTTCCGGTTCCACTCTATCCTTTTTGAAGTGTGATGACCAGCCTTGGGCACGATATTGTAGATGTGCTTTACCATTGATTTGTACAGTGGTACAATATTAGCCTTTCTATTCTCTATCCCCATTTTAATGATCCCAAACATGGCATTCTTTGCAGCTGGGTCAAAACACTGGGTCAACACATTCATTGAGCTGTTCATCCCCACCCCAAGATCTCCCTCCTGATTTATCACAGACAGCTCAGAACCCATCAGCATATACGTAAAACGTTGATTTCTTGCCCCAATGTGCATCACTTCATGCTTACTTAATGGAAGAGCTTCTGCTATTTTGTCACCCATTCCCCCAATTTGGAGAAATCTTTCAGGAGCTCCTTACAATCTGTACTAGATTTCATCACATAGAATAGTTTGTGTCATCTGCGAACCTGACCATGTCGTTGCTTGTCCCCCACTTTAAGACATTTATGAACAGGTTAGATTGCAAATGCGACTCACAAATTAATACTTTAGTGAGACTTTTCAAGATGAGGCATTACAGCATGCACGCTTCTGTCCTGGCAAGTGCAGGGTGAAATATAATGAAGGAACAAAACAACTTCCCCTTTTTGGGACCTATGACTCATTAGGGAAAGGAGAAAAACATCTCTGAGAACAGTCTCACTGATGACTTCTAGTCATGTGTCCCAAAATGATCTAAAGGCACCTAGCCTCTGGAATTTTGCTCCTAACCTTAATGTTGACCCAGAATTCACCCCTTCTACCAATCCTTAGTGCTATACCATTCCTAAAGTCTCTGATATGTCATGCATAGTTCTGGCTCACTATTTGGAAACTGCTGGTTTATATGTAGGAAAGGAAAAAATAAAAAATTGGGATGCCAACTCAGAAAACACTGAGTTGTGACACTGACAGCCCAATCCTATCCTGAACTGGAACAGGAAGCACAGGGAAGGAGGTGGATCCCACACATCTTGGACTAAGGGGATTTATTTTCCCTCACCCCATGTCATGCAGCAGCCATCTCAGTGGGGCTACTCAGAGCTGTGCCAGCTTAAATTGTTGGTGCAGATCTGAGCAGCCCAGTGTAATGCCGGGCTCCTTGGAAAGGGGGGGGGATTAGGATCTGGTCTAAGTGCCGGCGGTTGGACGCAGCCCCTTCCCAGACCCAGTCTGCCCACTAGACTGCCCTCCCCTTCCCCAAATGCCTCCATTCTGCCCTCCCACCACTCTCCCTCCCTGGGCCAGCGAAAACCTACCTTGTCTGGGCAGCACAAGGACAGGATATGGCAGGAACAGGCTGGTGCACATCATTCTGCCGACATGGCTTGCTCCTAAGTCACTACAAATGTGCTTTACAGCACATTTGCAACACTCAGGAGCCCAATACCCCAGCATAAGGGAAGTATTGGATTGTGCTCTGAGTAACATAGGTTAGTATTAAACAATAGTGACTACATGATCGTGCCATTCAAAAAGGAGCTAGTAAAAATGGGGTGTGGATAAGATAAAATGGGAATAATAGAGAACCAGAAGAACAGTTTGTGCGGAAACTTGAAAATATTTTACTATAGTGTATGTAAAAAATTGAGATGTTAGCATGAATGGCATGATACTATCCTAATATAAGAGAGAGAATAATGGAATGGAAAATGAAAAATGTAATTGCTGTTAACTTCAGTGACTTAAAATTTGCCCTAAAACAACTGATAAGCATTGTTGCTTGGCAACAAAATACAGTATGTTTATTAATATAAATGAAAACAAAAGCTTGGAGAATGGACTTTAAACATTTTGAGAATTAGTTTTATGAAGTTGGTTTTGAGGGTCCTTTCATTTGATAATGATCACAATCTTTTTCCCTTTTGGCTCAGCTCTGTATCTACTTAAGTTAGTTGTAGACATTATTATTATTATTAATTTTATTAGGGTTATCCTCTAATTGAGTAGTGGCAAAACTCACCACTGCTGTGCAGCGGCCCCCATTCTAACCCTTCTTTCTGTTCTGGTGCCGCACGACGTCCCCGTCATTCGGGGGACAGGAATGCTCTGGGCAAGTTGTGTCTTCTGCCCAGTGTCCCAGAAGGCTGTGGGACAGGATGTCTGGGCAGACATGACTGCCCAGAGTGTCCCTATCTCCTGAATGAGTGGAGTGGAGTGGAATGGAAAAGTCCGCTCACTGTGCAAATGAATTTGGCTGAACCAGAATCCAGGCCTCAGATCAGGATTCGACCAGCCCTGTTCTAATTAAATGGCTTACGGCACAATCCTAACCCACTTTCCAGCACCAACGTAAGGACAATGCAGCTCCAATGTAAGGGAACAAACATTCCCTTACTTTGAGGAGGCCTCCTTGAGTGCCACCCAACTGCAGGATGCAGCACATGTCCCATTGGCACCGCTATGCCAGTGCTGGAAAGTGTGTTAGGATTTGGGCTTAGATAAATCATATGAATCAGAGCTCAAGCCTATACTCCGAAGTAAGTTACTTCGTCTTTAGTGTGGCTTACTCCCAGGAAAGTGTGCCTAGCCTTAATTGATCAGTTGAAAAAAAATCTGCATATATTAGTTTATGAGAAGCAGGTATCTTGAACAGAGGCACGTGCTTTCCTTTTATTTTTACTTTATGTAGGAAGGTGTTGCAGCTGGCCTTCTTCCAAAAAGCCAGTCCCTGTTTTCTTGCACCTAGGAAGGCAAGGCTTTTAAAAAATGGGTGACCAGTTGTTGTTTTTATGAGTACTTGTACTGAAAAATAAATTTGCCCAATTATTTGGGGGTACCTTTTTTGTCAATTAGAATATTTTAGCCAATTAAGTTAAGCCACTCAGCTTAGTGGTAGGTGGCCATAATGGTTGCTAAGCATGTATAAAAGCTAGTGGCCGTGCAGAAACCAGCTTTTTTTTTTTTTTTTTTTAAAAAGCCTTGCCCACAAGCTTACATGTTCTGTTTTTTGTTGATTGTTTTCCCCATGGAATGATCAACTGATGTTGATCAGTGTTATGTATGAACACACCAATGAGCTGTATGATAAGCTGGGTGAAACTTGAGTAGGGGCAGAATGGAAGCAAAATGGGGAAAATGCTGTCTGCTGAAAAAGTTCTGAAATGGAACAAATTCCTTGGTGCTTGAAAATAGGATGGTCCAACAGTAACACATTTTATTGTTCTTTATCTCATCACTGAGGACTTAAAAGTAATTGTTTCCATTTGTACACCTTAATAGCTTGCTTGTTATAACTTGAAAGGTATGAAAACTCAGAATTCTCTTTTTGTCCACCAGAGGGAGCAAGACTCACACCTGCTGAAAATGTGCCGAAGTGCACTACTGCTTGGAAGTACCCTGTAGATTAGAGTGATTTTAGATAATGATACAGGCTGAAAATCTGAAATAGCTTTTATGTAAAGACTGTACCTTTGTGTAAGATTAGTGGTTTGAAAATCATGGAGCGACCTTAGAATGAAGTTAGTTTTAGCCTTGGGCTACAAAAACCTTTCCAGTTTATTGGTTCTGTTAATGAAAGGCTAGGCATACTTAAAAGAGTTTTTCAATCCCATTATTCCACATTTTTTTGTTCCTGCAGTATCCAATCAGTCTCTTGAATGCCATCTCCACAGGAAGGGGCTTCATGTGTGAATTTGTTTGTTTTGTAAGCCTAGTATAACCTACTGCCTGTACTTACAGTCACACTGTTTTTTTCCTCCCCCCCCCCCCCACATGCCCAGTGTGGCTCCCTTGGACAGGGTGGGAGGGCAATGCTTTTAACTGGATCCATCTCCCATGGGAAAAAAGAATCAATTGTGAAAGCTAAAAATATAGAAGTATCTAATGGTTTCCAAGGTAATGGGTGACCATGGTAACTAAATGCTAGCTTTGTGATCTGATGGAGGACAGATTAAAAAAATAAAAGACATAGCCAATTAACTCTGCAGAAATATTTCTGGGGAAAAATATTTTGTGTTAACCCTGCAGACACTAGAGATGCATAATCTGTAGTGCACTCAGATTGAAAGATTATGATACAGGGACTTTAAATGGGTGTGCTAGGGAGCTATGGCGCACTGTGTGCTATGACGTTGGCTGAAGAGAAATTTCTCCCCTTGGAGCGTGTGCTCCCTTTTGCCTCTCAATCTTGTTTGTTGATGTTGAAAATACTGTGTGTGTACATACACACACACACACATTTGCATGCTGAGTTTCTCATTGTGAGTACTGCAAGCAATGAAGAGGAAGCAGGGTCCTACTAAAATTTGCTAATGAAATACAGTCATTGCACTGTTGCAGCTTCTCTTTCTGGCTTACATATTTATTGAGAACAAAACAATCCAGGAGCTGCTGCTGGTAAAGTTGATTTTCTGCAGCATAGAAGAAGTAGGCTTGCATAAAGGGCTCTCTATTTCTAGGGGTGGTTTTGTTAGGATAGCAAGAAGCAAAGATCAGGTTTTGAAACTTTCCCCCTCTTTCCCCAATTTTAATACAGACACATGCACACCTGATTTCAGATTCATTCTTATATCCATATCTTATATCCATGCCTCATCTATCCAACAACCTCATTAATCAACCATCACCCTCACTCTTAAGAACATAAGAACATAAGAACATAAGAACAGCCCCACTGGATCAGGCCATAGGCCCATCTAGTCCAGCTTCCTGTATCTCACAGCGGCCCACCAAATGCCCCAGGGAGCACACCAGGGAGCACACCACTCTTACATCTGTGCATCCTCTGTCCATCAACTTTCAGACATTCCCCCCCATCCCGCCTATTAGTACTTTACTAACATATGTCATTCCCAAATACCAAAATGATAGTCTACTGGCAAGAGACTATCAGGAAAGCAGAGGGTCAGTATACCACTACTCCTGGGTGTTATTTTTTTAAATTTACATTGCTATCCCACCCTTCCTCAAAGGCAGCAATTTTTCAGCCTTTTTCATCTCATGGCACACTGACAAGGTGCTAAAACTATCAGGGCACACCATCAGTTTTCGGACAATTGACAAGGTACACTGTACACTTGTCTGGGGGCCCCGAGGGGCCCCCAGTGGCCCTATAAAGAAATGACCCTTCCCCAAATTCCTGTGGAATTCCTTCCAAATTCCAGTTGAAAATTGCTGTTCTAAGGACTTGAGGGTGATGTACAACATTTTTCCTTCATTTTATTCTCACAACCACCTTGAGAGGTAGGTTATGCTGAGAGATGATGACTGGCCTAAGGTCACTCACTCAGTGTGCTTTGTGGCCAAATTGGGGATTAGAACCTTGACCTATCCATTCCTTGTCTGACCTAACTACAGTAAATTGACTTTAGTGCTTCCTCAATTTGAAGAAGCAAAGGGTTAAACTGTTATACTAGATAGGCCTTCCCCCCCCCAAGTATGCTATCTATGAAATGTTAGATAACTGGATTCTTAGCTATAATAGATTGGACTGACTGCAGTTGATATAAATCTTTGCAGAAGGGACAGAATGTATATTCAGTCATTTGCTGAACTGTGGATGCAAGAGTCATTTGTTATGTTAGAAGTTCCCAGGGAGGAAGGTACTGTTAAGTGGGAAGTTTTCCCACTTCCCTGGGGAGTGACATTCCAGGGACAGCGTTACCCAAGTTGTGGTTTTCTTCAGAGGAGAGTTCACTGGGCACTTGTGGAGTCTCTAGTATATAATTTACAAATATACAAGCATCAGCCAAAGGCAAACAGCATGCAGTCCTGCCAGGTGGCAAGTCTGCAACCTCATCTCCATTCCCAGAGAGAGCACCTGCTATCCCACAAGGTGCTTCCACAAATCCGTTCAACCTCTGTTGTTTTATCAAATATCTCTTTACATTCAGCACCTTGGAAAGTCCTTCCCTTCAGCTTTGGGGCATTTCTTCTAGGCTGATGCCTTTCTGCTCTCCAAGGAAATCCCCTGTTAAAGAAACATCAATGAACCCTTAAGATTGGAATTCTATACAAACCTAGCAGAACAGAATGGAATTTGTTAGCTCTTTTGTAAAATCCCAATTTCTGACCAGGTATTGCCTTCGGCCAGGCAAGACCACAGTGATAGGCCCAATCACCAACAATCAGACATCAATTTATCAACAGTGCAGCACACATTAGGAAAAATCATAGCCTAAAGCTCATCTATAAGTCTGAAGAGGAAGTCTGACAATTCTCAGTGGCACTGGTCAAGGATCTGACAAATGTTTGTGGTCGAAGAGAGGAAATGGGCAGGAATGCATTTGAGCTGGTAGCAGCTTCCCTTTAATGCCCATAGTTGTGGGGTTTTGTGTGGTGTTTGCCTAACCTGCCAACCTTGCAAGTTCATCTCTTTCAGAGATACTGAGGGTACAGCCAAAGGAAAGCAAACTAACTCAGATGCTTCCCTCTGTGGTCTCTCATGCTTTGTGTGGGCAGTTGCATGCTGGGCTGATACTTGGTCAGCAGATGGGATTTACTTAATATTGGCCTCTACCGCTTGATTGAGCTGGGATCCCTTGGCTTTGAAATTGAGTCTCGGCTGTTCTTGATGAGCTTGGCTTCCACTAAGGGCTTGTGTGGAGGTGGAGACCTTTTCTCTCCTCCTTCCCTCTTGCCAGTGTTGTTAGCATTGGATATGCCAGCCCTCTGCCTCCACAGATGTCCTCACTATAAGGAGGCAGGTCTGCCACTGCATGGCAGAGTTCCTGCTGCCAGCTGTGAGAGGCAGAATCCAGCAGTTTAGTCTGTGCCTTTCTTTTGTATGCATGTGTGGGAAGCAGGTGCATAATGCATGTGTGCAAGCATCTGGTTCTGTACATTAAATAAACATACGTGCTAAATCATTTCTCCTAAAAAACATCTCTGTACAGTATATGTTTTCGGCTTATTGCTGAGGTATTCAATCTGTGCGTCCAGGCTCCCTAGGGAGGTGTGGCTAGCTGCCAGGGGCGTCGTGAGGTATCTGGGGAAGAGATGGCCGTAGCTCAGTGGTTCTCAAACTCACTTTGAGAGAGTTTGAGAGCCACCAAGGTCTTGCATGGGCGGGAGGGGAAAGGCAGCAGGGGCAGGGGAAGGCAGCGGTGCAATCCCCAGGACCGCGCCGCTCATGAGGGCTGCTGGGGCTTGGATACATGTACCCAAGCCCCTGCAGCCTCCCAGGGGTGCGGGGAGCCCAGCGCGACCTGCAGCAGGGCTCCCTGCAGCAGTGAAAGTAGATGCGGAGCGATTGCGCCCTGCCTCCGTAAAGCGGAAGTGGGGCACGATTGCTCCGCATCTACTTTTGCTGCTGCGGAAGCCCTGCTGCAGGTTGCACCGGGCTCTCCGCAACCCTGTGAGGCTGCAGGGGCTTGGGTACACGTACCCAAGCCCCTGCAGCCCCCATGAGCGGCGCGATCCTGGGGATTGCGCCGCTGCCTCCTCCCTGCCTCCAGGTTGCCCCCGCCCCTTAAGGCGGCAGGGGCCAGGGCCCACAGACTGGGGTGTCACGACGCCCCAGTTTGAAAAGCCCTGCCATAGCTGCTCAGCTCAGCTGCATGTGGTGCCTCCCTACTTGCTGCTTTTCTGTGGCTGTGAACAAGGTGGGTGGGGCAGCGTGAGGTGGGGAGGGCATGTGAAACATGGTGGGGGGAGGTGGGAGAGAGGCTGGCTGGGCAGCTCAGAGGTGCTGCATCTCATCGGCACAGGGCTTGCTCCTGGCAGGCTTCAAACTGGGAGGGAAGAGTAAGTACAGGCAGTGCAGCACTTTCCTCTGCTCCTAGTGGGGGGTGTCCAAATGCCCCAGCCTGCATCACTCCGTCTTGCCTGGGAGAGCAGGGGTGGCATCTGCTTGTTGAGTGTATGTGTGTGAGCAGCCCTCATCTACTTTGGGGGTGAGTTGTAATCTTGCTCTGTGTGGCTGCAATCCTTTCCACACTTTCCTGGGAGTAAGCCCCACTGACTCAAATGGGGCTTACTTCTGAGTAGACCTGCATAGGCTTGGGGTCTGTGTCAGCTTAACCCAGGATCTTCACCTTTCTCTTTTTCCTCCCACTTCAAAAAAGGAAAAAAAGCCACTCTTGATGGCTTTGTCTCCAAAAATTGATTAAAAAATAAAAATCCCCATTCCTTTTCAGCCATCCCGCTTTCTCCTCCTGCCTTCTGGGGGGGCCCCGTCCCATGTTGGCTGCTATTGTAAGACAAAAGGCACAATCCTAGCTAGGTCTACTCAGAAGTAAGTCCTATTGTGTTCAATGGGACTTACTTCCAGGAAAGTGGGGTTAGGATTCCAGCCAAACAGTCTCTAGGTCTCAGTTTGCATCAGTTTGCAATTAGCAGATACACACAAAACAAAGTCTTCCCCTCCCCCAGCAGATTCATCACTTCCCCCTCCCTTTCCAAAACCCTCCAGGTGTGCTGCTAACAAATTCAGGGCCCAATCCTAACCAGGTCTACTCAGAAGTAAGTCCTATTTTGTTCAATGGGGCCTACTCTCAGGTAAGTGTGGTTAGGACTACAGCCTCAGACTGCTGGCAGCTGTTTTTTTGTTTCTAGTGTATAATTATAACACTTTCATCCGCATTTGGGGGGTAATGGAGGTGAGGTGTTGTAATGGGAAGCCGTGGCCAATGGCCACAAGGATCAGGGGAGCCAAGTTCAGAAAAGCCAGGCCAGAAAAGTTCAAGAACCACTGGGTTATTGCAATGGAGTGCCTGTGAACACACCAATTATAGGAACAAAAATATCCAGAATTTATAAAAAAGAGTCCTCGAAAACAACCTTTTTAAATGCTTCACAATGTCATGGTTTTATCCACCTCTCCGTTACCTTGCAGAATTGACAAGGGATTTCATGCTGCTGCTAAGATCTCATGAAAAAGAGTTCTGCATCTGTGATGAAGACAGGCTTTCCTTGTTCCTTTCTGTGGGATCTCTTTCCTACTCATGCCAAGCCCTATCTCTTGAGTCAGACTGCAAGCATAGGCATAAACAGCAGCAGAAGGGTTACAGCCAGATGTGCATTGGCACAGCTGGGGCTGCCTGCTCGAAGGTTTTTGTGTCATCTGTGACACAAGGTGCCCATCAGATGTGCTGTGGGTTTAGTATCTTCTTCCTTATACAAGCAGTAAGACTAAAGAATATGTAAAGTCCTTTCTAGCTGTATGAGACTGACGAGGTATCTTGTACCAGAGCATGTTTCTATGCAGGATGACCTGTCTATTTTAACATCTATATTGAGAGGATTGTATCCTAAGAGTTGATTGAAGCCTCAGAAGAAACCCCATTTGCACAAAGGGGAGCAGTGCTTTGCTCTGATCTCCCCTTTCTTTGCAGCTCCCTGAACAAATCTGTTCCTGATGATCTCCCAGCTCTCTGGAGTAGAGGAGAAGGGGAGATCGGTGGAAAGTGTCTGTCACCCTTACACAAATGGCATTTCTTTTACAAATCAAGATGCTCTTAAGATACAACCCAAAGAAGATTTGTGTGCATGTGGGTGGGTGAATAAGTACTTTATATAAGCAACTCCAAGTTATTGTTACAGGGTTTCCCTTTTATATTCTATGAAGGAAGTATTTCTTCCTTCAGGAGGGCAGGAGGTCTGGTCTAGAGGGTAGAGCCTCCATTTGCCTGAAGATAACATCCACAGGGTTGCCCGTTCGAGGCCACCGGCACCGTGCGACCTTGAAGCAGCTGACAAGCTGAGCCGAGTGATTCCATCTGCTCCGAGCGTGGGAGGATGGAGGCCAGAATGTAAAACCAGATCAGAAAGAAACATCTGAATGTTGTGGTTCTTGAAAGATAGAACCTTTTTCAATTGTAAAAATCCCTATGGGGATTTAAACAGCCTGCCTGTGTAAACAGCCTTGAATAAAGACCAAGAAAGGCGGTATATAAATACCTGTATTATTATTATTATTATTATTTATTTCATTTCTAATACACTCACCATGTCTTTTGACTTATGGTGTTTTCTATTACATTTGTTCCTTCTTCTCTAGCGTCTTTGGGTGGTTAAGGCTGCATCTAATGTTACCTTTCCCTGTTGTCATTCTGAAATTGTGACTGAGGCAAGAATGCAGTGAATCTTCCTTCCTCCTCTGTTGGCAAAGGGTATGTTCATTACATTCATAATTTGAGTAGTGAATCTACAATGGAAATGCCCTCCCTTCATTTGGGGCTCCTGCACATCCTTGTCTGCGGCTAAGGGGAAACCCTGTTCTTGCGTTTTTCAGTGGAACCAGAATTGCACAATGCTGATTAGCTGGCCCTCCTCATGACAGTCATAAAGTCATCTTCTCCCTCCTCAGAGCAGAGCTGTGCACAGTGCTGATTGGCTGCCGGCTCTGTCAGTCACAATGCCACCTCCTCCACTTTCTTGGAACACTATTTAAATTGGAAGCAAATGTCAGATAAAGCATTGAACAAACATCTGATCAGATAAAGATGCCAGCCACTTGAGAACGAAAATTGGGCATCCTGCCTGAACTGTGGGAGAGAGGCAAAGAGGGGTTGCATAATGCATCCATCCATTAACATGTGAAGGTGGAAGAAGCAAAGCTCAGTTCATAGCAGAAAAACCAGAGCCTACTCCTATTGGCAGGAATGTCTGTGCAGAAAGGTTGTGTCCCTCAGGCCTAGCTAGATGCATTTGCCTGCATTTGGAACACTGCTGAATGTGGGAGATGTTAGATGCAGAACTGGGGGGTTGTCTAAAAGGAGGCTTTTATGAGGGGCCACCTTGGATGACAATTCCCAAGTCGCAACTGAAGGGACTTCTTCTCATGAGAGGGAGGGGCTCTTATCCCTCTGTTAGGCGAAAGACAGATGCGCACACACCATTCTCGTGCAGTCGCACACCCTTTCTTACCTTGTTGGCCAGAGACTTTTACATTACAGAGCTGGGATGTTCACACCTAGGCTGAGAGGATGTATGGTGGCAAAGTTCTTCCTTCTCTCTCTCAGTTGGCCCAAAATCCACTGATAGGTGTCACCCAGTCCAGGCTGGGGAGAAGAAAGATGGTTTTCCGCATCTGCCCTGACTTGATTCTTTCTTCATTATCTCTCTTCAGCTCAGTCCTTTTATCAGCTTCTTGTCAGAATTTGACAGTCTGGCTGGACCCTTATCCATACCTCCTCATGGATTATTCTGCTTTTGCTAACTCTTGGCTTGTACAGCATTCTGAGGGGGAGAGGAGGTAGGAAGAGAGAAAGAAAGGAGTAAAGGTATATCTTTCTGCTCACTAAATCTAAAAATCAATAACCAATATGTGTTAATTGCAGCATAATAAAAATACATGTATGCCTCATAACAAAGCATCATAACAACCCCAAATTCCCTCCTGACATTGTAACAACTTGGCAAAAGCCTCTTAACAAGCTGCCAGGCTTGTAAGTGGCAGTTTTGAGGATGGCGTCAGATTGCTGCTTTTCCAAATGGCATTGGCCTCGCTCCAGCAGATGGGGAAATAGGCTGGGAGGAAAGGGGTTTTAATTACCACTCCCAATCTCCATCTCCCAAAGCAGCTCTTGGGTGATTTCTTTTTTTAAAACATGTTCGAGGAATATTACAAATGCAGCAATGGCCGTATTCACCATTTTTAAAGGGCTGCCAGATGGCAGTGAAGGGGGTGGATCTCCTTATGCACACAGCTCTGCAGGTGCCCCCACCAGTCCTTCTTCACTTAGACATCAAGGACTTAATGATCCTTCAGAAGATAACGGAAAATAGCTTGCCTGTCAGAACCGTTTTGCTTGCACTCTCCCTCCCTCTGCCACTGAGGCCACACACAGCAAGTGTGCACGTGCACCAGACACCATTTGTATGGTATCCCTCAGAAGAGCTCCCTGCTGGGGAAAGCAAAGCCACCGCATGGGGAATGGAAGAAGAAGTGATGGTATGTGGTGTCAGCTGTTCTTCACCTGCAAGGAGCGATGGGAGCGTAAATCTTTCTGTAGTTTGCTAAAGGGAATAGCTGCTCCTGGCCCTTTCTTTAATTACCCTCCACTCTGTTACCACAGAAAGCATTTTAGCAGGCGCGCTAAGTAACTGCAATATTTATAGATTCAATTTCAAATCAATTTCTCTGATAGGCAAGTGCAGAAGCAGCGTCACTCTTGTTAGGAATGCAGGCGGCAAACACGCCGTTGCCATGGCAATTTTGCCATCACAGCAGAGGCAACCTTTGAGCGCAACTCGTACATACAGTTCTCAGGCAAGGCAGCTTCAGCCTTAATTAATTTGTACAGAAAAAAAATTATCATAACAGTGAGCAGGGGTGGTGTGGGGAGCAAAATGCACCTTGGCAGCAGAGCTTCTCTTCATAAGGGAAATCAGGGCTGGAGCCTGCCCCATTTTTCAGGGAATGGCCCCAGGTGCTTGAATGGGGCTCTGCCTATGAGGACTGAGAGCCAATAACCACACCTCATCTTGGCATCAGTAACCTGAGGGGGTGCAGGCCACACATGCTCAAGCACTTCTGTGTTGTGCCATGCTCCAGGCTTTCAAGTGAACACAGGCTGCTTCAGAGCAAGTGTACTTGTTAAGAGAAAGACCACCCAACCCAGGAAGTCCTTGGTTCAAATGGTACCACCTCAGTAAACTCACTGACTAGCCTCGGGCAGCCCAGTCCTGAACGCTGCTGCACCTAGGGCTGCAGTGGAGCCAAAATGGCACCCTGTGGTGCGTTTGCCATAGCAGCACCAATGGGTCTCTGGTTCTGCAGCTGTGTTTGAGCTGGGGAGAACTGTGTTGAGTCACACTGGGGGGGGGGTTAGGATGCAGCAGCAGAGGCTGCTGCTGTCTCTGCCCCTCCCCCGGCCCAATCTTCCCCTCCCTCTGCAATCCCTCTGCCCATGCCTTGCCTTTCCCCCACCCTGAGAAGTCTTACTGCTTGCCAGTGCTGGGCAAGACCAGCCGGCCATCCATGCAGCGCTGAGGCACAACACCGCGTGCTGCAGATGTGCTTTGCAGGACATTTGCGACACTCAGCAGTAGCGCTGGAGCGCAACATTGGTAGCAGGACCATTTAGGATTGGACCCTGAGTCGCCTTAAACCAGATACAATTTCTCAGTCTTAGGCTCCCATTTGGAATAAAGGGATTGCATGAATATAGCTTAACTTGCAAGGTATTGATTACTGCAGCCTGGCAAATAATCCTTGGGATGCTGGATCACATACCTATATGAATCATTTGTGAGTTTAAAAAAACGAACACCATCCTTGCCTGTCTGAAGTTTCTTAGTACAGCAACCAGGTGGCTGGCTACCTAGAAGCCTGAATTACAAAAGCGACAGGCGTCAAACCCTTCAAGTGTTCCTAATGTAGGAAACTTCCTTATTCTGAATAAGACCTGCCTCACCCAATTTTGCTTACCCTTCACTGGCGGCAGCTGTTTAGGGGTTGTTCCTATCATTTGCTGCCCAATCCTTTAAAAAAAATAAGAACATGGAAAACACTGGGCATTGAATGTGGAATCTCATGCATGCCAAAATGTCCTCTGTTCCTGAGTTACAGACAGACTTATTTAGGAGAAGTGCTATATAAATACTATGAACTTCTAGGTACGTGGAAAGGTGGCTTTTACCGAGTCAGATCATCACTGGATTGGTTGACCAAGTGCGGCAGTGGCTTGGGACTCTTGGCTGACTTGTGCCACAGCTGCCTGCTATATAGGGAACTGGTGCAGTCAAATGGGCCCTCCGATGAGAATGGGCCTCTGGCCAGTCCCCAACCTGGCCATTGTGGCCAACCGGTAATACCACCCTTGGGGCCCAGTAGTTTCCAGCCTTCCAGTGCCTATGCAGCCATGCAGGGTGAGTTCTGCATTCAGCAGTGGAGGGGCAGTCACGGAGACCTCCTCAAGGTAAGGGAACATTTGTCCTCTTACCTCGAGGTTGCATTGCAGCTGCATCGGTGCTGAAAAGTTGGATAGGACTGGGCCCTAAGTGTGGACAAAGTAACGGTTGAACTGGAAAATAATTCCCTTGGTCCCATGCAAGCAAACACGTTGACACCCATCAGCCACTGCATAGCACCATGTGCTGCTGTCTGCAGACAGGAGCCAAACATCTTCTCTAACAGATGCCTAAGAACAAACAGAGCAGCACACAGAATTCTGCCAAATAATGCCTGGGGACAGTTAACAACATACATTTGTGGGAAGGCAACAAATTGTAATCTTTGATGCAGCACACCTTGGTTTTTCTTGCCCTCTGCTTGGTCAACACATGAGATAATCCAGATTCTGTGGAATGTGTCGATTTGTAGGATTAGAGCACTTGTTCAAGTACATTCCCCACCAGCACTGTAATTTTGAGAAAAGGAAAGACCACAAAAGTCAGAGCAGTGCTTTGCTGGAGTCCAGAGATGAGATGTGGTGGTTGATGCCTCTTGTTCCTTCTTTCAACTTCTCATTTTTCTTGTCCGTACAATGACACCCTGACCCAGAGATGAACGGTTTATAGGCTGAACTTTCGCATGAGTTGTCTGTCTCATGCTCTGTGTACAGCTTTGATGCTATGTCAGGTTTCTATTTTGGTCTCCTGGTCTCTTGGCATTGCCTTCCTTAGCAGTTCCTGTGTGTCTCACAATGAGATTATTTTGCTAACAATGCAGATGGGAGCACACAATTTCTTCTTTCTTGTGAAACATTCTCACATCCTTTGAGGGTAAATCCTGAAATTAAGAGGAATTGAGTCACTGACTAAAGGTGCTTCCTTGTTCCTTTGCCTTCACTCTATTCAGTGGCGTCACTAGGATTCGTGTCACCTGGTGCAGGAGGCCTGCATGTCACCCCATGCAGTGGGCGAGGCAACGCCCCAGGTGGTGGGCATAGTAATATACCATCACCCTGCCCCCACTGGTTTTTTGGCTGTACCTTTTGTTAGGACACAGATATTTCAATGTGGTTTGTTTCATTGCATGAAATTACGCATTGATTGATATATAACATGATGGTATTATTCCTCCAAACTCTGATTTTAGTGATTTTGAAAACTTGTAGAGTCTCACACATACACCCGGTGTCCACTTACTAACACCTTATTGCAGCAGTTCTCAAACTTTTAGCACTGGGACCCACTTTTAAGAATGACAATCTGTCCAGGACCCATTGGAAGTGACATCATCAAGCAAATTAAAATAAATAATAAATTAAAATAAAAGAAATAATTAAATAAGGGGGAGCCAGTCCTGTTCCACCAAGTGAATCTACTCTGAAGTAAGTCCTATTGTGGTCAATGGGGCTTACTCTCAGGAAAGTGTGGGTAGGATTGCAGCCTGTGAGCGCAAGCCTATGCATGTCTACTCTGAAGTAAGTCCCATAGTGGTCAATGGGGCTTACTCTCAGGAAAGTGTGTGTAGAATTGCAGACTGTGAGCCCAATCCTATGCTTGTCTACTCTGAAGTAAGTTCCATAGTGGTCAATGGGGCTTACTCTCAGGAAAGTGTGGTTAGAATTGCAGCCTGTGAGCAAAAGCCTATGCATGTCTACTCTGAAGTAAGTCCCATAGAGGTCAATGGGGCTTACTCTCAGGAAAGTGTGGGTAGAATTGCAGCCTGGATGCTCAAGCCTATTTCCATAGGGCTCCGTAGACTCGCAGCTGGGAGAGAGGCAGGGACCTCCCCCTCGGGTGTTTTCGGGGGCTGCATTCATTGGATCAGGACCATGCTGACATCCTTGGAGTCCTCTCAGCCTGCCCTTTCCAAGGGACTAAGGCAAGTTTGCCTACTCACGAGTAAACGCAGCCACGTGGCTTCCTTTCAGGCTCAATAGACTGCAGCTGGGAGGGGGCAACCTCCTTCTCCAGTGTTTTTGGGGGCTACATTCTTTGGATTGGGACCATTCTCATGTTGATGGATTCCTCGCAGCCTGCCCTTTCTGACAGACTATGGCAAGTAAGCCTACTCACGAGTAAACACACGCTACAGCTCACTTTCACTTTCCATAGGGCTCCATGCATTTTTTCTTTCCAGTTTGTTGGCCATAACTTTTGAACGAAAGGAGCTATTTCAATTCTGTTTTATGCATTGCATTCCGCTGGGAATTCCGCATCCAACAGTGTATGGCATGACAGGGTAGCTCCCAAAGCCGTAAGGTTAGCACGTCCTCCCCCAGGGCACGTCACACACCCCCGGCTCATCACCCGGTGCGGCCTGCACCTCTTGAATGCCCCTAGTGATGCCACTGACTCTATTTAATAATACAAGCCTTCTTTCCCCCTCCCCCCTCTCCTGTATTTTCTAGTACAGTAATTAGATTCCCAGCTGATTTCCATTTTTTGTTGGTACGCTGAAGTCAGGATAAAGCAGGGATGGGAAAATCCAGCAGGTCTTGACTTGAGTAAAGTCTAGAGTCATTGGCCCCTGCAACTCAACTTGAAAAAGAGTCATGGGGGCACTTTCTGAGTCTCTGAGCAACCCTTTGCAACTCTAAAAGACTCCCCCCCCTTAAAAAGCCTGCTGCAGAAAAAACTGCGCTGCTGCCGGGTCCTGTGTGTGTGTGAGACTCCCCTGCTGCCCCATTCCACCTGTAATGAGGGCTGGAGGGGGTGGGAGGGACTATGAGAGAGTGGAGGACAGAAGCGGCAAGAGGGAGGAGGGTCACACGCAGCAACTGTGTGGCTTACCAGGATGACCCGATCCTTGGTGGCTCTACTCGGCAATAGTCCCACTGTCATTCAATGAGGTCATTCAATGAGGCTTCCTCCCCTCCCTCAGGAACAATGGAGCCATGTCATGCAGTGGAAAGTGTGATCACTATGAACTGCTTCACTCCTCCTCCCTGGTGTTCTGCAGCCAATTGTAAGGCAACACCCCCTTAGGCACCTCCTCCTGTGTCCAATGATCATCCAGTCCTTCCTTCCTAATAGAGACCCACTCCTGCCTCCCCCCTCCTGCCCTCTGCAAAAGCAAACATTAACCCTTCTCTGCCTCCTGGCTGGAACTTCCCTGCTGTTCACCCAGTCTGAATGTTGGCCCCCATGAGATTTTTCAGCCACTAAAACAGTAAGCAAGCACACCCAGACACAGGAAGACTTGAGTTTGCACATGTGGGGATGATTGCTAAGTCAGGGGGTCCCTGGCTTGAGTGTTTTTCAGATTCCACATGTGAGTCAATGAGTCACCCAAAAATGTGAATTTTCGCAACTCAAGTCTAAGTCACTGACTTGAATTCCCACCCTGGGATAAAGTATTAATTTACCTTAAGCACAACACTTTATTGCATATATTTTTTTACTTCGGACTTTAATTGTCAAGAGCAGGATGTGACCATGAGAGACATTACATGTGACCAACTCTGGAGTCAGTGATTTCTAGCCAAGGGTCACAGCAGCAGTGAGGTTGACCTCCTGCCTAAGCAGGCAAGGGTATAGCAGGCAGGAATATCTGATCTGAGCAGACAAGAAGGCCAGGCGCTTGGGACCTATGCCAGTCCAGGGATGTCTTCAAGACTGGCCTTTCTATGAAGCCAACAGAGGTGAGTGCCTCAGGTGGCAGATTGAGGGGGGAGGCATCTGCTTTCACTGCTCTCCTCATCCCACTCCATGGTTACGAAAAGGGGGTACAGAGTAGAAGATTTCATTTGCTGCTCCATTCCTCTCTTTCTTTTTGTAGTCAAGGTGTGGTAAGGTGGGGTGTTACGTGAAAATCCCCTTTTACCTTTTAGTTGTGATTTTTCTCCAAATATCTGGTTATGTTACTGTGGACTAAAATA
Organism: Tiliqua scincoides; assembly: GCF_035046505.1. Lineage (NCBI taxonomy): Eukaryota > Metazoa > Chordata > Lepidosauria > Squamata > Scincidae > Tiliqua > Tiliqua scincoides. Next base: position 202,117,400 of record NC_089822.1, read on the forward strand.
TCATGCAGGCTAAACTTCTCACACATTTCCGAAACTCTGGTCAAGTTGCAGGCTCCTGGTTACACAACCACCACCTCCCTATGGTCACACATTATGGGAGGAAGTCTGGCATCTTAAATCATTGTTTAAGTGTCTCCTACATTACTGTATTCATTGTATTGTTTTAACCCAATCACTGTTTAAGAACTGTATGCAAAAGTGTCTCCTAACCCAATCACTGTTTAAGTACTGTATGCAAACTTGAACTGCCTTCTTGTGTTGCTGATTCATTGTATTGTTTAAGTTCCCCCATCTAGGAAGCCAGCCATAGACCCCCAGTGAATTTTGCTGATAACTGACATCCTGATCCTTTCAATGTTTTATACACTCCAAGCACCCTGCTGTGTGGTAGTAATCAAGCTACCATCCAGCTCAACCCCTTTTAAGTGAGAGCTTCCTCTCACACACGTCTCGATCTCTCCAAGGACCAACACATCTGTGTTGTGTCAGAGGGTCTTCTTCACAAGACTCTCCCCCCCCCTCCAACTGCTCTACAGGACAGGTAACTATCTTGCACCTCGAACTCTTTCCCTTCTCCCCCCCTTTTATCCCCTTCTCTCCCCATCTTTAGTTAGCAGCTGGGGTTGGCAGATCAGGGACCCCTAAAATTCTTCCCTACAAGCTTTCCTTTTTCTAATTTCCTCGGATGCACCAAATACTCTTCACACGCAACCACCATGAAAGCTAGGTACGTTGGATTCAAGTATTAGGACCAAGAAACATACACTTATCATTTCTCCATGTGCATTATGTTTACCTTTGTGCTTTTGTAATAAAACTATAATCTTCTATTAAAAGTTGTCTTTCTCTCACTCTTTTTTAAGCAAAAGGGAATTTCTCTGCATTATGCCATCTTGTTATCCAGCCTACGATCCTAAGGTTCCAATAAGGGCAGTGTAATTATTCCCCTAAACAAAACAGCCCTTTTGGTAACAGGGGGGGCAGAATTTGGTGCACTGCCTCAGGCACCAGGAGTACTGGGGCCAGCCCTACTACCTGTCTGTCACAGAGATGATAGTATCTCCAGTTTCAACTGAGTCTGAAGAAGACTCCAAGTGTACAGAGTTCGGGTTAGTTCAGTTGGTTGGGCTACCCAGGATTCAAACTCATAGCATTCATGGTTTAAGCCCTGAATTGTAGAAAAAGTTTGTATATATTAACACTGAGGTTTTAATATATTAACACTGGGACTGCATCCACTTCTCTGTTCCCACATTAAAACATGCATAAGAAGCCATAAAATGTACATCAGGAAGTAAAGCCGCAAGAACAAACTCAGGACAACCTCGGACAATTCCCCAGAGGTGCCCTGCCATTATCTCATTTCTATTGCCAGAGCATCCATGAGTCATCTCCTTTTGGATAGCATGTTCTGGCTACTACTTTGCGCCTGAATCAAAATTGCAGTGCAGCAACCCCCCCCCCCCCATGACTGCATCACCTACACCCCTGCTGCCTAAGGCCAGATGCCATCCAGCTGTTTTTCTTCTCTGCCCCAGCCAGTATGTGTGCCACTTGTGCACTTAACAGTGCACTATCTCATGAGAAGGATCAGCCTTTTGGTATCCAAGCTAATGTGGTCCTCGCTTAATGAGTCTATCCACTGTCAAGAAAAAGGGGAAGTCCTCAAAGACGCTTCTGCCGCTGTCTGTTGTGCAATTAGGTTTGGAGTTATTTTCCATCATTGTGCAAGCTGTGTAGAAGACAGATGCCAAGATTGCTTGTTTTAGATTCTTACACCTGTTGAATCAACACCTACTCCTCACTTGCAGAAGCAAGAACACATTTTGCAAGAGAGGTGGAGACGCAGATGCTTTCTTCTCAAGTGTCTCACAGCACAATCTTATGCATATCTATCTGGGTGTAAGTCAGTGTATAGGATTGCAGCCTTAGAGGCAAATGAGATATTACTTCAAAATGTGTGAACTAAAAACTCATCAGGTTTTGTTTTTTAATGAAAAGCAGACTTAGGAGATTGTGGTTTTGATCAGAGAAATGGTGGTGCTTGTATGTTTAACCATTTCCATGTGATCCATTTTTTTTGCTCAACATCTCTCCCACCACCACCTTTCCCTTTCTGGTTCCAGATGCATAATTATTTATTTTCGTTACCTAATCCTGTAAATGCATATATGGAACCTTGCAAGGGGGGGGAAGCAGTTGGAGAGAGCCAGTTCTGAGCAGAAAAGAGCCCGTAGGAAGAGAGTTAAGGAACCCTTCCTCTCATACTCAAAATTGCAGCCTCCCATGGCTTCTTTGAAAGAAGCAGCACTGTTGGGGTTTCTTTATAGCACTGTGCATTTTACTGTGGCACTTGTCCCTGTAAGAGTAATGATGATGCTGTACTGTACTCAGTTACCCAGACCGTGTTGCTCATTGGCTGACAATGGTCCCCAAGTGACCTACAGAGCTATGTGAACAGCAAGGATTATTCAACATACTGTACTATGATTTTAGCAAGGAAGCATCCATTCATGGATGTGGCAACATCAGGGGCAACATCAGAGGGTGGCCAAATCAAGCACTGGCCAAGGGCCTATTCCAGGACCTGCCTGACTAACCTGACCCCTTAATCCTCCATACCAATGGCAGTGATAGGCCCCATGTGCCATTAAGGGGAGTTTTTTGGAGGGAGCAGTGCAGGGCGTTGCCCCTGTGGGCTCCAGGAATCTAGCATTAGTACTAGCTGTAGTAACTTACACTTCTTCAGCCTGGCCCCTGCAGTCTTTTTCAGCTGAACTGTGACCCTGCGATATAATCTAGGTCAGAGATATTACTTGATTTTTTTCAGCCTATCTAAATTCTGGAAAAGGCTCTGCTTTCTAATGCTTCCAGCATGCACATGTAAAGCTCATAGCCCTGTGTCAGACTTAGATTAATTTTTTTTTTTCAGTTCAAAGAGAAAAGGAATAAATCTGTGGCAGCTGCACCTTGGTCGTAATTAAAATGTAGCTATTCTCCCCCCCCCCCCAATCTGAAACTGCACAAACCTAGCTATGAAAAAAGTCCATTCTATCTTTTTGTTGTTGTTGCTACATCCAAAGTAAGAAATTCCAGTGTTGTTTGACAAGTGGAAAAAAGGCAGTAGAGATAATGTGGACGGTTGAATCTCTGTAGAAATTCCAGGCAGCCTGTACTGAATCATCAAATCCCAGGAGCATAGAGACATTCTGTGGAAATGTCACACAGGCCTGCTAGCATATTAATCAGGAAACGGTGGTGAGCTCCCACTTTTGCATTCAGGCCTCTGCTTAGCTGCGTGATCATCTTAGAGACTTTTGCTAGGTTTTCTTATGCAGAGTATGGCCTACAAGGCAGACCAGTCAAGAGGGCACTGACCTGGATTTCTTTATTAATTATATTTTATAGCTTCATGCTGGTGTTAAAAATGGAATGCCCAACAAAAGCAATAAAAAAGTAACAAATGCAGCATAAATAACCATATCAGTTTAAAACTGTAGGGGGCACCCTGCAGCCAGTCATTGGACTAACCTGGGAGCATTTTGCCCTCATCACTGCCTGCTTTTTGGCCGAGTTTATGGGCAGGTACAAATCCCTTATTTATCTTGAGCATCTGAACAGATTTTCCTGACAGTAATTGGAGTTCAAAACTTGGAACAGTTCTTGTGCAAGTTTCTCACCTTTGTGTGACCCCCTGTGTGTTCTCAGAAAATGTATCAGATTGTTCATGGTTAGGTTTATCACAAAGGGCCACCCTGGAAGATAATTTACATTCCAAATAATGTCCTACATGCTAATGGGTTCTCGTGGTGCACACATATCCTGGCCCCTTCCCTTGCTTCTGGGATAATTTCCCTAAATGTGCGGAGGGACAGTTAGCATGAATCATTGTTTCATGAGCACTGTTAAACCTAGTGGGCTTAGCAGTACGTGTAGGAGGGTGGTTTGGACAAACTGCCGCACCGGGTGATTAAAAAAATCAACCAGGAAATGAGCGGAGGGGGGAAATGTGCATACGTCCATTATCACACAAGTCTGGCTTGGAAGGTAAAGTTGAATCTGAACTAGCCTGTGGAACATTATTCTTGCCCTATCCCTCAAACAAAATGGCTACCTGAGGCTAAAACATGATCATGGGCCATTCAGTCATTCAGATTTATGTTCTGGAGCCTGGCTTGAAGACTGGGTCAAGGTAGAACAATAGGTTCAGCTGAAAACTCAGCTGAAGACTCAGTTCATGACTGTAGGAAGAAACCCCCGTGATGTCTTTTTTAAAATTTTGCTTTTAAATGATACACATTTAACAGAATCTTGTGTAAAACCGGTGGTCAATTTCAGAAGGATTATGTATATACATCAAGACAAGGCTTCCAAACCTCTACAAATTAATAAATAGAAAACTGACTTCTACAAGAAATAGATTCAAATGTAGAAAGAGCCCGTAGATCTTTAATCCAATGCAAATATGTGAGTGGAGACTTGTATTTCCAACCTTTAAGAATATGACATTTTTGCTACAGTTAAGGCACATAGAATCCACCTACACTGACCATCAGTTAGTCTCTAAGCAGATGTAAATAATTCAAAATATATGAGTATCAAGGAAACCTTGTGATGCCCACAGCTTTTGCCAGCTGCCAATTTTGGGTTGACCAGAACTGCTCCCAGACACCTAAGTTGTTTTCTGAAATCTTGAGGACTATGAGCTTAAAATTAAAGCTGAAACTCCCTGGCTTCCAAATTTGATGGCATCTACTCACTGTTGTGGGGCACCTTCTGGGGGTATGGCATGCACGCAGCCCTGCCTGGGTAAGGAGGGAAGAGAGAGAACAGGAGCAGGAAGTGGGCCAGAGAGGGAGGATCTCACTAGCAAATAAGCATGTCAGTTCTTATCTACCAATTTTCAGCCTCTATAAATGATTTTTTTTTACTTACCTATGACAGGCTACCTGATTGTCTCCCCCCTCACCATTGGATGCAGCGTGTGCTCCACCTGTACAGCTGCATCAGTACCAATGGTGAGGAATAGGACTGGTTGGGCAGTAAATGTCTCACTGCTGAGATATCTCTCCTGCATGGCCCATCATCACAGTTTGATTGTTTTTCCCAGTACTGAAAAGCATTTGTTGAGCTGTCACCCTTTTGCACCAAATTAATAACTGTCCAGGACAAATTACTTTAGAATTTAGATCCAAAAGTCTGCCAAAAGGGTTTAGCTGCTCTGAGCATAATTTCCAGTTTGACAAGCTGATTTTTAAAATAATGGATAACAGCAGATCACACAGAACCAGTTTAGATTATATTCACAACACAATCCTATGCATGTTTACTCAGAAGTAAGTCCCACTGAGTTCACCAGAGCTTACTCTCCCAGGAAGTATGTTTAAGATTACGTACAACTTTACCAAACCAATCCTCTTTGTGCAATGAGGAATGTGTTCTCATACATCCCTCTCCTCCTTCCAGCACACCTTCCACCGTTCCGTCATTGATATGATTCAGCTGAACTGGCTCCTGACATGAGAACCATATGCTAGTTCAGAAAATGGGGAGCATGTGGTAGTAAGAGGAGCAAGTGAGTTTGGTAAATATCATCGAAACTGGCCCACAATAAAACTGCTTCCGGTACTGTACCACTTCAGGCTATAGGCTGTTATGAGAGGGACACCTGTCTGAATGCTTTCTCACAGCAAGAAAATCCTTACGCATAGAAAACTAGCATGTCCAGGAAAAGCCTGAGCTGCAAAACTTCTTCCTATCAGTTTACACTCTGTGCAAATGGACTTGTTAATTCCATAACGCATTCGTTCATGCAATATCTCACTTGTTGTTTGGGGGTGTATAATTGTACCTAGAACCTGCCACATGATCTGTTGCTTGTCTAGACTTCTCCGGAGTGCCACAAACAGAGTTTGTTCATGCAAAGGGGCTTCCTTCCTTCTCTCTCCTACTGCAACTCCTTGCATGTACTTCCCCCTAGAAAGCCATTCCTGTGGGTCAAGAGAGCTCCAGGATTGGTGTGGGATGTGACACTATGGCCTGAAGCTGGAGGAAGCTATTCATCCTGAGACTATAGGGAGAAGTCCAAATGTACGTTGAAGAAAATGAGTGGGATCCAGGTAGCCCCTTGCACAAGGAGGTTTGCACTACCAGTTTGTGCAAAGGGTAGCCTGGATCTTTCCCGGTTGTTTCAATACATGTATGCGTAGACTAGAACATTAAAGAGTTGTGAATGTGAATTTTTAACAAGCCATTACTTTGTTTAGTACAATGCTGGGCCAGATCAAATTTCAAACAGTCTTTGGTCAAGTGCTCCCCAAATCTGAGGGAGAAGCTTGCCTTGGGGGTGGTGACAGCAGCCTAAGGATTACTTAATGGAAAGGAGTCACTGCGGAAAGCTAGTCCTCCAAGCAGTGGTGACTGAAAGTAGTTCCTACACTGTGCTCCTTGGAAAAAACAAGCTGGTTCTCTTTTGTCATTGGTGACTTCAGTGTTCTTAGTCATTCATTTCCATGGTGACCTGGTGTCCTGCTTTTTGATGTGCTAAAACGGTGACTGTTGTTACCTCCTCTTGATGGTCCTAAACAAAACTCTGGCAAACTAAAAATAAAATCAGTGACACTGGAAGGACTGAAATTGTCAGACCAAGCAGCAAAGGTGCAATTTCCCAGCTGCTGAGAACCCTCCCAGCACCTTCTTTTGGAGGGTGATCAACAAATTCTGTGAGAAGGAGAGAAGGACAGCACTAACTTGTTCAGGGCCACCTGACCCAGGATCTGTTTTCCTCGCAGCACTCTTGTCTGGAGCTGAGTCCAGAGGAGGAATGACTCATCCCACAGTCAACAGAATTAATTGGGTATATCAGCTGATATCTCTGCTCTGAGCCTGAGTAGCTTGATCACTGAAAGTCAGAACTGTGAGTAAGGCAGTGCCCAATTCAAATCTCACCTCTAGTACCAATTCACAGAGTAACCTTGGTCAGCTAGGTGCCCTCTCCACCTGCTATATGGGGATAATAAAATTGACCCACTTTACCTTGTTATTAGGTGACTGAAATAATGTACATGAAGTGCTTTCCACATCATGAAATGCTACGTATTTACATGTTGGCATTATTATTGTTACTTTTGCTATAGCAAGCAATCTATAGATGCTACATCTAAATGCAGGACTTCACTGGTAATTCTTTGAGCAGGTTTCACTAACTGAACTCATGTTTCCAGGAGCAGCCAGTGTTGGATGAACAAGGGCTGTGCAAACAGAATAGGAAATGCTGTACTATGCATAGTGGAAAATGTCATTTTCTCAGCTTGGTGACTTTTGATGGAGAAGCACCTTGGAGAAGACATGCATTTAACGGGAAAAGAAAGTGCCTTCCATATTCTTGGCATTCCACCTGTATTGGAGTCCTCAGGAGTCCTCTGGTTCCTTTCCCCACTCTTCACCCCAATCAGTCTTAGCAAAGCAAGGATCCAAAAGTGTGCAGTTCTTCAGTCTTGCAGAAACACCTCACTGAGCATCAGTGACCTGGAAAATATTTATCATAGCAAACAGCCAGCTTCTGCCCAAATACAACAATGTAAGGCATGCCATTGGCATTAAATTGGGGCAAAATACCTTGGTAGTCGTGTAAGTTAGCCTGTGTAATTTTCTTTGATGTGAACCAGCACTATCAGAGTATTTACATGCATACACATTAGGTTTGCAGTTCTAGACACACCGAGGGCATCTTCATGCATTAGATTTTGTACAGATAATCTTTTCTGTGCAGGGAAAATAAACAGTTCTGCTACATGCTATTAGAGCCTACTGCATCTGATATACCCTCTTTATATACTTGTAAATAAAACAAATATTACAGAGATCCCATAAGTCTCTAATGTTCTGTTATCCATAAGAAATGAAATCCTACAATATTACTCTCGGATTACTCTTGGATACAGTGAACCAACCCTAGAAGAACTTCACGTGGCCCTGTACTCCCTTGCCTTTGGCAAGGCACCTGGAAAAGAGAGCATCCCTGCTGAAGTCCTAACGGACTGCAAAGAGATCATCATCACTGAGTTGCATGAAATCCTCTGTCTCTGCTGGAGAGAAGGTAGAGTACCTCAGGACATGAGGGATGCAAACATCATCACACTGTACAAGAACAAAGGCGACAGGGGTGACTGCAACAACTACCCCGGCATCTCTCTCCTTAGCGTTGTAGGAAAGCTGTTTGCCTGAGTTGCACTGAAGAGGCTCCAGGTACTTGCAGAGAGCGTTTATCCAGAATCGCAGTACGGATTCTGAGCCAACAGGTCCACCACTGATATGGTATTCTCCCTTAGGCAGCTGCAGGAGAAATGCAGGGAACAACAACAGCCACTCTTTATAGCCTTCATAGATCTCATGAAGGCTTTCGACCTGGTCAGCAGGGACGGCCTCCTCAAGATTCTCCCCAAGATTGGATGTCCACCCAGGCTCCTCAGCATCGTCAGATCTTTCCTGAAGGGCACTGTTGTCTTTGATGGCTCCACATCAGACCCCCTTGACATCCGAAGCAGAGTGAAGCAGGGCTGTGTTCATGCACCAACCTTGTTTGGGATTTTCTTCGCTGTCCTGCTGAAGCATGCCTTTGGAACTGCAACAGAAGGCATCTATCTCCGGACCAGATCAAACAGAAAGCTCTTCAACCTCTCCAGACAGAGAGCAAAGTCCAAAGTCCAGCTGAAATGTCTGCATGACTTCCTCTTTGCCTACGATGCAGCTGTCACCGCCCACTCTGCCAAAGATCTCCAGCAGCTCATGATTTGTTTTAGCAAGGCCTGCCAAGATTTTGGACTGGCGATCAGCCTGAAGAAAACACAGGTCATGGTTCAGGATGTGGACTCACCTCCCTGCATTACAATCTCTGTGCATGAACTGGAGGTTGTCCATGACTTTGTGTACCTTGGCTCAACGATCTCCGACACTCTTTCTCTTGATTCTGAGCTAAACAAACGCATCGGTAAAGCAGCTACCACGTTTTCCAGACTCACAAAGAGAGTCTGGTCCAACAAGAAGCTGACGGAACATACCAAGATCCAGGTCTACAGAGCTTGCGTCCTGAGTACAGTTCTGTACTGCAGCGCGTCCTGGTCTCTTCGCTCACAACAGGAGAGGAAACGGAACGCTTTCAACATGCGCTGCCTCCGACGCATCCTCGGCATCATCTGGCAGGACAAAGTTCCAAACAACACAGTCCTGGAACGAACTGGAATCCCTAGCATGTATGCACTGCTGAAACAGAGACGCTTGCATTGGCTCGGTCATGTCATGAGAATGGATGATGGCTGAATCCCAAAGGATCTTCACTATGGAGAACTCGTGCAGGGAAAGCGCCCTACAGGTAGACCACAGCTGCGATACAAGGACATCTGCAAGAGGGATCTGAAGGCCTTAGGAATTGACCTCAACAGGTGGGAAACCCTGGCCTCTGAGCGGCCCACTTGGAGGCAGGCTGTGCAGCATGACCTCTTCCAGTTTGAAGAGACACTTGGCCAACAGTCTGAGGCAAAGAGGCAAAGAAGGAAGGCCCATAGCCAGGGAGACAGACCAGGGACAGACTGCACTTGCTCCCAATGTGGAAGGAATTGTCACTCCCAAATTGGCCTTTTCAGCCACACTAGGTGCTGTGCCAGAACCACCATTCAGAGCGCGATACCATAGTCTGTCAAGACTGAAGGTTGCCAACTAACTCTTGGATTTCTCAGGGCCTGGAGAAGTGGAGATTGCTTAAAAATATACATGCTCATTATACATACATAATTTGACTCAGGAAAAGAAATAGCCCCCAAATCACAAAATAGCTGATAGTCTTCTTTTTGGAAATGGATGGAAAACTGTTCAATAAAGGGGAGAGAGTTGCTATCTTCAGATTTCCTCCCTTTTTCTTCTTACTGCAATTGAGAGATGGAACGCATCAACACATTTGAATGATTATTTTGAATTGTTTCCCCCAGGTATTTTGACCAAAAAGAGGTGTCTCCCATTGCTACAGTATCATCGGATTTTGGTTTAATTTAGATTACTACCTTGGAGTAAAGTGTTCATAAAAGTTTCATAGAATTATTAAAGGGCACAATCCTAACCAGGTCTACTCAGAAGTAAGTCCTATTTTGTTCAGTGGCGCTTAGTCTCAGGAAAGTGTGGTTAGGATTGCAGCCAAAGTTTCATAATTATCATAAAATTACATACAATTATTTAACAGTACACAGAGACTGTGGCTAGGAGCAAACTAAAAACTGAAGTTTTTAAAGATCAGAATTTTAGTTTCTGGAATAATACCTAATTTTCTCAGTTCTTAGGCCTTCCATATAATGGGACAATAACTACTGTATAATCTGGATGAAATAGTATTGGCGTTATGACTCCTATTCAGAAAGTGTTGATCATACACATAGCCAGCTGAAATACTTTGCCAAAGTTCTAAGAATAAGAGAAGGGAAGAGCATAGTCTTATTATGCAGAGCCAACTTTAAGCCATTTGGACCAATTGCACTGGGCTAGTCTAGAGTTGTATGCAATTTTATATAAAAATGTGTTTAGATCCATTTGGTCCATTAATTCACATGCACTTTTTAACCCATTTTGTGCCTGGCCCACAGGTGTACACATTTGGTCCCTGTTGCATACATGCAACATTGGGCAAAAATGGCTTAAGCACATATTTTGATTGCTTTCCATTCTACAATCGAGATGTAAAGTCTGTAATAAATTGTATGTATTTCTCTAAGGTTTGACAGACCTTGGCTGTGAACATGTGAACCCCACAAAAATGTTTCCAACTGGGCCTAAGGCAGCTCCTAAGGCTGGCCCTGGTTTTACCAGATCGTAGTTCTTATCATTGGCATGCCAACTGTAAACTCTGATCAGGGGGCATCTATGGCAATATAGCTGTTGTCATAGAAAGCTTGTTGTTGGCATCCTTCAGTCTCGGAAGACTATGGTGTCACGCTCTGAATGGTGGTTCTGGAACAGAGTGTCCTCTCCAGTGCGCGAAGCCTGGGTAAAGTAGGTATGGAGGATAGGCTGTTACCCATGCAGCAAATCCCCCCTCTCCATGTCGCTGAAATGGTCCAATGGAAAGGCAGAGGCCAATACGGTTGGTTCCAGCGGCGTCGCAGGAGTTGCCAGAACGTGACTGTGTTCAGCCATGAACTGCCTCAGGGACTCCGGCTCCGGATTTTGCCTCGAGGTTGACTCCTGAAGCCTTTTCCATAACTGGATGTAGCCACAAGGCAGTGGAGGTTTGGGATCAGAGTTTTCCTTCTCTCAGATGAGCTGCCTTCCCAGGCTGACGAGTCCCATCTACCCATAGAAAGCATTACACCAGCATTACACGGGAAGATATATAGGCATATAAAAGAAAACAGTCGTTCAGAAAGCTCTGGCTTGGATATGATGTCAGCATTAGGAATCTTCAGAATCCTCATTTGGATTTTCACAAATGAGTGCAACATTTTCTGCTTCCCATATAAAACATTGCAGCTTATCTTCAGCTACGAGGGCATACACAGAAAGCAATATGGCTCGCATAGGTAAAAAGAAGCTGTTCCCCCAGGCTGATTGGACAAGATTTCCTTCTCATTCTGCTCCTCAGAAGTGATGCATAAAATCAACAAACCTGATTAAAATGGGATTTCCAGACTCTGACGTCAGAGGGAAGTCAACGGATCTGTGCTCCCCGAGACCCTGCTGCTCTGACTGCTTTTAATAAAAGCCTCTGCATGGCTTTATGGAACACAGCGGTAAGAAACTGCCTGGGAGGATGTATAAATATGCATGGGGCATAAATAAATTGTGTGTGTAGCAGCTGAAAGAGAAGTGTGTTCTTGAGGCTCCAAGGGCATTTAGGTATTTTTGCAGCTGAATAGGAACACATTCGTTACCTTTATGTTATGCCTCCTGTGGGTGTTTGTGTTACTACCAAAGGGAACTGCTTGGCCATGAGGCTGGCAGCTGCAGGTGTATGCACCTATCTAGTTGAAGACGAGGGAAACAGGAGTGGGAGGGAAGCAAGGGGCTGCAGGCCTGGTGTGCTGACTGCCAGCCGACATGGCAGGGTTAGCACGAAAGTGACCAGCAGGTCCACATCCACTCTACCAGCACTTTTCACTCAGTCCAGTGGCACTTCCTCCTGAGTAGATGTGCTTAGGGGGATGGCATGTGCTTCAAGTCCTGCTCAGCAGGCAGCACCAGAATGTTGGTCAGAGCAGTCTTTTATCCAGACCCAGACATGGTCTGTAATGGCTCCTCAGTCTGTTTGGTTTTTCTATTGCTTTTATATGCCGACCCATTCACTGATCCATTTGTCTGGCTGAGAGACATTACAATGTCCTGTTGACCCAGCCTAGGTCTGGTCCTTGTGAAGTCCTGATCCTCTCTGCCAACATCAGATACTGCACAGAATAGTATACAAAAGTGAGAGGGTATTAATGGAATATTCCACCCACCTCCACGTTTACAAAGGTGTGCAGACATCATGACTGTAGAGGTGCATGCCTTGGTCAATTTAGCCGATTTAGTTTGATGTGTATCCTGATCTCCTTTGCCTCATCGTTCTTTTTACATCCAGTTACTGTATATTGTTTGTGACTTGAAGGTAGCATGTTAACAACTGTAGGGGGGAATAAGAAGAGCTGTGATAAACCAGAAATTGACACAAATAATTACAGAACAGAAAGCAAAACACCCACAGCTATTCTGTGTCTGGCCCCAGTCTGATGCGTGGCAATGTTTTCAAGAAACATTTGTACTCTTTCCCTTTTCCCCCAAGAAAAGAGCTAACATAGTAGTAAAACAACACTGCAGCCCTGCTAGTGCCTTTAATAACAGTGAAGGAAAATGAACGCTACAAAGGCACTCATGCACATCTTAGCAGTGCTCCTTTGGATAGGATTGGGCCCCCAGACAGCAAAGCTTCTTTCCAATTTTCCAGTACTGATACAGCCATGTCAACAGGGAATGTACTGCACCCTGGGGTGGAGGGGCAGGCTTGGAGGCTTCATCAAGGCCTCCGTTGCGGCTGCACTGGCCCCAGAAAGCTGCCATTGTGAATCCTTAGTGGCTCCTCCTTCCTCCTTTCCATACCCCTTCCCCAGTCAGGGCTCCTAGCTGATTGTTTGGAGCTCGGCAGCCAAACAAACATGAATGGGTGTTAGTGGTTTTGTATTTTAGGAGGTGGCTGAGGTGGCTGGGACAGGGGGCAAGATTTGCAGCAACGTTCAAAGGCCTGCTTTTGAATTTAATCAAAGTGGTACTGCAAAAAGGCAAATGGTGTTGTTTAAGAACACTCGTGTGATTCTTTTTTTAATAACACATGATTGGGAGAGCCATAGTCACTCCTATCCCGAGGAATAATCTCATGTGGGATTATCCATCCATCCTTCCACCTTCTTGCTACCCCAGGAAACTTTTTCCCTGAAATCACCTTGTATATACAAGTGCTTTGTAAATGCAGTAACCCAAGACCCTTTAGGGTGCATGCAGATTCTTCTTCTTCTTCTTCTTCATCATCATCATCATCATCATCAGTTTAATACTTTTATTATTAGTAAATCATGGCATGCTGTAAGTTTCCACTTCCACCACGGCTCATGCCCAGCCCCCCGCCTTTTCTGCCCAGCCTCCTTGACAGATGGGACTGATGGGTGAATTGAATGCTGATTAAGCTGTGAAGCTTGCATGCTTCAGGATGGTTAGTCTCCTTTTTTAAAAAAAAGTATTAATGCACCATATGTACATTTATTCAATGAAAGGTTCATTCCTTCCCTTGTTTATATATAAGCATCATCATTTTAAAAACATGTTTTAAAAATGCTGCTGACAGGAGGGATAAGTGGGTTAATGACATCACTGATTCACAGCCAATCAGTACGGTGCACACTTGGCTTCTGCAGTAAACAGGAAGAATGGATTTCCCCTGAGCTTAATTCAGAGAAGATTGTAGCTAGACCACATGGTAAGTGTGTTTCCACAGTGGACTCACTACTAAACGTATGTATGTATGGACTTAAAAGCTGCTCCTCCAACTCTGAGAACTGTCAATATCATCTAGTCTAGTGGGACTCAGAGGTCCACAGTGTGATAGCTGTCTTTTCATACCTAGTGTTTTATTCTTTAATTTTAAATAGCTTTTTTCTTAATGCAATGTAATACCTGGATATTGGCAAGGCTGTATATTCTGTTTAAAGCTGGCTCATAGAATTGTAGGATATTGGAGTTGAAAGATACCCTGGAGGTCAGCCAGTCCAACCAGTCAGGGCCAGCTCCTTCCACTTTCACTCCCAGATACATGATCAGTCAATGTCCCCAAGCAGAATGTGTGTGGAGTGCTCAAAGACACTGCTTAACATCATACTGGGAAACGCTGGAAGTCACTGTGCCTGTATGTGATCAAGCTGTACCAGTTCTGAGGGATGCCTCAGCTAGGAGAGATCCTTCCCCTGGTCCGTAAAGGAAATATATTCAACTACAGTTCAAAAGGAATTAGAGGCATTAATGAGATCTGACTCCACAGCGTACTGGTGGGACCTTTTGCTGATGTCATCATGGAGTTGTCATGGTTACTGAAGAACCAGCTGTTAAGAGGAAAGCTCCAGGCACTGAGGAAAATGAAGACAGAAAAAATAACTAAGCAGGCAAAAATGGGTATCCTCTACTTGTGACCAAGCCCAGCAGTTCATCTTTCCAGTTTTCCTCCCCTGTCCTCTTTCTGAGCTTCCTTCTTCCCTTGCTGCCTTTTATTCTTGAAATTGCCTCCTTGTGGCAATTCCATGTCCTGTCCATGTCGTGGGATGCTTCCTCTCTCGCTTCCTTCAAATCCCCTTTTAAAACCCACCTTTTCCGTATTGCCTTACAGTGCAATCCTATGCATATCTACCCAGAAGTAAGCCCCGCTGAATTTAATGGGACACTCCCAAGTAAGTATGTATAGATTGTGGCCTCGTCCTATTGCCTACTGTAATGAAACTTAACAGCCCAACTAGCTCCCCATGTGACAATGCTGTGGCACCAATGCAGTGCCCGTGTAACCCACAGGGGAGTTTTGGCCTCTGGAGGCCTCCTTAGGGTAAGGGAATATTTGGTAAGGGAACATTTGTTCCCTTGCCCAAGTGTTAGCTTATGCGGGGGCACTGGGTCTTCTCAGACCTGCACCAGTGATATCACAAGTCCATGAAGGTGGATCAAAGCCAATAAGGGGGTTAGGATTTGGTTGATGCTGCCGTTGCTGAACCTGTCCCCTTCCCTGTCCCAATCTACTCTCCTCCCTGCCCCATTCCACCCACCCCTGCCTCCCTCCCACCTCCTACACACATTTATTGGTGCCAGTATGTGTCCAGGAGCCAAAGGTGCACAGAGCTGGCTAGTCAGCACTTGTGGCAGTAGCCAGGCCACATGCTCCAGATTGGGCCATAAATCTGTGAGACTGAAAACTTCAGTGACCTGTGATTGTTAAGCTTATGTTTGTGAACGTGAAAGGATTGCATATGTGTTCCCTGTTTGTCGCTTCCTCCATTCCTTTTCTCCCTCTACTGTCTCCCTTGTTACAATATCTAGATCAGTGATTTTCAACCGTTTTCATCTCATGGCACAATGAAAAGGTACTAAAATTGTCAAGGCACATTACACAGGCCAACACACATTTTGCTTCCTTAAGTGATACACCAATTCCTTGGTATATTTGGGGTGCCAATTCCAAAAATGGCATCTGTTTTGCCCTATCACGTCTAGTTTCAAAAACATGGCATAGCCTCTTTAGTGAATGGTTCAAGCAGCTTCCTCATGAGGAAGCCTGCACCATGGCTTCCTCATGAGGAAGCTGCTTGAACCATTCAGTAATGAGGCTATACTATATCTCCAAAACTAGACGTGATAGGGCAAAATGGATGCCATTTTTGGAATCAGCACTCCAAATTCATATCAAATCACCATAAAGTTTGGGAAAAACTATTCTGACCCTCAATTTTGTAGGCCTGTGTTAACAGTTTTTTGACAATTAACAAGGCACACTGTGCTATTGGTGGGGGGGGGGCTCAAATCCCCCAATAGCCCTACTAATAAATGACCCCCCCCAACTCCCACTGAACACCTGCAGACCATTTGCAGCACACCAGTGTGTGCCATGGCACAGTGGTTGAAAACGGTTGATCTAGATTCTAAACCCTTCCGAGCAAGGATCTGTCTACTGTATATTACCCTATGTAAAATGCTATGTGCATCACTGGTCCTGTAATACTAACAGAGGGAGAACAGTAAAAACGTGCAATGAGAAATAAAGGTGAGAGAGGGGAAGGGCCTTGAACACCATCTGATGAGGTCCTTGCAGTGGAGAGGAATTGAGGATTGATAGGGTTCAGTCACATGCACCAGGTCTGCAACTGAGGATAAGCTGCATTTTTGTAATTAGTGTTGGTATATCCAAGGAGTGAAAATCAAGAAAAAAAGCAGGGAAATTAAATAATTGTGTACAAAGCAGAGCACCGCAGAAGTCTCTGTTATATAAATGCAAAACAAATGAGAGAGGCACATATTATAAAGGAGCTGCCCTGGGTCAAAATATGGCAGTGGTTCCCAAACTTTTTTGACTGGCAGCTCCCTTGACCTACTGGGCCATTGGCCATGGTTCCTCTTTAGGGCTGTAATTGTATACTCTCTACAGGGCAGCGGGTTTTTTGTGAGGATTCCGCAGCTCCCTTGGCTGATTTCCACAGCTCCCCAAGGAGCCATGGCTCCCAGTTCAGAAATCACTGAACTAGAGTAAGCCATGCTTTACCTGGAGATGGTGCCTGTCCCTTTAAACGCTCTGCAAAAGAGTGCCACTTCTTGCTCTTCCTCCCAGGTACTCCACCAGTTCTTTTGCCCTCTCTCCTCTTGTATGTTGCGCAATAAAACTATAGCAAGGTCAGTGCTGCAAAGGGCATGAGCACCATTTCTCAGTGTGTGGTTGAGGGGTGAGACTGTTTGCCTGGGAGGGAAAGGAGCTAAAGAGAGAGAGAGAGAGAGAATAGCAGTTGGCCCCAGCTGCAGCCCAGGGGCAGGAGTGTTGAGAAAAGCCTTTGAAAGAGAAATTCCCAGCTGGAGCTTGGCAGGATTGCAGCTGGAAAGAAGACTTGAGAGAGGTTGTTGAGGTCAAGCTCCTAGTCAGAGCCCATCAAACTTGAGGGGCTTGGCTGCTTCAGCATCTGATGATTTCCAAGCAGCACTTGAAAGTTTGAAGTAGGGAGTGAAGGTTTCTACCTTTTTGCCCTTTGTTTGAAAGGATGTCCTGCTTCTCTTCACCCGTCTGACTCTCTGAGCCCTTACTCCACCTGCATCAGAATTTTGTGGAATTGCCAGCCTGAAAACATGGTATAGTGAGCAGAAATAAATGGTGTTCAGACTGATGGAGAAAATAGGCTGCATTTGTCTGTTCCTTTCTGGTGGTTGGTTTCTCTCTCCCCCCCCCCCCCCCCCCCCGCTTTTTTGAGCTCATAGAGTTTCTCCACTACAGCTAATAGCAGATTTGGGTACAATTGTGATTGGAGCCACATAGTGGCGGGGAGAAGAGTTGGACCTTCTTTCCTTCCATGCAGTGCCGTGCCATGCCATGATCAAGGTCAACCATGGTTGGTTGCTTTATGAAGACAAAGTTCAGTGTTTTGTTCATGGAACTTCAACATTAAGTCTAGTTTGACCACCAAGTTCCAGATTCAAATGGGAAGCAGGTAAAGGAGCCACCAGTTTCAGAGCCCTTCAGCTGAGTTATGGCCAGTTTCACCCCTGCTACTTAAAGGACTTCTAACCTCTCTCTCCTGCTATTGCTATGCTTGTGTGAAAGATGGAAATGCAGTTTTAAAGGTCCATGTACTGTACTGTTTTGAAATCTGTTGTTGTCCATGCAGGAAGATAGAATTAAAATTGCACATCAACTGTACTGTAAGTGTGTTGCCTGTGAACTGGTTAGGAAAGGACTAAACATTGGCTTTGGAAATGGCTAACACCAGAGTAGCAGACTCCAGCTCACAAGAAATAGTTCCTCTCTACTTGTTGTACCTTATAGTTCCAGTTCCTTCCCTATTTGTTTTACATAAGTTTGTGCATAGAGGGCCCTGGTAGGAGAGGAGAGAAAAGAAGGAAGAGTCAGTGGGGGAAGAAAAAGAGATGGAAACACAAAGCAAGGCCAGGGACAGCATGACCCACAACACTGCCTGATGTCAGCTCAGATCTGCTGCTGCTTCTCTAAAAAAAAGAAAAGAAACTGAAACCTTTACTGTGCTCTTCACATTCTGCGTTGAAACGCAATAGGGCTCAATTTCTGGTGAAACCAGAAGTCAAGCACCTCTGGGTTTCAAGGCAGTACGTGAGGAACCCAGGAAGTAGGGGAATGATCAACTTTTCACTCACTCCAGCATGAAGTCGATCATTCTTGGATTGAGGGAAGGAGGCCGCAGTGGTTGGAGGGAGGTGATAGCAGCATCTATCTCAGGGTGACAGCCACCCTGTGTCCCCCACCCCTTTGGACCCCTCAAAATCTGCCACAAAGGCAGGCTTTTCAAGTGGTTGCATGGACAGGTCAGCCCTGGGTGAGGCAGAAAGAGAGAGAGAGAAGAGAAAGGGAAAATGAAAAATCCAAAACAGCCTGTGAATAAAAAACCAAACCTTGCTTGTGAATAAAGAAACAAAATCAAGTGAATAAAGTGAGTCAATCTTGTGAATAAAGAACCAGATCAAGATGTTTAAATCTCACTTGCTGCATCTTACTTACCACAGACCACTACAAAACAAACTTCACATGGAATACTAAATCCAGTTTGGGGCACTATGATTTAAGGAGGATGTACAACATGTTAAAGGCACAAGAGCTTTGCTTGGGGGGAGGGGGAGGAGGCAATTGCAGACTGGGATGAATGGAGTTCAAGAGTGAGTTTCTGAGCTAGAAAGGTAGAATTGCCATTTATTTCTATAGCAGTCTTGGGGATTGGGTTTCCATGGCTACCGAATCAGGAGAAGCATCGACAAGCAATACAAACTAGAGCTCTTACCGCCAGTGGCGTCACTAGGATTTGCGTCACCTGGTGCTGGAGGCCTACACGTCACCCCATGCAGTGGGTGGGGCAATGCTCCAGGTGGTGGGCATGGTGATGTGCCATCACCCCGCCCCCACTGGTTTTTTGGCTGTACCTTTTGTTAGAACACAGATATTTCAATGTGGTTTGTTTCATTGCATTCTGCATGAAATGACACATTGATTGATATATAACATAATGATATTAGTCCTCCAAACTCTGATTTTAGTGATTTTGAAAACTTGTAAAGTCACACACACATAAGAACATAAGAACATAAGAACAGCCCCACTGGATCAGGCCATAGGCCCATCTAGTCCAGCTTCCTGTATCTCACAGCGGCCCACCAAATGCCCCAGGGAGCACACCAGATAACAAGAGACCTCGTCCTGGTGCTCTCCCCTACATCTGGCATTCTGACTTAACCCATTCCTAAAATCAGGAGGTTGCGCATACACATCATGGCTTGTACCCCATAATGGATTTTTCCTCCAGAAACTCGTCCAATCCCCTTTTAAAGGCGTCTAGGCTAGACGCCAGCACCACATCCTGTGGCAAGGAGTTCCACAGACTGACCACGTGCTGAGTAAAGAAATATTTTCTTTTGTCTGTCCTAACCCGCCCAACACTCAATTTTAGTGGATGTCCCCTGGTTCTGGTATTATGTGAGAGTGTAAAGAGCATCTCCCTATCCACTCTGTCCATCCCCTGCATAATTTTGTATGTCTCAATCATGTCCCCCCTCAAGCGTCTCTTTTCTAGGCTGAAGAGGCCCAAACGCCGTAGCCTTTCCTCATAAGGAAGGTGCCCCAGCCCCGTAATCAGCTTAGTCGCTCTCTTTTGCACCTTTTCCATTTCCACTATGTCTTTTTTGAGATGCGGCGACCAGAACTGGACACAATACTCCAGGTGTGGCCTTACCATCGATTTGTACAACGGCATTATAATATTAGCCGTTTTGTTCTCAATACCCTTCCTAATGATCCCAAGCATAGAATTGGCCTTCTTCACTGCCGCCGCACATTGGGTCGACACTTTCATCGACCTGTCCACCACCACCCCAAGATCTCTCTCCTGATCTGTCACAGACAGCTCAGAACCCATCAGCCTATATCTAAAGTTTTGATTTTTTGCCCCAATGTGCATGACTTTACACTTACTGACATTGAAGCGCATCTGCCATTTTGCTGCCCATTCTGCCAGTCTGGAGAGATCCTTCTGGAGCTCCTCACAATCACTTCTGGTCTTTACCACTCGGAAAAGTTTGGTGTCATCTGCAAACTTAGCCACTTCACTGCTCAACCCTGTCTCCAGGTCATTTATGAAGAGGTTGAAAAGCACCGGTCCCAGGACAGATCCTTGGGGCACACCGCTTTTCACCTCTCTCCATTGTGAAAATTGCCCATTGACACCCACTCTCTGCTTCCTGGCCTCCAACCAGTTCTCAATCCACAAGAGGACCTGTCCTCTAATTCCCTGACTGTGGAGTTTTTTCAGTAGCCTTTGGTGAGGGACCGTGTCAAATGCCTTCTGAAAGTCCAGATATATAATGTCCACGGGTTCTCCCGCATCCACATGCCTGTTGACCTTTTCAAAGAATTCTATAAGGTTCGTGAGGCAAGACTTACCCTTACAGAAGCCATGCTGACTCTCCCTCAGCAAGGCCTGTTCATCTATGTGTTTTGAGATCCTATCTTTGATGAGGCATTCCACCATCTTACCCGGTATGGATGTTAGGCTGACCGGCCTATAGTTTCCCGGGTCCCCCCTCTTTCCCTTTTTAAAAATAGGCGTGACATTTGCTATCCTCCAATCTTCTGGTACCGTGGCCGTTTTGAGGGACAAGTTGCATACCTTAGTCAAGAGATCTGCAACTTCATTCTTCAATTCCTTAATAACCCTTGGGTGTATGCCATCAGGGCCCGGTGACTACACACACACACCCCGTGTCAACTTACTAACACCTTATTGCAGCAGTTCTCAAACTTTTAGCACCGGGACCCACTTTTTAGAATGACAATCTGTCCAGGACCCAGTGGAAGTGATGTCATGGCCAGAAGTGGCATCATCAAGCAAATTAAAATAAATAATTATAAATAATTAAATTAAAATAAAAGAAAAAATTAAATAAAGGGGAGCCAGTCCTGTTCCACCAAGTGAATCTACTCTGAAGTAAGTCCCATAGTGGTCAATGGAGCTTACTCTCAGGAAAGTGTGGGTAAAATTGCAGCCTGTGAGCTCAAGCCTATGCATGTCTACTCAGAAGTAAGTCCCACAGTGGTCAATGGAACTTACTCTGTAGTCTGCCTACAATAACAACCCCAAAAAAGAATCAGTGAGATTTCCAGCCCTCCCAGTGCCCAGTTCAGGCATATCCATATAAAGACCCACCTGGCTTTGCAAGTGCAAAATAGAAAACTTTCCCCTTACCACTGAAGCCTTTTTTTTTGTCCTTTTTATTGGGGGGGGGGGGGAAGAAGCTGCCTTCTGGTACATATGTTGAGCTTCAGTTCCATCGGATCAGGACCATTCTGGTGTCCTCACATTCCCCTTTGCCTGGCCTGACCAACAGCCAAGGCTCGTCTACCTACTCACGAGTAAATGCGACAGTGAGGCTGCTTCGCTTTCCATAGGGCTTGGAGGGAGGGACCTCCTTCTCCCTTTTGTGTTTTTGGGGGCTGCATTCATTGGATCAGGACCATTCTGACATCCTTGGAGTCCTCTCAGCCTGCCCTGAGTCCTCTCAGTCCTTGCCTGGACTAAGCAAGTTCACCTACTCGCGAGTAAACAAAGTCACATGACTTCGTTTCAGGCTCCGCTGCGAGGGAGGCAGGGATCTCCTTCTCCTGTTTTGGGAGGCTGCATTCATTGGATTGGGACCATTGTGGTGTCATTGGATTCCTTTCATCCTGCCCTTTCCGACGGACAATGGCAAGTACGCCTAGTCGCAAGTAAACGCGCGATACGGCTCAGTTTCACTTTCCATAGGGCTCCATGCATTTTTTCTTTCCGGTTTTTTGGCCATAACTTTTGAACGAAAGGAGCTATTTCAATTCTGTGTTTTGCATTGAACTCCACTGGACATTCTGCATCCAACGGCAGGGTAGCTCTGAAAGCTGTGAAGTTAGCAGTCCTCCCCCCAGGGCACGTCACCCCCTCCCCCAGCGCGTCATCTGGTGCGGCCCGCACCCCCCCACACACACACCCCTAGCCATGCCAGTGTTTACAGCTACAATCCTGGTAGCTGACCAAGATAGATTTGAAGGTTGACCCTACAGACCAAGATTGTTTTGAAGGCATGTGACTGTTTTCTCTGGTCCTTCAAAATAGAAGAGCCATGGGAGGTGAAGAGAATCGTTTTGGCCCAAAAGAAACCAACAGAAAGAATTGGGGAGTGGCCATAGTTTAAGACCCTCAAGTTTAATAGTCAGCAACCAAAGTCAACTGGAAGCAGGCCTTCGAAAGACACCTCCTTGAAGATCAGATGTCATGTTATGTCAAGTGCATCATTGGTTGTTGTGTCTATGCTTTGTTATCCTAAATAGCAGTGGGGAGGAGGGAATCATGGTTGTAATGTTGAACTACTTATTTTGCTACTGACCTCATCACATGAAAAGTAATATGCTTACTGTGAATACTCCTCTGTTTCTTCTAGACCAGTGTTTCTCAAACTGTGGGTCAAGACTCACTTGATGAGTTGTGAGCCAATTTCAGGTGGGTTCCCATTCATTTCAATGTGTATTTTATTTTTAATATATTAGACTTGGTACTACATGGTATGTGACTGCATTTAGGGAAATGTTACAGATTTGTATTTTTAACAGGCTTCAATGTATATACTTTAACAATGATAGTTAATGGAGCTTACTCTCAGGTAAGAGTGGATAGAACAACCACCTTTGGGATGTTTGGGGAATATTTTGTTAACAGATCAAAAACTGCTGAGGGGGGTTAAGATTATTCTTCTTTATTTTAAATAAATGTTTTAACTTATACTTATTGTAAATTTTTAATGTGATTGATTTGATTTTGTTGTATGGGGGTGTTAAGAATTTTCCTGCTTGATGATGTCACTTCTGGTCATGACAACACTTCCAGTGGGTCCTGACAGATTCTCAAAAGTAGTTCCTGGTGCTAAAAAGTTTGAGAACCACTATTTTAGTATATCTGAAGAATCCTACAGTGGTCTTAGTCCAGATCCCTCATGGCTGCTTTTGGGGAGGGGCAAGTACACAAGGGCCAATGGCATGCTTGACAAAATATGTATGATCCTGAGACCCCAGAGAGTTGATGTCAGTCCAGGAGACAATACAGGACCAGCTGAACAATTGTCTGACTCAATTTAAGTTGGTTGTCTTATTCTGACTAATTGTCTGACACTGTTTGTGTTGAGGCATGAGTAACAAAATAAGCAGTAGAGAGGACAGTTTTCTCAAGGGGTGGTAGGCATTTATTACATTTATCAAAGGAGGAACTGTTGAACTGGAGCATGCCTAAGAAATATAAACAGGTAAATTTACTCAATCAGAATTTTAATGTGTGATGAGTGAGTTCTCTCTTTACTGGTATTCTTCTGGTTGAGTAATGGAGAGGAGTACCAGGTGGGAATAAGGGATTGGTACTTAGAGGGAAGGACATATCTGTTTGAAATAGTTATTATTCCTGCTGTAATCTATAAAATGTGACAAAAGGTTGCATGAAACAGGAATACTATTTGTGTTTGATGGGATGATAATAATGAAACAGCAGTACTGTTGATACTTCTGCCCTTAGTCTGGGAGACATGATTTCTTGAATATAAAGAGCAGTGCTTGATACTTGAATAACAATCAAGGTGCAAACCAGCTGACCCCAGCAGGTTCATTTTCTGTTTCAAAATGTGCTCATACATCAGCCACTGCTGTTACGTATGGTAAGTCAGAAATGTAAAATAGGAAAGGACCTATGTTCTTTCTGGTTATTCTGACAGCAGAAATTCAGCAAGTGAAGTTTCCCCCATCAATTAGCCTACATTCCAGCATCATCTTTTGACTTCTGCAATTAAAAGCACATGAACACTGCAGAAAGAAATAGTTGGCAATTTAGCCTCAAGTGGCATCTAGTTCAACCTCCTTTAGCAAAAGGACTCCCTAACAATATCTACCATATACTGTTTCAGTCTTGTTTTTAAAATATCCAAGAAAAAGAGTTCCATAATTTCTCAGATAACTGGATTCAGGTGGTATTACTGTGACTTCCCAGGGCTGAATTGTGGGAATCAAGTATCAAAACTTCCAGATCCCAAGCTCCAGTTTTTGGCTGACACTGGTAAGCTGGGATTGTGGCAGATACATTATAGTGGATACACTTTCTTCTTGCATATCTGTAATCAAAGTCCAGCTCAATTTCAGACTGGAACAATTGATGAACTGTTTTATCCCATATATCAGAGTAGTCCATAGTAAATACTCTGTAGTCTCCACTCTAATATCTGTGATATTAACACCAATAGACATTGTCAGTGTTTTCTCTCTGTGACATCATTAAAAAATGAGAAACATTAACTACCTTGGTCAGAAGGGAGATGTCAGAGACAGCATCTCTGTCCCAATGATCATCTGTTCCTTCCTTCCTATCAGAGATGGGAAAAGAGAATCCAGTCCTGCCTCCCGCCTCCTGCTCACATTAACCCTTTCCTACCTCCCGGCTCAAACTTTCCTGCTGCTTGCCCTGTTGGAATGCTGGCCCCACACGGTTTTTCATGCCATGAAAACAGTAAGCAAGCACCCCCAGACACAAGCAGACTTGAGTCAGCATGTGTGGGGATGAGTGCAGAGTCAGGGGGGCCCTGACTCAAGTCTTTTTCAGTGTCTTCCATGCGCAAGTCACATGTCGCCAAGTCACCCAAAATCATGCATTTTTACAACTTGAGTCCATCACTGACTCAACTTCCCAACCCTGCTAAGCAGACACACCCCTGCTTATTTTTTTCTTATTGTAATACAGTAATAAGGAGCCCAACTTATAGTGAATTCATAAAATAATTATGATGATTTAAGAAATTGCATTTAGATTGTTAGCCAGTTAGTGTTCATAGGTTACAATGTGTGGGCTGGATCTATGAGGAGGTGAAGTTGATTTCCCCTGCAGTCAGAGACACAGCTTGCTTAGTACTGTTTGCTCAATGAATATGTCAGACAACATTTTCCAGGCAGAAGCTTCCAAAATCCAAGTGTGGGAATAGCCTGAGCTTGGACCAATCTTGCAGTTGCGCTCATGTGGAAATCATTATTTGGCTGCAGTCCTGAAATACTTATCTCTGGGGTAATCTGCTCTGACCAAAATCAGCTAAAGTACCTCAGACAAATCAGGCTGAATGCTACTTAATCCTTGACCTGGGTTCCAAAGCTTATGAGTGTGTTGTTGATTTTAAGAACATAAGAACAGCCCCACTGGATCAGGCCATAGGCCCATCTAGTCCAGCTTCCTGTATCTCACAGCAGCCCGCCAAATGCCCCAGGGGCATTTTGTGCATTGCAATCTGAACTAGAGCTATAAAGTCACAACTGCCACATAACAGCAATCACCATCACTGCTTGCCTAGGATTCCTTCTAGCTTTCTCCTCTTCCCCTTTTTCCTAAACTTTCTGTTCCTTCTTTACAAATACTTTCTGTTCCTTCTTTCCAAGAACTGTTGCTTCCCTTATGCTGTTGCAGCCTGCATTTGTCATCTCCTTTCCTAGGTTCTCAGTTTCCTCTTGTAATGGAAACGCACAAGATCTCTCAAAGAGATAAGGTGTTAATGTGGTGTCAACAGTGGCCTCTGGCTCTGACAGATCTGGGAAGCATAGGGTTAAAACCTAT
Organism: Tiliqua scincoides; assembly: GCF_035046505.1. Classification (NCBI taxonomy): domain Eukaryota; kingdom Metazoa; phylum Chordata; class Lepidosauria; order Squamata; family Scincidae; genus Tiliqua; species Tiliqua scincoides. The sequence goes on from NC_089822.1 coordinate 202,143,313, forward strand.
GCTTTTAGCAGTGGGTGTGCTGCACAGTTGCAGCCACTAGAGGCAATAAGGTCTTCAAGGATAAAAGCTGGAGGAAGGAAAGTTTGTGGGTGTAGAAGGAAGGAGGTTGGAGAAACTGAGAGTCTCCATTTTCACAATGGAGAGAGGTGAAAAGCGGTGTGCCCCAAGGATCTGTCCTGGGACCGGTGCTTTTCAACCTCTTCATAAATTACTTGGAGACGGGGTTGAGCAGTGAGGTGGCTAAGTTTGCAGACAACACCAAACTTTTCCCAGTGGTAAAGACCAGAAGTGATTGTGAGGAGCTCCAGAAGGATCTCTCCAGACTGGCAGAATGGGCAGCAAAATGGCAGATGCATTTCAATGTCAATAAGTGTAAAGTCATGCACATTGGGGCAAAAAATCAAAACTTCACATATAGGCTGATGGGTTCTGAGCTGTGTGTGACAGATCAGGAGAAAGATCTTGGAGTGGTGGTGGACAGGTTGATGAAAGTGTCGACCCAATGTGCGGCGGCAGTGAAGAAGGCCAATTCTATGCTTGGGATAATTAGAAAAGGTACTGAGAACAAAACAGCTAATACTATAATGCCATTGTACAAATCTATGGTAAGGCCACACCTGGAGTATTGCGTCCAGTTCTGGTTGCCACATCACAAAAAGGACATAGTGGAAATGGAAAAGGTGCAAAAGAGAGCGACTAAGATGATTACGGGACTGGAAAAGGCTGGATGATTACGGGGCTGAGGAAAGGCTACGGCGTTTGGGCCTCTTCAGCCTAGAAAAGAGACACCTGAGGGGGGACATGATTGAGACATACAAAATTATGCATGGGAAGGATAAAGTGGATAGAGAGATGCTCTTTACACTCTCACATAACACCAGAACCAGGGTTCATCCACTAAAATTGAGTGTTGGGAGGGTTAGGACAGACAAAAGAAAATATTCCTTTACTCAGCGTGTGGTTGGTCTGTGGAACTCCTTGCCACATGATATGGTGCTGGCTTCTAGCCTAGATGCCTTTTAAAGGGGATTGGACAAGTTTCTGGAGGAAAAATCCATTACGGGTTACAAGCCATGATGTGTATGATGTGTATGTGCAACCTCCTGATTTTAGAAATGGGCTATGTCAGAATGCCAATGCAAGCGAGGACACCAGGATATACCGTGTTTCCCCGATAATAAGACACTGTCTTATTATTTTTTTTGGGCAGAAAAACACCAGAAGGCTTATTTTCAGGGGAGGGCTTATTTTAATGAACATTGACAGCAATTTTAATAAACAGGTAAATGTGAACAAATCATGCCCCCTGAGTTCTTCTTTTATCCTCCATCATGCCCCCTGAGTTCTTCTTTTATCCTCCATCATGCCCCCTGAGTTCTTCTTTTATCCTCCATCATGCCCCCTGAGTGCTTCTTTTATCCTCCATCATGCCCCCTCACTCCTGCTTACATACTGGGTTTTTATGTTGTCCTGCCTCAGCTCTCCTCCGCGGCACTGCTCTCAATGGCGCCAGCAAGCAAATCACTGGGGAAGAACAGGATGACGCGCTCACTGCTGCAGCTCTGATTGGATGCAGCTCGGAGCGCGGCGTGCGTTTCACCCGGGGGGGGACACGGTGCATACAGAGGGTACCGTAATGTAGCGTGTAGCGCAGGGGATCACCTTCACTACAGTAGCAATCTCAATAGGGCTTATTTTCGGGGGAGGGCTTATTTTAGAGGAATCTTACACAGTAAGGGGAGGGCTTATTTTCGGGATAGGTCTTATTATCGGGGAAACACGGTAGGTCTCTTGTTATCCGGTGTGTTCCCTGGGGCATTTGGTGGGACATTGTGAGATACAGGAAGCTGGACTAGATGGGCCTATGGCTTGATCCAGTGGGGCTGTTCTTATGTTCTTATGTTCTAAGAGAGCAAGAGGAAGGAGCTTGAAGGAAAGCGGACTTACTGACTGGATAACTGACTGATGGACCAACAGACTTTCAGAAACTGCTGGAACAGAGACTGCTGGAGACTAATGTATGGCTGGCATGCCTAAGAGCTGCTGAGAAAGGGAATTTGGCAAAACACCTCTGTCTAATCAGAAGTTCTGTGACATCACAGCAGGTCAGCCAGTTGCTGCCCAGAGACTTTATTTATGGCAGTTACAAAAAGCTGACATACACAGGACCACAATATCTTCTATCAACGTAATGAATGTCAAACCATCTTCTTTGTTATTGTCTAATCTAGTAGTATCATGTTTTTGTGCCAAGAAGTTGAAATGGGGTGACTACAAATACCATAACAAAATGTGATATCAAACAAAATGTACATTTATGATTGGATTTGAGCCTTAAAAAAATACCCCTAGGAAATGGAGTTCAGTGACATGTTCATGAATGTGATACAGACTGCTGCACAAATAGCAGCCATATATCATATATATAACTGAGTTTGTATGCAGAGTTCTAAAACTTTCAGGAAGCACTGTGACCTCAGGAAAAAAAATGGATAAAGACAACATTGTGGGCCTACACTGAACCTCAAAACTGAGAAAGCAAACAGTGGGAGTATATATACAGAACAGAGAGACTTTTGATCTGAGTGTGAATTTTCTCTTGGAAATCCATTGTTTTGGCCTGGGTAAATGGAATCGATAATGCATTTCACCATTCTTAGAAGAAGTTATTTTAATTATAGCGAGACCGATGTTTAGAATTAACACCACCTGTTTTTGATTGGTTGAGCTCGCTCTGAGTGCACTTATTTTACTAAGAAATAAATTCCTGTTATATAATCTACCAATTTCTCTTTTATTGTGGGGGAAAAAATAACAATGCAAAGGCATAATAGAAACGTCCACTTTGAAAAAAAAAAGCTGCATAGTGCAAGTATTGATCCTGCAAAGTGTTGTTTTCAGAAACCAGGAAGTTAAACTTTCTGTTGCATTTTCAGTTCTGCACTGCTAGCTAGCTTTCCATAAGTTCAGATCTACCATGCACAGGTTTTGTACTTCATGCATAGACAAGTGAAGGTATATTAAAAACAGGGCAAAGATCCATACATAGCAATAGTATAACTGGTGTAAATATCAAGAACATGATCTCTTCCCGGGCTGGCATGACATCCAATGCAGACATGCATGGCCAATACAGGAAGCAGGAAGTCTGTGCACACCACCTATCTCCCCCTCCACTCAGTCAAGGAATATGAACTTGAAGCTTGCATCCAGAAAGAGATGAGGTGTATCCCTAGAGCTCTTATTCCCTGAAATGGCCTGTTACAGTGCACATGCAATGGCGTTGCTAGAAAGGTGCGGGCCACATGGGGTGACACGCACGGGGGTGGTGGTGGTGACACCACTACTGGCCAAAATGTTAAAACCTTGGTATTTTAGAATATCATCATGTTATATATCATTTAATGTGGAATTTAATGCAGAATGCAATGAAACCAATCATATTTAAATATCTCTATTGCAGTGGTACTCAAATGTTTCTGGCCAGTGGCTCCCTTGTGGCTGTTGGCCATGACTCCCCATCATGTTCCTGAGGGTTGGAAGTGACATCATTAAACAGGAAGTGGCCAGAAATATTAACTATATTAATATTAATTATATTAATCATATCATAAATTAAATGCAGGTCTTAAAAATACATTATTAATACACAGCAATATACATGCTTAATGAATGATCAGCTGCTGATCACTGTTGGAGACAGGATGCTGGGGTAGGTAGTAGGTAGGTAGATCCAGGAAGACTCATTTTTTTAACTTTGTAAGCATACCAATAGAATTGTTTTATCAAATAAACTTTGTGAACAACCAGTCTCACCAACATTACACACACACACACACCCCTGTGGACCCCAGTTCAACTAGTCATTTCTCCCATTATCCTTGGATAGGATTGAACCCTTTATTAATTAAATTAAATTTTTCCAGCAGTTGGTGGGGAAAACAAAAATAGACCATGAAAATATATCAGAGCTGATAAGGGTTTGGTTAGGAGTCTAATTTGTCTCCTATACTAGGAGATGCACAGCCCAATCCTACACATGCCTACTCGGAAGTAAGTCCCATTAGAGTCAATGGGGCTAACTCCCAGGAAAGTGTGGATAGGATTGGGCTGGCAATCACTTCATCAATGGCTGATAAGTATTCCTTTCAAATAGCAAGATTCATCACTTTAAAAATACAGCCTTTCCTCTTCAGTCAAACAAGATTAATAAATCACTTTAAAAACAGTACCCTTTTTCTGCTCCTGGCCAAGCACTTTAGTGTGCTTCTCTCTAGCCCCCCCCCCCCCTTTGCCAACTGCATGAAAACAACTTTAAGACCCCTGGTGACTGGTAAAATAGAAAGGATTTTATTTGGGGAGGGGGAGGAAAGTGGGAAGGTTTGGAGATTGAAAGGGGGGAGTGGGAGGGGCTTGAAAAGAGAGATTTCACTTTGATGAGAAGTGATCCCAGGCTGGGAACTAGGACCCAACCAGACAAGGATCAAGGAGGGTTTCTTTCTGGTGGTCAGCAAGGACAAGGACTGCAAAATGAGCATGCTTGGTACCTGCCAGATGGGGGTTGGAGTCGAAGAGCTTTGGAAACAACATGCAGCGAAGACAGAAGGCGGCAGCCTCGGAGTGGAGGGAGAAGAGGGCGGGGCGGCAGCAGCCACTCTTGGAGGGAGCAGCTGAGCAGCTCCCGTTTCTTCTGCTTTAAAAAAAAGCACAGGAGTATTCTGCCCAGGGGTGTGACTGTATAGCTGTGAGAGGCCTCTCCTTTGAGTTCCTGGCGCCTCACAGTTTGAATAACACTGCTCTATTGTGTTAAATATTTAAATATCTATTCTATCAAAAAACCTGAATATAAAAAGACAACTACATGTAACAAAAAGTGAATTTCTTTAATTGATTGTAAAAAGACCAATGAGACTGATTGTTCTGAGAGCCAATGTGGTATTATTATGATACCGCAGGGAACCAATAAGGTATTAGTATGAGTAAGCAGTCATTTCCATGTATCAGAGCTCATACTAGAACTCTTAATCAGTTATGTGAGTGTCATCAAGTTGGCCACTAGTTTTTTTGCTGGTTACTGATTTGTTGGGTGACCTGTACTATTATCCATTAAAATAAATACATAAAGTGCACCCAAGCCCTTGAAGCCCCCTGAGCGACGCAATCCTGGGGATTGCACCACTGCCTCCCCCCCACCCCCACTGCCTCCCCCTGCACCCGCAAGCACTTACAGTGGTTCAAACTCTCCATGAGAGTTTGAAAACCACTGTTCTAGAGGCTCAAAAAAGTGGGGGAAATAATGTAATACTCATATTAACAAGTGGAAGGAAACAGAAAGCAAAGTGGTAGCTGAACTAGCTGAGTTTACTAGAGCATTTCATTAAGAAATACTGTACAAATGTTCAGTTACCCCTGGGGAAAAAAATGACAACACTTTTTTGCCAGATTTCTTACCAGTTCGGAGCTTAGCTCCAATCATGAAAAACTCCAGGTCTTGGAGGAAAACCCTCATGGGATTGGGGGTGTTGGAGGCCTCAGTAGGCAGATAAGAGAACAAGGGTGTGTGACGTGGCCTATCTCAGTGGTTCCCAAACATTTTCGATTGGCAGTTCCCTTGATCTACTGGGCCATTGCCACTGCTCCCCATTAGGGCTACAATCCTATACATCGTATAGGGTGGCATTTTTCATGATTTTGCAGCTCTCCTGGCTGGTTTCCACTTGCACCCTGGGGAGCCACAGCTCACAGTCTGAGAATCACCGGCATATGTAGCTGACAGGTAATATACAGCTTCTGGTTTGGCCATGTCTGAGCCCAATAATTGGAACCTGCAGTGCTCTCCCTCTGTCTGTCCAAAGGAACAAAAAAGTACCAAATGATCCATGTGCACCCAGATCACCCTTCGTTCACTTCATCAGTAACTATTCAATTATATAGTATATGCTTTAATTATGATATTCACTGAAGAGGATGATGCTTTTATGCAATTGGTTGAGACCGAAGGCCTGTGCTATTCCTCTTTCTGGTCATTGTTCCACCCCTACTTTCTTGTTATCAGAACTCATCCTTTGAGTTTCCCCAGACCCCAGATTTCAAGACCCCAGTGTCCAGCTACCTCACAGTACTTAAACTGATTGCACAGATTCAGTCCTTATGAAAACGAAGTTGAACTTACAGTTCTTTGAGAAAGAAGTATGTGCATAAACATGTATAAAGATGGAGCAAAAATGAAACATGAACACAGCTGGTTCGCTTCTGCAGAGGGAAAGGTTGCTTCTGGAGGAAACTGCAAGGGATGGAGATGCTTCAGAAGAGTTGAGAAATATTTGGCCTGCTAAATAATGAAGACACCATATTACTATAGCGACAGACCAGCATCATCTTAAAGGTGTTGCTATAGTGACTGAAATGTACTTTGGTTGGTCACAATGAAGTTATTACAGTACTCATGGTTTTAGGTTTTGTTTTCATGCTGGGGGGAAAAAAGGCAAATTGCATATTGGCAACATTTTCATATTTTCCTCCTTCAGCCTTGCCAGGAAAAGGACACACCTTTTCCATGGGGGTTTGGCTCAGGCCTACCCCTCAGTGTCCTGTGTCTCTTTGTGTGTAAGAGTGTGTGTATGGCAGTGAGTGACTGAATCACACACACACACACACACAGAGAGAGAGAGAGAGAGAGAGAGGGAGGGAGGGAGGGAGGGAGAATTTATATCTGCACCATACCCTACCACTTTCTAGACCTTTCCTGCAAAATCATACAAAGGGGCCATAGGCAGACTGCTGCTGAACTCTCTCCTTTTATGTTTCACAGCACTGAGTTACGATAGTGAATACTGTAGAGGACATATATGAAAAGAAAACCACTCCATTAGTTTTGAAAATATGGCCTTTCCTGGGGCCTTGGTCAATTACTAGCCCTGAGAAACTGGGTAGAGAAACAGTGTAGTGTGGCACAACAGAAAGATATACTTGGAATGAGAAGCCTAGGATTCAATTCCTCTCCCAGCCTAAAATCATAAAGCTTACTTACTTAGGGCCCAATCCTATTTTACTTTCTAGCACTGGGGCAGCCATAATGCAGCCCCAAGGTAAGGGAACAAGTTTCCCCATACCTTGAGGAGCCTCCAAGATTGCCTCCCCAACACAGGAAGCTGTGCATCGACACTAGAAAATTGGATAGGATTGGGCTCTTACTTCCTCATTTATATCCCACTTTATCTCCCAAGTACGCATTCAAAGCAGCTTTGACCACTTGAATTGTTTGAATATAGAATTGCTTTGACTAAGTTGCTAATCTGAACACAGGTCTTGCTTGAGATCTTTCTGTATTGCCCCAACCCATCTCCTTAGTTAAGCAGATATTTTACATTGGGTTCCCCTGTCCAGCCAGTGGTGATATTACAGTGATGCAGACAAATGGACCTGCCATCTTTCTGTGGTTTCTGTTGCTTCTTTGCCTATACTCTTGAAACTGAGTGGGCCACAAATCAAAATGAGTAAAGAACTGATGAACGGTAAATGTCTATCAGCCCAAGGCACAACTGGGTTCATTCAGCGGTTCCAAGGCCACAAATCAGAGCTGGCCATACAAATCATATGCCTCTTCCCTGTTGATAGCAATTGGCTCACTGCATAATTTGCAGAAGAGTAATTTCAAGAGCAGCAAACATCTTGGCAGTTCTACCAGCCTACACAGTAGTGTTTCATACCATCTGTTCTTGAGTCCATCTAAATGTGGCTGGCATTCAGTGACACCACTGAAAATCAACTATTATCACTATTTCCTGGTGATAACAGTGTTTCTGGTGAGCTGGGTGGTGAGGAGGGTTGGAGATAAATCTACAAGGCAAATAAGAAAATATGATCTGCTTGAGAAATCGAACCAAGCAGCAAAAGCAGCTATCTGAGCAGCCAGCAGCAACTTAAGGGGTTGGCTCTGGGAGGGCCTCTTTGCATGTCAATCATATGTGATACGCTTTCCTTTTGTTGTCTCTCTCCTTGGGCTGATCACATTGCATCTTGATTTTTCTCAGACTTGTGGAAAATGTGACCAAAATGGAGAGATGCATTTCCTGTGTCACAGTGACTTAGACGAAACGAGAAACCACAATACTTATTTCTGGTAGTGATGCAGCAGTCTGGAAACAAATGTGCTACAGAAGCAACCTTCTTCCTCTTCTTTTTAAAGACCAAACTATTTATGATAATCTCGAGTGGAAACAGTTACAGCCTTGTGGAACAGGGCGTGTTGTCCCTTGTACAGACAAGGCATTCAGGGTGTCAGCCTCATTTCTTTCCTTTGCCATATAAATAGTAAGTTCCAGTGCCACATATGAGATAAAGGAACAGGTGCCTCAAGCAGTCAGTTACAAATGTAATTTTTTGCAGGCAGGGGTTGGGGGTTGGGAATCAAGCTGTGCGCAGTTCATCCAGAGACCAAAAGGACTTTGAGTTAATCCTACAGTGCACCATCAGAATAGGAGGCTAACATGATTTTTAGGACCCAACTCAACTCTGGTTCACACATTTGCCATGAAAATCAAGTGGCCATTGCATCTGATCTATAGTATGAGTGGGGGAGGGAGCTGGATTCTGATATAATTAACATTTCTCCCTTGCAGAGCTATCACCCAGCCAGCCATAAAGCTGCCCACACTCTGCATTCATATTGCATTGCATAGTACACTCATATTAATATCAGAAAGAAGAAGAACATTCTAATTATGCTGGCTAGATAGTTTCCCCCATGTACTACTTTTGAGAGCCTTGTATTAGGTGCCACATGGACTTGTGAGTTTCCTTGTGAGCCCAAAGTGCATGGAATCCTGGTACATGCTGATGCAGACAAGTCACAGTTGGCTGCAGCAACCGGAAATATGTACCCATAAGGGAACACTCAGCACCCATAATCAGAAGCAATCTTCAGATGGGATTAAAGAGGAGGGAGTGATGGGGAGAAAAGCAGTGAGCACCAGACATGGAAGACCAACAGCACAGAAAGAGCCATGACAGTAGTCTAGCAATCGTTTGTGAAAGCAGTGCGCATATTGTGTAATGCTGATCTCTGCTCAACACTGAGCATTTTGTAGCAAACACATCGTGCAAAATCAGAGGCTAACAGCTTGCCCCTAGGTGACCAGTTTCATCCCAGAAGGCTGAAGTGTTATGGGCACTCTTGCAGCTTGCCTCAGAGCCCTATCCTAGGCGTGTCTACTCAGAAGTAAGTCCCATTATAATCAATGGGGCTTACTCCCAGGAAAGTATGGATAGAATTGTAGCCTCAGCGCCCAATCCTAAACAGTGAAAGCCAGCTTACTACTGGCGTGCACTGTCACAAACGTGCCATAAAGCATGTTTGCTAGGCCCTAGGCGCTGGTACTAACTCAGCGCAGGTGAATCACCGGTGCTCCACCACTTGGCAGTCACGCAGACTGCCAGGCGGCGGAGAGGTAGGTGGGGGCATGGAGGGAGGCGGAGAGGAGGCTTTCTGGGGCAGGGGGAGGGTGGAGAGAGGCGTGTCAGGGGAGGGAGCAGGGCAGAAGGGAGGCGAGACCAGTGGAGCTTCACTCCACCTGATCCTGAGCCTCCATGTTGGGTCCACTGCCCAATACGGAGGCTCTTAACTCTGTGGCAACCCAAGGGTTGCCATAGAATCGAGTAGCTCCATTGTGGGGCTCCTCGCTGTACCCGGGGAAGGGGACAAAATCCCGTTCTCTCAAAGAGCCACTGGCGCTGCCCAGTTAGTGCTCAGGATGCAGCGGCAGCCATTTTCAATGCTGTGGTAGTGCCATGCTCCGGGCAGCATAGGATTGGGCTGTCCATCTGTGTTCTTCAGTTGAGTAGCAAAAAAAATAATTGTGCTTTGTTTTGCTACTGAGCACCGAGAAGGTGAAAGAGACGGTCAATTTCTGTATGTTTTTTTTATACTAATGGTGACTTTCATACCCCAGTAGCACATTTCCTACTGATTACTACATACTGTTTTGTAAGTTTATTATTTATTTCACTTATAGCCTGCTCTGCCACCAAAGGGCCCAGAGCAGATAATGCATCACTTCCATGTACTCTACATTTCCAGTAACTTACAGATCCAGATTTACCTAGCGTCACCAGTAGACACCATCCTGTGCCTTCAGATCATCTACTGTACCATTAATTTCAATCCTTAATCTTGTGGATTGCACCTCTTCTTTAGATAATGTAAAGGAAGTACTGTCAGCTGCTCTTAGCCATGACTTGTCAGGTGGTTGCAGCATCATGGTTGTTCCATGACCTGTTGACCTCAGACTGAGAAAGCTAGATCAACAAGCACAGAATCTCAGCTATGCCTTTGTGTAATTAAAGCAACAGCAAGTCTGAATCTACAACAAGTCAATCTGTGCCCTGTTTAACTGTACGCTGTCCCCCAACCCACAATCACAGGGAAGAGTGCTCTCTTGTGGTCGGATGGCATCATAACATTTGACATACTGTACAGTACTGAATGTACTCTTTTTCATTTGGTTGCAGCTGATAAGCTATTAAATTAATAATATTCTCCAACATTTAGCACATGCCTTTAGGATTCTGCACTACTAATGAAAAAGGTGAATGAAAAATTATGCATTTACACAATGAACTTTTTCTGATAGGTATAATAAATCTCATATTTCCTATATTCCAAATGCATTTGAGAAGTAGAACTGTACCTAAAACTGTAACAAAAAATTAATCCAAAATACTTTGTTTCAACTAAGCTTAACATTCCCTATAAGTACAATTTCCCACAAGACTGAACCATATATCCACTCATATTTCCCACATATTTATAAAGTCAAACACTTTAATTAGCCAGATCCTATGAGGAGAAATGCACTGATACCTTTAAACTAGTTCTAATAGTGGTTAAAGTCACAATTCTTTACTTTCTAAAGTCAGAATTCAATGCTATATATCTCAACTACACATACAGGTCCAGCCTATTTATACACAAATTTTTTTATACACGGATTTGACTCAACACGAATGACCCCTGCAAATGAGAAGGAATGTGCTGATCCCTGGAGAAGGGGAAAAATGCATCCATTTAAAATCAGTTTAAAAAACTGAACAGTCCTTTAACAATAGCTTCCTTAATATGAGAGAGAGAGAGAGAGAGAGGACAGCTGGCTGACAATCCATCAATCCTTCTCTCTCCAGGGGATCCCTCCCTTCCCCCTGAGCACTTTCTCAGAAAGTGAAAGAAAGGTGATCCCTTTGCATTGGTGAAGGGAGGGGCTGAGTGAAACTCCTTTCTAAGCTCTTGGAGGACGACTGATGGATGGATTGTCTTCTTAATGACTCTTATCTTACATCACAAAGGTCAGCAAGGCTGTTTTTAAATCACAGGAACAAAGAAACTTTGTTTTTTCAGTTGATTTGCTATAGTGCGTTTTTTGCCATCCATGTGAGTGCTTAGAACAGAACCTACACGAATAATGAGGCTCAACCTGTACTTACATACATGTGCAAGTATTCGTAAGCCCTAAATCCAAAGATAAAGGGAAGGCAAGGAGTCTGTGGATAATCAGGGACTCTCTCCTGGCAGTCTCATGTCTCCTCAAGTGAAAATAATGCATGTACAAATTATTAATGGGTGAGCAGACTAGCATAAGCAACCCACAACATTGTGCCCAGTCAGTGAAGGCAATCATGACGGTAGGAATATAGAAATTTCATCAAAGATAAACCTGAATCCCAATAAGCCTGTTAGTCTATCCTGTTAGACTAGTTTGGGGTCACTAGACCCCAGTTGAATGAACCTTCTCCATCTTGTGGCATCTCCTATGTGACTCGGAGAAACCGAACTCTTGGTCTATCCAGTAGTGTCACTGTTCTGGATCCATGCTGGAATGGATTTTTAGGTCACTTGCACTTTGCTTTAATTGCTGTTGGGTTAATCATTCAAGCGGATGAAAACAGCATTCCACCTGGCCCTAAAAGGTAAGCCCGATTTTCATGAATGTGGGTTGCAGTAGTATAACTAGAGAGGGGGCAAAACAGTAAGTACTGCAGGTGCTGCAATGCATCATGTAAGCAGCTCCTCTCACTCACCGTAGGAGCCATTTTGGGCAGCGACGGCAATGCTCAGGTGCTCACCAAACCAAACTAAGCCAGGAATGGAGCCTGGAATGGCTCCTACTGTGAGTGGGAGGGGTTGCTTACACTGTGTGTTGTGGTGCCTGAAATACTTACCATCCCCCCTAGCTACGCTACTGGTTGGTTTGCAAACTATGTTTGTGGAGAAGCAATCAAATGACCACTTTTCCCCAAGGAAAACTAAACCCAGATATGCTCAATCTACATTTCCCAATTTGGTCATGTGAACTGGCCCTTGTGGCTTTTGTCCCAAGCAAGCTATTCTGTGCTATTTACAGCACTGATTGCATTGTTCCTGTGCAGCGGTAGGCAAATCGAAAAGGCATAAAACAAAGCAATTCCAGTTGTGAATCATTTGAAGGCCTCTGACAGTTAGTGAAATCCAACAAAAGATAAGTGTAACCATTCCTAACACAAATGACTAATACCTATGAAAGAGTTATTATATTCCTAGCAGTACAACAACCAAGGCTACAACCTTGCACATGATGAGATCACATACCTCACATTGACTTCAGCTCAGTTCTAGAATGTTTATTCAGAAGTAAGCTGGACTGAGTTCAGTTTGTGCATGCATAGGACTGCAGCTTTAACTGTGTGCAGGATTGCACCATAAGACTGTTTTGCCACATGGCCACAAAAACATACACTGTCCTTGGGAAAATAAATTTTCATAGTTAATTCTGAAGTTTAAAAAAACAACACTCGCCTTTATTCTGCTGTTCTAAGGACTGCAGTTTTAGATATAAATCCTTACTTCAAATGCAGTTGGCAAGAGACGCTGTCATCACTGAGTCAACTTTTTACCATACATTTCCCCTAAAATCAATGCAGATACAAAACAGAGTAAAGCTCATTATGGATGTTCTTCTGTTTCAATCATTCACAATTTCTTCACTAAAAAATTAAATTCCTCTAGAATGGCATGCCTGACACTGGAGAATTGTCAACACAGTTAAATTTCCACTGGATTTAAATTGGTTCCTAGGCTGGTCTTTTTATTAACCTAGATCCTATGTGAAATCATTTTCAGAATCAAGAAAACAAACTATTGCTGTTTTTGATAGAACAGACACCCCCAAATAAAAATGGATAGGTATAATGCTACTGGGACATGTGAGAGTTCTCAGGAAGTTGAAAACACAGAGCTGAGACAATGCTAAGTGCATCCCTTTCTTCTTTTCCATGGTCCTCTGCCCTTTTCCCCCCAGCTGACCTGGGACTAGAGAATGCTAACTTCTAATTAGATAGGCAAGTATATACTCCACAGGAGTTGGGAGTGGGGAATCATTTGGCCCTCCCTTATTTTCAATCAAGCCAAGAGGGTCTTGACAGCCTGGCCTGGCCTTGGCCTTGCATGCAGATAGCCACATCAATATTGATTGACAGAGTGACTATTGCCATTTCTGAGACTGCTTCCCTGTTGGGTGGTTTCACTCTGCATCTAGCCCCCACTTGGCTCAGTTTTAAACTGTGAGACTTCAGGGCAAGAACCTCTTTTCACATTCAACAAAGAGCCATGCAGATTGATGGCTGTACATCAATCATCATAATCTCAATAAGGAAACAGTTACTTCTATATTTGCATTTCTGGTTATCAGGGCGAGCCCAACACCTGATGCTTGAGTCTGAATGCCAAATGTTACTTACGCCTTACCTAATGGTGTGCCAGTCTCTGCTCCTCTACTCACTAATGTTCCAACTCAGCAATCTTTCCCCCTCCACATCTTCTCTTCCTGTCTGTCCACCACCAGTTGTATAGCTGAGGGGGGTCACAGATGCTGTGACCACAGATGGCACTCCGTGGTGGCTGCCGTTGTCCTGACCCCCTTTGCTTACAGCCAGTCACAGCCCCCACTCCCCTCCAAATGCAGCCAGAGTTGCACTTTGGTCACATCAAGAAGATGTTCTGAGGCCCAAGGAGGCTATGCGTGGCTTTCCCAAGTCTCAGAAGGCCTTTATAGAGAAAACCTGAAGTGACATTTTAAGGCCTTTAGAAGGCCTTCTGAGGAGGAGTATTGAAGGCAAGTACGAGGACAGAGAGGGGCACCCCTTCTGCTGATCTGCTGCCTTAGGTGACTGCTTCAGTTGACCTCATGGACTGGCCTGCCCTGTTGATAATCCACATATTGTTATGGTCTCCCTGCCTATCTATCTGGTGATGGGAGTCTCCATGGATCAGGAAATATGCATGCATGCAGAGGATGTGCAAGCTCCCCCTTTAAAAGCATGGGGTCTTAAGGTGTTTCACTTTCCCTTTTTTCCCCAGTGGCACCCCCCCTCCCAAAACCCACCTTTATTCTGTTTGACACAAGGGAGAAAGCTAAGGCCTGTTCTGATCTTCCTACTTCAATGGGTGCTAAACATGCAACAGTTGGTTGCTTGGTTGGTTTTCCTGGCAAGGCTCATCAAGACACATTGCCGATGCCATGCAACTGTTGCAGCCACAGGAGTCCATTCAGGCAGGAGCATACCAAGAGTGGGGCAGTCTGCAGGGGGTGTTCAAATCCACCTGGGGTGTCCTGTGCCACTGAGCAACCAATAGACCTGGCCTCCCTTGGGAGGAATCTATCCATGCAGGTCTAACCTAATCTAATCTACAGGTCTACTGGTGGCTGGTGGCTGTGAGCAGCAGCCCTCCTCCCTGATGCCCAATACCCAAGGAGCATCCTGGAAATAAGGATGGAATCAGGTACCTGGCATTTATGTCAGAATGCCAGATGCAGGGGAGGGCATTAGGATGAGGTCTCTTGTTATCTGGTGTGCTCCCTGGGGCATTTGGTGGGCCGCTGTGAGATACAGGAAGCTGGACTAGATGGGCCTATGGCCTGATCCAGTGGGGCTGTTCTTATGTTCTTATGTTCTTACCCAGCTCGTTCTTCTGCACTTTCCTTCCAGGCCCTGTTTTGCTAGGTGCTCTAAGCGAGCTGTTTCACTGCTTCTCTGAGCACCAATTAAAAATTGGTCACTGTGTTTAATAAAGTAGCACAAGTTCAACCCAGCTGCAATCTGGTGTCTTTGCTGGGGGGTGTGAGTGTAAATAGAATGCTAGGTGTAGGGAGGTGGTAGCAATGCAAGATTTTGTGTTCTTCTGTGTGCTCCCTGAGGCATCTGGTGGGCCGCTGTGACATACAGGAAGCTGGACTACATGGGCCCTGGGCCTGATCCTGCAGGGCTCTTCTTATGCTCTTATGCCATAAATCCGAAAGGAGGCTGCTCTCCTCCAGCATTGGCGGAGGGAGAGCAGCAGCCCGCAACGAGGCAGAGGGAGCCCGCAGAGTGACGTGGCCAGCACAAGAAAAGCGGCTGAGACGACGACATAGCGGATCTCCTGGGCATGCGCACTGAGGAGGGGGACGATGCTCGGAGCTGATGAGGATGCTGAGCATCTCTCATGCCAATGAAGCTGTGGAGCCCGCACCTTGGCTGCCCACCTGAAAAGTGGCTGAAGCCCATCAAAACAGTGCAGGGGTGATGGGGGGGCGATTGTCCCCCCCCATCCAGGTCAAAGCTGTGCTTTGTCCGCAGGGGGGGATCCAATAGTAAAGAGGAGGTGATTAAAGAGACGGCTTGGTGACTGGGTGGGGGGGACCCAAGACTCGACCGAAGAGGTTGGGGGCTGTCCACGCGTGGGGGGCAGGGGTGGGCCGGCTGGACTCCCACTCGCCAGGGCAGCATCGGCAGCAGGCTGGCTGGCTGGCTGGCTGGCAGCGGCGCCGGTGCTGCTGCCGAGGATTCCCCTTCCGTGGCACTGGCAGGGATTCCTCAGCGCCGCGCGGAGGGGGCAGCGATGCCTTGTGCCGCGCCGGGCCGTGGAGTCTGCGGCGCTCGCCTCCCTCCAGCCGAGGGTCTCCGAGGACTGCGGGGGAAGCACTTGCAGAGGCGGCCGCGCAGGCTCAGTGCGATCTCACTGCGTCTCCGGCTCCCGCTTGGGCAGAAGCCAAGGCGGGGGGAGGGGGAACAACCCCCCGAAGCCCGGGGAGGCGAGCGCCCGGGCTGGGCCTGGAACCGAGGAATTCCTGGCTGCGCGGCGGAGGGGGCGAATCCCACCTGCTGCTTCCAGCCAGCCAGCCCGCTCTGCAGTGCCAGCAGCCAGCCAGCCCGCCGCAGAGCAGAGGCGAGCGTCTCCTCAGCCGGGCACGGGCACCAGGGGGCACCACTGAGCCGCCGAGATTCCCTGCATTTCGCATCATCGGGAAATTCCCTTTGACGAGTTGCTGCTGCTGCAGCCTCTGCAGTGTGGGCGCCAGCAGGGGTGCTGCTTGGCACCTGCTGCACACTCCCCCTCGCTCTCTCCTCCCCTTCCAAGGCAGCAAAGAGATGATGGGGGGCAGAACTGCAAGGAGCTGCGGGGGGGGTGGGCAAGAGGGTAGGATCCCAGAGGAAACAGTGGTTCTCAGCACCATCCGATGCGCGTTTACTCAGAAGTAAGTCCCATTATGTCGCATGGAAAGCGTGCCTTCGCTTCCCAGATGAACAGGAATCATCAAGGCACGTCCGAGGGAAGCCAGAGCCCTACAGAGAATGAATCCAGCACTGCAAGGAAGGGGGGCAGGCTCATAAGGGGGTTTTAAGAGGGGCTACCAGATGAGGCTTCCCAGGGGAGCGGCCCCTTGGCACCTGCTTCTGCCAGGCTCCCCTGTTCCCTGCAGAACAAGGCCAGAGGGCTCCAGGGACTACCATCCTAGCCATAGTTTCCTGGAAGTAAGTCTCACTGAACACAACGGGATTTACTTCTGAGTAGACATGCACAGGATTGGGCTCTGGGTCGTGCAGTGCCCTCACATAGGCGGCCAGCAACAGCCTCCCCGCCACTTGTCTGCACCAGCACGTGCCACAGGCTCTACAGCAGAACCTCCTGTCAGGCCGGGCGCATCAGCTTGCGTGGATAGGGGAGACACTGGTGCACTGGAACGCGCTCCCCACGTATGCACTCTGCAGCCCCGCCGGAGGCTCGGAGCGCCCCCTGGCGGCGCGTGCCTCCGACGATCCGTTCTTGGCTCTTGCACCGCAGGGCGGCACAAGCACCTTCGCACCGCCACTTTCCCTGGAAACCTCTGCCCGCTCTCGCGCACCCCCTGGCGGCGCAGGGGAGCCTCTCGGACCTCTGCAGCAGCGAGCGCTTCGACGGCGCCTGCGGCCCCACAGTGCAGCGGGGAGACCTAGAAGGGCTCGGCTCCGGCTCTCCCGGCTCCTCCCTGCCTGCAAGCCTGCCTGCAGCCGGTCTCCCCTCGCCGCTCCCCCGCCCGCCCTGCCGGAATTGCCAAATAAGGAGCAGGAAGGCTCGCTCCGGAACCTGCCCTTATAAGGAGCTCTCCTTATATGGCCTTCGCGTCCGGGGGCTTCCGGCTGCGGGTCCCGGGCTGCGCAGGGGGCGCCCCCAGGGGGCGGCCGGCGGGGCCCGGGGCCAGGGCTCGCCCAGGAGGCCCGGGGCCGCGGAGGGGCCTGGGGGACCGCGGGGCCCCTGCGCGGAGCCGGGCCTCCCCCTCCCGGGTGGCTTCCCCGGCGCGGCTCTGACGCCAGGCGGGTTCTCTCCGGCGCCATATAAGGGCTTCCTGCTGCCCTATTTGGACATGTACGTCAGGCGCGGGGCGGACCGAGGCCGATGAGACCCGATATATAGAGGCTGCTGCGGGGCGGGCGGGGAGCCGAGAGCTTCCAGCCAGTGGAGCCAGGGGGAGCCCCGGGCAGACCGGCCGGGCGGGCAGGCAGCGGGCGGGGGAGGAGCGGAGCGCCTCCAGCGGGCACAGCCAGGGGATTCCCGGGCCGGCCGAGGAGCAGCCAGCCCTCCAGCCGGCGCCCCCGCCTCCTCCTCTTGCCCCGCGGGCGACGTGCAGCCCCGGCCCACCCCAGCCCCGCGCCCTTTCTCCTCCCCATGGCCGCGGCCAAGGCCGAGATGCAGCTGCTGCCCTCGCTCCAGATGGCCGACCCCTTCGGCGCCTTCCCGCACTCGCCCCCCACCATGGACGCCAACTACCCCAAGCTGGAGGAGATCATGCTGCTGGCCGGCGGGGGCCCCCAGTTCCTCAGCGGCCCCACCGGCGGTGGCAGTCCCGACAGCAGCGGGGGCGGCTTCAACCCCTCCGGCGACGGCGGCGAGCAGGCCTTCGAGCAACTCGCTGCAGGTAGGAGGGGGCGGCCGTAGGGGGGGTGAACGGGCGGCTGGGCAAGCCAGAAAAGGGAGCCGAGAGTGCCACCAGTCCTGGGTAGGGGATTCCGCCCGCGCCGCGGAGCTATCAGCTCGCTAGCAGGCGGGGGGGGGGGGATTCTCCGATGTGCGTCACCCGCTCGGGCCGGGGCTGCTGCAGCTGGAGCCACGCCAGGCGCTGCGATCTGTGGCTGCAATCCTCTTCACACTTACCTGGGAGTAAGCCCCACTGACGAAAAGGGACTTACTACTGAGTGGACATGCATAGGACTGGGCTCTGAGACTGCAATCCTATGCACATTTTCCTGGGAGTAAGCCCCATTGACTAAAAGGGACTTATTTCTGAGAAGGCGTGCATAGGACTGGGCTCTGTGTCTCTCAAGCATTATCGCCCTGGTGGAGGCGCGGGATGGATGTTGGCTGGGGAAGCCGCGGGGGGGGGGCTGCGCCGGGAGATCCCCCCTCGCGCGTCACCGGGCAGGAAGGGGGCTCCTCTGGGGCGCGCGGGCAGGTGAGGCGATCTGTGCGGGACTGACCTGGGCTGCTCTTCTTCCCGCAGACACTTTCCCCGAGATGGCGCTGAGTGGAGAGAAGCCCCTGGCGGAGCCCGGTAGCTACCCGAGCCAGACCACCCGCCTGCCGCCCCTGACCTACACGGGCCGCTTCTCGCTGGAGCCGGCGTCGAGCGGGGGCGGCAGCAGCACCCCGCTGTGGCCCGAGCCCCTCTTCAGTCTGGTGAGCGGCCTGGTGGGCATGGCCAGCCCGCCCACCTCCTCGGCGCCGCTGCCCTCCGCCTCGCCGCCCGTCTCGTCGTCCGCCTCGCCCAGCTGCTCTGCACAGGCCAGCGAGCCGGGCCCCATCTACTCGGCGGCGCCCACCTTCCCCGGCCCCGCCGCCTCGGAGATCTTCCCGGAACCGTCAGGTCAGCCCTTCGCCGGCCCGCCCGGGGGCTCATCACTGCAGTTCCCGCCGCCGCCGCCCGCCTACCCGGCGGCCAAGAGCACCTTCCAGCTGCCCATCATCCCCGACTACCTGTTCCCCCCGCAGCCGCAGCAGCAGCCGTCGGGGGGCGGGCTGGGCGCGGCGCCCGAGCAGAAGCCCTTCGCCGGCTCGCAGCCCTCGCTGACGCCGCTGTCCACTATCAAGGCCTTTGCCTCGCAGGGCGGTGGTGGAGGCCCCCCGCAGCAGGAGCCCAAGAGCCTGGCTGGCGCGTACCCCGCCAAGCCAGGCCGCCTGCGCAAGTACCCGGCGCGGCCAAGCAAGACGCCGCCGCACGAGCGGCCCTACGCCTGTCCCGTCGAGTCCTGCGACCGGCGCTTCTCGCGCTCCGACGAGCTGACGCGCCACATCCGCATCCACACGGGCCAGAAGCCCTTCCAGTGCCGCATCTGCATGCGCAACTTCAGCCGCAGCGACCACCTCACCACCCACATCCGCACCCACACTGGGGAGAAGCCCTTCGCCTGCGACGTCTGTGGTCGCAAGTTCGCCCGCAGCGACGAGAGGAAGCGCCACACCAAGATCCACCTGCGCCAGAAGGACAGGAAGGCCGACAAGGCCGCCCCCCCACAGCCCCCGGTCCCGCCGCCGCCCCCGCCGCCTCCCGGGGGCTCCCCCTACGCCGCCTCCCCCTCCTACCCCTCGCCCGTGACCTCATACTCGTCCCCCGTGACCTCGTACTCCTCGCCCGTGACCTCATACTCCTCGCCCGTGACGTCACCCTTCCCTTCCTTCCCCTCGCCCTCCGTAGCCACCAGCTACGCCTCCATCGCCTCGTCCACCTTCCAGAACCAGGCGGCGGCCAGCCCCTTCCCCTCCCCCGGGGGCTTGTCCAGCCCCTTCGGCCCCCAAGTGACTTCCGCGCTTTCCGACCTGGCCTCCACCTTCTCCCCCAGGACAATCGAGATCTGCTGAGGGCAGGCAGGCAGCCGCCTCCACGCGGACCCCCGACGTGTCTGCAAGACCAGCCCTCTGGCCGGCGGCACTCACTCGACGGGGACCTCCCCCTGCGCTTGGTCCTGCAGGCCTCTCGTTGGAGGGAGTGGGCGGCGGTGGGGGAGTCGAAGCCGAGGCCAGCCCCCCCCCCCCATTTTTTCGGCTGCCAACGAGGCCCCCTCGGACATTTCTTCAACTTCAACTGCCTGGAAAAGACAACACACCCCACAAACTCCGCGCCATGCGAGCTGCTCCACTTCTGTCCAGGAAGTGCGGCTGCAATCCTATGCATGCTTTCCTGGGAGTCGGCCCCATTGAACTCAATGGGACTTACCTCCGAGTAGACACACATAGGATTGGGCTGTGCGTCTGCACCAAGGGCGGCCCTCTTCCTCCTCCTCCTGCGGGAGCAGTGGTCTCGGGAGCCGCGATCCTTGGCGAGGAAGTCGGACCGGCTGCGAGACCTGCAGACTAGAGACCGTATTTTGCGTCCGTGGCACGGCTTCGCTCTCCTTCGTCCCGGGCCCTCAACTGCAGCACCGGAACTGCGAAGGGCCACCTTCTTTTCTTTGTAAATGCTCTTTATCGTGATGATGACGAAGCTGTGACTGAGTCTGACAACTTGTTTGGGGGGGAGGGGGAGAGCAACTCATCCGCACTTATCCTCTGTGTTTTGAGCATGGCAACCGAGTGTGTGATGTTCTTTGTAAATATCACCTTGAGGATGAAACACTCGCTCACGTGGCAAGGAGTTCCTTTTTTCCCCCCTCCCCGTTTGGTTCGGGTCTGTTTTGTTTTCTTGCCCCTCCCAGTCCCAAGTCTTGGTGCCTTGTTGTGAAGCCCCGCTGACGTCATGCGCTTGTGTGATGGGATGCCTTAAGGTGCAAGGGGAAGTGTGGGGGGGATGTGGGGGGGGTGAGGCTCCACCACCAAACCAGGGAAGGAGCCCCGGGACAGAGAATGCACGCCCACCGAAACACACAAATCCCCCCAAATGGAACCTCAAAGTCTATTTTTGTTACAGAAGTGTACAAATTTCTACATACCTTCAGGAGTTGGAATGTCGTAGTTACCTACTGAGTAGGCGGCGAACCTTTTTGTATGTTATGAACATGCGGTTCATTATTTTGGTGGTTTTTCTTCTTTTTTTTGACTTTGTACCTGTGTTTGTTTTAAACAAAAGTGACTGTTTGGCTTATCAACACATTGAATGCGCTTTACTGCCAATGGGATCTTTGGTGTACAATATCCTCTGGAAAAAAAGTCAATAAAATATCGAGAGACCAGCAGTCCAGGGCCTTCCTTGCAGGGTTGGCGTGTAGATTTCTTGACTGACCTCACCACCCCCTGTTCTGGACCTGTCTGGGGGTGGGAACGCGCAGGGCAGGAGGGAAGGAAGACCTTGCCCTAAGGGGCAGCAGCAACCCCAATTTCTGCCAGGGCCCAGCCGTCTGCGCAAGTTCAGGGGTCTCTCAGTCACATCTGTGGGCTTCTCTGGGGTCAGTGGGGGAGGACCTCAGCCTAGCCTGACCTGCAGGGGGGAATAGTTGGGCATTCATCCCCACCTTCAACATGTTGCACCCAAAGAAGTCCAGTTTGCCCCAGCTGAGACCCATCTCTCTCTCTTTCTCTATCTCTCTCTCTCTCACACACACACACACACACGCACGCACGCCCCGACTACTTGTCTCCCTCGTGTCATCTTGCGGCCCTGGCAGCGAAAGCGACAAGTTCCTCTCACTTCCCTGCAGGGCCAGGAGCTGACATTAGCCTGGAGCTCATTTGATGTTCCTCCTGGCAAAATCAGACTGCTCCTTAGCCTGGGAAAGGAAACTCTGTTAGCCAGGGGACGAGTGCTGCCTGGGGGGGAGGGGTGCTGGAAATCCTGCACAGGGGAGAGAGATCTTGGCTCTGAATGAGACCCCCAACCCCAGGCTCCCAAATGGTTGTGGATCAGGCCCTCTCGCAGCCCTTGGCCACTTCCCTACCTGCCCCTCGCTAAGGACTACAGTGGGGTGGAGAGGGAAAGACATGAACCCCAAGCAGCCTCTTTCCGCGCGGGGAGGGCTATTGGGTGGGTGAGTGAGGGTGTTCCCTGGATTCGGACAGACCAAGGCGCGATCCCGAAGATCTCTTGCAGTTGCAGGATCCCTCCCGTTCCCTGGAGGGAATGGTGTCTGCACAGGGCCAGCCTAGGTAGGTTTACTCGGAAGTAAAGCCTCTCGAGTCCCAAGGCAGTGCACGCTATTCTGCAGTTTTCGATTTTGGCCCTTGATGATGATGATGACCAGGGTCTTGGACTGGGCTTGGCCAGTGGCCAGGTCACCTAGCCTCCATTAGCCCTCCCTAAAATGGGTCGCAAGAGAAGGGTCTCCTGACCCCCCGCCCCGTTTGGTGCGGAGACCTGTTGGCGCACTTAAAATACGCATTTACAGAGCCCCACAGAGGATCTCAGTTGCCAGTCCGTTTCACTGCCAGTTCTAAATGCCTTCCTTCCTTCGAGCAGTTCAGAGCATCGCGTTGCTGAATCAGACGCTGCCCTGCTTGCCCTAAAAAGATGTCTCCCTTCCAAGCCTTCTTCTTAATATGCACTTTCAACGGTCCACTGCGTTCAATGGGACCTGATCCCTGGTAAACATGCACAAACTCTCAGCCTAGGCATGCCTACTCGGAAGTAAGCCACATTGAGATCAACGGTGCTTACTCCCAGGTAAATGAGTACAGGATCCCGCCCTTAATCTTGCTAGTAGCTGCCTATGAAATGGGTCCAGATTACTCCTATTTTGCAGAACGAGGAACTGAGGCTGAAAAGGAGGGCTTGCCCAATAGACCATAGTGGCCGAGATGGGCTTCGAAGCGGGGGGGGGGGCGCTACTCCAGACCAGATCTGAGCGAATCTTTCTAGCAGACTTGGAGTAGTGAGGGTCAAGTTCCTCCCCAAGTTCCCCCGCCCTCTCCAGAGACGCAGCCTTTCAGGTTCACAAAAAACCTTCACTCTCCACTCCCGAAGTCCTTCTGCTCCACTCGCGCCATTGCCCAGGGTTGCCCCCTTTTTTTCTGTGCAGAATAGTTAGAACACCCTTTCACTGACCGTCGTTGGCTAAGCAACTGTCTCAGCTTTGGAGCAGATGCGGCAGCTATGAAGGCGAGCGTGCCTCTGAACTTGAGCAGAGTGTATTCACCCGGGTGGCTTCAACCCGCCTTCGCGGCATGTCAGGTATTAGGAGTAAGGTCCACCAAGACAGAGGAAGACATCGCTTCCCTTGCAGAAACAAAGCACCCTCCATGGGCTGCTGGGGGTGTGTGTGTGTTTAGAGCCAACTCTGAATCCTAAAAGTATGCTTGGTGGGGCTGCTTGTGGTCTCGAGCCTTCTGCAGCGTTTTGCTGACAAGCAAACTACAGCCGTGTGGGCGGAGACCGGCTCCTTCTTCGGAGAACCGTCTGACTCCCAAGAAGACGGATTCTGGGTGCGGGGAAGGCGAGGACCTCAACACGGGAGGGGTAGGAATTCCGAGGGCGCAGATGCCCCGGTCCGGTTCACACGTCGAGCAGCGGCAGCTCATCCACCCGCAGGCACCTGAAAGCAGCGCTTCAGCCGTGCGCGCCGTCGAACAGAAACATCCCTCCCGCACCACAGATAATCTCATCTCTCCCACTCCCCAGCCGTCTTCCCGAGCCTTTTTAGCTCTGACATCCATCCACGCCCCCTCCCCGCTTCTACTGACCCTGCGAGGGCTCCTTTACCCAGCTCGGGTCTGCTGCTCACTGACTTGGCACCCCCCAGATCTCCTCCTCCGATCCGGGCAAACTCTCTGGCTCTGCTCCAGGCGGGGTTTTCCCGGGGAGCTCGTTTCTGGGGATCCGGGGTGGTGAGAGATCCACTGCCCAAGTCCTGCTTGGCCACCCACCCCCGGCAAGTAGACCTCAGCGTGGCCGCCTTCGGAGCGAGCCTTGTGCGCCTCGAACAGGCAGGAGAGCCAGAAATGCCACCGGAGAAGCTTTTCTTGGCATGAAGCTGCGGTGACTGGGGGGGGGGGGGTCGTCGGTGGGAACCCCGATCGGGTCTCCCAGTAGCCACACAGCCAAGCCACGCGTTCCGGGCTGCGCTCCTCACCGGACAGCTGGGTGCATTGACACGAGTCGGATCCCTTCCTGGGAGCTACCGAAGATGGCACGACGACGCTCAGTCCTTCCCCTGCAAAATGGGAATGCGGTCTTGTGAAAAACTCCAAGTCCTTTCACTAATGCGTGGTGCGAGTAAAGGGGTGTGTGGGTCACCGACCAGCGCTGCACGGGTGTTTCGCGGGATCATGATCATGTGAGAAGCTCTCGGGCTAGGCTCGCAGGAGAGAGCTTCGCACGCTCAGGAGAGCTTCGTCAGGACTTGGTGGGGCACGCGGCGGGCAGAATCCTCGCGGCTCTCTGGTGGACGGCTCAGCTGGTTCTTCTCCTAGCCTTTGATAGCAACCTATACATACATTCAACATTCAGGTGCTGGCATGCATTCAACAGGTGCTGCTTCCCGCATTTCTCCCCGCCACTTGGCTGCGTGGCACTGTGCCCGGAGCCAAAAAGGGGACCTTCCTGCTCTCCCTCTCCAGCTTACAGGGCTCCTAGTGGATCAGCTGGTCCACCCTTTGCCCCAAGACAGGGTCTCCTGCACCTGGCGTCTCCCAGCTCCATCCCTGAGAACTTTTCCCAGGAAGGAGAGTCCACCACCTCCTCAGGCAGCTGCTGGAACTGTTCTTCGGGCAGAGAATTCTGTCTCTTCCCCACGACCCTCGAAGCTGCTGCCGACCCTTCCCTAGTCCCTTGGCTTGTTGTCCTCTCCCCGGTGCTTACTCAGGACTGTGGTAAGGGAGCACCAAACAGTGCCTGACCTGGAGCG
Organism: Tiliqua scincoides; assembly: GCF_035046505.1. Classification (NCBI taxonomy): domain Eukaryota; kingdom Metazoa; phylum Chordata; class Lepidosauria; order Squamata; family Scincidae; genus Tiliqua; species Tiliqua scincoides. The sequence goes on from NC_089822.1 coordinate 202,168,402, forward strand.
TCCTTCCCATTCAGGAGCCATAGAACAACCTGGTGTGCTCTGGTGCTATCTGGTGTGCTCCCTGGGGCATTTGGTGGGCCGCTGTGAGATACAGGAAGCTGGACTAGATGGGCCTATGGCCTGATCCAGTGGGGCTGCTCTTATGTTCTTAACCTGGAAACTTGACCAAGATTCCTTGTTCTGGAGACTGAGGGATGATCTTGCCAGATGGGGCTTGCCAGATGGATGGGGGATCTCCTTGCCCATCCTCTTAGCCTAACACCAGCTCCTTCTTCGTTCCATTTACTCCTCTCTGGGGTGTCTGCCTTTTCCTCCTTGGCTTCCAAGAAGTTCCTCCCGGGTTCTCGGACCACCCCCCTTGTGCTTGTAGGTCAACCAAGCCCCATCCAGTTCCCTCTTCTACCAAGCTGGCCGTGCCCCTAGCCTGAGAGCACCCTCTGGAAGAGCAGCTGGTACCCGCTTCTTCAGTTAGACCCACCCCAGTCTGACTGCTTGAGTGCGGGGCTCAATCATCCAGAAAAGAGTGTCTTGTGAGCCGCCTTGGGCGTCCTCTTTGGATAGACAGATGATGGCCCACATACCTGAGAAAAGTCAGTAAAGAAGTGCTTTTGATTAGTCTGAAGCAGGATGGGCAATGGGGGAGGGGCACCACTCAGCCCAAGGAAAGCTCGAGCCGCATGGAAGGATTTTCGATCAGGCCGCTCACTCCCAGCTTCAGCTGTAATGTCTACCAGGTTCGTGTACGCGGAGCCGCAACCTGGATCTCCAGCCCGGACACGAAGCCCCAATTGTCTGCCACCCCTGGGAGCAGGAAGAAGACGAGGCTGGCGGGGGAGCTTCTCGGAGAGAAGCCCCTCCCTAAGTCGCCGGCTGGTTGGCACTGGGCTCATGGGACAGGGAGGACTGGCTGGCGAGGAACATGCCCGGGAGAGGCAGGCAGAAGTCGCGCTGGGGGAGGATGGCGCTGCGCCCAGGGAGCAACCCGGCGGGTCCGGGGCTCGTGGGAGCCGAGGAGAGCCACTCACTGGGATTTCCCAGGGAGCCGCTTCCTTCCGGAAACGGCCAGTCATTGTCGCCCCAAGATGTAGCCAACCATTCCTCGGAGAGGGCTCCGATGTTGTGCCCTTCGTGCACTTCACCTTCCCTTCAACGGGGCTCAGTGAGCGGCGAAACTTTCTCACTGACGACCTCCTTTAGCTCCCACATCTGTTGACGATGCCCGCGAGTCAGGCTGCAATCCTAGCCACACTTTCCTGGGAGTAAGCCCCATTGATTATAATTGGACCTACTTCAGAGTAGACATGCATAGGACTGGGCTCTCAGGTTGCACATAAGAAAGAAAGAGGGAATCTCTGAGCATGTGCAGCCAGAGCGCCTTTCTCTCTCACCACCGAGTAACCACAGCTACGGATTTGACTGAGATCACGGAGAACAGCTTCAAGGACTGAGAGTGCTATTTGCAAGCAGATGCGCAGGACATCTTTAGACATTAAAGCTGCAATCCTATCCACACTTACCTGGGAGTAAGTCCCATTAACTACAAAGGGACTTACTTCTGAATAGACATGCATAGGCTTGGGCTCTAAGTGCCTGGCAACCCAGAACAGCACAGGGCAACCTCGATCCACAGGGCGAAGAACAGATCTGCCTCAAGACCCCTCTCTATCAGTTGGGGTCTCTCCTAGGAGTGGGGGTGCTAGAGCTTACAGCATGACAACCCAAAATTGGAAATTGATCAGCATCTATATCGCGTTAGCATCTGGAAGTGCTCAACAGCTGCAATCTTGTCCTCACTTTCCTGGGAGTAAGCCCCATTGATTATTAAGGGACTTACTTCTGAGTAAACACGCATAGGCTTGGGCCCTCCATCTGCAGGTAGGCCGGTGGACACATGAAACGGCACATAGCCAGCTCAAGTCCTCGAAGGGTTAATTAATCCGCAGTACCAGCCACCTTTCGCTTCCCAACTCACTTGGATTATGACTAAAGCCACTAATCATGTGTGGGAGTGTTGGAGTTTGGTGCAACTCCGTCTGCTGTCCAGAGGTGGCAGGATACTCTCCTGAAAGGGTTAAGCCATGGCCCAGTGACCCTACACTTTTACCTCTCCCCTTTGGATGACCTATATGGGGGGGGGTGCGGCCCAGACCCTATAACCTTCTCTTCCCTCCGAGAACACCCTCTTCCTCATTGACCACTGACCTGACAAGGTGGCACCCAGCAGGGCTCTGTTGGTGACACCATCTTGACCACATGGCACGCAGGATGCCAGGCACAAGGATGCCAGGACGAGGCAGCTCCTGGGCCTTGTTATCTCAAGTTTAGTGTAACCTCTGATCATAATCAGATGCTGTAACATATGCTTCTATGGTACGGTGAGTTTCTTTTGCAACTTCAACCAGCCACTGTCGTTTGTCTTTCTTAATTAGCAGTCAGCCGGGTGTGGGAGGCTCCCTGGGTTGATTCCCAGCAAAGGGGGGGGGGGTCTGCAGCTGAAGCTACTCTGCTTCCCCCAAAAAGAGTAAACCAATTTTTTAAGATTCCTCCAACAGGGGGGACCCAGGCCTCGTCCTTCATGCAGGAATCCTGATGGTGCGTAGAAGAGAGGCTGGCACTGGTAGCGTGTTGAAAGGTGATTCGGTGCACGTCCAACAATCCTGAAGCGCGAATTGCCTTGCTGTTGGGGGTTTATTCATCTCCATGCATGATCTTCTCTGGGAGAGCAGAGGCACTGCTTTGCGTGATTGTCAGCCCAAGCAGCTGCACGTCTACTCAGAAGTAAGTTCCACTGCATTCAATGAGACTTACTCCCAGGAAAGTACGGCTAGGACAGCCCAATCTCTGGGGCATTTGGTGGGCCACTGTGAGATACAGGAAGCTGGACTAGATGGCCTGATCCAGTGGGGCTGTTCTTATGTTCTTAATCTAGGCATGTGTACTCAGAAGTCAGTCCCATTATAGCTAGTGGGGCTTACTCCCAGGAAAGCGTGGAGAGGGTTGCAGCCTGCGAGCCCAATCCTATGCACTTCTACTCAGAAGTCAGTCCCATTGTGTTCAGTGAGCCTTACTCCCTGGAAAGTAAGGCTAGTAGGATTGCAGCCTGGAGTACCAGGCCGCCGAAGGGCTGCGAGCCCTTTAAGGCGCGCCCCACGCGGCCCTTTCCAGCAGAGCCTGGGAATCCCCGAGCGGCGGGGCTGGCAAGCGCGGAGCGAAGCGCTGCCAAGCGGAGGACTTGGGGAGAGGAAGAAAAGGGGCTGCCTCGCTCCTGCCTTGCCTGCCCCGCGGCAGGAGGGACCCGGAGCCTCTGCCCTGCCCGGTTCACACGGCTGTGGCTGCAGAGCCCTCCCGGCGGGCGGGCGGGCGGGCGGAAATCTGCTCCAGCTCGGCTGCCAGCAGCTGTTAGCAATTTAAAGGCCGGCCTCGGAGCGGAGCGGAGCCGGGCTGACCGTGAGGCGGCAGGAAGAGCCTGGCGTCACTCCTGGAGCGGGCCCAGGGCGGGAGGGGAGCCCCCACGGCCAGGCCAGGCCAGGCCAGGCCAGGCCAGGCTGCTCCCGGGACGAGGCTCCTGCTTCCCGGGAAGCCCCGTCCTCCTCCTCGCCAGGCAGTCCGGCCGAGTTTTGCCAGCAGCCGCGAGACGCGCCGCCCGTCATCCGATCCCCGCCAGCGAGCCAAGGCAGAGCGGAAGCGGCCCTCGCTCGGCTCCAGGCAGGAACTGCCTTGCCCATACATGGCGCTTCCTCTGCGCGCCATAAAAGGCGCTTCCTTCCCGCGGCTCCTGGCCTGGCCTGGCGCAGCCATCCGGGCGGAGAGGCGGGGCAGCGGGCCTTCGGGGACCAGGCCCTGCAGAGCGGCAGGCTCGCCTGGCCTTATCCGCAAGGGGCGAGAATGGCGGGCGCAGCTGCCATCTGCCCTTCCAGCCAGTTGTCACCCTCCGAGGGAAGCGCTGTTTCAGGGGCCAGCAGGCCACACCCGCCCACTCACCTGGATCCCCGAATCCAGGGAGTGGCATCTCATGGCGCACTGACACTACACGCACACCATCCCTTTTTGGACCACTGACAAGGCACAGCACACTGCCGGTGGGGGCTCACATCCTCCAATGGCCCTACTAATACATGACCCTCCCACGGCCCACCTGCAGACCGTTCATGGTGCACCAGTGTGCCACAGCACATTGGTTGAAAATCGCTGCCCTAAACTCTTTGTGTTGCCACTGGCTGGCCGCACATGTTATCGGTGGCATCCTGGGGCCCAATCCAATCCAACTTTCCAGCACCGGTGCAGCTGCAATGCAGCCCCAAGGTAAGGGAACATTTGTGCCCTCCTCCCTTGAGGAGGCCTCTGTGACTGCCTCTGCACCACAGGATGCAGCACACACCTCATTGGCATGGCTACACTGGCACTGGAAAATTGGATAGGATCAGGCCCAAAGGCAGTATACTCTCTTGGTATACATAGGGGCAATATATGGTCAAAAGAAATTTTACATGTTTGCCCTTGGGGTAATTGTATCTCTCCAGAGGAATTACTCTTACTTGTGGCTGCAAGAATGAAACTCTTAGCATAGTCATCAAAACTTCTTTCCACTTAAATTGATACAAGTGTATTCAAGATTTCAGACATTATCAAAATATTTGCATTATCATACTGTAATGCTGTTAATTTTCAGTGTACAAGACTGAACAGTGGGACATGCATGCTCTGTCACCCATTATAGCACCCTAGGCTCTCCATCCAGAAAGAGGGGGAACATGACATGTGCACACGTGATTCAAGACTATCAATAGATTACTCTAAAGCAGGGGTGCTCAAACTTTCAACTTTAGGGATGCTGGACCTTTAACAAGTGTATAGAAGAGAGAATTTCAGCAGGTGTAGCTTGTTATCTGTGGGATGACAAGTTGCACCTGCTGCAATTCTCTCTTCTATACACTTGTTAAAGGTCCAGCATCCCTAAAGTTGAAAGTTTGAGCACCCCTGCTCTAAAGTAAACAACTTGGGGAACACAAAACTGCATTCCTGTCTGCATTTACCTGGAAGTTTAATTCACCAGGACTTACTTCTGAGTAGAAGCGCATAGAATTGCGCTGTGAATTCACACAGTGGATGAAGTAGCACCTTTTAAAATGTCCTTCAGGAGGGCCAAAAGTAGTATTGTGTAAGAGGCAGGGAAGAGGGGAACATTTCATCTGTGTTTGTTTTGGCCAGATTCTGTTAAGGTTTCAGTAAAGGCTGAAGCTGGCCAAAGTTGAAGGTTCTGTTGATGTTTCTTATTTCCTCAGGGAGTGTTAATATATTGCAAACACTGGACAGATATAATTAATTCAGGGGAAACTGGAAGCCAGGAACGAGTGTGAAAAGACAAACTGGAAGCTTGATTTTGCAGATTTCATGTGAAGCATGCTAGGAGAAATGGTAGCTGCTCTAAAGGGCTTTGTTTTTAAAGTTCTGGGTTTTGGCACACAAACTGGAATGACTCGTGATTGTCGTGTCAAAACTTGCTTTTAAATAATGCAGCACATGTGCTGATGTTAGAAAGTAGCAACTCAGTGCTGGCTTTCTCTCAGTATTGGCAGCACTGGTAAAATTAGTTATGTGGCAAATCCAAAAATAGTTCATGCCAGAACGGACCCCTTAGTTCAGAAATAAGGTTGATGACTGAGGTGATGAGGATGTTTATTCTAAGCTGGAGCACTCTCTCTACTTCTCCACAGCTATTACCATGAATGAGTACGTAATGGCTGTTGGTCAGACTCTTCTTTGCTTGGAAGGTTCCTTGTTTATAGTCCAGGAGGCCAATAGATGTTCCTTAAAGGGGGAAGGGAGAATTCAGAACATAGGAAAACCAGCAGAGCTGGAAGGGGAACCCCAAGCTAAGGAAAGGGGTTGGTGTGTGTGTTTTGCAACTTTGGGGCAGACAGACAGGAAAGACACTGAGAGGGACCAAGCTGGGAGCTGACTGAAGGTACCATTGGGGCACAGGGCCCCCCTGGAAATCTGATGTGATCTTAGCAATGCTCAGTGGCTTGCCTGCACTTGATGCTCAGCTTGTATGTTTGTAAATAAACAAATATCAAATAGACACCATATATTTTTAGTGATCTTTCCTGCAGAGGAAGCCAGAACCTGGAGAGTGCCTCCTCCTAGGCTTTCACTACTTGGGGAAGTGCATAACAGTATAAGAGAAAGAGAGGTACCTATTTCTTCTTTTGTGTGGGTAATTCACAAAGGAAAAGGCTGGGAGAAACTTGGCTCGTCTTCCTTATGTAATAGTCATGTGGAGGCAGGTTTTCTTTTCTTTTGCCAGCTTGTATTTCTGTAAGCACGCAATCAGCATAAGCTCCCAATGGAAGAAAATGCCAGGCATTCTCATCTAATTCTGCTCTGATTTTGATTCTGGAGATGCAGAAGAACCTATATCCGGGGGAGTTCAAGCTGACCCCAAAAGTCGGCTGATCTACTTTCCACTCCCCACCAATGTGAGTGCATGCACCAGCAGCTCCCCCACATGCCAGCATGTGTACATCCTGTGCCAGCACGCACTGTCTCCACTGCAGGCCACAGTTTCTTGTAAAGTACCAAGCCGGGAGGATCCTACTTCTCTCCCCAAACCATCTAACAGGAAGTAGCAGGGAAGAAAGGGCAATGGCCCATTGCTCTGGGAGATGTTCCGACAAATCCCAATCCAAGCTCTGCCTGGAGAATTATGCCCACATTTAGCTAATTAGCACCCCTTCTTTCCTCAAAAATGACCCTGGTTCTGCCTTGCAGTCCTGCTGGACCCCACCTCCAGGGTAGCTTGCCTGTTCAACCTGCAGAGGTCCTCTCACCTGCCAGCAGCCTCCCACCACCACAGCAGCCCCTTGGTCCTCAGCAGGTCCTGCGCACAGCAGCCACACACCAAACTCCAGTGTCTCCAGCAGTCTGTTCCAGCAGTCTCCAAAGTCCATTCACCAGTCAGTCCATCAGCCATCAATTCCTTACCACAAGGAAGGCAAAGCAGGACTTCATTTACCCCAAACAATAAAGTTCCCCTCTGTGCCCTTATAACTGTGCTCTTAGAAGTTAGAACTTCTCCTTTTTCACTTTGGGGGCACAGAGCTGTCCAAAAATACACCTTGTGTGTTCATAGCTTCTTCCTGCCATGTCTAAATGAATTGTATCAGATGCCAAGCACACACAACTCAGCAGAGAATACAGGCCTGCCAGCGTTGCTTCTTTGATACGCTACTCAAAGCAGGCCCACTTTGGTATCCAATGGTTAAGTACAATGATGAGCAAACGTATATGTTCAACCAAACTGTCTGAACAGCCTGGGCCTGGCAGCCATGCTTAATCCATGACACTGTGGCCCTGGGCCAGCCCATCCACGAGGCTACCTGAAGAGATTGTCTCAGGAAGCAGAATGGTGAGGTGTGTGTTTTCTTTCTCCCCCTACTTGCTTCTACTGCTTCTCTTCTGCTTCCACTCCTTGGATTGGAAAAGGAAGAGGGGACACAGAGGAAAGAAAAAATGTGGAGGGGAGCAGAGTGCTGAGGTAGAACATTGGGGAGTGGGCGGAGCAGAGGCTGGCACATCATTGGGCAAAGGGATCAATACTGGGGTGCTGCCTCAGAAAGTCTTGGGCCCGGTGGCATAGCTGGAGGGGGGCGGAGCACCCAGTCTGGCAAGCAGCCCCTCCCTTCGGAGCCATTCTTGGCAGGGGGAGCAAAACGGAGCCATATGGCTCAACCATATGGGCCAACCCTGTTGCGGCCTGTCACGCCTTAATAGGCCTCCAGTATCCTTTATCATAGATTTGAAAACCCAGTCCTAAGACAGTACATGTGCTTAATTTTCTGCACATGGTTCAGTAGCATGGGCTGTGAGATGACTGTGTCTATGAATTCCCTCAAGGCATGTGTTCCATTGGGGCAATTAAACAGATGACTAATACCAGCTTATTTTTGAGTACAGAAGATAGAAATGGGGTGGAGACAACGATACAGTTGTTTATTTTTAACTTGGATGTTTGTGCCAAGTGTATAGAATGGTACAATAAAAGAGCCAAGGCCAAGACTTCAAACGTTTATCCCAGACTAGAACCCTGCTGAGTGGCTCTTGAGAAAATAGTGTGATATAACTTCACATGCAGTGCAATCTTATATATGTCCACTCAGAAGCACTTCCTATTGAGTTCAATGATATTTACTCCCAGCTCACTGCATATTGCATTGGTTCCCAAACATTCAACTGGTGGCTCCCTTAACCTACTGGGCCATTGGCCGTGGATCCCCATTAGGGCTACAATCCTATACATTGTATAGGGTGGTGGGGTTTTTTTGGGTTTTTTTTAGCATTCTGCAGCTGCCTTGGCTGGTTTTTGCAGCTCCCTGGGAAGACACAGCTCACTGTTTTGAAACCACTGGCATCTTGGATTGCAACCTAATAGTGCAATTCTATGCTCAGATGTAAGTCCCACTGTGTTCAGTGAGGCTCACTCCCAGGAAAGAGTGCACAGGATTGCAGTCTAACAGCCCAATCCTATCCACACTTTCCTGGGAGTAAGCCCTATTGACTCTAATGGGACTTATTTCTGAGTAGACATGCATAGGATTGGGCTATAAATCATTCACTTGGTCATTCACAAACAGCATGTTCCCTTCCTGTTTGAAAACCAGGCCATCTGCAACAGAGAGAACATGAAACCCAAATGAATATCTTCACTAGAAAAGTTGGAATAACTAGAAATAGCCAAGCCTTCAAAGCACAGGGGAGGAGATGCTCCCAGGGGTTTTACAGCACTTTAATCCATAGTGCTTTAAAAAAACCAACTATGGAACACAAGAAGCACAATAACAAGAGTATGTTAATAAGGTAACATGGAGGTTGATTCTTGGGAGAGTTCCACTATAAGGAGAGGAGATCAGGGAAGTAAGGGCTTAAATCCACACAATCTCACATCAGTCTCACACCAATCTAATCAAGTAGCAAACAAAAAAAGTACAGTATTTAATTTACCAGAAATAATTGAATGTATAAAATGATGAATAAAGCATTCAAAATATAAGAGGGCAGAAGGTCAACAGGGCATGTGGGCTATCCAATGTATATGCATGACTATCTGTGCACTTGGTAGAACAAGTTCCTCATTATTAAGGAATGCTAAGTTTGCTGCCCTAGAGAAGCTGAGAGAAGCAGGGCAGTATGCAGATTACATTTTTCAGACTACAAGGGCTCCAGTCCTGTGGAGTCAACTCCATAGCCATTGCTGAAATCATGAGATCTATACTAGGGAAATGGAAAGCAATCCTTTAGAACAGTGTTTCTTAAACTGTGGGTCAGGAGCCACTAGGTGGGTCATGAGCCAATTTCAGGTGGGTCCCCATTGCAATATTTTATTTTTAATATATTAGACTTGATGCTACCATGGTATGTGACTGCATTTGGGGAACTGTTACAAACCTGTACTTTTAACAGGCTACTATTGTGTGGCAACCTTCAGTCTTGAAAGACTATGGTATCCTGCTCTGAATGGTGGTTCTGGAACAGCGTCTAGTATGGCTAGAAAAGACCGATTCAGGAGTGACAATCCCTTCCACACTGGGAGCAAGTGTAGTCTGTCCCTGGTCTGTCTCCCTGGCTATGGTCCTTCCTTCTTTGCCTCCATGCCTCAGTCTGTTGGCCAAGTGCCTTTTCAAACTGGGAGAGCCTGCCTCCAAGCAGGACGCTCAGAAGCCAAGGTTTCCCATCTGTTGAGGTCCAATCCTAAGGCCTTCAGATCCCTCTTGCAGATATACTTGTACTGCAGCTGTGGTCTGCCTGTAGGGCGCTTTCCCTGCACGAGTTCTCCATAGAGGAGATCCTTTGGGATCCGGCCATCATCCATTCTCATGACATGACCGAGCCAACGCAGGCGTCTCTGTTTCAGCAGTGTATACATGCTAGGGATTCCAGCTCGTTCCAGAACTGTGTTGTTTGGAACTTTTGTCCTACTACTAAACAGGCTACTATGTATATGCTTTTAACAATGATAGTAAATGGGACATACTCCTACATAAGTGTGGGTAGGATTGCAGACTAGGATAGTTAAAATTTTCCTGCTTGATGATGTCACTTCTGGTGGGTCCTGACAGATTCTCATTCTAAAAAGTAGGTTCTGGTGCTAAAAGTGTGAGAACCACTGCTTTAGAAGTTTCCTACTTCTTGAGTGATATACATGTATCCTCTTGCACCAAGAATCTATCTGTGGGGGTAGATTCTCCTACTGGGATATTTGATCATTAGGAACAAAGAGGGATGGACTTGTGATGCATGTGTTGACTTCATGTTTACTTTCTGCCTGCTGAGTAGGTTGCAGTCATCACCCACTTTCTAGATGCCCTGCTGACACTGGAAAATATTGTTATGTGGTCTTTCTCAAATTTAGATTGCTAGGTAAGAAGGTGAAATCATAGACCTCCAAGATAACATATTCTAGAAACACTCAAAACGCACTCAGGATACTCCTCTGAGGAAAAATCCATTATGGGGTACAAGCCATGATGTGTATGCGCAACCTCCTGATTTTAGAAATGGGCTATGTCAGAATGCCAGATGCAAGGGAGGGCACCAGAATGAGGTCTCTTGTTATCTGGTGTGCTCCCTGGGGCATTTGGTGGGCCGCTGTGAGATACAGGAAGCTGGACTAGATGGGCCTATGGCCTGATCCAGTGGGGCTGTTCTTATGTTCTTATGGTCTTACTATATTGTATACAGAGGGCTAGCTACACAGGCAGAACTATGGGGTCTCAATGTATGGCTGAGCTAGCAGGGTCAGGAGGAAAGGTTTAGATGTTATTAGTTATTAGGGAACTTTTTGAAGGGAAGCTCAGGCTGTAGAAAAATGATGGACTCCATTTGAACCAAAGGGGAACTATACTGCTGGCACATAAAAGCAGGTAAGTGCAACTTTATGCCATCTTGCGTGGGAAAGTCAATAGAGTTGGTTCAAAATAAGTCAACCCTTGAGAGGCACAATCAGAACATTCTATGTCCTCAAAAGGAGGACAGGTTAGATGTTCTTAATGAGTGCAAAAAATTATGGACAGTCAATCAAATAATCAAAGGTATGACTACTGGTATAAATAAATAAATAAATAAATAAATAAATAAATAAATAAAAAGGGATAAAATATATCACTGACTATATGCTTGTGGCTGGAAGACATCTAGGACAAAACTAGAGGTATTAATCTTGTTTGCTCTCTCTCTCTCTCTCTCTCTCTCTCTCTCTCTCTCTCTCTCTCTCTCTCTCTCTCTGTGTGTGTTTAGCATAAATAGCAGCTGCAAAGTGCTTCAATCTGGATGGAGTCACGAGGAGCGGAAGGGCTTTTTTATTTTTTTACCTCTGTCACAGTCCCAATTCTGTCACTTCTATTTACATTAAAACAAATTCACAGGATCAAACAATATTATTAAATCCATTTCTGCCCTGCCCACAGGTGAACATATTTGATCCCTGTTGTGTATATGCAACATTGGGCAGAAATGGCTTAACATTACATCTAGTTCTGCCCAGTGAGTCCCTGGTACTAGAAGAGAAAATAAATACATTTTATCAGAAACCAATGACCCAATCCAAGGCATATCATGAGTGGCCACCAGATGCACATATCAACCACTTAGAGTATGTTTCTTACAAAGGAAGGCTAAAGCATTCCTCAGTTCTTAGAGAATCACGGGGAAATGGGAATGTGACCAGAAGTTTATAAAATTATGAATGGCATAGATAGAAAGAGATTCTACTTTTTCATAACATGAGAAACTTGGGATCATCCAGTGAAATTATCAGCAGAAAGTTTAAACTGGCAAAAGGTCTTATCCCTTTGGGCTGTTCTTACGTAATAGTTTGAATCCATGAATTTCAGAGAATATACAAATTGGAATACAAGGACCAAATAGCATTCCTCAAGGAACCATACCAATCAGTTTCCCACAGCCCTGACTTCAATTTATCTGGTCAAGCAACCAAGCAATCAGGCTGGAGGTCTCCAGCAAAGGCAATATTTTCCCCTTTCCCAAGTAGCACTCCAGCATGCCCAGTGGGGCTTCTCAGATCTGCGCCAGCCTGTTTAGAGCTTCTAGGTCCAGGAGGGAGGATAGGATACAGTGGAGGCCTTTTCCACCAATTCCGCCCCCCCTCCCAGACCTGATCTGCCCCTCATTCCTCTCCCCCACCACCTTCCCCCCACTCCTGTGTCACTCAGCACAGTACTTACCTCTACCACCAGGCCTTCCTGCCGGCACTACTTACATGTGAGTCATCGAAAATCACTTTACAGCACTTTTACAATGTCTAGCATCAGCACAGGAGCTGCTGCACCGACACTAGTGAAGAACAGGATTACGCCGTCAGGTAAATATGTGCCATTACAGTGCTTTCTATCTCTAATTCTCAATATACGGGATAGACCACCCTCAGGGTTTGTGGGGAAAAGCCAGAGACAAGAACAAACTTCCAGAGAGGGATTAGATCCTTCCTTCCCCACTAGCCAAAACCTAGACCAGGGGTGTCAAACATGTTTCATACCGAGGTCCAAACAGCAATTATGATGCCTGCTGAGGGCCAGAAGTGATGTCATTAGGCAGGAAGTGATGTCATTAAACAGGTCATAACCAAAAAATAAGCACTTTTTCTCACTTAGGAACTCATTAGCTGCAAATGACAGAAGAAAAAATACACAAATCTTGATCATATATCAAGATATGGGAGAGCCCAATTTTCATGGGGGCTGCCCTTAGCAACACCTCAGCACTGCTCAGCAGCTGAGAGCCTGCTTCCGCGGGCCACATCTGCGGGCCTCATGTTTGACACCCCTGACCTAGACCCTCACTGTTCATGTTGGACTTGTGAGGGTGACAGTTCCCTTGCTGCTTCATCATCCCACTGTGATTTGGAGAGAGATGTCATTCAGAAACAGCTGCTACTTTATTTTTGTCTTTCCCTGAGTGTGGCTTCATTTATTTATGACACTTTAGCTGGCTTTTAAATTATAACTAATTTCCCAATGCAGGTAAAGAATAAAAACAGTAATTAAAAAAAAGCAAATACCATCAAAACAGAAACTGAATAAAACTGAATAAAACAAGAACCACCTTAAAAGTCTCCCTGTGAATGACATTCCACAAGTTAGGTGTCACCACCAAAAAGTCCTTTAGCGACCATGCTATCACTGAAGGTAGGATGCACAGAGAGAAGAGCCTATGATGCAGATCCTAGACTTTGGAGGCATTTGAAGGAGGGCACTTTAAGAGGGCACCGAAGTGTAGTTATTCTGCCATAATGCAACTGTACCATAATACAAAGATCCTTGCTTGCAGCAGAGCACTTTATTCATATGACGACATGCAAAGAACTCTCAACATTTACTTGTAGGACTGATTACACAGGCCTACAAAATTGAGGGTCAGAAAAGTTTTTCCCAAACTTTATGATGGTATAATATGAATTTGGGGTGCCGATTCCACAAATGGCATCCGTTTTCCCTATCATGTCTAGTTTTGGAGATATAGTATAGCCTCATTAGTGTATGGTTCAAGCAGCTTCCTCATGAGGGAGCTGCTTGAACCATTCACTAAAGAGGCTATGCCGTGTCTCCAAAACTAGACGTGATAGGGCAAAACGGATGCCATTTTTTGAATCAGCACCCCAAATATACCCAGGAATTGGTGTAACATTTAAGGAAGCAAAATGTGTGTTGGCCTGTGTTATTAGTGCTGGGATGGAGCAACCCAGAAGGGAGTGTAAGTTAAGGTGGAGGGGAGTCAAAAAGATTGAGAAGCACTGCTTTACATGAATTTACTTTTCTACAGAAGGGCAGGAAAAATATCTTATAGTGAACTGAGCCATGTGGATCAATGGATCTGATTTTGTTTTGCTTACACTGCCCTCTTATGGTTTCAACAAAAATAACAGCTCTCTCTATCTTAGCAAGTATTTTGTTGCCAATTCTCACACTCTGTTTTCTTCCTTGGCTGCTGCTTTGGAAAACCATATTTAATTCATAGTTCACATTAATTGAAAATATAAAAAAAATCAAGTTAGGGGGAAAAGGCTGTGTTTTGCCCTTCATTCCACTATTTGTATTCTCTCAAGGAGAATAGGCCTATGTTAAAAATGTGTGGTTTATATTGGTAACTTATAATTCTATCCTTTTTTAGATGTAATGACCAGAACTGGACATGATACTCCAGATGTAGCCTTACCATTGATTTGTACAATGGCACAACAACATTGGTCATTTTATTCCCTTTTTAAAGGGTCCCGAGCATGGAATTGGCCTTCTTCACAGCCATTACACACTGTGTTGATACTTTCATTGAGCAATCCACCAGCAGCCTGAGATCTCTGTCCTGATCCATCACAGACAGCTCAGAAGCCATCAGTATATATGTGAAATTTTGATTTCTTATTCCAGTGTGCATCACTTTGCACTTATTTTACTCTGAAGCACATACAGTGGCGTAGCTAAGGGAATGCAGGGGGTAGCGGTTGCACTGGGCATCAAGCTTTAGGGGGGGCAACAAGCTGAACTTGACACTAGTGACCAAATTTGTGAAAATCTTGGTACACATGAATAATGCCATCATGTTATATATCATTGGAAAGGTAATTTAATGCTGAATGCAATGAAGCAAACTGCATTGAAATATATGTATTCTATCAAACGTTATGGCCAATTAACTAGAAAATGAAAACACAACTGCTTTAAGGAACAAAAAGTGGATTTTCTTAACTCAAAACTGACCTATGAGACTGATTGTTCTGAGAGCCAATGGCATGTTATCATGATACAGTATGAAGCCAATAAGGTGATAATATGAGCTGGCTCTTTTTCAAGTGGTGCTCCTCTTATATTTAGAAGGGGGAGAACAACCATCCCTCTTCACCCCAGCACAGTGTCTCAAACCAATCAGGGGCAAACTTTTTATTTACTTAATTAAATTGGATTTTGTCTGGCAAGGGGGCTACAAATCTTCTTTACATAAGAACATAAGAACAGCCCCACTGGATCAGGCCATAGGCCCATCTAGTCCAGCTTCCTGTATTTCACAGTAGCCTACCAAATGCCCCAGGGAGCACACCAGATAACAAGAGACCTCATCCTGGTGCCCTCCCCTACATCTGGCATTCTGACTTAACCCATTCCTAAAATCAGGAGGTTGCACATACACATTATGGCTTGTACCCCATAATGGATTTTTCCTCCAGAAACCCGTCCAATCCCCTTTTAAAGGCGTCTAGGCTAGACGCCAGCACCACATCCTGTGGCAAGGAGTTCCACAGACCGACCACACGCTGAGTAAAGAAATATTTTCTTTTGTCTGTCCTAACCCGCCCAACACTCAATTTTAGTGGATGTCCCCTGGTTCTGGTATTATGTGAGAGTGTAAAGAGCATCTCCCTATCCACTCTGTCCATCCCCTGCATAATTTTGTATGTCTCAATCATGTCCCCCCTCAAGCGTCTCTTTTCTAGGCTGAAGAGGCCCAAACGCCGTAGCCTTTCCTCATAAGGAAGGTGCCCCAGCCCCATAATCATCTTAGTCGCTCTCTTTTGCACCTTTTCCATTTCCACTATGTCTTTTTTGAGATGCGGCGACCAGAACTGGACACAATACTCCAGGTGTGGCCTTACCATCGATTTGTACAACGGCATTATAATACTAACCGTTTTGTTCTCAATACCCTTCCTAATGATCCCAAGCATAGAATTGGCCTTCTTCACTGCCGCCGCACATTGGGTCGACACTTTCATCGACCTGTCCACCACCACCCCAAGATCTCTCTCCTGATCTGTCACAGACAGCTCAGAACCCATCAGCCTATATGTGAAGTTTTGATTTTTTGCCCCAATGTGCATGACTTTACACTTACTGACATTGAAGCGCATCTGCCATTTTGCTGCCCATTCTGCCAGTCTGGAGAGATCCTTCTGGAGCTCCTCACAATCACTTCTGGTCTTTACCACTCGGAAAAGTTTGGTGTCGTCTGCAAATTTAGCCACTTCACTGCTCAACCCTGTCTCCAGGTCATTTATGAAGAGGTTGAAAAGCACCGGTCCCAGGACAGATCCTTGGGGCGCACCGCTTTTCACCTCTCTCCATTGAGAGAGGTGACCCCAGATAGCAAATAGATGCCTTAGTTGTGCCACTGACTGGGGGTAGGCAGCAGAGCAAGTGGGTGGCAAGCTGCTGGAGGGAGGAGGCAGATTTCCCCCCAATTTTCACTTTTAAAAAAGTTCAGGCATGATGTCACTTCCGGTTCTGACATCACTTCTGGGACAACATTTTGAGTTTGGCACCGGGCTACACAATCATTAGCTGTGCCACTGAGCACATATGCCATTTTGCTGCCCATTCCCACAGTTTGGAGAGATCCTTTTGCAGCTCTTCGAATCCATTCTAGGTTTACTACCTGGAAAAGTTTGGTGTCATCCACAAACTTGGCCACCTTGCTGCGTATCCCCAACTCCAGGTCATTCATGAATAAATTGAATAGCACCGGTCCCAAGACTGATCCTTGAGGCACAGCACTTTTCAACTCTCTCCATTGTGAAAATTGCCCATTTACACCCACTCTCTTGTTCTTCAGCCAGCTCCTAATCTATAAGAGGACCTGGTCCCTTATTCCCTGACTGTTGTGTTTTCTCAAGAACCTTTGAAGGGAGACTGTGTCAAATGCCTTCTGAAAGTTTAGATATATAATATCAAAGGGCTTACCCACTTCCATGTGCCTGTTGACCTTTTCAAAGAACTCTAAAAGATTTGTGAGGCAAGACTTACCCTTACAGAAGCCATGCTTATTCTCCCTTGGCAAAGCTTGTTCTTCTATGTTTTTATCTTTGATTAGGCTTTCCACCATCTTAACTGAAACAGACGTTAGGTTGAACTGCCTGCAATTTCCTGGGTCCCCTCTTCCTCCTTTTTTAAATCTCCAAGGCTTCAGAGGAAAAGTGTTTCCTAAACCTGTAGTCCCAAATCCTTGTAAATGGAAATGCCAGATATTGAACCTGGAACCTTAAGCCCAAGCCTTAAGCAAGAATTCCTAGTAACAGCTGAAGGAGATGGTTAAGAAGCTCAAATGGCTACACTGGACCTCTGAGGGCCCAGTCCTATCCAATTTTCCAGTGCTGGTGCCGTCATGTCAATGGGGCATGCACTGCATCCTGCGGTGGGGAGGCAATCACAGAGGCCTCCTTAAGGTATGGAAACATTTGTTACCTTACCTTGGAGCTGCATTCCGGCTACACCGGTGCTGGAAAATTGGATAGGATTGGGCCCTGCGGTGGGTGACCAGCAGCAGTCTACCAAAACTCCAGGCTAGGGCTCAGCCAGATGCACTGGAAGAACACAAGAAAGAAATACCCAGTGAACTGACATGCCTGTGGAAATGTGGTGGAAGTTTCATTGGGGTTCAGCCAGTCATCGATTGAGACCAGCTGTGAGAAATGAGGCCTAGGCAACAAAATACCAAAAGTTGGCCCTCCTTGTTGGGCACCTGGTGGTGCTGAGGAAGCCATAAATATGCTGAACACACACACATGCACATGAGAGAGAGAGAGAGAGAGAGAGAGAGAGAGAGAGAGAGAGAGACTTAATATTTGGAGCACATCATTTTTTCAAAATGTCATTGCACGGTGTGAATTTTTGTGGTTGGAGTATACAAATAGCATGAACAAGAGAATATCGAGGGAGTCGTTGTCTGGGCTTTAGCCTGATGAAATGACATTTCTTATGCATCCATCATGCACCTCTGTTAACTGACCTTTTTAGTGGATGATCTTGTCATGGATTTTTGGTATGCTTGCCAACCCTTCAGAACTGGCCTAGAGAGTCTCCAGGAATCAGTATCATTGTCCAGGTGACTCCTGAAAGCAATCTTGGAGATTTTAACAGAGTATGCAGGTAGACTCAGCCTAAGGGGAAATGGTGCTTGAAACCACCACCCCCAGCTGCTGCCCTCCCCATGCTGCCAGCCAGTGGCATAGCTAGGTCACTTGAAACTCGGGGTCCATAAATTTTTGTCACCCCCTAGATGACATAATTATTAATAAATTAATAATTAATAATTAATTTATCACATTTTATACCATTCTTCCTCTAAGGAGCTCAGGGTGGTGTGCATGGTTCTTCCCCTTATTTTGTCCTCACAACAATCCTGTAAGGTAGGTGAGACTGGGAGATAATAATAGTCATGACATGAAATGATTAATAATAATGGAAATAATTATTAATGTAAATAATGGAAATAATGAAAAAAATAATAAGAAAATAAATGCAGTGAATATTTCCCCACAAGCAATAGATGAAATTCTGCATCAAATGATATATAACATGATGGTATTATTCCTAAAAGTCACGATTTCCAGAATTTTGGTCACTAGGGTGTCCCCTCCCCCCCCAAGGATGCCTCATTGGCCCATTTTGAGTTAAGCCAGTGGTTCTCAAACTTTAGCTGGGACCCACTTTTTAGAATGACGATCTGTCTAGGACCCATCAGAAGTGATGTCACAGCTGGAAGTGACATCATCAAGCAAAATAAAATAAATAATTACAAATAATTAAATTAAAGTAAAAGAAATAATTAAATAAGGGGAAGCCAGCTCTATTTCACCAAGTGAATTTCTGTGCCATTCATGCAATGGTAATGGAGCAACACTTTAGCCTAAAGAATTCCTCCATAATAGTTCCCATCCCATCCCCATCCAATTGTCCCCATCCTATCCACAAATGGAAGCTTTCAGAAGTCCCTGTAATGACACATGGGCCTTCTTGGTAATGCTCTTATTTGTTATTGAGTTGTGCTGAGAGGAGATAGCCACGTGGCATGACTTTTCTGCACTTCTTTCAACCATGGTAATGCTGGAAAACCACAGCAACAACACCCGGGAAGATATGCCCCACCATGAACCTTGGGGTAGGATTACCAGCCGCACCCCACCCCCCAAGATTTTCCTGAAGTCTGAGAATCAGCATCAACCTCCAGGTAACTCCCAAAAGCAATCCTAGAGATTTTAACAGGCCTCTAGGAATTTCCAACATTACATCAGGCTGGAAATGAATCCCTAGGAATAATATCAGAGTTGGCAACTCTACTTGGGGGGGGGCACCTTCATTAGAGGAGCCCACAGAAAGGACTTTGCCAAGGCCCCCCTCAAACCTGGAGTCAGCCCAGAGTACTCCTTATAGTCGCTTCTCATATAGAACAGCTGGCAGCCTGGTGTGGGCAGCTGAATGCTTTGTAGAAACCAATTTTTGTAAAATGTAGCATGTATATCTATTGACCCTGTTGTTGAGACTGTTTGGGAATTACATCAGGGAGTATAGCTGATCTAGACAGAAGAACAGAAGAAACTCAAAAGATTTAGCAATTACTTTGTATACTTAGTCAAAGGCGATGGAGCAGCTGATTTTTCAAAATAAACACTCATTTAAGGTTTGCTGTCTCCCTGACAGCAGACAAGGCTTCTGTTCTAATGGTTATGTTACCTGTAGGAGCTGGTGGATAGATGAACACTCTGAGTAACTAGGAAGGGAAAACCTACTGTGTACAACATCACTGACTCCAACATCATTGGAGTCATCTTCTTTAGCTGGAGACCTTCATCTGAGCAACTTGGTTTCTGTTTTGCTACATCTGTTCTCTGCCTCCTAATATGTGGGCATAACAATGTCTGCATTGCTCTTTCTTTCTGTCTCATCCTACAAAACCATGGTAATCTCGGCAAAGTGGGGTGGGGGGAGGGATGTTGTATGTATTTCTCATCTTGACTCATCTCTCCTGGATGATGTGAATGTTATCAGCTGCTTTGGCAGTCGTGATCCCACTGCTGCAGATCCCGCTGAGAATTCCACTGTGATGGGAGAATTAGAAAAGATAAAAAAAAACCCAGTTAGCTTGTGCAACTATTTAAATTTGGAGACATGACAGCACATATGTAACTCTTTAGTTGCAGAGGATATAGATGCCTTCCCACCGGATCGTGTTACTGCTGCTGGCATGGGAATCCAGCTCTCGCATCATCACTGGAGGTTTTCAGTGAAATGCAATTCTTCTGCTACCACTCCGCCAAGTGCTTGGACCACCATTGTAATGTGTAACATAGTTGTACTACTTTCACACATTCCCATGTGCTGGATAGTGCTTAGAACACCACTGCTGATCAGAGACACAACCTCCTCCTCAGCAGTACCTGCGCTTATTTAAAAAGTTTTCATTTGTTTTTATTTTTTGCAGCATCTTCTGGAGTGGGCATTTTTCTACTCGACTGCCACTCATATACCCTTTTAAAAGGAGAGGGCAGTTGAGTGTGGCTACTCACTTTCCCACAACAATGATCCATCATTTCAAAACAGGGATGTGTGGTGACGGTTTGTGTCGGTGAGGTCCATCCACCACGAAGTCCTGTGACCCAGAAGTGATGTCACTTCTGGAAGCAACATCCCTTCCAGGTAACCTCCAGACGCAACCACTCCTGTCACGTCCAGAGGTATCCGGGGGGTTGGAGAGGCCACATATGACCTCTCCAGCACTATTTTCTGAGGCCCCCGGAAGGCCTTAAAAAGGTACTTCCAGTTTTACAAAAATACGGAAGTACCTTTTTAAGGCCTTCCGGAGATATTCTGTGGGCCGGAAAGGCCATGCGCAGCATCTCTGCCCCTCAGAACAACTTCAGATGTGATCAGAGTTGGGAGGCCTGGGTCACATGTGGCACTGGGTCAAGCGGTGCTTGCCTCACCTGTTTCTAGTGACGGCACAAATGAAATGGTACCTTCATGCTCAGATGCAAGACAGTATATCTCTGAGCGACGTACCACTTTCTCCATTTGTGACCCTCCCACAGTCATCTTGGTGGTCACTGTTAGGGTGCTGACCTATGGGTACTTTGATATTTTGATCTGATTTACAATGCTTATATTGTTGTGAAAAGAGGGTGAATTAAAAGGAAAAAAGGAGTGGCCTGACAAAATGTTCTGCATTCCCACAAGCAACCACATGATGTCACCAAGTGCCAGCTCATTTTGCTATTTGCTTGGCATAACACAGGGATCAAACGGATTAAGGTCCAAATAAAGTACTCGTGCAAGTTGGGCCTCCCTCAAAAGCTTCACACTGAACACTGACGTGATTTTATGTGAATGGAAATGTATCTATTTAGTTAATAATAATATGCACCCCTTTTAAAAACAAAATATTTTTAATCAAATTAATTCTGAAACCTTTTTGACAGTTTGCTTATAGTCATTTTCCCACTCTGTGATTGGACTGTTATTTTTGATGGAGAAAGAGGAGTGACTCAACATGCCCCTATCTTTAATATCAACCCTGGCAGAACTCAATGTGAATTGGTGATGCACCTATCGTGCTTCCATTTATTTGTTTGTTAACTCTGAGTGAACACAAGCTACCATCACGTTCCCTGTCAGTGCTGAAGCCTCCCTCTTCTCTCAAGAGTTCTGGAGCACCCTGCTTCTAAGGAGTAGAGAGTTTTTAGAACTGTCCCATTCAGTCCCAGTGCTCATTCAGAGGACCTTGACATACTTTACTAGGCAAGGGTTAACCTATTCCTGAAAACTCCTGGGGCATCAGCATTCTAGGGAGGTCAGAAAAATGAGAATATTTGGCACTTTTTATTCATAAGTCAGATCAGAAAGGGAAAAAAAAGGAGGGAGCAGAGAGATAATGAGACTGCAGTCCCTGACAGCAGGTGCTGTCCTTCACTCCCTCCCTACCCTCTTCTCAGTTATGATCAAGGCTACTTATTTTGCTTTTCTCCGATTGGCTGTTTTTATAGTTGTTCTACAGTATTTTATTTTATTTACTTACTTACTTACAGCACAGTCCTAACTTGTGCTGGAACAGGCAGGCCAGTGGGCCTATGCTGTATCCAGCACAAGTTTGGGGCCAACTGTGGCTCAGTCAGGGGCAAGGCCAAACTAGAGTAAGGGGAAACTTTTCCCCTTAGCACAGGGAGAGCCAAAGCAACCCCAATGACTCTACTTAGATCTGCAGCACCTCAGGAGGTGGCATAGATCCAAGCAGAGCAGAGCAGCCTGAAGCTACTCGGTGCTGCCCGGGGAACGGGACTAGGATCCTATATAACCGCTGGGTCCCTGCTCTGCCCTGCCTCCTGCTCCCCACCTGCCCACCCATCCCTGGGAATGCCCATCACCAGCCCTCCCCCTGCCCTGGAATGCCTCCCTCCAGCCTCCTCCCCATCCTCTCCACGCCCCCCCCCCCGACCCCTGCGTCCATTGAGCTTGGTGGACAGCTTGATGAAAGTGTCAACTCAATGTGCAGTGGCAGTGAAAAAGGATAATTCTATCACTAGAAAAGGTATTGAGAATAAAACGCTAATATTATAATGCCATTGTACAAATCGATGGTAAGGCCACACCTGGAGTATTGCATCCAGCTCTGGTCGCCACATCTCAAAAAGGATATCATGGAAATGGAAAAGGTTCAAAAGAGAGCAACTAAAATGATTACTCCCTTATGAGGAAAGGCTACAGCGTTTTGGGTTCTTCAGTCTAGACTAGGGTGTCCAAACTTTTTGGCAGGAGGGCCACATCATGTTTCTGACACTGTGTTGGGAGCCAGGAAAAGAAAGAGTTAATATACATTTCAAATTTGAATAAATTTACATAAATGAATACATTAATGATGGAACTTATATGAATGAATGAAGGTCTTGCAATAGCTCATGGCCTATAAAAAGCCTTGCACAAAGCAAGGCCGGCATTTCCTTTGCTGCCACTGCTGTATCACAGATGTGAAACAACAAGCAGTGGAGGGAGCCCTCGTCCCACAGCTCACACGAGAGGTCGGACAGTTGGCCGTCACACTGAGAGTAGTTGCATCAGGCCAGCACAGGCTCCAGCAAGTCTCCAGAGGGCCGGAGCTCATTGGAGACTAGGGACTCCCAGTGGGCTGGATTGGAAGTCCTTAAGGGCCGCAAAGTGGCCCCAGGGCCAGGGTTTGGGTACCCCTGGTCTAGAAAAAAGGTACCTGAGGAGGGACATGATTGAGACATACAAAACTATACAGGGGATGGATAGAGTGGATAGAGAGATACTCTTTTCCTTTTCACACAACACCAGAACCAGGGGACCTATGCTAAAATTGAGTATTGGGAGAGTTAGGACAGACAAAAGAAAATATTTCTTTACTCAGCATGTAGTTCGTCTGTGGAACTCCTTGCCACAGATTGTGGTGATAGCATCTGGCCTAGATGCCTTTCAAAGGGAATTGGACAAATTTCTGGAGGAAAAGTCCATCACGGGTTACAAGCCATGATGTTTATATGCAACCTCTTGATTCTAGAAGTGGGCTATGTCAGAATGCCAGGCATTCTGTTGTCTTGTGTGCTCCCTGAGGCATTTGGTGGGCCACTGTGAGACACAGGAAGCTAGTTTAGATGGGCCTATGGCCTGATCCAGCAGAGCTTATGTTCTAATGTTCTTAATCTTACTGTGCCGGGCCTGTATCTGGCACAGGGAGGCCAGTGCAACTCCTTGCTACAGAGCAGTGTTTCTCAAACTGTGGGTCGGGACCCACTAGGTGGGTCACAAGCCAATTTCAGGTGGGTTCTATTCATTTCAATATTTTAGTTTTAATATTAGACTTGATGCCACCATGGCATCTGACTGCATTTGGGAAAAAGTTACAGATCTGTACTTTTAACAAGCCACTGTATATATTCTTTTAACAATGATAGTAAATGGGACTTACTCCTGGGTAAGTGTGGGTAGGATTGCAGCCTAGGATTGTTAAAATTTTCCTGCTAGATGATGTCACTTCTGGTCATGACATCACTTCTGGTGGGTCCTGACAGATTCTCATTCTAAAAAGTGGGTCCTGTTGCTGCATGTGTGAGAACCACTGCTGTAGAGGCTTTGCTCTGCCCCACAGATTTTACCAGCTGCTTAGGAAAGAGGATGTTATACAGGGTCTTCCCATGATCATTGCAAGGGACAAGAAGGGGGAAGACTGCTCCCTAAGGAAAGTAAGGCCAAGACCTATAAACAACTTAGTAATGCCTGAGCTTCAGAGATTGCTTTGAGCATGTTGTGTGTGTGTGTGTGTGTGTGTGTGTGTGTGTGTGTTTACTGAGGGATTCATTGATGAAATTTTGCCTGTCTTTGGCGCTTGACTATCAATGTTGCTATTTTTGGATCATGAAATCACAGAAACAAGCATAGCTTTTGAAACTGTCTCGTATTAGCAAGCATCCCCTGAGAACAGTCCAGGACCCATGAAAACTGCTGAAAAATGTGGCACAAAATATGGGGACCTGGGATGTGGCTCCACACATAGTCCTTTAGCCCAAAATTAGTTATGGCCTTCTGTACATTGATTTGTGTTCCATTCCAGAGATTTCAATGGAACTGTTGTGCACCTGTTCATTTCAGCAGAGGGCAGTCCCTCCACGTTTTCTCTATGATCCTAGTCTTATGATTAAAGTTGCTTGTGATGTGGTATATCCTGCTTTCTCAGAGTCTGGGTCCTATTTCTAGTTGATCCCAGGTTCAAACCCAAAGGGCAGTGGAGTCACTGGCCCCTCTGGCACCTGGGGCTGTGACTTTTGATGTCACCAGCAGGAAGTGCCTGACCCAGAAGTAACTGCGGTGACATGATGACATCACTGCCAATTACTTCTGGACTGCAGGCACTTGGCATGGTTGTGAACCACTTTGAGCAGCCGACTGCTCTTCCCACTTTTTAAAAGTGATATAAAGGTCGGCCGCTCAAAGCAGCTTGCAACCACTCTGAGTGCACACAAAGGGGTGTGCATGAGAAGGTACTGTGCTGTGCCAGCGAGGAGGCCTTTTGACACCCCTCAAGGTTTGGTATCCCGGGCCCTGTACCCCCCTTATTATGCCAATGCAATTTGGCAGAAAAAGCAATGCCTACTGTGGCTGACGTCAGCATGGGTCTGGTTTCTGTACCTTGTGGGTGGCTGGGGCAAGTTTTTGCTACTCTGCAGTTTGGTGCAGCCAGGTTAGATCTAACAGTGATGCAGATTGATGGGGGAGGGGGCATAGGGATATACAGGTTGAGACTCATTATTCCGTGGGTTCCGTTCCAAGCACTCTTTTTGGATGGCAAAAAATGAACTATAGCAAATCAATTGAAAAAACAAAGTTCCTTTGCTCCAGTGATTTAAAAACAGCCTTGCTGACCTTTGTGATGTAAGATAAGAGTCATTAAGAAGACAATCCATCAATCAGTCATCCTACAAGGGCTTACAAAGGCGCTTCACTCAGTCCCTCCCTTCACCAATGCAAAGTGATCACCTTTCTTTCACTCATTGGGAAGGGAGGGGTCCGCTGGAGAGAGAAAGATTGATGAATTGTCAGCCAGTTGCCCTCTCTCTCTCTCTCTCTCTCTCTCTCTCTCTCTCTCTCTCTCTCTCTCTCATTAAGGAGGCTATTATTAAAGGAGTGTTCAGTTTTTTAAAACTGATTTTAAAGGAATGCATTTTTCCCCTTCTCCAGGGATCAGCACATTCCTTCTCATTTGCAGGGACCATTCGTGTTGAGTCAAATCTGTGTATAAAAAATCCGTGTATAAATAGGCTGGACCTGTAATCACTTTGCAGGCCCCCTAGGAGATATAGTGGCATCTCCCTCCCCTTTTACAGTGCAAAAATGCATACCAGTCAATGCTTCATTGTACTTTAAAGCAGCTTCTTGTGCTGTTTTAGAAAGTGTGTAGGAACTGGAGATAAGGAAAAGGGCGGTGCGGATGGAAGTGCAAAAAATTGAAGCGGGGCAGGCAGGAAAGCAATGAACAATAACCACAAGGAAGGGAAAGCAACTGCAATGTCAGCAGTTGCTGACAGCCTTACTATGAAGCAGTGTATTTGCTTATAATTGGTTTCTGAGTACACCGTGATGAGTGCATGATTTCAGTGTACCTTCCTGTGGGCAAGCATCCTGCCTGGCTTGGCTTCCTGTACTAATGGCAGGCATTTCAGTCCACTTTTGCTCTTTAAGAACAGTCCTGCAGGATCTGGCCAAAGCTTACCTAGTCCAGCATCCTGTTTCCCAACAGTGGCCAATCAGATGCCTCTGTGAAGCCTACAAGCTTCACTCCTGCTGTTCCTCCACTGCAACGGGTATTCAGAGATCTCTGAACCTGGAAGCAAACAACCGTCATGACTAGTAGGCATTGATGGACTGGTCCTCCATGAGTTCATCTACTCCTTACATTTCTTTGTAGAAAAGATGTACAAAGCTGATTCTCTCACTGGGATTAGCGGCAGATGACCAGTTCAGGGTCCCCTCCTGCTTGCTTATCCTTTTCTGCTTGGAAGAGAGAAGAGGATAAGGCCTGGGACAGTTAGCTGTATGCAGAACATAGGCCCCTGTTCTGACTGGGAGAAGCCTACAAAGCCGTGGTTGCTCCTGCCCTATCCATCAATAGTGGCAGACACATTTTACAATATAAAGATTTGTATGTGTGTCTGCAGTCATTATGGCCAGGTGCTTATCTCTCTTTTTATGTGTGAAAGAATAAAAAGGGAAATATGACATTTCCTTGAATTTTATCTAGATTGTGCTATATACAGATGGAAAGAGTGCAAGGAGGTGTGCTTGTCTCAAAGGATTAAACCTATAAGCCTGGCTACATTGGTGACTGTGACATTATGGCTTTGATTCTCATGTTGTTTCTGCCTATGCTAAAGCCTGTTGTGCTAAATATTGAGGACTGGCTTAAATCTCAGTGGTACATACTTTGCATGCAATTCCAGTTAAAAAGTTATCAGGCAGTAGGGCTGGAATTCAGTTGCTGCTGGTCAGAGCACAGCACTGGCCTGTCTGACCCAGCACAAAGTGGGTAAGTATGAGGTTACAGTCTTGAAGGCTTGAGTACAAAGGATACATTTTTGGATAACATCTGTGGCATGCAATGTAGCTGGCCTGGTTACGCCTTTGGAAATAAACTGGACTTCCAATTGCTGCAGCAGTTTGAATCTCAGAACATTTATAGAGTACAGTATATCCTGATTATGTTCTTAGTGCTCTACTTGTGCTTACCTGATCTACACATGGATAGCAGTATATCCTGTCTTCATGTGAGCATATGTAAATACTGAGCTGGACCATTAGTCCATGTAGCTCAGTGTTGTCTGCACTAACTGCCAGCAGTTTTCCAGGTTCCCAAGCAGAGTATTTCCCAACTCTACCTGGAGATGAGAGGGACCGAACCTAAGACTCTCAGCATATAAATCATGCTTTACCACTGAATTATGGCCCCTTCCCACATATACTAGATCAGGGATGGGCAAACCCTGGCCTGGGGGCCATTTGCAGCCCTCAGGGACCTCCAATCCAACCCACAGTGAGCCCCCAGACTCCAGTGAGCCTCTGGTCCATTGGAGACTGTTGGAGCCTGTGCTGGCCTGTGACTCCCCGTCACGACCACCAGACGCGAGCTGCGGGCCGAATTAGAGCAAGGCCTTATAGTCTCCATGTGTTTTTCCATGGGCATTACTTTAACCACCCCCCCACCACCACCCCACTCCACTGCCTCTGAACAACTTATGTCTCCTTATGTTTCTGGCTTGGTCTGTATATTTTCACTGTGCAAGAGTGTGTGGCAAACAGTTCATAGTTCTCATGTGGTTCTATAGTTCTCATGCATATTATAAACAAACTCAGTAAAATTTATTCATTCATATAAGTTCTGTTTCTAATGTATTCATTTATGTAAATGTATGTAGTTTATTCAAATTTGAAATGTAAATTAATTTTTTTTTTCCAGGCCCTTGACACAGTGTCAGAGAGATGATGTGGCCCTCCTGCCAAAATGTTTGCCTTCCCCTGAACGAGATGGCCAGGGAGTAGCCCTTCTGCAGGTGGACTAGCGAACTAGCCCTTCACTGCTTCACATCAGGAGTTCTCCTTCCCTTACTGGAAAAAGCCATTCAAAGAACTCAGAACTATGTTTTAAAAAGCAAACACTGAGGTTCATGATGCAGCAGTACATTACTGCAGGGAGACACAGTTGCCACTAAAAAGAAAAAAGACTGGACCAGCAGTCCTGCACTGGAATGCTATAGCAAGAGGGTGCTCAGCTTAAGATCACAGAATGATCTTTGTACAGGCACAAGGAGGAATTTGTGTCATTCATCATTAGTGATGTCACAGGCACAATCTAATATATGCCCACTTTCACAATCAAGTTCTGCACAGTATTTGCAATGATATAGCCATGAACACATTTGCTAAAGCAGAACCACCTTTTCTTAGTGACCAAATATTGTGGTTTGATGGCTGAGCAATATGTCCCCACAACAGAAGCACTTTCTTAGATAAAGAGATAGGGATCTTCCTTGCAAAAGGAATAAGAAATCACTGTAAAAACAAGATTAAAAATTGCCTGGAAAGAATGTCAGCACGTGTAGTACAAGGTGGCCCTGCTTGGAAGGGACAAGCAGAGGCTGAGCCAGCAGCTTGAAGGCACAGCAGGAGATCATCAGATGCCACAGGATCACCTTACATTTTAAATCTCACTCTTCAGACAGAACATCCCTACCTCACCCTGAGAACCAGAGACAGATGAGGAGATAAGGCAGCATCAGATGCCTCCCTATAGGAAGTCCTTGGGCTGTTTAGCATTTGGAATTATTTTTTTTCTCCCAAAATTCTCATTCCTGAGGGATTTGGTCTTGCAGGATTGTGAAATCCTGCTTTTGGGCACACTGCCAGTTCCAGCAGGTATGAGATAGGAACTTGGACCACATGCAGTCAACAGACAGTTGGCTGGAGCCAGCAGTCATGTTATCTTTTTCGCTCAAGGCCAAAAGAGATAATGATGGTGGAGAGGGGCTACAGGGATCATTCAAAACAAGGAAGATGGCTCTACTTGGACTGGTGGTCTGCAAAACCTTTCAGAGCCACTGCACGCAGAAATGAGATGGTTAACCCACTGCCGCAGTGGCATTCCTGGAACCTCAAGATGTCAAATTGTTGCCCATATTTTATTCAAAATGTGAAATGGGGAACCATGGGTGAAGTCCTGCTTCTGCTCAATATGTGTGTTTGCAGGAGGAAAGCAAGTACCCAAGCAGCAAAGGAGAACCTCCCCCTCCCAACCCCACTACGTGGGCTAGCAGTAGTCATGATGATGCACTCCAGCACACCCAGGGACTTGACCTCTTGGAGGGACCCTTCAGCACTTTTGCAAGAATGATGGAGCAACCTGCTTGTCCTCCGGCACTGTGTGCACACACTATGCCAGCTGCTCTCAGTGGGAGTTGGGTTGAAGGACAAGCGGGCTGTTGGATTATCCTATACAGAGCAGGAAAAAAACCCTGTTGAGGACACAAGCCCAGCTGCAACAGGCCAGCTGTGGCATAGGTCTGTGTTACAGCAACAGGAAAGTGAGGTTTGCTTGCTTCCTTGGCAGAGCCACTCCACAAACCTTCTCTTTGAATTCACGCAGCTGCTGGGGGGAGCAGAATTGCAACCTGTTTTTTATACTTCCTTCACTCCCCCAAAATTAACTCCATGCCATTTGCATGTGTTTTCAGTTTGCTACAGAAGATCTAGTTTGCCTGCCCTTATCATTTTCCAAGGGAACAAGAGTCTTTTCAGAAAAGTTATATTCTCATCAACATGTGTCTCTATATGTTCATATTATGTACACACATGTACTTTGGCAGCTCATTGGTGTGCATTTGCATTATGGAAGAAGTGCAATGGCTTCATGCTGCCGCAGACTTGCAGGTATACTTGAAAATACTGGAGATGAGATTGGAAATCTGAAGCCAAGCCTAGAGTCTGGAAGTCTGCAAGATGAAGTTCAATCCTCTGAATGTGCTTAGCAGGTTTGACATGTATTTTGAATCTTTAGTGCTTTCACCCCTTTCTCTTTTTTCCCATCCCCATCCAGGGCTTCAGCATTGCTGCTCACTCTCTCCTTGAGCTGTTTTAACTGCTGAAATGAACATGACTTGGGGCACCATCCTAACCAGTGCTTTCCAGCACTGACATAAGGGCAATGCAGCTCCGAGGTAAGGAAACAAACATTCCCTTACTTTGAGGAGGCCTCCGTGAGTGACACCCAACTGCAGGATGCAGCACAGGTCCCATTGGTGCTGCTATGCCAGTGCTGGAAAGCACTGACATAAGGGGTTAGGATTGCACCCTTAGTGTGTTTAAATGCAGTTGGACTGGTTAATGATAGCATGATACATTTTTGCAGTTTATATTCAGAGCTGCAAATTAAACGACATTCCTGCAAGAAAGTGATCCTCATTCAGTTCACTGCCTGGCTCAGAATCTCTCCAGCTGTCCATTCAGGGAGGATGCACAGGACCAGATGCAAACCCAAGTGAACTTGTTCCCAGTTCAGGAGACTCAGGGTAGGCCCTGTGCCGTCAGGAGGACAGGGTTAACCACTTCAATAAGCATGCTATAATAAAGCCTCAGCAGAACTGGAGTTCTCACTATGGGTCTATCATCTTGAGCCTCCTCAGTCTGAACAGCAATGACTGTTCTGCTCCAGCAACTGCTGGGCCATCCTAAAAGTTCCCACAACATAGTAACCATTTCCTTAGCCAGTGACAGGAGAACCAGGACCCTGTTAGCAAAATGAGGAAATGAAATCCTTATTCAAACACTAGGAGACCGCCATGGAATGGCTTGTTGCTTTCAAAGTATATACTCCAGACTTAAAGTGATAGGGTAGAAGTCACTGCTCCCTGGCGTGAACACCCAGAGCCGGCCCAAGCCCTCCTAGCACCTGATGTGATGTGTCCAATGCTGTCATCCTTTCTCTGATGATGTGGTAGACTCTGCTCCTCCCACTTTTCTGGATTGGGAAAGGAAGGGGGGAACAAAGCAGAAGAGGAGAGTGATGCTGCCACACTCTCCTCCTCTCCACTTCCTCTCCCACTCTCTCCCCTTCTTCCATTTGCAATCCAAGGAAGTGAGGGAAGGAGAAGAAGCAACAGTGGAGGCAAGCAGATAGGTGGTGATGAATGCCCCTGAGCAATCTGCTGCCTGAGGTGACAGGATAGGCCAGCCCTGCAAACATTCATTTACAAGTGTGCCAAATGGAACTTGTCTGTTGCCTAATGCTGAGGCTGAGCTAGGAATAAAACGGATGCAGTGGCCGCAAAACCTGTCTAGTGACAACTTTGCACTGCACATTTCAGAAAGGGAGGAGAGAAAAAGAGCAACTCCTTTTTGTGGGTGCTGGTAGAGGATCACGGGTAGCACATGAGTCAGAGTCATATGTGAAACCTCAGAATATAACTCAGCACCAAGTCTCAAGGATTTTTTTGTTTTACAGACGCTTCTGGGTTTTCAGCAATAGGTCAAGGATAGATTTTATTTGGTTTGTTTTGCCTGAAATAAGCTGTCATGGTGCTGCCTACACTTTCCATCTAAGGAACGTCTGTGGTAGGTCTTGTAGCAGGTCTAGGCCCTAAGAATGAAACAAACAGCAGTGCAGCTTTGGGCGAGAGACTAATTGGGAGGACTCAGATCTGCATTCCTGAACTCGCCCACAAAGTGAGTCTGGAGATTCAGATGCCCCGGCATCTGTCTGTTGTGAGACAAACAACAGCTGTGGGGTGGTGGAGATTTTGAGCAGGAAAATGGCAAAGGGGGGGGGAAGGTTAAACTCTTGGCTGGTTTCAGAGTCAAGCAATCCAGATGACCTCCTGGGATGCCAGGCTTGGTGGGCACTGACCATTCATATATTCACATTAAAAAGATTTATATAGTCCAAGATGAAACAAATGTTTTTATTTATGGTATGAATAGTTACATATTTACAGACCCATGTGTACAAATGGATTTTCATATGGTGGGGATAAATCATGCATAAAATCATGAAATGGGCTACATATGGGGAAAAATAGATGGGGGGGGGGCAAAGATGCCTGGCCTGTTTGGTCAAGTCTGATCTTGGTAAACCTGCCTTCCATAAGCACTGCTGTTTCAGTCAAATTGGCAGTCACCCACAGCAGTGTTGCAGCCTAAAAGTTGTCAGGAGAGCCAATCACAGATTCCTGCCTAACATGAAGTTTGGCCCTGGGCCCTCAGAACAATCCTGTGAGGTACATTAGGCAGAGAGCTGGTAACACAAAAATGTAGCAACTTTGAAATGTGATTGTAAATCCACTTCCTGCATGGCCATCAATTAATTATAACAACTATTAGATATCCAAGAAGAGCAACACACACCCAGCGTCTCCTAACAACTTGTTTATTGTTTACAGCTTACTGGAAAAATCAGTGCATAAAACTTAGACTGACAAAAAAGCAAGAACAAATTATCTGATGACTGTCTCTGGTTTCCTGTTCATCTGAGCCCAGAATTATTCAGGCCCCTGAGGAGCAGATCAGACCCAACAGCCCACCCAGATTTCTGCTGCAAAATGGAAATTGTTTCCCCCAGTCCAGTAACATGGCCTGTCTCATCTAGATGCCTTCTGGGTTTCCTTCTTAAAGTGGCAGTGCACAACCAAACCAGATGGACCAGCACATTTAAAACTGCATTTGTCTTTTTCATACATGTACACCAACAGTGGGAGGGTGATGTAAATGTAATGCAAGCAACATGTATGAAATCAACCTCAGAGAAAGAGAATTGACTTCACTAGGACTTTATCCTCAACAGATGAATTATATCTAATTAGGGAAGAAAGCAGGCCTTTGGGTCTAGCATGGATCTTTCTCAGTGGTACCTGAGGTGGCATCTGGTGGTACTCGCGGGACCCTTATTGCCTGGCAGTGAGACCTGCAATGGAACACGGCAGACAGCAGAAGGAGGTTCTGCTCAGTTGGCAGAGCTCCAGCACGCGCTTTTCACATCCTCAGAAAAGCCCTCTTGTCCACCCTGGGCCTCCCAGTGTTTGTTGTGTTGCATCTGGCCTCCCAAACCAGAACTCTGGTGGTACCTCTGGTGGTACTTTCAATAAGTGGACCATGTGAAGTGGTACAGTGGGGGACAAACATTGAGAAATGCTGCTATAGAGTCTATAGAATCTTTCTCTACAGTTTAGTCTACAGGAAAAAAAGAGCAAGATAATTACACCAAGGGAGAAAGTTGCAGTACAGGCTGCTTTTGCAACAGCCCCTATGATAGAATAATACAGTTCTTCATTACTTAAATTAAGAGGTTGGTCTATAAAAACAGGAAGCATTACTGAGCTCCTGGCAGGTGAGAGTGTTTGGCCATTAGTTCTCTGCAGGTCTGGGCAAGGTTGGGAATGCAGTTGCTTATCTCCCCTCACCCATAAACATTCCTTCCTAGTCATTCATCTGTTTGCCAGATAAAGCCATTCCATCTGAATCACAAAAAAGCAGGAATGGACAAGAATGACAGACACAGGTGATCAACCCACCCCATTCTAGATGACAAACTTGCAGACAACCTTTCAGGGTATGTGTGTTGAGGATGTTTGCCTTCTTGCTGCAGCCCTGACCCCACACTGGCTCAATGGAGTTTATATATTACAGCTCATATTATTCACCATTTCTCCTGCTGTTACTATGCAACCCATGATTCAGAGTGGGTCTGACCTGACACTTGTGCCAGAGTTTATGGAAAAGTGCTAAGGCTTCAATCCTATGAACACTTATGCAGGAATAAACCTCCCTGAACACAACAGGATTTACTTCGGAGAAAACATGCACAGGATTAGGCAATAAGTCATTTTGTTACTCTACTCGTGGTTCTTTGGATCCATGATAGTATGGCCTACTTTCCCCACCTCTCTGCTTCACCCTTCATTCATTCATCATATTTCCAAGCTGCTTTCCAATATACATAAAATTCCCAAAGCAGGTAGCAATAAAACAATGTAGCAGAGTACATTAAAAATGTCAAAAGCCAAACAATTAAAAAAAAGCAGGAGGATAATGCAGCAAAAAGATGAAAAGGGATAGACAGCAAGAATCATCCATCCCAGACAAACAACTGGATCAAGAAATGTTTAGTCAGACCCTTAATTAGCAAAGGGTGCTAATTCTATTCATGTCTACTCAGAAGTCCCATTGTGTTCAATGGGGCTTACTCCTAGGAAAGTGTGTCTAGGATTTCGGCCAAAAGCTACAATTAAAAAGTCTGGGCAAAAAGAAAAGTCACAACCTAATGGCTGAAATGGAACAATGAAGGTGCCGGATTGGTCTCCCTGGAGATGGCATTCCGCAAATGGGGCACTGCCACTGAAAAATTTACCCCTTGAAATGTCACCTCCAAATGCAGATGGAGGAGGACCTCAGTTCTAGATCATGAGTTAACTGGGTACATGTTATTGACCTACATTCTGTATCAATTAACAACTGCCTCAGCAAATTGCCCTGGTGTGTGTGTGTTTCTTCAAGAGGGTATATAAGGTTGAAACAATATTGTTATTATGAATATTTATATACCAGTTTTCAATGAAAATTAGTTCCCAAAGCAGTAAATGCAGCTAAAGAAATGTGCAACATGTACTTCAAGGGTTTTAGGAGGTACATGGCCTGAAATGGGTACATCTTACAGCCCAATCCTAACCTGCCCTGGAGCAGGCAGGCTAGCTGGACTGCCTCGCATCCTGAGCAGGGTTGGGGCTGAAAGTGGCTCAGTGTGGGGCAAGCGGAATTACTTCTTCTTGCCCAGAGTCATACTGCAGCAGCCCCAATGGGGCTACTCAGATCTGTGCCACCTAAAGAGGCAGCGCAGATCCAAGCATCGTGGAGTTGCCCCAGGCTGCCTGGGGCTGGGGCTAGGATTCGGCCCAAGTGCCAGAGCCTGGCCCTGCCTCCACTCACCCACCTCCTGCCCATGGGCCAGCCTGCCACCTGCCCTCCCCATGCTCTCCCAGACTCCCACACTGGCCTAACTCAGCCAGCGCGGACTTATCTCATCTGCCAGGCCAACAGGGCTTGGGCCTGCATCTGGAGGCTGGCGCACATCTGTGCACCAGCCTCTGTCCACAGATGGTGGCACATAAGTGCTTTACAGCACTTCCACAATGCTCTTCAGTCAGGGCAAGGGACTTGCGCTGGCCAAGGGAACCCTCTGGATTACACTCTTAAAGTGGCCCCCAGATACCTTCTCTCCATCATCTTGAGTGCATTTTTGCCCATTACTAGTGCACTGTGATGTAGAACACAGTAACCATTCCATGCAAATTTTGTAACATTGTAATTTAATGTGTCGAACAATGGCATTCTTTGCTTTGTGCTTTTGGCCATGTGGTGTGGGCTCTCCAGTTTAAAAGTACTTGACCAGTTCAAGTTTCTATGATTTTGTTTGATCATGCAAACCTATCATTTTAGAGGGCCTAACTCCTATGAATTGCAGCTGGCTAGGCAGCCTCCATTTAATCCTAATGACGTGGCAGCACTGAAAATGATTGGTCTTTTGCATGTAGTTTTTCCGACTCTAGAAAGCTGTAGGAAACAAAACATACACTTTTGCACTCCCAAACTCACTACTGTCTGTCCAAAGTGAGTTGTGTTCTACTGTTGAAATCCTTTAAATACAAGAAGCAAGTTTCCATCTTACCATTTGTGAGGAACATAATCAAATGAGCAGCAGCATCTCAAAATCTGTCTTCTTGGATGACGCTATCTCGAGCAATATTCTAATGTTCCTCTAGCAGCTAAGAGTCTGAGTTCTCACTGTCTGCTTCCTTTCCAAAGCATTCCAAAGAAAAAGGCAGAAAAAGCTACCTTTTGCAAAGTGTTTACAAAGAGAGATGAGTCATGAGAGTGTGGCGGGAGACGGGAATTTTAATAGGGTTCACTACTATCCGTGGTTTCAGGTATCCGCGGTAGCAAGAGGAACATTTCCCCTAGGAAAGTGATTCTCAAACTCCCAGGGAGTCCTTGCAGGGGAGGGGTGGAGGCAGGATCGCATCACTTTGGAGGAGCACAGGGGCTTGCTGAGACTTACCACAGCCTGTAGCAGCCTTCTGGGGGTGCAGGGAGCCTTGCACCAGTCCCTGCAGGGCTCCCCAACCTGCAGAGACAGGCAAAATAACAATCACGACCCACTTCCGGTTTCTGATCGCATAACCAGAAGTGGGTCGTGATCATTATCTGCACTGTCTCCACATGTTGGGGAGAGGCAAGCGATGTGCAACACATTGTCTCTGTCTGATCTGTTGCAGAAACCTGGCTTGCTACAATTTATATGTGTGTACAGAAATGACACTATTTCCTCACTGTCACTGTGATTGTTTTATGACCTTGTTGAAAAGTCAAAATGGGAAACCTGATTTATTTTATCGGTGGGATGAGGTTCACGCTGAATAATTATGGTTTGAGTGTCTCAAAGCATATGACCCAGATGACTGAAAATGAGGGTTAGCCAGGCTGACACCACTCTGGCCATGCGGAAAGGTGTGTGGCAAACAAAACTGCTGTGTTAACTGTCCAACTGCATGGTTGGGGGAAAAAATATTGGTGTGGGCTAGATAAAATCTTGTGGTGGGCCAGACATGGTCCCAGGCCATGGTTTGGAGACCCCTGAGCTAGATGGACCCATGGTCAGACTCAGTATAAAGCAGCTTCAGGCACTCATATAGAGCTGCCTGCCTGCTAAGAAATGAAAAACTCACAAGAGATAAGGGACACAAAGGAAGTAGGGAGCTTTCTTCTTGGGGAAGTAACAATTTGCAGGGTCCCGATCTAGATCAGGACTGGGGAGGGGCAAAGGGTTAAAAACCTCCTCTTCCTATGCTGTGATGATGGTCTAGATCACTCCCCACCATCAATGCTCACAGGGTCCAATCCTATCCAACTTTTTTGTGCTGATGCAGCCATGCCAACAGGGCATGTGCTACATCCTACATGGGGGGCAGTCACAGAGGACTCCTTAAGGTAAGGAAATGTTTGATCCCTTCCTTTGGGGTTGCATCAGTGCTGGAAAGTTGGGTAGGATTGGACTCACTCACCCATGCACTTGTGTGTACACATACACTCCCAGTCATATGCTTGTAGCAATGCACCTTGACCCTCATGACAATGAAGTGATGTCTGGATTTCTTTTGTCAGTTTTTCAAGCCTTCTTGGTCACAGTTATCTGCTAGAGGTGGGCTCATGTAGGAGTGATTTGTCAGCAAAGTCAGGTTGGAATTGTAGGTTGGATTCTTGCAGGCTCCTGCTCTGCTCCAGATTCTGAAAGCGGAAGTCTTGTAAATATGCCCATACTGCAAAAGCTATATGGGGCCGGAGATTGTGTTTCACCTCTGTGACCAAAGACAGCAGGTATATTGTTGGAAAGGTTAGACTCTTTAATGTCACACAATTGCTACATTACTAGGGAGCCTTTGTTACTTTTCTGTCCTCTTTTTGTATGGCAGGATGTGGGTGGGTAGTGAGCCAGGCCCAGTGATGTCTCTTAATGACTCAGAACAATGACCCTCTGAGTATAAACTGGTTGGGTTAGGCCATGTCTGAGCTGTTGAGAGTTCAAAGACCCAATTACACATAAAAGGAAATACAACCTGGCTACAAAACACATCTTAGTGCCTTCCAGCGATAACAACCATTTTAAAGCAGAAGGCAGTTTAACTCCTGGCTTCCTTGGGAGTTCAGGATGATTACTTTGGAGAGAAGAATTATGCTGTCAAATGTGCTCAGTCCCTGCTACAAAAATATGGATTGCTCTTAGAAGTTGAGAAATGCCAGACTTGGATACCTCAGAAATCTGTTATCCAAAATTTGATGTCAGCTATGTGGCTGGCAGGACTCAAGGTTTTATTGTTCCATTGTATGCATAGAGACAGTCACACAATGACAACGTTATGGGCTGCTGAGAGAGCAAGATATGAAGTAAGCCACAGTCTGCATTGTGGGTTCAGACTTGAAAGTTGTCATTGGCCATAATACTCCATGAACTAAGGCATCACCGTAACTCTGCTTCTCTGTAGTGTAAGCCCATACACTGTAAGACATTCGAATGTAGCTCTGTTTGGGTGTTGGTAATTCATCCAGCCACACTGAAATCTAATCTCAGTGATAGATTTCCAGCCACTGAAATCTAATCTCCTAAAAATATGAGTCCCACAGTCACAAATTAGCTGCATTCTAGACACAGTTAATAGAGATAGCTTGGAAGAACATCAGTGACCCTGATGGAAGGTAGCCCATCTCCATTTCTCTATCATGCCTGTTGCAACATGAACCTGGTGTCACTCTTTGATGCTGAGTTCTGTTTTTATACAGTTAATATCCTGGGGCAGCTGCAGATATAATTAGTCAGTCCAACCGTAACAATGGCTTAAAAATAGAATTTAAGTCAAAAGTGATTTTTGATTGATGGTGTTCTTTGTTTTTCAGCTTTTTCCAAGGTAAAAAAAAATAGTGTTTGATTGAGGGAAACTGAAATATTCATCCACTTTGTTCCCAGGATTGAAGGATGGTCTAAAGTTACATGAGAGTTTGCAACTTTCTGGGGTTACTAGCTCTCTGATTCCCCCCCCCCTTTTTATGGATGAGAGTGAGATTCTGCAAGTTAAGTAGAGGAGGCCTTTTAAGTGCATCTCTACAGTCTTGGTTCTCTAAATAATTAGAGATGTCCTGGGCACACAGACAACCCCTCCCATAGTGACTCAGGGTGAAAGCATACATGCCCTTTTCTTTCCAAATGCAGCTACAGTGAAGAGAACATAGTTGGAGCAGAGCAATGAAGATCCCATCATATGCATCCCCTCCCCAATGCCTTCCCTCCTCTTACAGGCTAACTCCCTGGCTGCTCTCCCCCATATGCTGTTGCCCTAGGGTTTGGCATATCTCACACACAACCAAAGAGAGCTGTAAGATGAGCTAAATCCAATTCCAGGGACTGGGATTTTAGTGCCACTGAGTCAGACGAGAGGCGTGCAGTGGACCTGTAGAAGGAAGAGTGCAGCTAAAAATACCCCAGAGCCAGCAGTACATGAGGAGATGTGCAGAGAACACAGCAAGACAAGGGCAGAGAAAGACACTGACAATGTACACTGCCATTCTGCCCAACTACGCCTGAGCTACTTGGTTCAACTTCAGCTATTTCCACCAAAACACAATTTGACCTACTGTGCTTAATCAATTAAAAACCCAAAGTGTTTTAATACTTTGCCTGACAACCACTGGCTTTTCTAGTGCATGAAGACCACTTTGCTCATACCCATAATGCCCCACTGATACACCAGATACACACACATTCCTATTAGAGATTACATTTTGTTCTTTCTAATCATGGCTGCCTGATACATACACCAGCTCAGTATATGCTCTGTTGCAAAATGGCCTGGTGCACTGTGATGTCTTACAATATTTGGCAATTTTGTTAAAGAACCAACTGCTGGAGCTCTGGGACATAGGCCATTTTGTCCCAGAAGAGAAACAGAAGAAGGAAAAAAAATGACACAGAGGATGACAAATTGTCAGGCACCATAGGTCTCAAGCTTTAGTTCCTAGAGAACAGGGATTAGGCACCTCTTTCTTGCACCACCATGACAGGTGGTAAGAGCTGAGAACTGCAGGGATTTTAGCCAGAAACAGGCAGGCAGATCTGTTCCATCAGGAAATATCAGGCCATCAACAGGCTCCAGGATTTTGCCATTCTTTCCTATGCAATTGCAGGACCTCTTCACCTCTTCAGCCTCAGTGTTTTGGTGTGAGATGGCAGCGGTTCCAGACACCTCTGCTGCACCTCCCTTGATTCCTCAGTGCCAGTTCCAGAGTCCCTTGCTCTTCCTTTGGACTGCGGATATGACTTTCACCTCTTATGACACTCTTGTTCTTGACTCCCACTCCCAATGCTCACCTTGGATTACCTGATGCCCTAGCTTCATTGGTGTGGCTCCATCCAAGATGGAGAGCTCTAGCCCAAGGCCTGGCCCTG
This sequence comes from Tiliqua scincoides, assembly GCF_035046505.1. Classification (NCBI taxonomy): domain Eukaryota; kingdom Metazoa; phylum Chordata; class Lepidosauria; order Squamata; family Scincidae; genus Tiliqua; species Tiliqua scincoides. Next base: position 202,208,269 of record NC_089822.1, read on the forward strand.
AAGAAAGCTATGAGGTCTTATCTCCCAAGTCCAGGGTGGGGGGGGGGTAGCTGACAGAAACCTACTGTTTAGCTTTCTCCTCTGTGCACATAGCTTGCTGCAGCCTGGGAAAGAAGTGACTGTTTACTCAGCTGTTGGCAGAGAAGAAGAGACTGTCTCTGTGAGGAAAGAATGTAGCAACAGGCGGTGGTGAGACACTGTCCCTTCTCCATGTGTGACTGCACTGCAGGCAAGTAGGACCCTTCTTAACTTATTCCTAGGGTTGCCAGCTTTTTTCCCAGGCAAGGTCCCAATGCCTTTAATAGCAGCATGCCTAGAGCAAACTGGAAATAATGCTGGTGCATTTCCATTCTGAGAAAAGTACTGTACGTTTTTGAATTGCCGTGTAACTGTTAAATACAGATGAGCTCTGCCAGGAAAACACATCCCTACCTATTACTTTCAGATAGGAGAAAAGGTCCCCAAAATCAGCTCCTCTCTCTTGCTACTGTATCTGCAACGACTGCCAGCGATAGCACCATTCCTTTTTGTGTATGTATGTGAGAAATATAGTCTCAGGCAGCTGAGCCAACCAGATCCAGGTTTCCCAGGCTTGGTCCTCACTCTCTGAAAAGTTCAAACAAACACGCTCCTTCATTCCTCACAATATTTACCAGGCTTTCTTGCTCTTGCTGCAATGGAATTAGCCTGACAATAATGAGTTTAATGCGTGGAGAATCCCAGAGTCAGCAGCAAAAAAGGGCAGAATTAAGCACATGGCATTCCTTGGGTCGTGGGCCTAGGACAGCAAGAGCCGAGCCTGTGCCTGCATGCACAGTAGGACAATGGCAGCATTGACTATGGGACATTTCAAGAATGTGCTTGAGATCCTCCTATTGCACCCACAGAGATAAACATACGCAGGACTGCACATAGATGCTTGTGCTCCAGCTCTTGGGTATGATGACCTCCTACCCACATCCTTTGCTGCAGGGACTCCTGCCAGCACCCAGTTCCATTCAGCTCTCCCCCTCATCTTTTCCTGTTGAAGCATTCTTTGCTTCAGAATCCCTACTTTCCTTCCCCATTTGCTGATTATAAACCTGGCAGCCATACCATCCGACATCATTATGGACATCTACAGTAAGTAAGGTTTTCCAGCCTTTGTTGAATCACTGAGTGATAATGCCTGAGAACTGACACAGAGGTAAGAGTGCTGTGCCCAATCAGGGCATACCCCCGAACTCAACATACCCAGGTCACTAAAGTGACTAAAGATTTCATCATGGCCTCTAAAAAAACTGTGTTTTATTTTTCCCAAAAGGATGGAACCATTGTGCTTTCCACCTCATTCCCTTACTGGTCCTTTCCTCACTATGCTGTGGTTGTTAGGATATTACTCTTGCCCTACAGGAAGTAGGGAAGCAATTGGTGAAGGACCAGGGTGTAAGGTATACTAGCTCTAGTCTATCCTGTCTTGGTAACTCATTGAATTTGAATATGAAGGCATCATTACGGGGCAGGAGTCTGGCAAACATACAAGCATGTTTGCTCATGTGTTTTGCATCAAGGATGTTAGCTATGTGCACAAAAAGAGAGCAGGAGTTGTCCAAGGCAGGCAATAGGGTTAGGAACACAGTGCCCCTGGATTATACGCACTGAACAGAGTTGCCAGAGACTTGCCTGTATTTTTGAATTATCTGAGGCAGCAAGACAATGGGTTGCTGTGCCATATCATATTCCTCGATGGTTACTTCACAGACTCATTTAATACTTTCCTTCAAATCCAATTCGTCCTAAGTCTTTCCCTTCACTTCTCTTCATCCCACCCTTCTGACCATTTTTCATTCTCTCTCATTCTGCCTTCTCTTCCTCAGTTTTCACCTGTATCCCTTTCCAGAAAAGTATCTTGGGTATGGCAAAAGGGCACGTGCCCTGGTGCCACTTGAAGGGGGTGCCACTGAGCAGTAGCTTCATGGCCTCTTGGCTTTCACTGACCCATTGCAAACCTCCAAGCACAGCATTGTGCTCAGGGGCCTGCAGCAGCTCGACAGAAGCCAAAAGTTGGCTGGGAAGCTGCTGGAAAAGGAAAGGGGGCAGCAATCACATTGCAAAGCCACCACCCTCCTCCAAACCAGGAAGTGATGTCATGGCCCCACATGATATCATGTGATGTGGCCTTGCCCCTAGATATGTCTCTGTTGCTTTCTTCCTATGGCCATTCTCTGCCCTTCTCTTTTCTAAAGCCCTCTATTTCCTCTGCCCCCCCTTTTTTTTGACCCACTGCTGCCTCAAGTCTCTATCTCCTCTAACTCTAGAGTCTATCCAGCTTACCTATAACAGCTCATTCCTAGGCAGATTACACAGAAGTTACTGCTGGTAAATTTGTTTAGGATTGTAGCCTATGACAATGATGACAGAAGGCTTCCCTGCTGCCACATTAAATAGCATGACAATTGGGGGGGGGGGGGGAAAAGAAAAAAAAAACAGTTTTCCATTAAAAACTATTAACACCTGCAAATTCATGATCTCCTTGTATGCCTTGTTGCAAATGAAATTAAAGATTCTTCTATTATAATTGATATAAAATTGTATGACTGTGGAGTACATTTTGGTTCTGGAAGCCATTTGAGAATTGCTAACTTGAAAGCATTGTGCCCAAAGGGTAAATAGCTAGCAGCCAAAATCTCAACAGCATATTTGACGATAAACAGACTTCAAAGCAAAGTACAGAAAGCATTCATGTACTCGGTGTTGGCCTTCTTGCCACACCTTCCTAACAAGCTGCACCACAGAGGCCTCTGTTACAGCTTCAGCATTCCCTACATTCCTTCTAGCCAAGTCAGTGTCAGTTTGCTCTACTCTCATCATCACCATGCTAATTTATATCTGGACACAGCTGCAAGACAGCTGTTTCTCAGATAAAGGCTGCCCTAACCTCCAGACAGCTAAGCTGGCATATCCAAGGACATATACAGCATGGCAGCTTGTACTCCAACAAAACAAATTTCTTGATGAGGAAAAGCAGCACCTTGACTTCCATCCGCTTGGCTTTCATCACTTTGCCCTTTCAACCGCTTTCAATTATAACCACATTTCAAATTTTGTCTACATGCTTTCCTTTTTTGTTTGATGCCATCCAACCTTCCACAACATTTGCCTATGTTCTTATGTTTATTTTTCTTTTATTTCTGTTTATTTAGGCATTGCATGCATTCACTTATGTTATATAGTTATGTACATTTTTAGCCTGCCAGAATAAATTTGCAAGCTAAATAAAGCTATGCTCTTAATCCGTTTTTGACTTTGATCCATGCTCTGGTCCCCAACCAGATGGAAGCACAAGGTATTGCAGTATGTACGGGGCATCTATAGGAAAGGGGTAGCTCAGGAATACAACATTATATACTGTAGTAGTATGGGGGCAACAGATTTACTTATTGAGAAGGTGGGTATGTAAAGGAATTGGGGACAAGAAGAATGAGGGCCCAATCCTATCCAACTTTCCAGCACTGGTGCAGTAAGGGAACAAATGTTCCCATACCTTGAGGAGGCCTCTGTGAATGCCTCCCCATCACAGGAAGCAGTGCATGCCCCACTGGCACAGCAGCATCAGCACTGGAAAATTGGATAGGATTTGGCCCGGCAGCCCAATCCTGAGCTGCCCAGGCTTAGCAGCACTGAGAAGGGCTGCCGCCAGATCCTGCACGCCCTGTATTACCATGGGAGGCGCCTCAGGCCCTCTAACTTTCGTCCCCTTCTCCCAGGTAAGGTAAGCAAGCCCGCAATGAGGCTACTCGCTTTACCACCAACCAAAATGTCCGGAAAGCAGCTGGTCCAGATGGAATTCCGGGATGGGTCCTTAAAGACTGCACTGCAGAGCTGACTGAAGTTTTTACAAATATTTTAAATTTATCTCTGTTACAGTGCTCTGTCCCTACTTGCTTGAAGACATCTATTATAGTGCCAGTTCCTAAGCAGACAGTAGTTGTTTCTCTCAATGATTATTGACCTGTGGCTCTAACTTCGGTAATTATGAAGTGTTTTGAGAGGCTGGTGTTGAAACATTTTAAGTCTGGTCTTCCACCCACCTTGGATCCTTGTCAATTTGCATACAGGAGTAATAGGCCGACTGATGATGCCATCTCTATTGTTTTACATACAGTCCTGTGTCATTTGGAACAACAGGGTACATATGTACGGCTGTTATTTTTGGATTATCGTTCTGCTTTTAACACCATTCTACCTAGCAGGCTGTTTTTTAAAATGACTAGTTTGGGCATACAGCAAGACATTTGTCTGTGGATAAAGGACTTTTTGACAAATAGGCCACAGTCAGTTAGGATGGGCTCTTATCATTCTTCCACTCTGATATTAAATACAGGAGCTCCCCAAGGCTGTGTGCTGAGCCCCTTCCTCTATTCCCTGTATACACATGATTGTACCCCATCACATAACACCAATGAAATTATAAAATTTGCAGATGATACTACAGTGGTGGGGTTTGTTAGCGGGAATGATGAGTGCTTATAGGAAGGAAGTACAGGAGTTGTTATTGTGGTGCAAAGAAAATAATCTCTCAACATCAAAAAAACTAAAGAACTTATAACTGACTTCTGGAAAAAGAGGAATGTACACACACCATTATACATAAATGGTGAGGAGGTGGAGAGGGTTGCTAGTTTCAAATTCCTAGGTATTTACATCACAGAGGACCTCTCATGGACTATTAACACCAGCATGTTGATAAAAAAGGCACAAAAGCGGTTATATTTTCTGAGGAAGCTTGGGAAGTTAAATTTGTCACAGTAGCTGCTTGTGTCTTACTATTGTTGCACCATTGAGAGTGTCCTAACCTATGATATCTTGGTGTGGTATGGAAATTGCTCTGCAGGGAACAAAAAAGCTCTGCAGAGAATTATTAAGATCGCGCAGCACATCATCAGCCTTCATCTACCAGCTTTGGAGGACATCTATACATCTCGTTATCTGCAGAAGTCACATAGTATTCTGAGAGACCCCTTCCATCCGGCTCATAAGTTCTTTGAAATGTTGCTTCCGGGTAGACGATACAGAACTATTAGAGCATGCACCACATGATTCCTGGACAGTTTTTATCCCACAGCCATAATTACGTTGAATAAGGTGATATAGTTGTTACCATGCTCCTGGGCATTATGGTCTGTTATACTGTTTTTATATTATGATGCATGTTGTATAGAATGTGTGGGTGAGTGTGTAGAGTGTGATTGTTGGAATTGTAGTATATATTTATGCTTATATCTCAAAGGTGCATAAATTTTGTTGTGCTGTAGCACAATGACAATAAAGTTACTACTACTACTACTACTACTAAAAGGTTGGCGGTAAGGTAAAGCACTTATATAGGGCGCAGAGCCCTACACGTATGCCTTGGATCCTGTGGAGCAAAGCTCCACAGACCCGCCTCCCTCCCTCCCACCAGCACGCCTCCAGCCCGCTCCCCTCCCCGCATCACACCTCCCCGTCACGCCTCCTCCCTGCCCCCGCCCCAGCACAGTCTACAGTCCGGGAGACTGCTGAGCCATGGAAGCTGGGCGACCGGCCCGCGCTAGCCCAGTACCGGCCAGCACTGGGCTAGCATGGACAGGAGCCTGGCAAATGTGCCTTACGGCATGTTTGCGACAGTGCTCGGTGGCATGGAGGCAGGATTGGGTTCTGAGTTGGCTAGGTTGGTGACTTGATCCTAAAAACATCCAAGTTGGATGCAACCTATTGCAATCACTCATAGGTAATCACAAAACTCTTCTAATGTTCTAAGAATATTTAAATTTAAAACAACATTCAAACATAAAACCAAAGCAAAGATACACAAAAAATAATAATGGGAGAATTGCATTTTAGCAACAGAATATTATTGACTGCATTCCTAATACTATTTCCAGATTTTCCCTGTAGTGTTGCTTGTTCCAGAACCCTAACTTTTTCTGCCAAAAAAATTAAAGTAACATAGACAAATCCTTCTACATTTCTCTTAGGGTTGTCAATTTTGTTACTGCCCCCTGCTCCTGCACCTTTAACAGCAGCTTAACCTGCAGGCATTAACAGGTGGTAACATTTCATCCCCATCTGGTAAAAAGCTTCTCCTATCCTAATTCCTGCATATAAAGTTCCTGTTAAAGGCAGAGCATGCCAGACCCTTTTTTAGGAACAGTTGACAGCTCTACAGAATGCATATGCAATGTCTTGCAGTAGATCACCAACAGCTCTATTTGCTGTTAAAATTTGGCACCAGTCTTTCCAGTCTCTGATACTAAGTAATTTTCAACAACCTTTCTGGAATGGGGTTACCTGAAATGAACTCTATATAAACCAATAATATATAAACTTTGCTTCTGCACATTTGGTTAGCTCTATAGAATTGTGTTCTTTGCTAATATGTTCAAAATAGCATCAATCTTTAAAACACACACACACACACACACAAAACCAGCTTTTTTGGTTTGTTTAACTTTACACAACAGCAATCACAATAAAACAAGAAATGTCACACTTGCAGCACAATCCTAACCCCACTGAGCCGGTGCAAGTTCCTTGTGCCGGTCCTAAGTGTTGTGAATCTGCTGTAAGATTAATTTTTTTTAAACCCATGTAAAAAATGCAACAGTTTATATCTAAGATAAATACCACATACATACATACGTATAATGTGAAAACGAACTTAATTTTTAATCTGTCAAATTTTGGGGGGTGCATGTGTTTAGGCTTGCCTCAGGTGCAAAATAGCTTGGCACTGGCCTAGGTGGGAAGAGAAGAAGGAGTAGGGTTATTAACAAGTTGTAAGTAAATTAACAAGGAAGTAAGTAGCAAGTTGTAATAACAAGTACTGTAGCAGTAAATACTTCTGATAATGCATGTCATGAATATGTACAGTTTAGGCCTAGGTTAGCATGTGAAGCCTGAACCAAACCAAGTCAGTAACGGAGAAGTGGCTAGCAGTTCCTAGCTGCCAGAATGTGAGTAAACAATCAAAAAGATTGTTGTCTCTCCTTTGCTGGCCAGAAAGAACAGGCCACAAGAATTACAACCCATTGGAATGTTTAACACCTCAGTAGACTGAGGGGCGCCGGAAAGTAATGCAGTCATGGATCTCCAGTTCGGAGGGGTAAGAACTAGGAGGGCTAGCAACCAGACCCACTCCTGTATGAAGTCACCTCAGTACTATTAGCATAAGAAGTATACTAATGAGTGCCCCAAGGGGTGTGGCCGCTTCTTCTTGGACAGAGTTTTTGGGTGCAACATCCTGCAGGCTGTGAGCTCCATTGTCCACTATGGGCATCTGGCCTCACAGGTAGCCTGGAGCTAAGAGATCTGCAAGAGTAACTGACCCAGGTGAGAGATAGGTATTAATAGAGATAGCCAGCCATATGTTTCCAAGATGTTTATGCCTCTAGCATTCGCTGCCTTATGTAACCTTATGTACTTAATAAACTAAAATCTCTTTTACCAAGTTGTTTCATTGTCTGTTGGGGACAAAGGTTCAGAAGTTCAGCAAGCTACCAAGTGCTCATTGAGGTCTAGTAACTTGAGGACTGAAGCTTTAATTGGAGAAAGAGCTCAGTGCCTGCAAGGGTTAGAGTTAAGCCTAGAGGGTCTAAGTGTCCCTAGACTGAGGCACTAGCACATACAGGGTGGTGGCAGTACTACTGGACGGGGGGGCGGCCTTGAGGGCTTTAGGGTTTGAGAACCAAGAACTCTGAGCACCCCAAACCCCCCTAAGTTTGCAACAATGCAGCTTCACTATAGTACTGTATTGCTCTTTTGCTTGGGTTGATTGACAGCTACAGCAGCCAACCAGAGTAGTGTATTCTGGCCAAGTTTTCCTGCCTTTTTTATTTATCTCTGTTTCAGACAGTGCTTGGTTTTCCAGTTGTTGGAGGAACAGTATTGCATCTGTACTGTGTAAGAAACAGAGCAAAACAATAATTTTGGTAAAAGTTACAGGAAGTAATCATGAAAAGGAGCCAGGTACAGTGGTAGAATGCCTGTTTTGTATTCAGAAAGTCCCAGTTCCAGTCCCTAGCAACTCCAGGTACTATTGGAAATGACCCATTGGTAGTGCTGGGTTGTGCCCAGTGCTTTTTTTGTAAAAGAAAAGGTGCAGGAACTCACAACTTGTTAATCTTTTATTTATTTATTTATTTATTTATTTATTTATTTATTTATAACCATTTTTTATTGGAGAAATAAAATCTTTTTTATGTGCTTCCCCCCTAAAGATGAACTTACTTCTGAGTAGACATGCATAGGATTGGGCTGTCAATCTCCACATCCCCTTCCCCCTAGCTACTTTTTCTACACATGGGGAAAAATACTGTACAGGTGCACTTGTAGCTTGTAGTGTGGCACTACTTCGAGGAGAGGAAGCAGTGAATGGATTCCGAAAAATGGCTTACATGAGTTCCATGTAGTAAAATTACTCTAAGCAACTGTGGGAGTAAGAACAAAAAAGGAATTCTTACACAAGAGGGGTCCATAGGTGCACATAGAAACAGCTACGTTTGCAAACAATATGGCTTAATTCAGGTATCAGAATACTCTGTGTCTTTGGAAGGTGCTTGGCATGCAATTGTATGTTCTCTGCTGCCCTGAGCATTGCTGGAGAGGAGCTGCAAACGCTGGCTGGCGGAGGGCATGCTTGTGGGGGAAGGACGAGGAGGATCTCTGGCAAGGCTGGACAGCACATTGTACACACGTAGAATCCCTTTTCACCTGCCCTTAGCATGTGAAAATGGGTGCAGATATATATCTCTGCCAGGATTAAGAGCCCAATCCTAGGTATGTCTACTCTGAAGTAAGTCTCGTTCTAGTCAATGGAGCTTACTCCCAGGAAAGTCCCTAGGATTGCAGCCTAAGAGCCCAATCCTATGCATGTCTACTCAGAAGTCCACTTTAGTGAATGGGGCTTACTGTGGATAGGATGGCAGCCTCAGGGCCCAATCCTGTGCCTGTCTCTTCAGAAGTCAGTCCCATTAGAGTCAATGGGGCTTCATCCCAGGAAAGTGTGGAGAGGACTGCAGCCTCAGAGCCCCTCCTGTGCCTGTCTCCTCAGAAGTCAGTCCCAGTAGAGGCAGTGGGCTCACTCCCAGGAAGGTGTGGAGAGGACTGCAGCCTCAGAGCCCTTCCTCTGCCTGTCTACTCAGGCTGCAAGGCTATGACACTTTCCCGGGAGTAAGCCCCATTGAACACAATGGAACTTACTTCTGAGTAGACATGCATAGGCTTGGGCTCTCAGGCTGCAAGGCTATGTAACCTTTCTCAGGAGCAAGCCCCATTGAGCACAATGAGACTTACTTCTGAGTAGACACGCCTAGGCTCGTGCTGCAGATTGGCATGGGGGCTGCAGATTGGCATGGGGGCTGCACCAGCCAGCTTCCTTCCCCTCCTCCTCCGCCAAGCCAGTACCTGGGCGTTCCACCCACCCAGCGAATGCCTCTATTTTGCTCCCCCCGCTGGAATGCCTCCGAAGGGGAGGGGCCCCTGCAAAAAGGTGCCGGAACTCCGTCCCCCGCGTTCCATTAGAAAAAAAGCCCTGGTTGTGCCTATATCCAACAAGGACCCACCTGAATAGGCTGATCCCTGTAGCAGAGCAGCTTCCACCGTTCAGTGCTGTGGGAGCTTAGTGCAGAGCCCTTCCTCCAACCAGGGTGGGCAGTACCATGGATGAACAAATGGTTTGATTTGGTATAATGCAAGTTCATATCTGAGATGTTTTTCTTTAAGGATGTTGTTGGCAACCTTCAGTCTCATTCCCTCATGATGAGTGACCAGCTAATCTCAGATTGTACATACCCATCATGGCTGTGATGAAGTTTTACACACACATACATTTTCAGCATTACAGTTTTTATATCCAGCTTGGGCTGTGGAGTTTATTTAGATTTATATCTCACCTTTCCAGAACTAAAGGCAGCTAACAAATTCACATTCAACAAAACACCATAAAATACATAATAAAACACAAGAAGTAATAACATTCCAAAGCATCAGTGCATACCCCCAAAATCTCCAAAGGCACACAAAGCAGAATGTAAATTAATAATGATAGTTGGCAACCTTCAGTCTCGAAAGACTATGGTATCGCGCTCTGAAAGGTGGTTCTGGAACAGCGTCTAGTGTGGCTGAAAAGGCCGATTCGGGAGTGACAATCCCTTCCACACTGGGAGCAAGTGCAGTCTGTCCCTGGTCTGTCTCCCTGGCTATGGGCCTTCCTTCTTTGCCTCTTTGCCTCAGACTGCTGGCCAAGTGTCTCTTCAAACTGGGAAAGGCCATGCTGCACAGCCTGCCTCCAAGCGGGCTGCTCAGAGGCCAGGGTTTCCCACTTGTTGAGGTCCACTCCTAAGGCCTTCAGATCCCTCTTGCAGATGTCCTTGTATCGCAGCTGTGGTCTACCTGTAGGGCGCTTTCCTTGCACGAGTTCTCCATAGAGGAGATCCTTTGGGATCAGGCTATCATCCATTCTCACGACATGACCAAGCCAACGCAGGTGTCTCTGTTTCAGCAGTGCATACATGCTAGGGATTCCAGCACGTTCTTTAAGATAGAGAAAGTTAAAAGGATAATAAACCAAATCTTGGTTATGGAATTCTGATTTGTATGGCTTTAATTCTGCTTTGGCCATCTCATTTTAGATGCTTGCTTTTTGTAGTGTATATTATTAATTTACTTACTTATTAATTTACTATAATTAATTATTTTTTAATTAATTATAATTAATTATAGGATATAATCCTATAATTAATTATAGGATCCCCGTAAAAGAGCCATTGTTCATCCTCGGCGATTTCAACGCTAGAGTTGGTGCTGATAACAGTTCGTGGCCCACTTGCTTAGGTCAGTTCGGCAATGGGAAGATGAACGAAAATGGCCAACGCCTACTAGAGTTTTGCTGTCATCACGGTCTCTGTGTCAGCAACACGTTCTTCAACACGAAGCCCCAACATAGAGTCTCTTGGAGACACCCAAGATCAAACCACTGGCACCAGCTCGACCTGATTCTCACCAGACGCTCCAGCCTTCCCAGCATCAAGATCACACGCAGCTATCAGGGTGCTGCCTGTGACACCGACCACTCGCTGGTGTGCAGCAGAGTGAAACTGCAAACAAAGCGACTGTATCACATGAAAAGGGAAGGAAGACTTCGCATTGATACGAGCAAGACCCGGGATCAGAGAAAAGTGGAGGAATTTGCACGAGCGCTTGAGGAATCTCTTCCAGGCCCGGTCAATGCAAGCGCATCCAACAGATGGGAACATTTCAAGAATGCCGTTTACAACACCGCCTTGTCCATATTTGGCAAGAAGACCAACAAGACAGCAGACTGGTTTGAAGCCCACTCTGAGGAGTTGACACCAGTCATTGAGGAAAAGAGGAGAGCTCAAGCAGCATAAAAGGCCTGTCCCAGTGAGCGCAACCTGCAGGTCCTCCGAGGTGCTCGCAGCAAAGTCCAGCAGACTGCCAGGAGATGTGCTAACGACTACTGGCTCGAGCTCTGTTCCGAGATACAGATAGCAGCTGACACGGGCAACATCAAGGGGATGTATGATGGTATCAAGCAGGCCCTAGGTCCAACACAGAAGAAAATTGCCCCTCTGAAGTCTGCAACAGGCGAGGTCATCCAGGATCGGGCGCAGCAAATGGAACGCTGGGTGCAGCACTACTCTGAGCTATATTCCAGAGAAAATGTAGTCACCGAAGAAGCACTGAACAACATTGAGTGCCTGCCTGTGCTGGAGGAGCTTGACAGTGAACCAACCCTAGAAGAACTTCACGTGGCCCTGGACTCCCTTGCCTTTGGCAAGGCACCTGGAAAAGACAGCATCCCTGCTGAAGTCCTAAAGTGCTGCAAAGAGATCATCATCACTGAGCTGCATGAAATCCTCTGTCTCTGCTGGAGAGAAGGTGGAGTACCTCAAGACATGAGGGATGCAAACATCATCACGCTGTACAAGAACAAAGGCGACAGGGGTGACTGCAACAACTACCATGGCATCTCTCTCCTTAGCGTTGTAGGAAAGTTGTTTGCCCGAGTTGCACTAAAGAGGCTCCAGGTACTTGCAGAGAGCGTTTATCCAGAATCACAGTGTGGATTCCGAGCCAACAGGTCCACCACTGATATGGTATTCTCCCTTAGACAACTGCAGGAGAAATGCAGGGAACAACAACAGCCACTCTTTATAGCCTTCATAGATCTCACGAAGGCTTTCGACCTGGTCAGCAGGGATGGCCTCTTCAAGATTCTCCCCAAGATTGGATGTCCACCCAGGCTCCTCAGCATCATCAGATCCTTCCACAAGGACATGAAGGGCACTGTTGTCTTTGATGGCTCCACATCACACCCCTTTGACATCCGAAGTGGCGTGAAGCAGGGCTGTGTTCTTGCACCAACCTTGTTTGGGATCTTCTTCGCTGTCCTGCCGAAGCAGGCCTTTGGAACTACAAAAGAAGGCATCTATCTCCGGACCAGATCAGATGGAAAGCTCTTCAACCTCTCCAGACTGAGAGCAAAGTCCAAAGTCCAGCTGAAATGTCTGCGTGACTTCCTCTTTGCCGACGATGCAGCTATCACTACCCACTCTGCCAAAGATCTCCAGCAGCTCATGGAACGTTTTAGCAAGGCCTGCCAAGATTTTGGACTGACAATCAGCCTGAAGAAAACACAGTTCATGGTTCAGGATGTGGACTTACCTCCCTGCATTACAATCTCTGCGCATGAACTGGAGGTTGTCCATGACTTTGTGTACCTTGGCTCAACGATCTCCGACACTCTTTCTCTCGATACCGAGCTAAACAAACGCATCGGTAAAGCAGCTACCACGTTTTCCAGACTCACAAAGAGAGTCTGGTCCAACAAGAAGCTGACGGAACATACCAAGATCCAGGTCTACAGAGCTTTCGTCCTGAGTACACTTCTGTACTGCAGCGAGTCATGGACTCTTCACTCACAACAGGAGAGGAAACTGAATGCTTTCCACATGCGCTGCCTCCGACGTATTCTCAGCATCACCTGGCAGGACAAAGTTTCAAACAACACAGTCCTGGAACGTGCTGGAATCCCTAGCATGTATGCACTACTGAAACAGAGACGCCTGCATTGGCTCGGTCATGTCGTGAGAATGGATGATGGCCGGATCCCAAAGGATCTCCTCTATGGAGAACTCGTGCAAGGAAAGCGCCCTACAGGTAGACCACAGCTGCGATACAAGGACATCTGCAAGAGGGATCTGAAGGCCTTAGGAGTGGACCTCAACAAGTGGGAAACCCTGGCCTCTGAGCGGCCCGCTTGGAGGCAGGCTGTGCAGCATGGCCTTTCCCAGTTTGAAGAGACACTTTGCCAACAGTCTGAGGCTAAGAGGCAAAGAAGGAAGGCCCATAGCCAGGGAGACAGGCCAGGGACAGACTGCACTTGCTCCCAGTGTGGAAGGGATTGTCACTCCCGAATCGGCCTTTTCAGCCACACTAGACGCTGTTCCAGAACCACCTTTCAGAGCGCGATACCATAGTCTTTCGAGACTGAAGGTTGCCAACTATCATTATTAATTTACATTCTGCTTTGTGTGCCTTTGGAGATTTTGGGGGTATGCACTGATGCTTTGGAATGTTATTACTTCTTGTGTTTTATTATGTATTTTATGGTGTTTTGTTGAATGTGAATTTGTTAGCTGCCTTTAGTTCTGGAAAGGTGAGATATAAATCTAAATAAACTCCACAGCCCAAGCTGGATATAAACACTGTAATGCTGAAAATGTATGTGTGTGTAAAACTTCATCACAGCCATGATGGGTATGTACAATCTGAGATTAGCTGGTCACTCATCATGAGGGAATTTTTTTCTGTCATCGGAATTGGCCATGGATGGCAGTTTTTTCGTCTGCCACAGACTGGTGAGGGAGGGAAGGTGTGTAGGTTTCATGTTTTAAAAATTGGTAACTTGTGTTTAATAATATGGCCCAAGGTAAACCCAAGCTGCAGTCCGATGTCTTAACTGGGGCATTACGAGGGTAAATAGAATGCCAGATGCAGGGGAGTGCCAGCGAGATACAAGTGCCTTGTTGTCTTGTACGCTCCCTTATGCATCTGGTGGGCCGCTGTGAGATGCATAGATGTGAGATGGTTAGCCGGAAAAAGTTTGGGAACCACTGGTCTAGGTTGACTGTGAATGAGAGGAAACTCCATTTTGAAACACTGTCCTTACACTTCCTGCCACCCAGTACCTTGCCTTGTTTCTCTGACATTTTCCAACGTAACCTGTTCCTCTGTTACAGAATTCCTTCCCTCTTAGACTTGCCTAGTTCAAAGTCAAGCACTTTTTTATAGAAGTGATGAAAGAAACGATGCGTTTTGAGGTTTGTCTTCAAATTTCAGAGTTAAGTTGGCAACAGACTTGAAATTCTAGTGTTCGGTGAAATATTGTTTTGAATTACCTTTACTCTCCCTGAGACTTCAGGACAGGTTCCACTATTGAAATAAACATATGGCCATCCCATATACGAGGCTTCAGTAATCTTAATGCAATCAACCTATTTAAGATGTGTTTTTAAAAAAAATTTTTGGACTATTTATTGCTTCGATCACTACCTTGTTTTGAACTTTCCCCTATACTGTTTGTGTTTTGGATGCAGGTGCAAGCATTTATTTCACAGCATGGGCCACTGCACTCTCCTCACCACTGAATAATCACAAACTGCACATACAGAGCAGGAGTGGAGGCCTATGCCTCCTAAATGAATCCATGCTCCAACACTGTTCATTTCACAAGAGAAGGCTGGATGACAGGTTGCCGGATTTGAAGCCTGAGAGCCCATGCCTTAGAAGTAAGTCAATGGGGCTGACTCCCAAGTAAGTGTGCATAGGATTGGAGCCTTAGAGCCCATCCTGTGCCTGTCTACTCAGAAGTAAGTCTCATCATAGTCAGTGGGGCTTACTCCCAAGTACGTTTGCCTGGTATTGGAGCCTAAGAATCACACCCTGCTCCTTTCCTTGGTCTTTGTCAGTGGCTTTGGGCGGGTCTGCAGGTGGGGCAAGGCACGCTGCCGAAGCCTTTCCACGCCCACAAGAATGTTCATGAGTGGCCAATGAGGAGAGCCGGACGCGGAGTTCGCGACCTTCCGGCCAATAGGAAGTGTGATGAGGGGAGCGGTCTAGATTCCTTCTTGCGCGCGCGGGGGAGGCCATGAAAGGCCAGGCCTTGTGGGTGGAGCCCCGGGGGAACGCACAGCCGTTTCAGCGGACTGGAGAGAGGCGTGGCTTTTCTGTGGAGGGGGCGTGTCCTGCGGCTGGGTGGGCGGAGCCTGGATGTTTCGCTGGGGCTGCCGCGAGCCAAGCGGGCAGACGCTGCCAAGCTGCGCTGTGCTGCGGCTCGGCCCGGCCCGGGAAGGTGTTGTGATTGGCTGCGGCGCGCTCGTGCCGGCGGTTGCTAGGCTCCTGTGCGCCGCCCCTCCCCCAGGTACGTGTCGCGCGCCGTCGCGCTTGCTCGGTCGGTCACTGTGCCGGCGGCGAGTCCCGGGAGGGAGCGGCCTCCTCGCGGGCCGGACTTCGCAGGGGCGGGCGGGCGAGGGAACGACCGAGCGCGCGCCGCAGTAGGTAAGCCCTGGCGCCAGAGAGGCTCGGTGGCGGCGGCGGGTAGCGGTGGGGCCCTGCCGGGGCCCTCCTAGGCCAGGGAGCAGCCCTGAGGCCTCCCCGGCGCTCGGGGCGGCGCCGGCCCCTTGACGGCTGTGGAGCTCCGTGGCTCCCGCCCCCCGACACCCTCTTGCCCGCCGTCCCTCTAGCTCTGCGTCCCCCGGCTCCCCGTTCCCCCCGCGCCCGTCACAGAGAGCGGGCGCCTCACCTTGGGCCTGGGCCGGTGCCCATCCCTCTCTCCCTGGCGGGGCGGGTGGCGGTGAGGCAGGCGCTGGGGGCGAGGGGCCGGGGCGTGCTCGCATGCAGGTGGAGTGCTGTACAGGCTCAGCAGGTGCAGTTGGCGGTCCTGGCGCTTGGAGCACTGGACGAGGCGGTGCGGTGCGCGGGTAGGGTCTGAGGCGGTGGGTTGCCTGCCGTTGAAGGGCCCGCGAAGCGCTGGCCTGCAGGACCTGGTGGCTTCAGGATGGCCGTGATGCGTCTCGGGAGCAGGGAAGCGCTCTGTCGGCGGCGTGTGAAGGAAGCCCGCATCTCTGTAGGCAGCTGTTGAGCCGCTTGCCCTCATTGGGGGAGCGTAGCAGGCGCCCTCTCAAAATTCCCTGCATTTCCTGCCGTGCTGGACTGGGAGCCCAATCCTATGAATGTCTACTCAGAAGTAAGTCCCATTATAGTCAGTGGGGCTTACTCCCAGGAAAGTGTGGATGGGATTGCAGCCTCAGTCAGCACAGTCCTATGCGTGTCTACTCAGAAGTAAGACCTTTTCTGTCCGCTAGGTTTACTCTCAGGAAAGTTAGTCCCAAGAAAGATGCAGGGAAGGACACCAGGGCACAGGTTGTGTCTTGTTGTCTTGTGTGCTCCTTGAGAAATTTGGTGGGCCACTGTGAGATACTAGATGGGCCTTTGCCCTGATCCAGTGGGGCTATTCCTGTGTTCTTATATTCTTATAAGTGTGTATAGGATTGCAGCCTGTGTGTTGTGCTTGCTGGATTTACAAGAACAAGATACCTTGGGTGGTGATGGTGAGAGAAACTAGTTTTCAGTAGTTCCATATTCATATTAGCGGGACTTTCCATTGAATCTCTGATGTAGTAGAACTTCACTAACACCATTGTATGATGCTGCTCTTTACATGGGAGGCAGTTTTCAAGGCCTCCTGTGCTCAGAAGAAGGTGGTAACTGACAGAATTTATTGAGGCGGTGGTCTTATGACTATTTTGATACTGCTTGTCCACAGACTTCCAAAGGGGGTTTATTGTATAGCTAAAAAATAGTCTCCTGTTCCAAAAGGGTTCACAATTTTAAAAGGTGCAGAAGAAAGGCCAGCAAATAACTGCTAGAAAAGATGTGGTGTTGGGTTAAATATGGACAGTTGCTCTCTCCCTGCCAAAGCTTTTTAAAAGTTCTTATTTGCACAGCTAGCAGGGGTTACTAGTAAACATGGCTTTTTTAAAATAAAGCTTTAGACCATTCAGGAAGTGTTACACTCTTCAGATCCTTTATAATAGCTTTATAAGTTAGAACACTTAACTGTAATTCCTTCATTGGTATTGTGTTCTGCCCTATTTAGCGTGCATCTGTAATTAATATCTAAGAACATAAGAACAGCCCCACTGGATCAGGCCATAGGCCCATCTAGTCCAGCTTCCTATATCTCACAGCGGCCCACCAAATGCCCCAGGGAACACACCTGATAACAAGAGACATGCATCCTGGTGCCCTCCCTTGCATCTGACATAGCCCATTTCTAAAATCAGGAGATTGCACATACACATCATGGCTTGTAACCCGTAATGGGTTTTTCCTCCAGAAACTTGTCCAATTCCCCTTTAAAGGCATCCAGGCCAGATGCCGTCACCACATCCTGTGGCAAGGAGTTCCATAGACCAACCACACGCTGAGTAAAGAAATATTTTCTTCTGTCTGTCCTAACCCTCCCAACACTCAATTTTAGTGGATGTCCCCTGGTTCTGGTGTTATGGGGGAGTGTAAAGAGCGTCTCTCTATCCATTTTATCCTTCCCATGCATAATTTTGTATGTCTCAATCATGTCCCCCCTCAGGCGCCCCTTTTCTAGGCTGAAGAGGCCCAAACGCCTTAGCCTTTCCCCATAAGGAAGGTGCCCCAGCCCAGTAATCATCTTAGTTGCCCTCTTGCACCTTTTCCATTTCCACTATGTCCTTTTTGAGATGTGGCGACCAGAACTGGACACAATACTAAGGTGTGGCCTTGCCATTGATTTGTACAACGGCATTATAACGGTTTCTGGTCTGGAGGACGATAACTATAACCCCAGTATTACATCATTCCTCAGGCCTGGTAATTTAACCCATAGAGATTTTATGGAGTTGGACCCACCTTCAATCTCTACTTTGCTGGATTCTATCCCTTCCTTAACATAAACGGCCACCCCACCTCCAACATGCCCCTCCCTGTCCCTCCTGTAGAGTTTAGAGCCCGGGATTGCGGTATCCCACTGATTCTCCGCATTCCACCAGGGTTCTGTTATGCCCACTACATCAATGTTTTCCCTTGTCACCAGACATTCCACTTCTCCCATCTTTGCTCAGAGACTTCAGGCATTTGCATAAAAGCATTTGTACATGGAATGCCCCAGGATGGGCTGCTTATTAGCTCCTTTATCCCTGAATTCTCTCATTGTGCCAAACCGTCTTATCACATCCCATCACGCTACCATTCCCAATTTCTTCTCCTACTCTGCCTTTGCCTTGTCGTTCTCTAACCTCCCTATCCTCGTCCCATAAGGATGAGGAGTCCCGAACCAGATACCCCTTGGCTCCTGTTGTCTTTCCCCCAGGGATCAATTTAAAAGCTGCTCTGCCACCTTTTGAATGTTATGCGCCAGCAGTCTGGTTCCATTCTGGTTCAAGTGAAGCCCGTCCCTCTTCTACAGGCTCCGCTTGTCCCAAAACGTTACCCAGTGCCTAACGAATCCAAACCCCTCCTCCCTACACCACCGTCTCATCCACGCATTGAGACCCTGATCTCCGCCTGCCTAGCTGGCCCTGCACGTGGAACAGGTAGCACTTCCGAGAACGCTACCTTTGAGGTCCTGGCTTTCAGCTTCCTACCTAAAAGCCTAAATTTGGCCTCCAGGACCTCCCGGCTACACTTGCCCACGTTGTTGGTGCCAACATGCACCACAACCGCTACCTCCTCTCCAGCACTGTCTACCAGCCTGTCTAGATGAGAAGTGATGTCCGCAACCTTTGCACCAGGTCGGCAAGTCGCCATGCGGTCCTCACATCTGTCGCAAACCCCCCTCTCTTTCTAATAATTGAATCCCCCACTACAAGAAGCCCCCAACCCCCCTCCTGCAGAGGACGGGCCTGTCCCCTGGAGAAGGGGTGCCCCCTAGGGGATTGTTTCCCTCCTCTCCAGCATGACGTCCTCCAGCCCCGAGACTTCCCACCCGGGCAACTGAGGAGCTGCACACCTGAGGTTGGGATGAAGCCTGATCATCCCTGTAAGTCTCCCCATGGTCCTTCTTTGCCTGCCTCTGCTTCTCCAGGTCAGCCACCAAGGCTTCAAGGGAGCGGACGCGTTCCCTGAGTCCCTGGAGCTCCTTGCACCGAGGCATATAGTCATACACATTACACTTGATGCAAAACACTGGATAGCCCCCACCATGCTGCTGGCTGTCTGACTGCATAGCTTCTCTAGCTAGAAGTCCTAGATAACTGCTAGGTAAAAAGTATTGCTTCCCTCTAGACACATATGTGGTGGTGTTGCTTTAGTGTATGTGTTTTGGAGAGCTAGGTCTGCAGGAATAATTAACCCAGCACAAGTTGAATGCAGATTTGTTTTTTAAAAAAATCACTTTATTGCTAGACATTCTGTTGACTTGTAAAACGATGCTTTGCAATCATTATTCTTGTTGTAGGTAACTGGCATAAACAGTAATTGTTGATTGTTCCAGCACAAGCAAAATGAGCACTGCATCCCACAAGCTTAATTCGGAAAAGGCATTCAGTATAACTTCCTAAAATACTTGGTGTACTTTCAAAGCAACGTGTAAGGGCGTGTTCAGACAATAGCGTCCCTGGTTTGATGTTGTAGTGCACAATTAGGAGTGCAGATCTACCACTAGAAAAGACAGGTACTTCTTCCTTACACAGTCCACATTTTTTCTACAATAATTCTTGACAGTTGTGTGGACTGGTCAGGGGTGAATCCTGTGTTGGGAGGGTCATGAGCTCTATCTTAACTCCAGAACCCAAGTTAACCAGGCAAGTAGGGCTGGGCTCCTGGTTGAACTTTGGGCTCCATACCCAAGTTTGCTGGTTGGGTAGACCTGGGCTCCTGCCTAGACTTGGAGCCCAGATCTACCTGCCAGGTAGGCATGGGCTCCCATTCCAATTCTGCCCTTTGGAGCCACCTCTTCCAGGTGGGTAGACCTGGGCTCTTGATTGTGCTTGGGCTGCTCCCCTATCCAAGTGGGCACCCTTCTGTGCTGGCATGATAGATTGGGGGGCACACACCCTTGGACCCCCCCTTGGATCTGTCCCTGGGATGAGTGGAGGGCTAATGTGCACTAAAGTACCCTGTTTCTATGCACTACAGGAAGTGATGAATTTTGTCTGATCCTTTAAACAGGGCACATCCATTTGGTACTGCTTATGGATTGGAGTCTTGAGGAAGTCATTCCACCATAAATTGAACTGTGTTTGAGTGACAGTGTACAATCCTCAAATTGTGAGTTTGGTAAGAATATTGACAACAGTGTAGGAGATTTATGAACACCATACAGTAATTCAAGTAATATACGTAGTAATTCAGGTAATATAGAGGGAAGAAGTGCCATTAAAAATGTTTACGTAGCTTGACGAGTTTGGGGAAGGTGTAGTGAGTTAGAGGATTTCTAGATGTCATAACACAGTTGTAGCTCTGCCATTCATCTAACCATAACATTGAACTGTGTTCTTGTTAGTGAGTTTAATTCCTGTCTTAAATGCACATTGGTGTAAGAAAGTTGCATGATGGATTATATTGAACTTAGCTTCTTTTTTGAGAACCCAAACTGGACCTCTCTCTAAAATTCTTATAGAATGTCAGTGTGCTACAGTGTTTCAAAACATTTGAACTTGAAAAGTAGGCCCTTTGAGAGCAGCATGGCTTCCTCCAGTCATCTTTTGCTCTACTAATACTTCACATTTGGGGGGGGGGGTTTACACTGTAAATAACTTGTACAGCAATTCATGTGTCACTGGCTGCTTTTTTAGGTAGAAAGATGGCACAGGACTCATAAGGTGTTTTTCTCTTGAAGATTCATTTCTTCATATTCTAGGCCAGTGGTTCTCAAACTGTTAGCACCAGGATCCACTTTTTAGAATGAGAATCTGTTTGGACCCACTGGTAGTGATATTATGACTGGAAGTTACATAATCAAGCAGGAAAATTTTAACAGTCGTAGGCTGCAATCCTACCCACAGTTGCCCAGGAATAAGTTCCATTTACTATTGTTGCTAAAAGCATATACATAGTAGCCTGTTGAAAGTATTGATGTATAAACATTTCCCCTAATGCAGTCACATAGCAAGGTAGCATTAAATCTAATATAAATAAAACATTGAAATGAATGAGGCCCACCTGAAATTGGCTCACAACCCACCTAGTGGGTCCCATCCCATAGTTTGAGAAACACTATTCTAGGCACTTCGAAATCAACAGTTAGAGGTGCTAAACATGTCAGCTGAGATGGCAAAATGGGGTCAGTTTGTTAGATGGCAAAATGAAGGTGCTAGAGCAGTGGTTCTCAAACTGATGGTTTGCCACCCACCCGGGGAACTGGAAGCAGTTATTCCCCATTAAGGGAAGTGACCCAGCAATTATGGCAGCGATGCCTGCCATGACCAAGCAGCTTTTGTAGCTTACCTGGAGTGTAGTGCTGGCCATCCAAAGAGTGTAGCAGGCTTGCAGCCTTTTCTGCAGTCTTACCTGCTCCTCCAAACAGCTTGTATGTCAGATCACAATCCACTTCCAGTTTGGAATCGCAAACCTACCAGGTATGTTAAAAAGCCCCTTGGTTGTAACTGCACTGTGGTGCTATCACCACCCCCACAGTTACTTACAGGATTCCCAACTTCGGAGTAGGGAACCACTGTGCTAGAGCATGTAGTATGTAGGCTTTGGCAGTGAAATTTTTACTCTGCTTTACTTAAAACCAAAGAGACATCAGTCCCATGAAGATGACACTTAAGTTGGGTCTTGTGTGCTGAAGTTGCAACTGTTTTTGTTCTTGACTGAAATTAAGCCTCGTTATGTGTAACTTGCATAACTGCTCATATTCAACACCCCCCCCCCCCCGTTTCTCTCTTTATTCTTCAGTTTTCTTTACTACAGCTTAGGTTGTACATTGCTTGGGGATAAGAGACCTGTCATGTGGGAACAAAACTTTCTACATTCTATTGAATCCCCCAATTCAAGCCAAAGGAGGGCCTCCTTCAACATGTATTGCCTCTCTGGGTTTCGTGCTTGAGGTGTGCTGAGGGATCCCCTGCCTGCAGGATACAGTCCTTCCTCTCTGCTGGGAAAAAAGTAAGATCATGGGAGTACTGAGTATCCTTTCTCTAAGGAACTTTTGCTGGTCTAGAACCTGACTCAGGTACCTCATTGCTAGAAGGGAGAGAAGGGGGTTGTAAAGTGTTTGATTCTTCCTTCTCCACTCAATATGACCTTTGACTCCCTTGGCCTTGTATCCTGCTTCCTCTGCCCGATTATTGGTAATGACTGGGGTTTGAAACTATTCTGGATTGTGTGAGCTTGTGCAGCTCTGCCTTCCTTCCTACCCAGAACCTGGATCTGTTTCGCCTGTTGTCCCAGCAACTTGGAGATCTACAATGGAGGCAGGGTTTGTAGGACCTTCAGCTGGTCCATTAAATGTAAGCTATATAGCAAATTGCTTAAGGGTTTCTTCCTGGTGGCAACAGTTAGTGGTTGTAGGTTTGATGGTTGCAACTGAGGTGGCAGCAGGTCAGATATTAGCCATATGCATTGGTGCTGCATGAATAATATAGCTGTTGTGGAAAATGTTTCTCATGTCTATTCTTTCCCTCAGATCAGGTTATTTGGGGAAGTGGGATGGGAGGCAGCTATTTAATATGACAGTAGCTTTGGGGTCCCACTCAGGGATAGTGTGCTTCAGCCAAGTATCTGAATTTCTTCTGTTTGACATGCTGCACTTCTAGTGCTCAGGAGGTAGAGACTTCTTCATTTGTTTAGTAGAGAAGAGAGGGGTTGCCCTACTTTTTATTCATTGGTGTATGTGTGGGATATTTTCTAGCTCCCCAATGTTGGTTGAAAACTAAGGGGTTTCCATACCTCAAAAACACTGCTCTTGAAGCTCTCTGGGTTATTCTGGAAGGGTTGTAGTTTGAAAGACCAAAGCATTAGAAGTGACTTTCCCAGTTGTCTTAACAGTGTGGTAGCAGTCTGATGAGCCAGACTTTAGCATTCTTGACTCTTAAGTTCCTAGCCCTGTTTCAGTAAACTCTTAATGTGGAAGAAGAATCAAATAGCTCAATCTTATGTATGTCTACTAAGAAGTAAGTCCGATTATAGTCAGTGGAACTTGCTCCCAGGAAAGTGTGGATAGGATTGCAGCCTTAGCTTACACAAGTTTCTTATTAAAATGCAAACTTTATTGACAAATCTTTGAGCTAAGTAGTTGGTACATGTGAGGTCTTACTCTTTTTTCCCCACACCCTCCTAGTAGTCACATGAATGGGGAGGTTCTGCTATGCTTCAAATAATATTGCTGCTTCTATCCAAACTTCCATTATAATTAACTAAATGCATTCAGTTTAAGGTTTCACTCTGTCACAGACTTGTTGACTTAAAGTCTTGATTCCAAATAGGAGCTTATGTGTGGAGGTTAAAGAGAATATACAAGTATTGTAGTTTGGAAACCAATGGAGCAGCAAACTGTGGTAGCACTATCGCAGTACTTAATCATATCAATACAATTCTGGAAATGGTGGTTTCTTGGTACATGAGTATAGGCCTAAAGCTGTCTAGATGTCTTGGATTCCATCTGTTAGAATTAACTTTTACCAGCAAATGGAATGTTGCATCTAGTTTTTCCAACATACAGTCCTGTGTGTTTCTGCTTAGAAGCAGTGGTATAGCAATGTGAGGGCAGGAGGTGTGGTCTGCCCTGGGAACCAGCCATAAAAGCATGCTGATGGGGTGCCAGCATCATTCCCACCCCAGCTGCGCCAGGCTCAGACATGCTACACACAGTACACAGTAAAATATACAAGACTGCCCACTCTGCTGCCTATTGGTCCTTGGTTCATTGCTATTCAACAGGTAGCAATGCAGGCAGCCCTGTATATTGTATATGGAAGGAACTGGGGGCAGAGATTGTCGTGGAAGTGCTGTTTGCCCATTTTGCCCTCCTGTTCTGCAAACATGGCCAGTGGGGGAAGAAAGGGGGTGGCAGGCTAAAGGTAAGAGAAAGCGTGGGGGAATCGGGGTCTCTGCACTCTGCCAGGCATCAAAGCCTCCAGGGAAGGGACAGTCCAGACAGGACTCTTGCCTGCTACCCTGCATCCTCCCTGCAACCTGGCCAGAACCCCCCCCCCTCCTAATTTTTGTTTTGGCTGAATTGGTGGAAAGTGTTATCAAAGCTAGAAGGTTTAAATATACAATATAAGAAAACAAGCATTGTTGAACACGAATCAACACGGTTTCTGCATAGGAAAGTGTATTGCCTTATCAATGTTTTTGACGTTCTTGGCGTATATAGATAGGCATAATTTTGATAGGTATTATACTTGGAGCTCCAAAAAGCTTTTGACAAAAGCTCCTAGTACACTGGTTCCCAGACTTTTTTAGAGGTCCTAGAGGCTGCTGCCTGATTTATAAATGCCAAGGAGTGTGGTTATAATGTGATTGGACAGCAGTGCTTCCCTCCCAAGTAGCAGGTTGTTTAACCCTTGATGCTCATAGCCTAATCTGCCCTGCCAGTTTCACAAAGCACCAAAAACTGGGTCCTAGACCCATAGTTCAGGAATCCCTGTCCTAGTAAGTTTAGCAGTTAAGGGGTGAGAGAATGAATCACGGAGCTGGAAAAAGACAGTAAACAGTCTTTCTTCATAGGGAAGATGAGGTGCTCCAACTGTTTTGCATTTAGTTTAGAGAAAAAAGCAAAATTAAACCTTCAGGTTCAATAGTTTCACCACTTTGTTGTGTATCTGATCTCCATCTGATTTAGGCTGCAACTCTGTACATGCTTACCTGCGAGTAAGCCCCACTGAGCTCAGTGGGACTTACACTGAGTATCACACTGATTGTTAGTTGCATGGGGGCAAATAGCAGAGGGAGGATATTGCCCTCATCTTCTCGCATTTGATTGGTCACTGTTGAAAATAGGATGCCACACTAGATGTGTCTATTGTTAGATCCAGCAGAGCTGCTTTCATTTTGCCTTGTGCAAAACATTTCATCCATATCCTGAAGAACAAATAATGCTTGCACTGATCAATTCTAAGGTGTCAGTTCTGATGTCTTCATATTTAGAATTAAGTTTACTTGTATTGTTGGTACACTCCATCACATGTGTTGCTAGCACACTAAGTTCCCAAAATAGATAATGGTTCTATTTCAGAGATTTGTCCAGAAATTGGAATGCATGTATGTTGAAATGGCTGGATTTTCTTAGCCAAGCACCAGCTCAAAAGCACCACAAAGGGCAGACTGCACTTGTACAAAGCACAGATATAGCTGTCTAACTTGGTGACCAAGTGTAATTTAAATATACAGGGCTGCCCGCATGTCAGGTACAGGGCTCAGTCATGTTAAGAGCATTGAATTACCAGGTTGAGAAATGGTCACTCTGGTTCATTTTTCTGCCTAAGGTGAATGGCAGCAATATTTTAGTTCATGAGAGGCTTGCATGAAAACCAGTGCAATATGTCTGCAACTGCATCTAGGTCTACGTTAAATACCTAATTTACTCATTTTTCCCCAGCCCACAGGTGTACACATTTGATCCCTGTTGTATATATGCAATGTTGGGCAGAAATAACTATGGGAACTTTTTTGAAAAAGGAATTGTCACCTTTTGATGTTTGGTTGGTAGTCGCCTACAGCTAAGACTTTTCAGTTAAAGCACCTGTGCTTTGGACTCTTTTCTTCCTGATGCTGCCCCCTCTCTGGCCTTCAATAAGGATATTTAGACATTTTTGTTCTTGCTGTTGATGAAAGCTTTTATGAACATTTTTTGGCTGCTTTTTATTTTGATTTATAATGTGTATTTTTATAGTAGTATTTTACTTGTCTGTTGAAAGCCACCTTGTGCTCCCTGGTAAAATGGGATTGAAATCTTAAAATTTTTTTAAAAAATTTAGGTCTATGAAGTTCCAGGTTCAAGTTCCAACTGGCTGACATTGGGCCAGTCAAACGTCTCATTCAGCCTACTTTAGTTCTGAGTATAAAGGTGAGGGGTGGAGGGAGACACTGAACTTGAACTCATTGGAGGCAAAATTTAGTAATGGTAATTGTGGAGGAAGAGTCCTGTGGAAATTCTGTGTAGATGTCTATAGTTTTTCAGTGCAGACTTCTAGGGTGTTGTAACAGAACCAGTAATGTTATAGATGGAGCTGATAGGGTGCTCCTAATTCAACAAGTGAGGCTGCCTAACTTGTAATGAGCATGATTTTCTTTACAACAATAAATCAAACTTCTGTTCAAGTTCAAAGGTTTGCTTTCCCACCTCTGTTCTTGTCAAGAATGCCCAGCCTCTTTTCAACTTCTCTCCCCCTCCTTCCTGGTATGGCTTGACTAGATGTCAGACTTTTGCTTCCTTCTCTATAATATATGCATACGAAGTTGTATAACTTGAATGCATAGTTTGCATTTTACATAATTTTGTTATAACTTGTCACTTTATATGCATTGTGTTGTGAGCCTTTCTGAGTTGAATAGAGCTCTTGTACTTGAAAAATGTGGAACTAGTGTTTCTATAAAACGAGTTCTCAAATTGCATGTCACTGGTCTTCTTTAGTCAAGAATGAAATTGTTCAAACATTTTGTAATATGTGCCTTGTTTAGATGTATTGACTAGTCACAGTATTGACAACAAAGTATTGTATAGTATTTTCCAGGTCTGTGTAGAGCTGACGTATAGAACTTTTCTGCTAACTTCTAGATGCAAGATCAATGAAAATCCAGATGGCTTGAGTAAGTCCTGGCTACTCTGTGAGTCAGCTGAAAAGGCAAGGATTGTCATTGTGGGCCTGTAGCTTGTGTGTGTGGTAATTCACATGATATGTGAAATAAAGAAAACTATAAATCCATGAAAAGCAGGTGAGGTGTATTATTTAGTTTTTGGAGGAGTTCAGTTACAGTCACTTTCATTGGATTTAGAACATGGTTGATTTTGGATGAGGAGGGGCCAGGAAGAAGTTCAAACTTTGACTGACTACTGCTTGTACCTCAGGGAGGTCTGCCTCCCGCTTGACAGCTATTGAACTCAATCTTAATGCATGTGTTGCTGTAGCAAGATATAGCCCTCAGCACAGTAGTTGACTAATAGGTTCCTCCTCTTTTCACATGAAAGCAAATGCAAATTAATTTGGACTCCTCTTGCTTTCATACTTCTGCCTGAATTTTCTTTCCCTTTCAGGTCTATGAACAAAAAAGAAATAGCCAAGTTGCCCCTCCCATCTGTCCCCCTCCGCTGGTTCCTGTGTTCTGACCCATGGTCATACTAAATAATTTTTTTATTCCATTTCGTAGTGTGGTAATCTGATTATCAATGATGTCTGCTTAAGTTTACAGTATACTTTTTCTCTTACAGCCTGTTACCTTCCAATTCCAATCTGTTTTCTGCTCTATATACATGTGCTGTGGACGTGTGCTATTCCAAGCAGTCTAAATTGCTTACTCTTAATATCAGTTGTTGCACTGTACTATCCTAAATATAGGTTAGCATGCCACTATCAAAAGTCTTGCTAGAGATCTGAAGCATATGGAGCATTGCTTAATTTTTGAAGACCTTTAGCTTACTTGATATACATGGAAACAGTTTAGCATAAGTGATTTTAATTGGCATAGTCAAACATTTTGAATTTTATGTTAGTATGAAATGTGCTGTCCACAGAGCTCCTCTGAAGAAAATTCAAAAACTTAATATTAGTTTAGAATATAGTGGCCTGTTTGTTTGAGGTAAATCACAGTGCAGGTACTTTCAGCGTTTGTTAATTTTTGCTCCTGTTTACTTCCAGAGCAAATTTTAAAGTCCAGTTTTGACTTTTAAAAACTCCCAAGCATTTTAGATTTGAGATAATTTAAGGTGAATCATCCATGTATGCTCTCCTCCTTGGAATTAAAGTCAAGTGGGGAGACTGTTCCACATGTCACTGACATTGGTGAGACTTAGTTTTTCCCCTAGGATTGTTTTCCTTTTTGATGGCTGTGCCTTGTGTTTTGGAGCACTGCTCAAAGCAGAACCACCAGAGCATTTTCATCCAACCTTCAGTTGTTACTTACTGTATTGTTTTCTGTTGTCAGTTTTTGTTTTTCAAGGAACTATTTGAACACGTGTTCTTATGATGCTGTTATGGCAGCCATGTCATTAAGCCCCCCAAGCTGCTCACTTGCAAAAATTCTTGGTAGAGGTAGATAGAGCCTAAACCTTGTTGCTGGTGATGAGGCTTTTAAACTTTCTTTGTATGTTTTGTGAGCAGCATCAGTTTCATCAACACTTGAAGTGGTGATGGTGGTTTAATTTTTTTGAAACATCTGTCCCAATTAATCTCAGTATTATGTCCTTCCCAGTGTTTGTTGCTGGCATCGTCATTGTATTTCTTTTTAGATTATGAGTCCATAGAGGACAAGGAACTATCTTTTCATTCCTTTTGCTTTGTAAACAGTTTTGATAACTTTTTGTAGGAAAGCAGTATGTATATATAAATATTCCTTGTTTTGAAAACTAATTTGCCTCATGATGTTATCACAGAAAATATATGAACAGGCTGTTAGGGATAGACATGACATTTTCTCATTTTCATTCAGTATTTGGTTGGTGGACTTTAGAGCAGAACCTGATTTTTATGTTGTCTGCTTATTGCTGTGATTATTACTGTGTGATTTGTGAAATGTGGCTTAGATTTAAGTGTTCCCCAAAATTCATTCCTTCTTGCCCACAATCCCTTATCTTTAAGATCTGATTTCAGTCCTTTTTCTGATTTTGTGCTGTATTTAGATACTTAGGAACATATGTCAAGTAGTCATTTTCAAATGGGACAAAACCAAAGGTTGGTTAATCTTTCCTAGCTTCTAGAGTTCTGGCTTGGACAACTGCTCTTTCTTCTTCCTTGCCTTAAGTCCTGCTTTCTTAGAAATAATACATCAAGATTTGATAGATCAATAGTTTTTCCTTTGAGGTGTCCTTAAATTTTCACCAAACTAGAGGGAAGTCTATCTGCTTCCTAATACAGTTATACTTGGAACGGAATATCATGTGACACTTCAGTGGGTTTGGCTTGGACACTTATCGGATGTCTTGCATTTTCTGCTTTCTTTGCTGCTGGCTCTATGTGTTTGAAGCAGGAAAGCTAGACTTCCATGATACTTAATAGTTTCTTTTAATAGTAGCTAAACATCTCAGTCTGAGATTCCTGATAGCACACTAGTACCCGATAGCAGAATTTAAAAAGCACAGGAAGAGTCACGATTATTTCTGATGCCTGTTTTGAAGAATAGTTTGGACAGGTTAGAGATTAGCGAAGATTAGTTTCAACTATAGTGCAATAGATATAGTCTAGAATGTGTTAGTTTAACTATGAGAGACAGATTCCGTACCAACAGAGTATAAGATTGAGACTACATATGTTTTATGAAGATTGATCTCTTCATAAAATCTTTCAGTGTGGTGAGATAAAGGTGTGTTGGACCTGGAAGATCCAGGTTCAAACCCTTGCTCAGTCATGAAACTCGCCAGCTTGGATAAGTCTCTTCACCGCCCTATCTCCTAGGATTGTTGTGAGGCTAAAATGAAGTAACTCCATGTATGCCACACTGAACTTCTAGGAGAAAGGAAGGATGTGAATGTGAAACCTGGCAATGTTAAACTAGCTAGCAGTGCTGAACAGCTAGTTAGGCTATCTGTGTGTCCATCTTTCCTGGAAATAGCTTATCTGAGAAACTGCTCAAGGAATTTTTTAAACAATTCTCAAGGCCTTATTACCCTTCTCAATTGGTGATTTGGTCCTTCAGGTCTGACTGCAGACAAGCTAAGATTGGAATGCTTGTAAGCAAGCTTCAGCTACCTGTAGAAATGGCTCATATCTAGTTGGAGCATGTAGAAAAATCTCAGTCATCAATATAAAGATTTTCTTTTGTGGCATCCTGCACTAGCGGAGATGACAAAAATTTGGGGAAGGGGTGAGGGATGGTTCAAAGCATTTACAATCAGACCAGTGTGTTATGGCTTTGAAGCAATGTACAGGCTGAACTGAGTTGCAAGGAACATTCATAGGCAAACAATTGTTCCATTTACAGTCTTACACCCCCACCCCTCTCTCCACCCAGTCACTGGAAAGGAATTAGTCTTATTATGGAGCCTGAAAGTTACACTGCTTGCTAGAGTGGAACTCTTTTGAGGATCTTCTGTGAGACATTGAAGGGAATTGTTCTTTGTCAAACTATTCTGTTGCTCAAGCTATTGCTGGATATTTGGATATAACATTTTATTCAGACTTTTCAGGGCAGTTTATCTGAACTTTATAGTTTCTAATTTGGAGAAAAGACAACTGAGTAGAAAGTGTTCAGGTTGTCATCTCTTAACTTTGAAGGTCAGCATGCTTCCTGCCTTGTTGACTTGGACCATCTATTCCTGCCACTTAATTCTTTTCTGGATAATACAATGCTGTGGTCACTCTGTAAGCTATAAGTATAATCTGTGTACTTTCATGCACTTTTGAAACTACTTCATCCTAAGAGTACTACCAGGAATTCTGCACCAGTTTATAGCTTATCTGAGCCATAACATGAAATGGTCTTAATAGACCAATTCTTCTCCAGCATTTTCTTTTTATGCTTCATTTTCCAGCTGTTAATTCAGTTATCCTTGTGACAACTAATGTCAGTTATTTAACTTCCACATCTTCTAAGTAAACATTTCATGTCTTATGTTGCTTTTCTTCATCCATATAAAACTCATTTGATCAGTCAGCCTCTCTATTCTAGAAAAAAATTGTTCTTGCTCAAATTTATATCAACTCAAGGATGTGGCAGAAGTTGTCAGAGTAACAGTGTTACACTGTTTTATGCTCAGAACAGAAATTTATAGCAAGCTTGTAAATAGCTGGATGCAATGGTTTTCAAACTTTTCTGGCCTGTGGCTCCCTTGGCCCCTGTGGCTGTTGGCCATGGCTCCCCATCATGTTACTGAGGGTTGGAGCAGGAAGTGATGTCTTAGCTTTATTAATGGTGCATTTTGGTTTCGTTAACAGAGACTGCAATCCTAAACGCACTTTCCTGGGAGTAAGCCCCATTGAATATAATGGAACTTCTGATTATACAGACAGATTGGGCTGTGAGTACCATAAAAAGTTATCATGTTTGTTACAACTGCTGATACCATAATACAGTCTTGTGGACATATTAAAAATTTACCATAAGTATAACTTTAAGTTTAAAAATTTATTTAAAATAAAGATTTACTCTTTAAATTGAATGGCTTTTTCATGGGGGGAAAAATGCTCATCTATTGATTCTCCATCCCCCATCAAAGCAGCTTCAATGGGACTTGGCAGCAGTGGTGGGAGGGGAGAAAAAAATAAAAAAGATTGAGTGAAAGGTTCAGGCTCTTGGGTCCTGCTGGAATTATTTTAAACTGCACAGAAGGGAGAGGGCTTTAAAAGTAGATCTCCTGTTAGATTGCTATGCAGAAAGACGTATGCTGGTAACTCTTCCCCACCCCAGTCATCTTTTCCTCTCACTCTCCCCTAGATCAGCTAGTTCCCCCACCTCTTCTCATGGTCTGTCTGTGCCAGTGCTTGGCCATTCATTTGGAAGGGGAGAGGTAAAACCTCACATTACAAAGAGGAAATTCTCTTTTCCCCAACTCACATTCTAAACTGCTCTGCTCTGAGCTCTTGGGGATGATTGCCATAGTGCAACTGTAGAAAAATCATGGAAGTGGCAGGAGCTGCAGGAATGGCAGGCTGGCTAGCGTAATGGGAACAAAAAGGTCACTAATGCAGTGATGGAGGTGTCCGTGCTTCCCCAGGGAGCCAGGACACACAGTTTGAGAACCTCTGACTGAATGCTTGGTCACCTGTGGCAAATAAGAATTTCCCCAGGCAACCAGACAAGGAAACTTTTGGTAACTGGAAAAAAGGTGGTGGTTTGTGTTAGCCGAGTGGTATTCAAAGTGGAGATCTCTGCATGCTGGTAAAGCCGTCCCTGGCATAGACAGAGCTTACCATTCCTCCTGGGGGCCTCCCATATGCACCACAGATGCCTCCCAACCTTGGTGCCAACCAGCCGCACATGCCCGGAAATCTGGGTGCAAAGCTGACTGAGATGAAAGACCCTGTAAGTGGCTGGCAAGCGCAAAGATTGTCAGGCAATCTGCGGCACAAGTAGAGTCTCCCCCATGGAACAATAAGTGCTGTTCACGTGGGGGAAGGATTAGGCAAGTCGCTGGATCTAGCCCACGAGCAAGGGTATGGAGAGCCCTGTGTTAGACCATTGATATTTTGCAGATTGTTAATGGATGGGTGGACAGGCAAACTAGTAAATGTTTTTATGAACTAGTAAATTTTCTAGATATATTTGTAGAGCTTTAACGTTGTGTGGTACTTGTGCTGCTTTTGGGGTCCATGCCAGCTTGAAGATTCAGGTTTTTAGGTGTATAATCACTTGAAAAGATGATGCAGCTGTCAATTTGGGATGGGGAGAGGCCATAACTCACTGGTAGGGCATACATGTTGCACATGCAAGATCCTGAGATTGATCCCTGGCACCTCTAAGTAGAACTGGGACCTAATCTTCTCAATAGCCATGAAAAGCTGCTGACAATCAGAGATCATCAAACTGGGATCATTATGCATATTTTTATTTTGAGAGATTGGACAAGATCTAATACACTTATTCCTTTATCTGCAGGGTTTTAATTTGTGCTAGTCTCCTCCCATCCTTGTAGCTAACAAGTATGATTACTGGACTGGCAGGTCTTGCATGGCTGGCTGGGTTTTGATGTAGTGATGTCCTGGGAAAGGAGGAGAAGAGAATTTTCTCTTTGTGGTCCTATTTTGCTTTGTCCTTTAGAGAAAATATACTGTACTGTCAGGAAGAATGTAGTTTCTACAGAACAGCAAGTTAGTAATGCTGCTAGCTGACATTTAGGGCATTGGTATCCATCATAGTCCATTCTCTAGTTAAGTGATTTTCAACCTTTTTTGTCTCATGGCACACTGACAAGGTACTAAAATTGCCAAGGAACACCATCAGTTTTTTGAAAACTGACATGGCACACAGTGCTGTTGGTGGGGGGCTCATATTTCCCTAGTGGTCCTAATAATAATTGACCCTCCCTCAACTCCCCTGGCACACCTGTGGACCATTCACAGCACACCAGTATGCCACTGCACAGTGGTTGAAAATGGCTGCTCTAGTTACTAAATCATTTGGCATTTCAGATTTTGTCTTCTGACAGGCACATGGTGTAGGAGAAGGTGGGCCTCTGTTAACACCCAAGATGCAAAATACACCCACCTAAGTAGAAATAGGGTTTTTTCCATGAAAATATAATCTGTGAAGGTTATACAGTGTAGTCAAAATAGACAGGTTGTTCTTGAATGAGCAAATATTGTCTTACCTTTTAATCTTCTAACAATATATATAAAGGAATGATGGAATTCCTAACCAGAGGTGTACAGCTTCTTGTTCTCTCACAAATACAAAACGCCCTTGAATGTTGTAGTTCTGTATAGATTATATTTCACAATTTGAGGTATGTGGGGGGGAAGCAGTTGGGTTAGCAACTACTTCTGACACTTAGGACTGTACCTATGATAGCACCACGATCATAGATGCTATAAGAAACTGTGAGCTCATAGTGTGGTGATTCACCTACTGTGTTCTGTTAAGCACCCAGCTGTATGTTTGACAGCAAACTTAGGTTCGAAACTTGGGGTTGGTGCTGAGCAGCCAAAAAGTAATGAGGCAGGGTATGACATAATTTGGAAAGGAGAAAGGGTGCTTAACTCTTCTAACTGCTGCTTCTCTTTCCTCAACCTGCATTTCCCCATTTGTGGCAGATATACCTGGGGAGCAGGCTTCAGAGGAAATATGGCAGGAAAAGGACTAAGTACTCCCTTAGAATTACATCATTCCCTCTTAAGTCCTGTTACTTTAGTGCAGGGGTCTCCAAATTCCAGCCCAAGGGCCAAATGTGGGCCACAGTGAGCCTCTGTCCAGCCCATGGCAAGCCTCTGGCCCACTTGACCAATTGTGACCAGAGCTGTGCTCCAGTTGCGTCTGGAGGGTGTTCTGAAGGCCAGGGAGGCCATGTATCAGGATGCCTTCTAAAGCCTTAAAACATCCCTTCTTGGTTTTCCCAAAAAACCAGAAGTGACGTTTTTGGGCCCTCTGAAGGCCTTAGGCTTTCTGAGGGTCGGGGGGGGGCTCTATGGCCCTTAGAATATGCTCCGGGTGTTTCCTGTGATGTACTGGTTCTGAGGTATTTACTTTTGTGCATGTAAGTAAGCTGTTTGAGGAGTGGGTGAAATGGGAGTCCTTTTGACTGTCTGCTTTATTTCTGTGATGCAAGTTGTTGCTTGGAGAAATCCTGGAACTTGGAGCACATTTATTCATTCATCTAAGTTCCATCTCTAATGTATTTGAATTTTATATTTAAAATTTATTTTTC
Source organism: Tiliqua scincoides (assembly GCF_035046505.1). Taxonomy (NCBI): domain Eukaryota; kingdom Metazoa; phylum Chordata; class Lepidosauria; order Squamata; family Scincidae; genus Tiliqua; species Tiliqua scincoides. The sequence goes on from NC_089822.1 coordinate 202,242,806, forward strand.
CGACTCTCAACACCATGACTGAAATTTGTTGCAACCCTCTGGCCAAAAACTTTGGAGACCCCGCTTTAGTGGGACTCGCCTTTACATACGTGTTCTTTTATGTAAGTGTAAGAGAGATTGCAAGTGTAGGAACTATATGCAAAATTGGATATCTTGAATACATATAAGTTACCGTATTTTTTGCTCCATAAGACGCACTTTTTCCTCCCAAAAAAGTGGGGGGGAAGTGTGTGCGTCTTATGGAGCGAATACTGCAAAAAACAAACAAACAAACAAAAAAACTCCGCCCCCGGCCCTGCCAGCTCTGCTTGGCTTCCCAGGAAAGTGTGGGTGGGGTGGCAGTCTCACTGCGCAAGCCCATGTGTCTACTCAGAAGTAAGTCTCAGAGTCACTGGGGCTCACTCCCAGGAAAGCGTGGGTGGGGTGGCAGTCTCGTTGCCCAATCCTGTGCATGCCTACTCTGAAGTAAGTCCCATTAGAGTCAGGGGGGCTTACTCCCAGGAAAGCCTCTCTCTCCCCCCCAAGCCTGGAGCATCACATCCTCTCTCCCCCCAAGCCTGGAGCATCACAGACTCTTGCTCCCCCCCAAGCCTGGAGCATCACAGCTTTTCTCTTCCACCCCCCACGCCTAGAGCATTGCAGACTCTTTCCTCCCCCCAAGCCTGGAGCATCACAACTTCTCTGCAACACAAACACTTTCCCCCTCTCTCACACACACAGGCTGCCCCCTTCACTTACACACACAGATGCTCTCCCCCCCACACACATTCACACAGCAGGGGAGGGGCGCTTTCACTCACCTCATCCAGCATCTGAATGTAAGCCCCCCCCCCCAAACCTGTCATCACAAAGAAAAAACTGTCTCCTTGGTCAGAATGCCAGTGTTTGCTTATTGCACAAGCCCCAGGTAAGGCTTGGTTCTCACCATAAATCCAGAGGTTTGTTGTGTCTTGAGAATTCAAGTTGTGGTTGGACTTTCCACTTGTTCATTTGTATTGGAATCACGGAAGAACTGGCGAGGAGGTAGATGTGGTGTCAGCAGTGGCCCCTTTAAGGGTAAGGCCTGGGCATCCAGCAGAGTGTGCTGCACAGCTGCAGCCACTGGAAGGCAATAGGGCCCTCAGGGATATAAGGAGTACCTGAGGCAGAAAGGGTTTGTGGGTTTTGAAGGAGTGCAGGTTGGAGGTAGGAGAGACTGACTGACTGATTGGGTTTATTGAATTTGGAATCTGACTGTGGATTGTGACTGGACTTGGATACCCTGATGGATTTGACTGATCTACCTGGAACCTGACCTTGGACTGTAATTTGGCTCATTGGCTCTGGACTCTGATTTGGCAACTCTGATTGATGGAACTGATTTACTTGGCATCTGTGGACTGGAACTGAACTCACTTTTGCTTGCTGCACTGGTGAGTTGCACAAGGGGGACTGATCAGCCTTAAGCGGGCACAAGGCCCAGTGGATTGGAATTTGGCAGAACATCATTGTAGCAGAAAGATAATGTGATCCCCTATTTGTGTGCACCTGCTTTTGTGAGCTTCATAAACTCTGACTCTAGCGATGATGAGTTCTTGGGGTTTCCAGAAAACTAGAGTACTCAAACCTTTAAGTCTCTCCATTTGTTAATGACAGTGATAATGGTTCTTAATGCCACTGTTGACTGCTGTTCACTTTACATGGTTCAAATGTTATTCTGTTATAGTTTATTAAATATTTTATTACACTATTTGGTTCAGAATATTTTTTTTCCTGTTTTCTTTGGTTCAGAATATTTTTTTCCTGTTTTCCTCCTCTAAAAACTAGGTGCGTCTTATGGTCAGGTGCGTCTTATGGAGCGAAAAATACAGTATATAAAAATACATCCTGCTCTATTCTAGTAAACAATATATCCATGAAAATACTAGCACAATTCATTTTTCTAATCAGAACCAGAAGCTTTGAATCTTTCACTTGAGCTTCATGGACTGTAGGAAACAAAGTTTGTATGAATTTAAAACTAGATTTTCAACTTTCACTGTTTTTGTTCCTTTGATGTATTTTTGAACTTTCAGTTTGGTATGATACAGAAGGTGAAAGAATCTGAAGCAAATGAGAAGCAAGAGGAATGGGTGTTAATATGACACATGCCTTGCAACTATTTTGCGATGACCATATGCTTAGTGAATTCCCAGATTGGACCAAATTTTTGAAGAAGTCTGTGGTGTGCAAAATTTCATATGCTCCCAGCATTGGCTGCGAAGCTTTGCTAGACCTCTGCTAGCTTTGAGGCTCCAGTAACCAGATGTGTAGCCCCCCCATGGGGGGGATTCTGTGATAATGGGTGGCACTTCTTTGGGGGTGGCATTGCCACCCCCACAGTGATCAACCATACCATGCTGACCTGCCTGTTTTCTTACTGGCCAAAAAAAAAAAAAAAAATTACCAGTATAAAACTACATTTCCTAGGGTGCTGTGGAAGGAAAACCAGCTCTTTTGGCAAGCATGTTGTGTCTGTTGGGAGCAGCTAACTAGTGACTCTGTAGGCAGGTGTTAGCTGGCTCCTGTCCATTCCCCCCCCCCCCCCGCTGGATCAGGCTAAAGGCTTGTCTTTTGGCTTCCCAAGTGGCAGGAGTGCCTTGCAGGTCTCTCAGCTCATTTAACTTGGGCAGTGGGGTGGAGGCAGAGTACAGCAGGGGAAGGGATGCTGTGCTGGCTGCCCTGCTAGCCTACCACTTGAGCAGGAGCCCCGGTCTTCCTGCAGGCAACTCAGCAGCCCTGTGCATCTCTCCTGCACAGCAAGACCATAGGGTTCCAGGCATGTTGAGGAGAAGATGTGGGCACACAAGAAGCATTGAGGAGCAGGAGAAGTGGGAGAAATGCAGAGAGGAATGTGGGAGAAAGGGGCACACGCGTGTGCAGGGAAGAGTGGGCTGCTGCCTGTCCTAAAGGAGCAAACGGTGGTTGGTGCATCTTCCTTGTGCAGCTTCGTGTTCCCTTAGATGCTTACTACTGAGAAAGTGCAAAAAACTGCAACTGGCCCAGTCTCCCCCTCTCTCCTGCTCCACGTTGTTTTCTGAAGTCCATCTGCCTTCATGTTACCTTTGCATAAATACATTAATTCAAGTTAATATAATATATAATATAATTACTTTGAATTAATTCTATATTGAATTCTTATTTTTTATATGGGGGGCACCAAAATATTTTGTGACCAGTGGCAGCAAGTACCTTGATTACGCCCCTGCCTGTACCCCTGGCCAATACTCTCTAAATGGAGTATACTCTCTACAAACTACCCAAGAATCTTCTGTGACGTGGTGGAGTTTCTTAGCAGATAAATCTGTGTAAAAGGAGTTCCCTGAGGACAGGAAGTTCAAAAACTTCAATAAGGATTCGAAATTGCTATAAGGAGACATGCTGCCATTGATTTCAAAATAGTATGTACACTGTGTTCAGTCAAAGCTCACGCTGAACTGTTGGGCTTGAAATTCTTTCTTCCAGAATCCCTCCCCTTTTCTATATCAGTTTTCATAGTATCCTGGGTTGCATCTAAATTAAACCTCAGAAAGGAGGGATCTGGAGACCTTTTCAGAAACCTAGTGCATGTGAAAGAGCCAGAGGTAGCACTCCTTGCCTCATGCCCATTCTTTGAACTGTCTGAAGAGAGTCATTTGCATGAGTGTCTGAAGAGACTCTTTCATGTATGCTGACTTCCCGTGTTACAAACAGCTGCATCAGTGCTTTCATGCAGATGCATGGGTGCCCTTCCTGGAGAAAGGCGAAACGCAAATCGAATAAATAAATAAATGCAATAGTGTTGGTCTGGCAAAAACCGGTTTTTTCAGCCTAAGTATGTTTCAGCTTAAGTATAGGTCCTTGGAACCAAATCTGTACTTAAGTAGGAATGTACAGCTGAATGCATGGAGGCCTGTCTACTTGTTTGGAAACTGGAAAAAGTAGGACCTATCTTTTTGGTGAGGTCCAATAAACATGGTCAACACCCTGTGTGAGTGGAGTGTGTCCTAGAAGTTTCTCATGACTCTTCTAGAACATATAGGAGCTCCTCATGTGATTTTAGACAGTGTGGTAAATGTTTATGGGGGCTCATGGAACAAGCTCTCCACATGTGCATGTAGTGTGCATATCTGAAAAGGAATTATGTGGTGAGGTGTGATGGAAAGTAACTTTATTATACTGGCACTTACCCAGCAGGGGCATAACCCGCAAAGTCAGGCATGTGTTCAGTAACTATCTTCAATAAGTATCAGTCATGCTCAGTGTGAAATAGTGGCTGCTAATGTTATGCATTTGGAAAGGGGTTAAAAATCTGGCGGAAGGCAAATTTAATTTACCAAAAGAAATGCATATGTAGCAAGTAATCTTTGTGTTTAAATCCATTAATGGGGGGGAGAGATGTTGATTTACAGCAGCAAAAATTGTTTTGTGATACCTTAAAAATGCTCACATTTATTATAGCATAGTATTGCATCTGATGAAATGCACCAGGGTCCATGAAAGTTTATGCTATAACACAAGCCTTGAAAGTGGCAAAATACCTTTTGTTAAATCAATATTACTTTAATTTCTAGCTTAATTTTTAAAACGGATATTGAGCATAAGAATGTCAGGAATGCTAGAGTCAGGAAAGTTAGCCTTTGTAACAGGGCCTGTTGAGCAAGTGGGCTGATGGTATTACCATGTGACTTCAAACACTTTAAGGAAAAAATAACTTTGGTGGTCTGGAGGGTTGAACCTCTTTAATACATTATTTTATTACTTGAAAACTACTATATAGTAACCATTTTGAGGGAGTGTTGAGTTTTTTCCATGGGCAACTTACAACCTTAGGAATTCCTTTATAGACATAAATCACTTGGTAGGTTTTAATGGGAGATAATTTTGACCTTCTGGCATTCATGAGCTGAGCAGTATTGTTTCCTGAGAACCTTCTGTGCTGTGCTTAATTAGTTTGCTGTTTGCTCTTTGTGTCTCATGTAAGATGTGAGCCATACTTGAGCTAAAGGGAGAATCTCTCCTGATACTTACTTGTCTAAAATAAGGATATGATCTCTTAAATTAACAGGGCAATTGACACTGCTTGGATCTTTGCCTGGAACAGATAAGATTTAGAGCCACTATTCTGACTTGCTAGCCCTTTCTCAACCAAATCTCTAGATCACTTCAGTACTTCAAGACACTCACTTTTCAGCCTCAGCATTTAGGTGTGCTATATGTAGGCTTTTCCTGCAAAGTTAAGTTTTGACAAGGAAGGGAAGGCAACTATATTTAATGTGTCACAAATATGGTTTGGCATGATTATTTTAGACTTCTGGAGTCAGTCTGCCCTTTCTGTGGTTTTTCTATTTTCATCTTCTGTTACAATAATCTTATTTTGGGAAAGTTAAGAGGGAGGGACTAGGAAAGCTGTGGACAAGATCAGTTTAGCAGTTTGTGCAAGGGTAGAGCAGTTTACAAAAAATGGTGAGTCTTTACTTTTTCTCTAGATCAGCTCTGTTTTTCAACACTAGACATTCCTTTGTAGGTGTAGCGGGGATTTTTGAGAGCAGGATAATTTAGGCCTGTCTAGGAGTTCACATAAGGCTGAAAAATTGTGGCCAGCACACTGGAGCAAGTTGAACACCTGCTTATTTTGTGGAAGTGCACACCCTGGGATACAAGAATTAACACAAACAAGTTCAGCTGAGTGGAGCATTCATAAGAATCTACTCGCCCACTCACACCAGAGATTTCCTATGCCAGGCAGTGCCTCCTGCAAACAAAAGTGAGTTTTTTTCCATGTGAATTTCTTCCAACCTCTCTCTTCATTTATCATGCTTTCCAGCTTGTCAGTGCTCCCAGGTTTTACCCAAAGTTGGTAGTCCAAATTTTAGTGAAATCCATTCATTCTTATCTAACTGTTGCAGAATAAGTCATGCTTAAAGTGCTGTGTTAATCTGTAACTCCATAGAAATGTATCCATTGACTCAGTCAGTTATTTAAATACAAGTGCTGAAAGCATTAGAGGCAGTTTTCTGGAATTAGTATTTACAGAATTTAGAAACGCCTGTGCGCTTGGATTCATGGGTGACAGTTTGCAGGTCATGTACCAGTTTGCTTTGCTTATGAGGAGAGTACTGGGTCAAGCACCATCACTGTCTACTCCAAGTATGTGGCAACAGTGTGACCACAGACTTTTGCTTGTGAAAGGATTGCATGTCAACTTGGAACCAGCAGCACTCTGCTGTTTGTGAAGGATTGCAAACTGGATCCTTGACTAGTTTTGTGTTTTTTTCCACTGCAGATATGACTCCTTATAATGGAAGTAACGTGGTATTAGATCATCATGTAATGTGGGCATGCAGGTGTTCTTTAGAACGTGTTAAGGGAAATTCATCCAGAACTGGCAGTTAAAAAGCAGCTATATTAATGTGTTTAGTGAACTTTTAATTTGTTTTGTTCTTGGGATTACTGTCTGAATATTGTTAGAGCTTATCAGAAGCACATCTTTCAATACGTATTGAGATCTTGCGGAGTTTGTGTGTGGATGAAATGGCTGTTTGCAGCTGGGGATAAACCTGCTTTGAGAGCTTGCTGTGTCACATTGAACTTTCCCTTCTAACTTCCAAAATGCATCTGTTCCCAGAGGCTATTAAAATGAGTAGTGAACTGTCTTTGTTTGGTTTCCTTTTTCACAACAAAAAGCTCCAAAAAATATCATTTTTGTTGGCAGAATGAGTCTTGAATAGTTGTTTCCTGCTTAATTACTATCTAGATTATGAAGTAACAAGAATGAAAGGTGATTTTTTTTGGGGTGCTCTTTCTAACCAGCCATTTGCTGTGGTGTTTTATTTCTGCTTTTGGAATGGTATATCTAACTGCAATGAAGCTTCTAAAAACAATCTTGAAATTACTTATCACAGCTGTCTAAATACTTTGTTTTATGATTGTTGGTTGTATCAAGGGAGATTCTCTAAAACTCCTCGTCCAAATAGATTATGTCTATTTTGTTCAGTTGAACCAGATACTCTTGGAACATATCCTTCTTCGGTGCACTGCTCATCACAACCTCAGGTCCCACTTACTTGATTCTTTTCTTTCTTCTCTTCCTGTTTCCCTTGTTGATCCTTTCCCAATTCTTCTCAGTGATTATTCCCCTCCTGTTACCAACCTGGTGGCAGAATTTTTAGTGGTAGTCTCTAAGGCCAAAGTTTGAAGTTAACATTCCCAAAGCTGTTCTATGCTATTTATTCTCCGTAAACTTTTAATATGCCAATAAAGGTACTGACGTGTGTGTGATTGTTGGTTGTATTGTCTCAATTTTAAATATTATATACAGTACCTCACTGTATATGTATAACCCAGTAAATGGAAAGATAGAACAGATTTTTAAAATAAAGATTTGTAGCCTGATTTTGTAGAATCATATATTTTGAAGGGACCAAAATACCATTGTCCACAGTACAGCAAGGTCCACTACAGAAGATGGAGCTGCAGATTACTCAAGCAAATGACCCAAGCTGCAGAGCATGGAAAAGTGTTTCCTGCTAGCACAAAAATTTTCAAGTGTATGTGTTTCAACTTTTTTTGGTAGAAGTTACCAAAAAGGCCTTGCCTGTGTGTGGGAAAGATAACTAGTCCAGTATTTTTTTCCTTGCTTACTTTGTGTAAGTGTATTAAATGTTTCTTTTTCCAGCTTGCTCCTTCCTCCAATGCATTCAGATGCACGATTTTTCTTCAGACTGATTTTTGGGAGATTGTTTGCATTTAATGTTTTACGTGTCTTGACAGTAAGTTTATTGGACTTATAAGGCAGGAGGTATATTTTAAATGTGGAAGCCTGGTGAACAAATTGGGGTGCTAATTCTGTTGGCAGTAGCTTTAGAGTCTAGGGCTACAACCCTAAATACACTGTATTGCAAGCAAGTACTGAAATCAGTGAGAGCTGATTCTAAGTAAAGATGGTTAGTTGGACTGTAAAGTTCATATTGTTGGTAGTCTCTGTGGAAATAGAACAAGGTTATTCAAGTAGTCTGTTCTGCAGCTGTTCTTCCTTCTGTTCGCTCAGCTGTCTATACAGCTAATGGGGTCTCTACCTTTAGAGAGAGGGATGAAGACCTCATGCCCTTCTAGCAGTGAATGCCTTCTGCCAATTTAGATCCGTTTGTTCTCTGTGTGCCTGAACAACAGCATAGGCAAGCTTTCAGTGTGAGCAGTTGGTGAGTAGGTTGGGAGCTCAAGAGACCTGTTCATCTCTGTCAAAGGATTTATAAGAGTATATGTAGAGCAGAGCTTTAAAAATGCTGTATACTTCCTGGCAAGGGCTTGGAAAAACTAAATACTGGGCATCTTTAAAAAACCTGCAAAGGAATAGGAACAAATCTATTCCGCAGCTCCTCCATCCTGATGGAAACTACTATCCATTGGCCTGTTCCAGACTGCGGAGCAGCATGTTTTGTTGTTGTTGTAAAACCCTGTTTATTTCCCCAGAAACTTCTGCTACAGCATTGATAAGCAGCCGTCCCCCTATTAGAGGAAAAACTGCTGAAAGAAATGGGAATGTGGGCAGCAGGTGGAGGACAGGCAGTGTGTTTATCAGTCATAGCATATTTAACTAGGAGCAGTTTATTTAAACCAACTTGGACCTTGCTTATGCAACAGTTATTTCTGTGCAGTATCCTTTCCAGTGGATTCAGAGGTGCAGGATGTACACCCTCCTTGCTGTAGTGTTCATTGTAGGCTTCCTTTTCCAGATTTGGCTTCCAATCTCCAGCTGTTCAAAGTGTTGGTCACCACTCTGGATGTGCTCTATTCCACAATTACTATAGTGAAATCACTTGTTTAAAGAATGCCCTGAGAAAGTTAGTTTGAATGAGATGATGGGGATTTTTTTGGGAACTTTGACTCGACCTTTGTTCAGCCGGCCTGTTAATTCACATCTGGCTGCTCCCATCAGTGTGTTTACTGGAAAGCAAATAATGAAGTTGAAAGTGAAAGCAGGTTATGGGAAAAGTTCTTCTAGGGAGTGTAGGGGGAGGATTGGAATTCAGCTGTGAGGCAAATGATAAATCCATTGAGAGAGAAGAGCTCTGTGCTCTCTCAAAACACTTACACAACTTTTTCCTATTCTAAACTACATTTCCTTGCAAAAATGCTGGCAAAATCTGGTTAACTTTTCAGATTGGGTGCTCAGGTACAGATTTTATGGTGTTGCATAGGCCACTTGCAGTGTATCTAATAAAATGTGCTTGAAATTAAGAAAGTGCTTCCCTAAGTGTGGGCTGTGATCTGGGTCTGCCTGCCCGCACTTACACCGGTTTGGTTCCAAATAGAAACCCTTTCAGAAGCCCAGTCACTTACTAGAGCTTTTGGAGGACTCTCCCAGCCCGTCAACCCACTGTACAGGCTTTTGTGGGCCTCAGAATGCCCACTTTTGGGGGCAAGCAAGATGTTCCTTAAGTCTGTCTAAGGCAATTTCAGAGGTGGAAGGAGAATTTCTTTGAGGGGTGGAGAATCTTCACAGGAGCATAGTTTCCCCTTCATCATTATTAGGGCAGTAATCCCCCCCCCCCGAGTTTTGTGGAAATTGCTCTTTAGGAGCACACTACTGCTTGAAGAGGCAATTCTTTCCCATTAAACAGAAGAGGAAGAAAGAAATAACACCCCCCTACACACTGTGCTCCTGCACCACTTCAGGCCACCAGCCTCCTTGCAGTGGTCATTTGGCAGTTTCAGAGGTCCACTTCCATCTCTAAAAACAGTAACATCCTGTTAGGTCCTTAGTCAGTGGTAGAACAGAGGACTGGGGAGTGTTGCTGAAATTATTTTTGTTTGCTGGTCTGGTCCTAGCTCAGACTGTTTCTGCTGTTGGTTTGGTGAATGCTCATTTTTCATTGTGCCAAGCTTGTCTGCTTCCAGGGGTATCTGGGTAGATGCTATTGCAAATTAACATTAGTTGGATATTGGTTTGGCCCACCAAGGCAATTATTTAAAATCTTATCCATGTGTTACCCAGGCAGAGTTCCCTTGATCCACATTCCTGAACTCTTCTGTTTTCTGGCCTGTTTTAAAGTACCTGTATTTCTCATTTACCATCACAGTCTGTAAGATAGGTTAGGTAAGGAAGCCCAAGGTTACCTGCTGAGCTTCATGAATGAGCAGGGATTTAGGCCTAGGTCTCCCATGAGTAAGTATCCTGTCCCTTGCACCATGACACCATAGCCATGATATTCTGTTCTTTGCACCATTTTATATCTTAGTGATCTTTTGTGGAAGAAATGTCAGGCAATCTTAGTTGTACATTGCATTTATACATTTTCTTGCAAGTCTCCACTGCCTTGGGAGTTATTAGCGTGCTGCAGATTTACTCTGATGCTATTTCTCCTGAAATGTCAAAGAGGTGTAGAAAGGGTAGTGAGACTGTAGTCTGGGATAACTTGTGATTTTCATTTAACCACAGTGAAGACTTATCTATTGCAAGATCTGCCTGTGATAATTAACTTGTAATGTGAAGCAGCCAGTGAGAAAACTTTAAACTCTACTGTTTTCCCTGCAGTGGAGGAGGATATACAGTACTTGCATAAGTTGTCCCTCCTACTCATTCATAGAGTCAGGTCCCCACCCCAGAGTGGCCACTCCTGCTTCAATCTCTGTCTCACAGCAAGCAGCACTACAATGGTGCATCATCTGTCTTCTCCCTAAATAGTTGTTCCCAACTTGGAGATTGTGACTCCCCAAGGCAGTGAAAACAATTGCAGCCACCTTAAGGGGGGTAGCAGTGGTGGTTTTGGCACCTCTGGGATTGTGCTGCTGTGTCCATGGAAAAGCGTTTTTAAAAAACCTACCTGGGGGTTGCACGGCCCTCTGGATGGTGCGGAGGACCTGTGCCTCCCTCTGCGGGCTTTCCCATGCCTCAGAATGGCTCCCTGATGTGATTGATACCCACTTCTGGTTTCCGTCAAAAAACCAGAAGTGGGTTGTGTTCATGACGGGGAGCCATTTGGAGGTGCAACCATCTGCACCCTCTGGAGAGCTGGTGCTACCCCTAGGTGCACTGTAAAATCCAAATGTCTAAAAATTGCGATTGGAACCCACTTCTGGTTTCACAATCAAAAACTGGAAGTGGATTCTGATTGAAATTTTTAGCTTGTGGAGGCTTGGGAAACCTTGCAGAAGGGTCCATGGGACTCCCTCCACCCCCCAGAGGCCTGCTTGCAGATCAGTGTAAACCCCCCCCCCCCCCGCAGTGATGTGATCCTGGGGGATTGTGTTGCTGCGTTTGCCCCTTCTCTGCAAAGACTTACTTTGGTTCTCAAACTCCTTGAGAGTTTGAGAATCACTGCTTTAGAACATTGGACTGGAACAGACTAAAATCATGCTAATCTCACCCAAGTGACGCAGAAGGACATGATTTTTGGACCTGATTAATTCTGCATTCATACCCTCCTTGGCTTCGGCTAACTACATGAATATTGAGGAGTATCTACCAGCTAAACTTTAGGGCAGTAGTTCCCAAACAAAGGGTTTAGAGTCAAATGAGTCACCTGCATTTTCCTGAGGCCCATTGGAAGCAGCATTCCCTGAAAGCTGCATGGCTGGAATTGAAGCCCTTTGCAGCTTCCCTCTTGGCAATGACAATGATATCTTTGCCAAGCACTCCAGAGTGTTTTTGTTATGAACATGTACCAACCCCATGGGTTGCTGGAATGAGAGAAACTGGTTGCGATCAAAAGTTTGGGAAACACTGTTCTCAGGGCTGTAGATGTATAGTTATTACAACCATTCTACGCTTGCAGGTGCAGGAGAAAACGTGCCACACAATGTGAAATTCAAAACAGTCCTAACCTTTCTTCAAGACAGCCTCAAGCAGGGCCTTCATCCAAACAAGTAGCAGCTCTGACCACAGTCTTTCTCATGGGACCCTACCACTTCCTTACACATCATCCTCGTCTCAAATGCTTTTTACTAGGGGTCTTTAGCCTAAAACCACCTCCAATGCGTAGGTTCCCCCATGCATTTGACGTCTTAACTGACTTCACAATTTATGTTGCTGTCATGGAGAGTCCTGTTCTTAGTTACTATCATGTCGTCTTGCAGGATCTCAGAGCTTCTCCCCCATTTTGCCCACACCCAGTTAATAGACAGGAGAAACTGGCATAAATTGGATTTCGCAGAGTGCTCAAAATATACCTCAGCTGCACTGAGAACTTTAGGCTCTTGGAAGTCTTGTCTCCTATCATCCAGCTTTCATAGATAAGAGTCTTGCAATTTATCCTATTAAAATGGATAAGGGCTTGCTCCTCTCTAGCATGTGAAGTCACTCATCTTAGAGTTCTCAAGGGCATTACTGTGCATTCCATTTACAGTATAGCTACTTCAGCAGCATTTGCCATGTGTGCTTCACTCTGACATTTTGCAGAACTGCAACATGGTCTTTGGTTTCCATATTAATTTGCTGTTACAGACAGGACCAGTACTCTTCAGTGGAATAGTACCTTTGGCTGTATCTTTTGATAGAACAAAGATATTTCAGTGTGGTTTGTTTCATTGCATAATGCATGAAATTATGCATTGATATATAACATGATGGCATTATTCTTACAAACTGATTTTAGTGATTTTGTCACTAGTGATGTCACCCCCCCCCCGCATGTTAGCTTTCTAACACCTTATTGCAGCAGTTCTCAAACTTTTAGCACTGGGTCCCCCTTTTTAGAATGACAATCTGTCCAGGACCCCCTGGAAATGATGTCATGGCTAGAAGTGACATCAAGCAAATTAAAATTATAAATTAAAGTAAAACAAATATTTAAATAAGGGGAAGTCAGCCCTGTTCCACCAAGTGAATTTTCTCTGCAACCTGCCTGCAATACCCCCCCCAAATCAGTAAGATTTTCAGTCCTACCCAGTGTCCAGTTCCATTTAACTTCTGTTTAAACTATATCACTGTCAAGTTCCACCTAGCTTTGCAAGTCTCAAAAAGAAAAAAGTTCACCTTACACCTGAAGTCTGTTTTTATTCTTTCTATGTGGGGCGGGGGGGGGGGAGGAGTGGCTGCCTTCTGGAGCATTTGTTGAGCTCCTGTTCCATCAGATCGAGGCCATTCTCATTCCCCTTTGAATGATTGAGGCCTCACATTCCCCTTTGCCTGGCCTGACCATGAGCAAAGGCATGTCTGCTTACTTGCCAGTAAATGTGACAGTTTGGCTTAGTTTTGCTTTCCTTAGGGCTCAATACATTCACCAGCTTGGAGGGAGGGCCCTCCTTCTTGGGTGTTTGTGGGGGGCTGCTTTAGTTGGATCAGGACCATTCTGGTGTCATTGGATTCCTTTCAGCCTGCCCTTTCCAATGGACTAAGGCAAGTTCGCCTACTCGTATGTAAACGTGCAGTATGGATCAGTGTCACTTCCCATAGGGCTCCATGCATTTTTTGTTTTTTTTTCACAATAACTTTTGATAGAAAGGGGATATTTCACTCCGGTTTTTTTCATTGCGTTCTGCTGGAAGTTCTGCATCCAACAGTGATAACATGACGGTATTATTCCTAACCACCACAATTTTAGCTTGTCACCCTCCCAGTGTGGATCACCCCCCTTGCACATTACAGGTATCGGCCACACCACCCGCACCCCCTAGTGATGCCACTGTTCTGAACACCTAACCATAATGGGAAATGTCACTTACTGGTTCTTTTTCTCTTATCTCAGCCCTTTCCACCTCTCTCTCAGCTTCTTTCTAGTACCTGGAAGCACTCATGTTTCCACTATTCTTCACCTTCTGTTTACATCAGCCCACTTTGGCTCTCTTATTCATTCATCTTTTTCTACAAATATGTCTATATCCATGATGGAACCGATAGTGACTGAACTTGAGGGGCAGGAGGAATTCTGCCTCCAGAAGTGATTTAAAAACAACCACCACACAAGGTTGCCCCCGTATTCATTGATGAGGAAGGCATCATATTGAGTCTGTCATTTTGCATCCCAAAGGTTGGAAGTAGCTTATCCTGTAAACCAGAAATCAGCAACCTTTTTTTCCCCATATAGCAGCCAGGCATCAGATCTGTCTATCGTAAGATCACGTACATGTTCAATATACATGTGTGAACTTCCTAATTAGACCACAGAGCTAGGAAAAAAGTGATTGGCATGGAGAGACACATGCCCAGACAAAGATGCTCTCAAAGGGAAACTTCTGCCCTTGGTCTGCTTACACTCAAAGCCTTATAGAGAGAGAATTACAAACTTGAATGCTTTTTAGGAGCAGCACAGACTGAGTGAATATATATTGTGGGGCTGTATTGGCAACCTTCAGTCTCGAAAGACTATGGTATCGCGCTCTGAAAGGTGGTTCTGGCACAGCGTCTAGTGTGGCTGAAAAGGCCAATCCGGGAGTGACAATCCCTTCCACACCGGGAGCAAGTGCAGTCTGTCCCTGGTCTGTCTCCCTGGCTATGGGCCTTCCTTCTTTGCCTCTTAGCCTCAGACTGTTGGCAAAGTGTCTCTTCAAACTGGGAAAGGCCATGCTGCACAGCCTGCCTCCAAGCGGGCCGCTCAGAGGCCAGGGTTTCCCACTTGTTGAGGTCCATCCCTAAGGCCTTCAGATCCCTCTTGCAGATGTCCTTGTATCGCAGCTGTGGTCTACCTGTAGGGCGCTTTCCTTGCACGAGTTCTCCATATAGGAGATCCTTTGGGATCCGGCCATCATTCCATTCTCACGACATGACCAAGCCAACGCAGGCGTCTCTGTTTCAGCAGTGAATACATGCTAGGGATTCCAGCACGTTCCAGGACTGTGTTGTTTGGAACTTTGTCCTGCCAGGTGATGCCGAGGATGCGTCGGAGGCAGCGCATGTGGAAAGCGCCCAGTTTCCTCTCCTGTTGTGAGTGAAGAGTCCATGACTCGCTGCAGTACAGAAGTGTACTCAGGACGCAAGCTCTGTAGACCTGGATCTTGGTATGTTCTGTCAGCTTCTTGTTGGACCAGACTCTCTTTGTGAGTCTGGAAAACGTGGTAGCTGCTTTACCGATGCGCTTGTTTAGCTCGGTATCGAGAGAAAGAGTGTCGGAGATCATTGAGCCAAGGTACACAAAGTCATGGACAACCTCCAGTTCATGCTCAGAGATTGTAATGCAGGGAGGTGAGTCCACATCCTGAACCATGACCTGTGTTTTCTTCAGGCTGATTGTCAGTCCAAAATCTTGGCAGGCCTTGCTAAAACGATTCATGAGCTGCTGGAGATCTTTGGCAGAGTGGGTAGTGACAGCTGCATCGTCGGCAAAGAGGAAGTCACGAAGACATTTCAGCTGGACTTTGGATTTTGCTCTCAGTCTGGAGAGGTTGAAGAGCTTTCCGTCTGATCTGGTTCGGAGATAGATGCCTTCTGTTGCAGTTCCAAAGGCCTGCTTCAGCAGGACAGCAAAGAAAATCCCAAACAAGGTTGGTGCAAGAACACAGTGAAGCAGGGCTGTGTTCTTGCACCAACCTTGTTTGGGATATTGTGGGGCTATGACAGTGTTATTAAAACTACGAGGAGCAGCTCTTTAGGGCGGCGCCAGGAACTCGAAGGGGAGGCGTGGGATGCCCTTTTGCAGTGATACAGTCACACCCCTGGGCAGAATACGAGCCCGTCTTCTGCCCCTTGTCTGTGCTTTTTTTTAAAGCAGAAGAAATGTGAGTGCTCAGCTGTGAGAGTGGCTGCTGCTGCCCTGCCCTCTTCTGAGCATGCTCGGCTTGCAGTCCTTAACACTCGCTGATCTTTGTCTGGTTGGTTCCTAGTTCCCAGCCTGGGATTGCTTCTCATCAAAGTGAAATCTCTCTTTTCAACCCCTCCCTCTTCCACTTCCCCCTTTTGATCTCCAAACCTTCCCGCTTTCCTCCCCCTCCCCAAATAAAATGCTTCCTATTTTACCAGTCATCAGGACTCTTAAAAGTTGCTTCCACGCAGTTGGCAAAGGGGAAAGGGAGGGACAGGCACACACTTTACTTGGCCAGGAGCAGAAAAAGGGTACTGTTTTTAAAGTGATTTATTAATCTTGTTGTTTGACTGAAGAGGAAAGGCTGTATTTTTAAAGTGATGAATCTTGCTATTTGAAGGGAATACTTATCAGCCATTGATGGCCAGCCCAATCCTATCCACACTTTCCTTGGAATAAGCCCATTGACTCTAATGGGACTTACTTCTGAGTAGACATGCATAGGCTTGAGTTGTGCATCTCCTAGTATAGGAGACAAATCAGCTTCCTAACCAAACCCTTATCAGCTCTGATATATTTTCATGGTCTATTTTTGTTTTCCCCGCCAGCTGCTGGAAAAATTTAATTTCATTAAATTAATAAAGTTTTCAATCCTATCCAAGGAGAATGGGAGAAATGACTAGTTCAGGAAATGACTAGGGCAGGAGGTCTGGTCTAGAGGGTAGAGCCTCCGTCTGCCTGAAGATAACATCCACAAGGTCGCCAGTTCGAGGCCACCGGCACCGTGTGACCTTGAAGCAGCTGATGAGCTGAAGCCGAGCTATTCCATCTGCTCTGAGCGTGGGAGGATGGAGGCCAGAATGTGAAGCCAGATCGGAATGAAACACCTGAATGTAGTGGTTCTTGAAAGAAAGAACCTTCTTTCAAATTGTAAAAATCCCTATTTAATAGGGATTTAAATAAAGCCTGCCTATGTAAACCGCCTTGAATAAAGTCTTGAATAAAGACCAAGAAAGGCGGTATATAAATACCTGTTGTTGTTCCTCCTCCTCCTCCACAGGGGTGTGTGTGTAATGTTGGTCAGACTAGTTGTTCACAAAGTTCATTTGATAAAACAATTCTATTGGTATGCTTACAAAGTTTTAAAAAATGAGTCCTCTTGGACCAGACAAAATCTACCTACTCCAGCATCCTGTCTCCAACAGTGATCAGCAGCTGATCATTTATAAAACATGTATATTGCTGTGTATTAATAATATATTTTTAAGATCTGCATTTAATTAATGATATGATTAATATAATTAATATTAATATAGTTAATTTATATTTAATATTTAATATATTATAATAAATATAATATTATATTATGTTTAATATAGTTAATATTTCTGGCCACTTCCTGTTTAATGATGTCACTTCCAGCCCTCAGGAACATGATGGGGAGTCATGGCCAATAGTCACGGGGGTCAAGGAAGCCACTGGCTGAAAAAGTTTGAGTACCACTGGGCTATGGGCTGGATGATTTTAGATGGATGGCCAGAAGCAGCCCGCAGACCATAAGTTTTACCTAACCCTGCTATAAATCTTTGTTTAGTGGTAGATGCATAGTGGTAACAAACTATGAAAACATTTGTTATAAAGCTGAGTAAGAAGGAAACCATTGCATTTAGATATCTAATTGTAACTTATAGTTTTTTTTCCAGCCCTTCAAGTACAGTGTAATAAGGTGTACAGCTTTGCCTATGGTGGGTGTGGTGCAATTTAGAAGTAGACTAAAAATACCTTCATTTTTTTCTTAGTGCTTTCCCTTCTCAATCTGTGGGTGGTTTTTCCCTGTGGCTCTCCCCAAGCACCTGGAGTGTCACTACTTGTTTATACAGGCATTCTTAGACTGAATATTTGCTTGCCTCTATCACCCACATTGCATTTTGAAAATAGCTTCAGATGCACTGTACTACTTCACCCAAACAATTTAAATAGATTTGGATGTAAGTATTGCATGAGTCCAATTGGAAAGTAATGTTAATAGTTTTTTTTGAGAGAATTCTGTTAGAAGTGATATGCATGTTCATTAACAGAACCTGGAAAAAGGGTTCACAAGCTAGATAATTCTAACCTGCCATCCCTCCCACAATGGGTTACCTAAGGTACATGGCTAGTAATAAAATCGTTAATAGTATAAATATAAACCACTGGCAGCACATAAAGTCATCAAGAGCAAATAAGACCAATATAGAAAAGCTGCATCAATACATCACATGACAGGCAGTTCTTAAGTTGCACAAATAAGTGTTTGATGCACAGTACTAAAATTTACAAGTATGAGCACGAATTGGAAACTAAAATACAGTGGGCCCTCTTTATTTGCGGGCTTGACACCTGCAGATTTGCACAGCTATGGATGATGCAGTGATACAGTTTGGGAAACACTTCTACCATGCATTCAGGGGTGTGGCAGGGCCTGAGTGAGTGGCGGGCCTTGGGGCAACCTAGAAGTGGTTACCAGGAGTGCTCAGTACTGCTCTGCAATGCTGCATCCAGCGAGGTCTGCAGAGCTCTACACATTGGGTTGCAATCCATAGGTAGGAAACACTATTTTTTTAATGGAACTTGACCATCCGCGGATTTTGGCATCATCGTGGGGAGGGGGTCCCCGAACCAAACTCCTTTGGATGCCAAGGGCCCACTGTAGTGTTAGAGCAGATAAAAGAAGAAAAATTAAGTCTGTTGGTTAGAAGATAGCAATGCTATAAAATCTGGAGCAGATTACAGGGGACCCCCATATCTGTGGATCCTGTATACACTGATCCACTCATCCATAGATTGGGTCAGTGTACCCCCTCTGGAGGTGAGGAGAGCTCTGCTCATCTCCTGAGCGTCCTCTGAGCCCAGCAGAGGCGGTGCATGTCCGTCCACAGGCTTTGGTGGGCTCAGACTGAGTCCTACATTAAAAAATATGCAACTTCCGGTTTAATGAAAAACTGGAAGTCATGGTTTCAGAGCTCCCCTTACTACCTTAGGAAGGCAGGGTGGGTGTTCTCTGGTATCCATGGTTTCAGTCAACCACAGGAAGTTCCAGAATGGAACCCTCACGAATACTGGAGCACACCTCTATTTAAAAACATTTGAAGTGACCTGCCTTTTCTACGGGTTCGGGTTCTACAGACTCAGTACGAATCCTGGCCTGTCCTGGAGGGCCTCACTTGACCTCCTGGACATGACTAGAAGTGCCTTCTGGTCATGTCCTTCTGAGGTGCCTGGAGGTCCTCTGTGGGTTCCCTTGGATTTTGGTATTCGCAGGGGCTCTTTGAATGGATCCCCCACAAATACCGAGGTCCAAATGTATATCCCAACTTTTCCTTTTGCAAGAAGAAGCCCAATGCAGCTACCAAAATATAGAATACAATAAAAATCTTTAAAATATAAATTGTAAAAATTGAGCAATAATAAAGCTGCAGACAGAAAGAACCCAAATCATAAGGGTGAGAAAGCAGTTTGAGACAGATATGTGTTCAGACAAGGAAGGGTTCTGTTCTTACTTCAAAAGGGAGGGAGCTTTATAACTATGGTGCTGCTATAGGGAAGATCCTTCCCTTGCTCCTGCTGACTGAACCTGTGATAATGATAGCACATGCAGGAGGCACCCCCTCCCCACTGTTCTCAGGGGACATGTCATCTCATCTATTTGAGGAGGTAGTCCTCCAGATACCCCAGCCCCAAGCCATGAGGAGCAATAAAAGTCAAAAACAGCAACTTGAGTTGCGCCTACAAAATGATCAGTGCAGTCAGAGAAACAGTGGCTGATGGAGTCAAACTACCTAGCCCCTGTGACTGCAAGTTTCTACATTCTGTGCTATTACAGTTTTCTAAAGGCCTCAAAGGGCCTCCCCATGTTGAGCACATTACTATCTGGTCATTTAGGAGCAGCAAGGAATCCAGGACTCCCAAACTGCAAACCTATGCCTGCAGAGAAAGTGCAACCCCATTCAGAATAAATTGCTGGTCCAATTCCTTTATTTCATTTCTCCAGGCCAAAAGGATTTCTGTTTTGTCCAGATTAATTTTAACCAGTATGTGATCTGGTCTCTCATGCCTGTCTCTCAATTCTGGCATCAGCTGGCCTCCCAACCACAGCCCCCTTACTGAAAGTAGGACGAATGTGTCGGGGATGGTGGCCCTTGCAGCAGTCTAAAGGGATGACTCAAAGGGGTACCTCCCTTAAAATTACTCCATTTGGTGTGGGTTGCCCCAGGAAAGAAAAGCCCCTTACTCCCAAGTTCAGGGGTGCAGGGCCTCCTGCCAGGCCTTGCTGCTGCCATGTCGACTCTAGCTGAAGGCAGAGTACCACTAGCAAGAGCCCTCTGCTGACAGTATTTAGGGGGGGGGGGCTTCTCTGCTTGTGGTGGAGGTATTCTTTACTGTTTTTTGTGCTTGTATTTAGTGGCCGCAAGGTGTTACGACTGCTTGTAAAGATCACAGCTAGAGTGCTTTGTTCTGTACAGTTCAGTTACTGCAAAGATGGCAACAAAGTAGATGTGACTCTTGGTGTCTAAAAATGTGTGTGTGGGGGGGGTTAACTTAAGGGGGAAAGAAGCATAACAATCTGAAATATGTAATGAGAGATGTTTGAGAGCTTTAGGTAGAATAAACAGAATTGGCCAACAGGGAGTGACAGTTAATCTCCTAGTGTACCTTGAAAATTAAAATGTAGTAGAAAACATCAGTAGCTGTGTGTATTTCATCGGAATGCTCCAGGTAGCACCCTTTAGGTTTGATCTGATTGCTAGGACCTCTCTATTCAGTTACATGTTAGTTTTAGATTCTGTATTAAATCTTGCTATTACAGTCTCTTGTCTCTAGGTGCACAGTGGTCATGCTACGAGCTACAGGAGTCAGTGTTGCTGAGGGGGCTGGAGGAAAAAATGAGGAAGCTTGAAATACAGGAGAAGTAATTGTTACTGTGGTGAAATTTTGCAGAAAGTTGCATATTTTGGTAGAACATGAAGAGGCTGGAGTAGAAAGGCAAATTGAGACTAGACAAGGGGGCTACAGCATGCCTGTGCCATTCCTTTTGTCAGCAGTCCCTGCCCTCAAATGTGTCTTTTGCAGTCATTGAAAAGCAGGAACATTTTTGGAATAAACCAAGATGCTTAAAGTGCAACTCCAGCTGTTGGTGTCTACTAAATTTCACACTATAGAAAGCTTCGTGCCTTGCTTTTGCCCTTCATTTTTCCTTGATTTTGAACTTTTATTTTCAATTTTGCAACCAGAACACAGAAAACAGTGTGTAAATTATTTGCAGCATTGCAGTAGCAGAAAGGGGAGTTTGACACAACAACCTGCTTCAGCAGAGAGCACTAGGCCACCTTACAAGGCTGTTTTCCTCAATTTCATCTGATGAGTGAAATGTCTGAGTGAGCCTTGCTGTTTACAGGGCACGATATTATACTGCAGCATTTTCCATAGACTAGATTGACTTCCAATGAGTTTTCTGAGTGCAATACCAAATTAGTTTTGACCTCTAAACCAAGGTCTCTTAGCCAGTTCAATGTCATATTTGTATGTAAGGTGTATGAATGTCCTTTTAAACTTAAAGTAAATTAACATGGTGATACTTGGTGGTTTCTCTCTCCTTACTCATGTATAAGTCAAAAAATTATACCTTAAAATTGACTCTGAAAATGTGGGTTGACTTATACTGTCAATGTGGTAAGACCTCGGCTTCTAAGAACAGCTGCTTGGTAAGGTGGGGGGAGGGGAGAGAGTCTGGGCTGAGAAACAGGGCATGTGGTGGGGGGAGGCAAAAAAGGAACTACTTTACCTTGTTTTGAAGCAGCACAAACATGGAGCTATTCTCCAAACAGGAAGCAAAGTGAAGGTGCTTATGGGAGTTGTAGGCTATATAACTCGTGCAAGGAAAGCGCCCTACAGGTAGACCACAGCTGCGATACAAGGACATCTGCAAGAGGGATCTGAAGGCCTTAGGGATGGACCTCAACAAGTGGGAAACCCTGGCCTCTGAGCGGCCCGCTTGGAGGCAGGCTGTGCAGCATGGCCTTTCCCAGTTTGAAGAGACGCTTTGCCAACAGTCTGAGGCTAAGAGGCAAAGAAGGAAGGCCCATAGCCAGGGAGACAGACCAGGGATAGACTGCACTTGCTCCCGGTGTGGAAGGGATTGTCACTCCCGGATTGGCCTTTTCAGCCACACTAGACGCTGTGCCAGAACCACCTTTCAGAGCGCGATACCATAGTCTTTCGAGACTGAAGGTTGCCAATACTAATACTAGGCTATATGAGGGCTGCTGCTATGGAAGTACAGTACTGTGCTCTTCACAAAGCCTAAAACTCTCATAAGCTCCTTGTTTGTGCTGCTTCAGAACAATCATTGGCAAGTCATTTTTCAGGAAATGGCTTCTCAGGATCTGACAGACAATTACCTGTTAATTCACAGACTTTCATACACTCCTAAGTTTTACCATCTACTTATCCATGGGTCATAGCGATTGCCAGGACTTTTGGCTTAGAACTTACTGTGAGGTTGGCTTACCCATGAATATATATGGTAGGTTTTCCCATGCTACTGACTTTTTTTGGAATGGGATTAAAATCTGTCAGAAAGCCTTTAGCCTGTTCTTAAAAACACCAGCCATTGGTCACTTGCTTGGTTAGTACTTCACTAGAAACCAGCAATTTAAAATAATCCAGTGCATTTAAATTTTCATCCTGCTACTTAGGAACTGGGGAAACTATTCTAGCTCTTTGGGCTTTTGTCATATTATGGAAATCTAGAAATAAAAGTTCAAAAATAAGGAAAATGGACAAAAGAGACTGGCTGCCTTCTATAACATTACATTTAGTATAAACCAACAACTGAAGTAGCATCTTGGTTCGTACTTTGCTGAGTACTAACAGTGCATTGAGTGGACTGCTGAATTTTGCAACAGAATGTATTATGCAAAATGATAGAGTACATTACTGTCCTCTTCCCTCTATCAGTATATTTGCTATAAGGATTTTTATGTATCCATACTGTGCATATTAAGACCATCCCTCTTTATTCATTCCAAGATTTTTAATAAATGGTCTGGGAACAGTGGTCAGGGGGTGCAGCCTGCACCAAAGCTAATTTATGTTCCCTGGATGTAGAAGGGAGAACAGCACAACCCACAATCTTCACTTTTCACTCCTGTGTTGACTTCTTGAGTTGGAGGATGCTTGGGATGCCACAGTCTGAGTATATGAATGTATACACCAGCTCAGCTCTTCAAGACTGCAACAAAACCAAGTGCTTCCCCTCCCTGAACTTGCCTCTGCATTTCTTGCCTTTGCATCTCCCTGAACTTGCCTCTGCATTTCTTTGCATTTGCCTTTTCTTCTTGTGAAAAAACAAGATATATGATCTATAGGATGTGAAGACCTAATCTGACATCCAAGATAAGAACCGGAAGGAGGAATAAGAAAAGAGTTTTCAAAGAAGAGAATACTTCCTTTTTTTAAGAGGAGAAAAGAAGTGGGACTGAATAATAAGATATTGGAAAGCATGCAGCAGTGTGGAAGGGGGCTAAAGAAAGAGAATAATTTTGGACTTAATTGAGATCAAGCAAGCTTTTAAAGTGGTTTGTGGTTTGCTGTTTGGCATTCTTGACACTTTTGGGGAAGTTGTAAGAACAACAATCTATAAAGCGCTTTCATAATGTGAAAACAGTAGACTTTAAGGACAGTGATAGCTGTGGAGTAAGAAGAAATACAGGAATCAATATTCAGTTAATGAAACAGAAAGACGAATGACTGATCATGGAGTCAAAAGTGTTAGAGTGTTCATGAGTGCTCATGAGCAGTGCTCATGAGTTTACTAACACGTAACATGCTTAATGTTTGTGTACATGTAAGTCCCCCCCCAAACAGGTTTGACCTGATCATATTTGATTTGGGGCTGTTGTGTATATAGCTTAATTTAAATGGCATGAAACGCTCCACAAGTGCTTTAATGACCATTGCTGGGAATTGGTGCTGTACTTTGCATAATAATGGTCTCCGGTTGTTCTTCTTCCTATAGCTCTTTGAACTCTTTTTTACAGCTTTTTCTCTGTCAGAATGTGTGTAGATAGGCACTTCTTGTGTCAGATAAAGTGAACTGTATTTCTTGAAAGCTTGTGCTGAAATGTTAGTCTTTGCAGTGCTGTAGCACTTTGTCTTTGTTGCAATAGACCAGCGGTGTCCAGACTTTTTGGCAGGAGGGCCACATCATCTCTCTGACACTGTGTTGGGGAGCTGGGAAAAAAGAATTAATTTACATTTCAAATTTGAATAAGTTTACATAAATGAATATATTAGAGATGGGACTTGTATGAATGATTGAAGGTCTTGCAATAGCTTAAGGCTTATAAAAGGCCTTGCAAGGCCAGCCTTTCCTTTGCTGCCGCTGCTGCATCACAGACATGAAACAGCAAACAGTGGAATGAGCCCATGCTCCACAGCTCACATGAGAGATTGAACAGACACCCTCACGCTTAGAGCAGTTGCATTGGTCCAGTGTGGGCTCCAGCAAGTCTCCAAAGAGCCAAGGCTCATTGGAGACTAGGAATTCCCTGTGGGCCGGATTGGGAGTATCTGAGGGCAGCAAATGGCCCTTGGGCTGGGGTTTTGGGCTCCCCAACTTGGCTATCACTCTGAAACTTGTTGCAAATACTTGTGTGTTTCAGTTTGGGGGGCCTTCCAGTTCTCCAGGAAAATGTCATAAGGCTTTTATATCATGTATAGTACAACATATTGGTTATATAACTTGCTACATTTGTGCCCCACCCTTCCTCCAGAGTTAAGAAGAGCATTTTAGCTTTGCAGATCTATGAAAGAGATTTTCCCAAGGCCTCCCACTGAGCTTCATTGCTGAGCAGGGAAAAACGTATCTTTTCTATGCTCAAGCCAAACACTGATCTCTCACTGGCTCTGACTAGATCCGAAATATATCCATAACTCGCAGCTGCATGCATGTTATGGTCTCTGTAGTTGTGATATAGTACAAGAGGAAGAGGGTGGATGGGACAATGCTTACAGCCTCCTTTGCTCGTATGCACTTTTTAGCACATGGAACTGATTGTGCCTCCTATTGCAGCAGTCATTTTCTAATTTCCCTGGTGTGGCAGGCATTCAAAACCACCCTTCTTTCTTCGCATGCATGGAAAATAGTAATTGGCTTCCACTTTTCACAGCTTTCCCCTTACAGTCAGTACTGTGGAATCAGTACTGACACAATCTCTGATTCCACCCAAAATTGCTTCTGATTGAGAAGAAATTTTTGGGAGGAGACAGAGTTAAGTAAGTGTATAGGATTGAGCCTTCAGGCAAGAAAGGCAGTGGAGAGTTTTGCCCTATCTTAAAAAATAATGATCTTGTAATCTGCGACCTCTTATGCCCTTTACATATTGGTACTCATCAGGGGTGCCCACAGACTGAAGTCCTGTTGCATGCAGCCTCCTCTGATCTTATATTTACCAAATGAGAGAGAGGGAGATCTCCTTAGAGGCTAAGCACAAAGTTGTGCATGGGAAGAAGATGCAACGTATTTCTATTTCCTGGCAGTTGCAGATATTTATGAAAATTGCTGCTTTAAAATAGTATTTTTTATACATCATAAGATACAGGTGCCTCAGGAAACTTAGTTACTGGGATATATATATAAAATTTCCATACAGGAAAGATTGTTTCTATTAGGTAATTAATGAGCTCAAATTTATTTGAATTTGGGGGTATATTTTAATTTAAGCATTTACTTTTTATGTCTTATTTTACCCATGCATGCACATACATGGCCACAATAGGGACCCCTACTTTGGTTGAGTCGCCCCTTGCCCCACACTCTTCTAGTGACTGCTCTGCCAGCAGCATTAGAAAATTCATCTATAAAGCACTCCAATTGGCTAGATGCAAAAACAATGTGCATTAAACTTATCCAGACAGAAGGTCATCTTGTTGATTCTAGGAAGCTCTATTAACAAGGAATATACTTAAAAGTTGTTCCTTCCCTTGTCTTTACCCTTGCTAGCATTTTTGCATGACCCTGAGTGTTTTTTATATATTAAGCATTGTGTGAAACAAGCTATCTGATAATCCTTGTTATGCATGCAAGTTTACCCTGGGAGTTGAAGCAAGTTCCACAATTAGTGCAGTGTGGCTCATAGCTGATATTATTTGGGAACTTGCTTACAGACACATTTGAGGACTTAAAAGCCTTTTCTGCAAAAGACACCTGTGTTGCTTTCAAATGCCTTTTACTTCTCTGCATCCCTGAATTCGCAAAGTGGTGCTCTGCATAAAGTTATAAGCAGCTTTTGTCCTGGATAAGCAGTTGAAAATAGCATAATTTGGAAAAGCAGTGTAGTACTTTCTGCTTCATGAGGGATTTTTATTGGCTTCTGAGGAGAGGCAAGTTTCTAGTAATCCCATAAATAGAAAAATGGAGCTACTTCAAACAAGTGCTTTGACACTTGTCCCCCCCTCTGCATTATTTTGCTTATTGACTATTTCTACCTAACTTCCTTTCTTACTGGTACTCATTTGCCTGCCTGTGAACAGAATAGTCGAATAACTCTGTTTGGAGAGAGACTGACAGCTGCTGCAACTCTTCTGCAGAATCTTCAGTAAGTTCAGAGCTCACTTTGAAGGGCAGACAATAACACATTGCCAAAGAAAGATCCCTAGAAAGTAGTAATTGAAAGCATGAGCTTGGAACTTTACCTTTAAAAGAACCACTTTGGAATTGACCACACCTTTATGACATATAAGGGAAAACATTGTTTCCCTTCATTTTAAATATATTTTGCTACAAAATTCTTCCTGTACTGAACTGAAAATATTGATGTCTTCTCCCTTAGACAGCAGCAGGGTTCGTGTATTTGGTACCATCTCTTTTCACATTTTAAAACAGCAGAGTGATTTCGACTGCATAGAGTATGAGCAGTGCCAAGTAGTGTGAGGAACTTTGAAAAAAATGTATTCCCTAAGGGTAAGTCACTAAGAATAAATGTATTGGACAAAAGGCTTTAAAAGCATGCTGTCAAAATATTTTAAAGAAATACCTTGGTTTCATGAGTTAAGAAATTTTGAAGTGGCTGTACAATGGACAAATCAAATCCACTTGACTATTTAGAAAACTTTTGTTCAGCAAAAGGGAGGTTTTTGTAGAAAGGGAGTTTTAAGAACATAAGAACCACCCTGCAGGATCAGGCCAAAGGCCCATCTAATCCAGCTTTCTGTATCTCATAGTGGCCCACTAGATGCCTCAGGGAGCACACAAGACAAGAGACCTGCATCTTTGTACCACTCCCTTGCACCTGGCATTCTGAGGTAGCCTACTTCTAAAATCAGGAGATTGCACATACCCATCATGACTTGTAACCTGTGATGGACTTTTCCTCCAGAAATTTGTCCAGTTCCCTTTTAAAGGCATCAAGGCTAGACACAATCACCACATCCTGTGACAAGGAGTTCCACAGACTAATTACACTCTGAGTAAAGAAATATTTATTTTGTCTGAACTCTCCCAACACTCAATTTTAGTGGATGTCCCCTGGTTCTGATGTTGGGTGAGAGGGAGAAGGGCATCTCTCTATCCGCTGTATTAATCCCCTGCATAATTTTGTGTGTCTCAATAATGTCCCCCTTTAGGCATCTTTTTCCTAGACCAGGGGTGCCCAAACCCCGGCCCTGGGGCCACTTGCTGCTCTCGAGGTCTCTCAATCCGGCCTCAGGGAGCCCCCAGTCTTCAATGAGCCTCTGACCCTCCGGATATTTGTTGGAGCCCGCTGTGGCCCAAAGCAACTGATCTCAGCATGAGGGGCAGCTGTTTGACCTGTTGCATGAGCTGTGGGGTGAAGGCTACCTCCACTGCTTGCTGTTTCACGTCTGTGATGCAGTAGCGGCAGCAAAGGCAAGGTCAGCCTTGCTTTGTGCATGGTCTTTTATAGGCCTTGAGCTATCGCAAGACTTTCATTCATTCATACAAGTTCATCTTTAATATATTCATTTATGTAAACTTATGTAAATTTATTCAAATTTTAAATTTAAATTAATTCATTTTTTCCCAGCCCCTAACACATTGTCAGAGAGATGATGTGGCCCTCCTGCCAAAAACTTTGGACACCCCTGTCCTAGACTGAAGAGCTCCAAATGCTGTAACATTTCCTCATAAGGGAGGTGTCCCAACCCAGTAATCATTTTGGTTGCTCTCTTCTGCACATTTTCCAGTTCCATTATATCTTTTTTAAGATGTGATGACCAGAACAGAATACTCCAGGTGTGGCCTTACCATCAATTTTTACAGTGGCATTATACTTAATATGTCAAATGCCTTCTGACAATTTGGATATATAATATCCACAGGTTTTCCCCCATCCACATGCCTGTTGCCCTTTTCAAAGAATTCTAAAAGGTTTGTGAGGTAAGACCCTTACAGAAGCCATGCTGATTCTCCTTTAGCAGTGCTTGTTCTTCTGCATGTTAAGATTTTATCTTTGAGGCATTCCACCATCTTACCTGGAACAACTGTCAGGCTGACCAAGGTCCCTTCTCCTTTTGTTAAAGATCAGTGAGACATTTGCTGTCCTCCAGTCCTCTGATACTGTGGTCGTCTTAAGGGACAAGTTGCATATTTTAGTCAAGAGATCAGCAAGTACAAAAACTCAAATCTGTTGTGGCCTTACTACTATGCCCTAATCTTACTGTTATACCAGTAATGTCTGAAGTACTGCATATTTTTCACTTCAGAGCATTCATTATCTCATGTCCTTCTCTTTTGTCTACTTGAATTACATACCTAAAAATGTGATTAGCAAGACTAATATTTGCATAGTAACCTTGGCCCTAAAACTTCCCAGAGAGACGCTGTTTAAAAACATTATTTGCAGAACTTTGGCCTGAAGGTCTCCTGTACTTTTATGCTAGTGAATCAAGGAAAGGAATTTAGATTAAGGAGGGGTTTGTGATAGAAGACTTTCCAAAGCAATTCTGAAGTGAGTCCTGAATCTCCAGGAGAAATGTGGAAATACAGAAATCAGGATATGATTTCAAAAGGGTGAGCTTGCATACTTAAGTGGCTTTATTTAACCTAAATGTACTATAAACTTTGGAACCTCTGTATTAAAGTGAGTATAAATGTTTGCTGGATAGATCAGTTATGTTGATGTGTTAATGTGGTAACTTTGGTCCACTTAAGCTGGAGAGATTTTTACATTTTTGAAGACGCTACTTTGGGAGCTTTTGAACTTTTCCCTTTTCAACATAGGCAAAAGCTGCTTATATCGCTGCTGGTTTCATCTTGGAAGATCAGTGTGATCTGTAATGTTGTCATGGCCGAATGTGATGGAAGTTACTTATATCTCCACTATCACCAGCCCATGCGTTCCTAGATTTTCCAAAAAGCCCCCTGGGCAGAGCCCTTTAACCTTTCAAGAGAACTTATAAGTAAAAGCATTATCACCCAAGAATCCTAATCGGGGAAAGGTAAATAAGGATTTAATACTATGAAAAAAAACACCAGAGAAAACTCCAATCCCTCAATTACTAAAACTAAATTGGTAGAGCAAACTTATCGTTACAAGGTAAAACACAACTGCCCGAATAAACACCAAATGGGTATAGAATTCCTCAGATTTAAACAACTGATATAGTATAACCCCACAAAATCTTAAAAAGTGTTTGGTAAAAGGCAAGCTTAGGCCCCAATTAAAGTACTTCACTAACTGGTGAGTTCCTTTCTCCTAACCACCACTCCTCATGAATCATCTGCGTCCACTATCCAGGACAACAGAAAATACTACATTCCTAAGTATATAGCTTTCAACTGGAACCAACCCCACTTCCTAATTGGACAATGCTGATTCTCTACCTTTTCTTCTTGCTTTAAAACAGTGGTTCCCAACCTTTAGGAGACCACTGAGGCAAAAATTGGAATTGTCATGGACCGCATGCAACCCCGCACCCCCCCCCCCCCACAAAAAATGCATTTAAATTTGTATTACAGGCAGCCTTCATTAACCATTCCTGGAACCCCCATGGAAAAGGAAAACCTGCAGTTTCCGCCCACTTTCCCTGAACCCGACTGGAGCTGAGCTCAGGTTGGCCCAGAGGCCCTTCTGAAGCCTGCAGAGGCTGCAGGTGAATGCACACAGCCTCTGCAGACTTAAGAAGAGCCTCTGGAGGTGAGAGGAAGACAGTTCCCCTTACTTCTGCAGGCTTCAGGCTGGCCCTCACCACGGGTTTGGGGAACCATGGATGAAGAAATCTGCAGGTACCAAACCTGTGGACAACATGGTCTGCCTGTAATTAGAAAAGATTTATTATTAACAGAGAGGATTTGTGGTTTGCTGCTTTCGCTGCCAGCTGCTAGTGGTCCATTCTCCACCCTCTCTGGGGGATTGCTTGCTCAGAGACGCTGGAAGTGATCAAAAGCAATTTTTTTCCCTAAGACCTTGTGAACCACTTCTCAGGGTCTCGTGGACCACCTGTGGTCCCTGGACCACAGGTTGGGAACCAGTGCTTTAAAGTGAACCCTCCCTTTTTCTTTCCTACGCAAGGAACATACAAAGGAGAACACAAACAATTTCACCACAAAAGTTGTGTTTCTTCACTGAGTGGTGGTGTATTACTTATATGGACTAGTAGTCTGTAATGTTCTGAGACTGGCAACAAAGCAGAAGCATGCCTGGTAATTACTTGTCCATAACTCCTGTTACAGGAGTTGAAAGTAAAATGTATATGCCGTTTGACTAACAGCCATAAATATTGATAACTTACTCCAGTAACTATGATGCCTGTCCTGTTGTATCATATTTATATCACATCTGACATCTGGGTATGCCTTCCGAGGAAACAGCTGGAGCTGTTTCATATCTACCCTCTGTCTTCGGGACACGCAGCGAAAGGACAGTGAATGGATGCCAGTGGGTGCCCTGCTGCCTAGTTGCTAAGATTTTTTCCTGCTCTTTGCTTACCTGCTGTGTTTTATTTCATGTAGATGTCAAATAGCATGGGGGACAAGACTGAAACCTGTGACACCCTGCACTTTAGGGTCCAAGGTGTTGAACAGGCATCCCCCAAGCATCACCATCTGAGACCAATCCTCCAAGTAGTAGTGGAACCGCCACAAAATGGTGCTCCCAATGTGGCCATCTGACCCAGAAGGACACCATAGTTGATGGTATCAAAAGCTACTGAGATGCCCAGTAGGATTAATAGGGATGCACTCCCCCTGTCCAGTCCCCAGCTTAGGTCATCCACAAAGGCAACCAGAATGGCTTCTGTCCCAGAGCCCAGCCTGAAACCATATTGAAAGGGAGAAAGATAATCTGCTTCATCCAAGATCCTTTGAAGTTGAGACTCCATCACCTGCTCAATCACCTTGTTCAGAAACGGGAGGTTAAAATAATAATGATAATGATAATAATGATAATAATATTATTATTATTAATATTATTATTAATATTATTATTAACAACTTTATTTTTACCCCGCCTTTCTCCCCGAAGGGACTCAAGGCGGCTTACAACAGGTTAAAACAGATTTAAAACATAATTTAAAAAACAGATAAAAGCATATAACACATATCACAAAAACAGTAGTCAGATAAAAAGTAATCAGGTAAAAAGAGCATAGAGCAGCAAATCATTAAAAAATTGGGCCTGTAACCAAGTATTTAAAAAATATTAAAAGGTGTTGAAAAGATGTTAAAAAGGCCGAGAACTCAGAAGGTTTGTTTAAACAGAAGGCTCTTCAGGCCTTGCCGAAAAGTCTCAGGAGAGGGAGGCATTCTTAAGTCAAGGGGAAGGGAATTCCATAGCTTTGGTGCCACTACTGGGAAGGCCCTATTTCTTGCCGCTGCCCCACATACCTCCCTAGGTGGCAGCACTTGTAAAAAGGCCTTCTCTGATGACCTAAGCAGACGAGCTGGATTGTACGGGAGTAGGCGATCTCTAAGATACCCTGGCCCAGAGCAGTATAGGGCTTTAAAGGTCAAAACCAGCACCTTGAATTGGGCCCGGAAACGAATGGGCAGCCAATGCAGCCGCTGGAGAAGCGGACTGGCCAGTAACTGTCCAGCAGAGTGGAGTCCAGGGAGGGCTTTTTCAGTAGGAGCTGAACCACTTTCTGCCTCAAAGCAAGCGGCAGAACCCCCTCCATCAAAGAGGAGTTGACCAACCTCCTTGTCCACCTGAGCAGCCCCCCCTGGGCAGCTCTAATTAGCCAAGCTGGGCAAGGGTCAAGCAGGTAGGAAGGTGGCCTTATACTCCAAGGGAGTCTGTCCACATCCTCAGGCTGCACAAGCTGAAAAGAATTCCGCAAAACCGGACAAACAGATGCCAAGGGGACATCACCAGACATTATCACTGTGACATCCAAGTCATGATGAATGCGAGCAATATTATCTGTAAAGTGCTTTGCAAACATGTTGCAGTGGGCAACTGTTTCTCCTGCACAGTGGCCTGATGGAGGACGCCATGTGCAACACGGAACAGTTCAACTGGACTACTCCCTGCAGACTCAATGGTAGCAGAAAAGAAAGATCTCTTTGCTGCTACCACCACCACCACAGAATAGGCTCAGAATAGCACAGAATGAGCTATAATTGGACTCAGCATGAGTTTTCTGCCACAGTCACTCTAGATGTTTACCTTGCTGCTTCATCAGTTGCAGCTTCTCAGTAAACCCAGGAGCTGCTCTGAATGTGCTACATGGCAGAGGTTGTTCAGGAGCAATCTCATCCACTGCTGTAGCCATTTTCCCCATTCCAGAGGTCAACCAGGGCCTCAGATGAGACACCAATCTTGGCAGCTGGAAAATTCCCCAGAGCCCTCAGGAAACCTTCAGGATCCATTAGCCTGGGCACAGGGGAGAGGCAGACCATACAAAGCAGTCCCCTGCCTCTGCAAAAGTATGAAGCTGCAATAAGGCTAAACCTTACCAGGAAGTGATCAGCCCATGACAATGAAGTGATCTTAATGTCTTCCACATCCAGATCACCATCATCTTGCTCAGCTGTGAACACCACATCCAGCACATGTCCTGCTGTATGTGTTGAGGCCAGGATCTTCAGGACAGGCCTATGGTTGTCATGGCGGCCATGAAGTCCTGAGCTGCACCAACCACAGGGGCCTCAGCATGAACATTGAAGTCCCCCAGCACTAATAGGCAGGGGGACTCCAGTGCCACCTCCAAGTTCACCCCAGTCAGCTCAGGCAGGGAGACTATTGGGCCGCAAAGTGGGCAGTATACTATCTCAGTCCTGCCCGGCCCTCTCAACACAACATGCAGACACTGAAACCCAGTGAACTGCTGAACAGGGCACTGGGCAAGGGAGATGGACTTATGATAGACAATTTAGACGACTCCTCCCTGTCCCTGCAGTCATGGCTGCTGCAGCACCTGCGTTCCCTTTCCTGGGGTAAAGGGAGTAGCCCTGCAATGGTTCGGTGGTGAGGTAAAAGCTTCCGTGTCATAAGAACAGCCCCATTGGATCAAGCCATAGGCCCATCTAGTCCAGCTTCCTGTATCTCACAGCAGCCCACCAAATGCCCCAGGGAGCACACCTGATAACAAGAGACCTGCTTCCTGGTGCCCTCCCTTGCATTGGCATTCTGACATAACCCATTTCTAAAATCAGGAGGTTGCACATACACATCATGGCTTGTAACCCGTAATGGATTTTTCCTCCAGAAACTTGTCCAATCCCCTTTAAAGGCTTCCAGGCCAGACGCCATCACCACATCCTGTGGCAAGGAGTTCCACAGACTGACCACACGCTGAGTAAAGGAATATTTTCTTTTGTCTGTCCTAACCCGCCCAACACTCAATTTTAGTGGATGTCCCCTGGTTCTGGTGTTATGCGAGAGTGTAAAGAGCATCTCTTTATCCACTCTGTCCATCCCCTGCATAATTTTGTATGTCTCAATCATGTCCCCCCTCAGGCACCTCTTTTCTAGGCTGAAGAGGCCCAAACGCCATAGCCTTTCATAAGGAAGGTGCCCCAGCCCAGTAATCAACTTAGTCGCTCTCTTTTGCACCTTTTCCATTTCCACTATATCCTTTTTGAGATGTGGCGACCAGAACTGGACACAATACTCCAGGTGTGGCCTTACCATCGATTTGTACAACGGTATTATAATATTAGCTGTTTTGTTTGTGTCAGGCAGTGAGCCTGTTGCTGAGGCTCAGGATCCAGTGGAATGTTGCTCCACTGGTCCCGCCTCCCTCCCTCCCCGCTCCCTCCCCTGTCACATCTCCCCCACCCTCTTCCCATCACACCTCCTCCCCGTCCTCTGCCTGCCTCCTCCCCACCTCCCCCACCTCCCCACTTTCTGCTGCTTGGTGGTCCGTGCAACCTCGGCAGTCTAGTCAACATTTTGTTGACTTGATTATTGACCCTTCTCAATACACAACATTGCAAATAGTTAGACCTTAATTCTTTATAGACTGGGCACTGTAGCAGCTTAGGTCTTTCACAGTTTCTTTACCACAAAGTTGGTGGTTTGAGAGTAATTGTGTGGAACTCTGCTGTAACAGTTATGGAAAACTTCAGTAGATACTTGCTGAAACCATTTTAATCTTTCCTGATGAAATTTTGGAGAAAACAGACAACTAGCAATATGTGATGGGCAAACTTAAATTGTATTTCCTTTTTCTTCTGTTGTATTGTATTTTCTATTTTTTACTCTATTGTATATTGTATTTTTATCCATAAATTGTAAGCTGCCTTGTGCATCTGATTTCAGCAGAGGAAAGGTGAGGTAGAAATCTTTTAAATAAATAAACAAATGTTATGTTTGAGATGAA
Organism: Tiliqua scincoides; assembly: GCF_035046505.1. Lineage (NCBI taxonomy): Eukaryota > Metazoa > Chordata > Lepidosauria > Squamata > Scincidae > Tiliqua > Tiliqua scincoides. Next base: position 202,277,302 of record NC_089822.1, read on the forward strand.
ATTGGAATAATCTCCTTCAAGGAATGTGAAAAATACTTATAAGGTTCTTCTGAGCTATTGAATGTCTGTATTCAGGTTTAAGGTTTTCCATAAGACTGAAGTTTCCCTCTCATTACGTTGCATTTTTGTCATGCTTGAAAGGATTATAAAAATTAGTAGGATTTTTAAATTTAACACAGAAACTAGGTACTAAAGCTGGTACTAGGTACAGAAACTAGGTACTAAAAATTGTTGTACTTGAGCACCCCTTACCCAGAATTCCAAAATATGGAACTTTTTTGAGCGCCGACTTTTTTAAACTTTTGCCTAGAGAAATAAAATTACATAAGAACAGCCGCACTGGATCAGGCCATAGCCCCTTCTAGTGCAGCCCACTAAATGCCCCAGGGAGCACACAAGGCAACTAGAGACCTGCATCCTGACATAGCCCATTTCTAAAATCAGGAGGTTGTGCATACATATCATGGCTTGTAACACTTGATGGACTTTTCCTCCAGAAATTTGTCCAATCCCCTTTGAAAGGTGTCTGGGCAAGATGCCATCACCACCTCCTGTGGCAAAGAATTTCACAGACTAACTATAGCTAAAGAAATATTTTGTCTGTCCTAACTCTCCCAACACTCAATTTTAGCGAATGTCCCCTGGTTCTGGGGTTGTGTGAGAGGAAAAAGCATCTCTCAATCCCCTGCATAATTTTGTATGTCTCAATTATGTTCCCCCTCAGGCACCTTTTTTTCTAGACTGAAAAGACCCAAATGCTGTAGCCTTTCCTTATAAGGGAGGTGCCCTAGTCCAGGAATCATTTTGGTCACTCTCTTTTGCACCTTTTCCATTTTCACTCCTTTTTGAGTTGTGGCAACCAGAACTGGACACAACACTCCAGGTGTAGCCTTACCACCGATTTGTACAGTGACATAATAATATTACCCATTTTATTCTCAATACCCTTTCTGATGACACCAAGCATAGAATCTGCCTTCACCACTGCTGCACATTGGGCTGACACTTTCAGCACCCGAAGAACTTTCTCCTGATCTCAGAACCCATTAGCCTATATGTGGTCTTGATTTTTTTGCCCCAATGTGCATCACTTTACACTTACTTAAATTGAAACACACCTGCCATTTTGCTGCCCATTCTCCTAATTTGCGAGAAGCTCCAGAAGGATCTCTCCAATCTCTTCTTGTCTTCACCTCATGGGAAAATTTTATGTCATCCACAAACTTGGCCACCTCGCTGCTTAATCCCATCTCCAGGGCATTTATGAACAGGTTGAGAAGCACCAGTCCGAGGACAGATCCTTGAGGCACACTGCCTTTCACCTCTCTCCATTGTGAAAATTGTATCAACACGCATTCTTTGTTTCCTGGTCCTCCACCAATTCCTAGACCATGAGAGGACCTGCCCTCTAATTCCTTGGCTGTGGAGTTTTCTTAGCAGCCTTTGGTGAGGGACCATGTCAAACACTTTCTGAAAATCCAGATAATATCCACAGTTCTGCTGCATCCGTATGCATGTTGACTTTTCAAAGAATTCTAAAAGGTTTGTGAGGCAAGACTTACCCTTACAGAAGCCATTCCCTCAGCAAGACTTGTTTGCCTATGTGTTTTAAGATTCTATCTTTGATGAGGCATTCCATCAACTTACCTGGAACAGATGTTAGGCTGACTGGCCTATAGTTTCATGGGTCCCCTCTCCTTCCCTTTTTAAAAATCCACGTGTGACATTTGCTATCCTCCAGTCTTCTGGGATTGTGGTCATTTTAAGGGACAAGTTGTATATTTTAGTCAAGAGATCAGTGACTTCATTCTTCAGTTCCTTAATGACTGTTGGGTGGATGCCATCAGGACCCGGTCACTTATTGATCTTTAATTTGCCAATTAGGTCTGAAACAGCTTCTCTTTTAACCTCTATCTGACTTAATTCCTTGGTTAGGAGGGGCCTTTCAGGCAGCCTTATCTGCCCGAGGTCTTCTGCTGTGAAGACAGATGCAAAAAATCATTTAGTTTCTCTGCAATCTCCAAGTCTCCTTTTATTTCCCCTTTCCCTCCCTCACCATCCAGAGGGCCATCCGCTTCTCTAGTGGGTTTTCGGCTTCTAACATATTTGAAGAAGCTTTTATTATTCCCCTTAATGTTGCTGGCCATGTGTTCCTCATAGTGTTATCTTACATTTCTTTTGCCACAGTTTATGTTCCTTTTGATTCTCCTCATTTGAGCAAGACTATGAAAGGAAGTCTTTCCCTTGCCCTTTATAGCCTCTCTAACTTTGCTTGTTAACCATGTGGACACCCTCCTGGATTTAGTGGAGCCCTTCTTTTGCAGTATAGACTTCCAATGAGGCTCTCTGCTGCTCTCTCGCCTTGGTGGATGACCTACGCCGGGGACTGGACAGGGGGAGTGCGTCCCTGTTGGTCCTGCTGGACCTCTCAGCGGCTTTCGATACCATCGACCATGGTATCCTTCTGGGCCGATTGGCCGAGTTGGGAGCTGGAGGCACTGTTTTGCGGTGGTTCCGCTCCTACTTGGAGGGTCGATCCCAGATGGTGGTGCTGGGGGATGCCTGTTCGACACCCTGGCCCTTGAGATGCGGGGTGCCACAGGGCTCAATTCTGTCCCCCATGCTATTTAACATCTACATGAAACCGCTGGGAGAGGTCATCCGGGGGTTTGGAGTGGGGTGCCATCAATATGCTGATGACACCCAACTCTATCTCTCCTTTCCTCCAGACTCCAGGGTGGCGGTTGAGGACCTGGAGCGCTGTCTGGAGGCAGTGAGGATCTGGATGGGGGCTAACAAGCTGAAATTAAATCCGGATAAGACAGAGGCTCTCCTGGTTAGGAAATCCTCGATGCAGGTGCTGGACTATCGGCTTGCCCTGAATGGGGTTGCACTCCCTCTGAAGGAGCAGGTCCGCAGCTTGGGGGTCCACCTGGACTCGCAGCTGCTCCTGGATTCCCAGGTGGCGGCTGTGGCTAGGGGGGCCTTCGCTCAGCTTCGGCTGGTGCGCCAGCTGCGGCCGTACTTGGATCGTGCAGACCTGGCCACGGTGATCCATGCCTCAGTGACATCGAGATTAGATTACTGTAACGCACTCTATGTGGGGCTGCCCTTGAAGACGGTTCGGAAATTGCAACTAGTGCAGAATGCGGCGGCCCGTGTGGTTACTGGAGGTAGGCGGTTCGACCCTGTCAGTCCGCTTCTCCAGCGGCTGCACTGGCTGCCCATTCGTTTCCGGGCCCAATTCAAGATGCTGGTATTGACCTTTAAAGCCCTATACTGCTCTGGACCAGGGTATCTTAGAGATCGCCTGCTCCCGTACAATCCGGCTCGCCCTCTCAGGTCATCAGAGAAGGCCTTTTTACAAGTGCCGCCGCCTAGGGAGGTACGTGGGGCGGCTGCAAGAAATAGGGCCTTCTCAGTAGTGGCACCAACGCTATGGAACTCCCTTCCCCTTGACTTAAGAATGGCTCCCTCTCTTGAGACCTTTCGGCAAGGCCTGAAGACCCTTCTGTTTAAACAGGCCTTCTGAGTTCTTGGCCTTTTAACATTTTTTAACATCTTTTAATATTTTTTTTACAGGCCTGATTCTTTTATGACTTGCTGCTGCTCTATGCTCTTTTTACCTATTTTTACTCTGACTGCTGTTTTTAGTATGTGTTAATATGTTTTTATTTGCTTTTAAATTGTTTTTAATATGTTGTAAGCCGCCTTGAGTCCCTTCGGGGAGAAAGGCGGGGTAGAAATAAAGTTATTATTATTATTATTATTATTTAAACAGCCTCCATGCACTCTGGAGAGATTTGACTCTTTTTAACCTTCCCTTTCAACTTCTTTCTAACTAACCTCCTCATTTGAGGGAAGTCCGCCCTTCAGAAGTCAAGGGTTTTTGTGTCACAAACTGTGCCATGCACATATCTTGTTTTATGCACAACATTATTAAAATATTATATAAAATTACCTTCAGGTTATGTGTACAAGGTATATATGAAACATAAATGAATTTCGTGTTCAGACTTGGGGCCCCATCCCCAAGATCTGCCACCACGTATATGCAAGTACAGGTGCAACCTATTTATCCATGGATTTTTGCCTCCTTTGCACTGCACTGGCATCTTGATCTGTTTCCAGCCAGCCCAAAACACTGCAAAAAGGCTTGCCTCACCCAGGCAGGGAAATAGCCCTGGAGCCATGAAAGAGGTTCCCCTTGCAAAGGAACAGTAACACTCTTGGAGCCCCTGAGCCAGCAAAGAGGCTGAAGAGGTGAAGGGGGGGGTGGAAACCTCTGTAGCCAGAGCACGTGCAGCAAGGTGGAACTCTCTCTCTCACTCACCGGGGCAGGTGCGATAGCAACAGAGGGGATTGCTTTAAAAAACCCAGGGAGTGTTTGCCCAATTCCCTCCCCCCCCCATGGTGCAGGCTCTCCAGCCTACAGAAATGAAATGGCGCAGGTGCTCCAGCCTATGGAAACAAAACAGTCCAGCAAGCAAGCCTTCCCAGCAAGCAAAGCATGAGATTTAGTCTACAGTCCTCTCCACACTTTCCTGGGAGTAAGCCCCATTGACTACAATGGGGCTTACTTCTGAGTAGAAACTCATAGGGCTGGACTCTTAAAAGCTCAGCATCCCACCTGTGAAAGAAGCGGGACAGCTGGCAATGGGGAGGGCTCAGGAGGGGGAGGAGAGGGAATTGCTTTAAAAAACCCAGGGAATGTTTCCCAATTCTCTCCCCTTGAGATGCTGCAGGCTCTCCATGCTCCAGCCTGTGGAAACAAGTCTTCCCAGCAAGCCAAAGCAGGAGATTTAGGCTACAATCCGATCCACACTTTCCTGGGAGTAAGCCCCATTGACTACAATGGGGCTTACTTCTGAGTAGAAACTCATAGGGCTGGACTTTTAAAAGCTCAGCATCCCACCTGTGAAAGGGGAGGGGATTGATAACCACTGCATTAGTTTCCTTCCACCCGCAAGTGTCAGGCTGCAGTGTATTTGCTTAACTCTATGGAATTTAGCACGAGTTTTTTGTTAATCGAACCGAGTCACAGAACGGAACTAACGCGGTTAAATAGGCTCCACCTGTATTCTGAAATATGGAAAAATTCAATATCGAAAACACTTTGGTTCCAAATGCTTTGAATAAAAAATGCTCAACCTGTACCAGAGCATAGCACTTTTCTGAGGAACAAATGAAACTGACTGCCTAGAAAGTCCATCAAAGCATTTTGTATTGAAATTGCAGCAAACTCCAGCAAGCATTTTACTTTTATCTGCCTTGGTCTGTCTCAGCTGTTGTCTCCCTGTGTTCAGGAAAGCTGTTCAGTGTTTTTGAATGGTTTTATTCTTTGCCTTCAAATTTGGCAGCTATGCATCTACAGAACTCGCCCATCTAGAATGCTACCAATATAAGAGTGTGAAAGAGGCAGCCAACTAGTAATGTCCGTCATCCAGTCAATAGATACCAGAATCAAAATCCCTGGTGCAGCACCACACCCAGTTAGTAGTGGTGCTTCCTCTCTCTTTGACTAACCACTTTCTTCCATCACTTTTTGAAAGTACTGTTGCTGCTAGTGCAATCTGTGCAGAATATTAGTGAAGGGGAAAAATGATTTACAGTTAGCAGTTGAAGTTCACAATGTAAGAGTTGAAATAACTGCTGGTTTTCCTTTCTGGGGGCATGGTTTCGAGCAGTTGTGGCTATTTTTCTTTCTAAATTGCTCCCCAGGGTCACATTTCTATTGTTGATAGTAGATGTGCTAGGAACTGTCAGTGCTATGAATTCAGTAAGATCTGATCAGGGAAGTGACTGTGGAAAAGGTATCGTGTTACTGTGTATATCAAACTCAATTCTAGTTAAAAAACAAACTTGTCATCCCTAAGGAGCCAATTGTGTTTGTGAAGCGGCACTCTTAGATTCCAAACTGGATGGAATACAAAGCAAGCAGGTTTAAGATGCAACTTTGGTCTTAAGTTAATACTGAGACACACTTCTGACTGCAAAATATTTGTGCAGGGTACACATTTTGAGAACTATGTCTTACTACCTGGGTGTTTTATGACTCTTATGTAAAATGCTGTTCTTCAGGGTCTCTGCACTTGCATGTAGTGGAGTGGATTTTTGCACCTGTGCAGAGCCAACTTCGAATAAGTTTCCAGAGCTGCTTTGAGTGTTCTGCCCTGAGTTTTAGCAGGGGATCCTGTGCACCACTGTATGCCTCAGACATGAGTAGAACCACCCAATAATTGAGTTCTTTTTTGACCACTGCTAATGCAGCATTGTGAAGAATGTTTCTGACTGGTGTTTCTCATTGTTCAAAACATACACTTTAGCTTCAATTTTTAATGTTTTAGTGTCACTGCTTGTTTCCAAAAAATGTGCTGGGCTAACCTGCACGCATAACCGATGGGCATGCATACTGTATTCTGAAGCCTAAGTCATCAATTTTTGTCCTTTTACAAGTGGTCCTTGTAATGGATCGGAAAGAACCATTAGCTTTGCTTGGAGCATGCACAGTAGGAGCTTCCTCCCCCACTGTGGGGTTCTGTCCTTTCAGGCTTCATCTGTTTTTCCGCTACTAATATTGTCATTGGTTTCCTTAAAGCAAATTAGCAAGCCTCCAATAAGCTAGGAAAGAGACAGGTTGCGTTCCGTCTTGACATGCTTTATCCAAGAAGTTGAGTTGTAAATAACCGAGGCCTGAATATAAATCTTCTGAGTTGAAGCTGTCTAGGCAGGCTCTATTCTAAGAAGGACTCTAGAATGATACTGGAAGGAAGTCTCCTGGATAGGAGTTGTCTGAACAACTTTGATCTCAAGGCAGATTCTGGCATTCAGATGTATTTAAAACACAAGCTTGTGTCTCTTTTACATAGGGGAAGTTTTTCTAGCTTCACAGGAAAGGGGGCCCTGTTGTATGCATTTCTTCCTTTTCTGCTAATTGCCAAGATAAAATGCAGGATGCACAAGTTGAACATGGACTCCATCCTGAGAACACTGTGATGGCTGGGGCAGGTCTGGCTTGTATATCTGTGCAAGATGGTGAAGGGTAAATAACTTCACTTTGACTTATGGCTGTTTCTGTAGTTGAAATCAGAGTCAAACACTTTACCAAGATTGAAGATTTGCATTGAAATTTACAGCCTGGAGGATGATAGTTGGCACTGAGGGTGAGCTAAAAGACATTGCAATGCACTCAACAAACCTTGACACACAAGATTGCTAAATGAGCCTTTGCAATATCCAACATCTGTAGCTAAGGAGATGCCCCATCCTACAATATGGCATGCATCTCAAATCAGCTGGCTTGGCAAACTGTTCAAAGAGTTTTGCTGTCATGTCTGTCTTCTATTTCATAATAAGCAATGCCCCTAGCTTTTTTTTACTCACTGGCTAGAAGGTTCATACTTCAATCACTGATCTTACCTCCTGGCTTCATCATGGAGTTCGTTTGCTTTTCTCAATTTATAGGTAAAACCTTTGACCCTATGGCTGTGGTCAAGTTTTTGGCTATGCCAAGATTTTGGACTGACGATCAGCCTGAAGAAAACACAGGTCATGGTTCAGGATGTGGACTCACCTCCCTGCATTACAATCTCTGCGCATGAACTGGAGGTTGTCCATGACTTTGTGTACCTTGGCTCAACAATCTCTGACACTCTTTCTCTCGATACCGAACTAAACAAACGCATCAGTAAAGCAGCTACCACGTTTTCCAGACTCACAAAGAGAGTCTGGTCCAACAAGAAGCTGACGGAACATACCAAGATCCAGGTCTACAGAGCTTGCGTCCTGAGTACACTTCTGTACTGCAGCGAGTCATGGACTCTTCGCTCACAACAGGAGAGGAAACTGAACGCTTTCCACATGCGCTGCCTCCGGCGCATTCTCGGCATCACCTGGCAGGACAAAGTTCCTAACAACACAGTCCTGGAACATGCTGGAATCCCTAGCATGTATGCACTGCTGAAACAGAGACGCCTGCGTTGGCTCGGTCATGTCGTGAGAATGGATGATGGCCGGATCCCAAAGGATCTCCTATATGGAGAACTCGTGCAAGGAAAGCGCCCTACAGGTAGACCACAGCTGCGATACAAGGACATCTGCAAGAGGGATCTGAAGGCCTTAGGAGTGGACCTGAACAAGTGGGAAACCCTGGCCTCTGAGCAGCCCGCTTGGAGGCAGGCTGTGCAGCATGGCCTTTCCCAGTTTGAAGAGACACTTGGCCAACAGTCTGAGGCTAAGAGGCAAAGAAGGAAGGCCCATAGCCAGGGAGACAGACCAGGGACAGACTGCACTTGCTCCCGTTGTGGAAGGGATTGTCACTCCCAAATTGGCCTTTTCAGCCACACTAGACAATGTTCCAAAACCACCTTTCAGAGCGCGATACCATAGTCTCTCGAGACTGAAGGTTGCCAACAACATGGCTATGGTAAACGTGCATGTTTTTTTCATCTCCAAAGCAGTAATTCTGATAGTCATTACTGTGACAAGGAAGGCCAGTGCATTGTGTTCTTTATGCTCTGTTTTCCTAGCAGATTTCATCTAGACATAGTGATACTGGTACCAGACTTTACCTTTTAGTCTAAGGTGAAGTAGGCTGTCTCTGAATGCCAGATGCGAGGGAGGTCACCAGGATGCAGGTCTCCTGTTGTCTTGTGTGCTCCCTGAGGGACCTGGTGGACCACTGTGAGACACAGGAAGCTGGACTAGATGGGCCTTTGGCCTGATCCAGCGTGGCTCTTGTATTCTTATTGTCTTAGTGTTCTGTGTTAATCAAGATTACCTGTTTGTCAAAACCTAGCTTCTGGGGGAAAAAAACAAAACTCTGCACACATTAGTGTTAACCTTTTCCTCTGATGCTCATCGTACTACATCATTCTATGCAGATGAGAGGCTGTACATCTGTTACAAAGGTCTCCACAAGAGCAAAAATATTTCTATCTAGCACGTGTCTCACTGACATCATCCCTGGGTTACCAGTTGGATGAGAGAGCCACCGGCCTTCTTGAGATCATTAGAGTGGTTTTATCTGCTCCTGCTGCAGGTCTGAGAGTTATTCCATTCATGGGATGTTACAGAGCATCCACAAATGTCCTTTAATAAGGCTTTTCAGTGTTAATTTCTCAAGGCTCCTTTGCTATCCTCACATGACTAGGATGCAAGTTTGAGATGGGTATGTTAAGATTAAATATTTAAAATGTGAATGTATAGGTTGTGTCCTAGTAGTGGTTTAACAAAGTATGGTTTCATGTCACTGTACTTAAATTAAAAAAAAAAAAAAACCCATCAAGGCTTACCTTGTAAACTTTTTTTAATCAGGTTGTGTAGACTAATTAGAATTTCTCAGTGAACTGTTGCTGTGCTCAAAAAATATAAGCTGTCTGGTCATGCCAGGTCTTGTGCTTCAAAAATGTTCTCTTCCATGTACCAGCCAATGTATTTTACAGACTAGTAGAAACTTTAATACATTGACCTGCCTCTGCTGCTTTGACAAGACAGAATTTTGAAGTCTCAGACATTAATTTGTATGTTGAAGGCATAAAGATACTATTACAAGTATTGCCTCCTTGTCAGAGTTTGGAGGGGATTATTCTTTTGCACTTAGGATCTCCACAAATAGCAGCGGTGCCCCTGCGGGCTTTGTAACATGTCAGATAGGTTGCATACTACGTATATTAGGGTAGCAGGTACTTTCTACAAACTTCTTTGGTCCTGACATCTTTGGGATCCAAGCTCAGGCTTCCTGGGCTGAATCAGGGCTGTGCATGCATTCCATTTCAACCCTCTTTCTTGTATGGTGTTTTACTCCTCCTGGGAAGTAATAGTTAAAATAGATGGTGATTAGCATGCTCAAATGCAAGAGTATCTTCAAAGTTTGTGTGCTACTACTCATTGTAGTAAGTGTGGAATGACTGTTTTCTATCAAGCTGGTCATTTAGATAAAGTCAGAATCGGAGGAAATTTGATTTTGTAAGAATTTATTACTTTACACAGTATTTTCCATAGTAGCTCAGTATTGATCCTGGACTGTCTTTATCCAGGCAACACAGAGGACCAGACTTGCTTAATGTCACTAAACACAATGTTTGTCATTTGTGACCCTTATACACGAACCTAAACACAGAAATGGGAAACATATATGCCTTTTTCTGCACCTATCATGAGGGCACAGGTTTTTTGAAAACACTGGTAACACGGGAGCGGGGGTTAGGTAGGTGCAAATGGTATCCAGAACTGAGTTAAATCTCTGCCCGTGTAATGAATTTTCTGTCCAAAGCACAGGGTAATTTGTTTGTGTTGAATAGTGCATTTTGTGCAAATGTGGCTGAAGCTGCAGCAACAGCCAGTTTGTTGTAGCCTTACTTACCGTTATTTTTTAATTTGGTTCTTCTGCTGCACATGTGCACACTCCCTTCAGAAGTACCTGCTGTTTGCAGCTGTTCTGAACGTACTGAATAGTGGTAAGATGCATTCATGATTTTCAACACTGTTGGCCAATTGTTGTACATGAGTTTAAGGCAGCTTCCAGTTACTACTGGTTTTGGCAGTCTTGCCTTTTAATGGTTAACCAAAGCAAATGCTAGGATCTGATTTATAATTTACTGTGATGGCCTGAACTGATTTGGGGCTTGTGCTTAACAAGTGATCAAGGAGCAACACTGCTGTATAAACTAAGAGTGAGACTGCTAGATTTGATTCGTGAAAGACATGCTTGCTTCATATTTAGTTCTCTAAAAAGCTACATGTTACAACAAATGTGTTAATTTGGCACATTAAAATAGCAATGCGTGCAGGGGCACATACAAAATACTGAAAAACTGCAGTGGGGATAGAAGGGCTGTAGCACTTACTACCCTAACCATGCCCCCCACATGTTACTTATTGCTTTTGTTGAAGTTGTTTTGTTTTTATTGTAAGTAGCGCACTAGGAGGAGGGGAATGATACGTACATTTTTCATGGTTGTGTAAACAATGGATATTCAGAAATTCCTATATAGAAGCAGTGCTCAGTTAGGAAATACCGCCTTGTGTAAAGAAATTCTTCATCTTTCCACAAGATTGGTATTATAGGGATACTTTCTGACTCATGGGGTAGGGCAAACAGAAGTGTGGGAACAAATGTTTTTCTCTTTCTTTGATGGTTCTTCAGTTGCTCCAACATAAATTTCTTGTATAATCTTGACAAGCTTTCCTTAAGGTCACCAGTTTCATTGTGCTTGTTCCATTCATATACAGTTGTGACTCAGTAACATTATTGGGACCCAGTAAAGTATCTAGAAAATCTGGTATTGTTGAAACTAAGAAAGTGTAGACCTGACTAGTAATCTGAATGAGACCCTCTGGAAACTCTGCATAACAGCAGCATATACGGGTGTAAGAGCGTGGTGGATAGGTGAGGGGTGATTTTCATCTGCACCCTGAATGAGAGCATTCTATAGGAACAAAAGTTTTCTTTGAGCTTGTGGCCTGTCCTCCAGCATAGTGGTTCTCACATTTAGCACCAGGACCCACTTTTTAGAATGAGAATGTCAGGACCCACCGCAAGTGTTGTCATGACCAGAAGTGACATCATCAAACAGGAAAATTAACTATCCTGGGCTGCAATCCTACCCACACTTACCCAGGAGTAAATTCCATTGGCTATCATTGTTGAAAGAATATACATAGTAGCTTGTTAAAAGTACAGGTCTGTAACATTTCCCCAAATGGAGTCACACAGCATGGTAGCACTGAATCGAATATACAAAAAATATTGAAATGAATGGGGATCCACCTGAAATTGGCTTGCGACCCACCTAGTGGGTCCTGACCCACAGTTTGAGAAACACTGCTCCAGCAGATGCATTTAAAAAACAGGAACCTATAGCTTTTAGATGGTTGAGTCTGAGCTTCTGAAAAGCTTTGTGCAGTTCACAGCTGACAAACTTGGACACAGTTCAGAGAATCCTGATAGTTTTCTTTCACATGGTGACCTCACTTTTTTCCCCTCCCCCTTACAGGTCCCAAGACAAGCAACAATGGATCTGATGTGAAGAAGCTGTGGCTACGTAGTTGTTTATAGCTTGCTGGATCCTGGATTTCCTTTTCTGGCTAAAACAGTGAACTTGGTACCTGGAGAGAGAATGACTCTTGGATTTGTATGGCTGCCCCCAGTGCTGGGGAGGACTTTGCTGGTGCTGATGGTGACAACTTCTGTTAAGTGCCATTGGCCCAGTGAGGCCTCGGAAGTTGTACGGGACTGGGAAAACCAGTTAGAGGCCTCCATGCATTCGGTGCTTTCGGACCTCCGAGAAAGTGTGCCAGCAGTAGTGGGGATTCCAGACAGCTCTGCTGTTGTGGGTCGCTCCTTCAGAGTTGCTATCCCAACAGACCTAATAGCCTCTAATGGAGAAGTAATCCAGGTGAGAACATAAGGGTCTAATAACTTGTTACTTGTTTTTGCTTATGTTATGACATTCTTCTCCCCACCTCCAAAATAAGTAAATATAGTCACTGTTGGTCCTAGATTTGATGGCTTGTAAACCTAAATACCATAAAAACACTGAGATAAGAAAGTATGCACTTTTGTTTTTCAGTATGACTTAAATCGGGAATCAGCAACCTTTTTCTTTAAAGGGGATGGATGCTCAGCAGTGATATCATCATGTCTCTGCTGAATCTGTAGGTTGCTAAGCACCTGGAAGTGACCCACACAGAATTCAGCTTGGGAGGCTTTGCCTGCTACGCAATTTGCTGCAAGCTGGACAGAGAATGGCACTGCACAGAGACTGTGAACCTGGGTGGGCGTCTCCGCCTTTCCCCATCCAACACACTGGGTGAGAGGTAAAGCTTCGCAAGCTAAACTCTCCATGGGCTGGATGACTTCGGTTGGTGGGCCAGATGCAGCCTGGGCACCGTAGGTTGCCAACTCCTGCCTTAAATCGTCCAGATTTTTCATGCTGGTTTTTCATGAAACTTAGCATTTCTGGCTCCAGGTTGTATAGTGTAGAATCTGCTCACCTTAGCTGTAATGGGCAAGGCAGCTAAGATGATATAGTATGACACATTTTGTTCCTGGGAGAAGTGTTGCAGTGTCCCAGAAGAGATTCTGCCACAAGCCAGCTCACCCTGAACAGACAAATAACTACTTGCACCAACTTTCCTAGAAATTAAATGGTTAACTGCAGCAGAAAAATTTTGGAATCGCTGGTGAGGTACATAATAGTTTCTGAGATATGTAAACAATCAGCAAGGCACTCACTCAGCATGGCATGCCTTCTCCCCCCCCCCCAACTTTTTAATAAAAGGACTGTTGATGTCTATCTTGATATTACAGCCTGTATCTTTTAATGCAAGGTGGCAGAAAATGAGGTATGCTTAAGGGACTGTTATGGGGGGATTAAGAAAAATTTGAGGATAACACGATATCTGTTTTTAAATTATGTTTTTAATCTGTTTTAACCTGTTGTAAGCTGCCTTGAGTCCCTTTGGGGAGAAAGGCGGGGTAAAAATAAAGTTATTATAATTATTATTATTTTCATTTGCACCCATTCTCATTCTCTGTATTTTAAACCCCATTCAATGTCAGGATTTGTTGTTGCAACCCAGCATTGGGGTTAGATGTACCCAAGAAAGCCATAAAAATAAAACACCTGGGGAATTGTTTTAAGAGATGATTTGTAAGTAAAGAACCAACACTTTTATTGACAATTTTTCTTTTTCAGTAAAACAATTTATAGTAGTGGCAGATCAGTCATCTGAGTCGATTATACCCTGCAATGTAAAGGACACAACACCTACAATAAGACGGTTTGTCTCACTAAAAAACATGCAACGTATTGTGCTATTAATCGGAGAAATGCAGATGACACTTTCAATAGTTCCATTATAATTTCATTTATTCATTTATTTACAGTATTTTTATCCCACCTTTCTCCCCAAGGGGTTTCAAATAGTATTCCATGGAATATTGTTTGACTATTTTTCTTCTGTTTTGACTGTTAAAAGCTGCAGCAAATAAACTGGTTTTCTTCCCAAGTTGCTAGTCAGAAGCGATGGGAATAGCCCACCACAGTCACCAAACCAGCTGGTCTTTACAGTGCAGTTTGCATGGACATCTCATTATTGATTTTGCTTTGTTCGGTTCTTGATTACTTTTGTGTTACATTTTTAAAAGCTTATCGTAAGTTACCAGTGAACACTTCCTATTAGAGGGGAAAGGTGAAATATAAACATTTTAAATAATGATCTTGATTCTACAAAAAATGTATGGAATAAAAAATGTTAAGGTAAATTCTTTTCTACCACATTAGCTGAATCCACTTTTGTTAAGTTCTGGTTTGCTACAAAGATGTCTGACAGCAACCATCAAAGACAAGTTTTATAGGAATCTTTCTGTAAACAGAAAAATCATTCATCAGGAGACTCTTGATTGAGGTGCGATTATGTCAGAGATTTCTTAGAAAATGTGCAGCTACAATAGTAGTGAATAATACTCCAGAAGCCAAATTCGAAAGAGTTTCTTGTCATGAACTGTATAGAAGCTGTGATCAGTAAAAAGTTTTCCTGAGTCATAAAGAAGGTTCTAACTGGGAAGAAATAGCTCTTAAAATTCAGGTTTATATAGCGTTTTGTAGATGTGATAGTTGCTGTTGACCCCAGAAACATTTTATGGTGATATTAAGAAAACTGTGGAAGTGTGTGCCCTTTTATGCTCTTTTTCTCACTAGAAATGGAAATAATAATTTCTTGTCAAAGCAGAAGAGTTAAAAAAGGGGGGGGGGATTTTGTGAGGTCATTTTAGCCCTTGGTGTATGTGGATGGCTTTTCCATTTTTGAGATAATTCACATAAGGGCAGAAATGATCTTCTAAGCAAGTATACATCAACTTTCCATTGCATTTATTCTCCCCCCTTTAAAAACAGTGTTGAAGTAGATAACTTGCAGTTATTGAAGTGTCATCCTCAACTTCTGTGCAGACTTGCCTCAATATCATATGTTTAAATTATTGCTTTGCTAGCAAGATTGTCTGTGTAGTATGTTCATAGAAAGCCAGGTGGGTGTTTCCTTACAGTGTGAAGGTCAAGGGAAAGTGATAGGTCCTGATAACTATGAGTAGTGGACAAGAATCTGCTTGTAATCTGTTAAGTGGTTCCCAAGCTGTAAAAGATGTGGTAGTTCTTGCCTTTTAGATTTGTTCACTATGATTGAAGATATTCAAGTGGAAGGAACTGCAGGCAAGTGATAGAGATGTTTGGCTTCAATGGTATAAACAAGATTTACACAACTAAAGATTAAAGCTTGATGTGTGAAGATAGCAGACTAAGAAGCTTTGCATGCAAGCCTGATCTTCAGGATATCTCTGCTCAAGAAGAAACTGTACCGCACCTTCATTTTCTACGTGATTGTTAACTGATCTATGGAACAATTTTTATTCAGTTTACTTTATACAGCATTCACAGGATTTTAAATTCAGGCGGTCTAATTCAGCATGGCCTTAATTTTCATAATACAGGTCACTGAATTTTATCTATATATTCTGTGTGTGTGTGTTGACAAAAATGTTTTTAATCAAATCTTTCATTTTGAAATTGGCAAGGTTAACAAACCTGACACCATTTCTAACAGTCCAGGTATCAGACTGGTTTCCAAGTATATGCCTGCTTTTCATATTAGAGATTTTTGTTTCCAGTGTCCGTAGACTGATAATGTGGTTCTGGTTTCTTCTTTAGTACCAAGAGCTTTGCACCCATGGACATGCTTAATCCCCTCAGTCATGCAATACCTTAACCTTATTTGGAACTTCTGACACACTGAACTTTCAAGTTTTCCTTAGATATTTTCATATAAGACAATATTTACAGCAATACCTTGCACTTTTGTCTGGTGCAGACCAGAGCATGAATGAAAGTAAAAAATGAATGAATTCAAAGCATACTTATTAGCATGCAAATTTATGTTGGTTAAAAATGTAAATAACTTACTATATAACACATGAATGTGTGAAACCTAAATAAACAGAAATAAAAGAAAAATGAACATAAGAACGTCAACGAATGTTGTGGAAGGTTGGATGAAGTTGGACGAAAGAGGAAAATGTGGATGAAATTTGAAATGTGGTTATACTATAAATAATGACTGAAAGAACAAAGTGATGAAAATCAAGGTATTGCTGTATGAGCACTAGAACTAGACTTATTATTCCAGATTTGTTAAAGTGTGCAAAAGTGACCTAATTGTTGGTGATTCCTGAAACTGACAATTTGATAGCCAGCAAAGAGAATGTATTGAGCCCTATGGAAAATGAAACTGAACCACATGTGTGTGTTTACTCCCAAGTAGGCAAACTTGCCTCAGCTTTTAGCAAAGGCCAAGTGAAGGGGAATGCAAAGACACCAGAAAGCTGGAGCTTGAGAAATGCACCCTGGCATATTAAAAAAGGATAAAAACAGAGGCTTTGAGTGACTGGTAAAGTGAATTTTTTTTTTGCTCTTAAAGCTAGATGGATCCTGTGAGAGTGTCATTTTAAAAAGTGGGTCTCGGTGCTAAAATGTTTGGAAAACACTCTACTAGCTCATAAGTTCTGGTAGTCTCTGATCACACATTCCTGTTCTAGCAATTTATTCTTTATTAGTGGCATGAAACAAATTTAAAATAACTAACTAGCTTCTTGGTTGCTTATCCTAGAGAAGATTTTTACTAACTGCAGGTGGCCAGATGAGTGATTAGTTTAGATCAGGGGTCTCCAAACCCTGGCCTGGGGTCCAGATGTGGCCCATGGCAAGCCTTTATCTGGCCCACAGCCAGCCTCTTGTTCCTGAAAGCCTCTGGCCCACTTGACCAAACATGACCAGAGCTGTGCTCTGGTTACGTCTGGAGGGTGTTCTGAGGGCCAGAGAGATTGAATGAATGAGCCCATTCATTCATTTACTCACTCATCTAAGTTCCATCTCTATTTATTTAAATTTTATATTTAAAAATTTTTTCTGACCCTCAACACTGCGCCAGATATTTGATGTGGCCCTCTGGCCAAAACGTTTGGAGACCCCTGGTTTAGATGTTTAGAACAGGGGTCTCTAAACTTTTTGGCCAAAGGGCTGCATCAGATATCTGGCACAGTGTCGAGGGCGGGGGGGAAAAAATTAAATACATTAGAGATAGAACTTAGATGAATGAATGGGCTCAAATGTCCAGGATTTCTCCAAGCACCAACACAGTCCAAGAAATAAAGCACACTCTTAAATGGACCCCCATTCCCCCCCCCCCCCAGCACAACTCCGGTTGTATTTGGTCAATGGATCAGAGGCTCTCGGGATTAGAGGCTGGCTGCAGGCCAGATAGAGGCTTGCTGCAGGCTGCATCTGGCCCCCAGGCCGGGGTTTGGAGACCCCTGGTTTAGAAGGCTGTGTTGTATTGGTATAAGCCTCACCAATACCACTTTAAAATGGCTTCTTTTTGGCCTGCACTTTTAAGTGCTACATTAGCCTTTCAACCCAAAAGTGTGCTGTAATACTTAAGGAACCAACCATAATCAAGCAGATAATTACTTTACCTTCCTCCCTTGTCACATTGCTGATTAAAATCTCAGTGATTGTTCAACCTTCCTGCAGAGTAAAATAGGACTGAAATAGCCCTCTGATAAACTTCCAAGGCTAACTCTGTTTCAACAAGGTGAAAGTTGGTTGGTTCCCAGCAAACAGAAGTGATTAGTGAGTATATTGATGGTGACTTCCATTGAATACACTCTTAAATAAAATGTGTTTGCTTGAATTTAATATTGGGGAATAGAACATTTCTGTGTGTTTTGCATTTCTGTGGCATGGAGTGATGGCCCAATCTGGATAGGTTGTAGAAGCTACAATGAGACTTTGATGACCATTAGGAGGTTCTTTAGCTTCTAGTAAAATAGAATTGAAGATAGATTCCCCCCCCGCCCAGCCAGATTTCAAAGCCACCAACATCTCTGCAGTGTACAGGTTGAGGGCATTGACAGTATGCATAACTTTTAAACAGAACACCACCAGTGAAGGCAAATCCACATCTCATTCATTTAATAGGCCAGATTTCAAAGCCACCAACATCTCTGCAGTGTACAGGTTGAGGGCATTGACAGTATGCATAACTTTTAAACAGAATACCACCAGTGAAGGCAAATCCACATCTCATTCATTTAATAGGTTCATTCACTTGATGAAGTCCATTTGAATTGTGTTTCTGTGATCGATGGACCAGTTGATAATAAATCTGCACAAAGTGGCTTTGCATGCTCAAAGAAGGGGATTGACTTTTCACAACTCCAATAACTATATCACTATTTGCTGATGAAGCTTTTATTTCATAGATTTATTATGATTGGATATTAAGGAGATTTCAGTGATATAAAAGAGATTTTTCCAGACAGGATTTGGGGAGTTTCATTTGTAGAAACCAAACAAGCTCATTATCAGCTGTTAGTGTGGTCACGTGTGAAGGTCCTGTTAATTCAATAGCTGTGCTGCAAGAGGCATTCTTATGGCAGAGAGTTTCTCTTCTAGCCTTTTCCTAAGGAGATTGCCACATGGATTTCTAACTGATCATGAACTTAAGACTAGGGTCAATGTGGTGCAAAGAGCGCTTTCTATGAATGCTTCAAGCTAATGCAGTGGGAGCAATTGGCAAACTGCCTATAACTAATGGGTTTAGAATTTTACATGCCTGGTTCTGTAACAATTTGATGTTTGTCACATGTGTTAGTGCTTCAGCAACATCAGTGGACTCTTGGGGGTAAAAAGGGATCTAGTTACTAGGGCATTTTATAGGGATAAAATGTTGTCGAATTTTTTACCATCTTTTTCATGTATGTCTTCCATGGTTTCAGTAGTTGATTTCAGAGTTGGAAGATATACCTCTGTGTAATTAACAAACCATCTTTTCAGAGTGAAAATGCTTTGCCTCAACTCTGGTTTTTGAATGGCTTCCTCTAGCTTTGTATTGTGAAGGGTAAGAAAATGCAAGTGAGGAATGGTGTTTAATTTTGCATGACCTGGACTGAAGGTTCAGATTTAACCCTGTTGCAGTGCCAACTTGCATATTGGGGTATCTGCTGACTATAGGAAATAGCAACAAGTGATGATTAATAGGGAACCTGAAGCGCCTAGCAACTGGTGCAGATGTCTGATTATTTCCATCTTTGCCCTTTTGCTTTAAAAAGGTTATATGTAGAGCACTGTCCTCTTTCAAAGTTTGATGTGCTGCCTTGAACTCTTATCAACAAAATGCCAGTAGGGTGCAGGCAACAAATCTCAATCTTTTGCCTAAGCAGGCATCCAGCTAGAATAGACTAAATGAATTGTTTTCAAGCTGGTAACACTTCCTCCATGAAAGAAGCTTCTCATCAGACATCCAGTGTGTTGCAGTGATCACCCAGTGAAATTACTGACATGTCCTCATTACTGGCATGTTCAAGAGGAAATCTTTGTCCTCTGAATAGTAGTTGGCAACCTTCAGTCTCGAAAGACTATGGTATAAGCCTACAGCATCCGGTATTTCCAGGCGGTCTCCCATCCAAGCACTAACCAGGCCTGACTCTCCTTTTGTCATAAATATGGGCGCATCGGAAATGAAGACATTATAGTAGGAGTGACAGGATGATCTTAGCTGTAACATCTGCTGAAATCTTTGATTTATGAACAGTACCATTATCATAGAAGAGTTCATAATAGAAACCCAAAACAAGTGTCTTTGCAAATTTGGACCATTTCTGATTCTGTGTGTTTAGCCAAGTATCTGTTACGTGTAGTGGAGATCTTCTGAATACTTATTATTTAATGTTACTATTCTCTCAAACCCCAGAAAATGCTGTTGTGTGAATTTAGAACAAACAAAAAACCTGTGTCTCAAACATCTGGGATTCATACATTATTTGTTAGATTATAAGCCTTTTGGCTGAGCCCTTTATATTTTTCATTAATCATAGCACACTGAGCAGTAGGTGTGGTACAAACAATGAGTAGTGAGTGAGCATCATAGCTCCCTCTCGTGGTCACAGTGGATGACTGAAGGGTCGAATGACTGAATGCATGGTACTTTGGGGTGGTCCCAGAGTAAAGGAGACGTACTACAGAATATAACAGAAGGTAATAAAAAAATATAAATTGCCATTCTTCGTTGTTTTTCTCAAGGCTATTGCCTTGTTTTATGTTCCTCTTTGTCCTTGTTCTCCAGGAATAGAATCCATACAGTATCTTTTCCATTTAGACTTAAAGTTATCAAGGTGCTCAAACTACTAGTTTTTAATTACAATATTATGTTACAATTAATTTAATATAACTAAGGGCACAATCCTAACCAGGTCTACTCAGAAGTAAGTCCTATTTTGTTTGTGCTTACTCTCAGGAAAGTGTGGTTAGGATTGCAGCCTAATACACTGAGGGCACAGACCTAACCAGGTCTACTCAGAAGTAAGTTTTTTTCAATGGGGCTTACTCTCAGGAAAGTGTGGTTAGGATTGCAGCCTTAGTTCATTACATGACAATTAAAGAAATTCACAGGAAGCTTGGAGAAGGAAGTATGTGTGGTTTCTGGAAAGGAGGAACAATGTTTTGAAGTAGGTAATCGAACTGTTATCAATTGATATGCTTTGATATGTCAGGAAGTGTTGGCAAAGAGAGATGAGACTGAGCATATACTGGAGAAATGTAGGGTGAGGAGATGTAGCTGAAACAAGTGCAGGATTCACTGGGGTGGGGGAAAGAGAGAATGCAAGGCAACTGATTCTGGACTTTGAAAGGTGGGGAAGAGGGAGGGGCAGTAAGGGGTTCACTGCAATTATGATGGGGGGATGTGTGTGCAGGAGGGGTGGGGGGAAGAAAAGCGTCAATTGCCTGCTCATGTGTTCAAGAAAGAGTGTGATCAAGAGCCCAAGCCTCTGTACGTCTACTCAGAAGTAAACCCCATTATAGTCAATGGGGCTTACCCCTAGGTAAGTGTGGATAGGATTGTGGCCCAGCGCCCTTACTGCCGAAGCCTTGCCAGTGGAGGCAATGCAAGGAGGGTCACTTTGGGGCATTGTAGGTAAGGAAAAGGGTCTCTCAAGGATCCTTTTCAGCCAGCTGCTTCTGGCTCTGTACCTACTTCCACCTTCTGGCTAGCTGCTTGCTCTCACTCCCTCCACGCTTTCACTGCCGGGAGCTCTTCCAGGCTTCTCTGGCTGCCCGGCTGCCCAGTCAGCGCGCAGGGCAGGCAACAGCAGGAGCTCCTTCGCAAGCTGCTCCTTTTTCTCCTGATGCTGTGCAAGTCTCCAAGCAGCCACTTCTCCTATGCACGTGCGTGCGTGCAGCCTCTGCCATCTGACTCCTTGGCCCCGTGGCACACCAGTTGAAAACCGCTAATGTAGATGTTTGGCTCTGTTTAAAACTCATGAGGAAAAAAGTTCAGATGTGACTAATAGGTCCCAGATGACCTTGCTTTGGACTTGGGTCTTGGACAGAGGCAGGGGAATTGTGATCAAAGGACAATGCATTTTTGGAATTCATTGCTATAAAATGTAATGACCTCAAGCTTGAATTTTTTCTTTTAAAAAAGAGAGAATCAGACAACATATAGATCTGTCAATCAGTGTTGAAACATGTTCAGAAACAACCCACTTCTGAATGCCAGATGCTGGGATGAAGAGTAGTGAGCTACTTGTAGACAGTATACTGGACTATGTGGTCCTTTGGTCTTACCCAGCAAAGTGGTGGTTGTTCCTAAACTTTGAGGTGACACAGCATAATGGGATT
Source organism: Tiliqua scincoides (assembly GCF_035046505.1). NCBI lineage: Eukaryota > Metazoa > Chordata > Lepidosauria > Squamata > Scincidae > Tiliqua > Tiliqua scincoides. The sequence continues at coordinate 202,299,036 of NC_089822.1, forward strand.
TATTGTGTTGGTGGCCGCTTCCTTGAGTTGCCTGCAGCAAGGAAGGTAGGATAAAAATGCTTAAAATCTCACCTTTCCATTTCTTTTACAGTAACAAACCAAAGCAGCTTCAATTTTGAAGGCTCTTCAATTCTGTGACGATTTCTGCTTTGACTGCCTTTTTATTCTTTATTGTTGATAGAAGGGTTGATAGTTTTAACCCTGTGGTTAGAGTACTGTCAAGAAGTTATTTTCCATACATCAAAAAGAATCACTTGGTTCTGCTCCTCTCCAAGTTGTGGAACATTTTCCAGGAAGACATTCTGAAGAGTGTCTGTACGTACATATACAATATGTATTCCACTGACCTATCAGAACTGAAACCCACAAATTTTCTGAACATTACATAAATGCTGCTTAAGCAAACCATTGGTACCTAAGCAATAAACACCACCCCTATTTTAGAGTGTGTGTCCACAATGTGTATTACTGCTATACACTTCAGACCCATCAATGGCAAGCAGGGAGGTAAGAAAGTGAATAGTGCAGTATGACTAGTTTTGTATCCATTGCAACTTTTTGCAATACCTTGAAGTTCCAAAATGCATTTTTTATTGTGAGTGAGGTAAATGGAGCGGTATCCTCAATACAAACTTGTCCTGGCCAATCTAGGAAAGGTGTTTTTTTCGTTCCTGGTATGATCCATGAAAAATGAGTTCAACAGCCTGAATATTTAAATTCTACACTAGACCTGGTAGAGATTGTGATGCATTCTGCAGCAGCTTCATGATGGCAAATCTACTGTTGCTTCAGCAAACCTGACAGAGGTATATCATATTTTGCTGGCATCTGCTCATGTTATGGGTCAGACAGATTGCTTATTACTTATTAATATGATAGTAACAGAAATGCATTTTGGTATGAACCCCTGCCATTATTAGTTTGTATCTTACATTTCAGAATATATTTCGTACTGAATAATTTTTCCATTCTAAAGTAAACTTACTTGTTTTGATTAATTTCCTTTTTCTAGTAGGTTTAGGGGTCAGTAGAGAGTACAGAGGGTGATGAAGATATGTTTTCCTTAACCAGAGGAGAAGTTGAGCAACTATGTCTTAGAAAAAGGCACTTTGTTTAGACAATCCTCTTAAACAAACCAGCAGCTCAAATGTTGTCTTCTCCCTTTATGCGTGTAGCTTAACTTTCTAATAGTTGTCCAGGCCTTTGGTTTGCAATCCTGGAAGGCTTACTCAAACAAATTGGGAAACAATGATTTGATCAGATCAGGAAATTGATTTCTAGCACAATCCTATGCTTGTCTACTACAAAATAAGACTCATTATGTTCAGTGGGTCTCACTCCCAGGTAAGCGTGTAAAGGTTTGCCGCCTTAGCTACACATGCAAAGAAACAGTGGTATGGGTGAGGAGAAGGGCATGCTTGGGTCTTAGGCTTCTTCCTGACCCTCCAAACCAAAAGGGTCATGACTGACTAAACTTAGGATACAACCCACTGGTTTGGAGAATCTTCTGAATGCTATCATTATGTAATGGTTGAGTTTTGATTAGTAAAAATGTTGGATTATGCATAAGGTCAGACAGTGAAACTGATAATGTCTCTGCTAAGCAGGAAGACAAGGCACAAGTCTTTTGCTCAGCACAAACTCACAGCAGCAACTTTAAAAGAAAATGGAATGATGCTCATTTGTTCCATTATAAAGCTGTCTTACTGCAAAATCTATGGCATATGGCATTCAGTGGAGGCTCCACTGTCTCTTCTAAATAAGTTACTAGTCGATGAACTGTGGGTTCTAACATGCTTCATGTAGTACAGACCTGACTCACTAAGATGGTTTCATGTAGTTCCTGATTGTACAGGCTTTCAAGTATTTTGAAGAATATATTTATAGAACATGTTACACTAAAGCTTCTGATGAAATGTTTTGTTATCATTGCACTATATCTCCTACCAACTCAGTAAAGAGAGTTACTTTACTCTCTTTACTTTCTTTAGAAAATGTGTCCTTTTTCCAACTGGAGGCTGTTATTTTTAGCAGAGGTAGAACAACTATAGCTATCCATTCCAGCATCTTCTTCCAGTGGCTTTTTGCTGTGTTTTTTTTTGCTCAGACTGAACCCTTGTAGAGCAGGAAATCATTTTTCATATATTTTGTTATGTAAACCACTTTGTGAATTTTTTCGTTGAAAAGCTGTATATAAATTTAGGCGAGAGCCGAAAGAGTTCATGTATAGCATTGAGTGCATTGAGACTTTCTGACATATCTACCTCACCCTGTCTCTTGCTTACAGTAGTTCCTAGTTTTGTCCAGCAAGCCACAGCCCTGCCTCAGGGGGGAAAAAATCCTTAGAGTAGTGTCAAAACATCTTCTGACCAGTCATGAGGAGCTACTATTGAAAGGAGCAGGGGGAGAGTTTGGGAGTTGGTTGCATGCAGACCATTGGACATAAGTAAACTCTTTTGCTTTGGTTTTAAATGGTTTTGTTTAAATAGCTTTACTGTGTGCTCTTGTTCTAGTAGTACTACAGTACTTTCTGACTACTGGTTGTTCAGCTTTTACATATCAGGGACAGATATGTCATCCCAAGTGAACAAAATACCAGATCTCCGAATTTAAAAATGATTGGGGTGGGGGGATGTGAAATATCACTCTCGGTGCCCAGTATTTCAGATGTGGGGCATGTAGATCACATTTACAGTAAAACATATGGTCTCCAGAAATTGTTCCTTAGGACAATGCATCAAGAGTAAGTGCCACTTCTTCCAGCCTCACAGCTGACATTTGTGCTATAATCTCTGAGAACCTGATTGATTATCATATTCGTTCAATTGCAAATTGTAAGTGAGTTTTAGATAAGGGTCTGTCATGTAGGGTATTAACCTACTTTCAGGGACTTTTTGACACATGTCCTGTGCCTCCTAAATGGCTTTCTGGTGATTGTGTCAATCCAAGTTGTCCTGTCTGTAAATTCCAAGTTCAAATTACTTTTCCATCATGAGTCACAGGAACACCATCCTTGAGGAAAACTTCTTGATACATGTCTATTTGTAATTGTGTCAAAATAATTTGAACAAAAGCAGGCTTTCTTTAAACCTCAGAGAAGATATTTCTGTCTTGTATGAAATGGCAGAGTTCAGAGACTTGCTGCTATTAGTTAGTAGGCACCACTGAGCTGAACCGCTTCTCAAATAAAATGTTTCAGGGGTTCTAAATTCAGTGTAACAATTTGTGATAACAAGCACACATTTGCAATATGGCCTCCAACCTGAAGAGTTCTGAATGACTTATACAGGGTTGTCATACTCAGTCCAGATATCATTCATAGGGGCCAGAAGTGACATCATTAAGCAGGAAAGAGTGTCATTAAGCAGATGATGGCCAGAAATAAGCACATTTTTCTTAAGTAGGGACTCAGCTGCCAGTGACAGAAAAGAATATGTATAAATCTTGATCCTACAGGTAGGGCCTATTTATCCATGTTAGTTCCGTTCTGTGACTCGGCGCAATTAACAAAAACGCGTTGTGCTGAGTCCATAGAGCAAATAGGCTGCAGCCTGACACTTCTGGTTGGAAGGAAACTAAGGCAACTGTTCTCAATTCCCTTCCCTCTGTACTCAGCCCTCCTGTTGCCAGCTGTCCTGCTTCTTTCATGGTTGGAATGGTGAGCTTGCTTGGGAAGCCTCTGTGTCCCAGGCGGCCTCCCAACAGCACTGCCACTCCTGCAACTGTCCAGCTCGCTGCTCACCATAACCTCTCTCTCCAAGGCTTCCCATGAACCTGCATCATGGGGGGGGGGGGGAGAAATTCGGCAAACACTTCCTGTGTTTTTTAAAGCAATCCCCTCTCCTGCCTTCCCCTCCTGAGCCCTCCCTGTGGTCAGCTGCAGGGCTTCTTTCACAGGTGGGATGCTGATCTTTTAAGAGTCCAGCCCTATGCATTTCTACTCTGAAGTAAGCCCCATTCCAGTCAATGGGGCTTACTCCCAGGAAAGTGTGGAGAGGGTTGGGCTGTAAATAGCATGCTTTGCTTGGTGGGAAGGCTTTGTGATAGCCTGCACCATGGGGGAGGGGGGGAAATTTGGCAAACACTCCCTGGGTTCTTTAAAGCAATCCCCTCTGTTGCTACAGCACCTGTGTGTGTGTGTGTGAGTGAGAGAGAGAGAGCGCGCTCCACCTCTACCTTGCTGTTCTTGCCCCCCCCTTCCCCTCTTCAGCCTCGGCTGGCTCAGGTGCTCCAGGAATGTTACTATTCCTTTGCAAGGGGAACCTCTTCCAGGGCTCCAGGGCTATTCCCTACCTGGGCAAGGCGGAGCCTTTTTGCAGTGTTTTGGGCTGCCTGGAAACGGATCGAGAAGACAGCACAGTGCAAAGGAGGCAAAGGTGTTTGTGACATTCAGTACCCCACCCCATTCAAATCGGATTTGAGACAAATCTGCAGATAAAAAGGCTGCACCTGTATTTTCAATTATCTTGGGCCAGCCTTTCAGCAGCATTTCTTTTGTTGAGGCATCAGTAGCTAAGAGGCGCTTGGCAGAAGCAGCACTGCTGAAAGGGCAGTGCTGGGAGAGCACTGTAGCCTGGAGTTATGTAGAGTTATGAGAGTTACAAGAGTTACGTAGGCAGGATAAAGAGCTTCCATAGGCTGCATCCAGCCTGTGGGCCTTATGGTTAACCTTATGGTTACCCCCCCCCCATATATAAGTGGCTAAAGTGAACTTAATTCAGCACTGTTCTTATTCATAAGCACAAGAATAAGCTGAACCATTTACATTTTTAAAAGTGTAATTTATGCTTGAAACATTTTTGAGTTTGACTTGTGGTGGAGCGATCTCACTAAAGTAAATAGAAATATTCTGGAGAGGGTGTATTTGGTCTATGGACACAATCCACCAAGAGTTAAACTACTGAAAATAAATGAGCATAAGTATCCATAACACCATGTTGCCTTTGTACCCACAAATACTGATGATGAGATGGGGGGAAGAGTGGCATAAGACAAAAGGCCCATGAACCTAATAGCAGACTTGAAACTTCCTAGTTGGCTGGCTTCTCAAATTCCACAATTTTTGAAGGCAGGGAGAAGTAAAAAGAAAAGCCACCCAAGCTGCCTGAACAGCTAAGCTGCTCCCCTCCCGTAGCTCATTGCACAGTGCCTCAGACAATGGGGGCGAGAACAGCATTTCCCAGTGTCACCAGACTGTGAGGGTTTTCTGTTTGTATAAACATTTCTCATGTTAGCTATGTTAAAAACAACAAAAGCATTCTCAAACTTCTTGATTACCTTAATAAAGTAAACAAGAATTATCTTATGGCAGTGGTTCTTGAACTTTTCTGGCTTGCGCCTCCCTTGTAGCCATTGGCCACGGCTCCCCATGACAACACCTCACCTCAGTTATCCCCCAAATGGGGATGAAGGTGTTATAATTATACACTAGAACAGGGGTGTCCAAAGTTTTTGGCAGGAGGGCCACATCATCTCTCTGACACTGTGTTGGGGGGCCAGGGAAAAAAAGAATTAATCTACATTTAAAATTTGAATAAATTTACATAAATTTACCTAAATGAATATATTAAAGATGAACTTATATGAATGAATGAAGGATTTGAGATAGCTCAAGGCCTATAAAAGGCCTTGCACAAAGCAAGACTGACCTTTTACTTGCTGCCGCTACTGCATCACAGACATGAAGCAGCAAGCAGTGGAGAGAGTCCTTATCCCACAACTCATGTGAGAGGTCAAACAGTCGTCCTCATGCTGAGATCGGTTGTGTCGGGCCAGAGCGGGCTCCAACAAATTTCTGGAGGACCAGAGGCTCATTGGAGACTGGGGGCTCCATGAGGGCCGCATTGAGAGGCCTCGAGGGCCGCAAGTGGGGTTTGGGCACCCCTGCACTAGAACAAGGCTGCCAGCACTCTGAGGCTTCAATCCTAACCACACTTACCTGAGAGTAAGCCTCATTGAACAAAACAGGACTTACTTCTGAGTAGACCTGGTTAGGATTGTGCCCTGAGTTTGTTAGCAGCACACCTGGAGGGTTTTGGAAAGGGAGGGGGGAGTGATGAATTTGCTGGGGGAGGGGAAGACTTTGTTTTGTGTGTATCTGCTAATTGTAAACTGAGACGTAGAGACTGTTTGGCTGGAATCCTAACCCCACATTCCTGGGAGTAAGTCCCATTGAACACAATAGGACTTACTTCTGAGTAGACCTAGCAGCCAACAGAGTCCCCACCCCAAAAGGAGGCAGGAGGAAAAAGGGGAATGGCTAAAAAGGAATGGGGATTTTTATTTTTAATCAATTTTTGGAGACAAAGCCATCAAGAGTGGTTTTTTTTCTTTTTTGAAGGGGGGGAAGAGAAAGGTGAAGATCCTGGGTTAAACTGACACAGACCCCAAGCCTATGTAGGTCTACTCAGAAGTAAACCCCATTTGAGTCAATGGGGCTTACTCTCAGGAAAGAGTGGAAAGGATTGCAGCCACATACAGCAAGATTGCAATTCACCCCAAAGTAGACGGGGGCTGCTCATACACATAACACCCAGCATGCAGATGCCACCCCTGTTCCCCCAGGCAAGATGGAGGGATGCAGGCTGGGGCATTTGGACACCCCCCCCCACTAGGAGCAGAGGAAAGCGCTGCACTGCCTGTACTTACTCTTCCCTCCCAGTCTGAAGCCTGCCAGGAGCACATCTGCGCTGATGAGATGCAGCACCTTTGCACTCTTCTCTCCTCCAGCCTTGACCAATCCCAGGATGCCTAGGGTGAGGGGCACACTGGGAAATGTAGTCCTTGGGGCGCAGTTGCTCCATGATGAGATGTGGCACCTCTGACTGCCCAGTCAACCTTCTCTCCCACCTCCCCCCACCATGTTTTACACTGCCCCACCCACCTCATTCTCAGTCTCGGAAAAGCAGCAAATCAGGAGGCAGCCAGTGCAGCTGAGCAGAGCAGCTGCAACCACCTCTCTCCCCTGAGAGAGTGAGCCACGCCTCACTAGGGAGGTGGGACGCACAGATTGAATACCTCAGTCTTATGGGGTGGGCCTTGTGTTTAAAGCCGTTGACTTAAACTGTACCTACTGCTATATCCGTACAATGGCATTGCTAGTTTTGTAGAGTACCATCTTTCTTCCAGTCCCCTCCCATGTTCTACTTCATGGTGGCTTCCATTGGTAGGCTAGGACTAGGTACTTCCTCAGTTCAGCTGCCTCTTGCACTCTGCCATGCAAATGTGTTCAGAGAAAAAGGGGTGGAACTTTGGCATTATTTGTGCTCTGTTTTTTGTGTGTTCCACAAACCACAGTAGTAAAACTGATTGGATTTTTTTTTTAAAGTCTGCAGTAATTGATGCAACTGTTTCTCATAAAATCAAACACTCTGCTTTCAGAGAGTAGACATTAAAGTGGGCAATTTATTATTAAAGCCAGTATTTGGCTACATTGTTAGAATAGTTTTATTGTACTGTGTTTGAGTCTCAACTTCTTTGGCATTAGAAAGTGGCCTCAGTGCACATAAAAAAGGAGGAACTATATGGATCACTTTTTTTCTTTAAGTGCAGCTCAGGTTTTTGAACAATAATCAAAAGGGGGAAGATAAAGCAAAATTTCATGGGGAATAAGATGCCCATCAGTTGAGGGTACAAAAACAGGAGGGAGTTGCAGGCTACTCCAAATATTTAGCCTAGTCTTTCATGGGTAACTAAACCTGCGTTTTTTCAATTTGCCCCTTCAAAAAGTATAAATAGTTCACACAGAACTTTCCAAGACTAGTTTTCTTATCATTCAGAAAGCCTTATTGACCTGCTATCATAACTTTACAAGAATTAGTAAAAGACTTTATGAATTCTCAGTGAATAATGTTTATGTAGGTAATGCACATGGTAATATGTGAGAATCCTATATTCTACTTTGTTTGTAAGCCTTCCCCCTTTCAGCTACTTTTCCTTTCTGCCCCTTTTCATCTGTTCATTTTTATGTGTATAGACTTTCTACGTCTTGACAGTATTGGGGATATAACAGAAACACATGTCTTATTCTTGTAGTTACCTGTTCAAGCTGAAATGTTTGAAATCATTCTCTATAACAGATACATGGGGATCTGCAAGCTGACCAGATTGTAAAGACAACATAATCACTTACCACTGAAGGAAGTGTTTTAGCCATGGGAGAAGAGGGGAAAGAGAGGAACCAATGTATGCAGAATTTCATGAGTTTTGGCATTAACCCCCCTCCCAAAATTTAACTGTCTGCAACTTTTCATGTTCTTACTGTTACTGCTGCCACTGACTTGGCTTCCTAAGGAAGAGAAGAAAGTACAGGCATCCCCCTGTATTTGAAGGGATTCTATTCCAGAACACCCTGTGGTTAAGTGAAACTGCAGATACAGGCAAATGCCTCCCCACCCTCCACAGCAGAGGGGAGCTCTCCTGAGGGCCTCCTAATGTCTTACAAGGCATTAAAAACATCACTTCTGCTTTCACAGAGAAGCCAGAAGTTACGTTTTTTTTTACCTTAAGCCTCAGTTCGAGCCCAGCAGAAGTTGCAGACGAATGTCACGTGGCCTCTGCTGGGCTCAGAGGACCTTCTGGAGGTGAGGGGAGCAGAGCTCCTGGAGCAGGGCTCCAGAGGGGTGCACACAGGAGAACCCACAGACCTGATCCACAGATAAGTGAATCCATAGTTATGGGGGACCCCTGTGCAGTTCACCAAAGAGACCAATAGCATGTTTTAGTCTTAGTTAAACCAACTGGTGATATGGCAGTAAACATAATCATGAGGAACCAATAAGAAATTTTAAAGAGCCACAAGGAATGCAACAGGAGCAGACCAGGGCAGGCAATGCTGTCTGGGAAAGAACCACTAAATACTAAAGGTGGTAATAACAAATATATTGACTCAAACCTGCATCTCCAGAACAACAGAGAGAAAACGGAGTGATTCCAAAATGGAACAACCAAAAAAGATAATCATGTACTCACTAGATGAGATTTGGAGAGGTATAATTTAAGAAAAAATCCCAAAGGGAGCACATTCTCCCACACACACAAGTAGAGAATGTGTATTATTGGTTCAGTCTCCTCTTGGGGTGGGGTGTACTTTCACATGGTGAACAGAAGGAGAGGTGTGCGTACACTGGTGGTTTAAACAAGTTATACAGGAGGAAGGACAATGAAGATGCAACTGGAGGGAAGGTGGTGTTGGTTATATCTTCTCTCTGACCTCATCCTTCTCAGTCTGACATGGTGATCAATCTCTGGGAGCCCACCTGAACCTACAGCCTCTGTCTTCTCATCCTAGTACCTCCCCAGCTGCAGTGAATCAAGACTTGTCGTCCCTTCTGCTTCCTTTTGCGCACATACTCAAAAACGTGCTCACTCTTGGATGACACAGGATGCCTCCTCCACAGGGAGGGAAGAAGGAGTTGCTTCTACAAGTGACTGAAGATCCACAGCAGCATTTTGGGGCAGTTGTTGTTGGTACTTGTTTCTTATACAGCCCACTATCCAAATTAGCCAGTCTAAAAAGCTTGGTAGTTCAGGCGTCTTCTCCCCCATATCAGCAGGGGATAGATTCCTGCTGCTACTGAAACCATGGATAGCAGCAAACCCTATTCATTGCCCTAATGACTCGCCTTTCTTTGTTTACAAACACATTCCCAAAGGAATATTTTTTTTCCTTTCCCTTTGGAACAGGAAACAGACAGCAAGAACCTAGACTTATAGCTGCTCAAAGAATGCCCCAAGAGGCAATGGTGAGAATGCTAACAAGAAGTGGACAGCAGAAAACTTCTGGTCACCATTTTCACTGTAGCTTTCCTCTAGAAGCTATGAGTCTAGGTTCTTGCTCTCTGCTTCCTATTCCAAAGGGAAAGGAAGAAAACCTCCCTTTTGGAACATGTTTGCAAACCAAGAAAGGTGGGTCATTAGTGGAAATTTGAAACCGTGGATATGGAACATATGGATATGGGGGTGGGGCCTATACCTAGAAAAAAATTGACAATTATTTGTGGCTGGCAAAGTCATGTTCTACCACTAGCAACGTTTTCCATGTGAGGAAAACTGTTCTACTCCATCATTGCAGACTCTCAGAAATCAGCTATAAGCATTTACAAAACAGTTCTCTCTTCTTCCCCTAGTCACATGTATAAAGTGGCATAAGCGATTTAACATGAACACTTTCATCTGGTTCAAAGTTTCACAAAATTGTAAGCCACTAAGAAGCACTTTATATTTTCTAATCTCTGAGAAGTGCTTTTTGACCCTGCCTGCTGCTCTGTAATCTGGCACTAAGAGAAATTGACACTTGTATGTATTTGAAAATGTATGTATATTTTTAATGTATCTTTAAAGTTGTTTTTTTAATTGTATCTTTCTTTCCCTTTTTCTTTATAAATAAATAAAAAAGAAAATGTATGTATATTTAAAATTGTCACCTTAGAAGGCACATACATAAACTACACCATGAATGTTTTGTAGAGAGAAGCCACTAGTCAGTCTCTCTCTCTCTCTCTCTCTCTCTCTCTCTCTCACACACACACACACACACACACACACACACACACACACACACACACACACACACACAAGCTGTTTCATTTTCATAAGCCATATTTGCTGTGAATTCGCAAGGTGGCCTTTAGGCAAGCGACTCCTGTTCAGCTCTCCTACCTACTGTATAGGGATAATACCTTACTGTACAGGTTGATGTAAGGATTATGTTAGGATAGAGATTCCCCAATTGGGGCTCTAGAGCAGGGGTGTCAAACTCATTTCATACAGAGGGCCGAATAGCATTCGAATAGCATTCATGATGCTTGCTGAGGGCCAGAAGTGATGTCATTAAACAGGTTATAACAAAAAAATAACCACTTTTTCTCACTTAGGAACTCACTTACTACAAATGACAGAAGAGAAAATACGCAAATCTTGTTCATATTTCAAGATATGGGAGAGCCCCATTTTCATGTGGGTTGCCCTTTCAGCAGTAACTCCATAGCATTGCTCAGCCCATTTCTTTCCCCCAGTGACCCACCAGCTGCCTCTGGGAAGCCCCCAAACAGGAGCAAAAGACACCCTTCTCTCCCACCACTGCTCCCATGGCGTAGATAACATTTTCAATCATCTGGATTTTTTAACTACTGCCTAAAAAGTATTGCTTTTATAAAATTAATGTGGTTTTATGGTTATCTGGATTTTATGCAAATATGTTACTAAAATCACTACATTTCCTTCACCTGAATCATGACCATCTAGCTGCTAGGTTCTAACAAATACTGAGATGGCTGATTTTCTCCTTAAAGGATAACCATGGAGACTACAGCATTTATTATCATGGGCTTTGTACTGGACTTCAAAGGTGCTAGCATTTAGGATAACAAACTAGGATTATCTTTTGCTTCTATTTTACACCCATCCAATTGCATTTGATGAATTATGTAACTTGATGACTTAACGAAACAGTGTACACCAGGGTGTCACACACAAGGACTATTTAGCTGGATTTAGCTACAGAACCTCTTTATTCAGCCCACATAATAATTGGGGTGTCCCAGCACTGCCCTTTCAGCAGTGCAGCTTCTGCCAAGATTTCACATAACAGAGCAGCTGAGCTGTAAAGTGATGCCTTGGCAAAAGCGGCATTGCTGAAAGGGAATGGCCTGAATGATAACCGGGCTCTCCCACATCTTGAAAATACAATCAAGATTTGCAGCTAATGAGTTCCTATGTGAGAACAGTACTGGACCTCATCTGCTTAATGAGGTTGCTTCCAGCTGTCAGCAGGTACCATGAATGCTGTTTGGCCCACTGTTTTGAAACAAGTTTGATACTCCTGTTAGACAATTATTGTTTTGTCAAGTGAGTACTATCCTTTGCTTTTGGTAGTTCTAGACATTTATTACAGCCCATTTTGATATGAACGCCAGCACAATGTCCATTGTATCCAAGCCTGTCCAGGCAATGCCATGCTAGCACAGCCCTCCCAGTACTGCTGGTGCTGTCCTCCCACTGATAGTGTCCATAGAAACCCTAACCCAACCCACTATCTACAGAATAGCCTGCTGCTATCTGCATGATGTTGGCAAGTTGTCAGTGTTATGGCCATGCATCATTGATGTTACATCAGTGTGATGTCTAAGGAGACAGCCACTACATCCCTCCAGTCCCAGTGTAGTGACCAGAGGAGCACCATCAGGGTGAATGGACCAGAGGATGGAGAATAAGTGCAGAGCCAATGAGTGGCCAGTGCTGAGGAATGCCCCCCCCCAACAGCCACTGGCAACAAGCAGCATAGCAGCAGGCACCTCCACTAACAATACACACAATGTGATAAGGCACAAGAATGCCACTACACCCGTATCCCCTACAGGACCTATGGTGGTGTCAGCAAAGAAGGGGCAATTGCAAAGAACTGCTAGGAACCTCTGCATTCAGACTTCAAGTCCCCTTATCCCACCCATACAAACATACATATCCAAGGAATAACTTTGACTACAACACAGGAAGAGCAGAACATACCTCCCTCAGAAGAGGGCAGTCATATACAACAAACTAGTCTTTCTGTTCTGAGGCCCTGTAGGGACATTCACCACCTGGAATGAACCTTTTTGCCAGTGGGATAGGATAAGGCACAAGGCGAGCCTGAACGCACACAAGTAGAATCCTGGTAGCTCATGGCAGAGTGCTGCAGACTGAGAGGCAAAATGGAGTTCAGCCCAGCTAATGGACTTGACCCACCTTTTGTGTAAATGGCTAGAAACTACCATGGCTGGGTTCCCCTGCCATGTTGATGCAGGGGAGGGCACCGGGACACAGGTCGCGTCTGTTGTCTTGTGTGCTCCCTAGGGCATTTGGTGGGCCATTGTGAGATACAGGAAGCTGGACTAGATGGGCCTTTGGCCTGATGCAGCTCTTATGTTCTTATGTCAAAAAAAGATAGGAAAGGGAGTCTGGGATCTACATCAGCCACTCCACAAAGTTGCTTGCTAACCACTCAGCCCCAGCAGGAGACAGGAAAAGAACAGAGTGTCCTGTCACCATGGATCCCAACACCTATGTTCCCTGTTGAGAGATCAGAGAGGTATGACCATGTGCCCTGTGATCTAAGTGGGGCTCTCCCTGACGGGGGCTTATATGCTGGGGTGAAAGCACTGTGATGGGCTGCTAGATGTAGTCTGTATCCTATACTGGTGGTGGAGTGGCTAGTTCAGGGGGGTGAGTTGTTTTTCAGCTAGGAGGGAGTGGGAGACTGGGGGCATAACTGGGGCAAGGAGGAGTGGGAGGGGCAGATCTGACAGCAATGGCGCACACCAAATGTTGTCCCCTCCATTTTAAACCTCCCTGCCCCTTTTTTTCTCCTCAGGCATACACCACCAAAGGAGGTGGCATTTGTTCCCATAGGTGGCCTCAGGGCTTAACTTATTTTACTTATCTCTTGATTGCCCTCAGGTCACCTCCCCAGCATTGAATGTAGTGTGTGCCTTTCTGGTGTGCCTGCTTCACCGCTGATGTTGGGAGATAAGATTGGGGCCTAAGTGTCCCATTGAAATCAATGGAACATCAAAGCACCTAGCAGCTTCAACTTGCACATGTGATGTTGATAGGGAAAGATAAGGATGTTTTCATTAGACAAATCTTTCTGCAAGTGTTCACCAGCTTCCAATTGTATACCTGTAGTGTTCTCGATTCTTGCATGCCTATTGCTGATCCAGTTCTCACCCAAAAAAGAAAACAAAAAAGTGTAGATTGCAATGAACAATGCAAATCTGTTAAAAACAATTTTTATGTGTGGTGGGGATTCATATAATGTGTTTTGAGCACATAATTTTCTCTTTTACAAAAAAGGAGTCTAATTGCTCCTCTTGTTGAAAAGAAAACATGCCGTATATAGTTTTGTCAATAGTCTTTGCATCTGATGTACAATTTTCTACTTGGATAATAAAATGTACAAGTCTTCCCAACTTTAGTTGTTCCTAGAGAGCTACCCAATACTTGCAATTTGCCAAAATGACATAAGCTAAATCTGTGAGTGCCGCACAAGTGATTGGGATCCACCTAGGTCCCCAATCCTATCTCTCTCCCACTGATGCAGCTGTGGTGCTAGAGCACATGCAGCATCCTGCAGAGGGGACAGTCCTGGAGGACAATCCAGACTTGAATCCTTCTGCAATCACACAGCTCTCCTCCCTTTCCAGCATCCCATCTTCCCATCTATTCAGGGCAAAGCACCAGCCCTCTCTCCTACTGGGAGTCCTCCCTGCCCAGCAGCTTTGTATATATTTTCAGCTCTGTATTTTCAATGATGGCTGAGCAAGCTGCTACACGATCCACCTGAAATTGGCTTGCAGCTCACCTAGTGAGTCCCTATCCACAGTTTGAGAAGCACTGCTATAAGGTAAATAAATATCTTCATTTTATAGCTGGGTTATGCTTGTCAGCAGCCACCTACAGTACAATACGTTTACTCAGCAATAAATCTGACTGTCTTCATTGAGGTAAATGTGTCTAGGATTGCAGCCCTAGTGAATACAGCCATACTGTACAACTTTAAGTTCTTAGCACTATTTAGGTTTTGCTAGATGAGTATTTATTTATAGAATTTATATCCTGCCTTTCTGTCCCAGTAAAGGGCATTCAAGGCAGCTTACAAAAGAAATCATATAAAAACATAAAATATATAAATATGTATAAAAATAAAACATTTAATAAAAACAGTAAAACAATAAAACTTGGAACCCAAAATTAAAATAAATAAAAATTAAAAAAAATCCACTTACTCTATTAATGGTGGATGCACTCCGACCCTCCAACTCCCTCGAGATGTCAAACACATTCCCCTTCGGCAGGGTTGACCCATAAACCACACAACCTCAACCACACACTCCACTTGGCATTCAGTCACTCTTACTTCACTATTAAATTATTACTACATACAACATCCCCTCTCACTGAACTCTCTCGCCCCCTGTCCCTCTCTCATGGAGCCAGAGGTCCCCACTTTCTCCCCTGTCCCTCTCTCACCAAGATAGAGGACACCAGCTTCTCCTTGAGTTCCTTAATCCAAGACCAAAGGTTAACACTCATGAATCACAACCAAAACTCACTCACGTGACACCTCCTAAGCCACCCATGTATAATTTTATACGTCTCAGCATCCAGTCCTATATAACTTGCCAGTACCAATACAGCCACAATGCATTAATTGCCACAAATAAAATTAATTTATTTTGCTTTGGTTCAGAGGCCCACTAGGGTTTGCGTCACCCAGTGTGTGAGAGCTCATTGTGCCACCCCAATGATGGACCTCCCATAACAGACCATATGGAATAAATTACAATATCATACAATACAATCTTATATGCACAACCTAAATGCAGTGGCATCACTAGGGTTAGTGTAACCCTCATTAACTGTATTTATTTATTTATTTTAATATAAAACAGTACAAGGCACTCAACAAATCAGTAACCAACCCAAAACCAGTGGCCAACATGATGGCACTCTCGCAACTGAATATTAGCTCTGGTACATAGAAATAATAGCTGATTTGTACTAACACCTTATTGGTTCCCTGCTGTGTCATAATAACACCTCACTGCCCTCTGAACAATTAGTCTCATTGGTCAGTTTTGAGTTAAGAAAATCTGCTTTTTGTAACATAAGATACTTGTGTTTTCCTTTTCTGGCTATTTGGCCATAACATTAGATAGAATACAGATATTTCAGCTCAGTGTATTTCATTGCATTCTGTATTACATTACACATCGAATGATATTTAATATGATGGTACTATTCGAAAATACCAAGATTTCTCAATTTTGGCCAGTAGCGGTGTCATCTCCCCCCCCCCCCGTGTGTTACCCAGTACAGGCCACAACCCCCTAGCAACGCCACTGCTTTGGTTGCTATTTCTACTCCAAGCCAGTTTGTAAACTTCCCTGGTTTAACGATTTAACTTAGCAACATTGCGGGGGATTGTGGGCATTGTTCCTGAGCAGCACTCCAACTCCATCCACTAGGTCATGGTTTCCCAAACTATGGGTCATGATCCCATGCTGGGGTGTTGTGACCTGGGTGTGTCCTTGCCTTCATCCGGCTCCAAAGCAGAGCTATTCTGGAGGTGTGGGGAGGCCCCAGAGGCCTCTTCTGGATTGTGCTGGGCCAGCAACTCACTCTATAGGCTTCTGCAGACCTCAGAATGTCCTGCAGAAGTATCCGAAAGCTACTTTTGGGTTTCTAAATGCAACTTCTGGTTTGCCTCTGAAAACTGGAAGTAGATTTCATAGGCTTCTGCAGGTCATTCTGAGGCCTACAGAGGCCTGTAGAGTGGGTCACCAGCCAGACACAACCCAAAAGAGGCCTCTGAGGCCTTCCCCAGCACCACCAGGATCATCAGCCAGACTGGGTGGGTGGGAAAGACTGGGAACTGCTTACACTAGGTGTTAATGGTTACATCATTCATTTGATCATGCTCATCCAGCCAAGCTCAGGTTTTTCCATCAGCCTGCTTGTACTTTACTATCAATCTTCTCCCCCTCATTTTGTTTAATTCCTTTTCTTTTGTCCTTTTTAGTAAGTTAGTTACATTTTGACTCTGTACCTGCCTAGTCCATGTTCAGTGGTACTTCAGTGGGTTGTCATGTCTGTTCATCCTCCATGTTCTGCACTTGGTTTGATTTTTAATAAGAACCCGTAAAGTTCAGTGTTTTCCTGGAAGGCAAATTTTACCTACCTGGTCTCTGTAGCCTGAGATGGTGACCGCAAATAAAAACTACCAAGATTTTTCCCCATCCATCTGCTGGTCCAGTAATGGGAAAGCAGGGAGCAGTTAGGGGTGACACTACTCCTCTGAGTTAGACTGCTTTCTTCCTGGGAATCTTGTCCCTGAGACTCAGTATAAGCAGTTTTTCAAGGTCATAATATTGTTACTAATGTATGTACTGCTTTTGAAACAAAAAAGTTCACACAGGTTACAATGATGATTTTGTCCAGACAGTTAATGCAAACTAATGCCCAGCACATATCTGCACGTGCTTTCATTCTACTGCATTTTAATTGTCACAAAAATGCATTCTTAGGATATATCCAATTTATGATTTACTGGTTACCAAACCGATTAAAAAAAAAAAAAGCAAGGAATTCGACCATCAGACATTTTCACTTGATGCTAGTAAACTTTTTGTGTTTAGAAAAAAATTTAAAACATTACTAAACAGAAAACATCAGTGTTTCTCCTTGCATTCTGCATTTTGTGACTCACCCATACTGCCCAATATTCTGAGGATTGTTTCTCTTCATTTTATGGTAGAAGTTAGGTGTTTAAACCTCCTCTTTATCGAAATAATTGAAAAACAAAGAATTTGATTTTACTAAAGTAGCTCCCAAAAGTAGAGGATTTTGTGCGAAGTCCATATTGAGTAACAGGTGTCTAGACCTGCAGCAATACAGAATGGCATTGCACTATACCTTTCTCCCACTCCACTGAAAGTTGGTTTGATCTGAGGAACAAAAAAAAGGTGTTTTACATAAGTAATGACAGCACTTATTACCTGAAAAATGTGCTTGACTATATCAACTCTGAGAGGGCTTTCTTGCTTACTTATGGAGGAAGTTTGCTGGGACTCCCTATGCTTGCAGAGTAGACATAACACAGGCCTACAAAATTGAGGGTCAGAAAAGTTTTCCCCAAACTTTATGGTGGTTTGATATGAATTTGGGGTGCTGATTCCAAAAATAGCATCTGTTTTGCCCTATCATGTCTAGTTTTGAAGATATAGTATAGCCCAGGGCTTTTCAAACTGGGGCATCGCGACACCCCAGCTTGTGGGCCCTGGCCTCTGCCCCCTTAAGGGCGGGGGCAGCCTGGAGGCAGGGAGGAGGCAGCGGTGTGATCCCCAGGATTGTGCCACTCCGGGGGCTGCCAGGGGCTTGGATGCACTTACCCAAGCCTCCTGCAGCCTCCCCAGGGTGCAGGGAGCCCGGTGTGAACCTTTGGCAGGGCTCCCCGCAGCAGTGAAAGTGAAAGCGGAGTGATCGCGCTCCACTTCCGCTTTAGTGGAGGTGGGGCTCGATCCTTTCGCTTTTACATTCACTGCTGCGGGGAGCCCTGCCAAAGGTTCGCACCAGGCTCCCCACATCCTGGGGAGACTGCAAGAGGCTTTGGTAAGTGCATCCAAGCCCCTGCAGCCCCCTGAGGATTGCGCCGCTGCCTTCCACCCGCCCCTGCTGCCTCCCCCCCCCCCGCCCAGGAAAGTTTGAAAACCAGGAAAGTTTGAAAACCACTGGTATAACCTCATTAGTGAATGGTTCAAGCAGCTTCCTCATGAGGAAGCCATGGTGTAGGTGTTTCCAAAACTAGACGTGATAGGGCAAAACAGATGCCATTTTTGGAATCGGCATCCCAAATATACCCAGCAGTTGGTGTAACGTTTAAGGAAGCAAAATGTGTGTTGGTCTGTGTAATTGACACAGAAAAATCTGTGAATTGGCTCGTGTGGCTTTTCCATCTATGTTGGAGAGGGGAATACTTTCAGAGTGTCAGTTGCTCTGATGACAAATGGCTGCCCAGCAAGCAAAGTCCCCGTAACATGAAATGATTGGCAGATATGCACTCAGCTGGAGTGCAAATATCTTGGAGCATATCAGGGCTTCTCATGAAAAAGTGGTTGGAAATTAGCTTTGTCCAGGTCAGTCTGTAGTCATTCCTATGTCCCCCACAAAGAGATGCAGGACTACAACTGAATGCTACAAAACGTAAGGTTCTGGTTTGGGAGGAAATGGAAGAACAGAGTAACAGGAATTGGTGAGAGGAACAAGGAGAGAAACCTTGAATTTGATCCTTTTCAGCATGTAGAAAACCTCCTTTTCAGCATGTGTATGTTTCTGCTCCCTTAATTTGACCTCCAGAATTTTAGGTACATATTCATATTGATCACCTCTCCTCCTGGCGTAACTAGGGTTCCACTAGTAGAGGCTGGTTTATGGCTGTCGCAAAGCAGCCTCTGTCAACGCACGCAATGCTCCTGAGCGGTGTATACAGATTGGCCCTCAGTATCCATGGGGGAGACATTCCTAGACCCCCGCAGCTACTGAAATCTGCAGATAATAGAATTCACGGGTGGGCCATCAGAGAACTTGAGGATGCAACCAGGAGTTCCTTCCGGTCATGCTGCCTCTCTGGGCCTCAGAAAGCTCCCTGGAGGTGTCAGAAAGGCCCTTGAGGTTTTAGGAAAAAACGGGAAGTGCCTTTCCAACACCTCTAGGGGGCTTTCTAAGGCACATGACCTCTCTGGACACCTCCGAACGTGACTGGAAGGTGCTTCTGATTGTATCTGGAAGGTCAGAAGCAACCCATGCTGAGTCAAATCCTCATTTTATGAACTCACGGATAAAAAGGACCCACCTGTAGTTTTCTACTTTTCTTGCAGAACTTCACTCTCCTTGCCCTAATGAAAATGACTGGACATGCAGCAAATAAACCTGGGATACTCAATTTTAGAACACATTGGGAAAACCAAGTAGCTGACTTGAAATGATGACTTTGGTCACCTTAAATGAATAGTTGAACAAACATCACTTCTGATTTCCAAGAGAAACTGGAAGTAGCCTTTTCAGCACTATGGGGCCATTCTGAAGCCTGCAGAGGCTGTGGGCAGATGTGTGTGGCCTCTGCAGGCTTCAGAAAGCCATCTGGAAGCCACCAGAGCACAGCTCCAATTACCTTCAGGTTGTTTAAAGGGGCCAAAACCGTGGATTTCCTTATCCACGATTTTCAGTATTTCAGTATCTGCAGAGGGTCAGAGAATGAACCCCCACGGATACCAAAGCCCCACCTGTACTGTTGTTTTGTTAGTCTTTCACAAAGGTAGAAAATAGAGAAATTCTCAAAAAAAATTCATTTGGGCTATAGGCAATATTCAGTCAATATTGAATACATTTAAAATACAGGTGTGTGCCACTTAATGACGGGGATACTTCGATTAGGTTGTTAAGTGAACGTTCAACCCAGCCTAGTGCCTTTGTTACGTCAACAGACACTCCTTTAACAGACACTAGCTGGCTGCACAGGCTACTGGAGATAGACTGCCTCTTCTTTGTATTTAGAGCCTCCTTGTTATGTAAACAGACACTTTGCTGCAGACTATCAGATTCCTGACTGCCTCATTAAGAGCTCCTTTGTTGTGCTTTGAACACTGTCCTATATGGGTCCATCATTAAGCAGAAGGTTGTTAAGCAGCACATGCCTGTAGTGCTATGATTCTTGCCTCCTCTATCCTATCCTTCACTGCTGTCGAGATCATTTTAGCAAATTGCCCTTTTGTCTTGACCC
Organism: Tiliqua scincoides; assembly: GCF_035046505.1. Classification (NCBI taxonomy): domain Eukaryota; kingdom Metazoa; phylum Chordata; class Lepidosauria; order Squamata; family Scincidae; genus Tiliqua; species Tiliqua scincoides. The sequence continues at coordinate 202,319,353 of NC_089822.1, forward strand.
AAGATTCTCAGCCTTATCTTCTCCTTGACGCAGCCATGAATCTACCAAGTTATCTGCTTTCTCCTTCCTTTTATTTTGCTACCGCCTATAGTGTGCTCGGCTTTCAGTCAGATTTACTGTACAGTAGGAAAACTACATAGTTGCCCTATTTCACATTACTTAGGATTTTTCACCAGGATTTCTACATCCCAGAGGGTCAGTACTAATTTTGGGAAACTATACCTTTAGCAGAAAGAAACTATGCAGGATATATGCTGAAGTACTTAATAGTTTTTCTGATTCACTCTGTCTGCACACATGTTCATCATTTTGAGGTCCAAAAGAAAACAGAATTATCCATTCATTTAACAAAAGCTTCTCTGCCTACTTGCCTAGAAATTACTTAACTTTTTACAGGTAACCAGGCAAGCACCTGTCTACAAATTGTTTTAACTCGTTAGCTTTCAGTCATCATCCATATCTGTCCTATCAAGTGTAGCTGAAATACGTTATTCAAGATTTACCTCCTGCTTGTTAGAGCAGTGTTTCTCAACCAGTGGTATGGGTACCACCAGTGGTACTTGAGACCACTGGTGGTACTTGCAGGACCCCTGGACACCTGCTACTTGGCGGCAAGACCAGAAATGTGACACAACAAACAGTGGCAGAAGGCTTGGCTTGGTGGGCAGAGCTCCACAGCATGCTTTTCCTTACTCAAAAAGGCCCTCCTGCCCATCCTGAGCCTCTTATTGGTGTTTGTTGTGTCACATCTGGCTTCCCAACCCAGAAGTAACTGGTGATGTCATTGCCATTTACATCCAGTGGTACTTTGAATATATGGACCATGTGAAGTGTTAGAGCAATTCTTAAATGCAGTAATTTTGAAGGTCGCAAAATTTATTATCTTACTGCTTACAAAAAGATATTATAACCACCTGTACCTGTTTCTTTTTTCTCTGTTTCCAATAGATTGCCGAAGCTGGGAAAGAATCACTGCCTTCTTGGTTGCATTGGGAACCAGAGAGCAACACTTTGGAGGGTCTTCCCCTTGACACAGATAAGGGCATCCATTATATCTCCGTGAATGCAATGCATCTGGTATCTAATGGAAGCTACGTGCCCCAAACCACCAATGTCTTCTCTGTTGAGGTTCATCCTGAAGACCATAATGAACCTCAGTCAGTACGGGTGGCTTCACAAGATGTAAATGAAGCAGCACCATTTGTATGTAGTGCAGAAGAACCAGTCACTATATTGACTGTAATTTTGGATGCTGACTTAACAAAAATGACACCAAAGCAGAGGATTGAACTTTTAAACAGAATGAAAACCTTCTCAGAAGTGGAACTTTATAACATGAAATTAGTTCCTGTTGTAAATAATAGACTCTTTGACATGTCAGCCTTTATGGCTGGGCCAGGGAATGCAAAGAAAGTGGTGGAAAATGGAGCTTTACTCTCCTGGAAACTGGGCTGTTCTCTGAGCCAAAATAGTGTCCCAAACATAAGCAACGTTGAAACTCCAGCTAAAGAAGGTACAATGTCTGCTCATCTTGGCTACCCTGTGGTTGGTTGGCACATTGCTAACAAGAAACCTAACCTTCCAAAGAGAATAAGGCGGCAGATTAATGCTACACCAACACCTGTGACTGCTGTTGGACCTCCAACAACTGCCCTCCAAGAACCACCAGTTAGAATTGTCCCAACACCTACATCCCCAGCCATTGCACCTCCCACTGAAACAACAGCTCCACCAGTGAGAAAACCTGTACCATTGCCTAAGAAACCCACAGTTACTATTAGAACAAGAGGTCCTATCGTTCAGACACCAACTCTTGGACCAACTCAGCCAACCAAAGTGCCAGACACAACTACCAGTGTATCTGACCAGATTCAACCAACCATAAGTGGGTACGTGGAACCTACTGCAGTAGTTACACCACCCACAACAAAGAAGCCCAGAGGAACCACTCTTAAACCAGGCACACCATCAACTACTGATACAAGTACAACACGAAGACCTACCAAAAGACCTACCAAGACTCCTCGACCTCCAAAGCCTGGAACTACTAAACCACCCATCATTGGACGGGAAACGGTTTCCCCACCAACTCGGATTCGCACCACTACAATTGGCACTCCCCGTATTCCCAACGATCCACCTGAGCTGAAAAACCACATTGACAGGGTGGATGCATGGGTGGGCACTTACTTTGAGCTCAAAATACCTTCAGATACTTTCTATGATAAGGAAGATACCACCACTGATAAACTGCAACTGACCATGAAACTAGAAAATGAGCAGCCACTGGAAGAAAACTCCTGGGTGCAGTTCAATAGCACTAGTCAACTTATGTATGGACTGCCTAATAGCACCCATAAAGGCATTCATGAATTTTTCATGCATGCCACAGACAAAGGTGGCCTTACAGCTGTGGATGCTTTTGAAATATTTGTTCATACTCTTGAATCTTATGAGGTGCCTCCTGTTAAATTTAAGGCTAGATTCCACGGAGACCACAATGCAGTTGCCAATGACATTCATAAGAAAATTATGTTGGTAAAGAAGCTGGCCTTTGCATTTGGAGACCGAAACAGTAGTACAATTACCTTAGGGAATATCACCAAAGGCTCTGTTGTTGTTGAGTGGACAAACAATACTCTCCCTTTGGATCCATGTCCCAAAGAGAAGATTCGTGCCATGAGCAAAAAAATTTCTGATGATTCTGGAGGTCCGAGCACAGCTTTTTCTAATGCCTTAGAGCCAGAGTTTAGCCCCATCAACATTTCTGTAATTGGCGCTGGTAGCTGCAGACACATTCAGTTTATTCCAGTGACTAGAGATGGACCACCTACAACTGCACCACCTACAGATGTGCTTCCAGGGAGAGATCCAGAAAAGACAAGCGAGGATGACGTGTACCTGCACACGGTAATTCCTGCAGTTGTTGTAGCAGCTATTCTACTTATTGCTGGAATTATTGCTATGATTTGCTATCGCAAGAAGAGAAAAGGCAAACTTACCATAGAAGACCAGGCCACTTTTATCAAGAAGGGAGTACCAATAATCTTTGCAGATGAGCTAGATGACTCCAAGCCTCCACCTTCCTCTAGCATGCCACTGATTCTACAGGAAGAGAAAGCTCCTCTCCCACCCCCTGAGTACCCCAATCAGAATATGCCAGAAACGACCCCACTCAATCAAGATGCCATAGGAGAATACACACCACTGCGGGATGAAGACCCCAATGCACCTCCCTATCAGCCTCCTCCTCCTTTCACAGCTCCCATGGAAGGTAAAGGCTCCCGCCCGAAGAACATGACCCCATACAGGTCTCCACCGCCTTACGTTCCCCCTTAATGAACAAGAGACGCTTGCGGAGATGGGGCCTATATTTCCACACCAGTGTTGTCTGTAGGGATCAGTGGCCTGCAAATCTGCTATCAACCATGAAAACAACATAGAGAATCTCAAACGTAGCCCGATCCCAGCAGGCCCTCTCCGAATGCATTTGCTCCACCAGAGTGCTTGTGGAACTTTCGGGACACTGATTTTATTTTTGCCTAACAGCTTTTGTTTTGTTTATTCATAGAAAAAAATCTTCTTGGCTCAAAAAGTATTTCTGACAGCAGACGTCTCAAAGCATCAGTGAACTTGTGCAATGGGAGACTGGCTGGACATGCAGGCAGCGCTAGGGGTGGCACGCTGGGTCTCTGCTGTTTGCCTTTAAAACTAACTGTACTGTTTTTTCTATTCACGTGTGTCTAGCTACAGGGCATAACATGAAACGTAGCCTAAAAATTAAATTCAGAGGACTTTTCTGAGGTCAACATTAAGTTTTTACATTTAATCGCTGTTACCTAAACTTGTATGTATAGATTTGGGGCAGGGGAGGGGAAGTGCTTTGCTACAAATAAGCTCCAGGGGTGTTTCCAATGCCAATCAGGCTGAGGGACCGTCTTTTTTTTATCAAAGGAATCCTATTTTTTCACACATTATACAATTCAGTCATCAGCTGGGGTCCTTTTGCAAACTGTAGAGAAAGTCCTTGTTGCTCTAGCCTGCCATTGCTGGACAGACGCCACGTTGACAGCAACAGATTTCTTATAGGAAGAGTTTGGAGAGCTCTTTGCAGTTACCAAAGGCAGAACTACATAGCAGCATTGCTGCCTTTTGGAAAAGTAGAGGCCCAACAGTGGTATCTGCAGGCTGGAAAGGGTCATGTTGCTGCACTGAGATTTTTCATCCGGAAGGCATATTCTGGCTTTTGAAACACTCTTGAGATATTTCGGTGAAGATGCAATATTTTTATGTAGGTGTAATGCAGTTTCCTCACATCAAGACTCCTCCTGGACCACAGTATTGGAACAGCCCCTCTTTCCCCCATTCCCTCTGGCTGTCCCAGCTCACTCCCTCACCACTTTCCTCTGCGCAAACACAGACGCAGTCGTAGCTGTCTGGCGGTTGGGAAGGTAAAAAGCGCCAGAATTAGTTCATAGTAAAAATCAGTGAACTCTCAGCTCTAATTTTTTACTAAATTTTTGATACCGCCTCAAATTGTTTTATTAAAAAATAATTAAAAATGGTAACGCTGCCAGCAGTTTGTATGAGCTTAGCTTCTTAGTATCAACTCAATGGAACTGACTGCTTTGCTCATTTTTGTTTGTTTTGGTTTTTTTTTCTCTTTTGGTCTTTCATAGTCATTGTTTTAAATATTAGAGCCATGTCTAAGTTTCTTGCCTTTAAAAAGAGAAAGAACTTCCACACAGTTCTCCTGGGAAGTTGGAGTTACCCTCCATGTTGCTCCCATGCCTTTTTTTTTTCCTTTAGACAAAGTCATTTTTAGCATGGATTTTTTTCCTTGTCCATTTTGAGACTATTTTTGGTACATTAGAGGGAGGAAAAACCCTTTGCAATAATGAGTCCATCCCCTAGCTGGGGGCTGGGCAGCCTCTGGCTGACTTTGCACACAAAGCAGACACTTTTAAGCCATATTGACTGTTTTGCAAAGTATGTCTGTGTGCTGACATGGCCAGTTACCACATTAGTGGAGGAATGGCTAAAATGACCTTCACCTCTGAACTTGCTAGGGTGGCATTTCCCATCAAGCCTTTTTTAAACTACTTGAACAAGATTTTGCCTATCAAAAGCAAGGGTTAGTTTGGTTAAGGCCCCATATAGTTCCGCACTCTGCTTCTGCCCCCTGAGGTGGGCTGGAGAGGTATGTATTGAAGTGAGGGTGACTGTAAAGAATGCTTTGGGTTTTGCCTTTTTCTAGTTTGATAGGTACAGACTTGCCCTACAGTACACACACACAGAACCAACCAACCAACCACCATCTCCTCCCTTCACCCCCACCACGCTTGAACGTTGGCGTGTATCTTAGATGTGGGGAGGCAATTGAATCTGCTTCTCACAGGAGAGCTGGTTAAAAGAAAGGGGCTCCAGTGGCATCACTTAGAGCACACTGCTTTTGGACAGATACTAGAAATAGGTTTGTAAAAGCCCCACCAACAATCACCGTGGCAGCACATTGCCAAATCCTCTACCGGCAGGTCTGCATTTCAGATGTCTAAGTTATCAGCACACATAGCCTCCTAAGCCCAAATGCTGCAAGTTAGAAGGGCCTTCCAAACAGTGCTGTTGTCCCTAGCAACGGTACCACTTTGTACTGGTCATGCGCAAGCGCAAAAGGCCTCAGGCCTGGGCCTACCTGTCACCATAGAAACTGGAGGCGAAGGGGCAGTGAACAGAATAATAACAATGGCATTCTCATCAGCCACCTTCCCCCTAAGCACCAGTGCTGTTTGTTTATGCCACTAGACACTGTAATGGTGGGAAAGAATCTTGTATTAAAAGTGTTCACCAACCACTGATGTGTTTTTATGTCCTTATATAATTATTTTAAAGATGTGTTTTCTGCATTCTGTAAAGAAACATATCAACTAAATAAACCAGTGTTCTTTACTACAAACTAGAGGCTAGTGAGCTCTTCCATTAGACATTCTTCCCCCGACTTCCTCAGCACACAGTATGTCCCAAACATGGGAAGCAGAAGAAAGTGTAGCATGTAGACCAGGGGTGCTCAATAGGTAGATCGCGAGGCAAAATGAGTAGATCGCGGAGTGCCGACCCCCCCCTTCAGGTGCCTCTGGGAGGAAACGCCAGGAGTAAGGCCCATTGTACTCAATGGGGCATACTCCCAGGTAAGTGTGGCTAGGATTGCATCCTCACAGCCTAATCCTAGGCATGTCTACTCGGGAGTAAGTCCTGTTATACTCAGTGGGGCTCAAGGTACACCAACATACATTGTACACATAAATGTTATATGTTATGATGGCGCAAACATTGTAAAAAAAACTCTGGTAGATCTCCGGGCCTTGCTGGGTTTCAGAGTAGCTCTCGAGCCAAAAAAGTGTGAGCACCCCTGATGTAGACAATGCAGCCATGATGGCTACTCCTTAAAAGAACTTCTGTGGAGAAGTTCCAGCCTTAAAGATTTTACAACCCAAGGGATGTGAGAAACTAGGCATGATGGTAGGTGGGTAGCTATATTGTCTGCTTTAAATTCTCGCCTGTGAGCTTTCTTCAAGGTCAGAGTGAAGTTGACAAGCAGCACGGGGTTTGTAGTACTGCGAAGAATTACATGTTCTACAGGGTCACACTAAATAAAAGGGTGTTAGAGTTGCAGCTTTCAAAGATTCTAGGTGCCATATTGGTTAAAAAAATCTGGTTTTTAATTTCTAATTACAAGTTCTATACGTCTTACAAAGTACTTTCCCATCATCATTAATCCTTGCAACAACCTTAGGAGGTAGACCATGATGTCCCATTTTATAGAAGAGGAACAGAAGCATGGTGACTTAATCCAGCTCACCAAAGTGCATTCATAGCTGAAAATGCATTTAAGTGCTCTCCAAATATCAAACTAGCTGTCCAGTAAGTTCCAGGGCAACTTGTAGCTGTGTAAAAACAGTACTGGCTCTTTTGTCTCTTGTGCTTTTTTGATTGCCAGTTTTCATCAGCTGAAAGTTAGGTTTTTTCCTGCCTGCAAAGTTTTAGCAGAGCTAAACTAGAACTAACTTTCTTTGGCTATCACACAGTGGGACAAGCAATTAAAAGTTTAGCTTGTACACAAGGCATTCTTACTTCCAAACCTTGCTTAACTTGCTTGACATGGCAGTCAAAAGATTTCATGGAATGACCACAATAAAGCGATCACACAAACAAGCCCATGAATTAGCTGAATTAATTCATAGCTGAAAATGCACAAGTGCTCTCCAGATAACAAACTAGCAGTCTGGTAAGTTCCAGGGAGCTATGTTTGTGTGACTGTCATGTGCAACGCAATCCAATCTTGCGCTGGAACAGATAGACCAGAAGGCCTGTGCTGTATCCAGCACAAGATAGGGAGCCAAAGTGGCTCAGCCAGAGGCAAGGGGATATTCTTACCCCCAGGTAAGCTACTGCAGCCCCTGTGGGTCTCCTCAGACTTGTGCCACCTCCTGAGGTGGCACAAGTCCGAGAAGAGCAGAGCAGCCTGAAGCCGCTCCATGCTGCTCAGGAACGGGTTGGGATCCAGCATAAGATCTGGGTCCCAGCCCTACCTCCCACTCTCTGCCCGCCCGCCCTCGGGACCACCCTCTGCCTGCCCTCCCCCCACTCCGGAACACCTCCCTTCCACTTCCTCCCACCTGTTCCCCGCCCACCTCAGTCTTGTGTCAGTCAAGCTCAGCCGACACAAGGCTCCACAGCAGAGTCGGTGCAGAGGCTGGATTCAGCCTGCGCAGGCTAGCGAACGTCCCTGCACCAGCCCAGCTGACTCACAAGGAGGCACAAACATGCTTTACGGCACATTTGCAACCCTCCTGGGCCAGTGCAAAGGACTTGCGCCGGCCCAACCCCAGGTCAGGATTGTGCCCTTAAAGATCACCAGCACAACTTTTTGCACAGACGAACCATGTATGCTATTACTAACAGTGGCACTGGTCCCTTCCTGCACCTCTTTTAAAAAATCCATAAACCTACTGTGTACTTAAAGATGCCAACCATATTCCAGATATTTTGTACTTCGTTAGGACAAGAAGTCATCATATTTGAATTTTAAACCAGAGGTGCCAGCAGCCAGAATTATCCAGGTTCAGGGTACTCACAAAATGTCTTACTCATATTAATCAATTAACTTTGCTCACAAAATGTAAAATTCTGATTGGTTTAAACATTGCTCATCTTCCTAGGATCCTGGAAAAATACCATGTGACCAGAACTCTGTTTGAAGCTCAAATTTCAAATTGGAGGCACAATTAAAAATTGGGTTGTACAGGTTGTGTGTTGTGAGCACGGACTTGCACTCATTAGTGAGTAAAGTTCACCTGCTGCAGTGTGTTGCTTGCTTTTAAGCACTATTTTGGTCACTTCCATATATTGGATTCCCTGGCTGCTGGAATAAAATGAGTGTAGTGCTAAAGCCAGCTGTGCAGTTCCTTGCAAAGCCCTGGATATGTGACTGTATGGTGTTTAATCCTGGGCTCTGTTAATGCAAGGAATGGCTCAGAGTTCCATATGTCTTTTGCGATTTCTAGTGGCTTATATATTGCTGGCATGGCTTCTAGATTTTGTATGTATTGTGTTTCCATCTCTCCTAAAATTTGTATTTTGGACATTCATTCATTTGTGCCATGACTTCTTAAACAACAGAATGCCTGTCTTTATGGTGGGTGGTATGTGCAGGCAAGGAGGACTTATTGCAATGATTCTGGCTGGCCACAGATACATTGCAGCTCCCTGCAGGAAACCTGTCCTAAAAATGGTGCCTGAGATGGTGTTTCTTGCAGCACAATCTTATCTTGTGCTGGAACAGGCAGGCCAGGAAGCCTGTGCTGTATCCAGTGCAAGATAAGAGCCTAAAGTGGCTCAGCCAGAGGCGAGGGGAAACTCTTCCCCTTACCCCTGGGTAAGCCACTGCAGCACCAATGGGTCTCCTCAGACTTGCACCACCTCCAGAGGTGGCATAAGTTCAAGAAGAGCGGAACAATTTGAAGCCACGCTGCGCTGCTCGGGGGGAACGGGGTTGGTATCTGGTATAACAGCCAGGTCCCAGTCCCACCTCCCATTCCCCTGCCTGCCTGCCCAAGAACTACCCTCCCCCCGCCCCAGAATGTCTCCCTCCCGCTTCCTTCCTGCTCTCCCAGGACCCCTGCATTGGCTGAGCTCAGCTGATGCAAACTACCTGGGGCAAGCCGGTGCAGAAGCTGTATGCAGCCTCCATGCTCCAGCACACATCTGTGCGCTGGCACGGCTTGCTCCTGGGGAGCCGCAAACGTGCTTTACGGCTTGCATCCTTTAGGATTGCGCCCTTGGTCACATGAAAAATATGGCAGAATGTTGGAATGTGGTACATGTGGTCTATTGCATTTCACTCTTCCTCTGGGGATGATCAAGAAAGCATACATGGGTGATTTATCCTCACGGGCTGTGAAACACAAGATGATGTTTAGGCCAAGGTGACCAAATACACATCATGGATATGGGGGAGGGATTTGTCTACCACATCCAATACTTTATCATTTACACCACTGCACTCCCTTTACTAAAATAGTTATTAAGCTTGTGGCAGCACCATGTAAGACGTTCCAGACTTTATTTAATTTCTGAACTGTTTCCCAGCAAAACTGGGTACAATAAGCTCTGTCTCTCTTATTGCAGAAAAATCTGCATATACTTTAAGCATTCTGGATTGAGATCAGCTAGATCTAGAATAACTTCAGTATGGGAATAACTTCCAGAGAGCTGGTCGTATTAGTCTGTCAAGAGTCTTGTGGCATCAAACAGATTTATTGTGGTATAGATTATTTTGGTATAACTAAAGGCCATTTCATCGCATGAAGTGTTGTTCTCAATTGGTGCATGCTCACTTATGTTCTCTCTCTCTTAATAGTCATGGCCATTTGTCTCCAGATGCAAGAGGCACAGAGTTAAAATTCTATAATTGAACATTTCAGTCATCCAGAGCACTCCACCATGGACTGGAAAATCACTGTTCTTCAACAAATGAATTTAAATAGGAATCTCCAATGAGAAACTACTAAACTAGAATATATCATCTGAATTGATTCCGTTTGTTTAGGTCTCAGTTAATAGTTTCCTTTTGCACTAGAGGTGCTAAATTAGCATAGCAAACCTAAGAAGATTGTGTTGTCACCTATTATTGCTGTGAATGATCATGTTGTATATACAAGTTTTACACAGAAGTATCACTGTACTTCTTGCCTTTGATGACCGGTTGGCCTTACTGTTTAAAATCTTTTTTTTTATCTGTGTGAATGCACATGCAAACTGCCCCCAAGACTCCTGGGTTGCTTTATCTTTTCTGTGATTTAGGCCCAAATCCTAAAGGCCCGATCCTGAGCCTCGCCTCACTGCCAGTGCACACTATCACAAAGGTGCCATAAAGCAGATTTGCAAGTCTTACTGTGGGCCCAGCATGAGCCTGCACTGGGCCAGCTCATGTGCTGGACCTGTGGTCTGTCGCCCAGACCGCTGAGTGGCAGAGTGGGGGCATGGGGGGAGTCAAGGAGGAGGTGTTCTGGGGCGGGGGGAGGCATGGCGGGGGAGGGAGCAGGGCGGGATGGGGCAGGACCAGCAAAGCAAAGCTCCACCGAATCCAAAGCCCTGTGTTGGGCCATGTGGCCTGACATGGGACTCCTTGATTCTGTGCCAACTAAAGAGCTGCTGCAGAAGTGAGTAGCCCCATTGTGGGGCTGCTTCCCTTCTGAGGAGCTGCCATCGGCTACCTGGCATTGTGTAAGATGCTGAGGAAGCCATTTTCAGCGACATGGTAGCCCTGCGCACCGGGCAGCTCAGGATTGGGCTGTAAGTTTCCTGCCAGTGGTATATACACTCCAGTGGTGGATGTTCCAGTCTGACAGCAAATGTGACGCGCTGTGCGAATTGGGGCTGCCACTGTAGGGCAGTGGAGAGGCCTCCCACTGGCAGCACTGATAGGTTGGTGATTGGGGGGGTGGTGAGAGATGAGAAGAGGGGGAGGAATGGGGAGGGGGCAGGTAGGAGGAAGAATGGGGGAGGGAAGTAAAGAGCAGATCTCAGCAGCACTGCCATCCTAACCCTGTTCCCTCTCTTTGTCCCTCCCCCTTTCTCTCCTTGGTTCTACACCAGTCAGCAGAAGCTTGCCCCAGAGCGGATGTGTTCGAGGGAATGCAAGTTTCCTTACCATGAGGAGACTGCCCTCCCGCCATAGGATGCAGTGTGCACTCTGTTGGCATGGCTGCATTAGGTGGGGGGGGTTAGGGGTGCTAGTTTCAGTCCCCATTTGGCAGAGTGGCGTCTGCACAAGACCGGTTCACATTATTCTGTTGGGCAGCTGACCAAGGAAAGTCTAGAATGAAGCCTGTGGTTTTTGCTCTCTCTTTGAGGCAGACGTGACCTCTGTAAAGGTGGGTAATTGGCAGTGTAACTGAGCACAGCTGCTGCCTCCTACATTCAGCAATAGCAAGCCTGACTTTTTCTGCTACTATTCTTGGTGCGTGGCTCCTGCAGCACCCTAAGGCTACGAATGGGGTTGTTCAGCCGTGCGTTAATCAAGCTGCATTCAGAGGCGGAATGTGGAGAGAATGAGAAAATGGATGCTTAAAAGCTTTCTAGCATCTCCTTCACAGAGGCTGAGTGGCAGGTCTGCATGCGTTTGACTGCCAGCCATACCCCCGGCTGTCAGAGCAGCTCCCCACTTTCTCCCTTTGGAGGCTGTGCTATTTAGTAGTATTGTGTGTGAGAGAGCACATGGCACCACTGATAAGAATCCTCCGCTCTGCTTTGCTAGCGCCTGGAGCGAAAGGACAAGGCAGGGCCTGGAAGCCAAGCTGTGCTCTCTGTCCCTGTTGCTTCTCCAAAGCTTTTGCTCCCCTGCCCAGCCTCACTTGGCAGGCTTACAAGCAGTCATTAAGCCCATCCCATCTATTTTAAACCCTGCCAGGCCCAGAGAAGAGATGGTTCTGTAAAAGGCCTTGCCTATTTATGCCTCTCTTACAGAACCCGTTTACCGTCAGTGCCTGGCCCCTCCTTTCACCAGGCCAGTTACACTTAAGAGAAACTTGCTTTGTTTTTAAGGCTCCGTCTGATGTGCTGTTTCGTGGGGGGATCAATCCTGCCACAAACAGTTGGAAATAAACAAGCAATTTTTAGCTTCTGTGGGTGGAGCAAATTTTATATTTTGTAACCTGACTCCTGCAGAAGCATTTGCTGTAATTCAAGGGCAAGGCAGTATGGTCTGAGTGTTATTTTCTTTGCTTAACTGCTCCCCCTACAGGCCAGAGCTGACCTTCCCGTTCGGAGCCTCACCTCACAGGAAGTTCAAGCCTGGCTTGTGGAAACTCTTCAAGCTGCTGTTGACCAAGGATTCTTCTACAGTCTGCTAGACCATGTTGGTTGCTGCTGCTCTCGTTCGCTTCCCTGCAGCATCTGCTGCTGAATACCTGCCATTCTTAAATTATGTCTGCAGCTGATGACAACTTCCACTAACCTACTTCCTTGATGTGATTACTCAGTGAGTACCGCAGAACTCATGCTGTGCTGAACCTGTCTCTCATGATCAGGCAAAGGGGGGGGGGGAGATCACCATCTCCCTCAGCATCATTTTACAGGATTATTCAGTGGCAGCTCAATGCACCTGCATGCCCATCACAGTCACTGTAGAACAGCCATTTTCAGCCACTGTGCCGTGGCACATTGGTGCGCCACGGGAATTTGGAGGAGGTTCATTTATTAATAGGGTTGTTGGGGGATGTGAGCCCCCCCATCAGCTGTGCAATATGCCTTGTCAATTGTAAAAAAAAATAAAAAATGATGGTGCACCTTTACAATTTTAGCAGCTTGTCAGTGTGCCATGAGAGGAAAATATTGCAGTAGACCTTTCCTATTTTGTTTCATTAGGAACCTTTCTAAACTCAACAGCAGAACTTTAAAAACTCAGGTCTGCTGCAGTGACGACAAGGGCTCTGAGGATCAGAGCTTCTCCATGAACGGCCTGGAGCTGCTAAGGCATTGTTTTTTACTGTTTTCCCTGTCAGCTTTCTTCAAGCACAGAAGAATTTTCCCTTGCCCAACAGAAATATTTGTCTTTGAACCACATAATTGAAGCCCAGCCAACTCTCCTTCCCCCCCCACCCCCGCCCATCCTGGTTTCCCCTCCTCTTTAGCGTGTAACTATAAAGAGGCACAAGCCAGTCAGCAGTTTGCCAAGCAGATCTCTGAGGAAAGGTATACAAGACTGGAAGAGGCAGGTACAAGCTGAGTCTGGCAGGGAGTGGGCATGATGTCAATATCTAAACTGAGTCTAGGAAGAATGAGGAGCATAGACTTCCTGGCAGCACACAGGAGACAACTAGTGGTTTCAACTTCTACTACAATTCTTGAGTGCTTACTCAAGAACACTTACAGTAGGTGGCTTTTCAAAAGTACAGCGGTCCCTCAGTATCCGCAGGGGTTTGGTTCTGCTGCGTCCTCGCCCCAGTAGATACCAATATCTAGAGGTGTTTGAAAATGGTGTTATTCATTTTACTCAGAAGTAAGCCAGTTGTGTTTGGCAATCCTTGGGCTGTAATTTTATTTTACACACTGGAAACAAGCACTTCTACTGGTATCAGCAGATACTGGAGTACCTTCTAAAAATGTTTTTAAAAAGTTAAAAACTGTAAGAAAATAGCTTTCCCTACCTGTGTGCTGCATGCAGGACTGCAGAGCCGCCTTCTGTGCTTCTGTAAGCCACTTCTGGGTCACCTGATCCCCCTCCCTTGGCCCTGCCTTGCCCCAGAATGTATTACATGACCTGGAAGTGGTTGACAGGATTGCGGAAGACTGCCCTGCAGCCCTTCAAATGGCACTGTTTTGTGGTGTGAAGGTAGGGAAGGCTAGTACTGATTTTTCCTTTTAATGTTTTTAAGATCGTGAAATCTGCGGGTGCTGGGCCTGTCGATGTGTACTGTCTAGGCAAATTCATGGTGGACAGCTGTATCAGGAGTTCATAGCTGTGACAACCAAACTGGAACTGCCATGTTCAAAAGCAGTATACATTTGATTGCCAGATGCAGAGGCTGCACAAGAGGTGGTTCTTTCCATCACAGCCTGCTTGTGAGTTCAGCTACCAGTGAAGACTGAGTGCTGAACTACGTGGAGGCTTGCCACGAAGGCAATTCTTAGGTTTTATTGAAGTGGTGATGCTGGCTTTTATGAGGCTGTTCCTGAGTAAATGTTTCAAGGACAGCTGTCAATAAATTATTTCTCTTGCAGCCCAATTTTATGCATGCTTATTTGGCAGTAAGTCCCATTGAGCTCAGTGGAACTCCCAAGTAAGTGAGCACAAGGTTTTTCAGTCAGATTTTCCATCCTCTCCAACTTTAATGAAGATTTCTACCAGTACAATCCTAGAAATGTCTATTCAGAAGAAAGTCCAATTGAGTTTAGAAGGATTTACTCACTGGGAAGCGCGTATAGGATTGTACCTTAGCATATTTTGAAATATAGACATAGTATACATTGTTTAAATCATCCTATGGATGGCATGCCTGATTTAAGATAGCTTGCAGTTGATGGCACTTGGCACAAGCCACCCAGGTCACACAACTTTAATTCTGCTCTAAAAAAGCTGACAGCAACAAGACATAAGTGACTAAAGGGTAGGAAATAAGTAATGCAAAATGCTTTCTGTCTCTGTTGGTGTGACTGTGTGGGTGTACGGATGTGCATGGGGAGGGGGAATGCTGCAGCTCAGCCGTTCAGTTTGATGTATCACTACAGTAGCAAAGTTTTAAAAGAACTGAGAGTGTCAGCAGCTTGTTGGGGAAGAAGACACTTTTGTGTGTTGTAAGAGGAGCTATATTGCATGCAAAGTTCTGAAGGGAGGCAACTAAGCATAGAGATGCCACCCTGCTCAAGGCTCCTAAGCAAGGTTTTCCGGAGCAAATTTCATTCTGGATTGACGTTTTTGGCCTGCTGTCTGCTGCCCAAGCTGTAGAGAGTGTTCCACTGGCAGCTGTTATCCAGCTAATAGCTCAACAATGGAGCTGTGTCTAGGATCTGTCTCGGAGACATTCTGAGCTTGGTGGGAAAGGATTAGCCCCTGGCATAAGGAACCCAACATTTGCTGCAAACACAACTCCAAGGAATGAACTTGGAAAGATAAGCAAGAGCTTCCTAACAAGTATGTCTTTTCCGTAAGTGGTCTCAGCAAAAGCAGGCCAGAGCCCTACAGAACAGCTGTTGCAATCCTGTGCCAATTCCCAACAGCTCTGCCAAGGCCCCAGTCTCATGTCTATGTGCATCTATTCCCACAGTATTGTGGAGCATGATCCAGCCAAACTTAACTTTTGGGTCCTACAGATGTTAATGGCAGAACTTTACTCTTTCTTTAGAATTAATAAGACATACAGTCCTAAATCCAGCCAGGCAATTAGCGATGTCAACTTTCTTAGCATCATGTACCTCTCTGGGAGGTTGGGAAGACTGGTCTCAGCCAACCCCAACTTTTCCCTACCAGCTGATGAGCATGGTTGTAAGCGAAACAGGGGTCATCAGTTTGGCACAAAAAGTCTCATAACCTGCATGAAAATATATGTAGATCAGGACCATTTACTCTTGTTTTCATACGACACAATGGTTATTTAGTATTTAATCTATTTTTACTATTCATTTTTATTTCTGAATATATTGCTCAAACATTCTGGGAATTATATTAAGGATATTTCTTACCTATCCTTTTAGCATCCAGTGACCCTAAAATCAGAGGTAGCGTCTACCAAGCCTCCTGTTTTCCCTCAGAAGCAAGAGAATGTGCTCATTCCTCTCCCTTTGCTTATGCAGATGGATCATTAACTGCTCAGGAGGGATGAGCTAGATATCCCCAATCCCTATCTGATATGTAAAATTCTGTCTCATGGTCTTAACTAGTCCTGGTATCCAAGGCTAGAGAAGTATCTATAGTCCTAAGAAGATCTCTGTGCCAAGGTATCATAATTCTTTTAGCATCACCTCTGGTT
The DNA here is from genome assembly GCF_035046505.1 of Tiliqua scincoides. Lineage (NCBI taxonomy): Eukaryota > Metazoa > Chordata > Lepidosauria > Squamata > Scincidae > Tiliqua > Tiliqua scincoides. The sequence goes on from NC_089822.1 coordinate 202,335,378, forward strand.
CCTCACAATGCTCTGGGTACTAACTCCACAAATGTCCTACCTGCAAACAAAATAGGGTGTGGGCTATGCTGTTCTGTCGCCTTGAGGCAAGGGGACCCCAGCCTCCATGGTGAGAGCCAAAAAACAACCCCATCTAACAGGTGTCGGCACTGTCTGCAATCACCTGTGCTAACAAACAAAAACTGAATAGTATATTGTGTTGTTGACATCTGCCCACACCCTCACAGCCCATTCCAGTGTGGGACGACACTTCTCAAAAGGTGCACATGATGCCAAACAGCCCATGGGTAGGGCCCAGTCAAAACAATAGAACCTTTCAACAGCAAAACCCAACTAATATAACATTCCCCCTCAGATGCTCTGCTGTCACACTTTGCAATCAGGGTGCCCTAACTGCACTGGAGAACTAGCTAAACTGCTGCATCCAACAATGTGTACCTGACAGAACATAGCATGGATGGGACACATCATTTAAAGATGAAGGTCTTAAGAGGGACAGGTGATGAACTGCTGTTATTCACTAGGCAATTTTTTAGGCAGCTTCTTGCAACAGTGATATCTGCAAATGGGATAAGGGAAGCTGTTCATAAAAACTCACCACCCTACCAGCCACCTCCTCTTTCTTTACAACATGGCTGCCATCCTTTGACCAGCTCCAGAGTTTTCATTTGAATCTGTACTTGAGAAGATTCACAAGGAATACCAAAACCTTCTGAAAACCCCTCCCATAAATATTCAGTGCCATGGTCATTGAGGTGCTGGCTAAACAGTGTAATTCAACCTTTCCCAGCCAGGTTGGGGTGGGGGTGCTGCACCACCTTTCTTTTGGCTTAGATGGTGCCAGTTCTATTTACTCTGAAACTGAGGCCCCTGCAACTGGGGTGGAACGTCTCATCATACAAGCTACAAGTTCCTGGTAAAATAAAATAAAATAAACTGAATAATATAGAAGTATCTCACCAGTTTGTCTCCAGGTGCATTTAAAGAAACTGGTTTTTAAAGCCCTTATCAGTTTGAGGCCAGGGTGTCTGAAGGATCACCTTCTCCTATGTGAATCTGTCTGTCCTGTAAGCTCTTTCTTGTGGGTTATGTTACCATCAGTAGTCCAAGAAAGGCCAGCACATAAAAAGATCTTCTCACAACTCCTTCACCCTGAAGACCCAGCTAGAGTCCTCCCTGTAGATTCTTCAATGTCAACTGAAGGCCTGGTTATTTTGGTGGACCTCTGTAAATCTTTTATCACTGTCTTGACTATCAGAATTGAGTCTTCTCTCCATTTTCTTTGCTGCTTTTGTTGTGCTAGTTTTATTGCTATTGATTTTGTATGTGCTTTTATTGTAAGGCACCTCCTTGTAAGAAGGGTGGAGTATATATTTGTAAAATAAATTTAAAATATAGCACAATCCTCTGTCATTTAATGTAGGTAATATATCTTCTGGTTGAACATGGAGATACTTAAATTATTCATTGTAATACAGGATGCAGTTTTATCAAAAATTCCTTAAAGAATATATTTCATTCTTATATTGAGTCATCATTGGTCCATCTAGCCTAATATTGCCTGTTCTCACTTAAAATGGATGCCCAGGGTTTCAAGCAGGTTCCCCCCCCCCTTTGAGAGCTTTCTATCAAAAATCAGGAAATGTGCAAATAGAGCTAGTAGCATTTTGGGGAAGCATTGGGCTGTGTAGTGATACATCAGGCAAACATTCATCAGGTATATCTCTAGTAAGCGATTAGGGAAGCTTCATCTATTGAATTTCTGCTTGGGCACATTCATTCATAGCCTAACAGTGAGGTGAAAGACCAAGGCACAGTGTGGACTTAACTTGTAAAGTGAGCATAATGTACAAGAATGTACAACGCATTTACTCTTTACCTGGCAAAGAAATAAGGACGATCACCTTAAATTTCCTATTTCCCATGTTTTTTAGAGCATGAGGGAAAATTGTAAGCACCTTACTGGTGCTTACAATTCATGGACAATTCATTGTTATTTCAAATAATGTTTCCTGGCTCTGCTCCAATAGAGCCATAACTCTATTAGGAATCGAGCCATAGCTCAATGGATTACTTACCTTCTGTGTAGGAAAGTCCCAGATTCAGTATGCAACATCACCACTTAAAGGATTTCAGACAGCAGGACTGAAACCTCTGTGTGAGACCTTGGAAAGCTGCTGCAAGTAGACCACATGTTCAAAACTGAAGTTAATACCACATTTCTACATTAGTAAGCTCAATCTAAATACACAGCACAGACCATTTCAGTGACCAGGTTCATTTCTGTTGTCGCAAATATGCAAGTGACTTGTTTTGGAGGATAGGCTGCAGTCCAATTATTCCTGTTTCTGCACACGTGACAACCATGGAACATGGAAATAGATCTATATTGCTGCTTTTCTAGTTTGCATGGTATTTATTATCTTTGCATACATGTATACAGACTTCTGTATCATATTTTCTGCATGCAATAAGATCCCATAGACAATGACATGTGTACAAGGATGATTCCATGGGATATCCCTGCCACATGAAGAAGAGGATTGCTGAATCCAGCTGATGTATTTTATGGTGAACAACACTGAACTGACAGGAAGCACACAACTATGAAGTTGTATGTTTCATTCACTTAGGGTTGGTTCACACATATTTTCATCCCATTCACCACAGCGCCAACAAGTGGTGATTTACATGCGCAAACGAGGAATTACAGATCAGTCACCATGGATGGAAATTTCACATCACTTCACATTTTAAACACGCTTTTCAATAGATCCATTCATACATTCAGCAACAAATCATCAACTGTTAAGCACTCAAATAATACACATGAACTTGTTCTCTGTTTCAGTAACAGCAGAAAAAAAAATGTGTGTTCCAATAGACCTAGACTTAGGTCTAGAACTTAGACTTGGAAGATTCAGGTTAAAATCCCTGCTCAGCCATGAAACTTCCTGGGTGACCTTGGACCAGTCACTCTCTCAGCTTCACCTACCTCAGAGTTGTGAGGATAAAAGGAGGGGAAGAACTATATACACCATCTTGAGAACCTTGGAGAAAGGCTGGTATAAAAATGTGATAGAAGAGAGATGATAGATAACCAAGGTAAGTAAAACCATTGACCATATCTTAGCAACAAAAATCAAAGGCAATGGTAAATTGTCCCCGTTTTAAGAAATATTGCTGAAATAAAAATAAACATTAATATCAACACTGAACAATGAAAAAAATACAGATCTAGTTTTGTCTACACTGTTGTGTATGAGAAGAGGTTTGCACCAGGAATTGAAGGTATTGTTGTGCCCTACCTTATCTTACCACCAGCTTGAGTCCACTAAATATTTGGGCACAGGAAAGACTTTCTATGAACAGATATATTCCTAGCATATGAATGGGAGTTGTGTGTACCAGGTTCCTGTTCAGTGGTTTTTGACCACCTGCTTTACCACCCCAAAATAATTACCTGTAGACAAACGACTTTTAAATAAGGCCCACTGTTTAACCAACTCAGTTCAATACATGAAGTGGCTGAGCTGGAATTTATTTGGAAATGTAATACCATCAAACTTGGGCTCAGTAAATGGTAGGGAAGGCTAAGAATGTACTGTAATTGTCCCTCGTTTGGTGTTTCTAATCATCCTGTTCTTGTGAATACATCACCATTTGGGAGTGGGTCACGTCCTCTCCGATTGGAGCTTTCACTCTTGACTGGTTCTTATTTTTATTTGTGTCCTGCATAATGATGTCTTTGTGTAGCTTGGCCTTTTGGTCCCACTTGGTAAAAATATCCTCCCCCTCCCCGTCTCTCTGTACTTGTGATAGATTTGCCACTGCATGAAGGTAAATACCTCACGCATTTGATAAAGTAAACTCTGGTCAACATGCCTGCCTGTGGTGCCACAAAACTCTGGACTTCTTTGTTTTCACTGCAACAGACCAACACTGCTCATTATCTGGATTCATTTCTACCACATCTTTGAAAAAATGGCGACATCTTTTGAGCAAATCTGGTATTGCCCACAGGAATCGTAAGTCAACTCAACAGATGAGCTAATAGAAATTCACACAAATAAGCTTACTAACAAAGTATGAGAGATGGGCTCTTCACAGAAGCTTCCACCCCACATGTCACAGCCTCTGTGAAGAACACATTGGATTATTAGGCTGAAATGTGCCTGAAGAAGAGCTCTATTAGATTCAGAGCCAGTGAGGCCGTTTCCCAAGTTCTGAGCTACTTGATTCTCTCTCCACATGCTGACACAAACAGGCAGGGCGGGGGGGGGGGGGTCAATAGCTTGGCCTGTCTTTCCTGCTGATTTCAAAGAGCAGCCTCTATTAGTCTCAAAATCTGTGGAGCATCTTCAGTCAGTAGCCATCTATGCTCAGCCACTGAGCCACCATTCCCTTCCCTGTCTGCCTTGTAGGCTCCAATATGTCTCTCCACTTAAGTAATATGCACCACCCCACTCTCTCTCTCTTTCTCCCCCCCCCCCCCCGGTGTACAACACTGTCAAAGAATGAGAGGATAGGGAATGAGATAAAAGGAGCTTAAAATCTAGATAACATAAGGGAGACAATAGGGGTTGCTCCACAGCCACCCTTTCTGTGAAAATGTCCTTGGTTATCCCTGGCACAACCCCTAGTCCCCCTACTCTAATGCAACTAAACCTAGTGCCTTGTTCCTGAAATAACTGCATATTCTTCCACCGTTTACCCTGTCACCCTTACCCATCCTCTGTCACCTCCCTTGTGTGTCTTTCTAGACCCCCTTGGGTCAGGGACCTATCCACTCACCTGGTGTAAAGGCTCACTGCAACTAGTGCCATGAGCAGTATGAATAACCAGAGACAGGAAGAAAGTGGAGGACAAGTTAAATAGGAAGCCTATATGCATATTTCAATTAACATTATGCTTTCATCTCCATCCCCTCCACCCTCTTGCTGCCTCTGTGCCTCATTTATTGTCATCTACCTTTGGGGGAGGGGGTGTCTTACAAACCACTGCCTTACACTGTCAGGCCAGAAGGTGCACACCCTCATCTATTTCAAGTTTCCTTTTCCCAGAGTCACAGCCCTGCTCTCTCCTGGTCATATGACAGTTGAGTGAGCTTCAAGGGCAGGGTCACCTTTTGCAAAGAGATCAAAAGCCAGGTGGTTGGTTTTCTGATTAGTTTCTACACTCAGTTCTCTACCTGTGACCCATGGTTCCAAACCAGCAAATTGCCTCTTCCACACTGAATCGAATCAGCACGTTAGATCAACAGTGGCATCAGGAACACTGATTATCCGTCTTAGAGGCCCCAGCTACAAGTTTTATGCCTTTAAAGTGCAATACCAGAGAGATCAGAAAACTGTTTGGGAGATATATGTTTGCATATTAGGGTGCACACCCAAAGTTGCCTTTAGTGGCTTTTGGGGCAAAAATTACATGCATTTAGTGCAGGCTTTATTTAGACCGTACCTGGAAGTCCTTTCTGCAAGCAGACAACTTGCTTTGTGAATTATGGCAGCGTAAGTAGTAACCAAGAGCAATTTGTTGACTTATTGGGAGCTGCTTTTCCCCCAACCTGATTCTCTTTTATCCCACTGAAGAGCCCACAAAAGGCTTGCCAGGCAGGCTCTGGCATGCATCTCCCCAAGACTGTCCAGCAAGCCTTTGTCTGGTAAGTAGGTGTACTAAGAGAGGGTGCTCCAGCCTTATTGCCTCTTGCATTTGTGGGGCAGAATGCCAGCTTAATAGGGCTATGCCATTAAATATGTAGCAAAGTGTTCTTGTAAGAACAGCTTGTGGAAGAGCTTATAGTCACATGGGAGCACAAAGTGGGACCTTATTAGAAAGTACAGTCAGCCCACATCTTATACAAGGGTTACATTAAGGTCAAAGCATAAAGCCAAAATACTTTATAATCAAAAATTCATTAAAGCTAAATATGTACTGTCTCTTTAAGAACTAAAAACACTGTACAAGGGACACACACAGGGACTGAGAGAGCAGAAGGTTCATTCTCTCATTTCTGGCTTACTGTGGGACAAAAATAGAACAAGTGGAATGGTGGGCAGAGCTGCCTGCCCTATTTAAACCATTGTTTCTCTCTTTTGGGGGAGGGGGCCGAGTGCATATATTTTAATTTGCACACATCAATTGCATGCAAGATGCAGACTGACTGTATTTTGTTCCCAAAAGGGTACATATATACAAATGTCTCAGACATCATCCTCTTGAAAAAGTAGCTCAGATCTGACTAGGAAGAAATAGTAGCAGGAGAAGCCATAGCTGTGTGCCTGAGTTGCAAGGTATGTATATATGCTAAGAATTCAGTTACCTCTTCCTGCAATTACCAGCAATCCTAGTTGCCGCTTGACTTCTGAGATTGCAGAAAGCGTTCTTTCTTGTAGAAGGCCCACATACAAGCATTTCTTTGCAGCCATAATGGCTAAAAATGTGCTTTAAAAAATAAGCACAGATTCACAAGAACCTTAGTACTGCACCTGGTATCTCATTTTGAAATCACACATACAGCCCTGATGATAGAGACACTGGCAGTTGGGGTGCTAGTTGAACATGGGTGAGAGAACTGCTTGCCTTTCTCAACAAGCCTCCCTTCCTTGTAGTGGCTCCCCCAGTGCCAACTAAGGGCCTGTGTAAGCACACTGGGACGTCTGCACCTTGTGTGAACCCTTTAAAGCCCAACAGATGATTTCCAGAGAAACATACATCCCTCGGCTAAATGACTATCAGTTTATTTATATACACATGACTTTATACACAACAGGAGAGTCAAGAGTGCAGTGAATGGAGTACAGATACTGTTATTTCTCATGCCCAAAAGCTTGACTTGGTTTAACAAAGTGGCACTGAAACTGAATATGAAAAATATACAAGAAGTTTGTAATGCAATGCTGCATCCCTCCTGGATAAGTCCATAGGGACAGATGGGAACCTCTCCCCCGTCGGGTACAGTTCTGTATCCTGCTCTTACAGCAACATTTCTTCCTTTTCAAGCAGTTCTCATAGAGACCATTCTGCACGCAGACTTTTCAAAATATAAAAAACATTTTGCTCCTGAGATAAGCATGCAATAATTGTACAAATACAACCAAACTCTGAACCTGACTTGGATGACTTTTTTCAGACTTCCTGTAAAACAAGAAAATACATAGGCATAGAGCCCGTCTCTCTCCCTCCCTCCCATCCCGTCAAGAAGTAGTGCATGAAACCAAGAAAACTTGCCTCTCCTTTTAAACGCAAAAGGTTATGGTCTGTGGTGACCCTTTCACAGCAAGCAATAAAGCAGGTTCCTTGCACTGGTGTAGACAGAGCAGCATACACCCACAGATTGCACCACCACATTATATACCATAGCAGCAGAGTTTGTCGTCAGGCGCACCCCAAGGGCTCATGGCAAGTTGCTGGTATAGCTCTCAGTGAGAGATCGGCAAGCTTTCTTTCCCTAGCAGGAACTTATTGGCCTTCTAAAACTACACCACTTAACCCATCCTGTGAGCAGCAGGCAGGCAGTTAGGCTCCGATATCTAATTTGGGGTTTGGTCCTCTGTGGAGGGGCAGATCTATGTGGAGAAACAGCTACAGGCATGTGGGTAGAGCTACAGACATTAAAACCAACATTCAATTTCTTCATCAGTTTTCAACAGAAGTCAGGTTACTTTCTTCCTTGAACTTCCTTCAGATGCAGCAACAGGTATGGGAAGAGTCAAATGTGTATATAGCAATACTCTCCCCCAGACAACACAGAAGGCCTTCTTTGGAGTCATCTGGACTGACCATTATCCAAAGTGCAGCACTCCATCCTTCATTGGGAAATATTTGAATTGATTTTTTGATAGATCATGCAGCAGGTCGAGGCTACAAAGGTGCTAGTAAAAAGGAGGTGGCTCCTGTTCAGTTGAAAGGGAAAGATCAGTTATTGACAAAAAGCACAGTGCAGTAGTAACCTCTAGCTGAGAAGAGGAAGAGACATGTCCAAGGCAGCAAATGCCACCAATACAAAACACACTGAGTCTTCCCCGGTATGCTCTTAAACATGAATTCCACATCTGGCAAACTCCCTTTTGGCCCTTATTGGTAAGATAAGGGAACCCCTTATAGTGTTCATACACCAATGCTAACAGTTCCTATTGTATTGCTAGAGAGATAGCTGGCTATGTATTCCAGAAGGCTGAAAAGCTGATTCATCATCTACACAAAGGCAACTACACAGTACGTGCAAAGTTCTGCTACAGGAGTCAACACTGTTTGACATAAAGTGTCAGCAAGCTGTAAAGAGCAACAAACAGGCTGTGCTGTTCCAGCAGTAACAGACTGGAAGGATTATTTACACGCACCTCCAGAAGAGGACCTGAATGTACACAATGCATGCAAAATGGCTTCGTTGGTCAGGGCTGTCCAGAACAGCAAGTTTTTTACCAAAATATGCTCAAAACCTCATCAACGATCTTCTAGGCATTTCCATTTGGGGCTGTATACATTCCCGCTGTTTTCTGATGAACTAAAAATTGCACTAAAAACCTCCAGCATTCCACTACTAGCAACAGGAAGGACAAGTTGCACATTTAGTTTGATGTTCAAAGCCAACCCAATGTCATTTTAAGCTATGCATTTTCAGGACAACTGAAATACATCTTCCAGTTCTATGGCAACACAGATATGTTGAAAATGGGCACACCAATGACTATTTGAAGGATTTTACCCCAGATTATAATGAGGTAGAACCATGGGGAAAGTTGCAGATTTCCATGAATGTGATCATCTTGATAGCAAGACTGGCTACAGGACAACACCAAATACACTGTCCCATTCATTTCAACAAAAAAGAATGGGGTACAGAATAATGTACAAGAGCCACAGGACAAGTGAGCTGCACTTTGAACAAACTTTGAATTCCCTTTTGTTTCAAGGCAGGAGAAGGCTAAGGGGTGTACTTGAACATTGCTGATCTATTTCCTCAGACTGGGGACATTCTTTGCTTCTGACAATCAACTAGTCAGAATCATTAGCCACAGTCAAGAGAACGGTTCCAACTGGGAATGGTAAACTACAATCTCTACTTGGAAAGCTTGTATAAGGCTGTATGGACTGAGCCCCACCTGTTGCCGCAATAAACCTAACATATTCTATTTGTTTGAAAGGTGCACATTCAAACTAACCATGCCCCTCAGTTGTGAAGAAAATTGCTGAAGGCAAATGTTCTGCTTCCTTCCAATCTGTCCACTTCTCTTGGTGTCTTTCAGAAGGCACTGCCACTGTGCAGAGTTGCTTTCAATCTGAAGCAAATGTCAGACTGCAGAAAATGATTTTGCTGCATGCCCAAAGGAATGGCTTAGAAACAATTCTTATGGTGAAATTCCATTTGAATACATCTGCACAGACAGCAAAGTAATTTTCCTAGCAGATTTCAATTCCAGCACTGACAGGCTGTGTACACTCTCTCTCTCTCTCTCTCTCTCTCTCTCAGCAAAGAGGCAATGTATGGATATGTTTCTCGCTGGGACTCAAATCAGTTTGTCTAATTTGCTCTGAGAGTCTGGTTACAAGCAGACATCTAATAGTACAAAATGAATCCCACCACACATGCAGAGTACTCAAGCCTAAGAACAGTCACAACGGTGCCCCGTTGTTCAAGAATTGAACTTAGAAAGCTTATTGCTATTCAACAAGACTGTGCTTTGTAGTTTTGCTGTCTGAAAATTAATCACAATACTACGATACTGACAAAACTATATCCTTTAATATTTTTTGGTTCCTTATGGAGCACACACAGGATTATGAGTTTTATAAAAACAAAACCTGGCAACAGGAAGGAGGGGAAACTATTTACAAATGCTGGAACTTGCAGTGAGAAGTTTAAATGGTCCAGAATTTTTTTTTTTCCAAATTTCAAAATGAGGTGATCACTAGAACAGGAAGAAAACTTTGCAGAGTAGTTTTCTGTATTCTTTTCACTGTAAGTGAAGTAGTCAAGTGCACTTCCTTACAAATTCCAAATCTTAAAGGTAATCTAAAAGATGCTGTTTAACTGAAAACTGTGATAACACAGAAATAATGAATGCCTCAAACAATATGTAGACTTCAAATGCAACAGAGCCTAGGAAGGCTTTGTGGACTCCAGCCTTTCTCTTAAGTTCTAGGAATGAAAGGTAATGCTGGAAAAAAAAAAACACCACAGTTTTGTTCCTAATACAAGGAAACCCCTTATAAGGGCTTCCCAAAAAATCAACAAGATCATAGACTAATGCTGCATCAGCTGGTGCATAGAAGTGACTTCCTCATGTGCTCTTCAGAACAAAAGAACAGAGTCTGCAAACTGTACTCCTATACAAACCTACTAGGACTTGAAAGCGTCCCACCAGCAGCTGCTTAATGAGAGTCAACAATACTTTGACAATTGACTTATGAAAGGCATACCCATCCAAGAGAGAGGTGCAGCCGCTGTACAGCAAGCAAGACCTAGCCCTGCCCCATCTCAAGAGTATCCAACCATAGAGCAACTGCCCTTAGTCTCAATGGTCTTGAATACCAGATTCTCTAAGGCAGCACCTCCCCCACAAAAAAGTGCTTTCCAAGAGGGTAGTGCATTTGTCTATAATATTCCTGGCCCCACACAGAACAGACAATTTCTACAGTCCATGGAATTGCACCCAAGGCTGCTGCCAAGAATTGTGACCCTAAACAAACTGTGAGACCATGAACCAATGCTGTCAAGGTTAATGCTACAAACCACACTTACACCCCAACCCATGCAGCAGAATCCCATTCATGTATTCCTGGCTCGGCTGCATTCAACCAGCCACTAATCGTAGGAACAAGATGAGGGAACATCAACTCCCTGAGATGAAAACAAGCACAGGTGGCAGAACATTCAGCTGGGAGGCAACTATATAAAACCAGGCAGATGCTTCCCTTCACAGTGGGAAGTCCTGACAACACAAATGCCTCCATTCTTCATTAACAATATCGTAAGAATGACTTGCTGTGGCTGGAACATATATGGAAGTATATAGTTTGGTAGAAGTCCTGCTTAGGAAGCAAGGAAAAGGGATTGCAATGCTATGCTTGGAAATGAATGAGAAGGGAGAAGAGACTTCTATATCTACAACGTGGAAAGGGATGCAAGTCTGTTAGACATTAGTCCCAAAAAGATGCAAAGGACAAGACTGAATGTGCTACTATAGTTAGCCAACTGAACTCTCTCCATGGAGTTAGAGGCCAAGACAACATTGTGGACAAGGCCCTTCTGGAATTTGGAGAGTTTCAACCTCAACTACAACGAACAGTAAAAGAGGAAGCAGATAAGCCTCCTCAACAGGGTGCAAAGCAAAACCATTAAAGCACTGCTCTGGTTTTCCTTTGGTCATTTATTTCCCCAGTTGGGATGATCTGATAACACCCAGACTGGAGAAGATAAACGCAGTATCATCTGTATTCTCCAGAAGAGTCTCTCACTTCTGCAGAGGCAGCAACAGCAGAGAGGAGCTTATGTAAATAATGTGCCTCTTTCAGTCTCATAATTCATGTTAACATGTATCTGAATGCCCTTTTCAAACAACAGAGGAGAGGTTCAAACCATAGCGCCTTGATGGAAAGTTGACAGGGAAGGTGGACCAAAATCTACAGCCTTCAAATATTGCCCCTCTTCTTTACCACAGGATCTCCCCATTCCTAACACAGACATGACTACAGGGCTGTAAATAACAAATGTCAAGCCCCAGATACAAGTGCCCAAAGTTGAGGTCTATGGGATTTGCATGTCCTGCAAAGAGTCCAGGCAAGGATAGTCAAAGCCAGTTTTGGCAGGATCATCAAGGATATCATGTCCTTAGATGAGGTTAAAAACACTGGAGCAAGAGAATATTTTCAAAGCCCTGGAGTCTGCTTTCTCTGTAGGCAGTCAGAGAAATTGGAGGGTAAAATTCAGGAGTCCAGTCCAAGGCTACTGGTTCTCATCCCGCATCTGTTCAATTATGTTGACGAGGCTCTCTAGTCCAAACACATAGCCCATGTCAGGGCCATCATGCACAGTGGGATCATCCCGAAAGCCTTTGAATGTGCTGTGCGCAAAGTCAATCATACGAACATCCACTTTGGGTTGGACAGTGAGTGATTCTGTGTTGCTGGCATCCTGTAGGCTCTCTGGAAGAGAGCTGTCCACTTGCTTCAGGCGCATCTCTGCTCTGCGCTCTAGGTATGCCTCAGATCTTGAGTCCTTCCCATCATAGATTATGAGCAGAGAACTGGAGTAGAAGCGGTAGGAGGCCTGCCTCTCCAGTACACTCTTCAGGCTTTGCAACTTGGCAAGCATGGGCTCAAAGAGATCCTTCCGCAGCTCTACACCATTGTGCAAATACTGGTAGAGGGCATTGCGAAAGCCCTCAATGGAAAGACCTCTGCCATAGTATTTATTCCTGCATAAATAATGCCCCGTATCCAGCTGATATACCTATAATAGAGAAATAACACATTAATTCAGAGGCATGACTGAAAGTATTCATGAGACCTGGACAAGAAAGGTCACACCAGTACTTCACATCCTACTATGCACATCCTTCTATGTCACTTAAGAACTATGAAGGACTCTTCTTAGAAAACAACTCAGAGCCAGGATCACCACAAAGTGGTTAAGGAGTCAAAACAGGGTCCTGTAGTTTAAAGGAAGAAGGGTACCAACAGCCAAACTAAACAGATGTTGTGGTACAACACCACACCCAAGACTGACTGGGTAGAGAGTCCAGGGGAAGGGGGAAGCTTGCTAAATGCCTTGCTTAGACTTGTTTGAGGGCACCCACATTACTGGATAAAACAAACCACAATTTTCAAAATACCAGCAGGAGTCACAGAATCAGTAGTTCCTGTAACTAAACAGGTCCAAAGGCATCCCCTCGGAAATACAAAATACAGGTGTGCTTGGCTTACCGATGTTCCAACTAATTACCATCTGTGTATATGACAGCAGTTTTCTCAGATAATACAAGGTTCTTACTAGTCAATTACACGCTATACCACATTCAGTCACTAGATGGTGTTAAATGTTCACATAACTGAATTAATTAACAGTGGGGGTAAAAAATGCATCCCCATTGTTAAGTGATGCACGCCGGTAATGGCCATTAGCAAAATCAACAGGAAGACAGACATTTCAAACATTCACTTTCTAGCAGGACACACTAGTATGCAAGCTGTGAAGGTTTGTTCAACCAGCAGAAAAAGATCCATGGCACTCTAAATAAGAGGCAGGCCTACCTAAGGCAGTACCACTGATCAATCTACGTATTCTATACTTTGAATACTATGTGCTTCTTCCACTTGGGAAAGCAGAGCAGCCTCATGCAGTTCCATGAGATATAAAACTTGTTTCTATCCTAGCCCATGAGTCGGCTTCAAAAATATCGATATCACGAAGAGAGCTGTTTTCCCAAGTTCAAGTCTACTATTCACTGAACTACACAAATTCCCTTAGGGTCCTGCCGCCCATTCCCCTTACTGGCACATGAGCACCACCAGTTGTTTAAGTTCAAGAGGACTGAACTATTTTAGCTAGCAAAATTCCCTACATTTCAACTGCACAACATTGTGAAGATTCTGTCCCAACTTCTTCCACATCATCCCAACACAATCCTACATATGTTTACTTGAGAGTAACTGACTGTGTTCACTGGAGCCTACTCCCACCAAAGCATTCATAGGTTTAGAGTGTGTCACCTTATGCAAAGTAACTCTAGGCACTATTTCTTAACTATATTCCTTCTAAATGCTGTTGTTGCTTCAGACATTTTCTTGACTGTGGCTACATAAACATTAGGTACTAAAATACTATACTTGGATGCTGAGAACAAAAGCAACAGAAAAGGCAACCAAAGCACTGGAATAATTTCCAGATCTTGCTGAAGCCTTCTACAATCATTGCCTATGTGGTTTCAAACCACTCTATAACCCCCAGGACCAGAAGTTCACACTTTTGTGTAAGAATGTACTTGTATTGTAGTTTACTGTGTGTGTATACATACACACACAAAATATACACTTTTATAAGAGGAAGCAGAGGCTCTCCAGATTCTGTGGCAGTTAGCAGATATGTCATGCAGAGACACATCAAAACATCAGAGACACATATTGCAAGCAGCCCATACAGTACCTGCATTCCACAAACCCGTACACCTAGTGTGGCCGAGGTACTCTGTGCACACTTCTTCATTTGTCGAGCAGCCTTCTCCTCAGATGCATCATCCCCGTGTTGTCTGGTCCCCATTTTCAAGTCAAGCACACATGGAAATCTGAAATGGTGTACCACATTCTCCAGCAAAAGAAATTCTGATAAGCTGTCAAGGAGAATAAATCTTTCGGAACTCCAAGTTCCAAAGACTGGTTTTCTACAGAAGTCCTACATCCTCATTTTCTAGCAAATGCTCTGGTAGGGAGCACAAATTCAGACACTGGACAAGGAAGCTACAGGACCACCACCCCTCCCCCCCCACACACACCCAAAGATGAATAAGAAGGTAAATAAGCATTTCATCTTCAGAAAAAGGAGGTGATTGGAGAAGACAGAACACATGCTTTGCAGGTAGACGGTCCTAGGTTAAGTCCCTGACATCCCCAGTTAAAAGGGCTTTGAGTAGCAGAGTGGGAAACAGACAGTCAGGAAAAAACAGACTAGTCTGGCAATATGAACAAAAAAAGAGGACGCCCCTATTCTGAATGACAAACATTTCCTCCCAGAATCCGCATCTGGGTATTATTGATGGACCACCGGAGCTGGACAAAAGGAAACAAAATTACTGCCACAGGGAAGCAATGCATAGTCACAGCTGGCACACACAAAACAGCCACTGAAGGGCAGGTCTCTTTTATTTTTTTAGTTCAAGGGTATATGGGAATTATCGGTTAACCCCGTTAGTGTCCAGCCCAAAGTTCCTACAAGAAAGGAATACACAGCATAATACATTAAAATTCTGCCTTCTGAAGGATACTGTAGAGCTTACGTTCCTTGGACTCGGAGCGCATGCGGCTCAACTGTTGCTTGTGGCAACGTAGGCTCCATGGATTAAAGGTGATCTTTTCAGAACTTACGCTACTATTTCCATCTAGCATCTGAAATGGAACATCTGAATGGATGGAACTCTGGAGGCTTCTCATGTCCTGGATGCTGTTGGCACAATAAATTAGAGCTCACAAGATAGATCCTTGCTGTCACACATAGGACTAGGTTACAAAGACTAATATTTGGGCTGGTAAATTTTGTAGTTTTGCTTCAATGCCACATAATTCTGTAGAAGAGCAGGGCATTGTGAATCCTTTGACTGTTGGCTGGATATCAGACTCTGTGTACATACATGTTAAAGACCAGGAGACACCTGACAGGGATATACAGGGCTGATCTTGTACCAGAGATTTTGTCATTCAAAAGTACATTAAATAAAAAAGGGAAGCAATCTCTGAGAAGCATCATGTTTCACTTAAAGAAATAGCAAGAGAAATACACAGTACCTTTCTGAAGATTCAAAAGCCAGCCCTGGTTTCTCTTCTTTGTGCTCACTGCCACTGCCTGATCTATTGAGGCTCCTGCGAGAGTGTTTGCGACGTGGCTGGTCCCTCTCTGGTGTCTCATCCTGCTCCAGGGATTCACTTTCCACATAGGGGTAGGCTACCAGGTTAATGTAGCCATCACTGTCTCCTTCAAAGCAAACCGACACCATACCTGTCCAAAACAAAGAATGTGTTGCATTCCTCTCATGGAATTTCTTAATAGGTGCTAACATATGGAAAACTGTCAGGTGTTAGGAAGAGATTAAGAAGCTAGAAAACCAAAACGCAAACTAGGAGAGCTATCACAAGTAAGAAAGATGGGGCAGAAACTTTAAAGAAGAAAACAAAACCAACCACCACCCATGAAATGCCAAAAATGCAACTTAGCAAATATCCCCAGCCAGAGTATCTCTGAAAGCAACAGAAGTTTCCATCACTATTGAAAGTGTGCTCTAAGCAGCACAGGGATGACCTTTTGGTATATCACTTTTTCACTAAGCAATTTAAGAGAAAGACACAGATCACCACACTTACTCCAATAAAAAAAGAAACTGAAAGCATTTGTAGAATTATTTAGCCTTTAGTTAAACTTCAGCTTTGTAAGCAGCTATTGCCCTGCTGCCAAAAGCCTAGCTCAGATATGTACATATTCCTAAATTGTGGGGTTGGACGTGACACCTGAAAAGAAAAAAGGGAACTTAAGTTGTAATCAGACCTGCCCCATGAAGATACACTTAGAGCACAATCCTATGGAAACTTCCTCAGAAGTAAGTCCCACTGTGTTCAATGAGAATTTCTCCCAGGAAAGTGTGCATAGGATTGCAACCTAAATACTTTAGTACAGTGATTCTCAAACTTTTAGGGAGTAAGACTTTGCGTGGGGGGGCTAGAGCAGTGATTCAACCCCCAGGATCGCATTGCTAAGGGCAGTGCTTTTACTCACAGATGGCCAGCACAAGGTCCAGGTGGTGCGGGGAGCCCAACACAGCCCTCTGCAGGGCTCCCCAATGCTTACAATGGTCAAACAGAGCAATCAAAAGCACTTCCAATTTCCAGGAGGTGCTTTTCAATAGTTCCATTTGAACATTCTAAGCATCAGGAAGCCCTGCAGAGGGCTGTGCGGGGCTCCCCACACCTCCTGGACCTTGCGCTGGCCATCTGTGAGTAAGAGCACCCCCTTTCACTGCCCTTAGCAACGCGATCCTCAGAATCCCATCCCTTAAAGGAACATGGGAAACTTTACACAAGCTGGTGGGTCGCGACCCACCAGTTTGAGAACCAATACTTTAGTACATCTTCTATTGTCCTAGCTCTAGCCATTATCTACAGCAGCAATTTTCAAGTAGTATGCAATGACATATTAGTGTAACACAGGAGGGTCATTTATTAATAGGGCCACTGGGGGATGTGAGCCCCCCACTGCCAGTGTTATGTGCCCTGTCAATGTATTTTCTCTTTAACCTAGGTGGATATCTGAAAACTTTATGGACAGAACATGAGTTAGATTGGTTTGACTCACTAGTTAGTAATCTGTAATTAGTACCAATCTGTAATTGGTCTGACTCACAAGTTAGTAATCTGGTTTTATTTTTGAGCAAATTGTTGAGTTAATGGAGAGGAACTACCTTGTTAACGTATCTTCAAATAGACACTTTAATGCTAAGAAACAAAAATATATCTAGATCAGACATTAAACACAATTCATACACTCAGACAAAAATATGTGATTTGAGCCAAGATCTATCATGGTATATTAATTTGGAGACATATCACCATAAACCCCACATGGAAAAAACAGAACAGAGACATGAAAAATATTATTTCTAAAGAAATATGGATGTTCTCACAAGAGGCACACTTTTTTAGTAATGTTTAAGGAAAACTGCTATAAGATTGCTTTGAGTGATACATATAAGTATCACACACACATATAGGTATAAACATACATACTCCTCATTTGTATATACTGACAGGTGCTAAACCACCACATACAAAGCACTGAAGGACAATGAAACCAAAGAAAGCAGTATGGCTTAGCAATAGTTGGGATCTATTTCAGCTGATTAGGTTAACAGAAGATCAAAATCAGTGGATGATCATACTCTACCAAATCTGGAAACTGGTTCAAAACACCCAAGGTACACTTTTTGCAATGGACACATGAACATTTGGTAAAATGATTTTATAAGTTTTATTGTAATTTCTTACATTGCTACATATTATTTACATATTTTTCTCCTGCATAGAATTGTGTTATGTGCTAAGAATGAGACGAATTCAGCTGGCTTTGCATTGTAAGTTTTCCAAACATCATTTTGAAATGAGTTGCATGATCTTGACACATTCAAGATTAACATACACATTAAAGAAGAGTCCTTTTGGACACTGACACTTGGGCATGATACACATTTTCTTCTACCATGTTTCTGTGCTGCTTCAGCTATAAGGGGTGCAATATCTCCTGTTCAGGGTATTTTCTGCATAGTACATACAGCAGCTGACTACTGTTGTGCCCATAATATCCATCTGCTTACATCTGCAGCAAGGTGTGAATGCTTCCCCTCCCCATTCGGTCAACATGAGATTCATGTTGTCTCAAATTGCATGGGGGCATGGTCAGAATCAAGTAGTTTTAGAGAACTGAATTTGCTAAGGAAACCCCACGTATAACTGATTCACTAGGTGAGAAACTCTTCAACAAGCATAAAGGTCCAATAGGTCTTTAACCCATTTTTGCCTGGCCCATTTATGGCCCATTTATGGGGGTACACATTTGGTCCCTGTTGCATATAAGCAAAATTGGGCAAAAATGGCTTAAGCCATCTGGGTTGTAGTTGTGGTCTGCCAACATTAGCAAGGGGTTGGACTCAATGATTTTGCAGGTCCCTTTCACCTGTATGACCTTGCATCATCATGAGCAAGTCACATGGTGTCAGGGGCATATGTATTACCTTTGTACAGCCACAGGCAACTCTGCATTAGGAAATGGACGTAAACTGGACCTAAGGCTGGAATTCAAATCAGTTACTATTACCCTTTATTAAGAATATGTATATACTACTTTTCAACAAAAGTTCAAAAAGATGTCCATAGCAAAATCAATGAAAAGCCATTCCTGTCCCAAAATGGCTCATAATTTTTTTAAAAGGACACTAGCAAAAAAACCACTGAAAGATAGGGTCAGTTGCTCTCTCCTGCTAAACATAAGAGAGCCAGCACTTTAAAAAGATGCCTCTTTGCTCAGTTAGCAGGGAATGTACATCAGAAAGAAAATTTCACTGAAATGAGTAGGGATTACAGGTGCGTGCCACTTAATAAGTTCTCCAATCCCTGTTATGCGATTAGGTCATTCAGTGAACATTCTATTGCCTTTGTTGTGTAAACAGGCACTCCCTGCCAGACACTACTGGAGATAGTCTCTTCTTTGCATTAAGAGCCTCTCTGTTCTGTAAACAGGCACTCTGCTGCAGGCTATGGGAGATGCAATTGTCTCATTAAGAGCATCTTTATTGTACTTTGACCACTATGTGATCCATTGTTAAGCGAAAGGTTGTTAAGCGGTGCATGCCTGTACAGGTTGAGACTCATTATTTGCAAGGGTTAACATAAGAACATAAGAACAGCCCCACTGGATCAGGCCATAGGCCCATCTAGTCCAGCTTCCTGTATCTCACAGCTGCCCACCAAATGCCCCAGCGAGCACATCAGATAACAAGAGACCTCCCAGAACTCACATGGATGGCAAAAAAACAAACAAACTAAAGCACATCAATTTAAAAAAACAAAATCTCTGTTTTAAAAACAGCCTTGCTGATCTTTTGAAATGCACACAGAGGCAATCAGTCTCTCTCCAGGCTCTTAGGCTTCACTAGGAGGCAGCGATCCCTCCCTTCACCAGGAGCCCCATTGAGGGGGGAACTGAGGAGGTGACAGGAGTTGATAATGGCTGCCATTTAGCCTTCTTTCATATGCTCAGGGGGAAGGGAGGAGCCTGCAGAGAAAATAAGTGGTGGGTTGTCAGCAGGCTGCCCTCTCTGGCATTACTGAAGGACTGTTTTCCTTAAATTTAAAGGGCCCCTCTCATCAGCGTTGAGATAGAAAAATCTGTGGAATCTGTGGATAATTAGGTTATACCTGTCATCACTTGCATGACTGTTTCTCTACAACAGTAAAAAGCAGTTTAAACTGTGATTTTAAAGGGGTGCATTTTTTTCCTTCTCATTTGCAGGGGCCATTCGTGTTGAGTCAAATCTGTGCATAAAAAATCCATGTATAACAAGGTTTGACCTGTATTTCAAAGTAAACACATTTAGGATGGGCTGTATAAGTGCTTTGCGTTTGTAAAGAAAAGAGAGCCACCATCCATCAGATGACGATTATTTTTAATAATACTATTTAGAATGGGCACATACTATAGGCATTAAATAAATGCTCTTATCAAAGCATTGCCTAAAAATATATGGGAAGATCTCATGTCGACTACTATGTACACATTCTACTTTGGTTATTCTTGGAAGTATATATAAAAGACAACATCAGACACACAGATACACTCGGAATTTCAGCCCGATTATCCAGCAGTGCTGTAAGTTCACCTTTGTATTCTGGTGTGAATTCCTTCATTTCTGGAGGCAGGGACTCATAGAAGCGCTGTTCTCTGGTGATAAGAGGCTTGCACACAGTGTGATCATCGTAGCGCATCATGCTGCTGTGGCCACCCACTTGATGGATGAAAGGCTCCAGCAGGACCCCTCTGGCTCCTGTGTGGGATGCGTTCTTGCCATGCTTCCCCACCTCCATGGTTTGACAAACACACATTGCGTTGGGCACCAGTCACGCACTTGGGACATGAGGAGAGCTGCATGGGGTGGAAGGAGTAGTTTCTCAAGGAGTAAAACCACCAGCAGATATCCCAGTAAGCCACTGCACGCCAACAGTCTACAAAACAAAGAGAAGCATGATGCTTAGACTACAGCGGCCAGCTACATCAATCCAAATAAAAGTACTTCAATATGTGCACATTCAGGCTTCGAAAGTTAATACTGGAACCTCTCCCCTTTGGGTTTACTGACAATTCACATCATACATTCAACACTAACTTTTTTTGATGGTCTGAAATGGGATTACTTCACCCTGCTAGTACAGAGACTAAACAGAGACTAAAAAATGCTCAGTTATATGGGACAAACACAATCAGTTGTCAAATGAAAGCTGCCACAGTAATTTATATCATAAGCACCAAAGGTAAGCATAAAAGACATGCAGACCAATACTGTTCAGTGGTGCTCTAACTATCCAAGACATGTAGTGCAGTTGCTGCTGCTTCCTTTCTGCCTAATCCAGGATCCCTCTGGACAGGAAGACAACAAACTAGGCTTAAGATCAAAAGCCTGCTTGTTAACTCCTTAGAACCTGTGATTCTGAAGAAACTCAGCCATACAAGAATCAAATGAAATGAATCAAATGAATACAGGTTAAGCAGTAACACGGAGGGAGGGAGGGAGGGAGGGAGGGAGGGAGGGAGGGAGGAGAGGAAAGAAAGAAAGAAAGAAAGAAAGAAAGAAAGAAAGAAAGAAAGAAAGAAAGAAAGAAAGAAAGAAAGAAAGAAAGAAAGAAAGAAAGAAAGAAAGAAAGAAAGAAAGAAAGAAAGAAAGGAGATGATGAAATATTTACTCCTGCTAGTAAAACAGTGACCAAAGAAGTCACTCAGAAGTTACAGAATGCATCCAGCAAAAGAGAAAGGAGATGAGAACACCTTTCCATATTATTAATCTGACAGAACTATTTGCTATGAAATTGTGACAGTAATCTGGAAATAACTGTGAGCTATTCAAAGCTTCATGGTATTAAACTGCCATAAACAGGACTGAAAATTTGTACAGTCTCCTAAGTCTTCCATTTAAGCATCTTGTGCACTTATCCCCAATGTAACATCAATTCAAGTAAATGTTAAATTTATGATTTTGTTTTAGAAAGCAGTTATTAGCATAAGTGAAAGCATTATTTAAAAAAAACCAAGTCCACGAAACACAAGAACTGAGCATGGCCATGCTGATCCGTTAAAAAAACCATCCAAAAGCAGATTAACAGTATCCTTCATATGCTAGGTGATGCTAAAAGGAAATACTAAAATAGCAAGGAAAATAAGAGGAAGGTTTCACTTTTTGGAAAGACTGTTAACCTCTCTTTTTAAACAAACAATTTTAAGAAATTCAAGGCAGCTTACAACATGAAACATGTTGTAGTTATTGTAATTTTATTGTTAATAAAACCAAAGATACAGAAAACCAGCTTAACTAAACAATCTGGAAAGGGTCATTTAACCTTAAATCTTGAGGGCCTTCCAAGCTTCAGGAGAGAGAAGGCTAAGCATACATTCCATGGAAGGAGTTTCACATGGAGGGGGGTACTACAGAGAAGGCCTTCTCACCTGTCGCCACAAGCCACATCTTAGAGGTCAAAGGGACTGGCAGAAAAGCCTTCCTGAAGGATCTCAAAGTGCAGGCCAATTCATATGAGAAGAGGCAGCCCATCAGGTAATCCCAAACAGTTTAGGGCTTTAAAGGTAATAGCCAACACCTTGAATGACACCCAGAAGCAAACTGACAACCAGTGCAGCCAGAACAACATAAATGAGATGCAAACATAATATCCACTCTATTAAAATTCTTTCAACTTCACTTTGCATCAGCTGAAGCTTCCAAAGAGTCTTCAAAGGCAGCCCCACATAAAATGCATTACAGTACTTACAAGAAGACACCTTGAACAAACAACTTGGAAATTTTCACAAAGATCTTGAATGGAGCTGGGATGGTTGAGGGCATTATCCACCAGGAATAAGATTTAAAGGACAGATTTTCACCTTCACAACACCAGCCCAATTCCTCCTTCAGTTCAGACACAAGTGGGCCCTCCTTATCAGTGGGTTTGGGACCTGCGGATTTGACTTATCACTGGTCCTGATTCATGTCCAGAGGGCCTCACCAAACCTCATGGACACAACTGAAACGGCCTTCTGTTGGGGTCCAGGGATGTTCTGGGACACAGGGAGGCTGTACGCAGCTTCGCCACACCTCAGAAAACATCCTGTCGCATCTGGAGATCCTCCAAGGACCCTCAGAAGATCACAATATCATAGCAATCCTTAGACACCTTGGCATTATCTGGCAAAATGTATAATGCTGGCACTATCTTACAGAAAAGAGCCATTTCAGCCACGCTGAACATCCTCTTTACATAGTAGCCTCCCTTTTCAATGACTGTCTTTAGAGACCCAAACCACCACTCAGTGTCCATCAGCAGCTGCCACCTACTCAACCACTTTTATGCTGTGGTAGTAATATCACTGCTTAAAGAACCATTTAGGGGGCAATCCACAGGGACCCATGGGCCAGCACAAGTCCCTTATGCCAGCCCAGGAGGGTCATAAACATGCACATTTGTGCCTCCTTGGGAGGAAGCCAGGTCAGCGCTCAGAGGAGCGCTGGTCTGCAGTGGCTCACACAAGCCTCCGCACCAGCATCCTTGCCAAGGCTTGCATCGGCCCAGCTGAGCCAATGCAAGCATCTGGAGTGACTGGGCAGGAGGGAGGCATTCCTGGGTGGGGGAGGGCGGGCAGTAGGCGGTCCCGGGGGCAGGTGGGTGGGGAACGGGAGGCAGGGCTGGAATCCAGTGCTTATGCTGGATCCCAATCCCTGTCTCCGGGGAGCATGGAGCGGCTTCAAGCAGCTCCGCTCTCCTCAGAATTGTGCACCTCAGGAGGTGGCGCAAGTCTGAGTAGACCCATAAGGGAAAAGGCGGCTTACCCAGAAGTAAGGGGAAAGTTTCCCCTTGCCTCAGACTGAGCTGCCTTGGGCCCCTGTCCTGCGCTGGATACAGTGCAAGCCTCTTGGCTTGCCTGTTCCAGTGCAGGGTAGGGTTGGGCCTTTAGTTATTTGATTTTTTTGTAAACCACTTTGTGAACATTTTTGTTGAAAAGTGCTACACAGGTGGGCCTGAGTTATCTGAGGGTTTGGAAACCATGGATTTCATCATCCACAGGTTCAGAATCCTTGGGGGGGAAGCACCTGGACCCTCCAAATGTGAAGTGACTTTTTATGCCTTATAAGGCATTCTGAGACCCACAGAAGCAGTGCCGGGCCTCAGAATGCCTTATAAGAGCATAAAAATATCACTTCCCATTTCCTCTGAAAAACCAGAAGTTGGTTTTTTTGGGGGAACAGACTGTCTTCCCAACAGACATTCTGAGGGTCAGAGAGAACACATGCAGCTTCTCTGGCCCTTAGGAAGTCTCTGGATAAAACCAGAGCAGAGTGCTGGTTGTGTTCAAAGGGTTTGGGGCCTCCAAATTCACATATTTAATCATCTAGGGATTTCAGTGTTCTCAGGGCTTCTGGGAATGGAACCCCTGTGGATAACAAAGGCTGCCTGTATAAATACTCTTAATACAGGTGTCTGTGTCCCTGTCCCTGTCCCTCCGCACCATATCCACAGATCCCTTATCAAGACTGCTTCGTATTCAATATAGTCTCTTCAGATGTTTAGGCTGCATGCTTATAGTGTCCTATAAAAGGAGGAAACATTTTGCCACAGTAAGCCTCCAAACAACATTAATGGGCATAGGGGACATGAAGATAGAGTTCCTCTATATCTGCATGTGGGCCCTGGAACAGATCAACCGCTGATATGGGGGCGCCTGTAAAAATAAAGTTAGTAAGCCAGCTGGAGCTAGCTGTGAATGGCTTGCCTTCTTCCTCCTTCTGCAGTTCTTCCAAAATACTGCAGGTTTGTTCCTGGGTTAGGAACATGGCAACTGGCACATTTGTGCTGATTTTGATCCTTGAGCCACGTGCTGAGCACCTGCACCACGCACTCCGTTCTAGAGGTCCAAGAATAAGAGGTCTTCACACTTGCAGACATCCCCAGTTAAGCACTTTTCTTAATCTTATCAGCACTGTCATAAATGGTACAAACAGTGCTCCCACTTAAATGAAGCATGCGGCCAACATCCAATTCACAGTCCCCTCTCTGGAGCTGATAGAAGTACAGGAAGCTTTATCATGCCAATTCAAAAATGAAATCGCACAAATCAGTCATTAATTTGCAAAGTGTGCTATTTCAAATTCAATCAATCAAATGTAAATTGAGAGCTACCAAAATATATTCCCCTCCCTCAGGCCTTTCCATCCTATAGCTCAGTGGTTCCCAAACTTATCCTTGGAAGTTGGGAACCACCTAAGTGTTTGTGCGGGAGGAGTAAAGGCAGCAACACAATTGCCAGGATCGCACCACTGTTGGGGAAGAAAGGGAATGTTTAAACTTTCCACAGCACTGGCCTGCCAGGGGGTGCGGAGAGCCCATGGATGTCTCTGCGGGGCTCCCCAAGCCTCAGAATGTCTCAAAATCACAACTGTGAGCCATTTCCAGTTTGCAATTGCGAAACTGGAAGTGGGTCGTGATCAAGATTTGAGACATTCTGAAGCTTGGGGAGCCCTGTGGAGGTTTCCGTGGGCTCCCCACACACCCTGGGAGGCTGGCACTGTGGAAATTTTAAACATTCCCCTTCTTCCCCAGCAGTGGTGCAATCCTGGCAATCCTGTTGCTGCCTTTACTCTTCCCCACCCCTTAAGGGGCCAGAGACCAGGCTTTCCTTGGCTGGTCTCTCTTCCAGTTTCCTTCCTCTTATACCTTCTTCCCATTTTTGTAATGCGTCTGCCTCACACATTGGAGCCTGCAGGCAGTGCTTGTCATTGTTAATTCTTTGTTCCTATTGTGTTTAGCTAGAGCTGTTATATCAATACTGTAAATGCATATCATAAGACACCGCATCAGAATTACCTTGTACATTTAGGCAAAATGTTTGATTCTATAATCAAAACTAACTCCTCTACTAGTTCGTTGTTATGTGTCAGGCTCAATCAGTCTCAAGAAAGAAAATCTTGAACGAGATTCAGAGAGCACATCGCCCAAAGCTAACAGTGCCCTGTTATCTCCAGAAAAACACTACTGCTGGAAGATGTAATTGAACTGGACCAGGCACATGAAAGCCCTTGTGAAAGGACAAATTGCTTAGCTTCATGTTCTAGGGCAGCACTGGTCTCCATTTAGTAGCAAAAGAGAATTGCTGATATTCTGTGTGGTGCAGCACAGTTACCTGGTAATAAATGCACCTATTCACATAGTTAAGATTCATTTGTCCTGGTTCCTGTCTTGCTTGTTTCTGGAATCTTTTAAACTATTTTTTAATCAATAACTTTTTTACAGACACCATATATAAACAGATCTTCAAGTAGGAAACATTAAGAATAGGAGAAAGCATAGCAAATATGAGTGATGAAAACATTATTATTAACAGTATTTATATACCGCTTTTCAACTAAAAGTTCACAAAGCAGTTTACAGAGAAAAATCAAATAACTAAATGGCTCCCTGTCCCAAAAGGGCTCACTATCTAAAAAGATGCAAATGAATACCAGCAGGCAGCCACTAGAACAGACAGTGCTGGGGTGAGGTGGGCCAGTTTCTCTCCCCCTGCTAAACAAAGGAGCACCCACTTGAAAAAGTGCCTCTTACCCAATTAGCAGGGGCATTAGAGAGAAGTGCATCTGACCAAACTGATTTACAGCCTTTAATTATATCTATTAAGACCTGTCCTTGCAAGATTAGTGATACTACTGCTCAATAAAGGAATCAAAGCAGGCAAGTCCATTAGATGTGCGGTATCTGCTATGCAACCTTATCAATGCACATTTCTATTTCTGGTTTCTCACTTCCAGTGCAGCAGGAGGACTCATTGTCCTTAAAGTTAATCCCACTCAACATGGCTTTTGGAAGGTTATTTTTAGGCTGCAAAGTTTTTGGATACATTTCACATCTTCAGCCTTCAAATACACTAAGGACAAGTTCATGTCACCACTGGGACTATAGCAATATACAGGCAAAATGCTTGGAAGTCCTGCATTTGTTAGCTCCTTATTCATGGCTAGTCAGTTGTATACATTTGCTGCCACACACAGGATTCAGCTTCTATCATTCCACTATAAATGCACTTTTTCTGCATTTGCCTGTACATTATGAAATCAGAGTAACTGCACATAACTACAAGCAAGGAAAAATAGGTGGGCTTTTCAAATGACCATCACTTGCCAGACAGCCATGTGAAGTACAGGCATCAGGTTTGGAGGAGCCCTTTGTCAAGATGCTCACAGTGGCATTACCCACTTCTTGCTTCTACTACCACCGCACATTTCTCTGTCTGCCCTCTAGGGGCTTAATCCACACTATCATCCAGAAACAGTGGGCAAGATGAGCAAAAACTATTGTTACTCTTCTTGCAACTCAATCGTTCAAAAACAGCAGAACAGGTAACTACAGCAAAAAGCAATAATTGGACTTGGGGCCCCACATGATACCATGTTAGTTGCAAAGATGTGAGCAAAATATGAAATACATACACAAGTTGGCTTTTTTTTTGCTAAAAAGTATGTGTATTTGAGTTGAACGCAATTAAGTATTATTCAGGCCCAGGTGACACTGAATGAATCAAGATTTGAATCCTTAGAACCATGGAAGTATAAAGGATGTTGATCCATTAATTGTTCTACTAGCAGTTTCATTCCAAATTTGAAAAGTCGGGCTTAAACAAGTACCCAGAATTTAACTAAAATCAAGAATCACATAAGGCTGTTCCAGTTGAGCTTCACAGTAAAGCTAATTTTTTGAGCTCTGTCACATAGCACTGGGACAAAGAAAAACAGAAAAGGGTTAAGTTATTTTGTCTACATTCACCCAATCAAATTTTGTTTTGTTTTATGGAGCCCGAAGTTAACATGGCAGGAAGCAATCAAACACAAAGCAGCAGGAAGCAACTTTCTCTTGCCTTTACTAACTTTAAGAAATCCAGGTACAGCAGTTTTACTTTTCTTATTTCCTGCAGCAGAAAAGATGTAAACTCTTGTGTTCACCATTTTCCTATTTTAAGATTAAAATGAACAAAGATGTCAACAAAGAATAATGGAAATTCTCATCCATTTCATACAACATGGCATAAAGACATTCTCAAACAGCCTTTGGAAATTCTAGTCACTATTTTGATAGCCAACAAATGCCACGCAAATTGCCAATGTTGTATTCCCCAGAGGTTTGCCCTGATGTAACCCAAAGCACAGAACATGCAGTTCTCCATGATAAGAGAGGAGGCTTGGATGCCCTGACTCAGCAGGAGCAGTAGAACAAAGAGAAGCTCCTCTTTCAGTTAGTTAAATCAGGGAGTGGGGTCAAAGCACCAAAATTCAGACACCTGTTTCTTAATAGAAAAAAGACATTATACACCAAGTTAATTTTACATTCATTGCAATTTATCTGTGAATTTGCCCCCACATACATATGATACCATGTTAACTGATGGTGCACCATCATACACGACAGCAATTTCCACAATCATGACAGCACCAAGAAGAACTGCCACAGTGGCAGAAATCACTGCAAAGTCTATCAGTATTTTCACTACCCAACTACAAACATACAAACCTGCCTGTCAAACAAGATTTTCTTCAGAGGAAAAACTGTACTTGTATATATCATTGCAGTTTCAGAAGAAGGTTTATACATAAATAAAAATGTATACACTCAAGGACATATTTGTAAAAAAATTCAGTAGTAGAAATGACTTATTCTCTACTTCAACTAATATTGTTGGTCTCAGCATTTATAGTCACATTTCTAATGAATAGCGTTTAACAGTTTGGGAAAATATTTATGTCCTCTGGTCTACCACTACTGCCTAAGAAGTGTCATATTTTGTGGCAATCACTTTTTATAGTCATAATCCAGTTTACTAAGAACACAAAAACTTGTAAACATATTACTGGTTGCTGAAGTCAACAACTGAATAGATTTCAGAGGCTTAATTTTTTCCCCTCAATCTAGAGGCCTGAGAATGAGAAAGATTGTTCAATCCAAAGGAAACTTATTTTCAGTATTTATATCTTCTTTTTGGTACTAGGCTCCTCAAAGCAGTTTGCCAATTGAGTGCTCTCATTGAAAATGGAATTACTGCTAATTCAGTTTCTCACAAACTACAGTGCTGAGCTGCTTTTGCCCAAAAGACACAGAGGAAATGCAATCCCATGTACATTTATTAGGGAGTAAGTTCCATTGAATTCAGTGGGGTTTACTTTCAAGCAAACATACACAGGTTCAAGCTGCATTACTGTAATTCTAAAAACACTGACAGAGAAAAAAGTTCCACCCAAATCAATGAGGAGTTAAGATGTAAGTCTGTTGTTCAGTATAATATTATTTTAATTAGCTGCTGGAGCATTTTTATGTTGTATTTTGTGTGTTTGTATTACGCATGCATTTGTTTTTTGTAATGTTTTATGCTGGTTTCTGTTCTGTTTTTAATTATTTTTAATGAATATTATGAGCTGCCCTGAGTGTTGTTAGGGGGAAGGACGGGGTACAAATTGTCCAAATCAATAAACACTGTTTGATTACCTTTAGGTACACTATAATATATGAAGTCAGCTTGATTGTTACAATGACAGTTTAATAGCTGTACTGAAATACAATACCTTTTACAATAGCATACGTGATAGCACCATCACAGAAAGTACTATCAAAATATCTAATTCATTATATGAATATATCTCATTGACAGTGGTCACTTTGTAGGAAAAGGGCTATTGTACCTTAAATGTGAAGGAAATTCTGTTCATGAACTAGCTACAACAGACAATCCAGTGTTACCAGCAGCAATCATAAACTTAATTCTATCAACTGGCAAGAAAAGCAGGATAGCTTGAAAAATAGTTTGTGAAAAAGGACAGAAGAGTTAAGGTTGATTTTATATCACTTATTTGCACAACAGTTCTTCAGACATGCTTCCTCGTGAAGATTTCCATGAATTTACATTGAACCAATTAATGGCCAGATACACTTCACAGAGATCAATCAATCTTGCTGGACACCTAGGGAACCAGCCCTATCTGGAGTGCTTTGCTAGCTGTGTCATCTTGCAGACTGACCTCAACTACACGAAACGGGTTGGTTTAGGACATATTTAAGCAATACTTTATCAGCAACCTGGAAAAAGATAGTAGGAAAGTACAAATGAAGTTTACAGATAACACCTGTTTAGCAGGTACTATTAATATAAAGAATAGCCAGGAAAGTAAGTAGGATGAATTGGACAACTTAAACCTGAGTAATTTCAGAAATGAAATTCAGTTCTACAACATGCGAGAAAAGCTATTTCATTCACAGGCAGCTTCAGAACAAAAACTACTGGTTAATAGACAACAAATTTAAAGTTAGAGGTTGAATGAGAGTTTGAAGATGAATATGAGGCAATTTACTGCTTTCACCCCAGAGGTAGGCGGTGAACCACAAATACATGAACAGCAACAATGAGAAACTTAATTCTATCAACTGATCATAAAAGCCCCCCGTACACCCTGCCCTGTGCGTAACTTTTTTTTTTTAAAGCCGCAAGCAACATATGAAGACAGACACTGCCATTTTAAAAAGGCAGCCACGTTGCAGTTTGTGCCGATATGTAGCACCAGTGTTATGGGTGGGAAGAGAGGGCTTACCGCAACCCCTTCACTAGGCACAAAAGGGGGCCACTAATTTGGTCCCTATGAAGCAGGAAGAGAGAAAGCCAAACCTCAAAACAACAAACAGAAATGACGGTTGGTTACTATGGGTCAGCTAAAATGTGTGGACTCAGCTGTGGCTTGTTACTGCAAGGAAGAGATTTCTAACTTTTGCATGTGGAATGTGCCACCCCAGACGGCATCAGCAATAGCATTAAAATGCTCAGTGGTGAGCAGAGAATACCATTTTGTTTTTCTTGATATGACAGTGGATGAATTTTCATACTCAGAGCTGACTGTTATGTTTGAAATCAGGAAGGAATTCTACGCCCCACCCTGGAAGTCTGAAAGTGACCCAGGAGTATGTGCACCACTTTTCCCTTTATTGTATGTCATGGCACATTTGCTTAACTCATTTTAAGCTTTCTGTCTTGTCACTGCCTTTCTGTGGCATATTTACTAAAGTTGGAGATAATATGCGGCAGGGGTGAAAGAGAGAAATGTAGTAATACATAGATGGTCCTTCTCCGGCCAAGGGTGTAGAATAGAGGGTAATCCTTACTTCAGCTAATCAGACTGCACTCCTCAAAAGCAATGGTGCCAAAATACTGATGACTAACAACTTTCAGCTAAAGATTTGACCACTGTTCACTACCAAAACAAAACTCATTGGCGAGAGAGTGAAAAGGAATCCTGTTGATCCAGAACGTGCCTTGCTCAAGTGAAATGCAGATGTGTCCCAACTCATATGGGATCTGGCTGCTCTGCCTAGCAGAAGCAATGAGAAGGTACAAGTTGCTGCTTTTGGTACCTCACACACATGCAAGCACAGAGAACATCCACCTCATCTTCCCTGCCTCCCTCAATGGCACAAGCAGTTCACCTACCCTCATCAGAAAGGGAGGAAAGAAAGGGTAGGGACAGTCTGGAAATTACCCTACCCTTACATATGCAACAGTGTGAGATGCCCTCACTCAGTTCTGTTTCCTACAGAGCAAGTACTACCATATCAACAAGAAAGGCAGGGGTTCCAGGCAAGCAGTAGTAGATCCAAAGCAACACTCACTTGGCTCGCTGCAAGCCCAGACAGCAAGTACCTGCCAGCTGCATCTGAGAATTCCAGCACGAATTGTTCTCTCCTTCTCCACTTGTTTCTTCTGGTGTGAGAAGAGGCTGCAATGAGAAAAAAACAGTGCATGGCAGACTGCAAACTGGCCCACCTCAACTGCTCTGTGCATAGCCACTTTCTCCCAGCTGCAAGCACTGTAAGTGGAAAGGCTTCACCAACACAAGTGCAATACAGCACAAAACAGTCTGAAGCTGGCTGTTTAGGTCAAATCAGCATGTGAAATTCATCCTGCCCTCTGATACACATACACTGCTTTTTGGTACATTTAGGATTACCATAAACAACTGAGAATAATTGTTAGATCTGGTTTTAAATATCAGTGTCTAGATCCAGAATCCACTCCTTTTAACCACTTTAGTCTCCTTTCCCCACCTACCACAGCATATAAACCCTCTTAAATTTAACAGTGAAGCTTCTTCAGAATCTCATTCTGAACAACTCCTTCTTGCCTCAGTTCCCCCATCTCCCCTTTCCTTTTCCTCAGCCTACCCTTCATTCTAGTTCTTCTCTCTCAGTCAATTCCCTACTCTGCATTCTTCCTTTTGGCTTCCTACCCCTTAGCACTCCTTCATCCCAAGGGCTCTGCTCAGAACCCAACGTTATCTAATCAAGCCACCAAATTGACAACCAATTCACAGAAGCTGGATTGCAAACTGTTCCCTGAGCAACTAAACATTCTATATCACCACACCTATTTAGCCAATTAGAGACTTCACCACTACAATGGAAACATAACATTGGGTATGTACTTCCACTAGAACAATAGTTCCCAAACTTTTTTGACTGGCAGCTCCCTTGACCATTGGCTGCAGCTCCCCATTAGGGCTACAATCCTATACATTATATAGGGCAGCAGGTTTTTCACAAGGATTCTGAGGCTCCCCAAACAGCCATGACTCACAGTTTGGGAACCACCGCACTAGAGTAAAGAAAATGAAATTATAATTGACACGCAGTATTACAATCTATTAGCATACAATTGATGATAATCAAAGACCCACTTGTGAATACACTAATTCGGCCCGGCCTCTTTGAGTTAGAGGCTCAAAGGGACAAAACCATTCTTTCCAAATGAGCAGCTTGCTAGACCTTTGCCTCAAGCTACACTGGGCACATAGCAGTTAGTATGCTGGAAAGATGCCTGTACTCACACAGTTATTCAGTTTGCCAATCTCCTGGGGCAAACTAACCTCCACCAGCAGAAAAAAACAAACAATTGCCCATGTTCCTCCCAACTACTCACTTGCCCCCAATCTTCTTCTAGTTCTATTCCTGCTATGTGACCAATCCGATTGCTTTTAACCAGTAGGGAAATTGGCAGTATTAGCATTCTAGTCTTAGAGGGCCAAAGTGCATGTACATTCCTTACTGCTCCAGTATACAGTATTCTTTGTGCCTTTAAAGCACAATTGCCACAGTGGTGCTGTACCCCACTGCAGAAAGTATTATAGCTGGTTTATCCTGGCCACAGCAGCACAGCACCATCACAGTGTACTGAACTCGCAAGTAAGTGGTAGCAGGGACCTGGTGCTCTCTAACAACTTGTAAGGCTGGCTAAAACACCATTAAGATGATTAGCAGTGATATATTAATAACTGTAAAGGAACTGCTCCATTTAAACAGTTACAGTAATACTAGTAATGGCATAACAGTCATGAAATTCAGTACTCCCTTACTAGCCAATGCTTTCAGTCGCCCATGCAAGCAGATTAAGGGTAAACTGCAACTGCAGCCTGGCTGAATTGTAAGTTATTTCAACAGATGGTACCAGCAATAGAAAACCAAGTTCCTGTTGCAGCTTCTGAAAGAAATACAGCGTCTACCATACGTGTGCCTGTCACCCTCTCTTTGTCCTTAAGAGTTGGGCACCATACAAGACACAAAAAACCACAAGTTGAATGAATTTGACTTTACCTGCATCACGAATGATAGTATCCTTAGGAAGAAACAGAATTCCCCTTAAGTTACATCAGGAATGCAGACAGAAAACTGATACTACCCTAGTACCTGTTCAAACCTGAATTTTCATTTTCTTTTAGGAAATCAGATTCTGATTCTAGAAATTTATAAAACATTGAGTTTCCAGTTACAGCCTGAGGGCACCCATGTTCTGTGGTTCCTTCCCCCATCCAACTCCTCCACACTTGTGCCTCTCCCTCTAGCATCCAGCTTACACTGGGCAAGAGTTTTCTTTCCAGAAACTGCTAAAGCATGAGCAAAAGTTGTCCTTATGGTGGTCACACTGTATAAATAAAAGGAATGATGCAACAACCTTTAGGCCACTCCAGTACATAAGTGTGCACAGGCAACCTAATCTTGCCGAGGGGTTGTGCTCTTTGGCACCTAACAGAAAATATCTAAGAGAAAATACATCTAACAGAAAATAGGTGTATTAGGACTCAGCTGCTCTTTTTGATAGACACAGGAACCTCAGAAAGACTGAACTCTGTGTATACTAAGATGCTTTATAAAAAGTGAACAGTTACATAATGCACTGAAATTTATACTGTCAGAGAAAGGGCAGAGAAAGAAGGCAAGCACTGCAGAGAGAGGAGGTGCACACACGCCACAGCAGAAGATATATCTACTAGGCTTGGATGTGCATTGTCACAATAACACTCAGTAACTTCCCACAACTAAAATACCGCAGGCACTCGCCTATAAGCCGACCCCACAGATAAGCCGAGGGCAGGTTTTGAGCCAACAATCATGGAATTTTCTATGACCCTCGGATAAGTCGGGGGTTAAACTTAGGGGGGTGTCTAACTATAGTTTTGTCTGATTTTACTCGAGACCAGATCCTGAAAAATAACCCACCACTAATTGTTACCTAAGAATACATAGTAAAAGATCATAAGATACATTTTTATTCTTTTTAAATTCTGGTCTTCATCACCTTTTTGTAAGCGCTATCAGAGTTAGTGCACTGTAAACAACATACAGTGGTGCCTCGCAAGACGAAATTAATTCGTTCCGCGAGTCGTTTCGTATTGCGAAATTTTCGTCTTGCGAAGCACAATTTAAAACAAAACAAAAAAATGCAAAAAAATTCATCTTGCGAAGCACGGCCATAGAAAAATTCATCTTGCAAGTCACCAAAAAAATCACAAAACGCTTTCGTCTTGCGAGTTTTTCATTGCGCGAGGCATTCGTCTTGCAAGGCATCACTGTACCAGTAAAGCAGTGATTCCCAACCTGGTATTCATGTACTCCCAGGGACACTCAACAGGACCTTTAGGGGTACTTGAAAAAGAATGGAATAATGGTAGAAAAAGGCAGGTCATGCTCCAGAATGCCTTCCAAGACAGGAATGCCTTGCAAGGACCAGCAAGGCAGGAAGGGAGGTAGCTAGTTGGCTGTGAAAGTCCCACAAATAGCTAGTTTTTGGTCATCAATTCATGTATGAACCAGTGATTGAAAACCAG
Source organism: Tiliqua scincoides (assembly GCF_035046505.1). Taxonomy (NCBI): domain Eukaryota; kingdom Metazoa; phylum Chordata; class Lepidosauria; order Squamata; family Scincidae; genus Tiliqua; species Tiliqua scincoides. Next base: position 202,370,066 of record NC_089822.1, read on the forward strand.
CACAGTAAAAAAGCTGAAACATAATATGGAAAGTGATCAATCACCCAGAATTTCTCAGCACACTTCTGGTGCAAAACAGTGCAAAGGCAGAATCTTCTGTTCTTCAAACAGATAAAAAGAGAAAACACTGTAATAAATACATTAAGTCTGGGATTTCATATGGAGGAGATGAGGGCTTGTATTATTAATTACAAACATTTTGCTAATATGAAGGGTACAATTTATGGAAATGGGCTGCCAAAGGATATGCAAGTGAAAAGGGTTGGGAACCACTGCAGGAGAACCATGAATCAAATCTACCTTTAAGGTGTCTGGTGTGTTAAGCCAGAAGCTCTACAGACAACATACAGCCCATAAACACATAACTGTGAGTGTACAATTCAATTCACAGCAGAGAGATGCAGCTGTATTTGCAACCCTTTTTACTCAGACCCACTGCTTTCCATGGGTGTTATTCTTAAGTAAGGATACATTGAATTGCAGCCTGCTTCAGATGGAAAGGAGGATTCCCATCCTGGTGTTTCAAAAAACAGACCTGCTGTGCAAACATTTGCAAAGCAGAACTAGGCTGCAGCAGAAGGAAGGAGAATAAAAAGTTAACAAATTGCTTCTAAGAAGCTGCCTGCCTGCTGCTTGAGAAACTTGGCGCCTGCCTGCCGCTTGAGAAACTTAACTTTTCAGAGTTGAAAGGCCTTGCCCTCTGATTGACCGGGAGATAAGGCGAAATGAGAATTGGAGCTTGATTACTTGGCATAAATTTCACGTACTATATGCGAGTATCTATGGTGATCTAGGTCCAGATTCTATAAGTAGCCTTCTGGGATGGCAGACAAAGTTCTGAGTTCTCCATAAAGGTACTCAGTAATGAAGTTATAGGTTGCCTTACATTATAATTATTTCAGAAATACTACCATGTGGCATATTTCCAACTAGAGAGAGGTTATCAAAGTGGCATTTAGGCCAATCCTCTGCATATTATTCAGAAGCCAATAGCACAATATTAAGCCATTTCTGCCCAACGCTGCATTGCAACAGGGATCAAATGTGTACACCTGTGGGCTGGGCAGAAATGAGTTGCCATAGATATTTGCCTATAGGGTAAGAAATTTCTGCCAATAAATCAAGCTTAGAGCATCACCTCACCTTATCTCTGAGGTTGCCCAGGGGTCAGTGCTTTTCAAGCAACTCTGGAGAAGCTGCTTTTCAAGTGGCACCAGAGAAGCAATGTAGAGATAATTAGAGGGCTGTTAATCTCCAAGGCAACCCCTAGAAAGCTCCAAGAAAAGTTAGCCTTTTCACTGCTCCTGAGACTTCCATAGAAATAAGCAAGCTTCCTTCTCTTTAGAAGAGCCTGCTGCAGCCTCATTCCATTTTGCAAATGCTAGGCAAAGGTCTGTTTTGTTTTTTTAAAAAGGAAGTAATCCTCATTTCTATTTGAAACAAAGTCCCAGGCTACAATTCCGTACACCAGTACTTAAGAATAACCCCCATGGAAAGCAATGGGTCTACTCCTGAGTAAACAGGGTTGCAACTATGTGCAGCTGCACTTGCTCAAGTCATTTCTTGTTGCTAGTCTCTTCATTGTGAATTGAATTACACACTCCCAGTTATGTGTTATAAGTTGCACATGTAGAGCCCCCTGGCTTAACACATCAGGCACCTTAAAGAAGGATTTGATTAATGGTTCTCCTGCAATGGTTCCCAACCTTTTTGCACTTGCATACCCCTTGACAGCCCATTTCCATAAATTTAACCCCTCATATTAGCTAAATATTTGGAATTTAATTAATATAAGCCCTCATCCCCTCTATATGATAACCCATACTTCAAAGTACTTTCTCTTTTTATCTATTTAAAGAACAGAAGACCATGCCTTTGCACCATTTTGCCCCAGAAGTGTCCTGAGAAATTCACTTTCCATATTATGTTTCAGTTTTTTACTGTGCTAGTTTTCAATCACTGATTCATTCATGAATAGATGACCAAAAATTAGCAATTGGTGGGCCTTTCACAGCCAGCTAGCTACCTCCCTTCCTGCTTTGCTGGCCTGCAAGGCATTCTGGAGCACTACCTGCCTTTTTCTGCCATTATTCAATTCTTTTTCAAGTATCCCTAATGGTCCTGTTGAGTGTCCCTGGGAGTACATATGCCCCAGGTTGGGAACCACTGTTCTACTGATATGTTTGCAGTGCACTTACTCTGATATTATTTACAAAAAGGTTGTGACGACCAGAATTTTAAAAAGATCATATGATACATTTTTATTCTTTAACTACGTATATTTTTAATAGAGACTGTACCGTTCTTAGGTAACAATTACTAGTAGGTTTTTTTCAGGATCTGGCCTCAGGTAAAAATCAGACAAAACTATAGTCAAAGTATTTAACCCCCAACTTATCAAGAGGGTCATAGAATATTTCATGATTTTTGGCGCAAAAAACCTGCCCTCGACTCACCTGTGAGATCGACTTGTGGGTGAGTGTCTGCGGTATGTGGGCTTTTCTTACATGAGTGTACAAAGAACTGCAATCTTCATTAATTCTACAACTAACTCCAATGGAAAAGCCATCATTAACTTACTTTGAAATTGTCCATTTCAATCTACCTCCATATTAAGTAGGTTCCTGAAGCTAGAAATCACCCAAGAATATTTAGGTGAAATATGATAAAAGACCAATAAAAGTCACTTGTGTATCTGCTGCACTGAGATACTCAGTGAAACCAAGGACTAACAGCTCAACATCTTTCACTTTTAAGATTTATCCTCTCTTAAGAACAATGTGCAACATTTAAAAAGAACACTGAAAAAAAAACTCTTGACCAATCATGCTGAAATAACTTGTGATTACCTACCAAACATAGATGCCTACCTATCAAAAAAAGAATATCTTGCATCTCCTTCAAAAAACAGGCTTTAGAAGAACTCCATGGTAAGGAGTTCCAAGACAAGAAAATCACTGTGAATACCTCTCACTGTTTACAAGGACAGTCTCAGTTTAGATGAAATAGTCATTCCTAAAGGGAGTTTGACTGTTGTGGCTAATTATGTAAACAGTGCCAGTTCTGCACTTCCTTAGACTCTTTCAAGCATGTATACAAAATGAAAGCAAAGCAGAAACAACAGAAGTTGGCAAGTGAACAAGTTTGACTAGCTTATTTCAAATTGGAGGGGGTGTAGGGAAGAGTGGTAACTAATGCCACCCTTCTATGTATTCTCTGCATGCACAGAAAGTAAGATATCCAAGAGAGTTTAATTATGCCCAGATTTCAGCTTCATTTTCCATTCAGATATAAGGAAATTCACCTTTCCTCTGACCCATCCCACAAATGACTTTAATTTATGGTTCACTTTGCCACAAAGACTTAGGAAGTGTATTAATACATTAAGAAGTAAATATAAAGCATTTCTGGCAAATCAAATTAAGATATAACTTGGCTAAAAGAGCTATACCCCCCCCCCACATACACACACCACCAAGTCAGCCAAAATAGTACGCTTTTGAAAGATGTTCTTAGGTACTGGCAAGTTTTCAGGACTTCAGATTTGCAGAGTAGCAAAACAGATATCTTTGCTCTTGTACTGGTTTGAATGATCTTAAATATTAAGATGGGACATAGGAGTAGTGGCAATCTCTTAAAATGCTATCCTAGTCACCTAGCCATTTAAAGTGTTATAAATCAGAAGCAATACATTGACATGTGCCTAGAAAACACTAGTGCAGATGCAGAAGTACTGCAGAATATGCTCCCCCTATTCCATCCCCATAAAATGGAAAGTCAAACTAGATGAAGCTTCCAAAGAGTCATCAAGACCAGCTCCTTGTAGAATATACTGTGGTGACCTAGCTTTGAGAAGCAAAGGCTGTCACATTTCTTATAAAGATGACTGTAGTACTGAGTTGGTGAAAAGCATTCCCACTGCTGAAATCTGAAATTCCACAGGTAGGCTTTGATAAGTTCTCTCTCATCCTAAGTGACAGAACAGTTGTGAGGACAAATTAACACTTGCAACACTGAAGAGAGCTATAGACACATTGCTATGATAGTTAATAGCAGTGGTACCAAGACTGCTACAGTCACCTTTAAACAAATTACATAGTCAATTTAGCAGAATTAATATTTTCCCCATTATTAGAGGAAGAAAAATGTGGCCCACCATATTAAATCAGACAGAAATTCCTGACAGAATCATTTACTAGCTGCCTGCATCTCTGCAAATTTAATACACACAGCTTGTTAAGAGGTTCTGCTTTTGACATTTTTTTTGTTTGTATGATGTATGTTTTTTTGTTTGTACATTTTTTTGTTTGTTTGTATGCTCTTGACATTTTTTTGTTTGTATGACAAAACATATCATCTGATTTCAGGCAAATTGAACGGCCCTCTGCAAGAAAATTTTAAATCTGTGATATCATTATACACAACGGCTGGGGCATCCATGCAAACCATTTCAAACAGAAGTCCTTAGCATTACATAAATAGATTTTTTTTACCAAAAAAAAAAAAAAAAAAAAAGAAGCATTGCAAATGGTGGCTTGGACAAGATACACTAGTGAAGCCATTTCTGCCCAATGTTGCATATACGCAACAGGGACCAAAGGTGTACACCTGTGGGCCGGGCAGAAACAAGTTCAGTACAAACAACAAATGTTATAGCAGTGGGGAAAATACAAATATACCAAAGCAATCTTTTGGGTGAGGAAAGAAAGGAAGCTTAAGGTATCCAGAGGCAACACTTGGTTATCAGGAGTCAAACCCCAGCAGAGTTCAGTAGAACTTACATGCAGTACTCTACAAACTAAAGCCAAAGAGCAAATCTTCCCAGCAGGGGCATGTGGTGGGTGGGTAGGCAGGTGAGGCAGAGCCTCCCCACAGGAGTCCTTCAAAAAGGACCGCCGCTGTGTGAGGCACCCAAGCACCCAGTGGCATCACTAGAGGGGTGCGGGCTGCACCAGGTGACGCACACAGGGGGGCTGACGCACACAGGGGGGCTGATGCACTAAAATTGCAGAGGTTAGGAGTAAACCCATCATATTATATACCGTTGGATGCGGAATTTCAAGTATAATGCAGTGCAAAAATACCTGAGTGAAACATCTCCTTTCTATCAAAAGTTATGGCCAAAAAACTGGAGAACAAAAAAGGCATGGATTCCTATGGAAAAGTGAAAGTGAGCCATACCACACGTTTACTCGCAAGTAAGTGAACGTGCCTTAGTCCGTCAGAAAGGGCAGGCTGAGAGGAATCCAACACCACCACAATGGTCCTGATCCAATGAATGCAGCCCCCAAAAACACCTGAGAAAGAAGTCCCTCCCTCCAAGCAGATGAATGTATCGAGACCTATGGAAAGCAAAACTAAGCCTCATGGTCATGTTTACTTGTGAGTAAGCAAACGTGCTTTGGCTGGTGTAGAAGATCAGGTGAAGGAGAGTGGAAGGTTACCAGAATGGTCCTGATCCTATACACCTGGAGCAAAACAAGTGCTGCAGAAGGCAGCCTCCCCCCCCCACAAAAAAGGATCAAAACAGAGGCTTCAGCTGATAAAGTGAACTTTTTTGAGACTTGCAAAGCCAAGTGGATCCTGACAGTGATCTGGTTTAAACAGAAGTTCTTAAATTGAACTGGGCACTGGGTAGGGCTGAAAACCTTACTGGTTTTGGAGGGGGGTGTTATTGCAGGCAGGCTACAGAGGAAACTCACTTGGTTGACCAGGGCTGGCTTATTTAATTATCTGTTTTACTTTAATTATTTATACTTATTTATTTTGATTTGCCTGATAATTTCATTTCATTGGGCTGAAAACCTTACTGGCTGAAAATCTTACTGGTTTTGGAGGGGGGTGTTATTGCAAGCAGGCTACAGAGGAAACTCACTTGGTGGACCAGGGCTGGCTTATTTAATTACCTGTTTTACTTTAATTATTTATACTTATTTATTTTGATTTGCCTGATAATTTCATTTCATTTCATTTCCACCAAGACATCACTTCTGGTGAGTCTTGGACAGATTGTCATTCTAAGAAGTGGGTCCCAGTGCAAAAAGTTTGAGAACTGCTGCAATAAGGTGTTAGTAAGGAGTGTGTGTGACACCACTAGTGACCAAAATCACAGTTTGGAGGAATAATACCATCATGTTATATATCAATCAATGCCTAATTTTTATGCAGAACGTGTTCTTCCTTTGTTCTATCAAAAGGTACAGCCAAAAAACCAGTGGAGGCGGAGTGATGGCACATCACCATGCCCACCACCTGGGGTGTTGCCCGCCCATTGCATGGGGGGGTGACGCGCTGGCATCCAGCACCAGGTGACACAAACCCTAGTGACACCACTGCAAGCACCCACAACCCACATGGACGGAGTGAGGAGAGAGGGAGTGTACAGCGTGAAGCGCATGGGTTGTGGGTGCCTGGGCACCTCACAGGGTGGGGCTGCTTCTGGATGGTGGGGAGGCTCTGCCTCACCTGCCTCCCTACCCACCGCACGTCCCTGCTCCCCAGAGCCAAAGCCTTTGCCACTATCACAGCTGTCAGGATTGGGGCCAGTGTGCTTGGGAGTGGGGTGCCAGGCAGTTGTCTCCACTGGGAGCTGAAGTGGTCTTCAGCGGGGCAGAGCCACCTTTCAGGACTGAGCGGCAAGTGCCCAAGCCTTACCCAGGGTGGGGGTGGGGGAGGGGGAAGAGAAGCAGAGGCCTCAGCAGCTGCCACCCTCCCGCGCGGGGCACAGAGCCGCTTCCCCCCGAAGCAAGACAGCCTCTCAGCGCCCAGAGCTCCGGCGAAGCGGAGGCAAAAGCAGCAGCCAACAGAAGGGGCGCCAAGCTCCCTCAGGAAGCCGGAGCGGGCAGCGCCACTCCACGCGGAGGGAAGCCACTGCCGCCCGGCTGAAGAGCCGCCTCCAACTCCCCCTTCGCGGCTCTCCACAGACACCTGCCCGGGCCGCCCCGACTCCACCCACCACGCCCACCAGGCTCTTCCCCGCCCACCCGCTCCCAGCCAACCGCTTGGCTTCCTCCCGCCCCGCTCTCAACAGTCCTCGCGCCCTGCTCCGGCGCCCTCCCGGATCCCCAGCCGGCGAAGGCGGGCGCCCCCCCCCCCGGCCCAGCCTCCTCCCCACAGAGCCGACACTCACCAGCGTTCACTTCCCCCTGCCCGGCCAGGGGGGCGCTGCTAGTGGATCTCGCCCCCCCCCCCAGGCCGGCTCTGGCACTTCCCTCACCCGCTCCCTACGGTTCGAATCAACAACAAGATGGCGGCGCCGGGAAGGTGGGCATTCCGCCGTCATAGCAACCGTGTCGTCGAAGGTCCGCCTCCCGGGGAGGCCAGCCAATCGCGTGCTTACGCCGTGGCAGCGCTGTACTTGTCTTCGTTTTTACTGGACAACAGAACTGTCGCTCTCTCTCATTCTTCAGCAGGAAACCCCGCCTTCGGTTTTCCGACGCACGCTGCGCAAAGGTGACGCAATCAACCTCTCGTGAGGGCGATTGTCTATTGGCTAACAAGCCATGAGCCGTCAACCAATCACAGGAGGCTTTCGCTGCTGTCCTCTACCCCCACCTGGAGGCAGTTTTTGTCATGTCATGGAAAGTGGTCCCTGGGTCGGCTCCTGAACTGGCCACTGCCACAGGTCTCTGTCCAGTGTTGTCTCTTACACTGTGGCCCTCCTGCAGAGTCTCTTCTTGTCCTCTGACCTGCTCTCTGTCTGCTGGCTTCCAATATATTCCTTACCTCACACCCCCCATCCCTTTTTAACTCAGCCATATCTCTACACATAAGTGGAAAACACAGTACTGTGAATTTTTTAGAGCACTGTTTCTCAACCAGTGGTATGGGGACCACCAGTGGTGCTTGAGGTGGTGTCTGGGGGTATTCATGGGACCCCTGGACCCCTGCTGCCTAGCAGCTAGATCAAGGACATGTGGTGTGGGTGAGGCAGAACCACCCCATCGTAGCCCATGGAAAACCACCGCAGCTGCCCTGCCTGCTTACTCATGAGGAGGCTCTCCTTACATCCAGGAAAGCTGGTGTAAGGAGAACCTCCTTGGGTGTAAGCAGCGGGGCAGCTGCGGTGCTTTTCCATGGGCTACGATGGGGTGGTTCTGCCTCCCCTGCCGCACCCACACTGCACATCCCAGTCAGGAGTGCGGCATAACTAACAGCAGTAGGAGGCTCCAAAGCCTACTTCTCTGCACTTGAAAAAGCCCTCTGGAACTTCTTACTAGTGTTTATCACATCACAACAGGTCTCCCAACCCTATGATGATGTCATCGCCAGTTACCTCTGGTGGTACTTCGAATCAGTGGACTATGTGAAGTGGTACAGTGGAGGACAAATGTTGAGAAGCACTTGTTCTCATACAAAGGTTTATTCAAGTTTGTAGTAATTTCAGTTAAAGACAGGTGGATTGCTGCTCCAATATGCGCATGCATCCCATCTTGTATATTCTCTCACAAAATGTTAACCCTTTGCCTCAAACTCTGTTTTTAATAGTCCTGCCTTGAGTGTGTTTTATTAGCTATTTATCCATTTTACATATATTTTTACCATTTTCCTGATTATTTGGAAGTGTTATATTATTAAAAGCTGTTTTTGCCTGATTTCTTGATATATTGTTAGCTGCTTTGTGAATGTTGAAGATGGGTTACAAAGGGAACAATCCTAACTAACTTTCCAGCAGTGAGGTAAGGGCAATGCAGCTCCAAGGTAAGGGAACAAACATTCCCTTACCTTGAGGAGGCCTCCATGGCTGCCCCCCCCCCAACTGCAGGATGCAGCACATGCCCCATTGGCACAGCTATGTCAGTGCAAGAAAGTTGGTTAGGATTTGGGCCAAATATGGGGGGGAGGGCGCCAGCCAGCAGCCGAGCCTTTCTGAAGCTCTCGAAAGGCACTCTGTTTTTCCCCAAAACTGCAGATCTGAGGAGATCCGAGGATTGTTTGTCTCTCCTGTGTGGAAAGTTTGTCTCTCCTATGTGAAGGCACGATTCCTGAGGAGATAAAGCCCGTCCAGGCTTTTGCCCGTCCAGGCAAATTTTTAAAAAAAAGGATTTGGGCCAAATACATACAGCAATGATAAAAATAATAATCTCTCCCCCTCCACAAAGTTCCTTGTACCCTTAATTAAAAACAGGAAGGGAAGGCATAGAAAGGATATTACATGCTGACAGAAAGTGTAAGCTACATGAAATTAGTACTCTGTCAAACACAAACCCAGGAGTGTTGAAAGAAGGTATCTTTTATGACTGGTGGAGATTCCAGCAGCTAAATTTTTCATGTAGGCATGCAGACTGCACTACCAGTATCAGTTCTGTAGCTGCTTTTATTTGATGGTTTGAAGTGTGGAAAAGGGGTTGGCAACTAGAAGTGACTTATTGGGGTGGGAGTGGCATTTTACAGTCCTGTGCCCCTGGACAGCACCAGAGCCAGGTCTGAAGTTGGGGGTTGCAGACTATGAGTACCTTCAGTACATGTACAGTAAAGACCAAAAGTTCATTCAATGCAAATATATCCCCTTTCAAAAATTCTATCCTGCCAGCTGGAAATCTTGCACCTGTCACCTTAGGAGAGGCATAAGGAGAAAGAAATGAGGAGGCCAAATTGTGCAGGGGGATATTTACTCAGCAGAGAGGTAGTACTCTTCCTTCTTGTTTCATTGCACTGTTTTCATTGGGCTGTCAGTCTCTGTGTGAGAGACTGGCAGCCCAATCCTGCACTGCCCCAACGCTGGTGCTGCACCACCCAAGAAGCAAGCAGCTCTGGTGGGGAGGGAGGCCTGCGTTGCACCATCAATGCCACCATTGGAGGCCTGGCTTTTGGCAGAGCAAGGTAAGCACTGAGCAGTGCGGGGGCATGGGGAGGATGGCAGGAGGGCATGCTGGAGGCTTTCCTTGGTGGAGGGAGGGTGGAATGGGGCAAGGACAAGCCTAGGAGAGTGTTGGAGGCCTCTTCCGCCAAATCCTATCCCTCCGTTGGACTTGGAAGCCCAACATGGAGCTTCTTGAGTCTGCACCAGAGAATTAGCCAGAGATATAGCTGGTGCAGACTTGAGAAGTTCTGTTGAGCAGGCTGGGGCTTTACTTGGGGTAAGGGACAAATGTCCCTCCAAGGAGGCCTGCAGCCTTCTCAGCTCCAGCACAGGATGCAGTGGTAGCCATTTGGAAGTTCTGGTCGCCGCATCTCAAAAAGGACATAGTGGAAATGGAAAAGGTGCAAAAGACAGTGACTAAGATGATTGCTGGGCTGGGGCACCTTCCTTATGAGGAAAGGCTATGTCGTTTGGGCCTCTTCAGCCTAGAAAAGAAACGCCTGAGGGGGGACATGATTGAGACATACAAAATTATGCATGGGAAGGATAAAGTGGATAGAGAGATGCTCTTTACACTCTCACATAACACTAGAACCAGGGGACATCCACTAAAATTGAGTGTTGGGAGGGTTAGGACAGACGAAAGAAAATATTTCTTTACTCAGCGTGTGGTTGGTCTGTGGAACTCCTTGCCACAGGATGTGGTGATGGCATCTGGCCTGGATGCCTTTAAAAGGGGATTGGACAAGTTTCTGGAGGAAAAATCCATTATGGGTTACAAGCCATGAAGTGTATGTGCAACCTCCTGATTTTAGAAATGGGCTATGTCAGAATGCCAGATGCAAAGGAGGGCACCAGGATGCAGGTCTCTTGTTATCTGGTGTGCTCCCTGGGGCATTTGGTGGGCCGCTGCGAGATACAGGAAGCTGGATTAGATGGGCCTATGGCCTGATCCAGTGGGGCTGTTCTTATGTTCTTAACCACAGTTCCCATGCTAGGTAGGATTGGGCTGACAATGTGTTTCTGCAATCATGCAGACAGCTAGTTGAGAAACGGAGGACTTTTGAAATTCACACTGGTTCTTCTTCAAACTCTCACTTTGGTAGTGCAACTCTCATTTCTCTAGTAAGCTGGTGTAGCTTAAAACTACACCTTATTGTTCTGAATATGCCATAGGTCACCACAGGGCCTAGGAGAGGGGGGTAAAGGGAATAATTTGTACCCGGGCCCAGGGTCGGAAAGGGGGCCCAGGAGCCGAAGGAGGGGGCCCAGAAAGTTCCTGGGATCTGACATTTTTCTATCTCACCTGAACTTGCTAATGGGCTGTGCATCAAGAAGGCTAGTAGACCTTGGCTTCAAAGAGTATTGTGACTGTCAGTATCCTCCCCCTATCCTATTTTGCCCCCTGTTCTGCTGCCCCCATTGCACCCCTCCCACTTTGGGAAGGGGCCCAGAAGAAACTTTGTACCCCCTGATAAAATTCCTCTCATAGGCCCTGGGTCACCATTACCTCAGGGCAACTTCTTACTTAGAAAATTCTCAAAAGAGGAGAAACATACACACGCAGGACATCCTGGTATTGTAGAAATATTGCTACAGAAGGACTATCAACAGATCAAAGTGTCCTTAGTTTATTAACTTTGTGTTTAAGTGATTAACCACTTTACTGAGCAGCACTGAATACCCTTTCAGAGTCCAAACAGATAATCTTCAGCTAATGCATGAACTAATTTGTCTTTTCAGTTGGATGCTCTGGCAGAGGGCACCACACATCAAAAGAGCCATTAGTGAAGAAGGCATTTTGATGGAAAGTATCACAGTTCAGGACACATAAGGATGTACAAAATAATGAGTCTGTCAGTACCAGCCCTGCCAGTTTCAGGCATTTAGTTCAGTACTTAGGTCAAGGGACAAATGCTTAGAAAGAAGTAGCAAGATGTACTGTTGTTAAGCAGGGAGTAGCACTTGCCTGTTAAGAGGTGAATAGAATAGCTACTGTCAACTTCCAATGCTCCAACTATTTCAGAAAAAAAACATGATGTAGCAGATAATTCTGGAGTGCACAATACAAGTGTGTGAGTAAAAGGATTACATTTTTCTGCCAGTTTTGAATAGGGTGAGCATAGAATCTTCCTTTATTTGGTTGCCTTTTAAGGGATGAGAACAGGCACTTAGAATAGAATGAAAGGTACTCTGGCTCCAGCCAACATGAACTCAGATGTTTAGGCTGATGGCCTTCAAACCCTTAATCCTAGATCCAGTAGTGGCTGTGATAACTCAGTTGATCAAGAAAAGACATTCTGCACCTGATCAAAGGCAACTCTTTTATTATGACACTAAATTCCAGTGTCCCCTGGGGGCTGGGGATAAGAATAGGCCCTCAGTTTGGCTGTACTTGTCGTAAGAGGCGACTAAACAGCCACTGGGTAGATGGGACTCGTCAGCCTGGGAAGGCAGCTCATCTGAGAGAAGGAAAACTCTGATCCCAAACCTCCACTGCCTTGTGGCTACATCCAGTTATGGAAAAGGCTTCAGGAGTCAACCTCGAGGCAAAATCCGGAGCCGGAGTCCCTGAGGCAGTTCATGGCTGAACACAGTCACGTTCTGGCAACTCCTGCGACGCCGCTGGAACCAACCGTATTGGCCTCTGCCTTTCCATTGGACCATTTCAGCGACGTGGAGAGGGGGGATTTGCTGCGTGGGTAACAGTCTATCCTCCATATCTGCTTTACCCAGGCTTCGCGCACTGGAGAGGATACTCTGTTCCAGAACACTATTCAGAGCGCAATACCATAGCCTTCCGAGACTGAAGGATGCCAACAAGTAAAATTCCAGTGGCATAGCTAACCAAGTTGCTACCCAGTGCAAAAAGCATTCCGTAGCCCCCCTCCACAGCAATGACATCAAATTTAATTAAATTGGGTCTTTTTATTTGTTAAAGTGAGTGAGAAACGTCAGCTAATATTTTAAAATAGCAAGCACTTGTTGAAAGTACTTAAAGTAAGTCCCATTGTATTCAATGGGGCTTACTCCCTGGTAAATGAGGTGAGGTAGGAATTGGAATTGAGGCCTTGCACACTTTGAGAGGTGCAGGAGGGGGCTGGAGACAATCATAAGAGCCAGCAGCTTACCTTTAGGAACTGGAATTGAGAAATTATGTGAATAAACGATGAGGCCGAGCCACATGCTGTTCACTGCTCCTGCTCCAACTCGCCTCCCATGCTGCTGTGCCTTGCATGCTACCCTCTTCAGGTTCCTGCACATGCACAGGTAACCTATCACAGTCAGCCAACTCAGAGCCCAATGCTCTGCATGTCTACTTGGAAGCAAGCCCAGTCTTGTCAATGGGGCTTACTCCCAGGAAAGTGTGGATAGGATTGCAGCCTCTGAGCCCAATTCTCTGCCTGTCTATTTAGAAGCAAGTCCATTATAGTCAAAGAGACTTACTCACAGGAAAGTGGGGATGGACTGGCAGCCTTGGAAGGGAGCCCAATCCTCTGCATGTCTACTTAGAAACAAGCCCTACTCGCTTAAATTGCAATAAGGGCTGCTGCAGCCCTGCCAGGAACTCAGGAGGAGAGAGGAGGCGAAGGGGGGAGCAAATAGAGAGAGGATGTGTGGAGAGCAGAGGAGAGTAGGAGGTGTGGGGGGGGGAGCGATGAGCAGCTGGTCCCGCTGCACAAGGAGAACCCCCTCCTCAGTCTAGGGCAGGGGTGCCCAAACCCCGGCCCTGGGGCCACATGCAGCCCTCGAGGCCTCTCAGTGCGGCCCTCAGGGAGCCCCCAGTCTCCAATGAGCCTCTGGCCCTCCAGAAATTTGTTGGAGCCTGCTCTGGCCCGACACAACTGATCTCAGCATGAGGGCAATTATTTGACCTCTCACGTGAGCTGTGGGATGAGGGCTTCCTCCACTGCTTGCTGTTTCATGTCTGTGATGCAGTAGCGGCAGCAAGTGAAAGGCCAGCCTTGCTTTGTGCAAGTCCTTTTATAGGCCTTGTGCTATTGCAAGACCTTCATTCATTCATATAAGTTCATCTTTAATATATTCATTTATGTAAACTTATGTAAATTTATTCTTTCTTTCCCCAGCCCCCAACGCAGTGTCAGAGAGATGATGTGGCCCTCCTGCCAAAAACTTTGGACACCCCTGGTCTAGGGTCTCTGGGGGCTCCCCCTGCCTGCCTAGCAGGGGCTCCACTCACACACACCTCATATCCCAGCATCAGACAGCCCCCCCCCAAGCACACTTCTTCCTCCATCCCTAAACACAGGCAGACACCCTCCCTCCTCTGCTCCCCACACTTGCTTGCCAAATAGGGCTTCAGGGGGCAGCCTGTCCAGCAGGACAGGCAGGGGAAGTGATGAAGGGAGGGAGAGAGGGCTGGCAGGATGAGTGAAAGAAAGGTGCACCTGTGCTGGAATGAGCGGGCAGATCAGAGAAGTCTCAGCTGCGGGAAGGGAAGAGGGCCAGCTCCTCCACAGTGCCTGCTACAGTCCTTCAGCTCTGCTGGAGGCGAGGGCTAGACTATCCCCCCCTGCACAAACAAGCGATTCCTCCCCATTGCAGGGAGGGGCAACATACAGTTGAGCGCGTAGCCATGACTGTCGCCCCTTCTCCCTCCGGAGTGCCTGGAACTGGCAGGGCTGCCGGCAGCAGCCCAATTTTTGTGCACAGGCGCTGTTGTCTGCAAGTTGTTGCCCCCTCAGCCACGTTGTTGCCCCCACCCACCCCGTAGCCCGGTGCACTTCCTACCCCCTGCACCCCCTTAGCTACACTACCACTAAATACAGTTTCTATTTTGGTAAAATTAAACTCTGTCTTTGTTTTAGAACATATAATAAATGCTACAGAAGACACACAACTCTGCAATGACCTGTTATTTTTGAATGTACATGCATCCCAGCGAAGGAATTTGGAAATCATTGATTTAGTAGTTGATAATACAATTCCTCAAATTCTTGATAGTTCCGTAGTTACTAGTCACCCCCATCAATTCCAGTCACAGCAAATCTAGATGAGTTTAAAAGTGGATATAGTATTTGTGTAGTACAAGAGACAATAGTGAAATTATTGCACCACACTATCTAAACAGTACACACTAAAGGGAAGAAATGTGCATATGATATTTTAGTGGGAGAGGCAGGAAGACATCACAGCTCATCATGGAACTGTTGAAATGCAAGCATAACCAGGTAGTGTGCAGGGTAAGCTCAATGCATATCAAGAAGCGACTAGGATTACTGCCAGCCAGCCAGCCCCTACAATTCCAGTTGTCTTGCCCTTTCTTTCACAAGGCGAAACCCCTGTGATCCTTTGCCTTAATCTGCAGAATGTTGATCACCACCTCTTGATGAAAGCACTGATGTTCCATCTCTCATCTGAGAAGCATCCTGATTTCTACCTTATTCCCACTGTGCCACGCCTTTCTTCTTTCTCCCCTCACGTTGAAGAATTTGCAGACATGGAGATAAGTGGTAGGAAAAGATTCACATGCCCAGGTTCTGTGCATCAGGATGCTATTAAATACTCTACACAAAAACAAAAACAAACTAAAGGTTTAACTCAAGCTGGCCTAGCCATGAGGCTAACCAAAGTGGCTGCTTTGAAAGGAGAACGATGAAGGGTGCCCTACATCCTGCATCTGCCTGCCACTCCCCCCCCTTGCCACCCACTCACTAACTTGCCTCAGTTTACTCTCCATTCTTTTTCTTGCTCACTGAAACCAAGCAGGAAGAGGATTGGAATAGTAGCAGCCCACCTCTTCCTCCAGCACTACCACTGCAAGTGCAGCTACAAGCAACAGCAGAACAATTAGAACAGGATCACCCAGCTTGTTCCTTCTCCCTCTCTTCCCTTTGCAAGCTACTCCCTTGCATGCACACACACACCTGCAAGTGGCAGCAGCAGCAACAGTTGTGATGGTGCCTGCATACATATTGTTTAAAAGGAGGGTTCATATAAGCAGGGGTATAGGATCTGCTCCAATTCAGGCAACAGATTTGCTCCTGGAGCTATTCAAGCTTATAACACAGAAGTGAGATTTGGCTGGAGAGGAAACAACTTGCCAGAAGAGAGGCTCTTGGATGCAACACTTGATTTCCTAGACAAATTTACAAAGTGAATAATTTGGTGCAAGTAATGGGAAAGATTGGGCTCTATCCCAACATATAGGGCAGGTTCCATAAGCCATAACAGCATATATATAGAAGTGGTGCTGCAGCGTAGACAGCTTGCTCTTCATCTTTTCTCCCTGCTATGCTGCAGTTCTTAGGACAGAACAAGTCATGCTCACACCCAGCGTCGTGCTCCACTGCTACTGTCAAACAGGTAATATTGGCCTGTGACTAGAGACATAAAACACATAACAACGTTAAGCCTTTGTCCAGCCCCAGCTCCCCATCTGCCCACCAATCAGTACTGGTTACATCCATGCTTAAGGGAGTCCTGCCATTGGTCAGGTACTCTCAGGTTAGAGAAGACAATTTGGTTAGGCAACACATATGTCTAGGAAAATTGAACCTGTTGCTCTTGTGAGCTCTGCAGCCAATATAAACTTCAAATACAAATATGGAAGCACCAGTGGTCTGCCTGCTGGAATCCCAAAAAGCAAGGAAGTTATGAGGGCACCTCCTAGGATCAATGCCCACTATTTGTACTATTTGAAAGCTTTGGAGCCAGGTTTCCTGACTAGAAGTCATTGTATCCTGAAGGCATCTACACAGCATGACATCACGCTGTCATGATCATGGTCACCTCTATAGGTTTAGATTGCCCTCTATACAAGACAGCAGGTTACACATTCTGGATATACTGTTTGCTGAGACATGTCATTTCTGCAGGAGCACATTATAAGCAATAGTGAGTGGAACTCTCAGGCTCCTGTTAATTAATGCAGTTCTAGCCAATGGCTGACCAACGACATGGCCATTCTTGCAAGGATTTGAAAGTGTTAACAAAAGAACTCATTTGGGGGTGGAAATGGCACATCATCTGTAAATCTAATGTTGCATGAATTGATTGATTGATTGATTGAATTGAATCAAATTGAATTGAATTGCTATCTTCCTAAGACTTCAGGCACCTTTAAAATAGCTATAACACAGACTGGAGAGTGAACATACCAGGGTCCTGAGCACGGCCATCAAACTGGTGTTGCTGTAATGGGAGAAAGACAGCGTCATACTCCGTTCCATGGGTGTCAAAGGAAGGGGAAGAAGAGGGAAAGGAGGCTGACTGAACTTGAGAAAATTCTCAGCTATTCGTTTCACAGCTTCTGTGATGGTTCTCTTAGAAGCAATGCTGAGGGACCCCAGAGGGAAATTCTCAATTACTCCATTCCGATTTCTGCCAGCGGGATGCTGCAGGTATCTGGTGCTAAGCAGAGGCAGGCAAGACTGTTTGCCATGCTTATTTTATCAAGCAGACTGTCATTACATTCCCAAGGGGACAAGACAGGTTTGGGAGTGGGAAATCACCCATGCACGGGAATGCATATTGCTTTTGCCACCAAGTGATGGCAGCATCGAGTAGCAATCTAGAAAAAGGCAAGCTGGAAAATTCAAATCAGAATATGCCTTACTAGACTCAGCACTTCAGAACCTTTCCCTTTTTCCTTGCTTGGCTCTTCAGTCATGATGTAGTTTCTTTCCAGCCCCTTTCCCCTATGGAATATGAGACATGGATCAAAAGGAGCCCCTCTATTAACATCCTGGTGGGGCTCTGTCAAGGTCAATGGCAGACAAACAGAACTAGATTCTAATGACTAATCCTCTGTTTCATCCCAAGAAAGTTAAAGCTCTGGTTATAGGACTTAGATAGACCTCCCAAATTGATGCCATCAGCTCTGCCACAAGTTTGGGATAGCTGAAGGTAGCTAAATTTTTCAGATGAGCAGCATTGAGGCCCTCAATGCTTTATTTTATACAAATAAAATTTGTATTTTATAATAACAGTACACTGTGTAAACTGAGAACCTTGGCTGCTAAAGAGTGTTGTAGGCACCTTTTAAATCAGATGGGGCCTATACAGATGGGGCCTCTGTATCCGCAGATCGTATATCTGCAGATGTGGCTCAATGTGGGTCCCCCGGACCTGTGTTGATCCAAACTCTGGCTCCACCTGAACCTTCCAAGGGACCTGCCTGGCCATTTGCCTGCTGCCTCTTTGGGTTTCAGAACAGCTCACAGAGGCAAAAAAAGCCATCTCGGGTTTCTCAACGTTTTTATGATGTTTTTATGTCTTTTAAGGCAGAGGCAAAAAAAGCCATCTCGGGTTTCTCAACGTTTTTATGATGTTTTTATGTCTTTTAAGGCATTTTGAGGCCCAGGAAAGCCCCCAGAAATTAAATGTTAAAACTGGAAATGACTTCACCAATTTCTTCAACGTAAAAAGTGGATTACGCCAAAGCTGCACCCTACCACCTACTCTTATGAACATAACCATCGATTATATTATTAAAAGAATAAATACATCAACCATAGACAGCAGCAATCTACAAGATTTACATATCAAAAGCCCAGAGTATGCTGATGACTTGGTAGTCTTTGCTAAAGATGCCAGTACCCTGAAAATCCTGGTAGAACTCATCATTAAAGAAGCAAGACCCCTTGGGCTCAAAATAAATACAGAAAAAATCACAACTATGGCAGTCAAGAAGTCAAACAAGAAACTACCCAACATAAATGGCAAAACTGAAGTCAATGGAAAACCCATAACAAAAATAGACAGTTTTATCTACTTAGGAAGTGCTGTAACATCTGATGCATCATACACAGTGGAAATACTCGTAACTAGAAGAATCAGCCTAGCAGCTGCCACTTTTGAAAATGTAACAAAGACAGTGTGGAACAACAAGCATTTGACAAGAAAGAAGAAAATTAGGGTGTTTAAAGCCACCATCATTCCCACCCTGTGCTGCCTCCGACGCATCCTCGGCATCACCTGGCCGAGGTGTTCCAAACAACACAGTTCTGGAACAACAAAGTTCCAAACAACACAGTTCTGGAACAAGCTGGAACCCCTAGCATGTATGCACTGCTGAAACAGAGACGCCTGCATTGGCTTGGTCATGTCATGAGAATGGATGATGGCCGGATCCCAAAGGATCTCCTCTATGGAGAACTCATGCAAGGAAAGCGCCCTACAGGTAGACCACAGCTGCGATACAAGGACATCTGCAAGAAGGATCTGAAGGCCTTAGGAGTGGACCTCAACAGGTGGGAAAACCTGGCCTCTGAGCGGCCCGCTTGGAGGCAGGCAGTGCAGCATGGCCTTTCCCAGTTTGAAGAGACACTTGGCCAACAGTCTGAGGCAAAGAGGCAAAGAAGGAAGGCCCATAGCCAGGGAGACAGACCAGGGACAGACGGCACTTGCTCCTAGTGTGGAAGGGATTGTCACTCCTGAAACGGTCTTTTCAGCCACACTAGATGCTGTTCCAGAACCACCATTCAGAGCGTGATACCATAGTCTTTCAAGACTGAAGGTTGCCAACAAAAATTCCCACCCTGCTATATGACTGTGAGACCTGGACCATAAAGAAACATAATCAACAGAAGATAGTCAGCTTTGCAACGCGCTGTTTACGTAAAATAATGAAAATCAAGTGATGGCAACATTGGAGGAACAAAGACATATGGATAATGTCAGAAGAGAAACCTCTTCCAGTGTCAGTCCTTAAATTCAGGTTATGCTGGTTCAGCCACATATGGGCAACCATTGCCTAGTGAAGCTCATGTATCTTGTGAAAGGTATAGGGACAAGATCACGGGGGCAGCAAAAGAAAAGATGGCTAGACAACTTAATGGAGGATTTGAAATATACAAATTATGATTTACAAATGGCAACCCAACAAAACCTTATATCCCATATTGTGGAGGACGCTGCTTCATTGTGTCAGAGAAAACTTGCAATGGCATGATCTCTGGCAATTTGCGCTAAGAAGAAGCCCCGGGAAGGGGGCTTTGAAAGCATAAGGGGCCAAAAATCACGCATTTGCTTATCCACAATTTTTGGTATCCATTGGGAGTCTAAGAACAAATCCTCTGCGGATACTGAGGCCCCACGTGTAGTTTAGTTCTGTGACATCAACTTCAAATCCCAAGGCCTTGGAACAAATAACAAAAAAGGCATTATTGGGCTCATATTACAATATTTTCACAATACAATGGGGTCTCCAGAACAGATTATCATTCTAAAGTGAGGGTCCACTGTATATGCAAGTGCTATATTTCCATGATATACACAAGTTGCAGAATTCAATTTTCCCAAATGCAGGTTTTGAGCTTCCTTTTATTTATTTTTAATTATATCCTGCCTTTCTCCTCCTGTGTGGATAAGGCAGCTACTTTATGCACTATGCCCAGCATAGCTTCCTCCTGTGACTCTGTGCTTTTATTCCATGTTGGGCAAGCAATATCTGAAAAAAAGAAAAAGCCCCTCTCCTAACAATACTGACACAAAATGAGTCCTGTTGGATACTAGTATGTAGCCAACAGCTGTCCTCCCAGTTGAAAGCCCATCTAAACTTATATGCTCCTTCATTTATTTCTCTACTTCCAAAGTTAACTCAATGTTTCTAAGTAATTTTCCCACAATGCACAGGGCTCTGGACCATAAATAGCAGCTCTTACCTATTCTGCAGCAGGGGTTGAGATATCTCTTCTGGTGGATTCCTGAAAGCCAAACAATAGTAGAAGGGTGAGATTTGATCCTCCTTCCTGACCAACGACAATTTTGAGATGGTTTGGAACCACCCACAATGTTCCTTGTGCTCAGAAGTTTTTAAAAAGTTGGGGGGGGGGGCAGAAATATACAACACATTTTCTAATCTAGACAGTCCATAGCTTCTAAGGCAGCATTTCTCTAACTGTAGGTCACAACCTTTTGGTGGGTTGTGGGTCTGCCACGACCAGGAAGCTGCAGGGTAAAATGAAGCGCACATGGCCTCTGGGAAATGGAAAAGGTGCAAAAGAGAGCGACTAAGAGGATTACTGGGCTGGGGCACCTTCCTTATGAGGAAAGGCTATGGCGTTTGGGCCTCTTCAGCCTAGAAAAGAGAAGCCTGAGGGGGAACACGATTGAGACATACAAAATTATGCATCGGAAGGATAAAGTGGATAGAGAGATGCTCTTTACACTCTCACATAACACCAGAACCAGGGGACATCCACTAAAATTGAGTGTTGGGAGGGTTAGGACAGACAAAAGAAAATATTTCTTTACTCAGCGTGTGGTTGGTCTGTGGAACTCCTTGCCACAGGATGTGGTGATGGCATCTGGCCTAGATGCCTTTAAAAAAGGGATTGGACAAGTTTCTGGAGGAAAAATCCATTATGGGTTACAAGCCATGATGTGTATGTGCAACCTCCTGATTTTAGAAATGGGCTATGTCAGATGCAAGGGAGGGCACCAGGATGCAGGTCTCTTATTATCTGGTGTGCTCCCTGGGGCATTTGGTGGGCCGCTGTGAGATACAGGAAGCTGGACTAGATGGGCCTATGGCCTGATCCAGTGGGGCTGTTCTTATGTTCTTATGACACACAACCCGAATGTCACTTTGGGGGCACACTAGTGCTCTTCCCTCATCATTGACTGTGTCATGCCCCATTTCCCAAATTCTGTGTCGCACCAGTGCATTGCATTTGGGAAATACATGGCCAATGATTATTATTAACAGTATTTTTAACAGTATTTATTAACAGTATTTATATACGGCAATTTATGATGCCGGAAGCATGTTTTACCCTGCAGTTTCCTGGTCATACAGTGGGTCGTCAAGGTAAGGAGTATCCAGTCAGGCTCTTCCTTGGCCAGGATTAGTCATAACTGGTTGTTGTGTTCCTTTCCAGAAGTTGCACTGATACCAGCCACTACCAATGACACTGCTAGTTTCTAAGCTGAAGCAGGAAGGCATAAAGAGTTCTGTGCTGAAAGCTCACCTCCAACAGAGCCTCCAGAACAACAAAGCCAAGGCTGAGAGAAAGAGGACTCCAGTGAGTGTAAGAACCACCACAAACCAGGGATCTGGTGCCCAGTACTCCTCTGTTCTGTGCAAAATGATGGGCTTCTTGGTTACTGTCTGAAATCACAACAATACAAGACTCGCAAGCAGAACCACACAGCTCTTCCAAATAGCAGGTTCAACCTAGCCGGGTTCCACTTGTGAAAGGTGAAAAAGATTGCAGGATGACCTACTATTTACAGTCACCTACTACAGATCCATTCTATTGTTATACAGGCAAGCAAGCAAATATTACATCACAGGATAGCAAAACTGGCACCCCCTAGTGGAGAATTGTTACCGCATGCTAATGAGAATGCTGTATTAGAAATGTGTGCAGAGCCAGATATGGAACCTCCAGTGATTCAGTTTGCCAAAAGGGCTTGTGACTATAGCATGTCCCTTTACCGTAGTAGTGGTGGTGGTAGTAGGCACTGTTGTAGTACAGGAGATCTTGCTAACAATAATGGTGACTGTGGTACTGAGCTCAGGCGTCCCACGGTTATATGTCACTTTCACCAGAAGCTCAAAAACGGGAGGATCCAGAACACCTGTCCGATCGAAGGAGAGCGTGTTGGGGAGGAGTTTATCCCCATCCATGCGAAAGCGGCCATTTATGTTGCCTGGAAAAGAGAGAGAGGGTGTGGGTCCACACTGCAAAATGATTTCAGCTTTATATTGCATGAATTACCATGATTTCCCATAACGAATCCTGGATGAAGGTGCTAAGTGTTTCACCAAACTATTGCTCGAAGAGTATCCTAGGCAGATGCATAACAAGGGCAGAGCCTGAAGGGCACCTGACCCAGGCGCTACTTCAAGGGGGGCGCATGACTGCCTTGTGCCACTTACAGAAGTGGGTAATCTCTGAAACAGCTTTGCACCCCTGTTCCTTCAGCTCAGTGGTGACCCATTCAAGTGACACTGCTTCGGGGGGGGGAGCCTCCACAGGAGAAGGAACAGGGGGAGCAAAGCTGTCAATTTCTCCTCCTCTGAGGAGAACCCAGAGGTGACGTCACCATGTCATGTGATGTTGTGACATCAGTAGCCTGGGCACCAGGACTTCTAGGTACACCTCTGATGCTGGGGAAAATGAATAACTATTAAATCAGTCTAAGTTTGGTGAGTATCGTTTTTGAGAATATGTGCCATCTTGTTCAGAACCTTTCCAGAGTCAGCTGTCCTTTTTTCTCTCTTTGCAGAGTCTTGTGCATGCCACCTCTTCCATATACTCTGCTACTTCAGCACCTACTCTGCCACACTCCCTTTTCCAGTAGTACACACCCCTCTGCTGCTGCCATCTAACCTGTGGGGACAGATGGGAGGAAACCCCTTTGGTTGAAGGGGCAAAGTGTGTTACATAACCCTAACTGTAGTCCATGACCAGCACCTCTAAATCAATCTCCTCAGCTTCACTCCACTGCTACCCAATGATGCTACTGTTTTGAGCCTCTCTGGTTTAAATCTGCTCTTTAGCACGCTGCTCCATCCATTCTATACCTCCAACAATGCTGTAAGCCAGGTCACTTTGTTGGTCCTTATGCTTGCAGTTTAGCTGTGTGATGAGTGTGGATCTGGAACATACGACAAAATTACCAAATGATGGTTCACACTCGGGAGGCTCATCATTCACATCCTGGGGAAAAAGAATGACTTCATTTTTTCTCAGAACACTTGTACTTGTACCAGGATGGACAGATCCTGACCTCCTTTCTCCATGTTATTGATGCACCAGAAGGCAAGATACCAGGCAGAAACGTTTTGGGTACTGGGCTCCTCATATTGCTTCAAATAATAAAGAAGCTGTTTTAATGCATCGAACAAGAGCCTTTCAGATTTCATAGAATAGCTGCAGAACCCAAGGCCAAATGAGACATGATATTAACTGCCCATCTTCTTACAGGACTCCACTTGAGTGAATAACCATCTGGTTCTCTTCTCATGTGTGCCTCTACTTTCCTGTATGACATGAATGCATGCATGAGCTGTCTCTTTCTGTGTCCTGTCATTTGAGTGAGCAATCAAGACTTCACTGCTTTGCTTCAGCCAAGACCATTGTATTGCTGAGCACCTCTATATGCATTTCAATTCTGTGATTAAATGCTAATTTAATTGATAGTCCATCCATGATGAGAGAGCACAGAACATGAAACTGAAAGCAGCATGAATGAAAACATCTCACATCTGATGAAAGTTTAAAAACGGGTTTGCTGGCTTAAAAAGAAGCAAAGGAGACAAACATTGAATTAATATATTGTCTAGTTTGATCCTCCTACTTGCTTTCAGTAAAAAAAGATGACTTCTATAAGTCACCATTTGCCAAAAGCAAGATCAAATTTTACCCACAGAGAAATGGAGGAAGATCTGAGTGTGCTAACATGTAGGGAGACAACTCAAGAGAGCTGTATCAGACAGATTCCCTCCCATTATCCATAGAACTGGATCTCACTACAGTCATTACACTAACTTTCTTCCTCTCTTTCACTCCCTTTCCTTATACTAAAATTATTGCCATTAGGAATTATTGCCATTAGGCCAGAAATTTCAGAGATCTAGCATTGCCTTTTTTCTCTGCCTTTAATAGCAGTTTGACTTGCAGAAATTCAAGAGCTGCAGCTTTCCCCATATAAAGGCATAAAAATGGCAAATCTGCATCTGTGGAATTTCTGCTTGCCACGTTTCTGCCAGGTAGAAGCACAAAGGATGCAATCCTAACCAACTTTCCAGCACTGACATAACTGTGCCAATGTGGCGTGCACTGCATCCTGCAGTGGGGAGGCAGTCAAGGAGGCCTCCTCAAGGTAAGGGCATGTTTGTTACCTTACATTTGCATTGTGGCTAGGTCAGTGCTGGAAAGTTGGTTAGGATTGCGCCCAAAGTTGCTTCAGAAAGAATAGGGAGCAACCTGACAGCAAGAACATGCTATTTTACCACTTGCAGGGAAACTCATAATATTAGTAAATAGATCAACCAGAAAGTTAAAACAAGAAACTCTGTGCCCTGTTGAAGAGCACCGTGAGGTGGGTGAAGATGAATGAGAAAGGATGTATTCATATGTTCTTCCTACTGTGCATCAGTATTTGCAGAGGAAAAAGTCCCAGGTACCTGCACATTTATGGTGACATTGCATGTACTTGATTTCCGCACTTCAGGCTTTACATCATTATCCAGGTCCTTTAGCATGATGAACAAGCGATACGACTGCAGCTTTTCATAGTCCAGAGGACCCAACACAAACAGCTCCCCTGTGACACATACACTAGATCATATCTTTGTACTACATACTAACATCTTTGTAAAAACAACCACACTCTGGATCCAGATTCAGAAACACCAATGCAGACTAGAATCCCCATTTCCATTCCTTATCTCACTTGATTGTGAATGTGGTAGCCCAGTTAAATGAATGTGTAACGAGTGTTAAAGGAGATCATTTACTTGAAATGATCTTCAAAATGGGCACTGAGGAAGTGAAGAAGAGCAATGAATTGTGAAGCCTCACAGCCCAATCCTGAGCCCCCCTGGAACACAACTTCGGCAGCGGCACCAAAAACGGCTGCCGCCAGATCCTGCGCACCACGGGCTACCACAAGCGGCACGTCTGGAGAAGGGGACTTTTGTCCCCTTCCCCCGGATAAGGGAAGCAGCCCTGCAATGGGGCTACTCAAGGGTAAAGGCGCTTGTGTAGGGCGCGGAGCCCCACACTAAAATGCAAGATTGAACCACCTCCCTCCCTCCCCCGGCACGCCTCCCACCCACCCTCTCCCCGCCTCCCACCTCCCTGTCATGCCTCCTCCCCACCCTCTCTCAGCCATCCGCCTGCCTCCCCCTTCCCAGAACGCCTCCCCCCTGCCCCCGCTTACTGTGCTGCGGCTTGGCCCAGCAGTCTCGCAAACGTGCCTTATGGCACGTTTGCGACAATGTGTGCCAGCAGTAAGCCAGCGCGCACTGGTCAGGATTGGGCTCTACAGCATTTATTCCCTAGCTAGCCTAGGAAAAGTCCTCTGAAGGACCCTTGACTGATATGATCAGGGCTCACTCCAAGACTAGGTGGGAGGAGGGAGAGCCTTCATCCCAAGACAAAATGAGTCACAGCTGAGCCAAGAAGTAACAGGCAACCCAAGATAAGTGGTTAAAAAAAAATCTTAGGAGCAGTAGATCATATCAGTATGCCTGAGGAGGTGTAGTAGGAGTACTTTTCCTTACCTGTGCGACGACCAATGTAGAAAGGTCCGTTTTCTCCCCCCAGAATGCTGTATTCAATGTTGTTGAAAGGATAATCTCGGTCAGTGCCATTGATATTGCCAATTGGGTCACCAAAATGAGCATTCTCCTTCACATAAAAGATGTGTTGCGAGCACTCTGGCTGGTATTCATTCACCCTGCTTACCGTCACCAGCACAGGCACTCTGGCTGCAAAGCACACAGAAACTTGTCCAAGTAACTTGGTGACTAAAGCTTTAGCAGGCATTTAGTTGGTTATTAGCTAGCAACTGAGACACCAACCTGCATACCCATAAATACCAGATTAAATTACCCATAATGACTGCAGATTTGTTTTAGTGGATGTCCATTTTAGTGGCTGTCCCCTGGTTCTGGTGTTGTGTGAAATGGAAAAGAACTTCCCACTCTCCATTCTATCCACCCTGTGCATAATTTTATATACCCCAATCATGTCTCCCTCGGGTGCCTTCTTTCTAAACTGAAAATGCATAGCCTCTCTTCATAAGGGAGGTTTTAGTCCTTCTGCACCTTTTCTAGTTCCACTACATCCTTTTTAAGATATGGTGATCAGAACTGGACACAATTCTCCAAATATGGCCTTTTCATCTATTTGTACAATGACTAGAGGTATTTGTTTCCAGTGAGTAAGATAGGTTTACAGCCTTAGGGTGCAATCCTAGCCCTCACTTGGGCTGACGCAAGTCCCTTGCGTGGACACCAAGGGCCGATTGTTTACAAACACTGTTTTCAAACATCTCTAACAATGACATAATATATTGGCAGTTTTATTCTCAATCCTTTTTAATGAACCCAAGCATGAAATTGGCCTTCTTCACAGCTGCTGCACCCTCAGTGGACAGTTACATTGAGCTGTCCATTAGTTATGTTCTCTGAACATAAACCCACTGGGAATAGAGATTTCCCCAGTATATGTATTAGTAGCATCACATTTCTCCGTTTGTCCTTTTTAAATAACCTATACAAGTACAACAGATCCTCAGTATAATTCCTGGCTTCATCGCTGTTAGATTTTGTCCTTAAATCTGTTACTTGCAGTCTTTGTCTTTTTGAGGGTGGTCTATTCTGGGCTCTCTCTTTGATCCCCTATTTATTTTTGTGTAAACATCGCATGCGGCTGTTGCTTGTCCAGAACAAATTGGTTTAGCAACCACCTCCATTCATGGCATCTGCCTGTCAAGGCACAGTCTGTGTCACAAGTCTGTATCAGTCTTGCAGCACAATTCTATGCATGTCTGCTTAGAACTAAGGCTGCAATCCTAACCACACTTTCCTGAGAGTAAGCCCCGTTGAACAAAATAGGACTTAATTCTGAGCAGAACTCGTTAGGATTGTGCCCTAAGTCTCATTGAATTCAGTGGTACTTACTCCAAGGAGAGCGTAGGATTTCAGCCTTAATGTTCTACAGTCAAATCAGCTCCAGCCAAAAACTACTTTTTGAGTACTTTGATTCATATACTATAGAGCCTTATAATGCATCACTTTAGTTTTCTCTGCCTAGCATTGTCAGTATTGTGGCAATTTGTTCTGTGCAAAATAATTCAGACATTATTTCATTTTCCGCTTGATGCTACTGATAAGACCATGATGGTTTGGCAATCAGCTGTGACTTGAAGAATGAGTGATTTGTAGACTTTCCATTGTATCCTTAAATGTCATCACTGAATGAGAGTTTTTTGTGCTGTACACATAAGAACTGGTAACTGCTAGTTCCTTGTACATCTGGGTCACATCCTTACCAAAGTTGTGTGAGCATGTGCTTTAAGCATATACTCAAGTCACTGCCGCTGGAATCACTGCAACTTAAAAATGCTGAACTTTGGTTGGATCATATCCTTAGTTTTCAGTAATAGTCTGTCACAGTTTGTTGCCCATTCAGGCTTAGGCAGAAATGGAATGTGGATTGCAGTTTAGCGCAAACAAATTCCCTCTCTGGCCAAACATACCTAAAAGAAGAGACTATTTGCAAACCTGATCCAAACAGATGGTTCTACCAAGAAAAATGTCCTCCTACCCTACATGTGGTAAAGTCAGATCGGAGAAAACTGCCATCTGCTCTTAAGAACAAAACAAAAGTTTATGATCAAGGCTGTGTATATTCTGTAACTCTTTTTTTTTTAAACCCAAATTTAGAATCTTTCAGTCTGCAAAGATAGCTTTACCAGGCTCTATCAAGCCTTTTGGAAGCCTGAATGAAGGCAGAATAGGACTTCCACTTGTTCAGGAGCTGGGGCTTTGCATAGCTTTTGCAAAGTTTAACTTTAGCAATGTGAATAAGATAATTCAGGCTTTTTCGGTGCAGAATTTGAGTCCACAAAAGGAGAGTACCTAAGTGAGAGGGAAGAAAAAAAAGACACAGCCAATAGGTGCATGAGACATGTATGCATAAAAGAAGTCTTGCTCTGCTATGTTCAAAATCCAGTATACAGTATTACAAAAATTGAAAATTAAAAAAAAATACCAAAAGCAAGGCTCCTTCACGCACTCTCAATACACAGCATGTTTTAAAGGCCAAGGAACAGCTAAACAAGGGGAAATAATTACTAGAATGCCAAGCCTGGAATTACCTCAGTGCAGAATTTAATTTTTTTAAGCACAAAGTACACACAACCTTGCCTAAAATCCACTGCTAACTCAGAGCCCAATCCTGTCCAATTTTCCAGGGCTGGTGCAGCTATATCAACTGCATCCTGCAGTGGGGGGGCCAGTCACATAGGCCTCCTCAAGGTATGGGAGCATTTGTTCCCTTACCTCGGGGCTGCATTGCGGCTGCACAGGAGCTGGAAAGTTGGATAGGATTGGGCCGAAAACCGGAAACCGGAAGTGACGGGTTTCAGCCTAAAGGCTTTCTGAGGGCCGAAGAGGTCACATGCAGAAGGCAGCAGGCCTGGGCGTGAAATGCTGGAGAACATAAGAACATAAGAACAGCCCCACTGGATCAGGCCATAGGCCCATCTAGTCCAGCTTCCTGTATCTCACAGCGGCCCACCAAATGCCGCAGGGAGCACACCAGATAACAAGAGACCTCATCCTGGTGCCCTCCCCTGCATCTGGCATTCTGACATAACCCATTTCTAAAATCAGGAGGTTGCGCATACACATCATGGCTTGTACCCCATAATGGATTTTTCCTCCAGAAACTTGTCCAATCCCCTTTTAAAGGCGTCTAGGCTAGACGCCAGCACCACATCCTGTGGCAAGGAGTTCCACAGACCGACCACACGCTGAGTAAAGAAATATTTTCTTTTGTCTGTCCTAACCTGCCCAACACTCAATTTTAGAGGATGTCCCCTGGTTCTGGTATTATGTGAGAGTGTAAAGAGCATCTCCCTATCCACTCTGTCCATCCCCTGCATAATTTGTATGTCTCAATCATGTCCCCCCTCAGGCGTCTCTTTTCTAGGCTGAAGAGGCCCAAACGCCGTAGCCTTTCCTCATATGGAAGGTGCCCCAGCCCAGAAATCATCTTAGTCGCTTTCTTTTGCACCTTTTCCATTTCCACTATGTCTTTTTTGAGATGCGGTGACCAGAACTGGACACAATACTCCAGGTGTGGCCTTACCATCGATTTGTACAACGGCATTATAATACTAGCTGTTTTGTTCTCAATACCCTTCCTAATGATCCCAAGCATAGAATTGGCCTTCTTCACTGCCGCCGCACATTGGGTCGACACTTTCATCGACCTGTCCACCACCACCCCAAGATCTCTCTCCTGATCTGTCACAGACAGCTCAGAACCCATCAGCCTATATCTAAAGTTTTGATTTTTTGCCCCAATGTGCATGACTTTACACTTACTGACATTGAAGCGCAGCTGCCATTTTGCTGCCCATTCTGCCAGTCTGGAGAGATCCTTCTGGAGCTTCTCACAATCACTTCTGGTCTTTACCACTCGGAAAAGTTTGGTGTCGTCTGCAAACGTAGCCACTTCATTGCTCAACCCTGTCTCCAGGTCATTTATGAAGAGGTTGAAAAGCACCGGTCCCAGGACAGATCCTTGGGGCACACCGCTTTTCACCTCTCTCCATTGTGAAAATTGCCCATTGACACCCACTCTCTGCTTCCTGGCCTCCAACCAGTTCTCAATCAATGAGAGGACCTGTCCTCTAATTCCCTGACTGTGGAGTTTTTTCAGTAGCCTTTGGTGAGGGACCGTGTCAAACGCCTTCTGAAAGTCCAGATATATAATGTCCACTGGTTCTCCCGCATCCACATGCCTGTTGACCTTTTCAAAGAAAAGGAGGTGTTCCCTGCTCTCTAAATCCTGCCTGATTTCCCAGGCTGATTCTTCAGTGACACTGTTGAGATTTTGATCACCTATGAGCTCCAATATACTGTATCAAGGAAAGGACAAAACCAAACAGGAACTAGATGATGTTCTGAGTGATTGTGGAATTACAGAGAGGAACTCACTGGTCTGTAGAGGGCTACTTCTGTCTGACACTAGAATGGTGGCTTGGTATGAGAACTGGAGGTTGACCATGGCTTGAGAGTCACAGTCCAAAGTGGTGTTCACCTGCCAAGACCCAAGCATAGAAAACACAGAACTACATGGTCATTGACCCATGTATTAAAGGCAAAAAATTTCAACAACAAAACTCAAGCTAATGGTATCCCCTTCTAAGCAAAAATGATCAGTCTAGGAAAAGGGCAACACTCAAACTTCAGTGTAAGCCAGTGTGAGACTCTTACTGTACTCAGAGTCCTTTAGACATTAAGGGCACAATCCTAACCCCTTATGTCACTGCTTTCCAGGGTACCCAGAAGCTTGAACTGGAGAGTAAGATGTGCGGTTAGGGACTTCCAGGCAAGATAAAAGGCTGAAACTAGCTTCACATGTGATCTATGGTACACCAGTTACTAAAGAAAAAGGAAAATGTGACATTTTAATTTGGACGTATGAAAATTACCTCATACCAGCTAACAATTTTCTTTTGCAAATTGGGCAAGGGTGCTTGCAAAGTTTTTTTTTACTATTTCAAAAATGTTTCGCAGCCCACCAAAAATCGGCTCGTGACCCACTGGTGGGACCCAACCCACACTTTAGAAAATACTGGCTTAAAATACTGCCTCCTATTTCCCCCTCTGTCTTACTTAGCAGATGGAAGAAAATAGTCCATCCTAAAGGCTCACCAAAAGACTTGAACCGTCCATTCGAAAGCTATACTGAGGGCTCTGGTTGTCCTCCATGCGGTAGACAAGGCTATTGTTGCCACGCTCTGCATCCCAACAAAGCAATTCTATCAGCTTCCTCCCAGGCGGATAGTTCTCTGGAACCTCAGTCCTAGGATTTAGCAACAGTAGCCACAAGGGGTAGAGGATGCAGGAAAGGTAATTTGAAGGAAAAAAGACACCCTACCTTTCTCCCCTTACCTTCCCCCACAATTGCTTCTCAGAAGCTATTCTCAGAGCACATCACTGCTAACAGAAGAGACAGAATGATCATACATATCAAGGCTTCACAATAGGACCATTACTCATCTTCTTTGAACTAGTGAAATCAACAAAAGAAAACACAGTTGCTCTGCTCTGATTACTCCAGTTCAATAGTTTTCTGGGTCAACCCAAGTTCCAAACCCATGGTATAACTCCCACACCCTACTCTTCCATAGGAAGCTGATACACCAGGATCTAACATCCTGAAAACTGCAACCAACCACCCTCTCCATAGCTAGGGACAGATCCTCAAATGCTTGGTCTTATCTCTATGCTTTTGTACAGGTCTGAACTCCTGCAAGGTTCTGTTGCCCTCAGGAGACTTACACAAATACAGCAGGGTTGCAAGAAGGTCCGTGCAAATTCTGCTGTTGTACGGTAATGTTGACAGTGATGATGGCACTGTCTTCAGGATGCAGCATGTTGTAGGCTTTCACCAGCAACTGGGTTTGTGCCAAATCTGGATTGAGTTGTAGATTTAGGTTGAATGTATTCTTTATTATTCCGGTTTCTATATGCAGGTAGGAGAGGGAGACTGAGATCAGTCAGCCTCTTGAGGTCAAGAGGCATGTGATAAGTTTGGAGGCCATTATTGCTGACAACCACAGAAGTCGCAATCCTCCCAGACATCATATAGAAGCCATGCCACTTTTCTGGATTCCCTTTACCTGGTTCAATAGTGAAATCGTTTGTGAGTGGGGCAATGATCTGGTAGCGCACATGATCCCCACTGGCATTGACTTGTATGATGTTCTGGAGGGCGCCTCCATTTTCTAACACAGATACTGCTATGAAGGACTTCCTGAATCAAGAAGAAAACTGTGTGAATCCCTCTCCCTGAGCCAGGGGTCCTCTCAAGTGCTCTCATCCTCCTCAATCTACTCAGAGTTCACTGCTCTCAGAAACAGTAGCCATATCAGAGCATCAGCAAAGAAATCAGAAAAGTTGTTCAGACATGGAAGTTTGAATCCTTCAAGTGCACATGGCCCAAACAGGAGGCAAAATGCCCCCAGAGGACTTCTTTGCTCCATTCCTTTTCAGAGAGTTTGGAATTGGTGTGATGACCCTGTCACCAATTTAACAAGGGAAATGGGAGTGTTTCAAAGAGAATTATGCTGCATACTGCTCAATCTGTGTGGTCTAAATCCAAGAGGCAGAGCAGCCAGTAAACCTACCTGGAAATAGCCCCTTAGAGAAGAAGAATCACTTCTTCTCATTAATTTTTAGCTCTAAAGTTCAAATCTGTTGTATTGCCTCCACAGATGCAAGTGAATACTGGCCTGTCTGGGATACCATCTGAATGGGTCTCTCTGGAAAAAGTGACACCTTAAGGTGTCAGAAATTTGCTGCATGTTTCTGTCTTGGCTGCTAAAGGGTTGCCAGACAACTGGACTGTGATGATTTCTCTCTCACCTGAGTATAATGCAGATCAATGAGAGGAGGAGTGGATGGGTGCCATGTGTGCTTTGGACCAGCAAAGCAAAACCCTTGTCACTAACTCATAGACATGGCTCTTATAAACCCTGTGTGAAGGGCACAGAACCCTATAAAGAGCCAGCCTGAATAGGCAAGTAAGCCATCAGTTGCTTGGGGAGGCAATATTTTTAGAAGTACCAATGAAGCATCATTTTGAGAAGAGCAACTCAGAATCTCTTGCAGTGGGATGCAGCTCTTGGACTGCACAGGTGGTCTGAGAGTTACACCCCTGCAGTTTCTGCTCTGTGACACTGTAGGGGACATGCCTGCCCTCCCCCACTTTGCAGTGCAATGGGGGCTCCTGCCCCCACTATGGCCTACCACCCAGGCTCCAGGTCTGTCAATCAGGGAAACTGGAGCCCAAGAGCCTTTGCTTCTCTCTCCCATTGCAGCTCACCCAACTCACGTGAAATTGACTTTGTTGTGGTAAACAGGCAGCACCTTCACTGTTAAATGCCTGTGGCAGCTTCTCCTACCATCTGTCACCACAATATCCAGGAAGAATGTCTGCAGGGGGAACAGCACAGTATGAACCTGCTTGCAGGAGAGATGAGTCAAGTCCAACACAGTTCTCAGCACATTGCAGGGTCCAGGAGAACAAAAAATGGAACTCCAGGAACTGGGGAGGAATCATATAGCTCAGTGGTAGTGCACATGTTTTGCATGCAGAGCCTCAGTTTCAATCCCTGGTATCTCCAGGCAGCACTGGGAACTAACCATCTGAAACCCAGGACAGCTGCTGCCAGTCAGTGTGTACACATTACTGAACTAGATGGTACTAATGAACTGACTTGGCACAAGGCCGAGTCTTATGAAACCCATGCAAGGGAGAAGGCTCTGACCTGGAAAATATGAAAGAATTTGGCTGGGAACACCTCAAGTTGCAGGGAGACCCTGAGCTTCCTGTTCACTTCACCATCAGGACTCCAGGGGGCAACAGGGCACTGTTGCCTGAGAATGGGATTGTGGGGGGATGAGGCTAGGGGTGCAAGGCTGATGAAACTAATGAGCAAGAAGTGGTTTCAGACAGTCAAGGATTTCCCTGTGTGAATAGTTCTGACATGGGACAGAGCTAGGAAAGGCATCCCTGGGAATGGAACCTAGTGATTGCCATAGGAGGGGAAGAGTGAGTGATGAGACCAAATGTGCCTAGAAGGCAAATGGCAGTACCCACCTTGCCAGCTTGCTCACGACTGAAACCTGTGGTAGGTGCCAACACTTTTCCTTGCTGGGTTATAGTGAAAGGCTCAGAAGTATTCGCAAAGGTGTACTGTGTGGAGATAAGCTACAGTAAGCTGGAGAGAGGCAACAGAAAGACACCCTACCCTCACACACACTATCCTCTCTCTTTGCCTGGGACACCTCTCACATTCACCGCACACACTCACACATGCCACAGCGCTGGAAAGCTCCTTTTCTCCAGACATCTTTGTCAACAATAAATCCTTGAAAAATCCACATTTGTGCTTTTCATGATGCTCACATTCAAGGGAACTGTGGGAGGGGGCCGCCTCTTCAGGACAGTGACATATATGACTGTTTCAGGGTCAATATTCTCAGGAACTTGGACCTCCTCCAGTCCTGCAGGAATAAGAGAGATGGCAGCAGGAGCAGCAGCACCAGAGATCCTGTCCTGGTTAGAATATGCCCCTTCGGCAGCAGTGGCAACCTCTTTCCCAGATGCACCCAGATCCAGGCAATTATGGGAGCCTTACCTAAGTCAGCAAATATGGTGTTGCACTCTAACATCTCCAAAGGGAGGATGTGCAAAAAGAGTTGTTTTTCAGTTGCTTTTTCTGGCGGACACTGTGCACTGAATGTCAAGACATACTGATTTACCACCCTGGCATCAAAGGAAGCACCGGGACTGAGGCTCACCTGGTAATGAAAACAAAGCATGCTTCCCTGAGTAACCATCAGGAAGCGTGACCCATGAGCCCTTCCCTTCCCTTCAACATTGCCACTACTTCTGGTACTGGGAATGCCCACCTCAGGCAGAGAAGTATCTAGAATGTTGGACTGGTTTAGTATGCCCCCTAGCCTCTCAGGCAGCAACATTTGGAAAGTAGTTCTGCAATACATGCATCTGAAATACATGCAGATGGGAAAAAGACAGTTTCCTTCTGCTAGTGTTCTACTTCCTGTGATCTAAAAATTAATCCCAGAAAGCTCTTGTTGCCTACAATGGAAGGAGATTCTAGATTAAAAGTGGCATTTTAATGTATCAGACAAAGGCAGAAGGCAATTCAGTGGTGAGAAGCTAACTCAAAAGACTGCTAGACTAGAAATAACATGCAGAGCCTTAAGGGAAAAGGAACTAAAGGCCCAATCCTATCCAACTTTTCAGTGCCAATGAAGCTGCAATGCAGCTCCAAGGTAAACTTACCTGAAGCAGACCTCTGTGACTGTGCTCCTCTCCAGGACCCAGCTAATGCCCCATTGGTGTGGCTGCATCAGTGCTGGAAAGTTGGATAGAAATGGGACCTAAGGCTGCAATCCTACACACTTACTGGGGGGTAAGTGCCATTAAATTCCATGGGATTTACTTCTAAGAAGTCATACATTGAATTGCACTGTAAGAGAGGTTTTGCCTGCTCTTGAATATATTTTCCATTAGATATACAATATATTACAACCAAAACATCTTGGCTCAATGTAAAATTTTCTATGTAAATTTATCTGGCCTATGTTACATAGGCTCAAAATGTACAATACACCCTTTCAATATTATAAGTTTTGCATGCACACTTACAAAGAATGATGACAGACATGCCATTTTAAGGAGTGATCTGATAAGGAGTGGTCTGACAGCACTGTCAATGCCCTCCAAATACAGTAAATATTAATTCTTCTGTACCAGACCAAGCTTTGGGTTTAAAAAAAGGATTCTGAGATTCTCAGCCTGGTTTAGCTTCAATCGGAGAAAAGCTGGCTGTGGTAGCTAGTGCTCATGACATCACGAACACACTTCTTTCATCCTATCCCCAGAGCAATTTTGCAATTGTGTTTCAAATGTTTGTAATTTTTTGTGTGTGTGGTGAAGGATACACATAATGCACTTTGACAAAAAGCAAAACAAAAAATGGGTGCATAGCTCCCCCCACAGTTGAGGCAAGACTAAGGTTTCTCACCATGAGAAGCAGCTCACCAACCCTACAGTCTATAATACAAGTTTCAAAGCTAAATTCACAACATAGACGAAGAACATGTCATGACCATCAATTACAAAGCTACATCTGTCTTCACCTAAAGATTGGCTCTTTGAGGATCATCAGATATTTCCCACTCAGAGATTTAACATGGACACTACACAAATAAACAGGTTCTCTGTACCTGGACATCGTATATGTTAGTACTGCCATTGTATACGTAGTTTACTGGATTGAAAAAAGAGGTACTGGGGCTGATGTTCGTCAAGGATACATTGAGTGTACTGTTGGAGGGCACACAGCTGACAGTGAAGCTGCACACAATTGTGCCTGGAGCTGCACTTTCCGTCACGTTCACCGTACCTGGGAAGTTACTGAACACTGCAGAAGAGACAGGTATCAGTGAGAGAGCATTGGCCCTATGGCACCACAATAGCACAGTAAGCCCCTTCTGACAAGATATCTTCCTTTTCCATTTGTCATTTTGTCATTACATTTCATTTTTAATTTATATCCTGCTTTTCAACAAGCTGTTTTGCCCAAAGCAGTTCTCAACACATTAAAAACCAATAAAAAATAAAAACAGGTCAAACAGCTTATCAGCCTGGCAATAAACATTTCAATAAGACTGTGTTTAAATGAGGAACAAAACTGCAATTGAAACATAATTGAATTCATTATAATATTGTGTAATATTGTAATATAAAATTGAAATGACATCCATTGAAAAACATCTCATTTCAACAGTCATACTTTCAATATTACGGTAAATACTTAAGTAATGTTTAACTGCAATAAACATATCATCATTGTTTAATTAAATCAAGACAAAAAACCTTAGAAACTGCAACAGGAAAAGTGTGCAGATGGGCAGCCCAGTCCTATGCTTCCTGGCACCCGCTGGAGCAGTGGCCCCATAGCAGTTACCACTGTATCCAGCGGGTGCCAGGAAGCCACCACGAGTCTCCCCAAGGAAAGCCCAGACCCCAGCAATGGATATCCTCGTATCTGCACTGGGTGTTTCACCAGCACAGATTCTAAAGCCTCCATGACATGCCTTTAAGCCCAGCACAGAGTTCAGGATCCAGTAGAACAGGGTTCAGCAGGTCCCACCCCTCTCCTGCCTCAGTTCCTCCCCCTGCCCCACACTCTTTCCACCCACCCCAGTTGGCCACACCACTGTCCAGTTGTTTCAGCTACCCCTGACGGAGGTAGCTGCTGCTGGCACTGGGCCCGGTGCTTGACTAGCACTGACCCAGTGCCAGCACTCCCTATTCTTCAGGTGCCATAAACATGCTTTATGACACATTTACGACACCCAGCACCAGCGCTAGGGCTCAGCGCAGGTAAGTAAAGATTCTAAGGGCTGAATAAGAACCCTTTCCAGAGCAACCATAAGAGCAACCCTTTCCAGAATTCAACACAAGTTATAGCTTGGCAGAAGTGCAAATTTACTCTGTATTTAATTTTTTTTTTTAATCCATGGAACCAAGGAGCACAAGTTACCACAAAATCTAGCCATGATCCCCTGGCATAAGAAAACAAATACCTGTAGTTACAAACACAGTGTATCACTCTAAAAAAGAAAAATAGGTTCTCCATATGAATCTGCCACTGAGGTCATCTGGCAGCCCCAGCTCAGAGTTTCTTCTTTTCAAAAGGGGCAATCCGTCATGGGATGAAGCAGGACCTTCACTGTCATAGTCCACAGTTTGGAACAGCTTGCCTAGAGAAGCCTGCCCAAGCTTATCCTTGCAGGCTTTTAAGAAAGGTGTAACAATGGTTTCATTTAGACAGACATTCCAGGTTGAGGGATAATTTACTGGAAGTTAATGTTTGCCTTCAAACAATGATATATTTGTGCATTTTATCCCATTGCAATATTGTATGTACTGTTTTCAATGAATTTTGTATGATTGAATGTTATCGTCACCTGCCTCCTAGCAATGAGTGAAACCTTCATTTTGCTTCATGATTGTGAATGGGCAAATATCTTGATTCCCATCTCCTCTAATGAAAACACACTCATTTGAAACATATATCATGGTGCCCATTATAATGTGCAAGGCGGCATGGAGTCTGTCCTATTTTATTTTTGGCTGACAGAAGTGGATTCTGGCCCATGAAAGCTTATGATGAAATAAATGTGTTAGTTGTTAAGGTGCCACAATGCACAAACCTGGGTTTGCATTTAACATCTAGGTTGTTATGTGTGAGAACAAGCCGAGACCAGCAAGGGGAAACAGAAGTATTAACAATGGCAAGCTGGAAGCAAAAGGGGGCAATCTCAAACTATTTTGCTATTCTACACAAACATTCATGCTAGGAGAGGGGATTAGGTTGCCTTTTCAATTAATTTCCTTTCAAAGCCCTGCTGCAACATAAGTGAATGTAATGTGAGGAAGGAGCTGGAGTTGGAAAACCAATTGGGGGGGGGGGTCATATCTTCCCCTCTGTCCAAGACACTACTTTCTCAAAAGTCTGATAAACATAATCCCCACACAAAACCAGGAGGCAAACTGCAAAAGGTGCCAAAGAAAATTGTGTTGTCTCTACACACACACCCCCATTATTATGACATCCAGCATGTTCTAGGGACATTCCTCTTGAGGACTTTCCATTTCTGTTCATTTGAATGTACGGAGGAGCTGTAATTGTGAACACCATGTGGGGCTCAACATCTCCCCTTACCCCAAACTCTGTTCTCAACTGTCTAGGGCATGGGACTGGACAATTGTAAGCTTCCCTTAGAAATTTGCCTCAGTAGTGTCTACTGTAAAGGTGTCAAACATAAGGCCCACAGGCCAGATACAGCCTACAGAAGCTCATTATCTGAATTGCATGATACCATCCAGTGCTATCAGCTGCTGAGCTGTGAAGTGGGGCATCAGTAGAAGCAGCGCTGTTGAAAAGGCAGTTTTGGGACAGCCCAATTAGCGCACAGGTCACCTTTTCAGCAGCACAGCTTCTGCCAGCATGCTGGAGAGAAGAAACAGAAGGAGTCCTCAGAAGGTGAGGAAGGTACAAGGGAGGGAGCAGACCAAGAGGGAGAGAAGGGGAAAAGAGAGAAGGGAGACACTGCTGAGACACTGGGAGAGCCCAATTATCACATGGGCCACCCTTTCCCATTTCTACCAAGGTGGCACTTTGCAGAACATTTCTCAGCTGCAAAGCTGCAAAATGACATCTCAGCAGAAGCGGCACTGCTGAAAGGGAAGCCCATGTGATAATTTGGCTGTCCCATATCTTGAAAATATTATCAAGATTTGCATAGTTTCTCTTCTGTCATTTGCAGCTAATGAGTTCTAAGGTGAGAACAAATCGCTTATTTATAGTCAACACCTGCTTAATGATGTCACTTCTGGCCCTCAGCAAAAGCCACAAATGCTATTTGACCCGCTGTATGAATCAAGTTTGACACCCCTAGTCTGGTTTGAGCTGAAAACCCTGGCTGATAAAAAGCTTGCTAGAGTACAATCTAAATCATTTTTGCAGGTGGCTGAGTACTAAGGAACCCAATCACAGCACCAGTTCCAACCTCACAGCAGCCTTCATGATGCAACACCACAAGAGTGTTAGACCCACAAGTATCTGTATACTCACCTGGAGCACATGCTTTCTCACACACACATGTTTAGCTATATAACCCATGTTTGCCTACTTTAACAAGAGCCAGCTTTGTTTTCACAGCTGCCATGCATCAAAGCCTGTTCTTAGGAACACTGCATACAACAATCCTTCTTTCCCCAACACTGTTAAGAGATCATTAAGCAGGGAAGCATGCAAGTCTCCTCACCTGCAACTCCAGTGACTGGACCTGAAAAAGAAACAAGAGAGAGGCTGTTGTGGTGTACTTGCCATGGGGACAGCTAATATGTAAACATTTCAGTTAACATGAACCCTGACTTCAGAGTGCTCTTATGTAAAGCAGAATGGAGTTGCTATACTTTTGATACCTTGTACAGAATCAAGAATTTCCATCAGGTCTGAGCCATCAGGAGGCTGGGCAATACCACTGTCATTTGTTATATGTCTGCTTCTGTTTTAGTGAGAGCCCAACCAATTGCCTCAGTAAAGGTGAAGGAAAATCTCCTTTGGGCATTATCACTAAGAACCCCAGCAGGAGAGAAACTGACCTCCGGCAGTGCCTTCACAGTACCCAGAGTTGCCAACTCTGAAAATCAAAATTCTGGGCCGAGTCCTTTGGGTCAAGGAGTAGAATCAAGAGTGAAGTGGAGCTAAGGGGCAGAGAGCTCATTGTTTTTAGTGGTCTGGGTCTAGAGCCCAGCACAAAAGCAGTCTGTTCAACTAAACCAGTGTTATTCAAACTGTGAGGCGCGGCTCTTTAGGGCGGCACCAGGAACTAAAAGGGGAGGCGCGGGATGTCCTCTCGCAGCAATACAGTCACACCTCTGGGCAGAATACGAGCCCGTCTTCTGCCCGTCATCTGCGCTTTAAAGTGCGCTTTAAAGGCCTATCGTCTGCCTTTAAAAGGGGATTGGACAAGTTTCTGGAGGAAAAATCCATAATGGGTTACAAGCCACGAAGTGTACATGCAACCTCCTGATTTAGAAATGGGCTATGTCAGAATGCCAGATACAAGGGAGGGCACCAGGATGCAGGTCTCTTGTTATCTGGTGTGCTCCCTGGGGCATTTGGTGAGCCGCTGTGAGATACAGGAAGCTGGACTAGATGGGCCTATGGCCTGATCCAGTGGGGCTGTTCTTATGTTTCTTATGCACTTTTTTTTAAGCAGAAGAAACAGGAGTTGCTCAGCTGTGAGAGTGGCTGCTGCCGCCCCACCCTCTTCTCCCTCCACTCCAAGGCTGCTGCCTTCTGTGTTCGCTCTTCAACTCCAACCCCCATCTGGCAAGTATGGAGCATGCTCAGCTTGCAGTCCTTAACCCTTGTTGATCCTTGTCTGGTTGGTTCCTAGTTCTGAGCCTGGGATCACTTCTCATCAAAGTGAAATCTCACTTTTCAACCCCCTCCCTCTTCCACTCCCCCCTTTCGATCTCCAAACCTTCCCGCTTTCCTCCCCCTCCCCAAATAAAAGGCTTTCTATTTTACCAGTCATCAGGACTCCTAAGGTTGCTTCCATGCAGTTGGCAAAGGGGAAAGGGAGGGACAGGCACACACTTTACTTGGCCAGGAGCAGAAAAGGGGTACTGTTTTTAAAGTGATTTATTAATCTTGTTGTTTGACTAAAGAGGAAAGGCCTTATTTTTAAAGTGATGAATCTTGCTGTTTGAAGGGAATTCTTATTAGCCATTGATTAAATGATTGCCAGCCCAATCCTATCCACACTTTCCTGGGAATAAGCCCCATTGACTCTAATGGGATTTACTTCTGAGTAGACATGCATAGGCTTGAGCTGTGCATATCCTAATATAGGAGACAAATCAGCTTTCTAATGAAACCCTTATCAGCTCTGATATATTTTCATGGTCTATTTTTGTTTTCCCCACCAGCTGCTGGGAAAACTTAATTTCATTAAATTAATAAAGGGTTCAATCCTATCTAAGGAGAATGGGAGAAATGACTAGTTGGATTGGGGTCCACAGGGGTGTGTGTGTGTCAGACTGGTTGTTCACACAGTTCATTTGATAAAACAATTCTATTGGTATGCTTACAAAGTTTAAAAAAATGAGTCCTCCTGGACCAGACAAAATCTACCTACTCCAGCATCCTGTCTCCAACAGTGATCAGCAGCTGATCATTTATAAAACATGTACATATATTGCTGTGTATTAATAATATATTTTTAAGATCTGCATTTAATTAATGATATGATTAATATAATTAATATTAATATAGTTAATATATATTTAATATTATATTATAATAAATATAATATTATAGTTAATATAGTTAATATTTCTGGCCACTTCCTGTTTAATGATGTCACTTCCAGCCCTCAGGAACATGATGGGGAGTCATGGTCAACAGCCACGGGGGTCAAGGGAGCCAATGGCCGGAAGAGTTTGAGTACCACTGACCTAAACAGTTAAAACATAAGCAGCAGAGGGAGAAAAATAGCAGACTTGCCCCTTGTGTTTCAAAACGTTTGTTTCCTTCTGCATTTTGCATGTCCAAAAGTTTTGCATGTGCTATCTGGGAAAATCATGCTAGCTTGTTGCCTGTCTTTTTAGACACATAGTGACCCTCCTATTCACAATAACGCTATGAGATAGAGGTAGCACAAGGGTAAATGTAAATTCCCATCCTCCACAGGACCACAATTCTGGCTTGAATCATCTCCCATGCTACCAAGTCCTTCCCAACTCAAGGCAGGAAAAAATATTTTAAAACCAGAAGAGATCCCAGCCTTGAATTTTTTACATCATGCCTGGGTTGGTACTACTGGTCCAATCTCTGCAATCCTATATACCCACTTTCCTAGGAGTAAGCTTCACAGAAGCTTTTTTCAGGTACAGATTTGTTCTTAGACTCAATATGTCCATAACAAATGTTCAGACTTGACAAAGTGCCTCTGGACTACATATGGGAAACAAATGCATATTTAACTCACAAAAATATCACCAAATATACAAAAGGCCTTTCTGAAAACCATTAGTTTTCGAACTACTGGGACATCAATCCTTCCTTCTCCCAGTCTGCATGACCTGACATAAGGAGAGGGAGATCTTCATGCAACAACAGAGATGAGAACGCTCATGGTTCTTACCGACAGCAGAGGCCATGAGGAGCAGTAAGAGGTTCAAGTGCAACCCTCCCATCATGCAAGAAAGCTGGGCTCTGTGGCTAGAGCTGTTTGTACATTTGCCTCCTCCTCAGGTTGCCAGGCTAGGTTGTTAATGACACAGGGCAGGGCAGGACTCTTCTCAGTAGTAACAGCTACCCAGCCCTTCCCACTTCAGGGTAAGAGAAACCAAAAGTCAGGCTTTTCAAATGCACACAGGTTCTGAATCCACTTCTGCCTCAAGCCTGAAGTTTAAGGGCTTGTCTAGATGGCCAGTGAACAATAAGCAATAGGGAACAGAAGCCATAGAGGGAATAGGTTTATAGCAGATTCTGGAGAGCTATTTTAGGCCATACCTTACTGGTAACTGTAAAGGTAGGTAAGGTAAAGGTTTCATCTGCACTGTCATGTTCGACTCTAGGGGGCGGTGCTCATCTCCGTCTCCAAGCTGATGGAGCCGGAGTTGTCCAAAGACATCTTCTGCAGTCATGTGGCCAGCATGACTAAATGCCAAAGTGCATGGAACACTGTTACCTTCCCACCAAAGTGGTACCTATTTATCTGCTTGCATTTATATGCTTTTGAACTGCTAGGTTGGTACTGGTAAATACCATTCAGTTACTGCAGAGCTAGAGGCCTGGATGAAAGCTTACTGTAGGATTTAATATTTAATAAAGAATTACACTTGTTTTAAATCTTCTGAGGCATAGTAACTGAAAGCAAACACTGCTACTTGAAACCAACAATGTATGCTTCAGTCACATTTTTGTCTTTATGTGATATTGTCTGAAGTTCCCATTCAGAATAGTGGAATGTGGAAGTTATTTCCTAGTTCCTTATTTAACAAATAACCGTGCAATTGTTTGCCCCCTGTGGCTGCACGTATCATATATGGTTGGAAGTTGGGTCTCCATAAGACTCAGAGAGGCCTGTGCTATTAAATGTTCAATTAAGGTTGGCTGGCTGGGAGCCTGCCTGCCTTCCTCCTCTCTGTGTTGTTCCTTCTCCTCTCACACTCTTCTTCCTCCTCTGAGTGTGCTGTTCGCAGGGCTGGCCCAAGGCCTCCTCCTGTCACTTCATGTGCCATGCAAAATCCTACTTGTGTGCCCCCTCCTTATCTGGTAATATGCCAGACTCTGCTCCTTGTGCTTCCCAGACTGGAAGCAGAAGTGAGAAGGGGAATGGTGGGCAAGCCACATCAAGACCAAGCAAGGACAGCAAGCAGCTCCTGGAGTAGTAGTTTTCAGATGGATAAGGGAATCATGAGCGAAGGCCGTTTCTCTGGCCTTTATGCATTGACACACAATGACCACAAGGTTGCACTCTTGTGTCATGCTGCTTGTGTTAACATGTGAATTTTCAAAACATAACAGCCATGGGCACAACGCAGTGGCCTCTTTAGGGAGACTAAGGGCGCAATCCTAACCCCTTATGTCAGTGCTTTCCAGCATTGACATTCCCTTACTTTGTTCCCAAACATTCCCTTACTTAATTCCCTTACTTAATTCCCAAACATTCCCTTACTTTGAGGAGGCCTCTGTGAGTGACACCCAACTACAGGATGCAGCACATGTCCCATTGGCACCGCTATGCCAGTGCTGGAAAGTGCAGACATAAGGGGTTAGGACTGCGCCCTAAGAAGCTTTTTTTGAGTCTATCTCATGCCCTGCAGACTGTTTTTACCACCACCTCTCTATCAGGCACAGCGCACTCTGGCAAGACCTGGGCTTTCCTTCCAGTTAGACTGACTATGACTGTTCTTTGTGGCTTCTCCATAACATGCTTCTCTCAGGGAAGGTTGTTACCCTTTTCTGGCAGGGTTCCTGAGCCTTAAACAGGCAGATCGCAATTCAACAGACACAGCTTTTCTGGTATGCAGACATAATGACAGAGAAAGCATCTTTCTTTACTCAGCATGTGGTCAGTCTGTGGAACTCCTTGCTGCAGGATGTGGTGATGGCATCTGGCCTGGATGCC
The DNA here is from genome assembly GCF_035046505.1 of Tiliqua scincoides. Lineage (NCBI taxonomy): Eukaryota > Metazoa > Chordata > Lepidosauria > Squamata > Scincidae > Tiliqua > Tiliqua scincoides. Next base: position 202,414,852 of record NC_089822.1, read on the forward strand.
TTTAAAAGGGGATTGGACAAGTTTCTGGAGGAAAAATCCATTATGGGTTACAAGCCATGATGTGTAAGTGCAACCTCCTGATTTTAGAAATGGGCTATGTCAGAATGCTAATGCAAGGGAGGGTACCAGGATTCAGGTCTCTTGTTATCTGGTGTGCTCCCTGGGGCATTTGGTGGGCTGCTGTGAGATACAGGAAGCTGGACTAGATGGGCCTATGGCCTGATCCAGTGGGGCTGTTCTTATGTTCTTATCGCCTGATGAATGTCGTCCTGCTCTAAAAAGCACAGATGCCATCTAGCGGAGAGAGATTACAGTAAACAGGGTTCCCCACTGCAATCTTATTTTCTCCCCCTGCCCCAAAGCAAGTACTGCATAAAACTATTGAAATGAAGATTAATGGTATAACATGAGAAGAAAATCCACCACAAGCATCCTATCTCAATCCCAAACCTTGCTGTAAGTCTATCTGAGAGATCTATTCTTTTCTTCATCTTCCACCATACACAAGATCTCTCTTCGTAAGTGCAAACTTGCATAAGGTACCATATCCTACATACGGATAAAATGCTAGGACTCTATACATCAGAGTCTGTACATCAATGCCGCCTGTGTACTGCAAAGTACATTTAAAGGGGAGTATTGAGCGTATTCTAGGTCACACTCTCAGAGTGAAAAAAACCTGAGGCCTAACAGTGCCCCACACAGAGTATGTACCCACACATATGTGATTTTCAAAAGAGGAGTTAATTTGCAAAGGTTCCCTAAATACAGAATGTTTTAAAATCACTGCCATTAACAGAGTTGCTGGTCCTGAGTTGTATTTATAGCACCATTTTGGCCCTAGGCAACTTAAGTATCTGAGGTCCAGGATGCAATTGCTATTTGAAACTTCTGCTATTGGTTGCTAGGTGGCACTGTTTTACCTGTGGAGTTAGAAGGGAGCTGTTTTCCCCACCTGCCCTACATGGGGCATCCTGAAGAGCAGGGGTGCCCAAACCCCAGCCCTGGGGCCACTTGCGGCCCTCGAGGCCTCTCAATGCGGCCCTCAGAGAGTCCCCAGTCTCTGGTCCTTGGGAGATTTGTTGGTGCCCCCACTGGCCTGACACAACTTCTCTCAGTGTGAGGGCAACTGTTTGACCTCTCGAGTGAGCTGTGGAATGAGGGCTCCCTCCACTGCTTGCTGTTTCATGTCTGTCATGCAGTAGCAGCAGCAAAGGAAAGGCCAGTCTTGCTTTGTGCAGGGCCTTTTATAGGCCTTGAGCTATTGCAAGACATTCATTCATTCATATAAGCTCATCTTTAATATATTCATTTACGTAAACTTATGTAAATTTATTCAAATTTTAAATGTAAATTAAATCTTTTTTTCTCTGACACAGTGTAGAGAGATGATGTGGCCCTCCTGCCAAAAACTTTGGACATCCCTGCTGAAGAGGATAGAAGTGTTAAAGTTCACTTTGTTGCAGTTTCTATTCTTTTCAGAGCACAGAGAGTGAACTGGAGGCTGCAAAACCTAGGAAATTTTTGCTTTCCTCTGAGCACTGGATTATAGGAGTCTGAAGGCAGAGTACAGAGTGTAAACAGAAAGTGGAAATTTTAATGGTCTGCCCTGGGTTCATTAAAGGCTGCAGGAGATTGCTGGGAGAGCTGAAAGAGTTTGGGTGTTTGCATATTTGTGTGTTTCCATTTATGGCTGACTTTCCATCGTCTTAATGTTGCACACACACTGAAGGTCAAGAGGGGATTATTTCAGTTAACCAGATGACTGTCCAAAGTATGATTTGATCATTTTGAAAAACGACCTCTTGACTTTTGGGGGGGAGTCTTGCAGCTTCTTGAGGCTTTTCTGATTGGTTATGGGGGGGGCAGGGAGGTGAGTTTTACTCTTGATTTGGCTACTTTGTAGCAAGTGTAATTAGAGATGGTTACAAACCTGAAATGCATTTTAAAACTTCAGAGGAGTAGACAAACATAGCTGTACATACTGTACATGCTCTCATAGCTTTGACCAGGTCTGTATCAGTGTGCAGGACACCCAGGAATGTGGAAGAAAAGAGGACCTTTGGGCAGTGAGGAAAGCAGATATACAAATACAGGATTCCAGAAAACATTCTAAAGTTACAGGGGAATAAAAAAACATTGTGTTTTCTATTATCAGAGTGCTTAAAATACCTCAGGACTGGTTTGGTCCAAGCCAACTTCCTCTCTCATGATTAGGAACATGTATGAGCATGTCCCAGCATGTCCCAGCCCCCTTCCTGGCACACCTTCTCAGTTATTTTAATTGCAAGGACAGGTTCATCCAAACTTTCCCCTCACAAGTGACCTGCATAGGGGGCTGCTTTGAGTAGTATCCTCCTAACTGGTCCATGTTTCTTCTAATCCACTTTTCTCATTGCTTGCAGAGTGGGGCTGAGAGAATTTGGTAAAGGTGATGCAGGATGATGCAAACTTTTTGCCTAAGAGTCTGTAAATGGAGCATTCTGTACCCCTACTCCCTGTCCAGTGACTGTGTTTCTTAAGTATTTATTTGTCTTTCATACACGTGAAGTTGTAGCAGAAAGAGGAAGTTCTTGTGGCCTTGGCAAGAGGCCCCATGTGTGGGGGGTGTGTGTGTGAGGATTTTGCACAGGAAGAGAACTTCCAAGCAGTGGGGGGTGGGAAGACTGTGTATCCGTTTTTCCAGTGAAGGAAAAGTGCAGCTCACAGTATACATATTCTACAGTTTATGCTAGAACTGGGAGGAAGACTTGGTTCAGCAAAGCAGGAGATTCTAGAGGACAGAATGATAAAAACCAGAGAAGTGGATGAAGAGAGACAACTTGAATGAATAGAAATGACAGGTTGGAGTGGCTTTAGGAGGAATCCTGTGCCTCAGTTTGGGCAATTCCACACCACACAGCAATCATCATTGCTGTGTGCACACCAGTGTTCTCCCAACAAATGCACAAGTATGGACAGCGTTAATGTGTCTTTAAACTCCATTGTCTAGGGATTAGGCCAGGGTTCCCATTTGCATGTACATAGGTGTTTAAATATATTTATAAGTCATCCCTACTTTATGTCTTTACTGCAGGAAGCACTGTGTGTATGCATGCAGCAATAGTGTTTGCCAAGAAAAGTGTAGAGCTGCTTTTGATGATCTAAAGTAGTCTTACACTGAGAACAGAGAGAGAGAGAGAGAGAGAGAGAGCAGATTACCCCTGCTAATTGGGTAAGAGGCACTTTTTCAAGTGGGTGCTCCTTTTTTTAGCAAGGGGAGAGTAACTGGCCCACCTCACCCCAGCACTGTCTGTTCTAGTGGCTGTCTGCTGGTGTTCATTTGCATTTTTTTAGATTGTGAGCCCTTGGGACAGGGAGCCATTTAGTTATTTGATTTTTCTCTGTAAACCGCTTTGTGAACTTTTAGTTGAAAAGCGGTATATAAATACTGTTAATAATAATAATAAGAGAGAGAATCTATAACTCAATTATCACATTTTCCTAGTAAATTATTTTTAGGATTGCCAACTGACCCAAAAAAACTGGCATGGCCTGTTCCTGTGCTATGAACAGTAGCTTAATGTGCAGAAATTAGTAGGTGACTCTTTTCACAACAAGCAGATCAACAGTGCAGTATTCTCTACTAACATATTCACATCAAGCTGCTGTTAAAGGCACAGCAACATTCAGTTCAAAAGTTGGCAACCACAAGTAAATTTGGCTGTGTACATGTGCTATAAACTGCAAGAGCAGGGACAGAGGAAGACCCACTGAGACTTTGCTGCACAGTACATAAGCATTTGTATTATTGATTTAGTTGCAAGGATTCTTGCAGTTGGATCAGTCTAGCACAAGCATCAGCTGAGGTTTCTATATGCCCAGCAGAAAACAGTTGAGCCAAGGATATTTTCTCCAGGAGCCATGTTTGAACCTCCATTCATTCTGGAAATATAGTTGAATGGTCTGCTTGTGAACTGTCTAGCCAGAAGGCATTGTCTAAAGGCATTGGCTGAACTCCCTGCTCTGTGACTGAAAACTTTCATTTGCCATAAGGTGCCCACCCAAGTAGAATAACCTGAAGGTTTCTGTGCTACATTTTCAATGTTAAATGGTACAGTGATATCTGAAATCAGGATTGGCAAGATGGAATTCAAGGGCCGGAAGCATCTTACTCATTAACCCAGGCAAACAGTCACAGTGGAGAATATAAGGCGAAGCCTGTCCCAAAATAGTCCCATAAGGAAAGCAAAACAATCTCCTTGACTGTCAAAAGCGGGCAAGTTCTTACCCACAATGCTGCTCACGCCCTTCTCCCACGCACTCCACCCCACTCACAGATTTGTGAGGAAAAGGCTCCACTTCCTGCCATAGAAATGGCCTGAGCCCAGTTGCCCTCAGTCTTTCAGTGGGTGTGTACAAGGGAGCTGCTGTAGCTTGCACCTGACAGCCTGAACCCTCAGAGGAATGACTAGGATGAAAGAAGGAAGAGCCTTGAGACTGGGTGGGGTGGCCTCAATAGCGCAAGGAGCCTGTTCTGGAGGCCAGCTCGCGCCAGCTGGATTTGGAAAAGTGCCCTCTCATTGTGATAGGCTGACCCAACACCCAACCACCACCCATTTTTGCACAAAAAAGCATCCACAGACAGGGTTGTGAATTCAAGCCGACTATACCTACAGAATGGCAGGAGCTGATTTATAATGCTGTCACTAGCAGTGGTTAACATCATGCCTTGCTTTTTTTCTTTGTTCAGTTCAGATGTTGTTCCAGCTACAGTGCCAGCACTAAAACTCCAGTACCTGTGGCACTCGGGTCTGAATAAGGTCCACTCTTGTTAATAGAAGTATATGCAGAGGCTGGGAATTCCCTTTGTTTAATTGCAGAAAATGAGGCCAGGCAGGAGAAAAGACTGGGCATGAACACACACTCTGAGAATTAACACTTCACCTACAAGGTAAATTAATGTAATTGATGGGTAATTCCTAGTTAATTATAAAAAAGCATTTGTATAGCACTTTCTGACTAAGCAAAGCTCTACACAAGTGTGTTCAGTAGGTTTCATGTATTAAAATTGGTCACTTGTGCTTAATAAAGTGGCCCAAGTTAAACTCAAGTACAGTCTGGTATCTTTGTTGGGGGGGGGGGTGCGAGGGTAAATAGAATGCCAGATGTAGGGGAGTGGCAGCAAGATGCAAGTATCTTGTGGTCTTGTGTGCTCCCTGAGGCATCTGGTGGGCTGCTGTGAGACACAGGAAGCTGGACTAGATGGGCCCTGGGCCTGATCAAGCAGGGCTCTTCTTGTGTTCTTAAGGTGTTATTTTGATGGAAACCTTACAACAACCTTGAATGGAAAGTGAATACACAAGCCTACAAAAAAACTTCTTTTTTAGTTGCCAAGGATATTTGAATGAATTTAGGATATTTTGGGGGTGTTGAACCCAAAAATAGCATCGATTTTGCCCAATTGGCTGTAGTTTTGGGGGTAATGTATATCCACCTTATATGCTGATTCAAGCAGTTTCTTTGTGAGAAAGCTGCTTGAGAGCCCAATCCTGAGCTCTGCGCACCGGCTTGAGCCCTTATGCTGGGTGAGTGCTGGTGCTAGCCCAGCACTGGCAGGCGCCCGGCCTCCACTGCTTGGCGGTCGCACAGATTGCTGAGGAGTGGAGAAGTAAGCGGGGCGTGGGGGGAGGCGGGGAGGAGGTGTTCCAGAGAGCGGGGAGGCAGGCAGATGGTGGGGTGTGACAGGGAGGTGGGGAGAGGCCAGGGGGGGAGTTGTGCTGGGGGCAGGGTGTGGGGAGGGAGGGAGGCGGGACTTTGCTCCACCAGATCCAAAGACTCTGTGTTGGGCTCACCGCCCGACACAGAGGCTTTTACCTGAAGGAGGCTTTTACCAAGGAGGCTTTTACCCATTGCGGGGCTACTCCCTTTACTCAGAGGAAGGGGATGAAAGTCCCCTTCTCCTGAAGTGCCACTCATGGCTGCCTTGGTCATGCAGGATGAGGCGGCAGCCATTTTTGGTGCTGCTGCAGCTGCATGTCCCAGGCAGCTCAGGATTGGGCTCTGAATCAGCATATAAGGTGCCTATGCCATACCCCCCAAGACTAGAGCCAATGCCAAAACCAGTGCCATTTTTTGATTCAGCATCCCAAATATAATCAAGAATAGTTCTAACTTTTAAGATAACAAAATGCATGTAGACTAGTGATTATTGACCCCATTTTGCAGCTGGCAAGTTGAGGTTGAACAGAGCAGCTTGAATAAAACCACCTAGTGGGTTCATGGGAGAGGTGATATTTGAGCCAGGGAAGTTCTGATTTGCCATTTGTTCCTGTAGCCACTGTGCTATACTAGATCTAACAAGGGGGCAGCTTGCCAAATGTGTCTCCAAGCTTAGCGCACAAATAAGTACATAGGAAGAGCTCTACTGGATCAAGCCAAGGGTCCTTCCAGTCCAGCATCCTGTTTCCAGCAGTGGCCAGCCAGATGCCTCTAGGGAGCCCACAAATGGGATATTTCACAGAAACTTCAGTTTTCCAAACGTAACTACTAGGTTAGCAAATGGGACAACTTACAGAGAACATAATCTCACCCATGCTGAAACAGCTTCACTGGCTCCCAGTCTTTTTCCAGACATGATTCAAAGTGCAAAGTACCTTTAAAGCCCTAATGCAGTGTTTCTCAGGGTTTGTCCTTTGCCATACCACTTCACATGGTCTACCTATTAGAAGTACCACTGGAATTAACCGGTGATGACATCATCGCCCATTACTTCTGGTTTGGGATGCCTTTTTCAAGCTCAGAAAACCATACTTTGGAGCTCTGCCCATCAAGCCAAGCTTAGTACCACTTTGTTTGTTGTGTTTGCATTCCTGGTCTTGCTGCTGGTCAGCAGGGATCCAGGGGTCCTGCAAGTACCACCAGACACCAGCTCAAGTACCGCTGGTGGTACCCATACCACTGGTTGAGAAACTCTAGCCGTAATGCTCTAATGGCTTGGGACAACCTAGGTATGAGAAGGACCCCAGGCACAAGACCGTGTGACCACTGCATTCTCCATCAGAGGCCTTCTCCAAAGCTGTCACAAAAAAGTGAGGTGGTAAGGACTGGAGAGAACATGTTCTCAGCGGTGGCTGTTGGTGCAATGCTCCCCAGAGAAGCTTGCATGTTGCTGACTTTTTATCTTTAAGCACTAAACAACAGTGTTTTTATTTGCCTGGTCTGCCAGCATGTCGTATAGCTGTCTTGAAAGGATTGGTGTTAGTTCTGCTGAATTTTAGCATTTTATTCTATTTTGTTCTGTGGTTTTAATTAAAAATTGCAAGATATTTATACTGTATTATATTTTGATTATGTCAACTGTCCTGGGCAGCATATGAATGTACTAAATAAATAATGACAACAGCTCTTCCTTATTGTTTATCCCTGACACCTGGTATTCAGTGGTTTACTGTCATGGTTAATGTACACAGAGTAGGATCTCCTCTTTGCATGCTGATCTTGGTGTGCTGAACACAAAAGTAAGCAAAGTAGACTGTGCCAAAAGTATTTTATAGAATTAGGAAGTTAAATAAAACATGTTCAAATAACTCAAGTGAGCAAGTCATGCCACATGCTACAAGCATAGTATATAGAGTTGTTGCCATTTTCCTCCAAAGGATGAGGATTCTATGTTGAACGTTAGAAGCAGGGGCATTATATCTGCCTTGTCAAAACATAGCCATTGTAATCCTTAGTCTAGGCAGCTTATGGGTAACTTTGTTTAGAAGCATCATAAAAAATTTATTTCTCTTACAGTCTGGAACAAACCTACCCTACCACCACATCTGCTGCTGCCATTGGACTGAAGGGTGGCTTGTGGATCACCCATGAGGTCTTCAGTGCAACACGGAAGCAGCAGGAAAAAAATCAGCAAGAACATACACACACTAAAGAGAGTCAGGACTCGAGTCATTTCAAGTCCTGACTCCCTTTCTTAAGTCGCTGACCCTGAGTTGCAAGTCAGGGGTCAGTGATGTCCATGACTCAAGCTGTCAAAAACAGCATTTTTGCACAACTTGATTTGAGTCAACACAAGTTGAGAGCCCATGCCTGCTCCCAGGTAAGGGAACAAATGTTCCCTTACCCGGATGAGACCTTGAGGACTGCCCTCCCCCACAAGATGCAGTGTGAGCCATTCTGATGCAGCTGTATCGGTTTGGGGGATAGCATGAAATTGGGCTGTTAACCAAGTAAGCTATATTGTATCAGAGCCCCACATTTGACTGACTTTATGGCATACAGAGTATAATCTCCTGCTAACTGGGTAAAGAGGCACTTGTTCAAATTTAGTGCTCATATTTAGTAAGGGGAGAGTAACTATCCCTCTCAGTGGTGTCACTAGGATTCGCGTCACCCAGTGCGGGAGGCCTGTGTGTCACCCCATGCAGTGGGTGGGGCAACACCCCAGGTGTTCGGCGCGGTGATGTACCATCACCCCGCCCCACTGTTTTTTTTGGCTCTACCTTTTGTTAGAACACAGATATTTCAATGTGGTTTGTTTCATTGCATTCTGCATGAAATTATGCATTGATTGATATATAACATGATGGTATTCCTCCAAATTCTTATTTTAGTGATTTTGAAAACTTGTAGTCACACAGGCACACACACACACCCCCATGTCAACTTACTAACACCTTATTGCAGCAGTTCTCAAACTTTTAGCACCAGGACCCACTTTTTAGAATGACAATCTGTCCAGGATGCATTGGAAGTGATGTCATGGCCAGAAGTGACATCATCAAGCAAATTAAAATAAATAATTATAAATAATTAAATTAAAATAAAATAAATAATTAAATAAGGGGGAGCCAGTTCTGTTCCACCAAGTGAATTTTCTCTGTAGTCTGCCTACAATAACACCCCCCCCAAAAGAATCAGTGAGATTTTCAGCCCTCCCCAGTGCCCAGTTTAAAGTTCTTCTATTTCAAGCATATCAAGATAAAGACCCACCTGGCTTTACAAGTACAAAATAGAAAACATTCTCCTTACCAGTTAAAGTCTCATTTTTGTCCTTTTTAGTAGAGGGGGAAGGCTGCCTTCTGGAGCAGTTGTTGCCTTCCAGTTCCATCAGATCAGGACCATTCTGGTGCCCTCACATTCCCCTTTGCCTGGCCTGATCACAAGTCAAGGCACGCCTGCCTACTCATGAGTAAATGCAGCTGTGTGGCTTAGTTTTGCTTTCCATAGGGCTCAATACACTCGCAGCTGGGAGGGAGGAACTTCCTTCTAGGGTGTTTTGGGGGGGGGCTCCATTAATGGGATAGGAACCATTCTGATGTTGTTCAATTCGTCTCTGCCTGCCCTTTCCGACGCACTAAGGCAAGTTCGCCTACTTGCGAGTAAACACGCGATACGGCTCTGATTCACTTTCCATAGGGCTCCATGCATTTTTGGGTTTCCGGTTTTTTGGCCATGACTTTTGAAGGAAAGGAGCTAATTCACTCTGCATTTTTGCATTGCATTCCGCTGAGAATTCAGCATCCAATGGTATATGGTATGACAGGGTTGCTCCTAAAACCATGATTTTAGCGCGTCACCCCCCAATGCATGTCACCTCCCTTGCACGTCACCCGGTGCGGCCCACACCCCCCGCACTCCCCTACCAAAGCCACTGATCCCTCTTCACCCCTGCACAATGTCTTTCCTAGGGGCTGTTTCCTGGTATTCTCCTGCATCTTTTTAAGACTGTGAGCCGTTTTGGGACAGGGAACCATATATTTATTTTCTCTGTAAACCGCTTGGTGAACTTTTTGCTGAAAAATTAGTATACATTCTTATTAAGACTGTAATAATAAACACCAATCTAATTTTGAGAATGAGATATATGAAACAGTTAAACTGATACCTTCTGTTGAACATCTGTTGGTGGAAGTGTATTCAAGGCTGAAGTCCTTAGTAAGTTTCTCAGAATAAACAGGGCCTGATTTTCATTAGGAAAAAACTAGCCTACCACTTCCTAATAGGGTGGATGGAAGGGGGAGGGAAATCCTGAAGAAAACAAAGGACAATATTTCAGAAATGTAGTGTAAATGCTATCTAATAGTATGGAATCTACACAATTCTTTCAAAGTTTGCTTTTTAGGATTATATGGATGTTATACAGGCTGTGACCTTTATTAATAATTGCATAATACTGGCAATGCCAGAGTCTGCAGTTCTATCTGTGGTTTCAGGTAGCATCTGGTAACTGAGAGTTTAGCACCATTCAAATAAATACCCCCTTGGGCAAATGGGTGCTGTGGAATTCCTCACCTGAAAAGGCAAGATAGGAGAGATGGACACAAGCAGCTGCTTCTGGAAAGGTGGGACAAGCATGGAGAGAGAAGTACTGGAGTTAACATCAGGATTCCTACTTGGGGGACAAGAATATGGCCTGTCTCCCTGGTGGGGTCAAAGGGCTCTAGCTGCAAGGTTTGCCTTGGACTTGCCTTCTGCCTCTGAAATGTGATGGTGACAATATGGCAACTGTCTGCAGGAACACTTCTGCTACATATATTATTGATATTTAATGCATATTTGGTATACATGGTGCTCTACAGAATTACATAAGCAAAGAATAGATTCCTGCCCTCAAGGAGATTGCCATGTAAAATAGCTAATAAGGTAGGATAAGAAAGAAAGATATTTGAATGTGAGCAAATACAATTGCGTATATGTTTTAAATAAATTATGCCTTTCCCCTCCCTTCTGGGAGGTGCCCAAGGTGGTTTATCATTGTTGTTGTTTTTAAAACATACATTGGTAGACTACAAAAGGGGGCTATGCCTCTGCATATCATTGTCGTCATCATCTTTTTCTCCATATAAGGCTGTTGATATTCCTTCATGAAGGGGAAAGGGCACCCACTGCAGCATTAAAAAGGCATCAGCAGATGGAGATGGCGATGGCGACTCTTCTCCTTACTGGCTCCGGCTCCTCCTCATACAGCAGTTGGACTGAAGGATATTGTGTGGCAAGGACAGATGCCTTTTGAAGTAAGGAGGAGGGGTTTATGTTGGGTATTGAAGGAAATAGGAAGGCAGTGAAGGGGTAGTAGGAGAGCTTTGCATGGGCTGAGTGACAGGAGTGCTGAGTGATTTGGCAGTGGTCCTGGAATTTTGTATAACGGGACTGAAGTGTGATGAGGAAAGCCAGAGAAAAGATATGAGCAGGGAGTGTGCATGCAGAAGCTCTTCAGGTCTCATGCTTGGCATTGGCTAGCCTGGTCTGGTAACTTACCCTACAAAGGAGCTGAGTTTGCATTTTCATGTTCTGTAGCAGAATCATCCATGCAGTAATGTGCAAACAATGGCATCTGCAGGGGATAACTGCAGTTATAGTAAACAAGCACAATTACTACTGCAGCCAACACAGTACTCTCATTTTCCTTTTTGGGACCTGCTGTTTTCTGTGCTACAACACTTGTTCCATCTCCCAGGACTAGACAATCCCCACTCTGCAGACCTGAAGAAAGTCAAGGAAACTACCATATTGGTCTTGCTACTATGCAGAGACGGCCTCAGAGTTCAAGATGGGGGTAGGTGTGTTCTGTGTCAATTGACAATTCAAAATTGTTTGGCATTAGGCGCATTCTTTGGCATTAGGCCTTTTTCAATCACCTGTAATTTGTCAGATTTTTTTTAAATCATAGTTTTATGTTATGTGAGAGAGAGGTAGCGTCTCACAAGGATAAGGATCAAGTGGTGTATATAAATCACTACCATAGGGATGGGAGGGAAATGATATCACTAGAGAATCTTTGAACTTCAAAATGAACTACCCCTATGCCAGTTACAAAATTTGTATTATTACAAATACATACTATTTTTATTTAGTGTTTCATACAAATCTAATTTCCCAAACTATCCAGATACTACTACTACTACCACCAATAGCACAAACTACTTTTGTGCCATACATGTGCATGGAACTTTGCATAAAGGGGGGGGGAACACTCTGTAATGATGAGGATTCATACAGAGTTGCAAAACAGGTCCCTGGAACCTCTTTTGATGCCAGCATTTGGCTTTTGAACAGGTGAAGTCCTTTATTTATTTAAAAACATGTATATTGCACCCTTCCAAGCTTCATGGGAACCTCACAGTATACAACAATAAGCAAAACAAACAAATAAAATGAAACTACTGTACAAAAAAACAAACAGCAAAACAAGCAGCACAACCAAATCAGAAACCATTCAAAAAAACAACCAGAGCCAGAACCACAAACAGTTAACTAAGGCCCAAATCCTAACCAACTTTCCACCACTGGCATAGCTATGCCAATGGGACGTGTGCTGCATCCTGCAGTTGGGAGGTACTCATGTAGGCCTCCTCAAAGCAAGGGAATGTTTGTTCTCTTACCTTGGAGCTGCATTGCCCTTATGTCAGTGCTGGAAAGTGGGTTAGGATTACACCCTAAAAGTTGTAACTTCCCTTTGGAATGCCTGCAGAGAGAGGACAGTGGAAGAGATTTCCATAAGCTGGGCACCACAATAAAAAAGGCTCTGCCACAGGCTGTCTCCAGTTGTATCTCCACTAATGATGGTGCCCACAACAAGCCAACTGAGAGCCCAATACCATCCAACTTTTGAGTGCCGGTGCAGCTGAAATGCAGCCTTGCAGAAAGGGAACAAACATTCCCTAACTTGGAGGAGGCCTCCATGATTGCCCCCCACCACCACAGGATGATGTGCATACCCTATTGGCACAGTTGCACTGGCACTGGAAAATTAGATAGGATTTGGCCCTGAGTTGACTTCATGGGATGGGGAAACATAGAGGCGGATGATCCTCCAAATATCTCCATTCCAAACTATTTAGAGTTTTATAAGTCATCACCAGAACTTTGAATTATGATCAGAAACATACAGATGAATTAACGAGCATGACATAGCTACATATCTTGTTATGAGACATGTGTGCCCCTGTGAGCATGTGCAGAGTGCATTTCCATCACCAATGCCATCCCTGCCCCACATCTGGGATTAGTTTTCAGTGTATGACTTCTGGGCAAGCCAGAGCACAGATTTTCTTTTACAGAAATTAATCACTGACTGAATTATTAGATGTACAGGCATGTGCCGCTTAACAACGGATCACATATATGATGGTGGTCAAAGCATAATAAAGATGCTCTTAATGATGCAATCACGTCTTCCACAGCCTGTAGAAGAGTACAGAACAGAGAGGCTCTTAATGCAAAGAAGAGACAGTCTATCTCCAGCAGCCTGTGCAGCCAGCTAGTGTCTGGCAGGGAGTGTGTTTGCACAAAGGCAATAGAGTGGACTGAATGTTCACTTAATGACCCACTCACATAACCATGGGGATTGGAGAACACATCTCTTTCGTTAAGTGGCACAAACCTGTAGTAGTATGTACCACAGTAAGAAAACTAACAGTCTCCCAGCCACATAGACACAGATGCTCCATGCTACAGCATTATGTGTGTTTGACCTCAAGAAAATAGATTTTGTAAATAGTTTCTGGTGGAGGGTAAAGACTGCCTCCTGTTTTTTTCTGACAAGAGGTTTCTATATGTTGAACAGCCTCAGAAGAGGCAGAGACTCCAGCGAGCTTCACCCAGCATCACCCATGTGCTCCTGTGTGTCACCTTGCTGTGAACCCATTTCTGCCCAGCCCACAGGCTGGTCCCTGTGGCGTCTATGCACCGTTGGGCAGAGGTGCAGCGCAGGAACCCTGCCAGGAAGAGCAGCTGCAGGCAGCCGTTCGCGCTCTCCGGGGCAAAGTCTGTTCCTGGAAGCGCCTTTTCTGTGGCTGGGCTCCCAGGGCGCTGCAGTGAGCGCTTGCACAGTGCCTGCCTGCCTGCCGGCTAGAGAGACACAGCAGCACTGCACCCAGTAAGGTCCCGACCCCCGAGCGGCCCTCCTGCTGCGCCAGCCCCCCTTCCCATCTGCGGCACCTCTTGGCTCCTAATATGGGCTCTAATTGAATTACACTGCAGACCCCGGGAGTTCAAGTTACAAACAGCCACCGAGTGCGCTCATTGGCTCTCGGTGGAGCAGAGGGGGCGAAGCCTCGGGCTCGCATTGGCCCGGCCCTGAGACGGGGCGGTGCTCGGGCTGAACCAAAGCATGCGCTCCACTGGCCCGGGACTGAAGTGGGCAGAAAGTCGGCGCCGCCGCCTTGCCTTTGCAAGGCAACTTCGCGCGCGCCTCCCGCTCGTGCCAGAGCTTCGGGGTCTCGCGCTCGGGAGCGCCCTCCTGTCTTCTGGGCTGGCAGCAGCTGAGCGCCCCCGGCTCGGGCATGCACAGCGCCCGCCTCGACGCCTTCGTGAGCCACCTTCGCGCAGAAGTGGTAAGTTCAGGCGGGGGAGAGCGGGAAGGGTGGGTGTGTGTGTGTGGGGGGGTCCTGCCCGGGGCTGCAAGGAGCGCGGCACTCGGGGTCTGCGGAGACGGTCCTTGTGCAGGGAGGTGCTCACCGGTGCTGCACCCCTAAGCCAAGCGGGGGTCGAGGAGGCGTGCTGGGGGGAGACGCGCCAGGAGGGTGTCCCGTGGCCAGCTGACTCGGGACTTCAGCGAGAAGAGCGACCAGGTGACTATGGCTGCAGTCCTACTGACCTGGGAATAAGCCCCATTGACTATATTGCGATTTACTTCTGAGTAGACATGCATAGGATTGGGCTCCGAGGCTGCAGTCCTATCCACACTTTCCTGGAAGTGAGCTCCATTGACTCTGATAGGATTTACTCCTGAGTAGACATGCATAGGATTGGACTCGGAGGCTGCAATCCTGTCCTCACTTTCCTGGAAGTAAGCCCCATTGACTATTATGGGACTTACTTCTGAGTAGATAAGCATAGGATTCGGCTGTAGGGCTACCATCCTATGCATGGTGACCTGGGAGTAAGCCCCCTTGCCTACTCAGAAGTAAGTCCCATAATAGTCATGCATAGGATTGGGCTCTACGGCTGCATTCGTGTGCGCACTGCCCCGGGAATGAGCCCCACGGGACACAACGAGACCTCTTTCCAAGGAGGCATGTATAGGATCGGGCCGTACCTTGTGACTGCCATTCCCAGGGAACAGCGCCCTGCAAAAGCCTGCACCGAGAGCACTGGAGCAGCAAGACGGGGCTTGCGGCTTCTGAGCCGGAATGAGTGCAATGCCTGTTGTGTGTGTTGCAGGCGTCCCGCCCAGGGCGGCTGAGGAGCTGTCAGCCCCGCTTCTCCGCTTTCCCGGGACAAGCCTTGCCGCTCTGCTAGTGAGACTGAGCACGCCGGGGCCTGGGAGGGGTCCGCGCCTGGCGGCGTGAGGTTGCAATCCTAACACGCTTTCCTAGGAGGAAGCTCCATTGCACACAGTGGAACTTACTTCTGAGTAGGCTTGCCTTGGATTGTGCTGTGAGAAAACTCGTCTAGCTGAGGAAAAGGCAGGGGACCCAAGCAAGAACCCAGAGCCCTAATGCTGCCTGCAACTGAAACATGCATAGGATGGGGGCTGCTTGGCTGCAGACCTGTGCCTGCCTTTGAAACTTATAGGATTTATTTCTGAGTTGCAGTGCTTAGGATTGCACTGTAGGAGGGAGGTCCTGGAGGTGTTGCTTCCTAATACCAGAGGCAAGGGGACTTGATGTGTGTTTGGGGGGGGGGGGAGGGAGAGAGGTGCATTCTGCACATGCTCTGGTGTGCTGATTTTCATATTGCAGGCTTGAGGCTTCCATTCCAAGTACATTCTTTGGCTGCTTGGAACTGATCCAGCAGAATGAACATGAATCTATGCAGAAAGGATAGGCTGGAAACAACATCAGCTGAGTAGTTTTCTTTGGGGAAAGACATAGAACCGGATGGAGATGTGAAGTCAGAGTCCAGGATGGGCTGGAAGGAGTCTTAGCTGTACCACTGGTTGTTGCTAAAGAATGCTCTGTGGCTGGAAGTACCACCACTGGAGGCCTGAGGGACAGTCGACCCCCCCTCCCACCCTTTGCATCTCAGGGGCCCATTTGTCGTTGCCTTCTCTATCCCTCTAACAGGGTGACTCCAAAACATCATCTGATCCCAGAATCAGCTGCTACTTCTTGTTTTTTTCCCAGCTATTGTGTTGCCACATCCCCATATAACTGTAGAGTAGGAAGGACTTACTTATGTTTTCCACAAGTTGGAAGCATTCACAGACTAGCCTGGCCCAGTTTCTTAGTGTGTTTTAGTTTGAGGACATCGGGCCCGGGGCCCTGCTGTTGTGCACCCTGAGATCATCCACTGTGGGAGGCAAAGCATTAGTTTCAAATGTCCCATTTGTACTAGAGTACAACAGTGGAGAAATATGCCCCTCCTTGCCTTGCCCCCTGTAGGGGTTGCCCTTTAGTGTTCATTGGGGGTACTGCAGACTTTGAGACAAGGCCTAGCCTTGGGGAGGATGCTTCCCCTCTGACTCCTGATGATTCCTGGATTCATCATCTGTCTGAAAAGAGAGTTTAGGCTTGCAATACCTGTCCTGATTTCTGAGTGTCAGATGGTCATATCATCTGACTGAACCTCATGATGAGAGATCTTCTTGACATGCTTCAGAGCTAGAGTCTTGGGTAGAATGCTTTTGTGGGATTTCCAGGAAGTTCTGGTGATACGAGTCTTCTCTCACCACAACTGTCACTCTCTTCAGGCCCATGCTGTTAAGGACTTTGTCTTGAGGGAAGCAATGAGGACACCATGGCCTGTCATGGGCTGTAATAGGCATAGTGCAGAATTCTTTCGCCACGCAGCAGGGTGTTCCTGCTGAAAACTGCTATTTGGTCAGTTCTCCCAATTTTCCAAAATAAGAGGCACCTGAGAATGCCATTAGACCTTCATAATGGCCTTGCAAATTTAAAGATACTACCTAACAAAATTTTCTATAACAAAGTGAAAAATGGGAAGTTCTGCAGGAACATACAGGAAATGGTGTAATAGTGACCAATGTTTGAGCTGTTCAGACATCTGATTCTTAGATGAGCTGATTCTGTATGAGAAGGCTAGTAGATGGGGTAAAAATGAAATATGAAAGCTTCTTGAAAGTCTAGTGATGCTTCTGCTTCATTTTTTTTTTTTTTTTGTGATGCAAAGTTCACTCTGAATGTGACCCTGGCTGATGTTTCATTCTGTGAAGAATGCAGCAACATTGTTTTCTTTTAAAAATAGGATCGCTAGGCATGTATGACAGCTAGCGCTGTACTCCCCAGAGTGCTTCTGATTAGTGAAAATTTGAAGGTCATTAACCCTTTTCCCTCTATGCTCCTGGAGGACTTCCAGGATGGTATGGTATGAGAAGGCTCTACATGTCCTGAAGTTGATGCTTGTGTTGTGTCTGCATTCAGCAGAGTAGCTTTTTTTTTTTTTTGGTAAATGCATTGGTCCCATAGATTTGACTGTCATTGTCCTAATATGCACAGAGGGAAGCATTGATTGGTTTCCCATTTGATTTCAGTTCCGTTGAAAGTGCTGTCTTTAAGCTTTGAAGTCTGACATGACATGGGATCAAGGACTGCCTCCCTCTGTATGAACTCATGTGCCTATTAAGATTAGTCCAGCAGGATCCATTAGAATGCAGGAAAGGACCATGGCACTTAGGAGCATGGCCTTCACGGTAATTGCTCTGCCTGAAATGGTTGGGCAATCTACATCTTTTCTGAGTCTTTAGAAAATATGTATCATTCACATTTCCTTTTCAGCAGGCATTTGGATTATTCAGTTTGTTCTTTAGAGCTTTGATTTGCAGCTTAACTTTGTTTAATTGGTTTTATTATTAAACATGTTTGCTATGAAAGTGTACTTTCCCAGAAGCACTTTGGGGTTCTGGGAAAGTGACCTACCGATATTTTAAATAAACAGACAGGGACTGAAATAGCTAGAGCTGATTTTGGAAATCCTAGACCTTCAGGAGTTGCTGCTACAGGAAGGAAATGCTTTGTAAAAGTCCTTTTAAAATCTTCGTTTGTGAGAGTTGCTTGGTGATGGTCTAGTGGCATCAGATCCAGTGAAGCTGATCGGTATGGAGCGGATACAAATTATAAATGGAGTCCTAAGCCCAGAGATCAGTTTCGTGTATTTTTTTCTGCTGTCTGGGGCCTTTGTATGGGAAGTTGTCTGTGCTGACAGCACATGTGTGGCTCCAGGGCTTCTCGGTTTTAGCTGCTCAAGAGAGCACCGTGTTCTTTCTGTCTTTAATTTACTCCTTTCCTAACTGGTTCAGCCAGGGCAATCAGGTATTTGCCATGGATGTCAACCTTGCAAGTGTAGCTGGCACCCAGCTGTTGTGTGTCCTTATTGATGCCAGTGCCACCACTACTGCTTCATCCATCTCCAGTTGGTCATTCTGTTGGGTCCAGAAGTAGAGGTTAGGTGGTTGCTAGACAACTGAACTATAGAATTGCCTTCCAGTCAGAGGCAATGGATCAGGTGAAAGAACAGTGGGGCAAGAAAAGGCCCATTGAGCATGGGATGGATGGGATGCAGAGTGCAGACCAGACTTGGGCATCCTTGTGTCAAAGGCTGGGTCTGCAATTATTGCGGTCTATGGTTAGCAGAAATGCCTCCTACTGAGTCTGCAATGGCCTTGTTGGTCTGGCTTGTTCCAGCATGATCTCTTAGATAGATACCAACTTTGAAATTCAAGTCTCTGGCCTATTGAGTCACATTCCATGTTTGTGTGCTATTGAACCAGCAGTATTCCATCACTTCACAGCTGCTGAGGTCTGACTCGGTGACGAAGCAGCACTTTTTCCTAATCTGTGTCATGTCCAGGTGGGAGTTTTGTTTTTTTTTCTTTTAAAATCCCATCAATGGCTGACTCACGGTTGCGGTGCAAATGAAGTTTATCTGATGCTGTGGCTTGTAAAGGAACTTGGATTTTACCTTGACTGGAAGTGCTGTATTTTGGGGGGTGTGGTGGATCTACTGCCTTATATTAATGGCTGCCAGAATTAGCACAGGGATTGTGACTAAAGCATAACTCAAAGCAGCCATTTGATGGGTTCCAGGTTTTCAGCCAGTCATGGGGGGCTATTGGGAACAGTGTTGCCACAAGGGCCAAATGAATCACTTTTGCCTTGGTGTCAATGAATCTGCCTAGAGGGGCAGTAGTCAACAGACATATAGATGCTCAGCTGCAGAGGCTTAGAAAACAGCAAAAAATGGGCCTGGTGGAACAGTGGAGAAGAAGGAATCAGACTCTAAGGAGTTTGCTCTTAGCATTGGGACTTTTGGCTGGACTTTTGCAATGTTGCCATTTACGAAGGAGCAGGAGCAGTTAGTGCGCTTGCAAGAGATCTCTTGTGAGGCCAGGGAAATGTTTTTTTTCTAAAGTGACACTTTTCACACCCATTTGTAATTGCTGACCCTCTTTCATGTTTCCTCCTCTCCTTTGTCCCAAGTGTAGGGGCTCCTCAGCATCTGGAAGGCATGTGTCCCTGTGCTGGATGCTTGATCTGGAAACTGAGAGTGTTGCACACCTCTTCCAGCTGCAGACAAGAATTTCATGTCATAAAGGATTGTTTGCATCATTCTTGCTTGCTCAAAGTTCCTGTCCTCCTGGCCACTCAATAGCAAAACTGAGAGACCTCCAGGTGGCTCAGAAGGGGTGCTCTAAAAATTAGCTCTGAAGCAAATTTATCTTTGGTGTTATGGAGGCAGAGGTCCATTTCCACATCCCCTGTCTCCCCCCCCCCCAAATTGGGACTTATCTCCTAGCTTTTCCTCTGTGCATGACTGTGGACTGCTTGTGTAATTCCCAGAGGCTCTCACACACCCACTGTGTCATCTTCTGCCAGGTAGGGCTGCTCACTCACTCACTCAAACATGCTGCTGCTTGCATGGCCAGGGATGGGCCAGGAACGTGCAGATGCTGCCGAAAAGCTCTGCCTCAGGGCTGGGGGCCTGTTGAGACGAGACGGGGCGAGGACTTGCGCGTGCGGGTCTGGCTCCTGGTTCCACACCTTTGCTCAGATCTATGCCCCTCACCAATTCAAGTGAGGGAATCTCTGCTAGAGACCGCAGGAGCCTTGCAGCATGCAGCAATCCATGGAAACTTTTGCGTGTACTGTATTATATAGACGTTCTGACACCTGGGCAGGATGAGCTGTGTGATCCAGGGGTCCTGTGGCTCACAAATGCACTATATGAATTTTATAGGGAGCCAGAGAAGATGCATTGTGAGGCTATTAGTAAAATGTCTTATATGCTGCAAATGAGCTGATTTTGCCTATGGGGGGCTGGGTCATATGGGGTCAAGAGCTCTCTTCTCTGAAATCGGTAGTTCTCTTGTTTGCTACCTTTTGTGCTGTTTGAGCTTGTGATCCACACATGATCTGGACATGCAGCAAGTTGGGAGGGTTAGTTTAATTCTAGTATTGAGTACAATACGTTTGAACAAAGTAAGTTTGACAGTTGCAACCTTTGTATAATATATGAACATAGGAAGCTGCCATCACTCAGTCAGATTCCTAGTCCATCTTGCTCTATACGGTCTGCTATGCTGGTTGACATCAGCTTTCCAGGCCTTTCCCTGCCCTACGTAGAGATTTTAGAGGTAGACTCTGGGACCCTCTGTATCTAAAGCATGTTCTCTGCTAGTGAGCTAGGGTCAGCATCCCGTGCATAAAGCACACCCAAGCAGGACCCTGATGGCCTAACAACCATTATGCCAGGTTTTAAGATACTGTGGGCTTCAAAGAGAACCACATTGGGCAACGTTGTTGGGGTGATTGTGGCAGGAAGCTAACAGTCTCTTCTTCCACAGCTGTGCATGAAGGAGTCCAGTGAAGTGCTCCGGGGCCAGATGCAGTGCATGATGCGGACACTCCACGATCTGAAGAGGGTACATGACCGAGAACTCCAGCTGGACTTCCAGGAGACAAAACCACTCCCTGCCATGCCTTCCCCAAAGCAGTGCACCAGTCCACGGGTATCAGCCATTTCAGAAGCAGACTCTGCCTGTTGCTTAGAGGTGGCTGTGGAGGAAGAGGTCGCTTTCTCTCCTCCCAGCAGTGAGCGGAGCCTTGAGTTTGATTCAGGCTACTCTGAAGTATCAGGGAGCAGCTGGCGGGATGAGGAGGGACCCCCACCGCTGCGAGCCAGTAAGCTTTCTTCAGGGGGCTTTCTGCGGCGCCGAGTGCCTGCCAGGAGGCCCCGGCCCAAATCCGCTTCTGATGTCTGCCTGGAGCGGTGGCGGGAAGCTGAACCAGCAGATGCAGGAGACTGGACAGTGTCCCTTTTGTCACAGAGCCGCAACCGGCAACCCCTGGTGCTGGGGGACAACTGCTTTGCAGACTTGGTTGAGAACTGGATGGACCTTCCTGAGGAGAGTGGGGAACGTGGGCGGCTGCAGCGCTGGCTTGCTAAGCCCCACGGCTTCCTGCTCAACCTCTCTGGCAATGTACGCCGCAGGTTGGCTGGCATCTCACGCACAGAGGTCACCAAGCAGGACCCTGATGGCACCAAGCGTTTTTCTTGCCCTGCAGGCCTGGGTGCACAGCCTTCACTGCCCTATTTTCATCAGTCGCATGCCAACATCAGCGAGCTCTCCACAGACTGTAGCAGCTTTGCTGCCCTTATGAACTGCAGAAGCCGGCAGCCAATCATTTGCAATGACGTAATTGGCTACATCTAACCCGTTTGTGTGCATGTATGTATGTATGTGTGTGCGTGCATTGTTTTTTAATGTGCCTTTTCTAAACAGATCTATATTTTTATGGCTCTCTGTAAAATAAATGTCTTTTTCTACATTAAGACTGTGTATGCGTAATTGACTTTGTAGCTTTGACCCAATCCAGCTTTCCAAGGCCAACTGGGCATGTGCTGCATCCTTTGATGGCCATGGGTAGCCATAGAAGCCTCCTTGGCTAGTTGGCTTCTGGTAAATTGGATAGGACTGAGCCCTTAGTGATAGGATAGGATTGAGCCAAGTGACTTTTTAACTGCTTCCTGGTTGATTCAACTGCAAGACTGCAGCTATGGCCAAGAACTGACGTGTCATTAAAGTGCTACTTTCTATGAGTAAATTCAGGAGAAAAGGAATGAAGTATGCAAATTATGAATATCTTCATATTTTGTTTCCTTAGTGGCGTAGCTAGCCACGCTGGAGCCTGGGGTAAAGTTAAAAATGATGCCCCCGTCACACCTGGAAGGGATGTACTTCCAGGTGTGATGTTACACCCATGGTTTTTTTAAAATTGAAAAATCTGCCACTGCCACCCAGACCCCTCCTGCTTGCCCCCCAAGAGGTGTGATCAGTGGTTGGAGTTTCTGGCTGCTTGCTCCCCTTGCTCTGCCGCCTCTCCCTGCCCCCTCCTGCTTACCCCAGTCACCTCCCAAGTCCCGGGAGCAAGCCGCCAGAGACTGCAGTTGCCTCTGCCCCCTCAGAAAGAGTACCCTTTTTTCTGGCACTTTTTGCAAGAGGAACAAGCTGTGACTGTGGGGGGGATTGTGGGCACAATTGCATATGGTGGGTGACCAGACTGTTGCCTCAGGCAGCCTGCAGCTTGATGCAGTTGCTACCCCTGCACCCCCTCTAGTTAAGGCTTGGAGAGATTTAAACTCTGTGATTATTAACACAATAGACGCTTTGGCAAATCTTAATATAATTCCTTTTCAATACTACAGGAAGGGGGAGTTTAAAATGCATGAGACTTCTTGAGGAATTTACGGTATCATTGCTGTGTTTGGTCCCCAAAGAATAGGAAAATGATCTTATTTTCTTTGAGACCCGCTGAAATTGAGTTTTTTCCAGTTTAGTGAAGTGCCAACTTTAACCTGAAATGAGTAGAAACCAGGCAGTTAAGATAGTTATTTAGGTTGATAAGCCATAGTAGAACAGTTTGTGCTTGGTTCTCAGCACGAAGTTTGGGGAGTAGCCAGAAGGTGAAGCATGCTGGAGTTCCAGTACTATAATGGGGATTTCAAAAGGGCTGAGACAAGAACTGTAAATGATGGCAAGTATCACTTACCTTCTGGCATACATCTGCAAGTACAGCGGGCTCCATGTTGGAGGCATCCAGCTGGTATCTGTGGAGCAGGATATCATTAACTCTAGTGCTCAAATATAAGAGGCGAAAGGAATACCGAAAGCAAAGTTCAGCCTGTCAGTGTGGAAATTAAGGTACCCATCAACAAAAGGAATTCAGCTCATCAGGTTCTCAAAAATGTAGCTAAACACTTTTAACATGTCATGCTTCTATTTATCTAAGATCTCCATTATGCAGTATGAAAGATCAAATAAACTGCAAATTAAATCAAATGCTCCACATGTACATATTCAAAGGAAAGTAATATCAAGATCTTTGACAAATATGTGTGTTTCAGCTTCATCAGTTTTGTTTAATTATAAAAAGGAGCCCAGTAGATAACAATAAGGCAGATGTATAGTTGCACCTAACGGTGTTGACTAATCACATCAGCAGCTTTAAATACTTGTGAGGAATTGATAACAAGGGCCATAAAAGACAAATGCATGTTAAAAGCTCATGTCTCTGGGTTACATGAAAGCTGCCAGACCCAAAGTTGTTACTTCCATTCATTGCTACTGGAATTACCGTAGAAATAATGAGATGGACACTACATCACATGTAACAAAATTGCAGGCTTTATCTGGAAAAACCATACCATATCTGGAAAAACCATATTCATGATACAGAAGTGATCTAAAAAGATACTATGAGAAAAATGCGAATAAGGCAGCATTCTGTTTTCAACAGTATTCAGTAAGATGCCTCTCTGAATATAGGGGTAGGGATGCAATAGCCACCCCCTGCTGTTGGTCCTCAGCACCTGATATTTAGAGGTTGATTGGAATCTGGAGATTCAATTTAGATATCATGGTTGGTAACCACTAATAGATTTTTCCTCCACAGTTTAAAAGAAAAAAACTCATCTAATCTACTAGCCATTAGCAGCTTGTGATAGTGAATTCCGTAAATTAATTCTGCAGATATTCCAGAGAATTTGGATGGGATACACCTTTCAATAGAGTCCATAATTTGCATGAATACAATTGGATTTGGTAGAATTAGCATTTATTTAACAGCAGTTTGAATGGTGGAGTTCAGAGTATCAAACTGATACAGACCCCTGCACCCATAAGAACAGCCCTGCTGGATCAGGCCAAAGGCCCATGTAGTCCAGCTTCCTGTATCTCACAGTGGCCCACCAGTAGACTCAGGGCCCAGTCCTATCCAATTTTCCAGTGCTGGTGCAGCCATGCCAATGGGGTGTGCACTGCATCCTGTGGTAGGGTAGTCATCTTGGAGGCCTCATCAAGGTATCTGAACATTTGCTCCCTTACCTTGGGGCTGCACTGCAGTTGCACTGGTGCTGGAAAGCTGGATAGGATTGGGCCCTCGGAGCACACAAGATGAGACGTGTATCCTGGTGCCCTCTTGCATCTGCACCTCTTGCTCAGCCCTACAGAAGCAGCAATGAGGATTTATGGGCAATTTTGAGGGCTAGAAATATACACTCGTATTATAAAAACAAGTTTAAAAAAAACAAACATTTTATCCTTTTATTAGTGAAAGAAAAAATATATTAAAACAAAATAATACAAATACAGTCAACAAAAGAAGAGAAAAAAAAATACATATTAAGATACAGAAAAAAATCAGCAATCTATACTATGAGCCATAATTCATAAACAATGAATACATTATGCATATAAATCTAAGAAGGGCTTCCAACTACCTAAAATATGTCCATTCATAATTGATGTCTGTAAGCCTTTTGTTCAAATGTTGCTAGTCAAAAAGTCCTCAGTCCACTGGGTAATAGTAGGGCACTTATCCTTTGAATGTTTTAAGATCAGTCTTTTAGCTATAATAAGGGCACTGAGAGTTTCTTTTCGCTGTCCTACTGCTAACTTTCATGAAATAAATAATTCAAAAGGACATGGGTATCAACAAATATCAAGATTGTTGCAATATAACATTAATGCAATTAACTTCTTCCCAAAAAGAGTATTGCAGAGCAAGACCACACCATATGCATAAGTGATGTATTCAGTGAGTTCCAATGCCAGCTTTTTAATCAGCTCCTTACAACACATTCCTCTCTTTACACACACCTATTTTGTTTCTGAAAACAGACCTTAGAGTGAAAATTTTGATGAGTATAATTACAATAATTTCAACTGCTAAAATTCCTACTCATTCCAAAGCCCTCCAAGTTCATGCAGGAGAGGGAGTGGAGGAGGTGCTTGCTAACTAAATGGACTGACTTGTGGCTAACTGACCTACTGGATTGCTAACTCATGGACTGGCTTATGGCTCTGTCTTTTGGACTGACCTTCTGGCTAACTGACATACTGGCTGTTAACTCATGGACTGACCCACGACTTTGCTAATGAACCAACAGACTGGTGTAAGACTTACTGGACTTTTAGATTAGCTGGCATACTGACTAATCAAACAGACTGGTTTGTGGTGGAGAGCTGAGGTGGTGTTGTTGTACCTGAAAGGATTGCTGCTTGGGGAGCTGGGAGGAGGGACCCTGCAGACTTACAGGTAAGCCACCTAGTGGTCTCCTTCCTGCTGGGGCACAAGTAATTCTTGCAGTCTGCTAGATCCAGGTGTGGTTAAGTTGGGGGAACTAATTAGCTTAAAGTGGGCATAGGATCTCTAGGCAAAGCTTGGAACAGGGAGCTTGGCAGATGTTGTCATGTCATTGCAATTACTTCTGGGGCAGCCAGGTGGGGGTGGCAACTGGGGGTGTAACCTGGAGTGGGACAAGCCCCAGCCATGCCACTGCACTGCTGAAAAGGCAGTGCTGGGAGAGCCCAATTATCAGGCAGGCCACCCTTTCAGCAGTGACACCTTAGCAGAAGCAGCACACTGAAAGAATGGCACATGATTGGTTTTCCCAGCACCTCCCTTTCAGCAATGCTGCCTCTGTCAATGCATCACTTCACAGTTCAGCAGCTCAGAGCAGCTGATGGTGGTGCTGAGAGAGCCCAGTTATTACAGGGGCTAGATAAATAGCTCCCACTGGTCATATCTGGACTGTGGGCCTTACATTTGACTCCCCTGCTCTATGATGTGTCTACAAAAAGTCAGACTATTTTCACAATAGTATGAGAACATAGCAATTGCCTTACTGACTTCTGACTGAGCTCCTTCGCTTTAAAACTTACCACTACACCACCCCTGTGCTTAGGGGTGGTAAAGCACTCATCGAAAGGGCATGTGAATCCTAGCCTTTTACCTGCCCAGCCTACAGGAGAATCCACACTGCAACTCTTTCAGAAGAAGAATGGTTAAAAGCTGTGCCTATCCTTATTTGGAGTGGGGGGGGAAGGAGGTATAAGAAAGGTACCAATGTGAGTACATATTTATAAAAAATAGTCCTCTAGTGATGTACATATGTAGATAAATAATAATACTTAGCATTTGTATATACTGTATAGACCTTTTTAAGTGTGCAAAGAACTTTGCGTGTACAGTGTTATCCCAATGTAACTATAACAACATCCCTGCAAGGCAAGTCAGTATTTTCCCTGCATTGCAACTGTGGATGAGAGGGAGTGGCTTGTCTAAGGCTGGCTAAGGAGGGTTCATGGCAGAGGTGTTGTTTGAACCAGGGAGAAATCCAAGCTCAGCCTTTCGGCTGACAGCACAAGCCTATGTCCGTCTACTCAGAAGTAAGTTCCATTGTGTTAAATTGGACTTGTTCCCAGGAAAATGAATAGGTTTGGAGCTGGGCAGCCCAATCAAAATTGGATATTGTGCCAGCACAGGCCCTCTGCACCAGCTCCCAAGTGTCACAAATGTGCCATAAGGCATATTTGTGCTGCCTTGGGAGTTGGCTGGTTCAGCATCGAGGCCCATGCCAGCTTGCCCAGGTCAAATCCTGCAGCTGCACCAGCTGGAGCAGATAGTTTTGCACCAGGTGGCACAGGGGTTGGGAGAGGATGATGACATTCCGGAAGTGAGGAGGGGGCATTTCTGGACAGGGGGAGGCGGAACAGAGGGAGAATCAAGCGGGGTGGGTCGATGGGATTGACAGCAGCAGTGCATGCCATATCCTAACTGCCACTCCTAGGCCTCAGAGTCCTAAATAGCTGGTGCAGATCCAAGTAGCCCCGCAAAGCAGGCCTTTACACAGGAAAGAGAATAGCCCTTTACCCTGAAGCGGCCTCCAGTTATCTCCTAACCTGCATAGGACACCGCACAAGGCAGGGCACTGCGGCCTGGCTGTACTGGCGCAGGTTAGAATTTTGCCCTCAGTCTTTTAGCCACTGTGTTACACCAACTCTCTGTAACTAGTAAAGCTGCTCCTTTACTATCACAGGCCATTTGGATGGGCTGACAGGAAATCAAATGACCATGGAGAAAGAGGCCACAGCAGGACTTTCTGAGCTGGGAAGAAAGCAGTGGGAGGAAGCGTCACCAAATGCGTGAACGCAATAAATAAAACAAAGTTTTGGTGTACCCTGAGAGCACAGAAATTGTACCTCATTCTTCTTGCATTATGGTGAGGGCTAGATGATAAGCAAACCACATGCTGTTGTGACACTAACCAATAGTATGTCAATTCTCCTGACTGCTTAGTCAGTTCCCAAACCCACATGCCTACCTCTTGAACTGTTACTCTTTCACCAGTATGCTAGGAAAGGATAAGTGGTCAAAGCCCCTCTTTATCAGTGGTATTGTCCCTCTTAGCACAGTTATGTGAATGAGCCCTAAAACAATTCATTTATGAGCCATCACCCTGCTCAGTTCGCTTTGTAAGTTTCGTCACAGGTCAATGAAAAGACTCCAAAAGCAAGCCTTCTTCTAGTTAATTGCTGCCTCTCCCTTCAATCAGTAGCTCTGCAGAGTTAAAAAAAAAAATCTATGTAGCCTGACCTTCAGTGTAACACACTACAAGGGGATTTTTCTCCTCTAGCTGACAATGGCCAAATGCACATTATTGAGCACTATATGCCACTATCTCTCCACTCCCTCACCCTTGTCCCCATGGAAGCTTTTGTCATAAGTTGCCTGCAGATGGATGGAACATCAACTCAACACCTTTGGTTAGCTTTTTCTCAATTGTTAATCACTAACTTCATTAAAAAAAATAACACCTTTAAAAAAAAAAAGATCCCCCCACTCTAGGTGTTAGCTATGCCTTGCTCTGCTAGAGTCAAGTTCTTAGTATGCAAGGCTTTCTCCTTGGGAAGATGCTCTTAATCTTTGCACTAATCAGTGGTGTAGCTAATGAAGGTGTAGCCCGGGGCCGAGTGCAAAATGATGTCCTGGAGATGATGTCACTTCCTGAAGTGACATCATACCCAGACATTTTAAAATGTGAAAAATGAGGCAGTGGCATAGCTAAGACATCTACTACCAGGGTCAAAGAAGATTTTGTAGACCCCTCTCCACGATGAAATCAAATTTAATTTATTAAATAAATGTTTTCTGATTAATTGGCCATAGCTTTTTCTAGAATACAGATATTGCAGTGTGGGTTGTTTCATTGCATTCAGCATTAAATTACCTTTCCAATGATACATGACATTACAGTATTCATACATACCAAGTAGTGTATGTGTCACATACCAAATAGTGTCACTATTTGGCCACTAGTGTCAAGCTCAGTTTGTTGCCCTTCTAAAGTTTGTTGCCTGGTACAAGTACAGCCCCCTGCATCCCCTTAGCTACGCAACTGGCACTAATTAAGTAGATTGTGTGGGTGTCTTGTGTGTCTCACACACTTAGGAAGGATTTCTATACCATATATCATTCCTGAAGTTCCTCAATGTCCTACTCACATCATGAACATCAGGCCTGTACTCCTAGCAGATTCAGAGGTGATAAACATACTTCTCTCTTCCAACTTGCTATGCCAGGGAATACTGTTGAGTGAGGATCATATTAGCATCTTTCTTTTGGTCATGTGCTCAGCCCTAAAAATACCTCTCTCTGTATATACTGTATATATACACACTATATAGAGTGAGTGAGTTCAGAGGCATCCCTAGGGTTTGCATCACACTTCTGGTATTGAAGCTCAGCTGAGAGAAAAAGCATTCAGGGGGAACAGACTACAGGGACATCAGCTGCAAGCAGGCAGAGGGTTTGAAACTGCTCACCCACATACCCCATTTGTTGTTAAAAACAAGCACCCCCACCATCTTTCTTACATGATTGGGGCAGATCTATGCTTAAGCACGTGAATCTGCCATTGTGCCAATTACTTTGGCCCTCAGGTCAACACACTTTCTGGGAGTTTCTTCCATGTAACAGAGAGAACCTTGGGGGAACTTCAGCAAATGCCGGTGAGGAAGGAAGGCACAAGTCTTACTTTCCTTAGTTCTCTTCACAGTCTAGTCCAGGGGTGTCAAACATAAGGCCCAGGGGCCAGATGCGGCCTGTGGAAGTTTTTTATCTGACCCTCATGCTGCTGAACAATGCTGAGGTGTTACTGCTGGTAGGGCAGCCCACTTGAAAATTGGGCTCTCTCATATCTTGAAATATGATCAAGATTTGGGTATTTTCTCCTCTGTCATTTGCAGCTAATGAGTTCCTAAGTGAGCAAAAGTGCTTATTTTTGGTTATGAACTGTTTGACATCACTTCCTGCCTAATGACATCACTTCTGTCCCTCAGCAAATATCATGAATGCTGTTCGGCCCTTGGTGTGAAATGAGTTTGACACTCCTGGTCTAGCCCAATATTTCCAACATGAAAAGTCTGTGGGAGAAGGCTGAGAGAGGCTAAAGGCTCTTATTCTAGGTCTTAAGGACAACCTGTGAAGCTGAATTTCCTAAGAAGGGTACCTGGAAAGGGATGGAGAGTTGTAGGTTTTTTGCAGAGACATTTGTGAGCAGACCTAGGAGTAACAGGGCTCATGTCAGTCTAAGAGACCTGAACTTCGAAAATGGGTGACCATGATGCAATTCTAAAACTAATGATCCTCCCAATTGTTGTGCCAGCAGATAAACTTTTTGATAGGGCTGAACAACTGCTAGGGCTGAACAACTGCAAGTGATTGCACTTGCTATCATACATGCATCAGTACAACACACTCAGGTGTGGGCCAGTGTTATCCTAGCAACAGCAACCATTTGATGCTGTGTAGCAATATTCAGGACATCCTGTTGCAGACCTCATAGAGACAGTTTTTGAAGAGCAAAACTTCAAAGGGAGATTAGATTGGGGGAAACAGCTGAAATAGAACTTATTATCAGCCTTAACACAAGAGGGCTTAAGCAAGGCAGGGTTTTTTTTTTAAATCACAATACAGAGTTAATTAACTTAGCATTGCTAGAAGGTGATTGTTATCATTGCCACTTCTGAATTGTCACCATTCTTATCTGGAATACTTTTCAGCTTGTTAACTTGAACAACTTGGCTGCATTTCCACACATCCACCTACGGAGGACTTCACACTTCCAACAGTGGGTACTGTAGGCCACAAAGTCTTATGCTGCAACAAATGCATTAAGTTTTAAGGTGCCATCTTTAAATCTTAAATCTTTAAGGTGCCATAAGATTGTCATTTTTGCATAAAAGTGTGACATTTGTTTCATGTAAGATAGAACAGGGAGAACTCACTTATGTATAATTCTGTTTTGGTCACCATGGAGCCATTTACTTGGGTCTCTGATAAATAGCAGCAATACTGTGGTATGGAGGGGCCTGGTCTTCTTATCTTGAAAAGGAATCTTCCATGGCAAGACTGGTGTAAGCAACTCTGTGGCAGCTATGTACAGCACATTTTAGGATCTGTGGGCCAGATTATTCAAACTGATTCAAAGAAAAGAAACATTTCATGGTATGGAGGGAGTAAATCTTGATTTACAATGATCCATTTTGCATTACTGGTGGCAAGCACACTGCAAAGTTCAATCTGCTTCTAGCCATTTGCCAGAGATAATCTGAAAGGGCTGAAGAACACTCCATCTAGTTTCTGGGATCAAAAGACAAATTTCCTAGAAGCAGGATTGCTGTTTAAATGAAAAATGTTTCACTCACCATCAAGTCATCCTCATTATTGTACTGTTAGAGGTTTATGGTAAACAGGAGATGCAATCTGTCAACAGGCACTCTGCCACAATGTTTGTAACTTATGGTAAACCAGTAGTTCCACTTACAGCCCAATCCTGCTGTACAGCAGAGCCTATTGTGACAGCTGGAAGGCACTTCCACTGTAACAAAATGGTCATCAACAATATCTGGAGCAGCCAGCCATTTTCAGAGAGCTGCCACAAGAGGCAGCAGACTTGCGCCTGCTACAGAGCTGGCATAGGTCCAAGGAGATCCACTGCAGGGCAAGAGGCACAGAGGGGTAAGGGGAAGTAATTCTTCTTTCTCCAATCCTCACCCTCCATGCTGGATACAGCGCTTGTTCTTGGTGCTGCAACATCAGCCAGGTCTCTTAAGGATTGGGCTCTTAAACTGCTGATGAAAAAAGCAGGGCCAGTTATCTCTCTGTGTATCTCAAACTGTGGATTAGGACCCACTAGGTCGGTCACAAGCCAATTCCGTGGGTCCCCATTCATTTCAATATTTTATTTTTAATCTGTTAGACTTGATGCTACCATGGGATGTGACTGCCTTTGGGGAAATGTGACAGACCTGCACTTTTAACAAGCTACTATGTATAGTCTTTTAACAATGATAGTAAATGGGACTTACTCCTGGGTAAGTGTGGGTAGGACTGCAGCTTCGGATTGTCAAAAATCTTCCTGCTTGATGATGTCACTTCTGGTCATGACATCACTTCGGGTGGCTCAAGACAGATTCTCATTCTAAAAAGTGGGTTCTGGTGCTAAATGTGTGAGAACCACTGCTCTGTCTGATGCTATCAGTGATGAGACTGTTTAGCAGGTACTGTGAAATCCACAAACTTTTCTTTAAAACCAACACGGCATTGCCAGACAAATTATTTGTACTACAATGTACAGTTAGAGTGGCAAATGAATATGTTTATTACAAGTTTTACAAAACTTTTTGCATGCTTCACAGTCTTGTTCTCTCATTCATCCTCACAACATTCTCATTCAGAGAGCTTCAACTAAAGAAAAAAATTCTTTTGCACAAAGTTCTCTTATATTTGACAGTCCTGGTCTATGACAACTTTTGTGCTGCCAGAACTCTAAAATAAGTGACATGGTGTACTGGAAGGGCAAAGAGAAGTAAGATTCAGAGAGCTTTTCAAAAGAAAGTGAAAAAGAACCTATGAATTGCCCAAACACATATACATATCTCATTTTTTACTGCTCCTTGGTTGGAGCCAGACATGGACGGGTGGCCAATAATCTTCTTCACCTTCACAGACTATTGACAACACTAGCAGGCAGTCCTTGGGCCCTGGGATACAGCAAACCAAATCTGTCAACCTGGAAAAGTGAAAGGAAATAGTTAATGCAGTACTGAAGGAGAGAGAAGCCTGGTAGCAGGAATGGTCCTTGTCTTTTGAAATACTAGAAGTCTGCCACAGATATTCTTTGTCATGTGTGTTTAGCCTTTTGCAATATCCTCTGAGTCACACTTTATGATCTCGCAAGCCGATGGTCACATCAGATGTAGTGGGGATTTATGGGCTGATTCCCTGGGATTTCTTCTGACAAAGCCCTTTTATCAATATGCCAAGGAGGCAAATACCCAACTTGCCAGTCACTGATTCTGCCTTCCCCATTTGCCTTGCTGTACTCCTTGCTCTGTAGACAACCATAAACAGTGGTCTGGAAGGTGGGGCTAAAGTCAATTCAGACTCTCCAAGGAAGGTTGTTAGTGTTGTGTTCCTCTTCCCTGGCTTCCTGTATTGGAGCAACCCATAGCGGGACAGGCACACTTTCACTCTCTCCCTAAAAAGTGGTGATCAGAGCTAAAATGAAACTGTCTGTGTGAGTCTGCAGTCTGGTTTTGGGTGGGGGAGGAGAGCGAGTGAGTGAGTGGGCAGTGAGGAGAGGCTGCCAAGGGGTCTGGAAAAATTGTGGACCAAGGGGCTAATGTTGTCTCTGGATGTATACGGATGGCAGAGACTCAGGATGACTTGTTGGGGTGGGGGATGAGCTGGGTCTGCCCCAGGAAGCAGCGGAGGAGGTGCTGACAGCAGGATGTTTACCCAGCATGGAAAGGACAGGACGTGGAGGCTTTGCAGCTGCTGCAGTTACAGTACCAAGTTATGCTCGTAGGGGCCCTGCAGTAGGGCAGCCATGGCCTCCCTGCCCCTCGTTCCTGAAGATCCTCTGTCCTCTTCCTCAGTTGTGAGCATAATCAACTGATCTGTAAGATCCTGCAAACTGGCCCAGCAGAGATTAAGTGCAGCAACATACTGTAACTTCACACAGACACAAAGGAGCAAAGATGAAAGAGCTCACAGAGGGTCTATCTAACTAGGTCTCGACCTTGCCTGGGGCAACACTGCATCTGATGAGCATTAGTGAACCTTGACAGTCTAGGAACTTGTACAGTAGAGGACCAAAGTGGGAGGTGAGTTTGGAGAGAATGGAAGTGTAAGAATGGGAAAAAGACTAGGGATGAGGCTTCTTCAATGGTCCTGAAGTCATCTCTGTCACTTCATAAGCACCTCTCTTCCCAAACCAGATTTGGGCGTTGGTTGGGTTGAAGGTCTGGTTAGAGACTCCTGAGCTCAGCTGGAAATCCAGTTGCCACAGGAGACAGACTCAAAAGTAGGCTGTGTCACTGTGAAGTACAATAGCAGCTGAGCTACGAAGACTATGACCCTAAACCACTTCAACTTCTGTAACAGGACATCAGCCAAAAAACCGGTACGATAGGGACTGCTCCCACTACACAGCTCTTGTTTTAAGTCTGGCCCCTAAATCGTTGCCTTTTCACGGAAGATGCAAGGAGGCAATGACCCCTCAAAATTCTCAGAGATGATTCTCTGGAACTGTCTCACCTGCTGGCAAGCTGTTGCTCTATTTTCTTTTCATCCCAGAATACATCATAGAGGGTAGCCTGCCCATACAACAGCATCCGCAGTACCAGGCTGTGCTCCTTCTGCAAAGCAAGCAAGAATCAGCATCACACAAACCTTCTAAATTGGAAGAGCTACTGGACTAGATTACGGCTAGGATAGAAGACATCGAGGATGGCATGGAAAAGAACTAGGAGAAAGTAAAGGTGAAATTATGGGTCCAGTACAATGCAATCTGCAGAAGAAGTTGAACAAAAAATGGGTGGGGTGGCAGGAAGGATATGAAATATTATAGGGATGAGATGGGATGGGACAATTGGACCAGCTAGACAGCAAGTGGGACCTTGGAAAATACTGGTTTGGATATGAGCCAATATAACTAGGTCTCTGGTACAGAAAGGGGGCCTCATACTGAGGTTGTTGTGGGAGGAATGCTTGATGAGCGAGTACCTTTGTGCTTGTTCATGGATGGGTCCAGGTAAGACTGGATGGTACAATGTGGATTGGATGGTACAGATAAGACTGGATGCCCACCAACCCCTCATGAACCTCAGGACTTGCACTGCTGGCTCCCCTGATGTAGCAAAAGATGTACCTTGTTTCAACCCTGGCATGCATAGTGACAGGGGGAGGTTATGCTGATATTATGGTGGGAGCAGGCAAAGGGGGAGTGGGTCATCCCAGCATGGGTTCTGGGTTCCTGCTAGCGTCTATCCATGAAAACTTGTACTTGGTCATCTTCACCTGAAGATAGTGACAGAAGTCCCTCAAGGTGATCTCCTCGCCCTTGGCATCAATACCAGGCACTTCAATTCTATCCCAGCAGCTCCATGTCATCTGGTGGTTCTGAGAACAGAGCAAACACATAAAGCAAGCCAGCTCTAAAATGCGCAACAGGTACTACCCAGACAGATGTTTGTAGCATTGGCCAGGGAGCCCATAAATGGACCATTTGTGATAGAGCTGAATGGGACATGTCTCAGGTCCACACATTTTAAAATTTCATGCAACCTAAACCTTTGTACAGTATGTTTATTTACTCCAAAGTAAGAATGCACAGAATTGTGGCATAAAAAGGAACCCCTTGTTGGTAGGATAGAAAATACCAATGATCACAGAATACAAGTATGGAGTAATCAGAATTGTTTGATCTGCTATGATAATTTTCATAACACAAGGGACATCATACCAACAAATAGTTATACAGCAGAGGATATAAGCCATGCCCGCTACATGGAGAATCACGGCATGGAACCAAAAGCATAGATTCTGACATAAGCACACGAGGGAACATGCGCTTCCCAGGTTATGAAGTGGCAAAGGGTGAGTAAAACGTATGAATATAGAAGCAGCAAATTATTAGATCATGAACGCCATGTCCAGTTTGGAGTGTGCCGTTCATTTTACAGATGTTCAAAACAGGCATTTGTTGAGAAATTTCCAGCAAAGGCCTTTAGGTGCAAAGTATAATCAGCTTATCAGAAAGAAGGTTCAGAGGAGAACTGATTGCTTTGTACCTTTGCTGGGGAGAAGGTTTGAGAGTGGTCCTTTAATCAAGCCAAGGGAAACATGACAACTAGTACATGAAAGACAAAACTAGGCAAATTCTAATCAGTTAAAGCATTTCAAAGAGTGAGGACAATTAGCCATTCCCTTCCAATACAGAGGAAGTGGGTACCAACAAGATGCAGTGGTCAAGAGCATTGGGGGTTTGGCTGGGGAACACCCCTGTTCCAATAATTTAATTGCTCAGTCATGAAGTTCATTGCCTTGGGCAAGTCATTCTTCTTTCACTTTTCTAAAACCTACCTCACATGGTTGTTGTGAGTTAAAGCACTGCTCTGAGCATCTTGGAGGAAGAACAGAGAACAACTCTAATAAATACAAACTGGCTATTTCAGAGGAAGACCCAGCCCTGCTCCTTAAAAGATGTTTTCATGTCAAACACAACAAACAAAAATGCCATGACTTCATATGCAACAGAGGAAGTCATTATTCCTGTATTACACATAGGAAATCAGATGTGGATTATCTTGATGGTTCTTTCCAGTTCTGACATCTATGAATGTACGAACTGGCAATGGGCCTAATGGTGGGGATCCTTTAGGGCTCCCTTCAATCAATTCATGATTTGCAGCTCTTTATTGCACAAAGGGGCATTGAGATATTGCCTTGTCCATGCACAATTATCCTTTTCTTCAGAACAAGGCCCAGAATGTTGTCAGTCTCTTGGTCCCCTGTGTTGTGACCCTGGCTAGTTTGGCCCTGGGCAAGAAGAGAGGGGAGGACAAGAAACATACAGTCGCTTAACAAGGGGCCTTTTGGAGCTCATTACTAGCTCATAGCAGGAAGTTCTCTATCTGACCAAAGAGAAATTACTGGGGTCAGATAGGACAAAGGGATACTGTCTTGGGCAACCTCACTGGTCAGCAAGAGGACTTCCCTTGGACTGCAACATTCCTTAAGAATCCGGAGCAGATTTGCCTTGTTCTTGCTCTCTCCCCACCCCCATCATAAAACTCTCCTAACTCCTCTTCAGCCCTTGGCCGGATGAAACTAGCTCTCCACCCTCCAACATCACCCAAAAAAGTATACTGGATATACTGTACTTTCACACTAGCACAGCTCAGAATTGCACACAGGTATCCATCAATCTCCCCTCCTCTCATCCAATCATAACAGAAAAGCATGGAAAAATAGAGATTTAACACTGAAATTTGGAAAGTTTTGGATCATTACATAAGGAATCATTGCTTTCCCAAGAAGACCTTGCATTATGTCAATAATAATAACCCTGTAACTCATTCTGGAGAGCCCAACTTGGGATCCTCTACTTGGGGCTCAAAACAGGCTACCATCCAGGCCCCTTGCACAACAAACACTACTGTTCTTTACCTAGGAACTTGGACCTCACATTATGCTATGACAGGAAGTCATTTCCAAGCCTAACATTCTTTCCCAGCTTCACACAAACGCAATCTGACTGAGGTTCTGTAAATCCCATGGAAAAAGTAGGGAGTGGATGGAGGACAATGGGAACCAGAAGCTCAGGCTCACTCATGCTTCCTGCAAGCCCAAGATAATGTTCCCTGTATCCTGAAGATGGAAAGTAAATTATAAAAACGAGAGAAGGTGGTGGGTGGGCAGGGGAAGAACTTGGATGCTCAAATAGTTGTTGCAGCCAGAGATTCAGAACAGCTCAGCTCAGCTCAGCAAGAATGTGCACAGAAACCAGGCCTCTGAAAACGAGAAAGCCCCCTCCAGTCTGACACAGCAGAAGTCCTATCCCAACATAGCCTGTTTTTCAAACAGACTCTTTCTGAGGGAGCTGGGCACAAAGGTTCTTCATCTGGGCCATTTGGGGCCATATGGTCCGTTCCATTTGCTCTTCTACCTTACTTGTTCAGAGGGAAGACTTCCCACAGTTCCCATGTGCCATATGGCTGGCTTGGCCTTTCACACTTGCCAGGACACATTAGCACCTCTTATGTGGCCCTCCTTCTTCACACTCCTTAATCCTGTCCACATCTCTCCTTATTCAGTTCCACAGCCAAGGGACTCATTGGGACAATGGTGGATGTGGAAACCAGCAGAGGAGGGCATTCTGGGATTTATTTCCACCAGCCAGCCTTATGCCTGCTGCAGCTAGAGAATCCCTTCCAGGCACAGAGCTACATACTGGTATACCACAGGGGGTGGATCACAGTGCAGAGATTGGAAAGACAGGATCCAGAGGTTTGCTCTGTTCCTACCTCTTTGACCCAGGTTGTTCAATATCCAAATTCAAAACCTTTTTTGTAACCGCTTTTCCCCTCATTTCAGCCTGCCATTGTGATCCCTTGAAGTCTTAGGATTCCCTTGTGATTACCCCAAAATATGCTCCAATACTGAGAAGCAAAAGTCCAAACAATCTAACTGGGGAGGGGGGGGTCCTCTGCACCAGGGTTGAGTTCCCTTCCCCCAAATCCCAGCCCTTACTAACTAATGACTCCCATATGCTGCTTAATCAACTCCATAAGCTCCTGGATCCAGGACAGCTCTCTATTTCTTTTGCAAATCAGACCCCCTTTTCCCATCTCCTGATATTTCTTCCCGCCGCTCCCTTCCCTGGCACTGTTTTCTGCTCACTCTATGAGCTCCTTCTCTACCAATTTCTTCCCCACCCCACCCATTGCTGGCCAGAAGCAATTTCACACTTGAAACTCCAAGAATGGATTAAGAATTTAACTCCATGGGTTCATTCCTACACTGGAAGATGCAAGCTATGCTGGCCCCAAATGGTGGAGTGTTCAGTGCAGAGAGTCAGGAAGCAGGAGCCCAAGACTGACTGACTGACTTTTTTTTTTTTGGCCACTCCAGTACCATCCGTGACATTATTCAGATCACTTGGGTGTCTTGCTGCCACTGAACTCAAGAGCCGGGATGCTGCTTCACAATTAGGAAGTTCATATTGTAATGAAAGGTATTCAGATTCAAATTTCATGAAAATTAGTTCCCCCATGCTATAGCTGACATCCTGGTTTATAGGGACTGCGGCAGAGCTACACGCTTCAGAGATGTCCTTTAAAACAAAGGACATTTGGCATTGCTAGGTGGAGGGTGTGCACTAAGTAAGCCCTCAGGCCATGCAGCGTGATCTGAACTGGGAGGCGTAGAGGCGTCAGAGAGCCAAGAAGCTGTGGAAATCACTAGGGATGCAAGAGCAGCCCTCCCCCCCTTCCTGCCTGCTCCCCTGCTCCCACCAATCTGGTTCCAATCTGTGCTTCCTGTGTAGCAGGAAGCCCCAGCCTCGCACTCCATAAACTCAAGACAAAAAGGCTTCTATTCAAACAGACGCTCTTAATTTAGCTTCTTGCTCCCCCTGCTTTCCCCCACCATTCCAGCTCTGGTTTCTCTCTCCTGAAAAGGGAGTTTTTGCAAGGAAGCCAAGACTGGTCCCAGTCTCAACTATCGAGGACTAATGCAAAATCCTGCGGATGGTGGACTGGAGAGAAACATGTGTGTGTGTGTATATGCGTGTGTATGTGCAATCATGCTAAAAACACGTCCTTCCAGATAAAAGCACAGTAGAGAGTCTTGCAGGATCGAAGCCAGGCTGTAGCACTGCTAGTGGACTAGACAAGCTGTACAAGAGGGAAGACAGGCAGGCCTTGGTGAATGGCCTGCATATTTCTCTTGTCATTCCGAAAACTAAGCTGGTCTTGGTCTAGCTAGCAGCTTGGGGGAAGAGTACTGAGAAACCTCATGATCCCTGCAGGAAGGATGGGATACAAGTATAACAAACTAACAGCCCAGTTTTAACTAACTCCCCACATGAGGGTACAGCGGCACTGGTGTGGCCTCCACTGCATCCTATGGGGTTTTGTCCTCCAGAGGCCTCCTCAGGGGAACAGTTGTAGTCAAGGTTCTGCTGAACCAGGATTTCTCTGGTCAACTGGATACACATCTGATGAATACTCCATAGGTAAAAAGTTTTAGAGCACCCAGCAAACATTCAGATATATGGAGAGGTCCAGTATCGGCAGCAGAGACTGCGGTCACAAGAGAGCCATGTGCTTAGGCAGCCGGGGCAAAACAAGCAACGTTTCACATTGGTGTGCAGCTTGGCACCAGCTGTGCATGTCAGCTGCAGGTTAAAGACCATTTCCTGTGTCTGACAGCTCACAGGCAGCCTTGTCTGTGCCTCTCTTTCTACGCTGCTGCTAGCCTGATACGCACTCCAGGCATCAGCTTCTGAAACCGGATCCCCTTCACCGTCTGTCTGCCAGAAGGGGCTCAGGAAAGACAGGGTCAGCAGCTGAGAAGGTGCAGCATCCCTCCCCCACGCATCAGTTCTTTGCTAGCAACTCAGTGCCCAGCATCCAGACAGGAGCAGTAAGAAGAATCCCTTTGCCGTCCCAATCAAGTCCCTGTGCTAAAAAGCTACAGGGCAGCCAGCCATTCTGACACTCCATGGACAAGGCAACACAGAGCAGTGGCTGATCCCAGTGAATGCTGTAGCGACAGACTCCATGGGCTACTTCCAGGAATGAAGCATGAAAATGAGTGGCAGCCATGCCTGAGCACACCATGCTTCCCACTTCAGGTTGTTTCACTGCTGCTGTAAAGTCGGAAGGGGAACTTTTGCAGGAAAGGTTTGCTGATTGGATCTAGGAATTGCCAATCTGTTTGTAGCAGTTTTCAGACATTACAGCAGCAGAGCAAGAACCAGAACTGTGAGGCACTGAAACACTGTACAGCAAGGTCCAAAGGCCTTCTTAGTACCTCTCTGTGGCAGAGCAGAGCACCCTATGGGGCTGGGAATTCTCAAATGAGGATTTGGTCCACGCCCATACAGAAATGACATACCCACAAGAGCAGAACTTGTAATTCAGCACAGTTTCCACCAGCATTTGGGGGGCAGAGAGATTTCCCCTACCAAATTACCCCTCACTTCTGGTTACTCTACCTTCTAGTGCTTGGTTAGGATTAGCCCTAACTGTGAAGGTGGAAAAGAAAAAGAGTCCATCTGAATGAGCACAACATCTCCCTTGCCCACCCTTGGTGGCAGGCACCCCCCACTTTCTAGGCAGGAAAAACACAGGCCCCAAGGTTTCACCTTGTCTGCTGATGGCTGGAAACGATTCAGCAGGGGCTCCGAGAGGTGCAAGAAGCTGCTGCGATAGGAGCTGAGATGCCTGTGTCCCCACACTAGTTTGTAGAGCTCCAGGCACACCAGGCCAGCTACAGCTGCTGTTGTCGTGGAGATAGCAGGGACAATCCTGCCTACAATTTTCTTTGCCTGTTGAAATGAAATTGGACCATAAGCACAAAGACGGCACATACACAATGCATGAGGCTGTCTTATCCTGAGTCACACTCTTGGTCTGTTTAACTCAGTGTTGCCTACACTGGCTGGCTGGGGTTCTCCAGAGAGGGGTCTTTCCCAGCCCTCCCTGGAAATGCCAGGAATTGAACCTGCAAGACATGTGCTCTCACTCTGAACTATGGCAACTCCCCAAATGGCAAAGGACACCAGGTGTTGTAGGAAGGGGGGTGATAATAGGCCTTTTGGAAAGCAAGAGGCAGCCAAAGTAATGGGCAATGTGCTAAGCACTGTGGGGAACAGTTGCTGGAGGGGACATGGCAAAACACAGGTGCAGTTCAGAGATCTGCATTCTCCCACTAGAAGCTCCCATCTCACTCCTTCCTGGAGTTGACTTGTCAGGGAATGGCACTGACCCACCCACATCCCCTGGAACCTGCTGGAAAGGAAGAGGGCGTGCCAGTTTGGGCCTGTCCCTTTTTATTTTACTTAAATGGATTGACAGTAGGAGAAACGACACCATATGCCCCACCTCCTTTCCTCACCTGGAATTTATCCACAGGATGGATGCCATAATTCTCAGCTCGCAGATTGGCTGCAGTCATGATGAAGTCCAAGTGAGAGTCATCATCCTGAGGGCCCAACAATTGCAAAATCATTCATTGTCAGGAAAGGGTGGGGATCAAAAGAAAGAGAGAAGATAGTTCAGTGGAAATGAAACCAAACTGATTATAAAACACTCCCAACCACCAAGGGCCTAGGGCCTGGGCATAAGTTTCTATACTGGCATAGTATGATAGCCAAAAGCCACATGGGGTACTGTGAAGAAAGTTTAGGGGCTCATACAGAATGGCAGGGGACTACTTCTTAGTGGAAAGCAAGAGTTTTGTATGACCATCAATTACAATAAGAGAGTTAAGCATAAATTAAGAAATTAAGCTTTAATTTCTTCCCTTAAAAATCAAACAGATGTTGCATAGATACTCAGCTCTGGTTTAATTATGCACAATGTGTTTAAGACAATAGTAAAATCTATATAGGTTCAAGAAACCTGTGACAAAATTTAAGCCCATATATATATATATATATATATATATATATATATATATATATATATATATATATATATATATATATATATATATATATATATATATATATATATATATATTACACACGCATGCACTCACGCACCCCCTGTAACTGTCAAAGCAATGAGACATGACCAACCAATAAGAATTATACTAGGCCTCTTTGACAGCATCTTTCAGCTGAAATGCCAATATATGGAAAATATTCCACCTTAACTAAAATCAGAGCCCCAATTCTGGCAGCTGATGACATATTGGGATATAATCCTCACCAAATTCCCACATCACATCTGCAGTTCTGCAGACAAGCACTCACTGTACACAAAAACTTCAGAAACAGCAGCTGTGAGGCAAAAATGGGCCATTTCCCAAATCTCTCTCTCTCACACACACACACAAGAGCACATGCACCATTCAGCTACTGGGGTCACCTCAGCAAAACAGAACACACTCTCTAGAACCAGAGCGCAGAGACAGAGCTTATGCTTTGCATGTAGCTGGTCCCAGGTTCAATTCCTGGCATCACCAGTTTGAAAAGTTTCAGAAAGCTTTTTCTGGGCATGACCTTCACCTGAGCCTTTTGGGAGCTGCTGCCAGGCAGAGTTGACAGAAGAAGATGGACCAATCTTCTCAGTATAAGGCAACGTCACATGTCTATAAGATCAGCCACTGACAAACCTGAAGTATGTGGGCAAAGTATTCTAAGCAAACCTGAAGTATTGTAAGCAGATCAAGGGCAGAAGTTTCCTTTGAGCAACATTCTCTCAGGGTGGACGGGAGGGTTTTTTGAGTGCAGAAAATTATGCTTTGGAACTCTACCCACCAAGTCTAGCCTCCTACCTCTGTTTGTTGTGTTGCATTCCTGGCCTCTCTGCTGGGTAGCAGGGGTCCAGGGGTCGCTTAAGTACCACCAGACACCACCTCAAGTACCACTGATGGTACCTGTAACACTGGTTGAGAAACATTGTGTTAAGTTGATGTAATCCTTGACAGCAATCTTGTAATGTAGGCCTGAACTTCTACACCCACATTGCACATGGAGCTCAGAGGCTAAGGCTGAGAGACGGAGAGAAGCTTGCCTAACACTATGTAGTAAATTCATGACATATTTGAGCCAGCTTATTCATAATTGATAGCTCAATGTCTTAGACTGCAGCACCTTCCTGAGAGTATAGGAGAGTGGAACTTACTTCTGAGTAAACATGCACAGACTTGCACTGCTAGTCATTTTTGTATCTGTTGTAATAAAAATATGTTTTGTACTTGGTCAGCTGAATCTGAATACAAAATCTCTTCTAGCTCTTGCCCAAACCTGCCCTTTACAGATACTGAAGTATTGGTGACATTTGTCTGTGAGTCATCTGAACAATGTAGTTGATCTAAAATGAAAGTAAATGCCCATTAAGAAGCAGGAGCAGAGCTAATGGAACAGCAGACTCACACATCCTGTCATGCTCCACCAGGAAGGCACAGGCTCTTCCTCCTTTGGAATCCTGACCTTGAGAAGGAAATAAGAAGTAAGTCAGGAATATGCAGACATGTTTAATACCTTTTCAAAGTGAATGGGCTCCAGAGGTTGGGATATGACTGCACCTTGCTCTTCCAGTTTTTGTCTTGACTTAGCCAATGTCTGCCTCAGCTCTGCTAACCTTGTTTGATCTGCAAGACACAATTGGGAAGACACTGACCAACAGTAAGTACAAGATCATGTCAGCAATGCAGGGAGAAGCACATTATCTACTTGTTTTAGGCCATCTCCTGCAGGAGATTGAGGTCCCACCCTCACCCTCAGCATAGCTAGTGAGGGAGGGTGATCTGCCCCAGGAACCAGCCTTGGGAGGGAGTGACACCACAAGTGACCAGAATCGCTAAAATTGTGGTTTCTAGGAATACACCATCATGTTATGTACCATTTGATGCAGAACTGACAGCAGAATACAATGCAAAAAACCAAAGTCAAATATCTCCATTCTATTAAAAGTTATGGCTGAAAAAACAGAAAACAAAAAATGCTTGGAGCCCTATAGAAAGTGAAACTGAGCTATATCACTAGTTTATTCGCGAGTAGGCAAACTTGTCTTAGTCCTTTGGAAAGAGTAGGCTGAGAGGAATCCAACAACACCAGAATGGTCCCTATTTGATGAGTGCAGCCCCCCCAAAACACCCAAGAATGAAGTCCCTGCCTCCAAGCTGACGAATGCATTGAACCCTATGGAAAGCGAAAGTAAGCCACATGGTCATGTTTACTTGTGAGTAAGCAAGCTTGCCTTGGTTGGTGGTCAGGTTAGGTAAAGGGGAATGCAAGACCATGAGAATGGTCCCAATCTGATGAAAGTGGAGTTCAACAAATGCTCCACAAGGTCGTCCCCTCCCTTAAAAAAGAGTAAAACAGGCTTGAGTTGGTAAGGTGAATTTTTTTCTTTTTTAGACTTGTAAAGCCAGGTGTGTCCTGACAGTGATATGGTTTAAATATAAGAACATAAATTGAACTGGGTAGGGCTGAAAATCTTACTGATTTTTTTGTGGGGGGGAGGGTATTATTGCAGGCAGGCTACAGAGAAAATTCACTTGGTGGAACAGGGCTGGCTTCCCCTTATTTAATTGTTTTTCTTTAATTTAATTATTTATAATTATTATTTTAATTTGCTTGATGATGTCACTTCCAGTCATGACATCACTTCTGGTGGGTCCTGGGCAGATTGTCATTCTAAAAAGTGGGTCCTGGTTCTAAAAGTTTGAGAACACTGCCTTAACTCAAAACGGACCAATGAGACATCTTCAGGGGGGTGAAAATTGTGGCTTTTAGGAATAATACCATCTTGTTATATACTATTTGCTGCAGAATTTAATCCATTGCTTGTGGGGAAATATTCACTGCATTTATGTTCTGGCCATTTTTACTATTCATTTCATGTTATGGCTATTACTATCTCTCAGTCTCACCTACCTCACAGGGTTGTTGTGAGGACAAAATAAGGGGAGGAACCATGCACATCACCCTGAGAGAAAGGGTGGTATAAAAATGCAAAAAATCAATCAACCAACAAATCAATTACATTGTATAATTAATTAATTACATTGTATGGGGATGACAAAAATTTATGGGCCCCAAGTGTCAAATGACCTAGCTATGCCACTGGTCCCATCTCGCATTTGCAGTCTGATTACAGCTGGCAAGCACCAATCACAATGATAAAAAGAGGGCATGATGTACTATTAGGACATGTTAGAATGGTGAAGT
The DNA here is from genome assembly GCF_035046505.1 of Tiliqua scincoides. Lineage (NCBI taxonomy): Eukaryota > Metazoa > Chordata > Lepidosauria > Squamata > Scincidae > Tiliqua > Tiliqua scincoides. The sequence goes on from NC_089822.1 coordinate 202,459,837, forward strand.
ATATTGTAGTCCATGAAAGCATATGCTGAAATAAAATTGGTTAGTCTTAAAAGGTGCTTCAAGCCTCTTTGCCGGAGCAGGCGGGATCTCTGACTAGTAGCTGATCTCCTGGGTTTCATACCAATAGTGCCCTTTGACTCTTGCAACTCTTCCTCAGTGAGAGGGATATGAACTCCAGGGCTTGGTTGAAAAGGTGGTAGATGTAAATCAAGCAGGACACGGCAAGCAGTAGCACTGTCCTCACTCACATCCAGCCGGTGCATCCGAGCAAAGAGGTGACTGGCAGCCAAAATGAAAGTCTTGTGGGCAGTCTGTAAAACACAGAGAACACATTCAGCAAGGGCAGCACCAAATACATCCCTCTTCCCCACTACAGCTTCAGATTTTTGCTCCCCACAACCCAGGGACAGCCTCTACTGACTGCCACCCCTCCAGAAATGTGTGCTTCATTCCAGCAAAGCAACTTCTTCTGCCTACACAGGCAGTGTTGAGCAATGGATTCTGGGTTCCATGTACCAAATATACAATTTGGTTGAATCCCGAAGTGATTGCACCCCAGACTTCTACGGAGCTATAGGATGGGCCCTGTTCATGGACAGCTCTTTCTTTCAATGGGGCAAACCAAAGTATATAAAAACATCATCAGCCAACCTCCATCAACTAAGGTTCTCTGGAACACATGTGTTATTTTACAGAATGACCATTTTACACAAAGAACAATATATTTTACACAATGAATAGAAATTGGACAGGGGGTTGCCACTTATTGTAGATAACAATAATAGAAACAGGTGTTGTTTTCCATGAATTTAGTTCAAGGAACATTTTTTTGCAAGTTTACGTTTGCCCATTTGTTTATGGCTAGCCTGCCAGTGGTACTCACTGTAAATCAAGAATCAGCTGCCAGTTCTGGAGGGCAGCACATGGAGGAGCAATTCCTTGATCCCTCACTTCCTTCCCTGTGATCTTTAGGATGACTATCACCACCCCATTCACTCACTTGTTTTTTAATTTGGGGAGAGGTGCGGGGGCAGCACTTACTGGTCCAATCCTAGGCAGCCAAAGGGCTTTGGTCAGGCCTGCCTTTGTTTACCATTAAGCTGAGCAAGAGGAAAACCTAGCTGGGTGCATGTCCTGACACCTCCTTAAATGTGCCCAGACCCACCCCAAAACGCTGTACTCCCCACTCACATTACTGAAGTCAAAGCTCAGTGGCTGTGGGCATCGCTTGGGCCCAGCCCAGAAAGGAAGTCCAGAGCTTGTCTCCTGAGGACAAGAGCAGATGAGATCAGTCAGGAAGCAGCACAGGATGGGGGGAAAGAAGTTCAAGGAAGGAAACTTCATTGGCTAAAGGGCTGGCATAGGGCCAAAAGTCTCTGAAGCATGAAGTGCTGGGAACAGGGGTCTGAGCATGCAGCCGGGGAAAAAAGATCTAAAGCCAAGAAAGAGCATGGCAGCACATGCAACAGATTTTCCACAATTCAGGCAGAAATACTAACTAGGTCTTTTGTGAACACTAATATTGCATCTTTCATGTTCTAAAAGCATATCTCAGCTCCTCCAGGATATTTATGACAAATTTCAAAGGCATCTCATAAGGTTACCACAGCCAATCATCAGAGACTGTTAATGCCGGACAGTGTGACTATAGCAGGTCAATCACCACTACGAATGCCAGGTCAACATGCTGGTAGCAATGCATAAAGGCCAAAGGAAGTACAATAATTCACAAAGTGAGCGACTAACTGCCCCAGTTTCCACAGGATGCACACTAGAATCTCTGCTAACATCATTACTCATGAGGACTGGACACAGTGAGAAAGAAAAGGAATTTGGCTTTTTTTGGTTTAGGACCCAATCCTATCCTCTTCCCTCTGTGCCGATGCAGCGCGTACCACAAACGCACGCGCTGCATCCAGTGGTGGTGGTAGGGCAACCTGAGGGCAAATAAAACATAAGAACAAAAGAAGAGCCCTGCTGGATCAGGACCAGTGCCCATCTAGTTCAGCTTCTTGTATCTCACAGCAGCCCACCAGATGCCTCAGGGAGCATACAGATGACAAGATACTTGCACCTCATTGCCACTGCATCCAGCATTCTATTTATGCTCACGTCCCCCCAGCAAAGACGCCAGATTGCAATTGGATTGAACTTGTGCTACTTTATTAAACACAGTGACCAATTTTTAATGCATGAAACCTACTGAGCACACCTTCCCTCCCTTGGCAGTATGGGGTAGGCGAAAAAACTGCCATTCATGGCCAATTCGGATGGCAGAAAAAAAATTCCTACCCAGCCCTCATGATGTGCGACCAGCTAATCTCAGACTGTAGATACCCATCATGGCTTGTAACCCATGATGGAATTTTTCTCTAGAAATCTGTCCAAACCCCTTTTAAAGGCATCTAGGCTGGATGCCATCACCACATCCTGTGGCAAGTAGTTCCACAGACTAATTACACTCTAGGTAAAGTAATATTTTTGTTTGTCTGTTCTAATTCTCCCGACACTCAGTTTTAGTGGATGTTCCCTGGTTCTGGTGTTGTGTGAGAGGGAAAAGAGCATCTCTCTATCCACTCTATCAATCCCCTGCATAATTTTGTATATCTCAATCATGTCCCCCCTCAGGCCCCTCTTTTCTAGACTGAAAAGCCTCAAGTGCTGCAGCCTTATAAGGGAGGTGCCCCATCCCAGTAATCATTTTGGTAGCTCTCTTCTGCACCTTTTCTAGTTTCACTATGTCCTTTTTAAGATGTGGAGACCAGAACTGAACACAATACTCTAGGTGCGGCTGTACCATCAATTTATATAATGACATTATAATATTAGCTGTTTTAGAACCCAATCCTGAGCTCAGCTTGCCAGCTTACTGCCGGCACGCACTGTCGCAAATGTACTGTAAGGCACGAACTGCAGAGCAGCAGAGAGGTAAGTGGAGGCATGGGGAGGGGGGGGAGGAGGCGTACCGGGGAGGGTGGAGGTGGACGGAGGGTGGGAAGGAGGCGTTACCGGGAGGCAGGAGCCAGGGAGAGGGCGGGGAGGAGGCATGCTGGGGGGGGAAGGAGGGAGGCAGGACCGGTAGAACGAAGCTCCACTTGATCCAAAGCCTCTGTGTTGGGCTCACTGCCTGACACAGAGGCACTTGATTCCCCGCCAACCTTTTGATTTACTGCAGATACCACTTTTCACCACTCTCCATTGTGAAAACTGCCCATTGACACCCACTCTGGACCTCAACCAATTCTCAATCCATGAGAGGACCAGCCCTCTAATTCCCTGACTGTGAAGTTTTCTCAGCAGCATCTGGTGAGCAGCAACATTTGCATCGTGTCAAACACCTTCTGAAAATCCAGATATATAAAATACACATGTATAACGTTTATACTTGCCTCCCAGTAAGCCATGGAGCCACCCATGGGTTACCTTGGAAATACACCACCACTTTTGGTGGTCTATGTCCAAGGCCAGAAAAGGGGCCAGGAGCTTCAAAAGGAGGGGATAGGATCTGGCATGCACCAATGTTGCCAGATTTACCCACTCCTGCCTCCTCTTCTTCCCTTGTTCCCTTCCCTTCCCCACACAGTTTTGAAGCTACCAGTTGGTGGAAGATGAACACGAGGCGAGTGCATGCCTCACTGGTAGTTGGGAAATGGGAAGACCGCTACTTGGTCTTTATGTACTACATGAAGCAGCTGTCAGCAAAATTGCCATTCCAGGCAATGTTAAGTGGTGCTAAAGAAAGGCAATTAGTGCTGGGAAAAGCAATGAACAAGGAGCCAAAAAATAGCTGGGAAAGAGGCAAGATCTCTCTCACGTGTTTAGGTGGGAAGTGGTGTAGCAGCTGCTGAATATCATGGGAGAAAAGGCACTCCCAAAGTCTCCGGGCCCAGGTCACACAGTCCTCCCAGCTGCGTGGCTTCTTCTGAAGGGTGATTTGTAGCATCTCCAGAGCCTCTACGCCTTGTGCCTCAAGGACGTTGGGTTTTCTGTGGATAGAGCGTACTTCACCTGTGGCAGCACTGCTCTTCTGTCAATAGCAGGCAGTTTGCATTAATTTTGTTTTTCATATATATATGTTGCTCCTCCAAATGCCTGAGGCAATCATCAATCACCAACAAAAATCCAAAATAATAATTTAAAATCAAATCTAATCAATCATACTAAGCTTAATTATAATGATACCATCTTAAACAGTAAGATCAGCACTATCAGCATTTCCTCCAGGACTTCATATTTCTAACTGAATAAAACAAGAGCTAGGAATGTAATTTGATCTCATCTAATTGCTGGTTCCATTGAATTGGGACAACCACAGTAAAGGCTCTGCTTCTTTTTGAAGATGTCCCAGAATTCTAGCCCAAATAATAGAGCCTAAGGTCTCTCCCCATAACTTCATATTTATGGTTTTCCTTCAAAAGTTGAAAGCACTTGGGGTAGAAATTACCCCTATCATTCCTGAAGATGAAAGAAGGGGGAAAGTGGCTTATGAAATCAGACAAGGTTGAGGGCAAGAGCAGAGCGCAGAGATAGGCATATCTGTATAGAATAATACTTTGCATTTGTATAACACATTATGAAACGTGTATAATGCGTGTGAATTGTTGGTCTGTTCTTAGGTACTGATAAGTTTCAAAAGGCTGATGGATCTCCTTTTTGGCCACTGAATGTATAAACTATTTATTGTATGCACAGCAGAGTCTGCCTCCAAGCAAGTCCACTTCCTATAGCAGATCCTGCACCACAGAAGAAGGTACAGCTCCTGCTATAGCTCAGACAGAGGTGAACACAAACAACTTGCACATTTTCCCTACCCAGGAGAATCCTACCCAACTTTCCAGGGCTGATATAATGCAGTCATGAGGTAAGGGAACAAACGGTCCCTTATCTTGAGGAGGCCACTGTGACTACTTCCCCACCACAGGAAGCAATATGCCTTGTAGGTATGGCTGCATCAGTGTTGAAAAGTTGGATATGATTGGGCCCTTAATCAAGCCCACCTATTTCAACATTGTTTTTCTCCTGACTCTCTCTGCCTTCACCTACAACCCCTCAGCCAAGAACCTAATCCACACTCACGTCAGGAATGCATTGAAGTTCTCTGCTGTTGTTTTGAAAAGACACTCAAATCGATCTCGGGCCCACTGCAAAAAAGAGAAGGAACTTAGTGGTTTCTTGGGATCTATTAGGAGATTCACTACCCAGAGTGTGCCTTGTCTTCATCGGTTTCTTGAGTCTAGTTGGGGCATAGTCTGGACACACAACTATAGTGATTCTTGAGAGCAGATTACACAGGCCTACAAAACTGAGGGTCAGAAAAGTTTTTCCCAAACTTTATGGTGGTTTGATATGAATTTGGGGTGCCAATTCCAAAAAATGGCATCCGTTTTGCTCTATCACGTCTAGTGAATGGTTCAAACAGCTTCCTCATGAGGAAGCCATGGTGTAGGCTTCCTCATGAGGAAGCTGTTTGAACCATTCACTAATGAGGCTATACTATATCACCAAAACTAGACGTGATAGGGCAAAACGGATGCCATTTTTGGAATAGGCACCCCAAATACACCCAGGAATTGGTGTAACGTTTAAGGAAGCAAAATGTGTGTTGGCCTGTGTTACCTACCTACTGCTATGGCTCCCCAGGGTTTTGACAATACATAATGGGGTTCAGCAGGGCAATGCCCTATCAGCATCTTCCCCTTGGTGTGGAGAGGGCAGGGGCATAAAAAGAAACCAGAGCTGTGAGATAAGAGAGGGCCTGCCCCCATTTCTAACCTTGCCAGAGAAAGAGAAGACGCAGCTGAAGTTCTACACAGGCTGAAAGAGTTGGCCTAGCTGATGGGTGAAACAGCTGGACCCTGTATCCTGCCATCAACACTGCTGACAACCTTGGCCTTAGCACAGCTGCCTGGAAAGAGTAAATGAAACCAAGAGGCCAGGCAAGGAGCTATTGGCAGCTGAGAATGAAGTGCTTTTTCCCCTCTTTTGGGTTGGACCAACTGGAGAGAAAGGCTGGAGAGGGGTCTGGAGAGCTGATCTGCGAGTGAAATCATTCAGAGCCCTGAGTCAGAACAGCCCTCTACCTGCAGTGTGTGCTGAATGGTGCTGGGGAAGTAGCGCAGGGTGCAGTGGGGGAACCCTCTCTTATCCGGATCCGGAGAGTGACCATACGATTCTGTCACAAAGGGCACAGAGACCTGAGCATGCCCGTTGGTTCCTGAAGTCCCAGAATCAAGCAGAGGCTTGAGGAACTGTACGCACCGCTCACCCACATACTCTCCTGCAGGAAAAGGGAAAAGAGGAGTTACCAGGTGCTAGGCTGCCTCTGGGCCTTCCTGCCTTCATTGCTCCTGCCCTGGACATCTGATCCTACAATGGAAATTGCCTCAGCAGGAGTCAAGAGGGAACACTGACAGCTCACTATAATTTATCTCACAAGTAATATCTGGCCTTCTGCAGCCACTTCCTCCTCCGAGTGGATGGAGGGCTCAGTATGGAGAGAGCTGTTCCTGCCCTTGCCTTGACCTCTGCCACAGCTCCTGTTGCCTTGCAAAAATGTTGCCCTTTCTTGAAGCATCCCACTCTTTCTTCTGCTCCTCTATATTACTCCATGCTACGAAAAATGTATATCAAACATATTCAATTTGAAAACACGTAGAGTTCGAGAACTAGTGTAGCATATGGTTCATAAAACTGAACTGTACTACTACTAACAGCCCAATACTAACTCCCTTCAAGGGGATACAGATGTTAACACAGATGCTAATTCCCCATGGGGGAGTTTCAGCATGTTGAGGCCTCCTTGGTGTAAGGGAACATTTGTTCCCTTACCCAGGGATAAGCATCAGCAGCCGCCATGGGTCTACCCGGATGTGCGCCAGCTCTACTGCATAGCTGGCGCAAGTCCACTTTGACCCATGATTGAGACATATAAAATTATGCAGGAAATGGATGGAGTGAATACAGTGATGTTCTTTTCTCTCTCACATGACAAAGCAACCAGTGTCATCCACTAAAATTGAGTGTCAGGAGAGTTAGAACAGACAAAAGAAAATATTTATTTACCCAGCATGTAATTAGTCTGTGGAACACTTTGCCATGGGAAGTGGTGATGGCATCTGGCCTACATGCCTTTAAAAAGGATTGGACAGATTTCTAGAAGGTCCATCACAAGTCACAAGCCATGAGGCTGTACAACCTCCTGCTTTTAGAAACAGGCTACCTCAGAAGGCCAGGTGCAAGGGAATGGCAACAGGATGCATGTATTTTTTTGTCCTTTGTGCTCTCTGAGGCATCTGGTGGGCCACTGTGAGATACAGGAAGCTGGACTAGATGGGCCTTTGGCCTGATCCAGCATAGCTCTTCTTAAATTTTTATGACCCGTGAAGGTGGATCAGGCCTGGGAAGGGGATCAGGATTTGGCAGACGCCACTGCTACTGAACCCACCCCCTTACTGGGCCTGATCTGCCCTCTTCCTCACCCCATCTACTCCATGTTCTGCCCACCCCCTCTCCCGTTCTGACCTACCCCTGTCCTCCACTTGTCCCATCCTGCGTCCCCCCATCCCTCCTCCCCTGCTGGCCTATCTTGGTTGGCAGATCTTTGGCAGTCTTCCAGTGCATGGAAGGCTGCTCTGGCATCCCCACCTGTAGCCAGGCAGTGCATACCTTGGGGGCTGCTGGCAGCTGGCACCTGGCCCAGATAGGATTGGGCCATAAGTGTCTCCCTCTGCTAAGAGCTCACCAGCTGGCCTCAGGCAAGCCACTCTCTTTCTTTCTCAGCCTTAGTCCTCCAGTTGTAATAGGGGGATAGTGGACAACCGTGCAATTTGTTGAAAGGATCAGATGGTGTGAAAAGATTTCAACTTGAAAAATGTTATGTAAGTGCTAAGTAAGTAGAAATATTATCCAAGTTATAATGCAAAGAAATTTATTTGACCCAATTCATTAAGAGCATTTGTATTATTGTTACAAAGACAATACAGCGGGAGAAGCACAGGCTCATAGTCTGGAGTACTCACTGGCTTCCAGGCTATCCAGGGCAGTGGCAACACCATCCAAACCAAGGAAGAAATCAGCCCCATAAAAGGACTCGGTTTCAGACCCAACTTGGTTCTGCTGAGCTGTCACATTGACATTGGAATTCATGAGTTTGATAGCAGCTGCTGCCACTTCTGACTTCTGCTTCTGTTGGAATAAAGAAGATATTATCAGATGATGCTGTGACAGGGAGAAAAATAGTTCATTTGGTCAGCCCGGTAGTTGGCCAGGGCACGAAGAGTACAAATGAGCCAGAGTCTAGACTCTCCTTTTCAGCATCACATACAGGTTAACAATATTCTACTCTACACTGAAACTCATTCCTTGGCCAAACCGTCGCCCACAACTCATACCTCTTTTTCCCAACATTATCATCTCTGCAAGACTTACAGATATATCGCAGGATCGAAAGAGGAACTGCCTGTTGAGATTGGAATATTCAATGGTGTCCATGTCTGTAACAGTGATGTTCCCACCCTCACCAGCCGCCAGGCCAATCATTGCAAAATTCTTCAGGAGTTCACAGCCAATGGCACCTGCTCCCACCTAAGGAAATTTTAGAAAGATTGGTTCAAGCCCCATGGCAACCTGGATATGACCCTGAGCCAGGTCAAGATTTCAAGAAATGGGGTGAGGGGGATGTGAGAAGATGCCTCCCCAAGCTAACTGGTCAGTTCTGTTATAAGGTTTTCTTCCACCCAAATATTATTGGGCTGATTCCCATACAGGAACACATATACTGAAAAACAATTATTAGGAACTGGAAATTGCATTAAGATTTTTGCAGAGAAGATTAGATACTCGATTCTGATAGCCTTTTGATCACAGATCTTCCCTAGCAAGTCTATGTTGGTCTTCAGTTCATGGAGGAAAAAGTTCATGTTCCAAGTGGTCCAAAATCAGATGGAATGAGGCCTGCAGTTTACAAGAGTGCAGGGTAATTAAGGATACTGGTAGAGGCATGATGAACAGTATCAAAAAATGCCTGTACTTGCCTCAACAGCTGAATTACAGCCCAACCCTGAGCTGCCCGGCGTGCGGGGCTGCAGTGGCGCCAAAAATGGTTGCCGCCACATCCTACACGCTTTGGGTAACCACCAGCAGCTCCTAAGGAGAAGGGGACTTTTGCCCCCTTCCCCTGGGTAAATGAAGTAGCCCTGCAATGGGGCTACTCAATTAACCACCAACAAAAAGGTTGGCAGTGAATCAAAAGCCTCCACATCAGGCAGCAAACCTGATGCGGAGACTTTGGATCTGGTGGAGCGTTGCTCCACCGGTCTCACCTCCCTCCCTCCCTCCCTACTCCCACCCCCTCCCCACCCTCTCCCTGTAATGCATCCTCCCCACCCTCCGCTCCCCTCCCCCCTCCCGGAACACCCTCCCCGCCTCCCCCCATGCCCCCACTCCAAGTGACTGCCGAGCAGCAGAGGTCTGGTACCTGCCTGGCGGTAGCCCAGCGCCAGCCAGCACTGGGTTACCACCGGCGCTCACCCAGCAGTAGGCCTGCAAATGTGCCTTACGGCATGTCTGCGACAGTGCGTACCAGCGGTGAGCCAGCATGTGGAGCTCAAGATTGGGCTCTCAGGCATTTCCTAGAGAAAAAAAATTTACAGTACAAGGAATGACAATCCCCCTTCATGGAAAGTGAACTGCTAACCACATTTAATACTACAGATGTTTATTATCAAAAACATGCAACAAGAAGGGAAAAAATGTGTCTTCCAAATATATTTGGTACTGGACTAAGTCTTCATTTTACTTCAAAACAAGACTTGGAAGGAAAAGCCACAACCTCATCCGATCCTTGGGACAAATCATCCTACAGAACAATACAAGGCCTTCAAACTAGAAAAAGGAGTAAAACCGGGATGTAACATCAGCCCAACCCTTTTTTATCTTACAATCAACGATCTACCAAATCTTTTTGCAAACTGTTGCGAAGTCCAGGATTACCAGTACATGACTCAGCAGCACACTGCCTGTTTTGTACCGGTGACCTCACCATGCTCTCAACGTATTCAAAAGTGAACCACAGAAAACTTTGAACTCTAAGAAGGTTTTGCAATACATGGATGGAACACACAGATGCACTTGGGAAAAAACCAAATTCCACCATATTTTTTAAAAGCACTAAATCAATCAGAACACAAGGATGGATTTGCCAAAGGTACATTATATATATCTGGGCCAAATAATGAATGCGACATGAAACTTTAAGAAAGGCATCAAAGCACTGTAGGGAAAAAAAATGAGAAAGTTGATTGAATTCGGGTTTATCCAGTAATTAGATATAATTGGGGCTCTTTACATCTGTGCCAAAAATTCCAAATCCTGCAACCAGAGGAGTCAAATTCTATGCTCAAAACACATTAAGGGCGTAATTCTATGCTGCCCTGGTGCCACGTAGTACAGTGGCGCCAAAATGGCCACCACTGTATCCTGCAGGGCCAGAGCAGCAGCCAGAGGATTCCTGGGGGAAAGGAATATTGGCTGTCCCCACCCCCTTCCCAAACCCGATTCACTCTTCAGCCAGCCCTCCCTCCACCCAGTTTTGCACCCTTCTCTCTTCCCCCACACTTCCCCTGCTCCCAAAAGCCTTCCCAGGGCCTAGTGGGGACACTCACTGGCCGGCACTCTTCCTTAGTGTCCTGCCAGTGCAGAGGCCAGCCAGCTTTTCTGCTGGCACTGCGTATTCCCTGCCAGCAGCAAAGCACCTTATGGCACTTGCGCAAGAGGCATTGTCAGGCCAGCACATGGACTGCCTGCACTGCCCTGGCATAGGATTGGTTGTTAGGCTGCAATCTTACACACATTTACTGAACAGTAAGTTCCACTGGGGAGTAAGTTCCACTGAACTCAATGGGGCTTACTTCTGAGTAGATGTGTATAGGATCAGATTGTAAGTGAATCCACTATATTATATAAATCTGACATTCTTTCATAAAGACAGTCAGTTTGCATTGTTGATCTTTAAAACCATTGCACGAGCTGAGGAAAGAAGAGCTGACCATTGGAGAAGCCCCACCTTCTAAATACAGGAGTCTTTTATAGATACTAGCTGTCAATTTTCAAATATGCTCCCAAAACACACATATACATCTATTCAGGGAAAGGAGAGATTCTCATGAATGCATGCCAAATATACCATAAATTATGCCCACACGGAACCCCTAGTGACCACTGCCATCATTGCTCATGCACCATTATCCAGCCAGAGTTTATTTCATGGCTGTAAAATCCAGAGTCCACCTTTAACAACTGACTAAGACTACACTAATTAGGGAAAAAGCCTTCTTGATCCCTACATCAGCAGTCATGCTAGCAAACATATTTACAAAGGAACTCCAGGAAGAGCTGCAGAACAGATCTAGGTCAGTTACTCATCATACAAAAATCAGTATTCATTTTCTGGTGCCACCTCAATTAAAGCAGTCAACATGTTCCCTGCCGTAAAGCACAGGAAGAAGAGGCAGTAAAGTTAAATGAAAAAATCAACCCATTGTTGGGCCATCATTAAACCTGGTGATTAACTATCGCCAGGCCACCAAAACGAGCAATCTAACCCAAATGCAGTTTAAACTATCAGTTCCGAGAGGATCATTTCGAAGAGTGACAGATTTTTGCACATCACCACAAATTAGAAACAAGAATCAAAATGTGCTCCAAAGAGGAGAGATTCTGCATTCAGTGTGCTGGAAAAAAAATAGACATTTATTTTCGGGTGCACAAAATTTCATATCAAAATTTTAGGACCATGTAAAGAAACAGCATCTAAACATGGACAGAGGGGCCAAATGCAAGCAATGCTGTACCCCACTAACTGGGCTAAAGGTACTTTTCCAAGTGGTCTTCCTCTTATATTTAGCAGGGGGGGGAGTCCCTCTTCACCACAGCACAGCGTCTTTGCTGCATCTTTTTAGGTTGTGTGCCCTTTGCTTTCCTTACATGATTTGTCCTATATCAGTAATACCCAAAATGTATATTGGTGATACCCTAACCTGCCCAAACTGTATGTTGTTTGCTAGTGTGCCATGTGAGAACGGTTGTATGTGCCTTGAAAAGCTTAGCCACAGTGTTGGGTGCATGATGCATCCTTTGGCAGGGAATTCCACATGGTAATTATGTGTTGGGTGAAAAAAACCTTGGCTTCATCTTCATGCAGCCACCCTGACCCTGCCCTACTCACCAGAAAGTATTTCTGCTTCCCAAGCCGTTCCTGGAAGTCAGCCCCAAACACAGCAATTTGTCCATCGTAGCGGCAGCCATGCTGTCAGAGAACAGAGAGAGCAGGCATTAGGGATCCAATAGGAATGCTCAAACAGGAGTCAAGAAGAGATTAATACAATTCCTAAGTGAACACCTGAATTATCTTTCACAGATTCCAAGTCTGAGCTCTTTACAGGTGTTCAGTCTAGTAGCAGAGGCAGAAGAGGCTGGAGAGAGAGAGAGAAAAAAGTTTTCCCTGGTGGCCTATAGGGGCTGATGGTGATGGTTCACTAGGGGGCAGGGCAGAGGAGTGGTGCACATAGACTTGACTGAACTGGCAAACAGAGGTCGATGGGAGAGGCTGAACTTTCTGGGGTAAGGCGTGTATTGGAAAAGTACACACCATCGAATTGATCACTCACTGGAGCACAGTCTTCTTCTTTTAGCTGCACAGCAGACCCCTCCTCAGGTAGGCATTCATAGGCATCAAAGTACAGCCATTGGTCCAGAGGGGTGAACTTCCCTGAGACAGCCTGAAGGCAGAACAAAACAAAAAGCTGGTCAACACTTCCTTTGGAGGAACTGCACCTGGGATTGGGCAGGGGGCAGCCATTTCCACAGGGGTCACAGAAGCCTCATGAGACAGTCACAGTACATGGTCTGCCCCATGTTTTTCCAAGTAGGGTTCTTGTGCTGTCTTCTAACAGGCAGAAATCTCGTGCCTTTATAGCAGCATGTCAGGCAGTAATTCAAAAGGCAATGCTTCATCTTCCTATCAGATCAAATTGTGCCTTTTGATTGCCTGCCTGTTCCACAGTTGTTAAAGGCACAAAAGACCTGGCCAGGGTGGTGGGAGATGGGGGGGGGGCAATGACAATAATCATTTTTGTTACTTTAGCTACATCACAATGGAAGCAACCCTCTTGGTCACCCTTCTATCATGAAGCTTTCCTGAGTTCCCCATATCTGCAGCAATGGCCAGAAGACAAATGTGTTCAGAACAAAACTGCACAGATGAAAAATTAAAAGAAATTTGAATTCTAAGTACTGTCTCCAGTTGGGATCTAAGACATTAACAACACATTGCTTTGGGTTCATCTAAGGCAGGGGTGCCCAAACCCCGGCCCGGGGGCCACTTGCGGCCCTCAAGGCCTCTCAATGCGGCCCTCAGAGAGCCCCCATTCTCCAATGAGCCTCTGGCCCTCCGGAGATTTGTTGAAGCCCACACTGGCCCAATGCAACTTCTCTCAGTGTGAGGGCGACTGTTTGACCTCTCATGTGAGCTGTGGGATGAGAGCTCCCTTCACTGCTTGCTCTTTCACATCTGTGATGCAGCAGCGGCAGCTAAGGAAAGGTCAGCCTTGCTTTTTGCAAGGCCTCTTATAAGCCTTGAGCTATTGCAAGACCTTGATTCATCCATATAAGTTCATCTTTAATATATTCATTTATGTAAAATTATGTAAATTTATTCAAATTTGAAATGTAAATTAATTCTTTATTTCTCCGGCCCCCGATACAGTGTCAGAGAGATGATGTGGCCCTCCTGCCAAAAACTTTGGACACCCCTGATCTAAGGCAAAATGAACTTCTTCATTCTGATGTAAAGACTCAGAACCAAATCCTATCCAATTTTCCAGTGCTGGTGTAGCCATGCCAATAGTATTGTATTGGCAACCTTCAGTCTCGAAAGACTATGGTATCGCGCTCTGAAAGGTGGTTCTGGAACAGCGTCTAGTGTGGCTAAAAAGGCCAATCTGGGAGTGACAATCCCTTCCACACCGGGAGCAAGTGCAGTCTGTCCCTGGTCTGTCTCACTGGCTATGGGCTTTCCTTCTTTGCCTCTTAGCCTCAGACTGTTGGCAAAGTGTCTCTTCAAACTGGGAAAGGCCATGCTGCACAGCCTGCCTCCAAGCAGGCCGCTCAGAGGCCAGGGTTTCCCACTTGTTGAGGTCCATCCCTAAGGCCTTCAGATCCCTCTTGCAGATGTCCTTGTATCGCAGCTGTGGTCTACCTGTAGGGCGCTTTCCTTGCACAAGTTCTCCATAGAGGAGATCCTTTGGGATCCGGCCATCATCCATTCTCACGACATGACCGAGCCAACGCAGGCATCTCTGTTTCAGCAGTGCATACATGCTAGGGATTCCAGCACGTTCCAGGACTGTGTTGTTAGGAACTTTGTCCTGCCAGGTGATGCCAAGAATGCGCCGGAGGCAGCGCATGTGGAAAGCGTTCAGTTTCCTCTCCTGTTGTGAGCGAAGAGTCCATGACTCGCTGCAGTACAGAAGTGTACTCAGGACGCAAGCTCTGTAGACCTGGATCTTGGTATGTTCTGTCAGCTTCTTGTTGGACCAGACTCTCTTTGTGAGTCTGGAAAACGTGGTAGCTGCTTTACTGATGCGTTTGTTTAGCTCAGTATCAAGAGAAAGAGTGTTGGAGATCGTTGAGCCAAGGTACACAAAGTCATGGACAACCTCCAGTTCATGCGCAGAGATTGTAATGCAGGGAGGTGAGTCCACATCCTGAACCATGACCTGTGTTTTCTTTAGGCTGATCGTCAGTCCAAAATCTTAGCCATGCCAATGGGGTGTGTGATTCATCCTGTAGTGGGGAGGCAGTCACAGAGGCCTCCTCAATGTATGGGAACATTTGTTCCCTTACCTCAGGGTTGCATTGCAGCTACACTAGTGCTGGAAAGCTGAATACGATTGGGCCCTCGGTCTCCTGTTTGTAATAAAGGGAAGGAGTTCAGCAAGACTCAGTCATCCCCATTTATCACTTGTTACAAGAGAACCCCTTGATTGCAATGGTTTTCTTAGGCAGTAACAAGTCAAAACTAAGGCGAACCAGCAAAGCTGGAGTTACACAGAAGGATCTAAAGCTGAGGAACCTGTGAAATGGGTTTCAGGACTGTGCTGACAGTCAATGGAAGGCTCATAGGAAGCAGACTTAGACTGAGTCAGACCCTTGGTCCATCTAGGTCAGTAGTGTCAACACAGGCGGACAGTGACTCTCCAAAGATTCACTCAGGGATTTTTTGCTACCTTAACTAGAGGTACCAGGGACTGAACCTGAGACACCTTGAATGCAAAGCAGGTGCTCCACCACTGAGCCACGGCCCTTCCCTATTTGTGGGAAGTCCAGGGATGAAAGACAGGATCTTGTCAGGCAAAATTACTCTCACCCCACTCACCAAAATTACTCTCACCACACTGACACTTGAGGAAGTAAATTACAATATTAGCACTGGTTCGACACTTCTGTCTAGTGTCATATCCTGCAGTACCCTTTACTCAACTAGCTAGGATGCAACTGAGGCCCCTCCTCTTCATATTTTGACACATTTCTCCCATTTTTAGCCAGACTTGCAAGAGTCAGGCAATCAGAATACTCTCCAACTTGTTAATATCTCTAGTGAAGCTACTTTGGAAAACAGCAAACTAAGATCTGCTTAACACAATATTCCTGCCTTGAACCTGCCTCCCTAATAGGTTAAGATCTTTATGCCAGATCCTGAACTAGTTGTGTACCAACAGCACTTCTACATAGTGCTCAGAAGCACTCAATAACAATAGGTACAACAACCCCTCAAAGGTTTTCTCATACTGACATTGCAGACAAAGACTGAGATCTAGTGATTTGCCAAAAGCCATTAAGAGAGTTGATGAAGAGATTATATGTGAAACAAGAACGTCCTAATTTCTATGGTGTCCTACAATTAAATTTCACCAAACTGAGATATGCTCCTTGAAAGTAGGAGGTGGGCAAGATCCGGAGGCTGAGTGCCATCCATACAAAAGTGAAAGAAAATGAGCCCATATTTAATGCCATTTCCAGAGTTATCTCCCTCTTCACCACAAAGCACTAAATCAAGCTTAAGCTTAAGGTCGATTGAAAACAGACCTCTCCAGATACAGTGCCGGGGCAGGGCATAGAGACAAACAGGAAGGGATAGAAAGTCCTGAACAATTCCTTAAGGGGGATTTCCTCTTGTCTTCTCTTTCCTTAACATTATCCTGATGACTGACTGAATTGAGGACAGGAGAAAAAAAGCCTTCAAAAAACTGTCTCAAAGCTTGAGATGCCACCTGGTGGCCATTTTGCAAAACACCACATTGGCCACCAAACAAATAATAATAATAATAACTTTATTTTTACCCCGCCTTTCTCCCCAAAGGGACTCAAGGCGGCTTACAAAAGATTAAAAAACATAATTTAAAACAAATAAAAACATATTAACACATGTCATAAAAACAGCAGTCAGATAAAAAATAGGTAAAAAGAGCACAGAGCAGCAGCAAATCATAAAAGAATCAGGCCTGTAAAAAATACTAAAAGATGTTTAAAAAGATGTTAAAAAGGTAGAGAACTCAGAAGGCTTGTTTAAACAGAAGGGTCTTCAGGCCTCGCTGAAAGGTCTCAAGAGAGGGAGCCATTCTTAAGTCAAGGGGAAGGGAGTTCCATAGCGTTGGTGCCACTACTGAGAAGGCCCTATTTCTTGCCGCCGCCCCACATACCTCCCTAGACGGCAGCACTTGTAAAAAGGCCTTCTCTGATGACCTAAGAGGACGAGCCGGATTGTATGGGAGTAGGCGATCTCTAAGATACCCTGGCCCAGAGCAGTATAGGGCTTTAAAGGTCAAAACCAGCACCTTGAATTGGGCCCGGAAACGAATGGGCAGCCAATGCAGCCGCTGGAGAAGCGGACTGACAGGGTCGAACCGCCTACCTCCAGTAACCACACGGGCCGCCGCATTCTGCACTAGTTGCAGTTTCCGAACCATCTTCAAGGGCAGCCCCACATAGAGCGCGTTACAGTAATCTAACCTCGATGTCACCAAGGCATGGATCACCATGGCCAGGTCTGCACGATCCAAGTATGGACGCAGCTGGCGCACCAGCCGAAGCTGAGCGAAGGCCCCCCTAGCCACAGCCGCCACCTGGGAATCCAGGAGCAGCTGCGAGTCCAGGTGGACCCCCAAGCTGCGGACCTGCTCCTTCAGGGGGAGTGCAACCCCATTCAGTGCAAGCCGATAGTCCAGCACCTGCATCGAGGATTTCCGAACCAGGAGATTCGGAAGATTTATAGTCCACTTCAAGAGTACAACACATACTCCTATTCTGCTGTAGCTGTACTATGTACATAAAGAACTAGCATTAAAGCAAACATACCTGCAGTTTCCTAATGGTTCCAAACATGAGATGACATCAACTCTTTTCCAAGCCTTCTACATCTGCCAGAGGGCTTGAAGGAAGGGTGGAGTTGGTGATGACCCCAAATAATGGTTAACTAGGGGCCCAATCCTATCCAACATTCCAGCAATGATGCAGCCACAATGCACCCCCAAGGTAAGGGGATAGATGTTCCCTTACCTTGAGGAGGCCGATATGACTGACTCACCACCTCAGGGTGCTATGCACAGCCCACTGGCATGATTGCATAGGTGCTAGACAGTTTGTTAGGATTGGGCCCTAACAAGCCAAGACAACATTTGCAGACTCCTGCACAAACACTGTACATTTCCACTTCTTGCACTGCCTGTGTAACATCTGGAGGAAAACGTGCACAAGGCATAAGCTGCATGTTATCTGAAGGGTGTGCACATAGCTCTTATTTGCTCTCCTTCAGACAATACACTGGGAGCTCAACTGGCAGAAGCATGAAGCACTTGCACACTTCCTAGCTGGCACTTCTAGTAATGTCTGAGAAACTGCATTTTGTAATATGGAAATAGGTGCCTGTCCCACTAGACGTGCGCCTGGCAAATCTCCAGGTGGATCTAGGAACAAATATTGTTTGTGTGTGCGTGCATGAGAGAGTACTGTAGACCAGTGGTTCCCAAACGGATGAGTCATGACCGGAAGTAGGGCATTCTCCCTTAAGGGGAGGGGCCCTGCTCTGATGGCAGTGACAGTGCTGTAGAGATCTCAGCACTGCCACTGCCAAGGAGCTCTTTTACTTACCTAAGGGGAGCAGCACTGGCCCCCTGTAGGGTCCTGGAAGCTTGCAGCCCCCTCTGATCTGCAGCTAGTTTACAAAACCCTTATCTCCTATCTAAAGCTACTTCCGGTTTTCGGGAAAACAGGAAGTAGCTTTAGATAGCAGATAAGGACTTTGTAAACAAGCTGCAGAAGAGATCAGAGGGGGCTGTGAGCTTCCAGGACCCTGCAGGAGGCCAGCACTACCCCCAGGTAAGTAAAAGAGCCACTTGGCAGGGGCATCGCTGCAATCTCTGTAGCACTGTCTCTGCCCACCTCTCTCCCTGCCCACATAAACACGTACCTGGTTTCCGAGTCTCCTGTCGATGTTTGGGAACCATTGCTGTAGAAAGTATTTAATTTACCACTGAAACTAAAAAATTTTTTTCCTTTCCTCAGGTGAAAAGACCCAACAAAGAAGCCATTGCAAAAGAGCATGTGAACTGACTCATATCTGCACTCACTTGAAATTGCCTCATTGTGACTCTGGGATTTTAAAAAAATAATCAGTTAACAGTCCCAACTGGTGATTCCAGCTAGATTGGTTTCAGAGGACAGGCAGCAACCTGAACTTCAAAGGTGACAGAGAGGCAAGCAGGTCACAGGGATGGGGCACTTGCTTTTCTGAATAGGAAATTAAGCCGCCACTTCTGGCCTCAGCTACAAGATGTTTGGATGGTTCAGTTATAAACGCTGGGAAACCTGACCTTGGGCAGTTTCAAATTGTTTCTTACGTAAGAGCCATTTTGATGTATCCCGTCTCTGTTGACAGGATAGAAGTCTCTCTGACAACCTTTGTGATGCTACACTATCAAATGAAGCACCCAGTGATATCAACAGAGGGGGTGAACTCTTTAACATTCCACCCTATCATTGTACTTAGAGCACATTTTTGGGCACAGGTGCACCATGGGAAACACTTTCCAACCTATTTAAAAGGTTAACACCCCCCAAACTTCTGCCACTCACCTTCAGCACCTCTTGGGCAGCTACAGCTCCAACAAAGGCATTGATAGGACTCAAGTCACCAGCACATCCATATGCAAAGGTCCGGATCAAATCCTTGTCCAGTGGCTCCTGATCCACTGGCAGGGTCAGTGCCAGCTTCACCATTTTGTCTGCATCTGACTATTGAGAAATAATTATGGGTGAGGCTGGGAAAAGGGCATGGCTGAGGATATCAAAATGGTTACTTGGAAGAAAAAAGTGAATGATTCTCTTCCAAAAGACACAGTACCTTGTAACATAGCTCAGATCTGAGGACACCAGGCAGTCTGGGAGAGGGGCCAGGCAGCCCAATCCTAAACTGCGCAGTGTGCGGGGCTGCCGCAGCACCAGAAATGACTGACATGGCATCCTGAGTGCATCCAGGCAACTGCCGATGGCTCCTTGGGAGAAGGGGACATTCATCCCCTTCCCTTGGGTAACACAAGTAGCTCCACAATGGGGCTACTTGATTCTGCAGCAACCCTTGGGCTGCCGTAGAATCAAGAGCCTCTGTGTCAGGCTGCGCAACTTGACACAGGGCTCAGGATCCAGGGGAGCTGTACCCCACCAGTTCCACCCTTCTCCCACCCCACTCCCTCCCCTGGAACACCTCCTCCCCACCTCGCCCCATGTCCCCACCTAACTCTCAGGCACCCAGCAGTTAGGATGACTGCCGAGTGGCGGAGCACTGGCCTTCCACTGGTGCTAGTCCAGCACTAGCTAGCACTGGGCTAGCTCTGGTGCTGGCCAGTGTTAAGCCCTGCAAAAGTGCCTTATGTTTGTGACAGTGCATGCCAGCGGTAAGCTGGAGTGCACTGTTTAGGATTGGGCCCTGAGATACCCCAAAGCAACAACAACAAAAGACAGAAGCACCTGATTCCTAGGCCTGGGCAGTCGCTGCATCTCACTCTGGAAGACATGCAGTGCCCAGAAAGCCACATGGAGAGTATAGTAGCGAGACAATTTCCCTGCATCTGGGGTGTTGATCTTGGGATGAGCCATGGAGGCACGTAGAGTTTCCTAGAAATATAGATATGTCCATTGAAATGGCCAGAAGTGCCTTGGCCAGGAATTAATGTCTTTCTCCACAAGACACCAGATCGCAAGACCTTCCCCTTTCCACAGTTCCCTGAACAGGGTCCTGCTTATCAGTTAATCAGGCTCAGTCTCTCAAGTATAGTTCTGATCTGAATTTTAGCAGAGATCTGGACCTCAGGTGACTCCGTACCAAGGATTCTCCAGATAAACTGTCAGCCAGGGCAATAAGATTGCTCAAGAATCAGATTCCCCTGGGTCCTCTGGGAAATAGGCTGCAAGAGACAACCTTATCTTTCCACCCCCTGAGCCTAGTACATACAAAGGAATGCTTCTGAGGCATCTTCACTTGGGTGATAATCCCACCACACTGGTATGGAGAAAAGGAAGATGTGTCTCCAACCTCCAAACTGTATTGCCCTAGACAGAAAACACAAAGATGAGGACTCTGTTCAGTTCTCTCAGCAGGCCAACAGAGTTGGAGTTAGGAAAAAAAAAACATACGACCTATCTACCACCAATTTCACCTTCACAAGACAGGCCTCTACATTTCCTCTGGAGGTGTCTTTTCTAACCATGCACATTAACCGCCACCCATACTGAACTCTTGCAACATCCCTCTGATAGGAATGTCACAACAGGCCTATCTTCACAGCCCAGCAATCCCCTTCGATCAAACTCCTCTCTCCCTCATAGTCTTTGGAAATCCATCTTCTTCACGTACTCCTCCCCTCCCTTCCTCATATTATTCTAGATACTTTATCTGTGTTGGCAGAGAACTGCACACATAGATAGAAGGGCATGAAAGCAGAGGGCATGCTACCTACCGATCACACGGACTGAGCAGGGCTCAAGCCCATTCAGTTCAGTCATTCCCTCAACTTTGGAAAAGGTCACCCAGTCACCATCCTCAAAGTGATGGCCTTGTCCCTGCTCTTCATCGCAGGCTACTATCAAGATGCCAGGGTTCCCCTGTGAGAAAAGTGTTTGTATATTCATACATATGTTTCCTTTTTATGTATTTATTTAAAATATATCCTGCCTTTCTCCTGCACAACAAACTTCCAAAGTGGCTGACAATGAGAGAAAATTAATGTATGCTATACGAAGTTTTTAAATAGATACTGATGATTGATATTGGTTCAAGAAAATGATTATGGCTGCAATCCTATACACATTTTCCTGGGAGTAAGCCCCATTTAACACAATGGGGCTTACTTATGAGTAGACATGCATAGGATTGCACTGTGTGTGAAATATTCCTCCTCAGTTTTCCAACTGCTCCTCTTCAAAGGTTTCATGGTGACCGTAGGGTAGAATCCTCCCCTTCTCACCCTGCTCCAAGAAATGCATAAGACCATGATTACTACTGGCTCAGCAGGAAATTTTTAGGTTGCTTTTGAAGAGGGCAGGAAAGAGCCCAGAAAGAGAGACATGAATGGGCATGGAGGTCAAATGCAGCCAGCAGGGTACTAGCGAAGAGAGAGGATGTAACAGTCAGGAAAACTACCTGGGTGATGTCCTGTATGATGGCAGAGGCAGGTTCAGCCTCCGAAGGATCATATACCATAAAGTCTTCGCCAAAGTCACAGAACAGCTGCCTAGAGTCCACAAACAGAAGTTAACAATTCTATGAGGAGTCTATATGAGCTCTCTTTCTTTGCTGGGGAAGGGGTGGTTCTACCCCACCCACAATCACTGCCACATACCATTAAATAGCACCCACTTCGCACATACCCAGTCAGGCCCTTTGTGTCAGCTAGGACAAAGCAGATGTTTTTGGTGTGGCAGAAGTCACTGATACGCTGCTGTTCCTTCAAGGACGAGTTGGTCAGCACCACGACCTGCAGTGAATGTGGATATTTACTGGACAGGATCAGACTAAGCCCTGGGCTACCTGAGCTAAACAGGGTGAAGAAATAGCCCCACAGAACATCAATACTCATAAACATTCAAGGTCAGGCTTGTAGTACACTGTGCAGTGCAGTCCAAAAATCTCAGCGCTCCAAACCATGAGAACTAAGCAGCAAGATCGCCACCTAGTGTCTCAGATACAGTTGAGGACAATTCATCAGTGAATTGCCAGTGGCTGCTGTCACAGGTGAGAAACCCCCATTGGTTTGGATTTCCTACAGAAGCATTACCAGAGCTACTCCTCCCTCTCTCTATTGGATGATAAACCTCTCCGGCATGAGACCCACAGCTCTGTTCCCTACCTGGAAGGGAGACAAGAAGCTCTCAGACAGCTCCCCAGCATAAGCATCCACAAGAACATATCTGTTCAGCTCGGCAAGGTGACGCTTGGAGACCATGGCTCGGTTTTGTCCCACGTCATTCTCTGACAGATAGAACTGCAAAAACCCAAGAATGTTAAAAGTGAAAGGGAGGTGCCTGATACCAATTTGTGCTAGAGATAAATTTGCCTTTTTCTTGCCTGACCTTTTTGTCAGGTGCAAAACATCAACTGAAGGCAAACATAGGATTAAGCTTACCACTTTGTTCTCAGACATAATGCACCATCAAGTATATATTCAGAATTAGAGTTTACCTATTTCTGCATCAGTACAAAACTGAAAGGGCTGTTTGTGGTTTGCACCATGCTGAACATAGTAAAGAACACCAAAATCAGCATGTTGAAAACATCAGCTTTCATTTGCTCTTTCTTTCGGCCTGCTCCTGAATTGGCACAAACAGGCTTTATGGCATGTTTGAGACACTTGGGAGCTGGCGCAGGGGGCCGTTTGGATGCCACATTTCAATTGGGCTGCCTGGGTTGTCAACACTGGCTATCAGCAACTACCCAAGGTTTCAGACAGAGATTTTTCCCTGCTTTACTTGGAGATTAAATATTGACTCAAATTTATAGATTTTACACAATGTGAACTCACATTGCAGCATTGCCCAACATTCTTTAATTCTCACGGCTAGATACACTGTACACTATGAAAGAGTTGTAGTCCCTACAATTATCTAATTATAGTCATTAGGGTGAGCTATAGTCTGGGATCAGTCAAGAGTTCAGATGATTTATAATTTAACTAGGCACTGCAGGTAACTGAAGCACAACTTGTACAGTTAACTTTGGATTATCTTGTAATTTTTTAATTGTAACCAAACAACATCTATGAAAGAAATGCGAGTAGGAGAATGTGAATAACTTGGAACAAAGTACTGGAACATCTTTCTTAAATCCAATATATCCATTTTAGAAACGGACATTTATTTTGCATGAGGGTTGGGTGTCCGCCTGCACACATGCTAAGAAAGTAAAAGACCATCACAGCATCCACATATCTTAAGCAAAACATATCATCAAGATCCACTCGTCTTCATCAAGACAACAACAACAACCCTGAAGGATGTGTACAGAGCCCCACTGAGGGAAGGAGATTCTGCTACATGCCTTCCACTTGCGTTCCCATGTCTGCTAGGCAAAGGTCCTACCAGCATACCTGTGAGGACAGGTCACTCCATTGAGCATCATTCTGGTCATGAACAGTGACAGATTTCACCCCTGCAAGAATAATGTTCTTGGCAATCTCTACACCCAGCCCCTTCATTCCAGAGACCAGCACAGTTGCTGTAGCCATCTTCCGCATGGCTTCAGGACCCAGTACATAGCTGCAAAAAAAAATCAAAAAAAAAAAAATCACACATTGGAGTTAGTAATATGGCAAATATAGAAAGCCAGTACAATCCCACACCCTCACAGTTTCTCTTTAGACCCCATTTTCATCTTTACCTCCCTTGTAAAAAATTGGTCCCTGTCCTCACCATATTGTATATCCCATCCCATACTTGGCAACCTTAATGCCCCCCCCACTTTCTCCAAAATAAATTCAGATCATTGTTTATACTTGGTGCCTGCTGCTCCTGGCAGCACCTCTGTTACCCTGTTAGGCCATGCTACCATCATCCCTTCTTCACCCAACTATCCTGTCTCCATTCCAAGTATCACAAGACTCACAGCTGGCGGGAGTACAATTTTTCATCAATTTCTGGAAGGCTCTCCAAGGCACTCATTCTTCCCCTGCCCATAAGAAAGAAAAGACTGAGTCATCCTTGATAAATTATGTTCAGCGTTTTTGATAAGAATGCTAATATGACCAAGTGCTAATGAGGCAGAGGGCTCCAAGTGCGTACAAGGCTAGAAGACTCTGCACGTGGTTCCAAAACATGCTTCCAAATGAATTTATTTATTCATGTATATCATGAGAATATTTGTGAAAAGCTTGGAACATGCTTGGCTGAACATAATGGCTAGATTGGATTGGGGCTTCTGGGAAAACACTTAGGTCAGCTGATTGCCCAGTTCAGGCTCCCAACCCATCAGCTGAAGTAGCTGTGAGAAGGACAGAGTAGCACAAGCGCATGAGGGCTCAGGAAGGAGTCTTTGAGAGAGCAGGCACATGCGTGAAGACCCAATCCTATCCAGTTTTCCAGTGTTGGTGCACCTGTGCCAATGGTGTGTACGCCGCATCCTGTGGTGGAGGGGCAGTCACTGGGGCCTTCTCAAAGTATGGGAACAGTCTTCCCTTACCACGGGGCTGGTATTGTGGCTATACCAGAGCAGGCTATACCTGTCAAAGATGGACAGGATTGGGCCCTCAGTTCTCTCTGGAAGCAGAGTGGATGTTGCTGGAGTCTACAGCAATCTGGAAGCCACATTTAAGTTTAGCCCAGACCAGTCTGGAGGAGGACAAACCAAAGACACCAAAATCTGGGAAATGCCCCTCCTGGGCTTGGCAGGTCGACATCCAGCGACGACGTCTGGGCTCCAGACTTGGAATGTGCCTCCCACAGTCGACCACAGCCCTGGAGGGGCCAGTGAAGACTTGTGAGAAGGCAGCTGTGCGCATTGTTGCTGCTGCAACCTGGGGAAAGACTTTACCTGAACTCAAGGCTCCAGCGGCAGCAGCAGCTCTGATCACATCCAGTGATGACGGATGGAGTCAACAGTGTGATCTCCAGACCATAAAAAAAACAACACCCTGCTTCTGCCTCCCTAAAGCAGGGAAACGAAAGTGAAACTTAAACAATGGCTTTCCTGGAAGGGCTAAGGAGGCGGCGCCTTAGGGCTGCAATCCTATCTGCACTTACCTGGGAGTAAGTCCCACTGACTATAATGGGACTTACTTCTGAGTAGACATGCATAGGATTGGGCTCTCAGGCTGCAATCCTATCTGCACTTACCCAGGAGTAAACCCCATCGACTATAATGGGACTTACTTCTGAGTAGACTTGCATAAGATTGGGCTCTCCGTCTGCAATCCTATCCACACTTACCCGCGAGAAAGCCCCACTGACTATAATGGGGTTTCTTCTGAGTAGACAGTCCTAGGCTTGGACTCCAAGTCCCTTTGGGCACACACAGGCCATGTGGCTTTGGAAGGGAGTGGAAGGCGAGGCAGCGTGCTGGACCTGCCACTGGTCTGCCCAGCCAGGGTCCGTGGTGGCCGGCCGCGCTGCAGTCAAGGGACGCCTGTAAAGATCGGCACTCCAGGGGCTGGCCCCGTTGTTGAAGCTCTGGATGCCGGGCGGAGTCGTACCACATGTCAGCTGCGGGATGTGGACCCCAGTAGGTGGAGGCTGGTGAGCAGTTGGTTAGGGCTGCAATTCTATACACACTTTCCTGGGAGAAAGCCCCACTCAATGGGATTTACTTGGCTGGCGACCCACTTAGTGGGTCCCGACCCGCAGTTTGAACAATATGTAAAAAGCACTTTTTCATGAATTTGGCAGGTGATCTCACATGTGAAATTCATGTAAAAATAACAAGGTGTGATAGAAATTTTCCTGTGCCTTG
This sequence comes from Tiliqua scincoides, assembly GCF_035046505.1. Classification (NCBI taxonomy): domain Eukaryota; kingdom Metazoa; phylum Chordata; class Lepidosauria; order Squamata; family Scincidae; genus Tiliqua; species Tiliqua scincoides. Next base: position 202,485,884 of record NC_089822.1, read on the forward strand.
TGGTTTCGGAGTTGTGGGGTAGGTGAACAGCCCAATCCTCTGCCTGTCTACGCAGAAGTAAGTCCCATTAGAGTCAATGGGGCTTACTCCCAGGTAAGTGTGGATAGGAGTGTAGCCCCAGAGCCCAAGACTATGCATGTCTACTCAGAAGCAAGTCCCATTAGAGCCAATGGGGCTTACTCCCAGGTAAGTGTGGGTAGGAGTGTAGCCCCAGAGCCCGACTATGCATGTCTACTCAGAAGTAAGTCCCATTAGAGTCAAAGGGGCTTACTCCCAGGAAAGTGTGGAGAGGATTGGGCTGTAAGATGGGGAAATGTTATATGCATGGATGGTGCATCACAGATCTCATACAGTAGACCCCATACTTGTAAGCAGCGTGGAGTAAAGTCACTTCTGGGGGCCCGAAAGCTCAAGCTTCACAGCCCAACCCTATCCAGCTTTACCTGGGAGTAAGCCCCACTGACTCTAATGGGACTTACTTCTGAGTAGACATGCATAGGCTTGGGCTGCCAGTAGCTGCCCCTAGACCCGCCCCTGCTGCAGCCCGCCCAGGCACAGCCGGGAGCGCGCACCACCGAACCGCCAGCACCAGCATCCGAGTAAACAAGCACACGTGGTCCCGAAGTGACGGCGCGGGGGCGGGGCGCGCGGCACTGTGACGCGTGCGCAGTACGGCGGCGAGGACGTCTGTGGCGCAGCGCGTCTTTGCGGTGGCCGGGGGAGCTCCTGCGGGCGGCGCTGATGTCGGCGGAGGCCGAGGCCGGGCCCGGGGAGTGGGAGGTCCCTGCGCGGGCGCTGAGGGCGCTCACCTGGCTCGGGCAGGAGTTCGTGTCGGACTGGGAGGCGCAGGACCTGCGGGCCGCCCTCTTCCAGCTGCTCGCGCTCTGGCTGGTGGTGAGCCTGCTGGGCATCCAGGTGGCCTGGCGCGTCTACGGCAACGCCGTCACCGGCCTCTGCTACCGGCAAGGTAGGGCTCCCCGGCGGCCCCGCCTCTGCCAGGGCAGCAGCGCCCCGCACCCTCCTGCCCCTCTTTGGCGACCCCCACACCAGCCCCAGGCGCTGCCTCCCTCCCTCGGCCCACCTGCCTCTCACTCTGCCCAGGCCTGCACTGCACTGCACCTGCCTGCTGGCACAGATCAGCAGTAGCCTCAAATCCAGGCCCCCCCCCAGGTTGTACGACCTCGTCCCCTCCTCCCCTGTGGCCACAGAGGCGTATGGTGAGAGTAGGACTGGTGTCCGTAAAACTTGGTGAGGGCCCCCATTGAAGTCCTGGGCAGGTGTAGCCCTCTTCAAATGGACCCTTCCATCGCACTTAGCCGTTTTCAAACACTGGTGTGCTGCAAATGGTCTGCAGGTGTGCCCTGGGAGTTTGGGGGAGGGTCATTTATTAGTAGGGCCAATGGGAATGGTGTGCCTTTTCCATGCTCAAAAAACTGATGGTGTGCCTTGACAATTTTAGCACCTTGTCAGTGTGCCAGGAAGAGGTTGAAAATCACTTCCAGCTGCTCACCAGTTCTTCTGTCAGACCCTGCTTGTTCAGTCATGTTGCTGTATGGCCAACAAGATAGCAAACTAGAGTCCAGCTACTAGATTCCCCTTGCTCACTGTGTGTAGCTGTGTGCCATGTAGAACCCACATGGCCTCTGTGGGATGGCATCTTTTTTTCTGAGTGAGTCCCTGATTAATCTGACAGCGAGATAGCTTTCAAGTCCCGTTCCTCATCTGTGGAAAGAAACCTGGTACCCCAAGCCAGAAGCGGTTTCAGCACTGTTCACCCAGGCTTTGCTCACCTGGTCCTTTGCTACTGCCACAATGCTAGCTTGCCATGATGCTGTCAAAAGTCTCTTACCCCTTTTAATGCTTGACCAAGGTGGCTGTGTATACACAGTTGACATACTGTTTAACAGCAGCTGTAGTACTGGTCCTCATTTCCATAGCTAGGGCTGAGAACGTGTCCTTACTTCCCAGTAACTGCTTGCATGGACCAAAAACTGCTTCACTCGCATGCACTGTTTCTCACATATAAAGGGACTCTTTATATACTATGAGTGACTCTTCAAAATGTGGCACCTGCTCTCAATAATGCTGCAAAGAATAGCCAATTGGGGTGTGACACTTACGTAGCCACATTCCAGGTGGCTGTAGTATTATGTTTTCCAAGATGCAAGAGTCTTTGCATCAAATGAGAAACACTCATAACTGGATAAGAGGCACTTTTTCAAGTGGGTGCTCCTCTTTTATTTAGCAGGGGGAGAGTAACTTGCCCTACTCACCCCAGCAGTGTCTTTTCTAGTGGCTGTCTGCTGGTGCTCTTTTAAATCTAGTATTTAGGTTGTGAACCCTCTTGGGACAGGGAGCTATTAGATAATTGATTTTTTCTGTAAACCACTTTGTGAACTTTCTGTTGAAAAGCGGTATATAAATACTGTTAATAATAATAAGCAGCTTACGTAGATGTGTCCTAATTCTCTAGTTTCTGTTAACAGCACATCAGCAATGTCTTTGTCACTTTTTGCTTTTCAGCATATTTGGCCTAAAACCTATCTAGAACATATCTTTTTCTACTTTCCTAGTTGTAACTATTTGTTGACATATATGTGTTTGCCCTTAATTTTATATGGTTTATTAATACAGTTCATTTTAAAGTAGCTCACTATCCATTCTAGGTTGTGTGTCACATACAAGTGTTATAGAAGCTTATGACTTGCAGTCCACTAACTGGTTTAACCACTGAATCTGGATTTAAGCCAGGTTAACTCTACTAACTTCAGTGAAGCATTCAGTTTAAATCCACTTGCTTCAGCTTAAAGTGGGTTTGTGTGAACTAAACTATAAATTTATCATTATTTTCCTAATTAAACTTTTTATCTAACTTGATATCAGTTTTGGACAAGACTGTCAGGTCTATGTTCTAGATAAGAGAGAAACACAGCCAACAAGGTGGTTCAGGAACAGGTGCAGATTGCTGGAGTCAGCAGGATCAGCAAACACCTGTGACTGCCTCACCCTGGGTGTGGCTTAGCCTACACTGATTGGCCACTCCAACTACTTAATGTTTGGTCTGTTGAGCTTCCAGTGCAGCAGTAGGAGTGTAGTAGGAGACTACTGAACTGCTGCTAGTAACTTGGGAGGCTGGATGTGAGTATATACATGTTGTTACTGACCATGGAATGAACTTTGACTGTGTATCTTGGAAAACTGATTTGGATTTGTTGTTTATGGACTGACCGCTCATCGTGCTGACTAGGACTGTTTGCTGATTACTCTACCTGTGATAACCCTTGCTCTGAAATATAACCACTGCATTCAAAGAACTCTGCTGGTGTATGCTGTTTTGTGTGCCTGCTCATCCAAGGTTCCATACAACTCTTTACCAGACAAAGGGTTGCAACTCTAACAAAGGTTATGGGCCCAGCACGCTTCCGGCTGATTATACTTCTGATAATTCTGATTTGCTTTTAATTTTATTTCCAAAATGTACATAATTTCCTTAGCCCTCATTGCAAGGACTTGACTGATCAATAACTCTATAATTACCAGGATTAACATGTATTTCTTGTTTCTCCTGTAACAAACACCCTTAAGAAACCTTTCTCAATTTTAGTTTAATTCATTGTTTACATCGAAGGGCTCAAAATATAGGTCTTGCTGCCTTCTGAAAACTCATTTTTCAGTAGGTGTTACTTAACCAGATTCCTAGTTACAATTCAGATAACAAGTACAGTACTGTATCTCCTTTCTATATCACTGTATCCCCATATTCTTCACAAAGACAGAACACTGTTGCTGCCTTGCAATTGTCATAGGAGATGTAGGTCCTTAACTAGTCCAAGCCCAATATTTGCTGCAAATTTGTTTTCTTTTGCACAGTTCTTTCTTGTCTGGTTAACAATGTTCTCCCCTCTTTTTCCAGGTCCTGGGGGACAGAATGGGGGAACACCAGATGGATCCTCGCACTTCTCAATGTGGTGAGTGTTTAACCTGTTGGCTTTAAGTGTCTCCCGCTGATGGAATGTTCATGTCAGGCAGGATGTGCTCTTTGCTTAGGCTTTAAGTGACAGAAGTGTGTGCTTTTGTTTGATTTTCCTTAGGGAGAGCTCCAGCAATGAGACCATGAAAACACATCGGGAATGATGGCAGTGGTGATCCAACCAGGCTCCTGCTGCTCCAGGAACATAGAGGATGCTGAACCAGAGGCCCACCCAGAGGCCTTGCTTTCAGTGCTGAGGAAATTGCAGTCAGTAGTTGCCCTTTCTCCCATCCTGTGGCCTGGCTGCCATCCAACACTGGTGCTGTGAGGACTGCTTACCTATGCCTGTCCATCCAGTTATAATGCATTGAGTCTCAGGGTTGCTGTACTTGAGGTGGGAAAGGTGTCTCCCAGTCCTCCGAGTTAAGCTGTGCATTGGTCTTCCTCCTGCTGTGCCACCAGTCCTCTTGCTGACTGATTTTAGGCTTGCCTCTCTTGAGTGTCACATTGCCCTGACTGCATCCTCCTTTTGGCAATGTTGCTTGAATTCCCTTTGCCTTGAACTAGACCCTGCACAAAAATAAAGCATTCCCCAGGGCTGAGAAGAAATACACTGGAGGGGGGGGGGGAAAGGGTTACCCCTGCTTCCAGTTAAGTTCATCCTTTGCCAATATCTATTAAGTTCATCCTCCCACCAGGGAGCTATACTGGCCTAGTCCCTACAATTCAAATCTTTACTGGTTTCCCCTCCCCCTCAGCCTTTGCAATGTGTGTGCCAATGATGAGATCTCTGAGCTCATTGGTTTCTAAAAATGATCTGTCTCTCAATCATAGTTCTTGGTACTTGTGCTCCGGATAAGTGAAGGTGCTCTTGCTGCAGCTACATGATCCCAAGGTGCTGATATGATATTGAGCAGCCTCCCGTCCTGCCAGATTCTGCCCTTTGTTTGGTTGTGTATAGTATATGGATTATAAAGAAGCAATGGACAAAAATGTAATCTGGATCTTATTGCTATTATGTTTCAGTTCTCAGTGAGCAGTCTGTACTTCATTAGCTGAGTGCCAGACTACACATTGTGCAGAAAACACTTGTCTCCTGGGGCTTTTGCTCTTACTCTAAAGTAGGTGGCAGCAGTGCTCTGAATTTGAGCAGGGCAATGCTGAGGAGGTGTGCTGTTCTTTTTACACCATATCATTTTCTTGATCCAAAATCCCTAACTTAAAGCTGCTGTTAAACCCTGCAAGAGAAATGTACAGGTAGTTGAATTCCCCACCCTTCCCCCATATTTAAAAAAAAAAAGAAGTGTTGGCCGATGGTTGCTGCACCTTACAGCTACTTCCGTAAATAATTTGGGTTGTGTCCCAAGTACAAACTGGTACCTATGAAAAAAAAATGCAAGACTGAAATGCTTTGTCCTGAGGAAACAGGAAAAAATAGGATCCAAGCAGGGTTCAGAATACAGATACCAAATTCTAGAACCCTAATTGCAAGCCCAGCCAAGCTCTATTTTGGGATATGTCCCACTTTTGAGGCACCCCACCCATTTCTGCAACTTCCACTCTTACCTTGTTCACAGCCATCTGCAGGGAGGCTTCATCTGCTTCCCCATGCTCCTCAGCCTCCTAGAAAACCCATTTTCCATGAGGATGGGCCTAAAATTTCTGTATGTGTAACAAAGGATAATGCCTAGCTCTGATCTTGAAAATTAGGAAAGGAGTAACCAATAAACTTGCCCTTAGCTCTTGTGCAAGCTGGAAAAAGAAAACTGTCACTTGGTAGAGGGTCTCCTCCCTGCTTCCAGCTATGCACCAAATCACTGCAAGAAAAGGAACAGATAGCTTTATAACTGCAGTTCAAACAAAGGGAGGGTAGGAGACAAGTTAAGGGTTCTTTAATGTTTGGAACAGTTACAGGAGTGGGTCCTAGAAACAGGTTGGTCCTGCGGAGGGTTCACCCCAAGCTACTGGTGCCCTTCTAGAGTCAGTACAAGGCCCAAGGAAAGTCCCAAAGGGCGAGGAGGTTGAAACATTCATCTCCATATTCCTCTGGTCGACAAGCTCCAAAGAATCCTCTTTCTTTCTTCTTCAGCAGACTGTCCTCTTGTAACGCTTGATTTGCCTTATAAGACCATCATTATAAGACAACCATCATTCTGCCTGAGCTCTAATGGATTCATATGACCCTTTTCTATATCTACACAGGTTGATAGGGTACAAGATTGAAAGTGACTGGTGACAGCAGCTCATTTCCCTGTGTAGTAGTGGGTGGGTACAAAAGGCATCTTGGTCACCAGAGCTAGGCAGCTCTTCTTCCTCACCTCTACCATGAGGGTTGTGCTTAGTTTGCTCTGTTCGCTCTCCACATAGCCCATGGCAATATTCTTCTGCAGACAGGGTGAAGGGCAGCCACTGGTAATCTCACCTAGTGCATGAGGGAACAGGCAGATTATCTATTAAGGTGGAACACACCACATCTGCTCTGGCTCTACAAGCCAGGCAACAGCTGGTTGCTGAAGCTGGTCCCTTCCTCATCACCCACAAGGACACAAATGTTACCAAAGGCCAAGGAGCAAGTGGCCTTTTAGGTACAGCATAACTATTGGCAAAGGAGAACTGATAACATGGGCCAGTTGTAGAAAACAGCCAGAGCTGGTTTGTTTCTAATTTCCGAATCCAGCATTAGATAGAGCCTCTCCAAAAATGCTATCCTTCACAATTGTCTTCAACTGATAGAATATACTCCTCTGCAACTTGGAAGGGAGAAAATTAATTGGAGCTGCTTTAGAATGCTGACAGTGTGAGGAACTGGTGTGACCTCACCTTCTGGCTCACAGATCTTTTATACATAAACTATTTGCCTACAACATAATGTTACTTACTCTGATGTTGGGACACTGTTTTTGTATAGGGCGAGCTATAGCATCAGGATACAAGAGGGTGGTCAGTTTATGTTTTCCATCACTCATCCACATTCCTACTACACCACAAAGGGAGGAAATGTTAATGACCCCAACCTACCAACAGCCTTGCCTTCTGGGCCATGGATGGGCATGTGTTGCCGGATGGGAGGCCCTGTAGAAGTCAGTCCCACACGTTTCCTCTTGGGTTTCTCTTTTATTTGGGCCAGAATGACAGGTGCACCTGGGAAATCCATGGCACTCCGGCGGCGTTTCCCTGGGAAGCAGTTGGAAAAAAGATGTTATGCGAGTGGCAGCAGGGCAGGAACTTCCACTGGTGTTGTAAATGAATGTCCGATCCTGGCAACTATTTGCTGTGTAGTCCCATTCACAGTATCAAAGAGAATTTATGATCCTTCTATAGCTTCTCTCCTCTTGCTAATCAGGTGTATTGTGTTCCATGTCAAACTTACTCAGAACCTCCATAATTCCCTTGGGTGGCCCAGGGCAGTTTGATCAAATTCTACATAGGCTGATATTAGCCAATGTAAGTTGCAGGAGAGAGCTAACACCTACCAAGAGTCCATATCAGACTAGCTTCCACAGGGGTTGTGTTCTCATCAATGTCATTCCCATAGAGACAGAGCCCTGCCTCCAAGCGCAAACTATCCCGGGCAGCGAGTCCAGCCAGCCACACAGTAGGATCCCTAAGCAGCAGCTCAGCCAGCTCCACAGCTTGGCTTGCAGGGACAGAGATCTAGGCAGGGGAAAGCATTTGTAGGTTTGGTCAGTCTGATTTGTACCATCCTCTTCCCACCCACTTTTAGACTCTCACTGCTTTTGCCTGATCTTGCACTGATGTTATCACATGGCCTCTTCTCATCCCAACCAACCCATTTAACAGTCCCATCTGCACCCACATTTTCCTCCCACCAGAGACAACTACTTCTCAGGGCCCACTGTAGACACCATCTCGCAGTATCATTGCTGCTGCATGCTTCCCCACCTCCTATATTTTTGGATAACTAAAACAGGAGCTGTTCGCATGGTACCTCTACACCATCCTCGCCTGTGTAGCCACAACGGGTGACCCTACAGCCTGGAACGCCAAATACAGCCATCGTTGCACTGGTCATGAAGGGCAACTTAGCCAGATCGTCTGATACTCCAGCCTGGAGCACTCGGACCATGGCAGGACCTGATAGAAGAAAGGAGAGAGGGGAGGGGAAAACAGAAGCTGAAAAACCTGCAGATAGTACAACTGGGTGTCAACTCTCCTCCAAAGTGTCTCAGGAAACCCCAGTTAAGTGACCAAGAAATTAAGCATTTCAGCTGGAGAATGTGGTTCATGTTGAACATGATGCTAGCTACACTCATCCTTGCCTAACCATGTCCTGGCCATCAGGGGAGTTGGGTAGAATTCATAGCCATGACATATGGTGTTATCCACTAGCTCAGATGGCTTCTAAAAAAGATGAGACCAATTTCTGGAGAACAGGAAAGCTGCTGATTGGGATGGGAGATGTAATTGGATCAGAGCAACTGGCACTACCGCAGTTGAATGCCACATCTCACAAGTGAAAATGTCTATAGCAGGATATAGCGCTTCCCAAGTTTCCTGGGGCTGAGGCAAACATTGCAGAGGTGAAATTTACCTTGCAGAGCAAGCAAAGCATTGTCTGAAACCTCCAAGTCCACATCGCAACCTGCTGCCTTCATTTCCTTCACTTTGTTCTGCAAAGGGAAACAGAGATGGCAGCCAGGGCATGACACACACTTGTGGCACAGTTTTCTCTCACCTATCCATTCTTCTTTGAGCAGGGTCCAGCATCATTTGCAGATAAGGAAAGTTCAGAAATTTCCCCAGAGTAACTGAGGGCCCAATCCTATCCAACTTTCCAGCACCGGTGCAACTGCAATGCAGCCCCAGGGTAAGGGAACAAATATTCCTATATCTTGAGGAGGCTTCTGTGACTGCCTCCCCACCATAGGATGTAGTTCACACCCCATTGGCACAGCTGCACTGGCCCTGGAAAATCAGATAGGATTGGGCCCTGAATCACCTACATATAATCTCCATTTCTGCTGTTGCCGTCTCTCTAGGGTGAACCCATGTGGGATTACCTGGTGGGGCTATGTACCTGCATGAGAGCAAAATCCTTGTCCCTGCAGCCTGCATTGGAGACCACGTAGAGGTGATTCTCTGAGGTGCTGGTCACAATCAAGTCATCTATTATGCCTCCTTTTTCATTGGTAAACAGAGAAAGAGTACCCTGAAAACAAAGCTAGATTCAGACTGACTCCAGCTACTCACTTCTAAGAGCAATTATCAAGCAATAGGCTTTGGCTGTAAAGTGACATAGAAATTTGATAATAAAAGTCAAAGCCATGAGCTAGAACAAGTAATCCCCCCCCTTATTTGAAATGTAGTTCTGCAAGAGTTGCAAGCACCTATTGGTTACTATCTGTGACATTAATGACAAGCAATGCAACTGTGTTTTACCATACAGAAAAGCCCTTCCATACTGCTCATATACTGTTTTTGTTTAAATGTGTTTCCTGTTCTCTCAAAAGATCAGGGAAGGATTCCATATTGCCTTTTCTCACTTTTGTCCTCACAGTTGCCCTGTGAGGCTGAGCAACAGGGACTTTTTTTTGAGACCACCCAGCTGGGCATATAGATTTGAACTGGGTATCCCACATCCACCCAGCATGCTACCTAGATAATCACATGTGTGTGTCATTCACTGGGCTCCAACATACCTGATTAGGCTTCAGCTCTGCAATGTCTCCAACCACTAGGCTCTCTAAAACTTTCACCCGGTCTCTGCCAAACACTTTAGTCTGTAAAAGAGAGTGCCCTTACATCACACACATACTATATAGGACCAAGAATTGCACACTGAGACATTAGATTCAGGCCCGGCATCACTGCCCAGTCAGACAACTGTTAGGTTTGATGCCGTTAGATTACATAATGTGACAAGAACTCCTATCATTAAAGGTTCAGAAATAGTTGAGGTTTATCTCCCATCAGACCATAAGGCCAGTAAGGAATATTGGCTAAGAAATTTAATCCAAATCAACTTGTATTAATTAGTGAGGGGGGTCCAAACAGCAACTCCCAATGCTAGAAAAATGTGATACCCCTTAAGCAAAGTGCTACTTTGGCGCCCTACAGGTAGACCACAGCTGCGATACAAGGACATCTGCAAGAGGGATCTGAAGGCCTTAGGGATGGACCTCAACAAGTGGGAAACCCTGGCCTCTGAGCGGCCTGCTTGGAGGCAGGCTGTGCAGCATGGCCTTTCCCAGTTTGAAGAGACACTTTGCCAACAGTCTGAGGCTAAGAGGCAAAGAAGGAAGGCCCATAGCCAGGGAGACAGACCAGGGACAGACTGCACTTGCTCCCGGTGTGGAAGGGATTGTCACTCCCGGATTGGCCTTTTCAGCCACACTAGACGCTGTGCCAGAACCACCTTTCAGAGCGCGATACCATAGTCTTTCGAGACTGAAGGTTGCCAATACAATAATACTTTGAGAAAAGTTATTTAGGCCATCTGCAATAAATGAACACACAAATGTTTATTGCATGAAATCAACAGCCTGGAAATATATCAAGCTGCTGCATGATTCTATAGCCTTCTAAGCATTTATAAAAAACACTGCTACAAATGCTCAACCCAGCACAAGTTGCTGAAATGTGAGATGCCTGGATGGGAGACAACCAGAAAAAACCCATGTACACTTCTGTATCTCCGGGGGGGGGGGGGGGGGAGAGGCTGGATATACATGCAATAATTTGTCCATTCTCACTGAGCTGTCCTTTTCATTCTCCCAAAGCATCCCTCAACATGAAATTATTTCAAACAGTACAAAAGATAAGTCCATATGGGTCAATCACAAAAGGTATTTCCATGTCTGAATAAGGTGAACAACCCCCAGGAGCCACAACTGGTTGAAGCTCTCAAGCGCATTTTAGCATGTTGTCTCAACTGAACGTGTGCTTTACAGTACTTTGAATTTCCTCTAAGAACACAAGTATCCAGCTGCTATGAGACTGGTACAGAGAGCTGTCACAATGTTTAATGGTGGGAAGTGAACAGACAAAATTTGCCAATTCTAAAAGTGATTACTAGAAAGAAACAGTATCTATGAAATGTGCTGAAAAGCAACAAAGGTAACCAGAGTAAGGCAGAGAAAGGTTCACTGTGTCCTACAGCCCCATCAACCCCTTGACATTACCTGCAGCATGTGAGAGACATCAAACAGTGAGCAGTGTTGACGTGTGTGCAGGTGGGACTCCAAATGGCTGTGTGTGTATTGCACAGGTAAGCTCCAGCCTGCAAAGGCCACCATCTTTCCTCCATGGTGCCTGTGGAAATCATAGAGGGGCGTCTGTTTCAGGCTCTCCTGCAGAGGAAGGCACGGAGCATTCAAGCTGGCATTTGTCAGCAATCCATACATGAGATCATCCAAAGCTTGGAAAGTGGGAAAAGCATATTTATTACCCATCAGACCCACCAGGGTCATTTCTAGTCCTGGCCAATGCAAAAAGGAAAGCACCTCCCTACCCTAGCTCACAACTGTGCTCACAACTAAGGGCTGACCCCTGATTTCTGTAGCTCCAAGTTTCCTCCTAAAGCTAGTTGCTGACCCTGTTATGCTGGCAGTTCCTTCAGCACAGTATCATCTTGCTCAGAGAGTTAAAACACTCTCTTAATCACTGCATAGGAAACATAGCCTGCTCAGCTCTTGTGAAATTCAGTCTCAAGGGGAAGGCAGCTTCGGAGAGACATTGTACCGATTAGCAAACTCCAGACTGGGCTAAGAAGAGCAGGAGAGCCACATAGGAGCAGGAAAACAATGTTCTGTATCAGATGCCCTATGATTCCTCTGCACTCCCAGGTGCCTTTAGGCATGATTCCTGAAAGGTGGGTTTCAGGCTCTCCAGATGAGTGGATAAGTGGGCAGTTCTTTTGACCATGAAATTGGTTTGTTGTATATCCATACAATAAAACTACCACTAAAACGGGGGAAGGGGTGGGGAGAGCACTGCAAACTTTCCACACAGGAAAAGAAAAAAAACATTGCATGGAGAGGTTGTTTTTTTTTTTGTCCCTTCCATCTAAAAAGCACCCCACATATAGTAAGCAAACATGTTATAGATAGGGCTACATTAAACTTTTCTTTTTGATGTGCTGTTGGTAAATGGAAGAAAGTTTAGAAATGTTTTGCTTGTGTTTTGTTTTCAACATGGGGAACATAAAAAAATAAGAATGCAAGTACCACTTGCAGTGTACAGAACAGACTTCCATCACATCATTTGTGTAATGCATGGAATAGATCAAACAAGTGTTCCTTAAAATACACACACCACATACAGGGGAGCAGGACTCAGCCTTAATTTGGAACTGGCTCTAGAGATAGTCTCCTATGTGGGGCTTATTGGGAGGCTCCTGCCTCTGAGTTGCCTTCAACCTTTGTCTTTAGTCATGTTTGCTTACTGCTTTATCACAAAGTTCAGGGTCAAGAGGAAAGCAAACCTGCTTGTCCTTTGCACCCCACAGGACAGTAAGCCTCCCATTTCACTTTCCCATTCACTTAAGATCTTGTTTGCACATTTATGGTTGAGAGACAGTCAGGATGATCTCCAGTGAAATATCTTACTTGCTTTTTAATATCCTCATATTCCATAGTGCCAGGGGTTAAGATCTTTCCCACTCCTGTAGTTTCAAAGCCAGACAGTGAGAGAAAATTCCCAGCATTTGGAAGAGGGGACAGCACAAGTTTGTACCTCCACATGATGGCTGGCCTCAGTCCCCCATTCCAACCATTTTTCTTGTCTGCTCAGCAACACTTAAAGCAGTGAAAACGAGGTTTTTCCAGTTATTGATTAAGGCTGCAATCCTACACACACTTTCCTGGGATCTATTGAACATAATGGGACTTACTTCTGAGCAGACATGCATAGGACTGTGCCCTAAATTGGGTTATTAGGGAAATCACCATTGTGAATAGCCAGCAGACTTTGACAGTCCCTCTTTTGGGGTCTTATTCAGAAGGTCTCCTCCCTTATGGAAACAACCTTATGCATGCTATGTGTAGATTATATTTCTAGCCCATTCTTCCTCCAAGGAGTTCAAGGGGTGTGTGTGTGTGTGTCCGTCCCATTATGTTCTCAACAACGCTGTAAAGTGGATTAGGCTGAGCTGGTGAATGTCTCAATCCAGTCCACACTTTCCTGAGAGTAAGTCCCAATGACTATAATGGGAGTTACTTCTGAGTAGACAGGCAGAGAATTTGGCTCCTCAATCTCAGGCAGTGAGCTTCCTGGCTGAGCAGGGATTTGAACCCAGACCTTCAGATCCTAAGCACTACAACCCCACTGGCCAGGTACTTTTAGAATCACAACCTCAGGAACTTTAGGCACAACTATAGGTCCTGCGTAGTTGACCAGGCAGAATAAGCTTCATCATAAAATATACCAGGCAGGGGATACAGGCCCTTCAATACTGCGATGTCAGAAGACCTGCTGCCTCCCCAAGCCTGGCCAAAGCAGAGCGGGGTTGCACAGCACAGCGGGCGTGTCCATCTCACACCCTACAAGAGGGTCCCTTCCTTGATCCAGCCTGCAGCTCCTGTTTGCAAGGACCCCAACATGTTCAACAGGGAAACGACCCCACGTGTGACCCAGAACAGTTTCTGGCTCCAGAGCTGCAACCTGTCTGGAGCCCTAGTGGGGGCGGGGGGCACAGAGGCGGGAGCCAGGCTTTCCTTCCAGAGGTGCAACAATGGGGGGGCGTTGCCCTTCGGTCCCCGCTTTGGCATCACCTGTGTGGGCCTCTGGAGCCAAGTTCTGATGCTGAGCTGGGCATCCCCACTAGGGGTCCAGGTGCACGCGCGCAGTCCTCTTCTCCCCCTCCCTCTTGCGCCAAGGGACGACTCCAAACCCCCCCCCTTGTGAAGGGTCCCCGGGGCAGAGAACCAGGGCTCGCTGCTCCGTCCCGAGGGCGAGCCTGCTGCACAGCGCACCGCAGCTCACCTGCCCAGACGCGTGGCCCCTCCGCCCGCACGCGGTGGCCCCCGGGCCCCCCCTGCACGGAGCCACACGCCGCGCAGCCGCTCCAGCGCGCAGCATTCCAGCAGCCAGCCAGCGCCCCTGCTACGACCTGGGTGGCGAAGGCTCAGCAGCCCCTCCTACCCCCGGGGCCCCGCTCTCAATTCCCGGGAGGAGCCTGGGAAATGTAGTCGCAGCCAAGAGCTCTCGCCCGTCCAGCTGCGCTCCAGCCCAGCTGCTGAAGGGAGAAGCCACCCCAGAGTCGCACTGCAGGCAGCAGCACCCGCGCAGAGAGAGACCACGGATTGGCAGCCTTTTTATCTCGGTACACTGGTGAGGTTCATCCAAGGCACATCAATTTTTGGACAATGGACAAGGCACACTGTGCTGCCAGTGGGGGGCTCACATCCCCCAGTGGCCCTCATAATCAATGGCCGTCTTGCAAATGCCCTTGGCACACCTGAGGACCATCCGTGGCACACCAGTGTGCCACGGCACAGGGGCTGACAATAGCTGGTGTAGATCAACATGCAAGAATTGGCATAGACTGCATTGCATATCATTCGCAGGAATGTTCATTCCCATCCTCAATCTGCAACTGACCTACATCCTCTCCATTTATTTAATCTTTTTTAAAAATGCATTTGACCTCCTTTAGTTTAAAGCTCCCTGCATCCCAGCCCAGTTAAACTAAACTAAACTCCCCCACTAAAAATTTAGAAAGGAGACCAGAGTGGAACAAGCAATCCAAAATCCAAACATATGCTGCAAGGTGTCCATGCAGAATCATCAAAGCAAATCCAGCTCATGCTGGAGGAACCCTCCATTGAAAAGGTCCTCTCACTCAACTCTGTAAGTCACACCTCTGTATTGAATCCACAAGAGAACCTCCCCAGAAAGTCTAGGTAGCCACAACTGGAACTAGACAGTCCTTCAACTTGGCCCCAAATCACTGAAGGTGTTAAAAGCCAGAATTTGCTACTGCATATCACTGGTGGGAGCATCTGGGTGTGGAAAATAAGTAGATGCTTGAATATAAAGACAGGCAGTAGAATTCAGATTTCTTGACACAGAATAAAGGCTACAGCACTTTCATTGTTTCATTCCTTAGGGCAGTGGTTCTCAACTTTTAGGAGCCCACAGATCACTGAGGAAAACACTGGAATTGTCATGGACTACATGCAACCCCCTCCACACAAAAAAATTCAATTCAATTTGGTAGCCCATGGGGGAACACTCAGCAAGACACTGGAAATGCCAGCTACGGGGGGGGGGGGGTCCATTCTCCACCCTTTCAGGTGCTCCATGGGGAAGCATCTTGCTGAGTGAGTGCTCATACACAGTCTACCAGAAAGGGTGGAGAATGGACTCTCCCACAGCTGACACTTTAGCAAGCACTGGACCACTAGAGGGAGAAGAACAGACTGCCTACATCCACGCCGACTCTTCAGTAGTCTGTGGGGGAGCGGTCACATCCTGGGACACTGGAAGGGATCAAAGGTGATTATCTTTTCCCTGAGACCTCAGGGGCCAATTCTCAGGTCCCCAACACCTGTGGACCACAGGTTGGGAACCACTGCCTTAGGGTATAGTATCACATCACATCCCTAAGCACCCAGGGCAGCCACACTGGTGTGCTGCAAATGGTCCACAAGTGTGCTGCGAGAACTTGGGAGGTTATTTATTAGTAGGGCTATTGGGAGATGTGAAACCCCCCCACCAGCAGCACAGCCTGCCTTGTCAATGGTCAAAAAACTGATGATGTGCCTTGATCATTACAGTGCCTTGCCAGTGTGCCATGAAATGAAAAAGGTTGAAAATCACTGACCTAAACCTGTCTAGGCAGCACACTGGCTTTGATCCAGCCAAAGTCACAAGTTGTGGCAGAAGAATCATCTTATAAGGTTAGGTGGCTGGTGTCTAGAGAGGGCACTTTCAGTGATCATGACCTGTATTTGGAATGTCAGTGATGCGCACCTGGTTCCAGTCTTGATGGAACAGCATCAGGCAAATTTTCCTATTCACCCAGACTTTCCAACACATTTTGGCTGGTTTTTAAGAAGTATTTTATATGGTTCTACTTAATTTTAATAAGCACTTAGGCAGTGCTTTTATTATTTTTATAGGTGGTATGGTTGGCAGGGGATGAAGAGGTCCAAGAAGAGCTCCAACATGCACACACAAAATGCCCCAGTCTGTAAGTTCAATAGCTCAACTCCCCAAACAAGAATTTGAAAATGTTGCAATTCAGCACCCGGACAGCAAAGAAAATGCTATTTTGGCACCTGAAAGGACTCTACTTTTGAGGGGTGCTCTCCTACTGCTTAGGTTATAATCCTATACATTATTTCCTAAATCTCACTGAACACAATGAGACACACTTCTGAGTAAACTGCTATAGGATTGTTGTAAGCAAGAGCTCCAATAGATTTTAAGGCTCCACTTTGACTCCAATAGATTTTAAAGCTCATTCAACACCTTACATTTATTTCCTACTTTAAGGGGGAACGAATGCAGCTTGTTGAGCTGTTAATTTTCCTGATCTCTGCCTTTGAAGAAGATCAAGGCTGCAAGCCCCACACTTTTCTGGGAGTAAGCCCTATTAAGCACATTCTGTTTGCATCTGAGTAGACATGTTTAGAATTGCACTGTGAAAGTCTTAACTCATAGAATCATAGAGTTGGAAAGGACCTAATAGGTCATTTAGTCCAACCCCCTGCCTTAGGCAGGAAATCCTCTTAGAGAGCATCTCCAACAAGTGCTTGTCGAGCCTCTGCTTGAATATCTCTAGTGAGGGAGAGTCCACCACCTCTCTCGGCAATCTGTTCCACTGCCAAACCACCCTGACCATCAGGAATTTTTTCCTGATGTCTAATTGAAATCCCCTCTCTTGCAGTTTGTACCCATTTGTTCTACTTTCAGAGACAGCTGAGAATAAATTATTACCTTCTTCCATATGACAGCCCTTTAGGTATTTGAAGACAGCTATCATATCCCCTCTCAGCCTTCTCTTCTCCAGGCTGAACATGCCAAGTTTCCTCTACCTTTCCTCATAGGGCTTGTCCTCCAGCCCCCTGATCATCCTCGTCGCTCTCCTCTGAACCTGCTCCAGTTTGGCTGCATCTTTCTTAACCTCTTAACTCATTCTCATCTTAAGCACTAACTTAACATACAAGTTATATTTCCAGCCTATGGAAATTTTTGCCATTTCCTTTGTCTAAGCAAGTGTGTGAGCACATGCAGACAAGTGGGAAGGGAAAAAGCTGATCTACTACTCCCAAATCTCACTGCCCCTTCCTTCTGTCCATATGCACAATATTGTAGCAGCAGCACCCACATATGCCTCATTTATTGTTACAAAAAACCAAGTGGCTTTCAGATAAAAACTTAGGAGCATTCACAGGGACAGGAACATGAGAATGGCAGAGGTAGGACAGCACAGAAAATGGATCCATGGGTCCAGGTTAGTGCCTGTTCTGGGATCATAAAATGCAGCTGAGACGTCACAAGTACTTAGGAAGAATGACCGATCTGGACACTTAATATCACACATAATACACTGTTTATTTGATATCCATTTAGGGGGAATAAACTTCAACCCTGATTTAGTGCAATGGATTAGAAGACCATTGAGGTTTTGTCCAACTATAAATAAGGAACATAAATAGCTCATAATAAATAATAGGAAGAAGACTGCACAAAGCTATAGAAAGCATTACAAGGTTGTTCCTGAGATCTAATGTTCAGCACAAAAAGCATAAACTACACATCCTACCACAATAGTTCATTTTGTTCTACAGGCTGGTCTGCCAAACTACAGCTCATATAGTGCTGGAAGTGTCCATCACTACAAAGAAGATGCACTTGTCTGGGAGCCAGATGGCTCTATTCTATTTATAGATCAGCGTCACTTAGAATATAACTAGGCGAGGTGCTCAGATATTCTCTTTGTCATTGTCATAACAGTCCTTGAGGAGCGGTTTAAGACCCACTTGACAGATTTGGAACAGATTTTCCAAAGGAAGCCTAGCAGGTTCTTAACACTGCAGGACTTTGAACCCAGACTTTTGCCATAATTCATTTATTCAGCTCTCCATCCTCTAGGTCTGATTGTAATAATTCAGTAAGCAGAAAGTAACCCTATAATCATGCAACAATCAGCTGAGGAGTTGGGGAGAGACAAATATTTGATTGTTAAATACATAGCGCAGCTCTACAAAGCTCCAGTGCTCAGGCTTTCTAGCTTAATGTTATCTTTGCCATGAAATCTCTGTATGTGTGGCAGTTTGTCAGAACGAAGCATTTCATCTTCAGTCAAAGGAAACATGCAGCAGGTTTGACCCATAAGACAAATCACCATTTCCAGTTCACAGCAGGGCAATAGACAGTTTGTTTCATCTTGAAGAAGACATCAGGACTAGACACCCCACCCCCATGCAAAATTAAGCTAGTCACATCCTTCCAAGGAGTCAATCAACCTCTAGAAAGCTTCCCATATTGCCACTCAATCTTTTAAATACATACACACACCATTTCATATATTTGCAAGTGAGGTAGCCATAGCAGAGGAACCTATAACTGAATGCTTGTTTCTGAGTTCTACTCTTTGATTTGGGAACAAATACCCCCTCAGTCTCATCATTCAGATTTCTCAGATCACTCTCTTGCCAAGATCAAAGTTATTCTTCTCAAAATACTAGATTCTTAAGGGAGAGGATGCTTGATTTTGCCCTCACAGTACATCTGCCAGAAAGCACAGCTTGGAAAATGAAAAGGCATCTTCACAGTCCAGGGATTTAGAATTCAGTTCTTTAGGGTCCTGTGCAAGTGCAGAATTATCAGAATGTTCTCCACAAAGGACATGGCTGGAAAGACACCAGAAAGGCCACCACAATCCAGCAGGGAGGACAAGGACTGGAACATGAAGACAACAGACTTAATCCATAATATCTTCCTTCCTTGATCCAACTATCCAAGGAGGCAACCCAGTGAGTTGGGCTCTTCAGAATCCTGTCATCTTCCAGACCAAGAGCTCCTCAAGTGTAAGACAGAAGGTTAAGATCATAGGAGCCATCCACCTAAAACAGACACAGACCATTAGTTTCAGAACAAAAGACTTTCAGAAGCTTTGGGCATGGCAAAATATATAATCCCACCCCCGCTCTGTTTCTCCTGCTCTCTCCAATATATGAAGAGCCAGATATCAACAGTGATGTGTCACTGGAACGTGGGGCAATGGAGAAATTGATGCAAGCTGTCACTTAATCATGAAGCATTCTGAGACACAAATCATGGCATCTCAGCCTAACCTCTCTCAGGATAACATACAGAAGCTTCACACAAGCCATTCTTGGAGAGAGGAAAATTCCAGCAAGAAATAACCATTGTGAAGTTGCTGAAAATGTCTTTAAATTGGAGCTTCTGTAGTCACCACATCTGGCCAGCTGGTGTTGGAAATTTGGATCTGATCCAGCAGGGTGTTCCGATGGAGGACCTGGAGGCAACAGCCATGTCTCTTAGGACAGCTGATGCATACAGCTAAAATGAAATCAGTGTGTGTGTGTGGGGTGTGTGTGTGTGTCACTTTCACTACCTTTGTTAACTGAAGTAGTTAATGCAGCAATTCTCAAACTTTGGGCCAGGATCCACTAGGTGGGTTGCAAGCCAATTTCAGGTGGATCCCCATTCATTTCAATGTGTATTTTATTTTTAGTGTATTAGACTTGATGCTACCTTGCGATGTAACTGCATTTGGGGAAATGTTGCACATCTGTACTTTTCAGGCCACTACGTATATGCTTTTAACAATGATAGTCAATGGGGCTTACTCCTGGGTAAGCGTGGATAGAATTGTAGCCTTTGGGATGTTTGGGAAATTTTTTTTTTAACAGATCAGCAACTGCTTACGAAGGTGGTTCTTTATTTTAAATAAATGTTTAAATGTCTTATTGTAAGACATTAAATGACATTTAATGTAAGACATTTAAATGTCTACTTATTGTAAACTTTTACTTATTTTATTGTATGGGGGTGTTGATTTCACCTCCAGCCATGACATCACTTCCAAGTTCACTTCTGGTGAACATCACTTCTGGTGGGTCCTGACAGATTGTCATTCTAAAAAGTGGGTCCCTGTGCTAAAATGTTTGAGAACCATTGACTTAGTGAAATAAGCAGAAGCAAGAAGAAACCAACATCAAAGCGGCCAATCCGTGTTGCTGGTTGGCTGGTTTGAAGCATCTCAGTTAGAACCCACATATGCTGCAGTTCAGAAGATACTTTCTCAGCATCAGGCAGTCCCTACAACAAAAAGGAGAGTTATTTCCATTCAAATAGTGTAGTCTTCCACACTAAACATACTCCTAACAGGGAGCCTTTTACCAGTCAATCCCAGCTCAATAACAGCTAGGTAACTATGCTTCCACTTGGTTATGTGCCAATTATGTAACAGCAATGCAAAGAAGCAGGGAAACTCATGTTCTTCCTCCTTTGGGGTTTCAGCAACAAACTTTTCTAGTGAGTAGAACTAATGGAGAGATAAAGCTAATAGGCCCTTTCTTCAGAGTAGCATGCTTTGCAGCAACAACCCAGGATTTCCAAAACAAGCATAACAGCTGCCGATGCAAAAAGCCAGGAGCTTTCCTTGCCTGAAATCAATAAAAATCCCAGCGACTGAGAAAAGGAATCCTTTGTAGGCCACTGATAGTACATGGTTGGCTGCTACAGGGCCTATGTAAGTGGGATAGAGTTGATGGCAAAAGACTACACCCTAGCCTTATGAAGTGCACAAAGAATGGAGACAACAAAACAGCTACTGTGAGGGCACTGGAGAATGGAATTGAATAAAACCTCTCACTCATCTCAAGCTAGAAGCCCCATCTCTAAATCTCAATCGGAAGGAACCAAAGATTTCTAATAGTGAACCATACCATATTGTGGCTCCTCACATAGCAACACGCATTTGCCAGAAGGCAGGTCCTGATCTTAGTGACAATAATTACCTCACGTAGATTTTCTGGCCGTTCCTGAGGAGATGGATGAGAAAGCCAGGCTGGAAAGCCTTTTTGTGGACTCTAAAACAAAAGAGCCCCAGAGTAAAACGTTTTTGGATACTCTACAGATTAGCACAATGCATGGTATGCACATATACAGGTGCGCACCACTTAATCACGGGGATACATTCTCTGATCCCCATTGTTATACGATTAGGTCATTAAGTGAACATTCAGTCCAATCTATTGCCTTTGCGGTGTAAACAAACATTCCCTGCCGGACACTAGCTGGCTGCACAGGCTCCTTGAGATAAATGGCCTCTTCTTTGCATTCAGAGCTTCTTTGTTGTGTAAACAGACACTCTGCTGCAGGCTATGGGAGATGCAATTGCCTCATTAAGAGCATCTTTACTGTGCTTTGACTACTGTCATATATGCGGTACGTCATTAAGCGGCACACGTCTGCATTTCACTCCCCCAAAGACACCCCATATTATCACCCCCCAATTTGTGTCTCAGAGCAGGCTGCCTATGGATAAGTAAGTGATGGCTGCAGGCCTCTGTAAATATTTAGTCTCTGCTGTTCTCAGAGAGATGTAGTATTCATTCTTAGAAGCATTAATAGTCTTGTTTCATGTTTTCTTAGGTGACATTCCTACTGTGGTGAAAATTCTGATTTTTCTCTATTTTTGTACCCTTCTATACCCCCTGAGGCTTCTGTGATTCAGCAGCCTTTTTTAGAATGCCAAAGCAACATCGTGCCACAAGAAACATTATCTAGGATGCTTCTCTAAGACTATGAATTCAGCAGCAGTCCACAGAGCAGACAGGTCACTTTGTGGATTGCTTTTCCATGTTTGGCTTTCCCCCAGAATAATCCTTCCTAGAATTGGCATGAACACCCTATTGGGCATCTATGCTCACCTGAAGCAGACAAGAGGAAGGCAAGGATTTCTGGGGGAATGGGATGGGACTGTAAATCACGCAACTGGATGAACACATAACATCATTAATTCTAGATTTTTAAGGTCATATACCAGTATACTCAAGAATGTTGCCTGGTCTGTCACTAAACAACAACTGCTGCTTAGTGGAAGGGACTCATCATTCTGCTTTGAATGCAAGAACCAGAATCGTGGAAGAGCAAGTAACTAGTGTAGGGATAATATTAAGTTAGCCGAGTGAGACAATTTATTTAGCACTTGCACTTTACTCTCCTTGCCAACCGCTCCTCCTTTTGATGAGGCCAGTGCTTGATATGTGCCTTGCTGTCATCCTTGTGCATTTTCCCCACCAAATTTTTATTGCGTTGTTAATTCAGCCTTTTCACAAAGGTTTGTATTTTTAACCAAGTATCTGCCTGAACCCAATTCAAATGGGGGGAAACCAGCTGATCAGAGTCTTTAAATTCCATTACTATTTGACCTCAAGGGGGATTCTTTTCACTTTAGTGGCTCCTGATTAATATGGGAAAAGGGCTTTCCCAAGGCAGCATCTTTCCAAAAAAGCTGCACTTGATCTCTTTTCACACAGCTGACTAAATCTCTCTTATTTACTCGATCAAATGAAGCTCTCTCTAATTAGAATAGTGAGTATAAGAAGAGAAAAGGTAGGGCACTCACTTTCTGACCACCAGGGAAGAGTTGCAGCTCCTCAATACTGAAATGCAGCCATACTGGAGAAGGCTGACGTAGAATCAGACGAAAGGCAGCTACTCGATCCACATCACAAAGCATCTAGCAAAAGAGAGACACAAACAAAGTAACTAAAACACCTGCAACTTCAGCAGTGAGAAACAGCCCTTCAGGTGTCAGATGCAGCAGTAGGATGCAGCAGATGGTCACAAAAAGTAGAAAAGCACAAGGGTTAGTATTGCATAGTTATAGGACGAGGGTGCATCTCCCTAACTCTGCCAACTGGCAGCAACATCCAGCAAGCTACACAACAACATGGCCAAAACAGCATCAGCAGTGTCCAAAGCTGAAAAGAAGCACCATTAAGAAATAAGAGAATGGGAACTTACAAGATCTCTTGAGAGATTCCAGAGGGACGGCCTTGTTAGTTCTTTACAGACAAAGCACACACACCTTACTAATCCCTTGATGTTGTCTAAGATGCTTTAAGAGTGATATTGATAGCACAAATGGAAAAACAGGTTGCTGTACAGAACAGAGGATGCAGAGGCAATAGAACACAACTTGAACTAGCACAGCGGCACTCAAACTTGCACCAGCTGCATGCCTGGAATGCGTCATCTGCCTGGCATCTCAGAAAGCTGCACAACAGGACATCCAGGCAGACACAACTGCCCAGACACAACTGTCCTGTCCTCCAAAAGAGGAGGACTTTGCATGGTGCCCAAGGAGAACTGAAAGGTCCGCTCACTGGGCAGATGGATCTGCACAGATCTTGGGTCTGGGTTTGCTTGGCCCTGGGCAAGCAAAAAGAGCAAATTTACATGGAATACCAAGAGAAGCTTAAATGCTGACCTGATGTCTGGAGAGAGAAAAGTAATCCTGAGAACCTTCTTCTGTATGTGGGTTGGGCATCAAGCAATAATTCCGCAGGCAGGTAACCCACTTAGAAGGGCTTTCATTTCCATCATCTACAGGGCTTCGACACTGCACTCGCAGAGTCAAAAACGCTGTGTAGTAATTCCTGAATACAATCTCCTGCAACTGAAACACAGTTTAGGAAATGCACACTTTCCGTTCCTGAACTGAGCAAATTGTGCAATGCCACACTTGATCAAAAGTATACTTGAGTGGGTTGAGGAACCTCTGCAAGTGTCCTTTTATTTTGCTCAGTAATCTCTGCTACAGCCCTGTAAAGTAGGCCACTATGATAAATTACAGAGGAGACCTAGACAGGCAAACTATAGCCACCAAGCGAGTTGTTGGCAGAGGTGAGATCTGAAGCACAGACATCCTGGATCACAGCTCACATAGTTAACCTCTTTGTAACCTGTATAGTTAGAACTGCAAAAGGTTGTAAACGTATGAACAAACTATTGCAAGTCATGCCCTTCCATTCGCTGTTGTTTCATACTCACATCAATGGTCTGCAAGTGTGGGAGGACAACATCCATTACTGCAACACCAGGCCGGCCTAGTTCAGTCCTCACATCTCCTACTTGCAGGGTCACTGGACTTTTGATAGTGCAGGGAGCAGGTTCATGGGCCATGGTCCCCATGCTAGAAAAGAGCGCAGGATTCCGTTTAGTGGCACACAATAATTACAACCACCTCTTCTCTATATCTGATCTCAGGACCTTCTGACGTACTAATTACCCTGATATGTGCTCTGAAGATGCCAGGGTATCATAGTCTAACACCACAGCAATTTCTATAGACAATCTTTTGGGTTTCCTTCATGTATCAATAGTTTTGTATGTTTTACACTGCAATACTACTGCTAGCTTTTCTTTTTTATAAGCCACCCTAAAATGTCTAGTTGGACATCAGGAATAAATGATTGAAAGTAAGGGTGGTTTGACAGTGGAACAGATTGCTGAAGAGGTGGTGGATTCTTTCTCACAGAACATCTTCAAGCAGGTGCCTGCTGGAGATGCTCTAGGTGGATTTCCTGCTACAAGAGGTGGCTTGGACTAGATTACCTTGTCAGTCACTTCCAGTTCTATGATCTATAAATGATAGTTGAAGGACGGTGCAGAACACCACGTAAATAAATGCATGTGATGGAGTGCTGCTAGCCATGGAAGCTCAGTGCAACAATAAACTAAATAGAGTGCAATCCTGTGTACTCTTGGGAGTAAGCCACATTGTACTTGGCAGGTGTGATCTGGCGGTTGAGTGGACAACTGCCCAAAGAATGATAAGTAGAAACAGTGCTGGTTGAACTTTGGATGGGAAACTGAAGGCTGATAAAGTTGTTGTGAGACAACAGAGCCAGGCCAACTTGAAACTGCTCCTGCTTGAAGCTTAGAAGGCAGACCCAAAGGCAGCCAGATGTGATGACTATGATGAAGGATTCCATCTGGAAGAGAACGGTCTACGAGTTGCCCCTAGAACAATTACTATAAAGCTCATTTGTACAGAGTACTGTGTAATCACATTTGCTCCAGCATGGGAAAGGCAGGATCTAAATTTTTCAGCCAAACACAAACTTCCACATAGACATGCCTCAGAACCAGGCTACTAGTCTTTAAGGTGCTGCCTATTATAAAAATTACAAAAGTCCTACAATCAGCAATATTATAATGATGCTCCACCAGCCAACAGGCTTAAGAAGAGAGGCTATACTGGGGTGAAGAGCAACATTTGCCCTCACCCTGCTGAGCAAGCAAGAGGAACCTCAGCACCAAGAAGTGCTTCTGGAGCCCAATCCCATGCCTGTCTACTCAGAAGTAAGTCCCATTAGAGTCAATGGGGTTTACTCCCAGGTAAGTGTATAGGACTGCAGCCTTAAAACCCCATCCTATGCCTGTCTACGCAGAAGAAAGTCTCATTAGAGTCAATGGGGCTTACTCCCAGGTAAGTGTCAGTAGGAGTGTAGCCCCAGAGCCCAAGACTATGCATTTCTACTCAGAAGAAAGTCCCATTAGAGTCAATGGGGCTTACTCCCAGGTAAGTGTGGGTAGGAGTATAGCCCCAGAGCCCAAGACTATGCATTTTTACTCAGAAGTAAGTCCCATCAGAGTCAATGGGGCTTACTCCCAGGGAGGTGTGGAGAGGACTGCAGCCTCATAGCCCAAGCCTAGGCATGCCTACTCAAACTTTAAGTTTGCAGATGACACCAAACTTTTCCGAGTTGTGAAAACCAGAAGTGATTGTGAGGAGCTCCAGAAGGATCTCACCAGACTGGCAGAATGGGCAGCAAAATGGCAGATGCGCTTCAATGTCAGTAAGTGTAAAGTCATGCACATTGGGGCAAAAAATCAAAACTTCACATATAGGCTAATGGGTTCTGAGCTGTCTGTGACAGATCAGGAGAGAGATCTTGGGGTGGTGGTAGACAGCTCCATGAAAGTGTTGACCAAATGTACGGCAGCAGTAAAGAAGGTCAATTCTATGCTTGAGATCATTAGAAAAGGTATTGAGAACAAAACGGCTAATATTATAATACCATTGTACAAATTGATGGTAAGGCCACACCTGAAGTATTGGGTCCAGTTCTGGTCGCCACATCTCAAAAAGGACATAGTGAAAATGGAAAAGGTGCAAAAGAGAGCAACTAAGATGATTACTGGGCTGGGGCACCTTCCTTATGAGGAAAGGCTATGGTGTTTGGGCCTCTTCAGCCTAGAAAAGAGACGCCTGAGGAGGGGACATGATTGAGACATACAAAATTATGAAGGGGATGGACAGAGTGGATAGAGAGGTGGTCTTTACACTCTCACATAACACCAGAACCATGGGACATCCACTAAAATTGAGTGTTGGGCGGGTTAGAACAGACAAAAGAAAATATTTCTTTACTCAGCATATGGTTGGTCTGTGGAACTCCTTGCCGCAGGATGTGGTGATGGCATCTGGCCTGGATGCCTTTAAAAGGAGATTGGACAAGTTTCTGGAGAAAAATTCCATTACGGGTTACAAGCCATGATATGTATGTGCAACCTCCTGATTTTAGAAATGGACTATGTCAGAATGCCAGATGCAGGGGAGGGCACCAGAATGAGGTCTCTTGTTGTCTTGTGTGCGTTTGGTGGGCCACTGTGAGATACAGGAAGCTGGACTAGATGGGCCTATGGCCTGATCCAGCGGGGCTGTTCTTATGTTCACGCGAGTCCTACTGCGCTCAACGGGGCTCACTCCCGGGTAGGCGAGGACAG
This sequence comes from Tiliqua scincoides, assembly GCF_035046505.1. Taxonomy (NCBI): domain Eukaryota; kingdom Metazoa; phylum Chordata; class Lepidosauria; order Squamata; family Scincidae; genus Tiliqua; species Tiliqua scincoides. The sequence continues at coordinate 202,512,597 of NC_089822.1, forward strand.
GACTGCAGCCTCGCTGCCCAGCCCTGCTAGCGAAGAAGGAGACATAAAGACCGGGATGAGCACAGGACAAGCAGCGGGCAACGCTTCGGGTGCGGCAAGCGCAAGCAGCGGCTCCGCCCGGTGTGCGAGGGCGTGTGGGCCGGCCAGCCAGGGGCGGCCCCCACCCGGCGCCCCGCCCCAGAGCCTTGCGAGCTGCAGCGCTGCGCATCCCTGAGAGCTCCCCGCCTGCCGCCCATCTCGGGGCTCCGCAGGCCGCGTCCCCACCGCTCCCTCCCCCTCACACCTACCCATAAGCACGAAGCCACCACAGACATGGCAGGCCCGGCGCGTCACCAGCGTGGCCACAACTTGACGACGACAGCGGCGCTTCTCCTAGAGCGGGAGCTCCCGTTGCTACGGCGTACGTCACAGCGCGCACTCCTCGCCTTCCCCCTTCCGTTCAGAGGCAAGGGAGGGGGCGGGGCTTCGCGTTGAACACGTAGCTAGATACCGAGGGACGTGTCCACCGGAGTAGCCCGCGCGCGGTGAGGACGCAATTGAAGCCTCCATTTCAGGGTTGCCGCGGCAACGAGGAACGCTTGCGATCCGATTGGCCGGCGAACCTCCCCCGCTCTCGCTCGCCATTGGCTGCGTGGGCTGCTGGGACACGTTCGGCGCTGCTATTGGCCCGCTGGACGAAACGGGAATTTGACGGAGTGTCGTGGTGGCGAGTTCCTTCCACCCCGGGCGGGGAGGAGCCACTGGGCCGGGCCGGGCCGGCCGGGAGCGGCAGGATCCTCTACGTGGCTCGGCTCCTGAGGCCGCCCGGAGCGCCAGAGGGCGAAGCAGCCGCCGGGCTCTGACGCTGGTGGGGCGGTTCGTGGCCCGGCGCGGAGGAGCTCCGGAGCCCCAGCCTGACGCGACGTCGCCCTCTTCCCCCCCTCAGGCAAGGATGAAGGCGCTGATCCTGGTGGGGGGGTACGGCACGCGGCTGCGGCCCCTGACCCTCAGCATCCCCAAGCCGCTGGTGGAGTTCTGCAACAAGCCCATCCTGCTGCACCAGGTGGAGGCCTTGGTGAAGGTAAGGCCCAGCGCCCCTGGGGGAGTGGGGTGCCCAGGCCTGTCCAGCCTTCCAGCTCTGGTGAGCCACAGGGCACCCCGTGGTAAGGGGGCCTGACCGCATACCTGGAGAAGGCCCAGCGACTGCCCCTCCACCACAGGGTGCGGCACACACCCCACTGGCACCACTGCACCAGCACTGGAAAGTGGGATTGGACTGGGTCCTGTGCGGTTTGTGTGTGTGTCAGCATCACCTGGGTACATGGACGTCTGCACGTGTGGCTGAAAGGAACAGGTGTGTGGCCTGAGGGAGACACCGTGGCCTTGAGCTCGCAAACAGTGGCGGCAGCAGGTCTTCCACAGGTAAATCTATCAGAGCAGTGATTTTCCACCTTTGGTGTCTCATGGCACACCAATAAGGCGCTAAAGTTGTTAAGGAACAGCATCGGTTTGGGGGCAATTGACAAGGCACACCGCGCTGCCAGTGGGGGGCTCACTTCCTCCATTGGCCCAACTAATAGGTGACCTTCCCCCAAATTCTTGTGGCACAGCTGTGCACCACTCGCGGCACACCAATGTGCCATGGTGCAGTGGTTGAAAATGGCTGCGTTAGAGCAACATTTCTCAAGGTTTGTCCTCTGCTGTATCATGCATATCTATATCTGTGTATACTATGTATCTGTGCATACTTATCTCTATATGTGTATACCAGTGGTTCTCACACTTTTAGGACTGGGACCCACTTTTTAAGAATTAGAATCTGTCAGGACCCACAGGAAGTGATGTCATGACCAGAAGTGACATCATCAAGCAGGAAAATTTTTAACAATTCTACCACACATACCCAGGAGTAAGCCCTACTGACTATCATTGTTAAAAGCATATACATCGTAGCCTGTTAAAAGTACAGATCTGTAATATTTCCCCAAATGCAGTCACATACCATGGCAGCATCCAAGTCTAATATATTAAAAATAAAATATTGAAATGAATGGGAACCCACCTGAAATTGGCTCACAACTCACCTAGTGGGTCCCAACCCACAGTCTGAGAAACACTGGTGTATACTATATCTGCTGTATGTCCTATGGTTCACCTATCTGAAGTACCACCTGAGGTAACTGGCAATGATATCATCACCAGTGTCTTTTGGCTTGGGGGGCCCGATGTGATGCAACAAACACCGGTAAGAGACTCTGGGTGGATGGGAGGGCTTTTTCGAGCGCAGAAAAGCATGTTTTGGAGCTCTGCCCACCAAGCTGAGCCTCCCACTGCTGTTTGTTGCAGCGTGTTCCTGATCTCATTGCTGGGCAGCAAGGGGCCAGAGATCCTGCCAGTGCTACCGGACATCACCTCAAGTGGCACCGGTGGTACCCATATCCCTGGTTGAGAAACAGTGTGTGTGTTAGAGCGTCATCTTGTGAAGAAAGCTTCATTGGTTCAATTTTGGCCTCTTGTCAGGAGAAAAAGCATAAACTAGTGTGCAGGAGAAGCCACGCACACCTGGGAGTAAACAACTCAAGGCGCTATGCTTTGTACTGCACAAGGAGCTGCATGTACACATACTTGTGTTTCTAGGCATCTTTCCTATTTCCTGTTCATACAAGGAAGGTAAACTTACAGTGCAACTGTATACTGAAAGTACCACATCGGTATAGCTACACTGGTTTAACTGTAGTCTGTATCCTGACCTATTCCAGCACAAAGGGGGAGAAACAAAGAAAAGTTTCAAAACCTCCAGAGAGGTGCAACCCAACCACACCTGCAACCCCTGTGGCAACATCTCCGCCTTGAACCAATCATGGGGTGGTGATGACACCCTCACATGGGAAGGGCATGGAAGGAGCCAGTCTATTGCAGGATAATAGAGAACTAACCCAATGACATTAGCACACCGCACCCACCCACACAAACCATCTGACATAAAGATACCACAGTACCTTCTACTTCTGGAGTTACTGTGGCACAGGAAGCAAGAGGGCTAAAGAAGGCAGCTAGGAATCTCAGCACTCGGAGTTCAAGCCCTCTTATGACACTCACATACTGCGAAAAATATGTATTTTTGATTGCAACAGATCAGATTACTCCCTTGGGAGAGGACATGCATAACAAATGAACCCTTGCCCAAGGGAGCCTAGCATGTTCTTGTGGGGGAATCCATCCCCTGGAAAGAGCTTCTTTTGTCAATTCAGAGATACTAATAGTAAACCACTTTTACACCACTATTTCAGACTGACTGCAGAAGCAAGATGGTCACTCTAACGCTGTTAGATCTAAAAATGTCAGGAGTTTTTGGCAAATAATATCAGGCTGTTTTCATAAAGAGCCAATCAGTATTACCACAATTTCTGCTAATCTGTGGGAAACACATTTTAAATCAATTTTTTTAATGAATCTAATTAACAAAATCTCTGTTGTTAAGGCACATATCCTGCCAGACCTCCCAGACTGGCCCACAGTCTCGGTGGATGAGGTCATCTCAATTATTAACCAGCTGAAACAGGGTAAAGCAGCAGGCCCAGACGCAATTCCATCAGATATCTATAAAGCAGCACCAGATTGGTGGGCCCCAATCATTGTGGAATTATTTACAAGAATTGATAAATTTGGAGTAATTCCAGAATCCTGGAGTAGATCAATTTTGGTCCCTATTTTCAGAAAAGGAAATAAGAACCTTCCTTCCAGTTACAGGCCAATAAGCCTTCTGGATGTTGCAGGGAAAATGTATGCATCCCATTTACTGAGGAAACACTCTTCTTGGATATCTGATCACAACATCATAGGCCCAGAACAAGCAGGCTTCAGGTCAAACAAGTCCACAATCGACCACTATGTAATATTGTCTCACTTAATTTTCAAACAGGTGACTCAAAATAAATCTCGACTTTATAAAGTCAGCTTTCGACTCTATTGATATAGACAAACTCTGGGAAAAACTTGAGAAGATGGGACTTGATAAAAGATTATTAGAATTAATTTGTGTCCTCCACCTAAATACCACTTGCCAAGTGAAATTATCTCTGCAGGGTCACCTTTCAGCTCCAGTCCCAATCAACAAGGTGGTCAAGCAGGGTTGTGTGCTGGCACCCATTTTGTTTATTCTTTTCATCAACAACTTGGCCCCCTTCCTGACAAAATTTGACACGCATTGTCCCCAATTGGGATTGGTGGATGTTCCTTTACTTTTATATGCTGACGACATGGCTCTAATCTCCCGTACAAAAATAGGCCTATGAGGACTGGTTAAAGCCTGTATTGAATATCTTGCAACTAACTCTGCAGATAAATTATGAAAAGTCCAAAATAGTGGTTTTTGGGAACTCATGGAAACCACAGTCTTGGCTTTTCAATGGAAAACTAATACAGCAGGCCAAGGAATTCCAGTACCTTGGCCTTCGGTTTCATTATAAGCATTCCTGGTCCTCCCATCGTTCGATTGCAATTAATTCATCCAAACCAGCTGTCCAAGCCATAACTCATTTTTTCTTTTCTTGGGGCAATTCATTTGTACCAGCTGCTTTGCAAGCTTTTAATGCCAAAGTCATACCTCAAATTTTATATGGCATCCCTGTATGGATGCCGGCATTAAATGATACAATCGAAAGGGTCCAGTCTAAATTCCTTTACAAAAATTTTGGCTTACTGCATTGTGTTCCATATGCAGCACTCTGCCTGGAGTCAGGTCAACATAGATTGGAGCTATATGCATGGTCCAGTTTTTTAAAATACTGGGTCAAAGTCTTTTTCAGGGCTGATCGTGATTTGCTGCTAAAGGGGCTGTTGGCCGATTCAATGATAACTCCTTGCCTAGCCCTATTCTATAAAAAAAAAACCCAACAGATGGGACTTGAGGTTAATCTACAAGGGGCTCCTTCTCCTGAGGTTATTATCAGGCTTATGACAACCAGACTACATGACATAGAGACGCAAGAGATTTTAGGCGCAGCACAAAAAAAACGTTCCCCGCTGAATTTCCAACTTAAAATTACATTTGGTCAACAACCAAAATATCTGTCCCTCCTAATACGCCCCCAGAGAGGAGGGCTTTCACCCTGTCATGTTGTAATGTGACCCCCTCTAATGACCTACTCAGCAGATTTAGAAATGCCTCTAGGGGAGAACGTTTGTGTAACTGCTTCTTAGGCGAAGTAGAATCATCTATACACATTATGCTGCACTGTCCTAAGTATCAAGTGCTATCAATTTCTCTCTCCCTTGCTCAGTGCTAAAACAGGGCTCTCAGAGAATGCTATAATTCAATACCTTCTGGGGGTGATGATGAGCATATAACCCTTTCAGTTGCACAGTTTGTAAACCTGAGTAACTTGAACCGAGCCAAGTTATTGGTCCCAAGTAACAATTGAGTAGATCACATCCTGGCAAAGTCTGTAATTGGCTGTTTTCTGTTTTTTTAAATAATATATGCACATATATTATGTTATATATATATATAGTGTTATGTTTGTATGTATGCACACACACATCTGTGTATTGCTTAGGTCTCTATTCTCGGTATGGTATCTGTTCAGAGGCCTTATTTACCAAATATTTATGCCAAATAAAGGTTGAATGAACAAACGAACGAACAAGCTTCTTTTGTCAGGGGAGGAACTGGCATAAGGGGATCCTCAAGTGTATTCAGGCAAACAGGAATGCTAGTAGCTCATTACAGAGATCCAGGCAAGTCAGTTTCAGGAGTGTTATAACCAAGACCAAACACAATGCCCAGAGACAAAAGAGGAGGTGGAGGCCCCCTCCCCTACAGAATCCTACCGTGAGGCCAGGGTGGGTGGAGAAGGGATCCCTATCTGCTATCAAAGTAAGAATAAGTGTGATCAAGTCAAAGCTTTTATTGAACAGCATCAAAGATGGAGCAGCATCTGAAAGTACACAAGTAGGGTTGCCAACCATCTCATCCCATGCACAGCTCTTGTACTTTGGAAGTTGTATGACAGACAGCAGAGTAGCAGATGTGAGTAAGGTGTGGCTGCACCACTTATATAGCTGTCTATCATGGAATTTGCAAAGGTACAGGGGCCTGTTTGGAACAAGTAGGTTAGTAACCCCACAGAGGAACAGGTGGAATCATGCTGGTCACTGCTGCTAGGCCTGTTGTGTGGTTTGTGCATGTGGAGGGTCTTGTCCCCTCTGCCTATGATGGAGAACTGCCTGTGAAGAACAAAAAGAAAGAGAAAATAACAATAGCCAGAAGCAGCAACACAGGATCTCCAGATCAGGTTGTGTGTTCAGTGGTTGTGAGAGTGGCGCCACCTGAGTGCACATGTATAGTGTCCTGTTAGGGGAGATGGTGTGGCAGAGCATGACCCTTCAGTTGCCTGTGAGCAATTGCAGTGGAACTTGGTGGGCAATCATTGCTTTCCCCATGTGGCAGTGTAGAAATGCAGAAATGCACAATTCAGAAAAATGAAAGGATATTGTCCCAAGTGACTATTTGGCTGGCAGTGGCAATGGTTGAAATATAAAAGAGAGCTGGAACTCACAGCTGTTGGCTGTTGCAAGGAAAAGGAATGGTTAGGCAACACAATTTATAGCAAAGATATATGTGATGGTACTGAAGGTGTGAGTGGAGTGGACATTCCAGTTGGGTTTGTGTCTGGAATCTTTCTGAATCCAGCTACAAGAAGAATTCTGAGAAATGTGTGAACTTTCTTCCCATATATGTAATAGGGGCAGCAGGCAGTTTGTGCAGAGTGTCCTATTACTATAGTTTCCATCACCAATGTGTGTGAAGTGTGCATGACGTGAGGCCAGGCTATTATAGCCCTGTGTCAGGCACCTTATCATTTGGGTTTTGGTCTTCCTGGCAGGAGTTTAACAACTGGGGTAGGAGTGTTGTGGTTCTCTTTGGAGTGTATCCTTAGCTCTGCCATAACAGAGTGGAAAAGATGGGGATGTTTTTGGCTCTCCACTGATTTTTGTGTGTTTAGACTTATATCAGTTCAGCTACTGGCCCAACATTATGCCAAAGTCAGGAACGTATCTGCCTTGTGAAGGTGATTTAGGATATGGTATAAGTCAACTCTTTCCTGTCTCGTCCACATCTCAGCTTCATTTTGGGACTCATGCTGGTTGGAGTTGCACTGGTGTGTGGGATATATAGCATAGAGTTGTGCTGGCAGTGGATGAATTTCTGCCAGTGTCAGGCTGAAGTTGTTGCCAGCATAATCAGAATGAAGTTCCTATGTTGCCCTCAATATTAACCTGCCTTATGTATGTTTTAACCTGCCTTATCTATGTAGAACTTCTGCCTAGTCAGAGAAATAGAATTGATGTCTGTATCTGACATGCTGTGCTGGAGAAAGTGATTTGAACAAATGGGTCACAGATTGACTTCTAAGTTCAGACTGCACTCCTTTTCTAAATTTAGGAAGGGAATACTGTATAAAACTTCTATTTGTTATCCTCCCAAAAATTCTTTTGGTTCTTACCCAGCAAAATAAATTTTGAATTGAAAATCCAAGGATTTAAAAAAAATCATTAACCGCTTTTTATTACAAGGCAGTGTTTCTCAATGCTGCTTTAATGCTGTGTGGTGGGTTGTGACTGAATCATGTGACAAGGTTTGGCATTCTTACCACTGATTTCCTCCTTTTTGATAGGCAGGTGTAAACCATGTGATTCTTGCTGTCAGCTATATGTCAGAATTGCTGGAGAAGGAGATGAAAGAACAAGAGCAACGGGTAAGTGTTCTGAAATGTGTGTTTCTTAAGCTTCTTACCTTGAGGGCGCAATCCTACCCTGCAGTGGAACAAGCAAGCCAAGAGGCTTGTGCTGTATCCAGCGCAGGATAGGGGCCAGAATTGGCTCAGCCAGAGGCAAAGGGAAACTTTCCCCCTTACCTCTGGGTAAGGTGCCCTGGCCCCTATGGGTCTCCTTGGACCTGTGCCACCTCTGGAGGTGGTGCAAGTCAGAGGAGAGCGGCGTGGTTTCAAGCCGCTCTGAACTCCCCAGGAATGGGGGATGGGATCCAGCATAACTGCTGGATCCCAGCCCCATCTCCTGCTCCCCACCCACCCACCCCTAGGGCTACCCACTGCCCGCACTCCCCCTGCCCAGGAATGCCTCCCTCTTGCCTTCTCCCCTCCCACCCCAAGGCTTGCCACGCAAGCTGCCATGGAGGTTGAATTTGCCACAGCTTGCTTGTGAGGAGGCACAAATGTGCTTTATAGCACATTTGCGACCCTCCTGGGCTGGTGCAGGGGACTTGCGCAGGCCCAAGTGCAGCTTAGGTTTGCACTGCATATTGGATCACTGCTAGATTGGATCGATAGACAGGCAACTTAAGTGGGAGTCAACTCTGATCCTTCTGTGTTTGCCAAAATATTCTCTTAAATGGGTGAACTTCTCCCAAAGCCAGTGGCTCAGTGACTGTTACCTAGAACCTGCATTCAAAGAATGTTGCAACAAGAATTTATATTAGCTCTGATTATTATAATTACTGTCTGCTTCCAATATTATAAGAAGTGTTGTTTACATGCCTTTTCTGTAGCTTTCAGTAACTGAAAGGTTATGCATTTCATTTAATTAGTAAATCAGCTACAAAAGTGTTTGTGAAAAGATATTCCCTTGGAGTTCAGAATCCACCTGATCAATCCATTTGCTTTCAGCCCCCTACCTCCTTTTTTGTGATTGCACGGACCACAAACTCTCCCATTACTTTTCAGTGAAACAGTATCTGTAGTCTATGGACTATTTGTAGTGGTAGTCTTTGAGTGTCTCTTTGTATTTTAAACATGACAATATAAAGTCCTTGGAACTCTCAGCATTGTTATATTGACTGCGTAATCTGGTTGATCTTCAAGCTTACCTTGTACTTTTTTTTATTCCAACCACTTAAGGTTGTGAATTGCAGGAATTGCTGTTATTTTAAGCATATAGTTTTGTTGAACACATATATTTCCAAGTAAATGTGCTTAGGATTAGGATCTAGAGCAGGGGTGTCCAAAGTTTTTGGCAGGAGGGCCACATCATCTCTCTGAAACTGTGTTGGGGGCCCGGGGGGGGAGAATTAATTTACATTTAAAATTTGAATAAATTTACATAAGTTTACATAAATGATTATATGAAAGATGAACTTACATGAATGAATGAAGGTCTTGCAATAGCTCAAGGCCTATAAAAGGCCTTGCACAAAGCAAGGCTGGCCTTTCCTTTGCTGCCTCTGCTGCATCACAGACATGAAACAGCAAGCAGTGGAGGGAGCCCTCATCCCACAGCTCACGCAAAGAGGTCAAACAGTCGCCCTCACGCTGAGAGCAGTTGCGTCGGGCCAGTGCGGGTTCCAGCAAGTCTCTGGAGGGCCAGAGGCTCATTGGAGACTGGGGACTCCCTGAGGGCTGCATTGGGAATCCTCGAGGGCTGCAAGTGGCCCCAGGGCCAGGGTTTGGGCACTCCTGATCTAGAGTGAGGGCACAAAGAAAAATAAGCATCATAGGAAGCAGCCTTGTCCTGAATCAGATCCTTGGTCCATCTAGGTCAGGATTGCCAACACAGACTGGTAGCAGCTCTCTAGAGTTTCAGACAGGTTTCAGAGGCCAGGGATTGAACCTGAGACCTTCTGCATACAAAGCATGCAGGTGCTGTATGACTGAGTCACAGCCCACTCCAATATGATAACCACAGGGATGACTTTTCTTAAGGGGAAAGAGTTTAATAATCTCATCTGATTTATGCTGTTCACATGCACTTCATGAGAACAGGTACCCACATGTATCCTTTTCAGGCTTTAAAAGTGCAATTATGTGCGTTTCTACTTGGAAGCAAGCTCAATTCAGTTCAGTTCCAGTGTTGATAGGATTGAGCGCGAGTACCATGGACAGCACCCATGGTTACAACCTGACCAGGAGCATACCAGCACAGCGTTTGCAGATGAATGCTGGCCTTTGGGAGAACCAGGGGAAAGGAACTATGGACTGTACTGAGGGTGCAGCTTGCTGGTGTTTCCCACTGTACAATCTTTGAAAAGGACTACAGACTTTAAAGAAAGAATGGGAAGCCTGCTACTAGTTATTAAATAATGATGTCTTGGGTTGTTCTGTTAGCGCATTGGTTCCCAACCTGGGGGCCATGAACCCCAAGGGAGTCACAAGCCATTTTTCAGGGAGTTGCGGACAGCTTGGCGCCACCATCTTGAAGAGATGGGCACCATCATCTTGGAAGCTTAGACAAACTCAAACGTCACTTAGAGGCAAAGCATTCAGAACATTCTAAGAAGGATTTGGAGTTTCAAAAGGTGTAATTTGTTAAAAACAATCACTTCACTTCCTGCTTAATGATATCACTTCTGGTCCTATGTCTTAGGAGGGCCTGACAGGTTGTCAGATCTAAAAAGGGGATCCTGGTGCAAAAAAGGTTTGGAACCACTGTATTAGCAGAAATGATCTGATCTTCTGAAAGCCTGAGGCTCTCATGTGTAAACAGTATAAAAACAGACACATGCATTCATTAGTGCTTGATTTCTAATTTGTAAACTTCGCTCTGTTTTTTCCAGCTGGGGATTCGCATTTCGCTCTCGCATGAGAAGGAGCCTTTGGGCACAGGTAAGGAGCTACTGGCACAGCTCCTGGTTGGTGGGATTGTGGTGTGGTGTGGAGCTATGAGAAGCAATTGTGCAATCAGAATCTGAGCTTCTGGCAGACCTTAGTGCTTTGGCTGGCATGTAGGTGAGGGTTGACTTACTGCAGAAAGCAGCTATATATGGTGGGACTTCCTGAGCTGTGCATGCTATTACGTTTATGATTATGTGAATACTGATGACTCCCATTTCCTCGGCAGCTGGTCCTCTGGCACTAGCTCGGGAGTTACTGACAGACAATTCAGAGCCTTTTTTCGTGCTCAACAGTGACGTGATCTGTGACTTCCCCTTCACAGACATGGTGCGCTTTCACAGGCATCATGGGAAAGAGGGTACCATCGTGGTAAGCATCTGAGGTGGATCAACTGCATACTTGTGAAGCTTTTTTGTTTTGTTTTTAGTCTGCCTGAGGATTCTTGCCTAACTCTTGGATACAGAAGAGCTAGAAATCTGGTACAGCAGGCTAGTTGAGAGAAACAGGAACAAAGGCATCCATCACTTCCACTAACCCTTAGTTATATTTGCATGGACAAAGGAAAACTTAAAATAAAACTTATACCTCCAGCATGTTTTATAAATACTTCCTCTGTTCATACAGTGGAGTGTGCTTATTAAGCAAACCAAGGCTGCAATCCTGTATGCACTTACCTGGGGGTAAGTCCCTTTGAACTTAATAGGACTTTTGAATAAACTTGCATAGGATTACACTGAGATGGGAGTTAAGTATACTTGTACTTAAAGTCAATATTTAAAGATTTAGGGCCCAATCCTATGGTCCACACCGCGCCTCCATGACGCGGACCACAGTTGCAAACGTGTCATAAGGCACGTTTGCAGGGCTCACCACTGGGCTCCCGCTGGAAGTAGCCGTGGGCAGGAGGAGGATCCGTGGAGCTCCGCAGGATCGTAGACGCTCATGGAGGCTGCGTGCCTTTACTTTAGTGGCTAAAGAGAGTAGCCCCATTGCGGGGCTGCCTCCCTTACCCGGGGGAAGGGGACAAACGTCCCCTAGTCCCAAGGTGCCTCCTGCGGTAGTGTGGGAGGCGCTGGATGCAGCAGGAGCCCTTGTGGTGCTGCCGAGCAGGGGTGCTCCGGGTAGCTCAGGATTGGGCTACCCCTTAGGATTGGGCTGTTACTTGCCTGCACACTTGTAGTTTTAACAAGCTCGTGCAAGAACAAAAATGGTGTTGGCCTTAAGGTCTTCAATGTAAACCTTGCCAACGTCTTACTCTGTCTTCTGCTTACTGTGTCCTTTTACTATAAAATGGGGTTAGAATAAAAATAGTAAAATAGAAGAAGAAATTCTTATGAGTTGTTTTTAGTAGGTTTTCTGTGCTTTTTGTCCTTAATGACCATAACTGAGTCTGTTGTTGACATTCCCTTGCAGGTGACAAAGGTAGAGGAGCCTTCCAAATATGGTGTAGTGGTGTGTGAGGCAGATACTGGGCGCATACACCGCTTTGTGGAGAAGCCCCCGGTTTTTGTCTCTAACAAGATCAACGCTGGCATGTACATCTTAAATCCATCTGTGCTAGAGAGGATCCAGGTATGAAGCAGGAATTGTAGCAATGGGGATCTTGGCTAAGCTCAGCTGGACTGTGGTTTGCCACTACCTATTAAAATTGCAAGAAGACCTGTTTTTGTGTCTTGTGGGCAGAGGTTTTGTAGATCCACCCCTTTCAGTTGCAACATTTAAACATTTCAGTTGCAACATTTAAAGATTCTGATCCAGCATCTACTTCAGAAGGGCTGTGGGATAGTTATGTATGTCCCCATGACACCTGTGGTTGCAGTGCATCTTTAGCTGCTACATTAGGGAAGTCCAGTTTACTGAACTTTTTCCTTCTCATAGTTGCGACCTACCTCGATTGAGAAGGAGATCTTCCCAGTGATGGCAGAGCAAGGACAGCTCTATGCTATGGAACTACAGGGTAAGGACAAGTCTCTAGCACATGGGAGAGTATGAAATTATTTTCAGGGATCCTCAAAACAGAAAACAGTTATTTGGAATTTTAGACAATAATGTAGGAATTCACTGAGGGCTTCTGAAAAGGTGGAGACCCAGCTGAGAAGCAAAACCCAGATTAGGCTGTAGGGGAATTGAGAGAGCACATAACATGCATCCTGTTAACATTGTTACAAATTGATTGACTCATCATTGATCTAGAGGGCAATGTTTGAAGGACCAATGTTTGAATCACCATAAAGTATCCAAGGATAAAAGAAATCTGAATGTCCTAGTTTCATTCTGATAACATGAAAATACTTTTCAGTATATGATTCCTAACTTGTGGAACTCATCACCACCAGATATTATTGAAGATCACAAGATTGATTTTGATACCCTTGTTAAGATCTGCCTAAGCATTGATTTTCAACCATTGTGGCATGGCACATTGGTGTGCTGTGAGAGTATGTGCCATTTTGGGGATCTGATCCTTTAGCAAACAGTGCAGTGTGCCTTGTCAATTGTCCCCCAAAAAACAAAAAACTGGTGTTCTTTGACAAATTTTAGCACCTTCTCAGTGTGCTGTGAGATGAAAAAATTTGAAAATTGCTGATCTAAAGCTTATGAATGTTTACAAGATTCTCCTCAGGCAAGAATAAGCTGCATTTGCTTACACCAATTTATTGTATTTTCTGGCTTACCTGGTATTGTTGAACACCATAAGTGGAACGCTGTTAAGAGACATAAGAAATTAGCTACTCTGGTTGTTATGGTATCTTGAAATAGGGCAATGTCAGAGGGAGAGTGAATCCCATCTCTCTGCTGCGCTTGGAATCCCACTCTTCCGTGGCTTCAGGGACCACATAGTACAGAGCACCTCCCCATTATACTGCTAATGCCCTAGCAGACTCTCTAGTAAAAACCTTATCCAAGGAAATTGGTGCCTTGATGGTGCAACTTTTTTCCCCACAGGGTTCTGGATGGACATTGGGCAACCCAAAGACTTCCTGACTGGCATGTGCATGTATCTGCAGTCTTTGCGGCTGAAGCAGCCTGAGTGGCTGCACTCAGGACCAGGCTTTGTGGGGAATGTACTGGTGGTGAGTTCACTCTTGTAATTGGAGTGGCCCCTTGAACAGGGCAACTGGGGGCTTAATCTAGAACTGGTTTGTATTCTATCAAGCAGGCAAGGCAGAAGCCGCTCTGATATTGCATGTATCACAATGGGAACTAAAGTTACATGGAAACAATTCTCATGTAATTCTCAGTGTATAGAACTTCAGTTTTCCTTCCTGAGGAGCAAGATACTTCTCTGGGGAGCTGGAAGCTGCTCAAAGCAATACCACAAGTTTCCTTTTTTAAAATGCCAGGTTTTTCTTCCCTTTCAGGACCCAACTGCCAAGATTGGATCACACTGCAGCATCGGTCCCAATGTCACCATTGGGGCAGGAGTGGTGGTAGAGGATGGAGTTCGGATCAAGCGTTGCACAGTCCTGAAGGGGTCGCGTATCCGTTCCCATTCCTGGCTTGAGTCCTGCATTGTTGGTTGGAGCTCCTCTGTGGGACAGTGGGTGAGTGATGACTGTAGTGATTCAACAGAGCTGAGACTGCACTCTGTAATTTTTAGCGTTTAAAGACCTTAATAGTCTGGAACTAAGTTACTTAGCATGTGTTATCCCATGCTAGCCTGTCTAGCTCCTGAGAAGTTGCACTGAAGTCTCTGCTGTTTGGCCCACTGTTGGCAGAGATCCAATTCACGGACACAAGAGAATGGGTCTTTACAGTGGCAGTCCTATAGTTATGGAACTCCCTTTCCAAAATGACCCATACAGCACCCATACTTACAAATATTTTTAGCTACTTTCTAAAAACTGTATTTGGATTGCACTGTGCAGCTGAATTGGACATGATTTCTCTGTCTCTCTCTGGATTCCAGGTCATACATTTTGGAATTCTTGTGTGACATTGTCAATATTTTCTCACTCTTTTGAGAGCCACTCTCATACGATTAACTTGCCACTACAAACTCTGAATTTGTGACATCTCAGTGCAGCTTCTGTTAGTCAAGTAATGTCTTTTGCTGCAGGGCTGGATGGTTAACAGTGATTTAACTGGCAGCTAAGGGAATGTCTCTTGTTTTGGGAGCAATCTAGGGGAAGCTCTTACCTTGATTTAAGTAGCAGCCCAGAGGATGAAAGCTGTTAAGTACTGACTGCTGAGTAGCCAAATAATGGTACAGTGGGAGCAAGCAACTCCTAGAGCCTGACTCTTGACTTAAGTCATCTTGTAGAATACTACATGTTGGATATATATGTAACCATATGTCATCTGATATGCTCTGCCCCAGGTGCGGATGGAGAATGTGACAGTGCTGGGTGAGGATGTTATTGTGAATGATGAACTCTACCTCAACGGTGCCAATGTACTGCCTCACAAATCTATTGCCGAGTCGGTACCAGAGCCACGCATCATCATGTAGCAATTCTGAGCATCAACAGCTGGACCAGCCAATGAGGCTCTGCCTATCTTGCCCTCTGCTGGGGGGTTTCTCCACCCTGTGCCTTGGCTGCAGGGGCTCTTTGTTGAATTTCCAACTGAGCTTTTCCCTGAATTAAAATACTCATTTTGCACTCATCACCCTTTATGGGGATACTGTGGAGGAGTGTAACAGGACAAAGATATGGATATTTTAACTGAAGCGCTACTTGGAATCACTGCTTGGAAATAGGGATAGGGCTGTGTAACCTGGGCTAGCTCTCAGTTTCTCCTGCTACAGAAGTTTGACTAGGACTAATGCCCTAAAGGGGAAAATTGCCTGCTTGTGCTACAAACCATTGAGTACTGCAATGACTCAGCTGTTATAAGAGAACTGGCCCTGGTAGGGCTGGGGAACAAATGCTGTACTGCGAAGATGGCTTTTGTGCTCCTATAGCACACAAGACTGTAGTCCTTATCTGTGAATTTTTACTGCCTTACAGAGACTGACTCCTTCCCTCCATATGGCCAATAATCACCAACTGTATTATTCAAATGTCTAGACCAGGGGTGTCCAAACATTTTGGCAGGAGGGCCACATAATCTCTCTGACACTGTGTTGGGGGCTGGGGAAAAAAAGAATTTACATTTCAAATTTGAATAAATTTACATAAATGAATTTATTAGAGATGGAACTTATATGAATGAATGAGGGTCTTACAGTAGCTCAAGGCCTGTAAAAGGCCTTACACAAAGTAAGGCCAGCCTTTCCTTTGCTGCCACTGCTGCATCACAGATGTGAAACAGCAAGTAGTGGAGAGAGCCCCCATCCCACAGCTCAGGTGAAAGGTCAAACAGTTGTCCTCATGCTGAAAGCAGTTGCGTCAAGCCAGCACGGGCTCCAGGAAGTCTCCAGAGGGCCTGAGGCTCATTGGAGACTGGGGGCTCCCTGTGGGCCTGATTGGGAGCCCCCGAGGGCCACAAGTGGCCCCCTGGCCGGGGTTTGGGCACCCCTGGTCTAGACAATAATATCTGTCAACTAGTGAAAAACAAATGAAATTCTATTGTAATGAACCATGGAAACCACTGTGTGTCATACATTGCCTTTTCCCCCAACTGGGGCAGAAGAAGACAGCAAAAGCCCTTAATACAGACCAGTCTTTGCAGTTGTTGCCACCTTCCTTGCAATTATTCCTCTCTTGCTGAAGCTGGCTTACTAACCACCTGTGCTTACATGTTACTAGGTCTAGCATTGTATTCTGTAACTGTGGAGAAGAATACACAGCTGAAAGGAATAATAATTTAATAATATTCCATTGCATGGAAATAACACCCCCTCCAGGTGGGTGGGGTGGGGAGAGAGACAATCATAAATGCACATAAGTTAAATTCCTTGCTCCAAGCACAAAGCTTGTTGCCCTCCCCAACACTTCAGGTTACAAAGCACACACAGTTAGTGAATTAAAAAAACACATCCTCATCTGTTCCGGGATAGTACAGGCAGCCTGGTCACACAGTGAAGGGCTGGTGCCAAGGGCACCCTCTGCTGGTGGAAGGTAGCAGTTCAGACAGGTTCACCATTTCAATGGCCCATAAAATCAACCTAGAAGGTACTTCTCAAAACCACAACATAATGCAGTGACCAAACCTTGGCCCCACAGTATCTGATTTTTTTTCCCTTGGAGAAGCTTAGGACTCTAGTCAGACCCTCATTCCTCTTTGGTGGTTGTGGGCTTTAGCTCTGCACCTTTGTTAGTTATAGCATGGTGTGCCCTTAGCTGCATCAGTAAGCTCTGTAGAACAAAAGGCTGGCCTAGTGTCTGTTCTGTCATGTTCATCCAGCTGCCTTGCCTTCAGCAGAAAACCAGATGCACAAAGAGCAGAGTCAGATTTTTAGGCAGGCACACGACACAGTCCTTCACTCACCTGCACAGTCTCTGAATGCACATGGGGAATCACTTGTTTAGGAGCATCCCCATGTCAGTCTCTCTCCATCAGCAAAGCTACCACAGCAGGTGGTATAGTTGCGTGGACACTGCACTGTATGCCCACCTAAATATCTGAACCAACTCTGAGCTACAAATACACTGGCAAAGAACTGCAGGAGCAGCAGCAAGAACATACTTGGCTGGTGGGCAGCTGAACTTGCAGGAAAGAAACTGGCTGCGGAAACAGCGTTTGCCCCATCAAGGAGAGTACCACACCAAAGACTTGTTCCAGCTACAGCAAGAGACAGGCTTGGGGCAGATGCAGGAAAGGAGCTACAGATTCAGACACAGGCAGAAAACCTGAGCATGTCTAGACTCCTTGTACACACCCCAGGAGGAAAGCCCAATGCCTGTTGCTTTGAAGTCAATGACAGCAACAAGCTGCACCTAAATTCTGGGGGATCAAGGGGGATGATGTGGCCTAGGTGATGCATACAGCAGTGCCTAGCCTGCAAGGGGTGTTATAAATAAAACTGAGTTCAGTTGTGCTGAACAGCAGCCGCCTTTGACAGAGATGCTCTCAGAGCAGGGAGAGTCTACAGTGTGGAGAAGCTGCCCAGGCATGTGGCCCTGCCCTGCAGGGTCCAGGCACTAGGAGGTGGCTGGCTTAATGTAGTCGTCCACACCCGTAATGGTGGCTTTGCAGAAGAAGCAGTCCTTGTTGTTCATCAGGTGCTGGTTGATGCAGGCTCTAGAAAAACAAGAGGAGCAGCCGTTATGCATCTGTTCACAGCTATAGAGCAAACCCTGGCCCGGTACCACCCCTATCTCCAGTTGCTAAACTCCTGAAGTCCTTCAATCATCTACCAATGAGAATCAGTGCTTCTTAAAAGGTTGAAGCATGCAGGATTTTGCCTACTCTGCTTTTAAATAAGAAATCTCAATCGTGCAATCTTTATACAATATACAAAAGTCTGTATATTTGCTTATTTTGCTTCTGCTAGTCATTGTCATGGTCACAGACATTTGGAGAGCACTGAAGCGCCGTTCTTCCCATCTGGCTTATAAGATCTTACCAGGAACTGCCCACACTCTGACAAGTATATATCACAGCCTGAAAGGCTTAAAAGCTTGCTTTAAAAATTGCAGCAGTTCCAGCAGTTCTGCAATCCAGCTGACAACCAAAAGATGGAAAAAGTCAATTCCCCCAGGAGGTTACTCACTTGCAAGACTTGTGGGAGCATGGCTTGAATACAGCAGAGATCGGGTGCGCATAGCAGATAGGGCAGAGGTCCTCTTCACTAGTGGGCTACAGGAAAGAAAAACTCAGCTTGTTAGCAGCTGCCAGAATCCAGCCTACACCCAGGCCAAGAGCAACACACCCCACAATTAAGAAAGAGCTGTTGGGAAAGAGCAATAGCCCCATGCAGGCAGCAGCAAAAAGTTCTGCTCTGGTGGGTTTGTTTCCTCCATGTTAAAGCTCACTTAATAATCTGGTCCTTCCTCCTTGCCCCCTGAGCAAAAACTCTAGGTTAGTGTTTCTCAACAAGTGGTACGGTGATCACCAGTGGTGATCACCAGTGATACTTGAGGTGGTGTCTGGTGGTACTCAAAGAACCCCTGGACCACTGCCACCTGGCAGCAAGACCAGGAACATGATGCCACAAACAGTGGTAGGAGGCTTGGCTTGGTGGGCAGAGGTCCAAAGCATGCTTTTCCACACTTTGAAAAGTCCCGTCCACCCTGCGCCTCTTACTGGTGTTTGTTGCGTCACATTTGGCCTCCCATCCCAGAAGTAACTTATCATTGCCATATACTTCAGGTGGTACTTCGAATAGATGGACCATGTGAAGTGGTATTGCAGAGGACAAACATTGAGAAATGCTGCTCTAGGTCATGCCCTGTTGCCTCTCACTTTGACTATTGCAACCTCCTCTTTGTTGGTCTTCCATTAGCTCATCTTAGTCCCTTACCAACATTGCTGATAAGGTCATTCATCCCACTGGTTGTAGGGATCATGTCTCACCCCTCCTTCAATCTCTTCCCTGGTTTCTTGTCTGCCCCCAGATCAGCCCAAGCTCTTTGTTTTTATCTTCAAAGCCCTAAATGATCTTCCCTGATCATCTGAAGATCTCCTACTCCCTCAAATAACTTCATCCTTTCTCCCTTACTGCCTCTTGAATCTTCTGAATCACCTGCAGGATGCTTTCTTGTGCATTTCCTTCAAAGCCTTTTCTATGAAGGCTTTGGCACACCATCTTAGTCCTCTACCCCACTGTGACCAAGCTACATATGTGTAATTAAAACTATTGTATATGCTTCCCCTGTTTATTCTTGTTTCCATTCTCCTTGCCACCTCTGTCATCTCCCTTGCATCAGTATTTACACTGTAGACTCCTTTGGGCAAGGAGCAGTTTTTTTACTCTATGCAAAGTAACATGCACACACTGATGGTGTAGTAGTAAGCATGTTGCTAAAGTTCAGAATCATCTGCTATTCAAAGCTGCTAAATCAACTCATTCAGCAGTTTGCCAATGTGTGTAATGGGGTAGGAGAGGAAGGTTCACAGACAGGGTTCCCCTTTCAATTATGGTATCAGCTGGGACAAGGGGCTCCCACATCTAGAAATGACACTACCCTTTAGGTCTGACACTACCCTTTAGGTCAATATTTCTTAAAGTGTGGGTCAGGACTCACTAAGTAGGTCACAAACCAATTTCAGGTGGGTCCCCATTCATTTCATATTTTATTTTTAATATATTAGACTTGATGCTACCATGGTATGTGATTGCATCTGGGGAAATGTTACAGCTCTGTACTTTGAACAGACTACTATGTATATGCTTTTAACAATGACAGTAAATGGGACTTACGCCTGGGTAAGTGTGGGTAGGAATGCAGCCTAGGATTGTTAAAAATTTTCTTGCTTGATGATGTCACTTCTGGTCATGACATCACTTCTGGTGGGTCCTGACAGATTCTCATTCTAAAAAGTGAGTCCCAGTACTAAAAGTTTGAGAACCACTGCTTTAGGTTGTTTCTTATCCAGACCCTGCTATTACACCTCCTTTTGCACCTTAACCCATTTCTGCCCAGCCCATCGGTGTATCCCTGTTGCATATATGCAACGTTTGGCAGAAATGGCTTAAGCAACAGTGAGATGAGGGTGGGAGTGTGTCTCCTGTACCAACTTCTGTTCAGGGACTATCTTTGCTTTGAATAAACCAACCCAGAGCTTGAGGCTGAAGAGTTGTCCCTTTTGTGAAAGGAGAGAGTGGGCTTGCATGCAGCAAGGCTGCTTGAAGGAGGCCCAGACATCCAGAGACACAGTAGCTTGACACCCCCCCCCCCCGGAATGTTAAGCAATAGGTCTATTTCTCACTGCCATGGAGAAGAGAAAAGTCTGACTTGTAAGCTGAGGCCCATATTATTTCCTTGCCAACTCTGCTCTGTAATTGGGAGGGAGAAGGAAAAAATGTTACAATTCTCTTTCTTTTAATGGACCTTCTTTTACTGGAAGTTCCTCAATAACCTTGCTGCCTATAGCTGAGACAGGGCTGATGTTGGCATAGAGGAGCCCAGCTTTGATGATCTCATAATTCAATTATATCATAACTGAAGGGAGGATTCTGAGCATGGTCAAGAGGAGAGGCAATCCCAGTGAGCAGATTACCCCACTGCCAGTGCCACTAATTCAAAAATGAATTAGTTAAAATGCAAAGCAAAACCTCATGTCTTACGAATCTCCCCTTTGAGGAAGAAATGAGCTCTGCCTGTAGAGAAGACTGCAATCTTTCTGCTGTTTGTACATTATTATTATTATTATTATTACATAAGCAGTTTGATTTTGGATGAGCTTATAGGAGTCAAAGCTCAGGGGCCTTTATGGATACAGCAGAGCCCCCATCTCACATTAACCCCTCACACCAAGAATGCACTGTGTCCAGTGTGGCTTGATGCTCCTTGCAAAGGTTCACCTCCTGCCCTGGACTGCCTTAGACTGACCATAAGCCCCTGTGGAACCCCTGGATCCCAGAGATGGTCTTCAGATCCATCCCCCACCTCCCTTCTGCAAAAGCCTTCATGCAGTTCCAAGCTGTAGCTGGAAGGTGAGCAGCCACATTAATAATGCAGATTCAGCCCTGCCAGCGATCAGGTTCCTCACTGGATCACTGCTTCTCTTTGAAGGTCACCCAGACATAGCTACATTTACAGGGGTGCTTCAGCAGCGAAAATCTCTCTGAGCAAGTTATGTGATGCTCTTAAACCCCTGTAATCTGGGTGTACTTTCTGTTTCTTGATACTATAATGAAGATTGCAAAATCCATATCTCCAAACCACAAAATTCTGCAAAGAAACCCTATTTTGTGACTTGAATTATGCAAATTCCTCAAACAGCTTATATTTTGCTCAGTTTATTGTGTTTTTAAGGTTCAGGTATTCAAAGAATATGGAACTGTTTGGCAAAGACTGGAACGAAGTGATGATGGAGATATGGAATAGATGGCAAAAAGCAAGCCCTATGTCACTGAAAGCAGTGGAATGCGGTTCCATTGGGACATCTGACAGCTCACTGAGTGTTTGCACAACACAGAGGGAGAGAAACAGAGCCCTGTCATAGGGTATTTGCATTTTTTCACTCTGGTATTGAGATCAAGTGGAAACCTCTTTCCCTTTCCTTCCTTGCTTTCCCACCTCCAAGTTGTTATTTTGTGCTGTGTGTCTCCCTCTCCTGCATTTGCTTTTTTCATTCTGGCTTTCTCCACCTTCTGTTGGCCCTCTGCTGGCTTCTTTTGATGCTATTCTCTTTCACTAAACTTGCTTTCTTATTTTTAACCCTTGCATTGCTTTTCATTTACTTCTCATTTTTCTTCCCCTTCCTTTTGGTTCTCTCCATTTCACCCATTCTTATCTCTTTCTCTCCACCTGTTTCTTTATTTTTTTGTCTTCTTCATAGCCCAATCCCTAAGGGAACTAAGGGTCCTCTCCTCCCTTTTTGTTTTTGCTCATATCTTGTTCTGCCTTCCTGTTTGCTTAAATTCCCAAAGTAACCAGGGGCTTTATCAGAAGCTTCAGTAGCAACTCCAGCAGCTACACAGCTCTGTGGTTGCAATGTTTTAACTAAAAAAAATAAAAATAAAGGCAAGCCTGCCTCACTTTCCACATATTTTTCATATATCTGTGGCAAGTGTAACATCTGCATTAGCTCTAACTTTTAATGCTGACCACAAGATAAAACCTATGCAAATATGGGTGAGTTCTAGGGCCTGCCCACCTGAACCTCAAATCCTGTTTCTGGAGTGTTATTTAGGAGAATTTCACTCTCCTCCAGAAGGGTCAAAATCAATTACAGTGCCTGGGGCCCCAACCTCAACCTTTGCCAAGGAGCCTGGACAAAGCATAACATGAGCTCAGATGCCAGCACTCGACCAGCTATTCAGGACACACAATACTGGCAAGTGAGATCAGTAACATAGCTTGCAATTGCAACAGCCCTGGGAATGCAAGATACCATATTGTAAGCTCTCATGCTGCTGTGTGGCAGGGTGTCATGATCTAGCTCTAGCTCATATTGTCAGATCAGTGGGTACATACCAGAGTGGAGGCTGCAGCCTGCTTGGACTCTTCACTCAGATGACCCAGCATTTGCTCCACCTTGGCTAGTTCTTCCTGGCTAATGTAATCAGTGTCTGCAAAGAAACACGAGTAATGATGAAGGGAGAGGTGGGATGGATAGAGGCCCTAACATTACAATGAAGTGTGCAGGAGGTGGGGGGCTGCCACATATTTCTGTTCTCAGTGGCCTCTTTGCTCTGTATTTGGTTGGGAGAGATTAAATTTAAGCTGCAGTTCAGGTGATTGGCCACATGATGGCACAGTCCAGCATGGCCTCTAAGAGCGATCCGTTAACCCAGTGAGGCACAAAGAGAGGAAGACAGCCTGAGTTCACTAAACATCACCAAAGTGCTACTCAGAACTGCTGGGTAGATGCTGGGAAGTGTAGTTTTCTCACGCCAGAAGAGAACAGCTTGCATAAATGATGATCATAAAATGGATGTTAAGGAAGATATCTAAAGTAATGGGCATTTGGTCTATTTGTCCAAGGGGTGAAAGCTCACTGGTATCATGAGGGAATGTCAAGGTCTTCCACCTGAGCAACTAAGGAGCAGAACAAGCCACCTTGCTAGAATAATGTTCTGTGGCAGGGTAATAACATTACTGTGTCCGGAGGCCTTCCACCACAACAAGAAAGCCTGCAAAACAACCATCTGAAGCATGTCTAGCATTGCAGTTATTTCATGAACTCTTTCCTCCCCCACTTGCACACCTGGTGGACTACACTGTAACAATGTGTACTTTTTTTCAAATAGGAAAGCCTTTTCAGTTTGTTTAGATTTGGATTTTATGCACCAAAGAACTAGTCAAGAAGAGAACAGTTTATTCTTACTGGGTCCAGTAGAGAAGATGGTTCAGGCAGTCTGTTTGACAACGTCTATGAAATATTCATGACAGAATCTATGAAAATGACCTCTACAAACCAAGCCTAACACTGTGCTGTGCCAGAAAATAAGTGCATAGGACAGAGCATCCCAGCTGCTAGACCAGCTCATGATCATGACAATGATGCTACTAGCAGATACCCAAAGGTACATTGTTAGGGTCAGGGGATTGAGAGAGAAAGGGCACTCTCTTATGGCAGAGAAAGCAGCCACTTTTGACCCACAGCACAGAAACAGGGTGGAAATACCAGCACTTTGCTGCAAAGGACATTCAAGCCAGGTCAAGGCTATATACAGCTACACAAAAGCTATACACAGTCATTAGGAAGGGTAAAGTCAGAGGTGTAATTGCAGACAATGCTGGACAAAATAGGGAGGCTTCAGTAAGGACCTTTTTGGGAAACACTTAAGGGTGCCTTTTTAGAGATAACTTGTGGTGCATTACAGAAAACAGAGGAGAATCTGTCCTCTGCAGCCTGCTACCTTCTCTGTAGCACACGTTTTCCTACTATCAGCACAAAGAGGGAGTCTGCAGCTGCCAGGCAGGACAGCCCCACTCATGCTGACTTCCAGAAGAAAAAAAAAAGACAGCAGACATCGACTTCTACAGATTCTCATACAGCAGCAACCAGAGTGCTACAGCCTTCACAGGAACAGGCTGTTCCATCCAGCCAACTCCCTGGGGCTTAGCTTTTCTAATTAGCAGAAACTTCAGAGTTCCCAGTGTCCCTGAACACTTGGGAAGCCACTACATAAAAAATCTTTTGGAACACACATATATAGTGTACACACATTCTCTAAGCAGAAAGTTGTCAACAGACTTTCAGAGCAGAGCTTTTAATTTTTTTTAAGTGGTCAGCAAGGAGTGTGCAATTAGCTGGGCCACAACAGAACAATGACTACCCCCTTCTGTTATTCCGGGATGCAGCTTTCCTTGGCTCAGTGAAGATTCACACGGCAGTCATCACAAGGAGGAAGAAGGGATCATATTTGACCTAAGATGTGGTTTATTATATTGGCAAAGTGGCCTCTATCATATACCTGTAAACACCCTGGAAGTTCATTATGCATTCACAACTGGACTACAAAACCAGGAAAGGCCCCAGTTCTAACACACTAGGGCCATTAACCAGTCTTTCATATAGGGAGAGGCTAATGGTAATCCAGGGTGGCACTTTAAACACATGCTGTGTAGCTGTCTGCTTGTTTTTCCTTTGTCAAGTAAAGTGCATATTACATAAGATTTATAAGAGCCCAATCCTGAACTCGGTTCACCAGCTTACCACCAACACGCACTGTCGCAAACGTGCCATAAAGCCCTTTGCAAGGATTAGTGCTGGTCGAGCACTGGAACTGGCCCAGCATGAGCAGGCACTGGAACCACACCGGTTGGAGGCTGGTGTTTCACCGCCTGGTGATAGCCTGGACTGCAGTGGAGAGGTGAGTTGGGGCACGTGGGGAGGCAGGGAGGAGATGTTCCGGGGGCGGGGGAAGATGGAGGAGGGCGGGAGGAGGTGTGGTGGGGAAGGGAGGGGGTGGGACCAGCAGAGCTGAGCTCCACCAAATCTGGAGCCCTGCATCAAGCCTCTTGGCTCAACATGGAACTCTGTTACCCTGTGCCTGCTCAATAGCTGGTGCAGTGTTGAGTAGCCCCATTCATCAAGCACACAGTTGCACCACATGTTCTTACAGTAACATGCAGGCTGGTCCTAAAGATATTGACAGGATAATCACAATCCAATTGAGGTTAAGGGGAAAAGACTAAGCTTTGTTGCCTGCTGCAGGGAGCCTTCCATAGTTCTCAATCACTTCAGTAGCTTCCAATTTCCAATTTCATAATGCCTTCTTTGTCATCACCTCAAAACCTCTAGGGATTTAACAATTTCTAGAGGACATGAAAATAAAGCCTGAATGTTCTGTGAGTTTCCTCCATTTCAAAGCTCCAATTGCTTCCTTCGTCTCTAACAACTTCAAGGGCACTGCAAAGCCAAGGGCAAGTATCTCTCTCTCTCTCTCTCTCTCTCTCTCTCTCTCACACACACACACACACACACACACACACAGACAGTGTTTCTATTTAGAGATGGACAAATACACTTATATAGCTCTCTCTCTCTCCCATGAAGTGCTGTTTTGTTGCCCTCCCTTCAACAAATGTGCAGCAGGTAATGGGAAGCTTTCAGGGTGGTTTTAGTTAAATGATTTAATGGGATGTTTTGGAAATCTAGCTTTGCCAAGCTGGGACCACAGTGAAACAAAGGATACTTTTCATAACACAGCCAGCTGGCCTGGAACCCCCCCCCCTTCCGCCGGCTGGTCTTCTTGGCACATTCTTGCCTTTGTATTATCTTCTGAGGTTTTTCAACCCAAATGTCACATTTTCAAGGCAGATGTAGCTAGCAAGGGGGTTGGAACATCCCATCTCCCCAGGCGGTGGTGCAAGAAGAGGCTCAGTACACAGGGAAAATACCAACATAAAATAAAAGCTGTAAGATTTTTCCATTTAGGCTGATTTGGGTGGTTGGATAAGGTGGAAAAGTCCAGTTTATCATATGTTATATTTTAGCATCTCTTCTGATCTATAGGATTCATTTTTCTTTGTTGGTGCCCTGCCCAAAGATGTCAGAATGAGATGTGCAACCAAGTGTGGTGGCACACAACCTATGGAGCACAAGTCTGGCAACACAAAGATGCCGCCAAAGCTGTGAGGCAATGTGTGTTGGCTGGTGATGTCATTGGGCAGTGTCTGCCCCCAGACAAGGCTGATTACAACTGACTATGGTCACTTGGAGTGGCGGGTGTGGCCGAAGGCAGTCTTTTAAAAACAGGGCAGAAGGATGGAGATGGAGATGGAGGGATAGAGATGAGGAAGAGAAGAGGGTGAATGAGGAATGACAGGAGGTGTGAGGGGAATGAAACAGGAGGTAAGAGGGCAGGAAGGGAAAATGAGAAGGCAGACTGACCGTGGAAGAGTGAGGAGGACAAGGACCAGATGCAGACCCAGACAGAAGAAGTGGGCAGAATCAGGCAAGAGCAGCCAACAAGAGGTTCGGATGTTGAGAACAAAAGGGAGCTAGATCAGGCAGAAAGGAGAGACGTGAAGGAGGACCAACACCCTCAACAAGGTCTGACCCAGGAAGGGACTGGAGCCAGTGATCTTCTGAGCATCATAGGAGACAGAGGAGCAGAGCCTCTTGCACCTGAGCTAAGTCATGAAATGACTCCAACAGCACCCACAGCCCCATCCAAACTTTGATGTGGGGGGAGCCCATAAGGCAACAAAATAGCCTAGAGACTGTGCTACCCACATAGGCCCTTCCCAAAGCTATTCCCCTAAGGAGAGACTCAACCTACTGTCATCAAAGATGAACATAAGAACAGCCCCACTGAATCAGGCCATAGGCCCATCTAGTCCAGCTTCCTGTATCTCACAGCAGCCCACCAAATGCCCCAGGGAGCACACCAGATAACAAGAGTAACCCCTGCTAATTGGGTAAGAGGCACTTTTTCAAGTGGGTGCTCCTTTTTTTAGCAGGGGGAGAGTAACTGGCCACCTCACCCCAGCACTGTCTGTTCTAGTGGCTGTCTGCTGGTGTTCTTTTTGCATCTTTTTAGATTGTGAGCCCTTTTGGGACAGGGAGCCATTTAGTTATTTGATTTTTCTCTGTAAACCGCTTTGTGAACTTTTAGTTGAAAAGCAGTATATAAATACTGTTAATAATAATAATAATAATAATAAGAGACCTGCATCCTGGTGCCCTCCCTTGCACCTGACTTAGTCTCTCTTGGCCTCCCGTATCACCTTCTTACATTTCTTTTGCCACAGTTTATGTTCCTTTTTATTCTCCTCATTAGGGCAAGACTTCCATTTACGGAAAGAAGCTTCCTTGCCCTTTATGGCCTCTCTAACTTGGCTGGTTAGCCATGCGGACACCCTCCTGGACTTAGTCGTGCCCTTCTTCCTTTGTGGTATACACTTCCGCTGGGCCTCTATTACTGTTGATTTGAGCAACCTCCATGCTCTCTGTAGAGACTGGGCACTTTTTACCTTCCCTTTCAACCTCCTTCTAACCAGCCTCCTCATTTGAGGGAAGTCCGCTCGTCGGAAGTCAAGGGTTTTTGTGAGAGATTTGCCTGGTATTCTTCCCCTGACGTGCATGTCAAAACGGATCACAGCATGATCACTGTTCTGCAATGGCTCCGTAACATTGATAACTCTAACCAGGTCCTGAGCACCGCACAATATTAAATCCAGAGTCACCTGTCCTCTGGTGGGCTCCATGACTAGCTGCCCTAAGGCACAGTCATTTAGCATGTCAAGGAATCCAGTCTCCTTTTCATGACCAGAACACAAATTGACCCAGTCAATATGAGAATAATTGAAGTCCCCCATGATTACAACCCTGTCCCTCCTTGTCACCTCCCTGATCTGTTTCCTCATTTCAAAGTCCCCCTCCGGTTTCTGGTCTGGGGGACGATAGTACGCCCCCAGTATTACATCACTCCTCAGGCCTGGTAATTTAATCCGTAGAGATTCTATGGAGTCAGACCCACCTTTAATCTCTACTTTGCTGGATTCTATCCCTTCCTTAACATAAATGGCCACCCCACCTCCAACACACCCCTCCCTCTCCCTCCTGTGGATTTTAGAGCCCAGGATTGCGGTACCCCACTGATTCTCCGCATTCCACCAAGTTTCCGTTATGCCCACTATGTCAATGTTTTCCCTTGTCACCAGACATTCCAGTTCTCCCATCTTTGCTCGGAGACTTCAGGCATCCGCATAAAAGCATTTGTACATGGAATGCCCCAGGATGGGCTGCTTATTAGCTCCTTTGTCCCCGCATCCTCTCACTGTGCCAAACGGTCTATCACATCCCATCATGCTACCATTCCCAATTTCTTCTCCTACTCTGCCTTTGCCTTGTTGTTCTCTAACCTCCCCATCCTCATCCCAGAGGGATGAGGAGTCCCAAACCGGATGCCCCTCGGCTCCTGTCGGCTTTCCCCCAGGGATCAGTTTAAAAGCTGCTCTGAAACCTTTTTAATGTTATGCACCAGCAGTCTGGTTCCATTCTGGTTCAAGTGAAGCCTGTCCCTCTTGTACAGGCCCCACTTGTCCCAAAACGTTACCCAGTGCCTAACAAATCTAAACCCCTCCTCCCTACACCAGCATCTCATCCACGCACTGAGACCACGATCTCTGCCTATCTAGCTGGGCCTGCGCATGGAACAGGTAGCACTTCAGATAACGCTATCTTTGAGGTCCTGGCTTTCAGCTTCCTGCCTAATAGCCTAAATTTGGCCTCCCGGCTACACTTGCCCACGTCATTGGTGCCGACATGCACCACAACCGCTACCTCTTCCCCAGCACTATCTCAGCACTATTGTGCTGAGTCCATAGAGTTAGAGTCCATAGAGCAAATAGGCTGCAGCCTGACACTTCTGGTTGGAAGGAAACTAAGGCAGCTGTTCTCAATTCCCTCCCTTCCCCTTTGTACTCAGCCCTCCTGTTGCCAGCTGTCCTGCTTCTTTCACGGTTGGAATGGTGAGCTTGCTTGGGAAGCCGCTGTGTCCCAGGTGGCCTCCCAACAGTGCCTCCTCTTCACTGCTGCTGCTCCTGCAACCCTCCCAACCACCATCATGGAAACTCCTCTGCCCCGGAGCATTCTGCGACTTGTAGTTCGGCTCTCTGCTCACCGTCACTTGTCTCTCCAAGGCTTCCCAAGAGCCTGCATCATCTGGGGGGGGGGGGAATTCGGCAAACACTACTTGGGTTTTTTAAAGCAATTCCCTCTCCTCCCCCTCCTGAGCCCTCCCCATTGCTAGCTGTCCAGCTTCTTTCATAGGTGGGATGCTGATCTGTTAAGAGTCCAGCCCTATGTGTTTCTACTCAAAAGTAAGACCCATTCCAGTCAATGAGGCTTACTCCCAGGAAAGTGTGGAGAGGATTGGGCGGTAAATCACATGCTTTGCTTGGTGGGAAGGCTTTGTGATAGCCTGCACCATCTGGGGGGGGGGAATTCAGTAAACACTCCCTTGGTTCTTTAAAGCAATCCCCTCTTCTCTTTTAAAGCAATTCCCTCTGTTGCTATGGCACCTAAAGCAATTCCACCTGTTGCTATGGTGTGTGTGCGTGCGTGTGTGCGTGCGTGTGAGAGAGAGCGCTCCACCTTGCTGTATATGTTCTGGCTACAGAGATTCTTGCCTCCCCTTCCCCTCTTCAGCCTCGGCTGGCTCAGGGGCTCCAGGAATGTTACTGTTCCTTTGCAAAGGGAACCTCTTCCAGGGCTCCAGGGCTACTGCCTGCCTGGGCAAGGCGGAGCCTTTTTGCAGTGTTCTGGGCTGCCTGGAAATGGATAGAGATGCCAGCAAAGGGCAAAGGTGTGTGTGACATTCAGTACCTCACCCCATTCGCATTGAGACAAATCCGCAGATAAAAAAATCCGTGGACAAATAGGCTGCACCTGTACAAGCTGCAGTTATCAAACCACAAAGTCCGAATCTTCTATTTTATTTTATCTATTTATTTCAAAACTTGCTAGATCCTTCTCAAAGGTAGAACTTTTGTTGCAGTTGGGTCCCTGGGTGGCTGTAGGGATGGAGAGTGAGAGGGAAGCAGGTAGTCTCTCCATGTAGCTCTCAGAAAGTACATGTTTGTTGAGGCTTAACCAAACCTCAAATACAAAGGCATCACTGCAGGGCAAAGGCAGCCAGGAAAATAACCAATTTAAAAGCTCAATAGAAAGATTACAGTGACCATCTTTCCTACCAAGGGTGCCTAGGAGTTACCCAGTTCTCAAACTGGAAAGAGACCAATATCCATGCAGGGGCAAACAGCCAATGGCATACATGAGCACAACAAAATAAGGAAATACTTACAACTCTGCAGGGAGAAATGTTTCTTGTCAGCAGAAGGTGATGCCATGCCCAGTACAAGAGACTCTGTGGGGCCCAACAAGTATTGAATAGACCGGAGCTGGAAACAGGGATCTGCCAGCAGCACAGCTGTTGCCCGCTCAGCCCTGCAAAGACAGACAGACAACCTCTCATTAAGTTTATTGATTTATTTTGCTACGGGAATTGCTTTGTGTACTACTTTTTGTTCCAAAGCTGTCTATAAATATTCTTAATAAAAATAATAGTTTAATAAATAACTTGTCTTGGAAGAATGAGCTCAGTGTTCTCAGCAATCTTTACATGACACAGTAAAGCTGCCTCATGAGAACTGGCATAGTTAGAAGAAGTAACATCTGCTCAGACCTTTAAGGCAAGAATACTCCATGAAACTGTAATGCAGGCCAGGCCTTCCTCCAGATCTCTTGCCCTGAAGCCACAACTAATTGCTCCATTTCCTTATTAGCACTCTGGGGGGGGGGGGAGAGGAAGGTGTGGGTACAATGGCAATTAGAAGGAACAAGAGGGGAAGCAGCTGCAGCAACTCCTGCTCATTTCCTATACAGTATGCTGTGGACTGAAGAACAGGGTCTGCAAGCTACAGTTCTCAGTTTTGAGTGGAGTACCCCAGGGCCTAGCTCTTTTCAATATCTTGATCAATGACTTGAATGGAGAGATCAAAGGAAGCCTGATCACTAAACTGGGAGCAATGAGTAACACTGCAGAAGAAGTATTCAGGAGGGCCTTGATAAAAAGGAATATTGGGCTAAAACTAACAAAGTGAAGTTCAACAGAGACAAATGCAAGATTCTGTACTCAGGCAAAATGATCAAAGGCCCAGAATGGGTAATTCCTGGTTTTGCAGAACAATAGGCAGAAGGAATCTCAGTATTGCAGTGGAAGACAAGCTGATCACAGCTTGTGGGACAGAGTCTGGTGTGACTTAGCTGCAAAGATGTACTTTTTAGGCTGCATTTTTGCCTTCTCCTTCCTGGCCAGAACCAGAGTCCTCAAAAGCTGGCACACTTGAAAAGCCTGTCCATCCTGACAGGATTTTAACCTGTTTCTAGTTAGAAGAAGCCCTTTCAAACTAGGGACAGCTGAATTCCAGAAGTGAGTTCCTCAGAAGGCTCTTGCAAAGACGTGTACTGTAACTCAATGAGCAAAAAATATTCTGAGTGAGTGACCTCAAGTGAAGCGAACCTCTGAGCCTCAAGCAGAGGGAAAATATTCCCCAAAGGCACAACATTCTGACAAAAAAACCAGGTCCTGAACTGCTGACATTTTATTCTTCATTTGATTGGCATTTGACTCAAGAATGAGGAGCAGCTGCTTAACAACTGAACAGGTTGACATATTGCATTGCTACAATAGCTCATGCCTGAATCACAGCATGTGAAAACAATGGAGGCAGGGTGAACAAAGAGCAGGAATCCAACACTTGCCAGTAAGCAACGGAAAAATGGGAATTCTTACTGTGAATTTCAGTTCTCTAGGACTCCTGAAGGGCATTCTATATCTGTTACCCTTCGGGGCTAGTTCCATCCGTTGGGACAGAAGGCAGGGCCAAGGTCTTGCAGCAGCTTCTCCAAGGTGGGGGTATTTACCTTCCCAGCAGCAGCACTCCTCAACCCCAATGAAAAATCAACAACAAGTTACAAACACCAAAATAGCAGCCAG
This sequence comes from Tiliqua scincoides, assembly GCF_035046505.1. Lineage (NCBI taxonomy): Eukaryota > Metazoa > Chordata > Lepidosauria > Squamata > Scincidae > Tiliqua > Tiliqua scincoides. Next base: position 202,544,658 of record NC_089822.1, read on the forward strand.
CCAAGAACACACAAAATAGCATATGGCCCACGAGTGAAGCAGCAAAGACAGGAAAGGGCAATGGGAACATCTCAGGAGTCCCCACTTACCACCTCCCACAAAAGCGGCAAGACAGAAGCCGAAATAACAAACTGTTCACCTGCAAGCAATAGTGGGGAGAATGCCCTCCAGAACAGTAAGAATTCAAAGGGATTTTAATTTTCTCCTAGCATTGCCAGGGGACATCCTATATCTTTTACTCCACAGGATGCATCAAACAGGATTGATCCAAGGTGGGCCTGCAGATGAACCAGCACACTCATGGCTCAAGCACCCTTTCCAGAACCCTCCCACCGAAGGCAACATGTATGCATCAATCTTGTAATGCCTGGTGAAAGAGTATGCTAAAGTCTACCACAGCTGCCCAGAAGATCTTTTCAAGAAAAGACCCACATGGAGTGCATTCACTCGATTTTGGCTGGCACAAGTTGCACCTATTCCCAAAGAAAACAAATCTAGCAACTGTAGTTCATGCTTTAGTAACATTGAAACTAAATTAACTTAACACACAATGTGGAGCTACCATCGAAGATGGTTGGAAACTTCAGCTAGTGCAGAATGTAGTGGTCAGGGTGTTCTCTGGGGTCCATTGATTAAAACACATTATGTCATGTTCTTGAAAAGCCAATGACAACTTTCAAGCAAGCACTGAAGACACCTTTCCAGCTGGCATTTTATTGATGCCTTTACAGTTTTTAACTTGCTTGATTCTCTGCCTCTTGTTTTTGCCATTATGTGACTACATTTTCACCTTGACAGTCCCTTTGGGGATGGAAGGGTGGGATTTTAAATGCTTTAGATAAACACTTTCCTTCCTTCTTGTGTGGGGCTCAACAGGCTAAGCCATTCAGCGAGATGGTGGCTGTGTCTGGAGCAGACTCTGGGGACAGCTTAATCTCAAGATTAGGGAATGAAGGAGAGTCTACCAAATGTGTCTCACTGTTCCCTGACAGTCCTGCAAGGAGGGGAGGTAGGGAAGATCAGGGCCAAAGATACAAGACAGAACCAAAGCAGTTGGGAAGAAGATTGCCAAGAGTTAAGACTGCACTGTGGATTCAAACCCCCTGCTGAGAGGGGGGAATCAAAGGAAGATCACTGGATGGGTAAATGGGCAGCCGGGGCAAGAGGACAGAGGCTACAGCCCAGTCACAACTTCATCAGCCTTGTCCAGAGGTAGACAACTGGATAGCTAATGTTGTGTTCATTCTCTCCTTTCACAGTTTTCTTTGCACTCTGAGGCCAAACTGGGATGCAGGGGAAGGGAGCAGAAGAAAAAGCTTGTGCTTGGTCAGTGGCAGCTGAAAGAAGGCTCCCTCTTCCTTCATAATGAGCCATTACAGCAGAGGTCAGGCTCACTGTGGGAAGAGAGAGATAGAGAGAAACTACAGCAGAGATAACTAGAGCAGAGTCACTTCTGGCAGCAAAACAGAGAGAACTGCCATTCTAAACTGAAAGGCATGGCCCTGTGCTAGTGGCCACAGTGAGGAGGGTAGGGTAAGGGGGGGAGAGAGAGAGAAAAGGGCAATTTGGAATTCTAAGGGCTTCTAGTTAAGCACCTAAAAGTTAATTTAGAAAGAAAATGTCCCTTGGCCTCATCCATACAAACGGTGCCACAACACAGTATCCAAAACAAAGGAAGAAAGGGGGGAGCCAAATTATGGCAATGAGAAGTTGTACAACCAAAAAGGGTCTGTAACATGGGGGAGGGGAGGGGAGTTCCATCAAAAGCAAAATACAAAAGAAACAAAAAAGGCATGAAACAGGGGTGTATCCTCTGATATCTTTCAACATGTCTGCTAATGACCCACAAACCCCTTCAGAATAGCCAGCAGGTTCACACTTTCTCTAAACGGCTCCAGTTCAATAAATGATTCACAAGCGCTAAACTGGTCATGCTATGACCTACAGACAAGGGACTACAAGAAACTTGAAAATGCTGCAGTGCTGGCTTTGCTCATAATATGGGGATAGTGGTGGTGGTGGTGGGGGTAAGGAAAAGAGCCAAAAATTATGGATGCTTATTTTAGTCCTACAACACAAATCTGTGACGGTCAACTGAAAAACTTCTTTCAAAATTTATGATGGCTGTATATGAATTTGGGGAGCTGATTCCAAAAATGGCATTGTTTTTGCCCTATCATATCTAGTTTAAGAGAGATGGCATAGCCTTATTAGTAAATGGTTCAAGTAGCGTCCTTGTAAAGAAGCCATGGTGTAGGCTACCTCACAAGGAAACTGCTTGAACCATTCACCGAGGTTGCGCCATATCTCTGAAACTGATGTCATTTTCTGAATCATCACCCCAAATACACCCAGGAGTAGGTCTTTTAAGAAAGCAAAATGTGTGTTGACCTGTGTAATTTACAGGGAAACAAAAGTGGAACAATTCCTAAATTATCTACACCTGGTTCACCTGAAAAATCAAAACCAGCTATCAAAGTTACTAAACTATAGTTCAGTAACACACACACTACAATACCAAACCTAGAACACTTAGGGCCCAGTATGATTCAACCTTCCAGTGTTGGTGCAGCTACAATGCAGCCCTTAGGAAAGGGAACAACCATTCCCTTACCTGGAGGAGGCCTTTGTGGCTGCCCCCCTACCACAAGATGCAGCACATGCCTCATTGGCACGACTCCATCAGCGCTGAAAAGTTGGATAGAATTTGGCCCTTAGTCAGGAATAAGTCACCTGCCAACTGGGCAAAGAGGCACATTTTAAATTGTTGCTCCTCTTATATTTAGCAGGGGAGAGTAATTGTTCATCTTCATCACAGCAGTGTCTTTGGCTGTTTGCTGGTGTCCTGCATTTTTTAGATTGCGAGCCCTTTTGGGACAGGGAGCCATTTCGTTATTTGATTTTTCTCTGTAAAACCGCTTTGTGAACTTTTTTTGTTAAAAAGCAGTATATGGGGGGCCTATCTCCGGATCTTGTATCTGCAGATTCACTTGTCCATGGATTGGATCCACAACCCTCCTACACATAGCCACCCCCCACATGTGCCCCCTCTGGAGGCGAGGAGAGCTCAGCTGCTCCTGCCTCTGGAAGATCCTCTGAGCCCAGCAGAGGCCATGCATGTCCGTCCCTTCAGGGCTTCCCTGGACCCCAGGGCTTCCCCAGCCTCCTAATGCTTTATAGGGTATTAAAAATGTCACTTCCAGTTTTACAAGAAAAGTGAAAGTGACTTTTTTAAAAAAAACTCTAAAGCTCAATCTGAGCCTGGCAGAGGCCATGGACAGACTTGGCAGAGGTCATGAACGGGTGTGGCAGAGGCCGCAGTCAGGCTTCTACTGGGCTAAAAGAACCCTCTGGAGGCAAGAGGAATAGAGCTGCAGTCGCCTTCAGAGGGTAGGGGGCATTCCCTGGTATCCGCAGTTTCAGTTAATCATGGAAGGTTCAAGAACGGAATCCCCATGGCTGGGGATTAACATTTTTAATAAGTTCTAGTGAAATTAATTTTACTTCTTTGTATGTGCGGAACTGCAGCTGAGTAAATATAAGCTTTCAATAAAATAGCTATTCAAACATTTTTATTACTTCCCCCTACGCATTTCAAAGAAGGTGAAATGAATAGAATCTTCTCATCTCCACATGAGAACACAAGAAGCAGGAGCAACCTTTCCACCTGCTACATGCTGTATAAAAATGCTCAACTTCTGGCCTGAACTAAAGGAAACCAAACTACACTTCTCTCATCATAAAGCATTAGGTCACACCACCAACAGGGCAATAGGCTCCCACAACTAGCAGAACAACAATCAAAACACACAAATGATCAAACAACCTAATACTAAAAGCAACTACAAAACAGAAAAATCCATGTTGGCAACAAGTCACACTAATACAATAGCCACCAGAGTAAAATGTGAAAACTGAATGCAGAATGTTACTGAAGGGAGACTGTATGACAACAGTCAGAAGGCAGAAGATTAGTTCAAAATTCAGAGGAGGGACTCTGCAGCCATAGTGCCAGGAAAGAGAATAAGGGAAGGAAAAATACTGTAGTTTGACTTCGTTAAAACTTTGTAGTTTAACTGGAAATACTGTTGGTTGAAGAGATATTATTCTAGCTGTTCTTTTAGAAGTTCATGTTGTAAAGAAACTACATGCTTCCCATAGGCTCATGCAATGATCAAAGTTGTATTTGTTGAAAAATAACATAAAGGTGGACAATTCCTCAAACAGTTCTTTCAGCTCCTTAAAGAGTTGAAGACTCTTCTGTTACAACTTCAAGTTAACTTGCAAAAGATGCTGGCCAGCGGAAAGCAATGATCAGACTTCGTGACGAAGATAAAATATGCTCCTTATTGTCCCTTGAATTTTGTTTTTTTCAAGTTCACATCTGTAATTTTAATATGTAAACAAAAAGTTAATGTCTCCAAACCAGGATATAAACGAGTTACAAAAGTTATTAATGACCTGCATCTCCAATACACTGACTTGAACAAAGCTCATCAATGTAATTGAACCATCAAGCACCTCTGTCAATATGTCTGTCCACAAGTGTGTGCATTCATATGGAGGAAACTCCAGGAGATGCAAGTCAGACAGCCTGTGAATCCTAGATTGTAAGAGTGCAGCATCTTTCCAACAGCACTTACTTTCAGTTCAACCTGCACACTAACGCTTATCATTCTAAAAGGAGTTTCTGTTACACTTATCAGCATTTATCACCTGGCATATTAAGGAAAGATTTTAAAGTCAAGCTGCCCTAAGCTACATGGGTCACTTAGACACAATGTTCCTATTGAAGGAAAGAACTGAACAAAACAGTCAAAGATGCCACCTCAAATCTTGCTACTAAGTGTGTCATCAGATGTGCAGTTATTCCACTGGAACAGCGTTTCTCCAAATGTGCTCCTAGGAGCACTGGGGCTCCCTAAGATCCCTTCAAGACCTCCATGAGCATACTGTAAGTGACTGCCATCTGCTTGGTGCTGCAGCATGCTGCACATGAGCTAGTGCTTTCCCAAGACTTTGTTCAGGAGAGGTAAAGGGCTCTGGAGACTAAAACGTTTGAGAACAGCTGCACTGAAAAATGTATCCGTGAACCAGCTTTCACTTCTGTCTGTCCTACTCATCACAAGCAAGGAGGCAGAGGTGGATGCTCTTTAAAGTCAAAAACAAAGGGAGGTCAATGAAGGAGGGCTCCATGAGGACCCAGTCTAGGGCACTGCCTAATGGAAATCGAAAACCATGTGCGTTTTCCTATTAAATATTCAAAAACCACATGGAAGATTCAGAACTCACAGAATAAAAAGTGAAAAAGTACTTGAATATTCCATGGCAAAAAACTCACAGATTTCTCATTGATGAAGAAAATCATATGGGTTTTGCTTCCAAACATGCAGTTATTCTGTGGCAAATGCCCATTTCTACATGGAGTAGTTCAAAGAGTTCAGAAGATGGGTGGCACACTGGGAAGCCCCAGTTCTTGTTAATCTGAGGCCCTCAGTCCTCTAGAGGCAGACAAGGATGTTTCAGGGAGCAGGGGAAGGCAGGTGATAGTTACTGCTATGAAAATAAAGTAGTATTTTTTGTTCTTGTATGCTCCTATGCCTGCCTACTGGGACATGGCTAAGGAACACACATTTGTTTCCTACCCTACGTTTTGCTTTATGTCAGTGTGGACAACAACTGTCTGGCACCCTTTCCTCCAAGAAAGGTAAATTTTTTTAAAAATCAGTAATGGCCTTCTTGAGTGCTTTGTCAAGGGCAAAATGACCAAGAATGTTAAGAAGTGCACCAATCAGCATGAGGAGGCAAGGGATTACATTGCCTCAGAGCCAACTAATAGTAATTTATTTCCTGGGCATTTATATCCTGCTGTTCTACTGGAAGACAATTAGTGCAGCTTACAAAAAATGGTTCACATCAATAACACACTAAGTCTAAGGGAAAACAACAGAGCTAAAAAGAACAATGCAAGAAAATTTCTGGGTTACTGCCCACCTGAAGGTCAGCAAAGATAGAACCCAGCAGACTCCACATGGAACAGTGCTGTGAAGTAATGACACAGAAGGCCCTACCCTTCCTACCAACATCAGCCTTCTAGCACACAAAATGAGCAAGATTTCTCCCATTTAAAATGGAATAATCACATGCTACCAAGGAACTACTGTCCCAAATGCACACAGAAGTCTCCCATCTCATCAGTATAAAACCATCTGAATGTTTTAAATTTTTTGCAACAGAAAGGCAAATTAGATCTTTCTAGCACTTCCAGGTGTCCAGCTATATGGACACCTAGGCAATGGTGCACTGTCTGAACCTGCAGAGGGCCAACCACAATTGCTACCACAAAGCAGATTAAGAGGGAGATATAACTGTCAGAACCGTATCCTGAACACTAGGGAAAGATGTAGGGAGGCTGCTCATTCTCAAAGCAGGCTTTACAAGCAATAACACCAGGATGGTACTTGTAGAAACTGGTTATCAACATTTCTCCAGTAGAGGCCCAAAGTGTGCTCAGAACTTGTATTTTTTTCATAAATATGCAAATAAGAAACAGCACAAGGTCCTATACAAGGTTATCAGTGAACATTCTGGCAGAGAGAAGAGTTATAGGTAAGAGACGAAACATAAGTACAGATCCTCACATGTGCACACCTCTCCCAACTGGATTACCAAAATAAGTACAGGTAATCTGAGCTCTGATCACCTTGAATTTGACACTTTTTATTGAGGAATCATTATTATTACAGAAACCATTTGATGTTCTAATGGCCCCACTGTGCTTTTTGCTAATGGGTTTTGAGTTGTTTTCTCCATTTGCCATGACTGAAAAGCTCTGAACTGCTTGAAAAATTGTAAGAGGAAAGTCTGATTTAGGCATGAAGGCCTAATGGAATTACAACTCGCAGATCTCTTCCTGGTGGCTAAAAGTAATTGAAATTAATTGAATTACTCTTCTTGCTCAGTTTGCAACTGAACAGAGCCCCAGTTCTCTCCGAAGCAGTAAACCTGTGTCTGGTACCTAACATTTAGATAGCAAGTGGGGGTTCACAAGATGAAATGATCCCTGCATAAACAAACACTTTCTACATGTGGAAAGCTAGCATGACAAGAAAGGGCTAGGCTAGATCACTTCTTTCAGATATACAATATTACTTATGAGCAGGACATTTCTTTCAGGGATCATTCCATCATGAGATTCCATACCTGCTCCCTGAAATGATACAGCCCTTCAGTGAAAACTAACAGCCCAATCCTATACAGACACCAGCACAATATCCATCCCAACACACTGCACAAGCACAGCCCTCCTGGTAAACTAATCTGCATAATTCATTCCAATTTAAAAGGGAAAACCTTGCATGTCTACTCAGAAGTAAGTCCTTGTGTGTTTAATGGAGCTTATTCTCAGGAAAGCATAAGTAAGATTGAAGCCTAAGAGTTTCATTCTTAGTCTATCAAAGGATTATGAAATTTTGTGCACAGAATTTCAGACTACAGAACAACACAGCAGGGGCCCAAAGAGCAAGCTGAACCCTTGATCTTCAAACCTACAAGCAGGCTAGCTGTTCTTACAATACACTTTTATTAAAGAGAGAGAGAGGCAATTGTAAGCACATATATCTTGCTCCCATCACTGGGTCTTGTATAGGGGTGTTCATCCTTTATAAGTAAGCAGGCATTTGACATCTTTATTTTTGAACAGTCACAGAAGTTTCTCCCATTAGCAGATCTTTAGCATTGCTTAATTATGCCAAGCAAGAGGCATGCAACTTCCAGTAAGGACCTTTCCACTCCCCGTTATATTCCACACACGTGGTGTCATGTAAAGGCCCAATCCTATCCAACTTTCCAGGGCCAATGCAGCCACAATGCAGCCCCAAGGTAAGAGAACAAACATTCCCTTTCCTTGAGGGGACCTCTGTGACTGCCCCCTCCATGCAGGATACAGCGCACGCCCTGTTGGTACAGCTGCATTGGTGCTGGAAAGTTGGTTAGGACTGGGCCTTAAGTCTACTGACTATGAAAACACACTGTAGCAAGCAAAGAAACAAGGGTTTGTAAAATAAGTGGTTATTCTCCATCCACCACTAGCTCTGATAAGAAGGAAGGTCACAAACCTGATCCTTTGATTGAGATGCTTTCCCTCCTAGCAAAGATCAATCATTGTTCCACAGATGCTCACCACAATGGCCTCGTTTTTAACCTTTGGTCTACACTCAGGATCAATACAAGAGCATGCTAGGCAGATGGCATCAAACTCTGAACTTCTACAAGTGTTATCTGTGGCTGGTTGGGGACAGGAGGTGTTCAAGAATAAGGTATATCACTGTGGGAGGACTCATTTTTCATAGGCTTTCAAACATATAATACGGATGGGGGAAGAGAGAGACAATAACAGGAGGGCGAGGAGATGGGGCTACTCAGCAAGGAACATTCATACTGTCTATTAGATTGCACATTTAGAAATAGCTGCACAAAAGTCTACAAACAACTTCCCATAGGAAAGCACCGGGCAAATTTCTCTCCCAGCCACCTCCCCTGCTACTGGAAAACAGAAGGTTAACAGCCCAACACATCCCGCAGCTGCATCAGCCAAATTAGTCATTTGCTGCCCTAATGGAAACCAATTACTCAGCTTTGATTTTCACTTCTCTCACATACAACAGCCTGGATCTCCCTAGAAATTATAGTACAGTCATTGCTCTTTCTGCCCCAGCAATTATTCTGCTGATATGCCTGGTCAACAGTCACACCTGAAATAGTGCAGGAGCAAGGGATAAGTTAGTGACATGCAGTTCCTCCTTGCCTGGCCTGCTGAGCAAAAAATACTTTCACAAAAACAAAATGACCAGGCAAATTTCAGACAGTTCTACCTCCCCTTAGCTAGCCACTTGTCTTACAATATTGACTGTTCAGAGATCGCTTACTGAATTTGGCCATTTCTCCAGTCCAGTAGCCTCACCATCTCATTGACGTTGCCAGTACACCCTCCAGTTTGTAGGGAACAAGCTGAGCTTACAATAGGACTAGCTTACAAAGAGACATGGCATGAGGAGCAGGTAGGAAGATAAGAGTATGCAGATATTAAAAGCACAAAAGGTTTAAATAAACATCATACACAGATAGAAATAAAGGGCAGCAAATAATAAAATAAATGAAGCTACAGGGTAAAGGACAATGGTTGGGGCTGGTTTGAGTATTAACAGAACGCTCTTCTCATTCCCACAGTATAACCCATCACACTGGTCTCTTTCACTTGCTTCCACATATATAGACAAACACTTGCATAACAAAAAGCACAGCAAAGTTATAAGAACAATAACAAACCAATAACTAATGCAGCAGCTCACATATGAAATTAAGATAAAGAGGAGCAAAATTCAAGAGAAAATGGGGAGCACTGCTTCAAGAAACTTTCCTGAATGCTGTTGCCCTGGTCATTCTGCTCTAGATCTATAACCTTGCAGAAAAAAAGGACAGGTGGGGGCAGGGCTAGTGGTTAACCAAAAGAACCCAAGAGAACTACAGGACTGGTCTGTGTAATTCAGTGCCACAGGGAAGAAAAAAGAATGCATGACTGCACTCTAGGGTCAAGACAGCAGAAACCTAAATGAAGGCCCAAACACCTTGAATGCTTTTGGGAAATTGCATAGTGGTAGAAAGTGGGTCTTATACTACTGACCCTGCTACTAAGGCATATTGCTAAACTCGATGACATACAGCTACTCCCTCTACTGATTTGCTAAAGCCAAAGTAGCATTGCATGGATAAAGGCTGGAGGAATGGATCACAAGTATATGATAATTCAGCATAGCAACAGAATGGATGTCATTGCCTCCAGCCATGAGTCTTCCCTCAACACATCACTTCCTGGTGAGGACCCTATTGGGGATAGTTTCAGAACAGTTCATAAGGCATGACACAGTGCCAAGGGAGTTGCTTATTATCTTCAAAGGGATATAAGGCTCTGCTGTATTTCACACTGAAAACAGAAACCTGAACCGCTAGATATCAAAGAAACCTCCGCCAGGCACTTGTGGGTTTTGTGGAAGAGGAACATTATGGATTGTAGGGCTAGAATCTACTCAGCATCTGCTCCAGAATTACTCACAACTGGCATATTGTGCCTATCTACTCTGTGGTTTTATGGGCCTCAGTTTTCACCATCTGCAAAATTGTGATAAATAATTCCAGAGAAGTGACGCAGTGCCAACAAGACACTGGACAAAAATCCAGAAAACTTTCAACACTGATCATTTCTGTGATCTTGGGCAGTCATTTTGCCATCTTTGTGTGTGAGTGTCCTCTTCTTCTTTCTACTATGTATGCGTAATAGATACATGTTTGAGATGCTACATATACCTTCAGGTGTCTACATTTACATTATGAACGTCAGTGAAAATTTCTGTTCACTGAAATGGACATAACTTCAGGCAAATTAAAAAACAAACCCGTGTCAGATTTAAATCACAAAAGTGATCACAAATTACCAAGAAGGTTGAGAAGATGGAATAATATGTACTTCTAAGTTCTATGTAGACAAAAATGACAAGACATTCTATGTAGACAAAAATGACATGCTTCTTGGGGCAAGAAGCATGACCCACTCTGTGAAATGCCCAGAACGCCCAGGTAACATTCTGGGCATGCTGTGTCCTTCAGGCACTACAATGAGGCAAACACTTCTCCCTAAAGACAGCTAAGTTTCAAGAACTACTAAACTACAAAGGCTTTTGCATGCACACACCCACACTGAGGCACCTGGAAAACAGAGGCATTTGGGCTGACCTCCTTTAATCAAGGTTGCTTCTTCACCTCTCCTTTTCCCCTTGTAAATGAGCTTCTGCTGCAAGTTGCTGCAGTTCTGGCCTGCCACTCTGATGCCCAGTCCCAGGATAGCTGTGCAGGATGTTTCTGCCCCCACATGGCATAACCAATGAACTGCACATCATTCAAAAAAATGTATTCACTACTGGGTCTCCTCTCCCCACCCCTTCTATCACCACTCCCTCTTAGACAAGCCAATAGGATTGTTCCCTAGTCCATAAGGTTCGTCCCTCAGTGTTTACAGGCAGGAGCAGGGGGGGACTTGCTTGCATATACTGAGCTCAGCGGAAAGAAGAAACAAGCGCAAGGAGTGAATCTGCTCAATGTAACCCAGAAAAGAACACATCAGGGTAAGAGCTACTGTTTTGCTTTTTGCCACTTCTTATTTTTGCTGGTTTTGTTTCTGCAACATTTACGTTTTGGATTACAGAGATGAAGGGATGCGCTCCACATTGAGCCTCCTTTAAGATGGATCTGTACAGGAGGTGGAAAACTATGAGATGAGGCTCTGCTAATGGAAACTTTGGGCGCTTGGGACGCTTGGCTCGGCAAAGTAAAAAGGGGACCACCTTAAATGAAATGGCAGACTCAAAAGGATGCAAAATTAGGCTGTATGAGAACAACAGTTTAGACAGAGGCAAATCCTATAAATGAGCTCAAGGCTTCTGAATTGGAGTTCAAGAGGATCTATACAGAGACATCTTGCTTTGAAATAACTTGGACCAACTCCTGCCAGTGCATTCAATGCCTAAAAGCAGTTTGCAGAGCAGCAGATGCCAGCATTCAGTTATATCATCACCTAGATGCTTCTTCATTCTGAGTGAGGCACACAACCTTTTCCGGAGCAAAGTTTGAACTCTCCAAAGGCACCCTTGGATTTTAACCATTCACTCCAACATTGTCCATTCATACCTCTATGCTCTGTGGCAGGATTATATTTGGTGTGAACTTTAAGGGAACGATTTCATGCTGCTGGCAACACAGGGCGAACCCTACTGTTTCATGATGAACTTGCTGGCATTGACTGTATTTATTTGTAAACTCCTAGGAATACTAGAAGCTTCTCAAGAATTGTGTGCTCAAGTCAGTACCTCAAACAATGTATATGCCCACAGAAAATGCCCTAGTGATTGCATTTGTACTGCTGATCTCTTGAACTGTGCCATGAGGAATCTTTCACAGGCCCCCGATAAACTGCCTTGCACGGCCACCACATTGGATCTCAGCCACAACAACATCACTCAGCTTAACAAGTATTGGCTGGCTGCCTTACCACGCCTCCAAACCCTCAGAATCAGTCGCAATCAGATTAAAGATCTTTCCAAAGAGGTGTTTCACAATGCCACCTGCCTTGTACACCTGGACATGTCCTCCAACTTTCTCCACACTATAAAGAAGCACTACTTTGAGGGCCTTGTGAACTTGAAAGAGCTCTTGTTATACAATAACAAGATTGCAGAAGTAGATGAACATGCTTTTGTCAAACTAACCACTTTGCAAAAGGTCTACCTAAGTTGGAATAGACTCAAAAAGTTTCCATTTGGGTCCATTCAAAGACTTGAACACCCTGATCTGAGGACCCTTGATCTTTCCACCAACAATCTAAGCAGTATCCCTGTTCAAGTAGTAGCAACCTTGCCTGAGTACATAAAAGATGGCTTGTATCTTCACAACAATCCGGTGAAATGTGACTGCTCTCTCCACCAGATGCTTCAGGAATGGGAGCAACATGGCTTCAGTTCAGTGAAGGACTTCATAGAGGAACACACTTGCAAAGTCTATGCTGATGTGCCAATGTCCTTGGTCAACACCTTCAAATACCCCAAGTATGAAAATTGCTCCTCGAGCCAAAGGGCAATTCCAGAGGTGCTTGGCAAAGTGGGAGAATCCTTGGTAATTGACTGCAACACAAGCCTTCATGATGATAATACCACTACCTACAGGTGGTTTTCACCAGATCGTGAATTATTCATGTATGCTGCGCACAGCGATCAGACACATGAACCGCTCAAAAATGGAAGCATAAGGATCAAAGACGCCAAGCTTCGGCATTCAGGTATATACGTGTGTGTAGCTATCAGCACACTCCAAAAGATCAACAAGACACATAAAGTCAACGTGACAGTCCAGCACCCCAAATTGGTTGAGCCTTTCAATACTGCTGTCACAACTCTCTTAGGGTGTGTTGTAAGCTTGATATTAGTCATCATGTATTTATACTTCACACCATGTCGCTGCTCTAAGTGCTGCAAGAAGCCTGCAAGTCCTCCCCAAGACTGCAGTGCCCAATCATCCATCCTCAGTACCACCCCACCAGCTACAGATGGGCCAAATCGCAAGGTCAGCACAAGCAAGCATGTTGTTTTCTTAGAGCCTATCAAGGAGGCCCAGAATGGCAAGGTCAGGCTGGCTGTTAGCGAGGATTTTGCAGACGCTAAACATCCCAACCTCCTGCAGCTTAAGTTGGACACTGAATCCATCAGTTCAGTCTTTTCAGACCCCCCCCACATGTCCTACGACGGAGTCCAGTTGTCACCAGCGGATGACTAGCAGGCAGCCGCTATGCAGAATGAAGGTATGGTACAGAGAGGTAAAAACCTGTTTCCTATTCTGTGACAGAAGTAGCAAGATGTATTTATGAGACATTTCCTCACCAAAATGTACAGAGAAATGGTCTTTATCTCCTTTTGAATGGAGGTCCCATGATTCATGCCCATAACTTCCTATCACTTCACTCAAATGTCTTTCCTTCCAGTAATTCCAGTCTGATTGTCTCAAAATCTATTTATTTTGCACAAGAGGCAATGATCTTTGATAAAAAGAAGAGACCAAATACTCTCTACGCATCCCAGATGACTGCAGACTGTGGTAGACGTACGTTGTAGCAGAGGGCACCTCCTCACTTTAGAAAACTGCTGTGGAATAGAATGCTGTGTTACAGCTTTGACCTTCAGGGAATAAAGATTTGCTATACAACAAGCCTACGTTTTAATTCATGAAGAAAATGTCTCTTCCTCTCCCTCCCCCCTTTCTCTCACACACGCATGACTCTTTCTTACTCTTTAATTGCTTTAGCCAGAGACTGCTTCTAATATTTACTTGGAAAATAACATTCCTAAGCCCATTCTTTCCAACTTACTTTTGGGCTTCCATTCACAGCATGGTTAAAAACTGAAGCAATGTACATTTTAGGGAAGTCACAAGCCCTGCTCAAGATGATGGTCTCACATTCTTGGATATGTGCAGTAAGCCACATAAGTGTCAGAAACTATAGAAGTTTATCTTGTGATTGAACCAGCTTAACAAATGGCTTTATTTTGTTGAAAACACCAGATGTGCTGGCTGTCCCTTAAAAGCTCCATGCTCTGGACAATCTTTCCCAGGCTGCATTCTTCGACGGCAATCAGGCCGCAATCAGGCAGCTTGACGGCTGTGACGGAATTCCACTAGCTCAGGAATCCTCGGTTTTTTGCAAGGTGCAGCAGCAACCAAAATCCATGGTAGAAAGTTATCCTTGCATAGGACTTCAGAAGGGCAGATGATTCCAGCTGTTATTACCACAACAGAAGGAAAGTTTTAGTCTAGAAAAAAAGATGTTCACACAGAGTAAAAAAGATTCTACTATAGACATAGTGCTGATGCGCTTTTATTTTTTAATGTATAATTAACCTATGGTTGGCCCATTTATTCAGTTGGATTTGATAGTCATAAGCACGGCCCAAAGCCTGAGTATATTTTTTTACACAGAGGAGGGGTAATTTAAAGCTAGAATTTCCTTTTGCCCCACCCCATCAAAGCAGCAGTAGATAATCAAGTTCAGGAATGTATTAGATTATTTATACTTATAATGTAATGCCAATAACCCAACAATGCATTGTTCAGCACTCCCCGTGTAACACACGTTATATTAACAATCATATGTTCATATATGAACACATGAACAGTCATACCCTTGAGAAGGGTAGATTTGCTTGACAGAACCAATGAACTGGTTATTTTAGTAGTTCTCTAATCTATGTAATAAGAACTAACAGGGCCAGATGTCCTCTGGAGTTATACTTGAATAAAAATGCCTATTTTTAAAAGAAACATTCTTTGGATTCGAACATTTCTTTGTCATGGTTACAGTATGGTAAAGCTGGTTTCCACTTTGTCTATAACCAGGTAAAACTCCACCTTCAAAGTGCCAGTTCTTGTAACATTAATTTGTGCAGTTTGACGGGGGCATATCCATACTCATCGTAACACTGGCAATTGCGCACTTTAAATGCTACATCTGCCTCTGCTAATAAAACACAAGTTAGATATGACAGGAAGGGTGGCTATGATTTGAAGGTGAAAAGGTAACTCTAGAACACATAAAGAATGCTGTAAAAGCAGTTGTGAGTCTGCAGACAAGAGCTTGCTGTTTAATATTTTGTGAAATATCTCATTGCTTGAATGTACAATATGTTGGTGATGGTGATGATCCACCGTATGTTAACACAGACTGCATTTTATGGTTGTGGATAACATGGCAGTAAACACCACAATTTGTTCAAGGGTGAGGTGGTGAAAGATAGCTTAATACTCAGGTACAATGCAGTTAGTTGATGATTAGGTTAATTAGCTGTTAATATTCTTGAATGCACTTCTGTATATTAATATAGCTTGGCCAGTCCCTGGATTCTCCTAAAACCGGGTCCAAAGTTAGCAATGCCCTCTCTAACTAGGTTTCTTGGACAAATACTTGGAGAAGGGATTGAGGGGCAGTGGGCCAGTCCTTCAATTCTTATCCCCTAAATTGGCCTGTGAACAAGTTCTCGTGCCTCAGATGACACTTTCACCTCACCGTTTTCATGTCTAAATCAATAGCAGGTGGCACTATTCAAAGGGGCTAAATTTGGCCCACAGACTGACCCTAACCCAGGGTATTATTTCTGTTATTATTGCCTCTCCTATCTCCAAAGGTTCAGGGTGGGTAATTATTTGTCAACTTATCTTTTTCTAAAAAATCCATACCCGCTAATGAATTCCCTGTGCATTCTTTGACTTAAAGTTTTCCTGAATAAAAGGATCTTGTATTATTTCTGGAAGATATCTAGGTTCAGAATGTCCCAGCTTTCTGGAGAAAGGCAATTTCAAAGGCATGGTGTAGCTTACAAAGGACAGTTCATTTTGAGCCCTCACAGTTCAGACAGAGAATATATAGGGCACCATCAATAGGTTGCCCCTTGGTGACAAAAATCCAAGAAACCCCTATGAGGCATCCTTTTGAGCTACACAAGGATGAGATGACTGGTTTCTGCCCTGTGATACTTTTTTTTTTTTGCTTACAGTACCCAGTTGTTCACCTCCTAAGTTGTTTTTCCATGTTCCAGCATAACAAGCCATACTTGGCTTTGAACCCTGCTCCTAATGACCAGTAGTTATCATACTATCTTATCTCATTAGCTATAGCTCAACCCAAGATGCCTCTCTGAAGACTGAAAACAGATCTTGGCTGGAGGTGATGAAACACAAACATAAAGATTATAGAGCAAACTATGCAGAGAAACAGCACTGCATTGCTGGAGGCTCTCAGCAGTCACAAACTCACTGTCTGGATGACCACAAAAATGCGATTGACTGAGGCCAACAAAATCCACAGAAGATATTAATATTCACAAGTATGAAGCGAGATGGTCAGAATAACCCTAAACCAGAAACTGAAAAGAATGCTCAGAAATTAATTACTGTATTAAAATCTCTTTACTCACTTCTTTTAGAATATACATAACTGGCCACTGAGAATCCCAGTAATCATAACATGGAAATATATAGATCACTGGCTGAACACATTCTTATGCTGGGCCCTACAACCAGGAACAAATTAACATATGGGGAAAACAACAGAGTAACTGGGCAAGAGTTTCTGGAACTTGAACTGTGGGTGTTTATATACAGCCTGTGGCCAGAATCAATCTGAGCCTGGGAAAAGCAGCAGTCACATCTGCCCTGTTCTGTGCCAATAAAACGCTTAGAATCAATGTAAATTAAAACTAAAGTACTGTATGCAAATATATTACCCTTTTCCTCCTGGTGTGCATTCTGAACACTGGCTAACTCATTTAAAACATCAACAAAATGTTAAAAGATGTTGTGAAGGTATGGGTATTCAAGTACTTAAATATGAAAAATACTCATAAATCGGGAAATCCTCTATGTCTGATTTTGTGACTAGCATTAATGTTTAGTTGGCAGTTAGTCTTTATATGCTGTAATTGGATTATAAATCATAAAACGACTGCATTTTGGGATAAGATGGGCTGGAGATTAAAATAAATATTTAAAGATTTATATTTTATCCAGCAGGAAAGAATGTTGAAACATATTTTCTGCTGCTAACAGTTCACAATGCATGTTGTAAGTTTCAGAGCTGAAATCTTAGCATCTGAGAATCTTATATCACAAATAGGGGGCTGCTACTCAAGTTAGTCTCTCATGGTTGCTCATCAAGGTAGTCTCAGGTTGCAAAAGAAACAGGCTACTGTTTTTGTTCATGGAGATACTACTTGGAAAAATAAGGAGGAAAAGCAGAATGAGGAAAAATCTAGTGCTGACCTGTTCAATGCCACAAGCTAGAAAGGAAAATCCACTCTCACAATTCTTCAAAAACAAATTTAATTCAAGCAAGCAAATTACACAATAACAAAAAACAATTACACAATTTCCATGTTGCTTAATTGCACTACAGTGGACAGGACAAACATTCAGTTTTGAGAAGCCTCACCATGAGCACAACTACAAATGTTAACATGTGCAAATTTCTGGTGTTTTTCTATTGACTACAAGTTAGTGTGTTCACTGAGATGTCCTCTAGACATATACAGGATTCTCTTTTAGTCCCTTTCTACAAACCCAGGTACTAGAAATCTCCAGCCTAACAATGCAAAAAGCAACACAATCACTGAACTTGCAACTAATGGCACAATCCCGTACCCACCTTATGCTGGTGGAATGGCTGGTCTGACGGCGCATGCTGTCGCAAATGTGCCTTAAAGCATGTTGTGACCTTGCAGTTTCCAGGTCCTGCCAGCAAGAAGGCCAGAGCCTTCCCACAGGTGCCACTGTAAGGAGCAGCATGCACCAGCAGGGGTGGGGGAGGAGGGCAGAACAGGGGTGATCAGTGGCAGAGAGGGGCAGGATTGGCAGTGCCAATGTGGTGCTATCCCCTTTCTGGGCCTGATCCACCAACACAGATCAATGTGGATTAGTACTAGCTATTTCACTGGCACAGGTCCAAGTAGACCCATTGCACAGGTTGGGGCTTTCCCCAGGGGAAGGGGACAAATGTCCCCTTATCCCAAAGGGACTTTCCACCTGATAAATTTCCCCATGGGATACAGCATAGCCCATGCTGGTCCCAATGCATTGGGCAATTTAGTTCAGATTGGGCTGTAAAACAGAGAGGGTAAGTGCTCCTGTCTGATTCACTTCCCAAACCAGACAACAAAGAGATGGCCGGATGGCCCTTTGTCCTCTAGAAATATCAGGAAATTTACCACAAGCAAATCAAAATTTCAATTTTCTCTCCTTGGTCAGCTTAGAGCAGTCTATTCACTGTGGCATTCAAGAACAGTTTCATCCTGGGTATGATGTGCCCAGAACATTCATTGGCATCCTTCAGTAATGGAAGACTATGGTATTGCGCTCTGAATGGTGGCTCTGGAACAGAATGTCCTCTCCAGAGCGTGAAGCCTGGGTAAAGTAGATATGGAGGATAGACTGTTTTCCATGCAGCAAATCCCCCCTCTCCACGTCGCTGAAATGGTCCCATGGAAAGGCAGAAGCCAATACGGTTGGTTCCAGTGGCGTCGCAGGAGTTGGCAGAACGTGACTGTGTTCAGCCATGAACTGCCTCAGGGACTCCGGCTCCGGATTTTGCCTCAAGGTTGACTCCTGAAGCCTTTTCCATAACTGGATGTAGCCACAAGGCAGTGGAGGTTTGGGATCAGAGTTCTCCTTCAATCAGATGAGCTGCCTTCCCAGGCTATCGAGTCCCATCTACCCGGTGGTTGTTTAGTTGCCTCTTATGACAAGTACAGTCAAACTGAGGGCCTATTCTTATCCCCCAGCCCCCAGGGGTGACATCTGGGATGTCAAGACTTGTGCGTGAACTGGATTTAAGTGAGGGAGAGGTGAGCATAGTCAGCCTCACTCTCTCTTCCCAGATTCCATCTTGCTCCAATGGCAGGACAAAAGTCGAGACGGTTGGAGATGGGCTGGGCACAGTAGTTGACCAGGGCATCTTTCCTATCTTGCCATGCTCTTAGCGTACCACGTCGCTTGCAGAAACTGCCTTCATGACCATTGGTCCTATTCTAGTAGGTCTCATCCGCTCAATCCGCCGGAGTCTGTCTTCACATGCTCGGGACAGACAAGTCCCAATCTCACCGAAGGTCAATGACCCGATGGCTACCCTCAACCTGGTTTGGCCAGCCTGTCAAAGCTGTGGCCTGGGGTGTGGCCGCTGCGCATGCTACAGCTACTGGGAGCCACAGGTGAGATCTGAGTGACAGGTGGGGACCAAAGGTGGATGAGCTGCCCTAAAAGGACACAACATGCCCCTACACCAGAGGTACTACCCCCTCCCCACACACCCCACTCATTGTGTCACTTTAAACAGCACATGCCCGATCTCATCTGATCTCAGAAGCTAAGCAGGGTCAGGCCTGGTTAGTACTTGGATGGGAGACCACTTGGGAATACCGGGTGCTGTAGGCTGATAGCATAGTCCTTCGAAACTGCAGGTTACCAGCCCAGAACAACCTCCCGGAATATCCTGCAAATCTGTTCCTATAGCCAACAGCCTATTATTTAGTAAGTTCAACTACTGTTACCTGAACTCTATGAACATGTAAAACCACCTTACTGTGAATCAGACCTTTGGCCCCTCGAGTTCAGGATTAATGTTTTCACTGACTGGCAGCAGCCTGCTGGGGTCTTAGCCCAGAGGGTTTCCCAGTTCTACGTGGAGAAGCCAAGATTGAACTTGGGACCTTCTGTAAGCAAAGCATAAGCTTGACCAATGAGCCACAGTCCATGTCTCAACTCTAGATAAGCTGTAAATTGCAAGTAGTACATACACATGAAAAAGTTATTTTTAACCACACAAATTTCCTCAGAGTCAAATCCATAAGCAAGATATGGGAGGAATATAGAATCATGCTCCACATCAGTCTTCTGAGACTGATGTTACAGTTAGTATGTTCTATCTTTGATGGCTATATGGAGACTTTAGGTTCTGGGGTAAAATGCCAAAGAATCCCGTTTGCTTGGGAGCAACAATGGAAGAGCAATGACCACTGCCTTCATGTCCTAGTTGTGGAAATCCTAGGGACATCATGGCTGGCTTGGGAAACTGGACCCTGACCTAGATGAACTTTCATAATGTTCCTGAAGGGCTTTTCTTCTATTCTTATTATGATGTACTATTTCAATATGTACGTGTGCATATATCATAATTCTAATTCCTAGGTGCCAAAATCACACTTATAGCAACTTCTGCTATGGGAAAACAGGAGAAACTTCTTGGGACTAGCATCCAAACATTCTGCCGGGGCCAGGGTGGGGGGAGTAGGGTTTTCTAGCACCCTATTTATTTGTACTGACCTTGATTGTACAGCCTATTTCATAGTCACTCAGAGTACATTTGAAAGCTGAATTTAAGACAGACAAAAAAAGTTGTTGCAGACTAAATAAAAGAACAACTTCCCTCATTAAAAAACCCCACAAAAAACAATAATGAGATTCCCCCAAACCTGTGCTTCATTCCCATTTGTATTACTCTTCTTTCTGACTAAAAGACATAGCAGTGGAGTCTATCAAAAAGACAGACACAAGCAAATATACATAAAGCATAAGTTTCTCTATGAGTACATTCTACCATCTGTGCATTGCCTGAAGCAAATGCTACCCAATTTCAACAGCAGGTGTTAGTGCCTCTAAAAGGAAAATAAAAGAACACAAACACAAAGCTCCGGGTAGAAATCTACATATGTTCTACCAGTGCAAGTACCATCTCAGCACAGAGGTACATACAAAGAGGCTCAGTGCTTTAAGACACAAACACCAGGCTGTTTCAACAAAGCAAGGAAAGAGAAGTGCCAGGGCAAAACATCTACAACCTCAGTTCTGAAGCCATCTGGTAGATTTTCCAAAGGTGCTCCTGAACTTCCTCAACTCTGAGCTGCTAGGGAATGCAAGGCTTTGTCTTTAAAAGAAGAAGAGTTCCACAGCAGTCAAGTGGTTCCATCTCTTTCATTAAGAGGTGGAAGCAGCAACAGGCTCTTTTGACAAGCACTGTGCTTAATCCTTAACAGTTTTAATGTTTAACTACATATTCATTTTTACTGAGTTTTCTATCACACAGTTCTCTGTGGTTAAGGATTATATAACATGCTCCTGTTTGGTGAAATTGCACATTTCAATAACTGATAATGTTCAGGACCTTAAAATCCATAGTTGATACCTTTCTTCTACCACAGGAGGGCACATTTGTACTATCATTAACCAGAGTGCTGCATGTATAAACTCACCCTGCAGTAAGACTAAACTAAGTACATACCACCATCTATTCTGAGTCTTTTGGATAGGATAGCACACACATCTAAACTGATGTCTGCCATCCAGTTCTTCACAATTCAGTTCAGGTTTCCTCATCAGGCTGCCTCCAACAACCAACCAAATTCACAGCTGGAACACAATACAGAGATATCTGGAGAAATAGCTATGTTGTTACTATATCTCTTTTGTTACTGGCAAATACAAATACCATTCATTTTATAGCAAAACCTCCAGTAGCCACTTTACCAGCAACTGCTTTTAAGAGGCAAATTTCATAGCATAAAAGGCTTATTAAAAAATCTTTCCAGTCTTTTACTTGGGATGGCATTAGTAAAGAAAGCTAGCTTCTCTGATGAACAGGACTTTGAAAGTTTAATGACTGTCCCTCAGGAATGCACCATGCCTTCTCTCAGCAAACAAAACAGTAATAGAGAACCCAAGCTGCTGCCAAATGTGGAGCTTCGACATTGCCTGTACATCAAGCTAATGGGTCAGCATAAAACACTTGTATTTTACCAAGAGAAGCAGGAAGACACTGAGTCATTCTCCCCACCCCACCCCCATGTCAATACTCAGCAATGAAGTCCTTTTCAGCATGCTAGTTTGTAAGGTTATTCCCAGAGAATGAAAGTTGATGATTTCATCTTCTCCCAAAGCTCCACATTAAACAAGTCACAAATAACCCTTTTTCAGGCAAGGACATAAATCAAATGGCTACAGACTATGGGAATTAGACACTAAGTCTTGTGGGGAAGCTGCCATTTCTAATCTTGGCTGCACTGTGAGCTGCCAGCCCTCCAGCCCAGCCAGGGAACTAAACTACCAGCATTCTTAGCAATTTCTCATGAAAACAAACAGCTACTGCGTCCTGATGCTAAGAGTGGCCCTTCGATAAAAGGCTGGTTCTCCCTAGAGTCTCTCTCCAAGCACAACACTTTGGTGAGGATTCTGTGCCCTTCATAGTGATATCACATATAGGACAACACTTAACTAAAGAATCTTTGACTTTCGCTCCATAGTCAAGGTCATGGAAAAGGACACATTCTGCC
This sequence comes from Tiliqua scincoides, assembly GCF_035046505.1. NCBI lineage: Eukaryota > Metazoa > Chordata > Lepidosauria > Squamata > Scincidae > Tiliqua > Tiliqua scincoides. Next base: position 202,567,121 of record NC_089822.1, read on the forward strand.
AATTAAACAGCAGCCTGACAGCTTAGCTTGCACTCCAATGAGACAGCCTGTCTTTCTCATACTGGGAGTGGACAGTTAGGAGGAGCAGGTCAAAAATAAGCTGTTCCATTCATATTTTTTCAGTCAAAAGAACCTGGTTGCAGTGAACTGAAGGTTATTATTAATTTATTTAAAATATTTGTATCCTTTCCTCTCCCGCAAGGGAGGCACTCACAACATCTTAAAAGAAAACAATAAACTACAACAAAAATAAATTCAGTATTAGCAAAACACAATAACAGTTCAACAACATTAAATAGTACACAGCAAGAAGGAGGAGGAGGGTGTGTTCCACATTTCAACATACTTCATATTGGCCAATGTTCATGCAGCAACATTCTGCACTAGTTGAAGTTCTTGGATAGTCTTCAAAAGCAGCCTCACACAGAGCACACTGCAGTAAAGCAAACACAATGTATCCAGAGTGTGGACAGCCATGATCAGGTCCGAATCTGACCTGATCAAGAAAAGACCCAGCTGGTACACCTGTCTATGCTGGGCAAAATCACCCTGGGCCACAGTTGACACCTGGGCATCTCACATAAGAACAGCACCACATGCAAAATTAAATCTAGTGGCACTCCTAAACTGTGAACTTATTCCTTCAAGGGAATGCCCCACAAAGAATAGGTTGACAATTCATCATTTGCACTACAGATCTCCTAACTAATAGCAACTTTGTCTTGCCTAAATTTAAATTCAACTTGTTCTTCGTCAGCACAAGCCCAGCACTAACTGCAGATGAAAACTCCCTAGTAACAGAAGGAATGGAGACAGTTTTATCCATATATTTGTTGTGACGCTCTACCCCAAATGCCCTACTAGTGGTTTTATGCAGATGTCAAACAACATGGGTGTCATGAATATATACATGTTAGGCCTAGGTTAGCATGTGAAGCCTGAACCAAACTAAGTCAGTAACAGAGAAGTGGCTAGCAGTTCCCAGTTGCAAGAATGTGAGTAAATAAACAAGAATTACAACCCCTTGGAATGTTTAACACCTTAGTAGACAGAAAGGCGCCTGATCAAGCAGAATGGAATGCAGCTATGGATCTCCAGTTGGGAGGGGTAAAGAACTATGAGGGGCTAGCAACCAGGCCAACTTTAAGAAGGTTCTGTCCTCAAAAGTTTCTGATTGGACAGTCTAAATAAGTATGAAGTCACCTCAGTACTATTAGCATAAGAATTATAGTAATGAGTGCCCCAAGGGGTGTGGTGGTCCTTCTTGAACAGTTTTTGGGTGCAATATCCTGCACGCTTGGAGCTCCATTGTCTACCATGGGCACCTGGCCTCATAGATATTCTGGAGCTAAAAGATCTACAAAAGTAACTGACCCAGGTGAGAGATAGGGATTCATAGAGCTAGCCAGCTAGCTTTATTATTTTATTGCTGATATGTTTCCTAGATGTTTATGCCTCTAGCATTTTCTGCCTTATGTAACCTTATGTACTTAATGAACTAAAATCTCTTTTACTAAGTTGTTTCATTGTCTGTTGGGGACAAAGATTCAGAATCCTGCCTAGCCGTTCAGCAAGCTACCAAGTGCTCATTGAGGTCTAGTAACTTGAGGACTGAAGCTTTAACTGGAGAAAGAGCTCAGTGTCTGCAAGGGATAAACCTAGAGGGTCTCAGTGTCCCTGGATTGAGGCACTGGCACATGCAGGGTGGTGACAGTACTACTGGACAGGGGGGCCTTGGGGGCTTTAGGGTTTGAGAACCAAGAACTCTGAGGACCCCAAACCCCCCTAAGTTTGCAACAATGGGAAACAAAATTGAACCTGGCAGGATGTCACAGGCCAAAAGCCATGTCACTGAGAAGTCCTCCAATACCACCTTGTGAAATCTACCCTCTAGGAAAAACTAGAGCCACTGCAATGCAGGACTATCAAGTCCCATCCTATCCAGGTGTTCGAGAAGGGCAACACTGCTGATGGTAACAAAAGCTACTGAGAGGTCTAGCAGAAGCAACAGGTATGCACTTCCCAGTCTAGTTCCAAGCACAAGTCATCAGCTAGGGTGACCAAGGTTGTTTTCACCCAAACTCTGGTCAAAAGCCAGACTGAAAAAGGTCAAGATCATAGTTTATAGTCAGTTCAGCAATTTCATACATACTATATGGCAAATCATAGTGCAGCTTCCTTGAGAAAAAAAAACTATATCAGTGTTGCTCACTATATCAGTGATCACTCACCACTGCTATAACCAAAGGCTAAGAGATGCTTAAATCACATTAACCACATTTCTCAGACATATCCTATAGGGATCGGTTCTGCCCAACCAAGTTGCCCTGGGGTTGACCTATGTACCCTACAGTTTTACAAAGGACATTACTAATTTTACCAGCTGAGAGCAAAAGGAGAGCTATCAAATGAAAATGCAGTTAGTTTTTACCAGATTGGTGTAATGAGTCTATAACTAATTAGTGTTTCGAGAATGCTTCACATCTTCAAAGGGTCTTATGAACATTCATTAATCCTCAGCACCAGGAGGGAAAGGGAGAAAAATAGCTTTTGCAATCTCGGGGATATACTAGAGGAAAAGGTTACCCAAATTCTTAGGAAGAAAAACTGCACATGCAACAAAGGGAATACCGCAGACACTCGCCTACAAGTCGATCTCACAGATAAGTCGAGGGCAGGCTCTGAGCAAAAAAAATCATGGAATTTTCTATGACCCTTGGATAACTCAGGGTTGAACTTAAGGAGGTGTCTGACTGTAGTTTTGTCTGATTTTACCTGAGGCCAGAACCTGAAAAATAACTTACCACTAGTTGTTACCTAAGAACTGTACAGTCTCTAATTTATTACAAACAGAGTAAAAGATCATGAAATACATTTTTATTCTTTTTAAATTCTGGTCTTCACCACCTTTTGGTAAACACTATCCGTGCACTGTAAACAACATACCCGTAGAACAGTGCTTCCCAACCTAGGATTCATGTACTCCCAGGGACACTCAACAGGACCTTTAGGAGTACTTGAAAAAGAATGGCATAATGGCAGAAAAAGGCAGGTCATACTCCAGAATGCTTTGTAGGGCCAGCAAGGTAGGAAGGAAGGTAGTTAGTTGGCTGTGAAAGCCCCACCAATAGCTAGTTTTTGGTCATCAATTCATGCATGAACCAGGGATTGAAAACCAGCACAGTAAAAAAGCTGAAACATAATATGGAAAGTGATCAATCACCCAGAATTTCTCAGTATACTTCTGGTGCAAAACAGTGCAAAGGCAGAGTCTTCTGTTCTTCAAACAGATAAAGAGAAAACACTGTGATAAATACATGAAGTCTGGGCTTTCATATAGAGGAGGTGAAGGCTTGTATTATTAATTACAAACATTTTGCTAATACGAAAGGTACAATTTATGGAAATGGGCTGTCAGGGGATATGCAAGCGAAAAAGGTTGGGAACCACTGCAGGAGATCTATGAATCAAATCCACCTTTAAGGAGTCTGGTGTGTTAAGCCAGAAGCTCTACAGTACAACATACAACCCATAACTGGGAGTATGCAATTCAATTCACAGCAGAGAGATGCAGCTGCATATATTTGCAACCCTTTTTACTCAGAAGTAGACCCACTGCTTTCCATGGGTGTTATTCTTAAGTAATGGTGCATTGAATTGCAGCCTGGGACTTTGCTTCAAATGGAAAGGAGGATCCCATCCTAGTGTTGAAAAAAACAGATCTCTGCTAAATGCAAGCCTTTGAAAAACAGAACCAGGCTGCAACAGCATTTGCAAAATGGAACAGAGGAGAATAAAAGGTTTACTTTGGCTGGAATTTCCCAGAGAAGTTACTATAGAAACTAATCTCTGCATTGCTTCTAATGACCTGCTTGAGCAAGAAAGGAAACTTTTCAGAGTTAAAAAGCTCTGCCCTCTGACTGATCCGCAGATAAGGTGAAGTGATAATTGGAACTGGTTTACTTGCCAAAAATTTTACATACTATAGGCGAGTATCTACTGTATATATTTTCCAGTGATGAGAGTGGGTTAATTTTAAAGATTTGATTGCCAATTGTAAGGATGGTGAGGCCAAGGGTCTTGTACTACAAATCTCTCAATTTTTTCAGACTTTTGCCTGGAGCCATAATTATCTTCTGTTTCTCCCACATTCTATGAATTCTCCCTCCATTTAATTTTAAACCTCTAATATATTAGCAGGATTAAACAACATCTCTCTGATCTAAAACTTTTGCGTTTCTTCTGCAAGTTGCTCATTCTGAATATTTTTTTCTGAATTAAAGATAATACTCAACCCCATAAAGAAGAACCCATGCTTTCATCAGCTTGTGAAGACCTCACTATTTCTCATCTCACTATAAGCGTAATTCTTCTTAGCCCCTAATTAACACTGTAAACTCATGTCAAGCTGCACTCTCAAATAGACGAAGGTTTTTATTTATTTCTTTGAGACATTTATAACTATCTTTCCAACAAAAAATTAGTCCCCATGCACCATGCAGCTTACAATAAAACTATCTAGATAAAACACAAAAACAATCAAACCATAGAACAGAAACAATTAAGCAGCATAATCACAGTAAAAAGTACAAGATAAAAACCACAGTAAAACAACTAGCAGCTACAAATTAGAAGTACTCAGGAATTAAAAAGGCTTTGCTGCCTAGTGAAAGACTAATAGATATTAGACCTGATATTTCTCCCTTGGGACAGAATTCCCAGAATCTGAGTGTGACTACAGAAAAGGATCTCTCCTAGGTCCCAACCAAACAGAAGCCTGATTGATATTGGAGGGGCACACAACAGAGCCTCCCTTCCTGATCTCAACAAATATTCCAAGAATCCATTCTTTTCATAAAGTGACACTACTTCAATTTCCTTGTTAAACCTTCAAGCTGTATTCCTGTATTCCAGTACTATATACTTATCTCCAGAAATCTGGGATCAAAGCCTAAAAACATTGCTGCTCAGGAAAAGTTACAAATATATTGTAAGCAGCCACCAACCGTGTGTTAGATGCAGTGCCATTGTGGCCTGCACTGTACCTGCGTAGGTTAGGACAACAAGACTCAAATGTTCTACAAAAGATCACTATCTCATAAGAACATAAGAACAGTCCCACTGGATCAGGCCATAGGCCCATCTAATCCAGCTTCCTGTATCTCACAGCGGCCCACCAAATGCCCCAGGGAGCACACCAGATAACAAGAGACTGCATCCTGGTGCCCTCCCTTGTATCTGGCATTCTGACATAGCCCATTTCTAAAATCAGGAGGTTGCACATACACATCATGGGTTGTAACCCGTAATGGATTTTTCCTCCAGAAACTTGCCCAATCCCCTTTTAAAGGCATCCAGGCCAGATGCCATCACCACATCCTGCGGCAAGGAGTTCCACAGACTGACCACATGCTGAGTAAAGAAATACTTTCTTTTGTCTGTTCTAACCCTCCCAACACTCAATTTTAGTGGATGTCCCCTGGTTCTGGTGTTATGTGAGAGTGTAAAGAGCATCTCTCTATCCACTCTGTCCATCCCCTGCATAATTCTGTATGTCTCAATCATGTCCCCCCCTCAGGCGTCTCTTTTCTAGGCTGAAGAGGCCCAAACACCATAGTCTTTCCTCATAAGGAAGGTGCCCCAGCCCAGTAATCATCTAGGTTTATTTGCTGAGATTTTAGCTTATTCTACCTGTCCCTACTGTAGAAAGAATCTCACCTCCTTCCCATTTATCATCTATAATGAAGCCCCTCTCTTACAATTTCGCTGAAAGCTCCTAATTAAATTGGGAAAACCTAATTGTTATTGCCATGTGTACAAAGATAATTCTTTTCTGTAACTTCAGATGTGTGTCCTGAAATGGGAGCCTCATGATGCTCATCTCAAGATTCATTACACTGCCTCTGCAGCTTTGCAATCACACTGGGGTGTGAGCTGACAACAGCAGGGGCCAATTAAGACATGAGGTGGTGACTGATCACAGTCCTGGTAATCTGCAAAGCCCCAGTATACTCCGCTATCTCCCTGCAATAGCCTTTCACTTTCACTATGAGACAATAACAATCCTTTCTCAAGAGGACAATCTGACAGAAGCCTAGTGAGAGAACCCAACTGCCAAGACCAGTCCATGATGGAGAGCATGGGAAGAATGGACGGTGCCAGTTTCCATAACAAATGTCTGAGTTTCAATTGAGGACCCACGGGATTCCTTTGCAAGTCATGTAGGCAGGTTAAAGCAGAAGGAGATAAGAGAACTGTCCTTTCGCAAACTGCATGATGCCAATTCCACGTAGAAAGTTTCAATCTCCAAAACAGACTGGATACGCATAAGTCAGCCAGACTTACTTACCTTACTTAGAACTTTGCCCTTGCCCTACTGAGACTAGTTAATGGAGGACATCAGACACCATTAAAAAAGGCACTTGGGCTTTTCACTGCAAGTTTGTAGATCAAAGCCCAAACACCTATGACAATGCTGCAGCTGCCAGGTTTAGTTAATATGCCTCTGCGAAAAGACAGGAAAAGGTTGTACCTGAAACAGTAAAAGTGTTATTGAACACTTATCAAGATCTTGAATACACACTTCCAAACTGGAGAAACCTTTTTTAAGGATGCGTGTGCGCGTGTGACAGAGTGCTCAGGGTTCCTTCCCTCCTTTTTGTTCTCACAACTCTGTGAGATAAGTTAGGCTGAGAGAGTGGCCCAAGGTCATCCAGGAAGCTTCATGGCTAAGCAGGAATCTGAACCTGGATTCTCCAGGTCTACGTCCAACACCAGATTGGACTGGTGTTATATTTAATTTATAAATAGCTATAGATTAACTATTTATAGTGATAAAACAAGCCCTCTGTCACAAACTGTGTCTTCCAATCAGTCCCAACTACCAAGAGTCCTGGTTACTTTAAATGTTTCCCAGGCTCACAGTTTCGACTAGAGCCACTCTTGAGCCATTGATTGCTCATATTCTTGGCCTAAGACCTTTTCCAAGTTAATCTTTTTGCAGTCCATCCATCAGATTTATAAAAGTGACATCCAGAGACAGTTCTTATCTTTGTATGTAGAAGAAAGGACACTAATACTGGTAAACACAGTGTCCTATTCTGGATACATGCCTCCAAAACAAATTTCGAAATAATTTCACAAAAAAATAAATTCCCAGACTTCTTTAGGGGAGACCAATGTCATGACAGTTAAACCAGTTTCAAGTGATGGTGCAGACGTACCCTAAAGGTTTTTCCACAGTCAAGGTGGGCTCTCTCAGATCAGTTTTGAACAGGTTAGACCAAATATTAATCATGCTCCTTCTGATTTTGCAGTGTATCAACAACTGAGTCGCCAAAGCAAGCCAGACCTATTCCATTCAAATGGAAACTGTTCTGCCCCCTAAAGAAGAGTAGCTGACTGGCAGCATGCCTGGCATTACAAAAGAACAACAGTCATTTTGCAGATAAATTTCAGGGCACTTCTGTCTCCTCCCTCACACTTTTGGTTCCAATCTAATGGGAGTAACATTATAATAAACAAACTTCTTAGGACAGTAATGGGGCTTCTAACCATACACCCTATTAGTGCCTTGAAGATTCTCACCTATCCTGAAGCTTTCAACAGTGCACATAAAACAAATTTAGAGAAGTGCAAGTGAATGATAAATTGATGCAATGCAAGCTAAATCACTAGAGGGTGTCTGACAAACTACTCTATAGATACGAGTATGTTCCCAAATCCTATCCATCTTCCACTGCTCTCACCTTCCACTGCTCTACACCCATTTCTCTGGGCTCTGCCAAATGTCTGAACCTTTCTAAACCCTTGCATTTTCTATGTATTTCTACAAATACATCTCCATTATGATTTCATAGCACTTCCAGGTACTGTTCTATATTTTTGGAAAACAGTATTCTAAGGTTATGAAGCCAAACTCTTCTTTCCATCCAGCTCAGACTAGATTTGAATTGCAGAAAATTTCATATATAGGAACATTCATAAAGTTCCTCAAATCAAAGGGGAAAGAGCTGGCTTCATGCTACCTTCAACTTTCCAGTACAACAAAAACTGATTTCCAATTACAGACAGTAGCACGAAGTAGCTATAGATCACACAGCCAGTAATTAACCCCATCCCCAAATAATATCTTTTGTTCCCAAAAACAATGTAGAAATCACACAATACAATAATGATGCAGGGAGGGCTATATAATGAACTGCAAAACAGCGCCGAAAGAAAGGACATAATTCACTATAATTAAACAACCAAATCTCTGTTGGAGGTTATTAAGCAATGCACTATTTTTCCCTTGAAAATGCAGCACACTCTATTCCAAGGTTGTTGATTTACTTCATAGCATACATTTGTTCTTACCAATTAATTTGCTGTATGCTTCGTATAGACTGTAGAAAGTTTGACTGCAGTAGGCCATCATTGGCCTATTTGTTCCAACAATAGATACAAGATAATCTTTCACAACAAGCAGTATATTACTACTGATGATACATGGACAAAAATGAGAGGACAGCTGCCTAACAAATGGGAAGAAGCAGTGTCCTACAGACCTGGAAACAATTGGAGAGGAGGGCAGAGAGGTTATTGCAATGATACCTGGATATCAAGAAATAAGCTGACTTATAAAGGGGATGGTGCAGGAATGGAAGTGCAGGACCAAAGAGAAAAGAAGTTTTGACTGATTAATAGACAAGATCAGAAGCCATGAGCCCAAGGGGGTGATAGATTCAGAAGTACCTATCAAAGCTCTTCTGCTTTGATGAAATAAATAGGGGCCTTGTTCCCCATCTTTTTTTGGGAGATGAGGTGATCCTCAACAGGCCATAAAAAATTTCCCACATCCAGATTTAAAACAAGGAAGCAAAAATTATTTGGGAAATTTGTATGTTGTGCTTGAAACAAAATTCAGCTTCACTGAAATACAGGAAGGACTGCTGAGCACTTGGTACATTTCTGCTTCAGGCACAGCGTGGCTTTTGACCATGATATAATTAGGTTGATTTGTGTCTATTATGACTTGTGGACGGCAAGAGCAGGAGAAGATCAGAAATAGTCTGACTATGGAGCTAAAATGCTTAAGTCAGATGAGGTTCAGCTGCCTGCAAAGCAAACACAACACTGTGAAAAATAAGAAATGCCAAGTAGGAATGTGAGATAAAAGCTTCTTACAGTCTGATGAGAAGAATAAAACCAGAACCTTATGGAAGCTAAAAGAAATTTGGATATTATTGAGATGTGTTCCATAAGCAAGCTATGCAGATGTCTCTTCAGAATTTGGCTGGGCATTTGCATCTATTACATCAGAGAACACACAGTGAATACCTTGCTTCTCAAGCACCTTATAAAAGACATCTCAACAACATTCAGATCCCATTTAGTTTGCCCTGTTGTTCCATTTTCAAACCATTCTCTTAGAAAGTTTTGAGAATTAAGGTAAATACCTATCCATCTGTTCTGTCCTAGCAGCATCACAAGGACAATGAAGAAAACACCACGTGACACATTGCAAAGAGTTTGAATACATATGTCAGCAGCAACTTTCCTATGGGACTTAAGTTTATTTTTTCCCTGAGATAGGCTACTGCAACCAGATGTTTAACACAACCAAGCACTATATGCTTTTACAGTTTTGTCCTTTTAACTGATCTGCTGCTAGCACTGTTCAGGTCAAGCAGGTAACTGGAGAGAACATAAGAAGAGCCCCACAGGATGTGTTGTTCAACTCACTATAACTTTGTGTTAACTGATGTTTTTACATAAGGGCAAAATGGCCCTGAACTGCCTTCAAGTAAGAACCTCCCCAGAAATTAACCCCCAAAATTCACTGTTTTCCCTAGAAAGAGAAGAGAGAAAGGCGGAGGAAGGACAGATCTTTATTCCTCATAAAATCATAGAGATGGAGTGGAACATAAGATTACTTCATCCAGCTGCCTGCCCTTAGGCAGAATCAATCATGTACTATACCAAATATCAAACCATTAAGTAGAATACAGAAGAATCCTCTGAGTACTCACAGAGATTGAGAGCAAACAAGGTATCCCATGCCAGACATTCTATAAAACTCAAGAACAGGTTTAAAATGACAGAACACGTGTTTTTCACACCCAATTTGTACATTGTGGTCATAGGAGAAAAACAAGCCTACAGAACTATGGAGAGATATTATATTCAGCAACATACTGAGTACATGAACCAGGACAAAACAAAAAACTGCCTCAGCATCCCACACACAAGGCCATGTGGTGATCTATTTCAGACAGACAGAAAAGTGACTAGGTGACCACACTAGAATGCAAGCAGCAAATTCAACATTCCATTCCATGGCATTGAATAGGGAGAACTTACCCTTGGAAGTCAGTTTCAACAAGGAGTCGGACCAGAATTCCTGTAACAGCCACAAGGATAGGATAGTGATCAACACTCTCTAGTCCTGGGGAGGAAACAAGAAAGTCAGAGCAACAATTAGCAGTGAGAAAATCTAAGATGCTGATTTCACCTAAGCATCTCCTTATACTTTATGGGAGACCCCTAGATGAGGCCAAATGAACCTACCACCACACTGAGAAATGATATATAAGAGGGACAGGAAGGGTGAATGAGACAACACGACTGGTAAGGAGTGGGTATACACAAACATTTACTGTATGGCAGCCACTTAAAACTCACCTTCAGAAGGTAACACAACATGGCGAGGTAATTGTTATAGTCTCTGGCCATACAGTGGACCATGCAATATAGTGCTTACATAATTTTGCAATTTGGGGTCAGGGCATGCAGTAATGGTTACGGCACCTGCTGCCTACAAACAGCTGGTTCCTTGCATGTTATACCCAACACCGGTTTTTTTTTTGTTTTTTTTTAGGAGTAGGAAGTGGTGAATGTTTGTACAAAACCACTTAAGGACATGTATTTTCCATCTAATGGCTTCATCAGATCTTTAATACAGTACCCACAGGCCCAAATGAGACCCTTTCCCCCTTGATTTGGGCAACTATGAATGAGAAGGATGATCCTCTCCACAAAAACCCTTAAGTGTAAGTGGCAAACACCAGAGAAGACACCTCCTTATCTTTGCTAGTGCCACTGCCTATGGCACCGCGAAAGGCTGGGCAAAATACTGGAGGGGAGCTCAGCCTTTCATTTCTCCCACAGCAGTCCTTCGCTTTCCAAACAGCACACATCTTGGAGTGCCTCTCTCTCACACAGCCACCCTTGAGAAAGGCACTTGAAGGTAGGTGTGAAGGAGTGCTAAATGAGGATGCTTCAGACACTGTATAAGTTCATTCAGTATATGCTGAATGAAGATTGTTTTTCTTTCCCCTATTATGTAAGCCAGTACTTCTCAAACTGTGGGTTGGCACCCAGTAAGTGGATCATGAGTCAATTTCAGGTGGGTCCCCATTCATTTCAATATTTTATTTTTAATTTATTAGACTTATTGCTAACATGGTATGTGACTGCATTTGGGGAAACGTTACAGACCTGGACTTTTAACAAGCTACTATATGTATATTCTTTTAACAATAATAGTAAATGGGACTTACTCCTGGGTCAGTGTGGGTAGGATTGCAGCCTAGGATTGTTAAAAATTTTCCTGCTTGATGATGTCACTTTCAGTCAAGACATCACTTTCGGTGGGTCCTGACAGATGCTAAATGTGCAAGAACCACTGTGATAAAACTAGCCCCACTTAACATAGTTGTTGTTTTCATCTGTATTTCTCATATTTCTAGCATGGCAGAACTGGGAACACAGAGGTCCTGAATACCTGAAGACAAACCTGAAAGGTTCAGTGTAGGACAACGCATGTTCTCCCAAATTTAAATAAGAAATCCATTTTCTTCCATTAAAATTTCAGAGAAATAATTCCTTCAGAATGACATAAGAGATATGTCCCAAACCTTTAGAATTCCTAGAGTGCTTCTGCTATCACACTAATTTTACCTTACAGAATACCAAACTTACTACAGAGAGATAAATGAACCATCAAAGAATGGGAAAGTTTGGAGATGAGTGATTCTCTTTAAGCCTTCTCCATTCACAAACCAGCATTCTCAAGGAGAAGGATGGAGCTCTTATTCCATAAGGAGGAAAATAAAGACATGCAGACTCAGCAATACAGTTCCCTTCCAATTGCTGATCAGCATATCACAGAGCTTCTGCAATGTGCCTGCTAATGTGCAAGATGTGCTTCAGCAGTTATTCGATTATGGTGTGGGGAGGGAAAGGGGCCCTTGCTCTGCAGAGAGAGAGAGAGAGAGAGAGAGAGAGAGAGAGAGAGAGAGAGTTGCTAATGCAAACTTTCCTTGTCATGAGACAAGGATAACCAGCCAAACGATGGACTTAAGATAATGGAGCTACAGCGTAAGTGGAACTTGCTCAGCACTTTCACATTTTCAAATGCAGCTCCTGCCTGTTCACTGGTATCTCTCCATATCAGCTTTTACTGCAGGGCATCCTACTTCCCTACAGATCACTTTGCATTTTAACAACTTCCATATGAGAACAGATCCTTTGAATAAGCAAAGCACATGGCCATCACTTAGTGTTCAGTGCCAAGAGATCCCACATCCTGCAGCTACAAACTGTATTCATTTTTGTAAGCATATAAGAGCAAAGCTGGATAGGAATTTATTTTGGTGTTAGAGGCACTCCATCCTTACACTCATCCTGTTGATCTTCTGCTTAAAACAGGACAATAGTAGAAAGTGTAAGCTGTATTAACAGCATAATTGAAAGTGCACAGCTGGCACAGGATTCACCCCACAGATATCTCCTACCTACCCTACTGTGTTGGGAAAACTCCAGAAATGCCCAAGACTTTTAGAAACATTCCTGTGAATCTGTAGGAGAGCAAAGAGGAGGAATAATGAGAGGATCACAAGTTGGAGGAAGAGCAGCTCACCTGGTAGGCGGAGATTGACCACTCTATCAAAAAGGTTCCGCTCAGCTGTCACACGATTCAGCACCTGATTTAACAACTGTGGGGCGAGAAAATGAGGTGGAAGAATGCTTAAAGCAGAGGATTGTGTTGTCTCTCTGTACACCGAAATGCCACAAGTACTCCTTACAGCAGATTTAAAACAAGCCAAACCTCACTGTTTCGGAAATATTCCTACAACAGCATGCAAGATATACATTGGGCCCTGTGCTATAACAATGTATACTGGCATATAGCAGAGGATATGAAGAAGCACTCTGCAGCTTGCTTCTTCTAGTACAGTACACCAATGGTACTCAAACTTTTCCAGCCAGTGGCTCCCTTGACCCCCGGTGGCTGTTGGCCATGACTCCCCATCATGTTCCTGAGGGCTGGAAGTGACATCATTAAACAGGAAGTGGCCAGAAATATTAACTATATTAAACATATTAAATATAATATTATATTTATAATATAATATTAAATATTAAATATATATTAATTATATTAAAATTATATTAATCATATCATTAATTAAATGCAGATCTTAAAAATATATTATTAATACACAGCAATATACTTGCTTTATAAATGATCAGCTGCTAGACAGGATGCTGGAGTAGGTAGATTTTGTCTGGTCCAGGACTCATTTTTTAAAACTTTGTGAACATACCAATAGAATTGTTTTATCAAATGAACTCTGTGAACAACCAGTCTGAACAACATTACGCACACACACCCCTGTGGACCCCAATCCAACTAGTCATTTCTCCCATTCTCCTTGGATAGGATTGAACCCTTTATTAATGAAATTAAATTTTTCCAGCAGCTGGTGGGGAAAACAAAAATAGACCATGTAAATATATCAGAGCTGATAAGGGTTTGGTTAGGAAGCTGATTTGTCTCCTATACTAGGAGATGCACAGCTCAAGCCTATGCATGTCTACTCAGAAGTAAGTCCCATAAGAGACAATGGGGCTTACTCCCAGGAAAGTGTGGATAGGATTGGGCTGGCAATCACTTCCTCAATGGCTGATAAGTATTCCCTTCAAATAGCAAGATTCATCACTTTAAAAATACAGCCTTTCCTCTTCAGTCAAACAACAAGATTAATAAATCACTTTAAAAACAATACCCCTTTTCTGCTCCTGGCCAAGTAAAGTGTGTGCTTGTCTCTACCCTCCCCCTTTGCCAACTGCATGGAAGCAACTTTTAAGGGTCCTGATGACTGGTAAAATAGGAAGCATTTTATTTGGGGAGGGGGAAGGAAAGCTGGAAGGTTTGGAGATCGAAAGGGGGGAGTGGAAGAGGGAGGGGGTTGAAAAGAGAGATTTCACTTTGATGAGAAGCGATCTCAGGCTGGGAACTAGGAACCAACCAGACAAGGATCAGCAAGGGTTAAGGACTGCAAGCTGAGCATGCTCAGAAGAGGGCGGGGCAGCAGCAGCCACTCTCTCTTGCAGCTGAGCAACTCCAGTTTCTTCTGCTTTAAAAAAAAAGCGCAGAGTACTCCTGTACTCTGTACTCAGAGTACAGAGAAGACGGGCTCGTATTCTGCCCAGGGGTGTGACTGTATTGCTGCGAGAGGATATCCCGCGCCTCCCCTTTGAGTTCCTGGCGCCACCCTAAAGAGCTGCACCTCACAGTTTGAATAACACTGCCGTACACCCTGGAACTTTCTACCTTTCCACTCCAAAATAGTACAGGAAGCTCTTCAAAGAATATATCCTGCCAGCAGTGGTTAAGCAGTGGCTGGATGTATCATAATGCTTTGCGTAGCCTGCATTTTGGTTCCTAGATCACGTGGCAGCTGCCCATCGTCAAGTTTGCCCAGAAAATATTTGACAGGGCTCTCTGTGAACCATGACAGTGACAGCAGACCCTGAGCCTTCGGCAATAACAGGCTGAAAACACTGGTCAGATTGCATCAGCTCACATCCCAGGTTGTGGACACTTACACTGAAAAAGCTCTCAGGAGGGAAAGTGGCTCTTAATATCCTGGGTTGTTGGGCTCCAGGGATGACAAACTGCAAAATCCTGCAGGACCTTTTCCTAACAAGCCTAATTTCAGAGTACAGGTATTGAAACTTCAGCGCGAAGTCACATATAATGTTTGGTTTAAAGGAGATAAGCAAGATGAAGAAGCAGCTAAAAATGACTCATCACTCCAGAGAGGATTCTGATGCTTTGTTTGGAATGCGACAGAATTCTTAAACTGGTATGGTGAGCGCATATAGCACCCTGCAGTTAACCCCTGCTAATTGGGTAAGAGGCACTTTTTCAAGTGGGTGCTCCTTTTTTTAGCAGGGGGAGAGTAACTGGCCCACCTCACCCCAGCACTGTCTGTCCTAGTGGCTGCCTGCTGGTATTCATTTGCATCTTTTTAGATTGTGAGCCCTTTTGGGACAGGGAGCCATTTAGTTATTTGATTTTTCTCTGTAAACCGCTTTGTGAACTTTTAGTTGAAAAGCGGTATATAAATACTGTTAATTAATAATAATAATATGCACTGTTAGGCCTGGTTAGGTAAGAACCAGGAAAGCTTATGTCAAAAATAAGCTTGACAGATATTTTTTGTCAAACTATTTTGAAAAAGCGCACAGCAATTGGTTGTGTGCATTAAATTGTTGCACTCTTGGAATCCAGTACATACAAGTTGTTGCATATGGTCTCTTACCAATATCCTAATGAGCGACACTCCTATTCACGTGATCAGACACCACATGCTCATTCAAACTGGGTTTTTCCCCCCAGGAACATCTGCAATAGGGGCTTGTGCAAACATGTTCTAGCTTAGCAGTTCTCAAACTGTGGGTCTTGACCCAATTTTTGGTGGTTCATGAAACTGACAAGGCAGATTAGGCCATGTGCATTAAGTGAACAGGAACTCCTGCTTCCTGTTAGTTGCCCTTTAGCATGCAGGCTGGTTGCCTGCATGTTCAGCTCTTCAGTCAAGAAAGATTGTTAAACAAGAAACACTCATGCTGCAAGTGCTTCTACGTAAAACAAAAGGCAGAGTAATGGGTGCATGGGGGCGCAGGTAACAGATCCATGGATACAGGGGTCCGCCTGTATCATCAAAAGCTGTGGGAGTTGTGACAGTTTGGCTTATCCATTATATTTATGAGCTTCTTTTCTTTGTAGTTTTCTTCCAGAGCTCAATTAGAGTTTACCAAAGAGGAGGAGTGATCTGGAAACCTTATCTCACTGCATGCACATTCTGAATAATCACTGCCAAAGAATGACAGTAGTGTGAGGGGCCAAGAGAGCAAGTTTGCAGTTCTGTATAAATCAGCCCTCATACTTTATGGGTGACTATGGGTACAATCCTAACCCACTTTCCAGCACTGACATAAGGACAATGCAGTTCCAAGGTAAGGGAACAAACATTCCCTAACTTTGAGGAGGCCTCCATGAGTGCCCCCCAACTGCAGGATGCAGCACATGTCACACTGGCACCGCTATGCCAGTGTTGGAAAGTTGGTTAGGATCTGGGACTCAGTAAACAATTTTTTAGATAAGACAAAAAATACCGCAGACTGGAAACTAAGTGCAGCACCCCCATCTAAGAAACATTTGTTCCTGGCGTAAAATATCTTAATACCTTCCTGCAGGGAAGTGAGTACCTGAGCAAGTCTCCTGAGTAACAGTTCCGATGAGGGACGACTCCAGTCTAGGAAGATCTCAGGAGCCAGAGTGACAGTCATTTCCAAGACTCTGAGCAGGCTCACCGACAGGTCAAAGCATGTTGCACACACCTTCAACTGGCGGCTATCTACAAAATTTCTTTCTAGGCGTTCTGCAGCCTGTTGGATCTGCCCAGATAAAAAGGATGCAAGAATTTCAGCCATTACTGAGATCTAGCAAAGGAAGAACTCATTTACCCTCCAGTTTGTTATCAGTTAAAGTCCTACTCCATCTAATTGGGTCCATTCGGGACCCAAATCTCACCTCCTGAATCATGCCGATGAACTCTGAGAAGGCCCAGTTCAATTGGTTAAGGACACTGTTGAGAAAACTGGGTGCCATTTCATGGTCACTGCGTAGCAGGTCTGCCATGTGTCGCTGCAGCAGGGTGGATGGACAAGGCTCTGGAATGAAACAGTAGTAGCTTCTAGAGATGCCATACAATTAAGGAGGTGCTGGGCAGCTGTAGCCTGGAACCAACCACTTTACTGTAACCATGCAAAAATGGGCAATAGTTTAGACATCTTTCGTTCTTCACAAATGTGTGCCCTCTTCACTATAGTCAACACCATTTTTGGTTAAACTGCAAGGAATTCTTTGAGCCTTCTCCCACAGAGATCTTCTTTACAATAAGCAGAGATGGCAGGTGCCCTCCAAGGCCAGCATTCACACAGACTATTCTGAGCCTATCCCATCTCCAAGGCCAAAAGCACTCTGCCATAATGCCGGCCTGAATTAGCTAAGATGTGGTCATGCACATTTACTGTCTCCTTGCAAATAAAAAATTGTACCCTGCAGCCAAACTTCAGCCAAGCATCTCTCCCACTCATCTCCACAGGGCCTTAGGGTCAGCTCAGTACTAATCTCTCCAGAAAGCAGCATCATAACAGTTCCCAGCAGGGGAATCAGTGCCAAGCCAGCCAGCCCCATTCCTTTCTGCCAGTGTGGCATGTGTTCACACTTGTCTGCCCAGCTCCAATCAGAAAAGACAGCAGATGAGAAATATCGGTAGGGGAGAAGGGGGGGATTAACCCAACCTCCCTTCCATGGTAGCCAGACTGCTCAGGGGTCCACAGATCAAGCCTGCAGCAGCTGTGCACACGGTACACAAAGACAGACTGTACTAGGAGAAAGAAATAACTGTGTGGGTGGGAGGTACTTTCAGGAAATTTGCTGGATCCCATCAAAAACTCCCTCTCAGTTTAAAAATTCTTATTTTCAAATTTCTCTTCCCGTATCTAATAGAAGTAGACAGCAATCAGAGCTCTTGTAGCTGCTGGCATCTAAAGCTTTCACTGTAGAACTAATTCAGAAAATACTGCTAATCTCAGCAGGGCTACAGCACTAAGAACAATTCAGAAGTATTTATGTTCTTATGTAGATGGCACAACATCTGAGCCTCACTTTCCATGTTACTTCTTAGTATTCAGAAGCAACCAGAAAAATGGTTTGGGACACATGTACCTCTGGAGCTAATGACCACATGTGAAGCACACAGAACCAGACTGTCTCAGTTTCATGCTTTTTGGACTATTCCCTACATGTCACTGTAGGGACACTTCCCTACACGTGTTTCAAAAACAAAAGGACAGAAAAGTCAGTGCCAGCAAAGCATTTTTTCTAATAAATATTTTGGAAGCCTTGATGTACTTTGAGCACAAAAAAAATGAAGAATCCCTGTAATCAACCAGGAAGAAAGGGGGAGGGGTTGGCCTCCACACTCAGAAACTTCTCAACAAGTTAAGAAAAAAAGCACATCTGACTCTTTCCCCACATCTGTGCTCCACACTGTCTCGGCAGCTTAACAAAGCGGGGGGGGGGGCGCAGGGACTTAGCCCCTCCTGGGCAACATCCCAAGGAAAGCTAGTAGATGGGCTTTTTTCAGTTAACATAGTATTAATTATTCATGCAAGCACACCTTAAAATAGCAAAAAGCAAGATCACTAGCTAGAGGATCCTGCTCAGTCTGTGCCCTGCTTCAGACACCTTGGAGCCAGTTGCAAAAATAACTGGTAGTTAGACAGGACCTTGTCCACACCTAGAAAAGTGAAGCAATGCCACAGCGTCCATGAGGGGTCCCAAGGTCACTGTGTGACCACACATGCCACTGGAATGGAGCTTCTTCATAGTCTCAACTAAGTCCCCCAGCTAACCAGCTCACAAGGACTTCTTGACTCCATCAGCACTCGAGCTGGCATCTTTGTTGTGGCAGGTTACTTCTGCTTCCTTTTCCATCCCCCATCTTCATCCATCCACCCCAAGTTCTCTCCCCTGTTCTCTTAAGGAGATGTTTAAGAAAAGGTGGGAATGGAGAAGAGCAAATGGGAAAATCACAGTAGACACCACAACCACAAAGGAAAACTGTTATGGAGAGCACATGAATAGCTAGACAGCAGCTACACATGTTAACTGTGTACTCATGAGGTACTCTCCAACTAAAAGCAGATATACAACATATCCACCCACCTTGAGGCACATGTGGCAGGTCCTTATGATAAATGGTTGGGAGATTCTTAGGACCATCACTTGGCACAACCAAATCCACTTCCCCTTTATCTTCCTACCCCACAATTTAAGAACCTGAGGCCCACTTACAATGAAGGAGATAGAAGAGGACCTGCTTGCACAACAAGGGTGGGAAGGGAAGAGATTCCGCTAAAGGGTTTAAACTATTCCACCACCGTACAAAGGGAAAACAACAGGAAACTTACTCTGGAAACTAGCAACAGAGAGATCTCCTGGGCCCAAGAAATAAAGAAACAAACAGAACAACATTAAATGCAGGTGCAAACGTTCTTAGGAGGGTCTACTGAGGCTAGTATCACTAAATCCTGTTGGGCTTTGTTATCTCCCTTCATTATATGATCTCTCAGGAAGGCTGTAAGACCAATTGATAATTTGTACTCAGCAACAGGACAGGACTCCTCAGGACAGGAAGTGATTTAAAAAGAGGCTATTGATTCTCTTCACTGGCTCAAAAAACCTTGTCCAATGTACAAGTGGGTTTTGGGTGTGCTCCTTGGCTGTTTTGCCTCTCATCATCAACAAAACCAAATCACAGGTATGAAGCCCTTCATTACTGAGTCCAGTTCACACAGGACAGTTTTTCTGAGGTCCTCTTATTTTCTCACTAACAAAACAAAAAATGGCTCTTGCTATCTCCTCTCTTCCCAGTGATAGAGGAAAGGTCAAAGCTCCCCCTACAGCTTGTAACTGGAGTCTCTCAGAATTTCCTGCCATGAAGAACACAGAAATTCTGAGCACTGCAGAAATGTGGGGAGACTCTCCAATTTATAAGGCATGACTAACACAATGAATGATAAATGCCTCAAAACAATGGGACAGGATCCCAAGATTCACAGGAAAGCAAGCAGAGTAACCATGGTTACTGGTAAACCATTGCTGAAGACATGCCATAGTTACATATGGTAAGGACTAGCACCTCAAGAGAGGTATTGACTACTAGATCCAACATGCCATCATAGCATTTCCCCCCAAAGGAAGAAGGCCCACATTGTCTTTCATACAATCCATCTGTGCTGCACTGAGAAATAGTTCCTAGGTGCCTTGCCAATCCCTCCATAGTTGAATGGTCTTACTCTATGTCAGAAATGAATAGGTGTCCAGTTACCAGAGAAATCATACAACAGTGTAGGGCCAATCCTATACAATGCACTCCGACTTACTGCAAACGTGCAGTAAGGCACATCTACAGCCCTCAGTGCCAGTCCAGCGCCGGTGCTAGCTCAGTGCCAGCAGATTGCCACTGCTCTGCCACTCTGAGGTCGCGCAAACTGCCGGGCAGCCAAGAGGTAGGTGGGGGCATGAGGGGAGGGGGGGAGGAGGCATTCTGAGACAGGGAGAGGGCAGGGAGGCAGTGTGTCAGGGGAGGAAGTGGGAAGGGAGGGAGGTGGGACTGGTGGAGCTTTCCTCCACTGCATTCTGAGAGTCCGTGTTAGGCCACCCGCCTGACACGGAGGCTCCTGATTCTACACCAACACTTGGGTCGCCGTAGAATCGAGCAGCCCCATTGTGGGGCTACTTGCCTTACCCGGGGGAAGGAGACAAAAGTCCCCTACTCCTGAGGAGCCGCCTGCACTGCCTGGGTTGTACTCAGAATGCTGCTGCAGCCATTTTCAGTGCCACTGCAGCACCATGTGCCGGGCAGCTCAGGATTGGGCTGATCAGATTAGAGTAAGTTCAGTTACAAGATTCCATTTACTCATGAAATGAAAGTGCAAAGCAATGCCTTCTCATTTCCTACCCCCACTTACTCTGCAAGCTGGGTAGATTGGCATCCTCTGGCTTGGTTTTCAGTAGGTGAGGAAGCCGTGTATACCTGTATCCAAATCCACAGCCCTAAAGGAGAAGGAGAATACAAACAAAATTAGATCCATAGAAGAAACAACACTATTTCCCTCAGGGAACATTTAAAACTCTTTCACAAGGCCTGCTTAACAAGGGTCAGACAGTGACTTAAGATAGAATTCATGCAGAGTGACCACTGGTTTCAAAACCATCAACCTGGAAATTCTAAGTAACATGGGAAGGCAGAGAGAATGTGTCCTTACTCGCCACAATCGCACAAGGATCCAGTTGGTCTGGGCCCAGGGTCTTTGCTCATAGGGGGCCAGGAGGTTCCTCATCATGGATATTCGCCTGCCAGAATAAAACAACAGGTCAGCCATCGTGAGAGGAGCAGGTGCCAAGATGGAACAGGGGAAGAGATTCCAAGGCAGGTTGTTGACTTCATTTGAGAATAAAGAAATAGTAGTGGCAAGGTGGAGCATCAGAGGGAGGGGGAGGAGAGCCCTTAAATGTATCCCAAGGAGAATTAGAAGTATGGAAATCATGCTTGATCCATGGATGGAGAGATAGGCAAATTTCTTCCTGAGCACGTATTGTTATTCAAGGACAAAGAAATCAAGAACTTACTGCTCTTCTGGAATTCTCTCTACAGCATGGAGTGAATGGGGGTAGCAAACATAGCTGGCCAGTGCCTGCATTAGGGAGTCCCTGATGTCTGAATATGGAAATAAAAAAGAACCGTAATGAAACAGCAGATAGGTCAGTAACATACATTTCTAGATAAACATACTAAAGATTCCCATACTATAACAAAAATGGGAAGCAGACTTGTAGCCCGTATAAGAGAGAGAATAAGATGTAACAAGAGAGCTGTGAAAACCTGAAGCTATCATTTCCTTCTGCACTGAGCTTAGAGTAATTAGGAGCCACAGCCTCTTGCCTTTCCAAAAATGTATGGAAATTAGAGAGAATTCAGGAAGCATTCATAAGCTGCTTCTCCTACCCACCATGGACACCAGAAACACATACAATCAAGCATCACTTTTGAAGGACAAGAGCTGCCTTACCAGTGCCTACAATTCTTGAGTCAGCAAAGTGCTTGGCTAAAATGGCAGCAAGGTGTGTCAGAGTCTCTTCATAGCCTGAAAAGAAAACATTCCAAATACTAAGATCAGAAATGTACACAAAAATTCCACAGCTACAGAACTGATCTGCTGCTTCCAAATCGAATTCCAGAATTAGTGTTCACATGAAAAAGTCCAGCTGTTAGGCTTGCACAGAGAAAACATGAATCGTATAGCTGATAGATGGCCACTTGCCTGAGTCTCTAAGAGGTGAGCTGGGAATCCAGGTCATTTCACCACTGATGCCTGTTATAAGTACCTGCAAGTTTTGCCTCATAGGGAAGTAGCAGCTCTGGGGATGACGACAATTTTGTCAGGGAGAACGGCATGGGCAAAAGGATGGGCAGCCCAGTGTCATGCCCCAGGGCCGCCATTGTGAGTAGCAGCACTGAAATGGCCACCACTGCATCCTCTGAGGCCAGGGCAGCTGCTGGAGTCTCTTCGGGATAAGGGAACAAACATTCCCTTACCCCATGTCAACGTGGCTGGCAATGGGTCTCCCTGGGTCCCCACCACCCCTGCCCCCCTCCCAGGCCCAATGCTCCCTCCAGCCCTCCCCCCCTGCCCAGTTCTGCCCCCCATCTCCCCCCCCCCAAAAGCCTCACTGCTGGCCGGCGAGAGCACTTACTGCCAACTGTTCCATGCCACTGTCTTCTCAGCACTGAAACCCAGTGCCGACTGGGGCTGGCCTCAGCACTGGTACTACATCCTCTCCACCAAAGCAGGAGTGCCTTACAGCACTTTTGCAATGGCGGCTGCCAGGATAGCACAGCAATTGGCAGTGCTGCCCTGGCTCAGAATTTGGCCCTAAAACCCCTCCCTGATACTGTGACCACAACCCAATTCTCCACTACCACACAACCTCTTTTGAAAAGGAATAAAACATAGAGGTTTATTTATTTTTTATTTGATCTGATCATATATCATCTGATACCAAGTACCTCATTTTCAAAGAAGTGGCAGTATGAGGGAACACTCTGATGAAGGAGCTTGGACACAACATCCAAACAAAAACTACTTTATAAAAATAAAGATTTTGACACTCTGAGAGCAGCCATGCTGAAGAATTGTTGATAAATCTCTGTAATAAATAAAGCAGACCTTCTAAGCTAGCCTTCATAATTACATCTCCAGGGCCAGACTGCACAATAGGTTTCACACCTGCTCTGCTGCAAGGACAGCATTTTCTCACCCATTGCATCACCTCAGAAAGAGGGAAGTAGCTTTTGCAAAAATTTCCAAAACAATGTGACTACAGATTAAAAGCACAAGAAACAGCAAAATCAGAAATCAGGAAGAGCGAGCACTGTGAGCATCCTACTAGGAACTAAAGGGGGCAAATATATATATTGGCAACCTTCAGTCTCGAAAGACTATGGTATCGCGCTCTGAAAGGTGGTTCTGGCACAGCGTCTAGTGTGGCTGAAAAGGCCAATCCGGGAGTGACAATCCCTTCCACACCAGGAGCAAGTGCAGTCTGTCCCTGGTCTGTCTCCCTGGCTATGGGCCTTCCTTCTTTGCCTCTTTGCCTCAGACTGTTGGCAAAGTGTCTCTTCAAACTGGGAAAGGCCATGCTGCACAGCCTGCCTCCAAGCAGGCCGCTCAGAGTCCAGGGTTTCCCACTTGTTGAGGTCCATTCCTAAGGCCTTCAGATCCCTCTTGCAGATGTTCTTGTATCGCAGCTGTGGTCTACCTGTAGGGCGCTTTCCTTGCACGAGTTCTCCATAGAGGAGATCCTTTGGGATCCGCCCATCATCCATTCTCACGACATGACCGAGCCAACGCAGGCGTCTGTTTCAGCAGTGCATACATGCTAGGGATTCCAGCACGTTCCAGGACTGTGTTGTTAGGAACTTTGTCCTGCCAGGTGATGCCGAGAATGCGTCGGAGGCAGCGCATGTGGAAAGCGTTCAGTTTCCTCTCCTGTTGTGAGCGGAGAGTCCATGACTCACTGCAGTACAGAAGTGTACTCAGGACACAAGCTCTGTAGACCTGGATCTTGGTATGTTCTGTCAGCTTCTTGTTGGACCAGACTCTCTTTGTGAGTCTGGAAAACGTGGTAGCTGCTTTACCGACGCGTTTGTTTAGCTCGGTATCGAGAGAAAGAGTGTCGGAGATCGTAGAGCCAAGGTACACAAAGTCATGGACAACCTCCAGTTCATGCGCAGAGATTGTAATGCTGGGAGGTGAGTCCACATCCTGAACCATGACCTGTGTTTTCTTTAAGCTGATCGTCAGTCCAAAATCTTGGCAGGCCTTGCTAAAACGATCCATGAGCTGTTGGAGATCTTTGGCAGAGTGGGCAGTGACAGCTGCATCGTCGGCAAAGAGGAAGTCACGCAGACATTTCAGCTGGACTTTGGACTTTGCTCTCAGTCTGGAGAGGTTGAAGAGCTTTCCGTCAGATCTGGTCCGGAGATAGATGCCTTCTGTTGCAGTTCCAAAGGCCTGCTTCAGCATGACAGCGAAGAAAATCCCAAACAAGGTTGGTGCAAGAACACAGCCCTGCTTCACGCCACTTTGGATGTCAAAGGGGTCTGATGTGGAGCCATCGAAGACAACAGTGCCCTTCATGTCCTTGTGGAAGGATCTGATGATGCTGAGGAGCCTGGGTGGACATCCGATCTTGGGGAGAATCTTGAAGAGGCCGTCCCTGCTGACCAGGTTGAAAGCCTTCATGAGATCTATGAAGGCTATAAAGAGTGGTTGTCGTTGTTCCCTGCATTTTTCCTGCAGTTGTCTAAGGGAGAATACCATATCAGTGGTGGACCTGTTGGCTCGGAATCCGTACTGCGATTCTGGATAGACGCTCTCTGCAAGTACCTGGAGCCTCTTTAGTGCAACTCGGGCAAACAACTTTCCTACAACGCTAAGGAGAGAGATGCCACGGTAGTTGTTGCAGTCACCCCTGTCACCTTTGTTCTTGTACAGCGTGATGATGATACAGCTCTGTTCCGAGATACAGACAGCAGCTGACACGGGCAACATCAAGGGGATGTATGATGGTATCAAGCAGGCCCTAGGTCCAACACAGAAGAAAATTGCCCCTCTGAAGTCTGCAACAAGCGAGGTCATCCAGGATCGGGCGCAGCAGATGGAATGCTGGGTGCAGCACTACTCTGAGCTATATTCCAGAGATAATGTAGTCACCGAAGAAGTGCTGAACAACATTGAGTGTCTGCCTGTGTTGGAGGAGCTTGACAGTGAACCAACCCTAGAAGAACTTCACGTGGCCCTGGACTCCCTTGCCTTTGGCAAGGCACCAGGAAAAGACAGCATCCCTGCTGAAGTCCTAAAGTGCTGCAAAGAGATCATCATCACTGAGCTGCATGAAATCCTGTCTCTGCTAGAGAGAAGGTGGGGTACCTCAAGACATGAGGGATGCAAACATCATCAAAGGGGGCAAAAAGAGAAGAGGAATAGGAAGGCCTTGTCACTTTAGCAAGGCTTAATAGTTTTGTTTTAAAGCTGCAATCATTTAATCAATACAATGAAGCTGCACAATAAAACTGGGGGAGGGGGACTGGAGACAGGAGAGTCACCCTCTCCAAACTGAGATACCTTGACATTTTGCAACTGCATGAGGTCAAGGAACACGTGTGGCTCACCTTGGGCTTTCAGAGACATTCAATGAACAGCAGCTGACAGAAGCTGCTGGAGCCAGCAGCCAATCTGCTTCACTGCCCCAGAGTTGAGATTTACTATTGTTAGAAATATTTATATATCTCTTTTCAGCAAAAAAAAAAAAAATGTTCACAAAGCAATTTACATAGCAAAATAAATAAATACATAAACGGTTTCCTGTCCAGAAAGGGTTTACAATCTAAAACAGATGAAGAAGGAACACTAGTATACAGTTACTTGAAAAGGCATGAGCTGGTGTGAACAGGGACAGTTGCCCTCCCTCTGCTAAATACAGGAGGAGCACCACTTCAAAAAGTCCTTTCTCCCAGTTAATATGGGTATTTAAACTTAGGAGATAAATACAGAGCAGTGCACAGCTGACTGGATTTTAACAGCAAGTTTGCAAAGCAGTTTCCCATACTGTTTATACCCTTACCTTGAATTTATCACTTAGAAGCACTGGGTAGGAAGTCCCTTAAAAGCAAAAGTACCCTTTTTCACAGTCACGCACATTCCTTTCTTTTGGATGGACTTTCTCTGTGACATGCAAAGGATCAGCACAGCCCTAGTGCTTCTCAGCATATACACTTTAAAGGTCAGACCAAGCACCACATGTTTTAAAAATTCCATGCAGATGTGCACTACGGCAACATAAGACTATGATAAAAATTCCACCAGGTTTCTCACTTACATCAGGTAAGACAAATTGATGTAACATCAAAAGTAGAACGTGGATGAGTTACAGAATATTTTGTTCGAAAACACACCTTTAGTGTTTACACAATAATACAATAGTGTTTATACAATTATACAATAATACCTCCCAAAACACTGCTCATTTTTTGTTATAGTGCTCTTAAGGGTGAACCTTCCCCTGCACCTGAATAGCTCTCTGTCATAAACTTAGGGGGGTTTGGGGTGCTCAGAATTCTTGGTTCTCAAACAACTAAAGCCCTCAAGGCCCTCCTGTCCAGTAGTACTGCCACCACCCTGTATGTGCCAGTGCCTCAGTCCAGGGACACTGAGACCCTCTAGGCTTAACTCTATCCCTTGCAGGCACTGAACTTGTTCTCCAATTAAAGCTTCAGTCCTCAAGTTACTAGACCTCAATGAGCACTTGGTAGCTTGCTGAACGACTAGGCAGGATTCTGAACCTTTGTCCCCAACAGGCAATGAAACAACTTAGTAAAAGAGATTTTAGTTTATTAAGTACATAAGGTTACACACTCTACAATAAGGCAGCAAATGTTAGAGGCATAAACATCTAGGAAACATATCAGCAATAAAATAATAAAGCTAGCTGGCTAACTCTATTAATCCCTATCTCTCACCTGGGTCAATTACTCTTGTAGATCTTTTAGCCCCAAGGCTACCTATGAGGCCAGGTGCCCATGTTGGACAATGGAGCTCCAAACGTGCAGGATGTTGCACCCAAAAGCTCTGTTCAAGAAGGAACACGCACACCCCTTGGGGCACTCATTATTATACTTCTTATGCTAATAGTGCTAAGCTTACTACATACTTATTTAGACTGTCCAACCAGAAGCCTTTGAGGACAGAACCTTCTTAAAGTTGGCCTGGTTGCTAACCCCTCAAGTTCTTTACCCCTCCCAACTGGAGATCCATAGCTGCATTCCATCACGCTTGATCAGGCGCCTCTCTGTCTCCTAAGGTGCTAACATTCCAATGGGTTGTAATTCTTGTTGTCTGTCCTTTCTGGCCAGCAAAGGAGAGACAACAATCTTTTTGTTTATTTTCTCACATTCTTGCAGCTAGGAACTGCTAGCAACTTCTCCGTTACTGACTTAGTTTGGTTCAGGCTTCTACTGCCCACCTAGGCCTAACATGTACATATTCATGACACTCTCCCCCCTACACACACATGCAGCAGTGTTTTTGACAAAAAAAGAAATGATTCCTGTTGGTACATGCCTATATTTGCATGCTCACCTAGTCTGGGTCTTAGCCCCTGCTAACAAGCCCCCCTGGGTCCTCTTGCACATCTGCTCCATTTGCTATTGGAAAAAGAAAACTCTGCAAGGTGGCAGTCTTTCAACCTTTCAGGACAGAGCTGCCTCCTGGGTTCTCTTATCCACTTATTACCACAGTGTTGCCAGAAAAAGGGACTGCTTAAGGAAGAAAAGGAGGACTGAGTGCAAAGGGTGGGATAGAGGTGACTGGAGTTGCAAAGGTAAGAAGGAAGGGAAGTGGTGGGGAGGAAAATGAGGACAGTTTGAGGGCAAAGGGCAGGGAGGAGCAAGGTGGTCCAGGAGGAACTGGGGGAGAAGGTCTAAGAAGAAAGTAGGGAGAAATGGGAAAGTAGACGGCAAAGCTGGGCAAAGGAATTACTTTCCTCCCTCTGTACTTCCTTCCACTTCCAGGCAAACGTTTATTGGTCCCTACTTGTTCTACTTTGTTATAAAACCAAACAGTTATTTTGATGAAGGAGCTGCTGTGTTTCAGGATAACATAACAGATAATGGGAATAGTGAAATAATGCAGAAAAATTATTACAATTGGGTTCAGGTAGGAGAACATTGTTTTCATCAACTTTAAGCTGGAGCAGTGCTTATTTGAAGCGCACGAATATTATCAAGCTTAGAACCCTGAGAAACTTCTCTGCAGTTATGTACCTGTGAAGAGCAGAACACTTGTACAGATAGACTAACGGTTCTAAATGTGTTTTGAGCGGGTTACTCTTCCCCACCACCCCTCAGAATGCTGGAGCTCTTGACAATGTGTTCTACATATTTTCAAAAGTATACCTCCACAATCATGACATCAGATCTGCTTAAAAACTGCAAACAAGTGCTTTTGGGCAATTTTCTGGACATATACAACAAGCTTAGCTGCCCAACTAGTTTCAAAGATGCCAAAGAACTAAAACAAAACAAATTTAAAAAAAACCACTGTGGGCACAATCCTAACCGACTTTCCAGCACCAACATAAGGGCAATGCAGCTCTGAGGTAAGGGAACAAGCATTCCCTTACTTTGAGGAGGCCTCTGTGAGTGCCACCCAACTGCAGGATGCCCCATTTGTCCCATTGGCACAGCTATGCCAGTGCTGGAAAGTGGGTTAGGATTTAGGCCTGTAGTAACTAGTACTGCAGTCCAAGCTGGAAAAATTAGAGAGAATTTGGGCTGGTATTGTTCAGATGTTTTCTAATACCAATTCAAAAGTTAATTATTATTTGTTTAAAAGTTAATACCATATTTGGCAATCCAAATTCTGTGCCAGGTTCTGTGTGGAATTATCATCTACTTTTGTATATTATACAAGTAAAATTATTCAAAGTGCATAGACAACATCTCTAGACCCCTCCATCTCCTCACCTGGAAGCTCCTCCATGCCATTGACAGGGCTGAAGTAGTTCTTTAGAGCACTGTAGCTATTCATAGCTACACTCAGATAAAATTCTGGCATAAAAGCAAAAAGTGAGCCAATTCTGTCTCCATGCTCAATAGTACGGATGCACACCCGCAGCAGCCAGTAAATATCTTGCATCTTCTCCTGAAAGGGAGCAATTGCTAGTCAGTTTTGTATTTCAGGTGGCAGAAAAAGCAGTGCATAGATAAGAGATTGCAGTAAATACTACTGTTGACATAAAACTAAAGATTCTAAGGATGTTGCCATGCATCAAGCCTTGTTTAAAACCTAAAGAAAAGTGAGAGAGAATATGAAATTCTGCTTGAGTTTTCAAAGCCATATGGAAAATACTTTTAAAGGAGTTCAATTTCACTCAGTGAAAGGAAGCTCTATGTTTACATGGCTTTGTGACTTGGACCATGAGAGTTAGAATGACAAAAAGTTTGGTGAGAAATTCTAGAAACAAATACAGATTTATCATCAAGAGTAATCAAAACATGTGGTCACATTTTAATAACTGCACTACTACAAGCATGTACTTTTCTTTGGAAAACACGTAGGCTTCTAAGGGCGCAGTCCTAACCAACTTTCCAGCACTGACACTGCTGTGCTAATGTGGCATCTACTGCATCTTGCAGTGGGGAGGCAGTCAAGGATGCCTCCTCAAGGTAAGGGCATGTTTGTTACCTTACCTTGGGGTTTCATTGTGGTTAGGCCAGTGCTGGAAAGTTGGTTAGGATTGCGTCCCAATTCTCAAAATGCCCAGCTGACACATTATGGAAGAAACATAAAGAGGGACAGATGAATTTCAGATAAATAAATAAATAAAACAAAGCTAGAGGGCATCTACCAAATTAAACAGAAAAGGAAACTGTTAAACTAGGGTAAAGCTCCTTCAAAGCATACAAAGATTCCCAACAGTGAATTATACAACAAAAATGTCAGTTGTGCCTTGGTATTTATATGGCACTTCAACAGTCCTTTTAGAAGACATTTGTTTATAGATTCTTTCATAAAATGCCACTCACATAACTTGGTTGAGGCTTTATAAGGATTGGTTGAGGCTATATAAAAATTAACTAGAAATATAATGTAAACTGTGGTTAATTCAACAAAAATTATTTTTAGAATTTATTGGACACCACAATGCCTTTATATTAAGGGGCTGACTAAAGAATCAAATGCTGGCATTTTAATTTGCCTGAAGAATCACTCAAGCACATGATGCGGTTGTATAGTGATACAATTCTTTTTGGAAGATGTTATTAGCAATATTGACTCTGCATTACCAACAAACATTGATATTTGTTGATACTTATGTTATTTTGAATTATCTGCCTAGGGGCACAATCCTAACCAACTTTCCAGCACTGACATAGCTGTGCCAATGTGGCATGCACTGCATTCTACAGTGGGGAGGCAGTCAAGGGGGCATCCTCAAGGTAAGGCATGTTTGTTACCTTTCCTTGGGGCTGCATTGCAGCTAGGTCAGTGCTGGAAAGTTGGTTAGGATTGTGCCCTAATTCATGGAAGTTAACTACTGCTAAAGTGGAAGTGAAAGTGGACTCTTTCTCCTCTTACTGTAGCTAAGAGATTTATACTAAAACACTGGAAGGATAAGTGCCCCCCTGGCATTACTCAATGGATCGAGGACCTTTTAACATTTGTGAACTAATAGCTTATAGATGGCAAGTGCGTATGGATACGTTTTTGGACATTTGGAAGCTTTTCTTAAAGATTTATATATAATTGCTTATTTTTTTCTCTTTTTCTTATTTTGTAATAGAAGAAAAAGCATAGAAAGTCCAAGAAACAGAGAGTGCATTATACTGTAACAGATGTATTTCAACTCACCAGTCAATTCAGGAAAAGAAAAATAACAGGCTTATTAGAATGTCAGTAAATTATTTCAAGCATAATCTGAGCCTAGCTTGATTTCAGATTCATGCCTGGATTATACCAATATAATATACACAATTTCCTCTCAATTTCAGCAGATAAATTTAATGCAGGATTCCTATGTAATAAAAGGAAATTACTGGGATGCATGCTGTACTTCCCAATGTAAGACATGAGAAGCAGTGGTATGACTCCACTTAGATTTTGATAGACCACAGGAGAAATATTGGGCCCAGCTTAGATGAAACACTTGATTCACATTACACACATTACTTTCCTCTCTTACTTTTGAATAAATGGTAACGTTGATCCACGCAAGGCGACGACTCAAGTGATTAAGCTTCTCAGAGAAAACTTTCTGACTTTTCATCAGCTCTTCATAGATATCTCTTCTCTGAACGGGCACAGAAGGAGAAGAGGAGTAATATGCCTTTTCCTTTTCAGAACTATGTATACAGCAAACAGTGCACCTCATACAAGCCTAGGCACAACACCGTGTCTTTTCGTGAGAGTAAAAGAAAACCCTCAGAAGAGAATAATCACTTCACAGAGATTAGAGCTGTGGTTTTCAAACTCCCTGTGAGTTTGAAAGCCGCAGTAAGTTCTTGCGAGGGCAGGGGAAGGCAGTGGCGTGATCCCTAGGATCACATTGCTTGGGGGGGCTGCAGGGGTTTGGGTACACTTACCAGAGCCTCCTGCAGCCTCCTGAAGGTGCGGGGAGCCCTGCTCAGCTGTCCGCAGGGTTCCCCAATGCTTCAAAAGTGAAAGTGGAGCGATTGCGGTGTGGGTCACACTGGGTGACACGCAGAGGGGGTGCGACACCACTACAGGCCAAAATGTTTAAAATCTTGGTATTTTTGAATCATACCATCATATTATATATCATTCAATGCATAATGTTATGCAGAATGCAATGGAATATCTCTATTCCATCAAAAGTTATAGCCAAAAAACCAGTGGGGGTGGGGAAATGGTGCATCAACACTGCCTAGGGTGTTGCCCCACTCACTGCATGGAAGGAGGCCCATCATAGGGGTGACATGCTGGCCTCCTGCACCACTACCCCAAGTTGCATGTGTACTAAATATATACTTCTGGATTGCCCCAGAAAATAATTCTGAGTCCTAAAAAAGAATCTAGAATTATTAGGGTTCTCACAGTCATTTGCCAGAGTTGTTTAGACCAGGGGTGTCCAAACCCCGGTCCTGGGGCCACTTGCGGCCCTCGAGGCCTCTCAATGCAGCCCTCGGGGAACCCCCAGTCTCCAATGAGCCTCTGGCCCTCCGGAGATTTGTTGGAGCCCATGCTGACCCGACACAACTGCTCTCAGTGTGAGGGCGACTGTTCGACCTCTCGCGTGAGCTGTGGGATGAGGGCTCCCTCCACTGCTTGTTGTTTCACGTCTGTGATGCAGTAGCAGCAGCAAAGGAAAGGCCAGCCTTGCTTTGTGCAAGGCCTTTTATAGGCCTTGAGCTATTTCAAGACCTTCATTCATTCATATGAGTTCATCTTTAATATATTCAATTATGTAAACGTATGTAAATTTATTCAAATTTAAATAAAAATTAATTCTTTTTTCTCCCAACCCCCCGACACAGTGTCAGAGAGACGATGTGGCCCTCCTGCCAGAAACTTTGGACACCCCTGGTTTAGACTGTCAAAGTAGAGGCCATGGTAACATGAATAATTTACCAAGAGCGAGATGTAAAAGAGGCTCTGAGAAGGGCTTCTTACCCTCTTTGGGCATCGACTGATTTTTTCTTCAGTGTCTTTCAGTGCCATGGCATATTCGTTCACATCATCGGAAACACCTACCATCTGAAACACAAGTAAGTGATGCTAACACCAGCCAGGGCTTTTCCACGCAGCTTATAGCACATACGGGACAATTAAACAGAAGTGAGAAAAATGGTAAACCCAAGCATGAGTGCTTGGGTGACAGCAACAGTCAGAAGTGCTTTTCATCAACTCCATCTTGTAGGCCAACTGTGTTCCCCCCTGGAGAAATCGAACTAACCTCAGTCATTCATGTATTTCACACTTCCAAGTCAGATTACTGTAATGTACTTTATATGGGGATCCCTCTGAAGACCCTCCAGAAGCAACAACAAGGAGTCCAGACTTCAGCTCTGAGGAGCTGCCTGTTCAGATCACATTACATTGATTCTCTACAGGCTTTACTGGCTATCAGTTTGCTTCTGGGCTCAACTGAAGCAACTGAAGGTGCTGCTTTTTGACCTTTAAAGCCCTAAACTATTTGCAACCAGAACACTTCAGGAATCCCATACAGCCCCCTCCCCCCTACATGCCTTCCTAGGATCCTTATTTCATGTTCAAGCTCTCCTTTGGGTCCCTCTGCTATCTGAGAAAAGGCAGAGCGTTACTTGGGAGAGGACCTTTTGAGCTGTTGCACCCAGGATTTGGAGGAGAGAACTACACCTAGCCTTTCATTACTTGCTTGTAGACATGTGATTAAGACAATTTTATTTAAACAAGCTTTTTTAGGACTCTAAAATCAGAGTTTTAGATAATCTTCCACTGTTTCAAACCATTG
Organism: Tiliqua scincoides; assembly: GCF_035046505.1. NCBI lineage: Eukaryota > Metazoa > Chordata > Lepidosauria > Squamata > Scincidae > Tiliqua > Tiliqua scincoides. Next base: position 202,600,605 of record NC_089822.1, read on the forward strand.
TCTAAACTGTTGTGAATTTGCTTGCTTTATGCTGGATTTCGTCTTGCCTTCGTTGCAGTGATATTATCATGTTTCTATATCTTCTTATTGGAATGGTATTTTTATAAACTGTTTTTTGTTTATTTGTAAAAAACACAGGGTATAAATAATATTACTCTACAACAGGGGTCTCCAAACCCCAGCCCGGGGGCCAGATGCGGCCCGCAGCAAGCCTCTTTCCGGCCCACGGCCAACCTCTTGTCCCCTGAAAGCCTCTGGCCCACTCAACTGAGCATGACCAGAACTGCACTCTGATTGTGTCTGGAGGGTGTTCTGAGGGCCTGAGGGGTTGAAAGCCGATTCATTCATTTATTCACTCTTCTAAGTTCCATCTCTAATTAATTATTTAAATTTTATATTTAAATTTTTTTTCCAGCCCTCCACACCACGCCAGATATTTGATGCGGCCCTCTGGCCAAAAAGTTTGGAGACCCCTGCTCTACCGAAAGGCCAGCCCATCCATGAGGCCAACTATAGCAGTCACCTCAGGAAGCAGTTTATGGGGTGCTCATCCCTGTCCACCTACTTGCCTCCACTGATCCACCTTCTCCTTCCTCTCCCTGGATTGGAAAAGGAAGAGAACAGAAAGGAAGAGGAAACATGGAGAGAAGGGGAGTGCTGAGCTAGAACACTGGAGACTGAGAGAAGCAGAGGCTGGCACATTCTCAAGTAAGGGGAGGCAGCATTTGGCATTCCGCATCAGGCGGCCTTGGGTCAACCTTTCTCTGTAGGATCCAAAACCATAGTGGGTCCCTCTCACCAGTCTCTTCCTAACAGACAGTGCATATCTAACAGCCTCAGGGCAGAACTACATACTCCAATGGCAGACCCTTGACTTCAAACATGAGTCACCACCAAACAGGAGGAAAATGGCATGCACACATGCGTGCATGTACTTCCCAGTAAATAAGCAGCAGACGGGTGCGGAACCTTTCCTCCATCTGGCACTCTCCTTTCCCGCAGACTTCTCCCCCTGCCCTTCAAATACTGTTTTCTTCTCCCCCTAACTGGGCATATTTCTAGTCCTGGAGCCTAGCTGAGGGTAAGGATTGAAAAGCAGTGTGTAGAAGAAAAGTTAAGTATCCCTTCTCCTGCTCTCTAAGGGCCAATCCTATCCAACTTTCTGGCACCGGTGCAACAACAATGCAGCCCCAAGACAATGGAACAAACACTCCCTTACCTTGAGGAGACCTCTGTGACAGACTCCCCACCACAGGAAGTAGTGCACGCCCCATTGGCATGGTTGCACCGGCACTGGAAAATTGGATAGGATTGGGCCCTTAATCTCTTGCTTTACTGCTATTTGGTGGCTAGCTGCACTCAAAAAGAGTCCCCCATGAGCATGTGTAGTTCTGCCCAAAGGCACAGAGCAAGCAAATATTGTTTTGATATGGCAGCCCAACTGGGTGTTCTCCATCCTCTCCCAATGGATGCTGTGGTCTTTGTAATGCAGAGTTCTAAGCCAGGTTGAGAGAATGGGACAGGCCTGTAGACTCCCCTGAAATGAATCCTGCTCACCTTACCAAGCTGCTGATGCACGCTGAGGTTGTACATCATGACTATCCCATCCAAGATTTCCAAAAGAGAGTTCTCAGTTATTGGCTGTTCTGGTTCTTCTGCAGGTTTCCCCAATAAAAGGCCTTCATTTCCATGGCTGCCTTCAACTGCCATAAACAGAAGAGAGTTTCTCAGCAAGCCATTGCAGACAGTGTGAATCCATCACTGAGAAAAAAACAGACCTAGGCTGTTCTGTATGTATATTTTGATGTCCCTTTTTATTACAAAGTTCCATCATGTATTACAAAGCCATTCTTCACTCTTAGAATGAAAGTGAGATTAACAGGCCTCTACATTTAGCTGGTTGTTGGTTCAAGCCATGTGCATTGCCCCCTCTTGTTCTATGTCCCTTCCTCTTACTCAGTTCCCTCTTCCTTGCACCTCCCTCTGCTGGAGGGTTGTTTGTTAAGCAGGACATTAAATTTCACCTGTTTTCTACCCTGTTGTGGCAACTCCCAAATCAACTTTTAGGCTGCTTTCAACCACTCAGACAAGAAGCATGTGGCCAATTCTAATCCCTTTACAACAAATCCGGGCAAGGGCTAGAATGAGGTAGAAATCCTTTCAGCTAGGAGGCTGCATTTCAGATGAAATCAGGCAATGTTTACAACATTCTGCTTACACTGAATAAGATATAATATAATATTGCTCTATTAGATTTTTAGGGGGTTTTGTGAACATTCTTGTGGTCAGAGGTTGCTCTTTCAAGCCTGTTACAGCCAGAATGCAGTAAGATACACTTACTGTCCTCCTCTGTCCGCTGTTCCAAATTCAGTGTGCGAACTTTAATCTTCTCCAGGCTGCCCGGTGACCGTCGTGGGTTCATAAGGCTAACAGCTGCAGTGCTGAGGAAACGGTTAGCTCGCCCCAAAGTCGGTGAACTGAGCCAGCTTGGCCTGGCCAGGGCACCCCCGATAGCCAATGCAGCAGCTGGACGCTGAGAGAGACAGATACATATACAAAGGGAGACGGTTTTAAAGTCTGGAATTTCTTTTAATAGAATCCCTTGATTCCTGATCCCATCAAGCCTCACATCAGGATATAGCAACTCCTCAGGCTTAATGAGAGGGCAGACACCCTCCCCTACAAAAAGAAAATTCAATAGTAGTTGGTCTTCTGGTTTCTCCATCACAATTCCTGAGCTATATAGATTAATGTTCAGGCCTTTAACCTGAATTTTCCATGCTATGTTACACATCACTAGCTACAACTGCTATGTCAACTCCCAGAGCCAATGAAAGTTGTGCTCCACAAATTCGCTGACCAAGTTCCTTCATTTTATAAGTCAGAATTAGGGACCAGAAAGCTTGAACTCATAGACTTATAAAGGGGAATTTTCCTCCATAAGAATTAATGTAAACAGATGTTAATGGGGACCATACATATATCCATGCCCTTCATTGGACTTAAGGAGAAGGATTTTCTCCCATAAGAAACAACAGAATAAGGTACGAATAAGGACTTATGGGATCCCAGCATTCCTCCCCAGACATTAGAGGAAGTGGTGACAGTGCTGGACACTGAGGGAGAGGTAAACCCCCCTTATTCTCTTTTCAATTGCCAGCACTGCTGCCGCTGCCACCATCACCACCTCCTCCACCAGCAGCTAGCGGAGGGGATGCTGTGAGCCCAGCATTTCCTCTGTAGCCATTCCATGAGGCAGTGATGGCACTTACTGAAGGATGAAGGATGCAAGATTCAAGGTTACTCTCCCTCTTATTCCAATTAATAACTACAATGCCAACCATGACAATATTGTCATAATAATGATGTCCCTTTAAGAGCCTGAAAGACAAGCATGCAGCCCATTTATGTTCCTTTAAGAGCTCAAAGAGAGATATGTAAGCAGGACGTAATTGTGGGGAATGTTTATGTCTCTTCCTCAAGAAGTTTAGAATTCAAAAGTAGGGAACTGTATAACAGGGAGACTTACAGCAGGGACCCCCTGTATCATTACTACCTCCTTCCTGGTGACTTTTCCTTTCCCTGGACAGGCAGCATAAAAATATCTTCCCTAAGATCCCTGTAAAATAGCAGAGAACCCTGGGATGTTTAACTTCTCACTGGGTTTTTGCAGAAAATAGAAGGATGGCAAGAGAGATTATTTTGCAGAAGCTGTGAAAAGTAAGATAGTCCTCTAGCAAGAGAAGGTAACTTGGGGGTGGGATCTTTTCTACCACCCTGCACCATGCTTTGAAAAAGGAAAGTAATAATGGGAGGTCTTTTCACTTCTTGACCTTCCATAGCACGTTTCACAGCAGTGTCATGAATATGTACGGTTTAGGCATAGTAGCATTGCAAAGCCTGAACCAAAGTAACCCAGTAACAAAGAAGTGGCTTGCAGTCCTAGCTGCAAGGAATTTACAATTCAATGGAAGGTGATAATGTAGCACCTCAGCAGACACAGAGGCGCCCATGAATCTGCAGTGGGGAAGGGAAGAACTAAGGGGCTAGCTTCCAGCCCCACTTCGGGAAGATTCTGTCCCCAAGAGTTCTGATTGGGCAGTTTAAAATGAGTACAGAGTCATCCCATCCTGTTAACAGGGGAAGTATAAGAACAGAACCCAGGGGGGTGTCTTTTGTCTTTGTCTTTCTCTCTCTTGGTGGGAAAGGTGGTGGGTGCAACGTCCTGCCCCGCCAGGGCCATGTGGCCTCATAGGTAGCTGGGAGCTGAAAATCTACAAAAGAAGCTGACCAGGTGAGGGTTAGGGAATAATAGAGATAGCCAGTTAGCTTTGTTAATTTAAATGCTGATATGTTTCCTAGAAGTTATGCCTCTAGCATTTGCTGCCTTTTGTAACTTTATGTAACCCTATGTACTTAATAAAGTAAAAATCCTTTACTAAGTTGTTTCATTGTCTGTTGGGGACAAAGGTTCAGAATACTGCCTAGCCGTTCAGCAAGCTACCAAATCCTCAGTGAGGACTAGTAACTTGAGGGCTGAGACTTTAAGTAAAGAAAGTGCTCAGTGCCTGCAAGGGATAGAATTAAGCCTAGAGGGTCTCAGTGTCCCTCGACTGAGACACTGGCACATACAGGGTGGTGGCAGTACTACCGAACAGGGGTCCTTGAGGGCTCTAGGGTTCAAGAACCAAGAACTCTGAGCACCCCAAAACCCTGGGAGTGTACAACAAGTTTACGACAAGCAGGCACCTATGGAAGGGAAAAGTAATGAAATGGTTCCAGGCGCTTCTTTCCTTTTCTAACACATGATGCAAAGCGATGGAAAAGATCCTTCCCATAAATCCCCTGCTCTGAGGTCTAATCTTCACATTATGCAGAATGAAGTGGTAAGCTAAGGTGACAGAATTTGGGAGTATTCCACTTTACTCACAGGTGCAATGTCATATTTTTGAATCTCCGCCCATGCAAAAAAAAATTTGCTTGCAAGATATCAGAGAGACATCTATGCTAAATATTTTCATTAATATGCTTGTTTACTACATGCACCAGGGACTGGCAGGGGCGGGGGCTTGCATGGGAAAGCATCTGAAAGCTAACTGTGCCCTCTCCCCTCACAGAGATCTATCAAAATTCTGTGCCTGGACTGACCACCAACAGCCAACGTGACCCCTGTTGAGATATGTATGTGACCCCTTGTCATGAATATGTACATGTTAGGCCTAGGTTAGAATATGGAGCCTGAACCAAACTAAGTCAGCAACAGAGAAGTGGCTAGCAGTTCCCAGCTGCAAGAATGTGAGGAAATAAACAAAAATTACAACCCCTTGGAATGTTTAACACCTTAGGAGACAGAGAAGCGCCTAATCAATCGGAATGGAATGCAGCTATGGATCTCCAGTTGGGAGGGATAAGAACTATGAGGGGCTAGCAACCAGGCCAACTTTAAGAAGATTCTGTCCTCAAAAGTTTCTGATTGGACAGTCTAAATAAGTATGAAGTCACCTCAGTACTATTAGCATAAGAAGTATACTAATGAGTGCCCCAAGGGGTGTGTCCGGTTCTTCTTGAACAGAGCTTTTGGGTGCAACATCCTGCACGCTGTGAGCTCCATTGTCCACCATGGGCATCTGGCCTCACAGGTAGCTTGGAGCTAAAAGATCTAAAAAAGAAACTGACCCAGGTGAGAGATAGGTATTAATAGAGATAGCCAGCTAGCTTTGTTATTTTATTGCTGGTATGTTTCCTAGATGTTTATGCCTCTAGCATTTGCTGCTTTATGTAACCTTATGTACTTAATAAACTAAAATATCTTTTACTAAGCTGTTTCATTGTCTGTTGGGGTCAAAGGTTCAAAATCCTGCCTAGCCGTTCAGCAAGCTACCGAGTTCTCATTGAGGTCCAGTAACTTGAGGACTGAAGCTTTAATTGGAGAAAGTGCTCAGTGCCTGCAAGGGATAGAATTAAGCCTAGAGGGTCTCATTGTCCCTGGACTGAGACACTGACCCTCTTTCCCAAGCCTCCTGGTATGTCATTCAGTCTTCCCAAACATCCTATATTTGATCAATGTATAGGGCTTTGCCCTTTATCCCACCTGTTGCTTGCTCTGCAACAGCCAACATTTTCAATTAATCACACTTGATTACTGATCCCTAACATGAATTATACTCTGTTTTCAGAACTGTCTCCTAAACTAGATACCTTGAAGGATGAGCTCAGAGAGTTCTAATTTTAGACTGACTTCTGCCGTGTGCCTTCCTACAGCTCTGTCAATAGACTTGTGCAGGGGTGCCCATACCCCGTCCCTGGGGCCACTTACGGCCCTCGAGGACTCCCAATGCGGCCCTCAGGGAGCCCCCAGTCTCCAATGAGCCTCTGGCCCTCCGGAGACTTGCTGGAGCCCGCACTGGCCTGACACAACTGCTCTCAGCATGAGGGCAACTATTTGACCTCTTGCGTGAGCTGTGGGACGAGGGCTCCCTCCATTGCTTGCTGTTTCACGTCTGTGATGCAGTAGTGGCAGCAAAGGAAAGGGCAGCCTTGCTTTGTGCAAGGCCTTCTATACGCCTTGAGCTATTGCAAGAACTTCATTCATTCATGTAAGTTCATCTTTAATATATTCATTTATGTACTTATGTAAATTTATTCAAATTTTAAATGTAAAATAATTATTTTCTTCCCTAGCCCCTGATACAGTGTCAGAGAGATGATGTGGCCCTCCTGCCAAAAACTTTGGACATCCCTGGACTAGTGTGCTAAAACCATGTCCAACGCAAGAATTCCAAAAGCTCATTTCTTAGCTATTACACATCAAAAAAAATTTCTGTGCAAATGCTCTTCCCTCAAATACACTCAAAATAATGTCTACTTTTTGAAGCAAACAGGCAGAAATGTAGTCCCCAATTCCTTCCTTATTGAGTCCCTTCACTACAGAGTTACTTTAGTTAAACCCTATCCAATTCCATGTAGCATCACAAGGCTCACTTGTGCTGTTGACAGTGCTGACTCTTCATCTTCATCAAGATCATCCATTGTTACAGCCTGAAGTTCTGCAGGATCAATCAGAATATTTGCCTTTGAGGCCAGATCATCTGTATGAATAAAAGAAGGAATGGCAATGCCAGATACAGTGGTCTAAATGCATTCCATCTTCTGACAGCATTCCCTACAGTATAGCTAGCAGTAGTTCAATCTGTATTATATCATACTATAAACAATACTGTTGCATCATCACTGAGAACTGGATCTCATGGCTGATACAGCAGGGAGGAAGAGCAAAAGAGCATGAACCTTCTTGACATGATAGAAACATCCATTGTGTGAGAATGGAGTTTATTTATGGAACTGGGAACTTATGGTGATGACACTACTTTCTGTATCTCCACCACCTGAAGTCTGGCCCTAGTAACTGGACACAGTGGTACTTGGTGTCCAATGGCCAATCCTATCCAACTTTCAAGCACCAGTGCAGCTGCAATGCAGCCCCAATGTAAGGGAACAAATGTTCTGTTACCTTGAGGAGCCCTCTGTGACAGCCCCCCCACCAAAGGATGCAGCACACACCCCATTGGCATGGCTGCACTGGCCCTGGAAAATTGGATAGGATTGGGCCCTTACACAGTACCTTGTCCAGGGTAGCTGTTATGTTCAACAGTCACTCCACTCACAGCACCCTACCATCCTCCTCCTGGTTCCCTGCCTTCTAGTTCTACTCACTGTACTTAATGTGCAATGGAATTGCCTGTCAGACTAAAGTCATTTTTTAAAAGATTCACCATAATTATATTTCTACAGAAGATCCCCTGCATCCAATTCAGGGGTATTAAAATCAAACTCGTCTTAAGTCCTCTAAGAGCAGAGCTACATGCTATGTGTAGTTTCATGATTCTTTTCACAGAGAGCTTCCTTCCTTCAGGGAAAAGAGCTGCTGATAGCTTCAAACTGAAGGGAGTACGGATGAACATAAGAACATAAGAACAGCCCCACTGGATCAGGCCATAGGCCCATCTAGTCCAGCTTCCTGTATCTCACAGCGGCCCACCAAATGCCCCAGGGAGCACACCAGATAACAAGAGACCTCATCCTGGTGCTCTCCCCTACATCTGGCATTCTGAATTAACCCATTCCTAAAATCAGGAGGTTGCGCATACACATCATGGCTTGTACCCCATAATGGATTTTTCCTCCAGAAACTCGTCCAATCCCCTTTTAAAGGCGTCTAGGCTAGACGCCAGCACCACATCCTGTGGCAAGGAGTTCCACAGACCGACCACACGCTGAGTAAAGAAATATTTTCTTTTGTCTGTCCTAACCCGCCCAACACTCAATTTTAGTGGATGTCCCCTGGTTCTGGTATTATGTGAGAGTGTAAAGAGCATCTCCCTATCCACTCTGTCCATCCCCTGCATAATTTTGTATGTCTCAATCATGTCCCCCCTCAAGCGTCTCTTTTCTAGGCTGAAGAGGCCCAAACGCCGTAGCCTTTCCTCATAAGGAAGGTGCCCCAGCCCCGTAATCATCTTAGTTGCTCGCTTTTGCACCTTTTCCATTTCCACTATGTCTTTTTTGAGATGCGGCGACCAGAACTGGACACAATACTCCAGGTGTGGCCTTACCATAGATTTGTACAACGGCATTATAATACTAACCGTTTTGTTCTCAATACCCTTCCTAATGATCCCAAGCATAGAATTGGCCTTCTTCACTGCTGCCGCACATTGGGTCGACACTTTCATCGACCTGTCCACCACCACCCCAAGATCTCTCTCCTGATCTGTCACAGACAGCTCAGAACCCATCAGCCTATATCTAAAGTTTTGATTTTTTGCCCCAATGTGCATGACTTTACACTTACCGACATTGAAGCGCATCTGCCATTTTGCTGCCCATTCTGCCAGTCTGGAGAGATCCTTCTGGAGCTCCTCACAATCACTTCTGGTCTTTACCACTCGGAAAAGTTTGGTGTCATCTGCAAACTTAGCCACTTCACTGCTCAACCCTGTCTCCAGGTCATTTATGAAGAGGTTGAAAAGCACCGGTCCCAGGACAGATCCTTGGGGCACACCGCTTTTCACCTCTCTCCATTGTGAAAATTGCCCATTGACACCCACTCTCTGCTTCCTGGCCTCCAACCAGTTCTCAATCCACGAGAGGACCTGTCCTCTAATTCCCTGACTGTGGAGTTTTTTCAGTAGCCTTTGGTGAGGGACCGTGTCAAACGCCTTCTGAAAGTCCAGATATATAATGTCCACGGGTTCTCCCGCATCCACATGCCTGTTGACCTTTTCAAAGAATTCTATAAGGTTTGTGAGGCAAGACTTACCCTTACAGAAGCCATGCTGACTCTCCCTCAGCAAGGCCTGTTCGTCTATGTGTTTTGAGATCCTATCTTTGATGAGGCATTCCACCATCTTACCCGGTATAGATGTTAGGCTGACCGGCCTATAGTTTCCCGGGTCCCCCCTCTTTCCCTTTTTAAAAATAGGCGTGACATTTGCTATCCTCCAATCTTCTGGTACCGTGGCTGTTTTGAGGGACAAGTTGCATACCTTAGTCAAGAGATCAGCAACTTCATTCTTCAATTCCTTAATAACCCTTGGGTGTATGCCATCAGGCCCGGTGACTTATTGATCTTTAATTTATCAATGAGGTCTGAAACATCTTCTCTTTTAACCTCTATCTGACTTAACTCCTCGGTCAGGAGGGGCCGTTCGGGCAGCGGTATCTGCCCGAGGTCTTCTGCCGTGAAGACAGATGCAAAGAACTCATTTAATTTCTCTGCCATCTCTCCTTTTATCTCCCCTTTCCCTCCCTCACCATCCAGAGGGCCAACCGCTTCTCTGGCGGGTTTCCTGCTTCTAACATATTTGAAGAAGCTTTTATTATTCCCCTTAATGTTGTTGGCCATGCGTTCCTCATAGTCTCGCTTGGCCTCCCCTATCACCTTCTTACATTTCTTTTGCCACAGTTTATGTTCCTTTTTATTCTCTTCATTAGGGCAAGACTTCCATTTACGGAAGGAAGCTTTCTTGCCCTTCACAGCCTCTCTAACTTGGCTGGTTAGCCATGCGGGCACCCTCCTGGATTTAGTGGAACCCTTCTTTCTTTGCGGTATACACCTCTGCTGGGCCTCTATTACTGTTGTTTTAAGCAGCCTCCATGCACTCTGGAGAGATTGGACTCTTTTTACCCTCCCTTTCAACCTCCTCCTAACCAGCCTCCTCATTTGAGGGAAGTCCGCCCGTCGGAAGTCAAGGGTTTTTGTTAGAGATTTGCCCGGTATTCTTCCCCCAACATGCACGTCAAAACGGATCGCAGCATGATCACTGTTCCCCAATGGCTCAGTAACGTTTACATCTCTAACCAGGTCCTGCATACCGCACAAAATTAAATCCAGAGTCACCTGTCCTCTGGTGGGCTCCGTGACTAGCTGATCTAAGCCACAGTCATTTAGCACGTCAAGAAATCCGGTTTCCTTATCGTGACCAGAACACAAATTGACCCAGTCAATATGAGGATAATTGAAGTCCCCCATGATTACAACCCTGTCCTTCCTTGTCACCTCCCTGATCTGTTTCCTCATTTCAAGGTCCCCATCAGATTTCTGGTCTGGAGGACGATAGCACACCCCCAGTATTACATCGCTGCTCAAGCCTGGTAATTTAACCCACAGAGATTCTACGGTGGAGTCGGACCCACCTTCAATCTCTACTTTGCTGGATTCTATCCCTTCCTTAACATAAAGGGCCACCCCACCTCCAACACGCCCCTGCCTGTCCCTCCTGTAGAGTTTATAGCCCGGGATTGCGGTATCCCACTGATTCTCCGCATTCCACCAGGTTTCCGTTATGCCCACTATGTCAATGTTTTCCCTTGTCACCAGACATTCCAGTTCTCCCACCTTTGCTCGTAGACTTCGGGCATTCGCATAAAAGCATTTATACACGGAATGCCCCAGGATGGGCTGCTTATTCGCTCCTTTGTCCCCGCATCCTCTCATTGTGCCAAACCGTCTATCACATCCCATCTCCCTACCTTTCCCAACCTTCCCTTCTCAGCTGTGCAACCTTCCCTTCTCAGCTGTTTGTCTAAAGCACATTCGTCCTAGCTGAGGTGCTCTCCAAAAGGCAAAGGATTTTGGAACTGTATCCTTCATCTCTCCGGGGGGGGGGGGGGGAATAGTGGAAGATTTTGAGAGGGCAAATGCCACAGGATGCGGTGACGGCATCTGGCCTGTATGCCTTTAAAAGGGGATTGGACAAGTTTCTAGAGGAAAAATCCATTACGGGTTACAAGCCATAACTTGTATGCTATCTGGATGCAGTGCAGGTCAGCCTGCCTGCTTCAGGACAAGTTAGGATAGGGCTGCCTGACACTTTGCTACATCAGCTCTCTTCCCTCCCTATTTGGGTTTAGATTGTGCAAAACAGATACATGTTTTGAAGAAAACTCAGATACATCCCATCATGCACACTGTACTGTAAATTATTTTAGACCCTACTGCTTCTTGTTTAAAAGACCTGCAACCTTCCTTCTACATCTGCCTTTGGGGCTGGTCCCAAGACAGGGTATTAGTCTGCAGACCCTAGGAGAAGAGATAAATCATTCCAGCAAAAAACAAAATGCTGGGCAGGGAATGCTAGATTCTGAATGAACATGAGCGAGGTTTTAAAGGTCATACACAGTCTCTCTGATGTAATTTAAAGCTCAGATTTCACATCCTCTTATCTCTACCAAACACATGGGCCAAGCAGCCCTAGTGCCTCACTCTGCTGATTTCAAGAGCACCTGAAGAGGGGAAAGCAAGTATTAATAATCAGAATGTCACAGACCAAGAGGCATCAGCTGCCACTTTATCATCAAGTCCCAGGAGAGCAGTTCTTATTTTTAGCCTCAGAGGCCATACACATATCCTTGAAGAGCACTGGACTATCGAAATTAGTTGGAACATATTTATATGTAAATTAACAAGTCAAAAGAATTACCACACTTATGTGATGCCTGCTGTTTAATATTCAAGTTAAAATACATGGTCAACAAGGGAGGTCATAAGCTAAGAAAACGAAGGCATCAAAAGGCCAATTCAGATGCTTACAGTACACTCCTACAAGTGTCTACTCCAAAGTAAACCCCACTGAGTTTGACGAAGCTTACTCTCAAGTAAGTGCATATGAGATTGCAGTCTCAGCATGTGCTGGTTGGATTCATTAGCAACATTCGAGGCTCAAACTCCAAGTAATTAATAAAGGATCTTCGCACCTCAGGGTGAAGACTGAGGAACAAGTCTAGGAACCAGCAGCCTTCTATGGCAGATCCAGAACTAAGACGTACAGGTAGCTCCTCAAAGCTATTTGAGCTAAATGTGAGACCCATCTCCCATGTTTTCCTTTTCTCCGTAATTTATCATGTGTTACACTGAAAGCTCTTGGGCCAGGATTTCCATGCAATTTGCTTTCAAAGGACATAACATGAACAACAAAGGTCAGAAAAAGTACTTGCCTTTGAGAGTCTTCTTGAGATGAGATAAGAGTCCCCCAAGTCGCTGGAGATCGAAGTAATCTACTTTCCCATTGTAGAAGAGCTGAGGGGGTACATATGCATCTGGAGACAAGTCAGGCATCAGTTTAGGGAGATGGTCAAAGAAGAACTAACCAATCCACTGACTACAAATAAGTGGGATGGCTTAAGCATTCTCCTGTCTGCAATGAAAATCTCCTATTTTTTGCCTATTTTTCACCAGCATTTCAGAGCTTTTGAGATGTCTCAGCATCCTGACGATAATGCTGTATTCTAGAAACAATAGTCATTATCCTTCCTTACTGCTTGTTTCCTCATCTTTTTCCCCAACTAACAAGTAAACAATCCCTGCTAACTATGTAAAGAAGCATTTTTTCAAGTGGTGCTTATCTTATATTTAGCAGAGGGATAGTAACTGTCCCTCTTCACCATAACGCAGCATTTCACCTAGTGGCTCTTTGTTGGTGTTTCTTCTGCTTCCTTTTAAATTGTGAATCCTTTCAGGACAGGAGACCATTTATTTATGCTCTGTAAACTGCTTTGTGTGCTTCTTTTTTGTTGAAAAGTGGCATATAAATATTTGCAATAACAATAACAACTTGACTTTGAGTCAGCTAATTGGACCGTGAAACTCACCCAATTTCCAAAAGCAGGAAATTCAGGCACCTATGTGACAACCCTCGGTCAAACTATCCAAACCATAGGTGAAAGATGGTCAAAATCTACAGATTTAAAAAAGTGGGTCACATACACCCCTTTGTGCATTTGCTGATGTCAGAAGCATCTAATGCTTCAGAGGGGACTTTAACATCCTTGCAAAGTTTTCACAGCTATCCCTGGCTTTTTTTCCCCTTTTGCTATTTTATCAGTGTCTTGTTTTTATCCCTTGTATTTTTCCCTCCCTTTGATTTTTCAACCTTTTAATAACAAAACCTTTCTATGTTTTGCCAACCTGGATTCAGTTCATTCGGAAGGACATTTGCTTCACTTACCAGATCAAACACATTCCACTAGTGGAACAAGACTGCGATTTTGCTACTGGAACCAGCCCCAGATTTGGGAGCTTTCTGTTAAGCTGGGGCAGGGGAGACTTTCCCAAGGCAGTGTCTTTCTGATTGGACTTCCTAGATTTGGGTGATGGCAGCGAACTACCATTCTTCAGTTTATTCCCAGTTCACCCACTAAAAAGAATGAAGTGGTGAGCAAGGTGAGGGTGCTGTCACTAACCTCTAGACACCATGCCCATTTTGCCCTTATACTACCTCATTTCAATCACAACACTCCTTCTGGTACGTAGGGCAAGGGACCTATACAGAATGGGTTGCTACGCAGGTGAACACAGAAGAATGAAAAAGCATTGTTGAGGTAGATGGAACACAACACAGAACCATTTGAAGGACAGTGATATGGCAGCAACAGTTCTGAAGCTGGTTTCTTTTCTGCCACCACCTTTGTGACTGACACAATGTCTTCTAATAGCACTGCTGCAGATGGTTAATAACATTTTTCCATGTACTGACCACCGGAATAGGTAACCACCTACAGCCCAATGGTCACATGGACAATGGACATTTTGTGTAGCATTTTCAGATAAAATTCAGTCCAACAGACTCCACTATGAAGGAACATTAGTGACATTAGCAATATTATTAGCAATATTATTAGCAATATTTTGTCACCATTTACTTGAATCACTTCAAGCTTCCTTCACTCTTGAATACTGTCAGAATGTTTGGGGAAATGCATACAATTACAAACAGGTTAGATCCATGCCCTTCTTGACTGTTAAAACTGCAGGAAGAAGCCAGACCCATGCTTCGAGGGTGTAACCAATGTTTCATTATGACAGCTGGAGATGGCAATTCCTTTAAAACTGATAGTAAAAAGATACCTTTTAAAAGAGGGTAAAAGATGGTCTTGACCATCACTCCTTCAATTACCACCAAGTTTCTAAGCCACCTGTTTTTAGCAAAGTGGTAGGGTATTTGATTGTACACAACTCCTGGAATTCCTGGATAAGGCATCCTTCTACAACTCTCATCATTTTGGTTTCTGTCTTGGATTTCAATAGTCCAGGTAAATAAATAAGGACTGAAGACAGCCGCTGCCTCATCCAGGAATTCTTGGAGCAACCAAATAATCAATTTGCTGGATTAGCTTTCCTCTTAATATAATCCTTTTTATTGGGTAGCAAAGATCACCCAGCAAAATTCTGCATTCAGTTCATTACTGTTAGATGACTGGGTCAAGAGCTACTGAAAAGTTCAAGTAGACAAGAAAGATAGTAAGAAAGGCCAGTCACTCACGGAGGAGAATTCTGTTACTTTGCCGAGGAATCGTAATGCAATGTCCTGCAGGATTCAGTATTAAACAGTGACCTAATATCTACATGAAGCCTCTGAGAAAAATCACCCAGAAAGTTGGAATGTGGCATCATCAGTATGTTGATGACATTCAGGTCTTCCTTTCCATTTACCACCAATACCAAAACAATGGCCTTGGCTCTAAGCCATTTGGAAGCTAACATCAAAAAGGTAAGAGCAAACAGGATGAAACTGAATCCAGACAAGAATTAAGTGATGATGGACAGTAATCCCAGTGAGAGGAAGGAGTGTGAGTTGCTAATAGTTAGCAGCATCTGCCCTCTATATGTGAACTGTGTTCATAGCTTGAGAGAGCTCACACCTGCTGGATCCTCAAATTATACTGATACTGTGTGCGAACAAAAGTTGGGAGGACAGGAGAGGATCAGTTCAGAACTGATACAAAAATGAAATCTGTGGAGTAAAAATGACCGGGAAAAGTGTTAGAACTGAGTTTCAGGGGTGATGAAGAAAAGCTCTCACTTACATATAGATAGATATTCATATTTGTGCATCTCTGGAAATTATTTATCTAATGCAGTGTTTCTCAAACTGTGGGTCAGGACCCACTAGGTGGGTTGTGAGCCAATTTCAGATGGGTCCCCATTCATTTCAATATTTTATTTTAGACTATATTAGACTTGATGCTACCATGGGATGGGAAAATGTTACAGACCTGTACTTTTAACAATATACTATATATATTCCTTTAACAATGTTTGTAAATGCATGATAGTAAACGCACCCCTGGGGGCTGGGGGATAAGAATAGGCCCTCAGTTTGGCTGTACTTGTCGTAAGAGGCGGCTAAACAGCCACCGGGTAGATGGAACTCGATAGCCTGGGAAGGCAGCTCATCTGAGAGAAGGAAAACTCTGATCCCAAACCTCCACTGCCTTGTGGCTACATCCAGTTATGGAAAAGGCTTCAGGAGTCAACCTTGAGGCAAAATCCGGAGCCAGAGTCCCTGAGGCAGTTCATGGCTGAATACAGTCACATTCTGGCAACTCCTGCGACGCCGCTGGAACCAACCGTATTGGCCTCTGCCTTTCCATTGGACCATTTCAGCGACATGGAGAGGGGGGATTTGCTGCATGGGAAACAGTCTATCCTCCATATCTACTTTACCCAGGCTTCGCGCTCTGGAGAGGACACTCTGTTCCAGAACCAACATTCAGAGCGCAATACCATCGTCTTCCGAGACTGAAGGATGTCAACAACAAAAAAATGGGACTTACTCCTGGCTTCATGTGGGCAGGACTGCAGCCTAAGACTGTTAAAAATTTTCCTGCTTGATGATGTCACTTCCTGTCATGACATCACTTCCGGTGGGTCCTGACAGCTTCTAATTCTAAAAAGTGGGTCCCGGTACTAAATGTGTGAGAACCATCGATCTAATGTGAAGGCACCTTACCTTCACTACTCAGGGATGAAGGATACTTCATCTTGTGCTCATCCCAGTAATATCTCAAGGCCGAGATGAGTCGATGCAAAAAGCACACCATGTACTCTGGAGGGCACAGCACGGTCAGATTCTAAAGACAAAAATTGCTGTTAACAGAGCTGCACTGACCTTCTTCATCCCCAAAAACATATGCAAGTCACACACCTTGTTCACAGAGTTCCACAGGCAGCGAAGAACATTTCCAGTAACTGACAGAATCAATATCCATCACTAATTCTCACCTATTTCCCCTTTGCCCCTCTTTCACATAAACAGCCAGCTTCCCTTCAAAGCACAACAGCATCATACATAAAGAGCCAACTTGGTCGCCTCAAGGCATGATAGCAACTGAGTGCCAGTAAGCACACTTCCCTTCCTGCTAGAAAAGACTGGCTGCTAAATAATAGAAGATTACAAGTCAGAAAAGAACAAAAAGTCATAGAACTGAGCTGACACCTTTCCTTATGAGTCACTGAGAGACCTTTAAGCCAGAGTTGTCTGTGCTTTGAGAAGGCAAGTTAAAGAAAGGATCAAAGATCTGCCACAAGAAAAGCTAATTCTCTAACCATCATAAAGTACAACAAATAACAAAGTGTGCATATATGTCCTCTTTGCACATAATTTATTCCATTTCTGCTGGTAAAAGGGAGGGGTAACAAGTTGGGCAGGGTGATGAAGCCCTATCCTCTCTCTCATCCCTTCAACCTTCTGGAGACTTCACCATATTTTGTATTGGGCTATTTCATTTCTAATCCCAGCAAACAAAAAAGATCTTGGTGACTTTAGTTCCAAGATCAACACTCCTACTGAAGGCTTTGCCATTTATTTTATTTCACATCAATGTAATGTATATTTCATTCCCCACATAAACTATTTTTATAGTTATGCTTAGCAGCTCCTCCCTTGCAGCTTGAACTTTTTACCTTGAAGGTAAAAGAAAAAATAGTAGCTTAGAATTTGTACTAGCTTGGAGCCTAACAGCACACAGCCTAGTTCCTTTCAAGGACACATTAACTCAAACAGCATGCAGGTGGGGCCTCCATAACCACGGATTCTGCATCCACAGATTTGGCTCAACGCATGCCTCCTGGACCCAGGTGGAGCCAGACCTGGACCCACCCGAGTCCTCCAGAGGCAACTGGAGCTGGGATCCTATCACCTCCAGAGGGTTTTCTGAAGCCCACAGAGGCAGTGCGTGTCCACCCGCTGCCTCTGTGGACTTCAGAATGACCCATGGAGGCAAAAAATGCCACTTAGTTTCCTAAGGGAAACTTACGTGCAAGATGCACACCTTTTTTTCACAGAGTTCCACAGGCAGCGCAGAACATTTCCAGTAACTGACCGAATCAATATCCATCACTAATTCTCATCTATTTCCCCACAACAAAGAAGTTGCTCTTTGCCCCTCTTTCACATAAGCAGCCAGCTTCCCTTCAAAGCACAATAGCTTTCCCAAGGGAAACTGGAAGTGATGTTCATATGGCATATAAGGCATACCAGGGGCTTACCTAGGCCTCGGAATGCCTACTATAGCATAAAAGCATCACTTCTGGTTTCCCTTGGGAAACTAAAAGTGGCATTTTTTTTGCCTCCACTGGCCATTCTGAAGCCCGCAGAGGCAGTAGGTGGACACATGCTGTCTCTGAGGGCTTCAGAAAGCCCTCTAGAGATGACCGGAGTACAGATCCGGTCCCCTTCAGAGGGCTCAAAGCAGTCAATTGTGGATTTGATTATCTGTGAATTTCAGCATCCATGGGATGTCCAAGAATGGATCCCACTTTTATCTGCTAAAAACATGTCTCAAGCTAAAGATATGTCTCATCTTCAAAACAAAAATAATATATATTATTTGCATTTCAGTGCTGGCCTTCCTTGTAGGAGCTCAGGGTAGTTTATAATCTCCTCCCCATTTCATTCTCACAACCACTTTATGATGTAGATTAGATTGAGGTAGAGTAGCTGGCCCAAATCACCCAGTGAACTTTTAGTCTGAACAAAGGTTTGACCCCATCTCTCCTGGATTCTAAACCAACATGCTACATCATGCTATTCTCAGAGCATGATGTAAAAGCAGGTTCTTTGTCCACCGATAGAAAGAGGGCATCCTCAAATCTTCCAAGAGATCTTCTTAACTTACCCCTCGGTTACTGGCATTTTCCTGAAGAAACTTGCGAAACTTGTTTAAAAATATGTAACGGGAAGCACCTCCCTGAAAAAGGAATAATCAATATTTAAAGCCAGTTGAGTTCTGTCAAGGTGAAACAATAGCCTAAATTACAGTGTTCTTCGATTTTGCCTTAATTTGGAACATTTAGCCATTTGATGCGACTCCCTGAAAGTTCATACGTACACTTCCATTACTTGCTTTCTAGCTAAGCTGGGAATGTTTTATATGCTGCTGTTTTGATTTGCTGTTTAACATGCTGCTAACTGGGTAAGAGGCACTCTTTCAAGTGGGTGCTCCTCTTTTTAGCAGGGGAAGAGTAACTGGCCCACCTCACCCCAGCAGTGCCTTTTCTAGTGGCTGCCTGCTGGTGTTCTTTTGCATCTTTTTAGATTGTGAGCCCTTTTGGGACAGGGAGCCATTAGTTATTTGATTTTTTTCTCTGTAAACCGCTTTGTGAACTTTAGTTGAAAAGCGGTATATAAATACTGTTGTTGTTGTTGTTGTTGTTGTTGTTGTTGTTGTTGTTGTTATTATGCTTGTTGTTTAATGTTTTAGGTTAGGTTGTATCCTAACTTATTCCAATAAGACATATGGCCCAATCCTAACTGGGTTTGGCACCAGTGAAATGTGTGTTGCACTGCTGGCAACTGCTTTACAGCAGTCGCAAAGTTGCCTCTGACAACACGTGCTGCCAGGCCATTGGGGGGGGGGAGGCCCGAAGGCCAAAAACCCACTGGAGCAGGTAAGGCAGCACCGGGGAGTGGTACGGGGTGGGGAAGGGCATAACAGGGCACAAAGGAGGGCAGATCAGGTCCAAGGGATGGATTTGGTGGTGATGGCACATGCCAAATCCTTACCCCCTCCCTTTCCAGGCCTGATCCACCTTCATGGATCAACTCAGACTTGCACCAGCTATCCAACTGGCACAAGTCCAAATTGATCCATTGGGCCCACAGAAGCTTACCCCAGAGCAAGGGAACAAATGTCCCCTTACTCTGAAGAGGCCTATGAAGGCCAAAACTTCCCTGCAGGATACAGTGGAGGCCACGCATGCACCACTGCATTGCTGCGCAGGGAGTTACAGTGGATTGGGCTGCCCATCATAACTACACTTGGGCTAAAACTCAGTCATTTTTATTGTTTATTTTATTGTGAGTTGGCCTGAGGGCATGTTGGTGGGATATAAACCAAAACAAAAAAAATCTCAATGCAATTTTTAAAAATACAATATGATAAAGAGAACACAGATCAAGTACCTTAGACAAAGCTTTTATATCACCTAATATCACCTCAAACACAATCCTTTTCCATGAATGCAGTTTATACAGATAGTTACAAATCATTCAGCAATAATATATCATACATGCATGAATCAAATCAATCCTAAGGTGATTTATATAGCATACCGTCCTAGTGTGGAATCTCTGTGCCAGGCAATTAAACCCCAGGGATATGTTTCATAAGCCTTCGTACTTACCTAGTTTGTTTGGCAATCCAGGCTGTCATTTCTTAAATATAGGCACAGCACCATAGGAATGTGATCTCAAACCAAAGAGCCTATTCAAAACAAGTACAGTTGCACACTGCCACCATTTGGTTGCCAATCCCAAATGCTCAAGTCACTACATTTACCTATGCTTTTATTAATGGTATCATGTACCAACATTCATTCTTAGAAATCTCCCTCACCCCATTGTCAGTACAGGTTGAGTCTCATTATTTTCCAGGGTTCCTTCCAAGAATTCATGTGGATGGAAAAAACTGCACTATAGCAAATCAATTTAAAAAACAAAGTTTCTTTGCTCTGGTGATATAAAGCCTTGCTGATCTTTGTAATGCACACAGAGTCAATCAGTCTCTCTCCAGGAGCTTAGGCTTCACTAGGAGGTAGCAATCCCTCCCTTCACCAGGTGCCCTAGCAAGGGGGAAAGAATGGAGAAGGTGATAATAGCTGCCATTTAGCCTTCTTTCACATGCTCAGGGGGAAGGGAGGAGTGAAGTCTGCAGAGAGAATGACTGATGGATTGTCAGCCTGCTGCCCTCTCTGGCATTATTAAGCAACTGTTTTCCTAATTTAAAGGGCCCTTCTCATCAGCTCTGAGATAGAGAAATCTGTGGATACTTCGGTTATACCTGCAATCATTTGTATGACTATCTCTCTGCAACAGTAAAAAGCAGTTTTTTTTAAACTGTGATTTTAAGGGGTGCATTTTTTCCCTTATCCAGGGATCAGCACATTCTCTCTCATTTGCAGGGGCCATTCATGTTGAGTCAAATCCGTGTATAAAAAACAAGGCTGGACCTGTATTATCAACTCCAGACAGCCTGAGAGAGACTAGCGTAACTGACTTAGGGCCCAATCCTGAACTCTCTTAGTGCTAGCGCTAAGCTCCAGTGCTTGCACTAGGTTTCGGTACCCAGAGAGGAGAGGCCTTGGGTGCTGAGCCTCAGCGCCATGTGGAGGGCTGGCTGGTGCTCCAGCAGCACTGGCTGACAGTAAGTAGTTTCGGTGTGGGGCAAGGTGGAGAGTGGATGGAACGGGGCAGGGGGAGAGCGGCTATGCTGGATCCTGAACTCCGTGACACAGAGCCTTTCAAATCTGCGCTGGCAAAATAGCTGGCGCAGACTTGAGAAGTCTGTCATTGGGGGCCCAGGGGCTTTCCTCGGGGGAAGGCAATGAAAGTCCTCTTCCCCCAAGGACACCTCTGGCAGCCTCAGCGGTGCCACTGGATGCAGAGGTAGCCATTTTGGTGCTGTTGCACCCAGCGGAGCTTCCACCTTAAGGACTGGGCTGCCCACAAGACTTTGGTAGGAGCCATTTGCTGTACACGCTGTCCAACATATAACAACGTCAGGTACAATGAATGTTTTATGTGGGGGAGGGGGTTAAGGTTAATATTGTCTAGCTAGCTGAGTCACTCAAAATTAAACATGTTAAATTTATCTACCATATCAAAAACTTTAAGAAATCAGATGCAGGTTCCAGAAACACACCTTACCTATTTCTCAGGTACAAAAATTTGGGTTTGGGATGAATCAGCAATAAATTTGATATTACACGACTATATGTAGCCTTGGTTTCAAGGTTAGAGGAAAAACTGTAATTACCAAGTTTTTATAACTTTAAACTACAGTTCAGAATTACTGAAGAAATTCTCTAATAAGGCAATTCAAGTCCACTTACCCCTCCTCTGTCTTTATTGTTTAACAGCAATTTCAGTATCTGTACTTGGAGTTCCTCTACCACTGAGAACAGAGGAAATAATACAGTCCCATTGAATGTATTGTATTAGACAGCAGCCACACACACATCACTAAAGAGAAAATGTCAGGGACCAAATTCAAGCCCTGAACAGAAATTCATAAAGAAATGAGCCTTTTTAGATTATTACCTGCCTCGGTTTAATGCCCTACACCTAGAGGACATCCCACGTCAGATCACGACAGTCTTAAGAACGACAGAGGGTATCAACATTATTAATTGAATGTTCAGTGCTATCTCTAAGGGAGGGGACTAACAGCCCAGTCCTATCCTACACCGGAACAGGCAAGCTGGCTGGTCTGTGCTGTATCCAGCGCAGGGCTGAGGCTGGTTGCAGCGCAATCAAGGGCAAAGGGTAACGCGGCACTGGCCTTAGTGTGGCTATGTGGATCTGCGCCACATAAAGAGGTGGCATACATCCGAGCAGCCCAGCACTAGGCCAGGCCACCCGGGAGGGGGTTTAGGATCTGGCCAAAGTGCCATATCCTGGCTCCAACCCCCTCCCAGACCCAGTCCACCCATAGGCCTGCCCGCCCTCCCCCACCCCAGAATGCCCCCATTCCGTCCACCCCAGACCCCTGTGCTGACCGAGGCAGGCCGGCACACACTTACCTGTCCGCCGGCACAGCGGGGCCAGATTTGGCCTCTGGAGACCAGCACACATCTGTGCACCAGTCTACTTCCTCCCGCAGTGGTGTAGAAGTACCTTACAGCACTTTTGCAATACCTGGAGGCTGGCGCAAGGGACTTGCACTGGCCTAGGGCGCACTTTGGATTGTTAGTATTGTATCTGAGAGTAGGGCAACCACTGGCATCTGTAGCATAACATTGCACAGCTAATAGCATGCACTTTTTCTTCCACACTATAGGAGAACATCAAACCCTGGAGCACAGGCACAAATCAATATGGCTTCAAACCAAACTGAACCACCACGCCCATGAGATTTTGAATTTCATTATCCAACCTGTATACCTTCAATGCGTTTTTTGAGCCGCTGGCAACCTCTCTCATATGCTCGTCGCCTCAGCCTCTCCTCAGCACTCTCTTCCTTCACCTCTTTACTCTCTTTGCCCTATATTTAAAGATGGGGATTGTCAGCAGAAGTGCAAACAGATGGACCGACAGAGCTGAAAGACACTTACAAATTCCCACATAACTGGTAAGAAAACGCAGCCCTAGAAAGGTGCTATATGGATCCATATTTGGATAATTTATTCTGTGCAGAGGACAAGACAGACACGGCAGCTGGTAAGCTAGCCAAACACTCCTTAAACTCACCCGCAGCAAGTACCATAGTATTTCTCACCTCTTTGCTGAAGCGGTTTGGCCACCAGGTGGTGGGAATGAGCTCCTGTAAACCAGCCTCCTCCACCCGCAAAGGACTCTTGATGTAAAAAAACACAACTGAGCGGAGCACATCAAATCTGCAATAAGTTAAGGGAGTTGTATGGCAATTCAGACAGATGTAACTGTGGGATCTGAATCATAAACGGCAGCCTGAACTTTAAGTCCACAAATGGAACTATGTTAAAATGTGTACTTCCCGAAAACAGGTCAACTCCACATGACTACACCATGCAGTAAGTAGGATAACTTAGATAAATTAAGCATAAGATAAAGAACTGCAACAAGAGCTACAGCAAGTTTTGATGATTTTCAACAGTATCAAATCAAAGAATAACTGATAATATATTATAACAGACAATCTGCTGTTGAGACCTGCTTATACAATCTCAGACCTGCTACTGAGTTTGTTCATGTACTGTTCTAAGTTATTCCACAGAGACAGAAGTCACATCCTTCCAAGTGGTTTGGTAATTTATTGTGAAAGGCACATGGGGCAGAAAAAGAAAGTAATAACATACTTTTGAGATGGATATTCCTCAACTATTGCAACTTAACAGAGAACTGATTGAGTAGGTAGGTTATATGTACAGTGTGAGAAGAGAGAAGGGGGGCAAAACAGCTTTGTGGGGGTCACTGATCACTTACTGAAAGGTGATAGCAACCTATTCTAAAAGAATCTTGGGGACAGTTTTGAATATACAGATTGTTTGATGTCAAAATGTATCCTAAAGGGGATTTCTCTAACACAAGCCATTACTTCCTGTCCATTCATGAGTTAAACTGTACAGGCAGTCTCCAACAGATAAACTCCCTAGATTCCCCAACTCCATCTTACAACCTATTTTCATCCCACTAATTTAAAATCCATATAAAGAGTCCATGAAGTATAGGGTCTAGTTTGGCTACAATGATCTTCAATCATTTGTGCAACTGATCAATCATCAGAGCTGAATCAGTATTATTATTGCTATTAAGAAAATGTATATGCCACTTTTTGAGTTTCTAGTTTCAAATAACTAAGCAAGGATTTTCTGAACCCACCTGTCAAAGGGGGTTTGGGGTGCTGAGGATTCTTGGTTTTCAAACCCTAAAGCCCTCAAGGCCCCTTGCCCAGTAGTACTGCCACCACCCTGTACGTGCCAGTGTCTCAGTCCAGGGACAATGAGACTCTCTAGGCTTAATACTATCCCTTGCAGGTGCTGAGCTCTTTCTTCAATTAAAGCCTCAGTCCTCAAGTTACTATACCTCAATGAGCACTTGGTAGCTTGCTGAACGGCTAGGCAGAATTCTGAACCTTTGTTCCCAACAGACAATGAAACACCAGTGCAGCCTCAATGCAGCCTTGAGGTAAAGGAACAGATGTTCCCATACCTTGAGGAGGCCTCCGTGACTGTCTCCCCACCACAGGATGCAGTGCATGCTCCATTGGCATGCTCGCACCAGCACTGGAAAATGTGATAGGGTTTGGTCTTAATGAATACTGGAGGTTGTGGTAAAACAAAAGGAACTAAGCAACACTTTCCAAGAAGAGGGGTACGTATTCTGCAACAACTCCTACACCTATGGAGGGTGCAATACTGCTATATTTCTCTGAAAGTGAAGGAAACTGAATCTGCATGTATGGAAAGCAAAGGTGATACAGGGACAACAATTAGCAAAGTATGTACTCCTCATAGATCCCACAATGAGGACAGAATAGTGTCCCATTGCTTCAAACCCTCAAACTTATGCAGCTGATTTGAGAAGGGCATCTGAACTGAATTTGCAAGTATAAAGTGAATAGCACTCTTATTTTAACATGCAGCACCTATATCAGAAGCTCTTGGTAAGCTCAGTTAGTTTAGAACATCGAGAGATTTGGATGAAACAATAAGTATAAGAAAGATACAGGACATTGCTGAGCAAGTACTTCCTTGATTTCTCATGTTTCAGGACAGCAATAGTGAGACGGAGGTAGTGAATCTGGAAGAAAAGCATAATGAAGGTAAGCTCAGTAAACCAGAGCTGTCAAGGTAATATATTTAAGATACCTTACAGCAGTGGTTCTCAAACTTTTAGCACTGGGACCCACTTTTTAGAATGACAATCTGTCCAGGACCCACCAGAAGTGATGTCATGGCCGGAAGTGACATCAAGCAGGAAGTGCTTTCCTAAGAATGCAGCAAGTTCTGACATTGCCCTTGGCAAGCAATGAAATTGTGCCATTTTCCCTAGATGGACAGGCTATAAATAAATTAAAATGAAATTAAATACTAAAAGTAAAACAAATAAATAAGGGGAGATGAGATGGGGAAGCCAGCCCTGTTCCACCAAGTGAATTCTCTCTGTAGCCTGCCTGCAGTAACTTCAAGTTCCCCACCCCAAAAAAAATCAGTAAGATTTTCAGCCATACCCAGTGCCCAGTTCAATTTTAAGTTCTTATATTTAAGCCAGTTCAGTGTGATTTGGGACAGAATCAATTTTAAATCCAACATTTCTTTTGTTTGGGCTGGATTAAGATTCAAAGTTTCCCTCTAAACAAACACAAAAACTCCAGAATAAAGTGGAGAGGAAATGAGACTCCACTATCTTGGGGGGTGGGGGGGGGGGGAGGAATATGGAAAAGACAACAGCACTTTCCAATAAAGCAGTGGTTCCCAAACCTTTTAGCACTGGAACTCACTTTTTAAAATTACCACACCATCAAGACCCACTTACCTTTACAAAACTAAAAAAGAAAGTTATCATCTCAAGCCTTTTTTTACTATATTCTATTGGGGGGGCTGCCTTCTGGAGTACCCACGTTCATTGGATTGGGACCATTTTGGTAGCCTTGCACTCCCCTTTGCCTGAACTTCCACATGAGCCAAGGTACATTTACTTAATCATGAGTGAACATGTAACTTCCTTCTTGGGTGTTTTTAGGGGGCTGCATTAATTGGATCAGGACCACTCTGATGGCGTTGTTTTCCTCTTGGTCTGCCTTTCACAACGGACCAAGGCACAGTATGAGTAAACTCACGAGTGAACACACTGTGTGGCTGTTTCACTTTCCATAGGGCTCAATGCATTTTGCTTGTCTGCTATCGGTTTGTCAGTTGCAGCTTCATGACCCACCAACAACCAGGTCACAACCCAGTTTGAGAAACCCTGCCTTACAGCATTTATACATTTGTAGGAAGGGAGACAAAATGGTTTCCCTTCGTGTATATATCCCTTGCTCACAAAAGTTTCCACTGCAGTATCACACGTTTACCTGTAAGCCAAGATCTGGAACAATGGGAGAGAAGCGGTAAGCCCTGAGCAGGGACATCAGCAGCTGCTTGAGGCATTCATGTACTTCATAATCCTGAGGGGAACAGATTAACGCTTCAGAACATATAGGTGCCAGTTAAGACACAAAGAGAAAAAGGAAGGCACAGAGTTATAAGAAGGGATGTTATGATGGTTAAACAGCCAAACAACTCACCTCCATGAGAACCCACATGAGATCCAATAACTGCTGAATAAGAGGGTGCGCTTCCACAGCCCCTCCCCCTTCCAAGATGCTGAGTAAGAAGTTCATAAGCACATCTTCTACCAAGTACACTTTGCACTGCAGAAAAGGAGTTTTCAAATAAGGATATTTATAAGATTGTTTCAACACGCTGTGGGAGCAGAGATCCTTAGCTGCTACATTTTTCACTATATGTCTTGGAAATTGTGGTGCCTTCTACCACACATCCCTCAAGGTCCTTCATTAAGGCTTCACTTTAGGGTTTGCAGATTTGTTTTCAAGAAAGTACCTCATAAAAGAGGCACTCACTTCCCCTGAAATATTCCTGAAGAGGTCTAGATATACAGTACAACATGCATTGCTCTATTTACTGCCAATGAATCTACACACAAGAAGGGCTGAAGATGCACATGACATATTGTAGTCCTTTGTCCCAAATGAATCTGCTGATGGAACCTTTTGGAAGGTGTATACACTGCTGTAGTCCTTCCTCACAAGTTGGTGGGTGGGCACAGACTGCAGCCTGCTTGCTACATGAAGCAAAAGAACATGAATCCTTCTGGTTCAGGCCAAAAGGCTCATCTAGTGCAGCATTCTGTTTCCTATAGTGGCCCAGCAGCTGCCTCTGGGAAGAGCTCAAATGGAGGGAAAGAAAGCATACTTCTCTCCCACCATTGCTCCTCTACAACTGGTATTTAGAGACATACTGCCTCTAAACTACTTGGAGGTAGTGCATAGTCATTTGACTAGTACAGCCATTTTCAACCACTGTGCTGTGGAACACTGGTGTGCCGTGAGTGGTCCACAGGTGTGCCACAGGAATTTGGGGGAAGGTCATTTATTAATAGGGCCAATGGGAGATGTGAGCCCCCACTGGCAGCATGGCGTGCCTTGTCAATTGTCAAAAACCTGGTGGTGTGCCTTGACCATTTTAGTGCCTTATCAGTGTGCCATGAGATGAAAAAGGTTGAAAATCACTGGCCCAGTAGCTACTGATAGACCTATCCTCCATGACTTTGTCCAATCCCCTTTTAAAGCCATTCAAGTTAGCAGTCATCACATCTGGTGGCAATGAATTCCACAAACTAATTATGCATTGTGTGAAGAAATAACTCCTTTTGCCCATCCTAAATTTCCTGTCTATCAGTTTCTTTGAAAGCCAATCAGTTGGGATGTGACCTTTCCCAACAGCAGGCATTTCCCCACAATTAAATTCCTATGCTGGTCTTTGAGTGCTTGACATGGGTTGCACATGCACAAAAGGTCGCACTGGAATTTATTGGAGCAAGAATTTGATTATTTGATTTTTCTCTGTAAACCGCTTTGTGAACTTTTAGTTGAAAAGCGGTATATAAATACTGTTAATAAATACTGTTAATAAGAAGGGACAACTCAAAATATTTACTTTTCTTTCCGAATTGGTTGGCATAAGACACAGCCTTAGTAAACCAATTTATAGATGAGGACACACTCTTGCCCTCCTGCAACCAGGAAAAGAATGATACAGGTACCTCGCTACAAAGGTAGTTAATCTGAAAAATCCTTTAGAAAAGCCAACCAGGAGATACAAATTTAAAAAAACTCACCATAAGGGGGGCAAAATTGTTAAAAATGTGTGCCAGAGTGATCAGTACTGTGGGATCCCCCTGAAGTTGCCACGTGGAAGAGTCTCTCTCCACCAGCTTCCCATCCTGAAACGTAAAATTGAGGCTTACACGCATTTTTTAAACAATATTTTAATTTCATTAGAAATTTGATGCTTTCTCTTAGGGGTACAGAAGCACTGCAAAGAGATTTCCAGTTCATCAGTACATCCTGGTTCTGCAGAAAGAATGTTGACTCTGGGAACCATAAACGCACCTGATCCTATGAAAGCTATTTGTCCATCTTAAGCAACATTAGGTACTACCTAGAGTTTAAAGGGGATGCCTAAGTGTTGCCAACCTACATCTCTCCTTGGGAACAACTAATACAAGATCCAAGTGCTGCTACTTTAAACACTCAGCGTTTCCCACCTACTACTCCAATTCACTAGCCGCTGCTTACAAAGGATAGGGTAAAGCTGAGTGCTATTATGTCATTTTTTAAGCTAGGCATTGCTAGAGAGATGCATGGTTCAAACATGAGTTTGTAGCAGTCAACATTCTTTCTACAGAACCAGGATGTACCGATGAACTGGAAATCTTTCTGCAGTGCTTCTGCACCATTAAGAAAAAGCACCTATCGCTAAGTGGAGTGCAGGAGCTGGCAAGCACTTACCAGTACCTGCAGCAGCCTCCCGGGGGTGGAGGGAGCCCTGTGTGACCCTCCACAGGGCTCCCCGAGCTTTAGAAAACGAAAGTGGAGCAATTGCACCCTGCCTCTAGTTTGAGGCGGGGTGCAATTGCTCCGCTTTTGTTTTCTAAAGCGAAACTTTATTGCTGAGAGCTGGCTTTTAAAATGTATTTCTAGAGACTCATTTCTAGACCATGCTAACTTAACAACAGCCCAATTCTATTGACGATTCGGCTGCGCATGCAACTTTTTGCAGTACTGGAAGCAAGTCATGCAGTTGCAAAATGCCTACTGATACAGCACATAGTGCTCTTTTGGCGGCCATTTTGAGAGTGCTGCTGAGCAAGGCAACAGCACTCCCAGTTGGTTGTCAACATTGCCTGCACCCACCGAAGCAAGTAAGACAGAAGCAGGGGTGGGGAGGCTGCAGGATGGGGTGGATTCAGTGACAATGGAACATGCTGGCTCCTATCCCCTTTCTCTGCAGCCTCCCCATCCCCTTTCTCTCCTCAGACTTGTGCCAGTGATTTTGCTGGCATAGCCCCAAGGAGAACCATTGCAGAGCAGGAGGTTTTGGAGGTATAAGAGGATTTAAATCCCCTTTCACTTCCAAAGTCTCCTGATCTGCTTCACTCTCCCACTGGATGCAAGGTGCCTGTTTTTGGTTTGGCTGCACCTGTGGGGGAAGGAAGATAGGATGGGGCTCCAAGTCTTCTGTTCAGTCAAGAAGAGTTTAAATAAATATAAAGTTGAAAATATAATCTTACCGAAACTTCTATTCCAATCTGAATAACATTCTTTAGGTATCCCAAGAGCTTGTGAGCTTTCAACAGATCTGCAGCTGGCTTGTCCTGTAAGGGCCGATATCCCTCCACTGGATATGTATGGAATTACTAAGAAAAAATCCAACTATCACAATGCAATTTGGTTCCTCAGGGGGCTATGGTCAAGTCTTCCTTTTCTATCAAACTTTGCTTTTCACCCAGCACTTCAAAAAGCCTGGCACATTTACTGTCCTTAATCTACATGGCTTAATATTCTACATCATACTTTCAAAGCTCTCTATGCCAAGCATGTTGGGCACTATGCCCCCCAAAAAGTTCAAGGACTGTCCTTGTTGCTCACTCATTCAGGATACAGACTTCTTTCTTACTCTCAGTGACCGATCACCACATGAGTAATTTTTCAAGGACAACTGCTCTTGTACCTACTACTGTATATTACTATGACAGTGTTCACTGAAGAGTATACAACATTCTTGACAGCTTAACCAGAATGAGTTTCAAACTTCCACCCAGGCTGGCAAGAAGGGCTTCAACTAGGGAGACTAAAGAAACTGCTATTCCTTTGCACAATGCAAAATATATCATGGAAGGAGAGGAACTATTAAAAGCACATTTTTTGGCAATATGAACCAAAAGCATGGTCACGAGGCTCTTACTACTTTTTCTCATTCCAAACCACCACACCAAGCATCTTTGAACCATAGTAGCTATGCTGACATTTCTTGGAACAGTCCTTCCACAATTTGTCCAAAATTACTGGCAAAGGATATCGGAGTGGGCGGCTGCCAAAGTTAAAAGCAACTGATTCTTTGAACGATAGGCTGATGGCAGGGAAATAAGCCATGCCAGAGCCTCGGGAGATGTTATCAAAAGCTGTCCCGAGTGACACACCATTTCTGAGGAAGAATAGGGGAAAAAACAAAGAGATAAATCTCTAAAGGTTTAGACAGTACGTGTCATCCTAGACACAAGAGATTGATGAATCTGCCATAAAACAAAGGTAGAAGCAGTAAAAGCCTGGTGGCTTCTCTTTTGTAATGCCAATGAAAATAATGCAGATTCTGAGTCCTGAGTATAGAATTCACCCACTGCTATGTCCCAAGATCTTAATTTTCATTTCAAACATATAGTAAGATCTTGTTATCCGCTAGGGCAGTGTTTCTCAAACTGTGGGTAGGGACCCACTAGGTGGGTTGTGAGCCAATTTCAGGTGGGTCCCCATTCATTTCAATATTTTATTTTTAATATATTAGACTTGATGCTACCATGGTTATGTGACTTCATTTGGGGAAATGTTAGACCTGTACTTTGAACAAGCTACTATGTATATTCTTTTAACAATGATAGCCAATGGGACTTACTCCTGGGTAAGTGTGGATAGGATTGTTAAAAAATTTTCCAGCTTGATGACGTCACTTCTGGTCATGATATCACTTCTGGTGGGTCCTGACAGAGTCTCATTCTAGAAAGTGGGTCCCAGTGCTAAATGTGTGAGAACCACTGCGCTAGGGTTAAGTTCCTGGAAAATCTAGTGGTTGTAGAATTAGCAGATACTGAATCATTGCACCTATAGGAAAAATGGGGTTAGGTTCCAGGGGACCCCCTTCACCATACACTATGAACTTTATGAACCTGAATCTTAACTTGAAGTCTATAGAGCGAGTGATAACAAGGACTCATCAACATCTCCAAACATCTGATGCTTTCTTCTCTGTGCTTGCATCCA
Organism: Tiliqua scincoides; assembly: GCF_035046505.1. Lineage (NCBI taxonomy): Eukaryota > Metazoa > Chordata > Lepidosauria > Squamata > Scincidae > Tiliqua > Tiliqua scincoides. The sequence continues at coordinate 202,631,961 of NC_089822.1, forward strand.
TCAGTGCGTTGAAGGTTGTGGTGATGGTGATGGTTGTGGGATTTCTCCATGCTGGCTATCCCTCAACTCGTTGAAGGTTGCTGGCCAAACAATGAAGCCTCAGAGGAAAGGGGTTTACTTCACCCATCCTTCACCTGTCTCTTGGCTGCCTCCCTGGGCTTGCCCAGCCCCAGAGCAGACCTCAGCTAGCTTTCCAGAGATCTCTCATCATCTGCCTCTTGTTATCATCAGTTGTGAAGGTTCAGTGCGAGTCCCCAAGATGGTGAGGCAAGTCTGGAAGCAGACACAAATGTGTCCAACAATTCTCTACAGGCTAATACCAATGCCTGTTTAATGCAGAAAATTGACCCAATCCAGACAACTTTCTAAAAAACTAGGAGTATAATTGGCTGGATTTGCAAACAATGAGAATAGAGTCACAGATAATGAAAGGTAGGTGGCAATGTGCCCCTCGCAGATAAGCAAATTTGCAGATAGCAAATTCGCATATAAAGAGAACTGTATGTTCCCCAGAAACACTTAAGAAAATAAGTATTATTATTATTGCTAGAGATTTGTTCAACATTCTTTTCAGTGTAAGACTGTCAACACTTACAGCACAATGTTATGCATGTCTACTCAGAAGTAAGTCACATTACGCTCAATGAAGCTTACTCCCAGGAAAATGTGCATAGGATTGCAGTCCTATGGCCCAGTCCTATCCCCCCTTCCCCCATTAGTGCAGCTGCACCAAAAAGACGCACACTGTAACCAGCCGGGGGGGGGGGGCAGAGTGAGAGGCTTCAGAAGGGAAAGGGGATTTAAATTCCCTTTCCCCTATTGTAAGCCTTCCACCCCTCAATGGGACTCCTCAGACTTGTGCCAGCTCTTTAGCTGGCACAGGTCTGAGAAAAGAAAGGTAATGAGAAGGCTGCTACCAGAGGGGATAGTATTCGATGTGCACCATCACCACAGCAGCCTCCCCGCACCCCTGTTCCTCCTCCCTCCCTGCCCCGGTTCCACCCTCCCTCACCAGCTTACCTGCTCTAGCAGATGGCCAATGCTCCAACAACAAAAGCAGAAGGGTCTAGCTTCCCAGTGGTGCTCTGGCAGTGTCCACTGCCAGAGCATGATTTACAGCTGCTTTTCAGCTGCCAGCAGTGGCAGAATGCTAGTTCTGCTAGGGGGGCAGCCCAACAAGATTGGGCTGTTAGTGACTCAACCCTGCCTTATTCTTTCAAAAGGAGCTCTAGTGTGCCAGAAATTTCAAAGCCAAATTATTTCATATGTTTGCCAATTCATAATTTTGCACAGCAGCTATCATAGGAAATGATGGAAGAACACAGATGAATTCTCACTGTGTCCCCAGGCTTCACATCAGAAGTAGCCATCATTCTTTTTAACTGCTGTGCACATTCAAACATTGCAGAAACTCTCTTTCCTGATGTCACAGAAAAATAGTGGCACGCTCATCCTCAATTTCTTCAATGAGAATAATTATTTAGGAAGATACATGTTCTCATAGGAAGCAAATCCATTAGGGCAGGAAGACGTTTACAACAAAATGACTTATTCTATTGATTTTGTACAAGTGATGGTACAGGTGGGGCCTATTTATCTGCGTTAGTTCCATTCCGTGACTCGGCGCTATTAACAAAAACGCGTTGTGCTAAATCCCATAGAGTTATGCAAATACTCTGCAGCCTGACACTTCTGGATGGAAGGAAACTAAGGCTGCTGTTATCAATCCCCTCCCCTCCGCTCTGTACTCAGCCCTCCCCATTACCAGGCTTCTTTCACATGGGATGCTGATCTTTTAAGAATCCAGCCCTATGCATTTCTACTCAGAAGTAAGCCCCATTCCAGTGAATGGGGCTTACTCCCAGGAAAGTGTGGAGAGGATTGTAGGCTATATCTCATGCTTTGATTGGTGGGAAGGCTTGCTTGTGTTGGTGACTGCCTGCACATGGGGGGGGGGGTTGCTTGTGTCGGTGATTCCGTGCACCATATAAATGGGGGGGATTTGGCAAACACTCCCTGGGTTTTTTAAAGTAATCCCCTCTGTTGCTACCACACCTGCCCCTCTGTGTGTGTGTGTGTGTGTGTGTGTGTGTGTGTGTGTGTGTGTGAGAGAGAGAGAGAGAGAGAGAGCGAGCTCCACCTTGCTGCACGTGTTCTGGCTACAGAGATTTTCGGCCCCCCCTTCCCCTCTTCAGCCTCTTTGCTGGCTCAGGGGCTCCAGAAGTGTTACTGTTCCTTTGCAAGGGGAACCTCTTCCAGGGCTCCAGGGCTATTTCCCTGCCTGGGCGAGGCAGAGCCTTTTTGCAGTGTTTTGGGCTGCCTGGAAATGGAGTGAGACGCCAGCGCAGGGCAAAGGAGGCAAAGGAGTGTGTGACTTTCGGTTCCCCCATCCCATTAGCATTGGGACAAATCTGCAGATAAAAAATCCGTGGATAAATAGGCTGCACCTGTACTCTTAAAACTAATTTTTATAAACAAATTCATCTTCAATAAGACTCTCAAAATATGATATTATTAAGGGGGATGGCCTAGGCAATCACTGTTCAGTGACCAAGTATTCCTCAAACAATGCCTGAGATACATAAAGAGCTATGACAGAAATTCTGCTGTATGGCTATAGGAATTCTATTAGCCTGAGAGATGTTATCCAAGTTGTTCCAAGCGACACACCATTCCTGAGCAGAAACACCACAGAAGCCTGCAATAAACAGACACCACAAAAGTCTGCAACAATTAAGACTGTTCTATGTTGATCACTATACTATGTAGAAACATTCCCTTTGTCATACAAACTCAATGATCTGTTCTAACTCCAAGGAATAATTCAGAGGAAAGGGCTTCGACAGCTTCAGTAGAGGGTTATTGTGGGTGAAGCTATGATTTAGCATTCGTTGGAGCTTGGTTTAAACCTGGAATGAATATACATATGAGAAAAGAGGTTATGATATACGGGACAAGCAATATTCAGAAGAATTCTAAGAATGCTTACAGGCAGAAAGAAATGCTTCCTTCATCCAGGTCTATCAAACAGCTGACAATATCTCCTGCTGCCCAAGACTGTAGGAAGAAAGAAAAAGGTATTAGGAGAGATTGGTGAGGCATGTTGCTAGTTTTGCTATGGCACTGCCAAAATTATACCAAGATTACTTCCAAGTGGTCTGTGACTCCAGGACTGACCAAGATACCATCCCACACCTCAAATCCCAACCCACTGTCTTCTCTGCTAATCTAAGACTAGTGTCTGCAAGTATCTAATGTTGTTCTGAATAAAAGTAACTGAGTCTCACAGAGGTGACAGAGTTGCTATCTTCCCACAAAGAAAAGCTCAACAGTCAAGATTCTTGTTGCCACAGTTATTTATTGGTTCAACTTTCTATCACTACTGCTGCCTACTGTAACATGCAGAATTCCAGATCAACATTACAGCAGGTGAGAGGTGAATGTGGACTGGCAAAGATGGTGAGTGTGGTATTGCAAGTATCCATTCGGATATACCATGGCAAAATCTCATGGGAGCTTCACGAATAAAGTTTTGCATGAGGTTTTGCATTCAAACATGTGGAATGTTATTCCATGGGAAATGGACATTTCTATATGAGTATTTGCATGTTTGGTGTGAGCCTAAATAAGAGAGACACTAGAAACAATAACTATGCATAGTTCTTATTCTATCAACAAAAATAGTATCAGATTTGCTAAGGAAGACTTGCTTCACACATTCAGATCCTAGTAACTTTGGGAATCTTTTGCATTTAATGGATTCCAAGGCTTATATAGTATATATGTTCTTCTAAAGATCACATTAGAAGAACATATATACTATATAAGCCTTGGAATCCATTAAATGCAAGAGTTTTATAAGAATACTAGCTTGAATTCTGGTCAAAAGCTGCTCTGATGTAATACTGGGGGCGTACTATCGTCCTCCAGACTAGAAACCGGAAGGGGACCTTGAAATGAGGAAACAGATCAGGGAGGTGACAAGGAGGGACAGGGTTGTAATCATGGGGGACTTCAATTATCCTCATATTGACTGGGTCAATTTGTGTTCTGGTCACAAAAAGGAGACCGGATTTCTTGACATGCTAAATGACTGTGCCTTAAAGCAGCTAGTCATGGAGCCCACCAGAGGACAGGTGACTCTGGATTTAATATTGTGCATGTCAAAACGGATCACAACATGATCACTGTTCCTCAATGGCTCAGTAACACTGCCATCTCTACCAGGTCCTGAGTACAGCACAAAACTCTCACAAAAACCCTTGACTTCCGATGAGCGGACTTCCCTCAAATGAGGAGGTTGGTTAGAAGGAGATTGAAAGGGAAGGTAAAAAGAGTCCAGTCTCTACAGAGAGCATGGAGGTTGCTCAAATCAACAGTAATAGAGGCCCAGCCTCTATTAATTAAAGCAGCAAGTATGATAGAGACATACAAAATTATGCATGGGAAGGATAAAGTGGATAGAGAGATGCTCTTTACACTCTCACATAACACCAGAACCAGGGGACATCCACTCAAATTGAGTGTTGAGAGAGTTAGGACAGACAAAAGAAAATATTTCTTTACTCAACGTGTGGTTGGTCTGGGGAACTCCTTGCCACAGGATGTGGTGATGGCATCTGGCCTGGATGCCTTTAAAAGGGGATTGGACAAGTTTCTGGAGGAAAAATCCATTACGGGTTACAAGCCATGATGTGTATGTGCAACCTCCTGATTCTAGAAATGGGCTATGTCAGATGCAAGGGAGGGCACCAGGATGCAGGTCTCTTGTTATCAGGTGTGCTCCCTGGGGCATTTGGTGGGGCTGCTGTGAGATACAGGAAGCTGGACTAGATGGGCCTATGGCCTGATCCAGTGGGGCTGTTCTTATGTTCTGAAGGGATGGGGGCAAAGGAGGGCTACATGGGGAATATGGGCCAATTCCATCTCCCCTTGTAACCACCAGCCCTCCTTTACAGGAGGCTGCAGTGAGAAGAAGGTTGGGAACCCCCTTGTACAAACTTCCTTCATTTGCACAAATCAAGATTCAACTTATTGTAGCAAACAATTCTTAAATCTGCCCAAGTAATTTTTGCAGATACATACAGAGATTGTGTATCAAGTTTGCTTCCATAGCAAGAAATAATTAAAGCAGACACTCACTTTTCCATAGTTGGTTGTGGTCACATTCCACTTGCGTACTCGATTCCCATCATAAGCATATGAATCTGGAGTGTCCCCCACTCCTTCCTATATAAAGAAAGAGGCAAGTACACATCTTAACCAAAGTTACTTAGACCAGTGTTTCTCAAACTGTGGGTTGGGACCCAGTGAGTCGCAAGCCAATTTCAGGTGGGACCCCATTCATTTCAATATTTTATTTTTATTAGATTTGATGCTACCATGGTATGTGACTGCATTTGGGGAAATGAGACAGACCTGTACTTTTAACAGGCTACTATGTATATGCTTAGAACAATGATAGTAAACAGGACTTACTCCTGGGTTCGTGTGGGTAGGACTGCAGCCTAGGATTATTAAAAATTTTCCAGCTTGATGATGTCACTTCTGGTCATGACATCACTTCTGGTGGGTCTTGACACATTCTGATTCTAAAAAGTGGGTCCCTGTGCTAAATGTGTGAGAACCACTGACTTAGACAACAATTTGTCAAATAGGCAAGATTTTGTGTTCTAGGGATTATGATTATTTTGTGTTCTATTATTTTCTATTATAGGGATTATTTTGTGTTCTAGGGATTATGTGTTCTAGGGATTTGTGTTCTAAGATTATGCCTTTTCAGCTAATCTTACAGGTAGCATTACCCTGATAGAGAAGTGTGAGACTGTGAACAAGTTTTAAGCTATGACTAAATTCATTTCTATGGAAAGTTAGAATGGCATATCAATGGCACAAGAACAAAACAAAACTGGAATACTTCAGCAATTGTCGCACTTTCATGCTTTTTCGACACTTTTTTCAATGTGTTGCTTCCCTTCTTTCACAAACCACTGTGATTGTCACATTCAGAAACAGAGAAAGATTGACCATTCATAGTCTGAATGACTAGTCTAAATGACCATAGTCTGAATGAGTCAGTCAGAGAAATCTGAAACAATGAAAGGGGCTGATGGCAATACAATATAGCAGAGATCAGACTGATAAAAAAAAGTCAAATGTATACAATGGTAATTGGTCTCAATTCTGTAGACATCATAAATAAACACATGTCACGAAAAGAAATTATAGCCTCCCTAATAAAAGTTCTTCAGAAGCAGCTTATAAAATACAGCCCTTTTATAAGCCCAGTATGTACAGTGCAGCAGAATATATTACCAGTAGGGAAATTTAGAACACAGAAAAAGAACAAGGATATTGTGCCCAAGTCTTTACATGAGAATTCAGGTAAAGTCTAGAAAGTGGTCAAACCCCAGTCAATGCTTTTACATTACCTCTTGATTGAACCGACAATTGAGGGTGCACCAGCCAATTTGCATGAGGCCTTGGGATGAAATCAAAACTTCATAGATCCATCTTCCTAAAACAGAAGACAGCAGCAAACGGTCAAGTGACAAAGATTCACAATTAAATGTTACAGATTGAAATGGTTCCTCAAACAACACAGGAAGCAATCATGACCCAAAGGGATTAGTGCCCAGAGAACTTCAAAGGGGTGAGAGATTTGTCTCTAGTCTCATTGTTCATAAATCCTCATTTCAGGTAGGTATACCTCTGCTAAAAGCACTTCCATGCTTGGACCATGCCTACTACACTTATCTAAATCCTTACCTTTGTACACACAGGTAGTAGCCCTGATGGAGCCAAAATTACTATGTCCAATCACCTGATTTGAGAAACAGAGAAAGGTGACTGTCACACAACAAAAAGAGATTCTCATTTCAAGAGATTCACATGCTCATGAGAAGGTAACAACAAGAAGCACAAATATCAGATCATTTAGAAGGTTTCAAGTCTCAAGAGAATGTGAACCAGAACCAGGAGACATCCACTAAAACTGAGTGGATGTTATTCTCCCAAGTTAGAATAGACAAAAGAAAATATTTCTTTACCAGCATGCAATTAGTCTATAGAACTCCTTGCCACAGAATGTGGTGATGGCGTCTGGCCTAGATGCCTTTAAGCCATTTCTGCCCAACATTGCCTGTACGCAACAAGGACCAAATGAGTATACCTGTGGGTCGGGCAAAAATGGGTTAAAAGGAAATTGAACAGATTTCTAGAAGAAAAAGTTTCTAGAAGAAACAGGTTACAAATCATGATGTGTGTGTGCAACCTCCTATTTTTAGAAGTAGGCTACCTCAGAATGTTAGATGCAAGGGAATGGCAACAGGATCCAGGATTAAATGGGGCGTGCATTGCATCCTGTGGTGGGGAAGCAGTCACAGAGGCCTCCACAAGGTGAGGGAACATTTGTTCCCTTACCTCTGGGCTGCACTGCAGCTGCACCAGTGCTGGAAAGTTGGATAGGATTGGGCCCTAAGGTGCCACAAAAGTCTTTGTCATTTTTGCTACAACAAACATAGCAATCCATCTGAAATAATATGTAGACTGTGTAGACTTAAACAGAACATTCTAATGATATACTGAGCTGAAGTTTGATAAAATAACATGTGGGCAGGAAGTAAGAGACAAGAACCAAAGTTGCACAATACAAACCACAAACAAGGAAGAAGAATTTCAGGATTTAAAAAAACGCTTGTAGGTTTATCAGAAAAGAATGCTATAACAATGACAAAGGGGTATATATTCGTAATAAAGACTTGATAATGTTTTACACCTATCAGGAAGGAGAGTTTCTTTCTGCATCACCAACTGAAATCTATCTTCTACGAATATGAGGGCAGTGTACACATAACACTGGCTTTGTGTCAGCTGCAGTTCATAAATCAAAAATAAGACTCAGGAACATGCAGTCTCACCCTGCAGCCCTTCCTAGGGTAAATTTCCTCATTAACCACAATTAAATAGTTCGTTGGCACTGACATTAGCCAATGTTTCCCTTAACTTAGGATCTAAAACTCACTCCAAATTGCAATTATAAGTCCTAATTACATGGGAACTCTGTAACTTTAATGACAATTTATGTCATTTCCAAAAAAATATTTAACTGCAGTTTAGAAGTGAAGAATTTGGACAAATTCCGGAAGCTAATGGTAGACAGGGAGGCCTGGCATGCAGTGGTCCAAGGGGTCATGAAGAGTCAGGCACAACTTAACAACTAGACAACAACAAGAAGTGAAGGAAATCTCAAGGAAAAGTATGTTCCCAGGGTTGGCTCTCAATTTATTATCTGCAGTTTAACAGAGCTAATCTTATCTCTGCGCTGAACCCAAAAGCAAAAGGGAAATGGGAATATAAAGTAACAAAGAGGTGCAAGAATTCCAATAGATTTCCTGATCAGCTCATTTAAGTTCACAAAGATAGGTATACTCACAGCATGACTTCATACTCACCCCAAGCAGGTCATCATCCACCACCAAAAGTCCCTCAAAACCACTTGTGTGATCCAACACCACAGTAGAAGGTCCAAGTCTGCCTTCTACAACCTGATCTAAAATGGAAGTTGGAGGAATGACAATGAGAAAAGTCTATAAGGGCGCAATCCTAACCCCTTATGTCAGTGCTTTCCAGCACTGGCATAGCGGTACCAATGAGACGTGCTGCATCCTGCAGTTGGGTGTCACTCACAGAGGCCTACTCAAAGTAAGGGAATGTTTGTTCCCTTACCTCAGAGCTGCATTGCCCTTAAGTCAGTGCTGGAAATGGAAAGCACTGACATAAGGGGTTAGGACTGCACCCTAAAACAGTGTAAGAAAAACAACGATCAAGGCTAGATGATATTTGCAATTTTATAACCAAAAAATCCAAAGGAGAGAAACAAGACTTGTCAGGCATTACATTGTTTAGAAAAGGGAAGTACAGAGGCACATTTAATGGAAGTTTTCTAAAGGTTGTAGACATTGTCACTCTAAACACATATTCAAATCTCACAAGATATCCAAAAAATGTACCTGTGTCTTATCTTCAGTTAATACTTGCCACAAAATCTAAAAAAGGCCTAATAAACATACAGTATGGCTTTATAGTCAAGTCATGAAATTAAGGAACAGCAAAAACTCTCAGTCGATACAGATCATGTTGTCCTATAAGAGCCTTTAGCAAGCTCAAACTAATGGAAGTTCTATACAACGAGGACACTGCAGTCAACAAAGGAGACTGCATACTAGGTAAGTCCATACTAAGGAGAAGGAGAAAATAACTCTCTACAAACATTTCATGGGTGTCCGTTCTCAGAAGTGTTTCCAACAGGGCTACCAACAAAAAAATCTATTTTAATGGTTGCTCCTCATGTATTCATTCTGTTCAGTCCACCTTTCAGATCCCATTGGAAATGTAACTGCTATAACTATTACTTGATCTATTGCCAATTAGCATGCCAGGTTTCAGTATATGGCAGAGGTTTCCAAACTGGAACCTTAATGGGGGTGGTGACATCAAGGTGGCAGAAATGGTACTGGAACCTTAATGGGGGTGGTACATCAAGGTGGCAGAAATTGTGCTGCGACAAAAAGGGGGGTTTCTCACTTAACTGGTGGTTGTGCCATCTATCTGGAAGGTGTATGGGGCCCACAGCTCCCTGACACAATCACAACCCACCTGATTTTCATTGCAAAACCAGAACTGGATCACAATCATGCCTCCAGAGGTCTGGCATGACTCCCAAGTAGGTGGGAACTCCCCTTTTTTCCCTGGTGATGGCACAATTCTGGAAATGCTGTCTCTGCCATTACCCCCACCACTACTTTCGGTGGTCCCAACTTTCCTGTAAAGTCTGGGAATCTCCAGTATTTTATATTAAGAGATATAGTGTGGTGTAGTGCTTAGAGCAGGGCTTTTCAAAATGGGGTGTTGCGACACCCCAGCCTGTGGGCCCTGGCCTCTTTTCCCTTAAAGGGCAGGGGCAGCGAAGAGGTAGGGAGGAGGCAGCGGCACGATCCTCAGGGCTGCAGGGGTTTGGCTGCACTTATCAGAGCCTGCTGCAGCCTCCCCAGTGAAGGGCAGAGTGTCTGCAGGGCTCCCCGATGCTTTAGAAGTGGAAGTGGAGCGATTGCGCCCCACCTCTGCTAAACCAGAAGTGGAGTGCGATCACTCCGCTTTCACTTTTGAAGCATCAGGGAGCCCTGCGGACAGCTGTGCAGGGCTCCCTGCACCCCGGGAGGCTGCAGCAGGCTCTGGTAAGTGCAGCCAAGCCCCTGCAGCACTGGGGATCATGCCACTGCTTCCCCCCCCCGCCCCCGCAAGAACCTAGAGTGGTTTCCAAACTCCTGGACAGTTTGAAAACCACTGGCTTAGAATGTTGGACTTGGACTAGAAAGATCAGCCATGAAGTTTATTGGGTGACCTTGGGTCAGTCATTATCTCTTAACTAACCTACGTAACAGTTCTGAGGATAAAAGGAGGGGGAAGAGCAATATACACTGCCTTGAGTTCCTTGGAAGGACGGCAGAATATGAACAATAAAATTAATTAAGAAAGGAACCAAGTCCACTTAAAACATTCTCATGAGATGTTATTCTGTAGCCTAGGAGCCCAAGGCGTGGGCTCAGCACACCGGCTCACCGCCAGTGTGCACTGTCACAAACATGCCGTAAGGCACATTTGCGAGGCTTACCATTGGGCAAGCACCAGTGGTAGCCCAGCGCATCCTGGTGTTGGGCTAGTGCCGGGCAGGCACCCAAGCTCTGCTGCTCTGCAGTCGCAAGGACTGCCGAGCTGCGGTAAGGTAAGCGGAGGCGTGAGGGGAGGCGGGGGTGGAGGCCTTCCAGGGAGGGGGGAGGCGGGTGGAGGGCGGGGATAGGGTGGTGAGGAGGCAGGAGGCAGGGAGATGGTGGCGGGAGGCGTGCTGGGGGGAGGGAGTGGGGAGGGAGGGAGATGGGACCGGTGGTAAGCATTTTTGTGGGGCTCGCTGCCCAACACGAATGCTTTTACCTCACTGCCGACCAAAAGGTCAGTGAATTGAGTAGCCCCATTGCAGGGCTGCTCCCCTTACCCAGGGGAAGGGGACAAAGCACCTTCTCCCGAGGTGCTGTCTATGGCGCATAGGATGTGGCGGCAGCTGTTTTTGGTGCTGCCAAAACCACACACCTCAGGAGCCGAGGACTGGGCTCTAAGTCAGCTCCCAAAAAAAGACACTCCACTTATGCCTACCTTGACCATCTTCTGAGCAGCCATTCTCTGAAAGCAATCGTTCTATATGCTCTTGGAGGTTTTGAAATGAAAGGTGCTTTCTAGAAATAAATGAAACTATCCTTCAGAGATTTCATATGATTCTCCATGCAAAACCTCACACAAATCAATAAACAAAGTTCCCCACTACTTTAACATTGTCCTTTATAAACTATGAACTTGATATGGCATGGAACATATGAAACAGCCAACTGCTTAAAAGAAGTAAATGAGAGTGCCTGAAACTAAAAATAAGAACAGATGACTACACTAATTCTAAAAACAAAACTCTGTACTGCTCACCAGGTGAATTTGTTATATTACAACAAACCAACTGAACATATATCTTATCGCTAGCTGTGATATGAACTGGATGTTCCCAAAGAAAGAAGATACTTTTTTCCAACTGAATTGTAAACATAAAGTGAGCAAATTAATTATTTAGCAACTCTTTCCTACTAGTCTGAATTTTGTATACAATGCAACAGGCTACCCAACTCCCAGCTGTCAGGATTTCACATCTCTGACTGATGTGGTAAGGCAGGCCTGCTTGTGAAAGGCACCAAGCTGAATGAAACCAGTCAGCCATGTACATTTACATGTAAATGTAATGTAATCATGTAAATCATGTAAATGTAAATCACAGTCATGACTGTGATCCACCAAGCTAAACAGAGCCCTCCAAGATTGATAAATCTAGTTTTTGCAGGCTATTTGGGAGGGCTGTGTTTAGCTTGGTGGATCACAAGCTGTGCATGTCTGTAGAAGGGTCTAAATCCAACTGCAGTTAAGCACCTTCTTTTCCAGCCCCATTGTCGGATTTTAAAGAACAAATCAGGCAAGGGAACTTGATGGTTAGGTTTTAGAAACTTTTTTAAAAATATGAAATAAAATGCTCCTAAATATGATGTCTAGGAAAGCTACAGCAAAGCAACAAGAAACCACTCTATTTATCCTCCTCCTCCTCGCAACTTCTGCTCACCAAAAATAAAAGGGGATGAAAAGTTATTTTTAGCAGTACTGACAACTCAGTTGTGAGTTCAGAAGCTAAGTATATAGTGGGCGGAATTTGACCCAAGCAGATCTTTAAATACAAATGAACAACAGGCGATCTTCCAGAGAAATACTCAGATGAGGTGCCTCAAACTGTTCTAACAGCACTAGTGCTACCATGAACCTATCTGCCCTCTTAAAATAAAATAAATGCAAAATTATAAAATGCAGGGATAAAAATACAAAAAAAAACTTTTTATGTAGTATTAGGGCTTATAATTTTGAGTGATTTAAACTCAAATTCATTTAATTATGAAAAATGGCTAGATTCTGCTCAAATGTTCATTTAAATCATACTGGCAATTAATAAATAGATCTACAGAAATAATGACAGTTCGGTTAATTATGAGTCTCTCTCTCTCTCTGTCTCACAAACACCTTCAGAATGAAGACATGCTAGGACAATTGTCTGAAAAGCCACACAAATAACACCACACATCTACATTACAATAAAATATTGTTTTGCTTAATATCAGCATTATGGTTCTGCTTTGTTCCCAAATAACACTGCTTAAATTGTACTCAGCAGCAGCATTAATAAAGATACAGTTTTGCTTGCTCTTTGAGGAATCTGGAGTCCTGTACCTGTATGCAGCAGCAGATGAGTGGATCCCCTCTGCACTAGGGAAAACACGATGCAGATAATCATTCAGGAGCTTGCTGTTCACTATACCTATGGCAAACAGTAAATGCTGTCAGCAAAAATACAGGCATAACCTTCAATACACCAATTCCATTCCCACAGGTGAAACAAGAGATGCTGCAGAAGCAGTAGATTGGACTCAGACAACCCTGTATAATTTTTTTTTCATTTATATTGCACCTTTCTGTCATGAAATTTAAGGTGGTATCCTGGGGATCGCGCCGCTGCCTCCTCCCTGCCTCCTGGCTACCCCTATCCCTTAAGGGGACAGAGGCCAGGGCCCACAGGCTGGGGCGTCATGACACCCCAGTCTGAAAAGCCCTGATCTAGTCTATACCATAACACCCGAACAGCAAAAATACAGAGCTTGAGAAGACAGCTCTAACAAGGTGTTGTTGCAATAAATCACCTACAATCCAATCTTCAGCATGTTTACTTGGAAGTAAGACCCACCAAGATCAATGGAACTTACTCCCAAACACACCAAGGATTGCAGGATCCTGGTCTCTGAGGATATGTCACCACCAGAGGTTTTTCACGCAGTGTGCCCTCATACTTCGGACAGTACAGGACACTTGATACGAGATGCCTCACATCACTGGGGACACATGTATTGCCCCCAATTAGGAGTCCACTAACAGTTTCTATCATGGGAACATTAGAAAATTTATTCAAGAGGAGATGCAGCATGGCACTGTCTAAAGGAGCCAAGTTGCACAGTAATGTACCTTCTGTCCCTCATGGTTGCTGTGATGGTATTTGAGTGTTTGCAAATACTCCCGAGTTACTTGGCAAGAGGAGTGCAGAATGTTATTTGAAATTACAGATCAGTATGATCTGTTCTTGTTACCTCTCTCTGCCCTTTTGCTCCTCTTTGCAAATACATACAGTACTACAAATGTGCAAAGAGCAGCATGGGAATAATGACAGACAAACCAAAAGAGCAGCAACAAGTTTTCAGTCATTAAATTCCCCGAGGTGCCACAGCTATAAGTTAGTGTTCTACCTGCAAATGTGGGCTTCGCCACTGCTCTTGTTTTTATTACTATACCAAGCAGCAGTTCTAATCATGATCCCATCTAATCTACAGTCAGTACAAGCTATGATCTGTGGTAAAGTACTACTTTATAAATAAGGCTGCTTAATATATCTTTACACTAATAACACTTCCAAACTAGAATATCTGCAGACCACAACTGCAGGTGGATTCACATAAACACTTTTATAAGTTTCACACTGCAATTCCTTTCTTTTGCAGAGTCATGTATATCCTGATCTTGTGAATCACTAAATGCACACATTGCAGGCTGACACTTCAGACCCAATTGCTGAATTCATGTTGGCAAAGACACAGGAACATCTTTAAAAATCCAAAAAAAATGTAAAAAAAAAAAAATCACAGCGTAGTGGAGAAAGGGCAAGTGATTCCACCCTGTGTAAAAAATTTTGTTTTACCTGAAGAGTATCCACTGTTGAGGGAAACACAATTCACCATAGCTTTCTACTGGACATTTATTTGGATTTTTACTTTTATCTTTAGCTTCAAGTAAAGTTCTGTTTACAAAAATCTATAAGTATACTTAGTGAAGGCTCCTGGCATTGCAAGCTTAACCTTGTTTATTAAAAAGTCCCACTGAGTTCCATGGGTCTTAATCCCTACATAGCATGCTAAATCCCCACATAGATTGCACCCTAAAGGTTCCCTTCACAAACTTTTCTGCATCTGTGTGAAAATAAAACCGACTCGCCCACCCATCCCCTTTCTTCAGTCCTACTTATTACTGAGGCTGAATTCCCACAAACACTTTCCCTTCCCCTCACAGGATAAAAAGGTTTACATTAGCTGACATGCACACCCTTTTCAACCAGGTTTACCATTACCTGACCTAAAAGGTGCTTCAGAAAATGCATTGTGTCATGGCAGGGACGTATTTGCAATAATGTGATAGAAGCATTCACCTGGTGAAACTCTCTTTGCCATGCAGGTATTATTCACACCAATTAAGTTACTGTGTTGATGTTTAGCCACTACTAAACATCTGTATATGTAAATGCATGTCAAGAAACACTACATCTATAATGAACAAATATTTTCTACACTAGAGAGTTGCATGTTAGCTGACCTTCAAATACATGTTATTTTAGCAGTCAAACAATTTAGGTAGTCATGATGGTATATTAGAGGGGAAAAGAACAAAGTAGTGTAACACATTTAGTAGCACCAACTACATTTTGATAGTTTACCTTTACTTTTTCAACTGGTCTTTGTAGCTGAACTAAAACAGAGATACCCAACCATCAAGTGGTAACCTTGGTCAGGCACTAACTCTATCTAGAATGCAATCCTATGCAGATTTTCCTCAGAGTAAATTTCACTGATCACAGTGGAATTTATATCTGAGCAAACAGTAAGAGGATTGTGGTATTATACAGTCAAATATCAGTCTGATATTGACTGAAAAATCAGTTAATCTCACTATATTCTGCTAACTAGTTCCTATCAAGGCTTTTTCTAAACAGTCCCACTCAACCCCTGACCCACAATACTGTATTACACTCCTACCTGCAACTTTGGACTTTTCAGGCTCTGTGCTTAACCTATAATTCTTCCGAGAAAATGATGTACCAGAACCTCTTGATGTCATAATTCAGCTCAGTGTGAATGAGTTCTAACTTCAAAGCTGAAACAGGCAAAAAAAAAAAAAGACTGATTAGAAAACATTTGAAAGAAAGGTATAAAGATGTTTCTGATCCTCAAAGAACTGGAGTAGAACATGATATCATATAAACTATCTTTATATTTTCCTAGTTTCTATATACAGCCTTGTACTACACTACATGTGCATTTGTGCAGCTGCATGGTACACGCTGCCTAAGAATCTGTAGTCCAATAGCCAGGAAAGCAAGCACACAATACATAACTAACTTCAGAGAGTAAAGTATAACTATTGACAAACACAAGTCCTCATAAACAAAACATGTACAACTATATAACAATACATGTATATACCAACTGCACAAAAATGTTAATACATATGTATCAAAATAGCCCACAGGAGAATTATGTGACTGATGTTTTGTTTTATGGGGGACTTGTGTTTGTCAATAGAGATTCATTACTCTCTGGAGTTCAAAGTAATGGTTTAAACAGCAGCTGTAAGCTCTCTATATAAGGAGAGCATACTATTTAGAACAAAGGAAAGTGACATTTGTAAGCCTTAAAAAGAAAATATGATGATGATACACAAACACTGTATCAGGGCACACAGTGGAGTTGCATCCCCAAAAATTGTCTATTAATCAGATATTATATCGCTTACACCCTCATCATGAACTACCCAGATCAGCCATTTTCAACCACTGTACCGTGGTACACTGGTGTGCCGCAAGTGGCGCACAGGTGTGCCACAGGAATTTGGGAGAAGGTCATTTATTAGTAGGGCCAATGGGGATGTGAGCCTCCCACTGGTAGCATGGTGTGCCTTGGCAATTATCAAAAACCTAATGGTGTGCCTTGACCATTTTAGTGCCTTGTCAGTGTGCCATGAGATGAAAAAGGTTGAAAATCACTGACCTAGATATACAAGGTGCGGTTGACTTTATTCTCTCAGCATTTCAGCTTGATCTCTTTTCCACATGACCAATTTAATCTATTAGAAAGCTGAAGCTGCTATTGAGGAGCCACATCTATCTGATGTTCTCATTATCAACATTATATCCATAAACAAAGATGGCATTTACAAGGGAATATACACCAAGATCCTCTCATAATATAAAGCAAGGACACTGCAAGTTTCCAAGTACCCTTCTGGACCACCATCGCTATCATGCATACTCCAGAAAAAGAACTTTTGTTCCTCCTCCAACTAATATGAAAACATAATACAGTACACAATATTGCCACCAACAAAACCTTGGCAACATCAATTAACACAGCTGATGTACAGTCACACATTAGGTGTGTCTAGTATGAGAAAGACTGACAGTATTGTTTTATACACTGTGAAGTAAAGTTTTTTTTTGTTTTAAAGGATGACTTCATTCAGCCTCACTTTTTATTAAAAATTGTTTGATTTACCACAGTGAGGAAGAATTCTCTCTAAAAATCCAAAAGCCATAATGTGCCTATATTATGGGTATGGTGTTTCATTTTGAACAATACAGCAGCCTTTCAAATGAGGCAGCAAACATTACTAGCCTTCTGTACACAGATCCCTATTACTTGTGGCCCCAAAGTGAAAAAGAGCCAATCTCAGTAAAACTTCTGTGCCCCTTCCCTGCTTGGTCACACGGGCAATTCTTAATCACCCCAAGTTACTTTCAGAATCACTATTTTCAACCAAATGGCTGCTTTCAAACCCTGCATGACATTTTTGTGATCCTCTTTATGCAGAGAATCCTGGCAATAAAACCATATGTGGAAGCAGTACTACAGCATAAGTCTAGCCATGTTTCCTCAGCCAGAGGTCCCACTGAGTTCAATGGGGCATACTCCCAAGTAAGTATTGCATATAGGATTGCACTTCCAACATCAGACTGTGATTTTTGTTCTTGTAGAAATAACAGGATGAAGTATCATCCATCTTTAGAGGTGATGCAGCTACAAAAGCAGATATTGCCCTGGTTACTGAAGACCTTCACTCATATATATATATTAATGTAATTGAAAACAGAAGATTTATTTGTCCTGATTTTAATGACATGTATCTGGAGGGCTGGATTTTCACTGTTAAGTGACAATATGTCTTTCATTTATTAGTAAAGGAGGAATAAAGGAAGATATGTAGACAGTCGCTCTGAGTCGCAGATTTAGGCAAAAAACCTAAATCCACCCTTCATTTACCCTGTGTTTTCTAAAGAAGACCTACGTTCTATATAAGTTTTATTAATCCAAATTTTGGTGGTCAGCTAAAACAGCTCTGTTGCCTCTCTGCAGTACAGCACCAGGTTGACCACAGTGCAGTAAACTCCAGTCTCCAAGCCACTGAGAGTGGCTTCCATGCAGCATACACTGCTAGTTTTATTATTAATAATAATAAATAATACTAATTTTCAACAAGAGGGGAGGAGTCACCAGTGCTTAATAAAGGTTGGACCTCTCTGGCTCTATTACACAGCCCAATCCTAAGCATGTCTACTCAGAAGTAAGACCCACTAGAGTCATTGGGGTTTACCCCCAGGAAAGGGTGGATAGGATTGGGCTGACAGTCTCTTATACCACTGGTTACTCCCAGCCCAATCCTATGCATGTCTACTCAGAAGTAAGTCCCATTGGAGTCAATGGGACTTACTCCCAGGAAAGTGTGGATAGGATTGGGCTGTCAGGCCACAGTCCTATCCACACATACCTGGGAGTAAGCCCCATTGACTCCAATGGGACTTACTTCTGATTAGACAAGCACAGGATTGGGCTCTCAGAGGGTTTATGGAGAAGAACCTCAGCTGGACGCTACTGACACTTGCTTACAAGTGAGCCCCACTGAAATCAGTGGAGTTTGCTTCCGAGAAAGCCGCCTCGCTAAAGCCCACTGGTCGCAGGTCAGTGCCCGTGGGGTGTGCGCCCTTGTGGCCTGACAGCCTCGTCCGCTCGCTCGTGGCCCGCAGGAGACAGGGGAGTAGCAGCCGGGCTCCCTGGGCAGGGCTTGGAAAAGCCAGCAGCGGGGCGCAGATGGCGGCAGAGGGACTGGAAGGAAGGGGGCATCGTGCCCCATGCAAGGGGGGAGGCCCGGCGGTTCCCCGGGCAGGCGCTCCGGGGAAGGGTTGCAGCTGCAGGAGCAGCCCGGGCGTCGCTGCCCGGGGGGAGGCCTCGGCGAACCCCCGGCCAAAGCAGGCGCCGGGCAGTGGCCGTGCTGCGGCGGCGGCAGCCTCGCCGGCTGGGGCTGCCCGCCACGCGCTTCCTCAGACGCCGGGGGGCTTCGAGGAGCCCCCTTCCCTCACCACCCGGGGCAGGGCTGGACCCGCCGAGCCCGGAGCGCTGCGCCCAGCAGCTGCTGACCCGGGCCTTCCCGAGGAGCCGGGCCTCCGCAGGCGCCCCGGCCGCCAGTCCCCGGCGCGCCCCCTCCCCGCCGGGAGACCTCCTCCTCCTCCCGCGGCGGCAGGGTGGCCCCAGGGAGCGGCGCCTGCCACTACTCACCACCACCCCACGCCCGGCTCGCCCGGCAGGCAGCGGCTCCTCACAACATCCGCCCTGCTACGGAGCGTCGGCAGGGACACGCCAAGCGGCGGGGACAACCGCAAAAGCAGCAGCAGCAGCATTGGGGCGGATCTCTCGTCCTCTGCCCCGGCACCGCCCCCCGAGAGTGTCCAGGAGCGCCCTGGCTCCGGCAGCCCGTCCAGCGCGCAGGCCCCCCCCCACCCCTGTGGCCGCCACATGGCTGCCCGCACACACCTGCTGCTGGCCCGTCCGCACTGCTGGCCCGGCGGATGCTGCGTGGGCTGGACTCCAGCAGACCCGGACGCTGCCTCGCTCCCCTCCCAGTAACACCTGTTGCCTCCCAGTATGACCCCCTCCCCTCCAGCAGCAGCCTCCTGTTCCCTATGAGCAGTGGCATCACAAAGGCTTTCCTGCCAAGGTGGCTTATGGTTGTCAGTCCCGGCCTTTGTGATTCCTTGGGGAGGGATCAATGCTCAGTGGCAGTGCAGTGGCCTTGGAAGCAGGAGGAGGTCCCAGGCCCTGGCATCTCTGGCTGCAGTCCTAGCCACACTTTCCTGGGAGTAAGCCCCATTGACTAAAATGGGACTTACTTCTGAGTAGACATGCATAGGATTGGGCTCTGAGGGCCTGAATCTATCCAACTTTCCAGCACCAGTGCAACCACAATGTTCCCATACTTTGAGGAGGCCCTTGTGACTGCCTTCCCACTACAGGATGCAGCACATGCCCCATTGGCACGGCTGCACTGACACTGGAAAATTGGATAGGATTGGGCCCTGAGGTTACAATCCTATCCACACTTTCCTGGAAGTAAGCCCCATTGACTATAATGGGACTTAGTTCTGAGTAGACATGCATAGGATTGGGCTGTCTGGCACTAGGTCTCAGAAATACCTCTGTGACCTTGGGAAGCTGCTGTTGTTGGAGTTGATGCAACTCCGTCTGCTGTCCAGAGGGGGCAGGATGCTGTCCAGAAGGGGTCAAGCTATGGCCCAGTGAATCTGACCTTTCTACCTGTTCTCTCTGTGATCCTTGTGGAGTGTGGCCCCAGAAGAATCCTGAAGAACAGTTCTGCTTTCCACGGAGGAGGCAGGCTGTATTTTGAAAGGAAACTCACTAATCTGTCAGTCCCAGCTGTGGTTGTCTTTCCTTAGTTAGCTTACTGTCTCAGGCTTTGCCACTCTTAGGGCCTAGTAGACCTAGGATGAATTATGCAATGAGGCCAGATGGAGGGTTTGTATTAGAATTCGTTGGGAAGGGGGCACAAAACAGGGACAAACTACTAAAACTCCCTCCCATCTGACTAGGTGAGCAAGTAAACGCATGTCTGTATATACCCTCAGGGGTCAGGCCTGTTGTGATGCCAGAATTATCCTGCTTTATTTCCAGAGTCTTTCTGCGTTCTGGTGCTTCTAGGTCTCATGGCCTAGTCTGAGCTGTAATTTTTGTGCCTATTTTACCTCTGCAGTACTTCCCTAGACCTGTTCTGTACTTCATTTGCTACTAGAATTCAAACTTTATTTGAAAATTATATGAAAATTTTTCTAACCTTTTTCTTCTTTTCTTCTCTGTACTCTTTCTGTAGTGATCCCATTAGTCTGACTCTGACAGGCCACAAGGTGTACTAGATGTGCTGCTGCTGTACAATTGGCTATTGCTAGGCCTTGGTTTGGTCTCTGAATTTCCCATCTTCATCTCGCTTTCAATGCTTGACAGTGAAGGTCAAGCATGCATGGAGTCCAAGCATGGTGGAAGGATGGTACATCCCCATATTGATCCCCTTTGGGGCAAGGTTACATGGAAGTTTTGGGTGTGGTTAAAACCAAACAGCAGCACTGATATGTGCCACTTGGGAGATAGCTCCAACAACCTCCACTTTGCAAAACACTATTCCCACACCCAGATGGGTTTCTCTTCTGAAATTGGGTACCTGTATTTTTATATTTTAGTGAGCCTGAAAGCAAAAGCAACCTCCCTCCAAGTCTCCAGCTCTGTGCCTGTTGTTTCCATGTAATTCTGGGGAAGCAGTTAAGGGCCTGCAAGGTCTGCCTGGAGGCAAACTGGGAACAGGATAAGGGTTAACAAGCTGAAATTAAATTCAGACAAAACAGAGGTTGTTTTTGTTTGAAAATCCACAATGCAGGGCTAGGTTATCAACTTATTCTGAATAAGAACATAAAAAGAGCCCTGCTGGATAAGGCCCAGGGTCCATCTAGTCCAGCTTCCTGAAACTCACAGTGACCTACTAGATGTCTTAGGGAGCACACAAGATACTTGAATCTCGCTTCCACTTACCTGCATCTGGCATTCTCTTTACCCTCACACCCCCCTCAACAAAGACACCAGATTGCACTTGGGTTTAGCTTGGGCCACTTAATAAAGTTGCATTTCCTCTGCATAAGCAGGTTTGTAGCTTGGGAGTTCTACTGGATTTTCAGCTGTTCCTGGATCATCAGGTGGCAGCTGTGGCCAGGGGGTGGGGGGTGGCATTGTCCAGCTTCAGCTACTAGTAAACCAGCTGCAACCATAACTGAGTCTTTCAGACTTGACCACTGTGGTCCAGTGGTCCCTGGTGACATCACATCACATCTTGATTACTGTTACACATTATACATGGGACTGCCCTTGAAGACTGTTCAGAAACTGCAGTTCATGCAGAATACACCAACCCTTGTGATTGTGGGGGGCTGGCAGTTCAACCATATCAGACTAAGGCCGTGGTGTAGGCTTCCTCATGAGGAAGCTGGTTGAACCGTTCACTAAAGAGGCTATGCCGTGTCTCCAAAACTAGTAATAGGGCAAAACGGATGCCATTTTTGGAATCAGCACTCCAAATATACCCAGGAATTGGTGTAACGTTTAAGGAAGCAAAATGTGTGTTGGCCTGTGTAATCAGTGCTCTGCTCAGAGAAGTCAGAAAATGGTGGGTGTCCACCCTTGTAGTGCCCCAGAGGACAGCCTTTTTATGATGCAGACTCTGAATGATGCCTGTAAAACTTCTGGACTTTGTCAGAAAGCAAAAAGGGAGCAAGTTCATAAATTGCCTTTCCCAGTGGCTCATGTAGGTCTGCACAGGGGGACAAAGTTGCCCTTGAAGGCTTCCATACCAATCAAAATGGTCATAGAGCGTTCTTATCTGGCCACATTTCCTCTGATATATCCTTAGAAGAAGGCTAGTACTCCATTCCAAACAAAGGCTGAAACTGTCAGAACCTTATAAATGTTCCAGCCTCCAAACAAAATTGATATTTTGTGCTTAGGACACAAGCAACAGGCACTTCCTTCTCTCAAGGTGCTCTTTCAGGCAGGGCCTAGGAGAGGGGGTTAAAGGGGGTAATTTGTACCCAGGCCCAGGGTCAAAAGGGGGGCCCAGGATCCAAAGGAGTGGGCCCAGAAATTTCCTGGGATCTTACATTTTGCCGTCTACTCAGCCTTGTTGCCTGCACAGGATACTAGGGACACCATCACAAGCATGTGGCTGTAGCTGCTGCAGCTACTGGCAAGCCATCTATGCTGGGCCGAGGAATGCATACATGACACTCCTTAACACACTGTCAAATCTGGGAGGCAACTGGCCTGCTACAGTAGCTCTTTAGCTTGTGAATCTACCTACCGTGAAGGAGTGCATAGGAGCTCAGGGACGCAGCTGCAAGACTACAGGTGCTGCAGAAGCAAGTTTTGGGACTCACAGGACACTTTCCATTATAGTGTGAACCTAAATATGATGTTGCTAATTTTTTTTTTGCATGATTTTCTATATTTAAAAGATTTTAGAGAGACTTAGGACTGTGTTTTGTTTTCCAAATTACTGTATCTAGCTGCCAGTTTAACATGGGCGGGTAGACCAGGGCTTTAAAGACTTATCTAGCTGTCTCCAACCTCCCCCCATCCTGTTTTGCCCCTCCCTACCCCCATTCTGCTCTCCCATCACCACCCTCCCCTGCTCTGTTTTACCCTTCCACCTTTGCAAAGGGGTCCAAAAGAAACTTTGTACACCCTGATAAAATTCCTCTCAGAGGCCCTGGTTTCAGGAGCTGTATTTCTCTAAAACACAGAATCCCATTAGATTTCAGAGTATCCCTAAGGTTGTTATGTTACTGCTCAAGGGAGAAGGCAGTATCTTTTCCTATCCTTCAAAAGGGCATTGCAGAAACAAACTCTTCCCACAGAAGATGACATCGCGCCCAAGGATATGCTGTAGAAACTAAATTGTGAGGGAGATGAGAGTCCGTCCCCAGCTGCCAGTTCTCTCCTTAGCAGCCACTTACCTGGCAAATGTGAGTATAGATTTGTCAAGAACTATGGCATTCAGTACTGCTTCCTACTGACTCATATACTTAAAGCCTGGCAAAGTGGAGTCTCTCTTCACTGAAAATGTGACAATCATGCTACAATGAGGAAGAGCCTCTCAAGACTCCATAAAGTGGTTACACTGATGTCAGAGAACATGGTGGATGTTTGGAGATGGTGTGAGGTACAAGGTATTACTGCATTACTGATGGTGTGAGATGCAAGATATCACTGCATGTATAACTAAAAAGCCCAGATAAGATCTAGGTGGTTTCCTTTTTAATTGTTGGTGGTACACAAAGGGACAGCAGCATAGAATGTGAGTGAAGATTGTACCTGCTGACCTCCTTAGGTTTCAATCCCTCCAGGCATCTTCTGGAAGAGGAGGCTGAGGTTGAGAAGGCAAACAAACCCATTGGGATAAGCAATGCTAATAAACAGAGCTTAAAGTTTCTAAAGATGCTTTTTATTTCAAGTTGTATGGGGGAAAAAAGGTTTAATTCAATCTTACTTATATTGTTCAATTTTTGCAATTTGCTAAATGAGATAGAGCAAATTTGTCAATGCTAAAGAGTAGTTTTCAAGCATGTCTGGGGAAGACAGGTTGTTTCACAGACAGTTAACTTGCTTTCCCAGTTGGAAGGACCATGAGGGTCTGCTAATAGTTCAGAAAAACGAAAGGAATTATGATGAATGTTTGGCCAGTAGTAGCAATGGTTGAAGTCCCTGGCAGCATTAACTGACAAAAGGGAGCAGTCACTCCCTGCTCTTAGTTGTTGCTAAAGGAAGGAGTGATTAGACAACATAGTTGATAGCAAAGATGCATGTGATTGTCCTGAAGGTTCAGAATGGGGAGGGTAGAGACATGAGAAGGAGATGCAGCATGGGATTCCCTTCCCCTCTTTCCTTACCTTAAGGAAGTTAAGAAAATGTCTTGCCAAACATGCTGTGAGGGACAAGAGGTTGTTTGTGCAAAGTATTCCCTTTGTGGGACAAGTGCCCTTTCATCATCCAAGTTCCCCTTTGAAAGACCAGAGAGGTATAGCATCATACCATATATCTGATAATTTGAGGTGTAGTCTCTCTGTCAGGGGCTTAGTATTGGGGTTAGTGTGCTGTAATTGGCTGCCAAATGTAGTCTGTCCATCATAGGAAAATGGGCAAAGCAGGAGGTGCAATTTTCTGCTGCATTTCCCTTTCCCATTCTTCCTTATGGAGTTACTCCTACCTACAACAACCCAATAGTTGACATACTGCTTTGCTAGCACTGGGGACATGTCCATCATCTGAAGACAACATCTCTAACATCGCCCGCCGGCTTAATAGCTGGATTGACAAACCTTTGGACCTGGCTTAGGGATGGATTTTTACGCAAAGAGATGGAAGGTATCCTGTTTACAGCCCAAGAACAGGCCCTTCAGACGAATGTGATGAAAGCCAGAATTCAGGGTACCAGTAACAACAGCCTATGCTGACTATGCAAAAGATGGGACGAGACTGTAAACCACCTGATTTGTGAATGTCCCAAAATTGCCAATACCAACTATAAACGAAGACACGATGATGTTGCGCGACTTATACACTGGGCCTTATGCCAAAAACATGGCTTCAACACGTCCGAAAAAGCTTGGCAACATCAGCCGGAGAAAGTCCTGGAAAATGAGAAGATCAAAATCTTATGGGACTTTAGAATCCAAACGGATCAACGTGTTGAGGCCAACACTCCCGATATCACATTAATTGACCACAATTCCCACCTTGTGACATTCATTGACATTGCCGTCCCTGGTGACCACAGGGTGGTAGAAAAGGAACATGAAAAAATAGACAAGTACCACAAACTGTGTCTAGAAACCAGCCAGTTGTGGATGAAACACACTAAGTACTGCCAATAATCATAGGCGAACTAGGAACTTCCTCATAAGGAAGGTGCCCCAGCCCAGTAATCATCTTAGTCGCTTTCTTTTGCACCTTTTCCATTTCCACTATGACTTTTTTGAGATGCGGCGACCAGAGCTGGACACAATATTCCAGGTGTGGCCTTACCATCGATTTGTACAATGGCATTATAATATTAGCCGTTTTGTTCTCAATACCTTTTCTAATGATCCCAAGCATAGAATTGGCCTTCTTCACTGCTACACTCGCTGAGTTGGAAAGAGCTGCTATTATTGGAACTGCATCAATTATCCGTTGATACCTGCGATGATCCTAGGTCTCTGGTTGGGGCCCAACCTTCGCGGGCAGTACCAGTGATACTGTGATTTTTATTTGTGTGTTCTTTCGCTGCATAATTTTGTATGTCTCAATCATGCCCCCCCCCCTCAGGCACCTCTTTTCTAGGCTGAAGAGGCCCAAACACTGTATCCTTTCCTCATAAGGGAGGTGCCCCAGCCCAGTAATCATTGTAGTTGCTCTCTTTTGCACCTTTTCCATTTCCACTATGTCCTTTTTGAGATGTGGTGACCAGAACTGGACACAATACTCCAGGTGTGGATGTGGTTTCTACTGTTTAAGCACTTAGAATCCCCTGATGAGAAAGAATTTAATAAACCAATAACATATGATTCAGTGTTCACTTTTATTCTTTAGTATAACATGCCTCTGATAAATGATACTTTAAATGATTGATGTGTACTATGCATTGAGTATATCTGAAAAGCTCAATAAACAATATGTTTGTCAAAGGAAGAAAGAAAGGAAGAAAGAAAGACTTCAGTCTGTACCCTTCTCCTGTGCTGAAACTCCCCTTCAAGATTGGATGTTCAGGCACTGAAGGCAACTTCAGAAGTATACCTGATGGGTCAAGTTGGTTTATCACTTTTTAATTATGTGATTAATAATAATTAGCAAACTAGCAGCTGTCAAAAATGCAGTTGGTGGACATGTACCCTTTTTTCAGGAGGCCACTGGACTGGCACGTTAGGTGGTTGCTGTTTTGTTGGGTAATCAATTGGTGCTGTTTATTTTTGTTTTATTGTTAGTTTTATGATGTTTTTGTGGCTGTAACTACACTTTTATTTTCATTGTTGAAGCCACTTTGAGATTACAATGTAGGAAAAGCCCTGTTGGATCAGCCCAAATGCCCATCTAGTCCAGTGTCCTGTTTCTCACAGTGGCCCACCAGCTGCCTCTAGGAAGCCCCAAAGTGAGAGAGAGAAAGGAACACTCTCTTGCTCCCCTGCAGCTGGTACTCAAAAGCAGACTGCCATGGATAGACCTGTCCTTCATGAAATTGCTCAATTCCCTTTTAAAGCCATCTAAGCTAGTGAACATCACCACATCTTGTGACAAAAGTACCACAGAGTAATTACACTCTGTGACTGTTCCCCCTCATCCCCCTTCATCCCTGTGTTTTTGCCACCCCATGTATGTACCTATGTACATATAAATTATACTTCTATACCACCCATAAGAACATAAGAACAGCCCCACTGGATCAGGCCATAGGCCCATCTAGTCCAGCTTCCTGTATCTCACAGCGGCCCACCAAATGCCCCAGGGAGCACACCAGATAACAAGAGACCTCATCCTGGTGCCCTCCCCTACATCTGGCATTCTGACTTAACCCATTTCTAAAATCACGAGGTTGCGCATACACATCATGGCTTGTACCCCATAATGGATTTTTCCTCCAGAAACTTGTCCAATCCCCTTTTAAAGGTGTCTAGGGTAGACGCCAGCACCACATCCTGTGGCAAGGAGTTCCACAGACCGACCACACGCTGAGTAAAGAAATATTTTCTTTTGTCTGTCCTAACCCGCCCAACACTCAATTTTAGTGGATGTCCCCTGGTTCTGGTATTATGTGAGAGTGTAAAGAGCATCTCCCTATCCACTCTGTCCATTCCCTGCATAATTTTGTATGTCTCAATCATGTCCCCCCTCAAGCGTCTCTTTTCTAGGCTGAAGAGGCCCAAACGCCGTAGCCTTTCCTCATAAGGAAGGTGCCCCAGCCCCGTAATCATCTTAGTCGCTCTCTTTTGCACCCATTTCCTGAATCCAGGAAATGCAGGGCAGTGCATTTCCTAACATGTTCCTATAAGAATGTAGCCAAGTTTAGGGAAAAAATTATTTTGAAAAGAAAAAGGTTGGGATCCAAGGATGCGACTGCTTATCAAGAATCACAGACCACTTGGTCAGAACTGCTAAAGAGGCCTTGTGCAGCTTGCAAGCTGTTTGTTGCTCACCTGTGCCCTAAACAACTACCTGCTCTTGAATTTTCCCTGCTAGTCAGAGAAGCAAGATCATTTGTAGTTATTATACTGAGTGCAGTCTGCTGATCGCTTTGCTGTAAATTAATATTGTAGATTGATCAAGTAATTTGGATGATCCTTCCATTACCAACTTGCATTATAACTCATCATTCTAATTGGCATCAGAGCAGGGATGGTTCGGGGGGGGGGGGGGCATGGGTGTGTGCCCTTCCCAAAATTGTCTGCCAGCAGGGAAGAGTGCCCACTGGACTGGAGAGCAAAATTTGGCACCAGGAGATTGCCCACTAGGTAGGCGCTGGTGAGATTGGCTTAAATGGGAGCCCAGGACTACCCAGCTGTTAGATCTGGGCTCCAAGTTCAGGCAGGAACCCAGGTCTATCCACCCAGCAAACCTTGGCCATGGCCATTAAGATCAACCTACCTGGTTGACCTGGGCTCTGGAGTTAGTAGTGCTTATGGCCCCCCCCCCCCAAACACAAATACCGGATCCATCTCTGCATCAGAGTCTTATGAAAGACTCTGCATCAGAGTCTGCCTTCAGAATTCTGATCAGGTGCTTTGTTCATTTGTTCACCTTTAAGGTCTGTGCGCATAGCTGATCAAGAAACATGCCACAAAGATTATTTTGAGATTTTGATTCCAAGTATGGCTCTTTTCAGGAAAAAAGATTAGTTTTCAACGTTTAACTAAAAGTTCTTTCTTGACCAGGACAGGTTATCTTTAATCAATTGTGATGAACTAACACGTACAGTTTTCTGTTTGTCCCATACAGGTACAATTGCATGCAAATGTAGAAAAATGAATTTGGGATTTAGTGCTGAAGAAAAGCATGCTGCAGCCTAGAAAATCTTTATATCCTCTAAATACAACTGATAAAGACAGGATGAGATGAGCAGAGATGAGAGTAACTAGCTTAACAGCACAGTCCTATATAGGTGCATGGAGAAATAAGTCCCACTGTGTTCAGTGCAGCTTACTGCCTTTGGGATTGTAGCATTCGTTGGTGTCGCAGTACATTTAGTGCTGCTTTTATGTCCTGATACACTTGAGATTTTCTCCATTATCTTCCATTTTTTTGTTCTAGGTAATAGACTGCTGCATAGAAACTGAGACATTAATCTTCTTGATTATATGGGTGTTCTGCTCCAGGTAGGCTGGCACCGTCTTTTTTTTTTTTTACTTTTGTGATTACTGGATCTGTACATTGTTTTTTCTTTCAATTGGTTTCACGATATATTTGGTGTTAATGTTGTGTCCTGACACACTGTGATACTCCCCAAACACAGTCTTTGGTTTCCCATTCCTACTCACGATAATCTCCACTGGAGCTGAGGCAGTGACAACCTTCATGATCACCTGGATGTTCAGTTCTGAATGTGGTGGGATCTTGGCTGGCATGGTCACCTCACTTTTGTCTACAGTGATAGTAGAGTCTATGTGTCCTTTCTCCACTACAAGATTAGTCCTTGGATCTACATTTAAGTTGAAGCTCTCACTTATTCTTTGGGTTGAGAGCTTGAATTTGAAGTTGTGTCTAGTGACTGATTCATAGACTCTGCTGCTAGTGGTGGTGAAAGTCTGTTCAAAATCAGTGGTGTTGATGCCGTTTATTTCATCAACCACCACATGTCTCTCACTCTCCACTATCCTGCGATCCCACATGATCTTGGCAGTGACAGTGGGCTGGCCACCCTTAAGGGGATACACATGGGAACACTTATTATCGAAATTAAATACTGGCCCATAATTAGGAAGTTTAGTTCCTTCTCGAGCTATGTAGTACCAACCCTTTCGATTTGGGTGCTCATACAAGAGCCAAGTACCTTTCTGGACAATATGGGAAGATGCCTTGTCATTGAAGTAACTATATACTAGATTGGTTTCCTCTGTTATAACTTTGCTTACCCCTTCGTAGTTGGCGTGCTCATAAAGTGTGATCTGAGGATTTTCCAGGTCTTCTGTGACTAGCTGGAGAGAAGAAATCTGATCATGCAAGTCGACTTGCTTATGTTCACCTTCTTCATATGCATGAGCCAGACCCTTGTAATTTGGATGAAGGAAGCACAGCCATGGTTGTCCAATCACTTTAAGGGAGGAAATGCAGTCCCCAAAGTCCACACTGCGTAGGTCAGGAACATCTGAAGTAAACTCTTTACTGAGGCCCTTGAAATCTTCATATTCATAAACAATAATTTTATTCATCTTTAGCTGTTTGGGGAGAGGAAACACAGGCACACCCTTTCAGCGATGCTTGCAAAAGGAGATGCAAGATGGAGAGTAGCTTTCTCTCTGTGGAAATTAACTCTGCCCTGAAAAAAATAAAATCAGAAGAACACACTCTGAAGCAGAAGCAGATGTAGAAGCTCTCACAAAGCTGACAGATTTTTTATGACAGAGGAAAGTAGGAACTATTGTACTTTGCATCAGCAATTAAAACACATTCTTGGTTTCCAATATCCCTAAGTACAGTATTAAAATATTGGCTGCCCGCTCCTAAATGTGTTTAGTCAAGTAGGTAGGTGGCTGACCACTCAGAAAAAAGTCCAGGTCAGTCTTTTTGCTTATGAGTTATTTGTCAGAATTGCAAGGGGCAGGACCTTTTCTCCCTCTCCGGTCCTCCACCCATTTCTAAATGTTTGTGCTACGCAAGGCCAGCATGAGAACTTGGCATGATCAAGCTGAAGGCCCAAGGCCCTCAGACATATGCACTGCCACTGTCTGACACCTGTGTCCATGGTCTCTGTCTTTGTGACTGTGGTCTTCATGTGGTAGTGCAATGACTGTGTCAGTCCAAAGAAATTGTTTCAACATCCCTTCCTCTCATCTCCACACTGTGCCAGTCTGGAGCCTTGCCCCAGAGGTTCCTGCAGTGATGGCCTGGGAAGAAAACTCCCCTGCATCTGGCAATCTGAGGTAGCCTACCTCTAAAACCAGGAGCTTGCACATACCTACCAGGACTACCTGTGATGAACTTTTCCTCCAGAAATGTGTCCAATCCCCTCTTAGAGGCATTTATTCAATTTAGTAGTGGCGATGCTTTCTACAGCACTTCAATGAATGCTGCTAACAAATAACCTAAAGAAGATACTCCTGATACCTTGAAGTAGGATTAACCTGCAATCCTGTACACACTTATCTGAGAGTACGTGCCATCGAACATGCATAGAATTGCACTGTTAGAAAATTAACCACTGCCACTCAAGTCTTACTCAAAAAAACATACCTCAGAAAAGAATAAATTTAATTGTTGGAATGGAAATTGTTGGAATTTTTAAGCTGATTGGACAGTTCTATATCGTTATCAAACAGCAAAGGGGGTATCTAGAATTAAAATAAGAAGATGTCTCCTTGAAATAAACTTAGGCCGCAATCCTAACCAATTTTCCAGCACTGACATAAGGGCAGTGCAACTCTGAGGTAAGGGAACAAACATTGCCCTACCTTGAGGAGACCTCCATGACTGCCCCCCAACTGCAGGATGCAGCACATGCCCCACTGGCACAGCTATGCCAGTGCTGGAAAGTTGGTTAGGATTGCACCCTTAAACATCTTGGGGCTGGGGGTTAGTATATGGAAGATACTGATGACAAGGTATAGTAGACTCCAAAATATATAGAGAATGGCAATGTGACCAGTTGCTTTTTTATTTTTCTCTTAAACTGCAGGGTATTCATCTAGACTGGTTTAATGCAGGGG
The DNA here is from genome assembly GCF_035046505.1 of Tiliqua scincoides. NCBI lineage: Eukaryota > Metazoa > Chordata > Lepidosauria > Squamata > Scincidae > Tiliqua > Tiliqua scincoides. The sequence continues at coordinate 202,663,240 of NC_089822.1, forward strand.
TAAGGGCAGTAATGTTCTTAAAAAGCAATAGTTTCATTATGCTTCACTATCTACTGATTACACAGGCCTACAAAATTGAGGGTCAGAAAAGTTTTTCCCAAACTTTATGGTGGTTTGATATGAATTTGGGGTGCCGATTCCAAAAATGGCATCCGTTTTGCCCTATCATTTTCTGGTTTTGGAGTCACGGCATAGCCTCTTTAGTGAAAGGTTTAAGCAGCTTCCTGATGAGGCACCCCAAATATACCCAGGATTTGGTGTAATGTTTAAGGAAGCAAAATGTGTCGGCCTGTGTTATTATATTAAGTAAATGCTTGCTTTTCTGATTATTTAAAGGCAGCTTTTGTTAATTTACCAAAGTACTCCCTCTTGCCTCTGTTCAACCCTCCCTCTTTCCCACGTGGATAATTTACATTGCAGAGATTAAGGTTTGCACTGTAATATGTTAACCTTGGTCAACATTCTATACTCATTAACTCTTGTTTCTGCCATAAATCTCAGCAATAAAGCTGTGAACCTATTAGGAATCAAACCAGGGACGACAGGGATGACAAACCAACAGGGCAGGAGAGAATCTCCTTGCAGGAGAATATTGGAGGGTTGAATGACCCCCACGCCTCCTTTCAAATCCCGACCAATCCATGGGAACTCCCAGGAAAGGACAGAGCACAGATATGCCTTTGGCTAGAACTGTTCAACTGAGAGAACGGATTGCTTCCCTTCGGTTTGGAGACAAAAGTAGAGGAGGGAAATGGCCTCAGAAAGTAAGTGTACAACCTCATAGTCCAATTCCCAGCCCAAAAGGCTTTTGAACCTGCAAGAGGGCTTGTTGTCTTGCACTAAAAAGAGCACAATGGGGGAATTGGCTCGTTGGGGGAGTGATGGTGACATAACTCCTTCCTCTCCCCACAGAATTCAACATGCGCACAACATGAAATGTTTTATGGATCATTTGTAAAATGTTTATGATCACTTGTTACATTCTGACCTACATAAAGGGGGGGATTCTAAAAGTGTTACATGCTAAGACAGACACATTCTATGAAAGCTTTGTCCCATTTGTGGAAAACAGGCCCTTTATTTCCAAGAGACCTGACTATCTCACCTTTTAGTCACTGGGTTATATTTTGCTTTTTTAAACTCTCTGCCTTTTAGCCTGTTCAGCCCTGTGGGTTGAACTTTCTGTAACTTTTGGAAGCCAAGAGAAATCCACAAGTTGCACCTCACATTCCCCAGCATCAAAAGACCTCGAATATCACATGGATTGATATAAGAGAAATATATACTGACCTTGCTGTGTGATCTGTTTAACTGTCCAGGCTTCCTCAGCAGACTGGAATTCTTATGACTCCTGCTTGCTTTACATAAGAGAAGAGTTGAACAAATTCTGTCACCAGTTAGAATGCTGTGCGACTTGGAGCCTGTCTCTATTTACTGCAGCCAGGCTGAAGAATGACAACAATGGGAGGAGCCATTTCAGCCCAGTTCAACCCATAAGCCATCCAAAGACAGTCCCAAGGCCAAAACTGGACCTGATTTATGGATTCACTTCTCTTTTCAATTTTTTTAAAAATTCCAAAAGTCTTGTAAACAAAAAAAGGCGCCTGTGGCATCTTCAAGACTAACAAATTTATTTCTGCCCAGTCCAACCCACAAGCCATCCAAAAACATTTTCTAGGCCAAAGTTGGAGTTGATTTATGGATTAACTTCTTTTTCCAATTTGTATGAAGTTCTGGAAGAGTCTTGTAAAACCAACAAAGTCTCTTGTGGCATCTCAAAGACTAGCACATTTATTGTAGCATATATCTGGACTATAGTCCACAAAAGCTTATGCTTCAATAAATATTTTCTCTTTAAGGTGCTGGAAGACTCTTTATCACAATTTGTATGGGATTTTGGACACCAACACATGTGCATTTCTTCTGTTTTCAGACAGAAACCTGTATGTTAAAATTTGCTCACTGGCAAATCTTGTCCTATTTATTGCCCTATTTCTCATCACCTTTCCCTTCGAAGAAAAACAAAACAACATCATCATCATCATAAAAAAGATCATTCTGATCTTCAGTGACAAGAGCTGGGAGAGAAAGAAGAAATTGAAGAGTAGATGTAGTGAGATGACATCACACAGGAGCTATAACACCAAAAAAGCAGACAAGAGGAATTATTCATATACCGTACAGCACAGTACAGTATACTTCTCTCTAATGCACAGGTGGATCAGCCCTTACAGTAATCTTCAGAGACAGAATACAGCCAAAATGAAGTACGCAGCTCTATTGATAAAAAGAGATCCCAGAATGGTAACAGATTGGCGTAATGCAGAGGATCCCCCTCCCTCAAAGAAGACATTAGAGGCCCAATCCTATTGGTATTGGGCCAATACCAGTATGCTGCTACTGTTGGCACCGGTTGTTGCAAAAGAGCTGTACCACTGCAAGTAGCAGCATGCTGCCAGTGCTGACACAGTGCCAGCCAGCGCAGCACCTCAGTGCCAGGAGGTAGATGCTGGGGTGTGGGTGGCAGTGAGAGCGCCTGCCAGTGCTACTGGTGTGGGGAAGGCAGAGAGGGGGTGGAACTGGACAGAAGGAGGGCGGAGTGAGGGGAGGATAGGGCCTGGGAGGGGGATGGAGATGATGGCAGACTCTACTGCCATATCCTGTCCTCCTTCCTGAGACGGGAGACCCAACACAAATCTCCTCAGTTCTATACCTGCTCAAAGGCACAGAATTGGGGCCACTGTAGGTCAGCAAGAGGTAAGGGAACGTCTGTTCCCTTACCCAAGGAGATCTGCGGCTGCTTTCCTAGCCCCATTGGACTCAGTGGTAGCCATTTTGGTGCCCTGGAGCCCTGGGTGAAAAGCTACCACTTGGACAGCCCAATCCTAAGCTTAAGATTGGGCTGCCCAAGTGGTAGCTTCAGATTCAATTATCATACCTTATTATAAAAGAATATAAAGATTAGATACAAAGGAATACTTTTCACCCAAAAGAATTAATAAAGAAATACTACACCTTAACATACACCGAAGACTGTTGCATCAAGTAAGAGTAACAGCTCTGTTCAAAATCTTCCAGTATTTAAAGGTTTCTTAAAGGTTTCTTGGGAAGATACCTTTGTGCAGCTCTGAGAATGGCTGCCTTAATCTAATTTCCAGTAGGCTTAAAGAGACTCTGGTGGTTTCCGTGTGGGTGTGCAATGGTGTAACTGGGTGGCTGAATAACAGCTCAATCCTAGGGGAACTGGCAAGCAGCAGAATGCATGTTCTGCTGCTGGAGATGATCGCAAAGCACTCATAAAATTCATTATGTCCATTATCATAATGTAAGGGCAAGGTATAGCCAAAAAACAATAAAGGAAAAATAAGATTTGTTAACAGCATTGGAAAGTCCTCTGTAGCAATTGTGTAATGTCTGAAAACATGTGCATTTCCCTTATGGTAAGATATCTGAGTGAGCTCCAGATGCAAGCTGCTTCTTGTTGGAGAAATATCTGAATTCTTGGAATTGGCACAGGAAATGCATTTTCTGCTGGCTCTTCTGTGTAACATCTGAAGTTTTCCTCAGACCGGGGCTGATGTCAGGAGTTGGCATTGCTGGGCAACTGCCGAAGGCCCAGAGCCCTCAGAAGGGCCCACCCAGGTAGAGGAGAGCCCATGGAGAGCAATTTGCCCAGGCCAGGGGTGCTCAATAGGTGGGTCGCGATCTACTGGTAGATCGCGAGGCAAAATGAGTAGATCGCAGAGTGCCGACCCCCCCTTCAGGTGCCTCTGGGAGGAAACGCCGGGAGTAAGGCCCATTGTGCTCAATGGGGCTTACTCCCAGGTAAGTGTGGCTAGGATTGCAGCCTCACAGCCTAATCCTAGGCATGTCTACTCAGAAGTAAGTCCTGTTATACTCAGTGGGGCTCAAGGTACACCAACATACATTGTACACATAAATGTTATATGTTATGATGGCGCGAACATTGTAAAAAAAACTCTGGTAGATCTCCGAGCCTTGCTGGGTTTCAAAGTAGCTCTCGAGCCAAAAAAGTGTGAGCACCCCTGGCCTAGGCCCTCTTGGAGGAGGGTGTGCCTCAGAATTTGAAGCAGATGGGGTCCTCCTTCTGCACTCTGGTTCAGCAATGGATTCTTAAGCAATCTTGAGCTTCCAAGGCATTTGAAAAATTCCTTACTTTGATCCAATTGGTTCTGTCTTTTCATGGTTCATGGGTTTATTTTGTTTTTAATTTTGGCTCCAATTAAAAATAAAAAAGGAAAAATATGAACAAAATAACAAATCTGATTGTTTGTTGGCCTGCATGTCTACAATCAGTGAAATATGGTTAGTCACATAATTCTAACAGCCAAAGAAGTTTTTATTACCTTGTGAGGAGAGCAGAGGAAGCTGGGTCAGCCTCTTTGTGCAACCCCCATTTACACAGACCAGCAGTGACCCTCCAGCATTTCAGACAAGAATTTTCTCTGCCCTGCCTGAAGATGGCAGGGATTGAACCTGGGACCTTCTGCATGCAATGCATGTACTCTTACCACTGTATTGTGGCACTTCCACCTAATAGAACATCCCTGGCCAGAGATCAACAGTTTCAACCATATGTGGATTATATTAATCATTGGGAAATTTTCTCTCACATAGCAAAATCAAATGCAATACACACTTATCATTTAAACATCTGTTTAAAATCTCCAAATATTTTCATTGGTTTTTCTGTTTAAGAAGCTTCATTTGTGTCAACTGGGGTTGATTTTAAACCAATTTGTTAAAAAGGTGTGAATATAATTTACTGTCACATGGGCCAAGCACTGTCAAGCACTTGTCACTGGCCAAGCAAATTTAGCACTGTCACATGGGCCAAGTGAACTTGACAACTGTCATTTTGTGATTTTTGTGCAGCTGCTATACATTTGGACAAGTTGGTGGAAGTACTTGTCCATAACCTTTGCAGCGTAGCATCTAAGCAAAGATTATTAAATATAATCTTTAAAGCATATTAAAGTGTGAAAGAAGCAACCAGCATTTAAGACATACTATTATCATGATTTGTTTCTCCCCTAGGGGACCCAAGGCAGCTTACAAAAGTGCAGGTACAGAAAAAGTAAAAATCACAGTTAAAAACAATTGTACTCTGCCCTAAAAACCCATAAAACATTAAAACAAACTTAAAAACAACCATAAAACATAATTACAACAGAAGAGCAACAGCAACACCTAAAAGGGACAAGCCTGTAAAAGCAACACCTAAAAAGGACAAGCCTTTGTCTCATTCACTACACAGGAAGCAGCAAGAAACACTGAATTGGTCAGTTGTGCAGAGTTATATCTACTGCAGCCTACATAAATGCTACTATAAAACAAAACACATCTTCACCAAAGTATCTGAGTGCCTCACTACTGTGACTTTTGCAAGTCTCTCTGCAGAATATTGCATGTCCTTAAGTCTGTCCATGAATCTGCCTGTGCATCTTGAACTGCTCCATCTGCCTGGGTAGAAAAGGCATCTAGCCAAGTACTCTCTGTTGTTGACTCACAACAGCTCCACAAGATCTCTAACAGAGAGTTTTTCCAGCTCTGCTATCCCTGAGAGCAGGGTCAGTCTTAAGGCAATTTGACCAATTTGGCCAGCTTGGGCCCTATGCCTGGAGGGCCCTGCACTGGAGTGGCAAGGGAATAGCCCAGAGCTGCAGCTAGCACCTCACTTTGTAGCTGATGCTCCGGCATAGAATCTTCCATGCGGAGGCATTGCAAGGAGAGTGTGGCGAGCACAGCATCACTGCTGGTTGGTCCTCCCTTCTGTCCACCTCTGGGTCTGAGTGGTTTGAAATCCCCTCTGGAGCGGTTGGCTATGACTGGGGCTGTGGCCCTGCAGGAGTGGGGGGTGGGGACCCTGCACAAATGTTTTTCATTGGGCTCCGCAGCTCCTAAGACTGGTCCTGCTTGAGAGGTCCAAAGGATTAAATCTGGGACTTAATATATAAAGGATTAAATCTGGGACTTAATATAAAAATATATGTGATTTCTTACTGAGCAATGAGCCCCTCTGGTGTAAGATAGCCTATAGAAAGTTTGTAATTTATTCTGGACAATCACTACTATGTAACATCACTATTATCTCTATGGTTGGACACTAGAAATGACTTTCCTACGGCCAGAACTTCAGTGAAAAAATGAAGACTCAGCATGTTTTAGCTGCCTAATTCTGTGATTAAAACAATCTCCAACTGTGTTTTTGTACTACCATAGTCATAGGCATGTGTTTTGTCTTGCCATAGTCATCCTGCCATAGTCCCCTGAGCATAATTATAGCATTCCATAAGCCCATCTGGTTTCTTTCCATTGTAATAGATCTTTGCTTTTAATTTGTGCCTTGACTTTACAGTTTCTGGGAACAAGAGTCCCTGGGTGAACACAAAAAATATCACATCTGCTTCTGCTTAAAAACCATTTTCTATTTGATACTTTCCAAAGAAATGCAAAAATGTGGTACAGATGCTCTCCTAATGGCACCATCAAGGGCATATGAGGAAGTATTTCCATTGGTTGCTCCCAGGCTATGGAACTACCTCCCTTTAAAGCCAGATTGATTCCAAGACTTACTATATTTTGAAGGCAATGCTAAATTTTAGAGGGGAGGAACTTACAGGTCAACAAAAGGGGGGGGGGGAAAGGCTAGACCCAACTCTTCCAAAGTTAAGTACTTCTCATTTCCATTGATTTTGGCGTGATGGATTCCCCGGGTAAAGGGAGTAGGCCCGCAATGGAGCTATTCAATTCACCACCGACCAAAAGGTCCATGGTGAGATAAAAGCCTTCATGTCAGGCATTGAGCTTGATGGGGAGGCTCAGGATCTGGTGGAGCATCGCTCCACTGGTCCCACCTCCCTCCCTGCTCCCTTCCCCCAGCACACCTTCCCCCGCCCTCTCCCCACCTCCCAGGCACACCTCCTCCCCGCCCTCCACCCCTCTCCCCCTCCCTGGAACGCCTCCTCCCATGCCCCTGCTTTCCTCTCCACTGCTTGGTGGTCCAGGCAGAGGTGCTTACCCAGCGTTAGGGCTCGCCCTGCGTTAGGGCTCCCAAAGGTGCCTTACAGCACATTTGCATAAATGTGCACCAGCGGTAAGCAGAGCTCTGGATTGGGCTCTTACTCTCCCATTGAAATCAATAGGATTAATGGTTGGAGGCATTAATGCAGTTTGAGTATCTCTTATCTGGCCTGTTTGGAATGGGAAGGTGTCTGGATTTTGGAATAATTGCATAAATCTAACGAGAAATGCTTTCTTTTGCTTTTTCACTGTCACCCATATGGGAGTCTGCTGGCTTCTTTGACATTTTCCAACAATGTCTGCACAGGTACATACCACAACGCAGAGAATAGAACTTAAAGCCTGTACCTGCACTGAATGAGCACAAGACCTTCTAGTACTCATACAACAGAAAGTTAAAAAAAAAAAAGGTTTTGGATAAAAATGTCTGGATTTTGGAATAGTTTCATTTTTGGATATCCAGATAAGGGATAATCTACCTGAACTGTAGCAATGCAATGTCACCTTTAATTATTTTCCTTAACTGTGTTCTTTCTATCTATTTTGATGGTGATAATTTACACTGTTGATTTATATATGCATGTGTTCTACTGCATTGCTTTGATCCACTGCATAGGTGGTATAAAAATCCTACAAATACACTTTATTTATTTATTGCATTTTTACCCCGCCTTTCTCCTCAAGGGAACCCAAGGCGGATTACAAAGTGCAGGTACAGAAAAAGTTAAAATCGCAGCCTAAAAACAATTGTACTCTGCCCTAAAAATTCATAAAACATTGATACAAACTTAAAAACAACCATAAAACATAATTACAACAGAAGAGCAACAGTAACACCTAAAAAGGACATGCCTGTAAATGCTGGATGATAAAAGGCTAAGAATCAGAAGGCTTGTCTGAGTGGAAAAAAAAAAAGTCTTCAGGCCTTGCTGGAAGATCTCCAAGGAGGGAGCAGTTCATAATTCAAGAGGGAGGGAACACACCAGGCAGCCACTGGTAGCTCCTCGTTCCCTTCCCCCAGATAAGGAAAGTAACCCTGCAATGGGGCTACTTGATTCTTCAGCAGCCTGGCATGGAACTCAGGATCTGGTGGAGCTGAGCTCCACCGTTCTGCCTTCCTCCCACCGCAATCCCTCCCTCAGCACATCTCCTCCCCGCCTCCCCCACACCCCACCTACCTCTCTGCCACCCGGTAGTTCAGGTGACCGCGAAGCAGTGGAGCACCAGCTTTCCACCTGGCACTGGGCTAGCTCCAGCACTGGGCCAGTGCTAAGGGCTCAGAAACATGCTTCATGGCATGTTTGCGATAGTGCACGCTGGCAGTGAGCCAGTGTGCCCTGTTTAGGATTGGGCTCTGAATCATGTCAACCATCATAGTTTGGAAAATACTTCCTACAACTACAGTTACTACCCCTTTACCTTGCTTCTTTTCTTTTTAAAATGTCCAGATTCCTCTAAGAGGCACTCTTTTCTAGCAAGTCCACCAGATTCGGTAACTAGTGCAAAAGAGAGCAACCAAAATGATTACTGGGCTGGGGCACCTTCCCTTTGAGGAAAGGCTACAGCGTTTGGGCCTCTTCTGTCTAGAAAAGAGGCACCTGAGGGGGGGGGGGACATGATTGAGACATACGAAATCATGCAGGGGATGGACAGAGTGGATAGAGAGATGCTTTTTCCCTCTTACATAACACCAGAACCAGGGGACATCCACTAACATTGAGTGTTGGGAGAGTTAGGACAGAGAGAAGAAAATATTTCTTTACCCAGTGTGTAATCAGTTTGTGGAACTCTTTGCCGCAGGAAGTAGTGATGGCATCTTGCCTGGATGCCTTTAAGAGGGGATTGGACAAATTTCTGGAGGAAAAGTTCATTACAGGTTACAAGTCATAGTAGGTATGTGCAAGCTATTGGTTTTAGAGGCAGGCTGCCTCTGATTGCCAGATGCAAGGGAGAGCACCGGATGCAGTTTGTCTGTTGTCTTGTATGCTCCCTGGGGCATTTGGCAGGCCACTGTGAGACACACGAAGTTGGACTAGATGGGCCTTTGGCCTGATCCAGCAGGGCTCTTCTTTTGTTCTTATTTAGTTTGGTTGACAAGCTTGCTGCTGATAAAGTGGAGTAAAGATAATGTGTCACAACCACAACAAAAATGGGTGGTTCAACTTTTTCTCTTGCTGCCTCAGACATTTTCCACCTTTGACACCAAATCCATTTCCATTCAAACTGAAAGAAAAAGGAAAGAAAATTCAGAGATGAAAGTGAATTCTTGGAGCTGAACATGCCGTGTTTATGAGTGGGCCGCCATTGTGGCCTCAGCCCTCCTATCCTTTCTGTGAGGAAGAAGCACAGATGGGAAGGGTCCAAATTTATGAGGATACTTTCAAGATAATGAAGTAGTAAATAAAAGTAGAATGTCCTAACAAGGAAATGGAAACACTCCATTTGACTGACTTCATTACAAGTCTAAAGAGTTTTTAATAAGCTAACATACGGCTGTTTCAAACATAATAACATTCAAATATAATGAAGCAGTTTCATGTAAGAGTGCAACCTGTGTACAGATCATCACATGACAGAAATTAACTCATGAGTCTCTGTCACAGGAAAATGTTTACAATACTTACTTGTTCACACTGTAGGCAATAAATCAAAGATGTCCACCTACCCACTCACTCAACTCCCTTGGTTTCAGGAGCTATTACAGCAGAGCAATATGTGGGCACAATCCTTTCCAGCACTGACATAAGGGCAGTGCAGCTCTGAGGTAAGGGAACAAACATTCCCTTAATTTGAGGAGGCCTCCATGAGTGACACCCAACTACAGGATGCAACATACATCCCATTGGCACCACTATGCCAGTGCTGGAAAGTACTGACATAAAGGGTTAGGATTGCACCCTATCTCACTCTTTCCTTCAAGGTAAGGTAACTTCTGTCTCCCACCCTTCCCAACACTCACTGTAATATAGTCAGACTTGTGCAGGTATTCATGAGACGAACGATGAAGGGCAGAGATGCTGTTGTGAAGGAGTTGTCTCGAAGGTTAAGACTGTACAGCATGTGGCTGGTGCTCAGAGTTGCATAAAGTTCTTGGGCACAGGCATCTGTGAGGTAGTTTTCACCAAGACTGTCAATGGCAAAGCAGAGAAGCAGATACAGCCAGATCACTTATGAAAGTCTAAGTACGATTATTCTTTCTTCAGTGCTGCGATGCAAATTGATATAGTTGAAACCAGTTTCTCTACTCTAGAATCTACTCCTACCTAGCCTAACCAATTGCATCCAAACCACCCTTGATTACTTGAGAGGCAAGATGAATATCATTGGTCTGTTGTGTAGCCCTCTGAGCCATCTAACACTGATGATGTAGACAGATGCCCAAAATGTTACCAAGGACACAAACCAACACTGAGCATTGGCTGTCTCATCCATACCAATTGATGAATGACATCTGTCATTGCAAAGCCAAACAGTTACTGAAATTTACTTGTCGTGGATTATCCCAGAATCTGGCAAATCTCATCTCAATAATTTCTTTCACAGGCTAGGACTAAGGAATATTGTAGTGGATAAAAATGTAGGGAACACTGTTCTCTGAATCCTTGGGAGAAAAAAAAAAAAAGCAAGGTCCCAGTATAGCAAAGTTGCACATTCCACTGACAGACTGGCATGATCCTAGCTCTAAGCAGTTCATCAAAGGCCTGTGCCAACAGAGATCTAGAAGTGCCTCAAGTCCCCAAAGCATGAAGAGTCCATGGAGCCCTCTGAGTAAGAGGAAACAACTGTGGACATGGAACAAGTGAGTGATTCCAACTAGCTGAGAAGTGTCAGTGAGATGACAGTACAAGAGCCCCCCTATTTTTGCTGCCTAGTTCTGCATATCCTGTTCCCTAAACAACCTACCACCTGCTCTCACCAGTTACTTGTTGCTGTTAACTGCTGCTTTTCATTTGTTTTTCCTCTTTCTGCATGCCAGAGCCCCAGGGTTGTTTACTTATTTCAAAGATTTATATGCTGCCTTTCCCCTTTCAGACTAATGACCCAATCCTATTCTGGCATTACAACATTGGAATGCTAGTTCTGGTGGTGTAAGACCCTTTACAGCTGTCACAAAATGTGACAAGTCATTTGGTGCGGCTTGGCTGCCACTGCAAGTAGCAAACACCTCGGCCTGCATACCAGCGCACCAGGGATGCAAACTGGCACTGGTATAGCAGGGGATGGGAGGGAAGTGGGGGCTGGAATAGGGCAGGGAGGGGGAGGAATGGGGTGGGGCAGGGGCTCTGAAAGGAATTTTATCCGGGGATACAAAGTTTCTTTTGGGCCCCTTCCCCAAGGGGGAGGGGGGCAATGGGGGCAGATAGAACAGGGGCCAAAATAAGGTAGGGGAGGGTGCTAACAGCCAGAATAATCTTTGGAGTCCCAGTGTACCAGGCTTTACAATGTATTAAGTATTAATGTATTAATCTCAATAAAGTATTAAGGAAAACCAAGCACACACCCAAGTCTTTCTGAAATCTTTGAAATCCATTGCAGAAAATTAGCATCATTGTATTTAGGTTCACACTAAGAACGAAAGTGTCCTGTGTGCACCAAAATGAACTTCTGCAGCAGCTATGGCCCCACAGCTGGGTCCTTGAGCTCCTCTACACTTCATCATGGTAAGCGGATCCACAAGTCAAAGAACTACTGTGGCAGGTCAGTTTCCTCCCAGATGAGACACTGTAAAGGAATGTATGGATTCCTGGGCCTGGTGTGTTTGGCTTGTGGCAGTAGTCCCCGCCATGTCCCCATGGTAACGCCCCCACCATCCCACGTGGACAGTGAGTCTGGGTGGGACTGGAAAATGGAAGATCCCAGGAAATTTCTGGGCCCCCTCCTTTGGCTCCTGGGCCCCCTTTCTGACCCTGGGCCTGGGTACAAATTACCCCCTTTACCCCCTCTCCTGGGCCCTGGGGTGGGGTGGATAAGAGGCAGTGTCACACATCAATATCTTATCCCCCTTCCTCGTCCCAATCCACCAACCTGGGTCCACACAGAGTTTCTCCAGCAATATAGCTGGTACAGGTCTGAATAGATCTAGAAGGCTAGTGCAGGTTTACCCTGAGGAGGCCTCCAGAGGCCAAAACTCCCCTGCTGGACATAGTGTGTGCCACACTGGGACAGCTGCATCACTGCGTGGGGAGTTGTGTAGTACAGTATTGAGTTGGCTGCCTGATGACCACAGTAGCTCACAACCAATAAAATATAGTACTGTGCATAAAATTTAAGAAAGAGATATAAAAAAACATTAACATGTAACCTATAGAAAAGAGAGTAGAATAAAAACAAGGAAACAGCTTTTGGGAGGGGGAACCAATAAAGGGAGAAAGCTAACAAACAAATAGGACTTAGTCACTGTTGGAAGGTCACTAGGTAGGAGGTAGTTTTTCACTCTATTGGAAGTTCCAAAGTTGTGGTGATGCTACAGAGAAGGGCCTACCCTTGTTGCTAACAACCTAGCCTCAATTAGTAGCAGCACTCAAGAAGGTTTCCCTAAGGTGACCTCAGGGAAGGAGGCAGTGCTTCAAGTACCCTAGTCCAAAGCTGTGAGGAGCTTTGACATTCAAAACCCAGCATCCTTATTTGTACTCAGAAACAGGTTGCAGCTGCAATGGCTCAACAGAGTCAAACTGGTGCACTCCCGTGCTCACAGGTTCCCAGTGTCTCACTGTCCATGAGCCCATTGGAACAGGCCACACACTCAATGATCTTAACATGAAGATGGCAGACTGCACATCTACTCAACATTTTGTACGTATTTCCAGTCCCATATTACTCACTTCAGAGTAGTCACATGACAGTCCAATTCCTTCAGAACGGCACAAAGAACAGCCACTCCTGAGTCCCCAAGTTTGTTACTTCCGAACCTGCAGAAGGAAAAGACAGGTTCTGAACTGATTTATTCAAAATATGGAAAGACTATAAGAACGTTGCTTTGATCTCAATGGCAGAGAGCAAGCTGTGCAATGAAGTAACAGTAATGGCTCATTGGAGAATCTGAGAACCTCAGCATCACTTTCTAAAATATGACATTTCTATTAATACAAACAGAAAAAAGCTTTGAAATGTGGTTGCTGATTGTTTGGTTTCAGGCCCAAGGTGTTGGTATTAACCTTTAAAGCCCTAAACAATATGAGCTCAGATCCTATGAGAACTTTGCCCATGTGACTCTGTCCAGGTGTTGAGATCAGTCTCACGAATGCTACTCTCTAGCCTGCTACTCCAATAGAGGCCCATGCCTTGCACTGCCTGCATTCCCACTACCAAAAACTGCCCCTGCAAATGCATGTGTGCACACAACCCGGGGGGGGGGGGGAGGTAGAGGGCAGACAAGCAGGCAAGCAGGTGTGTGAATAGGTGGGTGGGTGGGAGCTGCAGCACTCTTTATTTATCATTATAGAGTTCAAAGAGCTTAGCACTGTGTTCTTTTCAGCCCTTGCTTCCTGTGACTGCTTCCTGCTTCCATTTTGCAGTCAGCCAAGAGCCAAGAACTGTGACAGGAAGGCTGCAGTCACAAGCAGATAAATAATTTGCGTGATGGAGGGGCACAACGGAGGGATTTTTGAACTGTGGACACTGGATCTGTGGACACGAAGGGAGATGCCTCGACATACGGTCTCTTCGAAAACTGTAACAAGCACATGGGAACCGAGACTGACTGAGGGAACAGCAGATTCATTCTCCTATCTCATGCTCACTCTGGGACTCATACTCCGTGAGTGAATGGCAGGTGGAATCGCTCACATCATTTAAACTGTTGTTTTTCTTTGTTTGTTGTTTTCCAAGTGAGAATAGTTGAATTTGAAAATGTAAAGTGAATGTAAGATGTGGGCCAATTGTAATCTGGATGTGGAGAGGGTCAGCCTATTGGCTTCTCCCAGCAGCAGTGTCCTCACAAGGGGAGTGTGGGGGGTGCGGACCACATTGGGTGATGCACACGCGGGAGGTGACACCATTACTGGCCAAAACGTTTAAGATCTTGGTATTTTTAAATACCATCGTGCTATATATCTAGTTTGATATGTAATTTCATGCAAAATGCAATGAAACAAACCACGTTGGAATATGTCTATTCTATCAAAGTTATAGCCAAAAAATGAGTGGAGTGGGGCAATGGTGCATCACCATGCCCACTGCCCAGGGCATTACCCCACCCACTGCATGGGAGGAAGTCCATCACATGCTGGCCTCCTGCACTGGGAGATACAAATACTAGCGACACAACTGCCCAGCAGCAAGCAGTATAGAACAAGGGAATACGGTAGTTTTAGAGTAATATATCAGGTTGTGGCACAGCACATGACTTTCAGGAATAGGAAGATTCTGGCCTATAGCATGTATCCTCTTCTGACAAGTAACCTTGTCAGGAATCTGGAATAAGAACTAAGGCAGTGGTTCTCAGACTCACAGGGAGCTTGAGAACCACTGTAAGTGCCTACGGGGGAGCAGGGAAGGCAGTGATGCGATCCCCAGGATTGCATCACTAAGGGGGGCACAGGGGCTGGCATGCACTTACCGGTCCCTGCAGCAGCCTCCCGGGTGTGCAGGGAGCCCTGCATGACCCTCTGCAGGGCTCCCCAACCTTCAGAAAAAGAAAGTGGAGCGATCATGCTCCGCTCCAGTTTGCAATCACAAACAGGAAGTGGGGCGTAATTGCTCCGCTTTCACTTTCTACAGCATGGGGAACCCTGTGGAAGGTTGGACAGGGCTCCCCGCACTCCCGGGAGGCTGCTGCAGGGACTGGTAAGTATATGCTAGTTCCTGCACCCCCCTTAGTGACGCAATCCTGGGGTTTGCGTTGTGGCCTTCCTCTCGTCCCCGCCCCTTAAGGGGGTAAAGTCCAGGGCCCTCAGGCTGGGGCATCGCGACGCTCCAGTTTGGGAAGCTCTGGATTACAGAATCAATCCTTAGGACTAAGGAATCAACAGATAAACTCTGCAGTGCTTGTCAGTATTTTCTCTTGCTGGAAAACAGGATGAAGTTACTTACTCTAAAATTGCACAGTTTTTTATTCCTGGAGCCAGAGCCTTGATGTGATGAGACTTCAACCTGCAATAGGTTAGATCAATGGAGTGATCCTGGACTGTACTGTGCTCCAAGCAAAATGCCAGAACCCTGCAGTCCAGCACTGAGATTGTCTTAAAAGAAAGGTCAATAGTGTGGAAACGATGCATCACTCGCTTTGCAAAGTCTACTTCTTGGCTTTCAAACAGACAATGCAAAAAATTCAGCAGGGAATAGCTTGTTCGAGGGGGATCCTCAGCTGCTACTTCTTCTGCTTTCTGAAGTAAGAGAGGCTTCACAAGGTCAGATGTCTTGCACTGCAGGATTTGCTCGAGGAAGACTCGCACCTTTTCACTGCTCAGGCCAAATATAAAACGTACAGTTAATTCTAAATGTTCATTGCCTGGCTTCTCACAGGCAGCTAAGAGTCTTTTCAGGTCCTGAACATAATCATGTGGGACCCCTTTTGGTTCTTCTTGCAGAATATACAACATGGCAGCAAAAAACTCCTGAAAACAGAGATGGAGAAAACTGTAGAGGCTGTGGCGGACAGGGCCCTTCCGGAATGTTCTTCTCTCCAGAAATAAGTCTGTAAGATCAGATCCGTCTAAATGATGCTCTTTGAGATCCTCCTCCTCAAAGAGAATTTTCTGTTCCAGAATACCAGTTTGTGCCAAGGAACAGAGTTTTCTAACCTCATCCAGAGGAAACTTCACTTTACCGGAAACATTCTTGAGGAGACTGTGAGTAAACTGCACAAAAACCTTTGTTGTGGTGTCCAAGGTGTCTGCTATCTCATTTTCAGTTTCCAGTTCTTCTTTAATGACAGAACAGATGATCCAGCACACCATGGGAATAAAGCAAATGGTGGAGACTGCCACAGTATTTTCAATGAATCTCAGTGCTAGATTTGCTTTCCGGTCATCTGCAAAGAATTTAAAAAAATATTGACGGCGACCTTTTTCGGAGAATCCAAGGATCTCAGTGAATCTGGGAAACTTCAAGAATTCCTGAAGCTTCTGTGCAGCACCAGGTCTTGTGGTAATCAACAGGTAGCACTTTGGCAAGAGCTTCTTCCTCAGCAGGCTGCTCAGAATACTTTCCAGGGTCACTTTTGAATAAGCGTCGTCACAGAGCTGGTTTTTTTCAGGCTCTAATGAGAAACGAAGTTCATCAAAGCCATCAATGATGAAGAGCAACTTTTCAGGGTGGGCTAAGATCTCACCCACTGGGGCACAGATGTCCTGACACTGTTCTAGAATAAGGTTAGCTAGACTGTTCACTTCTTCAGTAAAACTCAGTTCTCTGCAGCGAATGCAGAACACATAGTCAAATGATTCCTGATAGAGCTCCCCAGCAGCCCAGCCCAGCATGATCTTTTGCACAGTCGTTGTTTTACCAATCCCTGCAGGCCCCTGCAACACCACTGTTCTTGGAGTTTCTCCTGATTGATCAGGTTCAAAAAGGCATTCAATGTCAACTGATGAATAATCGGAAGTGTTCTTTTCAAGAATCTCCATGTGCCTCCTGCCAGTAGCAGCCAGTTCATGCTCCCTCTGCTTTTGAGGCCGATGCTCCCTGATAATCAGCAACTCTGTATAGCGCGTGTTCAAAGGGGTTCTCTCACCCAACAGACTATTTTGGTCCTCTATCAATTGGTACTCTTCCATCACAGTCTCGGCATACTTCTTTTTGTAACCTAGCATGATACCATAAGACAAAGGGCAGGTTGAGGCATGATAACTGAATGATGGTTTAGCACTTCTAGCACGAGCCTTGAGCTTGTGCGGGGTGGGGGTGGCAGGGTGACTTGCAGATTTCATTCATGGTTTAGAACAAACTGCAAATTTGTCATGGCATCTGAACCTGGCACATCCCAGTCACAAGCCATAGTTTGTGAACAAGCCAGCATCTGATCCCAATGTGATACCCCGGTTTGTTCACAAACTGTCAGGCTTAGATGAACTGATATATCATGGCACATCCTAAACCACAAATAGAAGATTCAAATTTCTTTCCCTTGTCTGGAAAAGGTGTGCATATAGGGGTGCAAGAGTCACAGGTTCATACTAGTAACACTAAAGAATGGTTCTGTCATGGTTTAGTGTTACGCCTATACGGAGGACCCGTCCATTCATGAGTCTGAATGAGGCAGTCACCGCAGGCAGCAGATTGGTGGGGGGTGCTAATCTCTGTCTCCCTGGTCACCTTCATTGTTCCTTCTCCTTCTCACACTCTCTGGATTGGAAAAGAGGCAGATGAAGCAGAAGAGGAAGTATAGAGGAGAGCCCAATGCCCAGGGGTGTCCAAAGTTTTTGGGAAGTGGGCCACATCAGCTCTCTGACACTGTGTCGGGGGGGGGGGGGCTGGGAAAAAAGAATTAATTTACATTTAACATTTGAATAAATTTACATAAGATTACATAAATGAATATATTAAAGATGAACTTAAATGAATGAATGAAGGTCTTGCGATAGCTCGAGGCCTAAAAAAGGCCTTGCACAAAGCAAGGCTGGCCTTTCCTTTGCTGTCACTGCTGAATCACAGACGTGAAACAGCAAACAGTGGAGGTAGCCCTCATCCCACAGCTCACGTGAGAGGTCAAACAGTCGCCCTCACACTGAGATCAGTTGCGTCAGGCCAGAGTGGGCTCCAACAAATCTCAGGAGGGCCAGAGGCTCATTGGAGACTGGGGGCTCCCTGAGGGCTGCATTGAGAGGCCTCAATGGCTGCAAGTGGCCCCAGGGCCGGGGTTTGGGCACCCCTGCTCTAGCCCACCATCATTCTCTTCCCCACACTTCCTCTTCCGCTTTGTCTCCCTCTTCCTTTTCCAAGTCAGGAAGCAGGACGAATGGAGGCTGGTACATGACCAGATAAGGAGATAAGACCTCTACTTTAAAAAGCCCTTGCTGGATTCAGCCAATCCAGGAAATTACCATTCAGTTTCCAATCTACTTTTAGGGAATAAGATACTTGTGGGTACTCAATTCCAGGTTTCTCTTAATGGCACTGATAATCTTTATTTTGAATTTATCAGTCTGGGTTCAGACCAGGGATTGGGACCAAAACTGCTTTGGCCATCCTGGGAGATGACCTATGCTGGAAAAAGGAGTGCATCCCTGTTGGTTCTCCTGGACCTCTTATCAGGGTTTGAGATCATCAGCCACAATATTTGCCCGGACTGCCTTGTTGGAATGCTCTTGGGGGATACTGTATTACAGTGGATTCTTTTCTACCTATAATATAGGTCCTGGGAGATTGTCAAGTTGATCATTTAGATTTGTATGAGAGAAGATAATTTACATCTGGTTTGCTGGGAAGCAACACCCAGAGGTTTAAGTAATTTACCTCTTTGAACTGCTGTTGCTTTGAAGCAAGGCTCTTTGGGGAAAGTATGACTTGTGAAGTTTATTTTATATTTTTATAGCGTTCTGGTCTGGAATCCATTTTGAAATGTCTGATCCTTGTGGGCAAAAAGGGTCTGCCCAGAGACAGGTAAAAGTCTGCCCAGAGACAGCCTTATCAGCACTCCTTGCCCTTACTTTTTTTTTGTTGGCACCAAGAAGAAGGGGAATAAACGACAGATAGATAATGAGTTGAAGAAATATTGCTGTGCCATTTTCAAGGACAAAGGTGTGGAATTCAGGGTAATAAATTAGATCACCTTAACTGGACACCTGGGCCAGGGAAGGATGACTAAAAATAAAAAGAGGTCTTGCTGACTAGTGTGACTCAGCAGAATTTATTAAATCACCCCAAAATATCATTGGCTGCATCTGGTATAAAAACCCCTAGGAAAATTGGCAAAGAGCCCTTCCACTGGCCAAGACTGGGATGCTGTCTATCTGCTTATGATAGTCTGCCTTTCTCTGCAACTGCTTAGGGGAAATGCTTGACGTAAGTAGACTTTAGAACTAGATAGCTTTTCTCCTTTTCTGTGCTGTATTGGGGTATTGTCTTAACCAAAACTCTAACTGGGTACAATACTTGTATCCTTTTCTTTAAATAAACCTCCAGCTTTGTGGAAGAGTGCTGTTTGAAAGTGGGGACAACACAGTTCAACCTAAATTCAGTCCTGAGGCTAATCTTGGTTATTCTACCTGTTGGGAAGTGCTGAGGAAGAGAAGGGGGGCATGAAAATTGCCTAAACTCCCCGAATCCTCTCCGTTGCTGGTGAAGAGCCTGTAGGGACCTCTTTTGCTCTCTCATTTGGGATCCCGGCTTGTTGTTTTGAGGGAGTGGTAGTAGTTGTTAAGTGTTGAGGTTAATCCCCTTTTGAACGGGCTATTAGAAACACTTCTCCACCATGCTGTGGACCTTTGAGCCAAGCAGGAAGCACAGGGCTTGAGGGAATTTGGCTGGCTCAGGTACATGCAGGTGTTTGTGTGTGCAACACCCCTTAACTTCTTTACAGAGACTGCCTTAGCTTTTGGGGTCCTGTAGTGTTCCTTCTTGTCTCCTGTGCTTTCCAACATCTACATGAAACTACTCAGAAAGGTTGTCCGGAGGTTGGGGTTGAAGTGTCATCAACATGTAGGTTGCATGTAACTCAGTCTCTCTTTTTCATCAGATGTTGGGGAAGCAGTGGGGGACCTGAAACAATGCCTGGGCACAGCAATCGACTGAATGCAGACAAACAAGCTTCAGACAGAAGTGCTGCAGGTCAGTAGGGGAGTTGGCATGAAGTTGGTGGTACAGCCTTAATTGGATGCAGTAGCACTCCCCCCCCCATCAGATTTGCAACTTGGGGGTGTTCCTGGATCTGCCTTTGCTCCTGGATTGCCAGGTAGCAAATGTGGCAAGGAGTGCTTTGGCTGCTGTGCCCACTGTGTCTCTCTGTAGTGAAAGCAGAGCTGGCCAGTTAAACATGCCTAATCACACTGAAATCAGACTACTGTAATGTGCTGTACATGGAGTTCACTTGAACAGCACCCAGATGCTTCAGCTGGTCCAGACTTGAGAGCATGGATTGCGGTTGGGGCCCAAACTTGGCAGCGTGTGACTCCCATTCTGCACCATCCATACTGGCTACCAGTTCATTTCCAGGCTCAGCTCAAGGTGTTCATTTTGACATTTAAAGCCCTCAACAGCTTGGACCAGGTCATCTGAAAGACCATCTCCTCCCCTCCCAATCTGCTTGTCCCCTTCATTTTTCATCTGAGGCTCTGCTCTGCCTTCCCTGGCCATTAGTTATTTAACTATGGGGCAGGGTCTTTTAGCTGCAGCCCCCAAGTTGTGGAACTTGCTGCTTTAGGAAGCTCTTTGACTCCCCTTATTATTGGTGCTTCAGCAACAGGCAAAAATATTTTTGGCTAACGAGGCACCTCAGTTATATTGAT
This sequence comes from Tiliqua scincoides, assembly GCF_035046505.1. Lineage (NCBI taxonomy): Eukaryota > Metazoa > Chordata > Lepidosauria > Squamata > Scincidae > Tiliqua > Tiliqua scincoides. The sequence goes on from NC_089822.1 coordinate 202,683,669, forward strand.
TGCACCCCTACTGTGTTGGTTTATGTTTCCTTGCTGCTCACTGTCCTGTTTTAATTATTGTGCTGTAATTGTTTGAATTGTTAATTACCTGTTGATACGTATGTATGGAGATATAAAAGTGCTTTTATTTTGCTGTTGTAGTATTTATTTTGTTGTTTGTCTGGGAACTGAAAAAGGGGGGATGGATAAGTTTTCCATTTTATAAATAAATTTTCCTTTGCATGCCTTGTCCTGTTCTCTATCACCTCCTTCATCTTTTGGACTGCTACAGCCCAGTCATTCTAAATTAGACAGTGACTTAATATTTATTTAACCCCATGCCCATATATATGTAATGTCAGTACTGTTCACAACTATACTTCTCATCCTGCTGCTTTCCTATGGGGCTTTTCTCACTTTTCAATCACGTTCTGCAAATGACTAAGCTCCTAAACTCTAGCCAACTCTCTTCACTTCTTGCCAAAGATTACGCCAATCAACAATTAGGTGTATACATACCTTGAATTTGCTTCCCAGCCACTAAAAAAGAAATGAAACAATCTGTTAGGCTCTCTTGAACTGTGAAAGCTATTGTTTATCACTCTAGTGACCCTGTTATGTATGCCATAAAATAATAACAGAAAAGGTTTTACATCAAGTCTAACTTAGAATCAAAGTGCATTCTAGTCATCTGAATTATCAGGCAGGTGAGGTTCAATGTACCTGATTTGTTGTGGCCTCTTAAACTAGTTTTACTGGAAGGTAAAGAGAGGCCAATTGAGTAGTTAAATGCTGCCCAAGCACTGGAATGAGTGCAGGAATGAGTGGGCTCAGTTTTTTTTTCCCCCTTTCCATCTTAGCTGCAATGAGCCAGCAGCATTTTAATGTCTGGAGAAGGAGAGATATGGCAACTACATATGCAGTCACCCAAATCCTGTCCAGTAAAAAGGTGGAACTTAGCAGCACGCACATAGAACTAGAGGCATAGAGAGAGAGAGAGAGAGAGAGAGAGAGAGAGAGAGGGTGCAGCAGAAAGGGAGCTGGGGAGAAAGGTAGTGGTAGGAGAAGCACAAGTAAAGAAGAGGTGTCAAGTAGTGGAATGAGCAGAGCTGGATAGATGATCATCCCCTCAATAATTACTAGCAAGACTAATACTGACAATTCTATAGCTATCAATCACAACAATATATGCTTACATCCATACCATTGATGAGTTTAGAAGCATTGTACTTGAGACCGATGTCCTCAAAGATAGCCACCACCAGAGCTGCAGCCTTGTCCTCATAAAACTCTACCAGGAGTTCTGCCAGATTCAACCGTTTTGCCTTCTCCAACCGTCCAAGAGGGATACTCCTTAACCCAGGAGTTGCAGCGGTACGTAATTTGAACTTAAATTTTTCAAATGCCTCTTGACCAAGGTCTTCCAAGGCAGCTAGCAGGAGATCCTGCATCATTACTCCTCCTGACTCCATTGGAGACTCTCATCAGGTTGCAGCCAATGTTCTGAATATCTAAACAAAAACCATACCCTATTGTCAGGTGCTGGGTGTGCATGTGTCTCAAATCAGGTGTCCCTGCAGTCACCTTATCTCCTGCGCTACCAAGGCCAGTTCAAGACCTGACATCTGTGGCGACATGCCAAATGCTGCTCCCCTTACCAATGAGGTGCCAGTTTCTGCTCCTCCCACTCTCCTATGGCTTAACTCAGCACTCTCCTCCCTATTTTCCCTTCCTCCCTGTCCCCTCCTTTGTAAGGGCTGAAGGAATGGAAGGAGGAGGAGGAAAACTGGTAGACAGAGATGGGCACCCATTGATTGCACCTATCAGGCAATCAATTTATTGCATGAGGTCAGCTGCTTCAGTTGACCTAAGGATAGGTTGGCCCAGTGCCCTGCCCCTTCAAAAAGCCTGTCTTTTCAGCTAATTCTCCTCAAGAAAGAGTAGGGGCACTGCCAGGCTGGAGTCTAGGTATGGTTAGCTGTCACCCCATGCCTTAAATTATACTGGTTTCTCAGCCACCCCACCAGCTGGAGCAACTCACCTCAACAGCCAAGCAAGTAAACCTCCCCTTGGTCTGTTGGTTGTGAAAATTCCCTGGGATGGTCCTAGCCATAGCCAAGGAGTGATACCTGCTCAATATGCAGCATCTCATGGGCAATAAAGTACTTTAACTCCCAAATATTAGTGCTGAGAGGAGCAATTTCAGCATGGGGAAGGGTAAGCTGAGAAGGGTGCTAAATCAAAAACATCCATCACAATCCTATAGCTTATCCTCTTCTTTATGGAGATGTGAACAAACAGGCAGCATGAATGAGAAGGGAAAGAGGCTAGGGAACAAGAACAGGCAGCTATCATAACCCAGGAGATTCAGGCCAGCAGGTGTGATCTGGTGGTTGAGCAGGAATGGTTCTGATTAAATTTTGGATGGGAGACTGAAAGCTGATAAAGCTGTCATGAGACTACTGTTTCCTGCTCCTGCTGGAAGCTTGGAAGGCATACCCAGATGCCAGATGTGAAGACCACGGCATGAAGGAATCCACCTGGAAGAGAAGGGTTCTACCAGCTGCCCGTAGAATAAACTCCTTTGTACTCTACTATGGAGCTTTGTAAGTCACCTTGGGCGTTTGCTTCCGCATGGGAAAGGCAGGATATAAACCTCTCAAATAAATAAATACAATAATTATATTAATTATATTGCAGCAGGTATTTGTATTGGCAACCTTCAGTCTCGAAAGACTATGGTATCGCGCTCTGAAAGGTGGTTCTGGCACAGCGTCTAGTGTGGCTGAAAAGGCCAATCCGGGAGTGACAATCCCTTTCACACCGGGAGCAAGTGTAGTCTGTCCCTGGTCTGTCTCCCTGGCTATGGGCCTTCCTTCTTTGCCTCTTAGCCTCAGACTGTTGGCAAAGTGTCTCTTCAAACTGGGAAAGGCCATGCTGCACAGCCTGCCTCCAAGCGGGCCGCTCAGAGGCCAGGGTTTCCCACTTGTTGAGGTCCATCCCTAAGGCCTTCAGATCCCTCTTGCAGATGTCCTTGTATCGCAGCTGTGGTCTACCTGTAGGGCACTTTCCTTGCACGAGTTCTCCATAGAGGAGATCCTTTGGGATCCGGCCATCATCCATTCTCACGACATGACCAAGCCAACGCAGGCATCTCTGTTTCAGCAGTGAATACATGCTAGGGATTCCAGCACGTTCCAGGACTGTGTTGTTTGGAACTTTGTCCTGCCAGGTGATGCCGAGGATGCGTCGGAGGCAGCGCATGTGGAAAGCGCTCAGTTTCCTCTCCTGTTGTGAGCGAAGAGTCCATGACTCGCTGCAGTACAGAAGTGTACTCAGGACGCAAGCTCTGTAGACCTGGATCTTGGTATGTTATGGAGATTTGAGAGTAAACACTAGAGACAGGAGTAACCAAAGCCACCTTTTGCTAAAGAACTGGGGGAAGCTCACATGTGAGGAGCTTAATCTCTACAGCCCATCTACCCCTCTGACCTCTACTGGCAGGGAAGCAGAGGTCATATTAAATTTCAAAAACTGGGAAGATGTGGGAGCAGTGCAGTCTGAACAAGGGACATTAATTATAACCTGTGGAAGCATGAATTAAAAGACATCTCCAGTGTTGCCTGGCAACCCAGATACTGATGGCTTCTGTTTACAGAAGACACTTACTGTCTTACTTAAGACACTTACTGTGCACCCTGATTCATGTTTACTCAGAAGTAAGTCTCATTGTGTTCAATGGGGCTTACTCCCTTGTGAATAGGTTTAGGACTGCTGCCTAAGTATAGTTGTTGTATGATATACAGTATTTTTACAACTTGTAAAATCATGAGCCCTTACCTAGGTCTGTGTATACTGTATACAGGGTTAAAAAAAGAAGCAACACACAAATTCTGCACTAAGGTTACCCAGATACTGCCCCAGCTCACCTGTGCTAATTTGCATAATATATGCACCTGCTTATCTTGTATGATATATTTTGCTTCCATGAGCCTTAGGTCAACATACAGTAGAGCACTAACATATTGCCACTTAACACTGTGAAATCTGCTTCTGGCTTCTGGGCATTGCCTATAAACTTCCACACTTACCTTTGCGGTCACACCTGAAAGGCCTCCTGCTCCCACACACACCAAGGATCTGCCCACTCATTGACATCTTTGTCCAAAGGCATACTCGGGATGCTTCTGCCTTCCAAGGTTAGGTCACCCTTTTCTGACGTGGCCCCCAGGACACGGATCACTCTTCCTGAAGACATTCACACACAGTGCCTACTACCTTGTCCGTCAGGTGCCTGGTGCTCTTCCTCTTTCATACTTTTAATATACAATATATTTTTACGCTTGCCGCTATGTTATTAAAGGATGCTGTTTGTGAGAATTTGGTTGACTTACTTGAATTTATTGCTATAGTTTTTATTTGTGTTATTGTGGGAGTGTTTTGATGTGGAAGGGGGACCTATGGAGGAGGGCAAGGTGCTGCTGCTGGTCTCACCCCAGGAATCCACAGGCTTTGACTTTCTTTGGAGCAAGCAGCTGAGGTGCACCCAGGCGTTGCTCCTGGGCTCCAGAGGCCTGCCCTGGCCCTTGGCCCCCGCAGCAAAGCCTCCCCTGAACTCCTGCTTCAGCCACTCCAGCAAATGTCGTCCCCCCCCCCCCCCCGCAGCAGCAGCAGCCCTCCCTCCCTCTCCTGCCTCAACATGGGAAGAGGTTCTGCCAGGGGGCCTCTTCTCACCCACTGCTGCTGCTGCTAGCAGTGAGGGAGTTGCAGCTGCCTGCCATGCCCACAGCTCAGACACTCTGAAGAGCATTATGGTCCCCGAAGCGCCTGTGAAAGACCCCTCCCCGCCCCCTGCCTGCAAGAGACTCACCTTTCCTGCTGCAGCCGAGGAGGCGCCGAAGTGAAAGTGAAGGCAGCCAGGGGCAGGGTGGGGTCAGAGACAGAGGCTGGTCCTGCGCAGTGGCTGGCTCTCCATGGAGAAGGCTCTGGGGGCTGCAGAGGGGAAAGCCCTACTCTCTCCTAGGTCGAGGGAAGGGCTGAGGTGGGGCAAAGGCTTCAGGCTCCCGGAGCTCCCAGTCCCTCAGACAAAATCATGCTTGTCAGAATGCTCTGCACTAAGAAAACACGTTTGAACCCCACTCATTTGGCTGCAATCCTATACACACACTTTCCTGGGAGTAAGCCCCACTGAACACAATGGGACTTACTCCTGAGTAGGGATTGCACACTCTCAAGTCCTGTGATTTTTAACCACTATACCATGGTGCACTGGTGTGCCACAAATGGTCTGCAGGTGTGCCATGGGAGATTGGGGTAGTCATATATTAGTTGGGTCATTAGATGTGAGCGCCCCACCAACAGCATGGTGTGCCTTGCCAGTTGTCAAATTGAATGTGTGCCTTGACCATTTTAATGCCTTCTCAATGTGCCGTGAAATGAAAACGTACATTTGGGTTTTCACCCAATTCTTTCCATTTTCACAGCATCTGGGGTGGAAGAGGGCATGAGAAAGGACAGGGGAAAGGAACTGGTGTTGGGCAGCTGTTTTCCAAGCCTTCAGAAAAGACAGGCAACAGTGGTGGTACTTGAGATTTCTGCTACAAGCATGGGGACTAGAAACTTTGTCTCTCTAAAGAAGCAGAAATCTTCTGCTAGTTGCATTGTATGCCACAATATGCAGTAGGCGTTGTGCAGTTTTTAAAAATGTCTTAGCTGTTAAGTTCAAGGATGGTTGCCATGGCCTGCCAAAAACACTCTTCTCTTTGTATCATAATACCCTTTCAACCACATTGCAATTCATTCTAATTCCAATTCATCCAAAACTCTGCTTCAGTCTGTTCCCTTCATATCACCAGTTTTTAAATTATGTAGGAGCACACACAGCCCTTCCCATTTTTGCTATGAACAGCATAGGTCTAAGTTTTCCCCTGCAATCAGCTCAGTTCTCTTATGGCTGAGCAATGAGTAGAAGGGATGCTGAACTTGAGTGTGAGGCAATATCTTATGTAGGAGACTCCTAAAACAAAACCACATTTATATTTGGCCATTTGGCTTCAGTACTGTATCTTCTAGATGGAATAAATGCTGGATGAATATGTATCTCAACCTTCTCTCTCACACACTGCTCATATGGGTGTAACTTTTATTTCTTTCACACTCTTTGCTTTTTCTTACTAGCTGGGGAATTCAGATGAGATGACATACTACTGATACTGTCCAAATTTATCTGAAAAATAGGAACAAGAACAATCTGCAAAGCTGGCTGTTAACTGCGCTCGGGGTGAGAGCTCCTCTTCCTGTTATGATTTATGCTGGCAGAGGGCAAGCAATGTTAAGAGTGTAGGAAATAGCAGGAGTTATCATGGATGAGCTGAAGACTTTATACATGCTGAGCATGATGAGAAGTCTTAAATGAGTCTCTTCTGAGTTTTCCCAGACATCATGTGCAAATACTTTCCTATGTTAGAGATTCAGAAATCAGCAGGACATTCACTGTTTATAAGTTCAATGGGACATAGAGGATGCACAGCTCCCATTCTTCTGCAAGAACATCTTCACCAGCAGCTCTTGTAAGAGTTTTCTCTACTGTTTCATCTAGATCTGTGGTTCTATTGTGCAAAGTTTACTTTCACATCAAATAATGAAAGACTCCAGCAAGCAAAACTGAAGAGCACCGTCCCTATGCCCCCCCCCTTTGAAGGTACATTTCCCCTTTTTCCTGATGCACATCTGTCAGTGAAACTGAGTACGTAAAGATTAAGCTTACTTGTACGTACACAGTACAGGAAAATGTGTAACATTTCTTCACACTAAAATGGAGTACAAGTTAGTTTAACAGGAATGATCATCAGGAGCTGATTACCCTTTCCAATCTAATTTCACTGGTATGTCTTTGATGACCTACTAAATCATTTAATTAATCTTGTCCTATATAAGGTTCACATTTGTCAGCCTGAATAATCATGCAAGAAGAAAAAACGTTTTTTAAAAGTTCACTCCTGCTTACTCTGGACCTATAATTTTAGGCAAACAACTTGGAAACACTGCCCTTAATTATCCAGGTTCAGAGTGACCAGTCATCATTTGTGTAGCTTCAAGTCAAACAACTCTCAAATTTTAGGGTTCCTGATGTGAGACAGCCACTGCTTCATAATCTGCAGTATGTCTGACATCAAGAGATTAGTGTGGGGTGTTACTAAACCCCTAACAGGTGTGTGGAGAGATATGCCTTGCAAACCCATAATATTAAAGAGAAGCGTTATGTCTTCATATAAAAAACATACATCTTCTGCTCCAGTTTTTTCTAAGTATGTGTGGAAATACAGGCACTCACTAGAAGCCCATAAAAGACTAAGGGCCCAATCCTATCCAACTTTCCAGCACCAGTGCAGTCACAATGCAGCCCCAAAGTAAGGAAACAAATGTTCCAGTACCTTGAGGAGGCCTCTGTGTCTGCCTCCCACCACAGGATGAAGTGCATGCCCCACTGGCATGGCTGCACGGGCACTGGAAAATTGGATAGTACTGGGCCCTCAGATGCTATGAAAAGGATTAAAAACACTCAATAGTGTGAAATTACAGGTCGTTCCTTGTTATCCACTAGGGTTCCGTTCCAGAACTCCTAGTGGATAAAAAGCATCCGTGGATAAAAAAACACAGTGGAAAAATATAATTAAAGACACGCTTCCAGGTTTCTTGCCCCTCCATTGCTTCTAATAAGGTCATGCCTCAACATCCACAGGGGTTTGATTCTGAGACTCCCTGCTGATACCATAAAATGTGTTTAAAAAAAGCAGTCTAAAAAGTTAGGAAGTGCATCCCTTTACAATTGTGGTTTAAAAACAGCTTTTCTTACTGTTGTAGAGAGGTAGTCAGCAATTAGAAATGCAAAGGACCCCCTGCCTTTGCCTGGCTCAACTGCAGAATGGAATGATCTTGCATGACTGTCTCTACAACAGTTAGAAAAGTAGTTTTTTAAACTGTGATTTTAAAGGGATGGATTTTTTCCCCTTCTCCAGAGATCAGCACATGCCTTTTTATTTGCAGTGGCCATTTGTGTTGAGTCAAATCCATGTATAACAAGGTTGGACCTGTGTAGGTCAAATTACAAGACTGTCGGCTACCCTCACGTTCGATCTAGCACTGAACATTTAAAGACATTCTGCCTCATCGTGCCTCTACTCATTCCAAACTACAGTTGTCAACTGTGCAGAGAAGTTAAGCAGAGGTGGTTTTATTGTTGAAACACACATGGAAAAAGACACTCCAAGATACATTAGAGAATACAAAATACTTAGAAAACTGAGCCACCCCTCTGTTGGCACATTATCGTCTTTCCCACCCCAGCTTCCCAATACATACTGCATGTTTATTCAGTGAACGTGGGAAATTGCAAAGTGGGATATTTAACTGATTCCCTTACAGCAAGAAAAGAATACAGGATATATTGACCTTGCCAGTAGAGATGCCCACTTTGCACAGTCCCCACATCCTGATCTGCTTTGATTCTAAAAAAAAGGAAAAAAGGAAAATGGTGCTCCCAGAAATTAAGATTTGGTCAAGAAAGAGACTCTGTTGCTGCAAACCAAGAGGGCCTTGCAAGCACATGGGGGCCACAGGGAATAAACTGCATGAATTTGCTTGTATAAAACCACATAATTAAACATGCTCTGATACAGCTTAGCAGTTTCAGCTGGAATCATCTGCACAAAGTCACAGGCTCCAAATGGGGGATGCAGCTTCCCAAGAGACAGAAACGAGCATAACTCCCATCCATATTAAGTAATGAAGAAACTTGATGTCTGATCATCAGCTCTGTAAATAGCTGCACATTCTTTTCCAGGTTGTCTTCCTGTTAGCTTCTGGCATGCCTATGTCAGTGTTTCGCCTTTTGTTACCTGCCAAGAGAAAGGAGACACATTACTTACCTTGGAATCTGGTTTCCAGGGAGGGGAGGTGGAGGGAAAGAGATCTGATGTTAGAAAGATGAAAGGACAGCATTTTGCAATGGTTACTTGAGGAAGACGCAATCCTTGTCACAAAACCGCACCACAAAGACCAGTGTGGATTGTGCAGTTGATAGGAATGGATTTACACCGAGGTCTTACATTGAGGGAAAAGGAAAGGTACTTCCAAGGACAGAAGTACAGCACTCAGTGGAAGCAAAAAATGCTGCTGGCCCAAGGAAACCTGGGCCAGCAGGGTTTCCACTGAAAGGAGCACTGGGGTAGGGATTCAGCCAGAAGCTGCTTGGAGACTTTCCTACAAGACTTCAACCTCCAACAACTCACAGAGAAAGCTAGAGCCACGGGTAGAAAACAGAGTGGTAGAAATTCTGTTTTTGCCTTTCTTGCTGTTTTTTAAATGCCTGAAAGAGGAACATAAAGATGTCTCTTCTGCTCCATTTCACTACCAGTCAAGGGAGCAAGAGAGTGTGGGCATACTGTCTTAGACTCTTTTTCCATGTAAGAATCAACCGCCACGCAAAAACATGAGTGAAATGTGGCTATGCTGAGCCACTCAGAACAGCTCATTTAACACACTAACCCAGCGGTTTTCAAACTCTTGGGAGAGTTTGACCTGCTCCAAGTTCTTTCGGGGGGGGGAGGCAGCGGGGGCAGGGGAAGGCAGCGACACGATCCCCAGGATTGCGCCACTCAGGGGGGCTGCAGGAGGCTTGGGTAAGTGGACCCAAGCCCTTGCAGCCCCCCTGAGCGGCGCAATCCTGGGTCCACTTACCCAAGCCTCCTGCAGCCTCCCAGGGGTGCAGGGAGCCCTGCACGACTGTCTGCAAGGCTCCCCGCAGCTTCAGAAGTGAAAGTGGAGCAATTGCGCTCCACTTCCGCTTAAACAGAGGGAGGGTGTGATCGCTCTGCTTTCGCTTTCAAAGCTGTGGGGAGCCCTGCAGAAGGTCGCGCAGGGCTCCCTGGACCCCTGGAGGCAGGGGGCTCTGGTAAGTGGACCCAAGCCCCTGCAGTCCCCCTGAGCAGCGGGATCCTGGGGATCGTGCCACTGCCTTCTCCGTGCTTCCAGGCTGCCCCTGCCCCTTAAGGTTAAAGTGGCCAGGGCCCACAGGCTGCGGTGTCATGACGACCCAGTTTGAAAAGCCCTGCACTAACCAAACACTAACCAAATCATCCCAGAAATGGCAATGAAAGTCACATCTGGACATACCTGAATTATTACAGAAAAATCTAACAGTGTTCTTCCAGGGAGCCCAACCAGAGTACGCTAGGAAGCTTCAGCTGCTAAAGAATGTGGCTGCCAATCTTTCACTGGGGCAGGTTAACAGTAGCATGCGATACTGGTACTCCCACATCTGAATGAGCCCACAATTGTCTTCTAAGGACAATTTCAGGTGCTGCTTTTGACCCACAAAGCCATGGACAATACATAACACCGAAAGTAACTCTTCACCATATCATTATCACTATTCTTGAGATCAACTGAGGACAGCCTATTAACGACAGCATCTTTGCTCCAGAATCTGACAGCCAAATACGTACAGAGGGGCATTTTCTGTACCATCCAGTCCTCTGTTATCAAACTTTCTGCTCTCAATCTCACTATAGTCCAAACCTGAGCATGTTCTGGAACAGTTGTAAGGTCTGACCTGAACGGTCTTTCAGTGGTCAGCAGAGTGATGGAGATTTTTAAATGAGTGGAGAAGATTTTAAAATTATATCTTAAGCTTTGTGACAGGTTTGCAATAAATCTAAAAACTGACATAAAAGATAGTAGCTGGACCAAAGAGGATGTTGAATGACAGGCAACATCATGCAAGGGCTCTGCCTTATTCACCCACAGCAGCAAATTTCTTCCTTGAAGTGAGTTACTTAGGGAAACTCTTCACCAACTGCTGAAGGCCCAAGTGACGCAGCAGCTTCTGTCATAGCCTTGCTTATAGAATATGCAGCATTCAGAGTATTAATGTAAACTGGTCCTTTCTCACCTGCAGCTGCAGGACCAACATGCTCTCCCTACAGCTCAGAAGTTTTCACAGCTCTGATACACACTGCTCAGTATTGGGCCCTGAATCATATATGTAGTACACTTCAGTGACAAATCGGACCCAATTTTTAGGCTGTGTTATCATACTAAGTCCAATGGTTTTCTCAATATACTGAACGTATAAAGCTGTTTTATACCATTGGCCCACCTAGATCAGTACAGCGTACCCAGAATGACAGCAGCTCTTAAGAGTTTCAGACAGGTCTTCTGAATCAGAAATGCCAGGAACTGAGTTTTGGCCAGTCTCTATGCCAAGTTGGTACCCTACCACTGCATCATAGGTAGAAGTGGAGCTGGGGAGGGGGGGTGGAATGGTAAGTACAGCACGCTCCACAACTCCAAGTAAGCAGCCCCTCCCCCTTGGTGTCAGAGCCATTTGGGGCAGCAATGGTGAGTAACATCACTGCTCTGAATGGCTCCAACACCAAGGAGGAGGAGCCACTTACACAGCAAGTTGTAGAGAGTGCAGTCTTTACCACGCTGCTGCTCCTCCAGCTTCGCTTCTGATTACGGGCCTCAGACAACAGCTCCTCCACCTTGAACCTAATGTTACGGGTAAATGCTAATCTAGACAAGTTTATGAAAACCTCTCAATAGTGAAAATCCACAGTTCAATAGACAATGGGAGATTTATCTCAGTGGATTTATTCCTTGAGAAGGAAATTTTTTAAACCATAGTATAAGAACATTATAGGGACATTATAGTATAGAGACAAATAGTATAGGGACATTAGAGACAGAAGGTTTTAAAAAAACCTATTCAGAGATAAGGGCATTAAGAGAGCAGTTTGTTCTATGAAGCTGCCAGTCTTTGAAAATAAATGGCAAACCGAAGATGTGATTACTCGTTACACTTTAGGGAAAAGAAGAGGTTTTTTTTGCACAGGAGAAGGATGGCTATGCAATACTGGTAACACAGAGTCCAATCCTTTCCAACTTTCCAGTGCTGATGCAGCCATGCCTATGGGGCATAAGCTGCATTCTGCAGTTTGGGGGAAGTCACAGAGGCCTCCTGCCCAGCCCACAGGTGTACACATTTGATCCTTGCTGCATATAAGCAATGTTGGGCAGAAGTTTGTTCCCTTACCTGGCATCAGTGCTGGGTAAGATGTAATCAACACACACACACACACACAAGGTCAAAAGTTTTGTGGTACCTTAAAACTAATGTAGTGTATGCCTTTGTAGGTGCATCTAAGAGATCAGGCTCTGGTGTGCAACAGCATGCCACAATATTTGTATCCCTTTGAAAGGTGATCTGACTTTTATATGTATTTGTCATTTTAAAGGCTGTCTTCTCAACATGCTAGTTGTCCATTTGCAGGGAGTTCTTTTTATTAAGTTAAAAAAAGGAGGAGCTGAGTGTGTGTGTGGGAGGGGGAAGCAGACAAAACACACAATACCAGCCCTTCAGCATAGTGCTACACAGCCCAGTCAAGCTGAATCTACTGAATGGATACAACTGATTGCAAATTCAGCTGCCACCTGACAGGAGGGGCAGCAGGAACTCAGCCTCAGTGACTCAAAAGGACCACAACAGAGGGAAGTGAGATGAGGACAGAATGCAGAAGATGAGGGCTGCAATTCTATGCAAGCTTTCCTGGGAGTAAGCCCTACTGAACACAACGGGGCTTGCTTCTGAGTAGACATGAATAAGATAGGGCTGTAAGGCGACAATCCCATGCGGACTTTCCTGGGAGTAAACCCCACTGAACACAATGGGACTTACTTCTGAGCAAGGCACAGGACCAGGCTGCAAGCCCACGCGCTCTTTCGTGGGAGTAAGCCCCACTGAACGCAACGGGGCTTGCTTCCGAGTGGGCTGTGCTGTGGGGCAGGGCGGGGGCTGTGGGGCGCCCCCCAGGACGCGGGGACGGGGCAGGAGCCTCACCCGGGCCTCGATGTACTCGATCCTCCTCTCCAGCGCCGTCAGCTTCTCGTTGAGCGTGGCCAGGCGGGAGCGGCAGGACATGTCTGCGGGGGAGAGAAGAGAACGAGGGAGGTCAGTGCCGGAGGCCCCGCCGCCCACCGCAGCTGGCCCGGGCAGGGCGGGGCCCCACCCGGCCCGGAGGGAGGCGAGGCGCGCGGGCGTACCGAAGGAGTTGAGGAAGTCGGCGATCTTCTTGATGGAGCTGGTGATCACCTCGATGTACTCGCGGTTGGCCCAGTCCTGGTGGATCTCGCGCTGCACCGGGTCCTCCTGCACCGACATGACCGCCAGCTGGGAGCCCCCGCCGCCGCCTCGCCAGCACGCCGCCGCGCATGCGCGCAGGGCTGCCAGGCAGGGCCCGGGCCCGCCTCCAGGCCGAGAACCCCCACGGCGCATGCGCTCCCTCTGCCGTCTTGGAAACACAGACGCAGGAAAACGCCTAGAGGGATCACGGTTGGGAGAACCAACTGGCTGCTCTTGTGGATGCTCCTCTACACTGCCTCCTTGGAAACGTAGACGTAGGGAAATGTCTAGAGTGATCACGGTTGGGAGAACCAACTGGCTGCTCTTGTGGATGCTCCTCTACAAGGGCTGCCTGAAGCAGGGGCCCAAGTTCTTTCCCCCCAGTCAACCTGATGATGTGCCAGCCTCCGCTACTTCCAGCACTGGAGAGGAAGAGGGGGACAGAGCAGGAGAGTGGTGGGCTAGAGGGGCCTCACTGAGTCTGGTCCACCACTCTTCAAACTCCCCACCCCTTTCTTTGGAATGTCCAGGTCATGCCTCATTATCCACAGGGGTCCAAGAACCCCCAGTGGATTAAAAAAATCAGTGGATACCAAATCAGTGGAAAAATAGCTTTAGAGACGTGGATACCAAGGTAGCACCTGTACTGTTTTAGCATAGCTTCAGTCATTTCTGCTCAATGTTGCATATATGCAACAGGGACCATATATGTACACCTGTGGACTGGGCAAAAAATGGGTTAAAACTCATTTTTGCCTGACCCACAGGTGTACACTTTTGGTTAAATGGTTAAAACCCATTTTTGCCTGGCCCACTAGAATAACATTTGGTCCCTGGCATGTATCTGCAACCTTGGGCAGAAATAGCTTAAAACTGGAACTAAAGGACAGCTTCATTAACAGGACTCAGACAAGTCCATCTCAATGCTTCTCTCCCCTAAATGAATATCATCCCAAGTCAGTTTAAATATAATAATCTTTCTCCACTAAACCAGCCATTTTCAACCACTGTGCCTTGGCACACTGGTGTGCTGTGAGTGGTCCACAGGTGTGCCACAGGAATTTGGGGGAAGGTCATTTATAGAGCCAATGAGAGATGTGAGCCCTCACTGGCAGCATGGTGTGCCTTGTCATTTGTCAAAAATCTGGTGGTGTGCCTTGACCTTTATAGTGCCTTGTCAATGTGCCATGAAATGGAAAAGGTTGAAAATCACTGCACTAAACGCTGTACCAGTGCGGTTCTGTATTAGTCATGAAAGCTAAATAGAACCTCCAGTTAAGAGATAGTATTCCTTTGAATTCCACCAGCTGCTTGGAGGAACAGGAAAGAAAGTAGGGGCAGACTGTTGCCTTCATGCTCTGTTGTGGATTTCCCAAAGCATCTGCATCTAGCTTGCAAGGGTTTGAAAACAGGAGATTAGATGGACCATTAAGAATGACCTAGCAGGTTAACTGTGTAATAGAGTGCCAGGAGCTCTGAGGAACAAGACAAGGAATGCAGAATGGTTTTAAACACAAGGTAGGGTTCAAGGCTGAGGTTCTCTGTGTACAGCCACAGACAGGTATCACTTTTGCATGCTTACAGAGGTGGAGGACCAGTTGAACATAGGGGGACTTACTTCCAAGTAAACATACAAGATTATACCAAGTCCAGAAACAGATTATTAGTCGGGAGGGGAGGCTAACTCAGGGCATTCTAAATACTGATTTGGATTAAGAAAGGATGAATTCCTTAAACTTAAAAAAATTGATTTATATTCTACCTCATGAACTTTTTTTTTGAGTTAACTTAAAATTAAAAAATAAACTGTACAAGGTGAATTACTTGGGAGGGAACACATTAATAACCAAAGAGAATTTAGTTAGAGAGTAAGGTTGTCCTTTAAAATAGCAACTCGTCACTGCGTGCCGCATATACAAATTCCACTACGATTTCCACAATATGGAAAGGGTGGAAAGATTATGTGCAGAATAGAAATGTATTTCTGTAAATTAAAAGAGTAAAGGGGCTATGAACTAGAAGGGAAATCTGTGTGGTGGGAGAGAGAACTGCTAGTAGGGTTTCTAAAAGTACTGTTTCTCTGATATTATTATTAAATATTTATATTCCATTTTTCCCCACCCAAACAGCCAACAATATATTAAAAACAATGCAATAAAAACAAAAATCAAAACCCCCCCAAAATCAATGGCAAGTGGAACCAGGGGTGCAATACAGGGGTTTGAGACAAAGACTTCTACAGCAGAAGCACTCAGGTGTTGCTTTTGAGGCTTTTTTCAAAGGACCTTAACTGAGAAGGAACAGGTTCAGCAGGAGGCAAAATGAGAAAATTACCTAAAAGCACAAGAACTAGCCTGCCCTGGGTACAAATGTATGATGGGTAGGTGGAAGGGGTGCAGAAGAATGTAAAATAGGAAGGGGCCAAGTGAAGGAAGGAAGGGATTAGATAACCCTGAATAACCCCCATGGAGGTGAGTAGGGACTTGTTCATTTCATTGGATGCAGAGCTTCAGGGGAGACAGGCAGTAGAAGAGGAATGTGCTTCTGAATAAATGTTAATAGAATTGCATTCTAATATACGTTTCGTATCTGTAATATTTTTTAAATCTAATCTTTCCATTTTTATACATTTCTTTAAATAATTTCATCTCACTCCAAGAGTTTGGGATGAGATATATTTTATTTAGAAATATAGTTCACTAAGTTTCAAAGCAGGAATAAGTTGCCTGAGAAGAAAACATTCTGATGGAAAAATTCAGAGTTGCTATTTTCTCGAATAGCCTTCGTGGGGTGTGGCTATAGGGCATGTGCATATATGTGTTACAAACAAGCTCCTGCACATCAACATTTGCCACTACAGAGCAGCACCAAGCAAAACATTCCTACGGAAGCAGTAACCAATATACATAGCTAGGAATTGCAGTAGAACTAAGAGTGTGACTTGGTTAAAAAGGTGATCTGGGGTAGGCCTAAGGAATACTATGTTATGCAGAGCAATTTGTGCACACATGTACACAGCCCCCAAGCATTAAAAGAAAAAAAACAAACCTTTGAATAAATTCAGCTAGGCGATTAATTACAGCAACTTTTCAACTCGTGTAGACATGGTGATCCCTATTCCATTGACACAACAAAGCAGACTTCGAATGCTCATAAGCTGCTTGCAATACCAGCCTTTAAATGGCTTGGAGAAAAGAAAAAGAAACCTGAAAGATTAACTAAACCAGCAGATGTGCCTTTATATCATTCTATAATGATATCACGATATAGACTGCACACAGTAATGATAGCATTTTCTACTTTATTCTATAACAGAGTGAATAAATCCCAAAGGTCTTTATACACAGTCTTATGTGTAGCATAACAAAAAATTCAGAATTAAGTACTTATCTGAACAAACACTGAACAGAAGCAAGTTGTGGAAATGAACACTTTAGTAGCTTATGTTCCAAAATAAATGTTTCTATAAAATAATCTTTAAAAGAAAGCAGAGCATTTTATCTTAAAAGTGCATATGTACAAAGGCCACAGTCCAAAATAAGAGTGCACTGAAGTCTGTTGGTCTGAGTGGACTTAAAACACAACTCTGCTTTAGAGTGTGGGCCAAAAAGTAAACTAGAAGTAGTGTCACTAATGGAAATAAAAATGTTTCTTTAGGGGCAGAAATCTGTAATTCTTTAAGATCCACTGCAATTCTGACAAAAGGATATACGAACCAGGGCTGTGGAGTTGGCCTCCACCCAAACACTGCTTCCAAGTCCATGACTTGGACTCCAACCCCACAGCCCTGCTCAGAGTCAGCACTGGGGAGTCAGAAACGATTTTGGGTGGAGTTGGAACTGACTCCACAACCCTGATAAAAACAATGTTATTTCATAATCCCAAACAAGCCCATAGACCTGTTCAAAACTTTGAACACCTATTTAATATTCAACATTTTGGAAGCTTTAAATCTATCTTGGTTCAGGAAAGCCTGCCCTCATGCATTTAAACCACTTGGGATCTTAAATAAAAATGAACAGCCATTCATTTTCTGGTAATCATACTGGGATTTTTTTTCTGCTGCTAAGCCAAAGACAGCAAAATCACATCTATCAGAGGTTCTAGCCATATAAGTTCAGAGATGAGGCTGGGTTCTGTGCAAATGCACAGAGGAAGGAATGACCCCCCCCCCACTAGAGAACAGTCAGTTACCACAGAATGATAGCTTCCCCCCCCCCCCCACTACTGCCACAAATTCTCACTTCTTGTTGTCCTGGGCAAAATAATTTTAAATATATGTGGGATGGTGGGGAAAGGTTGGGTGGACAGAGAAAAACAGTGATGGAGGAAAAGAGGGAAATTTATAGGAAACATGAACACTTTAAAAAAAGGGGGGGCCCTCTGCATTTTGATTTTCAAGGTGAAAATCCTTATAAAGAGCTAAAGGTAAAAGACAATCAAACCACATGCTCTAAAGGTCAGGTGGTAATCCCACTTGGCTTTAGCACAGCCTGGTAATCAATATACAAGTCATCAGGAACACAAAGCTCTAGATAAATACAGTTCATTCAAAATAGTTTCTTTCCCGGTGCAAATTCCAATAGATCGTGCCATGAAAAGCTAACCCAGCAACACAGTTCAGTCTAAGCAGAGCTGTCTTCATCACTGTCTTTGGTACTATTTTCACTCTCTGAATCTTCTTCTACCTCCTGCTTCTTGAGAGAGAAAAAAATCACAGGTTTAAGCAGTGGACATTGGATAATACATAGACATTTTCCAGTAACATTCCTGCAACATAAATATAAATATTAGCATGCAAACAGAACAGGCCTGGGCTAGACTGTTGCCTTTAATTGTTTACCCTTATTAACTGTTAGTGTTAGGCCATGGAAGAAGGTGCTTCTGCTTAGCTTGCCACAGTTTAGAGCCTGAGGGAAGTTGATGTACTGATACCTAAGCAGAAACTGTGAAGGAGCTGCTTAAATGGCACAACTTGCTAGAATCTTTGGGGAGTCCCCACTGAAGGCTGTGACAGATTTGGCAAAATCTGAAGAACTACTCATCCAGGCAGGAAGAATATGGGGTTCTGGTACAGAGCAAGCAGAGAAAAGGCAAGAAGCAGAAGTAGCCTGAGTAGTCACAGCCTCTCTATGCATTTACTGGGTGCTTTAACAAATCAGAGCAGTGAATCAATAAGTAGTGCCAAGAGTGAGCAATGCCAAACAGAGGACCCAGAGCAATGCCAAACAACATGGCAGACTATTCGGCAATAGGGCCAGGCAGTCCTGAAGAAGTCCACTGTAGTAGTGGTTGTTAAACTAAACAGGGCATGTGTGTGGAAAGGTGGAATGTGGACACACACATCGTCCTAACACCTAACACACCAACAGGCAAGAAAAAGGCAGTATACCATAGCGATACAGGATGGAATGGTTTCCAGTCTAATTTTGTATCTATATTGTGCTCACTTGACTGTGACCATTTGTTAGTCTTGTGCAAAACTGGTCGCTTTGTGCAAAAGGTGTTAGTGAGAAAAGTATAGAGTACTTTGACTCTAGATTGCAATGCCTTGATTAGAACCACAGCGAAGATATCTCACAAGTTTGCATTTGCTGCATAGAGAACAGACTGATCATCCTGGCCATAAACCAGGCACAGAGTATAACATTTGCTATACAGTGTGCCCTTGTTATCCATAGGGATTCCAGTTCTGGAACCCCCACGGATACCGAAATCTGTGGATGAACAAACCCGCAGATTAGGGCATCAAAAAAAACTGCACAGGGCTTCTCCAGGCCTCAGAATATCTTAGGGCAGGAGGTCTGGTCTAGAGAGTAGAGCCTCCATTTGCCTGAAGATTAACATCCACAAGGTCGCCAGTTCAAGGCCACCGGCACCGTGCGACCTTGAAGCAGCTGGCAACCTGCAGCTGAGCTGTTCCATCTGCTCGGAGCGTGGGAGGATGGAGGCCAGAATGTTAAACCAGATCGGAGTGTAACACCTTGAATGTGGTGGTTCTTGAAAGAGAGAACCTTCTTTCAATTTGTAAAAATCCCTGCGTGATTTAATAAGCCTGCCTGTGTAAACCGCCTTGAATAAAGTCTTGAATAAAGACCAAAAAAGGCGGTATATAAATACTGTATATTATTATATATATTATATTATGAGGGCATTAAAACATCACTTCTGGTTTCTCCCAAGAAACTGTAAGTTGCGGGTTTTTGCCCAAAACAGGCATTCTGAGAGTTGGGGAAGCTGCGCGCAGCCTCCCCAGCCCTCAGAACACCCTCTGGACATGATTGGAGCATAGCTCCAGCTATGCTTGGAGGGTTCAGGTTTGGCCACCCTGCGGGTGTGGAACCTGCGGATGATCAAATTCGTGGGTACTGAAACTGCGGATAAAAAGGGCAACCTGTATTCTACCACCACCACACCACACCACAAGAACTTTGCCTTTAGAAAAATACCTCTGGAGGATCTTCTCTGGGGAGTATGGAAATCCCCTCCTCCATCTCACTTCTTTGGGATGCCTGTGAAAGGATCTCTTCTCCCTAGAACAAAACACAATAAACCTATGGTATAACTATTTATATCCAAAAGAATACACAAATATAACACAGAACCCTACTCCCAGATACTCATACTCAGTAGTATGGGAGCTGTTTCCCCATGGAGTAATCTCATTCTGTTGGGGACTATGTGTGAATATCCAGCTATTTATGTGGGGCTGATTATGTGATTCCCACCCAAACTGACACCCTCTCTGGGAGTGATTTAACAGCCTAGATGCTAAGTTTATGAAAATACCTAATACCAAGTTTCATCTGCTCTGCATTTCAATATGACAGCATTAAGAAAGACGTTTACCCTCATGGTATAAATTAGGTGGTGTGTGATTAATGAAACAGAAATTCTGTAATTGATTCACAGAGTTGAAAGCAATATACCACTTCATAACTGGCATGCTATCAGTGTATTCCATGGTTTATATATACAACATGTAATTTTTTTCTGGCCTCTGACTATAGACCAAAGGCTTCCATATTTGACAAACCTGTTTGATATTGTCTGTTTCAGTGCATTTATACTCAGCTTCATTGATACTGAGTAATTCAGTATCTGAAGGATTCAGATAACTCCAAGATCTGATTCTAATGGCCAAGCTACATGTTACAGTAAATGCATAGTTTAGCTGGGCATGTGTGTGGTTTTTCTAACTTAAGCAGCTGTTGAACTTGGGGAATCAGGATTCGGAATTTGCCCTACTATGCTCCCCTGCAGTTGCTATTTGCCTCAGGAACTGTTCCTATTAGCACCACCTCTATGTATCCCTCCCCCACTGCTGCTTCAGTGATAATTTGCTCTGCAGCCTGGATGAAACAGGTGAAGCCCAGACCACAGTGGAAATTTATCTTAGCACAAGCACTGTCAGGTGTGAACAATTTCAAGTCTGGCATTTTTTTTTACCACTGTACACAAGTTGCTCATACAACTATTCCTGATGCTCATTCAGCTTTTTGAAAATGGCATCCGATTCAGGCTGTGATCCTATGCATCTTTTCTCAGGAATAAGTGCTACTGGACTCAGAGGGATTTACTCCCAAGGATTGGATGCATAGGATTGATCAGATTCACATAATAACGCCCATTCAAACTGCATCAACCTCAGTCAATGAGCCATTCATTAGGCATAAAGTCCTGGCCTTCCACATGCGTGTTCTGCTCACCTGCAGGTCCCTATTTTTGAGAACGCCAACCCAAAAAGCTTCCTGACAATGATTGAGTGCCAGCATGGCTTTCACTCGGTACACAAACAGCTCAAGGGACTTCTTCAGTAGAGGCACATGGCTGGTGAGTCCTGTGTCTTGGTGAATCTACATGTGGAAGAAAGGCACAGGAGGAAAGTACCATTGGTCTTTACTGGATTCTTTGCTGTAAAAAATCAGTATGGTCTAGTGCAAGGCAACTCATTACAAATAACTTCTGAAATGGGAAGTGAAAGTCTGGAGAGGACAGAGAAAAAAAAATCTGTATTTACCAGATTTTACTGATATGAAAGCCAGACGACCCTGTTTTGTAGCCTGTTACCTTAGAATGGCCACACATGTGGTGAAGCTGCCTGGTGCTCAGCTGTAAGGTCTTCAGCAGGCTCTGCACATCCTCCTGCAAACATAAAGAAGCTGATTTACAAACCTGTTCTAAACTGCCACCTACTGGACTACGTAAAAAAAATAGTTAATTTTAATCACTATAGCTAGAAGTGTGATTTTTTTAGTGATGATGAAAATAAACCACATAACACTACTTTCTACTTCATTTTTATTTTAAAAAACAATGAAATCTGTGAAAAAATAAAACTGTTTTCTAACGAGTCTACATATTGGTCACTATAGGCTGGTTGAGCTGGATGGGGTTGGTGGGTGGTGCATGGATAATGACTGTGACTGCATCTGCTGACACTATACCACCTATATCAGTCACTTTGTAAAGTGATTCTAATTTATAAAATTGTACCTTTGGAACAAAAACACATAACCGTTTTCTGTATTTCTCATTTTTGTCAAAAAAAATATCTGCAATAAATAAATCACACCTCTATAGCTCAGGGTTCTGTTTGCCTTACTAAACCAGATAGAGCTATTTCGCACACCACATGATACCAAATCTACATGTGCATTCACCAAGCAACTGCAGTCTGTCACAACTCTCTGACAAATGGGTCTGCATGAAGTGTGCACATAGCAAATACACGTAAGACATCCAATGTGGATAACTTACATAAGAATGTAACATAAGTTGCATGAGACAGCATTTAACCATGGCCTCACGCTCTTGACAGATTAGCAAAGAGGAACTCCTCTTAAGGAAAGTATTTGTCAATTATACCAAATATACTGAATAGGAACCCTTCTCCCAAATCTCTTCTGCGAGGTTCAGATCACGAACAGCTCATCCAGCTTCTCTCAGGCAATCATCTGGTTCTCTCTCCTACTTTTGTAAATAAAGTTCCATCTCCATGTTCTAGACAGAATAAGGGCAGCCACAAGCTGTTCAACCTATTCTCAAGAGGAGTTAAAATGCAATCCTGTCTGTAAGATCTTACCCTGTGCTTTTTAAAGCTGCAATCCAAGAGGGGCATGCCAAGCTTCAAGAATGTTTCCACGAACAGGCGACCATACTGGGAAAAGTTGCAGAAAAGAAGGAAATGCATTGCAAACCTTTTCTTACTGTTTCTAGTCGTTCCTCACAAAAATCAATGAGTGCTCTTTGAACAAGCCCCAAACCATGATTCAAAGTATTCAAGTGCCCCGTGGGCATTAGAAAATTCACACCCAATAGCTTCTTATATTTGTTGATAACTCCTTGTACTCAGCTTATTTAAGCAATCCTGGTAAAATTGAGTAGCATTTCTACACATGAATTTAGAGCCCAATCCCATGCCTGTCTGTGCAGATCTAAGTCCCATTATAGTCAATGGAGCTTATTCCCAGGAAAGTGTGGATAGAATTGCAGCCTTATGTTTTTTAAGCATTTAAAAACAGTCCTGCAAACTGTAGTTTTGTGAGAGTGCTATGAATTCTGCTACACATCCCTGGTCCCTCTCATGGAACTATATTTCCTGGGATTCCCTGAGAAAATGACAGTTGGGCAGCCCAATTCTAACCCCACTGCCACTACTGGGTGCAGCATGCCAAAATGGTGTTCACTGTATCTAGAGCCCCTGCCAGAGGTCTCCTCACAGAAGAAGAGCCCTGCTGGATCAAGCCAAAAGCCCATCTAGTCCAGCTTCCTGTATTTCACAGTGGCCCACCAAATGCTTCAGGAAGCAGACAAGACAATAAGACACAACCTGCCTCCTGGTATCCTACCCTGCATCTGGCATTCTGAGATAGACTACTTCTAAAATCAGGAGCTTGCACATACCTATCATGACTTGTAAACCATGATGGACTTTTCCTCCAGAAATTTGCCCAGTCCCCTCTTAAAGGCATCTAGGCAAGATGCCATCACTACTTCCTGTGGCAAGGAGTTCCATAGACTAATACCCACTGGGTAAAGAAATATTTTCTTTAGTCTGTCTTAACTCTCCCAACACTCAATTTTAGTGGGTGTCCCCTGGTTCTGGAGATATGTAAGAGGGAAAAGAGCATCTCTCTATCCACTCTATCCATCCCCTGCATAATTTTGTATGTTTCAATCATGTCCCCCCCTCAGACGCCTCTTTCTAGACTGAAGAGCCCCAAACATTGTAGCCGTTTCTCGTAAGGGAGGTGCCCCAGCCTAGTAATCATTTTGTCACTCTCTTCGGCACCTTTTCCATTTCCACTATATCCTTTTTGAGATGTGGTGACCAGAACTGGAAGCAATACTCCAGGTGTGGCCTTACCATCGATTTGAACAACGGCATTATAATATTAGTCGTCTTATTGGGGAAGCTGTCTCCTTGGAAAGCCCCAGGGCCCACAATGGGGCTTCTCAAGTCTGTGCTGTCTATTTTGCTGATGCAGATGAGAGAACCTCTGTGTCAGGCTTTGTAACCCGGCACAGAAGACAGGATCCAGTGGAGAAGGGCCTCCTGGGCTGGTCACTCCCTCTCCCTCAATGTTGTGGTTCTTGAAAGATACAACCTTCTTTCAATTGAAAAAATCCCGACGGGGATTTAAATAGCCTGCCTATGTAAACCGCCTTGAATAAAGTCTGAGGAGAAAACTGACGACCAAGAAAGGCAGTATATAAATACCTGTATTATTATTATTATTACCCCAGAACGCCTCTCCCCCAACCCAAAGGTTCTTACTGCTGCCTGGAGCTCTTACCTTGCTCCAGGCAGCATCTGTCTGGTGCTGGCATTCCCTCCTCACAAGGTGCTGAAAACGTACTTTACGGCACATTTATGACATCCAGCACCAGTGCTGGAGGGCCATAGGGTTGGGCCCTAAGTCTCTAGAACAGATATATAGTAGTAGTAGTAGTAGTAGTAGTAGTAAACCTTTAATGGCATAAATACATCAGTAACAAATTCTACAAAACAATGAGACCAAAAAGCATGCAGCACAGGCGACACACATCAAGGAAAAATCAATCCACAAAGAGTAAACTATTCAGCCAACCAATACTATGACTAAGGAATCACGGCTTGGGATCCGCTGTAAGGCGTTCTGAAAATACCCAAAGTAAGTAAGAAAAATAAAACAGATCATACATTTTACAAAGACAAATTAACTTGTCTAAAGGCAGGAGTTTTTGATAGAACAAGAGCCAGAGAACAGATATGTAATTAAATCATCTTTGTGTCAAAACCCCCACCTATGGTAAGTGGGACACTTAAGACAGCAGGGAGACCTGGATTTGGTAGCTCAGGCTCTCACAATGAGAGTTTTACAGACCCAAGGCAGTTCACATAGGCCTGATGATTATTTCACAACCCGACACAATGCTCCCTCAAATGGACATGATGCCTTTAAGAGGGGACTGGACAAATTTCTAGAGGAAAAGTTCATCACAGGTTACAAGTCATGGTGGGGTATGTGCAAGCTCCTGGTTTTAGAGGTAGGCTGCCTCTGATTGCCAGATGCAGGGGAGGGGACCAGGATGCAGGTTATGTCTGTTGTCTTGTGTGCTCCCTGAAGCATTTGGTGGGCCACTGTGAGATACAGGAAACTGGACTAGATGGGCCTTTGGCCTGATCCAGTGGGACTCTTCATGTTCTTATGAATAAATCAAGGTAAGTCAACAAAATACACAACAAGCAGTATAGTCCCATAATGAGTGCCTCTTACTAAATAATACACTATTTTCCCAGTCTTTTCATAACTATTGATAATCAGGAGCAAACTGAAGCTATACAGTGGATGACTAATGGAAGTCCTAAACTGGGTTTCTGGTACTGAAAGGGTGAACTCCGACGATGGCAGAAGTTTGAACCTTTTGAATACACACAATGTATGCTGGAAAACTTTTGGTATTATATATAAATAAAACATCAACAACAACAAAGCATAAAGCAAAGCCTACAGTATCAGGAGAGTATGAGCCAAGGTCACACAGCTTTATTCTCTGCTCTGCCCAACTGTAACAACACAGTTGTGATGCTATAGTTGCCAATTCTTTCTTAGGGAAATATCTTTTGGTGAAAGGATACCTGGCAGTAAAAATTGCTCTAGAGCAGGAATTTTCCATCAGTGAGCCACGGCATATTGGTTTACTGTGAATGGTCTGCAGGTGTGCCACAGGAGTTTGGGATGGGTCATTTAATAGTAGGGTTATTAAGGGGTGTGAGCCACCCACCAGGAGCATGATATGCCTTGTCAATTGTTGTTTTTTTTTTAAATGATGTGCCTTGACAATGTGACATGAGATGAAAAAAGTTGAAAATCACTGCTCTAGAGAAGTAAGGACAAGCTGTGAATAGTAACATATTTAAGGTGATACCTCCTCACCCTGCACTAAATGTAATAGCTGTATATAAAATTTTTGCTCAAGGAAGATTTTGAATCTCCAGCTTTGAAAATCTCACTCACCTTAAGACAAACACTGAGCACAGGTCGACTGTCAAATACCTATTTGGAGAGAGAAGAGAGAGAGATCCTGAAGATTATGAGAAACTAGAATGCTAGTTAGAGAATTCATGCACCTAGGAAACCTGGCATTATTAAGTGAAAGCTGTAAACTTCTTAAATCTCCTTTCCAGTCATTACAGAAATATTGAATTTCTGAAGTTGGGGACCAATAGGATGAGCATCTGCTTTCTTTGCTTTCCTGTTAAAAGTCAACATAATAATTAAATCTGGGGAAATCTATTGCATAAGAAACCACTGCAGATATGATTTCAGAAATAAGGAAAGACTAATGAGATGGTTGCTCACCTTGACTAAATTAATAAGGATGTGGAAATCCCGCACAGCCATGTTCCAGTGCAGCAACTTTTCCAGTTGCACCTGTGAAATGGAGAGTAGAAAACTGTTTTTGAGGTGGTATCTTGCTGTTGCCACAAAGTGAATTTCCTCATTTAACAGCTACCACGATGGATGTAGAAGGCCCAAGTAAAACAGACCTCATCAAAACCCCAAATCCATCATCAAGTGAGTCTCATTCATGAAACTAGTAAGTTCCACTGAAGTCCATTTTCACATAACTCTTAGGCCCAAATCCTAACCAACTTTCCAGTACTGGCATAGCTGTGCCAATGGGACATGTGCTGCAACCTGCAGTTGGGTGGCATTTATGGAGACCATTTATGGAGGCTATTGGGTGGCATTTATGGAGGAAAGTGGGTTAGGATTGCGCCCTTAGACATATATGTCTGGCAGCTTTAAAGTGCCAGAAAGGCTGCATTTCAACAGTGTTCCATCCTGTTTCTCTGGAACTGGAAGAAATCCATACTTTGTACCCATCTAATGCACATTCTGCTCTAAGAAATCTCAAAGTCTATGCCAGAAACAAAAGCAATGCACGAATATATACAAATTTCTTCTGTTTCAATGCTTTATCTTGAACTTAATACTGGTGGTTTTGCAGGAGTTGTGACAGACATCATCATCCTATACAGACAAGCGGGCACCAAACCCTGGCCCGTGAGCAGATGCGCCTGTCATGAATATGTCCATGTCGTAAACTTAGGAGGGTTTGGGGTGCTCAGAGTTCTTGGTTCTTGAACCCTAAAGCCCTCAAGGCCCCCCTGCCCAGTAGTACTGCCACCACCCTGTATGTGCCAGTGCTTCATTCCAGGGACACTGAGACCCTCTAGGCTTAACTCTATCCCTTGCAGGCATTGAGCTCTTTCTCCAATTAAAGCTTCAGTCCTCAAGTTACTAGACCTCAATGAGCACTTGGCAGCTTGCTGAACGGCTAGGCAGGATTCTGAACCTTTGTCCTCAACAGGCAATGAAACAACTTAGTAAAAGAGAATTTAGTTTATTGAGTACATAAGGTTACATAAAGTTACAATAAGGCAGCAAATGCTAGAGGCATAAACATCTAGGAAACATATCAGCAATAAAATAATAAAGCTAGCTGGCTATCTCTCACTTGGGTCAGTTTCTCTTGTAGATCTTTTAGCTCCAGGCTACCTATGAGGCCAGGTGCCCATGTTGGACAATGGAGCTCCAAGCGTGCAGGATGTTGCCCCCAAACTCTGTCCAAGAAGGAACACGCACACCCCCTGGGGCATTATTATACTGCTTATGCTAATAGTGCTGAGCTGACTTCATACTTATTTAGACTGTCCAATCAGAACTCTTGAGGACAGAACCTTCTTAAAGTTGGCCTGGTTGCTAGCCCCTCTGTGGTAATTATGCACAGGCATTGGGCTTAGTTTTAGTATGTGGCAAATGATAATAGTCACGCCTGCACAAGAGCAAACTCTTGGCCTTGGTAATATGCTGAGTGTCCGAAGCCCAATGCAGTAAACAATGGGAGGTCTTTATCTCAAGAATGTGTTGCAATTAGCTAGAGTCAGTCAGAGCCAGCTAGGAGCAGCTAGTGTAACTTTTTGTATTGCCTCATGTGTTTTGAGACTCAATAAAAAGGGCTTGTTGAGAGCTAAGTGGGAGCTTCTTCTTCAGTTCCAGCTCTCCCCCTGCATCTACATTCAAACCTGTCTGTCGTTTCTTTCTTTGCTCCAGCTCCTAAGCCACTCCAAGCAGCCTTGACTCTTAAGTCTCAGGCTGCTTCCCAAAGGTCACTGCGACACCCCTCATAGTTCTTTACCCCTCCCAACTAGAGATCCATAGCTGCATTCCATCACGCTTGATCAAGCGCCTTTCTGTCTACTAAGGTGTTAAACATTCCAAGGGGTTGTAATTCTTATTTACTCACATTCTTGCAGCTGGGAACTGCTAGCCACTTCTCCGTTACTGACTGAGTTTGGTTCAGGCTCCACATGCTAACCTAGGCCTAACATGTACATCTTCATGATACCGCCCCCCCCCCCAATAAATCCTTCCCCAGGGTGAACGGAGCTTACTGTTCTTCTGGGGAGCTTACTCACTGTGCCTGCAACTGTTCCCAAACTTTGTGCTAGCCAGCCACTGCCACATTCCATTGCCTCAGCAGGGTTTGCACTCAGATTTCTGGGCAGATACAGCTGGCCAGCATGAGGTTTGGGGGTGATCAGAAGCACAGAGAGGAGATTCCCCAGCAGAACTGTAAGCTCTGCGCCAGGGAAGGGTTTTTCAGCATGCAGCAGTCTCCAGTTTGGAGACCACTGGTATAGACTTATAGCAAACTCATCACGTGTACCACTGACAGGAACCTGGGTGCTTTCCGTTTATAAGCAAAGCAGTCCAGCCACTGACAAGGAATTGGTTTCTACATGCTCATACTACATTCTACCTATTCCCTTGGTATGTAGAAATAGGTACATTTGTGAGTTTGTGAACTTAAAAGAAAAGAGGGGACCTGAAATCCTTTTGCAGGTTAAGCGTGTTCACTAATCTCCAGGAGCCATGGAATGCTGATGTGTCACAGTTGAGAAACAAAACTGCAGAAGATAAGGCCACCAGGGGATGGAGGCAGTGACAAGGAGCGGGAGGTTGCCTACTTGAGCTGAACTAAGAGTTGTGACATTTGTTACATGTTTGTCTTGTTGCTTATAATTCTGAACCCATCAAAGCCAACAGCAGCATTACATTCAGCAATTTTAAGGGTCAATTGACATTTTATTCCTTATACTCAGATACAAACAGCCTTTCAGTTTAAATAGCAAAATGCGTACAGGTTGCCGATTGCGGAGATGCACTTAACTGACCCAGTTTCCCTACCATCAATGCAAAGGTAGTGGGAGTTGGGGATCCTTTCCCAAAAGACACTTACACACTATTATGTCAATTGTATGACAGTTTCTTATATGTGCGCCATGCACAATTGACAATGCCATGTTGGTACTTTGCCATTCAAACTCAGGTTGCTTTTGATGCACATGATCAGGAGGAGAACACAGTTCCCGAGTGTTGGCTTTTACATGCTTTCTCTCAGCAACCAGATTTTCTTCTGGGAATCTCTGTCAGCCTACCTCACTGGAGTCTGATGCTCTTCCAGCAGGAATGCTTCTCACAGAACCCTCTAGCTGAGTCATCATCACACGGAAGAAGACTGGAAATGTTTGCCTGGGGAAAAGAGGTGGGAGGGGGAACGGTCAAGCTTAACTCAGTCCATCATGGATTAATAAGCTTCTTGGTGTTATACATACATGTATATGTGTATGTGTTATATTTGCCCCCCCCCCCCATTTCTTTCTGGAATACTTTTAAATGGTAGAAAATCTTGATAGAAACATAAAAGTAACCTTAAAGAAACAATCTGTACTGTATTATGATTCAGAACTGAGGAAAAGAAACTCAAGATTCTTGACTTTGTACGTCCAATTCTATGAAAGTTATGGAGGTAAATCTTTTCTTCCTGCAACCAACCAGTACAAGGCCAATAGTGTAATCCTATGCATATCTACTCAGAAGTATGTCCTACTGAGTTCAGTGGGATTTACTCCCAGATCAGAATGTCAGCATGAATGCAGCCTAACTTCCAGATGGTTAATTCTGCTTTTATTCTTTAAAAACAGAGAAGAATGCAACACTCATAAGAACATAAGAACAGCCCCACTGGATCAGGCCATAGGCCCATCTAGTCCAGCTTCCTGTATCTCACAGCAGCCCACCAAATGCCCCAAGGAGCACACCAGATAACAAGACATCTGCATCCTGGTGCCCTCCCTTGCATCTGGCATTCTGACATAGCCCATTTCTAAAATCAGGAGGTTGCACATACACATCATGGCTTGTAACCCGTAATGGATTTTTCCTCCAGAAACTTGTCCAATCCCCTTTTAAAGGCATCCAGGCCAGACGCCATCACCACATCGTGTGGCAAGGAGTTCCACAGACCAACCACACGCTGAGTAAAGAAATATTTTTCTTTTGTCTGTTCTAACTCTCCCAACGCTCAATTTTAGTGGATGTCCCCTGGTTCTGGTGTTATGCGAGAGTGTAAAGAGCATCTCTCTATCCACTCTGTCCATCCCCTGCATAATTTTGTATGTCTCAATCATGTCCCCCCTCAAGCGCCTCTTTTCTAGGCTGAAGAGGCCCAAACGCCGTAGCCTTTCCTCATAAGGAAGGTGCCCCAGCCCAATAATCATCTTAGTTGCTCTCTTTTGCACCTTTTCCATTCCCACTATATCTTTTTTGAGATGCGGCGACCAGAACTGAGCACAATACTCCAGGTGTGGCCTTACCATCGATTTGTACAACAGCATTATAATATTAGCCGTTTTGTTCTCAATACCTTTTCTAATGATCCCAAGGATAGAATTGGCCTTCTTTACTGCCGCCGCACATTGGGTCGACACTTTCATCGACCTGTCCACCACCCCCCCAAGATCTCTCTCCTGATCTGTCACAGACAGCTTAGAACCCATCAGCCTATATGTGAAGTTTTGATTTTTTGCATAGTTGCGGAGGAAGTGTGGGCTATATGAAGGCAAGCTGGATAATTCAAGCTATCCTTGAGGAGGACTCCTACTCTCATGTGTTCAACTTGCAGGCAGATATTTTGGACAAGGGACTGGGCTTGTTAATCCATTACAGATTCATATACCTAATAAGATCTATGCTGACCAGTATCTTTGCTTCTGAGAAGACAACTTCACTGTATTTATTGGTCACTGATCAAACATGCCCCAATGTGCACCTTTCGCACTTACATATGTGCACAGAGAAATAGCCACAGTCCTGTTTCTCACATCACGTATCACTCTGCAGGGTCCATGGACCTTCAGCAGGTCCTTGTAAAGGGAGAAGGGTGTGCAAAGGAATGTGATGGCAATGAGAACTCTGAAAAATCCTAGCATGAGTGCACGCCATTGGTTCTCAACCATCATGGCCATAGTTACAAGTCATGATGGCTATGTGCTACCTCCAGCAGCAGTGTGCCTGGTGAGCTGCAGGGGAGCAATGGTGGGAGAAGGCTATGCCTTCATCACCTTCTTGTGGGCTTCCCAGAGGCAAATGGTGGGCCACAGTGGGAAACAGGATGCTAATCTAGATGGGCCTTTGGCCTGATCCAGGAGCACTTTTCTTATGCTCTTATAGCATAAAAAAGCACTATGATTAAGCCCATTTATAGCAGTTCTAAGACATTATTTAATACGTGAACTAAAAATCTCTCCAAGCTGTGTGGCTATTCCTCAATAAATGAAATCTGGTTAGAAGCTCAAGTATTAGGATAATGGAAATCCTATGTAATAATGTGAGTATTCCAAATTTCACACATTCTACACCACACATGAGAGCAGAACTGGCTTCTTAAAATAATTCTGCTTTTATTCTTAAAGGAGAAGAGTGAAGTTGAAGAGTGAAGTCTCATAGTTGCAGAGAAAGTGTTGGATATATGAAAGCAATGTAAGTATAGAAACCAACAGGTGGCATGGAGCAGGATGTCCTTGGTTGGAGTTCAAGGCTTCGGTGCCCGACAAGTCTGCCTTCTCCTCTGCGAATACTTCCAACCCTTCAACTTCGGGAAGCTTTCTTTCCCCCCTGCCAAATATTCTGAATTCTTCTAAGATGCAAACAATACGTCCTTCACTGTTAATGTACACTTACATAATTTATCCATGCATGTAAGTGAGATTTCTTTGGCTCATTTGGGGAGGAGCACAGAAAAATATACCCTTAGCTCTAGTTGGCTGTCATTACCTGGTTAATGTAGGGTAAGTAGAAGAGCATCCATCTTTAGAAGAATCAATCAGCTCTTGAATCCCAACGCTGGAAATGTCTTCTATGGCTTTCAGTATATTATCTGTGTGCTCCATATAGATACTGTGTGTTAAAGTTGTTCACAAAAATTATACAAAGATATATTAGAAATTAGAGCCATTTAAATATTAGATAATATCTGACATCAGATGTCAGAGCCATTTTATGGCTCTCATTACCCTGTCTTTGGCTTGATATACTGGAAAAGCATAAAGGTCTTTCCCCCTATTTCATCAACATCCATAATTATACAGCATGTGACTTAGGGCACATTCCTAACTAGGTCTTATCAGAAGTAAGGCCTATTTTGTTCAATGGGCTTACTCGCAAGAAAGTGTGGTTAGGATTGCAGCTTTAATTAGTTACCAACTCAGTTTGATTAGAAATCATGACTCATTCAGTACACCCCCCTTCTCTAGTAATGCATAAATAATTTGTCACTGGCCTATCACATTTCTCATACTTTTTTTTCCAGGAGAAAGAGTGAGAATGGAGGATAACAAAATCACACCTAAGAATACAAGATTCTGGTTTTGATCTATGCCAGACTTGAAAAAACTCAAAATGACTTGAGAAGGTTGAATTCCAGCCAAAAAATGGGAGGAACAGTTTTTTAGGGCCATCTAATAAAGTCATTATTAATGTGGTTATGGGACAGTCATTAATCCACTTAGGGCACACTCCTAACCATGAGTTAGGCTGCGCCAGTCTAGGAGGGTAGCAAACATGCCGTAAAGCACATTTGTGCCTCCTCGGGAGCAAGGTGTGCTGGCCCACGGAGGCTGCATCTAGCCTCCATGGCAGCTTGTGGAAGGAGCCTTGCATTGGCCAAGCTCAGCAAATGCAAGGCTCTGGGGTGGGCAGGGAGGAGGTAGGAGGGAAGCATTCTAGGGTGGGTGGAAAGTGGTCCTGGGGACAGGCAGGCGGGGAGCTGGAGGTGGGGCCGGGATTCAGCTGTTGTGCTGGATCCCAATCCCCGTTTCCAAGCAACGCGGAGCGCTTCAAGCTGCTCTGCTCTCCTTGAACTTGGGCCACCTCTGGAGGTGGCACAAGTCCAAGGAGACCCATAGGGGCTGCAGTGGCTTACCCAGGGGTAAGGGGAAGAGTTTCCCCTTACCTCTACCTGAGCCACTTTGGCACCCTATCTTGTGCTGGATACAGCACAAGCCTCCTGGCAAGATAGGATTGCGCTGTTAATGTCTAAAGAGCTCAACCACTTTGGCTCAATGAAGCATTTTGGCTGTTGGTAACAAAGAATGGAATTTAATAGAAAAATACATATTAAGAGACTATTAGTAATAAGACACCTCTCACATTCCCCACATTGTTTGGTGTTTGAAGAATAAAAACTAGGTCACAGAATACACAAGTGGAGGAGGATTTGTTTTTAAAGCAGTTCCACTGGTTGGCAATGGCCAGTTTTATATGCACATTTCTTGAAATGAAATGATATGAATTAGCAACTAGTGTGTCCTTTTTGCAGGAATCAGGAAAAGAACAAAGCCTCAAGCCCACGCGCCCAAAAAAAGCCACACTTACCAGAACAAAGTGTGGAGAGCATCATTAAACTGGGTGCCCTTCTGGCGAGCTCCATTGGGTTGTACCCAAGTTTGGCAGAGGAACTGTTTAGTGAGGGAAGCTGTCAAAAAGAACAAGGAGGCAAGAAAAGTCACAGGCTCCACAACTGTCCAACCTGATTTGCCTTCAGGGTCCAGATTACGTGTGCCAAATTTAATGAAATTTTGCTTCAGTTTTATCATTACTTTTCTTGCATTGACCCTGACCAAACAGACACATTCATTAGACAGCACAAAGACACAATTTAACTCACAATGAATGAGCACGTGTAACGCTGCCTATGGTCAAGCAATCTGGAACAGGCCCTGGAATGATGAGCTCCCTCCTGAAGCTTGAATTCCTTTCCCTGCTACATTGGGGGAGGGGGGGAGAGCACTGCTTCCCAATTACCATTATAGCAGCAGCCTCTACGGCCTCTAAAAAGTTTGAGAACCACTGAACTAAAGCTCTGTAACAAAAATAAGAGAATATTCTGGACCCATTACCTATTTTATCATTTTTCAGGTTGACCACAGATCTTTCAGCAATGACAAGCAGAAGCTGAGTGAGGCTCAACGCACAGTAAATATTGGGGACACTATGCTGCAAATTCAGCAAGTACTGGAAACTCTGACTGTAGGGTAGAAGAAAAACGGGGTCAAAATGTCATAGGAGGGATACTAGCATTTCAAACATATCTTCTTAAAATTCAGCTTCTCCATGCACAATAATTAGGTCCACAGTCTCTTGGAATCTCTCCTCTCCCTTTTAGACTTCACTATCAGGCATTTAACTAGAAAAAATGTAGTCCATTCAAAGCAGTACTATAAATTAAAATCACTAAAGGAATGTAGCTGGAGTGTCTTCTCCATCTTACCTGAGCAGTTCCTCAAGAGGGAGTTCTTTCTCCCCTGGCTTGAGCCTGCGTGCAAGGACGTGGAGGCCTGATTTCAGCAAGCTGTGGTTTTCATGTTGAGAAAATCCACTCCTGAGTAGAGAAAAGGCATTGGATTGCTCTTTATGCAGGAAGGACAAAGATAAGCATTCTTCTAGCTATCTGTCTTCGGTGCAAAGACCACTGAAGAAAACTTACTGGGAATTATGGGTCTCCTCCCTATGGGAGAGGACCAAACGGTTTGGTAGTCCACAGCTTTCTTATTTTGCCAGATTAAGAAAAAACTGCAATACAGCTTTATGACCAAGATCCATTTATTGCTAGGCTTACGCTATGGGCCAACGCAAGGCCTATCCAAGAAGAAAAATGAGACACTTACCAAGCAAACAGAAGACGAAAGACTTGCAGTAACCGCTGGTAACAGGATGACATTTGCTGGTGTTCCTGAATGTTGATCCCAGGTCCATCAACCACACCATGATTCTCTGCAATCAGTGCCTTAAAGAACAATGTATTAAGTAAAATGCTGCACTGTGCTTGTTTAGCTGCTGGTTCAGCAATTCTAAAAAAACTTCATAATGAAAATAGGTACCTGCTGATTTATAAAAGTGACACTGGATGCTAAATAATTGGTCTTCTAACCTGAAAGTAGTTGTGCATATTTTCCAAGTGGGTGCACAAGGGGTTTAAGAGTTCAACAGTACACTCAATCACTTCTCGAGATGATCTTTGACAGAGATGAGAGAATCCAGTATTCCTGCTTCCTTTTCCCTGTAAGATATCAAAGTTTTTTCCCCAAAATGTTTAATCATTCAAAACTATTTTTATGAAACAATCACACTTCAGTATAGGCAGTGATTTGACAAAAAATATGACTTGGATTTGAACACCTCTCTTCTTGCATGCTGCAATTTCCTCCTTACTTCCTTGGTTGGATCAAATTATAATTTGTCATTACATCTTTCATCTGTGATTTGTGCTTGCCTTTCAAACCATAATTTGAAACCATGGCTTTTATGGAGCACATGAAGGAAGCAGGGAGCTCACAATCCCCCCTATAATAACAGACTATGGTGCACTAAGCCTATGTCAAGCCTTGTTATTCCTACAGCTTTTCCTGGAATCGATCTGCGAGCAAAACATATCCCAGTTTCTTCTAAAAGAGTAGCTCTTGTTGGATCAACTCATAACTTTTCTTAAAACTGGAAATTAATATTGATACTACAAACATACACCAGTACTCACATGCACATATACACATGATTATTTCAAACAGTGACCTTGTGAACATCTAACTTACATTGTGAATGATTTTTGGTAGCCCAGAAAGTCAAACTCAACAATAGGTTCAATTATAAATCACATTTATCAAATACAAATACAGCAGGTTTCTGACTTATGTTAGAGTTCCATTCAGGGTAATCTTTCATAAGTTTAACGGAAGTTGAAATACTTACCCCTTCTTCCTCTTTCCAACTTCCTCCTCTCCAAGAAGGAAGGAGGAGAGAAAGGCTAAAAGAGAATGGGGGGGGGGAATATGGATTTCCCCAAACGGCACCTACCTCCAGTGCATTCGCAAAAGCCCCCCCAACCACCCACCGCTGAGGAAGCTGGCAGAGTGAAGAAATGGAAAGGAACAAGGGGAAACCAGTGCAGCTTGTTCTAGGGTCTCTTTCCCTCCCGCCATCTTGGCTCTTTTCCTTCCCTCCTATGCTCTCTTGTCTTTCCAACCTTCCTGCTGATGCAGGACTGATCTTGCCACCTCCATTGCACAGAACGATAGAGCTGGCCAGCCAGAGAAACACGAACGCGGGAAGAAGAAAACCAGAAAGGTTCTGTAGCAGTCTGCTGGCACAGAGAAAGGTACCACAAAGCCACCAGAACAAAACTGCTAAAAGAAAGAACATGCAGAGCATGCTGGGAGCAATCCCAGTGCATTCTGCATTTCCTGTTTTGTTTAAAGACTGGTGAGTGCAGGAGACTCCTATGCCTTACATGACTGTAAGTTTACATAAATTGAAGCTTAAGGAAGTCCTGATACAATGCAACAATTAAAATACAAACCATTTCCATCAAGAGAGGGTTTTGAAGAAGTTGCTTGCACTGGAATGGAAGTTGGAGCAGAATTCTCCTTATCCAGATTTCATTCACGTTAATTCACTTTTTATTAATAATTACACATTGTCTCAATAATAGTAAAATGCCACCAAAATGCTATGGCTAGAAATGTAAAATCAGAGCCACTCAATGCTTTCCATTGACCTCAATCAAGCACTACCTATGAACTCAATCTGCCCATGGGTGGAAAATCTGCACCAATCGATTTCAGCAACCTCTTTGAAAAGAAAGTCACCTGCATAGTGTCTGAGTGGAGACACAATGGCTTGTTCTCTTTTTTGCATATACCTTTAAGAAAGGAGCTCTTTTTGCAGCAGCTGGTATCAACACATGTTCCAATTTACGGCACATATCTTCCAGAAGGAACAGGAGCTCTGCTGGCCCTATCTGCACTACTTCAGAGGTCTATATTTTAAAAAGAAGATAACATAATACATCAAATGCTTAGGGTGTGCAGAATTTACAGTGATTAAAGATTTGGCTCAAGGCATAGAGGAATGGAATGTCACAACTATCTGTCTTGTGTATGATTACCACAATAGGACTAGTCAGGGGTCTCCAAACTTTTTGGCCAGAGGGCCGCATCAAATATCTGGCACGTTGTTGACGGCCAGAAAAGAAAATTTAAATAAAAAATTTATTTAAATAAAATTAGAGATGGAACTTAGATGAGTGAATAAATGAATGAATGGGCTCATTCAGTCAACCTCTTTGGCTCTTGAACACCCATCAGACGCAACCAGAGCATAGTTCCAGTCATGTTTGGCCACCCATCAGATGCAACCAGAGCATAGTTCCAGTCATGTTTGGCCAAGTGGGCCTGAGGCTTTCAGGGGACAAGAGGCTGGCTGCGGGCCAGACAGAGGCTTGCTGCGGGCCGCATCTGGCCCCCCGGGCTGGGGTTTGGAGACCCCTGGACTAGATTATTACAACGCATATTATACTTGACTGTTGTATGAGCAGAGTGGAGTGAAAACCACAACTGAAAAGCAATGATAAAAGAAACAAGAAAAATTGGAATGGTATTTCCCCTGTAATCCCAGGCCAGATCCAATACCTAGTAGTGGCGGGGGGGAGGGGAGGCAAGGACTAGAAAGACACACACAGGAAGATCCCCCCTGATCTCTGGACTTGGAGTGTGACAGCGATGACAACGTGCTATGTCTCCTTTATCAGATAAACTTTGCCTAATGTGCCAGACAAACTGAAGTTATTTAGCAACAGAATTCACCAGTCATTTAGGGTTGCAGCAAGGTTAATATCCAGCCAACAACCCATGGGAGGCACTGCAAATACAGCCCTGCTATTGCGTGCTTGCTGCAGCTTACTCCACCCCATCACCTACACTGGGGAAGAGCCCCCTAATTTCCTCTTACCATGTAAGCCCCCAAACTCATTCTCTAGTATTAGTTCTCTCTCTCATTTTCATAGGAAAAAAATATTTTAATCAATTTTATCACGCCTTCCAACCCTTCATGACAATAAGCCCAAGATAATTCTTTACCACCCTCTTTCAAACACCTTCAAACACTTCTTGAACACAGCTTGCCTTTGTGTGCATCTCCGTGTCTAGAACAGATTTGGTCAGCAGCCCGCTGTGAAGTATGGTAAAAACCTCAAAGTCCAGTTCACGGAAGTATGCACCATAGCTCTGCAGCTGCACCAAAGGGGGCCCTGGCTCTTTTTCTAGGGAGTCCTGAAAAGGAAGACACTAGTTAATGAGAGAACACAGGCAAAGTTATTTTTTCCTATATCTGCACATAGAAGGATTGTGACAACAGCTTCTGTGGTTACATGAAAGGCTGCTAGACAAATGGATTTGGTTGGTGGTGTTTCCTGCGAATATCTAAAGAAAACTTGCACAGAAGAAATGTGCAGGTGCATGCAGACAGATGATACATATTTCCCTTCAAATGTTATAGGAGTACTGTCAGCTGACTAAAACATTCAGCTGGCAATGCAGTGCTTCTTCAGCAACACCTGAAGCTGTGCTAAAAAACTGGATCATATGAGAAAGCAAGTGTTGCTTGCTTTTAATATTTATTTACTCATTTATTGAGTAAATAAATATTAAAAGCAAGCAATACTTGTTTTTGAGTAAATATTGAGTAAATAAATATTGGCCATAGGCTACACCCATGGACAATTGGCCTCAGATTTTCACTAAGGAGTTGTTTGTCTGTAGAACCTAACACTTTACTGCACACTGAGACAAATGAATAAAAAAAAATGATAAAGTCATAGGTGCATGAGTTCAAGGATGAAAAAATCTTGTATCCCATGTTGCTTCTTGTACAGCAGTGGTGTACTTCTGGCTTTTGTGGTTTGCATAAAAGGATGCCCATGAGACAGGAACAGCACAGAGATCAATGTTCTAGGAGACACAAATTCCCATTACCCCAGAAGCTCTTTTTTATTTCCTTTTGTACACTTTTCAAGAAGCTTAAGAAAAAAAGAACCTTGTCTTGCTGGCTGGTTTCAGCTTCAGGTTGGTTTGGCTCTGTGTTCTCATCCAGTTGTGAATTATCTGCAGAAGTGTTTTTGCTACTATCTGTTTTTTGTTTTTTCGGTCCTGGAAAAGAAAAGGGAGTTTCATGCATATTTGACAAGTGAGCAAGCAAGTGCATCCCACTGAAGGTAAGAGGCTGCAAGAGAACGAGAAACCAAAAATTAGCCGTGGGCTGTGAACCCTTGCTCACAGCTCTGGGGCTATCTAATGCCCTTCCTCTGCCAGGGAAAAGGGAGTTTCATACATATTTACCAGTGATCAAGCAAAACTGCATTCATTCACTTTGGAGAAAGTGAATTTTCAATGAATACAGCAAGATAAGTTTAGAAGTAAGAAGTGAGGTCAATTAGAAGAATCATATGCAAAGGAACTTTAGAGAAATGGGGCAGGATAAAAATAGAAAGATAGAAATTGCATACAGAAGACAGGAAGTCACTGTTTTCTGCATAAAAAAACCCATTGAAAATTGAAAGAGAAAAGTTAAAGAACAGGACAAGAAAATACTTTTCACATACAATGATATTTGTGATTTAGCTAGATTATTTAAGAAAGGCTGTACTCCAGAGAGGTACAGAACCTGATTACAGTTCCAGGGTCACTCTACAACACCTTCATTTAAAGGGATCTCACATAGGAAACACATCTGCCGGAGAAAGACACTGTCACTCAAAGCAGTTCATACTGGGGCTAGATGGACCAATGGCTTGACTCCTGTATAAAGCAGCTTAGTATGTTTATTTGCGTAACAATCAGTTCAGTTTAACTGACTTCAATGCCTCAACTGTATGTTTACAAATGTATGAACTGCATATTTTACCTTTGCTCTTCTTTTTGCCGGGACCAAAAGTACTGATAACAGATATTCCCTCTGAAGTTTCAGAATCAAAATTAGCAGGAGGAGGAACAAAGCCAGGGCTTGCTGTAAAACCAAAGAAGAAGCAATTCAGTTGACTAGCCAAAGGTCTCTCACAAAGTTCCTTCACAAATGGCAGGAGTTAATGTCTGTTACAATCATACATGCATAGAGAAGCCACAGACAATTGCAGCTTCTCAGCACTTTAGGCATGGACAAAATAGTCAGTAACTATGACATGTACTTTCTATGTAGGAATTTTGTAACGTATGAAAGCAGTTTTAAGAAAACCAAGAGACCAACTTTAGAGAAATGGGGCAGATAGGAAGTCACTGTTTTCTGCCACAGCACAAAAAAAACCCATTGAAAACTGAAAGAGAAAAGTTAAAGAACAGGACAAGAAAATACTTTTCACACACAAAGATATTTGTGGTTTAGCTAGATTGTTTAAGAAAGGCTGTACTCCAGAGAGAAGCATTTTGAGAAATGCTTCAGCAGATCTTATTATCCCTATATTGTTCTATTCAGACTGTTCAGGTCTTCAGTCAAAGGTTCTGAAGTTGCTTGGTTCTCCCATACACAACAGCTACGCAAGGCTTGTGAATATACTCCACTAGAAACTCAGAGCCCAATTCTATCCAGTTTTATAGTACCAGTGCAGCTGTGCTAATGGGACATGCACTGCATCCTGTGGTGGGAAAGCAGTCACAGAGGCCTCCTCAAGGTATGGAAACATTTGTTCCCTTACCTTGGGGCTGCATTTCAACTGTACCAGTGCTGGAATACTGAAAACGATTGGGCCATCATTCCACTGGTTTTATGATAGCAACTGAGTCACTGGAACAATATGGAAATGGAGGGTCTATCAGGAAATGTGGAGCTTAAGGAAAAAGTCTGGATCAGTACCAATAGACATAATCAGGATGACAAACTAGCAGCTCCAAATCAGTTTTCTCCCTTTTCTCTTTCTGGTGGAGTCTCTTGATATGGGACTACCCAAAGCTAGTTATGATATAGTGGTTATATCTAAGATGCTGGAGGAGGGATCATCACAACTAATTACTCGTGGAGCTGTGTCGTGCCATTCTCTGTGTGTGGCACGTATGAGACCCACTGCCCATTCTACAATCTAGCTACAGACTACAGAGGCACATTGTGGGCTGTTTTGTTTGGGATGGCTAGGGTAAAGCAAGCATGACATAATTTAAGTAAATGTTGCATGCAGTGTTTTATATTTTTAAAAGTATCTTGCTTGTTGGTGTTCTTGAATTGTTGTTTGAAAAGGCATTATTCCAACCCAAGACCACAGAATGGACTATGCTACCAATTATATCCAAACATGAATGAAACAACAGCCTTAACCACTGTGTCAATGCTGATGCTGGACAGTACAGTTGTTCATTAGATAAAAACAGACACTGGCTCTATTGGAAAATGTGCTAGAAAACGCTGGGAATAGTTGTGCATTAATTCACAGTAATCATGGCCCAGAAACAAGGCAGAAAGTAAGATACCAATAGTGTAGTCTTATGCATGGCCACTCAAAATAAGCCTTACTGAGTTTGATGGGACTTAATCCTATGTAAGCATGTATAGAACTACAATAGTCAAACGCAAATCTCTCTTCTAGAGTCAAAATTCAGCTTGTAGACACTGGATATGATTCCCATCCCAAATCTCAACCTGTATTTTGTGTATGCTTACCAGTTAAACATTTTTCCAAAAGACACTGCAGCTCAGTAATGTTCTGCAACCGAATCAAAACTCTTCCTTTCATCTCAGGGTCTCCATCTTGGCAAAAGGCATTCACAACCTTGAGAAACAAATTACATCTTTAAGATCCCAGTGTGACTTCTGCTCTTAGTGACCTCTACATCCAGGATGCCTGCTAAGGTTTATCTCAAAATCTACATTGCAATTCTATCCACACTTCCAGAGCAGATTGGAGAGACTTCTAGATGCACTTTATAATAAAGGATTCTAACTTATTTCATAAGCAGAATGTATATGAATACTTAGAAAATAATGGGATAATTTCTTGGAGCCAGCATGGGTTTGTTAAGAAAAAGTTGTGCTAGACTAATTATGTTTTTAGTCTAGTCTTTTTTAGATAGAGTGACTAGTCTAGTAGATCATGATGCCATAGATGAGATTTCAGCAAAGACTCTCATATTTCCTTGTGATAAAATGGTAACAGGTGAGTTAGCCAGATGGTACTAAAGATGGCTTCAAAGCTGGTTGAACAACCATTTCCAATGACTATTTATAAATTGTTCCACACTGACATGGAAAGAGATATCAAATGGGATGCCAGGGGGCCCTATGCCGTTCAACATTTTTACAAATGACCTAGATGAGAAGGTAGAGGGGGTGACACAAAGCTGGGGAGAGATAGCTAATACTCTTGAGACAGAATCAGAATTCAAAATTATCTTGACAAGTTTAATCAATGAACACCACTGAACAAGATGAGTTCAACAGAGATAATGTAAAGTCTTATACATAGGTACAAGGACAGAATTGGGGAAAAACATCCCCCAGGAGGAAGATCTAGGCATCTTACCAGACTGCAAGTGGAACATGAGAGAGAAGTGTGATGCATCTGCAAAAATGCTAATACAATGCTGAGCTACATTAACAGAGATACAGAAGTCAGATCACAAGAAATTCCACTATACTTAGTGCTAGTCCGACCTCACTTGGAAGACTGCATCCTGGGCAGCACACATTTTAATGACACTGAGGGTCTAATCCTATTCAAATTTCCAGTGCTGATGGAGGTCCAATGCAGCCCTGAGGAAAGGAAACAAATGTTTCCTTACCTTGGGGAGGCCTCTGTGACTGCCCCCACCACCACAGGATCCAGCACATGACCTGTCGGCATGGCTGCACCAGCACTGGAAAATTGGATAGGATTAGGCCCTGATAAGCTGGAACAGACTTAAAGGAGTACAACAAAGATTATGAGGGAATGTGAAAACTAAGTCCTATGAGGAGCTTAATGTATTTAGCCTGGAGAAGAGAAGACTCCAGAAGAGCTCTAGAAGGATCTCTCCAGACTGGCAGAATGGGCAGCAAAATGGCAGATGCACTTCAATGTCAGTAAGTGTAAGGTCATGCACATTGGGACAAAAAAATCAAAATTTTACATATAGGCTGATGGGTTCTGAACTGTCTGTGACAAATCAGGAGAGAGATCTTGGGGTGGTGGTGGACAGGTCGACAGTGTCGACTCAATGTGCGGTGGCAGTAAAGAAGGCCAATTCTATGCTTGGGATCATTAGAAAAGGTATTGAGAACAAAACGGCTAATATTATAATGCCGTTGTACAAATCAATGGTAGGGCCACACCTGGAGTACTGTGTCCAGTTCTGGTCGCCGCATCTCAAAAAAGACATAGTGGAAATGGAAAAGGTGCAAAAGAGTGTGACTAAGATGATTACGGGGCTGGGGCACCTTCTTTATGAGGAAAGGCTACGGCGTTTGGGCCTCTTTAGCCTAGAAAAGAGACGCCTGAGGGGGGACATGATTGAGACATGCAAAATTATGCAGGGGATGGACAGAGTGGATAGAGAGATGCTCTTTACACTGTCACATAGCACCAGAACCAGGGGACATCCACTAAAATTGAGTGTTGGGAGAGTTAGAACAGACAAAAGAAAATATTTCTTTACTCAGCATGTGGTTGGTCTGTGGAACACCTTGCCACAGGATGTGGTGATGGCGTCTGGCCTGGATGCCTTTAAAAGGGGATTGGACAAGTTTCTGGAGGAAAAATCCATTACGGATTACAAGCCATGTTGTGCATGTGCAACCTCCTGATTTTAGAAATGGGCTATGTCAGAATGCCAGATGCTAGGGAGGGCACCAGGATGCAGGTGTCTTGTTATCTGGTGTGCTCCCTGGGGCATTTGGTGGGTCGCTGTGAGATACAGGAAGCTGGACTAGATGGGCCTATGGCCTGATCCAGTGGGGTTGTTCTTAAGCTGATTACGGGGCTGGGGCACCTTCCTTATGAGGAAAGGCTACGGCGTTTGGGCCTCTTCAGCCTAGAAAAGAGACGCTTGAGGGGGGACATGATTGAGACATACAAAATTATGCAGGGGATGGACAGAGTGGATAGGGAGATGCTCTTTACACTCTCACATAATACCAGAACCAGGGGACATCCACTAAAATTGAGTGTTGGGCGGGTTAGGACAGACAAAAGAAAATATTTCTTTACTCAGCGCGTGGTCAGTCTGTGGAACTCCTTGCCACAGGATGTGGTGCTGGCGTCTAGCCTAGACGCCTTTAAAAATGGATTGGACGAGTTTCTGGAGGAAAAATCCATTATGG
The DNA here is from genome assembly GCF_035046505.1 of Tiliqua scincoides. Classification (NCBI taxonomy): domain Eukaryota; kingdom Metazoa; phylum Chordata; class Lepidosauria; order Squamata; family Scincidae; genus Tiliqua; species Tiliqua scincoides. The sequence goes on from NC_089822.1 coordinate 202,727,832, forward strand.
GGTACAAGCCATGATGTGTATGCGCAACCTCCTGATTTTAGGAATGGGTTAAGTCAGAATGCCAGATGTAGGGGAGAGCACCAGGACGAGGTCTCTTGTTATCTGGTGTGCTCCCTGGGGCATTTGGTGGGCCGCTGTGAGATACAGGAAGCTGGACTAGATGGGCCTATGGCCTGATCCAGTGGGGCTGTTCTTATGTTCTTATGTTCTTAAGACTAGGGAGAGAGATATGACGGCCACGTCTCTGAAGACCTTTGTTTCAGAAGAAGGCGAGAATTTGCTTTCTGTGTCTCCTGAGGGCAGAACTAGAACTAATGGGTTGATACTACAGGAAAGGAGATTTAGGCTAGACATGAGGAAGAGTTTCCAAACTGTAAGAAAATCCTAGCACTGTTACAGGAGCGGCCTCTCCTTTGTTGGAGGTTTACAAGCAAAGGCTGAACAGCCACCTGTCAGGGATGCTGTAGCAGTTGCCAGAGCTAGGCAGTGAGTTAGACTAGATGACTTCAAAGGTTCCTTTCAACTCAACATTCTATGATCCCAGGAGAAACAGCTAAGGAGCATCTTTTTCTCCCAGGCAGAACAAGCTAACAACCCGAACAGTCTGGACAAAACAGAAGGAAAGGGAGAAAAACAGACCAAGTAACATTTCCTTTGAAGCCTCTCCTTACATAAAAGCCTGCACACAATAATGGCATGGTGTGAGACAGCAACATTTTAAAACTCCTGTTGACGTTATCAAGGCTTTAGACTGGGGGAAAAGGCTGTGAAGGTGCACCACTTGAAATACTTGACTAGCATGGCACTCTAATTCACTCCCATTTGAGCTCAGACTACAGACAACAGCAGTTTAGCCTCTTCTTCCTCTCAGAGAAATATTAGCCAAACACTGAGGAGCTGGAAATGTTTCTGAGAACAGTGGCATACTAGGGCTCCCTAATAGCAATGCATACCTCATAAAACCAGTTAAGTGCATGAAACAAGAGCAAACAGAGGAATTCACGCTCTTGCTTAGAGAAGGAGTCTAACTTTTCTCCCACTTCCAAGTCAGTCAAATATAAAGGACATCCTGTAACAGAACAAAGTAAAAGAAAGGTGTTCTTTATTAATGTCATGCTTACAACCCTGTTCTGCTTCAGCATCCCAGCAGCAATTTCTTACTATTTCAAGCAATGTACATTTGACCAGATGGAGACAACTGCCTATATCCTGTACCTAACAAGGCATCAATTTCCTCCAGGTTCCCATTATTCAGTTCAAACACACAGAGCCTCAGAAGCCGGAAGAACGGTGGCAAACACACTGGAGATATACACCTGAAGAGAGGAGAGGAGACACGTGCATAATATTGAAATAATATTGTAGTATTGGTGTAACATTCTGTGCTAAAAATTCAAAAAGCTGCAGATAGAATACCAATATTTTGATGCAGGAAAAGCCAATGTAAATTTGGCAAATTTTGATAAGTGTACTTAATTAGTCTACTTTCTCTGGTTGCACAATTTGCTGTCGCCTATGAATCTGGAGTCCTTGTTCTCACATGTTGGGAAGGTTTGAACATGAAGAGGTGGTACAACTGGGAGGTGGAAAAATGCACTAAGAAAGAGGGATAAAGGCTTCATGCTCTGGTGGAGCACTGGAACAAGTTTTGAGAGAATACTATTTTGCTATTGCTCCTTTCTCCATGTAAAACAGCCCTTAATTCTAGGCATTTAGAAACGTCTGCCTATTTTCTTCACAACCACATTGATGTGAACCTTGATCTTTTTGAAAAACAAAGGCTCAGATTTGGAAAACTCCATGGCAGTTCCAAGATTTTGCCTTAGAGGTTCTATTCTACTCTAGCTGAGGGGAGTCCTCTAGCGCTACTCATAGTGGTGATTTGTTAGCAATCAGCTTCTGGACCGCAGTGAATTACAAGGAAAAAAAGAACAATAGTAATAATATGGCACAGGTATGGTATCGATCCCTGGCACACTGGAAAAAAATTGCTGTTCCTGGCACATCAGATAGTTTGAGAAGCACTGTTCTAGAACAGAGGTGTCAAACTCATACAGTGGGCTGAATAGCATTTATGACACCTGCTAAGGACTGTAAGTGATATCATTAAGTGACCTCATTAAGCAGATTATGGTCAGTAATTAAACACTTTGTTCTCACATAGGAACCCAGCTGCAAATGACAGAACAGAAACTATGCAAATATTGATCATATTTTTGAGATATGGGAGAGCCCAAGTATCATGCTGTCTCCCAGCTCTCCACCCAATTACCATGCAGGCTGCCCTTTCAACAGGCTGCTTCTACTAAGGTGTCCATTTGCAGCTCAGCAGCAGAGAGGTGCTCAGGGAAGCAATGCCCTGACAGAAGTGGCACTTCTGAAAGGGGGGGTTCATGTGATCGCTGGGCTCTCCCAGAGCCTTGGCAGAATCTCCCTCTCTCATGTCTCTTGGTCCGCCTCTTCCCCCATAGCGTTCCTTGCCTTTTGAGGCTTTCTTTCCTCTCTCCCTCCCAGAGCCTTGGCAGAAGCAGCTCTGCTGAAAGGGGAGCACAGGGAGAGCCCAATTATCACACGAGCCAGATAAAGAGGTTCCATGGGCCATATGTGGCCCATGAACCTTATGTTTGACACTCCTGTTACTAGAGTATTCCAGAGAATAATCTAGTCTAGTATTCTAGCAGACTGCTTATTCATCACTATATGAATAGGGAAGTACCACACTCTTGACCTTTTGTCTTTGCTTTTGGCAGCTGTTTCATCCTCATGCTTACTGAGATAGCTCTGGGATAGGAGAGGCAACAAGTTGATTACAATGGATTCCTCACTGTCATCATCTTCCAAACTATACAGGGCCTTCGCAGGGAACAGGAATGCACTGCAGAGAAGCCAAATGTCAATTCAGGATCAACACAACAACAACAAATTTATTTTTACTGAATACAGTTCTGCTTTTCTGACAAACCCATCCACTGTAGGAAGAAGATCTGCCACAAAATCTTTCGCAAAATCCTTCACCACGCTGCTCCCAATCCAGTCCTAAAAGAGGGGGGGAAAAAGATACAAAACAGTTCCACAGAAGAACACATTGCAAAGAACTATGCTGGGGCGACATAAAGGAAAAGCTGTTTAGAAATTCCTCTTGCATCAGATTTGGATTGTTTTCATGTGTATTATTTAGCAAAAGAAAAAAACACCCTGTGTTTACAAAGTCTAATAAAATATACATTTTAATGGCCAACTATGGCAGGAGGCTTGAGGTTGTTGAGGAGGTTGAGGCTTGAGGAGGTTGAGCTGTTGCCTTGCCTGAAAAATATACTGAGCAAGACTTTGTCCTTGGAAGGGTCCTACTTTCAGCTAAGTATGTTTAGAATTGCAGCATAGGTCAACCTGTTAGTTACACCTATGAATTGTTATAGTTATGCAATGGTAACAACTGAATGGATGCCGACCAATAACTCTGTATCCTACCAGGATCTGCAAATCCAGGTTTCCTTTCTGAATCAAGTTGGCAAGTTCATCATAGTACAGAGCCAGGGCCTGGGGAACCTGCTCACAGCAAGAGCATACCAGCTCCAGCAAAGATGTAATCTGAAGAAAAGAAGAAGCAGAGTGTCACAAACTTGGGGGGGTTTGGGGTGCTCAGAGTTCTTGACTCTCGAACCCTAAAGCCCTCAAGGCCCCCCTGTCCAGTAGTACTGCCACCACCCTGTATGTGCCAGTGCCTCAGTCCAGGGAAACTGAGACCCTTTAGGCTTAATTCTATCCCTTGCAGGCACTGAGTGCTTTCTCCAATTAGAGCTTAGGTCCTCAAGTCACTAGACCTCAATGAGCACTTGGTAGCTTGCTGAATGGCTAGGCAGGATTCTGAACCTTTGTCCCCAACAGACAATGAAACAACTTGGTAAAAGAGATTTTAGGTTATTAAGTACATAAGGTTACATAAAGTTACAGTAAGGCAGCAAATGCTAGAGGCATAAACATCTAGGAAACATATCAACAATAAAATAATAAAGCTAGCTGGCTATCTCTATTAATCCCTATCTCTCACCTGGGTCAGTTACTCTTGTAGATCTTAGCTCCAGGCTACCTGTGAGGCCAGGTGCCCATGTTGGACAATGGAGCTCCAGCGTGCAGGATGTTGCACCCAAAAACTCTGTTCAAGAGGGCACTGGACACACCCCTTGGGCACTCATTATTATACTTCTTATGCTAATAGCACTGAGGTGACTTCATATTTAGACTGTCCAATCAGAAACTTTTGAGGACAGAACCTTCTCTGAAGTGGGTCTGGTTGCTAGTCCTCCTAGTTCTTACCCCTCCCAACTGGAGATCCACAGTTGCACTTCATCAGTTTGATAGGGCGCCTTTCTGTCTGCAAAGGTGCTACATTCCAATGGGTTGTAATTCTTGTTGTCTGTCCTTTCTAGCTAGCAAAGAAGAGACAACAATCTTTTTGTTTGTTTACTCACATTCTTGCAGCTAGGAACTGCTAGCCACTTCTCCGTTACTGACTTAGTTTGGTTCAGGCTCCACATGCTAACCTAGGCCTAACATGTACATATTCATGACACAGAGCAATTACTGAGGGATGGTTTCGACTCAGTCCTCAAACACTGGTACATAGTCCACAAATTCTGACTTTGGGTGCTAATTGAAGCACCACCAGCTGAACAACCGTCACTAGCATTTTGCTGGTGGCACTTCTCGTAACATTAAAAGGGGAACTTTGCAGGCAACTGGATGGCTGTAGATGTACATACAGTCTAGGTGAGCTCACCTTTGACATGAGTCTTATGAAACACTCCTAGCCAAATGCAGACATGATTGCATACTGGGCTAGCAGTGCTTAACATCTGAATCCTAACTCTGGAGAGCATCAGTTTCTCATACAAATCTCTACAAATACCCTCCTATTGACATCTTGGCCCACAGCTTCCAAACCCATTCCTAAATTGATTCCTCCAAGATTGTTCTGCTCAATCTTTAATATGTACTCATTTCACACCAGTTTAATAATAATATAATATACAGTATTTATATACCGCCTTTCTTGGTCTTTATTCAAGACTTTATTCAAGGCGGTTTACACAGGCAGGCTTATTAAATCCACGCAGGGATTTTTACAAATTGAAAGAAGGTTCTCTCTTTCAAGAACCACCACATTCAAGATGTTACACTCCGATCTGGTTTTTTTAACATTCTGGCCTCCATCCTCCCACGCTCCGAGCAGATGGAACAGCTCAGCTGCAGCTTGCCGGCTGCTTCAAGGTCGCACGGTGCCGGTGGCCTCGAACTGGCGACCTTGTGGATGTTAATCTTCAGGCAAATGGAGGCTCTACCCTCTAGACCAGACCTCCCTCACCTATGCCTTTGCTTTTGACAGCAATTACAAATTACCACACCCCAGAATTCTGTTCTCTTCTATTCCACTTTCCACAGATGTCTAGTCCCATCCTCAGATGTCTAGTCCTGGAAGAGAGCTAAAGATTACCCAGTCTAACTTCTTGGCCTAAGGCAAGATTCTCTGTGCCTCAACTCACATCCATTCTCACAAAAACCCTCTACAATTCACTTTCATCACCCAGAGCATACAGTGCCACAAGCAAAAGGAGTGAGCAGGGTGTTCCACACCACAGCTGTTTTGTGTAACACAAAAAAGAGTTTACAAAAACCATACAGCAAATGCAAGCCAAATGAGCCAAATCACATGCTGTGGGAAAGAAGAAACAATCCTCAAAAAAGGGCAGAGTTTATAGCCAATTTGATTTGAGGAAATGTTATTTCTGATTTGAATATAGTAAGCAATTAGATCCTGAATCTGAAGAACACCCAATCCACTTAGGTCCAAAAATCAGAGCCCTTTCTCACCAGTTAAGTCTGATGAGCTCCTATTCCCTTGATTCTAGCCTGAAGCTTGAGAAGTGCGAGGAAGAGCCTCACACTGTGCCTCACCGGTGCCCTGAGCATCTTCAGAATGTAGCATGATGTCAGAGAGAAGATCATGACTCTCCCCAAGTCAGGACAGGGGCAATTCATAGCAAACAAATTTTTGGGCTGGCTACCCTAGTTGGCAACCTTCAGTCTCGAAAGACTATGGTATCACGCTCTGAATGGTGGTTCTGGAACAGCGTCTAGTGTGGCTGAAAACGCCGATTCGGGAGTGACAATCCCTTCCACACTGGGAGCAAGTGTAGTCTGTCCCTGGTCTGTATCCCTGGCTATGGGCCTTCCTTCTTTGCCTCTTTGCCTCAGACTGTTGGCCAAGTGTCTCTTCAAACTGGGAAAGGCCATGCTGCACAGCCTGCCTCCAAGCGGGCCGCTCAGAGGCCAGGGTTTCCCACTTGTTGAGGCCCACTCCTAAGGCCTTCAGATCCTTCTTGCAGATGTCCTTGTATCGCAGCTGTGGTCTACTTGTAGGGCGCTTTCCTTGCACGAGTTCTCCATAGAGGAGATCCTTTGGGATCCAGCCATCATCCATGATGGATGATGGATGGATGATGGCTGGCTACCAAGACTAATCAAAATTTGTGGAGCTCTGCACATCCATTTAGGTTTATATCAATTTAGACAAAACTACTTCATAAACTACTAAAACATGCAACCTTTAATCTAACCGACCACTAGCAAATACCAACAAAGGTTAGATCTGTACCAAAATATAACCCACGGTTTAGTGGTTAAAGTATCAAAATGCTTTCTAAAATATTGTTTCCAATCCTTGTATTTCCTGATGCTATAAAAAGTAGAGGGGGGAAATTTTAAAACAGAAGGAATATAAATACCTTTCCCAAGCCCTAAATGCAATCAAATGTGATATTGAGCTGAACATTATCGCTATTAACTCACATTTTAATCCCACTTTTCCTCCAAGAAGTTTAAGGATGACATGCATGAGATTCACCCCTTTTATCTTCACAACAGTCTTGTGGGGTGATTTTTGGACCAGTCACTAAGGCAACCAGGATTGCCTTACAGTACAATCTTATGCATGTCTACTCAGAAGTGAGCTAAACTGAATTCAATGGGACTTACTCCCAGGTATGGTGTGTTCAGGATTGCAGTCTAAGCAAATCAACAAGCTTCAGTGCTGAATGGAAGCTTGGAATTTGAACCTGGGCTTTCTAGTATTGGTCTACCACTCTAACCATCATACCATACTGGCTCTTGGGAATACCTCCCTAGGTTCAGTACTGATCTGTTTCTTCTATTCCAGTGTTTCTTAAACTGTGGGTCAGGACCCACTAGGAGGGCCCCCATTCATTTCAATGTGTATTTTATTTTTAATATATTAAACTTGATGCTACCATGGTATGTGACTGCAATTGGGAAAATATAAACGGTGACAGTCAATGGGACTTACTCCTGGGTAAGTGTGGTTAGGATTGCAGACTTTGGGATATTTGGGGAATTTTTTTAAAAAGATTAGCAACTGCTTGGAACGGTTAGGAGGGTTCTCCTTTACTGTAAATAAATTTTTAAACTTATACATATTATAAACTTTTAATTTACATACTTAACTTGATTTTGTCATATGGGAGGTATTAAAAATTTTCTTGATGGTGTCACTTCAGGCCATGACATCACTTCCAGTGGATCCCGACAGATTGGACTTTCTAAAAAGTGGGTCCTGGCACTAAAAAGTTTGAGAACCACTGTTCTATTCAGTTTTGTAAGTCTTTTCTCAGTGACACAATCCTCCCCCCCAGACTACTTGATCCCTTATGTATCCTGCGCATATCCACATACTTGCCTGTCTATATTGCTCCTTGTTCAGCTTTGCCCGTTCCACCAGATGCCCATTTTCCTTGCTCCTGAAATCAGTAGTTAGGTGATATTGGTTAATGCTGTCTAGAACAGTCAAATACTAACATATTTGTTTAGTATCATCCAGATTTCTCATTATCATATTTTTCAGTATCATCCTCAAAAATCATCCCAATTTGCTGTTCCTAAGACTCTAAAAAATAAACCCTAACATGCAGATACAGTAATCTTTATATTTGTTCTCATACCTCATGAATCATCATTCATGCTAGTACACCCTCATTCTTGTCACAGATCTGTAATAATGCTCCTGGCTAAGGAGGTGGCTTCCTAAGCAACTGAGATAGCAAAATGGCCCATAGAGCCTATTAAAGTTTGTTCTTTTATCCCATTACAAAATACATTCACACACACAGTTTAGTGAACAGAAATCGAGGAAGAGGGCATCATTGTAGCCTAGGGAGATATAGAAATTTAAATAAATAAATCTTCAGGACAGATTAAAAACATGGTTGATGTTCTATTTGGTTTAAGGATAGTTGGAGAACTGCAATTTGTAAACTAAATTAATACATAATGCAGAGCTGCAGTTTGTTTTAAAGTGAAAACCAAAAGCTGTCCTCCTCTCACATACATGAGAGCCTGTCCCTCTCTTAGACTTATTCTTTATGTCTGAACTAGACCACCATCTCTGTCCTTTCTGTTTCTAGAACAAATGGCAATGTGTACATTCTTCTCTATTTGATCACCTCTTTGCCGCCATGCTGCCCACCATGGTAACTGCACCAATAATCCCAATGCGCTTATATTTGGGAATAGTGCTGGAAAGTTGCTTCCTAACCACCATATGCATGTCATCCTACATAAAAAAAAAAGGAACAGAATCATGTCTCATCCAGAAGTACACATAAAAAAGGTGACATCTTACATTTCAAAGGAGAGATGTAATCAATGCAAGAATAAACAAGGTTCCACTGTTCTGCCTGGCAAACCTTACAAGACCTGATTGATAAATATTTTCTGTCAAGAAAACTCCAGTGGGATACAATAAAATCACACATATTGCTGCTCCATTTTGGGGATGATTCTTGGGGGATACAGAACAAATGTGCTATGAAATACCTTACGAAAGATGCAAGAAGCATGGGCACTCAAACTTTGGGAGAAAGACCATTTTTAAAATTGTGGGCTGGTGTAAAACAAGACAGGGTTCAAAGGAAGTAGAAAGCTTGAAGATGGGAAGCTAAATTGTAAAAATACCCTGGAAGGCAGTGGTCACACATAAGAAAATACTGCGCCCAAGAATTCCCAGGAAGCAGAAGGCTATGTACTCAAAACCAGCCTTTTGGTCCTAGGTCATACCATCTGGCACTCAGTTTTGCACATGTTGCACTGAATGCTCATGAATGCCCCAATGTTCATATGGGAATCCTAGATAAATTCTGTGAATTTCCAAAACCTCATAGACACACCAGAAAATGTTGATGGACATTTAAATGTGATTGCTAGTATTCACTGGAGTATGTCCAAATAGCAGTGTTGTAAACAAAGGAGGGGGTTTGGGAGTTTAGGGTTCTTGGTTTTCAAACCTCAAAACCCTCAAGGCCCCTTGCCCAGTAGTACTGCCACCACCCTGTACGTGCCAGTTTCTCAGTCCAGGGACACTGAGACTCTCTAGGCTTAATACTATCCCTTGCAGGTGCTGAGCTCTTTCTTCAATTAAAGCCTCAGTCCTCAAGTCACTAGACCTCAATGAGCACTTGGTAGCTTGCTGAACGGCTAGGCAGGATTCTGAACCTTTGTTCCCAACAGTCAATGAAACAACTTAGTAAAAGGTATTTTAGTTTATTAAGTATATATGGTTACATACTCTACAATAAGGCAGCAAATGCTAGAGGCATAAACATCTAGGAAACATATCAGCAATAAAATAATAAAGCTAGCTGGCTATCTCTATTAATACCTATCTCTCACTTGGGTCAGTTACTCTTGTAGATCTTTTAGCTCCAGGTCTACCTATGGGGCCAGCTGCCCATGGTGGACAATGGAGCTCACAGCGTGCAGGATGTTGCACCCAAAAACTCTGTTCAAGAAGGAACTCACACACCCCCTGGGCACTCATTATTATACTTCTTATGCTAATAGTACTGAGGTGACTTCCTACTTATTAGACTGTCCAATCAAAACCCCTGAGGAACAGAACCTTCTCAAAGTTGGCCTGGTTGCTAACCCCTCATAGTTACTACCCCTCCCAACTGAAGATCCACAGCTGCACTCAATCATCCTTGATAAGGTGCCTCTCTGTCTGCTAAGGTGCTAAACATTCCAATTGGTTGTAATTCTTGTTATCTGTCCTTCCTGGCCAACAAAGGAGAGACAACAAATCCTTTTGTTTATTTACTCACATTCCTGCAGCTTGGAACTGCTAGCAACTTCTCAGTTACACTGTCTTAGTTTGGTTCAGGCTTCTCAAGCCAACCTAGGCCTAACATGTACTTATTCATGACAAGCAGGAAAAGATTTATACAGTCACGACAATCTTTAGGAATTGAAGATTCATATATGAAACACATAACACAAATCTTACTGTGAGATTAGTGAGATCTATGAACTGCACTTGGGTACAAGACTAAACAGCAGGTTTCCACGTCCAAAGAGATAAAGTAAATTATCACACACCTGAATATGGCCACTTTTGTGCCCTGGGCTGAATGCCAGCATGCTAAGAATGTGGAAGAGCTTCCGTATTTGCTGTGGACTTAGATTGTCCATGTAGTCTAAAATGCTCTGCAAGGAAAGAACAAAAGATCAGGGGGGGAAAAAAAACACAACTATCTTCATTATAGATTCCAGGATCTGAATTCGCAATACAGTGAAGGACACACTCAAAAACCAAGAGGAAACCAGTCTGTGTGGTGGACAGAGAGTGGATCACTAGTCAAGTTATGGCGGACCACCTAGTACATGCTGGTTGCTGAGTGCTGCAAAGAATGCTGAGTTTGGTGGGCCATGCTTACCTAGCAAGGCCTCCATTCCTACCCAAGCGAGCATACGCAGGATTACTTAATTAGTTATACCTTAAATTAATAGATCTGAATTACGTGCCCTTGCTCTGTAAACCCAAAGGCGGACAAAAGATATTCTAATAAAAGAAAAAGGAGACCTTCTCTTTTCACAGAAGCTCACACGTGCAACTACCGCATTCCATCAATTGTTCTGTTCTCTTCTGATCACTACCCCATTCTTCACTAGGAAAAGTGTATGGCATAAGAGAACAAGAAGGGTGTCGCAAACTTAGGGGGGTTTGGGGTGCTCAGAGTTCTTGGCTCTCGAGCCCTAAAGCCCTCAAGGCCCCCCTGTTCAATAGTACTGCCACCACCCTGTATGTGCCAGTGTCTCGGTCCAGGGACACTGAGAACCTCTAGGCTTAACTCTATCCCTTGCAGGCACTGAGCTCTTTCTCCAATCAAAGCTTCAGTCCTCAAGTTACTAGACCTCAATGAGCACTTGGTAGCTTGCTGAACGGCTAGGCAGGATTCTGAACCTTTGCCCCCAACAGACAATGAAACAACTTGGTAAAAGAGATTTTAGTTTATTAAGTACATAAGGCTACGGTTTTCAAACTCTCTGGAATTTGAAACCTGCAGTAAATCTTTGCGGGGGCGGGGGGAGGCAGCAGGGGCAGGGGGAAAGCAGCAATGCGATCCCCAGAATCACGTCGCTCAGGGGGCTGCAGGGACTGGGATGCACACACCAGTCACTGCAGCAGCCATCCCTGTGTGCGGGAAGCCCTGCGTGAGCGCCTGCAGGGCGCCCCAGGTCAGGGAAAGGGAGAGTGGAGCGATCTGCTCTGCCTCTGCAAAAGCGGAAGCGGAGCGCGATCGCCCCACTCTCCCTTTTCATGACCTGCGGCGCCCTGCAGGCCCTTGCGCGGGGCTCCCCACACCCCCGGGAGGCTGCAGGAGGCTTGGGCAAGTGCACCCAAGTCCCTGCAGCTCCCCTGAGCAGCATGATCCTGCGGATCGCACTGCTGCCTTGCTCCTATCTCCTGGCTGCCCCGCCCCTTAAAGGGGCAGAGGCCAGGACCCACAGGCTGGGGTGTCACGACGCCCCAGTTTGAATACCACTGACATAAGATTACATAAGGCACCAAATGCTAGAGGCATAAACATCTAGGAAACATATCAGCAATAAAATAATAAAGCTAGCTGGCTATCTCTATTAATACCTATCTCTCACCTGGGTCAGTTACTCTTGTAGATCTCTTAGCTCCAGGCTACCTGTGAGGCCAGATGCCCATGGTGGACAATGGAGCTCACAGCGTGCAGGATGTTGCACCCATAAACTCTGTTCAAGAAGAACCGGACACACCCCTTGGGGCACTCATTAGTATACTTCTTATGCTAATAGTACTGAGGTGACTTCATACATGAAACCGCTCAGGTCATCAGAGAAGGCCTTTTTACAAGTGCCGCCACCCAAGGAGGTCCGGGGGGGGCGGCTGCAAGAAATAGGGCCTTCTCGGTAGTGGCACCAACATTATGGAACTCCCTTCCCCTTGACTTGAGAATGGCTCCCTCTCTTGAGAGTTTCCGGTGAGGCCTGAAGACACTGCTGTTTACACAAGCCTTCTGATTTTTTGGCCTTTTTAACATTTTTTACACATTTTGTAGTTTTTACAGGCCTGATTCCTTTGTGACTTGCTCTTTTGCACTCTTTTTATTCTGTCTTTTAATCTGACTACTGTTTTAATGGTCTCTAATGTGTTTTTAATGTTTTTATCTGTTATTTGTCCTAATTTATGTTTTTAAATTTGTTTTTTACATGTTGTTAGCCGCCCTGGGTCCCTTTAGGGAGAAGGGCGGGATATAAATAAAGTTTATTATTATTATTATTTATTACTTATTTAGACTGTCCAATCAGAAACTTTTGAGGACAGAACCTTCTCAGAGTGGGTCTGGTTGCTAGCCCTCTTAGTTCTTACCCCTCCCAACTGGAGATCCATACCTACATTCCATTCTGCTTGATCAGGCACCCCTCAGTCTAATGAGGTGTTAAACATTCCAATGGGTTGTAATTCTTGTTGTCTGTCCTTTCTGGCCAGCAAAAGAGAGACAACAATCTTTTTGTTTGTTTACTCACATTCTTGCAGGTAGGAACTGCTAGCCACTTCTCTGTTACTGACTTAGTTTGGTTCAGGCTTCACATGCTAACCTAGACCTAAACTGTACATATTCATGACAAAGGGATCTAAAGATAAACCAAGACTGAATGAAGCTAACTCACTCTTGCTCAGTATCATATGCCCCTTTGCCCTTAGACTCCCACAAACTAAGTAGGGGTGAGGATAGGTTTTGTGTCTGAGGGCCCAATCCTATCTGACTTTCCAGTGCCAATCCAATGCAATCTCAAGGTAAAGGAACAAACATTCCATTACCTTGAGAAGGCCTCTGTGACTGCCACCCACCTCCCGCAGGATGCAGCACACGCTCTGGTGGCTCAACTGCATTAGTGCTGGAAAGTTGGAAAGCACTGAGTTTTAAATTCTTGGTTTTAAGAATCTATTCTTTTTACTGCCTCTTCTCACAATCTTGTCTTATGTTTCTGCCACTGTGTCTGACACCAGCATAAACGCTTCCCAACTTTAGCAGGGCTGACCTTGAGAAATACAGCATATGGAACTATTGATGAGGTATGGAGAGACACCAGGTCAATGAGCACATCCAGAGAGACATCAACCTCAACAGAATTTCCACCACAGGCATGAGTCACCAAGGCACCCACAATTTCCTGCAGGGAACAGATAAAGGAAAGGAAAAGTGACATTCATGAATTTTGAAACAGACAAAATTCTTGCTTTGAAAAGAATGAAGCATCAAAGTGGGCCAGGAGCAGTTTATGCTCAGCTGAAAACACAATTTATTTGTCTCTATATGCTTGTTTGGTTTGCCAACCACTGGTTAATATCCATATTTGCATCTAACTTTAACTAGCTTGCAGCTAGAGGAATGCTACAGAAGGTGAGTGGGAACACTAACAGGAAGTGGCAGCAGAGGACTTCCTATTAGTTTTCTCACTATTACCTCCTGTAGCGTTCCTCTAGCAGCTATGAGCCTAGGTTCTCACTGTTTGCTTCCGGTTACAAAATGAAAGGGGAAAAATATCTTCCTTTTGCAAATGAAGAGAGGTGAGCCATGAACATGATGGGGGGGGGGGAATTTAAATAAGGTTTGCTGTTATCAGCAATTTCAGGTATCCGTGGTAGCAGCAGGAACCTATTCCCTGCAGATAAGAAGGGATGCCTGTACAATTGATCAGAAAATGGAGCAATTTGAAAATGGGAAATTTGATTTAAATCGGTCTTCTTTCTTGATTCTTTAAATCAGTTCATGCAATTTCTGCCTCTGCTACACTAAATTCAGAAGCAGTCAATGCATTTGAATGGAAAACTGTTATTTCCAAGGAAGTTCAAGTCAATTTCTTTTATGACTTTTGTTCAGTACAAACTCCTAGGGAAAGAAATATTTGGGATAACTCCTCTTTTCTTCTCTCCCCTCCACAACTGTTTCACAAAGCAGAGAATAGGAACAGCATTCTACTATACCTGCTGACAATAAGAATCAAAGGATGTGAATGCTTGCTTGTACATACAGCTGCCATAAGAGACAATACAGGCATCTGCTGAGTGTACAAAGATCTCAGACAGTGACAGGATGGCTGAAAAGAGGTCTCTCATAACCTGAAATAGAGACAGAATAAAGAATTTTTTTAAAGTGAGGCTTCATATTCATAATCTACTGCCTTTCCAAATTTTCATCCAGATATGGCATTCAATAATTTATTTCCTAGTTAAGGTTACCATTGATCAAATTAAAATAATTTAATGACAAATTTATTATTTCCAGAAGCATGTTCAAGTCATCATAAGGTGGGGCAATGACGAGGAAGGCAACTTGGACAAAATCAATACTGCCTAGTTGTGTATGGAGAGAAAGCTGCCATTCATCTATCTTTAGGAGCATGCCTAAGTGCTATTTCCCTGCTGTCAATTCCCAGGCCAATGCAGAAGCACATCTTTGCACAACCCAGTGACTCTTCGAGCTCTAGAGTCAGTTCTCACACAGAAGCCTTTTCTTATTTTCTCCTGGAGAATTGAGCAGCAAGTGGAGACAGCTGGTAGCCATTTCTGCAATTGTGGTTGCACAACTTTCAGCCACCATTATCATAAGAATCACTTGTAGCTTTCACATTGCGCCTGGTTTACTCTAATGCCGCCCCACAGTTTGTACCTGCATGCACAACAAGGTAGAGAAAATAAGAAGGGCTTGTATGTGAATTTGTGCATAGTTTGCAGATTTCAGGATGGCTGCTGAAAAAGGGAACGGTTGCCTGTATGATGGAGCCCATCACAGCACAAGTACTCACTAGTGAATGATGCTGGAAAGCATTCCGCAGCAATTGTTCTTGTATGTAGCCTGATCGAATCTTGCTCCTCAGCACTCTCTCAATTTGCTTCTTACTCTTGGCATTTGTAGCATAGATTAGGAACAGAACAATCAGATCCAGAACCTTTTTCCAAGCAAAACAATTGAGCTGATTATGCAGATAAGATAGGAGAATAAGGACCAGACTAGATAAAGGATCTAAATCTAAAAAGCTGAATGGATGAACTTACCCCACACAGAACCTGCTTAAGTTTGCACAGAATTGTCAACACACACATCTTTCATTTTGCTTTTAAAAGCCCAAGTGTTTAGTGCTCATGATGTCAAAGAAAGGTTAATGGCACACTGGCAGTGATTAGTGGCTCAGAAACAAAAGGGATTCCCAGGGGTGAGGACAGGGCCTGTCTTCCTGCCCTTTAAGAAATTCATAGCCTGATTTCTTATTAAAAAACCCAAATTCTGCAAATAACCAATTTTGCTACAGTCAAAGGACCTGTGGAAATCAAATTTGTGCACCCTTTGAAGAGACTGTCTCCAGAATCTATAAAGATGAAGCACAGAATTCCAGAGGCTTGGTTCTAGAGCAGCAGGAAAAATTAAGATTTTGCTGCCATTATTACGACAGGTACAAAGATTCAGGCAGTGATTTCATAACTTAGGCGGTAGATAGATGCACCCTCCCTGCCATTGGTTTCAAGTGAAGAGATGGATTTGTTACAAACACTGAGGTACAACACTGGACTATTAGAAACATGGGGAAAATGGACATATGGAAGCTTCTGTGTATTATCTTTATCACAAATGACAGCTCTACTCTATTCCAAAATTCCACCACAAAATTTTCAGAGGATGCTGTGAAGGAATTGTGTGTTCTCTCTCCAATTAACATGCCTAAAAGAATATTTTTAAGTGGAGAACAGCTATGTCAGAATCTGCATAGGACATTACCTTATGATCAGAGGCAGAAGCAACATTTTCAATAGCCTAGAACAGGAAGAAATGCAAGAGGAACAGTTGACATACTGTACACTAACATGCTTTAAGCAACTTATAGATTCACAAATGGAATGAATGAAGATTAAATGACAGAACAAAAGACACAAATAGCAGTACTCATCTTGTTTTAAATGACTTTTTAATGTTTTATCATTTTACTACTAAGGTTTTGTGAGCTCATTGTAAAGTGGCCTGAAAAGTTTTTAATCTGAAATATGGGTTTGAAATAAAATATCCCATTATTTACTTAAAAGATTTCTAAGCCATCCTTCAGAAAATCTATCAGGATGGCAGAAGATTTAAAAAGAATTGTGATCTGAGCTTCCCTTAGAGGTTTTTCACCTGAAGGATGAGGTGTACGTGTAAACCCTGTAAAAATCTAAACATAGATGGGATACTCTTGATTAAAACCAAATAGAACTTAAAAAGTCACCTACCACATGTGCTACCACCATAGCATAAGAGAGTTAGGCTGTGAACATACAGGGTTGGGCAGGAGGAAAAGTACATTTGGACACTTCTATTATGCAAGTCAGAATGTTACTGAACCTCACCAAGGCTCCCCATCTTCTTCATGAGCCTGACAGGAACACACAGTGTGACCTCAATTAAACATAACTTAAATCCTCCTCTAGTTCAAGCTTGACCAAGTATCCAAATTAGGAGTAACACATGTTTCTGTCCATCTTCATCCACACGGTCTTCGGCATTTATGGCTCTCTAAAGTGTTTTCTTCCTTTGCAGATCCCACAACATATTTTTCTCTAAACAGGAATCTATTCAGACCACACAAACTCTAAATTCCGAACAGAGTCATTTTCTAAACATACTGTACTAATCTTTTGCACACAATTTTATTACAAGGAAGACAGTTTAACAGGATGTTTGGATAATATCAAATACAAGATGGACAAAAAGTAGGTTCACATGGAAAACAAGGTCTGACCTTCATCCAACCTTCCAAAATGGCCTTTTGAAATTTAACAGCTGACTTTATGACTTCAAAAAGGAGTTTGACACAGTCCTGATTAATGCTCACTTGCTTTGCAGGCAGACTAAAAAGAAGCACAAGAGATAGAGAGAGAGAGAATCACTTCACCAGCAGAATAAGCAGTATTAGGGCATGGTTGATTCAAGACCATTCAGTGGCTCCATCTCCTGATTGTGGGCTACCCAGAGACAACTGATGCAACCTTTGTGGGAAACAGGATTCTGGTCCAGGGTTCTTTTTATGCTGAAGACCAGCTTCAGTGGCTAAATTAGCACTCACAAAAAAATCCACTGGCAGGGATATAGTAGCAATACTAACAGGAAGTCATGAAACAGGAACCTACTAAAGTGAAGGCAGCAATGACAACAGCAGGAAGAAGCCTAAGGCAGAGGCAATGGCAGAGACAGGGGTAACAGTTTTGCTGGCTGAAAAAAAAATGCAACAGCAATGGATGGGAATGTTGAAGAATTGACAAAGGGTATGCCTAAGCATTACATTTTTTAACTATGTTGATTATCTTAAATGTGTGGAGACTTGTCAGGTCTGGCAATTCTCAATGGTGGAAAGACTCCCCTATGAAGAGATGAAATGACACATCAGCCATTTTCAACCACTGTGCTGTGGCACACTGGTGTGCTGTGAGTGGTGCACAGGTGTGCCACAGGAATTTGGGGGGAGGTCATTTATTAATAGGGCCAATGGGAGATGTGAGTCCCCACTGGCAGCATGGTGTGCCTTGTCAACTGTCAAAAACCTGGTGGTGTGCCTTGACCATTTTAGTGCTTTGTCAGTGTGCCATGAGATGAAAAAGGTTGAAAATCACTGCGACACATGATAGGGTAAATTCATGTAAATGGTCTCTCAATGTGCTACAGCCACTAGATGAAAGCAGTTTTAAGCAGGTTCCACAATGTGAATGTTATGTGAAGACCAGTCCTAAAGTCCATAAGCTCATGTGGCCTTAAGAAAGCCTCCTAAGGATAGATATGCTGTGGACTCCATGTTCCTTCAAAAGATCAGAGATTTCAGGATCAGGAGAAATGCCAACAGTTGCATATATAGTTTAACACAGTGTTTTCCATCAGTGAGTTCTGACCTGATTGTTGGTGGATCGTGAAACTGAGAAGCTGCTAGGTGACAAGGAAAATGTATTGAGCCCTATGGAAAGTGAAACTGAGTTGCACATGAGCATTTACTTCCAAGTAGGTGAATGTGCCTCACTTCGCTTTAAAGGTTAGGCCGAGAGGAATGTAATACCACCAGAATGGTCCCAATCCAATGAATGCAGGCCCCAAAAAAACATTTGAGAAGGAAGTCACCCCTCCAAGCTGACAAGGAAAATTTATTGATTCCTATGAAACCAAGCCACATGTGTGCATTTACTCATGAAAACGGTAAATATGCTTCAGCTCCTATCAAAGGCCAGACAAAGGGGAATGCAAAACCACCAAAATGGTCCTGATCTAATGAATGTGGAGCTCAACAAATGCTCCAGAAGGTGTCCCCCCCCACCCTCGCACCATAGTAAAAAGGATAAAAACAGAGGCTTGAGCAGGTAAGATGAAACTGATGATTTTTGTTTGTTTTTTATCTTGTAAAACTAGGTGGGTCCAAATAGAGTGTCATTTAAAAGAGTGAGTCTTGGTACTAAAATGTTTGGGAACCACTGGTTTAGCTTATAAATTTATACTTTGTCTTTGTGCACAGATACATGCTCACAGGGGCTTACGTTCAAAATAAAGTGACTTTCTGTCATTAATATAAATGAACAATATAATCCATAAATGCAATATAGCAAAATAGAAAGAAATCACATCTACCTTGCCTGAGATAGGCTCTTGAGCTTGCTTTGAGCAGCCTGAATACGTGGAAGTGAAACACAGGAGTCTAAGTCCAGCTTTTTACGAAGGTCAGAAATTACCTGTAGGATAGGAGTGCACATCACAAATACAAACCAATACAAGTGATAATATATTTCAAGAAGATGATCCTGAAGGATAGAGAGCAACAAAATAAAAACAAACAAAAAATACAGGTAGAGGAATCTGTGGGGCCCATGGTAAACAGACCTTTCAGTCATTATATTATTTGTTTCTATACCCCCACACCTCTCAATTCTAGCAGCATTTTAGAAGAGTATACTGAACCATGTGTTTGCTCATATGTAGAAAGAAAGCAACTGTTTGAATACTTATATCAGTGTGGGCATCATTTATTCACAAAGCCTATTCATGATCAAATCTCTTCATCTTTAAGAACAGATACTATACCTCTACTGCATCAGTGGCCTTAATGGAACGGAGAATAAATTTAACTACTACTGGCAAATCTTCTACTTTTACAGCAGCCACTGTGATCATGACAGACTGGCGCACCTAGAAGGAAAGTATCAAATTGTTCAGTCACAGATGTAGTAAAAGACATAGCATTCATTTATATTTACTTACACTTCTTGATTGTCCCATGTTTTAGAAGCATTTTCAGAAAATGCTCAGATACAGCCACAGGCCCAAACCACAAATGGTGAAATCCACATGGTAATGAGTATTTTCCATGGAATAAGTGCAAGTTAGGATGCAAAGCTAGTATGAGTTTCCTTATCCCATGGATTCTGTGCCACAGAATATTCATTGTGCCACTCATTACCCTCTTAATATGTGAGTTTGGATTCTTGAATTTTTGGACACGTGGTTGCAAAACCCACATGGTTGTTGATATGTGCAAGTTTGGTAGGTTAGACAGTGTGAGAATGGCTGCCAGCAGAGCCTCTCTTTGCCATAACTTCTCTCTTTGTTTTGGGTTTTAAAAGGCAGCTGTCTCTTCCCCTTGCTTGTGGCAAATAGGAGAGAGAGCAGCGAACATGACTTTTGCTTGATCATTTATTCTACCTGCTTAGGATCTGGGGGGAGAGGAGGAGGAAGCCAATACCATTTTGATTCTCTTCCCACTGGAGGGGGAGAGATGCTGTCAGTTTATATTTACCTTATGTATGCCTACTCAGAAGGAAGTCCCATTGTGTTCAATAGGGCTTACTCCCTGAAAAGTGTTACAGGACTGCAGTCAGCCCTGCACATGCTGGCACAGAAAACAAACAGCATGTAAACCCTGCTGTCACAGGCAAGAGTGGGACATTTACTGCCATCAGAAGGGCAAACCGTCAGGGGGAAGCTCCCACCCTTGCAGTTTATAAGTGCTGCCAGGATACACGCAGACACAGGAACTCAAAGGATGGATGGCAGAGTTGGAGGAGGGACTAGCATAGTTTTTGCCTTGAAGAAAGACCTGGACTGCAGTAAACATGTGGTCACAAATCCTACTTCAATTGAAACTCATGATGTGACCCACAGATGTATTTTCCCAGAATACATCCTGGGTCCCTTTTTGGGTCCCTTTTTGGGAGAAGGGCAGGATAAAAATAAAGTTTTATTATTATTATTATTATTATTAAAGCGGCTGATGTTGGGTTTGGGTCTCAGTTGAGCCTCTAAGAAAATTCTATCCCTATGGGGCAGCCACCAAGACTGGCTCTCAATGTAACTTTGTTGCCCAAATTTGTCATGTCAATGGAAGAAACCAGAGGAAGTTCTCAGCTGATCTGAGAATGTGCTACTTTCAGCCCAGACAAATCTCATTTCTTCTAACCCTCCTGCACTTCCTGTCAATACTTTTACATATATCCATGTAAAAATACTAAGTAACATCATGACTTAAGCTGTCCTCATGCCTTGCTTGTGAACTTATCCATATACCACAGGTCTCCCTACCTCAGACAGAAGTCTCAGATCAAGGTTCAAACTAGAAAGGGCATCCAGGATTGGAACAGTTAGCTCAGTCTTCTCTTTCAACAAGGAACTAAAACATAAGACAAGTAAATGTGCTGTTGTAGAATCTAGCAACATTGTAAAACTGCACTTTTAATTTGTCCTGATGACTTTTCCCACAATAGCAACCAAGTGAAAAATGTGTGGCCAATAATTGAACTTGTTAATAAAGCTTGTCAGCTTTGGTTGTTAAGAATCCATAGCAGCATAGCCAAGCGTTCAGAGCAGCTTACATAGACTATTTTAGTAATCCTTATAACTGATCAGGATAAGCCGCTATTATCTACACAAAAGAGGTTAACATCTCAAAACATAAATAGCAGCAACATTGAAAATGTTTATGAAACAGGGTTAATGGATCCCAACACACTTTAAGTTGGGTACTCAAAAGAATAGGAGCCATTTCAATATGGCAGCCCCAGTATAGAAATCTATGCATCAGGGTGTGGTGATGGGGAGGGGGCTGCTGCAAATGCCTCCTGCATTCTTTTCAGATCTGCCTCTTGTGCAGGGCCAAAACAGTAGACTGCACCAACAGCACAAGGTCAAAGCCAGAGAGAGAAAATCTTCAAAAGCCTTTCTCCCAGTTGAATGAAAGAATCCCCTAAACCTTGTACAATGTTGTGTAACAGGTGGTCCAGAAAGACAGAGGCAAGGCTCTAAGTTCAACCAACAGCAAACAGGTGAAGAATAAGTGCAGGGAATAGAATAGGAAACATTTATTGAGGAGAAATAATACAGGGAGAAAAAAGAGGGAGTATCGGGCCCAGGTGCAGATCTTTTTAACAAAAAATATCCAAGCAAGTGATTATAGGCAAATGGTAAAACAAAATGCCTTATGCATCTGGATCTCATTTATCCAGACCTGTCCTTACATCAGCACATTGGTTTCAGACTTCACACAGATTCACCTTGAGAGGGCTCAGTGGAACACCTAGGAGACTCCTTGGTGGTGACCATAAGTATGTAACCTAGGTTTAATAAGGTAATTGCCCTGTCCCACTAGAAGTTTTACAACCACCTGGGCACCCCAGTCTAACACCCCTGTCCACTCCTCTGACCGCATGGGCTTTGATGCCTGATTAGTGGCCATGAGTCCAGGGCTCTTCTGGTTGGACCTAGACAATGAAGATTGCCAATACACAAAACAACCTATCTGCATGACTATGCGGTCCATCTGAAATGGCAACAATTTCAAAATGTCTCAGAAAAGCCTCCTCTCTAGTTAGCCTGACACTGGAATTTCCTTTAAGGGAAACAGATAGGGGGAAAGAACGAAGCAGTGAAAGTTCATATCATCACACCACAACCTCACACTTCAGGCCGTAGCCATACATGAACACAAAAGGTAAAATCCTTTTAAATCACAGACCCTTCTTATGGAACAGCAACATGCTTTAAAGCAGTCTTCATACAGAAGTGATAGCACTTAAAGAAATTACTCCAGATGATACTTTGAGACACTGGTACAGTTAGAACAACATTGCGCAGAGAGCAGAAGGCAGAAAAGTATCAGTATAAAAACCTTACCTTAGCTCTCTGGCAATTTCACTGTGCTGGGAATCTTCCAAAATTTCTGGCAAACTTGTGATAATGTCATGTTGGATTGGCAGAGGAGAAACAGAAATCAACTGCATGATTGTCAAGACAAGATCCTGCAGATGACAAAAGCATCAGAACACAGTGAGCTAACCAGGGTAAAGGAAAAGTAAATTTCTTGAAAATTTTTATAATTGCTCTGAAAACAATTTTATGCAAATAATGAAAAGGAAAAAAAACCATAGCTACAGTTGCCATTTTTCCCTCTCAGAAGAGTTCTTGAGTAGAAATTTTGCAGGTGGCGTTCTTCCCAGAGGTTCAGTGATATGAAATGCTTTTCTCTAACGTGCTAACTTTCTACTACCAGGAGCTTTGTATCTGGAGAAGCATTCAAGCATGCAATTTCTCATCTATAATCTGAAGGTGTATGGCCCTTCTAGGACTACAGCATATGTTTTGTTCTTGATGTTTGTATTGACCTTCAGTCTCTCACAGCAACAAGAATTCCTCAAAGCCATTTCACACCATTGTTGTTCCATCGCATTGATTATCACAGTCACCTCATAGTAGAGGTCTGTGTAGATCACAAACCTTCTGAACAGGTTTTCTATGGCCTGGTTCAGATACAACACTAAACCATGGTTTAGCATTATGTGAACAAGCCTTATGCATGCCCTCCTCCCTTCTTTCACTTAAGAAAATGAACATTTTTGCTTTCACTTTAGGACAAACCCTTACATACAAGCCCCTGGAAACAGTACTTTATTCTGCTTTCCTCCTTCTGTCATGGGACCAAGCATTACATCATTCCAAAAGGCAGGATGGAGTGGGGGAGTTTTGTTTGCTCACAGAACCCCTAGCAGTTCTCCATAGAATCCCATCTGAAAAATACAGTCTCAGGGCCCAATCCTACCCAGTCTTCCAATGCTGATGCAGCCATACCAATAGGGCATATACTGCATCCTGTGCTGGGGGAGGGGGCAATCATGGAGACCTCCTCAGGGTAAGGAAACATTTGTTCCATTACCTCCGGCTGCATCAGTGCTGAAAATCTGGATAGGACTGGGCCCTTAGAGGCTAGACACAGGGACCCTGGCAGTAATGCCTGAGTGCATGAAGGGTGTCCAACTAGGTCAAACTGTGCCAGTAATAGGATAAATCTAATTGTGTGGATCAGGCCATTATAGGTGAATTGGATGGCATCTGATGTGCAGAATTAAATCATATCCTTAATCAAATGTAAAATACTACTCCTAACTTCTCAGCAATATAAACTGCTTTATTACAGTATAAGGAGAATTGCAACACACCACAGTTATAAACCTTATGAACTATCTGAATTTTAACCAGTGGGAAGAGAAGAAATGCTACGGATGGCACTGATAGTACGCACCTTAGTGTCAACTATCCTGTCCAGCCATTTTAACTGATTGATAATGAGCCGGGGCAAATTGAGTCCATCACTTCCCACACTAAGATTTCAAAAGGACAACAAAGGAGGAAAAAGATTAGGCACGGTTATAATTTCTTTTTACTTCTGAGAAACATTTCCTACTGAAGCCAAAGCAGGATAGAGTTCTGCAGAACTAGATATGTTCCAAAATCTGACAAAAATCAAGAAGAACCGTTCAATTAACAGTTTCTGCTGGAAATAAAAGTGCCATGCCACACAGTGAGTGAGTCACTTCAGAAAGCACAACAGCAAACTGTGTCACAATCTAGTTCATAGCTATGCAGGAAACCTCCCAGTCTCAGCAACAACTGCAAAGCAGGTCAAAGCTCACTGTGACCTATTTATTCTACCACAAAGATTTGACTTGTACAACGGGCAAGGATATACATCAAGATCAAACCTCTGTACTTACTCTGGCTCAGGATGTTTACAATACTGGATCCCACTGATTTTTCTTTCATGTATGCCAGTGAGATAAACTCTTCAGAATGTCAAACAGTAGTTAAGAAAAATAGTTAGAAAATGCATTGTGGCTAATGCTGTCAAGCCAAAGTCGTGGAATACTCACCTTTCATGAAAAAATTCAGGGAGTTTTTCAAATAACAGCCTTATAATAGCAGCCTTCCAAAAAAGGAAAGATAAAAGTGTTTTTTGCAATGAAACAATACCCTATATTACATAACACTGATTACATAGATCCAAACCCCACTGCCCCCATAACAGGGGAATTCTCTATTCTATGACAGATAGCAAGAAAACAGTCTCAGTGTGTCAAATCTTGTAGACGAATTTTAAAATCCACAAACCACAGACACAAAATTTCTTTTTCCCCCCAGAGGAGCAAAGGCCAAACTTCAATCTCAACACTTCTCACATAGAATTCAAGTCAGTTTCTAGAAATTGTGAGTAGTTTGGATGAAACAATGTGTTTGTCTCCAAACTATGAACTTTTGAAATCTAGGATGATGCAATATTACAATATAATTTAAGAAACTGGTGTTAGTCAACTCAAGATTTCTTGCTCTTCTGTTCAGTTGCAAAGATAAACACCAGCTAGCTTACACCACTGAACTCAGCATTCTAAGCGAATTGCTTTTGCTGCTCTAAATAATTTCATTATTTGAGCATTCAATAGTGGTGCTCCCATAGTTTTATTTCTATTAATAAACATATCTAAGACCATTTTCCTTTTATTTTTTTTCCCAATGGAAGAGCCTACCCTCCCTCACATATAATACAGGAATATCTTTAAGGAGAAGGCGTCCAGGTACATATTGCAAGGGTTTGTTCTGCCAAGTCATAACATAGGAAAGTTATCCTTTGGATTAAAAAGGAATCTAAATATCTAACTCAGAGATAGCCCATTTTCATGTGAACTTGAAGAATCCACAAATCAGATCACCAGTAGCAACTGTCCCTACCACGGATTCCTAATGCAAAGATTCACTTTCCTTCTCTTCCTGCAGAGACATAAGTGGGAGCATTGCCACTGTATCAGATGCAAGAAATTTCTCCTTCTGAATCCTCTGGGACTCAAAGAGAACAGAAGAGAGGGGTTGGTCCATAAGCACACTGGGCTTGGAGACACATAAGTATTAAGTAATATTGATAATTCTTTCTGTCTGTCTGTCTTTCTCCAAAGCACAGCATGAACTGAGGCTAGATCTTACCAACCTCCAAGTTCCTTTTGCATGTCAGAGGATGTGAGAAAGGTCTGTGATGGCTAAGAAAAATGACCAAACCAAACCAAAATGTGTGGACCCCTGATTTAGCCCCTTATTTATCCATCCGCCGGCTCTGTCTTCAATATTTCTCAAAATGCATCAACAAGAGAAGGTTGGAAGAACTATATGGTAAGTGATCTTACTTGTAATATCTCAATTCCAAGGAGCAGTTTAATAAGGCTTTCACAATATGAGTGAACTGCATTACTGCAAAAAAAAAAAAAAAAAAAAGAGAGAGAGAGAGAGATTTGTTATTGCTGTTACAAAAACATATAATTTCAGGAAATTAGGAGTAAGCCCCCCAATGTCCTCTTACCCCAAGGAAACCTCTAGCAGCCAAAACTCCCCTGAAGGGTCTGGACAGCCCTGCAGAAGTGACTTCCGATCATGATTTTCTTTATTTTCCAGGCTTGGGGAGCCATGTGAAGGTGTATATGGGGCTCCCTGCACCCCCCATACCCCGTCACTGGCTTCCGGTAAGCCAGAAACCGCCCCTCTTTCCCCAGCAGCAGCGCAATCCCGGGGACCATGTTGCTGCAATCCACCTGCATGCGCAAGCATTTACGTGGTTTCCTCCTCCTAAAGAGGGCTTTGGGAACCACTGGATTAGACAGATAAATTTGGGCACAAATTGAGTTCAGCACAAATGGTCATTTCCCACATTGCTATGGAAACTAGCTACAATTATGAAACATTCAAACAACCAAACATTTGGCAGGAGAAACATAAACCTTCTCACTAACCTTGTTTCCTGATTCTGTGCAGGTATGCAAGGCAGAAGACAATTCCTAAACTGATCTCTATTTTCCGTGTGGGATTCCAAGCCACTGATAAACTCTTCAACAATCTACACAGAAAAAAGAAAATTGAAACTGAGCAATTCTGACAGTTGAAACTTCCATTTAGTGTGTGCCAATCTCCATGACCCCTCCTTTCCTTGACCTTTACTACAAAGATGTAATTCTTTATCTCATGTTGGCAACCTTCAGTCTCGAAAGATTATGGTATCGCGCTCTGAAAGGTGGTTCTGGAACAGCGTCTAGTGTGGCTGAAAAGGCCAATCCGGGAGTGACAATCCCTTCCACACAGGGAGCAAGTGCAGTCTGTCCCTGGTCTGTCTCCCTGGCTATGGGCCTTCCTTCTTTGCCTCTTAGCCTCAGACTGTTGGCCAAGTGAACGCTTTCCACATGCGCTGCCTCTGACGCATTCTCAGCATCACCTGGCAGGACAAAGTTCCAAACAACACAGTCCTGGAACGTGCTGGAATCCCTAGCATGTATACACTGCTGAAACAGAAATGCCTGCGTTGGCTCGGTCATGTTGTGAGAATGGATGATGGCCGGATCCCAAAGGATCTCCTCTATGGAGAACTCGTGCAAGGAAAGCGCCCTACAGGTAGACCACAGCTGCGATACAAGGACATCTGCAAGAGGGATCTGAAGGCCTTAGGAGTGGACCTAATTTTTTATGCTTCCCTGTAAAGATCAGTGTCTCGCTCCTTCCAAAGCTGTCAACAATGACCTCTCAGTAGAGCTCTGAATAATAACTGAAGCCTTTTTATTTTCCACTCATGTTCTATTTTGTTATTGTCATTTATCAGATGTTAGGAGAGTCACTTCAAGTGAAATATTAAAGGAAGTGGATTAAAAAGAAAGCTCTGAATATGTAAAAGAAGGGGAGCTGAGTGGCCTGGTGACAGTAACAGTTTTCATCTACAAGCTCTTGGTTTTGGAGGTTAGAACCAGTATAAGTCTATTCATCTGCTGAGACAGGTATGAAGTCAATTACAAACCTGTGGATAAGAAGTGTGCTTCTTCAAAGCTTGATACAGCTTTTTCTGGAAAATTGCTCCATCCACAGCTAAGGAGAAAGTATCAAGAGTCAAGAGAGTCATTGTCATGCACAACACGCTGAAGCTGCCACAAGGAAAAGGCAGATAATGAAAAATGAAGGCTAACAACTCTATCCTAATGGGCATTAGTGCTGGCAGAATGAGTGATCTACCAGTGCTAACTGCTGCAAAAGTGCCATAAAGCACTTGCCATAAGCCATAAAGCATAAACCAGTAGTGGGAAGGCTGGCGCTTTCCTGCCTGCATCATCAGCTCTCCTGCCACCTACCAGAGTACAGCAGGAGAGGAGTAACAGAACAGGACAGGGTTGAAACTGGGCGGGGAGACTGTGGGAGGGGGTGGAACCAGCAGTGATGACACATGTTGCTTCCTGCAGTCTCCCCACCCCCTTTCTCTCCTTGACTTTGTGCTAGCAAAATCACTACCGCAGATATGAGGAGAACCACTGCGAATTGGGAAGCTTACAGAGTTGTAAGGAGATTTAGGATTTACATTCCCTGTGTTCCTAAAGTCTCTCAATCCACCCACCTAGTTTTTGGATGACACAGCACCTGTTTTTGGCATGGCTGCACCAACCAGGGGTGGGAGGATAGGACTGGAATCTAAGATAATGATCAGGAAGCAGGACAATTAAGACTTCCATCCAGATCAGGGCCTTCCAAACCCTGGCCCAGGGGCTGGATCTGGGATTTGGACTAACCCTTCTGCCCCGTGAGCAGACCTTACCATTCTGCCACGGCGCCACATGGCTTTCATCTCAATTGGGGGACAGGGACATTGGGCAGTTGCATCTGCCTGGACGTCCTGTCTTGCAGCCTTCTGGGATGTCGGGTAACAGTCGCAACTTCCCAGAGCGACCCTGTCCCCCAACTGAGGTGAAAGTCATGCGGTGCTGCAGCAAGGTCCGGTTCGAACAGGACTTTTTTTGGAACAAAGTGGTCGCGAGTTTGGTGACTGCTTAAGTGGACCAACTATGTAATAAGCATGCAGTTCTTTATTGAAGGCAAGACTCTTGATGCAAAAAACCAAGAGTGGAACTTACTTTGCAACAGATACACTACAGGACCAACAGTGTAGACTATTCCCCCTCCTTGCATGAACGTGACCCTCAGAACAAACAAAAAAACTTGCCGGCTTAAACACAACTGCTAATAGAGCCTGAATAATTAAGAATAAGATGCACAGAACTGTTGATGCAACAAGGTTTTAATGGTTAAAGAGGTGTGATCAGACTAATTAGCGGTTTTAAAAAAACATGATTTGACTTGCCGATATCCATTTGCAACTTTTATTTCCTTTTAGCATAACTATTAGACATACCATCTATCAAGGAAGGACATGGAAGAAGACTCTGTCTATACCTATTTCATTCTGTCTTTCTCCAGCTTTTAGTGTAATTCCTGCAGTCTTGAGGAGTTGCCCGAAAACACTGTTATTCTCTACAACTCCATCTTGGGGAATAGTCTTTTTTTTACCAGAGACTCGAGACTTCTTTATTTCTAAGACAGAGAAATTACTCACATAAGAGATATTAACCGCACAGATTTGAACAATGTTTCTTAATGCAAACAACTTAATTAAAAATAACCTTTAAGTCCAAATATTCCATCAGCATCTGAAATCCCTGAGAAGATGAAATGGACAATGTCTTCTAAGATAATCTCAGAGGCTACAGTCTTTGGTGGAGCGGAACCCCATAGAACAGACAGAATTTGTTTGATATAAACACACATAGGATTGTGCCATGAGAATGGTCAGTCGAAGACACTACAGATGAGGATACAGACAGGGGATGGATGGGATTTTAGAGAGCAGATATAGCAT
Source organism: Tiliqua scincoides (assembly GCF_035046505.1). Lineage (NCBI taxonomy): Eukaryota > Metazoa > Chordata > Lepidosauria > Squamata > Scincidae > Tiliqua > Tiliqua scincoides. The sequence continues at coordinate 202,757,241 of NC_089822.1, forward strand.
AGTGCAGTGGTTTTCAGCCTGAGGGCCCTAGCCTCTTTCCCCTTAAGGGGCAGGGGCAAGGGGGAGGCAGGGAGAAGGCAGCAGCCTGTTGGAGGTGTGGGGAGCCTTGTGCAAGCATCTGCAGAGCTCCCCAGGTCATCAGAAGTGAAAGTGGAGTGACTGTGTTCCACTTCCACGAAACTGGAAGAGGAGAGCGATTGCTCCACTTTTACTTCTAACTAGCTGGGGAGTCCTGCAGATGCTCGCACAAGGCTCCCCACACCTCCGACAGGCTGCTGCAGGGACTGGTGAGTGCAACCCAGTCCCTGCAGCCCTCCTGAGCGGTGCGGTCCTGGGGATCACATTGCAAGCATGATCATCCCCACAGCTGCACTGTGCTTCTGAGGCACTTCAAGCACCTCGGAAGTGCAATGCAACATGTACATTGTTCCAGCCCTCCTCTCTAGTTTGAAGTGGTCAGAAGAAGGGCCAGGGAATGTTCCCATAATTGTGCTGCACTTCTGAGACACCTGGAGCGCTTTGGAAATGCAATATGATGCTCATGATCCCCAGCTATCTTCTTTTTGAACTGGGGAAGGAGTGGGGATTATCTCTGCAGTTTTACTGTGCTTCTGAGATCCTCTGAGAACCTCCAAAGAACAGTGTGACTAGTGTGACTACTCGGACAATTTCCCACTCCTTCTCCAGTCCCGAACAGTCAATTTTCTTCCAAGATGCTTGGAGTAACTCCAAAGAATAGAGCAATTGTGGAGATTATTCTCCACTCCTCACGTTCAGCACATGTGCAGACCCCTGAACAAAATACAGGATTTTGTATTTAATACAAATTCAGTATTTACAATACAAATTTAATACTAATACAAATACAAATTCAGCCCCTTTCTTCCATTGATGTAATTAAATTACCTTTTTAAAAGATGATCATACTGAAGAAAAATATAAAATTTATGCTGTAAAGATATTAATATTTGGACTTTTTCTAGGAGCTACTAGCCAGTTTCATGTATTCAGTACCTAGAACTACAGAGAGTGAGAAAAAAAGAATAAGGGCCCATCTAATTCAGTATCCTGTTTCACATAGTAGCCCATCAGCTCAGGCTGGCTCTGGGAAGCCTCCAAGCAGGAGAGAAAGTCAGACTTCTTTCCCACCATCAGTCCCTGCAATTGGTATTCAGAGGTATATTGCCACTGAACCTAGAGGCAGCCATGCCTAGTAGCAATTGACAGTAGCAATGCCTCCCTGGGGCATTTGGTGGGCCACTGTGAGATACAGGAAGCTGGACTAAATGGGCCTATGGCCTGATCCAGTGGGGCTGTTCTTATGTTCTTATGACAGACTTGTCCTCTATGAATGTATTCAATATTCCAGTATAGGAAACCATTACAGAGAATAGCTCTTTGCATTACCTTGCTATTTCACTAAGTACTACTAGAAACAACAATATATTCTCTGACCAAAGAAATGTCAGGCAAAGACTCCTGCTTTACATACTTGGTAACTCTTCTATCAGGTTTTCTGCATTGGCACCAGACTTGGATGATTTCCGCTTTGAAGTCATGGCAACAGGTTCTGGTGCACCCTGTTACGAGAACACTGGAAAGAACAGGAAGAAGCAGGAGAAAGGAAACATCTTTATTTTAAATTTTGCAAATAATTTGGCAATCAAGAGAAATGATGGACAAACAACAGGCTTGTATAGGGAGGCTGCATAGACATGTTGCACAGATAGGTTTGTATGTTTTTGATAGACAAGAATTAATAAGTGAGTGGCAAAAGCAGGCAAACCATATTAAACCATATTAGACAAGCAGGAGGTGTGGAATGGAGGTTGAACTGGACTGGCTGCTTGGAATGGAGAGTGAAAGAAGTGGCTGGCGAATCTTCACAGGGGAGTGTGGAAGAGTCAGCTGGCAAAAAACTGGGTATCTTGAGAACCAGTCTGAGGGTTGGTTGGCAGCTGACTGAGGGCCCAATCCTCACCAACTTTTCAGCACTGATGCAGGCCCAATGCGGCCCTGAGGTAAAGGAACAAAGGCATTCATGCCTGTCTCCCCAGTGCAGGATGCAGCACACGCACCTCACTGGGACAGCTGCATCAGTGCTGGCAAGTTGGATAGGATGGGGCTCTGTGGCTGCAACCCTGTGCACACTAACCTGGGAGTAAGCCCCATTGACTATAATAGGGCTTACTTCTGAGTAAGGCATTGGACTGGCCTCTGAGGCTGCAACCCTGTGCACACTTCCCTGGGAGTGAGCCCCACTGACAAGAATGGGTCTGACTTCTGAGTAGACAGGCATAGGATGGGCTCTGAGGCTGCAATCCTGTCCACACTTCCCTGGGAGTAAGCCCCATTGACTATAATAGAGCTTACTTCTGAGTAGACAGGCATTGGACTGGGCTCTGAGGCTGCAACCCTGTGCACACTTCCCTGGGAGCAAGCCCCACTGACTCTAATGGGACTGACCTGGGCTCCCCTTCCCGGGACCCCAGCAGCGCGGCCTCCGCTCTTACCCGTCTGGGGCGCCGCTCAAGCCCGCGCGCGCGCCTCCTTCAAACGCTCCCGCGTCGCGACGACGTCACGGGCCGCCTCTTCTCCGGGCGCCGGGCAGAAGCGTCATCAGTCGCCCCCGGAAGGGCGAAGCGGGACCAGGCCGGTGCGGGGCAGGTAAGAAGCGGCGCCCGGGGGCGGGGGTGCCGGTGCTCCGCCTCGCCCCCGCCCTTCTCCGCGGCCACCCAGGCGGGCTTCGGCTGCAGGGGGCCCTGCCGGAAGAGCGGGCAGCGCCTGAGGCTCTTGTGGGCGCTGGGGGTGGAGGGCGCTCGCCGGGCTCCCTCTTGAGGGAAGGGCCCTTCAGCCTGCAGGTCTCCTCAGAGGTAAGTCCCAGGAAAGGGTGGAGAAGGTTGCAGCCTCCCAGCCCCATCCTCTGCCTGTCTACTCAGAAGTCAGTCCTATCACAGTCAGTGGGGCTTGCTCCCAGGTAAGGGTGGATAGGATTGCAACCGCAGAGCCCCATCCTCTGCAGGTCTACTCAGGTGTAAGTCCCATTAGCGTCACTGGGGCTTACTCCTAGGTAAGTGTGGGCAGGACTGTGGCCTGATATGAAAATGAGGCCTGGGGCTGAAGCCTTTTCTCCAAAGGTGACTTCCCCCCACCCTGCTGGGTGCTGAGCACCTTCTCCAGCCTCCGTCTTCCTTGAAAGAACAGGAGAGTGACTGTTGAGGGCCGCCATAAACCCAAATAATTTCATCATCTTGCCTTCTTGCACTGTCAGCTGCAGCTGGCAGTTGTTTGTTTGTTCTTGGTCTTTTTTTCAAGCTTGTAATGCAGAGGTTTTCAGACTGGGGAGTCACAATGCCCCAGCCTGAGGGCCCTGGCCTCTTTGCCCTTAAGGGGCAGGGAGGAAGCAGTGGTGCGAATTGTACTGCTCAGGGGAATGTAGGGGCTTGGCTGTGCTTACCAGAGCCTCCTGCAGCCTCCCGGGGTTGCGGGGAGCCCTGTGCCCCGATGCTTCAGAAGTGAAAGTGGAGCAATCCTGCCCCTCCTCTGCTAAACTGGAAGTGGAGCATGATCGCACAGGACTCCCCACACCCAGGGAAGGCTGCTGCGGGGACTAGTGAGTGTACCCCAGTCCCTGCAGCCCCCCCCAGCGTTGCCTTCCCCCACTGCCTTCCTCCCACCCCCACAAGGACTTACTGCAGGTTCCAAACTCCCAGAGAGTTTGAAAACCGCAGGTGTAATGGGTATGAAATGTTGTGGAATAGGGTACCAGGATGGGGTGGGTGAGAGTGGGACATCACCTTCTATTGCACTTTGGTGTCCTGGAACAAGAAGCATCCCTAAGAAAAAGAGCACCTGGGTGATAGCATACCAACTGATCTGATGTTTTTGGAAAGCCAAAGGCAGTTACTCTTGTTTCTGACTTAGTTGGCCATAAGATTAATCAGTCCTTACCTTTTGTACTTTTTGTTCTCTTATATGTTAAAGATCAGAGCTGATGTACCTGACCAGAACTGTATTTAAACCATGAGTGAGCCGGAGCTGTTGCTGGATTCCAATATTCGACTATGGGTGGTGCTTCCGATAGTTTTCATAACCTTCTTTGTTGGGATGATTCGCCACTATGTGTCTATCCTGTTACAGAGTGACAAAAAGCTCACTCAGGAACAAGTGTCTGATAGGTAAGAGATGCCTAGGATTGCACTATCAGTGTAGGATTTTTAGATTGTGAGCCTTATTGGGACAGGGAGCCATTAGTTATTTGATTTTCTCTGCAAACCGCTTTGTGAACTTTTTGTTGAAAATACTACTAATAATAATGATGTGTAGACTTCATTTTTATCTGCTTTTTAGCCCAAGAACTGGGTCTCAGAAAAGTGGCTACAGTGAGGAAAGACTGTGTGTTGCACTTCCAGTGTTTACAAACATCTGCACATTTTTTTAGACAAAGCAATGTATGAAGCAGCCATCAGTGGCAACAAATAAAATCTGTTGTTTTACAGTGAAGTCTACCATGAGAGAGGAGGAGCTACTTCTCAAATCAGCTCTTGTTGATCCTGAAATCTTTCTCAGTGTCTTTAAACTTTGCAAGGTGTTTGAAAGAAAGGAAATCTATATTCATGTTGATAATTTGTTAGGCCTTTCTATGTACTTCCAGTTTTTATCAATATAATATGTAGCGCATGTGAAAGAGTGTTTTCTGTCCTCCTTAATGTGTTTCTGTATGTGTAGTAATGGTTTTCTTTCTTTCAGCCAAGTCCTAATTCGAAGTAGAGTTCTCAGAGAAAATGGGAAGTACATTCCAAAGCAGGTATGCTTCTGTGTGTCACTCTTTTTTCCTAACAATTAAAGATGCTAGGAAGAAAGAACCTCAAATATTCCAATACTTGGAGCATGAATCCTCATAAGGATCTAGGTCAGAAGTGTCAAACATAAGGCCTGCAGGATGTGGCCAGCAGAAGCTCTTTATCCAGCCCTTGGGCTCTCAGCACCACCATCAGCTGCTCTCAGCTATTGGGCTGTGCTGTTGTATCATTGCTGACAGGGTAGCCCATGTGATAATTGGGCTCCCATAAATCTTGAAAATATGATTGAGATTTGCATATTTTCTCTTCTGTTGTTTACAGCTAATATGTTCCTAAGTGGAAAAAAGTACTTTTTTGGTCATGACCTGCATGACATCACTTCCTGCTTAATGATTTCCTGCCCTCAACAGGCATCCCAAATGCTATTTGGTCTCCTATATGAAACAAGTTTGACACCTTTGATCTAGATTAATGTTGGTAACATACATGCAGCAGGCCCAAATATTTCTATTGATATGAATGTGTTAGAATGACTTTCCAGCGCAATTAGGATGGTTGTACCCGATGCCTGTTGATCTAAAGTGGATAATGCATCAGGGACAGGGCTTATGCTAGAAATACCGTGGCTGACTTTGGAACCTCTTTCCATCTGGGATTGCCATATAATGCAGCATTTCAAAAACATAGTACTAATTGGTTTGATGGCTGCCATGCCATCATCTCAATTTACTGCCATGTCACAATTCTGGATCCATTACTTTTTGAAAACATGGTTGCTAAAATAGAGTATAGTTGTTCTGTAGTTACTGATTTACAGCATTAAAAATGGAGGAGACATTTTTACAAACAAAATATGTCACACCTACTTTATGTTAATGGCAAGAATTAATCAGGAACATAGTGATGATGGGGGGGAATTTGGGTGACCCACAGCAAGGACAATCTAGCAATAGTCTAAGCATATAATTGAGGCTGCTGATGAACCAGTTTATGCTTCCAACTAAATTTGTCCCCTAGTAGGACAGAAACAAGGTAGATTTCCAAAATAAATCTTTGCTTTCATTTATTTGTCTCTTATTATTTTCATGAGTATATTTATTTCTATACTATAAGGAGGAAAGTAGCTACTTGTATTGCTGTTGATCTTTTTGCAAACAAGTAACATGATTGTCTGTGGGGGGGAAGCATAAAGGTTAAATGTATGTTAGACTGGAAATGATAAAGAACAGAATAGTTTATGAAAGCACACTTATACATAGTTGCTTAAGAAGTTCATTTTTCTGTAGCAAAATTCATTAAATTGTGTTGCTCCATTTATACAGGGTGTCTTAAAAAAAAGTACATGCACTTTATAGTGTCAAATTGATTATGCTATAATTCGCACATATACAGGCAGGCCCTTGTATCCACAAATCCAGTATTAGCAAATTCAGTTATCTGCAGATCCAGAAGCCCCCTCACATGCCCATTTGCATTATTTAAAAGCTTACCAACAAAGTGTTTCTTGCTTTAATGGGTTGCTATAAGCATGCAAGGTTATAGTGTGACGTGAGTAGGCTGCTGGCAGCTTGAATACTTGATGAAACTAGATTGAACAGTAACAGGAAGCAGTTTACTTCCTGCTTCCTGTTAACATTTGATCTAGTTTCATCAAGTATTTAGGTTGCTGGCAGTCTGCTCACAATGCACTATAAGCTTAAATGCTTATAGCAACCTGTTAAAGCAAGAAACACTTCACCAGGAAGCTTTTAAACAGTGCTGATAGGTGCACACAGGGGAAACCACGTATCCGTGGTTTCCGTATCCTCAGTGCGTCCCTGGGATGGATCAGTGCATGCCTGTACTGCATATGGTGTACACAGAAGCAGTTGTTTGAGTTAATTTGTCAATGAATTAGACCAAGTGTGCAAAACATTCCCCATTGGTATTTATACACCACAGATATCGCTGAATAAGAAAACTGCAGAAATCCAGGTTTTCTACAATGAAGTGTATATGAATTAGAGTTAATTAAAAAAATTTTTGAGACACCCTGTATATATAGTGTGTCTGTTTCTAAATGATATCCTGAGCATAGATGGAAAAGAAACTAGAGGGGACTGTGTGACTTTTGAGGGATAAGAAGGAAAATTTCTCATTCAGTTGATTCTGGACCAGATCTTAGTTTCCTGTAAATTTGGGAATGTGGGGCGATGAGTTTGAAGTGCAAATGTTAGCCATCTGTTTTACTGCTCCTTTACAGAGGGGTAAACTGGATTTGTTCTTGAAGACCCATGTCCGCTTCCATTTGTCATTGTGATTTGTCTTTGTTTCCCAGTCCTTTCTGACACGGAAATATTTCTTCAATAATCCTGATGATGGATTCTTTAAGAAAACAAAAAGGAAGGTAGTGCCTCCTTCCCCAATGACAGGTGAGTAAGGTGTCTGTCGTCACACAAACAGAAAGCCTTTCTAGGAGAGCCTTACTACTTTTATGATGTGTTCATGTTGCCTTCTAAAACATGAGAAATAGAATTGTAACAAGAGGTCCTAGTTTGAGTTTGTGCTTCAGAATAGCTACCAGTTTGGAAAGTAGCTAGTTCCTTGATAAAACAAGATTTTTTTTTTTTTGCTTGCTTCCCATTCATGGGGCATGTTTCTTGAACTGAACTTAGAGCAACTGTTTGTTTGGTGAAATGATTTAACCCTTTTGTATCCTTGAAGGGAAGCAGAGCTGAAACAGCTCTGGCATCTGTTCAAGAGAGACTCACCATACACTGTGGAGCACATAGTGCGTATCTATGTAGTCAAGAACAGTTGATCCTGCTTTGACTGTGTCCTTTCCTATCTTCAATAACAAAATTAGATACTGAAAGGAAGACTAAACCAGGATTATCTCTTCAATCATGCTGAAGGGGCAGGTGTGTGTGTAGAAGACTATCTAGAAATCCAAGGATGCAGTGCATTCCTATTATGTGCTCACCTGATCTGTGTTTGCCTTGCAGATCCTACCATGCTGACTGATATGATGAAAGGGAATGTAACTAATGTGCTGCCTATGATTCTAATTGGTGGCTGGATCAACATGACCTTCTCAGGATTTGTCACAAGTGAGTGTCAGTTAGGAATCTAAGCCTATGTGAACTGAGTGCCCTGAATCTCTTTGGTACACTATTGCATTTTCTCAGTGGAGCTTGTCTCTCTGCTTGGTAATTGTGGAAGGATCAGAAATGAAGGCTTTGTTTAAGTCCTAGTTTCTCAACCAAAGTTTCTCATTCTAAAATAGTAATAGTAACTTGCTTTGCATTGGTGCTGGAATTTGTTAGAAATGTTGACACTTGGACCTGGAAAATAGGAATAACTGATGTCTGTAATTCCAGTACAGGAAGTAACGATCCCTCTTTAGGTGTTTAAAACGTTTATCTTTCCAATCCTGTTCATGGGCCTTGCTTGCTAGCAGTGTTGGGAACTTGAGTCAGGTGACTCATACTCAAGTTGTGAAAATGCATGTTTTTCAGTGACTTGCTGACTCGTGAGTCACACGTGGAAGACTCTGAAAAAGACTCAAGTCAGGGCCCCCTTAACTTGGCACTCATCCCCACACTTGCTGACTCGAGTTTGCTTGTGTCTGGGGGTGCTTACTTATTGTTTTTGCCACGTGGAAAACCCCATAGGGCCATCATTCCAACAGCGAGCAGCAGGGAGTTCCAGCCAGGAGGCAGGAAAAGGTTAATGATGGGGGGAGGCAGGAGTGAGCTCTTTTCCCCCTATCTCTGATAGGAAGGAAGGAAGGAAGGAACGGATGATCATTGGACAAAGGATGGACATTTGGATATTTTTATTGGCTGAGGGAGAGCAGGAGGAGGGGCCCCCGAGGGGTTTCCTGCCAGATGCCCTGGGAGGTGGGAGAAGACTCTTTTGCCTGATTTTGCTTTCCAACCTTGTGGTTTCTTGACTCCATTGTTACTTGGGGAGCAAGCCTCATTGAACAACCGGCTACAGTGGGACTACTTCTGAGGAGGGCTGCCAAGGATCTGGTCATCCTGGTAAGCCTCCCAGCTGCTGCTCCTCATGACTGTCCTCCCTCTAGCCACTTCTGTCCTGGCTCTTATTCACTCCTTCCCACTCCTTCCTGCCCTGTTTACAGAAGGGCAGGTGAATGAGTAAAGAGAACTTTCTCACACACACAAACACACCCCAAACACACACACTCCCCGGCAACAGCCCCATTTTTTCTGCAGCTGGCTTTTTAAAGGGGAGGGTGACTTGACTCAAATCCATTAGAGTTGCTAAAGGGTGACTCGGAAACTTGGAAATTACCCCTATCTGGACTCTTTTTTTAGTTGAGTAGTGAGGGTCAGTGACTCTGAGACTCAAATTGAGTCAAGCCCTGCTGGGTTTTCCCAACACTGCTGCTAGTGGGTAGTAGGTCTCTCCCATGCAGTTTGGATCTCGTATTCATTTGTGTATTGCATAACAATTTTTTGTTTCATCTTTTTGGCATTGCTTGATTTGTTTGGGTTTTTAAAAAATCTTCTTTTCTCTTTGCTCAATATATCTACCTATCTTAATGAAGTGGGCTCTGATCCATGCAAGCTGATGCTGCAGGATACTACTGCATACTACACTGTTTTTGCTGCAACAGACTGAGGGCCCAATCCTATCCAGTTTTCTAGTGCTGGTGCTGCTCTGCCTATGGGGTATGCCCTCCTTTCCATGTTGGGGAGGCAGTCACAGAGAGCTCCTCAAGGTATGGGAACATTTGTTCCCTTATCTCTGGGCTGTATTGCGGCTGCACCAATGCTGGAAAGTTGGATAGGATTGGGCCTTAATACAGCTATTCTTCTGGACTTGATTTCATACTGCTGTTTTGAAGGTTTTAAAACAGCAATATATCAATTTTTACCATTAATTGTGAATTACCATTGTAGCATATGAGGTCAGTGTCATGGTCCTCTCTGTCCTAGGACATGGTCCAGTTCTGGGGATGCTTTCCTGCACTAATGCAAAATGCGTGCAAGGATATTTGCCCTTCCCACCTCCCAGTTTGCCTTTCTCCGTCTTGCTCTTCCCCTCTCTACCTGGAGGCTGGCTGGCTCCCCATCTACAAGATATGAAGGCAATTCCTTCTCCTCTCAACATTTCTGCCCAGTTACGATCTTGGGTAGCAGTCCTGCTGCCTGGCAGCTATTAGCTGATAGGGATGAGAAGGCACTTCCTTCTCCTACCCAGCAGTCAATAAAAGTTGTTCCCAAGGCCCTAGAGGCTGTGTGGCAGGCTAAGTCCATTTTGAAAATCTAGAGTTATGCAGTGACTCAGAGTTAATAAAAATTTAACATGCAAGTTGCACATTATATTTTAAACTGAACTTTTAGCCTGCTGTGAGTCCTTCTTACAGCCATGGAGCAAGTTGCTGCGACCCCAGCCCATACCTGTCCTCTGACATTTGTCAGCAGTGCCATTGCAGTTCTTATCCAGCAGCCACTCACTTGTGCATTCTGCCATCTGACCACTGAGACTAATTCACATTGCACCTGTTTTATTTTCCATTTTGTTTCATGCTCTGTTTAATTTGTTTAATAGCTCTGGGGCTAGCCTGATTTCCTGGGCCGTTCAGTTTCGCATGATCATAAGAACTGCCTTACTATCCAATCAAAGTTCTGCATAATCTCTCTCTAAAATTGTCATATCTCACCGTTACCTTTTAAAAAGAGGAGGCTAAGGTGACTTAAGAACCATAAGTTTAGTTCACATCATGGATAGCCAATTTTAGTCAGACTGGCAACTTTGCATTAGAGTTTTCTCTTTGGATGCCTAGTGTCTGTGTGATGGGGAAGCCTGGAAGATCAAGCTTGACTTTGTAATTTCACTCCTGGATATCATAATGTGACAGAAAGGCACAGCTACCTCATGTAGGCCTTTCAAGATAAATTCTTGTGCAGAAAGCAGTCTGTTAAGACCAAGCTGTACCCAGCAGGAATTTATAGTATACCAAATGTCAGAGGTAATCCAGACTCCTCACCTTTTACCTTTTAGGCACAATCTTGTTGCTGTCACCCTGTCCCTTCTCATCCCACCCTAATGTTCCTTGTCCCTATAAATGGAAAGCACATTACCAGTGACTGATTCTGTGTTCAGTCACTGTCATGTTGAATTTAAAGAATTGAGTGATGGGGGGGGGGGAACATGCAGCATTATCACTCTGCTTTATCAAGCTGTGTTATAGTGTGGGGTCATTTCCTTTCATAAACAGGATAGAAAGGCCTGGTAAGCAGATGGCTTGCAATCATGTCTGTGTAGCAGTGAGAGAGAACCACTTTCAAAATGTGTTCATGGAAGTTGGCTGGAGACCAAATAGCAAGCTGTTATTGCCATCAAGCAGATGGCACAAATGCTAACGCATCTAAATCCCAAACCCAATCAGCATTTTTATTAGTTCAGTGTGTTCAGGATGTTCATGCACTCTGCAACAGGTATGGATTGTATCTCACTTTGGAAGTTGGCGTGACCTCTTAGCTGAATTAAAAACAGACGAAGCATATTTTTTCATTCGTTTATGTTAGGGGTGAGCAAACATTTTGGCAGGAGGGCCATATCATCTCTCTGACACTGCGTTGGGGACTGGGGGGAAAAAGAATTAATTTACATTTCAAATTTGATTAAATTAACATAAATGAATACATTGGAGACAAATTTATATGAATGAATAAATTTTACTGAGCTTATTTATAATACACATGAGAACTATAATACAGGCATGTAGAACCACATGAGAACTATGAACTGTTTGCCACACACCACTTGCACAGTGAAAACATGCAGAACAACCCAGAAACACAAGGAGACATAAGCAGTCGCAGGCCAGCACAGGCTTCAACAGTCTCTGATGGGCCAGAAGCTCCCTGCAGGCCAGATTGGGGGTCCTGAGGGCTGCAAATGGTTCATGGGCAGGGATTTGCCCACCTCTGTTTTAGGTGATTTAAAATGGTTTAAGCAAAGGATAAATAATGTTCACATTCTGCTACTGTTGCTTTGCTACAAGTCCCATTATTACTATCACTTGTCATGATCTCTACATTTTCCATTGAGGAAACTTGTAACTTTTGAAGTCACTCTTTTCTCAGTTTCCTGGCTTGGCTCACCAGCATTCTGTGTTGAAATGTCAATCTGTGGTTTGTATTCTGGTCTCCTTGCACACACTCTCATGGAGAAAACATTTCATGCACAACTTACCATTGTTTCCGATAAAGACTCAAAGTTAGTCTTTACAAACATTCAGAAGTGCTTCAATAAATAAATAGCTTTCTCAATAAATAGCTTTAGAAGCTCTAAAAAGCTTCATTTGAAACCTACTTCATGTTGTTGTCTCCAGTCACCTTGTCTCTGGTACTTCCTTTCAGTCCTCTTGCTTCTGTCTTAAACCCTGTTTCCAAAGATATTCCCCTCTCTCAATTGGCCAGCCCATGTGGCATTATTAATCAAATCCCAGTACTGACTTCCCACTGCCTTCTGCATCCAGCATAAAATTATGACCTGACCTCTAGGCCCAGAACACCCTTCCTTCTTAAAACCCATTTTTTCATGCAGTCTGTGGCTTAACCTTTTAGTCCTGGTCTCCTCCCTGAAAAGTAACTGAAGGCAACAATCCTAAAACACTTTTTAGAGGGCAAGTGTCATCAGCTAAACAGGACTGACGTCTGACCAAACAAACTTAGGATGCCCTGAATATATGTGTGCGTGCTCCTGTTGTCCCTTGCTAATCGTATCCTCCCTTCTCACCCCAGCCTCTGCACTGTCAAAATATCCATTTTAAGCTCCTTGGAGGCTGGAACACGTGTTCTTAGCTACGTTCCTTTCTAAAGTGCCATATACACGGCTGCAATATAATGGTGGTTTTGTGACAAAATGTTCTTTTTCCTTCCTGACAGCTAAGGTCCCTTTTCCTTTGACGCTGCGTTTTAAACCAATGTTACAGCAGGGTATTGAGTTACTTACTTTGGATGCATCCTGGTAAGTGTTCCTCCCGGTTCACTGTATTCTGAACAATGTTTAATGCTCAAGAATATGAGAGCTGTTTCAGGGCACTCGGGCATTTTTCAAGATTTGAGGTAACTGAGGCCAAATCTCTTTGTTTCCTTAGGGTAAGCTCTGCTTCCTGGTATTTTCTAAATGTGTTTGGTCTTCGAAGCATTTATACCCTCATTCTTGGCCAAGATAACGGTAAGATATTGCTGTTTATGTAAAGTTAATTGTTCTTGTTTGCTATGTAAGTGATAAGTCAAAGAGCAGTAAAGGGGCCAAACCATGCCTAATGAATCTCTGCTGTCCCACAAGAGTACTCTAGTTGTTTCATGTTATAGGTCATATGATTTGCAGAATGTTTCTTCAGTGGCCTTAATTCAAATGACTGGATGGGAGAGTTTGGCAGTATTGTGAGATCCTGTGGGTAAAATGCCATAGGCTTCCTTTCCTAGAAAATCCTTTCCTGCTGGGAGCTTTTTCTTTCTGAAGTGTTTCTTATGGGCCCAGTTGCCCATATTCATGTGTGTTGGAAATCATAATAGAAAATACTTCATTGGTAAGGCATAGGAAAACACAGCCTCCTGCAGTGGCTTTAAATGTTTATCTGCCTCATTTATTCAACACTGCAGGAGTACTGTGCTGTTCCCCTGCTAAGCATTACAGTGTGTCAACTGCGTATCTGAACATCTCTCCTGTTGATGATCTTAGTATCTTTGGATATGGAGTAACATGAACCACTCTATCGCATTTGCAGCTGCAGACCAGTCCAGAGTCATGCAGGAACAGATGACAGGGGCTGCAATGGCTATGCCTGCTGACACTAATAAAGCTTTCAAGGTATGGGGCTTCTGTTTCAAATGCTGAACTGGACTCTTAAAGTTGTATACAGTATTGCTTGCATTCCTTGAATGTGTAGGAAAGTTTCAAAGGGAAAAATGTCTGCAAAATATGATAGCCTTAAACACATATTATATAAATGTATGCTAAAGAACTTTCTGGTGGGACTGAAGACACTGAGATCTAGTAGTCTCCTTTTGGCAGTTCAGAGTCCTGAACTGAGCAGTTCAGAGTTTGGCAGTCCTTTTGGCAGTCTCCTTTTGGCAGTTCAGAGACAGGTAGATGTTGATCATGAAGACTACCAGCCAAGAACTATGCCCATTCTTCACTGTCCAGTCCTGGAACGTGCTGGAATCCCTAGCATGTATGCACTGCTGAAACAGAGACGCCTGCGTTGGCTCGGTCATGTCGTGAGAATGGATGATGGCTGGATCCCAAAGGATCTCCTCTATGGAGAACCCATGCAAGGAAAGCGCCCTACAGGTAGACCACAGCTGCAATACAAGGACATCTGCAAGAGGGATCTGAAGGCCTTAGGAGTGGACCTCAACAAGTGGGAAACCCTGGCCTCTGAGCGGCCTGCTTGGAGGCAGGGTGTGCAGCATGGCCTTTCCCAGTTTGAAGAGACACTTGGCCAACAGACTGAGGCAAAGAGGCAAAGAAGGAAGGCCCATAGCCAGGGAGACAGACCAGGGACAGACTGCACTTGCTCCCGGTGTGGAAGGGATTGTCACTCCCGGATTGGCCTTTTCAGCCACACTAGACGCTGTTCCAGAACCACCATTCAGAGCGCGATACCGTAGTCTTTCGAGACTGAAGGTTGCCAACACATAGTCTCTCTTCCTGCACCAAACATATCATACCATGCCATTTTCTACCACCACATTGCTTCCCTATGTGGCCTAAAACATCCGTCCTTGTGACAATCTCCCACCATAAACAAATTCCTTTTCTATATTCCAGGGAAGACCTAAACTGGAAATGCACACAGAAATTTCACTTGAAAACTTAATGGTAGTATGGTGTAAAACTCAGCCTAAACCGAAGGTTTTTTTGAATAAAACAAAGTCAAAAGTCAACCAAGGGCTCTCAAGATGGAGTTTAAGAGAAGAAGGTTATGTGTTTGTACTGTTGCTGGCCTGTCAATGCTCTTTCTCATTGCAGACAGAATGGGAGGCTCTAGAATTGACTGATCACCAGTGGGCACTAGAGGATGTTGAAGAAGAACTAATGGCTAAAGACCTCCGCTTTGAAGGCATGTTTAAGGAAGAACTGCAGACATCCATGTTCTGAGCTCTTTTGTATGATTGGCATTACACTGGTTATGTTTAATGTGTTCAGTGTATTCTTACTTGATGGTCTCAATAAATATGATCAGAACTTCTGTGAGCAACATACCTATAAGACTGAGTGTTGTCTCATCTGATGTCTTGAATCCTGATGGTGATATGAATCTGAGCAGAAACTTAACTCATGTAATCATTAACCAGATTTATTGGAGGGAAAAGTTTATAATCTCAGCACAATTAGAAATGGATATTCATGCAGATTTTATGAAATCAACCAATTGCTGTTCTAGGAACATTTAAGTCTAATTGAGTCTTGTTTCAGCCATTCCAAAATATTGGTAAATTATTCAGCCTGAACCCTCTTTGTGTTGTCAAGACTCTGGCTTGCCACATGTGAAGAGTGCTTCTGAACATGGGCAGAGAATCTTAACCACTGTATTGCTACAAACCTGCACATAACTTAATTTTGATGGCAGGAGCCACCAACGATGGCTTTCTAGTGCCTCTCATTTTCAGAAACAGGTTACTGATTATAATAGCAAAATAAACACTTTGGCGCTAGCTGAAATCCTCCCTAGATCCATCTATGATTAGATTTCTTTCACATAGGCTGCAATCCTTTGCATACTTTCCTAAGAGTAAATCCCAATGAACTCGGTGCTGCCTACTGCTGAGTAGATATCCTTACGATGATACTGTTAGGAATGTGATTGGAATGTTAGTAAAACTAGAAGAAATCCCTTTTTATTGAGAGATTCATTTTGTCTTTGGAAATCAGGCTTGAGGTCTGACTGTTATTGCTCCCTGAGGAAATAAGCCCCAAGAGAGCATGTGTGTATATCCTAAGATACTTGGTATGTGAATTGTGCTCTTGGTTTTTGGAGGCTTGTATGTACATTCCTAAAATTCATAATGCCAGAAATATTTTTCCCTATTTACTAGCCAAAAAAATGGCTGTGTGGCAGCTGTCTGATACTGTGAAAGTAAAGTGGTACAATAAAAGTGAAATGTCTATTGGAGGAATGCGGTTTTCCTTCTAATGCCTTGAAATTGGTGAGAATACAGATCTTTGAATGAACTGTTCAGAGTACTGTTTGGTGTATACTTGATAGACTTCTGTACATGAGAACAATGAAGGGAACAGTTCACTGCTCTTATACCTGCAAAAAGCAAGGTGGAATGTTATGAGCACTAACTCAATACCTGTGATAAGGTAAATAATGAAATAAAGGGAATATACAGTATATAATGAGTTCAGTGGCGTTTGTATACAATAGCTTTATCTAGAAAGGCTGGTTGCATACACAACAGCTACTGGCCCAAGAGGGAGCATGCAGATCTCATTCTGCAAGAGATGGAGCTGTTATGTTGAGCATCCTGATGCACATCTACACCCATGGAGAGTCTGCTCCTGTGCACAGATCTCCCACAGCAATTACAGGTAGGATTAGTGAGCCCATCTCCCTGTCAATAGAATAGATTGTTTATCAAAACTTTGAGGGTTTCAGGGTCTTCCCTGTTTACTAGGCATCATAGCTCCATCCAACGTTATGCTTATATGGAAATCAGAAAGACACAACAAGCAGCACTGTACTTTGACTCAGCCATCCCAACTGGTAAGGTTGCTTTATCCATGACGTCTCCAGGTAATAAAAGCAACATATGCAACAGCACGAAACACAACAGAAGGGCTTTTCAAACTACAGTAGCTCAGACACTGAGAGGTAGGTGGAGCTGCTTATCTGCTTCATGTACCATTTGCTGATTTATTTTACTAAGTAAACTGCTTTGTGAACTCCTGTTGAAAAAGGTGGTATATAAATATTCTTCATAATAGGCAGGCTATTCTTTAGAAATGATATAGATGCTTTTCTGTATTTCATAGAAACCTACTGGGGAATCCTGCCGGCTGCATAAGATGGAGGGCCAGATGTGGCCTGTGAGACCCCTAGTTTAAGAAATGACAGTAAACAATTGTAGAACAGCTGGTGCCATATCGCTCTCAGTACAGGCAAGTTCTGTCTTAAGAAACAGGGACAAACATTGGATTGGTGGTCTTGACTTTTCCCTGATCTATCCCCAGCAAAAAAAAAAAAAAAAACTGGCTTCACAAAGTTTTGCAAATCATTTAATGTTACATCTTGTAATAGACAGAATTGTTAGCCAATGTTTCCATGGTTCAGAAGTGCTATTATCAAATCTTGACATTTAAGTAGCTCACATCCTGCGCCAGCTTATCTAGTGTAGGATGGAGCTGTTCAGTCTGTAATCCTCTTCCATATCTAATAGGGTTTCTATAATGGCTTCATCCTCCAGGCTGGGCTCCGGAACATTTCTGAAACTGCTCCTCACATCCATGCTCAAGGCCGAGACCTCCTCTGGAGAACCCAGTTCACTTGAGATTCTACATATTTGCTGCAGTTCATCCTCAAAATCCGATTTTTGTTGCAGCCTCTCTGATGGCCAAATAACTATGTTGTCATTTATGGTGGAAAAACAAGGTGGCAATGTTAGTCCCCAATACTTGTATAGCTTAAGGAAAAGATGACATGTCTGTAGGGCACAACTTTCAACCTAAATAACCCTAATTACCACAGAGACACAAATGCAATCAAAATTACATGCAGTTGATATTCAACAAGCCCACTAAGTTCCATTTTACCAACAAGGTAAATAGGTGCAAATACAAGCTCCCACCCCAACATATTGTTGTGACAGAAGCTACTACTTTCTGCAGTATGTTCTCTGTCCAAATCCAGCAGTTTCAGTTATCTTGCCCAGATGCCTTTAAGAGGGAACTGGACAAATTTCTGGAGGAAAAGTCCATCACAGATTTCAAGTCACGATAGGTATGTGCAAGCTCCTGATTTTAGAAATGGGCTATGTCAGAATGCCAGATGCAAAGGAGGGCACTAGGATGCAGGTTGTGTCTTGCTATCTTGTGTGCTCCCTGAAGCATTTGGTGGGCCACCGTGAGATACAGTAAGCTGAACCAGATGGGCCTTTGGCCAACCAGTGGGGCACTTCTTTATGTTCATATCTCATCACCTCATCTCTAGAGGTGTTTGTTTCCGGTAAGATAGGATTACGGCCCAAGTTTTACTGAATACAATGAGTTTACTTCTGAGTAAGGTAATTGTCAAACACCTCTCTTTGTCTCAACTGTAGATGGAAATCTTGAACTATATATGGAAATCTTTCTTCCTTGCTCCCCCTTATGCTTGAAGCTGCCCCCTGGAATACCTGCGAGATACTTCCTTACGCCCTCCCTTCAAATTCCTTAAAACCCACATTTTCTAGCCACAGGCACCTTGCCTTAGACCCCATTCTCTATAATAAATGCCTTGGAGCCCAATCCTATCCAATTTTCCAGCACCAATGCAGCCCATTGATAAGGGAGCAAGCATTCCCTTACCTTGAAGAGGCCTACAGGATTGCCTCCCCACCACCAGATGCAGTGCATGCCCCATTGGCACAGCTGCATCTGTGCTGGAAAGTTGGGTAAGATTGGGCCCCCAGTTACATCCAATTACAATCACTTATGCTTCTCCTGCCTTTAAACTCCTGCACCCCTCTGGTTTCCCTGGTGTAGCTATTTAGATTCTAAGCCTCTTGCAGCAGGGACCTGGCTTTTCACTCTGTGTAAAGCACCATGCACATTGATTGTGCTATATTTATTTAATAATAATAAAATAGTGCAATCAATGCTATTTATTTTTAAGAGCAGCACAAGACTTGATGGTTAGTGCCTGAATATAGCATAATGAAACTGGAGTATTCTAAATAATGAGTGCTAGTCTGGCCACCAGGACTTAGAACATCCTTTCCCAATCACATGCAAACGGCTAGGTAAGCTGTCTCTCTCATTTCATGGCCTTCTTGTGGGCATCCATCCAAAGTTCAAATCCATGTTACTAGTTCAAATCCATGTTAAGTAACTTGGCAAAGAAATATATTTATTTCAAGGTCTAGAACAGCCATTTTCAACTAGTGTGCCACAAGTGGTCCACAGGTGTGTCACAGGAATTTGGGGGAAGATAATTTATTGGTAGGGCCAATGGGGATGTGAGCCCCCCACGGGTAGCATGGTGTGCCTTGTCAATTGTCAAAAACCTGATGGTGTGCCCTGACAATTTTAGTGCCTTAGTAGTAGTAGGAAGTACATACTTCATGTCAAACTAACTTTGACAGCTGAAGTCCCGCCCCTTTTTACCAGAAATCCCACCCCCTGAGGGGGTTCAAGTGACCCCTCAAACAATTTCTCCCACTGCCCCCCACCACAGGGGAGGGTTTTTGTAGCACCCCGGCATTTTGTTTGGCGGGAAATGGAGCCCCCCAATAAAGTGTTGGAAAGGGGTTCATGTGACCCCTCAAACACCCCCCGTTCCCCTCGACCACTAGGGTGGGGTTTTGTAGCACCCCGACATTTGGTTTGGCGGAAAAAGGAGCCCCCCAATAAAGTGTTGGAAAGGGGTTCATGTGACCCCTCAAACAACACTCCCCATTCCCCTCGACCACTAGGGAAGGGTTTTGTAGCACCCCGACATTTGGTTTGGCGGGAAAAGGAGCCCCCCAATAAAGTGTTGGAAAGGGGTTCATGTGACCCCTCAAACACCCCCCATTCCCCTCGACCACTAAGGAAGGGTTTTGTAGCACCCCGACATTTGGTTTGGCAGGAAAAGGAGCCCCCCAATAAAGTGTTGGAAAGGGGTTCATGTGACCCCTCAAACAGCTCATCCCATCACTGTTGACCAATAGGAATTGGCTTTCAGGAACATGTCCGGGCATGCCAGGGCATGCCCCTGTATTTAAGACCCCGGCCCGAGTGTAAAAAAATTAAAAATAAAAATGGAGACTGTAGACGGGCAGTGCTTGGGTACAACTATCAATTTTTATAACGCTGTGGATCCACGTAGTAATTCACTTGAATGGGGTACACACATGGATGATTTAATTGGAAAGGTCCCCCTTGAGAGTGAAGAACCAGAGCCCTGTATTGGACTTCCAGAGGGGGTTTTATACAGGGGTAGTTCTCTGCCTGACAGCCAGGAAAGTGAAGTGGATTCAGCACCCTATTGGACGCAATCCATGGTAAGCAAAAAAAAAAGTGTTTTTTGGGGGGGGGGGAGAGTATGGGATGGTTTCGATATCGGGTACATGGGGTGGAGTGGAAATAATTTGCAATTTTCTTTTTAAAAAAAGTCAGATGCGGGAACTAGATGTTGCGCCACTAGACTGGTCGGCTGATGGGGATACCAGTGAAGATATCTGGAAAGTCCCAAAGAAGACAAATCCCCAGTGTCCGTGCATGTCTGTATGTAAAATTTTATGGGGGGGGGGGGTCTGAAATATAACTAGACACCTCAATCACTGAGAAGAAAAAAAAATGTGTGAGACATGATTTTTTTGTCTTGTCTTGGAAATTGAAGAGGATTTTGGACGCATGACTCTCAATGAGCCATTAGGCTGTTCCTGCTTCCCTAAAAAGCCGGAGGAGGAATGAAAATAACTGTGAAGAAGAAAATAAAATAGAATTACGTTATCTGATTGTGCGCGTTTCTGTGCTAACTGGAGCCATGGAAAAGCATGAGGAAATTTTAAAAAATATATATTATACACCTGGGGCAGTCGGGAGCTTTGGAGGGGTAAACACGCTCTTTCAAAAGGCCAAAAAGCAAAGTAAATCTCTGACTCAACAACATGTTCGGGACTGGCTTGCAGAGCAATGCAGATCTTGCATGACTAGGGAAATGATGCTTTCAATGGAATTTTAGAAGTAGAGAGAAGACATGGGGGTGAGAGAGGGATTGCTTATTAAAATGTGCATGTTTAGGAATAAAAATTATATTCTTTATATGAACTTTTGACTGTTCTGTTGCTTACAGGGGGGCTTTATTTCAATTGAATTTTAGAAGACATGGGCTTGGGGGCATGGGAGAATAGAACCTGCTCACATAGGGGTTACACCAAAAAAAAAAAAGGACTGAAAATCAGAAGCTGATCAGACACATTTCTTTTCTATATGGGAAAACAATTTCAGCTATGTGTAAAGGCACACAGCCCACATTGAATAATATAAGCCTCTGCTGACAGCCCCCCCCCCACACACACACAGAGGCAAGTTTCACAGAGTCACACAGACATGGTGGCTGGCATAGTACAAGAAAACAAGTTCAGGCCAAGAACACTGGAGAGCATGACCCACTCTGTCCCTGAATAAAATGCAGCAAAATTTAAATCTAACAGTCACACAGGCCCCTGCTCAAAACATTCTACCCCCTCCCAAAAAATCAGAGATTTCAAACAATTTGCACTGGCCACTTGTAAAGTGTAAAGGCACACAGCCCACATTGAATAATAGAAGCCTCTGCTGACACACACACACACACACACAGAGGCAAGTTTCACAGAGTCACACAGACATGCTGGCTGGCATAGTACAAGAAAACAAGTTCAGGCCAAGAACACTGGAGAGCATGACCCACTCTGTCCCTGAATAAATGCAGCAATATTCAAATCTATCAGATTCACACTGGAACACAGAACACATACACGCCCCACACATACAAATTCCAAGGCAAGGAGAGAGAGAGAGAGAGCGAGCAATATGCTTACCAAAAGAACTGCAGCCTTCTTTTCTGGAAGATGTACTGACACACACAATAAGGTGTCCCCTTTTAAAGGAAAAATCTCTGTACCCCTCACATCTGGACATTCCAATTAGTTTTTTCTTCCCAGGCCCATACAATAAACAAAAATGTTGGTAAGTTAGTATGTTTTTATTTTCACACCATAAATCTTAAAAAAAGTCACGGGTGTTGGATGTTATACACGTAAAAAACAGACCCCAAATTCTGCTTCCCATGTCAAAAAGTTTGAAAAATTTCCAAGTTATTGGAATGCAATAGTCCTGGATTAACCTGATAAACTATCCATTCTGTGTCTGGTTTTTGCACGTACAAAACCTTACACAGAATCTGATTCCCATGTCAAAAAGTTTGAAAAATTTCCAAGTTATTGGAATGAAATAGTCCTGGATTAACCCCAGTTTTGACCTGTGTCTGGTTTTTGCACATGCAAAAAAACCAGACACCAAATTCTATTCCCAGTCTCATGGATTGATAAAATAGCTGAAATTGTTTTCCCATATAGAAAAGAAATGTGTCTGATCAGCTTCTGATTTTCAGTCCTTTTTTTTTTTTTTGGTGTAACCCCTATGTGAGCAGGTTCTATTCTCCCATGCCCCCAAGCCCATGTCTTCTAAAATTCAATTGAAATAAAGCCCCCCTGTAAGCAACAGAACAGTCAAAAGTTCATATAAAGAATATAATTTTTATTCCTAAACATGCACATTTTAATAAGCAATCCCTCTCTCACCCCCATGTCTTCTCTCTACTTCTAAAATTCCATTGAAAGCATCCTTTCCCTAGTCATGCAAGATCTGCATTGCTCTGCAAGCCAGTCCCGAACATGTTGTTGAGTCAGAGATTTACTTTGCTTTTTGGCCTTTTGAAAGAGCGTGTTTACCCCTCCAAAGCTCCTGACTGCCCCAGGTGTATAATATATATTTTTTTAAAATTTCCTCATGCTTTTCCATGGCTCCAGTTAGCACAGAAACGCGCACAATCAGATAACGTAATTCTATTTTATTTTCTTCTTCACAGTTATTTTCATTCCTCCTCCGGCTTTTTAGGGAAGCAGGAACAGCCTAATGGCTCACTGAGAGTCATGCGCCCAAAATCCTCTTCAATTTCCTAGACAAGACAAAAAAATCATGTCTCACACATTTTTTTTTTCTTCTCAGTGATTGAGGTGTCTAGTTATATTTCAGACCCCCCCCCCCCATAAAATTTTACATACAGACATGCACAGACACTGGGGATTTGTCTTCTTTGGGACTTTCCAGATATCTTTACTGGTATCCCCATCAGCCGACCAGTCTAGTGGCGCAACATCTAGTTCCCGCATCTGATTTTTTTTAAAAAAGAAAATTGCAAATTATTTCCACTCCACCCCATGTAACCGATATTGAAACCATCCCATACTCCCCCCCCCCCAAAAAAAACACTTTTTTTTTTTGCTTACCATGGATTGCGTCCAATAGGGTGCTGAATCCACTTCACTTTCCTGGCTGTCAGGCAGAGAACTACCCCTGTATAAAACCCCCTCTGGAAGTCCAATACAGGGCTCTGGTTCTTCACTCTCAAGGGGGACCTTTCCAATTAAATCATCCATGTGTGTACCCCATTCAAGTGAATTACTACGTGGATCCACAGCGTTATAAAAATTGATAGTTGTACCCAAGCACTGCCCGTCTACAGTCTCCATTTTTATTTTTAATTTTTTTACACTCGGGCCGGGGTCTTAAATACAGGGGCATGCCCGGACATGTTCCTGAAAGCCAATTCCTATTGGTCAACAGTGATGGGATGAGCTGTTTGAGGGGTCACATGAACCCCTTTCCAACACTTTATTGGGGGGCTCCTTTTCCCGCCAAACCAAATGTCGGTGTGCTACAAAACCCTTCCCTAGTGGTCGAGGGGAACGGGGGGTGTTGTTTGAGGGGTCACATGAACCCCTTTCCAACACTTTATTGGGGGGCTCCTTTTCCCGCCAAACCAAATGTCGGGGTGCTACAAAACCCTTCCCTAGTGGTCGAGGGGAATGGGGGGTGTTGTTTGAGGGGTCACATGAACCCCTTTCCAACACTTTATTGGGGGGCTCCATTTCCCGCCAAACCAAATGTCGGGGTGCTACAAAAACCCTCCCCTGTGGTGGGGGGCGGTGGGGAAAGTTGTTTGAGGGGTCACTTGAACCCCCTCAGGGGGCGGGATTTCCGGTAAAAAGGGGCGGGACTTCAGCTGTCAAAGTTAGTTTGACATGAAGTATGTACTTCCTACTACTTGCCTTGTCAGTGTACCACGAGATGAAAAGGGTTGAAAATAGCTGGTTTAGAACCCTGATCTTGATGCCAAATATGAGCCTGCTATTTCCATATGCTAATAATGCTACTGCTCTTCACAGACCCAATTTTTTTTTTTCATTTTAAAGGACCCAGTCCTAACCAACTTTCCAGCACTGATGCAGCCATGCCAACAGGTGTGCACTGCATCCTGCCGTGGAGGGATAGTCACAGAGGTCTCCTCAAGGTAAGAGACCAAATGTTCCCATGCCTTGGGGCTGCATCGGTGCTGGAAAATTGGATAGGATTGGGCCTTAAGTCATGTTAATGGAGTTGGGGAAATATTACTCACCATTCATATCAGCAAGATCTTTTGGAGTCTCTTGACGGACATCACTAGCAGCTGTGCCTGCTTCTGACTTGGCTGGCCTTTCATCAGTTTTGCTGAGCACCACAAAACATTGTTACTGAACTACCAAGACCACAATCTCACATTCTAAGAAACAGCCTTTTAAAAGTATGAACCATCCTGTAGCAACAGGTAATGTATCCCAACACACATCAAATGGCAGATCTCTAAATGTTTCAATTCATGTTTAGAACAAAGAGCCCATGCACTGGTGTTACTTTTCCTGTACTGAGGAATGAGTGTTTTTGCATCTGTATGTCTGGTGTTGTGAGAAGCTGTTGTCAGATGTTAATAGCTACTAAACTGGCTTGGCTTTACAGATCTTCAAAGGAGATTGGCAAGGAAAACAAGAATACCCAAGATTGCTAAACCATAAGCTGGGGTGGCTTGTGGCCAAGGCTGCACTCCTATACACAGTGACGTGGCAGTAAATCCCATTCAACTCAATAGGACTCAACTCTGAATGCAGAGGATTGCGCCGCAAGGGACTGAGCTGTGAAGCAGGACTTCCCTGGCTCAAATCTTGCTTCTGCCTTGAATTCTCACTAAGTGGTCTTAGGCAAGCTACCCCCCTGCCAGCCTCAGCTGCAATATGGGGATAATGCTTATTTACCTTGCAGGGTTCTTATAAGGATAACTGGATAATAAATGGAAAACACTTCAAATGTTCAAGAGTACCATACAAATGCTAAGTACTATTATTGATGTACAGTCTACAGGAGACCTGTGGTCTAATGTAAAACACACACTTGATTTTTAGAAAAGTTTTGTCCTACACTTAGTCTTGGAAAAATGTCATTGGGAAAAATGTGGCTTTTAGCCAAGAATGTAAAAAGATGCCGAATCAGACAAATGGTCCGCCCAGCTCAGTACTGTCATCACAGGCCAGCAGCAACTCTCCCACCCTTGATAGGGTTTCAGACAGACATTTTTTTCTCTACCCTAGTGATGCAGGGAATGAAACACAGACATGCCTGCGTGCAAAGCATGCGCTCTACCACTGAATTACAGCTTTTGCCATTATGTGGATACAGGGAAAGCAGCAGCAGGAACAGATCTGTCCCTTTGCCTATGTCATGTGTGATTTTTTTAGGGGAGACCATATATTAGTAACTCACATTAATGTGAACTGCCCTTAAAAAAACACTTCACATGCCACAGACGACGATACCACTAACAATTGCCTAGCAAATTCTTGTAATGTCATCTATGGAAGAAATAACTGATTTGTGTTTTTAGACATGGAGGCAGTGACAGCATACAAAGATGCCTTGGTACCCCCTCCCAGGGCCTAGGAGGGGGGGGGGGTAAAGGGGGTAATTTGTACTAGGGCCCAGAGTCAGAAAGGGGGCCCAGGAGTTTCCTAGGATTTTCCATTTTCTAATCTCACCCAGACTCACTGTCTACACAGGATGCTGGGGGCATTACCGTGGGCACATGGCAGCAACCACTGCCACAAGCCAAACACACCAGGCCCCAAAATGCATATATTCCTTAGCAGCGTCACATCTGGGAGGAAACAGACCTGCTACAGTTGCTCTTTGGCCTGTGGCTCTGCTTACCATGAAGGAGTGTAGAAGAGCTCAGCAACACAGCTACTACAGAAATCAGTTTTGGTGTACACATGACACTTTCCATTCTAAAGTGAGCCTAACACAATGATACTAATCTCCTGCAATGATTTTCTATATTTGAAAGATTTCAGAGAGACTTAGGAGTGTGTTTGGTTTTCTGTATTACTGTATCTAGCTGCCAATACTGGGCAGGCTGGTAGACCTGAGCTCTGCATTGGGAAGACAGGTAGACCTGGGTTCCAAAGACTATGCCAGCTGTTATCACTTTCCCCCTGCCAGTTGTACCCCCATTCTGCCCACCCTCATTGCCACCCCCCACTCTGTTTCACCCTCTCCCACTTGGGGAAGGGGCCCAAAAGAAACTTTGTACCCCCTGATAAAATTCCTCTCAGAGGCCCTGCCCCCTCCCTAGTAATAAAATAATAGACTACAGCATTGACTATTCCCTGGGACCCCAGTTCTGCTGCATGAGGCAGCCAGCCTAATGGCAAGACCTGGGTATAATTTGTCTGAAAGTAAAAAGGATCATGGTGAACAAAAATATATAGCAAAGAGCCAGTGATACGACTGTATCCTCTTTGCCACTAGGCATTTGAGCATATTATACAGCCACAACTGTACAGCCACAACTGCTGCCCAAGCTTAGGAGGAAACATCTGTTATCTCTGCCTGTGTCAAACAGCTTCCAGTTGAAGACCTGCTTATCTCATAGCAGTAATCTAACTAGGGTTGCCGGTTTGCCACTAAATAATGATCGTCTTTCCTCAAGCTTTTGCAGTTTGCTCAGGTGAACAGATGGCTAAGGCTAAACTCAGGCATTTGGGGGCTCCTGCAGGATCATGCTGCTTTACTGCCGTGCTCTGTACTGTACCAGATTTCAAGGACTGGCAGCCTTGTGGTATTGCCAAGCCCTGCTTTGTAATATCACCAGGTGATATTTGCACCTAGCAGGTTTCTGGATGTACACCAGTAGTGGAGCTTGAGAGGGGAGAAACAGTAAGTACAGCAGGCACTGCAATGTGCTGTGTAAGCACCCCCTCCTACATGCCGGCAGAACCATTCTGGGCAGTGATGGTTATGTGCCGGAGATACCATTTGGTTCGGTGAATGCCTTTACATTGCCGTGGCTGCCTAGAATGGCTCCGTGAGTGGGAAGGGAAGGGGTGTTTACATGGCACATTGCAGTGCCTGCAGTTCCCTCCTCTCGAGCTACACTACTGATGCATCCTACCTGCCAGCCTGGCCTGTGTTGCAAGTCACATGGTTGCTGTGATGGTAGCAAGCAGGAAAGATTTACAAGCAAAGGCCAAAGAGAGCTGGGGGCACAAAGCTGAGCTCTTGTCCAAGGAATCTGAATGCTAATTTCTAGCCAAGGCTCAATAAGGGGATCACCTTAGGCAGAATATTTTATGGACTAGTAAAGGATGGATGATAGTTTACCATTAGATTGACCACCACCTGGGGCACCATGCTGATTTTCCATCTCAGGCACTGGTACGTCCCAAGGCAACCCTTCTGAGGACAGGAAGTCAAAAGAGCCAGCATCAAAAGTGAAGCTCAGATGCTTTGCCCAAGAACATTCAAATCAAGCCTGTGACAAACAAAGCATACCTTAGATGTCCTTTCCTCCATCTCTCACAGTCTTCCAAACTGATGAAAAACTGCCTGTCAGCCATGAAAATGGGAGGGTGCAGACATGTATTTTCCTTGCTGGTCAATGGTTCTCGTTTTGTGCACGGAGTATTGGAAGCTGAAGTCACTGGAGTGAGATTTGGCCTAAAGAAGGGATTCTCTTTCTCAGGAGCAGAAGACACTGGCAAAGACTGCTGGGGGGAGCATACAGCAGGGGGGGTGGCTTCTTCCTTGTGACTAAGGAGATCCACACAGGGAGGCGTTAAGGGCTGTGTTGTTTGCACGTCAAAGTTCTGGTTAGTGGCACTGTCTGGGGAGTGATGAAAGAGAACTGAGAGATCTTCCACTGCTCTGTCAATAGCTGCAGTCAGCTCCTTCCGGCATCTGCTCAGCTTTTCGGACATCTTGCCTGAAAAGGAAAAGTACTTTATTATCTGGGACCTTGGCTACATATGTGAAAGATGCAGTTGAAGTTAGCATACAAACTAGATGAAAGCAGTACTAAGCAACCTACTCTTCCTGAGCCTATGCAGTCAGCCAACCTCGTGTTTGCCATTCATCTCTAAAGATGCAGTGTCTCCAGTACACATCTATTAATGTTAATTTAGAAAAAAAAAGCAGAAGCACTTCACAGACACATTTTTCCCCAAAGACTTCACAATGTTAGGTTATGATCATTTTACATGTGTGCCAAGCAGAGTTTTAACTGAATACAGTTTTTACAGGGCTACCCCAATTGTAGTTTGGAATTCACACAGCAGGAAACACTTCTGGCTAGTAAAGCTAGACTGTGGATAGAATGCTAGGCTCTGAAGTGCTGGCACCAGGTTTCTGAGGGCCTTGACACAAAACCCTGCATTAAGCCTCAAAACCCCCCTCCCCCCCCAAATATCTCATTGGACATTACAATCACTTTGTGCTTTGCCCAAGAACATTCAAATCAATCCTGTGACAAACAAAGCATACCTTAGATGTCCTTTCCTCCATCTCTCACAGTCTTCCAAACTGATGAAAAACTGCCTGTCAGCCATGAAAATGGGAGGGTGCAGACATGTATTTTCCTTGGACCAAGGACTTGGATCAGACAGGTGGGTCATCTACATCAGACATGGGCCCTTGGACAGTATCCAACATGGACACTACCCTTGGCCTGGGTTCAGATTCCCACTCAGCAATGAAGCTTATTGGATGATCTTGAATTCTCTCTCTCCCTCTTTGTAGATCATGATGTCTCAACCTAATCTATCTCATCAGGATTTTGTGAGGATAATTTTGGGAAGTTGCATGTATGGTACCCTGGATTTGTTGGAGAAATGTGGGATAAAAATAAGCTAATTTGAAATACCGAATGCAGGCTTTGAAATGGTGGAGACTGAAGGTGCAGCAGAGCTTTATTGTTCAACTACAGATAGATCACTGACAGTTGTCATTATTTAATAATGACTTTTTATATCATGTATTACTTTAAAATTTTTAATTGTACTAGACTTTTCCAATGTATGCAATACTTCCAGATAGCTCTTTCCCCAGCAAACCTTACCCACTGAGGTCCACATGCTATCCTGTTCATCAACTCAAATTAAACACTCTAGAGCAACTATTAACCCCTAGTAGATACAGCCATGAAGGGCACAATCCTAACCAGGTCTACTCAGAAGTAAGTCCTATTTTGTTCAATGGGGCTTACTCTCAGGAATGTGTGGTTAGGATTGCAGCCTAAAGTAAATTAGAACCCATCTGTAAATACATATGCATTAAGAGAGCACAAGAACTCTCCCTTTTACTATTGTGAACACCTTGACTGCAACTACATGATCAGATAATTAATGACTTATGGGGCCATTAATCCACATTAAGCATTCTTTTGAGTAAGAATGACCCTTGTAAGTCAAAACATGGAACCAGGTATGAATTCTTCACCTTCTGTTGAGTTGTCCCAATAGGCAGACAAGTGCAGAAAAGGACAGCAATTGCACAGACACTTTTGTTAATATATGAAGTCAGCTGGATGTGGTGGCTCTCAGTCAACAGCCTGGTGCCCCACCTTGAATGCTCAACTGTCACGGAACCTTTGCCTCTGCTAGAACTTTCTCCCAAGTCTGCACCTGGTGCCATTTGCCCAATAGAATAAAGAGGAATAAAATCAAATGCACTTCCAATCCCATGAGTAGAATTCTGTTAAGCTGCCCTCTCCCACATGAGCTGGTCAGGTTAATATTACCCACCTGAATTACTACACCTTGTGTTTTATCACATCAACATTCATTTTCTGCCCTTCTCCATATATTCATCCATTGATGGCATCTTTGCTAGGATTGCCAGAGTTTCCTTTTCTCCATGTCAAAATCATGGAGAATTTGAACAACTTTGAACAAAATCAAATGCACTTCCCCCAACACAAGGGAGAAAAATGAAACTGAATACCTTTTGCCAGTTTCCTTTCAATAGTCTCTGGGCCCAATCCTGTCAAACTTTCCAGTGCTGATGCAGACACAGTGTAACCCCAAGGTAAGGGAGCGAGTATTCCCTTACCTTAGAGAGGCCTCTATGATTACCCCCCCCCCCCCCCCACACACACACCTCAAGAAGCAGCACACACATTGCCACAGCTGCGTCAGCCCTGGAAAGTTGAATGGGATTGGGCCCCCTGTCATGCAGTTCTTTTCATGGTCCTAGTGCATAGTTAGGAAAGTCAACACAGGAACACTAGATACAACTTGAGTCAACACTTACAGGAATTCTTTTTAGCAGAGCTCCTTTTTTGCTTGGATCACTTCTCTTTCTACATTATGAACTTTTCTATATAGATAAGCAAAATTTGGGGCAGAAACTCTAAAGCACCTAGCACAGCCATTTTCAACCACTGTGCCATGGCACACTGGTGTGCCATGAATGGTCCCCAGATGTGCCCTGGGAATTTGGGAGAAGGTCATTTATCAATAGGACCATTGGTGGATGTGAGCCCCCATTGACAGCACAGTGTGCCTAGTCAATTGTCAAAAAGCTGATGGTGTGCCTTGACCATTTTAGTGCCTTGCCAGTGTGCCTCGAGATGAAAAAGGTTGAAAATCACTGACCTAGCAGATAGATTATCTGATATAAAATGAAGCCCATTATACCTGGGTAAACATCTTCCCATGTCTTTATTCTTTCTCTATTACCTAATCAGTGATTTACAGCCCAATCCTATGCATGTCTACTCAGAAGTAGGTCCTATTATAATCAATGGGCCTTTCTCCCAGGTAAGCATGGATAGTATTGCAGCCTTAGCACACAATCCTAACCAGGTCTACTCAGAAGTAAGTCCTATTTTGTTCAATGGTGCCTACTCTCAGGAAAGTGTGGTTAGGATTGCAGCCTTAGTCACCCATTCATGCGCTGATAAGGTTTATTCCATCATTCTCATGGCATTTTATCCTGTAATTTCCTTTACATTTCTTATCTAGTTTACTACCTACAGTAGTAACAAATTCATGACTGTTTATAAATGGAAATCTGGGAGACCCATTATGTCACCATTCTATAGAACAGGTTTAGCATCCCTCATCCAAAATGGTCCAAAAACTAAACATTTTTTGAGCACCAATTTGACTCCACAACTGGAAAATGACACCTTTGCTTTTCTGATGTTTCCATGTACACCCACTTTGTTTCATGCTCAAAAATCATTTAAAATATTGTATAAAATTACCTTCAAGCTATGTGTGTATGAAACATAAGTGAATTTCATTTTTAGACTTGTGTCCCATCCCAAGATATCTCTTTATGTATATGCAAATATTCCAAAATCGAGAAAACTCTGAAATACTTCTGGTCCCAACCATTAAGGGATACTCAGCCTGTACTAATAAGAACATAAGAACAACCCCACTGGATCAGGCCATAGGCCCATCTAGTCCAGCTTCCTGGATCTCACAGCGGCCCACCAAATGCCCCAGGGAGCACACCAGATAACAAGAGACCTGCATCCTGGTGCCCTCCCTTGCATCTAGCATTCTGACATAACCCATCTCTAAAATCAGGAGGTTGCGCATACGCATCATGGCTTGTACCCCATAATGGATTTTTCCTCCAGAAACTTGTCCAATCCCCTTTTAAAGGCGTCTAGGCTAGATGCCAGCACCACATCCTGTGGCAAGGAGTTCCACAGACTGACCACACGCTGAGTAAAGAAATATTTTCTTTTGTCTGTCCTAACCCGCCCAACACTCAATTTTAGTGGATGTCCCCTGGTCCTGGTATTATGTGAGAGTGTAAAGAGCATCTCCCTATCCACTCTGTCCATCCCCTGCATAATTTATGCAGTATTATAAATACTAGATTATAAAAGTTCACATGTACCTTATACCTCAAAAGAAATATCGAGAAAGTGTTAATTTCAATCAGAAGTCTTTATAGCAGAAACTGTTCATGCACATAATGGTTGGGTGCAATGGAAGCCACAAATTTTGGATGCCTGCTATATATCATCCCAAAAGACCCAGTTTGCATGTTCCTGGCATCCTTGGAACAGAGTAGGAAGTACCCCCATTTTGTTTAGCCCTAAGAATTCCAACAGAGACACCAAATGTTGGCAAAAATCCATGAATAGTTGGTTATTTTTACTATAGACATTGCCCTGTTAAAGGAGGACACAGGAAGAGCCTTGGTGTATAAAGGTGCTTTGTAACCCTGCCCTTTTGTAGCTGATAGCCAAAAAGTACTACACCCAAGTTGCATGGGAAAAAAAATCAAATTCATAGAGCCTGTGTCTTCTGTTGTTTACCAGAAGCAAATCCCACCAGCTGCAATTAGGTCTATTCCCAAATGTACACAGACCACAACATCTGCTTCTCTAGGACAACCAGGCAAGTGATTCAAACTAAAGCAGTCTTTTTTGTTTAGTCTTCTTCCTAGCTCATAGAGCAATGGTTCTCAAACATTTTCAGCTAGTAGCTCCCTTGACCTACTGAGCCATTGGCTGTGGCTCCTCATTAGGGCTACAATCCTATACATCAGTGTTTCTCAAACAGTGGGTTGGGACCCACTAGATGGGTCACGAGTCAATTTCAAGTGGGCTCCCTCATTTCAATATTTTATTTTTAATAGACTTGATGCTACCATGGTATGTGACTGCATTTGGGAATATGTTACAGACCTGTACTTTTAACAAGCTGCTATGTATATTTTTGAACATTGATAGTAAATGGGACTTACTCCTGGGTAAGTGTGGGTAGGATTGCAGCCTAGGATTGTTAAACATTTTCCTGATTGTTGATGTCACTTCCGGTCATGACATCACTTCTGGTGGGTCCTGACAGATTCTCATTCTAAAAAGTGGGTCCCCGTGCTAAATATGTGAGAACTACTGCTATACATTGAATAGGGCAGCTAGTTTTTTTGCAAAGATTCCACAGCTCCCGTGGCTGGTTTCTGCAGAATCCCAGGGAGCCACAGTTTGGGAACCACTGCTATAGAGATACTTAGCAGATAAAAGGATGTGTTTTATAAAAAAGCTTCACATCTCTTTTCAGTTCAAAACAATAAAACCATCAATACAATCATTTGCTAGTCAGCCAAAAACTACTCTAGACAATTTAGAAAAACACTCCTTCCTACTTATTCTTCCATTGCTTATCAAAACAAAGTGGAATTAAATCTCCAGAAAATCAGGTATCTGAATTACTCAGTATGTTTACTACTTGGAAGAATCCTGCTCCAATTGAGGATATTAGGAAATATGAACCTTTTAAATAGCAGGGTGGAGGATCAGTAACTTAAAACACATGGGAAATTATATTAAATGGCCGCACTTAATCTATATATGTCCACCCACTTTAGAAAAAGACCTAGGGTTGGGAGTCATTCTGTTTTCAATGTAGTTTTCTGTTGTGTAGCTGTAACCTATTCCACTGATAGAGGCTGCACTCCTATGCACACTTATTTGGACGTGTTAACTCAGTGAGGCCTACTTCTAAGTAAAAATACCTAGGATTGCAGCATGTGTTTCTCTGTGGGGCTAGAAGGAAGTTTATTTCAAATCTTGGAGGAGTGCATTTGGCTAGCAGGGTCACAAGTTTTGCAGGCTCTGTAAAGGAACGAGAGAAGGGTCAGAGTCCCATTTTTCATTGAACCTGTCTGTTCCCAGGCAGACAAAACTTGCTACCTTTGCTTGCAAGTGGAACCATTTTGCAAGGCAAAGCAAAGAAGAATCAAAGATATGGAGAGAATTTTTATTCCTATAAAGAGAAAGGAACAACTATGTAACTGGGGAAGAGTAATTCTTTGTCTCTCAGGCTATCTGAGAGTATTCAAGCAACAGAATACCCATCTGGCAGCCCAATCCTACCCACACTTTCCTGGGAGTAAGCCCCATTGACTCCAATGGGACTTACTTCTGAGTAGACATGCACAGGACTGGGCTGTCAATTGCCTATTCTGCATTTCATTGTTCCTTAGGAGAATGTGGGTAAAAAGAATGGGGTTGGGGGGTTCCTCATTTTGTGAGGAGGAGGTAGGACTTGTTCCACTATCACTCTGCCACTGTCTCCTGAAAATGAGTCTTTTAAGATGCTTAGTGAAAAGTCTCTGTTATCAATGCAATTTGTATAAGAATTGGCAGGTGTATAATTATATACCCCTCAAAAAATTAATCTCTCTTCTGATCACAATTTATCATAACACATTTCCATTGAACTTGCCAACAGAAAATTCTACCTGTACACAAGCTGATTGTGTATGTTTCTGACACTACGGCTGGCTTACAATTACATTTCCCTTATTTTGGCCAGACTGCACTGAAATGTTGTGGATGTGTATATAATGCTACAAAAAGTAAATGGAAAAACCTGAGCAAAGATTCAGAATAAAATAAATCCATCCCCCCCATCTCAGTTCTAGGCAGTGGAATGACAACAGGCACACCTGATTCAGACAAAAATTAGAGGCCAGAAGTCCTTTGAATGTAGAATCAGTACATCTGAAAGTTACCATATTTACCGATTCCAAAGTAATCTGCATGTATGGAGCTCTTTTCTTAAACATCCCATTTGATTGTAGGATGCTGACCCTAACAATGCACCAAACAGTCATGGCTCAGTCTCCACCCTCCCTGATTCAGCTGAAGGTAGATACTCCTGCATGTCATGTGGGGTGTGGAACAAATCTTTCTTCTCCCATCACTTCCATCCAATTTCTCTACACAAGTGCTCATATCATACTGAACAAACTACAGCAGTTATGGAAGGCTCTTGGGCCTTCAAATGTGAGAAGCTTATCAAGAAAGTGCCCCCCACCCCAAATTTCATAATTTGGTCCATATCTTGTTCCTTCTTGCTCTTTTAGAAAATGCACCATCACTTTTTGCATTTTCAATGCATCTCTCAACCTCTACAAATAACAAATAATACTGAGAATGATGATTTCACACGGAGCTCTAAACTGACATCTCTGTCCCTGATGGGATGTCAGTTCTGAGTCCAGACTCTTGCTCTCTAGTAGGATAGGATGGGTAGCTAAGCCTTTTATAAAAAAAATACAAGAATTGGGAACAGACTATACTTCCTTTCCAGAGAGCAAAGTAATAGAGCAAAGTATTAAAGGGTTTAGAGCCCTTTATAACCTAAAACTTGGGCCAGGAGAGAAACTGCCAGGAAGTATGGCAATCTTTTCAAAGCTTGGATTAAGAACATAAGAACATAAGAACAGCCCCACTGGATCAGGCCATAGGCCCATCTAGTCCAGCTTCCTGTATCTCACAGCGGCCCACCAAATGTCCCAGGGAGCACACCAGATAACAAGAGACCTCATCCTGGTGCCCTCCCTAGCATCTGGCATTCTGACATAACCCATTTCTAAAATCAGGAGGTAGCGCTTACACATCATGGCTTGTACCCTGTAATGGATTTTTCCTCCAGAAACTTGTCCAATCCCCTTTTAGTCGTCCAGGCTAGACGCCAGCACCACGTCCTGCGGCAAGGAGTTCCACAGACCAACCACACGCTGAGTAAAGAAATATTTTCTTTTGTCTGTCCTAACCCGCCCAACACTCAATTTTAGTGGATGTCCCCTGGTTCTGGTATTATGTGAGAGTGTAAAGAGCATCTCCCTATCCACTCTGTCCATCCCCTGCATAATTTTGTATGTCTCAATCATGTCCCCCCTCAGGCGTCTCTTTTCTAGGCTGAAGAGGCCCAAATGCCGTAGCCTTTCCTCATAAGGAAGGTGCCCCAGCCCAGTAATCATCTTAGTCGCTCTCTTTTGCACCTTTTCCATTTCCACTATGTCTTTTTTGAGATGCGGAGACCAGAACTGGACACAATACTCCAGGTGTGGCCTTACCATCGATTTGTACAACGGCATTATAATATTAGCCGTTTTGTTCTCAATACCCTTCCTAATGTTCCCAAGCATAGAATTGGCCTTCTTCACCACCGCCGCACATTGGGTCGACACTTTCATCGACCTGTCCACCACCACCCCAAGATCTCTCTCCTGATCTGTCACAGACAGCTCAGAACCCATCAGCCTATATCTAAAGTTTTGATTTTTTGCCCCAATGTGCATGACTTTACACTTACTGACATTGAAGCGCATCTGCCATTTTGCTGCCCATTCTGCCAGTCTGGAGAGATCCTTCTGGAGCTCCTCACAATCACTTCTGGTCTTCACCACTCGGAAAAGTTTGGTGTCGTCTGCAAACTTAGCCACTTCACTGCTCAACCCTGTCTCCAGGTCATTTATGAAGAGGTTGAAAAGCACCGGTCCCAGGACAGATCCTTGGGGCACACCGCTTTTCACCTCTCTCCATTGTGAAAATTGCCCATTGACACCCACTCTCTGCTTCCTGGCCTCCAACCAGTTCTCAATCCATGAGAGGACCTGTCCTCTAATTCCCTGACTGTGGAGTTTTTTCAGTAGCCTTTGGTGAGGGACCGTGTCAAACGCCTTCTGAAAGTCCAGATATATAATGTCCACGGGTTCTCCCAAATCCACATGCCTGTTGACCTTTTCAAAGAATTCTATAAGGTTCGTGAGGCAAGACTTACCCTTACAGAAGCCATGCTGACTCTCCCTCAGCAAGGCCTGTTCATCTATGTATTTTGAGATCCTATCTTTGATGAGGCATTCCACCATCTTACCCGGTATGTATGTTAGGCTGACCGGCCTATAGTTTCCCGGGTCCCTCCTCTTTCCCTTTTTAAAAATAGGCGTGACATTTGCTATCCTTCAATCTTCTGGCACTGTGGCCATTTTGAGGGACAAGTTGCATACCTTAGTCAAGAGATCTGCAACTTCATTCTTCAATTCCTTAATAACTCTTGGGTGGATGCCATCAGGGCCCGGTGACTTATTGATCTTTAATTTATCAATGAGGTCTGAAACATCTTCTCTTTTAACCTCTATCTGACTTAACTCCTCGGTCAGGAGGGGCCGTTCGGGCAGCGGTATCTGCCCGAGGTCTTCTGCCGTGAAGACAGATGCAAAGGACTCATTTAATTTCTCTGCCATCTCTAAGTCTCCTTTTATCTCCCCTTTCCCTCCCTCACCATCCAGAGGGCCAACCGCTTCTCTGGTGGGTTTCCTGCTTCTAACATATTTGAAGAAGCTTTTATTATTCCCCTTAATGTTGCTGGCCATTCGTTCCTCATAGTCTTGCTTGGCCTCCCGTATCACCTTCTTACATTTCTTTTGCCACAGTTTATGTTCCTTTTTATTCTTCTCATTAGGGCAAGACTTCCATTTACGGAAGGAAGCTTCCTTGCCCTTCACAGCCTCTCTAACTTGGCTGGTTAGCCATGCGGGCACTCTCCTGGATTTAGTGGAACCCTTCTTTCTTTGCGGTATACACCTCTGCTAGGCCTCTATTACTGTTGTTTTAAGCAGCCTCCACGCACTCTGGAGAGATTGGACTCTTTTTCCCTCCCTTTCAACCTCCTTCTAACCAGCCTCCTCATTTATTTCTGATTTATCCTCTGATTTATTTAAGCAGTACACAATAAAAAGGTGTTGGAATGATCTGAAGTCCACCAAGTTCGAAGGTCAACAGATTTCAACAGATTCTTCTACAGCAGCACCCACCAAACCACAGCCCGTAAGCCTTATCAGGGGCACTCCCCACAATGCGCAGGGCTTATTGTCCTAGTGCCTGCTTACAAGAAACCCACCCAATTGCTGAAGCACAACCCGCTGTATAGTCACACTTGCCTGGAAATCCAGGTGCAAAGCCTGCTGGGCCAGTGGGCTATAGACATGACTGCCTAGAGCATTGCTCTACACCTATCAGGCGGGCTCCTTGTGAGTGCCATACCAGAATGGTAAGCACTGGTCCAAATGGGGACTGCTTTTTCAGTGCACAGCAGTTGCAAGTTTGGTGACCGCTGCTGTACAGAGGAAAAAAGCTGTTGTAACTAGGCAATGTTTGATAGAGACAAACCTTTCAATAAATAGGAGCGCAGACCTGAAGATCTACTGCACATTCCCATGTATCACGCAGACACAGCAGAGAGTCCAGACTTAGTGCAATCCATTCCTTTTTATTTATTTTTTTCCTTTATACAGTAAAGCCAGCCACTTACAAAGTGCTAGTCTAAAAACGGATTTTGACGCTATACAGAATATACACACCAGCTAGGATCCAGCAAGGTCAGAGACAAATTCAGGTTCCTAACATCTTTACAGCATTTAGAAGAAATTTAGTTCAAGAGTCCCAAATCACCCACAAACAAAGTGTGCGCTTGATCTGATCATACTAAAAGCAGTGAAAAACAGATCCTGCTTCAGTACGGTGCAGAAAATACATACTGGTTACATAGTTACTCTCTTATTTTTAAATATTTGCTTCCTTATCTGTCCAAACATTACATTCCAAAAGAAAACATAACCCAGAAAAATAGGGGGAACCCCCCCAAAACAAAACACAGTGCAGTGCTATAACTGGAATCTAACCTTAAATAGATCTAAGCCCCCCGCCATACCAAGTGTGCAGAAAAAAAAATATCCAGTTGAGGTAAAGCCTCAAAACCAATTTTTAAAATCTAGGAGCATCAGTAACGAAATCCAACAACTCAAATCTCAGTGCTTTAATTTAGGTGGACCATTTTGTGGTTC
This sequence comes from Tiliqua scincoides, assembly GCF_035046505.1. NCBI lineage: Eukaryota > Metazoa > Chordata > Lepidosauria > Squamata > Scincidae > Tiliqua > Tiliqua scincoides. Next base: position 202,795,775 of record NC_089822.1, read on the forward strand.
TCGTTTGTAATCACTGGAAGACTGCCAGTGAGCAGAATGCATCGGGTAATTAGGAGAACTCTGCTAACAATTACAGAGGATGAACATTTGCCATTTTAGAACTCAATTAAAAGTGGCCAAACTGATCAAGTGGCCACTGGTACTAGTTGTCTGGGCTGCTGCAGGGCAAGGAGTTCAGTCTGGGAAATAAATGCTTCCCTGTCTGTTTCATGGGAGACTTGATTCCTGAGAACATGTCAGAGCACTAAATGAAACATCCCCTTCTCCAGATACTGAGATAGGCTTCAAAGCCATTATTGCTTAATAAGGTCATAGGTGTATGTGCAAGATTCCATGGTATTACCAGAACCCTCTCCCCTCTCTACAAGGCCCTCTTCTCCCATGCTGGTTAGATGAATATAATTATAGCTCCTTCCCAAATGCACAAAGGTGTTGAGGTGGGTGGCTATGAGGAGAACATTTCCCTTTGCCCTCTCTTTGCAAATGGAAAAAGGCCTAAAAAGGCTGGGGGCAACAGGAGGAGACTTATCACATAGCTATGAAGAATAGCTAGAAACAAAAAATAATGGGTATTCATATGGAGATAAGCCAGTCAACATCATTTCTGTGAAGTCTTCCAAAGAGAAGGGGCCCTAAATCTTTCAAGGTGCTGTTAAGACTTTGCCCAGGAACAGAACAGATTGTAACTTGTTTTGGGGGGCTGTTCCTCCGGGAAACATGGTTCCAGCTCCCTGATGGGCCACGTGGAAAACTGACAGATAAAGCTCCCCATCATAAAGTGTGCAAGTTACCATGTGAACCAGATCAAGAAAATTCGAACTGCTGAAAGAAACAGAGCGTGCAAATACCCACAGGTTTAATGTCAAGTACTGTATGGGCTGATTAATACTTCTACAAGGAAGGTGGGGTGGGGTGGCTGCTTTTTATTTCCCAAAGCCATTAGTTCTCTCTCAGTAGCAGCTCTGTGGTAGCAGAGTGCTGATAGTGTCAAAACAAGCCGAAGTCAAGTGAAATCAAGCTGCTCGTAACAAGAAGATGAAGAGCGTTAATCAGAACTGCTCCTCAGAGAGATCAGTCAGCAACTCCTGTTTGTGAACCAGGGGGCTAGGGAAAGACAAAAAACAAGAAGGCTACTGCCCACAAGCTCACCATACCATGCCTTGTTGGTATGGGCCTGCAAGCAGTATTTGTGTTACATGAGATGGAAGCTCATGCCAAATGAACACCTCTGCAGTACTCCAGACACTGCACAGCTCATGCATCTTTCACAATGCACAGAGCTTAAAACACACATTGCTCCTCAGTATTAGCCTATTTACAGCCCACATTTTGAGCTTCCCCTGTAATCCAACACAGCCACTAATTCCCTATTATGCCACTCCAGCCACACAGCACAACTCCTGCTTCCACACAGCTTCTTCCACACTATAGATTTAGAGAACACTTTATTGAATGGCTAAGATTTAATTTGTCTTTAAAGCTCTTTGGCTATAATATGCCCAAGTGTTGTCATCTTAATGCTTCTCCTGTGCTATTATCAATTTTCAATGCTCACTGAGCCTTCCAGTGCTGGACTTTGTAAAAGTCTTACAGGCAGAACAAAATCAGATCTCAGATGCATTTTCAAATAAGCAATTTGACTATTTGAACACTTCCAGGTAGGCTCAGTTAGTATCCATGCCATCACATTCCTCCGATGTAAGTTCAGCACTTGTGCAAGAAGATGAGTCGCTTTTGAACTTGCTATCTCTGCGCTGGTAGAACAGAACATAGGCTGCTTTTGTCTGCAAAAAATAGAAAAAATGTTTCAGATTGAAAGTATGATGATACAATAAGTTACTAACACATCTCCAAGTCTAAACAATCTCAGGACTTCCAACAGCAATATTCAGCTCTGTAATAACTCCAAAGACCCCTAGGGGGTCATAATCCTGCTATTTAATTTATTTGAATTATTTATACCCTGTCTTTTTGCAAAAGAGAGCCCAGGTTGCTATTAGGAAAGCTGGAGGCTGACTAGGGGATCAGTGCCTAGTGATTAGTACTCCGTGCACCCCTTCCAGTTTTCTGCTTCATTGATTTACTGGTAAGTGATTGAACATGGATGGTGGGGGAGAACTGGTAGATCAGGGGTGCTCACACTTTTTTGGCTCGAGAGCTACTTTGAAACCCAGCAAGGCCCGGAGATCTACCAGTTTTTTTACAATGTTCGCACCATCATAACATATAACATTTATGTGTACAATGTATGTTGGTGTACCTTGAGCCCTACTGAGTATAACAGGACTTACTCCTGAGTAGACATGCCTAGGATTAGGCTGTGAGGCTGCAATCCTAGCCACACTTACCTGGGAGTAAGCCCCATTGAGTACAATGGGCCTTACTCCCGGCGTTTCCTCCTAGAGGCACCTGAAGGGGGGGGTCGGCACTCCGCGATCTACTCATTTTGCCTCGCAATCTACCGGTAGATCGCGATCCACCTATTGAGCACCCCTGTGGTAGACAGTAGCTGCCACCATCCCAGGGGAAACCAGGCAGAACATGGACCAGTTCTACTCTAGTTCGAACTCACTCAAGTACCAGCAAACATGAACTAGGCAGGCAAGGAGGAAAAATATAATCCAGTTATTAAAAGAAAAAGGAATTAAAATGAGGTGGGGTGGAGAGAAGTATAACAAGGAAACAGGTGAAAAATGCCTAGACCTGGTTGGATGGCCACAAAAACATAATTTGACAGAACTGAATACAGTTAACTAGTAATGCCCAGCAGGGGGAGCTTGGTAGCTACTTAAGGGAAAAGGAAAAGAAAATCCTAAGGTATTGCTACATTGGAGAAGTTGGCAGAATGGACTTAAGTAGAAGTAGAAAGAGCAAAACAAACAAAAACATTCCCTAAATCACTGCTTCTCAAACAGTCAGGAAACAAGCCAATTTCAGATGGGTCCCCATTCATTTCAATGTGTACTTTATTTTTGATGTATTAGTCTTGATGCTATCATGGTATGTGACTGCATTTGGGGAAAATGTTACAGGTCTGTACTTTTAACAGGTTATTATGTACATGGATGGCAAAAATCACTATAGCAAATCAATTTTAAAAAACAAAGCTCTATTGCTCAGGTGATTTAAAAACAGCCTTGCTGACCTTTGTGATGTTAAGACAGTCATTAAGACAACAGTCCAACTATCAGTCTCCCTCCAGGGGCTTAGAAAGGATTATCTTTCTTTCATATGTTCAGGGGGAAGGAAGGCAGTCACTTGGAGAGAGAATGATTGATGGTTTGTCAGCTGGCTGCCCTCTCTAACTATTGTAAAGGACTGTTTTCCTTTAATTTAAAGGGGCCTTCTAATCCTGTTGAGATAAAAGTGTCCTGGAGTATTGTGTTCAGTTCTGGTTGCCACATCTCAAAAAAGACATAGTGGAAATGGAAAAGGTGCAAAAGAGAGCGACTAAGATGATTATGGGGCTGGGGCACTTTCCTTATGAGGAAAGGCTACGGCGGCGTTTGGGCCTCTTCAGCCTAGAAAAGAGACGCCTGAGGGGGGACATGATTGAGACATACAAAATTATGCAGGGGATGGACAGAGTGGATAGAAAGATGCTCTTTACACTCTCACATAACACCAGAACCAGGGGACATCCACTAAAATTGAGTGTTAGGAGAGTTAGGATAGACAAAAGAAAATATTTATTTACTCATTGTGTGGTTGGTCTGTGGAACTCTTTGCCACAGGATGTGGTGATGGCGACTGGCCTGGACACATTTAAAAGGGGATTGGACAAGTTTCTGGAGGAAAGATCCATTATGGGTTACAAGCCATGATGTGTAAGCGCAACCTCCTGATTTTAGAAATGGGTTATGTCAGAATGCCAGATGCAAGGGAGGGCACCAGGCAGAGGTCTCTTGTTATCTGGTGTGCTCCCTGGGGCATTTGGTGGGCTGCTGTGAGATACAGGAAGCTGGACTAGATGGGCCTATGGCCTGATCCAGTGGGGCTTTTCTTATGTTCTTAAAAAATCTCTATAACAGTAAAAAAAGCATTTTAAAGGGGTGCATTTTTTCCCTTCTCCAGGGATCAGCACATTCTGTCTCATTTGCAGGGACCATTCGTGTTGAGTCAAATCCATGTATAAAAAAATCAGTGTATAACAAGTTTGGACCTGTATATGCTTTTAACAATGATAGTCTATGGGGCTTATCCTGTGTAAGAGTGGACAGAACTGTAGCCTTTGGGATGTTTGAGGAATTCTTTTTAACATCAGCAATTGCTTGGGAGGGTTAGAAGAGCCTCTTTATTTGAAAACAATTTTTAAACTTATACTTATTTCAAACTTTTCATTTAATTAATTTGATTTGATTGTATGGGGGTATTAAACATTTTTCCTGCTTGATGGTGTCACTGCTACAGCACCCCAAAGTCCTCTGGTAGGCTGGAAGTGTCCAAAAATAACAAGTGTCACCAAATCACTATAAAATCTACTAAAACATGGGAAGCATTGAGAAACCAATGAATCTGCAATGCTTAACAATAATTTAAGACTACTCCTTTTTGACTGGATTTCTAAGAACTTACACACTAATCCTGAGGCCTAATCCTTACACACTAATCCTTGGGATCTAAGAAGGGTTTTCTGCTGCATGGACTCCACTTAAAAAAAATAATAAATCTCACACTACACACTGATACTTCCTTTACTATTTTGCTGAATGCATTTATCCTAGAAGTTGCATGACACCTTAGGAACGGCCTTTGAAGTAAGCTTTCCATTTAAACTACTTACCACTATTTGGTCTTCAGATGCTGGAGACACACTGCTATCATCAAAGTAGTACCACTTGCCATTGATTTTATTTTTCGCATATGCAGTATCTGCCAGAAAAGGGTGGTGGAATAGAAAGGGGAGAAAGAGAATTGGTTTGCTTTAGAGGCATAGTATGGGGTTCACTAAGCAAGTCTTCAGTGGATAACTAGCCTAAAACATACAGCTCTCTTTTCACTACCCTTGGCAATCTTTTACTGAGTATAAGAAAGTATAGGCCTTTTTAATGGGCCTAGCTGACAGCAACCCAAGAGTCTAAGAACCACAAGGAGCACTGAGAGCTACTAACTTGGAGACTGGGATGCGAGTTACTCATTTATGTTAAGTCCTCTGAGCATAAATGGTACTACATAAATATAAATAAATCCACTGCTCAACTGTATGACTTGTACCAACAATCCTTTTTGATGCAACAGGAATCCCATATTTGAGGGGTATAGAAGCAAAAGCAGCATTTGGAAAATAAGAACCCTTCACTCTATACATGGAAAAATATCTTTCAATACTTGCAGAAATACAGTGCCCTGAGTACTTTACAAATGGCAATGTGAGGCCACAGCAGGGTGTATGAATTTTTTTAAAATACATTTTCAATCTGTGGTTGGTTAAATCCATGGATGTGGGGGCAGGAGGTCTGAGCTAGATAGAACCTTTCTGTTATTGTAAAAATCCCCTCAGGGGTTTAGAGATAGCCTGCCTATGTGAACCGCCTTGAATAAAGCCAGAGCAGTAATCCGATGACCAGAAAGGCGGTATATAAATACCAGTATTATTATTATTATTATTATGTGGAGCCTACGGACATACATAGTGGTTTGACAGTATATGGAGTTCTGACAAGTTTCAGCTTCAATCACGGAAGCATCTTCTACAGAAGGAGCAACTGTTTTTCCTTTTCTATGGTCAATCACATCACACAGCCAGGAATGGAACTCTACATTTGTCCTTCACAAAGACCGTCTCCTTTGAGCTTGCATGTTATCTAGTAGGCACATTTTTAAATTCTGCAGTTATACAGTCCTGCTGCAGCCTGGACAAAGTGGCACATGATCACTGGTGTCCTCTGCGACAAGAAGATCAGCAACTATCTCAAGTCAAAGATCTACTGGATGGTCATCAAGCCAGTTGCACTCTATGGAGCTGAATGCTGGCCGGTTACAAGAGAAGCCGAATGTGGCCTAGGTATCATGGAGACAAAGTTGCTGTTTGATCAATGGTATCACTCGTTTAGACCATGTCTGCAGTGACAACATCCAGCAGTGGTACGGCATCACCCCCATCGCTGACAAGTTGAGAGAAGCCCAGCTTCAATAGTACGGCCATGTTCTGTGTGCCAATAGTAATATGCTGGTGCAGAAGGGCCTTCAGTTCGAGGTCAATGGCAAACGACCGAAGGGCCAACCAAAGCAGTGCTGGCTTGACATGCTGCACAGCAACATGAAAATCACCCGCCTACACCTGGACCAAGCCAGCGACCAAGAGAAACGGCAACTCCGATCCAAAATAGCACACCCCACCACCACATGGGACAAATGCTAAAGGAGACACAACCCTGTCGCCTAAGTTACTCACAGTGGCCCACGCCCATGCCTCCATAGTGATTGGAAACAGCAATGAGGTCATACACATATGGGCTTGCTGCTGGGTCACAGACAAACTCAGACATGTTCAAATCCCTAGAAGTAAGAGTAATAAAGTGAGGGTCAATCAATGTATGACAGAACACAGTATCATTACCCCCTCAAACAATCAGCCCTGAGAAACAATTTCTCTGAGCCCATAGACAGTACAGTTTATTCTCAAGAGTCCTGTTCTAGTGCCAATTTTTCTTTTAAGTATGGTGACTGGCAAGGGAGTCACTTCACAAGACCACTTGTATTTCACCACAACACTTCCAGAGTGTCTCACAAACAAGCATCAGGTAATAGTCGTTCATGAGACAATGTCCCCACTATGATTATCCATTCATGGTGACTTCCACAACTGTGGTGACAAATTTTCCAGTCATTACATTCAGGGGAACTGTTCACAAGCAGTGATGGCTGTATTTGTGAAAAACTGATTCAGGCCGGACATTCCTAGGGTCACTTGGAGTACTGCACAGAAACAAAGCTGACAGGGTAAACTAGCCTTGAGTTACTTTCTGAAGCCATGTCTGGGTAAAGTAATTCAGCAGCCACTGCTGCATGGTCCAATGCTGGGTTTGCCATACAGATAGGATATTCTAGTGCTACAAAATGACAAAGGGCGCAATCCTAACCCACTTTCCAGCACTGACATAAGGGCAATGCAGCTCCAAGGTAAGGGAACAAACATTCCCTTACTTTGAGGAGGGCTCCGTGAGTGCCACCCAACTGCAGGATGATCCACATGTCCCACTGGCACAGCTATGCCAGGAAAGTTGGTTAGGATTTGGACCAAAGAGTGCAATCCTCAGGAGGTTGCGCCAGTCTGAGGAGACACATAGGGGCTACAATGGCTTCCCTGGGGGTAAGGCTGGCTTACCCTCCTAGCTTGCCTGTTCTAGCGCAAGATAGGATTTTGCCCAAAGTGTCTTAATTCCTGCACCCCACAGTTGAAAGAAATAGCCAAAACAGATGCAGAACCTGGGGCTTAAAATATATCCCGTTTCTAGTGTAGTTCACATCTAAAACAAGTCCTGGGTGGGCATGTGTGTCAAGATTCCAAAGTTAATTTAGTTTTGATTGTGCAACAGATTTTACGTCGAGCACACTATGTCAAAAAATCTAAGACTGACAAAGGCATCACATGAATGGCACGTTTCTATCAATAGTATCAATCAATTTCTATCAATACTATATTATCAATTGAAGTAAATCCGAAGTTAGCCCCTGGGGGAAAAGAGTATTTTGTAAAACTTATTTAGTTTTTGGAAATTTAGATGGTGTCTGGATTGTATTAAATATTTGGGTATTTATATTCCTAGAGATATAATGCAGATGATCAAATTGAATCTGGAAAAGTTGACATAAAATCTCAGTTGATCTTGATAAATGTGCGTCTCTAAATATGTCTCTATGGGGTAAAGAGAATTCACCAAAAATGAACGTTATACCCTGCATAATATGTTTTATGTGCTATTTTCTCATATATCAAACTTTATATCTTAAAGAGGAAATTTTTATGGAAATCTGCTACATATAAAGGAGGGGGTTGAACTTCCTGACTGTAGTCTTTATCATTGTGCATATTTGCTAATCTCTAGTAACAAATGGAACAATCAACAAACAGAAATGACATCTTGGGTTAGGTTGGAAATGTCCATATTAACTCCAAAGTGTAAGTGGATCGTTTTGGGGTCTAAACATGCCAATATTTGGCAGTTACCTGTGGCATTAAACTTGGTTAGGTATGTTTGGAATATGAAGGCATGAAAATTTGATTTCAATCCCTATTCACACTTTAGATTAACACTATGGGTTAATCCAATCTTAAAAGATTTCTAGGCAACCTTTTCTATGGAGAAACAGGTCTGACAGAGCAATTTTTAAGTTAGATCAACCTATTGATCAGGATCAGGAGTTTTTTCCCTTTGAGAAACTACAGGAGCTATATAATTTTCCAATGACTGCATCCTGGCAATACTTACAATTGTGGCACTCAGTTTCTAGAATTGGTCCTGAAGCATTATTGGCCTTGCAGGCCCCTGTGATTTTAGATATACTTATCCAGTCCTCTGAAAGGACAATACTGGCAATTTTTGTTTATAAACATTTATTATCACGTAATAAGTACCATACACATGGGCTTCAAGACAAATGGAATTTGATTGCCCTATCCTGAGTAATCAATGGGATGTGGTACTGAAGAGTGTACCTGCAATATCTATAGACCTTCTATTACGTTTAATACAGCAAAAAAATTATTTTTAGGATATATTGGACACCACAGAGACTATATACAAAAGAACTTCATAATGAATCCAGATGTTGGCGATGGAGGAGTATTGATGCTTCTCTTTCACATATGTTATAGTCATGTCCAATTACTGTAAACTCTGGGGGAGAAATTCTTAATATTATTCAAACAGTGTTATAGCAATTGGTGATATTAGCATATATGTATGTAATTCTAAACTATTTACCTGACATTTGGTGATTAACAACAGGTCAACAAAAGTGTACTCTCTGGACCCTCACAATGGCAAAAAGACATATAGTACTTAATAGGAAGGAATGTAGCCCACTGACCTATGCTCAATGGATGGATGATCCTACCAGTTTTTGAGCGAATGGCTTATAGATAGCAATTATGTGTGGACAAATTTGAAACTATCTGGAGGCCATTCTTCAACAAAACATTTAAAACTGCATGTAGCATGTAGATGCATATTGTAGACTGTTGATATATCCTTTTCCCCCCTTTTCTTTTTGGGTAACTGGAAAATTTATAATGATCACATTTATGTATGCTTTTTTCTGTTGCACAAAATAAAGTTAAAAAAAAATTTCTACATCATTACATTTTGAAGGCTAAGGATTCAGCCTAGGCTCAAAGACAAGTTCTAGTTTCAAGTGGAATCTCCAATCACAGAGCCCAGATTAAGAGGTGTATTTGCTCGTGTCACTAATTGACTTAAAAAATTGACTTGAAAATACCTGATTGGGAATTCAACCACAGCGTCAAGCTTATCCCTCCAGTATCTGTTATAAGAGAAACGCTTTAAATGCACCACCAAAATACGTGGAAGTGACCAAAGATCAAATTTCTTGGTGGCCTGCTGATGTTTCTTGCAGTTAGGACAGAACCTGAAAGAGTAACATAAGCGGAAATATAATCAACCAAAAGCAAGTATTTGTAGAAACTCTCCTCTCCCTTTAAAAACATTACATTTGTACATAATAGATGCAATTTAAGAACACTGCCTTATGATACTGGGAGAGAACCCATATCCTAAATAAGGAACTACTGGATTAGTTGATCTGATCATCTTTTATACCACATATCTTAAGAAACAATATGTACACATCTAAATAATAATGAGCACTTATTCCTCACACCACATAACATAAATACAGTTGGTTCGCATCTTACACAAGGGTTAGGTTCTGAAGTCAGTGCGGAAGGGGAAAATTGCATTTAGCCAGAACTACCTTAAATCTGCGAAATACATACCGTCTCTTTAATAACTAAAATCACACTACAAGGTATGTGGGAACTGAGATGAATGAGGAACAGCAGCTTCATTCTCATGCTCATTCCAGGGTATTTACTTAGTTAGTGGAATGGCAGAACTGCCTGTACTATTTAAATGGTTTTTCTCTCTTTTTTGTTTGCCAAGTGTGTATACTTGAATTCCCCCATATAATCCTGTATGTCCCCTACAAACACCGGATAGGGCCCTGCTTAGGATACCACTGCCATCTGAAGCCAAGGGAATGGTGGCAAGCTGCAGGTCCTTTCCTGTTGTGGCACCATGTCTCTGGAATCAGTTACCAGCAGACTTCTGGGCAGCCCTCTTGTTACACAGTTTCCAGTGGGGTTTAAAGACTTGTTTTGATTGGCCTAAAAGGAGCGAAGAACCTCCTAGGACTCAATTTTATATTCCTGTTGCTGCTTATGTTATATTATAGCTATATTAAATCTGCTCTTGTACCTTTAAAAAAATTTGTTGTGTTCTCATTTATTGTAATGTTTTTATCTTCTGTATTATTTTTATGTTGTACACTGCTCTGAATACAAGAAAAGCGGTGTGTGTGTGTGTACATGTATGTGAGTGTGTGTATGATATATAAGTGCAAGTTAACCCATTTCTGCCCAGCCCACAAGTGTACACATTTGATCCACTGTGTATATGCAACGTTGGGCAGAAAAGGCTTAAGTTACAGGCCGACTGTAAAATGATGATGCTATTCAGAAGGTGCAGTTAGAGAGTCAACACTGTTACATGCTTTCTAATTAAGACTATCTAAGATGTTTCTTAGGGACTCCACATGAGGACTTAATACTGGAAATTTTCTTTTTAGCCATCATGAACAACTAACGACAGATAAAACTATACTAAGCAATTCTTGTGGGATCCTGGTAGGATCAGTTACTTTGCCAAGATTATGGTGAAAAAGCATGCAGGGATAGGGGAAAGGCTGAAAGAGCCCTGAAAGCTCAAAGAACTGAAATGATGGTTCAGATACCTGGTGCTACAGCATGAATTCAACTATGATAACCAATGGCAGAGATAAATCTAAGAATTTGTTCTTGGGCTGAGACAGATTCAAGGACTTCTGGGCACAGTAGGAAACCTAGAATGCCCTGATAAATTTAATCAGCTGAGTTTGGGAAAAACGTGTGGCTTCAAAGCAATTCTTCAAGTACAGTTCTGTCATATCTAGCGGTATGCAATCATAACAGTGGCATAACATATGACACACATATATGTGTGTTGTGAAAGGAAACTTTTCCAGGAAGCACTGTCCACATAGGGATACCTTTACAACACAATTTCACCATCATCATCATTCATTTATTACGGTCAGTGACCAGTACATAAAATACATAAAATACAAAACCGTACACTTAAAAAACATTACACAAGGAGTAAAAATTCAAATAAAACATCGAGCTAAACAATCTCAATCTTCAATAAACCCAACCCCCATTCTCAGAGGCAACTATCCATTGTAGGCAGCAACTCTACTAAATTCAGTCCACTTTCAATATCAATGTCCTAATGCGCATCGCTGAAGCAAAAAATTTCGCAACATTAAAAGTAATACCTAGATTTGCACCAGACAGCAACAAATTCATATATTGTTGTTGTGTACATCCCATAAAATGGGTCAGCAATGGTATAATAAGACTAGCACGAAAGTCCCTATAAAAGGAACAATGAAAAAGTACATGTTCGATAGTTTCAACATCTTCTGATCCACAGGGACATAGTCGTTGAGTCCAAGGTATCCTTTTATATCGTCCCTCTGACACTGCTTAGGGGAGTCCTCTAAGGCGAGCCAATGTAAAGGCTCTTCTATACTTATAGTTCTCCAGCTGGGCAAGGTAATGTGGGACATCAACAATATACTTACGATCTTCCCTAACATAGAATTCAGAGACATTAGAAATGTCATTCTGCATTTCCGTATCCAAGATACGTTGTTTAATGGCTGTCTTCGCCCTTTCATAACCCATATCTAATAAAATTACTACAGAAAAGCCTAGAACAGCTAATTTCTGTTCTATTGAGTGTATCCAACTGGACCTATGGGTATCATACAGGACTAGGGGAGCAAGGCCAGCTGGTAAATACCGGAGTTTAAGCCAGTATAAAAGAAGAGCTAGCCAGATCTTAGCCTCTATTTTAATCTGGCCTGACTCCAGGCGCAGCTTGACATTAGATATGTCTCTTGGGACCTCCAGTACTGCCCTCAGGAACTTTGATTGCACCCTCTCCAGTGTCTTAATATTTGGGGGTGGCCCAAGTTGGGAACCATACAATAACTGAGCCAGTGTCTTTGCTCGAAATAACCTGAGAGCAGCAGGGAGATAATGCCCTCCTTTCGTTTTCATATATTGAATAATGGCTGAAGAGGTCTTTTGGGCATTTAAGGCCACATAATCTCCATGCGCTTTTCTAGACAGTTTCACCATGTGAAATGAAGTGACTTCAGAATGATTGTGTGAACCAGTCTTTTTTTTTTTTTTTTTTGGTATTTGTTCTATTTTATATATTTATTTTAATGTTCTCTGAACAGTAAAATGCAAATAAAGGAATTTTATTGAAGTACTAGTAGTCAGAAATCACATATCTGGATTGTATCTAAGACCTACCAGGGATCATGTTCACCAAGAGTTTCCATAGTAGTGAAGAGTTCTATGCAATCTCTAAGAGCTACAGTAGTTTTCTTCTTCTGTGGTTGGAACATACTGCTATGTTTTTCAAATGCCTATCAAAATAAAAACAAATACATATTTTTCCCAGTGTAAAATGCACATTAAATTCTTCCAAACACCAATAAGTTACAAAGGCAGGACAAACAAGTCCACACTTTATCTATACTTGGTTTTCTGCCCTCCTCTCTAGGTTTGGTGACTCCTTCCTATGCTTTACTCATGTCCCTGTGCCATCTTTTGTGATCTAGCACAGCCTAAAAGCAAATGTAAGTTTCTTCAGAATTGTTCTTCAAAGCACTATCATCAGCTGGTACAGGTTAATAGGGTTTAAAACAGTTAATAGAATTGTTGATATAAAAGCACAACTGCATCTGCATTAGGAAAACGTTCAGAGAAATGAGCACAGTGGGTGTACTGAAATGAGTACAGCCTCCTTATCCGCAGGCTCGGTCTCTGTAGATTTTGAATATCCACAGATGCCAAGCCCATGGCTGGAGGGCTGCAGAGGACCTTCTGGACATGGCTGGAAGTGCCTTCCAATTTGCTGGCATAGGCCTCACCTTGGATTTCATTATCCATGGGGGATCCTGGAATGGAGGGCCCACTGTACAATGAAATGTTAAAAAATATAATACTAAAGAGGTCATATGTCATGAAAAGAAAAACTGACATGGTAAACAAAAATACTAATTCAGTACAAACAAAGGAACTCTAGCACACAGTACTGCCCCTGAAAGAAGGAAAAGCTAGTCACCTGAGCCTCTTGTTCATCAAAAAGCAACTTCCGTGCGTCAGAATCCCAGTCAATAGCAACGGTAGCATGGGCTGAAAAAGAAAACAAGATTAGCTTGTTAATCTGCCAAATAAGAGAAGTTGAGGGGAAACATTTCGAGGGGATGCCTACAATTCAGTTTGAGGATTTTCCCCTCTGTGGTAATGGAGTTTATCTCAGACGTCCCATAGGAGTTCACAAGACTGAAGCTGAAGAGATACTTCCTCTGGCATAGGCCCTCTTTTCCCAACTCATCCTGGACAAAGTCTTCTGACTGGTAGGCATTCTTATCTAATACTTTCTCCTTGCTTTCTTGATCTCCATTCTGATGTTCCATCTCTTCAACTTCACCTGAAATACATTTCAGAGATTAGTGGTATTTCCCCTACTTTGCTCCACATAGTTAGGCTAAAATAGCATTTGCTATATCCCATGCCTGAAGAACTGATGAGCAATTGATTAAAAATACCAGGTTTGAGAGGCATGTAAGCTAAGGGCCAAACTACAAGCTAGATCAAACAAATAATTGACATCAACATGCTTACTAGCAGCTTCAGGTAACCTGATCTGGTTTAGGATCATGGTATGAGAAGCTTCAACCTTTTGACCCATCGTCATCCTGATCACCCCCCCCCCCAACTGCAACCTAGCAAATAAAAATTAAGTATGCCAGAGGCATGTCTAAAGTAACATGTAGTTTGGCTCTACATCAGAGAAGAAACAAGGCTTATCTGATATGCGGTTCATTTTAACAGTTTTATAGTGCAATCCTATGAATATCTACATAGAATTAGGTCTCACTGAATTCAAAGTGACCTACTCCTATAAAAGTGCATATAGGAGTGTAGTTTCGGTAAGTTATCTGAGGAACAACAAGTGATTGTGTTGGGTTGAAGATATGATATCTCATCTTTCAAACAGCCTCCTCCTCTTCAAATATCCCTTGCTGTCTTTAAGCAACTGTATTCCACTTTGTTTCAAGGCCATAATATAATTCCACTCCTGCCTCTCTCCCTTGGATCTGATCAAAGACCTATACAGTCAGAGCCCTTCTAACTGTGCAAAGCAGTACAGCGGGGACAGCAACTGTTGCTATTCAACACGGTACAGTGTTTTTCAGTGGCAATGTGTTTCTTCTGCATCTTTAAGATTGTGAGCCCTTTTGAGATAAGAAGTCACTTATTTAGCTATGTAAACCACTTAGTGAACGCTGAAAAATGGTATATAAGTGTTCTTAACAGCAACAGTAATACCATAATAAATTCCAATGTCCACCAAAAAAAGAAGACACATCAAGTTAGATTTTAGTATTACAAATATTCACCTTCAGATGCACTGCTGGAGCCATTGCATGTTGCACTGCATACATCAGAACATTCATTCATCAGAGAAAGTTTTACATAGCGGCTGAAATAAATAGGTTTTTAAAAATTAAACACCAAAGGCAAGAGTGGCATAGTACCTGTACTAGAGTTTATCCAACTGCCCAACAAGTAAGGCCAATTAGTGATTGTCCCATTCAAGATAGGTAACGCATGTATAAAGTGTCCTTAACTCCCCATTAAAAAAAAATTGGGAAGCTATATCAACCCATTAAAAAGCAAACTGAGATTAAAGAATTGAATGTCACCAGGCGTCATTATTTTATATTTGTTTATTCTTATAATTATTACCATGAGTCTTCTACTGACAGAGAAGAAAATGAATTTTCAGAAAGTTTGTGGCATTAAGTAAAAAAGAGTACTATCTTAGTACACAATACATAATTGAAGAGGGAATGGTCATTAGTTGATTGTCACTAGTTTAAAAGACATTTTTAAAAAGACTTAAACACATTAATGGAACCCAGATTAATCAATTGTGTTCAGCTATGGAACCTCCTTATAGAGAAGCTGTATATATTGCCATCCCCTTCATGCACTGCTTGTGAGCTTCCAGAGGCATCTAGCTACAGTGGGTAATACAGAGCTGGACCTTGGTCTGATCCAGTAAGGCACCTCTTGCATTCTCTCTTATTTTGCTTTGGGACTAGACAGGCTTCTTTTGAGGAAGATTTTGTATTTGTCAACCTTTGACAGAAGGAAATATTAAATGACACACTTGTAGAAACTATGAAAGCACTTGCAGTTTTCAGAAAGAGCTTCATGATAATGCTTTACAGTTTTTTTGCCATGTTAAGATAGGGGGGAAGAACCACATACATATCCCACTTCCTTAATAAAGATACCATATTATGTTTCTTTTTGTGTCTTAAGGGAGAGCTGAGGCCAAAACACATGAGGCACAAGTGTACCATTTAATAAATCTCTTCTGCTCCAAGCACCTATCTGAAATTTTGCCCCCTTGTACCACCACTTTGTCTTGGTGCTGCCCCTGTTTTTTAATCTGGGTCCTGTAGTACTCACCTAATTCGCTCCAATATAACACTGTACAAGTAGTCTAAGGTGAGCTTGTGTTTGGGAAAAGCTAAGAGTAATGGTTGGCCATAGAGAACAGTCCCTGGAGTACCGCTGGATTGTCTTGCTTTCTTTTCTCGGAAGTAAACTGAAAGAGTGACACATTCAGCACCATCCTCAGTTGACTTACAAACTTCATATCTGCATGAAAGAGAAAAGTAGGCAATTTCAATTCAATTGAATTTCAATTCAATTCATTTTTGTATCACAGCTCTTGCAGGAGCTGTTGGCTCTAGTCTCCTCCCTGCTCTGCCCTAAACCAGTCACAATTCCCACCAATTAAATTTGCTAAAATTACTAGCACCAATAAACCATTTGCACATAGTCCGGCCTGTAGGCTTACAATCTAAATGATCACTGCACTCACATAATCAGTCTTGCAAGGACTAGATTGTGCTAGTGAAATGCCATTTTAATTTCCCATGATCTTTTTAGGAAAACATAATAGTACTATTGCCTCTTACTCCAAGTTGATTAAAGGGTCAGATAACACCTAGAGGAGAGCAAAGTCTGAAAAGCAACAGAAAGGCAGAGGGGAGGACATAGGGACAAAGGGGCAGACTGTGGGATAAAGAAAGTGAAGAAACTATTCTTCCCTCAGCCACAATTTCCAAGGATAGGGGACAGGCAAGTCTCATTAACATCTACAATCTACTGCAAGCCATTCAATTTTGTCCCTTATCACCACCATGAACCTTGTATGTTGTGAAAGTCCTTCCATCTATTGGCACTTTCCCTACATACTCAGAAATCGTGAGAGGTTACTGCAAGTCACTAAGTAGAATTTCTGTCAGGCAAAACATGTCCACTAGGGCTAGGGCACACTGCTAGGACTACTAGATGGGAAGCCTTTCATCTTCCAAAGTGAAAAAAAAAAACGGTTGAACAAGGAAGAGAGAGAAAATCCAATTTCAGGATCTGTCATTTAATTTAAAGAACCTCCAATTTATGCATCTCTGCCATTCTCCACTGCAACAGGATTGTCATATGAAATACTGCTTCCAAATATATTTCTGACATAATACTCGATAGTTTTAATCTGACAGTAGTTCAGATCTTAAGAACAGTTCTGAGATGTTATGCTCTTCTAAGTGGGAATATAATGAATAAGAATATTAAGGTAAACTTTCATGACTCAACTACACTTTCCTCACAAATAACCATAACAGAACACCAGTAGGCACTTCTTTCAATCAAAACAACATCAGATTGAAGAAATCTGTGAGGTTAAGACCTTTCCCCCAGCTGCTTCTCCACTGCATGACCACATCTAGACCACCACTGGGGGTGAGGGGATTGCAGTGAAAAAAATGCAACAAGGGTGGGGATAGCTAAGCACTCCCCATACTGCTACAAGTCACTCCAACTGAAACTGCTTTGCTTGGAAGCAGCTGCCCTCAGTCCTTTAAAAATATGCATAATAAATATGTAGTTCAGTTCTCAAGGAAAAGTAATAGACAATCTGGACATGGGGAGAGACATGATCATCTTGTATAACATAATGGCAATTACTATGGGAAAGGATACTGTTACTTCACTCAGGAAAGAGAAAAATTATACAGTGAACTCTTGATTCAAGGGACCATGATTTAACATGTGGACATTTTCTCCTTCAGTTTTGAGTGGAGTACCCCAGGACTGTGTCTTGAACCTAGTTCTCTTCAATATCTTTATCTATCACTTTGATGAAGGAATAAATGAAAGCCTTATCACTAAACTGGGATTCCTTCTATCAAGATCCTCCTGAATGCTTCTACCATCTTCTGCAGTGTTAGGGCCCAATCCTATCCAGTTTTCCAGCACCAGTGCAGCTGCAATGCAAACCCAAGGTAAGGGAACAAATGTTCCCATACCTTGAGGAGGCCTCTGTGACTGCCTCTCCACCACAGGATGCAGTGCATGCCCTGTTGGCACGACTGCACTGGCACTGGAAATTGGATAGGATTGGGCCCTAACACTGCAGAAGACAGCAGAAGTATTCAGGAGGCTCTTGACAGAAGGAATACTGGGCAGAAACTCACAAAGTGAAGTTCAACAGAGACAAATGCAAGGTTCTGTACTCAGGCAAAATGATTAAAGGCACAGAATGGGCACTTCTGGGCTTGGCAGTACAATAGGCAAAAGGGATCTCAGTGTTGCAATGAATCACAAGTTGAACAGGAGTCTGGTGTGACTAGGCTGCAAAGACACATTTTTAGGCTACATTTATAAAACAACAACTTCCAAGTCTCAAGAAGCAATGCTTCCACTTGACTCTGCACTGCTCAATCTCATCCAGACTACAGTGTCCAGTCCTGGGCACCACATTTTAAGGAGGATGCAGCCAAACTGAACAGAGACCAACAATGAAAATGGCCAAGGGTCTTGTAAACAAGTTCTGTGAGGAACGATTGATAGGATGTGGTATGCTTACCCAGGAGAAGAGAAGGCGGAGGGGGGACATGAAGGGCTGTCATATGGAAGAAGACGAAGATTTGTTCTTTGCTGCCCCAGAAAGCAGAACTAGACTGAATTGGCTTAAGCTGCAGGAGAGGAGGTTCTGGTTACCTAGCACTGATAGGTAACCAAAGTCTCCTCTCCTGCAGCTTAAAAGTAAGAGCAGTTCAACAATGGAACCAATTACAGGTGCAGCCCATTTATCCATGGATTTTTCATCTGCGGATTTGTCTCAAAGCGAATGGGGTGGGGGAACCGAAAGTCACACACACCTTTGCCTCCTTTGCCCTGCGCTGGCATCTTGCTCCATTTCCAGGCAGCCCAAAACACTGCAAAAAGGCCCTGCCTCACCCAGGCAGGGAAATGGCCCTGGAAGAGGTTCCCCTTGCAAAGGAACAGTAACACTCCTGGAGCCCCTGAGCCAGCAAAGAGGCTGAAGAGGGGAAGGGGGGGTCGAAAATCTCTGCAGCCGGAACACGTGCAGCAAGGTGGAGCTCTCTCTCTCACTCACTCACTCACTCACTCACTCACTCACTCACTCACTCACACAGGGGCAGGTGTGGTAGCAACAGAGGGGATTGCTTTAAAAAACCCAGGGAGTGGTTGCCAAATCCCCCCCCCCCATTGAGATGGTGCAGGCAATCACCGACACAAGCAAGCCTTCCCACCAAGCAAAGCATGAGATGTAGCCTACAGTACTCTCCACACTTCCCTAGGAGTAAGCCCCATTGACTACAATGGGGCTTACTTCTGAGTAGAAACGCACAGGGCTGGACTCTTAAAAGATCAGCATCCCATGTGAAAGAAACCGGGCAGCTGGCAATAGGGAAGGCTGAGTACGGAGGGGAGGGGAGGGGATAGATAACAGCTGCTTTAGTTTCCTTCCATCCGGAAGTGTCAGGCTGCAGTGTATTTGCACAACTCTATGGAATTTAGCACAACGTGTTTTTTTGTTAATTGTGCCAAGTCACGGAACAGAACTAACACGGATAAATAGGCTCCACCTGTACTGAGAAAAGTGATGGCTTGACAAGCATCTTTTGGGGACACTCTAGAAGGGATTTTCTTGCTTCTGCCAGGGATTTGGATGACCTTGGACATCTTCCATCATTCTATGAAATCTCACCTCTGCCATGTATTCTCACTAGGTAGCCTTAGGGAAGACACTTCCTCTCAGCCTCAGCTCTCCAGATGCAACAGGGATGCTTACTCCCTTCACAGAATGGTTGTAAGGATTAAATCAAGATAATGGCCACAAAGCACTCTGTACACTCAAAAGTGTTATATAGAAGTATTAAAAGATGAGTCTTCAGCTAAGCTGTCAGATGAGAAGCTAACATTTCCTACACCAAACACAAGAAGGAGTGTAGCAAACCACAGCCACTCCTATGGTAAACAGGAAAACAACTCAAGACCATTTTACTTCAAGATGCACAATCTTCAAGAAAGCATTCCTTCCAAGGTCATATTCTATTCTAGTTTTCTGTTTTACAATATTTCCCCCCAAAACATCTCAGATACAGACTGTTTCTAGAATAAGAACACAGTAGTTTCTCTGATCCAGTAAGACAAGTCTTATGTTTCAGATACTCAGTTCAAATCCCAGAATGATTCGATATTCTATCAGTCCAAAGCACTTCTGAAGTGCAAGGTAAGAAGCACAAAAACAGAGTAAAATGGTTGACAGGAGGATAAACAACATTTAATGCTAACATTTCCCGCATGCCTGTAAGTTAAAGATGACCTGCAAATCAGTCTGGCAAAGTTCCATCAATCTGAATTACATATATGCTGAATGCCTCCATTACCCAGGGAAGAGAACAGAGGCACTCAAACATATTAATCTCTCTCAGTCTGCAAAACTGAAGACCAAATTGGGAAAAAAAGAAAAAAAACTCAGCAAGAACTTTGCATACTTGTGCAATGTAACTGGACAGAGACACTTACCTGACCCCTTGTAGGCTGGCTCCGTGCTCCAGCAGGATCCTGGGTGATATGAGATCACCATAATGATGCATCCTGGGGCGTTACATCGGAGCAGGAGCCTAGTGGGGCTGGACATCATGGAACCTAAGGAAGAAAGATAGTAAGTGTCTGGGCTGTGTGCTGAATGCCCCTTTTAGTTTAGCTTGGACAAAAGAGGGGCATTCAGCACAAGTGACCCATTCTTGATGTAGTTTTGTCAGACTGATTTGCAGATCACCTTTGTTCCAATCTGTCCACTAAACTTTCAGAAAGAATATTTTTGCTCAGAATTGTTGATCTCAAGAGCAGCATTCTAATCCACAGTATTATTGTAAACCTCTGAACTTGAGCATCACACTTTCTTATACTCAAACCCCAATTCCTCTGTCCATGCCAGAATAACCAATCCTCCAGTAACTGACTGTGATGCATGACAGGCCTGGGGACAAGTTCAACAGGGAGATTTCTGAAATCAAATATCAGTATTTCTGCTAGCAACAAGCTGTATTACAAAATGGGGGGGGGGGAGTAATTTCCAGCATTTGCAGCCTAGAGTGACCTAAGAGTCATTGAAAACAAAAACACAAACTTGATAGACTGATCCAAGGACTAAACACCTGAGACACAGGAAATCTGTGATTGGATCTCTCATTTTCCCTGCTTAAAAGCAGCTGGGTGGCCTCCAATTTTGATCAGACCAGTGGTATGTGCATGCACAAGTTTCATCTTCTCTCCCCCTGCACTGTTTGCCAGATCTAAATTGTGAACTCCAAGCTATAGGCCTTCCAATGCAGGACAGTGCAAAACACATTTGAAAAGTCACATAGGTGGATCATAAGAATCCACAGAAGGATAATGTTATGTAAATCACTTTGAGAGTTTCCCCAGTTCACATCTCACTGGAATAGTAAACAAACTACAGTACACTGGTAGAAAAACTACTCTGTGAGAACATTACTCCATTTACTCACCAAGCCAGACAGTTGTGCCATTTTTCCACTTTATAATAGGCATATCTGTCTAAAAAATTTTTATGGACACCTCTTGGAAACTGCTACAGATTTACATAGTGGCTCAGTTCAGACCTTACACCAAACTGGGGTAAAGGAAGAACAAACTGTGGTTTCATGTGATGTCTGAACTTACAAACTATGGTTAGCGGTTGGCCACAGAGTTAGGAACTGTGATTTTTAAATGGGCTTTCCTTTTTTACTGTGCTTTTTAAAAAACTGCTAAACCTGACAAGTATGTTACTGTGAAAAAGCAACACAAGACTCATGTTTTTCCCCCCTACTATGGAGCTGCCTTTTCTCTTGGAGGTGCAGGTTCCGATTATATCCTTTCATTTCTAACCTATAACAGCCTAGTAGCTTGAATAAGAAACTAGTTAAGAACATAAGAACAGCCCCACTGGATCAGGTCATAGGCCCATCTAGTCCAGCTTCCTGTATCTCACAGCGGCCCACCAAATGCCCCAGGGAGCACACCAGATAACAAGAGACCTCATTCTGGCGCCCTCCCTTGCATCTGACATAGTCCACTTCTAAAATCAGGAGGTTGTACATGCACATCATGGCTTGTAACCCGTAATGGATTTTTCCTTCAGAAACTTGTCCAATCCCCTTTTCAAGGCGTCCAGGCCATACGCCATCACCACATCCTGTGGCAAGGAGTTCCACAGACCAACCACACGCTGAGTAAAGAAATATTTTCTTTTGTCTGCTCTAACTCTCCCAACACTCAATTTTAGTGGATGTCCCCTGGTTTTGGTGTTATGTGAGAGTGTAAAGAGCATCTCTCTATCCACTCTGTGCATCCCCTGCATAATTTTGTATGTCTCAATCATGTCCCCCCTGAGGCGCCTCTTTTCTAGGCTGAAGAGGCCCAAACGCCGTAGTCTTTCCTCATAAGGAAGGTGCCCCAGCCCCATAATCATCTTAGTCGCTCTCTTTTGCACCTTTTAGTTTAGTTATATGAAACTAAAACAGAGCAAGCAAACCTAAAAATCCACCTGGCCATGTTGAGGAATCCATTTGGTGTCCGGATCTAAGGAGTACGTTTGCAAGATTCAAATGGAAGAACATGTTAAGACAGTTTAAAAAAAGGTTCAAAAGCAAAGTACTACTAGATTCCTGATGGCTCTTCTTCAGAGATCTTCCCTCAAACTGCACAAGGTTTTCTATTTTGATGCAATGTTTCCCACTGCGCTTCGCCAATTATTCCAGATGTCCTCCCACAGAGAAATGTGTTCCTCTATTCTGTTGTTTTCAAATAGCACAATTATCACATTCTGGATTGTGGGAAAAACTTCAGCAAGAATGTGCAGCTAAAAGTCAGAAATCTGGGTTGGCCTCTCCCCTTTTATATTGTCTCTCTATGGATTTCTAGGGACCCTGTTTTACCTACTACCCATGATCAATTCTTCCACCAGTTTTCCTAGTAAGACTCACATTTGGAGTAATCACTTAATTACACCACTTAAATGTTTTGATGAAGAGAGTTAGATTCCTTGGCTATTAACTGCATCTTTTGTACAGCCTAAGTTGCCCTGGTGGTTTGCAAATTAATATAAGGGCTTTAATTAGGGGTTGGAAAGTTTTAAAAATTGATTTACTAGTTAATAAAGCAGGGGTAAAATAGTAGTCACATAAATCTTCCTCAGTCATATGAATTTTCTGCCTCAAGTGTCTTGTGCCATCTTGATATTTATATGACTACTAATAAATATGTTTTGGACATATACTTTACTATTCTTTAACCACACACCAGAATGTGCCTCATGAAGAAACCCCTTTAATTTATTTAAAGGTATGCCCATGCCAATCCTAAACAGATTAGATTACAGACACTTTCAAGATCCATTGGAATAAATCTAATACTGTTGCATTTTCAATGTGTTACACTACCCTGAAGTTTGTTTGAAAAGCAGTACAAATAATTTTGTCCAGAAAGATTCAATGTGGATTCAGATTTAAAACTGTGTTCAAATATTTAATATTAAAAACACTTATTTTTTGCCAGAGTCACACCATTCTTTACTTTCAAGCAAATATGGTGATTCAAAATTGAACACTTTCCTTAGTCTGGGACCAGAGACAGGACCCTCTTATACTAGCCACCAAATATTCAATGGCATTGAGAGAATTATATATACAGGTGTGCTGTCACTTAATGACAAGGATATGTTCTCTTATCCCCTTATGCCATTAGGTTGTTAAGCAAACATTCAGCCCAATCTAGTGCCTCTGTTGTGTAAACAGACACTCCCTGCCAGACACTCTGATGCGAAGGATACTGATTGCCTCTTCTTTCCATTAACAGCCTTTTGTTTGTTGTGTAAACAGACATTGCTGCAGGCTAGGGGAGACCTGGGTGCCTCATTAGGAGCTTCTTTGTTGGGCTTTAACCACCATCTTTATATGCGGTTCACTGTTAAGCAACACATGCCTGTATTCTATTCTAATAGTAGCACACACAGTACTATTCAAAAGTGTCCAAAGTATTTTACTCTTATTACATCAACCCTGTAAGTCAGAACAGTATAACTTCCATATTACAGATGAAGGCATAAAATGTGGTTTGCTTAATAAGGCTACCTGATGAATTTTTTGGCTCAATATCTGCAGCCAAGTCTTTCAGTAAAAACTAAATACATTGTGGAATCTCTTTGTAAAAAAATTCCTTGTGAAATAAAACTTAACTTTTCAGTAATATAAATTAATAGTTTGAAAATTGTGAAGTCTTATTAGAACAATTTGTATAAGAAGCAATCTGCCACTGATTGATTTTTTAAAATTTTAGACAGCTGAATAGAAGGAGATCATAGGAAAGGGGGGAAAAAAGCTTTCAGAAAGATAATCATGTCTACTGCAGCAAACATAAGAATTTGTATACACAATCTACAATGCAAAGCTAACAATGTTGCTATTTATCTTCCTCTATTGCACTGTTTCCAAAACATTTTTGAGCGAACCTAAATACAGTTTCTCACTCAGTCTGGTGACCTACAGAGTTGGTAATTGTTAACAATAATAATACAAAAGATCTTCCTGCAACTGTCAGAACATCCATATGACCATCATTTGGATTTTTAGGTTGCGACTCCTAATTTGGGAACCACTGCTCTGCAGGCTATTTCACACAAATTATGAGTGCTTTAAATGATAAGACCACAGTCAAAGCACCCGGGTATATTTTTTCATTCTGAGGATCCAAAGCGGCACCATACAGGTGGTTTCTACTAGAAGTTTAATTACACTCACTTATTTTCAGGGGTCTTTTTAGCTTATTACAACTTTTACTGTAATAAGCTAAAAAAAAAAAAGACCATCTAAAATGTCTTAAAGCATCAAAACACAGCACTTTCTTCAAAAAGAAATGAATCCGAAGTCTTTTTACCATTCCTTATTCTGATGCAGCTAACTAATGATTCTATCCACACTTCACAGTAATCCCAATATTCAATCAAAAATAAATGCTACACGCCAAAAGAAATATATCCCCTTACCCAGAAGAGACCTCCAGCCACCTCCTAAGCTGTACTGGATGCAATGCAGGCCATGTGGCCTGGCTGTGGCAGAACAGTTTAGGATTAGGATACTAATACGTAACAGAAAATATGACTAAACTTTTTAAACCAAAGCCTACACCAGGCACATCGAGAGGAGGAGGAGGAGGAGAAGGAAAAGAAGGCAGCTGAGCTTGCACCTAATTCTCTTTACTAGGACTCTACAGGCCCAATCCTATCCCTTGCCAGTGCCCAGAGGTACACTGGGGCTGAAATGGCTACTGCTGTATCCTGTGGGGCCAGGGAAGGTGCCTAAGGTCTCCGTGGAGTAAGGTAACCTCTGTTCTCTTACACCATGTCGGGTGTGTTTGGTCCTGATGGGTCTACTCAGATCTGGGTCAGTCCTTGAGCTGGCACAGAACAAAGGAGACCCGTGTTGGGCACTCCTTAAGAATGATTTTGGGAATGGTATTATGTCTTATAAGACTAAAAACTCTAGCGTCATATTGCATGTTTTTTCTCAACTTCACCATTTCCAGAGAGCTGGTTACTCACATAAAGATGTTGTCTTTTGGCATAATATGACTTAAGCCTTCATCCATCTGAAAAATTTTGTGGAATCGGTGATTATAAACATCAGTCACCACCATCTAAAACAAAGGATGGAAATCATAATAGAAAATTATAACTGAACTGTGAGAAGCCCAAGTTACTTGCAGTTCAAGAAAAAAAAAAAGGAACCACTTGTCTCAGGTATTTTCAATACAGGTTTTTCCAATGCTGCTTCAATAATTGACTAGACATGTACTTAGCCAAACTTTACAGATTACTTGAGTGGAGAGCAGCTAGTAATCTAATAGCCACAGGAATGCTCTGTATGCTAGGTCTCTAATATTAAGAGCAGTCAGCCTCCTCATATTTTCAATGAGATTGGAGATTGAAGGAATATTCATAAGCCTCATATTTTTACCAAGCCAGACATCTGCTTGCTTTAAAAGTCTGCCTAGGGACAAAATCCTCAAGGAATCAAGAGATGCTAGAACGCAGCGATGTAAAATTCCATGTTCCCAGTAGCTGCTGGCACATAAAACATGGAACTGGCTATTAATACCTAGCTAACCAAAGAAGGCAGGGAGGTAGCTTTCCCTTCTCCCAAGGATACTGCTCTTTGGAGGCTCTGACCACTGTCCCCCAACTCTCTTAAACCCTACTTTGCTTTTCTCCAGCTCAGGTTCATTCCATGGTCCCACTACAGTTCCACTGCTGCTTGGTTTACTTCTGCCTTAGGCAGAAGTACTGTCAGCAGATGCAGGGACTTGACAGCAAGAGTATACAGCTGGCTTGCATCTTACATGAGGGATACATTCCAGAGTCAGTGTCTAAAACCAAAATCGTGTATACTCAAAATCACCATGAAAATCCTTTACAATCAAAAAATACATAATGTCTCTTTTAAAACTACAAGAGGCAGATGGGAATTGAGACCGACTGAGGGAACAGCAGCTTTGTTCTCTGCTCTCACTCTGGGGCATGTATTTAGTAACTGGAATGGCAGGCAGAATTGCCTCCACTACTTATATGGTTGTTATTCCCCCTGGGGTTTTTTTGGGGGGAGGCAAGCACGTGTAGTTGAATTTGTATAAATGAAGTCCATGCAAGATACTGGCTGACTGGACTAATAACAGGATTCCTCATAACAGGATCCCTCATCTCAGTCTGCTCAAAGTCTCTACCCTTACTTCTTGTTCCCTAGGAAACTTCTGCAGCTGCTGTTTCACAAAAAATATTGTACCCCTGCTAGAAATTATTACTCATTGATGCTCCATTAAAATAAATAGTAATTTAAAATTCAGTAAATAATTTTTAGTAAATTTTTCGGTAAATTTAACTTTTCCCTCTTCAAAAACTATTACAAAGTGTGACAAAGTAGACAAAGCAAACTCTGATGCCAATATTATTTTCCCTGCTGGTCCCAGACAGATATTAAAAAATGGCTTCCACTGGGCCAACATTTGCTAGTATAGGAGTAGATGAGCTTTCAGTCTCAAGAAATCTCCATCATACCACATGACCAACTCTCAACTATATGCAGAACTTCTATTACAAATATTTTTTTAATAAATTTGCATAGAGAGCACCCTTCCTACAACACATTTTTTATTACATACAATCAGAAAGAGGTTAACAGACAAGTATCTAAGATCTCAATTCAACCCACTGTAAACTTCTAATTCCTAGAGACAGCTTTCAAAATTAGTGCCATTTGTGGTCATAATTTCTTTATTGTTAAAGAATTAAAACCAGACTGCATTGTTTCATCTAAGTTTCTATGTGGACATCAAGCACTTGTAACTGGAATCTAACTCCTCCCTGTCCTAAAAAAAATCATTTGCAACCCCTTTAAAAGATGTACTCAGAATTAATGAGAACAGGATTAAGGAGGATCTCAACCATCTGTGTTTTATTTCTGTTCAGTTTATCTCTGAGTTGGAAAAAAAATGTGACCAAAGCAATGAAATTGCCCACACAAGTGGCCAACACACAATCCTATGCATGTCTACTCAGAAGTAAGCCCACTGGGTTCAGTGGGACTTATTCCCAGGTAAATGTGCATAGGATTACAGCCTTAATCTTGTATATAGGAAGGAATAAACTATTTTTCCTTTATGACAGATGAAGATTTCTATACAAGCTTGGATGTTCCTTTCTCAGAATATGATTCAATAAAATATAATCACCCTATTTATAACACACGTTCCCCCTTCCAAAAATTAAGTAACCTTCTTAAATTATTTGTTTTTACTCAACTCAGACATTATCCTTCATATGAACATTCGTATATAAAATGGAGCTTTATCACATCAGCGTTATTTATTCTTACATTTTCTGCAGGGACCCCAGAGAGTTTCGCGAGTGCATCACATAGATCCGAAACAGCCCCCATCATTGGCACAACTACCCGGTACTGGAAATAAACAGATGATTAGACAAACACTAGGTAAATTAAATCCTACAAGGAACAGAATTTTAGGCAAAAGGATCTGCAGCTTTGATACAGGATAGAATTCTCTGCCTTTTACAGTAACTTTTCAGTGAAGTTACATTTTGCTTGGGTTGGCACTTCAGTTTCAGGGCAATACTGCAGATAAAAAGATTGACCGTAAAAGCACACAGCATTCTTGTAGTTGCGTCCTGTAATTTTTCCCTTCCTCACAAAAATAGTTCTACAGAACACATTAAGGCCCACAAACATGCCCGATGAATTCTGCAACAGTGCATGTTCACATGCATGCGTCCCTTCCAATTGTCTGACAAAATGTACACCTCCAAAACCACATTCTTTAAAGTACATTTGATCCAATGGACAGTCACCATTTTAGCAACTATCTGCAAATTAGGTAATTACAAAAAAGACAGTCAAACTACTTAGAATTCCACAACCTGTTTCAACATTCTGTCAAATTAGTTAGACCACGCATGTCAAACATAAGAAGTTCTTTATCTGGACCACATAATCATTAGGCTGCCTCAGCACTGCCCTTTCAGTAGTACTACTTCCGCAGGGACTCTGGGAAGGAGAGATGGAAGTATGCCTTAGAATGCAAGGTGTACAGAGGAAGAGGCAGATCAAAAGGAGCGAGAGAGGGAGAGGTTGCTGAAGTGCTGGGAGAGCCCCATTATCACATGGGTTGCCCTTAAAGGACCTTTGCTTCTGCCAAGGTGTCACTTTGCAGAGCACCTCTCTGCCGCTGAGCTGTGGTGTCACCTCAGCAGAAGCAGTGCTACAGAGAGGGTGGCCCATGCAAAAACTGGGCTCTCCATACCTTGAAAATATTAACAAGATTTGCATATTTTCACTTTTGTCATTTGCAGTTAATGAGTTTCTATGTGAGAAAAAAGGGCTTATTTCTGGCAAACATCTTCTTAATTACATCACTTCCAGCCCCCAACAGATACCATGATTGCTATTTGGTCCATTACATGAAATGAGTTTGATATCCCTAAGTTAGACCAACCGCAGACAATCATTTACATTTGCATTTCTAATGTACTATAACAATGAAGTGACACAAAGGACGAAAGCAGGGCAAGACTTGTCAGTGCATTCCATATATGATTTGTGGCCAATTAACAGACTGTTTCCCCTACTGCCCTAATTTGGACTGCATATTGGGACAAAAAATCAAAACTTCACATATAGGCTAATGGGTTCTGAGCTGTCTTGTGACAGATCAGAAGAGAGACCTTGGGGTGGTGGTGGACAACTCGATGAAAGTTTCGACCCAATGTGCGGTGGCAGTGAAGAAGGCCAATTCTATGCTTTGGATGACTAGAAAAGGTATTGAGAATGAAATGGCTAATATTATAATGCCGTTGTACAAATCGATCGTGAGGCCACACCTGGAGTATTGAGTCCAGTTCTGGTTGCCACAACTTAAAAAGGACATATGGTAGAAATGGAAAAGGTGCAAAAGAGAGCGACTAAAATGATTGCTGGGCTGGGGCACCTTCCTTATGAGGAAAGACTACAGTGTTTGGGCCTCCAGTTTAGAAAAGAGGCGCCCTGAGGGGGGACATGATTGAGATATACAAAATTATGTACAGGAAGGATAGAGTGACTAGAGAGATGCTCTTTTCCTTCTCACGCAACACCAGAACCAGGGGACATCCACTAAAATTGAGAGTTAGGACAGACAAAAGAAAATATTTCTTTACTCAACATGCAGTTGGTCTGTGGAACTCCTTGCCAAAGGATGTGGTGCTGACATCGGGCCTAGATGCCTTTAAAAGGGAATTGGACAAATTTCTGGAGGAAAAATCCATCACGGATTACAAGCCATGATGTGTATGTGCAACCTCCTAAATTTTGAAGTAGGTTACCTCAGAATGCCAGATGCAAGGGAGAGCACCAGGATGCAGGTCTCTTGCTGTCTTGTGTGCTCCCTGGGGCATTTGGTGGGCCACTTTGAGATACTGGAAGCTGGACTAGATGGGCCTATGGCCTGATCCAGTGAGGCTGTTCTTATGGACTGAGGTTTTCAAAAATCACCTTTGTGATTTGCACACCTATTTCCCATTTATAGAAGTGTTTGTTCTCAGTGAGTAAGATAGGATTACAGCCTAAGTCTTGCAAACATAACAGGCTTGCTTCTAAATAAAGTAACATCATTTTCAAAAACTTCTACCCATTAATTTTAAAAGAAAAAAATATTGTGCAGATCATATCACTGGTTTTGGAAACTTTATTGGACTAAACACTATTCTCTGAAGTTGGTTGTGTTATTGACAAAGATGCACAAAAATATCTCTACTTACTTGAGTAGGTCTGCGCTGTGGATCTGCAAAGACCAAGAAAACCTCCATAGGCCGATCTTTCTTCAAGGGCAATGGAAGGGTTAAGTAGCAAAAGGGGTCAAAAGTCACAGAAACTTTAGAACACTTAGGACAAACCAATGTGGATTTGAAGAGACCATGAAAAATATCTACAATGATAGAGTCATTACGCAGTCGATGGTTCTCCCAAGCTTCTTTGGCCACCACCTATTTGAGAAAAAGCAATTGCAAAGAAGCAGAGAGTTAACCACCTAATCAACTAAAATGTAAACTTCTGTGAGCAACACTATTACAACAGAAAGCCTTCTGAAATACAAAATGCTTCAAAAACTAGGAAGAGTGACAACCAAATGCAAACAGTAACTGTAAGAATTGTGTGTGCCTGGACGGAAGCCTCTCAGCTCAATTACTTATTGATTTACAGGCACATCACTTAACAACCTTCCACTTAATGACAGACCTCATATACGACAGTGATCAAAGCACAACAAAGAGGCTCTTAATGAGGCACTTGGGACTCCCATAGCCTGCAGCAGAGTATCTGTCTATACCACAAATAGGCCCTTAATGCAAAGAAGAGACAATCAATCTCCAGTGGCCTGTGCACAAAAGCATTAGGTTGGGTTGAATGTTCGCTTAACAACCTAATCGCACAACAGAGATTGGATAACGTCTCCCTGTCGTTAAGTGGTGCACACCTGTACATCAATGTACAGCTGACCAACAGTACAACACAGAATGCACAAGCAGGTTGCACATTATTGTTCAGCAGAGGCTGACATAATAAGAGACGATTAAACTCTATGAAAAATAGATTTTTAGTAGCTTCTAATAAGTAGGCAACTGGTTGTTCTAGAGTAGTGGTCTCCAAACTGGACAGGTCACAGGGATGCTCTGGGCAGTCACGCACGTTGCCCAGCATCCCAGACGGCTGCATCACAGGGTGTCCGGGCATATGCAACTGCCCAGAGCATCCTTGTGACCTGCTCCATTTGAAAAACATGTGACTCCACAGTAGAACGGAAAGCTTTGTTCATGGGGGGGCACCTTTCTCCAAACCCCAGATTTGGTCCATAGGCTGGGGTTTGGAGAGCCTAATCCTAACGTAGCCTAACATGTCCTAGAGAGCACTAAATGGTATGCAGTTCGATATAAGAAATAAAGTAGTTTTCTACTAAAGTATGCACTGGGGGAGGTGATGGGTTGGTGGGATTGGACAAGTTTCTGGAGGAAAAATCCATTATGGGTTACATACATGATGTGTATGTTCAACCTCCTGATTTTAGAAATGGGCTATGTCAGAATGCCAATGCAAGGGAGGGCACCAGGATGCAGTTCTCTTGTTATCTGGTGTGCTCCCTGGGGCATTTGGTGGGCCACTGTGAGATACAGGAAGCTGGACTAGATGGGCCTATGGCCTGATTCAGTGTGGCTGTTCTTATGTTCTTAAGAGAGAAAGCAATTAGCTTCAGAAATATCTTCAAAAAAATTGGGCTGCGAGATGCTACCTGCAACATCAACCAATTTCATTAATTAGTTGAGTCAAGACTGACTGGGTATTGTCCCCATGCCTTCTCTCAAGTCTACCAAAAATTTTAAGTCCTTGTGTCTCATCTCTTTCTAAGGCCAACACCCAAGGACCATAACAACTAGCCATAACAGGGATGACCCATGGAAGGTGAAAGCAACAGGGCTGCCAGTGCCCAAAGATGTGAATGTTAAACATTCGGTCTTAAACATTTCATGAAGGAATAGGTGAAGGGGAAGAGAGGCAGTGTCTTGTCTGCTCACCGGCAGAAATGTAGGGGCAGGGTTTGTTAATTGTTTTGAAGAGGCAAATACAACTCTTGAGTGGGTGGGAAGGGCAGGCAGGCTAGAGAGATCCTGTCTTTCTACCCTTGCAGCCTCTTACAGCATGGAGATGGCTGGCTGAACAATTCTTGCATTCTTTGTGGAGAGGGTTGCTTCTAGATGGGTACCTCTGGAAGTAGCTAATGAGATCCAGCAAGATTGGGGCAATCCAACCTCTGGCAACCAGGGAGCCACATGACCCTGGTGTGATCCCCCAACTGGGCAGATTTGGAAGAAACTGGCAGTGACGTGATGACTTCATCACCAATTATTTCTGTGTTCTGAAGTCCTTTGGCACACTCAGTCGGAGGAGGTGGTGGTAGATGTGGTGGGTTTTTCAATCTCCCTTCCATGTTGTACTGGCTTCTCCATCACCAAAGCAGAAGCTGGAATGGTGCAGCAGGGATACCAAGAAGCTGCTGAAACAGGAGGATTCTTGTGGGGGGGGGGTGCCTGTGGCAGGGTTTTCAGGGGTGCTAAAAAGCGCCTTACAGGCTGCAGATTGAACCACCCTGACCTAGGATAGTTCTTAGGTTTATCATGGGGAGATTTGATAGGAAACGCTTTCACAAAAGAGTACACTTTTGGTCTCAAGTCAGAAACTCTCCTGCAAACCCTGCATTCTTTATACTGCATATTTTTGTTTGAAGTCTTGGCTGAAGGACAACACTATAACCTTGTTGCAAAATGATTTTTGTATTGGTCGGTGTTCTCATACACTAAAAAAGAAAACAGGCTGTTATTTTTAACTTTTCTGAAAAATAAAAGCCAATTTTGATATCACATCTAGAATTTATTTAATTAAATTGAATGACTAAAGCTGAATTATAGCCCTAATGAAGGCTTCTCTCTCATACGAGCACATTAAAAAACAAAAGCACATTAAAAAACAAAACAAAAAACCTGGGTTGTAAATATAAAGGAACAACACTGGCAGGCAAGTTGATGGTTGGATAGGGATCCTTAAACCAACAACACACAACCAAGATAGTGTGACAATTAAAATATCACTTTAGAATACATGACAAGAAGTGCTACACAAGACACACAAGTAATCATCCAGCTTGGTCAGGTTGCAGCTAAAATGCTACATTCCTACTCAGGATTCGCACTTTAAATGACAGAGATAAATTGGAGAGAGCTCAACAGAGAGGGGTCCGGAGCGCTGCTGACTTATTAACTAAGCAAAAAGCTGAACTTAGACTGTACCGAATCAGGCCTGCCATTAGCATCCTTCAACTCCAAATAGGGTTTCTTCTTTACTCGGTTTAGATCCTCATGTAAGCCATCAAGAAGAAAGGCCAGGAGCTCCTGGGAATCTTGCTGTTGGTATCCTGAAAACTGAGGAGCAAAGCGGCCAACCTGAGTCTAAAACCAGAAGACGAGAATACTGTTAGGAAAGTTGCATGTGAATTGTACATAAAGGAGAGGGGAAAGGAGTAATAATGGTCCTATTTCTTCAGAATTCAACAAGATTATATTCTATTTATTCAAATAGAACTAAAGAACGTCTAATTCAAATACAACTAAAGACGTCATCAAAATGTATTTTTTTATCCAGTCCCATCCTATCCTATTTTTCAGATTTGGTTGACAGTTTTGTTTTTTTTAAATTAATTTTGTAATTATTTTCCAAAATAAAAACAAACAACAAATATAAACAAACACATAACAAACACAAACTCAATACACAACACAAAAAAACAGCAACACAAAAACATACCGTTGAAGGGTGCAGGCAATCATATATCAATATGTCTAATCAATCAATAAATATCTTCTAATCTTGTTCCTAGTTTAACCTCTTAATATCATTTATCTAATATCATATCCTGTATAATATATCATGTATACAATAAATTCGTCTAAATGCCCTATCAATTGGTTGACATAGTTTTGTCAGCAGCCACCACTGTTGCATAGTTAATAGGAATGCTACTATTTGCACAGAGGAACAAGTGACACTATATGTGCAAACTCTGTGCAGGAACCCCTTGCGGATCCTGGGGTCACCATTTAAATGCCTTCAAAAATAAAAAAGGACAAAAACAGCACTTTTTTACCATTGCAAGGTGAAGCTTTGTGGTTCTCAAGACCTCAGGGCTAAAAATAGCACTAATGACCCACTTCTGGATTGCACAGAGGTTCCAGGCTCATCCCAGCATCGCCCCAGAATGCAATATGATGCATTCTGGGACGATGCTGGGAGGAGCCAGGAATTTCCACATGACCCGGAAGTGGGTCACTAGTGCTATGTTTAGCACTGAGGGGCTTGGGAACCACATGGTTTTACTGTATGAAGATAAGAAATATTATTTTCATGCTTTTTTCTTTTTTGAAGGTATTAAAATGGCAAACCTGGTATCTGCTGGCATCTGTGGCAAGTTAAATCCACAGATTCTGAATCTGCAGTTGCACCTATAATCAACAGCTTTGACTTATGCAAACAAGTCACTCAAGGATCAAATCTATCATTCCTCTAAATCAATTCAAAGTAGTTCAGTGTACTGCTGTCACAGCATGGATTGACAAGGAAGTGGCTTGGTGATCATGTCATTACCGAGCACTCAATATCCGCTGTGTAGCTACCCATAGGGCTAGGGTTATGCTGTGATACTGGATGGGGTGCCACTGTGCCTGTATGCCTGTGCTCTCCTGCACAAAAGACACTTATTAACAGAAATAGCCTCTTTCTGCAAGTGCTTCAGGGTGTGCGCTTTGGGGGAGGGCCTCTGGGTGTCAGCTGAGGCTCTCTTGGCTTCCCAAGTGGCAGGAGTGCCTCCAGGGCAGCTTCTGGGTCTCCTGGCTGCCCATCGAGGGAGAGTGGTCAAGAGAGGGCAGGGAAGGTGACTACGATGGGAAAGCAACAACAGAGATTCTGACTCCATTCCATTTACACGGGGAAACTACCCCAGTTGGATCTGCTGGGGTCCGGATTAGAAGAAAAGAGAGTGATTGCCCCAGATTCCCTGCGCATCTATGGTGGAGTGACTTGTGGCTCAGAAGAAGGGGCCCCAACTCAGGTTCCCCCTCAACATGATCTGCACCGCCATGTGACCCCTGTGTGCAGTGCTAGTGGGGACAACTCTCACCTTGCAGCGGTGGCTAGGCTCGGTGGCACTCGGAAGAACCTCCTTTTATGCTTTCCCTTTCCGCCTTTGGCTGTGAGTGATGATCTGACATGGTGCCCCATCAAAAGGAGCCAAAACAGCAATGCCTCCAGCACATGGGCTGCAGTTGGGGCCAGGGCAGATGGGGACTTTCCCATGCAGTGTGAAACTGGTGCGGGAAGTGGAAAGTGCTGGCAGCTTTAAAAAAAATTACTTCTGGTCAGGAGAGTGGCAAAACATCCAGCTACGCCTTTGCTCAGCTGCTCAGCCATCACAGGGATAAGCCAGACAGCGGGGAAGGTTTGGGGAGTGGGATGGGATTTAAAGAATGGCAAGGAAGCCAGATGGGGAAAGGAGAGATGGAAGAAAGGCAGAAACAAGTGGGTGAGAAAGGGGAAATAGGGATGAAGGAAGGAGTGGAAATGCAACAGGAGGAGAGATGGAGGGAAAGAGACACAAGAGGGAGAGAGAGTGAGAAAGGGAAGAGGAAGAGAGAGGAACAGAGAACAAAGACACATTAGGGAGATAGAGGCTGATGAGGAACTGAGATAAGAAGGAGGCAGGGAGAGAGGAACCAAGACTGGGAAGGAATAAGCGGGATCCAAAGAGGGTCATGCCAAGCTTGAGAGGTGGCAGCAAGTGGTTTATCCACCCCAGAGAGATGCGAGCTAAGAAACTTATCCGTGTGAGGAGAATACCATCAAGACCAAATGGAGATGAGAGCAGGGGTGCCTATTTTTGTAAACTCAAACTGAACCAGAATAAATGGCTAGTGATGCAGCACTGGATGTGTGGAGTGTAAATTCTGTGAAAACCTGCATAAGGCCTACTTTGGCTAGATCCTTACAATATAGAATTAACGCCCTGGGATTGGGGAGGCGATGACAACCACTAACTTCAGAGACATGCAAAGATAACAAGTCACCTTCAAATTTTAACTAAAAATTCTGCTCCATAACTAAACTGGTAAGAGTTTTACAAGCCAGAACCATTTTAAATGAACATTTGGAATGCATGATGCCTCCTTATAGTATGCATCTTTGATTATACCCTTGCTAATTGGGTAAGAGGCACTTTTTCAAGTGGGTGCCCCTCTTTCACTTAGTAGGGGGAGAGTAATTGCCCCTCCGCACCCCAGCAGTGTTTTTTCTAGTGACTGTCTGCTGGTGTTTTGCATCTTTTAGATTGTGAGCCCTTTTGGGATAGGAAGCCATTAGTTATTTGATTTTTCTCTGTAAACCGCTTTGTGAACCTTTTTGTTGAAAAGTGGTATAGAAATACTGTTGTTAATAATAATAATTGTATTGGCAACCTTCAGTCTTGAAAGACTATGGTATAATAATAATAGTAATAGCAGCACAGTGAGGTACTGTGACACCCAAGATCCCTTATAATGCTTGGAACGGTTTTTACAGTTCAGTCTGAGCTGAACTAGGCTAAAGAGTAGGAGATAAGATTTTCTCTACAGGTTAATCATGAGAGCTTTTCATAGTAAGCACGACACCAAGAATGCCATTGCTGGGCTCACAGGAAGCCTCCTTACTTTGAACATGCGGGGAGCCACATGAGAATGCCTCCCAGACCACATCTGTTTGATGAGCTCTGCGTACGCTTCTGCAATTTCTCCTCTCATTCCCAAAGGATTCTCCTGATTTATTTCAGCCTCATACTCATCTTCCAGGAAGTAGTCAGTCAGTGGAGGTGTGTTACTCAAACACTAGACAAATATTCAGAAAAAGAGCTACATAAGAAAAAAAAGAACATGCTACCAACCATTGTCACTCTATGGCCAAATGAAATGTTACGTCAACAAGGTCATTTTATAGAATTCTATGGCAAATTAAAATTGTACATGGGTAACTGCTCAAAGGAGAAGATTCAGGACTACGTATATTAAGACACCTCCACACATCCCAACCAACAGTTATGTTTACAAAGCTTATAAAAGCTGTTTGAGAACCTAAAGCTGGACATTACAAGTATAGAAAACCCACAAAAACAAGGAGAATGCCACTCCGAGTATGTTCTCATACAGAGTCTACCAGTTCTTTACCTGTAATGCAGAGTTCATGAAACATGTATTTCCCAGGTTACTGAGCCCACAGAGACCAGGCTGTAACTGAGGAGGGCTCTCCCTGTTGCTGTAGGAGTTGCAAGAAAAGCTAGAGCCCCTGAAAGGAAGAAAAGAGGCACACAGAAGGGTAATACTGCATAACAGGGCATTTTAACTGTGAAAATATTTACAATTTAAAAAAAAACAACAGCAAGCTTCTATCAGACAGTTACTTTCAAAACAAACAACATTTATACATGTTTGGAGAGAGTTATGGACAGATATTCAGCTTTCAAAACCATGAGATAGAAAAATATTCTAGACTGTCACTACTCTATTTTCTGTTTTGGATATGTATCTATTGTGCTTTGTAGACATAAAGATGTTTTAAAAGGCCAGGTTCAGTCACTCCCATGTAGAGTGTTGTAGTAATCTTATTTTAATATTACTAGTTCATGAATGACTGTGGCTAGGTTGTTCCTCCTGAGTGGATGCAGCTGACAAGCCAGCTTAAACTGAAAAAAAGTACTCCATATGTTCCTTCACATTAAAAAAAAACACCCTACATGTAAAATGTGAGAAAGATGCACTCATATGAACTTCCAGCTGCAATCTGCAGTGGTACAGTTAATAGGCTGCCTAATTCTCAAGTAGCAGATGAGGGCTTAAATCTATTCCTCACTACATGTCAGTAAAGGACACAGTGAGGTGCTTTTCTCTGTCCACTAAAAAGCAGGCTCTCTTAAGGAAAAGCCTGGTTCTCACAATCAGTAAATGAGGCATTAAACCATTGGTTCCGAACATTCTTTTGGGACTCTACTCCTAATCAGGGTAGTGACCTGATTGGGGATGCATAGTACCATTATAATGGTACCAACATGCAGGTTTTGCTACCACCTGCATGTAAATTTTAAAAAACCCTTTTTTACTTAGATGAGTTTGGTAGCAGCAGCAAAACCTGGACGTGCTGGTCTAAGGGCACTAAGGGACCCCAATGGGGTCACTACCCTCCTTCGGGGGCAGCATTCAAAAAAAAGGTTAGGAATATCTGCCCCAGGGGGTCACAACCTTCAGGACTGAAAACACTGCATTACTTTTCTTTGAAAGGCCTCTCCTCTCAGTAGACCCTCAGTAGTAGGGAGAGGAGAGTACCTTTGCATCTGGACCAGCAGAAAATGACAAAAGGGGAAGAGATGGTTTAGCTCCTTGACTGCAGGTTTGTAAGAATTGGGCCTTGGTATCTCAATTTTTGATTTCTGGATGTCAGCACTTACAGTGACCATATCGTATTCTCCATTTATTATTTTCCTTTTTGCTTTTCAGTTCTATTACTGATTTTTACAATTTTTTAGCATTACATAGATCATTGTTACTCAGTTCTGAAAGGTATCTCCATACCCATTTTACAACTCTTGAACCTGATGTTGAGAGGTACTTGTCCCAGGGTACTTAGTGAGACAATTGGGCAACTGTTTGGAACTTCAGTTGGGTTCTCTACTAACTAATAGTAACAAAAGCAATGCTGGCTTTCAAATACTAAAGACAGAACAATACATTCCAATGTGTATGGTAGCCTTGTTACTTATACTACTTCACAGTGTTTTTCCATCTGTTGTTGTATAGCAAAGGGCCATCATGAAAGAACAAAGGGCAGACCAGATATATGCTTAATAGAATCATGCCTAACAAAGAAATGTTAGTATTTCCATGTGATTGAAACTAGAACTGTATGTCAGCTTCAAACAATGAAGCCATGATACCCTCCAGGGCAGGATCTTATTTAATAAAGGAGAGAATTTACAAAGGTATTCAGAGAAAGGAAGTTGCATAAAGAACAGTAACATCATTCTTGCTCTTACCCTTTGCCAAGACTGGAGCAGTTCAATCCATAAGAGTTATTGCTATCACCATTTGTAATGGTTGAAGAAGAAACTACAGAGGAGCAAGAGCTTGCGGATGATTTTGAAGAGGTAGCCAGATTTCTGCTAGTTGCAGTGTTTGATCTGGGAAAAGTAACAAAACCATGTTTTGCAGTTTTGTTTTTTGAGGTCCCAAAATGCTGGCACTGGGCTCTGTAGTACAGTGTTCATTATTTTAAGCTGTTATATATTTTTATGTTTCCAAAACAACACTACAAAAGGAATGATCAGGACATCAGGTGTCACTACTGAAAGCTTTGCCCATGTGATAATTGGGCTCTCCCATATTTTGAAAATATAATCAAAAGTTGTGTATTTTCTCTTCTGTCATTTGCAGCAAATGAGTTCCTAAGTGAACATTGTGTTTATTTCTGGTCATTACCTGCTTAATGCATCTTTTCAGGTCCTCAGCAGGCACTAAGAATGCTATTTGCCCCATTATATGGAAATGAGTTTGTCACCCCTGGGTTAGACCATAGGATTTAGCAACCAAATCAGAACAGGCACAGTGCAATCCTACACATGACTACTCAGAAGGAAATTAACTGAATTCAATGGTACTTACTCCCAAGTAGGTGTATAGGATTGCAGCCTTAGTCTTTCTTTGTGCAGGTGCACTATAATGCTTGCATTTAAAGAAGGAAAGTAACTCCTTATGGAAAGGCACTTTGCTAGCTTTGTATTGCTGTATACTGTGGAGACCATTTTCACAAAGTACTCCTGACAGCATTTGTCAAATAATCAAATAATCAAAAGAATGAAATTCTATGGCTCTAACTCAGTTCATTCAGCTATAATTATGAAAACACGAAGTATTCTCTTTCAGTGATGGTACAACATTTCATGCTTTGACTACCATAGCACCTACTCTCTAATCCCTATCTCTATACAGTTGTGTTTTTAGACTAGATATACTAGACTGTTTTTGACTAAACATTTAAGTTTAGTTCACAGAAAGGCAAAAATGAAAATCTGATTGGATATTTCAATGATAACTGTGGGTTGTTGTGCTGAGGGTTCAAAGCAGTCTGGAATTCTGCAGATTGTGATGTTGCAATGGTGAAACATAGGTTAGTGCAGAGCACAGAGCTTGCCCAAATACACTCCCCAGATTAATTCTTAGGCATTTTCTGTTAAAGGTTTAGGATGCAGGGCTTGAAAAGAGTAGATAACTCTGTGTTAGATGGACAAAGAGGTCCTACCAGTATAAACCAAGTCCTTACTTCACTGTACACTTATGACCAACACAATTGTAAAATGTAAGCCTAGGTAAAAACACACACGGTTCTAGTCTACACACTGAGTGGACAGACACAGTTGGTTGTTTACTACTTCTAAGTCCATCCTTCATAATGAGTAAACTTCAATAGCAGGTCATGCAGAGTTAATGACATTAAAACTTCACCTTAACTCATGTACGTATGCAATTTATATAAATCTATACCGTAAGTTGTACACAAGACTTTAGAAAATAAAATCATTTACTTCAACCACACTGAACAGGAGATTTACATTCATCAAAATGTTTTCTGCTATAATCCATACAAAGATATTTTCCTAATGAAGCACTTTGCTTCCACTTAATTTTTACCCTCCTCCATTCACTGCAGAAAGAAAGACAGACTCCAGGGGGAAATGGTAGGTAAGTTCTAATCCTGATCCTGGTAAAGTCTTTCTTCAAATGAGCCTGCCTTCTAGTGAAAAAAATGGAGAGCACCAAATGTGTGAACCACTGGAAAATGACAACCAGGGAGAAAGCTGTATTTAGCTTGGCTTCTAAACAAAGCTTTGGTTACTCAAGACTTCTTTGTTCTTTAAACAGCAGCAGCTGCTCAATATTTGGCATATTGTTAATGACATACACCCATTATGTCTTCTCTAAATAAAGGATTATGATGCCCAAAACAAACAGGTCAATTTCATGGTGATGCCTGAACTGAGCCAGAGCGGTATTATGAAGGGATAAAACCTTACTTTGTAAGGGAAGATTGCCTAGGCCAGGTACCATCTTCTTTCTTCACTTCTATTAACACTACCTAGAAAGAAAAAGGAAAAATAAATCTAGGCAGAGGTTGTTACCTACTAGATCTGTGCAGCTCCCAAAAAGATTTAAGCAGACAAATGCTAGCTGCAATCCTATGCACATTTACATATAAGTAAGCTCCACTGAATACAGTGGGACTTGCGTCTGAAGAAACACACATTAATTGCACTGTCAGAGTATTTACTTTTCTCACCTGTCCCTGATAGAGTCCTGCATCTTGTATAGTGTTATCAGATTTGCTCAGCTGCTCATATGTGTTACTCATGTATCTGCTCCATAGTCTAACTTCCTTCTCTTCCGGTATATTAAACTGTTTTCGCATTCTTTTTTCAATGGTAGCTAATAAGAAAGAAAAGAAAAATTCTAAATCATTCTATTCTGAAGAGAAAGCAAACTTAATCAAAAAGGACAATATTCTCCCAAACATAATCAAAAAGGACAATCTTCCCACACACAAATCTGTCCAAACATTCAGAACTTAGAGGGAGGCTCTCTTATGGGTTCCACAGCCATGGGCCCAGCAAACCACAAACCATGAGAGGGCCTTCAGTGGAGGTCCTTGTAGCATGGAACCCCCTATCCCTGGAATTGCAGTCAGTGTTCTCCTTCTTTATTTTCTGCTGCCAGCTGAAAGCTTGACTAATTAAGGGCACAGTCCTAACCCCTTATGTCAGTGCTTTCCAGCATTGACATAAGGGCAGTGCAGCTCTGAGGTAAGGGAACAAGCATTCCCTTGTTCCTCCGTGGCCTCCGAGGCCTCCGTGAGTGACACCCAACTACAGGATGCACCACACGTCCCATTGGCACCACTATGCCAGTGCTGGAAAGCACTGACATAAGGGGTTAGGATTGCGCCCTAAAATAGTTTAATTCGGTTGGGTGGGTGTTTTCTCTCAGTTGCGTTGCCTTAGCTGTTCTTTCACTTTTTTATTGTACTTGTGTTTAAAAAGTTATTATAAGATGCCCTGACTGAGAAGGATGGGATATAAGTTTTTAAAAACAACAACATGCACTTTCTGGTGTGTTAGGCAGTGGTGAATATACAGGTGTCCCCATACCCAGAGATCCGGTTTCTGTGGTTTCAATCATTCATGGTTCAAAAATCTCGCTCATCACACAAACTGCTTATCTGCTTGAGTTTGTAGCCTTCACATCGCTGTTCCTGGGTATTGGGAGCGCCTTGTTGACTGTAAAATGGAAATAGGAAGCAAACAGCATTTGCAGGAAGTGAGGCAGAGGGCTGAAAAGAACATGACACTTATTACAGAGTTCAAAGACCTTAGAGTTACATTCTTTTCAGCCCTCTGTCTTGCTTCCTGCAAGTGCTTCCTGCTTCCATTTTACAGTCAGTAAAGAACTTCAGAGAACCAGGAGCAGTGACAGGAAAGCTGCAAGCTGAAGCAGATAAGTTATTTGCATGATGGGGGTATTTTTGAACATTTTTATAGGGTCCCCTTCTATCCATGGTTTCCGTGTCCACATGGGGACACAAACGTATCCCCTGTGGATATGGGGGGACACCTGTATTACTGATGGCACCTATGTACAATAATTTTCTATAAATTGTAATATCTGGTTACAGCTACATGACGGATACATGAGAATATCTATATTCTCAGTTTACGCAACCACTTCTTCAACATGCAATTATGGTTATCTGGGTATTTAAAAAGCATTTTCTACTACTACTGAAAGAATGTGAAAACAGTATTAGAGGTTCCAAAAATGGTAGAGGCATTTGCTCCATTTTGTTCTCTGACAAATTGTTGTATTAGCTGTTTAAATGCTTTACGAGGCCACGTGATTAGCAAGCTACTCACCAACAGTGTCCGCTTTGCTGAAATAAGAGCTCACAAGATTATTAGGATCACTGTTCTGACACAGCTTCAGTTCTAGAAGATAAACCTCTACTTTGCAGTGCTTCACAAACAGACCATACTCCACAACCTATGAAGAAAAAGTTTCCTATAAAGTAGGTATAACAAACTATTGAGATAAACATTTAACTAACGAAGCCTGTCCGCAGTCTAAACTGAAGGGTTTCTTCCTCAAAGTAGTTATATCTTAACCTGGTAGATAACAGAGCGGTGGACTACAATTTCACACAACACACTAAGAAACAGAAAACCTTGGTTTTAACTCTAGTTCTGCCACCGAGGCTTGAAATATAATTACAGTCCAATCCTAAGCATGTTTATATGGAAATTATAGAGACTTTAAATGGCAATCAATTTTTACAAATATGAACGTCTATCCTAAGCTGACTACATCAAGTTACAATTAATTCTTCTCACTCAAGCCCACCGCACAGAACAAAGGGCAGGATCCAGACAGCCAAAGAAAAATTCCGCCTGGCCCTTTTCACTGTCTTCCTGCAAGTTGACCCCAAAAGTCGGATTATATTCTGGAGCAGCCTCAGATAAAGCCTAAGAAGTTGCATAACTGGAGCATATAATGTTTCAACACACAATGTTTCAACAGGCTAAAATTACATTTTGATCTGGGAGCCAAATAATTTGTTCCTGAAATCTGATAACAAAATTGAGGTCCCTCTAGCTTTAACACAGAACCTGACTACAACTGCGAGCTGAAGACACAGAAAGATGGGCTTCCTGTGCAGAGAATTAGTTTATAACTTGGATTTTGGAGGTATTTATATCCTGACATTCCAAGTTTATACATTAATTTTATCCTATTTATCTGTAACTTACTGGTGCTTAATCCAAATCCTACTACACTTACAGCCTCCTTTGTAGAAGTGCCACATCAAATCAGATCCATCGAAAGACAAACACTGTTTTACTACTGGGCTATCAAGGCTACTTCCCACATGTTTTCATAAATTTTAACATCATGATGTAGTATCACAGGAAAGGGAACAATTTAAAGCAAAACATTAGTTTGTGAGTAGTGACATCCTTTTTATTCCCTGCAAAGAAAGTGAAGTCCACTGATTCTTACATCTGTACTCTCCAGGGAAATGCAATGCAAGCAGCTATGTCAAATAACTATTTTTCTCCATTTTAATCTGAATGGTGCAATGAGAGCAGGCTTATGGTTATACTACTTTCCTATTCTACATTTTTACGCTGCTTTAAAGCATATATAGTTCTGGCCAGTGTAAAACTTGCTTAAGCACACCTAGACTGGACTACAGTCATAT
Organism: Tiliqua scincoides; assembly: GCF_035046505.1. Classification (NCBI taxonomy): domain Eukaryota; kingdom Metazoa; phylum Chordata; class Lepidosauria; order Squamata; family Scincidae; genus Tiliqua; species Tiliqua scincoides. The sequence continues at coordinate 202,840,055 of NC_089822.1, forward strand.
GTTCTTTGTGACCAAAAGCATTTGGAAACTTCACTTGCACAAGAATGCAGCAGCATGAGTCCTGGTTGGGGCCCATGCTAGGGAGGGTGCAACTTCCACTGTATTCCTATATGCTTTTGGGCTCAATTCAAGGTGCTAGTACTGAACTTTAAAGCCCTAAATGATTAGGGACCAGGCTGCCTGAGAGGCTGTCTCCTCCCTTATAAGCCTTCTCTGTCCACCACCTCCAATACTTATCTGGGGCTCTGCTCCACCCCATTAGAGGTTCAGCTGGGGGTAATGTAGGATTGAGCCCTTTAGCTGTAGCCCCAAACTATGAACCCTGGAGATTCATTTGAACCCCTATTATCCTTTTGTTGTCTGGTCAAAACTTCATTTTTTTGCCAAGCATTTCAGTGTTTCGCACTGTTGATTGTTGGCCGATTATGGTTTGTTTCTCTACTGCTCTTACTATCTGTTTTGGTTTTATTCTTTACTGTTTGTTATTTTATTTTTGATTTCTGGGTTATGTAAAATGTTTTATATTATGTATGCTGCCTATAGAGTCCCTGAGAGGGCTGAAAAGCGAGGTATAAATGTGTATATCTATAAAATACATACGCGCAACTTAATATCATACATACATACATACTTCTTAATATCTTCTAGAAGCAAAACTGAATCCACAACTCAGGACTCTATCTCAGAATAGTCTTTTCTTTTAACAATTTTTCTTTTAACTTTCTTTTAACGATATTCAAATGCTGAATGTGTATGTGAAACAAGCTTAGTACAAAAAACATGAGGCTTGGGGACCTTACATGGTCCTTTAGGGGTTCCTCCAACTATCACACCCTACATTTCTTTCTTTAGAAGCAAAAGCATCTTTGGCATTTCCCTGTGGGCAATCAGGCATTTTTCAATTTGGAGACAGCAGCTTCCATCAGGAGAGTCCAAGAAACACTGCCCTCAATACTGCTGATTTTGTTGTATGTTCAAATATCTAAAGTCAACATCAGAAAAATGCTGTGCATGAAGTGGCAGTCAGCATATCTGACTTCACCCCATGGTCTAGCTCAGGGGTGCTCAATAGGTGGATCGCGATCTACCGGTAGATCGCGAGGCAAAATGAGTAGATCTTGGAGCCCTGTCTCTCCAAACTGTTAATATGTCAGTTTCGTCTAGTGACTAGATGAAACTGACATATTTAGCTGACACTAAACTGACACTGAAACTGACACTTTAGCTGCTCTTCAGGCATGCAGCAACAAAACTGAGGAAACTGACTATACTCTAGTCAGTTTCATCAGTTTCCTGGGGCTGCATGCTGGAAGAGCAGGAGCTAAAGTGGGCGGCTGTGCCTCTTGGGGGGACCTGTGGCTGCCCCCAGTATGTGGGGTGGGGAGAGAGGAGAGGCCTCCCGTGTGCTTCCTGAAGCATCTGGTGGGCCACTGTGGGGCACAGAAAGCTGGACTTGGTGGGCCTCCTCTGACCTGGTCCAGCAGGGGCTCCATACATCAAAGGGGGTGTCTGTCAGACGCTTCCTTCCCCCCTGGTAGATCTCCGGGCCTTGCTGGGTTTCAAAGTAGCTCTCGAGCCAAAAAGTGTGAGCACCCCTGGTCTAGCTTAATCAGCAGAGTACAGGACAGCCAATGAGAAGTTTTGGGAAAGACAGGGAAATATTTTCATTACCAGTTCTTTAACCTGATACAATAAACTCCATTACACTAGGCACTAGCTAAAAAAGACATAAAGGTTTTATTTCCTCCACGACAGGCATGGGCATGGAATGTGACGTGATACAAACAGGCTAAGCCACACAAGGATTAAGAGCACTTACTTTTCTTACAATTGGTTGCTGGCCCTCTATACAGCCATACCAGTTCACTAATTTATTCCAGGCTTCAGTAGGAACCAACACATAATCCAATTCATCAATGAGGTGTTCCTTCAAGGTCTGAGTTTCTGAATCTAAAAGAAAAAAAAAAAGTCAAAATACTAGCAACTCCCCTTGATACCCTAAAATTCAAATCTGCTATTTACACTCTCCAGTTGCACCTCCTAAATACAAAATTCACCCATCAAAACAGGAGACAACTCAAAACCTTTAGGAGATTTCTCTATACAGGAAATGAAATCAAGGCTCAAAAGGAGCCTTTGCTCAGAACAAGACTCCAGTGGAAGGTTCTTATTCCATCAACTAAAAACAATTTTTAAAAATATTGTTCAACAAGCCATAAGCTTAATTTAATTGGGAAATGAGGGAAATGAAGGGAAAAAGAATTAGAAGACCTCTTTCCTTTTGTTACTATGACTCGAGACTTCAATACGTGAAATAAGATTACTAAAATGTTATGGTGGTAGGCTGACTTTACAAAGGGAATCCACACGCTGATTTAACTTTCTGAGGTAAATCCAAGGTGCACCTCTCTTACAACAAACATGACTTTTAATCTCTTAAGGAGCTGTTATTTCCACTCCAGGAGTATGCATACAGAAAGGGAGGCCGGCCTAGGACTGCATGCTACCACTGTTGTACCTGCAACCTAGGGAAGCAATTCTCTGTGGTGAGAGCAACAGTACAGGAATATGAAATCCTAAAATTTGCTATCGATCTTGAGATTTAAAGAGAACTACATATGAAGGAAACTCAAAATCTAAGGCTGTCTTTTGAAAGAGTAATCTTGTGCCCCAACAAGTGTGACCCAGTTTTCAGTCAAGAAAACAGTTTTGAAGCTGAAGTTCAAGAGAGAAAAACAACCTTTAGAAACCCATTTTTCAACCTGTAATTCTAAACAAGAAATTCCATGACACACCAAATACCAAGTTAACAACATTTTGTGACCATAGAACTAAATGTACCAGCTAGTTCTCCTTCAGTTTCAATTTATGAAAGAGGAAACCAGAAACCAGACTTGGGTAGTTCCTCTTGAGTGGGGGGGAAAAAGGAAGTGAGAAAACTATTGGAATGGTGTGAGAAGCCACAGATGAGACACTAATTCAAGGGTGGAACTTCTTAGCCCCATTCCAACATCAGATGTTGATTACAATATCTGGTAAAGCTAGAGACCAATCATATATTTCTTTCACTGATGAGAACTGATTGTGGAATAGATCTCTACTTAGAAGTTGGGAAAGAATACTTGGGAGGAGTTGAAGAAGAGAGAGCTAACACCCTCCTTAAGCCAAACTGGAGGAAAAGTCCATCACAGGTTACAAGCTGTGATGGGTATGTGCAACCTCCTGGTTTTAGAAGTAGGCTACGTCAGACTACAGATGCAAGGGATGGCACCAGGATGTGGTCTTGTGTGCTCCCTGAGGCACCTCGTGGGCCACTGTGAGATAGAGGATGCTGGACTAGATGATCCTTTGGCCTGATCCAGTGGGGCTCTTCTTATGTTCCAACTCCCCCAAAACAGTGGCCCTTCTCCACTTTGAAGACCCTTCCCAAAAACAGGCTTCTATCACAGACCCCGATCCCCTCTTCCTGCTGCTTTTTACCCGCAAAAAGCCCAGAGTTGTCAATGGGTCCCGGGAAGAGATTGGGCTCCCCAACATTGTACAGATCCCAGCTGTCAAAGCCCACGTATTTCTTCCACTGCTTGAACCACCGACTGTCGATCAGGTACCTGCAAGAAGAAGGAGACCCCTTAGGACAAATGGGGAAGGGGGCTTGGGGTGCACGATGAGCAGCACGACTGGAGAGGAGTGACAGCCCAATCCTATCCACACTTACCTGGGAGTAAGCCCCACTGACTCTAACAGGACTTACTTCTGAGTAGACGGGCACAGGATTGGGCTGTGACTCAGCACCGGCGTGGAACAAGCCCTCCTCACGCAGAGGATCTGAAGGGGCGCGACGGCATCGATGAGCCGGTCCACCCGCCCCCCCTTTGCTCCCCCCCCCGACCTCGACGCCGCCCGCCCCATCCCTCCCTCCCAGGCGGGCGGGAGGCGAGGCGAGGCCTGGCTGAACCTGACCCCCACAGACGGAGACGAAGGGCGCCGCCGCGGCCTCCCCGCTCCCTTCTCACCAGGACTCTCCCGGCCTCAGAGCCTCCCCCAAGAGCGGCATGAGCTCGGCCCGCTGCATGCCGGCGTCAGGCCTCAGGCTGGCAGCCCCGCCGCCGCCGCCGCCCTCCAACCCCGCTCCGGCCGCCGCCATGACAGTGCGCGCTCCCCGCCGACCGGCCGCCCCAACTGCAGCTCCTTCCTCTCCCAGCAGCATAAACAGAACGTCACTGCGCAGGCGCGCTCGTCTCCGCCGCTCGCCGGGCCCGCGACTGCAGGCGGGGCTGCGGGGGGCGCCAGGGGAGCTCAAGCGAACGAGCCTCCCGTGGGGTGCCCTGCGGAGAGCGGGATGAGCCTCGGCCCACCGCAGTTCAGTGTGGAAGGCTGCGGCCGCCACGCTGGAGAGGACCTCGGTTCACTGAGCGGGAACCACTGGAGTAGAGGAGTAGTAGTGCAGCTCTGGTACCAATGGAGTAGTGGAGTAGTAGTGCAGCTCTGGTACCACTGGAGTAGTGGAGTAGTAGTGCAGCTCTGGTACCAATGGAGTAGTGGAGTAGTAGTGCAGCTCTGGTACCACTGGAGTAGAGGAGTAGTAGTGCAGTTCTGGTACCACTGGAGTAGTGCAGCTCTGGTACCAATGGAGTAGTGGAGCACCTCTGGAGTAGTGCACCTCTGGTACCACTGGAGTAGTAGAGCACCTCTGGTACCATTGGAATAGTGAAGTATTGGAGCACCAATGGAAATTGAGTAGTTCACCAGTGGTAATTGAGGTGATGGCTGGTGGTATGCGCAGGACATAGGGTGGTATGAGACTCCAAAGCATGCTTTTCCACGCTCAAAAAACTTCTCCCATCAACCCTGAGCCTCTTACTGGTGTTTGCTGCATCATATCTGGCCTACTAACCCAGAAGTAGCTGGCAATGACGACATCGCCAGTTCACTTCTGGTGGTACTTAGAAAAGGTGAACCATGTAAAGTGCTACAGAGAGGACAAACATTAAGAAACACCGGAGTAGAGACCCAGATGATCTTTGTAGCTACATGGCCCTTCACTAATGAACATAAAAACAACCCTGCTAGATCAGGCCAAAGGCCCATATAGTACAGCTACCTGTATCTTACAGTGTCTCACCAGATGCTTCAGGGAGCACACATCAAGATACCCATAACCTGTTGCCACTACTTTGCAGCTGGCAATCAGAGATAGCCTACTTCAAAAACCAGGAGGTTGCATGTACCCACCATGGCTTGTAACCTGTGATGGACTTCTTTATAAATCTGTCCAATCCCTTTTTAAAGGCATCTAGGTAGGTGCCTTCACCACATCCTGTGGCACACATTCCACAAAGTACACACAGGTAATAAAGTTGGGAAAAGTGTTATATAACGCTTAGTGCAAATTAAACTTTCTACCCTAGACCACTTTGTACAATCAATTATATCAAATTAAAAGCACACAACACTTACTCCCCAAAATCAGACAAAATAAACACTTATTTTTATAGCATCTATAGCAATTGCCTTCAGCTGACTGAAAAGCAGTGTTCTCTAGCTCAGTGGTTTTCAATCTTTTTTGTGCCACAACCCACAAAACATATGACCTGCCCTTAGTCCCACCCCTTTCCCAGGACCCTATCCACCCCCCCCACCATTATTGCTGCCCACTTCCCACCGGTTACATCTTTCCAGCTGTTAACTGTATCTTATTAGAGAGCAGAAAACAGTACTATGAAGCCTGGCACTAGTGATAGTTATTTTAGCACAACTGCCAAGAACCTGAGCAGGAGTGGGACACAATCTCCTGGTACCTGAAGGGGTACAACAGATGTCTCCTCCTTTACCTGGTGGTGCTCTAGTTCAGTGGTCTTTTTCATTCCAGTAAGTTGCCATGACCCCACAACTGAGGCTTTGCAACCTCATTGGGGTTCTGACCTCAAGGTTGGAAAACACTATTAGATCAACTGCTGAAGCGTTTTGTAACATTTGTGAACATTATCTAAAACTATTCAGAAGTTTAAATATAAGGTTAGCAGATATACTAGTATGAACAATAACTTTAAATTATGTTCCTATGCACCTTGTTGGCCTAACATAGCTGTTAAGCTTCTTTCAGCTCACATGTAGACTAATATCCTCCCAGGAGTAGTTGTACCCTGTCCAGCCAATAGTACAAAGCATTTCCAGTGAATGAACACCAATTACCAACCTAGTGACATTTCTAGTTTTCCTCTTGCTGAATTAGTTTGCTGACAAATAGCAGTTAGTCATACTACAGACTCTGAAATTAAGTTGGAGACTATGAATCCATAATACAGTTGCAAACTTAAAGCCATTCCTAGAGTATTCCCTCTCCCCACCTGATGCAATATTGAAAATCCCTAGAGATTAAAACCACCAGGATTTGATGTAGGATTTGATGAAGTCTCCAGGTCAATCCTAGAGAAATAGTTGTAGGGAGTCATTCCAGTTCTAGAATCATTTCATCCCATCCCCCTAGCAGACACTGCCTTTTCCTTGAAAAACAATCTTGGGAGTTCTACCATTTTAAATGGTTCTATTAACAAATGACTACAGTTCATTTCAATCTCAATTTGCTTTAGGCAGAGATGCAATAGTAACTTCCTGCAATCTTATAATCTCTACATTTCACTGACTTTTTCCTTGGCAATTGAGAACATTGCTCTTATTCCCATGCAATTAGATATTTCCCAGGACACTTTTACTGCCCCAGGTTGCAGTTATTCTCTTGGCCAGTTTGTATGACATATGCCAGATTACCCTTTGCCCCATTTATAACAAATGCTTTTAGGGTTCAAGGTATCATTTAGTCCATGATATCACTATGCCCCAAATGAGGCTTGCTTCTTATAAAAGGAACAAGTTTCCTTTAAGCAGCAATACAGTGGTTACTTCTTACAGCTAGCTTGTTAAAAACACTTTTGCTCAGAAGAGAACATAGTTTTTGTGCTGAAACTCAAGGTGACAGTTGTATAATGTTAATCTTTTAGCATCTAGGACCTCCAAATTCAAAATTTTGTCAAAGTCAGTATGAACTGAGGTTTTATGTACAGTATCCTACGATCCCCATACAGATCTATTATCCTTCTGCTCTACATTAAGCAACGTCCGATGTACTATATTACATTTAAGAGCACAGGGGAAGGCCTTAGGAAAGCTCCATATTAAACAGGAGAACTGGCAAGTCTATCTGTATATTTGTTCATCAAGAATCTAGCTGGCTATATTTGAACTAAGCACAAATATTGTTTAGTTTTTGAAAAATTAGGTAGCACTAGATCAAAATCTGTTGAGCTCAAACAGAACTCCTGGCTCTATTATTTATATAGCAGCATCAGAAAATATTGTTTGAATCCTGAATCTTCACATTCAAGCCATATACAGTACTATACCTCAGTTCTCCAGGCATACAAGCCGACAGCCTGTATGTAATACAGGGCTAATTTTAAAGCCCAGAGACTAGCTTGAAGGCACACCAAGTGTTCCTTAGTGTCTTGTCCTGAACACAGACTGCTCTGATCTTTCTGAAGCAGAAACAAACTATAAGCAATGTGAATATTTTACCAATAGCAATAGGTGACATCTCAATGGTCTGAAATGCTAGTTTTGTGAATACTTATGTACAAATCTTCTAAAATGGTATACATTTATGGAAACCTTTGAAAAGCTATAAATTGTTAAGAGTTCCAGAAGTAGTGAACTGTTAAATTTCCTCAGTTTGAGATTCAAGTAACTGGTTGCTATTCTGCTTAATAAGAAGACACATACACATACACTTACTTCAGACATTTTATTGGTGTACAATAAGCTGCTTAGATTCCAACTGTTTTCCCTGGTGTAATTTTACTACAACATCACATGCAAAATTTTAGATACATCAAGTGCCCTTCAAGTATTTAGAAGCAGCACAATCATTAATAAAATTTTGATGGAGCATAGAAACTTACTACCTGAGCAAACAATTGAAGAGTCGTAGAAAAAAGGCACTGCAGACAGGCAGACTGAAGATCTCTTCACATAAAATTTTAACCAATGCATTTTACAGACTTACATTTATATGTACTATATTGGAGTGTGTTGTGTATACTTCTTTTAATCTTACGTACAGCATAGAAGCACACCGGGAGCCATGACTTGCTCCTTGGCACATTCTGCACCATACAAGAAAAGATTTCTGTGTGCTTTAAGTATTATGATTTTAGATCAATTGTGTATGCCTACTAGTTGCACCATTTGAATCAGCCCCAAATTGGATAAGATAGCAGTTACCAAAGCTCTTTCCCAAGATGAAAGAACTATAGGTTCAATCTACATTCAATCTAGTATCCAAAAAAAGCCCCCTGCATCCCAAAGAAGCTTTGTTGGTGGAACAGAGTTATTTTCTGTACAAAGAAATAACTCAATTTAATTTGGGATGTGAGTTAGCCTAGAGTAAATATGAAATCTGACTAAAGTCTAACTGAAAGGAGAAGCAGAGACACTGCAGCAGGGTTAAACTAGTTGATTCTAGGGGGCTTGCTGAAGCAGCTTTTCAATATCATCTTGAATCTTGATGGTTTCAAATCGCCTACTGTAACGTTTAAAAGGCACTCCATCACGACCTATGAGGAACTTTTCAAAATTCCATGCGATGTCATTGCGGCATACTGGTGACCAGATGATGCATTGCGGGTTGGTCATCAGAGATACTGTGTCATCATGTGGGAAAGGCAATGCTTCCTTCAGGAATACGAAGAGTGGATGAGCATTGGCCCCATTCACCTCACACTTCTCAAACACAGTGAAGTTGGGCTCATATCCATTGCCTGGGCGGACGTACTTCAGCGAATTCAGGATCTCATCATTGGTGGCGTTCTCCTGTTAAAGAAATATGCCAAAGTTAAGCAACCATGATATCTACAGCATTAGCAAACAGACTACCCACTTCTGCTTCATTCTAATATTTTGTCCTTCCTCATCATCAATAGCAGCTCTCCTGAAACAAATACCATACATTCGTGCAGGCACCTACCATGTCATTCAAGTTTCACCTGTTATGGCAGTTCTCTAGCTGGGCAAACACTGGTGAGGCAAGTATGATGGGAAGTGTAGAGTCTCAGTTACCAATTCCTAAGCTGCCCTGTTGCAGCAGCCAAAAATGCCAGAAGTTTAACTTTGCTTTCCCCATAGAATATATAAATTAGTGAATCTCTCATTACCTAATCATTTGGCTTGTAAATTACCCTGAACATATTGCTTAGGTTACTGAAAGTTACTGTTTAATTTGATGTGAACTGCCTTGAGGGTCTCTTGACAGGTGGAGAGGCAGCATACAAGTGTCCAGATGACTAAAATCATGACTGGTTCTATTTCATCCAATAATCAGCACATGAACTGTTGCAAAAGCACACCTGCTTACAGTCGCAACCCTGCCACACTGTGGCAGGGCTGGGAACTACAGGTCCTAAGCAGCCTTATTAATTCTGATCAAGGAAGTAATCTGTAAAGGCAGGTGGCAGCAACAGACCCAATCTATACTTTAACAGAATTTGAATTTCGCCTTTTGAGGTCCAGCTGTTATTTTGCGATAAGCTAATAACTTGTCAGCTCCAGCTACTGACAATCTTCCATGTTTGAGCCAGCAACTGGTATCAAAGTATTTAAAACTAGTCTTTCCTCAGACAGAGGCCAAGCAATACCTTATAATATATCAAAATTATCTGAATGAAAACTTGACAGACTCAAGCCCTACAAGGGCAGCCATCTTCAAATTCACCTACATAAAATCAAATTACAGTTTAAAGATGCCAACGCACATGCTTTAGTTTTGGGTTCTGCTGCTGGTCACCTAGAACAAAAGATGTAGCAAGTCTACCCCGCTTTAATCCTCCAAATCATCAGGTGTCTAATCAAGAGAAATACACTTATTCTATTTTTACCCTTCACATTCCTGACTGGAGGATCTTGTTCTAAGTACTATGACCTTGTAATATTAACATCTAACCAGTCTCTTGTTATCTGGTGTGCTCCCTGGGGCATTTGGTGGGCCGCTGTGAGATACAGGAAGCTGGACTAGATGGGCCTATGGCCTGATCCAGTGGGGCTGTTCTTATGTTCTTATGTGTGATAGGTACCTTTCTCCTGTTCCATATCATACATCTGAAAATGAACAGATATCTGGCAACCTTAATCTCAATTCTGAAAGGGGAAGAAAAAGGTGGAATTTCACAAGCACTTTAGTGGTGAGAGAGAAGACAGATGAAGTAGTCAACAGTTTAGCCAGCACGCAAGGCTAACAAAACAGGGAAGCTTCAAAATGACCAGCCACATGCCTAGGAGGGGATAACTTAAAGAAATCTCTCTGCTGGAAGGCAAGCCATTTTGGGGCTATTCCTACTCCATTTCCAACAGAAGCCAACAAGCTGTGGGAAGTCCAGCAACAGCATACAAGAGCTTTCCAAGATCAATACAGGGCAGTTTAATTCCTGTCTGAAGGAGCTGGGGGGGTTATATCCCAAGTAAGGAGCACTACAAGAGACACTACACCCCCCACCCTTCATACTAGGAGCATAGTGAGAATGCTATGTTAGGAGCACAGTGAGAAAGATGGCAACAAGGGAGATGAGGCACCCATTGAACCATGTGCATTTAAAACTGACTAAACAAGTCAGAGGTGTAAGCTCTTCATCATTGCCACAGTCCTCCTCCCCATAGCTGCTACTTGCCCTGCCCTTGACAACCTTGGGTGTCTCCAGACATGGTGCAGGAAGTGAAAGCAGAGGAAGAACTGTGAATGAGGCACCCAGGACAACGCTGCCATTTTCCACCACTGGGCTCAAGCCTCCAAAGACTAGAGGCAAGCCCACTTCCCTAAACCTGGATGAAGTACGTACCTCCCCCCCAGGGTGATCAGATGTCATAACTGCAAAGGAGGACAAGGCACCCCAAAATGTAGGACACCCAAGAAAAATGTAGGGCATGCCCAAATAAAAGCTGAAAATACTTACATAATGATTTCATGTGGTTCACTTAAACACTGTATTATTAAACGTATACTTATTACATATAACTTAGTGCATATGTAGTAATTACAAGGCAGCTATAGGCTGCCTCACAGGGAAAAGGAGGACATTTCCAGGACGCAAGGGTTAAAAAAAGGTGTCCGGGAAAACGAGGACGCCTGGCCCCTCCTCCCCTTCCCACACCGAGGACCCAGGAGACTCGCTCGCCCCACCACTGCGCTCCAGCGGCCTCTGCTCCTCTGGACGCCTGCAATCCAACCCGCAGCTCCTGCCGGACGCAGCAGCAGCAGCAGCAAGGCCAGGCCTCCCCCGCGGGCGCCGTACCTGGTGGCCAAACTGGTTGGTGGGGAAGGCGAGCACGGAGAAGCCTCGGGGCCCGAAACGTCGCTGCAGCTCGTGGAACTGCGTGAAGTCCCGGGCGGTGGTGCCTCAGAGCGAGGCCACGTTGGAGACCAGCAGCACGCGCCCCAGCAAGGAGCCCAGGTCCAGGGGCTCCGCCGCGCCCAGCGGCCGCGCCAGCAGCCCCGCCAGAGCAGTCCCGGCCATGGTCGTGCGCAGCGATGCCGAGGGAGCGCGCTCCGGGCCCTTTTCAGCGCCGCGAGGGCGCAGGCTCCGCCCAGCCGCCCTGCCCTTCCTGCTTGCTGGGAAGGTCGCAGCGCCTCTGATAGAGCCGCCGCAAGAGGTTCCGCTTTATGTGCCCTGTGGGTGTGTTAGGTGATGGCCAAGTGGCGCCAGCCAGGAGAGGAGAGAGATGCAGCCCACTCCTACCCACCCTTTCCTGGGAGTAAGCCCCATCTAATGGGACTTACTTCTGAGTAGACATGCCGGGGATTGGGTTCTGAGGCTGCAATCCTAGCCACACTTTCCTGGGAGTAAGCCCCATTGACTCTAAAGGGACTTACTTCTGAGTAGGCATGCATAGGATTGGGCTGTAGATCTTCCACCTTTTTCATGCTGCAACCCCAATCAATCCAATCATGAGACTGGGGACCCACCACAAATCCCTCCCCGGACCTGATCACTGCCCACCCCTTACCCCCTACCTCTTGTGTCTTCACAACAACCCTGTGAGGTAGCAGCCTGAGCAGGGCTAACCTTAGTAGCCACAGGGTAAAACATCAGAAGAGGCTGTGCAGGATTGTAACTCTTATAAAATGCTCAGTTTTGATAAGGCAGTATCATTGCTGGATTGGATCCAAGCCCTCTCCTGCACAGGCTTTGAAAGTTTGAAATTGTTACTAGCAAATAATAATAATAATAAACACCTTGTTTGATCCTTTGCAGAGTTCTTGAGAGGGTGTTGGCATGGTTTCACCTTTACTTTGCAGAGCTTGCTTACGAGGAAGTAAAACGGAAAAAAAACTGTCCATGTTTGTGATACATAAATCCAGAGTCCAGTGGGGTGTAATCTTGTACATGTGCCACTGAGATGGGGAAGGCAGTAATGCAGAACAGGTTTCAACATGTTGCTTCCTCAATGTGCTGTTGTAACTGAACTTTGCAAAGATCTGAAGCACAAGCTGCATTTTCCTGTGTCTAAAAAACTTAGTTCCTCCCGCCATTTTCTGTGTTAGCTTGGAGTTGCCTGTCACATCAGTTCTGCTCATGGCTGGGGTTGCCACCCTTTTTTCTGGTAATGCTGTGTTATCCTGTATCTTTTACACTGGTAGAAGTTGCATTACTGCATTACATACTTCCATGCCTGTTGAATGTCACTCATGCAACCATTAAGGGCCCAGGTGGTCTGCCACAAAAAAAAAGAGGTGGCAATGCTCTTGATGCTGAATAGAAAAAAACAAAACACACAAGGCATGTAAAGTAACTATAGTGAAAGACTACACTTTTATTTTGTCTTGTTTCTGTTATTAAAGTGGAAACAGAGAAAGCTCCCTGGAAATCAGAAAGGCTCCTGACTTCTCCACTGGAATCATCCTTTATTTTCCAGCATGTTTTCTGGGAGTTTAAATCAGCTTTAAACTTTGCTTGTGTGACCTTCCTTACTGTTAGGTAAATTGTTGTTCAGGAGTATGATTTGCAAATTGCAGGTGTGAGAGGTACTGGGTTGAAATCCCAGACAAACCCTGCTATGAAGATCAAGATGGCTATTCTTGTTGGCATCCTTCAGTCTCGGAAGACTATGGTGTCACGCTCTGAATGGTGGCTCTGAAACAGAGTGTCCTCTCCAGTGCGCAAAGCCTGGGTAAAGTAGGTATAGAGGATAGGCTGTTACCCATGCAGCAAATCCCCCCTCTCCATGTCGCTGAAATGGTCCAATGGAAAGGCAGAGGCCAATACGGTTGGTTCCAGCGGCGTCACAGGAGTTGCCAGAACGTGACTGTGTTCAGCCATGAACTGCCTCAGGGACTCCGGCTCCAGATTTTGCCTCGAGGTTGACTCCTGAAGCCTTTTCCATAACTGGATGTAGCCACAAGGCAGTGGAGGTTTGGGATCAGAGTTTTCCTTCTCTCAGATGAGCTGCCTTCCCAGGCTGACGAGTCCCATCTACCCGGTGGCTGTTTAGTCGCCTCTTATGACAAGTACAGCCAAACTGAGGGCCTATTCTTATCCCCAGCCCCCAGGGGAAAGATGGCTATACCACTCTTATAATTAACGCACAAAATTCATAACCACATGCTGTGTGTTCACAGCCAGTAGCTCAGAGGATTATCTGTTTTCTAATCTAATGGGCTTGACAAATTCCTGGAGGATAGGTATATCAGACTATTTCAGCACAAGCTTGTCTACTAGCATGTCTACTCTGAAGTAAGTCCCATTGTGTTCAGAAGGACTTACTCCCAGGAAAGCGTGCACAGGATTGCAGTGTTACGGCCCAATCCTATCCAACTTTCGAGCACCTGTGTGGCCATAATGCAGCCCCAAGGTAAGGGAATAAATGTTCCCATACCTTGAGGAGGCCTCTGTGATTGCCTCCCCACCACGGGATGCAGTGCATGCCCCACTGGCACAGCTACACAAGCACTAGAAAATTGGATAGGATTGGGCCTTTAGTCATGCTGGCTGAATGGAATCTCTGTGCTTAGAGACAGAGATGCTGTGGACAAAACCAGTGGTAGAGGGGGTTGTCGTTATGCCCTGTTTGTTTTTATGTTTCCTGGAGACAACTGGCTAACTACTATCAGAAAAGGCAAATCATCCCTGCCCTAGAAATCTTCCTGTCTTCCCAAATAAATAATTCAGCTATCCCATATGGCTTGCAATATGCCCTGACATTGTTGTGTAACAACCTGTCTCCACGGCTTGGACATGGTAAAATATTGCAACCACCTGTACCAAAGGTAGACATCTTAAAACATAATAGTATCTTCCATCTTAGTTATTAAACCAGTAGTGGAAGGATCATCCCCTGGGAAGTAGCATCCCCTGGGGGGCTGGGGATAAGAATAGGCCCTCAGTTTGGCTGTACTTGTCATAAGAGGCAACTAAACAGCCACTGGGTAGGTGGGACTCGATAACCTGGGAAGGCAGCTCATCTGAGAGAAGGAAAACTCTGATCCCAAACCTCCACTGCCTTGTGGCTACATCCAGTTATGGAAAAGGCTTCAGGAGTCAGCCTCGAGCCAGAGTCCCTGAGGCAGTTCATGGCTGAACACAGTCACGTTCTGGCAACTCCTGTGACGCCGCTGGAACCAACCGTATTGGCCTCTGCCTTTCCATTGGACCATTTCAGCGACGTGGAGAGGGGGGATTTGCTGCATGGGTAACAGTCTATCCTCCATATCTACTCTACCCAGGCTTCGCGCACTGGAGAGAAAACTCTGTTCCAGAACTACCATTCAGAGCGCAATACCATAGTCTTCCTAGACTAAAGGATGCCAACAACAGTGGAAGGAACTGGCCCAGTAGATTTATGCTACTGGCAGGACTGGTTGCACAAATAATCACAGCTACTATCAACACTTCAAAGCTACTGCCCACCAGTGGCATAGCTAATGAACATGTAGCCCGGAGCAGAGCTCAAAATGATGCCCCGGAAGTGATGTCACAACCAGAAGTGACATCGCGCCCAGGCTTTTTAAAAAGTGCAAATTGGGTGGAAACCAGCCTCCTCCCCCCAGCAGTTCATCACCCACTTGATCTGCCACCTCCCCCCCAGCCAGTGGCATAGCTAAGGCATCTATCTGCTACATGGGATCAAAGAAGATTTTGTAGCCCCCCTCCATGACAAAATCAAATTTAATTAAGTAAATAAATAAAAAGTGTACCCCTTATTGGTTAGGGACACTGTGCTGGGATGAAGAGGGATGGTTATTTTCTCCCTGCTAAATATAAGGATATGCCAAGGATTGGATCATCCTGATAAGCCTCACAGCTGCTGTACGTGACCCTCCTCCCTCTTTCCACTTCTGTCCCAGCTCTCATGCAGTCCCTTCCACCCCTCCTGCCCTGTTTACAGATGAGCAGGGACATCAGGAGAGTGTTCAAAGAGAAGTCCAACACATACACACACCCATACAAAACATACATACACACAGACAAAGCAGCAGCCCTGCTTTTTTCCACAGCTGGCTTTTAAAAGGTGGCAATTCAACTCCTTTAGAGTTGCAAAAGGGTGACTCAGAAAGTGCTCCTGTTAAGATTCTTTTTCAAGTCAAGTTGCAGTGGGGTGGTGACTCTAGGCTTGACTGGAGTCAAGCCATGCTGGATTTTCCCATCCCTGCTATCATGTAACCACTAGCACCCAGCAACTGGGAAGCAGCAGGACAACTTACTTGTTTGGAGGGGAGTGCTAGCACCCCTCAGGCACTGCCTATTGTTCAGATTCTAGGTTTACAGGCTTTTCTGTTGAAACTGAATGCACTGTAGACTTTGCTATTCAGCCCTGTGAGTTAGAGGTAAAAATGACATCTACACTGATCCTGATACAGTATTTTTTAAAATCACAGCCACACAAAATAATCTTGACAATATAGACATAGCTATTCTGCCTACTCATTCTGAATTTCTGTTTTTCTTGCAAATAGCATTTATTTGCATGTGGCTTCTGTGATGATGTCTTCGTTTCCTGTACACCACTTCCTCAGATTTGTGACCTTGGAGAACAAAGACCTTATCTTTCAACCCTGGTCTTTACTGAAATTATTGCACAAAGGTAAGTGGGAAGTCAGTAAAAATCACAGGTGCTTTTGCCTAAAGGCTTTCATAACAGTATTGGATATTTAAAGGGGTGCGTGTGTGTGTGTGTGTGTGTGTGTGTGTGTGTGGGGGGGGGGGGGGGGAATGTATGTACTGCAAATATTTGTCCCTCCCTTTCAAAACTGAGATGATGTGATGAAAGTTCAAACAATAAACAGTCTGCTGTGGTAATGAAGCAACTTCATTTCATTTGCTGCCTCCCTTCTTTGGGTGCTCAGTGAACCTCTGAAAGAGTAGCAAGGCATAGATTGCAGGAATAATGGTGACAGCAGCAAGAATTCTTTGTACAAACCAATACTAAATTTTTTTATGGGAGGGGGGAAGCCCCACTTTGCACCTTCCTGCCAAGTCTGCTTAACCTTTCAGCCTTTACCAATCAGTCACACTACCTTGTAGTAGGCAACTGGCCTTATGCATTTCAATCCACAGGGATTTCATTCACAAATAAGGTTGTTCCCAATGACCATATTTCTTCAGCTTTGTTCTCATTTCTCAGGCAGCTAGACAGCAAAGTCAAATCTAAGGCCATTTTTGGGCTGCTGCTGGGCTCCACTCTGGTATCAGATCCCCCCCAATTTCCCAAGATTTGCAGTTTTGTGACATCACCGGTCCCTGCCTCAGATATCACATTTTAGGATGTACCCAACCTGGCAGCTCTACTCACAGTCTGAGCTAAAGATTGCTTTTTCCATCTTTACTTTGAGTATTATACAATTTAAATCAGCTGTACTCACAAATTTCATACAGCAGTGGTTCTCCTGAGAACTACTGCCTCTTTCCTTTTAAAGCTAGGGAGTAGGGGGAAAGCAGCAATGTGATCCCCAGGATCATGCTGCTGCAGGGGAATGGGGGGGAATGTGTGGGGAGCCCCAAGTGGTTTGTAGAATGTAAAATAATTGCAACCCTCTTCTGGCAGATCCTGGGGATTGGGTCACTACTTTCCACACCGCCCCTGCAAAGACTTATTCTGGTTCTCAAACTCCCAGATAATTTGAAAACCAGCATCAAGGAGCATTCTCCCCAACCCTGTTTCTGGTCTTCTTTCTCCCCCTTTCTGGTATGTATTCATTATCCCATTTAAAGACTTTTATCTCACTTTTCTAAAAACAGACTTTGAATGGCTTACAAAATACAAAACCTTCACCATGCACAATTAAACCTGTTAATAAAATAGCTATGATGAAAGAACAGATAGTTTATAAAATTAAGGCTGTGATCTTCAGTACAGTGATCTGAAAGTAAGTACTGTTGAGATCAGTTTGACTTATTGCTATATTTAGGTTTTGTCTGGTGGTCTCCAAGTACTTGCTAGACTAGGAGAGACTGGAGTTTTACAGTAGGTACATTCATAAAGTGACTCTGGCTGGACTCCTTGGGGATGGAGTTCCTCAGTTTAGGGGATGCCAAAGCAAAAATTATGTTCTAGCTCATGCAGGTTAATCACAAGTTTAGAGCCAGTGTATTAGTTACCTGGTACCTAAAACAGGACACACAAATACACTTCTAAAATCAGGCTAGGCCAGGTCAGCAATTGTTGCTTGTCCCAGTTTGGTTTCAAAGCCCAGTTTTTATTATATATATATTTATACAGGTATTTATATACTGCCTTTCTTTGGTTGTCAGATTTCTCAGACTTTAATCCAAGGCAGCTTATATAGGCAGGCTGTTCTAAACCCCCATAGGGATTTTTACAATTGAATAGTTCTAGTCTTTCATAGAACTCCTCGTTCCAGCTGGATTCCTTCCTGGTCTGGCCTCTCTCTGGCCCTTTGCCTCCCACACTCCACTTGACGGCAACTCCTCTCTGCCATCTAAGGTCAGCTCATCAGTATATCAGCATGTCGTCAGTTCTCGGGTACTTCCGGTTGTTTCGAATTGGCAGCCTCGGATCTTCAGGCATACAAGGCGGCAGCTCTACCAACTGAGCCAGAGCTCCTCCCATAACATTATAATGTTATGTTTTTTTCACATAGGAAGGTATGCATCTTGGAGCTGATCCAAATGCTGATTTTTCCCTTTATACAGGTCTAAACTAGTTGGCAACCTTCAGTCTCGAAAGACTATGGTATCGCGCTCTGAAAGGTGGTTCTGGAACAGCGTCTAGTGTGGTTGAAAAGGCCGATTCGGGAGTGACAATCCCTTCCACACTGGGAGCAAGTGCAGTCTGTCCCTGGCCTGTCTCCCTGGCTATGGGCCTTCCTTCTTTGCCTCTTAGCCTCAGACTGTTTGCCAAGTGTCTCTTCAAACTGGGAAAGGCCATGTTGCACAGCCTGTCTCCAAGCGGGCCGCTCAGAGGCCAGGGTTTCCCACTTGTTGAGGTCCACTCCTAAGGCCTTCAGATCCCTCTCGCAGATGTCCTTGTATCGCAGCTGTGGTCTACCTGTAGGGCGCTTTCCTTGCACGAGTTCTCCATAGATACAGGTCTACACATGCTTTTAATGTAAAGATGTCTTTGTGCTGTACGGAATGCTAGAGCAGGGGTGTCAAAATTATTTCATTTAGTAGGCCAAACAGCATTCATGGCATCTGCTGAAGCCAGAAGTGACATCATTAAGCAGGAAATGATGTCATGAAGGAGATGGTCAAAAATAAGCACTTTGTTCTCATGCAGGAACTCATTATGTCTGCAAATGACAGAAGAGAAAAACATGCAAATCATCCTATCTTCAAGATATGGGAGAGCTCAATTATTGCGCAGGCTGCCCTTTCAGCCACACCATTTCTGCTAAGCTGTCACTTTGCACCTCAGCATATGAGGTGTGCTGCAAAGTGATGCCTCGGAGAAGTGGCACTGCTAAAAGTATGGCACTGGGAGTGCCCAATTATCGTGGGGGCTGGATAAAGAGCTTCCACAGGCCAGACATGGCCCATGGGCCTTGGGTTTGACACCCCTGCTCTAGAGTAGTGGTCTCCAAACTGCAGACCGCTGCATCTCCAAATTACCTGTCAGGCGCAGTGCAGCGCTGGCACTCTGTTCTACACCATAGCCTTCTGTTTTCACAGCTGATCACCTCAAACTCACACCAGGCAGCCGCTTCCACTGCCCATCGTCCCAGAAGGCTCTGTGCCCTGATTTCCTGGCAGAAGTTTTTGAGATGATTGCCTGTGAAAAGAGGGCTGCGGCACAGAATGTTAAACCTTCACCGCTACTATGCCAGGACAGATAATTTGGAGATGCCAGATCTGGGGTTGGGAGCCCCTGCTCTAGAGCCTCTGAATATAATGCTGAGTCAAGGGGGCTAATGGAAGTTAGGTGAAATAAGCTCTACAGTATGTTGGAAAATACTAGGGAACACTATGATGCCTCAGTTGATTCAAAAAGTTACTTTACTGAGATGATGCATAAAGCTATTCAAAAACCACACAACTGAACTATATCTTCATGCTTTTAAAAAAGCATGTCCAAGGTGACTAGACATCAATGTAGACTCTAGCTTTCTAGGATAAAATATTGTATCTTTGTTATTCAGAATTTCCAGTTCCCTGCTCTGACTGTTGCAAACGAGTAACTTACATTGCCCTCATTTACCTTTCTGAATCTGATTTAATACTAACTTGTTCAATATAGGTTGATCCTTGGCATCTAAAGGGATTCCAGGAACAGAACACCCATGGATGTCAAAATCTGCGGATAATGAAATCTAGTTCCAACTTGTTTTCCAAGGTGCAGGGAGGTCTTATGTAACCTCCCTGAGACTCAAAAAGACTTCCTGGACAAGACCTCTGGTCACATCTGTGAGATCCTCAGTGAGTCCTTCAGACACAGGTTTGGAACCTGTGGTAAGTTGAATTTGTAGGTTCCAAATCTGCAGATAAAGAGGACCCTTTGTATTGTGTAGGTAGAGTCTTGTGCATTGTGTACTGCTGCCGTCAGAAAGATGCTCAATGTCAGTAATTCGAAAACCCAATTTTTTTAGTGCTTTGTGTTTAGGAGTTTCAACATCTAAAATAATACATACATTTCATTTAAGACTACTATTGGCATTACTGCACAAGATCTAGAGAAAAGGACTGGAAAACAGGCTGAGAAACAGAGTATATTAAATTAAAAAGAATGCTTTACAAAGATGGATTACTAACATGGCAACTTTTACTGCACATAAATTGGAGGCAACTGATCTATATACCAGGTGTGCCCAAACCCCGGCCCGGGGGCCATTTGCGGCCCTTGGGGATTCCCAATGCAGCCCATGGAGAGCCCCCAGTCTCCAATGACCCTCTGGCCTTTCAGAGACTTACTGGAGCCAACACTGGCCTGATGCAACTGCTCTAAGCGTGAGGGTGACTGTTCGATCTCTTGTGTGAGCTGTGGGATGAGGGCTCCCTCCACTGCTTGCTGTTTCATGTCTGTGAAGCAGCAGTGGCAGCAAAGGAAAGACCAGCTTTGCACAAGGCCTTTTATAGGACTTGAGTTATTGCAAGACCTTCATTCATTCATATAAATTCCATCTCTAATATATTCACTTATGTAAATTTATTCAAAGTTGAAATGTAAACTTTTTTCCCTGCCCGCAACACAGTGTTAGAGAGATGTGGCCCTCCTGTCAAAAAGTTTGGACACCCCTGTACTATACTAATGTAGCAGCACCATGCCACTTTGTTCCCTGCTCTTCTTTAGGCATTCCCTCCATCACTAAGCGATAATGTTACAGTAATTAACTAAAATGAGGCATGCTCTTCTGTCACAAGAAATTTTTCTGCATCTCAAAACTGCTGAAGCATAGCAGTATTTTGAGAACATGTCTAAGAAGCATGACACAGGAAAGCACATTTTATGAAGGAGCTCAAGTCACCATATTCAATGTTGCAGACCAAAAAATTTGGCAATCATCCAAAGAGCTACTTGAGGATGTGTCCAAGGGTTTCAGTATATTCAGTGTGGTTTTTCTTCTTGGTCTGCTATCTGTGACCAGCATAAGAACATAAGAACAGCCCCACTGGATCAGGCCATAGGCCCATCTAGTCCAGCTTCCTGTATCTCACAGCGGCCCACCAAATGCCCCAGGGAGCACACCAGATAACAAGAGACCTCATCTTGGTGCCCTCCCTTGCATCTGGCCTTCTGACATAGCCCATTTCTAAAATCAGGAGGTTGCGCATACACATCATGTCTTGTACCCCATAATGGATTTTTCCTCCAGAAACTTGTCCAATCTCCCAATAAAGGCATCTAGGCTAGACGCCAGCACCACATTCTGCGGCAAGGAGTTCCACAGACCAACCACACGCTGAGTAAAGAAATATTTTCTTTTGTCTGTCCTAACCCGCTCAACACTCAATTTTAGTGGATGTGCCCCGGTTCTGGTATTATGTGAGAGTGTAAAAAGCATCTCCCTATCCACTCTGTCCATCCCCTGCATAATTTTGTATGTCTCAATCATGTCCCCCCTCAGGCGTCTCTTTTCTAGGCTGAAGAGGCCCAAATGCCGTAGCCTTTCCTTATAAGGAAGGTGCCCCAGCCCAGTAATCATCTTAGTCGCTCTCTTTTGCACCTTTTCCATTTCCACTATGTCTTTTTTGAGATGCGGAGACCAGAACTGGACACAATACTCCAGGTGTGGCCTTACCATAGATTTGTACAACGGCATTATAATATTAGCCGTTTTGTTCTCAATACCCTTCCTAATGATCCCAAGCATAGAATTGGCCTTCTTCACTGCTGCCGCACATTGGGTCGACACTTTCATCGACCTGTCCACCACACCCCAAGATCTATCTCCTGATCTGTCACAGACAGCTCAGAACCCATCAGCCTATATTTAAAGTTTTGATTTTTTGCCCCAATGTGCATGACTTTACACTTACTGACATTGAAGCGCATCTGCCATTTTGCTGCCCATTCTGCCAGTCTGGAGAGATCCTTCTGGAGCTCCTCACAATCACTTCTGGTCTTCACCACTTGGAAAAGTTTGGTGTCGTCTGCAAACTTTGCAACCTCACTGCTCAACCCTGTCTCCAGGTCATTTATGAAGAGGTTGAAAAGCACCGGTCCCAGGACAGATCCTTGGGGCACACCGCTTTTCACCTCGCTCCATTGTGAAAATTGCCCATTGACACCCACTCTCTGTTTCCTGGCCTTCAACCAGTTCTCAATCCATGAGAGGACCTGTCCTCTAATTCCCTGACTGTGGAGTTTTTTCAGTAGCCTTTGGTGAGGGACCGTGTCAAACGCCTTCTGAGAGTCCAGATATACAATGTCTACGGGTACTCCCGCATCCACATGCCTGTTGACCTTATCAAAGAATTCTATAAGGTTCGTGAGGCAAGACTTACCCTTATAGAAGCCATGCTGATTCTCCCTCAGCAAGGCCTGTTCATCTATGTGTTTTGAGATCCTATCTTTGATCAGGCATTCCACCATCTTACCTGGTATGGATGTTAGGCTGACCGGCCTATAGTTTCCCGGGTCCCCCCTCTTTCCCTTTTTAAAGATCGGCGTGACATTTGCTATCCTCCAATCTTCTGGCACCGTGGCCGTTTTGAGGGACAAGTTGTATACCTTCGTCAAGAGATCTGCAACTTCATTCTTCAATTCCTTAATAACTCTTGGGTGGATGCCATCAGGGCCCGGTTACTTATTGATCTTTATCAATGAGGTCTGAAACATCTTCTCTTTTAACCTCTATCTGACTTAACTCCTCAGTTAGGAGGGGCCGTTCGGGCAGCGGTATCTGCCCGAGGTCTTCTGCCGTGAAGACAGATGCAAAGAACTCATTTAATTTCTCTGCCATCTCTAAGTCCCCTTTTATCTCCCCTTTCCCTCCCTCACCATCCAGAGGGCCAACCGCTTCTCTGGCGGGTTTCCTGCTTCTAACATATTTGAAGCTTTTATTATTCCCCTTAATGTTGCTGGCCATGCGTTCCTCATAGTCTCGCTTGGCCTCCCATATCACCTTCTTACATTTCTTTTGCCACAGTTTATGTTCCTTTTTATTCTCCTCATTAGGGCAAGACTTCCATTTACGGAAGGAAGCTTCCTTGCCCTTCACAGCCTCTCTAACTTGGCTGGTTAGCCATGCGGGCACTCTCCTGGATTTAGTGGAACCCTTCTTCCTTTGCGGTATACACCTCTGCTGGGCCTCTATTACTGTTGTTTTAAGCCGCCTCCATGCACTCTGGAGAGATTGGACTTTTACCCTCCCTTTCAACCTCCTTCTAACCAGCCTCCTCATTTGAGGGAAGTCCGCCCGTTGGAAGTCAAGGGTTTTTGTTAGAGATTTGCCTGGTATTCTTCCCCCAACGTGCATGTCAAAATGGATCGCAGCATGATCACTGTTCCCCAATGGCTCAGTAACATTTACATCTCTAACCATGTCTTGTGTACCACACAATATTAAATCCAGAGTCACCTGCCCTCTGGTGGGCTCCATGACTAGCTGCTCTAAGCCACAGTCATTTAGCACGTCAAGAAATCCGGTCTCCTTATCGTGACCAGAACACAAATTGACCCAGTCAATATGAGGATAATTGAAGTCCCCCATGATTACAACCCTGTCCCTCTTTGTCACCTCCCTGATCTGTTTCCTCATTTCAAGGTCCCCATCCGATTTCTGGTCTGGAGGACGATAGCACGCCCCCAGTATTACATCGCTGCACAAGCCTGGTAATTTAACCCACAGAGATTCTACGGTGGAGTCTAACCCACCTTCAATCTCTACTTTGCTGGATTCTATCCCTTCCTTAACATAAACGGCCACCCCACCTCCAACATGCCCCTGCTTGTCCCTCCTGTAGAGTTTATAGCCCGGGATTGCGGTATCCCACTGATTCTCCACATTCTACCAGGTTTCCGTTATGCCCAATATGTCAATGTTTTCCCTTGTCACCGGACATTCCAGTTCTTCCACCTTTGCTCGTAGACTTCAGGCATTCGCATAAAAGCATTTGTACACGGAATGCCAGGATGGGCTGCTTATTCGCTCCTTTGTCCCCGCATCCTCTCATTGTGCCAAACTGTCTATCACATCCCATCACGCTACCTTTCCCAATTTCTTCTCCTACTCTGCCTTTGTCTTGTTGTTCTCTAACCTCCCCATCCTCATCCCATAGGGATGAGGAGTCCCGAACCGGATGCCCCTCGGCTCCTGTCAGCCTTCCCCCAGGGATCAGTTTAAAAGCTGCTCTGCCACCTTTTTAATGTTATGCGCCAGCAGTCTGGTTCCATTCTGGTTCAAGTGGAGCCCGTCCCTCTTGTACAGGCCCCGCTTGTCCCAAAACGTTCCCCAGTGCCTAACGAATCCAAACCCCTCCTCCCTACACCACCGTCTCATCCACGCATTGAGACCCCTGATCTCCGCCTGCCTAGCTGGCCCTGCGCGTGGAACAGGTAGCACTTCAGAGAACGCTACCTTTGAGGTCCTGGCTTTCAGCTTCCTGCCTAAAAGCCTAAATTTGGCCTCCAGGACCTCCCAGCTATACTTGCCCACATCGTTGGTGCCGACATGCACCACAACCGCTACTTCCTCCCCAGCACTGTCTACCAGCCTGTCTAGACAAGAAGTGATGTCTGCAACCTTCGCACCAGGCAGGCAAGTCACCATGCAGTCCTCACATCCGTCGCAAACCCCCCTATGTTTCTAATAATCGAATCCCCCACTACAAGAAGCCCCCGACACCCCTCCCGCCGAGGAGTAACCCGAGTGTGGTCGGATATGGGCCTGTCCCCTGGAGAAGGGGTCCCCCACCCCAGGGAATTGTTTCCCTCCTCTCCAGGATGATGTCCTCCAGCCCTGAGACTTCCCACCCGGGCAGCTGAGGAGCTGCACGCCTGAGGTTGGGATGCAGCCTGATCGTCCCCAGAAGTCTCCCCACGGTCCTCCTCTGCCTGCCTGCACTTCTCCAGGTCGGCCACCAAGGCTTCAAGGGAGCAGACGCGTTCCCTGAGTCCCTGGAGCTCCTTGCACCGAGGGCACACCCATGACTTATGCCCCAGAGGCATATAATCATACATGTGGCACTGGATGCAGAACACTGGATAGCCCCCACCCTGCTGCTGGCTGTCTGACTGCATAGCTTTTTGTTGTTGTTTTATTTAGGGGGTACTTTTTTAAAAACCCTATTTAGGTTAGCAGCCCTCTTCTCAAGGGAAGAGGAAGGGCAGTGTATGGGGCCCTGGCCTCCTTGCCCTGCTGCTGAACTCGCCCAGATGCTAAACTCTCAGTTTACCTGGCACTTGGGGTCCCAGAGGCATTTAGGGTTCCCAGAGGCCTCATGCATCTGCAGAGAGCCTCACGCGATAGCAGGCCCTAGCTTTATACTCCTGGCTGGCTCCTCCTCCCTCCTTCCTTGCTGATTGAAAGGGGGGCTAGTCTTCCCAGGTGAGTTTACAAAAGCTCAGGAGGACAAAAGACTGCTGATGGGCGTGACCTACTCTGCAGGCTCCTGAATGGAGTGCTTGGATTAGCCTAATGGGGAGCAAACTCCCCAACTGCCTCAAAGCTGTGTCTACACCTGTGACTTTGAGATAGGCAGGTGTATGCTAAAACCACAGGTGAGGTTACTGGAAGTAGGACACATTGAGTTACAGTTCACATTTTCAGAGGGCCACACATAAGCTGCATGCCTTTATTCACCATCATCAGTTCCTCAAGTCCATTCAGTGAAGCATAGAACATTTCACAATGTTGCCTTTTCCTTCCCATCACAAGCTTACAAAACTGCACTAGATCAACTGGCTCACAGGTAGGCCTTGTTTTGAACATTCAACAGGTTACTGGAAAAGTATTAATTTACATTTCAACTTTGAATAAATTTACATAAATGAATGTAGCTAGTTGAAAGCTAGGTGAAAGCCCCACCAATAGCTAGTTTTTGGTTATCAATTCATGTATGAACCAGTGATTCAAAACCAGCACAGTAAAAAAAACTGAAACATAATATGGAAAGTGTTCAATCACCCAGAATTTCACAGTACACTTCTGGTGCAAAAGCAGAGTCTTCTGTTCTTCAAAACAGATAAAAAGAAAATATGTGATGAATACATCATCTGGGCTTTCATATAGAGGAGATGAGGGCTTATATTATTAATTACAAACATTTTGCTAATAGGAAGGGTACAATTTATGGAAATGGGCTGCCAAAGGATATGCAAGTGAAAAAGGCTGGGAACCACTGCAGGAGAACCATGAATCAAATCCACTTTAAGGTGTCTGGTGTGTTAAGCCAGAAGCTCTACATACAACATACAACCCATAACACATAACTGGGAGTGTGCAATTCAATTCACAACAGAGATGCAGCTGCATATATTTACAACCCTTTTTACTCAGAAGCAGACCCACTGCTTTCCATGGGAGTTATTCTTAAATAATGGTGCACTGAATTGTAGCCTGGGACTTTATTTCGAATGGAAAGGAGGATCCCATCCTGGTGTTGAGAAAAAAAAAAGACTTCTGCCAAATGCATGCATTTGCAAAAAGGAACCAGGTTGCAGTAGCAAAAGGGAGGAGAATAAAAGGTTAACTTTGGCTGGAATTTCCCAGGAAAGTTACTATAGTAACAAATGAGCCTGCTTTAGCAAGAAAGGAAACTTTTCAGAGTTGAAAAGCTCTGCCCTCTGATTGACCTGGAGATAAGGCAAAGTGATAACTGGAGCTGGATTACTTGGCAAACATTTTAGGTACTATAGGCAAGTATCTACATATGTACAATCCCAGAAATCAAACTTGTGACATACTGAATATCTACTTGCTACCTGATCATAACTTTGCTTTGGGGCATCATTAACCCATTTCTGCAGAGCCCAAAGGTATACACATTTGATCCCTGTTGTGTATATGCAACTTTGGGCAGAAATGGCTAAACATGGCCACTTTCCAGAAACCCAAGTACAGTCATCCCATGCAGCTAGTGATGGTTTGTGGTTTGCTGGTCAACAAAAATCCTTGCTGAAGAAGCTGCTGTGCTCTCCCCTAACCCAACACTTGCCTAGTCCTCCTTAGATAGCTCCCAAGTTGCCAGCACTCAGCATTCCCCCTCTAGCCAAGAGCTCAGCCTCTGGCTCAAAGGCAACAAATCGTTCATTATTATAACTTCATTATTTCATAGGTGGGCTTTGGCCCTCTGTCATGGGTAAAACTACTCAAGAATATTTGGTTTCCTTTTTATTCAAGCCTCAGGACAGGATTATAATTCCAGTCACTCAGGTTTATATGATCAGAATCCTACACAGCGAGAAACACAAACACCAGAATACAGGGAGCTTAGAAAACTGCCTTTATTCTATTAGTTGTTGGAAACAGGAAATACAGAAGAGTTTAGTTTGCTGCAGAACAGCAAGAAATTCACAGAATGTGAACTTGGCCAGCATATGGTAAGCAAGAACTTGCATTTTCAGGGTGGAACTAAATCCACCAGGGGTTAACTTAAAGCTTCAGAAACATTGTTACCTTGAGTATAACACAGGTGCCTTTCCCTTGCTCCTGGAGAAAGTTATTAAGATGAGCTTTCTGGGCACGTTTAAGTAATACAAATGGGTTGAATAGTTACAAATGGGGAAGGGCATCAGTTGCCATTTGACTTTATTTGTAGGTACACTCTTTAAAAAACCCAGAACACCTTACGCAGAAGTTACAAGCAATGGTATTAGGAAATCCAAGTATACAAAAAATACTACATCTAGGCTGGGGTATATAGATTTATTTTTGGTAACATACATTTAAGTGGCACTAATTACACAGTAACTATAAGGTAACTAACATGAAACCACAGAATTGTCACTTTTCATAGTGGGATGGGACTTTGGTTATTTCAGGGTGATCACATTTTCCAGCTATCACTTTACACTCCAGAACCTTGACATAGGGGGCAGAAGGTAAGTGCTTCCCTCAATGTGAAAACACTGAAGTTATTCAGGACCTCATCCACAACCATGTCTGTTGTACCTCAATAGGCTAGAACATGTTAGTTATGAAGTAGTTACAGCCCAATTCTCAGTGTTACCAGCTTCCCCCTCCCCCCATTTCTAAAAAAGCAAGAAGTTAGAGAATTGTCTTGAATTAGCGCCTGGCATATCCTGCAAGTGCAGAGAAAGTTTTGTTAAAGGAATGTTGAAGTTAACCCTTGTGTGCACAGATGTATTTGATGCAGACCATTGTAAAAAATCATGGTTGGTTTCTAAATACTGTAGCAAGACTCAATTTTAAATCTCTTAAGTAAATTATAGATAAATGAAAAAGGCTGGTAATCATACACTAAGATTAACAAACAGCACTTCA
The DNA here is from genome assembly GCF_035046505.1 of Tiliqua scincoides. NCBI lineage: Eukaryota > Metazoa > Chordata > Lepidosauria > Squamata > Scincidae > Tiliqua > Tiliqua scincoides. The sequence continues at coordinate 202,868,433 of NC_089822.1, forward strand.
AAAATGTATCAAGTGCAGAACATTGCTTCAGCCATCTTCCCCTGGCTGTGCTTTACAAGAGAAGGCACCCAGATTTTTTCTTGCCACGTCGGGCTTGTAAAGCAGCTCTAGTGGCCATTTCAAAAACTTCCCTCACACCGTCTTTGGTCTTTGCACTGCATTCCATGTATCCAAAAGCACCAATGCGGTTTGCCATATCCCTGCCTTCTTCAGGTTTGACTGGTTCCTGTACAAACAAGAATAGCTAGTTAATACAGCTAAAACAAATCAAGCAGACAATTCTGTTTCTTCAGTTAAGATGCAAAGTTTTGAGGAGAACAAGCTTCAGGAATGCATTTTTAGCGAAGGGACACAGAACAGACCTTCTAAAATTGAGTCAACACTTCAGTGTTCTGTTGAGTCAACAGATCAGCGTGAACAAGTCATCATCATGAATTCAAACTTTTAAAAATGCTATATTTTTTCTTGTGTTCATGCACAAAGTTATAACATGATCTCTTGCATTATTTCGCCAGCATGTACAAGGGGAACTACATACTGTCACATGGACTTCTCAGCCTGTTGTGCAATCATTACATAAGCTAGGGAGATACTGCAATATTACTTGTACCTTTCAAGAAGTGCACATTAGCACTGTTAACCAATTTCTTGAACTTTTATAAAGGTGGTAATCAATTATGAACTCTGTTTAAAGATAAAATGCAATAAAGTTTAATTTCTCCCTATTTTTGGGTATCACCATCAGTGGCGACACTAGGGGGGTGCGGGTGATGTGGGCTGCACCGGGTGACGCGCACAGGGGGATGACGTGCACTGGGGGTGCTAAAATCGTGGTGGTTAGGAGTAATACCATCATGTTATATATTGTTATATACTGTTGGATGTGGAATTTCCAACAGAATGCAATACAAAAAAGAAAAGTGAAATATCTCCTTTCTATCAAAAGTTATGGCCAAAAAACCAGAGAACAAAAAGTGCACGGAGCCTTATGGAAAGTGAAACTGAGCCATATGGCGTGTTTATTTGTGAGTAGGCAAACTTGCCTTAGTCTGTTGGAAAGGGCATGCTGAGAGGAATCCAATGACACCAGAATGGTCCTGATTCAATGAATGCAGCCCCCAAAAACACCTGAGAAGGAAGTCCCTCCTTCCAAGCAGACAAATGTTTTGAGCCGTATGGAAAGTGAAACTAAGCCTTAGGGTCGTGTTTTCTCATAAGTAAGCAAACATGCCTTGGCTGGTGGTCGGGCCAGGCAAAGGGGAATGTGAAGCCACCAGAATGGTCCTGATCTGATGGAACTGGAGCACAACAAATGCTCCAGAAGGCAGCCTTCCCCCCCCCCCCCCCCACTAAAAAGGATCAAAACAGAGGCTTCTGCTGGTAAGGTGAACTTTTTTGAGACTCGCAAAGCCAGGTGGATCCTGACAGTGATCTGGTTTAAACAGAAGTTCTTAATTGAGCTGGGCACTGGGTAAGGCTGAAAACCTTACTGATTTTGGAAGAGGGGTGTTATTGCAGGCTGGCTACAGAGGAAATTCACTTGGTGGACCAGGGCTGATTTCTGCTTATTTATTTGTTTTACTTTAATTATTTATAATTTATTTTAATTTGCCTGATGATGTCACTTCCACCATGACTTCACTTCTGGTGGGTCTTGGACAGACTGTCATTCTAAAAAATGGGTCCCGGTGCTAAAAGTTTGAGAACTGCTGCAATAAGGTGTTAGTAAGGGGTGTGTGTGACACCACTAGTGACCAAAATCACTAAAATCACAGTTTGGAGGAATAACACCATCAAGTTATACATCAATCAGTGCATTATTTCATGCAGAATGTGTTCTCTCTTTGTTCTATCAAAAGGTACAGCCAGAAAACCAGTGGGGGCAGACTGATGGTACATCACCATGCCCACCACCTGGGGTGTTGCCCCGCCCACTGCATGGGGGGTGATGCGCTGGCATCCCGCACTGGGTAACGCAAACCCTAGTGATGCCACTGATCACCATGTCAGACAATTACAGGCACCCCCCAAATCCACAGCTCCCAAATCCCCCATTGTGTTCATGACTCACCTCTTCTCATTTGCAAATGCTTTGCAAAAGGCCGTTTATTCTTCGTTTGCATTTAAATGCTTTGGAAAAGGAAGCAAAGTGAGAACCTAGACTTGTATTTGCTAAGAGGAACACAAGAGGTGACAGTAAGAATGTAAGAAGACAGTAACCTCTGCTAACTGAGTAAGAGGCACTTTTTAAGTGGGTGCTCCTCTTTTTTTAGCAGGGGGAGAGTAACTGGCCCTCCTCACCCCAGCAGTGTCTTTTCTAGTGGCTGTCTGCTGGTGCTCTTTTGCACCTTCTTAGATTGTCAGCCCTTTGGGACAGGGAGCCATGAGTTATTTGATTTTTCTCTGTCAACCGCTTTGTGAACTTTTTGTTGAAAAGCAGTATATAAATACTGTTAATAATAATAATAATGCTAACAGGAAGCAGAGTCTAGTATTCTGTCTGTATGCTTTTTCTGCTGTCCTTTTCCTGTTAGTGTTCTCACTGTTGCCTCCTCTAGCACAGTGGTTCCCAACCTTTAGGAGACCACGGACCTGAGGCAAAAGTGGAATTGTCGTGGACCACATGCAACCTCCCACCCCCATGAATAAAAAACCCTGCACATGCCTGATCTCGTCTGATCTTGGAAGCTAAGCAGGGTCAGGCCTGGTTAGTACTTGGATGGGAGACCGCTTGGGAATACTGGGTGCTGTAGGCTTATACCATAGTCTTTCGAGACTGAAGGTTGCCAACCAGTTAAATTTGTAATACATGTGGCCTTCAGTATCCACAGGGTTCCATTCCTGGAACCCTCACAGTTAAGGAAAACCACAGGTATTTGAAACCTGCAGTGTGTCCCCCCCCTCCGTCTGGAGGCTCTTCTGAAGTCCACAGAGGCCGTGGGCGGGTGTGCATTGCAGGCTTCAGAAGAGACTCTGTAGGGGGCAGGAGCACAGCTCTTCTCACCACTAGAGGCTCCAGGATCGCCTGCACCATGGGGTTCTGGGACCCATGGATGAAGAAATCCGCGGGATCTAACCCACTGAGAGCATGAGATAGCTTGAGCTGCCTGTTATTAGAAAAGATTTATCAGAGATTTATGATTTACAGAGAAGATTTGTGGTTTGCTGATTTTGCTGCCAGCAGTAGCTGGAGGCTGTTGGTTCTCCACCCTCTCTGGCAGTCCACATGGGGAACTGCTTGTTCAGAAGTGATCAAAAGCAATTATTTTCCCTAAGACCTCGCGGACCACTTCTCAGGGTCTCGCGAACCACTGTGGTCTCCGGACCTTAGGTTGGGAACTAGTGCTTTAGTAGCCATGAGTCTAGGTTCTCACAATTTGCTGCCTTTTGCGTAGTGTTTGCAGAAGAAGAAGGTGAGTTATGTGTGCAACGATGGATAGGATTCACTACGATCTGCAGTTTCAGATATCCACAGTAGCAGCAGGAACGTATCCCCCAACAGAAACAGGGAGATGTGTGTACTTCTGTATTACAGTGCAATTTCCCTCCTACACACAATTTAGGGTGAGTAAGCATTTTTAATAAAAGTCATAGCAAGTGTCAGCATCTCTACTTGCCAATGCTTGTTCAAACATGCCAATCACACAAACACATTTTTCTAGGTACACAAATTTTGGGATAGATATCTCCAAAACAGGAAAGTGACTTATTGCTTTTTCAAATAAGAATATGCTCATGCAGAATAAGAAGATCCTGAAGCGCTAACCGTTAGGACAACAATACTCTGGACTTTATTCAATTTTGATGCTTCAGCATCATATTATTGCTACAAGCCAATTTTATCACCAAGTAGTGTTGCCTGGTCTCTCACAGCAAGCCAAGAAAGGTGTGGTGATGACACAGAAGCATGCCATGTGGCAATACCCTTTTGACCTCAAATCACTGTGGTAACAATGTGAGGGGGGACATGACTGAGACATACAAAATCATGCAGGGGATGGACAAAGTGGATAGAGAGACGCTCTTTTCCCTCTCACATAACACCAGAACCAGGGGACATCCACGAAAGTTGAGTGTTGGGAGAGTTAGGACAGACAGAAGAAAGTATTTCTTTACCCAGCGTGTAATTAGTTTGTGGAACTCCTTGCCACAGGAAGTAGTGATGGCATCTTGCCTGGATGCCTTTAAGAGGGGATTGGACAAATTTCTGGAGGAAAAGTTCATTACGGGTTACAAGTTATAATAGGTATGTGCAAGCTCTTGCAATCAGAGGCAGCCTGCCTCTCAAACCCAGATGCAGGGGAGGGCACCAAGACACAGGTTGTGTTTGTTGTCTTGTATGCTCTCTGGGGCATTTGGTGGACCACTGTGAGATACAGGAAGCTGGACTAGATGGGCCTTCGGTCTGATCCAGCAGGGCTCTTCTTATGAAGTGCCTCTTATGTCAGCAGAAAGAGTGCTACCTACTAGACCACAACATATTGCTTTTCCAAATCTAGAAACGCTAGCACTGTGCGAGAGCTGTTGTCTGTTCATTACCAAGTGCAAAAAGGGCCTCAAGGTTCTTTGAAGGGAAGATTAAATCAGTTGATATCACAGAACAGTGCTGGGTTTCTCGGCCTGAAGAAATGCAGTTATATTCTATAACTGCTGGGAGAGGGGGATATGGGAGCAAACAGCATAGGGCAGCGGGTCTCAATTTTTTTAGTACTGGAACCCACTTTTCAGAATGACAAGCTGTTGGAACCCGCCAGATGTCATTATCCTAGAAGTGGTATCGTGGCCAGAAGTGACATCATCATCAAAGTTAGGTTTCAAACCTAAGCCATGATCAGCCAAAGATCCCATGACACAGTATGCTTGTGCTGTTATTTTGTATTACTTGGAATCCAAACATTCCAGCTTGGAAGTCAAAGCAGAACAGACTTGGATCCTTCTCCAACCACACAGCCCTTCCCCCTTTCCAGAGTAGTCATCTTTCCACCTAATTCAGGGAAAAGCACCACACCCATCTCTCACCAGCAACCCACCCTGCCCAGCAGCTCCCTGTATTTTCAATGGCAGCTAAGTGCTACATGAGGCATCTAATGGGTCTTGACACACAGTTTGAGAAACACTGGGTTAGAATATTGCTTACACATTTGTAAAGCATTTTGAGTATGCAAAGCAAATCATTGTATCTATTATCTTGCTGTTATCCTTACAATAACCCAGTATAATTAACCCGGATATGTAGGTGGGAAGCAGAGACTGAAAAGGAGGGACTTGCCTGAGGCCACCAAGTAAATCTGTGACAGTGACAAGATTTGAACCAGGAACTTCCAATATGCAGCTCAGCCACCCACACAGATTTTCAGTGATATTTATATTTTGCCTTAGTGTTGACAAATGGACAAGCCTTTAAAATGCCAAGCAAGAGTTAACAGTCAATACTGTACATGCCCCAAGGATATACTAAATGAATGCTATACTTCTATATTGTAAAACAGTGGGCCTTTAGCATCCATGGGGGTGCCTTTCCCAGACCCCCTGTGGATGGTCCCATCTGCTTTAAAAACGTTTTTAAAAAGTAAAACAGTAGTGTTCCCTCCTTAGTGCTGCAAACTGAGCCAGCTGCAGGGCAGTCTCTGGCACTCCCTGAAGCCACTTCCGGGTAGTGCCAATGCCTGCAATCACCTCTCGTGGCCCTAGTAAACTCCAGAATGCAATGCAGAAGCATTTCCAAATGCTGAGGCTGCCCCATGGTCTATGCGGCCAATACTGAGACCAATGTACATAGAGCTATACCCCAACCTTCTTTGATAATGGATACCTGCTGCTGTGATCAGTCACTATCAGAATACCCCATCCTCCAAAGTTCCTTTGTATGGTAAATGAGGCAGATTTCTATCAAGATAAGCAGATAATCTTACATAGTATGCAGCTCCAAGGAAGAAGCTGCCTTATGGAAGACAAACCTGTTTATGAATGCAGCTCAAAAAGTATTCAAGCAGATCCCAAGTATCGCATAATTTCAGAGTTACTGTACAGATCTCACACAGAAGTATCTTAAAGTATGAACTCCTATACAAGCATTTAAGGTAGTTGCTCTCACTGACATAGGACTGACAGTTTAGATGGAAAAGGCAAAAAAGACTTGCCTGCTTCATTTTGGCCAGCTCTCGTCTTGTGTGTTCATCATTCCTCAAGTCCTTTTTATTTCCTACCAGGATGATGGGTACATTGGGGCAGAAGTGTTTCACCTCTGGAGTCCACTTCTCTGGAATATTCTCTGCAATAACACAAGAGTCACAGTCCAATCTCTGGCTAAAACCCATACAGCAGGTATATTATATTAGTCATATTACAGCAGATATACTATTTTAAGTGCAAGAATAGGAAGCCCTTTCATCATCTCTCTTACCAAACAGTAGCCTGATTGAATGGGCACGCCAAGGTCTATTTAGCCAGTAGCCATGATAGCACTCAAATCAGGGCTGCAAAAGTCTAAACTCACAACCACCAGCAATTTTGGCCCTTGGGATTTCCCCAGCCTTAGTTGAAAATATCTAACTTGCTTGTTATCACCTCAAAAATAGAAAATACTAAATAAGCACAGATAGAATTTTTTCTTTCAATGTGTGAACTGCAGTAGATGGCTTTTCCGTTGTGCAGTTTGGAGACCACTGCTCTAAAGTTTAGCCCCTTGCAAGAAACTGGTTTCACTCCATGACAGCTGTATCTACATGCCAGCCAAAGGCTTAGCAGGGCAGAAAGTGTTGGATCTTTCCATAAGGGCAGCTACTGCTTGCCAAATAAAGTTCAAAAAAATGGAGATCTTCTCAGCTATGAACAAGATTTATAGTATTTCCCCCTATGGGAATATAATATTTATTGAAATGCAACTTCTCCAAAGCTTTTGCTTTGGATATGGCATAAGCATCTGGCAGACCATGCAATCGTTTACGAAACAGGTCATGAATTTCAGCTTGATCTACTTACCTAAACTATCAGGACTATCAATTGAAAAACACATAAGTATAACATCAGTGTCTGGGTAGGAAAGAGGCCTAAGTCGATCATAATCTTCTTGTCCTGCTGTATCCCATAAGGCCAGCTCCACCTACCGGAAAAATAAGGACATTTAGCTAAGACTGGAAGGTTCCTAGGCATGCTTCATCTCAAGAGCACAGATTGGAACAAGATCTTGGAACACACCTCTCCCATATAAGCTCACCCTCACTTAAGGATGTGCTTGAGCATGCCAAGAAGAAAGTTTGAAAAGCAATTTGATATGGCTTGGATAGCAGGTAGTAAAATAATTCACTGGGCATGCTCAAGCACATTCTGATACAAGTCATAGTCAGAAAGGGCTTTGCTCTGTATAACAAACACCTTTCATGGCAGCAACAGGAGGCATGGAAGGAACAGGGTCTTTTTGAAACCGGACTCAAGGCTTCAGACAGCCTCCTGGAGAAGTTGAGCAATGCTCCTCTACTGACTTTCAGAAATAAATGCAAGGCCTGCTGAGGAAGTCTGCTTTTAACTGTGCTGTTAGCTAGATTCCTAAAAGAGTTTGCTGATGAATTACTAGGTTTAAAGCTTACCCTAAAGACAGTTCCTTTAGTATAAGTTGCTTTGATCAAAGGGATATAGTTTGGAATTCTAAAAATATGATCAGAGCAAAGAAACTGCAGGCTACATTCAGTCTGCTTTCCATTCCTTGCCCAAAAATTCAGTTCTTAAAATGAACTTATGAACTAAGAAGTTCTTAAAATAATAAGAATAATAAGTTCTTAATAAAATGAACTTAAAATGAACTAATAAATATAAATTTATGGCCACCAGGATCTTTTAGAAGTATCAGAGATATAAAATTAACTCCGAAGCACGTAACTGGTCCAAGATCCTGAACGTTCATTTTGCAAGTAATGAAAAAGTCAATCCTAAGGGAGTGGCAGGCGTCTTGATTCTGTATGCTCATTCTCTCCCAAAGGAGCTATCATCTTTCCTCCATCTGATATAGCGAAAAATTCTTTCTTGGTGGTATCTATGAGTGGCACAGACCTCAATTGCTGAGGTTCCTAGCCAGTTTCATTTTCTGGTTCTATGCCACAAAAGCATATAGTAGGAGGTGCTCTAGCATCCTTATGTCAGATGGGATATGGTATACTGACATCACAAGGGTGTTTCCCCACTGCTGCATACTGACGGGCAGGGCATGTTAAAAACCGATGTGGGGACATTGCTGACTGACGGAATGACTGGTAGGCTGCATTTCTCTGGAATTTTTTGCAGCTCTTCCTTCCTCCTCTCCCTTTGTGCTAATCTGCATAGGATACAGATTACAGTTAAATTTAGCTAGAGTGGCAACTTAACTGGAGTACAGGATTAACCTGTAAAAGTAAGCTTGTTTATATAAATATTTTGAACATACAGAATTACCTTGGGGGTGAAATTCAAATAGGAAAGGATTTTTGAGGGACCGCCTTCTTCCATATAATCCTAACCATCCTCTCAGGTCAGAGGCAGCCCTTCTGACTGTGCTGCCACCAGCAGAGGTGAAGGGCATGGTGTCTAGAAATAGGGCCTTCTTGGTGGTGGCTCATTTGTTGAGATCTCTCCCCTTGGAATTAAGAACAACTCCCTCTTCGGAGACCTTCCGGCAGGGCCTCAAGATCTTTTTATTCAAGAAAGCTTTTAACTGCTGACATGATAGGCTGGCCCTTTTACGGAATGTAATTTTAATTGCTTTGCATGATCCACTGGGGTTTATCTCTATTATCTTTAATTGTTTTATGTTTTAGTGTTGTTTTAATCTTCCATTTTGCGTTGCGTTTTTGTTATAAGCTGCCTTGGGTGCCCATAATGTGTGGGCGAAAGGTGGGATATAAATTTTTAAATAAATAAATTTCCCTAACAATATACAAACTACTATACCGTATAACTGCTCTAATGCTCATCCGGCTTGTGGGCAGTATTTCAAAACCAAAGTGTTAGTAAAAAAGATACTCTCATCGACTTCAGCAACATTCAATTAAAATCCACTGGAGGAGATTAAGTGTTGTGTCTTTCAGTTTTATACAATTCAATCAAAAATGATTTTTAGGGCAGGGGAAGATGCTAACATTCAGCTAGTCAGACCTTCAGTTTAGCAATTGAGGGCCCATTCCTATCCAACTTTCTAGCACTGGTGCAGCCACAATGCAGCCCCCAAGGTAAGGGAGCAAATGTTCCCATACCTTGAGGAGGCCTCTATGACTGCCTCCCCACCACAGGATGCAGCGCATGCCCCATTAGCACAGCTGCAAAAATTGGATAGGCTTGGTCCCTGGGTCATTTACACCGAGTAGCAACGTAGGGACATCAGATAATCAGGGAATTTATACAGATTGCAAATACACTGCCTCATGTCATTCCTACTGCTTTCAAGGAAGTCTAATTCTATGTATAATTAGATTTATAGCTAGGAAAATGGAGGCAATACTGCAATTAATACCATGAAATTACAGAACCTAAAGTGAGCCTGTAGGCAATCTCCTGTATTAGTTATGTGTACGCTAATCTTTGCACTCTTGTAGCAGGCGCACACACACACAAACACACACACACAGTGTAGTAGTTGTAAAAGTGCACTCACCTGCTTTGAATCAACTTCAATATCTGCTACATAGTTTTCAAATACTGTGGGAACATAAACTTCAGGAAACTGGTCTTTACTAAATACAATGAGCAGACAGGTCTTGCCACAGGCACCATCACCAACTATAACCAGCTTTTTCCGAATGGCTGCCATAGCTGTCAAAAGAGAAACAAATGATTAATCAAATAAGCTCTGTTTTGATTTTTGTGTTTTAACACGTTTGAAGAAAGATGTTCAATGAAACAGGTGAGAGAACTAGAGACTCTTGGACAGTGCTCACATAAGGTTTCTGAACCAAAGCTTTGCACAGTCATTACCACCTGCACCAAGAGTGTAGCTCATTCAGTTGGGGTGGTGGTGGTGGTCAGGCACCAAATGACGGCCCAATACCACGTCTGCTTGGCTGCAAAGGTTAAACTGCAGATTCAGAACACTGTTCTGCTCCACCCCAGTGCGCTGCTAACTTAGAAAAAGTGGCCAAAGACTCAGGCAGTAGCAGACACCTCTGGTTCAGTCAGCCTCTTTGCCCTACCTAAGACATGACCTCTTAGATTCAGTATTTTGTCAGGAATGTCACAGAGGTGTGTGGAACCCCAAAGGACCCGATGACAATACGAGTCTTATGCGACCCCTTCTCCAACTACACAAAGCAAATGTATGCCTCTTCCATTCAGGATCATGAAGATTCTCCCACCACTCCTTTCTAAGAGGGGCTACTTTGTATACCTTCCTACTCCTTTGAGATTTGGTCTTTAGAGTCACCATGCAGAACATGTTAAATTTACAAACATGGAATATGAAATATTTGAGAGCAGATAACAGGTTCAGTGAGTCTGTGCCCATTCTTCCATAACCAAGTCTATGATGCGAAACAAAACTTAGTTGACGTATAAGACATCATGGAATCACATTCCCTTTGTCTTCCTTGTTTCATATGGTTCTTTTAGAAACACTCTAGCCTGGCAACTTTAAGACTGGAATGAAAATCCATACCAAGTCAACCCTGAACAACATGAAACAGATGACTAATTTCTATGGATGCATTACAGTGAAGAATTTTCCTGAATGCTAACTAAAAACTTTTAAGAGTTTTAAGACATAACTTGCTGTTACCCAGTCAATCTATATGAAGTTACAGTACAAATTAGGAGCTATCAAAACTAATGGCCTCATATGGCAGGGTCTGATGGACCTATCATTGCATATGAAACTCCTGAGAAAACTCTTGTACACTTGTGCAGCAACAAAACATGCTGTCTGAATGGAAGGAGGAAGTGACCTGGAATCTTTGCCACTGCAAATGAAAAAAATCACACACAATTCAGGGAGTTAAATGCATTTTATACTTGGGCTGATGATCACACACATTTCAAGACATTGGATTTATAAACAGTTAGGACTCTCTCTGAAGTCTTTGTACTGCAGATTACATAAAACTTAAACTAAGCTGGGGAAATGGGGCAGCGCATAGAGAACCCAACTGTAGTAACGCTGACATTTTCTTTGGAATCACCCAGTGTATAATGAACTTTTTCTATCAATTCATATGTGTTGAAAGAACCATTATGTTCATCTAGCATACAAAGAACCTGTCAATAAGGTTGACAAAACTTCATTCAGTCATCAAGCTGCTATGACCTTGTTGAGTGACAAATATACATTTCAAGACCTCTAACAGCATTGGAACATAGCAACAGGAACTGCATTTGTTCTAACTACTAGGTTAGCACATCTCTCTGATGCAACTTTTCATCATAGAAGGCATATATTTTTAAAGGAATGCAATGCTAGCTGCGCTGGGTATGCCACCTAGCCAGAAAGCAGAACCAAGTATAAATTGTCAAGACGAAAACGCCAAGTGATGCATCAGAGACGTCAAAATTCTAAAATTTCAAACCACAAAGAAAAAATCTCCAACCTCTTTCAGTAACATGAAAAACTGAAAGATGCGCTACCAATTATCAAACCTAAAAAATGTGACATTGATAACTCTGAATATAGCTTTTTTGTATTTATGAAATACAAGAGTATAACCCAGCGATTTTCAACTTTTTTCATCTCACGGCACACTGACAAGGCACCAAAATTGTCAAGGCACACCATCAGGTTTTTGATAATTGCCAAGGCACACCATGCTGTCAGTGGGGGGTTCACATCCCCATTGGCCATACTAATAAATGACCTTCTCCCCCAATTCCTGTGGCACACTTGAGGACCACTCATGGCACACCAATGTGCCACAGCACAGTGGTTGAAATGGCTGGTATAACCTTATTCCAAAAGTACATACAAATACACCTGATTCTAAGAGATGCACAGGCAACAGTTCTACTTCCTAAGAACTTGAGCTCCTTGGCTCTCTAGAACAAGGCACTCCAGACTCCGGCCCATGGTCCAGATCTGGTGCCCTGTTGAATCCCTCTCCCGCATAAACAGCGCTTACCGTTCTATGGGGGAGCCTTTTGTTTGTGTCGCAGAGCACCCCCAATCTTTGTGCTCACTTACAGGGTCTTCTGCCCCACCTGGCTTTGTGCCCGGATTTCTGAGCATGTGTACTGGCCAGCGCGAAGGTCGGGGCAATCTGCTGCATGAATAAGAGGCACCCCCAAGAGGAATGGTAGGCACTGCCTGCGCTGGGGATGTAGCAGTCTGACCGCTGCTCTAGAGAAGGAGTCTCCAAACCCCGGCCTGGGGGCCAGATATGGCCCGCAGCGAGCCTCTATCTGGCCCGCAGCCAGCCTCTTGTCCCCTGAAAGCCTCTGGTCCACTCGACTGAACATGGCCAGATATTTCATGTGGCCCTCTGGCCATATAGTTTGGAGACCCCTGCTCTAGAGGAATGAACTTGCAGCAGCCTCAGATTCTCACTTGGGCTGCAGTTTCAACACCGAGATGAGACAGCAGGCATTTCTCCTGCTGCTTGCCAGAGGACTCAGGGAAGGGGACTTGCACCGGTGCCTGGAGAAGATAAAGCAGAAGAGACTCCCATTTTTTCCTACCTTATTTTTCCTACAAAACGCATGTTAGAGAAAACCTTGTTTCTTCTGGACATCTGGGTGGGAGTGGAATTGGTAGCAAGAAGAGACTGAGGCTTAGTTAGAGAGCCAAGTTATTTGCAAATCCCTTAGAAGCATAACTATAAGCCACTGCATCCAGACCATGTAATCCTAGATACATTTATCCTGATATGAAGTTTTATTGCATTCAGTGAAATTTATTCCAAGTAACATTGCATTGCAAGATGCCTATCACTTGGTTTTTGCCAAAGGGGAAAATAGAAATAAAGAAGCTGAACAGAAATCTTCATTGCTCTAATCAGTTATTTATTAGAACACAGTGGCTTGGATTCAAATATCTCACTGCATAAGCAGAAGGCACTTCTGCACTCATGGATACTTGCCAGTTTCTCCTGACATCAGGGCTCCCACCCACACCTATCAAAATTGGTCCCAGCAATTCTCTAAAGCAGCATTTGGAGATACACGGGAGGGGAGAAGAGAATTTCTGTTATCTCAGAGTAGAAATGCCTTCCATTTGGGTAGCAATATTTCTTGTTCTAAGCCAAAATGGAGACTGCACTGGCATGGTGAAAACAGAAGAAACTTTTTAGGCAGACAGGCTTAGTAAATAAATATCCCTGTAATAGAACTGAGTAGCAATATATCTGAATAGTCAAACATTGAACTGTTTAGTACTGTATCACCACATACAGCAAGGCTGCAGGATTCTTACCCAAGAGTAAGCACCAACGACCTCAATGAGACTTGCATCTGTTAGATGTAAAGTATCACTTAGTCTACTTCTCCTTCAAAAGGTGCTCTTGCTAAATGCCTCCATTAAGAGGGAAGTGATTTAAATTTTATGCAAATCTTTGATCCATCAATGTTTTTTCAAGACTACTTTTCAAACCAAAGATAAACATCATCCCATGTCACTCACTGAAATCAGTGCAAGAAACAGTACAGTAGGATACATAGACTGGTATGCTGAGAGATTCCTCTTTAGAGCACATCCTCACTAGGGCCAGGACTCTTCAATGAAGTACTGGATGTTAACAGAACTCCTCCCATGCCTTCAAACTGTTACCTCCTACTTGAGGAAACTCCAAAAATTAGTCTATTCCATAAGTTTACATTATCTTGATGAATGCAATAGAAAATTTGCATTATATTTAGTAGCAAAGGAAAACTTTGCTTTAAAGTTTTCCTTTAAAGTTTTAAAGGTAAATTAAAGTGGAAAGAATTCTGAGTACCCATGCTGATGCTCAAAATATAGTATTGATGTTAAGGCTGATGATAGTAATATCCTGATATTAAAGTTTAATATCTAAAGAAGTTAATCAGCTCTAAAATGTTTTATGACAACATATTAGTATTAGTTGGCAACCTTCAGTCTCGAAAGACTATGGTATCGCGCTCTGAAAGGTGGTTCTGGAACAGCGTCTAGTGTGGCTGAAAAGGCCGATTCGGGAGTGACAATCCCTTCCACACTGGGAGCAAGTGCAGTCTGTCCCTGGCCTGTCTCCCTGGCTATGGGCCTTCCTTCTTTGCCTCTTAGCCTCAGACTGTTGGCCAAGTGTCTCTTCAAACTGGGAAAGGCCATGTTGCACAGCCTGCCTCCAAGCGGGCCGCTCAGAGGCCAGTGTTTCCCACTTGTTGAGGTCCACTCCTAAGGCCTTCAAATCCCTCTTGCAGATGTCCTTATATCGCAGCTGTGGTCTACCTGTAGGGCGCTTTCCTTGCACGAGTTCTCCATAGAGGAGATCCTTTGGGATCCGGCCATCATCCATTCTCACGACATGAGCGAGCCAACACAGGCATCTCTGTTTCAGTAGTGCATACATGCTAGGGATTCCAGCATGTTCCAGGACTGTGTTGTTTGGAACTTTGTCCTGCCAGGTGATGCCGAGAATATGTCGGAGGCAGCGCATGTGGAAAGCATTCAGTTTCCTCTCCTGTTGTGAGTGAAGAGTCCATGACTCGCTGCAGTACAGAAGTGTACTCAGGACGCAAGCTCTGTAGACCTGGATCTTGGTATGTTCCGTCAGCTTCTTGTTGGACCAGACTCTCTTTGTGAGTCTGGAAAACGTGGAAAACGTCTTATGACAACATAAGGCTTTGAAATAAAATATGAGTTGGAATTATCTTTAGATATCTCTTTACCAAGCTGCATATCAACCTTATTATCATGTGCCAAACCAGGCTCATGAAAAGTCACTCACCTGGTTGCCTATGGTAAATTGATTCTAAATAGCAACATAAAGAAGCTGTTCTAAATTGGCAACTCAATCCTATCCTTCCCTCCCCCCTCCACGCAGCCACATCAAAAATGGGTGCTCTATATCCAGCGGAGGGGGCAGATTGGGATGCTTTGGAGGCCTTTTATCTTCATAAGCTTCCTGCTCCACAACACATCACATTGAACCTGAGCTAGTGATTTTGCTAGCGCAAGTCAAGAGAGAGAAATGGGGCTGGAAGGCTGCAGAAAAGGGGGATAGGATAGGAGCACCACTACTGCCAGATCCACCCCTTCTGCAGAGTCCCTCCAACCTGCTCCAACACTTTGCTGTCTTCAGTGGGTGGCTGGGGATTCGCTGGATTGCCCGAGAAGGCTCCAACCACTTGCCACACAGTATGGTGCTGGAGCATGGTTTACAGCCATTTTGCAGCAGTTGCCACCAACAAAGTGTGTATTCTGATGGTGAAAAGGCCATAGCAGCTATGGTGGACTAACAAAGATTTGTGTGTTAGTAACTCTTACTATCACTGTTTAAGACCAAACTCTATAGAGATGAAAATAGCAATGTAGTTCTTAGTAGTGGCCTTCATTAATATCCAAAAATCTATTATTTTTCTGCTGCTTGCAATTTCACACAGGCCAATAAAAAATGACTTATACGGCACAATGTAGCTTTAGGGTTTTAGGTGCAGGTCGTCAGTCACTGTTTGTGGACTTCAAACACAGATGTTCAACTTATAAGAGAAACAATTGAGACAAGATTATGAAACTGTTACATATAAGAGCACATCTTATGTTTCGGTTTTGCTTGCTGTAGCACATGAGGCGACTCCTATGAGAATTCATGCACTAGAAAGTAACACAACATCTGTGTTACACACAGGCAACATAAGGAATTGAGCACATTGTACTTCCCTTAGTTCCATTTTCTTAATATTTTTTTTCTTCAATTTTGCCAATTAGCCAGTTTTGTATATACTTCCTGCTAACAAGGGGCCAAGTATATTAATTTTAACAGTCTAACACAATATATTCACACCCTGCTTGCTTGCAGAATAGCTTTTCTATTATCTACAGGATGATATGAAGTATTAGAAAAACTGAGATCTGCGAGAGTTAAAAGCTGCTTCCTACAGTTAAATTAAGTGCATGAGGTAAGCTGTTGCCAGCTGCCAAATGCTACGTTAGCTTTCTAAATTAAAGACTTAGAACAGAACAAAACTTGCTTTCAGCATGTTATTTTGGCAACTTATGTCAGCTTTTCAATTACAGCTAACAGAGCAATTTGAGGTTTATAAATCATTGCTGGTTTAAATCCTAAACCAAAATGTAGAGAGACTAACATTAACACCATTTTACATTTTGTCTGTGTGATCATTAACCAGGACAATAGTTTTGTAAATATTAATAAAAACAACTTGGTATTTATATACCGCCTTTCTGGTCATTGGATTACTCCTCTGACTTTATTCAAGGCGGTTTACATAGGCAGGCATTTCTAAATCCCTCAAGAGGATTTTTACAATCATAAAGGTTCTCTCTTTCAAGAACCAACAACATGGTCTTCCTTTATCTGAGCCATTGTCAAACAAATATGTATTAATACTTAAACAAGTTAAGGTACATAAGGTTCTGTTGAAAATTCTTATAATTTTATTAACTCAGCTGCTTAACTTGAATATCATGTCTTTGAAGAGAATGTCTTGTTTAACTTTTCCACACTACTATTTTAGTTAATATTTCTGCTGGGTAAAAGAATGTAATATCTGGAAGACCAATAACTACAGGTAGAAATCATTACATGCTGTAGTTTGTCTCTGCTTAATAATATGATTTCATATATAATTGAGAGAGATTCTAGAGATAAGAGAATGTAAACAGACATGTAGTAGGGGGTGAAAATAGGAACATCATACACTGAAAGTGTCCAGTGGGCCCTCTGTGGGGATCTGGTTCTGGGACTCTGCACAGATGCCAAAATCAGCGAATCCTCAAGCCTGAAGATGTCATGATGAGAAAATGATGTAAATTTGCAGAAACAGCCTAAATATCAATGAGGCAAGTGCTGTGGAATGGCAAGGTGCAAGGTTAAAAGAGAAGATGTTTTCGACCAAACTGACAAATTAAAAATCAGTAAGTCACCTGGCCCAGATGGCATCCACCCAAGAGTTATAAGGAACTGAAGAATGAAGTTGCTGATCTCTCAACTAAAATATGCAACTTGTCCCTTCAAACGACTATGGAGCCAGAAGATTGGAGGATAGCAAATATACCACTGATCTTTAAAAAGAAGGAAGGAAAGGGGGCCAGAGAAACTATAGGCTGGGTCAGCTTAACATCTGTTCCAGATAAAGGTAGAATGCCTTAAAGATAAAATCTTAAAACACACAGAAGAACAAGCTTTGCTGAGGGAGAATCAGCATGACTTCCATAGGACAAATATTGCCTCACAAATATTTTTGAATTCTTTGAAAAGGTCAACAGGCACGTGGACACAGGAAAACCTGTGAATATTATATATCTGGATTTTCAGAAGGCATTTGACATGGTCCCTCACCAAAGGCTGTTGAGAAAACTCCAAAGACAGAGTTAGGGAATAAGAGAGTAGGTTCTCTCATGGATTAGGAACTGGATGATGACCAGGAGTGGATGCCAATGGGCAATTTTCACAATGGAGCAAGGTGAAAAGCAGTGTGCCCCGGGGATCTGTCTTGGGACCGGTGCTTTTCAACCTTTCGAAGCAAGGTGGCCAAGTTTGCAGATGACACTAAACTTTTCTGAGTGGAAAAGTGCTCCAGAAGAATCTCTCCAAACTGGGAGAACGGGTAGCAAAAAAAAGCATTTCAATGTAATTGTAAAGTAATGCACATTGGGGCAAAAAAATGAGCACATATAGGCTAATGGGTTCTGAGCTGTCTGTGACAGATCAGGAGAGAGACCTTGGGATGCTGGCAGACAACTTGACAAAAGTGTGCTACCCAATGTGCAGCACCAGTGAAGAAGGCCAATTCCATATTCTGGATTATTAAAAAGAAGAATGAGAATAAAACGGCCAATATTATAATGTCATTGTACAAATTGATGGTAAGGCCACACCTGGAATATTGTGTTCAGTACTAGTACCACATCTCAAAAAGGACATAATGGAACTAGAAAAGGTACAGAAGACAGCAACCAAAAAGATTGTGGGGCTGGGGCAACTCCCTTAGGAGGAAAGGCAAAGGCTACATTATTTGAGGCTCTTCAGCCTAGAAAAGAAGCACCTGAGGGGGGCCATGATTGAGACATACAAAATTATGCATGGGGTGGATACATTGGATAGAGGGATGCTCTTTTCCCTCGCATTCAACACCAGAACCAGGGGGCACCCACTAAATTGAGTGTTGGGGGAGTTAGGACAGACCAAAGAAAATATTTCTTTATCTAGCATGCAATTAGTCTGTGGAACTCCTTGCCGCAGGATGCGATGATGGCGTCTGGCCTAGATGCCTTTAAAAGGACAAATTTCTGTAGGAAAAGTCCATCACAAACCATGATGAGTATGTGCAATGTCCTGATTTTAGAAGTAGGCTACCTCAGAATGCCAGATGCTAGAGTGGCACCAAGATGCAGGTCTCTTGTTGTCTTGTGTGCTCCCTAAGGCATCTGGTGGGCCATTATGAGATACAGGATGCTGGACTAGATGGGCCTTTGGTCTGATCCAGTAAGGCTCTTGGTTAAATTCATGATGTGGAGTCTGCGGGTATGCAGCCCCCGCTGTAGTTGGAATCTTTTCAGAGTTATCTGATTCTTGGAAAACTCTGACACAGGACAACTACATGAACCTGAGAAATTGTGGATCAGGAAAACTTTCAAAATTTATGGATTTTTATGAATTTAGAATGCCGATTCAAAAAATGGCATCAGTATTTCCCTATCACATCAGAGATAAAGTGATAAAGCATTAGTCTCATTAGTTCAAGCAGCTTCCTTGTGAGGAAGCCATAGCATAGGCTTCTTCATGAGCAAGCTATTTGAACCATTCACTTAAGACGATATGCCGTATCCCTGATACGAGATGTGATAGGGCAAAACTGGTGCATTACAATCAGCACCCCAAATATACAGGAATAGATCTAACTTTTAAGACAGCAAAATGTGTTTGCCTGTGTTATCAGAAGTAAAAATGAGTAACCCAATTTCATTACAAAAGAGCAATAACTGCTACTTTAATTCTTCTTTTGGTAATCTGCTGCAATTCCTAGTGCTGCAACACTGCTGATGTCCATTCATACTACAAACTAGTGTAGCACTTTGGATAAGATAGTACTGTCAGAATGGCCTGCCTTTTATTTCTTTATACTGTATGTCTGTAGTATAAATCTCCAACAGTATGAAGGAGTTTTGAAAATGTGCTGGTTAGTTCTTTCATATTCAACAGCTAAAAAAAAGCAACATAAATCTTCATTAAACTTGAGTATCAAGAAAATCTTTATACTAAACTAGTGATTTTCAACCTTTTTCATCTTGCGGCATACTGGCAAGGCACCAAAATGGTCAAGGTACACCATCAGCTTTTTGACAATCGACAAGGCACACTGTGCTGTCAATGGGGGCTCACATCCCCCAATGGTCCTATTGATAAATGATCCTTTCCCAAATTCCTGTGGCACACCTGGGGACCATTCGCGGCACACCAGTGTGCCGCGGCACAGTGGTTGAAAATGGCTGTACCAAACACACAACCAATCCAATGCACAAGAAAGTAATTTTAAAGTCACATTAAACCATGTTAACAAGAGCAAAAAACCAGAGGTCTTACTACAGTCACTCAAGACAGCTTGAACGTAGTAACATAATATGCCAATCCCAATTGTTGTGCCTGAGGAAACAGAATTCTTTGACTGTGGATTAGCTGAAAATGCCTCTGCAGATGCCCATGTGGTACTACCAAGCAAGAATAAAAACAAGAGGGGCACTTCAAAAGGAATCATTCATGAATCAAATCCCAAAGTAAGGAAAAGAAAATGAGCAAGTATGTTGTATTGAGTGATATAACATTTTGTCTCTTTAGCTAAATGAAAGCAATTTTAGAAGTTTAATTCATGCAGGAGAACAGAATACTAAAATGAAGGAGACCCTGCCTTAGAAAGGCAATTTCTGACTATGAGTCACTGCTTGGTGTTTATAGTAAAGGAAGGAAGTACATCCCGTGTCTCTTCCCCCCTGCCTTTTGCGGGTCTTTCTTCAGTTTATTCTAGATAATGAACTGTGTTGTACTGGGGCAGGAAAAAGCATCAAGATCAGGAAATTGAGACAGACATACAATGGATTACAGAGAAGACTATTTGTGTTCAAGTGCAGTTCCTGTGCCTAAATTATACAATCAGATTAAAGCCCAATCCTATCCAATTTTCCAGTACTGATGCTGCCGTACAAATGGGGAAAGCAAAGCATCCTGCAGTGGGGGGATAATCACTGTGTCACTGAACAAATGTTCCCTTACCTGGAGGCTGCACTGCAGCTGGAACAACACTGGAAAGTTGGATAGGATTGGGGCCTAAGTCTCTTACAAAGCAGATAGATTATTGCCAAAGATTGGAATGAACTTTCAAGAATGTAAGAGACAACATTAGACAGACATGGGAACTGTGTCCCACGTTAAAATATTTTGGTGAAGTTAAAGAAAAAAATAGCAATTGCAAATGACAGTGGAATACTATCTGGAAATTAGCATAGGAAATTAGTGCGGTCGTGTTGTTAAAGGAAAGTATTACGGTATATATAAATATATGTGGGTATATATAAATATATGTGGATTTAAGAGGACTTTTCTTTACGTAGTTGATAAATGCACTGTACCAACTCTGCAAGCAAAATAATTTCAAACACAGTAGAGCTTTTGCCATCTTTACAAATCATACAAACTAAGCTCTTGAGTCTTTTGCTAACTGTAGGAGGGGCAAGAATAATACAGAGCACTCAAAACTCCCACTCATTGGAAATCCTCTTCAGCTGCATTCAGCCCCTCTGGCTTTCAAGATTTCTCCAGGCATTTTCAGGTCTTAAAAGCTCAGGCGCAGATTCTCAGACCACTAATTTTGCCCAGTGCTTTTGCAACCATGGAATCCATAGTCCTGCTGATAACCTTTACGTGCTTTGCCTTTTCTGAATATATTCTTTAGATACTATAAATAGGGATTTTTTAAAATTATATTTAAAGAAAACAGTTAAGATCTTAGGTATGTTGAGATCAGAACAACGAACTGCATTTATTGGTTTGTGTTGCTCTTTATCACAGCAATACAGTATCCAAGTACACATCCTCCTGGGGCGATAGAAAACTGCGTTCAGTCATCCTGAAGAAAAAGCAAAAACCCCACAACATCTGAAAATGGATGACAAGAGACCAGCATTGTCTGTGAAGAAGAGATAACGAATGGAATTATTTACTGCTGTAAAGTCATTCATCAGAGTAATTAAGAGAACGGAGCTAAGAGAAAAACCCACCTACTAACAAAACATTATATTCTCAAGGTTAAGACACAAGTTGATTGTATACCCAGAAGTTCTGGATTGTTCTGGATTGTTCTGGATTGTTCCACATGCAATCCTCACTGGAACAAGTGCAAAATCCTCACTGGAAAAGGTGCAAAAGAGAGCGACTAAGATGATTACGGGGCTGGGGCACCTTCCTTATGAGGAAAGGCTACGGCGTTTGGGCCTCTTCAGCCTAGAAAAGAGACGCTTGAGGGGGGACATGATTGAGACATACAAAATTATGCAGGGGATGGACAGAGTTGATAGGGAGATGCTCTTTACACTCTCACATAATACCAGAACCAGGGGACATCCACTAAAATTGAGTGTTGGGCGGGTTAGGACAGACAAAAGAAAATATTTCTTTACTCAGCGTGTGGTCGGTCTGTGGAACTCCTTGCCACAGGATGTGGTGCTGGCGTCTAGCCTAGACGCCTTTAAAAGGGGATTGGACGAGTTTCTGGAGGAAAAATCCATTATGGGGTACAAGCCATGATGTGTATGCGCAACCTCCTGATTTTAGGAATGGGTTAAGTCAGAATGCCAGATGCAAGGGAGGGCACCAAGATGAGGTCTCTTGTTATCTGGTGTGCTCCCTGGGGCATTTGGTGGGCCGCTGTGAGATACAGGAAGCTGGACTAGATGGGCCTATGGCCTGATCCAGTGGGGCTGTTCTTATGTTCTTATGAACAGCTCTGGTACAGAAACTAGATTTCTTACAAAGCCAAAGAAGAAATAGGGGACCACAATATTGACATGTTTCAAAGTAAAGGACACGCAAGGAACAGCAAGAGCAAGAAGTCAACCCCTAGTAGAAAGGTAAATGCAACAAGGCACAAGCAACTGCAGGATGCAGCACAAAGTCCTTCTGGCACAGCTATGTCAGTGCTGGAAAGTTGGTTAGGATTTGGGCCACAGTCTCTCTCTCACACACACACACTATACAAAGTGAGAACAGGGCCTGGCAAGTAAGGACAATATAGTAAAAGAGGTCACATACAACTGAGACATACAGTGATATCTAAACAAGGACATTTCTGAGCCATTACTTAAGAGTTAGACATGAAAAATTAGAAAAAAGTGAGATTACTGATACAGAGCAACAATTTGACTCGCACATGCTGGTGTCAAAGTATATTCACCAGCCCGAAACGTGACCAATCAACAGTATTCAGAACTAGTATCTGAAGGATTTTTACACACATTTGCAGCTTGTCTAGATTCCTGTACTCTTGACTAGGTCTGCTGCTTTTCATATGAAGCAGAAGCCTACTGCTTAGGGTTGTAAATCCACTGTAGCATACTAAACATAACTGCTTGGTGAACATTTCTTTGTGCTACACTGTACTTCCCTCCATACAGTAGTGCACATCCTACAACTGATGAACCCCCCACCCACTTCTCTTAACCTAGAGGCAGCACATCAACATAATTTTAAACACTATTCTGCTCTCTGGAGAAGCTGCATCTTTTGGGGTTACGTCTGCAGGATGATGTAGCAGTCTTTCAGTGTCCAAGATCAGGGAGAAGCAACTTTATATACTTACAAACTTAATACAGGTTCAGCCTATTTATACACAGATTTTTTATATACGGATTTGACTCAAGAGGAATGGCCCCTGCAAATGAGAAGGAATGTGCTGATCCCTGGAGAAGGGGAAAATGCACCCCATTAAAATCAGTTTAAAAACTGAACAGTCCTTTAACAATAGCCTCCTTAATGAGAGAGGGCAGCTGGCTGACAATCCATCAATCCTTCTCTCTCCAGGGGACCCCTCCCTTTCCCTTGAGCACTTGAAAGAAAGATACTTTGCATTGGTGAAGGGAGGGGTCAGAGTGAAGCATTTTGAAGCACCTTGAGAGAGACTGATTGTTGGATGACTATCTTAACATCACAATGGTCAGCAAGGCTGTTTTTAAATCACTGGAGCAAAGAAACTTTGTTTTTTAAATTGATTTGCTATAGCACTTTTTTGCCATTCATGTTTTGCCATTGTCATGGTTTTGTCAAGTTTTGCCATTCACTTTCATGTTTTTTGCCATTCATGTAAGTGCTTGGATAATTAGTCTCAACCTATAGTTACATTGTGAAGCTAATTTGCAAAGCAAGGTGGGGTACTGTTTTTTCAATGTGAATCAGAACAGAACCAGTTTGGAAGCATTAAATATATTGGCTTGAATGAGAACTAAACATAATAGCTTCCATTGCAACTAAACTAAAAAATGGGTTGACCCCTCCCCCATGCAATTTTCTGCCCTTCTACATAAAATCTTTTGTAAGAAATTGCTTACACATTTTAAGACCTTAGGACAAAGAAAAATCCATTCCAAAATGTCCAGAATTGGGCATACCTCCAAATACACATAGAACTGTGAGTGTCTCAAAACGGGGTATATAAAAGTAAAGGACTCCTGTTTCTAGAATGTCAGCATAGGACAAAGAACTGTTTGTATTCAGTATCATAAAATGCCAGTTCTGTGCCAAGAAAATACATAGCCATGCAGTTAAAGTCAGCAAATCTGCATAAAGTATATCTACTTCACTTTGCATATTTGACACTATTAGATCTTACAGAAATCTTTGGCAAGGAAAAAGCTGTAGTGGGGCAGTCATGGCCACTGAGAAACATCACAATGAGCAATGTCTGAAGGCTATAAAGGAGTGATAACTATCTAGGGTACCACAGTTCCTCTCCCCTAACATTGCAAGTTTTTATATGCACCAGCTACATGAGTGTAGTGTCCTACAACAGAGTCCTACAACAAAGAGGTAGAAATATGCTTTAACCCAAGTAGAAAAACAAGTTTTGAACGAGAAGCCAGCTTCTAAGCAGAAGATTCTGTGAACACATTAAAAAGCATTTTGAATACTCCATCTGCAAATACAGTACAGCCATTAAGATATGGTACCAAAACTGTACAACTGAGTTTAACATTTCATTAACTGTTGTAAGAGAAAAAGCCTTGCCTCAACTGACTTGCTTTAACATCATCTTTTCAAGTTAGATACTACCTTAATGAGCTTAAGAAAAAATAGTAAAAAAGATCTACAACTATATTTGAAACCAATGATTATTATGTAAACATGATATTTGAACAAGGAGTTACCTGAGGAGAACCCTAATCTGCAAGCACCACTGTCATCTATGGGAGCTGGGCCTGGGTGTGGTCTTGCATTAGCTTGCAGCAGCTCATGGCACTTCTGGTACCTACATGGACTGCATGCCATGTGCTATCAGGAAGAAGGATGACAACGGATGAAGGAAGGGACAAAGAGGGAAGCTGTAGGGAAATTAGCAAGGCCAGAGGTGGGGGTCACCCACAGCAGGTACGGACCTTTCTGGATCAAGGAGGTAGGCTGGGCTGGAGCAGGGCTGTTCAAACTTTTTGGTAGGAGGGCCACATCATCTCTCAGACACTGAGAGGGGGCCGGGAAAAACAGAATTAATTTACATTTCAAATTTGAATAAATTTACATAAATGAATATATTAGAGATGGAGGTCTGGCAATAGCTCAAGGCCTTGCACAAAGCAAGGCCAGCCTTCCTTTGCGGCTGCATCACAGATGTGAAACAGCAAGCAGTGGAGGAAGCCCTCGTCCCACAGCTCACATGAGAGCTGCAACAGTTGGCCATCACGCTGAGAGCAGTTGTATCAGGCCAGCATGGGCTCCAGCAAGTCTCTGGGGGGCCAGAGACTCATTGGAGACTAGGGGCTCCCCGAGGGCTGGATTAGGAGTCTTCAAGGGCCACAAATGGCCCCAGGGCCAGGGTTTGGGCACCCCTGGGCTGGAAGGAAGATGGGCTGGTCCCAGGGGACTGCTATTTAGAACCAGGTCAGACTGATCGGTTAGGCATGTAGCTGGAAGGCAGGCCAGCACATGACAGGGTCAAACCCTTGCCTGAGGAAGGAACACAATGGTCAGATGGAAGAGGAAGCCCGGTGAAGAAACCCCCTACCCAGATAGACATCTGAGATTCCAAATAGCACCCAAATCCTCAGATGAGGGCGCCATGGGTGGGGTCTCAGTGTTAATGCCGGTTCATGGCCAGGGGACACTCGCACATGACTTTCAAAATAGTACCGTTAAGGGAGAGGGCAATCTGGAAAGTCATTCTACAAAATGTTTAAAAAGCTGTATCTGAAGTTTATTCTGTTATGACTAACAGTACAATCCTAAATAGACCCTACTCAGAAGTTCCACTGAATTTAATGGGACTTATTCCCAGGTAAGTGTGTATGTGATAGCAGCCTAAGTTCCAGCAATTTCAAATCTAAAGGGACTAACTTCCTTAGCCTTGACTAAACTGAGGATACAACCCTGGGTGGTAGTTGGGGAGAAAAAGGAGAAAAAATTTCCAGCACTTTTTTGGAATATTTTAAAGATGTATCAGTGGCAGACACCTATTACTGCACTTTAAGCAAAGGTGCCAATTTTATGTGTACATTGCACTTACCCAGAAAACAAGGTATTTTGTTAAAATATACTTTATGTTGCTACAACTGTCTGGAAACACCACCAAAGACGACAGCTGGTTATAATGTTAAGACAACTCCAAGGTAAATAGAATGGGTTGCAAGAACATGGGATACACCCTAAGTAGTAAACTTCATATTTAAGAGAAGCAGCTTCAGAATATTTACTTCTGCTAACTGGGTAAAGAGGGGGAGCCTTTTAAAGTGATGATTCTCTTGTAAGTTGTGGGCAGGGGGAGAGCAACTAGCCCAATCTATCCAAGCACAACTTCCCTCCCAGGACATCTTCCTTGTGTTTTAGATAAGGAATTCTGTTCTAATTCTTTTTTCCACAGAACTGCCTGGGAATTTTTTGGGAAAAGAAATATCTTCCAAAATAATAATTTTACTGAAATGTGATCACTAGAAAGATATAAATGGGGTTAGATCTTTATTATACCATTGCTTTCATTAATATAAGGCTTAATTACAGAACAAGAGACAGACTTGTAGCACCTTAAGACTGACTAACATTAGAACCATCTTATTTATCAGACCAAGTCTGTACCCTGTTTCCAACTGCAACTAACCACATGTTTCCAGACGTTTACAAGCTGGGCACAAATGTAAAGATCTCTCCCTGTTTGTCCCCTGCATCTGGTATTCAGCGATACATTTCCCTCTTCACATGAAGACTCCATTTAGCCATCACAGCTAATACCCATTTATACATATCCTCCTTGAATGTACAGAACCCTTAAAAAAGTCACCTAAACTAATGGCCATCACCACCATCCTGTGGTAGTAAATTTCATAAGCTAATTCCAAGTTGTAGGAAAAAGTACTTCATTGTGTCTGCCTTGAATGTAGAGTGCCAGCCAGCTTTGCTGAATGACCCTGGGTCAGTTTACTAGAGATTCTGGTATTACCAGAGAAGGATAAAAATTTTCCATTCTCTACAATCTATTTTAGCCTCCTGAGCTTTACATACTGCTGAAATTTAAGTTGTAGAATGTCTAATTCCATTTGAGAATTTGAATGCCAATACAATTTATACAGGGACATACAGTTTCTTGAGCTCCAATTCCTCAATATTTCATTGTAGAAAGCTTGCAATACGCAAGCATCAAACAGAAGCAATTGAAGAGACTTGTGAAATAATCTTGGTGGATGTCTGCAGATTCCTTAGTCAACCATGTTAGCAGTTTACGGACACCAATGGGGAACACCTCAAGTAATTCATTAATTAACTGGATCAAGCAACTGCTTCTGTGTACGCCAAATAGACTAGAGCAGGGGTGTCAAACTAATTTCATACAGAGGGCCAAACAGTATTCATCATGTCTGCTAAGGGCAGGAAGTGATGTCATTAAACAGGTCAAAAATAAGCACTTTTCTCACTTAGGAACTCATTAGCTGCAAATGACAGAAGAGAAAATACGCAAATCTTGATTATATTTCAAGACATGGGACAGCCAAATTTTCATGAGGGCTGCCCTTTCAGTAGTAACTTCTCAGCACTGCTCAGCAGCTGAGAGTGTGAAGGCCAGATAAAAAGCTTCTGCGGGCCACATCTGGCCCCTGGGTCTTAATTCTGACATCCTTGGATTAGAGTATTGTGTGGATTGACACTATAAAGTGTGTGTATATTTTCCTTGAGATGCCCTATACATTATATTCCACTCATGAGTAAGCTTAAAAGTAACACCTACAAGATAATTCTTTAAGTATCATTTGAGTTTATATATACAGTATGCACACACATACACCCAAGTTTTCACCAACATCAGTTTCTTTACTGGGTGGAAGGGAGAGCAATGTAAATAGGGAAGGGAGAGCAAATAATCTCCTGTATGTACTTCAGCAGGGATTGTCTTTCATTTCTGTCATGGTCATAATGTGCCAACTTGCAACGAACACAAGCTTACTGCTCCAAGCTCAATACAGCAACTCCCCCTCCCCAAATCAAAGGAAGCACTACCTGTTCCTTACAGGAGGTTGGTTAGGTCATGCGGCAACAACTGTGTGTCCAATATTTGTCTTAAACTGTAATCCTATGCTCACTTATCTGGGAGTAAGCCCCACTGAGTATAATGGGATTTGCTTCTGAGTAGACACACAGGATTGGGTTGCTCTACCACACATTTGCTTGGAAAGGACATGCTGTGGAACTGGACCTAGAAGGAAGTGTAGATTAGGAACTCTTATATGTGGCACTGTTCATCACGAACAAAAGAAAGTAAATTATTAGAGGCAAATGACAAAATATATCTGAATCTTTCTTCATAGTTTAGTCAACATATTTCATGCTATTATCTAAAAACCATTAAAGATCAGGAATTTAAACAACGTCTCCAGCAAGGACAGAATTAAACTCAAAGTCAAATCGGTTATTGGACCACACAGCACTGAAATAATGTTTACAGAAAGCCCAATCCTCTGCAGCATCCTAAATATTCATTCTAGTGAAAGGAGCCGGGATCTTGTGTGTATAGATTTTACGTACCCAGTACAGATTTACAGGGTCAACCCTGGTACACAGAGTGCATTTGGAAGTATTCAAGATGTGTTTCTATCATCTTGGAAAGATGAATTGTCTTCACACAAGCAGCAATATATTTAAGGATTTACATACTTGTTATTTCACAGAAATAGATGAAAACTGATTTAGAGAATATAGCCATATACTTGTTGTCTCAAGACTTAGCCAAATTGGAGAAAATATGCATAAAGGGAAGGCAGAGATGCAAAACAAAATAAAGAATGAAAGTCTCAGAAATACTGGAAGCAGGGAATGCTCACCATAGGAATGCATGTAGAAAAAGATCACTGTTTTGAAATATCACTGTTTAAGGTGCATGAAGTGTTATCTAGGAGCAAGCCACAATAGGGACGCAGTAAAACCCCGCATACTATGCAAATCAAAAAAATTGTGGTACAGTACCCAAAGATATATGATAGGAAATACAGATTCTGTACAAATACCATATATACATAATGTGTTCTGCTTCCAGTAGTAACGTGAAAGAGGAAAGGGCTTCATAAGGCTTAGAACTTTAAACCACAACAAATCTCACTGCACACAACCTTCTAGCTTCCAAGATGTCACTAGGTATTATAAGAAGTGTCTGAAAATGGTGTTATTTTACCTTACTCAGCCCATTGTGTTCAGTAAATGTAAGGGTGTAAATTCGTCTTACTCACCACAAACAAACACCCCTAGGTATGATCTATATGCCTTCAAACATATCATGGCAGTCAAAGAGCCAGAAATTCAATTTTTTAAAGTTAACTGAGGACAAAAAAATTCTGGACTCAATATGAAGGTGTGTTTGGGTGCAATAAGACAGCTCTTCTGTGAGAAGCCTTCCCAGATTGACAAATCAGTTAATATGACAAAACAGAGTTGAAAACAAAGGGGCTTGGGATTAAAAGGGGGGAAAGATCAAATATACAAGTTGGGGGGGAGATACAGTCAAATAAAATGCTGGAGGACAGAAGGCTCAAGATACAAACAGGTAAGTTAGCACAGTATAATGTCAAGCAGTAAAAAAAAACAAGATATGTTTGAATACAATAGGAATGTTTTCATCAAAGTGGAAAGGAAGCCTGTGTGGAAATTTTACATAAACCCTATTAGATAGGTTTACTGGGTACTTGTCAGAAAAGTAAAAGTAAAGCAACTTGTTAAGAGAGAGCAAGTTGCAAACCGATAGTACTCAGTGGAAGAGTTTCCTGGAAGTAAGGGCAAGAAGAGTTTATCATAATTGGATGATAGTAAAAAAAATGGGTGGGATAGGATAAATGCTTGGGAGGGGCAACTACTGGGTAAGACACAGAATGTTGCCAATAAAATTTTATTTGCCATAAATTCAAAACTTGCACATGGTGTACATACAGAATATCAAGAAATGGTTTCCACACAGTATCCTCAAAAGCCAAGTTATGTTTTCTGAATCACTGTACTTTAATTGCTTATCATAATATTCAAATCAAACAATAAATCCAAATTATACAAGTGACCATCTCATAACACACTAAAAAATTCAGTGACAATACTGCATAAAGGCTTCCTTTTTCTATTTGTAATTGCAGATACATAGCCGAGTTAAATAAACAACATTGCCATAGCAACCTAACCAATCAGGACATTATCTTTAGTCTTTCAATATTATTTGACAAATGGATATCAGGAAGTGCCAGGACTAATCAATAGGCTATTTGGAAACACAGATCTGTTCAGGAAGCCTGTTGCTTCCTGCAGCAAGCACTTACTCTAAATAACTATTTCGGGCCATTGTTATTACCTTCTTATTCACCTACATTAACACTAGGAGGTTCTGTGATTTAGGCTTTAGCTCCTATCTCCAAGTGAACATATTCCTTCCTTCAGATTGAGATGTTGTACAGGCTTAATCCAGTCATGATCCAAAAGCTTGCTGTATGAATTACAAATCAGACTACATTAGTTGTGCGTGAAGTAGGGAAGCCCTTTACGAAATCCACAAGCTACACCACCAACTCTCTACATTTTAATCAAATTATACAACCCTTAGTCTTCCACCAAAATTAGAGAGCTGGCATCCTCTAATTCAAGAGTTGTAAAAATCAGACTAAGTATTGTATAGTTCATTATAATTACACTGTTCTATAAAAAAAGATGGGGCTAAGAATCTGAAATCTCATGGGATCTCAAACACAACTCATGAGATTCCCTCAGTTTCAGCAACCTGGGAAAAAATACTAGCTAACTTATTGGTATTGCAAGAATTTCTGAAATAGTGTATAAAGTGCTTTGAACCCTCATAAGAACAGCCCTGCTGGATCAGGCCCAGGGCCCAACTAGTCCAGCTTCGTTTATCTCACAGTGGCCCACCATATGCCTCAGAGAGCACACAAAAGACCACAAGAAACTTGCATCTCACTCCCTGCATCTCCCTCAAGATACCCTAAGCACAAGCTAAATGTTATTCATGTATTTAAGAAAAGGCATTTCAAAGTCTCAAAGAACTATGAACCTGATTAGTACCTATTCTTATTCACTCTGTCAGCAGAAGTAATGCATAAGACCAGGGTGGCCAACCTTTCAACTTTAAGGCTCCTGGACCTTTAACAACTGCATAGGAGGGAATCAGATGACAAGCTGCACCTGCTGAAATTTCCTTTTCTACACAGTTGTTAAAGGTCCAGGAGCCCTAAAGTTGAAAGGTTGGTCACCCCTGCATTAGACTGAGAAAGGATCTGCTTTTACTCCAGATACTCTGCAGTAAAACTTCAGTGACAACTGGTTTATTACCATTAACATGCTAACCCCTTATGCTGTTACAACTGCTTAACTTGCAATAGAGTATCTTGACAAACCAACTCTGTTGTGAATAAAAAGTGTAGAAGTACTCTGTAGTACAGTACTCTGCCTTTCAGACCAATGGTCTCAGAATCTCCAAGTTGATATTCTTAATCTCTATGAGATATGAGAAAAGGTTAGAGATGGAGGACCTAAAAGGCCTGGTCAAAACATGGAGCAGAATGAGGTGGTAGAAGGGGCTAAATCTGCCGTTTTCAAACTCCCAGGGAGTTTGAATCCTGCAGTAAGTCTTTGCAGGGGCGGGGGGAGGCAGTGGCGCGATCCCCAGGATCATGCCGCTCAAGGGGGCTGCAGGGGCTTGGTGCACTTGCCCAAGCCCCCTGCAGCCCCCCTGGGGGTGCAGGGAGCCCTGCGTGACCTTTAGCAAGGCTCCCCGGGTCAGGGAAGGTGACAGCAGAGCGATCATGCCCCGCTCTGCTAAACCGGAAGTGGTGCGCAATCGTCCCACTTCCCCTTTTGAACAGGCTGCAGGGACTGGGGTGCATCCTCCAACCCCTGCAGCAGCCGTCCCTGGCTGCGGGGTCAGGGAAAGTGAGAGTGGGGTGATTATGCTTCGCCTCTGCAAAACGTTGCAACGCCCAAGTTTGAATACCACTGGGCTAAACAGATGTGTGTGCAGCAGAAGAAATCACACTTATGGATTTCCTCTCACAAACAGACATAGCCCAGCAAGAACAGGGCTTTACTAAGAACTCTCCCTGATGTGCTATGCTTGTCTTCCAGCTAAACACACAATCGTGAGACAACATTCAAGGTGGTTTCCCTCACCTGTAGTTCAAAGTAGCATAGTCTGTTCTACCACCTTCTTTTGCAGAATGTGTGGACCTCACCCAAGTTAGCAGTGCATTCAGAAGTTAAGTCCATGCCTTCAGTAGGTCAGAATGCTACCCAGTATCTCTTAGATTGGTGAAAAAGTACTCTGAGTATTTGCTTTTACAGATACCCTTAAAACAAAAAAAGGAATTAAAAATGGCAATATTCAGAACTCATAAAGAGTCATGAAGAACCTTAAAGTCTGACAAAATCTCAGCATAAACTTTTGTGGACTAGAGTTCACTTTGTTAAGAGAACATTTAAATCTTCTGGGACGCTGCTCTGAAGGTGGAAATTCTTCAATAGAAATTCAATAGAAAACTAGAACAGAAAACTGAATTAAAATTAAATTCTCTCATACTTGTGCATGAATATTTATGTGTTACACACACCAACCACTTCTTTCTACCAAGGATCATGCTTCTTTTTATTTAAAGATTTATATTCTATACTTCCCCCTTCTACAAAGGAGGAGCTTACAAGGGAAAGATATGTAAATCCAAAGGCTTCAGATGACAAAAACGTATGCCACAATCTTTGAGGTGCAATAAAATTGCTTGTTTTAACAGCGATTTTTAACCTTTTCCATCTCATGGCACACTTGAGAAGGTGCTAAAATTGTCAAGTTAGTTTTTTTGACAACTGACAAGGCACACCACACTGCCCATGAAGGCTCACATCCCCCATTGGCCCTACTAATAAATGACTTTCCCCAAGCTCTCACTGCACATCTGCAGACCCTTCATGGCACACCAATGTGCCACGGCACAGTGGTTGAAAATGGCTGCATCTAACTGAAATACCAGGCCCAAAGACTATATGGCAGACTGTGAGAGTCAAAACAGAGAATACACTACCCTGTTCAGACCTGAGGCATTTGGGGAAGTGTAAATGTTTGTGTACTCCTGCATCTTCACATGAAGAAAAGAAAGGAAGAAGGGGAAGTAGAGGCACCACCTCAACAAGAGAAGGAAGATACCATCCCACACTCCATCCAAATATGGAGCAGAAATTACATTTTAGAACAGCGATTTTCAACCTTTTTCATCTCATGGCACAACAGTTAGGCACTAAAGCAGTGATTTTCAACCTTTTTCATATTGTGGCATGCTGATAAGGTACTAAAATTATCAAGGCACACCATCAGTCTTTTGACAAGTGACAAGACACACCATGCTGTTGGTGGAGGCTCACATCCCCTAATGGGCCCAAATGACCCTCCCCCAAACCCCCATGGCACACCTGCGGACCATTTGTGGCACCCCAGAGTGCCATGGCACAGTGGTTGAAAATGGCTGCACTAACAAGGCACACCATCAGTATTTTGGACAACTGACAAGGCACACCACACTGCTTGTGGTGGTGGTGGGAGTTCACATCCCCCAATGGCCCTACTAATAAATAATCCTCTCCCAAACTCCAGTGGCGCACCTGGAAACAGCCACGGTACACCAATGTGCCACAGCACACCACACCACACTGCTGGTGGGAGGATGGTTCACACCCCCCACTGACCCTACTAATAAATCAATGTGCCACGGCACACCAGTGGGCCACGGCACAGTGGTTGAAAATGGCAGTTTTAGATGAAAGGATGCCTGGAAAACGGCTCAGGCCCACCTGGAAGCCCGCTTCGTTCTCCTTCCCCTGCCTTCAACAGGCAGGACTGTGATGCTCCCGGGGAGGGGGAGAGGAGGCAGCTCCCTAAGCACTTCCCCGCTGCGGAGAAAGAGGAACAGGAGGACCCGCCTGCGGAACTGGACCCCCTGCCGCCCAGGAGAAGCCCAAGGAGGGGGAACGTCCCCCCCACCCACCGCCCCCCAGGAAGGGCGAGGAGGAGCCCGCTCCCTCAGCGGCCACAGGCGGGCGGGGCGGGCCACACAGGGAGCGGCCACGCAGGGCCGGATCCCGCTCCCCTGGGCCTCGCCGCCCCGCCCGGCCTGAGGAGGCGAGCGGAGGCCCACGGAGGCCGCTACCTGAGGGGCTCCGCTGCGTCTCGCGGCGCTGCTTCCTTCTCGGTCCGCGGGCCCAAACTCTCCGGCAGCGACTGAGAGCGGAAATCGGCGGGGCGGGTCGAGTGGAGAGGAAAGCGCGTGCACGACCTCATACGAGAACGTAACGTGCGCGTCCCCGCCTCCCCGCGCCCCGGCAGCCAATCCGCGCCCGCCGCGCAGGGGCTGCTGGGAAAAGGCGCTATAAAAGCCCGCGGTCTATTTGCGAACGAGCTGTAATGCTCCCGGCAGCGTCCGGGACGGGACGGGTCTGGGTGGGGGTGACAGGGCAGGGCAGGCTGGCTCTTCCCTGACTGTGCGGTCGGCGTGGGTAGGTGCATCTTGTTGGGGCTGGGTTGGGCGACTGGGAAGCTGCTCCAGGAGAGCACGGAAGGGCTGGGCTGGGCGTCCAGCAAGGGGCAAGCGATGGAGTCCTTCCTTGACCATGTGGCAAGGAGTTCCATACGCTGGCTGAAGGGAAAAAATTTTTTTGCTCCTCCTCATCCTCCCGACATTCACTGTTGGAGCCTGTCCCTGGAACTCGTGCTGAGCGGGAGGGAGAAGAGCACCTCTGTCCAGCCCCTGCACAGTTCTGGAGGTGTGATGCCTTTATCGCTGCCCCATAAGAACAGCCCCGCTGGGTCAGGCCATAGGCCCCTCTAGTCCAGCTGCCCCATTCATAGGGGTGTGTTTTCTGGGTGACTTTTTTCCTCCAAACTTTCTTGATTAAATGACAAATTGTGGTGCTTTTATTCCACGGGTGTTATTTAATGAATTGCCATTGCTTTAAAAATGTGTTAGGTAGCTGATATACAGCCCAATCCTTTCCCCCCTTACCTGGGAGTAAGCCGTATTGACTATAATGGGACTTACTTCTGAGTAGACATACGTAGGATTGGACTCTGAGGCTGCACTCCTATCCACACTTTCCTGGGAGTAAACCCCATTGACTATCATGGGACTGACTTCTGAGTAGACATGCATAGGATTGGGCTCATCGTGTCAGCAGATGCCACCACACTATTATGTCTAACTGATAAAGTAATTTATTTTCATTTCTGGAAAATAAACATAAAAATGCAGTGTTTTTATTCAAATACTTTAACACCAAAAAGGTGGTGGTTTGTGTTTCTATGTGTTTCTAAAAAAAATCCCCTACACATTCATTTTTGTTTGTTTTCCTCTCATTGCTGGTCAAATATATGTTAGAAATGCTGTAGAATTGGTAAAGTAATTTGATCAGAGATAAATATAGGAGAAACACGCAGACACTGGTGGATCTATCCTATTACCGGTGAGACCCCAGAGGGGAAAAGTATATCCTTATCTCCACTTGGATGACATCTCCTGTTTCAGCCCTTAAAGCAGGGGTCTTCCTCTAGCCCTGAAATCTACTCCCACAGGGGATGCCTACCAGATGAGCTCAGCTGAGCCAGTTTTAAATCTTCTGTAACAGAACAGGTAGTATAAAAGGAGATGCTATGCAAATGAATATACACAAGTTACAAAACTAGAGGCACAATCCTAACTAAGTCTACTCATAAGTAAGTCCTATTTTGTTCAATGGATCTTTTTTCAGGAACGTCTGGTTGGGATTGCAGCCTAGGAGTTTGTACAACTCTTGCTAGAAATCTAGGTTGACTTGATTTTAATCATTACTTGTAATTCAGTTTAATCATGCATGTTTTTGTTTGTATTATGAAAGATGCGGTCTTGCTTGCTATAGCGCAAATGTATATTTTGAAAAATTTTCATATTAGGTTTGTAAAAGTGAATGATTTTAGCTGTCAGATTGACTGAAACAGCTATTTGAGGGTATTGCAGATGAACAACATCCAATTCAACAGGTTAATCGTGACTATTTGGAGAACTTTGTTGGAACAGTCACCAAACACTTTAATTATTTTAACTAAAACAGCATTTGTGTTTCTTCAATAGCATGCGCAGATTTAACAGGCATATGGATTTTTTGAATCTTTTCTTTTTTAGAAATTTAATTACTTTTTCAAATATTTTAAAATAAAATTAAAAATGAATTAAAATTAAAAAAACAACCAAAATTAGAGAGACTATGGGCCCAATCTTATCCAGCTTTTCAGGATTGGTGCAATGACAGTGCAGCCCCATGGTAAGGGGGCAAATGTTCCCATATCTTGAGGAGGTCTCTGTGACTGCCTCCCCACCACAAGATGCTGTGCATGCCCCACTGCATGGCTGCACTGGGACTGGGAAATTGGATAGGATTGGACCTTATGTCAGCTATATTAGCATGAGAAATTTAAAATGTTTTATGCAGCCAGCTTCATCTCTTTTGTCCTTAATCTGGAAAAGAGCATCAGGGTTTCCTGCTTCCTTGGATCTCAATCCATTATGTAATTTAGAATGAAATAATTGAAAAGAGAGAAAAATTCTGCACTGGCAAAAGATGCTATTGTTAAAAGTTGAATTCAGAAAGTTGAATTCAGAAATGACAATCTAAGTTCTTAAGTAATTTCTACAAGTTCACTTGTGTAACTTTCTTTAAAACTTCTTCAGCAAACATTTCTTGAATGTTCCTGAAGCCGTTTCTGCCCAACATTGTATATACACAACAGGGACCAAATGTATACACCTGTGGGCTGGGCAAAAATGGGTTAACTTCAAAAAGTATTATAGTTGACATTATGGAGGCCCATGCAACTCTTCTTCCTCAGCTATTAAGGATTGACCTTAATATTCAAAACACATAGAAGAACAGGCCTTGCTGAGGGAGAGTCAGCATGGCTTCTGTAAGGGTAAGTCTTGCCTCACGAACCTTATAGAATTCTTTGAAAAGGTCAACAGGCATGTGGATGCGGGAGAACCCGTGGACATTATATATCTGGACTTTCAGAAGGCGTTTGACACGGTCCCTCACCAAAGGCTACTGAAAAAACTCCACAGTCAGGGAATTAGAGGACAGGTCCTCTCATGGATTGAGAACTGGTTGGAGGCCAGGAAGCAGAGAGTGGGTGTCAATGGGCAATTTTCACAATGGAGAGAGGTGAAAAGCGGTGTGCCCCAAGGATCTGTCCTGGGACCGGTGCTTTTCAACCTCTTCATAAATGACCTGGAGACAGGGTTGAGCAGTGAAGTGGCTAAGTTTGCAGACGACACCAAACTTTTCCGAGTGGTAAAGACCAGAAGTGATTGTGAGGAGCTCCAGAAGGATCTCTCCAGACTGGCAGAATGGGCAGCAAAATGGCAGATGCGCTTCAATGTCAGTAAGTGTAAAGTCATGCACATTGGGGCAAAAAATCAAAACTTTAGATATAGGCTGATGGGTTCTGAGCTGTCTGTGACAGATCAGGAGAGAGATCTTGAGGTGGTGGTGGACAGGTCGATGAAAGTGTCGACCCAATGTGTGGCAGCAGTTAAGAAGGCCAATTCTATGCTTGGGATCATTAGGAAGGGTATTGAGAACAAAATGGCTAGTATTATAATGCCGTTGTACAAATCGATGGTAAGGCCACACCTGGAGTATTGTGTCCAGTTCTGGTCGCCGCATCTCAAAAAAGACATAGTGGAAATGGAAAAGGTGCAAAAGAGAGCGACTAAGATGATTACTGGGCTGGGGCACCTTCCTTATGAGGAAAGGCTACGGCGTTTGGGCCTCTTCAGCCTAGAAAAGAGACGCTTGAGGGGGGACATGATTGAGACATACAAAATTATGCAGGGGATGGACAGAGTGGATAGGGAGATGCTCTTTACACTCTCACATAATACCAGAACCAGGGGACATCCACTAAAATTGAGTGTTGGGCGGGTTAGGACAGACAAAAGAAAATATTTCTTTACTCAGCATGTGGTCGGTCTGTGGAACTCCTTGCCACAGGATATGGTGCTGGCGTCTAGCCTAGACGCCTTTAAAAGGGGATTGGATGGGTTTCTGGAGGAAAAATCCATTATGGGGTACAAGCCATGATGAGTATGCGCAACCTCCTGATTTTAGGAATGGGTTAAGTCAGAATGCCAGATGTAGGGGAGGGCACCAGGATGAGGTCTCTTGTTATCTGGTGTGCTCCCTGGGGCATTTGGTGGGCCGCTGTGAGATACAGGAAGCTGGACTAGATGGGCCTATGGCCTGACCAGTGGGGCTGTTCTTATGTTCTTATGACCCTGGTCCTGAATAATGAGAATATGTGCAAGAAAATGAGCTGTAGATTGTATTGGTGATGTGCGTGTTTGTATTTGATGAGTGTAACTCAGTCATTGTATATTTCTCTTTTTAAGATCTCACAATTTCTTCCAACAGTATAACCAACAAAAGTGGTATTTCCTTGCATTTTGTTTAAGGTTTGTTTTGGAAATAGTCTTCAGGATAGTCAGCAAGTATTCCAAATTTTTCTTTAGCCCAATATACGGTACTTTAACGGCAAAAGTGCCATCCATTTTTTCAGAATTCGGTTCACAAAGCATCATCAGATTACGCCATTTTTTAAGAACATAAGAAGAGCCCTGCTAGATCAGGCCTAGGGCCTATCTAGTCCAGCTTCCTGTATCTCACAGTGGTCCACCAGGTGCTTCAGGGAGCACACAGGATACTTGCATCTCACTGCCATTCCGTAGCATTTGGCATTCTGTTTACCCTCGCGTCCCCCAACGAAGACACCAGACTGCACTTGTGTTTAATAAAAGTGGCCCAAGTTAAACCCAAGTGTCCAATTTTTAAAACATGAAACCTACTGAACACATCATCCCTCCCTCGCCTGTCTGGGGTAGGTGAAAAAAAAAACACAACTTGCAACTATGGCCAATTTGGAGGACAGGTCGTTGTATATGGAATGGACTAAAAAAGTCAACCACTGAGTTCTATTGCATAACATGTGGGAGGGTCAGGGCCCAATCCTATCCAACTTTCCAGTGCTCATGCAGCCTCAATGGAGCCCCAAGGTAAAAGAACGAACTTTATAAGAACAGCCCTGCTGGATCAGGCCATAGGCCCATCTAGTCCCACTGCTTGTATCTCACAGCAGCCCACTAAATGCCCCAGGGAGCACACCAGATAACAAGAGACCCGCATGCTGGTGCCCTCCCTTGCATCTGGCATTCTGACATGGCCCGTTTCTAGAATCAGGAGGTTGCACATGCACATCATGTATTGTAACCCATAATGGATTTTTCCTCCAGAAATTTGTCCAGTCCCCTTTTAAAGGCATCTAGGCCAGATGCCATCACCACATCCTGTGGCAAGGAGTTCCGCAGACCAACCACACGCTGAGTAAAGAAATATTTTCTTTTGTCTGTCCTAACTCTCCCAACACTCTTTCGCTTACCTTGAGGAGGTCTCAGTGACTGCCTGTCCACTGCAAGATACAGTATGCACCCCATTAACAGAGCTGCATCAGCACTGGAAAGTTGGACAGGATTGTGCTATTAGTTTAGTTCCTCCCTCCCTCTGTTTATAGATAAGTATTTTGCAGTATCAGCAACATTAATTTATATTTCTGGAGTAGAAGAGTCTTTTGCTAAAAAGTGCATCTAATGAGCACTGCAGCCATAAGTTAATAGATTGGGAACGTCATTCTTCTAGTTGTCTCCTTACCTTGATTACGTTTACAGCATTATCTGTGATTAAGCTCTATTATTAGATGTTTAGTGTTTTTGTAGAGCTTTCTGTTGTAACGTGAACATACAATGGGCTCATTATGGACATTGCTCCAGCCATCAAGAGTTGGGCTAACCCTTTCCCCTCTAGACTTTTTGCATATTGTTCAATTCCTTTCTCATAAATTTTATTTCAGCAATTTTTCTGCAACATTTACTCTAAGTGCACTGTATCCCGGTCATAATGACTGAACTATTTGAAAAG
Source organism: Tiliqua scincoides (assembly GCF_035046505.1). NCBI lineage: Eukaryota > Metazoa > Chordata > Lepidosauria > Squamata > Scincidae > Tiliqua > Tiliqua scincoides. Next base: position 202,908,266 of record NC_089822.1, read on the forward strand.
TAAAGTCTGTGGGTATGCAATCTGAGGAATGTTTAAATCAATTACTTCTTGGTCTAATTTGCTGGTTCTTATCACAAAAGTACAGTATCTATGGTAGTTTCTGGATGTTGAAGATTTTTTAACATAAGCAGTATAAGCTCATGTGACATAGATGATGTAATTGAAACACTGTCCCTCTCATTGGCAGGGAACTGAAACTGTAGAAGAACTTGATTGTGGTGTTGGAATGCAAACAGTCATTGGAATGCTGTGTGTTGAGAATGGAATGGATTCTCGTGAACAAAATAAGCCTATACAGTTATTTATTACCATACTCCTCACAGCCTGCACTGGCACTACTAAAAGTGACATTGTAAAAGGAAGATCTACCTGTTACAGCCATCATTTTTTATTACATTAAAACTGATAGCACCATAAAGCAGCAACTATATTTTTCCTTGGAATGTGAGAATTCAAGTAGTCTGTACACTCAACAGATAAGGGAGAGAGTCTTTAAAACAGTATGAAATAAAGTTTACTCATCTGAAAATCTGATGTGTTCATTCCTTTCATCTTCAGAGCAACTTTCTTCTGTGGGAGAACACTTCTCATGATGTATCAGCCTGGAAGCCAGGCCTTGACTTTCTTGTCTGCATTTTACATGCATGACTGTCTTACTCACAGGCCTAGGAACTTCATGAAAATATTCCCAAACAGACTGTCTTTTGTGATTTGTTGCCATTAGAGGTTTTCCCTTCTAGTGAGGAGTGGACATCCAAACACTCAAAGGCTACACTCAAAAGACCTCAACATTTCTGTTTGTATCTTTTTTTTCCCCTTTTGTTTCTATTACCTGTTCCTCCCTTCTTGCATTTATTGCCAGGCTTATATTCCTTGGCCAGGATGATTCCACCTTTAATGATTCTGTGTTCATTGATCTTGAAAATATGCACCTTGTTTACACAAAGTTGCAGAGGGACAATAGACAGGGTTAACCTCTAAAGCAAGGGTGTCCAAACTTTTTGGCAAGAGGGCCACATCATCTCTCTGACATTGTGTCAGAGAAAAAAAGAGACATTGACATTGTGTCAGGAAAAAAAGAATTAATTTACATTTCAAATTTGAATAAATTTACATAAATGAATATATTAGAGATAAGAACATAAGAACAGCCCTACTGGATCAGGCCATAGACCCATTTGGTCCAGCTTCTTGTATCTCACAGCAGCCCACCAAATGCCCCAGGGAGCACACCAGATAACAAGAGACCTCATCCTGGTGCCCTCCCTTGCATCTGGCATTCTGACATAGCCTGTTTCTAAAATCAGGAGGTTGCACATACACATCATGGCTTGTAATCCATGATGGATTTTTCCTCCAGAAATTTGTCCAATCCCCCTTTAAAGGCGTCCAGGCCAGACGCCATCACCACATCCTGTGACAAGGCGTTCCACAGATCACATGCAGAGTAAAGAAATATTTTCTTTTGTCTGTTCTAACTCTTCCAACACAATTTTAGTGGATGTCCCCTGGTTCTGGTTCTCCCTATCCACTCTGTCCATCCCCTGCATAATTTTGTATGTCTCAGTCATGTCCCCCCTCAGGCGCCTCTTTTCTAGGCTGAAGAGGCCCAAACGCTGTAGCCTTTCCTCATAAGGAAGGTGCCCCAGCCCAGTAATCGTCTTAGTCGCTCTGTTTTGCACCTTTTCCATTTCCACTATGTCTTTTTTGAGATGCGGCGACCAGAACTGGGCACAATACTCCAGGGGTGGCCTTATGATCGATTTGTACAACGGCATTATAATATTAGCCGTTTTGTTCTCAATACCTTTTCTAATGATCCCAAGCATAGAATTGGCCTTCTTAACTGCTGCCACACATTGGGTCGACACTTTCATCGACCTGTCCACCACCACCCCAAGATCTCTCTCCTGATCAGTCACAGACAGCTCAGAACCCATCAGCCTATATGTAAAGCTTTGATTTTTTGCCCCAATGTGCATGACCTTACACTTACTGACACTGAAGCGCATCTGCCATTTTGCTGCCCATTCTGCCAGTCTGGAGAGATCCTTCTGGAGCTCCTCACAATTACTTCTGGTCTTCACCACTCGGAAAAGTCTGGTGTCGTCTGCAAACTTAGCCACTTCACTGCTCAACCCTGTCTCCAGGTCATTTATGAAGAGGTTGAAAAGCACCGGTCCCAGGACAGATCCTTGGGGCACACCGCTTTTCACCTCTCTCCATTGTGAAAATTGCCCATTGACACCCACTCTCTGCTTCCTGGCCTCCAACCAGTTCTCAATCCATGAGAGGACCTGTCCTCTAATTCCCTGACTGTGGAGTTTTTTCAGTAGCCTTTGGTGGGGGCCCGTGTCGAACACCTACTGAAAGTCCAGATATATAATATCTACGGGTTCTCCTGCATCCACATGCCCATTGACCTATTCAAAGAATTCTATAAGGTTTGTGAGGCAAGACTTACCCTTACAGAAGCCATGCTGATTCTCCCTCAGCACGGCCTGTTCATCTATGTGTTTTGAGATTCTATCTTTAATGAGGCATTCCACCATCTTACCTGGTATGGATGTTAGGCTGACCGGCCTATAGTTTCCCGGGTCCCCCCTCTTTCCCTTTTTAAAGATTGGTATGACATTTGCTATCCTGCAATCTTCTGGCACCGTGGCCGTTTTGAGGGACAAGTTGCATATCTTAGTCAAGAGATCAGCAACTTCATTCTTCATTTCCTTAATAACTCTTGGGTGGATGCCATCAGGGCCCGGTGACCTACTGATCTTTAATTTATCAATGAGGTCTAAAACATCTTCTCTTTTAACCTCTATCTGACTTAATTCCTTGGTCCGGAGGGTCCATTCGGGCAGCGGTATCTGCCCGAGGTCTTCTGCCGTGAAGACAGATGCAAAGAACTCATTTAATTTCTCTGCCATCTCTAAGTCTCCTTTTATTTCCCCTTTCCCTCCCTCACCATCCAGAGGGCCAACCGCTTCTCTGGCGGGTTTCCTGCTTCTAACATATTTGAAGAAGATTTTCTTATTCCCCTTAATGTTGCTGGCCATGCGTTCCTCATAGTCTCGCTTGGCCTCCCGTATCACCTTCTTACATTTCTTTTGCCACAGTTCATGTTCCGTTTTATTCTCCTCATTAGGGCAAGACTTCCATTTATGGAAGGAAGCTTCCTTGCCCTTTACAGCCTCTCTAAATGAAACTTATATGAATGAATTAAGGTTTTGCAATAGCTCAAGGCCTATAAAAGGCCTTGCACAAAGCAAGGCCAGCCTTTCCTTTGCTGCCGCTGCTGCATCACAGGTGTGAAACAGCAAGCAGTAGAGAGAGCCTTCATCCCATAGCTCACACGAGAGGTGGAACAGTTGGCAGTCATGCTGAGAGCAGTTGCATCAGGCCAGCACGGGCTCTAGCAAGTCTCTGGAGGGCCAGAGGCTCATTGGAGACTGGGGGCTCCCTGAGGGCCGGATTAGGAGTCCTAAAGGGCCGCAACTGGCCCCAGGGCCGGGATTTGGGCACCCCTGCTCTAAAGGCAGCACTTCATCGCAGTGCCCTCCATGCTGCAGTCACAGTTCTTGGAACCTGGAAGTAAGTGGCAATGACGGGTGATATGATGATGTCTTCACCAGTTACTTTTGGGTTGGAGGTAATCATAAGACCCTGAAAATGGCCATAGGAGGCTTAGGATCAGTGGGTGGCCCCTTTGAACCATAAAAATTCTGGATATGCTAGACAACATGGCTTTATTCTCTCGTTTTCATATTAAAATATTCACCCTGTGAAACAAAGAAGCACCTCATATATCAACTGCAACTGTACTATAGGGCAATAATACAAACTTACTGTACAGAATTGCTGTAAGACTTTGAGGAAGAAGGGCTATATAATGCAGTCAAAATCAGGCATATTTAAAGTCCCAGACATTTCCGTGGGAAAAATTTAATCACATTCTTAACTCTCCCACTGAAATCAATGGGAGCTGAAAGTAATTTGAAATAACAAGAAGTATCACTGTTGTCAAGAGCAAGCATGAAATTTCCTCCGATGCATGGGAAACAGGCCTAAAACCGATATGAGGAATAGCATGCCCTGGATAGGAGTCAACTACTGTATTATGTAATTCATCACTTAGTCCACTCTGGCATATAAAACCACTTCTAGATTAAGAGCCAATTAGACTTGGTAGCACTTTAGAACTTGTTTCTTTAACCAATTATTCTCCTAATATTTAAGATCTTATTATGTTTAATAGTTTTCTTCCACTGAACAATATGTGGGGAAGTATTGATGAAAATGTTTGGAGGCATAATCCAAGTGGGATAGATTTGAAAGGAAATATCTTGAGGGTGAATAGATTAATATTTCTAATTAATAGACTCCTACATTCCAGTGAGATATTTTTCATATGTGGTTCCTACTGATGCTCAGCTAGTAAAGCACTGTCCCAACAAGAATTGTTGTGGTTGGATACATCTTGTAAAACTATGTCCTAGGAAGGCCACTAGATGGCACCTATACTCTTCCATATTAGCCTATTTAACTTGCTAAATATTATGGGTCTCCAAATGGGATACTGTACTATATTTTGAAGAAAAATGGCCTTTTCCTAATTTAATGCCTTTCTTCTACACTTTCCTGCTGTAGGGAATGCCTGCTAATGGGGCTCATTAGTCATACTAAGAAAAGTGGTCTAACCCAGGGGTGTCACTCATTTCATACAGAGGGCCACAGTTAGCATTAAGGGCTCCTGCTGAGGGCCGGAAGTGATGTCATTAAGCAGAAAGTGACATAGTTAAGCAGCGAATGGCCAGAAATCAGACCCTGTTCTCATATAGAAACTTATTAACTGTGACAGAAGATGACAGAAGAGAAAATACGCAAATCTTGATTGTATTTCAAGATTTGGGAAAGCCCAATTTTCATGTTGGTTGCCGTTTCAGTGGTAACACCTCAACAGCTGAGAGCCTGAGGGCTGGATAAAAAGCTTCTGGGAGCCGCATCCGGCCCCCGGGCCTTATGTTTGACACCCCTGGTCTAACCCATCATGGACATAAAATGCAGAAATAGAACAAACAGTGAAAGCCATTGTGGATCTCCTAATACTTTTGTTGGAAAACCCAAAGTATTGTTTAAAGCAGCGGAAGAAGGCTTTTTGCCCACTGCCGAGTGTCTTGTGAGGCTCTGTGAACTTCGGTGAGTATCCTGGGGAGGGAGGGGGTGGCATGTCAGGGGAACATGTCACGAACCTGCCCTGGGACGCAATGAGGGAAGGTTCACTACTGCTCTAACAGAAATTCAAAACTATTATATAAAGTATAGCATACGTATACAAACAAGAAAGACATTTTGGGGTAATGATGGATTGTTTGTTGTTGTTCAGTCGTTAAGTCATGTCCGACTCTTTGTGATGCCATGGACCACAGGACGCCAGGCCTTCCTGTCTGCCACTGACTTCCGGAGTTTGTCCAAATTCATGGTTCATTGCCTCTGTGACACTATCTAACTATCTCATCCTCTGTCATCCACTTCTTCTGCCTTCAGTTTTGCCTTCATTATCATACAGGTGATAATGATGGTACTGGATTCAGAGTAGCCAGGTTGGGTGATGGTGGAGCAGGAGGAAAGATAGGCACTTGCAGGGATTTATCTGGGGTGCCCAGTCACCAGAAGACTCAAAACGCCCTGTTATTCTCCCCTCCCTCTGCATGTTCTGACCATACCATGAGGCCAGTGCAGTTGTTTAGAAAGAGAATGCAGACCTATGCCCTTACTCATTCATAAGATACACAGACAGGCAAAATCTTAGATACCTTCTAAGGAAGCCAGTTTACATTAGAATACTTGACAGTAATGAGTCCAGGGTAGCTTGAAGCAAAGCAGTTCATCAGCTTGGCCTTTTAGAAACTTCATATGTCCTATAATAGTAAAATGGTGTATTTTATTGTGCAATGTATCCAGTTTTGGTAAAGAAATTGTTCTGTTTCACCTCCTTGACCTGCTGAAAGCTTCAAAGATTCCATTGCAAACACTGCAGACAAATGCTTGAGTAAACAATGTTAAGGCTTCTAGCTCCCAATGTAGGATTTCTCTCAGCTCTGTAAAAATTGGTTATTGCAAAATGTGACGCTTTGAGGCCAAATGGGAGTTGACAGTTTCTCCTTAAGAGAGATGAGTCAATATAGGGAAAAACATGCAAGTTTAGAAAAAAAAGGTAATGAAGTTTTATTGGAAGTGAAAACCAGGCCTGCCCTTGTCTCAGTAATTTCATTGCAGTAGAAAATGCCTGTGGTTGTGGAGAAATGGCAGGATATACTGAATATATATTCCATTTCACTCATGATCATTTTGTCTCAATTGGCCTTTATGCTACACTGCCTCCTTATTGCCTGATGGCAGAAGGAAAAGAGGATGCATACAGAATAGAAGCCACTTGCATAGAGATTTTGTCCTCTGCCTCTTCTTATTTAAAATAAGACTCCATTGAGATAGACATGCAGAACCAGCAAGGTCAGGCTAAGGCGTCTCACAAGAGCAGTGCTTCTGAAGCTACAGGAGGAAGTGGCTGATGGCTTTTCTTGAGCCAACAGCTCTGTGTTATTCAAGAAATCAAACAAAACCCCACAGGAAGTGTTTCAAATTCAGAAAAAAAGCTTGTGTATGAAAATATCACACTTCAATTCTTTCATTTTTTGGGGAATTATTTAAAACAGTGTTTCTCAAACTGTGGTTTGGGACCCACTAGAAGGGTCATGAGCTAATTGCAGGTGGGTCCCCATTTGTTTCAATATTTTATTTTTAATATATCACAGCAGATGCTCCCATGGAATGTGACCTCATCTGGGGACATGTTACAGACCTGTCCTTTTAACAGGCTACTATGTCTATGCTTTGAACAATGATAGACAATGGGACTTACTCCTGGGTAAGTGTGGGTAGGATTGCAGCCTAGGATTGTAACAAATGTTCCTGCTTGATGATGTCACTCCAGCATCCTAGGAAGAATTGTAGCAGTAGAAAGGGTGCTTCTGAGTTTATCACTGTACTGGAAATCTTCACAAGAAGAGAATGCAATGATCCTTTCCTCATGTACACTCTGTGCCTGTATAGCCTCTTAAGCAGAGTGGCTTCCAAGTCTGAATTAATCTGAATGTACAGAATGAGAACCATGTTTTAGACAACATTTATTCAGTATAAAGCACACATATTCTCTTAAATTTACAGCACTGATTTGTTTGTACCACAGCAAAGGCTGCTACTTGCTTTCCATTTCATTCTAGAACACCAACACATGCTACAGCTTTTGATCAGATCAAGGCAGGACATACTAATCAAGAAGGCTTTTTAAACCAAATTTCCTTGGGAGTTGAAAGACAGAATTAGCTGCAAGCCCAGGATACTTTCTGCAAAAAACTTATGGCAAAAGAAAACATTTGGACCTTCTCTTAAGTCAGTCAGTTCAGTTTTAGGCAAGTATTTATACAGCTAAAAATTTTTTCCCCAGTATTGAGAGATTACATACGAAACTATTATACGGAAGCATCTTTGCAGAGTTCAAGCAAAGACACATTATCAGCTATTAAGAACCTAGCACTCTCCCACCCTGAACACAGGATACTGAGTGCTTGTGTCCTAAGGAAATCCCAAGACTATCCATAAGCTTCATAAAGCCCTCCCTGAAGGCCATAAAGCAGATATTTGAGGACAAATGGCATCTACTGTGTAGTTACACAGTTTTTGATAGTGGGTAGCATATCGAGGGTTGCTATCTCAAAATCAGAGTGAGGAATGGAAAAATTCATTAAGGCTCAAGGACTACCACCCAAAATAAGGATTAACAACCAAGTGCAGCCGTGTACAGACCAGGAAGAGCCAACCACACAGCTCTTGAACATATTGCTTTAGTCACTCAAGAGTGATACAAAACAGTCACATACAGAATTCTCTCCTTATACTGAGTTTTAAAAGTATGAAGGAGTTTATGACACGGCAACAAACACAGCTATAGTGCTCTTTGATGAAGGGACATTTCCACGCTCTTGTTGGGGTGCTTGAATTCCAGAAATTATGAGCAATTTTTTTCAGATTATGCCACATTAGAATCTTGGAAGCCAAGGTTACCATACTTCAACAAGACTAGAAGATAGAGCAGTAGCCCAATTAGATAGCAAGTGCCAGAATTATTCTGGAGCAGAAATATTTCTGTTGTTCCCCAGCAAAAGTGGGCAGCACGGCAAATTTGATCCTTCATGTTCAATCTTCAGCCAAAAAGTGCCAAATGAACACAGGAGTCTCAGTCCTCACCTTGACTTCACCATTACACACTACTCCTGGCTCACTGGAGTCACCTACTGGATGTCCATCTACTGTGTAAGAGGATGATCTACGTATAATCCAGAAATAGTCAGTTACTTAAGGAAGTCGTCTAGTTTAGTCTGACTGATGCCAGATGAAACTGCTGCCACTTTTTGCCTGGAAACCCCTTTTTTACTCCTCACAGTTAGAGGACGAATCTCTGCTGGGATACTCTGACATGGGATAGGTCAAGGAAAATGGTGGAGAAGGAAAAGCGGATAGAGGAAAGGAATCCAATCCAAAATTCCTAAGTATACTTCGCATTTATAAACTCGAGTCTCTGCCTAGGCACTGACTAGACCTTTTCTTCCAGGTTAACATCAGTGCTCAACCCCCTCCTCCAGCTCAAAGAGCAAAGTGGTCAAACTTTAGCTGTTTATATGATCAAGATTTCCTCATTTCTGCTGTTCAACCAGAGGCTCCCTGAGACATGCTAGTGAGCAAGTCCTGTTCCTAGTATTATTTCTAATTGAGTGAAGCATGGGTACGGAAGCCTTATCAGATTGCCCCACTGCTGCTGTTCATTTCAAAAAAAGAGTCTGCTTTAAACAGTAATGTGAACCCAGTTGGTTATAAGGTCCTCAGTAGTAAATAGTTCTTGGTCCCTGGGCTTGGGGGGAGGAAGGAGCACATAAACTGCATCCACACATGAAAACAGTTGTGCTAGAAAATAAAACTGCTCTTGAAATATACTTGCACCCCTGGTGAACTCTGAAAAAATTTAGCATCTGCCATTGCTGGGTAATTTGTGTCCAGTTCTTGCAAGAGCAGGAAAACAGAATGCGGCAGTGCATATTTTTCTGCAAGCAGGGAATTCAATGCTTAGATTTACATAATTAAGAAGAAAGCATATGTCTATGAACTTCACAGTAAAAGCAAATTCACTGTCTGATGAATTCATGAGAAAGACTTGAAAGAATTGTGATCCTGGTTTCATGGGACTGCTACAGGTTCTATAGTAACTACAGTGTTTTGCAGTAGGACATCATAGGACATTTTAAAGCAGTCCATTAGGATTGTTTCCCCAACAAATGTATTGAATTTTTTTCCAGGTGCAGCCTTGAATTAACCATGCAACAAAACTACTTTATTTCACTTGGAATATTACCACCATATTCTCCTATCCTTTTGTCTCATTGATGAGGGGCATTACTTTTCCAAGATTCAAAACTAGTAAGGGCTGCAGCTAAAATCAGCTTTTGTAAAAGTTTTTTTGGAAAAAGATACAGGCTGTATGAACTTGGTTCTGCCTCCTAAGCCATCAAACCCAGTTCTCACCTGGAAGGAAGAGAATGCAGTAGTTACAAATGCAAAAGGATTATTTGTCTCATGGAGCAAGTTATTCTTACCACTAAATAAAAACAGAAAAAACCCACAATGGTTGAGTGGCTGATGTAGACACATGAATTGGACATTATAGGACCTGGCAGCTAGAATGTGCTATGAGTAAGTATGTGTGCCAAGCTCAGGTTTCTGATCTGGTCCTTCAGTAATAAAAGGACCAAGCTTAACAAATTATTTTTGTAAAGCCCTGGCTATATTTCCAAACAGTGATGAAATCTCTTGAGGACATATATAGTCTCAATAAAGTCAGAATAGATAAAATAGAGAGCTGCCTGTATTCCAGCTTTTTTCAGAGCTACTGGGGAAACCACATGTACACCACAGGGAAAGTGCTCTACTGCCAAACAGCCCCCCCCATTTTTACTTCACCAAAAGATATTTTCGTATACAGGTGAGGATCACTTAGCAACATTCTGACCAGCAGCAGTCTGCATATGCGATGGTTGCCTCTGGTCCCTGTTCACCTTCCCCAGCCTCTGAAGCTGAGGGGAGCCATGCTCCCCTCGCCTCCAGAGGCTTTTCCAAGCTTTGCAGAGGTAGTGCACATCCGTGTGCTGCCTCTCTGAGGCTCAGACTGGGTGTTTTGGCCGAAAACACACGACTTCCGGTTTCCTTGGAAACCAGAAGTCGCATCTTTTTGCCCGAAACGGGCATGCTGAGCTTTGCAGAGCATCTGTGAAGCTCAGAAAAGCCTCCAGAGGCAAGGGGTGCACGGTTTCCCTCACCTTCAGAGGCTCTGCATAACATTAAGCCTCGCTTGGTGACAAGTGTGCTGGTCTGCATCCCTGTAGCAAAGCAATGCATGACTATACTTGGAGTACCTTTCTTGATTGTTATCTTTCCAAAAGGCATGGGCTCACTTCTGTTTACATTTTAGTGCATTAAAGTGAAATATGGGTATTTTCCCCCCTCCCTGCAGATATGGAAACCACAGATACAGGGGAACCCTATATAAATAGTGCCCCCTGTGTCCATTAGGGTTGTTTTCGTTTAGAAGCGATTGAAGCACGGTGTTTCTTGTTAATCAAGAATGTTACTTTGTTAACTATAGAGCGCAACATGCAGGTAAACAAACCACACACTAGAGGGAGACCAACGGAATGTTAACAGGAAGCAGGTGCCTGTCCCAGGTAGGACAGAAAAAGATTCCTGTCTAACCTGAAAAGCCACTGTTAGTGTCAACAGTACTGAGCTAGATGACCCAATGGTCTGCCTCAGTATTCTTTGCTCCTATCAAAGCCCAATTCCATCCTGCTAGAGTAGGCAGCACTGCTGGCTTTATCAGCACCCTTTTATACTTACTATTCCTGTATTCCTGTGTGGCGCCAGCATGCTATTCATTGGTGGCCTCTTGGACAGAACAGAGTTTCTGATGAAAGCAGGTAGAAGATCTTCTAGATGCTCATCTTCTGTGTCACATGAGCTGTTCTGAATGATTTTTAAAAAAACAACACAGAAAGTGAGTTAGACCCAACAGGCTCATAATATTTAAAAGCAAATGCAAACCACATTAAAATAATCTACTTGCATACATCAACTCTGCTAGATTATTGTGCAAAAAGGAAATGGCAGGTTTTGAAATGCAGCTTCTTAGATACTAAAAATTCCTAGAGGGTATATGTAGGGTTGTTTTTGTTTTTTTAAAGTCACTGGCTAGTACTAGTAAGTGGATCAATGGAGGAAAAACTCCCAAAGAATTATGTCACATTGAGAAAACAGATTCCCAGTATAGCCCTAAGGACTTGGGCTGTGGCATTATTATTTTCTAAGTAATGATACTTGAAATAGAAAATGCATTAAGGTCAAAGCAGGCTTTGGCTGAGATTCTGGAAAAAGTCATCCATTTCAACATAGACTCTAGAGAAGCTACAGTATTACTCATAGCTGCTATACCTCCACAGCTTCTTTCAGAGCTCTTGAAATATCTGTCAAAGGTGTCCTGTGGAGGAGGGAAAAAAAAATTAGTCACTCCATCTGACCTTTTGAGATAGAGATGCCATATTTTGTAGAAATCCAGATATGAACTCAATATTGTCCAATCTCGAAGGATTCACTTAAAAAGGAATAGTTGTGGAGAAATCATGAAAGTATTAATTGCTTATAACTCAGTATTGGCCCTATTGCTTAAGCATTTGTTGAAGCTTTAACTGTACTCTTAAGAGGAATTAAAAAAGACCTCCTTCACTGATCTGGTAAGCCATTGTAACAGAGGTAGTATACTTGTTAGAAATAACCGAGTTATACCAGGGCTTTTCAAACTGGGGCGTCATGACGCCCCAGCCTGCGGGCCCTGGGCCCTGCCCCCTTAAGGGGCTGGGGCAGCCTGGAGGCAGGGAGGAGGCAGTGGGGCAATCCCCAGGATTGCGCTGCTCAGGGGGGCTGCAGGGGCTTGGGTACACATACCCAAGCCCCTGCAGCCTCCCAGGGGTGCGGGGAGCCCGGCGCGACCTGCAGCAGGGCTCCCCGGAGCATTGAAAGTAGATGCTGAGTGATCGCGCTCCACTGAGGCTCCTGGGGATTGCCCCACTGCCTCCCCCCTCCCACCCACGCAAGAACTTAGTGGCTCTCAAATTCTCCCAGAGAGTTTGAGAACCACTGAGTTATACTAATCAAGTGTTATCAGCATCTCACTTTGTTTAACATTATGCAGCCTGGATTTGTACGTCCTCTTCCCTATTCACTTCTCTGCTGTGTCAATTTTGGACTGTGAGCCTGTAAGTTGGGAACTATCTTTTTAATGTTTGTAGTACCAGGTAATTTCAGACACTTTCTAAATAAAATATTTTGAGGATGAAGGTGACTGATGAGAGCTCTGTTTGGAGATGGTTTAGCTATAACCACAGCAGAGTATGTGGGAGCTCCTTTGTTGCAATATTCTCCTTGATGCAACAAAAAGCTTCTAACTGTGACCTTTCAGTCAAAAGCAATAAGCACAGAAAATAAAATATCTGAAGAACTCCTTGCTGAACATGTGGCAGTAGGGATGCCAAGCAGATCAAGAGCATGCATTGTGCAAACAACATGGAAGAAATGTGACTCACAATTTTTTATCCAGTTTGATCTTTTTGGCAGGAGCAGCAACTGTCTTGCAAGGTTGATGCTTTGGTGTCTGTACATCAAAGGTGGCATTTAGGTCTATCTCATCACTGTGAGCTGGTCGATGGAGCTTTGGATTCAGCAGTCCCACAGGTGCAGGGCTACAAGGCCAAGTTACATACATATAACACAGTATTGCACTGTCATTTGGAGAAGTGCACTCATCTAAGCTGCTTGACCATTCTACATCCTGTGTGATTTATAGGTTAGCTCCACACTGGCTCCGATGACTGATGGTAGACAGAGGTGTTCTTAAATAGTTGCAATAGAACTAAGTTCAGTGAGTAATTGTCCTTGCAATACCAGCTGTGAGCATCTCCTGGGACTAAGTACTGGGTGGATAGAAGGGTGCTCTTTTCCCTTTCACACAACATCAGAACCAGGGGACATCCACTAAAATTGAGTGCTGGGAGAGCTAGAACACACAAAAGAAAATATTTCTTTACCCGGTGAGTAATCAGTGTGTGGAACTCCTTGCCGCAGGGTATAGATGCCAAGGGGGATTGGACAGATTTCTGGAGGAAAACTCTGTTTCAGGTTATAAGCCATGATGGGTATGTACAGTCTGAGATTAGCTGGTCGCTCATCATGAGAGCTGGGTAGGAATTATTTCTGTAATCCAAATTGATTGTGGATGGCAGTTTTTTTGCCTAGCTCAGACTGAATGGGGGGACCCATGTGTTCTGTAGATTTCATATTTTCAAAATTGATAACTTGTGTTTAATAAAGCAGCCCAGGTTAAACACAAGTACAACCTGGTATCTTGGGTGGGGAGTTAAATAGAATGCCAGATGCAGGGGAAGGGCAGTGAGGTGCAAGTATCTTGTCTGTGTGCTCCCTGAAACATCTAGTGAGCCGCTGTGAGGAAGCTGGACTAAATGGGCCCTGGGCCTGATTCAGTAGGGCTATTATGTTCTTACCAAGCAACATGTGTTAAAGAGTTGAGATTATGAAAATGAAAGTGAGCTGCTTAAGTTCTTATACACCCTATTTTTAAGGTTCAGGAAAAATTGGCTTGCTTTTGGATACCCTACATTTATAAAGGAAAGTTGTCATAGAAAATTATTTGAGGAAATTAGTGTTGATAGGATACTAGTAGAGAAACACAAGCTGCAATACTGTGCTACTGGATTGGATAATGCTACAGCAGGGCTTTTCAACTTTTTTTTCCAAGTACTAATTTTCCAAGTGCCAACTTTTGCAAGCATCACCACTGCCATTAGAGATGGCAGCTGTGTGTAGGAATGGATGCTTGCTCCAAGGTTCTCCCTCCAGCAAGAGATTTCTTCAGTTTTTCCTGTATTTCCTTAGTTGCACATCCACATTTCCCAAATTGTACCTCTTCTGAAGGGCCAGGTACTGCAAAGCCACATCTTGCGTGTCCCCCCAACCAGGTAGGGCAGCGCAACATGGTCACCACATGAGGCTAAGTACCACAACTGGTTAAAAAAATCATTCACTATAGCAAAGGCCAAAATATTGAACTATTTTTAGACCACTTGGGAAGGTGCATTCAACATTCTCGTATCTGTTTACATTGTGAACAATCTTTGCTATAGTGTTTATTGCATCAATTGCCAACAAATACTTCCAAACCAACCTTTCAGAGATAAGCCTGCTAAGTGCTTCACTGGTCAATGATGGCACTTTTATGGTATCTTGTAGAACTCCTATCTTCTTTTTCAAACTCTTTAGAAAGAGCAAAAATGAAAAAAGAAATTCTGTATTAAAGCCTTGATTTTTACCATCTCCCTTACAAAATACGCTGAAATTTAGGAATTTATCCTTTGCCCTGTTCCCCTTCAAGATAGACTAGAAAGCAGTGTGGACGGTAAGCTGGTAAGGAAGAAAGCATGGCTGTGGGTTCAGAAGTTGGGCACCTACCGTAGGTTAGAGGACAATTCTTACCATGATCTCCTTATCAGCATTTCTCAGATCTGTTTGGGTGCTTTTAAGTTCTTCTTTTGTATTCTCCAGCTCCAGATCAGTTTTCTGTAGCTATAGATTGAGAATTGTATATAAGGCATCTTATACCTGATGAGGAGTAATTCTACACAAAGAATGTAATTGCTCCCCAATATTTGCAAGAGACATGCTTCTTTCCAGTCATCAAGATTTAAAAATGGAGTTCATTGAAATATGTGTTTTTGAAGCAGCTGTCCTAAACAGCTTGTTTACTAAAAATTCATCACCTGCAGAGGGAGCTCCAAGGTGGCTTATCTTTTTCAATACCAATAAAAAGCGAGC
Organism: Tiliqua scincoides; assembly: GCF_035046505.1. Taxonomy (NCBI): domain Eukaryota; kingdom Metazoa; phylum Chordata; class Lepidosauria; order Squamata; family Scincidae; genus Tiliqua; species Tiliqua scincoides. Next base: position 202,923,308 of record NC_089822.1, read on the forward strand.
AAGAGGTGCCACTGCAGTGGTAATTTAGCCAGAATAATTCAGTGTGCTTACAAGCACAGTTAGACATTGGTAATAAAAAGGTACAATAATGTAGAAACTCTTGACATTACCAATATCTTGATGGCAATGCCCCCCACATTCCTGTGCTCTCACAGTATAAGTTTACAATGTTCTTGTTAATACACAATAATATATTCAAAGAGAGACAGACAGAAATTCATTTTGGTTCAAGATACTAAGCTACTGCAGCACAGTTTCGTATGCATATCATCACTCTTTCTTAAAAACTGTTTTGATTCTTGCCATGGAAAAAGACTAACTATCAGCAATAGGGGTACATATGTGTCCTTCAAGCACAAGAGCTGCCACTGAACTTCCCAGTGTAACATGGACCTCCCATCACAGCTGTCTGGATAAGGACTGTTTGCATAAGGACTGCATTAAAATAGGAACTATTTTATTTAGGTGCTGCTGAGGAGCAGTTGTACACATGTCTCTACTACATTACCATGTTCCTTTTACCTTGTGATTCACAGAAAACAACTCCTTTCTCAGCTTCTCCAGTGCATCATTTGATGCTTTCCGAGACTCTTTCAGATTCTCATATTCCCTGGAAAAGGCCCAAATTACTCAGTCAATGTGTGGAACATGCTTCCAAGCAAGCAGCTCTTTGCTGCAGCCAGTAATCAAATCTAGAGTGAAGATATGCAATTCACAGTTTAAGTGGTTGCAGAAGATTCTGTTATATACACAAGCACTCTCAGGCAGGAAAACAGTGCTGAACAAGCCAACACTGATTTTGTACAGCATTAGAACACAGACATGCTGGAAAGCAGGTGAGAAAACATACTTTTGGGGGGATAGCACTCTGCTTGCTTGGAGGCAGACATTCAAATGGTATAAGAGGATGTCATGTCAAACACAGAGGGTATTATTTAATTATCTTTAGTCACATGCTTGAGGCCTCCTCACTGAAGCAATATGCAATACCTTTTTTTAGCTTTGTAAGAGATGAAGGTTTGGAAAGTGTTTTAATGCTGTTATAAAACAGTACTGAAGCAACTGATTACAATGCAGGTACTTCATGCTGTAGCTCATTATTAAAAGTTGCTATTACCCACTTGCTATCTGATGTTGCCTGCACAAGCTGCAAATTATACATGGTATAAATAGAAAGACCTCTAACACGCACTGTGGGGACCGGCAACTGCATCACAGTTACTGCCACAGCTGCATAAAGCACTCTGCTCTGCACAAGGGAGATTTTCAGAAGCCCTACTGCCTTACTCAGAATCCCGACAATCATCCATCCTCCCAGTTCCCATCAAACAATCATCTCCTAAGCACTCTGGCAGAGCTCTGAAGGCCGTTTCCATAGCAATAGATGTGTCACTAATGCAACAATAGTAGACTTGCTGTGTTGAAATCTTCCATCTATGTCACCTTGATTATATTCACCCAACCTCAGGTGCTGTAACTAGCATTCTGTCCAAGCACCTACAGGACTTTATTGGCTTGGGTGTTCTGTGTGCACATTGATGGGAAAATAAACTACCCAATTTAAGACACACACTTTTTCAGTGAGATACAATAGACCGCAAGCTGTTCTACTGCCGTCTGTCCTGCTCCCATTTCACGGATCATCTTCTCCACTTCAGGACGCTGACTGTGCAACAGCATATCAATCCTGGAAGGAAGGTAGAGGTGTTAGGAATTTTATGGCACAGCAGCAGCTCTGCCGTACTAAACACTGGAATAGTTCAGCTTGGATAAGACATAATTGCAGGCTGCCAAGGACCCTTCCTCCAAGATAGATACACAGTGGTGTGCTTCAGTTTGTATGGGAGTTGTACTGGTAGGAGATTACAAGTTACAGATATGGACTAAGCGCCTTACAACTAACAACTCAACGATCAAGCTGTCTGCAAGAAAGTCTGGTAGCTGTGTTAGAGATCATGAACAACTCATGCAGTTAACCTGCAACTTCCTTCATACAAGAAGGGTTCATATGCAGCTTGAAGATAGCATAAAAGGACAGAAGCAATGATATTCAAGGATTCAGTTCCTTTCTATTTACAGTAAAAGCTGCAGTATCCGGCATCTCCAGGACCAAAAAGAGTTGCCAAATACCTAAGCTTCTGGAAAATTCCACCCCACAAAAAAGTTCAGTTACTCATCACCACTCATGTTTTTTGATTGCCATAGTTGACCTTTCCATGACAAACTCACAGGCACAAGGGTCTTCCAGACTCTTGTGGCTTCTTGGAATTGCTGCTGGGTGCTGCCAGTTAATAGAGAAATGTAATGGGCCTTTAAGCCAATTTCCAATTAATAGAGCTTTCTGGATCATTGAATGCCAGGATTGTGGCTTTTACTATATTTGGATCATTTCCCACTGATATTCATTATCACAAAGAGAAAGGGGGGCCCTTGAAGGAATGTATGCAACAGACTCAGGGGAAAAAATTTACAACCATGATTAAGCAATGATGCTTGCTAAACAATGACTATATTGGCATCTATTTTAGCAACAGGACTATAAGCAAATGTGTTAATACTGATCAATCATGCAGGCTATGTTCCTAAGTGCTTGTTTACACAAGATGTCTATAAGAATTGAACAATTGAACATGTTAATAAAAGATAAATATCAATTGCTCTGATCTTTTTAGATGTTGAAAAAGCTTTTGACAGATTAGAATGGAATCTCAATTGTTTAGTCAGACTTAACAGTTTCTTAAAATGGATAATGGTCAGGTATTCATAGCCTAGCCTAGAGCAATGGTTCTCAAACTTTTAGCACTGGGGCCCACTTTTTTGAATGACAATCTGTCTGGGACCCTCCAGAAGTGATGTCATGGCCAGAAATGACATCATCAAGAAGGAAGTGCTGTCATTGTGACCAATGACATGTGATGACGTACAAGGCTGGTGAGGCAGAGCACACAGAGCTTAGTGACCTAGAAGGATGGTGATGACATGATGTTATCACCTAACTTCTGTATTTTTTTTAAAGATCTGGACCCTACACTGCCTAAGCTTCCATGTCTACCAACACAGCAGCCGCTCCCCTGTTCCAACATGCCTTAGCTCGTTAACCCTTGCAGGCAACCACCTACCTTAAGTGACACGTTCAGAAAAGCCATGTCTTTGATCTTTACACATGTGTGGGCAAATGCCAGTGCCCACACATGAGGATCAATGGGGATCAGAAAGCGGAAATGATTGTAAAATCCAAGGTGCTCTCTAGCAAATACATATTTTCATGCTTGAAATCTCACAGGCAGGAAATGCCAAAACAAAAAGCAAGCCCAAGTTAAGCCACACCACATGCAAAAACGGCTTTAGAGAGTGATGGGAGATGAAAAGCAGCAGCAGCCTTCTGTGTCATGAGCCATTTTGCTCTGACAACCCTAATAGGCATCAAGCAAGCACCTTGCTCTGAACAGACCCATCAGTGGGGGGAAGACAAAGCAGGCAAGAGGGAGAAAAGAGCCTTAATCCTAGCATCAGGCTGTGCTCTAGCAAATGTGTTCCTGGCTCATGTGCTGCCCAAGGCCAGGACCACAAATTACCACCCCCATGCTGCCCCACCTCCACTGGGCACATCTGAAGGCCTTCTGAGGGCTGGAAAGGCCAACCGCAACCTCCCCAGCCCCCCAGAAGGTATTCTGAGGCCTCAAAAGGGTCTAAAATGTCACTTCTGGTTTTCGCTGAAAACCACAGATGGCCTCCTCAGCCCTCAAAAGGTCTTGGAAAGGCCTGTAAGAAAAGGAGGTGGGGTGTGTCGAGGCACCACCCCCCTGGGTGGTACCCTGAGGCATTTGCCTCTCCTGGTACACCAGTGTGCTCCAGGCCCTCCTCACTTGGCTGAGCCTATTGTGGAGACCACTGTTGCCTTATCTCAGAAGAACAGCTATATTTAATGGATTGCAAATGAATATTTTGCCAACTCCCTCCCTGATTCTGTTCGCTCGCTCCATCTCCTGGGGATTGCAGTCACTGCTTCTTCATTAACCTTTGCTGCGGCTGTGGGCCCCACCAGTTGTTAGTTCCTGGATTGTTTGCAATGGCAAAAAGGGGGTGGGATAATCTGTACCATGGAGGAGTTCCCATTGATTAAAGCTACAAGAATGGGGGAAGGGAGGTGACATCCAGTCCCCCCCATTAAGGAGCCCACAACCAAGGAGCTGTGTGTGTAAGTAAAAAGATTCTGACCCCTCCGTCCACCTCCCTGCACACTTTGTCTGGAAGCTGGTCCATGCGTCTCCATCTCCAGCCCAGGGGGCAAAGCTGACCCTGTCAGGAGCACACCTCACCTTACAGCTCCCTTGTGCCCCTCTGCCATGGCCTCTTAGAGCACTCTCTCATGAGGTACAGGGCAGCCAGGCACTCCCTCCCCTTGCCACATGGCTGATGGGAGCCGGGGCAAGTGTGCATCCTTCTGCAGCAGCCTCCTCCACTGTGTGGCTCAACAGAACCCCAGCCTGCTCCTGGTATAGCCCCTTGAGATGAGGCAACTGGCCCCTTCCAGGCAGGCACACGCAAACTAGGGAGCATACAAAGCTCCGTCAGAGGCCCCCAGCACCTCAGGCTTCCACCTCTCCCCAGAAAGCGGTGAGCTCTGTCAAGCGCAGCAGCCATGAGACTGACAATAAAAGGAGCTGCAGCTTCAGCTGATCCAGGTGACTAGCTGGAGGAACGAAGGGGCCAAGGCAGAGAGCAGGACCTGCTGGGAACTGTATTTTTCCCTTCTCTCCTCTGGACCATGCTAGAAGAAGAGAGATATTCAACAGACTCATTTTCAATGGCAGCTGTGCACAGCCCACCTGAAATTGGCTTGCGACCCACCCACTGGGTCACAACCCACACTTTGAGAAACGCTGGCCTACTGTTGAAATTAATGGTTTTTAACATAAATGAATCAGGCTGCATTCTAATCTTGCACTCCATGAGCAAAAGCTCCTCCTCTTCATGGAAAGAGAGCTATACACCTGGAAGGTGCATTTTTTCTCCTTGTTCATGGAACACAAGGTTAGGATAAAGACTAAATTAAGTCCAACTAGCATCAAATGAGACTTGACCATGATCAACTTGTACTTCTTTGGATACAGTTTATTATACTCTGGGATCACCATAAAGTTTTTGAAGACTATTAGTGGTAGATGCTGATATTGTGTAGGTGATAAGGGTGATTTTTACCTTCTGTGGATGTTGAGCAATTAAAGCCCCCCCTTCCCTGCTACAGTTTTACTACATCCAGCAAGCCGTTTTAAAAAGTTATACTTAAAAGAACTGACAAAAGACATTTCTCATAATATAGTTTGGACCTCTGAAACATTTGTGAAGACACCCTAAATCAGTGCTTCCCAAACTGTAAGCTGTGGCTCCCTGGGGAGCCACAAAAGCCAGTCAGGCGAGTCACGGAATCCTCACAAAAGACCTGCTGCCCTATACAATGTATAGGATTCTGCCCCATAGGTCAAGGCAGCAACCAGTTGAAAAAGTTTGGGAATCATTGCCCTAAATCCTACATTAATTGTTCTAACCTTTCCATAGTTTTCAGTTTATTCCGCAGCCTTCGAGCCTCCTCTTTTGCAGTTTTTGTATCCTCTTGCTGCTGTTCCAGATACTTCATTTGTTTCTGAGAAAAGAAACACCATCAGTGCATAGGAGGCAACTCTAAGAAAACAAAGCCTGGCCTTATCATGCTATCTCCAATGCGCTTACTATTCTGGTAGGAAGGACCTTGTGCAGTGTCTTAACTCCTCTTTTGGTATTTGAACAATATCTTCATTGCATATGTCCCTTTTGTTCTTACATAAATAATACCACGATTGAAAGTCTCACCCCGTTTCCCCATCACACCTTAGCAGCTTTCAGACTTAAATACATGTGTTTAATGTAAAACTAACCTGCACAAAATCAATGCAATGCATGTATAGGGAGCTTATTCAACCAACTGAATGGTGCGGGGAGAACCACTTTTGATTTCCACGCTTTGATTGGGTTGGTAGCTTAGCACAAACTTCAAAGGCCCCTGTCTAGTTTCTCGCCATGCTGAAAACTAGGAAAGGAACAAGGCTGTTTGATCAGACTTCAGAGAAAAGACTGGAATATCAGCAAGATGTTATTAAGTTCTACTCTGTGCAGAAGGATTCTTGACGCAATTGCCAGCAGACCAATTCACCACCTTACCTAGTTACAAAATTGAATACCAGTTTCATGATGAGAGCTCAACTTAGAACATAAGAACAGCCCCACTGGATCAGGCCATAGGCCCATCTAGTCCAGCTTCCTGTATCTCACAGCGGCCCACCAAATGCCCCAGGGAGCACACCAGATAACAAGGGACCTAATCCTGGTGCCCTTCCTTGCATCTGGCATTCTCACATAACCCATTTCTAAAATCAGGAGGTTGCGCATACTCATCATGGCTTGTACCCCATAATGGATTTTTCCTCCAGAAACTTGTCCAATCCCCTTTTAAAGGCGTCTAGGCTAGACGCCAGCACCACATCCTGTGGCAAGGAGTTCCACAGACCGACCACACGCTGAGTAAAGAAATATTTTCTTTTGTCTGTCCTAACCCGCCCAACACTCAATTTTAGTGGATGTCCCCTGGTTCTGGTATTATGTGAGAGTGTAAAGAGCATCTCCCTATCCACTCTGTCCATCCCCTGCATAATTTTGTATGTCTCAATCATGTCCCCCCTCAGGCGTCTCTTTTCTAGGCTGAAGAGGCCCAAATGCCGTAGCCTTTCCTCATAAGGAAGGTGCCCCAGCCCCGTAATCATCTTAGTCGCTCTCTTTTGCACCTTTTCCATTTCCACTATGTCTTTTTTGAGATGCGGAGACCAGAACTGGGCACAATACTCCAGGTGTGGCCTTACCATAGATTTGTACAACGGCATTATAATACTAGCCGTTTTGTTCTCAATACCCTTCCTAATGATCCCAAGCATAGAATTGGCCTTCTTCACTGCCACCGCACATTGGGTCGACACTTTCATCGACCTGTCCACCACCACCCCAAGATCTCTCTCCCGATCTGTCACAGACAGCTCAGAACCCATCAGCCTATACCTAAAGTTTTGATTTTTTGCCCCAATGTGCATGACTTTACACTTACTGACATTGAAGCGCATCTGCCATTTTGCTGCCCATTCTGCCAGTCTGGAGAGATCCTTCTGGAGCTCCTCACAATCACTTCTGGTCTTCACCACTCAGAAAAGTTTGGTGTCGTCTGCAAACTTAGCCACTTCACTGCTCAACCCTGTCTCCAGGTCATTTATGAAGAGGTTGAAAAGCACCGGTCCCAGGACAGATCCTTGGGGCACACCGCTTTTCACCTCTCTCCATTGTGAAAATTGCCCATTGACACCCACTCTCTGCTTCCTGGCCTCCAACCAGTTCTCAATCCATGAGAGGACCTGTCCTCTAATTCCCTGACTGTGGAGATTTTTCAGTAGCCTTTGGTGTGGGACCGTGTCAAACGCCTTCTGAAAGTCCAGATAGATAATGTCCACGGGTTCTCCCACATCCACATGCCTGTTGACCTTTTCAAAGAATTCTATAAGGTTCGTGAGGCAAGACTTACCCTTATAGAAGCCATGCTGACTCTTCCTCAGCAAGGCCTGTTCATCTATGTGTTTTGAGATCCTATCTTTGATGAGACATTCCACCATCTTACCCGGTATGGATGTTAGGCTGACCGGCCTATAGTTTCCCGGGTCCCCCCTCTTTCCCTTTTTAAAAATAGGCGTGACATTTGGTATCCTCCAATCTTCTGGCACCGTGGCCGTTTTGAGGGACAAGTAGCATACCTTAGTCAAGAGATCTGCAACTTCATTCTTCAATTCCTTAATAACCCTTGGGTGGATGCCATCAGGGCCCGGTGACTTATTGATCTTTAATTTATCAATGAGGTCTGAAACATCTTCTCTTTTAACCTCTATCTGACTTAACTCCTCGGTCCGGAGGGGCCGTTCGGGCAGCGGTATCTGCCCGAGGTCTTCTGCCGTGAAGACAGATGCAAAGAACTCATTTAATTTCTCTGCCATCTCTAAGTCTCCTTTTATCTCCCCTTTCCCTCCCTCACCATCCAGAGGGCCAACCGCTTCTCTGGCGGGTTTCCTGCTTCTAACATATTTGAAGAAGCTTTTATTATTCCCCTTAATGTTGCTGGCCATGCGTTCCTCATAGTCTCGCTTGGCCTCCCGTATCACCTTCTTACATTGCTTTTGCCACAGTTTATGTTCCTTTTTATTCTCCTCATTAGAGCAAGACTTCCATTTACAGAAGGAAGCTTCCTTGCCCTTCACAGCCTCTCTAACTTGGCTGGTTAGCCATGCGGGCACCCTCCTGGATTTAGTGGAACCCTTCTTTCTTTGCGGTATACACCTCTGCTGGGCCTCTATTACTGTTGTTTTAAGCAGCCTCCATGCACTCTGGAGAGATTGGACTCTTTTTACCCTCCCTTTCAACCTCCTTCTAACCAGCCTCCTCATTTGAGGGAAGTCCGCCCGTCGGAAGTCAAAGGTTTTTGTTAGAGATTTGCCTGGTATTCTTCCCCCAACGTGCATGTCAAAACGGATCGCAGCATGATCACTGTTCCCCAATGGCTCAGTAATGTTTACATCTCTAACCAGGTCCTGCATACCGCACAATATTAAATCCAGAGTCACCTGTCCTCTGGTGGGCTCCGTGACTAGCTGCTCTAAGCCACAGTCATTTAGCACATCAAGAAATCCAGTTTCCTTATCGTGACCAGAACACAAATTGACCCAGTCAATATGAGGATAATTGAAGTCCCCCATGATTACAGCCCTGTCCCTCCTTGTCACCTCCCTGATCTGTTTCCTCATTTCAAGGTCCCTGTCCGATTTCTGGTCTGGAGGATGATAGCATGCCCCCAGTATTCAGTCGCTGCACAAGCCTGGTAATTTAACCCAAAGAGATTGGGTTAAACTTGCCTGCCAAGTCTGGTACTCTTGTCACTATTAACTACCCACCTTTTACTGTTCTAGCATTTCCACTTTTTTATTTACATAAAATACATATGCAGTTAAAAAAACTCCTTGATAGCATCTAGCTAGTAGGCATGTCCCTAATACGCATGATGCTGGAGCAAGAAGAACAAAGAAGATTTTGCTCCTGATTTTTGGCTTAAAAAATATTTTAACTCTTGTTGTGGCTAGGCAGGCTTACCATGAAGCAAGAAACAAAACCAAAGTGGACCAATTGGAAAATGCACCAGAATAGCAGCAGCTTTTGAGACAACTTTGGTTGCAATGTTAAAATTCTGTCCTACATCTGAAGTGTACGTTCAGGGCAGAAGCAGCTGCATACAGAATTCTGAAGCTCTCTTCATGAAATAGGCTGGGAAGGGTTTAGCTCAGAATAATTCATAGGCTTAGTCATAGTGTCTTAGAGCACATACAGCGTTTGCTGGATCTGCTAACGAACTAAACACAGTACACTTGCAACATACACAATATCCTAGGAGAGTTGGAATGTGGAAAAACAGCAAGATAGCCTGAGCGATCTCTCAGCTTTCTTCCAAATGTAAAAATGCAGCTTAAAAATGGCACCTCTGCTAAGCACCAACTCAAACACAAATCCCTTTCCAACTCGCAAAATGTCATACATATTAACAGAAACTTTAAAAAGTAGAAACAAGTCGTTCTAACCAAACTTCTACTCAAATCATTTCCAAAAAGACAACTGAATGTGGCAATTCTCACTTAAATGTCTTTAGTGGTCATACACTCAAATTATGTTTTCAGCTCAGCCTGATTCATGGACTTTGATTCATGGACTATCACAGTCATCTCTAGAGGCCAATTTGCCATCATATCAGAGTTACCTAAATTTTAATTTCATCGTATTTCAGTTAATTTTTTGGATGGAATACATAACTGTTCTAATCCTGTGCATGTTAAAAAAATAAAGTCAGACCTTTGATGTCTGATTTTAAAATAAAATCAGATCTTTGATGTCAAAAACAAACATTTAATGGCAGCCATCAGCCTTGTTCTTAAAAAGGTGCCAGACCTGTACGCTATGCAATAGGAGAAGACACACTGCCTTAATGCACTGTCAAAGATGCAAACCCAACTCACTACAGAATAAGCTATTTACTAGAACTCTGTCTACAAAATGAGGGAAAGCCCTATCCTATGCTGGAATGGGCCAGCCAGCTGGCCTGAGCTGTATCCAGCACAGGGTTTGAGGTCCATCCCACGCAACTTGGAGTAAGGGGATTTATTTCCCCCTTACCTGTGTCACACAACAGCCACCTCAATGGGGCTACTCGGATCTGTATCAGCAAAATTGCTAGCACAAATTCTGCAGCACAGTGTAAAGCCAGGCTGCTCGAGAGGGGTTTAGCATCCTGCCCGAGAGGCCACCCTAGGGCCCGTTCCACTCACCTGCCTACCATGAAATGCCCTCCCCTGCCCTCTCAACCCCCTGGTTGGTGCAGACTTACCTTCCCAGAGCATAATGGAGGCTGAATTTGGCCTCTGCGGGCCAGTGCGCATCCTTGCGCTAGCCTCACCGACTCATTGAAGACATGCTTTACATCATAAGAACAGCCCCACTGGATCCGGCCATAGGCCCATCTAGTCCAGCTTCCTGTATTTCACAGCGCCCCACCAAATGCCCCAGGGAGCACACCAGATAACAAGAGACCTGCATCCTGGTGCCCTCCCTTGCATCTGACATAGCCCATTTCTAAAATCAGGAGGTTGCACCTACACATCATGGCTTCTAACCCGTAATAGATTTTTCCTCCAGAAACTTGTCCAATCCCCCTTTTAAAGGCATCTAGGCCAGATGCCGTCACCACATCCTGTGGCAAGGAGTTCCACAGTCCAACCACACGCTGAGTAAAGAAATATTTTATTTTGTCTGTCCTAACTCTCCCAACACTCAATTTTAGTGGATGTCCCCTGGTTCAGGTGTTATGTGAAAGTGTAAAGAGCATATCTCTATCCACTTTATCCTTCCCATGCATAATTTTATGTGTCTCAATCATGTCCCCCCTCAGGTGTCTCTTTTCTAGGCTGAAGAGGCCCAAACACTGTAGCCTTTCCTCATAAGGAAGATGCCCCAGCCCAGTAATCATCTTAGTCGCTCTCTTTTGCAGCTTTTCCATTTCCACTATGTCCTTTTTGAGATGTGGCGACCAGAAGTGGACGCAATACTGCAGGTGTGGCCTTACCATAGATTTGTACAATGGCATTATAATACTAGCCGTTTTGTTCTCAATACCTTTTCTAATGATCCCAAGACGTGCCTTAGAGTCCTGGGCAAGTGCAACTGAATTGCGCCGGCCCAAAGAGTGCTCTGCCCTCTGAAGCATATACCTTCCTACCATGTCAGTTTCTTAATAATTACCAGTATTACTGAGAAAGAGAACATAAAAAAGGGCATTAGAGAGAGCACTGAAATCTCAAAAACCAGGAAAATCGTACAGTTCACACTTTGTATTTGTCAGAATAGGGTAAAAGGGAAAAAACAGCACAAGTTTCAATATTTTGGAATAATCTAGTACTCTTCACATTGAAGGATCACTAGCCTAGTTTCCAGTGGTTTAATCCCGTGTCAACTTTGCCAGGCCCCATATTTTTTTACACCAGCATCTTACATATTATGTGTTGAAACTTGCAATACCATGAGATCTATTCAAAAATAGCAATCACCACATCATCTCTCACTTTTTCAGTCTTTAAGATATGAAATCAGAAGACATCCGTAAGTGCTTTTTGCTTGTAGAGAACAGAAGCAAAGACACAGTTATAAGGAAATTGGGTGTACCTTAAGAGTAGAACACAACATCTCCATCTCAGATGCTGCTTTCTGGAGTGATTCAATGGTGGCATTACGCACATCTAGAGTCTCCCTCAGTGTGTCCACAAGAGACTGGTAATCACGTTTCTCTTTCTCTGAAAGAAAACACTATAATAGTACTCAGAACCAACTACCCCGAAGTGCTACAGGTCTCAGGATTGGTGTAGGTTTGGGCCCAAACAAGGAGCAAAGCAGAATGAATTTTAGAGAGCTAGAAATTGTTTGGAAATTCATTGGTTTTAGACACCACTATATTTGATGTGTTAGAAAAACATGCTACATCAAGTTGTTTCAAACTCTAGTAAGCTTCAAGCCTTTATCCAATACAAGGAACAGCAATGTGCTCTCTTCAAAGTTTGTTCAGTACCAACACTAGCACACTAGCTCTCCCCCACCACCCAAACATCAAAACAAGCTCGGGTACAATGGAACTGCTGTGCAGGGAATCAACATTAACCATAAGTGAAGCACTGCAAGATTAATAAAATGTTGATGCCCAACTTTGGAAGGTGCCGTTTTCTCTTCCCTCAGTGTGAATCCTTGTGTGCTGTGTATATGCTTAGATAAGACTGTCAAGATACTGCTGTGAACAGCGAGTCAGTGCTGACATGCAGAACAATTATACTGCTGTATTGTTAGGCTTCTATTTTTGTCACTCACTTTCACCATGGATTGTGCTCTTGGGTGAGAGAGTCAAATCTACTTGGTTTAATTCCTGCATAACACTCATTGCCCCAGTTTATGTATATATATTTGGTTCCTTCATTCGTACATGTGCGGGGAATGCAAACAGTCCATTGTGGAAGAGAGTTGCTTGGGAACAAAAAGTTCTCCCTGGTTGCTTTCTTCAAACCTTTTCATTCACTGCAATCTCATGTTTTAAGACTTATGCCATTCAAATTGAGTGGCGCTTTCCTTTCACTTCTTATGACTCACATTTCAAGTCAAGCTGCCTAGAGACAATGCTTTAAATCCACCGACAAAGTCTCCAGGGCTTTTACTTGCCTTTCTCCATTAAACATTTCTAAAATTAAAGTTACCACACTCTGTAAAACAGTGGGGAAAATGGAAGTACATGAGCTGTCATCACATGGACCATCATTTGGACAGCTGAGTGAATCCCCTTCTTCCCCCCCACCACTCCCAATTTCCTATTTTACTTTGTTTTCTGTCATATATAACACTGCTGCAATTTTTCATTATGTTAGGCAAGCCGCCCTGGGTCCCGTTAGGGAGAAGGGCGGGATAAAAATAAAGTTTTATTATTATTATTATTATGAGTTTCCTGACAAAATAGGCATTAATTAGAACAGTCTCACTGACCTCAGCTGTGTTGTGTACAATCCCTGTAACTGAGCATATCCTTTGGATCCTCATCAGCAAGGGGCTCAAAGCATTTCAGAAGCTTCCCTTCGCATGAAGAGTTTGGGGACAAAAGCAGCTTCATTTTTCCACCCTAAACACAGCTTTGTGGCCCAAACTAAAGCCATTGTGCATATCCTGTAGCCAGTTTCCTCACAGATCTTAATGAAGCTCCGGTCCCTATCCACTCCCATTGTACAACTCACCTTTCATGGATAGCTGTGCTTTCACCCTGTCCAGTTCATTCTGAAATGCAGTGCAGAGCGAACATATTTAGATTGCAGCATAACAAAATGACCACAGTTTAATATATCACATTCAAGTTATCCTATGTCATCTCCATCCCTAAACATTTTGCTTCAGAATGAACTAAACAAGTTACATACAGAACTGATATCCATGACAGACTCTGGTATTAATCTAGAACTGGGGGAGTGCCATAAAGTTGGCAAAAATTCAAGAGCAAATGGGATTAAGAGAAAAAAAATCTCAGTCTTGTCTTACCCTTGTCTGTCTTGTTTCTCACACTGTCATTTTGTTTCTGTTAAACTTTAGAAGTCTCACAGGAAAAACACCATGGAAGAATTTCTGCATTATTTTGACATAATAAGGTAGAGCTCCTGCCAGACGGAATTTGATTCCCAAATATATTTTTAACTAATATTTGTAGCCAATGGATAACACACTGAAGTGCAAGAATGCTACAAAACTATTGTTTTTCATAGTCCAATTAGCAATTTGCAAATGTATCTAGATAGAGATATGGTGAAGGGTTCCAGAATCAGACCATAAAGCTTTGTTTGTTGTACATTCAACTCAGAACAGTAGCTGAATGAAATGGCAGTGGTGAACTGATTGGCACCAAGTTGGGGGAAGAGGTGCCAAGTGAGCACCCAAGGGATTGTTGTAACAGCTGGCAGTATTCAATTCTGAAGTATGCAGTGTGCTTTCAGAATTTATAGTTTCCTTGCCGGCATCAACAACATGGATGACAATTCCCCCCCCCCCCCACTAGGATAGCTGCTTCCTAACAGGATAGGTACTGGGAGAAGGCTGGCTGGCTGAGGGGAGCAACATCTAGTGGTTCACACTCAAGCACCCCTTCCTCCTATTCATTTCTCCTTTTTACTGAGTCAGCAACTTAGTAGGGAGGGAAACTAGTAGTTCTAGCCACTACCACCAATCCAGGCTAAAGATACTTGGTGGGGGGGGGGAGCAGATGGGAAAAAACTCCTGTCAGAAGAGCACAGAACAGCAGGGTATTTATTAAAAATCAAACTGCACTGGCGTCCATGAGCAATCAGACAACCTACTGCATTACCCATGAACGTTGACTAGGCAGAAAAAGGATCAAAAGATAAATCAGTTTCTTAAAATTCAGACGGAAAGGAACTAAACAAAATATGGGGAAAGGGGTAGAAAAAAAATACAAGCAAGCTGATGGAAAATCCTGTACTTGGCTGGATGGGCACAAGTGAAAAGTTTGATCAAATTAGATATATAGGCAACTCCCTGTATCTGTGGGATTCCGTTCCCCCCACACAGATACAGTTCCTGCTTCCTGTTCCTCCCTCTAGCATGCAGGATCCCTGCCTGCATGTTGCGTTCCGGTGTTCAGCAAGAAAATGAAAAGGAAAACTAAGGTAATGGGTCTGGGGGAGGGTGCGTGGACAACCAGATAAGTAAACCCACAGATATCAGATCTGCAGATACAGGGGGGAGCCTGTAGCAACAAGTAATGCCAAGCAGATGGGGCTGGGATGCTACTCAAGAGCAAAGGACACAAAACCCCAAACTGTTGCATCTAAACCAGTCAAGTTTGTAGGCTGGCTTTGAGTGAAAAAAACCAATTCCCTAAATGTGTCTAGCTAGAAACGCGGTCCCTTCTGCTTACTACTTTACATTGTCCCAGGAATCAGAGTCCCTGCACTTACAGGTGGGTGCATCTTCTGTAAACCAATACTAGATTTCACAGCAGACTGAGCAGAAACACACCTGAGTATCCCTGTGCTAAGTTTGATGATATCATAGGAGGAGCAGAACCCATTGGACACTCTATCTAACCCCTCTATGTAGACAAACAGGTTTGGCTGACCAGTTTGTAGGTGCATTCTAATCTCAGTAGGAGGCTTAGCTACTCCAGACATGAAGGACTCACACAATCCACAAAAGCAAACAGCTGTGCGGTCATGGCATTTGAAACAAAAAACAAAGGTTACTAAAGGAACATATCCCAACAGCTTCTTAGGTTGAAGAGCCAGCACAGAGTTTCTAAGAATGTTAGATGTCCAATAATAAGCAAGCACGCAAGCACACAGATTCATCACACTACCCTTTATTTCAGATATCTCTAGGAGGAACCCACTGCCCCACACAAAAGGCTCAGAAAACCCTGAATAGCATCAAGGTCGCATGAGGCTGACAAGGGATGGTAGACAAGAGGGACACTAACTGAAGTGTAATGATGACAGCAATAAATGCCAATATGTTACTGAAAGTGTTTTTGCAAAGACAACATTATTAAGATAACAGCCTGCCGTTCATTAGGAAGCCTAGAATATTGTGTGGTTTCCTGGAATCTCATTAGCTATAATAAAGATATTGACCAAAACAGGCAAAAGAACAAAAAAGGAAAACCAGGCATGTCTTCTCAGTCAATAAGGACCTGACAAACATTGCAAGAAGTAAAATATGATTGTTTAGAAACAATATGGAGATGAACTCAAAGAGCAAAGTGCATGTTTTTCATTTTTTAAGATCTCCTTACCCAATCTGATAGCATTACCAAGAATGCACACAGCATGCTTTCCTCTCTCTTTCAGAGAAGGGAAGGAGAGAGAAACCATGCTTCACAGAAAGGCCAACAGTGTAGTTTAGGCAACAGTTCAAAAGTTTACCATAAGGAGCATGGCCAGCTTAGCCATGAAGCAGCTGGACATGGCTTGTATCAGGGCTGGTGATGGGAGGAATGGCAGATTCAGGATGCTCTTCACATTTTCCTGCCACCTTCCTCCAGCCCACCGCAGACACAACTGCACTGGCTCGCTCCCCATTTACTAAATATGAGTGGGAATCATATCATCCCCTTCCCACCCCAAGCTCCATCTTCACACAGGGTTTAACGTTTAACGCCTAGTGAGGCATGGCTAGCCTCCAGGGGCATCACCAGGCATCTTGGGGAGAGAGGTGGCCGCAGCTGCTCTGCTCAGGGGCAGGTGCTGCCTCCTGACTTGCTGCTTTTCCGAGGCGGAGAACCAGGTGGTTGGAGCAGCATGAGGTGAGGTGGGTGGGGCAGTGTGAAACATGGTGGGGGGAGGTGGGAGAGAAGGCTGACTGGGCAGGCAGAGGTGTCGCATCTCCAAGGGCTACATTTCCCAGTGTGCCCCTCGCCCTGGGCATCCTCGGATTGGTCAAGGCTGGAGGAGAGAGTGCGGAGGTGCTGCATCTCATCAGCACAGGGCTGCTCCTGGCAGGCTTCAAACTGGGAGGGAAGAGTAAGTACAGGCAGTGCAGCACTTTCCTCTGCTCCTAGTGGGGGGGGGGGTGTCCAAATGCCCCAGCCTGCATCCCTCCATCTTGCCTGGGGGAACAGGGGTGGCATCTGCATGCTGGGTGTATATGTGAGCAGCCCCCGTCTACTCTGGGGTGAGTTGTAATCTTGCTGTATGTGACTGCAATCCTTTCCACACTTTCCTGGGAGTAAGTCCCACTGACTCAAATGGGACTTACTTCTGAGTAGACCTACATAGGCTTGGGGTCTGTGTCAGCTCTTCCCCCCCTCCAAAAAAGAAAAAAAAGCCACTCTTGATGGCTTTGTCTCCAAAAATTGATTAAAAATAAAAATCCCCATTCCTTTTTAGCCATTCCCCTTTTTCCTCCTCCTCCTTTTTTTTTTTGGGGGGGGGGTACTCTGTTGGCTGCTATTGTAAGACAAAAGGCACAATCCTAGCTAGGTCTACTCAGAAGTAAGTCCTATTGTGTTCAATGGGACTTACTCCCAGGAAAGTGGGGTTAGGATTCCAGCCAAACAGTCTCTAGGTCTCAGTTTGCATCAGTTTGCAATTAGCAGATACACACAAAACAAAGTCTTCCCCTCCCCCAGCAGATTCATCACTTCCCCCTCCCTTTCCAAAACCCTCCAGGTGTGCTGCTAACAAATTCAGGGCACAATCCTAACCAGGTCTACTCAGAAGTAAGTCCTATTTTGTTCAATGGGGCTTACTCTCAGGTAAGTTTGGTTAGGATTGCAGCCTCAGAGTGCTGGCAGCCTTGTTTCTCATGTATAATTGTAACACCTTCATTCCCATTTTGGGGGTAACTGAGGGGAGCCTTGGCCAATGGCTACAAGGACTGGGGAAGCGCGAGCCGGAAAAGTTTGAGAACCACTGGTTTAAAGGAATGCGTGTCTTTTAAACTTTAAACCTTGTGTGAAATCAGGGCACACTGAGGTGGGAAGAAGAGCTTTTGGAGGGGAAAAGGGGTACATGTGCCCCCTGCAAACGTGGGCAAGTCAGAAAGCAGACCTGGTTGGGAAACCCATGGGAGAAAAAAAGTCACAGCTCCAAATGAAGCACAAAGGAAGCAGTGGGAACCCAGACTATAGGGCATTACTACTTGCCCACATATAGTTAGGGATGCTTCATATCCTCAGGGTGTCACATTCAGAAAGATCTGGCTTTCAACTTTTGACACGTTAAAGCAACTCTTGGCCTCAACTCTATGTTCAGTGTCCATTAATACAGTCAATCGCTTTCTAGATATGTTAGCACAAACCATTCATTTGTAAAGTCTTCCCACATTTCTTTTGCTAATAGCCCCAACGTTTAGCTAAAGATCACAAAACCATATTTTTGTTGAAATGGATATGCATTAGACTCTCAGAGACTTTATCAATAGCTTTCCATTACTGAAATGGTCACCTATGGGAACAGCACATTTAAAGAAACCCTTACAAATGTAAAGACAGTTTTAATGTGCTTATATACATACATCTATACCTGTTGTCATGGCAATGACAAGTACAATATCCACTGCACATGCCAACTTTAAACACAAGGGGGTAGAAGAGTCTCATTATATCAAGGTCATCGGAGGGTTGAATTTTGCTTTTAATGGTTTCAGGACCAGTATTTCAGGACCAGCATTAGTTAAAAACTAATGTCAAAAGTACAGAGCACTATAATGTCATCATTTTGTATTAAGGCCTTTTCATTGCCATAATGGAACTGAACAATTCAGGTAGAGTCCTAAACTAACATCTTCAATATTCTCTAAAGATATAATAGGATATTATTATTATTTTATTAAGAGTGCAGATTTACTTACTGTGTAGTCTTGGAACCATTATATATCTTTATATTATGCACACACCACAATCCAATTTTATTTCATTTAAATGCTTTTCTCCTGTTGTGAAGCTAAAGGCTCACAGCAGAAGCTGACTGATTACACAGAGTAACCGAAAAAACATGCCAAGAGATGTCAAATGCATAGTATAATCTGACAGTATTCCTTAAACAGCCTCCCCAAAATGAGTGTTGCAAAAATTGCAAACTACTCTTTGCTCATGTCTGCAGACAACTCAAATGGCAGATATTCTTTCCAATTGCCACTCTTTAACATAGTTTGGGTATCCCGTTCAGCACAATATTTGAGGGCATTAGGAAGAAGCTTGCAAAACAAAAGCCAGTTAAAAAGGAATGCAGGCCCTCTGTGCAATCAAGTCCAAAATGGCAATAAATCAGAGGAAAAAGGAGTTTTTTCTCTATCTCAGCCTGGCTCTAAAATGGAAGTATTTTAAAAACTGAATATAACAAGCAGGTCATGTCAAGTCTAACAGATACATGCTTACTTCTGCAAGCCCATAAGAATAGAAAAAGATGTACTTTTGATTCTATCTTACCTAGTGATAGCAAGTATCTACAGAGGAGGGGGCAAGAGGTGTTTTATTAACCCAGATGATGGGTGCAAACCGCTACACATTAAATCAGCTAGCAAACCTGTACACTTTCCACATCCAGCGCTGAATGTTCCTCCAGGGCAACATCAAAGAACAGTTTGTTAATGATGTGTCTTTTGCCAACCTACATATAACACAGGAAAGAACAAGGGAATGTCTATGATAATACAGATATGTATTGCCAGACAATGAAAATACTGACATCTCAGAAGATACAAGATCAAAATTAGGTTTCCCCACCCCCGATTTAAAAACAAGAATATTGCTTATTGCTTGCACTGACTGCATCATCAGTGTTCTACAGTAGAGGAAGACTTTGAGAAATGACAGCCATTTTAGGGAATCTCAGTGTGCCCCATCTAGGGCATTGTAGTGACACCTGATCACAGAAGACACACTTCACACAGATACTGCCATTATAAGATCCCTTGGCTCATCATTTCAGCAACAGACTTTCCAAATGTGCAATTCCAGCACAAGATTTTGGAATTTTGACAAAAGAAAAATTCCAAGCACCTTGGAATTGAGTGCAGTTTGTTCTCTGGCAGCTTCAGCTCAGCAGCTGAGGCTGAGTTCACACTGTGCCAAATCAAAGTACGAGCTGCTTGCTTTATAAAAAAACAAACCACTGAAATTGAATTTGATAGCTCTCTTCACCTCCCCCATGCAGCTACAGCTTTGTGTTTTAAGTATTATATACAGTCATGACACCAGCTAATTGCATAGTTACTGCTACACAAGATGTTATTTTGTGATAACTCCATGGTAACCCAGAGATGCATGAGGCAGTGAAGAATAGAGGGAATCAACAAGTCAGAAGGGCAACAAGGGCCAAGACCTGGCAAGAGTATAATAAGGCAATGCACAACCCAACACCTGTAAACTGCTGCTCCCTTGAAATGCTATATGGCAAATAAAACTGCAGAGGGTAACATCAAAAGCCCTAACTCTTCCAATTAACAGAGTGCATCATGCTACAGTCGCTATTTCCAAGGACTCATTTAAGTACAGTGTATAGCCAAGGGCTTGCCATGCATGTATGCAGTCATGTTTCCATGACAGACTGCTTCCCCCTCTCCTTAGTGGGAGTTTCAAAAAGCTGATTATGACAACACATTGCTCAAGAAATACAAGCCTGAAGCCAACTGCAGTTAGTTGCAAAGGTAGCCAGATCGTGGATTAAGTTCAGAAATTTCAATAAGGGTAGAACTCAAAAATAATGATGCTTATACTAATAATTAGCACTTATAAAACACTTCGAGTGTACTAAGTGCTTCACACACATTACCCTGATGTTGTCCTTACAAAATCCTGTAAGTACATACTATTATTACGCCCATGCCACAACTAGCACTGAGCAAGAGGCGACCTAGAGAGTTTATGGCAGAAGCGAGATCAATTGGAGAGTCTTAACTTGTATCTTAGCCACTGTGCTACATTAGCTCAAAGTTCTGTAGCAGCTGAATGCTGGTTTTGTAATGCTGAAGCTGTTCCAGAGTGAAAGCAATGAAATCTATAGAGCATATGTCACCTAATGTATATAGTCTAATGCAGTGGTTCTCAAACTTTTAGCACTCACTTTTTAGAATGAGAATCAGTCAGGACCCACCAGAAGTGATGTCATGACCGGAAGTGACATCATCAAGCAGGAAGAGTTTTAACAATTCTAGGCTGCAATCCTACCCACACTTACCCAGGAGTAAGTTCCATTTACTATCATTGTTAAAAGCATATATATAGTAGCCTGTTCAAAGTACAGGTCTGTAACATTTCCCCAAATGCAGTCACATACCAGGGTAGCATCAAGTCTAATATATTAAAAATAAAATATTGAAATGAATGGGGACCCACCTGAAATTGGCTTGTGACTCACCTAGTGGGTCCTGACCCACAGTTGGAGAAACACTGGCCTAATGTTTAGCAATACTTAGCACAAGAGAAGCAATGAGAACAATCAGTCCCATGGTACACATATACTAGAACCGTTGACCCCATACTTTTGAGAGGAGACCAGATGAGACAGTTGATGGGTCCTCTCTCGAACATCTTTCCTCAACTCTTCACTTCATCAATCATTCCCCTGCCCAGAGTTGGGAGTGAACCCATTGCAGTAGTCACTCCTGGAGACTGGACATTACTGCAAGCTTCAGGGTCCAACCCTATTCAACTTTCCAGCACTGGTACAGCTGCAATGCAGCCCAGAGATAAAGGAACAGATGTTCCCTTACCTTAAGGAGGCCTCTGTGACTGCCATCCCACCAAAGGTTGCAGAGTAGGTCCCATTGGCACCATTGCACTAGCCCTGGAAAATTGGATAGGATTGGGCCCTCAGTTAGGTATAGTAAGAGTCCTGTGATACTGATTCATGAATGTAATGTTTTACAATCATTTTGTCATTCATGCTTTTAATAAGCCTATAAGTTAGGTAACTTGTTGCCAGTTTAAAAATGGATAGGCTTCAGCCTTTGTTCCCCAAAGTCACACAGTGGGACTGAAGTGGATTTAATTTTTTTTTTAAATTCAATTCTTCCACCCCATAGGGCCCACACAGGCAACTTACAACAAATATTAAAAACTAACAATATTACAGCTAAAGTATCTATGAGATTTTTAAAAAACTATATATTTTAGAAAAACACACACATCAATTGTTCAAAAAAACAAGCAATCTCATAAACAAAAAATAATATTGGGGTGGAGGGGAGAAGGATCTTTACCCTTTGTTTAAATATCACCAGAGAGAGAACCCTCCACATCAACTGAGTGAATAAGTTCTGTAATTTGGTGCCACCAATGAAAAGGCCTGTCTCTCATTCCTGCCAGTTGTGCTTCACCAGGGGGCAGACTCAGAAGGGAGGTCTTATAAATAGAAAGAAATGCATGAACAAGTTACCTTCAGATATCCAGATCCTAAGCTGTGTATAGTGTTAAAGGTAACAACTAGCACCTTGAATTGGGCCTGGAAGTATACCAACAACCAGTACAATTGTAGAGCACAGGAGTAATGTGGTCAGACCAACAAACCCCAGAAAGATCTGGACTGCTGCATACTGCCTCACAACACTATCATAAATAAGAAGAGAAAGCATTGTGTAGGTTAAAAAAGTGAGAATTTTTTTCAATAAGGACTAAGGCACCAAAGACTTACCTGGATTCTGCACTGTGGACAAGTTCGACTTGGTGCTGTATCAAACCACTGAAGGAGGCTAGGGAAAAAATGACGACATTTAGAATAAATACCAACAAATGAATGCTTACAACAAGAACTTCTTGACAAGAATCACACAAGCAAGTATGAAAGGTGATGGGAAACCCAAACCTAACTAATGCTGGTACAGTGGGGCTGCCAGGCCCACACTGTATACAGAGTTGGAATTTTGCCTTCAGGAGGTATCCTAGGGATAAGGGAACATTTGTTCCCTTATGTAGCACTTCAGCCTGCTCAATGGGGCTACTTGGATCTGTGCCAGCTATTTAGCTGAAGAACCAAGTAGCCCCATGTTGGACTTTCATGCCTGGGACAGGGGTTAGGATATGGCAGAGGCCTCACTGCCATCCCCGCCCCCTCCCAGGTCAAAAGTGCTCCTCCCTGTGGACTCCTCTGCAGGGCTCCCTGCACCTCAAAACAGTTAAAAATAACAATCGTGACCCACTTGCGAGTTGTGATCATGAAACCAGAAGTAGGTTGCAATCACTATTTTTAATGTTTATGAGGTGCAGGAAGCCATGCAAAAGGGTCTGCAGGGCTCCTTGCCTTCAGCGGATGCCAGTGCTGGCATAGGTAAGTGCCAAAAACCCCTCTATCCCTGGCAGTGTGTGATTGTGGCAATTGTTACTGCCATCTCTCTGCCCCCGCAAAGACTTAGAGTGGTTCTCAAACTCCTGGAGAGTTTGAGAACCACTACAGTAGATACTCCAATACTGTTTGACATACAATAATGCCCTCCCTCCACAGCACCACAATGTCAACCACCCAAAAAAGCAGGCCTCGGGCTGCAATCCTAGGCATATTTCTCTGAGAGTGTCCCACTGAATATAGTGAGACTTACTTTTGAATAAGCATGCATAAGAGTGTTCCTCTGGTCATCTTTATAATTGAAAGAGAAAGATTGCACAGAGCAAGATGAGCTAATCAAGAAAAAGAAATGTTGTCAAGCATTATCTAATAGGATGTAAAGAAGAGTTGGGTAAAAAACCAATCAAGACAGTTACTCTGGTTCTTCCAGGACCTCTATCCAGTAGTGTTACTATTTACTTATACTCACCACAAATGGTGGAAAGTGTGTCCACAGTGAATAGCTGCCACATCTCTCTCATTGTCAAAAAAGTCAGAGCAGATGGTACAGTGGGCACGGATAGGCATCCTCTATAACTGCAACATCAAGGAAAAGATGCTAGGATTCAAGACTGGAGCCCTCTGACTTAAAGGAAACACAAGAGATCCTACCCAATAAGATAATAGTCACCATGTGAACATTTCTGAATACCACTTCCCACTCCATTATGAATAACTATCAATACATGCCATGCCATTTTCACTATCCTGTATTGCAGACTAGGTGACTAGAGACCCAATGCAGATGGCAGAAGTGGTAAAAGGGAACGTCATGAAAAACACCCCGCCCCCCACAAGATCCCTTCAGAAAAATGTTTAAAGGCAGAAAAATGGCTTCCTCCATTTCCATTTAGCACAAAAGAAACCCACCCCCAAATACACACACTCTCCCCTTCTCCCCTCATCTTTCTCCCATGGAGTGAAGGTATCCACTGAGCACCAGCACAGAGATTAAGAACCTTAACAAGAGGCATCAGGAGAAAAAAGAAAGAGGTATGATGAAAACCAGTGCGGCGTAGCAGTTAACACTGCACTGAAGCCAGGGAGACTTGAAGCACAATCCTATCCAACTTTCCTATCGAATCTATCCAACATGGCTCTGATGCAGCCATGCCAATGGGACAAGCGCTGCATCCTGTGGTGGGGAGGCAGTCATAGAGGCCTCCTCAAAGTAAGGGAACATTTGTTTGAGACTGCCCTGGTGCTGTTAACTTGGATATGATTGGGCCCTTGGGCTGCAATCCTATGCACACTTACCTGGAAGTCAGCCCCGTTGATTACAATGGGGACTTACTTGTCAGTAGATATGCATAAAACTGCGCTGCTGGGCTCAAATCACTGCTCATTTTCAAAGCTCAGATGCTGACTTTGGGCCAATCGCTCTTTCTCAACCTATCTTCCCTCACAGGGCTGTTCTGAGGAGAAAGGGAGGGCAGGATAAAGGGTGGGGCAGGGATGTGCGGCAGGTGTGGAGGCAGGTGAGCAGAGCCTTCCCACTGGAACCCTTTGAAAAGCGCTGCTTCGGGAGGTGCCCAAGCACCCACAAGCCATGTGCGGAGCAAGGGAGTGCAGAGCGCATGGGTTGTGGGTGCTTGGGCATCTCACACGGTGGCAGTGCTTTTCAAAGGGCTCTGGTGGGGAGGCACCTTCCTCCCCCCCAGAGTGCATCGGTGCCTCCCACAGCAGCAGCACCTCATGCTGCGACGGTGCTTTTTGAAGGACTCGGGGGGGGGGAGGCTCTGCCTCACCTGCCTCCCCACCCATCACACAGCCCTGGCGGGACGGACCTTTGGAGACAGGCTCCCCCGAAACAGCACAAAGCCTCTACCTGCGAAAGGGAGCCCCGGGCTGAGGAAGGAAAGCCTCCAAAGACGGGCCCGCCCTTCCAGTTCCAGGGGGGAGGAAGTACCACGCCAGCGCCTCCAGCCAGAGCGATGAAGCTGCGGACCAGCCTCACCGAGTTACCGGATTCAAATTTGGTTCCTTGCTCAGCTCCTTCCGGTAGGCGCCGGAAACGACGCCTTTGCGGGTGGCGCCTGAGGGAGCATTTCGGAGGGGAGGGGCCGCGAGGGCCGCGCGTTCGCCCCGCCCCGCCCCGAAGGGCGTGGCTAGAGGGAAGCTGAGGCGATAACGGTCCTTCGAGGGGGTTCCAAGGGTGGGGGAAGCGAGAGACAGGGGAACGCCCACTGGGGGCGGAGCTGAGTGGAAATGGGAGTCCAGGTCTACCCAGCAGCTAGATCTGGGCTCCATGTGCAGGCCAGAGCCCAGGTCTACCCACCCAGCAAACAGCCATAGAGCCCAGGTCTATCCTGCAGATAGATCTGGGCTCTGACTCCAGGCTGGAGCCCTGGTCTACCCACCTGGTTGTCCTGGCCTCTGGAGTGGAGAGAGTGCTCATGGCCCTCCCCAGACACAAGCAGTGGATCCGCCCTGGTAGACTGGGAGTCGGTCGTAGCAAGAGGTCCCTTGACCCTGTGTGGACGGATCCTGAGGGTGATATCTTTCCCCCCCCCCGCCCCATAAGCCAGGGAGGCAGCCTGCAGAACTGGGATCTCTGGCAACCAATTTGGCTGACAGCCCACTTTAGGGCTGCAGGGGTGGGTGGGGTATGGCTGACCCTCCCCTCTTGGCTCTCAGGCTTTTGTGGAGAAAAAATCCATTATGGGGTACAAGCCATGATGTGTATGCGCAACCTCCTGATTTTAGGAATGGGTTAAGTCAGAATGCCAGATGTAGGGGAGAGCACCAGGATGAGGTCTCTTGTTATCTGGTGTGCTCCCTGGGGCATTTGGTGGGCCGCTGTGAGATACAGGAAGCTGGACTAGATGGGCCTATGGCCTGATCCAGTGGGGCTGTTCTTATGTTCTTATGAGAACTGCCATCTGCCTAGGGCTGTGGGTGAGCTTCATTCTTCTTAGTGGGCTCTGATGAGAGAGCAACTGAAGAGCAGAATGAAAAAGAAAAGAGCCTGAGATGCCACAGTAGAAAAAGCTTGTAGATGGGGTAGGCACCTAACTACCAGTGCTGATCAGTGGCGTACACCAGGGGGCAATGGGGACAAATACCCCAAGCGGCAGGCTCCTCCCTGCTCCTCCCTGCCACTGGCTTGCTTCTGTGGTCCAGAACTGCACCAACAGTGGCTGTGCTCCTGCAGCCACTGTTGACACAGTTCCGCGCTGATCTGAGGGCCACCCTCTTCTCCCCCCTTTCTTTAAAGGGCAGAGAGGGGGACAGCCCTAAGATCAGCGGGGAACTGTGCTGACAGTGGCTGCGCTTCCGTTGTCGTGGTTCCTGACCGTGTCTGAAGGGCTGCCCTCCTCTCTTCCCTTTTAAGGAAAGGCAGGAGAAGAGGGCAGCCTTCAAAAAGGTGGGTAGTTGGTCAGAAGCAGTGCTCACTTCCTCCAATTTTGGCGGAGGTGTGCACCACTTCTAGCTCCAATGGCAAGAGGCATGAAAGGCTCCATCGGAGCTTTTTGGTGCCACTGGAAGCAGCACCTGGGAGGCAAGCACCTCTTCCAGGAGATAGGTGGTGCTTGCCTCCTGGGCAGTGCTTCTAGTAGCATGGAAAGCTCCAATGGAGCCTTTAGCACTGCTTAGCGGCAGCACAAAAAAGCTTTTTTTAAAGGGGGAAGGGAACAGGCGGCATGGAAGTAATTGCAGTGATGATGACATCGCTGCAATTACTTCTGGGTTGGGGGAGTGGCAAATGGGGGGTGGCCCCTGGTGGGTTAATCGCCAGGACCGCCACTGGCACTGATGCAACCATGTCAGTGGGACGTCCTGCATTCTGTGGTAGTGGTGGGTGCAGTCATAGAGGCCTCCTCAAGGTAAGGGAATATTTGTTTCCTTATGTTGGGGCTGCAGAGTAGCTGCTTCAGCACTGGAAAGTTGAATAGGATTGGTCCTAATGGGGCTGTAGAAGAAAAACAAAGATGAATTGGACTGATGTTTAGAACAGCACTTTTATGAGATGTACCCTTGGGATTAGTTACCTCCTTCACCTCCAGTCAGCCAAGACTGTATGAAGTGAGAGTCAGAGGATCCAACATTCTTACAATAACAGCAACTGCAAACAAACTAATTTCTGTTTGCTGCTCCATAATGGAACCGGTTAAAAACTGAAGCCTCATTTTGTTTACTGGCAGGGCCAGCTTTTTTATCATCCTCTTGATCATAGTGGTAAAGAATTTTCTCCATTGTACTCCTTGCTATTGAACTAGAATGCAGCAAAGGGGAGAAGTAATTTTTCCAGAGTTTTGCATTAACAATTTGCATACAGTTTTGTTTGTAGGGTATCAGGGTTCAGATATTAGGAACTGAGAGAGAATGATTTACCTTGAGAGAACGAGTGCTGTCCTTTGACAGTTAACAGTGTGGAAATGGTTGAAACAGCCCGAAGCAAAGAACTCTGTAGTCTATTTTTTTCAGAACTTGCATTTTTCCCTCCATTATTTTCTGTACATTATTTTCTGTTTATGACTGGAAGCATTTGGAAGCCAGCAGTTGAGTGTGTGTGTTTCTCTAACATTGTTAATTTTGCCTTGAATCTATGTGGGCTTGGGTAAAGAGCCATCTTTAGTGGCTAAAGAGAACAAGGTGAGAATAGAACCTGTAGGTTCATGACTGCAGAGTATTGTTGTCACAAGAGAGCTTTCTTAAAGACTGAGGCCAACAGTCTTTGATTCTAAAGTCTTTATTCTAAAGTCTATTGATTTTAAAGTCTTTGATTCAACAGTCTTTATTCTAAAGAACTGAATAAGTGCTCTAAGGGTGTATGTGTATGGGAACCAGCAGCCTTGCAAGGTTTTACACAGAGAACTTGGCTGCCTCCAATCCTGCCTGTGAATTTATGAGAAAAACTGTTGTGAGATTTGTTGGTTTGATGGTTATTACAAAAGTCATATGCATGATTCTTCCTGATTATCTGTTGTTTCCTTGTCTTCCAGAAAATTCAGGTGCTCTTCCTGCTACTTCAGTCTTGTCACTTCTTTCAAGAGAGGAACCAGACATCTGTGGTCCTAAGATGAGTGACAGCTGAACTTCATTAGTATTGCCAGGTTCAATACCTTCTCCAGATTCTCTGCAGCATAAGGTCATCAGCTTGTACACTTGTCTCTTGCCCTTCTTGCAGAAAATAAAAGCTGCCAGTAGAGGACTATCCAGGTGGTTAGGGAGGATGATACATGCATTATTCAGAGAGGGCTTTAACCATGGAACCATTCTGCTTAAATGTAGCAATTCTTATTTCTTATTTTGAAATTGCTACATTTACATATTTCTGATTTTGTCCCCAAGTAAATTTCCTGTTACATATTTCTTACCTCTTTGGTAGCATCTGGAGGTGTAACTGGCCTCCTCTTTGTAAGTTTTTCACTACCAGTTTTCACCAAACCTTCACATATTTCTTATTTTGTCCCCAAGTAAATTTCCTGTTACATATTTCTTCACATACTTATTTTGTCTCCAAGTTATTTCCTGGTTATGTTATTCCTGCATTGCTATTCTTTTTAAGTATGTTTTAATTGTATTAATTTTAAATGTGATTTTTCCATGCTGCAAACACATTTTGCAAAATTATTGCTGGGGAGGGTGGGATATAAATTTTAAAAATAAACATATTCTTAAAAGTTGTTTTGGAGGATGCAGTTTTTCTGAGAACAATGACATAATAAAAAAAAAACCACTGATAGGGGAAAGTTGAGACATCTGCAGGAATTCTCCTTTCTGCAGAGGATCTATCCAGGGGTGATAGAGTGACCTCACTGTTGCTTGTTAAGTTGATCAATTATGATCAAACGCAGGCCCATGAATGCTTTCTCAGGTGTAAGTCCTACAGAATTCAATGGAACTTATTTCCAAATTAAGTATGAATCCTTGCAGCCCAGTCCTAAACAAGTTTACTTGGAAATAAAGTAAGTCTAGTTGATATCAGTGGCACTTGCTTCCATTCACATGAGTATGCTTGGATTTCACCTATGCAGTGTAATCCTATATATGCTTAGTCATAAATGCTAGTAAATGAAATGTGATTAGGAAGGATTATTAGTCCAATTGAATTCATTGGTTTTTACTTCTGAGTAAACATGCTTCAACTAGGCAGCTAGTGTTTAAAAAAAATCCTTATAAGCTGTGTTATTGGGGAAATGCTATTTTTCCAATTTTCCCACAGGCTTTCTTTAAGCCTCTATTTAAATATTTATTCTCCTGATACTGTAGGCTAAGCCAGTTGTAAGCATATTTTTCTGGGTTTAGTGCACAAGATTTTGGAAGAAGAAGTTCATAGAAATGAATGGTTATAGGGCTTTTAACTGAAGTATTTTGATGCCTTCTTTTTGCTACAGTTTCCCCAAAGGAACAGCATCTCAGATTGAATTAGTTTAGTGGCTGCTTCAGCTATTGCTTATTTTCAAAGCATAAAGAGGATAGTTTTACATCCCGTCTGTGTCGTATCTAATAACGTCATGGCACAAATCTCAGGAAAATCTACAATGTTACAAGCAAAGAAGCATTTCTTACAGTGTATTACATAGTTTCTATAAGAGGGCTAAGTGCTAGGCTTTAAGTAGAGTTTATGTAGTACCCGGAAATGGAAACATGCATATCCCTATCCAGAAGATTGCAGAACAAAATGTAGATCTGATGGGTTTAATTAGTCAAATTATTCCTGTAGGAATTCAAAATTTAATACACTTCATTCAGTTTTAGACTGTCACAACTTGCATAAAAAGTTGTAAAACTTGACATTTTGGATGTGAAACCTGAAAAGAAAACAGCCTTTTGTGGTGGCATTTGAATGTTGTGGATGCAGACTCTGCAAATGGATTCTTTCCAGCCTTCTGTTATGTATTGGATAAAGAGATTAATACAGCTTTTCAGGTAAATATAAAATATTTGTAAACAGCCATATGCATGTGGCTGATATGACAACTCTGTGAACACGCTTGTGTTTATGACCAGTAATTTAAAAATTGATGATAGAATATTGGACCAATTTCACATGGGCCGCTTAGTGTTCATGAAAACTCCTGTTCTTGGCATGCCATGTGTGAGAGACGGAAGAACAGTTTTATACATGCATGTACTGGTTTTGAAAAAGCAATTGATGGCTATGTGGGAAAAAGAGATTTTCAATTGCATTACAACCTTCCTGTGTTTTGTGTGTCATCTGTGAATAGATATATCTGAGGATTAGTTTTAATTCTCCAACCCATCATTTTTATTGAGTTATACACATTTGGTCCTGGCTTTTTATGTTTTAACTTCTCCGCCCTGCACAAAAGTGTGTTTGGTCATTATTATAAACAAAAGGAGAGCCTTGCTGGATCAGAAGGTTCATCTTCTCTAGTATACTCTTTTATAAACTAACCAGTCAGATGATTTTGGGAAGCTCATGAGCTGAATATGAAGGTAACAGCCCACCCTCAGTCAGTAGTATTCAGAAGCACTCTGCTTTGGAACATGGCAGGTTTCACTTAGATGTCAGGGCTAGAGCTATTGATTGACCTCTTATCTCCTCCATGAATTTGGCTATTCCCCTTTTAATGACATGGATGGTGGCTATCCACACATCTTGTGCCACTAGATCTTATGAATAAGTACTTTCATAAGCTTTATGAATAAGTACTTTCTTTTTCCTGAATTGTCTACCAGTCAATTTCTTTGTTCAATTTGAACATCACATGAGGGGGGAAAACTGATATTCCCCCTACCAGTTTCTCCACATGATACATAATTTTATAGTCCTCTATCATGTCTTCCACCATCCTGTTTTTCTAAAGCCCCAAATGTTGTTGCCTTTCTTTGGAGGGAAGCTGCTCCAATCATTGCAACAGGTGCAGCTCACTTTCACAATTCTTCCTTTTTTTCCATAGCTGTTGACATTTCTCTCCACTACCATCTCTCTTCTCACTCTAGTAGCTTATGGAACTGAAAGGTTGTGGGGAAGCCATTATCAATTTCACCAATGAAGTATTTTTTTTCTTTTCAAATGGACATGTTTGTAAATCAGCACTGATGCATTAAGTAGTTCTTTAATTGGGAAAACAAGACTTGAAGAAGCATTTGTGAAATTGTGAAAGCCTTGAGTTTGTCCATTTCATTTGATCAAGAGATGGGGGAGAGTGAAGGACATGGCAGTGGAGTTGATGGATAGGTGATATAGGAAGGGAGTTTACACAATGTCAGACTGCCACCAGTTGTGTTGTAATGGCATTGTATGAAGTGTTGTCACAAAAAGGCAGTATGGGCCAGTATCTTGTACAGATGAAAAGGGGAATGCTTCTCCAGCATTAGCTGAAAGGGAGGTTGACACATTTAAAATGGAAACAGCTAATGTACTTTAATAATAATTTCAGAATCACTCTCTGCTTCTGTTAAAGTGCTCGAAAGTGCATATTTAATTTGGACCTTAGTCTTTCCCTTTCTCCTCCATTTTCATACTATCCCTAATACAGAAGGCCATTTTTCTCCTAGCATTTGTATCAGGATTTTGTAGCAGACGGTCTCCCTTGTATATATGGGGATGGAGTGTTAAATTGCATCCCCTTGTACCTCTTGGAATGTCACAAACCTGGATACAAATAGGGACCCGTGGAAGACAGTAATGATGCTCAAATAGGAAATAATTGAGTTGAGAAACACTATTTGGTGGATGGATTTCCCACCAAAAATTCCCTTAACTGCATCTGGGCAGTGACTTCTGTATCTACTACAAAAGCCATAAAGGCCAAGAGGAGGAAATATGCAGTCTTTGCATGTATGTATATGTAAATGGTTATATGTGTAAATCACTTTGGCACTGCCAGTAAAGCCAGGTCCTTGCTTGAGAAACCAAATATTTACAAGATCGTGTAACGGAGTTGCTTTCCCAAACAGCAACTCCATTCCAATTTCTGTTTTCTCTCTATTTAATTCACAGCTTTGATGTTAATTAGAAAAATTCAACCCTTCTGAGGATAGTCAGTACAGAGGAGATAGAGACAAAGCAATGCGCAAACAAGTGCTCACTCAGTTTATCCTTAGAAGGGACTTTATTATTATTTTTTCCCAGTGGTACAGTGCGGCAGTAACAAGAATTTCTGGGTGGCTGTAGTTGAAATAAAACAGTTTCAAAGACTGAACTCAAACTTACAAACATGCAGCTGCTTATGAGGAAGGAAAAAGGGAAATAAATGCTAGAGGTAAGAAATGAGGCAGGCAGGTGGATGAGAAGGCCTCGCATTAGGGCTGTAGAGTACTGTTCACAAGAGCCAGGCTTCCTTGAGTGCAGTGGTTCTTAAACTTTTTGGGGTCACAGACCCCTTTGAGAATCTGATGAAAGCTATGGCCACCGACCCCAGAAAACTGCACATAAACACGTAACATTTTTTTTTGTGTGCCTGTGTAATGGATCCTCTGCAGCCTATCCATGAACCCTAGGTTAAGAACTCCTGCTTTAGGGTGCCTTGTGTAAGACTAAGTCTGGGATAGCAAGACCCAGTGTTTGGAAGTGAGTTAATGGCTCATGCTGAGGGCTGCCACCTAGTTTCCTTTGAGAAACTCTGTGCCTTTAACAGCTGCATGCCATACTCAACAGGTACAGTTTATCTCAGTGTTAACGTGCAGTGATGGAGAAAAAGTGTACGTGTTGGATTTCTGCAGGTTATTGAAAGGCAGTGGGCCTCTATCAGGAAAGGAAATGGCCACCTGTGGCTTGTCTGAACATGATGAAGGTCCCCTCAAGTGAGCAATACTGAGCTGTCTTTAAGCAGTTTTACAGCTCTTTGTTGTGAGAATGAATAGCTACCCATGCTTCTGATGCTGTTATGCCTCTTGCCTTATGTTTCTTGTTTTGAAATGCATCAGTGGCCCATATGAGCTGCATGCTCCCATTTGAGCTGTCATAACTTGTGGCTAAGACTCTTGTACATACTAGAAGGTTTTCTGTTAGGTTCGGTCTCACCCAAAACCACAACTTCTATTTTTAAAATAAAGCTCAAGCCATAGTGCTTGAACATAGCCAAAATCTAGAATTTTAAATATCTAGATTTAAAATTCCATCAGCTGACATATTAAAGTAGTCTCTTAGGGCTGAACAGGAACTTCTGTGTGGTTGTAGCTATCTACAAACCAATCTAATAAATATCCTGCTTAAAAAACATTCTTCTTTATGTTGTTGTATAATGCTGTTTAAAATAATCTGTTAGCAGCCCAAAATAGGTGAGGTGGATCACACATTTTTAAAAATAATTAAAATATAAATTAAAACCTAATTCACAGGGGTTCACCTTGAGAGGGATCTAGAATCTTTTTGAATGAAAAGCACATTGGGGGAAAAACCTACTCACAAGCTATGCAAAGCTTGTGAGAAAATACCAGAAACTTTCTTTAGCCTTAAAGAAGGGTTTTTGTAGGTCATCAGCAGCTAAAATTGACATCTGGCTTCATCATTTTATTCTTCAAAATGGTCACATACAGGACAAATTAGGAGTATGTCTGCTTAGGTACCATTCTTAGTACAACAGTTGTGATTATTAGAGACCAGAGTGGGCCAGGATAGGGCCCCTGCTGTAATTTTTCTGCCCCTCACTTAAGGATAAAGGCCTCCTGTGCAGTACAACAGGACAGTAAAACAGCCCAGTTGTAGCAAGTGCTTTTGGAGCAAACAGTACTTCAAGGGCCTGATGTTTGCCCTGAGCTGTTCTTCTAAGAGAGGTGACAACACAATATATAGGGCTACTATACAATGCTGAACATATAACACATACACGGTGTAGCTTTAATGCAAGACATGAATGTGTGCACGGAGCAGTGCTACATGTCCACAGACTATATAAACAATAGAATGCTTTCTGTACATACACACATATACACACACACTCTTTCTCCCCTCCCCCCAAATCAAGCTAGGGATGATGCGATAATCTCACACATACCTACTTGCTGCAGAAATCACACACACACTATATTCATCCACAGCATTTCCTTTCCCACAGCAAAGCTGTTGTAATAGCTAGAGGATCTGTTTTGTCTGCTCACAGCAGAAGTCACACACAGGGCTCACACTCTCCCTTGGAAAGACACCCACAGAGAGGGGGCTCAGGAACCAAGTTGCAGCAGGAACAAATGTTTCCAGACCTTGACTACTAGGGTGGGTGATGACAGTTGGAAAGCTTAACAGACGGAAAGCTGCGAGACTTCTTTGCTTGGAGGCTGTTCCTGCCACAACACCAAGCCTTGCTGCTCACAGCAGGCCCTTTTTTGTTACATAAGTGTCCCAACAGGAGGCTGCATTGTGCTAGGTAATATTACACTGGAGTTAGGCTGCTGAGGCTGTTATAATAAAGGTGCCAGTATTTCCCTTCTTCATAAGAAATAAAGGCTGTGGCTCCAAGAAACTTTTGTTTCTTTTAGAGCCCAAAGTAACTGACAAAATATTCTCCAATATCCACGATAGAGAATGGGATAAAATCAAGAATTTGTCTTGGGGCACATAAATTCAGTTTACAGTTTACACAAGCAGTTTGCATATGCAGTCTCCTGCTGTTTGAAAATAATTACATAAAGGCCATTTTGCTCACTGCTTGTGTGTATGTGTGGAGGGGGGAGGGTCCTTGCATGATTCTGGTGATCTTCTGACATGCAATTACAAACTGCAAAAATAAAAAATTTTTTGATGACATGATGAAAATAGCTGGATCCTACAGCGTTGTGTTTTCAAGTGACAAATGTGTGACTCAGATCTTTGTCTATGGCACACACTAGGGGAAAATGCTGAAAATTGATTTGTTTGGTTGTGGTAAAAACCTGCACTTATCAGCACATCCAGGAAGAATTTACTATGCAGATGTTTAGAGGCTGGTAGTGACTTAACATGAGGACCTGGGAGCAGTCTATCTCAGGGGTGGTATAAGAGAACTGGCTGAGGACACATGCCCATCCAGTGGGGGCCACCAGGCAAAGCCAATCCTTAAACCCTCAGTGCTGGTGACAATGAAACCACCAAATGTGCTGTTAAGGACACTATGGGGGACCTAGTGCCAGGCTTTTTCCCAGGGTCCCCAGCAACCTGGCACTGGTACTGGTCTATCTTGATGTGTGAGGCAAAACAATAACTCCTGCCTCAGAATTTGTTTATCATGAATGAGGAGGAGACTGACAGGGGACTGTCAGCACCTGTGATGCTGCTGAAATCTCATAACTGCTGAACAAAGTCTCCTGTCAGGTAGGAACAAAATGTGGCAAGAGCTATTTCTCAGCAGTGGCATGGGTATGAAATGATGTCAAGAGTTTAAATTTACATTGTTACCACAATTATACTCCATGTAAACTTCACTTAAACTGGAACTGCATAATCTGGTCTCTTATCTTGGATGTACATCTCTCACTCACAGACCACTGAAAAGCTACTCATTAACACATCAGATGTGGCTGTATACCTCTTTCAGAGCATGTCAACCACATTGTGTAAGAAATACAAAATTACCTACAAAATAGTAGGTAAAACATAGGTAAAACATATTTTACCTTCACAATATATGGTAGAGAGGCACCTTCATCTGTGTTTTACAGAAGAGGGAATGGCAGTACATTACAGCGAAACGGCAAAAATGAAGATTTCAGTATTTATTACAGATGCTCAAGAACCCCTTTGAAGTACAACATTGTTTCACTATAGTCTGCTAGTATATGAGCATTCCTTTCCTACAGCCATTCTGGATGGGGTATATGATCTTGAGGTTAAAGTATAGAAACTTCTCTTTTTATATTCAGCCAGTTTCTCTCCCTTTCCTAAACTTACTGACTCCTACACATCTTTCTGCTTATACCCATCTTGCCAGCCACCAACAGCCAAACCAGACATTAAGTGGGAGGTCTGTGACTGGAACTGTCCACATTTTTTTTCCTTTACTAAAAAGCAGCCGTGGAGTGTGTGTCTGATTTAGACAAGGGCTGTGGGGGTCTATAACCTTTCCCACTGCACTGATCCTCAAACCACAACCCCAAAGCTGCTGTAGCTGTAGAAGAGAAAACTTGCAGGGATAATTTGTGTCTGTAAGTTTTCCTCTCTACAGTTGAAAGCAGCTCTCTCTCTCTCTCTCTCTCTCTCTCTCTCTCTCTCTCTCTCTCTCTCTCTCTGTGTTTTAGAGGGGGGAGTCAAGTCAAGGAATCTGTCTCCCCCCTATCATGTTCCTAATCCAAACTGTCCTTTCTGGAAGCCGCTTTTTAAGGAACAAAACAAAAACCCTGGAACATTTCCATGGGACTGTCACATGATATCTAGTTTGGTTCTGTCTAGGATTCACCTGCCCATGCTACAGTGCTGATCTGGAGGTCACCCATACATCTGGAGGTCACCCATGTTCTGCTGCATTGATTCCCCAAAGCTACAACTGATAATCAGGACACCCCTTTACAAGGCTCCCCTTGAGCCACAATCATACAACACTCTTATTTTCCCTGAGTTATTAAGATAAGTTGGAAAATCTAAAAATATCAACAACAAAAGGCAGATTCCTCTCAGTTTTAAACTTGTTTGACTCTGTCTACTCAGAGGCCACTTGCTTTCCAGCATAGAGTTTCCCTTATCCTCAGAAAGGATTGTTTCCACACAGGCAAACACATAACTATACCTCAGCTTATCAACCTCTTATGGAGGGTCAAACACACAAATGCACTGCACATGGGTTTGCATGAGCTTTGTTCACACACCAGTGTGACATACGGTAGACATGGAGATGAATTGCTATGGAAGGTCTCACCAACAGCCAAACACATGAATTCCACATGCAGCCTTTACAGGTATATCTGATTTGACCAATCCACTATGGCAGTCTGTGGATCTCTGCAACACCCAATAATACTCTGGCCACTTTACAAGGGAACTTCATTTCATTCCACCTTATGTCCACAATGCAGTAGTTAGCTGAAGGGCATGACTACTGTGGCTGATCTGGTTGCCCCACTGTCTTCCAACCTGGCTCAGAAAGCCATAAAGCTGGGTAGAAAGCAGGGAAATGATAGACCAAGAGGATTCCCTGGGGG
Source organism: Tiliqua scincoides (assembly GCF_035046505.1). NCBI lineage: Eukaryota > Metazoa > Chordata > Lepidosauria > Squamata > Scincidae > Tiliqua > Tiliqua scincoides. The sequence goes on from NC_089822.1 coordinate 202,960,342, forward strand.
CGGCAAGTGGTAAGAGACAAAACCAATTAAAAGGTGTCCAATTGGGACAAAAGAAAAAACAAAGGGGGGAGGGAGGGAGGGAAGAAAGATAATTTCATGCAGTGGGCCAGGCCTCTACCACGATCTCTACCTGGGCCCATCAGGGTCACTCTGGACTCTGTCACATAAAAAGTAGAAACTCTGCTGGCACCTGGCTGGAGACATAGAGAGTCAGACAGACTGACAGCCACACGCAGAGGGATTGGTTGGGAAGCCAGGAGAACTGAGGATACCATGCCAGTGACTATTTACAAAGAGAGATACAACAAAGAGAGGTACAACCCCACCCTTGCCCTGCTCCCACCCATTCAGCCAGTCTCCTCATTCCGAGACTCTGGAGTGGCGTTAGGAGTGGTGGTTTCTTCCCCATTACATGTAGTTGGGGCTGCCACTGTCGTTGCTGGAGCCTCTCCTGTAGTTGCTGTAGCTGTTGCCGTTGTTTCTGGGTGTGCTGCTGCAGTAGCTGTTGCTGCTGTTGCTGCCTCAGCTGTTGCTGCTGCTGTGCTGTCTGCTTCAGCTTTAGGCTGCAGGGCGGCGGTGGTCTCTGTCGTGACAGCACTGTCTGTCGTTGGGGTAGTAGCGGGAGCAGCGGGAGTTGCTGGCTTTGTTCCATCTGTGTGCTCCGGTGCTCGGAGTCTCTTCATCATTGTGGTCACTCGAACAGCTTTCTGCAGGTTGGGGAGAGAGGTGGTTGGTAACGGGGTAACACAATTGTGTCTTGCTTCTTCAAGGGAGTCACATCTCTGTCATGGGCTCTTTTCCCTTCCACAATTTGATATTACCAAGTTTTATGAATCTCTTGGCATTCCCCCCCCCCCACAATCTGTTAGCACAGGAGACTCTCAGCTTTATTTTTAAGTCTGTTTTCAGCACTTGTGACTGCAGACAAACACTTGAGAAAAGCGATTCTCTATAATATATCCTCAAGGTTAAGGCATTAGAAAGCAAGTAACCAAACCAAATACAGCTCTTGTACTTTGTTATTACATCCTACGATGATTCATCCAACTCCATAATTATTGGAGCATCTCTTGTTGTTGAACATTGGCAAACCTCAAAAATGGAAGTTTAGGGCTTTCAACCAATTAGCAGTTTTCTTAAAGACTAACAAATTTATTTCAGCACAATCTTTTCTGGACTACACTCCATTTCACCAGATACAAGTGAATTATTCAGAAGACAGGTATATACACAGGGTTATAGGAGAAAAAAAATTGAAAATAGAGTGAATTTGCAAGAGGAAATTAAATATCTGAACCGTAATAAGTTTAAAATTATATAAAGCAAACATAGTGACAATTCACAATTACTAATAACAATAGCAATACTAAGGCTACAATCCTATACACACTTACTGGGAGTAAGTCTCATAAAACGTAATGGATCTTACTGCTGACTAAATGTGTATAGAATTGTGCTGTTAATCAACCTTATCATATGTAATGTGATAAGAAAAATCACCCCAAATTGGGATTCAGACCCCTTCCGTGGGAATGCCTAGTTTCATAATAAATTCTAATTCATTGCTTTGGGGGGGGGGTGTCTAATTTTCCTTTAACTTTTTTGCGGAAGGACTGTCACTTTGAAATGTAAGACAGAATGATTTTGGACATTAAAACTTTCCTGTCTGGTTTCTGTATATTTATTTTATTTATAATGATATTAAAAAGAAAAACAATAAACAGCCAACAACATTAATACAAAAAATACATACGAAACAAAAAGAAAAGTAGAAAACAAAAAAAGAAAGGAAAAAAATCTACATAAAGTATCTCTAACAGCGTAGCAAGAGCGAAGCCAAAAAGTTCTAATTACTGATCTAAATTTCCACCCTCTCAAAAGCTATATTTCCAACAGTCTCTCTTATGACTAATCTTCAAATCCAAAACTCATTAAATCATTACTCTCTCTTCCTGTCTAGTTTCTAGATGCTGCCATTTCTGATTTCAAATTTGTATTCATTTATTCTTTTAAGTAGAGACAGGTCTGTTTGTCCTGTGTAGATAGCAGAAGAGCACTGTTGGTAGATAACACCAAATGAATAGGGTACAGCTGACGTTATTGGGTCCTTTAATGGGGTCGCCTGACTAGATATGGAACAGAGTGGCAACGTGGTTTGTGGCAGGGGCTGTTTGTGTCCCTGCTGTATAGTTTGCCATTGCTGGTGAGTAGTTGTAAAAGATTAGGGGGCTGTCTGTTAAGAAAGGAGACACCAATCAACTTTGTGAGAGAGAAGTGTCATTTTCCAGAATCAGCTGTAGTTCACTGACGATACACTGGAATAGTTTTTGCTGGAAGCTCAAGGTGACAATCAAATGGTGTTCTGTCATTTCCCATTCTCAGTCCAATTGTAAGTAATCTTTGGGTACAGGTCTACAATAAGTTTCATCACGTGGTTCAATGAACATTGTAGTTTTAGGAATACCTCTTGTAAATCCTACAGGTACAAGTCCCTGGCTGATGACCTGGAACAGTGCTGATGTATTGTAGGGTTTGACTGTATAGTAGATAATGGATTGTATGTTCTGAGTGAAAGTTAGAAGCTGTTACGTTTTTGTAGTGGTCAGTGGGTTTCCAATATAGGATGGTGCTCTTAAGTCCATTCAGAAAGTGAGCCTGCTGCATGGAGTAGTGTAGACACAGTAGTGCGTGACCTTCTGCAGGGCTCCCTGCAGCTTTGAAAGCAAAAGTGGAGCGATTGCACCCCACCTCCACTAAAGCGGAAGTGGAGTGCGATTGCTCCACTTTCACTTCTGAAGCTGCGGGCAGCCCTGCAGAAGGTTGCAGAGGGCTCCCTGTACCCCCGGGAGGCTGCAGGAGGCTAGGTACATGCAGCCAAGTCCCTGCAGCCCCCCTGAGCGGCGTGATCCTGGGGATCGCGCTGCTGCCTTACCCCTGCCCCCGCTGCCTCCCCCTGCCCCCGCAAGAACTTAGAGCGGCTCAAACTCTCCCCGAGAGTTTGAAATCCACTGATGTACTGTATTTCAAGTAGAAGAAAGGTTTTGGGCAACAGAACCGAGGACGCATTGTTTTAAATCAGTTTGCGTGCTGTGGAGCCATGTGTGTTCCATGGCAGTGCCACTCATCTGAAGGTACAAGCTGTGTCCAAAATTGAAGTGAGGCCAAAGTGACAAAGCTTGGTAGCCAGTTTAGCAGTAGCATCATCTGGGATAATATATCTTTGGTGGAAAACTGGTGTAAAGAGCCTCTATTAATGGTGACAATTGTCACTGTGCTTATTGTGCATAATTCTAAGCTTGTTACAATTAAGTGGACAAGTATGTGCAGCAGGTACATCAACAGGAACTGTCAATGCAGAGTTCAAATTGTGGAAGATGTGAATGATTTTAAAATTCTTGCAAATTGGTCACAGCAGGATGCTGAGGTGTCTTCCACACTTTCTTGTAGGTCCAGTTATGAAAGGTTCTGCATCACCTGAAATAGTTTCTCTGAACAACTTCCCACAGATACGATGATGGCAGAGAAATAAGCTTTCTTTGCTCCCATCATTCCCACAAAGTAGGCCTGAAAATGGACTCTAGCCCATCTTTGAGAAGGGTCATTGTGAGTCTTTCTCCAAGATTGCTCAATGTGCCTATTCAGTCATTTCATTGCCACCTACTCCCCAGTAAACCAGGGGACTGACTAGGCAGAGGATGCTCAGATGCAATTGTATCAATGTATTCCACTCTTATTTTATATACAAAAGATTTCATTTCATGCATTTGATGAAGACCTTCCAACTCCTTTCCTCCTCTAGTGCTCACCTTGTCACCGGCCTGTCCCTGTCAGAGTCACTCTGTGCCTCTGATGGGGAAGGGTCCACTGGATCCACCCCCCCCTTTTTTTGTCAACTTGGAATTGCTCTGTGGAGCAAATTCACAACTCTGTTACCTGGCCCCAAGGCAAGGTCAATCTGGGGATCAAGGAAGCCCCCCCCCCCCCCGAAGACTTGGATCATCTGACTCTGCCTGCCCAGGAGGAAGGAGCTTTCCAGATGCCAAGACTGAGCCACCACTGGAGAATTAAAGTTTTAATTGATTAATTAAACTCATTAGGCAATTAAAGCTTGCACCTCTACAAAAACCCATTCCCCATTCTCACTGCTTTTAACATTCCTAGGGAAACATCTGCAATGTGTTCCTCAGATGATCCCAAGCTCAACATTAATCACCACTTCAGGTCATGCAAAATTATTTATAAAAAGGAACCCAAATTGTGTTAACTGTTTATTTCCTGTATTTTCTCCACAGTGCTCAATGCGGTGATCTAGCTTCATAACCATCCTCTTAGGGCACAATCCTATCCAATTTTCCAGTGCCGGTGCTGCTGTGCCAATGGGGTATGCACTGGTTCCAGTGTTGGGGAGGCAGTCACAGAGATCTCCTCAAGGTATGGGAACATTTGTTCCCTTACCTCGGGGCTGTGTTGCAGCTGCATTAGTGCTGGAAAGTTGGATAGGATTGGGCCCTTAGTGTTTAGACTGAGAGATGCCATTTCCTGAAGGCCACCTAATGAGCTTCAGAGGTGAATGGGAATTGAAATCTGGGTTCCCCCTATGCAGTCACTTTTGCCATGCCCAGCAGTCTAGGTATAATACCATGCTAGTGATGAGGTACTGAAAGTATTGTATGAACAACAGCATTTCCTTCTCCTACCTGGTTGCAGGGAGGCTGGCCTCATTTCTTGCAAGTCTAGTTAGTCTTCCAGAAATAAAACCAACATCCATAAGAGTTGGAGGGAAAGGCAAGACTCATGGAAACAGTGAGAGGCTAGCTCAGGCCTTCTCAAGTGCAAGAGAGAGGCCTTGCTTGCCAGTGGCACCAAGTACAGGTAAACTTTACCTTCCATTTTGCTCTGGCAAAATTTTTCTCAATTTGGGCACATACTCCATCCTTTATGTTCTTGTCTGAAGCTGCATTGCCCGAAATCCTGGAAAAAGAAAATATGACCATTAATAGCACCTCTTCCTAACAACCATGATTCAGTATCACTTCCTCGCTTCATGTTGCTCATTAGCTTATGCTGGAGAGGGCTAAATGGAAAGGCTGCTTGCCATTCCCACTGCTAGCAACTGCCATGCTGCTCCATCCTCAGCCAAAAGTAGTCTATATGCTGAATAAGTTTGTCTTTCTTCATTCACTTCATTTCATTCACTTTACCTCAGTGCATTCTAACCATTGCATTTTACAGCTAGGATCTTCTGTGATCTTTCCTCTGGCACCCAGAAGCAATACTACGTATATTACAAGCCCCTACATCATAGGACCCAATTCTACCCAACTTTCCAGTGCTGATGCAGCTGTGCCCGTGGGGCATGGGCTGCATCCTGCAGTGAGGGAGCAGTCATGGAGGCCTCCTCAAGGTGAAACTGCATTGCAGCTGCATCAGTGTTAGAAAGTTGGGTCGAATTGGGCCCTTATTTCTCTATACGTTTCCTTGCTTTCATTTGCTTCTACTGTTGAAACAAAAGCTCTCTCCTAATTAATGAGGAGTAACTACAGAGTTCTTACCATTCATGGGAGATAGCCTCCTCTGCTGTAATCCTCTGGTCTTGGTCAACCTCCATCAGGCGGGCCACCAGGTCCTTGGCTGGAAAAGGAAAGGAGGAAAGCTACTTGCTAGTTGCTTGGGATGGAGTGGAGGGTTGCAGCAGAACAGTGCTCTGCAGTGGGTGTGAGGAAGCCACCTATTGATGAGGCAATTCAGCTGTGGTATCTTTGGTCCAAATTATGAGACATTACACAGGGAATGCGTATACCAGTCTCCTGAAGTTCATTTCAAATGAAGAGCAACTTCAAGAAACTGCCAGTTTGATTGGAGGAATAGCAGGGACTGATTCATTCCACCCTGATTGCTTTTCTGCTCAAAATCTGGGGGCTTCAATCTGCTTTTCCATCTGTGGAAAGACACACATCTTCTTGCCTGGAGTGAGGAAGCAGTTTGTGGGGGCATCCAATTTTGAATGGAAAGATAACTGAAGGAGAAATGGTTAAGCAGCCCCTTTCTCCACCTGTACTCTAATCAAACTGGAAGCTTCCTGCAGTTGTAAAAATTCACTTCTTGCGAATATCGAGTTTGATCCCTTGTGATAAACATTCTGGGAACAAAACAGTTAAGGCAGAGGCACCTCAAAGTGCACAAACTGCTATCTATGATTTTGTCACCTTGAAATGGAGGGAAATGGGAGGGTCAGCAGCCATCAGAAATATTGTCCAATTGGTAAGGGAACTATTGAGGTTGTATTTACCCTTCAAAATTTGAAGCTGTGCCTCTCACAATATACATTTTCCGTCTCCTTCAGGGAGCCTTACCTGCCTGTGAGATGTCATCCCAATAGGGAGGGTCAAACTCATAGTCACCAGCCAAGATCTTACGGAACAGGTTCTTGTCATGATTCTCATAGTCATCTTCATCCATCTCCTCATAGAAAGGTGGATTCCCTGATAAGCTGCCCACAGGGATAAGAGGGAAGATTAGCCATAGAAAGGCAATCAGATGCCTGAACTTTCAGAGATGGTGGCCGTGTTGTTGAGCTGGTGAAGCCCCTGGCCATACACCATTACCTCCCTAGTCCCATTTCAAGGGAAGATCACTGTCTTCCTATAACTAGTACTAAGTTCCTGTTCTTTGACCTTCAGTCACGTATTTGTTCTGTTCTACTTTCTGCTACCTTCCCCCACTTATAATTAGTTTGTTAGATTGAGAACTCCACTGCCTTCATCCTTTTATACTTACAGAATGTACATGATCACCCCAATAGCCCAGCAATCAACTGGCCGCCCATATCGCTGGCGTCCTACCACCTCGGGAGCTGCAAGGACAAAAGTAGCGGGTTAGTGCTATTCCAGGGAAAGGCCCTAGTCCCTGTGAAAACATCCCCATGTAACAAAGCTCTAGGGCTTATGATTTCAAAAAACTTTGTGTTAATCACTGCTGAATTATATATTTAGAAATATCACATGTTGCAGTCTTCCTAGGACTATGCAACATCAGAATGAAAGTGCAGGGACTGCATATTTAAACATATAAATATTCTGTGCAAGCAGACAACTAGCAAAACATGGAGAGGGCTAGGTTATGACCTTTCTCCTGGATAGCTTTCCATGTTATGATTGTGAAGGGGAGAAATGAAACAAATTTCTAATGAAGCTGAATTCTCAGATCTCATTGTTTCAGAGATATTTAACACTTAAGTTGTGAGGCATCCTCACATTAAGCTAGAGACAAAATATTTTCATTGGGGTGTCAAAATCAGCTATAATGGGTTCTGCTTTTTTCCTTTATGAGACCTAATAAGCAAATCTCAAAGATGCAGGTCTCCTGGAAAGAGCAGAGCTCTCCGTGTTTAGTTCATCCGCACAAGATATCTGATGCGGGGAAGATGTGGTCAAGAAGCAGTGGAAGGACACAGATATATGAATACTGCTTATTTTCCCTTGGATAGGACCTTTGATCCTGGTATTATCACCATGCTATCTTTACCTAGATATTCTGGGGTTCCACAAGGTTCCTTGATGAGCCCATTCTCCAGCTTGGCCAGGTGAAAGTCACTGATCACAATTTTGGAGTTCTTCAGGCGGTTGTAATACACTAAATTCTCCAGCTGCAGGGACACAAAGCAAAAGAGGAAGACGAGGGGAACCCAATGCCTTTAGCAGACTGATGAATATAATGAGACTGTCTCATACCCACATAAAAATGTGATATTCTGTTGGGCAGAGCAAGACCATCATATTTGGGGGAAGGTGTGTGTATGTACAAGAAATATGAATTGGATTTCTGAGTGAGTCACAGAAAACAGTGAGAAAGAATGAGAATGGGTAGCTTTGTTGTATTTGCTCATGACCACTTCTAAATTAAAGCAAGGGGATGGAACAGAGAGCAGATAATTGGCTCAGATGTTTGTGCAGTGCAGACTAGCAGAGAGAGAGAGAGAGAGAGAGAGAGAGAGAGAGAACCAAATTACCTTGAGGTTCCTATGTACGATCTTGAGTGAATGCAGGTATGCCACAGCCTCCAGCACCTGCCTGATGACATTACTGGTGTCACGTTCTGAATAGTAACCCTGGTCCAAGATCCAATCAAATACTTCCCGGCCAGTGGCCCTGAAGTAGAGGAAAGAGAAATGAGTATACAGCACTGCACCACTGACACCACAGTCTTGCAATGGAAGCACCACCACACCCAGCAGTGGTATAACCTGGAACACTGCTCGATGCCACTTCAGTACCTCTACTCATTTTTTTTTTAAAGCTGCCACTTACAATGCTGCTCACATGGTTTCTTCAGTTGTGGAAGTGCATGACTTCCATTTTCAATTTAAAGGGACTGTGTAATGAAGGAGCTTCTTTGTACACACAGTCCCTGTAAATCAGTGGTTCCCAATCTTTAGGAGCCTGTAGACAAAGATTTGTGGGTTGCTGCTTTTGTTGCTGGTTGTGGCTATGGGCAGTCTGTTCTCTGCTCTTTCTGGTGTTCCATGGGGAAGCATCTCCCAAGTGAGCATTCCCCCACAGGCTACCAGAGAGGGTGGGAAACATGCTGGAAGTGATCAAAGGTGAACTTTTTTCCTAAAACCTTGCAACCACTTTTCGGGGCCTTGCAAACCACCTGTGGTCCACAGACCATGGGTTGGGAACCAGTGCTGTAAATCATACTGGAAGCCCTGCACTTCTGTGTTTGAAGAAACCACACAAGGAGCACATCAAGGCACTTTCTACTCACTTTTAGTGAGGGGAAAGGGGATCAATGTGGGCTGCATCTATGGCAGGATGGAAGTGGTGGCAGCAGTAGACTCAGGATGAAGGCCACCCCAAATCCACTGCCCTCTTGTAGTCCTGCAGTCTTCCACTGATACAACCCATGTCAACTCTCCTAATGACTCATTACCTGGCCTCACCATAGACAGCAAAAACACCAAAATAGTTTTGTGGATGAAAATTACTGCACATTGTGACTGGGGTCTCCTTGATGATCAAAAGGAGCTTCTGATAACTGTTTGGGAAGGAACTTTTCAGGTACATGTTCTGTGAAGTGGCAACAAGATGGTTCACACTTGCATATTCTCATTGGAACAACTCAGGAGACCTGGCAGTCCAAAGAGAGGATCTCTGTAATATCTTAGGCGTTCCAGGCAACATCAACTTACAGCTCCAAGAAAAGGAAGTACTCTTTTCGGGTGACATATACATCTACCAGCTGCAGAATGTTGGGATGTTTCACCCTGCAGAAAAAGAGAAGGAAGACAAAAGCTAGAGGTTGCAAGAGACTTAGGGCCCAATCCTATCCAATTTTCCAGTGCTGGTGCAGCCATGCCAATGGGGCGTGCACTGCAGCCTCTGATGGGGAGGCAATCACAGAGGCCTCCTTAAAGTATGGGAACATTTGTTCCATTACCTTGGGGCTGCAGTGTGGCTACACTGGTGCTGGAAAATTGGATAGGATTGGGCCCTTATGCTGCAATCCTATGCACACTTTCCTGGAAGTAAGCCCCATTGAACACAGTGGGACTTACTTCTGAGTAGACATGCATAGGCTTGCACTGTTACTACCTTAAAATAGGAGCCTGCACCCAGAATATCTTTGACAGACACCTATTCAAAACTTTCTTAAAAACTGCCAGGAGAGGAATCTATATCCTTTATGGGTAACATCTATTCCTGCATGGCTTCTATAATTATGCAGTTTAAAGCCAAATCCTTGTTCTGCCCTCAGTGGATATGGTGAATAACTGCACCTGTATCTCACAGCGGCCCACCAAATGCCCCAGGGAGCACACCAGATAACAAGAGACCTCATCCTGGTGCTCTCCCCTACATCTGGCATTCTGACTTAACCCATTCCTAAAATCAGGAGGTTGCGCATACACATCATGGCTTGTACCCCATAATGGATTTTTCCTCCAGAAACTCATCCAATCCCCTTTTAAAGGCGTCTAGGCTAGACGCCAGCACCACATCCTGTGGCAAGGAGTTCCACAGACCGACCACACGCTGAGTAAAGAAATATTTTCTTTTGTCTGTCCTAACCCGCCCAACACTCAATTTTAGTGGATGTCCCCTGGTTCTGGTATTATGTGAAAGTGTAAAGAGCATCTCCCTATCCCCTCTGTCCATTCCCTGCATAATTTTGTATGTCTCAATCATGTCCCCCCTCAGGCGTCTCTTTTCTAGGCTGAAGAGGCCCAAACGCCGTAGCCTTTCCTCATAAGGAAGGTGCCCCAGCCCCGTAATCATCTTAGTCGCTCTCTTTTGCACCTTTTCCATTTCCACTGTCTTTTTTGAGATGCGGCGACCAGAACTGGACACAATACTCCAGGTGTGGCCTTACCATAGATTTGTAGAACGGCATTATAATACTAGCCGTTTTGTTCTCAATACCCTTCCTAATGATCCCAAGCATAGAATTGGCCTTCTTCACTGCCGCCGCACATTGGGTCGACACTTTCATCGACCTGTCCACCACCACCCCAAGATCTCTCTCCCGATCTGTCACAGACAGCTCAGAACCCATCAGCCTATATCTAAAATTTCATCTTCTCTGCTTGAAGTCAGTAGTGCAGGCATGATGCATTCTGCCATAAAGACATACGGCTGAAAAATACTTGGCTGTCCATTGGATAACTTGCCTCTCGGCTCCCAGGATTGCTTGCATCCTCACTCCTTGGGCTCCAATGGGGAAATTCTCCTCTATGGTCAAGAACCCTCTGTTCTCTGCTGCCATTGGTCAGCAGACACCATGGGGCAAACAGTGGCTCTTCCTTCATTTCTGCTGTTTCTCTAAATAAAGTGTGTGTGTGGGGGGAGGTGCTGCACTTCCTGCTTTAAGGAAACTGCACAAGGAGCAAGGTAAGGAGGGGGATAACCTGCTTCTCATTTGGGAGAGTGGAAAGTGGATAATTGAAGCTTATATCTGCGGCAGGCTGGAGGGAGGTGATGGGAGTGGCAGCAGCAGAGGTGAAGCGCACCCTGAATCCACAGCTCCTCAGACACCTTGCAATCCGCTGCCTACCCTATGTGATGGTAAAGCCCATCTTGGAGCAATAAAACACTCTGTATGGATTGTGCAATATAAATAACAACAAGGAATGCACTGATTAGTAATTCAGAGATATGAATGAGCTCCAAATTCAACTTGCAGAGCAGAAATCTAGCTGGTTTTTAATGGCATTCTATTTTCACACACCTGGTGTTCCTTGCCAACCAGTTCCTTGCAGCAGGGCGACTCAGAGACAGTCACTGAAGAGACAGTGAAATTGTTGCAGATATATTCCATGAAGTGATTAAATTCAGTGCTCTGTAACCTTGGGTTCTGTGCAGTTTATGCCATTATTTCCATCTTATCCATGCATTATGCCATCTTATCTTGTTTTTAATTGTTTTTAAATGTTTTGTATTTTTAATGTCTATCTGTATTTCTAACTTGATTGTTAGCCGCCTTGGGTGCCCTTTGGGGAGAAAGGCGGAATACAAATCCAATAAATAATAAATAAATAATTATTATTTATTTTTAAAAAATACAGCTATTGTTCTTCTGGCCAAAGACCTAATGATAACCATTCTTACTTCCATGGCATGAGAGGGGTTTGGCAAAGGTTTCACAGTGTATCCTGAGCCCAGAAACATAATTGGCTGGTAGAAAAAGCTGGACCTCCCCATTACAGTTATGTGTGTGCTGCATAATCAATTTAATTACTGGCAACTCAGAATTGACTCTGTAAACATATAGGCAAAGGGAGCCACAAAGTGTGCTCTGATGATCTGGGGTCCTGTACATGATGTGCTAGCACACAAGGTCAGTAATTTTGGAAGAGCTGCCTGTAGACATAACTTCTAGCAGGAAAGGGTGTGGGTTTTTATGCTGTAGGGTGAGCTCTGTTCTCCCTCCCACTTCTGCTCATCTACTTACACATAGCCTTCGTACCTGATTCTGTCCTCTTTGCCTCTCTCCACATGATTCAGGTGGGCTACCCACTTTGTTTATGTTTTCAGGGTCTTACATGTTTTTCTGCTCAACTATTTGTTTGGCAAGGAATTTTAAAAAAGCGTTTGTTTTATGAATTTCATTTTAAAAACTGCTGCATGGGAAGGTTAGGGGAGAAAGGTGGTGATTTTGTGACCAACACAAGTGCCAGCCACAAGTGGGTACTGCCCCAATGGGCTTCAAGACTGACACATGGGCCAGCCAATCAATGCTAGCAAGTACATATCTGGCTTCCACTGAGAAGCAGGTTTCCCCTGAGCTTGATATGGGAGAGAAGATGGTCCACACACCCAAAATACAAGTATGTTTCCACAGTAGGTTCACCACTAAAATGTTGTACTACTACTGTATGTACCCTTAGTTACAGATAGTTGTGAATAACACACACTTCATTATGTGTGCGTGTGGGGTGGGTGGGAATGTCAGCCTTGTAATGAAATTACATAGAATGAGCCTGGCTTATTTCTTTATGTGGAAGATGTGACCCCACTATCACTAGCTTCTGTAGTTGGTAAAAGGCTAAGATGCAAAGGCTTGAGAACCTATCAGTGTGCACATTCACAACTTCACAACTCACATTTTCAGGATGATGATCTCGTTCTTGGCTGCCTTCCGCACTTTGCGTCCATCTCTTTTCAGAAATTTCTTGCATGTATAGAGCTTCCCTGTTGTCTTCTCCTTGGCACGGAATATCTCACAGAACTCCTCTCTGGGGAAAGAACAGCCATCATGCCATGAAAAGAAGTTCCTGTTCAGGGGCTGGAATGGTCCAATTGTGCAAGAGAGACTGTGCACAGCTTCATGAATTGATCTTCCCAAGAATCACAGAATACGAGGGCGGGAAGGAACCTAAGAGGGCAGCTAGTTCAACCCCGTGATCAGTGCAGGCAACTAAAGCATCTTTGACAGACAACCATCCGACCTCTGCTTGAAAACCTTCAAAGGGCTCATAACTTCATGAGGCAGACCATTCCAGTGGTGGACAGCCTTTACAGTTAGGAAGTTCTTCCTCATGCCCAGCCCACATCTACTTCCCAGTAGTTTCAATCCATTGGTTCTAATCCTGCCCTCAGGAAGAATCAAAAGCAAGCCCTCCCTTTCGTCTGTGTGACAGTCCTTCAGATACTTGAAGGTGGCTATCATATCTCAGTTTTCCTCTCCACGCTAAACAAACCAAGCTCTTTTATCCATTCCTCATAGAACTTGGTTTCCAGGCTTCTCACCATCTTCAGAGAGAGATGCAGACTGCCACTTGCAGATGTGCCAACATTTTCTTGATACGTTCTTGCTAAACACACCAACCCAGGTCCCACCAAAATTAAGAGTAAGCAGAGAAGAAGGAACTACCAGCCTCAAATCCTAAGAAGGAACAGTAGCATAGCTAGAGGGGACAAAACGGTAAGTACTGCAGGCGCCGCAATGTGCTGTGTAAGTGGCCCCTCCCACTCGCTGTTAGAGACATTCTGGGCAGGAACAACAGTGCACAGGAGATGCTGTTTGGTTCAGTGAGCACCTGTGTATTGCTGTTGCTGTCTGGAATGGCTCCGATGGTGAGTGTGGTGCATTGTGGTGCCTGCAGCACTTACCATTTTGCCTACCTATGATACTGTGTAGGAAATTGCAAGGTGGCCTTTAAGTACCCAAATAGCTTTTCCCCAAGTAAGTGGACTGTGCAAAATAAATATTAAAAAACCAATCAACCAACAAAGGGAGTGTGAGCAAAGCTATGAGTCTTGGTTCAAAAATTAGCTTAGCTGTGAATTAGTGGTGCGATTTTTAGCAGACCACTCTCCACTCAGTCTCCCAATCCTCTATAATTAGGGATAATGATTCTGACTATCCTACAAGGTTATATACCACAAAAATCCCGAGCATTATTGTTACTCTGTGTACCAAACCACATTTTACAGCAGACATGAAATGGCTTTTCCTTGTGATGTTTTATCCTGCCAAGGCTGTGGAATGGGGAATGGGGAAAGACATGATGTGATGTGACACAAAGATGTGATGTGACACATTTTCAAGGGGTGCTCCTCTTATATTTAGCAGGGGGAGAGTATTCCTCCTCACCACAGCACAGTGTCTTTTCTAGTAGCTGTTTGCTGGTGTTCTGCTGCATCTTTTTAAGATTGTGAACCCTTTTGGGACAAGGAGCCATTGAATTACACAGGCCAACACACATTTTGCTTCCTTAAACGTTACACAATTCCTGGGTATATTTGGGGTGCCGATTCCAAAAATGGCATCCATTTTGCCCTATCACATCTAGTTTTGGAGATATAGTATATAGCCTCTTTAGTGAATGGTTCAAGCAGCTTCCTCATGAGGAATCAATGGTGTAGGCTTCCTCATGAGGAAGCTGCTTGAACTATTCACTAATGAGGCTATACTCTATCTCCAAAACTAGATGTGATAGGGCAAAACGGATGCCATTTTTGGAATTGGTACCCCAAATTCATTTCAAACCACCATAAAGTTTGGGAAAAGCTTTTCTGACCCTCAATTTTGTAGGCCTGTGTTATTAGATTTTCTTTATAAACTGCTTTGTGAACTTTTTGTTGATGATAATAATAATAATAATAATAATAAAATAAAAAAGAAAGGCCGAGGGGCCAGACCAAGTGCCCGAACCCCACCATCTTATGATGAGTACAAAAAAAAGAATCCCATACTGGATCAGTCATGGCCTGGGTCAACAATGACTGCGTCAGGTGTTGGGCCACCTGGGCACCTGGTGATAAGTGAGCTACAGGGGACAGTGGAGTCAGCCACTGATGATCAGTTGGTCAAAAATAAATGAAAAAAAAAGTGGACAGCCGACGAAAACCGTGAAATTGTATTTTGTTAATACAAGGCCAACCGCTCTGAGAGGAGCTTTCAAAAATGTATGATGGAATTTTGGATCCACAGGAACTCAAAGAGTCAAATCTCTGAGCAGTGCATCATTGACCAATGGCGCTTTATCCTAAGGACCAAAATTTTCACCAAACTGGAATTGCAAGAAATCAAAGAAATGGCTAAAAAGCCTGACCAGATCACGGGCCAAATTGTTGAAGAAGAAACATTTTCCAAAAATAATTACTCAAATGTGGACATAAAACTTGAGCAATCAATTGTTGAACAAGTGAACAACCAGGATTTAACTGAACATCAACAAATGTTGAAAGACAGAATCATGGAACACATGAATGACAATATGGAAAGGCAAAGATCGCCAGTTCTACACCAGATTCGTAGCAGAGAGGTAATTAGCCTGCTATGTGATATAAATGTTGCCATTACAACGATTCCAGCCACTACACTGGAAAAAACTAATAGGCTAATATACAGTATAGCCTTCATTGTAACCATGGAACTTGGGTACAAACTGTCCAAGAGACATAAACCATCCCATCCTCCAAGGTGGAAAACTCGGCTTGAAAATAAAATAAACTGAGAGTAAATCAGTTTATTTCAGAAACTTGAAGTTTCTGAAAGAAGGAAAATTAAAGAATGAGAAAGTCAAAAACAGCCTCTACAAAAGGCATGACCTTGAATGAGAAACGATTAATGTAGTCATCAAAGAGCTCAAACAGTGAGTTATAGCTGCTGCCAAAAAGATTGAAGAATACGATGCATTGGTACAACAGTTCCAACAAAATACCCAGTTGTGCAAGAATCAGTGATTGTTCTACAAATCACTCCAAAAAGGAAGTGTAGTGCAGAACAATGAGAGTCCAAATAATGAGGAGACTTAAAAATTCTGGAAAGACATTTGGGAGAACCCAGTTGAACATAATAAAGATGCTTCCTGGATTAAGGATGCTAACAAGAACAACAGCAAAAAGCAAATGGATAACATTATAATTACAGAGCAAATGGTAAAACAACATGCAAAGACTGTTAAAAACTGGAGTGCACTTGGACCAGATGAAGTATATGGGTTCTGGCTGAAATACTTGAGTAGTCTCCATCACCAAATCGCAGTGCAATGCAATCACATACTCCAAAATGCAACCACTGAAGAATGGATGACAAAAGGGCGAACATTTTTTTGATCCTGAAAGATGTGGAAAAAGGCAATGTGCGTAGCAAATATCGCCTTCTTACGTGCCTTCCAACTACCTTCAAGCTTCTCACAAAAAGCAAACTACCCAACTGAGGAAAAAGGCAACTTTAAAAAATCCAGAGGCACAAAAGACCAGCTGTTGATAGATAAAATGATCTTGAAAAACTGTAAACGATGACAAACGAACCTCAATATTGCCTGGACAGATTACAAGAAGGCCTTTGACTCTTTGCCTCACAGCTGGATCAACACCTGCCTGGAAATATATGGAATCAGTGAAAACATCCGAAAGTTCATAAAACAGAGTATGAAAAAGTGGACTACTAAGTTAGTGGCTAATGGAGAAGAAATAGGCCAAGTAACATCAAGAGAGGAATTTTTCAGGGTGATTCATTGTCCTCCCTGTTGTTTAACATTGCTCTTATTCCTCTGATGGATATTTTGGACAAAACCGGAATGGGCTATAACATATCGGTATAGGCAGGCAAAATAAGTCACCTTCTGTACATGGAAGACTTGAAATTATACGCCAGAAGCCCTATGGAACTCGAGTCCTTGATGAATATGGTGCGGATCTTCAGTATGGACACACAGATGAATTTTGAACTTGATAAATGTGCATTATTGTCATTGCAGTGTTGGAAAGTACAACAACTGAAAGGTATTGAACTTGCCAATGGTGCCATAATAAAACCACTTGCACACGATGGTCAGTACAAATATCTTCGCATACTTGAATGCGACAATATATTGCACTCAGGAGTAAAAAATGTGACCTAGCGAGAATACTTAAAGAGAGTACAAAAAGTGCTTAAATAAAAACTGAATGCTAGAAACATCATAAAGGCAATAAACACCATTCAAGTGGGCCATTCCAGTGATTAGGTATCCAGCCGGCATTGTTGAATGGACCCAAAATGAACTTGAGACTCTTCACCCCAAAACCCCTAAACTGATGAATGTTCACCACTTGCTGCATCCTCAAAGTGATGTTGACCAACTGTAGCTACCGAGGAAGATCGGAGGCCGGGTGCTTTTGCAAGTACAACGAACAGTAGAAGAGGAAAAGTGAGAACTGAATGACTATATCACGAGAAGCTTGGAAAAGCTGATAAAAGCAGTTCAGCTGGAAAATCTGATGAAAGTTACTGAAAGCAAAGAGTTCAAAAAGCCAGAATATGAAAAATGGGCAACAGCTGGAGAGAAAAGCCGTTACATGGACAATTCATTAAAGGTATAGAAGGTAAGAGCAATAACAGCTTGAGTTGGGCATGGTTAAGAACAGGCAACATCAAGAAGGAGACTGAAGGACTGATTCTAGCCACACAAGATCAAGCTCTGCAAACGAATGTAATGAAGACAAAAATACAAGGCAGCAGTGATGATAGTAAATGTCATTTATGCAAAAAAGGGGACAAAACAATCTATCATCTCATTTGCGAATGTCCCAAAATAGCCGACACCGATGATAAAGAACGGCACAATAATGTGGCCAAGTTAGTTCACTGGGCTTTATGTAAAAGGTACAACATACCCGCGTCAGAAAAGCCATGGCAACACCAGGTAGCAAGGGTAGTAGAAAATGAAGAGGTCAAAATCCTGTAGGACTTTCGGATACAGACTGACAGATGTGTGGAGGCCAATACTCCAGATATTACCATCATAGAAGCCAGGCATGTGTTAATCATAGAAGTTGCCATTCCTGGCGACTCATGAATTTTGGAGAAAGAACAGGAGAAAGTATCCAAATACCGCAACCTGTGCATAGAATTGACACATCTGGAAGAAGCATGTAGAAGTGCTGTCGGCAGTAATTGGTGCACTAGGGACAATATCAACACAATTTAGCAAGTACTTTGCACAACTGGATGCCCTAGCAATAACACCAGTCGAATTACAGAAGACCGCCATAATTGGCACAGTGTTCATCCTTCGTTGGTACCTCATCTACACCTTGATGTGAGGCAGATGTCCATGTGGATGAGGATTTACCAGCTGATAAATGTTGTGGTTTTCGTGTGTATACGATCATTATCAGCTGTGTTGTCATGATGATGATGATGGGTCATGGCTAAATCAAGCTACATATCATGGAGAAAAAGTGATCCAGAAAGGCCATTTGTCAGGTATAGACTCAGTGACTGCTGTAACTTGCAGTTCTGCTCTCACCCAGTTGTAGTCACTTGCAGAAGCCCTATACCTTATTTTCTTTGTTTTCTATTTATACCCCACCTTTCTAGACAATGTTGTCACAAGGTACCTGGTTGGCAACCTTCAGTCTCGAAAGACTATGGTATAAGCCTACAGCACCCGGTATTCCCAGGCAGTCTCCCATCCAAGTACTAACCAGGCCTGACCCCGCTTAGCTTCTAAGATCAAGGTACCTGAGAAATTTAAAACCAATAAAACATAATTGGCAGCAGCAACAAGGTACCTGAGAAATTTAAAAATAATAAAACATAATTGGCAGCAGCAAAGCATACAGATTGTAAAACATAATTAAAATAAATTAATTAAAATTAAAAACCAAACAAAAAATAAAAGTTTTAAGAGTGTGCTTTAAAACAGGAAGAGCGGAGGCTTGGTTAATATCCATGGGAAAGGAATTGCAATACTGGGGCACCACCACCAGCACCACAAAAGCCTCATCCCTTGAACCCGCCATCTGAATTTACACTAAAGGTAGGCACAAGGTTAGAACAAGACCTTGTGATGTTCATGTGATGCCAATCTGCATTCATATCTGTGCATTACTTTCCCACCTGTACTATATTGATTGACACTGACAGTCAAAACAAAAGGAAGAGGTAAGGGGGTAACAGGATACTTACGTTTTGATGACCTGCCCCAGGTCATATCTGTCAGTCACCTCTGATGGCTGGTTATAATCCTTCTTATCTCCCAGGGTAACACATCCAAACGGCATTGCCAAGCCCGGTACTGAAAGACAAAATAAGAATAGGACCTCTAGGTCTTTGCCCTTGGATTTAGATAGCATCAATTACCTTGGGGAATCTAGGGAGACCTGCTCACTAAGCAGGATAAAGGTGAGTAGTGTCAGACACATATAAGTCCCCCTGGCAAATCACAAGAATTTTGACAAAACATGCAATTTATTTTTGTTATTGCCAAGTGAGTAAGGGAACTAACTCCAGTGTATTGCCACCCATTGTCTGCTGCAGGGAAATTGTAAAATTTTGCTATAGAAACTCCATCTAAGCACACAGGAATTCATTTTGAAAGGAAAGACTGTGGCTCTCTGTACAGTATTAAGAAGATACCTACTAATTGGAAAAGTTCTCATGAGAAGGCACCTGTGTTATCAGGTCTACTAGGCCTTCAAGTTCATGTGCTGGGCCTATTAACCCATTTCTGCCCAGCCCACAGGTGTGCACATTTGATCCTGTTGCGTATATGCAACATTGGGCGGAAATGGTTAATCAGAAGTCTGAGGCCTGTGATTGGCTGGAGCCTTTGGGCAGGTATCTTGCATCATTGTTCTAGGTTTTTGAGGGGAGGCTGAGCATTTGATTGGTTAGAACATTCCTGAAGGTAGTCTCTTGGGTATAGTAGCCCTTCCTGAAGTACACATAATTGCCAGACACAGCCATAGTTTCTGCACAATAGCTGTGGTCCCAAGTGAGGGTAATCTGTTTTAGGTTAGGAGCTTAGCATTGTTGGTTTCAGTTTTTTCATTCTGTAGAATTCCCTTGACACTATTAAGTGAGTCTTATGGCTGTTCTATGCTTTTGTTTTTTTTACTAAATTCTTAATTGTTACTGTGGTGTGTGATTCTGGTGTGCAAGAACCTTAGTTCAACTAAAACTGGTTCTGACCACAAAGTCACACTACTGAGTGTTTTTCTAGTATTTAGGAGAAGGAGATTTCTGAGGCTTGGGGATTTCTGTCTCTCCCCCCCCCCCCGGTTACCCCCTCTTAGACCTGACTATGGTCATTTTCCTTCTTGTCCTTTTCCAGTCAATCTGTTCGCTTCTTGCCTCTTCCTCTTGTCTTGTTCTATCTGGTCCTCCTGTCATCTTCCTTTCCCCCTCATCCTCTCTTTGGCTCACTTGTAGAACTGTCTTTCTTTCTGCCCACCCCTCTTCTAGTTTGCTACCTGCTTTGAGGGCTCCCTTGTTCTGTGCTTCCTCACTCCCCAGCTGACTGCACTTGGTCACAATCAACTTCAGCTGGCAGTGGGCATTGCCTCCCAGCTTACCAACCACAATTTTGTGTTGCTGAAGTTGGGCTCCAAGGGACACAGGTAGCCACACTTGTCCACTTTGTAGGTCCACAATGGTAGTGCTGATTCTGTGCTAGTGGTGGGGAGTGTGGATTCCCATACATACACCATATCTTATTCTGTTTAGATGGGGCAAGAAATCCCACACGTGTTAAGAACTCTCCACATTGCTCTAACCCCAGTGGCACGGATCCCCCTGTTGTGGTGTTCTTCATCAACTCCCTTTAGGATATTGTCCCCCAAACGTTTTTGACTGTAACCCTAAATACAGTTTTTCTCTCAGTCTGGAGACCCATGGAGTTGGTAGAAGTTTGGTGATGATAAAAAAGACCTTTCTGTGACCTTCAGCACATCCATGTGACCCCTTGTTTAGGTTGCGACTCGTAGTTTGGTAGCCACAGACATTCGGTCTGCCCCATGCCAAATTCAACAGGGACTTCTCTTTTGCTTAGGTTATTCTGCACAAACAATATTCTTATTGTTCACAGATGGTGTTACAGAACAATAACACAGGCAAACACACATCTTGCTGTTTAAAAGTTAGACCTATTTCTAGATATACTTGGGGTGCTACTTCATAAGAACATAAGAACATAAGAACATAAGAACAGCCCCACTGGATCAGGCCATAGGCCCATCTAGTCCAGCTTCCTGTATCTCACAGCGGCCCACCAAATGCCCCAGGGAGCACACCAGATAACAAGAGACCTCGTCCTGGTGCTCTCCCCTACATCTGGCATTCTGACTTAACCCATTCCTAAAATCAGGAGGTTGCGCATACACATCATGGCTTGTACCCCATAATGGATTTTTCCTCCAGAAACTCGTCCAATCCCCTTTTAAAGGTGTCTAGGCTAGACGCCAGCACCACATCCTGTGGCAAGGAGTTCCACAGACTGACCACGCGCTGAGTAAAGAAATATTTTCTTTTGTCTGTCCTAACCCGCCCAACACTCAATTTTAGTGGATGTCCCCTGGTTCTGGTATTATGTGAGAGTGTAAAGAGCATCTCCCTATCCACTCTGTCCATCCCCTGCATAATTTTGTATGTCTCAATCATGTCCCCCCTCAAGCGTCTCTTTTCTAGGCTGAAGAGGCCCAAACGCCGTAGCCTTTCCTCATAAGGAAGGTGCCCCAGCCCCGTAATCAGCTTAGTCGCTCTCTTTTGCACCTTTTCCATTTCCACTATGTCTTTTTTGAGATGCGGCGACCAGAACTGGACACAATACTCCAGGTGTGGCCTTACCATCGATTTGTACAACGGCATTATAATATTTGCCGTTTTGTTCTCAATACCCTTCCTAATGATCCCAAGCATAGAATTGGCCTTCTTCACTGCCGCCGCACATTGGGTCGACACTTTCATCGACCTGTCCACCACCACCCCAAGATCTCTCTCCTGATCTGTCACAGACAGCTCAGAACCCATCAGCCTATATCTAAAGTTTTGATTTTTTGCCCCAATGTGCATGACTTTACACTTACTGACATTGAAGCGCATCTGCCATTTTGCTGCCCATTCTGCCAGTCTGGAGAGATCCTTCTGGAGCTCCTCACAATCACTTCTGGTCTTTACCACTCGGAAAAGTTTGGTGTCGTCTGCAAACTTAGCCACTTCACTGCTCAACCCTGTCTCCAGGTCATTTATGAAGAGGTTGAAAAGCACCGGTCCCAGGACAGATCCTTGGGGCACACCACTTTTCACCTCTCTCCATTGTGAAAATTGCCCATTGACACCCACTCTCTGCTTCCTGGCCTCCAACCAGTTTTCAATCCACGAGAGGACCTGTCCTCTAATTCCCTGACTGTGGAGTTTTTTCAGTAGCCTTTGGTGAGGGACCGTGTCAAATGCCTTCTGAAAGTCCAGATATATAATGTCCACGGGTTCTCCCGCATCCACATGCCTGTTGACCTTTTCAAAGAATTCTATAAGGTTCGTGAGGCAAGACTTACCCTTACAGAAGCCATGCTGACTCTCCCTCAGCAAGGCCTGTTCGTCTATGTGTTTTGAGATCCTATCTTTGATGAGGCATTCCACCATCTTACCCGGTATGGATGTTAGGCTGACCGGCCTATAGTTTCCCGGGTCCCCCCTCTTTCCCTTTTTAAAAATAGGCGTGACATTTGCTATCCTCCAATCTTCTGGTACCGTGGCTGTTTTGAGGGACAAGTTGCATACCTTAGTCAAGAGATCTGCAACTTCATTCTTCAATTCCTTAATAACCCTTGGGTGGATGCCAACAGGGCCCGGTGACTTATTGATCTTTAATTTATCAATGAGGTCTGAAACATCTTCTCTTTTAACCTCTATCTGACTTAACTCCTCGGTCAGGAGGGGCCGTTCGGGCAGCGGTATCTGCCCGAGGTCTTCTGCCGTGAAGACAGATGCAAAGAACTCATTTAATTTCTCTGCCATCTCTAAGTCTCCTTTTATCTCCCCTTTCCCTCCCTCACCATCCAGAGGGCCAACCGCTTCTCTGGCGGGTTTCCTGCTTCTAACATATTTGAAGAAGCTTTTATTATTCCCCTTAATGTTGCTGGCCATGCGTTCCTCATAGTCTCGCTTGGCCTCCCCTATCACCTTCTTACATTTCTTTTGCCACAGTTTATGTTCCTTTTTATTCTCTTCATTAGGGCAAGACTTCCATTTACGGAAGGAAGCTTCCTTGCCCTTCACAGCCTCTCTAACTTGGCTGGTTAGCCATGCGGGCACTCTCCTGGATTTAGTGGAACCCTTCTTTCTTTGCGGTATACACCTCTGCTGGGCCTCTATTACTGTTGTTTTAAGCAGCCTCCATGCACTCTGGAGAGACTGGACTCTTTTTACCCTCCCTTTCAACCTCCTTCTAACCAGCCTCCTCATTTGAGGGAAGTCCGCCCGTCGGAAGTCAAGGGTTTTTGTTAGAGATTTGCTTGGTATTCTTCCCCCAACGTGCACATCAAAACGGATCGCAGCATGATCACTGTTCCCCAATGGCTCAGTAACGTTTACATCTCTAACCAGGTCCTGCGTACCGCACAAAATTAAATCCAGAGTCACCTGTCCTCTGGTGGGCTCCTTGACTAGCTGATCTAAGCCACAGTCATTCAGCACGTCAAGAAATCCGGTTTCCTTATCGTGACCAGAACACAAATTGACCCAGTCAATATGAGGATAATTGAAGTCCCCCATGATTACAACCCTGTCCTTCCTTGTCACCTCCCTGATCTGTTTCCTCATTTCAAGGTCCCCATCAGATTTCTGGTCTGGAGGACGATAGCACGCCCCCAGTATTACATTGCTGCGCAAGCCTGGTAATTTAACCCACAGAGATTCTACGGTGGAGTCGGACCCACCTTCAATCTCTACTTTGCTGGATTCTATCCCTTCCTTAACATAAAGGGCCACCCCACCTCCAACACGCCCCTGCCTGTCCCTCCTGTAGAGTTTATAGCCCGGGATTGCGGTATCCCACTGATTCTCCGCATTCCACCAGGTTTCCGTTATGCCCACTATGTCAATATTTTCCCTTGTCACCAGACATTCCAGTTCTCCCACCTTTGCTCGTAGACTTCGGGCATTTGCATAAAAGCATTTATACACGGAATGCCCCAGGATGGGCTGCTTATTCGCTCCTTTGTCCCCGCATCCTCTCATTGTGCCAAACCGTCTATCACATCCCATCACCCTACCTTTCCCAATTTCTTCTCCTACCCTGCCTTTGTCTTGTTGTTCTCTAACTTCAAAAAATGGCAACAGTTTTTCCCTATCATGTTTAGCTTTGGCGATATGGCATAGCCTCATTAGTGAATGGTTCTTTGTATAGCCCTACTCAGAAGCATCATTAGGATTTGTGCCACCCCATGAGAGAGCTTATTGCATCACCCCCATGACGGACTACCTCCCATATCAGTCCATACAGAATAAATTACAATATCATATTGTAGGCAGGGCAGGAGGTCTGGTCTAGAGGGTAGAGCCTCCATTTGCCTGAAAATAACATTCACAAGGTCGCCCGTTCGAGGCCACCAGCACCGTGCGACCTTGAAGCAGCTGACAAGCTGAAGCCGAGCGATTCCATCTGCTCTGAGCGTGGGAGGATGGAGGCCAGAATGTGAAGCCAGATCAGAGAGAAACACCTGAATGTTGTGGTTCTTGAAAGAAAGAACCTTATTTCATTTGTAAAAATCCCTACAGGGATTTAAATAAGCCTGCCTATGTAAACCGCCTTGAATAAAGTCTTGAATAAAGACCAAGAAAGGCAGTATATAAATACATGTATTATTTATTTATTTATTTATTTATTTATTTATTTATTTATTTATTTATTTTTTATTATTATTATTATTATTATTATTATATGCACAACCTAAATGTAGTGGCATCACTAGGATTGGTGCAACCCCTTAGTTAATAAATTAGTTAATAGATAATAAATTAATTTTATTTATTTAAATATATAACAGTATAATATTATACAGTATATTATTATATAGTATGACAGTTCTAATATTAGCTATGATACATGGTCATTGGCCAGCTGGTCTGCCTGTTCCAGGGTAGGTTTGGATTGCACCCACAGTATTTAAAGTATTTTTAGAAATGAAGGAATCTGCCTTTGTAAATTCTCCAGACAGAAGCGGTGTGTTAAATTTCAGTTTGACAGCACAGAAGTGATTCTTCCAGTTTCCACGTGTTTTATATTATGAAACTGAAGGCACTATTTATACATCACTCATATTTACAAAATCACTCATATTTACAACTAAATACTTTTTGGAATTTTTTTAAAGTTCTTTTATAATTATTTTATAAGCAATACATTCTGTTTACAAAAGGTACCCCAGGAAACTAACAGTTGCATCAGTCATCCGTATACATAGAGGAGAGACTATTGCTCAGTTGTAGAACACATGGGGCCCGATCCTATCCAACTTTCCGGCACCAGTGCAGCTGCAATGCAACCCCGAACAAAAGTTCCCATACATTGAGGAGGCCTCTGTGGTGGTCCCTCCATCACAGGGTGCAGTGCACATCCCACTGGCACATCTGCACCGGCACTGGAAAATTGGATAGGACTGGGCCGATGGTTGGCACACAGAAGCTTCCAGATTCAGTCCCTGGCATCTCCAGGTAGAGTTGGGACAGGCCTCTCTCTGAAACCACTGGATAGTAGCTGGCAGTCAGTGCTTGCTAGCTGCATGTGTGATTTTCTGAAATGGATACCAATCCTGGCCTTGTGTGAAGCAACCCTGAATACAAGATGTTTCTAGAAGATACCCCTTCTTCCACAAAGCTATATTTTATAGGGTGGTTGGGTTTTCTTTCTCCTCAGCAGTGACACATGAGACCAATTCTTGTGTGTGAAAGTCTAGGAATTTTGGAAAGCTGGTCTGACAAAAAATGATGATACTTGGGTCAGGGCTAGGCTTACTCATCAAGCAGCTCCTTGCTTCTCAGCTGTCACAGGGCGATAGTGACAGGTGTATCATTAACACGTCTCCAGCAAGTGTAATTAACCACAAGTGCACTGAAGTACAGTGCAAGAAGCTCAGCCAAAGAAATGCCGGATATCACGCTTCTATCACAAAGAAAGGCTTGCCATATTTAGTATTCTTATTTTTAAAAAGGCTCTCAGTTCTGCAAGTGCTTGACAATCTGGGGATCTTTTAAAGAAAACAAAAGCAAACTCTTTCTAGCCCTTCCAGCAGCATGGGAATGGAAAAAAACAACAACCCACAATTCATAACTGCTCAGCCAAGCAAAAGAAATCATAGTTTTATGCTGAAAATCTTGCAATGAAGAGTATGACATTCAAATGTGTGGCTTTTGACAGAATTGATTTTCCAAAAATGGGGGGAGGGAAATACCATAAAAAGCCTTCACATCTCCAGTTCAAACATTTCAAATAATGGGTGTCGCCCCCCCCCCCAAATTGTGGTGCTCAGAGCTTTACTCCCTCTCCCTTGCTACATTCTCCCTGAAAATATACTCTTTGCAAGCAAGTTACCCTCAATACCCTGTAAAATATACATTATATCCCAGATATACTAGAGCCTTGAAATGGACTATAGATCACAAAAGCTTATGTGGAAATAAATATGTTAGTCTTTAAGATGCAACAGGACTTTCAGTTGCTTTTCTGCAACAAGCTAAGAGCCCAATCCTGAACTCAGTGCGCCGGCCTCCGCCACTTGGAGGTACACGGACCACCAAGCGGCGGAGAGGAAAGCGGGGGCGGTGAGGAGGCGTTTCGGGGAGGGGGGAGGTGGATGGAGGGCAGGGAGAGGGCGGGGTGGAGGCATGACGGGGAGGCAGAGAGAGGACGGGGGGAGGTGTGCCGGAGGAAGGAGTGGGGAGAGAGGGAGGTAGGACTGGTGGAGCATCACTCCACCAAATCCTGAATCTCTGCATCAGACTCGGCGCCTGACATGAAGGCTCTTACCTCACCATTGCAGGGCTACTCCCTTTATGCGGGGGAAGGGGATGAAAGTCCCATTTTCCTGAGATGCCGCCTGCGGTTGCCATGGGAGCACAGGATGTAGCGGCGGCCATTTTTGGTGCTGCTGCAGCCACGCACCCCAAGAGCTCAGGATTGGGCTCTAACACAGCTACCACCCTGAAAATTCACCACCAACCTGGCAAAGCTTTATCCAGAGGCTTTAGTTATGATCAGCCTAGAGAACAGTTTGCAACGACCAGAGAACAGGTGCACTGCAAGAGAAGTAATTACAGCAGAAATGTCTCCACATAGCGTGTGTAAACACACCGAGACACAAATGCAATAGAGGAAGGCAATCACACGCATCCTGAGTTAATCCAGTTTTGTAAGGGATAGAGATTCCTTTTTGCGCAGTCCTGTGCGCAAGCAAATAAGGAAATAATTGACGTGTATGTGTAGTAGATAGATATTGGTGATTAGTGCCCTCTACCAGTGCTGTCACTAGGGGAATGCAGGGATATGTGAACTACACTAGGTGACACAATCCGGGGGACGACGACATCAAAGTGACTGACCAAGTTTGCGAGTCTTGGGCATGTCACATCTGGGGAAAGACTGGACTCACCAAGGGATCACTAAGGCTGCAATCCTATACACATTCCCTGGGAGTAAACCCCATTGAACACAGTGGGACTTACTTCTAAGAAGATGTACAAAGGATTGTGCTGTACGTTCTTCCACAAAACCCATCTGTAGGTACAAGCTGATTATCCCTTTTCCTGTCACCCCCTACAATGCCCTCCCGAGTCGCCTGCTTAGCTCTGAGCTGCTTGCTTGGCTCTGTGCCGCCATCTGTGCTGCCCGATGTTAGGGGTTGTAGCACAGCTGGCTACCATGCCAGGCAGTGCCCCAGCATGCCTTGCGGTATGCTGGCTGAGGTACTAACCCTAAGGAAGCCAGACTGCATAGTGCAAGGCATGCTGGTGAATTACCCAGTGAGGTAGCTGGCCACACTATGACCACGCTGTGACGTTGGGTGGCACAA
Source organism: Tiliqua scincoides (assembly GCF_035046505.1). Classification (NCBI taxonomy): domain Eukaryota; kingdom Metazoa; phylum Chordata; class Lepidosauria; order Squamata; family Scincidae; genus Tiliqua; species Tiliqua scincoides. Next base: position 202,988,124 of record NC_089822.1, read on the forward strand.
AAGTCACCATGGAATCGAATAGGCAGTTTGGGGGGGGGCCTTCACAAGAGGACAGGCCAAAGATGATGTGCCAGTGAAGCCAGAAGGGGTGAGGCCAGCTGCCGCATGCACAAACCTAATGATGCTACTGCCTCTGCAGCTAATTCTCCTGTCCAAAAGAGCGGCATTAAAAAATTCTTTCTGAAAACCATCTCATTTTTTAAAAAAATTCCTTTTGTATCTGATCCATATCTCTTGTTTTCTTAATAGTACTAGCTTAAAAATACTTTCAAGTCTTTTGAAGAGAGTATTAGCTTAAAAATAAATAAATAAATAAATAAATAAATAAATAAATAAATAATCATACTTTGGCACAACAGCTATTTCCACTAATCAAATGTTCCTTATTTAGAATGGAGTGCATGAAAGAAAAGGAAATATATGCAGAAATTCAATGAACTTAATACTAGCTGTGTGTGAATTTCACAATCGGTGGCCACTAACTTTTGAAGCCAAGTAATCTCTTAGGTCTCCTCTAGTTCTTAGTTTACAGTCAGCATGACTCAAGATTATGGTCGCAGTTCCCAAACTGGGGCATTGTGATGCCCCAGACAGGTGAAACCTACTCCCTTAAGGGGTGTGGCGACCTTGCAGTGGTGGCAATGGCACTCCTGAAATCATGCCGCTGCCACGAAAGGGGGGTTTAAACTCACCCAAGGTCACACCAGACCTCTAGAGGGTGTGGGGAGCCTGTGGACTGCTCTCTGGGCCTCCCTGCACCCCAGAGCTGCTGCTGAACGCAATTGCAACCCAATTTTGGTTTTGCATTCGGCAGCAGTTCTGAGGCACGGGGTGGCCTGCAGAGGGAACTGTGGGTTCCCTACACCCTCTAGAGCAGGGGTGCTCAATAGGTAGATTGCGATCTACCGGTAGATCGCGAGGCAAAATGAGTAGAACGTGGAGTGCCAACCCCCCCCTTCAGGTGCCTCTGGGAGGAAACGCCGGGAGTAAGGCCCAGTGTACTCATTGGGGCTTACTCCCAGGTAAGTGTGGCTAGGATTGCAGCCTCACAGCCTAATCCTAGGCATGTCTACTCAGGAGTAAGTCCTGTTATACTCAGTGGGGCTCAAGGTACACCAACATACATTGTACACGTAAATGTTATATGTTATGATGGCGCGAACATTGTAAAAAAAACTCTGGTAGATCTCCGGACCTTGCTGGGTTTCAAAGTAGCTCTCGAGCCAAAAAAGTGTGAGCACCCCTGCTCTAGTGGGCTCACGTGACTCCTGGTGAGTTTTAAAAAAAACCTTTTTTTTGCAGTGGTGGCGCAACTGTGGGAGCAACATTGCTGCCTCTCCCCCACAAATTCTTGCAAGGTACCAAACTCTCCTGGACAGTTTGGGAACGTCTAGATCTTTCTGAAATGTTCACAGAGGCTGGGATTGCACTTTTCCACTATCACGTTTTTGCTCTATACTGTAGATGCTATTGACAGGCCCTTTCCAGGTTGCAAGAAAGAAACAAATTGTTTGAACGAACAAACAAATTTGACACAACCATGGTCTTCTTGCCGGCATAAATATATGTTAAATTGTTGGATTATTGCTGGCCATGAAAACCTACGAACGTATATAGAGAAACAAATTGTTTTTAAAAGTGAAATATTGATATGACGTAACAATCACTATACCAGAAGGATATAGAAAAGCTAGCTGGGTAGCACCACTACTTCCCTAAAATGTTCACAGAAACTATGATGGCAAATGTAGCCTACTATAAACCTGCTGCTCCCACTGTTGTGTAGGATATTCTCGAGAGAAATGAAGCTGCTCTCCTTTACAGTACTGAAGTGGTAGACAAGCCACACATCTTCTGACAAAATCTTGTCACCACATTGCCGTCACTGACCCATATGGCTCCACTGGTGAGTAGGAGGGACCTCTTACATAGTGAGTTCGCGCCTGCTGTACTTACTGCATTCCCCCCCCCCAGCTACACTGATGTTCCCGATTGACATTTGTTTGGCTCCCTCATTATTACGATTCAAGCAGCAGACTAAGACAATGCTGTTTCAGAGATCTTTTAGGCTAATTGAGTTATTTGCACTTGTTTGATGTTTTTACTCTTTTTTGTTGCTTGTTATGGCTTTAGTACGTATAGTTTTATGGTTTATTGCTTCTTGGCTGATTGCACGATTGTTGTTTGATCACGTTGTAATTGCTCGTTGTAGATTGTTGCTCACTTCCTTGCAGTGCCGTATGGGCAGAAAAGGAGAATATAAACAGTTCCAAATAAAATAAATGACGGTCTGTTTGCTGGACACTAGGAAACATGAGCGAGTCTGGCAGTCTAGGAATGGCTGGAGAAGCTACAGGGAACTCTTAAGTTAATCAAACTGGCTGTTCAGGGCAGATCTCAAGGAATGTTTATGGAGATGAATGTCACCTGGGCTCCAGTCATGATGATATACTGATAAACCTTTTTATTTATTATTCAGGACAAATTTGAATGGCTGAATCCTATACACCCCAGCGCCACCGGGTGCTGTGGCACCAAAATGGTTATTGCTGCAGTCAGGAAGGCCACTGGAGTTCTCCTTGGAGGAAGGGGACTTTTGTCCCCTCCCCTGAGGAATTTCCCAAGCCCTGCAATGGGGCTCCTCGAGTCTGTGCCAGCTATTTTGCCTTGGAATGTCTCCCCTCACCCCACAATGCTGCACTGCCACCTGGTGGTGTTACCCTTGTGGCTGCACATCATCCTTTTCCCGGTGCTGAAGCCCAGTGCCAGTGCTCCCTACTTTCCAGTTTCATGCTTTACAGCACATTTGTGAAACCCAGTGCTGGTGGTACACTCATACCACTGGTGCTAAAGAGCTCAGGATTGGGCTTTGCAGCACTGACAAACTAGGGTGACTCTGGTGCAGTCAATATTATTCACCCCAACATAGTGTCTTTTCTAGCGGCTGTTTGCAGGTTTTTCATTTGCACCTTTTAAACATTGTGAATTCTTTTTGGACAAAGAGCTATTCATTTATTTTGCTACATAAACCACTCTGTGAACGTTTTTTTTAGTGAAAAGCAGTACGTAATTTTATTGGATTTTATTCCAAGAAAGTTTGTCACAAGTCATGCCCCAATCGAACGCCCCACCATCCTATGCAATGCAGCCAGGATGCCAGAAAAATTAATTGCATCCAATGATGGGGGGGGGGGGGAGAGCAAGCAGCAGGGGAGAGGCAAGTAAAATATTTTTTACTTACCTCTCTGATAGGCCTCCTGGGTACCAATGGGTCTCCTTGGACCTAAGCCACCTAATTAGCTGGTGTAAGATCGAGGTGCCTCCGGGGGTAAGTCCAGGCTGGGAAAGGGAAGTGCGATCCTGGCATGTCCTGCTGCCGCTGTGACCAGCCCCCTCTCATTCCTGGTTTGGCCCATTCCCCACCCTGATCCTCATCCAATCTGCCCCCTCCACCACCTGCTCTGGTGTGATGCTTAGGAGCTGCTGATGTGCACATGGAGCCCCTGGCTGTTTGCGCGAGCAGCTCCGTAGTGCTTGATGGCAGCACAGTGTTTGTGACTCTGTGTCACAAGAGGATCAAGAGGTCCACCTCTGTAAGTGCCTAGTAGGTTTGGGTCTCAATGAAATTTGTGGGGCTTAAATTCTTCACAACTGACTTGGTCTCACTGTTTTCAAGATGCTTAGTCAGGACTAATTTTCTTTGGATGCAAACTATTATCTTTTATGTGTGTGATTGTTTCTATTCACCGTAAACATGGAAATATGATACAAAATAAAGAAATGATTTGACATCAACTGAGTCTGAAAGCCAAAAAAGTTGAGAGATTGGAGATCCATGATCCATTTTTTTTTACATGTTTGTAAAAAGAAGCCACAGGAAAGAACCCCCTGGTTGTGCCTGCCTGTTTTCCCTATGGAGGCAAATACTAAGTTGGAGAAAACATTTTCTCTGAAAAAATGGTGCAGGGGAAACTTTAACCTCCCCATCTTCACTACCATTGACCCAATTTGCATTGGCCGCTGTGACCAGGACTGGTGCAACTATGAAGCCAATTGAAGCCATTGCTTCAGGCAGTAGATTGGTGGGAGGAGCTGCCAACTAACTTGCCTCCACTGCTCCTACTTCCACTCCCTGGATTGGAAGAGGAAGAGGAGGACAGAGAGGAAGAGGAAATGTGGAGGGAAGGAGAGTGCTGAGCTAGAAAGTAGGAGAGAGGGAGGAGCAAAGGCTGGTACATCATGGGGTAAGGGGGAGAGACAACATTTGGGATGCTGCCTTAGGCATCAGGCAGTCTTGGGCTGGATCTGCCTTACCACATACGATGTATAACATAGTTAAAAATGCATTATACCAGGGGTGCTCAATAGGTGGATCGCGATCTACCAGTAGATCGAGAGGCAAAATGAGTAGATCGCAGAGTGCTGACCCCCCCCTTAGGTGCCTCTGGGAGGAAACGCCGGGAGTAAGGCTCATTGTACTCAATGGGGCTTACTCCCAGGTAAGTGTGGCTAGGATTGCAGCCTCACAGCCTAATCCTAGGCATGTCTACTCAGGAGTAAGTCCTGTTATACTCAGTGGGGCTCAAGGTACACCAACATACATTGTACACATAAATGTTATATGTTATGATGACGCGAACATTGTAAAAAAAACTCTGGTAGATCTCCAGGCCTTGCTGGGTTTCAAAGTAGCTCTCGAGCCAAAAAAGTGTGAGCACCCCTGCATTATACAATAGAAATAAACCATACCTCACAGGGTAGGGCGTTTCACATAGTGGGCTATTTATTTATTTATTTATTTATTTATATTTTGCTTTTCCAAATTGAAATCTGCACAAAGAGGTTCATAATAAAACAATACAAAACCAACGCGCAACAAACTTAGAATCCCAGCAGTATAATACCAACATGGCAGCTTATATCGATAACAGCCTAAGGGCCCAATCCTACCCAATTTTCCAGTGCTGGTTTAGCTGTGCCAATGGGGCATGCACTGCATCCTGTGGTGGGGAGGCAGTCACAGAGGCCTCCTCAAGGTATGGGAACATTTGTTCCCTTACCTCAGGGCTGCATTGTGCTGCCTCGGTACTGGAAAGTTGGACAGGATTGGGCCCTAAGCCAATGATTTTCTACCACTGTGCCACGGTACATTGGTATTCCATGAATGGTTCACAGGTGTGCAGTGGGAGTTTGGGGAGGGTCATTTATTATTAGGGCCATTGGGGAATGTGAGCCCCCTGGCAGCAGTGTGGTATGCCTTGTCAATTGTCCAAAAACTGATGGTGTGCCCTGACAATTTTAACACCTTGTCAGTGTGCCATGAGAGAAAAAAGATTAAAAATCATTGGCCTAAGCATGTGGCTTATGGGGTGATAAGGGGAAATATGGTCCCTTATCTCCCACAAGCCTCTTGATTTGCCCCCCCATAATAAAAAAACTTTTGGAATGACTGCATCAGTGAGGATGGGGAAGGTTGGGTTAGGTCGTGAGTTAGTTAACACCAGAAAACCTGGTCAGCAATGAAGGCCGTGCCCATATCAGAATTAAAACTCATTAATTAAATTAAATGAGTTTTAATTAATGAATGAGATTAAAGTTCATTAGAAGCCAAGAAGGACAGGTATGTTTTAAGGAATCCATCAAGGGCAATGTGGGGTCTTGATGTCCTCTTTAGGCAAAGTATTCCATAGGTGTGGTGCCACCTCCAAAAAGGGCCTGTCTCTGGACAGCATCACTGAGAAAGCCCTTTCACAGATCTCTGCCAAATAGGCTTCCGACAGTGACAGAACTCACAAGAGGGCTTCCCTGTAGGATCTTATCAAATCGTTTACTCGGAGCTTGAATCAAACGGCATGTTACATGTAACCTTCTTTGGGCTTTTATTTTTAAAACAAAAATCAACGGTGAAAGGCTGTAATCAGTAGGTGCTTAGCACTTTCTCTGCTTTTCAGCTGTCTGCACAAAATTGCCCCCCCCCCTTCAGCTGTTTTCCCATGTAAAGAGGAAAAGATATAAGTACAGTGCTTTGAGAGCCCGGGAGCAGGGAGAGCACTTGGGCACCAGAGGGCGCCACAATGCAAATTATTGGCTACAGTTGAAAACCTTGAAGGCAACTTGGCAGTTGTGGTGTGTGTGTGTGTGTGTGTGTGTGTGTGTGTGTGTGTGTGTGTGTGTGTGTGTGTGTGTTGTGCTGCCTGACAAGGGAAAAAAGAAGAATCATTGCCATCTGGGACCACCTTTGGGAACTGTGAGACTGTGACAGAAAGGCCAAAAATAATGGAAATAATCACTTTTAATGTAACACTCATGCAGACACCCAGCCATTTTAATATGAGTGTAGAAAACCGTGAAACAAGATCTACATAAATATAAAAGGTTACATCTCTAGATACAGAGGGTGAGAAGAAGGCATTATTCCAGCTGTAAAAATATACCCATAGTCATAAACCATTATTAGTGAAGTTTGAAAAGTTTTTTAAAAAGATAGCTGTGGATACTGAAACACGATACAGACAACAGCAAGCGTTAAAAGTTATGTAGAAGGAGGGGGAGATTAGCACCAAAATAATGAGACATTTACAACCCTTGAAGCCATAGTTAAAGAATGCATATTCAAATACAGTCCTGGAAGTTTTGGCCACCGTGCGAGAATCCATCTGCAAAAAATATGCCTGTGCAATCTGGTGAAAAGCCAGCTTTCTGCAAAACATTTGAAGCTCCGGCTTCTCAAATATTTATTTATCTTCTACCTTGCCTGCTTAGATCTCTCTCTCTCTCTCTCTTTCACACAAACACACAGATTCACACAGCTGGAGGCAGGATATCCAGACTTCGTTTCTGTATAGCATTTTGTGGGAGGATAAGAATGGATTTCTGGTCTTCTGCAGCTCTAAATTTAAACTCTTGGCATTGTTGTTACTGTTATTATTGCACCATTCATGGACATGGTTCTTTCTGGTGGGTTTATAATCCAGAAACTCTTGAAGAGTTTTTCCTCTAATTCATTCCATTCTCCAATCCATTCCAATTTTTAAATTGTTGGATTTGTTTTAATTATAAATTGTTTTTATGCTTGTATACTCTTGTTAGCTGCCTTGGGACTATTCAGTGAAAGGCAGGATAGAAATAAAAAAGAATGAATGAACAAATCAAATACCCCGTTTTAAATAGCATCTTTACTTTGAGACTAACACCAGCTGCAACTGATAGTTCTTGTTCCCTGAACAGACACCAGCTTTGGTTCCCATGACATTGTTTTTCCGGGGGGGGGGGGAGAGAGAGAGAGAGAGAGAGAGCGCACATGGTGGCGGATGGTGTGTCTGTTCCATCATACCTCTGCATAGCACTGCCATTAGTCAAAAGTGCAGCTGCCAGGCATTGTTTACAAGAGACCACTTCTAATAACATGTTACAGTAGGTCAGTAAATGGAGAAAACTTCTAGAATTCTACAGTCCATTAACTCATCTCCTCTCTTAACTGCTATTTAATTCTGAGTACACCCAACCAGCCAACTCTTTGGGTTCTTCCATTTGGGACTTCCTCTGGGGAGCAGAGGCCCAGGCCCATCCGGCACATCAGAGACTGGGAGCCCAATCCTATCAAATTTTCCCGCACCAGTGCAGCCTCAACGTAGCCACGAGGTATGGGAACAAATGTTCCCATACCTTGAGGAGGTCTGTGTGACTGCCCTCCCCCCCCACAGGATGCAGTACACACGCTATTGGCACAGTTGTACCGGCACTGGAAAATTTGATAGGATTGGGCCCAAATCCATTTATCATAGCATAAGCTTCTATGGACCACAGTCCACTTCATTGGATCCAAGAAGTGGACTGCAGCCCACTTATGCTTATGCTGAAACAAACTGTTAGGTCTCCAAGATGCTGCAAGACTCTCTGTTCTTGTTTCTAACAGGGTGACTCCTCTGAAAGTTATAAATAACCTTCTGTTCTTTACCATAAGAACCATTGGGGAGGGAGCAAAGTAGCAATGCACTGTAAAAGGTGGCAACAGAGGAAGAGTTCCCAAAATAAACTGGATGTTGATCTGAACTAAGAAACTGCGATAACTACACTCCTTAAGATGCATGAGCTTTGCAGTCCATTCTCAGTCCAAAGTCTTGATCTCTTTACTGATGAGGTGGTTGGTCATATAAACTAGAATGCCCTAAATTAATTACACATTGAAGTACGTCGTGTGTGCTTAAGAACTAAAGGGAACACATTACAAACCTCACAACTGGAGAAACTAAGAAATTGTTTCTATATGTTGAGGAGTGCTTGACTGATGATACCTCATTTGTAGGTGTGTTTTATTGTTAAAAAACATACAAAACATCACCTTTTTGGTGTTAAAATATCCAAAGAAAAATACAAAACATTGCATTTTGGTGTTATGATATTTCCAGAAATGAAAATGGATAACATTTCCAGTTAGAAATAATGTTGTAGATGTACCTGCTGACACTATATCACCTACCTAGTACATTTTAAAGCAATCACAATATATAATTATAATGTATTAAAATGCACCCTTGGAATAAAAACACACAGCACCACAATTTGCTATTTTAATCAAGGAATTTTGGGGAAAAATATCACATAAACCTCACCCCTAGTCTTTGGTGTGTGTGTTTCTCACCATAGCCAGTGGCCAAAGCTAGCTCTGACTTTGCAAGTAGCTGTATAGATAACAAAATCACATCAGGGGCTCTTCCAGATGGGTGTTTAGTCTGGGAGCATCACATCTTAAGAACATAAGAACAGCCCCACTGGATCAGGCCATAGGCCCATCTAGTCCAGCCTCCTGTATCTCACAGCAGCCCACCAAATGCCCCAGGGAGCACACCAGATAACAAGAGACCTGCATTCTGGTGCCCTCCCTTGCATCTGGCATTCTGACAGCCCATTTCTAAAATCAGGAGGTTGCACATACACATCATGGCTTGTACCCCGTAATGGATTTTTCCTCCAGAAACTTGTCCAATCCCCTTTTAAAGGCGTCCAGGCCAGTTGCCATCACCACATCCTGTGGCAAAGAGTTCCACAGACCAACCACACACTGAGTAAAGAAATATTTTCTTTTGTCTGTTCTAACTCTCCCAACACTCTTGCTCCCCTCATTCTTTATGGGGGTCACACAATGTTATCATCCATCTGTTGCCTATCTGCATATTCCCCATGCTTAAAATGTCACATTTATTAACACAGAGGAAGTAAAGGAAGTGCGGAGTAGAGGAGCATGGTGGGCTAGAATTCCTCTGATGCTCTAGCCCACTACTCTCCTTTCCTTCGCACTTTTCCATTCCCCTTTTCTGTTTCCAATCCAGAGAGTGGGGGTGGGGGGGTGGGCAATAGAGATGTCAGTAGATGAAAGTGGGCACCTCCTTCTAATCTGCTGCTTGAAATAACCACCTCAGTTTGCTTCGTGGATGGGCTGGTCCTGATACCGTGCAATGCAAGCACTCAAAACCAAGTATATCTACTGCTGTGTGAAAGGAACACTGCAATTCTCCACATGTGCATTATTAAAATATAGTGTGAAAGCAACAGCTGGCTGACATTACTAGGAGCATGTCTGGAAGTGACCCAGGTAAGCTTAGAAATTATGGCATAAGCAATAACACCCTTTTCTGGATTAGCAGTCGGTTGAAGGACAAGAATCAGAGGTGGCACAAAATTGTAGGGAGATAAAGAGGGTGCCCCCAAATCTGTGTGAGACATCTTTATGGCATCATGATTAATGACCTGGAAAAAGGAATGAAACAGGGCAACATTCAGATGATGCTAAATTATTCAAATCAGTTAAGTCTAAGGCAGACTGTGAGAATTTGCAGAAGTTTCTCACAGTGTTGGGAGAAAGGGCAACGAAATGGCAGATGGAATTAAATGTTGGTAAATGCAAAGTATTGGAAGCTAGAAGAAACAAATCCCAGTCACACTTCTGCTTTACTGAATTCTGAATTAGCCACGAGCACTCGGGGAAGGAGATCTTTTCGAGATAACTAGAGATTAGCCTCAGAACTGGCACTATCAAAATGACAAAGAATGTTAGAGAATTGCAAGTGGTAAAAATATTTTTAACAGTATTAGCAAACATAACACCTGGAAAAAGAATGCTAAGAGGGGAGCCATATACACTACAGTAGAAGGAAGTATATGAAATTAGCAGTGGCTGCAGAAAGGGGGTTTAGGAAATGTGTTAATTTTCCATATGACCTCAATACACAAGTTTTCAAAGGATAAAACCCATTTTCTCAGTCAAACTACACTTGATCAATGGAACTCTTTGGGCACAATCCTAACCAGGTCTACTCAGAAGTAAGTCTATTTTGTTCAATGGGATGTACTCTCGGGAAAGTGTGGTTAGGATTGCAGCCTTTGGCATTCACTGCCAGTCAAAATCCATGGTAATTGCCAACAATGTAAATAAGAGAACTGCAGCTGCATCGCAGTTCAGACAGTGGCCTTCTTGCCCAATCTCACCCCCTGCACGAGTCCTTACTGACTGGGTGATTGTAGAGAGGTGTCTCTTCCTCAGCATCTTCTCTGTGTGCTGTGCTTGCTATATGGTACGCACACAATGTTGAGCCCAACCAACCCGCCCTAGGAATATGGCCACCCTCAGGGGTTGGGTTGGAATTTTTTTGCTCTCCATCTGATTCACATGTGGCAGGGCTCCCCCCCCCCACCTATTCCAGAATGTCTCTGTTGGTGAGGTGTTAGATTAGTCTGGTCACTTCTGGCAGGTATAGTGTGAGACTGAGAACAGATGTAGGGATCTGGTGTGCATCATAAGGTACACAAGATCCAGAGGGGAAGCCAGTAAAAATCTCAAGAGGATGTCTGGCTTGGGAATGCAGGCTGGCAGCTTCTAAGGCCTGAGTTGCAAAGTCAAAGGCTTTCTGGCTTGGGATGGGATGGGTAATTTGGCTGCCTTGATCCCCATTTTGGGGGTTGGTGGGGAAAACGAGAGTTTGAGATAAGCTAAGCTCTGATTGGAATCAGGGTACTAACGCCCATAAGGGAAGTGGACAGTTGAATCTGTCTCCTTCAGGGCAGGTGCCTGTACTGAATGGGGAAGAGTTTTGTAGACAATGTGCTGTGGGATTTAAGCTTATTGAAGGCTCAGTCCTATCCAATTTTCCAGTGCTGGTGCAGCCGTGCCAATGGGGTGTGCACTTCATCCTGTGGTGGAGAGGCAGTCACAGAGACCTCCTCAGTGTATGGGAACATTTGTTCCCTTACCTTGGGGCTGCACTGTGGCTGCATCAGTGCTGGAAAGTTGGATAGGAGTGGCCCTGAATCACTGATATAATAAAATGGCCCTGCTTTATACCATATGTTATCTTGATTTATGGAGGTTGCTTGGGCAATAGAAGAGTCTGTGAAATAAAGTGATCTGCAGAGAAGGGATTTTTTTGTTACTGTCCTGTGTTATACATCACACCCCCTCCCCCCAAAACAAACAAACAAACAAACATGCAATTGGTGACTGCTAGAGATATTCTTCTTGGCTAGATGAGCTACTTATTTGATCAAACAAACTTAGGATATATTTACACCACGCATTTGTATATATTGGTTTAACTGACATGGCTTTCTCCAAAGAATGCAGGGAATTATACGTAGTTTGGTGAGGATGTTAAGGCATCTCTGAGAGATCCTTCATCTGCATCATGGAGTTCCCTGAAAAGGGCTTGACTATCAAACCAGTTTAAGTTCTTCAGGTAGATGCAGCAGAGGTGGATGACAGCATCTCAAAGGGATTAGTTTATGTTGCAGCAGCATAACTAGAAAAGGAGAAGGACATTTCAGAACCTGGGCAGCATCACAAAGAAAGCATTGAGAGTCTATATGCACACTGATTTCATTTCTGTGGAAATTGGAGACATGGAGCAGTGCCTCCCCTGCAGATCTAAGGAAGTGAGGAAGCAGGTAGTGATCCCAAAAGCATGCAAGCTCCTGACCCTTGTATGAACCCTTAGGCTTGCCTATGTTATGTCCACAAAAGAGCTGCACTAGCTGTTTCAAGAGCTCAGTCATTATTGTTTAACTACTGTACATCAGAAAGAAACTCTTGGACAGGCAAACCCAACTGAATCTTTGAGTCATGCTGATTTTCATTTTGACAGTTATTTGTATACGCAAAGACCAGTGTTTATAATCCAACAACAATTTGTCAGCAGTTCATCACCATTACTGACTTGGCAGAAGTATAGATTATGCTAATGTTGGTCTAATAGCAGAACAATATTGAGCGTCAACCACCAATATGATAAAACATTTTCTAGTAACCTAAAAAACAATATGCTAAATGTATCCTGTATGATCACAACCTCAGGTATCTGAGAAGCGCTGCTCCACATGGCTCAGAGTTTGCTGGGCTAAAGACTTGGAGAAGTGTAGGCAGACTGAATAGATTACAGAACAATCTGGTATATGTATATTGTGAATTTCCTCAGCTCAATCTACCAGTAGTTCCCTTCACCAAAATGAGACCCTTCAACTGTATATGTGTCCGAGGGGAGACTAATTGGTAACTCCAAGGCAAAGGGAGGGATAAAATGTGCATTTTGAGAGGGCTGCAGAGTTAGAACCAAAGAGATATTGAATCAGCCACTAGTTTAGAGAAGGACATTTCAGGAGAAAAATATAAGTGGTAGCGATACCATGGAATTTTGCTAACAATAGAATCTGAGCTGGGCTGAGTTTTGTTATTCCAGACAGGTAGATTTTCTGGTATCCTGGCACAGCCACAAAAAAGAGCAGACCGACCCAAATATACTCTGAGTTCTGGCACTGAGCCTTTGAAAGAAACTGTGGAAGAGGCAATTTTTCATTGTTTGGCCTGCTGCCAGGGCTTCTGGTAGAATTTGCTTAGAGGGTCAGAAATTCCACAGAAATCTTAAATTTCAGGTGGTTTTATACATGGAATTTCTCCTACATGTTTTGAAAGAGACATTGCAGAGTTGAGAATTCAAAATTTGATGTACAGTAACTGTCAATGCTGATTTATTTAGAATCCAGTAGACCCCTGTCTTTAGGGTGGGAAACAAGCTATACAAAACACAAAGTATTGTGACATAAAACAGATACAGTAACTTTGCAAAATGATATTATGTGAAGAAGTGAAATACTTCAGGTAAAACACAACTTAAAAATACATTGGCAAAATAACCACTAGTCACTAAATAATGCTGGCAGGATTATATGCCTAAGCAGTCACACGGAGAGCACTTGAAAGAAATGTGTAGAGGCCTGCATTTGCTGGAATGCAGTTTTAATCACACCGGCACAAACTCCTCAAAAAGAAAGGGATAAGGTTTAGGTGGTTGAAAATGAAATGGCCAAAGATGGGGGGGGGCGGGGATTCAAGCATCGGAGGCACAAAATCCTCACTCACCCATAAGACTGTACGGCTCTGGCCTGTGCACTAGCTGGGACCATGGCTAGCCAACCATAAAGCAGAGCAAAGTGATAGCTTTGGATGGTGGGCTGGGGGGGGGGGAGAGATGGCAGGCTGATGAAGGGTGACCCATCGATCACTCGCTCCCAACCTACCATACTGCTGACTCGTTCAATATATAAGAACATAAGAACTGCCCCACTGGATCAGGCCATAGGCCCGTCTAGTCCAGCTTCCTGTATCTCACAGCGGCCCACCAAATGCCCCAGGGAGCACACCAGATAACAAGAGACCTCATCCTGGTGCCCTCCCCTGCATCTGGTATTCTGACATAGCCCATTTCTAAAATCAGGAGGTTGCACATACATATCATGGCTTGTAACCCATAATGGATTTTTCCTCCAGAAACTTGTCCAATCCCCTTTTAAAGGCATCCAGGCCAGATGCCATCACCACATCCTGTGGCAAGGAGTTCCACAGACCGACCACATGCTGAGTAAAGAAATATTTTCTTTTGTCTGTCCTAACTCTCCCAACACTCAATTTTAGTGGGTGTCCCCTGGTTCTGGCGTTGTGTAAGAGGGAAAAGAGCATCTCTCTATCCACTCAGTCCATCCACTGCATAATTTTGTATGTCTCAATCATGTCCCCCCTCAGGCGCCTCTTTTCTAGGCTGAAGAGGCCCAAACGCCCTAGCCTTTCCTCATAAGGGAGGTGCCCCAGCCCAGTAATCATTTTAGTTGCTCTCTTTTGCACCTTTTCCATTTCAGCTATGTCCTTTTTGAGATGTGGTGACCAGAACTGAACACAATACTCCAGGTGTGGCCTTGCCATTGATTTGTACAACGGCATTATAAATATTAGCCGTTTTGTTCTCAATACCTTTTCTAATGATCCCAAGCATAGAATTGGACTTCTTCACTGCCGCTGCACATTGGGTTGACACTTTCATCAAGCTGTCCACCATTGAGCGGTTCAATGATTGTGCTGAGAGCTACAGCTCTTGGTCTGAGAGTCTGTCACTCTGAGACCCAGCTGAGAGTGGCTGGCAGTACCTGTTCCTGCTGGATCCCCAGTTGCCCGGGGGGGCCTGGAAACAGGAGGTGAAGGCAGTTGGAAAACTGATGGACTCAACCTTTTTCAGCTCAAGAATCATCTGATCCTCCAATCACCACTGCCTGTTTCTGAATGGTGCCCTGGTGCCTACCTCTTCTTCCAACACTCTTCCAGCCTAGGGACCCAGTGGGAAGAGGCAGCAGTGGCCGGGCAGTCTATTCTCAAGCCACTGCCACCTCTTTCTTCTGGGTCTCTGGGCTGGCAGAGCCTTCGATTCCAACAGAAGGAGTCAGCACATCTCCTTGATGAGGGGGAAATGGGAATATTTATATGTGCTAGTGCGCACACACAACCTGGGCAGCAAGGAGACACACCAATTTAGGTGTGCTGGGGGGGTCCAACTATGCCTTACTGTGGCTCTTCCTGGAAAGCAGATATGGCCATTGTCACACCAGCTTTGGTCACATCCAAGTCAGATTGTTACAAGATGCCCGGTGTGGGTTGCCTTTGTGGTACATTTGGAAACTACAAGCCATATAGAATGCTGTCAAGGGCACATGATTTGGAACAATAATATTATTTTATTATTTTATCTCATTGGCTCTTGGTTTGTTTCCAAGCCCAATTCAAAGTGCTGGCTATTACCACCCTGTCTAAATGGGTGAGTCCAGGGTATCTGAAGATACTCTGAAGTGACTCTTAAACAAGTCTCTCCACTTATGGAGATCTTCAGTGGAGGTTTTGCTCCATGTCCTGCCACCATCTGAGGTGAGATTGTGGGTAAATAAGGCAAGGATTTCTCGGAACTGACTCCTAGGCACTGGAATTCCCTGTTTCCTGAGGGCTATTTAGCCCCTTTCCTTTCTACCTTTGGAAGTCTTATAAAGACATAAAAAGAGCCCTGCTGGATCAGGCCAAATGCCCATCTAGTCCAGTTTCCAGTTTCACAGTGGCCTACCAGATACCTCAGGGAGCACACAAGACAAGATACCTGCATCCTATCACCACTCCCTTGCACCTGCCCTTCTGAGGTAGCCTATTTCTAAAACCAGGAGGTTGCACAAACCCACCATGGCTTGTAACCTTGTAAGACCACCTTGTTTAGGTTGCCTTTTTCTTGCATGTGACTAATTCCCCAGAATTATTGTTCTGAGCTAGGTCCTGGTATAGTATTTTGCCTTTAGATTATTACTGCTTCTGTGCATGTGGTTAACTTTGGGAGCCATACAGGTGAAAAAAACACACACATTAATGTAAATAAACACCACTTAGTGGAGACTACAGACCTACTTTCTGGACTTCAGAATCTGTCAGGGTGTCAATAAGCTATGCTCACTCATTCTAGTCCTGGATTCTAAGGAGTCTAAACTCTGGAACACCAGATTGAAGGTGACTCAAGAATCCAGAGCAATGATTTTCAGTTAATGTCCCAAAAAAATTTGAGTTTCTTTTGAATATTAAGTAAGTCCTGTCTGAATCAGAAGGTAATGTCTGTAAGCAACAGAAGAAAATAAACATACAGGCATGCCCCTTATGTGTGGGAGTTCTGTTCAGGAACCCCCCACCCCAGATACCTGAAACCGCGGATACGGTGCCCGTCCCCGTGGTTCGGGGGCTGCCCCCCCGGGGACAGATGGGCTCAGACTAGAGGGCTTCCCTGAGCCTCCCAATGCCTTTTAAAGCATTTAAAAGTCACTTCCAGTTTCTTTGTGATTTGAGCTATGCAGCTCAGTCTGAGCCCGTCCGTCCCTGGCATCTGCTCAGCTCAGACTCCCCTCCAGAAAGGAGTGGAACAGAGCTCCCCTCGCCTCTGGAGGGGGCACATGTGGGGGTGCTTGCGCTGGGGGGCCCAGACCCAATCTACAGATAAATGAATCCGCGGATACAGGATCTGTGGATATGGGGGCCCTGTAAGTAACTCAGATTTCTGCATCCTCCTGTGACCATTTCTTTAATTCATCGAAGTAGGAATTGTCAGCCCCAGAGATGCTAAGGGGAGTGAAGCAAACATTCCAGGAGATCAATACAGCCTCTTACATAAAAGCTGAGCCTATTAAAACCTGCTAACAGAGCTAGTCTTTAAACTGATGTGATAGAGATCTACATTATAGCCCTGAGAGTTCTGGGTTCAAATTCCACAGAGAGCTCATTAACAATATAGGAAATACGTATTTCTCCCATTGGTGGTCTCCTTCTGTTTTTTTTTGCCAAGACTAATGGCTCCTCCACTCCTGAGGCTTCTTTAATGGACAGAGCTGTAAGCTCCAGCAGCAGCAGCAGCTTCAGCAGCAGATAAATTGGACGAAGGGATATGAATGGAGAAATGCTGGCAGAAGATGACAACCTGCACTGGCAGCAAATATATCTGTGAAGACCGTAATCCACAGAGAGTCCCTGGGAAGCTGAACTACAGAGAAGGCTCAGAATGGACAGCAAATCACGAAGACTCTCTCAGTACTTATAGGAATAATAGTGACTCACAGACAAGCTGTGAGGATTAAATAGCTAATGTTTGCAGAGGACTTTGAAGATGAAGTGAATTTAGTGTATCATTAACTATTGATGGGGCTGGGCAGAAGAGAGGGAGATTTGAGTGTGCACAGTTCAGGGGATGTTATATAAATGCCACAACATGACTTCTTCTTTGCTACTGAAAGCTGACTTTCTAATTCTGGTGCTTAACTATTCATTTTTCACATTTTTATACTGCCCTTCCTCCAAGGAGTTCAGGTGGTGTACATAGTTCCTCCCCTCCTTTTGTCCTCACAACAACGTCCTCACAACAAGCTTGTGAGGTAGGTGAGGCTGAGAGATAGTGACTGGCCCAAGATAACCCAGGAAGCTTTGTGGCTGCGCAGGGATTTGAACCTGGATCTTCCAGGTCTTAAGTCCAACTTGCAAACCACTACACCATCCTGGCTCTCCAACTAGTAGGAGAGGCATCTCCCATGTGGATATGCCTGTCAGGGACTCTAGGATCTGAACCAGAAACCTCAAGATGGGATCTAGCTTATTGAGCTGTTAGGGACTGTGTGCACGCCGAGGTCTTCAGAAGCCAACAGGGGCAGAGGTGTGCAGTGCAACATCAGCCCCTAAGGCTGGCAATTGGTATGAAGCCTATGGACTGGGCAAGCCTGGTATAAATACATCCTAGGATCCTGGCTTTCTGTGGTGCTTCTGCCTGCTATTTGTCAAGAACCAGCTTTCTAGCTCAAGGCAATGACTGTAGAAGAAGTAAGTAGGTATGTCTGCCCATGGCTCCTGCCTGACCCTGACAGTGCCCAATAAAGCCCCCTGTTATCTCTTCCTCCCTCCCTGCCCAACTCTCATTTTCTGCCTAGGAAGGGGCATCGCTGCACATGTAGTGGTCAGTGAACTTGAGAGATCCAGCTAGGTCTTAAAACAGCCATAGCAAAAGGTCTGTGTGCCTTTCAAACAGGCATCACTTCAATATTATAATACTGGTTTTAATCAGGGGAGTACTGGAGTCACTGCGCCCAAGTAGCAAGTCAAGTTGCCGACTCCCTGACTCTACTCATGAGTCATAGCAGATGGCCGTTGTGACTTGGCCTGAGTCCGAGTCTTTACAAAAAATGAGTCGTGGCGTGAGCTAGGCATGACTCCGCAGACAAAATGGAGGTGCTGGTAGCGGTGGTGTGTGTGTGTGCTGGAGTTCTCATTTAATACTGCCCTGATGTTTTCATCCCAACTGCAGTCAGCAGTGTTTTGAAGTCCTTCACTTCAACCACCATTTTAATTTCATTTATGGAAACGAAAGCTCTGTTGTTATTTGAGTGAGCACAACAGTGCAGAAAGTGATCAGTTCCTTACAAACCTCAGCAATGACCCCCCTGTTCACAGGCCTTCAGATTCCACCTTCAGAAGGAGTGCTGAACAGCACACCACAGATCAACAGGGAGGCAACCAACCTTAGAAAGGTGAGAGGGGACAGCATGAGTGAGATAGAAGTGGCAGGTGGGAGGGCGGGTTGTTTGCAGCAGCCGAGAGGCTTATGACCCAATCTTTTGCAGGTCTACTCAGAAGTCCCATTGTGGTCAATAAGGCTTCCTTTCTCCTCTTCTATAGCGAGTAAATGATTACTCCCTGATTTGCCTCCTTCCTTTGCCCTCCCCTTGGGTTTGTATCCAGCCACTAGTTCCTATCACAAGAAGAGAGTGACCAAAATGATTACTGGGCTACGGCATCTCCCTTATGAGGAAAGGCTGCAGTGCGTGAGGCTCTTCAGCCTAGAAAAGAGGCGCTGGACACACACACACACACACACACAAAATTGGGACATACAAAATTATGGAGGGGATCGATGGAGTGGATAGAAGAATGCTCTTTTCCCTCTCACACAACACCAGAACCAAGGGACAGCCACTAAAACTGAGTTAGGACAGACAAAAGAAAATATTTCTTTACCCAGCGTGTAATTAGTCTGTGGAACTCCTTGCCACAGGATGTGGTGATGGCATCCAGCCTAGATGCCTTTAAAAGGGGACTGGACAGATTTCTGGAGGAAAAATCCATCACAGGTTACAAGCCATGATGGGTATCTACAGTCTGAGATTAGCTGGTTGCTCTTCATGAGGGCTGGTAGGAATATTTTTCTGTCATCCGAACTGGCCATGAATGGCAGTGTTTTGCTTACCCCAGACTGCCAAGGGAGGGAAGGTGTGTTCAATAGGTTTCAGGCATTAAAAATTGGTCGCTGTGTTTAATAAAGTGGCACAAGTTAAACTCAATTGCAATCTGGTGTCTTTGCGGTGTGTGTGTGTTTGTGTGTGTGTGAGCATAACTAGAATGTGATGCAGGGAGATGGCAGTGAGATGCAAGATCTTGTGGTCTTGTGTGCGCTTCCTGAGGCATCTAGTGAGCTGCTGTGAGATTCTGGATCCAGCAGGGCCCTTCTTATGTTCTAACCTTCTCATCCCTCCATTGGGCTCCTCCTTATCCCCTCTCTTGTCAAGAAAAAAAAATCAGGCCACCCATCATTTGTCCAATCATCTATTCCGAGATGGCCAAGAGCCCCCTCCCCTGGGATGCCCTATCTTCTTCTAGTTCCTCCCTCAGCCTTGTTCAGCCTTCCTCCTACCTTCCTTGTTCAGTCCCCACTTTCTGCAACCACCTACCTTCCTCCCACCATGTCTGCTGCTGCTGTGCTTCAGAATGCCGCCTTCTGTATCGGCCACTAGGTCTTTCAGGGTAACACGGAAGCAGTGGGAAAAAAGTAAGCACATATAGACACAAAGCCAAGTTGCATGCATAAAAATCATGAGTCTTCATGACTTGAGTATGTATGAGTCATGAATCATTTCCGAGTCACTGTCACGAGTCACATCCGAGGCAGTAATGTCCATGACTCAGGCTGACACAAGTCACAGAAAACACACATTTTCAGGATGCTTGTCAGGATTTGAATTCCCACCCCTGGTTTTAATCCCAGCAAATGATAAGAAGTTATCCCAGGGTCAAAACTTCAGCTCATGGAATAGGATCTGCTCTGTAGGAGAAATGGTGGAGATGTCCATCTGCTGAGGCTTAGCTAGAAAAGGATGCTAACTTAGCATTCTGCTGGTCTTGCTGGCAAAATCAGAGCCAGCAGCTCTTGCATACTTTCACGGAACATGACTGCTGATCTCTGTCAATTGTAGTACATCTTTTAATAAAATTGAATTTTAGCAGCACAGAAGAGATGCCGGCAATGATGACTTGCCTGCTGTCTAACTCTGCTATTCAGAAAAATTCCAACTGGAGTACAGAATAGAGAGGCTTCATACTGCTAGTCTGTACCTAGTATAAAATAACAACAACAACAACAACAACAACAACTTTATTTTTACCCCGCCTTTCTCCCCGAAGGGACTCAAGGCGGCTTACAACATATTAAAAACAATTTAAAAACAAATAAAAAACATATTAACACATCATAAAAAACAGCAGTCAGAGTAAAAAAAATAGGTAAAAAGAGCATAGAGCAGCAGCAAGTCATAAAAGAATCAGGCCTGTAAAAAATATTAAAAGATGTTAAAAAGATGTTAAAAGGCCGAGAACTCAGAAGGCCTGTTTAAACAGAAGGGTCTTCAGGCCTTGCCGAAAGGTCTCAAGAGAGGGAGCCATTCTTAAGTCAAGGGGAAGGGAGTTCCATAGCGTTGGTGCCACTACTGAGAAGGCCCTATTTCTTATGTTTGGATTTGGATTCCAAAGTGTTTTGGATTTCTGGGAGTGGGTGCAAGAAAAAAAATTACATCTACATTTTTAAAATCCTAGTCTAGGCCTTAAAGCAGGGTCCTTCTCCATTTCCCCCCAATGACTGAAGTATGGGGGCTGTCTATAACAAGCAGGACCTTTTTGGTTGTGGCACCAACTTCATGGAACACCATCCCTGGCCCACCTATCTCCAACACTGAATGCTTTTAGATGCTGGACAAAACCTGGCTTTCTGAGAAGTCTGGTTGCTGGGTCTTGTTTGTACCTCTTGCGGTCATGACAGAGCCCTGCTCTTCCTTTTTATTTACTGTTCAGCTTTTTATTGCTTTGATGGGGCTCTGTCTTTTTATTGGATGTTTCTGTTACTTATTGCTGTGGGGTCTTTTCTGTTTTGCTAATTGTTATTTTATATTTTCATGGTGTTTGCTTCACTTGTTGGTTCTTCTGCTGTTAGCTGCTTTGATTTCTTTTGAAGAGAAGGGATATGCATTTTAAAAATAAACAATATATAAAATAAAAGGATGGGGGGGTGGAGGGTGAGAATAGCTTATGTTAAGTGACATGTGAAAGGCCGTCTACCACATGGCACAGTCTTCCACTTCACACCTTTTTTAGAAAGGGAAGGGGGAGTGCAGGCAGCAGACTGCATTGATAGGGTTCTACAAAATACTCTGCAGACTTGTTCCTTAACTATGAGTGACAGGAGTCTGAAAACTGGACAGCAACTGTGTTATTATGCCCCACCTGCCATTCTCACCAGTGTTGTAATTCCTACCTATTTTGCCTTCTAGATTGAGAAGGCTACCCTACACATTATGGAAGCTGTACTCTGGCTAATTTCACTGACCATGCTATTCAACCAGGGAAAAGTCTCTTACAGTGCAATCCCATACAATCCTATACATGTTTACTTACTGTATTCAATGGAACTTTCTCCCAGCTAACAATTCAATCCTAAACTAACCCCACCGCCAATGCTGTTGTGCCAACGGAGCCCATGATGCATCTCGGGGGGGGGGGGAGTACTGGAGGTTTCCTTAAGGTAAGGGAATACAGGGCAAGCCTCTGATGCCCCAATGGGTCTCCTTGGATCTGCACCATTTTGCTGGTGCAGAACCAAGGAGAATAAGGGACAGGGAACTGGGGAAGGAATAGGGATAGGATCCTGGTGCATGCTGGTATGGCTGGAATCCACCTCCTCCACACCCAGTCACTCCCCAGTTCCTTCTCCTCCCCAGCCCTTTTCACTGCCTGCCCCTCCTGCCAACTTACCAGCTCTGGAGGTGGGAGAACTCTCCACCAGCCCCTGTGCATGGCTGTCAGCTATATGCACTAACAGTTTCATTGTGTGTGCAGCAGTGTATTGCTTGTGCTACCAGAACAGGCTGTTAGGCCTGGTCTCTAAGCCATTTAAGAAAATCCTTGCCTACAATGCAACACATTAAAACAGCCATGTTTTGAGGCCGGGGGATGGTGGGGGAAACACAACATCCTTCAAGGCACAGCTTTTGAGACCGAGTCGGAAGGAAACTGTGTGGACAATATGCATGTCTGGATATAGTGATATTGTTTAGGGGATTCTTCTGGCTTTGGTCCATAGATGTTTTAGGCAAGAGTTTATAGTCTCCAGTGGATCTGATATTGCAAACGATGCCACAGCTGCTGTGACTATGCTACGCTGTATTTTGCACAAAGGACGGATGATTGGAAAGCAGGGTTAAGAGATGCTGTTGGCGTATTTGTCATCAATAGTGACTCATCCAGCAAATATCAAGAGCTAGAGAGTCAGGGACTGTAGCCAGTACAGTTTTTTTCCTACTGGATATGCAACAAAGAAGGAGGAAAGGGGTGTGTGTTTCCATCTCTTTCCTTCAATCCCTTCCCCCTCTTCATTTATCCTATGTTGTTGCTTTTTTGTTGTTGGCAACCTTCAGTCTCGAAAGACTATGGTATCGCGCTCTGAAAGGTGGTTCTGGCACAGCGTCTAGTGTGGCTGAAAAGGCCAATCCGGGAGTGACAATCCCTTCCACACCGGGAGCAAGTGCAGTCTGTCCCTGGCCTGTCTCCCTGGCTATGGGCATTCCTTCTTTGCCTCTTAGTCTGTTGGCAAAGTGTCTCTTCAAACTGGGAAAGGCCATGCTGCACAGCCTGCCTCCAAGCGGGCCGCTCAGAGGCCAGGGTTTCCCACTTGTTGAGGTCCACTCCTAAGGCCTTCAGATCCCTCTTGCAGATGTCCTTGTATCGCAGCTATGACTACAAGCAAATCTGCCATGCACGCTGATGGTGTGATTACAAATAAAATTGTTGTTTTTTTTTAAATCAGTATCTTGTGTTAGGCTAGTGCTAATGGACCACAGAATGATGGATGGGTTTAGGATGGATGGACGCATGGATGGGTTTAGAACAGCAGAAGGCACTTCCTCTGTCTTAAAATATATGCCGAAAGAGCACTCTGTCAGTGGCCATTTTGTGAGTACCGCTGCAACAGGTGGTAGTGTTGTACCTCCTCGCCTTACACAGCTCATTGCGCCTGTCGGACCAAGTAATGTAGCAGTGGAGGCAGGGGGAGGGCAGGGGGAGGGCAAAATGAAAGGAGGGCAGGGCGTGTGACAGTAGGAGGGGTGTGCTCTGGTGCATGGGACCTATGCCAGTATTCCATCTCCCTCCTTGACTCCAGACATACCCACTTTCTTTCCCTGAACTTGCACCGGCTCAAGAGCTGGTGCAGGTCTGAAGAGACTCATTGGTGACCAGGTGTCTTATCCAGAGGTGAGGGAAAATATTTTCCCTTACCTCTCCTGAGCCTCCCCATCTCCCTCCCCCCCCCCCGGATGCAGTGCAATCTTCTTTGGTGTGACTGCATTAGCAGAGGGCGGGGGGGGGGGGGAGAAGCATAGGTAGGGCTCTGAGTTAAAGCACAGTCATTTCATGTACGGTTGAGCCTCCCTGAGTCAGCAAAGCTAGCAGGCTATCAATCTGGAACATACGTGGGTGGCAGCCATTCAGAACCATATTAGATATTTTTATATTTATTGGAAATTGTATAGCTACTAGTAAGTCACCTTGGAGGCTGAAAGTGGAAAGGGAGGGTATAAATATGTTGAGTACAGTACATTGATACCAAAAAAAGCAAAGCAATAGGTGCAGGATATAGCTAAGCCGTTTTCTTTATCTTAAAGTATATTAACAAGTGAGAGAAAGGGGTACATAGACTTCATGTCCATTTCAGATGCTTCTAATAGAGGGTCACCAGGTGTCAGTCTATGGATATATGACAGAGCAGTGGCATGTGCACTCTGGATATGCACTGGTGCAAAATTGGGTTGGTTTAGGTTGGAGACAGGCAATTATCCCATAGCTTGCTGCTTGTGGTGAATGGTTACATTTGATTCTCCCCCCCCTTACATTTCTGGTAAACAGGCTTCTGTATGGTTTCCAAATCCTGCTTGACCAGGGTTAATAGCATGACCAAAATATGAGCACTGGATACTACAGGAATAGAGGCACCTCTCAAAATACTTAGTGGTCTACCTCCATCTTTCTCTCTCGTCACAGATCACCCCATGACTGTGTCCAAGGGTAAGAAATACATTGGTTCAACTAGAAGAGCCCTGCACTCCTGACAGGCGCATGAGCTTTTCTGTGTTGCAGCATGGTGTTATGTATCCCTCAGGTGCTGTTGGACCACAACATCAAATCATGCTGCCTGCCATTAGCAACCCCTTAATGAAATGCTCTGCTAGTTTATGGGCCTAATAAGGAGGCGAGGAAGCCAGAATTAGCTCCTCAGTCTCACATGCTGACCTGAGAACTGCAGCAAATGGACTCTACACTGATGCTACCAAACCACACCACTTTGTTGCATCCAACAGCAGCAGATATTCCTGTGCTCCTCCATGCTTGGTCCACAGTCACCAGACATTTAGGGCTGATTGCAGCTACAGAGCTGATAGCATTTGCCTCTCTCTTGCTTCACATGTGATGTTTATATAATGTTTTATAACAAAAAAAAGTTCACAAAGCAGTTTACCTAGCAAAATAAAGATGGTTCACCATTTAAAAGAAAACAAGTTATGGAATTAAGATTTGGAATGTCCTATTTAGCCAGATCAATGGAACGTTGTATTAGCAAATATAGTCAAAATTTCCATAGACCTCAAATTGTGTTTGATTCAGCAGAAAATTCTTTTTAGGGTTCATCGGACCCCCAAAAGGCCTTTTTACTAAAAGTGGTAAATCTGACTGTTGGCGTTATGGTGAACCTGAGGCAACATTAAGACACTGTACTTTGATCTTGTGCAATTATCGAACCTTTCTGGACTGAGGTTCTTAGTTCTACTAACAGGATTTTGTAACAGTCCTTTTTTTATTTAGATAAGTACATTCTTTTGAACTACATTTCTATAGTTTGGAAGCTTTCTGACGGCCAGTGGAGGTGGTTTCTCTGCGCCGGCTATAGCTAAAAGACTTATTTTGAAAACAAGGAAGGAGAAATGACCACCTGTCACTTCACAGTACCCTAAGGATCCCTCAATGCTATCTACTTTTGAGTCAGTTATTTACAAAAGACAACTTTGTATGAATAAATTATTGGATAATTGGAAGCCTTTCTTAACTGTTTGTTTATAATGTATCATCAGTGATTTATTTTTTTTCTCTTCTCCTTTTCTTTTTTTCTTTTCACCTCTAACACATAATGTTATATTTTCATCTCTAACACATAATGACACTTTGATTTACAATGTATTATGAGTATCACAATAAAAAATTAAAAAAAAGAAAACAAGATAGGCACTGGTGGCATATTAGTCTCATGGACCTTAGGACACAGTTCGAATCTGGGCCTCTCCACCTGGCAAGCAAACTCCCATGGAGTGATTTCATAGGGTATATCTGTTGCACTGAGGAAGAGGCATCTAAGGACTTCCTACGAGAACACTTGTCTCCATTTCTGATCAGTTCAAAGAAAGGAGTGATCAGCAGGTGGTAGACTCCGTTGTTGGTGGTCTTCAAGCAGAGACTGGAAGCCATCTATACAGGTCCACATTTAGAGGCATGCTTTTTTTTGGGGGGGGGATCAGTATTTAATTTAAAGCTTAGAAATGGCCTTTTGCAATTGTGAGACAATTGTCTCTGGGACATGGCTGTAGTTCAGAACACTTATGCAAAGAAAAGTTATACTGTATGGTTTCCACTGGGACACCTTACATCCAAAAAATATTGGCACCTAATTCTTAACTTCCTGTTTCACACATAGGTAGCATAGGATGAGAAATGGGTTGACATGCCTGCCAACAACGTACAGGCAAAGAACAAGCTTTGTGTGTTGCAGCCCATAAAGAGCGATCAGCAGAGTGACTCCATCTTACAGCCCAATCCTATCCACACTTTCCTGGGAATGAGCCCCATTGACACTAATTGGACTTACTACTGAGTAAACATGCATAGGATTGGGCTGCCAGTCACATGTTGGTCAGAGACGATGATGATGGCACACGGATTAGGTTGTGTGCAGGCTGAAAAAAAGGTCTGCTCATTTTCCTATTAGTTCACATATTCTGGGGCCGTTCCTTGACAATGAAGACAGGGTGAACATATGACTTATCCTGAGGCAGACAATTGGCCCATTAGTGTCATTCTATCTAGTGGCAGCAGCTCTTTTGTGTTCCACACACGGAGGTCTTTCCCAAGGCCTCTGCTATGGCACTGACCAAGCTCTAGGTCAAAATTAAGCCCCGCTGCCCTATCTAGGCCCTTATCTGATGTTTTACTTGAAACAAACACTGCCTATACCTTTTAAACATCTTAAAGACGTTCTCAGTGGCTTTACTGAAACCATAAGGATTAGAAGCATGTAGTCAGTTGTGTGCAGCTCATACACAGAATATATCCTGCTCACATGCCTATGATTTTGGAAGAGGCCGCATGGACTGCAAACAGCTGCTTGTGCTGAACAAATGGATACTGGAAATTTTCTACACAGTGAAGAAGCCACATCCTTCTTGCCTGAGAAGTTCATGTGCTTTTGTGCCATGTGCCTCTCAGAATTTTCAGTACAGCACATCAGGTTTCCTAGCTCTCCCCCAGAGGGTTTTGAACACTGGCTTCTATTGCTGGCAAAAATAACTGACCCCCTTCTATACTGTAGTTGCAATGCCCACTACTAGGATTTGACCTAGAACAGAGTGCCGTGGAGAGATCTGTACAATGTACAATTGTACAAAAGAAAGTACAATGTATTTTAGGGTCTGTGCCAAAGATAGTAGAGGCCACAAGAGGAAAAAGTTTTGCTGTTTCATTCTTGTGTCCAGTTCACAATATGGGCAAACTGTAATGCACTAGTAGTCAGTTTGCGAAAAGGACAGCAGCCACAAGGCAGGGATTTGCAAAACTGCAACAGCTGAGGCAGGAAGGCCTGTAGGTGGCACCAGAGAGCAGCAGATGCAGAGCTGGGTATCTGGGGAATAATAGGGGGCAGGTTTGGGAAAAGTGAGGATCTGTTGAAAGGATAGACATGAATAGAGCTACGTGAGCAAAAGTTTGGATGAATGTGTTTTTATGCAATGAACTAAATTCTGAACAGGTAAAGAAGTACCAGGATGGCTGTCATGAAGCATTGTGTGTGCAGAGTTTTCTACCAGGGATCAAACTACATGTTGGTTAAACCCATCACTAGTGCTGATGGTCAAAACTTTTCTTTTAAAAATAGCAGTTGAATAAGGTTCTTGGATTGGGGCGGGATTTAATCTAACTCCCTGCAAAACTTATCAAGATAATAAGACTTAGCATATGTACAGTGCTAACCCCCTCCTTCCAACTACTAACCCCCTCCCAATCGAGTTACAATTTTAAAAATAATTTTTGAGTGCATCAATGCTAATGACCGGCTTAGCATAAACTTAGTGGACAGCTGAACCATTTGGTGGCATTTTTGTTCTCTTTTCCTGTTCTACAATGGACAAGCACAAAGGAGGAAAGTACCAAAGATGACCAGAATTTTGTCACATTTTCCTCCTTCTTGCATGACAAATGGAGCCTTATTTCACACAATACTAATGATACAAGAGAAGGGGCTTCTTTTGCATCCAGACACCCCATCCAGCAATAATATCCTTATCTGATCTTTTTATTCTTGCCTGGCCATCAGACTAAGCAGAGCAGGGTCATAACAAACTGATTGGAAAAGATAAAAAGAAAAAAAGAAAAAGCAAAGAAAAGGTCTCTCCTCTCGAGTAAGGACAGAAAGCTTGACTTGACTAGGAGTCCCACAGAGTAAGACGAAACAGAGGCCTTTGCACAAAGCAATCCTACAAGGGAGCCAGGATATTGGAAAGCTTTGAGAATAAACGGTGTGAATAAAAAGAACAGTGGGAGGAAGTGCTAAACCACAGTCTGTTCATTCTAGAGAGCAGCCTCATTACAGTGCTGCAAGCTCCAATTTTTCCAAAGGGGAAAACCAAGACAGACAGATTGTATGGTTACATGGGGGCTGAGAATGCAGTCAGGGTTGGAAAGTGACACCAATATGTGAGATGGAAAAGTCAGGAGCAAGTAAAAGCTGTGGCTTCTCCTGCAGAGAAAAGCTTGTGCTAGTGCTGATACTCTTACGCAGGGGGTCAGAGACAGGTGGTTTTTTGCAGACAGTCAGACAGAGGCTCGAAAAAGAACAAGGTTCTTCCAATATAGCACTGAAGACTTTCAGTAATCATGTTATGCTTTGGCAATAGTTTAGAGCTCACCTTCAGACTCAAGAGTTCTTGCAAATAATTGGCAGGACATCAGTCTCAGAAGGAGGCTGAAAATACTGTAATTACAGACTTCATGGAGAGCTTTTGGAGAGGATTTGTCAAAAACAGACAGTTCATGGGCTTGATCATATCTGCAGCACCCTTATAAGCTTGAGTAGTGACTACAGCTTGAGTAGGAACTAATACTGGGTTACGCAGAAAGCCCATGTTCAACTGGCCAAGTTCCCTTCAGTACCAAGAACTGAACCGTCATCATATTTTTTAAAAAGCTAGTCTCTGGTTTACACTTTGCTAAGTTCTCATGCAACCATGCGACAGAATGCAAGGCAGGACAGAGCAGGCTCAATCCAGATATTAACCCCTGAATGCCACATGTTCTACTTACTCAAGCACTTTCATCCTCCCCACAATTTTAATCTTGAAGTGAGCATAAACAACAGTAACATCCAATCAACCTTTGTTGCTGCTGCTTCAAGCAGCACGATTTGCAAGCACCACTTTTGCAAGTATCATAGCTTTCAAGGAAAGCGGTTGTGTGCAGGAGTGGGTGACTCCCCATGCAGTAATGGTGAGTTTTTTCTGGTTGCTGCTGCAAGAGCCATAACTAAGGTAGACCCTGAGGGGCACCCGCTCCAGTCGCTAAGCCACAGGGGGTACATGATTGCCCCTCAGACTCTGGTCAAGTTATAGAGGCACTGGGAGTCTCGTAGCCTCTGTTCTTTCTCCTGTGGAGGCTCCCTTTGAAGGGGAGACTTCATAGGAGAAGGAATGGGGGCGTGACACTGCTATGGTGAGTACTCCCTCCTCTGGGCGGAACCCAGAAGTGATGTCACTGCCTTGGACTCTGGGGCAGTGCATTACAGCTCTGACTGCTGCCTCCTGGTGTCTCCTATACTCTGTCTCCTCCTTGCCCAATTCTGCCTTCTTTTGGAGGCCCTTACCGCTGGTGCACTGCTGCCCAGGCTAACTCCACTTCCTGTGGGGTTGGGCCAGGCAGAGCAGTGCCACAATGTCCCTGTGGCAAAAGCAGCATTGTATATGCATGTATAATTATCTACATGGCCACATACCACTTGTTAAACTTTGAAATGTCATCACTAGTATTATACATATTGTTGGTTGAAAGCACTGATCTAATTCATACATAGGGACATCTAGATTATATGAAAACTCACAACTCACAAAGAGGGAAGTTGCCCAGCTGTAATTATTTCTCAAATTATTACAAGAAACAGATTAATGGGCTCCATTCTAGAATGTTGGCTACACTTAAGTGCTCCGCCTCCCCCCACCCTGGAACACCTCCTCTCCACATGCCCCCACCTACCTCTCCGCTGCACGGTGAGCTGTGCAACCACCAAGCAGGCAGAGTCCTGGTGCTCCACCAGCACTAGCCTAGCGCTGGCTAGCACTGGGCTAGTACTGGTGCTAGGGCCCGCAAACGTGCCTTATGGCATGTTTGCGACAGTGCGTGCTGGCGGTGAGCTGGCACGCACTGCATAGGATTGGGCCCTCAACTTGTAAACCCCATTGACTATAATGTAATTTACTTCTAAGCAGACATGCATAGGAGTATGCTGCCAATGTAAGTGTAAAGTGATGCACATTGGGGCAAAAAAAAAAAAAAAAAAAATCCTGACCTCACATCTCAGATTATATTATAAGCCATGTCATTATAAGCCATGTCAGGACTTTAGGACTAGGGAGGGGGTAGAACATGGCCAACTGTAGCTGCATTGAACAAGAAAAGCATTAAATTGAGCTCCAATATAATACTTAGTTTGACCTTAGCATAAGGACCTTCAACCTCTCCAGACTGAGAGACATAAGCTCTTCATAATAAGCTCTTCAACCTCTCCAGACTGAGAGCAAAATCCAAAGTCCAGCTGAAATGTCTGCGTGACTTCCTCTTTGCCGACGATGCAGCTGTCACTACCCACTCTGCCAAAGATCTCCAGCAGCTCATGGATCGTTTTAGCAAGGCCTGCCAAGATTTTGGACTGACAATCAGCCTGAAGAAAACTCAGGTCATGGTTCAGGATGTGGACTCACCTCCCTGCATTACAATCTCTGAGCATGAACTGGAGGTTGTCCATGACTTTGTGTACCTTGGCTCAACGATCTCCGACACTCATTCTCTCGATACCGAGCTAAACAAGCGCATCGGTAAAGCAGCTACTACGTTTTCCAGACTCACAAAGAGAGTCTGGTCCAACAAGAAGCTGACGGAACATACCAAGATCCAGGTCTACAGAGCTTGCGTCCTGAGTACACTTCTGTACTGCAGCGAGTCATGGACTCTTCGCTCACAACAGGAGAGGAAACTGAGCGCTTTCCACATGCGCCGCCTCCGACGCATCCTCGGCATCACCTGGCAGGACAAAGTTCCAAACAACACAGTCCTGGAACGTGCTGGAATCCCTAGCATGTATTCACTTCTGAAACAGAGACGCCTGCGTTGGCTTGGTCATGTCGTGAGAATGGATGATGGCCGGATCCCAAAGGATCTCCTCTATGGAGAACTCGTGCAAGGAAAGCGCCCTACAGGTAGACCACAGCTGCGATACAAGGACATCTGCAAGAGGGATCTGAAGGCCTTAGGGATGGACCTCAACAAGTGGGAAACCCTGGCCTCTGAGCGGCCCGCTTGGAGGCAGGCTGTGCAGCATGGCCTTTCCCAGTTTGAAGAGACACTTTGCCAACAGTCTGAGGCCAAGAGGCAAAGAAGGAAGGCCCATAGCCAGGGAGACAGACCAGGGACAGACTGCACTTGCTCCCGGTGTGGAAGGGATTGTCACTCCCGGATTGGCCTTTTCAGCCACACTAGACGCTGTGCCAGAACCACCTTTCAGAGCGCGATACCATAGTCTTTCGAGACTGAAGGTTGCCAATACAATACAGCATAAGGACCACTGATGAAATTGCACAGCTGCAAATTGAGGTTTGATATCAAGTGTACAGGATAACCAGTTTTGGATAACCAGTTTTATATATGGGCATATTTATGTTTGGAAACACATATAGTATTTATCACTTTCACACCTTGCATTTATTGATGCATATGGAAAGCACCTTGCAGATACACATAAATATATGAAGTGGATCAAAGTTTCTGGTTACCAAGTCAAGACAAGACCCCATTTTCTGCCTGAATGGCTCTTGTTCTGCTACTTCTGTATCAGCCAATGAGCAAATATTAACATGAATTACCAGGTGCAAAACAAAGGATGTTTCCCCCTTCTGCCCCCTTGACACCACTAACAGCTGCATTCCAAATGACATGTAAGCACCTTGGGTGCCAAGAGAGAAACGGTCTACAAATGCATTATAGCTCAAGGTTTTATTCATGAAAGCACTGTTTTTCAGGAAGCACAATTTTTCAGAGAGACATCTTGTCAGGGATAAGAAGATCAGATCTAAGCCAAGAAGATATTGATTTTCAAGCTAGGGACAGAGAGTGATCCTTGACCACTACTGCCCTGTGAACCTGATGTATTAGCCCTGCCAAAAGAACACAAAGACAGGAAACTGGCTCAGAACTGTTAGAGAAGAATGTAACCTTGAGCCAAAACTAGCACAAGAGGATTACTGGGAATAAATCTTACCAGAGCATTTGACAGCTTTTATTTGTCTATAATTACAGAATTAGTAACTGAGTAGAAGCTGGACAGTGCTGCAGCCTGGAATTCTGCTACTACAGTATTTTGAGAGCATCCACAGTGAGTGTCACTCACAGAATTAGGCTGGGTCGGCTTGGACAACGCTTCCTCTAGATGCGGCAGGGTAACCAGACTAGTTTCTGATGAGAGGTTAATGCTTCCTAGTCCACTGAACTCCATGTTCCTCCAGGAACAGCTTCAAGATAAGGATTGTTATTGATGCATCAGACTAAAGAAAAGGAACCTTGCAGAGGACAGGGTTAGGTGCAAGGCTAGTCAATATTCTCATTAAGTATCTGGAAGTAGGCATGAGTGGCACGCTAATTAAATTAGTAGCAAAGACCAAATGTGAAGGCATGGGGCAAGGGGATAGCAGGAACAAAACCTTGTTCAGAGAGTCAAAGGGTGGCCAGAAATGAGCTGAAAGGGCTCTGGGCAAAAGAGTGGGATGGCAACAGTGGGGCAGCCCCATCCTCATTAACTCCCCGTGTGGTGCCAATCTGGCTACTGCTATATCCTTTGGGGATGTTTTAGCCTCTGCAGGCCTTCTCTGGGGAATGGTATATCTGTTCATCGCTCCAGGGTAAGCCTCAGCAGCCACTATGGTCAACTCGGACCTGCACCAGCTCAATAGCTGGCACAAGCCCACTTTGAGTCATTCAGGTGGATCAGGCCCAGGAAGGGGGTTAGGATTCAAGGGTCACTGCCCGGGAAGGAAGTTAGGATTCAGGAGGCACTGCCTCCTTCCTGGGCCCAATCCACCCTCCTCCCCCACACTGCCCTGTTCCACCCACTCCTCGCTGTACCCCCCACCCCATTCCGCCCTACCCCCACCTTGCCCCTCCCATCTCCCCTGCTGGCACAGTTAGTGAGCAATCCAGAGCCTGTGAGTGGCTGGAATTCTAGCAAACAGTCTTGGACTAGGTAGACATTGTTCTCATCCATCAAGCCACTGAATATTTTCTGTAGCATGAGAACATATTCAAGACTGAGAACACTGGTAAAACTACAAAGGCTCTTGTGACACCTTGAAGCAAATCTATTCCAACATGTTTTTTTTTTTTGGTAGACTACAGTTTTTGCAGACTAAGGGCCCAATCCTATCCAACTTTCCAGCTCTGGTGTAGCCACAATGCAGCCCCGTGGTAAGGGAACACATGTTCCCATACCTTAAGAAGGCCCCAGTGACTGCTCCTCCACCACAAGATACAGCGCACACCCTACAGGCTCAACTGCACCAGCACTGGAAAATTGGATAGGATTGGGCCCTGAGACTACAGATGTATGTATGAATCTGATCATGAAGTGGACTGTAGCCCACAAAAGCTTATACCAAAATAATAAATAGGTAGTCCTTAAGGTGCTGCAGGTCTCTCCTGTTTTTGCTGCAACAAACACAGCTCACTCTCTGGAAGTGATCACAGATTAGTTAAGAATGAATGGATTCTGAGTAGGCGCTTTTACTGGGTGAAATGAAAAAGGAAGACCATAAGGATTTGAGCAAAAAATAAAGTCAGCTGCAAGACTGAAGTTAGCCCAAACCTGCTCTATAGCTTGCAGTCACTTTATAGTCAGCAATGGTCTCTTGTTCTTTGGAAGCCTGGATTCTGTGGCTTCAGTCAGAATCCCCCCACACTGTAGTGGTGGTGGTGATGTGCTAATAATTGCTTGACACTGTTGAGAAGAAGCTTTTATTAGAAGAAAAAAAACAAAAACACCTCTGCTGCATTTCCAGGGATGCAATATGGCTGAACAAGAAAAATAACAGCCTTGTAGTATTGCTAACTCCGAAGCATCCCATCATTAATATGAGAAGCTGCGGCCCCTTTGTACACAACTGTACTGCTTTTTCACCAGGGATGCTGGTGGGCTGAGTCGCAGCCTTGCCTCAGCTGTGAAAGACACTGACAAATGGAGGGGCAGAGCTGTAAAAATGACAAGTGGCGGAAATCTATTCTAAATATTTATAGAGCAGCCTTCCCAGAGCTGAGGAGAAATGATAGGGATGAACATCTAATGGGGAATTATTTAGGACAATATAAAAGAGCGACACCTTTGGGATCATCTACATACTAGGCAAGCCAAGCAGTAAATCTCTCCTTGTGCCCTGGCTGTGCTTGTCACCTCTGTAACACCATCCTGTGCTTGGAGGGAGCTTAGAACGTGTGCCAGGGCATTTCATCCATTATAGCCAAGATCCAAAAAATGAGTTACGAGTTGCTCGAGGCTTGAATATGTCCAGTGGAAATTTTCTTTTTGAACTGCACAGCCCCCATGCTTGATTACAAACTGCTTTTGGAAGTCCCCTCACAGTTTCAAAAGTGGTTTGCTGTGTGGCAAGATTTTTTTTTGACAAACACAAGCCCAAAGCTGCCTTGGGGGCAGTGGCATCACTAGGATTTGCATCACCTGGTGCGGGAGGCCTGCGAGTCATCCCATGTAGTGGGCAGGGCACCGCCCCAGGTAGGCGTGGTAATGCACCATCGCCCCGCCCCCACCGGTTTTTTGGCTGTACCTTTTGTTATAACACAGATATTTCAATGTGGTTTGTTTCATTGCATTCTGCATGAAATTACGCATTGATTGATATATAACATGATGGTCTTATTCCTCCAAATTCTGATTTTAGTGATTTTGAAAATTTGTAGAGTCACACACACACACGCGCGCGCGCGCCCATGTCAACTTACTAACACCTTATTGCAGCAGTTCTCAAACTTGTCCAGGACTCATTGGAAGTGATGTCATGGCCAGAAGCGACATCATCAAGCAAATTAAAATAAATAATTATAAATAATTAAATTAAAATAAAATAATTAAATAAGGGGGAGCCAGTCCTGTTCCACCAAGTGAATCTACTCTGAAGTAAGTCCGATTGTGGTCAATGGGGCTTACTCTGTAGTCTGCCTGCAATAACCCCCCAAAAAGAATCAGTGAGCTCTTCAGCCCTCCCACTGCCCAGTTTAAAGTTCTTCTATTTCAGGCACATCAGAATAAAGACCCACCTGGCTTCACAAGTGCAAAATAGAAAACTTTCCCTTTACCATTCAAGTCTCTTTTTTGTCCTTTTTTTTTGGGGGGGGGAGGCTGCCTTCTGGAGCAGCTCCATAGGATCAGGACCCTTCTGGTGTCCTCACATTCCCCTTTGCCTAGCCTGACCACCAGCCAAGACACATCTGTCTACTCGCGAGTAAACACGACTGTGAGGCTGCTTTGCTTTCCACAGGGCTCCATAGACTGGGAGGGAGGCAGCTGGGAGGGAGGAACCTCCTTCTCTGGTGTTTTTGGGGGCTGCACTCATTGATGAGAACCATTCTGAGGTCCTTGGAGCCTCTCAGCCTGCCTCGACTAAGGCAAGTCCACCTACTCACGAGTAAACACAGCCATGTGACTTCATTTCAGGTTCAGACTCACAGCTGGAAGGGGGAGCTTCTCAGGTGTTTTTTGGGGGCTGCATTCATTGAATGGGACCATTCTGGTGCTGTTGGATTCCTCTCAGCCTGCCCTTTCCAACAGACTATGGAAAGTATGCCTACTTGTGAGTAAACATGCGATATGGCTCACTTTCACTTTCCATAGGGCTCCACGCACTTTTTCCTTCCGTTTTTTGGCCATAACTTTTGAACGAAACAAGCAATTTCAATTCTGTTTCTTGCACTGCACTCTGCTGGCCATTCTGCATCCAACGGTGTATGGCAGGACATGGTAGCTCCTACCCCTGTGATGTTAGCACATCCTCCCCCAGGGCACGTCACCCGGTGCGGCCTGCACCCCCCACGCGATGCCAGTACTTGGGGGCACAGAGCTAATGGAGTGGCTCTTTGCATCTGTGCTGTTATCTCAATCAACTCTACCTGTACAGCTCTCACCACTGTCTGTCTGTCTGTCCTCCAAGAGGCCTCAAAACTAATGGAAGTGGATGGAATAATAATTGCAGACGTGAGCTGTGGGCAGCTCAGGATTGGGTTGCCCGATATTCCAGGGGCTTTTTTCTGAGTAAATTGTGTGAACCTAACCATGTTTTGCATCTTGCTGGGAGTGTCCCACTCTACCCAGTATGCCTGATCTGCTCCTTCTTGCCAGCAACACAGCTTGGAAGATGGTGGCTGTTCTTCTCACATGATAGGAAAGCAACAGTCTTTTCCCCAGTTTTACAGTACTTTGAAATACAGGTTACTCAGCATGTGGAGAAAAAGGATGGTTTCTATTTCCTATAGATTTAGGGTGCAATCCTAACCCACTTTTCAGCACCAACATAAAGGTAATGCAACTACAATGAAAGGTGACAAACATTCCCTTATCTTTTTCAATGCCAACAGAGAAATACTCCAACTACACATAACTGACTAGAGGCTAGCCTTGTTGGAAGTGTGCTGTGGTAAGCAACCATCCCTCTGAAAAAAAATGGTTTGTGCTGTGGTCCTGGAGAATAACTGAGGAATGCACAATCAGAGACAGAGGAAGGCAAGGCAATCCAGGCAACCACCCAAGGTGCAACACTTGGAGGGCACTGGTTATTTTTAAAAAGAGGAAGCTTTCATATCTGTATTCAGAGTGCGCATCTAAGTCATGGAAGGGGCTACAGACGACGTCAACAAGTAAGGGATTCACAAACTGAACAAATGGAAGTGGCACCAAAGGCACTTCTTGCCACAGCCGTTATTTCATCTATAGCAGTGATTCTCAAACTTTTTTGGCACTGCAACCCATCTCATCCTTTGTGGTAGGTCATGGCACTCCAGGTGGTGCCAGAAGGAGCCAGAAGGAACTTGCAAGGAGCCTCTGGAGGGCTCTTCTGGGTCACACCCACTCTATCGGCCTCCATAGGCCTCAGAATGGCCCAAAGAAGCCTCCAGAAGCTACCTCCAGTTTTTGCAAGCAAACCGGAAGGAACTTCTGCAGGCCATTCTGAGGCTCACAGAGGCTGATAGAGTGGATCTGCAGCCTGGCACTACCCAGAAGAACTCTCCAGAGGCTCCTTGCAAGTTGTTCAGCTTCTGGAAAGGCTCCTATCTGGAGCCAAATCAGCAAAAGGTGAGGGGAAGGGTTCTACACCCATGACTCACTGCACATGGGCTTGTAACTCATGACCCACGCTTTGGGAAACACTGATCTATAGGGACAGTTCTGTGCATAACCTCCAAGTCTCCCTCCCTGCGACAGGAAGGGGATATTTCCTTTTTACAGAGGGAGGAAGTGCACTGTCTCCAAAGCATATTTGAACACATTTTAAAGGGGTCATAAAAATGAATTGAAGTTTAAGAGAGGGAGAGAGCGCCGCCTAGTGTAGTGTGGTAGTTAGAGTGCTGGGTTTATATCACAATAACCCAGGTTCAATCCTCACTCAGTCATGAATTTTACTAGGTGATCTTGCAGCAGCTGCTATCTCTCAGCCTAACCAACTTTACAGGGTTGCTGTGAGTATAACCAGAGAGGGAGGAGCAAGGACAGGTGAAATAATTGAGCTATGTGACAAAGCCCTATAGACAGACAGTTTGTTTCTGGTGAGTAAAATAGAATTATAGCTTAAGCCTTACTGAACTCAGGGTGCAATCCTAACCTCTTATATCAGTGCTTTCCAGCATGGGCATAGCAGTGCCAATGGGACATGTGCTGCTTCCTGCAGTTGGGTGTGACTCACAGAGGTCTCCTCAAAGTAAGGGAATGTTGGTTTCCTTACCTCAGAGCTGCATTGCCCTTATGTCAGTGCTGGAAAGCGGGTTAGGATTGCACCCTATATGGGCTTACTTCTGAGTAAAATAAATAATACCATTTTTAAACACCTCTTTGTAAAGAGTTGCCACTGCACTGCCTCACCACAATTCTGCACTCCCCATACGTTGTTGCTTCCTCTGTGCAGACTTTTCCAATGAAGCAGGAAACACAGAATGTGCTACAATCACTCCAAGCATGCTCTGCACTTTTTGCTTTGTTTAAAGAGCCCACATGGAAGAAGAAGTGAGATAAGCAGGCAGGATCACTGTGTTTTGATTCTCAGAGCACATTGATGTACCCAGTGGTTCTGGGGCCCACCAGTGGGTCATGACCCAGTTTTTGGTGGTTTGTGAAACTGACAGGTTAGGTTAAGCTATGTGCATCAAGGATTAAATAAACTGGGAGGGGGGGAACTGCTGCCCAATCACCATTATAGCCACACCCCTTGGTAACAGGCCTCTAAAAAGTTTGGCAACCACTGATGTAGCCTCCTGCCTTTTCACCTTCCTCCTACCTCCACCGGGCTCTTTAAACAACGTGTGATGTTGCTTAAAGGGCCTGGTGGAAGAAGGAGCAAGGTGAGTTTGCAGGGGCCTGGTTCTTTGCACTCTGAGGATCAGAATGCAGCAGTCTTGCTCCTTCCTCTGCATGGGCTGTTTAAACAAAGCAGGAAATGTGGAGCAGGCTGAAATCCTAGCATGCTTCATATTGCCTGCTTTGGTTAAAGGGCCCACATGGGATGAAGAGGCAAATAAGGAAATGGGCTCTGTTGGTGGTGGATTGGAGGAAGGGAGCAGGTGTCTGTTTGCCTCTCCGCCCCAATCTGATACAAACATCACTGTTAGTGTCATGGGTGGGCCAGCCATAGGGAAGAGCCATGTACATCACCCTGAGCTCCTGGAAGAAAGAGTGGTATATGAATAGCTCCATTACTTGCATCAAAACAAACAAATCCAGCAAGCAATGTAAGTCCCAATTGGGCAAAGAATCAAATATTGAATGTTGAAAAAAATGAAATATCCCCAAGAAAGAGGTTGCCCTCAAGAGAAAAAAAATATGCACTTACTGCAATTCACCACAAAAACAACAAAAACAAAACTGTGATCATTTGTAAAGGCATCCCTTAGTGGAAGCAATGAGTTCAGCATATTGATTGGAGAAAGAGTATGAAGTGAAGGAATTATGGGGATTGGCTTAGATCTTATGCTAGAATAACCTCTGTGTGGTTTGAACTGAAGCTCCTTGCTGGCTATTGTCCTATGTTTTTCATCCACATGAGGCCATCTCCGCTTTACTTGAGGGATCAGAGAAAAAAGCAAGAGACAGTTGCCAAACACACGCAGACACACTCACACACACACACACAGGCGTGCACACCCCCAATAGCCTGTATGGAATATAATGGCACTGCTAACATCAATCAAAGCAACATCAACAGAAAAGGATGTTGGATGCTGGGCAGTATTAAAGCAGAAAAAATGCTTTTCTGTAAATCAGCAGCTTATTCTTACTTCAGCTACTGTAGTCTGTTAGCATTCTCTTGGGCTAGGCAGTGAAAGAACAGACTGAGGGAGGGCAGCAGATTTTCTGAGAGTCATCAGGGCAACATGGGTAGAGATGTTTACATATAAGAGAGAGAGAGAGAGAGAACCACTGCTCAAAGAAGGGCTAGCCCAAGCTAGTTTGGCACCAGACTACAGATGAAACAGATCCCCTTCCCAAGTGCCTTCTGGTCCCAGCCCTGTCTTCAGTTAGCAATTCCACTTGGGACTCTGAACTGGAGAACTGTCACATCATCCCAATGAGAGAAGTGTTCCTGGCTCTAGGAAATGCAAGTGATTATTCCAAAATCTGATCTAATCTGCCACTCTTTTGTCTGAGCTGTTCAGGGTGGTGTGCATGGTTTGTTTCCTCCTTCATTTTATCATTACAACAGCACTGTGTAATGTAATTTTATCATTACAACAGCACTGTATCTACATTACAGACATAAATTGCTACAAGAGTTCACCAGGTGGTTTGGGTGGTGAAGGCCCAAATCTCCAAAAGAGGGGTTTCCACCTCTTCATTGGAAAAAACCATTACACTGGTGTAAGCATTCAATGTACAGTTAGTACTGTATAGTTATAGTCAAAGGTCACCCCCAGAGCTTCTTGGCAGAGCAAGCATGTTTCCAAGTTCAGATCCCACCTTCTTTCCAGAACACCACTCTGGCTTTCAGTGGACTTGAACACAAACCAGTCTGCCTTTATGGCAGAACAAGAGCACTGAAAAAGTATGTCAAGACATCACACAGAGCAGTGTACCAATAACATCTAGTATTGGTAGCCGGTGGACAGCTTTGTAAACTCCCTGCTGCAGGATTTCTCTGAACCAGGCATCTCAGAGGATAAATGAGCTTGAAGTATCTCCTTGATATTTATAGTTTGAACATGAAAGACCTGAAGAGCTTTCAAAGAGTCAGCCGAGTGCATGAGCAAAGCAAGGAACACAGTGGAACCAATGAATCCATCCTCCCTAATGCAGACACAAGGAGTCAGTTCCCAACAAGAGCCTTTTGCAGCCAGGGCTCCCATCTACTCCCCTCCCCCCCCCACGAATATAACTTCCTGCCAATTGCTTTGCCAATACTTATACCGTTAGTATACTATACCAATATATTGCCTTTGTTTTAATTTAACTGGCTGAGCACTTCATGAAGTGGTTCTTAGGGGGATATTTGCCTTAAGATCAAATGCTGGCTGGTATGTTTGATCTCCAACCATGTTGATCAATTATCTGGTCCCAAGAGAGAAGCCACTTTGACTTTTTCTCATCAGAGAACAGCTTGCCCTTAGATTTGCAAATTCTTCTTCCTGTGGACTTTTTAAACCAGCAGTACTGAGTCACTGCTGCCAGAATTCCCAGAGCTAGAACTGCTATACTAAATAAGTGTGAAAACTGTTTCGGAGGAAATATGTTTTTTACAGGATAGTGAGCAGTCAGATAGACCCCTGCTACCTCAGACTACCACAAGCACTTTGTCCTGTACCCTGGAATCCATGGAACATATGGTGTTTGTAATTTGTAAATTAGTGAGCCATTGTGATGTAGTGTCAAACTAGAACTGGAGATGTTCAAATCCCTGTTCAATCGTAGGCTCTGAGCTATGATCTTGGGCCAATCACCATCTCTCAACCTAAGAAACCACATAGAGTACCTGTGAGGACAAAAGGGGAGCTGAACTCCTTGAAGCTCCTGAGTTCCTTGAAGGAAATAAATATCTTTCCAGCTAAGGCTTGTGGCAATTTAACTTTAATTGTTAAGCTGCCATATTTGTTTTTGCAGGAACAGACTAACACGGCTGGAACTTTTCAGACAAAATATTTTCATAACATGTCATGCAGGAGTCATCCCGTGAATGCAAATTTTACTGAATCATTGTCATTGTGGGGCTGGGGGGAGGGGAAAATAAGATTTCTGCACTAATCCGCATCCTATCTCTTTGAATACTTTCCATGTAGTCTTTACGATTACATAGTCTCCGCAGTCGCTAAGTCACAAGTACATCAGATGCTCCTGCAGAGAATTGCTATGAGTCATCATAAGTAGAGACAGGTGGTCCAAGACATTTTGGTTCCTGGCAGAAAATCCAAACAGAGCCCTCCCATGTTGGTGAAAACACGATCATACATTAACACTTTGTTTCTACAGCACCCACCATGTGAGGGAAGCTATTCTCACCCCATCTTAAAGGAGGGCTGATCCTGAGAAGAGACTTTGTACATCTGATGTACAACTCAATGCTACTTTCTACCACACTTTCAGAGATGGGATTACTTCAAGGTTTGATTATAAAGTAAACATTTGCTTGAGCATGAGACTTGAACAAGGGAGTAAGACTAAAAGTGTAGTGCAGTAGCATGGCTAAAAGACTAAAGGTTGAGTTAGTATTAAACAAAGAGAGGGGCCACACCTCGGTAGCAGAGTTCTTGTTTTGCATGTGCAACAAGCTCCCAGGTTCAGTCCCTGACATCTCCAGGCAGAACTGGGAAAGACCCTGGCCTTAGCCCTGGAAATAGACCTGTTGCAGGCTGACTTGGCTTGATGCAGGCTGAGGTAGCTTCGTATGTTCAAAAGCAGCTCTGCAATCAATATCTGCATCTCCACTCTTCCTTTCCCATCCAGTGCAGCTTCTTTCTTGTGACCTTAAGATATTTTCCAGATAGCTATCAGGATAATAGGGAAGAGCCAATGGTTGGTGACTCTCACAAATTAACTTGCTAGGAGGCACATGGACAAAGTTTCTGCGCCAGAGTCTTCCCATCTCCCTTCTCAAAGAAATTACACCCCCCCCCCCCATATCTTTTTGGTCCAACTGAGACTGTAGACAGCACAGTCCTTTACATGTCTAGGCAGGAGTAAATTCCATATAATTCAATAGTACTTACTCTCAGATAACTGGAAAGAATTGCAGCCAAAGAGATGCACCTTGTCAAAAATGTACAGTACTGTATTTGTATTTCTTTTGCTCCACTATCATTTCTGGTCAAAGGGTTGTGCAGGTTTCTGAAACAAGAACCTGTAAAACCTGTTTGCCAGAGGCAATGGTGGAATCAAGGTGCACACAGCCACAAGCAATCTCTCCTTCAAACAACCCTCAAATCTACGGGGAAAATAAAATAAAATAAATATTCTCTTTCTCCAGCCTGGTTCTGTTCAGAAACTGCATTTTTAAAAATCTCATTAAAGAACTCTGAATGCATCAAGAAGACCCAGCTATATACAGTATTTATCTGAAGTGCCTTGGGAGAAAGTACCCCAGTGCTATGAGAATACACCAAATTTTGTAATGTTGAGCAACAGGCTTAGACTTTGAAGGGAAAGTGAAAGAGAGCAACAGAATATTTCCTCCCTGCAGTAGGAGATAATTTGGTATATGAAGTGTGATTTAAGTCAAGGTTGTTTCATTGAATGTGCCAAGAGCATAA
The DNA here is from genome assembly GCF_035046505.1 of Tiliqua scincoides. Taxonomy (NCBI): domain Eukaryota; kingdom Metazoa; phylum Chordata; class Lepidosauria; order Squamata; family Scincidae; genus Tiliqua; species Tiliqua scincoides. The sequence continues at coordinate 203,030,893 of NC_089822.1, forward strand.
TCTATTTGCATGAACACATCTCAACTACCATCCACAATGTAGGATGGTGGGGTAAGGAAATATACTAGTAATTAGAGAGTTCAGAACATAAAACATAGTCCTAAATGTCCTAAACTGTGGCTACTTGACCCCATTAGTTTAATGAACATAGTCATGACTAACTTTTTTTTTTTACATAGCCCAATATCAGTTCCAGTTCTGTAGAAGGTGGAATTGGACATTAGATCAAGGGAAAAGATGAACTCACAATTTTAGATTCATCTGGCACATTAGACTCCAGTGGTGCATACAGCGGTCAGCTCAGATGATTCAGATGTCCAAAGAAACTTGTTTAAAGTTGTATATTCACCCTAACATTCATATTCAAATGGCTAGCACTAGAAACACATGGATCAATCATTAGGAACAAAAAAACAGACACAGTGTTCAGTTTTGCCAAGGAGCAATTCTCATGTCATTTTTTTTCCCCACCATGAAGGTAAGATTCCTGAGTCACAGCCCTTTTCTGGAAAATGCAGGTGGATTGTATATAATGGCATTATCATTTCCCACAGACATTTCTCTGTCTCTATTCCTTCAGGCACAGTGGGGGTGAACAGGCTGGGAATAAGGTTTGAGGAATTCTAGTTCTGTCAGTCAAAGATGTTATCTGAAGGGGTCCAAGAAAAAAATACAGATAAACAGGCAAAGTATAGCTCATTCCAAGCATTATTTATGAGACAGCAAGATCACGCGCGCAAGTGTGATGTGATTGCACTTGCCGTCTCAAGGGGCTTGCCATACACTTCTGTAAGGTGCCACAGCCTAACACTGTATCTATGATTGTAGATTCCATCTGCCACAGCCTTGTGGCCTCGGCACCTCTCAAGTCTATTTGCATATACCAACTCTTAATTTATTGAAGTGGTAGGGGAAAGGAAGCATGCGTTAGAGACCCATAGGAAGCCTTGGTTTCAGGAGACTTCTATCTTTCCAGGCAATTAAATAAATCACAGCCTCATGGAAGGGGCTGCCAATATGAACCTCACTATTTTATTTCATTTACATCCTGTCTGCCTTCTGTCATGGAACTGAAGGCTGCAGGAAGTTCCCAGCACTGACCAAACTTAGACCCAGTTTAGCTTTATTGAAATAGCTGCATCTTGTGCCCTTGGGCCATGCCCTGGGATCATAAAAGGGTTCATAGGGAGAGTGATGATCCTCTTCCTTGGTGACAGGTTCTTCTGGGATAATTTTTACTGCAGCAGAGTATTCTCATGTATCATGGAACACATGTGAGTTGATAGTATTACAAAATGAGTAGCTTGAGGTGACAATTTTCTGCATGCTTACTGGAGAGCAAACACCACTGAACACAAAGGGACTCCCTTCTGATTAAACACCTACATGTATCAGATGGACTGTGTGTGTTACGTTCATGCAAGTGCATCATGTTCTTTCTGTGCAACTATTTTGGGTTTTCTCATTCCTTAATAGATAGTCCATTTAGGGTGCAATCCTAACCCCTTATCTCAGTGCTTTCCAGCACTGACATAAGGGCAATGCAGCTCCGAGATAAGAGAACAAACATTCCCTTACTCTGAGGAGGCCTCCATAAGCGACACCCAACTGCAGGAGGCAGCACACGTCCCATTGGCACCGCTATGCCAGTGCTGGAAAGCACTGACATAAGGGGTTAGGATTGTGCCCTTTATTTCTTAACAAAGTGTTTACTTTAAGTCTTAAATACTGGGCACAACACACCACAGCTTAAACTACAGAATACTGAGTTGGAGTGAAGAAACTCTTGGTGCCTGGTCACTAGAGATGCAACAAATCCAAAATTTTTCTGTACGCAATTGGTGACAATCTAGCACGAATTGCTGTACTCCACCGGGATTACCAAGGGCTCAGGTGTCGTTCTGGGGAAACTGAAGCATAAGCACGAGGGCCATGTGCTTTAATCAGACTAATAGGTAGATCAATCTACTGAACCTTTGAGGAGCTAGTTGTAATCAGTGAGGGTTTAATCAGTGGGGTTGCAAATTAAGAGCAAACTTGTCTGTGTTTTTAAAAGAATATTTTGGTTCCAGTGTGCTACAGCAGTAAGGAATCAGAAAAGAAACTATTACAGATGGACTCCCCTTTAAGACTGAGGATTACGATTTGCTTATTGAATTGGAAATCATCTTACATTTAATTCAGTATCTCAAAAACACACCGATTAGGATGTTTTGATAATATGCAAACTTATTTACATTTAACTGATTAATTGGGTTATTAAAAGGCAGCCGATCAACCAACTAAAAAAAATCTATAATTGGTTCATGGCTGTAATGATAATGAAAGCAGCATTTGTCGCTCGTAGCTGCTGAGAACCAGGTGGACATAGAAAGTTGCCTGATGCCAAGTCAGAGCCTTGGTTCAACTAGGTCAGCACTGACGGGCAACAGCAATCCAGGATTTGAGGGGGGGGGGCTGTTGTCTTTCCCACTCTTACCTCAAGATGCCAGGAACCAAACCTGGGATCTTCTGTGTGCCCTCTTCCAACTGATGCCCAAATCGTGTCCTACCTCCACTTATAATATCTAGAGTTCCTGGGAAATCAGGGGAGCATGAGAGAAAAATGGGCTGCTTCTTGGATATACAAAGACCTCTCTGCCCATCATTCCTCACTCAGCCCAAAGGTGGTAGTAAGCATCATATCCTGATGCATGTGGTGGGTTTCTGATTTCACATGGCCTGGTTTCCTCTTTCAGGGAGATAACAACAGGTACCTTCTTTCCTATCCACCTTCTTCTGCATGTGTCTTAACCTCAAAGAGACTGTGTTGCCTGACTCAGTGCTGCTGCTGCTCTCCATCAATGGACCCGATGTGGTCCTCCACAGCAGCAAATCCATGGGTGGAAAAAGGGAGCAATTTTGTCAACAGGGACTGTCAAAGCTCACAGACGCAATCAGCCCTGGGATCAGTTAAAGCCTTCTGCACTATACTCAACTGATTACCTTGCTTTTAACTGATCCCTAGATAAAATCAGTAGGCTAGTTCAGCCCAGGAGTCCTTTGGAGGGCATTTTAACTAGTCACACTTTCTCTGGGCTAAGCAAAAGAATCCCATTTCTTGTGGTGGAACGGTGACATTTTCGCAGAGATGGTTCCATACAGTGCCATCTGCCAAGGCAATTTTTCCTCTAAATATTGTGGGTTGCTTTTACATTTTTTTAAAGCATTTAAATTGTATTCAGATCCCTGTTTCTCAAGCCCCAGCCAAGCAAGCGACCTTGGGCATGAAATACCCAGGATTCAGGCCTGTGCCACTGATCTTAGGAGGCTGAAAGGAACCAGCCGGCTACTTGAGATGGACGGTCTTGCTTGCCCAGCAACCACCACCAAGCGCGCACGGGTGCTCTGGACTTCTTTGCCCCAATGCCTGCTTGTGGATAACCCCCCCCCCCCACCCTGTGTTGGAGTAGCCCTGTAGACACTCCTCACTCAGGCTGCAATCTTATCCACACTTTGCTGGGAGTAAGCCCTCTTGATTATCATGGGACTTACTTCTAAGTAGGCAAGCTTAGAAGGGCCACCTTCACAGTGGCACTGTGCACTTCTTTGCAGGGGGGGCTGCTGCCCGCCGGGACCCAGGCCAGGAAAGGCCGGTGGAGGCTCCCACATACATGGCCAGGGCAGGAGCACCAGCCTGGCAAAACTTCCACCTCCCTGAAGCCCTTTGGCGACCCCTCGCTGAAGGGAAGGGAGTCTTTTGCCTGGATCTGAACCGATTCATGAAGCACCGCCCCCCAGTCCGCCCCCTCCCCTCTTGGCCCCAAACCCGCAATTAAGAGAGAATCTCGGAGTTGTGACATTCGCAGTTGTCATGGAAATGTGCGCTGCTGGGGGGGGGCGAGTGGAAGGGCCGGGGAGGGGAAATCAAAATAGCAGCAGCAGGAGCGGGGGGGGGGGGGTGCAATGGGAAGAGGGAAGGAGGCGCACGGATTCCAGCGAACGCCACCAGCTCTGGCCCAGAAATTCCACGGAGGGTCCGATCCGGAGTGGCCAGCCCCCTCCCCCCCAACAGAGTCAGAGTGTGGGGGGGGGGCCTTGCTGGCACCAGCTGGAGGTGCGCGCCTGGCTGGCTGGGGAGACCATTGGAGAGAAGGTCTGCAAAGGGGTCCTGAAGGAGGGCAGCGGGGGGGTCTCCCGATCCCAGCGCCGCCCCCCCAGTAGGCATCTGCCGCATTCCCAGAGGAGCAGCCGCCCCCCTCGACCCTTAAAGCGCACCGCGTCTCCCACTTTCTCTGCCCCGTGATAGGAAAACCGTCCGCCCCGCCCCCCCGCAAAAAAAGCCCCGCAGGCTCTGGGGTGGTGCAAGCGACCGATCTTCCCGTCCTGCAGGGAGCAACACGCTCGCTTCCGCGCCCGGCCCCCAGCCCAACCATCCGGGGTGCAGGACCCTGACCCAGCACGGACCGCGCTGCCGCCTGGACAGCTGGACAGCCCGCTCCTCGGTGGCTGCGGGCGAGCTTGTGCGCGCGCCCGGCACCCAGCCCGGGCTCTTCTTTTGCAGCGGGGGCCCCGTCGAGGACCAACTTTCACGCGTGTCCGCGCCCGTCGCCTCTTTTGCTGGTGGGGGGGGCAGCGACTCCACCCCCAGGCATGGGGAGCCGGGCTCAGGCAGCTTCGAAGGGGGAGGCGTCCCCGTCCCGGGCTCCAAGAGCGGCCTCCCCACTTTCTCTTGCGCACCGATCTCCACGAGCTCGCTTAAAGCCCAATCTTAGGCATGTCTACTCAGAAGTAAGTCCCATTGTGTTCAATGAGGTTTACTCCAAGGTATGTGTGGATAGGACTGCAGCCCCAGTGCCTGTACCTAGCAGGCTGGCATTGCGTGGGGAGGGCGGGCGGTGCAATGCCTCCGCTCCGAGTCACTTTCCCAAAGTGAGGGATCGATGGGGGGACGACACACACGTGTGGCAATGAACTGCGATGAGCGTGGGACACTCACCGCCCCCCCCCCCCCGCAAAATCACAGGTAGCAGGAAAGCCACTTGTTCCAAAAACTCCGCGGGACAGACCCCTCCCCCCAAAGCAGCCACGCGCCCCCCCTCCAGCAGCCGCAGCATCACCTCTGGCTGCGTAGCAAGCTCCAGGCAGCGCCGACCCCCAGCCAGCTCTCCCCGGCGTCGACCGAGGCTCCGGCAGCGCCCCCCCCCCCTACACTGCAGCAAGCATGTGCTCCCCGTGGCGCGGCGGGACTCACCTGCAGATCGGCTCCGGCCGCGGGATGGGATCAGAGGGTGGCAGCCTTGGCGGGCTCGCCCGTCGAGCCTTCTTCGCGCAGAGTGCCTTTCACCGGCGTCTTCGCGGGCTGGGTGCGGGTGGTGGTCGGGGCGCCTCAGCAGACCTCCGGGCTCTTCCCGGGGCTCGGGGAACCGCAGGGCTGCAAGGGGAGTGGCTGCGTCCGAGTCCGCCCTGGGAGCCCGTCGAGGGAGGATGGAGCCCAGAGCGCTCGGTGCTCCGCGGCCCCTCGCAAGTTGAGCATCTCAGTTGAGTTCCAAGTGGGAAAGTTACGAAGGATGAGCCCGGCAAGGGCCCTCCCAGAAAGGGTGGGGCCACTGCCGGCTGACGTCACCCGGAAACTTTAAGCCAAGCCCACCGATTTGGAAAATATATGTGCCGATGCCCTGCCCTGCCCAGCCTACCCTTCCCAGGTTCTGAACCAAATAAACCCCCTGTGAGAAGTGGGGGCCCGGGCGGCGGGACATCTGGTTTAGGGTGTAGGGAAGGCAGGAAGACGTAGGCAGCCAATCTGATTTGTCCCAGGAGAAATAAGAGCTGCCACAAAACGTGGCTCATTATCATTCAGTATTTCATCTTTCCATGCGTTGCACCCAAAACCACACAAAATGCTACCGCTTCTCTCCAGAGTCCTAGCATGCGCTTGTTTTATGTACTTTAATCCAAGGCTACTGCAATAGCAACTAGTTTAGTTCTCCTTTCATCATGATTGAGCCCTTCAGCAATACCTTGTTGGCATCCTTCAGTCTCGGAAGACTATGCTATTGTACTCTGAATGGTGGTTCCGGAACAAAGTGCCCTCTCCAGTGCGCAAAGCCTGGGTAAAGTAGGTATGGAGGATAGACTGTTGAACACCCATGACTGTTACCTGATATGGTAATGAATGGTACCTGATATGGTACTGATATGGAGGATAGACTTTTACCCACTAAAACTGCAATAAAACACCAAAGATGTCAGTTTTGTATCAATAAGAGGAAAAAAGAATCTTGCTGGTGAATAAACTTTGCTTACAAGTCAGGCAGGTGACAGGCCGGGTGTCTAAAGCTGCATCTTTTCTCCTTGTTGTAACCAGCAATAAATGTGGCATGCACCCAAGCTGGGCCTAACTGGAATTTTTTTTTCTTTCTGGGCCCCAGGTTCACAGCCAAGGTCTGTAGAATCTTAGAAATATAACTAAAATTTTTTATAAACTTTGCATCTTCATGGAAAGTAATCAGAACGTGTGCTTAAAAAGTGCATGTGAGTTAATGGACCAAATGAAACTAAGGTATATATTGCAATTTGGTGTTGTTTGTATTTGACAAGACTAGAGTACATATCCCTAGTCTAGTGCATGGCCCTGTTAGGCATGGAGCCGAGTTGGGAGTAATTGCTCCAGTTGGCCCTGGATATGCGTAGCATGTTGTATACCCAATATATGCTGTATAGCAGTGGTTCTCACACATTTAGCACTGGGACCTACTTTTAAGAATCTATCAGGACCCACCAGAAGTGATGTCATGATTGGAAATGACATCATCAAGCAGGAAAATTTTTAACAATTCTAGGCTGCAATCCTACCCACACTTACCCAGGAGTAAGTCCCATTGACTATCATTGTTAAAAGAATATACATAGTAGCTTGTTAAAAGTATAGGTCTGTAACATTTGCCCAAATGCAGTCGCAAACCTTGGTAACATCAAGTCTAATATATTAGACTTGGGTCCTGTTAGGGAGAAGGGCGGGATAAAAATATAGTTTTATTATTATTATTATTAAAAATAAAATATTGAAATGAATGTGGAAACACCTGAAATTGGCTTGCAGGTGGGTCCCAACCCACAGTTTGAGAAACACTGCTGTATAGGATTTGTATCAAACACAATTAACCTAGAATAACAGTTATGTCCTTCTGTATTTTATTTTATTTTACACAATCAAGGAGTGAATTAGAAACCAACAGAAGTGACAGTTTGGCTTGATAGCCTTGCTCACACCAACAGTAGCATAATCAGCACCATGGACAGCTAAACACATTAGCATAGGTATAAAATCATGGGGTTTGCTGCATATGTAAAGGAACCTTCATTGGGATCATTCATTTAGAATAATGAGAGGCCTTGATGCAAACCCCAGTTATCTTCCATTCACACTACAAAAATGACAGTCAGACAGGTCTCTCTAAACATGGCATTGTCCCAATTTGTGCGCAGGTGATTTCCTCTCCACAATTTTCTTGGTTTCATTCCCAACCCTGTGAGTACAGATGTACACATTTCATATTATTGTGCATGGCCCTGATGAGTCACTGCACTGACATCCGCTCATACCTAGACTCACTATGCTGTGTGTTTTATAGGACTAGGACTGAATAGCAGCTTTGTAAATGGAAAGTTAGCATTACAAGGAAAAGAGACATTAGAAATAGGACCTTAGTGAATGATTAAAGGAAGTCCATGAGGCACACCAGCGTTCGTTCTGTATTACAAAATAGGAGATCAAGGTGGCAGAAATTAAGGCACATGGATCACCTGGGGCTACACATTAAGTTTCACAATTTATGGCCAGAGATGAAATTGTACCTGGAATTGCTTGTGAGCCAATTATTAAATTGTACCATTACTTTGCTCTTAAATCAGGGCTTGCAGGTTTTGAAATCACATTTTGCCATTCTCTTGAAAGGGCATTTTCTTAATCATTCTACTTCAGTAGCACCCAGGGATTTGCAGGGTGGCTGTGGCCTGCTTAGGTATACCAGAAATGGATGTCTATCAAAGGGATACACTTGTCTGCATAATATATGTTCTACTCTGCTCAAATTAAAATATAAATGGTGACACTGGGTCTGTGTTACTAGTCACAACAGAATCCATCTCTACCAGTGGTGTTCTGGGCAGTAAACACATTCTTACTTGTCCTGTGAGTTGCAGAACTGCATGCCTTGCACTGATAAACTGACATGGTGCACACCTTCCCTGAAAAAGAGGTCTCACCAACAGGAAGGGAGTATGAGTCCCTGCTGCTTGTGACTATGATTCCAAAGACATTGCATTGTTCCTGCTCGTCCCATACCATGTGCTCTCACAGTTGCATGCAACCAGAAGTCTCACTCCTTGTGTAGTGTAGAACATCATGGAAGTGAAAGTCACAAAGAGTTTATCGTAACTGCCATTTCCTTAGGTTTCACTGAAATGGTGTCTCACATTGCTGGGGTGGGGTTTCCTACTCAGATGAGTGCAGGATGGGACCAGGAGGGACAACTGTGAGTTACAACCAATGATAAAAACAGCATGAAGGGGGAGGGAGTCATTCATCAAAATGTTTGGTGTCTTTTACAGCCAGCTAATATGCATCCAGTTTCTTCACTTTTAAAAATCAATTGCCTTTATTGATTTAAAAGATTAGTGAGATAACTATAAAAAGAAAATAGGAGATAATTTTAGAACATAGAAAGTAAGTCATAAAGAAGTACACAGTGCTCAAAGTGGAAGAAAAAATATGGTTTCATTTAGTGATGAATCTGAAGATTATTTGAGCACAGCTCAGAATACTAATTCAGGTGGGCTCATTATGCTTGCTTCAATATGAGGACAAAACATAATGATTTCAACAGTTCTTCTCCAGCACTGATTAAAATCAGACCTGGGTGGGGAACTTAAGTCATTCCCTGTCTCTCAGGGCAGATGAATACAGTCACCACCCTTCTTGCACCAGCAGATGTGTCTGAGGTCTGGAATCTGAGGTGGGGTTCTGAGCAAAGGTGTAGAGTCCCCTTATGCTGGCACACATACCTGATTTACCAGTACAGGGGACTTTGTTGTGATTCAAAGACTTTCCAGCTGGCATAATGGGACTATTGGATTGCACTCATAGGGCCCCATCCTATCCAATGTTCCAGTGCCAATGCAAGTGCAATGCAGCCTCAAGAGAAGAGAACAAATGTTATCATATATTGAGGAGGCCTCATGAATGCCCCCCCCCCACCTAGGGATGCAGCACATGCCCCATCAATGTGGATACATCAGCACTGGAAAGTTGGATAGGATTGGGGCCCTTGCCTCATTAATTTCAGTGGTATTTGCTTCCAAGTAGGTATGCATAGGATTGGATAAGATGCGCAAGACTGCTAGACTTTTGGAATCTGTCTCATTACCATCTAAGGTATAAGTAATGGAGACCACATGGGCTGTAAATATAGAAACAGCAATGTGGAGTTAATTCCCAATCCTATGGTATATCTTCCTTTGATTCCCTTCTACTTCTGGAGTCATATGATTTACATAGGAGTTTCTGTGCTCATTTTAAAGTAAAAACATTGCTACCCTACAGAACTTCAGGCAAAGTGTTCTTGAAAATGTAACCTCTAATATGTCAAGCACCCGATGGCAAAGAATAAAGACCTGAGTTTGTCTAAAAGATTTTGATTTGCAGAAGGAAGGACACATTTCACATCCATAAAATGTTTACCATTGCTAATGTTGCAGATACAATTCACTGGTACCATCCCAGAACAATAGCTCCAAAGCTCTTTGACCTTCAGCCTGAGGGCAAGGCAAACAGGCTTTGTATAAGTCCCATTTGAAAGCACTTTCTGTGAGTAAGGCATCTTATTTTTTAAATCATTTTTTTTAAAGAGGGCAAATTGGTTATTTTTAGAATCACCACAAAGATGAAGTCTCGCAGCTCCTCAGGCTGCACAGCAGAAAAGAGCTACTCATCCAGTATTAACAGTTTTTCTAGCTCTTTGTAGATGACGATCAATCAAGGTCTCCATCTTGGCTTGCATCCTGAAGAATTCTCCCCCTACCTGGCCCATGAGGTACACTGGTTTCAAACCGATGGAGGCATGAATGAACCTCCTTCTCGGGGTCAGGTTTTTCAAAGATGTCTCCTATGCAATATACATTGCTTTCTCTTTTTCTAAAAAAATTTGAAATAAATGTGAGATGTGCTTTGGGTGCTGTTTTTCTCCTGCTACCCTCTACATCTGAATGTACCATTACATTAAATTAAAAAGAGAACAAGAGAGCAAAAGTCATTTTGAATTTTTGCTTCATGTGCAAAGGGCCGCCATGGTGGGGGAACTGCAAGAGAAAAATATGATCTGTGTTTTTGTATCAGCTCTGCAAGCCAGGTTAGGAGGAGTAGGCAGTGCGTCAAACTGGAGGAAAAATACACGCAGCACCCTTTCTAGCCAACCACCTGCTGGTTTCCTTGCTGCTGTGAAGTTTGCAAAGGTCAGATCCCTTGACAACTTGCTTGCTCCTTAACCTCCCCAACACATACCAGGATTTTCTGGATCTGAAAGTTTATTTGTAATCTGCCTCCCTCTAAAGTTTTTTTTTTACATTAAAAAAAATCCAATGTACAGAAAGCAGTTTAAAACAGCAATCATGTCACACTTGCCTGGGAGGAAGTTCAATTGAATTCAATTGTACTTCATAGGATTGCACTAGATTAGCCCTCTGTATCCACGGGTTCAGTTTCTGGAACCCCTGCAGATGCTGAAATCTGTGGATAATTGAATCAGCAGAGTGTGGGCTCCTTAAAACCTTTGAAGGTGATCACAGCTGTGCTCTGCCATGTCCAGAGGATGTTCTGAGGCCTGCAGAGGCTGCATGGGTCCACTTGCGCCCTCTGTGAGTCTCAGAATGCCTGTTTGGGGCAAAAAACCCCACTACTTCTGGTTTCTTGTGGAAACCAGAAGTGACATTTATACACCTTTAAAAGGCATTCTGAAGGCTGGGGAAGCCACTGTAATTTATCTGTTTTACAGATGGAAGATTTAGGTCATGAGATTGGTGATTAGCCCTTGGTTTTTCCACACATTTAAAAGGTTGCCTTTAGCTATTACAGCTGACTCTGTTTTAATATGAACATTTAGCATTTAGACAACTTGCCTAATATGACTTAAATGTGACCATTTAAATGTTAATGAAAAACAAGTTTATTTATGAAAGGTTCCTGGCTCCTATACCCATTTTAGATGCATTCAGCAATGTGCTGTTTTTGAAATGTATGAAGTCGGATGTGTTGTGCTTAAGAAAAACCTATTAATTATTTTGGCCACAAAAAGTACAATTTCCAAATAAAAGAGCTTTGTGAAAATTGCCAGATAAGCAAATAAGCATTCAAGTAAAGTCTACCTCAAAGAATTGTGCTAGTTATTCACAAATAAATGAGAATTTCTTAATATATATTTTATATTAAATAATACTTAATAGGTGAGTAAAACGCATACTGTAGGACAAGTAAAGAGAACAGACACAAGTCTTAGGATGACAAGGGTCACAATATCATTAACTAGTTAAACTGGATCTGTAATAAACAATGCTTCCCTATGGGGCTGGTCTTAGGAACACCCCTTCCTTGATGCTTCAGAGTCCTTACCAGACTTAGGGCGCAATCCTAAACCCTTATGCCAGTGCTTTCCAGCACTGGCATAGCGGTGCCAATGGGACATGTGCTGCATCCTGCAGTTGGGTGTCACTCACAGAGGCTTCCTCAAAGTAAGAGAATGTTTGTTTCCTTACCTTGGAGCTTCATTGCCCTTAGTGCTGGAAAGCACTGGGTTAGGATTGCACCCTTACTTGAAGTATGCTCTTGAGCCATGACGTCCCTGTCAGCTGTGACGTAAGGGAACCTATTTCCCTTTCCTGAATCACTGCCCAATAAAGCAGTGTAGAACAGACACAAATACTCTCCACCCACTAGCAGTGTGGGTTAGGAGGAAAAAAATTCAGCTTGCTCTGGATGTGACCAGCTAATCCAGCACTGTGTATTATTGAAGGCAGGTGGGTACTGAGCTGTTTAAAAGCTGCTGCTGGGAGGAGGTGAGTTCGGCTTTCTGGCTTGTATGTCAGTTAGAGCCAGCCCCCTACTAGCTGACACCATTTCTGATGTGCAGCTGTGTAGCTGGACGTTGAAGGTTGTCCAATCTCTCCCCCACTCACCTGCAAACCTCCCCTCTTCCTGACTGACCACTGCCCAGTGACCAGAGTGTCATTTCTTTAAGTGGCAAGAAAACCAGGTGCAGCACTGCATGGTTGATTTCCTTGGAGAATTCAACACTGGAGACTACTGGTGTCTTCGTAATGTTGCTTATTTATAAATATGCAAGCAGGACCTGTTGGAAGTAAGCAGACTCCTATAAAAGAAACAGTAAAATTGCAGATCCTTCATCAGCATCCCCCAAACAAGAGCATGGACTGCTGCAATCCTTAGGCTGCTTCATTCTTGTTCAGGTGTGCCCAAACCCCGGCCCGGGGACCACTGGTGGCCCTCGGGGATTTCCAATCCAGCCCGCAGGGAGCCCCCAGTCTCCAATGAGCCTCTGGCCCTCCGGAGATTTGTTGGAGCCTGCGCTGGCTGGATGCAACTGCTTTCAGCATGAGGGCAACTGTTTGACCTCTCGTGTGAGCTGTGGGACGAGGGCTCCCTCCACTGCTTGCTGTTTCATGCCTTTGATGCAGCAGCAGCAGCGAAGGAAAGGCTGGCCTTGCTTTGTGCAAGGCCTTTTATAGGCCCTGAGCTGTTGCAAGATCTTCATTCATTCAAGTTCCATTTCTAATACATTACGTAAATTTATGTAAATTTATTCAAATTTGAAATGTAAATTATTTTTTCCCCCCTGGCTCCCCGACAGTGTCAGAGAGATGATGCGGCCCTCCTGCCAAAAAGTTTGGACACCCCAGTCTAGTTAATTGCAGGTAAAAGCTCCAAACTCTTTTTTTTTTTTTTTTAATTATGATTCCCACGCCCAGCTGCCACTGCTTCCACCTGCCTCTCTTTCTCTCCCCCTATTCTGATGGTGTCACATTCCAAAGGCAGGGATCTAGGCCTTTCCACACCACTTGTCATGTTTCTTACATCCCAATCCTAACTGCACTGGGGCTGCCAGGCACAGCAGCGTCAGAAGGGCTACTGTGGCATCCAGCGGCCCCATAGAGGCCGCTGGAGGCCTCCTTGGGGAAAGGGGATTTTTCAGCCGGATACCGAGGATAGGATCCAGTCATAATTCCAGTCATCTGTGCCTAGGCCTCTTGTACTCTCCTTTTCTGAATTTTAAGTGGATATTCTAACCAACACAGTTGCTGCTTGGAAGGCTGTAGTAGCAAGCTCAGGAGCACAGTTGCACCCTACCCTGCTGGAGCCCTTTAACTGCAGAAACAAACTGGAAAAAATGGATTTCAGGGAGAAAGATTTTTTTCTTTTTGGTTTTTGGATTCAGGAAGCAGAGATGGGAACAAGCAGGAAATCCTATTGGTGGTTCTGCATGTTGTGTTCAGTCTTTTCCCAGAATGAAGGAAAGCCTGGTAAGCCCTCCCATGTCACTTGCCTAGGTCACTCCCTATGGCACTCCCTATCACACAGGAGTTTAGCTGATCGCTGAATGGTTCCTTCATTCAGCTTCATGGCTAGGGCAGGTGAATGGGCAGGTGCTGAGATAGAGCTTGCTGCTTCCCAACTGTGAAGAGGGGCCAACTATTTAACTGCTGTATCCCACTGCCATGTTAGTGCTTCTTTGAGATGAGCTGTTGAAGTCAAGCTGTCAAAGGAAAGGTTTATTTCTGTTTGTTCTTACACTTGGAGCCGCATCTGTTAGACAGCAGCAGAGCTCCTATTGCCTCTCTGTGTCAAAGGGATTTAAGCTTCAGATGGCATATTTAAAGCATTCAATCCAAAAAGTGGTTTAAAGACAGCAAAGGAAAGTGTGTGTGGGGTGGGGGGGATGCAAAATCTTACAAATGGCTGTTGTTTTGGGGGGAGTGGTATTGGGCAAATAACTCATATCAACTGCCTGTCTTTTGATTAGCAAAGTTATGGAATGGGAACACTAAATAGTTTTAGTTTTAGTTTGGTTGATTATTTGTAGCCATTTTCTGACTCTAAGGGCACAATCCAAACCCCACACCTGGTCTAAGCAAGTCCCTTGCGCCAGCCTGGGAGAGTCGCAAACATGCTGTAAAACATGTTTGCACCTCCGTGTCTGGGTTGGCGCAGGGACGCGTGCAGGCCCACAGAGGCCAGATCCAGCCTCCACACCGACCAAGACTGGTAAGTTTGCACTAGCTGAGCTTGGCCAGTGTGGGACTCTGGGGTGGCGTGGGGAGGGCAGGGAGGTGGCATTTTGAGGTGGGGGAGGGCGGGCAGCAGGTGGGCCTGTGGGCGGGCAGGCGGGGAGCAGGAGGCGGGGCTGTTACGTGAAAATCCCCTTTTCCCTTCCAAGTTGTGTTTTTATATCTGGTTATGTATTTTGGACTAAAATGCAGGCCTAAAACTTCTCTTACAGGCCACAAAAGGAGTCAAATCATAAGCTCACTCATTTCTCATGTTGTTTCTCTAGAGACACTGGAAATGTTTTTTTGTTTTTGTTTAAGTCAATCACTGAATATGCAAACACCTTAAAGGAGGACTTTGGCAGCAAAGTCTATCACCTATTGTTAACTAAATCACAGCCATTAAGCTACCTCCAGACTCCAAAATCCAGTAGCAACAGGAAGCAAGCTACACCCCCCTCCCCCAGAGTCAGGCTTTGCTGATAGCTGATTTCTGGACCCTTCCACCTTTTCTTTACATACTCCACGTGTACCATCCTGTGTACTGAGCATGCGCATCTAGACCAGCACTACGACACATCCGGGTCATTCTAGGTCAGACACAACCCCTTAAGAGAAGGCTCCGAGCACATGCTCGCTCTCTGGCTTCCCTCCCACGGGAGTGGCCCTTCCTAGGACTTTTCCCCCAACTGCTCCCTGGACAGGTAAATATATCTTGTGTTTAAAACTCTTTCCCTTCTTCCCTATCTATTCCTCCCTTCTCCCCCATCTTTAGTTAGCAAACTGGGTTTAGCAGATTAAGGAACCCCTAAAATACTTCCCTACAACCTATCCATTTCTGATTTCTTTTCGGATGCACCCAAATACATAGCACATGCAGCCACCACAAGCTAGGTTCACTAGACACAAGTACTAGAAATCTATACTTATCAATTCTCCATGTGTATTATGTTTACCTTTGTGTGTTTTTGCAATAAAATATAATCCTTTGATTGAAAGTTACCTTTCTCCTAGTCTCCTCTTTAAGCTAAACAAGGGATCTCTTTGCTTTACGCTGTCTTGTTATCCAGCCTGCGATCCTAAGAGTTTCCAAAAGGCTAATATACTAATTCCCCTAAATAAAACAGCCTTTTTGGTAACAGGGCCAGGATCCAGCACTTATGCTGGATTCTAGCCCCATTCTTGGGCAGCCTGGATCAGCCCTGGGCTGCTCAGATTTGTGCCTCCTCTTTTGGTGGTGCAGATCCAAGTAGCCCCATTGAGGCTGCTGTGGTCTACCTGGGGTAAGGGGAATTTTTTCCCCTTGCTTTGGGCCAAGCCTCAGTCAGCCCAAGACTTGTGCTGGATACAAGTTCCAGCACAAGTTAGGATTATGCTGCCCATGGCAACAGAATAATTTCCTGTTTTGCTCTCCACCTGACCAATGCTGAAATCTCATCCTTCCTATTTCCAAAACAGGAATAGCTATTTCACATTTCAGTAGCGGGAGTGGAATTTTCACAGTGTGGGTCAAAGGCATTTGGGATGAGCTTAATATTTGATTGCAAAAAAAGCAGCACAAACTAAAAGCACTTGCTAGAGTTCCAATATTTAACCAACGGCCAGCCAAGGCCACCCTCTTCAATGGCTGAATGAAGGGTCCATCTTGTGTGGTGAGTTGGGGGGAGGCAAACTGATGAGAGTTACCCTGCATCTTCCTGCCACCATTGGCCAGTCCACCATCTGCCAAGTGGCTTCAATTGGCTATCTGAATGCTGAGAGAGTGTGGGGAGAGGATCAGGGCCCCATCAACTCACCTTTGTCTAGCACCACTGCTGTGAACAATCTCAGCAGCAGAATTGCAAGAGGTAGTAGCAGAACAATCCTGCTGCATAAAACATAAAACTATGCATGATGTTGAGTGAACCTGGAGTCATCTAATGAAACCTACTTGTGGGAGATTTAGGACAAACTAAAGGAGCTACTTCTTCTCGTAGTGCATAATTAACCTATGGAATTTGTTGCCACAAAATGTGGTGATGGTCACTAGCTTGGATGGTTTTAAAAGGCAATTGGCCAATGTCCTGCAGGACGTCTATTAATGCCTTCCAATCATGACACTATGTGCTAGCCTGAGGTTCAGTGGCAATTTGTTTCTAAATACCAGGTGCAGGGGAGCAGTGACAACAGAGAAGCATGTCTTTCTGTCCTGCATGGGGGCTTCCCAGAGGCATCTATTGGGCTACTATTGGAAACAGAATGCTGAAAGTGTCGGGACTTTGGCCTAATCCAGCAGGACTTTTCTTATGTTCCATGTTACTTTTTCATAGCTCATCATAAGCAGTACTATAGGCCTCCCTAACGGCTCCTGCTAAAACCGTTCCCAAAGCCTCTATCCCATCATTAAATGCACATAGAAATATATCTACCTAGCTATAAATAATTCCATTTATAGTTAGGAAAGGTCATGCAAATTGCTGTAGCAAATCTTTTGCAGATACTTTTCCTGAAAAGTCACATTAATCAGTTGTAGCAGAGCATGGCTGTATGCTTGTAACTAATAATATGTGAATCAAGCATGTAGAGACTCAGATTTAGACCTACTGCAATGATTTATATTTACCTTCAAAGGCAAGATCTAGTTTATTAGAGCTCCCTAATCATGGAAGGAGGAAGACAACCAGATTGGAGGGGGGGGGGGAAGTACTTTTGCATTCTGCGTCACTTCATGGAGCATTTTATCTGCTGGCTATATCTGAAATCTAGCTCCATATGTTGCAAGCAGACAGATTTCTTTAATTATGCTATTTAAAAAGCTATATAGATCATCAAAAGTGAGTTTGACAAGGAATTTGCCCCAATTTATACTGTTTAATTTCTGACTTTCCTCATTTGGGGGAATTATGTTAGAAAGTGAGTCTGCCTTACTGGAAAAGAGAGCTGATGTAAATGATGTCGCTATGGCATTGATTAGCTTGGAAGGTAAATGAAATTAATGAAATGCTCTATGAAAAAGTTGAATGCCCCATGATAAAAAAGCATGACTTCTATTAATTGTGATGGAGAGGCTTCAAACGCTATTAGCTGATGACAGCAAAGACATAAAAGAAATTGGAGAGTAATATCTCCCTACAAATACCACCCACCTCTGTGAATATTTCTCTTTTGCTAATTTAAAGAGATAATCCTAAAGGATGATGTGGAATTAACATGTTAGGGTCCACACAGATTGTTTTTGGGAGATGAAAAACTACAAAATAAAAAAAAAGTAATGGCCCAATCCTATTAGGACCTTATGCTGCTAGAAGGAATGTTCCAGAGCTGTAAGGCCCTTTACTGCTGTTGCAAAATGTGACATGACATTCAGTGCAGCCTGGTCACTACCACATGAGGTGAGTGGCGAACAGACACAACCAGTCAACTAAGTCTGTGCACTAGGAACCAGATGATGACAACTGGTACCTTTAATTCAGTGCAGGGGGTGGAAGAGAGGTGGGGAGGGGAGGAACAGGGTGGAGGTGGGGGTAGGAAGGAGGCAGATCAACGCTGAGAAGTGGTGATATCAATGGCAGTGGCGCCATCACTATCCTATCCCCTTCCCTGGGTCCACACAAACTTGTGCCAATAAAATTGCTGGTGCAAGTCTGAATAGAGCCAGTGGACTGGCTCAGGATTACCTTGATAATCCCCTGTGGGATACAGTGCATGGTCCATTGGTGGGGCTGCATTGCTGCATCATTGCACAGGGAGATGTAGGATTGGGCTGTAAAATTTATATGATTATGCAGTTGGACTTCGGTATCCATGGGGGTGGGTGGGTGTCTGTTCCCAGACCTCCCATGGATACTGAAACCCATGGATAAGCAAATCCATGGGTTGGGCCCAATAGGACCTCCGGACATGACCAGAGGTGTTCTCTAGTTGCGCCCTGAGCTTCTGAGGCCCCTGGTAGTGTCAGAAAAGCACTTTCAGTTTTCATAAAAACCAAAAGTGCCTTTCCAATACTTCGAGGCGGTGGCGTCAATAGGGTTTACGTCACCTGGTGCGGGATGCCAGCGCATCAGCCCCATGCAGTGGGTGGGGCAACACCCCAGGTGGTGGGTGTGGTGATGTACTATCGCCCCACCCCCACTGGTTTTTTGGCTGTACCTTTTGATAGAACAAAGATAGAACACATTCTGCAAGAAATTATGCATTGATTGTAACATGATGGTATTATTCCTCCAAACTGTGATTTTAGTCACTAGGGATGTCACCCCCCCCCCCAGGATGTCAACTTACTAACTCCTTATTCAGCAGTTCTCAAACTTTTAGCACTGGGACCCACTTTTTAGATTGACAATCTGTCCAAGACCAACCAGAAGTGGAAGTGACATCATCAGGCAAATTAAAATAAATAAGTATAAATAATTAAAGTAAAACAAATAATTAAATAAGCAGAAGCCAGCTCTGTTCCACCAAGTGAATTTCCTCCGTAGCCAGCTTGCAATAACACCCCCCTCCAAAACCAGTAAGATTTTCAGCCCTATGCAGTGGCCAGTTCAATTTAAGAACTTCTGTTTAAACCAGATCATTGTCAGGATCCACCTGGCTTTGCAAGAATCAAAAAAGTTCACCTTATCAACTGAAGCCTGTTTTGATCCTTTTTAGTAGGGGGTGGGGGAGGCTTCCTTCTGGAGCATTTGTTGAGCTCCAGTTCCATCAGATCAGGACCATTCTGATGGATGCACATTCCCCTTTGCCTGGCCTGACCACCAGCCAAGGCATGTTTGCTTACTCAGGAGGGGCAGGAGGTCTGGTCTAGAGGGTAGAGCCTCCATTTGCCTGAAGATAACATCCGCAGGTCGCCAGTTCGAGGCCACCTGCACTGTGCGAACTTGAAGAGCTGACAAGCTGAGCCGAGTTGTTCCATCTGCTCTGAGCGTGGGAGGATGGAGGCCAGAATGTTGCAACCAGATCAGAAAGAAACATCTGAATGTTGTGGTTTCTTGAAAGATAGAACCTTCTTTCAAATTGTAAAAATCCCTATGGGGATTTAATTAGCCTGCCTATGTAAACCGCCTTGAATAAAGTCCGAGGAGAAATCTGAGGACCAAGAAAGGCGGTATATTATTATTATTATTATTATTATTATTATTATTATTATTATTATTATTAATTGCGAGTAAACGTGACCATGAGGCTTAGTTTCGCTTTCCAAAGAGCTCAATACATTCATCTGCTTGGAGGGAGGGACTTCCTTCTCAGGTGTTTTTGGGGGCTGCATTCATTGGATCAGGACCATTCTGGTGTCATTGGATTCCTATCAGCCTGCCCTTTCTGAAGGATTAAGGCACGTTCACCTACTCACAAGTAAACGTGCAATACGGCTCAGTTTCACTTTCCATAGGGCTCCATGCATTTTTTGTTCTCCGGTTTTTTGGCCATAACTTTTGATAGAAAGGAGATATTTCACTCTGGTGTTTTGCATTGCATTCCTCTGGAAATTCCACATCCAATGGTATATAACATGATGGTATTACTCCTAACCACTGCAATTTTAGCGTGTCACCCCTTCAGTGTGCATCACCCCCCATGCGCGTCACCCGGTGCAGTCCGCACCCCCCACACCCCCTAGCAATGCCATTGCTTCGAGGGGGCTTTCTGAGGCCCAGAGAGGCCTCAGAAAGCCTCCTAGATGTGACCGGAGAGCACCTCCAGTCGCATCTGGGAGATCAGGTGAGGCCTTCCACTGTGGGTTTGGAACCCGTGGTGAGTCAAATCTCTGGGTTCAGAATCCATGGATAGAGAGGGTGTACCTGAATATCTTGGAAGGGAGGCAGAAAAATGATAAATTTAGAAGAAAAGAAGTCCAATTTATTATGTGGGAACACAAATACACTGGGCTCTCCTTAATCGTGGGTTCAGCACCTCCGGACTTGACTCACTGAGGGTGCCAACCAGCACTGGAGGGCCTCACTTGAGCTCCTATATGTGACCAGAAGGAAGTGTCTCCTCCACTTTGCTCTCACCAACTGGAACGGTTCCAAAGGTAAGGGAGATGGGTCGCTTACGCAGCGCATTGTGGAACCTGCATTTGCCCCCCTTTGGGAATGCTACTGTTCCTGAGAATGGGACTAGAACCAATACATCAGAACTACAGGGAAGAAATAGCCTAAAGTAGATTTGAAGTAGATATAGGCTGTACGTGAAGAATTTCCTGTCTGGTACTGGAGCAGCCTGCTTTGTGCAGTAGTGCCTCTCTCTTGTTGGAGGCCTTCAGACAGAGGTTGGATGACTGCCTGACAGGAATGCTGTAGCAATTGTCTGTACTGAACAGGGAGTTGGGTTAGATGACCACTCAGATCCCTTCAGACTCTAACATTCTATGTTTCTATGAACTTCATATGCTGTTTAAAGCATAGACATAATTGTAAGGAAAAGTGTCAGATCTTGCAAATGAAACTGAGAAAACAGCATCCTGGTTCAACTCCTTGATAACTGATTGTACTACAGCTATGCTATGCTGCGTATATAAAAAAAACACAGTGGGATGGGGAAGGGGTTATGGCAATGCTCTAATTTGACCAGGTTAGCAAAATTTCTTGGATCAGGCCTGGGTTTGTACTTTTTTTTTTTTAATTGTCTTAAAAAAATTCATTGAAATGCAGTTGGTTCAGGTGATACAATCTGAGCTCTTCCAAGATTCCGGTTGGTAAAAATGCTATTTTCCCTTTCTGCTGAGTAATGCACTGAAAAAATGCAAACAGAGTGTCAACAGCATGCAGCAGGAATGCTACGGACAGTGAATGCACAAAATAAATGGACATGGGGCCTAAATCTTTGAGCTGAAATTGCTAGGAGTAAATAGACGCACTTTCTATTGCAAAAGCTCCCCATGCCTTTCATTTGCTTGAGATTGCATTCTATTTTCCTATGTATGGCACACTTTCTGTACTCTGTAACCTTGTTAGAGTTGATGCTCCCTGTTCAGGAGACTTTATTAAATAACTAATAACTGCCACAGCTTGTTCTTTTTTTATGTTCAATTCATCAGTTTTCCAGAAGAGAGAGAGAGAGAGAGGGAGAGAGAGAAATGATTAGTCAGAAAAATGCAACCCAATATATTAATTTTCATTTTATCAAATCACCAAAACTGAAGTGATGACATGCTCAAAACCTTTGTTTTCCATTCCAATATCTATTCCAGAAGAGGTTATTATAATCTTCTAGTAACACCTGCTGCATAATTCCTATCAGAGATATTTTCCCAGTCATTTTGTCTTGGAGTCTCTAACTTGTGTACTGGATATTCCTTTTGAATGCAAACATGACTCCCATCACATGATGGATGGTGCCTGCTCTCCCTAGTGGTCTCAAAGCATTGTCTTCAGGATCATTAGCCTGACATGAAGACTCAAGTAAAGGGCCTTCATGAGTTGGGCTGTAGCTTTGCTTCTTGAGCCCCTGCACCTTTGTAGAAAGTCACAGTAATTCTGGAATCAATGTACCTGCTTCCCCACTTTGCTTCCTAGCATGGCAGGCCTCACCTTGATTGAAGTCCATTTACATCGTTCAGGTCCATGGAATATTTACTGGCTTCTTCTCTCTTGGGTTGCTAAATCCTGCAATAAAAAAAATTCTAGGACCTGGAAGAGGCCTGGGAGGGTGCCCTCAGAGGTCAAAGCCCAGTGTGTGGACAAGAATCTAGTAGAATTTCAGTGGGTTTGGGTGAAATCAAGAAATTTTTGATATATTGTCGCAGTGTAGTGGTTTTTTGTTGTTCTGGAGTTTGGCACAAAAGCTATCTGTTCAGTTCAGGTATACATTCAACTAAAACAAATGACTAGAAGGAAACTGTCTTGCCCATTGCAGCTGACCAGATAGCAAAAAGAAAACTGGCCAGACTATTTTTCTCTCTGGCCTGAAATTTCTGTCCATTGTCCCTCTGAGCTATGCTTTCATATTGTCCCTTGGTGAGGTGCTCCATCCTGACCACTTCCTTGGAACCCAGCCATCTAAAATTCCAGGTCCTTCAGTTTTCCTCTTGAGGATGCTAACTTCATGACAATGGTGGTGGGTTGGGATTCACATATCCAAAGCATGAAGGTTTGTTTGATAGCTTTGGGGAGGGGTAAACTTGGGTTCTGCCAGCTCTTAAGCCCTTTACTTTTTATTCACTTTTTCAAATAGGATTCCTTCTGAATCTCTGTCTAATGTGCTTTACATGTATCTGTTATACGATATGTATAAAATCCAGTGATTTTTTTTTAAAAATAAACTCTTACATTTTTAAAATGAATGGATGTATTAGAATGCTTTAAAGTCTCTCACTTTGAGGCATATCCTCTAGATTTATATCAGTTGCATAAAACATTTTTCCCCGATGTTATTTTTGAATTGCAGACAGCAGAACCAGTCAAGTTGTTCCAAGAGTGTTCTCACATATGTTTTTATGTAGAGATAATATTGCTCTCTGAATCCTCCAGCGCCCCTGCTTATACATGTGTACTATGTGCTAAGCTATGAGATGCAGGGGTGGGGTGAAATAGCTTATGCATATCAGCTGAAGTTTAATGCAAACACTTGAACATATAGGGGTATTTGTGTGTGTGAATATTAGCTTGGTACACTTGCAGGAGCCACTGCAGAGAAACTGGACTTTCGGTAAATGTTAGTTGTCAGGGGTCGAGCCCTTGTCTGACCGCTGCCTTACCTGGCTGCAGGCCAGGGGTAGAACTGCCTGGCCATAGAGCCACCACCTCCTCTCCAGCTGACCAGGTAAGACATAGGGCAGCTGAGTGAGAGAGACTGTCCCCCCCAGGGCTCACCTGACCTGAGCAGTGAGCAGGGCTGGGTCACCATTAACCACCAAAGAGGAGGGAAGCAGGCCAGGGTCAGGGCCCCTTTAAGCCTAGAGAGGAAGGAAGGGGAGGAGCTGAGGGTGTGGCTGGGAAGGATAAAAGCAGGGAGCCTGTGATGACAGGTAGTTCTGTAGAGGGAAGGCAGGAACCCCTTCCTGAAGACCAAGGGCCTCAGGTCCTGCATCCAGGGAGGAGGACAAGGGTGTTGTGAATCCCCTCCCCCTGGCTTGGTCTGAGGCTTCCCCTGCAAGGAACCCCAGGGAGGTGGACACCCCACCCAGGGGTCCCAAGAGACCATCCAGCCAACCCTCGGCACCCTGCTGGGTGACACCCAGAGACCCCCCCCCCTTTTAGGGGCACCCCTCACAATAGTAAACATGGATGCCAATCATTTTTTAACAGAAGGGAAACAACAAAGGGAAATCCTTGAGGAAAGTGTGTGTGGGGGGTGGGAGCTTTCATCATACCCTGACAGTTCAGTGAAGCTGCCTCAACCCACACCTTGTTCCAAGTTGCATGGCCCACTCCACTTCCTGTGCTGCCTTTTCCCCATTCAGTCCTGAATGAGCTGGGTTCATGAACATGACGTCCTTCATATGCTCATCTTCACAGTTACTGGCAAGTTTGGAAATAGGATGTAAACAAGTGGGGATCTTTAACAGTATATTGCAGTACATCCCCAGCCTCTTAACAGGAGTGCTCCTTTTCAAGGCTCCTGCAGCCTGGAACAAGTTTCTTACACCCCTGTTTGGGGTTTGCACGGGGAAGGTTTCAGGATGGAAAAAAGGACAAATGTCCATTTTTCTTTCTCACTCTTCTGAAACTTTCCTGCAGCAAGCCCAACAGTGTTATAAACTGGGTTCCACTGTTGTAAAAAGCACCCTAGTCCTAGTGAGGATTGGACTAAAGCAACCTCATTGTATGCAGAGAGGTCTCTTCTAGAGAGCAGAAGAAGGAAGTTTTCTATGAGAAGGGTGCTTGCTCATGACAAGTAGTGAGCCATTCACACAGCCTGTTACTTCCTCCTCCCTGGTAAGCCTTCTTATTTTTGCTTGGAGAAGGATACAGGGGGAGACAACTTCACCTCTTTTCAAACATTTTAACTTTTGAAGCATTCCTATCCAACAGTCTAATCCTATGCTTCCACCTTCCTGCCAATGCAGCCAAGCCTAAACGACCTGTGCTGTATCTAAAGCGAGGGGTAGTCCTGGAGGTCTCCTCTGGCTACAGGAACATTTGTTCCCTTACCCAGGGGTAAGCCTCCAGGGCACAGATGAGTCTGCTCAGACCTGCACCAGCAAAATTGCCACTGCCCAGACCAAATCCACTCTGAATCTGGAGAAAGTGCAGTCCTCATCTGTTTGTAGCTGCTAATATATTTACAGCACAATCTCATCTTGCATTGGAACAGGCAGGCCAGGAGGTGGGAAGCATCCAGTGCAAGATAGGGGCCCAAACCGGCTCAGCCAGAGGTAAGGGGAAACTCTTCCCCTTACCCCCAGGTAACCTACTGCAGCCCCAATGGGTCTCCTCAGACTTGCGTCACCTCTGAAGGTGGCATAAATCTGAGGAGAGAGGTGTGGCTTGCAGCTGCTCCACACTGTTTGGGAACAGGAGCTAGGATCCAGCATATCTGCCTGGTCCCAGCCCCACCTCCTGCTTCCCACCTGCCCTCCCCCTGCCCCGGAATGCCTCCTTCCCACCTCCTCCCCTTCTCCACCCCGCCTCCTCCCTGCCCACCCCAGAGCCTTGCATAGGCTGAGCTTGACCGATGCAAGGCTCCCTGTCAGAGCTGGTGCGGATGCTGGATTCAGCCTTGGCAGGCCAGCACACATCCCTGCGCCAGCCCAGCCAACTCTAGAGGAGGTGCAAATGTGCTTTGCGGCACGTCTGCGACCCTCCTGGGCTGGTGTAAAGGACTTGTGCTGGCCCAAGGGTGACCTTGGATTGCGCCCTTAGTTGCAAAGCCATTGCACCAAGTTTTTGAACAGATATTGACTGCCAAAGACTGATGTTAGATGTTGAATACCACACTAACCTGTCACAGAATTCCATGGGTGACTCATCACCATAAGCGGTTCTAGTTATTTCTGGATACAGACCAACTGCCTGCCGGGCTTTCAGTCTAGTGAGTGTGCTGATGGCTGGGTCAACAGAAGATAATAAGGTCAGTTTTTACTCATAAGGACCTTCTTATGCAATCTTTTATCGTGATACAACAATCCCTAAGCACCATTCAATCTCTGATTTGTTCATATTTTCAGGAAATACATTAGAGAAGTGAATGGCAAGAGAATTAGCTGCCCCTGAGAAAGATCAGAGGTCTTGATTTATCTCGCTTTCCATGATAATGGATCGTGCTAAATAACAGAGTGATATCATTAGTGGATGAAGTTCACAGTTCCAGATGCTTTATCCAATTCCAATACTTTACCTACAAGTGATACAGCCTGCCTGCCGTACAGCTGAACAGTCCTTTCCTTTAGCCCTGCTTCATGTAGCTGACATGATTTTAGAAGCTCTTACCCCACATGCTGGTCAGTACATCAACATCAGCACAGGTATGTGGCAAAGGGGGCACTTGCAAAGGGGACACAACATCTTTAAACATTAAATGGACTACTAGTCTAGGCAAGTATTTTCTAGTTGCATTGTATATGTACAAATTTAATTAGCCTGTGACCTTATGCATGTTGCATTTATTTATATCCCACTCTATTCCATGGCTCAGAGCAGCCTGCAAAATTTTCCCATGTGTTAATCACCCTGTCCTCAAGGGGCGAGCCATCAAAAATATACATTAAATTAATGACTTTGGGTAATAAAAGAGGTCAAATGAACTAAAACATGATATCATAAACATAATGCCTATTTAAAAAACAAACAAAACCGAGCTTGGCCTTAAGTGCTCTGGTGATAGAGCTTAGTCCAGGTGAAGGTTTGATCTGAAGGTCCTGTAATGTTCCTCCTCCTCCAACAGTAGCATCACCAGCTACCGACTATGTTGGAAACCATGCTGCAGAATGGGCTGAGAGAGGGCGGAAAGAGGGCCTGCCTGCTTACTCCTGGGGTGATGGATGGCTTGTAAGGGACCATGGTTCACACACCCTTGAATTCTCTTTTTGGGTAGGAAAGTGTAATTGTTTCAGGTTTCAGCAACAGCAACCTAAAAAAAAAGAATGTTTTTACTACTGTCTCTTGATGTCTCTTAGCTGTCTGCCTGGTAGATGCGGCCAGGCCCTCAGGATAAAACAGTGGTTTGTCAGAAGTCTTGGTACAGGATTATGAAACAGAACTACAAAGATGGCCATGCAGGAGCTATCACTCCAGGTGTGACACAATGTTTACTGAAGTGAGCAGAAGTGTTCAAATGCTCTGATGCTTGGAATGTGTTTAGAAAAACACACATCATCACACATGCCCAGGGAGTGGGGTATGGTGGTGCAACACTTGAACCCTGCGTGTCGTACACAAGTTCCCCATTCCACATCTATGCTTAGATGTTTACATCACCTAAATACTTTGGTTTTCTTTATATCGGTGAGGCTTCTCAGGGGCAATGTGTGAGTTTTTTTTTAAATAGTATGTGAGTGCCTCTCTTTTACATTTTTAAAGGGAAAACATCACCTTGGCAACCAGCCATCTCTCTCTCTCTCCACTTCCCTATTGAAGATGCTGAGGAAAGGTCTGGCAATACATTTTAATCTCTCTCTTTCTCTCTCTCCACTGTGAAAGTCTAAGTCATTGTATGTTTCCCCACTAGAATGAAGCACCCACTTTTAGACTTAGATTACTTTGATTCCACTCTCATTCTTTTCTGAATATGAAGTTCCATCACGGCAAGTGGGCTTAAAAACAGGAGCTGGCAGGAGATTGCCTTTGTTTGGCAAAGGCAGGAATAGACAGTATGGAGGATGTTGCTGCAAGGCCAGTGATATTTAGCAAAACAACATGAGTAGCTGGACATCATTTATTGCGAGCTCTTCACTCCAGCTTCATTAGTAGTGCCTTGCCACTTGTGGGGGCAGGGAAGTACACCATGAAATCCCATCATGTGTCTTCTTTTTCAAGGCATCCCTGGAAGGAGAAATGGGCTGCTGCTTTGGCAGCGCCACAATGTTGTGGAATCAAGTGTCTGAGCCCCAGGGTAGACTCTGTGGAGCAGGAAGTCAACCAACAGAGGGGCAGTGTCTTCTTTAGGATAATGCACAATTGTGCGGGGTGGTACACCCCACTGTGTGGGTTGATATTGCATGTGGTGCTTTGGGGTCTCACCAGAGAGATAAGTGGTGGAGATCTTTGGTTGGATATGGAGTAGGGGTAGGCCTATGTCATTTTAATAACAGGGTGGTGGTGCTGGCTTTTTCCCACAACAGGTATTCCAAAGGGGGAATAAAAGGAATATAGAGTGGGCAGCAGACTCAGAGCCAGCCCATCTAGGAGGCCAACAGAGGTGGTCACTGCAGTCCGCAGGTTGGCTCTGGGTGCCCACCTCCACCCATCCACTCACTTCCACTGTTGCTGTTGCTCCTCCTCCCCTTCCTAGATTTAAAAAGGGAGATGAGACACTCCTCTCCTCCACATTTCTTCCTTTCCCTCTTTCGTTTTCAATTAAGGAAGTGGCAGGAGCAGATATTGACACATCACTGGTTAATGTGAGAACAGCATTTGGCGTGCCACCTCGGGTGCCAAGAAATCTACGGCTGACCCTGAGCAGGCCTAAAGAAGGTAGGAGAGTGAAAATGATAAGGACTCAAGTTTCCCCACCCAGGTCCTAACACTCTCTTTAAAGGGGGCGGGCTTCCTTCCTGCCAAGCACTCAGAGAGCAGTCCTTCTGAGGAACTGGGAGATGATGCCTGGAGCTTCCTATTCTCAGACTTAGCTTGCTCAAAGGAAGGTTCTGGCAGGCAGTGCTGCCACTACTCTCACCTCACCTCTCCTCTCTTCCCAGCTGGTCCTTGAAATAGGAAGGAGGGCTAATTGGGAAGGGAGTGGTGCTTCCTTCCATTCCAGTTCCATCCAGAACATCATTCCTAGGGGCTGTCTACTAAATTTGCACAAATGGGAAAGGATCTTGTTGAATCTGGTGGGTGGGTGGGTGGGGACTGGATGTGCCAACAGCCAGCAGGGTTACACATGCATTCTCCATTTTGAGTAATTCCATCTAAAGGCTTTGTAGAAAGGGGCAAAAGCCATGTGGTGTAGGACTAAAACAGCACTATCTGTACTAATATTCAGAGAGTGATCACCAGTAGTCAAAAATCCATGAGTTTGCATCATTTTTAATTATACATTTTCTTCTGTAACTGCCAATATTTCCATCAGCTTCATAGCTACCTACAGGTTCTTCTTGGAAACTGGCTAATTTTGTGATATGAGAGACATAGCATCATCATCTTCATCAGTACAGTGTCATCAAAGTTCTGGTGCTTTACTGATGAGTAAAAGGGACAGATCCACTGCCAAAGATACTTACAAGTTACAACCTAATTTTTTTTTACTTTGTTGAGTGGGGGAGAGGTAAAGGAAAGGAGAGGCAAGGTTAACAAGCAGCAGGTGGTGGGAAGAATGGATGAGGTGGTGGGGGTGGTAGCAAATGTGAGCAAATGCAGTGACATGTTCTTAAGGTTGTTTATGGTTGAGGGTGAGGATTATGGGCTGAAACTAAAGACTTGATGGGGAAGGTGTGTTTTGAGGAGGGAAGGAAGTGTGGGAGATGGCACCGCATGGATGTCTTGGATGAGAGAGTTCAGACATAATAAAGGGTAGCAAGGGAAAAAGGGTCCTTCACTTTGGGGCTTAAACCAGGAGCCTCTATGGGTCAGGACCTGATACCTTACTTCCTGCACTAGCAGGGCTACGATTTGTAGTAGGGAATTGCAGATGTTCCAAGCCGGGATCTATATGTGGCTTGCCTTTGGGACTGCTGTCTGGGGCTTTTTCCCCTAAGAGGAACCAGCCCATTGATAATCCAGCTCTCAAAATACTCTATCCGAATGCAAGCCCAACGGATGCTAATAGAGATGAATGGAAGACCTTTCTTAGAATTGGTTTGGGGAGACCAGCCAGTGTCAGTGCATTTTGAGCAATGCACATCTAAGGTACATACATCAAATGTTTCATTGCTCATTCATCTAATTTTACAGGATCTTCCCATAACTATTTACTGCCTGCTTTGGAACTGATTATCTTTGATTACTTTGTGTTGAAGTTGCTCAGAGGGGCAGATTATTTTGGCAGCTCAAGGAAGAATATAATGAACTGAGTGCAAATGGGGCAGTCAGAGGGATGTATTATTATAGCAAGCCTTTCCCAGGGGTTGCTCCACCATGAAGGTGATTAATCTAACTTAACAGCTGCCTTGTTCCAACATGCAAGGACCACTTATTTGCCTGTGTTACCCATTGAGACATGTTTCCTCTACCGGGACCACTGCATATTATTCTACTAAATTGAGGTTCTTGTGCCTAATGCTATGTAGAATAATCCTTTTGCTATAGCTTGTGGCCCATGCTGGCACCACTAGGCTCCTCTTACTGTTTGGTACCTGGTTGTATTCAGTGCAGGTTCAAGCCTTCCTGTTTTGTAAACAGTGCATCTGATTCTTGTCATCAAAGGAAATGTTCAGATTACTTGACAAATTCCAGAGGATCACAAAAGCACCTCCATTTCACCTTGCTTTTGTTTATCTCCATGTAGGCGAAGAGTACAGCTTGGATGTGGTCTAGTCTGAGCCAGAGCAAGGCAAGTTGGCAGAGTAAAGAAAGTGACATCATGAAATGTCCGTGTGTAACTGGACATCATGTAACCTCCAGTGTGGTTTGTGTACAGTAGATCCAAAGTGTATTAATGGGCTCTCTCATCCTCCCCCATCTTAACTTTGGAAAAGAGTGATGGTTTCACCAGGGTGACCAGATGTCATAACGGCAAAAGAAGACAAGGTACCCCAAAATGTAGGACATCCAAGAAAAATACAGGACATGACAAAAGAAAAGCTAAAAACACTTGTATATTGATTTTCTGTGATTAATTTAAACATTATATTACATATTATTAAATTTAAAACTATATTACATTTAATTTATTAATTACAAGGAGGCTATGCACTGCCTCACTGGGAAAAGGAGGGCATTTAAGTTCTTTTTCAGGACATGAGATGAAAAAAGAGGACATGTCCTGGAAAAGGAGGATGTCTGGTCACCCTGGGTTTCACTGATGGGAGAGCAAAAGTTATGAGCTGAAGAGATGCGTTGTGAGCCCAAAGAGATGAGTCTCTGCTGCAAGTCAAATGGTGTGTCAGGGACCAATCCTATCCAATTTTCCAGTGCTGGTGCTGCATCCTGTGGTGGAGGGGCAGTCACCGGGACCTTCTTAAGGTATGGGAACATTTGTTCTCATACCATGGGGCTGCATTGTGGCTACACCGGAGCTGGAAAGTTGGATAGGATTGGGTTGAATGAGGCCTCCTGAAGCAGGTATGGGAACATATGTTCCCTGCATTGTGGTTGCACCAGTGCTGGAAAGTTGGATAGGATCAGGCCCTCAGTCAGTTATACGAAGCAGAAGAACTAAGAAAGACCTGGATACGAACAAGCTACTATGGGACAGTCATAGTAAAGAGTGCTCCAAGCCCACCAGCATGGAAAAGCCAGCCTAAAGGTGATCCCAGTGAATGCTGGTGAGCAGCTAGAGAAGCTGTGAGGCTTTCTATGTACAGCCATGTGAACCACTCTTGTTGAAAAGCAGTCTATAAATATACTAATACTAATGTAGTTTGGAATAATAATAATAATATAATAATAATAAATAATGTAGCAGGCAGTGCTCCTTTCCCCCAACCCCTCTTTCAAACATTATCCCTGAGTTTGTGCAGGTCTCAATTTGTACCCAGTTAATTCGTAATTAGCACTTGTCTGTCCTTCATCTCCTACTTGCCACATATCCTTGTTGTCCCATGTGGCTGTCTCAAGGGGTACTAATGTTAGAGACCTCAGTGTCATGGTGACTTGTCACCCATCTCATTGCATTCGAAGGCAGCTGTCCATGTCACGGGATATTCAGAATGCAATCATCCCTCGTGGGAGCTTTCTATTTTAAATGCCTTTCATTTTCTCTTTTAAAAAATCCAAGATGGAGTGTCACACTGGTTTTTACTGGACAGTGTAAGGGTGATTACTATAAAGCATCCATTTTATCAGAATACTTAGAGGGCTTTGCATCATTGACCACAGTGGTGTTTTTTTTTTAACCATCCATCAGTTTTTGTCTCCTACAAATATTATGTGTGTGGCTTTAAATTTTCTATCAGATTCCTGTTAAACATACCAATTAGTTCTGGGGTGAGTGCAGATCCCCAGTGACTCTGGTAGAAACACACACACACATGTCCTCATTTACAAGTTCTTTTCAAGATCTATTAATTAACCAGCTTCTAATCCATTTAATAAGGGTCTGGGTATGATGTTAATTGTATAATTGGAATATTGTACAAGATTATGTAAAATTGTTTTTAACAATCAAGCTTGCTGATTATGCTGTATTTTAGTTGATTATTTAGTTAAAGGCATTATCACCTTATTTTGACTTTTGATTTTTTTCCTAATGGACTGAAACTTATTGTTTTAGTGGGTTTTGTTTTTTTAAAAGCATACTGAATTTAGCAGGCCTGAAGAGGGTTCTTAAGACTGGAAGGAGATGAACTACTACTACCATAACATGAGACAATTTCTTGGGGTATACTTGCCCACCAACCACTAAGTAATTTAAACCACTAAACAGAACCACTAATTTCACCTCTGTTGATAGTTTGCTACTGCACTACTTAAAATAGGTCTCAGTATTTGCTAGTTAAAAAGACTACCATATTTCACTTTATTTCTGCTCTCCATATTGCAAGGGAACTGTATGTCCCAATTAAGCTAGAGCATATCTGCTAGCTTTTATGTTTGCAGAAAAAATCAGGAGCAAACAATTTTTGTTTCTTTGCCCTATAACCCTCAGTGCAAGCTGAAATCTATCTTTCACCTTGCCCAGCTGGTCAAAGTTGGCATAAAACTTTCTGCACTCCATCATGGGGCTGCTGCAAACTACATATCATAGCCCAAATTTCTCATTCTCAAGAGCTCAAAAACATGTTGATTACTTTTGTGAGATTTTAGTTGATCTTAAGAAGAGCATTTCTTTGTTGTGCCTTCAGATATTTTTCTAATGACACAGCTACTTACAATTTTCCACAACAATTGAACTGTATTATATGAACCAAAATTCCAGAAAGATGCTGTGTTAAGACAGTTCCATATATTCCAAAGAATCACCTGGTACAGTCCTCCTGTGACTGTACCACTTCAGAACACAACTGGTTGATTGTTTGATTGTTCCCTGTATCAGAGAGCCTTGTGCACAGAGAACAGACTTGTTGTGGAGGAGAAGGTGAAATTCGAATCTTCCTTTTGGCATGCTAACTATCTACAAGGTATGTCTTCTACTAGAGAGAGCATTAAACCTGCGACACCCCCACCTGCCGCATGATTCTTTTGAGTTAGCTCCGTTTGCTATAGCAGGAAGATGATAGAAATTCTACAGTATATTAGAGATTACTTAGACTGCAATCCTAACCTCACTTTCCTGGAAGTAAGTTCCATTGAACACAATAGGACTTACTTCTGAGTAGACCTGCTTTGGATTGTGCCCTTAGTTATTGCATGAACAATATACTCTCAATCTGCCACATTTCAGTAAGTGCAGTGTTACCTGTGACAAGTTATATCAATGTACAACACAGGTAGGCTGCTTTGTTACAGTTATGCCTGCATAATATATTCACAGTCTTTTATACTGGGGGGTGGGAATAATAGCAGGTGAGGCTCTCCACTGAGTCCAGTGAAAGCATTTTTATACACATGACCTTTTTGCTGGTGTTATGATGTGTCTTTATTGGGTCAGGATGATGCCCTGAGTGAACATAGGATGTAAGTAAGCCCCCTTTTCCCCCTGCCATGCACCAACTCTGCTTAGATTTTCTTGTTGCACTGATGCTGTGCTACCAACATAGAGGAAATGTTTACAATACACATCACCAGCTTCCAGCAAAAATTCCACATTGGCATTGCTTCTCTTTTCACCAGCACAGTGGAAATTAATAGCAATCTTTCTTATGACAGCATGTTTAAGGTGGGGGGTGGTGGATAAGATTTCACTAGCTCTTTTCAGGCACATTCAGGGAATGTGTGAAGGGGAAGTGAGAGTTGAGCAGGGTTGTGATGTTAGCCTGTCAAGTACAACAGCACCTTTTTGTCTTCATGCCAACTTTTATCAATCTCCAAATGCTTTATTTGAAGCCATCATGATGGGTATAAATTGTGTCTCTATCTTTCCAATCTTAATTTGCTGAGTTCAATGCCAGTCATTCCACGGCTAAGCTGCTTATGCTCACACAAAGTGCTCAATTAGGCTTTAAAATACATGCAGGAGTGCAGAAGTTACCAACTCAAGGGAAATCCTGGAGAAGAATTTCTATTTTCATTGAAAGTCTTCTGTAGTCCATGCTGAGAGCTAATTTAAAAATTGGTAGACTCAGAAATCAGAGAATAGGATAAGCGCTTGTTTTTTTACTGACTGAGATCCAAATTTAGCTTTAGAATGGGCAAGAGAGAGGAACAACCAGTGTCGCTTCAGCCAATGTCCCTGCACCTATCTGTTGGGAGGGGAGAGGCAGAAGGAGCACCACAAGGTGCTATGAGAGGTCCAATTGGGATGGGGAGTAGGTGAACTGAGCTTGGTT
Source organism: Tiliqua scincoides (assembly GCF_035046505.1). NCBI lineage: Eukaryota > Metazoa > Chordata > Lepidosauria > Squamata > Scincidae > Tiliqua > Tiliqua scincoides. Next base: position 203,064,809 of record NC_089822.1, read on the forward strand.
TGGTGAGCTGGGTTCACATCCTCATTTAGCTTTGAAGCTAACTTCAGATGTTGCCGTTCTCTCTCACTGTAAGGGTGCAATCCTAACTGGTAGTTAGGCCAGCTCAAGTCCCTTGGGCTGGCCTGGGAGGGTTGCAAACGTGTCATAAGGGACATTTGTGCCTCCTCTGGAGGAAGCCAGGCTGGCCCTCCAAGAAGTGCCGGCCTGCGGAGGCTGACAGAAGCCTCCGTACCAGCCTCCTCCCAGCGCCTTGTGTTGGCTCAGATGAGCCAACGCAAGGATGAAAGGCAGGCAGGGGGGAGGCGGAGAGGAGGAGGGAGGGAGGTGTTCCTGGGCGGGGGGAGGGTGGCCCCATGGGTGGGTGGGTGGGGAGAGGGAGGTGGGGCTGGGATCTGGCAGTTATGCCAGATCCCAACCCCCGTTCCCGGGGAGAACAGAGTGACTTCAAGCTGTTCTGCTCTCCTTAGACTTGCACCACTTCCAGAGGTGGCCCATATCTGAGGAGACACATTTGGGCCAGCAGCCCTTACCCAGGGGTAAGGGGGAAAGTTCCCCCTTGCCTCTGGCTAAGCCGCTTATGGCCACAATCCTCTTGGCCTGCCTGTTCCAGCGCAGGATAGGATTGTGCCCTAAGCTAACTCTCAGTGTTGTGAGGATGAAAGGGGGAGACATGACCATGTGGACCACCAGGGCTTGCTCTTCCTTGAGGCCAACTGAGCAGTTGCCTCAGGCAGCAGATTGATAGGGTCGCCCATCTCTGTCTACTTGCCACCACACGTCTTTCTCCTTCCTGAATTGGAAAAGGAAGAGGACATGTGGAGGGAAGGGGAGTGCTGAGCTAGAGCATTGGAGAGTGGGAGGAGCAGATGCTGGCACAACAGTGGGTAAGGGTTGGCAGCAATAATCTGCTGCCTCTGGGGTCAGGAGGTCTTAGGCCTGTCCTGTGGAGCACTCCGAATAAGTGAGGGACAAAAATGTATTGCAGGAATGTTTGGATGGCTAGAAAAACATTCTTAAGGGGATTTTATGCATCTGCCTCAAAATACACGTGGAAGCTGGGATGAGGAGTACTGCATTTTGATCATCAGCTGCTCCCTCAATGCCTAGGAGAAAACAGCTGGGGGAGAGGGCCTGAAGCATTCTTGAGGCACATAGCCAATATTAATTTTCTTCAACTGATGGCACTTTCTCTGTAAGAACTTACATGAAAACACATTAATTCCAGCCATTTCTGTAACAGCTCTGGTCAACCTGGCAGTCAGCAATTTGCCCTTGTCTCATAGGTTTGGGCTGCTTGTGACACAGTTTGTTTTCTTGATCCATCCTAATTTGCCTTGCTAAATGTATTTCATCGCCTAGGAGAACCAAGTCCTGCTGGGGACGGAGCAAAGCACCGCCTCTGTGAGTGAATGGACTACAGCTCTTTTCCAGCCTCATGCAGTCCTGATAACATCTTTGTTAAAAGTTGGGGGGAGGGAGGAATAAACAGTTTTGTTGCAAGCCTTCCAAATCATGCCCTGTTTGTTTGTTGCTACCATTCATAGCCCATATGCTGCAGGTTGATATAGGGCCCTATTAACCCATGGTTTGGCCCCTAGGCTTTCAGGTATTTCGGACCCCCTCCAGCACTTCAATTTTCACTCCACTACAGCTGACAGCCTGACCCTGATATGGTAGGTAGTAGACCACAGTAGATAGCCCTATATCCATTTTGAGGGTCTCCTGATGAATTCTATTCACAATTAAATTTTTTTTTATTATAAAAAACAGTGCCTCAGGAAAAAAAGATGGGTCCCTAGTTCTTGCGGGGCCCCTAGACTTCAGCTTAGTCAGCCTTTTGAATAATACGGCTTAATCATTCTGCGGCTGGGTTGATAGCCACCGAAATCCCCTCCACTTGGGACAGGGTAGCAGGGGATGCAGGGCCTGATTAGCGAATAGGCAGATGAAGCATATGTTTACGGCACCAGCAAATGTGCTTTGGGCCCTGGCACACACACACCAAAATGAGATTATTTGGAAAATAAGATATTTGCTAAATATTTGCTAAAAGGCATTGAAGTTGTCATCACTGGAAAAATAAAACTTTGTTAGACTCCCCTACACACTCTTTTCCATGTTTATATTCTTTTCTTATTGCTTATCTCCACCTAAATGGGGGGGGGGGACGGACATATCCTACTAACATACTTCCAGCCCAGCCCTGTCCACATCACAGGCTGCAGGTTACCCTTTTGAGCTGTGTGGACCCCACCACTTCTGATTTCTCTCTCTGGCTGCCTTCCTGGGCTTCTGGTCCCCAGACCCTTCTGTACTGCTACTGATCTCCCCAATTTTGTGTGTCACTCAGGTGTTCCTGCCTATCCAGGGCAAGGCTCAGAGAACCTCTCTTGCCCCTGTTGACAGCAAAATTGTTGGAGACTACGAGCTGACAGAGAGGATATCCTGTGCAGGTATGGGAGTCTCCATCATCACCCTTGGCCAGACTTGCCTGCAGAGTGTGGCTGAAGGCTGAGAAATGTCATGAGGCAGGTTGGCAATAGCATTGCACAAAACCTGGGGCAGGCCAACTTCTGTGGCCAAATGGAGCCTGGGGATCAGTCCCACTGAATGGGTAAATCCGCTGCTGGACTCTGCCTGCCTGCCTCCCTCTGTCTATATACTCACAAAAATAGTGTATGTTATGTGATTTGTTTTAGTTCATGGTATTGCTTTTATTTTGAATTAGATGGGGGGGCACCACAATGTTTTCAGTGCATAGTGCCTTTAACGGTCTTAATCCAGTCCTGGGGGGATGCATGCAAGCAGAAGTTCCAACTCATTAAAATAATCTGTCCTAGCAGGTTATGAGTCTGCTGGAGGCCGAGGATGGTGTCAGGATGCAGACATCTTTTCCAGAGAGAGAGAGAGAGAGAGAGAGAGAGAGAGAGAGAGAGAGAGCTGAGCAGCATGACAAAAATGCAGCTACCAAGCTAACCTATGTTTCCGAATAGTACAAGATATTCATCTTTTTTTTATTCTATAGCACTCTAGTGAACAAGGATGACAGTACCCTCTGCACGTTTTTAAATGTACATGACAGAGTACTTAAGCAAGTCAAGTACAAGTTTTCAAGTTTTGTGTTATCAGCTTTTGCCATAATATCATTGAAAAGACAGAGAACCACTATGGCTAGAGCTGGAAGCTCTTGCCTGTTAGCAGTTGCTTTGAGGGATGAGCTGTCAGCAGCTGTCCACATCAACTGATCATAGGGCCCTCCTAGGCAGGTAGATAAATCTTCCTGTTTGAGCTGGGAATTTGCACAAGTGAGGGTCTTTCTGGCTTTGGCAGGTTTTGCCTCTCTGTTCCTTTGGCTTCCCTCCTCCCAACAGCCACCCATATCTTAGCTCTAATAACACAGGCCTAAAAAATTGAGGGTCAGAAAAGCTTTTCCCAAACTTTATGGTGGTTTGATATGAATTTGGGGTGCTGATTCAAAAAATGGCATCCGTTTTGCCCTATCACGTCTCGTTTTGGAGATATAGTGTAGCCTCATTAGTGAAGGGTTCAAGCAGCTTTCTCATGAGGAAGCCATGGTGTAGGCTTCCTCATGAGGAAGCTGCTTGAACCATTCACTAAAGAGGCTATGCCGTGTCTCCAAAACTAGACATGATAGGGCAAAACGGATGCCATTTTTTGAATCAGCACCCCAAATTCATATCAAACCACCATAAAGTTTGGGGAAAGCTTTTCTGACCCTCAATTTTTTCCAGTTTTGGAATTGGCACCCCAAATATACCCAGGAATTGGTGTCACATTTAAGGAAGCAAAATGTGTGTTGGCCTGTGTAATTGTTCTATTTGGACAGGTTGCAGAGGAAGAATGAGCCACTTCCTCCACTTTCCATGAATTCTTCTTTTCTTTTAGAAGAAAAATAGAAGAATTCTATTCTTTTTAATTTCATGCAGGAAAATGACAAGGTCCAATAAGCCTGGCATGTGTGAATAACACTCTAGAACATGTCCCAGACTTACCTGCAATGTCCTGGGGGTTCATAGAGGATATATCAGTTTGAAAAATGTTCCCTAAAGGTGGAAAGTCTGCAAATCACTGGTGTAGAGAAATAAAATATTACATAGTTTAGCTCATTGATAAAGATTACAAGGACTTGGTCTATCTTAGGAAGTCTAACTGCACAATCTTACTGCCAAAATGGCTTCAGTGCCTTCAGCATCATGCTAGCACCTGTAACCTGGAACACACCCCAAATTCCACCGCAGTTGAATGTTATGACGGAAAAGTGGAAGCTTCTTTTCTTGTTCTTCATTATTCATCTTCTGATTGAGGAACCTTTGATACGCTTCCAAGAAACCCCAGGGTTCCCTAAAAGACAGTTTGAAAACCACTAATCAACAGTAACAACTTAAATCATGTCTAGCTAATTGCCAGGACTTTGAAGGAACGTTGAGAACAAGAATTTTGAGAGTTGAGAATTCTCTGAAGGGGCCAAGCTCCTTAACGTTACACTGGAGACGCATGTAAGAGTCTCCTAATGTGTGTGTATTTTTTAAGAAGACATAGGAGGTAGTGATTGGAAGAATGATGGCAAGTAAGGGTTGCGTTACACTTTTCCTTCTGTCTATTTTTTCTGCTCAGAATTCCTCTTCCAAGCAGTTTTTCCACCAATATCTGGAGTGATGGGCAACCCCTCCCCTATCATTCCTCCACTATAAGTAGTCAAGGCCTCCTGTGGTCACTTTTCATGTTAAAATAAAGACTGTGATATGTATCATCCATGTAGTTTGGTCCCAGTACTCCTCAGTCATTAATATAGTTCCTAAGATCCTGGAGGACAAGGTGAGAGGAGAGGAAAATGATTGCAGGTTGGTAATATCGTAGACATCCCTTCTGTAATAACGTTCCAACAGGAGCTTCTTTCCCAGCAATGCATGGGTACATTTAAGTGCTGGGCTACTATTTTTACTCTGTAATTATTTTCCCATTTGAATTGACCACACTTGCCCCTGTTGAATGAACTCATTTTGCAGGACTGATGAGATTCTCCCCATTCCAAATTCTCTAGCACCTTCCCTGTGGGGTTATTGACAGCCTGGTTTATCTAGACTGACAGCAGCCATTGCAGATGGCATAGGAAGGGAGAAACTGATCTAGTCATCACAGTTTGCTAGGAAGCAGACAAGCATGTACTAAGCAGATTAATGGGGAGAGTGTTGGATTGCTCTCCAAAAGAATTTCTGTGGGACCCACTTAGTGCTGAAAGTCCAGTTTGGAACCCTGTTTTTTTTTTTTGTTTGTTTTTTGTGGATGTTTTGCCTGATGATAATTCAGACCACATGGCTTTCACCTGAAGTCTCACTGAGATGTCTGTATTCTCTAGTGTCTAGAGAAAACTGTTGGAGAAAATCCTTCCATGGGGTTTCTGGATGTTGGAATGATTTCAAGCATTTTCTTCATTACTGAATAGTGCTGTCGATAGGTACCCTACATTTATATGAATTTGGCAGAATCAGCACCAAGATGCATTGCTACAGCTCCCCTATTACAGCCTACCACTGTCACATCAGCAGATTCTTCACTGTGCAAGGCTAATATGGGTTCTCATAACCAAATTCAGAGGTGCAAGTGAGAGGTAGAAGCAAGAACAAAAACCTCTCCAAATTCAGGGTCAGCAACATTGTGTCCATCAGGACAAAGAGATATTAAAAGGTCTCTTTAAAAAAAAAAAAGGAAAAAGAGAAAAAAGAGTGATGACAAAAATGTTGAACAGATGAGCAGAACAATCCTATGGTGGCCTCCACTGGCAGGACAAACACACACACTTTTGCAAACTTGCCACTAGGGTAGAGGCCTGTCCCACAGGCAGAAAGGCTTGTGCTGGCTTCCTGCTGCCAGTACGAGGCCAATGCCCACCAGAGTAGGTAGGCTCTCTGCTGGGTGACGGACGAAACGGGAGAGGGTGGAATAGGAAGGGGAAGAGATGTTTCTGGGCAGGGAGTGGGTGGGCAAAAGGGCAGGCTTGTGAGGGGGCAGGGCCTCTATTGAGCTGGTGTGGATCTGAGTAAGGAATGAAGGTCTCCTTACCTTGAGGAGACCTCCAGCAGCCACAATTTCTGATGGTGGAGGCTGCATCGTGGTTGGAAATTTGGTTAGAATTGGGCTGTAAGCTGCCATTAAATCTGACGTGGAAAGGAATGAGAAATGTTTCTGAAATGACTGCTCTCTAGTTTTCTGTCTAACAAGGGATACTTTGCCACTGGAATAGACCATCTGCTTATCTCCAGCTAGAACTTCAGCTCCCCTGGGGACACACACTCTCTCTGAATCCCATGTCTTCCAGGTCATTGTTGGGATCACTATCCAGGACCACGAACCTGAGAGTGTCATTTGCCAAGTCTGTATCTAGACCACTAGTTGTGGCCATAACACAATCACCCATCTTTGTAAAATGATGGGTTTGCACTGGGTGATTTGGAAAATGTGGAACAGTGTCAAGATCTTGAACAGAAGCCAGCAATAGAAACTCTGTTCTATTAGGAGGTTGTCTTCTTTATTGCAGTACACATTGATTACAAGATGAAAACGATAAAGCTATTTTAGGGAGCAGTGCAGATGTCAGTCTGAGAAAGATATAGAAACCTATGGGAAATAAATACCCACTTACCTGGCTCCTGAAATTGCCCAAGGGCATAATCACACGTGATTGCTGCTCCAGCATGCTATCCTCAGTTCTTGCAGCATGTGTCGGGGGATTTGTAGGATCTCTGATTTGCAGTAAGACACATCCAAGACCCCCCCCCCCTTTTTTTTTGCACACAGAAACAATGTCTGTGTAGGAAAACAGATAACTATGGTAATGTATGAAGCATAGCACATGTGTTTTTCATACTCTGGGTGTACTCTGGCAGCAGTCATACAATGTGGTTACATGAATTTTCTCACACCATTATCTAAACGTAAGAAAAGCAGAGTGTATGAAGCAGCTTTAAAGATTAAATGAGCCTAGCAGTACCTTCAATATATTTTTCCCAAACAAAAATTACCTCCATTTCTGAAAATGCTGAAATAGAATTCTAGTCTTCGTTGATCAGATGTGCAAGTTACAGACTCATTTTGCTAGTCTATAAGGGAGGGAACATCAGCACTTTCTTGCTTCTGGTGAGAGCTGTTTAGGACATGGAATATAAACTGCTTTTCTGCATTCTCTTGGACCAGAGCAATCTCCCTTGGGTGGAGATGTGCATCAGGGCCAGGTAGAGGGTGCTCATTCCTGTATCTAGACCTGGAGGACATATTCTCCAGCTCTGGATCTCTTGTCAGTAGTTGTGATTGGAGCTTGAGTCTGGGGCTGCACACTGGAGAAGCTGGAACTGGAGGGCAGACGTTGCAGGTATAAGGGCCTAGGTTCAGTTCCTGACATCTCCAGGTAGGGTTGGGAAAGATCCTTGTCTGAAATGGTGAAGAGCTACTGCCACTCAGTGTTGACAGTACTGAGTGAGATGAACCAACGGTCTGATTTTATATAAGGTAGTTTTATATGTTTCTGAAATCAAGGGTAGCAGGCACAAGATGATGCTCAGATTGCTATGAAAAGGCAGAAGACCAGGTTGCTGATATTTCTGCTTGTCTTGTCCAGTCCGGAGGTTTAATAATACTGGCCAACTGTAGGGGAATGGTGCGTACATCTTGTATCCTTCAAAGATGATTTGAAACCTAAGCACACACGGTCTTTGTTAACTCACCAAGCTGGGCTCAAGCCCTGGTGTGGTCCTGACAATATATGACCCAGAAAAGTCGGTGCCAGAGTGCTCTGGCTAACTAGATGGGTGCATTTCAGCCAGTGCTGGGAGGGGCTGTTCTTTACAGAGGCAAGAGCTGTGATCAGACTAACTGCTGACCACCTATGTCTGTAATTAACTGCTGGGTAAGCACAGGGGAATTAGCAGTGCGCTGTAGACTCAGCTTCTAATCAAGAGTTTAATCATACAGCCTGAAAACAGCAAGATACAAAGTTGTTAATCTTTGCACTATGTGGAAGCCTCAAGTATAATTCCCAATTAATCAGCAGGAGGGAGACGCAGCTCAATATTTACAAGATGTCTACTAATTTATAGAGTTAATGTGATTACAGAAGGGTATCACTCATGCCACTACTGGTGTCCACTGAACTCAGACCTGGATTCTGCTCTTCATGCTGTCCAATTGCCTCCTGTGGCTATTTTGCTTTTGAGGTGCCCAACACGACATAACCATAAGCAGCAACCGCAATCTCACATTGCCCAACTTGTGCTGATTCTCAGTGCCAGAGACTAAACTAAATAAGAAGCAGACTATTTGTTCCACCTATTGCATGAAGAGCTGCCTGGTTTTGCTTGGCTGAGAACTTTGAAGGCTTGATCCTGACATGCAAAGAAAATGGGAGAGACGTGAAGCCATAATGGCAGAGAAGAGAAGCAGAAGAGAAGCTTTCTCCTTCTGCTGTTTATTGCCAGCCACCTCTATTCTCCATCTCTCTTTTCTCCTTCTGCTTGTTACTGCCAGCCATCACTCTTCTCAGTATTCCCTAACATTTGTTCAGATCTGTTCACTAGCAGTTGGAAGAGAGAGGAGTGGAGTAAATTAGTTGTGACAAGCAAGGTAACTGGCTCTCAATGAACTATAAGGCAGAGAGCAAATTCAAAATGTTCTAGTGTTCTGGAGGGCATTCTGTACCCTGCAACAGCTTCCTATCCCTCTCTTGTGGTCCCTTATAATATTCCTCATCTGTTATCTATCTCCTGTTATTCACCCTTCATATTTTTCAAAGACTCTGTGTCCTGGTTTATGTCACGGAGAGTATCAATTCTGGGCAATGGGAAATGTGGTGATGTTCTGTGATTGACGTATGTATGTATTCTTAGACCCTCTTTAGAAGCAAAGGTGTAACTTGATGTTTCACTTCTTGGTACAGTGTTCCTTTTATTACTGTGCTGAATTTTCACTTCTGAATGTTTCAGGTCAAAAGGGTGGATCTACGGGGTGAAGTAACATGAAACCACCCCTCCAAACCACCCCTTTTTCATGTTTACTGTCTGTTCATAGTATGTCTGTTCCTTTTGTTTTGGGACCATGTTTTAAAAAGGAGATCCTTCCCAGAATGACCTCCACTAAATGGAGATCACATAACTAGGTTGACAATGTTCTATTATTACACGGTCAATCAATGTTGACTATGTGATGACATCACAAAGACAAATCAGAATGGGGATAGGGAGTATTGTTCTCCCTGCAAGTAGGTCTCCTGATAATGATTCAAAACCAAATTGGGCAATGTGATGATTTTACAAAGCTAAATCAGAATGAAGGCAACAGTTCCTACCCTCACTGAAAGGACAATTATTGCAGGCTTCCAAAAGCAATCAGCAAAGCAGGCATGCCTGAGTTTCATGGGGCTGGGGGAAATTTTTCTAGAAATGAAGATCTGCCCACGTTGTCCAGGAACAGAGTTAGGCATGGTCCTGTCCTGGTTCTCACCCTCCTTCATAAAGCATGCAAACAGACTGAAGCCCAATCCTAGCCAACTTTCCAGCACCAGTGCAGCCTCAAGGAGGAGGCTTACCTCCAGGAGGCCTCTGTTACTGCCTCCCCACCATAGGATGCAGCGCACATCCCATTGGCACAGTTGCACTGGAGCTGGAATATTGGATAGGATTGGGTGCTGACAGTGGCATAGCTAGGTCATTTGACATCCGGGGCCCATAAACTTTTGTCACCCCATATGACACAATTAATTAATTATTAAATAATTAAATGATTATTAATTAATTAATTAATTAATTAATTAATTAATTAATTAATTAATTATTAAATAATTCATTCACATTTTTATACCACCCTTCCTCTAAGCAGCTCAGGATTTGAAATGAATAATAATAATGGCCCAGGAAATAAATGCAATGAATATTTCTCCACAAGCAATGGATGAAATATAACATGATGGTCTTATTCCTAAAAGCAATGATTTCCAGAATTTTGGTCACTAGGATCTCCCCCCCTCCCCCCAAAGAATGTCTGATTGACCTGTTTTGAGTTAATGCAGTGGTTCTCAAACTTTTAACAATGGGGCCCACTTTTTAGAATGATAATCTGTCCAGGGCCCACTGGAAGTGATGTTATGGCTGGAAGTGACATCATCAAGCACAATAAAATAAATAATTAAATTAAAGAAAAACAAATAATTAAATAAGGGGAAGCCAGCCCTGTTCCACCAAGTGAATTTTCTCTGTAGCCTGCCTGCAAGAACACCCACCCCACAAAAAATCAGTGAGATTTTCAGCCCTCCCCAGTGCCCAGTTCAGTGTAAATTCTTATATTTCAAGCATAGCACTATCAGGACCCACCTGGCTTTACAAGTCTAAAAACAAATGAAATGGACCTTACCAGCTGAAGCCTCTGTTTTATTCTTTGGGGGGGGGGGCTGCCTTCTGGAGCATTTATTGAGCTCCACTTTCATCAGATTGGGACCATGCAGCTAGCCTTGCATTCCCCTTTGCCTGACTTGACCAGGAGCCAAGGCACGTTTGCTTACTCACAAGTAAATGCGACTGTGTGGCTTACTTTCGCTTTCCATACGGCTCAATACATTCATCTGCTTCGAGGGAGGAACTTCCTTCTTGGGTGTTTTTTGGCGACTGCTTTCATTTGATAGGAACCATTCTGGTGTCATTGGATTCCTCTCAGCCTGCCCTCTCCGACAAACTATGGCAAGTTCGCCTACTTGTGAGTAAACATGCGATATGGTTCAGTTTCATTTTCCATAGGGTTCCATGCATTTTTTTGTTTCAGTTTTTTTGGTCATAACCTTTGAGGGAAAGGAGATATTTCAATCCGGTTTTTTGCATTGCATTCTGCTGGAAATTCCGTATCCAACGGTATATAGCATGAGAGGGTTATTCTGAACTTCTGCGATGTTGGGGCATTTGTGGTGTCACACCCCCCCCCCCAAGCTTTGCCGCTAGCTATGTCACTGGGCCCTGAGCAAATTATTGGAGATTAATAAATACATTTTCTTAGAGATGTTACTGGTTTGTATCAAATATTGTTATTAAACACATCATTCAAATTATCTTGGTATTAAAATGTTACCTCAGGATTGTTAAAAAAAAATTTTCCTAGGCAAGGAATACAAGTAGCTGCAATCACACTAGACTTAACAAGGCTGCATGACCCCAATGATACTACTGAAGGAAGAGCCATGGCCATTTCAGATCGAGGACTGCTTTAACTCTTGGCCACTTTCAAGAGGATCCTTTTGTCCATCATGAAGAGCAGCCTGGGAGTGGTGAGAGAGGTGCACCAAGAACATGGACTTCCAGCAGGAAGCATACAGTAGGAATTGCTTGGCCTACTTGGTGGCATCAACTAGATTGTATGTGATGCTCCCGTGCCCATGCCTTTCCTGCGGGGGAATTGATGCTTCAGCTCCCAATAAATAAGACACAAAGCTTTGGGTGTGGTGTGGAGGTCTTGAGGGACACTGGGGGAGTGGAGATACTCCCCTGCTGAGCATCCTCATCAGGGGGGAAAACAACTGTGTTTTACTTACTTTATACTGTATGGAAGGGTTTGGGTTTAGGGATATTGGTTACCACAGGGGCCATGTGAGGGAAGAAATATGAGTTGGGCTGGTGAAAATTCAGAGGCACTTACAGAGTGTGGGGAGTGTACCACACTAATCTGGAGGCTTGATGGTATAAGGGGGCGGGAGCATCATTTTTAGGCATGGTCAACTTTGCACCTCCAAAGACTATATGGCTTGGTGTATGTGATGCTCCTTAATCCTTACTGTGAATTGGCTGCAAACCCAATTTATACACACCTGGGTATGTGGGCTCAGATCCTACTGGTTCCAAGCATTCAGTGGACTCCTCCTCTTGGGTCAGCGACCACCTGTCCTGTCCCAATTTTCCCTTTTGTGCCTCCTCCCCTGTTCCTCTTACCTGTGTCTGGAAAAGGATGCAGGGATGCCTTATGGGCAGTATGATATTGAAAGTCTAAGAATGTGTGAGTGTGTGCGTGCATTGTAGGATTTTTGAAAGGGTGCTTTGTGCTTTGGTTTCAGAACTGTGAGTTCTCAAACTCATGGGGCAATGAGAGTTTTATGGAAGCAATCTAACCACCATGAGAGAGTGTTCCTGGCAGCATTCCTTTTCCAGCACCTTTGTGGCCTGCGTTGAACTATCCATTTTGGGACTGCCATTCTCTTCTAACACCAAAGGGAAAAGGGGTCAAGTGTTCTTTACTGAAACCTCCGCATGCTGGAGTGGATGAGTCCATATAGGTCCTTTTGAACTGCCAGGAAAACCAGCTCATGGTGGAGATGTTGGGAGGAGAGGGTGACAGCTCCCTTGTAGACTGAAACCTGATTCTAGAAGGGTCCCATAAAATCAGGGATGAGGTATACTGAGATGTCCCTAGACGCTCAGTGTTACTTTCGAGCAAGGCAATTCCATGTGATCAGCCACAGCTGATCAGCCTCTTTCCCAGGGAGCTGAACAGAGAGATAGAATGCTCAGACCCAACCTGGTGGCAGCTCAGTCAATGACTCATAGCACAACACAGGAGGATCAGTGTGCATTTAAATTTGCCATGGCAACAAATAGTCCACCAGCAGTAATTACACAGATTGTCATGGAGACAGGGCAAAAGAAACAGAATTAGTTTCCAGTTCTTTGGGGAGACAGACCATCTCTGGAGTTCCTGGCACACTATCCCCAAGGGACAGGAGACAAGAGAGTTTGTTACCCCCAGCCCTAAATGGATGTTCTTAGCCAAACAGCAGGTCTATAGCACTAGAGTTTCTGGTTATGAAAGAGCTATAAATGCGTCTTAGCTTTAATGTTGCTTAGAGAGTGCAAGTATAAAGGAGAGGGCTACACATGCAGAAAGAGAGTTACATAGGGTAGAGAGTCTATCCCCCACCCCCACCCCCGCACCTGGTTATGAAGCTACATATGAGCCATGCAATATCTCTCCCATACTTGTTGGTCTGCCTATAGAGGGCAAATATACTTGTACAAGTGAGAAGTACTATACACATTTGATAGATCTGCATTTATGTGTTTTGGCCATAGCACAGATTTAGGCTAGCTCATTTATATTACTCAGGCTGGAATCCTATATGGGCAGTCCAATCCTAACCTGCCCTGGAACAGGCAGGCCAGCAAACTTGCCCTGCATCCAAGGCAGGGTTAGGGCCAAAAGTGGCTCAGCCTGAGGCAAGGGGAATCGCTTCCCCTTACACTGGGTAAAGCAGCAGCAGCCCCAGTGGGGCTACTCAGATCTGCTCCACCTAAAGAGGTGGTGCAGATCTAAGCAGTGTGGAGCTGCCCCGGGCTGCCTGGGAACAGGGGTAGGATCCAGCATAAGTGCTGGATCCTGGCCTCGTCCTCACTTCCCCATCACCCACCCACAGGCCACCTGTCGTCCTCCCTCCCCCACCCCAAAATGCCTGCCTCTCACCCTCCCCGTGCCCCCCTAGACCCCTGTGCTGGCTGAGCTTGGTCAGCACAGGCTTACCATTTAGGCTGGCCAAGTGGGGCTCATGCCAGCCTCCCTCCTCCGGAGATGACACAAAAGTGCTTTATGGCCCTTTCGCAACTGTCACGGGCCAGCCCATGTCCTTTGGGGCTCACACTAGTCTCCCTCCTCCAGAGACGGCCCATGTCCTTTTTAGGATTGTGCCCACAATTTCTGGGAACACAATGGCACTTACTACTGAGTAAACATGCATAGGAGTGCACTGTCAGATTTCTGTTCCTATAATGAGAGCGTTGGCTCCATTAGCAGGAGCTCAGCATGTGCACACTATAATGGCTTGTTCTCACCCCCCCTTATCCAAAGTCCCACCCAGCAGCTCTGCTCCCAGTACCTGTGTTGTTGCTGTACAGGGGCAGAGTGGCATCAGCCTTATGTACTGAACTGTTCTAGTGTGCCACAGACGGTGAGGGAAAGATGGGGAAGAGAAACAATCTGATAACATGAGTGAAAAACTAAACTTTAGGGTGAAAATGTACTGAGAATTGTCAGTTGGGGTGGTGATGGAGTGTTCACTCTACACAACAGGAACTGTCTATGAGAAAGTCATGAGTGGTGAGTGTACACGTATGTGCGTATGCACTGTACATGTAGCCATCTTTGTGTTGTGCATGTGAATACGTCACCCTTTTTCTACAGTTAAAAAGATAAAACTTAACTGTAATCATCACATTTTAAAAATACCTGTGACCCTGTTAGATGTTTTCTACATGTAAATGGATTTTTGTCAAATTCCTAGCGATCCTCCTTGCTCTTCCCCAGAGGTGATGATGGAACTGATTCAGAACTGGTACACTCAAAAATAGCATGCTATACAGGAGATTCCTCCATGATGCCCTTTACTCTCCCCAACATACTCCATCAGCCTGGCTGGCCACCTAGTTCAGAAGCAGTGTCGGTGGACAACGAAAGGTCCCTTCTCATCATAGGCGTGCCGACTGATCCATACATTCTGGAAAGAGTTGAGTGAGGCGACAATGGAGCCCCCCAACCAGGCTGAGGAGATGCGGTTGGGGGAAGCCAAGATGCCCACTTTGCTTGCTGGCTCCATCCTGTGCAGCTCCTTCTTAATTCTTTCAGAGAAACCACGGAGCATGGTAGTCCCGCCAGCTAGCAGCACATTAGAAAGCAGCTCTGCTTGTTGTACTGGTTTGCATTTTTTGATACTGTTCATGGCTTGGACGTGAAGCCCCACCTCTGGGAAGCCCAGCATGGTGGGGTTGAAGAGAATCTCTGGGCAGCGAAAGCGTTCACTGCCAATGGAGATGACTTGCCTGTCAGGAAGGGTGTAATCCATGAGGTATTTCTTTTCATCAGCATTCAGTTCCGACTCATAATCCTCAGGGATATAACAGCACCTTTCCTTGATCTGACACACGACCTCCATTTCCTCCCTTTGAAAAGGATTCCCACTTTCTCCCATCAGCTTGGCAAGGTAATCTGTCAGCGCTTTGCCTGCTACGTCCAGTCGATAAGTGGCATCAGCTAAGATGTATCCATTATGAACAGGAGCGGTGTAGGAAGTCCCATAGCCAGAGCCAATCACCAGCCCACCTGTGCGTCCATAGGAATACACTGACAGAAGGGACTGGGGGGCCACAAACATGGCTGGTACTTCAAAGTTCTCAAAGAGCAGTTCAGCCATTTTCTCCCGGTTAGTGGTTGGGGACATGGGGGCATCTGTGACCAGCACCGCCAGCTCTTCGGGGCACACGCTGAGCTCTGTGTAGAAGACATGATGCCACAGCATCTCCAGGGCATCCCAATCTGTCACCACGCCATGGGTCATCACCACATGTTTGCTCACCTCTGAACGCCGTTGTGGAATGTTCTTTCCAATGTAGTACAAAGGACTTTCCTTTGTCCTATACCTGGGCACCCCCACTATACTTGGCACAACAGATCTTGGCTTCTCATCTCCAGCAAGGCCACTCTTGGTGTAGCCAGTGCCTGTGTCTATTACAATGGCAGCATAGTCCTTGTATTTCTCCCCTACAGTTGATTTGGAGGCTTTGGGAGAGCTCCTTGAACCAGGTCTGTGGCCTGCAGGACCAGGACTTGGGGGCTTCTTATGGTAATTCATTGCAACAAGACCTTTAAGAGACTATTAAACCTAGCCCTCACACTATGAAAAAAACAAAAACCAGACTCTAGTCCAGGAGCCTCCAGTTGAAAGAAGGAATTTTCATGGCAGTGTATAAAATAGGTACCATGTTGCCATGGTGATTTCCTGTGACATAGCTAGAGCAGAATGACATCATAACAGTGGAGGGAAAAGACAGACCTGAATTACTTTCATGGTCTCCATGATCACAACACTGTCTGGACATTCTGTAATATTGGATGATATTCCCTTCTCATCTTTCTAAAGCCTGAGGGACAGAACAGGGCAATTTTTTGCCTTTCTGTATAAGTGAAGAAAATGACACAAATTGACTGAGGAGCTTGTCCAGGTGATCGGGAGTCCCCTCATGCCTCCTTCTTACCTGCAGCTCTGGCACTGCCTCCTCCCTCTTACTTAGACTGACCTTGCATGAAACAAATAGAATGGACATGCTCCACTCATCCTGTTTGTT
The DNA here is from genome assembly GCF_035046505.1 of Tiliqua scincoides. Lineage (NCBI taxonomy): Eukaryota > Metazoa > Chordata > Lepidosauria > Squamata > Scincidae > Tiliqua > Tiliqua scincoides. The sequence goes on from NC_089822.1 coordinate 203,080,957, forward strand.
TCAAACAGGGCTGCGGGAGGGGAGAGCAACTGTGACTCCTTCTCCTCCTTGTCTGCCTGGCCATCTTCCTGGGAGGGCAAGGAGGAGAAGTAGGCAAAGCAGAGCAACCCTGTTCTGATCACTTGTGAAACTAAGGGCACAATCCTAACCCCTTATGTCAATGCTTTCCAGCACTGACATAAGGGCAATGCAGCTCTGAGGTAAGGGAACAAACATTCCCTTACTTTGAGGAGGCCTCTGTGAGTCACACCCAACTGCAGGATGCAGCACACGTCCCAGTGGCACTGCTATGCCAGTGCTGGAAAGCAGTGGCATAAGGGGTTAGGATTGCGCCCTAAGCAAAAGAGGACCACTCTGCTGAAGTAGCATAGCTGACCCCTTTGGCACCCAGGGCGTGACTTGCCACATCAGTTCCCCAGAAGTGCCTGCCCTGGAAGTAACTGTGGTGACATGATGATGTCACTGTCAATTACTTCCGGGTTGTGTGCCATTCTGAGCTTTCTTCATGAGTAAGGCAAGAATGGAGCTGCAGCAGGGCACCTCAGCAGCAGCCTGTCTGTTTTCTTCCTTCTCTGTCCCTTCCTTACCTGGTTTCCTGGTTGCTGAACTTCTTCATCACCACTTTCCCCAGATCCAGCCCCAACCAATCAGCCATGTGCTGGGACAGATCTTGGTGCAAGCTGCCACCGAAGAGCATGATATTAGGCATGGCGAGGCATGCACAAACCGTAGCAAGAGCAGCAGGAATGCCGAGCTGCAGCTGGAGAAGGGGGCAAAAATGGGAGTGAGAGAGAGAGTGCAGGCATGCACCACAGGTAGGTCAAAGAACCAATGACCCTGCCCATTGGACCCAAACAGAGCAGTTGCCAGAATGACCCTTCCTGGCTGCTTCGTTTCTGGGGGGCAGAGCTATGCAGAGATGATGGTTAAATCACACTGCCAGAACCAGGTAAAAAGAGCTCTGCCTCCAGATCTGTCATCACATTGGGGGTGCAGGTTGGCGCCCCTTCAAGCATGGCATCTGCGGCAATGTACCTGCTGCCCCTTCTTAGCTATGCTACTGCTCTGCCACTGCTGCAGTTACTGGCAGGACCTGGCAGCCTGGGAGAGGTAAGCAAATAAATCTCTTTAGGCTGCCTGATTCTTAGTGGGTCTCCTCAGACCTAGGCTAGCTCTTTGCCTGGTGTAAGTCTAAGGGGCCTCTGAGGGCGGGACTGGGCTGAGACAAGTTAAGATTAGATGTGTGCAGCTGCCACCAATTCATTCTGTGTGACATAACTGAGTGTTGTGAGGCAGGCACAATTCTTGTTGATGAGCCTAGTGGGGGACTGAGTATTACGTGGGGCTGAATCTCAAGGGTCTGGGCTAACAACAATTTTCTATTTATAGCCCTGAAGAAGTGAGTCATATTGTTCCATTAGGGTATGAACTCTGTAGAGAAACACATGTGGTTTGGAGTTGGAATCTCTAGTGAAATGTCAAGATTCAGGATATGTCTCTACACCCTGCATCCAGTGGTTTTTACTGCCAGGTCAGATCTTCTTTGGGAAGCTGGGCCTCTGGCAGTAGTGATCATGGGAAGATTTTGGAAACGGGAACAATGTATGTATGTAGCCATGGTGCAATTTCAGGTGTTCATTTGGTTTTTCAACCCATGGTGTGGCTGTATTGGGAGGAACAGTCTTGGGTCTTTGATCTGGGATAGCCTAGGACAGAATATTCTCTCAGGATAGTATTGCATGATCGTCCCAAGAGTATACTGTAGTCTCCTTGCTCAGGTCCTTAAGATACAGGTAGGGTTCTGAATGACAGGAGCCTCTGATTAATGGCAGCACTATTGGCTCTCTCTAGCTAAACAAGTTCTTTCTCCTTTGGCCACAGTGGCTTAAACGTATCTGCATGGCTAATTTGCTTGCATCTGCCTTAATTCCCTCTGATGGACAGAGAAGCAGTGCTGTTCCCTGCATTCAACCAGCTTTGTCATTAGTGCAGCTAATTCCCGTACCTGAGGGGGAGCCTGGGAGGCCTATAGCAAAGCAGGCAGCCCATTCACAATGCTTGCAGAGCTGGGGGCAAGAAGGGTGCTTTCTGTGCCAAGAAGCTGAACTCACTGTGCTAGGTTTGCAGTATGGTAATTTGTAGTCACAGGGAATCCAGACGTAAGCCCAAGGAGCAATTATCATAGATGGGAGCATCCAATGTAAGGTGTCATCTGCAGGCCCCCAGTCAGGCATTTTCTCATTGCTGGGTAATAATGAAAGGGATCAGGGACACAATTGCTACATGTTATGGTAGCAAATGATACCAATCATACAATGGCTTTCAGTCCTCCCATCTTTTGATGCTCCAAACATCCACTATAGCTTCAGTGGAGGACGTTGCATCATCACGAAGCTGAGATATTGCAAAGTCAGGATAATGGAATAATAACTGACTTTAAAAGTCATTTCATGGTATAGAAACATCCTCAGTGAGACCCAGTGGTTATCATACACTGCTTTCTGTTTCTTAAAGGATCTACGGCATCGGGTGTTAAATACAGTGAACCTTACAAAATCATTTAAATAGTGTTGGCCCTGTATCTGCAGTGCACCCGCTCTCTGCTTATGGCACACTGTGGTCTGGATTACGTAGGTTAATGTGTGTGACAGGAGAGGTGGGCAATGAGTGGGCCTGCATTTTGGGCATGGAGTTCAGCCAGACAGTGGCATCACTAGTTCACCTTATCAGCTGAAGCCTCTGTTTTGATCCTTTTTAGTGGGGGAGGGGAGGCTGCCTTCTGGAGCACTTGTTTAGCTCCCGGTGCATAGGATCAGGACCATTCTGGTAGCCTTGCACTCTCCTTCACCTGATCTTCCACACCAGCCAAGGCATGGTTGCTTACTTGCGCGTAAACGCGACCGTGAGGCTTCGTTTCGCTTTCATAGGGTTCAATACATTTGTCTGCTTGGAGGCACTTCCTTCTGAGGTATTTTTGGGGGCTGCATTCATTGGATCAGGACCATTCTGGTGCCGTTGGATTCCTCTCAACCTGCCCTTTCCGATGGACTAAGGCATGTTCGCCTATGTGCAAGTAAATGTGCGATATGGCTCACTTTCACTTTCCATAGGCCTCCATGCATTTTTTGTTCTCCGGTTTTTTGGCCATAACTTTTGATAGAAAGGAGATATTTCACTCTGGTTTTTAGCATTGCATTCTGCTAGAAATTCTGCATCCAATGGTATATAACATGATGGTATTACTCCTAACCGCCACAATTTTAGCATGTCACCCCCCCAGTGCGCGTCACCCCCCGTGCGCGTCACCTGGTGCGGTCCGCACCACCTGCACCCCCTAGCGACGCCACTGCAGCCAGGTGACTGTCCAGCATTATAATTCTGTGGGTCTCCTCACACATAACATTTTCTAAAAATCTACACTTCAGATGTCTTACATGTATACCTTAAAATATAATTATAACCGTGGCTCGCTCTGTCAAAAACTCATTCAGTGGCAAACTGAGTTTGCTGCTTTGGCATGTGTGCAGCAGACTTGTGACCCTGACTGTGACCCAATGGAGGCGTCCCAGAATGAATTTTGAAACCTGACATAACATTAGCTGGGTTACAGAAACAACAAGGTGATTTCAACACAACTTTCCCTCTCGAGAGAAGCGGAATACCATGGCAATTTTTACAGTGGGGGGGGGGGGGGAGAGAATCCAATTTTGATGTTTCTGTAAAATTCCATGAGCAGCTTGCTAGGATTCTGTAGGCCCTTGTTCACTGAGCTTCCCCACAATATTTACATGATTTTTTCCCCCCATGTGGGCACAGCATTTTCTATGTGCATTCATTCTCCCTAGGGAAAGGCTGCCAGATTATGCTGGCCCATTAAAAGTATTATGTGTGTATCCGTTTCAGTTCCATCCTGCTGTGGAGCTATGAGATTCTGAAATTAGGGCTTCCTTTAAAATAAGAGATGGCAAATCTCACCGTTCCAGTACTAAGAAATGTTCAGCATCTTAATCAACGGAGGGCCTAGGCTTAACAGTGTACTGCTTGTGCTGCTGATATACAGAACCAAGACTTTAAAAATAGGTTCCACACACCCCTTCCTTGGTGTATCTCTGCCCCTAGTGCCTCTGATGCCCAGTGACATTTTTTCCTGGCATGTCCCCTGTTCTCATTTAGGCAAGGAATAGCAATTTGCTGAATCTTGAAGACCTTGCCTGCTTGTGTGTGAAATGTGTTCTCAGCAGTGATATGTCAAGGCGTTTGTCTCTTGTTTTCTGGTTGGCTGAGTGTGCTAGCACTCCCGACATGTGTAAGCTTAAAATGTCATTTCTGTTCATGCATGTGGCTCTGAAGTTTTCTCTTTTCTCCTCTCCATCACCCGCCTCGAGCCAGGAAGTCACAGTTCAGTCACACTTGTCTAAGGCAAATGAGAATAAAGTGAATTCATAGGAAAAAAAGTCTGCTCATAGGAAGCACACGGAAGTGTTCATACACTCATCATGGAGCACACCTTTCTCTGAGGTAATCCAAGACTCACATGTGGTGTTTTTAAAAACTGTGCAGTTTGTTTGCACAGCAAAACAGCTCACATGAGTTGGGTGTGTGGTGATTATGTGCAGGTCCAGCTTGTTAGCATCAAACTGGTGGTTGAGGCATAATCAACCAATGGGGCTGAAGGTAGGCTTCTGAGGTGGTAGAGCAGACTATACCAGTCTGGAGGGCACCATTTCTGAATGTTCTCCCATGTTAAAACTCCCAGTTCAGATTATTACTGGCCTGTTGTGTGATGGGCAAACAGCTCCTCCTCATTCACTTGACGTTCCATTGCCACAATCACATGGAAGCCAAATCATATCTAACTGGGCAGCCCTCTTTGTGACTATACCATAAATAAATAGTCACTTTGTGACTATGCCATACTCTGCATGGATCAACATGTCAGTTTGGTTGTGTGGCCTAGTCTATGTGAACCAAGGCCAGCCCAAAACTTTTGGACGCCTGAGGTGGCCTGCCAAATGCTACCCCCCTTAACCAATGATGTGCCAGCCTCTGCTCCTCTCCAATGTTTCAGTTCAGCACTTTCCTCCCCTCCGCATTTCCTCTTCTTCTCTGTCCCTCTCGTCCTTTTCCAATTCAGGGAGGAGAAGGAGAAGGAGGAGCAATGGAGACAAGTAGGCAGATACAGAGGTGGGTGCTCCTCACCAATCTGCTAACTGAGACAACAGCTTCAGTTGGCCTCATGGATGGGCCAGCCCTTATATGGACTCAAGTGGAAGTCAAGCCTTTCCTGGAATTTTCCTTGTCCACTGAACAAGAAAATAAAAAGACCTATTACCTGGGGTATGGGAAATCATGACTATATATTGGACTTCCAAAGCTTTATAAATGGCAATACATATGTGTAATTTTTACATATGACGGTTTACACATATGTACATGGTGGTTTTTTTTGACACTGTGTACACTCTTATAGGAAATGTTTACATGAACCAGACTTTTCCACTGAAACAAAGGACAGAGCTCCTTTCAGCTCCTCCACCTTTCAGGACATTGACTAATATCCATCCAAATGTAACCAGTTTTCCTTTCTTAGTAGTACAGCAGGTTCCGAATTTGGTGCATCTCTTTCTGAACGCTTACTTTTCTGTGGATGAGCTGTGTTGATGAGCTGAAAGCAAGAAAAAAAAAATGTAAGCAGGTAGATCCACACCTGTTTCTCCCCAAAGGGCTCCAGTGATGGTGGGAAAATTGAGTGTCCTCTTCAGCTGCTGAAGCCACACTTTGTTCTTCTATATAAATAGCTAATTTGGAGGTACCAGACTGGCCAAGAGACAAAGCAACAAGTTGGGTGAAATTTGGGCTAATACAATGCAAACCAGGTCAGCTGAATACTACTGTTTCCTCTGTGTCATTTAGAGTCAGGGAACCAGGTGTAAAGCCTTGAGCACAATTTGCTTGATGTTTGAACAACACTAAAGACAATGACAATTCCACTCTGAGGCCTCAATGTGCCTCAGAGGGTTCTGATGTATCTAGTCCACTAGCCTGCTGGCGGCAATCAGTGTCCATTCTTGTCTGGAATCAGAGTCCAAGTCTGAGATGTCTTGGCAGAGCTACCCTGGGTGGCTGAAACTACTCACATGGAAGCAGACCTGGTGGGAAGCACACTGGCAACTGCAGCAGCTGAGGTCACTGCCACAAGCCTAGGTCTCCAAGGTCAGAGCCTACTAGGCCCACTAATCAAAACTGCCAGTGTGGTTAGTGCCCTCTACTGGATATTATCAAGAGCTGTACATTGTATGATACGTGGTCTGCCAGCAAAGTTTCTGTGATTCGTTCCACTCTCTTCCCAGAAGCATGGTGACTGACTCCCAAGTCACCCATTATGGGTCAATGGTAGGCTGTTTTAATGCACTATGGAGCTATCATTGACGTTGACAGCCCGATCCTAACTTGTGCTGGAGCAGGCAGGCCAGCAGTCCTGCGCTGCATCCAGCACAAGTTTGGGACTGACTGTGGTGCAGCCTGAGGCAGGGGGAAACTTCTCCCCTTACCCCAGGGAGAGCCATAGCAGCCCTAGGTCTACTCGAACAGTGTGGAGCAGCCTGGAGCCACTCCACACTGCCCAGGGAATGGGCCTAGGATCCAGCATAACTGCCAGGTCTTGGCCCTGCCTCCTGCTCCCCTTCACCCAACCCGGGAATGCCCGCCACCCGCCCTCCCTTGCCCCAGAACGCCTCCTCCCTGACATCCCCATGCCCTCCAGACCCCTGCATCGGCTGAGCTCGGCCAATGCAATCTTACTGTGTTGGGCCTGGATCCGGCTTGGGGAGGTTAACACAACTCCTTGCGCTGGCCTCCCTGACTCTTAAATCAACACAAACGTGCCTTATGACATGTCTGCAACACCCCCGAGTTGGCGCAAGTGACTTGTGCCCACCTAACTCAGGGGTTAGCATTGTGCCATTGGAGGTTTTGCAAAATGTCCCAGTAAAGACAAATCCTACATTGTGGTTTTAGGTTTGGCACCAGCTTGAATAGCAGAGTAATTGTATTCCTCCCAAAAGTACACAAACTGAAGCTTAGAGGAATACCTGTAGGGCAAGACTGTTAATGGCTACTCATGAGGAAGGTGAAGGAATCCAACTTTCATGTCCAGGAATCCTATATCTAAAGCGAAAGCCATGGGCAAATGTGACCAAATCCAAAGGAGGAGGCATATGTGGGAGGAGGGAACTCTGAGGGCATTCAGGTTTCAAACTTATCTGTGTAAGATGCACAGGGCAAAACGCAGGGTTGCTCTCAAGTGGGTAGGTGGTCCTTAGGTTCAGAATGTGCCTGAGAACAGAATTTCCCTTAAATGCAAAGAAACATAGAAGTCTCAAGTGTTCTTTAGAGGGTCACTCACAGATTCTGTTCTTCATTTCTAAAACTGATGTCCCCAAATGTAACTGCATCACTGCACTTGTCTCCTTCTGTTGGATGGCCGGATGGCCTGGACCCACAATTGCTTGTTCCAAGTAGAACTTGAATGAAATCTAAAAACAGTGCCTCTTTTGAATTTTTTTTTAACCCTCTGTGTGTGTGTGTGTGTGTGTGTGTGTGTGTGTGTGTGTGTGTGTGTGTGTGTGTGTGTGTGTGTTTGAAAATGCTTGTCTCCAGGGGACTGGTTGCATGTTTCTGTTGCTGAATTGGCACCTTTTAATAGGGTCAATTTGACAAGAGTCTGATTCAGCATTTCTCTCTTTGCTCTGTGGGGGATTTTTCTTTAGGTGAAACTGGGTCAGTTCAAGTATCCAAGTCACAACTGCTCACCTTCTTAAGAGCTCCAGCCCAAAGGATTTGCTCTGTGAATATATTCTTAGATTTATTCCCAGGCAGCTGCTTTCTGATAAGGTGAGGAAAAAACAGTTCAGAAAATGTACAAATGCAAATGTAAAGAATTGCTGGGGAAGGTGCTTTTATCCATAATTATCCTGCTGAAGCGTTTACCCTTGTGAACCGATCCATGCTTAGATCACGTTCACAGATAATTTCTACAGGAAGATATTTTACTGAAGCTATATGCTAGGAATTGCTTGAGGTATGCAGATGGTCACCTATCACATGATATGGCTGAAATTTGAATCCTGTTGTGAGAGTGTGACCTAGCAGAATTGCATTTATCTGTTTATTTTTTCACATTTTTATACCGCCCTTCCTCCAAGGAGCTCAGGGTGGTTTACATAGTTCCTCCTCTCTTTTTGTCCTCACAACAACCTTGTGCAGTAGGTGAGGCTGAGAAGTAAGTGATTGATTGACCCAGGAAGCTTCATCGCTGAGCTGGAATTTGAACCTAAATCTTCTCGGTCTAACTCCTAAAACACATCCTGGCTCTCATGCATACATATACAACCACAGACAGTGACTCAGAGGGCACAGCCTGGTCCAGCAATGGTCTTGGATGCCTGTTAAGCTTTTTCTGCCCAACGTTGCATATATGCAACAGGGATCAAATGTGTACACCTGTGGGTTGGTCAGAAATGGGTTTAAATTCCTTATACCAGGATCATAATGCAGCTTAATGAGGCACGTTTGTCACCTTTAAATAAAGTGTTGCATGAGATTGCTGTAGTGGTGTTCTTTTCTAAGCAAGACTGCCATCAAGGGAAGATCCTGACCTCTTCACCTCCTGGCTCATCCTAGATACTGGGAAGCCTCCTCTCCTCTTCTCTGGTGTATTTTTGCCCAGACAGTGTATCCCTTGGGAATGTACTACAAGTGACTTTTTCAGTGCCCTCATCATGACCTCTATGGTGGTGAGATTTGAAGTTCTCTCTGGATATGCTGAAACACCACTGTACCAGCGTTAGTGATGTCACAGCTTTTGCAATTTAGCCATGTGAACGTTTGGTTGGACTAAAGTACCACAAAAATGCTGCTAGAGATTCCTCAAGCAGTGCAACCGCCTGATACCTGAACTGGTTTCTTACTCTATGAGGACAAAAGATGATGAAGAGCAGTACTAATTGGGTTTGGCTTTCCCTGGTTTCTGAGGCTGCAGATCTGAGACACTCTCAAATGGATTATTGCATCTGAAGCTTCAAGTTGATGGGAGGAGAAATTTCACCTGATGGTGTCTCAAATGTTAAAAGATAAATGTGCCTCCCCCTTCAGAGTCAAATCTGGCAGCTAACATCCATGAATGCTTATAACCTTGAGGCTATAAAATACATGGGCCTGATTGATTTTTGGGAGACTTCAGACAGTGTAGTGCAGAACATCTCCCTGAATGGAGATGAGTGATTGGGAGGCTTTTGTACCAGTGCTCCAGGGTATTTGCCAGGTTAGCCTATGAAGTCCTAAATGGCAGGTGGCTTGCCTAAGACACTACCTGCCTCCCCATTCTGTTGTCCTCTCCAGAATGTACTCAGAGAACTCCCTTGACTAAATTATGTGTACACCAAAATGGAATGTGGAGAAGTGGCTTCCAGTGCTGATTCCCAGCTGTGAGTCACTTGAGGTCTTGCCAAGTGTGAATTATTGATTTTCCCTCATGGAAGAATACTGGCCCATGAAAATTCTTGGGTTGGAATGCAAAAGCCACATCAATTTTGAAAGACATCCAAAGAGATCCTACTATCTGGTTCCTATACGTTGATGTATCCCATCAAATCCATACCTATATTGCATTCTGATGAAGCTTCCTGGATCTTATCTGTAGGAGAAGGAGAAGATGACCCCCCACAGAGCCAAAAGAACTAATTGCTGTCAGCAGGCTGCCAAGCGAGGTGCAGAGTCAGCAATGAGGTGATGTGTGCAGAACTGCATATTCCTTGCCTTGGTCTGCCTTGGTCTGCAATGTTGGACTGACCAAATTTTAAAGGTTCAAAGGAGATAACTCCCAGTGTCATTTGAATTCTGTTCTCCAAATTGCACCAGGCTTCATGTCCTTCCATGTCTGCGTTCCTCTGGGTAGTGATGCAGCGATCTGTTGTTGAGGTCCATTATGGTTTATGGAATATTTAGTAGTTTAAAAATTCAACCTCTGTAACAACAGCACTTTCATCGAGTAAAACATTTACAATCTGATGCATAAAAGAGTTGCTCCTTGTAAGTGGATTGTAAGACCAGAGTGGGATTTTTATTGCTATTGGGAGGGGGAGATTTTTATTTTTACTTTAATTTACACCCTGCTTTCCAGCCATTTGGTTCACACAGCAGTGGATCCAGTGGAATGACACAGGACCCAGCCCTTCTGCTGGCACCCCTTTAGGAAGATAGTCGAGGGTTGCATCCTGAAAACTCAATTAGTGTGAGAAACTAGCTGTCTTATATGGGGGGGGAGGGTCCACTGAAGAACAAGTTTCAATTGTTCAAGAATTGAACTCATCATCATGAGTTGATGATGAACTCATCAAGAATTGAACTCATCAAGAGTTAGCCCTTTGTAATACCCTTATCTCAAGAACCACCAACTTCCTTATGAACCTGCCTATGTCCCAAGGTCACTTGGGAAGACTCCTTTGTGCATGTATTCCTGCCTACTCAGATTAGGCAAAGAGGGGAGCAGGGCTCTCTTAGTGGTGGCAACCTATATTTGGAATATCTTCCACAGATGTGGTGCTCACCCTCAAAGAATTTTAGATGCCAAATAAAAACAGTTTTATTTGTCCAGGTCTTTTAATCCTATTTAAATGTCTTCTGGTATTACCATTTTTATGGCCCAATCCTAAGCCGGCTACCCCAGTGGGACAGACATGTGCACCGTTGCAAAGATGCTGTAAGACACGGTGCAGCAGTATGAAGGATTGCTACACTGGCAGTAAGGCCAGTGCCTGTGCTCACTGGAACAGGTAGGAACTGGAACTGGCTGGCTGGGGGTATGTGGAATGAGGGTGGGAAGGAGGGCAGATCAGGCCCAGGGTGGGAATGGCAGCTGTGGCTACTGTCACATCCTATCTCCCTTCCCAGGCTAGGACCCCCGACATGGGGGCAGCTTGGGTTTGTGCCAGAAATATCACTGGTCCCATTGCAGCTGTTGGGGCTTCACCTGGGGTAAGGAAATAAATGTCCCCTTATCCCAAGGAGAACTCCAGCAGCTGCAATTCCCATGCTGGATCTGGCTGAGGCTGCACTGGTGCTGCTATATTGCAGCAAGGGACTTTTGTTGGGATTGGGCCGCCTGTCATTTTAACACTGCGCTGTTTTCTCTGCTGCTGTTTTTGTCTTTTGCTGCTTTCACATGTAGTTTGAATGCTTTGTTGTGCCTTGAATGCTTTACATTTGAAGTGTTTTTATGACTGTAAACCACCTTGGAATCCCATGAAGAGGCAGGATGCAAATGTATTCAACCGATCAGACATAAAGAGAATGCCAAGGGAGTGGGGGTGGCGACTGGGGAGTGGGCTTCTGAGAGTTGGATTCTTCAACACACTCAGATGGCATTACCAAAATGGGGACTTTTTAAGTTAATAAAAAAGAAAAGAAAATGGAAGGAAGTCTGATGACTAAAAACTGTCAAATGGTGTGGGAAAATGAAAAGAGTAAAATGATTCCTCTTCGTCAGAATGCTCAAACTCAAGAGTCATTAAGTGAAACTAGTAGGTAGTATATAAAGGAGAGACTGAGAAAGTTTGTCTTCCCACAGTGTGTACGTAATTTGAACTGTAATTCTATACGTGCTTTCTTGGGGAACAGGTGAAAGGCCATGGAGGTGAGAATCAGACAGGCCATTCCAGGAGAAGGAAAGACAATTCAAGATGTGATTGTCCCTCATTCTGGCTCTTCTCCCACTCTTCTAACACAGTATCTCTAGTAGCCACCCTGCTGGCTTGAAGCTGCAGATGTTGAATGCTATCAGTAAAAAATAAGACCATCCTCACCTGGAGGGCTGACTTGGCATGCATAATGGAGACTTGGTTGGATGATGTGGGTGAGGTAGATCTCACCCAGCTTTGTCCACCAGATTTCTGGGTAATGCAATAGCTAAGGCTGCAGGGGTGAGGAGGTATGGTCAGGATAGTCTATTGTGAATCTACCTCTCTACTTAGATATCCTGTCTGGCAGTGTTGAATCCTAATACCTCTGCTTAGTACGGAGTGGGCGATATAGGATTAGGATTCTGTTGATGTACTGCCTGCCGTACTGCATAAATTGTCACCTTTTCTTAACTGGAAATTAAATCTAGACAAATTAGAGGTCCCTTTGAGTTCTGTAATGCAACTATTGGATAAGTAATGTAGTCTTCTGAATGGAGTAGACCCCCCCCCCCCCACAGGAGCAGATTCACCCCTTGGAGGCACTCCTGGTTTCATCCCTACTCCTGAATGCTCAAGTGGTGGTAGTGGCCAGGAGTGCCTTTGCAACTTTGGTGCAACAGCTGCATCCTTACCTGAATTGCAGAGGTGACATTAAGTCTGGGATTCCTGTAATGTGATGTATGCGGGGCTGCCTTTGACAACTATCCAGAGACTGCAATTAGTTCATAATGTGTTGGCCCATCTTCTTAAACCCTCAAGTAGTGTTCAAACTAGTGAGCACCCAAAAACCAAACATCAGGTGGTCTATGAAACCATAGCATATTACTGTATTTATGTTTCGCCTTACTTGACAAACCTCATCACAAGAACTATTGGGTTGGAGTATAGGCTGAATTGGCTGGCTGAACCCAGAGCTGGACAAAGAAGACCTTTGGCTGGCAACCTTCAGTCTCGAAAGACTATGGTATAAGCCTACAGCACCCGGTATTCCTGAGCGGTCTCCCATCCAAGTACTAACCAGGCTTGACCCTGCTTAGCTTCTAGGATCAGACAAGATCAGGCAGGGTAACAGGTGCTACCAAGTTAGTGATATCATAGTTGCAAGGAAGCTCATCTAGTTTGACAGAGAAACAAATGCTTGAATCCTAGAAAAGTCATCTCCTTGCTCTATAATGCTGCCCATGCCACTTCATGGATTTTTCCTTATGACATTTTTTTCGTAAAACTGTGTGCTTGTGTTCCTTTCTGCTGCAGAAAGATCTTTCTTCTGATAATAAAAAGACCTTGCCAGTTTCACTCCCCCCCCCCTGAACTTGACAAAGTACCAGAGCAAGGCATTTTCCTTCCATTTGTATCTACCCTGTCCCATGAGGACAGGGGACTAATAAAAATGAGCTTGAAATGAATTGACCCCAGGAGTGGTTTATATGGACAGTGAATGGTAGAAAGGGGCATACATTCAGGGAGGCCATTAGAAGTTCATAGGCTGACAATTTGTCCTTTTCTACTTGTGTATTTCCAAAAGGTGTTCACATTAATGTTGATGAATCTGAGGCTTCTGTGATTTCGTCAGAGCGAAAGAAAAGCTGCAAAAGCAGCCCTAAATTCCCCTTTTAAAAGACTGCAGCAAAAGCCACCACCTTGGCTCATTGCTTTGACCATGTCAACCCCATGGGCACGTTGTACACAAATAGCTGGCTGTCATGTTGAAGGCCCATCACATCCTATCCTTGTGCTACCTGTCACTTCTCATATGTCTTCTCATATGTCAATTTTCATTGTCTGTTAGTCAAACTTGCCAGGAAGCACCTTTTTGTGCCCTCCAGTATAGCCTTCATGCATGGGTGAAGTTCTGTCTTAACACCTACTGTTCTCAAGGGAGGTTATGGGCTAACTAAGATAGGTGGGTGTTTTCCTAGATCTGATTCAAATTACAACTTCACTATGCATGGACAAACAAAAAAGGTTCGGAACAGCCAACCAGGTGACAATAAACACCTCCAGGGATATGTGTTGTGTTCTACTGAGTCTGTGGATTTCTAGAGTGGCTGTGGAGCTTTTCATGACAGAAAACCAGACTCATCAAGCTCCAGTACCTAAAGGCACATCTTAAAGGAGAAAAAAAAAACATTTTTATATGCACTTGAAGACAAATGAACTAGTATTTTTTATCAAATATTTTCAGTGTATAAAAAAAATTCTCTGAATATGTGCTGCTGTTACATCAAAAAATTCTGCCTCTTATCTAAGTGGTTTTACTCCTATCCTCCATAGCAACCCTCACCTACCCTTACATAATATATGGGGTGCTACAACAGCCACCAACACTGAGGATGCAGGGCTAGGTGGGTCCCCAGATTGATCTGGGCCCTGGCAAGTGCCTGATGTGATTGACCCCTGATCTCTAAGAGTTGAGTTGAGATGTTTCAGATTAATATGGCCAGAGCATGATGTTTATCACATACAGGGTGAAAGCAATTCTTCCTTTTGGGGGTTTCAGCAAAATTACAAAGGCCACCTAGAACTCTATACTATAATCTCCAGTCAGAAAGTGACAAGCAACTTTTTTTAAACTTGAAGAATAATCTCAGTATTGGAAAAAAACTGTGCACTATAAAGTGTGAATGATGAGGCATGTGGTTTCCCTTCTTTTTTTGCTCTGAGTAAACCCTATTTGTATGGCTTTTTACGCATTGAGCACATGCTTATTCCAATACATTTTCTTTCCTTGTTGCAGAGATAAATCTACAGGTAACAGGTAACTTGAAACAGGTAATATGAGTGAACATCAGGTTGTTCCACATGTGATATTTCTTCTATGATATCATTTCCTTATAGGAAAAGGCATGTGCTCTGTTCTTTGCAGTGTTTCTCAAACTGTGTGTTGGGACCCACTAGGTGGGTTGTGAGCCAATTCCAGGTCCCCATTTATTTCAATATTTTATTCTTAATATATTAGAATTGATGCTACCATGGTATGTGACTGCATTTGGGAAAATGTTGCAGATCTGTACTTTTAAAAGGCTACTATATATATGCTTTTAAAAAAATGATAGTCAATGGGACTTACTCCTGGGTCAGTGTGGGTAGGATTGCAGCCTAGAATTGTTACAAATGTTCCTGCTTGATGACGTCACTTCCAGTGGGTCCTGACAGATTCTCATTCTAAAAAGTGGGTCCAGGTGGGTCCCGGTGCCACTGATGTAAAAGATGAAGAGCTCCACTCCCCTTGCAAGGGGCATCTGAGGTGCTTCCGGGATTTGAGCATGAAACAGAAACTCTGCAGCCTAAACACAGAATGAAAAACCCAGCACCATCAGCAGCAGAGGAAGGAGGAAGGGGACTTCATGGTGCTGCCCACACAGGAGGCTCTGACTGCCAGCAGCCTCACTTCAGTGGTGGCACCTGGAAGAGGCTCCTCTCCAGTGACGTCAGGGGCAGCCTCTTCCCTCAGCCCCAGGCTTCCAAGAGCTTGGAGGCGCCTTGGTCTTTGTCTTGATGGACTGGGTGCATGGCCTCCCCACTGACGACACAGGCACTTCATAGATGCACCCTGCACTGCACCCACAGCCTGACCGGTCCTCACTTTGCTGTCCTAGGGTGGCAAGTGGGCACTGGCCCCCAGGCACCGGTTCCCAGGTTCTTTTGCTCCCCCTTCCAGGGGGGAGGGGCTCCGAGGGGGTCTTGGGCAGGCTGTGGAGCTGCTTAGGGTTCCCAGGGGGTGAGGGAGCCACACAGGGTGGGGGAGGCCAGCCCAGAAGTGTCTTTGTGCCCAGGTGTGCCCAGCTTCTGCTGAGGAGTCCAGGTCTTCCTGTCAGGTCAGCACCTCTCTGCCCCCCAGCTGTGCAGGGGGATGGCACTTGAGGGGTGCCTGGGCTCAGACCCCTCCTCAGGCCTCTCCACCTCACAGCATTGTTGTGAGAGCTGGGGGGGGTCTCTTGCACCCCCTCAGCCATAGAGGGGGGCAGCACCAGGGCAGCTGGGCTCAGATTCCCTCCTCAGCTGTGCCACGGCCAGCTTCTCCCTCTCCCTCTCCACCTCACAGGGTTGTTGTGAGAATTGAGGAGGGAGTCTCTTGCTCCCCCTCAGCCATGGAAGAGGACAGCACTGGAGCACCTGGGCTCAGACCCTTCTCAGCAGTACCACAGCTAGCTCCTCTCTCTCCCTTTCCACCTCGCGGGGTTGTTATGAGAGCTGACAGGGAGGGGAGAGGTGAAACAGAGCGGGGGGTGGTGACAAGGGGACCAGAGCAGGGGTGAGGAAGGGTAAAACAAGGCAGGGGGAGAGTGGCGCCAGCTGGAGTGGAGACCAGGGCTACAATGGGAAAGTCTACAGTCAAGGGAAGATGCACACAGAAGTAGCCCCCAAAACTCAGTCCATGCCCTGATGATGTCACTTCCAGTCTTGACATTACTTCTGGTGGGTCCTGACAGATTCTCATTTTAAAAAGTGGGTCCCAGTGCTAAGTTTGAGAACCACAGCTGTAATGCATAAAGAATGCACGTGTCTTCTTCATCACAGGGGTATATGATGGAAAGCTACTATTGGCTCTCAGTTTCTGATCTATGTACCATTAGGTAATACATGTGCGCATGCGTCATATGCAACAATACACAACATATACAAAAGAGTGCCTATGCACTGTATAGACTTTCATTTGGATAGAAGTAATATCATTAGAACATCAGAACAGCCCCACTGGGTCAGGCCACAGGCCCATCTAGTCCAGCTTCCTACATCTCACAGTAGCCCACCAAACGCCACAGGGAGCACACAAGACAACAAGAGACCTGCATCCTGGTACCCTTCCTTGCATCTGGCAGTCTGACATAACCCATTTCTAAAATCAGGAGGTTGCACATACACATCGTGGCTTGTAACCCATGATGGATTTTTCCTCCAGAAATTTGTCCAATCCCTTTTTAAATGCATCTAGGCCCGATGCTATCAAAACATCCTGTGGTAAAGAGTTCCAAAGATTAACTACACACTGAGTAAAGAAATATTTTCTTTTGTCTGACCTAACTCTCCCAATACTCAATTTTAGTGGATGTCCCCTGGTTCTGGTGCTCTGTGAGAGGGAAAAGAGTGTCTCTCTATCCACTCTATCCTTCCCAAGCATAATTGTAGGAATAAAACTTGACTAAACAGAACCTCATCCCCACGTATGAATATTATCTTGCAGACTTAGAAAAAAATAATTTGGATTACTCTATGATAGTGCTACATGGGAATAACTGCCATAGGAAATCCTGAAATTGCATTCCAAATCCAAAGGTCTGAACATCTCAGAAGCAGCTGCAAAGTATGACTTTGTACACTTCAGGCCAGGCATGAGAAGACCTGCAGGATCCTTGGCCCAAAGGGGGGGGGGGATCAGAAGCACTGACCTCAGAAACAGTTTCCAGCATAGGTCCTGTTCTGTGCATACACCACCTGTAATTCTCCCCATCTATTGTGCAGACACGTGGGATATCAGTGAGTGTAGGCCATGGATGTGTGTTCGCAGGACTGCATGAACATACCTGAAATTTGGGGGGAAAATATATAGATATATTATTATGTTCTCACCTGTACTTTCTTCCAGCTACTGCTGCTCCAATCTTATTGTTCACACCTTCACCATACATTGCTTCCTAGTAACAACTGTGCCGCCTAAGTCCCACACTGACAAGGAATCCCCTCATGTCAGTCTTGAACATGGAGAGATGTGACAGCAGATATGATAGCCAACAAATGGAACTTCGTATAATAAACGACCTATTACTTTAAATCTAGGTTGCCTGCTTCATGTCTTTGCCAGTGTAATTAGGGCAAAATAAATGTGTATTATAATGAAATCTGTCATATTTTGCAAGCAAAATTTACAGGGGGCAGAGAAAAGGAATTCAAGAGCAGAGCAGCTGATAATGCACTTCATCGCAAATGCTTGATCCATCTTGAAATAATTAGAAACTCCACAAATTAATGCTCTGCGAACGAACATAAAAAGAGATCACATATGCCCCTGCCAGCATCTCTGTCCAGCTGGGAAGGGATCAAAGGCCCAAGACTAATTAGCCCAGAAGATGGTTCAGGTAGAGTGTGGAACCACAGTATTTGCTGAATTAATGCAAGAGTCATGTGGGTAGCACCTTCTAGGGATGTGAGTGAAGTGTGTTGCAGACACCCCAGTGCAAAGGCATGAGCTGGCTACAGAACATTACTGGGAGTGGCTATAGCACTGTGGCTAATGGACTGAGTTCCAAATCAGGTAAATCCCCAGTTCAGATTTTACATCAACCAGGAACTCACCAGGTCGCCTTAGGCAGATCACTGTCTCTTCAGTCACCCCTCCTCCGCTTCCTCATCTACAATATGAGGATAATAATAGTGATCCATTTTACAGGGTTATTGTGTGGATTATTGTGAAAATGTAAATGAAATGCATTAGGTAAGGGATCATCATGGGCTACACCAGGGGTGCCCAAACCCCAATCTGGGGGCTATTTGCGGTCCTCAGGGACTCCCAATCTGGCCCGCGGGGAGACTCCAATGAGCCTCTGGCCCTCTGAACACTTGCTGGAGCCCATGCTGACCTGACGTGACTGCTCTCAGCTTAAGGGTGACTGTTCAACCTCTTGCTTGAGCTGCGGGCTGAGGGCTCCCTCCGCTGCTTGCTGTTTCACATCTGTGAAGCAGCAGCGAAGGAAAGGCCAACCTTGCTTTGTGCAAGGCCTTTTATAGGCCTTGAGCTATTGCCAGACCTTCATTCATTCATAGAAGTTCCATCTCGAATATATTCATTTATGTACATTTATGTAAATATATTCAAATTTGAAATGTAAATTAATTCTTTTTTTGGACACCCCTGGGCTATACTAAATATTCCCCAGTTTCAGTTTGGGTGTTTAAATTAATGAGAATTTGGGTGAGGCACAAACTTTTCCTGACAAATGTTTAGACTGTGCAAATACTCACCTTTTTCTGATTATTTTCAGTGTCGCTTTTCTAAACTGCTGCTGTTTGAGTGCCATTTCCCCTCCATTTTTCTCCTTTCTGGGTTAGTTATTGTGATCCCAGACCACAGGTCAGTTAAATTCAGCATTCTGTTCAGTAGCCAGACAGAAAAGGTGGGAAGGTACAAACTGGGCATGAATGAACTGGAAAATCTCTTTCATTTCTCCTCAGTAATGGGAACTGAAGGAGATTGCAGGTACTGTACTGTAATGATGTCACAATAGTGCGTAGCTGATTAGATTTTGGTATGAGATGAGATCAATGAGGGTCAGTGTTTCCTTGATGAGTGACATGTATGATCTTACCCAATCTGGGATCACACACCCAATCTGATATTACAGGATTTCATAGCCAATCAGATTTCGCCACATGGTGAGATCACTGGGGACAAGTGAAAGCTATTTACAGTGATGGAAATAAAAAGCAAACACTTCCATAAGCACTGAAAAGTTTTTTTTAAAAGGCAAGTTCTTTCTGCATTGATGGGAATGTTCATGAAAAATTGAATATTTTCAACTCAGCTCTAGATAGAGAGAGAATCATAAGATGCGGCAAAGCCAGAACAACTGGAGAATGTGTTGTGCATAATAAAGGCAGAACCACCTTCTCTAACACAGTGAGGTGCAAAAGGGAATGCCACCTTATATCTCATCATGCCACATAAATATCATGACTGATCTCTAATAGGGGCTTCACATGCTCCTTGGGAACATTTTGTAAATGTTACGAATATGCCTGTGCTAGTTTCCTTTGAAAGGGCAAAGGCCTTTATTCTAGCCTAAGCCAATGCAATGTAAAATGCTTTTTCCTTGCATCACCTCTGTGGTTTGATATTGCACTTACAAGCTGATCAATGGCACCACAACAGACATGCATAATAGATGCTGGTTCTGCTAGCAGATCATGTGCACCATAGCGATAAGTTTGGTTTCCCAGTCCTAATGGACTCCTCATGCCAAACAATTTGTTTGCAGTGAGCAGCCACTGTTCTGATTGGGCCTTGCCTGCTTTCCACAACCAGGTGGGTATACCTGAAAAGCCAGGCAACCAGTTCCAGAGGCATTTGGATTGTTAAGCCTACTTTGCCACCTCTAAAATTCAAACTGTCTATATTCAACAGCTAGCAAAGTCCCAGGGCTCACCCTGTCCTTCACGTAGTGCTGTAGTATTTGAGATCTCACACTTCCTTATCTCTGCTTCCTGTCAGCTAGGTTAAGCTAATGTCAGAGAGCCAGGCTGGATCCATGAGCGGCCATATCGAAATGCAGGCTCAGGATGGGTTTTTTTTTTCTTCAGTTCAGGAAGCCTGAAATGTAGCAGGCAGAAGATACTGCTCTGTTGACTAATGCCAGGTTCCTGATATTTACTCCAGGCCTAACTAATCCAAAGACTTTGTATTGTCAACCAATCGCAGGAGCCAACGTTGCACACCTGTCACTGGTCTGAGCGCTCTTCTCCCCCCCCCCCCAAATTCCTAGGTTCCCTAGACCTAAAGAATAACTTAATACAGTGGTTCTCAAACTTGTAGCACCAGGACCCACTTTTTAGAAAGAGAATCTGTCGGGACTCACTGGAAGTGGTGTCATGACCGGAAGTGACATCATTAAAATTTTTAACAATCCTGCTCACACTTACCCAGGAGCAGGTCCTGTTTACTATCTTCGTTAAAAGCATATACAGAGTAGCCTGTTAAAAGTACAGGTCTGTTACGTTACCCCTAATGCAGTTACAGACCATGGGAGCATCAAGTCTGATATATTAAAAATAAAAAATTGAAATGAATGGGGACCCACCTGAAATTGGCTCGCGACCCACCAAGTGGGTCCCAACCCACAGTCTGAGAAACACTGACTTAATACATTCACTTGGTTTCAGTGTAAGTTCAGGCATCTGCTCTCTTGCCTCAGCAACCCCCTTCTCTCCACAGAGTACTTTCCATCCTGGGCCTGTGACCAAACATAATAAATCTTCCTTCAAAAGGTAATGGAAGCCATCTGAGAGACAGGTCATACCTCTGGAGGTAATTAACTAGAGCAGTAACGCAGAACTATATTGCAGTCTACCTAAAACACATAAACATGTTAGCAAGGTTCCTGGCAGAATGAGAACAGCTAGTGGAAGAAGCAGACTGGCTTCAGAAAGTCTCAGGGTTCAGTTTCCAGTGAGTCAAGACTCCCCATGGATGGCAGAAGAAAGAATTTGCCTGTGACAACTCTTGCACACTGTTCTATCCTACCCATGTTTACTACTATACTGTTAAGAATATATCTCTACTGCGTTCTGAACAAAGGCACGCTCAAAGTGATTCACCTTGCAAAGGAATAAGAAGATTGTGGGTACAATTGTAGGGAACACAGAGAGCAGAACAGAAAGTGAACGGATGGAGTGTGCTTTCTCTTCAAAGTCAGTCACTGAAATAGTGAGTCAAGATGGCCTTTGTGAATATTTCTTTTTTTAAAAAAAAAAGTTTGCTATTTATTTTAAGGGGAGGAAAATTGACTTCAGGAGAAAAATCAGGAGGGTTCATGTCCACATTTCTGGACGTTCACAGAAGGAGAAATGAAGTGGGTAGCACTGGCATATTGGCTTGGATCCAAAGAGCTGCTTAAGTATGCCCTGGGAACTAGGCATGCCCACTAGACTCTTGGACATCTTCCTTCTGAGTGGTAGGTTCTCATGTCATATCACAAACTGCTTTCCAATGTTTCCTCAAAGTTTGAAAAGCAATTTCTGCTATGGCATGAGGATTTGCCACACAAAAAGGAGGAAGCCCAAGGTTCTACTGTTCTTTGGTCATGTCCAAGCTGCACTTTGAATCCAACTGCAAATCCTATGCAAGTTTACTGAGAAATAAGCCCTACTGTGTCCAATGGGGTTACAATCCAATATGAAAGGAAGTACGTAAAGATACACAGAAGGCAAAATTATGGCAGAACAGTGTGAGCAAAAATCTATTCAAGCAAGTGTATCTTTAAAGAAAGGTAATTCATCGCACCCACTTATTACAAAACAAAAACAATGCTACAATTTTGTACATTGTACAAAAACAATGTACAAATCGATGGTAAGGCCACACCTGGAGTATTGTGTCCAGTTCTGGTCGCCGCATCTCAAAAAAGACATAGTGGAAATGGAAAAGGTGCAAAAGAGAGCGACTAAGATGATTATGGGGCTGGGGCACCTTCCTTATGAGGAAAGGCTACGGCGTTTGGGCCTCTTCAGCCTAGAAAAGAGACGCTTGAGGGGGGACATGATTGAGACATACAAAATTATGCAGGGGATGGACAGAGTGGATAGGGAGATGCTCTTTACACTCTCACATAATACCAGAACCAGGGGACATCCACTAAAATTGAGTGTTGGGCGGGTTAGGACAGACAAAAGAAAATATTTCTTTACTCAGCGCGTGGTCGGTCTGTGGAACTCCTTGCCACAGGATGTGGTACTGGCGTCTAGCCTAGACGCCTTTAAAAGGGGATTGGACGAGTTTCTGGAGGAAAAATCCATTATGGGGTACAAGCCATGATGTGTATGCGCAACCTCCTGATTTTAGGAATGGGTTAAGTCAGAATGCCAGATGTAGGGGAGAGCACCAGGATGAGGTCTCTTGTTATCTGGTGTGCTCCCTGGGGCATTTGGTGGGCCACTGTGAGATACAGGAAGCTGGACTAGATGGGCCTATGGCCTGATCCAGTGGGGCTGTTCTTATGTTCTTATGTTAATGCTCTAGCAGTTATTTCTAAACACGGGAAACAAAGATGAAACCTCCATGAAATACTAATGGCACACAGCCAATAAAATATGCAATTTGTAAAGAAAAACTGATGTTGATATAAGTACTGTGGAACAAAGCAGTTTAAAAGAACAGTTCAATTAACAAAGGAATAGAGATGGGTGAAATCCTCTCAGCTCCATTTGGAATTGACTTGGTAATTATGAGCTCCTTCAGCATGCATTTAAAAAGAAAGAAAAAACCATGCATCTGTTTTCTAGGAATTCTCTTCTAGCTCACAATAGATAGCAGATGCACACTCAGGTCACTGCACCTGTGTACCTTCCTTTGTCCCCTAACAATTCTAGTTTCCACCTGTGGCCATGGAAGAGTCACTTGGAGATCTAACCCTCCTCTACCAAAACAACCATAGCTGGGGACATGAGAGGGTTTAGACCTGGATGTGGTGGAGAGGGGGAGATGGATGGATGGACAATAATCACATAAAGCATTTGTAAGAGACAATGAAGAAATCTGAACAGAGAAGATATTCGCCAAGGAGAAGGCTGCTGGTTCTGCCACATAGATCACAGCAATCAATAAGTAAGATTAAGTGGATAGCATTAAATTCTGAGCAAGCACCTGCAAAGCTTCTGGCTTTACAGTTGTACTTCTAGTGCTTCCCTCTTGCCTCCTGATCAACCCCATTCCAGGACATGTAGCCATGCACAGGACTGAGCTCTTGGTCACATATTTTCGAGTTATTTGGATGCAAGGGGATACTTGATAAGCAAAAGTGAAGAAAAAATATTTTGTTGTCTCAAGACATTTATATTCAATAAAGGAAATATTTTTACAGAGTAAAGGAAAAATGGCATCAACCCCACTTCATACAGAATGGAAAAAGTAAGCATCATAGAAAATGAGGCATGAAAGAAAGGTGAGGAGTGAGGTAACATAATCTAATAATTGGAGACAAAGCTGTAACTAGGAAGGAACCTGAGGGGCACCTGCCCTGGGCACTACAACCAAGTGGGGGTGCATGACTGCCCTCAGGCTCCAAAATAATCATGGAGGAGGCACTGGTGGCTTTGTGTGCCCTGTTCCTTCTCCTGTGGAGGCTTCCAGCCTCCACAGGAGAAGGATTGGGGTGCACAAAGCTGCCACAGTGAGCATCCCCTCCTCTGGGGAGTACCTGGAAGTGACATCACGTGTCATTGTGACGTACTGCCCCAAGTGGCAGGGCAGAGTATTACAGCACTCATTTGAAATGAGATTAAAAGCAAAACAGGGATATGAATTTTTAATATAGATCAGGTTGAGCAGGAAATAAATTAGAAAACAATTACATAAAAACCAACAGTATGAAAAATAATTACATAAAAACCAACAGTATGATCCAATGTATATGCCTGGCCCTGAGCTGCTGGCCACCTCAGGAATGTTAGAATCAATGGGATCCACAAGGGGTCACAGCTGTAAGGCAAATAGGGTGGCTCCAGAGCAATAGGCCTCAGATAGGCTATGCAGGAAGGGGGTTGCTTCACCTTTATCCTTCTCCTTGCTTGTGGCTCCTGGTAGGTTCACAGGCCAGTCAGCTTCCTCACTAGCCAGCCTCCTTACCACCACTAACCTTCATCCCGAGCCTGCTCCTGCCTTATAAGGGGTTTATGGCTCCCTGAAGACCCACCCCCTTCCTAATATAAGGTCTGTGACAGGCTCCTGTCCCCCTTCTTGCTCTGGCTCCCTCGGTGCCTCTATTCCTCCTTGCACTCTGCCCACATTGCTTCTGTCTTCCAAAGCCTCAGTCCCAGCCATGGTTGTTTTGCCATGCTCAACCATGCTCAACCTCTCTGGGCTGTGGGCCGTACTGTAGGGGCTCTGCAGACATCAGAGGGGCCGCTAATCAGGAGGGGAATTGCTGCCCCCTGGGATGCCTCTGACAAGATGGGTGTCCAGCTGGGGCCCGGACAGCATATTTACTCAGAAGTAAGCAGGGCCGACCCACCCATGACGCCAACAGAAGGGTCATCTCAAGCAGCAGATGGGTGGGTGGCACCCATTTCTGTCCTCCTACTTGCCTCCACTGCTCTCTGTATTGGAAAAAGAATAGGGGGACAGAGAGGAAGCGTAAAGGCAAGGGGGGTGCTGAGCTAAAACAGGGGTGTCCAAAGTTTTTGGCAGGAGGGCCACATCATCTCTCTGACACTGTGTCGGGGGCCGGGGGAAAAATGAATTAATTTACATTTAAAATTTGAATAAATTTACATAAGTTTACAGAAATGAATATATTAAAGATGAACTTATATGAATGAATGAAGGTCTTGTAATAGCTCAAGGCCTATAAAAGGCCTTGCACAAAGCAAGGCTGGCCTTTCCTTTGCTGCTGTGAAAGGCCTTTCCTTTCACAGACGTGAAACAGCAAGCAATGAAGGAAGCCCTCATCCCACAGCTCACGCAAGAGGTCAAACAGTCACCCTCACGCTGAGATCAGTTGTGTTGGGCCAGTGCGGGCTCCAACAAATCTCCGGAGGGCCAGAGGCTCATTGGAGACTGGGGGCTCCCTGAGGGCTGCATTGAGAGACCTTGAGGGCTGCATGTGGCCCCAGAGCCGGGGTTTGGGCACCCCTGAGCTAAAACATTGGAGAATGGGAGGAGCAGAAGCTAGCACATCATTGGCTAAGTAGAGCAGCCTCATGTGCCAGGACGTCTTGGGATAATCCTGGAAGTAAGCCCCATTTAATAAAATAGGACTAACTGCCAAGTAACCATGTATAGGTTAGCAG
Organism: Tiliqua scincoides; assembly: GCF_035046505.1. Classification (NCBI taxonomy): domain Eukaryota; kingdom Metazoa; phylum Chordata; class Lepidosauria; order Squamata; family Scincidae; genus Tiliqua; species Tiliqua scincoides. The sequence continues at coordinate 203,106,192 of NC_089822.1, forward strand.
CCCAGGAAGTTAATAACACAAATAATATAGAACTTAACAGTGTACTCAATGTTGCTGTTGAAAAACTGGGTCACAAAAATATTTGTAAAGAACACATACATGATGCTGTTTGCAATAAACAGAGACACAACACAATGGACATTGTGCATGGATGAAAAATGAAGGCAAGGAAAAGCTTTCTAGAGATGATGGAGACACACACAGTTGAGGATGGATTACAATGACAAAAAGTAATGTTCCATCATCTTCAATGTGAAAGTTCACTTCTTCAAATACTAAGAAGAGAAGTGAAGACCCTGCAGGAGCTAGAAAATAACTTAAGTTTGATGGATGTTTCAATGGAAGAGAACAGAAAATAACCATGTAAGAATGATCAGTAACACTGTTTTAAAAGTGTATAGTTTAAAAGTTCTAAAAATGTTCTGCTGCTAGCAAGACATTTAAAGCTTTAAAAAATGCAAGACAACAGCTTGGAGAATGAAAAAAATAAAAAGTAATCGAAGCAAAGACAAAGGATATGCTGTTTGCAAGTGCAATCAATACGTTTTAATTTAAAAATACATGACATACAATTACTCTGAATGTGTAATATTTTTCACATAATAAGCGATATAAATTCCAGTTGGAAACAATATGTAAAATGAAATGAATGCACTTAACTGATGGCTCAAAAAGGAGTGGGATGTGACCAAAAGTGTAGGGACAAAATGCAGAAATCACATTTATTCACAGGCCTGCATCCTGATTGACACTGGCGACCAGCAATTCTTGTGTCAGAAATGCAGAGAAATCATTAATGGATCTGAAATTGTAATAGGAAATATTCATGGATGAATGGCTTGATAATTTCTTGAACATGCACTGACTTTGTGATTGGCTGATCAATTACCCATATATTTGTCTTTAAAAGAATACGCAGTCATAGTGCTTAGCATTTGTATAGCACTTTCTGAATGTGCAAAGAGCTTCGTATGTATTATCTTGAGGTAGTCCTTATAAAAACCTTGTAAGATAAGTATATATTAATATTTGCAGTTGGGCAGGGCCTCTGAGAGGAATTTTACTGGGGGTATGACATTTCTTTTGGGCCCCGTCCAATCTCCATTGGTTCATAATTCCATAATATCATTGGATCATAATTTCTATGAATTGCAATATACGTATAAAACTATGTAGGCTTACTCAAAAGGTGAATACTAGTCTTCACACAATATATGCAAACATTTTCTGAGAGCCCAGGAAATGTCTGGCTGGTCTTCTTTGGCCCCTGGGCCCCCTTTATTAACCCTGGGCACAGGTATGATATACCCCCCCCCCTGCACCTCACTCTCATGGGCTCAAATGTTAGATCCCAGGTGTCAGGTCAGCAGGGGAGGATAGCCCTTGCTTTCCCGATAGCAAAGTGGCGTGGGAGCATAGGAAGACAACACAAGAAGCAGGCAATCCCAAACAGAGCCAAAGAAGCAGACACAGGCTTGTTTGTTGCAGAAGCTTGTATTGGCAGAAGGAGCAGACAGGAGAGTAGTCAGTCATACGGTCCAGAAGTCAGGGATACAGCAGGTCACAATCACGAGAAGGCAGTCCAAATCAGTACACAAACCAGCAGCACGGCACACAGAAACAACACCACGACAACCCACACCTTGGTGTCTGTGCTTGCCCCATATATACCGGGGCTAGCCGATCAGAGTAGGGCGACCTCATAGTCACAAGACAGTCTTGTGACCCACTCTGATTGGCTGTCCAGTGGTGCATTGCATCACTCCACCACAGCCTACATGACTCTGCCTACATCTCTCCCCAAGTCACGTGACTCCCACCTGTAACAGGTGCAGCTGATTGCTAATCAGCATGCAGATACAGTGCTGCTGTTCCTTTAATTTACATTTCACACTAGGCCTAGACATCAAGGCCCCTCCTGCCACATCCTGGCTTACAACAATTCAGGGCCTGGGATGCCAAAGGCCTGACACCAGGAAATTTGGGGGGCTCCTGCTTTGGATCTTGGGCCCACTTTTTGACCTTGGACCTGCGTAAAATTTGACCTTTGTGCCCCCTCCCCCCCATGGATCCTGCAGATGGAGCAGAGACGAAGTGGCTTGCCCAAGGCCACCTGGTAAGTTTTTGGCAGAGATAAGATTGAACTCTCAGAGGAGGCTGTGGTAGAGCACCTGCTCTGCATGCAGAAGGTCCCAGGTTCAATCCCTGGCATCTCCAGGTAGAGCAGAGAAAGATTCCTGATTGGAAATGTAGAGGGCTAGCGCCTGTATATGTTGACGGTTCTGAATTAGTTGAACCAATGGTCTGACTTGGTACAGTATAAGTGCCCAATCCTGGGCTTGGTGCACTGGCTCACTGCTGGCGCGCACTGTTGCAAACATGCTGTAAGGCACGTAAGGCCGTAAGGCACGTTTGCAAGGCTTACCGCCAGGTGAGCACCGGACATGTACCCAAGCTCCACTGCTCAGAAGTCTCACAAACTGCCAAGCTGCGGTAAGTGGAGGTGTGGGGGGAGGTGGGGAGGAGGCTTTCCAGGGAGGGGGGATGCAGGTGGAGAGTGGGGAGAGGGAGAGGGAGGTGTGATGGAAGAGAGTGTGGGGAGGGAGGGAGGTGGATCCAGAGCCTTCACTTCAGGCTCAGTGCTTGACACGAAGGTTCTTACTTCACCACCGACCTTTTGGTCAGCGGTGAATTGAGTGGCCCCATTGTGGGACTACTCCCTTTACCCGGGGAAAGGGGACGAAAGTTCCCTTCTCCCAAGGTGCTGCCCACAGCTGCCTTGGGAGTGTAGGATGTGGTGGCAGCCATTTTCGGTGCTGCTGCAGCCGAGCACCATGGGAGCTCAGGATTGGGCTGTCACCCTGCTGCACCCACTGGAGACAGTAAGGCGGAGGCAGGAGGTGAAGCTGGGTGGGGAGGGGGGATGAATGGGGGTAGGTAGGCTGTGGGAGGGGTTAATCTGGTGGCAACTGTCCGCTGGACAGCCTCCCTGTCCATTTCTTCTCCTTGGACTAGCACCAGCTAAAGAGCTGGCACAAGTCCAAAAAGACTCATTGCAGAGCAAGAGGTAAGTGAGGGATAAGGGAAAATAATTCTCCTTTCCCTTCCAAAGCCTTCAATCAGCCCCTCCCCCAGGCAGAGCGTGCATCTTTTGGCTGCATTGGCGGTGGGGGACACCTGGATAGGATCAGGATCTTAGGGGCATAAGAGTTGATACCCCAACTGTGTCCAAATATAAGAAAGAAAAAGGTACTTAATGCCATGAACAATAGGATAAAATGTTGACTTCTCTTGGGTATTATGAATAAGGCCGGTTCAAAATTAAAGCAGCGAGAAGATATATGTGCTAAATATACACAGACACCGTCCAGGATATTTGAGAGTCTTTTTTCATTACTGTAAAGGCAGCAGTTTGCTGGCTTCACATTTGCCATTTGCAGTGCTGATGAACTCCAGTTCTTTGGGTTGTCCCTAGAGAACTATGCATAAAGTCTGGGTCGCTCCTAACTACATTCCCTTCAGCCTGCAGGGTGGAATGTCTCGGGAAGATTGGTTAATTTTTTTCAGAGTTAATTTTGATGTATAGCTGTGAAAGATACTTAACAGAACTTCATGGCTCCTTCCTGGTGGGGAAAGTCAGCAAATAGCTCGAAGGCTGACTGGTGCTGATGGGATAAAAGGCAAAAGGGAGTAGGAAGGGCCTCATCAAAGCCTTGCTTTGGTGTGGGTGCCTCACAGTCTTAAGGCTCTGGGGTGTTGAATCATTCTAAATGAAGCCAAACATATTTCTCATATCCAGCATTCACATGACAAATTACACAGAGCTGCTATTTTCTTGCAAATCACTGGACACAACCAGGATAGAAGCCACTGCTTTGTACTGAATGAAATCAAGGTCCTGAATCCTACCTGAGGTCCTGAAATTAGAGATACCCGGGGCCCAGAGCCCCAAGGTTTGAGTTATATGTTCCACAGGCCACAGGGACAGTGTTCAATACACTCTCTGCCATGTTTGAATGCACTTACTATGCGTGCCAGCCCATGCAAACTTGGCATTAGCACCCAGCAATCCCTGGTCCTATGTCCACTAGTAAGGGTGGCAGAGTCACTTGGACCACTGACATGCTAACACCTCGTGCATCTGGGCCAGTGCATGTGGAATATAGGCTTTTGACATGGTGCTCTTCTTATATTTAGCAGGAGGAGAGTAACTGTCCCTCTTTTCCCCTCAGAGCAGTATCTTTTCTAGTGGCTGTTTGCTGGTTGTTTGTCTGCTTCTTTTCAGATTGTGAGTCCTTTTGGGCCAGGGGATAATTTGTTTATTTGACTTTCTCTGTAAAGCATTTTGTGAACTCTTTTGTTGAAAAGCAGTACAGATGGAATGTCTTTATCAGCAGATATTACATTTGCAGATCTGGTTCCAGGCAAGTCCCCTGGACCCGCATTGAACCAGACTTGGCTCCACCTGAAACCTCCGAAGGGGACCAGAGTCATGTTTCTTCAGACTTTTAGACCATTTTGAAGCCCACAGAGGATACTCCTGCAGATACTGAGGTTCCATTTGTATATCAGTATTTTTAATAATAGCAGGAATGACAGACAAAGGCTAGAATTATGCCAGTTCTATTGTTGTCAGTGCTCTTGGTGCAATACCAAAAGACTTTGAAAAACATCTGAACATCCTAGGTATAAGTGAAATCATTACACACCAACTACAGAAGGCAGCCTTACTCAGAATAGCACACATATTACGGAAATATCTGTGAATATTCTACATCCTTGGGAAGGACCCAATATTCATCAGGCCAAATCCATGGTGGGCTGTGCATATTTTTTCATAATAACTAGTCAGTCCATTGGTTTTTCTTACCCAGCACTGTGTACTATGAAGGCTGTAGCTTCCCAAAGGCAGATACATTTTCCCAGCCCTGCTACCAGAGACCCTTGGTATCTCCAAAGGACTGAACCTGAGATCATCTACATATGAATTATGTGGTCTGCCACTGAGCATCGAAAGTGCATCCAAGTGCATCGAAAATGTGATGGGGGAACATTTACACAGGTAAACAGGTTCACCGTGCCCCATGTCTTGTATAAATCATACCACAGATATCAACCATGAGGTACAGTCCTCTGCAACACAGAGTCTAGTTCAAAAAGAAGCAGCTCCTCATCTGGGCAGGAGGTCTGGTCTAGAGGGTAGAGCCTCCGTTAGCCCGAAGATAACATCAGAAGGTCGCCAGTTCAAGGACACCGGCAGCTCCCTGAACTGCTCAGAATGGTGAGACCTTGAAGCACCAGCTGAGTGATTCCACCTGCTCTTGGTGTGAGCAAGAACGTCTTGGCTGCCCTCCATGTGAGGGATGGAGCTGCTTGTCAGACTTCGTGGGAGAACTGGAGGCCAGAAGTGAGACCAAACCAGTGAGACCAATCCATTCTGAAATGTTGTTGGTTCTTGAAAGAGAGAACCTCTATGATTGTAAAAATCCCCTTGAGGGATTTAGAAACACCTGCCTATGTAAACCACCTTGAATAAAGTCAGAGGAGTAATCCGATGACCAGAAAGGCAGTATATAAATACCTTGTTGTTGTTGTCGTCGTCATCATCTTCTTCTTCTGTTCTAGCATACCAGGTGTGTCCATCATCCCTCCCCTCAACTCAAGGGGGCAAGTGCACATCATGGAGTCATTGGAATATCACAGCAATCTGTTCAAGAGGCCATGTACCACTTTTAATAGGCTTGTTGTCAAAATGAAAAGGCCTTCCCAGAGGGAGATAACAAAACTGAAAGGTTACATCATCCCCAATCCATCAGAGTTCTTCAACAAATGCTATAACTCTGCCCTGACCCTTCCTGGGGTTGCCTTGACCCTGTGGCCTTCAGTCAGAGACAGGGCCAATGAGATAAATTTGATCTGGGGGTTACAAGTTTCTTTTGGGTCCCTTCCCAAAGGGGAAGTGGGTGAAACAGAGTGGGGGGAGGGAGGATGGCAACTGCCAGAACAGTCTTTGAAGCCCACATCTACTGGGTTTCCCAATGTAAATCCCTACCTGCCCACATGGCGTTGGCAGCTAGACACAGTAAAGCAGAAAAACAAACACACACCTAAGGCTTTCTAAAATCTTTTAAATATAGAAGATCATGGTAGAAAATGAGCATCATTGCATTTAGGCTCACACTAGAATGGAAAGTGTCCTATGTGCATCAAAACTGACTTTTGCAGCAGCTGTAGTCCTGCAGCTGTGTCCCTGATGTCTTATAAATGCCTTCATGCTAAGCAGATTCACAAATCAAAGACCTACTGCAGCAGTCCAGTTTCCTCCTAGATTTGACAAGCTGTGAAGAAGTGTCATGTGTGCATTCCTCAGCCCAGCACATATGGCTTGCAGCAGTAGCCACCCCCAGCATCCTGCACGGGCAGAGTCCAGGTGAGATAAGAAAATGTAAGTGCCCAGGAAATTTCTGGGCCCTCTTCTTTGGCTTCTGGGCCCTTTTTTTGACTCTGGGCCTGGGTACAAATTACCCCCTTTACCCCTCTCTCATGGACCCTGGTCAGAGGCTCATTTATCCAAAATTCCCCTTGCCACATGTGGGAACCTGAATGCCTGGTTAGCCCACTGGATTAATCACCCTACAGGGTCCACAGTTGTGGGTGTCTGTGGTGGGGATTCTGACAAGGGGGTCTCTCTGTGTCCTCCTCCTAGGACAGGGACATTGCAGCACCCCTCCCTCAGGAGATTCTTCTTCTAGCCCCTTGGGGTTAACTGAGCTGCCTGCCTCTCTCCACTTGGCTTCTGCTGCTCCAGCTATTAAATCCAGATTGCAGAGGATTACCTAAAAAGAATCAAACAGGAGTAACCTGAAACAGACCTTTCAAATTTAATGCATGTCTTTCCAGCCTCCTTGTCCTGACACCTTTAGACTTAGGATGATAGCACTTGTGGTAGAATGCTACTAAGTGGCAAGACTTGATGGGTTGCAGACAAGCATGGATGAGAATAACCCAGGCAGAATAAGTACATATTTAATAGAAACAACATTTATGCCAAGGAAATCAGGCAAACGTAACCATAGTAGTATCATGTGGCTGAGTGGAAGAAAGTTCTAGGACCAATAGAAGTTTGTGGTGTCGTAATCATTCCATGAATCGTGACTGTCAGCTCTCCCCACTATATGACAAAAGCCTTTAGGATATGATGAGAAGAGGAGGTCTTGCTTCAGAGGTCAGAGGTGAAGGCGACATAGACTAGGGAGGACCACAGTGTATATTAGCAGTTAATAAAGAGTTATTTATCTTGCCCAGCTCTGGAGTATATATCATCTACTTGCTTGATAACACAAATTACTTTCTCCTCAGGCACCAGGATAAAGGGCACTCAGTTCATCAGTGAATTATATTTAAGATCTGTATAGCATTTCCTGAACGTGCAAAGCATTTCACATGTATTATCTCAAGGTAGTCTTTACAACAACTTCTCAAGGCAAGTGTCATTGTCCCTATATTGCAGCTGGGGCTTTGAGGGAGCAGTTTGCCTAGGACCACCTAGTGAGTTTACTGTATACGTTTGTTGGTGTGCTTCTTCATTCAATGTCTTTGCCCCTTGGCCCGACCACGCTTGTTTCCTGCAGAACAAATGATAGCCTTTGCTGCTCTGTGATCACTTAATGAGCTTGGCTGTAGCTGGGTGCAGAGTGATCTGAAGCTCAAGCTAATGACTTGCCTTTGATTGCGCTAAGAAGGCCATCACTTACATTGGCTAATTAAGCTGTTCCCTTGCTTTTCATGCAGCAACTGGGTGCCTGATGCTTCAAGGCTAAAGGCATATGGAGCAGTTTTGCCCTGGCCATTTGCAGCGGGAGAAGCTCTTGCCAGACAAACATGAGACAGTACATTAAGAGGGCTGCAGAAGCCCACCTGGTGAGGGTCATAGCCCTTTCAGGAGAGACACACACAATGGTTTTGATCAGAGCAGAAAAGGTTATCCCTGTCAACACTTCTTCCAGCCAATTCTATCCCCCCCCCCCCACCAAGCTGCTTGTAAGTTTAAAAAAAAACATTGGGAGATCCAGTCACAGATCTGCCATCTCATGTGTGGTTTGACCCAGAGCTGCTCTGAGGACGAAGCATTTAGGACAGTGCCAAGGAGCCATAATTGCCTCCAGTCACTCGGCTGCAGAAGGGGCAGGGGACATCCAGAACCTGATGCCGCACAGAGCTGGCTGCTCGCTGCTTCCACTGCCAGCCAGCACTCTGGTGTGTCACCTTTTGCAACAGCCAGAAAGTGCCTAGGGTTGCTGGAACATTATTCTTTTTTTAATGTCTTGAAAGACCATAAGTGTCCCCAGTCACTGAACTGCAGATGATGTAGTGTCAACTCAAGGAGAAAATAAGTTGAGAATCTAGAGTGGGACTTTAAAGCTTTACGTTTCAGTTGTAAATTTTCTTCACAATCTGGCACAAATGAAAAAGTGGAATATAAAATAAACAAATATATAATAACATTCAATGATCAAAGTGAACACTCAGAAAGAAAGCCAGATTCTCAGCTGTTCTATTGTCTACTGATACATATGTTACCAGTCAAATGAAGTAATGATAAGGATCATATTGGAATTGAATGGTTACGATGTCAGTTCAGTAAAAGCTTGTTAAAAATATTAAAGCTCAGGGTAGCTTCAAATGATATACAGGCTGAGAGACTCATGGCTGCTTTACAAGTTTCCAGTGTTACACCCACAAGGAGAATTTGTACATTGACCCCATTGCATGATGCATGGGTACCTGATACAGGTACAACTTGTGCATCTTACCACAAGGGCAATGCACAATGCCTTTCTTGTCTGCTAGAGAGCCCTGAAGACATATTTAAAGAAGTACTAGAATTTGCAAGTGTTGTTTAATTACATTGAAGCACCAAATCTTTCCTCTCCAGTAACTGTTACATCAATTAAATAAGAGCAGCTCATGAATGGTGGACAATCATTTTGCTATGAGCTCCCCTAGAAACCTGGCACAAATGAACTGGAATGGTTTGCTATTTTATCACTGCAAAGTTGGCCAGGCAAAAGCTCAGTTAACAAAACTGTGCAACAAAAGGGACCTATCTGTGTAATTTCAGCAGATGGTGGTGGTGATGATGATGACCAGCCTTGAGGAAAGGGCAGTCAGCAGCCTCATGAGCTGTATGTAGCAGTGATTGCAGGTTTCACACTTTGTTATCCCAGCCCAGGCTCTCAGCTTGAGCAAGTCAGGCATAGTCCCACTGGTTTCAGAGGAGTCAAGATGCTTTGTACCAGTTACAGATCTGGAGATTTAGTCAGAAATATTTAACCATTCCTGCTTGGCTAATATTTGACATCTTCAATTATGGGAAAGCTCCCTATTGGGGAGGATTCTTAATGTCCTTTCAGCAGAATCCCAGAGGTGAGAGTGTTTCATCTCCACACGCTACTGCTTCTGGGTAGTTCTGCTGTTCTGAATGGCCCACAGCAGAACAGGAGGAGAAATCAGAGCTGATGCTGCTCATCTACAATAGAAGTTGATATAGGGAGACTTCCGTAGTGTGGTGCTTGCTGGGTGGCCTTACTTTGTTAAGCATGCCAGGCAGCGGCGTAGCTAATGATCATGTAGCCTGGTGCCAAACTCAAAATGTTGCCCTGGAAATGATGTCACTACAGGAAGTGACATCATGCCCAGGCTTTGAAAGAAGTGAAAATTGGGAGGAACCCACCTCCTTCCCCCAGCAGCTCACCACCCACTTGCTCTGCTGCCTCTCCTCAGTCAGTGGCATAGCTAAGGTATCTATCTGCTACCTGGGATCAAAGAAGATTTGTAGCCCCCCCCCCCCCCCCGCAGACAAATCAAAGTAAATAAATAAAAAGTGTGCCCCTGATTGGTTAGATACACTATGCTGGGGTAAAGAGGGACATTTATTCTCCCCCTGCTAAATATAAGAGGAGCACCACTTGAAAAAGTGCCTTTTTACCCAGTTAGCAGGGATAACTGTATTATGATGCATGGAAATGACTGACTCATATTAACACCTTATTGGTTTTATGCTGTATCATGATAACATATCATTGCAACATGTCAATAACATAATAACATGTCATTGAAACAATCAGTTTCATAGGTCAGTTTTGAGTTAAGAAAATTCACTTTTTGTTCCATAAGGCAGTTGTATTTTCATTTTATGGTTAATTGGTCATAACTTTTGATAGGATAAAGATATTCCAATGTAGTTTATTTCATTGCATTCTGCATTAAATTACCTTTCCAATGATATATAACATGATGGTATTACTCATACTTACCAAGATTTTCACAATTTTGGTCACTGGTGTCAAGCTCAGCTTGTTGTCCCCCTAAAACTTGATGCCTGGTGCAACTACTACCCCTTGCACCCCCTTAGCTATGCCACTGAATTGCCAGGGATAGTCCACTGTTTTTTTTCCCTCAGTGGGAGCTAATGCTTAGGTGATTTACCTGCAGCAGTGAGGTCTGAGTTCAGTAATCTGCCAGAGCATCTCTCTCTCTCTCTCTCTCTCTCTCTGTGTGTGTGTGTATGTGTGTGTGTGTGTGAGTGAGTGAGTGAGAGAGAGAGAGAGAGCCATGGCCAATTTGAATTTGGACACAGAAACAGAGAGAGGGGAGAATCTACCACAGAAGGAAACAGGAGAAGGAGCCTGTGGGGATATGAGAATCTTAATATCACTTTCGAGCAAGCTTGCTGGATTTGAGGGTTTGCTGCCTTAGAAGCCTGCTCGCTTTCAATTTTTGTATTTTGAAACATCTACAATTTATGTATCTACAATTTATGTATCATAAAGGTAATGCTATACATAAATAAACACACAATTAATTGCTTTCAGTGGGCTATGGTTCCATACTTGCAGGCAGCACGGCAAAGTTCAGTACTACTTTGGATGAGTACCCTCATCCAAAGGAAACTAAGTTCTGTATTGCAACCGGCAGATTTCTCACAGCAAGGGGACATGGGGAGCATTGAACACAGGCGTGTGAAATGGGACTATTTATTTCTTTGGTAAATGATGGGAGTTGGTGTGATTGAGCCAGAATGGAGGCAGGAGCCGCAATGCTCCTCTCAGAAGTGGAAGCGTTCAAACTGCAAGTTCAGCACCAAACGGAAACCTTGCAGCAGCAGTCCCAGTTTCGAATGAGCCTTCTCAGTAGCAGTATAATGAGGGCCTGAAAGCCACTTTGAAGGGAAGTCTGGTCCTGAAGAGGTGAGCATCTTGTTTAATCAGCAGCTGAAATGGGTCAGTTCTGACCTTGAAATCCAGTTACAGTGATTCCAACCAGAACTAGCTGAGTAGTCCCACAAAGTGGCTGAGTAGCTGACAAGTGTGAACTGTAAGGAACTTCACTCAGTAATGGTGAACCAAGAGATTTGTCTATTCAGAAGCCTGTGAGCAGTGATGAGAATGAAAAATGGGAGTGATGGTCTCAGAGATATGAAAATTGTTGAGACAAGGAACTCTGGGAGGAAGAAAGAGTTCAACCTGCACTGGATGCAAGAGGCTTGGAGGGACCCAGATCAGCCACGGGTGAGCAACGAACCTATATAGACTCTCTCATGGGCACACTGTGAAAGCCTTAGGGAATGAATGAAGTCCCTACCATGACAGTAATCCAGAAACCCAAGATTTAAGAAGGCAAAGCATGAGGAGAAGCCTGCCACCGAAGAAGCCACCCTTAGCATAATTGATTGGGATTATGAGAGAAAGGGAAATTACTGTCTGCAGTCCTGAGTTGATCAGCCTTATTGGACCAACTCTATGTGCACCTGGATAAAGATTTGTTGCAGGTTTTAGATCAGAACTCTGGACAACAATGAGCTGCAATGGCCAGACATTAACAGAGGAAGTGGCAAGAAGGAGAAACTTCATATAACTGTGTGTGAAACAAGGCAGAAGACACCAGCAAATGATCATTTAGCTCCCAGACTGTCCAGTTTTGGAGAAGCAGAGCCCATGGGCAGGGAAGAAACAGGCTCAGAAAGTGATCTGGGGCTGATGGAGAGAGCAGGGACCAATTAGACACAGTGCATCCATGATCATGTTCCTGGAGGACAAGAGCAGTGGAGAGTAGTGGGTAGACTATAATACAAAACCATAACTGGGGGGCACAGGGTGTTTGGCTATCATTCATTCAGGACCCTGGACAGATCACAGAGAGCTGACTACTTGTTCTTACAGGAACTCTGCTGAGACTGATCCCTTCTTCCTCTTCCAGCCCTCAACCTCCCCTGCTTTCCCCCCTTACTGATGTGGAGAATCTAATAGAGGCAGCTCTTGACCCTGAAACCAAGCATCGTACCTTCTGTGGATCGGCTCTTGCCTGGTTTGTTGTCTGCATCAGCAAGCATGATGAGGTACATGAGGCACTATCAAGTGAAGTCTTTGAGGGATCTGACTTGGGACCATTGTCTGGGGGGGGCAGGGTCTTGGTTCAGAGGTCTCAGGTCTCAGTAGTCCTGGCTGCCAGGCTCATTGTCAGGTGCTGGATCTCCTCACCTGGCTGGCTCTTCCTCCTTTTTGTCAGAGGCCTGGCTGTTGCTTGAGGCCAGGGTTGTGGCTGAGACAATTCAGTTGGGACTCTTGGGTGATTTCATGAAAAGCTGTCCAGAGGTCCTCTGCCACACAGTGGGAATTTCTAAAGGAATGGGATCCTTCAGGATCCTTGCCCTGCCTTTGGACAAAGGAAAGCAGGGTTCATCTAAAGAAAAGTGTTGAGTGAACACAAACTCCTCCCCCCCCCCAAAAAAAAACCTGTATGGTACTGAGTATGTTACAGTCCAACCGACTGTATGTTTGAGACTGGACACAATGTTTGAGACTGGATAGAATTTCTTAACTGAAACAAAGAAACTGGAAAAAAAAAATCCTATAGGTTGATACGCCAGTGGAACATGCATTCTACCACTGCTGTAAAGTAGTCATAAAGTGCACTCTGGCAGTGTGTGATGCTGGATTACTAGTGGGAAGGTGAGAGCCTTCCTGCATGCACTGGCAGATCTACAGAGAACCACAAGAGGAGGTAAGCTGGTGCAGAAGATTGGAGGGAAGCAGAGAAGCGTTTGAATGGGGCGAGGGTGGGCAGAATGAGGTGGTGACAGGGATGGGGAGGAGGGTGAATCAGGTCTGGGAGGGGTAAGATTGGTGGCAGTTGTGCATGCTGAATCCCAGACCCCTACAGAGGCCTGATCCGCCTTCCAGGATAATTCAGACTTGCACTAGCAAGTGAGCTGACACAGGTCCATGTTATCACATAGCAGCTGCTGGGGTTTGCCCCAGGGCAAGGAGACAAATATCCCCTTGACCCAAGGAGACCTCAAGCAGCTAAAGCTCCTCCACAAGATGCAACATAATCTGCACTAGTGCAGCTGCATCACCGCACAGAGTTGGATGGGATTGACTTGACTATGACTATGGATTTAATGGGAATATTACTTTTCAAAGGTTGGTGCAAGATTGACCAAAAAAGTGACTACTCTTATCTATTCAAAATGGGAAGGACAGAATAAAGATTCATATGTGCCAATAGAGAATAATTTGTTCTTTATTGTTGAGTGTTGTGTTGCTTTAGAACGAAGTGTTCTTGATAATTTCCCTACAACAAAGGGTTTTGGTTTGGGGATTTTAGGAATAAATGGCCTAACTACTGAAGTGTTTGTATTTTTGCAGGAAAAAAGTTGGTAAGTATGTTGAGATAGCACAGACTACTGGGAAAAAATAAAAACTTATTTTAGACAGTGCATAAACCAAATGTTAATGAAGAAGACTTAGCTGAAGTTCTAGGATTTTTCTTTCTGGAGTGCAGTTCTAAGGCCTATTAATGTCTCTTATACCTCAAAGGAGGACTGCTTTCCAATTCTTTTGTGGAATACATGCACAGTTGGAAGGGAAAAAAAAATTCATTTATGAATAATACAAAATAAAGCTTATGACAAATTCTGCAGTGAAGGTAGCAAAAGTAGCCAAATGTTCATTTGTTTCTGCTGAAATGGGAAAGCTCATTCTCAATACTGTGCTGAATCCGTGCGATCCATTCTCTATGTTCTGCTTGACCCATACCTGCTTTTGTCTTTTGATTCAGCAGGGGCATCATCCTAATGGAAGAACCTGGCCAAGTGGGCCTTGGAGAAATATGAGGCTGAGCTGGATCTATTTGTTTGGAGTGGCCTCTAGCTTGTTGCCATGATGTCTCAACCTACCTCCTCCTCCTCCTAGATGTTTACATGTTTGCATGTTGTCTGAAACCATTTTCACTTGGCTTTGTCCCCCTGCCACTCCCCAAGGTAGACTCTTTGACACTTGGGTGGCCTCTTCTCACAGGAGCATAGGATCTACAAAGAGGACAGCTCTGCACCTGGGTGGCAAAATTTGCGCATCCCCCCCTTCCCCCAATTATTTTGAAATCATCACTAGGAAACCATACAGGCAATCGCCTCCTATTTCTGATTCAGAACTTAATGAATGTGCGGTGCGAGGGTTGGGTACTGGTTGCTATGGCAACCCTAATAGTCCTTGACAGCTTAACCCACTCTGAAATCACATTGTTCTGTTCATAGTTGGCAAAGGACGCTCATGCTTGCAGGGAAAAAGAAAACATGTTCCAAAACACATCTCTGCTTCTGAAAAAGCCAGCTTGTTGAGGCTTCTTCCTTTTCAGCCCCATCCTTTGGGGCTCAGAGGAGCCCCCTAAGCTTCCAATAGCAGCCAATCTGGTTCAGAAACAACATGCTTCAGGCTGGGGTTATGATTGCTCCACTTTGTGATTTGTCTCACTTTCAACTTCTCCTCTCAAAGTGTTTATGAGCAAGGAGACATTTCACATGAAGACGCAGAGAGAGGTTTTGCTTGATGACTTCACCAGCTTGCCCTCTGGATTTTGTAGCTCCCAAAGGATGGCAGCTCATTACCAGTCAGGAGAAGTACTGGAGAAGGGCTATAGAGCACTCAGTAGCTGCTGGGCATGGAACGTCCTAAAGAAGAGACTTGGTTGACTCTGAGAAGATAGTTTGCCTTGGGGTGAACACTGCTGACAGTCTCAGGGCAGCCTATCTGAGCAGGGAAGTTTGAGGGATATGAAGGAATCTGTTTGCAGATGGACCCAGTTTTTACTGAGGTGACAAACTGGCATCAGACTGAAAATGGAGTCTCATGGGATCAGATATTTTTCTGAACAAAATCCCTTCGTATAGGAAGATAGCTTCTTATGAAAAAGGCTAGACAAGAACCTTTCTTTCTAATGTGACATTTCCTATATACAGGGAATTTTTGTTTAGAGGAACATTCAGACACATGAAGCCCCCAACTGCAGGTTGAGATGGTACCACCCAGTTATAGGTTTACCATCTCTCTGGGAAGTGGGAATGAGGGGAACTACTGGATATTACAACACAGTATTTGGCCAATCATTTCCAAGTAAAGAACGTAGCTTCAGAAAGGCCATATTAGGACTTAGGACGACCCCTAGTGGCAACTGCAAGTTTACTTATTAAATTGGGAGCCAGATGCACTTTGCACAGAGGGCTGTGTTCTCTGGTTTACACTCTGGATTTGTTTACAGAGCCCACGTCATGGCAGAGGAACTTATTCTAACACAGAGATTTTGCATACTGCACAGTCATGTAAATTAAACCAGATTCAGGAGAACAGGATGGCAGGTTCAGCTGATCATTGGGGCAAAGAGAAGGTGGAAGTGGGAAAGAAGCTCTAAGGGCTACCAGGAGGTGGAAAGAAGATATACTCAGGCAAAGATAAAGAGGCAGAGGGGAACAAATGTGAAATGTGCTCAGGAACTTGAGCTCCTTAACAGCACTGTGGATGTCACCTAGGGACCTTGGGAATATGGGTATGCTTTTTAAAACTGAGGATGAGATGACTTGATAGCAGGCATTGACAAAGGGACTGGGGTGAATGAGGAAAAACAGACAAGGATGTCCCAGTAATGCTCCTGTGTCTGTGGCCCTGGAAGAAGTGTTGGACACAGCATGCTAAGAAAGCTTTTTGCAGCCAGTGGTTCAGCCAGTAGCCAGTGGTACCACTGGTGGTACTTGAGGTGTTGTGCACAGCTTCCAGGGGATACCCACTTCCTGGCAATGAGACTGCAATGTGATGTTACAAACAATGGTAGGAGGCTTGACTTGGCAGGCAGAGCTCCAGCATGTGGTTTTCATGGCCTTGAAAATGCCCACCCACTCGCCTCAAGCCTCTTACCGCTGCTTGTAGTGTTGTATCTGGCCTCCCAATCCAGAAGTGATGACATCTTTGCCAGTTACTTCAGGTGGTACTTAAGATAACTAGATAATGCTAGGAAAAAGGTAAAACTTCAAACTTCCTTTCAGCCACTTTTTCCCTTGTCTGGAGTCAATTAACTGTCAATTTGGTAATTTTAGGATATTTCAGAAGCCTGCTGTCAGAAGACTTGTGATTAAAAGCATCAAAATCTCGCTTTTCATGTAATTGATCTAAGTAGCCTTTGTAATTGAAGTGAAGATCTTTGAAGACGTTACCACCATGATTCCTCAAAGCAAAAACTCCCCAGTGGCTTTCATTTGGCCAACTCCCACTTCTGTCTAGGGAACATATTCCTCAACTCTGCTCTCCAGAGCACACCACCCATCTCACCCACCCAGTTGCTGATGAGAACTTTGGCTTCCCATTCATGCCTACGGGATATGCACAGGGTGTCCAGGCAGCTGAGAACTCAGCCAGGCCAGAGAATTCATGCTGTTTGCTCCTAGAGACCCAAGAGCAGCCCTTCCTTTCTTTGTTGTTACTGAAAGATGTGTGTGCCCTGAGTGGAAGGCAGAAGAGGAGAAGCCCAGACATCACCATGAATGACTTGAGACTATTCTGTTGTTTTATTGTTTTGCCTTTTATAGTACAGATCATCCCTCATTATCCACTGGGATTCCATTCCGGAACCCCTAGTGGATAAAAAAAATCTGTGGATTTAAAAAAATGGGGAAAAAAGAGTTAAAGACCCACTTCAGGTTACTCGCCCTTCTATTGCTCCTAATAGACTAAGGTCTTGCCTCGACATCCACAGGGTTTGATTCTGGGACTCCCTGCTGATACCATAAAATGTGTTAAATAAAAGTAATTAAAAAAAATAAAAGCAATTAAAAAAATAAAACAGTGTGTCCCTTTACAATATGGTTTAAAAACAGCTTTTCTTACTGTTATAGAGCGGCAGCCAGCAATTAGAAATGCAAAGGACCCCCTGCCTTTACCTGGCTTAGCTGAAGAATGGAATAATTGCTTGCATAACTATCTCTCTACAACAGTAAGAAAAGCAGTTTTTAAAATTGTGATTTTAAAGCGATGCATTTTTCCCCTTCTCCAGGGATCAGTACATTCCTTCACATTTGCAGTGGCTGTTTGTGTTGAGTCAAATCTGTGTATAAAAAATCAGTGTATAACAAAGTTGGACCTGTATTCTTTTAGTATTGTAGGATACTAAAGCAAAATCTTAAATTTAGACACAAGTGCATTGGCAGAAAGGTGATATATAAATGTAGTAACTACTGTACCTATATAAACATTATCTTCAACCCTGGGATGTCATAAACGATAACAGGAAAAACAATGCCTTTGAGAATGTGCAGAGTTTCCTTTACCCCACTTCTGAGTAACTATAGCAGCCCTACTGCTGCTATAGAGCTTGCAGACTAGTCATGGCTTTTAGGCAGTATTGAATAGTAGCCCCTCCCTGAGATAGTACCCCATCTGAGAAAGAACTGCATACTTTTTTCAGAATCCCAAAAGTGGATAGAAAAAACTGAAAGAGGAATGGAATGGACTGGTCTTATAAATACTGTATGACTTTTAGACAAGGTTGATGACACGGCTACTACTAATTGCTTTTATAATATTTCAATTTTGGTATCTTGGGGAATGCATTTGTGGTCTGGGACATAGACTAATGTGGTTAACTACAGATGTCAAGTTGTGAAGCTTGCAGAGCTCCGACACCCTCAATAGAAGTACTGTGAGAATAACTTCACTTACTACAGGGAAGGAGTCCTCTCAGGTGTGTGCGTGTGCACAAACATACATGTCTGAATATTAGACACAGGGCTTTTAAGAAGTGACAGCATCAGGACCAGACTGAGTTACTGGCAAGGAATTCCTCTAGAAACTCAAGGGAGGAAAGACTTTCAGAGATGCATGCTCCATTGTGATCGACGAGCAAAGAGCAGCACACTGTGTCTACAAGCACAAATGTTAATTCTCTGTGTAAATAATGCCACTAAGGTGCCAGCAAGCTCCATAGAAGGAATAAGTGCTTACAAATCAGGAGGGATGTGGTGTAGTGGAGGGAAGGCAGCAGGTAGAATCTGGTTACACAAAGGCACATTTTAATGTGGGAAATAAGTGTCATTGTGATAGAGAAGAGATGTGAAAAGGGAAGATTTATCTGGCTCTAAAGAGCTACCTTGCTCCAGACTGCACTCTCTTTCTCGGAGGGCAAGGATTTATCTTGTACAGAAATATAATCCAGGAAGATGAACAGACTCCCTTATGGGAGTGGATCGGTGTCACCAACTGTGACCATTGTATGCCTGTGAATTGTTTCAACCATGGGGGATTTAGTAATTGTCTAACAGAAGTAGGCCAGTTGAAACTGATGAACTCCATTCATCAAGCTCTTGCAGGAGCTTTCTTTTGAATGTGGTGGGAACTCAGTTTTTCCTGCAGAAGTAGCAGCATGCAATGCTGCAGAAGTAGTACATGTAATGCTGACGGTGTGACCATATTTGACTTCCTTTCTGTGTGCTTCTTACCTGGTTGGGATTCTGCTCTCCAGCCACCCTGTGAAAGAGAGTCGTCATCATTCTCAGTCTCCATGCTGAGAACCCTGGAGGGATGTGAGTCAGACTCCTGAGCAGAAGCACAAACAGAATTCAACAGGATGCCCTGGGGAGAAGGCAAGAGGTAGCAGCTCCACTGTGTTCCCCTTTGCCTAATTTCAGAAAATAGCACACAAGAATCTATAGCACATTCTGTTAGCTTGGACATTTCAGGCTAGATACTGGCTTAACATGGTTATTTGTGTAAGAGCAATGGTACTACAGGTTGCCACACACACATTAGAAGAAGACAGAATGGAAAGAAATGGGAATTCAGCCAGTGCTGTTTTCTATGCAATTTGTTTATGCTCATTCTGTGGCTCTGTGATCTCTCAGCAGCACAAGAATATTTGTAGTTATCTCTGGTTGAGTGCCTAATTATCTGCAAAGACAAATGGGGAAAGAGAAGGCAAGCATCAGAAAAGAGGTGGCTCATGAGGACAAGAGACCAGTAAGTAAAGGTGTGTCTGTTTTCAAATAATCATCTCACCTTTCCCCTCCTGAGAAGGAGGCACTCAAGGTGGCTTGGCATTTAAGACCAAAGCAATGAAAAGGCAATGAATGACAAGCTGCCCTGCCCAAGCACCCCAGCTACACAAGCGAACCCAAGAACTGAACAATAGCCAAAACCATGAACAGTGAGGAAAAACTGGACAGCAAAGCCTTGGCAGAAAAGATAATGGATTTAACTGGCAATGGGTGGCAGGAGCCCCCCAAAATTCTGCACTACAGTTAGTGTAGTACTGCTACCCTTCCTCCCTAGAGTCTCAGTAAATGAGCAATTACAATCAATGACAGGCACCTCAAGGATAGATAAGGCTGCCTTACAATCATATTTTTCTTGTGCTCAAAAACATAAGAATCACCTGCTGAATCAGACCAAGGTTTTTCTGGTCCAGCATCTTGGCTTCAACAGTGACCTGTCAGAAGCCTCCAGGAAGCCTCCAAACAGGGCATGACTGTGTGTGTCCTCTTCTGAGATTTGTCTCCAGCATATGGTGTGGAGAGCTATAGAGCCTCTGAAGGCACTATAAATGATGATTAATGGACTTAGGGCCCAATACTATCCAACTTTCCAGCTCTGGTGCAGCTGCAATGCAGCCCCCAGGTAAGAGAACAAATGTACCCTTACCTTGCAGAGGCCTCCAAAATTACCCTCCCACCATAGGATGCAGTGCAAACCCCATTGGCATGGCTGCACCAGGGCTGGGAAGTTGGATAGGATTGGGCCCTTATTCCCGATGGTTTTGCCCTGTCCTCTTGTTAACCTAACTGATAGTGGCCATAACCACATAACAACAGCAGGAGAAAGGAAGCAGAAACTTAATTATGAATTGTATGAAGCAGTACTGAAATGCTTCATTCTAAACTCGCTGACATTCAGTTTGACTGAATGACCCAATGCTATGCGCTAGAACAGAGGTGCCCAAACCCTGGCCCTGGGGCAACTTGCAGCCCTCAGGGACTCCCAATGCAGCCCTCAGGGAGACTCCAGCCTCCAATGAGCCTCTGCCCCTCTGGAAACTTGCTGGAGCCCGCACTGGCCCAACACAACTGCTCTCAGCGTGAGGGCGACTGTTTGACCTATCACGGGAGCTGTGGGATGAGGGCTCCCCCCACCACTTGCTGTTTCACGTCTGTGATGCAGTAGCGGCAGCAAAGAAAAGGCCAGCCTTGCTTTGTGCAAGACCTTTTATAGGCCTTAAACTATTGCAAGACCTTCATTCATATAAGTTCCACCTCTAGTATATTAATTTATGTAAACTTATGTAAATTTATTCAAATTTTAAATTTGAATGTAAATTTGAATGTAAATTAATTATTCCCCCCAGCCCCCAATACAGTGTCAAAGAGATGATATGGCCCTCCTGCCAAAAACTTTGGACACCCCTGCACTAGAATAAGACAAATTTTCTCTATCTAGTCTCACCACTCCATTCATACTTTTTTAGCCATGTATCATGGGTCCTCTTTTTATCTCTAAATGAAAAAAAACTCCAGTATGTCTCCAATATTATTATTCCTCATTCTATAACACATGATAATAAAATTCTTTCCTACCCAGTAATGGTCTGCCACATCCTTTTTTGCTTCTCCAAATGAATTGCTCTAGCATTTCCTCCAGGGAGGGAAAAAGGTTAGAAGAAAATATGGGGGGGGGGGGGTTTAAACAAAAAAAAGTAAAGAGAGGAATAGAAAGAAAAGGCAGAAGAAAGCAGGAAGAAAAGGCCAGTTATAATGTAGAGAGATTTATAGAATTATTAAAGGCTCCAGGAACAAAAAGCTGAATTCCTGGATCTCATGAGGCTCAGAAATGACAATATCTTTCCAGTATTCAAACATAAAAGATAAAGCATGTTCTTGCTTTGTCCTAGAGTATACTTCACCTACAATTTTATGCTACACAGTTGGATCACAAAACCTGCACTTGCTCTGGGCAAAGGGTGACCTTGGAATAATGACTACCACACAGAAAATGTGTGGTTACAGAGTTGGCCTCAGGGGTTGATTGCCAAATGAATGGCTTCCTTCCTGGTCCTGGTCCTGAATGAGAGGCACACACATGTGCCGCCTGGATCAGGCTTTTCTTAAAATTAGAATTTCTTTGTGGGAGGTGCCTCCAACTCCACCCCCATATCTGTGCTTTCCAAACACTGATTGCAAGAAAGCAGTGGAAAAGGTAAGGAAGAAAGATCCTTTGGTGGTCCTTTGCTAACAGGGCAAAGAGGCACATTTTAAAGTAGTGTCCCTCTTATTTTTAGCAGGGGGACAGCAACTGTCTCTTTTCAAACCAGCAGATCACCTGGACAGGCATCAATTTCTTTATTTGGCTCAATTGCAATCCCAACCCCTGTGCTGCCCAGGGACAGGACCATAAAATGCTGCCCCCTGAGCCTAAAACCATCACTCCTGGTTTTTAGAGAAGTGAGTTTTTTAGGCCTTCTGAGGGCTGGAGAGGTTTGTTCGGCCTCCTGGAGATCCTCAGAAGGCCTTCTAAGAAGGAAAAAAAATTGGTAGCAGGGGGGAGTGGGTCGTGGACAGTGTACATACTAAGATGATATTTGTAACGCAACAACATGAAAACAGAAAATAGCTGCCTATCCTAGGTCTTTGGGAAGGGCTCAATAGGTGGTTATATACAAAATCCAGTAAAAAACAACATGACTGTGTGAAAATTAATGATGATGATGGTGGTGATGATGATATACAACTGCAGAAAATTTGTGGTATTCATCTGCAGCTGCAAGAAGGCAAGAACTGCCATGGTACCCTAGACAAGAATGGGTTCGCTGTGGCAGGAGCATCTGGAGGCAAAATCTGCTTCCTCAAAGGGCTGCCAGAGTTTCTTGATATGGCTATAGTTCCTTGTGACAAGTTTTCTGAACTTTCTGGGGAGAGTGGTGACTTATCTTTGTAAAAGAATAGTGTGCTAGTAAATTGTGCTATTGATTATACCCCCAAAACTTGAGGAAACAGGAATTATCAACACTCTGCATAGCATGACATCATCTTTGGCTTCCTTGGATGTTTAACTGGCTCTCACAGGATTAGAAAAACAGGAGCAGTTAAAGTTCTGGAAGTCTGAACTTTGGAGTTCTCTTTACTCAGCATGTGGTTGGTCTGTGGACTCCTTGCCACAGGATGTGGTGATGGCATCTGGCCTGGATGCCTTTAAAAGGGGGTTGGACAAATTTCTGGAGGAAAAATCCATTACGGGTTGCAAGCCATGATGTGCACGTACAACCTCCTGATTTTAGAAATGGACTATGTCAGAATGCCATATGCAAGGGAGGGCACCAGGATGAGGTCTCTTGTTAGCTGGTGTGCTCCCTGGGGCATTTGGTGGGTCGCTGTGAGATACAGGAAGCTGGACTAGATAGGCCTTTGGCCTGATCCAGCAGGGCTCTTCTTATGTTCTTATGAGTTTGCGTAGTGTCTTTGCCTGTGGAAGAGCTGCCTGCATAGATCAAGGTGAAACATAGAACGAGTAACAAAGACTTGACAACTATGTCAGTCACACCTGTTCTCTGGACTGAGATGCATACTCTGTGTTTGTGAGGGAAAGTGGTACCATCAGGATGAATCATCTGAGCTGCAGTCTCCCTGGCAGGGGCTTATATATTATGGTTCGTGAGCTTCGTAGACTGCCAGATGTCGTTTATACCCTATGCTCCATCACAGGAAAGGGGACAGGGCAGGAGTGGTGGCAAAAGATGCCATTTTCTGGTGTTTTTCCTCTCCCTGTTACTGCACATTTACTCCCTTATTTATTATTCCTTTATTTGCTCCTTTCTACACCGGCTCGGTTGTTGGCGTAGGATTTTTCCAATGTTGCGGGTGTGTCTGAGGAGCTCCTGAGATATGACATATATTGACTTTTCCTTGCCCTGCCCATGTCCATCCTATGTTACCATTTCTCCATCGGAGGAGTTAAACTGGTATCTGAGTTGCACTGGTGTTGCGCCAACATCCCGAGCACATCTGCCAGCAGGTGGACTTCTGTGTCGGTGGAGCCATCATTGTACTGGCATAGATGGAGATACACTGGCATATCCTGACTACAGGATTGGGCTCTCAATTACTTACACATAAGCAGTGCTCCTGGTTTCTTTACAAAAGGAACACAGTGTTCCTGTACGCCACCTTGGCAAACCCCCTGTGTGCCATGTCAGCCGAAGCCCAGTTGCACTCCCCCAAGATGTGTGAATTCTTGCTTTCCTGCAGAGCTTACAGTAGACTCCTGGCTCATACATCAGCAGCAGAATAGTCAACTTTTCTCATGGCCTGGAGGTTCTCCCTTGAAAACGTGTCATTCAGAATGCTTTCACTGAAATTGTCAAGGGTACAGTTAGCGTTTATGATCTCATCCTGCAGTCTTTATAACATCACTGAGAGGAAAAAGCACAAAGGGTTATAGCTAAGCTAACTATTCCCCACTCTTGCTTTTTATGAAATCCAGCCGCTGCCTCATTGTACCTTGTTGATATCTACTCTTGGCATTTATATAATATATCGTGCCAGGCTTTGCGTAAATCTATTGGTTTTTTAAAATCAAGTCAGGTTTAGATTAATACCAAAATTTGTCTAAGTTACGATAGGCATTTGACTGTCGCAAGGGGGAATTGATCCTATTTATGGAATTCGGATCACAATGTCTTGCTAATGAATGAGCTACCACAAGGCTCAGTGCAGGACGAATGTCACAGCAGTTATGAAAAAAAAACACACACAACTCATTCACAAAATACTATTGTTGCTAGATCTCCACATTTCAAAACAAAACGATTGAAACTGAGCAAACTCATGTGAACTTTACACTTGTTTAGGTGCCCCCACCAAATATTAAAGCAATCAAAAAAGATTTGCAATGTCTCCAAAAATATTCAGGCTCCAGCTAATGTGATTTTCCAAGGAAGAAGATTCCATTTACTGTGAAGAAGCTTCAGAGAACTTGGCTTTAAGTGGTCTCCTTGTTGGTGCCCTTCCAATTATTAGACGAGGATGCTCGCCTTTGATCTTAGGGGCCAGGAAATGGTGGCCTCTAAGCTGTGTAAGCCACAAACCACTTATGGCTTATAGATGAAGACTAGCACTCTAAAGTTTATTACGGTATATTTAGTCCTCACCCTATTGCATGGGCTCAGTGTGGCTTCTAGCAACTTCATTAAATTGTGCCCAAAATGCTAGAAGTAGACAGTGCAAATGTTGAAGCACTGGTACATTGTGTTGCTGATGCTCCTGCCCCGAGTCTTCCATAATCCACACTGCTATTAAACAGCAAGGCTCTTGGTTAATATGGCCCACTTCTTAGATCATAGGACTGGTATAGTTGCTATTCCACGAATATAAAAATCTAAAAACGGTATGGGAAGATGTGAGGCCTGTGCCAGCAGACCAGCCAACATGGGACCTGCAAGCAGCAGTTACATGAGCCCAGTGGCAACAAGACGCATGGAAGCCACCTGATGAGGCTCTGAAGAGGCCAGAAGTCATCACTCAGAGGCTTGCGCAGCTGTGTAGGAGGCTGCAGCAGTGCAAAGAGGCCTGGAAAGGTGTAAGTACAGGACAGCCAACAAACCCTCCACAAAAAGGAATAAAACACACATAAAAATATAGTGATTCTGTGCAGTGGCATCACTAGGATTCGAGTCACCCGATGCAGGAGGCCTGCATGTCATCCCATGTAGTGGGCAGGGCAACGCCCCAGGTGTGCGTGGTGATGTACCATTGCCCCGCCCCCACTGGTTTTTTGGCTGTACCTTTTGTTATAACACAGATATTTTCAATGTGGTTTGTTTCATTGCATTCTGCATGAAATGACACATTGATTGATATATAACATAATGATATTAGTCCTCCAAACTCTGATTTTAGTGATTTTGAAAACTTGTAAAGTCACACACACACACACCCCGTGTCAACTTACTAACACCTTATTGCAGCAGTTCTCAAACTTTTAGCACCGGGACCCACTTTTTAGAATGACAATCTGTCCAGGACCCATTGGAAGTGATGTCATGGCCAGAAGTGACATCATCAAGCAAATTAAAATAAATAATTATAAATAATTAAATTAAAATAAAATAACTACATAAGGGGGAGCCAGTCCTGTTCCACCAACTGAATCTACTCTGAAGTAAGTTCAATAGTGGTCAATGAGGCTTAATCTCAGGAAAGCGTGGGTAGGATTGCAGCCTGTGAGCCCAATCCTATGCATGTCTACTCTGAAGTAAGTCCCATAGTGGTCAATGGGGCTTACTCTGTAGTCTGCCTGCAATAACAACCCCCCAAAAAGAATCATTGAGATTTCCAGCCCTCCCCAGTGCTCAGTTTAAAGTTCTGCTATTTCAGGCATATCAAGAGAAAGACCCACCTGGCTTTACAAGTGCAAAATAGAAAACTTCCCCTTACCAGTTGAAGCCTCTTTTTTGTCCTTCTTGGGGGGGGGGGGGCTGCCTTCTGGAGCATTTGTTGCGCTCCAGCTCCATGGATCGGGACCATTCCAGTGTCCTCACATTCCCCTTTGCCTGGCTGACCACCAGCCAAGGCATGTCTGTCTTCTCGTGAGTAAACACAACATGAGGCTGCTTCACTTTCCATAGAGCTCCATAGACTCGCAGCTGGGAGGGGAGACCTCCTTCTCCGTGTTTTTGGGGGCTGCATTCATTGGAGCCTCTCAGCCTGCCTCAACTAAGGGAAGTCCACCTACTTGCGAGTAAACATGACCACGTGGCTTCATTGTGGGCTCAGACTCGCAGCTGGGAGGGGGGAGCTTCTCGGGTGTTTTTTGGGGGCTGCATTCATTGGATAGGGACCATTCTGGTGTCGTTGGATTCCTCTCAGCCTGCCCTTTCCGACGGACTATGGTAAGTATGCCTACTCGCAAGTAAACGCGCGATACGGCTCACTTTCACTTTCCATAGGGCTCCATGCAATTTTTCCTTCCAGCTTTTTGGCCATAACTTTTGAAGAAAGGAGCAATTTCAATTCTGTTTCTTGGACTGCACTCCTCTGGCCATTCTGCATCTAACGGTGTATGGCATGATGCAGTAGCTCCTAACGCCGTGAAGTTAGCACATCCTCCCCCCAGGGAGGGGGGGTGACCAATTCATGGTCACTCGTGCGTCACCCGGTGCGGCCTGCACCCCCCGCACCCTCCTAGTGACACCAGTGATTTTGTGACAGGTGGGTTTCTACGTACATATGGAAAGACCAAGGGGAAACTGGGAGAATGATAAATACACCAGTTTCAGACTTGAGATGGGGGGGAGTTCCACCACATCAGTGGTTAAAGTTAGCATGTTTTTTAATGTTGCAATCTCAGGGCACAATCCTAACCCCTTATGTCAGTGTTTTCCAGTACTGGCATAGCAGTGCCAATGGGACATGTGCTGCATCCTGCAGTTAGGTGTCACTCACGGAGGCCTCCTCAAAGTAAGGGAATGTTTGTTCCCTTACCTCAGAGCTGCATTGCCTTTATGTCAGTGCTGGAAAGCACTGACATAAGGGGTTAGGATTGCACCCTCAATGATAGAGTTACTGTCAAGGAAAGAGCATACATCTAAAGAAGTTCTGGAATCTTATTGTGTCCATCATACCAAATGTTTCATCTCCTAGCTCAAGTACCATAGTGTGGAAAACCAAACTTTCAAAAGATAGAGGTCTTCTCATCACAGCTGTTTTCTCTATATCCACCAGTCAAATGAAGACATTTGGTTCATCTGTTTTTCTGGCTAGGACAAAACATGGAGTTCAATATTTACTTCAAGCTTCAGACCAGTTGGCCTATGGGACAGGCCCATGATTGTCATGGGTGTCTCCTTTAAACTGTCATTTTTGCTTATTATATTGCTTTTTATTGTTTTTAAAGTATTGTATAGTTGCACTGTTGTTAGCCACCTTCAGTCTCTTCTCAGAGGGGAGTATACATTTTTAAAATATAAACAGATGGAGGCCCTAGAGCTAGATCCAGAGAACCAATTCATGGTGCTAATACTGAAGTAGCCTAGGAAAATTACGCCAGGTATTCTTAACACCATCTCAGAGAACTTCTCAGCTACCTCGGTTGAAGTGTCTGTTGTGTAGCAGCATAAGTTGGGACATTGGTAAAATCCAAATTGTTGTGGATCTTCCAAGCCAAGAGAGCACAGGCTCCATGATCAGCACTGAATGCCTCCAATGATTGGAACTAGCAGACTAAGTATGAGGGAGACCAAAAGCTCAGAGATTTTGTGGGAGGGTCCCTTTTTCTCCCTTTGTGTATGAATGTCTTGATTGCTTGCACTTTCTTGTGACTGTCAAGTGGTAGCTTGTGAAACATTTATAGTGCAGGGATCAGTCACAGCTGGTGGCATTTTGGGGACCAGAGTACAAAATGAAGTTTACAGTTAACAGTTTTTGTGCAAGAGTGGAAGACCCTCTAAAACTTGATGTTTGCAAGTCACTCTAGCACAAGCCTCACTGCATCTTCTCTGCTGCATTGAGTTCAGCGGGACCTACTACTCCCAGGTAAATGTGCATAGAATTGCAGCTTTGGTGAGTTATGATACATGGACTGCCTGTTGTATGATTCCTCCCAGAATCCATCATACCTATAAGTAAAATCAGTTTTGGCAGTTGCACTGTTTCAAAATGTGAAACAACACTGCAAAACGCCAGACAATTCAAGCCATACAACTGCCTGAACTTTCTTATTCCATTTCAAAAGTTTTAAGAGGTAAATTTGTTGAGCCTGTGTCACCTATGCAGCAGCATTTGTCCCTGGGGAATCTTTTCTCGTAATTTAATGCTTCCTTTCTCTTTCTTTCTTGCTTTGAGCTTTAACACATTTTTGCCAGCCCACAGGTGTACACATTTGATCCCTGTTGTATTTATGCAGTGTTGGGCAGAAAAGGCTTAAATCAGTGGTTCTCACACATTTAGCACTGGGACCCACTTTTTAGAATGAGAATCTATCAGGACCCACAGGAAGTGATGTCATGACCAGAAGTGACGTCATCAAGCAGGAACATTTTTAACAATCCTAGGCTGCAATTCTACCCACACTTACCCAGGAGTAAGTCCCATTAACTATCATTGTTAAAAGAATATACATAGTAGCTTGTAAGTCTGTAACATTTCCCCAAATGCAGTCACATCCCGTGGTAGCATCAAGTCTAATATATTAAAAATAAAATATTGGAATGAATGGGGACCCACCTGAAATTTACTCACAGCCCACCTAGTGGGTCCCAACACACAGATTGAGAAATACTGCATTGTTTATGTAATGATTATAGTGTAAAGAACAGTGCGCATATACTGAACATGCCTGAAATTGGCTCGTGACCCACCTAGTGGGTCCCGATCCACAGTTTGAGAAACACTGGCTTAAGTAATATCATTGCATGAAGATGGACTTTTGTTTCCCAAGGATTCAGATGCTCTTGTTCCCTGCTTGAAACGAAATGTATCTGCTCACTACATCATGGCCATTACCATGGCAACAGAATCAGGTTTCCAAGAGGAGTGGGGGCCCATTCTTCTGGATTACTAATCAAGGTCTTGGAAAAACCAAAGGGGCTGATTGTGTGGTCCTTGGGCTGCTGCAGAGTGAACTTGTGGAGTCAACATGATTGACATTACAAAGAAATGTTGCCAGCTGCATACAGACTACAGGCAGGTGCCACTTAACAACTTTCTGCTTAAGGACAGAACACAACAAAGCACAAGGAAGAGGTTCTTAAGGAGGCAGTCGGGACTCCGATTGTCTGCAGCAGAGTGTCTGTTTACACAACGAAGGGGCTCTTAACGCAAAGAAGAGGCAATCTATTTCCAGTAGCCTGTGCAGCCAGCTAGTGTCTGGCAGGGAGCGTCTGTTTACACAACAAAGGCACTAGATTGGGCTGAATGTTCACTTAATGACCTAATTGCATAACAACAGGGATCAGAGAACATATCCCCATTGTTAAGTGGCGCACTGCTGTATGTGGAAAATTCAGGAGATAGTTTGCTTTCTTCTAATGGAAATTTTTAGTTGTTGATGTTGTTGCGTTGACTCTGTGTGTGACTAGTCTTCAGTTACCATCTGGGCTCAGGGCAAGATTTTGTTTTCGAACAAAAACAAACTTTCTAAAACATTGTGCTGATTAATCACAAATTTAAATAAATCTGCATGCTGCTTGAACTTTAAGCACACTTTCAGACAAGTCATATTCCAGGTCCAAGAATCCTTTCAAAAAGCAGAAACGGAACAGTTTCAATAACCTCCTTTTCCAAATGCCCAGATCGTCTTGTTCCGCCATCATTAAAATATTGCCCTTCTGCCACCATTATGAAGGTGGGGCATCAGTGGCAGGCCTGCCGTTAAATGGGTAAATGCCCTGGGTGTGGAGCCTTGTGCGCCTTTGGGACTGCGCGGAAGCCTCACTGAGGCTCCTGATTTGGTGGAAAAAGTGCTTCCGGTTTGCGGGAAGCACAATTTAAAACGTCGGGGAAGCTTCTGGAGGCTTCCCCAATGCGTCCTGGAGTCACGCAAGGCTCTGTGCACTCCAGGTAAGTGGGGGAGGGTGGATTCTTGCATAGGGGACAGTGGCATCCCACAGGGGGTGCCATCACGGACCTTTGCCACAGGGTGCGGGGCTGGGGAGGTCTGCTATTGTGGGGCATCTTTGCCCTTCCCTTCCTCACATGAGGCAGGACAGGGCATACCAGGATAGGGCTGAGCTCTGGTCAGCAGGCAACCAGCTTGCTCCCTTTAGTTCTTTGAACCCATTGTTGACCCCCATCCACTGAGTAAGTTTGAGGCTAACTTGCTGTTGACTGCAACAGTTAGGAATTTGTTGCCTGTCCCCCATTGACTGTTGATGAGTTTTTTCACCTACCCCAGACTGTTCTAAGGGTGTGGTGTAATTAGCCAGGTTGATAACTGCTGGCAGGTATAGTGCAGGACAGAGAGTAAGTGGGGATTTGGTGAGCACCCGCAGTCACAGGGGGAGCTGGAACCAATCTCAAGAGGTGTCTGTCAGGGATTCCAATTGGTAGGTAATCCCTTGGCCTTGGTTTGCGAAGTTGACCTCCAAGGCTTTCCATTTTGGGGGCTCAGATTTCAGCACTAAGGGAGGGGGGGAGTGCATGAAGATAGGACCTGGTGCAGAGATTACAGATTGGCATTCATTGCAATAAAAGCCACTGTGGGCATTTGCCTCAGCAAAGGGAAAGGTGGGGTATAAATGTTTCAAACAAACAAACAAACAAATGTGGCCCGGTTTTAATCCATACCCTGCCTCATGTATTTACTGGGGTGTGTGTGAACAAATAGCATTTCCTTCAAGCAGAAAGCTCTTGTCAGGTTCCTCGAGATTTGTTTTACTTTTTTGTACCAGTCTCACATCGTGTGCTTGTTCCGATTTTACCAGAAAAACGGGCATTTAACAAGACAGCTTCATCTAAAAGCAAAACTGCTTTTCTGTCTCCATGCAATTAAAGAAAGAGCCAAGTGCATGTCTCCTTTGAAATCCCATCATTCAGTGCATGCAGGCATTGACTTATTTACTGGAGAAGAGGTAAAACAACTCTACAGGGACTTGACTACCATACCTGCTTCCTTTCTCTCTCCCTCAGACTTCCTTTTCTATAGCTAAGCAAGTACAGCTGCTGAAGACACACCTTTAATCATCAAGCAAAGGAATGGGTGAGATTTGGCAAAAGACCCAAGTATTGGGTTTCTCTTGGAGCACTGGGTACTCTCCTTTCAGCAACCTTTGCTGCCTCCCCAGCAAAGCCGTTCACACAAAGGGAAGCATAATGGGGAATGATGGCCCCAAATATCCACTTGCATGGAGGACTATGGAGGAGTCTCCATAGTATAGCATATACTAGTATATACCTAGTATATAGGAGTATTCCTATAGAGACTCAGGCAGACAGAAAGCTCAGGCTGTGCCCAAATCATTTGCTCAAGCTAAGCAGCTAGGCCAGAGGCCTGCACCTCCTGAGCTGGCAGGTGTAATACCACGCTCTGGCCCTCTGGAGTAGTGATACTGAAGTCAAGCAGAGAGCATCCAAGTTCTTCAAGTGACTCCTATTTGTTCATTCCAAGTACTGTACTCCTAACTAGCTGGGGGTGAAATGCATGGAGAGTGGAAGGTAACCATTCATGTAAGTCAGGAGTTTTCAACCAATATTTAAAATTGAACAGTTTCCTTCTGATTTGGTGTTATCAGTTGTGTTTGGACTGTACCTGAAGGGTGTATTGGAATCACAGAAGATCTGGCGAGGAGGTAGATGTGGTATCAGCAGTGGCCCTTTTAAGGGTAAGGCCTGGGCATCCAGCAGAGAGTGCTGCACAGCTGCAGCCACTTGAAGGCAATAGGGCCCTCAGGGATATAAGGAGCACCTGAGGCAGGAAGGGGGTGTGGGTTGGAGAAGGAGTGCAGGTTGAACAGGTGAGCTACCCTGGAGGTGGGGGTCCAGCAGGACTGCAAGGCAGAACTAGGGCCATTCTTGGGTAAAAAAGGAGAGGAAATGCTTTTCTAGGATGTTACTAATGGAGGTGGTTTTAAAGGAATTAATTCACAGCTCTACTGGGATCCCAGCTGCTAGCCACTAGAGACAAAGAGAGGGGAAAGGGGGGGAGCAAAGAGGAAAAGTAAAAGATTTCCAGGTGCAATGTAGCTACCTGAAGGGTAAGTTGTAGTTGCCTTGCATCTACAGGTTCTGAGCAGCATGAAGACTCTAGCCCAGCTATTTTCAACCTTTTTCATCTCATAGCAAGGTGCTAAAATGGTCAAGGGGCACCATCAGATTTTTTTTTTACAATTGACAAGGCACACCATGCTGCTGGTGGGGAGCTCAGATCCCCCCAAACCCTTCAAATAAATGACCCTCCTGAAATTCCTGCAGCATACTTGCTGCAGACCATTTATAGTACACCCCATTCACAGAAAACCATAGCACACTGGTTGAAAATTGCTGCCCTAACCAGTTGCAGATGCACACGATGGATGATTGCCTACAGGAAGAGTCACAGCTTGTTGTTCAAGATCTTTCTATATTTAAGGAGGTTTAGAATTGCTGCTATATGCTGCTCTGGGGGGGGTCAGCTAATTAACTATGCTATCAGGAAGGAAGAATGGGGTCTGGAGGACCCTATTTTAGTGTGCAGATGTGTGACTTGGGCTGCAATCCTAACCTCACTTTCCTGGGAGTAAGTTCCATTGAACACAATAGGACTTACTTCTGAGTAGACCTGGTTAGGATTGTGCCCTTGGTGACTAAATAAGTTTGGGATGACAGCATGACATGGACATCAATTAAAAAGAATGAATGATAAATGATATCTAAACTTTAGATATAGGCTGATGGGTTCTGAGCTGTCTGTGACAGATCAGGAAAGATCTTGGGGTGGTGGTAGACAGGTCGATGAAAGTGTCGACCCAATGTGCGGCGGCAGTGAAAAGGCCAATTCTATGCTTGGGATCATTAGGAAGGGTATTGAGAACAAAACGGCTAGTATTATAATGCCGTTGTACAAATCAATGGTAAGGCCACACCTGGAGTATTGTGTCCAGTTCTGGTCTCCACATCTCAAAAAAGACATAGTGGAAATGGAAAAGGTGCAAAAGAGAGCGACTAAGATGATTACGGGGCTGGGGCACCTTCCTTATGAGGAAAGGCTACGGCGTTTGGGCCTCTTCAGCCTAGAAAAGAGACGCCTGAGGGGGGACATGATTGAGACATACAAAATTATGCAGGGGATGGACAGAGTGGATAGGGAGATGCTCTTTACACTCTCACATAACACCAGAACCAGGGGACATCCACTAAAATTGAGTGTTGGGCGGGTTAGGACAGACAAAAGAAAATATTTCTTTACTCAGCGTGTGGTTGGTCTGTGGAACTCCTTGCCACAGGATGTGGTGATGGCATCTAGCCTAGACGCCTTTAAAAGGGGATTGGACAAGTTTCTGGAGGAAAAATCCATTATGGGGTACAAGCCATGATGTGTATGCGCAACCTCCTGATTTTAGAAATGGGTTATGTCAGAATGCCAGATGCAAGGGAGGGCACCAGGATGAGGTCTCTTGTTATCTGGTGTGCTCCCTGGGGCATTTGGTGGGCCGCTGTGAGATACAGGAAGCTGGACTAGATGGGCCTATGGCCTGATCCAGTGGGGCTGTTCTTATGTTCTTATGATAAAAGATTGATCCATAACAAGGACACAAGGCAAGAAGCTGAACCTGCAGACAGCTGCACCTTTTCTCACTATAGTTTAGCTGGAGAATCCACAACATAGTTTCAGTTTGGTGGCTATACCAACAACACTGTCATGTGGTCAATTTAAAGAGAAGCATTGTTGTACACTGTCTCTTTAAGGCCCAAGTGCTTGAGGCCTCAGGACAAGAAGACTGTGTAAGTGAACTGGGGGGGGGGGGGAGGGAGAATGGACAATTTCACTTTTGCAATTGTGTGGATGGCTGGATCTGTATTAACTCCTTAAAATTATAATCCTAACTGGTCTAGAGCAGTGTTTCTCAAACTGTGGGTTGCGAGTCAATTTCAGGTGGGTCCCCATTCATTTCAGTATTTTATTTTTAATATATTAGACTTGGTGCTACCCTGGTAAGTGATTGCATTTGGGAAAATGTCACAGATCTGCTACTAAGAAGATGCTTTTAACAATGATAGTCAATGGGACTTACTCCTGGGTAAGCATGGGTAGGATTGCAGCCTAGTGTTACCTTGCACATGCCCGATCTCGTCTGATCTCAGAAGCTAAGCAGGGTCAGGCCTGGTTAGTACTTGGATGGGAGCCTGCCTGGGACTACTGGGTGCTGTAGGCTTATACCATAGTCTTTCAAGACTGAAGGTTGCCAACCATTTTTTTTTAGAATTGTTAAAAATTTTCCTGCTTGATGATGTCACTTTCGGTCATGACATCACTTCTGGTGGGTCCTGACAGATTCTCATTCTAAAAAGTGGGTCCCAATGCTAAAGGAGTGAGAACCACTGGTCTAGAGAAACTAGAATCTTCAGGCCAGTGCAGTGCTTACTTTTTCAGCATCAAGTTAATTATGACTTACTGGGCTTTTCCAGTGAACTGCTACCAATAAGAAACTGAGTTATTAGAGAACTTTTGCCAGGTGCTGCTGTTTGGATGTAGCCAATAAGCGCCAACTGAATTTGCCTCTGCGGAAAATCAGAAGCAAGAGTCTGGTTCACATACACTTCTAATGCAGAAAATACAGCAGCAACTTCCTTCTCATGGTTGGCTTATTTGCCTTGCTGTACATTTCTCCAACCTCCTCTTCCCCCGGCAACGGCTGTGATTTTGAATCTCTCTGGTAGTAGGTAAGCTGCTGACTGGCTTTCAGAGAACACAGGACGTGTTCTGAAGCTTTCAGTCACTCCCTCAGGAGGCCGTAATGGGGTTCTTTGGCATCATTAAGTTGTTGTCTTAAGGGGGAAAACTGTCACTAAGTGAAGTGCCCTGTTCCCTCTCAGCAGGCCTGAAGTGGTGAGGCACCTGCTTTTCCAGGAAATCCAGGCATATGCTTCACTATCCATCCAGGCATATGCACTCATCCTATTTAGTCTCACTGAGTGCACCATTGAAATGAAAGGGCTCAGGCATGCCTGACTCTGCACGGCACTGGGCTCGAAACGTTTTCCCCATGTTGCTTAAATATACCTTAAATATACCAATGCTTGGAAGGCATTGGGGGGGGGTCTCCAATGAGGGGCTCTGGCAGCAGGGCTCAGGGGCCTTATCCCCGCCACCAATACAGCTGTCAGGGTGAAAGAAGGTTCAGCCTGGTCTCTGCTTTGCTGAAAGGCCACCCACAGAGCCAGATCTAGAACTGCTGCTGTCCAGCCCAGTCAGATCAGGTGGCTTGAAGAACCAGTAGGTGGCTGGCTGGGTCCCTGTCATTGTGGCTCCAAGCTTTGGCTCTTAGTCTGTGCAACTTGTCAGTTTGAAAAGAAAGAGTCCTGTGGTACCTTGCCACATTTGTTTCAGCATAAATTCATGAAAGCTGGTGCTGAAAGTTGATTAGTCTCTAGGACGTAGACTCTAAGGGCACAATCCTAACCCCTTATGTCAGTGCTTCCCAGCACTGGCATAGTGGTGCCAATGGGATGTGTGCTGCATCCTGCAGTTGGGTGTCACTCATGGAGGCCTCCTCAAAGTAAGGGAATGCTTGTTCCCTTACCTCAGAGCTGCACTGCTCTCATGTCAGTGCTGGAAAGCACTGGCATAAGGGGTTAGGATTGTACCCTCAGTCACAGGACTGTTTGTTGTTTTGCTGCTACAGACAAACACAGCTAGACCGATTAACATGCTTACCTTGTCTTGCCCCATTTTTGACCACGTTTCTTGCCTCCTACTGTAATCCCATACCTTACCACTATTAGCCCATTTTTGACCATATCTTCCACCTTTGGCCCCTTTCTTGTCATCTGCTTCTGCTAAAACTGGACCTCAGCCCATCTTGACCTTCTGGGCCTCGATAGGAATGTGTGCAGGGTCAATGTCACACATTCTCTGTCGGCTCCAGCTTTTGGGGCAAAAGCCCTGTGAGGGCCCCCAGTTGTATGCTTTCCCCATGTTTTCGAAAGTGGTGTGCATTCCAGCAATCCCCACCCCATGATGTATGGGGACCAAGCAGCAAATTAACACTTATCTTCCTCCATGTCATTACCTTCATGTACAGCTGAGGCAGAGGAGGACAATTCTTGCCCATCTGTGTGATGGTGAGGAGAAACTGTGGCAGCAGATCATCCACTTTCTCCCACAGTGCCATTTTACAATTCCCAGGAGCCCCAGTCCTTAATGCAACATAGGGAGTAGAACATCTGGGTTTTGTAAAATGGCGCCAGGGTAAAAGAGGATGGCCCACTGCTGCTCCCAGCAACCATGGCAAATTGGTGGTGGAGGTAGGCTGTGGGTGGGAAGGGGGACAGAGTGGGAGGATTGGAGATGAAACTGGGCCAGGAGGAACCAAGGGTGGGGAGGATGCTGGAGAAGGTGTATCTGCCAGCAATGGCGCATGTCGGATTTTAAATCTCTCTCTGCCCCTCTCTCCCTGCAGCAAAACAGGTGGCTTATGTTCAAGGAGACCCATAGATGACCCCAGGGCTTATGTGGAGGTAAGTAAAATAATATTTGCAGCTTGCAAACATCCCAGTTCCCTGAGGTTGCCTCCCCATGATAGAATGCAGTGCAAACCTTTTTGGCATGGCTGCATCAGCGCTGGGTTTGGGGTATAGGACTGAGGCCTTTGTAAGGCATTTTCCACAGGAGAGCAAAAGACATGCAGGATGCACCACTAGAGGCAGCCACGGCAAACCTAGCTGGGTGTGTGTGTGCATGCTTAAACCCTTGCACAGATAGCTCTCTGTTGCCCTCTTCTGCCAGGTCCTCATCTGGGCTGACAAAATTGTTGTGAATGGCTTGGAGCTGAAGCAAAAGTAGTTTCAACAGATATACTTTCAGCCCAACTAATGCGCCTTGTTCACTCTGAGAGGGAACAACTGCCAGGACCTTCCTGCAACTGCATTCCTGTGAGATCTTGTGCAATGGTGAGGCCAGAATCCTCTTCTGAATTCACCAGATATAATTATGGGCCATAAATGTTTCTGTCTCCATTCCTTTGCCCTTTCTCTTCCTGTAATATTTGTGAATGACCACTTTGCTGTCCCTCCTGGGCAATTACTTTGATCAATAAACATTACCTGTTTACATCCTATACGCTGCCTCACTGGTAATGAGCTCGATAACTCAAAGGAAAAATGAGAAGGTGAAGCCCTGGTGCTGACTGAATCCAGGTTACAAGGCTTGAAAGCAGCAAAGGGAGGTCAGAGGCGCTACACAGCAGGTCATTGCTAATGCTGAATCCAACCAATTTGTGTCAAGAGGCTAAATCACTTAGGATGGTTTAGGAGAACCTTGGCAATAGAATCCAGCCCCATGGACTTGATGCACAGTTAAGAGGGGGAAGTCTGGGCCACACAGCTGGACCCTTTGTCAAACAATCTGGGTTCAATTATCTGCTGTAAACTCCCTGTGCAGGTCAGCGGTGTACAAATGGGGGGCTGGGAGGCAGTGGGCCCTGCATGCCAAGCTGCAGGGGGGTGACAGAGGCTGCCTACTAATTTTTAAAACTTGGTTATTTTTTTAATAATACCATCATTTTACATGTCATTTGAAGCATAATTTCATGCAGAATGCAATGAAATAAACTGCATTCAAATATCTCTATTCTATCAAATGTTATTGCTGAAAACCCCCAGAAAAGGCTAATACAACTGCCTTATGTAACAAATAGTGGATTGCACTGGGAATCCTGTAACAAAAGGTGTACACTGTAACAAAGAGTGGATTACATTGGGATTATCTCTGGGAATAAATAGCTTGTTGCAAGCATTTCAGAAAACCTAATGTATTCTTCATAAATATATGTATGTTTTGCCTTTCTTTTATATTACAACAAAACTGCTTTTGTATTTATGATAGACCACAAGCCCACTGCATATTA
The DNA here is from genome assembly GCF_035046505.1 of Tiliqua scincoides. Lineage (NCBI taxonomy): Eukaryota > Metazoa > Chordata > Lepidosauria > Squamata > Scincidae > Tiliqua > Tiliqua scincoides. Next base: position 203,144,094 of record NC_089822.1, read on the forward strand.
TCTTGATAGGCATTCCTTCCCTGTTTTGTTTTGGGTTATGCTCTCTAATGTTCAGTACAGATGTGAAATCTATTATATGTAAATCCAACAAAAGAAAATGTTCACTGTCTGCACTTCTTCTCTGGTTATTCGTTTCATATCATGACTTATTACTGAAAATAATTTTGTCATGGGGAGGGTGCCAAAAATTTATGGGCCCCGGGTGCCAAATGACCTTTGCACATCACTGGTGTAGGCATAGAGATTAATTGTCCTTCCTCCAAACTGGTTGTGCTAATGGGAGTAGTTTTGCTCCATCCTTTCACTGAGGGCATGAGGACTGTTAGCAGCTGGCTGGGATGCTAAGGGGAGGAGCAAGAATGCAGTCTCTCCTTCTAGCTTGTCCTCGAGAACCCCACCAGATTGCCACAGCACCTGCAATAGCCAAAAGGTCTACTTCTTAAATCGAGAGACACCTGTCCCAGGGCTGCCATGGGGCAGATAGACAGGGCCTCTGGGGAGACTGTAGACTCCTGGCATTTGCCTGACACCAGCACTGCAGTAACCACAGATACAGATGCTTGTTAATGCAACTGTTCCATCTTTTTTTAGAGGTGCATGTCCAGATTCAACAGACAAGAGAGACAAAAAGAGTGAAGGGGAGAGGTTCCATCCATTGTGTCCCCAAAATGCTGCATATCTACTCCTATGTGAAATGAATGTTGCAGTTTCAGGTGGGAAAGCAATGACTCACTGGTTTTGCAAGGAGCATGTCTGAAAGTGCCCTTCAAATAATAGTCCAGTTTGAGGCCTGTTTCAATCCCCCAGAGTACCATCTTCTTTTGAATAGGTCATTGAGGTTTTCACAGAAAAAGCATCTTTTGCATTTTTTCCTATGTATGTGCTTAAATTTACATTGACGAGAATGTACACATGCCATTAAAAAAGCAGCTCTTTCCACTCTCTATTCTACATTAACAACTTCACACAAGTACAAAAGAGACTCAAACGCACCCTTACACCCATGTGCGAAAATGCTCTTAATTACATCAAAAACAACTCTAAAGATGTTTGTCCAGTTTATTTTTAAATGTTCTGGAGGAGAGGGTCTCCTCTATCTTTCTTTGTCTTAAGTGTTTCTGACACAGATTCCCTGCTCTCTTCTGGAGATGCTACTGAAGGCTAACAAATTAAATGAGACTGAATTTTTTCCCCCTTGAGGTATGTTGCTACAGCTACAGGAAAGTTAATGTGTTCTCACTAAGGGCTAAAGACTAAGCAGTTCCCAACTCATTGCTCCCTAAGAGCCCCCTCCACTTAACATGGGTGTTCACATGAAGAAATGGATCTGCAGAATGGGGCTGCTCAATGTTTAAAAAAAAAAAAAAAGGAGTGCCAAAGGGATTCAAAGAGCTGGTACCTGCCACTAAAGTTTCTGCTGCCTGAGGTTGCCCTCTCAGCCATAACCCTCAGGGAGGAGAATAAGCTCTCTGCTTGCTCCCAACACCTGCTATACTGTAAACAGACACTTCAATGTCCACAAAACTAACAAGTACAAGTGGGGGAAAAAACCCCACTTGTATTCCTCTCAGGCAAGCGAGAGCTTAAAAGCTTTTATAGCTGAGCCTGGTAAAAATAGCCCACTGTGCTTCCATCTGCGACTACTGATGGGCAAATAAAGCAATGGCACTGGTGTTTCTCACATAGGTGGAAGTTTTGCGACTCATGGTGACAACCATTCCACAGGCAATGCCACACAACTTCTAACACCCATAACTCCTAAAGCAGCTTTTTGCACCTAGCTTTTTTCTTTAGATGTGCAAAAACATTCCCTTCCAGGCCAGAGTTGCATACAGAAACATTGGGGGGGGGGTGGATTCTGTTTCAAGTTCTGCTTGTGGCATGTATGAATAAGTATGGCTGAAGCAGTGAATACATGTACACTGAGAAGATACATGCAATACATGAGGAATATATGAAAAGACTGTTCTGCAGTTGTCTGATGTGCTAGCAGTGGCAACATCCTGAAACTCGCCATGCAAAAGGCTCATCTGGTTGGACAAGCCCCAGGTGTAATGCTCTGGGAAAGTAGAATCTATGCAGGCTGGCCATTTGGGTCTGTTATTTAAAGATACGGTAGCTTGTTCAGAGTTCATCTTCAGGAAGTGGGCATACACAGATGCACATCCTTTCTGCACCCTTCTGTAGGCCTGGACTGCAGGGACTGATTAGCAGCACATTGAGGGAAAGTTACCGAGGGAAAAACATGCTAGGATGGAGCTGCTTCTGCCTGCTTCTTTCTTTATCCCTCTCCCCCCCCCCCACGCACATGATCATGTGCCAAAAAAAAAAAAAATATTCCTACCATGCATCACACTGCAGAGAGCCTTCTGAATCTTTCAGGTTAATTCTAGTATTCCAGGTGAAAACCAATACAGAGAGGTGTGTGGCCAGAGAACTGAACAATATGCGCATATAGGAACAGAAGCCCTGCTTCAGTTCTAGATTCAGTCTGGGCTAACTTCGGGCTGCATACTGATGCACTTCCCTCTAGGAGCAGGGGCAGGTCTTCCTGCTGCAGAACCAGCTCTGCTTCACTCCCCACCCACCACTGCTGCCACACACATCTGGCTTGAACGCCAATCCACATTTTTATCCTTCTGACATACTTCAGGCAAACATGCAGGTGCCTGCATGTTTATTAAGTTAAGTGTTTATTGCCCTCATACATGAGACAAGTGATTTGGATTATAAATGGGCCACCACAAGTTATTCAATTAATACATATATTTTGTAGCAGCTCCTGGCACTTCTGATACTCCATCCCTTCTAGTGCAGGCTGCCCTCTGTAGTCCCCTGTTCAAGCATTCCCACTCTGATTCCAAGTAGAGGGTCAGAGACAATCTATGCTTATCAGTGTCAATCCCTAGAAAGGGGATTAAGGGAAACTGTGGATTGAACTGCCCTCTCTCTAACTGAGCCGGCTTTGAGGTTGACTTTGCAATCCTGGCCAAAAGTTTCCCAGTCAACTCAACTTTAATTTTAAACCTTTTCTCACACCATACCTGTGACCAAACTGGCTAAAGCAACCTCACATCCTCTCAAACAAGGAGCAGTAGTAAAACACACACACACACACACACACCCTCAACCACAAACCATTCAGGTAAGTAGCAAATGTTCCTACTTGGGCCCTCAAAGGCTACCAGCTAATCCAGACTGTTCTTCTGAGTGGGTGGAAGGGTCATTTGGTAGTCAAAAGCATACTCATAATAAACTAAAGCCTGTTATGTCTTCACCCCCTTTTGCTTCACCCACCAATGATGTGGCTGCATTTTCCCTCCTTGCCTCAGGTAAGGAGGAAGGGGCAAAACACCCCCCCCCCAGTTTCTTGGGGGATGAGCAGCATTCATTAAAGCCAATCTTTTTTAAGCCAATCTTTTCCCTGTAAGTTGAAAACTCACTTGGGTTGATGGAGGAGGAAAGTGGCTGTGTGATTGTCCCAACGGCCATCTAATCTGCCCTTGGTTCAGCCAGCTGGGGGAAGATAGCTTTGTAATTCTTGAAAGGGTTAAGTAGTGTAGTAGTTAAGTAGTGTAGGCCACCACAGGTTCAGCTCACAAGAACGATATACTTGTATGCAGCTATATTCATTACATACATTTCAGCTGTTAATTCTACAGGTATTTGAGACACACTGAAACCTCTTGTAGATATCTTCAACTAATGCCATTCTATTCCAAACTTCTGAGAGTTCTTTTTTCATAAAAAGGGTGTACCTTTGGCTCTCTTTGTTCTTCAGTAGCGAATATCTGAACACATTGTTCACATGAATACAGATGTGTGCCTTTTAGGAGGAAGGAAAAGACTTTGATTCCAAGACATGTTTTATCTTTTCATGTCAGGTATTGGCCTCAATTTCAGCATTTTTAATGCCAATAGTTTTACTTAAGATTTTATAAATATTTGGACTTATCAACAAACCAGTGGTGCAGCCATGCAATCCCTGTTTTAAGACTGGGGAAATAAAAGGAGTTGAAAAGATGGACCTCTGAAACAAAATGCACACTACTTTGTTTGCTGGGGACTCTCTCTCTCTCTCTCTCTCTCTCTCTCTCTCTCTCTCTCTGGAAGGAAAGGAGTTAAAGAAACCATTATTCAAAATCTTTGTCCTATCTGAGAGAGAGAGAGAGAGAGAGAGAGAGAGAGAGAGAGAGAGATGACAAAGATTTTGAATAATGGCTTCTTTAACTCCTTTTCTTCCATCTTTCCATCCTGGTGCAAATTCTATTAAAACATGGATCTCCTATGTTGTCGGTTCAAATCACACATTGAAAATTTTAGTGATTCTTTCCTCTGTTTTGTTTTTTTAATCCCAACACACTCTGGGGCATGCTGTGTGAGTAGAAGAGTTGGGGGAGAGATGCTTAACACTTTTTCCTGCTGTCATTTTACAGCTCAAAATTTATTTTCCCTTGCTATGTTTTCACACACCGAAAAATTGTATTTGGGGACCCACGTCTGATGATTTCAATCCAAGTATCTGGGGTATGTGTTGTTTCGTTTTGTTGATGCCAAGATCCCAAGGGGGTCAATGTGAATTGGCCAAAGGTACTTGTAATTCACAGCTTGATAATAATAATGGCAAATGGTAGCCTTTGATAATGGGAAATTATCTTGCAGTCAGATTTTTACCTACTTTAGAGATCTTGGGTTCATGGTGTTCCAAAAACAGCAGATGCTTTGGAAATTCTACAACCAATTTGATCCTTATTAGTAGCATTCTTGAAGAAGACTGTGCCAAGGCAAAAGACCAACTTTTCAGCATGCACAAATGAATGATCAGTGAAGGCATTTTGAGAAAAAATGTAACTAGGGCTTGGATTCAGCTGGATAAGAACCTCTGTCTTATGTAAATGCAGAGATAGACCAATATGCTCTACAGTTCTGAACAAGAGTTCTCTAAATATCAGCAAGGGGTGAGCTATCAGAGCATAGTCATTGGCACATAATATATTCCAGATTAATTGCTCTCCAAACATAAACTCAGCTGTTTTCCAACCAAGTTTAAATATGACACCATCTGTCCAAAAACAGATCTTATTCCAGTGGTTCTCACACGAGTAGCACCAGGGCCCACTTTTTAGAATGAGAATCTGTCAGGACCCACTGGATGTGATGTCATGACTGGAAGTGACATCATCAAGCAGGAGCATTTGTAGCAATTCTAGGCTGCAGTCCTACCCACACTTACTCAGGAGTAAGTTCCATTGACTATCATTGTTAAAAGCAAGTAGCTTGTTAAAAGTACAGGTCTGTAACAGTTCCCCAAATGCAGTCACATACCATGGTAACATCAAGTCTTAAAAATAAAATATTGAAATGAATGGGAACCCATCTGAAATTGGCTCACGACCCACCTAGTGAGTCCCGACCCACAGTTTGAGAAACACTGCTCTAAAGGACTCGAATTGCCCCGCCCTCTTTAAAAAGTCAGCCATGGAAAAAATGGGGCTGCTGCTGAGGGGAATGTGTGTAAACGTACGTGTGTGTGTGTGTGTGTGTGTGTGTGTGTGTGTGTGTCGGAGTTCTCTTTGAACAATCCCTGCTGTCCCTGCCCATCTGTAAACAGGGTGGGAGAGGGTAGGAGGGACTGTGTGAGAGCAGGCACAGAAGCTGCAAGAGAGAGGAGGGTCACGTGCAGCACCTGTGAGGTTTACCAGGATGACCTGATCCTTGGCAGCTCTACCCAGTAATCCCAATGCAGCCGGACACTCAGTGATGCTTCTTCCTCCCCACCAGCCATGCAGTGGAAAGTGTGATCATTATGAACTGCCTCCCCCCTTCCCCTCCCTGGGCTTCTGCTGCCAATCTTAAGGCAAGAACCCCCTTAGGCTCCTCCTCCTGCTCTTCCTCAGTCAAAGGAAGTATCAGAACACCCATCGTTTGCCCAATGATCACTGGTTCCTTCCTATGGGAGATGGGCAAAAGAGCTTTCTCCCACCTCTCCCCTCCTGCTCAGATGATTAACCCTTCTCTGCCTTGTGGCTGGAACCTCCCTGTTGCTTGCCCAGTCTAAATGCTGACCCCACTAGGTTTTATATGCTGCAAAAACAGTAAGCAAGCACACCCGGACATAGGCAAACTCGAATCTGCATGCATGGAGTAGAGTGCAGAGTCAGGGGGTCCCTAATGATTGTTTTTCAGAGTCTTCCATGTGCGAAACTCAGCAAGTCACTGAAAAAAGTGCATTTTTGCTGCTTTTGCTGCCATGGACTCAAATTCCCATCCCTGGATATTCCACAACATATTGTGAATTTCAATAGATTTCACATGTCTCCAGAGGGGAGACCAATCTTGGGACCTAGGAATCTAAGCAGAGCAGGAATTTGATACATAAATTAGCTAACGTTGTTCAGTTTGAAAATTTGATAATTGTACGCCTTTAAAAAATCTAATTATAACAGTATTCACAGTTTGCAATTTTGGAAGAGGGGGGAATTCATATTAGGAGAATATAAATGAGAAGATTTGCAAGATAACTTGAATTATGAATGTTTACATGCGAAACATTTATACAAATTTAAACTATTTTCACTGAACACCTAAATATTATTATTAAGAACGCAAGAAGAGCCCTGCTGGATTAGGCCAAGGGCCCATCTAACACAACTTCCTGTATCGCGCAGTGGCCCACCAGATGTCTTTGGGAGTACACAAGACAACAAGATACAGCAACTTGTTGCCACTTCTTTGATAAAAATGTAATAATGTTATTAAGAATATTTATATACAATCTTTCAACAAAAATTAGTTCACAAAGTGGTTCACATAGCTAAATAATTAAATAAATATGGACAAGTGAGGCAAATTTACAGCCCACTCCTGAGCTACCTGTTGCACCAAGAGATGCAGGGGGATTTGCATCCTGCGTGCAACAAGGCAGCCACTGGTAGCTCTTCTGTCCCCTTTTGTCCCCTTCCCCTGGGTAAGGCAAGGGGGACCCTGTTGTGGCAGCCTCTTTACTTCCCTTGTCCAAACAGGCATGTGGACCACGAGATGCAGGGGGAGAGGCAATGCCCCCTTCCCTTCCCATGCTGCCTCCTTCCTCCACATGGGTCCTGTTTCAAATAAACAGAAAGGATGGAGCATGCTGGAAGCACTCCCACCATGCTCCACTTTTCCTGTTCTTTTGTAACAGGACCCACAAAGAGGAAGGAGGCTTTGCCCCCCTTCACCTTCTAATTCATCTGGGGAAAATTGGGTCAAAGTTCTTTTTATAATTGTTTGTTGAGGAAGGGGGCAAGGTGACACTCTTGGGCTGCTTCAGGCCTGCTTGGAATGTGGACAGCTCCTTGTCTGACCTTTACCTTGAAGTCTGCGGCTACTCTTACCTAGACAGGAAAGTTACTAAATATTGAACAAAGGATTGACTGGAGCTTTTTTCTCTAAATAAATCACAGACTTGAACGGCAATCAAAGAAGCCTCTTGTGCTGAGCCAACAAAATCAGCTGTGCTTTGCCTCTGCTTACATCCTATCTCCCTCCCCTATCTGTTGCATTAAAGCAAATGTCCCTTGCAGTCTCTTTCATGCAAGGATGTTTTGTGCCTATCCTTTTCTCCTGCTCCCTTCGTTTTCACCTCTTTTCTAAGCAGCCAAACCCCGCGAGGCAAGCTGCCTAAGTTCTCTGCCGAGTGCCCACTGCACATGAAGTCAGGACCCCCCATCTCTCCCTCTCCCCCTTCACTGCCTTCATGTATTATAGATGGCTTTGCTGTCAGAGAGCCTGGCTCACTGCCTCAATAATTGATGCATTGCAGCTCCTACCTTCTGCGGGCTCCTGGGTGCCTGCCACAGCTGTAACTGCAGCACACTAACCAGTTCAGAGGGACTTATTTAGCCAGGGCTGGTTGTGAAGAGAGGGAGGGGAAAAGAGGAAAGACATGGGAGAGCTCCAGAAATGGGAAGTTTTCAGAATTGATTGTTTTAGGCTTCCTTTTCCCCTGGTTGATTCTGTTTATTGCTCTCAGTTCCCTAACAGTCCTAGGAGGCTGATCAACAACAGGCACTGTTTTCAACTATGAAACACCGAAGATTAATTACATCCAAGTTAAGCAGTTACTGAAATTCAGGCTGGGAGCTTAAACAGGAGCCTGGTGCTCCCAGTTCCCTGGTGGTTGAGTCCTGGATAAGTTGCAGGATGGGCTTCCTGAAAGATATGACAAGCTCTGCACATGACTTGTCGGTAGAGCACCTGCAACATACTCGAGACATCAGCAAAGTATTGCAGCATCAACAGGCTGGCTCAGTGCATGGAACTGAATCAGTGGGGAGTCAGAATGTATGATGGGGAGAAAAACATTTGTTCCTTCTGTATGATTTGCGTTAGATGTATTTTATGAGATTTCACCAGGTAATTCACCTGAAGCAGGGCAACCGTTCCCCTCTTTTCCCACAGAGGCATAGTAAGCAGGGCAGTCACACTTTTTGTAACAAAAGGACATCCCCAATGAAGAGCAAAGAGCCAATCAGGACACAGTCCTTGGGAGACAGAGATGATGTTGCCATTGGAAGTGGAGAAAAGTACATCACTGGATGTATGCAAAAGATGGCTGCCGTCTAGCAGAATCTCGGCTGCTGGAGCTCTTATCAATTTTAGCCTTAGTGGCAACGCGGGAGGTTTGTTCTTCTCCCAAGTTATTTTAACTAGCTGAAGATCCTGCTGACAACATTGATACTGGTTATTTTGCCGCTCTGGAGTGCCTACTTTTAGCTAGTAAATCTGCCGGATAAGTTGTAAGGTTTCCCCTCTCCCTTTCCAGTAAAGCTTTCTTTGGTGTGCAGATTGCTGATCTCAGGCTATCCTTCTTCACAGAATTCCTTTTTCGGCTAGTCAGCAAGAATGTGGGATCTATCTTTCTTTCACCCATCCCCCAAATCAAAGTGAGGTGTTCTCATCAATACAGTAAAGTACAGTATTTCCTTTTCTTTATGATCCCTGAAGTGATCTTAACAAAAATCTCCCAAGACCTGCTGTGTAAACCGACTATGCGAACCGTTGCAGCTTTTTGAGTTTTAGCCCACATACTTGTCTCTTGCCTGTCATGTTGGAAGAACAAGGGAAGCAGGAGATTTAGAAGGTAGCAGCGGACCACTTGGGTCCCTTCTGCCCCCCTCCTGTCTCCGTATCCACTGTATGCCAGAATCATTTAATGTTTGGGTTTGTTTGTAAGTTTCTCATACTAAACCTTCCTAGTCTGTCCCTGTCATAGGCTTTGTAAGGACTCATCTGCTGACATCTTTCAGTGTTGCCTGATTTTCAACACTTGGAGAACAGGCAGGTGGAGGAGTTGAGATGCACCATTCTCATGATCAGATGGCCCAATGCGATTGGCCCTCTGATGCTGTCCTGGCCCACTACTGTATGCCTTCTCCAAACCCCAGGCAGAAAATGACAGTCCAGCTTCCCACACTTACTTAAGGTTGCCTTCCTTACCACCTTCCTTTTCAACAAATCAGAGTGTTCAGGGCATACTGGGAGCTCCCTGTATGTTCTGAATTCCAGTTTTCTTTAAAAGGACTGTGTGTGGAAGGAGAAAGGTGAATAGATATGAAGCTAATTGCCACCTTCTGTGCAGTTTTTTTCAAGCATGAGCAGTGGTAACCCTCTTCCCTGTCTCTTTACCTCTTTCCTTCCTCACTCAGTGAATGGATAGGAAAGCAGACCAAGACTGCTTTGTCTGCATTGGGCTGGAGGGAAGTAGCAGCAGGCTCAGGGTGAAGGGTGCCTCAAGCTCACTGCTCGCCCACCCATCACTTGACACAAGTAATCCTGTGTCTTCATGGATGGGCCAGAAGTGCACATAATAGAAACTGTTTGATGGCAGGTTTAGAAAAGAAATCGATTGCCAGTCATGATCCATGTGGCGTTGGCCTGACTTAGTATCAGAAAACTTGGTATCCTTGTAGTTCCTTTTCATGCAGGACAAAACTAACCCAGGCTGCATGGATAGGCTTGCTGATTTGAGGTTGGCAGATTATGACATTCATGTGAGCACTATAGCGAATGTTTTAAAATCTTTATGTAAGTGAATAAATTAGAAGACTCCCTCTCCAAAGGCTTTTACTTAAAACAATTTAAGACTTCAAATGTTCCACATTAGGCATTCTCACATCCCAGCCCTACCTAGCTGCACATGTGATGATGCAGAGGCAGCAACGTGGTTGGCAAGTTGAGGCCTCCTGGGGGGGGGGGGAAGGGAACATTTGTTCCCTTCCCCAGTCCAGAGCAAGCCCCTGCTGGAGCCACGGGTCAGCTTGGATGCAAATCGGGATTGACTGGTGAAGGTGGATTGGATCCAGGAAGGGTTTAGGATTTGGTGGGTGTAGCTGCCACCAAATCTGCCCCCTTCCTAGGCCTAATCCACCCTACTCCTTTCCCATGTCACCTCCCCTTTTTGCCCACCCCTGCCCCGTTTCACCCCCTCCTGACCCCAGTGTGATCTTACTGGCTGCAGCGGGCACCTGCTGTCTGTCATTTCCTGGACCCAGCCACTTGGTACTTGCAGTCGTGGCCAGGTTGTGCTCACTGGCATTGTCGTTCTGGCAGCATGAATGGCCCATAGGATTGGGTTGTCACTATGCCAATCAGCATAGTTTCATTCATGTAGATTTCACTGATTCCTTCAGGGCTGTACGTATCGCTTATACTCTATGATATACTCTTTCTAATACACTTGATCTACTCTAAGGCTTGACCTGCATCAGGTTAACTGAATGAAATCAATACTTTAAAAAACTGTAGAGTAATCATTGGTGCCAATGGGAGCTCCCTTCCTAAGGCAAATAGCAACTTCTGAAGTGATCTGAATCAGGACCATGGTGGGGGCAAATAGTTAACTCCTCTCCCTCCTCAAGATTGCCTTCACTTGGCTCTTAATTAAACAAGAAAAAACAAGCATAGTGTGATTAACCTGAAGTGTAGTTAAAGTGTAACCTTGCTGTATGCTATCCTTTTCAGTTCAAGAACACAAGATAGAGGTGGTTCTCTCCCTTCTAGAAGTTCAACATTCTTGATCACAGTTTCATATAATCCCAGCACCCTGAACTCTTTTCAGGAATTTTGGACACAGTGAAATATAATAGCAAGATTTATTTTGTAAAAATTCAAACTCCTAATTGCAAGAACTTGTCCTGGAAACACTCTCTCTCTCTCTCTCTCTCTCTCTCTCTCTCTCTCTCTCTCTCTCTTTCTACATTACTGTCCCCTGGTTGCATCCCATGTCACTGCAGTAATACTTGAAAGTCAGGATTATAAATACTGTTAATACTGTTAATAATTACTTGGCTGGGAAGACTCTCCAACCTTGCCCCATCTGCATGGTTCCAACTTCTGATGTTCCTGCAAGTCAACAGAAAAGCAACTCCTGCGTTACTGCAGTAGCTTTGGCATGGCTGGGTTTGCTCAGCTACTGGGTTAACACAGATGTAGCTTCTCAGGCAGAATTGTAGTTGTCTTTCTGCATCTCCCTCCTCTCCCCAGTGTTTTTGCTAATTCCAGCCTGCTCATGTTTCAGGCAGAGTGCCCCCTCCTGAGTTCCAGCATCCACCTGATGTTCACATTCAGATGGCACAGGTGGAAACCAGATTCTAACAAGCGGCATCCTGCTGCTGTGCTTTTTAAACAAGGCATCAAACATTGTTATCTCTGGCCCTCGCTTCCCCATGTTTCATCTGCCTGCCATAGTTCTCCATTGCAGCGGGGCTAATTTAGGAGATCTGCTGCATCTGATAAGAGAAACTGTTCTTGAAATCAAAGTTTGGTTCAAAATGGGAACAGACGTGCTGCGATGCTTCACTGACATCCAGGCTTTTGCTTTCCTCAAGGCGCAATGAACAAGACGAATAACGAACCTGTTTTGCTCCAGGGTGGCAAAGAGGGTGGAGAGGGGGCAGAGCTCAGGGACAGAAAACCTTATTGGCACAAAGGGTCCCAAGTCTGATTCCTGGTATATCCAGTTGAAAGGATCTCAGGGTTGCAATGATGCTCAAGGAAAAGCACTCAGAACTGGCAAGAGTGGGCTCAGTATGAGCCATTGCTGTGGGAAGTCAAGCAGCCTCCCCTTCTCACAGCCTCCCCATCACTCCCCCTATGCGTGTCATCTGGTATGGGCGCACCCACCCCAGTGACACCACTGCATTACATGGTGCATTCCTATACTTAATTCCCAAAGCAATGGAAGGGTGGCAAATGTCACTGGTGAATTGTATGTGATTCAATACCTGAATACAAGTGCCTTCTCTAGACTGTGATGGAGCTGAAGCTTAGCACTTGTTCTTAAACCTTCACAACATTCTTATCATTTTTATTGCATCCTTTGTATTCTTCCAGTGCCCTTTACAAACTCAGGCCAGTCAACTGGAGACAGTATGCTGCAGTTCTCACTGATAGGAACATACCTTGTTAAGCATCATATTAATCTTTTTTGCAGCTACATCACTCTGGCAACTCATGTTCGGTTCATTTTTCAAAATGACCTTTGAGACTGGCTTTGAGACCACATGCTTAACCTTACTTGGGTGAGTGGGTGGAAGCCTTTCCAAAGAAGAGATTCTCTAATCACATCTGTCTCCTCCAGGTATGTTTCCTTTTGTCTCAAATTGACTGCTGTCTCTTCCAGAAGTGATTTTGCCATCATACCAGAGTTAACTAGCCTTGTAATGGACTTGGAGCTGAACTGTGCTGTGTGCCACCTGAAATTACTTGCCCCTCAGGAAACACAGTGGCTGCCACACATTCTCCCAAGGGCTGTTGAGATTGATTCAAACAGCTGTGGTGTATCCATCAAGAGGCAGAGGAATGGAGGTAATTCTTTATTGCACTAACTATATGAAGATGTTCTGTCTGTGTTTTAAGCAATACAGTTCTTGAAGTGTAAGGATGTACCTAGGAAAAGCTATGTTGCACTAGGGCAGCACATTTGTGTGCCACAAAAGGTCTGCAGGTATGCCATGGAAGTTTGGAGCACAGAGGTTGAAAATAGCTGAAAAAAAAACACTTCTGGGTTCTGTGGCTCTATTTTCAGGGGCGACTGTCTGTAGTAAGGAATTGTCTGCCCCTCTGCTGGCAGAGGAAGAGGGACAGACTATTCATTACTACAGACAGTTGCCCTAAAAAACAGAGCTACAGAACCCAGAAGGACCTCCCAGAAGCCAGAAGCAACATTACAAGAGATGAAGGCCATAGAGAAGACCGTAGTGTGCTGTGAGAGGAATAACATTGAGCTGCACTACTGCCTTCTATGGGAAGTTCCTTCTAGCAGTGGTTGCTCAGACACTGGCAAAGGGCCAATTCCCATCAGAGGGCCCAGTCAGCCAAGCCAACTCCTCAGTATTAGTGGCAATGATAGGACCCAGTGTGCTGGCCAGTAGTGGGCAAGGATGCCACTTGGAGTCTAGTTTAGGATTTTGCAAGGGCCCCCAGTAACCTGGCTCCAGGAATGGCTGCTTCATTCTGTTGCCCTCAGAGCCACCAGGGACTGAGATGCTAATTGTGAGCTCCAGCAGACTCATCTGAGCAAAAATGGACCTTGAGGTCACCTGCTCCCAGGGCTTTGAAAGGTGACAGCACTTTGGTCTGATGTAGAAAGAAAATATATGGGTGTGAGGTAAACATCAGATTTCCAATTCTGTGTTGTCTCTTACTGCTCATATGAGGGGTTTGGAGCACATTTGCAGGAAAGAATCAGTGTTAGTCCTGTGCTCCTTTGGAAATGCTTCTCCCAACCCTGTTTTTGCCTGATTCCCTTTCCAACCAGGCTCTGAGTCCAGAAAAAAGCCCAGCTGGGGTAAAAAAAAAATTGGGGGGGGGGGATTTGCAGCAGATGAGTCATCAGGCATGAAAAGAGTTAGCATACCTTTCCTTCTATATTTGTAGGGGATTCTATTTGTAGGGGAGAGCAGTTCTCCCCTACAAATACCCCTTTGCCCCTGTATTCATGTTACAATTGTGGGTTTTTGAGAACACACCTTTGCAGAGGTAATGTGTTAAAATACCCTAAGAAGCTCCTTCCCTTTTTCAGTGAAAGCTCTAGACTCCCCCTTCCTCCATCTGAGTCATCATCTAGCAAGACCAGCAGATAGACAGAAGCCCTCTTTCAGGATATTTCAAAGGGCAGAGGGAAGCAGCAGAAAGTACAGTATAGCTTTGCAGAATGCATTGATTTTTTTCTGGGAACTGTTGGTTTCCTCTTTAGGCATTGTTACCATGAAGCGTTCCACCCTGTGGTAGGCACATGGCCTCAACCTTCTTAGTGTAAATGAATATTTAATTATTTTTGTAGGCAACCACAACTGAGCTGTCATAAAACACTTGTATTTTGAGTGTGTTCCTATTTTTTTCTATATATTTTTGGTTCTGTGTAATTCTGTGTGAGCCTCATGGTTTGGAGCATTGTCACCCCTCCCACTGCTGTGTTTCTGTTCAAGTTTACAGGAAGCTGCCAGACAGGAGTGGGGGAAATGCAAATTTGATTCAGAGCAGCTAAGACTGGCCAGGCTGGTTCATCCCATCTCTAGGAGATGGGGCAAGAGAGGTCAGGCAGCTAGCACTCCTCCAGTCAGAGGGACCATTGACATTATTACAGCCAAATGAAAAAACTTGCAAGAAGACAGAAGTCAATGCTTCTTAATTCTAACAGCCCCAGGAGGAGAGGTCACTGGATGCGAGTGTAAAGAGATGGTTCCATCACCTCAGTAAGACCAGATAAGGAACTGCATAGGTAGAAAATCATTAGCATTTTATGTTGATTTTAGAGTTTGTCTCCCCTAAGCTGCATGTTACAGGCCTCTTCAAAATGTGAGGCAGCTGCTCTGAGTTAAAAGTGCAAGATTCTGCAGTGCCTCATTGCCAGAATGCAATTTGGCAGAAACATCCTGTGGCAAGGAGTTCCACAGATTAATCACACACTGTGTAAAGAAATATTGCCTTTTGTCTGCTCCGACTATCCCACCCGTCAAAATTGACTGGTGGATGTCCCCTGTTTCTGGCGTTGTGTGAGAGGGAAAATAACTTCCTTCTCACTCATTCTATCCACCCATGCATAATTTTACATACCTCAATCTTGTCGTCGTCCCCTTAGGTACCTTCTTTCTAGATTGAACAGCCACAGACTTTGTAACCTTTCCTTGTAAGGAAGTGTCTCAGCCCAGTAATCACTTTGGTTGTTGTCTTCTGCACCTGTTCCTGTTCTGCTATATCCTTTTTGAGATACGATAAACAGAATTGAACACAATACTCCAAATGTGGCCTTACCATTGATTTGTACAGTGCCATAATAATATTGGCCGTGTTATTCTCAATCCCTTTTTTAATGATCCTGAGAATGGAATTTGCCTTCTTCACAGCTGTTGCCGCACAGTTGGCTGACATTTTCGTTGAGCTGTCCACCAGCACCCCAAGATCTCCTGATCTGTCACGGGCAACTCAGGACCCATTAGCGTATATGTGAAGTTTTGATTTCTTGCCCCAGTGTGCATTACTTTACACTTACTTACACTGAAATGCTATCCATTTACTTTACAAATAGTAAAGTGCATTTACTATTTTGCTGCCGGCATTCCCCCAGTTAAGAGAGATCCTTTTGGAGCTCTTCACAATCCTTTCTGGACTTCACCACTCAGGAGAGTGTAGTGTCATCTGCAAACTTCACCACCTTGCTACTTGTCCCCAACTCCAGGTCATTTATGAACAAGCTGAAGAGTGGTGGTCCCAGGACCAATCCTTAGGGCACACCATTTTTCATTTTTCTCCATTGTGAAAACTTCCTATTTATACCTGCTGTTTGTTTCCTGTTGTTCAGCCAGTTCCTAATCCACAAGAGAACCTGCCCTCTTATTCCCTGACTCTTGAGTTTTCTCAGGAGCCTTTGCTGAAGGACTGTGTCAAATGCCATGGGCTCTCAGATCCCCATTGCAGTCCCTGCACCTGCATACTGAGGATTTGAACACACACTGAATGAAGTGAACAGTAGTCCACAGCTTATACTACAAGAAATGTGTTCATCTTTAAGATGCCACAAAACTTATCATTGCTTTTGCTGCTACAAGGGAGCTGCTCTTCTGAATGTTTTTCTGGTATATGTTTAACCAATAATGTGGATGACCTTCAGATACTAATGTTTGTTTTGGCAATTGGGATGAAACAAGTGCATACCTTTTTCATCTGTGAGAAATGTTGGGTGGGTATAAAGCTGCCCCTTCATAGTATAGTGAAGAAGAAAGTCCCTTCCTGCCCCCCCACTGAGTGGTTGAAAGTAATCCACAAATATCTGGATGCAGCAGGGGAAAAAGGTGAGCATCTAGGGAAAAGGGTACCACTTCAGCACTCCTCATACTAAGCATTGGTTGTCATGTTTTGGGAAGCTCAGGAGCCTGTAAAATAATTATCCTACAAAACTCATTAACCTCCTCTTGTCATTGTTGCAATGAATAATGCACCAAGCCCCTTATGCAAAATGCATGCTCAGGACATTACATTTAAAGATATGTAAGTATTTAAAAGCTTAGAAGTGGACGGGGTCATCTCCATCAATATTCCCACCCTATTACGCAATATATGCTAACACGTTTTGGAAGATGTTCCCTAATTCTGACCCCTGGGATAGGCTTAGACATTATTTAATTACACCCATCAGCAGGGATGTACTTCAGGAAAGCAGCCATCAGCATTTCTCTGTGATGAGTAAGCATGAAGTCCAAAATTATGGTATATATAGCAGATATGCCATGCTATTCTAGGCCCAGCCCACCACCCTCTTTGGGTTCCAATGGTTGCCCTAGACAGGTCCTGCATTGCGTGGCTATCTTAATAGAAGGCATGTCTTTGGTGTGCTGGTATGGTATCTGTGCCCAATGAGTGGTGGAGTTCATTTTAAGCATCTGAAAGCCAAATTATGTTGGGCCATGGAGGACATCATATGCTCTCCCCCACCCTTGTGTTCATCCCTCCTTTTATGTAACATAAATGCTTTGGGAGATGGGAAGGCAACCAAGCTAGAGCAATGGCCTCTTTAACTGTAATTACAACTGTGTGCCATGGTCTCCCTGAGGAGTGGTGGAAGCACCACAGTGCTGCTTGATCTGTATTTCCTGCTTTGTTTAAAGCACCCATGCAGAGGAGGGAATGAGGTAAGGGGGTCCCCTCTGTTGGCAACGGACTGGAGAGAGATGGTGGACATCTGTTTGCTGCTCTCCTCAATCTGCCACCCAATGAGAATGTCATTGTTCCCATCATCAATGGGCTGACCATGTGGGCCTTGTTCCCACATACCTCCAATGATATGGCAGAGCCCATGCTGCTATCCAACACATGAGAATACTGGAACCACACTGGTAGGGCGAATTATGTGAGATCTTTCCCCTCCCTCAAGTAGTCAGTTGGTATAGATGAATGAGGCCAGTGTTGTAGATGGAACCATAAGCCCCAATGTCTCAGACTGGGAATGTTAGCGTACCCAACTCTGATGCCATTGAAATCAGTAACAATACGTGGCAGCTGAGTGAAGATGATGTTGTCAGTGGCTTTACTACAACACTGTCACAATGATCAAACAATACACAGTATTTATTCATACCATTTGTCATGAGCACGTTCTCATTTTTGCACTGCAGACTTCGAAAGGCACGCCTGAGGAGAGTTTTGTGGGAGAAGAAAGAACGGAAAGAAGAGTTCCTAAAAACGCAAAGCAGTAAAGTGTATCATTGACAAAGCCTGTTGCACAGGAGACAGGCAAAATTAGATTTGTAGATTATTATTTTTTTAAAAAGCTTTGTTATGTGTTGTATAGTGCCTCACAGATGGTAACATTTTTATAAATGTTACAAGATTGCTGAACAGCAGAACTAACATGCTAAATCTATGTAACGTCTTAATTTAAATCCAAGGAGCAGAGCCCACACTGACAACCAGCATCAGGGCCCATTATCTTCTCCTGCCTCTGCTTCTCTTTGGCATTTATTGTAGACATCCTGAAAAAAGAAGCAGAAGGAAAAAAAGGGGGGCCAAATGATATCAGAACATGATTTGACAGCCATGACTGGCAGTCCCTGAGAGTGGGTCGGGACCAGCAGTTTATGAATCATTTCCTCTGCCTTCCCAGGGATCTGTCCCTCCCACAGGGACCAGCCCAGCACCACTTTTCCCAACATGTTCATGCCTCCCACATTCCAGCCCCAGCCAAATTTAACTTTGAATCTCCCCTCCCCCTAAAATAAGGGCCAGTCTGAAGAAGAACTTATTTCTCTTCATTCACATAATATATTTGGCATATGGATTTCTTTGGCGGAACATTTGCAGAGACTGGTTAATAAAGAGCCTGCACACTGATACCTGTAGTCTTTTTTTGTCAGAGAATTCTTGAGTGTTCACAAACCTATGTAGTGGTCTGGCCTGACAAGGAAGACTAGCCACCCCTAGTATCCAGCATCTTTCCCCTTTCCCATAAACCTGAGCATCACCCCTTGGGAGAGGCACAATATAAATAGTTTAATGAATACATATATCAGAAGAAAATGTTTTTGGCAAATACTTTATCATACAATTAGCTGGCTAATAGTGGTGTGGAACAGCAATTTAGGGCTTGGCCACAGGTGGGTTTGGCCCCCTCATACACGTCCTTGGCTTCTTCCTTGCTTTTTCGGTGTTTATGAAATACCCCCCTCCTTTTTTGAAGAGGCTTAAAGGAAACTACAGTATCAGGCTGCATTCTACCCAACTGCCCTTTAAGAAATAAACCTGCTCCTAATGTTCAATGTTTGGACCAATGGCTGCAAATGGCACTGGGATAACTGCTCAGCGTTCGCACTAACAGTTTATTAAAATCAAATGTTATTCAAGGTATCAAGAAACTTTAACTTTCTTAGGGGAAAATCCTAACCAATTTTCCAGCACTGGCATACCTGTGCCAGTGGGGCATGTGCTACATTCTGCAAGTGGGGGGTGGTCACGGAGGTCTCCTCAAGGTAAGGCAATATTTGTTCCCTTACCTTGGAGTTACATTGCCCTTATCTCAGTACTGGAAAATTAGTTAGGATTGCGCCCTTAACATTCTTGCATTTAGGGTTTTGCTGCTTGATTTTCAATTCCTCTCACACACACCCCATACACTCAGCGTACTTTGCTTTCATGCCCCTTCCACCATCCCAACACTTCAGGCAACAAGCGTGGAGCTCTCCTTCCTTTTGGCAGGGAATCCAACCCGCTGTCTGAAGACTGTCTGAGCTGTCAGGTGAGTGGTCAGCAATGCAAGGGATCAATTTGCAGTGACTAAAGAAGAACTCCAGGAGTCAAGATAGAAAAATCCAGCCATACTCATAAAAAAATAAAAGTCTCCGGAAACATCCATTCAGAATGCCTTCCTGAAGTTAGGCAGGAATTTTATCTAGCCCAGCCATCCTCTTACAAGGCTTTATCACAATTCCTCCTCTGTGAAATATTTGGGTTGCAATCCCAGGGCCTAGGAGAGAGGGGTAAGGGGGATAATTTGTACCTGGATCCAGGGTCAGAAAGGGGACCCAGGAACCAAAGGAGGGGGCCCAGAAATTTCCAGGGATCTCATATTTTCCCATTTCTCCCAGACTCACTGCCCACACGGGATGCTACAGGCATTACCATGGGCACATTGTGGCAACTACTTCCACAAGCTATACAAACCAGGCCCAGGAATGCATATGCCACTTAACAGTGTCATATCTGGGAAGAAACTGACCTGCTACAGTCGCTCTTTGGCTTGTGGATTTGCTTCCCATGCAGGAATGTAGAGGAGCTCAGGGACGCAGCTGTGGGGCTACAGCTGCCGCAGAAGTGGGTTTTAGTGCAAGCAGGACACTTTCCATCCTAGTGTGAGCCTAAATACTAATCTCTGCAATGATTTTCTATATTTGAAAGATTTTAGAGAGACTTAGGAGTGTGTTTGGTTTCCCATATTACTGTATCTAGTGGCTGACACTGCACAGGCAGGTAGACCTGGGCTCTGCATTGGAAAGACTGGTAGATCTGGGCTCCAAAGACTATTCCGGCTGTTGCCATTTTCCCCCACCTGTTTTACCCCCATTCTGCCCACCCCCATTGCCACCCCCCACTCTGTTTCACCCCCATTCTGCCCACCCCCATTGCCACCCCCCACTCTGTTTCACCTCCTCCCTCTTTGGGAATGAGCCAAAAAGAAACTTGTACCCCTTGATAGAATTCCTCTCAGAGGCCCTGTGCAATCCTATACTGTATATATTTTCCTGGGAGTACCCCCCACTGAACACAAAGGGACTTGCTTCTGATGTGCACAGGCTTGTGCTGTTAGCCCCTCAACTGAAAGGGCACCACAACAGCCCACACTCAAAGGGAAGAGTTTTGCTGCAACACCTCATAGGGATTATTGTTTTTTAGACCCACTTTCCAGAATGGCAACAAGCGCTAGGGGCAGGTTTCCAGGGCTATCAACCTTACAAGAGCAGTCTGGAGATCTGTGAATGTTATGTTGCGCCAATGTGTGGAATTAAATTGTTTGAGAGGGTTTCTGTTTTTGTTTTTTTCTCCATCTTCTGTTAAGTTTGTCCCTGCCTGGGCCAGAGTGCCTCCATTAAGGGGTCAGTCATTAAGTAAGGATTTCCTCCAAATTGCTGGAGTGTTGGCTTGTGAGACAGTTCACTGCAGGCAACCAGTGTTCGTCAATGAGCGCCACTGTATGCAGGGCCAGCTTTAAGCCAATTGAACCAATTGCTCCCAATTGGCCCCCCCCCCCCACGCTAGGGTAATCTGGTCTTGCATGCAATTTTATATTAAAATGTGCTTAGATCAATTTGGTCCGTTGACTCACATGCACTTCTTAAGCGCGCATTTTGATTGCTTTCTCTTCTACTGTAGAGCTATAAAATCTATAATAAATTTTTTATCTCTAGGATTCTACAGACCTTGACTGTGAACCTGGGCCTTGCCAAAAATATTTGCAATGGGGCCCTGCAGCTCCTAAGGCCGAACCTGATTGTATGACAGAGATTGGAACTTCTGCGTGCAAAACATGGAGCGGTAGCCACTCCACAGCCCCCAGCCCCCCATGCCTATCAGTACCTAGGGTGGATCACGGTCGTCATACCCGTGAACCACACAGCAACCACACAGCTACATATGCCCAAATACCACCCCCAATACCTTTGCTGGGTACTTTCCCCACTCCTATAGTGATCTTCCGGTGTAGACACTGGGAGCCTCTAGAAAATCCCCTTTCAAGCCACCACTGACATGGGCTATGACATGCCCATAACCACCGCAGGTATATCATTGGAAATGTGTGTATTCATTTCACTTGAAGTTCTGTATGAGGTGGACAAGAGTCAACCTTTGAAAACTGCTCTGCTTTGAGGTGAG
Organism: Tiliqua scincoides; assembly: GCF_035046505.1. Taxonomy (NCBI): domain Eukaryota; kingdom Metazoa; phylum Chordata; class Lepidosauria; order Squamata; family Scincidae; genus Tiliqua; species Tiliqua scincoides. Next base: position 203,165,493 of record NC_089822.1, read on the forward strand.
CTGTTCCTTCCCATTGTTTTGGATCCTATATATGAGGAAATCTTCAGTAAACTCAGCTCCCTGATCATCATTCTGTCTTCCTGCATCACCTCGTACCTTCAGGAGAGTTCCTAGGCAAACTTTCTTGTAAGGAGACAGCCAAGGTTGTTCTGAAGCATCTTCAGGCTGGAACTACTGAAAGCTAAGCACACTGCTGCATCTTTTGCCAAGGGGCAGAACAGGACTTGCACTCCTGACTGCGCTTTGTTGCAGACTGCCAGTAATTACGTAATCGGTAAATGCCAGCATATGCCATCTAGGTCAGGTATTATGCTTTGAAACAATGTTTTGCTTTTTATTTCCTTGATTGCAATTTCATGTTCATTTTGTATGTTAAAGTATAATTGTAAGCTTTCTTGTTAAGAATTGCTGCTGCTACGGGATTATCATTTATTTATTATGACACTATCAATGTACATGGAGCTTTACAAAGACTGAAAAGACAGGTCCCTGCCTTGAGATGTTTACAATCTGGAACAGGGCTGTCAAACATACATCCCACAGACTGTATATGGCCCATGGAAGCTCTTTATCTGCCCCCCCCCATGATTATTGGGCTGTCCCAGCATCATCATCAGCTGCTGTGAGCTACTGAGCTGCAAAGTGGCGCATTGGCAGAAGTAGTACTGCTGAAAGAGCAGCCCGTGGCGTGGGACAGCTGGGCTCTCCCACCACCGCCCTTTCAGCAGCGCTGTTTCTACTCAGGCACTGAGAGGGAGATACAGAAGGAGGACTCAGAATGGTATGGAGGCAGACCAAGAGGAATGACTTTGTAGAGCACCTCTCAGCTGCTAAGCTGTGAACTGATGCCTCAACAGAAGCGGCACTGATGAAATCATGATCATTCAGCTTGTGGGGCCCAGGACACAGGGGGCCTACTGGGTCACAGGAGGCAGCAGCAGGGCACCTCAGGGTCTAGCCTCTGTGATGTCCACCTGGCCCAAGTGACCTCAGCATGGTTGTGGGGGAAGGGGGTTGCATCACCCAGGTCCTTCTTCCCACCATCTGGGACTCTCACAGCCCCAGGCTGCTGCGGCTCATGGACTAGCAAGCATCTGCTCCAACCAGTAGCCTAGCCAGTTATGCCCTCATCCCTGGCTAGGCTGGGCTTTATTCTTGGGACCAGCCCCCTTAGGCTCCGCCCCTTCCTCCCTGTGAGGGTTATAATGCTGGCCAGCTAAGCCCTCCCTCTTTCTTTTCATCTGTGCCTGTCTCTCCTGCTCTGCTTGCCAGCTGGGTTGTAGGGACTGCCACCCACACTCTCACCTCTGGAGTGAGCTGGGCTTGTGAGCAGTGCTGCCCCGCAGACTGGCAGGCAAGGGAGCAATGGCAAGCTCCGGGCTGTTTGCTGGAGGCTCACCGAGCCAGTCAGGAACTGGTTTGGTCCCCCGTGACTCCAACATCTGGCTTGGGAAAGGGCCAGGTTTGCCACAGAGTGCCCAACTGTGGCTTACTGAAGCCTGCTCCCAGGATTCTGCGGGCCAGTCCCCTCCAACCTTGCTATTGCTCTCCCAGCAGGTGTAAGAGTCCACCTGTGGCAGCCCCCCCCCCCGCTCCATTTCCCCTGCAAGCCACAGGGGCTAAGGCAGGCTCCCTCCCCCTGCTGCTGTTGTCCTCCAGCCTGGGGGCTGGCTCCCAGGTGGCTTTGCTCCCAGGTAAGTCAGAGGAATGCTGACACAGCTCTCCTGTATCTTGAAAGTATGATCAAGATTTGCATATTTTCTCTCCTGTCATTTGCAGCTAATAAATTCCTAAGTGAGAAAAAAGTGCTTACTTCTGGTCACCACTTGCTTAATGATGTCATTTCCTGCTTAATGGCATTGTCTCTGGGCCTCAGCAGGTGTCGTGAGTGCCATTCAATCTGCTGTCTGAAATGAGTTTGACACCCTTGATCTAGATCAGGGATGCCCAAACTCTGACCTGGAGGCCATTTGTGGCCCTCAGGGACCCCCAATCCAGCCCATGGGAAGCCCCCAGTCTCCAATGGGCCTCTAGCCTGCTGGAGACTTGATGGAGTTTGTGCTGGCCGGACACAACTGCTCTCAGTGCGATGGCCGACTGTTCAACCTCTCGCGCAAGCAGTGGACCAAGGGCTCCCTCCACTGCTTTCTGTTTCACATCTGTGAAGCAGCAGTCGCGAGACCTTCATTCATTCATATAAGTTCCCTCTCTAATATATTCATGTATGTAAATTTATTCAATTTTTTAAATATAAATTCTTTTTTTCCCTGGCCCCCAACACACTGTCAGAGGGATGATGTGGCCCTCCTGCCAAAAAGTTTGGACACTCCTGATCTAGATATTGACACATGGGAGATGATGGAAGAAGGATCTTGGATGTTAGCAGGGGCAAACATGAGAACATATACAACTGCTCAGTTATGTATACTTAAGCTTAGTTATGGTGGGGGAAGAGGAGAAAGGTGTGGTCCTAAACTAAATTTTAAGATGGGTTTTAACACCTGCTTGCCTCCAGATGTTAGAGGCATCCATCACTTCTATCTCTGGCACCTGTCCAGTCCACTCCGCAATACCTTTTCCAACAGTTGCCATTGGCAGTTTGTGATGCTACTGTTCCTTCAACAAGTTGTATTATTAATAAGAAAACAGAGAGAGAGAGAGAGAGAGAGAGAGCACTTTTCAATTAATTCCAGTGGCACGTGAATTAACACGCCACCAGCGTTTGCCCTGCCCCCACACGAGGCACAGGAGGGGCCAGCTACTGCATCCTATTGGCTGGGGGCTAATTGGATCAGGGCCACATGTGTGCTGCCCGGGGGGGAGCCCGCCCAGTTGAGACCAGGCAGCGATCTCCCATCTGCCCACCCTCTGGCAGTCTGAGGCTAGCTGATCGCCTGCTTGGTCTGGTTAGGAATCTTTTGGCATCAGCCTAATTGGCACACTGGTTAGTGGTTTTTTCGCCTACCCCAGACTGCGGAGTTAGAGGCAGAGGTGGGTGTTAATGGATCTTGTTGGTCACTTTAGGCAGGTGTCATGCGTGTTTTGGGTAAGTAACATCATCTTGGTGTACACCGCAGGGTGGCAAGGGCCGGGTGGACTCCACACTTGCTCATGCTGGTATTCCCAGCTGGGTGAGGCAGGCTGGATGAACCTCATCCCGGTGGCAAATGTGCATCGTGGGTTTGCTTGGGTGGCCTGAGCTAGCCTGCCACCCTGACCGTACAGGGTGACAATGAAGGGGGCAGCAGGCTTGTACTGATGCAGCCCAGAGTCGGGTGTGCTCACCCAAAATTGCTATGGGGGAAATAGACAGGCAGCTCTGTTTCCCCCATGTAGAACCCGCACGACTTAGTTGTTAGGCCCTGTTGCAATTTATGGTAATTTAAATAGTTAATAAAGTGGCCTTTTGTACCATATGCCCTTGCCTTTGTCTTTATTGGGGGGGGGGAGTGTGCTGGATAAAATGAAAGTACTTCACAAAGTGGTATTGATTTTGTACGGTTGTTTTTGGAAAAACAAACCGCAGAACCCTGGGGCACAGAGCATCTACATACGGAAGTGGGGGTGTGCTGATGTGCAGCTGGAGGATTTGCTCTTTCGGAGGGTAGAACACTTCTTAAGTCCAGCAAGTGCCATAGTGGGAAGATGGCACTGCTGAATTTGCATACCTTTTGTTCACCCTCCCCAAGTGCAGGACCTTTGCAGTGACCCCAGCATGGCTTGCCTGCTGAAAGCTGCACTACCCATTCTGCTGGCAAAACATGAAATTCCAGAGCAGGGCAAAGAGAGACTTTGGCCAGTCCAAGGGATGGTGGAGGAGTCTGCTGAAAAGAACTCTTCGGAGGGTCAAAGCACCGGAGGAGGCTGCAGGAAAGATCAGAGATGCTCCCTGCCATTGCTTCAGCGGTAAGGGACTGAAGTAATACATAGTTCAAGTAAACAGATGGTTTTGTGAAACAAACAAGGATTTAGTTTTCCATCAGTTTACCGTCGTATTACTTATTAATAAGCATTGCTACATGAATCTCAGATGGTTTGGTTTGTGGCAACGGCATTCCAATGTAACCACAGCTCATTGCTAATGCACACAAGAGCAAAGGCCAGCAAATGGGTTGGTAGATATGTGACAAGATTCAAAGCAGGGGGCCCCCAATGACATGACTTCCTGGTTCCCCCCCCCCCAGATTGTGTTGGTTCAGGCCTGGAAATGTAATACCCTGTTAGAGCAGTTTGTCTCTCTATGAAGCAACTCATAAGTGAGTGAGTGCCTTCCACAGCCCCAGCATATCCTGTGACCTCCACTCTGCCAAGGCCTTGAGCCTGGTCTCTAAGGCTCACTCATTGGTGGCAGCTACCCTCCCCAAGCAAGCTTCCCATGCAGTGAGCTCTTGGTCTTGAAGGCAACCGAGGATCCTTGTGAGCTTGCTGTTCATTTCCCAGTTTGCTTGCCACAGCTGCATGGAGAACTTGAGAAGATGCTGCTTCCTCAGATGCTGCATTCTCTCTGTGCTGCTCATCTGAGGTCTTCGTTGCTTGATTTCTGCAACAGAAATTCCAGTTTTAAATAGTACAGTACTTGTCCAATCCAGGGACAGGTGAAACGGGGCAACACTTGAGGAAGAACCACCCCGCCATTGTCCATGGAAAAGCACCACAGCTGCCGTGCCTGCTTACATCTGAGGAAGCTCTCCTTATGCCAGCTTTCTCACATGTAAGGAGAGTCTCTTCAGGTGCAAGCAGGCAGGGCAGCTGCAGTACTTTTCCATGACTACGATGGGGTGGTTTCTGCCTCACCTGCCAGTCCTGCACAGCAGTCCCTGGTCCAATCCTTATCATAGTCAGTGCCAAAGATGGGAAAGACATCTGACTACCCCCCCCTTCCAGCTCTCCCTGCTCCGTATAACCAGCCAGCTTGGCAGCTTTCCAAAATATGCCCCACAGGGAATGGAGAGCAAGTCATTTATGTCTACTGTAATGTTTCAAGCAGCAGGATCTCTGTATCACCCTTGGCTTGAATGACTCATCCAATTTTGAACTTCCTGGCTTCAGGGATCAAGATTCTTTGGGACTGATGGGAACCAGGCTCAAGGCCACTTCTTTACTATCCATGTCTTCCCCTGCATCCCTCAGTGTGGTGGTGCATCTCCTCTGCTGTACCATCCCTGTGCATTCATGCAGGCTACTACCATTCCATGGTCCCCACAAAGGAACCGATGGGTGTTGAAGAAAGACATGCTTGTCTTGGAGCGCTCAGAATGGTTATTGTGCTCCATGTAGTTCCTCTGAAGTTCCCTGGCTCTGCTCCTGTATCCATCAAGGTACTTCCAGTCACCCATGTCCTTGAGCTTTTCCAGAATGAGTGGAACAGCTCTACACTTTAATAATGTTTGGCAAGAGCCACCTGGACAGCCTCTTCCCACCCAATGTCAATGAAGGAGCTCAACTCATTTCACGAAGCATTCCTTGGATGGCAAGGAAGCCCCTTGCTGCTGAGAAGAGTAGCTGGAGCAGTTTCCTCCATCATGAGTCAATCAAAAATTCAGCTAAAATTCAAGCTTTTGTGCCTTTCTCTCCTACTCACCACAAGTGACAGTGTCTGAGATAGATGCTCTTTAAAGCCAAAAACAAAGAGAGGACAAGCTCTATGAAAAAGGAATCCCCATGAGGACAGTCTAGGGCATTCTCTCCTTCTTAGAGGATTCAAAACTTGTGAATATCAAATACTTGAGTTTTCCAACCATATATTCAAAACAAAACATGAAAAACTCAGAACTCACAGATTAAGAAGTGAAAAGAGTATTTGGTTTATTACATAGAGCAGTGGTTCTCAAAATTTCAGCACCCAGACCCACTTTTTAGAATGGGAATCAGTTGGGTCCCACCAGAAGTGATGTCATGACCAGAAGTGACATCATCAAGTAGGAAAATTTTTAAGAATCCTAGGCTACAATCCTATCCACACTTACCCAGGAGTAAGTCCCATTTACTATAATTGTTAAAGGCATACACATAATAGTCTGTTAAAAGAACAGATCTGTAACATTTCCCCAAATGCAGGCACATGCCATGGTAGCATCAAGTTTAATATACTAAAAACAAATATTGAAATGAATGGGGACCCACCTGAAATTGGCTTGCCCACCTAGTGGGTCCCAGCCCACACTTTGAGAAACACTGCCATAGAGAAAAACTCACTGATCATTCACAGATGCAGAAATCCATGTGGGCTTTGCATCCAGATGAGTGCTATGTATGTGGGAAATGCTGATGTGAGTTTTTGCAAGTGTGTTTTGGGCCTGAGGAAGATGAAGAAATTCCTCCTGCACACCTTTTATTGTTTTAATTATCTGTGACTTATTTGAATTCATGTAAACTGTCCTGGGAGTGTTGTCAATTGGAAAGTGGGGTAAAAATTCTTAGAATCAATCAACAGAAAATAAATTGTTACTTTTACACAGGTGTTAACAGATATAGGGATCCTGTGTACCTGATCCTTCTTTATGAATGTGCCCAAATTCTCTACATTTGGACTAGACATCTAAATTCTAAGTGTTGTTCTAGGCATTCAGTTCTGCTTCCATTTACTGTTCCCATTTGGAGAGTGGGTATGTTAATATAACTTTCTACAAGGGTCAGGTGACAGCCAGGAGAGAGGTGAGTCTTTTATATGCACTCAAGTGTTTGGTGTTGAAATGAAATTTGTAAAGGTTTTCAAGGGGACTTCAGTACAGGATATATTATTATGAATTGGGGGGTGGGAGAGAATTGCTATTTTCCCTTGTCAATGTGCTGCCAAAAATATTTCTAGGTATTATGGATGAACAACCAGGAAAATAATGAACATGAGCTTCTCATTTATATCCATTCTGCATGACCTAATTAAAAAGCATTAAACATTAAAATACCAACCTACTCCATCTGAGGCTGCCATTCTTTAAAATTAAGGCTAATATTGACAGGTTTCCGTGCACAATGTGAACTTTTATTGTTCAAAAGTTTGACAGTTCTGAATTCGTGATCATTCACACACAACACACACAGAGCACTTCAAGTGGGTTGGCTGTTCTATGATGTTCTTTCTAAGTGAGTCTGAAGCAGAACCGCCAATTCAGGAAAGAAGCTGGCTTTTGAAGAACTTTAGGACAGATTCCTTATCTGTGACTTACAATAAGTGGTATATATTTGGTATACAGGTAATTAGGGGACTAGCAATGGGTCTGCCCCATTCATACTGTTAAGATTTTAACAGCATAACCACAGAGAAAATAAACCTATTTTCTTTCAGTTCTTCCTCTTCATTCTTCCAACCCACCACAAACTCCACCCAACCATGTACAGTACCTACTAGGCTGCTGCTGTCCACCTACCCTATGCCATGGCTCATCTTTCTGGCTTCCCACCCTGCTCGGTGTGCCTGCCTCCATTATCATGCCATTGCTATTCCCCCAGTTATCTAGACTGCATTTGTTGTTGATAGCTGCTCAGCTGTTCTGCATAATTCCTATGCGTATAGGATGAGTCTTTCACTCTATCCCATCCTTGTCTCGTCTGTTCTTCCTGTTACTCAGCCTCCTGCAGCCTCCTTCAGATTCAGAGGTTTTACTTCCATTCATAGCAGCATCCCGTCTTTGCCATCCTCACTGCAGGTGGCTTCTCTTTTCACAACTTTCAGTTACTCCATGCTGGTTTCATTCACTCTCTCTGCTCCCTTGCTACTCCCCATCATGCACCCAAGAAGAACTTTCTCTCGTCTCACCTCCATGTATTTTCACCTTTATTTTAAATACTGGAATTATAATTAAGTTGGTAAGCAGAAAAAAAAGGGGAAAGAGGGAACATTGGGTTCACCCCAACACTCTGCAGTTTGTAGAATCTAAATCTAATGTTTTGAGCAGATTTGGGCCTTCTGAAAGGTCTGAGATGGTTTTGATACAAACCAAGAGCACCTGGGACAAAGGAATCAAAGGATGGCTTTATCCACATATTTTGAAAAAAGTAAAATCTGGAAGCTACTCAGTCCAGTCCCCAGTGCTTAACCCATTTTTGCACAGCCCACAGGTGTACACATTTGATCCCTGTTGTGTTTATGCAACATTGGGCAGAAATGGCTTTTCATCAAAACTTGCAGGTTCCTCCTAAGGCAGAGATCAGGGGGAAAAACCCAGAGAAACCAGGTAGACTTTTTAGTGGCAAACAGAGATTTAGATGCAAATTTTAATGTGCAGGAGCTCATAATGACATCTCCCCCTGCCCTGTAACCATGCCCCACCTTTTTGTCCATTGAACTGCTTTCTTTTCCTTTTATCTGAATGGGCTAGCCCAATGGTTCCCAAAGTGTGAGCCAGGAAGCCATGGAAATCAGCCAGCCAGGGGAGCCGCAGAATCCTTGTGAAAACCTGTGTACGATTGTAATCCTAATGGGGAGCCACAGCCAATGGCCCAGCAGGACAAGGGAGCCACAAGTCAAAAAAGTTTTGGAACCACTGGGCTAGTCTCTTCCCTTGAGAGCCACACCCGGATAAAGAGCAGTTCTGAACTTGGTTTCCAAACCTGCTTCGCCTGATCTGGCCTCTTTGTGAAGGCCTAACCAGATTCTGCGTGGCAATGTGTGTATCAACTCATAAAAGTGGATGGACTTCCATCACATGGTTTGCCTCCACATTGATGCAAGCCGCCTGCCACCAGGAATGGTTAGTGCTGTCTGGTCAGGCCACATGGTGGGGGCCGATCTCTATAAGATGCCTGCATCCCCAAATGCACACTATGGCACACTGACTGGGCTATGCTCTGAGCTTTTGTCTCCCCCTGCTTGAGTAACTGGTCACCAAAGAAGCAGCAACATTGACAATGGCAAACTGACACACTGGGCGGTCAAGCTTGTGGCTGTGCTGACCGTGCAAGATTTGTGCTGTGTGGGGAATCAGCCTCTGCCCTGTGTCCATTTAATACAACCGTTTCCACATTCTCCTTAAGCAGTGTCATGGGATCAGCCCAAAGAGCTCTGAAAACCCTAAGGCCTGCTATTTGCATCCAAACCAAGCTGCATGGATCCCTTATCTGCAGACAGCCCCCTTGCCCCTGAGTGAATGAAGCACAAAATCCAATTCTCTGTGCCTCTCAAGCACAGTTAGTTGCAAGAACTGTTCAGAGACCGAATCCGAGTGCTTCTCTGCCACCCTGATTGCCATCCTGGCTGCTGATGCTTCCACAGGTCAGCAACCATTTCAGTCCAGCAGCATCCTTTCTCCATGCCAGCTCAGTGATTATTCCTGACAAGGATGGCCCCTGCAGGGGATGCTTAGGAATGTCTGAGCCCCTTTCCCCTCCCAAGTGACTTGGCAGTACCCCCTAGTGTGCAACTGTCAAGGAATCTTGCAACCCCAGGGGTGGTGTGTCAGGCTCGCTCTCTGCCTCTTGTTCTGGCATTCATATAGGGCTGTGAAAGAAAGGTCATCCTTGTCTCAGGACATCAGCCTACTCTGATGCCTGTGGCAGGCTCAGAAGGATTGTTCCTGGAGCAAAAGCAGCACCCGCCGTATAACAGCTACAAGCTGAAAATTTCTGATCAAGAGCATGAATCCAGGTGCGGAAGGCACAGAAGCAAGTGGCCTCAAAGGAACCAGATCCCAAAGGCCTGAGGCACAAGGGGATCTCTCAGCTAAACTTTCATCCTTCTGCAGTCTTGCTTCATGTGCCTTCTGAGCCTTTTAAATGCATGCATGCCTCAGCGCCCCCCCCCCCCAGTGAGATCTCATTAGTCCCTGTTAATTGATCTAAGTGTACAGGGCCAATCTTATTGCTAGTGTTTCACAAAAAAACCATGCAGACAAAAATACACATTGATAGATCCACCAACACATACCCCCTTGGGGATCTGACAGAAGAACTGACAATCTTGTTTTACAGATGGAGCGTGACAGTTCACAAAGAGGGGAGGAGCCCTGATACATATATTAGAGGCAGTGCATCTCTTTGGTCTCTTGACAATTCTCCTACAAAAGCACCAGGCATCCTTCTCTTATTATATTTTTTCTTAGCTGCATGGTAGTCATTGACAGCATGTCTTAAACTGGTAGTGCCATATACATCCTGAAATTGCCAGACCATTTACAACAGGGAGCGTAGGGAATTAAAAGGCAAGAAGGCTTCCCTCAGCAAGTGGGAGGCTTGCCCAAATGAGGAGAACACAAAGGAACACAAACTCAGACAAATGCCAGAGGCATCCCTGGGATGTTGTACCCAGTGTTGGTACTTACCTGAGAAGACTCAGTTTTCGGGAAATTTGGGGGTGATATAATGACATAATTGCATCGCCCCTGACCTTCTAGGCTATTGCATTGTTTTAAATGTGAAATTCCTGTTGATTTTCAGCCAGAGCACAAGGTAATTGGGCCCGGAGCAGGCTGAAGATTCCCAAGCGGAGGCTCAAGCAGTGTGGTGTCACCCCTCCTGAGGGTGACACGTGGTGCAGCCTGCACCTGCAGCACCCCCATTGTGACACAACTGAGAAATGTAAACTGACAACAAGGATGCACAAAGGGGATATGAGGCTAAGAACATCAAGGCAAACAACAAATTCTTTAAATACACCAGAAGCAGGAAATCTGACAGAGAGGTAGTTGAACAGTTGGATAACAAGGGAATAAAAGTGAAGGTTAAAGAGGATACTGAGACTTCAGAAAAGCCAAATGAATTCTTTGACTCTGTCTTTACTGCAGAAGATGTAGGGCAGGTACCTGTGCCTGAACTGACCTTGTCAGGGAAAGAGTCTCAAGAACCAAGTCAAATAGAAGTGACAAGAATCTAGAACATATTGACAAATTGAACATTAACAAATCGCTGGGTCTAGGCGGCATCCACTCAATGGTCCGAATGAAACTTGGGAAATTGCTGATCTTCTAACAAAAATAGGTAACTTCTCCCATAAACCAGCCTCTGTACTAGAGGACTGGAAGGTCGCCAGTGTAACATCAATATTTCAGAAAGATTCCAGAAAATTACAGGTCAGTCACCTTAGTGTCTGTTCCAGATAAACTGGTGGAAAAGCATAATTAAAGAAGCATATCGAAGAATGCTGCATTCTGAAGGAGAATCAGCATGGTTTCTGCAAAGGTATGCCCTGCCTCACTAATCTTCTTTTTTTGAGAGTGTCAGTAGGACTGTGGATAGAGGCAATCTAGCTGGCATTGAGTACTTGGGCTTTCAAAACTTCTGAAAAAGTCCCTCACCAAAGATGCTTAAATAAATATAGCAGTCATGAAATAAAACAAAAAGTCCTTTTTATGAATTAATAATTGGTTAGAAACAGGAAATTGTAGGAATAAATGGGCAAGTTTCACAATGGAGGGACTTAAGAAGTGGGGTCCCCTAAGTTTCTTACTTGGAAGTGATACTTTTTAATTTGTTCATAATTTTTTGGTTAGTGATAAACAGCAAGGTGGCCAAGGTTGCAGATGATACCAAACTATTGATGGTGGTAAAAACCAAAGCATATTGGGAAGCACTTCCCAAAAAGAGTATCTCAAACTAGATGAATGGTGAACCAAGCAAATGGCAAATATGGTTCAGTCACAATAAGCATAAAATGATGCATATTCAGGCAAAAAAAATTCCATCTCCACATATACACTGATGGGGGCGGATGTGTTGGTGAAAACCAGGAAGAAGATCTTCGGATTATAGAATCATAGGGCGCCATCCTAACCCCTTATGTCAGTGCTTTCCAGCACAGGCATAGCAGTGCCAATGGGATGTGTGCTGCCTCCTGCAGTTGGGTGTCACTCACGGAGGCCTCCTCAAAGTAAGGGAATGTTTGTTCCCTTACCTCAGAGCTGCATTGCCCTTAAGTCAGTGCTGGAAAGCACTGACATAAGGGGTTAGGATTGTGCCCATAGGATGTTAAGTGTTGAAAAAATCTTGGATGGCATCTAGGCTAACCTTTCTAAGTAGACATGCACAGGATTGCACTGTTATAGAAGTATGCATGGTGGAGAGAGAGAGAGAGCTTTTGGGGTGGGGGGAATTTTGTCTAGACCATGATGCAGGGGGAAAGGATTAAGTCATCTTCAAGTTGCTGTCCTCAAACCTTGTATCGACAACACGCACAGAGCAAGTGATGCATTGACCATCGCCTGTAATTTGGCCTAAACCAGCCCCTTCCTCCTCCATCTTCCATGTTGCTTCTCCTCACATATACACCTTGCACTCAGCTGACATTGCTTGTCCCTTATGAGATGCTGGACATGTCAATGAGCAACCCAAGTTTCTCTGGGACTGGGGAAAAGTCGGGCTTCATTGTGACACCCCTATTTTTTTTTTTTTTGTCTGAAAGTGAGGCAGTCCTTCCCACCACCTCCAGTGGCTGACTCCTGCTTTGTCCTGCCAACCATCGGAGCATTCAACATGCCTAAAATGCCCACTTTCTGAACTTAAGGAGCACGTTGTAGATGCTCAGGGTTTGTTTTCAGCCTGAGTTTGCATACATGCAGCATTTCGAGTTGGGATGGAATCTTACTGACTAGTTACCACAGCAACGAGTTGCCATAGGCTTAAATCTAGGGGGACACACAGAAAGGAGATTGGTCCTTGAAATAACAACCTTGGAAATAAAGTATATTACAATTGTGTGTCTGTGTGTGCGCGCAATGTGTGTGTCTACCACTTGGACTGAGTGTCAGGACTGTGTGTGTATGTGCAGTCTTTTCTATTTATTTTCAAACACATTTCTATGGAGAGCTGTTTGCATCTGTAATGCTTACGTGTATGCTGTGGAAGCTTGTACCCAGGATCCCTTGTGAAACTTGATACCAGTCACTGAATGGCAACCCTTGCATCAAAAGGGGGGCTTTGCAGAGGGCTTGTTGAGAATGCTGCCCCCTGGGTCAACAGCAAGGTGCCTCTGAATACCAGTTTCAGGAGAACAAAGGCAGGAGAGAAGGATGCCTTCCTCTTCCTCTTCTGGGCTTCCTAGAAGCAGCTGGTGGACCATGGTGGAAACAGAATGCTGGACTAAAAGGCTTGATCCAAGAGGGAATGGATTCATCATTGCTGCTATGTTTGGACAAGTATCTCCTATGGCAGCAATTTTCAACTGGCATGCTGCAGCACATTAGTATCTCACAAATCTCACAGGTGTGCCACAGGAGTTTGGTGGGTCACTTATTAGTAGGGCCATTGGGGGATGTGAGCTCCATGCCAGCAGCATGGTGTGCCTTGTCAAAAAATGGATGATGTGCCTGAAAAATTTAGTGCCTTGTCAATGTGCCATGAGATGAAAAAGGTTGAAAATCACTATTCTAAAGTATTGGCTTTACCTTGAGCTGGCAGAACATAAGCCTATTATTTAACAGCTCCAGGAGCGTGGTGTTACATCCAGAGTCAGCCACTGGGTGGGAATTGTGGGCTTGCATTTTCCATGATGCGTGCAGTTCACCAACATAAGGCCCAGTTTACTTGGAGGATGAATGGTGACCACAACAGCACAGCGTTGCTGACAGTCTCTTTCAAGTTACATAACATGACTCTTCTGACTCAGACCGCAGGATCTTGGCCAGCACCACAAGTAAATTTGCTTAGGAAACAGGCACTGGAGTGATACCCTTTTCCTGTTCTCAAACAACTATGCACAAAATGATACCACATGGCACCGAGGACGCGCTTCAGTTTGCTGGCACTCAAGAGTGCACTAGGGTGCAAAATGTTGATCATAAGGTTGCCAACTGACCAGGAAAAAACTGCACTGGCCCGCTCGTATGCCTTTATCAGTAGCTTCATATGCAGGGATCAGTAACTGAAGATCTTTGTGGAATGAAGGTAATATTACAGTTAGCTTATAAGTGCAGACCCAGGTGCTATCAAAGGAACAAAAACAGGGTCTGATAAAAAATATTTGGCCATCCTAGTTGACTCCACTAGTTTTCTGCTGTTAATAGTGGCTGAGAAAAGCTGGCCCAACTAACGGTGCAGCCTTTCCTAAAATTTCTCTGCTCATTCATGTGGAAGTGCTACCTAGAAGGGCAACACCTGCTCTGGGTCCAGAGCTAACCCATCCATGAGGCAGTTACCTCAAGCAGCAGATTAGCAGGAAGTGCCCGCCTCTACCCATCTACTCACCTCCACTGCACCTCCTCCCACTCCCTAGATTGAAAAAGGAAGCAGCGGGAAGAACAGAAGTTTGGAGGAGAGTGTTTCCAGTGCTCTAACCCACGAGTCTTCTCTCTGCTTCCTCTTCCACTCCATCCTCTTCTTCCTTTTCCAGTCCAGAGACTGAGAAGACCAGAAGCTTGCACAACTTCAGGTAAGGTTGGCATGCTGTCCCTGTTGCAAGGAGAAGTTGCTCCAGCCCTGATTCATCAAGTCACTGAATCAGTGAGCTAATCAATGTTGAATGCTGAGTTCCAGATTTATTTCTGCAATTACAGTGGGGAGGGGTGTGCAGTGGTGTGGGGACAGCATGATGTAATTACAGTTAGGAGATTACAATATTTCTCCAAGGACTGAAAATTAGCATCCATCTCTCATTTGGAGCTGACATGTACTGTACTATCCGCAGCATCTGTAGTGCAACATTTTTGGCTCCACACTTTGTTTCAACCGGGCCTTGTGTTGAGGATGTGCTGCTATTTGGAGCGGTGGGGTCTCCAGCTGCTCCATTGTGTGTGATCACTTTCTGAGCTGATTGGAAAGCAGCTGCTGGTATTACAGAGCTGTCAGAGAGCACATTGTGTAGCCTAACTTGGGCAAGGAATTGAGGAAGTGCTATTTTTAACAGGGGGTGGGCGTTGATCATACTTAGTATGAGGTTTGCATGCCTGGGTAGCTGGGACTGGAGTGGGAGGGGAGAGGAGGGGACAACTGCACTGGCCAATTAGCTTAATTGTAGAATCATAGAGTTGGAAGGGACCCAAAAGGTCATCTAGTTCAACTCCAAATGTAGCAGGGGGGCTATTCTTGAGCTCTCCTTAAGGTATATCACAAGGAGATAATAAATAAAATAATAATAAAATAAATAAATAATAATAATAAATAATAAAATAAATAAATAAATAAATAAGCATGTTACAACACAATACTATACGTGTTTACTCAGAAGTAAATCCCACTGTGTTCGGTGGGTCTTATTCTCAGGTAAGTGTGTCTCGAATTGCAGCTTTAGCACACAATCCTAATCGGGTCTACTCAGAAGTAAGTCCTGTTTTGTTCAATGGGGCTTACTCTCAGGAAAGTGTGGTTAGGATTGCAGCCTATCAGCCCAATCCTATCCACACTTTCCTGGGAGTAAGCCCCATTGACTCTAATGGGACTTACTTCTGACTAGACATGCATAGGATTGGGTTGTAAGTCAATAATGGATTCTGTGCCTCCTTCTGGCTTCTGTAAAAGGGCAGCCCCACCTATAAGTGCTTAGAGAGTGTTGGGGGAAATTACATGGTCTGAGAGAACATTGCACAAGACCATAGAAAGCACACTGGTTCATAGATGCAAGGAAGTACAGGCAGATTTGCACCATTTGTCTTGCAAGAGCAAACTGTGTGGTAATTTTGAAAGTCCAGTGAAGTGGCTCTATGTCTCAGGCTCTGGAGAGTGGACTATTCTGAATGCATGTTGTGAGCTTCTTTATACTGTATGAAGGACTGGTTTTTGTGCCTATGGCTCTGTTCCTCTGTGTGAACAGTACACTGGGGAAATATGGCATTTTTGTGATATCTGCACCCCTCTCTTAAAATCTCCCCCCCTCCCTAAATGACAGCTGTCTGTATACACTGAGGCTACCCTAGGAAGCAGCCTGTCAGACTCTCCATTCTGACCAGAGCTCAGGTATTACACATAACTACAGTGTTTGTAAGATAGGATTGCAGCCTAAACCTCGCTGAACACAATGGGCTTACTTCAGAATAAAATAAATAAAACCATTTTCAAATGCCTCTACACATAGCCTTCCTCTTTTAAATGTAAATTGGAGTCCTCTGAGTGCTGGTATCACCAGAGAAGAACAGCCTTGACTGAAACCTAGATCACACCTGGATTGGTCCTGTTCTGCTCAACTGACTTGCAGGCAAGAAATTTTAATATCAATTAACATCAGTCTATCAGAACTGGGGAGGCAGGCTAGGCTCCCAAAGGGGCACACAAAGAAGAGCCACTGAATTGATTTGGGGGGCTGAGGAAATGGGGCTTTGCAGGATGCCAACCCAGCCAAAATGTAAGCTTTGCTACTGATCATCTAGGAAGGAGTTAATTCCTAGGAAGATCATTCCCTCTGGTGCCAGGAGGTGCTGCAATTCTAAGTGGATGCTGGAGTCAAAGAAGTCTTGGACTCTGTTTTTATTTCATTTTTGAACTTTGCCTCTTGATCAAATGTATAACATATTATTATCTGTTTTCCCTTTTTCCCTTTTGATCCCTAATAAATCTTTTCCTTTGATTAAAACAGACCTGCCTAAAGCTTTAGCCTAGAGAGTAATTATCTCTCTTCTCTGACACCTTGCATAGCTACTCAGAGAAGGCTTTTGTGTGTGTGTGTGTGTGTGGGTGCAGTTGGCAAGCAGACCCCCAACTGGGTAAAGGGGTGGAAATGTTACCATTATTCTGCATTTCTGGTGGTTGTGGAACTCTACGCCACATGTGCAGGATGTCACCAGGATGTGATTGTATGTGAGGTTTTGACATGATCTCAGAGTATAGTGAAGCATCAGATTTCCCAGAGTGGAACGTAGCCCTTCTTAGTGCTGTCCTGGAGATTGTCACCTCTGTTTGTGGACGAATGAAGAATGTATGATGGTCACTTGAAAGACCAAGTCATGCTTCTGGTTCTTCTAGCTTAGTATTTAAGCCAGTGTTCTTCAACCTTGGGGGTGGGATGCCAATGGGGTCATGAAGCCTCAGTTGTGGGGCTGCAGCAACTTACAGGAATGAATTGTGCCATAGTCCGACAAAAAAGGTTGAAGACCACTGGTCTAAGTTGATTGACATCAGCAGTCTAAGGCCTTCAGGCAGAGGTCTTTTCAGTTGCCCTTTTCCAGTTACCCTGATAAAAGCCCTATTTTTTCCTATATTGCTCCTTTCTAGGTTGGGAGTGGGATGGATTTCCCTCATTCAACTGGAGGACCCAATAACATAATCAAACCCAAGTTTCTTAAGATTATGCACAAGGAAGCTTGGGTGTATTTTGCTGGATCTGACCTTGGAACTAGCTCCTGTTTTGTGGAAGGTATACCCTCATATTTGCCAGTAAGTGCAGGAAACCAGGATTCCTGGAACAATGTAAGTAGCTAGCAGAAGAGACTGTATTTCTAGCTAGAGGCATTTAGGGAATCAATTTTGCTTTATTTGCTGTACACTGTGCAGGAACAACTTGGTTTTTATGGGCTTTGCTCTTAAATAGTTACCTGTCTCCCTCTGCTGGGCATTACTGGTTATTGCATCAAGTTTGGTCAATCTGTGTCCATCCAACCAAATGCAGCTTTCATCATTTGTACTTATCTCTGTCCCCTTTCATCATTTTGTTTAATTCCTTTGCCTTTTGGGTTTTCAATAGATCACTTATATTTTGACTCATAGTCCTAGTCCATGTTATTCCTGGGTAAATCCGTGGGTGGTCATGTCTGATTGCTCACAGGCTCTGCTGCCAGTTGGTTTTAAGCAAAAAAGACTGGGGTTTTGTACTCTCCTGGAAAGGGTGGTTTTTCCAAGATGGTGCCTCCCTCTGCCTGATTTCTTTAGCCTGAGATGGTGCAGCAGATGGATGTACCAGTTTCTCCCCATTCAGTTGCTGACCTAGTAAATCTAGAATGTGGGGAGCAGGAAAGAACATGTCAATGCTAACCACTAGACCACTTTGGTCAGTCTCTAGCTCTTCCTTGACAGGAGTAATGTTTAAGCAGGTGCCAGTTAACCCATCTCCATGATATCTGAGCGAAACCTCTGATTTATTCAGTGGAAGACTTGTACCCATCTATCACAGCAAGTACTCAAAGCAATAAATGCCAAAAGTGGAAACAATGGACAAAACAGTCGTGTTCCCTCTACAAGCTACCAAAATGGGAACTTGGCATTCAACATTCTCACCTTTAGCCATTCTGCAATATGCATTAATAGCAGTGAGCATCTTTGTAAAATCTGAGTCAGCCACTTGAACTAGAAAACATGAAGTTACAAAGCTTTGTACATGAAGTTACAAAACATGAAGTTACAAAGCCCAGTGGTTTCTATCTCCCACTGGGAAAAGGTTAGGAGAAAAGCAAGCCCAGCAGTGAATGAAAGAACACTAATGTAGAGGAGCTCTCTTCTAATACTCTGCTGGGAGATGTTTGGGCTGTCAAAGGTCATTCTTTCCAATGGAGGAAGAGGAAACAGTCGAATGGGAAATTTTGGTAAATTGCTTTCCTCAGTAAATCCCAGGACATGGTCATTGGGCACATGTAGGACTACAACTGGTCTGTGCATTGATGAAAGACTCCCGATGAACCCCCTGTATGTTGCTGTAAATTTTTAGATGGCAGGTAGCCAGCAAGAGTGGAGAGGGGAAGAGCAGAATTATGGGGCTTTTCCTACAGAGAGAGCAGTGATGTCAACAGCAGGAGCACTCAGGTGCTTTTGAATCTTTTTTTTCAAAGGACGTTAGCTAAGATGATGCATGGAGCTCAGCAAGAGGCAAACTGAGAAACTTGTCTAAGGGCATGTTAATACCTAGGGCTCTAGGCTTCCCAAGGACTGCCTGAGAGACAGTATGTAATTCATGTTACATTAAATACACTTCTGGGTAAATTTACTTGGCACCAGTGATGTAGCTAATGATCATGCAGCCTGGTGCTGAGCTCAAAATGATGCCCCAGAAATGATGTCTTAACTGGAAGTGACATCTTGCCTGGGCTATTAAAAAAGTAAAAATTGGGGGGAAAACTAGCCTCTTCCCCCCCCAGCAGCTTGCCACCCATTTTCTCTGCCTCCCCCCAGTCAGTGGCATAGCTAAGAGCCCAATCCTATCCAATTTTCCAGTGCCAGTACAGATGTGCCAATGGGGCGTGTGCTGCATCCTGTGATAGGGAGGCAGTCATGGAGGCCTTCTCAAGGCAAGGGAACATTTGTTCCCTTACCTCAGGCTTCATTGTGGTTGCACAGGTGCTGGAAAGCTGGATAGGATTGGGCCCTAAGGCATCTATCTGCTACCTGGGGTCAAAGAACATTTTGTAACCCCCTCATGATAAAATAAAATTTAATTAAGTAAATAAAAAGTGTAGTTAGAGACACTGTGCTGGGGTGAAGAGGGACAGTTATTCTCCCCCTGCTGAATGTAAAAGGAGTAGCACTTGAAACATTTCCATTATGCTACATGGAAATGACAGCTGACTCATATTAACACTTTATTGGTTCTATGCTGTATCATAATGATGTCCCATTGGCTCTCAGAAAAATCAGTCTCATAGGTCAGTTTTGAATTAAGAAAATCTACTTTTTGTTCCATAAGGCAGTTGTGTTTTCATTTTGTGGTTAATTGGCCATAACATTTGCAGTTTGTTTTATTGCATTCTGCATTAAATTACCTTTCCAATAATATATAACATGATGGTATTATTCATACATACGGAGATTTTCACAGTTTTGGCCACTAGTGCCAAGCTCAGCTTGTTGTTCCCCTAAAGTTGTTGCCTGATGCTATTACTACCCCCTGCAGCCCTTTAGCTATGTCACTGCTTGGGGCTAAGTACTACCAAACATAGAGGGATTTACTTCTGAGTAAATAAATATGCCTAGGTTAGTTCACAGTTGCTGCCTAGAACCCCTAGCAACCAATCTCTAGGGAAGCAGGAACAAAGTTTATGGCTTTACTGGGGAGTTGTTTCAAGGTGACTGACACATGTTGTTTAAAACTTGGAAAAACTTTGAGACATCCTGGGACAATGCTAGAAGTTCTTCTTCCTTTGGCTGGGATGTTGGGGTGCAGCAAAATGTCTTCCACAGCCGGTTTTTTTCTCCTCACTCTTCTTGGACTTCATTGCTAGGATGCCTGTGAACTTACAGTATTGATAAAAATCAAAATAACCCTTCTTTATTCCCCAGCTTCTCTTTACTTGGAGTTTCTGAACACATTACTCATTCTCTTGGGAGAAGGTCAGCAACATCATTTAAGAAAGGAAGAACATGAGGCAAAAGTGGTGGCAGGAGGTGAGGAGATGACACCCTGGAATCACCTTGTTATATATCCAGAGTACGAAGGACGAGCATTCCTCTGTTGATGTGCTGCTGCCTGAAAAGCAAACCCAGATATTAGGCTTCTCCTGAATTTCTCTTGTTTCTCTTGTTCTCTGAAACAAACATACCTAAGCCATTTCAGGGAACAAAAATATCATTTGAGTCATGAATTCAGGTCTGTTTTTCTTCATGTACATAACAGTGCATATTCTGCCCCCACACCATTCCTTGTAAAGTAATTCCTCTCTTTGCAAAACTTCAATTATCAGGTTTCCAATGAAGCATGAAGAATGAATACATATATGCATAATTTATTTTGAGCACAGAATGTGAGTTTTATTGGTGCAATAAATAAAGCAGGACCAGAACACGTGATCCAATGGCAAGCCGTGTCTCTCGCCCAGACTCCCATCAGCAACGGTTTGAGGAGAACATTTTCTTTAGGAGAGACAGAAACAGCTGGGAGACCCTGTTTCCCCTCACAGATTGATGACCCCAAGGCTAACAAATTCCAGTGACAGCTGTAGCCAATTTTTACCATTGTCTAGATAGCTGACATCAGCGATTTTTAGAAACTTCAGTAGTCTAGTCATGACGCTGGGGAGAGCTATGGCATAAATTCTGAAGGTGCTGCTTCTCTGAGCGACCTTGAAGAACATGTTTTATCCTGCTCCTGAATGGGAGAGACTTTCAGTGCTTGTTATTATGCCATCCCTCACTTTTCCCCCTCAGTGTCCAATGTCAGGTTCTTTGGCCTTCGTCTTCCACCACGTGTACAAAATTCTGATGAGAAACTGATATAAAAATGTTATATCTGTTGGAAAGCATTTGCAGAGGTGGTACAGCTAGCTGAACTAGGCCTGCCACTTCCTGACCAGGAGACAGGCCCAATTTCTTTCAGTGTGGAAGTGTCTGGGATCCATAGCATCACCACCCCTGCTTGAGGTTAACATCATTCATTTTTGAGATTTGAAGCTGCAAGATGTGGTGATGGTCACTATTGCCCTGACCTTTGTACTGGCCAGCCGAGCATGCCCAGAAAACCTGGCGTGAAGCCAGCTGGGACAAAAGACCCCGGAAATGGCTGGTGAGCACAAAGGTTGGGGGCAATCTGCGACACAAACAAGAGGCTCCCCTATGAAACGAAAAACTCTTCTTGCAGGGGAGGGATTAGGTAGGGCAATGGATCGCCTGGAGAGCCTGCTTTAAAGGAAATAAGAGGCCTTAGTGGAAGACAAGCCTATCAGTCAAGAAGGACAAGTCACGATACCCCCTATACACTACAGTCAGGTTCAAAAGCAGTGAGCCCCTGGATTCTAGTTTCTGGGAGGTTTTGGCTTTCCAGAGGCTTCTGTTTGACCTTTATGAGAAAGAGGGTGCTGGACTTGATGGATGTTTGGTCTAATCAAGCAGGGCTCTTCCATTCTTACAGCATGGCCCCCAAGGGAAGACATGGATTTGCTGCCTTCAAATCCAATTTCACCCAAAGTTGCAAATGCAGCTGCTACCTGTAGTTTGCCATTCATATGAAATTCCTTGTTGCCCATGGGGATTGTGTCTCTTATGAAACAATGTGGACAGGCACCATCCATAATTCATTTTATGTGGATAACCCCTGCCCCCAAGTAAGAACAGTCTATCAAAGCTTGGAAGAGGAGGTCTTAGCCGCACAGGGTGGGCAAGAAGCCCTGCCATCCCAGCTAGAAAGCAATGGCAGGCTGAAGCAGCTCTGGCCTTTGGGCTCCCTCTGTGAAGCAAATGCTTCT
This sequence comes from Tiliqua scincoides, assembly GCF_035046505.1. NCBI lineage: Eukaryota > Metazoa > Chordata > Lepidosauria > Squamata > Scincidae > Tiliqua > Tiliqua scincoides. Next base: position 203,187,449 of record NC_089822.1, read on the forward strand.
GTGCAGCCATCTCAGATGGCTGGGTTTCCTGTAATAACTGCTACTTAGCGGCAGGAAGCAGCCGCAGATAATTGCAGCTCCACTTCCCTTTCACATGGCTGCACTGCCGCCTTTTCTTTGGCATTTGCTTCAGGATAAACAGTTCCAGTGCTTTGCTGGGCTTTGTTCTGCTTTCTTTGGTTGCAACAGCACCTTGGCAGAACAAATCCAGTTAGGACAATAAGGCTTTTTGCTTCTGCTCGGGGCTCCCTCGCTAGAAGTCTCGCAGCCCTCCTCCAAGTCAGATAATCAGCGACTTCTCTCTCTCTCTCTTAACAAGATTATTAAAGTAATCTGCTAGGAATGGCACCCGCTCCCTTTCAGCACAAACAAGCAGCACAGCCCAAGCGCAACAGAACACTCTTTTATCACAAAGTTCCAGGCCAACACACAACTCCTTTCCCAGGCAGTTTTGCTTCCCCTCTTTCCTTTCAAGAGGGGATTCTTCTCCAGGAATTTAGCATTTGAGATGGCATTCAAACAAGCTATTTTGAGATGGGACCTTCCTGGCCAGCTTTATAGTGACTTTATATTACTCCTCAGATGTGAAGAAGGGAGAGAAAAGAGAAAAAAATGTTTTTCACTTGGATCCTAGGAAATGAGTAGCTTTCACTGCGCACACATTTAAATGATTTAACATATGCCTATTAACAACATTCAAGTTATCTCCCTCACCCGCCCCATAAACACTTTGGCAGAGGTGGCAAATTTTGGAAATAGTTTACAGCAGCCTTTGGGGCTTTCATTAATGTCTTAGGGCCCAATCCCAATCCGATCCAATTTTCCAGTGATGGTGCAGCTGTGCCAATGGGTCATGCACTGCATCCAGTGGTGGGAAGGCAGTCACAGAGGCCTCCGCAAGGTAAGGGAACATTTGTTCTCTTACCTTGGGATGCATTGCAGCTGCAGAGGTGCTGGAAATTTGGATAGGATTGGGCCCTTAGTCTGGAAAAAGAGGATTTTCTGCAACAAGAAAGAGTCTTTGACAGCCACAGACTTGTGACCTCCTAAGAACATAAGAACAGCCCCACTGGATCAGGCCATAGGCCCATCTAGTCCAGCTTCCTGTATCTCACAGCGGCCCACCAAATGCCCCAGGAAGCACACCAGATAACAAGAGACCTCATCCTGGTGCTCTCCCCTACATCTGGCATTCTGACTTAACCCATTCCTAAAATCAGGAGGTTGCGCATACACATCATGCGCATACACATCATACTCCTCCCCCCACATCTCACCCTCTTTTACATGCAAGACAGCAAAAAAAATTTAGGTTTTATCTTGACTAAAAATACGTAGTTCTCTGTCACACTGAACTTGGGAAAGTATTGTTTGTTTCAAACTACCATTAGGGAAAACAAATCAGGGTCAAGCCATGGTGTAGATTCTGGTTTGTTTTCACCAACTGCGACTTGAAATCAACCCCCTTCTCTGCGCAGTCTACACCAAAGAATCATTCTGCATTTTGTCTACAGTTGATCTTATCATTCTTTAATTACAGGGAAATAATCATTGGAGGTCATAGTGGAAATATAGGAACATGGTCTGGATTGATTTGTATTTAATTAGCCAAACTTTCTCCATCTTAGCTGTGCACTGCTGTATGGCAGGGATGTGCAGTGTAGGTGGGTAGCAAATGAGGCAGAACTGCCCCACAGGAGTCCTTCGAAAAGCACCACCCCCGCTGCTGCGGCTTCAGTTGCTGTTCAGAGCACATGGGTTGTGAGTGCTTGTGCACCTTCTCCTTCCATTCCCTGGATTGAAAAGGAAGAGGGGGACAGACAGGGAGAGGAAATATGGAGAGGTGGTGGAGAGTGCTAGGAAGTGGGAGGAGTAGAGGCTGGCACATCATGAGGTAAGAAAGGGCATGCCACCATATTTAGCATGCCACCACATGCATCAGGAGGTCATGGGCCAGCCCTGTATCAAAACACGTCCGTCAGGATTTATATGTGCACCATTTAATACCAATTATTACTTTTCTCTCTGATCAAGCCATTTGGTCCGTCAGCCAGATTACATGCAGATATTTCCTAGATCCTGGGACCATGAACCCAAAGGGGCGGCAGTGTATGTGAACGAGGCCTTTCAGTTCCTTCCCATAAACAGAAAATGTGCTTTTCCCTGGGAAAATGGCAGCTGTTACGTTGACCACTTTGAGGCCAGCAGACCCCACATTCTGAACCAAAAGCTTGTCTTGCTAGCAGAGACTGAAAGATGCAGTCCTATGCTCAGAGTAAACCCCACTAAACTCAATGTGACTTATTTCTCAGTAAACTGCATAGGATTGGGCTGCCTGCTTGAAATTCTTTGTCCACTTTTTTTAAGAGAAAACCCGGGGGGGGGGGGGTTCATACTTCTGAGTAATAGCAATGCATTGGTGTGTGCAACATTGTAGTGCATCCACTTTGTACAAAGTTGCTTATATGCACCTTAGGGAACTAGAAGTGCAATACGTCTGTACGAGTTATGCTCATGTGGGGAAGGAGGGCTGGTACTGGAGCAGTGGCAGGGCAAGAAAAGGAAGGAAGGATGCTGGTATTGATTCAGAACTTTTTACTGCAGTGCTTGCCTATCACAAATGGCATGTTGGAGACAGGGCTGGCTTTTAGGCAGTTTGGGAGATTTCGCCCAATTGGGCCCCGCACGTGGTGGGGGCCCCCGCACTTCCCTTTGCTCACCGTTCTTCTGATTGGCCCAAAACTGGATCACTTCGGAAGCAGCTCCCACCCACTGCTGCTTCCAATTGACCTGAAACTGGGTCACTTTGGAAGCAGCTCCTGCCCACCACTGCTTCCAGTTGGCCCAAAATTGGTGCTATGCAGATGGCAGTATGCGCACCTTGATCTTTCCCCACCCTTGCAGCTCCCAGCACCATCCTATCCCCATCTTGCTCCAGAGCGGGCTGCTGCAGACAGGGCAGCAATGGGCAAGAGTCGGGGAGCACTGCAGGCTCCCTCCTCCCTCTGGCTAACCTCTCAGGCACCTGTTCAGCACAACAACTACAGGTACAAGAGTCCTATCCAATTGCACAGATGTTTCTTCTTTTTTCTTGGTCTGGCTCCATTCAAGCTTAGAGTTAAAAAGATTAGTAGAGGGGGCCCTACAAAATTAGAGGAGGCCCTGCAATGTTACAGGGAGCCCTGCAAAGGTGTTTCCAGTTGGGCCCCGCAGCTCCTAAGGCCAGCCCTGGTTGAAGAGCTCTGTTCTCACTGAACTAAGGTGCCCCCAAAAATGACTATTGAATTATAGTCCAACAACTTTGCAAAAGAAAATGTTTCTTTTGCAGTCATCACAGCATCTTGTGTCTTTATATATGTACAATAAACAAGGATATTTGAAATCTATAATTGCAAGTTTTGGCAATTGCAAGAAAATTTAAATTTCATTATTAGAGAATTTTATATGTTGGGTGTTGCATATACGCAGCTGGGATCAAATGTGTACACCTGTGGGCTGGTGTTTTCTACACTGTATGTAAGCATCTCCAGTTTTCAGTTCCATGAACTTACCTCATGACTCAGTATCACTGCTAGAGATGTTCATTCTTATACATAATTAGGCATCTGGATGCTTCGGTGTAGATCCAAATTCTATTTTCTGACCAATGTGAAGTTCATCAAAAAGGTGTGTCTTTAATATACCATCTTTCACTTTCATTACTTTTTCCTGTTGTGGCTTTGAATAATCAGTTTGTTTTTTTATGTTGTCATTTCATTTTTTTTTATAATAATAAAGGGAAAACACAGTTAAAGAGAAAAAAGAAGAAAAAACCAAAACATTAAAGATGCATAAAAGATGTAAAAAAAAAATACAAAGAATACTTCTAATAATGTAGCATGAACAAAGTCAAATGTTCTAATTACTTACAGCTCTATATCTTAATAATTAAATTTCCCCCCATATATACGTTATATCTCCAACAGTTTGAATAATGTCTTTTCTTCTTTTGCCTGGGTTAACCAAATGATGACTCACAGAGGACCTGGCAACTTCTTCTAGGCTCATAGGTGGGCAGAAGCAAGTTCTTGAATGCATGAGTAATGCTGTCCATTGAATACTGAAGGTGAGTTTTTAAAATTCTCAAAACAACCTTTTAATTCAATCATTTGAATACTGTGATTTGGAAGTTTGCTTTGTGTATCATTTCAGCACTGTTAGTGCCTACCCACTGTTTCCTTGGTGACTGAGTCCCTATAACCTTCATTTCTTCTGTGGCGTGTAAGCACTGGTGTCTAAGTGCCATCAGCATATTGGGATGGGAGCACAGTTGCATTGTAACGTGTTTTAAGAGACATCAGATGCTCTTTGGAAACTAAAATTCTGGTATATATGGAACGAAAGAAAAGCATTCACCTGCTTGCTAGATGTTAATTCACATTGCAGTATGTCTGGTGGAAGCACCTACCACTGGGCACAAAACCTTCCCATAGGTGCAAAAAACAGGACAAAGGAGGATAGCGCTAAAGAAATGGAATGGTGGGGATGAGCAATATTCCACATCAGGCTGGAGTTTTACATAATTGCACGCTCCACTCCCATCCTCTTGACTGTAAACAGAAAGGTGAAACATATGACACAAGACTTGGGAGAACAGGAAATGACTGTATCAGCCACAATGGTTGACTTGGAAAGAGATTCTGAGCTACAAGCTGTAACAAACATGGAGTACTACAAACAGCAAGATCTGATATAGAACTGGGGACCAGAGGTTTGTGAAGGACTATGCTGAGCTTCAAGCAAATGCAGTTAAAAACATTACATTATGCACCTCAAGAGGTCAAGAAGTGCCTTTGTATGTGTTCCTAACCTTCCCCAAATCTTTCCTCAGCTTGGATAACACAAGAATGAGGAACAGGAGCATTTAGCACATGGTAGCAAAGCAGGCAAGAGTTTGGTCATGCCAGAGCCACACTTGGGTCCAAATTTAAAAATGGAACATAATTATAAGACTTATCTGCCCCTTAACTGGGGCAGCTGGTTCAGCATTTGGTGCAAAATCAGTAGCATAAAATAATCTCTGAAAGAGACTACGTCTGTTTCGTTGTGATTTTCTTCATTCTTTTCTGGGAATGACTCCGCCCCTTGCACTGATCCAGTCATTTTCACAGTAAGATATGCTGATGAGTGAGAAATTTTATGAATGGTGCATGCATTCCACACTCTTTGACAGCATCTAGACTGCTGAACCAGTATATCAATACCATCTTCTCAAATGGTCATACTCTATGTTTTGGAGGACATTGCACTGTTGTACCCTATACTAAGCAGGACACCTTCTTGGACAAATGCCTGACCAGGACTGGCCCAAGATCTGCCAGTTCAGAGATGGGGAACCTTACCTAATGGCAGACCAGCAGGCATGAAGAGCCATCATCTTCATTGCTCTCAACTGTCATTCTATCTTCCTGAATCTGAAAAAAAGAGGAGGGAAACAGAGCAGAAGAGAAAGTGTGGAGGAGGAAATTAGGGGCCTAGAATGTCTCTAGATGGTCTAGTAGTCCACTCCTCACCTCTCATCCCCTCCACTTCTTCTGCTCATTCTTTTTCAAATCCAAGAAGCTTGGGAATGGTGGTGGCAAAGGTGGAAGCCAAGGACATGGACTGTGGTGGCACCCCTATCAATCTACAGCCTCCAATGACTACCTTGCTCTGCGTCATAAATGGGCCAACCCTGTATCTGGTCTTGGAGAACTTCAAGGGCACTCTACAACTTTCCCTAACTAACTTGCTCCTTTGTATTTTCCCCCCATTATTTAATCCCTATTATTTAACCTAAACCTGCTTTTCTCTCATTGAAGCTTTTTGCTTGTTATTCTGTTTAGAAGTAGTATGGTGAGCAATTGATCTTCCAAGCAAGCGTGAACACAGAGTGTTAATATAATCTAAAAATAAAAATGCCAGAGCATCAAACTCTTGCCTCATTTAATTTGCTGTTCACTATAACCTCCACATTTTCTTTGGCAATCTTACTGTCTGGTCACCCATTATTTCCTTTTTTCACTAATGTCGTTGATTTTTCTTTTCCCATAGAAAAGATTTGTGCCCGTTCCTACTCACTTTAATCAGTCTGTTCTCTAGGTTATTGAGACCACTTTGAATGGACCATAGGTTTGTTGTTATTGTCTGTAAGGTTTGCAGTCTCTTCCAGTTTCATATAATGTGTAAGTTTAATAAGTACTGCCCACTTCTTTATTCAACTAATTAACAAGATGATTGAACAGATTCAAAGGGCAAGGCAATATTTTAATTTGTCAAAATATTTTTAGAATTCAGTTTTTGGTGGAGATAGTCTTGTTTTATATATTAATTGTGATATTCCCAGCCAAAGTTTAGCCATTTTTTTAAAAGTGTCAGCCTGCAAGGGTGAAGGTTATGCTTTCAGCCTTCCAGATCTGGCTATCTTTTGTGTATTGTAATTGCCTTCCTTACATCTCTAAGCCTTTGTAACAACCTGGGAACAAAGATAAGCATTTTGGCCACATTTCAGACACTTGACTGGTGAGGTCTCCTGTTATACCTAACACATGTGAGAGCTTTCTCTGCTACTTCAAACACTTTGCCTGCAAGTTAATCCTCCAAGAGGGGGGAAGTCACTATCCTTTCAAGCTGGGGGATCCTTTAAAAACAGGAAGGCAAAAAATGTCCAGTCCGCTGCTGTCCTTAAGGGCTCTAGCACAGACACAGGGCAAATGGTGAGATGCCCCTGCATGGGCACATTTGGAATTAGTCCCCAAGCTTTCTATGGGGCTGTTAAAGGAAACGACATCAGCTTGGGACACTGCTGCTATAAAAGCCAATAGAACAGTGAGAGAACATACAGAGCACAGAAGGCAATAACCCAAATGCCTGCCTACCCTCCATTTTCCTGTTAGAGCACTGTTTCTCAAACTGTGGATTGGGGCCCACTAGGTGGGTTGTGAGCCAATTTCAGGTGGGTCCCCATTCATTTCAATATTTTATTTTTAATATATCAGCCTTGGTGCTACCCTGGTATGTGACTGCATCTGGGGACATGTTACAGACCTGTCCTTTTAACAGGCTACTATGTCTATGCTTTGAACAATAAGAGTCAATGGGACTTAGTCCTGGGTCAGTGTGGGTAGGATTGCAGCCTAGGATTGTTACAAATGTTCCTGCTTGATGACGTCACTTCCGGTGGGTCCTGACAGATTCTCATTCTAAAAGGTGGGTCCTGGTGCCACTGATGTAAAAGATGAAGAGCTCCACTCCCCTTGCAAGGGGCATCTGAGGTGCTTCCAGGATTTGAGCATGAAACAGAAACTCTGCAGTCTAAACACAGAATGAGGAACCCAGCACCATCAGCAGAGAGGAAGGAGGGACACATGGCTCCCAAGGAGGAGGAGCTGCTTCCATGCTGCAGGGAGGCTCCCTGCAAAACTTAGTGTGCCACCCCCCCAGATATGCCAGTGATCAGCATGCCAAGGTCCTTCGGGGCCTTCACCGCAGGTTTGACGCGCCCTGCACTGTTCCGACCGGTCCTCACTTTGCCATCCTAGGCTGGCAAGCGGGCAATGGCCCCTGGGCACCTGTTCTTGGATTCTTTCGCTCCCCCTTCTGGGGGGGCACTTCGAGGGGCCTTGGGAAGGCTGTGGAGTTGCTTGGGGTTCGTCCCAAGGGGCAGGAGCCACACGTGGGGAGGAGGACAGCCAGGAGGGTCTTGTGCCCAGGTCTGCCCGGCTTCTGTGAGGAGCCCAGGTCAGTGCCTCTCTGCCCCCCAGCCATGAAGGGGGTGGCACTGGAGGGGCACCTGGGCTCAGACCCCTCCTCAGCCACACTGCAGCAAGCTCCTCCCTCTCCACCTTGCAGGGTTGTTGTGAGAGCTGAGGGGGAGTCTCTTGCATCCCCTCAGCCATGGAGGGGGGCAGCACTGGGGCACCTGGGCTCAGATCCTTCCTCAGCCGCTCCATGACCAACTCCTCTCTCTCCGCCTCGCTGGGTTGTTGTGAGAACTCAGGGGGGGGTGTCCCTTGCACCCCCTCAGTCATGGAGGGGGGCAGCACCAGGGTAACTGGGCTCAGATCCCTCCTTAGCCATACCACAGCCAGCTCGTCCCTTTCCACCTCGCAGGGTTCTTGTGAGAATTGAGGAGGGACCCCTCTTCAGCAGTGCCACAGTTAGCTCCTCTCTCTCCCTCACCATCTCATAGGGTTGTTGTGAGAGCTGATGGGGAGGGGAGGAGTGAAACAGAGCAGGAGGTGGTGACAAAGGGACCAGAGCAGGGGTGAGGAAGGGTAAAACAAGGCAGGGGGAGAGTGGCGCCAGCTGGAGTGGAGACCAGGGCTACAGTGGGAAAGTCTACAGTCAAGGGAAGATGCACACACAAGTAGCCTCAAAAACGCAGTCCATGCCCTGAAATTACTAAACCAGAACCTGCGTCATAAAGCTTCATAAAAAGCTCTCTTGATTCAGTCTCTTGAACAGAAACAGGATCCTCAGAGCCTCTTCACCAGTCCCATCAGTGGAAGCATCAGTGACATTTAACTCTGACATGACCTGTCTTGATATCCTGAGAGGCCAATTTAGTATCAATGAACCACTCCAGCCATTTCAGAATGTGGACTTGTTCTATGGCACCTAAAATAGGTGGTATGGCTGCATTGCCTGAAGTGGAGCAGATCCCTTCAGGAGGTTTAGGAGATCCAGCCTTTCTAGTTTTGCCTGAGACTGGCTGACTGGACTCCGAGCTGGCGTCTAAGGACAGAGTGGCCAGCCATCTAAAACTGCCAAATATGAGGTAATTTAAAAAAAATAACCAGGTAAAAAGAGACTTCTCACGAACCACTGTGACAGACCACATTGCTGAGTAGGCCTCCGTAGCACAGAAATGGCCTCACAGCCCTGCACTACAGTCACTCACAGTTTTGGCTGGAAAACACACTGAGGAGCAGTACAAGCACCAGAGAAAATTGTGCCTATGGGGCAAAGTACAGGACCTGGTCCTTGGGATTGCTGGGCAGGCTCCAAGTGCAAGCGCAATGGTGTAATTCAAGCACAGCAGGTTGCCCTGCATGCTGCAGTAGTGCTGGGTCAACCAATGGGAGGCTGTTGTAGATTTCCTCTTCAAGTCTGCCACCACCTCAGCTAGGTGCAGACCAGCTGCTGCTGTCACCCGACTGCTCTAACAGCCTGGAGGCACTCATACTTGGGTCTTGGAGTAACGACCTTGTGCGTGGCTGATCAAGGGAGACCTTGCCTTGGCTCACAGCCCACTCCATGTCACCACCCCCAACTTTATTGCTGACTAAAGCGGGGGGTGGGGTGGGAAGGCAAGAAAAAGAAACGTCTTTAAAAAAACAGTGCTGACAAGAAGCTCCAAAAAATGGCGACCAAGCTTAAGTGAGGCAGGAAACAGTCTGGAACCCTGTGCTCAAGGAGCTCCACTCACTTTTGAATTGGCCCTTCTTACTGCTTGCACTGAGGGACAATCCCATAGGCATAGGAATCCCCCCACCTGCATCAGGAAACCAGCATCTTTAATTGCTGCTGGAATTGAACTGGTATCCAATGTCCATGGTTGTAGGAGCATTTGCTGCCTAAACATCAACCATCGTTTATACAATGAGGTTTCCTCTTTGACTATGCCAAAACACATACACTTCTAAAGACTAGTGCATTCTGAAGGCATGGATGCCTGCTCTGCTTAGATTCTTAATTCCAAGATTGGTCTACCCTCTGGAGACATACAAAATCTATTGAAATTCACAATTCACAATGGGATATCCAGGAACGGGAATTCAAATCAGTGACTTGGACTCGAACAGCAAAAATGCACAATGTTCAGTGATTCATTGTCTCATGAGTTGAGCACATGGAAGACTGAAAAGCACTCAAGTCAGGGGCCACCTGACTTGGCACTCATCTCCACGCATGCAGACTCGATTCTACCTGTGTATGGTTGTGCTTGCTTACTGTTTTTGCAGCATGTAAAACCTAGTGGAACCAGCATTTAGACTGGGCAAGCAACAGGGAGGTTCTAGCCACAAGGTAGGGAAGGCTTAATAATGCATCCGAGCAAGAGGAGAGAGGCGAGAGAAAGCTCTTTTGCCTGTCTCCCATAGGAAGGAAGGACCCAGTGAGCATTGGACAAATGATGGGTATTTTGACAGTTTCTTTGGCTGAGGTAGAGCAGAAGGAGGAGCCTAAGGGGGTTCTTGCCTAAAGATTGGCTGCAGAAGCCCAGGGATGAGGAAGGGAAGGGAGTTCATAGTGATCACGCTTTCCACTGCAGGCTGGTGGGGAGGAGGAAACATCATTGAATGACTGGCTGCAGTGGGACTCCTTCTGAGTAGAGCTGCCAAGGAACAGGCCTCACAGGTGCTGCACGTGACCCTCCTCCCTCTTGCAGCTTCTGTGCCTGCTCTCACACAATCCTTCCCACCCTGTTTACTGATGGGCAGGGATAGCAGGGGACTGTTCAAAGAGAACTCCTACACATTCCCCTTGGCAGCAGCCCCATTTTTTTCATGCTGACTTTTTAATGGGTGCGGGGAAACTCGAGTCCTTAAGAGAACAAATCCTATTTGTTTATATGTATTTGCTGCTACTCACAATGAACCCTTTGGATAGGGCAGGTTACACACTAAAAGAAACTAAACATTTATATCCTGATCTTAAACACAACACTTAGCTGTGCATCCCATTGACTCCAACAGGATGCCTTTCCACCCTGTTGGTCCACTGGTACAAGACAGCTTTCACAACACAGAGATCTTGTGTGGGAAGGCTGCCCCATTATAAAGCAGAAGGAGATAAGGAGGACTTTTGCAGCACCTTGAAACTTGCTGCTCTTTAAACTGCCAGTGTTAGTTCTTATTTTTGACTACACAATATTTAAAAGTGGATAGAGGGCGAGACCTGGAAGCAGAAAGTGTCACTTTTCCCCTTAATCTCCATGCAGTTTTCCCAGTTCAATTTCCTTCCCACACAAAGTTGTCTGCGACAAAACGTACAGGTACCCATACATCATTGTTGTTTCATCATGTGGCAAATAGCAGCTTCCAGGTAGTAGGGGGGACTCCAACTGGAAAAGATATGTGGGGAAAGTTAACCCCTGCTAAGTTTACAGCTGAATTTTGGCACTCATTGAGGTGAAAATTACACTCCTTAAATCTTTTTGCTGTTGTTGCCCTCTACTGGTGGCTCTCTTAAAGTATCCTAAAACACACTTTATATTTTGTTCTATTTTGGCATTTTACTGTTTTTTTCTCTATGTTGTACACCACCTTCAGCACTCCGTTTCTTCAGAGGGCAAGGAGGAATGTAAACCATCCAAATAAATAAAGAGGGGTCCTTTGCCTAGCTTGCTATCCCACTGGACAGCAGTCACCTGCAACATGTCTACCCATCTAAGGCCCCCACCAGACATGCAGTTATTCTGTGAGTCACATCCATGCATTTCAACCCACATAGATTTGTAACAATACATTCTGTCCACTCCAGGAGTTTCTTTAAGGCATCAGACAGGCTAGTACCCCCTCCGGCACTATTAATTATCCTTCCACAGACTTCCTGTGTCTGCATGTATCCCAGCAGCTCCTGACTGCCTGAAAGTTTAGGAGCTTCCCCAAGGGTAGCAAATTTCCTAATTTGCCCTGGTGTTTTTTGCTTGCTGTGTTTGTTTACCACCATGCAAAGGGCTGCTTAGGGGGAAAAAGGTGCCTTATCTCTGTCTTGCTTGGTGAATTTGGCTGGAATCTTGCAGTACTGGAGCCTCTTAGCTGTTCAGAACAGCTAAAGGGAGGGAAGCCCCCTTTTCACTGAGCTGTGCCTGTGCACATTTCCCTAGGAGCAAGCCCTAAATGAATGCAATGGAAACTACTTCTGAGTAGGCATGTATAGGATTGTGTTATTGAATGTGTCAGGTGGAGATGTGCCTCTCCTTGCCTGGAGGAAAAAAAAAGGTGCCTGCTGTGGCCTCACTCCTTGGTCTGTTATCCTACACACCCCTTCCTGGGAGTAAGCCCCACTGAATTCACCAGAGCTAGCCTGCTTACAGCATGCTCCTCTCCCCCCCCATCCCGAGGGGGTACTTAAGGCACGAAAGGTTGGAAATGGGGGCAGCCTCATCCCTGGCTTTTCCTGCCTCTGTCTTCCCCTTCTTTTTAATGTTGGAAGTTGCCTTTTGTCTCGCCATGGGTCAGACACAGCTATTCTGTTTGATGCAGCTTTAATACCGACCCTCACCCCAAGCTACCACTCCCATCAAAGCCCCCAAGTTCATGGCATTTCAGAGAACTCTGGGTGGACCTGTGGGAGGAGAAATCAAACAGGAAGTGCCCAGCTTGAGCCATGCACATAGGTGTTCTCTCCCCTCTCCCCCCCTTCTCATGTCTTTAGCCATGATTTGGGAGACAGTCCCACTGAAAACCGAGCAGGGGGAATGAAAAAGTAATAGCTTGATGGAAGGACACAGGCATTTTTAGCAGAGACCGATGTAGATGCTGAAGTAGTAATTTATGAGACAAAGTGGGAGCCTCTTCCCCCTGACCTGGGTTGTAGTCCCATACACACTTTCCTAGGAGTAAGACTCATTGCACAATGGGATCTACTTTTGAGTAGGCCTGCCTAGAGTAATGTAAACATTACTCCCCTCCTTTCCAGCAGAAAGAGGATCTAAGACCCTTCCTGAAGGGGGGCTTCCCTTCCCTTTCCTCTTCCCCCAGATCTTGACCAGATTCAGAGGCACAGCTAAAGCAAAAGCCACTTTCACTGCTGTCTCTCCTACTTGCCACACATAAGGGGTAAGAGTCATTACCTTTTTGACTCTTTATTCTGAGAGTTTCAAATTTTCCATGCGAGCTTTGAACATATGGTTGCAAAACTCACATGCCCTTTAAAGTTGTAAGGAAGGAAAGAAGGGCTTTACTGGGAGACAGGCAGTCTTGGGTGTTATCTCACCTTCTCCAAGGGCTACTAACACATGGATATTGACAACCATGTGAGTTTGCTCAACACTCACATGGAAAATTTGAAACTCACAGAATAAAAAGTAAAAAGGTACTTGTGTGTTCTGTTGGAAAATACAGATAAGGAAGCACACATGGGTTTTGTATCCCAATGGGTGGTTATCTCATGGGAAATGCTCAAGTTCATGTGGGTTTCTCCTCATTTTGTCCAGCCTAAGAGGAAAGATCTTCCTTGCTGTGAGCACTTTAGCTACTGAGCCTGTGCATTTGGGATGAGGAGCAGGAAAGAGGCAGTTGTTTATGCTCTTATTGGCAGTAAGCTTCAGTTAGTTGAGCTGACAAAGCAGGAATTTAAGGAACAATTTGCTGCTATTGGAAAGCATTTAAATAGGGTCTTGGTGCTCAGAGAAGCATCTGTTACACTCTTGCAAACAGAACAGTAACCAACTGTGACTAGTCAAGGTCCATTCCAAGAAAGGCAGAGTCACTACGTATTTAAACTCAGTGACATTTTTTGCCTCAGGTAGAGAAGGGTGAGCTCCTGAGGCGGCAGCCAGATGTACTTTAGAAACACTGAGGGACCTTTTCCAGTCACAGTAACTAATGTGGCACTTGCAAGAGTGTTGTGTGTTTTTCTAAAGTTTCTCAATGGAGCCGTAAAAAGCCCCCCCCCCTCCAAGAGGCATCTTGAATATCCCAAGGGAACTGTTCAAGCAGCATGATTGCAGACACTGGTTTTCTCTCACTAACAAGCACAATAGTTGCCTCATTGAAGCTTACATGGCTTGAAAATGCACAAGTGTGAAAAGGAGGGAAGATTCCAAGGGATCTTCCTATGATAAGGAATAGAACATTAAAAACTCACTATGTAAGGCAAATCCAGGGTAGCTGCATGTTCCTTCACAGAAGTAGGATGTACCAGGAAAAATCCAGGTTGAACACAGAAGATCCTAAGGCATGTTCGCTCTTCCTCCTCTTCCGTTAGAGCTTCAGTCCAGGATTAGGTGTTTAAGTGTTAAAATAGAAACCATTAATTTTTATTTTGCATAACTGATTCGTTTCTCTCTGCCTCACCCAACATCCTTGCTTCCCACTGTGCACTCCTTAAATAAATGTTGTGCTATGAACTGAACTCTAAAATGCTGGTTATTGAATTGAGGCAGAGCACAGGAATGAGGAGTGGCTACGGTAGACAACGGCATAGCTCAGGGGTGTCAAACATAAGGCCCAGGGGCCAGATGCGGCCTGAGGAAGCTTTTTATCCGACCCTCAGGCTCTCAGCTGCTGAGCAGCGCTGAGGTGTTACTGCTGAAAGGGCAGCCCACGTGAAAATTGGGCTCTCCCATATGTTGAAGAATGATCAAAATTTTCATATTTTCTCTTCTGTCATTTGCAGCTAATGAGTTCCTAAGTGAGAAAAAGTGCTTATTTTTGGTTATGACCTGTTTAATGGCATCACTTCCTGCCTAATGACATCACTTCTGGCCCTCGGCAGGCATCATGAATGCTGTTCAGCCCTCAGTATGAAACAAGTTTGACACCCCTGGCATAGCTGATTGGCGTGACTTGATGATGTCACCACAATTACTTCTGGAACGCTTGGGGTGTGGCTGCCTGCTATGGAAGAAGCAGCTGGCTTCACTCCCAATCAAGAATGGCTGAGGGGATAGGCAGGAGAACCTGCCTTCATAGTCATTCTCAACATGGTTGGGTACTGCTTGAAGCAAGGCCCGGCCACTTCTTCCAAAGTGGAAGAAATGGGTGGTCTCTCTCCACCTCAGCAGTGAGTGAGGGGGGAAGGACTGTGGCTACTGGATCACTACAGCAGGCAGACATTGCCTCCCCCACAGCATGCAACCTGGGGTCACAGCATCTTGGTGAGCCCCTCAGCTGTGCAACCGATAGTAGAGCACCTACCTTGCAAGGGCAAAGGCCCAAACTGATCCCCACCATCTCTGGCGGAAAGGGTCTCACATAGTGAGGCTCAGAAGGACCACCACTTGAGGCCCTGCAGAATCACTGCCAGTCAATGGAGGGAGTTGTGGACAGTATAACATAGCCTCAAGAAATTAATCAATTTATCTTGCATTTTGAGTCAGCATCCTGGTACACAGGTAAGAATGTGAGGTTTGTTTGCACCCATTGAAGCAGGAGGTGGTCACATGAGAGGAAACAGCTAGAAAAGGACTATGAAATACTGGATTTCATAATCTTCACAGTCTCCACTTCCTTTATTTTACTTGGCTGTCAAAACAGAAAGGTTTGAAAGCTCAGGGAACTATGGAAATTACTCTTGAAGAGAAAAGATGTACTGAATTTATACTAGGTAGTCCACCTGCCACTTGCTTAGGAGAAGAATTAAACAGGCAAGATGGGGATTTAGAACCCAGCTGAAACCCCAAGTTACCAGCATCCACCTGTCTCCATTTCAGATACCTAGGGACATAGTGTCCTTTTTTCAAATTGCAGAATATGACATTTTTTTCTTATTAATGGAAGACATACCAAAATTGACAGATGAAGACTTGCTCTACCCATCAGATGTTGGTTAACTGGTGGGTAGCAAGAGAATACCTTTTTTTGGTGGCCTGTTTCTGCCTTTGTTTCCCTCCCGCATTCCTTTCTGCCCTTTCAACCTCAAACCTTATTGGGTTCCTTGCTTTCCTATTTAGTTCTCAGATTCTCCCCTCCAAAAAGAGAAAGCCCCTGGATTCAAGCTGGCCCCAAAATCAAACACACTCACATACAAAGGCTAGCTATGCTTACTCAAGTGGTGGAGAGAATACACAGCAGATACATTTTACAGCTAAGTTCCAGCATCAAAAGCTGAATACTCAGTCTGAGCCCAAGTGAAATCTGGCAGCCTCCACAATAAAGTGTCCTTAAAATGCATTGAGAATTCACAATAAAGGCACAAATTTTTCCTAGCTATGCAGCCTTACCAACCTGTTATCTCTGGGATGGCGCTCTGAATTTCTCTGCTACTTCTTCAGAGACTGCATCAGTTCTGTACCACAGCCAAAGATCTCAATAGTCTTTCAGAAACAAGGAAAAAAGAGCTTCATGCCACCTTAACTGATAAAAGACACTGCAGACTATATGTTCCCGCTCACTGCTGGAGAGCCAGGGCTGAGTTGCACTGAGCTGCAACCAAAGCCTGGGAATGGGCAAGACTTTGGTACAAGTAACTCTTGATATCCCTTCACTTGCTTTTGGTCCTTTTATGAATTCTTCTAATAATTGCAACAACAGCATTTCTGCTAGTAGCTTCTTAAACACAAGCTGGACCTCCACCTCACCAGCTGTATCAGTAGATGCCCTGCGGATCCCGAGCCTTTCTGCTGGAAAAAGGCTTGGGATAAAGCAGGAGAGGTCCCTGCCTAGCTTAGCAGCTGTCAAACACAACGGGTGCAATATTGGAGCAGTGTAGTGTTGCTGTCCATGTTGGAGAGGGACAGGGCCAGCCTTGAGCAAGGAGCATTGTGGTTCACTGTGCATGCTTTTAAATTCTGCTTCAACACACTGAAAATTTGTCTGCATGAGGGAAGATGCCAAACTTCTCAGCTGACTGCTGCAAAATGAAGTTTCTACATGACATGATCCTCTGCTACAAGGCACCTATGGATGTGACCTTAACACCAAACTCTTAGACCACACACAATGTTTACCCATCACATGAGCAAGAATGCAAACACAAGGGTCTGATGCACAAAACACTCAATATGAACAGTACATATGGTCAATATATTCCTTTATATACAGATTCAGCTGAGACAATATTAAATTACTTTACATTCCTTATAAAAACACAGTCCAGAATACAAGTTCCCAAGTATTCTGAATATCTTCTCTATTCTAGAGCGAAGGGGGCCTGCCCCACCTCTTATGGGAAGGATTAGTCTGTCCTGCAAATTTTAAGCCCCCACCCCACTTGGAATGAAGAACAGAAGGATCAGATTACAGAAAGTCTCTGCCCAGGGCTTTCCCAAACGTAAAAAGTAACAGTGATTAGCATCTGAAGGGAGACTCCAGGACAGATGAACTTGGGCTGCTGTAACACAAGGCCTGAACAGAGTAGGAATCAGGAAGTGTCCAATTTGTGGAATGAAGTTCAATTTGTGGAATGAAGCTGCTGATAGACTGCAACAGACACCAGCTCAGTGCTATGCTTGCACAGTAGTGGTTGCTTCCTCACTCAGCCCGCTGAAGTCCAGTTCATTCACACAATTGATAGAAGGTGGGAAGGGCTGTCCTTGTTCAAGGTTGACAGAAGGTGGGAAGGGCTGTCCTTGTTCAAGGTTCACATAGGTGACATTGAGGTTGATATAATGGTCTCCTTTTAAGCAGGCTACAATATGCTCCACTTCCTGGATCAGTGTGGAAAAAGTTGGGCGCTCTTCAGGATTCGGACTCCAGCAGTTCAACATAACTGTGTACCTGCCCCAGACACACACACCAGTATTAGAGACGAGATAATACACCAGATCAAGCATTCTAGCACCAGATCCTGAAGGACAGAACAGTATCATAGAAGTGCCCAATAATAAACCATGTCTTGGACACCCCAAGATAAACCAATGGTATCTATCAAGTTACCATGCAGTGAGCCACCCAAGTGAGCCACCTCTTTCTACCTCTAACTCACATCATTCTCCATTAGATAAATCATGTGTGCATCTTTTCAGTTTAAAATTAGGCTGATTTGCAACATCACTGATTTTAGCTTAAAATTATAAACCCCCTCCTTCCAATGCAGCACAAAGGTCAGCCTGCTCCTCTTCTCACATACTTTAATGTGCCTGGTTTTCTCCTTATGGCCTTCACCTCTATATCAGTGTTCTCACACATTTAGCACCAGGACCCACATTTTAGAATGAGAATCTGTCAGAACCCACCAGAAGTGATGTCATGACCGGAAGTAACATCATCAAGCAGGAAATTTTTAACAATCCTAGGCTGCTATCCTACCCACACTTACCCAAATGTAAATCCCATTTACTATCATTGTTAAAATAATATGCATATTAGCTTGTTAAAAGTACAGGTCTGTAACATTTCCCCAAATGCAGTCACATACCATGGGAGCATCAAGTCTAATATATTAAAAATAAGATATTGAAATGAATGGGGACCCTCCTGAAATTGGCTTGCAGCCCACCTAGTGGATCCAGACCCACAGTTTGAGAAACACTGCTCTATATGACAGGTCTGCTCCTATCACTCCAAAGACTTCATGGGGTTAAACACTCTCTCCTACCCTAGGGCCAGCACTTTGAAAGGTCCTGCCAAAATTTCATACACTCACAGAGAATCTGGACAGTATTCAGGCTGCGGCAATCTTCTTCCTTGCAACAAATAGTGGGTTATATCATACGGATCCACTTCAGGGTATGGAGAGGCCCCTCGAGTCATCAGTTCCCAAATGAGGACCCCAAAGGACCACTAGGCAGAAGAGAACAGAATGCGTGGGTGAGTAGAATGCAGGTGGCAATCCAGATCTGAGAGCTGCAGTCTGTAGGGCAGGAAAAAAGCACCAGCCAGGAGAGGTTTATCTGAGTTTCCAGTATCCCTCACCACTTCCCATTCAACTAGTGTTATATAGTTCCATAATTTTCAGATACGTACAATGATATAAGAACATCAGAGAAGGATGCCATTACTTGCTTGCAGTCAAGAGACCTGGTCCTGACATGCACATGGAAGCTAGTATTAGCACTGAGCACTTTGGAACAGTAAACGAAAGTTATTCTTCTGCATGTACAAGCAAGTGATGGAGCATCTGAGGCTCAGGGTACTTCTTCACTCATCTCAGTAGCACTAAGGAACCATCAAGGCACCTAAGCCTTAGGAGTTATGCACTATCACATATTTTTAGAGTTGCAGCATGCAGCCCTCAACTGGGGCCCCTACCCCTCAGATCTCCCCTTCATCTCTTTCATTTAGTCCCTGGATACAAAAGCTTCTTACTGCTTCTCACCCATCTCTCTCACTTGGCTCTGGGCTCACTGAACACATCCCAGCCCATTTCCTGCTGCTCATATCACTTGGTTCTTGGCCTCAAGCATCAGCATGACTCTTTCCTTCTCTTTCAGAAGAACAGAGACACATGTTACAAGACAGCATTAGGTAGAGCAAGTCCCATCTCTTGCTGCATCAAAGGCACTGCTCCAGTCAGCTCCCTTTGGATTCCCAGTGTTAAGAGATTGTACCCGATCCTTTAGTCAGCCAAAAAAACTTGACATAATGCCGATTATGGCACATTCACAGTGAGCCAGTTATTCCTCGCATCAATTTGCTTGCAGGTCTGACCTCAGTGAACAGGAGGCTTCCATCACTGAAACTTTACTGTATCCGCTTAGCAAAGAAGGAGGGAAGCAGTGCCTAATCTTTCCTGCACTGGTAAGCAGCAATCTAGGACAGGGGAAGGTACTGTGTTCTGTGCAATGATTATAGTGGGCTTGGGAGGGGGGTGATGGTGCCACCTGTGCAAACACATAAAGACAACAGGATGTCACTAGAGTGGAAGAACTTTGACTCTGAGGCCATTGCAAGTGGAGGGCAGAGTCCATCTTGCAACGCTGCTTCCATGGCCATACATTAGCTGCTGCCTATGTTTATACTTACTACATCAGACTTGGTGGTAAATTTTTGGGTCTGCAGGCTTTCGAGAGCCATCCATTTGACAGGGAGCTTGGCTCTGCGCTGATGCTGGATGCTGTAATACTCCTTGTCGAACACATCTCTGGCCAGCCCAAAATCTGCCACCTTTACTGTGAAGGTTTCATCTAGCCTGGAAAGCAGAGTGGAAAGAAGAGTCAGGAGGAACATGGTGGCCAGATAAGCCGCACTCCTTTAGACATGGAAGCACTAGCATCAGATCCAAGGTCCTGCTCTGGCACCTCACCATAAGCTAACAGGATAGACCTCACTCACCCACCAAAACTAGAGCTGTGGCACAATGGCAAGGCCATATATGGCATGACTTGCATTGATGAAACAATGTTAGGTGCAAAATAGAAACATAAGCAGGGAATACCACCAAAGGAGAGAAAGAGCTAGTCAAAACACTAGAAATAGGAAAAGAAGCACAGAGGCCAGTCATACATATGCATCTTCCCTCCTTGCTCTTTCTTCCTTACATAGTAAGGGTCTCTCTCTCCTACACACATGCACTCACACTTCAGTACTTACATACAGTTTCGAGCAGCAAGATCTCTATGTACAAACTTCTTCTGGGCCAAATAGTTCATCCCTCGAGCCACTTGCAGCCCAAAGCCTATTAAATCCTTCACAGTAGGGTTCTGGGGAGGCAGCAGGGAGAAAGAGAGACTCTGACATTCAGGAAACTTGAAATGAGTACTCCATCTCGCTCTGGTGTTTATGACCCTCTTGAGATCTAAGTTGCTTGCTTGTAGCTTCCTCAAGCCAACACAGCTGAAGTTAATTTCAGGGCTGCTTCACACAAGACAAATTTTCTACTTGGATACTACTTTTGGACAGGAAACTGGGTGTACTCTGTGGACATTCTGCTATGTCTGATGGAACACATGTGTCTATTTAGATATGTTGCAAGAGCTTTCTGCCAATTGAGGTTTCCCTGTTGAGTGAGCATGTGGCAAAATAGAAACACACTCATAACTTGACAAGGTCCACATGGGTTGCATGCAATGTTTTAAGTGGAAATGATATTGGTGCAGGAATTCAGACTTGTGTGAAGCTTCCCTCAGACTTTATGGTCATGTATTAGATATGCTGTGGGTCTATGTGGCCCCCTAGTGGGCAGGGGCTCTCATTATTTTCTGACGTGCTCACTCAAGTGTGCATCTGACAAGTGCTCACAAGGCTCTTGAAACATTCCACTCAGAGTTTACCACAGCAGTGAATGTGCTGGCTGGAGGTGGTAAGTGAAAGTATTGGGAAGTATCCTTTTGTCATGGGAAAGTGATATTCAGGTCTGCTTGGACTTTAAATTGAGGATCCTGCTTTTGTGGGCTATTTAAAGGGGAACTTTCTCCTAAATTCAATCTAAGCATGTGCTGTCCCCAAAACAGCAGCTAACCTGAGGGAAGGCATCTGGATTATGAACTACAATTTTGATTTATTTTCTTAATGTTTTCATGAGGAAAAAGATCCCAGAAGTCCTGCTGCTGACAGCCAGTTGGAAGGAATGTCAGGTCTTGGCTTAAAAAAACCCATAAAATTCCAGTCACTGTGTGATATATGGTCATTAGTGACAAGGGGATGCTCTGCTGTACAGCCTGCTTCCATATACATTAAGACAGAACTCAGGTAGTGCTGCCAAAGGTCACTGCTCAGACGCAGACCAAACAAGTGGGCAATGGCCTGAACCTTCCCATCTTTAAGCCTCTAACAGGAATGTGATTCATGCAGAGTGACTGAATTCTGCATCATACACTTCCTGCACAGAAAGTGTTTCCATGTAGAAAACAGCAAGAAGCCCACAGTGAACTGTACATCTGCAGTTGACTCATCTGAAGATTTTGTGTTACTTCTCACATGGAAATTTGTTCTTAGATGGCCACACCATAAGAACATAAGAACAGACCCACTGGATCAGGCCATAGGCCCATCTAGTCCAGCTTCCTGTATCTCACAGCGGCCCACCAAATGCCCCAGATAACAAGAGACCTCATTCTGGTGCCCTCCCTTGCATCTGGCATTCTGATAAATAGCCCATTTCTAAAATCAGGAGGTTGCACATACACTTCATGGCTTGTAACCCATAATGAATTTTTCCTCCAGAAACTTGTCCAGTCCCCTTTTAAAGGCATCCAGGCCAGATGCCGTCACCACATCCTGTGGCAAGGAGTTCCACAGACCAACCACACGCTGAGTAAAGAAATATTTTATTTTGTCTGTCCTAACTCTCCCAACACTCAATTTGAGTGGATGTTCCCTGGTTCTGGTATTATGTGAGAGTGTAAAGAGCATCTCCCTATCCACTCTGTCCATCCCCTGCATAATTTTGTATGTCTCAATCATGTCCCCCCTCAGGCGTCTCTTTTCTAGGCTGAAGAGGCCCAAACGCCGTAGCCTTTCCTCATAAGGAAGGTGCCCCAGCCCAGTAATCATCTTAGTCGCTCTCTTTTGCACATTTTCCATTTCCACTATGTCTTTTTTGAGATGTGGCGACCAGAACTGGACACAATACTCCAGGTGTGGCCTTACCATCGATTTGTACAACAGCATTATAATACTAGCCGTTTTGTTCTCAATACCCTTCCTAATGATCCCAAGCATAGAATTGGCCTTCTTCACTGCCGCCGCACATTGGGTCTTTCATCGACCTGTCCACCACCACCCCAAGATCTCTCTCCTGATCTGTCACAGACAGCTCAGAACCCATCAGCCTATATCTAAAGTTTTGATTTTTTGCCCCAATGTGCATGATGTTACACTTACTGACATTGAAGCGCATCTACCATTTTGCTGCCCATTCTGCCAGTTTGGAGAGATCCTTCTGGAGCTCCTCACAATCACTTCTGGTCTTCACCACTCGGAAAAGTTTGGTGTCGTCTGCAAACTTAGCCACCTCACTGCTCACCCCTGTCTCCAGGTCATTTATGAAGAGGTTGAAAAGCACTGGTCCCAGGACAGATCCTTGGGGCACACTGCTTTTCACCTCTCTCCATTGTGAAAATTGCCCATTGACACCCATTCTCTGTTTCCTGGTCTTCAACCAGTTCTCAATCCATGAGAGGACCTGTCTTCTAATTCCCTGGCTGTGGAGTTTTTTTAGTAGCCTTTGGTGAGGGACACTGGTGTTTTGTATTGATGAACATAGATAACAACACACTAGTGGTCAATTTCTAAAGCAAAGCAAATTTGGGAGAGGATAATTTGGAGTGAAGAAGGAGTGAGGGGGGTGATAAACCCCCTTTTCCCTATAATGCCCTCCTCCAGCTGCTCTAGGGAGTTGCAGGGGTGGGGGGGGGGGAGGTAGAGAACAGACTGGTTAAACATCCCCTCCCTTTGTCACAACACTGCACCAAGCCATGTTTTCCTAGAAGCAGCTGTGAAGGTTTTGTTTACACACATGCCACACCCTTAAAGTACACTCAAACATGGGAGCAGGTTGCCAGTCAGAAGCCCTGCAAGGTACCACAAAATGCACAAACCCACGGAAAACAATTTTAAAAACTGTGAGGAAGAATAAACCATTGAATCTCTCCTCTGCACATCAGGAGGTGCCTTGATTTAATCATTGCAGTACTTCTTAGATCATGACGAAGAAACACCAGCCACGAGGCGGGGAGAGAAATGGGACTTAAGCCTGCCTGCAGCATGGATTTCACTCACTGTGGTTCTGTGTTTGCCTCCTTGATGGGAAAAGCGAGATGGTGGCAGCTCTCAGCAAAAGCAGCTAGTTCTGCACTGCCGAGGATGGGAGGGAGATGAGATTTTCTGGCAGCAGAAGCATCAGCCACCACTCCTGTACCTCCTGCTCAAGAAGTCAGCAAAATTTTTAAAAAAAATCCTCTGCCCTGGGACCTGGAGCTCAACCTGCTGCTGTAGCAGCAGCAAATCAATTGGTTTGCACAGATTAAACACTCTGACAAAAGCCTTACAAAAATACATTAGCTAATAATGTTCTGCTATGCTGCTGGATGGATTTCACCACCCTCTGTCCAGAAACCAGCTCTATTGCTCATTGCTTACTCCAGGACTGTTACCTCCTGACAGAAGGCGTGTGCAAGGCCTCTGCTGGTAGGGAGGTCCATAGCTCAGTGACAGAGCACTAGCTTTGCATTTTGAAGGTTCCAGGTTCAATTCCTAGCATCTCTAGGTAGGGCAGAGAAAAGATTCCTGTTTGAAACCTTAGAGAGCCACTTTCAGTCTGTATTGACAGTATTGATCTAGATGGGCCAATGGTCTGGCCCATGATAAGGTGCTTCCCTATTTTACTTTGGTGGCTAAAACAGAAAGATACATTCTGAGGGAGGAAAAGGACAGGTTGATGCTTTCCTCTCTGTACCTCCTTCCTTAACAACGATTCCAGCTCAAATAATGGAGATGAAGGGAGCTCTCAGCCCAAGAGAAAGTGAAAAATCAGGAAAATCAAATAAGAGAAATAAAGATGCTTTTGTCCCACCCAAAAGGGAAGAAAGCAAGAACCTCCTGTTTCCGGCTGCTGAAGGAGGCCCAATTAAGGAATCAGTACACACCCTCGTTTCTGAACGGACGAAGTGTCGCAAATCTCCATGCTTCATGTATGGCAGCACCACCAGGGGGAGCCCTTCTTTAGGCAGGGTAACCCCAATGAGAGACAGAACATGGAGGTGATGGAAGCTCTTCATCAGAATGCCCTCTTTTAAGAACTCTTCCACCTCCTCCAAATCAGTGATTCCTGCAACAACAAAAGAAGGGGAGACTGTGTGAAGACACCAATGCACACCTAAAAAAACAATTGGGAAATGGATTAACAGACCATAGGAGCTGTCTTTCCAGTACACTAGCACTGGTACTAGTTCCAGGGGACAGAAATTGTTTATTGGGAGTTGTGGAAGGATATCCCAAACAAGCCAAACTTGACAAAAGACTGTCAAAGAGCTGTGGAAAGTTGGATCAAGTTGGCCAGGGGCATCTCTGCTTTCCAAAGCCCTGACAGACAGTGTTTACTAGTAGAAACATTACCAGGCAACAGAATGTCACTCAAAGACTGGCAAAGCCCTAGGAATTATTGGTTCCACTGAGAGCCTCGTGTCGACACATTTTTCATTTAACATGTTTATGAAATAGCACCAAAACTGGGTATGAGAGCAGTTGTTGTTCTCCAGATCTCCCCCAGGACTGCATCCTGCAATGTGTCAAAGACTTCCCCAGAGAAGTTTTAATGGCATGTCTTAGCAGTACTATCTGGTCGGCTAAGGATGAGTGATGTCAGTGTTCCTCCCACAACCCTCTTCATAGCGATCTCTACCTATTCTGGATGGAATGACACTGCAAAGCGACACAAAGGCTTTGCTGCAGAAAAATGGCACATACGTTAATAGTGCCTCTTTGTACCATACTAAGTGAACAGAAGGAGAATGCCAAGTGGAGCAGGTGTCCCCAGCATCCAGTTTAAGACACAATTCTTCTCCCCTGAGGTTATCTAAGGGTTTTATTTGATTATTACATTGCCAGGTATTTCCCTGTAACACCATCGCTATACCAGTCCCCAGTCCAACTGCAGTAGCACAATATACAGGGAGACAGCCAACTGCACTGAGATGATTAAAAAAAAAAATTATGGAAAATGTGCACTCTAATGCTGGGGAGGGGCAGAATACATGTTCTTCCATGTGTTACTGCTTCACAACTAGGGAGGCAGAATAGGGAGTAAGCTCCCAAGTTCCCTTATCTGGATGCCACTGCCATCATTATTAGCAGGTGGCGAGATTACTCACGGTTCAGGGATTTAACTGCACAGGGTATCTCTTTCTGGGATGCATCTATGTACGTTCCATGGTAAACAGTCCCAAAATGCCCTGGATAAAAAGAGGAAGAGCAGCATTGGAACAAACCCTACACATGCCAGTTCAGAAATTAGCACAATCAACCCAAACCACACCCTTGACGTTTTGCATGAGTTTGCAGTTAGAAGACTAAAATTTTATGAATGCAATGTAACCTGATAGAGCCATACAGTCTGTTTCCTTACCAGAGGCAGACTCTTTCTGACTGACTTGAGAGGACTCTCCTCAGTCATTTTCCATTTAGCCCCTGCCCTCACACTGCCTTAGGGCTGACAAAGGCAGGCAAAATGGTGCATGGCTAGGATTTTTATGAGCGCTGAGCAGAGAGGTTCAGTCATTCATTCATCCATCACTGGCATCCTTCAGTCTCGGAAGACTATGGTATCGCGCTCTGAATGGTGGTTCTGGAACAGTGTTTAGTGTGGCTGAAAAGGCCGATTTGGGAGTGACAATCCCTTCCACACTGAGAGCAAATGTAATCTGTCCCTCATCTGTCTCCCTGGCTATGGGCCTTCCTTCTTTGCCTCACTCGATTGAGCAAGTCTCTCTTCAAACTGGGAGAGGCCATGCTGCACAGCCTGCCATCAAGCGGGATGCTCAGTAGCCAAGGTTTCCCAACATTCCCAAGCTCATTCCTAAGGCCTTCAGATCCAGCTTGCAGATATCCTTGTACTGCAGCTATGGTCTGCCTGTAGGGCGCTTTCCCTGCACTAGTTCTCCATAGAGGAGATCCTTTGCGATCCGGCCATCGTCCATTCTCACGACATGATCAAGCCAACGCAGGCGTCTCTGTTTCAGTAGTGTATACATGCTAGGGATTCCAGCTCGTTCCAGGACTATGCTGTTTGGAACTTTGTCCTGCCAGGTGATACATGCATGTGGAAAGCGTTCAGCTTCCTCTCCTGTTGTGTGCGAAGAGTTCATGACTCACTGCAGTACAGAAGTGTACTCAAGATGCAAGTTCTGCAGACCTGGATCTTGGTATGTTCCATCAGCTTTTTGTTGAACCATACTCTCTTTGTGAGTCTGGAAAATGTGGTAGCTGCTTTACCAATGTATTTATTTAGCTCAGTATCGAGAGAAAGAGTGTCGGAGATCGTTGAGACAAAGTACGCAAAGTCATGGACAACCTCCACTTCATGCGCAGAGATTGCAATACAGGGAGGTGAGTCCACATCCTGAACCATGACCTGTGTTTTCTTCAGGCTGATTGTCAGTCCAAAGTCTTGGCAGGTCTTGCTATAATGATTCATGAGCTGCTGAAGATCTTTGGCAGAGTGGGTAGTGACAGCTGCATCTTCGGCAAAGAAGAAGTCACGCAGACATTTCAGCTGGATTTTGCTCTCAGTCTGGAGAGGTTGAAGAGCTTTCTGTCTCATCTGGTCTGGAGATAAATGCCTTCTGTTGCAGTTCCAAAAGCAAGCTTCAGCAGGACAGCGAAGAAAATCCCAAACAAGGTCAGTGCAAGAACACAGCCCTGCTTCACTCCGCTTCGGATGTCAAAGGGGTCTGATGTTGAACCATCAAAGACAACCGTGCCCTTCATGTCCTCATAGAAAGACCTGATGATGCTGAGGAGCCTGGGTGGACATCCGATCTTGGGGAGAATCTTGAAAAGGCCGTCCCTGCTAACCAGGTTGAAAGCCTTTGTGAGATCTATGAAGGCTATAAAGAGTGGCTGTTGTTGTTCCCTGCATTTCTCCTGCAGCTGCTAAGGGAAAATACCATATCAGTGGTGGACCTGTTGGCTCGGAATCCACACTGCAATTCTGGGTAGACACTCCCTGCAAGTACTTGGAGCCTCTTCAGTGCAACTCGGGCAAACAGCTTCCCTACAATGCTAAGGAGAGAGATGCCGTGGTAGTTATTGCAGTCACCCCTGTCGCCTTTGTTCTTGTACAGTGTGACGATGTTTGCATACCTCGTATCCTGTGGTACTCCAACTCTCCAGCAGAGGTAGAGAATTTCTTGCAGTTCAGTGACAGAGATCCCTTTGCAGCACTTTAGGACTTCAGCAGGGATGCTGTCTTTCCCAGGTGCCTTGCCAGAGGCAAGGGAGTCTAGAGCCACAAGAAGTTCTGCTAGGGTTGGTTCACTGTCAAGCTCCTCCAACACAGGCAGGCACTCAGTGTTGTTCAGTGCTTCTTCGGTGACTACCTGTTCTCTGGAATATAGCTCAGAGTAGTGCTGCACCCAGCATTCCATCTGCTGTGCCCGGTCCTGGATGACCTCGCCTGTGGCAGACTTCAGAGGGGCAATTTTCTTCTGTGTTGGACCTAGGGCCTGCTTGATACCATCATACATCTCCTTGATGTTGCCCATGTCAGCTGCTATCTGTATCTGGGAACAGAGCTGGAGCCAGTAGTTGTTAGCACATCTCCTGGCAGACTGCTGGACTTTACTGCAAGCAACTCAGAGGACCTGCAGGTTGCGCTCACTGGGACAGGCTTAGTATGCTGCTAGAGCTCTCTTCTTTTCCTCAATGACTGGTGTCAACTCCTCAGAGTGGGTTTCAAACCAGTCTGCCATTTTGTTGGTCTTCTTGCCGAATATGGACAAGGTGGTGGTGTAAACAGCATTCTTGAAATGTTCCCATCTGTTGGATGCATTTGCTTCAGCCAGGCTGGAAAAGATTCCTCAAGCGCTCGTGCAAATTACTCCACTTTTACCTGATCCCAGGTCTTGCTGGTATCAATGCGAGGTCTTCCTTCCCTTTTCATGTGATACAGTTTCACTCTGCTGCACACAGGGAGTGGTCAGTGTCACAGTCAGCACCCTGATGACTGCGTGTGATCTTGATGCTGGGAAGGCTGGAGCGTCTGGTGAGATTTAGGTCGAGCTGGTGCCAGTGCTTTGATCTTGGGTGTCTCCAAGAGACTCTATGCTAGGGCTTCGTGTTGAAGAACATGTTGCTGACGCAGAGACCGTGATGACCGCAAAACTCTAGCAGGCGTTGGCCATTTTCATTCATCTTCCCAGTGCCGAACTGACCTAAGCAAATGGGCTACGAAATGTGATCAGCACCAACTCTAGCATTGACATCACCGAGGATGAAAAATGGCTTTTTCTCGGGGACTTTCTTGATAGTGGTGGCCAGGTTGTCGTAGAATTTGTCTTTATCTTCTGCTGGAGACGACAGAGTTGGTGCATATACACTGACAATAGTAACTCGTTCTGCTGATGAGTGCAGCTGCAGGGACAAAATTATTTCACTTCCAGCAGTAAGTGGATCCCAGCAGGGTATTTCTGACTGCAAAGCCAACACCATGTTCCCTGGTCTCATTTAGTGGTTTTACCTGCCAGAAAAATGAGAAATTTCTCTCCCTGACAGATCCTGAATCTGGCAACCTCGTCTCTTGAAGGGCGATGATATCCATCTGCAGTCTGCTCAGTTCCATGTCGATGACAGCTGTCTTGCGCCAGTTGCCTATTTCTTGCAGATCGTCAGCAAAGTCAGGTGTCATTCTCCTAACGTTCCAGGTGCCCAGCTTTAGGGTAGGAGTTTTCTTCTTTCTGTTGCATGATGCAGAGTTTTCAATCCACTTGCCGGTTTTCACCCTAAACCCCACAAACTCCATGAGGTTAATGGTCCGTGGTGAGGCAGCACCCTTACTGGCTGGGAACCGCCCAGTTTAAGGCAGGCGGTAGCTGCCCAATGAGATGCAATGACCTCTCCCACAGTCAAAAGCAGCCCCTGGCGTCACACTCTATGCCAATCGAGTGAAGACTTATAACCAGTAAACTGCTGCTTCCCGTGTTGTGCCAACGCCATATGGCGAAGCTGGAGTGTCCTCTCCAGTGCGCAAAGCCTGGGTAAAGTAGATATGGAGGACAGACTGTTACCATGCAGCAAATCCCCCCTCTCCACATCGCTGAAATGGTCCAATGGAAAGGCAGAAGCCAATACGGTTGGTTCCAGCGGCATCGCAGGAGTTGCCAGAGTGTGACTGTATACAGCTGCGAACTGCCTCAGGGACTCTGGCTCCGGATTTTGCCTCGAGGTTGACTCCTGGAGCCTTTTCCATAACTGGATGTAGCCACAAGGCAGTGGAGGTTTGGGATCAGAGTTTTCCTTCTCTCAGATGAGCTGCCTTCCCAGGCTCACGAGTCCCATCTACCCGTATGTCGCCTCTTAAGACAAGTACAGCCAAACCGAGGGCCTAGTCTCATCCCCCAGCCCCCAGGGGATGAGTTTCAGTACTGCCAGTAATTTTAGATGCATATATCCAATGTCCCCATCTGTCCATCTCTCCCCCTCCCCCGCCCCGGACCACAGTAAATTAACCTGCATCATTCTGCTAAATCTGCACATTGTAAATTATCATGGTAGCTAGAAAGGTGAATAGCGAGGACAAAAGCTGACTAGGCAAGTGTTGAGTCTACCAGTCTACAAGCATCAAATTAAATTCATTTCTTCTTCAATTATACACAGCAGCAGTAGCAGCACATAGTGGACCAGCAAAGGCTCTGCTGGGGTGCAGTGGGACCTAGTTGGAATTCTTGGGCAAAGATTTCACAACTGGGTACCAACACTGTGCTACCTGAGTATTTTAGTATAAAATTACCAACCATCTTTTGTTTCCTTCATTGGAACTGAGTTGTAAATATCTGAAAAATTGGGAAAGAAGTCTCAAAAACCATGATATCATACTTACCGTAACTGCACAAACCACACTGCCATTTCAACAGAAATAATGAACTTTTATTAGAACTGAAAGGCGGTGGTAATGCTACCGGCAAGAAAATGATCAATTATGAATTTATTTTTAATTGAATAAAACCCAAATATAATTAAAACAGGTAACTAATCACAGATGTAAAACTTATCTAAAATATTCATAGGGAAGTTGTGTGCTTTCAGAGAAACATTTATGAAAAATAAGAGTGCATAGAACCAAAGAAAAAAATAGATTTAAAAGTAACCAGTTTATGGCCACAAAAAGTCAATGTAAAAATGTAAATATAGTGTAATAAGAAATCCACTTGCACTATTTTCAAAATATTTAAATCAGCACTGTATGACTGCATGCACCCTCTGGGCTTCAGAAGTAGCCCATCTCTGAATGCCAGGTGCAAGGAGTCATACAGGATACCAGTAGCTTGTTGTCTTATATGTTCCCAGAGGTATTTGGTGCTCACCTTTGCCAATGATCTGATCGTGGTGCATAACCAGCTGCTTTTCAGGGATGAGGACGTCCTTCACCTCTTCCAACAGCTGTGGACGAAGATGTTTAATGGAGCAAGATGGCACCCGCATGAAGGGCACAGCAGAACCATCACTGCTACCTGTGTAAGAGGCGCTTCCAAAACGCACTTCAGGAGAGCCACTCTGTGGGTTCCCTGTCAGAGCAATGCCAACAAGGGACAGTGGAGAAGGAAATGAAAGTTAGATCGATAACAGCAAAATCTACTCCTTTCTTCATACTGCATCTTGCCATTGGGTCTTTTCCAAATCCCTGGCAAGTCTGTCTTCCGGTATTTTAATGGAATAACACAGGTCTCTCCCAAAGGAAAGCAAAGCAAAAGTTGCTAGTCAGTGAAAAGGTTAGATACTTGAGTGCAGTCATTTTTTGTTTCTAACAAACTTAAGAACCAACTGCTTCAGGCGTGAAGGTGGTGACAGGAATGTTGATACCACCCTGAGATACCACAGCTAGTGCAGACAGAAAATATACCATGAGACTGAGCATGGAGTCCATGCTGAGAAATCCCCAGATTCAGACTGTTTTCTGGTGCTTTCATTCATAGGTTTTTAACCCAGTTGCTCCAAAACATAACAATGTTAATAGATCCTTACCACTAGCATCTGTGTAACCAGTGTTGTAGGGGAGGAGTGGGATGCTAGGCGTGCCCCGGTTGAAACTAAGTCTCTCTAAGTTCTCAGTCCCTGCCAAAACAAAAGGTCAAGCCTATCAGTAGCAGTGAGCTAATCTCCATCCTAGGTACGTTGCCCAGCTGTCCCCCTCCCTCACTGCTATCCTCACACATCTTGCCAGTCTGATCATGAGGCCAGATTTGATACATGACAATTCTCTGACCAAAATCAGATGCAAATCTTATGCAGCTGAAATGTGGCTGAAAGAACACAGTTGGTGAAAGTCCTCATCTTACATGAGTTATAAGAGGCTTGCAATTACCTGTCTTCTTCCATGGTGCATATTTCATCAGCAGAAATGCCAAGAGACAGACAACTAGAATGGCCACAATGATTCCCAAGATAACAGCAAGAGGGGATAAGGATGACATCACAAGCACAAAGCCTAAGTCTGTGCAGTTTCCATTCACACAAATCTAGAAGGGAAGAAGGAACATATTGGAAGCTGGTTATTGACCATGCCAAAGCAATGACATCTAAAAGGCCAAGAAGAGGGAGCAAGAGTCAATAAGCCAGCTGCAGGCTTTGAATGGAAGGGTTTTCTTGTTAACATACTCAGCTCTTGCATATTAGTAAATGTGCGTACTTGGTGTTGTGGAAACTAGGTTGCAAGTAGGGCAGAGAGGAAACAACTCAGTTAAAGACTGTCTAGAAGTTTGAAGGGCATTACTAACCTGAAGAGGGTAGTATTAGTCTGAAAAGCTTTTGCTCCACCTAGAAATGGATTCCATGCAGCCAAAAGAAGCTGTGGTGTTAACCAGAGGTCATCCATTTGGTTCGTTTCCTGTCAGCAGGCTAATGCAGTGGTTTTCAGACTAGGGTGTCACAACGCCCCAGCCTGAGGGCCCTGGCCTCTTTCCCCTTAAGGGGTGGGGGCAGGGGGAGGCAGGGATGCGATCTCCAGGATCGTGCAGCGCAGGAGGGCTGCAGGGACTGGGATGCACTCACCAGTCCCTGCAGCAGCCTGTTGAGGGCACAGGGAGCCCTGCATGAGTGTCTGCAGGGCTCCCCAGGTCATCAGAAGTGAAAGTGGAGTGATTGTTCTCCAGTTCTGCAAAACCGGAAGTGGAGCGTGATTGCTCCACTTAGCTGGGGAGCTCTGCAGACACTCACACAGGGCTCCCCGCACCCCCAACAGGCTGCTGCGGGGACTGGTGAGTGCAGGGGATCATGTCGCTGCCTTCTCCCTGCACCCGCTGCCTTTCCCCCGCCTCCGCAAGGACTTACAGCAGTGCATACTCTCCTAGAGAGTTTGAAAACCACTGGGCTAATGGAAGACAGCAGTAGCAGGGATCAAGGAAGCAGGGTGGAAAGGGATGATTAGAAAGGGGCAGCACAGGATTCCTGGATCTTAGGCACAGGTGATGATGCTCCTGGAGGATGAAGCAGTGCACACTAGGAGCACAAAATGGATGGAATAGCAACAGGTTGGCAGGGATAGCAGGAGTAATGTCTCTTATACTCTTTGGGGAGAAAAGCAATGGGTTGGGGGTTGGAAATTCTGAGTAGACAAATGGCCAGCAAACACGCTCCTGCTCCACTCAACTGGTCACTCCCACTCAGCTGGGAGCTACTCACATAAAATAAATCTCTATTGTGCTTCTCAATAAAATAATAATTCTCAATAAAAGAAATCCAAGGAAGAGAGGAACAACCATGGGACCACACATAAAAGGGAACTTAGCCCATAAAATCTGAGTCAGGATGGTGTAGTGGTTTGGGAGTTGAATTTAGTCTTGGAAGATCCAGGTTCAAATCCCCACACAGCCATGAGCTTCCTGGGTGACCAGTCACTATCTCTCAGTCTCACCTACAGGGTTGTGGTGAGGAAGAATGGAACTATGTACACCACCCTGAGATCCTTGGAAGAAGGGCGGAATAAAAATGTAAAAAAAAGTAAATAAAAATCTACACCAGGAAAGGTGATAGATTCCCCTTCAGTAGTTAAGACCACAAGTACTAGTCTTCTTCTATCTGGGTTTGATGTGCACTAAAATAAGCAAGGCAGTATTAAAAATAATTCTAAACTCTGAAATGCTCAACTTTGGGAGACAAATACCTATCTGCCAACAAGCAACAAATTACAAATGTTTAATCCAGAGATGATTTGTACCAACATCTCTGAGAGCAGAAACCATCACGGGGCAGAATTTGATCCAAAGCAAGTAATCTCACACTGGGTGTGGCCTTGCAAACTGTGCCAACAGTGATGCACACATGGCACTGCAGCCATTTCTCTGATGGAAGCGCAGAAACACTAGAGAATTAACAAGGAGGTAGGTCACAGGATCTAGTTTTAAGTATATATCTAAGACCCCTCAAGAGCTTTTCAGTGTTTTGTTCCCATCCACCCTCAGTTCAAGGCTGGGAGTCTCATGGACACGCAGAGAAAAGTTCTTTCCTAAATTCTAAGAACTCTCTGGTGAATTCCGGTCTGTAGAAACTCTTCCCCAATGATAAATGAGTCTATGGATCTCTGCCAAAGGAAGTCAGGAACATTGCCCAATGGTATGCAATAAAAATGCATCTTTGGCTTGTTTGGTTTGGATACAGCAGGGATCTCTTTAAAAACCTTTCATAAAGGTCAGAACTCTGTTTTGAGCTCACAAGTTGCTATAAAGGTCAGACGTACCACATCTTCTTGGGATGATAAGCACCAGGAAGAGACCTACACAAGACCTGGCTTTGGCGATTTTTCCACAGTTCTGCAGGATCCTTAACCCTTCTCACTCCTTATCAAGTGTGCAGTACGGAGTAGCCCCTATATTTAAGAGAGGGGCATGAAGGAGCAAATGTGGAGAAGTTAGTCAGAAAACTGACAGAACTACCATTCCTGGATAGTTTCTGGTAGGCCAGTCTAAGAGATTGCAGACTGTTTTCTCTTCAGCTACCAGCAGAAAACTACACCAGAGAGCAAGGGGCGTGAGATGGAATGCAGACATACTGGGAAGGGCAGGCAAGGGTAAGATCCCAGAGAAACATCAGCCATAAGAGGGCGCGAAGAATCCGTGCCATGATAACTGTATGGGTTGAAGAGAAATGTTGCCAGTTCTACCTGTGCTAGCAAACCATCTGGAGGGAACTCCAGTCCATCAGGGATTCGACAGGTCACCTCGTTCTTCAGAACATTGGGATGGCAATTTATACCACCCACCGTCATATTGATTGGCATGCAGCCTGCCAGAGCATCCAATCCAATGTGCTGCACAAACACATAAAAATATTCACATTGCCTCACCATAAGTAAAGATCATTTTCTCTCATCCAAAACACTTTGTTAGCTTATGCCCAAACCCTGTTTCCCATCTAACCCAATTCCAAGCACACCCTTGTGCATGTATTTATCCAGAAGGAGCTCTTTGTTGCTCTGATGGTTCTTGGTAGCAATACCCTTAAGACCCAATTGCCGATCTTAGCTTCTCTTTTGTATCCAGTATATGCAAGTCCTACAAACAATCTGTCTTGACAATGCCCCCTCCCAATTTTATTTAATAAGCCTCTTTTCATTATGTACCACTTGCTTTCTTGGTGTTCATGAACTTGCACTTGCAATTCATGTGTTAATTGGCTCTGATGTGTGTGTGAACATCATCTCAAAGAAGTAGTATACATCTAGAAGTAATACAATGCTAGAGAAGATTAGCTCATGGAAGATAAGGGAGAATCTTCGGTGAGCAAGAATGTCCACATTCCCAGTATATTCCACTTGCAGAAAATGTTGCTGTGGTTTAAATTTTGCTGATGTTACACTGAATATCTGCACTCATGCATGCATGGTGAATACACACTATGCTCTTATTCTCCCAGGTTGCAGTCTGCTCCCCCAAAATGGCATAAAAGCTGGAGTTTGGCAACCCCACTCTACATACGTGAATCTCAATCTCATTCTCTCCTTGCATGAGTATATACAATTTGTCTTGATGCTCAAAGGGGTGGATCACTGGCTTGGGGTAGTAGCTGATTCGAAACAGCCTGGGCTCTAGAGCTCTATCCATCATGATGCTCAGGTTTCCACTAACACTCTCCACCTTGTTTTCGAATTTATAGGCAGGACTCTGGCAAACGAGCATCTGATCAGACCGTTGTCCTGCACATACCTGAAATCACAGTAGAAAACAAGGCATTTGGAAAAAAAGATGCAGTTTAGTTCCACTTGGCTTTACTTTATTGCTGAAATATGGCATTCTATTCATGTCACACAATTTTGACACAGGAATAAACTAAATTGTTTGGGCTATAAGAATGAAATTCAAGAGCTAGGCAATATGCCTTACTGTGAAAGACATCATCACATAAATTACGTAATTATGCGTTCTTCCTTTTTTCCCCTGATTGCAATCTGTTGCTGATCAACTTCATTGGCTCACTTGAGATTGCTATGTAACCATGCAGGCATTTTCTTGCACTTGTCTGTAGTATTTCTTGTGGCTGACACTTTATTGGAACTTTAGTTACAGAGGTTTTAAATAACCTCCATACTCCTGAAGGGATTTATCTCAGGGTATTTTTTAAAAGGAGGGGTGTTTCTGGTCTTCCTAATTGCAGGAAAAAAAACAAAACCCGAAAGACCTCCAGCTCTGTTACAGGTTTAAGAAGCCAAAATCATGGGTCAGACTTCTAATGTTCAGGGGATCAGATTTTAATATACTCCATAGTATCCTATCCCTTTCCATAGTTTTTGGTCTCTTCTCTCCCTGTTCCCAACCAAAAGGGTTGAGTTTTTTCATCTACAGGAAAGCATAACAAAAATCACTCAGGGCCACCTTTGCTCTCCCCCGCCCCTGACCCGGAAGTAATTGTGGTGATGTCATCACCGCAATTACTTCCGCGTGGCTGCCTCCTCTGCTCCCCCTTTGAAAAAGGGGGAGCAGAGGAGGCAGCCCAGGCACCGATGGAGCCTTCCACGCCTCTTGCAAGCAGCATGAAGGGCTCCATCAAAGCGTTTTGGGGCAACTGGAAGGGCGCCCAGGCAGTACTCGCCTCCTGGGTGCTGCTTCCAGTGGCGCAGAAGGCTCCATCAAGGCCTGAGATGCAGCACGCGTCTCCTCCAAAATTGGAGGAGGTGTGCACTGCTTCTGCGCCACTCTGAAGGGCGCCCCTCCTCTCCCCTTTCCTTAGAGGAAGAGAGCGGGCGGCTATCAGAAGTGGTTGGGAACTGTGCTGAGAACGGCTGCAGGAGCGCAGCCACTCTCGGGTGGTCCCCTCACTGCTATGAGTGCTGCCCTCCTCTTCCCCCTTGAAGGGAGGGGGCAGCCCTCAAAGCAGCGCTGCTCATGGCATGCTGTTGCCAGGCTGCCCTCCCTCCTTTACAGGAGGAGAGGGCAGCTAGTGCCCTGGGAGTTGTGACTCCCAGCACGCTGAGACTCTAGGATGCCCTCTCATCTCCTCCTATAAAGGAGTAAGGAGGGGCAGTCCAGTTTGGTGCTGAATGCTGCCGGAGAGGCAGCACTTCACTGCCTGTCTGGCAGCGATTCTGGCCCGCCCCCTCCTTCATTCAGGGGGGGGGAGGATTTTTTTTAAAGTGAAAGAAACTGGCGGAGCTGCTTCTTTCACTTTAAGAAAAAGTCAAATGGGCGGTGGGGGGACGAGGCTGGTGGAGGTGCCCCTGGAGGGTTGGCGCTTGGAGAATTTGCCCCACTTGTCTCCCTCTACGTCCAGCACTGGTTGAAAGAATGAAAATAAAGACTAAAGCAACAAAACAAGTTTTTGAAATACAAGGAAAAAGAAGAGGAAAAAGCAACAACAAAAATTAGTACAATCCCAGGAAAAAATATTGTTGTAAAAAGCAACACACAAAGGAATATTATTAAACAAAATCTATGCATGATGTATTGGCTTTTGGTCACAGCTAGGTGCCCCTCTAAGTTCATGTTTTCACATACAAAAGGAAATTAGTCCTGTATTATATATTCAAGCATCAGCGCTTTCCTCTTGTACTTTGACACATGCCTCAAAATAGATAAGAAAGCAAGGAGGGAGATAATTCCTTGCACAAATTTCACTTACTGACACGAACGGCTTGCACTCTGCATACCTTAAAGACTGTGTCTTTTGCTATGTACCATTATAGGATCCACCTATAAAACATCTTTATTACTCCATCTAAGGGCCAAGTCTCTGCAACAAAGGTATCTTTTAATTTTAATCTCCACTTTTGTGAAGTTCCCTTCCCCAGGGGGATGGAGCCACGACTCAGTGGAAAAGCAACTGCTCTGCTTCAGGTTCCAAGTTTGATCCTAGCACTCCAGGAAGTGCAAGGAAACACACACACCCCGTCTGTGTGGGGAGGTACCACCAGTCAGTGTAGACCAGGGGTGCCCAAATCCTGGCCTGGCGGCCACTTGCAACCCTTGGGGACTCCGAATCCAGCTGGCGGAGAGCACCCAAACTTCAACAAGCCTCTGGTCCACCTAAGATTTTCTGGAGATCGTGCTGGCCCAATGCAAGCTGCGGGCAGAGTTTTCTCTCCACTGCTTGCTGCTTCACATCTCTGAAGCAGCAGCGGCAGTGAAGGAAAGGCCAGCCTCACTTTGCGCAAAGCCTATTATAAGCCTTTAGTTCTCACGGTAGCTCAAGGCCTACAAAAGGCCTTGTGTAATGCGAGGCTGGACTACCCTTCGCTGCTGCTGCACAGACATGAAGCAGCAAGCAGTGGAGGGAGCCCTATACTGCGCCACTGCCAACGCGCCATCAGCAGCAGATTCCTGCCTACTGCCGCCTCATGCCCTGAGTAGAGGAGTTGAGTGGAAGCGCAAGAGCAGCGTGGCCAAGCCCTCCACGGCTGCTGCTTCAGGCTCTCTGAGGCTGCCCGAATGCTCACCACCTTTAACCGTACCTATGGAGAAGAGAAGGTGAGTCTTGCTAGTCTCGAAGCATACCCCTGATTGTCTCCTGATTGTTGTTATTTTAACCATCCCCATGTCCCATGTGCATCCTTGCATCTGAACAATTTATGTCTCTGTGTGTTTTATTTCTGCACAAGAAGTATATGGTCAGAAGGTATATTAACCCTCCTTTTCTGGCTTGGTATGAATGTTTGGTACCAACCGTATTGGCTTCTGCCTTTCCATTGGACCATTCCAGCGACGTGGAGAGGGGGGATTTGCTGCATGGGTAACAGCCTATCCTCCATACCTTCTTTACCCAGGCTTCGCGCACTGGAGAGGACACTCCAACTTCGCCATACGGCGTCGGCACAACACGGGAAGCAGCAGTTTACCGGTTATAAGTCTTTGCTCGATTGGCGTAGAGCATGACGCCAGGGGCTGCTTCCGACGGTGGGAGAGATCATTGCATCTCATTGGGCAGCTACCGCCCGCCTTAAGCTGGGCAGTCCCCAGCCAGTGCCCATAGCCAGGGAGACAGACCAGGGACAGACTGCACTTGCTCCCGGTGTGGAAGGGATTGTCACTCCCGGATTGGCCTTTTCAGCCACACTAGACGCTGTGCCAGAACCACCCTTCAGAGCGCGATACCATAGTCTTTCGAGACTGAAGGTTGCCAATACCCATGAATGTTTGGTAAAAGCGCATCCCTGATTGAATCATGTGCATCACTGCCTCCGTAAAATTTATTCACTGATAGAAGTTCTGTCTCTAATGTATCCATTTACGTAAATTTATTCAAATTTTAAATGTAAATTATTTTTTCCCCCAGTCCCCGATGCAGTGTCAGAGAGATGATGTGGCCCTCCTGCCAAAAAGTTTGGGCGCCCCTGGAACAGACAAAACTGAGTTAGATGAACTAGTGGCCTGAATCAGTATATAAGCAGCTTCCTAGGTTACAAAGACAGAAAGTTCTTGAAGCAGTGGAAGACCTTGACTGGGCTGTCTTTTGTCAGGGGGTTTTATAGTAGTATGGAGAAACTTAATTTGGATACAATATTTTATACGTGCAGCACAAAGTGCTATTTCACAGTACTTAAAGATTATCTCTGACCACTAATTTGCTTCTGAGCACAACTCCAAATGCTGTTTTTAACATTTAAAGCCTAAACAGTAGAGAACAGAGTATTTGAAGGACTGCCCATTTCCATTTTCCATGGCCATTTCCATTCATCTTTATACTTAGGTCCTTTTAGATCCTTTTCCCATTCCCCCCTGAAGGC
Organism: Tiliqua scincoides; assembly: GCF_035046505.1. Taxonomy (NCBI): domain Eukaryota; kingdom Metazoa; phylum Chordata; class Lepidosauria; order Squamata; family Scincidae; genus Tiliqua; species Tiliqua scincoides. Next base: position 203,226,878 of record NC_089822.1, read on the forward strand.
TAGACATTTATCCTCAATGATACCTTACTTTGATATCTAAGTAAGAACACTGCTTCTTATATGCATATATTGAAAGAACTGTGGTCCCTTCCTCCTATCCAGTTTTCTGTTTCTAAAATAATTCTTTCTCACCATGTAAAAATTAATGCAAAATTACAAAACAAACTCAAACAGATCTTTATTGGCATATAAGCGCAAAATTATATTGCCTCCAAGAAGACACATCTCCAAAACCCTCTACATCTGGAGCTTGTTCAAGATAAAAACACATGTGAGAGGGAAAAACCAGAGTTTAATTTTGGTTTTACTTTACCTCACAATGTAGTGGTTTATAAATGTAACCTCAGCTAAGCCATCTTGAGAATTATATGTTGAAAAGCCTAATAGAAATGTTTTAAACAAACAAAACATCCGAAGTCTGACCAGGCAGCAATAGCTCTCACTATGTTCAATGGGACTTTCTCTTTCTCTTATCCGGTGTGCTCCCTGGGGCATTTGGTGGGCCGCAGTGAGATACAGGAAGCTGGACTAGATGGGCATATGGCCTGATCCAGCGGGGCTGTTCTTATGTTAATAAGTCTGCTTAGGATCAATTAATGAGCACACAAACATCAAGAATCTCTCTGCCCCCCCAACGCAGGATACTCACTATAGCTGTGGTCTTTGATCTCCGGGACTCAAATTGCACCTTTGTGTAAGAAACTGAATCCAGATTGGTACCATAGATAGATATATTTGAACCACTGGGGGGAAAACAAGAAAAGAGGAGTGTGAAACAAAGGTGAAAAAAATGCCCACATTAAGGGTGCAATCCAAAGAAGTACTTTGGGCCGGCGCAAGTCCCTTGCGCCAACCCAGGAGAGTCGCCTTATGGCATGTTTGTGCCTCCTTGTCAATCGGCAAGACAGGTGCGCGGAGGTAGAACGGCTTCAAGTCGCTTCACTCTCCTTGGACTTGTGCCACCTTGGGAGGTAGCGCAAGTCAGAGGAGATCCATTGGGGCCAGGATGCCTTACCTAGAGGTAAGGGGAAAAGTTTCCCCTTGCCTCTGGCTGAGTCACTTTGGGCCCCTTTCCTGTGCTGGATACAGCGCAAGCCTCTTGGCTTGCCTGTTCCAGTGCAGGATAGGATTGTGCCCTAAGAGTTCCTGCTGTACATCCTGGTGGGGTATGTACAGACCTGAGTGATTTTAAAAAATTGGCAGTGGTGCTAATCCTAATGCTGCAAGTGGCGTAGCTAGGTCATTTGATACCCAGAGTCCATAATTTTTTGACACCCCCCTCAAATGCCAAAATTATTATCTTTATTACATTAATTAATAATTTACCCAGGAGGCAAATCTGGGCTTCAAGTCTGGGCAGGAGCCCAGATCTACCCATCTGGTTGACCTGGGCTCTGGAATTAGGGTAGTGCTCATGCCCCCCTCCAAACATTGGAACCGCCCCGTATCACACACACCCCCACCCCGGGTATCACAGGTTCCACTCTGTGTCATAATAGCATCTCATTGGCTCTTTGAATAATCAGTCTCATCGATCCGTTTTGACTTAAGGAAATCTTTTTATTACATGACAGTTTTTTTTCCTGGTTTTTTGGTCATAAAGTTTGTTAGAATGGAGATATATCACTTTGGTTTTTTTCATTGCATTTTGCTGTAAACGAATTCAATGGTAGATAGCATGATGGTATTACTCCTAACAACCGCTATTTTCACAACTTTGGTCACTAGAAGTGTAACCCCCAAAGGAAGGTACCTGGGTGGACTGCCTCCCGCTAGTTACACTACTGCTACAATCGCTCAGACCCATAATATGTGAGTCAGAGGCTGCCAATTAAATTAATTGATTAAATAAGGCTACAATCCTACACACTTTCCTTGGAGTAAGCTCCACTGAACACAATGGAACTTACTTCCAAGTAGACACACATAGGATTCTGCTATCAGACATTTGATCGTTCTGAACTTAACAGATAACTTCCTTCACAGTATACATCACAGCAAGACCAGGATGGGGAAATAATGGAAGAAGATCACTCCTTCAGAAACTGAGTTGTGGCTAAAAGACAGACTCACTTGTAGCTGCAGATGGGGAAGATACGATGTATCTCGGGATTCTGTCGATACCAAAAGCGCTGTGGAGAGACAAACCGCTCCTCATCTATTACTACAGTCACAGAAGCATTGGTTAGGTTGCTTGCCGCAGGGGTGGTGCAAATAATGGCCTCTTTTTGACTGTGGAGAGATGACAAACAGCTTGAGAGGACTCTCCTCAGTCATTTTCCATTTAGCTCCTGCCCTCATACTTTCAGTCTTAGGGCTGATACATGCAAGAGTAAGGGATGCTGCCCATAACTATATTAACATGCTTACTTGTACTTCAAGTTGCCTGACCATTTATTGTGTCTGCTCATTCAGACAGGAGGGAATGGGATGGGGGTCTTGATTAAATGTAGCATAGTGAGAACACTAGTACTGTAATAGTTAACAAGGTGCAACAGAACCACTTGGATAAGACATCTCTTACTCCTGGCATATGCTAATAAAATAGCCTATGTCCCTTTAACGGTGTGATCTGAGAAATGCTTCTAGACAAAACCATGAAATCATGGTCCTCCAACCAGGTAAGCTGACAGCAAGATCCAGAGGAACCTATAACACTAATCTGTTAGAATTGGGACATTCAATACAATAAGGGCAGGGGCTGGTTGATAGAGAAGTTGGAGTCCTCTTCCATTTGCCTAGAGTGTCCTCCTGGGAGTACTGACACATTCAACTAAAGGATGATCTATCCATAGCAAGTGGTATCTACTATCGTTTGCAAAACACTAGTCAGCTCACCTGCTTCCACAAATACAAGCATACCTAAAATCACATTTCATCAAGCAACTAAGACTGTGATTCACATTATTCAAATTGAATAATGGTGGAAAAAGGCAGGTCTGTATTAGATGCCTTGTGGAGCTGGCAAGGCAGGGAGGAAGGCAGTTAGGGGGCTGCAAATACCTGAGCAACTGCTAGTATCTGCTCATCAAATTGTGTATTATCAGATATGGATCAGTAGTTGAAAACATACAAATTTGAAATAACAGCAACTATATAAACATTTTGTAATACGAGGGGTACAATTTATGGAAATGGGTTTCCAAGGGGTAAGCAAGTGAAAAAAACATTGGGAACCACTGCAGTAAGGGGTCCTCTTTGCTGAACACTGCTAGGAAATAAGACAAATCCAGCATCTTCCGTTTAGTCCAGCTGGATGGCTGGTTTAATTCATGTCTTTCTAAATATTCAAAATCAAAGTTCCTGACTTTGTAAAATGCTGTGCTCCAAATGCCATGATTTTGTGAATTTGTCATACCTATCCGTTCTCACGGGACAATCCAAGCCATCGACCATCACCTTTCTTGCGCCTCCCACTAAGAGGTTTTGTCCCTGAATAATGATCTCTGTTCCTCCAGCCTGTGGGCCGTATGCAGGGTGGATGGAAGTTATGCTTGGCACCTGTTGTTGGTAAAACACATTGTTAAGTATCTCTGTGTAGGACCCTCCAAAAGCAAACTTTCTCAAGTATATTTGAGACTGTAAGTACCGTATTTATCGGCGTATAACACGCACAGGCGTATAACACGCATCTTCATTTTAAGAGGGAAATTTCAGGAAAAAAATAAGGGTAGCTGCATTCTGTACAACGCCAATCATAAGTAGTGAGGCATTTCCCAAACGTCAGTATTTCTTTGCCCCCACCCCACCTCACCTCCATCTCTTCCCCCACCCCACCTCACCTCACCTCAATCCCTCCCCCTCCCCTCCCCAAAGAAAGGGTCTCCACTTACCATATTCATCAGCTGCCAGCGGCTGTGATAATATGCGGCGGGCGCAGCGCTGACATCACGTCACGACGCTGCGCCGCCGCTAGGCACTATTGGGAACGGGATCCCTTAAAGAGGATTCCGTTCCCTGGACATCGGCGTATAACACGCATACATCATTTGCCCCCTATTTTCAGGGGGAAAAAGTGCGTGTTATACGCCGATAAATACGGTAAATGTATTTAAAAAGGCTTTTATTAAGACAGGCAGAGAGAGAGAGAGAGAAAACAAACAACTGTATTGCACAAACTGTATCGAAGGCACTGAGGCCAGGACAAGACACAATGAACTTAAGATGCAGGGAGATGAAAAAAAATCCTGACTATACAAATTGAAGGCAAAGAGAAGAAACTAGAAATTGCAAGATATCCTCCTGGATTGCCAGGAATGGTAAAATGCTAGTGAATCCTGACACATTGTGGGAACTTTGACTTCACATTTCTGGAAGCTCCTTCTAACGTTTAGTTTATATGAAGTTAATCAGATTACATGTTTGCACTATAATTGTACATTACGAAATTGAGAATGATTAGTTCCCAAGTCTGAAATGAGTATGTGAAGGACTGATTGCGTATTTCCTAGACTGACTCCAAAGCTGCTGTTGAAGGAACAGAAATAATCATGGAAATGTCTTGGTTAAACCTTTGTCTCACTGAGCTGCTCCTACGTTCCATGCCCAAGAGCCTGTGGATCCTGGTTTGGTGACAGCCTATACATGTCTTCTGTGGACTGGATTGCTAAAAGCTCCTGAGTTTAGCCTTGTTATATAAGAGACACTGAAGCCCCAAATTCTCACTAAATTCCAAACTAAATTCTGAACACCACATGGAATAATTAGAATAGACTACACAAATGTTAACAAACCAACTAAAATGACATTTTTCAATCAGGATTTGGAGAAAAGAGGTCACTCACCATAAACACAAAGCCGCTGAGATGTGAGGAGCCATTGATATAAAATGGATCTTGTCTCTTCTCTATTAGGGTGACCTCAACGTTTTGTGGCTCTAGCACCTTCTCACGCCCCTGTGGTTGCAAACTGCAGACAAGAACTTCAGCGAAATCCTTCCAGTGTGGCACATTGTCGTACCTGACAATGAAAGGCAGATGGGGGAGAGAAACAGAGTGGCACAAATGTACATGCTCCTAATGATAAGAATAAATGGTTGGCAACCTTCAGTCTCGAAAGACTATGGTATAAGCCTACAGCACCCAGTATTCCCAGGCGGTCTCCCATCCAAGTACTAACCAGGCCTGACCCTGCTTAGCTTCCAAGATCAGATGAAATTGGGCATGTGCAGGGTAACAGTTGCTGTCAGATAAGAATATCTGTACTTCCAATTTGCCTAGCAGCTCATCAGCACCAAGAAAAGTCATTCTAAACAGTTCACTTCTACAACACTAACCTTGAAAAAATGCACTGTAACCAGCTGGGAGAATTAATTTAAAGGCCCATCTGTCTCTATCCCCAGCTGACTTCAAGCACTTGTTTACTGTGGAAAGTAACAGCTTCACAGCAGATTAAAGTCCTATAGGGCTACCTATTTGATAGAATTAAACACATTTTGACACAGGGAAATTACTGATATAAGGTACAGTATTTGCATATCTGTTGCATTTCAAACCCATCCCAGCTTTCAAGGAACTCAGAAATAAATTCAGGGGGTGCCCAGATGGACTTCCATTCAGGCAGAGGTCAGGCTCAGTCCTCAGCCCATATCAGCTTCAAAGATAAAGTCATAGGAGGCAACTTTAAGTAGAGGTGTTGCAAACACTTGGAAATAAGTAGGATTTGGTGACAGATTCTTGGATGCACAACGGCAGAGGTGGGTTTGGGGCTTCTGGAAACACACACTCCTGGAAAGATCCGTGCTTCCTGTGTGCTGCCATAGCTGCTGCCACCATCATGGAACACTCCTCCTTTGAGAGGGCTGACGTGGTGAACTTTGGTCAGTCCAAGGATTCCTGGCTATGGGACTATTTCTGGTCTGCAGCAAAAGCATTCACCCTTGCTGGTCCAGTGTTGTATCCATTTCGGACGCAAGAAAGACATTAAGCTATAACAAGGCACGATAAGCGTGAGTGCCATTATTCTTTCATATAACCTCTGCTCTTTCCTCCACACATTTCAAGGGGTTCCTCATTTCAGACACGATGTTCCACCCACATTCCAGCCCTGTTCACATAAAAGACTGCCAATCACACTTAGTTCCTGGTTTGTTTGTTTTAAAACAGAGATTAAAGGTTACAAATGTAACTGTCTGGCACAGGTCACAGAGGTGAAACACTAGCAGCTATTTGTACTGTTAGGGAACGGCAGAAACTGCTGCTTCATTTCCGCTCTGGGAAAGCAGCCAGTGTGTAAACTATGATACATACAAACGTCTCCTGTCTGGGTTTCCACAGTGAGTGCAAGGGTGCAGCAGCTGCAACGTAATGTCTATGACATCATCTCAGCACCTCTCATAAGCTATCATCGGACACTGTAGGAAACTCCACATTCTAATCAAATTCTGTCATAAAGATAAATCATATTCAACAAATCTGCTTGCATGCACCACAAGTTACATAAAAGCATACATTTGTGGGCACGTTTTAAAGGTTCTTTTTGCAGAATTTGGAACTTTCTCACAAGTTCTGGAAAGGGTTGAGATCTGTAGAAAAAATCAGCTTGTAAGAGAAAGGGACATGGACTTGGCAACACATGGCACATGGCAACATTGCACTAAATAAAGGAGGCTTACGCCCCCACTCCAGAACATCTGCAGCTGACTAGAAATGTCTCTCTCCCTTTCTTTAATCCTTAGAAACCCAAGGTTCTGCTAACATTCTGGCTAGATTTCACACGAAATGTCATATTCTATACTCACACGGATTTTAAGAACTCTAGATAAATATGTTCTAAGGCCACCCTAATATTATAATTTTGTAGTAAACCCTGACCAATGGGGCTCTATATGGAAAATACAACATACCATATAAAAAATCAATTTAAGTGGAGTGGTAAAATTACTCTGAAATAAAAGTGAGTCTGCCCACTAAAGCCCCAACATATATACATCACACACCTGCAGGGTCCTTCACCTTCCTGTACCCCTGGCTTTGCTGCTTACCTTATTCCTTCAAAGAAAAATCAGAGCCGGAAGAGAACATCAGACTACTGTTTGCTTTATTTTATTTAGTGGAACTTTGTGGACTATGCCAACATTCAGAAGCAAAAGAAAAGAGCTTCTTTCCACCAGCTGCCTTCACAGCTTCAGATTCCATCTGAGGCCTAGCTGCTGCCTACACCCCCACCACAAATCAAGCATATGAGCTGAAGAGAGAATTGTACTCCTGGGGAGGGACTATGGCCCAGTGGAAGAGCAGACGCTTTGCAAGCAGAAAGTTCCAGGTTCAATTCCTAGCATCTCCAGATGGGGATGGAAAACTGCTGCCAGCACAGACAATGCTAAGTTAGATGGACCAGTGGTCAGATTCCATAGAAAGCAGTTTCATGTCAGTCACATCTTCCAATTTTTAAACTAAAAGTAATCCATCATTCCTCTGGCACACATCATTGGCACACACAGAAGAATAATGCTGAAGGATAAAGTTTTCAACTTGATTATGAAGGAGACTGGGAGACCTATCCCACCAGTCCTACTTCTCCTCATGTAGAAAGGTTCTCTTCAATCTTGAGTTCCAAACTGAAAAGCAGAACTCTTGGAGGAGTGGGAATATTAACACTATACATTTTAGGCCACGTTCAGTGCAATCCTAACAATGAGTTAGGAGGGACCCTAGGAGGGTCGCAAACATGCCGTAAAGCATGTTTGTGCCTCCTCGGCAGCAAGCTGCTGAGGAGGCTGAATCCGGCCTCTGTGGCAGCTTGTGCGGCAAGAGGGAGGCTTTCTGGGGTGGGGGGAGGTTGGGCAGCAGAAGGCAGGGCTGTGATCCAGCTATTTGCTGGATCCCAACTCCTGTTCTTGAGCAGCACGGAGCGGCTTCAAGTTGCTCTGTGCTACGTGGTCTTGTGCCACCTCCTGAGGTGGCGTAAGTCCAAGGAAACCCATAGGGACTGCAGTGGTTTATCCGGGGGTAAGGGGAAGAGTTTCCCCTTACCTTCGGCTGAGCCACTTTGCAGCCCTATCCTGCACTGGATACAGCACAAACCTCCTGGCTTGCCTGTTCCAGTGCAAGATAGGATTGCACCCTGAGGCATATAATTTAGCAACATTTGGCTTATCTTACTATGAGGCTTCAGGGTAGTTAACCTAAAACCATTAACATTCCAACAAATTAACACACTATGAAGTTGGACCATTAACAGATCCTACCTTTCTACCAAACACCTGAACCTTACAAGGCCTGTAACAGCAATAAGGCTAGGACTCTGGTGGATGTCCATGAGGAAGAGTACCAAAACTAGGGAACAGTCACAAAGAATTCCTTGGCACTTACCTTGCTATGTGTGCATATATGCAAGATGGCAAGATATACAGAAAGTTATTCTATGTATGTATGTATGTCAATGACAATAAACATAGGATGGAGAGTGAGAAACTAAGAAAAAGAGGGATAGGATATTGTTTGGTTAGAAATCACACCATCTTTAACTTTGTTACCTTTCTGCCAGGCTCTCATTAAACAGCACAGTACAATTCCTCTGTCCAATTCTAACCCAGTAGTTGCCAAGAGTTGTATGTGAACCACCAATGCCAGAGAAATATGGACGCGACTGAAACCCCATGCCACAAAGAGTCACCTTGGTGCTGCCATGGAGTGGGGCATTTCTGGGATGGAACTGTGAAAGCAAGAACATACACAGTAGAAAGTATTAAATATCCGTTCACCAGCAGGCGTCTAATGGCTCTATAGGTCCATCTTTCTGTTGCCAATGGTCTGAATACCAATAAGACCCCATTCATAGTACACTAGGCGATGCAACAGGCACTGCTAAAAAAAATAGAACATGCAGGGGAAGGACAAACGTCCTTTAAGCCTCCCTTGAGCTGGGGCTTCACAGCAATGGGGCAAAAATACACCTTAGGTTATGATGTGGTTCATTTTGATAGGGTAATGCCAAATTACTTACTTGGGGTAAGCTTTCATGAGCACAAGGTGAAGGAAAGCTCAACTGGATACAGAATAAAAATATGTACCATCTATAATATGGACAAAGTCCGACAGGTGTTTTTGGTCATGTTCCAGTTAGCTGCAATCCCCCTACATGTATTTTCCAAGTTTAGTTATTCCCTTCAGCATCTGCCCTCAAAAAAGCAAATGATGAATGGGAGCTAAAAAGAGAAGCTAGATGGAAAGAAAGAGATGGGTAAAGATACCCACTTAGTCTCAGGTACTGAATTCATTATCCTAAAAATCTCAGGTTTCCTTTTCTGATAACTAGCATCTGCCTTCTACAGCTCCAAGATGGTCATGTAAATATGCCAGCAATATCTGGAGGAATCTAATAGAAAGTAGTGTCATTTGGAGGATGAGACTTTATACATATCTTTTTGGAATAAAATACTTTATGCATATCTCTTGGTGGACGAAAGTTATAGACTTTGCAGAAATGAACAAACTGGCAACCTTACTTAAAGAGAAATCAACAGAAAATTTTATGAAAAACTGGAAACCAATTATTGACTTTCTGCATGAAAGAGAGAACAATGAGTTAATGAGTTGTGGATCTGAAGATCAGATTGTAAGGGATAGAGAATATTATTCCGGGACAACAATTTGAAAAGTGATGTTGGAGATACAATATATATAAGAGGGAAAATTTAGATTATTAAGATATAAAGCTGTAAGTAATTAGACTATTCAACTTCGCTCACGCTACACTATTAGAAGTTTTCTTTATCTGTACTTTTAATCTATTTTTTACTGTTTTTCTTTTCATTTTATTGTGTTTTCTTTTTTCTTTTATTATAATAAAGGTAAAATAAAAAAACACAAATTACCATAGATATTTGCCTATAATGCAAGAAATTTCTGCCAAAAAATCAAGTGTAGATCATCTCCTTGCCTTATCTATAAGGCTGCAAAAAGATTGTGAAGAGCAGAATTTAAAAAGTTAATGAATAAAAATGTATCTTATCTTTTACTATATTTTTAATCAGTTAGAGACGGTACAGTTCTTACATAACAATTACTGGTAGATTAAGTTTCAGGATTGGGGCTCGGGTAAAATCAGACAAAACTATAGTCAGACACCCCTTAAGTTTAAACACACACCCCCAACTTATGTGAGGGTCACAGAAAATTCCATGATGTTTGGCTCAAACCCTGCCCTTGACTTATAGGCAAATATCTGTGGTAGACGAAGAAAACAACTGTGAAAGTATTAGTATTTCACTAAACTGAAACAGGAAGAATGATACTCTAAAAGGATTTTAGACAGATTTTCTGCTACAGGAGGAGGTTGGACTAGATAGCCTTGTGGGTCCCTAAGATTCTAAGAGCTGGCTACTATCGTTTTTCAAGTATTGCTGAAGCTGCTGCTGCCCTCCAAAATACAGTAGGAAAAAGGTTTGTAAAAAGAAAAAAAAAACACTTCAGCCATAAATGACAAAGCACCCCCAGTAGCTAATTATAATTTCTTGCACATATTCCTTGCACAATTTGAGGAATTTGTATATCTTTCATTTTCTTTCTCATACAGACCTCTGATGCTAACTGTAAAAATGGGTCTTTCTATACACATTAAAACCAATGTAATTTAACCTAATTACTCATTATGATTACAAAGCAAGTTATGCGAGGGTTTATATTTACCTCAGTAAAATTTGTTTGGCTAAACATTAACTCTTGTTAATGTAGATTAGGGCTTGCAGCACAGACAAATCAAAGGCTGCTTGGAATTGCTCCTAGCCATGGCTCCCTCTATGCAACAAATCATTTACGGTGTAGAATGTCAGGACAAAGGCTGGAAATATTTTCTGAAAGCTTGAAGTGGTGTGAAAATCCCCTAGTTCCAAACTTGTAAGATCAGAAGTGAGACTAGTGATCAAAGATAACCATGACCTTTAATGATGTAAGCAACAAAATATTCAATCCTGTATAACATGTAAACATTTTTGCTATTGTGTGCTAATAACCCAAAGTGACAGCTATTAGCAGGGAGCCCCACCAGAAACTATATCAGGAAGTCCCTAGAATTCCCCAAATACTATCTAGAACAGGGGTGTCAAACATAAGGTTTATGGGCTGGATATGGCCCATAGAAGCTCTTCTTCCAGCCCACATGATAAATTGGGTTCTCCCATATCTTGAAAGGTCCCTGGACCACAAGGAGATCAAATCAGTCAATCCTCCAGGAAACAACCCTGACTGTTCATTGGAAGGACAATTGCTGAAGCTGAAGTTGAAATACTTTGGTCATCTCATGAGAAGGGAGGACTCTTTAGAAAAGACCCTAATGCTGGGGAAAAATTGAAGGCAAAAGGAGAAGGGGACAGCAAAGGATGAGATGGTTAGATAGCGTCACAGAGAAAATGAACATGAATTTGGACAAACTCTGGAAGCTGGTGGTAGACAGGGGGACCTGGCGTTCTGTGGTCCATGGGGTCATGAAGAGTTGGACACAACTTCACGACTGAACAACGACATCATTTTAAAAATATGGTCAAGATATGCATATTTTCATTGTCCTTTCCAGCTAATGAGAATGGTTTATTTCTGGTCACCATTTGCTTAATGATGTCACTTCCTGCTTAATGACACCATTTCCAGCCCTCAGTATGCGCCATGAATGCTATTTGGCCGGCTGTATGAAATGAGATTCACACTTGTCAGGATAATTTGATCCATCCTGTAAGAAATTTACTGTCTGCACATGGCAAGGTCTGAAAGCCTGGGCCTGTACATGTATGTAAGCCTGTGGCTAAAGTAAGGCTACCTGTATGTGTACCACATGACCCTAAGTGGACCAATCCGGACCATGCAAATATGCTGAGTCACTGTGACTATGCAGCCCCAATGTAAGCCTATATAAAAGCCTATGCTTGCTGTTTTGCTACCAGTGAGATGAGCTATCTGTACTATTTGTAAATACAGCTTGGTGGTGGACATCTGCCTTGCCTGTGTTTTCTTTACTTCTTCGAACTATCCTGGATCCGCTGCACTACGTCTTTGTCTACGGGTTGTACACGCTGCATAGTGTGCTGTACTGTATAGCTACATGATGTGGTTCAGCTTGGCTTTCCCCTCCCTCACCAAAGCAGTCATCTAAAATAAACTGCCCTATAAACAAGAACCAGGAGAGGGAGGCAGGCAATGATATCATCACGCACCTACTCTTAGGATTAACTCAGAGTTGCCCTTTCTACATATCCTTCCCCCATGTTCAAAGAACTAAATGTACGAAAGGGTGTTTTTTTTTGTTTAAAAAGTAAAAATTTTAAATGGATCTACTGCATTTGGGAACCTGGGCTGAAAAGTTGGCTACAATCTATTTTAAATACACACATGCACACTGAACTCCAAAGGCTTAATATGGGGAGGCAATCCCTATGGGGGGGGGTGCAATACAAAGTAGTCTCCACCTGCTGGCAGTCCCATACATGCCAGTCCTTAGCACTTGAAAACAAAGAGAAAGGGTAGTATTGAGTGATTTGCTGTTGAAAGTTCTTAGTTCACCTGCATCCCGAGTGACCATTCATCTAGACTTGTCCTGTTTTTGAGCCTCTTGCCTGAGTGTCCTCCAAACGTGACTGAATGTCCTCCATTTTAGGTGTTTCTTGCTAAGAGCTCAGCCCCTCCCCATAGGCAGCCAGCTCTGGCTCCTGTTTCCTAGTAACCCATCTTAGGGTCAATCCCCTGATAGGGTCCCCTTACCACCAGCTCAGGTTCCTGTTTTCTAATAAACCAGCTTAGAGTCAATCTCCTTAGCCACTGGTACTCAAACTTTCTGGCCAGTGGCTCCCTTGACCCCAGTGGTTGTTGGCCATGACTCCCCATCATGTTCCTGAGGGCTGGAAGTGACATCATTAAACAGGGCCAGACATATTAACTATAATACATTAAATATAATATAATAATATTATATTTATTATAATATAATATTAAATATTAAATATATATTAACTATATTAATATTAATTATATCATTAATTAAATGCAGATCTTAAAAATATGTTATTAATACACAGCAATATACATGCTTTATAAATGATCAGCTGCTGATCACTGTTGGAGACAGGATGCTGGAGTAGGTAGATTTTGTCTGGTCCAGGAGGACTCATTTTTTTAAACTTTGTAAGCATACCAATAGAATTGTTTTATCAAATGAACTTTGTGAACAACCAGTCTGACCAACATTACACACACACACAAACACCCCTGTGGACCCCAATCCAACTAGTCATTTCTCCCATTCTCCTTGGATAGGATTGAACCCTTTATTAATTTAATGACATTAAATTTTTCCAGCAGCTGGTGGGGAAAACAAAAATAGACCATGAAAATATATCAGAGCTGATAAGGGTTTGGTTAGGAAGCTGATTTGTCTCCTATACTAGGAGATGCACAGCTCAAGCCTATGCATAGCTACTCAGAAGTAAGTCCCATTAGAGTCAATGGGGCTTACTCCCAGGAAAGTGCGGATAGGATTGGGCTGGCAATCACTTCATCAATGGCTGAAAAGTATTCCCTTCAAATAGCAAGATTCATCACTTTAAAAATACAGCCTTTCCTATTCAATCAAACAACGATTAATAAATTACTAAAAACAGTACCCTTTTTCTGCTCCTGGCCAAGTAAAGTGTGTGCTTATCTCTCCCCTCCCCCTTTGCCAACTGCATGGAAGCAAGAGTCCTGATGACTGGTAAAAAAGGAAGCGTTTTATTTGGGGAGGGGGAGGAAAGCGGGAAGGTTTGGAGATCGAAAGGGGGAGTGGAAGAGGGAGGGGGTTGAGGAGATTTCACTTTGATGAGAAGCGATCCCAGGATGGGAACTAGGAACCAACCAGACAAGGATCAGCAAGGGTTAGACTGCAAGCCGAGCATGCTAGGAAGAGGGCGGGGCGGCAGTAGCCACTCTCGCAGCTGAGCACTCCCCTTCCTTCTGCTTTAAAAAAAGCGCAGAGGAGGGGCAGAAGACGGGTTCTGCCCCGGGGTGTGACTGTATCGCTGTGAGAGGACATCCCGCACCTCTCCTTTGAGTTCCTGGTGCCATCCTAAAGAGCCGTGCCTCACAGTTTGAATAACACTACCCTTAGCAATCCCCTGATAGTCACATGGCACGGGAGAGGAGGGCACGAAGGAGCCTGAGCTGAACATGCTCGGGCACCTTCCATCTTTTTCCTGGGAGCCCACTGCAGGGTCCTGGAGGCTGTTGCTGAGATCTGGTCTGGTGTCAGCTGGGGGTGAGCTGAAGCCCTTTTTGCAACTCTTTTTTCATGCACAGGAGGGAAGATGGCTCGGTGCTTCTGGCAGGGATGGGAGATAGGGAGGGAGAGAATGCATGCATGCGTGTCTTGAGTGAGTGGAAGCAGGGTCGGAGGGGTGCTTCTCGGAAGTTTGATCTGATGCCTGTTGTAGGGATGGGGGAGATAGAGAATGCATGCATGCGTGGAAGCAGGGTCCTGTGGGGGGGACTCCTTGGAAGTTTGAGCTGAGTTGCAGGGGTGGTGGGGAGAGAGAGCAGCATTTAACAGGAGGCAGAACATTAAAAAAAAATCAATCATGACTCTGTGGAACCTGATAGGGCAAGTTCTGCCCCCATTCTGCCCTCTAAAATTGGATAGCAGATAATCCCACTTTTCTCTCAAGTACATGGTATGTTTTTGGCTTCTTGAAATGATGCAGACTTGGATTATATTGTTGTGAAGAAGGTATGTGCGCATTAGGGGACAAAATGGGCTTGTGAACAAGAGTATCTTCCTCTGTTATCAATTTTGCAGGGCCTGGGGGTGTCAAGATTCTGGAAAGTTGTCATTGCATTATTTTGGTTGTTTAGTTTGGTGATGGTGGTTTGTGCTGTTTTTTTGTTTTTTTACTGTGGTTGTTTTAAAAATTACTAACACAGTTTTAAATTTAATAATAAGTAATATAGTGTTTAAACACATGAAATATATTAGTGTTTTTAGCTTTTATTTTGTCATGACCTACATGTCAAATTTACACTTTGTTTGAAAATGAAAGGAACACAGAAACATATGGCTAACTATGCTATACTAAAAGGGGTGAGAACTTTCACAAAGCAAACAGCAAGCCCCCACAATTCTATTGAATAAGATATGGGGCAATACAAGTTCTCATGCCAGAAATAAGAAGTTAAGAACCAAGATGAAAATGAACCCTATGGAAAAGAAATCTGCTAACGCAACATTCAGGTTCTGCAGTTCAAATGAACTATCAGAAAATAGAACAGTATGGATCCCAAGATACCGAACGTGCTTTAGGCTTTATGTTACATATCTGACATAGAGAAAAATTGAGGGAGACATTTACCAAGAAAAACAGAATTAAGGTAGCACAAAGGCACCTCAGTGGCATAGTAGCTCAGCTGCAGAGAGCTTTAATCACCATGCCCATTTTCTATTAGTCTCATAGAGAGAGAAATACTTGCATACGTACATCAGTGAGGACAGGGGGGCACATCTCCTGGTTCCAGTCTGCCTTGCATTCTTCCTGACGGGTACACGCATCATTACACCAGCCACATTTCATAAAACGTTGTGCCTTCAGACACCGGAGGCAGGTCAGGAAATGACGACAGCCTGGGCCAGTCAGGTTTACCTGGGACAACTTCAAAATGCACAAGATAGATGGTATTATGGCAACTGTTAAAGAGGTGACACATTTCCAACAGCGCTTTCTGGAACTTGGCCATCAATCTCCCCCACACGCTCCCATCAAAGGGATCACCACATTCCTTGCTTATAACTTGAATCAACACACCAGGAAGATCGTGTATATGGTCCATAATATTCTTGCTCTTGGTGGTGTTGTTATACAGCCACCTAGCCTGAATTTGTCTTTCTCCAGTAAAGTTATTATGGCTGAAAGAAAAAGTTAGATGCAGAACATGCCGAAGAACTAACAGCATTTCAGTGAGTCTGTCCCTTTGCATCTGAAGAAACCACTGAGCAAAGGGGTTAGGAACTGCTGCCAGCAGAAGAAAGCAAGTCAATTAAATTTTCAGTTAGCAATTTTTCAGCATCCCAGGAGAGGCCACTGGCTAGAGATCAGCAAGTTCAAAAGATTCCTGCAGAAACACACATTTCTGGGGCTGGAAGAGCCAAGCTAGCCCTCATAAGAGGTTGTACTGACAAGTACGGTAATTCAAATAAGCCTTGAGAGGGGTGTGTTGAGTGTGTTGTGTGTCAAATAAGCCTTGAGAGGTGTGTTAGGGTAGCAGCTGCTACCCTCACACACCAAAGAAGATAGTCATTTCCACAAGATTCAGGGTTAATGAGTAAATGAATGCACAGCTTCAGAATGCAGGTGTGGGAATGCATATTTGAATGCTCTCCCATTTCACAAATTCCTTGCATATAGAAAGCTAGGATGAAAGGGGAAAGGTCCTAGCTAGGCTTTTGCAATTTATATAGCACCTTCACAGAGCATGATGCTTTACACAGAGTGAAATGAGAGATCCTTACCCCAAAGAGCTTACAATTCATATATTGAAACAAGAAAGGAGGGAAGAAGGATGAAGGCAACGGCTAGTTTTCTGTGTGCATGGAAGCCTATTATGGGGAAGCATTCAAACCACTACCTGAGTACTAACACTATCTGTGTTCTAAAATCAAACCTGTGTTCTAATAATAATAATACTAGTATCTATATACCATATATCTATATACTGCATTTCTGGTCATCGGATTACTCCTCTGACTTTATTCAAGATGGTTCACATAGGCAGGCTCTCTCTAAACCCCCAAGGGGATTGTTACAACAACAAAAAGGTTCTGTCTTTCAAAAACCGCACATTTCAGATGGATCTTTCATGGTCTGGTATCACTTCTGGCCTCCAGCTGCCTCCTCCTTCATCTCTCACTTGAAGGACAGTCAAGACACTTCTTTGTTCACAACAAAGAGCAGGTGGAATAACTTAGCTCAGCTTGTCAGCTGCTTCAAAGTCTCGCCATTCACGGAGGGTGGCCTCGAACTGGCAACCTTCAGATGTTATCTTCAGGTTAACAGAAGCTCTAGACCAGACCTCTTGCCCTTCTAAACCGATGCAATTCAAGAAGGAAGCGGTTCCCAAACTTCACTTAAAAGTTGGGACCACTTTAATTATTTGCAGGGAGGTGGCAACTCCAGAATTGCACTGCTGCTATGAAAAAAGGGATCTGTTATGTATCTGGGGGTAGTGCCAGCCCTCTGGAGGGTGGGAGCCCCACAACCCCCTTTGCAGGCCTCCCCGTACCACAGAACAACTCTGTAATAAGATTGCAACCCGTATCTGGTTTCTGAAAACTGGAAATGGGTCAAGATCACATCAGGGAGCTGTCCTGAGATGTGGGGAAGCTTGCAGAGGGGGCCGTGGGGCTTCCACACCCTCTGGAGGGTCAGTGCTACCCTCAGATACATGACAAACCCTGTTTTTCACTGGAGGTGCAGTCACTGGCATCACTATGTCACAGCACATTGCCACCACCCCCCTTAAGGGGTTAATGACTGGTTCCCACTGGACTGGGGTGTCACCACACCCAGTTTGGGAACCTCTACCAGAAGGCATCTGCCACTAGATTTTGCTAAACATCCAAGCTGTGTAAGTCCAAGGTGCAAATTACAGACTGGTGCAGCCTGAATGTTATGTTCTGATGCAGAATCAAAGTACCCTCCCAGAAATGAAGAGATTTTTGATCCTTCCCTGGAGGCTCAAACCTGGTACCGTCAAGTTTAAGAATTCCCTATTCCTCACCTTATTTCCCGTGGCAAACAATAAAGTGTTGTTCAGCTTGCTGACTTCTTGCAACACTGGCACTCTCTCCCCCAAGGAGAAGTTGGCCACTGTAACTATATAGGCACTGGATCTTTGAAGCACCACCTAAAACGACAAAACAACCCTCTCAACAGCTGTTTTCGATGGAGCACAGGGAGAGTTGCAAAACATCCTCAGTTTTGTAAGCACATCATACTGTATCAGCATTAATCTCCTACCATTACTAGCAAGGGAGAGGTACCTCTACATTCTATGAACATCTCTGGGCTCTGTCCGAGCTGTGAGAACCTGAGATGGAAACTTGTCACCTTTCACTGGAGCACCAGAGATCCATCCTGAACACTCACAGATCTGGTAACCGTCCAACCACCCAGGATTTCTCCAAGGGTGATGCATTCCTTGAAACCAGAAGATTTCCACTATAGGGTGACGTAAATCTAAACCACCCTTGACTGGTTTAACTTTTATGTAGCATTGCAGTGCTACTTGGGAAGCAGCTCGAGATGCTGCTTTGGTGTGGCAGAGAAGCCATGGCAAGAATTAGACAACAGAGACAGGTTTCAGAGAGGTGCAGAATGGCTGGAAGCAGGAGCAGGAATGAAATCAAGGGAGAAGTGTCTCTCCCGGCTCCTGACCCAGCTTTTTATTAAGTCTCAAAACACATGATATAAGGCTACGTAATAGGGAAAATTACAAGAGGATGCTGAGATTCATACTGGCTGTAACCAGCCGGCTCTCTAGCTTAACCGCAAACACATTCCATAGATATGATTTCTCCATAACATCTTCAAGGCTAGCTCTTTCTATAACCTTCTACTATTTTCCAGAGCACTGGCTTAATACTCAACATATCAACAAAGCGTGTGCGCAGTCGCAGGTGTGCCTGCCAGGCTGCCAAATATGCAAAGACATCTCAAAGCTCAGTGCCTGTACATCGCTACACTTTTACAGTTTCCTGCATGGAACCCTGGAATTGCCGCCCTGGGTCCCTTTAGGGAGAAGGGCGGGAAAGAAATAAAGTTTATTATTATTATTATTATTATTATTATTGTAATTTTGTGAGGATGTCAAGGATTCCTGTTCTGAGATCCCTGTTCCTTCAAAAGGTTAGAACTGTCAGAGGTCCTTATGCGAAAAGAAGAGCAGCAATTTGTGCAGTCCACATTTGTAATGGAAACATTTCCTAAATTGAACAGGTTGGCTTTCAGCCATATGGCTTGGAAGTATCACAGGCAGACATCTGAACACTGTAAACGATTATGACTTTCACCCTAACCCACAGAACCAAGAAGAATCATAACCGCCGCTATTGCAACACATTATAACAGATATAGCACAGATTTGCAACTCTGAGTCTCTAAACAGACCTGCAGAACACGTCCTTCCGATGTGCCCAGGTGAGCTACAGTCACCTCACGTATTGCAGTTACAAAGATGGAGGACAGCAGGATTCCAGCCATACGGCCATTGAAGAGATCCACCCTGTAGCGGTCTGTAGAGATAAAGGTGGGCTTCTTCTGACAACTGTTGTCCACCACCGAGGTGTGTACCTGGCACAAGTGGAACAGAAGTTGTTTTAGATACCAAGTTACTATATAGCTCAAGAGGATTAAAAAAAAAATCTGCTACAATCAAGAAATGGAAGACAAAGATTCCTAGGCTGCAGGCTCACTTTTGCCTTCCACTGAAGACTTCCGAGGCAAGAGCTCACGGTAGCTGTAGATGTAAGAAAAGTCTTGTTACCTCCTTTATATAACCACCATATGTAACATCCCTGCAACAAAGTGTTTCCAGACAGTAGATGAAGCAATTAGAATCTGCATTATTTTACACTAAACCAGGGGTACCCAAACCCCGTCCCTGGGGCCACATGTGGCCCTCGCACCCTCTCAATGTGGCCCTCAGGTAGACCCCAGTCTCCAATGAGTCTCTGGCCCTCTGGAGATTTGTTGGAGCCCGCACTGGCCCAACGCAACTGCTCTCAGCGTAACGGCGACTGTTTGACCTCTCACGTGAGCTGTAGGATGAGGGCTTCCTCCACTGCTTGTTGTTTCACATCTGTGATGCTCTAGCAGCAGCAAAGGAAAGGTCAGCCTTGCTTTGTGCAAGGCCTTTTATAGACCTTGAGCTAGTGCAAGACCTTCATTCATTCATATAAGTTCCACCTCTAGTATAATAATTTATGTATACTTATGTAAATGTACTCAAATTTTAAATGTAAATTAATTCTTTTTTCCCCCGGCCCCCAACACAGTGTCAGAGAGATGATGTGGCCCTCCTGCCATAAACTTTGGACACCCCTGCACTAAACTATAATAGCTTAAGGTCATAACAACTAGACAAGCACAAATTATTTCTGGTGACAGAACAGTTCTATCATGGCATCTATTACAGCAACAGTTCTATTATGGCATACTGCCACTTGCTGTCCTGCTAAAGGGTCAAGAGAAGTGGCACTTAAGATTCCCAAGGTTCATTTTCTTCCAATATATGAAGTTTCGCCACAAACACAATCAGTCCGGAATTAATGCTGGTCATTCCTAGCACACATACCATCAAAAGTTTCTGGCCTGGACAGCGCCAGAGCCTGCAAAACTGCAAGAGATTTGTCTTTTACTGTAAACACAACAAGCCTTAAGGATATAAAAATTATGCAAGGAACTCTTGTGAAATGGAAAAGACATCTGGAATTTAAATTTGCTCATGGTCTGATTCAAGAGGCACAGAAGCAGGGACCAAAGCAAAGTGCAGAACAACCCAATGAAAACTACAGCAAAAAAGGTAAAGATTCAGTTATTCATGGAAATGGGACCTTCTGAAATCACCATCTGGAACATACATTTATAAATGATCTCTCTCTCTCTCTCTCTCTCTCTCTCTCTGTATCCCAAACCTATAGTGCTACTGTTACTGCAAATTCCATTTTTCAGTAACATCCAAAAGATCCAGTATATACTTGGGCACACTTCCTCTGACTAGTTGTGCAAAATGTCATTAATCTAGAAAAAGTACTATCACTGCTTTCTCCCACAATGGTATCACATGACAGGATGCTTCAAATGATATCAAATGATAGGATCCACATCTGGATTTGTTTATTTTTATACTCAAGATACAGCTGTGGGTGCTTTTTGGGGGGGAGGCCTTTCAGGAGTTGTTCATATAAAACCAATTGCTGTACACAGCAGGCTACATACATTTATATAATGAAACTGGCCATTTCATGGGAGATCATCAGAATATTTCTTGTTCAATAGTTATCCTCTCACTGCATCTAGATTAACAGGGGTGAGTCACACAGAGGAAAGTGTGTTAACACAAATTACCTGCCATTTTAACACAGTGGTTTTGGGGTATAATTATGAGATGAATCGTTTTATGAAAACCTCTGTTTGAATGCATCTCTCAGAGGGTATTATAATTCTTAACCAAAAAGAGATATCATCATCATCATCATCATCTCTCTCTCTCTCTCTCTCTCTCTCTCTCACACACACACACACACACACACACACACACACACACCCCTACCCCTCTGCAGGACCCAAGATCCGTTTTGGGAAGAATACTGCACGTCAATTAAACCAGTTACCATGTACCATGTCATGTAGACATACCTTAGAAGGATTCAGACCTCTAGTGACTCATAGCCTCACCCTTCTTTCTAGGTCCTAGAATGTACTTACTGTGGGAATTCCCTTAACATGCCCTACCCCAACCTACCTTAAATAATTTTCCACCTAGTCCTGCTACTAACAAACCAGTTGAAACTAACTGGCCTAGATCTATAAATCAAAAGTAACCCCTGCTAATTGGGTAAGAGGCACTTTTTCAAGTGGGTGCTCCTTTTTTTAGCAGGGGGAGAGTAACTGGCCCACCTCACCCCAGCACTGTCTGTTCTAGTGGCTGTCTGCTGGTATTCCTTTGCATCTTTTTAGATTGTGAGCCCTTTTGGGACAGGGAGCCATTTAGTTATTTGATTTTTCTCTGTAAACCGCTTTGTGAACTTTTAGTTGAAAAGCGGTATATAAATACTGTTAATAATAATAATAATAAAAGTAGGGTGAAGAAACATGTCTCTTCCACCAATTGGAAAGAAAGAAAGAAAGAAAGAAAGAAAGAAAGAAAGAAAGAAAGAAAGAAAGAAAGAAAGAAAGAAAGAAAGAAAGAAAGAAAGAAAGAAAGAAAGAAAGAAAGAAAGAAAGAAAGAAAGAAAGAAAGAAAGAAAGAAAACTTGCACTTCCTTGTCTTAAGACCCTTCAGAAAATACATTAACAACAAGGATGAAATGGGAGGTGGTGTCCTCAACTCATTAAAATACTCATTACAAAACAGTATGCAAAAAGGAGGGGAAGAAAAGCAAAGTACGCCTGGAAAAGATATAGTGATTTATAGGGAAGGGAGGAGTCAAGAAGGATGTCTGCCCCCAAAATCTCTCATTCTCCAGTATCACTCAACCTACGTACTACATGTTGTAGCATGAGGGGTTTCTTTAGGATTGTGTGGTTACAACTGTGTATGTCAAGGGAAAGGAATGGGGAGGGGCAGGTCTCAGATACTGCACTGAAGTGTTGCCCATTGAATTGCCCTCCAATTTCTCCTTTTAGCTCTCTGCTCTTATTTAAAACACACACACACACACACACACACACACACACACACACACACACACACACACACACACCTACCTCTTTTCCCCCAAAAGAAATAATAGCTACAGATCTTCATTTGCAATCCGGTGAATGCACATTGCCCCTTCTACTTCTAGAGCAGGGGTCTCCAAACTTTTTGGCCAGAGGGCCGCATCAAATATCTGGAGTGGTGTTGAGGGCCGAAAAATAATTTAAATATACAATTTAAATAAATAAATTAGAGATGGAACTTAGATGAGTGAACAGCTGAATGAATGGGCTCATTCATTCAACCTCTCTGGCCCTCAGAACACACTCCAGACACATTCAGAGCAGAGTTCTGGTCATATTCAGTTGAGTGGGCCAGAGGCTTTCAGGGGACAAGAGGTTGGCTGCAGACCAGAAAGAGGCTTGCTCCGGGCTGCATCTGGCCCCTGGGCCAGGGTATGGCGACCCCTGTTCTAGACCAAAGGTCTCTAAACCAGGGGTCTCCAAACCCCGGCCCGGGGGCCAGATGCTGCCCACAGCGCGCTTGTATCCGGCCCACGGCCAGTCTCTTGTCCCCCTGAAAGCCTCTAGCCCACTCGACTGAACATGACCAGAGCTGTGCTCTGATTGCATCTGGAGGGTGTTCTGCGAGGCAGAGTGAATGAGCCCACTCATTCATTTATTCATTCATCTAAGTTCCACCTCTAATTTATTTATTTAAATTTTATATTTAAATTTTTTCCCGGCCCTCAGCACTGCGCCAGATGTTTCATGCAGCCCTCTGGCAAAAAAGTTTGGAGATCCCTGCTCTAAACTTTTAGGCCAGAGGGTCACATTAAATATCTGGCATGGTGTCAAAGGCAGGAAAAATAAATAAATTTTAAATATAAAAATAAATACATTAAAAGGCCTCAGAAAGCCTAAGTCCTTCAGATGGCTCAAAAACGTCCTTTGGGTTTTTCAGGAAAACCAGGAAGTGATGTTTTTAGGCCTTTAGCAGGCATTCTGAGGGGAGGCACATGGCCTCCCCTGCCCTCAGAACACCCTCCAGATGCAACTGGAGCACAGCTCTGGTCACATTTAGTTGAGTGGGCCAGAGGCTTGCCACAGGCCTGATAGAGGCTTGTTGAGGGCCACATCTGGCCCCTGGGTTGGGGTTTGGAGACCCCTGTTCTAGACCCTAAGTGAAGTTCTCCTCCTCCTCTTCCATCTCCTTCCAATGTTTTTGTCAGTTTGCCTCTTACTCCCATTCGTAGTACTCAACCCATTCTTATCCTCAGACCCCACAATCTATTCAGCTTCTTCTTGCTGCAAAGGTGGTTCAATGGCTGATTGATCGTTTTAGTTGCACGCTCTCTATCTCTCTCCATCAAAACCATATTGGTAATTGTAAGTCACCTTGAGTGTCTCCCTAACAGGAGGGGGAGTGCAAAACAGAACTAAGTTTTAATAGTCACCTCAGGCAATCTTGATTACTGCACTGTTATTTATTTATTTATTTATTTATTTACAGATTTATATCCTGCTTTCTCTTCCCGATGGGCACTCAAAGCTGCTGTTCACCCCATATGAGTAAGTGTGATAGCATCAATTCTAATAAAAATATTAGGAGGATCCTACTGTTTTCCTCTCCCCGTTGTGAAAACTATTTACTCATCTCCTTGTCTTTTAGCCAGCCAGCAATTCATCAGAGGTCCTCTTGTCAAAAGCTGTCTGGAAACCCAAGTAAACAATACCTAGTGAATCACCCCAACTACACACTTAGTAACACCTCAAATATTTCTAACAGATAGGTAATGCAAAACTTCCCTTAGTGGAAACCATGGCAACTCTTCTTCAGCGCAGTTTGTTCTATTTATATAATACAGTTTTGAAATGCTGTATCCCGGGTGCTAGACAACACTTAAAAATTTTTTACCTAGGACTAATGCATATTGACCTGCTTCTCCTCACATCTTCTCTATAGTCTTTGGTTTACTCCTTCTCCCCCACTTATACCAGCTTCTTATGCAATAATATGTAGAAATAAGCACCCAAGTAGAAAATATGCATGTGCCCCAAGGTTGTGAAAACCAAAATGCATGTATCCTTTGCTGCTTGTCCCTTTAAATACTAAATTGAAAAAGAGATCAATGGCCCATTTCAATAAATTGTAAAAGAAGCAAAGGTGTATCTGCCCTTCACAACTGATGCACCATGCATATATTCTGTAAGTGTTTGCCAGTACTTGAGTACAGATAAGTTTACAAAATGACACCATTCCCTTCATTTGTCATCCTTTCAGGATCACTTTACTACATATGTACAAAATTCTAAGCACCCCTCCTTCCCACAGCTCTTAGCCTGTCTGCCTCTTTTGTACTTAAGTTACTTGCAACAATATGCCAGCAGCCAACTAAGGGCCCAATCCTATCCAATTTTCAAGTCCCGGTGCAGCTGGGCCAATGGGTCATGCACTGCATCTTGTGGTGGGGCAGCAGTCACAAAGGCCCCCTTAAGGTATGGGAACTTTCGTACGGGGCTGCATTGTGGCTGCACCAGTGCTGGAAAATTGGATAGGGTTGGGCCCTAACTTGCACAAATAAACTGGTCA
This sequence comes from Tiliqua scincoides, assembly GCF_035046505.1. Taxonomy (NCBI): domain Eukaryota; kingdom Metazoa; phylum Chordata; class Lepidosauria; order Squamata; family Scincidae; genus Tiliqua; species Tiliqua scincoides. The sequence continues at coordinate 203,251,840 of NC_089822.1, forward strand.
TGTGATCAGTGCAATACAAGAGGCATGAACAAATGCAACTAATACATGACTCTTCTCCTAAAAAAAAAAAAAAAGACTCAAAACTTGATTTTTTCTTGGCATGCAAACAAAGCTTCAAACTTGGGTGAGTTTGCAGCCCTGAGAATATATTGTTCACACAGGTAGAACACTCACATGAGTTCAACACAGTCACTGGTAAATTGTCCAAATTCACTTTCTGTGACACCACAACAGCTCAGTCAATAGACAAGGTGGGCTTGCAGGAGGTAGATAACAGTCAGGTTTCAGCCTTGAAGACTATGTGGTGAACCTTTATGTGAAACCAATGTGCAATTCTTGTGTAGACTATCACCAGTGTACGATTTACATATGGATGAGGGATTAGTATCAAGGACCCAGGTTATGAGTCTGATTCCCACCCCCTTTCACATTGATTGCAACAAGCATTATTTGTTTGCAAGGAGATTAGATGTTGACTCATAGCAGCCACCAGGTTGCTGCAAATATAAGCTCAAACTCCTGTTTCAGGGTGCTCTGACACACCCTGCCTGAAGACTGCAGTGGCTCAGTGTGCCATATAGCTGATAAATTAGTTACTCAGCCACTATGTTGCCTCCTTAACCCATTTCTGCCCTGCCCACAGACGTACACATTTGATCCCTATTGCATATCGTTGGACAAAAACAGCTTAAGATAAGGTTTTCAAATGCCACTGTTTTTAATCGGTTTTCTTCTTATAGAGTCAACCTAAGTAGAAATATATATATAGCCTGCAGTTTTGCAAAAGTGTATTCTTCAATCTGAAAATAAGACTGTGAAGATGAATCTTCATTCACATTTCACACACAGTCAGTCTTATTCAGCACTAATGCCTTGTGGCAAGCCATTTAGCAATACTGTGGCTGGAGGAGGGGGAGCATGGGTGAAGAAATACCAGGCATGTCCCAAGCAGAGACTGGGAACTCTCACTCAGTAGGGTACTGAGAAAGCACCAACCTCCCTGGACATCCAGATGCACATTTGAAGCATGGTAATGTGCATGTAATAATCTACTGTCACTAATGAGAAACTGGAGCACAGATTACTGGATTCTGTCTTCACTGAAACCCTCACATTTTTACCTTCCTGCTTGTCCAAACAATTGAGATAGGCATTAAAGTGTGGATATTTTATATTCACCAGGCTGGCAGAGTTCATTAACGTAACAATCTTGTCTTGTGTGCTCCCTGGGGCATTTGGTGGGCCAGTGTGAGATACAGGAAGCTGGACTAGATGGGCCTATGGCCTGATCCAGCAGGGCTGTTCTTATGGTCTCAACAATAATGCAGACTCTGAATAGTAAGAAACAGAGAAATAGCTAATATCAAACATTCCAAGAAGAATGGCAGCAGAACAGAAAATCTGGTTATAATGTGTTGCAGGGTTATTGGAAATTTAAAAAATATGAGCTGACAATGCCAGGTTCCTGGGAAGCGCTGATCAGTAGCTGGTTCGTGTTTGAATGAGTAAATCCATCATAAAAGAAAAAACAGATACCTGGACATACATTAAGGGGCAGAGAGAAGACAAACTACTGCACACATAGACTCATAAGGAGGAAGTGAGTGAGGAAACCATTGCTTAAACCCATTTCTGCCCAGCCCATAGGTCCACATATTTGATCCCCCTTGCATATACGCAATGTTTAGCAGAAATGGTTTAACATAAATTTAAGTTCACAATAGAATAGCGTTTCTCAACGTTTGTCCCCTGCCATACTACTCTGCATGGTCCACTTGTTGGAAGCACCATGGGAAGTAACTGGTGGTGATCCCAGTTTTGTGTTGGGAGGCCAAAGGCAACAAACACCAGTAAGAGGTTCAGGCCAGACAGGAGGACTTTTCAAGAGTGCAAAAAGCACATGCTGGAGCTCTGTCCGCCAAGCTGAGCCTCCTGCTGCTGCTTGTCATGTTGCGTTGCTAGTCTTGCTGCCAGGCAGTAGGGGTCTTGGGGTCCCATGTACCACTGGTCATGACCTCAAATACCACCAGTGGTAAGCTGCAATAGAACAACTCACTCATATTTCCCATATGAAAAAAATAACACTCTGTTCTCTGTGTCAGAACGACATGACCCAAAACATGAAAGCAAAGCTGCATCCTGTGGAAAAAAACAAAACACCTCTATAAGATGTCAGTTGAGACAGATAAAGACAGATAAAAACTGTCTTTGTCCTTTGGCTAAGATTGCCTTTAACAGCTGTGTAACAGCTGTAGCAAGAATTCAATAATTCTCACCGAACAGATGTTGGAAGTGGAAAAGACAAGAAGGAACGTTTTATCATATGTGGTGGACCTGTACAAAAGCGAAAAAATAATGGACTTTGATACACCAGCAAATGCAGTTGATATTGAAGGTGAATTTACAAAAGAAACCAGAAGCTTTTTTGTTAGGAATATTGGATGATTTGATTCAGAAAGACTATGAAACTATGACAACTGCTGCAAGAATATTGTATGCCAAATACTGAAAAGTTCCAGAGATACCTGCACTGGAAGAATGGTGGCTAAAGGTATTAGCAGAAATGGAAAAACTTACAATTCTTCTTAAAGATAAGTCAGTAAAAACTTTTATGGACAATTGGAAGCCATTCATGGACTTTCTGCACATTGAGGGGAAAATGGGCCGAATAACTATGGATCTGATGACAGGGGATTTAATTTTTATGTTTTTCTCAAAATGTTGAAAGTGTTGAATATGTACTTTTTAATAAGTGTAGACTGTTTAAGATTTGATAGTTAATATGTTATATGATTTTGTAGTAGAACAAAGAAATGTAGTTCGAGATCTCCGTACTTGCCACACAACTTGCAATAACTTTACTTTTTAATTTATTGTATTTGCTTTTAATAAAAATAAAAAAGTTAAAAAAAATTTCAATAAATCTCCCAGCAATTGCAAAATATATTACAGGTGCTACCTGAGCCTCTCAACAAAATCTTATTTCACAGCTTGAGAATTGAGATTGCAAAGCTACAACTTGAACAAGTCCACACACCAAACCCTCGGTTGGGGAGGGGGGGCGGACTGCACCACTAGATCATACCGGTTCTAGCTTTTCTTGTATATTTGTACAGGTCCAGCCTACTTATACATGGATTTTTTATACCTGGATTTGACTCAACACGAATGGCCCCTGCAGATGAGAAGGAATGTGCTGATCCCTGGATAAGGGGAAAATGCATCCCTTTAAAATCAGTTTTAAAAACTGAACAGTCCTTTAACGATAGCCTCCTTAATGAGAGAGAGAGATGGCAGCTGGCTGACAAGCCATCAATCCTTCTCTCTCCAGCAGACCCCTCCCTTCCCCTTGAGCACATGAAAGAAAGGTGATTGCTTTGCATTGGTGAAGGGAGGGGCTGAGTGAAGCTTTCTAAGCTCTTGGAGGAGGACTGGTTGATGGATTGTCTTCTTAATGACTCTTATCTTAGAGTCAAAAGGTTAGCAAGGCTGTTTTTAAATCACTGGAGCAAAGAAACTTTGTTTTTTAAATGGACTTGCTATAATGAATTTTTTGCCATCCACAAATGGCAATAATTAGTCTCAACCTGTACTACTTGGATCTCCTGACAGAAGATACATGTCCTCATAATACACTAACATCTTGCTCATGTTCTGCAAGTTCTTGGGCTATTTCAAGTCTGAGAGCTGGAAAGTATGGAAGGTAGACTGCTTCCTCGCATGAACCAGATGTGTCAGATGCTTTGCCCTACCCATTCCATCCAAATGATACTTACATCTATTTCATATCCTAATATGTGATCTCCTTTAGCCTGGAGTTCTGTTCAGGGCTATACACAGTCATTTGATTTATATTTGTCTCCTCCTCCTGTCCCTGCTCCTACATCCACCAGCATTACAATTTAGGTCTCAGTATTTTAGAAGCATAGAACAAAAGATCAAATAGCCACAGAGAAATCAAGTAAGCCACATGTCAAAGGAGGAAATAAAAAGTCATTCATAACAACCTGATGTTGGGAAAAGATTTTCTCTCCAATCCCATCAATCATACCTTTAGTGCAGACAAAATTGTGTAAAACTGGTACTGAGAACAGCAAGTCTTGATTTTAGTGTTCATATCAATTGCTTGACAACTTTGGTAACAAAAAATACTACAAGAAGTAGCTTATGAAAATCTCATGGTGGTTAAACCCTCTCTGCCCCAAACAAATCATCAGTGGAAAAGGGAACTGGGCTCTGGAAACCCATGTAAAAATACAACTGCACAGTAGGCAAGTGGAAGCATGCAGGGCACAGTATCCCTCAGTAGTATGAAAGAAGGATGTGTGTACAATCCACAGGATGGTTCAGATCATACCAACCTCTTACAGGAAAAAAAATTGCAATTTTCCCTGCAAGAACACACAGTGACCCTTTTCTCCCCCCCTCCTTCAGTCACAGCAGATACCTGCAGTGTTTAAAAGTAACAATTTATTAGCAAAATGCTGATTATAATGGAGTGGGTCACATGTACAGGGAGTTTTTTGTATACTTAAAGGGCTCAGGAATACTGTCCACAGTGGGATCTTTGTCAGTAAGGGCTGGGCCACGTATTATTGGGCGTGGACAGCAGTTTTGTCCTCACCGCAACACTGTGACCAATGCTTTACTTTTCGTTTTCCTGAACTGAACATATGACCCCCATTGGTTTGTATGGGATGTTGCTGGCCCAAAGAGTAAACCTGCTCCCTCTTCTGACCCCAGCCATTAAGACTGAAGTTTGCTGTAATCTGCAAAGCTCTACCCTGTGTTCTGGTTCTTGATGGTTCCAAAATGTGATGAGAGTATTGGGAGAATGGGACACAGTGCTGGAAGCTACGACACACATACTATTTTTATCAGACCTTCTGGCTTCTGAACCAAAATCCATCCCTTATTTTTCACCGATTCAATTATGAACCAATGGGCAGGAATACTGCAGGTCTTGGTAGCAATTATTCTATCAGTAACTGTAATTCTTATTGAAGTATACTGGTGTAGACATTATGCCTGCTAAGCCTCAAGAGTTGGTTTTGTTCTGCAGCAATAGAAGCAAAAGCATGCAAACCATTAACTGCAACAAATAGCAATTTCAATGAGCTAAAAAACATCTAAGTTCATTTGTCTTGTCCTTTGTGGTTTGATCTCACAAAAAGTATTACAAGAGTTCATTTTAGTATGATACGGGCAGTAATGAGACAGCACTAACAGCATGCTTCCGAGAACTAAGTCAATCAACATAAGCTCTGAAAAAGTTCTATTTTGTTCACACACACTTATTATATACAAATCTCAAAGCCACTACATATAATACAGGTTAAGCAACCCTAATCCAAAAATTGGATCACCGATATAGGTGTGACATCAGAAGTGGAAAATTCCACACCTGACCTGTGACATCTATGCTTGCTAATTATTCAATGTACACAAACTTTGTTTCATGCACAAAATCAAAAATATTGTATAAGATTATCTCCTGGCTATGTGTATAAGGTGTATATGAAACATAAATGAATTTTGTGTTTAGACTTGGGTTCTATCCCCAAGGTCTCATTACGCATCTGGAAATATTCCCAAATTTGATAACCAAAACACTTCTGGTCCCAAGCATTTCAGAAAAGGGACACTTAACCTGTATCTGTACACTGATGTATAGAATAAGAAGTTATGCAGGGTTGTCGATACTGTTCAGAAATGGACCATGAATATCAAACACCTGAGTCAAAATTGGAATAGAATTAAATTACCACTGTGGTTTCCTGTGCAACTGTTATCTCAACCCAAAAAGACAACATTCTTTCCTCATCATGATTAATGAATGTAAGAGGGATTGATTGCATGCTGAGTCATACTTTTAAGCAGGGCTGGAACAATCCACACATGACTTTTGCTTTTCTCGCCTCAATTCCTTCAGACTAAAACCAAGAAGCTGCCAGAAATACCAAGATTCCATTCATTCCATACTTTTTTTTAAACTATACATAGACATTCTCCATGGCTGCCCTAATGCCTCCCTGGCCTGACTGCCATGCAACTCTTACCTTAGGTGGGCAAAATACAGAAAGCGTATTCATTCACACACATGTTGACAGCTGGAACAGCTGGAAGTAATCCCCCACTAACCTGAAAGATACTGCTGCCCTATTATATACTCTGAAATAAAGCTGATATGCCATAAGAATGTTAGCTATTCTGGTCATTATAAAAATAGAGGACAGCATACAGAATAGCTTGTTCCAGAGAAACTCTGGATACTATCCAGAGTTTGAAGTAGGGAACATTTTTGCTCCAGTGTCAAATATTATATAAATCACCATAGTCACTGCATGTGAATTAGTACCAGATTTACCTTTTCAGCTCCCAAGGTACACTACTGCTTGTGGCCATGAGGACACAGAGGAACTCTCCTGCATCCCTGCTACAGGACCTGAACACAACAGCATCCAGCATGTCTCAAATGGGGTCTAAGATTAAAGCAGAGTCACTGCCAAACAGCATTTTACATGCTGAATCATGGTACCAACTTCCATTTGAAATGAAGGTGTACTTGAAAAGCATTTGATCTAGGTATTTTATTTGAGCATCAACTAACTTCACACAATTTGCACTGCTAAGAGTGCGATACAATAAGCAGGACTCCCTTCTGAAATACCATAGAGAATACAACATTGAACTGAATAACAGGTTTTCTTTGAACTATTAACATTTGAACACTCATAACGCAAGGCAACATCACAATGATGTGGAATACAAAATGTGCCTCTTGCGAATGCAGTGTCAGAATGTGCCCGATACACAGGGAGTGCAGGTAAATTCGTTTGAATGCTTTGTGTATCTAGAATGAATTCCTAGATGAATGGGTCCAAAGCAAACAGCAGTTAAGCCTAGAAAGACTACAGTAATGGTGCACCCATTGTATCTTGCAGGAGCTAACATTACAGCAATTGACCACTAAACCTTTAAGTAAACTCTCACTTTCTAGCCTACCTCAGCTCAGATTATTTCTCTTATGCCAGAATAATGTGTTTCAACATCCTAAGACATCTTAAGACCCAGGTTGATATCAGATCCTGAAGCCACCTCCCCTTGTTGTCAGAGAAATGCAAGCCTTTCAAACAGTAGGCTGCAGTGCTACAAGGTGACTACTACACATGTATTGAAAAAAGCACCCCACAGAAGTGCTTTACACAGAGCCCTGTAGTGAGAGAGATGACATTGGTGTTAATTTTATAACTGGAAGAGCAACTTGGCTGAACAGCATGTTTCCTGGCAAAAACTGGGAGTATCACCTTTTCATCAGACTGATAAGGCTGACTTTAGGACAATTTGGCCAAATTGGGCCCTGTGCCTGGAGGGGTCCCATGCTGGGGTGGTGAATGGAGTATCCGCAACCTTAGCTGGCTCCTTGCTCCATAGCTGACACTTTGGCAGGGGATCTTGCCAAGGCGGGCGGAGCATTGACACTGGACAGCCCTCCTGCCTGCCTTGGGTCCAAATGGCATGAAATCCCTGGCGCCCGCCCCCCCCCCCGCCCTGGAACAGTTGGCAGTGACATTGCTGCCAGGTGCCTCACCTCTGTGAGCCTCAGCCTCATAGTACTAGTGGTGACCCTGCAAAAATGTTTTGCATTGGGCTCTGCAGCTCCTACAGCCAGCCCTGCTGACTGAAACACATGAAGGCAACAAATGGCAAGCAATATAGATTTTCTGGAATGACATTTAAGGGTGACAATATTATCTAAACCAGTATTAAGCATTTCCCTTGCATATCTACTTAATATTTCAATATGCACCAGCCTTTTGCAAATAGCTGTTTCAACTTCTATCTGTAGATACATTACGAGTGTGTACCAGAAAATTCAAGCAGAGGGGTGGAGCTGGATTGTCTCTCCTAGGCCCATGTGCCTTCAGCACAATTTGTAGAAGAGCCTATGTGCTTATAAACTATATGCATCAGCCTTGCTCATGCAATCAGGCACTTGCCAAGCAGGATTCCTACTTGGGCACACGCAGAATCTACAAACTGTATAGGTTTGTACACACGTAGGTTCTTTCATATGGAAAGCTATGAATATGGACAGGCATGGGAAGGGTCAGTGAGTGCAATCCTACTTCCCCTCTGGGCACTTCACTGTACAGATCATGTAATGTGCATACAATCCTCTGTCATTTCCCTCAAAAATAAGCCCCATGGAATTCCTAAATGCAATTCCTAACCTCAGAGCTGGCCCCAGGACCACCAAGGCCTAATGTGGGGCACGTGGTAGGCCCCACCACTCACCAGGCAGCCATGGCAAGCCAGATACTTGTGGTGCTGTGCACAAAGCATGGGACCCAGAAATAGTTGGCAGTGACATAACAACACTGCCAACTGCTTCTGGAAGGCCCATTTCAGGTCAAACAGTCCCAAGGGAGGGTGAGCAAGCCCACACTGCAGGCTGCAGCAGTGGGAGATTCACCTGCCGCCCCAATGCGGGGCCCCTGAGAGAATCCCGACATAAGCCACATTGCCCTGAGGCCAGCCCTTGCCTAACTTCCATCACTTACAGAGGTCACACAAGCTTAGGTTTCACTCATTCTTGAAATAAAAAGCTATATACATTTATAGCATACATGGTATAATGTCTGTTCAGTTTAGTTGTTCTTACTGTTAGATGTTGAAAAGCAGCTCCCTGTAGTTAAAAGCAAATGTGCCTAATTCTTATACTGTAGTTTCCTTGCTACCTCTAGCACAGGGCCCAGTTTAAAAGTGTAACTAAAATCCAGGCCAGCCACATTTTATGAATATTTGTACACCTCATTCAGTGACACAACCCAACAGGGAGCTCCTCTAAGTGTTTTTCTCACCAAACACAGCTTTCTCATTTGTGTTTTCCCCCCACACTTGTTAACCCCCAAACAGAAAAGCCTGTGATCCCTAAAGCCTTTGGACTTTGTGCAATCTCTTTTCTGTGCTTAATTTATCTAATTCGTTAATAATTATTAAAACATTTACATGCTGTTTTTCCAACAGAAGAAGTTCAGTTTACCCAGAAAAATAAATAAGAGGGTTCCCTGACCCAGATGGCTTACAATCTTTAAACCAAAAAACAAAAACAAAAACTGATACCAGCAAATAGCCACTGGAAAAGATGCTATACTAGGATGAATAGGAACAGTGCTCTCCCGCTGCTAAATTTAAGAGAATCACTACTTACATATTTTTTGTAAAACAAATTGTTTGAGGAGAACCTCACTTCAGATTTCACAAGCAATCTATTTTGCATCTTTTCTCTGAAAAACAGGCATGGAGGCTGATCCAGTCTTCAAATGGAGAAATTGTGTCTTGTGTGTACTGTATATATGTACTAAGTTTCATGGTAACATCTCAAACATGATGGTGTGTATTGCATCTGTCCTGGCCCCTTTGAACATGGGCCTGGGGCTGAGCTAGGGTTTGAACCTGAAATATACAATGGTGTCCTGAATCTGTATATCAATTTTCATTCCAGTATTCAAGTTATTAAAATAAAACAGTACTGCATTATCCCTGCCACAGCTTTAAAACAGCTGTAAGGGTGAAAACTGGGGGCATCTGAACTTGAAACACAGAATAAAGTCCCAAGTGTGCACAGCATATTTCATTCCAATCTCACTATTCAAGGAATTATTGCATTATAAGTAAACTAATAAACTTATAAAAAACAATGTTTCTTGAACATTGAACAGAAACAGGCAAATTAAGTACAAGACTTTACTTCATTCAATCAAAAAGAAACACCTGTACCATTGTGACTGATGGCTTGAACAGTTCTGAGAAACTGAGAGGAACTGCGTATGTAGGGAAGTGCTGCTGCCATTTGCTCCTACTTTCCCCAAACTCTTCATTTTGCCCCCACCTGTATTCAATATAATACAGAAGAAGCTCATGTAGAGCTTGGAGAACCAGAGGACAGGGAGCAGAAACTGTCAGGAGTTTAAGGTTTAAAAGCAGTTAAACCTGTTTGCAATGTCCAGGACAATCAAGATTACATAATACACATTCAGAATACAAATGAATCTCTTCTGATTTTTATTCTGCATTATTAGTAACAATCATGCCTTCACAGTACAAGAAGGTAAATCACAGCTAGTTGGCATCCTTCTGTCTCGGAAGACTATGGTATCGCGCTCTGAATAGTGGTTCAGGAACAGTGTCCTCTCCAGTGTGCGAAGCCTGGGTAAGGTAGATATGGAGGATTTCTCTCCAGGGGAGCCCCAGGGAATCACAGCAAAGGCAAGTTAAGTCTCAGGGATTCATAACTGCAAGTCAGTTGCACTTATTGCTTAATGAGCATAACAAAGATTTCCCTTCCACCTTCTTCTGCCTTCCAAAAGTTCTACTTCCTGACATGAATTTCTGTCCTGCTATGGCAATAACAAAAGCTCTCCGAGTTCATTCCCGTCTCAAGTAGTTGCCAAGAGGTGACTATGAGATTCACGAAACCACATGCAATATGGCAGTCCTAAGTATAATGAATGTACTTTTAGGAGGAAGAATTGTATTTTCCCCAGGAATGATATATTACAGCTTCTGTGCTAGACAAATGTGACCTCTCTCTCTACATCAGCCATTTTCAACCTTTTTCATCTCACGGCACACTGACAAGGCGATAAAACTGTCAAGGCACACCATCAGCTTTATGACAATTGACAAGGCACACCATACTGTTGGTGGGGGCTCACATCCCCCAATTGCCCTATTAATAAATGACCCTTCCTCAAACTCCCACAGCACACCTGCAGACCATTCGCAGCACACCAGTGTGCCACATCGCAGTGGCTGAAAATGACTACTCTGTATAGTAGCACAATCGTGAAAGATGATATGCAGGTAATGTAGGCTGCAATCCTAACCACACTTTCCTGAGAGTAAGCCCCATTGAGCAAAATAGGACTTACTTCTGAGTAGACCTGGTTAGGATTGTGCCCGTAGAGATGCTGTTAAAGTTCAACAGGTTCATACTCGGAAATAACCTTCAGCGGCTTGTAATTCTAGTCCCAGGGAAGAAAAGAATATTGCAAGTACTCAGATTCTCTGTTGGTTGAAATGAAAACCTCCCCTGGAGAAGAATTTTCAGGTTACCTGCAACAGCAGCCCTTGAAAGACAACTTTCCTAAGGGCACCTGGTGTTCTCTCTTCTAGTTTGCTAGCAACACACCCACAAGGAGAGGGGAAAAGATCTCTTCCCTTCTCGCTTTGCAACCAGAGGACAATCACCACTGCCCTGAACCAATAAGTTAGAGGAAGTGGAAAGGGAACTGGGGGAGTGAGTTGAGAATGGAGGAGCAAATATTGGCTTGGAAAAATAAAGTGAGCTATTTCTGTTGTTTATGGAAAACTGCTCAGCTGATTTCTGAAACAATTCAATAAGAGTGAAGGGGGAGAACAATTGTGTTCACTATGAGAAAAACAATTGTGTAGAAATACCCCATTTCCAAAATGAATTTGTATGATGCAAAGACTTGTTCACACAAAGAGGGACATAGAAAGATTAAATGCGTACAACACATGGGACCTGCCCTTCTGCTAGTAACCCATTTACGGATATAAAAGGAAGTCAAGGGAGTGACTAAGGTTTGTTGCATAATCCATAGAGTGCAACCACAGAATTGCAGAGCTGTTCCTCTTGCCAGCATGTTTGTTTTGTGTAGCCTTAAGGAGATATGAAGAAGTTTGTGTAGCAATCAGGTCTCAACTAGCCTGGTTTCCACGTGAATATGCTACATGCTTAATGTGTCTCAAGGACATTTTAGGTTCAGTGAGTTAAACTGCAAATTCCTCTGCCCTCAAAGGGGAACAATGAACCTCAGCTGAGTCATACTATTTCTCACTAGGACAACACATTTTAAGCAATTTAATCCATATATTTAATCAACCAAATCATACACTTTATTTGGGGGGGGGTCTATGATTCATAGTCTTTATTAATGGGGGGGGTTCCTTTTGAGCTGAGAATTAAGAACACCCTTGTTATTTGAGGCTACTTTGGTTTGATGTATTACTGTAACGGAATGGAAAAGAAAATATTAAAGATGCGCAGTATTTGCTCCCAACACCAAGGGGAAGGTTTTGTTTATCAAATTGTTAAGATACCTTTAATAAACAGAAGCTGTACTTCTTGGGTCATGGCCAAGTTCTTAACAGTGCCTACTTGAAGAGCCCAAACATGGCAGTATGAGTAAGCAGCTACAAGATAAACTATACATCAAGAAGGAGAAGATAGCAAAACATGACAATTTGTGACAAATGGGGAGCAACAAAGGGAGATATATTCTTGCATTTGTTCCTTCAGGAAAATGTTTTAGGTTGCAGTTTACTAGGGAATAAGGCTGCTATCCTATACACACTTGCCTGGGAGTAAGTCCCATTGAGTGCAATGACATTTACTTCTGAGGAGACATGCAAAGGATTGTGCTGGAAGCCACATAAGTCTTGCTGAGTTCATCTTCCAAGTCAATATTTATAGAACTGCTCTGACAGTTATTAAATGCCAATAAGTACATTTCTTTGCTTTACCTTGGCCCACTGTTTGCATACAACCTCCCTTATGCTTTGACCTCTGCCTGTTTTGCTCCATCTTTTTTCTCCACAGTCCCCAGGCCCAAGTCTTCTGCTTCATCCTGAATCTTTCTTGCTGTTTTGTTTAGATCTCTACCAAATTGTTACCCTGTTTGGTCCAGGGATTAAGAAATACAAGATCAGGGTCAGCTTCAGAACCCTTTTCCAAATATAATTTTCAGTCTTGGAACATACCAAGCAATACTGCATTCTAAAGACACATTGTCCCCAGATAACTGTATTGTCTGCTTTTTCCCCCTTTTAGTGTTTGAATCTGTTCTCAGTTTCTGTGCCACATGAGAGTACACAATGTAATGAGACGACTAGTACTACATCTTTTCAAAGACTCAAACATGATAGGAATATGATTAACACTGCTCAGAAAAAATGCTGCACTTATTATCTGCATTCTCAAAGATCAAAGCCCAGAAAATCAGGAATCTGCACAGCTAGCTAAGGGCCCAAACCTATGCCTGACTGACACAAAAAGTGCCACAAGGCACTTTTGCACCAGCGGAAGTGATGCAGGGAAACTGGGAGTGGAGGAGTGGGCCCAAGAGGGGGTTGGAGATGGCAGCAGACTCTGCTGCCAGATCCGGACCCCCATCCCGCTGCAGCCCTGGGTGCTACAGAAGCATAGATTGGGCTGCAAGTCCTCTTGCAATCTTTCTATCATCCATGAATAAAAGTAATTGCTAAATTCTTCTGGTCTGCTGTCACCAGGAAATAACAGGTCTTAACAGAAGGAATTCTAAGTTCTAGTCACAGTTGGTTTGTACAGTCCATTTTTCCCTCTCCCTTATGTGTGGAGAGTGTGAACTAAAAAAGTCTATGCACTTCCAATGATTATATCCTGCATTATAAATATAAAAATCTCCCTAGAATACGGAGTTCTAACTTTTGTCTCAGAGTCAGTTTCAAGTTTTACCTTTGGCTGCTTTCTTCATTCATGAAAGGTTCAAATCACATAAAAAATATGCCATGCGACTCAGGTGCTCACAGATTTAATTCCTCTTCCCTTTATCAATGTGCAAGATTGTGCAATGTGTAGATTTTGGACTTTTGAAAATAGAGGGAATAGATTTGAGATCCCAGTCTTTCTTGTTTACACATTACACTTTGGCACAAGCAGAACACTCCCATAAGGAAAGAAAAAAGGCCCCCCAAAGTAGCATGTGGGCCAGATCTCGCCCACAATTGTGTTTGCCACCTTTCTAGTCATTCACAGTTCTCAAGCATGTCTGTGCCTGGTCCCAAAGCAGATCCTCTGCAGTATATATGTCGTAATAGCAAAGAACAGCAGCATCAACCTCAGGGCAACATTGCTTTTTCCCATTCTCTTCACACCTGTTCAATCCAAATATCCCTGACCAAAAGCACACTCACAACTAGTGTAACATCAGAGCAGAAAGGGAAGAAATATTTCAGAGAACTTGACTTTCCAATTGCCTACACCTCTGAATGGGGGTGAACCACCTGGATTTCAGCCACCACTACTAACTAATCTTGCCCCTGACTTCTTGAGTAACCATTAGATGAATCATGTTCTCTCTATATTTTCCAGCTTTACTGCTTTACATAGGAGTAAAAAATTATCAGACTTTCCTTAAACATTAGATACCCAACATGAAAGCCTCTTGTCTCTTTTAAAGAAAGAGAAACTGCAGCTAGTCATGAAACAAGTACAGGTTAAAATGATGTTAACAGACATATTGAGATAATCTCATAGTTCCCACTAATGCACAGTATAAAGTTAATTAAAAAACAATTCAGAGAGACAGGCAGCATGGAAGAATTTGGGAGTGGGAATCTGGGGCTGAATACAAGGACACTAGGATTAAATTATGAAGAATCACATTTTCACATAATACTGGGGAGGGGAAGATGGAGATGCCTGTTTGGGCAACATATCCATGTTGCACATGGGGTATACTTCTGATCTCAAGATGCAAAAAATGAGGAAGAGATCAATTATGAGCGAAAAGACAAAAAAGGACTCTTGTGTACCTGTAGTGGCACTTTAATTTATCTCTGCTGATCAGTGCGTTATTAAGTGCTGGGCATGCATCTATGAAATTCAAGTTCAAAGCTCCATCACGCTGATATGAGTTTGACTTACAATTTCTTAGTTTTCCATCTTTGAAAAAGAATGCTACCTCTACCTCTGATAATTGCTGTGAAGGCAAATGAAAGCCTGTAAACCGTATGTATGTTAAACCAGTGGCTCTCAAACTGGTGGGTCACGACCCACCAGTTTGTGTAACACTTCCCCGTCCCTTTAAGGGGCAGGAGAAGGGGAGGGAGGCAGCGACACAATCCCCAGGATCGCATCACTAAGTGGGCCGAGGGGGGTGCTTGTGACTTACTTTGTACAACATAGGGCTGCAGCAGGCTGCAGGAGGTGTGGGGAGCCCTGCACAGCACTCCCTGACGCTTAGAGCCTGCAACAGAAGCGGACGCAAAGCACCTCCTGCAAAACATCCCCCCTCAGTGACGTGATCCTGGGGACTGTGTCACTGCCCTAGCCCCTCCCCCGCAAGAACTTACTGAGGGAGTAAAGCTCCCTCAAAGTTTGAGAACCACTGTGTTAAACACATGGGATATGAGCGATCAGTAATAAGCACCCTAATCAGCCCTCTGAAGCCAAACACAACTATACCCCTGAATGCAAGGCAAGGATAGCTGAAGACTCACATTATGTGGGCAGTACTCAATAGTTTGATAAAACTCCAGTCCTCGAAACATCTTCTCATGGACATTTGAACTGCAGCATTTGTTCATCCCTTCTTCAATAGCCTGGTTTATCATCCGCACTGGGAAAGCACAAACTGCAGAGTACTTTTGTGGCACCATGCTCTCCCCCTGGCTTTCAGCAAATACACCAAAGAGAACCAGTTCTGTGTCACTGACGCCAATCTCTTCAGCCAACTTTGAGCCAGGCTTAGCAGCATGAGCTGCCTGCAGAACATTAAAAGCTACATCCCGAGGGTTCGCCCCAAAACTCCTCTTCCGCTTCCGCTTGGACTCAAAGCGGCAATCCAAGTTCATCTCTCGGTATTGACGAACTTCACTCTCCTCGGTATTCAACCGCGCTATCCTAGTGTGGTACAATTGGGAGCTGGGATTTTCCTTTTGGACTGTCAGGAAGTACACGTAGGGGTAGTCATTGAAAGAATATACATAGTCAATGGGGAATGTGTCTTGATATTCTGGCAGCACAGTTAAGGAGTGAAAAGGATAGGCAAAACCGTCCAAGGTACTTTTCAGCCTCCTTATGGACACTGATTTGGGGCTATACGTCTTAGCTATGCTGCTATTGATGGAAGATGCAATGTAGAAGTATGCAGCACGAGACCTATCAACAACTACAGCTCTAGTGCCCAAGGGGCTGGCTACACAATCTGGACACTCTGAAGCCTTGTTGAATTGGGCTGAATACAAACATGATGTCTCTTTAATGAAAACAATGTTGTCCTGCATCCAGAGCTCGTGCTGGAAACAGATTCCATGCTGAGAAGTCCCACAACTATAAAGCCAATCTACAGAAGGATCCAACACCAAAACTTTGTTATCTGTGTTTTCAAAGTTCACAGGCTTTTCCATTTCGCATTTGGCACAGATCTTACACTCAGGACTACCCCAGGGACCAGTCACTAGAGTAGATAAAATTTCCAGCTCTGAGTTCAACATGTAGATCTTGTTCCGAACTGCAACAAAGATAACATCAAGATACTCATGGGCAACTATGTTCTGGATGTAACTCTCAGCAATGAATGTAGGGAGGTTATATTGTACTGTATAATCTCTAGTCACGTTATAGGAAATATGTGGGCATTGCCAGCTCTTCATGAAGATTCTTACAGGCAATAACCCCAGCATAAGGCAAATCAGAAATGATACACCCATACTAGGAGAAGTAACAGCAGTGCAGAATCCCAGGTGTTAAAGGCTACCCCAGTTCTTCAGTTCCATGTGGATGTGAAATCCATCTAGAATGGTCCACCATCGCATGACAGCTGAATAAAAAAGAGAGAGAAAACATGAATAAGTGACACTACAACAGTAAGACAATGGTGGTTGAATTACGAGCAGGATATAAAGCTTGGCTTAAGTTCAAATTAGGAAAAAATGCAGACAGCAATTCTTAAAGTTTTGAAGTCAGTTTTGACTCCCACACTACTAATTTGGCTAGACAAGAAGATGGGATACATCACTTTAGTATTACTATACTGATAGCAACCTGGGGAAGTAGACAAGTGGTGATTGTGAGCCCTTAGGGCAGGGAAGTATTTATTTATATTGCTATGTAAATCTCTTGGTGAACACGTTTTGTTGAAAGCAGTATATAAATAGTCTTAATAATAAATACCGTTCCAGTCTAACAATGAGAATTTTAATCATAGTGCCCTTCACCTTGATCTTTCTAGACAACAATTTTATGGCTTTGCAAATGAGAACTCTCATCTGTGCAAACCCCTCCGGTTCCATCTCTTCACACCAATGAACACTGGCAACTTAGCAAGTGTTCAGAAAAGTACAATTGTACATGTAGATCAGCGGCGCTCAAAGTGGCAACCAGTGCAAGCCCAGAACATGGTCCCCATTCAGACTACATCCAAGTGTTCCTCTTGGGAGCCATGCAAAGTCCTCCTCGTTCAGAGGTCAGGGACGCTCTGGGCAGTCACATCATCTGCCCAGCATCCCAAAAGGCTGCCTGACAGGACATCAAGGCAGATGCAACTTCCCAGAGCTTCCTTGTCCCCTGATTGAGGAGGACTTTGCAAGGCCCCTGAGTGGAACCAAAAGATCCACTCACCAGGTGGACGGATCCTGATGAACACTGGACCTGGCCCCCAAGTCATGGTTTGCGTTATGTTGTGGGTTCAACACCAAATAAACACAGAACAGATGGAGTCCATAAAATCCATTTATTGCATCAGTAGAAGGTCAAAGTACATGGTACTTTGTACATGTACAACAGCCCCACTTAAATATCCCTATACTCTACCCCAGGGGTGTCCAAACATTTTGGCAGGAGGGCCACATCATCTCTCTAACACTGTGTCAGGGGCCGGGGGAAAAAAGAATTAATTTACATTTAAAATATGAATAAATTTACATAAATGAATTTATTAGAGATGGAACTTATATGAATGAATGAATGGTCTTGCAGTAGCTCAAGGCCTATAAAAGGCCCTGCACAAAGCAAGGCTGGCCTTTCCTTCCCTGCCACAGCTGCATCACAGACATGAAACAGCAAGTAGTGGAGGGAGCTCTCATCCCACAGCTCAGGTGAGAGGTCGAACAGTCGTCCTCATGCTGAGAGCAGTTGCATTGTGCTAGCATGGGTTCCAGCAAGTCTCCAGAGGGCCAGAGGCTCACTGGAGACTGGGGGCTCCCGAGGGCCTCATTGGGAGCCCCCAGGGGCCACAAGTGGCCCTGGGCCAGGGTTTGGGCACCCCTGCTCTACCCTCTAATTTCCAATAATCATTCCCACCTGTCCTAGACTTCTAAGTACTGGATCATTCTTAATTCCTCAGCTGTTCTACGGACCCTCCCCCTGGCAGTTAACCCTTTCATACACAACAGTTTGTGCAGCTCTGACGTAGATGATGTATTTGCATAACTGTATGAGAGAAATATAATAGTAAGAAGCTTGGGAGTAAACAGTACTTAAGTACACAATCAACCTGCATCTTATGGGAGACTGATTCACTTGAATTCAAGTATACAAGCCTGACCACCACAACCCCAGAAAAAGACTGAGAAAACAATAGTTTAAATACTGCAGGCCACGCCACCTGCCATTCCACTTACTCTGTTTATGCCCTTGAGTGAGCCTGAAATGGGAGAATGAAGCTGCTGTTCCCTCAATCCTAGTTTGTTTGCTTTTAGTTCTTAAAGAGACAGTATGCATTTGTTGGTTTTAATAGAGTTTCAACTGTACTGGACACAATTTCCAATCTCAGAATGCAACCCACACCTAAGATGCAGGCCAACTATATAAAGAAATATTTGTCAGACATTTATGCACAACAGAATCTTTGTCACTTTTTAAAACCATGTCCTAGCTTTCCTCAAAAGGAGTGTTTCTAAAGCAGAGGGCCTGACTCACAGGAGAAGCCTCAAACAATTAACCCAGCAGTTCTCAAACTTGCAGGAAGTTTGAGCCCCACTATAAGTTCTTGTGGGGGGGGGGGAGGCAGCAACACGAGCACCAGTATTGTGTTGCTGTCAAGGGCTCGCCACAGACTTCAGCAGCCTCGAAGGGTGCAGGGAGCCCCGTGCCAGCCTCCGCAAGGCTCTCCAACATGCAGAGATAATGATTGCAACCTACTTCACAAAACTGGAAGTGGGTCACAATCGCATCGCTGCCTTTCTCCCTTCCTGCCCCTCAAGGGGGCAGAGGCCAGGGCTCTCTGGTTGGGTGTCACGACACCCAAGTTTGAGAACCACTGAATTAACCCATTTCTGCCTAGTCCATAGGTGTACACATTTTATCTCTGTTGCATATATGCAACGTTTGGCACAAATGGCTTAAAAAGAAACAACTACAGGTACCATTCTTTTCCTTTCTGGCTAAAATTATACCCAAAACAGAGATGGTGTAGATGAAAACATGTGGCAATTTTCACAAGTTTTTTTTCATTAGTTTCTATATCTGCAGCTGGAATGCAAAACCTACATAAAATATACGGTCAAAATTAAAACAGGCCCCTTTTCATTTTTATCTTGAGCTAACAAGTTTTGTATATAAGTGACCAACAAAACAGGGGCATTTATGAAAATGCACTGTGCACACACACAAAAGTATGCAAGTACAGGGGACTGCCTATTGCACCTGTGCAAATGTGAGTTCCTGGGTGGGCAACTGGTAAAAATTAAACACCCAATCATTCAGGGGCTTGCTCGCTCTCCCTTTAGCTTTATTTTCACTAACCCTAATAAGTTGCATAGCCATTTTACTCAGAAGCGGCATGGAGTTCAGAAGGGCTTATTCTCAGGTAAGTGGGCAATGCACTGCAGCCTGAATCATCTGAGTTGTGTTCTTCTACAGTGCACAACTGAGAAAGTGGCAGGAGCAAAGGTATGTGAAAGTGATAGAGGGTTTCACATATCACACAGAAGCATCGACACGTTTGCCCCAGGACTATACACTTGGTGGAAAGTCTAGGCCAATCCCTGTTCACTGACACATGTGCTTGTTTGCGAAATAAAGTCGCAAGGCAACCATATCTACCACACCTTTCTACCTTCCACATTCAAGGTTGCTTACATGAAACCACTAAAACCTAACTGATACAGAAAACACACACAACTCTCCAGAACACCACCCCATAAGAAGCACAATCTAATAACAAAGCAAAACTAAACCCGAAAACCAGCAGCAGCTACACCTGACGTAGGAAAATGGCTAGGTGGGACATGGAAGAGGGCATCAGGAGGGTGAACTTTGCCTCACATGTTTGGTTTCTGGAAAAAGGTTACTGTGTATTTCACATTGAGGACCTCACAGCCCAGTCTCACTGAGTTCAATGGGACTTACTCCCAGGTAAGAGTGCATAGGATTGCAGCCTCATTCTAAGTGTGAACCAAGTGAGCTTAAGGACAGTTGTTCTTTATAAATTATGTTCATTGTTCCTTTATATATACACTGTTCAAGACTGATGAAGGCAAGCACTAGGACGGTATGAAAGGTGCCTTTCCATCCAGTTCAGGGGGTCCAAGAAGGTGGGGAGGCAATGAGGGGAGAACTACTCTAGGGGGACGCCCCTCCCTCCTATGAACTTCAAAAGGATGCCCGAAAGGGGGCGAATCCTTCTCACTTGTTGCCCAACCTCTCTGTTAAGGAGCCAGACACACCCCTTCGCTACTCACCTTTCCAGTGCTTGTATTTTATTCCCGTGAAACGTGGACTGTGTGGCAGTCAGGGGCAGTGGTTACAGCGCCCTATCCCGAAGGGCACGACATTTTCCCGACCTGGTGCCTCCGAGAAGCCCACCCCTTTCAGCAGAGACGCTCGAGTGCCCCCCCTGGAAGGGGCGAGCGGCAGGCGCCACCCTTGCTCGAGCTCTCCTCTTCCCAAGGGCTCCAAAGCCCCACCGCGCTGGGGCAGCGGAGAAGGTCGAGCCCAAGACAAGGGGCCGGATCCGCACGTGAACCAGCCTTGGAGCTCTCAGCAGCGGCGGGAGGCAGAGGCTCCCTGAGCCACGGCTGGCTTCCCCCGGTCCAAGAACGCGCCACGCGCTCTGAGTCCCCAGTGCTGAGCACACCTGGAGAGGAGGCTCCCAGAGAAGGCGGAGGCAGCCGTCGGGCGGGACCCAGCCGGCCTCCCTCCCTCTCCTCTCCTCTCACTCCTGCCCGCCCCACTGCGCCAGGCGCGGCGTGTTCCAGCCTCTGGGTCGTGTCCCGGGTCGGAGTTGCGCAAACCTCCCCTCCCTCCGGGCCAGACCCGCTCAGCGTGGCGTGATTTCCAGGAGGCGGGCGCAGCAGCCACAGCCGGGGGCGGAGAAGCGCTCGCTTTCCAGGACCCCGGAAGCCGACCCCGGTCCGCGTCTGGGGGCTGCTTCACTGGGACGGGACAGCCCCGTCGCCCCAGGGCTACTCGCCGCCCTGACGCTCCCCCGATGAGGCCGGAGTGCCCGGCTTGCACTTAGAACGCGGGACACTGGGAGTCCTGCTTGGCTTCTGACAGCCCCAATCCTATGCGTGTCTACTCAGAAGTAAGTCCCATTGTGTTTAATGAGACTTACTCCCAGGTAAGTGTGCATAGGATTGCAGCCTTGGAACCCAATCCTATGCATGTCTACTCAGAAGTAAGTCCCATTGTGACCTGAGAAGGAGGTCCCTATTCAGCCCGATGAAAAGCAAGCGACACCACCTGACTGCGTTTACTCGCGAGTAGGCGTGCTTGCCATAGTCTGTCGGAAAGAGCAGGCTGAGAGGACTCCAAGGACGTCAGAATGGTCCTGATCCAATGAATGCAGCCCCAAAAACACCTGAGGAGGCGGTCCCTCCCCCCCAGCTGCGAGTGTATGGAGCCCTATGGGAAGCGAAGCAGCCTAACGTAGCATTTACTCGCGAGTAGGCAGACGTGCCTTGGCTGGTGGTCAGATCAGGCAAGGGGAATGTGGGGACACCAGAATGGTCCCGATGCAATGGAACTGGAGCGCAACAAAAGCCCCAGAAGGCAGCCTGCCCCCCCCCCCCAGAAAGGACCAACAAAGAGGCTTGAACTGGTAAGGGGAATGTTTTCTGTTTTGCACTTGCAGTTTCCCTCACAGCCCAATCCTACCCACACTTTCCTGGAGGTAAGCCCAACTGACTCTAATGGGACTTACTTCTGAGTAGACGTGCATAGAATTGGGCTCTGAGGCTGGACTCCTATCCCCACTTTCCTGGGAGTAAGCCCCATTGACTCTAATGGGACTTACTTCTGAGTAGACAGGCATAGGATTGGGCTCTCAGACTTCTAAAGCCAGTTGGGTCTTTGTATTGATGTGCTTGAAATAGAAGGGCTTTAAACTGGGCACTGGGAGGGCTGGAAATCTCACTGATTCTTTTTTTTGGGGGGGGGGGTGTTATTGCAGGCAGACTACAGAGAAAACTCACTTGGTGGAACAGGACTGGCTCCCCTTATTTAATTATTTCTTTTATTTTAATTTAATTATTTATAATTATTTGTTTTAATTTGCTTGATGATGTCACTTCTGGCCATGACATCACTTCCAGTGGGTCCAGACAGATTGTCATTCTAAAAAGTGGGTCCCAGTGCTAAAAGTATGAGAACTGCTGCAATAAGCTGTTAGTAAGTTGACACGGGTGTGTATGTGTCTGTGACTCCACAAGTTTTCAAAATCACTAAAATCAGAATTTGTAGGAATAATACCATCATGTTATATATCAATCAATGTGTAATTTCATGCAGAATGCAAATCCACATTGAAATATCTGTGTTCTAACAAAAGGTACTGCCAAAACACCAGTGGGGGCAGGGCAATGGTACATCACCACGCCCATCATCTGGGGTGTTGCCCCGCCCACTTCATGGGGTGACACGCAGACCTCCCGCACCGGGTGACGCGAATCCTAGTGATGCCACTGCCTCTGCCTTGTCTGGTTTCAGTTTCAATCCGTTCTCCCAGATACCTGTGTCACAGGCAGGCCTATAACCGCAATGTATTGTGTCATCAGTGGTTTCTAACTACCACAGCAGTAAATCTTCAGTGTTGTCAGCCTGAAAGATTCCACTCTAGACTTCATGGGACAAAGAAACTAACAGCCACATCGTCCCTGAATGCATAATTTCTGCTCCTCTCAAACAAAAGCAGTCCCCTTCTCAGATTCTGATAGCCATGGGGGAATTGTGCCTTTTAAATCCATGTGGTTACCCTGTTCCCCTTTAACCTCTCCAAAACTCTTCTCACAATTCTCTCAACTTCACTCCCCAGACCTCAGAATCATCTTAGCTGGTCCTGGGGCCCTGTTTCTCTGCCACATTGAATGGTGTTAAGGCTTTACATACCTGATCTGAACCCTTTTCCGGATCTAAATAGTAGCTTTTAGCCCCTACCCACTATAACCTTACTTTGAAGAGATGTCTGTGCTTATTCAATGGGCTGCAAAGATGTGGCCTATTCACAGTGCCTTCTCAAATCTGGTAATTCTAGATTACCAGAGTCATAGGTGAAGACTGAAGAAAGTGCTGGTGATATTCTGGTGATGCTGCAGATTCTGGCTAGGAGGAGCCTGCTGCAGAAGTTGGACTTGATTAGGAGAGAAAAACTAGCCAAGAAGGCATCAAGGACACTAGACATCTAGATGGGAATTATAGCAAACTTGCTCTGCTCAACCGAATCCATAGCCCTGTTTTGGGCCGCCTGGCCCAACAGGGGGCTGCTTTACCCTGTGCCCTTTAAATAGCTGGCACAACATTGAGTAGCCCCATTGTGGGGCTTCTTATGTTACCTGGGGGAAGGGAACAAATGTCCCCTTCCCCTGAGGAGATGCTAGGAGTCGACAGTGGCTGCCCAGCATCTGTAGGATGCAGTGGCAGCCCTCGACAGCTCAGGATTGGGTTGTTAATTAGAGTCTCGGCATTAGCAGAATCATAAACAATAGTTAGCAACTTACATACATAAATATACAGTTAGCAACTTAACTGGCTTGTAGCATCTGTTAGTATGATCACAGTATTGGGGGATCACCAGGACCTGATAGCAGGACAGGCCAATAGTTTGGCTAACAGCATCTTTGAGCTGGAAATGATAGCATAAAAGATATTGGTTCAACTGTGTTGTGAACAAAAAAACAGATGTTGGTTTCTGTAACTAACCCTGGTTTTGAGGAATTTGAATACTGGTAGTCTTTCCTTTTCTGTTAACTGAAGTTATCCTTTAATAATCCAAAAGCTATACAAATACTGTTTTTGTCACACAGTGACTTTAATTTAAGGTGCAATCCTAGCCCACTTTCCAGCACTGACATAAGGGCAATAAAGCTCCGAAGTAAGGGGACAAACATTCTGTTAGGTTGAGGAGGCCTCCATGAGTGCCACCCAACTGCAGGATGCAGCACATGTCCCATTGGCATCACTATGCTACTGCTGGAAAGTTGGTTAGGATTTGGGCCTTAAGATGTTATGAGCAGTATTTCTTCTGTTCTGCCTGTTCTGCACTGTTCTGCACTGCTTTTGAGTGCACTTCTGGTTATCTTTGTCACAAGGAGTATATGCATAATCTGATAGCCAGTTCTGATAAATCTGATAAATCTGTTCATTGTATTGGGACCTGGAATGAGAGACATTGTTTCACATTTCCCTTCAGAGCCAGATCGGGTGTGCAAAGAGATTTCAGTAGGTGAGAAGATATTCTGCAAGATTTAAGTGTCTGCTCTTGAATATTTTTAATGGGCAGCCCAATTCTAACCTGTGTTGGTGTAGCAAGGCTGCATGACCTGTGCTGCATCTGTGCAACTTAGGAGGTGGCTGGAGGTCTCTTCAGGGTAAGGGGATATTTTCCCCTTACCCCAAGTAAGCTGTCCCAAAAGGGCATCTTGGATACGCACCAGCTGTATAGCTGGCACAAATCTGGGAAGCCTTGAAACAGGTATTAGGATACGACGTGCACCATTGCGTGGGGGGGGGGGATGGCCACCCTTGCTCAAGCCAAGGTTTGGATTGCACCTTAAATTGCATGCATGTGTGTGCGCACACAAGAAGTGCACACACAAGAAGTGTATTTCTAACAGCCTTTTCCCCGTGTCTACTTTTTAGTCTCTCATAATAAACAATTATCAAAGCAAATTCTCCTCTTTTTTTTAACCATAGGTATTTAACATTTATTATACATTTCTAGTATGTAGACCCAATTTTATCTCTTTGTAAGTTGTGTTTTAGTAACTTGCCCAGAAATGTAAGTGTTCCTAAGGAATAACCCTGTGGCCAACCCTTGCTCTCCCTCAGGTGCCCTGTCTACAAATCAATGTTGTGGAAAAGAGGAGCTTCTGGGGGCCAGCTCTAGATGGGCCCCCCCTCAGATGAGGTCCTTCCATGGGCATGCATTCCACACATCACCCACACATCACTTTAAAGAACCCAGCAGCTTGCTCCTTGCAAGGCTCCAGTGTAGAGAAAAGGAAGGAAAAGCAGGCAGCTGGATGCCTCAAAATGAGGTGAGGTCTTGACATGTCATATCGTATTGCTCAGCCCAGCCCAGAGGACAATGGGAAGGATTATTTTGAAGGCCTGTGAGAAGCTCTGTTCACTATTCTCTCTGGGAGAGAGCAAGATTGTGGCAAAAGGGATTAAGCAGCTGTGACTTAGATTGCAGGCCACACTGGCCCACTTCTAAAACATAGCACATTTTCTGAAATGGGGGGGGGGGGGAAGAAATATATCAAAGACTAAACAAACACCCAGAAATTTCAAATTGGCAATGTTAATCATTTTCTTTTTCAAATCTCTATGGCAATAGATTTTTAAATATATAATATTAATGCAACATGATTACATTTATGAGCACTTTATTATTTATGAGCAGATGGCTAACACTAGAAGACAAGTAATTACTGTCAAATGACAAAATGAATTATTTAAGTGCCATCCTTTCCCTGTGCCAGTTAATTGTTTATTTCCCTGCTCTTGTGATTATTTCCATTTTGAAACTCTTTCTTATATATTGTAGGTTTTAATTACCTCTCTACTTCTGTTACCTTCTTGCATATTCTTTATGATCTTTATTTTGTGCATTGAATAAAGACAGAAAGAAAGGAAAACCGAACAGGCATGAGGTTGCTCTTGTCTCTGTCTCTGTCTCCAAATCTGACACTAATATCATTTCAACATAAACATCCAACATCCTGGGATCCAGGATTGTGGTTCTGGTGTTGGACATAGACGTGGAATCCAAGTTCAAATTACTACTTATAATAATATCAGTACTATTAATATATTAATAATTAAGTATTAATAATATATTTTATTAATTAATAATATTAATTAATTACTCCATTACTTCACTATGGAGCTTCCTGAGTAGTCTTTGGTGAGTCACTATCTCTCAGCCTAACCTATCTCACAGAGTTGTTGCAAGGACAAAAGGAGAGAAGGAATATATACATCACCCTTGGTCCTTGAAGGACAAAAGGAGAGAAGGACAAAAGAAGAGAAGGAATATATACATCACCCAGGTCCTTGATGGAGGGATGGTATAAAAATGTGAAAAATAAAGTTATTAGCTCTGTCCCTGAAGATGATTGTCATATTATCATTTGATCAGCAAAAAATTTCACTATCTTGCCCTACATTTTTTTGTAGGTGTACCTTACCACATGCAACTTGTATAATAATTTAATAGAAATAAGGCAAAAGTGAGGGTTGTGAAAACTAGCATTCTCTAGGCTCACAGAAGACATCAGGTGTTTCTTTTACCCAGGACTGTATGGACAATGAAAGCAGCAAAATCCAACTCATGACTTAATCATCCTTTGCTGGTATTCCTACTTAAACACTATCTCTAGTTTCTTTGTGAGGCTTCTTTTCTTGAAGAACACTTTCAAGATTTGGTTGCTAACATGTACCTCTGTGTATATCAACTTCTCCTTAGGTGAATAATATATGTATGGGTTGTACCCTCCCTCAGAGACAGTGGGCAAGTTAAAGATGTGTGGTGTACCTAGTGCCACTGCTATGTGGGGTGGACTCCTCCCACCACCCTGCCCTTGGCTGCTTGAAGTCATGGGTAGTCCTGGCCTCCACCTCAGGATTCCACACAGAGGAGGTCAGGTCTACGTTCGAAGGGTCAGGCATGCTGGTACCAGCTTATAGCATGCACCCAGGGTGTACTGCCCTTCCTGCCCTGCCCTTGGTATGCTACTGCTTAGACAGATTCATGTGATCTAATGTTCACTTTGTTTTCTAATTCCACTTGCTTCAGAGAGTCAGTAAGTTGATCCTATCCAGAATCCAGGCAGGAGTCATTTCCTTCCCCCTCTCTCTGTCTTTTCTTTAGCAGCATCTTGTAGACATTGTCCATCAATCAGAATGTTTTCAGGACAGGCAGGCAAATCTTGACTAGATATTTACCTCTCTTACTGCAGACTGTTAGATCAGAATCAGTGTTTCTCCTGCCCAGTGTGGGTATTTCTGTGGCCGCCCCTGCCAACAAGTTTGAGAATTTCTGAAGCACACTGTGTGAAAGAAGGGGCTAGCTCATTTCCCTTTCAATAAAAGGAACACTCTGGAATCCAGAGACAGACACTAAAACGCTTCCAGTAGGAAGTGACCAAGCCATAGAAGCAACTTATATGTAGAAAGAGAGCGAGAGGGAGAGAGTTTGTGCAGAAAATGACTTTTTCCCTCCCAAAGACCCCACCTCCAATGGATGCTATACCCCATCTCGCCATATAAGAAGCCATATAAGAACCCACTGCTGTCCTCTCCCTTTGGGACTTCTTTCTTTTCCTTCAAAGTCCTTGGAAGGTGGAAGCTCCAGGCAGGAAGCTTCTTTCCCCACTAAGTGAAGTAAGCACAGTGGGGAGCACACATGGTAAAACAGTCACCAACCACAAGTTACGCAAGCAAGTAATGTAAGAACGACTTCATGTTTAGGAAGCAGAACACTCACTGAAACCAAAATAGCATAATTACCAAAGCACTGCGTTTGTCATCAGTGGTAGACAGGATAGGGAGAGATGTTATCCAGAAAATGCAAATGTGGTTCTTGAATGAAAGTACTGTTTAGATAGGTTTGATCAAACTGAATTTGGATAAGCAGGAATGTCAGACTGCCATCCTAAACACACTCACTATGGAAATCCCCACTGAACACAGAAAACTTACTTCATGTATACTTGCTTCATGTATATGTATACAACTGTGCTGTCAGCTGAGTAGCTGAGGTTTTAAGAATCGAGATTCCAGTGCATTGACGTTCAAATGTCATTTAAATACTGAGCTATCAGTCATGAACTTTGTGATCAGTGAAGTCTCATAGATGTACGAACCTCAAATTCACATGCGTAACACATTTTACGCATTACACAAGAGATTACACAATAGAAGATTACACAATAGAAAACACATTTCATTTCAAATATTTCATTTAGAAGAATCTATTTTTATTTTTAAATGTTTATGAAAACTACACTGGTCCATAGTGTTTCTGCAACTGTGACCCTCTGCTGCCATCATCTGGCTGTTTTGTTTCCAGGCTTTTAGAAACCTTTTCCTTACTCAGCGTGTGGTTGGTCTGTGGAACTCCTTGCCACAGGATGTGGTGATGGCGTCTGGCCTGGACGCCTTTAAAGGGGGATTGGACAAGTTTCTGGAGGAAAAATCCATTACGGGTTACAAGCCATGATGTGCATGTACAACCTCCTGATTTTAGAAATGGGCTATGTCAGATGCAAGGGAGGGCACCGGGATGCAGGTCTCTTGTTATCTGGTGTGCTCCCTGGGGCATTTGGTGGGCCGCTGTGAGGTACAGGAAGCTGGACTAGATGGGCCTATGGCCTGATCCAGTGGGGTTGTTCTTATGTTCTTAACCTTGACATTGACAATATGTTCCTTAGTGCTTTTCTGTTTTGTCACATTGGGGCATTTTAATGAATCACAGTATCATTAGCCAGTATCCCCCCCACCCTGCACACAGTTTGGGATGTTCACTTCGTATAAGGCTCCATGTCAACGGCCTACATCTCACAGAAGAGATGGGCATATGTCCCAGCTGTACCACTTCACACTGCAAATGAGGGCACACTTTGACTGCTTCTCCATACTTGCTCCATATAGAAAGCTATATGTCAGGGAGAAGCTTTTTCCCTGACTTACTAGTTTACACCATGGAGAGAATATTTTTGTATGGAGGAAAACTCAGTCACATAGCTGCCCACTTGTAATCTGAAGTGATACAGCCAGACACAAGTTTTCCAGCCCAAAGGGAACTAGGCCTAGGGTGGGATGTCCAAACTTTTTGGCAGGAGGGCCACATCATCTCTCTAAGGGCCCAATCCTATCCAATTTTGCAGTGCTGGGGCAGCCATGCCAATGGGGTGTGTGTTGCATCCTGTGGTGGGGAGGCAGAGGCCTCCTCAAAGTAGAGGAACATTTGTTCCCTTACTTTGGGGCTGCATTGCAGCTGCACCAGTGCTGGAAAGTGGGATTGGATTGGGCCCTAACCCTGTGTTGGGGGCTAGGAAAAATAACTTACATTTCAAATTTGAATAAATTTACATAAATGAATATACTAGAGATGGAACTTATATGAATGAATGAAGGTCTTGCAATAGCTTAGGGCCTATAAAAGGCCTTGCACAAAGCAAGGGTGGTCTTTCCTTCGCTGCTGCATCACAGACGTGAAACAGCAAGTAGTGGAGGGAGCCCACAGCTCATGCGAGAAGTCAAACAGTCACCCTCATGCTGAGATCAGTCAGGCCAGCACAGGCTCCAGCAAGTCTCTGGAGGGCCACATTGGAGACTGGGGGCTCCCCATGGGTTGAATTGGGAAGACCTCAAATGGCCCCCGAGCCAGGATTTGAGCATCCCTGACCAAGAGCAATGGTTCCCAAATGTTTTAGCACTGGGACCCACTTTTTAAAATGACATTCTATTGGGACCCACCTAGCTTTATGAGACAAAAAAAAGTTTCACTTTACCAGCCACTCAAGCCCCTTTTTACTATGGCAGGGGTGCTCAATAGGTGGATCGCGATCTACCGGTAGATCGCGAGGCAAAATGAGTAGATTGCGGAGTGCCAGACCCCCCCCTTCAGGTGCCTCTGGGAGGAAACGCCGGGAGTAAGTCCCATTGTACTCAATGGGGCTTACTCCCAGGTAAGTGTGGCTAGGATTGCAGCCTCACAGCCTAATCCTAGGCATGTCTACTCAGGAGTAAGTCCTGTTATACTCAGTGGGGCTCAAGGTACACCAACATACATTGTACACATAAATGTTATATGTTATGATGGCGCGAACATTGTAAAAAAAAACTCTGGTAGATCTCCGGGCCTTGCTGGGTTTCAAAGTAGCTCTCGAGCCAAAAAAGTGTGAGCACCCCTGTACTATGGTTTTCGGGAGATTGCCTACTTAAGCATTTGTTGAACTCCATGTTCATCAGACCATGACCATTCTGGTGGGCCTTGCATTTCCATTTGCTTGGCCTTTGATAAGAGCGGAGGCACAGTTGCCTACTTGCAAGTAAACATGCACATGCTGCTCCTTTCATAAGGCTCATGACATTTTCCTTATCAGCTATCAGCTTGCCAGTTTCACAACCCACCAATAATCAGATTTCAACCCACTGGTGGGTCCCGACACACAGTTTGAGAACCACTGGCCTAGGATAAATAATACACTACAGAGGTTTTGGTGAGGTAAAGGAGATGGTTGGAGATCTGCAGAATTTCCTATCTGTGTAGGTTAGAGGGGCCAGTCCCAAAAGAGAATTTTCTTTATTGGTCCACTTCTGTAGTTGGAGGATCTAGCCTCGATTCTGGGTATTCTCCAGAACCTCTTCACTATCACATACACTGTGTATTGTCCATGCCCTTTTGGCACCTGACTATTTCTTTTTAAAGCAGGTATAATACTAGGGTTGTCTGAAGGGCTTGTGATCTGACTGAATTTCCTATAATGAGACAATTAAAGTTTGAGGTACAGGCAGAGAACCCTGGCCTTATTTCTATATGCCATCCATTATTTCTGGAAGACATGATGTTCTTTTAATTTGTGACTACAGCACATGGAATGTGATTGCCTTACCATGCATGGGAATACTCTCCTTTTATATCATGGATAAATGCTAGGCAATCCATAAAGCACGGGGTGGTGGTGGTGTGTGTGTGTCCCCAGAACTTGGCTCCCTTCCTGTTCATGTGATTTGGTCTGCCTACTCTGCAGAATGGATTACCTCTAAGTGATCTCATATGTGAAGCTAAAAAGCACGGTTGGCATTCTGCCTCTTATTGTGCTACATATGAACATCATTACTATGGGACAGAAAGTAAAATCAAATTGCAGCCACTGTAGGCACTTTATTCACATTATGGACTGATATTAGGAAAGGTTGGTTAAACCTGCTGCATGAAAACATCAGTAGCCTTTTTGTCAATTGACAGCTTAAAAACCATTCTGTCCTTCAAATCTGAATTTTAATTTCCTTGGTCAAATACTCAGTTTCTGATTCATAATCTCTTGACAATTATAGCCTCTTGCTTTGGGCCATGGGCATCATTTCTGCCCACACTGTCACCTTGTACTTGCAGCTTTCCTTTGTTGTTTAATTACCACGTTATTCAACAAAAGAACTCCAATTTCTGTAACAGTCTGAATGACAAAGACTACAGGTATGGATTAATCTGCAGACCAGGAAGTCTCAAGCTAAAAGGAAGCCATATGTTGAACTTTGTACCTTTATATTGTAGGTGTAAAGGTAAAGCATTGATACAGTGCCCTCCCTCCACTTTGACTACACTCCTTTGACTGCTTAGCTAGCCCTTGAAAACTGGCTACTTTAGATAGTGGATATGGAAAGTCAGCAAAGATTAGAGAAGGTACTAACAATGATGATTTCATTCATATGCTGGGCAACTATGCTAGAATACATTGTCCATAACCAGAATGAAGAAAACTTCTTGGGTAAGGAGGAAAAGTAGAGTTAAGTCAGGAATATGTAACACAGTCCCAACAAAGAAGTGCTGGAAATGGTATAAGTGACATTATGCCTGCGATAGAGTCTTGGGTATCACATATATGACAACAGGAGTTTCATGTTTCAGTTCCAGAATAGGCTTGATTTCTAAAATCTACAGCAAACAGAGATACAAATCTACTTCCCACATGCTCTGTGTGGGCAGAGATGTCTGCAGTCCATCAATCCACCTTCTTTCTCCTTCTCTTCACATTCATAGTTGGGGAATGAATTTGCCTCAATGAGTCCCACCTCAAGTCGAGTCCCACCAGAGGGATGAGGAAACCCCTTTTGTCATTCCTTGCCATCAAGTAGCTTAATAACCACTGGACAGATATTACAGGTAAAGATCAGTATGTCTGGGGTGTTAATATAAAAAGTCTGTCCTCTTCCTTGCGGATCCACCTCATAAGTTTGTTGACAGCACCAACAGCTGCTGCTTTGGTCCCAAGGGGGCTAAAGCACACATACAGCTCAAAAGCACTAGTCACCTGGAAAAAGGAAATTAGAAACATCCATTATAGTATTCAATCAAAGCAAACCAAACCAACTCCCCTAATATTATTTGCCCATTTGTAGAGTAAACCAACTTCTCCTTCTCAATATACAAATAGAGTTGTTGCTGGGTTGGTTACGAAGAGCATTTTATTTTTTACTGGACCAGCTGCTCCGGTAAGGGAGTTCCTAAGATTTCAAGGAAGACAGAAATCTGATGAAGAATTCTGCATTGCTGTAAACTAGTGGTTTCTCTGTTTATCCACCCAGGCAACACAGGCAACAGATGTACAAATGCTGCTACCCCTGCTGTACTGTATCCCTGCTAACTGGGTAAGAGGCACTCTTTCAAGTGGGTGCTCCTCTTTTTAGCAGGGGGAGAGTAACTAGCCTACCTCGCCCCAGCAGTGTCTTTTCTAGTGGCTGTCTGCTGGTGTTCTTTTGCATCTTTTTAGATTGTGAGCCCTTTTGGGACAGGGAGCCATTTGTTATTTGATTTTTCTCCGTAAACCGCTTTATGAACTTTTAGTTGAAAAGCAGTATATAAATACTGTTAATAATAATAATAAATACTGAACTGTTTGTAACGATACATCCTAGTATACCTTTTTGATCTTGTGACCCTAAAAAGGTGAACCCAGATAATAAAATAACATTTACCAGATAACACAGCTGTAACTCTAGCTACAGCATTTGCTGTTTGAAGTTCTGCTTTTACTACATTTCCTCTAGAAATTGTGCTACCATGTCATAGCAGCAGCTGCAAGAGCAAAGAAGTGTGACTCTTACCCAAGCCAGGAGATTTTCATTAGATCCAGTGTAATAGATGTTCTTTAGAGGGCGGGAGGAATTATGGGCTCGACTGTGTAAGTACTGATACAATCCCAATAGTCTCTCCTTTTCCTCCTCAGTGATGTAGGGAGCATCAATCTCTGGGCTGGAAAAAGAAATTCTCCACTGGTTAAGACCCTTGCTATGAAAATAGATGAAAGCAGAGTAGCTGCTTCTCATGGGACAGAAGAACAGTCAACTGGGCAACTGAAATCAGAGCTGCTGAACCTCTTACAGGAAGACTATTTATTGTCAATTGAGCTATCATTGAAACAGAACTTTTAATTGCTAAGGATGAAATTCCACTAAGAATGGCTACAGTCAGGTCTAATTCAGAATCAGGTTCAGAATGGAATACCAGCATGATGCCCAGTGCATGCTGGCCGCAGAGCTCAAATATGCTGCCCGAGTGCTGTGCTGATGTTCCCCAAGTTGAAGGAGCAGTTTACTCTGTTTTTAACACACAACTTGTTAGAATCATCCTAAAGCAGGGGTGTCCAAACGTTTTGGCAGGAGGGCCAAATCACATCTCTGACACTGTGTTGGGGGGGGGGGGAGAAAAAAAAAGAAGAATTAATTTACATTTCATATTTGAATAATTTACATAAATGTACATAAATGAATATATTAGAGATGGAACTTGAATGAATGAATGAAGGTCTTGCAATAGCTCAAGGCCTATAAAAGGCCTTGCACAAAGCAAGGCTGGCCTTTCCTTCGCTGCTGCAGCAGCATCACAAATGTGAAACGGCACACAGTGGAAGGAGGCCTCATCCCACAGCTCATGCGAGAGGTGAAACAGTCACTCTCATGCTGAGAGCACTCACATCGGGCAAGCATGGGCTCCAGCAAGCCTCTGGAAGGCCAGAGTCTCATTGGAGACTGGGGCCAGATTGCAATCTGGGCTACAAGTGGCCTCCAGGCTGGGGTTTGGGCACCCCTGTCCTAGAGAAAAGGACAAGATCAAGGGTGGCCAAACTGCAGCAAGTGAGTGACATGCAGCTCTTTGATATATGAGTGGCTCCTGGGAATATGTTGGCTGAGCTCCTTTATGCATCACAATTAATATAAAATGGAAACAAGAAATTTTCAAGCTTTATAATTATATACTGGGTATAAACAGAGTCCACTGGATTAAAACACGAGTTTAACGTTCATGATGAGTCAATATATTTAAGAATTATTTTTTTTTTGAATACTTTATTTATTTATTACAGATACAGGTAAGGAAGATTGGATAAATTTAGGGCTGGGACTACACAGGTTACACATGAGGGTATTGGCCATCGATTACAACGATTGGCCAATGGAAATGTACTTTAATGCAGCATACAATGAAACAAACTGCATTGGAATACCTGAATGCTATCAAAAGTTATGACCTATTAACCAGAAAATGAAAACAGAACTACCTTATGGAAAAAGTGGATTTTCTTAACTTAAAACCAACCTGTGAGACTGATTGTTCTGAGAGGCAATGACTTGTTATTATTGACATGTTGCAATGACATGTTATCATGATACAGTATGAAACCAATAAGGTGTTAATATGAGTCAGCTCACATTTCCATGTATCATAATATAGTTACCCCTGCTAACTGGGTAAAAAGGCACTTTTTCAAGTGGTGCCCCTCTTATATTTAGCAGGGGGAGAATAACCATCCCTCTTCACCCCAGCACAGTGTCTCAAACAAATCAGGGGCACACTTTTTATTTATTTACTTAATTAAATTTGATTTTGTCTGGGGGGGGGGCTACAAATTTTCTTTGACCCCAGGTAGCAGGTAGATGCCTTCACTATACCACTAACTGGGAGGAGGCAGCAGGACAAGTGGGTGACAAGGTGCTGGGGAAAGGAGGTGGGTTCCTCCTAATTTTCACTTTCTTAAAAGCCCGGGAGTGACATCACTTTTGGTTGTGACATCACTTCCAGGGTAACATTTTGAGCTTGGCACCGGGCTATACGAACATTAGCTACGCCACTGCACTACAGTATATACAAAGCCCCGCCTCAGTATAGACAGACTACTTAACCTGCCTACCCAGCACTGCAGAGCCAGACTAATAACAAGCTCAGAGCCATAACAAGCTCTTGGGCCCTGGTGTGCCTGTTGAGAAATACCACAAACCTCTGCTGCTTGCGCCACTTGCACCACCTGTGCCACAGGCTACTCATATCCACTATTCATTGCAGCTCACTGAAGCACTTCTCATAGCATGGTAAATAACTTTGCAGCCCAATCCTAACCAACTTGCCAGTGCTGATGCAGTTGTGCCAAAGGGCAACAAATGCACTGCATTTGTTGGTGGTAGTGGAGCAGTCACGGAGGCCTCCTCGAGGTAATAGGAACACTTGTTCCCTTACCTCAGGGCTGCATTATGGCCACACTGGTGTTGGGAAGTTGGTTAGGATTGGGATGCCAGTCTGACGGCATATCTGCAAGTCCAATAAAGAACACCAACACACACTTTGCAAGCTATCCAAAGAATCTGCAGCTGAAAGGATGGATTCCTTTTTTCTTCCAGCTGTAACACCATTGGGGTAGTCCAGTGGTTCTCAAACTCTCCTGGAGTTTGATAACCAAGATAAGTCTTTGCAGGGGCAAGGGGGGTGGAGGCAATGCGGTCACTAGGATCATGCCACTACTAGGAACATAGGGGAGCTTTTATAAAACTTATCTCTGACTGTGCAGCCTCTGGGGATGCGGGGAGCCCTGTGGACCCTTCTGCAGGGCTCCCCATGCCTCAGAATACTGGAAAAATGCAATCGTGACCCACTTCCAGTTTCACGATTGCAGCCCAAAGGTGGCTCGCAATCACATTTTTTCAGTGTTTTGAGGTGTGGGGAGCCCTGCAGAGGGGTCTGCAGAGCTTCCCTACCCCTTTGGGTGCCAGTGCAGGCAGAGGTAAGTTAAATAAAGCCCCTATGTCCCTGGTGGCACTACAACCCTGGTTATCATGCTGCTGCCATCCCTGCCACCCCACCCTTTAAGGGGGCAGGGACAGGGCTTCTTGGGATGGTGGGTAGTAACCTACCAGCTTGAGAACCACTTCATTAGTCAGCAATTTGTTACATGGTCTCTCTTATAAGCTCAGTAACAACTTAATGCTCCCCCCTCCTCATAAGCCTTGAATAAGCATGATGCCAGCCTAACTGGTATTGACGTCTCTGGTCCTGGAGGACACAGATCAATAAGTCAGTCCCAACCATCCTTGTTCTGAAATCACCTGACTATATTTATGAGCTGACAGAGATGTTGCTTGGAAGGAACAGACTCTCACCTGGTGAAGAGTCCTGAACTCTTGGATTTGTAGATGAAGTGTCTGAGATACGGGATTCCCACTTGGGAGACACTGTAGAAAGGTGTGCGCAGTGCCTCCAAGAGGGCATGATAAACACCACGCTTCTTCAGACGTTCCTGGAACTTGCGCTTGCAACCAGACACGGTAAAAAAGTCCTCACGGTCAGTGGAGATGAGGAGGAGGCACAAATCTGTATCTTGCTCCAGATAGGAAATGTGGGCATGGAAGAACCCACTGGAGTTGAACTTGGGGAGGCAGATTGGAGTCCAAGCTTCTCCTTCTCTAAATGAGGAGGATGAACTAAT
The DNA here is from genome assembly GCF_035046505.1 of Tiliqua scincoides. Taxonomy (NCBI): domain Eukaryota; kingdom Metazoa; phylum Chordata; class Lepidosauria; order Squamata; family Scincidae; genus Tiliqua; species Tiliqua scincoides. The sequence goes on from NC_089822.1 coordinate 203,288,557, forward strand.
GAGGTTGAATAGCAAGTGAAGATCAATAGGATGCAGGAACTGGTCCTTTTTCCTCACTAGGGAGACCAGCTGGTTCTTGGACAGGAGAATGGTAAACACCAGACTTCTGGCTTTGGCTTGTTGGAGGCAAGTGCTCACAGCATCCCTGACTCCAGCAGCCATAGGCAGGCAGCGTGCAGCCCCCATCAAGAAGCTGGGGTCCCTGGCCATCAGGTCTAGCAAGTTGTCAGTGATTCGCTCAGAGCCTGCCAGCAGTCTCCTCAGGTCATAGTTCTGCTTCTGCTGGAAGATGTGGTTGAGCTGTGTCCATGTCAAGAGACTGAGGATCTGGTAGTAGATATAAAGGAGCTCTTGAGCAATTTCTTGCTCTGACTGCCGGGTCTGAGCTACAGCAACTAGCACCAGGGGGCTCCTGCGTACAAACACCACCTTGTATCCATCTGTGGAGGAGGTAAGAATGGGTGGGAAACAGAGAGAGAAAATATCAACATCTTCAAAGCATCTGTAAGTCCCTATCAGGAAGCACCTATCAGGAAGCCCCTCTTGGGTTGGAAAAGACAATGGTGGCAAGAAAACCAATATCTTCACAAAGTTTCCTTACAACCATGTGATGAGGAGCATACGCTAAACTGGCAACCCAGTATTCTGAAGCTAACATGGACCAAGAAGCACAGAAGTCCTCCTCCTACATAGTTAAAAGAGCATTTTACTATGATTGCATGCAGGCCCATGCATAATCTATGGTTCACATCTGTCGTGTTGAATGGTGAAGAAGTGCTTGACCTTCCGCCCTCAAAGGCCTATTTCTTACAGAGGTGAGAAGGATGTGTGTCTGGCCTGCACTGCTTCAGACTGAAAGTCTGATGGAGTTAACCTTTCTACCAAACCAAATTCCCTCCACATAGAAAAACGAGATGCCAGGGAAAAGAATTCTAGCCTAATTTCCTCTCTGACATGCACATTTTTTTCACATGCAAGTAATTTTATGAGTCTCCATTTGAACAGTTCAAACACAGATTTACCATCTTAGTGCACAACTGGCCTAAGAATAGGAGAAATGTTAATGACAAATTGTTAACAGTGTTAATGGTTCTTTAAAGGGGACATCCTCAAGGAATATTACCTTTGATTAATAGCCTAGCTTATCCACCCACCCACCCAATTTGTAGTTACCTGGTTATCAACAACAATGCTAGCAGCCTGAGAAGACTTTCCTGACCCAAACCTGAATTTTGACTAAATATTGGTTTTGGTTCTGTTCCTTTGGGAAAGAAACCACCCAAACATACCATTTCTCTTATAGTCTTCCTCTGTGGCTTATTTTTTTAACATTTCCTGAACTGAAGGGTAAAAGGGTATACTGTCCCTTTCACCCATGTAGTTCTGACCATTGTGTGCAAGCTGGTACTTGTAACCAGTAGTTCTTAACAATCACATCTAATATCTCCCGCTGCTTCCAGGTTAGCAAAGAGCATTTTAGAAGCTGGTGCCTGTGTCACTCTGGGAGAAGGCCACTGGGGAAATGCCTTGAATGCCAGCAGACTATAAAAGCCACTTCTCCTGCCTCTCATGTTATCTTGCAGTTCCACTTTTTAACAGTAAGGACAAACAAATAACAATAAGGTGTCACTAGCTTGGAAGAAGCCCTGCTAATGTGACAGTAAGTACCTGCATGAATAGACCGGATGGCATTCTTCTCCGCTTCTAAGAAGGACACTAGAGCCATCATCACCCCCATGGTGCTGGACAATGCCTCTTCAGATCCATAGCGAGAATATACTGGCTTGCCTGCCTCACTCAAGACAAAGACATGCTTCTGGTGCATGCGCCAGGCTTCCATGGTGACGTCCTCTGCTTCCTTCCCTGACAGAACTGAGTCCCGGCGTGAGACCTGTGGTGAGGGGTCCGGCTTGTCTTCTTGGCTCTGCCTGATCTCTTCTTCCAGGTCCAATGCCATGCCAGTAAGCTGTGTGCTCAGTTCGCTGAAGTCCTTGCTGATCTCTTCCATCTTTGTCTGGTCAGCCTGGGCCTCTTCCCCCTCTTCTGGGCTTTGGGGTGTTATAACCCGATTATCTGTGCTGGTTAGGTCCTCATAGGACTGAGCGTGAACAAACATGGCTCCCTCCTGGCTTGCCCCTAATAAACAGCACACCAGAATAATTTTTCAGAGCAAAGTTGGACACTCAAAGAAAGCTACAGCAAAAGTATCAGAACAGAGTGACTTGGAAAGCTCTTAAGTGCATAAAAACACATAGGACAGAGAAAATAAATGAAGAGTATGCAAGCTATTGGTATTCCCTTGATTCCAGACTGCAGTTTTTGTGTCTCCCCCCCACCCCATCTAGTTGCCAGAGAACTGCCAAAAGACAGGTGCCATTTATTTTAATGGGGATACCATACTGTAAGGGAGTATTCTGCATTTTAAAAACAAGAGTGTTTCCTAAATCATAATGATAGTGTTCCCTTTGAAAGCTTTCCGGTTTTATAGCTTGCTATGTCAGATCCTAAGCACTTGTCATTTTAAAAATGCTGATGTACTGCCAGGAGGCAGGAAGATGATTCTTGCACATGAAATCCTCAGATTCTCATCAAAGAATACGAAATTCATTATCTGTCTTTTATACTAAAGCAGAGCCTTTTACATTCAGGACTTAACAAAAAAAAAAAACCTGGTTCATTGAGCATCTTATAGCAATCTTGGTTATGTGCTCAAGTAAGAGAGAACTCAACCACCTGCAGGAAGTCTGCACTTCTAGGATCACTTTCTTGCAATAAGTTCCACTGATCAGAGTTGCATTTACACTATGGAGGGGCAGCCCAATCCTGAGCTGCCCAGGGTGCAGGGCTGCAGCTGTACCGAAAATGGCTGCCGCCGCATCCAGCATGCTCCAGGCAGCCGCTGCCAGCTCCTCAGGAGAAGGGGACTTCACCTCTGCTTGGCAGTCTGTGCGACCCCTGAGCAGCAGAGCTCCGGTGCTCGCCCGGCAGTAGCCCAGCACTAGGGCTCACAAATGTGCCTTACGCATTTTTGCAACAGTATGTGCCGGTGGTGAGCTGGCACGCCGAGTTCAGGATTGGGCTCTAAATAAGCACAGGATTAGATGATCAACAGAGGGCACATCTGCCATGGTTACCATTCATGCGATTAATTTATTCAGGACCATTTGCCAACATCCTGTTCTGAATTACCCTGTATTTTTCAATGCAATGCAGATGCTAGTGAGGTCTGGTCTGTGGTTTTTCTTTCCTCTGGGCTGGGGAATGCTACCCTTGCAGTTGCTGGCATAATGCACCACTTGAAAATACTGCCAGTTCATGTGCTTTTGGTTTTTTCATTGTATTGCACATCAGAACTATGCTTTTATGCCAGTCTGATATTGTAAGTGATGGTTGCAGGACAGAGTCATATATCAGTGACTAATTATAAAAGATCCTATATATATGGAGAAAATATTCCAAGCTATAGCAGCCAGCTGAGTACCCACATTAACATTGCTGTTATTTAATATATTCATCTTAAAAGAATATATTCTTGTTAAAAGAATATTACCTGTTAAAAGTAAACAGATTGCCATATATACTTTTTAATGAAAAAAATATTCTGCTTCTTTTTTAAAATATCTGTTTTTGGCATACTTGTATATATGTTTTATATATATGTATGTGTATATGTTTTCTTAGTCTTGTAATACAGAAACTTAATAGTAAAAAATAATCTAGAACTCTAAAAGAACAATGAGGAGATTAGTGGAGTTCTTCTGAAACGACTTCCATGTTCAGCATAAATGGAAAACACAACATTGATACCAATAATCTCCATGGGAAGGAATAATTGCCCCATAAACCTTTGTAAACCACTGCTCAGTGCTGGAGTTATTTCCCATGCACCAGCTGATATTCAGCCAGAAGTTCAGGGAAATAAGGGCCCAATCCTAAACCTTCCCAGTGCTGGTGCTTAGATCCAGCACCAGTGCTGGGTACTATAAATGTGCTGTAAAGCATTTTTACGGCATCGGAAGAGCAAGGAGCACCAGTGCTGGGTCTGCACCAGTTGGCCAGTCTGGCAGCTGTCACAGAGCCCATAGGATGCAGCAGTAGACATTTCTGTGCTGTTGCTCCTCTGGAGCCAGGCAGTTTAGGATTGGGTTGCCCAAAAGTTATGGTAATACTACTCCACATACAATGCAGTAGCCACTCTTTGTCTGTGCCTACCTGGTTCTGTTCCTTCAGTCAGTCCTGGTGTAGGGCTTTCTGATCTCTCAGCATGCTGTCCATCAGCTGGAGCCAGTGATCCATTAAGCACATCTCCACATTTCTTCTTGTAAACATCAGCAGCCATTCCTTGAAACTTTGTGGAGACCTACAAACAAAAACCTTACTCGTGCTTTTTTGTTTTGTTCCCAGTGCAGCATCTTTCTCATGTGCCATTTCACCTTCCCTGGGCTTTGTGACAAAATGCATCTGAGCTTCTTCCCAGCAACCCATACGTATGAGAACAATGAGCCAGTGAGCCAGTCTGTACTTATTCCATAGTTATCACAACTCTAAAGAAGCACATTGTAGGAGAAATAGTGATGAAAAAACTGGAGACCTGGTTAGCTTATGCAAACCTATTTATTTCAAACATGCCCTTGTTCACATGCTAGGTGAAGGGTGCCAAGCTTCCACATCAATTACAAAAGCTCAGCTTCTTTTATACGTGAATAAACAAGTGTCTAACCATATCCCCAACTGACATTTGCTTCTCTTAGGATGGCCTCCATACTTTTGTGGGCTTTTGCACATTCTTCTTATCACACCTTTCTTTCCACCGGGCATAGGTGACAGTCTAGGAGGTTGAGACTTATGGCTGACTCTGAAACAGGTCTAAAAGGGTGAACTGAAAAACAACTACTTCCTGGGCAGCAAATTTCTCCTTCATCGTCATGGGCATTAAACGGTATAATGCGTTTTCTATCTCATTCGCCACTCTTCTGTGAGGATCATTCAAAATAGTAACAATTTCACTTTACAAATGGGGAAGCAAAATAGTAGCTACAAAATAGGGACATGCATAAGAGGATATCTGCATATCTGTCTTCACGGCAGAAGACTTCGGGCAAATACTGCTGCCCCTCCTGACCAAGGAATTAAGTCGGATAGAGGTTGAAAGAGAAGATGCTTCAGACCTCATTGATAAATTAAAGATCAATAAGTCACCGGCCCTGATGGCATCCACCCAAGAGTTATTAAGGAATTAAAGAATGAAGTTGCTGATCTCTTGACTAAAATATGCAACTTGACCCTCAAAACGGCCACGGTGCCAGAGGATTGGAGGATAGCAAATGTCATGCTGATCTTTAAAAAGGGAAAGAGGGATGGTGGAATGCCTCATCAAAGATAGAATCTCAAAACACATAGACAAACAGGCCTTACTGAGGGAGAATCAGCATGGCTTCTGTAAGGGTAAGTCCTGCCTCACAAACCTTTTAGAATGCTTTGAAAAGGTCAACAGGCATGTGGATGCGGGAGAACCCGTGGACATTATATATCTGGACTTCAGAAGGCGTTCGACACGGTCCCTCACCAAAGGCTACTGAAAAAACTCCACAGTCAGGGAATTAGAGGGCAGGTCCTCTCCTGGACTGAGACCTGGTTGAAGACCAGGAAACAGAAACTGGGTGTCAATGGGCAATTTTCATAATGGAGAGAGGTGAAAAGCGGTGTGCCCCAAGGATCTGTCCTGGGACTGGTGCTTTTCAACCTCTTCATAAATGACCTGGAGACAGGGTTGAGCAGTGAGATGGCAAAGTTTGCAGACGACACCAAACTTTTCCGAGTGGTAAAGACCAGAAGTGATTGTGAGGAGCTCCAGAAGGATCTCTCCAAACTGGCAGAATGGGCAGCAAAATGGCAGATGCGTTTCAATGTAAGTAAGTGTAAAGTCATGCACACTGAGGCAAAAAATCAAAACTTCGCATATAGGCTGATGGGTTCTGAGCTGTCTGTGACAGATCAGGAGAGAGATCTTGGGGTGGTGGTGGACAGGTCGATGAAAGTGTCGACCCAATGTGCGGTGGCAGTAAAGAAGGCCAATTCTATGCTTGGGATCATTAGAAAAGGTAGGAAGGTAGAAAATGAGAACAAAACGGCTAATATTATAATGCCGTTGTACAAATCTATGGTATGGTCACACCTGGAGTATTGTGTCCAGTTCTGGTCGCCACATCTCAAAAAGGACATAGTGGAAATGGAAAAGGTGCAAAAGAGAGTGACTAAGATGACTACTGGGCTGGGGCACCTTCCTTATGAGGAAAGGCTATGGCGTTTGGACCTCTTCAGCCTAGAAAAGAGACGCCTGAGGGGGGACATGATTGAGACATACAAAACTATGCATGGGAAGGATAAAGTGGATAGAGAGATGCTCTTTACAGTCTCACATAACACCAGAACCAGGGGACATCCACTAAAACCGAGTGTTGGGAGAGTTAGAACAGACAGAAGAAAATATTTCTTTACTCAATGTGTGGTCGGTCTGTGGAACTCCCTGCCGCAGGATGTGGTGACGGCATCTGGCCTGGATGCCTTTAAAAGGGGATTGGAAAAGTTTCTGGAGGAAAAATCCATTTTGGGTTAGAAGCCATGATGTGTATGTGCAACCTCCTGATTTTAGAAATGGACTATGTCTGAATGCCAGATGCAAGGGATGGCACCAGGATGCAGGTCTCTTGTTATCTGGTGTGCTCCCTGGGGCATTTGGTGGGCCACTGTGAGATATGGGAAGCTGGACTAGATGGACCTATGGCCTGATCCAGTGGGGCTGTTCTTATGTTCTTCTTATGTTCTTATGACCCACCAAAACCAAAGCTATGCATATATTTGAATTCCAACCTCCCAAGACTTGGGAAATTGGTTCTGGACAGTAAGCAGTGGAGACAGATACCTCAACAGTAGAGCTGGCCTCAGGTTATTGTTTTATTATTCCCCCAGGATTATATGGCACATAACCTATTTACCAGGGACAGTCCCAAATTTCAGGTATTTGACCCTGATAAATCTATTGTTCTCATCTTGCCTTAGGGCAGGGGAGCCCAAACCCCGGCCCTGGGGCCACTTGCAGTCCTTGAGGATTCCCAATCTGGCCCTTAGGGAGCCCCCAGTCTCCAATGAGCCTCTGGCCCTCCGAAGACTTGCTGGAGCCTGTGCTGGCCTGATGCAACTGCTCTCACCGTGACGGCCAACTGTTTGACTTCTTGGGTGAGCAGTGGGATGAAGGCTCCCTCCACTGCTTTCTGTCTCATACCTGTGATGCAGCAGAGGCAGCAAAGGAAAGGCTGGCCTTGCTTTGTGCAAGGCCTTTTATAGACCTTGAGCTATTGCAAGACCTTGAGCTATTGCAAGATTCATATAAATCCCATCTCTAACATATTCATTTATGTACATTTATTCAAATTTGAAATGTAAATTAATTATTTTTTTTTTCCTGGCCCTCAGCACAGTGTCAGATAGATGATGTGGCCCTCCTGTCAAAAAGTTTGCCTTAGGGGAAGAGTTGAATGCAAGTGTTAACATTTTATGTTGAAGCACATTTCTACTGTGGTCTTTTTTTAGATTCCAACCACTTCCTATCATAAGAACATAAGAACAGCCCCACTGGATCAGGCCATAGGCCCATCTAGTCCAGCTTCCTGTATCTCACAGCGGCCCACCAAATGCCCCAGGGTCTCTGGCTTCAACTGGGTCTCTGGCTACAACTGAGGGCCCAATCCTATCCAATTTTCCAGTGCCAGTGCAGCCATGCCAATGGGGCGTGTACTGCATCCTGTGGTGTGGGGGCAGTCACAGAGGCCTCCTCAAGGCATGGGAACATTTGTTCCCTTACCTTGGGGCTGCATTGCAGCTGCACCAGTGTTGGAAAGTTGGATAGGATTGGGCCCTGAGTGGGATATGTGATATAGATGCCCCCTGATTCTTGTACATGTGCATGTAAATGCATGTGCATGAACACTAAGGCACATGCACCAGCTAGCACAGAGCCTGCTATCCACTTTCTGTAGTGAGCAGGGTCGATTTGGAATTGCTAATTCATTACAGGACAATTAGGGTATTTTCTTTTACCCTGGACTACCTTTAATGTAAAGAAGAAACATTTGCTTTTAAAATATTAGCTTTTAAATTGGGGCAGGACAAGCTGTTGCTGAATAAAATCAATACTGCAAAGAGCCAGCAATGGCATGGGAAAGGCAGCACTTAAGGCTTTCTTGGCCTATTTCTCTGCTGCAAACTGCCCATTCACACTCTCTATTTTATGGGTTTTCAAGTGCTTGCTTGCCTCCACAAGCACATTTTCAACCCCATGTAGGAGAAGACCACAGTGGGGAAGAGATATAGTGGAGAAACAGTGGTAGGGAAAGAATTAAGCTCCTTTCTTCTGCCATTTCTCCCCCACAAATAACTTTGTTCGAAAAAAGAGAGAAAAACTGAGGGCACAGTTACACGTGCTAGCACCTAATGTAGGAACATTGGAAGATGCTTTATGCCAATTCAGCTAGGTCAGAATTGTCAGCAGAAGTTCTCCAGAGTTTCAGGTTGGAATTTTTCTCTGCTTTATCTGGTCATATCAAGTATTGAATCTGGGGTGTTTTTTCATGCAAAGCATGTGCTCTACCACTGAATTATGGCCCTCCCAATCTGTACTTTGCCCTTCTTTATTTTAATAACAAAATCTGAAAATGTAGGACGAGGCCTAGAAAATCCCTGAAGAACCCATGCTTCCTAGCTCTAAAGAGCTTGCAAGCAATATTCCCTGAAAAGGGTGCACAGTACTGAGCAGACTTCTTTGCCTGCTGTGCAATGGGGAAGGCCATCTTTGACAATTATGTCCTACATTATCAGTGTTCAGGTGAGCCATGTGGCCACACAGCTTACTGGAAACACTGCTTGCAAGTCTGAAAGTCAATAAACTGCAATGTGTCATGCTTCAGCTCTCATTTTCTCAGGGCCAATTAATGCTTTATCTAGAAAGTACCAGAAGTTTAACCTATCAGGATTTCAGTCATCTTGCATTTCCAAGTCACAAATGAGACTGTGCTTCCTTTTGTTTGCTAAAGCATCTTCCAGGCAGGAATTCTGGGGAGACAATTCACTACCAATCTTGTGCAAGCGTAAAGCATGTCACATGAACTACCATGGCAAACAGCCTGATGCTATGCATATTTATTCAGAAGTAAGCCTTGCTGACTTAAATGGGACGTACTCCCAACTAAGTGCACGTAGGATTGCATCTGAAACTTTGACACACACACAGAGTACATATTGTGGGGTAAAATACATATCCGTAAACAAAAATCAGACAAAGGCTGCAAAGAATTCTACGTGCTATTATATATAAAGTCATTTCCTGGATTCCATATTTAAGTTGCGCTACAGTGTCACCATGAAACGACACTTGCTCAGCTCTTAACAAGTTCAGTGACATATAATAAATGGCTTCTTTTATTATATTTCCTCCTTGCATGGGAGGGAAAGTGCTAGTTCCATACACTAAAGTCACCTCATATTGTGTTTCCAATTTTATCACACTTGAGTTTCTCCCTTATGGATCCTGCTGACTTATTTGGGGCAAAAAAAATTGATTCTGATTGGCCAAACTGTGTGTGTGTGTGGGGGGAGGGGTGAGAACTTGCCACCCCAGACACTATCAACATGGGCAAGTTTAGCCCCATCCGCTGTAACTGAATGCATCTTCTTACTTTCTTCCAGGCAAATAAATAGCTGCCATTCATCACTGGGTGCTTAGAACTGAAGGATATAGGTTGAGAGTCTCATCATGGCTACAGATTGTGACCTTGGCCAAGCTTCTCTTCCCTCAGATTCAGTTCTCCATTTATAAAACAGCAATGATAGCAATTTTGAGAGTGTTGTTAATAGGTGAGAACACAATATAGTTTACAAAAAGTGCTTTGCTAAAGAAAAATGTGTTGCCTGAATGTCTAATAGCAATACAATTGTTACACCAAGGATGAGGAGGCATCGGGCAAGCAGTTTTCCCTTTTGAAACTTGGCAGATTTATTTGATCTGAAGAAAGACAATTCAGCCCAGCATGTTTCTTTAACATAGTCCATGATTTGTGATTTCATGCCATCTCTGACCCCCATTTAAGTAAAACAGACTGAAAAGTCAAGCTGCCGCACAACACAAGAAGGGCTGACAGTGAGTCTCTTGCAGGGATCCCCCAACTTTCCCTCTGTTATTTTTCTCCCTTTCTGACTCCTCTCTCAGAGTACAACTTCCAGAGTGCTAGCTCTGTTAAGCTGCAATCCTATGCACACTTGCTTGGGAGTGTCACTGAACTCACACGGATTTACTTGTGAGTAGACATCCCTAAGATTGTGCTATCAGTCTGTTGCAGCAAAAACCACCAAGAATCTTACAGCTCCTGAAAGATTAACTATGATTTTAGGGAAGTCTTAACAAACTGAATTTGGAGAAGAATCTCTTTTCTGAGAGTGGTTTAATTAGATTCTTGTAGCCATTGGCTAATTGGTAGCACAGATAGAATGGATCTATATAAAAAGAATGGGCTTCGGTTCAGTGCCTGGACCTCGCAGGGGGAAAGTAGAGCTCCAACAAGATCAAGAGCACAGAAGGTGGATGAAGGAAACCAACACGCCCAGTCTCTGTATCTTTCTTCCTGTTTGCTTTCAAAGGCCCCGGCTAGCAACAGGAAAGATACTTACTTACAGTTTTAACAGGAAGGCGCTGAGAGCATCTAGGAGCAGCCAGCCTCTGGTTTTGCTCTTGTTACTGATGTCTCAACAGAAAGGGAGGGATGTCAACCTCCCAGGAGAGGGAGGGATGCTTAAGCAGGCTGCTATTGCCTCCCCTGGAGCCTCTGTCGGTGTAGTCAAGGACATGCCTCCCAAGCCAGCTGATCCTGCCCTTGCCAGCTATTGCCAGGAAAGTAGCGAACACACTACCTACTTCGTCTTTCAGAGGTCACTATTTTCAGTGCCAAGAATCCCAGTGCATCGTGGGGATTGTAGTCCACAACTCTGCAGCTGGGTGTGTTTGGAGGACAAAAGAAGAAACGAAAATAGAGAAAGGTTTGCAGCAGTCAGTCCACAGCAGCCAACGTTTGCAGATCCCAAAGCAGAAGATTTCAGCATTCTTCTTGATCTATACATCTCTGGTCCCTGTTTCATGTGAAAAATGATATTGACTTTAATAGTAGTAATGTATATGGCACTTTTTGAGTGTTCAGAGAACTATACCTATGCTTACAACAACTCTGTAGAGTAAGCCAGTATTCCTATCTTCTTGTTTCAGATAGAAGGGAGGAAACTTTAAAATGATTAAGGGCCCAATCCTATTCAATCTTCCAGTGCCTGCACAGCCATGCCAATGGGGTGTGCGCTGCAACCTATGATGGAGGGGCAGTCACAGAGGCCTCCTCAAGCTATGGAAACATTTGTTCCCTTACCTCAAGGCTGCATTGCAGCTGCTGGAAAGTTGGATAGGTTTGGGCCCTAAATCATGTAATGTTTTCTGTTCTTTTTATTACTAATTCACATCATATTCTTAATTGGGAAATATTAAACTATGGCTGCAATGCTACTTATTGGGGAGCAAGCCCCAGTTTACTTCTGACAAGGCAAGCATAGGATTGCACTAGAAATACCTGCAGCATGTTATTCAGACATATGTCTCCCTGGGACTTATTTCCAGGTAACTGCATTTAGGATTGCAGCCCAATCCTGGGTGTATTTACTCAGAAGTTTACTCCATTGTACTAACTGGTGAAACTGTACCTAGCTTACCATAGGTACTCAGTACATGAAATTTTTGCAAAGTAATCAAGCTCCAATTATCACCTTGTCTTATCTCAATCAATCAGAGGGCAGAGCCTTTCAGCTCTGAAAAGTTTCTCTGCTCAGCTCTGCTGGCACCTGTTAGTTTCTATAGTAACTTTGCTGGGAAATTCCAGCCAAAGTTAACCTTTTATTCTCCTCCCTTCCCTTTCACTGCTGCAACCTGGTTCCTTTTTGCAAATGCATGCATTTGGCAGAGGTCTGTTTTTTTAAACACTAGGATGGGATCCCCTTTCCATTTGAAACAACCTCCCAGGTTACAATTCAGTGCACCATTACTTAAGATTAACACCCATGGAAAGCAGTGGGTCTACTTCTGAGTAAAAAGGGTTGCAAATATATGCAGCTGCATCTCTCTGCTGTGAATTGAATTACACACTCCCAGTTATGTGTTATGGGTTGTATGATGTATGTAGAGCTTCTGGCTTAACACACCAGACACCTTAAAGGTGGATTTGATTCATGGTTCTCCTGCAGTGGTTCCCAACCTTTTTCACTTGCATATCCCTTAGCAGCCCATTTCCATAAATTGTACCCTTCATATTAGCAAAATGTTTGTAATAATACAAGCCCTCATTTCCTCTCAGACTTCATTTATTCATCACATATTTTCTCTTTTCATCTGTCTGAAGAACAGAAGACTCTGCCTTTGCACTGTTTTGCACCAGAAGTGTGCTGATAAATTTTGGGTGATTGATCACTTTCCATATTATGTTTCAGTTTTTTTACTGTACTGGTTTTCAATCACTGGTTCATACATGAAGTGTATGGGGAGAGGAACTCCTGGAATGCCATCATGGAATATCTCCAGGATATGAGGATGATCTTGACCTGTTTCAGTCCAGCTCCTGATATGGTTTTTGTATTAAGCAATTTCTGCTCATTGTTGCATATACGCAACAGGAACCAAATGTATATACCTCTGAGCTGAGGTAAAAAAGAGTTAAGACAGCTGTGGTCGCCCTAGTGAATGATCTATGCTGGGAACTAGATGTGGTTGGGGGGGATGCATCCTTGTTAGGTCTGTTGGACCTTTCAGCAGCTTTTGATCCCATTGATCCTGGTATCCTTCTGGGCCTGGAATAAGCATGTGTTGTGGTGGCTTCCATCTTTCCTGAAGCATAGGTTCCAGAAGGTGGAGCTCAGAAAATTGCATCTAAAGACAACTGAGTGAATTACTCTAATTTTTTCTATTGTTGTAATAATTTTATTGTAACAACTTTATGGAGCATTTGAAAGAATTTCAAATAATTCATTTTACAGCATCTCAAAATGGACCTTGCTAAATAGTTCAAAGATCCTTCTGCAAATCTTTTCCCATGACCCTATACATGCTCACTATGACAGATTCAAAAGTGAAATCATTCAAAAATGATACACAAAAGAAAGAAACTACATCCACCAGAGACATAACAATGCACATTGTAAAGTAAAATTATTTTTCTAAACAAGCAAAACTAACAAAAAAACTAAACAACATTCAGAAAAAGACATACACACTAGGGTCCATAAGAGGTGGGTGTAAAAAGCATACCCAGGCCCTGGGTCAAAAAGGGGACCCAGGAGCCAAAGGAGGGGGCCCAGAAATTTCTTGGGATTTTACATTTTCTGATCTCACCCGGCCTCATGACCCACGTGGGATGCTGGCAGGGAGGACTACTGTGGGCATGGTAGCTGCCACAAGCCATATGTACTGAGCCAAGGAATGCATACTTGACACTCTGGCACACAGTGTCAAAGCTGGGAGGAAGCTGGCCTGCTACAGTAGCTCTTTGGCTTGTGAATTTGCTTAAGAACAGCCCCACTGGATCAGGCCATAGGCCCATCTAGTCCAGCTTCCTGTATCTCACAGTGGCCCACCAAATGCCCCAGGGAGCACACAAGACAGCAAGAGACCTGCATCCTGGTGCCCTCCCTTGCATCTGACATCAGTCAGAATGCCAGATGTAGGGGAGAGCACCAGGATGAGGTCTCTTGTTATCTGGTGTGCTCCCTGGGGCATTTGGTGGGCCGCTGTGAGATACAGGAAGCTGGACTAGATGGGCCTATGGCCTGATCCAGTGGGGCTGTTCTTATGTTCTTATGTTCTTATGACATAGCCCATTTCTGAAATCAGGAGGTTGCACATACACTTCATGGCTTGTACCCCATAATGGATTTTTCCTCCAGAAACTTGTCCAATCCCCTTTTAAAGGCATCTAGGCCAGATGCCATCACCACATCCTGTGGCAAGGAGCTCCACAGATCAACCACACGCTGAGTAAAGAAATATTTTCTTGTCTCTGTCCTAACCCTCCCAACACAATTTTAGTGGATGTCCCCTGGTTCTGGTGTTATGTGAGAGTGTAAAGAGCATCTCTCTATCCACTTTATCCTTCCCATGCATAATTTTGTATGTCTCAGTCATGTCCCCCCTCAGGCGTCTCTTTTCTAGGCTGAAGAGGCCCAAACGCTGTAGCCTTTCCTCATGAGGAAGGTGCCCCAGCCCAGTAGTCATCTTAGTCACTCTCTTTTGCATCTTTTCCATTTCCACTATGTCCTTGGAAAGGGTGTAAAAGTGCTCAGGGACACAGCTGTAGGAGTAAGTATTGATACACAAAGGACACTTTCCATTCTAGGGTGAGCCTAAATATGATGGTGCTAATTTTCTGCAATGATTGTCTATATTTAAAAGATTTCAAAGAGATGTGGACTGCATTACTATCCTCACTTACCTGGAAGTAAGTCCCATTGACTATAATGGGACTTACTTCTGAGTAGACATGCATAGGATTAGGCTGCAATCCTATTCACACTTTCCTGGGAGTAAGCCCCATTGACTGTAATGGAACTTACTTCCGAGCAGACATGCATAAGAGTGGCTCTTAGGGCACAACCCTCTGCATGTCTACTCAGAAGTCAGTCCCATTGCGTTCATTAGGTGCTACTCCCAAGAAAAGCGTGCAGAACCTTGCAGCCTTAGGAGTGCGCAGAGGCCCTTCTGCGCATGCGCAGGAGCGCTTGGGTCACGCGACGGAGTGTGCCGGAACTTCCGGTGTCTTCTCGGGAGGCGCTGCGGCTTTGCTGAGGCCAGGAGCGGCGGGGCGTGTGGGGAGTGTGTCTGCGGTGGGTCTCTTTCCCCCCCTCGGCGGGCGGGCGTTGCGGTCCGTGGCGCCGTCGAGCGAGGAGCGGAGGGCTTGCTGGGCGCCGCTCCTCACAGGCCCGCGGCGGGGCGGTGGGTCTGCTGCAGCCAGAGCGACGGGGGGCGCCGAGGCCTCCCCGGCTGGAGGACTGAGGCGAGGCGGGTTCGGAAAGCCTTGCGAGGGGGCGGCGGCCTGTGGTGGTAGTAGCGGCGCTGGAGGCGGATGTCTGTGTGGAGGCTGCTGGGGGGCGAGGGCTGCCCCTCCTGGCAGAAGACACCCCTTGATGCCTCCCACACACACCTGTGCAGGGACCCTGTGCGGCAGGCAGGCCGGCCCAGCACAGGCTGCAGTGGGACTGAGCCTTCTTGTGAGGTGCCTTCAGTGTTTGAATGGCTGAGAAGTGGGGCATGAATATTTATAGTGAGCGGGCAGTGCTGCTCGTCTGGCTCCCCGCAGGCGACGCCTTCTGCTGCTGAACTGGAAAGGCTGTTTAAGGTGGCCTTGTATGTCGGCGCAGGCTCTTCACAGACTGGAGAGATGGCAGAGAATTTGCCCTGGAAGTGCAACATGAAGGGGGGTTGTGACTCCTTTTACTGGGTCTCTTGTGCTGACCACCTTCTGTGCCCTCACCCTCTGCTGTGATACTTTTATTGTATGAATTGGCTTTGAGAGCTGCCGCTTGGGGTTTATAGCTGTGTCTTTGGAATCAGACTCTGCAGTGAAAGGTGTGTACAGGTCCAGCCTATTTATACACGGATTTTTTATACGAGAATTTGACTCAACTCAACGGGAATGGCCCCTGCAAATGAGAAGGAATGTGCTGATCCCTGGAGAAGGGGAAAATGCACCCCTTTAAAATAAATTTAAAAAACTGAACAGTCCTTTAACAATAGGCTCCTTAATGAGAGAGAGAGAGCCTGACAATCCATCAATCCTTGTCTCTCTAGCCAACCCCTCCCTTCCCCCTGAGCATGTTTGCATTGGTGAAGGGAGGAACTGAGTGAAGCCCTTGGATGAGAACTGATTGATGGATTGTCTTCTTAATGACTCTTATATTACATCACAAAGGTCAGAAAGGCTGTCTTTAAATCACCCCAGCAAAGAAACTTTGTTTTTTTTAACGGATTTGCTATAGTGCATTTTTTGCCATCCACCTGAGTGCTTGGAATGGAACCCAGGCGAATTAGTCTCAACCTGTACTGCATGAAAGACATTCTCTCAAATGTCTCACATACAGTTTCCACAAATGCACACAGGATGAGGAAGGAAGCAAGTTGAAAAGTTGCAGGATGGATACTATATGAGGGCACTATATGAACAGAAAATAGAGAGAGACTGTATATAATACAGTTTTGTTTCTGTTATATGAACAAGATATTTAGAGCTCAGCAATTATTTTGCTCTAGTATTTAATCTAGTAAACACTTCCCAACATGAAAAAATTCACTTAATAGTAACTATATAGGTACGCTTGTGTAATCAGTTTTTTTTAGTTGCTAGTAGCAATTTAATAATAGTATACTGAATGCTTTTATGCTGTGTTTTAATAGGAAGGGTATTGAGAACAAAACAGCTAATATTACAATGCTGTTGTACAAATCTATGGTAAGGCCACACCTGTCCAGTTCTGGTTGCCGCATCTCAAAAAAGACATAGTGGAAATGGAAAAGGTGCAAAAGAGAGCAACTAAGATGATTACAGGGCTGGGGCACCTTCCTTATGAGGAAAGGCTACGGCATTTGAGCCTCTTCAGCCTAGAAAAGAGACGCCTGAGGGGGGACATGACTGAGACATACAAAATTATGCAGGGGATGGACAGAGTGGATAGGGAGATGCTCTTTACACTCTCACATAACACCAGAACCAGGGGACATCCATTAAAATTGAGTGTTGGGAGAGTTAGAACAGACGAAAGAAAATATTTCTTTACTCAGCGTGTGGTTGGTCTGTGGAACTCCATGCCACAGGATGTGGTGATGGCGTCTAGCCTGGACGCCTTTAAAAGGGGATTGGACAAGTTTCTGGAGGAAAAATCCATTAAGGGGTACAAGCCATGATGTGTATGCGCAACCTCCTGATTTTAGAAGTGGGTTATGTCAGAATGCCAGATGCAAGGGAGGGCACCAGGATGAGGTCTCTTGTTATCTGGTGTGCTCCCTGTGGCATTTGGTGGGCCTCTGTGAGGTACAGGAAGCTGGACTAGATGGGCCTATGGCCTGATCCAGTGGGGCTGTTCTTATGTTCTTAATACAAAATGTACCTGTTATGTGATTGGACAGTAGTGTGCATTTTTAAAGTGACTTCCCCACCATGTGCTTGTGGACAGACAGGTCTGTGACTCTGGGGTCCAGTCCCACCCAACTTTCCACCTTTCTTCTTTCTACCCATTCTTCCACCTTTAATGTTTTGTTCAGCAACTTAAATCAAGATACTGAGATAGTTTTGTTCTTTGTGTATTGAATTTCTAAGGTTGGTTGGGATGGCATACAAGAAGCACCAAAACAGATACAAAACATCAAAAAAGATTATTCTCAATATTGTGTATGCTATGTGATGTATGTTTGTTGAGTCTATTGCCTTTCTTGTGCTTTCTCTCTCTGTGACCTTGTCTTCTCTATGCTGTCTCATTTCTTTTAGTACAGTGATTCTCAAACTTTGAGGAAGCTTTACTCCCTCAGTAAGTTCTTGCGGGGGAGGGGCTAAGGGGGCAAGGGGGGTGCTTGTGACATTATGTTGGCAGGTCTGCAGTAGGCTGCAGGAGGTGCGGGGAGCTCTGCACAGCCCTCTCCTGAGGCTTGGAATGTTTGGAAACAGCAGGAGCAAAGCACCTCCTGCAAAATGGAAGTGCTTTGCACCTGCTTTTTCTGAACCTTCCAAGCCTGGGGGGGGGGCGCGCTGTGAAGGGCTGTGCAGGGCTCCCTGCACCTCCTGCAGCCTGCTGCAGCCCTGCCTACATAATGTAAGTCATAAGCACCCCCCCCCCGGCCCCCCATATGAACGCGATCCTGGGGATCCTTCCCTGCCTCTCCCCTTCCCCCACCCCTTAAAGGAACAGGGAACCTTTACACGAACTGGTGGGTCGCAGCCCACCAGTTTGAGAACCACTGTTTTAGTAGATATGAATAAACATTGGTGCAACAGTACCACATAATAAATGATTGGTTTTATACCCATGGTTTTCCAAGGTAGATTTGTGTGGTCCATGCTAGTTGGTTGGTGGCCTTTTTTTTAATGATTTAGCTAGATTTGCTTTAATGTGGACCCATGTTTTTTTCAGTGACTAGCTACCTGCTCTTGAACTGCAATTATTTGCTGTGACATCAAATGCAGTGTATAGAATCCAGTGGCTGCCATTGGTTCAGTTATTCTGATGAAATATAGGACCTTTTAGGCTTTGGCCTATTTAGGTGAATGGTAGAAGTAATTTGAAACCTTTTTTGCTTGTGTGTAGTGAAGGTCATGGGTAATTTTGTAGTTACCCATGTACATTTGTTTTGTTTTATTTCTTGTTTAAAACAGGGTGTTTTTTTAAAAAAAGTACGCATGTTTTAGCTCTAATTCATGCATACATCATTGTAGAAAACCTGCAACACCCAAACTTGTAAGGGAAATAATTGAAGAAATGTGTGGGACCGTCCCAGCACACTTGTTGGTGGATGTCTGCAGGTCCCTTAGTCAAGCAGTGTATAGATGCCAATGGGGAACATTTTGAGTGCTTGGTCTGATTAATTACCTGGGTTGAGCTACTGCATCACTGTACTCCAGCAGTTCCCAAAGTTTACCGTGCTGCTGCTAACCTCATCCTGTTGCTTCTGGTGGTGCCAGGAGGTCTCTTTTGGGTTGCACCAGACCAGCAAAGTGTTCTATTGGCCTCCATGGGCCTTGTAATGGCACACGAAAGTGTCTGGAAGTGACTTCTGATTTTCGGAGGCAAACTGGAAGTTACCTTCGAAAACCAGAAGTTACTTCTGAATGCTTCTGCGGGCCATTCTGAGGCCTGTGGAGGCCAACAGACTTGGTTGCCAACCTGGAAGAGGTCTCCGGTGCTTCCTAGCAAGCATCACTGGGCCAGTACCTCTCTTCCAGAAGGTCTCCAATTTGGAACCAGACAGGGAGGGGGAGGAGGGCCCCACAGTTACCCACCACAGATGGACTTGTGACCCACACTTTGGGAAACCCTCGTGTACACAATATACAGTATATGTGTGGGTTATAGCATAATAAATTTGACCCTATATAGAGTGTGTACCCTATAAAATTTGATCCTATGAAGTGTCATTCTATATACATATTCTGTCAGCTTTTTTCAACTGAGAAATTGACTGATAGCAAAAGGAGTATCAATACAAATGAGTTGGAAGAGGCTAGTGATAGTGTCCTTGCATTTACTCTCCCTCTGTGTAGGGGGAACTGAACCTGAGCTTTAAATAAAACCTTGCAGGCTCAGGTTGGTTGAAGAATCTCAAGTTCTTTTGTATGGAACGGATAAAGATTGCAGTTTAAAAGTTAGCATTATTCTGGCTAATGAATTGTAATTTCATTTGATATACTTCTTCATATTTATATTTTATAGATTCCGTAAATTATCAGTGAAGAAATTGTCTACTACAGGCAAAATGTGGGGAAACCCTCGACCGCCCAACAGAATGGGTCCTTTTCGGTAAGTATTTGTACATGAAACATACTGTTGTAATGCTTTTGGGTCCCCATTGTTTGTCCTTCTGTGTCCTAAATAGTCAGGATAAAAATAAGTGCTATGTAAAAGTGTCATTGGTTTATGATTCTATATGTTTTTGATGAGCTATGCAGAAATCCATTGGCTTTTTACTTTTGTCAGTTTGATATGTGAATGGATATCAAATCTAACTTCTTTTCTGGGTTGTTAAGTACATCTTCCAAATTGCTCAGGCTAGCATACATGGGCTCCCTTTTTCCTTACAACATTTATGAGGTTGCTTAGCCTGAGAGTGATGGATCCAGACACATCCAGCAACTTTTGTCACCGAGTGAGGATTTGAACGCAAGTGTCAGCAGACTGTTTAAAAGTCTTAACTCCTACACCATGCTGGCTATCTACAGCACTCTAGTTGCATGTATGTTCTTCGGCTGTACTTGCTCCTAGGTGAAAGACAAATACATTTTGCTACTTACCAACATCATCATGAAAAGTCTTCTTGAGAGGAATACAATATAGACTTTGATGCAGTTAAAAATTATGGAAGAATGAGTATATAGGTGAATAATTCAAGTATTCACTGTAGACCAGCAACTGTAATATAACTGTGGAAGTACTTTGGTTTCATTCAGATTTGTTTTCTGTACATTCAGGACATGTGCTTTGTTGGTTTAACTGTTTGTTAATGAACTTCTGAGGTCTAGGGGAAAATTTGAATGATTGCTTGATGGATATTTGCAATTGTGCTCAGGAGGAAATTTCCACTCAGTGCCTAAGCATTGTGTGTATACATCAAGGAAATACTTTCACTGCAAATGGTGGATACTGCTTGATTATGCCTGGCCCTCATTTTTGCTAAACTTGGTATGTGCAATAGTGAAGTGGACCCGAGTGAATAATATGAGTAACAGTAACCTTATACTTTGTTTTGGGTTTCTAGAGGTATGGGCATCATGCCTTGTATTACTCATTGGGTCTTGGAATATCTGGGATTAGTAACCCCTGAAATGGTAATGTAAGATGAACATGTGTTCTGTTACAACGCAATCATCTGGAGATATGAATAATTGTGCCAATAAACTGTATTTGTGGGTTTGGGGTCAAGCTTTGGAAGTGGTGTAGGTATGATATACAATCAGCGGTGGAGAGAAGCGCTGTCACTGCATACATGTGATCAGTCGGGTAAAGATATAAGAGACGTGCAAGATCGACACACAGTTATGATGGTGCAGATGGTACAGAATGAGGATGATGTAGCATGAATTGCTGCAGATTAGTGAGGAATAATATGTTGCCTGTTGAATAAGAGCATACATCCTCTGAATATTAACGTACACTTGGGTAGTATAATTCATTCATTCAAGGGCTGGATAGTTACAAGGAAATCAAAACTAATTACCTGATTATTCCAGCAGGTAAGGAAGCAACAAATTTTGTACCTCAGTTCTGTGGTTGCTTTAAAGAAACGCAGCACCTGTGTTGTCCTAGTTCTGGTTAGTGAAAAAATACTACTAAAATAGAAGCTTGCTTCCAGTAGTGGCATTGGGGTAAAGCAACAGGAACACCTGCCCAGGGCACATTTTGGACATGGATGGGTACAAAATGGGCAAATATTATATAATATATTGACAGTTGATCAGTTTTAACTTTGTATAAAATTACCTTCTGCACAGGCAAGGTGTAGTTAGCAGACCAGGCAGAGTGATAGCATTGCAACTTTTCACTGGCCCGTTTCGTTTAGCTTGACAAAGTGAAGAACATTTAAGCATTGTATTACTGATGAAGGAGAAGAAAATCAGACATATAGAAATCAGTAGCAGCAAACACCACAACCTGACCAGGAATGGTGAGAATATAAACATTCCTGCAGCAGTGCCAATGAGTATCTACAATAATTCTTAGCTTCCCCAGATCCTGGGAGGGGATGTAAGCACAGAGTGACTAGTTATGGCACTTTCCTCCCTCCTCTATATTTAATACCATGAAGGATTTATATATGTATTTTAACAGATTTTTGCCCCCCCCCCCCGGAAGCCCAGGAAGGCTTAGAATATTTATTAAACACAATAAAATAAAATGATAGAAAACAAAACCCAGCATACAATATAATAAAAGTTACTCAATACAAAAAGGCAAAAAATGCAGACACAGCAATAACAATAATAAAAGCAGTTAAAAGCAGCTGTATCCACCTAAGCAGTATGCAGTAAAAACTAAGGTAGGACAGCTAACCAAAAAAGGTTTCTAGCCCTTCCCAGATTATCTCCAGGGGAGGTGTGGTTCTCATTTTGACTGGGAGACAATTGCATAATATTGGCCCTACTGCAAAGGAGGTCCTACAGCTTTTTGCCACCAGTCTGGCTTCAGTCAGGGGCAGCACTTAGACGGCGCCTTCAGATGACCTCAAGGATGACCTGGCCAAGGAAAGCATGTTAAACAAAGCCATTTTAGGGATGTATGACTGTTTTAGGGCCCAGTCCTATCCAACTTTCCAGCTCCGGTGTAGCCACAATGCAGCCCTGTGGTAAGGGAACACATATTCCCATACCTTGAGAAAGCCCCAGTGACTGCCCCTCTGCCACAAGAGGCAGTGCATACCCCACTGGCACAACTGCACCATCCTTGGAAAATTGGATAGGATTGGGCTGTGAATGTCTTCACCGTGAAAGGTGGATTCATTCAAATTTATAAGGAACTGGCCAGTATGAAAGAGAGATGCAGATGTTCAAGTGACTGTTCATCTCATGTAGATGCATATTTTCACAGTGATCTATTTTGAAAATAATATTTTGGATATGGTGGGTGAAAAAACAGTGATTTGACACAGGTAATACATTGCAAGGTCAGTGTGTCTAGAGATGGCACAGTAGATGAGATAGTTAATAGATCTGCATGGTTTGGTAAATAACGCAAATGAGTTTCTATATGTATGTTTTAAATGTTAGATTTTGTATTGTTGATCTCTTTCTATGAAATAATACAAGAAGGTTTTTTTGTATATTTGCTATATGGTTGCTGTTAAATATAATATTTGAAAATTTTGTCAAAGACTAATCATTGTTTTGAAAGGTTTTCTCAACGCAGTGGTGGTATCTTGCATCCAAAAGCATTTACAGCTAAAGTCAGGGATCTGGAGTGCCAGTGTTCCCCATGTGTAGAAAGTGCTTTCTAGCTCCCTTCAAATGACAGCATCCTCCTGTGTGGTCCCTCCAGATAGTACCTCATGAAGTGTAAGGAAAGTGCTTTGAATGCATGCATGGGTCAATCTGGGTCCCAACCACGAAATGTATGTATCATACTATAGAAGGGGGTATACAGAATATTGATTAATCAAGGTGCCTCAGGGCAGCGAACGTCACCTGGTGGAATCATATTTGAAAGCGTTTAAAAAACAAAACAAAACTCCCTTTAACCAATTTTCTAGGTTCACTCCCAAATAACTGTTTTGTACTTAGACATAACATGAATTATACCAAACGATATATATCTAAAAGTATTTGAACTATACTGGTTCAGACAAAGAATCTGTTTAGTAGTCCACCATCCTGTTTTCAGTGGCAGCCTATCAGATGCCTGTAGGAAGTCTGTAGCAGTCATGAGGGCAACGGTTGCCTCTTATTGTATGTTCCCCATACCTAGTATTCAGTGGTTAGGCTGCCTCTGAAAAATTGAGATTTTGCTATTTGACTTGATGCATCTCTTTGTTTTTAAATCCATCTGAACTATTGGCATTTCCTTGAAGTTGTAAATTCCATTTCATGTGTTGTGTGAAATATTTTGTTGGCTTAGGACAGACACAAGAGATTTGTTGAATGGTCTTAAGTTCTAATACTGAAAGAGAACAATCTTTCCTAGTCACTGTCTGTACGATTGATTATAAAACTCTTGTGTCTTGTCCTGTTCCTCATCTTTTTTTCTAAACTAACACATCCTCCAATAATTTAGACTCTCCTTGTAAGAAAGGTGCACCAATACATTTTGGTTGTTCTCTTCTGTGTCTTTTGTAGTTCTCCTAAACCGTTTTTGGCCGTGGTCCTAACCACACTTTCCTGAGAGCAAGCCCCATTGAACAAAATAGAACTTACTTCTGAGTAGACCTGGTTAGGATTGTGCCCTTAAAGATGGAGAGTGACCAAGATTGTATATGGAATTCCAAATATGGCTTTATCACAAATGAATTAGAAAGGCTTCATGATATTAGTTTTATGTTCAACCCCTTTCCTAATTATTCCCAGTAACGGGTGTACCTTTGTCGTTGTTACCGCACATTTTGGTAAACTGTATAATACTCTTACAAGATGCCATTCTTGGGTAGTTGCAGTATATTTGTATAGATGAAGTTGCCTCATAATCACTTTGTGCTTATGCTAAATTTTGTTTGCCATTTAGGTATCCATTTGTCCAGTTTGAAGGAATGCATTTGGTGTTTTTTGTTGCTTAACCCTGACACCAAATCATACAAGTCTTCAAGAGATCCCACTCTTCCCCCCCCCCCCATTACGAAAGCTGTGTATCTGCTTTCTCTTCTCTAACTAGTTATGACTCCATAAGAGGATCTGTTATCTTGTTCAGTAACTGCTAAATTCACTCAGGAGCGTATTAGGAGCAAATGAGGGATTTGGTCAAAAGCTTTTCCTGCAAGTCCAAGAATTTTGGATAGCATTCCAACCAATCCTTCTGTCTTTGGAAGCTCCTTCCATGAACAAAAGCTTCCTCCATTAATGGAAGGAGCATTTCACTTTTCAAGGCCTTCTCTGTGAGCAAAACACTTCTTCCATTAATGGAGGGAGTTCCTGAGGTCAGAAGTGCTAATTGGGATGCTGCCCATTAAGTCTGCTAGATCAGCCCTGTCTGCATGCTTGTTGACATTCTACAGCATTGGTGAGGCAGAATTTTCCTTTGCAGAACCTTCTCAAAAAGGCTTGTTCTACGTTTTAACAATTTTAGGTTAAATAGTTTTCTACCACTTCACCTGGAACAGAAGCTAGGCCTGTAGTTTCCCAGGGCCCCCATCCCTTAAAATGGTTATTTTTTAATCCTCTGTTGAGGAAAATTATTCTAATACATTGCAAAGTTTGGTTAGGACAGTGATTTTCAAACTTTTTCATCTCACTGCACACTGACAAGCTACTAAAAGTGTCAAGGCACACCATTGGTCTTTTGACAATTGGCAAGGCACACCAAGCTGTTGGTGGGGGGCTGACATCCCCTAATGGCTCTATTAATAAATGACCCTCCCCAAAACTCCTGCAGCACACCTGCAGACCATTCATGGCACAGTGGCACCATTCATGTTCCATGCACAGTGATTGAAAATGGCTGGGTTAGAAGATCAGCAATTTCGCTTATGAGTTATTTAAAACTTTTTGGTCCCAAGGGCGTGCAAATTTGTAATTGGTTATTTAGGTCTAAAATACAGACATTTACCTGCCTTGAAAACAATGGGGTATCTGTAATGTCTTCCACAGTGAAGCCTGACACAGATTTAATTTGACCTCTTATCTCTGTAATCTCTTAGTACTTTTTTTGCATGTTTGTCTGAAGGTCCTATTCTGTATCTGTATCTGATTATTTAGAAAAAAATGAACCTTTGTTTTGTCTTTAGCAACAAGTAACTTTGTATGTGTTTTATGGAGCTACATTGTGTGATCTCAAATTACTAGTGCACAATTACAACTTTGAATAGTTTGAACCTTTTATAAATAAAGCACAAGAAACTGTTGATGTCTTTAGGAATTTCTTAAATGATGGTGATCCTTTCAGTGCAGGAAAGGGCAACTCAGCCTTCTGCAGCCAGGCTGCTTTCTCTAAATGGTATCTATGCAAACCAGTGTATTCTGAATTCACTGAGCAGTAGATCATTCCCCCCCCCCCCCAAACTTTGGCTAGATAGACCAGTATAGAACACATGCAATACTGTGTCTGTGTCTTGGAGAGGATTGTCAAGTTGATGCAGTATTATCCTTCGGTTAGCTGCCTTGGGGACTGAAAGGTTCTTTTAAGTAATTAAAGATCTTTTAAGTAATAAAAGTACTGCACCTGTACTGTCTTTTCTTGAATAATGGGGAGAAGACTTGAAGAGGATGGAGCTATGAATGTGGACAGTATGATAGCAGGATGCAGGCTCTCAGATATGAAGGACATACTAAAAGGAATAAAAATATTGCATCCTTGACTGTAGTAAAGAAAAGAAATTAAGCTAAAACAATATTTAAAAATAAACTCCCTCTTTGTGCACTTTTCTGGCTGTTCATTTAATTGAAATTCCTGGGCCTCATTAACAGATGAGTATCCTTTTAATGATCTAGTAACTTGAGTAACTGATGCTCTTATGAGGAAGAAAATAGTACAGAAAAGCTAAAATCACATTGCATTTGAACTGCCTTCTTGGGTGTGGCTTCTTTAATAGAGAATTTGAAAACATCCCAGTTGCATGTACTATGACACTGTATAGATTGTTATCTTCATTAATTTATTAATATTTCAGGTATACCATATTGAGTTCCTCTGGGAGTTATGATGAAATGAGAGTGCACACGTTTACTTATCACGTCTGTCGTATACTACCTCTTCTTAAACTACCAAACATCACTATCGTCTGTGGATCGTACTGTTGAACAGCTGTTTAAAAAAAATTAGAGAAGAACATGCTGATGTATAGATTGCAAACTTGAAGGACATTATGAATAACGCTGTCTTTATTTCTACAGTGGGAGCCAAGAAGAAAGGTTTGCTCCCGGGTGGAACAGGGATTACTCTCCTCCCCTTGATAGTCTTGCTCAAGAAAGACACTCTGGCAACTTCTCTGGCAGAGAATCACTTCCTTTTGATATCCAGGGACACCCAGGCATCCTCAATCCTCAGTTTGCCAACAGAGAGGAACCCGCTTTCAGCTTTGGAGGTAGAGATGGACCACGTAGTGACTTCAGAGGTGGGGAGGGCCATGTACATGATTTTGGAGGCAGAGATTATCCACCACCTGATTTCCAGAATAGAGATGATACTCATTTGGACTTCAGGGGCAGGGTGCCACTCCACCCAGACTTTAGGGGCAGGGAAATGTATTCAGGAAATTTCCAGGACAGGGAAGGGCAATCTATGGAGTACAGTGGAGGAGACATTCCTCCAATGGATTACAGGAATAGGGAAGCATTCCGTATGAATTACAGAGACAGGGAAACTCATAAAATGAACTATAGGGGCAGAGATGATGCCCCATCAGATTTTCATGGTCGAGGAACATTTGATTTAGACTTCAGGAGTAGAGAAGGTTCTCACCCACACTTTAGAACAAGAGACATGCCTGAACAAGATTTTAGGGTCCGAGATCAACCATATTCCGATTTTAGGAAAAGAGATATGCCAGATATGGACTTGAGGGGTATGGGTGCAGCTGACCTAGACTTTAGAGACAGGGATGTGCCACATCCAAATTTCAGAAATAGGCCAAAGTCCCAGGTTGATCAGGATTTTAGGGGGCGGGATGTACCGCCACCTCTAGATTTCATAGAGAGGGAGATGCCTTCTGTGGACCCAAATGTTGTAGAATTCCAGCACAGTCAGTCTACAGTACCTTTAACTGAGAAAGAATGCAAGATTGAAGATACAGCCCATGCTGTTAGAGAGAGGTCTTCCTTTGCTCAGAAAGAGGAGTATCCACATCCAGAGGCTGGAACTGGAGAAGAAGAATCCCAAGGACAGAATCTTGAAATTGAGTCGTCACTAGAGTTCCAAAATAGCCATGGTTCTCTTCCTGCTCTGCAAGACCAAGATAAGTCCTCTCAAGCTTTTGCTAACAACCAGGAGTTTTCTGGAGGTGAACAGCAAGTATCTGAATGCTCTGGTCTTGGACTGAAAGGAAAAGATGACCTGGATTTCCTCGGAAGGCAGGATACAGACTACAGGGGCATTGAGTACCGGGATGTAGATCATCGGATGCCAGGAAATCAGATCTTTGACTATGAGCATGGGAAGTCCTTTGCAGATGGAAAATCTTGCAAGGATTCTCCACCAGAACTTCAGGTATATGACTTGTTGAAAAGCTTGTGTCTGTTTATCTTTTCCAAATTTTTGAAGAATATGAAGTGCTATTTAGCTAACTAAAATGCCACTTTTTCTGTAATTATATTCCATTTTAGTTAAAGTATAAAGTAATACCACAAAGATATTCTCTAATGTCCAAATTTTTATGGAAGTGACTTATTTTTCGCTCAGTTTTTAGCAAATCCTGTAGCTTCCTAAAAATTGAATAGCTTTTCATTCCTAACTTTTAATGTATTGAAATTAAAATACTGTAAAAGGGAAGGCTGTTGTAAACTGTAAAAAGGTTTACATATGATCTTAGTGGTTCTTGAACATCACTAGGCTGCAAACATCTTGCTGTCTTGTGTGCTCCCTGAGGCATCTGGTAGAACACTGTGAGATACAGGTAGCTGGACTAGATGGGCCTTTGGCCTGATCCAGTGGGGCTTTTCTTATGCTCTTATGCTTAAATTACTATGCTATTGGTCATAAATCATACTATAAAACTCCTTATGAAGTAACACATCTGAATTGCTGTGTTTGAATTGTAATATTTTTTCCTCTGTTTCATTTAATTTCTCTTCAAATTTTATTGTGAAGGACCAGGACTACAGGACCTGCCTCAAAGATATAAAACCAAGCAAATTGATTCGACTAGGGAGAGTGCCTGAAACTGCCACAAAAGATGATGTAAGTGGTTGATTTTGTTATTGCAAGCTTGTTCTGGTTTATTTAGCAATATTTCTTACTCCATACAAAGAGTGTTCTTCACATGGGGACACTAAGATAGTTATGCTTGCTGTTAATTTTGCCACATACTGACAACTTGTTTCTAAACATCTGTGGCAGTGGATCTGCCTGGCAGTGTCTCTGTGACATCTTGGCCTTTGACAGTTTTGCTATCCTAAGGACACACTTTATAATGTGAGGATTGAAGCCCATTTGCACTGTTCATGCCAACACTTTCAAAGAGAACTGTCAGTTACATGTATTCTGCATTTTTGTTTTTCAGCAAAGCATCCTAGCATTAAATACTAATTTTGTCCTGATTTGGCTAGGAGTGGAGTAGGATTCCTAGTTTACTAGTCGTGTTGGTCATAAGTCTTTGCTACATGCAAGTGCATACAAACTATATTCTAAAACACCAGTTAACAATGATGACTTGCTAAAACTTCATGAATTACTTTCAGACTTTGCCACTACTCTTATGAATTGCTTTAAATTCTTGTAGTGCCTAATAACCTGCATTTACATTACAGCCAGAGAAGCATCAATTACTTGCTTTAGGGTTCTTCAAAGTTAAATGTGAGCAGACTTAAGTCTTGTGGAATCTATTTTGATTTTTACTAGGGACCCTGTGGTTCATCAGCTTGAAGCCAAGTGTGAAGGGATGGGGAGATCAGAGCCTGATGCAAAGTGGTGGCTCCATGGATTGAGTCACTTGTCTGCTGCAGTCATGAACTGTTCACTGCAAGGACTTGTGTATGCAAGTTCCAGTCTGCCTCCGAGTTGCTATGTATCAGGAATTATTCTGATCTGGTGGTGGTGGTGTGGAGGCTGTTGTTGAGAGTTGGAAGCTCTTGCCAATTTACTACAAATAATCAAGGAATCCATTTATAGATCCTTATCTAGTGATCCCTATTTTAAAGAACGCGCTTGCAGCCAACATAGACTGAAACAGCTGTGTTGGCTATGGAGAATTTTTTAAACTCTGAGCTTCTTAATGTTGGAGAATACAGTATTTGGGAATTCTCAATGCTCAGGTGCATTTGGACGTCATTTGGAATAGTAACAAAAACAATCTGTATAGCTAAAAACATAAATGCACTTTCTTTAAAAAAGCACTTTCTTTAAAAAAGCACAAAACCTTAAATTGTTTGTGTGTGTTTAAGCTTTGTTGAAACATGGCACTTCGAACATGGAATTAAAAGTCCAAAACCAGTCTTTAATTTCAGAGGGGTAACCATATTAGTCTGTGGCAGAAAATACCGCCACATCAGTATATTGTGGTATAACTTTTCATGTCCAGAGTCTGCTTCATAAGCATGGTAGAAGCTGTATTTTTTTATCAGGTTTTGGATTCTCAGTTCTGTTCACCCCAAGCAGATGCAGTTCTTTGCATTGGGGTGAAACAGAATGATACTGTGTTGTGTTTGGAATGTTATTGGATATAATACTGTTTTTGATAGGTATATAAGAAGCTGCCATAAAGTGAGTCAGACCATTTGTCCATCTTGCTCAGTGTAGTCAATATAGACTGAAAGGTTTGGGCAGAATTTTCCTCTCCCTTTCCTGGAGTTGCCAGGGATTATCAGGATTGAAAGCATGTGCTCTTCTGTTGAGTTACAATCCTTCCCTCCAACCTCATGGGACTTATCTTGTCATTTGGTTTACTTCTGTAGATTCTCAATGCATTTCAAGAATGTGGTGGGACAACAGTGAAGAACCTGCGCCTAAAAGATTATACTACAGGTGAGAAGTTTTTCAGTGAGTGAATTTGCATAGCCCGGCACAGGTGACCCACTTTGTCTTGTGACACCTTACTTACTGACACTAACTAAGGATTTAAATCCCTTTTGGGTCATCTAGTCTGTCCCCTTGACTTTTCCAGGACTGATGACTTCAGGCACAGGCTTGGCAGTCAGTTGTAAACCATCTGTGCTAGCTTTAGACTGTGAAAGAAAGTCAACAATAAAGCTGCTGTAATGTAGCCTTCCAGAACTGATAGTGGCTGGTTTCCAGTGGCTGTTTCTCTTCCTCTCATTGGAGCATTGCCTTTTCTGAGAGCCTGAGATCTAACAGCAATATTAAACTTGCTTCTCTTTTCAGTAACTACAAATACTGTTAGGTCTAAATCTAAAGGCAAACTTCCTATACTTAAATCATTTCCAGTCTTTGATAGTGGGTGGCTTTTCTAATTTCAGTAGTTGGTGGTTCAGAGTGTCCATTTTCTATGTTCCAGACTGGGATCTAAATGAATTTGTGTAAGGGAATAGTTGGTTATTTTCAGGGATTAAGTAGAAAGGAAGTCTGGGAAATATAAACATACTGATGGGAAATTTGGAAAACTAAGTTTAGTTATAGAAGGGGAATATATTGTGGGGGGACGGGAAATGAGAAACTTTCTGGAAATCTTTCTTTCTCAGTCACATTGTGACTTGATTCTCCACAGGAGCAAAAATCAAAATATTCAAAAAATTTTTTTGAAACTTATAGAAAACCAATTACAGCAAAACCGTGTTATTCAACACTTCGATGAGTGGCAAACTTGGTTAACTGAATCTTTGCCTACTCACCCAGGTGGGCAGAGATACCAATTAAGCCATTTCTGCCCAACGTTGTATATATGCAACAGGGACAAAATGTATACATCTGTGGGCTGGGCAAAAATGGGCTAAGAAACTGCTACTTACTGAAGTTAAGCAACCCCCCCCCCCAGCCCCCTTCCTGACTTATCTGGCAAGGCTCCCTCTACAGTGCTGCTCTGCCCTCCTTTCTGCTTCACAAGGGCCCACTAGGAGTAGAAACGTCTCTTTGCACCTGTGTTTGTGAGCAACATGAGGATGCAGGATGTACTCACATGTTTGCAAAAGTTTCTTTTCAAAAACATCGCAGAACCCCCAAACTTGCTTTCAGTGTCCTTGAGTTCAAAAATAACTTAACAGCAACTTGTAGGTATAAAATTGTTGTGTGACTGAGAGGAATTCGTACAAATTTGAAGAGTTAGTGTTGTCCCACTTCTGCAGCCATCATGAGACTATAGTAGGGCAAGAAGTCAGATATATAAAGGCCAAAATCTAGAAGTCTTCCCTAGTGGCTGTTTTTAGTGGAGAATGTAAAACTAGAGTAGAGTGCTGAGTTTTACTATAGTCTTTGTGGAAGTGTGCATGCTTGGGATTGAGCTAGTTGTGGCCCCATTAAAGTGCCATATTGGACCAAGTGCAAGAAGGGTGAGGGAGCTTTGAAGGGGTACAATTCTGAGACAGCTTTTGCTTAACTAAGGGCGCAATCCTAACTTGCGCCCAGATGTTAGGGTCACAACTGTGCCGTAAAGCATGTTTGTTCCTCCTCAGGAGGAAGCCGTGCTGTGCGCTGGAGCACAGAGGCTGCATCCAGGCTCCACGGCAGCTTCCCCCGGATAAGTTGCATCAATCGAGCTTGGGGTTTGAGGAGGGCAAGGAGGAGGCAGGAGGGAGCCGTTCCAGGGTGAGGGGAGTGTGAGCAAAGGGCAGGTAGGCAGGGAATGGGAGGTGGGGCTGGGATCCGGTTGTTATACTGAATCTCAGCCCCCGTTCCCGAGCAATGTGGAACTGCTGCAAGCTGCCCTGCTTTCCTCGAACTTGTGGCACCACCTGAGATGGTGCAAGTCAGAGGAGACCCATAGGGGCTGCAGTGACTTACCTTGGGGTAAGGGGAAGAATTTCCCCTTACCTCTGGCTGAGCCACTTTGGGGCCCTATCACACACTGGATACAGCACAAGCCTTCTGGTCTGCCTGTTCCAGCGCAAGGTAGGATTGCGGTGTAAGCTGCTTGGGGAGACTCCCCTAGAAAAGTGAAAGATGGCAACCCTCTTATAGAGATCATGAAACATTTTTATTGTTTGAGAGATTTGGAGGAGCAGTGGGCTCGCTTGATAGCGTTGTTGTGGCCCTGTCCAGGAGTCTTGTTCCTTTGGCTTTGCACAAGCCAGAGTTGTGGTAGCATTGCTTCAGACAAGCAAAAGACCACCTTCTGCCCAGCCTTCCATCTAAGCTGGGAGAAACCTTGCTCAGTTTACCTCTTGGTGCTCCAGAGCTTCTAGATGACATCATCACTGCTCTGGATCTTCTCCTGTGTGGCCATAATAGGATTCTGTGCACTTGGGAGTGGGGAGATTAGAAGGAACACTAATTTTACCTTACACAGGTATTGGATCTTCTGGAGTGGAGGACCACAGGGCAAACGGTATCTGAATCTGGAGTAACCAGTGGGAGTGCAGTAGGGGAGCCTGTGGGTGCAGGAGAGCCGACTTTGCCTGTTTTTGGTTGACTTGCTCCAAAGCAGCATTGGGGTATGAGTGATCTTGCAGGGTGGTTCCATCTGACAGTGGTGCTTTTACTGTGAAGAGGGCTGATGGATCAGTAGTTGCCTGTGGTAGGCTTGGGATGGGCCTTGTATCTTCATATTTCTGAGCAAATGTGCATTTTACTTGCATGGCTCTTTCTACTGGAGCAGGATCAGTGATAGCCAGGCACCTAGTGCAGCTAGATCTGAATTTGGAGAAGGGACCTTTGGTGTACTAGGGATAGCTGCTGTACCATGGTTTTGTGCTGGTTTTGTACTGAAGGGTGGGCCTCCTGTACTCATCTTTACTGAAGGTATGAGTGGTTCTTGACCCTGAAGGTGACCCATGGGTTTGGCCTTCTTGGTGGCTTTACCAACTCTTGGAACTAGCGAAATGGGTGACATTGGGGACCAGGCCCCCAAGATTGCCAAGCTTCAGACCTGGGTGGTTGGCCTGCCATAGGATGGGCATGGGCTGTTTGCAAAGTTGAGTTGCTAAAGGGCATCCAGACTAAAAGGAAAATTAGTTGCAGTGATTCCTCGCAGTAGTACTGATAGTACAATGCAGTGGGAAAATGTTTTGTTCCAGTGTAAATTTGAACCTTGATGTGTGGGCAGCAGAAGTTACCCCAGCACCACCTACAGTAAGGGAAGCAGCTGGGTGTATGTGTCATGTGTTCCCACAAGCAACACATCCACTAGCTAGCTATTCTGTTGGATTGCTGACTGTCTTTTCCCATGGGCAGGTTGTGATCTGTTTGTTTGGATGTTTTCAGTATTTCAGAGTTTTGTATGACGGATGGCAGGAGTCTTGGTGCATAGTTTAAATGAGGTCATACAAGAGAAAGTCCATAAGGAAGTGGAAGGTGAGAGTGTTCTGCCCCATGATTTGCCCTCACTGATGAATGTTAGGATTTCCTTGTTTGGGGTGATGCCAAAAGGGTTCTTGGGGAATTTTGTTGAATTCCTCTATCATCCTACCTCTGGGGCACATTGGTTAATGATTCCATAGATCTCCTGTTGGGTTTTTGCATATCATACCTCCCATTTGCCTTAGTTAGTAAATTGGGTCTGTAGGTTGTAATGGCTGAATGCAACAAGTTCATTTTGCTGTCATTGCCTGTACATCCTGGCAATTTTGATCTCCTTGTTGTTGTTTTTTTCTTTCAAGGGCAATTTTTGTTTTGATAAGGTGTTGCCTATCTCTATTTCATGCTCTGCTTTTGAAAAGTTTAGCATCTTTTTGATGTGGTGTGTCTCTTTCATGCCAGACTGACTAGTGGCTCATTATTTAAATTATTTTTTATTTTTTTTTGTCAGGGAATAAAGTAGGCTGAGGGTTTATTTGCAGATGCTCTGGACTTCTCAGGTGTTGGTGCACACCTTTAGGGGTCTTGTTGGCCAAGGAATGGACTGAGCCAGTTTCCCAGTTGACCTTTTTAGGCATTGATTTGATCGCTCATTTTCTTGCTTCATGGCAGGAATTTGAAAGTTGGTGTTGAGTGCACTGCGGAAGAGAGAAGCCACTATTTGAGATTTTAAATGTTTGCCAGGCCAGTTGAACTTTGCATGTAAAGTAGCATTTCTGGACAGACTTTTGTATGTTGCTACCCATAGGGCGACTGCCCCTCATTACTTTGTTTGGCAAACCTAGGAGATGATTGAGGACCTGAAGGCTTGGCAGAGGTTTCTCTGCAATTTTAATTGGTTTTCTTTTCAGTGGGAGCTCCTTAGTCTCAAACGCAGTGCTTCAAGTATAATTGGACAGAGTTGGGGGTACAGGGAGCACAAGCTAGAACTTTTCTGGAAGGAACATTGCACCAAAGTTTGTGTAGAGCCTGGTTTGTGCAGTGACAAGACCTTTCTAGAGTAATTCTCCATTTTGATGGCTTGTTTTTGTTCTGGTGCAAGAACAATGGCCATTGTGCAGATGGAATTCTCTGTTCTTGGAAGTTGTTCTGTCCTGTTTGAATATTATGTATTGTTCTCTGTCTCATTGTGTCTTCAGTTGCACAGGTTCCAGCCAATAGTACTCAGAACCAAAAGTGCCTGTGGACCTTGGGATAGATTGTGTAATAGTCCTGTCCCTGTCTCTAGCTGTGTGGGCAGCACATTCTCAGTTAGTCAGGGCATATTCAACTTGAAGTTTGCTTGAGTGACCCCCTTTTTCAGCAAGGGTTGGTCTCCAGGACCAGGGCAAACAGGTGTTCTCTGGTGATTGTTGATGTATTGCTGCTTTCGTTTTCAATGTTAGCCAGTTTTGTTTTGATTTTTTTTTTTGTACAGACTACCAGTTGTGGGTAGCCTGCTTAGTTATTTTAGGATCAGTGAGTTGCTACACAGGTCTCGCTGTAACCAGGTGTGCTTTTAAAAACACGTACCATATTGGCACACAGGGTACTATTGCATATGCAGGGACCAAATGCAAGGGCTCATGGCACAGCTCAGTGGAATAACACGAAAAGGAGGGAGGCAGGGTTCAAGCTGCAGTAGGTTTTAGTACAGATAAGGATATAGTAATGGGGAAAGGGTATCAAAGAAAATGCAGTGCCTCACATGCACCAATCGCTCACACAACTAGGCTCTAATTGTCAGTGGTTTCTATTGGAGGGGAATCCTTGCCATGAAAAAGGTATATAATGGTTCGAAGAGAGAGCTGGTTGTAGGGAAATCAGGAGGGGGGTACCCAGGGGGAATAGGAGTTGAAGAACCAAAGGTTTGTGGTTTTAACTGATGCCTCATGCCTTGGTGGTAGCAAATAAGTGTGCAGGAGATGGGCAGCTCTTTTGTTGACACATCAGGCCATGATGTGTCCTGTAAAGACTGTTTATTTGAAAAATGTTTATTCTGCCTTTCTCAGGCCAAAGCAAATGCCCAAGATGTTCGCCCAGCTTCCAGGCTCATGCCTGGGGGTTCTGTTGCTTCATTGCAATAGAACTGGGGAGAGCAGCCAAGTTTTTATTTTGCTTCTTCCACATAATCTGTGGTTTGTTAGACATAGCATTGTTTTCTGGATAGAAGGGCATGTGGCAACTTGACTCCCTGATGCCTGAACTTCTGAGTTTGCCCAGAATAAGGAGCCACTGCACATAACTGTCTTATATCTTTTTGAGAATGATCTGAATCAGAACTCTTGTTTTGGAACTTTTAGCAGAGTGGTCTGTGATCTGGAGGAAATTAAACAGATGTTCTCCTGGTCGTGGGTGGCCTGGTTGATATGTTGCCTTGGAGACTTTGACTGGATGTCATTGAGGTTCTGTAGGAAAATCATCAGGAATATTGGCATGATCTGTTGCTGGAGGGGCAGTAGACTCGCCCTGTAGCTGGGTATTATTGCTGACAGGAGTAGAGGCTGCCTACTTTTTCCTCAGATGGTAGAGGGAGAAAAATAGGTGCTGCGTTGTGTGCTCACTCCCATCTCCATCTTTGTGTGCATGTGTATCTCTCTGGCTCTCCTCAACCTTTTCTGTTGTAGACAAATTGAGAGTGTAAGTTCCCATCTCACACTGCCCTTTGAATGTGTGTGGCAGCTGCTGCCCCTAATGTTCATGGTTTTGCTGCCTTTTTTGTCAAACAATGCTGACTACTTTTTTCCTCGAAGTTACAGAAGCTTTCATTTTGTTTTCTATGAGAAAGCATTCTAAAATATAATTCCACACCTGCAGGCTGAAGTGGAACAGTCCTGAATTCTACAAGTTCAGCTTGCTGCCACACTATATGCAAGATAGTATAGATTGTGCTGTGATGGTGTGATAATTTGAGTTGTGCAGGTGGTTAATGCTTCGTCTTCCAAGTCTGATCAGGTTATGCACTCAATGAGGTGTTATCCTGTTTGAAGTATAGTGACTTTGTTCATACCCTGGCATGTGCTGGGCAAGCATATTGAAATTGTTGTCTTGTTTTCAGTTTCACAAGTTCTAGCAGTTAGTGCCAGGAGCTGATATTGCTCCTGGACCTGTGCCTTTGAAGCTGTGGACTCTTGTTTAGAAGTGAATAGGGCTATTTCTCGGTTAGTATCCTTAGTTTGTATGGCAAATTCAAGTTCCTAGGGGATGTTTTAAAGATTTCAGCATCTTCTCAAGTGATATGTAGGGTTTGTTGCTATTCTGTGTGCCGTGCCTTTTAATTAGGACTGCAATTTCACAGTAAAGTTCAGAGGCACCCTGATCGTTGTGCCAATTTTTGGGTATGTGGGATTCTTGAGGGTTGGGCCCATGCTTTTCTAGCACAAGATGGTAGTTAAGTTCCAGTGTCTGCCAAGTTGCTTGCCCATAGCCCCAAATCACTAACCAAGCATAGTTGATAGACTACAGTATTTAATCCATGGTAGCAGAGGCAAAGACCTTGTTTTCAAGGTTGGAAACAATTACAGAGATGGGAGGAAGCCAAGGCTCGCAGATTGAGGGATTCTAGAAAATGGCACACTTAATGTCTTTTAGGAAATAAACAATATACTTTTTTGATTTTGATAGTTGTTGAAAGGTTTTTTGTCTATGAAGGTTGATTGAAAAGTGTTTAGCTTTACTCTATGAAGGTGAGGATTTTTCAGCAATCCGTCATGAGGTTAGTGTTTTGTCACCAGGAAGCTCCTTAAGCTATGTTTGTGTGTTGAAACATCTCCCTTCAATCTCTCACCACTTTAGCTGCTACTGAAACTTTTTTCTCCCTTTCAGTTGCCCTCATGTTTATCTCTAGTTCAGTTGACAAATAGTTGCATGGGGAACTTAGTAGTTTCAAGAGCTGAAACACATAGCTAACTCTAATGCCATCACACTCAGCAAGCAAGAAGTTCTGACGTTAAAAATGATGTATCTTTTGTCCGTCATGTATAGAGCCCCTTTGGGCAAGCCTGCTGTGCCGATGGGGCTAAGCTATAACTATTACTGTCTTTGCAGCAATAAAAGTGTAGTCTGAATCTCTTCTCTTTAACAATATGTAATATTATGTCTTTTGCCCTGATTTCTCTAGGCATCATATACGCTTTACATAACTACATTTCCTCTTATGCATGTCAGGCAGATTTTTCTCAGACTTTACTACATATAGTCAACTCTGGTTCTGTTATGTACATTGGCAGCTTAATTCCATGTGTCAGATGTTTACACAAGCTACAGGAAGCCTAATGCACACTGCCCAGTATACTAGCAGATGGGTAGTTTTTAGGTGAAGTTCAGGAGGAGGGAATTTGTATTTGTAGTAATAGAATGTGCATGCATATGGGGAACTGAAACGTGTGTATGGGGTGTGCAAAAAAAAAATGCATTATGTTCTTTGCCCACTTGGATTGTAATTGAATCATTCACTCCATTCTTTGTTTCCCATATAACCCAATTTTACCTTATTGTGACAGCAGGTAAAAATGTTTGTCACCTAGCAGCATTCTTCCAAAATTGTGTTTTGGTTGCTAGAAGGTGTCATGTAAAATTATACTTAGGTGTTGCCATCATTTGCAGGTCTATTTCACTTACAGCTGCAATTGGGGTGTGTGTGTGTGTGTGTGTGTGTGTGTGTTGGGTGGCAGGCTGGGATTTCTCCTTCCATATTTGTAGGTTCACTTGTTTTGTGAATGAGCGATGATCAGAATCCATAGTTTTGTCCACGAGAGAGAGAATTCAATATCACATAAATGTCCTTTAAAATCAGTTCCTTGTCTAGCCTTTATTAATTGTAATCCAAACTTCTTCTCAAAAGGGGTTTCTGATCAGACAGCTCCACACATGTGTTGGATCACAGATCATAGAGCTTACTTGGAATCCAATAGATTACCTCAACAATAGTTAAAATGATTGCAGACCAAGATGTAAAATAGTGCTGTGGCTCATTGCAGATGGAACGTTTCCTGGTATCTCAACTCTGACTAGCTGCTCAGGAAATATGTATTTATTGAATCTTTGTTAACTATTACCATCTGTACAAAGCAGATTATGGCTAATGTACTTTCCTTGTCTGTCTGCTTATAAAACAACAAGCAGGTCTTACTGGTGTTCAACC
This sequence comes from Tiliqua scincoides, assembly GCF_035046505.1. Lineage (NCBI taxonomy): Eukaryota > Metazoa > Chordata > Lepidosauria > Squamata > Scincidae > Tiliqua > Tiliqua scincoides. Next base: position 203,327,261 of record NC_089822.1, read on the forward strand.
AGCATCCTGTCTCAATACAGTCAAAATGAACAGTTTGAATAGCTGTAATGCCGGGGTGGGCAGACATTTTGACAGGAGGGCCACATCATCTCTCTGACACTGTGTCGGGATCCAGGGAAAAAATTAATGTATGTTTCCAATTTGTATAAATATACATAAATGAATAAATTAGAGATGGAACTTGTATGAATGAATGAATTTTACTGAGCTTATTTATAATACACATGAAAATGATAATACAGGCATGTAGAACCACAAGAGAACTATGACCTGTTTGCCGCAAATCGCTTGAACAGTGAAAAACTTACAGATCAAGCTAGAAACACATGGAGACATAAGTTGTTCAAAGGCAATGGGGGGGGGCTTAAATAATGGCCATGGAAAAGCAGAAATCACATGGAGACTATAAAAGGCCTTGCTCTAACTTGGCCCACAGCTTGTGTCAGGTGGTCACAACTGGCAGTCACTGGCCAGCGCCGGCTCCAACAGTCTCTGATGAACCAGAGGCTCATTGAAGACTGGGGGTTCCCTGTAGGCCGGTTGGGGGTCCCTGAGGGCCACAAATGGCCCCTGGGCCGAGTTTGCCCACCCCAGCTCTAACAAATTAAGATACTAGCTTTAATTTGTGTAGAGTGGGCTAAATTTTATCTTTAGTGTTTCTCATTATTTACATTTCTGTTAAGAACATCACATGCAGGGCTGCTTGCTTTTTCTTTTATCACTTTTGAGCAGTTAGAATGAAACAATAATTGCTTGTTTATTTCATGGCACTTCGTTCTGGGACATAGTCTTAAAGTGTGACATTAATTCAGTATACATATTTGTAGATCTGCACAATTTCCACGTCTTTTCCTGTTTTCAGTTACATTTTCTATGCAAGGTGTGGGCAGCCCCATTTAAAAAAAACACATTTTGAAGGCATGAAATGTTCTACAATATGAATAACTGGACTTGTAGATTGTGTGTAGAATTGCCTTCAAGAAATTTTTTATCGAGTTATTGAATTGATTACAAGGGCAGCAACAGCTCACTATCATATAGATCCTTGTGAAGGTTAAGACTGTTCCGTCTGTTTAGGAAACTTGTTTTGGTGGAAATTAACAGATTGGAATAACCTAACACCACGGTTGGCCCAATGACATGTGAGTCATAGGGGTCCTTCTAGGGATGGCACTTCCTGTTGAGTTTTATGCTTTCCCTGCAAATGTGTAACAACACATAGGCATGTCATTGACATCACATTGTACGTATGCCTGCCAGCCAGTTGCAGCATATGAAGTGGAGTTGGGGGGGACACCAACAGACAGAGGAACTTAACAATGTGATATTACCACATGGGTGAGTGTTGCAATGCGTTATGGAGAGTGGGGGGGGGGGAAACTTGACAAATGGTTCAGTTTTTAGCAGCATCCCATATTGTTTGTAATAAGCTGTTACACACTGAGTGTTGGAGACACTGGTACCTTCACAACTAATGTCAAGTCATGGCTTGGTAACATGTGAATGAGCTGAAACAGTCTTGGGCTTGTGTGCTCCTTCATGCATGACAATTCCTTACTCGCTGATCCTGGTTTGAGGCAAACTGTAACTTGCCTCAACTCCTGAACTGCCAGAGTATGGCTTGCATTATCCTCTAAGTCAGAATTGAAAACCACAATTGGGCAAACCAGGTTTGTGAGCAATAGTTTGATAATTCAGGGTTGGGAGGCAGGAAATTTTCATGTGAGAGGGAGGGGGTGTGCTTGGGGCTCCTTCATATTTCATTTATGCCATAGTTCAGCATTATGTCTGAATGCATCTAGTTTAGGTATTTCAAACTAGTTTAACAAAGCATTGCTAGAGTGATTCAGGTTATATGAAGGCAGTTATATCTTGATAATTACAAAAGTACAGTGTGGAGTGGACATGTTTCACTCAGTTTCTGGCCCTTTTCAAAGACCCATTCCCACACCTGTATCATGCTAACCATTGGTAACAATGTGCTATAAATTTATTCCTAAATTTTAATTTATTCTATCTGTAATGCCAGTTAGGACATTGATTCAGTACATGGTGTTCATGGTCTGAAGTTTGTTCTGTGTGGAAAGAACCAAGTCATCTGAGCAATTGAAGCACTTGACGCACAGTGTTTGTGAGTTTTACTGATGCAAAACAGTTCTTGCAGTTTCAGCCTTGGAAACTGCAGGCTTCTCCTTCCTGGAAAGCGATACATCTTTCTCTGAGTAAATCTTAGTTTTAATTTGGACAGTTTTGAATCCTTGATAACTTTGAGGTAAGGTCTGCTTTTGTGCCCTTCTTACCTCTTTTTATAGGAAGATTGGTGCATCCCTTCTTGGAATAGCTTTCACTACTAACACTACTATAGACTGTTCTATACAATAGGACAATAGTTGTTCCTATGTGCCCATTTTAATATTGACTCTTTTCCAAAAAAACACACTGATATTACTATTAATAAAGAATATTTAATAGTATTATTGTGATAGCATTTGAAGATTCTGTTAATATCCTTGCATGTCTAGGATTTGCTTTAGGTTCAGTTATCATTATCAATCTTCTTATATATTTTTTCTGCACTTGGAATGAAAAATATTTCTGGTCATATTCATACTCTGAACTACAAACTGAAAGATAATATAATTTAAGAAAATACTTTTTTTTTGGTACCCCGAAGGATTAAAATGTTTTTTTCTTTAAAGCAGATTGTGTTTTGTCTAAACCTGTGACATGGATATTGTGCTTCTTTAATTTTAGTTCTGGAATGGTCAGTATCTTCTTAATTTCTAGGAGAATGAACCCTTTACGCTATCGGTGGTCCCTTTGATGGAAACCCAAATTTCTTGCTGTATTGCGTGGATTCATAAGGAATAAAGAGGCTTGTGTTCAAATACTATCAAACCAAAACTTGAGTCCAAGTCCATTTATAAAAAACTTCAACTATTGCTTTTATTTTGTTTTGTGGGGAACATGGGATGGTGGTGGTAGCTTGGTATGTACTGGGGGGAAGGAGGGAATTGAGTTCTGAAAATATGGCTTTCTGGCACTAACACAACTCCCGTCTGTATTTAAATGCTGTCCCCAGGTTACGACTATGGCTTTATCTGCGTGGAGTTTTCCCTCTTGGAAGAGGCCATCGCCTGCATGGAAGCCAACCAGGTTGCTTTACACTTCGGTCAAAAATGCTGCTAGAAGAATATTTTTGTGGGGCGGGTGAACACCTACTCATTCTTTGGAAACAAAGGTTCAGAGGTTCATTTTTTGCCCCAAAATGTAAAATATGGCAGCTAAAATACTAAGGTCTTCCCAAAATCTGGAGAGGCTTAAGAATATTCCACCAATGAAAGAACTTACGTTTTTTTGAATATTCTACCCTCAAGTTGTGCACGCTTTGCGACTTGATAGATTCAAAGTGTGGTAGATAAGAAAAGCTAGTTCCTGCCCTTGTGAGTTTGTATATGTGGTGGATTTCAAGAGATAGAAGCTAAGCTGCTAATGTCAGATGTTTCACTTCCTTGGCTGTACAGTAAAATGAAAGCCTTTGCTTCCTCTTAGCATATAGATCAGGTTTGAATATGCAGACACACTGGATTAGATCATTGTGCAGCTCTCAGTGAAAAATCCTGTTTGCATGCCTCATTTGTACATGTGCTTTCATCTACTGAGTATTTATGGGGCTTTGTCATCTGTTTCTTTTTGATTTCATGTGATTCTTAGAAAGTTGGAGCTGCATAAAAGAGGTCTGGCATGTAACAAGATGCACCTGGTTAATCTGAAAGTTTTCAGATTTTCTTGGAAATACCAAACCACTCATAGAAATGCCAAATTATAGAGAAGATTGGGCTAACTTCTTATATTTTTTATAAATAATACTGATAAGACTGCTTAAAATCTTTTGCAGTATATTTGTTCCAAATGTTTAGAAATTAAACCCTATATTTCCTCCTATTTGGGTTTCAGAAATTACCCAGATTCTCAGTTAATACATGATAAATTGAGGCACATTAGGTCCACATTATCAGTCAGCTGTTTGTGATAAGTTCCATTTCTGACTTCCAGTATTGGACTATGGCTTATTTTGCAATGGTGACCATTTCTCACTAAATGCATATAAGCTGGAAATGCTGCATCTTTCAGTAATCCTAAGAAGCACAAATAACTTACAACTTGTAATTTGAGAGGTGAAATGTCTGCCTCTTTAAAAAAAAATGTATTTTATTACTGTTAGATAAGGTATCAGTCAGCCTCTAACTGCCTGCATCTCTCCTACCATTTGTCAGGTACATATTTAAAGAACTTAAATGAGAGTGAGATCAAATCACATCAGATCAGCTACTGGATTTTGTGACTATTTGCTGATACATATCCTATTTTTGCAGTATTTGCAAATCGTAGTACTCCCTTCCAAAAAGGTTCATTGTCTGTCCCTTGATTTCTTTTACAAAAATGTTCCTTTGGACAATGTATGTTATATCCCTGTGCCACTCTTTCTTTTAATAACTCAGAGTAGGTTGCATGAGTCTCTCAGTTGGATGCTCCTGGATTGCTCACAGTTCACTTCTGTTGCATTTGTTGTTGCATTAATTACACAGGTCTTGATCCATGCCCTGGAGACTTTTTGTCTAATTGTAAATTAGAGCAGTGAGAGCAAGAAATTGTATCCTGCTGAATTCAAGAAGATTTGTAGCCCAATCCTATCCTCTCCCCCTACCCACTGGTGTAGCCATGCCAAAAAGGCATGCAGTATCCAGCAGGGCTATGGCGGAGTGGGAGGCTTTGGAAGGGAAAGGGGATTTAAATTCCTTTTAAAATTCATTTTAATTCCTGGTGAACTCAAACTTCCTCTTTTCCCATTTTGCACTCTGTTTAAATGATGGGGAAACACTAGTCATATGTCCCAATATCTTTCATGTATCTCTGCCCACCATTGAAGTTTTCAGGTGAAGGAATAATCTCTGGAACGAATTGGTTTCCTTTGTGTTCAGTGTGATGCATATCACAGTGTTTCCCAGATCTTTCCTAATATGTCCCAGCATCTAGATTTTGTTTCAGAGTTGGCCAATCTGTTCCTCCTTGTTCTGAAAGCAGCCTGTCTCCCACTCTGTTTATGCTGCTTTGGCACCAGCCTTTATTTCCAGTAGCCTGGCAGCCACCTAAAAGTGCCCCACAGTCTACAGTTTGTAATTCAGGGCTTTAGAGTTCAGAATTAATCTGAACAATGGCTTCTGTTTATATGCAGCTGAAGCCACTGAAGTTGTGTTGCAAGACTGGCAATTAACTTGCAGTTCAGTTCCCAGAAGAGGGGTTGGCTTTGGTGCTTAACTCCTTTATGAAGAGGTTCAGGGAAACATTTTGGCTAGTTAAAAGTTTGATTGTATATTAGTACAATGTGAAGTAGTCAGTACAAAAGTTGCATGTACTGATCTATCGGTCACTCTCAAAGAAATAGTCTAGCAATATTATAAATAGAACAAGTAACCATTTTACTCAGTTTTTGTTCTCGGTATGCAAGCTCCCTTTGCCCTTCTTCTAACAAGTAATACAGTCATTTGGGGAAGGGGGGGGGGAAGAATAAAACATCAACACTTTTATCTTGCATCCAGACCAGCATTCAATTAATTTGTTGGGTGTTTCCTGACACAGGTTGACCAGGTCCAGCTTTTGCCTGTTCAGTGACTGTAGTGTGTGTTCAAGATATTGGGGGAGAATTTCTTTGTGATGTATTGCGTATAAAGAATTTTTTTCTCTAGCTGCAATCTTCCTTTTTATAGGAAAGATGCCTTGTGTACAGTTTTTTGGCCAGTAGCTAAACCAGTTAAAACAGATTTTTTTAAAAATTGCACCACATTTTAGAAACTCTTTTTTATACCTAAAGGGTATTCAGCTGCAGAAATGACCAAAATCTACCAAGCTTATGGCAACATTACAAAACATATCAGTGGGGTTAGAGCAGTACCTGCTAATTGCACAGAATTATAGCTATGCTTGTCCTCAGTAGAGAGATTGATTTGGAAAGTCACATTCTGGTGTTGCAGTGTAGCGTCCCAGTTCACTGCAGGATAGACAAATGAGCAAAGTAGATTACAACTGGTGCCTGTGCCTATTGAAATATGCCTGTTGAACCCACTGAGCTCCCTCTGTTTGCTGTTGGGTTTTTGGCACCATGCCTGGTCATTGGTAGCATGTTGTTAGGGGGTCTATTTGGAGTTTTGAAAGATTAGATTGCTTCTTCCTGTTGCTGTTATGTGCTTGCTACTGACTAGTCAGGAAGATTCTGTCCTTATAACTGAAAATGGATGCAGAAAATTGTACATCTGGTTTGAACCTTTCTACGCTATGCTGGAGGCTGCTTCATTCTTATGCTTTTCAAAGTGATTTTCGGCACAACAAGGCAACTGCTTTCTCCCTGCCCCAAACAACAACTTTGAACACAAGCATTAGTATAGTGTTCCTTCTGAATAGGAAATTGGTATGACCAAGTATCTGCTTTATTGAATATATTCGCTTCCCTCTCTGAATTTTCTCATTGTTTTTCTGGGGTAGATTGGGGAAAAAAAACCTGTAGTAACTCTGACAGTCTCAGCCAATCTCAGTTTATGTACTTTTGTTCAGATAATTAGATGGAAGCAAATATGTTAAAAAGCAGATTTAATGTTCATCTTTTCATTTTTATGTAAAACAAGTTGCAGCATGTATAGCTTAAAGGCGCTTTCGAAACTTCTGTTTCAGGGTGGTCAAACTGTGGCTCGTAAGGCACATGCAGCTCTTCAACATATAATCTGTGGCTTGCAGAAACATGTTGGCTGAGCTCCTTTTTGCATCACAATTCATATAAAGGGTAAATAAAAATTTTTCAAATTTAAATTTACCAGGTATAAACTGAGAGTCCACTTGGTTAAAACGTACATTTAATGTTCCTATTGAGTAAATATATATAAGAATTCAAGTGCTTCTTAAATACTGCAGCTCCCAAACATCTCTCTGGTGGCTCTCAAACATCTGAAATTTACCGTGTATGGCTCTTACGTTAAGCAAGTTTGGTCACCCGTGTTCTGTAGTAACCTGGAGGCCAGGAAGGATTGAAAGGCCTCTTACATTGGTTTTTCTCAGTTTCCATTTTAAATGTCCAATTTATCATTTATCCTCATTAGCACAGATTGCCTGTTTGACTGATTCTAAATTCTGAAGGATCTTTCTAACAGATTATGGTATGTGATGTTAGAAAAGGTGCTTTGAATATAGCTTTTCCTGTTAACTCCTCTAGTACAATTGTCAGAGTATATGAAAGAATGTGTCACTCGAGTATATTAGAAGATTTGTTTTCTTGGTTTGAGTTGAGTGATCACTGCAGGTAACCTAGAGTTCTTGAATATGCAGAGTATAAATGCAGTAACTTAATTGAACAGAAAATTAAACTTATTACTGCTGCCAAGTAGCACTAAACAAAGGGAGGCCTTCTTTCTAGGCCCTGCCTAGAGAATTATCATGTTTTAGATCATAGGTGGTTCATCAGGATGTTTCAAGTGACTTTTTGCAGGCAACTAGAGATCATAAGGGATGTTTTTCTATCTTTCCTATGTGACTTATTCACTATTTCTTCCTATTAAACAATCTGGAACAGCATTTTTCAAAGTGTGCACCTAGGAGCCTTGGGGCTCCTTTAGACTCCTTCAGGGGCTTCACGAGCACGTCAGAAGTGGATGCCTCCTGCTCAGTTTGTTTGTCCATCCATCTCCCCTGCCTCCTGTTTGTGGCTTTCCTTCCTTATTCCCCTCCTGTTCTACCTCTTCTTCAGTATTTGGCATTTGGTTCATTCTTGTGCCACTCCACACTTGTATGGATACTCTGGGGCTCCCTGAGATTCTGCGCATGCACAAGTGAGGCTCTCCAAGACTCCTTTTAGAAGTGTAAAGGGCTGAAAAATGTAAGACCCACTGGTCTAGATAGAACATTTAGTTCTGAAGCATATGCCAGAGGGTTAACGTAGCTGCAGCTCAGTTAAGTCAGTGATGAGCTAGGGCTGTGTTTTTTGACTGCTGGAACTGTGGTCAATAACTTGCTTTTAGATATTTGGTCAGATATTATTTGAGGGGACGAGAGATGCTCGACTCTTGCAACTTTGCTTTTTTACTTTGGTTATGTTTGATCAGTATCATTTAGTGCAGGAAACAAAATGTTTATAAATCCCAGGCACTCTTTAGCAATAAAATGCAGCTCTTGTGCATACCTGAAAGCCAGGCTTGAACATCTGTTGAGATCGCCATCAGTAAGACTCCAGAAAGAACAGTGGAAGGTGGCAAATTTCTTTCTGCAGTTAGCTTGTTTTGCGTAAGTTCTTAAAATATTATTTGACACTGCAGGGGGTCATTGTGGAAAGTTCATTGAGTCTGATTCTCTATGTTCAAATAATGTATTAGAAATAGAACAAGAAAGCACTTGTGCAAAATAGGGCCCAATTTTTGTTACTTGTTGCAGCTTGTTCTCTCTTGAAAAGTCACTCCTGTGCACCTTCTGGGAGCATACTTGCAAGCACTGCAGTGTGCAACAATGCAGCAGGGGAACATTGCAGTGTGCCACAGGGGAAAGTGGCAAAAATAGACAATCCTGTCTTGTACAAGTGGAAAGCGCCTTCTATTTGTTCAACACTTTTTGAATCCTTCTTTTAAGCATTTATGCATGCAGGATGCAATCGCTTGCACTTTACAGTCTGGGTAAGATGTTTTGTTAAATGTGATTGAATATTAATCATGCTATTCAATGAGGAGGAGTGTATGTGTGGAGTTGTAGAGATCAGGTTTTGCAGGAAATTATGTAGAAGTGATCCTTGTAATTCCAAAAATAAAATAAACTTCTGCACAAGACTGGAAAACAATCAAAGTGTCCTTTCACTTAGGCTCTTAAGTAGTCTTATTCTAGTACTTAAATATCTGAAATATTTTTCTAGTCTAGACTTTGAATACACCCCCTTGGTCCACAGCTTCATAGTACCAGGTTGAACCTCTGTGTACCCTTTTTAGTATGTCTTGCAGTTGTAAATGCAAAACTGGCTGTTATACATACATTAATGGTCACTGGAGTCATATTTTCTTTAAAGTTATTTTTTCTGAGTTGGGATGCATCTGGTTGATACACTTGAGCATGTTACAAGCATCAAAACTACTGTGTTCTCACTTACGCTGAATCGACCTGTCGTAATGAATAACTGGGATATGCTGAGACTGTTTTAGGTGAATGAGTGAAATAGTCTTCCTTAGCATAGTATTTTATAAATGAATAACACTTGAGTAATTGCTTTACAGTTTTTTGTGTGATTTGGCAGCGTTTACCTATAACATTTTCTGCACTTCAGCTTTATAGTTGTCTGTACTGTACTTTCATGGTACATGCAATGAAAGAAAACTGATTCATAGCAAGTTCTCTGTATACAATTGTAAAAAGAATTCTTAGTTCAGTAAATTACTAATAGGTGTTGTTACCAGTATGTGAGCGTTAAAATGCAGCTTTTGCAGGATGGTGGTCGGGGCAAAGTGGGAGCAACATACTTCATTGTGCATTGTTACCTTTTGCTGTCCTTTGTGGTACATGAAAATACTTTGGTTATCCTATCTTGATATAATTGGATTGTGTTGGCAGTTTGTCATATGGCTTGTCTTATTTTCTTTTATGCAATGAAAAATACAAGTTGCTACTTCAGAGATTTTGGTTAATCAAGAGATTGAAAGAGATCTTTCCTTTCTCAATGGTGATTTCATATTGAATGTGCTGAAAAGGCCTTCCTTCATGGTGTTTTGAAAAATCCACACTGTAAGAATGGCATTTAAATCAGGTGTACATTCCTCTTGCTAAAGAATATGATGTTACACTCATAAGAAGCCATGTATTTCTTCACAAATCTCAAAACTATTTCAAGTTAATTTGCTGATGTACCACATGTCAGTCTATTCTTAAATGAATTTATTTCTTTGTTCTGCTTTTGGACAATTCAGTTTTTCTGGATTTTCCAAATTTCCTCAATCTGTATTCTTGCTTAATTAGTCTTACTGTCTGTTTTCTTGTCTCACTTATTTCCCAGAGCACAGTGGCTCCATGATAAGCCTATTTCCTGTTGAGATTTTTTTTTTTGAGGTGGGTGATGCAAGGAAAATTGTAACAACCAGCAAGATTTGGTGGTTGTATTTATACATGTTGCAGGGACAATGCCATAATTCTCAACCATTGATAACATAAATTGTTTAATGCATGGAGTTCATGTTGATCCATCAGAAACTGAATCAGTGAAATGTTATTTAATCAGTCAGTTATTTATAACCCTTCCTTGGGTGTTTTAGAAGACTATGCAAGACCTGGCCTTCCATGTCTTGATTGAAATTTGTCTGCCTTTATTGTATATTTTCCACAAAAGACTGTTTTACTGATGTCTCTTTTATGTAAGTCAGTTCAAGTCATTCAGGAAAAAGGTTTTAAAATTGAAATATTACTATTAAGCTTTAGAGTTCCATGAAGCATGACTTCAGGTGAGTTTGCATTCCCTGTGTTGCTGATAGATTAGCTTTTTGGTCGGTTGACTAAGGAGTAAGATCTGGTTGGTTCTCAGATAATAGAGTTCTAAAATAATAAAATAATACAAATCTCCTCACTTGGACATGTTGTTGGTATGCTGGTAGATATAATCTCCTCGCCATCTTATTTAGGTATGTTAACTTTCATGTGGTACCATCTTAGCTTAAAAAACTAGTTCACTTGAGATGTGCTTGTCATGTGAAATATTATATTAGACAACATTGGTTTTAGCATAAAGATTTTTTTTTCTTTATCTCCAGGCTACTGCCATGGCCTATGAAGAACAGCTCAGGAGCACAGTGACTAATCATGCATTCATGCTTTAGGATAAGATCCACAGCACCTTATGTATCCTAATGGCAAACCAGTGGGAGGGCTGAAAGGGGAATAGCACTTGTTCTGTACATAAAATGGATTTGGCTAATAAGGATTCCTTTTAGAGGGTCTGCTTGGGAGTATAATCAGAGCAAATGCTTTGAAACCCACTGCAAATGTGTCCTTGATTGTGACTAACAGACACTGCTGGGGTGAGGAGGGCCAGTTACTCTCCCCTTGCTAAATAAAAGAAGAGCACCCACTGAAAAAGTGCCTCTTATCCAGTTAGCAGGGGTCCCTATTAGGTATCCCATCAAGACAGCAACTCATTTCTGTGAAGGGCTTTAAGATTTTTTGTTGGGTGCCTCCAATCTTAAATCTACCCAAGGTATGGTTGATATAGTAGTGGGAAAAATAGCCTTGGAGTTTGCAGCAGGTTGAAGTGACTGGTGCCTTCTAGGACCACCTATCCCTAATCTCAGGGTGTCACTTTTGAGGATGGTATCCAAGAGGGTATTGGGGAAATTCAGCTGATTAATTACTTCATCCATCCCAAGGGATTTTTGGTCAACAATACTTTTGCCCTGCAGCTGTTCAGTTATGCAGCTTTAGACTGTGCTGCCTGGCTAATTTCATTGCTTACAAAATGTGATATGCAATCAGCTCATCACCATCCACAGAACTTTAGCATGCTTGATTCTAAATTTCATGCCCAGTGGTGATTGAACAAAGCCAAGTCCATGGGCTGCTCAGTACCCTATGATGCCTTAGATTTTAAGCACAGTCCTGGAGTGGCTAGCTAACTATTAGACTTGACCTGGGTGGTTCACTGTTTATGAGAAGAGTCCACTGAGTCCGCACTTTCCTGTCCACAGGATGTTACAGTTGTTCACGCACAGCTATGGAATAAGACATTTCTTTCCTCCCCAAGGAAGAAATATAGGCCCTTTGGACATGCTACCCAAGTCTCCCAATAAGTTGTATCTGCTATGGGACATAAAAGGCACCTCAGCTGTGCCTGCAGACTTTTTTCCTGGTCAGGATCTTCTGTACTTGTGTAGTGAGGATACCATTGGCATCTCCTCTCTTCACCATCCTTGATTTATAAAGGGAATTAAAGAAGAGATAAGGGTTTGGCAGAATTCTCTCTGATGTTAATGAGTGCGCCTTTGGCAGAAACCTCTGGACATTGGTGCTAACTTAAAAGTTCACTCGGTTTCCTCTGGCAGCCTGGAGTTTGGTGCACGGTCCGGGGGTTGTTGATGTGCCAACAGGAGTCCATGCAAGCTGGGTTGAGGCTGAGATTACTAGTGACTTAACATGTGTGGAATTGTTCCCCATAGTTGTAGCAGTGTGCATTTGGAGGGTGGGCAAATAAGAAGGTAATGTTTTGATATAGACTGTGATGTGGGTGTTGGTAGGTGTTGAACCAGCAATAATCTCTGTCAGAAAGGGTAACGCTCTTGGTTAAGTACTCTGTGCTGCTTTGTTGTGTAACACCTCATTGACGGCTAGCCACATACCCAAGGTTGACTTTGGTATAGTGGATGCCTTGTCTTGCTTTCAGGAGAAGTGATACCATGCATTTGTGCCTGTGGCATGTAATGATCTAGAACAGAGGTTCTCACGCTTTTAGCCCTGGGACCCACTTTTTAGAATGAGAATCTGTCATGACCCACCGGAAGTGATGTCATGACCAGAAGTGACATCATCAAGCAGGAAAATTTTTAACAATCCTAGGCTGCAATCCTACCCACACTTACCCAGGACTAAGTCCCACTGACTATCATTGTTAAAAGAATATAAATAGTAGCTTGTTAAAGTACAGGTATGTAACATTTCCCCCAATACAGTCACATACCATGGTAGCATCAATTCTAATATATTAAAATGAATGGGTACCCACTTGAAACGGGCTTGTAACCCACCTAGTGGGTTCCGATCCACAGTTTGAGAAACACTGATCTAGAACAATTTGTTAAAGTATTCTCTTGGGAATGTACTGTGATGTAGGGAATATTTTATCCATTTTAGACAACGTGGATTTATACAATAGTTTGGCAAACCTTTTGCAGTAGCTTCATCTTGGAACAATGGTCTGGTCATGGCCCTATCTCAGAGCCATTGCTACCATTATATTTGGTATCCTTTAAGTGCTGCAAGCTGGCACCCAGAACAGTGTTCATTCACTCCTATTTTTTCGAGTGTTCAGGAACATCCTTGCCCCTGCACTTAGTTCTGTGCATGTAAGGCTCTGGAGGGCTAGAAGAGACCCACCCCTGATTACAGGCATCTGATGACTTACGACTTGCTATCAAGCATCTTCCATGCCTTGGAAGGGGTTTGCCGCTAGGGCTACAAGGCCAGACTCTTCAGCATGATCTTTTTTGTAGCCTTGCAAGTGGGAGAATTGGTTTGGGCCTGCTACTGGGACCAATCATACAAGGCATTGGCCTTTCTCCAGTGGGATCTCCATGTCCGTCTTAGTCCTTCCAAGTGGGTAGCTCCTCCCTCTCAGGTAGGCAGGCCAGAGTTTTTTGAACTTCCTGAGGGGGAGGGGCTGCCTGGACTTCCCCGGAGTGGCCTAGCCTTTCAGTGAAGCAGGACAGAGTTGGGTTCAGCTCTGCTAAATACAGAAAGCTCTAAATGTACAGCTTTCCAAATACCAGGTCAAACTCTTCATCAGGTGGTTCAAAAGGAACCATTTGGGTTGAGGTACACATGTGTTGAGGACTTCATCGAGATCTGGCCCTTGCCCAGTTTGTAACCAGATCACCTATTTGTTCTGTCACACAGTAGGGTCTGGTCCTCCATTCACAGGGATGGCTCACACCTGACTTGCTACCAGTTCATATCAGTCCTGTGGGTCACCATAGCCTTCGTTGGATTTCTCACTTCTTTCAGGTTAGAAACCAGCACATCTGTGACCTCCTGAAGTCTTGGAGGTGGAGATCGGGTGCCTGCAAAGACATACATTTGCCCTCAGATGGGCGATTTTGCCTAACCCTCTCTGTTTATAGTTTCAGAGTCAAGGACCAGATCTGTGTGGATTTGTGGGCATACCATCGTGCATTCGGCAGGCTGTTATGCGAAGAGATCTGCTGGGGGTACCCAGCTGGGTCTGGGCGAGTGGCTTCACATTACTTGGCTTGGACAGCAAGGGATGCGCTGGGAGAGATTGATTCCATTATTGTGTAGAGAGGCAGATGCACATGGCCCACCAGACATCTTGGTCATTCATCTTGGTGAGGACGACCTCTGTGAGCGGAAGAGCTTGGACGTTAGACATGCAGCCCGCAGAGACTTGGAGTGGTGCAAGCAGCAGTTCCCTCATACCAGGATCATCTGGTCAGAGCTCTTGGAAAGGCGGGAGTGGCAGGGAGCCAGAAGCATCAGGAAGGTGGATGTTACACGGAAGAAGTTCAACAGTGCAATTCGGACTTTTGTGATCATGCAAGGGGATAGAGTGCTCCGCCATCCAGGCATCACATACAAGCAACCTGAATTATATGAACCTGATGGTGTTCATCTTTCTGATGCAGGCATTGACATATGGCTCTCCAATCTCCGTGTTGAACTTGTGAACTTGTTACAGCTTCCAATAGTTTAGCAGTACTATCTAGCTTCTGGTACAGTGGTGGGGCATTGGTCAGAACCATTAAAAAGTGGTACTGTTTCCCCATCCTCTTAATTGGTGTTATCCCCTCAAGTGATCTTGGCATGGGACAAAAGTCCGCAGAGACCTGCTTACCTGTGGGCATGCTGGTACCCAGCTGCTCCTCGGGCTTGGTAGATTGATTTACGGAAGCCGGTGGCATTGTAACTCTCAGCAGATGTGCTGGGGAATTAGTGCTACCAGTTGGCTTCTTGCTTGGGTCCTTGCTCTGAAATATGCCAATTTGTCTTCTGCCTCTGAAAGCTGTAATTAGCAACAGAATTGATCCATATTGATGTGTCATTTGTGCTGTTGCCTCCCACCTTGTCCCAGTTCCCACTATGGGCAGTTACACCCCTCACAACTCTTTTGTGATGCTCCTTGTGCCTGCTAGGACCAGCATGGTAAAGAAGGGGCAACACTGGTGCTCTCTTAGCTGGGTATCTGAGTGTCGGCTGCCTTGCTGTGTGATTTGGGGGTATTTCTAGCCAGTATTGTGATAATTCAGTTTGGAACCTGGGGCCAAACTGAAGGGAAGACCTTTTCCCTTCAGTTTGGAGCCTGGGGCCAAACTGAAGGGAAGACCTGTTCTATTGGATCTGCTTCTAGACCATAAAAGAAAGTGCCAGACAGTGTGCTTTGTCTGTTCCTCATTCCTTTTGCCTTGTGTGTCACTTGCTGTGGGCATTGTTTGTCTCCAGCTAACAGGACTGGGAAGGGATTGTACCTGTTCTACCTCAGTTGGCCTGTAGGGGCTGGGTTTTTGCCTTTGTAGCAAAGCCACCTGTTCACTTTTTGTTGGGGTGTATGTGTGTAGTTGTGTGTTTTTTTAAACACAGTTTGTCGCAAATAGTTCACGTATAACTCATACATGTTGGGCATTGTGCAGAGACCATCAGCAAGTGATTGGTGTAGTCTGCCTGACCCTTTGTTGGGGCAGTATTCATAAGAGGTCTGCAACAAAGCAGGAACCTGCTTGTCTGCTGGTGGGCTGATTCGTTGCCTACACCTTGGCTGTGCAGGATCGATTGATTTACATCAGCAGCTGTCCTGTGTCACCTGCCACTCACCAGTTTGACCTCAGCAGATGTGCTTGAGAATTAGCGCTGTCAGCAGTTGGGCTGGCAACTTCGTGGTATGTCTTCTGCTTCTGAAAGCTGTAACGAGCAATAAAATTGTGACCTGTTCATATACTCATGTTCCACTTGTGCCTCCTTCCACCTTGTTCTAGTCCCCACTGTGATCATGAAAGAATACTGCCTGGCATCAGGGATTGGCTCTTACATAGCTTAGGAGTGAACTGGAGGGAAAAATTGTTTCCTTTGATCCTGCCTCCCCTTTCCATGATGCTTTCCATTGACTAGGCCATTTGACCAGAAATAACCCCAAACCCATATGGTTGAGTGTTAGAGATGTAGCCGCCTGCCTGAGGGATCGTCATCCTTGTCTCTTCTCTGCCATGCCTGACCCCTGTAGACATAAGGAAGCCCCCCACCCATGAATCAGGGAATATATTAAGCAACTTGGTTTTTCGTCAAGCTGTTTTTCCAACCTCAGAGAGAAACAATTTTCTTGAGTCATGTTTATCAGTGTATCAAATAGTTAATGAACTTGCCTTCTATGTCCTATTTGCCTCATGGAACAGTTCCTGCCTTCTGTGTCTTAATGGGAAAAGACACCATGTATAGAATTTTCATAGTGCTTCTCTGCTTACCACAGGGTCTGAACTAGGATAGCTAAAGGGGTATCGGTACTTACCTTTGGTCAGTGACCATAGCTTTTGAAAGCTAGAATGGAGAATAAGAGTCCTGTATGCAACCTCCATAGCTCAACCTGATACTAAATGGACCAGTGCTATAAGTACTGTTTGTGGAGTTGGCTTTTTCCTCCTCCTGATCTTAAAATCGGTTATGCTTGAAGTCCAGAAGAAAGAATGACAGTTGCATGACAAGTCATAATACAGCAATATCATATAGTTCTATCTCTGCTCAAATACAGAGAGAGAGGTCTTGCCTGAAGAACTTAGAGCAGTGCTTCCCAAATGCCTACAAAGGGAGTTGGAAGCACTATAAGTGTGTGTGGGAAGGGGCTAAGGCAGCAACACAATCCCCAGGATCATGCTATTGCTAGGGATGGGATTTTTCACTTACCAGCAGCCAGCGCCAGAGTCCTGGAGGCCTAGGTTGCCCTCAGCAGAGTTCTCCATGCCTCGAAACTTTTGAAAAAGAGAAAAAACCGAGCGCTTCTGATTTTCATTGTGAAACCAGAAGTGCCTGTTTTTCTCCATTTAACATGTTTGGAGGTGCAGGGAGCCCTGTGAAGGGCTCCCTGTACCCCCCTCCCCAGGAATCTGGCACTGACTGTGATAAGTGAAAACCCCTCCCATCCCCAGCAACATCGTGACCCACCAGTTTGGGGACCACCAACCTAGAGTGTTTAAGCCATTTCTGCTCAATGTTGCATATGTGCAACAGGGATCAAATGTGTAAACCTGTGGACTTGGCAGAAATGGGTTAATCACATCATGTGATAAAATATTTGTGTGCTATTGATTCAGAAGGTAGCCATGATGATGATTTCCTGTACATTAAATACTATTTTGTGGCATTATATAAATCAGTGGAACACCTTGACTTATAGGTTAAAATGTTCTTGATGTTATACTTTAACTTTTATTCATTTTTAAAGTTCTTGTTCACAAAGGGGAGAGAAGAATATATCTTTCAAATAATTAATTCTTGTGTTACTAGGTAAGTAAGTGTCAGAGGAGGAAACAAATTTTCTTTTAAAAAATTCAAATAATGGATAAAAATAGGGTATTAAAGTTAGTTTGAGATCCTTTGTGACATTTTTTGATGAAACAGCAAAATCCTTGGTTGAATTCACAATCCATTGTTTTGCATTATAGTTTAGAAGACAAAGCACAGGATGCCCTTCCTTAACTCAGAAGCTTACTTGAATGGTTTCATTTCACTGTTCTGTGCCCTCAGCATTGTTGGAGAACTGAAGATATTTTGGGTAGCCATGAAAACCCATGTACGATCCAGTTTTGACTTGTCTTTTGTAGCGGGACTTCTAATTAGGGTGATTTCTGAGTGAGTGATTAGGGTGATTTTCTGAGTCTTTGGGATTTGGAAGAGAGAGAATTGATCTTTTGCTAAAAGATCAATTCAGTGATGGTGTAGGCATGTCTAGTGAAACAACTGAAGGAAAATTGTGAACCTTATTCATCCTATATCTGCCTTTAAATATGCAGTCAGTCTACATCTTACATGAGAATTACATTCTAAGGTTGAAGTGTAAAGTCAAAATTGTGTATAGTTGAAACTCTCTTAAAACCAACAAATACATTCTGTCGCTTTAAGAACTCAAAGCACAATATGGGAGACATGTAGGGGACTGGATCGGCAGCTTCATTTTCATGCTTGCTCTGGGCAGAAACAGAACTGAGTCTCCACCCAACAGAAATGGTGGGTGGAGTTGCCTGCACTAAATTATTTTTTTCCTTTTTGGGGGTGGGACCAAGCTCATATACTTGAATTTGCTCAAATCAATTACTCTTAAAATGCCAGCCAATTGTACCTTGTGTATGGTAAAGTTTACTGCACTGGTTTTTGCATATCCTTTAGTTTCTGTAGTAAATACCACAAATGTCTAGAAGTAGCAGCAACCTATTATAGTGATTGGTTACAGTGAGAGAGGAAGCTGGGCATCCATGGCAAGAAAGGTACTCATACAGAGGCCAATGATTACACATCCTGTATCAGTCACTCAAGTTCAGATGTAGCCAGTAGTTTACTACCTGGCTGTGATTATGTGGCAATTACATAAATGAGCATGTAGGGTAATATTCAGATCAGATTTCTGAGAATATTAACAGAGGGAGAACCAAAGTCTTTGTAGAGGTAAGTTTGGCAATAAGATGATCTTGTGTTGACCTCTGTAGTTGAGTAAATGCAATGTAGGGGAATGATGAAATAAAAGGCAGTACTTCAAATGGCTGTGTGCAACCTTCCACTTGTGGACTTTACAGCCCACCCCCTTTTCTTCAGCAGGCTTCTATGCCCCTGAAAAGTGCAGGGGGTCATCTGATGCAGCATTCTGTGATGTGTGATGGGATGGTGCTGGAAGGGAAAATGTGCCACCTGCCCATGGACCCCCTTGGATGCCAGCTAAAATATTTAGCTGCCATAAGCTGCCATTTAGCTGCCATAATATTTAAAGCAGCTGGTTAAGCTACATGAAGTGGAGTGGCAAGCATTTGTAACCCATGCGCTTTTGGGGATAAACTTGAAAATGTGTGGGCAGTGTGGTGTTCCAGAACTTAAGGGAAGCTCTGCTGAATTATACCAAAGGCCCAGAAGCTGAAGAAAACTGCAAGGTAGTGAAAGTAGAATAAATCATGTAAACTAAGCAAGTGTGAAGTTTTGCAAAATTTATAAAGATCTAATATACAGCATCTCCCCATGTCCCTTGTAATCAACATATGGATTTAAAAATTAGCAATACCTTTAAACAAGTTAACCAAATTTTTGCTAAGCTTGCATGTGTTGCTTTTTAACAGAAAATGTTCACAAAGTGGTTTGCATATCCTAAAAGATTCAGAAGAAACACCAGTACAAAAAGACTTTATGCTGGAGTAAATATGGACAGTTGATATCATCCTGCTAAATATAAGGGCATTTAAAAGTACCATTTTGTCAAGTGGACAGAGAGAGACTTTTCAATTTTTATGGCTCATTCTGCAGTACAATTACATAAATAACAGATAATAGAGCATTGGAGATTAACCACCACACACAGAGGAGATCTTAGAGTAGTTACTGTGTGTGAATATAAAGGGCTTTGTACCTGGGGCCGTGATTTAAACTCCATTGAGATGACTTACGTGGAATGTATCTGCAGTTAAGGTAGGGCTTTTCAAACTGGGACTTTGCGACGCCCCAGCCTGTGGGCCCTGGCCTCTGCCCCCTTAAGGGGTGGGGACAGCCAGGAGGCAGGGAGGAGGCAGCAGTGCAGTCCCCAGCATCGTGCCTCTCAAGGGGCTGCGGAAGCTTGGGTGCACTTACCAGAGCCTCTTGCAGCCTCTTGGGGGTGTGGTGAGCCCTGCATGACCTTCTGCAGGGCTCACCAATGCTTTAGAAGTGAAAGTGGATTGCGCTCCACTTCCGCTAAACCCCCGGGAGACTGTAAGTGCACCCAAGCCCCTACAGCCCCCTGAGCGGTGCAATCCTGGGGATTGTGCTACTGCCTCCCCCCCCGCCCCTGCTGCCTCCCCCCGCAGGGACTTACATCGGTTTTCAAACTTCCTGAGTATGAAAACCTCTGGGTTAAGGGGAAATAGACCCAAAACACAGTTGGTAGATCTGCCATACCCAACAGATAATGGAGTAAAGAACTTCCAACTTCTCTGAATGCCTCAATTTTTCGTCTGGTAGATCCTCTCCATTTTGCGTTACCCAGTTATTCCAGTTTTAAGCTCCCTTTAGGTAGGTACTATATTTGTGGGGTTGCTACTGCTGTCCCGTTGCTTGCACATTTGGTCCACCGTGTTGGCATGGTCAGCAATCAAACCATCAATACCTTGCTCCCTAAGTGTATTGCTTACATGTTTGCTAACTATGACATGATTAACTGACTTCTCTCTAACCATGAGTGGAAAGTGACCCAGGTGGAGAAAACATTAACAGTCATTCAGTAGGCCAGAATGGATAGGGCAGATACCTTACTCTGATCTTCAGTGTTTCGATTGTGGAAAGGTTATTATGCAGAAGTGTATCCTGACTACCTGAAGATGTTGATAGAATAAAAAAAAATCCATGGTGGAGAATATCACTGAATGCCATAAGAAGATGGCACCCATCTTAGATCAGGAAGTGACCTACACAGCCCTCATCAAGAGTTTCTTTAAGGAATCCATTGCCTGCCAGGTAAGTGATTGCTACTGTAAGGTAGCAAGGAGAATTCCTCTCTCTACTACTTAATTGGTGAACAGTAAGTCTAACTTTTTCACAACTGGGACATGCAAATGTAGCATAGACCTGAGCTCCCCCAAGATATGTCATAAGATATGTCATATCTTCCTTTGGGAAAAAACACTCTTGTTCCAGTTGTTCCCATGGGCTTCATATTGTGGTACATTCTGAATATGAAGATCTGGAGGGTTGGAAGCTCTCTCTCCCACTGAGATCTATCCCTATGAGTATCTGCACTGATGTCCTGCTCCTTTGGAATTAGGTGGAATCTTAAGACTAGCAAGTTTATTGTGGCATAACTGTCAGTTGCATGAATCTAACTGAGTAGGTGTAGTTATGCAGGTACAGATGTTGTACTGAGAGGATAAAAAAGTGCATGTGTTTGTACATGCAATGTATGATAAAGCAGTAACTGTGCTATGCAGAGCACAACAGAATGCAAGAGCCAATCAGTGTGAATCTGACCCATCCCTGAATTGCAGTTGTTACAGTTACAAGGAACAACCCCTGAGGGTTTGCTGGGAGTCACAGAGGTGAACTGATTTCCTGGACAGAAGAATGAACCAGAGGCTTATGTAATCTCAGTGGCTTTGCAGTCTTCTCAGGAAAAAAGTGGAGGCTGGTATAAATGCAGCTGTCTAGTTGACTGAGAAAAACGCAGAAGAAATGAAATGGAAGCTGTTTGGGGGCCGAACAATGGAATTATTGGGAAATAGGACTTCAGATATCTTGCGACCAGACTATGAAGCATTCAGTTGTTCACCATCTCAGATTAGGCACCTGGAGAAAACGAGACAATTGTCCAGTATAAATTCAAATATTGTTAATGATAGATTTGGAATATCAGTTGAGGGATTCATAGTTTACTTTTTTTGGTGCATCTATTTTTTTCCATGATCATGTTTGCTTTATATAAAACTGGCTGTTCCAACAAATGGTTAATATGTTTTCAGTAATAATTTTGGGTCTGGCTCCTAAAGAAACTTGTCATAAAAAGGAAGCAGTTTTTCAGAGGTCTAGTGATGAACAAGTATAACAAAATCAACAGTGTGTAAGGGGTGCCCAAATCCTGGCCCAGGGGCCATTTGCAGCCCTCAGGGATCCTGAATCCTGCCCATGGGGAGCCCCTGACTCCCATCAAGCCACTGGCCCACTGGAGACTTGCTGGAGCCTGCACTGGCCCAACACGACTGTCCAACATGAGCTACAGGCCAAGTTTTTTCTCCGCTACTTGCTGCTTCATGACTGTAAAGCAGCAGTAGCAGGAGGAGAAAGGCTGGCCTCATTTTGCACAAGGCCTTTTATAGGCTTTGAGCTGTCAAAAGACCTTCAGATCTCTGCAGTTGCTGCTTTGGGCTCTCTGGGACTGCCCACATGCTCGCCACCCTTAACCCTACCTATGGAGAAGAACGATGAGTCTCGCTAGTCTTGAAGCACATCCTAGATTGTCTCCTGATTGGCATTATTTTAACCCCCCCCCCCCACATACCATGTGCATCATTGCCTCTGAGCAATTTGTCTTCATGTGTTTTATTTCTGCGAAAGAGTTGTGTGGTCAGGAGTTATATTAACCTCCCCTTTTTTGGCTTGATTTGTATGTTTGGTAAAAGCACATCCCTGATTGTCTCATGTGCATTATTGTGTTGGTAAAATGTAATCTTTCATATACGTTCCGTCTCTAATGTATTCGTTTATGTAAATTTATTCAAATTTAAATGTAAATTAATTCTTTTCCCCTGGCCCCCAACATAGTGTCAGAGAGATGATGTGGCCCTCTTGCCAAAACGTTTGGGCACCCATAGGTGTAAGTGAACACCTATAGAAGGCCAATTTTCTGTAGTGCGCTAGCATATCAAATTTGCTTTTAAATCCTGAGAGAAGAACCCCTCACAGCTCATTGCAGGGTGGGGATTATTGCAGGATGTGCGGAGGGCAGCCCTGGAAGGTTTGATGGAGATAGACCTGCCCTGCCTTATGCAAGAATAGAAAAGGCTTTAGGAGCAACCTGGAGGCAAAATCCGGAGCCGGAGTCCCTAAGGCAGTTCATGGCTGAACACAGTCACGTTGTAGCAACTCCTGTGATGCTGTTGGAACCAACTGTACTGGCTTCTGCCTTTCCTTTGAACCATTTCAGCGACGTGGAGAGGGGGGATTTGCTGCATGGGTAACAGTCTATCCTCCATATCTACCTTACCCAGGCTTTGCTCACTGGAGAGGACACTGTTCCGGAACCACTATTCAGAGCGCGATACCATAGTCTTCCAAGACTGAAGGATGCCAACTGTCCTGGGGAGGGCAGCCCTGGAAAGTTTGATGGAGACAGACCTGCCCTGCCTTATGCAAGATACCATGGGAGGTTGATACTCCTGTATATTGAAAGCTATGGTTTTCCCCGGTAGTAATGTATGGTCCAGCGAGAGCTGGACCATAAGGAGGGCTGAGCGCCAAAGAATATATGCTTTTGAATTATGGTGTTGGAGAAGACTACTGAGAGTCCCCTGGACTGCAAATCTGTCAATCCTATAAGAAATCAACCCTGACTGTTCATTGGAAAGACAGATACTGAAGCTGAAGCTTAAGTGCTTTGGTCATCTCATGAGAAGGGAGGACTCTTTAGAAAAGACCCTGATGCTGGGAAAAATGGAAGGCTAAAGGAGAAGGGAACAGTAGAGGATGAGATGGTTAAGTAGTGTCACAGAGGCAACAAACATGAATTTGGACACACTCCAGAAATTAATGGTAGACAGGGAGGCCTGGTGTGCTGTGGCCCATGGGGTCACAAAGAGTCGGACACCACTTAACAACTGAACAACAACAACATGGGAGCTTGACGTGAGAAACTGGAGAAGGTATAAAAGGCCCATGCCCTAAAGCTCCACTGTGTAAGTTGCAGTAAGGGGAGATGATGGTTTGCCTCTTTTATTACACTATTTCCCTACGGTTTTTTTCTTTTTGATCTACTCTTCTGAAATCATGTCCACAAAATAGAAGAGGGGTGCAAGAGTCAGGAAAGGTTGTGAGATCATTGCTTTGGGTGTTGTTGAAATGCTGAGGGTGTCACTCCTAGACAGGTGGACCTGGCTCTGGTAAAGCTGGAGCAACTGGGTTTTTTATGGGGGTGCGCATGCAATGATCTCACCAGTGTAATTACATTACGGTGTCTTCCCATTTCATTTGCCTCTGATAGGAAATAAGATTTGGTGTGGGTAGTACATAGATGACCCAGAGCTTCAATAGATGCAGCTTTTTTTATGACCCAGAGCTTCAATAGATGCAGTTGGGTCATAGATGGGCTCTAACAATGTTTGTTGTGGAGCAGTTTAAAAGACAAGCATGTTTAGGGTGTGTTAGTTACAGAAAAATGCTCAGAGGACTCACTCTTCCTGCACAGGGAGGAAAAGATGTCCATTCTAGTTCAGCAGTCTTGACATGAATGGCTAGCTATTTATACCAATTGTTTAGCAGGGACATACAGGCAGGGGAGGCAGAGCTTCACCAGATCCAACAAAGTGCAAAAAAAAAAAAAGGCACAAAGACCCAACAAGCAAAAAAAAAAAAAGTGCCTTGCCTTTCTACGCTGCTCATTTCTCCTCCGACACAGCACAGTCAGTGAGTTAAGCAGCACACAAATATTATAATACACAGTGAAGCAGCCAATTCATTGTAATTATGACTGGCTTCCTATCAAAAACAGGCAGGGTGCCTGCGTCAGCAGTTGCTGTCGAGGCAGCAGGCAGAGTTGCCTCAGGCTGCAATTGGCTGGTTTCTGATCAAAAACATGCAGTATGGCTGACTTCCATTGAGGATAAAAAGGGAGGGTACCTGCAGCAGCAATCACTGGGGAGGTAGCAGGTAGAGTTGTCTCTGTCTGTTCTAAGAAAGCCATGAAAAAAGAAGGGAATTTGTGCAAAGGGACCCAACTCTGTAAAGCACCAAGGGAGGCAGCTATCAGGGGGCAGGTTGCTGACCTCTCCCTAGCTCTGAATGTGAGAAGAAGAGGTGAGTTTTTAAAATCTATTTCTGGATGGGAAGACGGTGTGTTTCAAGGAAGATCCACTGAGACTGAGCTTCAGGGGAGGGAGAGAGAGAGATTCATGTGGCTGTGCCTCCCCAGACTTGGACCTCATCACACATCACTGGTGTTCAGGACACACAGCTCTCACCTCCTGTTTCTGAATTTGTATATTTCACTGCTAGAAATGGTGCCAAAAAGGGCCACAGGGTACTTTAATTTAGTTTATCACCTTCCTTATTCTTGAGGTACATTGGTGAACAGTGGTGTTAATCAAACCCAAGGCTGAGTCAAAAATACCTTTTTTGGAGGAGGTCTGGTCTAGAGGGTAGAGCCTCCATTAGCCCGAAGATAACAACAGAAGGTTGCCAGTTCAAGGACACTGGCAGCTCCCTGAATGGCTGAGAATGGCGAGACCTTGAAGCAGCTGATAAACCGAGCTGAGTGATTCCACCTGCTCTTGGTGTGAGCAAGAAGCGTCTTGGCTGTCCTCCATGTGAGAGATGGAGCCGCTTGTCAGCCTGCGTGGGAGAACTGGAGGCCAGAAGTGAGACCAAACCAGGAAGATCCATTCTGAAATGTTGTTGGTTCTTGAAAGAGAGAACCTCTATGATTGTAAAAATCCCCTTGAGGGATTTAGAAATGCCTACCTATGTAAACCGCCTTGAATAAAGTCAGAGGAGTAATCCAATGACCAGAAAGGCGGTATATAAATACCTAGTTATTATTATTATTATTTTGATTTGGCTGCGACACTTGTTTGGGGGCCTGGGTCAAAGATGGTAAAATGTGACATTAAGTCTGCTTTCCATCCCAACTTAGTCAGCTGAGGATTATTTTGAACAAGACTTTGATATGCTGTGGGACTCCTTGGTACCAGTGTTGTTAGTTGGCAACCTTCAGTCTCGAAAGACTATGGTATCGCGCTCTGAATGGTGGTTCTGGAACAGTGTCTAGTGTGGCTGAAAAGGCCGATTCGGGAGTGACAATCCCTTTCACACTGGGAACAAGTGCAGTCTGTCCCTGGTCTGTCTCCCTGGCTATGGGCCGTCCTTCTTTGCCTCTTTGCCTCAGTCTGTTGGCCAAGTGTCTTTTCAAACTGGGAAAGGCCATGCTGCACAGCCTGCCTCCAAGTGGGCCACTCAGAGGCCAGGGTTTCCCATCTGTTGAGGTCCACTCCTAAGGCCTTCAGATCCCTCTTGCAGATGTCCTTGTATCGCAGCTGTGGTCTACCTGTAGGGTGCTTTCCTTGCACGAGTTCTCCATAGAGGAGATCCTTTGGGATCCGGCCATCATCCATTCTCACGACATGACCGAGCCAACGCAGGCGTTTCTGTTTTAGCAGTGCATACATGCTAGGGATTCCAGCTCGTACCAGGACTGTGTTGTTTGGAACTTTGTCCTGCCAGGTGATGCCGAGGATGCGTCGGAGGCAGCGCATGTGGTAAGCGTTCAGTTTCCTCTCCTGTTGTGAGCGAAGAGTCCATGACTCACTGCAGTACAGAAGTGTACTCAGGACGCAAGCTCTGTAGACCTGGATCTTGGTATGTTTTGTCAGCTTCTTGTTGGACCAGACTCTCTTTGTGAGTCTGGAAAACGTGGTAGCTGCTTTACCAATGCGTTTGTTTAGCTCAGTATCAAGAGAAGGAGTGTTGGAGATCGTTGAGCCAAGGTACACAAAGTCATGGACAACCTCCAGTTCATGCACAGAGATTGTAATGCAGGGAGGTGAGTCCACATCCTGAACCATGACCTGTGTTTTCTTAAGGCTGATCTTAAGGCTGTTGACTGAGTTCAATAAGGGGAAGGTCTTTCTGTATGTAGTTTTGCATCATAGTGAGAACAATTTGAGACAAGTTATCTGAGATCTGGGTGAGATCTGGCAAATATTTCCATCTGCTCCTGTGATCTGGGTAGCTGAAGTGAGTGTGGTTGAAAACTAGGAACTAAGCAGCCATTGAGGGAACTCGTTAAAAGACCAACAGAGACATTGGGAATAATTTTTCTTGGGGGATGGGGAGGTAGAATCCTGCAGCCAGGCACTGTGGTTAGTATCCTTGTTCAGACCCAATGGGGTGTATCTGAACAATTATGGGTACTTGCTTTATCTGATGAATCTGTCCATTGGGCTTCAGCAGTTCTGAATTGGTTCATGAGTGGCAGGCCAGCAAGCGATGTTATCTGCTTGTGGCAAGAATGTCGATGGAAGATACAATCCAAGGGGAAGCCAGGGAAGATAAATAAGGTAGCATGCTCTTACCACTGAGGGGTATTAGAGGCAATATCAGTCATTGATCTGGGTAGACCATGACGTATATGTACCTTGGGGGAGAGGCAAGTATGGTGTCACCTGACAGAATGCCCTTCCTCAGTAGGTCAGCATAGAGCCATGGCAGTTTCCCCTGAGCTAGAGAAATGATGCAAGTTTCCACCTTCATACTGGTCTTTAGTATGGTTGGGTATTAATATCTTTACTCAAACGTTTTTGTTAGGATAAAATACTTTAAAAAAAATTGCCAGTTCAGAGATTTCCCTATTCAGAAATACGTATGTCTGTGTATTTGGGCTCTGGTCCACAAACATCTGCAACAATAAATTGATAGTGTTTAAGGTACCCCTAGATTCTTTATGGATTATAATTGGAGTTCTGCTGGACCATATCAAAAGTCCAGCATTCTGTTTCCCACCATGGCCAACCAGGTGTCTCTGGAAAGCTCCCCCATCCACCCACATATGCTTATATGAGTGAAGCATCTGAGTCAGGAGAGAGAGATTGGATGCAGGTCAGACTTCAGCCTACAAAGTTCTTTTTTGGTACTTTTCACTGGGTTTACTACTGGGATATACAAAAGGAGCCCACCACAAAGCTAGGCAGCCTGAACCAATTGAGCAATAGATTTGGCAAGATACAGTATTTTGTTGTATCTCCCCAAACCTTCTGCTCAATTGGTTTAGGTATAACGGTTCTCTCCCTCCCACAATGTTCTGTTCTTTTTCCAACTGACGTATCAAGATTTCATTGGAACCACCGAGCATGCTCAGTGTACTTTTGAGTTTCATCTAAACCATCAGGCTTTTTGGGTTCTTTACAAACTTATCTAATTTTGCATACCCAGGGAGTCTCCCAGAGCATGTAGAAACCGTTATTTGGTCTTTGGGTGGCCCCATTTCACATACAAACAGAATGCATTCAACCGCCAGAGTTTGGTATTTAAGTATAGTAGGAGGAGAGTTGAAATTTTTTATTTCAGTATGGTTTCAGAATAGTAAAGTATATTCAGTGAACATTCACTAATTGGGGTGTGGATTGGAAGGGAGGTTTACCTCTGATTAGTTCGCTGCTGCCACCCAATAGGTTCAACCCTTTTCTGTAATAGTTTTAGAAGTGGGGAGGGATTTCTTGATGAAGCTGCCTGATTAGTAGAAAACCAACCTGCTTCCTAAATACTTCATTGAAAAGAATTCTCACTGACTTTCTAAGAGAATGGGGATCTGGAAGTTCTCCTTCCAAATTTTTAGACCATTGTGCATTATTAATATTTATATTTATAAACCACTTTTCAACAAAAAAAGTTCATGAAGATAAAATCAAATAATGGCTCCCTGTCCCCAAAGGGCTTATAATCTACATCTTGCCCTTTGTTAGGCTGATGATGCTTTCATCCCTTCAGTGTACTATAACTGATATCCCGTGTGTGAGCACAATAAGTTGGATCAGATGGTTTCCACATGGTGTGGGGCAACTGAAAATGGAATAGAAATAACTGACCTGCAGCAAATGTTGTATTCCCCAAACTCTAAATTGCCCTTCTCCAGAGGAGAGGCTCAAGAAGACAAATTCCCCCCTTCTTCTCCTCCCTCTCTCATTTTCTGAATTTGTATCTCTGGTTGACACCTTCTGTGGTTCCTTAAGGCTACTCAGCATGCTCAGTCTGCATCAGGTTGTTTTGTTTTTACTTTTTAATTTAAAAATGTACAGGTGGTTTGACTTACCACTGATTTGACTTACTGATTTGACTTACCACTGATGCTGAGGTCCACCCAGGAAGTGGGTCTTAAAGAAGTACATAAAGTCTTATTTTTCCACTGATTTGGTATCCACTGATTTTTTTAAAATCCACTAGGGTGGTGTTTCTCAAACTGTGGGTTGAGACCCACTAGGTGGGTCACAAGCCAATTTCAGGTAGGTCTCCATTCATTTCAATGTTTTGGTTTTATTAGATTTGATGCTACCATGGTATATGACTGCATTTGGGGAAATGTTACAGACCTGTACTTTAACAAGCTACTATGTATATTCTTTTAACAATTATAGTGAATGGGATTTGCTCCTTGGTAAGTGTGAGTAGGATTGCAGCCGAGGATTGTTAAAAATTTTCCTGCTTGATGATGTCACTTCCGGTCGGTCCTGACAGATTCTCATTCTAAAAAGGGGGTCCTGGTGCTAAATGTGTGAGAACCACTGCACTGGGGGTTCTGGAGCAGAACCCCAGTGGATAACGAGGCATGGCCTGTATGTACTTTTACGTACCTCAGCGCATACCTGAGTAAGTAGACTTATTTTGCTTGCAGTCTGTTAGTTGCTTAACCACCAGAGCTTGCTATTAGTTTATATGGATTAGAACAGTGGTTGTGAAACTTTTAGCATCAGAACCCACTTTTTAGAATGAGGATCTCTTGGGACCCACCAGAAGCGATGTTGTGACCCGCAGTGACATCATTAAGAAGGAAAATTTTTAACAATGCTAGGCTGCAATCCTACCTACACTTACACAGCAGTAAGTCCTGTTTACCATCATTGTTAAAACCATATGCATAGTAGACTGTTAAAAGTACAGATCTGTAACATTTCCCCCAAACCATGGGAGCATCAAATCTAATATATTAAACAAAATATGAAATGAATGGGGACCCATCTGGAATTGGCTTGCGACCCACCTATTGGGTCCCGACCCACTTTTTGAGAAACACTAGATTATGATATATTAAACAGCACATTCTGTTTGTTAAACATGTGGCTGAGATGGCACAAGGAAAAAAAAGCAATGGTCTCATGTAGCCTTTTTGGCTGGGCTTTCTGAATTCTTCAAGCCCACTTCCTATCTGGTAACAACTAGTTTTCTGGCTGCTGGGCTCAACTGAAGCTTATCTGGTTCATAGGCTAGCTACATGTTGCTTGGTTCTCATGGTAACTACAAGCTGCTTGTGTCTTGTGTTTCAGCTGTTTTTTTCCCTTATAGTGGCAAAAGGAAAAAAAAACGCAGTCATCTTAAACTACATAGCGTTGTAGCTTATAAGTGTCTGCTACAGACTCTCTGTATGCATTAATATCAGAGTTTAGATCGTTTCTACAATATTAAGATTGTGTGAGAGTGCATTTTTGGTTGGTTGGCTGAATTGCTGCTGCGAATCATAGTAGCATCATGTAACGGTCTAATATTGCATGCCAAGGCTGGCATGGAGATTTCTCCTCCCCAGGCATGGAGATTTGTCCTCCTCAATCTGATCTTGCTTGCTGTATCTTTGGCCAGTTTTCTTATAAGACCATAGAGCACAACAGCTGAGACACTGAATCAAGTCTTTCCCAGTTTGAATCTTGCTTCTGCCATGAACTCACTATGTGGTTGTGGTTCTCAGTGTGAGGGGAAGCTGTGAGAAATGGTGGCTGGACAAGGCTTCTGCATTCTTTGCCTAGTGGTGATGTTATCACCCAGTAGCAAAGTCTTGTGAGACCTGGTCTGCAGTGGAGCATGGTCAGGGAGTTTGAGGGATCAAGATGGAGGACGAAGCAGGACTGAAAGGAGCCAGGAGAGTGAACTGGAGACGGGGCTTGAGAATGGAAAAGTACAGTGAGGAGAGAGGGCCTGGAGACAGTATGACAGAAACAAGGTGGACATGGAAAAGGAAGAGTTGATGGAGGAAGGAAAAAGAGATGGAGAAGGTTGGAAGTTATAAAAAGAAGAAAGCAGCTGAACTCCAGGGCCTGCTCCAATACTGTCCATAGGGCATTCTCCTGGAACCAGTCCCCACTTGGATTTTTGCACCTAAGGGTAGGCAAGTGCCCACCATGGGAGGCTCCCTTAGGAGCAGGTCCCTGAGCTCAAGAAGGGTATTCCTGTGAACCCAGCCAAAGGGGTTCATCCCTAATTGTTCCACATGGAAATGAATGACAGTGAGACCTACGAGCTACCCCTTGGATGAAGAACTGCCCCTAGTGTAAGCAAAACCCCCTTCTTTGTTCCTTTCTGTAAATATTTCCTCAATAAACCCCACTTTAGCGTCGGTTCTGGGCCTTGTCTCTTTGTGCTTCATTTTCCCTGCAATGTCATTCCCCACACAAGTCCTCACTGGTGAGTATTTCAGAATTCCTCAATCAGTAATGGTAGGCAAGTTCCTTTAAAAAGCAGGATGCCTGCCTTTCTTACTCTTTGTTCAGTGGTGTGCTGTTACACATTAGGCAATCAGGGCCCAGTAGGGCTGTCCACTACAACTTAAAACATGCCCTAGAATGCTATGTAACATGGAGGTTTTATAGAAACATACAGGCAGGCCAGCCCAAGCTCAGCTGGTGCCTGAAGCAGAGCAACTGTCTGCTGCTCCCCTTTCACCCTCTGTTCGTGGCACAACCCAACCTGCCCAGAGCCTACCATTGCAGCTTCCCCCCACCGACTCCCTTCTCTCACCACCTCTTCTTCCTGGCTACTCTGTTCCTGCTGATGTATATTCAGAATGTAAGCTACATTAATTGAGTTATTGGGAGGAGAATGGAAGATGGACTGTCTGCTCCTTGTTTACTTGGTGACAGTGGGGCTGCTCCTGCAAGTGCTGCTCCTCTGAGAGAGGTGATGGTTGTTGCAGCTGTGGCTACTGTGGCCTCAGTAGTTGTGTTGTCAGATAACAGGGTGGCAGAGAGGTGGTGAGGTAGCTTTACCACCGGAGGCAAAGCTACTTCAGGTGGCAGAGAGGTGGCAACGCCACTTTGCCACAGGGGATGGACAGAGTGGATACAGAGATGCTCTTTGCACTCTCACATAACACCAGAACCAGGGGAAATCCACTAAAATTGAGTGTTGGGAGAGTTAGAACAGACAGAAGAAAATATTTCTTTACTCAGCGTGTGGTTGGTCTGTAGAACTCCTTGCCACAGGAAGTGGTGATGGTGTCTGGCCTGGGCGCCTTTAAAAGGGAATTGGACAAGTTTCTGGAGGAAAAATCCATTATGGGTTACAAGCCATAATGTATATGTGCAACCTCCTGATTTTAGAAATGGGCTATGTCAGATGCAGGGGAGGGCACCAGGATGCAGACCTCTTGTTATCTGGTGTACTCCCTGGGGTATTTGGTGGGCCGCTGTGAGATACAGGAAGCTGGACTAGATGGGCCTATGGCCTGATCCAGTGGGGCTGTTCTTATGCCACCTGAGGCAGCTGCTGCATCTATTTGGCCGACTAAACCTTTGTACAGGATGTTCCTGAGCTGAAATTGGTGTGTTGTTGTTTGTAGCTGCACTGGGAGTCCTTCAGTCTAAAGAAGCAGGATATCAATATCTAAAATAGATATAAATAAAAGATTCCTGGAAAGAAAAGAACTTGAAAGCCATTCTTCTAACTCGCTGTTCTTAGATCATTGGTTGTTCTAACTAGCCTAGCTGGGGGACTAATGCACAGTATTCTTCATATCTTTGTACTTTTTATGTACAAAGTACATATCTTTGTACTTTTTATGTAAACACATGTTTAGTTTATCTTGGAACACCAGTGGGGTTAGAACAGCAGCATTAACAGTCCATAAACAAGTTCTGCCAAACATGCTTGAGTACATTTAAATGAATATGGCTGCAGGCACATTTCTGTAATAGGGAGAAATCATACACAGTGGTGTGACCTTTCTTTGAAAGGTGATGATGATGATCATCTTTCTTTGAAAGGTGAATGATCAATATAAGTCATGTATGTTACAGAAAAAAGCAAGCCCGTGTTCGTTTTGTGGCTGCTTTTGTACATTAATGTTAACAATGCAAGTTGGGAATGAAAACATTGCATCTCAGAGGCACTTCCAAACTTGTTTTCTTTTGTAGACATTTTCTGAAATCATGTTTTTATTACTGTGCAGTCTGTGCCTGGAATTTTATTAGGTGAGTAATCAGAAGTATCTGAAAGTATGGCTTTAAACAGAAAGTGTTATAGGTTCAATTAGTTTTCAGATGATCTCTAATTTTGCATTGAGAATGAATTCTGGGTCAAGAACCAAAAATCTGTCCAAATAGGTTGGATTCTAAAGTGTCCTAAGTGCACTCGAAGGTGTCTGTGTTCTCACTGGGATTTTTTTTTTTGTGCAGTTGACTTTTGTGACACATCCAGACTCCTTTAGGAACTCTGACATTTCAGAAGTGGTTTCCTGTGATGTTTAGGGGGCTATCATTTTGAGAAATGCAGATCTCATAAAAGTAGCTATGGGGTTCATGGGATTGTGCGCAACATATTTGCTTTTTTTGGCAACTTTCCCTGTTTGTATTCTTTCCGTCCTGAATAGGGAAGTACATAAGAACAGCCCCACTGGATCAGGCCATAGGCCCATCTAGTTCAGCTTCCTGTATCTCACAGCGGCCCACCAAATACCCCAGGGAGCGCAACAGATAACAAGAGACCTCATCCTGGTTCCCTCCCTTGCATCTGGCATTCTGACATAGCCCATTTCTAAAATCAGGAGGTTATTAATTATTAACAGTATTTATATACCGCTTTTCAACTAAAAGTTCACAAAGCGGTTTACAGAGAAAAATCAAATAACCAAATGGCTCCCTGTCCCAAAAGGGCTCACAATCTAAAAATATGCAAAGGAATACCAGCAGACAGCCACTAGAACAGACAGTGCTGGGGTGAGGTGGGCCAGTTACTCTCCCCCTGCTAAAAAAAAGGAGCACCCACTTGAAAAAGTGCCTCTTACCCAATTAGCAGGTTGCACATGCACATCATGGCTTGTAACCCAAAATGGATTTTTCCTCCAGAAACTTGTCCAATCCCCTTTTAAAGGCATCCAAGCCAGATGCCATCACCACATCCTGTGGCAAGGAGTTCCACAGACCAACCACACAAGTAGAAATGAAAGAGGTGTAATCTTTAGCAACTAAGAAGCAATTCTCCGATGCATCCTCGGCATCACCTGGCAGGACAAAGTTCCAAACAACACAGTCCTGGAACGAGCTGCAATCCCTAGTATGTATGCACTGCTGAAAAAGACGCCTGCATTGGCTCGGTCATGTTGTGAGAATGGATGATGGCCGGATCCCAAAGGATCTCCTCTATGGAGAACTCGTGCAAGGAAAGCGCCCTACAGGTAGACCACAGCTGCGATACAAGGACATCTGCAAGAGGGATCTGAAGGCCTTAGGAGTGGACCTCAACAGATGGGAAACCCTGGCTCTGAGTGGCCCGCTTGGAGGCAGACTGTGCAGCATGGCCTTTCCCAGTTTGAAGAGACACTTGGCCAACAGTCTGAGGCTAAGAGGCAAAGAAGGAAGGCCCATAGCCAGGGAGACAGACCAGGGACAGACTGCACTTGCTTCTGGTGTGGAAGGGATTGTCACTCCCGAATCGGCCTTTTCAGCCACACTAGACGCTGTTCCAGAACCACCATTCAGAGCACGATACCATAGTCTTTCGAGACTGAAGGTTGCCAACACACAAGAAGCAATAACTGGGCACTAAATTTTTCAATATATCTGAGTGAATTCTGTAATGACATTTCAGTTGTTGGTTTGCTCATCAGGTTCCCCCTCTTCTTCAGAAATGCCTCCTGTAGTTGCCCTAATGCCAAATGACCCAAACAGAGTGAAGGGGATGGGGAGAAGATACCCTTCCAATCAATAGAAGAAACTTGGTGCTCATGTGTAGGGTCATTAAACATGTCACCCACTATCCTTTTTGTGGAATTCTATTCTGCAAATGGCTGGGTAAAAATGAGATCAGCTTATGAGTTGGCTGCAGCCACCTACAAATAGGATATCAACCAAAATGCTGTGATCAGTGTATAACCCTCTTCATAGCTTTTTCTTTTACAGCAGCAGCCTCTAAACTGCAGGACCGCTGCATCAAGAAAATGCCTTCCTAACATGGTGCTTACGATTCTGTGCCATAGCTGCTTATCTTTTTAGCTGATCACCCTAGAAACTCAGAGCATACCAGGTTTCTGGGATGATCAGCTGACAAGAGATGTGGCTGTGGTGCGGCAAGGTAAGTGCCATGTGGGGGAGTTTTTTTTCAATGTTGGAGCCACCCCATGGGCCTAGGTTTGGCACCAGCTGTTTTACAGCAATACCTCAAGTTTCATTCCTTCGCTCTTTCAGTCGTTTTCAATTATAAACAAACTTCAAATTTCATACTTGTGCTTTCCTTTTATCTGATTTCACCGAACCTTCTGTGACATTTGTTGATATCTTTATTTTTCTTTTGTTTCTGTTAGGATTTGCATGTGTTATATAGTCATTTGTTCATTTTTGCTGACCAGCATAAATTTTCAAGCTAAATGAGCTTTGACATTCATCCATTTTTTTTTTTACTTTTTACTTCATACAATTGTATGAAGTAATCTATTTTAGCCTGGAATGCTACATTACAAGAAGATGGATTTGTAAGGTATTTCAGGATGTAGTAAAGAGAGACTGTACAACGCTGGTTCTCCATTAATATTGAAATTCTGAAGTGTGAAAGTTGTAGGTTCTGTGAGAATAGTGTTCACTCATTTTCTTGCATATAATGGTATGGTGATTTCAAAATGGCACGACTGTCTGATGTGACAGTGTGGGCCAATTTGCACTTAAATGTTTAGAAAACATACTGGTAAGAGCACATATTCTAAGTAGAAATGATCATCTATATTCTTGCTTAGCTTTCCCTCCCTGGAATTCCAATTGTTGATGCTGTGAGAAAAGGGGATTGTTGTTGGAAAGAAGGTTGCAATGGAAAATGGCAATGGGCCGAATATCCTATTTGCTTCTGTACTGAGAACCTACTCTCCTGAGGTTATTTTTATGACAAAAAACAGTTGATGGAGTTTAAATACATGCTTGTGTACAGACACAGCCATTCCACTTGTTGTGTCTTTTTGCCTCCTTTTAATATATATATATATATAGATATGTTTGTGACTTCAGCTATTAGCAAAATATTCCATATCTGGCTCTAAATTTATCTACAAATAAAAGCAAAAGTTAACAGAACTTCTCTGAAGATCTCTGGCTGCAATCTTCTTTGAAAATGAAGAAACATATCAAGGAGTGAAATATTAATGTCTCTGAGATGCTCAGTTTTGTTTTGGTTTTTTAAAATTGCCCTCAAAGTACTGAGATGCATTTTAATGAGTCTCTTATATTAAAAATAGGACATGATTTTTTCAGTGGTAAACACTGGTTTGCTCTCAGCTATTGCCTATGATAAGACCTTGGTGCATTGTTTAAAATTTTTGAAATATTATGCGTTCTGAGATCAGCGGCTGCATTGCTATCCTCTCTACAAGTATAACCCAATTATCCACTGATTTTTTTACCTGTGTCTTTATCTCAATGCAATTTGAGGGGACCTTTAAATTAAAGGGAAAATGTTAGTTTATTCAGCCTTGCTTACCATTGTAATGCAGGAGAGCAGAAACAGGAAGGCAATCAAACTATGTCCAGGGTGGGGAGCTTAGAACAGCTTATCTCAGTTCACTCAGAGACTAGCGACCCCTTCCTTCCTCCCAGAACCTGTGAAATAATTTGGAAATGATTATCCATCTCTGCTTTGCATTCTCTTTGCATTTTGTGGCCTGCTCCGGGGGGAAGGGAGGGATCGATTCCTTGGAGTGAACTAAAACTAAACCATTGATTGGCTGACTGCCTTCTGTCACCTTCCTGCTTTACAATGCTAAGTGAGGCTATTTTTAAACCATTGAATAAAGGGACATTATTTTAAATTGATTTCATTTAATATGTTTTTTGGCATCTGCGGGTGTTGTGGGAATGGAACCCCCATGGATGCCAAGGCACAACCTGTACTAAGAAATTATTTTAAACAAATACACCATTTCAGATAGGTATTACAAATGTATCTATGAGCCAGACTGCTAAGGAAGAACAAGAAACGTGCATGTTATTTCCACTAGCTACCCCTTAAAACATAGAGACCTTTTTGTTATGAAAAGTTTGGAAGGCATACAGTTCTCCCTTAAAGCATACAGTAATTCACTTCCAAAATGGGAGCTATTCTTTAAAAGGAGATCCTTAAGTTAGCATTCCATTTTTTTCCCCTATGAAACAAATTTGGAGTTTGTTTATATAATTGTTGTGGCTAAGTTTTGAGTCCGTTTTGGGTGAAAGCTTGCATTGATTCCTTCCTGTTGGCATTTGCCTGAGTTCGATGGTTCTTGTGATTGATTCTGCCTGAGAGATGAAAAGTTGAGATGAATTCTTTGAGAGTGGCAAGAAGAGTGTGGATAGGTATGATCTAGTTCAATAGTTCCCAAATCTTTTAGCACTGGGACCCACATTTTAAAATGACATTATTTGGGGACCACCTAGCTTTACTTTACCCTAGCTTTACTAGACTCAAAAACAAACAAAAAACCACACATACAGGTCCAGCCTATTTATACACGGATTTTTTATACATGGATTTTTTATACACAGATTTGACTCAACACGACTGGCTCCTGCAAATGTGAAGGAATGTGCTGATCCCTGGAGAAGGAGAAAATGCACGCCTTTAAAATCAGTTTAAAAAACTGAACAGTCCTTTAACAATAGCTTTCTTGAGAGAGTAGGGGGGCAGCTGGCTGACAATCCATCAATCCTTCTCTCTCCATGGACCCCTCTCTTGCCCCTGAGCATGTGAAAGAAAGGTGATCGTTTTGTATTAGTGAAGGGAGGGGCTGAGTGAAGAGCTGATGGATTGTCTTCTTAATGACTCTTACCTTACAAACTTTGTTTTTTAAATTGATTTGATATAGTGCGTTTTTTGCCATCCATGTGAGTGCTTGGAACGGAACCCACAAGAATAATTAGTCTCAACCTGTATTCATCTTATCAGCTACTCAAGCATCTGTTTTCATGTTTTACGAAGGGGACACCTTCTGTAGCAGTTGAGCTCCGCATTCATTGAATTGGGACCATTCTGCTGATCTTGCATTCCACTTTGCCTGGCCTTGGTTCCTAGCTAAGGCCAGGCAAAGTGGAACCGTATGTGTGACTCAGTGTACACTTTCCTTGTCAGCTGGAAGGCCTGCATTCATCAGATCAGGACCATTCTGATGGTGTTGTGTTCCTCTAGGCCTGCTCTTTGAAGTGAACTGAAGCACATTTGCTGACTCGCAAGTGAACGTGCACGTGTGGCTCAGTTTCACTTTCATAGGGCTCAATATATTTTCCTTGTCAGCTATCAACTTGTCATTTCATGATCCACCAGCAATCAGGTCCCGACCCATTGGCGAGTCACGACACAGTTTGGGAAACACTGATCTAATTAATATTGTATACAGGCAGGCTTCCCTATCCATGGAGGTTCTGTTCCCCCCTCCCCCCTTCAATATGGGGGGATACCTGTATGGTTAGCAGCCCCTGCATGCCCATTATTACTTTTGTTTTATTGTAGATGGGCTTGAAGTATGGGTGCTTCTTGTTTAATAGTCTTGCTTAACAGGCAACTGTCTTGCATGCTACAGAGAGACTAACAGGAAGCGGGAACTCCTGCTTCATGTTAGTCACCATCAATTGTTTAGGCTGGTTATCTACATGCTCTGCTTTTCAGTTAAATAAGACAAACAAGAAGCACCTGGGCTGCAAGTATTTCTACAGTCATAGGTAATGTAATAGGGGCGCAGGGGCTTCTGGATCCACGAATAACTGAATCTGCGAATACAAAGGCTTTGCTATACTTGGACTTTCAAAAATCCTTTTTACAAGGTATCTCACCAAAGGTTCTGGAGTAAACTTAGCAGCCATAGGATAAGAGGACAGGTAGGTAGTGAGGTGGTCAAGTTCATGGATGGCACCAAATTATACAGGGTGGTGAAAACCAACATGGTTTGTCAAATCCTCTAGAAGGATCTCTCCTAACTGGGTGAATGTGCAACAAAATGGCATACGTAGTTCAGTGTAAGTGCAAGATGATGGATGTTGGGACAAAATACACATTTTGTTTATTTATGTATTCTACTTTCTAGTATTCTACTTTCACTTATACTGATGTGATTTAACCTGATAGTTACTAATCAGAAGATGGGTCTAAATGATGTTGTAGATAGCTCCATGAGAATATTGTATGTGATGGCTGTAAAAAAGGCAACTTCCATACTGAAATTCATTAGAAAAGGGACCAAAAAGACAATTGCCAAATATAGTTTGCAGGACTGCCAAAATGATTGGTTGACTAGGGCGTTTACCTCTTGAAGAAAGGTTACAAGGTTTACTCTTTTTATGTTAGAAGAAAAGGTTATTAAGAGAAGAGGTGTATAACATTATCCATTACAGATGTTTCTCTTTCCCCCATTACACAAAACCTGGGATCATTCACTGAAATTGGTCAGTAGGAAAATAAGGAGAGACAAAAGGAAATATTTCTTCACACAGCATATAATTTATGGAATTTGATGCCACAAGATGTGGTGATGACCAGTGCCTTAAATGTCTTTAGAAGGAGATTACATAAAGTCTATCATTAACTACTTTTCAAAAAACATTTCTGCATTGCCTTTCAGTCCCATTGGGGGAGGGGAGGCAATCGGGGCAACCTACAAAATAAAATAAAAATTGAAAATAATTAATCCACAAAAATAAACTACAAACTGCTAGAGCAAAGGCAGGAAACAAAATCACCAACACAGAAACTTATGAGAAGGCCAAGGGTATCAGAAATCTCTGTTTGTCTAAAGATAGACAACGTTTGGGCTAATTGGGCCTCTTGGAGGAGGGAATTCCACTGCCAGAGAGTCACCACTGAAGAGTCCTATCCTTTATCCCTCACCAAAGAAGCCTCTGAGGACAATCGGATACCAAGCAGGGCTTCTGATAATGAATGCAAAGTGTGACCATGATGGCTATGTGCTACTTTTAGGTTCAGAAGGAATATGCTTCTGAATATCAGTGGCAGGGGAGAAACAGCAATGGAGGTCTATATAATTTGTAGACTTCCCAGAGATATCTGACTGGCCCTTGTGAAAAACAGGATACTGAACTAGACTGATTTTTTTTTTCATCTGATCAGGAAGGATTTTTTGTGTGAGCACTGCTCCCTTTTGTATCTGCCCTTTCTTCCTAGGCCTGTTAGAGAGGCGCATGTGCCAAGTAGAAGTTAGTAACATTTTGTCTTTATGGATAAAGCACCAAACATAATATATTAACTCTTAATATATTAAAAGTTAAAGACCAACATTGGTTTTTCAACCACAACACTTATTGACCATAGATAAGCATGAGGGCAGCTTACAGTGGAGACTAACCACAGAACTCTAAAAGGTGATTTTAAAAAAAGACAGCTTGAAGCACATCACAATCATTTGGGTTTCATTTCAAGATTTCACTTGAAATGAGATGTGGACTGCACCAATTGTTCCCAGTATATTCTGTGACATTCTGGTGCAAAATGATTGGCACATGCATGGTGCAAGTTGGCCGTGTGGCAGTATGGTATTCCGGAAAAGCCTATGTAATCAGTACATTGTTAAATCAATATTGCTTTGGTGAAAGTGCCTCTAAAAACTGTCCCAGATAAATTGAAGGGAAATTAAAGGACAGCAGGTCTGGAATTTTGCATGAATATCTGTCTTTTACTTGCTGTCCCATTCTGTGAATTCCACTCAATGCCATAATACAGTTTGCTTTCATATGTGTAATTGTGTAATCTATTTTTGGAGTCATTGCAATGAAACTTCTGTGTTTTTATGTCTTGTAAACTCTGCATTGGACTTTTTAAGGAAGTAGTTAATGATTTTATAAACAGGCAAAATGAACCGAAGCCTTCAGGGCTGATCATAAAGCAGTGTTCAGCATCACCATTTTCATCCGCTCAAGATGCTCTTTGGCAGTGGGATACTTCAGCAGAAGAAAAGAAGTTGTGTCTTCACCCCTCATGCTCGTCAATAAAGAGGTTTAAGACACAAGCATGAAGAATATGTCTCAACTCTTTTGTGGGGGTTCCGTGTTTAAACTGTGAAGCAGTGATGTTCAATACATGACCACAACTCAAGTTTCCAGGAAATAGTATTTAATAATATATGCTCTTTGCAAACTCAGCTGGCTCAGTGCCTGTCAGTTTATATCTGAAATGCAGGCACTCAGTCAAAGGTAATGGTTGGGAGTCTCCCTAGGCATACAGAAGTAGAGAAGTTTGTGAATTAAAAGAAGGGATGCCTAATGTAGACTGAGCATGTGTGGTGGCCCCCAGGAACCAAGGAATGTTGAGGTGTCAGTTGGAAAAAGACAGTAGAACATAGAGTTGAACCTGGGAAAAGGAACTGGTCATCTTGACCTAATTAGGCTTTAGGTTTGGGAAGTTGCAGCATGTTGTAGGTCCCATTTGTACCTTTTGAAGCCAGATTCAAAGAAGCAGGGAAAATGTTTCCAAATTTGCATATGTGTAGTTAGTTATGTTTTCATTTGTGTTGGATTAATGGTTATCTACATGCATAGCTTCTTCTGAAATTCTAGAGCAATGCTTAACTTATTAATCTCTTTCAATTTCATTTGGGGATTTGGAATTGAGCTATTGTATTTAACTGTGGGCCCAGGATTTGGCCTTTGTCATGTATTCTCCATGTTGAACACATTCATGTTGTTTTTTCAATATGTTACTATCACTCAGGTGTTCTGTTTTCTTTATCCTTTGTGTCAGAGGGAGGTGCCAGTTTGGTTTCTTTCTGGAGGTCTGCCCAAATGTGTTTAGAACAGCTAAATGCCAGATTATCCTTCTAGAGTAGTTGATGATGTCAGAAATGCAATTGCAGTTTTCATTGCAAATGTACCAATGAAGCATTAAGAGTGCAGAGAGGAGGGAATTTATAACATTTTTCCAGTAATCCTTGGTCTTGAAGCAACATGCCTGATTACAGGAACTTTATTTCAGTAAATGTGTGTGCAGTGAATCAGCAGAACATGAAGCCCTTTTGTGCAGGCTAGCACAAGTTTTCAATGCTTAATGTTGCACAAATTGATTCTGGCTGGTAAAACATTACTTGTATACTTGCGTCACCAAAATGAGTACTGAGAACTTCCACCGAGACTTACAGATTGGACCAGGAGAGGTAGGTTGTTAAATGAAAATAACAATGGATGAGACTGTTTTGAGAGCATCTTCTTTGCAGGACTGAATTGCTGTAAGTACCCACAAATAGTACCCACAGAAAGCTTCACACCTGCTTCTTTTCTACAGTACTGATATGATAAACCTTATCTCAGTGATAAACTTTCTTAGGAGCTAAGCCATGGCTTGGGGATACACACACATGTGGAAACAATTGCCAATGTGAAGGATGGTGTTCTGTGTTTTCTTTTCTCCGAACACCATAAATGCACCTTTCAAGGTAGTTGTATGAACATATCACATAAGCATGTGCCTTGTGTTCAAGTCTGGAAACCAAAAACTGGATTTTCCAGTTAAACAAACATGAATGTAATCATTGTGATGCATTTCAATAGATTGATGCATGTGTGAAAAAAATAATGTAGAAAAGAGTCTCAAGATACACTTTTCGGGCAAACAAATACTTAGGATGAGTACCAATAATGTCAATATGACAACATAATGAAACATGCTCATATTGCAGCACTGTTTCAGTGGAATGGCAGGCAGGCAGTGCTGATACTTCAGATCAGAGTGTAAATAAAATTAAATTTGCTATATCTGAAACCCATCAATGGTCACATTCCTCTTGTTTGTTTTCATCCATTTCCAATGTTTCAGGTTTTTAAATGAGCCAGATGGCTCTCCTTCCCCAATAAATCCTCATAATGCTACTTTATCCTGTTATCAGTTTCTTATTGTATTTAACATGTTAAATGTTTATCTCTGTTTCAACAGGGCCACCTTGTGATTGGTGGTAAACAAGTGACTCTGGAATACAGCCAGTCCCCTGAATTCTGGCACTGCAAACGCGTGAGTACATTATTATGAATATTTATATAACTGCTTTTCAACAAAAGTGTTCATTAAGTAATTTTTGTAGCCAAGTAAAATAAATAGATGGTTCCCTGCCCACAAAGGGCTCAAAGTCTTTAAAACAGTGTTTTTCAAATTTTGGGTCAGATGGGTGGTCCAGGTAGCGCCTAGCTCAGTCACCATGGAAAATACAGAGCTGAAAATAAAGGGTACAGAGCTGCTGGGCAGGTGGGAGAGAGGCATGGTGCTTTGCCTTGAATAGGTGGGAAGATGGGGTTGTTGGAAAGGGGAGAGTTGTGGGGTTGGAGAAGGATCCCCGTCTGTGTTCTGCTTTGACTTCTGAGCTGGAATGATTGAATTCCAAGCTGTGCAAAATAACAGTGCTAGTGTGCTGTGTAATGGGACATTGGGTTGATCATGGCTTAGGTTTGAAGCCTAAATTGATGATGTCACTGTGCTCTTGTTGCCTCTGGAGGATGTTCTGAGGGACAGGAAGACCAAGCATGGCTCCCCTGGCCTTCAGAATGCCTTCTAAGAGGCCTGCTTAGAAGGTCACTTCTGGTTTTACGGAAAAACCAGAAGTGATGTTTTAAGGCCTTTGGAAGGCCTCCCTGGCTTTACAGGAATACAGAAGTACATCAACTTGTAAATTTAAAAGAAAATGTGTGTGGGTGTGGGTGTGTGAGTGAAGAAAATCCCAAATAGCCTGATGTGGGTTGAATATTGTGGTGGCATCCAGTGACCATGAAATGTTGAAGTCAGCTTGTAAAAAGCAAGAGCAGAAGTCCAGTGGGGGCAGAGTAAGGAGAGAAAATTGGCCTGCTTAGTCAGTTGGGCGTTAGAGTTGCGAAGATTCAACATTTTGTTATGGCTCCCTCGTGTGATTAATATCTCCAAGTCTGACTGCTTCTCTTTTAAAGCCATGTAAGATGGCAGCCATTACTCCATTCTGCAGTGAAGTCATGGTACCAGTGCTATTCCACTGTTGGAGGGAAGGCATGAGTACAATTTGGACTCTTACTGGCTTCCTTTCTGAAAAGAACTGAGTGACTTGGGCATTCTTGAATCACTGTTTGGTACAAAAATTCTTAAATCGCTTAAGAATTCCAGAGGTAATTGTTTTTCTTTACAAGTACTGG
Source organism: Tiliqua scincoides (assembly GCF_035046505.1). NCBI lineage: Eukaryota > Metazoa > Chordata > Lepidosauria > Squamata > Scincidae > Tiliqua > Tiliqua scincoides. The sequence goes on from NC_089822.1 coordinate 203,371,036, forward strand.
TACTGAAAGCAAGATAGTTGCGGTATTTCAAAACATTTTGTAATCTGGACATAAGTGTTGTTGGCACTAATTTCAAGAGGATTTTGTTCTAGCATAGTATATTAGGGTATTGGGTATTGGCAACCTTCAGTCCCGAAAGACTATGGTATCGCGCTCTGAAAGGTGGTTCTGGCACAGCGTCTAGTGTGACTGAAAAGGCCAATCCGGGAGTGACAATCCCTTCCACACTGGGAGCAAGTGCAGTCTGTCCCTTGTCTGTCTCCCTGGCTATGGGCCTTCCTTCTTTGCCTCTTAGCCTCAGACTGTTGGCAAAGTGTCTCTTCAAACTGGGAAAGGCCATGCTGCACAGCCTGCCTGCAAGCGGGCCGCTCAGAGGCCAGGGTTTTGATGGATATTTTAGGGGTTAACCTAACTTCTCTCAGAGGAGGAAAAAAGGAAAAAGCATGACTAGTGTTTTTCTGTTAAAAACAGGGTAGAAAAGGTCAAGATGACCTGGAGAGAGAAACATGTGTGTCATAGCTTTCCCAAAAGGAAAATTCCAGGGTCTTATGTAATCACAGTTGCAGGCCAGAGACTTCTCCATACATGGCTAACAGACTTCCCAGTTAGGGCTGGAACCATGCACCAGTATGCCAAATAAGGAGAGGGAAGTGACACGCAATATCACATGGGTCAGTGTTTGTGACAGAGTACAAGTAAAGGAGTTTTGGGTGTGGTTCTCTGAGAAATCAATGATCCACTATGGGGTAACTTCGAACCTGTATCCATCCTAATCTATTTCTAATTTGTAAATAGCCTGTAAATAAACATTCTATAAGCTTTTAAAGGAGTTTTTGCTTGTTTGGCATTGACCCAGAGACCGAATCCCAAAAACCTCTCTATCTGTTTCCCACTTGTTGAGGTCCATTCCTAAGGCCTTCAGATCCCTCTTGCAGATGTCCTTGTATCGCAGCTGTGGTCTACCTGTAGGGCGCTTTCCTTGCACGAGTTCACCATATAGTTGACAAGTCTTAACAAAGTGAAAAAAATATTGTTTACCAGAATTTCTTCTGGTTTTGTTATATGAACTGCAAAGTAGCACAGAGACAAAAGTATTTAGTGTCTCCTTTTCATGTGTTCCCTTTTCATTGCAGTGCAAAGTATCTACAGTAGGGTATCGTTCATCCTGTTATTACTGCAGGCTCCCAAGAGATGGTGAGTTTACTGTTTTCATTGTGTTAAGCCGAATCTTTAGGCACAGCCTTGCCAGTTCTAAATGAATAAAAACCAGGGATGTAAATAGTTCGATATTATTAGACCAAATACTGTGTCCATTTTCAAAGAACTTTAAGTTTTAAACAAGATAAGCTTTTGGCTAATGGGGATAGAATGTTCTTGGGCTAAATTTGGGATAATCCTTGAATGTTCATGAGATGCAATTTGTTTTTTTTTTTTGGGGGGGGGGGAGAAGTGGGATGATGCCTAGTGTAGCATTGCAGCCAAGAACTCATTTCAATGTATTTTCATTGAATTGGCAAGACAGACGTTGCTAAAATATGAAGGGGAAGCAAGCACACAGAATTTGGTGAATGGTAAATGCTGTCCACTTAATGGAGGAAGCAGGTTGGGAGTACATAGCTTCCTCCATGCATTTACATGCACTTTCCTGTGGTGCCAGAGGCAGGAGCGGGCTGCCACCACTGCCGCCATATCTAATTGTGGATCCGAAATGGCTGCTGCTGGCCTGCTCTTTGCAGTGCCATAAATAGTGACACAGCTGGCCTTAATAACGTATCACAACTGGCCTTTGAGGATTGGGCTGTAAGAGACTCTGTGGGAATGGATTTAATGTGGGGGTGATGGCCAAAATGACTTCATTCCAATTATTTTTCCTAGTAATAGAAGACAAGGGTGAGCAAGAGTTACCTGAGGAATCAACATCAGAAGAATCACCTCTTGAAGAGCCTGCTCCTCCACAGGAAATTGATCCCCAGAATCTTGCTCCCGAGCTGCAGTGCCAGCCTCAGGAATCTGAGCTCAGGAGGAAGGATGAAAGCAGAGAGCAGTGGCCTTCACAAGAGAGGAAAAGGGATTTTGAAATGTACCCACCTCGGAAGGAGAACCCAGAACACAACTCAAGAAGAGAAACTCCAGAGACCAAACATCAGGAGAGTGAGAGTAAAAGTAAGTTGATTACACTTGCGTCATATTGTCTTGTTTGTTAATTTCATAGTGAATGTTTGGTTTGCATAACTTGTACAAGGCACTTAAAGCTCTACTTCTGGTCTTATATTAATATTTGCTGTTCAATAGCAGTCGGAAAAATGATGCTTTCAAATAGCTGAACCTAAATCAGATTATATTGGGTGGGTCTGTCACAGGACAAGAGATACTTCTATATCTTCTTAAAGTAATATTTCTTTTTCTCCTTGCATTCATTTTCACAGCCCTTATGTTAAAACACATCCCTCGCTTCACCCCACCAGAAGTGATTGTGGGACTTTTGGCACCTTATGTCCGCCTCTCCACTTCCAGCGTGCGTGTCATGAAGAACAAAACTGGCCGGATGGGCTACACTTATGGCTTCATTGAATTGGACTCTCATGCTGTATGTTTTTTTTATTCCACTACATAGTACAGCATTAACATTTTATAGATCTCATACAGGTTTTTCTCATACAAGATGTGGAGTAACAGCGTAACTATTTTGAAAGTTCAGGACCCAAGTTGAGACCATAATGAGGGAGGTACCAGCTTTTTAGAAGGTGGTATGCTAGGTGATATTACCCCTAGATTTGTTTTTATTAAAGTGTATTTGTTCAGTTTTCCCTTATTGCACTCAATCTTAACACTTTATTTTGTTTGCATCATAAATTGGTCTGAAGTGTTTTAGTTAAGTGGTGTGGAAGTAAGATGGGCCAGTTAACTTTGAGGTGTTACCACACTGTAGAGAAGTGGAGTTCCTCATACTTGCACACTCTGAATTTGGGCTGTGCACTGCTGTGGTTCCTCAAGGAGGAAAGACCAGGTTGGTAGAAGTTTTAAGGGGCAATCTTGTACCTCAGACCAGCTATTGTCAGAGAGGTCTGGTGCCCAGGAGTGGGGAAGTGAAAACGTTTTTTGTGTCGCTATGGGGCAATGGTTCAAAACTGTCCCCTATTTCTCCTAAGCGGATAATTCTCTCTTCAGGAGGCACTGCGATTACTGAAAATCTTACAAGATCTGGATCCCCCAATCAGCATTGAAGGCCGTGCTGTGGAAGTAAACCTGGCCACAGGAAAAAGAAGGTGATGGATACTTCATTAAACTGTCTTTGGCAATTATTCCATGTTATCATCATTGCATGTTTTACATTAAATGCATACAGGCCGACCCATCCATGGGGCTAACTTGAGGTGGTTGCCTCAGGCAGCAGATTGGTGGAGGGGGTGTCCACATCTGCCTGCATTCTCTGCCACTGCTTCTTCTCCCTGCTGCTTGGATTAGACAAGGAAAGAGGGCAATGACCTAGAAGAAGCAGCATGGAAGAGAGTGGTGGGTTAGAGTGTCTCCAGCATGCCTCCAATGCACTAACTCACCATCTCCTTCATACTTCTCCTTCTGCTCTTTCTCCCTTTCCGGTCCAGGGACTGGTAGGAATAGAAGCCACCGAGTAAGTGGCTATACTGTCCTGGGCTGGACCTGGATGCAGTTTGATTCCTAAATACCAGTTTGAGAGGATTTTTATACAGACCATTTTGACAAAAAATAAACTCCAAAGCAGTATGTGATTCAGTGGGGTTTGTTTTGGGTTTTAATGTTTATTGTTATTGTTTAACTCTGTAATCTGATTTGATTGCCTTCACTGGCAGTCTTTAAATAAACAAATCAAATCATTCTAGCTTCTTGACTGGCAATACTGCTGTTCAACTCTTATCACTCTAAGTTGGTGTCAGTCGGGCACTGGCAAAGGGCACACCTGGCCAGGTCAACACCTGAATCCTCATTACCAGTGGCAGTGGTAATTCCCAATGTGCTGTCAGGGGGGCATAATGGTGGGGCGCAGTATAGGGCTTTGTCCCAGGATTCTCAGCAGCTTGGCACTATTAGTTCCAGCTGTAACAAATGCAACGTGCCATGACCACATTAATCCTAAGCAATTGGGAAGGGAGGTTTTGTGAATACAGACAGCAGCTGGCCAAAAAAAAAAACACACACACAAAAAACCAACCTACAAAGCTCATTGTAATACTACTATACTCACAGAAATTTGGCAAGTTAGAGATGATTTTGGAGATGAGGATGCCTCTTCACTATTGAGGAAGACCTTTGCTGATATTGGAATATTCCATCTTGGCTTGTGCTATAAGAATAGTTTGTCAGTATGTTACTTGTTCAGTTTCTCCCAGACTAACTGGCTCATTGAAATTACTGAGTTTAGGATGATGGCAAATTAACACTTAGGTAACATTTGAATCCTTAAAAGTTGACATTAACTTAGATGCTGTTCTTTCTGTTGCTAGGAACGAATATGGGGACGACGGTGATATGCCCCGCTACGGTCAGGTACGCCTGTGGTAGTATTTGGAACAAACTAGGGGTTTCCTATCAGCTGTACAAATGAATTTTGCTTTTTCATGCTCTTGTTATAATCTGTGGCTGGTTTTTATGCTTTTCCTCCTGCTGTTCCATGACTGCATTCAGATTTTCCAACCCACACTGGACAATGAATGAATATTCCATTCCACAGTTGCTTACACAGCATCATCGTTCATGGACTGGCTGAGGGTTTTAATAGTTCAGTTTATCAGTGTTTGTCGGCGTGGTCTTACAAAGGTTGCCATCAGAGATGTCTGTAGTTTACAGTATGGATTTGTATTACTGTTCCTCCTGTCCACTTTGCGACTAAGCACAAGGAGTTCTGCAAACATTGGGAAGCTTGACACTTCTGTATTGTACAGCTAGCCTGGGTGAAATTCTTCTGATATCAGTCAGTGAGTTTTTACTAGTTTTCCTTGTGCTCTGCACTGCACCTAGAAAACTACATATTGGTGCACTTTGTGCATGCTAGTTATCCTGGAATGTTACAAATAGTGAAAAAAGTGAAAAATCAGCAGATATTTTGCTTTCTTGCTCTGTGTTTCTAAAAGTTTTTTTTAAAATATTCTAGGGCAAAAGGGGCATGAGAGACAGGAGGGGTGCTGAGTCACAAAAACGGAGATCAGAGTGTAAGATCATTTTCTTGTTACTGTTCTTTATGTGGCACTGTTGTCTGCTGTTCTTCGTGTGGCACTTTCCCCACAGATGTGGGGGGAAAAAGCAAATCCAATATTTGTCATTTGGTGCACAGTAGCTTTAGTTGAGAACTGTCTGTAGCTTTCAGGCTTCTTTACAGAATTTCCCAGGAACTTGCTTAAGAGTGTTCAGGAGCGCTGATTGATACTCCTGTCAATTTGTTCTTTAAAAACACTTGTCAAAACCTAGCTGTTTCCCTTTAGTTCTACTGAGCTACTTATTGTAGATTTCATATTTGTGCCCTGGTACCTGACCAGCATATATCCAAAGTGTCTCACCAGACCTCAAGAACTGATCAAATGATGAAATCTGTACTTTCTTCCTTCTTGGAAAGTCATATATTAAGGACAGTGTGTAGAAATGTGCAGTGCTAGTCGCCTGGGCCTTAAAACATTTCTGTTTTAGTTTCATAATCTATCAGCAGCATAACTTCTCCCTATGGCTTTGTTCCAGGACTCAATGGCAGTCCTGGGTAGGCCAGGGGGGCAAAAACCCCAGGCACAATGTCTGTGGGGGCGGCATGGCTGTGTGCACCACCACTACTGCCTCCGTCCAATCTTTGAAGCCATTCCACGGGCCAGCAAAGCCCTGTGCTGCATCCCTGGGTGCTCCAAAAGTCCTGAGTCCTCCAAAGAGGCCTTAAACAGTATTTCCGGTTTTCACCAGAAAACCAGAAGTACTGTTTAACTGTGCTCTGGAGGCCTCAGAAGGCTTTTGGAGCACTCAAGAATGTTGCATGAGGATCCAAACAGCTGGGGTAAATCTCCTGGGGGGGTAAGCATGTTGCAGTCCTGTGCTCCAGGGTGGCACAAGGACCAGGTCTCGAACTACTAGGGCTGGCCCAATCATTAGGCAAGATGAGACTGTGCTTAGATGACATCCATGTTGTTCCATGTTGGCATCCTTCAGTCTCAGAAGATTATGGTATTGCGCTCTGAATGGTGGTTCTGGAACAGAGTGTCCTCTCCAGTGCGCAAAACCTGGATAAAGTAGGTATGGAGGATAAGCTGTTACCCATGCAGCAAATCCCCCCTCTCCACGTTGCTGAAATGGTCTGCTGCTGCTTTTTCAATTTTCTGCCACAGGTACCAGCAAGCCATTTCTTATTTAGAAGGTGTGCACCACTGTTGGAATGATCTGACCTCTGCCCTTTTTTCTTTCCCTTTAGCATCCTCTGATATGTCCACATTCATTTATGATCCAGACACTGGAAATTATTTTGACCCCATATCTGGAGTATACTATGATCCCAATACGCAGGTAAGACTGTGTGGTATGGGTATTTGCTTCTTGGTAAAGAGATAGGAGGAAATATTTTTATGAAACTTGCTTCAAATATCTCCTTTCAGAGAGAAGTACCAATGGGCCGAGAAGCATCTCCATCACCACCACCACCACCTAGTGGAAGGAGGCGTAAGAGTCAGGAAAGGCTAAATGAAAGAGAGGACACATCCAATAGAGATAACCGAGAGAGAAAAGAGAGACACCGGAATAAATCGGCCAAGGTAAATCTCAGTCTCATAAGATCATCTTTGTGAATTGCACAATAAGCAAAGAATCTCAGCTTGCTGGTAGGAGCAAGCGTTAATTCTGTTATTGCCAAAGCCTTTCTCTGCAACTAGGCAAGAGTGGACATCTTCAAGATATGGTGATGGTAGAGTTTTCTTAACCTATATTAATATATAAATAGCCTAGTTTCACTTCCAGTTTATAATCTGAGTTGCAGTCAAGTTATAATCCAGTGAGTTCACATGTCTTTTTGACAGATCTGTCTATATGAGATTTTACAATTTTATGGAAACCATAACGGTTACAAAACACTGCAAAACCTATGTGTATATTTAAGAAGAAATGAGACAGAAGGCTGTCAAGGAAAGGGATTCTTGGGAGAAGGCCAGCTGACCAGAGAGAGTAGAACCTAATGGTTAGCGTGTATGCATCTCTTCCTGCTCCCTTTTTCTCTTTAGTAGCTGACCAGGTAAAAACCTTGGTAGTTTCCCAGTGGCATATCTAGTGTAAGAGCATAAGAGCCCTTCTGGGTCAGACCAAAGGTCCAGTGCCTGTCTCTCACAGTGGCCCAAAAGGTACCTCAGGGAGCACACAAGACAACATGAGACCTGCATCCTGGTGGCCTCCTTTGCATCTGGCATTCTGAGGTATCCTGCTTCTAAAATCAGGAGGTTGCACATATCCATCATGGCTTGTAACCTTTGATGGACATTTCCTCCATAAATTTGTCCAATCCCATTTTAAAGGCATCAAGGCCAGATGCCATCACCACACTCTGTGGCAAGGAGTTCTGCAAACTAATTACGAGCTGGGTGAAGAAATATTTTCTTTTTCTGTCCTACCTCCCCCAACACTCAATTTTAGTGAATGTTCCCTGGTTCTGGTGTTGTGTGAGAGGGAGAAGAGCATCTCTCTATCCACTCTATCCTTCCCCTGCATAATTTTGTATGTCTCAATCATGTCCCTCCTCAGGCGCCTTTTTATTAGACTGAAGAACCCCAAATGCTGTAGCCTTTCCTTGTAAGGGAGATGCCCCAACCCAGTAATAATTTTGGTTGCTCTTTTCTGCAAGTGTATTTGACACATTGGGGGGGGGGAGCTCCCACCGTCCCACCCTTGGCTACTGAAAGCCACAGGTAGGCCTGGTCTCTGCATCCTGTGGAGGCTGGGCCATTCATAGGGTAGATCTGGCCTCTATCTCAGGATATCTTGGGCAGAGAGAGGGTATCAGGGAAAAACATCCTCTCAGGAAAGCACTGAACCCCACAGGTTCTTATTAAAATAAATGACTTTAAATTTAATAATCAGACCGAAACCATGCCTCTTCACCCTGCATAGTAGTATCTGCAGGGTGAAGAGGCATGCCAATTCACTGAAGAATCTGTTAACATGGGCCAAGCAGACCCATGCTATGTTAACATGGGCCAGGCAGGTCAAAATGTAACAAGTTTATTAAAAGTCCAAAGGATCACTTTGCTTTGTAAATGAGGCTTGTGGAAAGAGAGTAGCTATAAGATATTGATAAGAAACAGAGAGCTGCAGAGCAAATGGTGTGGAAACTCTGGTTATTATAGGCTTAACTCCCAGCATTTATGGTTTCAGAATGAACCCCGAGAGGAGACGTTTCCTGCAGAAGATGTCTTCAAAAAACCACTACCTCCAACTCTGAAAAAAGAAGAGAGCACACCCCCAGTAAGAAGATCTTCCTTGGCATTTGTCTGCTGAGACAATGTTTCCTAATTGCTGACTTTAACAAACGTAGCAATGGTGGAGCTTAATGCCCTTCTGAAATTGTCTTGTGCAGACTGCAAAAAACCTGCCAGTGACAGTTGTGACTGTTCTGAGCCAGGAGCAGGGAACTTCAGGAGAAAAAAATTATACTGTCCCTTCTGTTTTGCAGCAACACTGAATAGACTGCTGGTTGCTTTATGCAGTGGTCCAGCTGAACAGTTCAGTCTTTAACCCATTTACCAGGGTTAGTGCTTATTATGGGTAAACATGTACAGGACTGGGCTGTAGATGCATCTTTTTCTGCATTCACTTGCACAGGTTGTCTCTTTCCACATTAGATGTTTAGATTTGTTGACTGTTAGGAGGAATTACAAGCACTATAAAATGACTCTTTCATTTGAAGACTTACAGCCCAATCCTAATTAGTGCTGGGCCCATGCTGCATGCAGAGCTGGGAAGGAGCAGGCTGGAGGCCTTCTTGGGGTAAGGGGACTGGATAAAGCCCCAGCCTACACAGTGGGACTATTCAGATCAGTGCCAGCAAAATTGCTGGCACAGATTTGAGCAACCCTATGTTGGGCTTTTAAGTCTGGGAGGTCTCCGACACTCTTTCTCCGACACTCTTTCTCTCGATACTGAGCTAAACAAACACATCGGTAAAGCAGCTACCATGTTTTCCAGACTCACAAAGAGAGTCTGGTCCAACAAGAAGCTGACAAAACATACCAAGATCCAGGTCTACAGAGCTTGCGTCTTGAGTACACTTCTGTACTGCAGCCAGTCATGGACTCTCCGCTCACAACAGGAGAGGAAACTGAACGCTTTCCACACGCGCTGCCTCCGACGCATTCTCGGCATCACCTGGCAGGACAAAGTTCCTAACAACACAGTCCTGGAACGTGCTGGAATCCCTAGCATGTATGCACTGCTGAAACAGAGACGCCTGCGTTGGCTCGGTCATGTCGTGAGAATGGATGATGGCCGGATCCCAAAGGATCTCCTCTATGGAGAACTCGTGCAAGGAAAGCACCCTACAGGTAGACCACAGCTGTGATACAAGGACATCTGCAAGAGGGATCTGAAGGCCTTAGGGATGGACCTCAACAAGTGGGAAACCCTGGCCTCTGAGCGGTCCGCTTGGAGGCAGGCTGTGCAGCATGGCCTTTCCCAGTTTGAAGAGAAACTTGGCCACCAGTCTGAGGCAAAGAGGCAAAGAAGGAAGGCCCATAGCCAGGGAGACAGACCAGGGACAGACTGCACTTGCTCCCGGTGTGGAAGGGATTGTCACTCCCGGATTGGCCTTTTCAGCCACACTACAAGCTGTGCCAGAACCACCTTTCAGAGCGCGATACCAGAGTCTTTCGAGACTGAAGGTTGCCAATACAATATAAAATCTGTGAGGGGGAATAGGATTTGCTGTGTGCCAGCACCACGGATCCTGCCCCCTTGTGGATCCAATCCACCCTCTCCCTGCCCTTGCGCCATCTGGTCAGCCCTTACCTACTCCATTGGGCACTCCTGGCGGATGCAGCACTAGCAGAATGGCAGAGGCCTTCCCACCAGCTCTGTGTCGCTGGGTGACACAACAGGCTTTACAGCACACTTGTGACACCCTAGACTGGCATGGTTCATCATGAATAGTATTATGCCATTAGGCTGGAAGCAAGGATGAATGTTAGCTGAAATAAATTTTAAAGGACCCAGAGAATGGTTGGAGAGCATGAGATGCTGTTATATTGTTAACAGCAGCTCTCTGCCTAGGCAGGGCTTGGCTGGGTAGACTGCTTGGAAGCCTCCTTTAAACCACACTAAAGCTTGCCAAGGTGAAATGTAAGTGAAATAAAACAGCAGTATTCTTCGGGAATAGCAGTATTTTTTGAACAATGGCCCCTTTGTTTGCTGCTAACAATTAATAATGTTGAGTGGCTATAGTAGGGTTCACCAACTGAGGACTGTCTTTGGCCCCTGAATTGTAATACTGCAAACAAAATATTGCTTTTAATAAAAGGCAAAATGTTTTGTTTCTTTCTTTTTTTTTAAGAGCCAATATTCCAAAACAAAGAGCAACTAAAGAGGAATGCTGGGGAGAGGTTTTTGGCGGGAAGGAGAAAAAGGCAAAATGTTAACAGAAGCGTAACATTAAAGAAAAAGCTAGTATCTTTGACATGATCTATACATGCAGCACAATGAGAAACTAGAATCAACTTAACCTGTTCAAATGGAAAGGCCATTATGCCACACATGATGTGGAGGAAAGAAATTCGTCAGCTAGCATATTGGGGAGAAAGGCTGTAGCTAATACTGCTCACTACATGTAGGGATGTGTTAGAAGCAAGCATTGAAAAAGTGGTGTCCCCCCGAACAGCTCTGTGTGTTGTATAGTCCATTTTACTGTGTTATTCTGCTACATGTGTAGATCAGGCCTTAGGCTTAGACCTATTCTACACATTATGGAGATTACGGTAGTAGATTAAGATGGTAGAATTCTGGACTGTACAACATCACTACAGACTAAGGGCCCAATTCTATCCAACTTTCCAGGACCTGTGTAGCTGCAATACAGCTCTGAGGTAAGGGAATGCATGTTTCCTTACTTTGAGGAGGCCTCTGTGACTGCCTCCCCACCAAAGGATGCAGTGCACACCCTATTGTCATGGCTGCACCAGCACAGGAAAATTGGTTAGAATTGGGCCCTAAGTGTTCTCCCTTATAGAGAATTAGCTTCTCAGATACTAGATCTATGCTTTACCTTCTGCTCTGATGTGCTGGTTAACCTTCATGAATGTTGTATTGCAGAGGAATATCAACAAAAATGACTTCCGAATGACTCAAGAGACAGAGAGGGTGGGACTGCATGTGGATCTTATTCTGTTGTCCTTTTTCTACAGCCAAAGGTGGTGAATCCACTCATAGGACTCTTAGGGGAGTATGGTGGAGATAGTGACAATGAGGAGGAGGAGGAGGAGGAGGAAGAGCCACCCCCACGGCCACCAGTGCAACAGGAAGAATTGCCCCAGAAGGCTGAAAATGATGAGGACAAGCTGACTGACTGGAATAAGTTAGCATGTTTACTTTGCAGGAGGCAGTTTCCAAATAAGGAAGTACTGGTCAAGCATCAACAACTTTCTAACCTGCACAAAGTAAGAAGGGAAGCAGTGTGTTCAGGCGGATCTGATATTCATCTAGTTTCCTTGCTTCATTTGACAAATCTTTTGATTGGCAGAGAAGCAAAATATTAGTTATAGAATGCCATCAGAACGTAGAAGGTTCCAGGATAAAATAATCTTGCTAAATCTGGGGTTTGAGCTGTACTGGATATCGTATATAAATAAAATAAAATAAAAATGCGCTGTTTGAAGAATGATAGGTTTTTAAATCTCCTCTGGTTCATCTCCTTGGCCAACCTCCTCTATGGGCAGTTTAATGAAATGCCATAGCTGATTGAGAAGGGCTGCTGCATTGTGTGCCCATATTTGCACTCATGATAGTTGCAATCCTTTTATGTTATACTATATTATAATTACAGCAATCTTGTTGTAATAGAACAGTAGCCACTCAGTGTTTGTGTGCAAACAGCAGTTTTACATGGTGGCTGCCCTTGAAAATATTTCAGAATTAATTATTTTAGGAGATCCTGTTTTTCTTCCAATGCGCAATTCTGGAGAAAGAGCTGCACCCACACTCTTGTAGCACCATGAAGATAAACACATTTCTTGTAACAGAACATTTTGGAAACATCAGATGAAATAGTTTCTAGACTACAAAACGCATGTCGCAGAAGACATTCTTTAAGGGCCACTGGACTATTTTTTTCTGTTTCCAGAGGTAGACTAGCAGCTCAGGTTTCTCTGAAAAGCACTGGGTGTGTTACTCAATAATGACAGTAATGTTTCCTAGAGTGACTAATATTCAAAGTTCTGGAAGCGCAATCTTTCAAGATATGCATGTTTTAGACTAGAAAATGCAGTGGGGGAAAAAATGGGTCATGATATTTATTTGCTTCTCCTGTATCTGTAAGAAGGGAGTTGGTGTAAACTGTAAAGGCATTGAAGTATGTAAGTGCGAAGTTATTGTTGAGGTTCTACATTTCAGAAAGGTTTCTCACAGACATATTTCCTGATTCACATGTGCTCTGTCTTTCCAGTTCCTGTATCTGGTTTGAACTCCTCCTCCCTTCCTTTTTTAGTGTTAACTATGGTGTAATGCTGTTATACTTAAGTGATTCCCAAACTTAGGGAACCACTTGAGGCCCTAGAAGCTGCTGCCAGATTTATAAATGCCAAAGACTGTGGCTATAATGGTGATTGGGCAGCAGTGCCACCCCAAGTAGCAGCTTGTTTAACCCTTGATGCACATAGCCTAATTTGTCCTGTCAGTTTCATCACCCAACAAAAATTGGGTTACAACCCACTAGTGGGTCCCAAAACCACAGTTTGGTAACTGCTACTATATACTCTGTATGGCAGTGTTCTTCAGCTACGGGGTTGCAAAGCCTTAGTTGTAGAGTCACAGCAACTTACAGGAATGAAAAAGATTGAAGACCACTGGTCTAGAGCACCACCAGGTAAAAGGGGAGACATCTGTTGTACCCCTTCAGGTGCCAGGAGATTGTGTCCCAGTCCTGCTCAGGTTCTTAGCAGTTTTGCAAAAATAGCTTTCACTAGTGCCAGGCTTCATGATAAACTTTTTCTGTTCTCTCTGATAAGATTTTGTTAAAGTAAACAGTGCTGGGAGGCTGTAATAGGGTGGGGAGTGGGCAGCAACAGGGGCAGGCAGTGGGAGAATAGAGACCCAGGAGGGGGGCAGGACCAATGGTGGGTCCCGGGTCTCATACTGTATTTATTTATTTTTGGGGGTCATGCCATGAAAAAGGTTGAAGACCACTGCTATATGTAATACTCTAGCTTTAAAACTAACTGAAGTTACTTTGGCTGTTAGCTTTAAAATACATTTTAAACCAATTTTCTAATTTTGGTTTAAAACTAACTATGGTTAGTTAACCTCAGCTAAACCATGGTTAATGATGGAAAAAAGACAGGGATAAGGATGCAGCCCACAAGAGATTTGGAAGGTTCGCAAAATGATATGTCTGTCAGAGCATAGTTCTTCTGAAACAGCAATAAATGAGAATTATAAATTTTTATCTTGCATTAAGTACTTTTGTTTTAATATAATTGACATTGTTCCCAAATGACTGTTGTTCTTCCCAGTATGTTGCTGCTCATAAAACTAGAGGATTGGCTAAGCATTTGAAACAGATAGAAGGAATATTTGTCATTGCATAAAGTGAGATTATTCAGAAGTATTTATTCACTCTATTTCTTTTTTCTTACAGCAAAACCTGGAGATCCATCGGAAGATAAAACGATCAGAGCAAGAACTGGCATATTTGGAGAGGCGAGAGCGTGAGGTGAATGGGGAAATATGCCTGTGTTACTCCTGCACAGCACTGGCTCTGCTAAAGCCATATCCTGTGAACAAAACTCTGCTTGTCCCACCAATACTAACTTTCAACACTATGAAATATACACATAGTTTAATTCACTTTCAAGAGCTACTTCAGGCTACAGTTTAGATTTTATTTTATACTACCCTCCTTAGTGTCCACCCCACTCTTTTGTTATACGATAGCAACCTTAAACAGCACTATCATAGACAAATATAATAGCATTCAAATGCTGGACTGACAAGCAGTAGATTCCTCCTTTGTGTGAGCTGTGCAGTCTCCTTGTAACATTCCATCTGCAGAATGCTGACGTGTCTTATTTTTTTTGGATTTTATTAGCATAATTGCTATTTGGATGTAGCACTGTGCATCAGAGAATGTTCCAAGTGGAACAAAATGAAACAATACAATTGCTTAGAAACATCCAACCGTGGGAACTCTTTTCTTTGCCATGTAGAGAGATTGCAGTGTTTCATTAACAGTGCCATGGGAATGCCATTGGAACAGTGTTTAGGAATTTCTCATAGGATGTTTAAGCTTTCCTCCAGAGCAGACCATCCATATGAGAGATGTTTGAATACAAGCTGGAGCTGCCAAAAGATGTAGGCTCTGACTGCAGAATTCATGCTCAAAAGAGAAGTGAGATTGATTTCAATGTTTTAAGAATTCAGATATGAAATGTTTATCTCTTTTAGTTACAGCACTCAAAAATAGTGCTGGCCCATTAATGAGGCCAACTGAAGCAGTCAGGCAGCAGATGGGTGGGAGGCACTCAACCTAGTTTCCTCCACTGTCTTTCCTTTTTTTTCCACTCCATGATTTGGAAAAGGAAGAGAAAATGTGGAGGAGAGGAGAGTGTTGAGCTAGAACATTGGAGAATGGAAGGAACAGAGGCTGACTTAGCATCAGGTAAGGGGGGGAGCATTTGATGTGCTGCCTTAGGAAGTCTTGGGCCAGCCCTGATTAAACACAATGAAAGAAACCCAAATACCATACATGTACACTAACCAAACTGTGTTCCCAGCTTGTTGATAGAAGATTAAACTGACTGATTCTTGTGCCTGGAAGCACTTTGATATGACATTACTACCACCATGCCATTATCATGTAAGCCATTGGCAGGATGGTTTGGTTCCCCAAGAGGTGATATATCTGGTTGAAGATTAGTGATTTTCAGTGAAAGAACAAGTTTTTAGGCATATGTTGAGGGAGACGCAGTCATGTCATATTTACTAACTTTACTTTCTGATTTAAAGGGAAAGTTTAAAGAAAAAGGAAGTGACCGAAGAGAGAGGTTCATGGAAAGGGACTCCCCAGAGAGAAAACGGACAAAGTATGTCAGAGATCCTGAAAGGTAATGGCATGTTTTTGACTTTTAAAATAGTATATCTGTGACAACTTTAGTGACTTGTGTGGATAAGGAAATGATAGGGTTAAGAATGCTCCATACTGTTTGTATCGTGTTTTAGAGCACTCAAAATACCTTGCATACATTCTTAGTAATCCTTAGTATCCTGTAAAGACATGTATGAATTATTCCCATATTGAAAATAGGCAGTTGAGGTTGAGAGTGGCTTGCTTAAGACTCCCTAGAGCAGTGTTTCTCAAACTGTGGGTTGGAACCCACTAGGTGGGTCATGAGCCCATTTCAGGTGGGTCCCCATTCGTTTCAATATTTCATTTTTAATTTATTAGACTTGATGCTCCCATGGGATGTGACTGCATTTGGGGAAATGTTACAGACCTATACTTCGAACAAGCTACTATGTATATTCTTTTAACAATGATAGTAAATGGGACTTACTCCTGGGTAAGTGTGGGTAGGATTGCAGCTAGGACTGTGAATCAACCATACCCAGTACATCTTTTAAAAAACGCTTTAGTGTGTATTATACAAAAGAAGTTGAGTGGGCTTATGTTTTTTCAGGTAGTTTTGGAGAATCTACATTTTCTTTATGGTCAATTTTTTTTGAAAATGGGCCTCTTGGTAAATCTGACAGTCTGGCTCATAAAGTTTCACTTATGTCTGTAAAATACATTGTAGCTTATACAATTATTTATACAGTTGTGCATGCTCTGAAAATCTTTCCATATCAATATACATACATTTGTTTGCAGTGATTATAAGCCCACAGACAGAGGAAGAATGGGGAACAATAACAAAGGAAGCCGTATGATGCAGGCCATGGGCTGGAAGGAAGGTTCTGGTCTGGGGCGCAATGAACAGGGCATGACATCACCAGTGGAGGTAAAGCTTCTGTCTTCAGAAGGGCAACTCTTTTCCATGCTTGCCGCTTAAGTACATGAGAGTTTTGCGACATGAACCCACATTTTTCTTCTGGTGTTCTCTAGACAATTGCCTGTAGGATGAATTATGTCCATCTGCAGCTTTTAATAAAGTCACGTACTTCGCACTCCCCAGTGAGTTTGGCTGAAGTGAGATTCGAATTAGGGATTTCCCAATTTATCTTTCATTTTAAAGAGTTTTTCTGAAGTTAATTAGCTGTATCCCATAAACATTGCTTTAATACATGTATGTTATATAGAAGAGACTCAGTTTGTAAAATGTTTTTTCAGGTGGTTCTGAAGAACCTGAGCAGGAAAGACTAGAGTAATGCATACCTTCTGATTTCCTTTTTGGTTTGGGGTCTTCACTTTACTCCACTGTTAAAAATGGTGGTTAAAATGCTACAAGTCTGCACGCAGGTGAATACATCATTGAAACTGAGTGCTGGCATTGGGTTGCAAACCCATTACTATGAGGAAGAAATTGAAGCTAAATTGTAGATCGTGCTTGCGGAAGTTTATGCAGACTAAGAGTCCAATCCTGAGCTTGACGCATCGGCTTACCGCCAGCAGGCGCTGTTGCAAACATGCAGTAAGGCACCTTTGCCAGGCCTAATGCTAGGCCAGCACCTGGTGCCCGGCCTCTACTGTTCGGCGGTTGCATGCACTGCCCGACCTGCAGTGAGGAAAGTGGGTGGGGGGAGGCGGGTGGGGGGAGGCAGGCGAGGGCGGGAATAGGGCGGGGAGGAGGTGTGTCGGGGAGGGAGAGGCAGGTCCGGTGGAGTTCTGCTCCACAGAATCCAGAGCGTTTGTGTGGGGCTCGGCACCCTACTTGAATGCTTTTACCATTGTGGGGCTACTTCCCTTACCTGGGAGAAGGGGACAAAAGTCCCCTTCTCCCGAGGTGCTGCCTTCAGTAGCTCAAGGTGTGTAGGATGTGGCAGCAGCTGCTTTCAGTACTGCCGAAGCTGGACGCCACAGGAGCTCAGGATTGGACTCTGTGTTTTTTATGGGGTGTTTGGGTATTGTACAATCTTGTGAGATTTGGACTGGGGGTGCAACTAGCGGTGGCTCGTGTAGTTGCTGGGGGTCAGCGGTTTGACTCTGTCACACCGCTACTCCGGCGGCTGCACTGGTTGCCCATTCGTTTCCAGGCTGAATTCAAGGTGCTGGTTATGACTTTTAAAGCCCTAAACGGCTTGGGACCAGCAAATTTGAGAGACCGCCTTCTTCCATATAATCCGGTCTGTTCTCTAAGGTCATCAGAAGGGGCCCTGTTGGTTGTACCATCATTGAGAGTGGTGAAGGGAATGGTGGCTTGAAACAGGGCCTTTTCGGTGGTGGCACCTACACGATGGAATTCCCTCACCTTTGAATTGAGAGCTGCTTCCTCATTATTAGCGTTCCGGCAGGGCCTGAAGACTTTTTTATTCAGGAAAGCCTTCGAGGCACCATAAGGGCTGTTATAAATTTGTCTTTTACTGCGTGCTATGTATTTTATCTTGTTTTAATTGTTTTAACTGTTTTGTATTTTTAATCTTTATCTGCTGTTTTGTGTATTTAACCTAATTATTAGCCGCCTTGGGTGCCCTTCGGGGAGAAAAGTGGAATATAAATCGAATAAATAAATAAACTAAGAGAACAGTAGAAAGGAGTGAAGAGAGGAGGTTGCCCATTGTTTCCCAAGGGTATTTATAAACTAGCATTCTCCCCACAATCACAGGGACTCATGACAGTTTCACAAAATCAGAATAAAAACAATCAAAACAAAACACAAACATTTGGAGTAGAATCAAAACAGCAAAGCCACAGTGCCAAAAACAGAGAAGCAGCTCAACCTAATCCAAATGCCTGGCACAACAAAAACAGGTTTGCCTGCCTCCGAAAAGCAGACAGAGTTGGAGCTGTATTGATGTCCACAGGAAGGGAATTTGAGGTGTTCACGCAAGAATGTAGATAATTAGGATCTGTTTCTATCTATCTTGATAAAAGCCACCTGAAATTCCCACAGGGTGGGAGAAGTAAAAACTCTTTTGCCCTAAATGCTTACGGTGGGCTATATCGGGTAACTTGGATTCATCTGTTGTGTGACTTCTATATGGGTTGCTAAAGATATAGACAGGAAGAATGCTGGTAATTTGACAAAATTTGGGGTGGATTTGTGTGTGTGTGAGAGAGAGAGAGAGAGAAATGTGCCACTACACCTAGTGCATCCAGATGAAGAAGGCAAGGAATGGGAATACCAATGCTGGGAGCAGGTTGGATAGACTGTAGCACTGGGGGGGGGCACTGTGGCACTGGCACCCCCGCAAAGGGATCCCCAGAATAGTTTGTAACGCCACCAAGTAAAGGTTAAAACATGATTATTTTATTTATCAATTTGTTAAGCAAGACTAATATTAAACAATATGCTCACTGTACATTAACTATCTTTGTTTGAATCGTAAGGGTAAACTATACTATTTCTTTAGATTGCTTAAAAGGCTTTATGTACATTTATATGTTAGGTGATAGTGAATACCTTTCTTTCTTGCTAACATTATGGTCTACCAAAAGCACATGGTGAGTTTTCTAGATGCTAATATTAATAGCTGTAATTGAATGTGCATATATGAATGTATTTTTCCCCCTTTAGGCAGAAAATCGGAAGAAGGGAGCTGGCTTAGGAACCCAAGGGAGACCTAGCAGAAGGCAATCTAATGAAACCTACCGAGATGCTGTGCGGAGAGTCATGTTTGCCCGTTATAAGGAACTTGAATAACTGTGGAAAGAAATCCCTCCATACCACCATATCCTGTGTCCCTCTGTCCTCTTTCATGTCTGTCTCTTGTTTTGATCAATGTTTTTTTTGCTGCTGAAGTGTGTTTTTTGTTTTTTTGGAATAAAACAGAAAAGTAAATGTTTGGTCTCTTCTTTCTCTTTTCCCAGATTTGTGAGCTATATCTTATTGGGAAGATGCTTCCATGTAAATCATTTGAAGTGATAGTACTTTGTCATATATCCTGCCTCTGCAGTCCACTAGATGTCCCAAATTACAGCCCTCAGAAAACAACTGCATTGTTGTACATTTAAGTCATATCACCATCCTCACTGCTTGAAAGGTGCTATAATCACTATACTTGACAAAGATTCTTTAGGATACTGGATTGAGTTTCTCTTGGGTGGAATTGGCTATGCAAATCTGACTTCATAGCTGTGGGAGGAGTGATGGGATTCTGTACTCAGTTATTCTGCACTCTGCCTCTTGTGCTTTGGATCAATCTCTCTCTCTCTCTCTCTCTCTCTCTCTCTCTCTCACTCACACACACACACACACACACACACACACACACACACACACACACACACACACACACACACACACACACACACACACACGTTTGCTAGTCTATAGCAATGTTTTTCAACATTCTTGCTGTACCACTTTGCATTGACCACCTATTGGAAGTACCACCAGAAGTAACTGGCGATGATGTCATCACCAGTTTCTTCCAGATTGCAAGGCCAGATGCAATGCAGCAAACACCAGTAAGAGGCTCAGGAAAAATGGGAGGGCTTTTTCTTATGTGCGAAAAGTGCACACTTGAGCTTTGTGCCCCAAGCCGAGCATCCTACCACATTGTGTTGCTAGTTTTGCTGCTAGGTGGCAGGGGCCGGGGGGGGGGTCCTACAAGTACCACTGGACAGCACCACTGGTTGAGAAACACTGGTCTATAGCCATAAGATTTCTTTCCATATGTTCAGGTGAACTGTAGGGAAAAGATAGTCACAGACAGAATAACTTTGCCTATTGCTATAGTTATTGATCCTAACAATGAACTCAATGGAGGTCTGAAAAAACATGACTGTGTCTATGAAAGGCAGGGCCAGACTGGGGGATGGGATACCCTTCAATGGGGAAAAGCCCAAAGATCCAATCATTGGCCTTGACTCCAGGAGTGGGAGGGGCTTTCCCAAGAATGCCACCTCCTTCCTTCTAGAGAAAAATGCAGGGGACCAAAAGTGGGAAAGTGTGTTGGTATGGGAGGGGAGCTTTTCTTGCTTGATAAATTTCTGAAAGAAAAATAACTATTTTGCATTAATGGTCCCATCAAGCAATTTCTACCCAACACTGCATATATGCGACAGGGATCAAATGTGTACACCTGTGGGTTGGGCAGAAATGGGTGAAACATATTTTATTCTGAATGAAGTCCTATTGGTTTTGAAGGATTTAACTTTCAAGAAAGCAGACTTGGCATTGCAGACTTAATTAAATTTTCTGTTTATGATTTAGGAACAGGTCCAATAACAGGCAGGTGAGCAGGGGCAAAGGTGGCATGTCTGGAGGTGCCCATGTTACCTCATCTCTACTATTTTGCATGGAGGAAATAGTAAAATATGTTTTGAGAAGGAGCAAAAGAAGGGAAAAAAATAATAAACAAGCACCAGGGGTGCTGAAAACACAGGCCAACACACATTTTGCTTCCTTAAACATTACATCAATTCCTGGGTATATATTTGGGGTGCTGATTCAAAAAATGGCATCCGTTTTGCCCTATCAGGTCTAGTTTTGGAGGTATACTATAGCCTCATTAGTAAATGGTTCAAGCAGCTTCCTCATGAGGAAGCCTACACCGTGGCTTCCCCATGAGGAAGCTGCTTGAACCATTCACTATGAGGCTATACTATATCTCCAAAACTAGACCTGATAGGGCAGAACGGATGCCATTTTTTGAATCAGCACCTCAAATTCCTATCAAACCACCATAAAGTTTGGAAAAACTTTTCTGATCCTCAATTTTGTAGGCTTCTGTAACTGGTGGGAACTGAGAATCCAGTTCCTTTCAGTTGGACTGGTCTTTAATGTGCATTCATTGATCAAACTGTGAGGTGTGTTGCATCCAGTTTTATAATATACACGGAGGGGGAGAATCAAGAAATGAGTGAAAGATGAGCAGCAATTACCTGCTGTTTTCTTCTATATAAGCTTGAGTGCTGTGGTAAGGCAGTGTATTAGGAAATATTTAAGTGTGCTTTCATTAACATAACACCAAAATATGCATTTATCAATCAGTGGAAAAAATACATATTGGTTATCATAGTGCTCCATATAGGTTATTTGGAACACGTGTTGGCTGTGAGTTTCATGGGGAGAATGCATAGCAAGGGTAGAATCGCTGCTACAGAAGCGGACTGCTGAGACCTGGGGAATTGCCTAGGCTATATGGTGTTTCTGGACAGGTGTCCTTCCCTCCTGTAGTGTGGTGCACACAGAGGGTTCATGGGAGGGGCTGGGTTAGCCTTGTAAGTGTTCATCTTTAGAAATACTGGATTGCAGGAAGGAAGAAATTCTTGTGTGTTTCAACAGTCCTGAAAGCCTTTGAACTGAGGCTGTAGCCCTCTGGGACACGATATAGCTGTGTATGTGCTAGAGGAGGTGGGGAGATTGTTTCCAATTTGTCAAGAAGCAAGTTATTTCTCCTCCATGTTGTCTAGAACAGACAGTGAAGGTGGGTGAGGGAAATTTGCTGTACAGTATGTACTGGTACATTTTTTCCAGGCAAATGCCAACTGAGGTGTATGCGGTTTTAGTGAGGAAAATGATTTTTTCCCCTGAGGGTAAAAAAGGCCACTGCATCCTCCAGTCACCCTATCCTGGAATACCTTTGAAATGAGAATGAAAATGGATTGGGGATATATAGGCAGGGAGGGATGGTTGGTTCTAAAGCAGCATGGCTTCACCATGCCCTGAATGGATAGTGCCATACACAAATATTCGGCAGCAAATCTCACTGGATGCAACTGCACCATATTGTTGGCAACCTTCAGTCTCGAAAGACTATGGTATCGCGCTCTGAAAGGTGGTTCTGGAACAGCATCTAGTGTGGCTGAAAAGGCCAATTTGGGAGTGCCAATCCCTTCCACACTGGGAGCAAGTGCAGTCTGTCCCTGGTCTGTCTCCCTGGCTATGGGCCTTCCTTCTTTGCCTCTTTGCCTCAGTCTGTTGGCCAAGTGTCTCTTCAAACTGGGAAAGGCCATGCTGCACAGCCTGCCTCCAAGTGAGCCGCTCACAGGCCAGGGTTTCCCACTTGTTGAGGTCCACTCCTAAGGCCTTCAGATCCCTCTTGCAGATGTCCTTGTATCGCAGCTGTGGTCTACCTGTAGGGTGCTTTCCTTGCACGAGTTCTCCATAGAGGAGATCCTTTGGGATCTGGCCATCATCCATTCTCACGACACGACCGAGCCAACACAGGTGTCTCTGTTTCAGCAGTGCATACATGCTAGGGATTCCAGCACGTTCCAGGAATGTGTTGTTTGGAACTTTGTCCTGCCAGGTGATGCCGAGGATGCGTCGGAGGCAGCGCATGTGGAAAGCGTTCAGTTTCCTCTCCTGTTGTGAGCAAAGAGTCCATGACCCGTTGCAGTACAGAAGTGTACTCAGGACGCAAGCTCTGTAGACCTGGATCTTGGTATGTTTTGTCAGCTTCTTGTTGGACCAGACTCTCTTTGTGAGTCTGGAAAACGTGGTAGCTGCTTTACCGATGTGTTTGTTTAGCTCGGTATCAAGAGAGTGTTGGAGATCGTTGAGCCAAGGTATACAAAGTCATGGACAACCTCTAGTTCATGCACGGAGATTGTGATGCAGGGAGGTGAGTCCACATCCTGAACCATGACCTGTTTTCTTCAGGCTGATCGTCAGTCCAAAATCTTGGCAGGCCTTGCTAAAACGATCCATGAGCTGCTGGAGATCTTTGGCAGAGTGGGTAGTGACAGCTGCATCGTCGGCAAAGAGGAAGTCATTTCAGCTGGACTTTGCTCTCAGTCTGGAGAGGTTGAAGAGGTTCAACCTCAGTCTGCAGAGGTTCTGTGTATACTGCACCATAAGTGCACACAGAATTGCAACTGATGTCTCTTATTTAAAACCTGTTTCTGCCCAGTCCGCAGGAGTGCACATTTTTCCCTGTTGCGTCTATGCAATGTTGGTCAGAAGTGGCTTAAAGTGTTTATTTCTCTGCTCCATAACGCTGTAATCAGAAAAAAAAGCTGCATGTGAACTACAGGCCAATCCTAGGCACATCTACTCAGAAGCAAAGGCCATTGTGTCTGTTGGGGGGCTTATCCCCAGGAAAGCATGCACAGGATTGCATAAGTGTGGATAGGATTGCAGCCTGAGAGCCCAATCCTATGCGTGTCTACTCAGAAGTAAGTCCCATTATAGTCAATGGGGTTTACTCCCAGATAAGTGTAGAGAGGATTGCAGCCTCAGAGCCCCAGCCTATGCATGTCTACTCAGAAGTAGACATAGGCTACGCTGGGCCTGACTTCTGAGGGGACGTGCCTGGGATGGGGCCCTTCCTGTCACGTCAAGCTGTGCTCATTCGGGGTCAGGAAGCGCGAGCTCCGCGGAGCCTCTCCTGAAATGGCCGCGCCTGCCGCCTCACAAGATGGTTGCGCTCCCGGCGGCCGAGCGAGCGCACAAGCCACCGCGGCTGCTGCTGGGAGGCACTTCGAGGGGGAAGGGCGGGGTCTGTTGAGGCGCCTTATGGGCTCCAGGGCGTCCAGAGCCCCCCGAAGCCCCCTCTCCCCCTCTGCGAAACGCCTCCAGACCGACAGGTCACCTCAAGCGAAGCGCACTACATTACCCAGCAGGCCCTGCGAAGCGAAAGGCTGGGCGCTGCGGCTCGAAACTTCCAGGAGGGCGACGCGCGGGGCATTGTGGGTAGAAGACGGCGAGCTCTGCTGCGGCGCCATTTTGTGGCGGCGTCTCGCGGAGCGCTGTTGCGGCAGTTGTTGCGCGCGGCTGCGGCGGCGACAGAACGACGCTTCTCCCCTCCGTTCCCCGCTCGTGGTGAGTGGAGCGTCGGGAGGCCTTTGAGGCGGGGAAGGGGCGCCGCCAAGGCGAAGAGCCGCGACTGTGGGCTCCGGGCTGTGCTGCAGCCCTCCGACAGCGCCGTCTCGGGGGGCGGAGGCTGACCGAGGTCTTCTTTACGGGGAACGCGCGGAGGCGTCGAGGGTCCGTCGGCGTTGTCCTCGCCTCTGGTGGGTCGAGGTATGCTCGAAGGGGGCAGGTGGACAAAAGCTGTATTCCTCGCCACACTTACCTGTGAGTAAGCCCCATTGACTATAATGGGGCTTACTTCTGAGTAGACAGGCATAGGCTGGGGCTCTGAGGCTGCAATCCTCTCTACACTTATTTGGGAGTAAGCCCCATTGACTATAATGGGATCTACTTCTGTGTAGACATGCATAGGATTGGGCTCTCAGGCTGCAATCCTATCCACACTTACGTGGGAGTAAGCCCCGTTAGCTATAATGGGGCTTACTTCTAATTAGACAGGCATAGGATTGGGTTCTGAGTCTGGCCTTGTGCTCCGGACTGTCCTTCAGTATTGGTGGCTAAATGGCAGCAGCTCTAGTCTCCCTCCCCACTTGGTGCAGCTGTGATCCTTCTGCAGCTTTCCCGGGCACTGCAGAGCCACTAATACATGACGCCCTCTTCACACCAGTAAGATCTAGCAGCAGCAGAGGCTGCCATTGCTCTGCCCCATTCCTCCCCCCTCCTCCCATTTACCCTAGTGTTTAGCAGGGATCTCTGTGTGTCCTCTGGTGGTTTTCTTTTTTGGGTCAACGTGAATGCACCTTTTTTCAGCACAGCTAGATGTATCATTTATCCCAGTGATTTCTCAAGTTAAACACCTTTTTGGAATTTTTTGTGTAAATAGCTTTGGGCTTCTGCAGAGGAAAGGTAAGGTAGAAAATAAATAAGATGCAAAACATTGTTTTTAGCTGCAAAGTGTTTGGAGGATTGCTCTTGAATGGTGCTCCTCAGACATGATGGTAAACAGGCAGGATTTTTTTGTAACCGCTTGTTACAGACCTCTGCAGTCTGCGCTCCACAATGCAGCTATACTGATGGTTTTTCTTTCCCCACCTCCTTTTTTGTTTCCTAGTTTTGCATCCTGGTTTGTTAAATTGGTTTAACAAAGAAACGAAGACATGGGTTCAGACAAACGGTATGTAACATGGAAGTGCTTGGTTCTTCATGATGGTGGCTGCAGCTTAAGAGATAAAAGGAGTACTAAGTAGTTTGTTATTAATTCTCAATAGTGAAGCACAAATCTCAAATCCTTGTAGTGTGAATATTGTTTCATAGTTTTCATTTCATAGTCATTGTGGAGAAAATAAATTTTGTATATGTTAAGAGCTTGGAAGGACAATGTTGAATTTGAATTACTAGATGTTTTTCATACATGGTTGATCTTTTCCAGTCTTTCTTTCTGTATGTATTGGTCATACTGTGGTAACTTAAATAAGCAGGATAAATTAAAATCCATGAAAAATATGATTGCTTATGAGGTGTGGGTCATAGGGTGCTCTCTTACATTTGTAAGCAACTCTTAGGCTGCAATTCTATATATGCTTTCCTGGGGGTAAATTCCATTAAACACAATAGATGTTGGAGTGGGTATGCATAGAATTGTGCTAGAGATGCTCAACCAAGGTGGTAATATGATGAGACAAAAATTCCCTCCGCTGTCATATGCATTAATGCCGATGTCTAGGCAAGGCTTTGTGAGTAAAAACAGAGCTCATGAACAAAATGTGTGTCCTTAAAATAGCAAACTCTCGAAATTGTACTGCTATGTTATTATATCTACAGTGTGGTTGGGTCTGCAGCTTTTTGATAGAAGTCTCCTCTCGTGTAAATATCACGGAAATGAAAACTTCGCCTTCAAACTGTTTGTCTTTTCATATTCTATTTGTGAAGCGTGAGTAGAACTGAACGGAGTGGAAGATACGGCTCTATTATAGACAGAGATGATCGTGATGATCGGGACTCCAGAAGCAGACGACGGGATTCCGACTACAAAAGATCCAGTGAAGAGCGCAGAAGTGACAGATATGATGATTACCGAGATTATGATGGAAGAGATTATGATGGCAGGGATTACGATGGTAGGGATTATGACAGCCCTGAGGTGAGTGAAATATTTGTATATTTTGCAGGTTTTGAATAAAGTTTGTTAATGTAATAGACTTTTATTTTGCCTTTCATTCAAAATTCACTTGTTGAGTTGATACAAAGCAACCTAGGACAATCACTTTAAACGTGGATGGGAAACTAGGCTCCCTGCAGCTGCACCATTTTTGGGTGTGGCCAGGCTGATTGTCTGGTGTTCATTTTGGGAGACCACCTGCCATAGGCCCATTGTCTTTTGGCCCATGGTATTAAGGTATTAAAACTGGAAACAATTTTTATTTTAGATATTTGGAAGGATTTGTTCTCTATTTTTCAATGTATAGTTCACAAGGCAGCTTACAGTGAATTGCTAATAATAATAATAACAACAACAACTTTATTTATACTCCGCCCTTCTCCCCAAAGGGACCCAGGGCTGCTTACAACGGTTAAAAACAGATTAAAACATGATTTAGCAAACAAATAAAAACATACAATAACACATTGACAGATACAATAAAAACAGTAGACAGATAAAAAGTCAGGTAAAAAAGAGTATATAGCAGCAGATCATAAGGAATCAGGCCGGTAAAAAATACTAAAAGATGTAGAAAAGATGTTAAAAAAAGCCGTGAACTCAGAAGGCTTGTTTAAACAAAAGGGTCTTCAGGCCTTGCCGAAAAGTCTCAAGAGCCATTCTCAAGTCAAGGGGAAGGGAGTTCCATAACGTTGGTGCCACTACTGAGAAGGCCCTATTTCTTGCCGCCGCCCCACCTACCTCCTTAGGCAGTGGCACTTGTAAGAAGGCCTTCTCTGATGACCTAAGAGGACGAGCCGGATTGTACGGAAGTAGGCCATCTCTAAGATACCCTGGCCCAGAGCAGTATAGGGCTTTAAAGGTCAAAACCAGCACCTTGAATTGGGCCCGGAAACGAATGGGCAGCCAATGTAGCCCCTGGAGAAGCGGGCTGACAGAGTCAAACCGCCTATCTCCAGTAGCCACAAGGGCCGCCGCATTCTGCACTAATTGCAGTTTCTGAACCGTCTTCAGGGGCAGCCCCACATAAAGCGCGTTACAATAATCTAACCTTGATGTCACCAAGGCATGGATCACCATGGCCAGGTCTGCACGATCCAAGTACGGCTGCAGCTGGCGCACCAGCTGAAGCTGAGCGAAGGTCCCCCTAGCCACAACCTGGGAATCCACCTGGGAATCCAGGAGCAGCTGCGAGTCCAGGTGGACCCCCAAGCTGTGGACCTGCTCCTTCAGAGGGAGTGCAACCCCATTCAGCGCAAGCCGATAGTCCAGCACCTGCATCGAGGATTTCCGAACCAGGAGAGCCTCTGTCTTATCCGGATTTAATTTCAGCTTGTTCGCCCCCATCCAGATCCTCACTGCTTCCAGACAGCGCTCCAGGCCCTCAACCGCCACCCTGGAGTATGGAGATAGAGCTGGGTGTTATCAGCATATTGATGACACCCCACTCCAAACCCCCGGATGATCCCTCCCAACGGTTTCACGTAGATATTAAATAGCATGGGGGACAGAATTGAGCCCTGCGGCACCCTGCACCTCAAAGGCCAGGGTGTCGAACAGGCATCCCCCAGCACCACCATCTGGGACTGACCCTCCAAGTAGGAGCGGAACCACTGCAAAACAGTGCCTCCAACTCGGCCAATCAGCCCAGAAGGATACCATGGTTGATGGTATCAAAAGTCGCTGAGAGGTCCAGCAGGACCACAGGGACACACTCCCCCTGTCCAGTCCCCGGCGTAGGTCATCCACCAAGGCGACCAAGGCAGTTTCCGTCCCAAAGCCCAGCCTGAAACCAGATTGAAAAGGATCCAGATAATCCACTTCATCCAAGACCCTCTGGAGTTGGGCCGCCACCACCCGCTCAATTACCTTGCCCAGAAACAGGATGTTGGAGACTGGCCGGTAGTTATCCAACACAGTGGAATCCAGGGAGGGCTTCTTCAGGAGGGGGCGAACCACCGCCCATTTCAAAGCAAGTGGCAACGTCCCCTCCATCAAGGAAGAGTTGACCACCCTTCCCGTCCACTCAGCCACCCGGGCAGCTCTTATCAGCCAAGCTGGGCAAGGGTCAAACAGGCAGGCAGATGGCCTTACACTCCAAAGGAGTCTGTCCACATTCTCAGGCTGTACAAGCTGAAAAGAATCCCGCAACACTGGACAAGCAGTTGCTAAAGGGACATCGTCAGACATTGTCAATGTGGCATCTAAGTCACGACGAATACGATCAATTTTATCTGCAAAATGTTGCGCAAACACGTCACAGCGGCTGACCGTGTATTCCTCCTGGTCTACTGGAGGGGCCCGATGAAGGAGGCCCCGTACCACACGGAACAGCTCTGCCGGACGGCTATCGGCAGATGCAATGGTAGCAGAGAAGATCTCTTCGCTGCTACCACCGCCACGGAGTAGGCTCTGTAATGATCTCTACTCCGTGTCCGATTGGATTCATCGCAAGTTTTCTGCCACCGTCCAGTCACCTGCCCTGCAGTTTCATCATTCGCAGCTCCTCAGTGAACCAAGGAGCTGCTCCGAGTCTGCGACGTGGCAGAGGTCGCTCCGGAGCAATCTCATCCACTGCCCTGGTCATTTTCCCATTCCAGAGGTCAACCAGGGCCTCAGATGAGACTCCAGTCTTGGCAGTGGGAAAATCCCCCAGAGCCCTCAGGAAACCTTCAGAATCCATTAGCCTCCGGGGCGGACCATAGAAAACGGTCCCCCACCTCTGCAGAGGTAGGAAGTCGCAACAAGCCTAAACCTTACCAGGAAGTCCTGGTAAGTCCTGATCTGTCCATGGCAACGGAGTGATCTTGATCTCCTCCACATCCAGATCACTGCCCCTGTGCCCAGCTGTAAACACCAGGTCCAACATGGTCCAAAGACCATAATATAAAAACAGTAAAATTCAGTCATGCACATGAGAATAATTTGGGAATTCTAGATAGAGGCAGAGGATGCTTTGCTTTACAGATGCACTTCTGGGGTGATTGTTTCAGAGTGTTGTCTTCTAACTGGAAGGGGGAAAAGCAAGATTAGTTTAGCTGCTCCTTCCCTGGCCAGTGACTAGGGGCAGACTGGCTTTACCATTGCCACAGTGTTCTTCCTGGGGGGCAGAGGGTGCACCTCTCAGTGATCCAGTTTTCCAGTGCTGATGCAGCCATACCAGTGGGGCGTGCACTGCATCCTATGGTGAGGAGGCAGTCACAGAGGCCTCCTCAGGGTATGGGAACATTT
Organism: Tiliqua scincoides; assembly: GCF_035046505.1. Lineage (NCBI taxonomy): Eukaryota > Metazoa > Chordata > Lepidosauria > Squamata > Scincidae > Tiliqua > Tiliqua scincoides. The sequence continues at coordinate 203,400,472 of NC_089822.1, forward strand.
ATTCCCTTACCTCTGGGCTGCATTGTGGCTGCACCAGTGCTGGAAAATTGAATAGGTTTGGGCCCATAATATTATCTTTCCAGAATATAGTAAGAATTTGCAGACTAAAATACGGTCTGGAATGAAATTTAACTGAGAGAAATGATTGAATAGTGATGGTTTTTGTTAGTTATAAGTGTTTTCTTATTTTAAAACTACAAAAGTGTCCTGCAGTGTGGCATTGTATTTGCTTCTTAACCTGCATGCTCTCTTGGCAGAGAGAACGTGAACGCCGTAATAGTGATAAATCAGAAGATGGGTATCATTCTGATGGAGAGTATGGAGAACATGATTATAGAAATGACATCAATGATGAGAAAGAAAGCAAGACCATCATGTTACGTGGGCTCCCTATTACTGTTACAGACTTTGATGTAAGGAACATTTTAATAGTTGATTTAGTTTGAATTGCTTTAGTAGTTTTTAATGATTTCCTTCAAAGTAATGCCCAAAATCTTAAAGGTTACTCACTTTCTTAATGAGTAGTTCTGTGTGTGAGGTATACAAGATTAGTAAGAATTTCAAAGGCATTTCACTTACTAGGGAGTGAGTATGATGGGTGGTTATGGATTCCATTCCCAGCTGGCTTAGGAAACTGGGGGATGTTGATGGTACCAATTATCACTTTTATCCTGTCTCCTAAAAGCTGGTTGGTTGGTGGGTGTTGCTTGAAGTACTTGTTGAGTCTTATAACTCCTTTGTGTATCTTTTCTTAGAGTCTTGATTAAGAAACTAATTTCCATGTGGTCTGTGTCTTTGCAGTGTAAATCTAAGACAATTTGGGTGGTTTAAAAAAATTGTTTTAGAATGTAGTTGATCTTTATAGTGCTGACTCTAAATGATTTCAGCACTGAAGATCTTTCTACATACTATATGATTTTATTGTGAGAAGTATCTTCTTGATCTGTTGATATTGTATGCAGTAATAGTTAGAACAAACTCACCATATCCCTAAGGAAAAGTATTTTTCTACCTGAATGATTTGTAAATAAATATTCAAGAATAAAGAAAGAAAGTTCTTGTTTTTTAAAGGGAAAGAACAAAAAACAAATCCCTTTAAAAAACAAATCTTTGTGATCATTGTGAGCTCGATAAATAATATTCATTTCATAAAAAGTGTTATTTATGCTTGATTTTGGTTTTTATAATTTGGATGTCACTATCCTTGCAGTTTGTCTGAAATTTAACATTATGTGATATATTGTGATATGAAAAGCAACCTTTCTGGTATGCGTGTTCCATTTTTGGATATTTGATAAAAACGTCTGATCTTATTGTGGTACTTAAATGCATATGATTTGTGTATATATTATTGGCTCATATTTAGAAGCTGTCCAAGTAGCAAAACTTGGCATTTGTTTAACAATTCTGAATTATTTGTTTGGTGGTAACGAAATAAAAAACGCTTATCACCACTTTCAGCTGTTCTCATTTTTGCTTAAAAAAACAATCCCCCCAAAATCTGTGAAAAAATAAAGAGCTGGACTGAGGGAGAGTGCATGAGTGATGACTCTGGCTGCATCTGCTGACACTATACTATATATATATGGCCTACCTCGTACACTATTAAAGCGATTGTACTTGTAATTTATAAAAATGTGCACTTGGAATAAAAACATAACAGCTTTCCTCCTTGGGGGAGGGGAAAAATGAATTTGCAAAAAATAAAAATGTTTAAGAACACCTCTAACCATAGCATATGTCTGCTTTTTGATGATAACCAGCTTGTGAGGAAGAATGTTTTGTCGTTTCAGTTAAGTTTCCTAGTTCTGAAGTAATTGATCTTGGATTTATTGAAAACAGTTTGATTTGTAGTGAGTCTACTGTGGTGAATACCAAGTAAGCATTTGATAAGTAGTTGCTTAATCTCTGTTCAAGTTTCTGAATACTAGTACTTTATTAAACACAGATACGAGAAATTATTGAATCCTGTGAAGGCCCTCGGCCTGCAGATGTGAGGCTCATGAAGAGAAAGACAGGTGAGCTCTAATTGTTCTTTTTTATTTTTTTCCTGGCATTGTCTTCCTCTTCCCCAGGCCTAAACCATTTTCCAAAAAGTGTCCCACACCTGCAAGTACAAATGAAAATCAAAGGTTTGCCATGGGTAAGGAATTTGGCCTTTTGAAAGGCTATAGATAGTGGAAGAAGCCTGCATTTATTTATGCGTACACACATATATATATATTAAAAGTATTGGTAAGTAACACTACTATAAATTGATGTTAAAATTAATAGTCTGTTGCATGGTTATCTTTAACATGGATCCCATTCAGGAGGAATGTAGCCTGTTAAGGCAACTTGCTTTCCTTGCCATGGCAAAACAAGAAGCAAATTCAGAGTTGACGTCGCAATTATTAAACTGCTTTGTCATGAAGTTATGAAGCAGTTGGAGAGAGATTCACCTGTTTTAAAGGAACTGACTAACACAAGTATCCCGTCTATATCTGAATGCTGTCTCTAGGTGTAAGCCGTGGTTTCGCCTTCGTGGAGTTTTATCACTTTCAAGATGCTACCAGCTGGATGGAAGCCAATCAGGTTGCTTCACTCACCAAGTCTAGATATTCCTGAAAATGGAACAAGTCTGTACAGTTTCTAAAAAGGAATAAATAAAAAGCTGACGGAGTGGTTTGTTCCAAAACTGTGACTTTTAAAGCTTTGTATATATTAAAATTTTTAAATCAAGGGTAACCAGAGCCGCCTTATATAAAATCAGCACACATTTCTAATGTGTAAGCTATACATTGTTGATAGTGATTATTAATATAGTATTTTAAGTACTCCATCTGGTTTATCCTGCTCTGAAAATTATTTCAACAATAAATAAGTGCCCAGCCAAAGTGGACTGACTACTATAATTTTGGATGTATGTTAGTATGAGCTGTGAAAATGCCATCTATGACAAATATAAAAATAGTTTTAAGTAAGAGAGATCTTTCAATTTTGCCTAAAAGGTGACTTTAAACTTAAGGGCAGGTAAACTGTTGCATACAATGAGGAATATGAATAATCAATAAAAACAAACAAAATATACTGAATTATTCTTCTGCAGTAGTCCAGTAAATTGGTATGCTTCTGGCGATGTTAATTAAATCCGTTTGTCATAGCCAAAGCTCTTGTTTGTTCTACTGAATTTCTGTAAAGCTGGATCCAAGCAACTGTAGGAGAGATAAAACTGTAAAGCATAAAAATGCAACTAATTACCTGTTTTTCTAAGAAAAAAAATAAGAGCATCTTGGTCTGAATGTTACCATTTTTAATTTTGGCAAATGTGTGCAAGTACTGTGAGTCTTCCTATACCTCTCATGGGCAACCAATGAAGATGAATTTTCAGCTATTTCTTGTATTCTTCAATTTACCTATGCAATGCCTATAGCATGCAGTGGTGGTACAAAAACTGGTACCTTAATTCACTTGGCTAGTAAACTGTAAAATCACAATTTTAATGTATACAAAGCTATACCAGTATTCATCATTTTGAATTTACTTCAAATTCACTCCAGAAATAACCACACATCCTCTAGTATTAGGGAAAAAGTAGTTGAGTCTCCCTAGTGGCCCTATTGCTGTTAACTGTCAGACAAACATGATATTCTGTAAATATACCAACATTTTTTTGTTTGTGTGTGCATATCCCATTGATTTCTGGGCCCTTCAGCCTTTCTGCCTTCCTTCAAGGGAAACAAAATTTACCTACTCAAGCAATAAAGGATTAGGTCTGGGCTCTAGATCTGCTAGATCTTTTATGGTTTCTAATGCCTTTTTATTTGAATTTTCTAAAGTTAATTTTTCAGCTTCGTTAGGTTTGGCCCATGTTAACTCCCTGGGCATACTTAAAGGTGCATCTCTCTGAAGGAAAAGATATAACAGACTTACAGAAAGTTAGGGGGGAATATGGCATTCTGCATATGTAGAACTAAAACAGTTTAAAGTTTAAAAACTTGGCTTCTCTGTATAAATTTAAGTGATTCATCCTTTATGATATCTCACTGATTCTGAAGGGATACGGAAAGCAAAATAAACTGTTACCCTATTGGCAAAACTTCAGTAGCATTCTAATTATTTGGAGAAAGCTACTTTCTAAAGAACACTACACTTATGCAAGCTTTCAAGTGAACTGATGAATTAGTCAAGAGATTAATATTGAACCTCTGTTCAGTTCATTACATTTAATTCAGCCTCCAAGGAGTGTGACCAGGTTTCTTCTGGGAGGAATTGCTGTACTTCCAGAGGGGCACATCATGAAGAAAACAACTGAGAACAGTCCAAATGGTTGGAAGTTTTAAAAATTATAGGCATTTTGGAGTTGGGGAAGAAGTGAAGCAGTCTTTAAAAAGCAGTGTGTTGCTATATCATTAGGACTCAGTCTCTTTTGAGAAATTTACTGGTTCCATGTCAGCGCTTAGTTTTGGCAGCTTGATCATCACTCCCTTATTCTGTTTTACCGCACATCCCATTTTCTTACTGCCCGTGTCGTCCTGCAGGATTGGATGGGCAGAGTGTAGTTGGCGGTGGTTGGTTCTCTACGTCCTCCCCATATGTTGTCCATTTAATTCATGAGCACTGAATCCTCCGAAGTGTGCTCTGCCTTGGGAAAATGGACACATGTACAGTGATACTGGAATAACTAAGTGTGCTTTTTTTGCAGAAAAAGCTGGTGATCCAGGGGAAACAAATTGCAATGCACTACAGCAATCCCAGGCCTAAATTTGAAGATTGGCTTTGTAACAAGGTAAGACATTGTTTTTGTAAAGGGGAAGTAGTGCTAATTAGTTGTTCTAGTGAGTCACATGAACATATGTTAAGGTGACTTTAAATTTTGGTAAGGGTAAATGCTACTGACTTAACAACAAAATGTGAGTAGAATGCCATAAACTGAACAGAAATCCATAAGAAGGGAATTAATCTTCTTATTAAGAAAGGATTGAAAGAAAATCACTATTATAGAAATTTGTGCTGTGATAAGGCAAAAGATTCTTGTGACTTTTAACTTTGTATATTCTGTAATAGCAAGAATTTGACTGGATTAGAGTTGAGAATTGCTGTGTTGAGGGTAGCTGTTTGCAAATTTATATACCACCTTTCCCTAGATGACAAAACCTGGTGCCTAGGGTGGTTTACAACACCAAAAGTATACATGATTGAAAGACTAACTCAACAGTAGCCATAAAAACTGAAAACCTAGAACAGCAGCCATAAAATACAAAGTTCTCAAGTTAATAAAAACTCCAGTAGTCCCCTCCCTATATTCTCATTCAACCATCAAAAGTCATTCAAAAGAAGCCTCCAAGCCCTGTTGGAAAGTGTCCAGGGAAGGGGCTGATTGGGTCAACCCCAATAGCTAGGGTATAGACAGGGTATAAATATAGTAAGTAAATAATCTGAGAGGGAATGTTGTATTTGGAAGGCTACCACTGAGAAGGCCCTTCTTGCCACCACCCCTTGCTTCAGTCAAGGATAGTACACAAAGAAGGGCCACCACTGGAGCTCTAAGGGAATAAGCTGGTCTATGTGGAAGAGAGTGGGCCTTCTGATATTCTGATGTCAGGTCTCCTCAGTCCATGTTGAAGCATTTAGGCCCATGATTATATGAATGACTGAAGATGTGTCTGTGCACTGTCAGTATTGCAGTTCCTAATTCTTGGTAAGTCTCCTAGAGGGATCAGTATGCTTTCCAGATTCTGCAGTTCTACAATTAGGTGCTTTAAAATAGAGTTGGCATTACCTTTTATGAGTTGGTTAGATATATCAGAAACCAAGATAAAGTTCTTTTAAAAAAAGATAAAACCGCATTATTAAGGACAATAATGTATTGAACTGCAGATCTTGATAGGTTTCAGTGAAAAGAATGAATCCTTGGAGCTGGTGAAGATGGCTGTCTTAAAAAAATTGTGATTTTTGAATTAACAATTGAAATTGTGAATACAAGTGTATACAAGTGTCTGCTTGTGTAAGCAGTGTAAAATTTGAAGTTGGAATACATGGAATATGGTAGTTTCTTTTGTGCTTCAAAGAATCACATGATATATTTCTAATAATTGAAGTAGCTGCTGCAGTCTTCCATTTGTCCCTATTTCAGACAATGGCAAGAGTAGTGAGAGAACGATGAATCCTAAATTTAAACAAGGGGATAAGCATTAGTTGGCTTGTAAAGATGCTAAAGAATGGGAGTCCTTGCTTCTGGGTAAAACCTGGGTAAAAAACTGGGTATACATTTGGTATACTATATGCAAGGATTTGCAGATGACAGTTTTAGAATCCCTTCTCTTTATATTGACATCTGAGACTCACTTTGAATACTTCCCTTGTGTATTTCCACAAAAATGCTGCTTAATAGTGACAATTTAAACCTTTGGCTAGAGGGATTAGGAAATTGGCATGCCTGAAATACCTTGGCCTTTGACATTTTTCCATCAGTGTCTTACAGAGTGGATTGTAGAAAAGTTAATTCTTGACTAGATACAGAGCACAGTGCTAAATCTTTAAAATTAACAGTGCCAGGACATAAAGCGTCCCCTAAAGATTGTCGGACAATAATTGTTGTGGTTCACTGTGATCAAAGGGCACTCTGCATATGATGCCATAGAAGTAATACACTGTATCTATGAACTGGGTTCGTATGACACTCAACCCATTGGCTTCAAGAATTTGCCTTAGTTTTTATGCATATAGTAATCTTGTAGTTACTGTTCTTAACTGTTTGCCTTGAAAGTAATTGGTTTATATGTGGCATGTCCTACAGCATGTTTAACCAGATGTGTAATCTAAAATGTGCTGGGTTTGTTTGTTTGTTAGTGCTGCCTTTACAACTTCAGGAGGCGACTAAAATGCTTCCGTTGTGGAGCAGATAAATTTGGTAAGTTATATTTGAGTAAGTTAGATACTTTTTCATGATTCTAAACTATACATATAATTCCTTTTCCACTGTGGTAGGCATCTCTTGAGAGTTGTCATAATCCTATTTTGTGATTCAATGCATTTCCCCCTTTTTTAAAGATTCAGAGCAGGAGTTACCACCTGGAGGAGCTGAATCTGTTCAGTCTGTGGATTACTATTGTGACAGTGAGTAAAGTCTCCTCTTTTAAGGCTTCCGTTGCACCGTGGGATTGACTGTATCCCAAGAATATGCCAACTCTGTCTTGTATACTTTTATATAGTAATATTTATAGACTGGTTTAGAAAATGTTTCTCTCGTGAAGGCGAAATACCTGATAAGCAACATGAAGTGCACTCATTCCCCTAGAGCAGGGGTCGGCAACCTTAAGCACTCAAAGAGCCATTTGAACCCATTTTCTGGAGGAAAAAAAACCTCAGGAGCTACAAAACCCTTTTGACATCTAAAATGAAGATAACACTGCATATAGTTTTTTTTTTTACCTTTATGCTCTTATAGGTCCCATTTTTATAATGTAGCCCCCTCTTGTAGCTTTTAGTTAGTTTTGTCATACATTCTTGTCCTGTGTTTTCAGACGCCTGGTCCTCTATGGTGTTTTGCCTGATTCCAAGGCCATTCTCTGCCTGGAGAATTATGCCCACTTTAAGCAAATTAGCTCCCCTTCTTTCCCCCAGCAAATGACCCTGGTTCTGTCCTGCACTCCTGCTGGATCCCACCTCCAGGGTAGCTCACCTGTTCAACCTGCAGAGGTCCTCTCTCCTGCCAGCAGCCTCCCACCACTACAGCAGACCCTGGGTCCTCAGCAGGTCTTGGGCACAGCAGCCACACACCAAACACCAGTGTCTCCAGCAGTCCATTAGTCACAAAGTCAGTCAGAGCATCCAGGGCAGAGTCCAAAGTCAATAAGAAAAGTCACAGTCCAAGATCAGATTCCAAAGTAAATCAGTCAGAGTATCCAAGTCAATAAGCCCAGTCAGTCTCCTCTCCAACCTGCACTCCTTCTACAACCCACACCCCCTTCCTCAGGTGCTCCTTATATCCCTGAAGGCCCTATTGCCTTCAAGTGGCTGCAGCTGTGCAGCACACTCTGCTGGATGCCCAGGCCTTACCCTTAAAGGGGCCACTGCTGACACCACATCTACCTCCTCACCAGATCTTCCAGGATTCCAATACATATGGCGGTTATGACATCTGCTTATCTTAAATGGATACTAAAGAACTCCCCCCACCTTCCAGAGGCACCCTGCTGGAAGGAAAAAAGGACACAGACTCCAGGCATGGGGAAGCCAGAGCTGGGGGGGAAGGGGGGGCAACCACAGGCCAGCTTCTGCCCTGCCTGCCCTCACTCAGGCTGCAACCCTCTCCACACTATCCTGAGAGTAAGCCCATTGGCTACAATGGGACTTCTGAACAGACAAGTTGGTTGGAGCTCTCAGGCTGCAGTCCTCTCCACACTTTCCTAGGAGGAAGCCTCACTGACTACTTGTGAGTAGACCTGCATAGGAGGGGGCTGAGGCTGCAGCCCTCCACACCTTCCTGGGAGGAAGCCCCACTGACTACAGTGGGGCTTATTTGTGAGTAGACCTGCACAGGAGGAGGCTGAGGATACAGCCCTCCACACCTTCCTGGGAGTAGCCCAGGGACTACATTGGGGCTTACTCTGGAACAGACCTGCACTGGCTCCCACTCACCCATCCTTGCGCTTGGCCTTGAGCAGGCTTCAAGGCTGCCATCCCAGGCACCCTTTCCTGGGAGTAAGTTCATCCGCTGTAATGGGGCTTACAACTGAGTAGACACACATAGGAGCAGGCTCCACGACTGCAATCCCAGACACCCTTTCCTGGGAGCAAGCTTCATCCACTGTAATGGGGCTTACTACTGAGTAAACACACAGGATGTCTCCTCTGCTGCCTCTCCTTGCACTGAGTGGGGACCTGCTCAGGGAAAGGCGGGCTGCAAGGGCTGAGGAGGAAGGCGGCTCAGGATTGGCTGGTGATCAGCCAGTAAAGGGCCCTGAGCCATTCCAATAGAGAAAGCCAGGAGCCTGCTGGATGCTGATTGGCTGAGCCTGCTGGAGAGTTGGGGAAGGGAAAAACGGAGCTTAAGCCTGCAGAGCGGGCAAAATTGAAAAGGGAAACCAATGTGGGGCAGGTGAGGGTGAAGGGAGAGGAGGGCAGTGAGCTCAGGGGGCGGAGGGAAGCAGCCTGCCCTCCCAACACAGGTGCCTCCTGTCACCCCCTTTGCCACTTTCACCTGGAGGAGCCGCAGCAGACAGCTGAAAGAGCCGCATGTGGCTCTAGAGCTGCAGGTTGCCGACCCCTGCCCTAGAGTTATATGATGGTTCTGGTTCATGGCAATGATAAGTTTAGACTTAATTCTGCTGCAGCTTTGAGGGCTTCTCTTCTCTCACTCTTGTTCTCCTAGTTGTTCACTGCAGTAGCTTTTTCTGTGTGTCATCTTGCATTCCTTATCAGGTCATGGCCCACATCACACCCTCCATTTTTTTCTCCCATCCACATTGCTTTTTTCCTTGAGAATTTGTTTCTTCTCTTACACTTGGATTCTGCTGCCTTCACTCCTTTCACAAGTCTCCTATGACCTCATCCCTCACTGTAACCATTTTTCCTTTCATTGGTGTCACCTGCCCATTTAAAGGCAAGATTTCCTCTCTACAACTTCATTTATGTACTAAGAAAAGCTTCAGGATTCAGTGGGTTAGGGCTAGGACATTTTTTTTGTGGACATTTTTTCTGAGATATGGGGATATCCCATGTGTCTTCCCTGCGTGTCAGAAGATCTCCCAGGCACAACCAAAGGCACTTCTGATTGCATCCAAGAGGTCCTCTGAGGCCTTCTAGCCATGGATTCAGCATCCTAATCCAGGATGCTGAGCCCAAGGATAAGGAGAGTGTACTGTATTATGGATTTTGTGTGATGGGGATACTTGATTTATAGTCTCATGGGAGAAGAGGTATTGATTACAAAATACAAAATCGGGCCTACAAAATTGAGGGTCAGAAAAGTTTTTCCCAAACTTTATGGTGGTTTGATATGAATTTGGAGTACTGATTCCAAAAATGGCATCCATTTTGCCCTATCATGTCTAGTTTTGGAGATATAGTATAGTCTCATTAGTGAATGGTTCAAGCAGCTTCTTCATGAGGAAGCCATGGTGTAGGCTTCCACACTAGACTAAACATGATAGGCAAAACGGATGCCATTTTTGGAATCAGCACCCCAAATATACCAGGAATTGATGTAACGTTTAAGGAAGTAAAATGTGTGTTGGCCTGTGTTATTGCTGAAAGTTGGTTAAATTCAAATGTGCTTGACATTTGTTCAAATAATAATAAATAATAATAAACTTTATTTATACCCCACCCTTCTCCCCAAAGGGACCCAGGGCGGCTTACAACATGTTAAAAACAGATTAAAACATAATTTAACAAATAGATAAAAACACATTAACAAATGCAGAACATATGACTAGTTTTTAAAGAAGCAGACATGATTTCAGGAGTCTGTTTTCATCAGACGTTGGTTATACTAATCCTTATTTAAGTTCTGAAAGAAAGCACAGTTGTAACAACTTCTCGTTTGTTTCCCTAGCTCTAATTCTCCGAAACATAGCTCCTCACACAGTAGTGGAATCAATCATGACTGCTTTGTCACCATACGCTTCACTGGCAGTGAATAATATTCGACTTATCAAAGACAAACAGACCCAGCAGAATAGAGGCTTTGCTTTTGTACAGTTGTCTTCAGCAATGGTGAGGCTGTGTTTTATTTCACTTTGGTATCTGATTAAATGTTTCAATTGAAGAAATTAAGGTCCTATTTCCTAGTAATATCAGTTCATTTAGATATTCTGTACCTAACTGTTGCACCTTCTCTTGCTTTGGAGGGGTAGTGTGATTAAATTCTTTGGGATAACTTAAGTACCAGTTACATGGCTTGCATGGTATTAGTGGAGGCTGAGATATTCATTAGCTTAAACACTGAGGAGGCACCTCTTAAATGTGAGAAGAATAGTACAGAGTTTAGTCATCTTACCAGTGGTGGTTATGTTAGGCTATGAAATTCCCTTTATGGGAGGTAACAGAGCCTTGTCTACAGGTGCACACGACTTGCTGATCTTCAAGATTAAACTTTTCAGTGCCCTGGGTGTAATTCTTTCTCAGTGATAACCTTACCAGTTTGAGCTTTGCTTCATATGTTGTCCTCCAGGATGCTTCTCAGTTGCTGCAGATTTTGCAGAGTCTTCAGCCACCTCTGAAAATAGATGGCAAGACAATTGGTGTGGATTTTGCAAAGAGTGCCAGGAAGTGAGTTATATGTTGGTAACCTTTCTGTTTCATATTACATTACGTGTTTGTTGCACCAACTCCAAGGCATGAAACTGGAAATTTACGTTATTGCTTTGCTGCTCAATTCTCTCTGTCTTCAATATCAAACCTCATGAATAGGGGTTCTCTGTCACCCAGTGTAATCTGTCTACCTATGACAATTTCTGATTCTCCAAAGGAGAAAGAGGTTGAGGACAGGCAGGAACCAACATCAGGGTTTGGTGGAACAGTAGCCTTCCTTATTTTAGTAAACCACAGATCAGGCATCAGAATTTATTTGCAACTGAATATTGCTGTGTACAGATTCTTAATAGTATAGAAGAAACTTTGTGTATAGTGATATGGCAGGTTTGTAATTAAACCCCCCCAAACCCCTCAGAAAGTTGGGTCAGGCAGCCGCTTCTGCTGTCCGTCACCCCAGCAGGCTCTGCACCCTGTTTTCCGGGTGGAAGAAACTGCCAGCTTGACTTTGTGAGAAGATCAGCTCGAAAGATAAGAGGCTGCAGCCGGAATGGAAAGTGCCCCATGGAACAATTTTTCTGGATGCAGTGGTCCAAGGTTTGGAGACCACTGACTTAACATGCAAATTCAAAATCACCAGTGGTGGCTAAGGAAGTGGTTAAAAACATGATTGTGTTGCTTGCGAAAAATGTATTTAGTTTTTTGGCTTTTTGTTTCAGGGATTTGCTTCTTCCAGATGGTAATCGTGTGAGTGCTTTCTCTGTTGCTAGTACAGCTATTGCTGCAGCCCAGTGGTCGTCCACTCAGGTAAGGTATCTCTTCTAGAAATGTGTTGTTGGAAGGCAATCTCTAATGGTGACATAACTAATGTTTGAAGAGTTTGCTTGCTGTGTGATGTTTAACCATGTCTTTAAATTTGTAGCCTCAGAGTGGAGAAGGTGGCACTGTGGATTTCAACTACCTTCAACTAGGACAGGATGGTTACAGCCAGTACGCTCAGGTAGTTATGAACAGAATTACTACAGTGTTATTCAGTTCCAAGCATCTTTTATCCTGTACCACATAAGAACAACAGCGTGGCTTAATTTCTTGTGTTTGCAGGATTATCAGCAGTTTTACCAGAATCAAACAGGAACATCAGACACAGATACAGCTACAATATCTGGTAATAGTTTTCTCATATTACAGAAATGAACATTTTCCATGTTCTTATGAGTGATCTATGTGGAATTGATCCACTTTGCTAAAGATAGAATTTGTACAAATTCCACCTTATTGGGTCATGTTGGGCTTCAGAACCATTTGTATCCATCAGTGAATTAGTTCTTCTAATCTTGTCAGGCTAGGTTATAATAAAGTGTCTGATTTAAGCATGTAGTCCAGGGGTGTCCAAAGTTTTTGGCAAGAGGGCCACATCATCTCTCTAACACTATGACGGGCCGGGGAAAAAAAGAATTAATATATATTTCAAATTTGAATAAATTTACATACATGAATATATTGGCGATGGAACTTACATTATTGAATGAAGGTCTTGCAATAGCTCAAGTCCTATAAAAGGCCTTGAAAAAAGCAAGTCCAGCCTTTCCTTTGTTGTCGCTGCTGCATCACTGATGTGAAATAGCAAGCAGTAGACGGAGCCCTCGTCCCACAGCTCACGAGAAGTCAAGCAGTTGGCTGTTAAACTGAGAGTAGTTGCATCAGGCCAGTGTGGGCTCTAGCAAGTCTCCGGAGGGCCAGAGGCTCATTGGAGACTGGGGGCTCCCTGAGGGCCGGATTGGGAGGCCTCGAGGGCCGCAGGTGGCCCCAGGGCCGGGGTTTGGGCACCCCTGATGTAGTCGAATGGTGGCTAGTAAAGAACTGCATCACTTTTTTTAGTTCTTTTTTTTAGATTTTTAATTTGGAAAATTTGGTTTAAGATTCTAGAGGCCTTAATCTGTAAAGTAAGTTCACGCTGTCAGCAGCTAAGGTGGTAGAATGCTCTAGTGCAGTGGTTTTCAACCGCTGTGCCACGACACACTAGTGTGTCGTGAGATCAAGGAGTCAAGCAGCAGCTGCTCGCACAGGAGAAGTGACTGCTCAGAGCCTCATGCGGCAGCAGGCAAAAATGGGGTAGCCGTGAAAGGGCTTGGACGCTCCTGCTGTTGATGGCGCTTGTCCCGTGCGCTGATTGGGCAGGCAGCTAGAGAAGCCTGGAAGAGCTCCCGGCGGGCGGGAACGTGGAGGGAGTGAGGGCGAGCGGTGAGAGCAAAGAGGGAGTGAGAGCGAGCCTGATGGTGGAAGCAGGTAGGAGCCAGAAGCAGCTGGCTGGCAAGGATCCTGGAGAGACCCTTTTCCTTGCCTGCAATGCCCCAAAGTGACTCTCCCCTGGTAAGGCTTTAGCAGGAAGGGTGGTGGGCCACAATCCTATCCACACTTACTTAGGAGTAAGCCCCATTGATTACAATGGGGCTTACTTCTGAGTAAATGTACAGAGGCCTGGTTGGTCGCACTCTTTCTTGAATAAATGAGCAGGCAAGTGATGATTTTCTTCCTCCCCACCTCCTCCCCTCCTGCACACATCCCCTCATCATAATTGCAGTTAACCACTCTGACTGCCCTTCCCCACCCCTCCCTCTTCCCCACCTTCCAAAATTCAAAACCAGTTGCTTCCCATTCATTCTCTCTCTCCCCCTCCCCCCACCCCATTGAATCCTGCACTTGTTTCAGCCACATCTCCTCACTGTTCCTCCAGTATGCTCAGTTGCATCTCTCTTTACCAACACCTCCTGGCGTATCAGAGCATATCAATTGATAACAGTTTGAACAGACCTGCTTCAAAACCTTTCCAGAAACCACATACACCTCCCACTCCAAGCTTCTTGGGAATTTCTTTCATTGTCATGTAATGATCTAAGGCTGCAGTCCTAACCATACTTTCCTGAGCGTAAGCCCCATTGAACAAAATAGGACTTACTTCTGAGTAGACCTGGTTAGGATTGTGCCCTTAGTTATATTAATTAAATTAATTGTAATGTAATAATGTAATTAAGAACTAGTAGTGTGCCTTGACAACTTTAGTGCCTTGTCAGTGTGCCGTGACAATTAAATTAATTGTAACGTAATAATGTAATTAAGAACTAGTAGTGTGCCTTGACAGCTTTAGTGCCTTGTCAGTGTGCTGTGACAAATATATTCTGCCCTTAATGTTTTCTGTGTAGGAGAGCTGAAATACTTTAGTAAATTGAGTAACAGTGCAATTCTAATTTGCGCTGGAGCAGGCAAGCCAGCTGGCCTGCGCTGCATCCATTGCATGTTTGGGGCCAGAAGCGGCACAACCCAAGGCAAGGGGTCTACTCAGATTTGCGCCATCTGACAGAGCGACTGGGAATGGGGTCAGAATCTGGCATAATCAACTCCTGAGTTGTTTGCGACACCCCTGGGTTGGCGCAGATGACGTGTGCTGACCTAACCCAGGGATTAGGATTGCATCCTAAGTCCCGTTTAAATACGATGGTTCTTAATTTTGAGTGGACATATATAGGATTGCAACCCCTGGGGGCTGGGGGATAAGAATAGGCCCTCAGTTTGGCTGTACTTGTCGTAAGAGGCGACTAAACAGCCACCGGGTAGATGGGACTCATTAGCCTGGGAAGGCAGCTCATCTGAGAGAAGGAAAACTCTGATCCCAAACCTCCACTGTCTTGTGGCTACATTCAGTTATGGAAAAGGCTTCAGGAGTCAACCTCGAGGCAAAATCTGGAGCCGGAGTCGCTGAGGCAGTTCATGGCTGAACACAGTCATGTTCTGGCAACTCCTGCGACGTCGCTGGAACCAACCGTATTGGCCTCTGCCTTTCCATTGGACCATTTCAGCGAAGTGGAGAGGGGGGATTTGCTGCATGGGTAACAGTCTATCCTCCATATCTACTCTACCCAGGCTTTGTGCTCTGGAGGACACTTTGTTCCAGAACCACCATTCAGAGCGCCATACCATAGTCTTCCGAGACTGAAGGATGCCAAGAAAAAAAAAAAATATAGGATTGCACTGTAAATGGAGTTTCGGTAGTTTGACTAATGGAGTGCTGTACTCTGTACTTCTGTTGGTTTTTCTTGGAATTCTTAACAGACTGTGTGTGTTGACAGGTGCACCAGTTGCAGCTACTACTACAGCAGCAGTTGTTTCCCAGAGTCCTCAATTATATAATCAGCAGACCAACTCGCCTGATTCTCCGGTAAATCCGAAATACCTTCTCTCTGACTCTGATTCTTTCCCTGGTTGCAGACAGTTTCACTTAGTATGGAGTTGTAATACATTCAGCATAATTTAAAATATAAATGATCAAATTGTGTGTTCAGTGGTCCCTCCTTATCCACAGGCTCAGCATCTGGATATGAGTATCCACAGAAACCAAGCCTGTAACTGGAGGGCCTCAGAGGTGACCTCCCTGTGCACGCAAGGCCTCCTGGATGCTTCTAAAAGGCACTTAGATTTTGAGTAGACTCGTGCAGGGGACAATTACTTCACACACTCACGCTTGTGTGCACACTCCCCTGTGACCTTTAAGTCTTTTAGGAAGCATGTTTTAACTGCATGATAATTGCAGAGTTGCAAAAAGACTATTGACTCTTGATTAATTGCAGTAACTTTTGAAATCCAGCTCTTCAATTGATCTTTGTTTCTCAGACACAGGCAGCACAGCCAAGCACTAGTGCCCAGGTTCCATCAACTTCTTCAACTGGTGTAGTCCCTGGTACCAAGTATGGTAAGCAGTCTTTACTACTACTAAATTATAAGTGAGCATGTCATCATGTAGGAATGCATAGCGTTTTTCTTGACTTACTCTTTCACATCCATATTAATAGCAGAGTCATTTCTAGGAAGAAAGTAGCTTATAAGTACAATAGCTTGCTTTCCGTTTTTGCTGTAATTCAGATGAATTAAAAAAAACAAACATCTTTAATAGCCCTTCTTAGTTGGGGGTAATGAGGGGTGTAATTTTGAGAGACAAAATGAAAGGGCAACAGTGTTGCTGAAAGAGAGGGACTATAGAAAGGGCACAAGTCAGAGTGCTTATTAACTGTTGTCATATGTGAGCAGAATGCTTCTGCTGTACTCTAGACTCACTTAAGCCTGTATCCAAGAGACAGCACCTAATTAAAGGCTCTTCTAACTAATTCTCTCTAAGATAATATACTAATCCAGCAAGATGGTATTGTTCCAAGGACCATTGCTTTAATGTCTTATTAGCAGTCAGCAGTTATTTTCTTGGCAATCTCTAAATACAGTAGTATTCCCATATCCGTGGGTTGTATGTTCCAAGACCAACTGCGGATGCCCAAAACTCCGGGTAGTAGCAAACCCTATATATAGTATTTGTAGATTCTGGCCTTTAAGATCAGATTGGTAGCCTGCTTGGCTGACTGGCTCATTGGCTACTCCCATGTTGACAGCTGCCTAAGTGTCTCTTGGGTGTAGGGAGTCGCCAGGTGGGGTGCTGTGAGAGACAGAGGGAGGCGCAGGGGCTGAGTTTGGTGTTGATGCCACCGAGTGTGGTGATAGAGGGAAGCCAGAACCTGCAGCCACACACTGTGTTTTAAAGGACAGCACTGGTGGGCCAGGGAGGAGGAAGGAAGGAGGAAGTGGGGTGCACTGCTTCAAAAAGTTCCAAGAACTATCTGGAAATTTTTTCCCAATATTTTTCATAAGCAGTTGGTTGAAACTACTTGTGCAGGACCCATGGATACAGAGAGCTGACTGCAATGGTTATTTTACTGGAGCAATGTTATAACAGTTCACACTTTCACTTTACAGCCGTGCCAGATACTTCTACGTATCAATATGATGAATCATCAGGTTTCTATTATGATCCTGTGACAGGGCTGTATTACGATCCAAACTCCCAGGTAACAGGATTCTATTTGCAGCTGTAATTTGAGTACTCCAAGTAAAAATCCTTTTGTCCACAAAAGTTCTGTGGGCCTCTGGAAGGGAGCAGAGTGCCAATCAATGCTGGATCAGCAGTTGGGAGTGTCCTTGGCATCTGGGAAAAGGTCTTGAACAGCAGCTGACAGTAAACAGTTCTGTGTAAATATACCAGTGGTCTGACGGTATTCAGTTGGTGTGCATGCCCACCCTTAATATCCTAAAGAGGCCACCTGCCAAATAGGTTCTTGGCATTTGGTTGCACTTCATTTGGACATCATTTGAGGCAGACTTTTCCACAAAAGTTATAAAGGCCATAGCTCCATCCTGTTTTGCATGCCAAGGGTTCAAGGTTCAGTCCTGGGAAGTTTAGGTAAAAGGGGGAAAGACGCTTGCCTGCAACCCTTGATTGCTGCTACCATTTAAGATAGTACTAAGCTAAATAAACCATTGACCTGACTCATATAAGGCAGCTTCCTATGTTATGCACCAGAAATTGTCATACAATCTGGTGAACCCAGTTAGTCTCCTGGGCAAGTATTGTAATAATCTTGCACCATTTGCTTAATTCAAGCAGTTTTGTTGTGTGTTTGACAGCAGTGGCTGTCTCTGCATGGAAGTTGTATATGAAAGCATAAGGGATTTTGATTTCTCTCTCAGTATTACTACAATGCAGTAACACAACAGTATCTTTACTGGGATGGTGAGAAGGAGACCTACATGCCTGCAGCAGATGGCGCAACATACCAGCAAACTAATCAATCTTCCACCAAAGAAGGGAAAGAGAAAAAAGAGAAACCCAAGAGCAAAACAGCTCAACAGGTGATGATTAAAATAACAGCTTGTATATATAAGATCAAAACTTGCATGCTTGAAATGTAAATACAAATTATGATAATTTCATGTCTAAGTAATTTAGAATTGATAGAATTGACAGGTAGGGCAAGTAGTCACACTAGAGAAGAAGGGCTCTGGAAGAATGTGGCTGTGTTTACAATATAATATGTTTGCTGTATGCTTAAATAACTAGGTGAAACTTCTCTTGGATCTAGGCGCTATTTTAAGCCAGCTTTTAAATGGCAAGCTATTCTGAACATTTCCACATTCAGGTGTTTCAAACTAAATTTAGGTTATAATGTTAAAAGAGATCTTGTCAGTGGTGTTTTAATAGCCTGAAATGGAAAAATGGAAGAAAAAGGTTGTGGTGGTGTGTGCAGATATTAAAAGTGACATATGGGCACAGTCTAATGAGTGCTATTTTCCTGTACAGATTGCTAAAGATATGGAGCGTTGGGCAAAGAGCCTAAACAAACAGAAGGAGAACTTCAAGAATAGCTTCCAGCCTCTGAACGCAAGGGAGGAAGAAAGAAGAGAATCTGCTGCAGCAGATGCTGGTTTTGCTCTGTTTGAGAAAAAGGTAAAGGATTATTGACTGCTAGAACTTTGTATACAAAAGAAGACTGGCATGTGTTGTCTTTAGACTCATGAGTTACTACTTTTTTAGGGCGCCTTGTCAGAGAGACAGCAGATAATGACAGAGGTGATGAAGAATGGAGATGATGATAACCCACTCAAAGTGAGTGTACAGTAGCCTATACTGATATTTGTGCTTTTCAAGATTTCTGGTAATATGCCTGCTGCAGTTCACCTTGAAAAATAAGTATTGACCAATGACTGATTTGTCTTGTGGGGCCTTCTTTTAATTGGCATAAATTGTTACATCTGGATTAAAACTTGGTAAACTTGAATTCTTATCTTTAATGATGAGTTTGAGTTTAGTTAAATAGGTTCAGTAGTGGGGCTTGTATCTTTCAGTTTAGTTTTATCGACTTAACAAGAGTGCAAAAGTGCTTTTCTTTCAGAAAATTTCAGAAAAACTATGTTTTGGGGCCCCCTTGTCTCTGGAGTTGTATAGTCTGACAGAGCAATTTGCTACTTAGTTATTGATCTATAATTATTAAAATTTTCATTCTCTATGACAGCTCTCTTCTAAAGGTATTCCTTTTCTCGAAAGACAATTAGCCATATTTGGTTGCATTCCACACTTGTGTGAAAGATTTCACTGAGTTCTTATTATGTATCAAGTCTCTTTGAGAGTGAAATGGGATAGAAATATTTTAAAATGTTCAGAATTCCAAAAATGGTCCAAAATTTAATTAGCTGCCTCTTCTTAGCATATTACTTATATTTGGCAATGTAAGAGCAATGCTCTTTTGTGTTCTTGAGGTTCCTTGTACTTGAGGGTTTTGTGACAGGCACTTCATGTTTCCAGTGTGAATCATTTTCTGTCATTGCTCTTTGGTGGAATGTAAGAATACAAGAAGCTTGGCTGCTTTTTGCTGTCATCTGTTAATGTATTTGCTACTAATTTTGTACATTGCTTTTTTTAACAGCGTGGATTGGTGGCTGCTTATAGTGGAGACAGTGATAATGAAGAGGATTTCCTGGAAAGATTGGAGAATGAGGAAGAAAAGTTAACAGATTGGAAAAAATTGGCCTGTTTGTTATGTAGAAGGCAGTTTCCAAACAAAGATGCCCTAGTTAGGCACCAGCAGCTGTCCGATCTGCATAAGGTAGCTTGCTTTTTCAAAGTACTAAAATATGGTGGTGTAGAATTTTACGGTTGTATGTTAAAGACTATAAAAACAACTTGTTCTCTTAGCTCTGAGCTCAGAGGAGCATGGACAACTTGTCAGAAGGGTTTGGAACTGTAGAGATTCAGCCTGCCCCTTCCTCTACTATCTTTATCTAAACTAAAGCAACGGTTCCCAAACTCTGTGGGAGTTTGGGGACTGCTGTAAGTTCCTTGGGGGAGGGGCAAAGGCAGCAATGTGATCACTGCAATTGCGCTGCTGATGGGGATTAAAGGGGCTTTTTTGCTTTACCTGAGGCTATGCTGGCCTCCTGAGGGGTCCAGGGAGCCTGCGGACCCATCTGCAGGGTTCCCCGCACCTCCAAACTTCTGAAAATAATAAAAAACAGGTACTTCTGGTTTTACAACGAAACCAGGAAGTGTTGCTTTTTATTTTCAGAAGCTTGGAGGTGCAGTTAGCCCTGCAGAGGGGTCCACAGGTTCCCCAGACTCTTCCCCCCCCCCCCAGGCCAGCACAGCTTCAGGTAAGGCCAAAAAAGCCCAGCAGTAGTATGATCACATTGCTGCCTTTGCCCTCCCCCCACCCTTTAAAGGGGCGGAGACAGGGCTTCCCTGGCTGGGACGTCTAAACATCCTAGTTTGGGAACTTCTGAACTAAAGAGTAGTGGTCTTTTAGTGGTTTCATTCTTTGAAATGTGTTAGTAACATGTGTAATGGTTTTCACAAATATAGCTGTATTCTTTAAATTGGAAAACACAATAGTAGTTTGCTCTTAAAGTCTTTATGATCAGTTTTGATTATATTTCATAATTGTTTTCCTTGTAAAGCAAAACATGGACATCTACAGGAGATCTAGACTATCAGAACAAGAACTTGAAGCCTTGGAAATGCGTGAGAGAGAGGTTAGTGACATAAAAAAGAGATTGTACAGTTAGTGAGAATTGTTCACTTTTAAGTAATGACATCCCACAAACTTCTGTTATTATCTGAGATTTGAAAGTTTAAACATAGTACCAGTTCTTATAGTTGCAGAGACATAAATGGCAGAAATGTACTTTCAGGAAAGCATTTTGGAGGGAATTCTAAATTGAAATGTATAGTGGCTAGAACGGAGTAAGGTGGAAGGTTACTGTTTGACCTCTAGAGCCATAAGTACTTTGGCTTTTAACTTGGTTGCCTGGGATATCTGAAAGATGAAGGGGTATGTGTCTCATTTACTGGAAACTGTGCCCTGCTTTTGTGTGTGTGGGAGAGAGATTGATCTCAGAATTGTCAGTATCAGAAGGAAATGGTCAGTGCTGATAATACCGTCTCTGGTTTTATTACATTGTCCCCAAATGGTTGCTGTGAACATAGTTTCCATATTAGTTGTGGGAATCTTGCTCAAAATTTGGAATTAATCTAATTTCAGATGAAGTACAGAGACAGAGCAGCTGAAAGACGTGAGAAGTATGGCATCCCAGAGCCACCAGAGCCAAAGCGGAAAAAAGTATTTGATGCAGGCACTGTGTATGTATTTGAAAGATGCTGCAACTGTTTTTGGAACAAATTCTCCCTAACTTTCTTTGGCTTAACTATATGCTATGTTTCTATAGGAATTATGAGCAGCCCACAAAAGATGGTATTGACCATAGCAATATTGGCAACAAAATGCTTCAGGCCATGGGATGGAGGGAAGGTTCTGGATTAGGAAGGAAATGCCAAGGTATCACAGCCCCCATTGAGGTAAGCATAATTGACGTTTGTGTATAGGATACATTTCTGTACTCTACCAAATTGATTTTGGATTTTTTTTAAATTTTGTTGATCTTCAGAGGACCTGTCAGCTTTTAGAGGAAATTGACTATTCAACTGTGTTGTCCCTTAGAAGCTGCTGCAGCAGCTTCTGTCTAGCCCACTGTCTTAATGTCCCATAAAAGTTGCAAAATTGTTTTCTTTTGCTCAGAAATTGGGATGCTTCTGTGAATTGGTTGTATGCCATGAGCATGAATTTAACAGCTCTGCAGACCTTTTCATAACTGTACCTGTGGAAATATGGCTTATTGGGCTATGTTTTTCACTGCTTCAGCTCCTTGTTTTGTAGGTGTTTCTTGATAGCAATACAAAATAACCAGAATTAGAGATTAAGAAACAGTTGGGAAATTCTTACCTGGAAAGTGTTCAAGAGAGAAGTTTCTGTTGCTTTGGTAAAGAATTAAGCCTAAGCAGTGTTGTGATCTTTGTGTCTCACTTAGCTGAGCAAGATGCAGCTTCAGGAGTGGTGATGTTTGTGGTGCTTATTTCAATTTGCTAAAATGTTCATTTCCTTTTTCAGGCTCAAGTGAGAATGAGAGGAGCTGGATTAGGAGCAAAAGGTAGCTCTTACGGTGTCTCCACAGCAGACTCCTATAAAGATGCAGTACGGAAAGCCATGTTTGCCCGATTCACTGAAATGGAATAAGTTCTGTCCATCTTTTGAAGCATAAAAGGCACCGAGCATTTCACCTGTGTCCCAAACTGACTGTTAAAAACCTTGTGGCCTAAGAGACACGACAGAGTTTTAGTTATGCCTTGGGGTTAACCACTTCCATTTAAGGTTTTCCTTTCAAGCATGTAGTGCTTTCCTTGGTGGATTGTAGAACGTAAAGCACTGTAACCATGTTGGAAGAACATAACTAGACAGAAAAGGGGGGTGCTTTCCTTGGTGGATTGTAGAACGTAAAGCACTGTAACCATGTTGGAAGAACATAACTAGACAGAAAAGGGGGTGCTTCTTGTATATAGTGTAAATTCATGTGTTTGTGTTCAGAGGTTGGTGTAGTCTAAAAGCCACTCCTGTCCTGTGGAGCAGTTGAGGAAGTGTTAATGTGATTTGACACTACTGTCTCTGCTTACTTTGTACTGTTTCTCAGTTTTGGCAAAACTTTCCTGTACATTTTGTATATGTCTTTGTATAGACTTTTTGAAGGTTTTGATTCTAGATGCCAGTCCAGAATTCTTTGAAAAAGAAATAAAGCCTAAACCAAACTTTGTTTTTTCAATGGGAAGGTGGTATGCGGCGCATAAGAAATGACTTTTAGGGTCAAAGCACCTGAATGAACTTAGCATTAAGTAAGCACAAGTCTATCTGCCTTCTAGTCTGCTTTATAGATGTTGAGGAAAGGAAACCATGGGTTCATTTTCCTTTGAAAAACTTGGTTGTCTGTCTCTTGAATATGAGTTTCAGGAAAGTGAATTCCCACCCAATAATCTATATTATCTGTCTTATATGCAGACACGTCTATCTGCTACCACAAAAGCCCTTATCAGGAAAGGAAATCAATTGGCATAAACTTAATTTCAACCAATGCCAACAATATTTAAGTGTGATTGGTAGTGGAACATAAGAATTTGGGAGAGATTAAGGAGACAAATGTGCCAGCAAAATTCAAGTTGCATGTGACAGTAAGAAAGTACCTTCTGTTGCTACACAAGTAAATGCCTGTAGAATCTATTGCACTTAAATTCAGTGAATTTCCACCCTAATACAGGGCTTTTCAAACTGGGGCGTTGCGACGCCCCAGCCTGTGAGCCCTGGCCTGTTTCCTCTTAAAGGGCGGGGGCAACCTGGAGGCAGAGAGGAGGCAGCGGTGTGATCCCCAGGATCGCGCCACTCAGAGGGCTGCAGGGATTTGGGTCCACTTACCCGAGCCTCCTGTAGCCTCCTAGGGGGTGTGGGGAGCCCTGCATGAACTTCTGCAGGGTTCCCCGCAGCTTTGAAAGCGAAAGCAGCGATGCCGCCTCTGCTAAAGCGGAAGTGGAGTCCGATCGCTCCACTTTCACTTCTGAAGCTGCAGGGAGCCCTGTGGAGTTCGTTCAGGGCTCCCTGTGCCCCTGGGAGGCTGCAGGAGGCTCAGGTAAGTGTACCCAAGCCCCTGCAGCCCCCCTGAGTGGCGTGATCCTGGGGATCACACCACTGCCTCCCCCTGCCCCTGCTGCCTCCCCCCGCCCCCTCAAGAACTTAGAGCAGCTCAAATTCTCCCTGAGAATTTGAAAACCACTGACATAGTTTCTTTGTAATGGAGATGTGGAAGTACTTTTTGGGATGCAGAACAGTTGAGGGTAAAATATTAAGGAGTTTTTTCAGTTTCATACCTATTGTGTGGAGTGCTGCATTTTTCTCTTGCCTGTTGATGTCTCTCACGTTGCCTGAGTCTGGCAAGGATGGATCTATAAAGGGTGTAATAGTATTAATAATACTATTTACTAATACTAATAAATAAGCGATCAGAAACTACTTCCAGTTTTGCAATTGAAAACTGGAAGTGGTTTCTGATCACTTTTTTTAATCATACAGAGGCTTGGGGAACCCTGCCAACGGCTCTGCGGGGCTCCCTGCACACCCCCTGGAGGTTGGCGTTGTGGAAAGTAAGTGAAAACACCCTGTTCTGTCAGCCTGACAGCGGTGCAATCCTGGGAATTGTGTCACTGACTTTGCCCCTCCCCTGCAACAACTTGTCCCAATTCCCAAAACTCCCAAGGAGTTTATTTCCTAAACCAGTGGTTCCCAAACTTAGACTCAACTCTTAAACATTTTAGGTTACGTTTCTTTCAGGAGTTTAAGACAGGGGTCTCCAAGCTTTTTGACCAGAGGGCCGCATCAAATATTGCGTGGTGTGAAGGGCCGGGGAAAAAATTTCAATATAAAATTTAAATAACTAAGAGATGGAACTTAGATGAATGAATAAATGAATGAATGGGCTCATTCATTCAACCTATCTGGCCCTCAGAACACCCTCCAGACACAATCAGAGCACAGTTCTGGTCATGTTCAGTTGAGTGGCCAGAGGTTTCAGGGGACAAGAGGTTGGCCGCGGGCTGGAAAGAAGCTTGCTGAGGGCCACATCTGGCCCTGGGCCAGGTTTTGGAAACCCCTGGTTTAAGACAATATAATGAATTGCTGCATTAGTCAAAACTTTGTTGGGATGGGTACTCTTGGAATCTGTTTATTCATGCAATGTATTCCTACACATGTTTGTTCAGAAACAAGCCTCTTGTCCAGTTCTATGTTACTGGCAACAAATATTTGATCATGTGAACCATTTGATCCTATTTCATGTTCCATCCCAGCTTCAAGGGTAAGTGTATTGAGTAACAGTGGAGCTATGGTGACTTGTATCTTGCACTTCTACACACTGCATGGTCATGTAAAACTAAACTCCATAGAAGTGGTTTTTCAGCAGCTACTGTGCCACCTTGGAAGCTACTGTGCCACCTTGGAACCATATAAGCTGGGACATCAAAATGTGTTAACTCAAATGTTTAGATTTGTACATCCTGTGTATACACATCCAACGTGTATATTTTCCCTTTTAAATTTGCTTATAGGCTTATCAGTTTCCCATAAAGGATTTATAGGAGATTGTTGAAATCACATTTTTGAAGCTTTGCAAAATGCCCCTTTGTCATCTCACTCAGAAAGTTGTATGCTTAGTAATAGTGACCTCAAGGATATCACAGCTGAATTCATTGTCTACTGAAGCAACTTCATATTTCCAAACCAAACACTTTGGTGAAAATTTTTTAGGATTGAACAAAAACTGCAAGGCCCAGGGTTTCTCATGTTGCCGTATATCCATTCATCTGGGAGAAAAAGCAGACTTTCAGCATCTATCACTGAAGTGCACTTTAAAAAGGTGGGATGAAGGTGAAGTTACACAGATTATGTCTGCTTTGCAGAGGAGATCTTGGTAGAAAGGTATCTAAATTGTCCTTGAACAGGTAAATGAAAGATTCCTTGGGGGTTGCTAATTAAAGGGATTTTTAGAACACAGGGAAGAGAGCATCACTGCTCCTATACCTGGTCATCTGTTGTGAGGATACTGGTCATCTGCTGTGAGGATACTGTGTGTACATGAAAGAGTGTGCGAGAGTGACATGTAATCTAATTAATGATAGTAAAATTATAAACACAAAAATTTTGGATGTGAACCACTTGGTTGTGTTTTTAAACCAATTTGAAGTCACAATTGGGAGAGAAGTGAATACTGAGCAAATACTGAGCAATTAAATATGTTGTATTGTGAACTTATCACAGCCATAAATCTGTTAAAGAAGCTAATTGGAGTGATTATATATGCCTGTGCTTTTCAACCAGTGGTGCTAGTGGTACTTCACAGCACATACTTGGTCCCATTGCCATGGTGCCCATGTGGCAGTGCCTAACCTCTTGGGGAGTGGAGGTGGCTGGGATGGTTGTGCAGCAGTGGGCAAGATACAGCCTTCAACAGAAGGACCATGTGTGGAAGTAAGACTGCAGAAGCCCAGTTGGAGAAAGCAGCCCACTCCTCTGCACAGCCCATTCTTCTGCACAGGCAGGGGTGGTGCTTGCAAAAGGTGGTACTTGTATATATTAAGGTTGGAAAGCCCCGATATGAGAGACTAGGCCAGGTATGCACCTTGGCAGATCAAGCTCTGAGAGGGAGCACTGCTGATAGAGGGGCACTTTTTCAAGTGGCGACTCCAGTACAGCCATTTTTAACCACTGTGCCGTGGCACGCTGGTGTGCCACGAATTGTCCCCAGGTGTGCCGTGGGAATTTGGGAGAGGGTCATTTATCAGTAGGACCATTGGGGATGTGAGCCCCTATTGACAGCACAGTGTACCTTGTCAATTGTCAAAAAGCTGATGGTGTGTCTTGACCATTTTATTCCCATGCGAGTGTGCCGCAAGATGAAAAAGGTTGAAAATCACTGCTCTAGTATATAGCTATATAATTATAGACAAATCAAGGCAGAATTGTACCTGAGACGCAAGCATCTGCAATACCACAAAATACCCACTAGATGACAGTATATTTCCAATAAACCCAATCTACAGTGTTTTCCACCAGCTCCAGGCCTGGAGCTTTAGAGTTGATGAGAATATTCTTTGCTATGAGGGTTGCTTTGGGTCAATGCACACAATTAGTGGAGGTCATAGTTACCAAAGGATAAGCTTGCCACCAATCACAGGCCCTGCATTAATGTGATTAAAGAAAGCTTTGTCCACAATAGCTGATCTGTGATAGCCATTTCACATAGTGTATAACCTGACCGTTCTCCGGTATTTGCAGTTAATGATGAATGTGGTTGAATGTCTTGGCCTGTTGCTTTGCATATTTGCCATCTTGAAAGCCTGTTGTAAAGTGCTGTGTGGTGGCTATTCTGATGGTCTCTATCTCAAGTATGAACGGAAGTGAAAGCTCCAGCCTGGAAGCCCTACTTGCTACTCCCACAGATGTAAGGATAGACTTCATGGAGGGACAGGGATTATTGGGGGGGGGGGAGCTTTTAGTTAGACTAAAAGTTAGTTATTTACAGTTAGTTATTTACAGAAAAAGGCAGAAGTAACTAAACTATATTTACAAGCACTATTTCAGTAATTTAAATTGAACCCATTCATGAGAGCACTCACTGGTCAAGCTTCCTCCCTCCCAGATGCATCAGAGATGTATGGCTGCCCATTTTTTGCTCTATCAAGCAACTTCCTTGCCCACTCTGCTCCTGTTGTGGCTCCCATGGGAGAGCCATTGGAGTGTGTAGTGGTGAAAACATCAAAGAGTCTAATGCCACCTTAAAGGCTAACATGTTTATTATAGCACAAGCTTCCGTTGCCTCCAGTCCTCTTCATCAGATGCATGAAGTGCTATCCTCAGTAAGACGAGGGTGCTGGGACCAGCCCAAGATCTCTTGACCTCTTTGGTGGCATGTCAAATGCTGCCCCCCTTTACACAATGCTGTGCCAACCACTGCACCTCTCACTCTTGAGTTCTAGATCAGCGTCCTTGTCCCCCTCTGCATTGCCTCTGCCTCTCTAAACCCTTCTTCCTTTTCCAATCCAGCTAGTGGAAGAAGGAGAAGCAGCAGTGGAGGCAAGTAAGCGAATAGTGGTGGGCCCAACCTCCAATCTACTGCCTGAGGGCAATTGCTTCAGTTGGCCTCGTTGGTGGGCCAGCCCTGAACAGTACAGAGAAAAAAAGGAGAAAAGAGCAGACACAAGAGCAAGTGCAAAGGGCCTGCTCTTGTAGCAAGTTTAAAAACCTACAAGCTAAGCCTGGTGATAATTCCAAATTGGTGATAATCACCTTCTCAACTATAGCTGTTTGCATGCCACCCACTCATCCTTGTTGCCTCTTATACCTAAGGTGCCCTCAGATAACATGTGCAGTCAACATTCTCCCCCTACAAGTTCTCCCTCAACACTCTACATTCCCATAAAGCTTGCTTAATTTTTCAGTCTTCAGACCACACACAATGAATGCTAAGGGTGTGTGACTGCATTTGCTCCTGTATTACCCTTCTATGCTTCTTCTCCCATTTCCAGGGTTTATATTTAAGGCCTTCTACTGAGACCTCTCATTTTTGCTTATTCAACCCTATAAAGCACCGTCTTTTATTTTAGTTCCTGTTTTGCTTTTATATCCAACACAAAACCGAGTGAGACCTTGATGGACCTGTATAGATGAAGATAATAATAATTAATACTTTCCCACTAAATTACCTGTGTTTAGATCTAGCATTTCAAAACATTTAACAGAACCACAAATTGATCCAGTGTCTGTTTATACACTGTGTATGCTCCAGGGCTTTGGCTTGGCAATGGCTTTTGCCATTCACAAAATATTTGTGAAATTTTTGGGTAAATAAACATTCATTAATGTGTGTTTCACTTTTTAAAATAAAAGGCAGGCAGCCCATCCCAATGCACAAGAATATAGTGCATTTGTACAGTGCTTTCTAAGTGTTCAAAGCATTTACATTCATTATCATGATATAGTTTTACCTTGTAAAATAAGTAGTCCCCACATGATAATCCATAAAATAACCTATGGCTCAGATAACCATGGAATTACCTGTACTGATACATCTAATAACTCGAACAAGCTTATTCCCTGGAAAAAAGGACCACTGAGCACATCTTTGCAATATAGACATTGGTTAACAAACATATAAAATATCAAAGAAGGGAAAATATTTGCCATGGACTTCATCTGACATCCAGAGTTGATCCTTAAGCTGCTATAAAACAGAGTCGGAGGGAAAACCGATGACCTCACTAAATCCTTGGACAGATCCATCAAATGCAGGATATGAGTGGGAAACAAGCAAATTAGAGACTTCAGAAAAGTGAAGTGTAAACCAGAGCTACAGTTTTCACTGAAGGAGTTTTAAGACTGCAACATTTTTGCAGCCACCTTGAACCATTTATCAAACCCACAACTGTCTGCATATGGACGAAAAATCACCTACAAACTACCAGGGCATTGGTTACTGCTGTAGTATTGTAGCTCATTGGCATTTATTTGAAAATAAACTAGGTGAAAACAAGTCTTGATTTTCCAGCTTGTGAAATCGGCAGTAACTATGCTGTTCAGTGAAGTCAAGCGATACTACAAAGGAATGGTAATTGAATTCTTCTTAAATTATACATACCTGGGTCTCATAATTAATGTAGTAGGAACCTATCAAAGGAGAAAATTCTGCAGTGTGTTTTTTAATACAAGAGCAGGTGGCGTGATTCCACCCATTGCTCCAATGGCTTAGAAAAGCATGGAAGAGTATTGGGATAAAAATCCAATAGAATCCCATTTTCTGCAGCTTTTTAAACAAATTCCCCAGCTACATTGGAGCTCAGGGAACAATGAATGCAGCAAGAAATGCAAATGCCTCGCTTTGCAATGCAACGGACAATTGAAACTTCCACTTTTTGGCATCTTCTCAATCAAAACAGCCCACACCCACCTGTACAGCACTGAAAGACTAAAACATTTCACTTAAGTGTTAATATAGACCACAGCCATAAATCATATAAAAACAATCAAACAGCTAGAGCCAAACAATCATTTCCTCTGGTGATAAAGGACCAGAGTATCCCAATGCACTCTTGTGCTAACTTTCCACACTGTGCATGCGGTCACTTAATAAACTGGTTGTCTGCATTGTTTTGCCAAGCAGTAAAGGCAATCTTATGATTCTCCTGCTTCTGTGTATTTCTGATCAGGTATGTATGTTGGCAACCTTCAGTCTCGAAAGACTATGGTATTGTGCTCTGAAAGGTGGTTCTGGAACAGCGTCTAGTGTGGCTGAAAAGGCCGATTCGGGAGTGCCAATCCCTTCCACACTGGGAGCAACTGCAGTCTGTCCCTGGTCTGTCTCCCTGGCTATGGGCCTTCCTTCTTTGCCTCTTTGCCTCAGACTGCTGGCCAAGTGTCTCTTCAAACTGGGAAAGGCCATGCTGCACAGCCTGCGGCCTACAGCAATATGATTAGATTTTCTTGAGCAGTTGGCAGGAATGGCAGATGGATGACTTACAGCGCAATCCTAACTTGTGCTGGAACAGGCAGACTGGCAGGCCTGAGCTGTATCTAGCGCAAGTTTGGGACTGACTGCCGGCCAACCCAGGGCATGGTGAAATAATTCCCCTGACCTCAGGTAACACTGCAGCAGCCCTATTGGGGCTACTTGGATCTGTGCCACCTATAGAGGTGGCAAAAATCCGAGCAGCCTGGGCTGCCTGGGAGCAGGGCTACGATCTGGCACAAGTGCTGGATCCTGGCCCCTCCTCTCATCCCCACCCACCCACAGGCTTGCCCACCTTCCACCACCCTGAAACACCTCCTTCCCGCCTCTTCCACACCCCTCCAGATCCCCGGCCAGCGCAAACTCACCCGTCCTCAGGCTCGTGGCAGCACGGGGAGGCCAGCACATGCTTTACAGCACATTTGCGACCCTCCCAGGCCAGCACATGGCACTTGAACTGGCCAAACGAGCACTTAGGATTGCGCTCTTAATTGCAGGTGTACTTTGTTAAGATACAGCTTGGTGAACGGTGACTAAGCAGGCATGCACATTCATTTTGGAACAAATTAAAAAAGGAACCAAACAAATGGGATCCTTTTCGTCAATGTTCAGTCATTCTGGAATGAATGCAGAAAGGTGCACAGTGAAATGAATGACAAGTGTGCCATCCATTGCATTTGGGATTTCAATTTGCTTTTGGAATGGGGCAGATTAGGGAAGCTTCCACGTAGCATGGCAGGTTGCATAAAAAAAAAAATTACTTAATGTTGGAAAAAAAAGAGAGAAGAGGGGCTGTTGGAAATATAATGAATATAGGGGTGGAAACTGAAATTATTAAGCTGTAAGCAATTAGAATATTTGACTTCACCCATTCTATACTAGTAGAGGTTTTTTCTGCACTTTTAATGTATATTTAAATGTTGTTTGTTTTTCCTTTCATTTTATTGTGTGTTTTCGTTTCCTTTTATTACAATAAATAAAGAGACCACAGAAAAAGAAAGGGAGAGCTTTTCTGGCTGTTTTTAGGAGTGGCCGCTTCCCCTCAAAATATTCAATGGGGATAAAATGTTATAGTGGCACAATAACTTTGAGAGACATATTTTGTTTCAGCAAACCTCTCCTGC
The DNA here is from genome assembly GCF_035046505.1 of Tiliqua scincoides. Classification (NCBI taxonomy): domain Eukaryota; kingdom Metazoa; phylum Chordata; class Lepidosauria; order Squamata; family Scincidae; genus Tiliqua; species Tiliqua scincoides. The sequence goes on from NC_089822.1 coordinate 203,431,629, forward strand.
CACATGACTCACTGGTTTTCAAAAACTCCTCAATTTCGAAAGCTTTGCTCTGTGGGTGTGTGTTGTCTGAAAACAACACTCAAATTTAATCCCCCTCCTCAGAGTTCATGGACCTGGTTGCACACTTCTTGGGTAGTTTTGCTATAGCTTGTAGCTGAAGCACTTTAATCAATAAAACAGACTTCTGGATGCTGGCCATTGCCTTGCAAAATGAAGTGCAGTTGAGTTTGAAGTGGCTCTGGGATAGTGTAACTGGAACACTTTTTAAATCAACGGTCATACTCAAGAATTTGCTATTCAGAATAGGGTTAGGGTGAGTGTTATTCAATGTGGCAGAAGAGAAAGGTTGTCAGCATTTGGGATTCCTTAGTCCCATCTCCAGTTTTGAAGAGGTGGAGTGTCTTCGGGTCAGCTGCATCATTCAGTGCCTCTGGAACAGTGTCACACTCCAGTAGGAGTATTCATGGGGAGATTTGCAAATCCATGACAGCTGGATTTCAAGTGTCACGTTGGGGAGGGAACCCGAGTATCCTGGTGCTGTGCAGGAAGGGAACATGTGAAGCTACTGAAAGACATTTCACATGCTGCTGGAATCCTAAAGGAAGATACTGTCCTTTCATCAACCCAGATGACAGCACCTCTTTAGCAATCCTGGGGACTAGCAATACCTGCAACGTCCCAGCTGGCAGAGAGCCAGGCACACAGTAAGTGCTTTGATTCTCTCAGTGATTGTTTCTAACTGGAGAGAAGTAATTTCCCAGCGAGAGTTTCCCAGCATGGAGATTTAGCTGGTCGATAAAATGCATTTCCTCATCTCACTCTCACTGTGGGTCTATTGATCTTGCTCAAAAATATCTTCCTCCTGGCAAGGGGAGATGAGTCAGACCTTGAACTTTCCTTCTTTAAAGTAAAGACATGGAAAATGAAGAGGGAGAGGAAGGAAACAGGGAGTTTTCCCCAGATCTGATCAAGCTGCTCCACCTAAAACGTGATTCATCACGTTTTTCTAATTTTAAACAGAGTAAATAAAGTTGAGATGAGAACTATGAACCAACTTGGCACCCAGACCACACTGTGCAGGCCCCATTGGCAATGATCTGTGACCTCATGAGTTCACAAAGCCTGGACAGTTGATTCTGAACAAAGGTGTGGCTTGCTGACAGTTTTTTCCATCCTCACAATGCCTATTGCTTGTTGATTTGATAGCATGGAGGGCCATTTTTTCCCCTCTCTCTCTCGCTGGAAGTTTGATGCATAGGGAGCTTGTTTTATGTGTTGACTTTGGCATGTATGGAATGTAAAGTCAGTGTGTGATACCCAGATGTGCAAAATCATAAGGATGAGGAGGATGGAAAATGTATAGCTTTGGTGTTGCTTTTCTCATCTCCACCAGATGCTGTGCCCAAACAGACCATGGCTTGGAAGCAAAGGCACCAGCTGAATAAATCTACTGGCCCTCTGTCCACCCACACAGCTGCTGAAATTCCAGTTCAGTTGGGCAGAGGATGGAGAAGTAGGAATGGTGCCTGAAAAACTGAACAGCCTGAAGGGTTGAATTGGGGTCAGAGAATCTCTGATATCCAATTCTCTGTGTTACACTTCAGGAAAAGGATCTGTTTTACCTGGCTACTGGATTGAGAGTCTTTTCCATTTTATTAATAAGGCTGTTTTTTTTGTTTATTCAGTGTATTTGAAACTTTCCCTACCCATCAAGGACCCTCAAGATAGCTCCCCTAAATCCAATTAAAGATGTGTTGTTTTTTTTACTCAGCCAAATCTTCTGAGAGTAGAAGGGCAAAGAAAACCTCCCTTAATGAATATGAAGAACTAACTCAAATGCATATCTTATACTTTGTGGTCCCTTTAAAAAAAGAAAAAAGGGGGGGGGCAGGATCAATTGCTGTTTGATTGAGCCATGCCCCACTAGAAGTGGTTAAATAAAACATTTCCACTAGTAATTAACTTGCCATCTGTTTACCTTTCCTATATGGAATAGAGAAATGAATATAAATTTGCATACTTCTACACTAACAGAAATTGGTGCAATGACAAATATTACTGTATCTTTCCCATTCTATCACACTTATCATTTCCCCTGAGTGGCTTGGAGTGCCAAACTACATGTTACACAGACTTCAATGATTGGAACTCTGCAAGATTTCCCTAACTGGGAAATGCCAACTGGAGCAGTATTTTTCAACCTTTTTCATCTCATGGCACACTAAAATTGGTGCTAAAATTGTCAAGGCACACCATCAGTTTTTTGTTTTTTTTTTACAATTGTCAAGGCACACCACACTGCCAGCCAGGGGTTCATGTTCCCCAATGGTCCTCCCTCAAATTCCTGCAGCACACCTGTAGATGATTCATGGCACACCAGTGTGTTATGGCACACTGGTTGAAAATCACTGCACTGGAGGGTGGGATTCAAATTAGGGAACTAGTGCAGGGGTAAAGCTTTAAACTCTATGCTGTAGCCCTGATCCAGATTGGGGACCCCCTGTAACTGCTTTTAGAGGGGAACACAGTTGTGGTGCTCCTGCCATGGAAGTCTGCATGACGTATAATTTGGCCTTTCAGCATCAGAGCTTGTGGGGGAGAGTTAGGTGGCCTTGACAATAGTGGTTCCAGGTGGGGAGGGGGGCAAAAGCTAGTGGACCTGCAGATCTAGTGGCAGTTCCAGATAACATCAAGGGGGAGGTAGCTGCATGTACCAGCTACCTCCCCTTTGATGTTGTCTGGAACTGCCACTAGCTCTACAGGTCCACTAGCTCTGCTCAATCCAGTGGGGTGGCTTACTAGAAGGCAGTGGGGAACAGGCAGCAGCTGTGGACTGTACCTTCTCTTTCACCTGGTGCTATTAACCCTCAGTTGCTCCAGCCCTGATGTAATGTAGGAGATAGGATATCCAGGAATTGTAGTGGAGGAAGATGCTTGCTGCTGCTGCTATCCCATCATCACCCAGCAAGCATCCTTGGGGGTTCTTGTTTAGTAGGTGGTGAGGGGGAGTAGCAGCAGATCCTTAATGCCTCAAGGGCATGCTGGCATGGGTGTGGGCCCTTGTGTCCCTAGGGTGCCCTGCACATGCCTCACTATGCCCCACCTGTGGAACACCCCCAGTTCTAGCCACACATCAATCCAAGTGAGCATCACAGGACTGAAGGATGATACACCCCAACAAGGTTGGCAGCCTCCTCCCAGTGAGTTTCATCTTTGGTCTTCCAGTTCTACCCATAGGCTCCCCCCCATTCCCAAAACCAATTTTTATGTTGGTTATTGAGGGAGGCCACAATGCTTTCCCCCAAATTTGTGGGAAATGCCTCTCCCTGGAAAAGCCTGGAATAAGTCAATTTATGGACTGGAGTACAAGAAATAACTTAGGGCCCAATCCTATCCAACTTTCCAGCACTGATGAGCTGTGCCAATGAGGTGTGCAGCTGCATCCTGCAGTGGGGGTTCAGTCACAGAGGCCTCTCACATTAAGGCTAGGGTTCCCAACCCTTGGTCCGTGGACCACTGGTGGTCCGCAGCACCCTCCCAGGTGGTCCACAACCTCTCTGGTGAAAAAGAAAAAAAAAGCCCTTCCAGGAAGAAAAAAAGCCTCTGCAGCACCAGCAGCCAATCAAAGCAGCTCAGAGCCAACCAGAGCATAGCCTTTCTCCGTCTCCTGCCTCCCCCCTCCACCTCCCTTCCCTCCTTGTCTGGGAGTGCCCAGACAAGCGAAAAAGTGAAGCGCAGGCACCTTGTAATGTGCGCACGTTTGTGCAGCCTCCTGGCTCAGCTGCATGCAGAGGAGAGGTGCCCTGCCACCGCTGCCTCCAGCCTGCTGCCTCCGTTCCTTGACCCTGTGCTTTGAGGTGAGCCCTCGCAGCCTGGTTTTTCAGGAGTCAAATCAGAACTGCAGCCAGCCTGGGAAGTCTCTTGGGCTGGGCGTGGTGGGGCAGGGCTGCCACCACTGGAAGAGGAGGTGGGGGGGCCTGAGGAGGGGAGGAATGGGAGTAATGAGGAGAAGGAGGAGGAGATGGAACAGGCTCCCAAAGGCATCGCTGGCTGGCTGGCTGGCTGGGGGGTTTCCTTGGGAGTCCAGACTCCAGCTGGCCAGGGAACACAGAGGAAGGGAGTTGGACACAGTGTGGCAGCAGGAGAGGGGAGAAACAGTATGCTCAAGCCCCAGCCCTGGTACCCCCTCCCCAGTTGGCAGGATTGGGCCCCCTGGATGTGCTCTTCTAACGCCCAGGGGTGGAGCAAGGGATCCAAGCAACCAGGTTTTGGCACCCCTTTTGGAGAGGGAAACAGGCAGCACCTCTGCTGTCTTACTGCAAGCTGCCCACCTGGGGAGAAGCAATCCCAGAAGTTGCAGAACAGGCGCCACCATAGCCAAGTATAGCAGGTGCAACCCCTGACTCTTCCTCCTCAGAGAGCAGCAGCAGCTTTGTCCATGGGAAGCCCTCCCCCACCCCACACTTGGCCAGTTCCCTAGCTCCTCAGATTGCAATCCTATGCATGCTTACCTTGGAGTAAGCCCCATTGACTATAATGGGACTTCTGAGTAGACATGCCATACTGTGGCTGTGATGAACTTCTCCAGAAATTTCTCCAATTCCCTTTTAAAGGCATCTAGTCTAGACACCATCATCACATCCTGGGGCAAGGAGTTCCACAGACTAATGGTAGAGCAGGCAGCTGTTGTTTTGTGGCTGCAGCCTACCTATAGGCTTGCTCACACTCTCTTAGCTCCAACCAAAGTAGTCCACAGCTAGAGCATGATAGCAATTAGAACAGGCAGTGAAGAGAGGCTCCCCCCCCCAAGACCTTGCAGTGCACACCAAAAGGACTTTTCTTCCTGAGACATGCAGCAGCCATTCTGAGATGTCTCTCTGAGCTGGTACTTCCTTCACACGTGTCTCTTCTCCTTCAGGACCCACCTGCCTAAATTGTGTTGAACACTTTCCTAAGTCCAGAGTCCTTAGTGTGTGCAGGGGGGGGGGAGGGAGCAGGATCAGGGCTATGTAACAAAAGGAACTGTGGAGGGATGTGTGCTTTTTGTTGGCTCATTTAACTACCTTGCATGACTTGTCTATAATCCCCTTGTGCTTACCCTCTCCGATTTTGAGGCGTTTTTCCACACTTAAAAGAGGCAAGGGCTGTGTGTAATGTGGTCTGGTGTGGGGGAAAAGAGACTGGATTGAATTGGGTGGGTGTGAAAACCTCTGAGTTGGGGGGGAATTATGTGTTTCATGTATTCCATGTAAACCCAAGACTTTCACAGCTAGTGAAGCAAATGCAAGCACAACCATCACATTAATTATTAAATAATCTTCTTATGTATTACAAATTTAATTGTATTTTTTGTGTGTGAGGGTGGGGGTGGGGGTTGCATGTAGTCCCCACCGTCTCAAAATTTTGTCTTAGTGGTCCCTGAGCTCCTAAAGGTTGGGAACCACTGAGTTAAGGGAATGTTTGTTCCCATACTTGCAGCTGCATCGGTGCTGGAAAGTTGGATAGGATTGGGCCCTATGTGACCAAAAGGTTAAATATTGACATCTGGGTGTGACAGCTCACAGAACAGTAAAGAGACAGAATGTTGGGAATTGTTTTATATGCACAGGTACCAACTCCTTTGAAAGTACAAAAAGCATGGGACTCTATACATTAAAGGGATACAGTTATTAAACAATAGGTTTAAAGGGGGAAAGGGAGATGGGAGGAAGCAACGACGGCTACATGGAAACCAAATATAATATGCTCAGTCCACTGTTGCTATGAAAAGCTTTGTCAAAGCAATGCTGCTTTCATACAAATTGCCTTTTTCCCCTTAGGAGCTGAGGTGAGTCTGTTATGAATTATGCTCTTGCTTCAAAGGAATTCCACAAGTGATTGACCAAGAAAGGGTTTCTGGAATTCCCAGTCTTCCAGGGGAGGACTTATTTATTATAAATATTTTTGCCCCGCCTTGACATTAAAAAATGCTCAAGACGATTTAAAAGAAAAAAGAAAAAGTAACAGCAGCAGCTAAAAGTGAGAAGGTACAGCAATTGAAATCATCCAAGCAGGTATACCAGGGGATTCAAACTCACAGACTTGGCAAGTGAAATGCTTCCTGGAAGAGAAAGGTCTACACACAGCCCTGGAAGACAATCAAAGGAGGGACCTTCCTAACACAGGAGAGTGCTGGGCTGTTAAGAGTGCTCATGTCCCTCTTGAGTGACTCCTATTTTTCTCCATCCCAAGTACTGCTTTGATTGTTAGAAATGATTTGTGAAGGGTCAAGTTTCTTTATTATATGTCCCAGATGCCTCTTGAAGGGAGGGAGGCTTACAAAGTTCCCTCCTGCCAAATCTATCCCCAGATGATGTAATAAACCTATTTAGCATTTGTATAGAACTTTTGGAGCGTGCAAAAGTGTGGATGGGGTAGTGGTCTAAGACGCTTGCTAGTAAGGCCACCTACAAAATTTGAATTGGGAAACTCCTGATTTGCAGCTCATCTCATAGCCAGTATGCTACAGCACCCCAATGATTCTGGTTCTGAATTTCCCAAGTCATCTGGTGGAATAGATCTAATCTAGCGGTTCCCAAACTGTGGGTTAGAACCCACCAGTGTGGGCTGTGAGCCGATTTTTGGTGTGTCACAAAAAGTTTTAGAAACATTAAAAATAAGATGTTGCAAGCACCCTTGCCCTGTTTTCGGAAGAAAGTTGTTAACTGGAAAGCTAACCAATGGTATGAGATAATCTTCATATGTCACATTAAAATGTCACATTTTCCAATTTTCTGTAGTAATTGGCATGGCATAGATTAGTCTTTTGTCTGGCCTGGAAGTCCCTAATTGCACATGTTGCTCTCCTGTTCAGCTGCCTGGGTACCTGGAATGACTAAACGTTTGAGGAAACAATCCTTGAACTCTTGGGAGAGCCCATCAAATGTCTACACACCCACTGTATGTAAGTTGTTTAGCAGCCTCAGGAGCACAGGACCCTGATTATTGTTAATTAATCATTGATGATGATGATATTTTTGCACAGTCATGTTGTTTTTGATTGGATTTTGTTTGTATCCACCTATGGAGTCCTTCCCAAGAACTTAGGATAGGTATTTTTTGGATATACCTATCCAAAAATAGGATAGCTATTTTTTGTCTTCATGACATTGTATTACAAATATCACCTGAGTATATGTGCTGTTCCTAGTAAGGTGGCCTTTTGCAATTGGCTGATGGTACTCGTGTTCATCCTGATGATGTTCAGGTGTTTTTCCAGCTGTTTTATGATAGCACCCAAGGCCCCTATGACTATTGGGATTACTCTTGCTTTCTTATGCCACCGTCTTTCATTTCTATTTGCAGGTCCATATTTGGTGATTTTCTCCAGTTCTTTATTTTCTACTCTACTGTCACCTGGTATTGCAATGTCTACTATCTAGACTTTATTAACCTTCTTGTTGATGATAGTTATGTCTGGTGTGTGGCGTGGCAGATGTTTGTCGGTTTGTATTCTAAAATCCCAGAGCACTTTGACTTCTTCATTCTCTATTACTTTTTCAATTTTGAAGTTCCACCAGTTGTTACTTGAAGGCAGTTTATACTTTTTACACAAATTCCAGTGGATTATTGTTGCAACTCTGTCATGCCTTTGTTGTTGTTGTTGTTGTTATTTCTTCTTTCTAGATTTTTTTTTGGAGGGGGGTCTAGTAGGTTGCGATAGAATGTCATTTTTAAAAGTGGGTCCTGATGCTAAAAAATGTGGGAAGCACTAATCTAACCCATTTGTTATCAGGTCATTTCAGACAGGCTTTCTAGACTAATGATTACTGCACATTTGGTGTACTCTTACCACAGTGCTCTCGTCCTTCATGTTTTTCTCTGTAAGCCATGCATATAGGTGAGTGCACACATTTAAATATTCTGCACAACTGAGGGAGGGGAATGAATTTGTGCACATGAGTACATCCAAGTATGCATTTCTAGGTTGCTTCTTTGTGAGTATACATGCTCTTCATATCCTTTATGTTCTAGTACTATTCTTTGAAACCTTGCAACGGGAATCTCTGTGCATGAGGACTATTCTTTTTTAAAAGGACATGGATCATTTAAAGTCCTGCATGAGACCTTAGCAATCTGGAGTCAAATGATATTATAAATATATAAGCTTTTGCTTTTAGAAGTACTTCTGGTCCAACCATCACCTGGTTGGACCAGAAGTAACAAAGGAAGCCCTCAAACAACAATTGTAAGTGGGCATCCTGGCTCTTGTGAATCTCATTCATGGATCTATGCCCTGTTCCTGAACCAACTAGTTTTACCACTGGGATGCAAATCTGAATGTGGTTCTGGAAGTGCAATCCATTGTAAATAATGTGGTGTGGATCACTTCCTGACAGATGTGGTAGGTAGATTTAAAGGGTTCTGTCTAGTGTGCAGTGAAAGTGGCACAGATGTGGAAATAATACTGCACACGCATCAACTCCAATATTAAAGAGGAATTCTGCAAAAAAAGGGTAGGGGTGGGGTCAGTGGGATTTCAGCATGCAGACAAGTACTTGAATTCTACAGGATTTAGGTATGTCACTTTCTTTAGAATTATGCCCCACAATCTCAGAGCCATGGAAATCAGCAGTTACACACACACACACACACACACACACACACACACACACACACACACACACACACACACACACACACACACACAGAGTGGCATTAAAAAGGTGGCAGAGCAGCTTTTAAACTGATCCCTGGGGGAAGGCCGACAGGAGCCGAGGGGTATCCGGTTCGGGACTCCTCATCCCTATGGGATGAGGTTGGGGAGGTTAGAGAACAACAAGACAAAGGCAGGGTAGGAGAAGAAATTGGCAAAGGTAGCGTGATGGGATGTGATAGACGGTTTGGCACAATGAGAGGATGCGGGGACAAAGGAACGAATAAGCAGCGCATCCTGGGGCATTCCGTGTACAAATGCTTTTATGCGAATGCCTGAAGTCTACGAGCAAAGGTGGGAGAACTGGAATGTCTGGTGACAAGGGAAAATATTGACATAGTGGGCATAACGGAAACCTGGTGGAATGCGGAGAATCAGTGGGATTCTTCAATCCCGGGCTATAAACTCTACAGGAGGGACAGGCAGGGGCGTGTTGGAGGTGGGGTGGCCGTTTATGTTAAGGAAGGGATAGAATCCAGCAAAGTAGAGATTGAAGGTGGGTCCGACTCCATCGTAGAATCTCTGTGGGTTATATTACCAGGCTTGTGCAGCGATGTAATACTGGGGGCGTGCTATCGTCCTCCAGACCAGAAATCAGATGGGACCTTGAAATGAGGAAACAGATCAGGGAGGTGACAAGGAGGGACAGGGTTGTAATCATGGGGGACTTCAATTATCCTCATATTGACTGGGTCAATTTGTGTTCTGGTCACGATAAGGAAACCGGATTTCTTGACGTGCTAAATGACTGTGGCTTAGATCAGCTAGTCACGGAGCCCACCAGAGGACAGGTGACTCTGGATTTAATATTGTGCGGTACGCAGGACCTGGTTAGAGATGTAAACGTTACTGAGCCATTGGGGAACAGTGATCATGCTGCGATCCGTTTTGACGTGCACGTTGGGGGAAGAATACCAGGCAAATCTCTAACAAAAACCCTTGACTTCTGACGGGCGGACTTCCCTCAAATGAGGAGGCTGGTTAGAAGGAGGTTGAAAGGGAGGGTAAAAAGAGTCCAATCTCTCCAGAGTGCATGGAGGCTGCTTAAAACAACAGTAATAGAGGCCCAGCAGAGGTGTATACCGCAAAGAAAGAAGGGTTCCACTAAATCCAGGAGGGTGCCTGCATGGCTAACCAGCCAAGTTAGAGAGGCTGTGAAGGGCAAGGAAGCTTCCTTCCGTAAATGGAAGTCTTGCCCTAATGAAGAGAATAAAAAGGAACATAAACTGTGGCAAAAGAAATGTAAGAAGGTGATACTGGAGGCCAAGTGAGACTATGAGGAACGCATGGCCAGCAACATTAAGGGGAATAATAAAAGCTTCTTCAAATATGTTAGAAGCAGGAAACCCGCCAGAGAAGTGGTTGGCCCTCTGGATGGTGAGGGAGGGAAAGGGGAGATAAAAGGAGACTTAGAGATGGCAGAGAAATTAAATGAGTTCTTTGCATCTGTCTTCACGGCAGAAGACCTCGGGCAGATACCGGTGCCCGAACGGCCCCTCCTGACCGAGGAGTTAGGTCAGATAGAGGTTAAAAGAGAAGATGTTTCAGACCTCATTGATAAATTAAAGATCAATAAGTCACCGGGCCCTGATGGCATCCACCCTAGAGTTATTAAAGAATTGAAGAATGAAGTTGCAGAGCTCTTGACTAAGATATGCAACTTGTCCCTCAAAACGGCCATGGTGCCAGAAGATTGGAGGATAGCAAATGTCACGCCTATTTTTAAAAAGGGAAAGGGGGGACCCGGGAAACTATAGGCCGGTCAGCCTAACATCCATACCGGGTAAGATGGTGGAATGCCTCATCAAAGATAGGATCTCAAAACACATAGACGAACAGGCCTTGCTGAGGGAGAGTCAGCATGGCTTCTGTAAAGGTAAGTCTTGCCTCACGAACCTTTTAGAATTCTTTGAAAAGGTCAACAGGCATGTGGATTTGGGAGAACCCGTGGACATTATATATCTGGACTTTCAGAAGGCATTTGACATGGTCCCTCACCAAAGACTACTGAAAAAACTCCACAGTCAGGGAATTAGAGGACAGGTCCTCTCGTGGATTGAGAACTGGTTGGAGGCCAGGAAGCAGAGAGTGGGTGTCAATGGGTAATTTTCACAATGGAGAGAGGTGAAAAGCGGTGTGCCCCAAGGATCTGTCCTGGGACCGGTGCTTTTCAACATCTTCATAAATGACCTGGAGACAGGGTTGAGCAGTGAAGTGGCTAAGTTTGCAGACGACACCAAACTTTTCCGAGTGGTGAAGACCAGAAGTGATTGTGAGGAGCTCCAGAAGGATCTCTCCAGACTGGCAGAATGGGCAGCAAAATGGCAGGTGCGCTTCAATGTCAGTAAGTGTAAAGTCATGCACATTGGGGCAAAAAATCAAAACTTTAGATATAGGCTGATGGGTTCTGAGCTGTCTGTGACAGATCAGGAGAGAGATCTTGGGGTGGTGGTGGACAGGTCGATGAAAGTGTCGACCCAATGTGCGGCGGCAGTGAAGAAGGCCAATTCTATGCTTGGGATCATTAGGAAGGGTATTGAGAACAAAATGGCTAGTATTATAATGCCGTTGTACAAATCTATGGTAAGGCCACACCTGGAGTATTGTGTCCAGTTCTGGTCACCGCATCTCAAAAAAGACATAGTGGAAATGGAAAAGGTGCAAAAGAGAGCGACTAAGATGATTACGGGGCTGGGGCACCTTCCTTATAAGGAAAGGCTACGGCGTTTGGGCCTCTTCAGCCTAGAAAAGAGACGCCTGAAGGGGGACATGATTGAGACATACAAAATTATGCAGGGGATGTACAGAGTGGTTAGGGAGATGCTCTTTACACTCTCACATAATACCAGAACCAGGGGACATCCACTAAAATTGAGTGTTGGGCGGGTTAGGACAGACAAAAGAAAATATTTCTTTACTCAGCGTGTGGTTGGTCTGTGGAACTCCTTGCCACAGGATGTGGTGATGGCGTCTAGCCTGGACGCCTTTAAAAGGGGATTGGACAAGTTTCTGGAGGAAAAATCCATTACGGGGTACAAGCCATGATGTGTATGCGCAACCTCCTGATTTTAGAAATGGGTTATGTCAGAATGCCAAGGGAGGGCACCAGGATGAGGTCTCTTGTTATCTGGTGTGCCCCCTGGGGCATTTGGTGGGCCGCTGTGAGATACAGGAAGCTGGACTAGATGGGCCTATGGCCTGATCCAGTGGGGCTGTTCTTATGTTCTTATGTTCTTAGAGAGAGAGAGAGAGAGAGAGAGAGAGAGAGAGAGAGAGAGAGAGAGAGAGAGAGAGAGAGATATGCAATTTTGTAATGCTTTATACCAGGGGTGTCCAAAGTTTTTGGCAGGAGGGCCACATCATCTCTCTTACACTGTATCAGGGGCAGGGTGGAAAAAGAATTAATTTACATTTAAAATTTGAATAAATTTACATAAGTTTACATAAATGAATCTATTAAAGATGAATTTAAATGAATGAATGAAGGTCCTGCAATAGCTCAAGGCCTATAAAAGGTCTTACACAAAGTTTGGCTGACCTTTCCTTTGCTGCCGCTACTGCATCACAGACGTGAAACAGCAAGCAGTGGTTTCCTTATTCCATAGCTCATGCGAGAGGTCAAGCAGTCGCCCTTACGCTGAGAGCAGTTGCGTCAGGCCAATGTGGGCTCCAACAAATCTTTGGAGGGCCAGATGCTCATTGGAGACTGGGGGCTCCCTGAGGGCCGCATTGAGAGGCCTCAAGGGCCGCAAGTGGCCCCGGGGTTTGGGCACCCCTGCTTTATACCAACAACAGAACACAAGCAACATCAGATTGTGACCTTTCAGCAGAAGAGTCTGCAAGCAACATTACACTGGGTCCCCCAGTTATGGACATCCAAGTTATGGATGCCTGCATTAGCACTTTTGCACAGGTGCAATCCGTCCATTGTGGTGCTTTTGTACAATAGCCTGGTCAGAGAGCTATTGACCGGAGCTAGCTGTTTTAACCAACGTACATTCCAACTTTCTGGACAGACCTCCAGAAAGGAACCACTACATATGTTGGGAACTTGGGGCCCAAACATATACTTACCTAGCACCAGTACTGAGCCTTAGGTTCAGGGTACCATAAATGTACTGTAAAGCACATTTCCGGTACCTGGAAAATATGGTGTGCTGCCGCTGGGCATGTGCCAGTAAGGCACTGGACCCAGCTGTGGCAGGAGGAGAACATTCTGCCACCCAGGGGTAAGTGAGACTGCCAAGTGACGGTGTGGCCTCTAGAAGCTGGGGGAGGGCAGAACAAGGGCAGGGCAGGGTGGGGCGAGGAACCAGGCAGGAGGAGGGTGGGACAGCTGGATCCTGAACTCCACGTCAGTTTGAAAGGCCAGACACGGAGGATCTCATACCTGTGCCAGCAAAATAGCCGGTGCAGATTAGAGAAGACACATTGCTGGGGCCAGGGCTTTCCTTGGGGGAAGGGGACAAAAGTACCCTTCTGCCAAGGAAACCCTTGGCAGTTTCCTGGGACCCAATGGGTACAATGGTAGCCACTTTGGCACCGCTGCTCCAGTGGGCACCTGGAAGCACAGGATTGAGCTGTTAGTGCCCCTTCCCTTGGACTTTCCAGTAGTACAAGAGAAGGTTACTTAGACTGGAAAACAGAGAAATATTCAACAAACTCTTAAGCAGCTAACAAGATAGGTTATAGCTCCCCCGTTATTGGACAGCATTCACACCCTCAGTGTCATCTAGCTCTGTTCACATGTTGTCTCCTCTCCAGCACAATCAATCTTTAGGAAAGTCTGCCTCCTAGCTAGGGTTCCATATCCTCATTCCTAAAATCTGGATGGCCTAATTTGCATTATATAAAAACCATTTGCTAATTATACAAATTGAGCGGTGACTTGGGGCAAAGTCAGACACCAGAGCAAAACAACTTTTTCTGAGATGGTCAGCAGGCTACTGGTCTCTGCAAGGGCTGACATGGTGAGTGGGTGGGTTGGTGGATGGGTGAGCCGGCAGACAAACAATCATCATTGCCTTGCTGCTCCCTCTTGTTGCTGCTGACTCTGACTGTTCTTTCCCACCTCTGTTACTTACCGCCCAATCCTAAGTTGTGCTGGAACAGGCAGGCCAGCAAGCCTGCACTATATCCAGCGCAAGTTTGGGGCCAGAATCGGCACAACCTGAGGCAAGGAGAAAACTTTCCCTTTATGCTGTGCTGCACTGCACTGGGCCCAATGAGTCTACATGGATCTGCACCACCACAGGAGGTGGCGCAAATCTGAGCAGAACGGAATGACCAGAGGCTGCTCCACACTGCCTGGGAACAGGGTCAGGATCCAGCATAATTGCCAGATCCTGGCTCTGCCTCTCACTTCCTGCCTACTCTCTCCCTGCCCCAAAATGCCTTCTCCCTGCCTCCTCCCCATGCCCCCCTAGACCCCTGCGTTAGCTGAGCTTGGCCGGCACAAACATACCCCACTGGGCCTGGATCCCGCGCAGGGAGGCCAGCATAACTCTAAAGTTGGCACAAATGTGCCTTATGGAACATTTGCAACATCCCCGGGTTGGCACAAGTGACTTCTGCCAACCTAACCCACTTTCCAGCACTGACATAAGGGCAATGCAGCTCCAAGGTAAAGGAACAAACAATCCCTTACTTTGAAGAGGCCACCATGAGTGCCACTCAACTGCAAGATGCAGAACATGCCCCATTAGCACTGCTATGCCTGTGCTGGAAAGTTGGTTAGGATTTGGGCCCTAGTTACCTAAGAACCTCTGTGTGCTCTTTCCTTCTCTTGTTTCCTTCCTTGGCTGGAGAAACCATTGTGGGTTGGCTGCCTCTTGCTCCAGCTGCCTGTAAAAACGAAGTTCCAACAACCGTATGTGTCATTCCACAGATACGACATTTTATATCTTGTTTTTCCTTAAGTGACTGGGCAGAATTCTGTGCACACCTTAGGAAACACATCTCCACAAGAGCTAAAACCTTTCTATTTCTATTTTTCTTTTTCAAAAATGAAATCTTACAATTCATACCACCTGTTCGGCATGGCACGTATAGCATCCAGGCCAAGCCTACCTATCCATGCGAGATTGGCAACCCGGGTTACCTGATTCCTAACCCCAGATAAGGCCTGCAAGGGTCAAGGCAAGTCAAGAGAAGAGCCACACCATCTGAGGTACAAAATATCCACTGAGTACCATCTTTTCTGCCCTCTTATGTAACGCAAGGGAACTGAGCATTGTCTGCTAGTTTCACTTGGGATAGACAAAATGTCTTCTCCCTCACGAGAGCATGAAGAGAAGCAAATACAAAAGTAGCATGCCTGTCAGCTCTGTTATCATTCTACCCCACTGCTTTTATCACGGGGAGTGAGAGGTGGGCTATGGACTGCCCTTTGCCCTCCCTAGGAAATTCAGAATGCACATTTCCAGGCCCTGGACTCCAATTACTAGACTTCACTGGGAATAAAACTCAGCATCTCCTTTGGAGTCCAATTTTCCCTTGTTTTCTAATCTCTTTGCCTACTCCTCTCCCTGAGATGAAAACAGATGCCAGGAGTGCTGAGTCCTCATTCCCTTGCTGCAACGGCTTGGCTCAGAGGCTCACTCCTTCCTCTGCAACCCCTCCCTGTTTCACTGATTTCTGCCTTAGAGTGAAAAAAGTCAAACAGAATTACAAAGTGCTGGCACAGTCCATGCTCACTCCACCTGGATCAATAGGTTCTTTGAAGTTTCAGGAACACACAGCTAGGAAAAGCGCCTTGGACCCTGCTTCCTCAAAGAGAATTGCAAAGGCTGCCTCCGTACTCGTTTGGAGCCTCTTGGAACATCGGAAGACTTGTGACTGACAGCAGAGAGCCTCAAAATTGGGGCGATGCAATCTTTTCCACCCCTAAACTTCATCTTCCTTGTTTGTGGCAACAAACAAAAAGTCTGAAGGACTGGTTTCTTAACCTCTCTCCACAACTGCAGAGGCGCAAGACATCTGTTTTTAATAAAAGCAAAGGCTGTTACAAATCACATGACTCTTCATCTGGAGTGAAACACACACGCACGCACACACACACACACACACACACACAGCATCAAAGCTTGCGAGTAGCGCCGAAATGAATTTACTTCCAAAATTCTTCTCAAAATTCTCTACTCCCTGGATTTTCACTGGAGGTTCAGACATTTGCTGAATTCATTCATGGAATATTTGATAACCCATAATTTTTGTGTTCTGTATTTGGTACTTAATGGTTGCTGTCTGACAGTATTTGATGACTGACCCGCAACAGTGTTTAGTTTTTTGCAGTTTGCATTTTGAGGTTTCGTATTTGATACCTGCTCACATTAAAGTGAACAAAACACAAGCATCTGGATTTGAACACTGAAGGAAAATTTTCTATTCACACAGGTCTCCTATTCAAAGGCATGGCTGAGGTCACAACTTATCACATTTAGGGCGCAAACCTAACTAACTTTCCAGCACTGGGGGAAGGGCAATGCATCTCCAAGGTAAGGGAACAAACATTCCCTTACCTTGAGGAGGCCTCTGTTACTGCCCTCCAACTGCAGGATGCAGTACATGCTCTACTGGAAAGCTATGCCAGCTATGCCAGTACTGGAAAGTTGATTAGGATTGCATCCTTAAGGGTTTTGTTCTGGTTCAAGTTAAGAACATAAGAACAGCCCCACTGGATCAGGCCATTGGCCCATCTAGTCCAGCTTCCTGTATCTCACAGCGGCCCACCAAATGCCCCAGGAAGCACACCAGATAACAAGAGACCTCATCCTGGTGCCCTCCCTTGCATCTGGCATTCTGACATAACCCATTTCTAAAATCAGGAGGTTGCGCATACACATCATGGCTTGTACCCCGTAATGGATTTTTCCTCCAGAAACTTGTACAATCCTCTTTTAAAGGCGTCCAGGCTTGACGCCATCACCACATCCTGTGGCAAGGAGTTCCACAGACCGACCACACGCTGAGTACAGAAATATTTTCTTTTGTCTGTTCTAACTCTCCCAACACTCAATTTTAGTGGATGTCCCCTGGTTCTGGTGTTATGTGAGAGTGTAACACCAGAACCAGGGGACATCTGGTTCAAGGCAAGGGGACAAGTTCAAGGCAACCAAGAGATTTTAGGTTCAGAGTCAATTCCAGTTCGTGGGAACACTTTTCCTGGTGTTTGGATTCAAGTTCCCTGGTCCTTGTGGAGAGCTGTTTGGTGGACAAACTTTATATTAAATGAGGCAGCTGTTCTCCGGGAGACAGTTTTAACCTAAACGAGAACTTCAGACCATCCACTAGGTCCTAGCCATATTTCAGATCCCTGAGGGCTGCTATTTCTAGACTAAAAACAAACACACTGCTGTAATGGCAAGTGGAGCACTTAATACCTCTTCTTCGAATGGGCACAAATATTGTTATACACTTGCCCCACTTCCCTGAGTGGCAAGACTGTCCCACCTGTGAGATCAGTTGAAGTGATCGCTTCAGGCAGCAGATTGGTGCGAGGTGTTCATTTCCACCTACCTACTTGCCTCCATTGCTCATCTTTCTCCTTCTACTCCCTGGTTTGGAAAAGGAAGAGGGGGACTAGAAGAACTGGGCGAGGGAGAGGAAAGTGCTAAGCTAACACATAGGGGAGTGGGAAGAGCAGACTGGCACATCAGATAAAGGGGGGCAGCATTTGTCATGCCACCTCAGGTGTCAGGAGGCTTTGCACCAGCCCTGCTGTGATCCCACTGAAAACTGTAGCCTTGAGATCTCTATTAGTTCATGGGGGAACTGTTACCTTGCACATGCCCGATCTCGTCTGATCTCGGAAGCTAAGCAGGGTCAGGCCTGGTTAGTACTTGGATGGGAGACTGCCTGGGAATACCAGGTGCTGTAGGTTTATACCATAGTCTTTCGAGACTGAAGGTTGCCAACCATGGGGGAACGTTCCAACTTCACTTCATCCTGGATGTTAAAATAACTTCAAAAAAGTTGGAGGACAGACTGAATCACTACAGTTTCAAGTTGCAGGAAATCTGTGTTCCTAATTGTCAAAAGCATCTAAAGGGTTTGGCACTCCCACCCCATACCCCCACCCCTTTGTGCCCCCTCACCCCATGAAGCTGAAACAAGAGGCCTCTAGACAGGGTCGTGTATCTATTGAGGCGAGTATGACTTCATCGACACAGGTGACTGGCATTTGGCATGAGGGGAAATGTGTTTAAAAAGTACAAAAACACCACACTGTCAATCACCACTCCTACAAAATGCCTGCAGTGCAATTTTGTTAAAGGCCACTTTGCAGGAAAACCAAGAATTCCTCAGGCGTCTTAGTGTGTACATGACATTTGTGGATTATGATGAAAATGTTAAAATGGCTGCCATGACTAACCGGGCATGAGTTGTTGAAAGCTCTTTATCTGCCTGTCTCTGTTATGTCAGAATTTAATGCTCAAGCACATTTCATTTTTTTTAAAGTAGAAGTTACAACTGACCAACTATTATTTTTAAAGCTGGGGAGGGCACATAGCTCAGCTAGTAGTGAAGAAAACTCTGCAAGCTTATACTGCACAAAAGTTCAAGCGAGATCTCAAAGAATGTTCCCTTGAAGTCTCAATGACCTTTCCAATGCTATGGGCAGAGCAGGAGGGAGACTTTTGATTCAAAGCTGCAGTCGTGAACACTCAATTATTGTAACAGAGACCTTTGTGTTTGTGATGTCTAAGGTTAGGGAGTGGGGTGCTGCTGGTGAACAAGTGCTTCAAACAAGGTGCATTTTGCCCTCACTAGAATGATAGCAGAAGAGGCCATTACGGCAACCTCCAGAGAGGTATGGCTACTGGGGAGACAGTGAGGGACCTACAGAAATCCTTCCCTAGGCTTCTTTAGAAGTGCTTACCAGTGCTGGAGTATACATCCCTCTGAACTGAAAAATGGGGGGAGGTAAAAAAAATGGAGCTAAAAAGAAGGGCAGCTGTTCCCATAAAGAATACCACTTCCTTATCTGAAACATGTGGATAGCACTCTTGGATTTAATTTGGAATTATTTTGTCAGATTATCATGCAAATGATAAACCATGATTGGGATACACATTCATTCATCATCAGTGGCACACGCACACACAGAGAGAGAGAGAGAGAGAGAGAGAGAGAGAGAGAGAGAGAGAGATGCCTGCTAGCTATTCTATTTTCAGAGGAAGAATATCCATTGTTTCTTTCTTCCCATACCCTTCGGCATACTGTTAACTACCCTTAGGCCTGCTTACCACCACCAACAGCCAAATCCTATTATGGGCTTATGCTGATGGATCTCATGCTACATCAGAGTAAGCAATGTTCCAGTGGCAAGAAAACCATGCCGTGATTGTGAGCTTTGGAGCCACTGATGCAAATAGCGGGAGGCTCTCCACATGCTTGAGTGGCTCCCAGATAAGGTGAGGGTGAGGCGGTTCAGGGAGAGTCTTGGTAGCAGCAGTGCATGCCAGGCTTCCAACAGTAGCAACACCCATAATATTGCTTTGATAGTGCTTTACACAGAATTAAGTCCCTGCCCTGAGGGGTTTGCAGTCTAGAGCAGTGGTTTTCAACCATTGTGCCACGGCACACTAGTGTGCTGCGAGGCAGCCTCAGGTGTGCCACGGGGCCAGAGGAGGCAGGCAGCAGCCGCGTGTGGGAGAAGCGGCTGCTTTGACCCTCACGCCACAGCAGGGAAAAAAGAGCAGCTGCTGCTTTGCATCTCCAGCTGTGAGCAAGAGGAAGGCTGCAACCCGATCCTCATTTACCTGAAAGTAAGTCCTGTTGACTATTATGGGGCTTACTTCTGAGTAGACATGCCTGTGATTGGGCTTTTGGTAACACTTTTTTCTGAAATACAGGAGCAGGCAATTGGTAGTGGGGGGGGGGGGGAGAGAGAATGTGAGGCAAGTGATTCTGGACCTTGGGAAGGTGGGGACGAGTGAGGGGAGGGACAGTAGGAGAGATGCTAACTGCAATTATGAGAATAGGGGGGAATGTCCCTGTGGGAGGGGGAGAGGAGGAGAGAGAAGTGCCAATTGCCTGCTTGTGTATTTGAGAAAAAAGAGTGCAACCAAAAGCCCAATCCTAGGCATGTCTACTCAGAAGTAAGACCCACAGGAACATTCCCCTCCAATGCCCCCCCCTTTGGCTGCAATCCTAACCACACTTTCCTGAGAGTAAGCCCCATTGAACAAAATAGGACTTACTTCTGAGTAGACCTGGTTAGGATTGTGCCCTTTGTCATGTAATGATTTAACTGTATTAATTATATTAATTAAAAATTAATTGTAATGTAGTAATTTAATGTAAGTAAAAAACTGGGAGTGTGCCTTGACAATTTTAGTGCCTTGACAGTGTGCTGTGAGCTGAAAAAGGTTGAAAATGGCTGGTCTAGAGCCTCTAGAAAGGTTGGAAACCACTGCTTTAGATAGTTGGGGGCGGGTCATGGAGCTGGAGGATCAAGAAGCTTGGGTTGCATTTGGAATTGGCGGGGAGACAGTGAAGGAATTTAAGAAGGAAGGTGATGCGGCCAGAGTGATGAGATAAGTGAATGATTTGGCAGCAGAGTGCTGGATGAAGGTAAAGGGGCTGAGATAAGCCAGTGGAGGATCAGTGAGGAGGAGGTCGCAGTAGACGATCACAGGTTGCGGTGTGAGGGATCACCAAGGTGGGAACTAGAGTTTTTGTCCAGGGGTCAGAACGTAAGGCTGGATTCCTGCAGTATTGTACAGGGAAACAAGGGATCTCTTATAAGTCACACTTCGAGAACAGGGCCACAAAAATCAATACCAGGAGCAACATACTCCAGAAATTAATAGGTACAAGATGGGGAGCTTCAGCCACCACTCTCAGAACATCAGCATTAGGATTGATCTACTCCGCAGCAGAATACTGTGCTCCAGTATGGCTTCACAGCTGTCATGCTAGCAAGATTGATGCCAGATTAAATGAAGCTGTGAGGATCATAAGTGGCTGTATAAGACCCACTCCTATCTATTGGCTCCCCGTTTTGAGCCACATAGCACCCCTAGCCCTATAGAGACAAGAGGCTTTAGAGTGAAAGAATATAGAACAATCACCAACAACCCGCTTTTACCAGTGCATGCCAATCTTCCTTATCTATCAATTGGTAGGCTTCAACCCAGGAAGGCTTCTCTGGCACTCGCACAACATCTGCACAATAATTTCAACATCAATGCCCAACTGAAAATTAAATGGGCAGTTGAACACCCAGAAACAGATAGATATATAGACAATCCTACACTTAAAGTGCCAGGTTTCGACTTGCCTCGCCAGCACTGGAAAACTTTGAACAGGATCCGTACCCTACATGGTGTTTGCCAGGATTCAGTGTTTAAGTGGGGGCTAGCATCTACCCCACAGTAGGTTCTCCTGCCAAACCACACTGTGTCAGGTTGCAAACGGAAGGCGTATACTGGCCCATGGTCTGACTTTTTCAATGAGGGTAACTCTGTCCTTGAATGGCTGGATGAACTGGACATTGATATTTGATCTAGTTGTTATATAGGTCCATGTATTATATGCCATAGGCTGAATGAATGAATGAATGAATGAATGAATGAATAAATAAATAAATAAATAAATAAATAAATGTACAGGGAGAACTGGCATGAGTTGGTGCCAGACTGAATATGGGAATAAAGAAGAGAGAGGAGCCAAAGGGTTATTTGTTGGTCAGAGAAACCATTTCAGATTTCCATAAAAAGGGCAAAATAGTTTCACTGGAAAAGGGCAAGATTCACAGCAAGACTCAAAGACACACTTGGATATATTTACATTTAAATGAAAAGAAAAGCAAAATATTTTAAGAGAAGTTGCAGTTTTTAAAGTCTTTCTCTTTGACCTTTTCTTAGGCAAATCAGTTAGCATGTATTTAAAGATAATTCTTTAAGGTAGTGTTTTTCAAACTGTGAGTCGGGACCCACTGGGTCGCGAACCAATTTCAGGTGGGTCCCCATTCACTTCAATATTTTATTTTTAATATATTATACTTGATGCTATCATGGTATGTGCATTTGGAGAAATGTTACAGGTCTGTACTTTAAACAGGCTACTCTGTATATGCTTTTAACGATGATAGTCAATGGGGCTTACTCCTGGGTATGTGTTGGTAGGATTGCAGCTGAGGATTGTTAAAAATGTTCCTGCTTGATGACGTCGCTTCCAGCCATGACATCACTTGCAGTGGGTCCTGACAGATCCTCATTCTAAAAAGTGGGTCCCGGTGCTAAAAGTGTGAGAACCACTGCTTTAAGGGGTTATTGGTGACTAGGAGATTCTTTTTAAAACGAATCTTGCTGTTTTTTTATTAGTGATCACAAGGTATTAGACACAAAATTCATCTGTGGTGGTGGTGGAGGTGGCACAAGAGAAACAATTAGGAGTTTGAATGCAACCAGTAAAGGAGACAGAAATCTCAACTTTGCAACTGACTGAAAGAAGAGGGCTTTACAGAGTTAAAATGGTCTGTCTGGGTGTGTGCTTGCTCTTCCATACTCAGCATATATATTTGTATATAAAGAGAGAACAGTGCCATTCTCTCTCATTGTAAGTGATGTTGACACAACTCATATTTCTTAACTTAGAAATCTTGTTGGCATCCTTCAGTCTCGGAAGACTATGGCGTCACGCTCTGAATGGTGGTTCTGGAACAGTGTCCTCTCCAGTGCGTGAAGCCTGGGTAAAGTAGGTATGGAGGATAGGCTGTTACCCATGCAGCAAATCCCCCCTCTCCACGTCGCTGAAATGGTCCAATGGAAAGGCAGAGGCCAATACGGTTGGTTCCAGCGGCGTCGCAGGAGTTGCCAGAACGTGACTGTGTTCAGCCATGAACTGCCTCAGGGACTCCGGCTCCGGATTTTGCCTCGAGGTTGACTCCTGAAGCCTTTTCCATAACTGGATGTAGCCACAAGGCAGTGGAGGTTTGGGATCAGAGTTTTCCTTCTCTCAGTTGAGCTGCCTTCCCAGGCTGACGAGTCCCATCTACCTGGTGGCTGTTTAGTCGCCTCTTATGACAAGTACAGTCAAACTGAGGGCCTATTCTTATCCCCAGCCCCCAGGGGAACTTAGAAATATGACCTTGAGAATTTGTGATGTTCACTTCGAATACCAGGTGAGCATTATAACTCCATAATGCTTTTTTCGCTCAGATTTTCAGAAAAGAATTACACTGGGGATGACTAATCACAGGCAGTCTGAATCACAAAGATGGTTCACTCTCCTCCTTAAAGGGCATATTGAGTCTCAATATATACCTTTATAAGTCCCTTCAATATACGGATTTTCAGTTATCCATTTTGTACTTATTAAGGCCATCCCTCTTTATCCATACAAAAACTGAATAAATTGTTCTGCCATAAATGTTTGGAGGGGTGCCGGCTGCAAAATTGCTGCAGCCTTATACTGATCTACATCTAACCAGCCAGCATCTTATCCCTGCTCTCTACAGTGTCCTCCCTAATGGAAAAGCTGAGCTTTCTCTTGCAGTGCTGTAGAAAGTGAGGCAACAAAGCTTTGCATTTGGCTGTGAGTTAGAAAGACAGAAAGAAATCCTTGCACATAAACTTTCCATTTGCAGAATCTGTGCCTCAGAGAGGTGAAAGCATGCCTGGAGTCTAACAAACTGATTAATTCGGATTTCTGGGACAGACTGCTAGTGGGGGTGCAGATGAGGGCCTGCTCAGGAGTTTTGACAGGCACAGGTGTGGAATGCTGGAGACACCCTGTGGGGAGACAAACTGACATGTGCTTCTCAGAAACTCTCTTTGTCTCACATTCCCAGCTTCCTAACTTGATGTCTTTGACAGACGGGACATGCCTGCTTTTGTGTGAGCCACTTGCACAGCATAGAAGCAAAGCAATGAGGTGATTTGCAAAGAAACCCAGGAAATACAATGTGCTGGTAGCACAGCAGAACCAGGCAGCCGGCTCCATCCCCTTCTGTTCCCCAGGAACCCTGGCCAAGACCTTATGTCATCTGGGCAAAGTGTGAGTGGCACAGAGTAACCATGGCCACAAAGATTAGTTCAAAGTATTACTCACGGAAATTCTATTTTCACAGATGACCTCACTGCATTTTTCTCCCAGCAAAAATGACTGGGCTGTAATTGCACGTGACACATAAAGCTGGCCAGATGAATTTCCCCTTTCCAGCCCTCTTTGCAGTTCGTGGTGTCACTGCTAAAAATTATTTTAATTATTGTTACAGCTTTAACAGAGGATTTCATAATGCTGTTCTGCTGGCAGAAAGGTGAGAAGGGGCCTCAAGGAGTAGCAGGTATACTGGCTAGAAGAGACTCTGACAAGACCACCTTAAGGATGTATGCAAATTTGTGCCCAAATGTTTAAGGGCACATTTAAAGCCAACTTTGTTGAACCAACTTTCACAAGAGAAAGTTGCTCTTGTGAAATCAAATTCCACTATGGGGGAAAAGAAGCCAGAGTTTAATGAACAAATATAAGCTATATACCATTACTCCTGGCCTGGGGGGTGGTGGTGGTGGTGGTGGTGGTGGAAGAGCTCATCAAATTAGCTCAGTGTATTGTACTCTATTGCTTCAGAGTTACTTCGGAGGTGGGTTCTTCCTCCCCCTTACAGGGATGTGGGCATAGCTCAGTGGTAGAGCAACTGCTTTGCATGCAAAAGGTCCCAGGTTCAATCTCTGGCATTGCCAGGTAGGTCTGGAAAGTTCCCTCTCTGAAACTTTCAGCACAGGTGACAGCCTAAACCTATACACACTTACCTGTGAGTACATCCCATTGAACTCAATATAGGACTTACTTCTGAGTAGACACGTATAGGGTAATTATGTTAATAAACCAAAAGGCAGTTTCACATGTTCCCCAACCTAAGGTTGCCAGGTCTCTGGGTTTGAAATGTCAGGGTATTAGATTCTTCAGAGAATGAGTCAAATCCTAGAGCAAAGGGCTAGAACCAAGGAAGTGGGGTCTTTCTGGACCCTGTCCCTTACATGCTGCAGAGAAACATGAGCATTCCTCAAAATGGTAGTTCAGTTGTGCTGTACCCGCTGCACCTGTCAGACATGCATTTCTTAAGGCCCAGGAGCCAGGGAAGTGGCTACCCTCCACAGGAACAGTTGGTTTTTTGATTTGCACTCCTGCCATTTCTACTGTAGTTCCTGCTTGTGGTCTGCATGACACTGGGGGCAAGGAACATCCTTGCTTCTGGAAGTGTCATGGCTGTTCAGTTGCTTACAGGAAGACATGGGGATGGGGATGGGGATGGGAATGGGAACGAACAATGGGTAGCAGCTGCAGCAAATGTTATGACCAAGTGCTCACTCAGAGTGGCAAATGTACTTCCTGTTCCCTAAGAAAGGGTGCCATCAGCTAGAACTCCCCAATTCTGTGTGCCCCAGTCACTCTCCCACTGGTGTCAATGCTTAGAGATTAACCTGTTGGAGGAGATAAAGGAATCATTGAAGTTCATTCAATGCATTATTGTCATTTATTTACATAATGTCATCTACATTCATGGCACTTCACAAAAAAATGAGGACAGGTCCCTGTCCCATGAGGCTCACAATGTAGATATTGAGACAAGACCTAAGATGAAAGCTTCAACTTGCCTTATGGCTGAGCCGCCCTTGGAGCTGGGGCTCTCCCAAGTACAACTCTGTTCTGGGCTCATCTTATAGTATGTGTTTTGTTGAGAATTTCCTGTGTCAAAACGGAGAGCTGAACAGGCTCAGGCCGGATGCCACAATACCTGTGGCTATTTTCTCTTCACCCTCAAATGGTGTAATTGACTGAGCTTTGCAGAATATGTGAAGATCAACTGTTTTGTGAAAGTGCACTTCAAATTGTACAGTCAAGTTGTAGTATTTGGAATTTGTGTTGTGTTTAGATAGTTCCAGCCAAGATGTGTGCAACCGGATATGTGTGTAACTGAAGCAGCGTGCACTTCAGGCATTCACAAAGAACTCTCAGGGGATGTTTGCAGAAAGAAATTTGCCAGTGATTCTTGGAATAATGAGTAAATTTGAGAACTTTGGATCTGCTCACAAAGAAAGCCAGCTGCACAGTCCAGCAGATCAATTATTCCATACAGGTTATATTTTTTCAGCTGCTGCCCTTCATTCTGCTTAGACAATTCTTGCATTTTAACATGAACCCCCAAACCAATAATGACCTCAGTTAAGTGCTGCATGTCCATCTCCTTCCACCAAAGGTTTGACCCACAAGAGTTCACTGAAGTCAATGAGAACTGATCCAATCATTTTTTTATTTTTTTTGGCCCTTGGATTAGGCCCCAAATCTAAAAGCAAGCGGATGGAGCAACTGCCTGTGTGGTGTATATTATAGAAGTTATGCAAAATATATGCATCACGTCAAAATAAACCCCGCTCTCAATCTGGGGAGTCTGTTCTACAGAGCGCTGTAAGAAAACCAAGTCCTGAGCCAAGGAGACTTGGAATCTAGGCTCCAAATAAATAACATTGATGAATGTGTGCTTATTCTTGCACAGGTTTGGTCGCTATGTTCTCAACCCAGTATGTGCATTTTAGCAGAATTTGGCATTTCCCCCCAAAGAGCAGTATGATGGAAGGAGACATTGGTGTGGGAGAGAAATCCCAGACTAGTGAGGATTTTGTGATTGGAGGCCATGAGGCAGCACAACCTGGAGGACCTCCTGACGCAGAGGCTGTGGCTGCTGCCTGTGTCGTGGTGCTTGGGGTGGTGGTGGATGGGGGGGGAGGGAGAAGGAGCCCCTTCCTGTGCTCCTCATGCCCTTTCACCAAACCCCAAAGTGGAGACTTCCAGTTTTCTGTAAAGGGATGGTGTGAATGAAGGAGCTCCTTCATCTGCTCTATCCCTGCAAATAAAGCCAGAAGTTCTGTACTTCTAGCTTTAAGGCAACTGTGTGAGGATTAAGATAAGCAGTGGAATGACCAGATCGAGCAAGCAGGAAGTGGATTACTGTGGCTTTGGCAGGCTGGAGGGAAGTGGTGGCCGTGGCAGCAGACTCAAGGTGAAGCACACCCCAAATCTTCAAACAGCCGCTGATGTAACCCACCACCTCACCTCATTATTGGGCTGGTAGTGGCCATGGGAAAGGGGGCGCTAACCACGATGAGATGTAGGTTGCCCAAGCACTGAAGCATTTCAGGCTACAATCCTATACCCACGTACCTGAGAGTAAGCCTCATTGAACTCCAAGATACTTTTGAGTAGATACATATGAGGTTATGCTGCCAGAGAGAAAAGTAGTGGCTAGAGTGTGGAATGAGGATATATCAGCTGAAATTCTCACTGTAAAAATAAATCTTACTGAATGACCTTGCAACTGCCACTATTTGTCAGCCTAACCTATTTTGTAGGATTGTTGTAGAAATAATAGGGAGCAAAGAAAACTCCCTGTTTACCATTCTGAACTCCCTGAAGGAAAGATGGGATTCAGAAGTGGTACATCAATATTTCAACTACCTCAAGAAGTACAGTCATGCTCTTTTTAAAAAATGAATGGTGAAATCCTCAGAAATCTGCCTGCTGCACCAGATACCTCTCTCCCCCAAAGCACCCCTTCCCTCCATACAGCTGCTATACAGTTTTTTCAAAATGTTGAAGGTTCTGGTCCTGCAGCTCCCAAGTCACATTTAGTTGGAGTTCCAGTATTAATGGAGTTCCTCTGTCTGCCTATTTGGGAAGCTGTTCTTCACCAATCTGTCTGGCTGCAGAGCAAGGGTTTCTAGTTCCGCTTGCATCTCAGAATACAGGTAGGGGAATCATCTACAGTTCTCCCTCTCCCATGAAAATTTCATATCCATGTTACCATTTTCCATATGGTTATTAGGCCACATCTACTGGTGACAAAGTCAGTGATCAGGATATCACTGTTCTGTCAATGTGATGACTGAGGCTGCAATCCTATGCACACTTTCCTGGAAGTATTGTATTGGCAACCTTCAGTCTCGAAAGACTATGGTATCGCGCTCTGAAAGGTGGTTCTGGCACAGCGTCTAGTGTGGCTGAAAAGGCCAATCCGGGAGTGACAATTCCTTCCACACCGGGAGCAAGTGCAGTCTGTCCCTGGTCTGTCTCCCTGACTATGGGCCTTCCTTCTTTGCCTCTTAGCCTCAGACTGTTGGCAAAGTGTCTCTTCAAACTGGGAAAGGCCATGCTGCACAGCCTGCCTCCAAGCGGGCCGCTCAGAGGCCAGGGTCTCTTCCTGGGAGTCTCTTCCTGGGTCTCTTCCTGGGAGTAAGCCCCATGGAACCTATTGGGGCTTACTTTTGAGTAGACTTGCTTAGGATTGGGCTGCTTAGGAGTCAGCTCCCAGAGTCACAAGTTATGATGCTGCACTGGTGCTTTTGGGTTTCATTCTAAGATCTCTATCCCAGGTGCTGCTGGGTCATAGGATGGAGTTGGAATTGCTCCCTATGTAAAGCAGAAATTTCTCAAATGCACAGGCAAAGAAATGGAGGAGCAGTGGAATGGGGGCAAGACTTTCCCTTAAAGCTGTACAACACATGAAATTAAATGCTTAGATGAAATAAGATGCTATCTCGTTTGAGTTTCTGAATATAACTAAACTCAGTGGCTTGAAGAAAGGAAGAAATCCATTTGTAACTCTATCTAATCTATCCTTTCCACATTTATGACAGTTAACAACAACAGTTCCTGTTGGAACTTCCTAAAAGTTCCTGTTGGAACTTCCTAAAAGTTCCTGTTGGAACTTTTGTCCTAAAAGGAAGTCAATGGGTTTTGTCTGGGTTTTGTCCCTTGCTAACTCCATATTACTAGGTTGCCTTTGTCATTTTATATAACACAAGGTTTGCTACTTGGCAGCCCACTGGCTACTGACTTCCATTTCTGTGGCCCCACCACCCTCCCCCATCCCTGCACCCCATTTGGCCTGCAAATCTTTACGTGGCAGGAGCTTGTCATTTCCGGTGATCTCATTTCATTGCAGGACCTGCAAGGTGAGAAATGGCACCTTACATGCTGCTTTTTACCTGACTAGAACAATTTCCAAAGCAATGTCACTCAGGAAGTGAGGATGGCCCAGGATGTGCTTATCTTGCTAGTGGACACTCATCCCACTAAGAACTGGGGCAGCATCCCAGGGCCTTGATGAGATGAGAAGGAATCCACTAACCAGGTGAGAAACAGCACATGTACCTTGTTTTTGGTTTTGCCAGGCAGGGCCTCTGAGAGGAATTTAATCAGGGGATACAAAATTTCTTTTGGGCCCGCTTACAAAGGGGGGGGGGAGAGTGAAACAGAGCAGGGGAGGGTGGTGACAGGTGAGCAGAATAGGGGCAGGGAAGGGTGAAGCATGGTGAGGGGAGGGTAGAGACAGCTGGAAAAGTCTTTGGAGCATAGGTCTACCCACCCGTGTGGCATCAGTGGTGTCCCCAGCATCCCCAGTCATGGTAATGTCCCAAGCATCCCATACGGGCAACAAATCTGAGTAGATAGGAAAATGTCAGATCCCAGGAAATTTCTGGGCCCCTCCTTTGGGTCCTGGGCCCCCCTTTTTGCCCTGGGCCCAGGTACAAATTACCCCCTTTACCCCCCTCTCCTAGGCCCTGCTGCCAGGCCATCCCCTGAGCAGTGCTATTATTTGTGGCTCCAGTTTTTTGAGGAGGGGCTCTTGGGAAAAAGTTCTGCAGGTTTCCCCAATTGTGCATGCCATCAGCCCCCTCATAGTACCCCCAAACCGGGAAGCAGATAGCCCCAAATAATCCTGCTTTATGCTGCCACCTGCAGTTGAGTGACTGCGGTGGACTCTTGCCCATCCATTGCCTAATAGTTCCTGATTAGCTTTCTTGACTGGAGACCCAATAGGAAGGCTTACGGGGAGGCAGTGGGGAGCAGGCGGTGGCAGCAGGCCATGTCATTCTTCCCTCAGTGCTATTTAACCATATCTGGCTGTCTCTGCTCCCAATGCAATGTGAGTGGACAGGACATTTGGGAACTATAAAATGACACTGGGGGAAAAAGAAGAAGGTTTCCCACTGTGACTGCTCCTGAGTTAGTTTTGACATTGTAGCCTTCCCCACATCTCCAAGATGGCAGCAAACAAGTACAAACCAGCCCCAGTACCTTAGCTGAGACCCTGAGAAGGGGGTTGGAGTTGAACAGGCCTGGACAAGCCTGTCTCCCCAAAGAGTGGTACGGCTATGTCAGAAGAACACAAGGTTTGGTGATGACAGCCAGAGCTCGCCTGACAAAAGTCTGGAGAGTGTCAACTGGGAACAGTGTTTGGCAGCTCTTAACGGGCTGCTTGCGCTAATTAAATCAGTCTCTTAACCTGTCTCTGGGGAACTAGTTTCCACACAGCTTTCTTGGTTCTGGCATCTAACTGGCCTCTTTATAAGTCCAGAACTCTTTTTGTGCAGCAAAGTCATGAGGTCGTTATGGACTCTTGGAATCAAGGATGAAGAAATATGTTTCAAACAAGAGTAACGTAGGGAGAGGGGATGGAAAAATACACTGGAGAGTGGCGTCAAGGAAGGTGTTTGTTTGATGGCAGTCTTGTGGGGTAAGAGTTGGAAAAGGCCTTCTCTTTCGTAACTTGGGGATAATGAGCTTGTGGTTTATCAACATGGAAGTGGCTTCTGCAGAAGGGAATCGTGCTCATAGATAAATGTTGCAACTCGCGAGAGACCATCAGGAAGGAAATTGCTGCATCCAGTCCAGTTTTACCTACCCTGGTTTGAGTTTTATATGCTAATTTGCTTTTTATAAACCAGATGGACCTGAGGATGTTTATCCTTGCTGACACCTCTTAGATGCTATGCAAGATGGTGACAACAAGCAGAAGCAAACAGAATATGGGTTTTGTTAGTCATGAAAAATGTCAGCATGGGAAGCAAATGCAAAAATGAAGCTGTTATGGGAAATGTTCTTCCCCTGGGCCTGTTCTCAAAATCATTTTGACACATGACAGCCATGCTTTTCAGTATGACAGTCTTGAGTTTTAGCTATACCTCCACAAAGAGAGACTTCTGTCTAGGGCTCCCTGCAGGCCCTGCAGGCCCCATTCTTAATTGTCCTGCATCTGTCAAAGTACTGCCATTCTGAGATACCAAAGTTGCTGCTTCTGCTGCCACAACTGGGATGCTGCATTTGGTTTAAGCTGGAGAGGAGGAGATGAATGGAGCCTGCAATGACTGTAGTTAGAGCTTTAAAAACTCTAATCCATGATGAGCGTTAAAAACTCCAGCAGGTTAGAGAGCAAGAAGCCAAGAGCCTCTGGTTGCCTCCTATTCTGAATAAAGGCCAGCTATCAACTCTGTGAGGCAGTTCCGAGAAGGAGGAGGATCTAGATGGGCATCAACCCTTCCATCAAAACTACTCTGAGTCTACCCAATGACACACCTCATGCTGGTGGTTGTGCAGGCTTCGTCTTGTATCCAGCCTCCCAGATTCCATAGGAAGGAGAACTGTGAATCATCTTGGACAATGCCCAAGTGGAGGGGACACTCATGGAGACACACAAGCTCATGGACACACACAAGTACAGTACTACTACTACCACGAGAATGTTTATGCCATCCATAGTAGTCAGCTTTCCACATGCCACCAGAATGGCCATGTTTCAAGTGAAGGGGTATAGCTCCAGGTAGGAGTGCGAAAGATCCCTGACTGACAGCCCTATCCTATGCATGTCTACCCAGAATAAATCCCATTATAGTCAGTGGGGCTTACTCCCAGGTAAGTGTCAACAGGACTGCAACCTGAAATTCTGGAGAGCTGCTGCCAGCCAGCTTTGACAATATTGACGTATATGTTCCAATACTCCAATTCTGTATAAAGCAGCTTCATATGGTGATGACAGTTGACTATCGGAGCCATACAGACTTCTGCATGTGCCATTAACATTCACATGACAAGCTCCCACATGGCAGTGGAATGAAAAATCAGCATAGTCTGACTGAATGAAGAAAACCATAGATGCCATGCTCTGAATGGATGAGGCAAATGGGGATGTATTCTGTCCACACACTTGGTGTTGAGATTTTATTTTCCTTAGCATGCCTAGACTGCTGAGAACAATGAAGTCTAATCCTTGCTGCCTGCAGAATGGAGTCATAACCAGGAGCTCAGTTCTTTATTTTACTAAGGAAGGGAATACATGTTAAAGTTACAAACACACAACCTCTAAAAGTGAATGGTAACTAAATTTAACTCTAACTGATAAGTGAATAAAAGAAAATCACCCACATTCTTCTAAAGATGCAGGGCCATATTAACCTATGGCTGGGGCCATAGGCTTTCAAATTATTTCGTTCCCCCTCCAGCACTTCAGTCTTTCACCCCACTACAGCTGACAGCCTGACCCTGGTACAGTAGGTACTAGACCCCAGTACGTAACCCTATATTCATTTTGAGGGGCTCCTGATGAATTCTATTCACAATTTGCAGAGTGCAAAGTGCCTTTAACCATTGGAGCCCTGGGGTGCTGGTTACAGTGCTCTAGCAAAAAAACAAAAAACAGACCCCTAGTCAGCCTTATGAATAATACAGCCCTGTAAAGATGTTAATTTTTCTTACATTATCTCCCTGTTACCTGGCCTATGGCTAATAGTGTTTCTAACAGCCATAGTTCAAATATCAAATACAGTAATCTGTAGAGACTGTGAAGTCCCTGTTTAACTGAGGAATTTGCATTGAGTATATCAACAACTAAGCTACAACTTCATCCAGTCCTCCTTTGGTCTTGGTCTCTGCTTTATGAGAAGATCAGTCAATACTTTTTTGCGAACAGAAAAAGAATGTTAAAATACCTACCTAAAGTTCCAGGATTTGCTACGAAGATTGGAGAGTGTTTTCATGTATTGTGCAGTCATATTGTCCTTCAAGCTGTTTCAGATGATTTATTGCATATAGTCTGCTTATGAAGTTTGA
This sequence comes from Tiliqua scincoides, assembly GCF_035046505.1. NCBI lineage: Eukaryota > Metazoa > Chordata > Lepidosauria > Squamata > Scincidae > Tiliqua > Tiliqua scincoides. The sequence continues at coordinate 203,464,219 of NC_089822.1, forward strand.
CATCTAAAAGTGATTGCTCACTGGAACTCACATTCCTTTGGAATTGCCCAACAACTATTTGAATGTTCTTGGCATGAATCTTGTAAGGACAGACGTTCCACCTGAATTTTATTAATGGGTATAAAACTGACTTTCTAGGTAAAGAGGACTGTCTGGAAATTATAGGCATCTTAAGCAGGTTTACTCAGAAGTAAGTCCTATTGTGTTCAATGGGACTTACTCCCAGGAAAGTGAGAATAGGATTGCAGCCTTTGTGTCTCATCCACGAAAGCCATACAAATATTGTTGTACAATATTTGATTTCTGTTCTGTTTCAATATCTTGTTGCAGCAGGGATCAGGAGCCTGGGGACCATAGTTCCAGGGGTCAGGGTTAAGGACTGGGGTTTCTAGAGATGGTGTGTTCCCTCCACTCTATCCTGATTGCTTCTGACCCAGTTTTAAGCCAGGTGGGCCTGGTGCATATACTCACCAGAAGGAATCTAGAAAATGATTGGCTACAGAGGTGCTGTCAGGTCTCTCCCCTGGAGGTGAAAAAGTGCACATAGTTACCACAGAACTGAGGTCTCCTGCAGTTTTGCTGCTAGCCGCTTGCCAAGTCTCCTGGGCAGAGCAGGTCATCACCCTTCCTGAGGGCTCATTAGTGTGACATTTGTTTTGGCTCATTTTGTCAGGGTGAGCTGGCCAGCTCCTGAAAGGCAGTGCTGAGCTTCATGCAACTCTGTAATGAGTTTCTCCCTTATCTTTTGTTCTGCTTTGTACTGCTCATGTAGTCAGCACTTTTGCAGAATGAGCTGTTTTGCACCATCCCAGTTTGCAAATATTTCTGGTCTTGGGATCGACACCACATGGATTTCAGGATATCGTGGCACCCCAGAAGAGATCTGTTTCCCCAAGCACTTTCAAATTAACCTTCTCACTGATTGCATTTTGATAGTTCCCAAAGATGCATTGAGAACATGATAGCACTGAAGAAAATATTCTTTTGGAGCAATGATATTGCAACTTCCAAGTTTGGCTGGAAAAGCATTTTTGTTTTTGAAAGCACCAACCTCTTTCTGTCTCTGTCTCTCTGGGTACTAGAAAGTTTGGAATGAGCCTCCAGGGATTTCAGTGCTATGGAGCTGGCCATGCCTATGCGTACAAGGACAAGATGTTCATGTGGGGGGATGTTGTGCTCAGATGTTCACTTTTCTCCTTGACTAACAGAGCTTAACTCTGTTGATGACCTTAAAGGTCATGTTACATGTATGATTAATTTGCCCACTAATTTCTGTGATAATAAATTGAGAAAAGGTAGGATGATGATGATCACAACGAGTGATGATGTCAGGGGTGAGTTATTTGTTAGTGCTGATAGCTTTAGAATTAGCTGGGCCCCTATATTTCAAAACAAAGACATCAAAAGGTGACTTTATTTTTAAAGATTTGCAAAGAACCCTGAAGTTCTAAACACAAGCACTTTAGTTATACATGAAGTTGACCTATGAGCCTTTCTTGCACCACTTCTTGTATCAGCACTTGATCACCAATGTTGCTGAACTAGAAAGGACTTGTACTGTTAATGAGCCTTCTGGTCAATCTAGCTGTCCATTCACATTACAAATTGCTGAAACAAAGAACCACATGGGCAGCCCAATCCTAACTTGTGCTGGAACAGGCAGGCCAGTGGGCCTGTGCTGTATCCACTGCAAGTTTCAGGTAGCCAGAGGCTCAGCCAGGGGCAAGGGGAAACTTTTCTCCTTGCCCCGGGGAGAGCCACTGCAGTCCCAATGGGGCTACTCAGATCTGCAGCACCTCAGGAGGTGGCGCAAATCCAAGCAGACTGGGACTGTCCTGGGCTGCCCAGGAACAGGGATAGGATCTAAGATAAGTACTGAATCCTGGCCCCGCCTCCTGCTTTCTACCCGCTCATCCCCCCCCGGAATACCCTCTACCCACCCCGGAATGCCTCCCTCCCACCTCCGTGGTGATGGGGAGGATAGTACCTGTCCATGTGCCAGCCTAACTCCCTTCAGAGTGGTGCTATAGTGCTTTACAGCACTTTCACATCACTAGTGGGCCAACCAGCCTAGGGCACAGTTTGTATGGCGTCCTAAGTCTCACATGCAAAATTGCCTAGCACCATTTCTGGGCAAATGTTAAAAATGAATACACATAGCCCAGTGGTTCCCAAACTCTCAGGGAGTTTGGAAAGTGCTATAAAAGCTTGCGGGGAAGGGGCGAAGGCAGCAATGCAACTGCCATGATTGTGCCACAGCTGGGGACAAAAGTGATTTATTTCTGACTTACCCCTGGTAATCCATCAACGATGATGGATTTAGCGCAAGGCCTTGGACTGAACCATCCCCAAAGTCCAGTCTGGCAGGCCATAATTTGCTAAAACTGCCTTTTTTTTTTTTTTTTTACTTCTGCCTTCAACCCATACAGTGAGCTTGAAGAGAGAGAGGGCTTTGTGCAGACTGGAAATGCTCCCTTGGCAGGTAAGAAGGATATGACGGAACAGAAGAAGAAGCCTTTTGAAGTTGGTAGTCCAGGAAAGAGGTTTCTCTCCCTTAAGTGTATAAATAAGCTTCTTTGGGATCCAAGAAAGTGGATTCTCCTCAATGTTAGGGAATTAGAAAATTAGTTTCACTATGGTGCTGTCCTCAGGATCACATTTTGAAGAGGGGCCAAAGGTCAGTGGTAAAGTCCATTCTTTACATATAAAAAGTCTCTAGTTGACATTTCCAGGAAGGACTGGCAAAGATGCCTGCCTGAAACCTTGAAGAATCATGCTTGTCAGTGGGCAGGCACTGAGCTAGATGAACCAAGTGTCTAATGCAGTATAAAGCAGCTTCCTCTGTGTTTTGCCTTGACTTTTTTCTCCCCCTGCATTCTGAGATGTATGTGCTCTCTCTTTCACTTTCCATGACACATACAAGTTACTTCATGAGGCATTTCTCCTAAAACCAGTAAAAATGATCAATGAAGTGATTTTTTAAAATTAAGTATTTGGACCATGTTTGGTCTAAAATCTTCCTGGCCAGGGATCTGATGGAAATTCTGGAGAGCTGCATTAAGTTCCTTTCTCCATCCCTGATATGATGTGAGTCTTGGAACTTCCATCTGGGTTCAACAGAACAGACAGCCGTTTGTGCAGGTAAAAAAGGGACTCTTCTCAAACCAGAGAGTAAACAGACAAACTAAAGGGAAAACCAAACAGTGCAGGGGTGTGAGCAGTGTATGGCAACTGGAAAATCCTGAAGCAACAGAACTGCTGCCAAAACAATGTGAAGCTATTTCAAGGCCAGGGAGCTCTGCTAAACCTCCCCACCCCAGCAGCTCAGTTTGTGATATTTAATCAAATGAATGAATATCTAGTTTCCTTTTTCTGCGTTCATATGTCATAAAGACCTTCAGAGGCTAAGAGCAAAAGTATGTTTCAGCCTTCTCTTATTTCCCACTCAGTGGGCTCCTACTTTTTAATGCTTTGTTTATTGTCCAAGCAATGACTGTATTATTTATTGGAAAATAAATATTACTTTTTTGAAGCTTAAACTGTGGCTGAGTGACAAAATGGGATGGTTTTTGCTAAAGTTTCAACAAGTTCAATATATTCCTTTTACTGGGCCTTTGCAAAAGGAAGTGAGAGTGTTTCCAGTAGCAGTTGTCAAGGTGTAAATATTTCCCCACGACTGAGGCAGCTAGGCCAATGAGCTCTGTCTTGTTGCACTACAGTGTAGCAATTAAATTGTTTTAGCACAGCTAAATTGGACAATTGGCTCAGTTGCCTCAGTAACATGCATGCATGCTCTCCATCCATGACCCATTCAAAAAGTAGCTTTGTTTGCCCTCCAAGACATTGCTACGTAATCAAATCTGACTGGCTACATGATGCTCTGACATCATCTGTCCCTCCCTCAATCACACACACAGAATTGGGATAATGCCAGAGGGCTGAAATGGCATAATCATTTTGGGATAATGGCACTGAAGCAGTAGCAAAAATGGTAAACAGTGGCTACAAATCATTGCAAATAATTATAAGAACCTAGGACAAAGGAGTCTTGCATGACATTTTTGCCCTCCCCCGCATGTGGCACTTGCCCCTCAAGGGCAAAAAGCTGATGAAGACCAATTTCATGTAATATGTTTTATATTGATATTCAAGAGACTGCATCCGCCCGTCCCGTCCCCTCTAGGCATGTCCAGTCTACATGTGCCTGGCTTACAAGAGTCATCATATCCTCATCCCAATATCCTCATATTGACTGGGTCAATTTGTGTTCTGGTTACGAAAAGGAGACCAGATCCCTTAACATGCTAAATGACTGTGCCTTTGAGCAGCTAGTCATGGAGCCCACCAGAGGACAGGTGACTCTGGATTTAATATTGTGCGGTACTCAGGACCTGGTTAGAGATGTCAGTGTTACTGAGCCGTTGGGGAACAGTGATCATGCTGTGATCCATTTCGACATGCACGTTGGGGGAAGAATACCAGGCAAATCTCTTACAAAAACCCTTGACTTCCGACGGGCGGACTTCCCTCAAATGAGGAGGCTGGTTAGAAGGAGGTTGAAAGGGAAGGTAAAAAGAGTCTAATCTCTCCAGAGTGCATGGAGGTTGCTCAAATCAACAGTAATAGAGGCCCAGCGGAAGTGTATACCGCAAAGGAAGAAGGGCTCCACTAAGTCCAGGAGGGTGCCCGCATGGCTAACCAGCCAAGTTAGAGAGACCGTAAAGGGCAAGGAAGCTTCCTTCCATAAATGGAAGTCTTGCCCTAATGAGGAGAATAAAAAGGAACATAAACTGTGGCAAAAGAAATGTAAGAAGGTGTATGGGAGGCCAAGAGAGACTATGAGGAACGCATGGCCAGCAGCATTAAGGGGAATAATAAAAGCTTCTTCAAATATGTTAGAAGCAGGAAACCCGCCAGAGAAGTGGTTGGCCCTCTGGATGGTGAGGGAGGGAAAGGGGAGATAAAAGGAGACTTAGAGATGGCAGAGAAATTAAATGAGTTCTTTGCATCTGTCTTCACGGCAGAAGACCTCGGGCAGATACCGCTGCCCGAATGGCCCCTCCTGACTGAGGAATTAAGTCAGATAGAGGTTAAAAGAGAAGATGTTTCAGACCTCATTGATAAATTAAAGATCAATAAGTCACCGGGCCCTGATGGCATCCACCCTAGAGTTATTAAGGAATTGAAGAATGAAGTTGCTGGTCTCTTGACTAAAATATGCAACTTGTCCCTCAAAGCGGCCACAGTGCCAGAGGATTGGAGGATAGCAAATGTCAGGCCAATCTTTAAAAAGGGAAAGAGGGGGGACCCAGGAAACTACAGGCTGGTCAGCCTAACATCTATACCGGGTAAAATGGTGGAATGCATCATCAAAGATAGAATCTCAAAACACATAGACGAACAAGCCTTGCTGAGGGAGAATCAGCATGGCTTCTGTAAGGGTAAGTCTTGCCTCACGAACCTTTTAGAATTCTTTGAAAAGGTCAACAGGCATGTGGATGCCGGAGAACCTGTGGACATTATATATCTGGACTTTCAGAAGGTGTTCGACACGGTCCCTCACCAAAGGCTACTGAAAAAACTCCACAGTCAGCGAATTAGAGGGCAGGTCCTCTCCTGGATTGAGTCCTGGTTGAAGACCAGGAAACAGAGAGTGGGTGTCAATGGCTAGTTGTCACAATGGAGAGAGGTGAAAAGCGGTGTGCCCCAAGGATCTGTCCTGGGACCGTTGCTCTTCAACCTCTTCATAAATGACCTGGAGACAGCGGTGAGCAGTGAGGTGGCTAAGTTTGCAGACAACACCAAACTTTTCCGAGTGGTGAAGACCAGAAGAGATTGTGAGGAGCTCCAGAAGGATCTCTTCAAACTGGCAGAATGGGCAGCAAAATGGCAGATGCGTTTCAATGTAAGTAAGTGTAAAGTCATGCACATTGGGGCAAAAAATCAAAACTTCACATACAGGCTAATGGGTTCTGAGCTATCTGTGACAGATCAGGAGAGACATCTTGGGGTGGTGGTGGACAAGTCGATGAAAGTGTCGACCCAATGTGTGGCAGCAGTAAAGAAGGCCAATTCTATGCTTGGGATAATTAGAAAAGGTATTGAGAACAAAACGGCTAATATTATAATGCCGTGGTACAAATCTATGGTAAGGCCGCACCTGGAGTATTGTGTCCAGGTCTGGTCGCTGCATCTCAAAAAGGACATAGTGGAAATGGAAAAGGTGCAAAAGAGAGCAACTAAGATGATTGCTGGGCTAGGGCACCTTGCTTATGAGGAAAGGCTATGGCATTTGGGCCTCTTCAGCCTAGAAAAGAGACACCTGAGGGGGGACATGATTGAGACATACAAAATTATGCATGGGAAGAATAAAGTGAATAGAGAGATGCTCTTTACACTCTCACATAACACCAGAACCAGGGGATATCCACTAAAACTGAGTGTTGGGAGAGTTAGGACAGACAAAAGAAAATATTTCTTTACTCAGTGTGTGGTTGGTCTGTGGAACCCCTTGCCACAGGATGTGGTGATGGCATCTGGTCTGGATGCCTTTAAAAGGGGATTGGACAAGTTTCTGGATGAAAAATCCATTTTGGGTTACAAGCCATGATGTGTATGTGCAAGGTTGCCAACCATTTGATTTTAGAAATGGGCTATGTCAGAATGCCAGATGGAAGGGAGGGCACCAGGATGCAGGACTCTTGTCATCTGGTGTGCTCCCTGGGGTATTTGGTGGGCTGCTGTGAGATACAGGAAGCTGGACGAGATAGGCCTATGGCCTGATCCAGTGGGGCTGTTTTTATGTTCTTATGTTCATAAGAAGCTTTAGCTCATGCTTGGTTATATTAAAAGAAAGGGTGCAGTAGCCTTTTCCAGCAGTGGCAAACCTGAGGCAGGGCAGGGGGGCAAATGTCCCAGGAGCTGCACTTGCTGCACCCCGCCACGGCTGCCTCTGCCTGCCCATCCAAGCCATTCCGTGGGAAGGCTAGGCTCCATGTGGAGCTTGGCAGTGGCCTAGAAGTCTTCTGAGGTTTCCCCCACTGTTTTAACAATATTTCTGGTTTTGTCAGGAACAGGGCGCTATCAGTTCAGAGGAAGATGCAGAACAATCTGACCTTCTTACACGTGTTAAAGATATTCATTTGTACAACTATTCATGACGTGCTGTTTTACAATTGATCTGGAACTAACTGAGGCCTTGGGGCATCCATAATATTAAAAGTTTAATCCTATATCCTTGCTTGTAGTGTAACACAAGAGGCAGGTAATGTACCAGTAAGCAGTTCTGCCTACAACCATTCTGAAAATCCCTAGGGAGGAAAAAAATGCACAGAAGCTAGATGCAGTTTTGATACTCTACTCCTAAAGTTCAGGTTCATCAGTTTCATTCCAAATCCTTTTTCCTTTCTTCCTTCTTGTGTTTACTTCACCATGTGTGCAATGTATGTTATATGTGTACACTATGTGTGACAGCTGCATGCACAGAGCACCCCCAGGATGAGTTACTCACTTCAGTGGTGTCTGAACAAAGACATCCTCAGGCTTGGGGCTGGATGAAAATCATACTTTTGGAGCAATCTTCTGTTGGTTAGCATAGTTCCTAGAAATGCCATTACAACTTCAGCCTATCAGGCAAAGCACTGGAATGCTGACCCTGCCAAGTAAGGTCAGGTAGGCCCTTGTGGGAAGGGTGGACACCTGTGGAGTTTGATATCCTGCTTTTCTAGGGTCTAAGATGCCATTTGACCTAGGGTCACCAGAGCTGCAAATTAATCTCTTTGCCATGCTTTATGTTACAGTTGAAAAGCAATTTCTTAATGGTTCAGATTCTGCCTGACCCCACTTCCCTGGCTATGAACTCTAGGTTTTATTTTTCTTCACTCCCTATGCTATGACTTTACTGTGTCTTTTAAAAATGTTTTTGTTAAATGTTTTCCCTTGAATTCAAGATTGTATTCTACCCTGTGATACAAATAATGCTTTGTTGCAAAAAATATGGTTTCTTTCTGAAAGAGCAGTGATGAGGTTGGGTGATTCAAGGCCGGAAAAGAAAACCCTAAGGGTTGCCTATAGGCTTAGGTAAGCGTCACCCACTTCCCCAGGGTTTTGCCAGTGTCAAAGGAAGTGGTTACAAACTGGTTACAAAGACAGGCCTCAGTGGCAACAATGTAAACCCAGCCATAACCAAGCCTTCAGGTCGACAGCTTATATTTGGTTTGGGCATCTTTTGTGGACTGTTTAGGATAGTCTTTGTTCGATTCTCAGGACAAAGTCTGGAAAAGTAGCAGTCTAATCCTATGCATGGTTACCCGGAAGCAAGTCTTTCTACGCTCAGTGGCATGTATTCTCAAGTATATGTGAACTATCTACGCAACATAGCACCCCTGGCTGGAGATGCTAAAGTGAACTGGGTATTAATTCATTTCCCCGGAGACACCATAGACATGGGTTGCTATATAAAGGCAGGGAAGTAAGATCCTCTGAATCGAATGCTTATGTCCCATGAAGGGCTAAAGGACTGTAGCCTTACTGGGACAGAAGGCCTCTGGAGAACCTCTGGAGGACAGCAGAAACCACTTGATCTGAGCCTGAACCTCCTGCAACAAATCCTTCAGACATGAAGGAAGCTTTCAGCTTGAATGTGGTATTGTGTGTTAATAATTTGTTGATAATGTTTCTGTTTAATGAAAAAAACTTCAATAGCTAGCTAGCTAGTCAGTTTAATACTGGTTATGAACGACTGCTCAGTTTACATGTCACTATTGCTGTTGTCAGCTAAATGTTTTGTAAATGTAACAGACATAAAAGAACTATGAATATCTTACAAAAGTTGAAGGTTGCATGCTTGACTAGAAGGAGAACAGCAGAAAAGTAACTTGACCTGAAGTCTAGTTGATAAACATGTACAACTTCCTGTTAAACATGTATAACTTTGGGTTTTCTGTCAGCTGAAGTTCAGAACAAAATCCTTTCTACTTTCCTTTAAAAAAAAATCAACGACATCTCTAAAAGAGAGAAGGCTTGCCGTGTTTTCAAGCACAAGCTAAAAATCAAGATACTTACAAAGTAAGGTGGCTGCTGGGCATCTCAGTGAATAGTCTTTGTTTCAAAGGAAGTTCCTTATTTCAGGGCATATCAGTGCTGTATAAATTAGAAGGGGATAGGCCTTATTTCAGAACATCCAGTGCTATACTGAGCAGACCACTGAAGCACTGAATGTGCTATGACATTTTCATCTGGCAATCCTCCTTACAAAGAATGCTCAAAAATCTGTAAAACTACTTGCAAGATTGCATTATATAAGGAAAGAAGTGGGGGGAAAGCAAAACAAAGAATGTATCATGTTTTCATCTGCCTGTATTAATATGCTGTGAGAAAGTTCAGGTCTCAACCAGCTCTCTTTTTGCTGGGATTGTTAGTTTCATTCATATGGATTCCTCTTGCGGGTTCACTTCTGCTTTCTGTATTTGGGTAATAGTGTTTCCTATTAAGGGAGCCTGGAAGTGGAGATGTTTGGGAGGCAGAAGTAACTGGATGTTTGTGATCAGGCCGTTTTTAAACTCTCTTGCTGTGCACGTAAGAGCCCTGCTGGATCAGACCAAAGAGGCACACAGTTCAACATCCCATTTTCCACAGTGGCCTAACAGTTGTGCGCAAGCAGGAGATGAAGGTATATGTCTCTTCTGCCATTGTTCTCTAGCAACTGTATTTAGAGGCACACTTCCCCTGAACCTGGAGGTAGCACATGGACAGTCACAGACTTTAGGTTTTTGTTATAGTTTAGATTCTCTAATCCAGGGTAAGACCCTCCTTTTTTAAAAAACTGTATTCTCTAGCAGACAAATGTAAGGATTGTTAATGGTTGTTCTTTTTTGTGGCTCACTCATCTATAATTAGATGTGACTCATTATTGTTATGTTTTAAGCAACAACACATTTTTAAAGAAAAGCATAACTAGAGAAACATTTTTAACTCAAATTTTAATGTATTTATTATTAAGAGGCATTCCTGCAAAGGTAATCGTGGAAGCAGCTGGGGGACAGGAAAGGTAAGAGGTGAGTGAGCAGAGCTGAGGAAAGCAGCTAGGAGGGCCTTGGGTGGGTGGATGGGTGGAGCTTGGGCTGAAAACTTGATCATTACTATTTTAGAAGGAGGACCACCAACAAAGATGGAGCCATGAAAAGGGTTGGCTTTTTGTTGCCAGTCTCTGGCAGACTCACTTTAGATAATGCTGGAATTCCCTAGAGGCCCTGTTAAAATCTCTGGGGTTGTTTTCTTTGGCTGCAACCCAAACCACACTTTCTTGAGAGTAAGCCCCATTGAACAAAATAGGACTTACTTCTGAGTAGATCTGGTTAGGATTGTGCCCTTTGTCACTTGGAGATTGATGCAGACTGATGGAGACACCAGGCCAATTTTGTAGGGTTAGCAACCCTACTTTTAACCCTCCCCTCTACTCATAAAATGTCGGAGGATTTTTGATAACAATAATGTCCATTTCTAGAAAGTATTTATTTATTTAAGAAATTTATATCCCTCCTTTCTGAAGCTGAAGCAAATGCCCAAGGAGGTTTACAAAACTCCATAATAAAGTACAAAGTACAAATCATAGCACGTAAGAAGCATTAAAAAACATTAATTTTAACATTATACAGTGAAACATAAAAACGGAGTGCAATGGAGTTCAAAGTGGGTATTTAGTTATCAACTTCTTTCAGCAAGAATGGGTTTCTCAGGAGTTTCTATATCCTCATCACACAATAAGAATGTGTTTCCTTATCCTCATCACAATACTGACTTATCCTACAATTGTGTCATGGTTTTTCTGCCTCTTGTTCATTGACTGTGGTTAATTATTATTATTATTATTAAAAAAGTAGAATATATTTATTAGAAGGACTTCTATTCTGCCTTTTCATAGCACTTTTGAAAGTGAATGTCATACAGCAATAAGAACAATATTAACAATAGAATTAAAATTAAATCACAATGAATAACATCACAATAAAACAATCCCAATTCCCCACAGAAAAAGCCATTAGACCTAATTTATACCACAGTAGTCAACCACAACATTCATTACTTTGAGGGTTATCTTAGTTGGCTTTATATGTGACAAATTTTAGCAATAAAAGTATCTGAGACCTCTTATGTTTATTTATGTGTTTCTATATTTCAAGTTATGAATTCTTTCTTTTTTCAATTTTGGTTTGCCTTGTTAGCACTATTTGAATTCAAACATATCAAAAAATGCTATTTTTAAAAACATCCACTATAAAACAATAGAAAAAATTCCCAAGACAGTAGTTAAAAATCAGTAAATCTACTTAAACCCATTTGAAGTGAAGTAAGAGATCTATAGGCCACAGTTTAATTTAGAAAGACAATTCTTTGCTTGCCAATGGAAGGGCATCAGGGAAGGGCAAAGTGAGTTTCCCTAGGCAGGGAGTTCCACAGTATGGCCCACTGTGGTTAAAGTCTGCAGAGTGTATTGTATTTTAAAATTGGGATTCAGTTCTGCCTTTGTCCTCCAGTAATATAAATGATTAACTAAAAACATACTTATTTTAATGGGGGTGGGGAAAAGGAGAAAACACAATTTGATTTAATATTCCTAATTTTAAGAATACAGATTATGTTTTGCTGTGACGGAAAGTAATTTTCTCAGTCAAGAGTCAATTCTCAGTGTCAAGAACATGTATTGAGAGGTCTGATGCCTTAACTCAAGGGGCGAAGGTGATGTGTTTCAACATGGATTAGTTCCAAGTATCCATTAAGTGGTAGAGTGATATGGCTCTTAATGTGAACTTTACTAACCAGAAAGTGGATAATGACCATATTATTTATTTAGACTTACAATAACAGCTGTACAGCCCCAATCACATTCATATGCCCTCTCTGCATCTATCCCTCTGAGGGAGAGTAATGAATATAGGTTACCAGACACTTGAAACCAAAATGTTTGAGATGCAGTCCCAATCTGTGTGATGCATAAGTCAAAGTTTTCAACAGATGGCACTAAAGAGCTCAAGATCCGGGCAGTGCAGACAGCCTGTGTAGCTGGGACAGCCCATAGTTTGACAAAGAGGCATTGTAACAATCACCTCTAATCCCATCATAAGAATTCTCACATGGATCAAAGTCATTCATTCTCAGGGTGATTGTATCGCCAAGTTAGATTCTACTTCTAAGACTGAGCACATGTAGAAAGCCTGCCAAATTTGCTACACAACTCCCAACGAGCGTGTTTATACATATATATATATTTATCAGATATGTGTAAGTCCTGGAGCAGTTGGCTTTTAAAAACCTTGTTAATAACACCAGCCAGTAAGCACACACATTCATGCCTTCCAGGGGCCTGGGCTGTGTGGCTCTTCTAGCTCAAGATTATTGCTGCCAAGGAGGGGGATCAGGAAGTGGATGGAGACCGCGGAAGCTGAAGTCAAAGCTCTGTAGCAGGTAAAGAATCTGAGGTAGCTATTGGGTAGCCTAGATCATGCATTGCTTGGGAAATATTGAAATATTGTCACTCAAACATGAGTGGAAATCAGCCCTGTTCTGCTTGCCTAAAGATTTTAACCCAGGATCATTTCAGAGTATCACTGAATCTAGGAGAAAAGTGCTCCTGGGTGTCTAACTCAGACTTGTGTCTGTAACTGGAGCATATTGCTGCTGGCAACCTGAGCACAGGGAATCCTCTGATATTCTGGGAGGCCTTCAAACAATAGCTTTCATTCAGGAGCTTTGGAACCTGAAGTCACCCAGCTGCAGACCATGAAATGCTGCAGTCCCAGTCAGCAGAATAGATAGAAATGCAAACACTGCAAGATGCACACTGTATTGGTCTTGTATTGTATTGTATTGGTCTTCTTGGGACCTTCTGCATAGAAAGGTCCCTATGAGCTATAGCTCTACACCTTGCTGTAGGGCAGTGGTTCCCAAACTGGTGGGTCCCAACCCACCAACCTGGGAAGCACTGTTTACAGTCATAAACAGGAAGTCTCTTTAAATCAAGTTTTTTTTTTACTATTACAGAGGCCCTGCAGCGGTGTCTGCAGGGCTGCCTGTACCTCCTGTAGGCTGGCACCCGGTTAGGTAAATGGAAAAAATAAACCCTGCCTCCCAACAGCAGCACGATCCTGGGGATGACACTGCTGCCTTCCCTGCACATATACAGTGCTCCCAACTCCCTTGTAGGAGTTTGGGAAACACTGCTGTAGGGTGATAGGCACACTCATTTAATCTTTCCTCCTACCTCACCTGGTATGCAGCCACCCAGTGGTATATGGTTGTTAATATGAATGCATGTTAGCATGTCTTTAGCATTAGGTCTTTATCTTACTAAGGTGAGGTGGCAAAATTGAGTCAGATAATATATACTTTAATGCCCCCCCCATATCAGATACCTTCTAACTCTTCAGCAGAGGTTCAGTCATCCTGACAACTGTCCTGGGACATGAGCAGTGAGGGTGAGGAACCCTTTTCAGGGCCCCGCTGCCAGATCACAATGTCAAAAATTGCCTTGGTCTTCGTTCATCCTAGCTTGTTGTTGTAAAAAGGGAAGCCCAGTAATAAAGCAGCTGAAGTGCTTGCTTCAAGCTATGGGTTGGGGGAGGTGGCAGTATAGTGCCCCATACTGCATGCCCACCTCCTCTGAACTGCTGGCTGCTCCACCCAGCTATTGTCTCATTCTCTTCTTGTGTGCTCTAATGAGACAGAGTGAGAAGAGGGTGGGTGGGTGCAGACTTACCTCCCCTAGTGCTATTGCCAAAGTTCACAATAGTGGAGCTGAAGGAAGTAGCCACTGCTGCTGCAATCCTTTTTCTAAGCAATCCTCTCCTTCCATATAAGAACATACATATATAAGCTGAAAGTAGGTAAGCACCCAAGCACACAGTAGCACTTAAAGCAATACTGTTCCTCTTCCACCAGCAGGCAGCATGCACTTGAAGCCCCCCACAAAGCTCTTGCTCACACCCACCTGAGAACATTCAGCAGTCTCCTTTTCTGGTTACACTGCAACTGCCACACATTTCCCCTTTGTCCCCACCCATAGAGGTATATTCAGCAGCTCATAGTCATCAGCTATTGAAAGCAATTAGGCACTTGGAGAAAAGGTTAGCACCTTGCTTGACAGGCATCAGGGTTTTTTTTTGCTTCACTTTCTCATTATGGATCTTCCAGGACGTAGCACTGGCAGTTCCAGAGGACCACAGGGTGTGTTGCCATCTACCATTTGGCACAGCAAGATGCCACGTCCTTCATCAAGCGCCTCATCGTACTGCCTCAAGTGCCAGGGTTGACCCTTGGTAGAGCACAGTATGAATGAAGAAGTGGCTGTATTTAATACGTGCAGGCTGTGTGAACCACAAGGACAAATGGAAAATGGAGAGCATATACAACCAAGGGGCCTGTGGGTATGTAATATATGTGCGACACGTGTATGCACACCACTCATACGCTACCACAGACTTTTTCTGTTCCTAGGTCCAGCATTGTCCTCCTGCAGCAGGCGTGACCCACTTCTTGCTTTGCTGTTTTGTGTCTTCTTGCGGCAGCCCCTTCAGTGTGAGCCCCTATTAACACCTCAGCTGGCAGCAAACCCAGCCGTCTCCAGCTTCAGCATTCCTGACTGAACAAGGTCTGTCCCAACTGCAGCGCAGCAGCCACTCCACTCCCCAGAGCTGCAGCAGGTGTTTCCATTCAGTGTTTTCCTCTTTCTCTTGGTGCTTTTTATTTTCTCCCCAAAGAAGCACCGTTATTAGATGGCGACGCACATGAATTCCACAGCAGCTCCCGCACCTCTGGCTCCTGACTGGATTGTGTCCATGAAACATTGTGGGAAACTAGACTGTGGTGAGTCCTTCTGAAGCAATTCCACCCTTCTGCCTTCATGCACCAAGGTTTTTTGGGGTCTGTGGAGGAGGAAGAATTATGCTGCATTTCTGGAGTGCTTCCTAGAAGATTTAGTACCCTGACTTTTGCCTACCCCATACTTACATTCAAGCCAAAGCCATAAAATCTGTGCCCAATGCTCCCTTTGTTTTCAAGGTACTCCTTTTCCCAGTGAGGGAGACTGAGTACAGGTCAGAGGTTGCTTTACCTTTCCCACCTGGTGTCGAGTGTTCTGTCAGCACCCTGTGAGGTGTAAGGAGTGAGAGCAGTGCAGTATCCCAAGTTAACCCTGGAGAGTGTGCGGCCTCTTCAGTGAGAAAAGTAGGAACACTTCATTGCTGCATGTGCTGAGTGAGTTGGTTTTTGTCTGGAGACTTTTCTGAATGACTTTCTTTCCCTGTTGAACTTTCTACTGTGGAGTACTGACCTAGTGTGTCTGTATTCAAGGATTACCTGAATAGCACTGAGTGCCCTTTCCACTTGCCATTTCCTTAAGGAGGGCAGTAGCTGTGTCTCTGGTGTCTTCTCTGCTCCAGCGCAGAGTTCATGAAGCAAGAGGGAGCCCGGATTGCAAGGACACCGACATCATTATAGTGCTGGATTTTAAGAAGAGACATGTTGCACTAGTGAGACTTCAGGAGTCTTGTGGGGATGCTGTTTCCCTCCATCTATATTTATTTATTTAAAATATTTATACCTCACCTTTCCAAAAGCTCAAAGTGACATGTCGTGTGTGTGTATAGGACAAATATTTTATCCTGGACAGGATTGGACTGTAAATGTGGTTTCTATACCTACTATTGCTGAAATTTCTAACCCTATTTATGCAGGCTTCCAAACAAATTCCTCCACTAAATGCCCATTCTCTACCTGTGCAGGAACCCATCTAAACATCCGTTCTGCTCACGTGTTTTCATTTGTTCTTGTAACTTACTTTCCATAACTTCCAAACCTTGTTTAATACATAACTTCTCTTTCCTTAGCTTCTTAATACTATTTCTTCAAAGCGCTTATCACTTCTTGATTACAATATTGTGGCTTTTTCCAATCAGTAATTGCCTTTTGTCTTGTGCCTAGTTTACCAGATATACCATTTAATTTTGTATCCAATTATGTCTGGTATCAAACTGAAATCTATGTCCAGTTCTTGTTTCAATTGATCCTCTCCATCATCAGTTTTCTGTTGTAAATGATTCTTGAATCTGTTCATCTCTTTAACCAAACAGGGTTAAAAAGGGTCAAAAATCACAGGCAAGTCTGACCTCTCAGTCCCTCTTTGTAATGGAGGAAAAAATACTTTATCTAAGACAGCATGCTCAGCAAAGCTGTCTCTCCAAGCCTGATTCAAAAGTGGGGTCGCAGCAGATCTCCAATGTTCTTCAACCCAGGGTGTTTGGGTTACCTGGACAAATCTTTCAGGTGAAGGGTCATTTGGCTGACCTGGGTCTAGTTTCCTCAAATCTGCCGTACCTCATCCTCATCTACTATCATTTTAACTAAAGGAATAACATGGTCTTGGGCTTAGTGTCTTATTCCAGCTAGTTCACTGAAGGGGCTATCCATAGAGTGTGCTACACTTTGAAAGGCCTTCTTAAACCTCCTCTTGTCACCCATTCCCCCATTTTTAACAAGCACTAAATCCCTCTTTTGTCACAACTTTGCTAACCCACCCCTTTGATGTGTGACATACAATATGGAGAGTCTCTGGGGAAAGAATTTCCCACTCCGCCCCTGCCACCAGCCATTACCCAAATGCAGTTCCCATATGCTCATGTGAACTCTGCAATTGGCTTTATTTTTCCGCATTCTTTTGTTACATTCACACATCATACCCTTTGAAGCCCCATTGAGCAACACCTGAAACAAAGGCCTGTTCCACGAATGCAGCATAATGAGGTGGTCAAATGGACTTCAGACCCTCCAGTTTTCAGTTCTTTGGTTGCTTCCTTTGACATGGCCTGCCTTATCCCAAAGATGAATGATAGGGTGTTTGTTTTCAGTGAGTAAGCTAGGATCATAGCCTTACTGGAAACAATGGGCTTACTTCTGAGCAAAATCAATAACACCATTTTCAAACACCTTTAATGATAGGGACCAGCATTTTAAAAGAGTATATGTATACAATACATTGTTGCAGATCTGAAGGCAGCCAAAAGGTAGGGTTGTATTCTCAGTGAAGTCTACTCAGAAGTGACTAGGCTTGCACAGTTACTGATGATTAAAGTTGCTCCTCCCCCAATCCAAAGATTGTTAAAACATGAGCAGCCGGAGTTCCTGCATCCATTCTGTAGTAGATGTGGCTTGTTCCATTTTCAGATTTGTGTTTTTGCCTTCCACTGCTAATCCCCACTGCCCTGGTGGGGCACCTGCTGGTGTAAGAGTTTGAGAGGGGAACTTCTACACCTGCATGCATTGCAAGTATGCTTTTGCCTGTTCTGTGCTGCAGTTCTGGCCATTATTGAGGCATCTCATTATTGAAGACCATCTCTAGTATGCCTCTGCAAGGAAACAACCTTTCACTCTAAGGCATGCTTACCTGAGTGTGAGAGTGTTACCTTAGATTACAGGGGTGCCCAAACCCTGGCCCTGGGGCCACTTGCGGCCCTTGAGGACTCCTAATCTAGTCCGCGAGGAACCCCCAGACTCCAATGAGCCTCTGGCCCTCTGGAGACTTGCTGGAACCTATGCTGGCCTGATGCAACTGCTCTTAGCATGACAGCCAACTGATCGATCTCTCACGTGAGCTGTGGGATGAGGGCTCCTTCCACTGCTTGCTATTTCACATCTGTGATGCAGCAGTGGCAGCAAAGGAAAGGCCAGACTTGCTATGTGCATGGTCTGTTATAGGCCTTGAGGTATTGCAAACCTTCATTCATTCATATAAGTTCCATCTCTAATACGTATATTCATTTATGTAAATTTATTCAAATTTGAAAAGTAAATTAATTCTTTTTTTCCCCCGGCCCCCGACACAGTGTCAGAGAGATGATGTGGCCCTCCTGCCAAAAAGTTTGGACACCCCTACCTTAGAGTAACTGCTGAATAGAGTAGGGCTGCAATCCTATGCACACTTTCCTGGGAGTAAGTCCCACTAAATCCCATACTTAATCCCATACTTAGGATTGTGCTACATGTTTCCTTAGCAAGACTTTTGGAATTGAGGGAAATAGGTCTTTCTTTCTTTCTTTCTTTCTTTCTTTCTTTCTTTCTTTCTTTCTTTCTTTCTTTCTTTCTTTCTTTCTTTCTTTCTTTCTTTCTTTCTTTCTTTCTTTCTTTCTTTCTTTCTTTCTTTCTTTCTTTCTTTCTTTCTTTCTTTCATGTTTAATGGTTCACCTGTGCCTCAGTTCTGTTCAATCAAAGCTGCCTAGAACAATAGGACTTTGTGAAAGAAAATTTATTCCAGTGCCTGAAGAAAATCTGGCATGGAAATTGTACTCTTTTTTTTTTTTTTAATTCTCTGACACACTCTTGTTAACAAAAAGCCTTTAAAGCACGGCTTTCCTGCGGTCAGTGAGTGAGTGAGTGACTGAACGATGCTGGAGAAACTCTTATTAGCCTTGTCTTTCAGAGTAATCGTACCCTGGATAAATGGTCCAGCAAGAAGGGCTTGTATCGGAAAATGGAGGGACGTTCCTCAGCCAAATGGATCAACGTTTTTCCTCTTCACTCACATTTTTTATAACCCACATGAGAGTACCCTCTTGTTCTAGGTACAGTGCACATCTGCAAGTAAAACACGGTTCTGCTGGGACCCTCACCAGGCCTCTTTCCTACTTCTACCCCTTTTGCCTCTTTCTCCAGTAGTTCAGCTGGGACCATCATGGGGCACACTCTCTCAGTGTCCCAGTGTCCCAGAGATGCTTCTGGTAGTGGTGTCAAAACAAGTGGTACAACACGTGAATGGAGCACTCCACTGCCTGGAGTGCCCTCGGGAAGTTGCTTCAATAGCATGGAAACTAGCCTTGGTGGAAACAACCCCTTCAAAGGCTAAGCTCTTTAAGGAGAAGTACCTAACCCAGGTACAGTGAGGGTTTTGCTGCTCAGGGTTGAGCCCATTACCAATAAGTGTGTATTCACCATTAGGAAGACACAGTGGTATGAATCTCAGTGCCGCAGTTTTGGCTGACGGTGGAAGCGAACCACTGAATAGGTGGAACCTGACTCACAGCAGTGTAATATTGGCCAATGCTGGAGTGCTGCTGGCCCACCTCGGAGGCCAAGCGAAGTGAGCTGCTATGAGCAGTGGGTTGGAGAAACAGCAAACTGGTGATAGGGAATTCACATTTAACTGGTACTCACCTGCTGCTTTCCCAGCCACTCTACCAGACTCCTGCCCCACCCTCTTCTTGCTCACACTCCTTGGAAAGCAAGCAAGTTGGGAGGTGCTGTCCTCCTCCTCCAGCAACACCATCTAAGGTTGTGGGGGCTGTGCTGGAAGAGGAAGTAGCTGCCCCATGATCCTGCTCCCCTTACCTCTTCCCAGGAGAGCAAACAAGAAGAGGGGTCACAGCTGCCTCCCCCTTCCTTTGCCGCTTGTGCCACAGTCACCTGCCATGGCTGCAGAATAGCTCGGGTGGGGAGAGGTCCTGCTCCTGAGGTGAGAGGAGAAGATAATGGGAAGGATGAGATTCTGGTGAAGTGGCAGACTAATGTGTATACCTAAAAAAGATGAGGGCAGCGGGATTTGGCAACGGCTTTGGATGCCAGTTCAGCTAGGGTGAGGTCTGCCCATGTAGAAGCTTGTGGGCCTTGTCTGACATTGGCAGGACACAAACAGTAGTGAGGAAGTTCTGCCTTCATAGAATTGTCCTGGGAATTGGTAGCTTCCTCTCTCATTGCACTGATGATGCCGTTTGAATGAGTCTGCTGTCCGCTTTAGCTTGACTGCTAAACCTTCAGGGAGTCCTGAACTGTATTGAGCTGAGGATGGGAAAAGCAGCTCCGTCTAATGGCAGAGAATTACAGTTTGGGGAGCTCACATCAAGGTGATGTGTAATAGTTCCCCCCTGCAGGGGAAGGATAATACCCAACATATGGTGGGGGCTCCCCCGGCCTGCAGCAAATGGAAAACGTTTGCTGTTTCCCTTTGAGGGGAGAGATAATGCTCAGACCTGCCCGTAAAGAGATTAGGAGGGGGCAGGGGGCTCAAATGGAGCAGTTGGCAGAGTTTCAGGCCACACTCGGCTTCCTGGATGAAACCCAATCGGCTGAGACAGCAGGCCAGCCATCAACCCCGTGCACCGCTGGGGGAAGAGGGCCTGGCTTAAAGTTCCCTTTAGGCTGTGATGCTGCTGGGGGTGCAACTTTATGGGAAAAGGGACTACTTCCCTCCTGTCAGCAGCATGTCCTTGTTAGCTTGGTTTGCCTGTGACTCCCTAGGTTGCTTGATTTGCTGCAAGGCATGGAGGATATCAGCCAGAGACTCAGACAGTTTGTCAGAGATGTGTCCTCTCTTGAGAGCATCCTCACTCCCCTCACTTCCCTGGCACTGAGAAGGGCCTCTGACCAGTTCCTGTGCCACTGTGGTAGCTTGCCAGAGGAGGGCACTACTGATCTGCTCTTGTCTGCATCATCACAGCAGGCAGCCAGAGGGCTATACTGCCACTGTGAGCTCTGCAGGTGTAAGGTGGCATGAGGGGGTCAATGGAGTTCCAACTGATCCTCAAAAACTTCCGATCATGGTCCTGCCCTAGTTTGAGGCTACATGTTCAGACTCTGTTGCTGGCATCCCTAATCACTCCATTTCCTGATCTACTGTATTGGCCTAAGGCTCTGTTGGGTTTGTCTTACCAGCTTCCCTGAGCTAGCCTGACTGTGTGTCTCTGTGTTGGGGCACATAGTGCTGATGCAAATTTATGGGCAGTCTAATCCTGAATGCCTCGGTGTCCTCTCCTGAGACTGCTATATCTTGTGGGCACTGAGGCTACTGCCGGGGTCTCCTTGGGGTAAGGGAGGGTTTATTCCCTTACCCCGGGTAACATAGCTGTAGTACCAATGGGTCTTCTCATCTCTGGACCTGCATTTGAGTGGGCACAAAACTGAGGAGGCCCATGTCAGCTGCCCAGCTCTGGAGGGGGTTCAGGTTTTGGCAGCAGACTCTTCCACCATCTCCACCCCCCTGGGTTTGATCCACTCCTTCCTCTACCCCATTCTGCCCACTCTCCGCCTCCCCCCACCCCAAAAGTACTCACCACTGGCTGATGCTGGGTCCATCCACGCAGTGTTCGTCCACACAGTGCTGAGGCTCAGTGCCAACGCTCCATCCTCCCGCAGTGCTGTAAGTGTGTCTTATGGCACATTTATGACAGTCAGAGCCAGTGGTGCATGTTTACCGCTGGCATTATGAGCTTCAGGATTGGGCCCTGAGTCTTGGAGGGAGTCACCCTGTCAGATTCCTATCAGTCTCACCCTCTCAGTATCTTAAATATTCTTGGAAGGAATCATCCTGTCAGATTCCCTCCAAGAACATGACACAAATACAAAATGGAGAGAATAGGTGCATTCTTTTACATTTATATTCACTTGAAGTTGAAGTCCCCCCCCCTCCATATGGGGATCTTTGTAGCTTATGGGGCTGCAGTTGCAGTCTCCAAAGTGCAGGGCAACAATCCTCCTTTCCTCATTGTAATCCATGGCAAACATTCAACACAAGGCTGGATTGGGATGCTTTTGGCAGCCTGTGCTGGAAATGGGAGTATCCTTTGATGGGATGGGATAATACATATCACCATGTCCACCTTGTGTGTTCCAAATTTGTAACCTTAATTGGATGATTTTCTTCTACAAATTTTATTTGTTGTTGTTTAAACCTTTGGTGGATATAACCGACTCACCCAGTGCAATTTTTTTAAAACAAAAAGTCATAAATCAACCACCTCACTGTATTGATAGATTGACAAACACAGGTCTTCCACAAGGAGATAATGGTATGGACAGTTTATCCCCACAGTCTGTTCCTCCATGATTGGGTTAATCTTTGGGTAAAACAGCTGAGTCATACTTCATTAGATTTGCACCTGTTAGCAAGGCTGCCTCCCTTGCCTTATTATATCTGGAGATGTTCTGGGCATTAAGACAAGGTCACTTGCCTGATGAAGCAACATCTCAGGGGACTGCATTGGCTACCTTTTCCTCATGAAAGTGTATCAAAGAGGGCTCAAAATGCTCTTTGTGAGGCTTTGGGTGTCACATGCTGACAGCTGCAAATGGGCCACATGCAAACATGCCCAAGAGAGGGACATGTCCAGTAGAAGGAGGAGCCATTTCTATTTGAAGGGATGTAAAAATGCTGTATTGTGTTTTGTCTGTTTGAGGGAATTGTTGCTCATGCAAGGTAATAAATCCTGGCTCTCTCCCACTAACCTGTTCTTTGTCTCCGTGTCCAGAGAGAACATTTGCCCTTCTGGCAAAACACCCTTCCACTCTCCTGACAGGCAGGCAAGCAAGCAAGCAAATCCACTCCCCCCTTGCCAATCTCCTGCTGTGCTAAACCACTGCTGGAGCACTCATTCGACCCTGCTTGCAACAAAAGAAGTTGGGAAGAGCAGTGTGACTTGCTCCTACAGGAAATCTACCCAGGGCAGGATATCACTCTGCTAGCCTTAGATCAAGCCTAGTATTCCATAGGAGTAATCCATTTTGCATCATACATTTTGGTTTTGAAACTGTCCCCATTTCTCAGTTGAGATGCATGTGCTGAGGACCTTGGCAGCTGTGGTTGTGCATCGTGCCTCATTCAAAATCCCAATGCAAATGTAGCTCATGTCCTCGAGTCTCTAGTGATCAGCTTGTGGCAAATCCACTTAGCCTTTTCTCTCTCCTGTTTTCCAAGCTGTCTCATTTGGTTCCACACATGGGAAGCAAACCTTAGCTCCTACTACTAATGCAAACCAGAGATGTATGCATGGGAGGCAGAGAGCCAGCGGGGGAAGAAGAGCGTTTAGATGGATTACGAGCAATTTCATTCTCTGAAGGCAAAGCTTAATTTAGGGGCATTGGAAACTATTCTGCTCTCGGCATCTGGGCTCAGCAGGGGCTCCTGCTGCTCCAGCAGCTTCCAGAGGGCTTGAGGCAGCAGCATTGTAGATAATTTGAATTTTTCAGGTAAAGTAAGAGGGGCAGAAGTGAGGAAGATTGCTGCCAGTGTTTGGGTGCTGCAATTGGCTACTATTATTACTTATGTGATGGCTCAGTTCCATGTAATTTAATTGGCATCCTTAACCACTGCCACCCACTGTGCCAGCATCTTTCTCTTTAAAAACTCAGCAGGGGCCCCAAAGTGACCAGGAATGTAGGCAACAAGCTGAGATAAAGGATTTGGCATCAGCAGAGGCTGGAATTGAGTTCCATCAACAGCTTGAATCACTGTGCTGAAGGAAAAACTTTGCTTTGGGCTTCAGTGATCCACCTGGAGCAGGATCCGAGACCCTGGATGGTGGAAACAAAAGAGCTGATCCCTCAAACATGCAGACTCTAATCCAGCAATTTTCAACCTTTTTTATTTTACGGCATGCTGATAAGGCACTAAAACAGTCAAGGTGCACCATCAGGTTTTTTTTTACAATTGACAAGGCACATCATGCTGCCAGTGGGGGTTCACATCCCCCATTGGCCCTACTAATAAATGACCTTCCCCCAAATTTCTGTGACACACCTGTGGACCACTCGTGGTACACCAATGTGCCACGGCACAGTCGTTGAAAATGGCTGCTCTAATCCATAACCTTCCCTAGATCTCTTTTGTAGAATGTACTAATAGACCTTGTTCAGTTGTGAATGTGGCTTCATCACAACAGGAGTTTGTAGGAAGGGATATTTAGATTTGAGATTTCACAAAGCCACTGTGTGTGTGTGTGTGTGTGTTTCTTTCTTTATTCAGGATGCAAGTGGAAAAGGATGGGATTCCCATAGCTGCCTTGCCCTCAGATGCCTACTCAGGCTGTAAGTTTCATGAGAATGGGGGTGTGTTGCTGGTTTGGGTAGGAGTCATCACAACAAGAAGCCAAATGGGAGAGACAGGAGGGAATATTGAATGGTGACCGCAAGGAGGAAATAAGAGCAGACAGAAGTGTCTTTAGCAGGGATGGGAAAACCCAGCATGGCTTGACTCAAGTGTCACCAACCCCCTGTCACTTGACTTGAAAAAGACTCATAATGGGAGTTCTTTCCAAGTTTCCGAGTCATCCTTTCTAGACTCTAAAGGACTCGGTTGAGTCACCCCCCCCCCCTTTAAAAAACCTGCTGTGGAAAAAAAAGGGCTGCTGCTTGGCTGTGTATTGGAGCTCTCTTTGAACACACCCCTGATGTCCCTGCCCATCTGTAAATGGGGTGGGCGGGACTGTGAGAGAGCCAGGAGAGAAGCAAACAAGAAGGAGAAGGGTCATGTGCAGCAGCTGCAAGGCTTATCAGGATGACCCAAACCTTTGCAGCACTACTCAGAAGTAGTCCAACTGCAGCAGGTCATTCAATGAGGCTTCCTCCACCCAAATAACAATGGAGCACCTCACAACAGCCATGCAGTGAAAGAGTGATCGCTATGAATTGCCCCCCCCCCCAAAGCTTCCCTATCACCTCCCCTTGGGCTCTTCCTTCTGGCCTCCCTCAGTCAAAGAAAAAACCAAACCTCCCAACCTGCATCCAATGATCATCCCTTCCTTCCTCCCCTCCTGCTCAGATGCAAATACAAATATTAACCCTTCCCTGCCTCCCGGCTGGAACTTCCCTGCTGCTCACCCAGTCTGAATGCTGGCCCCATGAGGTCTTTCATGCCACGAAAACAGTAAGCAAGCACACCCAGACACAGGCAAGCTTGAGTCAGCATGCATGGGGATGAGGGGGTCCTGACTTTTGTGTTTTTCCTAGACTTCCGCACATGTGACTCACATCAATGAGTCAGCAAAAAACGTGTATTTTCACAACTCAAGTTCAAGTCATCCAAGTCGAGTTCCCAACCCTGGCCTTTAGTGGTGGGACTGTGGAGAGGTTGGAGGGGCCTGAAATTTGTCTGAAAGAAAAGTCAGGTGTTAACAGTGTGTCTGGGCAAGTCAAAAAGACAGAAGGGGTCTATGTGAATCTCAGGGTCTGTGTACATATAAGACTGGATGACAAGCTCTGAACGCTTTGTATAAGAGAGATTCAACAAAAGTAGGTGTGAAGAGAAGTTTAGAGGGCTTCTGTTTGTGCCACTGGGTTGTTGAAAGAAGCAAGGTTGATGCGGGCAGCATTGATGAGGAAAGCCTCCTCAGCCTCTAAGGAGAGAGGAGGGACTCCAAACCCACTAAACGGGAGTGCTTTTCCTAACTGCAGTGCACTGGCTATCCTGCCCTTGTGTTTCCTGCAAGTTAGTAGCTGAAGCTGGGTCACTTGCAAACACATCAGATCCGATGCTGATGCTCAGATGGAGTTCAGACACAGGACTAGTAGCAGGCTAGTTGTATTCAAATGCACTGTTTGAACGTCTTCCTTCTGGCTTGGTGGTTCTCTCTAGAGCAGACTCCTTTCATACCTATCTTTGACAGTCAATAAACATCCAGACACCAGATTTGGGTGACGGGGGAAATTCTCACAGGTGTCAGGTGAACTCCATATCCCACCTCCCCACCCATCCTTTCCACAGTGTGATTCACAGGGATATGAAGGAGTCTTTGTGCTCAGGCCAGAGAGGGTTGGTATCAGAGCAACTTCTGGGAGGTATTGGGTGACGGGGGCTGCCAAATCCATACAGCTCCTGCAAGATCACACTTTAGGTGGAAGTGGGAATAGAGGGGAATCAAAGACTCAGAGTTTTTTTTGTGAGGACAGACATTTCCTCACCATGGAATCACACAGACAAATGGAGCATGTGGCTGCTGAGCAATGAGTGTGAGATGGACAGGACAAGTTTGTCTGTGCATTATGTGTGCATGTCTGTCCATCAGCCACCACACATGTATCACACACATGTGATTAAGTGTACATGTGACTGTGTGTGTGTGCCAGTATACACAATTTTACCTGTTTATTTACATGTACAGGAATACATGCTTATTTTGTACTTACAGGCATGGGGGAACGTTCCAGATGACATCATGGGCCAGACTCCTTACTAGAAGTTCTTTATTACTGGTACTAAATCCTAAATCATATTATAAATCAGAGGCATTCTGGGGCGGGGAAAGATGTGGCAGGAGGAGTGTGGCAGGTGGGGGTGGAGATGGTGGCAGGCCCTATCCTCCCTCCCAACATGGGTCTCCTTGATTCTGCACCCACTCCATAGCGGGGATTCTAGGAATCCCATCAGGGCTGGCTGGTCGCTACATGGGGTAAGGGAGCATAAGCTCCCTTGCTCTGAGTAGTTCAGGCGCTGCATTGCAGCCCCATTGGATGCAGTGGTAGCCATTTTAGTGCTGCTGCAGCCCTGGGTGCTGGGAAGTTCAGGACTGAGTTGTCAGCCTCAGACTACTAGATTATTATAGTCCCAGTAGCAGTGGCGTCACTAAGATTTGTGTCATCTGGTGCGGGAGATCTGCGCATCATCCCATGCAGTGGGTGGGGCAACGCCCCAGGTGGTGGGTGTGGTGATGTACCATCGCCCTGCCCCCACTGGTTTTTTGGCTGTACCTTTTGTTAGAACACATATATTTCAATGTGGTTTGTTTCATTGCATTCTGCATGAAACTACGCATTGATTGATATATAACATGATGGTCTTATTCCTCCAAACTCTGATTTTAGTGATTTTGAAAACTTGTAGAGTCTCACACACACACACCCGTGTCAACTTACTAACACCTTATTGCAGCAGTTCTCAAACTTTTAGCACTGGGACCCACTTTTTGGAATGACAATCTATCCAGGACCCATTGGAAGTGATGTCATGGCCAGAAGTGACATCATCCAGCAAATGAAAATAAATAATTATAAATAATTAAATTAAAATAAAAGAAATAATTAAATAAGGGGGAGCCAGTCCTGTTCCAACAAGTGAATCTACTCTGAAGTAAGTCCAATTGTGGTCAATGGGGTTACTCTCAGGAAAGTGTGGGTAGAATTGCAGCCTGTGAGCCCAATCCTATGCATGTCTACTCTGAAGTAAGTCAAATAGTGGTCAATGGAGCTTACTCTGTAGCCTGCCTGCAATAACAACCCCCCAAAAAGAATCAGTGAGATCTTCAGCCCTCCCCAGTGCTCAGTTTAAAATTCTTCTATTTCAAGCACATCAAGATAAAGACCCACCTGGCTTTGCAAGTGCAAAATAGAAAACATTCCCCTTACCAGTTGAAGCCTTTTTTTTTTTTTTTTGTCCTTTTTAGTGGGGGGAGCTGCCTTCTGGAGCATTTGTTGCATTCCAGTTCCATCAAATCAGGACCATTCTGGTATCCTCACATTCCCCTTTGCCTGGCCTGACCACCAGCCAAGGTACATCTGCCTACTCACAAGTAAACATGACCGTGAGGCTGCTTCGCTTTCCATAGGGCTCAATAGACTGCAGCTGGGAGGGAGGGACCTCCTTCTCCCTTTTGTGTTTTTGGGGACTGCATTCATTGGATCAGGACCATTCTGATGTCCTTGAAGTCCTCTCAGCCTGCCCTTTCCGACAGACTATGGCAAGCATGCCTACTTGTGAGTAAATGTGGCCACGTGGCTTCGTTTCTGGCTCAATAAACTGCAGCTGGGAGGGAGGGAGGGAGGGACCTCCTTCTCCCTTTCGTGTTTTTGGGGGCTGCATTCATTGGATTGGGACCATTCTGGTGTCGTTGGTTTTCTCTCAGCTTGCCCTTTCCAACGGACCATGGTAAGTATGCCTACTCACAGGTAAACTCACAATACAGCTCACTTTCACTTTTCATAGGGATCCATTCATTTTTTCTTTCTGGATTTTTGGCCATAACTTTTGAAGGAGAGGAGCTATTTCAGTTCTGTTTATTTGCATTGTGTTCCACTGGGAATTCCGCATCCAACGGTGTATGGTATGATGGGCTAGCTCCTAATGCCACAATTTTAGCACATCCTCCCCCCAGGGCGTGTCACCCAGTGCAGCCCACACCCCACTAGCGATGCCAGTGCCCAGCAGGCCCACCCAGAACCATGAGCAAGCTTAATGTATACTAGACTAGACTAGACTAAAATCATAAAGTGTGGAGGTCCTGGAAATAAGACTTGGAAGTGGTGTTTGACACAGTCCCTCACCAAAGGCACCTGAGAACACTCAATAGTCATTGAATAAGAGGGCAGGTCTTGGGTCTTAGGACAGATTTTCAGTTTGCTCATAAATGACCTGGAGTTGGAGGATTAGCAACAAGGTGGCCAAGTCTGCAGATTAGACTAAATCAGTGCTATTCAAACTGTGAGGTGCGGCTCTTTAGGGAGGCACCAGGAACTCGAAGGGGAGGCACGGGATGTCCTCTCGCAGTGATACAGTCACACCCCTGAGCAGAATACGAGCCCGAGCCCGTCTTCTTCATTTTTTTTTAAAGCAGAAGGAATGGGAGTTGCTCAGCTGCTCCCTCCAAGAGTGGCCTGCTGCCGCCCCACTCTCTTCTCCCTCCACTCGGAGGCTGCCGCTTTCTGTGTTCGATGCATGTGTTTTCCAAAGCTCTTCGACTCCAACCCCCATCTGGCAAGTACCGAGCATGCTCAGTTTGCAGTGTTTGCTCTTGCTGACCATCAGAAAGAAACCCTCGCTGATCCTTGTCTGGTTGGTTCCTAGTTCCCAGCCTAGGATCGCTTCTCATCAAAGTGAAATCTCTCTTTTCAACCCCCTCCCTCTTCCACTCCCCCCTTTCAATCTCCAAACCTTCCCACTTTCCTCCCCCTCCCCAAATAAAATGCTTCCTATTTTACCAGTCATCAGGACTCTTAAAGTTGCTTCCATGCTGTTGGCAAGGGGGGGGGGGGAGAGAGAGACAAGCACACACTTCACTTGGCCAGGAGCAGAAAAAGGGTACTGTTTTTAAAGTGATTTATTAATCTTGTTTGACTGAGGAGGAAAGGCTGTATTTTTAAAGTGACGAATCTTGCTATTTGAAGGGAATACTTATCAGCCATTGCCAGCCCAATCCTATGCACACTTTCCTGGGAGTAAGCCCCATTGACTCTAATGGGACTTACTTCTGAGTAGGCATGCCTAGGATTGGGCTGTGCATCTCCTAGTATAGGAGACAAATCAGCTTCCTAACCAAACCCTTATCAGTTCTGATATATTTTCATGGTCTATTTTTGTTTTCCCCACCAGCTGCTGGAAAAATTTAATTTCATTAATAAAGGGTTCAATCCTATCCAAGGAGAATGGGAGAAATGACTAGTTGGATTGGGGTCCACAGGGGTGTGTGTGTGTAATGTTGGTCAGACTGGTTGTTCACAAAGTTCATTTGATAAAACATCTGTTGGCATCCTTCAGTCTCGGAAGACTATGGTGTCACGCTCTGAATGGTGGTTCTGGAACAGAGTGTCCTCTCCAGTGCGCGAAGCCTGGGTAAAGTAGGTATGGAGGATAGGCTGTTACCCATGCAGCAAATCCCCCCTCTCCACATCGCTGAAATGGTCCAATGGAAAGGCAGAGGCCAATACGGTTGGTTCCAGCGGCGTCGCAGGAGTTGCCAGAACGTGACTGTGTTCAGCCATGAACTGCCTCAGGGAACTGTACTTAATCAAGGTGTGTAAGGGTTACCCAGATCAGTGTGCTCTGCAGAAGCATGGATCGCAGTTGCTTTGAAAGAAATAAGCAACCAGAAGACCAAAGTTGCAGGGTAATGTTGAGAAGGGGAAGCACAAACATTGTTACATACTTGTGGAATGAAGAAGCATTTTCCTACAATAGTCCATGCAGTAAAACCATGCAGTTAAAAAGAGCAACAAGATCTCTCTATCTGAGGAATGCTGAAGTGGATGATTGTCATTCAAAGGCAGGCAAACTGCCTTTGTAATGTTCAAGGCCCTTCACTTTGCAGGCTTCTTCATGAGCTGCTCTCTTTGTACACGTTGCAAGCTGTGAAGAAAATGCATACAGTATTAATAAGGCACAGAGACAATGGGCTGAGCTGCTGTGTATAAGGAGGACCAGAGGATCAACGTCCACTCCAAAATAGGTGAGCAGGATGGGGAGGAGGCTGTCATCTCGATTGCCTTTGCAGAGAGCAAGGCCTTGTGCATGTAAGCCCATTCTGGCTACTTTGGGTATGATTCTCAGGAAAGAAGAGGCCTTGGCTCTTGTCTGCACAGGGAAGACTCCAAGGGATGTTTCTCCAAATTCCTGCTCATGTCCACAGGAGGGCAGAGTTTGCTTACAGTTAATGCCAAAGAAAGTAGGATTTGGCAGGAGTTTAAAATATACAGTATGTGATAATTATGAATTTGTGGGGATAATGCTTTTTAGTGTTCCCTTGTGGCTGGAACATGCAAAACTAAGCATCTTATTAGGGGAGCAAAGGGCTCTTTTCACCCTGTTCATGTGATGACACAGGATATGCTGCATGCATGGGGGAGGCAGGGAGTAGATTGCTGCCTCAACCTCTGTGTGTTCATTCATTCTTTCAGTGTAGTTGGGAGCCTTGCAACAAGCAAGCTCCTCTGTTGCTTGGGATGTCCCTATGCTTATAGAGATGGGCCAGTGAATGCACAGAGTTTGAGGGCAAGCCAGTCTCTGCCAAGATGCCTGCTTTATGTTCAAAACACCCTATTTGGTAGTATGGAAATGAAAAGCCTCTTCTGTGTAGGAAAACGGTGGTGCGTAAAGCCTAAGATGAAGCATATTTCTTGTCTGGAAATGGATTGGCCCCAGTGAAGTCCACGTGCCCTCATGATGTGAAGGACTCTTGTTTCAGAAAGCCTGGAACACTCATCAGAACAAAATTTTTTGAAAAGTTCAGCATCCTGGACTTGAAAGAGAGGTCCAGGATGCTGAATGATCTAGGATGCAGTAACATAATGTTGAGGTGGCTGGCTCAGGATCTAGGGCTTCTTACATCCACCATTTGAATGCTTCTCAGTTCTAATGATGGCACCAGTGTCAGGCCAAGTTGGTGAAAAGAGCCCACAGGATGACAACCATGATTAACATATAGAAGGACCAGCTCAGTCCATACGAACCTGCCTATTAGCATGGGTCTTCTGAGGAGATCCTGTCCTGTGTTTTATTGCCATCTGACATGTGGGTGATGGGTGCAAGGAGTAGGATCTTCTTGGTGAGAGTGCCCGGTCTGTGGAACATTCTGCCATGAGAGATCTGACTGGTTCCATCCCTTTGTAACTTCATGCACCCAGTTGCAAACAAGATAGTTTAGATACGCCTTTCATGAGCAAATGTTTGGATAAACATCTATGTTCATTATTGCTGCTATTTTTTTATGGGAGTTGTTGCTCTATGATTGCTGTTTTTATGATGCTTTTTAAATGCCTCAAGGGTTGCATTTTAGGACAGAAAAGTGGGAGACAAATATTTAAATAAATAAATACACAAAAGTGTTCTATATCTGAGCATTGGTATTGAAAATTCCAGTTCCCCATTTTCTGATAAGTCTTCAAAAATTCCTGTAAGCCAGAAGGACGTGTTAAGCTGCAGTCTTGATGTACAGCAGTGCATCATTTATTATGCCTAAACCGGGTGGAGGGTGGGATGGCCTTTGCTAGGCCAGTGGTGGCATCAGATCACCTGCAAGGACTGCCAATGCTTTTGGTGTCTTCAGTGTCTTTAAACAGCTGCCTAGCATGTAAAGCTCCAAGGGTGACTTTTTCTGGTCTCCATGGCTGTTTCTATGCCTGAGAAAGTCACATCTATTGCATTTTGGCTTGCCTTTTAGCTGTAAAAGGCACAGAAGCCCTACCAGAGGGAGAAAAAAATGGCAATCCTTAAATCAAGTGGCTGTAACATTTCTGGAAAGAACTAATATGGCCCACTTTTTCTGGAGCAAAATTTCAGTCTGGTACCTGCCTTCACTGTACCCTTGAAGTGACCTCTTTGCCCTTCCTGTGCTCCCTGTCTACTTTCTATGTGCTCCAGTCTCATTTTGTGATCCCTTTATTGACTGATTACACTAATTAGTTTCACATGACTGCCTATTTTAAAGAGAAATCCCTAATGAGATGTGGCTTCCTTTGCTTTGGAAAGTCCAGTCAGAGGGAAAGGGGAAGACAGGAGCAGTGTTTAGCTCTGCAGTGTTGCAAGCCCATCTTGATTTCAAAGTGCAATGGTTACAAATTCAACTGTCAGCATAGGACGGCCCTTTAGAATGAAGAACCAGGTGCCAAATAATGACCACTGGGCAGACCCAGCTAGTAAGAAACTAGGAGAATGAGAGCAGGAAGATAGCTAGACTAGTTGGAACCTTCTTTAGAATAATGTAGTCAAATCCAGACTCTTAGGAGCTTGCGTACCTTTAAAGCGGCATAAAATGCTGTATCAAAAGACTGCATGCTTCCACCAAAGCCTGTCTGCACCCTGTATTATATGATAAATGCAGGGTGTAGACAGGCTTAGGTGGAAGCATACAGTCCTAGAAGATAGGCACTACTCCATGACCCCCACCAACTGATATGTGGGAGATGGTAACCTGGAACAAGGCCTTTTTGGTTTAGGCTCCCTGATAATGCAATCCCTTGTGAGTTCTGACTGACACCTACTCTTAAGTGGTCAGTAAAGACCATTTTGTTTTGTTTAGCCTTCCTTTGATCGCCCTGTTGTGCTTGGCTTTATTTCTGCTCATGCTATTTCCCAGTACAAATTTGTTATGTTTTACTTGACTTGTTCTGCTTGTGGTGGTGGTTTTTTTGGCTGTTAAGTTTATTTTACTGAAATTGTAAGCTGCCTCGGTGACTCTATTATGGGAGGAGAAAGGGGATCTGTACAGTTTTTTAATAAATGAAGCAAACAGCTATAATTCCCCCCCCCCTTACACAACTCTTAAGGGTACACAAACGTTTTCAGGCCCTGTAACTGAATGAACTTGACTTCTGGAACATCAGCAATCTTGTCTCTAGCAAGTCACGGCAGGGAGGTAGTTTATGCTGACTGGTGTGGTGTAAGCACGCATTTTTTTTTGTCTTAGTGTCAGCTGTGGTCAGTGGTCAAACAAGTTAGGCAAGTCTGGAACTCTGTAAGCCCCTACAAAATTGTTTACTTGGGGACAATCTTCTTGTTGGCATCCTTCAGTCTCAGAAGACTATGGTGTCACGCTCTGAATGGTGGTTCTGGAACAGAGTGTCCTCTCCAGTGCATGAAGCCTGGGTAAAGTAGGTATGGAGGATAGGCTGTTACCCATGCAGCAAATCCCCCCTTTCCACGTCGGTGAAATGGTCCAATGGAAGGCAGAGGCCAATACGGTTGGTTCTAGCGGCGTCGCAGGAGTTGCCAGAACATGACTGTGTTCAGCCATGAACTGCCTCAGGGACTTTGACTCCTGAAGCCTTTTCCATAACTGGATGTAGCCACAAGGCAGTGGAGGTTTGGGGTCAGAGTTTTCCTTCTCTCAGATGAGCTGCCTTCCCAGGCTGACGAGTCCCATCTACCCGGGGACAATCATGGGACAACAAACAATGTGTGTATGGCTCTGTGCACCATGCGCAGTGGTGACTATGGCATTACTATTGACTCTCTGAAAACATATTCTCTATCTCCAGCTCACATTTCTGTGATGATTCTGTGTTGGCTACAGCCCTCTTGATCCTTCTGAACTTTTAAAAGGACTTGCAGGATCTCTAGATTCACAGTCAGCAATCCTTGATCCTTTCAGGTACTCCTGGGATAGATTCTCATCCAGTGATGCCATTTTCGCATATGGTGAGATGTTCCCTTTGAAGTGTTAGGAAAATCAAATGTCCTCTTAATGATGTTTGCAGGACCACACTTCTTTAAACATTTCAGATCACTTGCATATTAAATTAATGCCGCATGGAATAATAATTGTACATACCCATAGTTCTGTTAATATGATTACCAACACAGGCTGGAGCCAAGAGTGGGATGAGTTCTTATGCAGTACAGATGATTTCTCCCTTAACGTAAGTTAACTATTTTTTTAAATACAAAATCTTGGTGCTAAAAAGGAGAACGTTTTCCCCAATTCTCTTATATTTTTTTTTAATATGTCCAGTTATAGTAACCTCTTAGCCGGTAACCACCCTTTCAAACAGTCAGTACACATTTTCCACATACCTCGACTGATAAGATTGTTCTCACAATCCTGTGTTGATCTCTTAATTATTCCAGATTAGATTAACCAACCATGTTCTCACATTCAGATGCTGTTCATACTACTTTTAAATGCACTTTGGAAAATTTGAGGGGCGAACCTTTGATCCCACTGAGTGCCTGAAGAAATGTGCACTTAATTACAAATCAGTATTGTTGTGATATCTGCAAATCAAAGAAGGTCCAGGAAACAGAGAAAACTGCATTCCTGAACGCATCTTAGCACATGTGCTGCAGACAGTGAGCAAGGGTTATGGAGAGCCAAAGTAGTGGGAGGTGGGAAAAGGGGCAGTTGTGATTTAAATCTTTTTTCTTTTCCCTCAAATAAAAGGCAAGTAATCCCTTTTTTCTAAGTGGAAGCAGGTGGGTATGGATGGAGTTTTCGGTGTAGTTTCTTCCAGATGTAGCACGGAGGATGTCCAGCCAAGGCACAGAGCGAAGAGGAGCCGGGACGGGTCGCCATGGACAGTGCAAGCCAACTACAGTCCCAAAGGCAATTGCTTTTTCTCTTGAGATGGAGGGTTATGTTATATGATTGGTTCACCAGGCACTAGCTGGGTATTTTGTCTTGTGGGACAGGCTCTTCCCTTGTTGTGCTTCTTCTATGGGTATCATATTTTCCCAGAATTTTAACTGGACTCTTTCTTTAATCTGGAAAATACTTCCTCCAATAGTACAGTCTTGTGATAATTGTGACATGGAATGTGGTTGCACTGAAAAAGTGCTCTGAGCATACCTTTTAGATATGTGTTGTGATAGAATTACTGTCAACCAACACAAATCATTGCCTGCAATTTGGCTCTGTTAGCTTTCAAAAATGTATTTCTTCTTTGGAGACTGACTGTATTAAATGGCCCCCTGCTGAATGAGACCATTGGCTCACATGGTTCAGTTATTCATTATACTAACTTGCAGCACCTCTCCGGGATTTCAGAGGAAAGTGTCTCCTAGTCCTACCTGGAGTTGCTGGGCATCAGTGACCCAGTCCTATTCAGAGGCCATGCCATTGGTGCACAGACACTGGCACAATGTCTGTCATATCCTAAGCCTGTCCAGGCAATGCCACATCAATGATGCATCAATGCTGGTGCAACAAGGGCCAAATGCCAAGCCTGTCCTGGCAAACCAATGTTAGTGCAGAACTTCTCAGTAACACGCAGCATCCATGGTGACACAAACACAGGTCGTTATCCATGGTTCTGATGTTGGCATGTCATCACCATGAAGTGTGTCTCATCTACGTGACATCTGGGTGTTGTCACTGTGAAGTCAGTGGGTCATCTTTTTGATATTCATGTGTCATCCCTGTGAAGTAGGCTTGTAATTTGTGTGTCATCTGTCTGATGTCCAAGAAATCAATCACTACATCAAATCAGCCCCAACACTAGTGGCCAGAGAAGAGCTGCCAGGGTGAACACAGCAGGGGGTGGAGGCAAGTGCAGGGCCAATGAGTAGCCAGTTCTGGGAGAGCAATCTGCCAGTCACTAGGAATGAGCAACACAGCAACAGGCACAACCCACAACCATGAGGAGATGCTCCAAGGACCCACACACAAGGCATTCTGGGGCACGACCTGGAAGCTGCAAGACATTCTGGGGTGTGATATGGCCACTGCAGTCAATGAAATGGGTCACAGAGGGGAAAAGGTTGAGAATTCCATGTAGAAATTCATTTAAGCTGTGCACCCCACATCTGCTACACATCTAGCCAGATTTTTTTTTTTTAATGAGGACAGGTACAAACAGAATATTGGTAATAAATTAGCATCTCAGGTGTTCAAAATTGTTCAGATTGAGTCATAGTCATCTTGACAACAGCACAGTACTGGACTAGTACTTGTCCATCCACACTGCAGGCTGCTTTTACTAAGAGACCAGGGCAGGGCCTAAGGCCATCCAGAGTTGAGGTAATATTTGAACCAAGGACTTCCCAGGCTCATTGCGCCACCTCCTAACCAAACATCTAGGCAATGTCATATTTATTTAGGAAAAATCCTTTCCTAAAAGTCAATATAAAAGTAAATCATGGTGAGTAAAAATTAAAGTAGCTGGAGTTATTCATATACTTTTACCAAGTAACATTCTGATGAAAAAAGAACTCATCAGAATATTGGGCAATGGCTGGATTGTAATTGGGGCATTCATTGGACTGATCATGGAGAAAGTAGCTGGGATTGAGGAGCTTGAGGCAGGAGTATTGGTGAGCCTCTTGGGCTGCGTCTAAGAAAGGAGTTTGCTGGGACAGGTCTCTATCTGTCCCACCCGCTCAACTGCCCAGGTTGATTTTGGCTGGTGTTTACAGCCTATAAATAGTTTTGTGCAGAGAGGTGATGTTTTCTTGAGCAGCTGCCAGGAGTTAGGGGCTGGAACGAAGCCTCTTTAAATAGGAGAAAGGTTTAGGTGTAGGAAACAACTCACGGTGCTTTCCATGGGGGTCCTGCTGTGTTGAATTCCCCCCCCCCTTTTTTTATCCTGTGAGTTCTGGCAGCAGGGTTTTGAGAGAATTGTTAGTTGCTGGGAAGAAGATACTTCCTTCCAGTAAACCTTCTCACACTGACTGATCCATTCACTCTGGTGGAGTCAAATTTTTACACTACACAGATAGGAGAAAACTGTGGTGATTTCTTCTTCTGGGCTGCGGTTTCCTGGAGTTTGCAGGCAGGCCTTCCTGTATTACTTCCTCTCTGTTTCCTTGCTGAACTTCATCAAAGGGGAAAACTTCAAAAACATAACAACCCCCTGAAAGTTGTGAGCTCTGAAAAGTCAACTCTGCTTAACCTCCCAAAGACTGTTCTGGATAGTACCCACATCCTTAGTCCGAGGTAAGGCCCTTCTAGTCGTTTTGGACAAAACAGAAGTCTTCAAGAACAGAATTTTGAGCTTCAACAGTGCAGCAGCAAATAAGGAGGTGCTGTTTGCTGTCAACTATATATTATTCATAATAAAAATAACACCCATAATTCTGACTGCAGTTATCCTCTCCACTGTGGAATCTGGCAGTGATGGCCAGGTACACTGAAGCAGCGAAGATCTCAGACAGGGTTGGCACAACAAGACCTCCTGGAGCCTGAGGCAGCATATCAAATGCTGCTTCCCCTTACCCAGTGATGCTGCAGCATCAGCTCTTCCTCTCCTTGGATTGGAATCGAAAGAGGGGGTGGCGCAGTAGAGGAAGTGTGGAGGAAAGGAGAATGTGGGCACAGTGTTCCTGAGGAGCAGTGGAGGCACGTGAGTGGATGGCCCTCTGCTAGTCTGCTGCTGGAAGTTGTCGCCTTTGTTAGTCTCACAGTTGGGCTAGTCCTGACCGGGGGGGGGGGGGGGGAAGAGAAGGATGAAGCCCTGAGATTGGATCTGTGTTCGTGTGGCTAGTGAGAAACTGTCTAAAGAGGGAAAAACAATTTGCAAAGTTTTTTTTTTTTTAAATCAACCTGCTACTAATAGTGGAAAGTACCCATAATCTCTGGAGGCTCAGTTTAGAGGTGGGAGAAAGCCTGATCCTTTCTGTTGGCGATGGCTTCTACAAGCAATTTCTAAAAGAATAATATATTTTTATCCCACCCTATTTCCAAGGAACCCCCAGGGTTCAAGGCTACAAGATTCTTTTTGCTCACCTCCCCCTCCCCACATTGCCACTGACCGACCTAAGATCACCCAGTAAGAGCAGGGATTTAATTTTTTCGCTCCGTTGTCCGACCTAGTCAATCCCAGCTATTTCTTGAACTTCAGATTTTGGATGGCCTATGAAGCTAGGACCAGCCCATCCAGAGCCCAACTGAAGTGGTTGCCTCAGGCAGAATATTGGTGAGGCGCCCATCTGTGTCTACCTACTTGCCTCCACTGTCCTTATTCTTCTACCTGGATTGAAAAAAGAAGATGGGGGGGGGGAAGAGAGGAGGAAGGGAGGAGTGGAGAGCAATGTCGAGGGGAGGGGAGTGCTGAACCAGAACATAGGAGAGTAGGAGGACGAGAGGCTGGCACATCGTCAGGTAATGGGATAGCACTTGACATGCCACTTCAGGAGGTCTTGGATCAGCTCTGTATAAAGCTCACAGCTGAGGTTGGCAGGTAGATGTGTTGCAATTCTTTCAAGTTCCTGTTGGTTAGCTGCTTTCATTTGTAATTCATGTGAAATTACTACATATCACTATCTTTTGTTCTTATTTGAAAATGTGAGCATATACCTTGCAAAATTAGTTTTCTGTTTGAGACTTATCTGCTTATATGTTTCTGAAATATGAATGAGCAACCCTGAGCCTTTGGAACAGAGTGAGAAGACATTGGCTTTGTTTTACCTAATCAGATATTTTTTCTTTCCCCCTTTGGCCAGGTACTGCACAGCTCAACTCCAGAATTTACTTTCAGAGAATCCAGAAGTCAAGGACTTGCACCAGAACTTACAATTAGGTCAATTAGGTACAAACTCCTACTTGGATCTCATTCAGTCAGGTTGCACCTCTGTTCCACATACTTGCTGCTATCTTCTGCCTTATTATACAGCACCTGTTTCCCCAAAGGCATGATGAGTGTCAGCAACACTCACCTTATGCCAAAAAACCTTCCTGAATAAAGATTTGTGTCTCATGTGCCCCTTTGCACATGTCAAGGAATTCTCTTGTTTTGGTCCTATAACATGCACATGCCTCAGTCATCTTGAACCAAAACCACACTGTTGCCCCAATCCTGTCCCCCGCCACTGTCGCTAATGCAGCATTGCTATGGAAGCATGCGCTGCATCCAGTGGGAGTGGGGGAGGAATCTGGATGCATCCTTGAAGTAAGGACACTTTTGTTCCCATACATCTGCATAGGCCTATGGGTCTCTTTGGACCTACGCCAGTTGCATCGCTGACATAAGTCTGAGAAAAGTAAGGAAGCAATATGGGCTGAAATGAGGGGGATGGGTCTAGTGTGCATATTTGCTGCAGAGATCCACCCCCTCCAGCCCACGCCCTCTCCTGCCTTTCCCTATCTGAAACTCCACCTGCCTTTCCCCTCAACCTCTCACCCCCCCCCCCGGCCAACTTACTGGCAGTAACGCGATCTGGCAGCCATGGAAGTTTGGCTGACACCATTTTGCAGCATGGCTTGGACAGGCCTGGTAGCAGAGTGATCTACATACTGTTCCTGGGCCTTTTAAAGAAGTGGATAGGATTGGGCTGTGCATTTCTTTCAGGCTGCAATGTCAGTTCAGCCAGCTTGTTGCTTTTTTTTCTTCTGTTTTTTCCCCATAAACTCTTTCAGTCCCAGACAACTTGAAATCCAGACACCGGTGGCGTAGCTTATGATCATGTAGCCTGGTTGCCCCGGAAGTGATGTCACTACCAGAAGTGACATCACACCCGGGCTTTTTAAAAAGTGAAAATTGGAAGGAACCCACCTCCTCCCCCCCAGCAGCTCACCACCCACTTGCTCTGCTGCCTCCCCCCAGTCAGTGGCATAGCTAAGGCATCTATCTGCTACCCAGGGTCAAAGAAGATTTTGCAGCCCTCCCTGCATGATAAAATCAAATTTAGGGCGCAATCCAAACCTTGAGTTCGGTTGGTCCAAGTCCCTTGGGCCAGCCTGGGAAGGTCACAAACGTACCGTAAAGCACGTTTGTATCTCTGTTGGAGGAAGCCAGGCTGGCGCTCCCAGAAGCAGAAGGGCAATGGAGGCTGATGGAGGCTTCCATGCTGGCTTCCTCCTGGCTCCTTGCGTTGGCTCGGATAAGCCGATGCAAGGGTGACAGGTAGGCGTGGGGGAAGCAGGGAGGGAGGGAGGCGTTCCTGGGTAGGGGGAGGGAGGGTGATGGGTGGCCGGAGGCAGGGCTGGGATCCGGCAGTTATGCCAGATCCCAACCCCTGTCCCCGGGGAGAATGGTGCGGCTTGAAGCCGCTCTGCTCTCCTTGGACTTGTGCCACCTAAGGAGGTGGCGCAAGTCCGAGGAGACCCATTGGGGCCAGCAGCCCTTACCCAGGGGTAAGGGGAAAAGTTTCCCCTTGCCTCTGGCTAATCTGCTGCTAGCCACAATCCTGTGCTGGATACAGCGCAAGCATCCTGTCTTGCCTATTCCAGCGCAAGTTAGGATTGCGCCCGTAATTAAGTAAATAAAAAGTTATTGGTTCCATGCTGTATCATAATAACATCTCATTGGCACTGAGAACAATCGGTCTCATAGGTCAGTTTGGAGTTAAGCAAATCCACTTTTTGTTCCACAAGACAGTTGTGTTTTCATTTTCTGGTTAATTGGCCTTAACTTTTGATAGAATACAGATATTCCAGTGCAGTTTTTTCATTGCATTCTGCATTAAATTACCTTTCCAATCATATATAACATGATGGTATTATTCATACATACCAAGATCTTCACAATTTTGGTCACTAGTGTCAAGCTCAGCTTGTTGTCCCCTTAAAACTTGATGCCCAGTGCAACTGCTACCCCCTGCACCCCCTTAGCTACACCACTGCCAGACACCCTAGATCAGGGGTGCCCAAACCCCAACCCTGGGGCACTTGCGACCCTCGAGGCCTCTCAATGCAGCCCTCAGGGAGCCCTCAGGGAGCCCCCAGTCTCCAATGAGCCTCTGGCCCTCCAGAGATTTGTTGGAGTCCATGCCGACCTGGCGCAACTACTCTCAGCGTGAGGGTGACTGTTTGACCTCTTGTGTGAGTTCTGGGATGAGGGCTCCCTCCACTGCTTGCTGTTTCATGTTTGTGATGCAGTAGTGGCAGCAAAGTAAAGGCCAGCCTTGCTTTGTGCAAGGCCTTTTATAGGCCTTGAGTTATTGCAAGACCTTCATTCATTCATATAAGTTCATCTTTAATATATTCATTTATGTAAACTTATGTAAAGTTATTCAAATTTTAAATGTAAATTAATTCTTCCCCCCCCCCCCCCAGCTCCCGACAGTGTCAGGAAGACGATGTGGCCCTCCTGCCAAAAACTTTGGACACCCCTGCCCTAGATTCTAAATTGTAAGAAGAGGGAGCCAAGCCCTTATGTGTAAGTCTGAGTAACGTATGTTACCAAGAGAAGGACATGCATGCATTCCCAACAGTCCACACATTTCAAGGAACCATTGGGCCCATAGCTGTTACATAAGTTGCCTTGCGGGGCAAATATATC
Source organism: Tiliqua scincoides (assembly GCF_035046505.1). Taxonomy (NCBI): domain Eukaryota; kingdom Metazoa; phylum Chordata; class Lepidosauria; order Squamata; family Scincidae; genus Tiliqua; species Tiliqua scincoides. The sequence goes on from NC_089822.1 coordinate 203,505,382, forward strand.
AACAGTGGCTGGTGCTTTTGTGTGTCCTCTCTAGCTGGTTCCTCTGTCTTGCTCTGATGTTTGTCAAGCAGTAGCTGTCAGGTCTGATTTCTCATGTCCCCTTTGTGGTTTGCAGCCCTTATCAAAAGGAAAGGCCAGGAGAACAGCTGAGAGAGAAAATTGTATAGACTCTCAAAAAGATAGGAAAACCCAGCTGGAAAATGTATCCAGCTCTTCACTAGACTTTTGCTTTGGGGGGTCCCCCACCTCTCCGGTGCATCTGGCTGGCGCCCGGGAGGCGGGAAAGGTGTGTTCTGAACAGAAAGACCCTCTTTGCTGCTGCTCTGTGTGTGGCAGGGATTTCCCTCACATGACAGTCTGGCCCACATCCCAACCCCAAGAAGCCAGGGGTCAAGCAAACATAAATGCACACTGTTTTCTCAAGAGAGGTAGGGATCCTGCTGCCAAAATTCCTGCAGAGCTCTGAAACGTTGAGAAGCATGAAGGAAAATGGGAAAGCAATCCAGGAAGAAATATGCAGCTTGGGAAAGCCAAATGACCTGTCCTGTCTAGACAGCTTCTCCTTTAGATACTGAAACAGACCAGCCAAGGTGACCAGCATGTTCTCATTGGCTCTTCATTGTGGGAAACATCTTCCATGCGAGGATCTGATGAGGAGATATTGTTTACTGCATGGAAATGGATTCTATCCAGGAATTTTGTAAACCTGGAAGCAGTTTTCAGGGTTGGGCTGTTCTTGCACCACAGTTTGGTCAAAGATGAGCCAGTGTGATCCTCTTTACATTACTCTACTAATTCACTTGACCCAAGATACATCTGGCAGTCTCTTTGCTAGACCATGCCTTTTACAGCTCAGGCAATCAGAGGCATCACTAGGGTTTGCGTCACTCTAGCGATGCAAAAGCTCACCCCCGTGATGGCCCTCCTCCTGTACCAGACCTTACAGAATAAATTACAATATCATACACAAAACCTAGCTGCAGTGACATAACTAGGATTGATGTAATCCCCATTAACTTTATTTTAATATATAATAGTACATTCATCATCATTCATTCCCCCCCATCAAATCAGTAACCAATAAAAAACCAATGGCCAGCTTGATGATACTCATACAACTATGTGGGGGGGGGGGAGCTAAAGTGCTGACATGGGTTCAAGGAGACCCATGGTGACCAGCTGGCTTATGGAGAAGTAAGCGTTTACTTATTTATCCTGGGTTATCAGCCCCACCTCCCCTCTGCTCACAGCATGCACCACATGCTTTATCAATGATGCTGCATGGTCTGGGCTTGTGAGAGAAAGCATTGGGCCTGATTCTACTTTGGCTAGTTATGGGAGGGGACAAAATGATATACAAAATACTAAAACTTTGCCCCCAACTAACCTTCTGGCAGTGCAATTTAGTTCCTCCTCTGATTTCTGAGATCTCACCAGGTATCAGGTCTATGCTCAAGATGCTGTTTTTTTTTAAAACAATTGAGTTTCTCAGGATTCTGAATTCTACAGCAGTACTGATTTCTCACCCAGTACTGATTACAGAGCTTATGATCTGTCCTTTGCAAATCAGTAGGCCATTCCACCAGAGTCCTGTTGGAACATGCAGTGGCTTCCTTGTGTCTTGGTATGTATGTATGTGTGTTTGTGTATGTATGTGTATAAAGTCCTAGGGAATCTCGCCTTGGTTGGGAGTGTTCCTTGTTGCTGTGTCACTTGCTCCTAGTGGCTGGCAGGGGTGTCCCCCTTGTTGGAGTTGGTGCAACTCTGTCTGCTGTCCAGAGGAGGCAGGATGCTGTCCAGAAGGGGTCAAGCTATGGCCCAGTGACTCTACTCTTTCTTTACCTGTTCTCTCTGTGACCCTTGTGGGGGTGTGGCCCTAGCCCTTTTATCCTTCCTTCTCCTCTGAGCACTCTCTCTCTCTCTTGGCCTCTGACCACTGACCTGTTAAGATGGCACACAGCAGGGCTCTGATGCCTACACCATCTTGAGCACATGGCATGCAGGGCGAGGCAGCTCCTAGGGCCTTACTATCTCTAAGTTAACTGAACCTCTGATCCTAATCAGATGCTGTAAATATACACTCAATGGAACTGTAAGTAAATAACTCCTTTTTGCAACTTTAACAAGCCATTGCCTCTTTGTCTTTTTTCATTGAATAGCAGTCAGCCAGGTGAGGGAGGTTCCCTGGGGTGATACCCCAAAAGGGGGGGGGGTTCGCTGCTTAAGCTACTCTGCTTCCCCCCAAAGAGAAAACTACTTTTGATTTCCTCCAACACCCCTGACATTCACTACTCATTGGCTCTGCACCTGCCTCCATCCACTGTTCTGTTCACCCCGGTAGCATGTTGCTGGTCACCAGTGTTCTGGCTGATTGGATGTGGTGATTGGCTCCTTGGATGTCATGCTAATGCCATGGTGATGACACACTGACTTCATAGTGATGGCACATGGATGTCACACCGATGTTGCACCGACATCACAGTGGTGATGTTGCATCAATGTCATGGCAATGACATTGATGGTGCACTGATGTCCCGTCAGTGACGTGCTGATGTCAGAATGTCGATCAATGAATGTGTCACTGTTTCCAAAGATGCTGGGGGTATTACTGGGAAGGGCTGTGCCAGCACTGCTTTGCCAGGACAGTATTGGCATTTGGTCCTTGTAGCACTGGCATTGGTGCATGGCCAGCATGGCATTACCAGGATGGGCTTAGGACATGATGGCTATTGCACCAGCATCTGTGTGCTGTTGGTGCAGCATCTGAACGGGATTGGGCTGTCTCAGTCCTGAAAATTGGATTGAATAGTACCCAGAGAAGAACATGTGAAAAGTGTGTTCACTGAGTATCCACAGCCTATTGTGGTATTAGGAATAAAGGCTTCTAAAGCAGAAGCCAGGGGCTTCTGTAATTATACTGTGGTTAGAGTGTCAGGCTGCAATTGATGAGACTCAGGTTCAAATCCCCATTCAGACTCCCTTACTTGTGGATGTGTCGTTCTTTCTCTTCTTCCCACTCCCTGGATTAGAAAAGGAAGAGAGAAAGAGAATGGAAAAGAAAATGTGGTAGAAGACTGAGGGCTATAGTATTGGAGGCATTCTAGTCCTCTTCTGCTTCATCTCCTTCCTTTTCCAATCTAGGGAGTGAGAGGAGGAAGAAGAATAGTGAAGGCAAGTGGGAGGAGGAAGGGTGTCAGAATCCTGTTCCCAGTCTGGTTCTCTAGAGTAGTACCTTTAAGGGCACAAGTCAATTGATCTGATGCACATCCAAGCATTGGGATCTGGATAATGCTACACACATGTGTGACCGGCACTCTTGAGTGTAGTATGAGCATGGATAGATGCCATAGACTCATGACCTTCTTATGTGCCACTCTGTTTCTGTTTAAACAGGAATTGCTTCTCCTGAAACAGAAGCATAGCAAGTGGCCTGTGCAGACATGGTCTAGACTGGTGCCACCAGCCTCCCAGTGTGTCTCAGGGAAGCATTTGGTCCTTCCTTGGAACCAGCTGGGATGCAAGCAGGAAATTGCAGGGCTTGGCTCCAGTGCACAGAGATGAATCCCTAGCACGGCAATAACCAGCTCATAAATTACCACCTCTGTAGGGAAGCAGGCTTTGAACATAACAAATTGTTCTACCAGAGAGAGATGGGTGACCAGGCTGCCTTTTGAACTTCCTCCCACTGCAACACCAAGTGTCCTGACAAGAGCAGCCAGCTGCTTCTCAGCATACTTGTCACCATGTGTGTGATAGACCATGTTGGCCTGAGTGCAAGCAAACTGTCACACAGAGATGGAATAACAGAGTGTGGACTAGAACCACTTGATGATTAGAGCACATGGCAGTAGGATCTTAAATGGAACTCTATGGGGAAACACTAGAAAAGCTAGAGGGGAAGGTGGGAGCTGCAGGCAGGGCCCATGATCCTTGTATGAGCTGGGATGTTGGACGAGACACTTCAAACAGTCCAGCTCCCTCTTTCCTAAATCCCTCGGTTTCAAAGGCTGCCCTGTGACCTCTGCAGGCATCTGTACCACTCTTAGATGTTGGCATAGCACTTCAGAGCCCAATGCAGTCTTATTGAGGCAATTGCCTTCAGCTAAAAGCTAAAGTGCAATAGTTAACTTTGCTCCCATAGACTCAGTGGCAGCAGAAAGTTCCCAGATCTATTTCTCCATGCACAGATGAAACAGAAAGAGAGTGAGCTTCTCTGACTCATGAAGCAGACTTAAAACAATAGTTTCTGGCTGTTGGTCCTTCCTCTGGATCAGCCATTTTCAACCACTGTGCCGTGGCACACTGGTGTGCCACGAATGGTCCCCAGGTGTGCTCTGGGAATTGGGAGAGGGTCATTTATCAATAGGACTATTGGGGGACAGCACAGTGTGCCTTGTCAATTGTCAAAAAGCTGATGGTGTGCCTTGACAATTTTAGTGCCTTGCCAGTGTGCTGCGAGATGAAAAGGGTTGAAAATCACTGCTCTAGATGCCTCTCCAAAAGGAGGAAGGAAAACCAGAGGAATTTATCTCAGGCCAGGGTACCGAATTGTCTCTTTGACTTTTCCCAGTTCAAAACAAAGTTTTTCACAGCATCCTTGTTGTTCCCCAGAGGGTGTCAGTGGTGGCAAGGACTGCCATCAAAGCAAAGGCTTGGCCCGCACAGCAGCAATGAGACCAGGGCCGGAAGTGCTGCAGGCTTCCCCAGCTCCTGCAGCTGTGCATCCTCTGGGACCCACAGCTGGTTTAACAGGCCAGTGCTCCCTGGAGCCTTGGCCACTCACTGTTTCACTTGGCTTTCTGCGTTGTGACTTTATGGCAATGTAATGACTGTTTATTTATGGCAATGGCCTTTTAATCGCCTGTGCTGGGACCCTGCAAGGACATCTGATACATCCCACTGCTCTGGTCATTAATATAGGCTATAAATCAGGTTCAGATGCAGATTCAGCACCTCGAGAAGGCTCCGTGGAACTCTGTTGATCTTTAAGGTTTGGGATTTAGAAGATGGCCACACCTGGGGTGTTCCATGAGAAGTCCATAGTCTCAGAACGAAGATACACATGTTTTATTTGAGCTGGTCCATGGACTCCTGATGTGATGAAAGTCACAGTCTGTTCTCTGGTTCTTGTCATAGATAACTAAACTAGGATTGTATTGACCCAGCTTGAAGTTAGGGAGGCTGATGTCATGATGTCCAAAATAACTGAAAGTGAGACGAGATGGAGAATAAGGAGGCGCAGCTCACTATTTTACTTCAGGCACTTCAGGGGATTTTACTGCTTCCTAGCTCCTCAGTGCCTTCTCATGGGAATCAACTCTCCACTGAGAGCAAGGATTGCTTACTTTTTATTTTAGTTTTAAAAATATGTGCAACAGATTCAACAAACTTAGAAGTGGAACAAATAGAGTGACATATAAATAGCACAGGCTATTTATTAAAAGCTGCCACCAATGCTTCTTTAATTATGCATTGTGAATATACCTCATGTTTAGGGTTGCCAACCTTTCAAAGGGACACTGGAACTTTGCCTTTAAACAGCAACTTTACTGCAGACATTAGCAGGTGACAATTTGCATCTCCATGCTGCGAAAAATTTCACCTGATGATTTTTGGGGCATGGAGCTCCTGTTAAATGTACAAGAGCAGGCTGGATAATTCTTTCTAATCAGTTGACAGTCCCTCTTGAGCCAGAGCATTAAACTGGCTAAGAACTTAAACGAACAGGCTGTTTTGGGCTTGTAATACCACTCTCATGTCTCATCCAAGGTCTGAATTCTGTTGAACTGACTTAGGCATAAGCCCCTTTCAAAGAAAATGTGCAGCTCATCGGTCTACACAGGCTAAGTTATAAAGTGTTAGGAAAACCTTAATTTCCCTAAACAAACTTCTGTGTACCAAAGCTATTTTTTTAATAGTAAAGGAAAAAATAATGACTGCATCATTTCTTCTGTCTCTAAGTTCAGTGGAGCTGCCCAACAGGGCTAGAAAATGACAGGTTCCAAAAACCTCGACCATCACTGAAGATCCAAGAGGGCATCAACTACCCACATGTTTGTGTGTGTGTGTGTACATTAGGCTGGTATCAGGTATAGTGAATACAAATGATCTGTCATTGAAAAATGTGCAACCTTGACAAACACTTGCTAGAATTTGGTGGTATCATGGTATGATAACAGCTTGTATGGGTGGTGTTTAAAATAATGTTTTCTGGGGAAGTGCTGGGTTATGTATAACCTTACAAATCAGAAAGAAAGTAGCCTTCAAAAATAAAAGAAATATGCTTTCTTTTTAACTCTGATGTCAGAGTTAAATGATTGATCTGATTTCAGAAGGCCTTCCTGATGATTTGGGAACATTGAAAATTGTCTCTTACAGCATAAGCCTATGCAGGTCTACTCAGAAGTAAGTACCATTGTATTCCTTGGGGCATAATCTTTCGAGACTGAAGGTTGCCAATACCACTCCCAGGAAAGCATGTAAAGTATTTCTGCATAGACTTCCAAACCTAGGTAACCTTCCATAGGCTTGTGATGACAGATACGTAGGCTTTGGACTTCTAGTGAGAGCTTACCTAGTTTCAGCTTCTGCACATTGAATCTCCTTCTTTCTTTGTCTTTGGTTTTGTACAATCAGAAAACTCAGACCCCCAAATATTCACCAGACCTATCCTGCCTTGTGATCCATATCATATCATAGTAGGGCATATCATAAAGGCCAAACTCTGTTTGGCTTGCAGAAGACACCAGCTCTTCAAGGAGAGCCAGAGCAGCAAATTGAACAAAGTGATTGCGAAAGAAGCTGGACTGGAGTCTAAACCCCTTGCCCAGTGCGGAGAGGTTGTTGAATGTTGTTAATGGAGGGTCAACTTCGGTTTTCCATCAGTCAAATAGTCTTATGAACTACCTGCCTCACAGTAATGTTGTTACAGCTGTAAAGGACTTTGCATACCATCGGCTCTATACAAATTACTATTAATAATAGAACAGAATCCATCTCGTCCTGCACATCTAAATGCTTACAGGATTTAGTACTTATAGAACTTGTTTGATGCTACCTTATTTCTTACTGAGCAGTGATTATTAATTATTTTTTTTGTAAATCAATGCACATGACACAGAATTTTAATTATGATTGAAGAGGAAAAGTAGGATTCCAGTTCCTTGGTTCTCCCTCAGTATTTGTGGAGCCCCACTGCAGAGTAATAGATCACCGTTCTGAGTGCTTGTGACCTTCAAAATGAAAGAACGCTCTGCCTGGAAAGACAGCAGAGGTAGGAGGCTGTTCTGATTTCATAAAATGCTCATTTATAGAGAAGGATCAAAAACCTGCTAGATGACACCATCCAGGTTTCTGCCAGCTCATTGGCCTCTCCTCTCAGGAGAGCTGGCTTCAGTTGTGCCTTGAGCTTTGTTTATTTTACTCCGCACACATTAGCATATTTTCCTTTCCCGTTGGGAAGCGCTGGCAGAATGGAACATGATTGTGCATGTGTTTTTGATAGGTAAGATGGATGTGTGTGCCTGTGGGATCAAGGATGAAATAGAAAGAGGAATTGCAGATGATGAAGCTACATCAGTGTGGGAGCCTGATCTCTCAACAGGCAGGGGTTTGTTGGCCTCTCGTTCTTGTCCTCTTTATGGGATGGCACCGTGAAAGTACAGTGGGCTGGGGTACAGCTTGAAACATGCTTCCATATGGTGGCTTCTCTACCTGGTAAGATATTTCACGTGTACCAGCTGCTCATGCCAGTGATATTGCCGAAATTCTCACAGTGCTTTAGAGTGGAGTGGGCACAACACTTCTGGTGGGTACAGACCTTCTTGGTGTGTGATTGCACTAGAAATCTATTCTCATTTAGATAGAGCTATCAATACACATGAAATGGACAATGACTCCTCATGTGAGGCAACTGCCACATGGAAGTTCTTCTGATGCCCCATGGCAGCTGTGTGATACATCCCTAACTACCCATATTTATCTAGTTATACAGTTAGGAAAGATGCCTCTCTTCTTGCATATGGGGTGGGTGGGTGGGAGGAGGTGATGTCGTGTGGCAAAGTCTCACGGGTCCTGGGAATTTGCCATCACTTTTAGCAAGGAACAAAGGAATCACAGAGAACCTCTCCAGGGGAGAGGCTATGGTTATTAAGCCCATTAAGAGTGTATCTGGAGGGAACAGGGGTTGAGTGATTCCTCGGAAATGGGATAGATTTTTCAATACTTGTACTATAAAAGCAATCCCTTAATCTATGATGTACTGTGATAATAGATCTTGCAGCACAATTAAGAATTTATGTGCAAATTTACAAATTGTGTAAACATTTTGGTGTTTCATGTCTAGGCAAATCTTTTTTTTCTCTCCTAATCCCTCTCCATCCCAGTTTACCTCATGCTTTCCTAGCACTACACTTTTTGGTATAAATTAGCATCAAAGTTATTCTGTGGTTTAAAGGTCCCTGAATTAAGTCTAAAGAGACTGTGCATTCTAACTTTTTCTGTGAAGACCTGACAACAGAACTGGGCCCAACAAGGATCCCAAGGGACTTCCTGAGGATTCCATGGAAACGGGAGAGGGGAAGTCATGGTCTGAAGGGATTTTCTTAACTGCACTGAGAGTCATTGGGTCAGAATCCTGATGCTCAGGTTTGCTAAGCAGGTCTCTCTGGCTTCCACTGCTGACAATGGCACTCATTACAGACAGCTTTCAGCAAAATTGGCTAGCACAGCGCAGTTTGGTTCTCTCCTAATGAGCTCCCATCCTCACGTACCCTAAGGCACTTGGGTAGGTGTCAAGCTGTCCCTCTGCAGGCTCTTCTTGTGTTCATCTACTTGAGAAGCTGCTGTCCTGGATCTCAGATCAGTGGCTTTGGAGGAACCCATCATTAGCATGGGAAGCTGTCTGTCTGGGTAAGACAGAGTGGGCTGGGACTGAACTCAGCCCTTAATTGTTCCTGTAAAAGAGACTATACCTTTATTGACATGGTTGAAAACCATTGAAGGCTGCAAGGCTGTCAGAAAGATCATATCATGTCATGTCTCCAGTTATTCTGACAGCCACGGTAGTCAAGAATGCTAGTTTAGCGATCTGGAGACCAGGTTCCTGTAATTTGGGACAACAAGTCTCTTAGGTCTTGTCTGCATGAGGGATTCATTAGTTGCTGGTTTGAGGCTTGTTTGTTTCTTTTATGCCCTGCTTTCCCTCCAAGATTAGCTCCCAAAGTGGCTTATAATGAACATCCAATGCAATGCAAACAAGATTCAGTAAAAGCACAGCCATTCAATGCTGTTACATTGGCTGCTTCTCCTCTCCAGTCCTGGCAGATCTTACATTTCCCAAGCTGTCCCTCTCTATTCATTGTAGTGGTGAAGAGCATGGGCTGTGAGCACAGAAACCTTTGGAATAACACACCAGCACCGCATAACCTCAGAAAAGCAATAAGTATACTATTAATTCTAGCTTCACTTCTTCTAATGGCTCTCCTAAAATAATCAATCAATGATAGCATAGTTCATTCATTTACCAACTGAAGCTTGCAGCCCTTGTATGTCTGCTGACCACTTTGTGAATTAAGGTTAAGTGCAATGGCCAGGAGAATATTCTTCTGTCTTGATGCTGAAACAACTTTAAATGGGGAACTAAAAATCCAGTGATAGAAAAATGGGGGGGGGGGGGTCCACTGCTGCTCTTGGAGTAACTTTGGTTGACTCTAGAATGGCTGTACACATATAGTGTGGCTCTGTAGTGTTTGAATTTCTAGGCAATGAAAGGCAGTTCCTGAATGTGGTTTTAATTGACAGGAAAAATGCTATGCATTTTAAGTACATTTTCCCCAGACTCGGAATATCCTGTTTAACTTAAAAGCAGAAGAAACTGATCCAATATGTGGCTACAAGGCGGGATCCCACCATACGCTTTATTCAGGGCTGCTTGAGCACAAACGTGCCATACGGACACTCTCCCTTGCCCCCCACTCCAGGCTCCACCACCCCAATACTGAGGAGCTGTCAGAGCTCCTGTTCTTTTCCCTCAAAACCACCTTAGTACTGTTACTGTCCCCCGCCCCCCAAGCATGCAGAAAGCTGGAGTCTCTAGATATGGAAAAATCGACTTGAGCATGATAGATGTTTGGATGTTGCAATGTAGTGCTTATATACACCATAAGGTGAAGAAGGCTGAGAAATCTCATTCTTGAATGCCAAAGAGGAAAAAAGAAGAGGTGCCTGGGATTTCATCTGCGTCAAGGGACAGGGAGGAGCTTGGAGCAGTGGAAAGAACAGGAAATCCCCTGTTGGATAATTAATTGGGCAGATAAAAATAGAAATTGGCAAGGTCTGGGGTGGGGCACAACCCACCCCTACAGCATATTCAGATTCCTAATTGGTTTGCCTCTGCTTTCCAAGGCCCTCCCATTCATTGCTCTTTTTGCAAACCTGAACCCAACCTCTGCCCATGTGGCAAACACGGGGTGCATCTACACCAGATATTTAAGCTATTCCAAATCTCTGAATGATCCTGGTTCCCAGCATAATGTGTAGTTTGGTCTGCATTATGAAAAAACAACATGGGATTCTCATAGTTCCTTGTGGGAAACCATTATATTTAAACTAGTTTCAAACTCTTTTACCATTGCAGACCTTCTCAAAAACAGCTTTGAACCACTGAGATGTTCACTGGCTTAGATCAGGTGCACAGGTATCCCCCACTTTTGAATGGTCCACTTTTTGATGGTCTGCTCTTTTGGTACATTTCAGTTCTAGCTCAAACTGGAGTTCTAGGTCACAGTGGAAGGCAAACATTCCACTCTTTCGATCTATTTTGTCATGTTTGCAAGACCAACTATGTGCTTTTTCTCTCTCAATTGACTTGGTGCCATCTTTTCATTCAGTCTATCGCATTATTTAGGCTCTTGCACACATTCACAAATGATATTTACATTTTTCAGCGGCCGCTTTGCATTTGCAAGCTAAAAAAAGATGGGTTCTGCTTTTTGGCTATTTCCAGTTTCCGGTCTCTAACCATTCAAATAAGCAGGGGATGCCTAGACATTGGAGGGTTTGTGATCCCTTATCTATTCAAAAAGTTTTAAGTACAGTATGTATTTTTGCTGCATGTGGATATTTTCAGTATTGTGAACTGAATTGGAGGAGACCGGTTTCTAGGACTTGAAATGATGCTCTTCCCTGGGGGTTGCCTGGGGCACATTATGTTTGAATCTGTGTCTGTGTCACAGCTAATAGCTTCTGGCATGCCACTGACACCCTCTGTTTGTGCTATGATATTTCAGGTGTCAGAATTTGGCTCTCCTGAAAATGTGGGCCTAGCTATGGATGACAAGGTTTGGGAAACTTGAGCTCCTTGGGAAGTTTGCCTGCTTTGCTTTTGTCTTTGTTGTTCCTGAAGAAAGGAACAAGCCGTGTGTGATACTAGGGCTCTTTCAAGCCTTGCTTGCATATAGCCCAAACTTGAAAAAAGAAAAAAAAAACGGATTTTAATTGAATCTCGATGAAAATAAATGTGGGCTTCATTTACCAGGATGGCAGGGGAGGCAAACGCTTTCTTTCATTAAACCCAAAACATCTGGAAGGAGCCTGAAGAACCTTCAACTCCCCAGATTTATTCCATTTCTCCACCATCTGTCAAGGTCTTTCCAGATGACAAAAAGTTCTTTATTTATTTATTTATTTTAAAGCACAGTAATAACACAAGCCCTGATCTAACACTAGTTGCGCAACATCTTGTCTCCATGCTGTGGGTGGCGGCAGCTTCACTGCAGGGGGTGGAAAGGCAGCTGCATTGAAGAGGGGCTGAGCGGATCGTCTTTTGCAGCTGAAAAGAAACTGAGCAGGGAAGATGTCTGCTGCAGGGCTGAAAAGGGGGAAGCAGGAGTCATGATTTTTGCCAATGTTCATAATTATCTGGCTCAGAATAGGAGTGGTCCGGCTCCTAATGCTCAACTGCGTTGTGAATTGGGGCGCACATTTTCTCCCAGCAAAAGTTCTTCAGCTCAGAATGTAAAACGGGATTCTATGCATGTGTGGTCAATATTCCACAGACCAGGGTCTCAGAGCCAGTTCCTTTGTGTAGGAGCTTAATGTTAAGCCTTTACTGTCCATAGGTATTATTATAGGCTGCTACACTAGCTAACAACCTCCTGTCTTGGTTGACCTCCTCTATTTGGATCAATTCTTTTGATGGTCTCTTGCAAACATCTTGTTTGGTTGTTGTCTCCGAGCCAAATCTGAAACCTTTTCCTGTTCCTGTGTGTGTCTGGTTTTGAACTGAATGTTGAGTTGCACTTTAAAGCAGCTCTCATCGGGGCTTGTGCTGGGATTGACCATTCCCAGAGGGCAATAAGATCAGGGCCTCCACATATGGTTATCCACTGCAGAAGGGCACCACATCCAAGGGGGCACCATTCACACAGGAAGAGGAAGAAATGCTGGTGGAATGTCACTTCTGGCAAAGAGGAAAGGGTGCCTTTTTCTACTGTGCACAAAGTCACCTTTTTCTAAGGCCGCAATTCTAACCAGCTTTCCAGCACTGACATAAGGGTAATGCAACTCTGAGGTAAGGCCTCATTGCCTTACCTTGAGGAGGCCTCCGTGACTGCCCCCCAACTGCAGGATGCGACACATGCCCCACTGGCACAGCTATGTCAGTGCTGGGAAGTTGGTTAGGATTGTGCCCTAATGCACACAAAAGTGCTATATGGGTTAGGGCTGGCCCTGAATAATATATATTCACCAACTAGGAAACAATTCTTGAAGCATGAGTTTTTGAGAAGGGCTCAGTGAGAGAGCACATATTTGGCACGCAGAAGGTTGAATCCCCAGGTGCAATTGAAAAAGACCACGAGAATGCACTGTTGGTTGGTGTGTAGGCAAAATGCTGATCGAATTGACTAATGGTTCAGTGTCATGTGTCAATATGTTTTCTGAATACTTGCTGAGGAAACTCATAATTACTGTGCTGAGGAGGGTTTGTCCTACAAAGGAGTGAAAGAACTAGACTAACAGAAGCAGGGAAAAGATCACCTTTGGCTTTCAGACAAGGCAATTGCTGCAGGGTGAAAGTTCCTTGCAAATGTGCCGCCCTTTTAAGGGATTATGTGATCACTCTGATGCTTATGCGCAATAGCAAAGAGCTTTTCTAATGTCTTAAAGCAATTATAAAACATAGAATGGCAGGTGGGCACCAGCATGGAAATGGTTTGTGTCGCTAATGATGTCACGGGCACCATCCCAGAGATGCCTGTGATGTTTACACTGCCACATTCCACCTTGTGCAGCACTCTCAGGGAAGGAGAGAATGTTGTCAGAAGCAGAGCCCTGCGTGGCATTCCGAGACATCCTGCTGGATAATGTCAAGAGCCAGAAATGAGGCTGGTGCCAGGAATTTGACAATGGGGACTTTGGTGTGAATGAAGTGGATAATGCAGAGTGGGTGGCTATTTTCCTATGAATTTGGAGTCACGCTTGAGTCTGAGTGAAGGTCAAAGCCTGTGGGCGGGAACAATGCCAGATAGATGTAAGGCGGCCTCACACTACACACGAGGCAAGACGGCATGATTCTGTTCCAGACTTTTAAGGCTAAGCAGCCTTGGGGGTTGCAGTGGAGACTGGGAAGAGCAGCAGAGGGGCATCATTGCTGAACTTTTTCACCCATCCCGCCATTTGTCTGCTCAAAATTTTGTCTCACCACAAGTCGCTTCCCCACCCTCAGTTGAAAAGATCCTGGGACCTCCCAAGGCCACTCTGCATCAAAACAAACACTCTAAAAGACACTGAGGGGAAGCATCACATCCGCATGTTCTTTAAACCGCAGAGAGCTGGGATCCAGGGATCCCCATCACAATGTTTGATAAATGCATCAGGGGTGAAATTCCCCTTGAGGATGGGAATGCGTCAGCTTTAAGCCAGATGTCAGCATCCTCAAGGAAGGATGTCCTTTCAGCAAAGGAGAATGATTCATTCTTTTCAGATAAAGTCACTTCAGGACAGATGTTACAGCTCTTTCGAGACTATTTATTTTCTGCGTTTACATGTGATGGAATGAGTGGCTGATCCGGGCTTGAGCCTCTGAAGCATTAGTGTCAGGGCCTGCATCAGAGTTTGGCCAGGTTGGTCACTGGTCAACAGTGCACATGCCCCTGAGCACTCCCTTGGATGACCCTTTAAGCTCCCCAGTACCCACTTTTACCATGAACAGCCACAGAGTGTTGCACTTGGCTGAGAAGGTTGCTCAATCACTGCCTTCCAAGCCTTCCCCCATGGCTGGGGGAAGAAGGAAGAACCCAGACTTGCAGACAGACAGACTTGAAAGGTATGGTATTTCCTTTGCAAGGTGCAAAGCTTTTCCAGTTCTGCCATTTGTCCAGATTTCAGGAGTGACCATACAATACTTGTTGGAGCTTCGTATCATGTATGAAGTGCTTCAAAGAATGCAAAATGTAAGAAAGTTGCTTAGGGTTTTCCTTAAACTTGGATTTTCACTGATGAGAAATAATACAACTCCTATGATTTGCCATGTTTCCTTAAGTAGAATATTGAAGATTCAGCTTGTCCAATTTCCTTGTTCTGCTCTGACCCCACCAAAAAAGTCCCTTTCTGTCTAGCTCCTAATTTTGGAGGATTTCGTTTATGTAGTCATTCATGTGGAATTCTATTCCATCATATCATGGAGACTCGGGTGCATAGCAAAAGGGCATTAAAGATAGCATAAAATAAACCAGTAAATGTAATGGACACATACTCATTTAATTCTTTTCACCCAATGCTTGCACAGACAGAAGGATTTTACACTGCTTCTAATATGTTCAGTTTCGGGAACCTTTAGAAAAAAGTAACTATGTAGAAATTTTCAACATGCCCTTGATGTTTGAACCTGGGCTTTAGATGTTACCTTTTATAGGCTGTCAGGGGCTGTGGGACAATACCTGCATTGCTTTGTTGTGGGTGCTTTGGGCTCTACCAGATGACCTGGGTAGCAGGACCATTAACTTCCTTATTTGCAGGTGAAGCCTCTGCTTTTAATAGGATAAATGAATAAATATGCTTTTAATAGGATAAATGAATAAAAAGATTCTAAACAGAACACACAGAGGAGTTCCTTCATTCAGGTCCTCTTCTGGCTCTTTTTCCTTCCTCAAAAAGCCTCCCCCTTCCATTACCCTATTTTATTGTAACGTGTATAAGCAGTCATGAGGGAAGTGTTTTGCAGTGTACATTTTCCTAGTTTGTCCCTTCTGGCTCCCAATAGTCTGCAATGACTCTGTCTAGAAGCTGTGATCACACTTACTGAGGCCCAACCTGAATAGGGTGATCAGACTTCCCAAGTTTCCCAGGAAAGTCCTTTTGGGGGGGGGGGATGCTCTGTACCCTGATTGTTTCTTTATATTCACCCAATTTTTAGTGGTTGTTCTCCTTTGGCGAACAAAAATTGCGGTATTTTGCCACTTTACCCTGCTTTACCTTTTGATCTCTGCAATCTGAGCAGTGTATATAGCCTCAATAAAATGATTGTTAGCACCTGCAAGGTTGCATAAAAACCCACAAGTACGTGACTGTGCTGTCCTACAGGTGGGGCTTTGTGTGTCTACCTGCAGGCAGCAGTTTTTTAAGCAAAGAAGCATGTAAAACACAATTGCATAATCCTCAAGTGCTTTAGGCATGGGCTTTACCCCTTACATGTCTTGAAAAGAAAACAGCTAAATGAAATACACAATTAGCCTTCGCTGCAGCTCTATTTATTATACTAAAAAGGAGGGAGGCAAATGTCCACATAACGACTTTATTCCCCAAATGAAAAGGTTTCATTAAACAGCTGCAAAAATGATCTAAGGTTTTGGAAATCTACCTTGCAGACAAAGACTGTTGATTGAATTTCCCCAGGGTAATTTACAATTTGATCATGCTCTGGTGAATATTGTGGGGTTAGAGCTTTCTGACTGTACAAAACTATAAACCTGAAGACAAAGGAAGGAGTAGACCCAATGTGTGGAAACCGAAACCAGGTAAATGCTGACTAGAAGGAGATGAAAACGGGTTTATTATATTGAAGGATTAGCCATTCTATCCTACATGATGAGTAATATGATTGATTTTCATTAAGGCCCAAATCCTAACCAACTTTCCCACACTGACATAGCTGTGTCAATGGGGAATGTGCTGCATCCTACAGTTGGGTGGCAGTCGGAGGCACACTGACAATGCACTAAAACTGTCAAGGCACACATTTGACAATTGACAAGGCACACCATGCTGCCAGTGGGGGACTCATTATACCCCATTGGCCCTACTAATAAATGACCTTCTCTCAACTTCCTGTGGCACACCTCGTGGACCACTCATAGCATACCAATGTGCCACGACACAGTGGTTGAAAATGGCTGATCTAAGGAGTATCAGCTCAGAGAGAAAAGCTGGATAACCAAAAACAATCTAGTAGTTTGTCTACTGCTAGTACATTGTTTAAAAAAAGTGGTAAAAAGTGGTAAACTAAACAAGTTCCAAGCCACGGCCCAGTGCCTGGATGGAAAACCTTCTGGAAAGCTCATGTAAGCTATTCCAAGAAAGAGCTGGATATGTGTCATAAACTTATTATGCAAAAAGAGAGTTAATACAGCTCCAATTAATTCCTGCACATTTCTTTAGTGAACCTGATTGTCCCACGCTTTGACCTTCCTTCCTTCCTTCCAAGGGTATGTTTACACTGATACACCTGTAGCACCATGTCCCAATAAGAATGTCATTTTAAAAAGTGGGTCTCACTGCTAAAAAGTTTGGAAACCACTGATCTAAGGAGTTTGGGGCATTGGGTTTGCTCATAATAGCCTCACCAGAATCCCTGAATGGAAGAGAGGCTGAGAGATAGTGACTTGTCCACCTCCCCCACCCCTTCCCGTGCTTCATGACTGAACAGGAATTGACGTCCAGAGATGTCTTGTCCAACACTTAATCCATCACCTCATGTTGGCTCATTTGTTCAAATACATCTCCCTGAACACATTGCTGTTGCTTTCATTTTCACCAGGATGTTCCTTGATGGAGAGGTTGTTGTTTTAGTAATGGCGTTACACAGTCCCCAACAGGAATTTGACTGTGGATTAGTTGTTCTTGTTCAAAAACACAGAGCAACGCATTCAGAGAACTGGATGCAGCAACTTCCTGCCGAAAGCAAATAAGTTTAGTTTCCATCACTCTGCGTATGTGCACTGTCAGACTGTGGAGAAGTTTAGATGTTTAAAGAGTACTTCTGAAAGCTACAGCAGACATTAAAAAGACAACAACAAATAGGCACCCAACAAACCACCAATAAAATCTCACATTCAGAGTAAGAAGCAAGATAAATAATAAAAACGGAACCTGCCTTTCCTAGTTTTTTTCTTGAATTATTATTGTAAGGCTTCATTTGGGCAGACACCTCCTGAGGCCAGAGGGCGGGGAGGCCAACTTCCTCTGTAGAGACCAAGAAAAGCCCTGGTGGTGGTGCAGGTGGCCCTGAACCTGGTCCTGCTAGAACTTGGGACAGAGACTGTGAGGAAGTCTTTCAGACATGGTGCAGCCACACACACGTGCCTGGAGCATGGCCAAGAGGGAGCAAAGGAATGAGTAACAGCTGGTGGGGAAGTAAGCCGGGAAGAACCAGGGGGAGAAGAGGCAAACAGCAAAAAGAATGGCACCCTGACTAGCCTCGGGGTAGCCCCTATGCAAGCAACAAGACCCTGGCTCCCCCAGATTGGCCATGGATTGGGACAAGCTGCCCCTTTCCACTTTTACCCTACTAAAGTTCCCCACAGGAAGAGGCATTTCTGCATTGGGGTGGGAATTCTACTCTTCCGGTGAGAGAGAGAGAGAGAGAGAGAGAGAGAGAGAGAGAGAGAGAAGCTCTGCTGGGCATGTTCCACATGCTGGGAGGACTGAGGAGGTGGGAACTGGCTGCAGGGCTCTGGCAACAATCTGTTTGAGTAGGACCCACAGTGAGCAAGAGAGCAAGATGAGACTGGATTGGCAGCAGTTCAACAGGGCACTCAAAAGAGATGCTCATGGGCAGGCCTGACCATTGTACTGTTACGTCAAATAAAAGAAAGTTTTTTGCTCTGGCTGGGTAAGTATGATCTTTCTGATGCACTAACACCCTGGCCCCACATGAGCAAGACACATCCTTGTGACATGGAGCTCTCGCCCGCCCCGTGGGACAGCCCTGGTCCCCAGGGGGCCATGACAGCTGGTGTAGCATGGTCACTTCGTCCACCTTATCTACACAGTGGCCCTTTGGGAGGGAGTGAACTGCTTTTCTGGGATGTCATATGGGGGTCTTTCCCAGCTATATATGGAGATGCCAGGAACTGAATCCAGGACCTTCTTAGGGCAAAGCTGGTGATCTACTACTGAGCTACAGGCCTACCTCACAATGAGTTTCATGACTGAATGAGGGTTTGAACTTGGAAATTTTCCCTCTCTACATGGACCACTTTGTTGGCTGTGTGATGGTGTGGTAGCACTCCCAGATGCTCAGAGGTTACATCATACATCATTGCTGGATTTCTGGGAATGCCGAGCTCCCAACTGTGCAGAACTTGGTTGAGAGCTGTGCAGCTGCGCAAGCATACAGCTTAATGGGAACAGTGGGCTGGTAAACCTGTGCCCAGGCTGTGAGACTTCATACTGTGCATGGGAGCTCACTTGATCAAATGCTTCTCCATTCAAAACAGTTCCCTTCACACACAAACATGTCAAGGAGAAGGCCAGATGCTTTCACCCTCACATGTCGATTTTTTTGACTAACAAATGCTTTTTTTCCATGAGGAGCATTACACTTTGTGTGCCCTCATGTGCAGCCTGAAATATTCCAGTCCAGACTAGGCCTGTTGTTTCAAAGAAAAAAAAACCTAAGCCTTTGTCTGCTACAGAGCAATGAAATGTGTGAGTCCCTCAAAGAACACTCTGCCTCATGAAAATGCTGTAGAGTAGGGCTCTCCAAACCCCGGTCCATGGGCCAGATTCAGTGTTTGGAAAAAGCCCTGGCCCCCATGAGTGGTGCTTACAATTCTGCATCCCTGTGCGCAGATCCACTTGAAAGAAACATGGCACCACAGCAGAATGGTAAGTGCCACTCAGGACGGGGAGGGCTTTTTCAGGACACAGCGGGTTCCAGTTTGCGCATAAGCCATAATTGAGGCATTTCAGTGCATTCCTATTTTAGTTAACTATGGGCACAATCCTAACCAACTTTTCAGCACTGACATAGCTGTGCCAATGTGGTATGCACTGCATCCTGAAGTGGGGAGGCAGTCAAGGGGGCCTCCTCAAGGTAAGGGCATGCTTGTTACCTTACTTTGGGGGCTGCATTGCAGCTAAGTCAGTGCTGGAAAGTTGGTTAGGATTGCACCCTAAAATAATTAACCCAAAGCCTGCTTTCAGACTGATAACATCTAGCTAGCTAGTCCTGTAGCTGCCAGTACACACCATTCACCAACATTTATATCATTTCCCATTTTAGGCGTACTCTAAAACTTATCTGAACCATGTACCACTAAACCAGGATTGTATAGTATACTTCATCTTCAGGGTTTGTGGTGGGTGACAATATTTTCTATATAAACCAGTTAGAACAGGTTCTTCTTTCCATGGACATAACCCCAGACCAAACGTAAGTGAAGTATACTCTGGTGTGGTGGTCAGGAGAGACAGGACATTTCTGAGAGTATATTCAGAACAAAATACGAGGAATACAGTTCAGTCATCTAAGTCAACCAGATAGGTTTCTAGCAGCTCTTTAGCTTGTGTAAATCTGAGGAGACTCTGGGGGCTGGGCTGGGCCAGGCCTGGGAAGGGGGGATAGGATTCTGCATGTGTGGCTGCCACCAGGATCCTCCCCTTCCGACCCCTGAAGAGCCTCAGCTTGGCTCACTCTTCACACTGATCCTCCCCCATTGCCAACTTATTGGCGATGGCAAGCAGAAGTTCAATGGACTGCCATTGCTGGCACACGGCCTCTGGCCATTTGTATTGGCAGCTGCGGCCAGCCAATCTACAGAGCAGCTTTCATACTATCAGCCCAGGACTTAGGTAGTGGATCATGAAGTCATCCACAGTAAGGCCCAGGTAAGACTGGGCCATAGGTTACCATTCTATGCTAACAATAATTATCATCCATGCTGTTTACAGAAATATCTTTAATACTGTACCTCTTTAACTAAAGCCAGCAACAGAAGTTTGGAATTCAAAGAGTACAAAAAAAAACCCTAAACAAAGCAAAGAAAAATGTTTTGATTAAAGACCTCTGAAAATACTAAAGGAAAGTGTAGGAAAGCTCTCCAGTTGAAATCACTCACATACCAGTGCATTAATGCAAACCTGAATGCAGCTTATCATGACACACTGTGTGACTGGGAATCAAAGGCGTACAGTCCTGGAAAAGTGTCACAAAGAAAGCACTACCCTATCTGAAAATGATATGCATTTAAAACATTACTTTTCTTAAAAAAAAAATTAAATAAAAGCCTTGCCAATTTCAATAGCAATGTGTGGAACTGGGGGGAAGAATCTTTTCCAGAAAGTGAAACATTGATACATGAGAACACACATTCATAAAATCCTTTACTATGACTCTTTGCTATATTTCCAAGAAGTATCATTAAACAGAGAAGTTGCTCCCAGGGTTATGGCCAGAAATGGGGAGTTTTTGTTCAGATTTCTCAGAACGTAATCCTTTCTCACGGTGTATGCACACACTTATGTACAGCACGTTCTTGATAGGCAACTTATTCTCGACTGAACGGAGGAAATGTCAGAGTTCATTTTTCTGGCTCTTTTTGTTTGCAGAAACCCAGTGCCCCTTGCACTGGGATGATGGCAGAATCATCATCTTAGCCCCTCCTTCTGAGTCAGTGCAAAGCATGTCAGCTCATGCTCAGGCCCAGCCACAACCACAGCCTGTGAGACCTGAGTAGCACTGATGCCAACTTTAATCATTACAGTACCTGTAATGATAAGGAGGTAAGAATTTATCCAGCTCTGAATGTTTGGCTGTATTACAAACTGAGTAGCATTTCCCCAAAAGTTCTTCCCTGGTTTGGGTAGTCAAAGAGAAAATGTACATATCCGGAGCATTCAGGCACTTCACTAGCAGCCCAAAGAAGCCAATTGCTTTGAAGATACATAGGGTCCAATTCTCTCAATTGCTTCCCCCCCCCCCAAGCTTTTTTAATTCTTGTCTCCATTCCAATTCCCCCAAAACCTCTCTTGTTCCCAGGTGTTTATTTTATTGCTGGCGGAGGGGAACTGAATGTCCAAGTGGCTTTCCACTATGTCTGGTGCAGGGAACTACATTTTCCAGCAGGCAATATGATAAAATGCTCACATGTGGCACCAGTAGCACATATGGGCCTATAGCACAAACTAGGGCAAAACTCCCTGAGGACAAATGTGTTTTTTTTCAGTGAGATTTCCCCCCCCCCCAAACATTTAATAAGAAAGTGAATAATTACTGCATATATTCTGAATTGGGCTGTTCATTCATTATTACAGTAGTTCATTCATTGTTAGTTCTGAGGCAACTTCCGCTATCTGAAGCATAGTCTTGCGCACACGGCTTGTTTCAGGTGTGCCTTACTCCAGGTTTGTCCAGGTTGATTGTAGGAGAAAAAACTATACCTTCCCCAATTTACACTTCAACTTTATAGTCCATCAGGATCAATGACGTCCACTTCAGAATAACTACGAGGGTCGCCCAGAAAGTAATGCACCACATTTTTTTTTCTCAACCTACAGTAGATCTTATTATTTACCGACCTGGCATTCAGAAGCAGCAGTTTCAGACTCAAGGGCTATTGCCAGGCATGCCAAGGGTCAGAGGGATGCGAGGAGGGCCAGAAAGAGGGCCACTCTGTCTACGACTGACCCTCCTTCTCCTGTAACAGCCAGGCCAACCCACACCGCCATACCTTCCATGGCCCGTAACTCTAGTGATGGTGGCCTCCCTCCCCTCCCCTGAGCTCCCCCATGGTGTCAGACACATACGAGGGTCGCCCAGAAATGCACCACATTTTTTTCTTCAACAATTATTTATTGAACACAATGAAACTTACACACAAGAAAGAATGATGTTTCTTCTACACTCCCTATTTTTCCACGTAATCTCTGTCCAGTTCTATGGCCTTCCTCCAGCGAGACACAAGGGCATGTATGCCCCGTCGGTACCACTCCTTGTTCTGGTCACGAAGCCATTTCTGCACTGTGCGAATCACCTCTTCGTCATCCTCAAAATGTCTTCCGCGAATGGCATCCTTTAACGGACCAAACAAGTGGAAGTCTGAGGGAGCTAGGTCAGGGCTGTAGGGTGGATGGGGTAACACAGTCCAACCCTGTTTAGTGATGTGTTCCGAAGTCCTCAAACTTGTGTGAGGCCGAGCGTTATCATGTTGAATCAAACATTCACCTGGGTTGTTATGGCGCCAAAGTCGCTGGAAGCGCTTCTTGAGTAGATATTTCCCATTATAATTTAGTGCAAAGAGAATGGAGCCACCTCCTAGTGCCTGCATTCTGAACTGGATACTAGCACTTGGAAGAAGAGATTTTCTTGCAGAGCAGAAAAAATTAGCTTCAGCATAAGTACACATTACAAAGACTGTTGTGTCCTGATTTATGAATGGAGACATACTCTTGTTCATCCAAGTGTTTGCTGGCAATAAGAGACTCAGCGTAAATGCATATTCTTGTCAAAATCGCTTCATTGCTATACACTTTCAGAATAACCAGAGAAAAGGAATAGCTGATGGGAAAAAGAGGCCACACATATAACTTTGGAAAAGCAGCATCTCACGCTTTGCCTGCTGCAAACATCTTGCAGAAAGCTGAAATTTGGCTTAACACCATCTCCACCCTTACACAAAAGAACTCTAAACCTGAAAAATAATAATAATAATAACAGTATTTATATACTGCTTTTCAACAAAAAGTTCAAAAAGCGGTTTACAGAGAAAATCAAATAACTAAATGGCTCCCTGTCCCAAAAGGGCTCACATTCTAAAAGATGCCAAAGAACACCAGCAGACAGCCACTAGAACAGACAGTGCTGGGGTGAGGTGGGCCAGTTACTCTCCCCCTGCTGAAAAGAGGAGCACCCATTTGAAAGAGTGCCTCTTACCCAGTTAGCAGGGGTTAAAGCACAATATAGTTGGTGGAAGCCAAATTGCTTTGTTTCTTGGAGCACAAAACCACCCACACATTTTACACTACAGATGCTCATTAACAAACATGTAGAAAACAAGAGGAAAATATTTTCCCATTTTATTGGCTTCAAGGGGGGAAAAAAAGTCTGACTCACAGCTAGAACCTTTGTGTTAAACCACATATTGTCACAAAATAGAAATGGAAGGAAATACATGACCTTGATCAAATCCCCGTGTTACTCCATCAGAAGGCAATTTAAACAAGGACTGAATCAAGAAAAA
Source organism: Tiliqua scincoides (assembly GCF_035046505.1). NCBI lineage: Eukaryota > Metazoa > Chordata > Lepidosauria > Squamata > Scincidae > Tiliqua > Tiliqua scincoides. Next base: position 203,528,841 of record NC_089822.1, read on the forward strand.
GTGAGTAAAATGGGAATGTAGCCTCAGCCCTGCCCCTTTTAACCAATACTTTTGTGATTTACTCATTCTTTTGTAACACTTATAGATCCCAGGAGTGCAACTACTAAATGACTCTGCAATTCCATGCATTTTTGTGTCAATGACCTCATCATATTACCATTTGCAGAACACCCTGAAAAACTTAGTAACCAATAGACTATGCTGATGACTCAGGGTGTAATCCTATCCACACTTACCTGTCAGCAAGCCCCATTGAGGATAATGGAACTTACTTCTGAATAGACATGCATATGATTGGGCTCTGAGAATCACAAAGACTTAAGGTGGATTCATACATTGATTCCACCCCCCCCCCCCACACACACAAATAATTCATGTACCCAGTCTCATGAAGAAAGAAGAGTGGGTGAACTGGGCTGCCTGTGCAGTCAGGAATACTGTATATTTATTAACACATACAACATTACAATAATAAGGGCATGATCCTGCCCTTCATTTTGGCCAACGCAAGTCCCTTAGCCCAAAAGTGTTGCAAAAGCACCGTGAGGCACTTTTGTACCACTTTCCAGGGAGACAGGCCAGTGCACAATGTGCGCTGGCCTCCCTGAGCCAATGCAGGCCCCATAAGATAGGAGAGCTGCATTGGCTGAGCTCGGCCGACGCAGGGGTCTGAGGGGAGGGCATGGGGAGGGCGATAGGAAGTGGGAGGGAGGTGTTTCAGGGCGGGGGAGGATGGGTGGCAGGTGTTCCTGGGGGCAGGTGTGTGGGCAGGATGTGGGGCCAGGATCCAGCAGTTATGCTGGGCAACCTGGTGCAGCACTGGGCTGCTCGGATCAGCGCTACCTCGTCAGGTGGCACAGATCCGAGTAGACCCATTGGGGCCACTGCATTGTGACACAGGGTAAGGAGAAAGGCTTCCCCTTGCCTCGGGCTGCACAGCTTTTGGCCCCAAACTTGCAATGGCCTGCCTGCTTCCGGCTCAAGTTAGGATTGCACCTTTAAAGTGGCAACCTACCCAATGTTATCTTCATGTGATTTTTTTTTAAAGATCCTTTGGATGCTACACTGAAGGATATATATTTATATATATGCACTGAGGGATATATATTTATACTATCACAAAGAGATGATGATGATGATTTATTTGTAATCTCTTTTTTCAAAAAAGTAAAAATAAATCTTTAAAAAATTATATGGGAGAATGTGGATGCCATTATGGCAATGAATTTTCTGCTCCAGCTTTGAAGAAAATTGATGGTCTGTATTAGCAATAGATGATTGCCAAGTATTCTTGGGTTATTGAAATTGTTTCAGTGTATGAAAGCTGCTGAAGTAGATCCAGAATAGAAACACATTCAGGGAATACTGACACTGAACATACATGTGTTTCCCCTGTGAACAAACTGTACCCACAAACATCAGGTTTTAAGTCATTCATAATAAAACTTTATATTGCCAGTTTTATTAGCATCATATTGTGTTATTAAATTCAGATTTCACTTATGGGTTTTGAAGGCAGGTTTCAAGTTAGAGTAATGCCCCAATCCTGTTTGGATACTGGACCAGTGGAGCATGTACACCAGCACAACAATGGCTGTATCCCCCCTAAGCCCATCCAGGCAACACCATACTGATGTAGCCCTTTCAGTAATGCCCTCAGGATCCATGGAAACCCTGACAAAGCTGGTTGTCCGTGGAGCAGAATCCTGACCTCAGTACTTCTGATTTGGCCTCATGGTAACTTGCAGTTTGGAAGTTGCAGTCTGGAAGTCTGTAGGGCTCAAACTGGGACAGGTTGCAATATGAGATGTGAACAGCACAAACAGTTTCTATGGACTTTACAAATTCTTTCAGGGTACCTTCATACAACTACCACCACATGTTCTTTGTTCAGGATGACTTTTAATCCAGAAGTGCATAATGACTCAAATGGACTTCCTCGCTACACACCAACTTCTGGATGTCCGCAGGGCAAGTTGTCAGTCTTTGCTGATCCCATCCCTCAGCTACCACTATGAGTCCTGCCAACAGCAGGGGATTGGTGAAACTCTGGGTGCATGTAAAAATGGAAGTGTGGTAGGCACATACCAAATCCCGCAAATCTCAGTTCATACTGATTTGGCCTTCTTGCTGAAGGATTACTGCAACTCAGGCCTTCCAAGACTGAAGACAGATGAATGAAACTCTGCATTTCCGAAAGCACATCCATTGTGTAATGGACAGCTCCAGAGGAACAGAGGGCTTCAGTAAAGAGCCAACTTTTCTTGTGCCACCATTGGTGCTTTAGTGCTGAACTTTGTCAGGGTCTCAAATGTAATTAATACGACTTCACCTAATGGCATGGCCTCAGATGACGACTGGAAATGGAAATGATGACTGCTCTGCCATGGTGAAAACGAGCAATACATCCAATAACAAAGGGTCACTTTGAATAGCAGTAGGCAATGATGGACTGACTTACAGGTTGTTTTCAGCTAAAGGAAAACCCAGTACTTGGGAATTATTAATAACCTCAGCTCTTAGTCTCTCCCATCTCATCCAGGGTCTGTTTTGCACAGTATCTGGTTAAGAGACACTTTTTCAAGTGGGTGCTCCTCTTTTATTTATCAGGGGGAGAGTAACTGGCCCACCTCACCCCACCAGTGTCTTTTTTAGTGGCTGTCTGCTGGTGTTGCATCTTTTTAGATTGTGAGCCCTTTTGATGTGTTTTCTGTAAACCGCTTTGTGAACTTTTTGTTGAAAAGTGGTATAATAATAATAATAATAATAATAATAATAATAATAATAATAATAATAATATCTGGTAGAGTAAAAAATGTATTTGGGATAAAACCCAGTCAAAACTTGGTGACTGAAGGAACTTCACGATGCTCACTGTCTTTGAGTTTTCTTGCAGGATGTCTAACTGCATCCTGGATTACAGCATTTACAGGGCAATTTTATAACTGTTTACTTGGAAGCAAATGCCACTGTGTTCAAAGGAACTACCTGTGAAAAGTGCACCTAGGAATGCAACCTTGATGCAGAATTGCCCTCCCAGCCCCATGCATGTTGAAAGGCATGCATGCTGATACATTGCATGTGCACATCCTGGCATCTTGCTTTGCTTCCCCTACTTTCTTGGTAAGTCCTTCTAATGAGATGGTGTGGTGGTGGTTCATTCAACCCCCTATGAATGCTGTGAAATCTAAAAGTATGTTTTTCACTGAGTGGGGTCAAATGGGCAATAGAAATATAATCCAAATTGGCCCAATACTGAAGAACCACAAAGAGACGGGACCAGTTGTTCATATACCATAATATTCCTCTTACCTCTTCACTGTGCAAGTAGCACTGTGCTGCTGCCTGCCCATCTCACTGCATCTGTCAGATATATTCTTCAAGGGAAATGGTAGGTCTCCCATCTCCATGATTTTGTGACTGATTCTGGGTACTTTAGGAAGTGACGGCACCTGTAATGCCCTGCAGGGCCCAAAAAAGTCTACTGCTAAGCAAAGTACACAGATTAACTTGTAGCCCAGTCCTAACCACATTTTCAGTACAGGTGCGACTGCAACTCATATCTTAGGTAAGGGACAAAATATTCCCTTGCCTTGACAAGGCCTCTATGACTGCCCCTGCACATGTCCAATCTTGTCTGATCTCGGAAGCTAAGCAGGGTCAGGCCTGGTTAGTACTTGGATGGGAGACCGCCTGGGAATACTGGGTGCTGTAGGCTTATACCATAGTCTTTCGAGACTGAAGGTTGCCAACCAACCATGACTGCCCCTCCTCCACAGAGCGCAGGGCATGACCCATTGGCATGGCTGCATCAGTGCTGGAACGTTGGTTAGGATTGGACTGTAAGTACGTACTATGTGCTGTTATTTAGTATGAAAGACCATATCTTCTATAGACCATATCTTCTATAGATATAATATATATCACATCATTGTTCCATGGGAGGTAGAGGGCAAGGTGGAAGCCCCATCCCCCACCCCTATGTTCATGAAACTGTCCCCTGCCCTATGATCAGGATTTCTTAGCAGCAAGGTCAGGGCTTCCTTTGCACTATATGTAAGCAAAACTTAAAATCGTCTGTTAGTTTGGAAACATATGTATTGGTTCAGAAATTACAAGGTATCATCATAATAGAGTCAGTGGAGGATTTTTTTTTCCAGTACAAGCATAAATTCAGTTTTTTATCAGTCTCCTACCTTCTCTAGTTCTGATTTGTATTAGTATGTACTGTCCTTTCTTTTTAAAACATTATATTAAGAAATAACATTTGAGAAATAATTTCTAATTAGAACTATTATTTAACTTGTTCATGAAATAGTGATTCTCAATGCACATTAATTTTTAACACTGAATAGCCAAATCATACAGCATCTGATAGAAAATTTTTTTTGTTACAAATAATTTTATTCCCATGGATAAGATTTTGTGAGCTTCTTTAATTGACTCAAGCAAACAAGTTTAATGAACAGCTGCACATTTTACAAACTAATATGCTGTTTTCACTAAATAGTAAGCATAAGAGTCCTTCTTTTATCAATTATTAATTTTTAATACATCGTGTGCATTTCTTTACGGTATATTTCTATACGCTGTTACAATTAACAACATGGATTATGTGGTATATAATGATGCAGAATGCAATTAACAAATGGCAAAACTCATTAAACTGCTTATTTTCTTTCTCCTACTCTAGTTTGCTCTATTTTCATTAGCACCATGGAGGTTTTCTCTTCTGCTTCATGAACTCCATGATAATGGCATTAAAGTCTCATCATCTTGGTACATGATGGCATTCAGAGATGGGAACATTAGATCCCAATCAAGTCACTTGGGTGTGTGTGCTTCTGGTTTTCAATATTGTAGCCATTGTCTTGTGAATTGTACATCCTCAATTGACTCTGTGTAACATGGTTCCAGATTCAACTCACTGAATGCGTGCAGTCTATTTTCTGGCCAAATGACAAGCTTACATGGTGGCAGAGTAGTTCCATCTGTTCCTTTGATCTTGTTCAGGGGCGATCCGGCTTGGGTTTGTGCACATCCATGAACTTCTGCAAGCTTCTGCTTTGTGAGTGTTTTAAACCCCTACATCTGGCAAACAAACATCTCAGTACTATGTCCACCGGCTTGAAAAATCCTGAAGATGAAAATATAGCTTGTGCCTTTGTCCCAAAAACTTGGAAATGTGGGCTTTCCCCCATATCTTTTTAAAAAGCTGCCAAGTAGTCACATCTAGCGAAACAATGGAATCCAGGAAAGAAGCTGCACAGGGATTGGTGATCCCAGTGAATCCTTTAGCTTTGCCACATACATATACCTCAAATTATTATTTGACTGCAGTAAGTCAACTTCCTTCCAAACAATTACTTCATCTTATGAGTGTGAAATGTTTCCCGGAAGAATGGCCGACCTATCTGTGTAGGTGGTGCGAATGACAACATTACCCAGTGAGATACACAAAGTGGTGACTCAGACAGGAGACCCTGAGTGCATTTCAAGGAACTGTCTTCGTTGCATGCAATGCAACCATCCACAGTATGGAAAACAACAGCACAATCCTACGCCTGACCACTTAGATGTCTCACTCTGTTCGGTGGGACTAACTCCTAAGAAAATGTATATAGGATGGCAGTATCTGACTTTTTATTCTAAATTGCATGTAATGCTACCTGCTGCTGGTCATAGCAGTGATGGCTGACTTGGCCATCTTGGCCAGAGTCATTGATGGAATGACTGTCCTTTTGAAAACAGTGTGTTCATCACCATCACTCATCTTGCTTACATCAAGAATGCGTTTACCAGCACTGCCTCCCACTGGTGGAATGTCACCTAAGTATGAACACCATTACAACAAGGCCTGGAGCAGGCTGAAGACAGCAAGACTTGGGAAAACTTCACTTTACCAGCTACTCAAGCCTTTGTTTTTATCTTTTTTACTATGTTGGAGGCGGGGAACTGCCTTCTGGAGCATTTGTTGAGCTCCATGTTCATCGGGTCAGGACCATTCTGGTGGCCTTGTGTTCCCCTTCACCTGGACTTCAATAAGAGCAGAGGCATGTTCCCCTACTCACATGTAAATGTGCACATGCTGCTCTGTTTCAGTTTCCATAGGGCTCAATAAATTTTCCTTATCAGCTTGGGTGTGTGGGGTGGGAACCGATGGCTTGGTGTGTTCCCCTTGCCAGCTACAAGTTACAATACAAGGGGCCCCCTGTATCTGCGGATCCCATAATGGTACATTCAGTTATCTGTGGATCAGGTCCACACCTCCTCCACGCCCCCCCCCCCACAGAGAAACCAGAAGTGAGATTTTAACTCTAGTACAATTGTTCCCAACATTTTTTCACTTGTATACCCTTTGGCAGCCCATTTCCATACATTGTACCCCTCATATTAGCCCTGCAGGGCATTCTAATCCCAGCATTCTAATACAGACCTGCCTTTTTCTACCATTATTTGATTCTTTTGCAAGTACTCCTAAAGGTCCTGGTAAGTACCCCTGGGGTTACACATAACCAGGTTGGGAACCACTGCTCTAGTGCTTAGTCTGAGCCCAGCAGAGGCTGTGAACAAACATCTGCAGCCTCTGCTGGGCTCAGAGGACCCTCTGGAGGCAAGAGGAGTGGAGCTCCATATCCGTGGTTTCACTTAATTGCGGGGGGTGGGGGGTTTCCCAGAACGAGCCCCTGTACTCTTTAAGATTTGTAATTTATGTTACTGTTACAGACAAAGGAGCAGGGCTGGTAAAATGGTAGTGATCCTTGCTCTTTTACATTGCAATCCTATTTGTGTACTCAGAAGTAAGCCCCGTTTAGTTTAATGGGACTTACTCCCAAGTAAGTGAATACAGGATTGCTGCCATGGTGTGTTAACACACTGCCTGGGAATGCCTGCTGTGAGGAGGGCATCAGGGCATACGCAGGTGAGAGAATGTGATATCGGATCATGGGGAAGTGTTACCCCAGGGCCTGGAGGCTCACTCTGTCTTCTCTGACGTGACTCCCTGTGACAAATACAGCTGGGCACTGCCCCTTCCTGCCCTGCTTCCTCATGCAAGCACCCCAGAGACCAGCCTCCCACACAGCACAGACGCTCCTGCTGTCTCTTTTCATTATTTGCTTCCCATGAAACATGTCCCGACAGTTCCCTCCTCCCCTTCCCTCCTAGGGGCTGCCAGTCACCTGTCAAGGAGAGTTGGTTGCTGTGCGCCACACTCCCACTTTCTGGGAAAGGAATGCTTAATTCAATCAGCCCCCAGGCTGCAGAAGGCAGTGAGTGGAGGAGCATGTGTGCATGTATGAACGTGTGTGTGTGTGTGCGCGCGTGCGTTTGCGGGTAAAAGCATATCTCTGTTGATGCAGAGAGAAGCAGTGCTGAATCTAGCTGGGTTAGGATGAAGTATCGGGCACTGCACTCAGTCTGGAGGCATGCAACTGCTGTTTTTGTAAAAGATTTAGGGCCCAATCATATCCAATTTTCCAGTGCTGTTGCAATTGGGCCCATAGGATCTGCACTGTATCCTGTGGTGGGGAGGCAGCCACAGAGGCCTCCTCAAGGCATGGGAAAATTTGTTCCCTTACCTCGAGCTGCACTGTGGCTGCAGCGGGGCTGGAAATTTGGATAGGATTGGGCCCTTATTCTCCTACTTGGCGGCAAGGAGGTAGAGAGGGACAGTCAAAGAGGTCTCAGGACTAGGTAGGGAAAGCAGCACAAGTAAGAGAGATCCCAGAGAACTCTGCTGCTTTCTAACAGTGTGAACCTGCAAGTTCTTATTCACTCGAACAGGCTGTGTTCTCAGTCAGTGTTGTGCTAGGATTGCAGTCTAAGAGCCCAGTCCTATCCTGGGCAGGCAAAAGCATGCAGTGGCACCAGCACAGCCTCCACTGCATGCTATAGCCTGGCTAGGGACCAGGCTGCTCCACTGCTACCTTGTGACCAGTTGGCCTACTCGGATCTGCACCAGCTCTTCGGCTAATGTAAATCTGAGTGGGTCCAAGGGAGAATGTCAAGCCTGGGCTGGGGGCATAGGATATCCATCCCAGGTTGCCTTCAGCATGCCCCCAGCCACTCTTGAACCCTGCTCCAATCCTCCCCTGGAAACACCTCCCTCTGTTGATTTACCTGCTCCAGCAGGGGCTCCAGGGGTTGTTGGCCCATGCCTGCAGAACATGACAGCCAAAACACACACACACACACACACACACACACACACACACACACACACACACACACACACACACACACAATAGACAAAAGCATACAAGCAATTATTTCTCTGTTATTCCTTATAAGCTGATGGTCCTGACAGGAAAATGTTTGTGGCCAAAGTAGGACTGTGGTTGCTAATGACGACAGTAAATGCAGTGGTATACAGGCATCATCAAGATTTGTATTCATGACCACAGGTGGTAAAGGAACACCACAAGGAGTAAACATTTGCACAACCAGCATGACTTAATGACCACTTAGGGCATTGCACCAGTGGTTAGCTCCTCCAACTTCCCACCACTGGAAGTGGATAATTAATACTTGATGTTTACATGATCAACAAGGGAAAAACAATTACCAGTGCTGTTCATTCACCATTGGTGGTATTGAGGACTGGATAGGAGCCCTAAAAAGTGATTTCCTTCACTTTTAAGCAATATAGCTTTATGCTAAAAGAATGAGACCTTGAATCTAGTTCTGTATTTGTATTACATTTGAGATGTGGCTGTATTGAATTTTCTATAACACTTTTGCATAAACTCAACTGCTTTTGAATAAACATATGTGGATTGGGCTGTTAAACACACCACAGGGAGTTCTGACCGTCATTCATGATACCTGAAACCTGTCCCATGGGCATCAATACACCTCTGGAATAATAGGTTTGTAAACTGCAACCTTTAGTTGCACATAAAATTAAATCTCAAGGTGTTGTGTCTGTATTTGAAGTGTCCAGAGGTGACCCAAGTCATTCTGATGCCAACATACTGGTAATTCTACCACCCAACACTATCTCCACTAATGTATGCATACACCACCACCAATTTGTAAAGCTGCTTGGTGGGGAGAATCCTAGGAGCGGAATCTCTTCATTTTCTACACCAGCCACTATACAAGTGGGAAGAGGAAGAGGCAAGTCCTCCTCATCCTCCTCTTCTGTGCTCTCTGAGTGAGCAAGAAGGGAATGTGGCATCCAGGTAGAGCAGCTGGGCAAGTGGCAGACTGGGGAGGTGGCAGGTGGGCATGGCACTTATTTGCCATCTTTTCAATCTGCTGCCTGAAGCAAGGGGCTAAGATTGCCTCTGCCTAAATCCATGGGGACTAACCAGTTTAAATGGAAATGTGCTCGTTAAAATGGTTTGTAGAACGTGCTTTTTCACTTCCAGGGGAGACTAACCAGATGATTGTTTGTCAGCTTAGTTTAGAGACAATAGAATAAAACGCAGCCCTTTGAACCAACGTTCTTCACAGAGGAACATTCTTTTTCTGCTGATGTCATCAGGGTTTCTCAAGAATTCTACTAACAACACATTTTGACACATTTTCAGGCAAGTGCTGAAACTGGAAAACTAACGTTGTTTTGGTTTTGTCTTTAAACCACTGAAAAAAGCGACAATGGTAGAAAAAAAAGTGTGGCATCATCCTGCAGGAATGTGTAAAGACGTGCTTGTGACTTAAAATGACAGGCACTGGAATAATTATTCGATAATAGCCTAATCCCACTCCCTCATCATTACCGTCATGAACCACTGCCACCCGCAAATTCCTCCGAGCCTGCTAATTCATTTATAAAAAGCTGACAAGCCTGGCCTTTAGCAGAACAGACAGACAGTGGAACGATCACAGCATGGATGAACTATTCTACTGCTGTATAGGAACACAAGATTTTCATATATGAAACTTAAAAATGCCTTTGAAGAGCTTGCATACTGTCTAGGAAAGACTGATTGCTTTTAATTTGGAAGGGAGGCATTTGTAATGTGAGTGAATCTTCTGACCACTGAAGTCTTTGCATTCATATTACAAATGAATTAAAGAATTTTTTAAAGCCTGTAGTTTAATGCACGACCCAATCCTACTTAACTCCCCATGTGGCAATGCCACAGTGCCAAACAGGACGTGTGCTGTTTCCCATGGGGGGAGTTTAGTTCCCTTGCCTCCACTGCCTGCATGTATCTACTTGGATCGGCACCAGCTCCTTCCCATTCTGCACACCCCTAACCTGCAAGCAGGCAGGATTTATTTCTGTTGTGCCAAGATTCTTGAAATAGCATGGCAATGGAAGAAAGAGGAGCCTTGTGGCTTCTGCAAATTTTCTTGAAGCAAGGACTGGATAACCGCCCCGGAGCTCAGGATAGCACAACAGAAGAGCATGTGGCTAAGGGGAATATTTTGTCAATGTACAGGAAGGATTTCGAAAGTTCACAAAATGGTAATGGGCAGGGGACTTGTCACTCATCACTCATTAGGGATGTCCACTATCCAAGAGGTATCCCTAACAGTTGTGAAATGAAGCTACCTTCTATACAACAATTGCAGTAGAAATGGGAGTCATTTCCCCCAATGACTAAATATTGTGGTTTGAGTGTTGGAAAAATGCAACATTCCCACAACAAAGCAGATCTTTCTGGGAAGATGCCTGGGTTTTGCACAACGTATGGGTAACAACTGTGCAGGTTGTGTTATGAACTAATCAGCCAAAAAGCTGTTTTGCAGATCTTGGGGGAAAAGGCATCTTAATCCAATCGATCCATCTAAAGCAGGGGTGCTCACACTTTTTTGGCTCGAGAGCTACTTTGAAACCCAGCAAGGCCTGGAGATCTACCAGGGGGGAAGGAAGCCTCTGACAGACACCCCCTTTAATATATGGAGCCCCTGCTGGAGTCTAGTCAGTTTCATCAGTTTTGTTGCTGCATGCCTGAAGAGCAGCTAAAGTGTCAGTTTCAGTTTAGTGTCAGCTAAATATGTCAGTTTCGTCTAGTCACTAGACGAAACTGACATATTAACAGTTTGGAGAGACAGGGCTCCGCGATCTACTCATTTTGCCTCGCGATCTACCGGTAGATCGCGATCCACCTATTGAGCACCCCTGATCTAAAGTATGATGAATCAATGACCGTTTTCTACATACCTGCAGAGTTTGCCTTGGGCCATTCAGTGCTTGGACCCCTGCAGTGCCTGATAATGAGAATGGCAAATATGTCTATCCCACTCCTGCAGAGACATTTCTCATTTCTCCAGTAGCCCCACTGTGAAAAATGGAGTGAGTGGTCCTGTAATCTGTGGATGGAACTCACTGTAGTGTGAATTATGTCAGAGGATGCTGCTGAAGAAGAGAGAGGTACACTGAGGGGAAATGAGAGAGGTGTTTCACACTCTCATTATGATGGGAGTTAATGATGTTTAGGCTCTCCAGTCATTCCCTTTATTTACCCCACCTAGTTCCCTAGCTCTAGTGTAAGGTCAAGGAGGGAAGGGGCATCTCTTACACACTTTGAGATCAACACCATTGCAGAAAGACAGGAAGGTATATTGTGAATTTGCTGTCTTCTTCATCTGGATTCAGTAAGGACAAGAGCCCCAGCCAGCTCACCTGCTGGGACTGGCGTGCACTGGACAATTCAGCATCTATGCTCACTTGCAGTGGCATCACTAGGATTCATGTCACCCGGTACGGGAGGCCTGTGTGTCACCCCATGTAGTGGGTGAGACACTGCCCCAGGTGGGCATGGTAATGTACTATCGCCCTGCCCCAACCGATTTTTTGGCTGTACCTTTTGCTATAACACAAATATTTCATGTGGTTTGTTTCATTGCATTCTGCATGAAACTACATATTGATTGATATATAACTTGATGGTCTTATTCCTCCAAAGTCACACACACACAACCCGTGTCAACTTACTAACACCTTATTGCAGCAATTCCTTATTGCAGCAATTCTCAAACTTTAAGCACTAGGACCCACTTTTTAGAATGACAATCTGTCCAGGACCCATTGGAAGTGATGCCATGGCCAGAAGTGACATTATCAAGCAAATTAAAATAAATAAGTATAAATAATTAAATTAAAATAAAATAATTAAATAAGGGGGAACCAGTCCTGTTCCACCAAGTGAATCTACTCTGAAGTAAGTCCTATTGTGGTCAATGGGGCTTACTCTCAGGAAAGTGTGGGTAGGATTGAATCCTGTGAGCCCAATCCTATGCATGTCTACTCTGAAGTAGGTCCCATAGTGGTCAATGGAGCTTACTCTGGAGTCTGCCTGCAATAACAACCCCCAAAAAGAATCAGTGAACTCTTCAGCCCTCCCAGTGCCCAGTTTAAAGTTCTTCTATTTCAGGCACATCAGAATAAAGACCTACCTGGCTTCACAAGTGCAAAATAGAAAACTTTCCCTTTACCATTCAAGTCTCTTTTTTGTTCTTTTGGGGGGGGGGGAGGCTGCCTTCTGGAGCAGCTCCATTGGATCAGCACCCTTCTGGTGTCCTCACAATCCCTTTGCCTGGCCTGACCACCAGCCAAGACACATCTGTCTACTTGTGAGTAAACATGACTGTGAGGCTGCTTTGCTTTCCACAGGGCTCCAAAGACTGGGAGGGAGGCAGCTGGGAGGGAGGAACCTCCTTCTCCGGTGGCTCTCACCCTTGGCTCTCACCCTTGGAGCCTCTCAGTCTGCCTCGACTAAGGCAAGTCCGCCTACTTGCAAGTAAATGCGGCCACATGGCTTTGTTTCGGGCTCGGACTCGCAGCTGGGAGGGGGGAGATTTTCGGGTGTTCTGGGGGGGCTGCTTTCATTGGATCGGGACCATTCCAGTGTTATTGGATTCCTCTCAGCCTGCCCTTTCTGATGGACTATGGCAAATATGCCTACGTGCAAGTAAACGCACGATACAGCCCACGTTCACTTTCCATAGGGCTCCATGCATTTTTTCCTTCTGGTTTTTTGGCCATAACTTTTGAAAGAAAGGAGCGATTTCAATTCTGTTATTTGCACTGCACTCCGTTGGCCATTCCACATCCAATGGTGTATGGAATGACATGGTAGCCCCTAACCCCGTGATGTTAGCGCGTCCTCCCCTAGGGCGCGTCACCCCCCAGCGCGTCACCTGGTGCGGCCCGCACCTCCCGCACCTCCTAGTGACGCCAGTGCTCACCTGACCAGTCAAAGGACAGGTAGTGATGTCTAGATTGTCATAAAGTATCAGTTTGGATCAGCAGCATCACTAAATGGAGGTTTTCTAAGGTGCCCAAGGATGGTCTGAATGTTCTTGTGTAATCAAGTTTTCACCCTTCTCCCTGGGAGTCAGAAATGTGCAATATTATGTGGAAGGCTATGACTGAGTAAGTACAGCTAGGGACCAGTGAGATGGAAACATTAGAGCAGGGGTGTCGATCAGAAGGTCCATAGGCTGCTGCTAGCTGGGAGATGAAGCACACACCATGCAGGCCAGATATATTGTTTCTGTGGGTTGGATCCAACCTGGGGGCCTTATGTTTGACACCCCTGCACTACAGAATTTTAGGTAGCTTTTGACCATCCTGTAATCATCTGTATTTTTTCTAAGATTTGCACTTTCGCAGTGCACACGCCTAACCCTTTTAAAGCGCCTAACTTGTTTTCTTTCTTTCCTCCTCACCATGTGCAACCCCTCCCTTCCCCAATTTAACAGCCTCCTTATTTTTGTATTTTAATCATTCTTCTGCCTGCTATGTGGCTGAACTCAGCCAGAGCTTTGCCCCAGTCCTCTTGAACCCCTGGTTACCTGCTACAGCATAGGGTTGTGAGAATGTATCTACAGTATTTTCCCCATTTTTATATCACCCTTTCTCCAAGGAACTCAGGTTGGTGTACATAGTACTTCTCCTCTTTTTGTCCTCACAACAACCCTGTGAGGTAGATGAGGCTGAGAGATAGTGACCCAAGGTCACCCAGGAAGCTTCATGGCTGAGTGAGAATTTGAGCCTGGTTCCAGGTCTAAGTCCTCCCAAAGCACTCCCAAACCACTACACCTTCCTGTGGAAGAGATGATTCTGAGAAGAGGCTGACTTTGACCTCAGAGTCACGGCAGAATTTTCCAGATTTTGGACCCTGGCATGGTGTAAATCAGGCAAAAAGGGGGAGGCACCAGCATCAGGTCCCCCCCCCATCACCACAGGGTTGTGGGAACTGCATTTGCAATTACAGCTGCCACAATTTGTTATGCTCCATCAATATAGCCTAAGCCATGCTTGTCCACCCACACGGTTCCCCTTCTAAGAAAGAGAGAGAGAGAGAGAGAGAGAGAGAGAGAGAGAGAGAGACTGTGTTCAGAATGTGAAATGGACCTGCTTATGAACTGGAGACAATGTGCAAGCAATGTCTCCAACATGTAATGGCCTCTCTTGTTTCCCATCCACATGTCTTGTTCTCAAAATGTCTGACTTTCTGTGCCCAGCAAGAGCAAGTGGGTGCCCCATCAACAATAAAGGCCACACCCCCAGGGTCAACTGAGACAGGCCATCCCATGCATAATGTCTCTTTGTATCCAATGGAACAATTTTCCAAGACCCCAGGTGCTGTGGGTGGAAAGGACAAAAGAGGCAGCTGATCAAAGCTCAGGCAACTCATGAATGACATGGGGAACTGTAGCCTGGGCTTCATACATTCACAACCAGTTGCAGCACATGAGGAGAGGGCGGGGAGAGGAGGGGGAGTGTCAGAAAATTAAGAGCCAAATAATCCAACTATCGTCTGCCTCCCATCATGATTAACTTGCACTCTTTGGAATCAGAAATTGATTGTTGTTTCTTGGCACTGTGGCTTGCAGTCATTTCCTTGGGGTGGTTCCAGATAGAAGCTTTTGCAGTGACAGGCACTTGGAACCCACACCCTCATGGGAAATATGCTGATTTCCAGATGCTCGTCCAAAGAGATTAGCATGACCAGCATGGGTGGTACAGCAACTGCGTCACAATTCCAGCAACAGTAGCCTAGAGCCCCAGTCGACCTGGTCTCACTTCCGTAAGGGTCAACTCTTCTTCCCTTATGGTGGGAAGCAGCTCTCCAAAAACACTTTATTCGCTTTGGCTGAGATGAAGGATCACTTAATTATCACACTCTGTTGTTCAAATCTGAGCTCGAGCATAGGGCAGTCAGAGGCATCTCGAAAAAAGAGGCAGATGACAAAGATGCACACAGCTCTCTCATGGAGCCTTCCCAACCCAGACACAACACTTTCTTTCCGTCAAGTCCCAGTTCAGAAATAAAGATGGAGCAGGTGGGTGGGAGGCCAGAGACTTCCCTCCCTCACAGAGCAATGCCAGAACCAGGAGGCTTTGTAGCTGCTGGGAGCATGGAATGCTCTGTCATGCTCCAGGAGTCTCCTTTTCACAAACGAATGTGGGTTCTTCATTGTAAGTTTTAATGGAGACAATAAGTCCTGCTTCCAGGGCCAGGTGCAGGAAGCTTGGCAACAGAAGTACGATTGCTCTTGACAGCCAGTGATCAGTTTAATGCCTGGAGCAGGAGTTCTCTACCAGCGAAGAGGATATTCACAACTTTGGTGAGAGATTCCTCAGGACATCGTCCGATAACATCTCACTCAGAGCACTGCTTCTGCTCTCCAGAAGATGTCATGATCAATTTGTACCATCACCCTTTGGTGCCATAAGTGAGACCCATTCATCTCCTTAGGCTGCCAGAATAGCTGAAATTTTAAGGAGAAGGAAATGTTCGCACTCAAGCAAAATATTTCCTGAGCATCACACTCTTGATTTCTTATGCACTTAATATCAGCCGCACTGCTTCTCCTCGATCAAGCAATGAGGTGTTCAGATGAAAGCAGTTCCATTCTTTCTCTTCACATTTTCTCCTGGCTTAACCTGTGGATGAGCCCAGGGAAAAGTGAAGAACATGACAAATCTATATGGAGCAACTCTTAACACAGAGAGCACAGGACAGTTCCCCAAAGGTTTGAGTCATCTCTCATGCATTGTTAACCATGTAACACACTTGGTTCTTGGTTAACATGGATATGTCTGAATGGATACTGGTTTTAGTGGTGGTGGGGAGGTAAGTCAATTAGCAAGCACTGGAAGTGCAAAGTGTTGGATGGATTTCAAGTAGAAATGGTTATGTTATGGAGTTGTTTAGCAAAGGACTATTGGTTGAATACACAGAAATGCGCCTCACTTTCATCTGACCCTACTGAGTTTCCTGAAGGTGAAAGGGCAGAACATCAGCTTCTGTTTTGTAACTAAGGAAGGATACAGTAGCTTTGTAAGCTCCTCTGGTTGAGTGACTGATGGGGGATTGGGGAGGCTGTGATCATTCGGTGATGGATAATTAACACACGAGGCCTTCCTGCCAAGCTCAGCATGCCTGCCTTTCAACATCAAAACAAGGCTCAATTTGAATGTACGTTTCCATGTGCTGAGTCAGGGTGTGGAGAGGCCCTTGAGCCTGGAGGGCTTCTCTCCATTTCACAAACAGATGTGGGGAATGAATGACAAATAGGTGTCAAGCGGACATGAGTGTTTCAATCCATTAGCAATTCAAATGTTATTGGTGTGGTAGGTTATACACCTGTGGCCAAAGTACAGCGGAAGGACAGAACCCTGAAGTATAGAATGACACATAATCATAACCCAGAGTGCTGGTTATTTTGGATCTAGTGGCAGTTGTGACCAGATGTGCCAAAAGGGTCTCTTATCTCCCACAATGAGAGAACACTGTAATTTGATTTTCAACTAGATAGACGAACAGCTCTTCCCTCTTTGCTTCTAAATGGGCAGTGAAGACTATCCTCTTTCAGAAAATGTTTTGAGCTAATGCTGAATAGCCCAATTTTAACTTTAAAAAAACTCCACTGATGCAGCTGCATCAATAGAGCACATGCTGCATCCTGTGGGGGGGGGGCAGGCGGGGGCAGTGATAGAGGTCACCTTGAGGTAAGGGAACATTTACTCCCTTACTCTCAGGCAAGCTGCCGCTGCCACAATAGGTCTCCTTGGCTCTGCGCCAATAAGGGAGAGGAAATGGGGGAAGGAATGGGAATAGGATCACAGCAGCATGCTGGTGCTGCCAGGATCCATTCCTTTCTTCCCCATTCTGCCTCTCCCTGCAAAGTTCCTCCTTCCTCCCACTCCTGTCACCATCTTTACTGGTGCCGGTGGTAAGAGGGTTCCGCTGTTGATGCATGCGCAAGTCCACCAACCATGTGTGCAGGTGGCCTCATCATGTGCGCCATTACAGCAGCACTTCTTCTGCCATTGCAGTGTCACTTCTGCTGGTGGAACACACATTCCACCAGTGGAATTCTCAGTTAAGATTGGACCCTAAGACTCCTAGGGTGTGTAAATGTGTGTCTGTGTCTGTGTGCAAACTGAGGATCATGGACATAATTCCTGTTCAGGTTGGAGAGAGAAATATGCACTTTTGCCCACATGCTGCAAACCACTCATTTCCATCTGCCCAAGGAAAAGTTCCAATAGTCTCAGACTCTTGGACAGAGTAATCAGGTGGGGATGACTGAGAAAAAAGTTTATCAAAGATGGGAATGTGTTCTCTGTGGTCACAGCAAGTGTCTAGCTTGAGAGTTGTTGAGAGTGGGATGTGTGAGTCCTAGTTCAGCAGGCAGTAACAAAGAGAAAGAGGGGACAGCTGCTGTATTCAAGGTCTGTGTCACCTTCCGTGGGACACATGTATACCTCTCCGTTGTTTCATTCATTTTGGTTTTTCTGTTTGCTGGGAAAAAAGCATCTTAGCTGAATCAGATTGCATATCACTCCATGCTCAGTCAATCACCCTGTGGCGGCTCCTTCTTATGGAAGGTCAACACTCTTTACTAGCATCAGTGACGATAATATACACAGATGCATAACACTTGTTTTACACAATAGAAGGCTGATGTAGAGGCACTCCAGTAAATTACCTGTGTGAATAAAACCATGACCTGTGCTTATTTGGGGGGTGGGTGTGGGGAATAGTTCAGCTAAATGATGAGAAAGAATGAGCAACAAGTTCTTCCAGATTGATCTCTGTGGAGCTGAATGTTCCACCATTTGGTCCTGGAAGTGGTTGACCCTCTGCAAGTCAGCAGGGAGGAGCCTCTGAGGACAGAATTCAGCATGGATGTTCTGTGACTGGGGTAGCTGGGAAGCCACAGGCAGAGAGGGTGGCACCGTGTGGCCACCCCTCCATCCTTTCCCACAATCAAAATCCAGTTGTACCTGAGTCACAGATTACAGCTCTGCGCTGTCTCCTTTCTGTACACTGAATGTACATTTCATTGAATGTGCTGCAGCCCAGCTCCCCAAAGCCCTGCACAGTCCCACAATAGCACAAAGCTGTTAAAAAAAAAAAAAAAAAAAGCAGCACCATTGCTTCTTTCCCTGTGTTTAATATGCTGCTCAACATCTCCCTTTGGGCTTTGCCACTGATTCCATTTTAATTGCCCGGCCTTGACATCCCAATAATAAGCGACATCCTCCAAGTGGGGAGGGGAGGCCTGCTCTTTGTTTCAGCAAGCAGTGGTTCCTACTAACGCATGCTGGGCCTTTCTCTCTTCTTGCCACTACAGTTTCTGGCAGCAAAGGAATTGCATTTCTCCCAACGCCCCCCACCCCAAAACAATGGCATGTAAAGCCCCACTCTAAGCACCTTGGCTGCCACCCTCTTCTGACTCAGTCACAGCAGGAAGAGATGCCGGCGATGGGCGCAGGGTGTTTCCCTCCTCCCTTTTCCCTCCGTTTCTGAGGTGCCTTTGCTCTCTCACTGTTGATGTTGGCCTGCCTGCTGCATTCCGACCCAGGAGGGGCTGCGGCTCAACAAACGAGCAGTACATCTAGAAGCTGCAGGATGGGAGGGTGCCACAGTCATGTTGCTGGGTAGATACACTGCACATTCCCTTCACTGGCGGCTCTGACCTGGTGTGATGTGGATCTCAGTAAACGCAAACTGGCGTGGATAAATGTTTTTCACACAATGATTTTTCGGTCATGGAATTGATTGTATGTGTGTTGCAGTGAACAAACATCACGATAGCCTCCAGTGAGATGCCAAGGCATGGACTCCCAAAGTGAGAAAACTAAGAGTGACTCTGCTTTGGAGGTCGCTGAGAATATGCTGGCATTACATTGATGTTCCCTGCTGCAAACACATAAAGCACATCCTTAAACACTTATTTAATGTGCACTGCGGGAGGCCCTAGTCCAATTACACTTCCCAGGCACATGTATTGTGATGTCAAGGGCATGCATCTGTTGTTCACACTTGCAGTGGGAAACATCATAGCACACACAAATACCACATAAAGTCTCAAGCTGCAGAAGGGACATGAAGGCAAGTGTACTTATCTATTACTTTTACAGCCCATCTTGAGATCCATCATGGAACTCAAGGCAGCATATATGGGGTTCCTAGGTAGTCACCCATTTAGGCACTAATTAGACCTAGATCAATTTTGCTCCAGTAAGGATGGCTATATCAGGTGCCCTCAGACTATGTCCTCAATTGATACATAGAACAGCCACAGCTGAATTTAAAGCACTGAATTTAAACCACTTTGTCACTACTTGTTTATGGGAATGGAGTCTGATTAATCTGCACTGGTTTAGAGGAGGGCGATCCCTTAGAGGAAGTGAGGGGGCTGGAAACCATGTCCTATGAGGTCAGGTTGAAGTAGTAGGGCATGTGCAGTTTGGAGAAAAGATGGTTACAAAGGGACAGACCTCTCTACAAATATCTGTCATGTGGAAGGTGGAGCAGATTTGCTCTGGAGGCCAAGACAAATGGGTTTAAATTACTTCAAGGGAGATTTCAACTAAACATTAGTTGAGTGGTTCAGCAGTGGAACACTTTGCCTCAGAATGTGGTAGACTCCATCAGTGGAGGTATCACTGAATCCATATGAGTCTATGGGTGCAGCTTATGTGGGGTGCCTACTGCATTTCCAAGCTGTCACTTCCAAACAAAAACTGATCTGGGGAAGGGGTACTAGCACAGATGGCTTTTTAAAAAACACACAAGTTCACAGAGGATAGGTACATCAATGGCTAAGAGCCATGACAACTAAATGGAAGCTTCCCATTCTGAGGCATGTATAAAATTCCTGGAGGTATTTGAATAGCCACTACTTGAGTCACAGTACTCATGTAGATGAATCTATGGTCTGATCCAATATGCAGTTCTTCTGCTCTCATTTTCCGTTGTTTTTCTTGTTCTTTAAATGTTCCTGCAAACTTCTTTATAGTTTTTCCCCCTAGTATTTCTTCATCCCCAAATCCTGATATGCTTATTAGGTTGCAAGGTCTTTGCAAGTTAACATAATGTCTGTTTTCCCAGACACGGCACTTACCAAGGCTCAAGGACAAGCTGATAGACCAGATGAAGATTTCCCTGGAGTTCTCTAGCAAGAGACTCAGGGCCCAATCCTATCCTCTCCCAGTGCCAGAACCGAACTCCAGGGCTAGTGCTGGATGCCGTAAATGTGCCATAAAGCACATTTACAGCACCGGGAGAGCACTGGGCCCAGCACCAGGAGGCCGACATAGAGGGAGTGCCATGGTAAGGCGCACTGCTGGGCAGCAGTGCAGGGTTTCTTGGCAGAAGGAGAGGCGCTCCTGGTGGGGAGGAGAGCATGGTGAAGGAGGAACCGGGGCAGGAGGGGGTGGGACCTGTGGAGCCCTGTTCTGCTGGATCCTATCCTCCATGTTGGGCTGAAAAGCCCAACATATTGCTCCTCCAGTCTGCACCAACAAAATAGCCAGCACAGACATTGCGGCCCCTTTGCTCTTACTCACGGGAAAGGGACAAAAGTTCCCTTCCCCCAAGGAGGCCTCCAGCAGTTGCTATTTTGGCGCTGCTACACTCAGCAGCACCATTGCTGTTAGGATTGGGGTTGCCTGGTCTGCTTGTATTTTTTATGGTTCACAGACTTCAGCATGCTTAACTCTACTGAAATCAGTGGATTTAAGTGTGCTTAATGCTGCACTGGACTGTGGCCAGATTAGATCCACAGGCAGTGGTCATGTATACAGAATACAATTGATTGGGTGACCTCAGCCCTCTATTATACAGTGTCTACATTGTATATAGCAAATGTAGTACAGAACTGGAGAAAATGACATGATTTATTTTTAACTGTATTCACATTTACTTATTTAATTGTACATCAGACACGTATTAACTTCCCTCGGCTTGTAAAAATTGATTGCCGTAGACAAAGATAGACTTGTACACTCAAACTTAATCGCTCACTTATGCAGTTGAAGAAAATGCTTTCTGGTACCCAATCCATCATGTCAGGCGTTAAGTGTTTACAGCCACCATGGCTATCCTTTAAAATGGTTTTGCTGCGTAATGGGATGGTGGCACTCACACAAATAAACCTCAAAGTCCTGTTTCCTCTGTTATGGGACATTTATAATAATTAGACATTTTTAATTCATAAAAATTATAACACTGGAAGAATTATGCCTGTGCCTGCTCTCGAATCAGACATAGGCAGGGCAAGATTCAGTCATCTGTACCCATGTCTGACTTGTTGGGAGGATACAATTCCTTCTCAGAGTACTATTGTCAAGGGATGCACTTGTGAGTGCATCCTATGAATGGAAATTGAAATATGTTCTATGACCCCGAAACAGGCAGGTGAATTAGAAGCTGTGAATTAGAAGGTGAATTAGAAGACTGAAGGGCCTCAAACTATGGCCTGTAGGCCGTATCTTGCCCACTTACACATTTTGACTGGTCCACTGAAACCAGTGACATTACAATTACTGTGTTTCCCCGAAAATAAGACCTACCCCGAAAATAAGACCTAGCTGTGATCTCCGCCCGACAGGCGCCTCCACTTCTCAGCTTACTTCTGAGTAGACAGGGCGTGCAGTGAGTGCACGCAGCACAGGAGGGCACCCACCTGCTTTTAGTCGTGGGGGGAGATGCAAACGCTGCAGCCTGCATTCCTCCGCCTAGGCCGGGGGCAGCAGGGAGGCTCCCGTCACCATTGCCGCCAGCCCACATACAAGGAAGCTGCGCCAGCCTCTGCCGCAGCCAGGCTGGAGGAGCCCAACTTGCTCTCCTCGCACGCAGCCTCCTCGCCGACTGACTGACATGCTCGCTCTTTCAGCCCTTCTCTGCCCTCCCCCTTTCTGTCCTTCCCATGGAGGTGCCAGCAGGGCCGCTCTCCTCGGCACGCTGAGCAACAGCTTCAGGCTGCAACTGTGGCCACACTTTCCTGGGAGTAAGCCTCACTGACTATAAAGGGGCTTACTGCTGAGTAGACATGCATAAGCTGGGGCTCACAGGTTGCAATCCTGGCCATGCTTTCCTGGGAGTAACCCCAGGAAATAAGATAAGACCTACCCCGAAAATAAGACCTAGTGTGTTTTTTTTGAGCCAAAAAAATATAAGAAAGTGTCTTATTTTCGGGAAAACACGATATGCGCACCCCCATTCCTTCCACTTCTCCTTCCCCCTCCTCCTGACCCATGAACCTTCTACCTCCTCCTAGATGAAACAACAACCACTGAGATGAATATACTTACTCAGAGAGAGAGAGAGAGAGAGAGAGAGAGAGAGAGAGAGAGAGAGAGAGAGAGAGAGAGAGAGGTCCCAGAGCTGCAAATATTGCAAATAATTTTCTCCTGCTGAGAAAATTCTTGTTTGTGTACAATATGTATATACTATTTTCCATAATTGATCTGCTCTGGGCACCATAGGGGCAAGACTAAGTGATGTCATCTTGGCAATTAAATGTTTGGGGACCCCTTGTGGCACTTACTTGCCTATGGCAACAGTACTGGGTCTTAGCTCCAGAGTCGGATCCAAGTGCTGAAATGAGGACAGACTGTTATTTTGCGCTGACTTTGGGTCCCTGCACCAAATACTATGATGTTGTCTGAGCTTGCAGAAGTTAGTGTGAAGATATCTTTGTTGGAATTATACCATAACTTCATTATCAGGGCATGGTGGTAAAGATGGTCAGCAGTGATAGACATTGAGCGGTTTACGTATAGTGTAGCCAGATAACCTTCTTCTTTAACCAGTCCTCAGAGGAGGTGTACAGAATGAATCTCTGCCTGGTACCTCCCCGAATCTCTGTCCAGATTTGAGAGCTGAGACTGTTCAAGCTCTGATATACACACAGATCTGCATACATGCCACACTTTGGTGTTACTTTCTGTGTTCCTTGCTGGATTTCTGCGTGAGTATGCACAAGTTCATCAAAGTGGTGGATTCTCTCTCTCTCTCTCTCTCTCAGCAGAGGCTCAACAAGCACCTTCTGGAGATGCTCTAGGACGTCTAGGATGCTCTAGGATGATCTCCAAACCCCGGCCTGGGGGCCAGATGCAAGCCTCTTTCTGGCCTGTGGCCAACCTCTTGTCCCCTGAAAGCCTCTGGCCCACTCAACAGAACATGACCAGAGCTGTGCTCTGATTGTGTCTGGAGGGTGTTTTGAGGGCCAGAGAGGTTGAATGAATGAGCCCATTCATTCATTTATTCACTCATCTAAGTTCCATCTCTAATTTATTTACTTAAATTTTATATTTAAAAATTTTTTCCGGCCCTCCACACCATGCCAGATATTTGATGCGGCCCTCTGGCCAAAAAGTTTGGAGACCCCTGCTCTAGGAGGATTTTCTGCTACAGGCAAGGGGTTGACCCTTTTAAACCCCTTCCAACTCTATAATTCTATGAAAAGGACAAGGCAAGTATCCAACCAATTCTCAACCCCCACTTGACCAGCTATATTTATAGAATCGTAGAGTTGGAAAGTACAGAGTTGGATGATCACTAAGTTATCATGCATGGGGAGGTAAGGTGCTAAGTTATATCGAAGTTGGGAAACCTAGACAGGTCTGCTTATCCTACTCCTCTGGAAGGAGGAACTGAGTTCCCAGGTCCTTTAACCATGCAGGCCTGTTGATAATAACTGTTTGCTGGTGGTAGTACCAAACTGCCCTGCAGCTGTTCTGAGTGCTCCCTCCAGTTTGTTGCCAAACACTGACACCAGGCTCTTGGAGCTGCTTTCTGTCACTGATATCTTCCTGAACTAATCTCCCAAGAGAAAGGGTTTGATGCGCTGCTAGACTGGTTTTTAAGCAAATAGCTCAAGGCTAGGGAGACTTCCCTAGGGAAGGATTTATAAGGTCTTTTCCATTTCTAATTCCTAGGATTACAGAGGTAGCAAGACAGATTTTTTTTTTTTTTTTTTGGCCAGGCTAGTGCAAGGGCAATAAAGGTACAGATCAGTTCCAGGTGCCAATGGAGCTATGCATGCAGTCCTGCCATGTGTGTTACTTTACCTTACATTGATGCAGCTAAAACACCAGAATAAATTATGGTGCTTCAGGTCAGTGAGGCTTGTAAATCTTTCATTTCAGAAAGAATTTCCTGATCTAAAACCTTTGGGAGTCTGTGATTTTCCCAGAAGCAAACCGTAGCCCTTTCCCATGTTACAGTCATGGTGATGGGGAGTTCAGGATCATACACGCTGTCCCCATACCTGATCTGTAAATGTTCATTAAATATCTGCATAGAACCGAAGCATGCATAAAGGCAGTGGCATAGCTAAGGGGTGCAGGGGGTAGCAACTGAACCAGGCAACAAGCTTTAGGGGGGGCAACAAGTTGAGCTTGACACAAGTGGCCAAAATTGTGAAAACCTTGGTATGTACGAATAGTACCATAATGTTATATATCACAAAGGTAATTTAATGCAGAATGCAATGAAACAAACTGCACCGGAATACCTGTACTTTATCAAACATGGCCAATTAACCAGAAAATGAAAACACAACTTCATTATGGAACAAAAAGTGGATTTCTGTAACTCAAAACTGACATATGAAAATGATTGTTCTGAGAGCCAATGAGATACAGCATGGAACCAATAAGGTGTTAATATGAGTCACATTTCCATGTATCATAATACAGTTACCCCTGCTAACTGGGTAAAAAGTCACTTTTTCAGGTGGTGCTCCTCTTATATTTAGCAGGGGAGAATAACCGTTCCTTTTCACCCGGACACCGTGTCTTTAACCAATAAGGGGCACACTTTTCATTTATTTTCTTAATTAATCCCATAGCAGATAGATGCCTCAGATGCCACTGGCTGGCGGGGGGGGGGGGAGGTGACAGAGCAAGTGGGTGGTGAGCTGCTGAGGGGAGGAGGTGGGTTTTCTCCCAATTTTCACTTTTTAAAAGCCTGGCATGTTGTCATTTGTGACATCACTTCCTGGTCATCATTTTGAGTTCGGTACTGGCCTACACAATCATTAGCTACACCACTGCATGTAGGGCTCTCTCAGTGAAGTTGGGAACTCTGGAAAAGTATGCCCAATTGTAGTGTGTGAAGTTCTAGTCTCTTATAATCACTCTGTGGAGTTTATTGCCACTTTCAGTGAGCATTTTCCCATTTCCCTCTCCCCCAATGTGTTCAATGTAATTTTTGAAAAGAGCGATAGGAATGCAGACCATTAAAATGTCCACCTCACCAGGGCGCGGCTACACTAAACACTTACCTTCGTTTGAAACATGCGTAAGTGCCATGGCTCCCAGCTAAGGAATTCTGGGAGCTACAACAGAAGGGATTCTTGTTTCTGAGTGCTGCACTCTAGACTTCATTTATCAGCATTAGTCCATGAAATGAAAGAAGCCTGAGAGGGAAGAGAGTGTAGTCTGTCTCTAGTCTATTTTTGTTAGGGGAAATGGAAAGAAGAAAAATGGAAATCTACCCCTTATCACTTGGCAAGTCAAAATGACATCCAGGTGGCATCTGGGATAGCCAGTTTCTCCAGCTTACAGGTGGGGCCTCTGTGGAGGATCTGTTCTTGGGACGCCCCCCCCCCCCGCTGATACCAAAAATAGCAGATAATCAAAACTGTGATTTTCAGCCCCATAAGTCCCCTGGAGGTGACTGCAGGGCTCAGGTGGGGTGAAGACTGGCTCAGCACAGGTCTGGGGGACCTGCATTGAGTCAGATCCACGAATACACAGTCCACGAATATGGTGGCCCCACCTGTATTTAGATTTATATGTTGAGAACATGTGAGAATTTTCATTCATTCCTAGGTTTAATCTTGGTTGAGTGATGACAGCAGCCTGATGCAGTGGTGAGATGCTTTGGGGATTGGCTTTGTATTCAAAAATTCATGGCCAAAGCAAGCCTTGGATGCAATGCTCTGGTAAATTGGTGTCTGTGTGATTTAACATGTTACTATCTCAGCCAATTCAGGTCATGGTATCTGGCATGTCACTGATGACGCTTGGGAGATATTTGGATCTGTAGACTGTGACAGTCTTGCTGGATTGCACTGGATTTCGCAGCTGCATTACTTGGAACACGAGGAATTCATGGAGTAAGTTTATTCAACCCAGCCCAGAGCATTAGTTAGTACCATGTGAGGGAAAGATGACATCCTGACTCTTTTGAGTTTAGAAGCCACAAAGAAACAAACATCTTTGACATGTCTCAGCTTTGTTCAGTTCCTGGCACGCCACTTCAAATAGTTTTAGA
The DNA here is from genome assembly GCF_035046505.1 of Tiliqua scincoides. Classification (NCBI taxonomy): domain Eukaryota; kingdom Metazoa; phylum Chordata; class Lepidosauria; order Squamata; family Scincidae; genus Tiliqua; species Tiliqua scincoides. Next base: position 203,555,333 of record NC_089822.1, read on the forward strand.
GAAAAAGCCAGGAATGTGTCAGCCACAGTTATGATTAGTAAGGGAACCACAGAGGTGGGGGAGAGCTAAATCCTTGTCGTTTCACAAATAATGCAGTCTGCAGGTCACTGACAGATGGTTTCTGAACAGGGAAAGAGGATACTAGGAGCAGAGGGGGAAGAATTAAGAAGAGACACTTTGGTCTGGAAAGGAAATAAAAACTCACCCAGTTTTCCTCCCAGGCTCTGAAAGTTTTGCAAGAATCAAAACTGACATCTCTTATTCTGATGGCCTCCATAGGTTAGCACAATGTTTCTCAAAATGTGTGTCGGGACCCACTAAGTAGGTTGCGAGCCAATCTCAGGCGGGTCCCCATTCATTTCAAAATTTTAATACGAGTCTCGTATATCAGACTTGATGCCACCATGTGACTGCATTTGGGGAAATGTTACAGATCTTTACTTTTAACAGGCTACTCTGTATATGCTTTTAACAATGATAGTCAATGGGGCTTACTCCTGGATAACTGTGGGTAGAATTGCAGCCTAGGATTGTTAACATTCTTCCTGCTTAATGATGTCACTTCTGGTCATGACATCACTTTCAGCGGGTCCCAATAGATTCTCATTCTAAAAAGTGGGTTCCTGTGCTAAAAGTTTGAGAACCATTGGGTTAGCAGACAGCCCCATGCTTAACATTAATGTTTTCCCTCTCACTTCTGAGAGAGTCCTTATATAAAGCAGTGACCTATAGTGAGGTCCGAGGCTGGGAGGCAGACCAAGAGGTATGGTGTGATGTGATTTCATGTCACAAGGCATTCAGAGGGCTACCCCAGCAGAGAGACTTGGAAAATCTAGAAGAGTCTCTCAGAGAGACTAGACCTTGCGGTAACAACAGCTCAGTCTGCCCTGTGTTTGTGCAACCACTCAGAAACTGGGGGGAGGGGGGAGGAAGTACATGTGCAATCACAAGGGAGGTTGAGTTGACGCTGCCACAAGCTCTGTCTCTTGTTTCTACTTCTGCTTTCTACCTCTCAAGGTTCCTGTGTGTTCCGATTCACACTGGATACAGATCCAAGCCACTCTTCTTTCCCACTTCCATCTGCTGTCCTCCACAGATGCCACATGTTTCATTCCTATGGGGTGACCCTTGACCCCATAGGATGTCTACACCAGCTTCATTCCTTTCTATACCCCTACAAAGTTTATTGACTTGGTGCCCCATTTTACAGCTTTGTTAGGTATCCTTTCTCTTCTAGAGTGCTGAGCTAATGAACTCCCCACCTCTTAAATAGTAAATATCTTTTTATTGATATAATGATTTCTGCTGGTCTTATAGCAAGCACAACAAACAGTAATTTTTCTTCTGTGACTGCTTTGGCAGGCTGAGCAAAGGCTAAATGCCAGCTGACAGAGGATGTCCCAAAGGACATGGCCAGCAATCATTTGTGACATTCATACCAGGGTTATATCATGGGGAATTGAGCCAGGCATTGCTTCTGCCCTCCTTGTTTTCTCCTCTCTGTCTTTTCTCTTGATAGCATAGCGCAGAGAAGAGAAAAAGAGAAGCCTAGCTCCTTTTCCCCATTGCAGCTCTTTTTCTTAATATAAAAAAGAATGACGTTTAATGGGTTGCTTTCCAGTAGGGCTATGGTGCAGGAGTGTTATGTTATCTTTCTTCCAGATCTTTATATCTAATATACCATGCCACAGTCCCACTGGAAAGCAATTCATTTAATTTATCCTATATTTCGAATATTCTTCCATTGATGTATTTACTTTAGGGAATGCTCCTATTTTCACCATTAAGGGTTTTCAGTCAGAAAACGAACCGTATCTGAGCAGCAGCCTGTTGATTGACATGGAATTGAAATCCTTCTCGGGGTGTCGAGCTGCAGCTCTGGGAGCTGTTGGGCATCTTGCAGCCTGAAGAGACTCCATATGTCTATTGTGTAGGAGTAACACTAATCCAATTGAAAGGCCTCACCAATATTGCAACATGCTAGTTAAAAAAGAAATATCTGAAGAAATGGTCTCTCCTCCATTTTGATCCTCAATTAGATGGCCACTTTGGAGTCAGAACAACTCTGAGGAGTAGAAGCATGAACTGGAGGTGGGAACGGGGAAAAAGGGTAAGCAGAAATCAGGAATAAGAGTCCTGATTTTAAAAGGAATTGTTCTTGGAAAGGGAACCTCCATTATATTCCTGATCAAAGTTGCAGGCTTTGACTAATGAATGAGAAGCAGGTGAAAATCTATCTATCTATCTATCTATCTATCTATCTATCTATCTATCTATCTATCTATCTATCTATCTTCATCTTCATCTTCTTTATGCAGTCAGCAGCATAGCTAGAGGGGGGTAAAACGGTAAGCACTTCAGATGCCGCACCACGCTATGTAAGCGACCCTCTTTCAGTCAGAGCCATTCCAGGCAGCAACAGAAATGCGCAGCTGCTCACCAAACCAAACGGCATCTCCTGCACATTGCTGTCACTGCCCGGAATGGCTCCTAAGGCAGGTGGGAGGGGCTGCCTATACTGTTCATTGTGGCGCCTGCAGTACTTAACATTTTGCCCCCCTCTGGCTACGTTACTGTTTCTCACTGAAGTCTGCAAACAGCAACTCTTCTGGAGAACAACCAAGGGGTGCTTCATACAAGGCAAGTTTTTCTACATGGGAACTACCTCTGGTATGCCTCATGAACCCCATGCATTGTTCTTCATTCATGGAACTTCACAACTCCTGCGTGTGTGCGTGCGTGTGTGCGTGTGTGTGTGTACACATTGGATCCATTCATATTCTTAAAGAGAAGCCATTTCCATGTAGGAAGATCACCTTTCGTGAAGCAGCCCAGGGCTAAGAATGTTCAGCAATTCATAATTTCCCTACCTGGGAGCATCAGTTTGAATTAATTTGAAACACACTTAAAAGAACAGGATTGATGGGATAAATGTGAGGACTTTTGTTCTGTCCTCTGCGTCAAGATTCCCCTGGCGACTAATGTTGATAATGAAACACTGCTATCCTTTTTATTTTAGTTTGTTTGGGAGATGGACTACTTTTTCCCAGAGATGGTGGAAGAACATCAAAGCCGCACTTTGAAATCTGTCTCAGAGTATAAATAGCTCTGCTGAGAGGCTCCTTGTGCCTTCTGCTCTGCAGAGCTAGACAGAGTCTGCTGGAAGAGAAGGTTATAAAAAAGAATTATTCATTTCCCTCTTCTAATTAACTAGGTATTGGTAAAATATCTGGGGAGAAATGAGTTAGGCAAAGCACGGTGGCTTCCTAGTGTCCCTTGTGTGTGTGCAAACGCACCTGTACATGCTGGAGAAAACGACAAGGCTTGTCAAAAGCTCCCCTTCCCCCTTTCAAGAATAAAGAATGTAAAATATTCCCATCCTGACACTTTCTTGCCTGAGATTGATGGGAGAGAAATGGCATTTGCAGAGCGGTGACCTAATGCAGATTGCGCTCCCTTGGCGCTGTAAGCAACATTGGTCTTTGGAAGCCGGCATCCAGGGAGGAATGGTATCTCTGGAAAACACCTGATCTGAGTGAGGCTTCGAGCATGTCTCCACACAAACTTATCCCTGCCAAGGCTGATCACTGCGTGATACTGTGGAGGCTCCACGGCTCTTGTCGGGGGAGACGGCACTGAGCTGTAGAAACCTGCCTTTGCGCAGCTTTTGAAGGGAGCTCTATTTGGACAGGTGTAGCTGAGCTTGAATAATTTACCTAAGCGCAGGGTTAGTCAGTCGATGCAGAGGGAGATTAATTACAGAGCCTGGAAAACTGCAATAGAGGGGGGATTTTTGTGTGAAAAAGTTTTTAAATTAATGGATTTCTCACTGCTGAAATCTTCCCCAGACTGACATGTCCCTGGAGGCGGGTGTCCTGTTTGTGTTGCTTATAGGACAAGCACAGCTCACAGAGGATGGTGCTTTTATTTGCCCTCCATGGCTTCTGTGTTTTGCCTTTCCGGGGCTGCATATTCCAGTTCACCATGTCTGGGCACATTTTAATTTGCACACTGTGCAAAATCATTTGCTAATTATGCAAATCAGGCATCGGTTTGGGAGTTTCCACTTCGTTGCTGTATTTTTATTGGAAGCTGTCACCTCCCATTTCTCCTTTCGGCAACACAGTATGATGCACTGTTGCATGTCACATGTTGTATGCTCCCTCCTGCCTTTTGCCATAACGTGGATTCATACAGTTTACAATAATAATGCACAGTTGAATTCTCAAAGGCTAAATAAAAAATAAGGAAGTAATTGACTCCAGCCTTTGGATGTCTATTCATAAGTAAGTTCCACTGAGTTCACTGGGACCTATTCTCAAGTAATCCTGTACAGGATTGCAACCTAACTGTCCAATTCTATCCCCCACCATTGGTGCCAATGCAGCTGTGCTGACAGTGTACACACTGCATCCAGCGGTGCATCCAATAGTAAAATAATTTTATTAATCCGTGGCAGGCTGCCTTGATCACCTGTGGGCGTCTTCAAACCTCAGCCAGCCATTTTGCTGACCCATGTCCAAAGAGAGAAATGGGACAGGCTGCCTGGGAAAGAGGGGATAAGATCCTGCTGCCCCGACCTGCCCATGATATCCCTCCCCCCTCCCTGCCCACAACAAGCTGCCTTGGACATTTACTTCAGCATAGGAAAGGCAGGATATAAATATTTTAAATAAAATAAATAATAAATAAAAAACATGCTTATGCTACCAACTTACTAGCACTGGTGGAGGCTTTGGGAGCCACTGCTCCACCACTGTTTGCAGCAGTGGCTCAGATGCAAGAGTTGGCAGCCTGGGTTTTGTTCCACCACAAAGGGCTTTGTGCTGCCCTCATGTTAGTTCAAGCAGTACACGTTCGTGATATGATTGGTGCCTACGTCTAATAGGCCTATAATCCTATATTAAAGGTGTTTGAAAATGGTATTATTTATTTTATTTATTCCCTTGGTGTCCACAGGGGATCCATTTGTGTGCCCTAACATTTTCTTTTATATTTGAGAAAGATAATCAAATATAGTTATACAGGTTGGTCTTCCTTATCGATCTGACTTAACAAAAGTTCCGTCCTCCGTCTGGAGAGCCTCACTGAATCTTCCAGATATGACGAAGTTTCTTCTGGTCACGTCCAGGAGGTGTTCTGGGGCTTCTGAGAGGCACTTCCAGTTTGACAAAAAAGCAGAGGTGCCTCTCAGAACCTGATGGGAGGCCTTCTGAAGTGCGGGGAGACTGCATGCGGCCTCCTTACATTTCAGAAGGCCTCCCAGGGGCTTCTGAGAGCCACCTCCAGTTTCACAAAAACTGGAAGTGCCTCTCAGAACATCTCCAGGTTACAACTGAAAGACACTTCCAGTTGTGCCCAGGAGATTTGGTGAGGCCCTTCAGACCCAGCTTGGGGCCCACCTTAAGTCAAATCTGTGGGTCTTGAACCGCAGATAAGGAGAACAAACTTATTTGTCTTTCTCAAATACAAAAAAAAATGTTATACCCCACAAATTTTGAAAACTATTCTGATGTTAATGTATTTATGTTTTTTGTATGTTGTGGTATTTATCTTAAAATAAAAATATAAATTGTCAGTTGTTAAAATTGGTTTAAAAAAACTAATCTGTATACAACTGTACACCTCAAAGGTCAGTACCCCTCCAAGGTCTGCACCCTAGGTGCATCTGTGCATATGAAAGGAGAGGAGAACCTCCCTCTCTACCTCCCTGTCAAGAAAGGGCAAAACTACCCAAACAGAGCCTCCTTTCTATATTCTAGATTTGTCTACTCCTTTGTGACCCTCAGAAGGCCTCCTGGAAGCCGTAGAAAGGCACTTCTGGTTTTCATGAAAACTGGCTTGGGGTCTCTCTGGTGTGTGATCTCTCCAAGCTTCAGAAGGCTGCTTTTTAACCTTAGGTTCACCGTCAGAGGTGCAGGTTGGCACCCCCTCAAGGCATGGTACCCAGGGCAACGTACTACCCCTGCCCTCTTAGGTACACCATTGAGCCAAGCTGCATCTGAGCAGGTATAGTAGAGAAGGGGTTGAGTTCTAGGCAGTTTGGGGGAGGATTGGGGTTGTTTGGAAGATGAATTGGGGGCAGTTTGGGGATAGGAGGGATAGATCACAGTGGCAGCAATGCACACCAGATCCTACCCCTTTTGCCCAGCCTGGATCCACCCTGCCTCTCCTCGGACATCCAGAAGCAAAAGAACTGCTGTGGTTCTGAGGAGACCCATTGGTGACCAGGTGGCCTACTGGGAGGAAATATTTATCTGCCCTAGTTCCGTAGAGAAAATGGGATGCAACCAGCAACTGTTATCACCAGGAGTATTACAAGGCTGATATTACTGGGAGTCAATATTTTTACTTACCTCTCCCAGACTGTCTGGTTGCCTCTCCTATAGCGTGCAACATGCGCTCTCTCAGTGGCACTGAATGCTATGGACTGGTGGGGGGTAGGATTGGGCTGCCTGACTCCAAACATACTTAGGACCTTTGTGGCATACAGTAACCATGGGAATGTAGGATGACCTCTTGGTCTTTGCCAGTCTTTTTGACACTGTGTTGTCTTCTCTCCCTGTAACATGTTGAGTTTCCGAAAGTGTGGGAAACCAGTAGTAAGGAAGGCTGGCATGGGTGGGATGGGGGAATGCTACTGAGCCATTATAAGCCAAGCTGAAACTCAGAGGGAAACCATATTTGGCTTGGTTCGTGGCCTCTTGACTCGGGGATTTCCAGAGGTGGCAGTTTGTATTCCATACTCTCCATTTCAAAGATTTGCCACTCTCGCTATAAACAATATAACGTTTTGTGTTTAGTTGTGTGTAGTTGTGTTTTAATGTGCTAATAATTTTTACCACCCTTCTAGAAACAGATCCACATTCACTTTTTGTTTCCTCACGAAGTCTCAAGGAAGATGTGTATTGTCCTGATAGATGGTGGAGTGATTGGTTTCTTCCAGAATCATAATCAACTGGACAACAGTTTACAGGATTGACTTTTCCCTTTCTTATTATATTTGCCAGTTTAATTAGTTTGGAAAAATGATCCCAGGCTCTGCGCTGACCCCTTCTCATTCTGAACTGCACACTCTGGAGAACAATCTTTTCTCTGGCCGTCCAATTATGTCAGAGTGCCCTACTTCAGGGGTCTATTATCCTATTGGGATTCTGTCCGGACATACCAAGAAACCTGGTAGCATCTAAGTCCTAAAAGTACAAGACCATTCATTCATTTTTAGTTACAATATCTCTTTGTAAATATACCACAGATACTTTACCTTCAGTGATCCATTTGGGGGGGGGGGGGAGAGAGAACAGGTCTCTTACCTGCAATGTGGCAGCTGGAACCCAGATTCTGGTTGACGTCACACAACCAAACAACAATGGAATGGAAGGTGAAGCTTGTCAGGATCTGTAGTAGAAGAGAAGCTGTCACTTTCATCAGGCCCAGGCCAGCTCCTTTTGCTCAACAACTGTTGATGGACTAACCAGAAGCAAGACTGAGAGACAGCTAATTTTAGAAAAGACCTGCTGGGTATATTTTGGGACTTTTTCCATAAATTGTCTGCTATTTCTCTCCAGGGACTATTTCTTTGATGAGAAAGTTATTTCTATGACAGCCAATTTATAGATACCATTCCAGGACAAAATCACTCACAGATGATCAAAATACACTTCTTTCTAATTGCAGGCTATTACAAAACTGCTGCCAGATATTTGCAAGGCTGCCCCCACGTGTCAGCTGACCCACTCTCATGAGCTGTGCACAGCCCAAATCAGCGATCCATTGGTCTGTGTCTGGAACTACCTGCGCAGCCTGGTGGTCCTGGGCATCATGCCGTGTCCTCAGCCTTAGGGAAGTAGGGAGATCCCAGAGGATGCTGGGGTGACCTCCATAGGGAGCCAGCAGAACCAGTGGGGCCAGTATTCTCACCAGACCCAAAGTGGTGCTATCATGAGATGGAGCCATTGACATCATCTCAAGAGATCTCCAAAGAGACGAGCACACATGTGTGGGATGTCAGGTTGATATGCTTGGTCACTGGGAGAGGCCTGGGAGGAGAAGGTTGACAGCTGATATCCCTGGCCTAGGGAAGGATAGGCAAGAAAGTCAAGGGGAATGTGGAGAAATCAGCTGTGCAGTCTCTTTCCTCCTCGGATTGGAAGCATCTGGGTGGGTCTGACTACCCCAAAACTGTGCAGCCTGGCTAAAGATGACTGCTATAACAAAGACTTTCGTCACACCCAGCTGGCTCTGGAGACCTGGTGAAATCTGCCTGGTGAAATGGATTGGACTTAGCTGTGCCCTTAATCACCAACCAAAGTATAGCCCTCTCCTCTTAAGACACTCAAACCACCTAGAACATGAAGCTGAAGCTCCTTTTAAAGTATGACTCAAGTACCTTAGGTGGGTGTGCAGGGTCGAATATCAAGACAAATCATATTTAATACATATTATGTATTTCTTTATTTGAGCTAAATAAATCACTTACTTAAAAAGAAACAAAATAGCTTTTTAACAGAAATAAAAGTTATCATAGAAATGAATATTTATGCATACTATAGAGAAATAATTGCAATTTTTATATATACATATATAATATATATATAATATTTGCAGTATTTGCATGTTGGTGATTTTACCTTCTTTTTGAAATTTATGTTACAATGGTAATTTAGTGTTTTAGAAAAATATTAAGAAAAGTAAAGTGATTTTGACTTTGTAAATTGCCCTGATGTTTAAGGAAATACAGGATAAACATTTTCCAAATACTATAAGTAATAAACTTCCTCCATTGGTATGGTATGTGATGCACCCAACCTTCCTGCCAGGAGTGTGTATAGGTATTTAGCATCTTCTTTCCAAATGTAGTGAATTAAATAAGGACGTGCCTGAGCTAATATTAATTATACTGATACTAATTATAAAGTGGAGGCTTTAGTTCCCAGCAGGAAATTGCAATTAGCAATGGAGGTCTAAAAGGATTGGCAGTTACCCCCTTGATATCCATGAGCTAATTTCCACAAACAGGCAAGGTTAGAGTATTGGATGTGAATGACTCCATACCAGACCTGAGTTCCAGGAAGCCAGCCTCAGCAGAAGCCAGTAAGCATTTAAAAATCTATACTGTTCCCAGTGGCGTAGCTAATGAACATGTAGCCCAGTACAGAGCTCAGAATAATGCCCCGGAAATGATGTCACAACCGGAAGTGACGTCACACCGGGGCTTTTTTAAAAAGTGAAAATGGGGGGAAACCCGCCTCCTCCTCCCAGCAGTTCATCATCCACTTGATCAGCTACCTCCCCACAGCCAGTGGCATACCTAAGGCATCTATCTGTAACCTGGGATAAAAGAAGATTTTGTAGCCTGCCCCCATGACAAAATCAAATTTAATTAAGTAAATAAGTAAAAAGCATGCCCCTTATTGGCTAGAGACACTGTGCTGGAGTGAAGAGGGATGGTTATTCTCCCCCTGCTAAATATAAGAGGAGCACCACTTGAAAAAGTGCCTCTTTTCCAGTTGGCAGGAGCAGCTGTATTATGATACATGGAAATGAGAGCTGACTCATATTAACACATTATTGGTTCCATGCTGTATCATAACATCTCATTGACTCTCAGAACAATCAGTCTCATGGATCAGTTTTGAGTTAAGAAAATCCACCTTTTGTTCTATAAGGCAGTTGCATTTTCGTTTTCTGGTTAATTGGTCATAACTTTTGATATAATACAGATATTCTGATGGGGTTTGTTTTATTGCATTCTCCATTAAATTACCTTTCCAATAATATATAACACGATGGTATTATTCATAGATACCAATTTTTTTTCACAATTTTGGCCACTAATGTCAAGCTCAACTTGTTGCCCCCCGAAAGCTTGTTGCCCGGTGCGACTGCTACCTCCTGCACCCTCTTAGCTATGCCACTGACTGTTCCATGGATTCTTCATCATGAGACACTTTAAACTCATACAGTAGTTGCTAAGGGAGGGTGAAGAGAAAACCATGCAGCCATAAAAACATAAGAGAACATTACTGGATCAGACCAAACGTCCATCTAGTCCAGTATTTGGCTTTCCACACTGGTTCATCCATTTTATTTACATTTACAACCCAATCCTAATTGGGTCTTGCTCCACCAGAATGCTTGATCCAGCAGAGTAAGACCCTTGTGGGCTCTTGCAAAAGTTGACAACCCATTTGGCGTGGTCTGGGGATGGGGAAGAATGGGGAGGAGATGAAGTGTAGAGGAGGGTGACTTGGGGACAGGAAGGAGGCAGTACTGGTGGCAGTAGTGAAGCTGGTATCCTAACCAACTTCCTGGCTGCTGTGCATGTGCCATGCCTTTCTCCATTGGTGGCAGTGGCCTGGCAGTGAGCTTTTGATACTGGGCTTTTGATATCATCTGAACTTTTGATAGTTCTGACAGTGCAAGGCCACAATATAATCATATTACTTTTTGCCAGTAGTGTTTGGAGGACCCTGCAGATTTGTTGCTCCCTAAATTGTGCCCCAAATTCACCATCTGATGCAAGGCCTTCCATTTGTGTAACACCTGATCGTTTCATATTCATGTTCTAATTTTCATCCCTAACAGGCCACATACCACAGTCCAGGACTTTGTTACAATTTACACAGTGGCAGAGGATACTGTAGCTTGGTGGTCAAGCATGTGCCCTGTGTACAGAAGGTCCCAGATTCAATCTCTGGCATCTCTTGGTAGGACCAGGAAAGAGGCCCATCTTAAAATATGGATGCTGCTTCCAGGCACAGCACACTTGATATAATGCAGTTTCAATCAATTACCAGAAAAAAAGACCTAGGGATTGCCATGTGTTGGCTTAGTCTGTAAACATAAAGGACATCATACAACTCCATGTGCTGTTTTCATTGTCTTCTAAACCATCCAGCTGGAGTTTCTTGCACTTCAATAAAACTTTAAAACATTGTAGTTCTTTGAAGCTGCCAAAAATGTGTTTTGGGCTACTCAGATGCTTCTTTTCAGTAATGACGTAGTTCTGGTATGGACTATCCTGACTCTTTCTTTCTTTGATTTCAAAGCACAGTCTCTTTCGCAATGCGAATGACGCTTGCTAGTTGGGGCGAGGTCATTCCCAGCTTTAGAATGGTGAGCGTTCCTTAAGGGGCTGAAATTGGTTGGAAATAGGCTAGGACAGGTTATTCTTGGCTGCTACTTGGCCATCACAGAGAGGCCATCACAGAGAGTGTTAAGCAGAGAGATTTGGAAGGTCCGTCAGCTGGTCTGGGAAGGGAATTCCAGCAGCTACCAGTGGCACAGAGAAGTGCCCTGGGAGTTAACCGAAAGCTATTTGTGTAATATGTTAACTAGCATTCCAAGGGTTCTCAAAAACTGGGTAAGGTGCTAAATATGGAGTCTGTGCCTTGGGGCTTATTTACATGACCCTGAAAAGTGTGCCTCAGTCACATTATTTCCGTAGTGTAATGCTCCCGCAAACACTTAATAGCTGTCTAGCCAGTCAGATATACCCGTTAATGTCTAGGACACTTGTTTTTTCCAAGGAATTCCTGAGAGATAGTATTACCTTGTGTTACATTACTATAATCCTATGCAAATTTTCCTTACTGAAGTATTACTGAACACCATCGGACTTACTTCTGAGTAAACATACAGAGGCCAGCACTCTAATAGACCTGCTGTATTTATCTGAGATGTCTTTAAAATTCTATTTTATTCCATTTAATTTAATTTTTACATTTTTTTAAACTATTGCAATCCACTCCAAGTATTTGAGATGAAATGAGGGAGATGTTTAAATGAAGTATAATAAGTTGCAATGCAGGAATAAGTGGGAGAAGAAAGCACTCTAATGAAGCTATTTAGAGTGGATGTTTGTTGTATGTATAAGTGCTGTTGTATATTCTTGCTGAGGCATGGCATGAAAAGCTCTTGCACTTCATAATTTACCGCTGTAGCTGCCTTATACTGAGTCAGTGTTGTACTGTTGAGGCTGGCTAGTGGTGGCTCCCTGGGGTTTCAACATGATTTTTCTCCATCCTATCTGGAGATAATAGAGATGAAACCTGGGATTGAACCTCTGCCTCTGAGTTACAGTCCCTCCCTTTTGGCTGATTCCTTTCAGTGGTTTTTCTGGCTTTGACAAAATACATTCTTACATAATTGATGTTAAAGCTGTGTGGGATGGGCACAAGTTTTGTCATTTGTGTAGAACACTATCAGGTGGGTCTGTACTAGAAGAACAAATGACAATAGGGGACTGCGAAAGTTTGTAAAAGGGAAGCCTACTTTTTATGGGCAGTCTTATGATTGGTCCTTCATCCTCCTGACCACGTGATCACTTGCTAACTCTCTAAGACAGTGGTGCCCAAACTTGCGATCGCTGTGCACTGGGTATGCAGTCCCCATCCAGACTGCAGCTTTCTGTTCTGCCCCTGTGCGGCTCATCTTTCTGGTAGACCTGGGAACTGGGATGCTCTGGGCAGTCGCGTCTGTTGCCCGGCATCCCAGAAGGCTGCAGGACAGGATGTCCAGGCAGACGTGACTGCCCAGAGCTTCCTGGTGGCCAGGTTTCTCAGACAGATGAGCCGTGCAGGGGTAGAATGGAAAGTTCTGCTCACTGGGTGGATGGATCTGTCTGAACCCAGGATCCAGGAGCCTCTGGCCGGGTTTCAAGTGGCCCTGCTTTAAGATGGTTCTCACCATCTTCATGATCAACTGGGTCAATAGTCCTACTGTATACTTGCACTTTGCAACATTAGGAAATGGAAAGAGGAATGTAGCAGGAGGGAATCCTTTGGGTAGTTGGTTAGCCCTCCTAGGCCGTGCAATCCTATGCCCATCCACTCAGAAGTAAATCCCACTATGTTCATTTGGGCCTATTCCCAGGAAAGTATTATAGGGTTGCCACCCTGTCCGCCCTCGTTCCTGCTAGTACCGGGCTGCTGCCACTTCAAAAAGTATAGCTAGTAGGGAAGTTAACTTTGGGAGAGATAAGTACTGTGATAGAGGCTTGTGTAGGGAGAGAAATGGGGAGCGAAATAAATTGTGGACAATAAATTGCGGAAAATGAGAAGGTCACAAAGTATGTAGATGTTCATAGTTTCCAATAACATCATTTACACCCAATAATAGACCTTCCCCCCCCCCGAATGGTTTCGATCCATCCCAAATCAGAGTTTCTTCTCATTATCCCACATCTAATCATTTGTAATCTGCAAGGCTAAGCAAGGCAAATGAGGATGTTTCCTAGTTGCCATGGCAACATGATGCACCTTTCTGTTGCTACAGCAACTCAGGGTGGTTTTTTAAATTCAGGAAAGGTAATTTTTCCCCCCTTTCTTTACTATAATTTCTTTTTTATCGCTTTCCCCAGGGGACGTGCTGCCCTCGCTCGGTGCCGTAGGCAAGGTGGGATAGTGGAGATAACGAGCCGTCTCTGCTGTGTCAGCATTGCAGTGATGGGCTTTGCTTCGGGGGACTGGAATGGATTCCGCTACATGGAGTGGGGAGGGAAGGAAGACTCTTCCTCTGCTGGAACCTGTTGAAAGGGCTCTGCGTTGGCAAGCCTGAGTCGAAAGGAAACACTCAGCAGAGTTATGTTGTGGAAAGTGCTGCAATATGGAATCAACAGCAAATTCACCTAAAAAGAATCAGGGTTTCTGCCAAATAAACCAGTCATGCCTGCAGATGTACCTGATAAATCCAAGGCACACTGTGGGGCCTCTGCTGCCACCCATCACCTCCAGACAGACTCAGCTTTGCCCCACTGTGGGCTGGAGTGGACACATCATCGGGCAATTGTGGTCCTGTGTGAGAACATGGGTTTGCCTTTACACCATTTTTAAAGAGGAACAGATTTCCTCTCCAACACCCAAATACACACAGGCTTGTGTTTACAGAAGTGCACGCCTCTAGGATGTTGTCAGGCCAGTGTAGACATTTGGCTTGATAACTGAGAGGAGTCCTTGTTCTAGTCCCTTCCATGTGGTCCCTTGGGCAAGTCGCAATCTATCATCTTCCACCTCTACATACCTGTAAAATGAGGATACCAGTGATCCTACACCACAGGACTGCTGGGAGGAAAACATAATAAAGATAGACAAGTGCTGCTGTGTGATATAAAAGACAAATTATCATATGAATGGCAAATTATATTGACCCAGGGCACTGTAGTGGCATGGGGGTACTTAGCTTCTCGTTAATATGGGTGCCTTGCCTGTGGTAGAGTGGGATCATTCCAGTCATAGTATGGAATGGACCTGCAGCCTGGGTAAAAATCCACAAGGAAGACTGTCAGTGCATTAGAACAGGAGCTAGTGTTGACAGCGTTAAGGAATCCAGAAACCTGGGCTTAGGTCAAGAGGGGAAAGCAAGGCTAATGTTAAGGTTGGGAGAGCTGAGTTCCTGTTGGGGTTAGGAAAACAGCCACAGCAACAGGGTTAAAAGTCCAGGACTTTCGGGAGCATGAAAGGGCCAGTGTTGGAAACACAAAGCTTTTTGTTCTGCAAAGTGATCCACTCTGGTCCCTGGAGCAGATTCTGCTGGACAAGTCCCCAGGGTCATTAGTTAAGACCACAGTATACTTTAATAGGGGGGGGAGGGAAGGGGAGTGCAAAGGGTCGAGGCCACTGGTAGACTAGATGTGCAGACAGATAATGGGACCAGGAGCAAATCAAAAATGCAGACAGATGTAACAGAGGGAGTCTTCAGTCCACATGTGCAACAAGAAGGGCAGGATACAGATGAGCAATGCTCAGGCATAGTTAAAAAGTGTCTAGTCCAATCGGCCACAATTCAGCCTCTAGGTCCCCAAAGGGCTATTAATGGGCTGACAGAAAATGGAGGCTTGGGGTACAATGCTAGTCAGAGAAAACTCAAAGATGACATCTCACTGATGAGTTTTTTTTTTTTTAAAATAACAGATAGTGGAACAAACCATGACATAAGCAATTAAGGGTGCAATCCTAACCCCTTATGTCAGTGCTTTCCAGCACTGGCATAGCAGTGCCACTGGGACATGTGCTGCATCCTGCAGTTGGGTGTCACTCACAGAGGCCTTCTCAAAGTAAGGGAATGTTTGTTCCCTTACCTCAGAGCTGGACTGCCCTTATGTCAGTGCTGGAAAGCACTGACATAAGGGGTTAGGATTGCGGCCTAAATTTGTAAAATGCTGTATTATAATAATAATAAATAATAATAATAACTTTATTTTTACCCCGCCTTTCTCCCTGAAGGGACTCAAGGCGGCTCAAGGCAGTATTATAAGAGGGAGTGGGTCTAAATGAGACATGTTTAAAGTCTCTGGATACTGAAGCCTCTTTTCCATAGGCCTTGAGCTTGATCTTTGCTCATTTTGATTCCTGTAAGATCCACACTGAATCTGATTCAGACTTTTGTTCTCAGTACCTAGTATATTATAAATGAGAGCCCATTCAGCCAGCAACAAGATAGAACAATTCAGAGCCTTGTGGTGATTTCCTTCTCTTGCTGTGATAGAGGCAGGCTGTGAGAAGCTTTCTCCATTGAGAAGGATTGTCCAGACTAGGTAGCACAGCATGTTTTCCATAGGTACAGAGAGGTCTAGGCCTGTTGTAATAAATGCTCAGCAAACAACTTTCAGTGGTGGCTCTTGCTTCATTTTCTTCCATTGACATTGTGCCCTGTGTCTCAAATACGGCAGTACAGATGAACCTATAGAGGGGAATAAAACCCAGAGGGACTGCCATGTGGACAGAGATCACATCCCCAGAAGGCAGTCTGAATATAAATAGCATACTGCACTGAGAAGATCCTGTGAGCAGATGTTTGTGCCTGCCATTCCTCTCCAATCTTCAAGTATAAGTTGTTGGCAGGATGTCTATATGGAATTCCCACGTTCAAAGGGAATGTATGTTTCTGAATACCAGTTGCTGGGAAGGGGGGGATGTCACCACAGCAGCATCCTCATCCTCCACCCAAGGGGTCATTTTGATGTGAAATGGGTTGATAAGTGCCTTTCCTGCATATACAAGGTACAGTAGTACGTAATAGGATTACCAGTTTGCTATTAGGAAATTATCTTGAAAGGGTGGTAGGGAGTGACATAACCAACATGAAGCAATGGGACAACCAACAGCCTGTTGTGTTCCTTCACCCTCTGGTCTTTTTAGGCAGAGTTTCCCCTGGCTGGGGCTCCCTTGTATGGAGACTCACCAGCCCATCCCAGAAATGGTTGGTGTCAGTATTGCAGGCCCAAGACAACTGTGCCAGAGAAGACAACTGGGCCATCTCTCCTTTTTTTAAGGGCTGGTACCAACATTCCAGTCCTCTCCCATGCTTACAATGGAGGTTTCTCCAGTACCCTGCTCACTGACTGCTTTATTCAGTTGGCTGGTGTATGGTAATAACCATTATCAAGCGCCATGGTTTTCATATGACTGTCATATCTTCCTACTCCCGGCATTTTGGATAGTAGGGATCACAGGCCATATCGCTGTTGCCTTCAGTTCTCTTGTGGGCACCCCAGAGCATTTGGTTCTGGTTGGCCATTATGAGAAACAGGATGCTAGATTAAGTGATTGTGGGGCTCTTGCGGTTAGCACTTTCAGGTCTCATCCTCCACTCTATACTCTTACCATGAACTCTTCCCCCTTGTATATGTCATATCTTGCAGAAGAGTAGACGTGAAAGCAGTTTCAGATTGCTGAGTGACATTTTGCCAGCCGTAAGGGGCCAGAACGGACTTGTTAGTCGAAGCAAGTACAATGGATACTTGCAAGTACAAGCACTGGATATAGTGGGATTGGAGTCATAGGCAGAGATGCGCTGATGTTGGTGCAGTGTAACTAGTGTGGAGCTACACTGCACCTAGAAGTTGTTTTTCACCAGCTGATCATTATGCAACTGCTAAAAGAGGGTCAATGCAAGACATTTTCAGATATTTCTTGATCTCAAGACATTTCTGTCCTGTTCCTAGCAGAACAATTTGGCAGTAATGGAACTGAATGGAGTGTGCGCTTGCAGGAAATTGAGACCATCTTTTGTTTCTGAAGGTAGATTCCCCCCCCCCCCATTAAACTTTCCCATGGAGCCGGCTGAAACTGCCTCAGGCTGCACAATGTAATGACCACATTACCAGTGGCCCCTTGGCCCTGAATTGTTAATTGAATGTGCACGTTTGATGATGAATACTGAAGAGATGAACCAGAAATGGCAACATGTGATGGCGCAGCAAAGTTCAGAGGCAGGCCGCAGCCAGACTTCCCAGAGCCCCAGATTCTCCACTAACAAGCTAGCCCTGAAGTGCTTTGTCACTGTACAAGCAGGGGTAAGAGGCCATGCCTGGCTGCATTAGTAGGTTGCCATCCAAATCGTAATTGGTTCATTGTCAGTCTAAGGAGACAACTTAAAGGGGGTGGGCTGAAAGCTCAGGTCCCTTATTGGGGCCATCGGAACTGGAATAAGTATAATGAGTCACATCAGTGCCAAAGAGAAGCAAGTTGCTAGATTGCTGATGTCAGAGGTGGCAGGAAATGGCTCTTTGTGAGAATTGTTGGGGGAGGCCATTACGTGCATGAAGAAATACCTTTGAAAAGACCCTGTTGCTTTCTAATAAACCTTTCACTAAAATACCAGCGAAACACCTTGCAGCCCTCTTGTGTGGATCATGATTATATCACACAAGATTCCCATGGCAATTGTGTTGCTTTGTGTTGCTTCATAGCTTGCCAGTTTTTTTCATTAGTGCACTGAAATATGTCACACAGCCCAATCTTATACTCACCGTCTGATGTTGGTCCTCTTCTTTTTCAGGTGCTGACTGCCATAAAACAGTCAGTGCCTGTTGCAAAAAGCACTCCATCAGTGCGCCAGTTGGTGCACTGCTGGCAGCCCTGGCGGGAAGGCCTGCACATTCCTGCCTGTGTTGAAACTTCTCCCACCAATTGCTGATGGAGATAAGTCAGCAGGACCAGCACAAGGGGGGTGGCCTGTTGCCTCCCTCTCCCTCCCTCACAATATCAATGTACCACAAATTATTACAGCTCTCCACTTGTGTTTTGTCACTTCAAGGCAAGATGGTGAACTCCGCCATGTGAGGCTGAGGAGGTTCTGTTCTGCATATATTCTAAGCTTACTGACAGACTCTGGCCTCAGTTCCTTACAGACTCTGACCCCCTCACTGTATTTGTTGACAGAACTGGAATATACTGACGTAAGGGAGGAAAATCTGGAAGTTCTCTTCCAAGCTCTCCTCCACACTGGAACATATATCAATGTCAAAATTGGCAAGTGCAGTTGTATGACATGTGGCAGCCTGGCATTGGAATTACCATAATGTGGGGGTGTGTTTTCACTTCACCATAGTAAATCAGGCTGTTTGGTGCTCATTTGAAGGTACAGATTATGGTATGTTACACTCAGTACAGATGAATAATAATTTCTTTTTCCATAGGAGTGAAAGAAATGTGAGATAATTAGATAGTTGCTTCACATAAGTGCAGCATTCTGGGCCACCGATCACGAGTTTCTGACTCTCCTGGTAGCACAGCACACATGAGTAACTAATTACCGGTACACATGGTATTGTGTAGGTGACTGTGGACAGGATTGAGGGACAAGGACATTTTTATTTTGTCCCTATATTTCTATGGGGAAGTAAAAAGAACTCAACTGAAATGCACATGTTTATGTGGAACTTTTTCTCCTGATCTTGTATTTGGTCGTTAATTGTTCACAAATTGATTCTGGCTTGTCGTGAGTGAGCTTCCCTTGCCCCCTCCTGCATCTATTTTGCTTAAAAATAAAGTCTTTGTGTAAAGTCAATAGGAAAGAGGCTTCCCTGTGACTTTTTGAAATCAGTGGCATTGCAGACCCCTTGGCACAGCGGTCAGGTCATTCTGTGGATTCACTATTTTCTTTGTCTGGATCCAGCCAGAACAATAGACTGAGAAAGCAAACCTGCTGGGATTGGCATACACTAATCATTTGGGCATCCAAGCTCACCTGACCGAGTCAAAGGGATACTCAGCTGATCATAAACTACACAATCAGATGTACCAGTGACTATCAACTCAGTGGTGTCACTAGGGAGGTGTAGGGGATGCAGTCTGCACCAGGTGACACCATCAGGAGGGAGGGAGGGTTACACCAAAAGCTTTGGAGCCCAGGTCTACCTGTCCAGGAGACCTACTCACCCTGTTGAACTTTTCTTCCATGAGCCCAGGTCTACCAGACTTCCTGAGGCACAGTCCTTGTCTACCCACCTGGTAGAACTGGTCTACCAGTCAGCCTGAGCTCAGTCTTTTGCTCACTGCAAGGCCAGGTCTACCTGTTGTGAGGGTGGGAGATGGCCAGCTGGGCAGCTTGGGAGTACCCAGAGTTCAGGGGGCAGATGCAGTCCATGGGGCTTGTCACCATGAGTTACTGCACTGGGTGACACCAACCATAGTGATGCAACTGCATCAACCCCAGGTTTCTTATGGTCAGGCACAAGGATGTTTGGGTGTGTTCCAGCTTGGTTCCCTCAGAGAAAACATTTGTGGGCGGTCAAGTGCTCATCTGCCTCCTGGAGAGAGGAGTGATCAGAGGAGTGATCAGAGAGGAGTGATGGACTCTTTAAGCTGACCTTGGAGTAAGTACCAGATAGAAACAGTGTAGATGCAATTCAGAAATTATTTTGCTTTAAAGTTGCCTGTAATTGTCTGCTTGTGTTTTTTGCTAAGATCTACATCAGGGCACTGTGAACTGTCAAGTTATTTTTCAAGATTGTTTTATTCTTTCCTCCTTGCATTATCCTTCCCCCTCTTTTTGCAGTTGTAATAAACTCTTATGTGTTAACTCAGTGGCATCACTAGAGTTCACGTCACCCGGTGCAGGAGGCCAGTGTGTCACCCCCATGCAGTGGGCGGGGCAACACTCCAGGTGGACCCTACCATCACCCTGCCCCCACTGGTTTTTTGGCTCTACCTTTTGATAGAATAAAGATATTTCAATGCAGTTTGTTTCATTACATTCTACTTGAAATTACACGTTGATTGATATCTAACATGATAGTATTATTTTTACAAACTGTGATTTTAGTGATTTTGGTCATTAGTGGTGTCACCTCCCCCCTGGGTGTCAACTTACTAACATCTTATTGGAGCAGTTCTCAAACATTTAGCACTGGGACCCACTTTCTAGAATGACA
Source organism: Tiliqua scincoides (assembly GCF_035046505.1). NCBI lineage: Eukaryota > Metazoa > Chordata > Lepidosauria > Squamata > Scincidae > Tiliqua > Tiliqua scincoides. The sequence goes on from NC_089822.1 coordinate 203,575,491, forward strand.
ATCTTTTTAGAATGACAGAACCCATCACAAAGCAAATTAAAATAGTTATAAATAATTAAAGTAAAACAAATAATTAAATAAGGGGAAGCCAGCCCTGTTCCACCAAGTGAATTTTCTATGTAGCCTGCCTGCAATAACACCCCCCTCCAAAAAAATAAGATTTTCACCCTTACCCAGTACCCAGTTCAATTTAAGTTTTTATATTTCAAGCATATCACTATCAGGACCCACCTGGCTTTACAAGTCTGAGAGCCCAAGCCTATGCCTGACTACTCAGATGTAAGTCCCATTATAGTTAGTGGGGCTTACTCCCAGCAAAGTGGATAGGATTGCAGCCTAAAACAGAAAAAGATTCACCTTACCCTGTCAAGCCTCTGTTTCATTCTTTTTATGGGGGGGGGGGGGCTGCCTTCTGGAGCATTTGTTGAGTTCCAGTTGCATCAAATCAGGACCATTCTGGTGGCCTCACATTTCCCTTTGCCTGACCTGCCCAGGAGCAAAGGTATGTTTGCTTATTCACAAGTAAATGCAACCATGTGCATTTCGCTTTCCATAGGGCTCAATACATTCGCGAGCTTGGAGGGAGGGACCTCCTTCTCAGGTATTTTTGGGAGCTACATTCATTGGATCAGGACCATTCTGGTGTTGTTGGATTTCTCTCAGCCTGCCCATTCCAATGGACTAAAGCAAGTTCACCTACTCGCGAGTAAACGCACGATACGGCTTGGTTTCACTGTCCATAGGGCTCTATGCATTTTTTATTCTCCAGTTTTTTGGCCATAACTTTTGATAGAAAGGAGATATTTCACTCTGGTTTTTTGCATTGCATTCCACTGGGAATTCCACATCCAACGGTATATAACATGATGGGGTTACTCCTAACCACCGCGATTTTAGCGCTTCACCTCTCCAGTGCATGTCACCCCCCAGTGCGCATCACTCGGTGCTGCCTGCACCCCCGCACCCCCTAGCAATACCACTGTGTTAACTTGTTGCCTGCCTGTGGCTGTTTGAACTCAATCAGAACCTTGCTAGCCCTGATTGGCCCTGGGCTGTATGCTACAGACATAGTGGGGAGTTTGCCTTGTGACTGGGAGGGATAGTCTCTCTCTCTCAGCCTGGTTTTGTCCTTCTGATGGCAACAGAAACTACTGAATTTGGCCTTCATTGGGACAGATCTGAGCTAAGGACGGCACAAGTCCAGAGCTATTTCCCGCCTCCTCAATCAGCACATGGAGAATGACTGAATAATTAAGGCCTACTTGGGTGAACCCTGTAAAAGCAACACTGATGTTCAGAAAATATGTTTTTCATTCAGCTGGAAATTGGACATGCTGAGATTCTTGTCTGTACTAGATTAGAGGAGAATACGAGCATGCATTCAAGCAAAGGCACACACACACACAGAGACACATATTGTATATTCTATCTATAATAAGTTTGTTGCAGAACAAACTCTGCCAAAATGTTTCTCATTTAAATGTCAGCATGGGAAAACTGGTATTTTAAATACAGATCAACGTAAAGCAATGATTAGCTAATTCTGGATACTGTTGATTCTTTTTTACTTTTACCAGTTAAGAAAAAAAAAAGTTGAATTTGAGTAAACATTTTTATTTAAACAACAATATTCATTAAGCTGGGAATGTGCTTAATGAGAGATTTTCTCCCTTGTGTAGGTGACAGAAATGTAAGGGTGGGTTACAGGGATGGAGGATGGGACTAGATAGTGGTGAGTGGCTCTCCCTCAGGATGTGAGGATAATTGACTCCTAGCCAATTATCTGTCAGCCAACACTACCAGGGTGAGATCAGTGGCAAGTGAAATGGAGTAATGAAAGATGGAGGGAGGTATGGCAGGGAAGAGAGGAAAGGTGGAGACAAGCTGGTGGTACCTATCCCATTGTTGCATCTCCTCCTGTCCAGGGATGTTTGGGGCTAACTAAGAACTGCCAATTTTATATCACTGCCATTCAAGCAAAGGCATCCATAAGAATTGATGGCAGAAAAAACCACAAGCTTTGGTAAACTGAGGTCAACTTCATCTGATTGTTGAAGTAGTGGACAGCCTATGGAAGCTGATACTGAAATAAATGTGTATTTATTAGTCCTTAAGGACTAAGGTCCCAATCCTATCTTATCTCTGGGTGAGAAGATCTCATAAAGAGTTCAAGACTTGCCATGCTTATATTTGATGGGCAGAGAGAAGAACCAGTAATGAGAGAGAGAGAGAGAGAGAGAGAGAGAGAGAGAGAGTGACTGGGTTTCTGAAGAGAGGGGCTGATCAAGGAAACTGAGCTCAACACTTGGATGGTGGTGATGGGCTATGGGCTGTGAGTAATGATGATGGGCAGTGGGGGATGAGGAAGCACAACCAGATGCCCCAACCCTCTCCTCTTCATCTGACAGGCTGCAAATAGGTGACTGATAGGAAAGAGTTACATGCGTAGAAAGGGTTAAAGAGCGCTGTGAGTTTACTTGGACTTGGCCTGATCCAACGGGGCTGTTCTTATGTTCTTATGACTTCTCCACTGAGACTTTTTCCTTCTTTTTGGTTTTTCCCACCTTTGAAAGTAAAAATTTAGACTTGAACTGTCTTGGGGGGGATGTAATGAATCTTTAGGAAGTGCAATATAATGTTTCTAATGCACAGTGTCCTGTCCTGTCCCCCAGCTAAAGGCTTGACTGAAAGAAAAGTTAGCTTTTTAAAATTCATTTTGTTAAAAAAAACCTGTAGGTTAAAAAAAAAAAACACCTGCAAAAATAGCTGCAGATCATTCTATACATTTGAGATAAAGTTGTTAATTTATCTCTGGGGAAATCAACATATTAACATATGTTGCTGCAAAACACTGTCTGCTCCTTTGTGAGGAGCCAAGTTTGTGCAGTTTGAAATGAAAATGATTTACACTACAAACCTATTTATGTCTACTCAGAAGTAAATCACACTTAGTTCAATGGGACTTACTCCTGGGTAGCTCTGAACAGGATTGCAGTCTTAAAAAGAATACCATCAAGCATGTATTCAGCATGAAACAAATATTAGGACCTGGTACAGCAGAGTGGCTATGAAAGCACAATCCTATGCATGTCTACTCAGAAGTAAGTCCCATTGTGTTCAGTGGGACTTACTCCTGGGAAAGTGTGCATAAGATTGCAGCCTCTGCTGGGAATCAAGAACTCCCTGGATGGAATCTAGCCTCTATTCTCACATCACTACGGCTGCAATCCTATGCACACTTACCTGAAAATAAGCTCCACTGAACTCAGTAGGACTTACTTCTGAGTAGACATGCCTAGGCTTGCACTGTCAACTGCAGATGCAATATAGGGAATAATATTTGCTTACCTTACAGTACCTTATTGCAGCTTGTTGTAAGGATAGCAATGAGATAACATTTGTGAAGCACTTTGAACATTTGAAAGCACTATACAAATGTTAACTATTACCACTCATAAGCAGGCTAGTCAAATCTTTTGCAGTAGTTTTTTGTGGACTTAATTACAAGTCTGAGCAAAACTTTCAGTGGGCAATAGTACAGCCCTGCTTAACCATGGTGGGGTGGCTCTGAAAAATGAGTAGGGATTTGGGAAGGAACATTTGCATAGAGCAGGCTCCCATAGTTACAAATCTGAACTAACCAAGGAGGCTTTGCCCAGCTCTGGTTCCTCACCCACAAATTGGCCAGCCAGCCACCTGCAAAGCTTCCCTTGACCCCCAACACAAGAGAAATCAAAAATTTTCACCCTTGCTTCAGTGTTCTTAAGGGATGTGAACGATTCCCAAAGCAGGCAGGCAGGCAGGCAGGCAGGCGAGGAGACTAGACATCTCAGCCAGTCTCTTTAAACTTTCTTCCAGTTGAGACTGCTTGTGAGAAGGGGGCAGACCCTTTGAGGGGCACATAGTGGCTGCAGCAGCAGCAGGAGTGGCAGCAGGAGTGAGGGGGGAAGGGGACCATGAGGCTTAAAGTGCAGGCTCATGTGTGTGTGTGAGAGAGAGAGAGAGAGAGAAAGCGAGACCAGCAGGAACCACGAAGTGCGGCAGCTTCTGCTGTGGGGTAGCTTCCACAATGGAGGGTGAATGGGGGGGGATGACATGATCTGGAAATAGCTTTCCCAAGCGCCTGGAGACTTGCCTGCCAGCTTACCACTTGAGGTAACAGAAGCCCACACACACTCTTATTTCTTGAGAAACAGTTAAAAAGACTTTTTTTAGCAGCTCCATGTGGATGGCCATCTGTGTTAAAATTCGCAGATACAAAATCAGCTGATAATTAGGCTCAACCTGTAGTGTCAAGTTCAGGTTTGTTGCCCCCCTAAAGCATGTTGCCTGGTGCAATTGCAACCTCCTGCACCTCCTTAGCTACGCCACTGATTGTGGCCATTACTGATGCCTTGCATTTCTTTTGGATTGCAACCCCTTTGTTACAGGGAACACAAAAGTCTTCTCTTTTTGCTGTGTAAACTGCTTTGAAATCTTTGGGGTTGAAAAGTAGTATATAAATACTTTATATAATAATACTCTGCAAAGATTTGATACTAAGGATCAGCATTTTTGGCAGTAGTTCACATTTACTGGGTAGCAATTAATATTTGACAGCACCCAAAAGCATTTGTCATTGATTTTAATCAGACAGGAAACATCCCCCTTGAATAGGTGAACCTTGAGGTAACAACTTCATGTGAAGAACCTGTAGGTGTGTCACAGGGGAGCATTGCTGAAGAGTCAAGACTTATGGAGGGGTTACAAAAGGTCAGCAACCAATCACATGACAGCTTTGAGAGATGGTTCTCTGGGGTGTCTGGTGATGCTTATGAGATAAGTGAGGGTGCTGTGGTGATATTCCCCATGTCTTTGGGTTCAGGTCTCCTGTCAGCTCTGTGACTGAACTCTGTGGTTCTGCTCCATTCTCCTCCGGCCAAGACCTATTCATTCCTCCAAAGCACTTGTGGACAGGAAGAGCCCAGGAAGATTAACACAATCCAGCATTTGCCTTTGGTAATAAGGAGCTTAAATAAAAATGTACACGCTGGTGCCGACCTCTGACCACTGAGAGCACTTTGCAGAAACTTTATTGCCTTCTTATGAAATGAACACAAATGTGTCTTTAATTCCTTCCTGGAGCCCTGTGAACCACGCGGCTCAGGGAAAGGTAGCCTGGGACTTGTTAGGGAAGAATTTATGTGACATCACATGGAGTTGGAGGGGGAGGATGGTTTAATCATTTTTAATTATGTCCCATTGGAGCTGCTCTGGGGCTTTTGAACAAGATCACTCCTTTGGCCTCCCCTGTCTCTCTGTCACTCATGCTTCTTCACTGGGGGCTCAGCTCATGCAGTGATGTCCATAAAGAAATTCATTACTGCCTCCTTTGTGCTAACGAGCTGTGGCACAAGAGCTTTAGGGGGGAACTGCACCGATTTTTCTCTTATAGGCCTTTGACGCATTGGGTCATTTTATTTTTATGTGTGTATTTATTTAAAAGATTTATATACCGCTTTTCTGGTACTCAAAGCAGTGTACAACATACAAGTAAAACATACAGAAGTAAAGCATATAACACACAGTAAAAATTTACTGAGAGTAAATACAATTGGATTCAATATGACACACTTCTGAATAGACTTGCATAGGATTGCGCTAGCCATATTGTGACTCAGTTTCTGAGACATCCTTTTGCAAAAAGGGACTAACAGCACAGTAAGATCCAGGAAGATGGTTTTTGGAGACTGACAGGTGCATCTTGAATGCAAGAGGATGAAATCAGTAGAATGTCAAGAAATCTATTAAGATGCATTTTTTTATGGTTGTCAATCTTCTACCTAAAGAGAACATTCATAAAAAGATTCCAGTTCTACCTCTTCTACCTAAAGAGAACATTCATAAAAAGATTCCAGTTAAAAATAAAATAAATAAACCCCATTTGCTCAGATCTTTAATGCACTGTTTATTTGCCTCTCTTTAAAAATAATTCCAGAAATGTGATTCTCATTCACTTAATGCTTATGATTTAAACTGTGTTCATTTTGGTTTCTCCATAAAAGTCTCATAAAATCATTCATTGAGGAGAAAGGATTTCATTTGCCCATAAACATGAGGTTTATATTTTCTGGCAGTAAAGGAATGCTTATTATCTCTTCAAAGATCTCTGCACTTGAGAAAACTCTTTTTCATGCACAGAAGAAACAAATGCATTGTAATTAATTACAATCTCAAGATGTCTTTAAAGAGGTAAATCTGGTAATTCTCACCAGTTGTTTAAGGCTTCAGAACTGGTATTCATGGGTTGAGTGTAACTCTTTTGTTACACCACCGTGGCTTGGGTGTGGGTCAGGCCCCCTTTTCGGATTTACCATGCAGAGTCCCTAACATCTTTTGAGTTCCTTGATGTCCTTCAAATAAGAAACCTTTCAAGCAAAATAAATGTGCTCATCATTCATACTGTGACTGCTGTACAAGCATTAACGTATTTTTGTAACCAGTTACATATTCATATGAATCACAGCCCAATCCTGAGCTGCACAGGGCTGCAGTGGCACCGAAAATAGCTGCCACTGCATCCTGCGTGTTCTGGGCAGCCACCAGCAGCTCCTCAGAAGAAGGGGACTTTCGTCTCCTTTTCGCCCCGCAATGGGGCTACTTGATTCACCGCCACTGAAAAGGTTGGCAAAGAATCAAGAGCCTCTGTGTCAGTCGGTGAGCCCAACACAGAGGCTCTGGATCTGGTGGACCTTTGCCTCCTTCCCTCTCCACCCATTCCCTCCAGAACACCTCCTCCTCGCCCTCTCCCCGCCTGCCCTCTCCCCAGAATGCCTCCTCCTTGCCCTCCGCCTGCCTCCACCCTCCTTGGAACGCCCCCCTCCACGCCCCCATTTACTTCACCGCTGCTCAGCAGTCCGCATGACTGCCAAGTGGCGGAGCTCTGGTGGCCACCCAGCGCTAGCCCAGAGGTTGGGCCCACAAATGTGCCTTACGGCATAAACCAGCGCGCACTGTACAGGATTGGGCAGTCTGTCTTTTATACCATCCTCACATCAACTTTAATTGTGTTTTTATTTCTGCATTCTCTCTATGGAATATTTTTATTATGTCCGCAAAAAAAAGAGAAGATAAGCAGATACAGACAATAGCAGCCCATATTGACAATGCATTGTGGGATATCTTGCTCCAGGGACTTCTGCAAGAAAGGACAATCACCCAGATTGGTGACACAAAGTTGCAGAGGAACTACCATAACAATGCATTGTGCTCTAGCTGCAAGAAGAGAGTGAAATATCAATCCATGATACTAACTAAGAAACAGAGAGAAGATAATGTTGAAGCGCAATGGACACATCTCCCCCAGTGCACAGTGGAAATCATTCAAGGAACTAGAATATGTTGCCAAATGCCAGACATTTTCCATGTCTCTGTAAGAGACCACTGCAAGAATTTACAGCAGGGTCAATAGACACTTGAAACAATGCAAGATGTACTTCCCATGATTCCCGACACCCAATGCACTGGGATCCATGGAACCTACACTTTCCATGGTTCTTGACCATCCTGTCAGAGACAGAAGCACCACTTGCAGTAGGATAATCATTACATACTTGGAGAAAGATGTTTTCCTTATTGGACCCCATAATCTTCCACTTCTTACAACACACTGTCCTACAACACTATACTGGGGTCCACCATTCATCAGAACTAGGTCAAAAGAGAGAATAGCTTGCAGTCCCTTAACCCAGAGGTTCTCACACATTCAGCACCTTTTTTAGAATTAGACTTTTTTAGAATGAGTTTTAGAAACACTTTTAGAAAACACTTTTAGAAAAGTGTTTAGAAACACTTTTTTAGAATGAGAATCTGTCAGGACCTGACGGAAGTGATGTCATGACCAGAAGTGACATCTTCAAGCAGGAAAATTTTTAACAATCCTAGGCTGCAATCCTACCCATATTTACCCAGGAGTAAGTCCCACTGGCTATCATTGTTAAAAGATTATACATAGTAACTTGTTAAAATACAAGTCTGTACAGGTTCCCAAATGCATTCACAAACCATGGTAGCATCAAGTCTAATATATAAAAAATAAAATATTGAAATGAATGGGGACCCACCAGAAATTGACTTGTGACCTACCTAGTGGGTCCCGACCCACAGTTTGAGAAACACTGCCCTAACCTACAGAATGTTCTTGTGCCACAGGTGGTATATAGGCTTCAGGACTGGCTCAGAGAGAGCAGATAACAATAATGCTTCCTGCAAAAAACGTAATCTTTTTGGAAAGTTGCTATTCCAAGTTAAGGGGTTGATTTGCGTAATGGTAGGTCCTTATTTGTGCAGAACTGATTATCAGGAAGAGTAAAAAAAACAAACATTCTTTACTAAGCCTCAGAAAAAGGAACACTTCTAGGCTATTTCAATTTTCCAAGATTTGTTTTCTCTTGATTGCTCATTAAATAGGCATGACATGGTACAGTGTAAGACGTACAGGGTCATACGCAGATGCGCAACCATAAAGGCAAACACTTAGCCATTCGCAATAGAAACAAGAAGGAAGAAGAGACGAAACAGACCTTCAGAGATACAACATCTGTTCTGCTTTAGCAGAACAGGCTGTACCCTTTGTTCCAACTGATCTTGCTGCAACATCAGCCTTTGGGATACTACGGAAGAATCCATTGTACTATACTTGTTAAAATCAGTTTGACAACCACCAGCAGAGTGTGTCCAGACCAGAATCCTTGTCACTGTTCATTTCATCTTGTTCCTTGTTTTCTCATTACTGTACATAACTTTGTGTCTGTGTATGCTTTCTGTTCTCAAAATATTGTGCTTCATTTTATTTCCTTTTTTCAATCATGCCAAATTTGTGCAATTGTACCTATGCACCCATGTAGCCATGTAGGCCCTAATGAGTAAGATAAGAGGTCAGAGAAAAGATAAACCATGAGAAATGCTTAGCGATATGTGATTGGCACATGGCTATATGTTAGGAATGGGTAGTTGCTTTCTGCTGAGTCAAACCACTCAGAATGGGGCTCCAGTCATGGCAAACAACATCTGAACATATGAAGCTGCCTGATCAGACCATTGTTTGACCTATGGGCCATCTCCGTATTATCTACATGTGCTGGCCATCTCCGTATTATCTACATGTGCTCTCTGGGGTTTTAGGAAGGGGTCTTCTGCCAGCCCTACCTGATGAAACTGGGGCTGAACCTGGGACCTTTTTCATGCAACACATGTGCTTTACCATTGACTTATGGTGAAGGTTCATCTCCAAGTTCACCATGGGGAAAAAAATGAGAACAAAAGCTCTGATATTGAAGGGGGCAGGGCAGGGAAACAGGAACCTGCCGTGAACAGGTGTAGGAAATTTTTTGTCTTTTCATTTAGAAATTGTCTTGAATCAAAGAACTGAGCAACAGAATTGAGGCACTGTGCTCTATGCACCACCAGGGCAGCTCTCAGACAGAAGAAGCCATTGGCCTGACCTTTACTACAGTGTCAAACAGATGGTGGCCAGAGAGGATACTGCAGCAATACAGGTTAGGTGATCTGGAAAGCCAGTAGGAACCTGGCTGGCCTTGTATAGCTGTTGCTTCAGGTTTGGCACTTGCAAAACTCATCCATGTAACAGTGGACTCAAACTACAGTTGACTTAACCTCTATCTAATCTGGACTCAGGCTTTGGTCTGGCTGCATCTGCCCCCTTGGACTGTGGTCTGCCTGTTGAAACCTGACCATTTGCCTGACTGTTCCCAAGCTCCACCTGTGTTTCAGAACTCTGCCTGGCCTGACTCTCCCCTATGTCTGGTCCCCCAGATCATTGCTTGCCATTTTGAAACTTGACTTTGGCTTAACTTGAACTACATGTATGCCTCTGGTCCTTCTCTCTTTCTGAATCCATGAGAACTTCCTGAATCCATGGGAACTTCACAGAAACCAGCACCCACATTCTTACACACACTCAAAAAAACAGGGATAATGGGTGACAGATAAGACATTTGGACTTCACAACCTTGATGGGAGAGTTTATGTGCAGATTGCATATAAACTGCTGGTCCAGAAAAATGGGGGTGGAGAGGGATATATGCAAGTCCCTTCAGGGAAGAACAGAAATCTAGTTCAATTCTTCAAGTGTGGGAAGTCTGAGAGCATATTGTCAAGAAAAAATAGAGTGATGCAGAGGGTCTTGCTTCATTTGTTTTCATTCCCTTATTCAGCCTGCCCAGCAAAGAAGGAAGGTGATTGATCTCTGTAGCTGAAGGGACAGAACCCAAAACATGGGGTTTCCCACATCTCTTGGTTATTGCCCCTAGAGAGGTCTCTCTCCCTCTCTCTCCTTGGTGCCTCAGATTCCCCAAGATGGTTGAATTACCCTTGTTCTCATCCTTCTCCTCTCTGCAATGCAGCTTCACAGAGCCTCTGTTCCTTAGATACATCATGGCACTCTCAGCTACCCTGTCCTTCTTATCTCTTCACTGCCATATTAATTACCTACACCTCCCCACTCCCAGCTGTGTCCTGTCACCCCACCCTTCCTGTCTTAATGACTTTCCTTCCTGCCTCCCAGCTCTCCCAACAACTGGGGAAGGGTGGGAACCAGGAGCCTAGCTTCTCATAAGCAGGCCTGGTTCTCTCATTGGTTCCTGCTGTAGCTGACATGGTGTATCTTGGATGCAGGGGGGTTGTGCTGTTGGAAGCAAGGAGAAACACATCTGGCCAGCAGGAGGTTACCAGCCACTGTTGACTCAGACATAGACCAAATTCATTGACATAATAATTAAAGTGAAAAGAGCGAGACAAATCCACTTTTGGTTGCTAAGTATTCCGTACATACCCACAAGGGTGGGAGAAGCTAGGTGGACTTATACCACTTTACATCATTCTCTCTTTTACCCCTCCACCCATTTTTGGCCTTCATAAGATATTATGATTCTCAGTATTGACCGTAATAAGATTTTGCTAAATGGAGAGGCTGAGTTCTTACTCAGTTTCCTGACACAGATTTCTTGTGAAGTGAGAGAAAAATATCCTACATCTCATCATTTTGGATGACTAAGCTCTTTTTTCCCTGCAAGTTATGAGCTGTAAAGTACAGTGATAAATAGCTTCAAGTCCCACCTTCTCTGACAGTGTTAGGAAGCCTAAAAACAGGCAGAGAGGTCACAAACTGGGTGGCCAATTCTTTTTCTGCCTAAGGGGGAGCAATAAAGGCCCTCTGTGGCAAAGGCATCTGGGACAAAGAGCGAGGCCATGCCTGACATAGCCAGCAACCACACAGCTTTTTTGACATTATGCAGTCCTATGTAATGCGGCTTCTTGGATGGATAAACTTAGGGGCAGAGGACAGACTCTGCTATTAAAGATGGTGAAACTGGAAAGGAGGGGGGAGAAGAGTTTTCTTTCATTCACATGGAACTGTGATGGTTATCTTGACAAAAGCAGTGCAGAATTACTTGTGGAGCAGAGGATACACTCTTGGACTGCCCTCCTCAACTTCCCACCAGTCAGGGAAGCTGGATAAACAACTCAAGTTGTTCACAATGAACTGAATAGCTCACTGAAATGTGGAAGGCCCACCTGAACCCCAGGTGAATGAAGAAATAAAGCAGTCAATCTGTAGGAGTCATATATAGTCATCTAGCCAAGATTGCCTATGACTATAGTCCTGGGACAGTGAGTCCCTCTCCTTCATCGCTAACAGAATTTATTAGGAAGAAAAATGTTCCTTATGAGAACTTAAGAAAACAAGACTTCATTATTCCTCCTCACTCTTTTCATATACTTTTATGGTCTATATTTTGAAAATACAGTAATAAGTGAAAACCCTCATGACCTTTCAGCGAGGGCTCAAAATGTTTCTGTTTCATCTGGCATTTGTCAGTGATGCTTTGTTATTTGACCTCTGATGTCTGTCTCTGTGATAATACTTTGGTCTAAGTCAGCGCCCACCAAACTATGGCCTGCAGGCCACATCTGGCGCAGTGCTGAAGCCTTCTCCACCATGAGCAGTGCTTACTTTTCCTTTGTGATGTTCACAAGAAGCCCACCCGATTGCTGCAGTGCAACCCTCTGCAAAGTTGTGTATGCCAAGAGATTTGGGTGCAAAGCCTGCTGGGGAAGCAGGTTACAGATACAACTGCTCAGAGTGTAGCTCTGCAGCAATTTCTCCCTTGCTGCCCCTTCTGCCTGGAAAGACTTCCTAGAATACAATCACAATGTGCTTGATTGCTCTTATACTCTTCCATCACAGGAAAGGTGGGCAATAACTCAGTGGCAGAGCATCCACTTTGCAGGTATAAGGTCAGGTTTGACCCTTGGCATTTTCAGATAAGGCTGGGAAAGACCCGGGGGGGAGGGGGAACACATCTAGCTACTGTCAATCAAGATGACCTGATCTATATGAACCAATTACCTTGATGCTGTAGAACAGAGGTTTCCAAACTGCAGACCACTGTGTTCAGAAAAAAGTTTTCCTGTGCAGTGTGGTGCTTTCTGTTCTGTGCTGTCTTGTGCAGAACAGTGACTTATCTTACCAGCTGATTGCATAAGAAACTCATACCGGGCAGCTACTTCCACTGCCCATTGGTCTTGCAGGCTCTGTGCCCTGATTTCTAGGCAGAAGCAGCTGCCCAATGCAAGTTTCTGACACTATTGGCTGGAAAGCTAAGATGCTGCGGTGTGGAATGGAAAGCTCCACGCCACACAGGGATGCCTTTTTCTGAATGCCAAATCCTGCGGTTTGGCGCCTGCTTCTGTGGAAGGCAGCTTCATATGTTCAAGTCCTGTCTGAAACACACTTCCTCCACATAGCCTTTGCCACAGCCCTTTAGCCCTCATCACCTCATAAAATTAAGCCTAAGTACATGAGGCTAAAATACACATATATTCTAGCATCCCCTGTTTATCCATCTCTTTTCCCTCTCTTTGTTGTCTCCACTGTATCTATTTTAGGCTGTAAGCTCCTCATGCCAGAGGTTTGTCTTCTTTTACTTTGCAAATTAGCATGAATGATGCTCTATAATACACAACAAAATGATAATAAAACAGAAGAATCCACAGGATCACATGGCCCCGTCTCTCTCCCGGTATAATTCATCAACCAACGAGGCCTAAGCAGTTTCCATCTTGAACCCTGGCAGACAGCCAGATTGAAATGGAACCTCAGAATGTGAAAGTTCCATTTAGTTATCATGGCTAATAGCCATTTATAGACCTATTTTCCACAAATCCTAGTCGTTTTCTGTTACGCACACTTGGGAACTAAGCGAGACTGCACAGGTGTAAAATCAGACTCGTAGAAAGGAGAACTTAGAGTCAATTGTATTTAATCCAACAAGTCCTCTCACTCCAACTGATCGCAATGTGCTTGTAGCTGTTGCTTTCAGTCCATGGAAAAACAAAGGAAGCTATTAGTCAAGGATGCTGCCGTTGGTGTGCTGTCCACACAGCATGAATCTAAGCAGATTTGGTTATGCAGAAATAGTGGTACAGGCCTCCCAAGACTATGCTATTTCAGATATCAGGGGTAAATCACATGTTTGACTGTTTCCCATCTCAAAAACTCCATGTCCACATTGCTTTGTCTGCATGTCCTTCAGCTGGTGGCCAGGATAGGGAAGTATTGCCATGCGTCCTGATGTAACATGGCTGATCCATGTCCCCTGAGCCATTGTCCCGACTTTTTGCCTTCCCACTGCTCAGAGAGAAGGAATCATCGCACCTGCTCCTTTATTTTCACTTCCTGAAGCCAGCAAAGCAAATGATTCTGCTTTACAGGATAGTTTCACTGGGTGGTTTTGCTCAGTCAGCCACTCTTTCTCTTCTAGTGTATATAACTGGGAGAACAAAGCCCTGTGGGGTCCCTTGTTTAGTCAGTAACCCAGCTGGGACTTCCACATACTTGTGGCAATGAAATGAGGCAGGGGCAATTTGTGACTTCAATGTATTAGCACAGGGGAACTGGCACTCAAATGCAGCAGGGATTGTTCAGGTCCCTACACTTGCATGGAACCTTTTGGCAACATGTGAAAGCAACCAGAGTAAAAGTGTTGCAGAAGAATGGCTGCTGCTGACACCAGACCAGCAACCAAAGGCTGCCTGTATTCAGGGTGAGTGGTCAGATTTGACAATGTAATCCCAGAGCAGTTTGACTGACTGCTTGCAATTTTCACTGACGTTTGTGAAATCAGAATCTTTCCTGGATGGATCTGATCTTATGAACACTTATTGGTTCAAGAGAATGGTAAGTGGAGTGGTGTCTGTATGTGCATGTGCATATGTGTGTGTGAGAGAGACTGGATTTCAATACCACTGCAAGCTTCTTTAGCAAGACTCAACGAGACAAGGCCAAGCCTAACCTAAATGTGGCCCCTCTATTATTAGTTCACATATGTGAATTATCCATCCTTGTTCCCTCCCCGAGGCAACAGCAGCAGATGTGGTGAAAAACAGTGGCCAGAAGCAGGAGCAAAAAATGCACAAAAAAGTGAAAGGTTGACTTTTTTTCATGAGCATTTGCATCCTGACCCCAAGCAGAAACAAATCTGGGAAGATACAAATGCAGTATAATAAATGCAATAAATAATAATTATAAATTCAAAAATAGAAACATTATGTGAACAAACACAGACTTGCACACACAGCTGCATATGAACCCACAAACATACAGAAAAGCTATCACAGGTGCATGCAGAGACACTTGGGCATTTATATTATAATGTAATTTATCTCAGGCCTGTCTTTATGGGATAGGGCAAGAATCCATCTGCACATGTTCACACATGAGTGGTGCAGTTCATAAGAGTTTTGTAGTGTCCTCGTAGTAGGTGAGCCTTGTTGGTCTTGAATATCCTTGAGGAAGTTCTGGCTGCTTTCCTTAATCCACCATCCTGCTTTTTTGTTTTTCATAGATCTGACTCACATTGCCAGGAATGGGCACCAGCATCTGAATAAACAGTCACAAGGGTCTCCTGGAAAGCTGGTCCTGAGGCTATGCTGCCTTCCTCCAGATGCGCCTTCACAGAGCAAGGGCACACCATTTAGTCTTTGAACTCTCTTCTGAGGGTGTCTTTTGTTCTGAAGAGTTCAGTATATTTTTTTTTCTGCTATTCAACCCTATTCATGACAAATGCTGATGCCACAGTCAGAAAGCCACAAGTTTCAGCTTCCATTGCTCCAACGAGCAGGGGGAGGAGGTAGTAACTGGCTCCAGATTTCTTGCAGAAGAAGATGAATGGAGTCTTGTTGTAAGGAGGTCTCCTATAACATGGGCAGCTCTCAGCCTGTGTGAGAAGGTGGTCCTCTTGATCAAGGCAGGAGAAAGACAAGTTCGGTCTCCTAACCTTTAGATATTCCTGGGAAGGAAGCCAAGGATACCACAGCCTATACACTCTTTGCAGAGAAAATAAGCATCAGGGAGCTCTGAGCTGTCTGCAGTAATCATATTAGGCTTTATAATATTCACCACTTTTCTGAAAATGTCAAAAGACATGATATTTCATCACACCTATCATCAACCAACTTAGCTGAAACCCACTGAGTAGTAGTCGTAACAGAAGCTGTTTCTCTACGGTCACATCACATTTTCTTTTTTTTTTTTTTCAAATAATCTGCATGTAGGAAATTATATGTATACCATACTGTGTACATTGATTTTTTTTCTTCTGCAGATACACTTATAAGGCATGAAAAACACTTGTGCTTTTAAAAACATTTATGATACTTTATTGCAATAACACAAAAGTACAATAGATAGAGAAAAAAACACCTAAAAGGATGGCTTATATAAAATAATTGTGTTTCACTTCACACATTGCAGTATTTTCCAACAGAAATGATCTTCATATGTGCACATAGTAAATTGTCAGGTTGTCTTAATTTCCTGACATCTGCCCTCTGTGTCTGGTCAATCCCACTCCAGCTCAAGTCTCCACTATACCTTGCCTTGCTTTCTGAGCCTCAAACAGTCTTGTCTCTCCTGTTGTATTTGGCTTTCATTATGTCTATATGGCTATGTACAGCTAAGATTGCAATCCTATGCACACTTACATAGGAGTAAGCACCATTGAACATAGCAGGATTTACTTCTGAATAAACACGTATAAGACTGAACTGTAACTCTTCTCTGTGTCCAAGAAGGCAGGACATAGTCCCCAATCCCAAGTCCCAATTTAACCCACTTGGTTACTTTCAGTCCTGTGCGCATCAACTATATTTTGCCCCTTTCCGTACATTTCTGGGAACGCATTTTCGTTTGCTACTGTTGTCAGCAAGATGTACCTCAAAGCAGAGGCTTCTTCGCAGACCACAGGTAATCTGTTGGGAACAGCTGTACCTCAGTGGCAGAGCATCCAAGGTTCCAGGAAAGTACCCCAGAAAGGTGCAGCCAATCAAGAAAAGACAGATGGTTTGACTGAATATAAGGCAGCTTCCTTATGTGGCCTTCATAGACTGCTGGGTCTGCTTCTGAGCCTAGAGAGGCACAGCCATTTCTTGGGTAAGGTAACTGGGGCAGCTGCCCTGGGCCCTGCACTTTCATGACCAATATATGGCCATAATAGGCCCACATTGTTTGAGTTGCCCCAGGCCCACACCCTGTACCCTTCTAGGGACAGCGCTGCCTAGAGGTAACTAGAGCAAATGAGAGCCTGAAACCAAGTAGGCTTCTTTAGCATTAAGTTATACATATAAACTCATTTCTGAACAGCAGCCCAATTCTGAGCTGCCTGGCGTGCAAATCTGCCACAGTACCAAAATGGCTACCATGGCATCCAACGTGCAACAGGGCAGCCTATGTGGCTCCTAGGGGAAAGGGGATTTCTGTTTCCTTCTCTGGGTAAGGAAAGTATCTCCGCAATGGGGTTACTCTATTCTGCAGCTGCTCTTGAGCCGGCACAGAATCACAGAATCCCGTGTCAGTTCACATGGTCCAACACAGGGCTCAGGATCCATTGTAGCTAAGCTCTGCCGGTCCCGCCCCCTTCTGTCCCACCCCCACCACAACTCCTCCTTGTTCTCTTCCTGCCTTCCCCCACCCCAGAACATCTCCTTTCCGCCTCCCCCCACACTCCCACTCACTTCTCCTCCACCTGGTGGTTCAGGCGAGCTACCAGGTGGTGGAACGTGGGCCCAGTATCAGAGCTGGCCCAGCAAGGGGCTAGCTAGCTTGCACCAGGCTAGCTCCAGTGCTGGGCCCATGGTAATGGTTGTAGACATGCCTTACGGCATGTTTGCAACAGTGCAGGCCAGTGGTAAACCAGTGCACAGAGCTCTGGATCGGGCCCCAAATCATCTCATGCTTACATCGTTCCTTGAGGGAATATTGTTGAACATTTCTTCAAAGAAACCCAAGGAAATCTTTTAAAAAATAAAAGAAAAAGGTGACAAGAGAAAGTCACACTATCATTAGAAAGGAAAGGGAATTAAAGTTGAGACTTCATGTATAACTATATGTTCCCAAACAGAAGATAACCATGACTTCCTGTGTACATGTGAATTTGGAATCAGGATGAACTGTCTCTTCAGTGCCTCTGTACTGATGCCTTGTTCCATGCTGTTATGGACTGTTTGGGACACTGAGATTTATTCATCTGGGCAACCAGGGGTGCACTTCAGGCTGATTCATGATCTCAGTTGAATTCACTAATGAGCCCCAAGCACAGCAGTATCTGAAGGCAGAATGTGTCAAGCAAGCTTGTAAAGGTTATTCCTCAATGGCTTCCATGAGAAAGGAGTCAAATGGTCCTAATGTCTTTGATGGGACATTAGCATCCATCACAGAGAGAAATCAGTGGAGCTCATATTTCAAGGAAAGGATATCTGTTTTTCCTCTCTTGGTGACAGTTCCCCTGTCTTCTCTCCTTTATTATCCCCTTTCCTATTCTACTGTACAGTATTTTCATTTTGGTATGTACACAGAAAGATATGAATTCTCCAGAAGAGTGTGGAGACACTTCATCTTCATGTGAAGACACCAAATCAGCCCCCACAACTGGGCCATCTGATGCATATCTAAAAGTACCCATGCATAAAACAGAGCAGGGAAAAACAGGCCATCACCACAGTTGTACTGTGCCAGTTCATATCATTTTGGACATGCTGACTCTCCTTATGACAGCTGTAATCTTTAAAAAATACACACTGTCAATCATTTAATCCCAGAATCCAGAAACTAGAAAGGACCAAATCCCAATCACAGATCATCTAGATCAGGGGTGTCCAAACATTTTGGTAGGAGGGCCACATCATCTCTCTGTGTTGGGGGATGGGGAAAAAGAGAATTAATTTACATTTCAAATTTGAATAAATTTACATAAATTTACATAAATGAATATGTTCGAGATGGAACTTATATAAATGAATGAAGGTCTTGCAATAGCTCAAGGCCTATAAAAGGCATAAAGCAAGGCTGGCCTTTCCTTTGCTGCTGCTGCTGCATCACAGACATGAAGCAGCAAGCAATGGAGAGAGCCCTCGTCCCACAGCTCGCGTGAGAGGGACCTTCTCGTGGAGGAACCTCAGATAGGCTGGTTTTGAGGAACTCCAGATTTCCCTAGAACATGATATGGGAAAAAAAATCCTGAAATATATGAACATAGGTCATGCCTAACAGGTATAATGGGGTGGGGAAGATGTATCGGGGGAATTATTTACTGTGGAAAAGAAGCTGGTTGGAAGTGGGTGCTTAAAACTTTCCTCCTTTCAGGGCTTAGGCTGGTCTCACAGAACAGTCAGGAGTTGAGATAAGCAGTTTCAGAAGGCGGGTGCTTTCCCAGAGTTGGGAAAATCATTCTCTCCCCCCCCCCCTTTCTGTCTCTGATCTATTTGGTAGCAACTTATGTAGACCCTTCGTTCTTCTCCTGCACTACAGGCATTAATTGCCTATAATGAGCTCTGCCTTCCCACAGTTCAAACAACCTGGGGATGCACTGTCTTCTCTGTGGAAGCAATGGGGGCAGTGTGGGTGTGCAGGAGCAAAGCAGGGCTTTCTCTGTGGCAGCCCCAAAGACTTGAGAATGTGCTCCCTGCTGATAATTGTAAGTGTCCCTCCCTGTTAATTTGGGAGGAAAAACAGCACAGCTTTTATGCTTCAGCAGGCCTTTCTATGACTGGGAAGCTTCATTGGATTTTTAAGGCTTCATGGTTTGCTGTTTTATTCTTTCTGTAGATCTTTAGATGCGAGGGTTTTGGCACCAATAGCTGTCTGTATTTTAAGTATCTTGTAAATGGGCTTTTGAGATAGGAGGGGCTAGAATATATATATTTTTTTTATGAATACATATTGATCAACCCACATATTTCTCATTTTTGTGTACTACAAGAATGGAGAAGGTGGTGTGTGCCGTGCAAATGACATGCTTGTTGAACAAACTGATCCTTCAAGAGGCAAAAAACCATGTCATTTTGTACAAGACAAGGCTAAAGTCTTCCAGGGTCACTCATTGGAAAGGCTGCCAAACTTTTTCTCTTTACTTTTGTCTCTTTAACAGCTGCATAGCTGTCAAAATGCAGTCTATGAAACTCTTTCCATCCCTGAATCTTTATTTCAAGAAAAATATCATTCACTGAATTCTACCAGTTGTGCAAATGTTAAAGGGAGTAGAACCAATAGCAATCCTAGCTATTGTGAGCTGGGGCAGTGGAGGGGAGAGCAATTCCTTCCTTCCATGATAAGGTGATCAAAACCTGACTATACAGCAAACACCCATCTATCAGGTCTCTCAAATGGAAAATAGTATCTAGACAAAAGCCCACCCCAACCAACAACCCACCCTGCTCAATGGCATTGCCTGTAGGTTCAGAGGTTTAATTTAAATCAAGACAGTGTCTCTTGCTTTTGTGTATTAAAAAAGTATCCTCAAGTTTATGATGAAAGGCGGAATCACTAATACAAGATCTTCGCTGCTGAAAAATATCATTTGTAAAATTTGTTAGTGTAAACATGTCAGCAGGGGTTTGCAGATAGCCCAAAGCAAGAGCTCGGAGAATTTTGGTGTCTGCAATATACAGTCTAAATATGATCTGGAATCAATGGAATACCAAGAAGTCTGGTCCAGCTAATCTCAGCTTGCAAAACCTTCATGCTGAGCAGACAACATAGTTTCCATCAGCAGAAAAATCTATTCTCCAACTTTCTGGGTCTGCATTTGCTCCAGCCCAAAATTAAACCTGAGGGAGAGAAATGCAGGGGATGAAAGAACAGAACAGGGATGAAAGGAGTAGCTGAGTTGCCTGCATTTCAGATCAGATCTACTTTTCAAGTGCTGTTGCGACTCCTGAGGGGCAGGAAGGTGAAATAAAAGTGAGACTCTGCCTGGCTGTGGATGAAAGGGAATGTCTGATTTCAAGGCATCTCAATCCACCTGCTCTGCCCTTTAAACAATAAGGTCAGAGGGACACTGTCTGGAGGTGAAACTGACAAACCTGCAGCTAGTTCTGAGTGGGGAATAGCCTTGCTTAGGTTTGCACTTTATAATCCATTTAATAGTTAGTGAAATTGATGTATTGACAAAAGGCAGGCTGATAGAAAGCAATCTATAAGTTACTTTATGTCCATGGAGGGGAGGGGTGCATGGAGGTAGCTTGAGAATCCATCTATGCAGTATGCAGAATGAGGTGGTAGGATTCTGGACTAATCTATACCACCTCCAAATGCAGGTGACAGGTGGAGTAGGAGTTTTTAAAGATGATTGCTTCTTGTACAGCAGCAATACAGGCAAGGGCTTATTGGTGGCTTGCACCCAGGAATAGGCATGTCTGAGCGTAAATCATGGGACATCTAAAACAGTTAAAGGGTGAGAGAGCCATTGGGAAGGAAGGCAAGTTTTGCAGGTAGATGGCTTCAGTTTCAGTTCCTGGCATCTCCATGTATGGCTGGGATCTAGCCTGAAATCCTGGATAGCCACAGACAATGCTAACTTGATGGGCCAGTAGTCCAACTCTGTATATGGACCTTGGTAAGAGGTTGCAGATGGCAGTCCCCAACTGCAAGCATAAGAAATGCTCTATCTTGTCTAGACGGGCTGGTAGAGAGTGCTGAGGAAGAGGTAGTGGTTGTGGTGCATGTCAGCACCAATTATGTGGGGAAATGTAGCCAGGAAGTACTGGAGGCCAAATTTAGGCTACTAGGTAGGAAGCTTAAAGCCAGGACCCAAAAAGTAGCATTCTCTGAAGTGCTGCCTGTTCCACGCACAGGGCCAGCTAGGCAGGCTAAGATCAGGGGTCTCAGTGCATGGATAAGACAGTGCTGTCGGGAGAAGGAGTTTAGACTTGTTAGGCACTGGGGAACATTTTGGGTAAGTGGGGCCAGACTGCTGGCACATAATATTAAAAAGGTGGCAGAGCAGCTTTTAAACTGATCCCTGGGGAAAGCCGACAGGAGCCAAAGGGCATTTGGTTTGGGATTCCTCATCACTATGGAATGATGATGGGCAGGTTAGGGAACAACAAGGCAGGGATGGAGTAGGAGTAGGAACTGGGAATAGGATCATGATGGAATGTGATAGCCCATCCAGCAAAACGAGAGTCTGCAAGGACAATGGAGCAAATAAGCAGCCCATCTCGGGAAAATTCATATACAAGTGCTTTTATGCTAATGCCCAAAGTCTCTAAGCAAAGATGGGCGATCTGGAATGTTTGGTGGCTAGGGACAACACTGATATAGTGGGCATAACGGAACCATGGTGGAATGCAGAGAACCAATGGGATACCACAATCCCAGGCTATATACGCTCTAGGGGGGGGGACAGAGAGGGGCATGCTGGTGGTGGGGTGGTCACCTATGTTTAAGAAGGGGTGGAATCCAGCAAAGTAGAGATTGAAGGTGGGTCCGACACCACCATAGAATTGCTGTGGGTTAAATTACCAGGTTCTAGGAGTGATGTAATACTGGGGGCATGTTATCGTCCTCTGGAGCAGAAACCTGAAGGGAGCTTGAAATGAGGAAAATGATCAAGGAGGTGTCGAGGAGGGACAGGGTTGTAATAATGGGGGACTTCAATTATGCTTATATCAACTAGGTCATTTTGTGCTCTGTTCATGAAAGAGAGACCGGATTTCTTGACATGCTAAATAACTGTGCTTTAGAGCAACTAGTCATGGAGAACACCAGAGGACAGGTGACTCTGGATTTAATATTGTGTGGTACTCAGGACCTGGTCAGAGATGTAAATGTTACTGTGTCATTGGGGAATAGTGACTATGCCGTTGTCACTCCCGAATTGGCCTTTTCAGTCACACTAGACGCTGTTCCAGAACCACCATTCAGAGCGCGATACCATAGTCTTTTGAGACTGAAGGTTGCCAACATCCTGTAATTAGTTTCACCATACGTGTCGGGGGAAGAGTGCCAGCAAATCTGACACAAAACCATTGACTTCTGAAGGCAGACTTCCCTCAAATGAGGAGACTAGTTAGGAAGAAGTTGAAAGGGAAGGTAAAGAGGATCCAAATTCTTTAGAGTGCACGGAGACTGTTTAAAACAACGGTAGTAGAGGCCCAGCAGAAGTATGTATCGCAAAGAAAAAAGGGTTTCACTAAGTCCGAGAGCATGCGGCATGGCTGAGGAGCAAAGTTAGAAAGGTTGTAAAAGGCAAGGAAGCTTCCTTTCGTAAATGGAAGTCTTGCCCTAATGAGGAGAATAAAAAGGAACATACTGTGGCAAAAGAAATGAAAGAAGGGAGGCCAAGAAAGTCTTTGAGGAAAGCATGGCCAGCAGTATTAAGGGGTATAATAAAAGCTTTTTCAAATATGTCAGAAGGAGACCCGCCAGAGAAGCGGTTGGCCCCCTAGAAGGTGAGGAAGGGTAAGGGGAGATGAGACGTGGAGATGGCTGAGAAATTAAACGAGTTCTTTGCATCTGTCTTCACAGCAGAAGACCTTGGGCAGATACCGCTGCCCAAACAGCCTCTCCTGACCAAGGAATTAAGTCAGATAGAGGTTAAAAGAGAAGATGTTTCAGACAACTTAAAAATCAATGTCACCAGACCCAGATGGCATCCACCTAAGGGTTATTAAGGAACTGAAGAATGAAGTAGCCGATCTCTTGACTAAAATATGCAGCTTGTCCCTTAAAAGGGGCACAGAGCTAGAGGATTCAAAGATAGCAACTATCACACCAATCTTTTAAAAAAGAAGGAGAGGAGACCCAGGAAACTATAAGCCAGTCAGCCTAACGTCTGTTTCAGGTAAGATGGTGGAATGCCTCATCAAAGATAAAATCTTAAAACACATAGACAAACAAGCCTTGCAAAGGGAGAATCAGCATGGCTTCTTTAAGGGTAAGTCTTGCCTCACAAACCTTTTAGAATTCTTTGAAAAGGTCAACAGACATGTGGCTGTGGGAGAACCTGTGAATATTATATATCTGGATTTTCAGAAGGTGTTGGATATGGTCCACAGTAGGGAATTAGAGGGTAGGTCCTCTCATGGATTAGGAACTGGTTGAGGACCATGAAACAGAAAATGGGTGTCAATGGGCAATTATCACAATGGAGAGAGGTGAAAAGCGGTGTGCCCCAAGAATCTGTCCTGGGACTTGTGCTTTTCAACCTGTTCAAAAATGACCTGGATACAGGGCTAAGCAGCGAGGTGGCCAAGTTTGCAGATGACACCAAACTTTTCTAAGTGGTGAAGACTAGAAGAGATTGTGAAGAGCTCCAGAAGGATATCTCCAAACTGGGAGACTGTGTTGCAAAATGACAGTTGAGTTTCAATGTAAGTAAATGTAAAGTCCTGCACATTGGGGCAAAGATTAAAACTTTACACATACGCTAATGGGTTCTGAGCAGTCTGTGACAGATCAGGAGAGAGATCCTGGTGTGCTGGTGGAAAGCTCAATGAAAGTGTCGACCCAACGTGCTGCAGCGGTAAAGAAGGCTAATTCCCTGCTTTGGATCATTAGAAAAGGTATTGAGAATAAGATGGCTAATATTATAATGCCATTGTACAAATTGATGATAAGGCCAAACCCGGAGTATTGTAATGTGGATCTGGTCACCACATCTCAAAAAGGATATAGTGAAAATGGAAAAGTTACAGAAGAGAGCAGCCAAAGTGATTACTGGGCTGGGGCACATCCCTTACAAGGAAAGGCTACAGCATTTGGGGCTCTTCATTCTAGAAAAGAGGCACCTGAGGAGGTCATGATTGAGACATACAAAATCATGCAGGGGATGGACAGATAGAGAGAGAGACGGTCTTTTCCCTTTCACATAACACCAGAACCGGGGGACATTCACTAAAATTGAGTGTTGGGAGAGTTAGGACAGACAAAAGAAAATATTTCTTTATCCAGCATGTAATTAGTCTGTGGAACTCCTTGCCACAGGAAGTAGGATGGCATATTGCCTAGATGCCTTTAATGGGGGATTGGACAAATTTCTGGAGGAAAAGGTCATCACAGGTTACAAATTATGGTAGGTATTGTTAGAGTTGCAACCCTTTGTCTGGTAAAGAGTTGTATGGAACCTTGGATGAGCAGGTACACAAAACAGCATACACCAGCAGAGTTCTTTGAATGCAGTGGTTATATTTCAGAGCAAGGGTTATCACAGGTAGAGTAATCAGCAAACAGTCAGCACAATGAGCAGTCAGTCCATAAACAACAAATCCAAATCAGTTTTCCAAGATACACAGTCAAAGTTCATTCCATGGTCAGTAACAACATATATATATATATATATATATATATATATATATATATATATATATATATATACACTCACTCACTCACTCACTCACTCACTCACTCACTCACTCACTCACTCACTCACTCACTCACTCACTCACTCCCCAAGTTACTGGCAGCAATTCAGTAATCTCCTACTGCTGCACTGGAAACTCAACAGACCAAACATTAAGTAGTTGGAGTGGCCAATCAGTGTAGGCTAAGCCACACCCAGAGTGAGGCAGTCACAGGTGTTTGCTGATCCTGCTGACTCCAGCAATCAGCACCTGTTCCTGAACCACCTTGTTGGCTGTGTTTCTGCCTTATCCAGAACATAGACCTGACAGGTATGTGCAAGCTCCTGGTTTTAGAGGTAGGCTACCTTAGATTGCCAGATGTAAGGGAGGGCACCAGGATGCAGGTTGTGACTTGTTGTCTTGTGTGCTCCCTGAAGCATTTGGTGGGCCACTTGGTGAGATACAGGAAGGTACTTGATGGGCCTTTTGCCTGATCCAGCAGGGCTCCTCTTATGTTCCTATGAGTAAAGTCACGGACTTTTGCCACAAGACACTGTGTTCTCATTTTTAAAAGTCCAACTAGCAGACTGCTCCTTCCTGGTTATGCAATGAGCTGAATCATCTCACAGATCTGGATGACTGAGATTGGAAGTGCTGAAACAGTCATCCATCTGCAAGCATCTGAGAGAAACCAGGTGTGTTCATACTGGGTTATGAAGGGATACACTGAATTCTTCTCCACAGGTCCTGCACTATTATTGGAGGCATGGCAGGTATTGTGCACGAGCACAGAGCCTTTGCTGGGATGGTACCAGGCAGGGCCTATGAGAGGAATTTTAGCAGGGGGTACAAAGTTTCTTCTGGGTCCCTTCCCAAAGAGGAAGGGGGGCAATGGGGGCAGGCAGAACAGAGGGAGGGAGGAAATAGGGTAGGGAAGGGTGCTGACAGCCACAATAGACTTTGGAGCTCAGGTCTACTAGGCTTCTTGATGTAGAGTCCAGGGCTACCTGACCATGTGGCATTAGCAGGTAGATAAAGTAATATGGAAAACACTCCTAAGTCTCTTTATAATTCTTGAAATGCCAAAGAGCTCCTGTAGCAGGCCTGTTTCCTCCCAGATTTGACAGGGTGTTAAAGAGGGTCATGGATGCATTCCTGGGCCTGGTGTGTATGGCTTGCAGCAGTAGTTAACACTGCATGTCCATGGTTGTGCCCCAGCATTATGTGCTAGCAGTTAATTCAGGTAAGATAAGAAAATGTCAGGTCCCAGGAACTTTCTGGGACCCCTCCTTTGGCTCCTGGGCCCCCTTTCTGATCCTGGGCCCGGGTACAAATGACCCCCTTTACCCCCCTCTCCTAGGTCCTGGTACCAGGCAGTAGCATGTCAAAAAGAGTTCACCTGGCCCCATCACCATTCACCTTTCAGAGAGCAATTACATTTCTTTTCCAGCAAGTTCTGGTGGGAATAGCAATCTGCATTTGCTTTCTGTCTGTGGTGGCTTTTGTGAGGTTTGTGGCTTTAATTTTTTTTAAACTAAATTGTTTCTGCTTCAGCAATGTCTTTTCATCTAACACCCCCCCCCCCCCAAAGTAACATTTTTTTAGAAATATGGGATATAAATTTTGAAACTCATTCAATTCTGCCTTTGGGTACTCAGGTCTGGGCATTCTGTGACATGCATTCAATCTGAGAAGCATTCTCAGCTGAAGTTTTAACTGTGACAAGTTTTGAAACCTAGTTTTAAAAGTAAAGAAAAGAAAATGTCAGCTCTAAATTCATTCTTTTGAAAGTGCTCGCACTGCAAAGCCTCTTTGAAGTACACACATACAAATCCAACAAAGCTGTGGCAGTTACATGGTAAATATTCAAGAACCAGGGAGAATGCCAATGATGGCAATCTTGAGGTTCAGAATCCACAGGTAAACATAAATCCTTACTGAGACCTGCAGCTTTGTCCAGAATCTGTCATGCAATTAGCTTTAACAAACAAACTACTTTTAAATTCCACCTTACTGTCCATGGAGTAGAAAAGCTGCTGCCAGGGAAGACTGTTCCATGTCCTGTAGATGCACATGAATTTCTCTGCATAGTCTTTATAAGCATGCCTTGTATCTCTACAGCAGATCAGAGAAGGGCCTGCAGTGCCTGAGGTGGAGTGCTGGCCAACCATTGACCTCAAGTAAACAAGTCAAGGAATAAAGTCCTCAGAAACAAATTCTGAGACAAGAGTTCTATCTAGAGTTGCCAGCAACAACATCAGTAAAGAACAGGCCAGCTTTTAGCAGAATCTGATCTTCAGGAATCAGGTGAGGCATTTCATGGCAGGAGATAAGCTGCCATGCCTGTAGATCAAGCTGCTGGTAAAGGCACAGGTGCAGGGGCTGATAAAATTATTGGCAACCTCACTGTGTCTCTTCACATGGCTTTCATTGCCGCATCTGTGTTTGCACAGTTTGGTCTGCCTTCAAGCAGGGAATGGGATAACTGCCCTTTTGTGACTGCCACACGGGAAGGCTCTTCTTTGCTGGCTGGTGGGTGCAGACCTGGAAAATCAGAGTTTGATTGGCATATGAGAGATTTATGTCACAGCTGTGTCACTCTGTCTGCAGCTCAGAGAACAGACTCCTGGTTGCATAGCCCTAATGCCGACTAAAGGAGTGTTAATGTGGCATGCTGAATCCCCAAGCCTTAGAAGAGAAAGGCAACCTATTAAAGGGAACTGACACAACCCATAGACTTTTTCATTAACAGGCTGATGAGATTTTCCATTGCCCTAAATATGCACAGATGACACTTATGCTCCTAGATCTTGATGGAAGCTGGATTTTGGCAACCAAGCAAACTTCATCCTTCACATGCCCCAGGATTAGCAGAGTGAAAGGAGCTAGTCTTGTAAAGCTGTCATTTAGAAGGTTACTGTTGATTTAGGGCCACAGAGTCTTGAACCCTTGACCTTGTCTAAGCCCATCCATAACAGCTCCACAGTACCCTCTTGACATCTTGGAAGAAAGGAGGACACAAGCCTGTCCCAGCAGTTTAAGCACATACACATGTGGCTGTAAGTCAGGAGACTCACGCTCTATTCTTGGCTCAAATGCGCTGCGTGACCTTGGCACTTTTTCGCAAATGATTTTGCGTGAGTCACTTCTAAACAGCAGGCATTTGTAAAATGGATTTAATAAAATGGGGGGGGGGGAGGGAAGAACATTGTTACAATGGCTGAGTGAACAGAGACTGATTAGATAAGTTAAAGTTTTGGGAAACGTTTTACAAAATATAAAAAGATTCCTTATAGCTACCCCTCCCAAACACATGTGCATACACACATAAACACACCCCACATAGAGTGTGGGAAACAGATGCTTAAAACTTTTGTTCTAGAACTTTTGTTCTAGAGATCTAGAAATATTAAGGATGGTTTGACAAGGTGTAGTTCTTCTTTTTGACTCTCCAAAAAATGAACAGTAATTAATACATACACACATATGTTCATGTACATGCATGCACATACAACTCAGAATTAGGATAAAAAATGAATCGTTCCAGTGTAGTAATTTATTTACATATGCACAGATAGGTTGGCATGGCTTGCGCTGCATCCCGTGGGGGAATTTAGCAGGCAGAAAGTCTCCTTGTGGTAGACTGTCCCCTTGTGAATGTCCCCTTGCCCAAAGAAAAGCTCCAGCTGCCACTATAGGTCAGCTTGGACCTGCACCAGCAGTATCACTGCCACAAATCCATGTTGATCCATGTGGGCAGATCAGGCCCAGGAAGGGGATAAGATTGATAGTGTGTATATTATTAAAACTTGTGGGCATTACCTTTAACCCTGTGGTTTTCAAACTCTCCGGGAGTTTGAAACCTGCAGTAAGTCTTTGCAGGGGCAGGGGGAAGGCAGCGACACGATCCCAAGGATCACATTGCTCAGGGGGTTGCAGGGACTGGAGTGCACCCTCCAGTCCCTGCAGCAGCCGTCCCTGTGTGCGGGGAGCCCTGCGTGAGCGCCTGCAGGGTACCCCAGGTCAGGGAAAGGGAGAGTGGAGTGAGCTGCTCTGCCTCTGCAAAAGCGGAAGCAGAGCGCGATTGCCCCATTCTCCCTTTCCCTGACCTGGGGTGCCCTGCAGGCACTCACGCAGGGCTCCCCGCACACAGGGACAGCTGCTGCAGGGACTGGAGGGTGCACCCCAGTCCCTGCAGCCCCATCAGAAGAGAAAGCGGTGTGATCGTGCTCCGCTTCTGGTTTTGCGGAGCAGGGCGCGATCACTCCACTTTCACTTTTCCTGACCTGGGGAGCCCTGCCGAAGGTTGTGCAGGGCTCCCCGCACCCCTGGGAGGCTGCAGGAGGCTTGAGCAAGTGCACCCAAGCTGCGCAATCTGCAGGATTATCACCTCCTGAGCGGCGCAATCTGCAGGATCGCGCCGCTGCCTTCCCCCTGTCTTCTGGCTACCCCTGCCCCTTAAGGGGGCAGATGCCAGGACCCACAGGCTGGGGCGTCGCAACGCCCCAGTTTGAATACCACTGCTTTAACCAGTGATTCCCAAACTTACCTGGGTCACACTGTCCCAGCAGTCTTTTCTTCCCAGCTTAGCTGGGAGCTGCCATCTTGGATCTCACAAAATCTTGGGAGAGCCAAGATGATGGTGCCCAAAGAATCTTGTGGACACCACCGTCTTGGATTTCATGAAATCTCACAATATCCAAGATGGTGGTACCCAGGGGAACAGGTAGGAGTTGGCCACTGGGGACATCCCAAGGGTCCTGTGAGTGTGACACAACACTGTAAGGCATTGTGACGCACACTTTGGAAACCTCTGCCCTAAACTATAATGTGAGAACGAAATCTGACAGTGCAATCCTATACATGTCTGTTCAGAAGTGAGCACCATTAAATAGTCCCAGGGAAGTCTGTACAGGTTTGCAGCCTGAGTACGATCTGTGTGAAGGAGAAGTTACAACATATAGCAAGAGAAGGATTCCTGTTCCACATATGTTTGCAGACCTCTGGCTGCAGGAGGGTGATATTCATCGCTGGATTCTAGTAATTGGGCCTTGAATTCTGTTTTACTAGCGTTTTCTCCAGGCAGCAAAAGCAACTTGGAGCCAAACCCAGCTTTCTCCTCTACCAAGGGAACTGTGAAGCAAAAAAGCCTTTATTGCAATTTGAGTCCCAAAGAGTGTGTATAAAATAGCTCTCTGAAATACACACATATAAAAACGATGATGATTATTAGAGAGGTGAGAACCTGAAACTGCACGTGTTTTCTCTGGGTCCCTGGCCCTGCATAATCAATCACAGCTTGGCCCAGACTCCTCCACCTGTTTCCTTTCCCGTTTTCAGTGCAGAAAAAGTGTCATAGGCAGAGGGACTCTTGCGGTCAGAACAAATCCAGAAGGGCAACAGGGTTGGGGGTGGGAGCAGAGGCACAGCATTAGCTGGTGTGTTTATCTGGGCTTCATCAGCACAGGGTCTAAGCCCATCACAGTCTCCTAACCTGTTTCTCCAGCTGCTCTAGAAACAGAATTTACAGCCACGGGGAATTAATGGGACTTAGGTGGTGTGCTTTTCCCCCAACACAGAAGGAAAAATGGAATCTTGGAAATGAATACTCTAGGAAAGAAAATGTCCTTGTATTATGAATGATTGTTATGGCCATCAAAGCAGAGCTTTGGATTTCCTGAAAGAGAGAATACTGTTCAGACGCATACAGGAGAAATGCCTAGTGGTGGGAGAAGAAAGGGGAAGGGAGGAAGTCAAGTTTGGAATTTCTGCTGGCTTGGGCTTGCAGTGCAGGGCTTTGTAGAGCAGAATGTGAAATGGATGACATGTGAGTGCTCCCCTGGGACTCATAACTAGCATCTGCTGCTCTGCCTGTTCCTAGGGTGGAATAATAAGTATTAAAAGGCTTTTAATCCATTGTATTCTTCAGCTATTACGAGAAAGCAGAAGTTAAGTCAGTGCCAATCCCATCCACTTTCATAAATTGTCGGAGGTAGTCGCTAAGCAGAGCTTCTTTGGCCATGGGGCCCTGTTGCCTGTTGTTCGTGTAGGCATGTGTGTGTGTGTGTGTGTGTGTGTGTGTGTGTGAGAGAGAGAGAGAGAGAGAGAGCCCTGTGTATGTACACTCACTCACTCTGGGCACAAACCTAAGCAGGTCTACTCAGAAGTAAGTTATATTGTGTTCAATGGGACTTACTCCCAGGAAAGTGAGATTAGGATTGCAGCCTCACTCACTCACTCACTCACTCACTCACTCACTCACTCACTCACTCACTCACTCACTCACTCACTCACTCTTTTCTCCTTGAGAAGTAAAAATATAATCAAAGTTTCAGAAATCTATCAAGTCCCAAGTGTTTTGAATGAGGAGAGGGTAAAGCAAATGAATTTACACAAGGGTATGATAATCCCAATGTAATATGTCACATTGTTATAGCCTTGATGATAAACATAACAACTGAATTGGCATTTTACATGCAAATCAATGCAAGCTGTCATGGGGTTAAATATTGGCTCAGATGAACACCTTTTAGGTAGATCTTTCCCATGAGGATATTGAAGGTTTCATTTGGAAATGCCACTCCCCATGAAGAACTGCTTGGGACCAAACTGTGTTTGTCAGCAGAAAACTTTCTGCATAACAACCCTCTCCTGCTTTCCCTTTCCAGGTCAGTTCTTTCTTTCTTCTGATGGCATCTGTCTCAGGCTGTGCCTTGGAGCCCTGTCTGGGTCCCTGACACATCCACCTGCTTACCAGCATGCCCCAGGCTCAGCATCATTCTGGCCATTACTGTCAGTGAGAATGATGATAATTGACTTGTTGAACAGATGAGCAGGCAGTCACCATTCTCTCTGCCCTGACTGAGGGCCAAAATACCTTCTGTGTTAAGTATGTCTTTGGCCATTGTGTTAAGTATGTCTTTGGCCATTGTGTTTCTGGTTTTCGTTTTCTGAGTACCAAATTGGGGGGGGGGATTAGGCTTGGAACCATGGAATGAGGGAAGAAGGAAACCCATTGTGGTTCAAGTTTTGATCACGACTGACAGCTATTATGTCAGAATTAGGAAATAAAAAGCCACGCCCACAAGGACCAATGGAATGCTTACCATAACATATAACTTTGCCCTGACAGAAGAAGTTTCAAGGGGCCTTTTTCCTCTTTGGAGTTCTGTTCACTCTATGCCATTTTGAAACATTGTAGCTTCTGAACTGGACCAGAACCACAGACTGGACTGCACACGCTTTGCATGCAGATGGTCCTAGGTCCATTCCCAAGTGCCTCCAGATCAAGGATTCCCAAGGGGAGGAATTCAGACACATTGAAGAATGGCCACACTGACTGGAGAACTGCCACTTCAAGCAGACAAGACTAAGCCAAATGAACCAATAGCCTGACATGGAATAAGGCAGCCTCATACGGCAGTCTCATGTGTTTATGGTTCCCTTACCCCAGTCTCTGTGTTTGATAAAAGCAACTCCAAATGGTTGCTATAATTTTTGGCCCCCTAAATTTGATTTGATTTGAATGTTTCCTTTTCCTATTGAATGCTCTTGACTTTGGAGTAATGAGTGGTGGGGGAGGGGAGAGTTCCAATCTATTTCTTCATCTTCGTCTTCGTCTTCGTCTTCTTCTTCTTCTTCTTCAATAGCTGTTGACTTTGAAAACCTGTTTTGGATTGACTGTTTTGGATGGAGCATCTCAATGACTACTGCAGTATCAAACAGCATGCCAACAACAACAACAACAACAACAACAATAATAATACAGGTATTTATATACCGCCTTTCTTGGTCTTTATTCCAGACTTTATTCAAGGCGGTTTACATAGGCAGGCTTATTTAAATCCCCGTAGGGATTTTTACAATTGAAAGAAGGTTCTGTCTTTCAAGAACCACAACATTCAGATGTTTCATTCTGATCTGGTTTCACATTCTGGCCTCCATCCTCCCATGCTCAGAGCAGATGGAATAGCTTGGCTTCAGCTTATCAGCTGCTTCAAGGTCGCATGGTGCCAGTGGCCTCAAACTGGCGACCTGGTGGTTGTTATCTTCAGGCAAATGGAGGCTCTACCCTCTAGACCAGACCTCCTGCCCAGTATACCTCCTGCCCAGTATAACAACAGTATTTCCAGAGCAGAAGCATTTACAGTTGAGGTACCAGAACAACCTCAGTTTTTCTATATGATAAAGCAAACGGTTTGTCCTGTCCTGACCACAAGAGACATCTGGAAGGCCTCTTCCAAAACAGGCCAGAGTTGCAGGACCTCGGATAGCTCCAAGTGAGCAGCACCCTCTAATGAGATCCAGTTTCACTGAGACCTGATAGGCCCCTAAGCCCAGACTACCCTCAAAGTCTCCACCCTCCTTCCCAGTTGGAGAGTCTGAAAGGGGCAGCTTCTGGCCTAGAGTCTTGCACTTCTCATCACCATCAACTTACTGCTGGCAGTATCAGAAAGTGTGAGGTTCCCAGTGTGGATGGGCCCAGTTCCCCTGGTGAGAATCAGGCCCAAGAGGTATGGATTCTGGTCAAGGAATTCTTGGTGGGCAGACCCAGGCTCCAGCCCGGTGTTGGCGCCTGGTTCTGGATTGAATGCTAGACCTTCAGATCCAGTCAGCCCTCCTTATCTCGATTGGAACTTATACCGCTGCCTGGGGAGGGGTGGTGGCCATGACCACATTGAGAAAAAGCATCTCATTGTTGTCCTTGAAGTTTTCTTTTTATACGTTATACCCACCCAAGCAAACCTGGAAAGCTTTGTCAGTACTCTCCCAGCTGGCAAAAAGGATGTTTTCTCTCTTTCTTCCCATCCCTTTCTTTGGTCTCTTTTTCTCTCTTGGGAAGTTCTGGTATGTTGTGTCCATCAACACAGGCCCAAGTGTCTTTTCTCTATACTCCAGACATTTTTTTATTGATTCCCAAGCAGAGCTCCTAATCCTCCTGCAATAAATCACTTGCTGACACTCATATTCACTTAGGCAGGCAATGTTAGTCCACGTGGGAAAGGATTTCTTTACATTCCTATAAGCCAACTTCAAGGGATGTCTGAGAAGGGGTGTGCATGAAGCATTTTTACTGTAGTGGATAGGATGCTTTCACATCCTGCTTCCCTGAAACTCTTAGCAATTCAAGGGTAGTGTAGCCTACCCTACGAAAGAACTCCCCATCATCACCACCATGAAGATGAAAACCTTTCTCCAAACAATCAATCTATGTATGCTCCAACTTCAACGTTATCATTAGTGCAACTCTTCCATATTTCCATCAGGAGGCTGTGTTTAGTTCATGCATTATGGGGAAGGGCAAATAGTCTTTCCTACAAGGAAGTTATTTATTTATTTTTTAATATAGAGATCTGAGCTTCAGCACAGGGGGAGGTACACAATTGTTGGAGAAAATAAGGCATTACTCTTTGTCTAAACTTGAACAACTCTGTGGAGCTCGATACCTCTGCTAACTGGGTAAGAAGCACGTTTTCAAGTGGGTGCTCTTCTTTTTAGCAGGGGGAGGGTAACTGGCCCACCTCACCCCAGCAGTGTCTTTTCTAGTGGCTGCCTGCTGGTGCTCTTTTGCCCCTTCTTAGCTTGTCAGCCCCTTTGGGACAGGGAGCCATTCGTTATTTAATTTTTCTCTGTAAACCGATTTGTAAACTTTTTGCTGAAAAGCGATATATAAATACTAATACTAATACTAATACTAATAATATTTATTTTAAACAATCATTTTCTGCCTTTCATTCAGACAGGTACCCACCCAACAATGATACAAGAATGGACTGAGCCATGGCTGCTGCCTTCATGGCTGGCATAGAAATTAAATGAATTCTTTGTATCTTGTCTTCACCGAAGAAGACCTTGGGCAAATACCGCTGTTTGAATAGCCTGTCTTGACTAAGGAATGAAGGGTGCAATCCTATTCTGCACTGGAACAGGCAAGCCAGGTGGCTTGCACTGTATCCAGCGCAGGATTGTGGCCAGAAGCAGCTTAGCCAGAGGCAAGAGGAAACTTTTCCCCTTACCCCTGGGTAAGGGCTGCTGGCCCCTATGGGTCTCCTCGGACTTGTGCCACCTCTTGAGGTGGTGCCAAATCCCAGCCCCACCTCCCTGTCTCTGCCCGCCCACCCCTGAGGCCATTCACCGCCCACCCAGGAACGTCTCCCTCCTGCCTCCTCCCCGCCTCCCCCACAACTACCTTTTCCTCTTGCGTCGGCCCAGGCAGGCCGGGGCAAGACTCGGGGCGAAGCTGCCACGGAGGCTGGATTTAGCCTCCCTGTGTTGACACATCTCCTTGCACTGATGCAGCTTCCTCGTAAGGAGGCACAGACATGCCATATGGCATGTTTGCAACCCTCCCCGGCTGGCGCAAGGGACTTGTATCTGCCTAAGGCACAGTTAGGATTGTGCCCTAAGTCAGATAGAGGTTAAAAGAGAAGATGTTTCAGACCTAATTGACAAATTAAAATCAGTAAGTCATCAGGTCCAGATGGCATCCACCCAAGAGTTATTAAGGAACTGAAGAATGAAGTAGTCGATCTCTTGACTAAAATATGCAACTTGGCCCTTAAAATGTTCATGGTGCCAGAGGATTGGAGGATAGCAAATGTCACACCAATCTTTAAAAAAGGAAGGAGAGGGGACCTGGGAAACTATAGACCGGTCAGCCTAACATCTGTTCCGGGTAAGATGGTGGAATGCCTCATCAAAGATAAAATTTAAAACACAAAGAAGAATAAGTCTTGCTGAGGGAGAATCAGCATGGCTTCTGTAAGGATAAGTCTTGCCTCACAAACCTTTTAAAATTCTTTTGAAAAGGTCAACAGGCATGTGGATGCAGGAGAACCTGTGGATATTATATATCTAGATTTTCAGAAGGTGTATGAAACGGTCCCTCACCAAAGGCTGCTGAGGAAACTCCACAGCCAGGGAATTAAAGGACAGGTCCTGTCATGGATTAGGAACTGGTTGAGGAACAGGAAACAGAGAATGATTTTAGCAGTAGGCTACCTCAGAATGCCAGATGCAAGGAAAGGCACCAGAATGCAAGTCTCTTGTTGTCTTCTGTGCTCCTCGAGGCATTTGGTAGGCCACTGTGAAACACAGGAAGCTAGATTAGATGGGCCTATAGCCTCACCCAGCGGGGCTCTTCTTATGGCCCCTGCCACTGGCAACCTCCTCTTCCATGGGTTCCCATTGTGGCAGTCTACTGCTGCTCTGTGCAGCCCCGATTGGTGGAAGGGGTGGCAGCTGTGCTCTGGCCAGCCTTTTGCTTGCCCCCATTGATGTTGCTCTGCTGCTGCATCTGCCAGCCTTATGCCTGCCTCTGGGGGGTGGGGAACATAGATGTTCTCTGTTGCACTGGCAGCGGCAGCCTCCTGGCTGGAATAGCTGCCCCTCCAACTATCTTGTGCCAACTGTTGCCCAGTCCCTGCAGCTGCCTGCCTGTTTGGTGATGGTTCTTGAAGGTCAGTTGCCACACAAGCTCTCACAGACAGAACATTTGCAATGGGTGGAGTAGGCTATCTGGTGGTGGTGCAGTGGGCCTGGACTTTGTTGAAGGACACCTTGACAGACTTCCACCAGGCTTGCTGCTGGCCCACCAAGCAGCCAACCCTGTGGGTGCCCATAGTCTGCCCCACTGCCACCCACACAGCCTAGTCGGTGCTTCCAATCAGGGTTGGCAGGTGGGGGGGGGTCTGACAGCTTCCACTGGCTAGCGAACCAACCATCCATGCCAACCATCTCTTCCTGTTATATATATAGATAATATATTATCTATATATTATCACTATATAATGGCTTCCCAGTAGCCATTGCAAGTTATCTATCAGCCTGCTAAGTAAGAGGTGCCAGTGATGTCTGTCTGCACCAGTTGGTTCACTGTCTGCCACGGGGTTTGCAAAGTCAGAGGGGTCTGACTAGGGTAATTCAGCAACCTTGTTGGGATCTCACTGGTCATTGCAGGTAGGTGGGCTCTAGGCAGTGATGATGCAACAGCCATTTTGGCATGAAATTAAAACCCATTGTGTGAGAGGATGACATCATTGCCAGGGGGCTGTAGTAACCCTTTGCAGAAGATTCCTGCTCAGCCCCCTGTGGCACTACTGTAGTTCTGCAAATCAAGAGGGATTCAAGTGAGTGTTTGACCAGTATGTGCAATGGTTGGGTCCCAGGCATACCCTGGGAGATGGGTACTCGCTGCTTTATGCTATAGGGGTTTTGTGGCAGGTACCCTTTGGGAATTGCTGGGGAGGGGGTCTGTTCCAGGAGGCTGTGGAATAGGGCTCTAGCCTCGGTGCAATGCTGCATGAGATCCCCTCCTCTCCCTTTGCTTAGCTGTGTGGAGTATGTTGTCATTCCTCTGTTAGGATGATGAGGTAGAAGTTCCATTTGGGTGTTTGTGTGGGAGACCTTCTGGGTGTGAGGTTGTTTGTGGAAAGTCCTCCCATTGTGTACCAAGTTACCTTTCACCACCACCAACACCAACTTTCCCCTTTAAGGGACCAGAGAGGTATACTCATTCCAAATATCCCCTTCATTATAATTTTTTTTTAAATTTTTAATTGCAATGATATTTTAAATTGTTATTTGGGTTTTATCTTTTATTTTAGTGTATTGCAACGAGGACCAAATTCAAACTGCTGGGTCTGTCATTCACTATCCAGAAATTCCTTGCAGTAGGCAAACCTTTAGGCCAGAGGTCCTTAACCTGTTGGGGCTTGATACAAATTGTTTTTTACTAGATGGGGACAATTTTTTAAAAAAACTGAAATTATGTCCAATGCAATTGAGGAAAAGAGCAAATAATAATTGAAATGAGATAAAATAAATATAAACTACATGAGAGAGAGAGAGAGAGAGAGAGAGAGAGAGAGAGAGAGAGAGAGAGAGAGTCAAAATTCTCCTAGAGGTGCATAAGGCACAAAAGGTTATCCCGATCGCCTAATTAAAAAGGTGATCGGAGTTTGTTTGGCCTGTCCGGGACACGAGAGTCCCTCCCCAAGGGGGAGAGGAAGGGGGCTGGGTCTGGCAGCTACCCAGCCCTCTTCCTCCTTTTGTGCGGGTTAGGAGGCGTGAATGGGACTTCGGCATGCACCTTCAGGCGGCATAGGCAGGGCAGAACCCTATTTCAGTCCTCAGGGGCTTGGCAGCACAAGGACATAGACGGGGCCCTGGCTGGGACCGCGGGGCACACCTCAGAGGCTCAGTGGTTCGAGGTGGCGCAGTCCGCAGTCCGGCTGCCTTCCCCTTAAGGGACAGACATGGATGAGACGCGCCGCCCAGCAGCGGGACGCAACTTGGAGTTGGGTGCATGCCCGCCTGGGGGCAGAGGTTTCTGGTACCGCCCAGAGGTCCCTTCCCGCACCACAGGGGCTTTCGGTGCCTCGGATGCTGCAGGTCTCAGCCTCTGCTTCTCTTGCTAATGTGAAATAAAGTGGCCCTTTCTCCCATATCTGTTGTCTCGAGTGTTCATTGGACAGTGCGGAAACAAAGAACTTCTCCCTCAGGCTCTAGTTCTCTTTGGGGGCTCTCTCACCACGGCCTAGGAGAGGGGGGGGTAAAGGGGGTAATTTGTACCCGGGCCCAGGGTCAAAAGGGGGGCTCAGGAGCCAAAGGAGGGGCCCAGAAATTTCCTAGGACCTGACACTTTCCTATCTACTCAGACTTGTTGCCTGTATGGGATGCAGGGGACACTCCCATGACTGGGGATGCTGGGGACACTACTGATGCCATATGGGTGGGTAGACCTGGGCTCCAAAGACTTTTCCAGCTGTCTCTACCCTTCCTTCACCCTGCTTTGCCTCTTACTGCCCCTATTTTGCTTGCCCATCGCAACCCTCCCCCACTCTGTTTCAGCCCTCCCCCTTTGCGAAGGGGCTCAAAAGAAACTTTGTACCCCCTGATACAGTTCCTCTTAGAGGCCCTGTCTCTCACACTCTACTGCCAACTGTGCTGACTATATTTCTATTTTGCATCCTGTTTTCTGTTATTTTCACATTGCCCAGTAATATACTGTGGTCACTTTGTCATTTCCTCCTGTTCACTGCTCTGGATAACCTTTGATTCACCACTGGATCAGAGAACACGTATATTTAATGAATCTACTCAGAGGTGATACATGCTTCTCTCCGCTCCAAAGTGAGTTATGAGCAGAGAGACAAACTCTGTGTATCCTGCCACAAATCCCTATGGATTGTTTTCATGTGCCCCAGTGCTAAGGAACAGTTCATTGCAGAGCAATTACTCTTGGTGATAATCTTGCCATAAATGCTTTCAGAGGCGTTTCCTTACATCTTCCAATCTCAGCACTCTTCCTTCCCCCACTACCTTCCCCTTCAAAGACTTTCTTAACAGGTAGTTTCTGAACTTCAAAGCCATTGACGGGCACCTAGCTTGTCCCTTTTATTCACTGCTTTGAAGACTATTCTTCTTCCACTTTTTCTGTATCACATTCTAAAACACACAAAAAGAGGATTTTTCTCTTTGTTTTCATCTAATCCCAATTTGCCAGCTAAAAATATTGAACCAATGATAGCAGGATTGGGAGGGGCTGGTGCAGAAGTGCACAGAAATCGTTCACATTGGCAGCAGGTACATGCTGTGAACAAGGTTAAAGTCAAATATGGATCACGTTGGGCAAACTGCCAGAATTCAGGATTGAAAAGGCATGGAAATGGCTGGCAACGGAGCAAGGAAAGCTCTCTGGGCAGGAATCCATGGACAAGGGGGTACAGTGGACATGTAATTTTCTTATCCAACTTTCCGGCAATGATGGAGCCAAAATGCAGTCCCAAGGTTGCAGTCCATGTAACTTGTTCATGTTACAGCAAGTTGGTTTTGTTCTCTCATCAGAGGTTATGCACAGGGCAGGGGAGGGAGCACAACCTTGATGTTTGCTCATCTGCCCCACCACACTGATAAACCAAACATCCTCAAACACCCATACTGTTGAGCCAAATATGAATTATGGTAACTGATGTTGCTAACTGGACAAAGAAAATGGAATTCAAAGTCACATCTCTAGTTTATGGAATTTAGTGGCATCCAAATGAAACCATTTCTGACTTAAGGCTGGTTCTATACATGGGAGCTTCCTGGTTTAGCATTTTCACATCATAGTTCACCCACTCCTAAACTTCCACTAGGCATGCCTTAAATTGCTAATTTATGCGTTCATCTACATCAGGGGTATCCAAACATTTTGGCAGGAGGGCCACATCATCTCTCCAACACTGTGTCGGGGGCTGGGGGGGGGGGAAGAATTAATTTACATTTAAAATTTGAATAAATTTCCATAAATGAATATATTAGAGATGGAAGTTATATGAATGAATGAAGGTCTTGTAGTAGTTGAAGGCCTCTAAAAGGCCTTGCACAAAGCAAGGCTGGCCTTCTCTTCGCATCACAGACGTGAAACAGCAAATAGAAGAGGGAGCCCTCATCCCACAGCTCACACGAGAGGTTGAACAGTCGCCCTTATGCTGAGAGCGGTTGTGTCGGGCCAGCACGGGCTCCAGCAAATCACCAGAAGGCCAGAGGCTCATTGGAGACTGGGGGCTTCCTGAGGGTTGGGAGTCCCCTAGGGCTGCAAGTGGCCCCTGGGCCGGGGTTTGGGCACCCCTGATCTACATCATAAACACTTTTGCTTCCCATAAAAAAAAATGTGAGTATTGTGAGAAAGGGATAAGTTACAGCAACCATCCCTTTGATTTAAGGGCCTTTCCTTACATATCAAGATGTGAAAAACCCTCTTTCATGTAATGATTGTAATTGTCAAGGGATACTATGATCAACTGAAAATGCCATCATGTCTGCGTTTTCTCTAAGATAGCCTCCCTAATCATTAGTTACAGGCAGCTGCCAACAGTGCAGAGGCAAACTCATTCTTGTTAAACTCCTGTGAGAAGTTCTCTTCTGCATCCTCCGCAAGCAGGCAATTCAGCATTAAGGCATTTCTTCCTCCTCCTCATTAGCTCTTCCTATACTTTTCAGTGCGTGCTGCCTCTCTACACTAGAAACAACCTAATTGTACTTCAGGGACGTGTGGCATGGGGGTGGCAGGTGAGGCAGAGGTTGTTGTTTGTAGAAAAGCACTGCAGCCACCCCACCTGCTTACACCTAAGGAGGCTCTCCTTACACCTGCTTTCTTGGGTATCAGGAGGTGTAAGCAGGTGGCTGCAGTGCTTTCCCATGGACTATGACTGGGCTACTTTTCTCCCTAAGAGGAAAAGATACTGCAGTCTTTATCTTTGTCTCTGCAGGACAGAATGTAGTGGGGGAAAGGAGTAGATAAATGGTTGGTTTAAAAAGGCGGTTATTAAACAGCATTTTTCCTCCACTCCACTTTAGAGTCATAGAGTTGGAAGGGATCTATCTTAAACCATCCATAGGTGCTTTGCATTAAAATAAAATCAGAGAAACAGTCACAGAACAGCTTGTCCTTTATGTAGGATGTGAACAAGAGGAACATCCATCTACTCCATAAGAAATTTCACTGGGGAGCAAAATTCATTCCAGCTAGTTTTCCATGTCTATTACGGCAATCTCTTGCAGCCCACAGATAAAAACTGTGGAAACTCCACAAAAGTAAAAAAGGTAAATAAGGGTGGTTTTTTTTTTTTTAAAGAAAGAAATGTAGACCATGGTGAGCCTCAACTGAACACAAATATAAATTAATTTTAAAATATTTAAATAGTTAATATATATTTTTAATACATATTATAAATAAGTATATATTTTAAACTCTTGTGAATGTCAGAGGGCCAACTAAAAACCAATATAACATGCATTTTATTTCCATTTGGCTCAACAAAATTGGGGCTAATGGCGCGTTCCAGAGAAATTGTGCTGCTTGTGTCAGGAATGAGGGTTGCTGCTTTTTTTCCCCCTGAGAAGGGCCTGGCACTTTAACACAAGCTGGACGCACAGAAATTCAACAGATGCAGCTTTCAGTGGCATGCATCTATTGAAAATATACCTACTGAACTTGTACCTGTGGTGTAGCCATTAAAGGCATAAAATTTCTTCCTGGAAAAAATGAACTTTTGATTCAGTGTAGACCAATCCCTTGTTAGATGGCATGATGGAATTTCAGATGACTTCACAGCCAAGAGTGTTCCTGCTGAGGGTATTCCAGTCAATAAAAGGCTGTCTGCATGTCAGGAGAAAAAGCAAAGATGAAAAGGAGTTTGCAGAGAAAATTGGTGATTTATTTTCCTCAGTTTCCATATAGAAATGGTTGAGAAATATCTACCCTGGGGCTACTCTTGATTGTGAGAGCTGTCAAGGAGTGAACAAAATAAAGCAGTGCTGGATCAACATGAGAAATTAAAGTGCCATCAATCATTTGGAGAGGACAGGGCTCACTTGAGAACTGTGACTAAGAAAGCTGACAAACATGTCATAGATCATGAGAGATGGATGCTATATTGGGAAGCTTTAAGGAGGACGAGCTAGAGTATCTAACCTGTTTTAGGAGAAGCTTCAGGTGATTTAGAAGATAATAGTCTAGAAAAACTGTGAATGTTATTAGCAGAAATAGTACTGACAACAAGAGAACAGAAATTATATATTGTATTGATGATGCTGGAAAATATTGATGATGCTGTCTGATGAAAACAGGTAATATATTAGAGCCCAGATTACCATTTCTCTGACTTTCATCTGTTCTGTTCTCCATATATAAAGTAGAGTGTAAGGTGATGATTTTTCGGTGAGATCAGTCATGCTTTCTTGAAGGACAATTTGTCTACCATTCTCAGTCTACCCCTACAAAGCACAGTCTTTTTTTTTTTTCTTTTTTTTTTAAAAGCAAAGAATCTAGTAGCACCTTGACGACTAACCACTTTATTTCAGCATAAATGATTTCTGTAATGTTGCATGCACTGAAAGTGCACTCTGAATTCTTGTGGGCAACAGTAAGACCTACCAGATGTGGCTGACTCCCAACATTCACTGAGAGTACATTAAACAATGCGCCTAAAGATCTTCTGCAATGCTCAGGCATTTCCCAGTAGATGCTCAGGGGCTCCTTAACAGATAAATCATTGGTGGAGCAAAGTGAGGCCTTCCACTTAACTTGCCCGTTTGACGTTTGTTTGGTTATTTGTAACATAGCCCCCTTGAGCACTGAGATATTGGAAATGATTTTAGTATATATGCCTAGTATATATGCTTAGCCCATAATTCTACATGTCAAGTTTGAATACCAGCTTAACTCATGAACACAATTTTTAATGGAGGGAGGAAAACAGAAAATTAATCATAATGTGACAACTGCTTTGAAGTCTGTGATCTTGGGATGAAAAGTGGTGTGCACAGTCAACACACAATGATATGTTTCAAGTTCAAATACCAGCTCAACTCCCTCATCTGTTTTCAAGGGTCTTAGGAAAGCTGTAAAATGCACTATAATGCAATTTTTTTTTCTGAACACTGAATGATCATACTGAAATTTGGTTCTCAGAGTTTGCAGTGCAGCTCTTTACAGTACAACTGCTCATTGCAAAGTGAGGCCTCTTGAACATTGCTTGTATTATTTTAGAAAATTTTCCCTGAGGTTAGGAGGTTTTCAGATCTCTAGACCTGAAGCTGAAAACCATCTCTGGTCCATATTCTTTCACAAACTGTCAGCCCAGACAGAAATACAGGGTGTTCACAAAAGCACTCCCTGATTTGCATGTTATACCTGTTTGAAATCAGGAAGTGTTTTTGTGGACACCCTGTATTTAAAATCAAATCCCAATTACTGATACTTCAACCCTGACATAAACTACCTCAGAGCATCAGCTTTGTAAGTCTTCCTGTGATAGTTAAATTTTCATTCCTTCTTGTCGTCTTACATTTTCAAAATTCTAGCTGCTTGGAACATCTGGAAGCAGCAACATAGAGAATGAGCACGTCCTGTTTGCAAGAAAATACGGATAACTCTGGTTCAGAAGCTACTGTATCTCTGCACAAACAATTCCTGGCAGAAGCCTTCCTTGAGTGAATGAGATAATCCCAACTGCCATTTCAAAAAAAAAAAACAACACAAAACAGTCAGTAACAGCAGATAACCCAGCTCAGTTACAGTTAATGGAGCTGGCTCCCTGAGGCCTAAACAGGTGTAACTTAAAGATACTGAGAACAGTTTCTCTCTCTTTCCCTGAGCTATCCTTATAATGGATGAGCTGAGAAGAGATGTGACTGATGAATGAGGCCAGTGGAACAGCGCTTAGGCTCAGTGCAATAACCTGGTCCAGGGATGGAGTGATTCCAGCCAGCCTTGAGGGGGTCAGTCAACAGGGAGGGGGAGACATTCCCATCAGGCAACACTGCTTAGAAGAAGGTGTAGAACTGCAACAAACTGCTATGTTTAACCTATTTAATGAGTCATTTGGGAAAGAACAGTCTTTGAACTTTGGATAAAAATATATGATAGAAGCTAGGAAAGCCCAACAAATAAGTCAGCCAAAGATGGGTAATTCTTTACAAAGGCACTTACCTTCCTAGTTCCCCACACAAACACCTTCAGATCACATTAGAATTGGGGCAGGCAACAGGCTGCCGGTTCATTTCTGGGTACAAGTCAAGATGCTAGTTTTGACTTTGAAGGACCTTTATGGCTTGGGACCAAGGTATTGGAGGGACTGCCTCCTTCTATATAACACAGGCCAACATTCATTTTGTTTCCTTAAACGTTATACCAATTCCTGGGTTTATTTAGGGTGCTGATTCCAAAAATGGCATCCGTTTTGCCCTATCATGTCTAGTTTTGGAGACACGGCATAGCCTCTTTAGTGAATGGTTCAAGCAGCTTCCTCAGGAAGCTGCTTAAACCATTCACTTATGAGGCTACAATATATCTCCAAAACGAGACGTGATAGGGCAAAATGGATGCCATTTTTTGAATCAGCACCCCAAATTCATATCAAACCACCATAAAGTTTGGGAAAAACTTTTCTGACCCTCAGTTTTGTAGGCCTGTGTAATCTGACCTCTTCTCTGAGGTCATCAGAGGGCACCTCTTAACCATGCCACCATTGATGGAGGTGAGACTGTGGTGATGAATAGGGCCTTCTCAGTGGTGACACTCCAA
Organism: Tiliqua scincoides; assembly: GCF_035046505.1. NCBI lineage: Eukaryota > Metazoa > Chordata > Lepidosauria > Squamata > Scincidae > Tiliqua > Tiliqua scincoides. Next base: position 203,620,243 of record NC_089822.1, read on the forward strand.
TTGTGGAACTGCCTCCCCTTGGAACTAAGAACTGCTCCCTCCTTGAAGAACTTTCGGCAGGACCGTAAGACCTTTTTGTTCAGAATGGCATTCGACAGCTGACATGATGAACTGGCATATTAATTAAATGTAATTTTTAATTGTTTTTGTGGGATCCATTGGGGTTTTTGTCTTTGTTTTTAATCTTGTAAGCCATCTTGATTGCCCTTAGAGGGAGAAAGGTGGGGTAGAAATTCTTCAAATAATAATAATAATATTACCTCTTGTTGGGTAAAAAATTATCCAAGCACAGCTTCAGTTAGAGTTGGCAACCCTAGATCAAACTGAAGAATGAGTAGAAAGCTGAATAAAAACTCAAGCAATTCCTTGACACTGTGGAGAACAGTATGTGTGGCTTGGAAGAGCTCCTGTTACTCTTGGTGCCTGCCCCAATTCACCTGCACTGAGGCCTGGTTAATGTTACCCAAGTTGGCCAGCCTAAAATTACACTAATGGATGTGAATTCATTGACACTTGTCCCTTTGCCATGAGCCCTCTCCTCTGGTTACTGCCATTGCTGACCACAGTTGCTACAGTGACACACTTCTGATGGAGGTGTAATTTAGACCCCTGTCAATTAAGCCTGGAAAGCTAAACCAGAGCTCCAGGGAACCAGGGCATTGGTGAGGAAATGAGGAGAGCTGAAAGTGGAGCAGAAATGATCCCCATCTCATGTCTCTGTACTGTATATATCAACAGCTAGAGATGCCAAGAAATGAAATTAAAAATTCTGTTTCCTGATGCAGAGCCAGCTGGGTCAGAGTGCAGAGCCCCAAGTCTGTCAGTGCTGGTGGAGCCAGGAGGCAGAGCCTAGTGGGTGTTTTGGCAAAGCTGTGGGCAGAGCTAAGTGGGTTTTGACAGGTGGGGGAGAAGAGCACAATGTGAAAGCAGGCTACTCACCTAAGGGGATGAGCTTGAAAAAAGACCTGGATGAGGTGAAATAAAACCATTCTTGCCCTTTGTTTTTCTGGCGACTGAACCAAAGGAAAAAGAAACAAACTAAAACCCTGACTAGACTGGCATTTTTGAGACAGTTGGCAACCCTATCAACCACTATGGAGTGTTTCTTATACCTGCGTAAATTTAATTTGTACCCATATGTAATGACTTTCCTAGTCCTAGACCGCTTGTTCTGGTTTGCTTGCTTCCTGGATCAGATCAACAGCACCATGGTGTCTTGTCATTTCAAGAGACTACATTCATGTCTGCTCTCCAAAGTCACATGACAGTCATTCCTCTGATATATCAAAGGGCTTTCTGTAATATCTGTGGCTCATTCATGAATGCTTCCTATGTCTATGATATTTTCTAATGTGAAGCCAAGTCTTATGTATTCCATCAGACCACTAAGATGGCTGATTCATAAGTATTTCGTAGCACAACCAGGCATCCTACCCGTAGGCTTTCATTCAAAGAAGAGAACAAAATGGGTGTAAATAGAGCACAGGCCTGTTCCCAATATATGCACAATTGTTCTTATCACCATCTACCACCATGGGATTGAATTAATTCAAAGACAAAACAAAACAACCCCCACCCAGTTAACTGCTCAGTTAATAATGTGATTATGAAGTATCAATGCCAACAACTTCAACATCAAAAAGCAAATGTCAGACTATCTCTAAGAGCCAGCACAGCAGACTAATACTGTCCACAAGGAAGGAAGAGGAACAGAGGTCACTATTATAGCCAGTCCCATGACCTACAAATTAATTGGTCCACTGAATATAAGGGTCAGAAATGATTAAGTCATGGTTCCAAGGCTATCTAGTTTCTTCTCACAAAATATTTCATGTATGGATTTTCAGATATGTAATTAGGATCATGGATTTGTCAGACTTTACTCAATCCATAAATCATTCCTTGTGTTAACTATGTAGTAGATACTGCCACTAATATATAAGGCTAAAGAGGTGTCATAGCCGGAAAACTGTGGAGTTAATTGCCTGTGAGTGAGGTCAGATCATCTGTGAGGTCATTTTCATGACCACTGGCTGCCTGTATGCTACATGCTGCTAGATTAGAAATAGTCCTTAATGTTTCAACAACCAAACCATGTAGCCCACATCTCTAACTTTTCAAGAATATTTCTAAAGGCTTGACCTTCAGGTTGCATAGTCCTGTTTGTGTAATTAAGACTGCAATTCTATCCACACTTACCTGGGAGAAAGCCTCATTGATTATAATGGGACTTACTTCCAAGTAGACATGCATAGGATTGGGCTGTTAGCCTTTGAATTGCTGTTTAGTACTATCATGACGACTATCAAGATTAAACAGAAACCTTTGAGAGTTTTAACAGTCCTATGTAGACCAGTAAAAAGATGCTTAGTAATATTGACATGAATGCACTGAAGATGTGTTGTTGACTAATCATTTACAATTACACAGCAGTATGTCTCACCCTGTTCACACAGTAACAGCCCATTCCAGCATAAATTCCCACACAGAGGTGCAGCAAGGTCAGCACAGGCTGCACTACATACTGAGAGGGAATTTTGCAGGCTGCAGATCTCATGAAGGTAAGGGGACATTTATTCCCTTGCACCAAGGGAAGCTCCAGCCTGTGCAACGAATCTACTCAGACCTGCGCAAGCCATATAGCTGGCACAAGCTGTGTTGGCAGATCAGGCCCGGGGGGGGGGGGGTAGGATGCAGTATGCATCACTGTACTGATCCTGACCTTTCTCAAGCCCAATGCACCCATGCTGGCAACCTCCCCCCACCCTTCCCAGAATTATGTGTAAATATAAACATTCACCATTTCCAAAAAATGGTGAATGTTTCCACTTCATTTCCACTTTCACAACATGCACTTGATAAAGGAAGTTGATACTACAAGTTCCTTCTACGAAAATCTGAACAGCAATTTCTGCATAAATATTCCTACCAGGGCTTTTCTGGGGAAATCTGAACCCTTTGCAATTTTGTCATCACAACAAGGAAGGCTTTTTTCTCTCACTGATATAGAACTTATTTTAATTGAAATCTGTTACTTGAAGTCAAATCACTGAGGACTTATATTGCCTTCTCAAAGAGATCCCTGATGAACACATGCATGTTGCAAGAATTCTTATTTTCCTTAATGTCTTATTTTCTCAGGCTCAGATTCTTAACATGTACTTGATTGATTATGCCTTTGAGAGCTTCCCCAGATTCACTGACCAAAGTTACTTGAAGTATCAGTGAAGTATCTCAATGTACCTGGACTGTGTTCCACACACATGGATCAACTGGTTGAGGAAGTACCAGCCCAGAGTGTTTCATTGAGGAAAACAGCAGGCAAAGAAAGATGTGGAGAATGGAGCCTGCTATCCATGCGCAGGACAGTGCAATGCACTCTGCATATCAGCCACAGCTTTCATGAGCTCTGTTTTTTCATCCATTCATATTGCTCATCAGTCTTCACCCTTTCCAGCTATGGCGCACAGAGGCCCATATGTACAATTCCAACCTTTACTGTAATTCACAGTGCTGCTGTGGCATATTATATGATACCTTCTTCTGTTCTCCCTTAGTCATCTAGTCCAGGGGTCTCCAAATGTTTTGTCCACAGGGCCGCATCAAATATCTGACATGGTGTCAAGGGCCAGAAAAAAAATTTAAATATAAAGTTTAAATGAATACATCAGAGATGGGACTTGGATGAATAAATGAATGAATGGGCTCAGATTTTCAGGATTTCTCCAAGCACCAACATATACCACAGAAATAAAGCACACACTTAAGTGGACTCCCATTCTTGCACCCCACAAGCAGCTTACTTAAATGTTCAGGAGTAAATATCTCAGAACCAGCACAAGAAACACCTGGAGCATGTTCTGAGGGCCAGGGAGGCCTCCCCAGCCTCAGAAAGCCTTCTAAAGCCTTCAAAGGGCAAAGTTACTTCTGGTTTTTCAGGAAAACGAGGAAGTAATGTTTTTAGACTTTTAGAAGGCATTCTAAGGACAGGGCTGCATGCAGCCCCCTGGCCCTCAGAACACCCTTTGGATGCAACTGGAGCACAGCTCCAGTTGTGTTCAGTCAAGTGGGCCAGAGGCTTTCAGAGGACCAGAGGCTGGTCAAGGGCCAGGCTGAGGCTTGCTGATGGACGAATCTGACTCCAGGGCTGGGGTTTAGAGACCCCAATCTAGTTAAATGAATTATTTTTAAAAGGTAGAAATTTACAAATATGATCAGCATATGCAGGAGATCTGACTGTGGCACTATTTTGTGACCATGAAAGAATAAGAAAGCAATGGGCAAGAAGCACTTGGCCATATAACTCTATGTAGTCAGAGAGATTTTATCCTAGATAGAGTCTTAGTGACCACTATCTAGTCCAGCATTCTGTCGCTGATAGTGGCTCACCAGATGTGTCTGGGAAAATCACATGCAGGGCTCATTGACAACTGCTAGTCCATGGTATCTTCTGCAAGTCATCTTGCAAATAATGGCATATAACCTCTGAATGCAGCTGTCATGCTAACTACCGTCCTCCATAAATTTTTCTTAAAACCATTTATTGTCATATCTTGTAATAAATTCAATGTTCTACATTGTGTACTTCCTCAGTCTGTATCATATATGTGCTAAACATTATCACTGGTTTGTCCTGGACAGTTCAAAGTTCCAGTGGGTTAGCTAAGAAATTTGCTACATCATGTTCCCAACAATAAGATGTTGTAAGGGCCAAACTTCATGTGATTCTCCATTATATGTGGGAATTTTCTCCAAACCCATATGAGAGAAAGGGACTTCTTCACCCTTTTCCCCAGCTGCTTTCCTCAACCCACTGGAGAAAAAAAAATATGGGTAGATGTATGTTCCCCCTCCCCCACCCACAAGTAAAATGACTAGCCCATAAACTATTCAACTGAGCTTTATCTGATATCTGATAATAATCAACAGCAGAGGGACAGTCTCCTCTAATATTCTTGAATTGCAATGTTCCGGGTTAAGCAGGGATACGTCAGTTGCTTTCTATTGGTAAATCCCCAGAAAATCAGATATCATTAACCTTGCTGTAGAATGGTTACTCATCCTGAATCACATTGAGGCAGACACATGAAAAAGGTTCTATGTGGTCAGAATCTTGCGTGTTCCACTCCCAGCTATTTGACTCATTCAGAGTCCTTCATTTGAAGTAGAGATGCTATTCTGTTTCCACTACTGCAGGTTCCTAGAGAGCTTTGGAAGTCAGTAGATGAACTGCTAGCCACAAAGTATTTACAAAATGGCAATGGACTCATTTTTTTCATGGATTACTTTTTTCACTATTGCTGCAGGATCCCTCTAACCTTAATCATTTGCCTCCCCTGGAGTAGACAGTTTGTGCTGCAATGATGCAATAGTAAACCAGATCCAGAGTGTTACACCTTCCACATCAGCTAACAAAGAGTTGATATATCTGAATGCTGATGGATAGTTCATCAACTGGTACAAAGTGAGACAGCTGGACCAAAATTAGCAAATTCATGTCTGTGTATGTCTGCTGGGAATCCAATTCTGTGAGCTGAGCAGTGCTAGCCTAGGAGTGACTATTCAGAATTAAGTTTCATTGTATTCCATGAGGCTTACTCCAAGGAAAATGTGCATAGGATTACAACCTTATGAACCAATCCTAACTAAGGGCCCAATCCTAAACAGTGGGCGCCAGCTTGCTGCCAACGCGCACAGTCACAAACATGACATAAAGCATGTTTGCAAGCCCTCAGCACTGGAGCTAGTGCCAGTACAAAGCCACTTGGCAGTCGCCTGAACCGCCATGTGGCGGAAAGGTAGGTGGAGGTGTGGGGAGAGGGCAGGGAGGAGGCGTGCAAGAGGAGGACAGGACCATTGGAACTCAGCTCCATCAGATCCTGGCTCTGTGTCAGGTTCCGTGGCCCAACACAGAGCTCTCTAATTTTGCAGCAGTTCCAGAGCTGCCATAGAATTGAGTAGCCCCACTGTGGGGCTACTTCCTTTACTCAGGGGAAGGGGATGAACATCCCTCTTTTGAGGCGGTGGCAGCGGCTGCCCGGAACATGATGGATGCTGTAGCAGCCGTTTTCACTACATGGCAGCTCCGTACTCCAGGCAACTCAGGATCGGGCTATAAGATAGGGCTGGCACAAGGAGGGTTTTACAGCTTTACTTTGTTGGCAACCTTCAGTCTCGAAAGACTATGGTATCGCGCTCTGAAAGGTGGTTCTGGAACAGCGTCTAGTGTGGCTGAAAAGGCCAATTTGGGAGTGACAATCCCTTCCGCACTGGGAGCAAGTGCAGTCTGTCCCTGGTCTGTCTCCCTGGCTATGGGCCTTCCTTCTTTGCCTCTTTGCCTCAGACTGTTGGCCAAGTGTCTCTTCAAACTGGGAAAGGCCAACAGTATTCTGCTGTCATAAAATGGCTACCAATGATACGTGCAGCACATCAGCAATGGTCATTTTGTGAGTGCCACTGCAAGATGCAATGACACCACAGCATCACTGCTGGAGCCCACTGCCCTGCCAGAGTTGATAAGCCAGCAATGGGGGTGAGGTGTGGATGGAACAGGGTGGAGAGGGGGAGGAATGGGGTAAAGACTGGGGCGAGGTGCGGATGGATTGAGACTGGGAAGGGAGTGGTAATGATGGCAGTTGTGCTGCCTATATCCTATCCCACTTCACAGCCTGCACCTGCCTTCCCTGATCCACTCAGACTTGTACCAGCAAAAGTAGCTGGCACAGATTCAAGTAGACCCATGAGGGCAGCAGAGGTTTGGTATGGGAACAAATATTGCCTTGCCTGGAGGAGACCTTCAGGACTGTTCCCCCTGCAGGATGTAGCTGCACACCAGTGGTACAGCTGTATCTGTGGGGGGGGGGGAGGGTTTGTTTGGATTCTGCTGCCATATTCTGCACATGTTGGCTTTGCTAAAGTAATCCAGGCCTTCCTTACATGTTAAGTATGCCTGGGTTTATTCATATCTAAATAAAAATTTCCCCTTGCATAGGCCCAACTAACACAGAGATTAAAGGCACTAGATGTGTGGCTGACTCTGGCATAGATCCACTAAAAATAGTAGAGGCAAAGGGAAGTTGCTTCTTAAAGTTCTGGAACCTAGAGTGCCTCACAAGCTCAGGAAAGCCCAGCTAAAGTAATGTGAGCCTGAAACTCAACAGGATAGCTGTATATATACTTAATTTATTTAAATTATAACACACATATTCCTGAAGTTCTGGGTCTGGAAACAATATCACTGTTTAATAAAAGTAAAATTTAAAAATGTAAAATAGACTAAAATAAGATTGTTTTTATTCAAAGCTGCAAAATTGAATTGCTCGCTGAAAAGAAAATATCTTGAAGAACTTCTGGAAAATCCTCACTGTTTTTTTCCTGCTTCACTTGAACAGTTGAAACGGTTTTTTTTTTTTTTTCATTTTCAGCTGCCTTTACTGGTTCTAGTATTAGAGACAGATACCGGTCTGCCCTTAGTAAGCCTGATAGTTACTAATGCAGCAGTGCTTCTTACCCCAGCTTTTCTGGCTCACAATGCCTGCAACTGGTTCTGTGCTGTTAATACTGGCTCTGTGTAGACATATTGTACATGTGTTCATGTTGCATGCATAAAAGTGATCATGAGAATGAATAAATTTGCCCTAAGTATCAGGGATGGGAATTTGAGTCAGTGACTTGCACGTGTCACGAAAATGCACATTTTTTGGTGACTCATTGACTTGTAAGTTGTACGCATGAAAGACTCTGCAAAACACTTGTTCAGGCCCCCTGACTCTGCACGAATGCACTCCCCATACATGCTGACTCAAGTCTGCCTGTGTCTGGGTGTGCTTGCTTACTGTCTTTGCATTGTGAAAGACCTCATAGAGCCATTATTCAGACCGGGTAAGCAGCATGGAAGTTCCAGCTGGCAGGCAGGGAAAGCGTTAAGGTTTTCCTCTTGCAAAGAACAGGAGGGGGAAGGAGGAGCAAGATTTTGTCCATTTGTGATAGGAAGGGAGGGAGGAAAGCATATGATCATTGGATGCAGGAGAAGCCCAAGGGCTATCTTACGACTGACTACAGAACCCCAGGGAGGGAGAGAAAGTAGGCAGGGAAGTTGGAGGGAAGGAAGGCAATTTGTAGCAATCACGCTTTCCTCTGCATTGCTGTTATTTGAGCAGAGGAAGCCTCACTGAATGACTGGCTACAGTGGGACTACTTCTGAATAGAGCTTCCAAGGATTGGATTGTCCTGATAAACCTAGCAGCTGCTGTGCGTGACCCTCTTCCCTCTTGCTTCTGTCCCCGCTCTCACACAGTCCCTCCCACCCTCTGGGATGGGGCAGCAGGGGAGTCTTTAAAGTGAACTCACACACACACACTGCCCAGCAGCCGCCCCGTTTTTTCAGCAGCAGGCTTTTTAAAGGGGGGAGCAACTAGACTTGAGTCCTTTAGAGTTGCAAAGGGGTGACTCAGCAACTCAGAAAGTGCCCCCATTATGACTCTTTTTTGGGTTGCAAGGGGCGGTGACTCTAGACTCGACTCAAGTCAAGCCCTGCTGGATTTTTCCATCCCTTATAAGTATACACATATGAGATTGGGAGAACTAGAAAGATCAAAGGTGGCAGTTCCACTGTTGCTTGTACACAATGTGCATTAATTGGATGTGTAATTTTGTGCAAACCGTTGAACATGGAGTAGCTGCGTATCCATGTATGCAATTGTCTTCCAAATCACAAAGATATAGAGAGAGAATAGTGCAAATTGTGTACCCAGCATATATTATTGGTCGTTAGTATTTTGCAGTATTTCTTGCATGTCTTTTTCTTATCTCATCCCTGCTCTGATACTGTCTGGGATACCATTCAAGAAATTGTTTGCATTAGTGTATACAACTAGGTAGACAGAACAAATAAAATGAAGGCATGTATACCGAACAGTAGGAATCACTCACCAAGTAAATGGGCATGCAATCTGTACATGAAAATCTCCCAACATACATAAATAAAAATTTATCTAATGTGTTTTCAGTATCCTGTTAGAATGTAGGCTTCCCTTTTAAGAGGTAGTCCCTTGTTCACCGGCTATATGAAATGTGTGTGCATGGAAGTTGTGTCATGACAGCAAGTCCTGTCACCAGCTGGCTTTAGGGCAATTTGACCACCAATTTTGGCAATTAGGCCAAATTGGACCCCATGTGTGGAGAAGCCTTGCACTGGGATGGTGAGTATAGTCAGCACCTCAGCTCTGTAGCTGACACTCTGGAATGGAATCTTACGTGCTGAGGCACCTTAAGGAGAGCAGGTGGAGCATTGCCTGCCCCTGGGTCTGATTGGCTTGAAATTGCCCCCCCCCAGCAGTTGGCTGTGGTGCTGCTGCCCTCATCATAGCCACTTATTCTAGTGAGGAGGGGGCTGTGGCGGGGTGGGGCCCCCCACAAAAATGTTTTGCATTGGGCCCTGCACTTCTAAGGCTCACCCTACTTCCGTGCATTACCTGACTATAAGCACAGTACCTAGGTATGTAGAGGTTGTACATATGAAGGCTCATCCATGTAATGGATGCAGTGTCAGTATTCTTTATGTCTCCATATTGAATAAGCTCAAGAGGCCTGTAGCTGAGATCATTTACATTTGAAAACTACCCTGGTACACCATGGAAGTCTTTGTTCTATCTGGCTTCTTATCTAGGGCAATGGTAGGGGCAATTAGCAGCTATTAGGAGAGCCCCTGTGATTTCCCACCTTCCAAGGCAAGTCATCAATGAGGTTACACATTTCTTCCTGGAACTGGAAGCAAGTTATTTGTTTAATTACCTGCCAGCTGTCACTTGCAACCCACTCTACATAGTTGGAAGACTTTGCTGATTAGCCTCCCTCCTCGCTATGATAAGTGCAATATACATAATTAAGTGTCACTGTGATTCCAAGGGAGAGGGAGCCATATTTGGTAATTACCAGCTCTGCACTGATTGGAGTCCTGAGTGCTTTAAATACAGACATTTTGTGTTTTCATCTTGAGATAAACATTAATCAATATCCCTATGACTCCCTAAGTTTTAGCTAACGATCTTTGAAATGGACATCTAAATCTACATTTTCTGACAATTTGTTGCACATGAACTCAATCTGGATAGGGGCATGAGGTTCTTGACCTGGCTCAATTCTCTATGTAATACAAGCAATTCCTCGTATCATAAACTAGTAATTTTCTTTATACTCCAATATAGTTATAATATATAGTGATGTAAAACAATGTTTAAAAAAAACTGGATCACTGTTGTGCTTTTCTTGGAAAACTATTCCAAACAGTTCCTTGGTTTGAATTAATTGGTTAGCAGATTATTAAGCCATTGCTTTCAATCAGGATATCTTCTAGCAAATGTTTTATAAGCCCTCTAGAGTCCTCCAGCTCAGGCCAAATGTTGTGCAGGTGGGAGAACCCCTTGTGTGCCTTTGATCTTCAGGCTCACTCTTGCCTTGTTTTTAGACAGCAAAGTGATACTCATTAAGAACTTGGCAGATCCAAAGACACAAGGCATGGATCAGCTTGCATACAGCAAGATGTGACAGAACGGAATCTATAGGGGCCAGACCCAAACCATGCATAACTTGTAAACAGATTATGAACTGACCCGGTCAATAACTTGAGGCCCTTCAGGATTTGAAGTTGTTACTGCTTTGGGATGGGGAAAGCTCCATCAAGTCTGTCAATCTGCCTCTGATGGGACCAAAAAAAGCGGTAATCCCAGATCTGGTTTTCGTTATCACTACTACTGCACAGTTACTATAGCAACGCACTAGGCCACACTGCAGAGTTTTCTTTCATAATGGTATGGTTTGCATGTGATTGTATGTGTCTGTAAGGGTAAACGGCACAAATCCAAATTTAAAGTGGGAATATGGGGTTCCCTTCCTGCTCCCTGCTTTTCATTCTGGATTAGCTCCCAAATTTACAAAAACCAGAACACTACCCAGATCATTATTTTCCTTTGGAATTCAGAGAACAGGGGTATATTTTTATTCCTTAAGAAAATATAATTCATACTCAAGAATCCTGTGATCTCAGGCCAGCATCTGGGGCTGGATATTTGAAATTTAGACCCCCAGAGGAGATCCTGAGAGACCACTGCACTATGTTACAGCCACAGACCTTTGAAATTAAGAGAGCCTGAAAGTTAATGCTCATACGAACACAATGAGGTGAAAAAATAATGCTTTCCATTCTTGAGTTTCAGGGCCAAACTAGACATTTTTAGGAGTTTCGTGTTTGGAAGTCTTCACCTCTTTCACAAACAGCAGCTGCAAGGGCCTCAACTTGCACTGGGACCACAGCAGGAGAGGGCAGATTACTCCTTTCACCTGCATCATCTTCCCACTGCAGTCTGTGTTCTCATATATTTTTCAACTGGGGTAACTTTCAAGCAGAGAAACTGCTTGAAGAATTGCTGAAGAATTTTCCAATTGGAGCAAATAGCAAAGAAACACGTAGGTTGAAACCTTGCTCAACAGAGACTGAGGGGCTAGCTTGTAAATTAAACACCTTGTTTAATTAAGGCTGCAAACCTAACCAACTTTACAGTACTGACATAAGGGCAATGCAACTCCAAGATAAGGGAACAAACATAGCCTTACTTTGAGGAGGACTCCATGACTATCGCCCAACTGCAGGATGCAGCACATGCCCCACTGGCACAGCTATGCCAGGACTGGAAAATTGGTTAGGATTGCTCCCTAAGGTAACATCTCACTTTGGGGCATGATTCAGTGTGGAGCAATTGACATTTCTATTCCATACATTGGTTAAGGTTAGAGCTGGAGTCCTAACTAGAGTCCTTGATCTAGTTAGGCTTGATCTATCACAGAGTCATTTCCTTTTTTAAACTGGAAAGTTGTAAAACTTTTACCATGTGTATCTACCTCGGCACCATTCTGATAATGACATTTATGCCACCTGCTTCTGTCAGAGTGTTTGTTGATGACCCTGTAGCTTCCTGAGTTTGTGTGTATGACCTTTTGGTTAATATTAAGTCAGAGTCTCTTATCATTTCTTCAAAGAGAAGTTATTGATTCTAAAACAATCCTCTCTAGCAAGAGCAGAGCTGCTCCAGAGTCTCACAGGTTTGCTTTTTTAAGCTCTGCTCTGTATCAATCTACAAACTCTTTTACCTGGCGACTGGGCACTAATGAAGAATTAACCACTTTCTTCTTATATTCTGCTCTTTCCAGGAGTCTGCTATGCTCACTCCTATGAAATTATATTCAGGTTATGTCTTAATCCTTAATTGATGAACAGGATCCTCATGCCCTCTTATTTTCACAAATAGATCCGCTGTTGCACCCATGCAGGGAACTCCCTCCCTTGAGAGGCAATTTGTTCCATCTTTGCAAATCTTTTGCCAGTTGGTGACAAGGATGGGAACTCAAGTCAAGTGACTCAGGTTTGAGTCATGAAAATGCACATTTTTTGCTGACTTATGCAAACTCAAGCCATATGTGTTAAACACTCAGGCAAACACTCAAGTCTGGGGCTGCTGACTTGGGAGTCACCATGAAGTCTGGTGATTTGAGTCACCCAGGCTTGGGGGTGTTGCTTGCACCTCTGATGCAGTTGCGCTGCTTCTGTGTCTCCCAAAAGACCTTGTGCACTTATCCAGAAGCTGCGCCACCAGCAGCAGGGCATGTGTTCAATCAGGAGGCAGAGACAGGACTGTGAGTGGAAGGAAACAGTGTTTTTGTTTTTTTTTTCTTTTGGATTTGAGTGGGCTTGCAAAAGTCCATTAGAAATTTATGAATTTGCAAAAGGTGCTGAACACGTGTCCAGAACATGAGGGATGGAGGTGCTTCTTCTTATCTCGAGGGCTATCCATTGCATGGCAGATATAACCTGATTTAGCATCTCTGGGAGAGTGAGGGGGAAAGGAGGAGCCATTTTTGGCTGTAAGAACAAGTGGGTTTTGCAAGCAGGGGGCAGGCAGAAGCAGGGGAAAGTGGTTCCTGGAGCAATAAAAGGAGGCACCCATGCCTTGTGTGCTCATTCATCGATTGCTTGCTCTCACACGGCAATAGTTGCTTTCTCTCTCTCTCTCTCTCATGTGTGTGTACCCAGCACAGAACCCAGGCAGCGTTCCTTCGTTTTTGGCTAGCCAGGCAGGGCAGGGGTGTTGCATTGGGATACTGTATACTGCTGCAGCAAGTGAAGCCAGCCTGCATCTTCCTTTTTTCAGGGGTGCTTTATTCTGCACAGGGGTTGGGTAGCTTTAATGCAACCATTTTCAACCACTGTGCCAGGGCACGCTAGTGTGCCGTGAGTGGTCCACAAGTGTGCCACAAGAATTTGGGGGAAGATCATTTATTAGTAGGGTCAATGGCGATGTGAGCCCCCCACTGGCAGCATGGTGTGCCTTGTCAATTGTCAAAAACCTGATAGTGTGCCGTGACAATTTTGATGACTTGTCAGTGTGCCACAAGATGAAAAAGATTGAAAATCGCTGCTTTAATGGGATTCACACCAGTGCACAATGTTGGGAAAGGTAGGGTGATGGGATGTGATAGACGGTTTGGCACAATGAGAGGATGCGGGGACAAAGGAGCGAATAAGCAGCCCATCCTGGGGCATTCCGTGTATAAATGCTTTTATGCGAATGCCCGAAGTCTACGAGCAAAGGTGGGAGAACTGGAATGTCTGGTGACAAGGGAAAATATTGACATAGTGGGCATAACGGAAACCTGGTGGAATGCGGAGAATCAGTGGGATACCGCAATCCCGGGCTATAAACTCTACAGGAGGGACAGGCAGGGGCGTGTTGGAGGTGGGGTGGCCCTTTATGTTAAGGAAGGGATAGAATCCAGCAAAGTAGAGATTGAAGGTGGGTCCGACTCCACCGTAGAATCTCTGTGGGTTAAATTACCAGGCTTGTGCAGCGATGTAATACTGGGGGCGTGCTATCGTCCTCCAGACCAGAAATCGGATGGGGACCTTGAAATGAGGAAACAGATCAGGGAGGTGACAAGGAAGGACAGGGTTGTAATCATGGGGGACTTCAATTATCCTCATATTGACTGGGTCAATTTGTGTTCTGGTCACGATAAGGAAACCGGATTTCTTGACGTGCTAAATGACTGTGGCTTAGATCAGCTAGTCACGGAGCCCACCAGAGGACAGGTGACTCTGGATTTAATTTTGTGCGGTACGCAGGACCTGGTTAGAGATGTAAACGTTACTGAGCCATTGGGGAACAGTGATCATGCTGCGATCCGTTTGACATGCACGTTGGGGGAAGAATACCAGGCAAATCTCTAACAAAAACCCTTGACTTCCGACGGGCGGACTTCCCTCAAATGAGGAGGCTGGTTAGAAGGAGGTTGAAAGGGAGGGTAAAAAGAGTCCAATCTCTCCAGAGTGCATGGAGGCTGCTTAAAACAACAGTAATAGAGGCCCAGCAGAGGTGTATACCGCAAAGAAAGAAGGGTTCCACTAAATCCAGGAGGGTGCCCGCATGGCTAACCAGCCAAGTTAGAGAGGCTGTGAAGGGCAAGGAAGCTTCCTTCCGTAAATGGAAGTCTTGCCCTAATGAAGAGAATAAAAAGGAACATAAACTGTGGCAAAAGAAATGTAAGAAGGTGATAGGGGAGGCCAAGCGAGACTATGAGGAACGCATGGCCAGCAACATTAAGGGGAATAATAAAAGCTTCTTCAAATATGTTAGAAGCAGGAAACCCGCCAGAGAAGCGGTTGGCCCTCTGGATGGTGAGGGAGGGAAAGGGGAGATAAAAGGAGACTTAGAGATGGCAGAGAAATTAAATGAGTTCTTTGCATCTGTCTTCACGGCAGAAGACCTCGGGCAGATACCGCTGCCCGAACGGCCCCTCCGGACCGAGGAGTTAAGCCAGATAGAGGTTAAAAGAGAAGATGTTTCAGACCTCATTGATAAATTAAAGATCAATAAGTCACCGGGCCCTGATGGCATCCACCCAAGGGTTATTAAGGAATTGAAGAATGAAGTTGCAGATCTCTTGACTAAGGTATGCAACTTGTCCCTCAAAACGGCCACGGTACCAGAAGATTGGAGGATAGCAAATGTCACGCCTATTTTTAAAAAGGGAAAGAGGGGGGACCCGGGAAACTATAGGCCGGTCAGCCTAACATCCATACCGGGTAAGATGGTGGAATGCCTCATCAAAGATAGGATCTCAAAACACATAGACGAACAGGCCTTGCTGAGGGAGAGTCAGCATGGCTTCTGTAAGGGTAAGT
Source organism: Tiliqua scincoides (assembly GCF_035046505.1). Taxonomy (NCBI): domain Eukaryota; kingdom Metazoa; phylum Chordata; class Lepidosauria; order Squamata; family Scincidae; genus Tiliqua; species Tiliqua scincoides. The sequence goes on from NC_089822.1 coordinate 203,635,475, forward strand.
CTTGCCTCACGAACCTTATAGAATTCTTTGAAAAGGTCAACAGGCATGTGGATGTGGGAGAACCTGTGGACATTATATATCTGGACTTTCAGAAGACGTTCGACATGGTCCCTCACCAAAGGCTACTGAAAAAAACTCCACAGTCAGGGAATTAGAAGGCAGGTCCTCTCCTGGACTGAGACCTGGTTGAAGACCAGGAAACAGAGAGTGGGTGTCAGTGGGCAATTTTCACAATGGAGAGAGGTGAAAAGCGGTGTGCCCCAAGGATCTGTCCTGGGACCGGTGCTCTTCAACCTCTTCACAAATGACCTGGAGACAAGGTTGAGCAGTGAGGTGGCTAAGTTTCCAGACAACACCAAACTTTTCTGAGTGGTGAAGACCAGAAGTGATTGTGAGGAGCTCCAGAAGGATCTCTCCAAACTGGCAGAATGGGAAGCAAAATGGCAGATGCGTTTCAATGTAAATAAGTGTAAAGTCATGCACATTGGGGCAGAAAATCAAAACTTCACATATAGGCTAATGGATTCTGAGCTGTCTGTGACAGATCAGGAGAGAGATCTTGGAGTGGAGGTGGACAGGTTGATGAAAGTGTCGACCCAATGTGCGGCGGCAGTAAAGAAGGCCAATTCTATGCTTGGGATCATTAGAAAAGGTATTGAGAACACAACAGCTAATATTATAATGCCATTGTACAAATCTATGGTAAGGCCACACCTGGAGTATTGTGTCCAGTTCTGGTCGCCACATCTCAAAAAGGACATAGTGGAAATGGAAAAGGTGCAAAACAGGGCAACTAAGATGATTGCTGGGCTGGGCACCTTCCTTATGAGGAAAAGCTACGGCGTTTGGGCCTCTTCAGCCTAGAAAAGAGACGCCTGAGGGGGGATTTGATTGAGATATACAAAATTATGCATGGGAAACATAAAGTGGATAGAGAGATGCTCTTTACACTCTCAAATAACACCAGAACCAGGGGACATCCACTAAAATTGAGTGTTGGGAGAGTTAGGACAGACAAAAGAAAATATTTCTTTACTCAGGATTTGGTTGGTCTGTGGAACTCCTTGCCACAGGATGTGGTGATGGCATCTGGCCTTGAAGCCTTTAAAGGGGGATTGGACAAGTTTCTGGAGGAAAAATCCATTACGGGTTACAAGCCATGATGTGTATGTGCCACCTCCTGATTTTAGAAATGGGCAATGTCAGATGCAAGGGAGGGCACCAGGATGCAGGTCTCTTGTTATCAGGTGTGCTCCCTGGGGTGTTTGGTGGGGCCGCTGTGAGATACAGGAAGCTGGACTAGATGGGCCTATAGTCTGATCCAGTGGGGCTGTTCTTATGTTCTTATGTTCTTAAGCCATGTTGGACTTGCCTATCCCTGGTCGGTGAAGACATTTTTATTTGGGCTAGCTTTTAACCCATGGATGTTTTGTTTTATATGCTTTTAATACCGTACTCTGTTTTTTATTATTTTTCTGGCACAGATCCATGAGGTCCTATGTAGCAGGATTGGGTTTAGGAAAGGGGCTAGAATTTGGCAGCTGTCATTGCCACCAAATTTGCCCCTCCATGGGCCTGATAACCTTTCCATCACCCTGTCACCTCTAGTTCTGCCCTTCCCTTGCCTTTGTCACTGCCTCATTTCACCATCCCCCATCTTGTTTTGCCCACCTCCACCCCGCCCCACTTTACCTGTGCCAGTGGATCCAGGAGGCTGCTCCAGCACACAGAGGAAGGCACCAGGCTTCCCACCTGCATTCCAGCAGAACACGAGTCTATGCATTGCGTTTCATGACTACTGTAAGGCTAAGAGCCCATAGGATTGGGCTGTAAAGGAGGTGGCTTGGATGATATGTCCAGCCTGCCCCACCTACTCTGTGAAGCATGAACACATATGCCCTGCTCTTTCTTCTGGTGCACTTCTGCAATTTGCTTAATCATGGGAAGAACTGGATGTACACCACCCCCCGTGCAGTTATGCAATGGAACAACAGCACTCTGGGTATGCATGTGGGGGAGACATACATACAAATGCTCTTCTCTAATGTGATTCAGAGGAGGCCAGCAAACAAAGATGGGGGGGGGGGGTGAAAAACCACTGCTGTCTAATCTGCTGCTTCAGTAGTATAGGAAGAGTCTCCAGCTTGCAACATGGCAGCCCGTCTTTCTCATCTAAAGAGAATGCAAGATACTGCAAGATTGAACCAACTTATTATAAAGCATATTGACCAGAGAACGAGACTTGCTTAGCTTTCAAGACGAAATTACATTAGGCACCATAGGCAGAAAGGGGTTGTTAAAATCAGCAGGAGGTAAATTTCCCTGCAGAGGCCAATAAGCTGTAATGTTGCATCTGTACAATACATTAAGGGAAGAAAGAAATACCCTCCAGGTTTTTATCCCAGAAGCTTTGCAGTGGAGGAAAATAGTGATGAATATACATCTTAAGTAGATTTGAATAAATTGTTGATATTTCTTCTCCCTCAACATAATTTGTTAGGTTAAGCATGCCAATAGAAAGTAGCTTCTCAAGCAGAAGAAAACCAACATTTCTGGGACCAAACTTGACAAAGACAATTCATATTTGATCCCTATTTCTACTTGAATTGTCTTAGGGGAGCATTCTCTGACTTTTAGGAAAAGTAAACCCTATTGGTTCATCTCTGGAAATAATCCAGATAATCCGCTAGATCAGTGATTCTCAAACTTTTTTTAGGCTCTACAGCAGCCATTTTTCAACCACTGTGCTGTGGCACACTGGTGTGCCGTGAATGGTCTGCAGGTATGCTGGGTTGGATCACTTATTATATTAGGGCCATTGGGGAATGTTAGCACCCCCCACCAGCAGCATGGTGTGCCTTGTCAATTATCAAAAAGCTATTGGTGTGTCTTGACAATTTTAGCATATTATCAGTGTGCTCAGAGGTGAAAAAGGCTGAAAATTGCTGCCCTAGAGGCTGCTGCTTGATTTATAAATGCCAAGGGGTGTAGTTTTAATGGTGATTGGGCAGCAGTGCTCCCCCCAGTAGCTGTTTCTTTAACCCTTGATGCACATAGCCTAATTTGCCCAGGAAGGTTTATGAACTACCAAAAATTGGGTCACAACCCACTGGTGAGTCCCAGACTCACAGTATGAGAACTACTGCACTAGATTATCTTGCTGAATTTCTAATGGACATCTGGAAATAATGCAATAGTTTTAGACAATTTCTAGGTCAGGGTCAATGAAGTCTGGTGTACTGATATGGGTTGATAATTGCATCCATCCACATCAACCCACCCCAGCCCTTGTCAAAGCTTATTGGGCCCTACTACAAGTGGAGAGGGTGGGCTGTATGGGCACTTTTCAAATCTTTTTGGGGAGTCTAGTAAGCTCCCTTCTCCCAGAGTCCTCTGCTATCCATAGGGCAAAGTCTCTTGTTTGAATTTTTTTTTCTTTAAATGTATGTCACATGTCTGCTTAACCCATTTTTGCCTGGTCCAAGGGTATATATATTTGGACCCTGTTGCATATATGCAGCGTTGGGCAGAAATGGCTTAAAATCAAGGGCAAACCAATTAAGTGGAAAGAAAGAGTAAAATGGAGCATTCCACCAAGCCGACAAAAGGGGTTTATTCAGCTCCCTTCAGGATCAACAGCAGAAGTACTATATGCTAAACTCTGCTGTCAAACTGCTGTGTTTACAGCTCAAACATCTCTTAGGAAGCATCTTTCGCAATGATGCTCAGACCTTAGAATCTCTGTACTAGAGAAACATACCGAAGGTCTAGAGGAAATGCCCTTTCCTAGTCTTCCCATGGTGCTTTGCTGTTTTGTAAGGTCACAATTTCAAACCAATTGTACTGTTACAAAGATGAAGAAAATGGTCAAAACCCTGGAAAACATTCCTGCAAAATAAGTATCCATCAATCTGCATTCTAGAATCATCCAGCACAGTAATATTTCACTTTCTCTTGATGCCTTATTGATTTTATCAGGCTGGATATATATATGGTGGGAGATGCAACTGAAACGAAGTCGTTGCCTGCTGTGTTTTGAAGCTACCCTATCATCTTCTCCCTTGGGCAGTATATTATCTGTATAAATCAATACAATTCAGGACAAACCCTTTAGTAGTTTCCCTCGAAAATTTCTTTCTAAGCTTTCTGAGTTTCAGAAATTCTGACTTAATGGGGAAATGGCCATGCAATAAGAATAATTCAGCATACTTGAGAAAACAAGTCTTCTGTACACACTGATCACCGGTTGTGGAAAATCACCAACTTGACATCCAGTAGCATCCTGATATTCCTCCATCTGGACACCTCGAACAAAAAAATAGCAGTTAACTTTGTAAGTTAACAGAGCAACAGTGCAACTTTGCTGTATGTATGTCCACTTAGAAGTAGCTCCTATTGAGTTCAGTGGGCCTTACTCCCAGATAAGGCTGTGTATAGGATTGCAACCCAGGAGAGTCAGAAACATCAGGATTTTTTTGTCTTTTTCCTAAGCCATTTCTTTTACAAATTTTCTCAGCTTCCTTAGATACAGTCTCATTGTTCTTGACACCTGTTCGCCTGCTCTCTCCCATCTCTGATGCTTTCCCCATCTCTGATTCTCATGATTGTCCACCTGAAACTTCTAATAATATGCTTTTAGACTCCTTTGACCTCTTTTAGCAAAGGCCTGTCTAACATCTGGAGTGCTCTTGTCTTGTAAATTATTTCAAGACGAGTATTCTTGTCTATTACAAAATTGTCTATTGCAAGACCAATATTAGCTCACCACTTGAAGTCATCTGACATAAATTAATAAACCAAAATCTTCCTTAATCCAGAACCCACATCTTTTTTTTTGCTTTATTCTAAATCCTTCCTAAATTTTTTTTACATCAAAACCATCGACATGTTGCCAACAATACTTTCATTTCATCACTGATGTGTACAATAGTAACACCACATTCCCATTCCTGTTTGGCATGCTCTTGAGCATACAGTACCCTTAACAAGTACCCTCTATTGACTTACAGCACAGGCTTTAATGTCTATTTCATAATTGCAATCCACCTTGACAAAGTATTTTGATGAGGCAGGATATACAGTTATTTATTCATAATGATAATAATAAACTTTAAACCTGCTTTTGATCATTCTTTCCCATTATAGTCCTTTACAATGCTTCGCGGTTTGGTTGCAAATTCTGGCTCGCTTCCCACATGTTCTGAATTCCCATCAGCAGTTTTCACTGTCTGTTGAATTCATATGATAGATTTCATATTTTCTGGGTACTTTTGGTAGGATTGCCAGATGTTTCCTGTCAGACATAGGAAACTGTCTCTTACACTGGAACATTATTGCACAATGGAACATAATGAAGATTCTAGATTTCAGCATATATCCAGCTCCACAGCACTCCATAGAACAGAGCTCCACAAAGTCCCCTTCAACTGGAAATTTAAAATCTGACATTACTGTATTCATCCTCAAGGAGCAAGTTACAAAGTTGGGGTGGAGGAATTTCATTACCCCAGAGGTTTTGCAGATGGTCTTTCAGAGTGCAACAACCTCCAGTCCCTTTGGAATAATGCCAGATGAAAGAGCACCCTCTCTGCTTGAGTGAAGTAAAGGGTCTGGGTCATTAAGAGCTCATTAGCCACCTTCATGCCCATTGTACTGCTCCTCCTCCACAAAATGCACCAGGATGAAACTAATGCATCCAGACAAGTGAACAAAGGGAGGTGATGAGCCCTCCCTGGGCTGCCTTTGACTGTGTTTGCAGAGAGAATCAAAATGAGATTCCTGAGTACTTTGCAGCTCTTTTAAGGATCTTGTGCAAAAGACATGGAAATTAGGAAGTGGCAACTAACCCCCAGAAGGTGGAGAGAGAAGAAGGGTGCGTGGATAAATAAGTCAAGCATGAGATGAGAAAGTAGCTTCTTCAGGTGAGGATTTGAAAGAAACTCTTGAAAACCAAAATAGGAACATTATCACATGGGACATGGTGGGGGGGAGGGGTGGACAGTGTGAGCAAGCCATTAATTGCTAACTATTCACACCACACCTCTGTATCCTCACTCTTGAGCCAATCTGCTTTTTCACATATGCCTGAGTGACTCAGGCAATGCTCAAATGAATGTTCATTTGCAGCAGGTTTTCTGCCACCAATCAATGGATACAGTTTCATTGCCTGTAAAGATTATGCTTTTATGGTTCATTGCCTGACCTGGGATGGGCAAACCCAGTACAGCTTGACTCAAGTCACAACTTACCACCCCCCTGTGACTTCTCGAAAATGAGTCATAATGGGGACACTTTCCAAGTTGCCGAGTCCTTCCTCCAATGATCATTGGTTCTTTCAGAAATGGACAAGAGAGCTTGCTCCTGCCTCCATGGGCTTCTCCAGCCAATTGTAAGGCAAGAACTCCCTTAGGCTCCTCCTTCTACCCTACCTCAGCCAAAGAAAATATCAGAATGCCCATCCTTTGTCCAATGATCATCAGTTCCTTCCTTCCTATTAGAGATGGGCAAAAGAGCCCATTCCCACCTCCCCCCACCACTCAGATGCAAAAACAAACATTAACCCATTCCTGCCTCCTGAATAGAACCTCCCTGCTGCTTGCCCACTCTGAATGTAAGGTTTTCACGCCATGAAAACAGTAAGCACACACAGACACAGACACAGACAGGCTCAAGTCTGCGTGCATGGGGACGAGTGCTGAGTCAAGGAGACCTTGACTCGAGTGTTTTTCCAAGTCTTCCATGCGCAACTCAAATGTAAATGAGTCAGTGAAAATGCTGCTTTTGTGACTCCAAGATGAGTCACCTGACTTGAGTACCCATCCCTGGTATTTACCCAGAGCCACTTGGTGCCCCAGATACCCCAGTGCAAGTGTTCATTTGGAGAAGGAAGCAGGGCTGGCAAACCACAATTAATCTTGTGCTTTGATCCTGAATGCAGAGCCTAAGCTTCCTTGATATCATTGGAAGTGACTTCCACATATGGCAAAAAACACATGAAGCTCAGTTCTGGGTAGTTTGTTTCTGGCCTTTCTTTCCTTCACAAAATGCAGCTGTGAAGAAGGCTGCAATTTAAAGGAGAAGATCCACATCAGAAAAGGGCTTCTTAACCTGTTCACCTCTAGTACTTATCCCACTAAAAATTTCTCTCATAAGCTGTTTTTTTTCCTTGTTGGGGAAATATATACAGGTGCCCAATTTTTTCCCTCTTGGCAACTTTGGAGTGGAAAAATCAGAAGTGGAAAGGGGGTTAAGGAGCACCTATCCACATGTGAGTCTTCTTTTACTTTAGATTTCTGTAGATGCATTTTGTAAAATAATAAAAATCAGAGACAAGCTACATTCAGCCTAGCATCACATGTAGTTTGACCTGGCCTGGCCTGGCCTTGTGTTCTTAAAAATGAGGCATTTCTAAGTGATGGGGAAAATGCTCATTTTTCTGAGTGCTATGAGTCATGCTTGCTTGATTCAACAGTAAGACAACTTTCCAGTACAATACACTGTTCCCATGTAATAATAGTGTTTATACAGTGCTGCTTAGGGGTGTCCAAAGTGATTCACAAATACTGTATTAACTTAGGGCACAATGCTAACCAACTTTCCATCACTGGCATAGCTGTTCCAGTGGGGCATGTGCTGCATCCTGCAGTGGGGGGGGGGGGGTCACGGAGGCCTCCTCAAGGCAAAGCAATGTTTATTCCCTTATCCTGGAGTTGCACTGCCCTTATGTCAGTGTATCAATATAGACAATTGGCTAATGATTGATTGCCCCGCCTCATTCACTAGGGCTGTGATGAGGAGGTTCCATTGGCTGCCCAGCTGGGGGTGGGTGTGAACGGAGGCTGAGTCAGACATGCTTCACCCTCCCAGCCTCAGTCCAGGAGCAGCTGCAACCCTGCCCTCCCTCCCTTTCATTCAGTCTGATTGCCTTTTCCAGGGTCAGGTAGGAATTTTTTGCTGTCATTCTGATTGGTCTGGGGACACCAATTTTTCGCCTACCCCAGACTGATGTTTTGTTATGGTAATTCATCATTCCTGTTCAACTTTCACAGTCACTTTAGCAGGAAGCATGCAGGTCTGGGTAGGCAGGTGCAGCTCAGTGTCCATCCAAGGCTGCAAAGTCAAGGGGTGAGCCAGTACCACTCACACAATGTCTTACTGACTCAACAAGGCAGGCTGGCAAGCCCCTTTGGCTGGATTGGCTTGCCTGGCAGGGCTTGACCTGTGGGCCATGCAGTCTTGTGGCCTTAACCCTTATGGGGCAATGTTGACAGGCTGTCACAGGAAGTTGAACTGACAACAGCCTTGAATCAGATGATTCACCCTAAGTGATCCTGGGGGAGGTAGACAGCTAGGTCCATTTTCCCCAACGTTAGGGTAGTGCAAGCCATGGGGAGTGGTCTGTGAGTGCTAACCCCCAGTTGCTGTGATGTAATAAAAATCTAAATAAAGTGGCCCAGTTTTAAACCAAAAGATGGCAGGCTGGTGTATTTTTTTGGCGGGTGCATGGGTAAACATGTTTTATACACACAAGTTTTACAAAGTGTGAAAAGACACATCCTGCCCCAAGGAGCTTACAATCAAAATATTTGCACAAGAGAGACAACGGGAGAGGGGAAGAGGGATGGAGGCAGAAGTAAACAGAGGAAGTGTATGGGGTTGTTTCAGTTATATATTCTTAAAGTTAGTTCCAGCAGGGGACAGAGGCAATAACACAGGCCCATGTCACAGGTGGAGGGTTAAGCTAAGGGGGTGGTGGGTTGACTAAGGAATGGGCTCATGCTCTAAGTTAATGGCTGGTAAAACTGAACTGTGCTTTAAATCCTCTCCCTTCCAGAACTCTGAGGCCTCACAGGAGGGGTGGTTCCCATGTTAGCCAATTCCCACCTCTCTTGCCAGCAGCATCTAGAGGGAGCAGCCAATACCCACTAAGAAAATATTGCACTTTGCTGCGAAATTGTGTCTATAACCAAAATGTCAGCTGAAGGAAAGACACTTGCATCCCACACAACTGAGTAATAACTGCGTAGTTGTATCACTAAATAAAACCCCTTAGTCTCCTCTGGGATTTGGACTTCTCTTGGTTTAGGCGCTTGAATGAGAGCTATATCTTCAAAGCAGATTCCAAATCACCAACCTCATAAGTCTTTCTCAACATGGGTTTCTTTCAGTCCTTCAGCCATCTTCATTTCCACTCTGTTGCACTGACTCTTCTAATCTCTTTTTCTATTTCTTTCTTACTGAAAGATTCAGTACTGAGGCATAATACAAGGCTACATGGGAGATCAAACAAATAGCAGGCATGATTTAGTTGGGGGAGAAGTTTCTGATCTTATTTTCATTACTAAACCTTGCCTACAGGACAAGCATACATTACCATATGCATTCTGAATGCTCAAGTTTTCAGCCCAGGGAAACTATTGGTGAGATGGAAGAGCTGGGCTTCTTTCTCACCTCTTACATAGGCAGCTACCACATTTTGTCCTCCTGGAATAACCACTTATGTATTTAGAGATAACCTGGGACCGAATATTGTTTCTTAGAAGCTGTTTACTGCTTGATGGAATTTCCAGAATGTTCAGATACTTCATTGAGAAGATGATTTTCACCTGTTTGTGGTGAAAACCTTGGTCAGGGTGGAAATCCTCTTCTCTCATGCAGCATGCAACCACCTTGGTCAGGGTGGAAATCCTCTTCTCTCATGCAGCCAAGCTCAAAGGGACATTGAGATGAAGGAGCAATACATGAAACTTTGCCGCTAGAGGAACATATCTACAATTGGACATCTCTGGGGTTGATAAGCTAGTTTATTATTCAGACAAGCTAATGAAACATCACCAGCTGCTATCCTAACTGTTGCTGCTCTCACATATCCTCTGTAAGTGACTTTCCAGCTAAAGCAATGATGACTGGGGTAAATGAAGCACTGGGAAGGAGGCCCTGCATTGGACTGCACAGACAATTGCTTTTATTTATTCTCCAAGGAGACAAGTTTTTTGCAGGCTCATGGAGGCCACTACATGTCAGGGCATCACAGGATAAGGCCTGCAAGTCGCCAGTTGGAAAGGCCAAAGGCACATGCATAGTTCAAGCCAGGCCAAAGTGAAGATCCAGAACAGCAAACAAAGATCTGGAGGAGAAGCAGAATTGGGGATGGAATCGGATCAGAAAGGGGACAAGGTGCAGCAAACAGAGATCAGAGGGAGTCACGAGGGAGGGGGTCTGTGTGTGTGTCTGTGTGTGTGTGTGTGTGTGTGTGAGAGAGAGAGAGAGCAAGTGACTGAGCTGTGTTGACAACACATAAGAAAATGGCATTTTCTCAACATGTGCTGTTTAAAGGGATGAAGAATGAGAAGTAGGTGGATCTACACAGCACAGCTATCCTTCTATGAAAAGCAGGTCATTCTCCACCCTACTTGGAACCTCCAGCTTAGCTTCAGCACCTGATGGAACTTTCTGCACCCCTTTCAAAGCAGCACTATCCTGGGAGTGACTTGGTCCTACAGCTGCTTGCAGATTTTTCTGCTTGCCCTCTGCTTTGGGTGATGGGAATAGGGATGGAATTCATAGTGGGGATTGGAGGAAGCTGAGAACTGGACTGGGAAAAGCTACTTTTGGTAGGACTGCACTACCCTGCCGAAGGAATGGAGGAAGAGCTGTCAAGCATTGGATTTAAACTGGAGGTTTTGGGTGTGGGGTTGTGCTGAAGTCTCAGGACCTGAATCTTTGAATGCACTCTCCTTTTAATTCTTAAGTGGTGCTGTGTTACTTAAGTGGAAAAGTTATTTTGATGGCTTTGGGCTTGAAAGTTCAGATCAGCTCTAAGTTTCCTGCTTGACATATATCATTGCCCCTAGGGGAGGCTGCATATATCTAGACTGAAGACAATCAATATGTCTGGTTATGCGCCTGTGGTTGGTTACCTGGGCTTGAGAGCAGACGTCTGTCAATTTTTAAATATGTTTTATCTTTGAATGGGAATTTGTGGGAAACACATTTTACTGGAAGAGAAAGTTTGTGGTGAGAGAAGACAGAGGAGATTCTGACCTTCCCCCCACCCCATATGTAAAACAGAGGAGGTACTGTGTATGACTGCATGAAACATGTTAAAGCTTTTGTTCAGTGGTTATTCATTAATAAAATTTCATTCCTGAGTATGAAAAGGAATGAAGAGATTGGCATTGTTGAATGAGCGAAGGGAGTTAAAAGCGAAACACAAACAAAGGATTTAGAGAGGATTAAAAATTGCAGGGGAAATATTACAACATCGGATTATAAAAGGTGGAGAAAGCTTAAATATTCACCAATGAGAAATACCTTGAGAAAGTGGGAAACCAGATAAATTATTGAAAAAGATGTGGGGAACATACAGAGTAACACTCATTCTTACTATCAGGACATCTCAAGGTCAAGACCCACACACATTATTATGAATGTTTTAGTGGCTGCACAGATTCTTGTGGCAAACTACAAGAAAAGACACAAAGTAGAAACTCTTAAGTAATTGTAAATTGAGTGCTTTATATCACAGATATATGACTCTGAACTATCAGATATTAAGAACTAAGATATTAACAGTGCAATCCTATGCATGTCCACTCAGAATAAGCCCCACTGAGGTAAATGGGACTTACTCCCAAGTAAATTTGCATAGAATTGCAGCTCAAGTAAATTTACAGTCCAATCCTAAGAATGCCTTCTGCTGATGGAATGAGCATTCTGCCAGAGGAAGACCCAATCTGTCAGTACTGTGACTGCAATGACAGTGGAGCCACCAGCAATAAAGGTTGGTGACTGTATGTGACACCAAAGCACCCAGCTTCCACCCGAGGAAATGAATTGGTGTGGTGGGTGGGCTGTGGGAGGGGTAGGGAGGATCAGGGCAGGGATCAAGGCCTGAGGAGGTGCTTAGGGGAAGGTTATCATAGGCAATGGAATCACATCAGTGGGGATGCATGGGTTGTGGACCACACCAGGTGACATCCTCAGAGGATGTGACAGCACTAGTGGCCAAAATTTTGGAAACATAATAACATCATGTTATATAATATTAGAAAGGTAATTTCATGTAGAATGTAGTGAAAGAAACCATGTTGAATTATCTGTGTTCTATCAAACGTTATGGCCAATTAACCAGAAATCCAACTGCCTTATGTAACAAAAAGTAGATTTCTTTAACTCTAAATTGACCAATGAGACTGATTGTTCTGAAAGCCAATGAGGTGTTGTTATGACACAGCATGGAACCAATTAAGTGTTCCTATAGTTCCGACAATTTAGTGTGTCATTCATTCAAGAGGTGGTGGTTGTTTTTTCAATGAAATACATTTTCGTTTTCTAAGATGAAATAGAAACATACTGAGCTATTGGATGTCCCCCATGGCTGAGCAAAAAGTAACAGAAGCACAAAGCATCCTTAAACTATATTGCATTGAACTATTTTTAATTGTACAAACAGAAAAAGCAAAAGACTTAACAGAGAAAGCAAGTGGGAGAATATGCAATATCAGTGAAGAAATACAGAGAAAATAGAGCATCGGGTACTTTAATGGCCTTTTTTCTAGATAAACAGAGGGGGACTGCAAGTACTATGTTGTGATCAGATCAGTTCAAAATGATTTATGTTGTGTCAAGTAATGCTGTACCAAGGGTTGTTATTAACATAAGAAGTGAAATGAAACCACTGGACTGTAAAATTGCCCAAATGAAAATTACTGTTGGTTGCATGTATCTTTTGGGTTATTTTTTCCATTAGGGCTAAGCACCAAAAAAAATTTTTTTTTTAAAGCGAGAGAATAAGAGCCCAATCCTGTGGTCCGCGGCGCAGCTCCGTGCTGCGGACCACAGTTACAAACGTGCCATAAGGCACGTTTGCGGAGCTTACCGCCGGGCTCCCGCCAGAGCTAGCCCAGTGCTGGGCTTGCGCGTGGCGGGTGCCCGGGTTCCACGGCTTGGCGGTCTCCCGGACTGCCAGGCTGTGGAACAGGAGGTGGGGGCGTGGCCGGGGGCATGGTTGAGGTGTGTCGGGGGCAGGGGAGAGGTGGATCCAAGGCACTCGGGCAGGGCTGCTCGCCTTACACAAGCGCCTCGCTTTAGCGGTGACCAAAAGGTCGCCGCCTAAAGTGAGTAGCCCCAAGGCTGCTTCCCTTACCCGGGGAAAGGGGGTGAATGTCCCCTTCTCCCGCGGAGCCTCCCGTGGTAGCGTGGGAGGCGCAGGATCTGGCGGGAGCCCGCCATGAAGCCGCCGGACCTGGGCGCCGTGAGCAGCTCAGGATTGGGCTGCCCCTCACTTAAAGATTTTGAATTTCGCTCTCATTAGAATGGCTTATGTTCAATGTAATGACAAAGAAACAAAAAGGACCAATCTGTAGTACATACCCTCTTTTTTTAAGATGATAGGATAAGTACCCATTTACAGGAATGTTGATCTGAATTGTATATAAAATGTATTTCAGAGTGGGATATGGTGGGAGCAGACTGGGGCCAGGAAGGAAGCGGTATTGACAGCAGTTGTGTCACTGATGTCCTATCTCCCTTCAAGGCCTCAGTTCGCCTTCCCAAAAGCACTGGTGCAGGTCCAAGCGGACCAGGGGTGTCAAACTCATTTCATATAGTAGGCTGTATAGTGTCCATAGTGCCTGATGAGGGCAGGAAGTGACATTGTTAAGCCAGAAGTGATGTCATTAAGCAGGTGATGACTAGAAATAAGCCATTTATTCTGACCTAGGAACTCATTAGCTACAAAGGACAGAAGAGAAAATATGCAAATCTTGATCATGTTTTCAGGCTCTGGGAAAGCCCAATTATCACATGGGCTGCCTTTCAGCAGCACCATTTCTGCAGAGGTGTCACTTTGCAGCTTGGCAGCTGATACCTGCTGATGCTGGTGCTGGGAGAGCCCAATTATTATGTGGGTTGGAGAAAGGGCTTCCATGGGCCATATCCAGCACACAGGCCATATGTTTTACATCCTTGGAGTAGACTCATTCAGATAGCAAAAGGTTCCCCCTGGCAAGATTAAAAGTTTTCCCTTACCTAGAGGAGACTTGTGGAAACACCCCCTCCACACACACACACACACACACACACACACAAGATGCAGCATATGATCCAGTGGCACAGCTGCTTTCGCTGGGGTGAGTGGGTAGTTTGATAGGACTGGATTGTATGTCTCAAAGAAGGACTCCAAAGTGCCCCCTGAGCACTCCAAAGTGTCCACTCTCAAAAAGCAATGACTGTAGAGTGTCTCCATTTCCCCTTGAATGGGAACACAAGTTGTAGCAATATCTCCCACACAAAGAACAAAGGCCTAAGTATGTCCTCAAATATAGGTAAGCCCCCACAATGCCCTAGAGAAACCTATAAATGATAGACTCATTGTTCATATAGATTCCCCCAGGAACTTCCACTGTAATAATAATAATAATAATAATAATAATAATAATAATAATAATAATACAGGTATTTATATACTGCCTTTCTTGGTCGTCAGATTTCTTCTCAGACTTTAATTCAAGGCGGTTTACATAGGCAGGCTATACTAAATCCCAATAGGGATTTTTTACAATTGAAGAAGGTTCTGTCTTTCAAGAACCACAACATTTCAGATGGATCTTTTATGATCTGGTATCACATTCTGGCCTCCATTTTCCTCCCACACAGGCAGACAGAGGCCAAAGAGCAAGTGGAATAACTCGGCAAAACTCGGCTCGGCTTGTCAGCTGCTTCAAGGTCTCGCCGTTCACGGTGCTGGAGGCCTCGAACTGGCGAACTTTGGATGTTATCTTCAGACAAACGGAGGCTCTACCCTCTAGACCAGACCTCCTGTGTAGAACTGTATGATGTTCTACATCCTTATTATATATATATGTATATATGTGTGTATATATATGTGTGTGTGTATGTATGTATGTATGTGTATATATATGTGTGTGTGTATGTATATGTATATAATGTGCGTGTATATATGTATATAATGTGTGTGTATATATATGTATGTGTGTGTGTGTGTGTGTGTGTGTGTGTGTGTGTGTGTGTGTGTGTATATTTATATAATGTAATACATCCCTTATTTCATTTATCAACATAAATGCAGAACTAATACTGATGGAAAAATGAAATGGCTGAAATGTTCATTAAAACACCCTCTGATTCTATGAGCACATTCTCAAAATCAGGTGGGTGGTTTCCTCTCAACTACTGATATAGAAATGATCTAATCTGTAAATATTGCTAGAATTCCCATTTTTATCCTTCAATTTCATATACCAGCTTCTTATAAGGATGGACCTTATTGTTTTTTCATTAAATTCCTGAATTGAATTACATGTCTGGCTGCCCCTTCTTTAAAGTTATTATGCTCAAGAGTAGACTTTGCATTATGTATAGCTGAGGCTATTGGAGAAGGAGCTGATCTTAGTACAGACTTAAATGTTTATCCCATACACTTAACATTGAATTTATGATAACATGCTACTTAATTTCCTGTGATCTTTCCTTCTTTTTAATCTGTAAAGGAATGACTGTGTTATTCTGGTTTTAAACCTCTCCAATAAAAAGAAATCTATTCTAAGCCATGCTTAGGATGCATTAAATTGAGAAATATAATAGCAATTCAACAAGTCTGGCACAGCAAGTCCTCCTTTGCAAAGTGGCGCTTGTATCGTTCTCTGGAAGATTCCTGCTTTTGGATTGTTTCAGGCAAATTTTAACCAGACATACTGCCACTGATTCATTGTTATTCTAAACACTGAAAGGCTTTGAAGTATTTGTATAAAATAGGGTTTGTAATAACAGAAAACTTAGTTCAACTGTAATCTATCTGTGTGGATCATTTTAAGAAGGCATGTTTATTTGAATCAGTATTAAAAAATTCATTTTTATAATTATGCAGGGAAGCATATTGCCACCTTAATGAGAAAGATGGGGAAAACCCAGTAAGGAAAGCTTGAGGGAAGAGAATGATAGCACAATTCTATTTTGGTGTTGCATCGGTGCAGCAACCACTGCCCCAACCTAGGCTGTCACAAACGTGCCATAAAGCACACTGCGACAGCCTAGCACTTAGGAGCGCCAGTGGGAAGGCCTGTGCCTTCCTGTGTGCATTGCTGGACAGCTGGCCACCCACCAGAGCAGGTATGCAAGCAGGGGAGGCAGAAGGGGTGGGGGAGGGAAGAACAGGGGTAGGGAGGGGCAGAACTGGGTGGGGAGGCTGCAGGAAGGTGGATATGGCAGTGATTGCATGTACTGGATCCTATGCCCCTTGAGAGCAGCCTCCCCACCCCCTTTCTCTCCGTGGACTTGAAATTGCTGGTGTAGGTCCAAGGAGATACATTGCATGGTGGGAAGCTTATGGAGGGGAAAATTCCTTTTCCCCTCTGAAGCCTCCAGCTCTGCTCCCCTGCTGGATGCAGTGTGCACCTTTTTGTGCAGCTGCACCAGTGTGGGATGGGGGGGGAGGATTGGAATGGGCTATAAGAGCATTAAAAAACTTATTGGGTCTGTGGTTGATCTGCAGAAAGAGAAGCTCACATTTGCAATCGTCTTATTTAATTGAGACTGGGGGCCAAGCTAGCATGTCTGATTCTGGTGCAATCTTAAAGAGTTTTTTTGGTCTTATCGGGAAATTGAAATCTTTAAAATTGTGCTAGAAACCTCAGACAGTTTTTCGTACACTGCAGAGCACCACACAGGGCTTCACCTGTCAGCTGAACAGCTCAAATGGGTAGGCAGGGTGGGGTGGGGTGGCACCTGGGACTTTTGCTCCCCTGCCCCCCTCTGGGCCTACCACTGTTTCATGGGCTCCTGGACAAACTGCCTTCCTGGCTCCTTGCAGATTTAGGTGTCATCCATTTCAGAACAAATGGGTCAAATTTCAGGGCTCTGCACAAAAACTCTGCCTTCAAACACAGATTCCCTGCTATAGATAGTTCTCTTTCTTCCATTTGCAGTATTTTCACTTTGGGCCTCTGTCAGTGGATCTGCTTTTATGGTCTCCCACCTTCTGTCTTCACAACTTCTCTTCCTCTTCAGAGGAGTTAGCTTTTGCTCAGCAAGTTTAATAAAAACAAGACCTGCTGTTATTTTATTTGTTTTAGAAGAGGGGAGTAGCAAAGAGGGGACTTTTCAGTTTCAAAATTCCACGTGTGACGCTTTTCCCCATTTGCTGCACCTGCATGCATGGAAAAGCGTCACTTTTTTTTTTATTTCAGCATATTGGGCAACACAGAAGCCCTAAGAGGAATAAAAAGAAAGGAAGTCAAATTGATCACTCTACTACTGACAGCTCTGTTGTTCAGGCTGTTTAGGCTGTTGCCCTGGAAGCAGTCATGACCATCATACAGAGTAATATGCGTTCTGCTGCAATAACAGTCAGAGCCAGGGCAACAATAAACTCAGATAACTACTATCAACCAGAGCTACTTCCGCTACAACTTCCGCTACAACTCTGTTGACCCCTTTTGGAGTTTGTTAGGGCACTGGAAACAGGAGCCTATGCTGAGATAGTGGTCACAGTGCATCTTGCTGGAGGTCTGCTTCTAGTCAGCCCAGCTGGATTCTTTCTTGAGTTCAGGGTCATTTACCTTCACATCTGAAAGGTGATGGGAATGAGAAAATATTTTGCTTGCTTGCATAGTCTCTTCAAGTGCACAGTGTTGGGCTCTGTGGCTAAATTAGGTGTTTCTGCCACTATTTGCTTCTTGAATTTTGGCAGTGACCTTTATGTAGAAATGAGTACCTGACTCATTTGCACCATGAAGAAGTTAAGATTCTATCACCAGTATAGTAGCTTTCCTGGGATATTAAAAGCAGGGAAAGAGCAAGTGGGTAGTAATGATACTTGCCTGCTGAACAGGGTTGATTAGAGGGAGACACAAAGCAGGGTTTTTGTTTTGTTTTTTAAAGTTAGTGGACAATCAAGGAGTGACACAAGCATGCCTCCAATGCAGGGGAGAAAGATTAAATTGGTCCAGGCAACAGATTTCGTCATCATTATGTAATGGATAAGAGAGGTTGAGATTCTAGGGGTTTCCAGAGAGAAACACAAAGGCAACCAATAACACATGAAAGGTTCCAGAGTGATACGTTTGATTATTATGCTTTGCAGACTGGGTAGGCAGTGATCCATAGCCCTTCAGACCAAGAATTCTGTGCCTTTGGAAGCTGCAGGTTGGGCAAATGTTTAACAGGTGAAGCTGCACTTCAGCCACAGTACCAGATGAGACCATACGTGTTGAGGAACAGGAGCTCTGCCCTTGTAAAAGTGTAAAAGCAGGGTAAACCCTGCTTACGCCAATGAAGAACCACAAGCTTACTTTCACATTTGGACTTAGTGGTGAAGTCCTCTGCTTCCAGGGCATGGCCTTCAGAAAGATTCAATCTCAATGCATCTAGAACAGTGATTCCCAACCTGGGGCACATGTACCCCCAGGGGTACTTGCCAGGACCTTTAGGGGTACTTGCAAAAAAATTGAATAATGGCAGAAAAAGACAGGTCTGTGTTAGAACGCCTTGCAGGGCTGGCATTAGAATGTCTTGCGGGGCTAATATGAGGGGTGCAATTTATGGAAATGGACTGCCAAGGGGAACACAAGTGAAAAAATGTTGGGAACCACTGCTCTAGAAGACACCAACTGCAGAGCTAGGGATAACCGTGGGATGTTGTGTTTATCTGTTGATCCTTTGAGGTAAATGACATTGATCATTAATCCCTTGAATTGTCCGACACCATTAGAATCACTAAGAGCATCTGTTCATCGGGGGTGGAGGTAGGACACAGGACAGGGTCTTCCTGACATATCTGTAGAGGCCTTTATAGATAATACAACATAGACATGCACTTGTTGCTGCCCCATGGCTTGCAGGATGGGCAGCCCAATTCTAAACTGTGCCATGCAGCAGGGCTAACACAGATTGAGCAGGCTGGAGGTCTCCTTAAGGTAAGGGTATTTTTGTCCCCTTATCCCACAAAAAGCCCCAGCCTGCTCAGTGAGGTAACTCAGATCTGCACCTTTCAAACAGCCAGTAAGTCTGGACTGCTCTGTGTTGGATTTTCAGGCATGGGATGAGGCTTCTCTAGTCCCACTTTCCTCTTGGGCCCAATCCACCCTGGATAGACTGGGGTAGGCACTGATAGTCATTTATAGTCCTTCAGACCAGGAGATCCCCTCCTTCTGCCCTAATCTGCCCCAGCTCTGCCCTCCCCTGCCCCATTACACCCCCTCCTCATCCTTCCCCTGCATTGCTCAGCGCAGCTCTTATCTACTCCAATTTGAATTTGAATCTGGCACCAGCACACACACTTTGCCAGTGGGATAATGCTATAGGATTGGGCTGCCCATTCATAAGAAGAATATGTACATTTTTCAGCTACTAAAATGTATTTATTTAATTTATTAAGTGTAAGTCTTACCCATCCTCCAAGAAACTCAGGGTAGTGTACATGAGGGGTGTCCTTGATGGGACAACATTCTTTATCAACAAGAGTATCACACCTCAGGATAGGGGGGAAATCATGAAGGTAGGGTACTTTCCCACTTGTGACTGAAGCACCACAGAAAGAAGATCTGGCTGCATTTGCCCACACTCACAGATTGTTCTTTCCACACCAGGGAAAAGAAAAATGTGACTGTGTAAATATGCACCAGCAAATAGCTCTTTTGCAGGAGAGGGGGAGGGTCAAGAAGGAGCAACAGGATTTCACATGTGTTAAAAATACTCGTAAATCTGATGTCGGGTTATTTGTCCTGTGGAGCTCTGATGCAAAATTTCATTCAGAAATAGGCTTTGGGGGACACAGTACTACCCTAAAGTCCCTTTCACTACTACTCAAAGGTTTCTCCCAGGAGGAGTGTGAGGGCCAGTTCATTTCCGCAGTGGCAAAAAGTGTCACTTCCCATTCATGTGGAGAGGTGTTGGATTAGAAATTGCCATTGCCACCATGGGATGATGAGAATCGCAGAATATACCACAAATAGAATTACCATTTGTCTCTTTCTCAGATATTTTAAGTTCTGTGTTGTTTATTTTTAGGGGGAGAGCTGTTTCTAATACAAATTCCAAATATGGGTTTTCTATAAGAGGCCTCTGGGCGAAAAAGAACTTTTTTAGACTCTTAACTGCCCCTTTTTACCCTTAAAGAAAGCGGTACACAGTCTCTTCTTGCAGTTGACCGGTGTTTAAAGTTGACAGCATCAGGTGTTGCCACCTGATTGGTTCTTTCCTGTAATGCCCAAGTCCTTTTTATCTTTTACAGCCTGTTCCTCAGGGCTAGTGTTTTGTTTTTTTAATTTCATAAAAATGTGGTAACCCCGGTCACATCTTGAACATGTTTATGACTTCTGGGCTTGTTGACTTCTTTGCTGCAGTGACAAATGCCTTCCTAATAAGTGTTTATTATTGAAAGGGTCAGAAAGCACTTCTGTCCAACTTTCTAATAATACTTAGGCCAAAATCTACAAGGGAAAAACACCATTAATCATTAACTTGTTCCTCAGAGCCATGGCTGTTCCTAACAGATTTGTTAGGCAGCCGGAAAGGAGCATAATAATAATAATAATAATAATAATAATAATAAACAGTATTTATATACCGCCTTTCTTGGTCTTTATTCAAGACTTTATTCAAGGCGGTTTACATAGGCAGGCTTATTAAATCCACGCAGGGATTTTTACAAATTGAAAGAAGGTTCTGTCTTTCAAGAACCACTACATTCAAGGTGTTACACTCCGATCTGGTTTAACTTTCTGGCCTCCATCCTCCCATGCTCCGAGCAGATGGAACAGCTCAGCTGCAGCTTGCCAGCTGCTTCAAGGTCACATGGTGCCGGTGGCCTCGAACTGGCGACCTTGTGGATGTTAATCTTCAGGCAAATGGAGGCTCTACCCTCTAGACCAGACCTCCTGCCCAGATGCGAGAGCATCTCCCATTCCTCGCCCTACCTTCCTGATAATCACGAATGCAATTAGAGCCAAATTGTATGAAGTACTGGATCTGTCAGATAACATTGACGGATTGAGCATCACTGCACAATGCCCTAAGTTTAATGGGGCTTATTATCACAAAACCAAGTTGAGACCAAGGACTGTCAATACAACTGTTATTCTGGTCTGTACAATGGGCTTTACCAGGCACAAGCAGCATTGCTCTCTGAAAGGCTCAGCAACTTCTTTTCCTAAGGTGGGAAGGATTTCCCTGAACTTTCAGGGTCGGAGGCATTCTTGACACTAGCTGCAATGTGCTTTATGTCTAATTCTGTGTTACGGGAAAAAGTCAGAAATCTTTGCCTACAATCAAATTTTAGAATGGGAATCTAGGCAAATCAGTGTTTCTCAAACTGTGGGTCGAGACTCCTAGGTGGGTCGCGGGTCAATTTCAGGTGGGTCCCCATTCATTTCAATATTCAATTTTTAGTATATTAGTGTTGATGCTCCCATGGTATGTGACTGCATTTGGGGAAATGTTACAGACCTGTACTTTTAAGAGGCTACTATGTATCTTGTTGGCATCCTTCAGTCTCGGAAGACCATGGTGTCACACTCTGAATGGTGGTTCTGGAACAGAGTGTCCTCTCCAGTGCATGAAGCCTGGGTAAAGTAGGTATGGAGGATAGGCTGTTACCCATGCAGCAAATCCCCCCTCTCCACATCGCTGAAATGGAAAAGCAGAGGCCAATACGGTTGGTTCCAGCGGCGTCGCAGGAGTTGCCAGAACGTGACTGTGTTCAGCCATGAACTGCCTCAGGGACTCCGGCTCTAGATTTTTCCTTGAGGTTGACTCCTGAAGCCTTTTCCATAACTGGATGTAGCCACAAGGCAATGGGGGTTTGGGATCAGAGTTTTCCTTCTCTCAGATGAGCTACCTTCCCAGGCTGACGAGTCCCATCTACCCAGTAGCTGTTTAGTCACCTCTTATGACAAGTACAGCCAAACTGAGGGCCTATTCTTAACCCCAGCCCCCAGGGGAATACTATGTATATGCTTTGAACAATGATAGTAAATGGGACCTACTCCTAGGTCAGTGTGGGTAGGATTGCAGCTTAGGATTGTTTAAATTTTCCTTTTTGATGATTCACTTCCGGTCATGACATCACTTCCAGTGGGTCCTGACAGATTCTCATTCTAAAAAGTGGGTTCCCATGCTAAACGTTTGAGAACCACTGAGGCAAATGTTCAACTTTGCATCACATAGGGTGCAATCCTAACCAATTTTCCAGTACCTGGGTAAAGGCAATGCAGCTCCAAACATTCCCTTACCTTGAGGAGGCCTCCATGATTGCCATCCAACTGCAGGATGCAGCACATGCCCCGTTGGCACAGCTATGTCAGTGCGGCAAAGTTGGTTTAGGATTTGGGCCATAGAGAAATAATCTTTATGATTTGCCCCCACAGCCAAAGCATGTAACTAAAGTGTAGACATACAAATTCTTTTAACTTATAGTCTGAATCTCAAGATGCATTGGGGGAATTTCAGACTACCATTAAAGACTGTTGTGTACTACTGAGATGAAATGGGGTTCAGTTGGCAACCTTCAGTCTCGAAAGACTGTCGCGCTCTGAATGGTGGTTCTGGCACAGCGTCTAGTGTGGCTGAAAAGGCCGATTCGGGAGTGAGAAATTCCAAAATGAGATTGTGAAATGAGGTACTTACCCAAATATTTTCACAACCTATAAAATGTGCCCCACTTTCCTGTAGTTTTTAAGTGCACGCTTGAAAGGGTGTGAAAATTTTTGCACAATCTTAGTGAGAACAATGTGGTGCAGAGGAAGCCCTCAGTTTGAATTGGCTTGTTTGTCCGCACTGACAACTTCTAGCCAAACCCAATTGGTTGTATAATGCCACAATTTCCAAGAAGACTTAAACAATAACAATAATAATAATGTGCAGAAGAAACAGCTAATCAGGGTTGCAATAAAGCCCTGAGTAAACAAGGAAAAAGACTTGTTTGTCTATGTGTTGGGAACATTTCAGTCTCTAACAAACTTCCTTTCACACCCAAAATGTTTCCTTGTGTACATTTTGAGCAGCCAAATTATTGTGTACTGAGCTGTTCTTGTAGCAGGCCAGAGATAAAAATTACAGATGAAAAGGACAAGGAGTTTGTAGGAGTCGGCTCAGTCCCAGTCATGGGTGGGCAGGATAGATGATATAACTTGATGCTGCTGTGATGGATGAAGCATTTTATGGAGTAGTGATGAGCTGGGTGTCTGCCATCCATCACTTCCTCCCCTCTCACTTTGAGACCTGGAAACCTTCATATACATGCCTCCCTAATCCTATCTTGCCTGTACTGGGCTTTTCCACATTTGCTAGGGGCTGTTGCTGCCTAGGACCTTCCCCTCCCAATGGAATGTTGGGGTCACGGGGGCAAGTCTGGTAGGGCAGAGGTTATACTTTAGTATCTTTCCATGATGACATATAGTGGTTATATAAAGGCATATTTCATTCTCCAGCAGAAATCATACACCACACAGTTCCCCACTGGAGAGGTGGTATTTAGCAATCTCTATCTGAGGGATGGGTTATTATGATTTTCTAGTGCACCGTTCACTGCTGGGAAATTTCCCATCCCACCTTCACCTCACACTTCATCGCTCTTTCTTCCTCTCCACATCTCGCTCTGGAATGAGACAGACTTTCTCACCTCTGATTCATTCATCGCTTCAGAGTGAGAATGAAGGAGACCTTATCAGGCAGTAATCCCTACCATGGGCCGCTGCCAAGTTCCCCAACTCCCCAAAGGCATAATTATCCCCTCAAGTTCTCTCTTTTTACCAAACTGTATATCCACCTTAATCCGAGCAGTGAAACAGGTCCATCACCTGCAGATATCCTGAGGTGGACAGAGAGCTTACAGGCCTGTCAAGTCCTGCTGGCTGAAGTGTTTGTCTTGGCTGCAGTTTGATGTTGTCCCATCAGCCATCTCTGCCAGGAGAGGATGAAAAATCCACAGGATGTTATTGTGAAGTTAACACTGAAAATACACTCTGTCACAATTGATGGATTTGATGCTGAGTGAGAACTGAGGCAAGGGGAAGGTACGATTGGACAAAAAGAATGGGTGCGACTGGGAGAAGTTAATCTGATGGTGCCTTAATGGGGAATAGGGAAACTCCCTGTCACCATACCTAGGGAAACTTAGAGGCTGAGGAAGCTCAGGAACAAAGGGGAGTCATTGAAAAGTGAGATGTGAATAAGACTAGAGGGGAACCTACAATAACACAAAAGCTATTATACCACCTTGTACATGTTTAAAAGGGATTGTGCCTTTGGAGAGTACCTTGCCTGATATCTTTGCTAAAACTAGGAAGCATCCTTATTGTTAATATTGCAGTTTTTAACTGGAAAGTTGGGGTATAAATTCATAAAACAAAAAACTAATATTATGGATTTAAAAAAAGGGGGGCAAAATGGGAGAAATAAATCATTCAAGGCCCTCTCTGTGTAAGGAGGTGGACAGGGGTGTGATTGATTGGCTCTGGTACTCACTTCCCCAACCCTACAGGGGTAGGATCTATTGCATGTACCCTATAAGAAGTACTGTAAGAAGACTTGCCTATTTGGGTCAGACCAGAAGTCACAGAATCATGGAAGGTACCCACAAGGTCATCTAGTCGAACCCTCTGCCTGTAGCAGGAAAACCTCCTAGAGCAGGGGTCGGCAACCTGCAGCTCTAGAGCCACATGTAGCTCTTTCAGCTGTCTGCTGCGGCTCCTCCTGGTGAAAGTGGCAAGGGGGGTGACAGGAGGCACCTGTGTTGGGAGGGCGGGCTGCTTCCCTCCGCCCCCTGAGCTCACTGCCCTCCTCTCCCTTCACCCCCACCTGTCCCGCATTGGTTTCCCTTTTCAATTTTGCCCGCTCTGCAGGCTTAAGCTCCCTGTTTTTCCCTTCCCCAACTCTCCAGCAGGACGCCCTCCTCCTCAGCCATTGTGAGCCCGCCTTTCCCTGAGCAGGTCCCCACTCAGTGCAAGGAGAGGCTTTTCCTCCACAGCTGAGGAGACATCCTGTGTGTCTACTCAGTAGTAAGCCCCATTACAGCAGATGAAGCTTACTCCCAGGAAAGGGTGCCTGGGATGGCAGCCTTGGAGCCGCGCCCGGCAGGTCTGTTCTCGAGCAAGCCCCGCTGTAGTCCCTGGGCTACTCCCAGGAAGGTGTGGAGAGCTGTAGCCTCAGCCCCCTCCTGTGCAGGTCTACTCACAAGTAGTCAGTGGGGCTTCCTCCCAGGAAGGTGTGGAGGGCTGCAGCCTCAGCCCCCTCCTGTGCAGGTCTACTCACAAGTAGTCAGTGGGGCTTCCTCCCAGGAAGGTGTGGAGGGCTGCAGCCTCAGCCCCCTCCTGTGCAGGTCTACTCACAAGTAGTCAGTGAGGCTTCCTCCCAGGAAAGTGTGGAGAGGACTGCAACCTGAGAGCTCCAACCAACTTGTCTGCTCAGAAGTCCCATTGTAGCCAATGGGGCTTACTCCCAGGATAGTGTGGAGAGGGTTGCAGCCTGAGTGAGGGAGGATGGGCTTCTTCTCTTCCCCACCTCTGGAGTCTGTGTCTTTTTTTCCTTCCAGCAGGGTGCCTCTGGAAGGTGGGGGGAGTTCTTTAGTATCCATGTAAGATAAGCAGATGTCATAACCACCATATGTATTGGAATCCTGGAAGATCTGGTGAGGAGGTAGAAGTGGTGTCAGCAGTGGCCCCTTTAAGGGTAAGGCCTGGGCATCCAGCAGAGTGTGCTGCACAGCTGCAGCCACTTGAAGGCAATAGGGCCCTCAGGGATATAAGGAGCACCTGAGGCAGGAAGGGGGGGGTGGGTTGGAGCAGGAGTGCAGGTTGGAGCGGAGACTGACTTGCCTTATTGACTTGGCTACTCTGACTGATTTACTTTGGAATCTGACCTTGGACTGTGACTTGGCTTATTGGCTTTAGACTCTGCCCTGGATACTCTGACTGACTTTGTGACTAATGGATTGCTGGAGACACTGGAGTTTGGTGTGTGGCTGCTGTGCCCAAGACCTGCTGAGGACCAAGCATCTGCTGTAGTGGTGGGAGCCTGCTGGCAGGAGAGAGGACCTCTGCAGGTTGAACAGGTGAGCTACCCTGGAGGTGGGGTCCAGCAGGAGTGCAGGGCAGAACCAGGGTCATTTGTTGGGGGAAAGAAGGGGGCTAATTTGCTTAAAGTGGGCCTAATTCTCCAGGCAGAGAATGGCCTTGGAATCAGGCAAAACACCATAGAGGACCAGGCGTCTGAAAACACAGGACAAGAATGTATGACAAAACTAACTAAAAGCTACAAGAGAGGGCTACATTATAAAAATGGGACCTATAAGAGCATAAAGGTAAAAAAAAATACTATATATGCAGTGTTATCTTCATTTTAGATGTCAAAAGGGTTTTGTGGCTCCTGCAGTTTTTTTCCCTCCGGAAAACGGGTCCAAATGGCTCTTTGAGTGTTTAAGGTTGCCAACCCCTGTCCTAGAGCATCTCCAGCAGGTGCCTATTGAGCCTCTGGTTGAAGATCTTAGTGAGGGAGAATCTACCACCTCCCTCGCCAATCTGTTCCACTGCCAAACCGTCTTTATCATCGAGAATTTCTTGATGTCCTCCTAACCCAGTGTTCTGCTTCCAGTTTGGAAAGCAGCCAGATAATCTCAAAAACTACAGGCAGGGTGTGAAGAGATGGCCTATTATTATCTGGTGCTCCCAGGGTATACCTGCCCTTACACATGGAGCTTCCATTTACCCATCAAGACTCTATGCCGTCCAAGTGCTCATGGCCAGAAACTGACAAAGGGTGGGGGGAGGGGTCTTACAGAGTAGCTCTCCAAGATTCTGTTGTCCTTCAGTCAGTACCAACCAGTGGCAGTCCTGGGAGGGTTGGAGGGGGCAAAAGCCCCAGGTACCACTAATGCTTCCTCCTCCCGTGTCTCCACCACTACCGTCTCCGCCTGCCTTCCGAAGCCATTCTGTGGGCAGGTGAAGCCCCGTGCTGTGTTCATGGGTGCTCCAAAAGCCTTCTGAGGTCTCCAGAGCACCCTCAAACAGTACTTCCAGGAGTACTGCTTAATTGCGTTCAGGAGGTCTCGGAAAGCTTTCTGAGCACCTAGAAATGTCGCACGAGGCTCCATAGGCTGGGTAAGTATCTCCTGGGGGGAAGTGTTGTGGGGGGGCAGCATGCTATGGTCCTGTTCCCTGGGGTGGCACAGGGGCCAGGTCCGCAACTGGTACCAACCCCTCTCTGAAAGAAACTCAGAGCACTTTCTGAACACAAGACATTTCCACTTTCTGTATCCAAATACACAGTACCTAATGGGTGTTAGGGTACCCATTTCCATGTGAATGACTCTACCTGACTGGGTTCATTTTCACAGATCATCAGTCCATCTACAAATCTACACAGCTTGTGCTTGCATTGAATGCAGCATGTGAATAACAAAACCCAGGTGCGGACTAGCCATGATTGCAACCAGGTGCACAGATAGACCTAGATGCAGTTTCAGCCCAATCCTATCCTCACCCCCACCCCACTGCACCACAAATGGGCACACTGCATCTAGCAGCAGGGGGGTTAGGAGGCTTTGGAGGCAAAAGGGGGTTTAAATCCCCTTATATCTCTGCAAGCCTCTCCCTCCGCAATGGGTTTCCTTGGACCCGCACTAGTGATTTTGCTAGTTCAAGTCTGAGGAGAGAAAGAAGGGTAGGGAGGCTGCAGAAGAGGTGATTAGCATTCCGTGTGCCTCTCCTGCAACTTCCCCATCTCCTGTTACATCCCCCTCCCAACCCAGTTTCGCCCCACTCCGTGCGCTGCTGGAGTGTGCTTTACAGGCACTTCATGTCCATCTCCAGCAATAGAACATGTGTTCTGCTGCTGGCCAGCCCCCATAGGATTGTTTAACATGTAAGCATCCCCCATGTGTTTTTCTTTTTTCTAATTGTGTTAAAGGCTGAGGGGATTACGAATAGGAACCCCAGTGGACTCAGTGAAATGGTGGGCATTGGAGGGCTCAGACTTTTGAAAGGCATCCATGAATATGGGGTCCTAATGTTTCCCTCAAGAGGCCAAACAGAGCAAGGAATGAGAGTAGGAAAACTTGACAATTTCCTGACTGTTGCTGCTTTCTAGAAACCTCCCTTTCTTTTCTCATTATGCTTCTTATCTTGGAATCTCTTCTAATTCTTTTCCTATGACTAATTACATGGTTCATACCTGTCTTTGGATTATATATTAACCCCGTCAGACTTTTCAAGTGCTCTCTATTACTGTAGACCATCCAAAGAGGATAAAAGCCAGGAGCTGAATGGCTCTGATTATCCGTGTCTTGACGTTAGGTATTACAGAGAACATTCATAGCATCATTCTATCAGGGAGAGACTCCTGTGTCCCTAGGAAGACTCTTCCATGCCCTTGGTAGTCTCCATTGCATACCCAACATAGTTCAGAACCGACCTTAATTCCTTCATTCTTAGTAGCAAAAAGCCTCGCCCCAGATATCACATCACAATTTATTTTGCATCTCTCTCTCCCTCCCTCCTCTTGAAAATGGATGCATGAGCAGATTATCTCAAATTGAGGCTTGTGTTGTAAATGTATGTGCCAACTTTCAATCTGGTATCTCAATCTTCAAGGTAGATATTGTTATTTGGTGTATTTTACATCAATCCTTGCTTCCTTGAAGCATATGTATTGAGGGAGGGGGAAGTGTGAACTGTGTTTTTGAACTTGTGTGGTGGTTCAGTGCAGCCTTATGGCCCATTGGGTGAGGGGTAAAGTATCTTTTACACACACATATCACACACAGTGCTGTTACCAGGATGAAAAATATGCCACCACAAGTCTAGGATAAGGTCAGCCCCAAACCTCCCAAAACCTGAGGCAGTATGCCAAATGCCATGCTCCCCTTACCTGATAATATGCCAGCCTCTGCTCCTTCCACTCTCCAATGCTCTAGCTCAGGTGTGCCCAAACCCCAGCCCTGGGGCCACTTGCAGACCTCGAGGCCTCTCAATGTGGCCCTCAGGGAGCCTCCAGTCTCCAATGAGCCTGTGGCCCTCTGGAGATTTGTTGGAGCCCACACTGGCCCGATGCAACTGCTCTCAGCATGAGGGCGACTGTTTGACTTCTTGCGTGAGCTGTGGGATGAGGTCTTCCTTCACCGCTTGCTCTTTCACGTCTGTGATACAGCAGCAGCAGCAAAGGAAAGGCCAGCCTTGCTTTGTGCAAGGCCTTTTATAGGCCTTAAGCTATTTCAAGACCTTCATTCATTCATATAAGTTCATCTTTAATATATTCATTTATGCAAACTTATGTAAATTTATTCAAATTTTAAATGTAAATTAATTCTTCCCCCCCCCCCGGCCCCCAACACAGTGTCAGAGAGACAGTGTGGCCCTCCTGCCAAAAACTTTGGACATCCCTGCTCTAGCTCAGCACTCTCTTGCCCTCCACATTTCCTCTTCCTCTCTGTCCCTGTTTTCCTTTTGCAATCCAGAAAGTGGAAAGAGAAGGACCAGTTGTAGAGGCAAGTAGCTGGAGAGAGATGGGTGCCACCAATCTGTGGCCTAACCAATCAATGTTTAGGCCATTTACAGTTTGCCAATCGATGGTAAGGCCATACCTGGAGTATTGTGTCCAGTTCTGGTCGCCACATCTCAAAAAGGATATAGTAGAGATGGAAAAGGTGCAAAAGAGAGCAACAAAAATGATTACTGGGTTGGAGCACCTTCCTTATGAGGAAAGGCTACGGCGTTTGGGCCTCTTCAGCCTAGAAAACAGGCGCCTGAGGGGGGATATGATTGAGACATACAAAATCATGCAGGGGATGGACAGAGTGGATAGAGAGATGCTCTTTTCCTTCTCACATAACATCAGAACCAGGGGACATCCACAAAAGCTGAGTGTTGGGAGAGTTAGGACAGACAGAAGAAAATATTTCTTTACCCAGCATGTAATTAGTTTGTGGAACTCTTTGCCACAAGAAATTGTTATGGCATCTTGCCTGGATGCCTTTAAGAGGGAATTGGACAAATTTCTGAAAGAGAAATTCATTACAGGTTACAAGTCATAGTAGGTATGTGCAAGCTGTTGGTTTTAGAGGCAGGCTGCCTCTGATTGCCAGATGCAGGGGAAGGCACTGGGATGCAGGTTGTGTCTGTTGTCTTGTGTGCTCCCTGGGGCATTTGGTGGGCCACTGTGAGATACAGGAAGCTGGACTAGATGGGCCTTTGGCCTGATCCAGCAGGGCCCTTCTTATGTTCTTAATTTGCTCCCCTAAGTGACCACTTGGTCTCATGGATGGGATGGCTCTGAAGCTGAGGCTCCATTCCTCCCCCTCCCCACCTCCTGTGGGGGGTAACCTGATAAGCTCAAAAGCCCAGGTTTCCCTCAACAAGCAATAGGATCAATCAAGGAAATCAACGAGAGAGGTAAGTCCACATTACATGAGCCTCCTTATTTGATTTCTAACTTGGTCAGGTGGGTTGGTTAAGATTTGTGCTGCTGCCTAATGAAGAAGACAAGCATATTGATACAGTTGAGTGCCTGTCACAGTAAACCTATCTGGGGGGTTCCTTTAAAGGAGGAAAGGGAATAAAAGGGGTGTTTACTGCACCTTTAAATGTAAAATAGTGCTCTAAACAAAGCAACTTTCATTCTGATGGCTTGGTATTGGGGCCAGACACCAGATTACAATCTGTTTTGCATTTTCCTCCCACCTCTGTAAATGCTCAAAAGGGTTGAGCAGGTAGCTGAACCTGAGAACTGTATCCTGAACACACATAACAAATTTCATTCCAAGATCTCCAGACTGGAGAGAGTTATGTTACAAACAAACAGAATACCAATCAGGCTAGTTAAACTAAAGGCCTCACTTCGCTTGGTCAATTACTTCATATTGGCCGAGATGAACTCAAAACACATTAAAATAAACTGATGTCAAAGCAAATTCCCTTTGGGAAATACACTGGTGTTACTTCTTGTTTGCTTTCAGCTAAGAGGAAAAGAAAGCTTTCAAATACTAGCTGTGAGACACCAAATCTTCACCTCTCTGGCCTGGGTAAAACTCCATGCCAAGGAAAACTACAGTGTAAGGCAGCCAGATGTTTGCAATTAACTGTCTTGACATTCCCTCTGCCCTCCCTACTATGGCACTTCCCAAGACCAGTGAGGAAAGCATGTATCAGAAATTCAGGTTCCGAGCCTGAGCAATGCAGTGCAGAGTTACAGGCCTGTCATCACTCCTGGAATTAAGGAGGCCAAAAGAGATCTGGGATTACACTCTTCACCTTGTAATAACAGGCCCCACTCAAACAAGTGGCACCCAGGAGATGCATCTCTTATGTAACCACAGCAGATGGCAGACAGACAGCGAAGAGGATGTTGGGTGGGGGGAGGCAAGAGGCAATCAATAGACAGGGCTTGGAGCCAGTGACCATGATTGATTTGTCCAATTATCTTACCACAACTTCTGAGGCTAAGGACCTGTTCATGTGTTACCACCCCATCAGGTGGAGGCTACCAAAACATGCTTCTGTGGGGCACCACTCCAAAGGGCAGGCAAATTATTTGAAAGCAGCTTAACAATGCAACACCGTGGAGAGTTTCGATGCCAGCATCGCCTGATACTAGGAATGTGTGGCACTGGCAAAGAGATTCTCCACATGATGGGTTTAATGCACCAGGTAATTGGTTTTAAGAGTTAGGACTGTCTAGTACTATCTCCAGTAGTATTTTCTGGAGGTCATCACAATGGGTAATACTATTTGAATTGTCCCCAAGGATGAGAGAGGAATATTACACCGGCCAGGTCAGTTGCCTCACTGATGGGCAATACTGAATCACATCTCTCTCCTCCAACGTCTTCCATCCACGTGACTTTGGACAAATTGTTTACCAGTTTTTTACACTGTTTAAATTAGTTCCACATTAGCTAAGTGTACAGACATCTGGATTCAGGTCATATATGTTTTACATTATTCAATAAACCACTCAGTAAACCTGTGACAGGAAGGCAAATTGTACCTCTGATTAAAAGTAACATGCCATGTCCCAACATCCAAGATGCATTTTACCTCTCAACCACTTCATGCTGCCATCTTGTCATGTGGGCCCTGCCCAAGTCTGGCCCCATCATCAAGACCACTCATGACCCAGATTTGGCTGCAATCCTATCCACACTTACCTGGGGGCAAGCCCTATTGACTATAATGGGACTTAGACTAGCAGAGTAGACAAGCATAGCATAGCAGTTCTGAGTAGATGAGCATAGGATTAGGGCTGTTTATCAAGCAAAAATCCAACTATTCAATTTGCATCAGTGACACTGTCAAATTTTCTTTCTTTCTTTCTTTCTTTCTTTCTTTCTTTCTTTCTTTCCATAAACCAGCAAATTCAAACAACTGTCAGTGACACGGTGCTGCTAAAAGCTAAACATGATATATATAATAAATATGCATCAGTTCCTAGTGCAACTCATCCAGTATGTCATTACATTAACACAGCATCTGATTTCAACCAAGTCAGCTTTGTTTAATTAAGAAATGCAAGAGAGAGTGTTACCATAGGAGGCAACTCCCCCAGCATAGCGGGAGGTTGGCAGTCCTGACATGCATGCTTGCTGGACCCCACCAGCTTTCCCGTCAAAGAGAAGATGAGATATTAGAGCTTTGGGGCCACAAGAGGAAACATAATTCTTAATGTTGACAGGATTCTTCATGTGTTGCCTTTGGATTGGTACATCTGAAATCTATTCTAAGGAACTGGCTTTATCTTTAATAAGTATACTGATCCCTATAATAAATGTGGTGGAATAATGCCAAACAATTGGCAGGCAGTCCTGAAAAATGATGAGGTGTTATTTCAGGAAAAGTAAGTTGTACTCTCAAGTCCCTTTGAAATCCATGGGGCAAGTTAGCTGTGTCTAACTCAAGTTCCATTATTCCATTATTTCAGGGGGGCTTAAAACAGTGCAACCCTATGCATGTTTACTCAGAAGTACGTTCTGCTATGTTCAGTGAGGTTAACTCCCAAGTAGGTGTTTGTTACCTACTTCCAAATAATACAGGATTGCAGCCGAATGGCCCAGTCCTATCCGCGAGAAATGCTAGTGGACTGCAAGGTCCACTAGCATATCTTGTGGACCTTTAGAACAGCCCTGCAGATGCATGATCTTGTCTGATCTCAGAAGCTAAGCAGGGTCAGGCCTGGTTAGTACTTGGATGGGAGACCACCTGAGAATACTGGGTGCTGTAGGCTTCTACCATAGTCTTTCGAGACTGAAGGTTGCCAACCATTTAGAACAGCAGCTCTGCCATTCTACAGCTCATTGCCAACAGTGTGGCAGTTGGTAAGCCTCATGGCAGCAATGGTAGACTGCAGACCAGCCACAAGAGCAGGTAAGCTTGGGGTGGTGGTGGATTGATTCAGATCAGAATAGGGATCAGACTGGGCTGGGAGCAAGTCAGGGGCAGATCTCTGCAGCAGAGGCACCTGTAAGATCTGGAGTCTCCAGCCTGGACCCAACTTAGCCCCTTTGGCCTAACAGATTTACACCAGCAAAACAGTGGGCATAAATCTGAGCAGGCCAACTGGGGACCAGGGAGCAGCAGAAGAGATAAGTAAAACATTTCTTTACTTACCTCTCTCCACCAGCCTGGTCCCCAGCAAGCCTGCAGGATGCATGGATGCTGAATAAGAAGCGCTGCATTGCGCAGGCTGGCCAAGGATAGGATTATGCCCTAAGAGTCTAATCATACACCTGTTTATTTAGAAGGAAGTTTCATTGTGGTTAACGATGTGTTCAACTCTCAGGTAAGTGAGCAAAAAAGTGGGTTGCCGCTGAGAGCAGTGCACAACCACTCAAAGCGTACCAGAAGTTATGGCGGTGATGTCATCAAGTCACCGCAATTACTTCCAGTTCAGGAAGTGGGCAGCATTTGTAGGCACTCCCCAAGTGACAGAAAGACCAGGATCATATAATGGGACTTACTTCTGAGTAGACATGCATAGGGGCGGGCTGTGAGTTGGCCTTTACATCATGAGCTTATTAGGTGAGGTGACCTGTTTGTGATTTCTCTGTCACAGATCTGTTGTAGGAACATGTCCCACCTGAAATGAGGTGGGCACTGAGTGATGACTCAAGGTGACTCTCAGTGAATGAAGTGGTTATGCCAATGATAAAGATACTCAAATTCTTGCCCCTGCTACTGCTAGCAATATGGAGATAATCACAAGTGCTGGTACAGGGCCTGGGGGGAGGGGGGTAAAGGTGATAATAAAGGGGCCCAGAATCAAAAAGGGGGCCCAGGAGCGAAAGGAGGGAACCCAGAAATTTCCTGGGATCTTACATTTTGCTGTCTACTCAGCCTTGTTGCCTACACAGGATACCAGGGACACTACCACGAGCATGTAGCTGCAGCTTCTGGCAAGCTATATATGCTGGGCTGAGTCATGCATACATGACACTCCTTAACACAGTGTCAAATCTGAGAGAAAACTAGCCTGCTATGTAGCTCTTTGGCTTGCGGATCTGCTTACCCTGAAGGAGTGTCGACCCAATGAAAGTGAAAGTGTCGACCCAATGTGCGGCGGCAGTGAAGAAGGCCAATTCTATGCTTGGGATCATTAGGAAGGGTATTGAGAACAAAACGGTTAGTATTATAATGCCGTTGTACAAATCTATGGTAAGGCCACACCTGGAGTATTGTGTCCAGTTCTGGTCGCCGCATCTCAAAAAAGACATAGTGGAAATGGAAAAGGTGCAAAAGAGAGCGACTAAGATGATTACGGGGCTGGGGCACCTTCCTTATGAGGAAAGGCTACGGCGTTTGGGCCTCTTCAGCCTAGAAAAGAGATGCCTGAGGGGGGACTTGATTGAGACATACAAAATTATGCAGGGGATGGACAGAGTGGATAGGGAGATGCTCTTTACACTCTCACATAATACCAGAACCAGGGGACATCCACTAAAATTGAGTGTTGGGCGGGTTAGGACAGACAAAAGAAAATATTTCTTTACTCAGCGCGTGGTCGGTCTGTGGAACTCCTTGCCACAGGATGTGGTGCTGGCGTCTAGCCTAGACGCCTTTAAAAGGGGATTGGACGAGTTTCTGGAGGAAAAATCCATTATGGGGTACAAGCCATGATGTGTATGCGCAACCTCCTGATTTTAGGAATGGGTTAAGTCAGAATGCCAGATGTAGGGGAGAGCACCAGGACGAGGTCTCTTGTTATCTGGTGTGCTTCCTGGGGCATTTGGTGGGCCGCTGTGAGATACAGGAAGCTGGACTAGATGGGCCTATGGCCTGATCCAGTGGGGCTGTTCTTATGTTCTTATGTTCTTATGTTCTTAGTGTATCTGAGCTCAGGGGCACAGCTGCTGCAGAAGCAAGTTTTGGCACACACAGGACACTTTCCATTTTAGTGCGAGCCTAAACATGATGCTAATTTCCTGTAATGATTTTCTATATTTAAAAGATTTTAGAGAGACTTAGGAGCGTGTTTGGTTTTCCATATTACTGTATCTAGTTGCTGATGCCACATGGATGGGTAGACCTATGCTCCAAAGACTTTTCCACCTGTTTCCAGCCTCCTTCCATCCTGTTTTGTCCCCATTCTGCTTGCCCATCACCACCCTCCCCCACTCTGTTTCACTCCTGGATGCTGGATAAAAAGGTATGTGTGCAAAAAAAAAAACCCAAACACAACAGGACAAAATACAATGGAGAGAAAAAGTAGTGATCTCTTCAAATGATCAATGCTGCACACTAGAAGAAACCAGAGACAATGGGATGCCATCCTTGACCACCAGGGTCAGTTAATCCATGAGGCCAACTGCAGGCAGTAGTAGGGTGTGCCCACCTCTGTTAACCTACTCACCTCCACTACTGCCTCTTCCCCTTCCATTTCCTGGATTGAAAAAGAAAGAGAGGGATAGATAGAGCAGTTGAGGAACCATGGAGGTGATGAGAGAAGAATAGTGGAAACATTCTATCCCACAAGTCTCCATTCCATTCCCCTCTTTGTTTCCAAATCCAGGAAGTGGAAGCAGTAGAGGCTGGCACATCACCAGGTAAGTCATTTGGCACTTTCCCTAGGCACCAGAATATCTTGGGTTGGCACTGTTAACCTTCTTAATGCACACATGCACAGAGAGAGAGAGAGTACACTTTTTTTGTCTGTTTACGGAGGTACGTAAATTCAAACCCACAGCCTGGCAGTCCTGATATCCTGCTGTTCCAAGGCTGGTAAGATGGAGTTACCAGAAACATTTAGACAGGAACAAATAAATATAAAGTAGGGAAGATTGGGGGGAAATCAGCTCAGAGCCACAAGCAAAGAAGAGTGAATCATCTAGATGCAGCCGGGTAATAAAGCAGGAATGTTTCTGAGAGCAGCAAGAGACTGAAGGCAATTCCTGCAAACCAGCAGGAGATCCCAGTCCTGTGACAATGCAAACATGCAGCTTCGGCAATAAAGTCCGGAGCTTAAAGCAGCTGAGACTAGCCTGGTAACATTCCTGTTGGATTCCTATGCAGCAAGCAACTGTAGCAGCGCAACCACAACGGAAGAGCCCTGAAAGTCACCCTGCACACCCACCCAGCCATTCTAATGAGTCCATAGAGTAGATCCTGACAGAGGGAGCCTCATTTGAAATTGCAGAGCTCTGTCACAAATACAAAGAACATTTGCTCCAGTTCTCAAGAGCAAATGTGAACCACAAACTGCCTTTTAGCGCTGAACAACAAACACCTATTGAGATAATTTGAGAATCTTAATCAGATTTTAAAAATCCAGTTTGTTCCCCTGAGCCTGTCTCCAGGAAAACTACTCTAAGAAGAATTAAAAGCCCAGGCCTGGGCACCAGGGGAAGCTAGAGGTTATAAGAGTCTGCCCCAGGTTATAACAGAGTCATTTATAGCGCAGCTTCCTTAACCAAATAGCTCCAGAGTAATTGAATGCTGCTCATCATAGAGAAAATGTGTGTCTGTGATTGTGTTAGCAAGGTTGTGGCCACCAGGGATGACTATTGCAGTCTTGCCTGCTAAGCTTGCATTCAAGTTGACCTGGTTCTCACAAAGCACTTGCACTGGACCATACCACTTCAGATTGCATGTGGGACCTCAGGAGATTTGAATCTTCCTCTACACACACAAAAATCCTCTTGCCTAGAAACCTCACTGTGAGGGAGAAGGCTAGGGTGCATGGAGGACCATTCTATCAAGTGATTCCTCAACCTGCAGTTTGAAGGGGTGTATTCAAACACAAGTGCACCCCCTTTATCTGCAGGCTGTAAGAAGTGGGCCTCCAAATTTGTGATTTCCAACTATTCTAATTTAGACAAATATTGAGACCACTTAACACTGGTTTTGAAGATGTCAAGGTGTGCATTCATGCTTGACACCATTGACAAATCAGATTCCAAATACCCAGACCAGGCCAAACCTCAACAGCTGCCTAAAACACCATCCCATCACATGGATGTGCACAGCCGTGTGACCCTCTATCATCATCAGCACTGCCCCCTCTTTGCTTCCACCAGTGCTTTTTTTAAAAACTGACCAACATGAGTGATCATGAGAATGATCCTACCCACACTGGCCAGTTTTGAAGAAACATCAACTGGAGAGGTGGTGAGGAAGGGGTGTTCTTCTTCCCAATGGTTCAGGAGAGCCAATGGGAACAGAACCACTAAGGCCGCTACCTACTCCTCCAGTCCCATGGCCATGATTCTTGGCAACGGTACCAGAGGGTAAACCATCCCTTCCCATTTTCTTGCTTGAGCAAAAAGACAATGACGGGGCAGCAGCTGGGTGATGTGACCAGATAGGAAGCAGACCAGGGAAAGTGGCAGGTGGGCATAGGGTGCAGAGTACCCCCCCCCCACACACACACACAAATTTGTTGCCTTCCCCAGCTTGAAGCAAGCACTATGGTCAGCCTCATGACTAGTCCTCCCCTTTAAATAGCCTTCCTGATTTCCTACTTGGTTGACTTACATAAAGATTATCCACTGTGAATTAGAAAAACTTCATAAGAACAGCCCAGCTGGATCAGGCCACAGACCAGTGATTTTCAACCTTTTTCATCTCAGGGCACACTGACAAGGCACTAAAATGGTCAAGGCACATCATAAATTTTTTAACCACTGATAAGGCACACCATGCTGTCAATAGGGGCTCATATCCCCCATTGGCCCTACTAAAAAATGGCCCTCTCCAAAATTCTCTTGGCACAGCTGGGGACCATTCGTGGCACACCAATGTGCCACGGTACAGTGGTTGAAAATGGCTGCCATAGGCCCATCTAGTCCAGCTTCCTGTATCACACAGTGGCCCACCAGGTGCCTCAGGGAGCACACAAGTCAACAAGAGACCTGCATCCTGGTGCCCTCCCTTGTATCTGGAAAAATGTGTTTTATGATTCACTCTGCTCCAAACATGATCTCAAAGGTTGGCAACCTTCAGTCTCGGAAGACTATGGTATTGCGCTCTGGATGGTGGTTCTGGCACAGCATCTAGTGTGGCTGAAAAGGCCAATTCGGGAGTGACAATCCCTTCCACACCGGGAGCAAGTGCAGTCTGTCCCTGGTCTGTCTCCCTGGCTATGGGCCTTCCTTCTTTGCCTCTTTGCCTCAGACTGTTGGCCAAGTGTCTCTTCAAACTGGGAAAGGCCATGCTGCACAGCCTGCTTCCAAGCGGGCCGCTCAGAGGCCAGGGTTTCCCGCCTGTTGAGGTTCACTCCTAAGGCTTTCAGATCCCTCTTGCAGATGTCCTTGTATCGCAGTTGTGGTCTACCTGTAGGGCGCTTTCCTTGCACGAGTTCTCCATAGAGGAGATCCTTTGGGATCCGGCCATCATCCATTCTCACAGCATGACCAAGCCAACGCAGGCATCTCTGTTTCAGCAGTGCATACATGCTAGGGATTGCAGCTCATTCCAGGACTGTGTTGTTTGGAACTTTGTCCTGCCAGGTGATGCTGAGGATGCGTCAGAGGCAGCGCATGTGGAAAGCATTCAGTTTCCTCTCCTGTTGTGAGCGAAGAGTCCATGACTCGCTGCAGTACAGAAGTGTACACAGGACGCAAGCTCTGTAGACCTGGATCTTGGTATGTTCCGTCAGCTTCTTGTTGGACCAGACTCTCTTTGTGAGTCTGGAAAACGTGGTAGCTGCTTTACCGATGCGCTTGTTTAGCTCGCTATCGAGAGAATGAGTGTCGGAGATCGTTGAGCCAAGGTACACAAAGTCATGGACAATCTCCAGTTCATGCTCAGAGATTGTAATGCAGGGAGGTGAGTCCACATCCTGAACCATGACCTGTGTTTTCTTCAGGCTGATTGTCAGTCCAAAATCTTGGCAGGCCTTGCTAAAATGATCCATGAGCTGCTGGAGATCTTTGGCAGAGTGGGTAGTGACAGCTGCATCGTCGGCAAAGAGGAAGTCACGCAGACATTTCAGCTGGACTTTGGATTTTGCTCTCAGTCTGGAGAGGTTGAAGAGCTTTCTGTCTGATCTGGTCCGGAGATAGATGCCTTCTGTTGCAGTTCCAAAGGCCTGCTTCAGCAGGACAGCGAAGAAAATCCCAAACAAGGTTGGCGCAAGAACACAGCCCTGCTTCACTCCGCTTCGGATGTCAAAGAATGTCAAACATGATCTCACACTAATGCTTACTATTTAAGGAATTGTTTGTAGGAGTGTCCAATAACGTTCGCTTTGTAAACAGCTTTGAGAATTTTTTTCTTCAATTGAAAAGTGATATATTCATTGAAAATTTTGTATCTTAGTAGTAATAGATAAAAGAAACTGATGTTTTTTCTACATATCTAACCAAATATATTCTGCCAAGAATTCAGAGCAAGATGGAGTTATTTCATTTTCTCTTCAGAACAACCCTGTCAGGAACACTGAGCTGAGCTAAGAGACTTGCCCAAAGTTATCTAGTGAATGTAATGATTAAACAAGGACCCCATGCTCTAGCCACTATACCAGACCGGCTCCTTGGTTCTCTAAAAGGAAAGTGGCTGTAATGATTTGGCTGTAATGATTTCTCCATTTACAATGCCCTGGACTAATCCAGCCACCATTCAGAGTTGGATTCTAATTCCAGAACCACCATTCAGAGCGTGACACCATAGTCTTCCGAGACTGAAGGATGCCAACAAGGATTAATCCAACATCTGGGGCATTGTGGAGGAAAATACAGTGGCTACCAAAGGCAGCCTGCCAGGAAGAATCCTGACACTTCTTTTCCATGTTAATAGCCCAATCTGTGGACCATATTAGAACAGTGAAAGTAATTTCCAATGTAATAAAATGGCTGTCAGCGGGGAGTGCAGCACTCCCATCGGCAGCCATTCTGTGAGCACTGCCACAAGAAGCAGCATGGCTGCAGCTTCACCACCAGAACTGGTAAGTCAGCAGTGAGGGCAGGAGGCAGACAGGGAGGGAGAGAACGAGAGGTGAATCTGGGTGGGAAGGGTGAAGGAATCAGAGGCAGGGAGGAAGAGGAAGGATGAATTTGGCAGCAATGGTGAATGCTAGATCCTGTCCTCTCCTTTCTGACACTCCCCACCCCTTTACTGTCCATGGACATACATCAAGAGTGATGAATGTCTGAGGAGACCCATAGGTGGCGTACTGCGAGGTAAATAGGAACGTTTTATATTTACCTCTTGTTTTTCCTTGCGTCACCCCACCCCCAATGGATGCAGTGTGTGCTTTCTTGGTGTGGCTGATAGGGAATAGGCTTAAAGAGTTTTTTAAAAGAAAAAAAAAGCCCACTGCTCTGCCAGTATGATTTGAATTTCAGCATATGAATGATTAAAAGAACAAATGCTTAAACAATGAAAATGAATGGAATAATGAACTAAAAAAAATCCCTGCAATTCCCTGAGTGGCAAGTATTTGGTTACCCAAAGTTCTCTCTGGTGCCATGGCAGACTTTCAGAGAACCAGCTGGTTCCAGAGAGGAGATTCCAGATCTGAAACACCATCTGTGACTCTTCCTCTGCAGGAGAAATCTGGGAGCCCATCCCTGGCTGTGTGCCAATGCTCCCAGATATATTCCAGAAGTGACAGATCCCCCTGCATCTCTGGGTAGGATTGGAAAGCTGACAGATATGTGTGAATGGAAGAAGAATTCTAATGCATACCTTATGTGTCTCTCATTGTGGATCTGTAGCAAAGGATTAGCCACACTTACACCTTAGGACTTTTGGTTTCCCCACAAGTGAACTGCAGACCCTGAGGACAGATCCTGTTCCTGCAAGACCTGGTGGAGCTTTGTCAGAAGAGGCATCATGTTAATTGCAAAGGCCACTGTGGTTTAGAGAGTTGCCTAGGAAAGGTTATGGAGAAGGTTTGCTGAACGTTCTTCTGTCGCAATCCTACACAGCACATTGCTTGGACTTCTCACCTCAGTCCATCCTTTCTGCACCATGTCAGGACAAGTCGCCATGGCTTGCTGGGCGCTTCTCCCCAAGGGTACTTGAGAAAACAACAGAGAAAAAACTGTTTATTTTATAAATAAAAGCAAAGCAGACACTTCCCTCTTGTCACAAGGTTAATGCTTCCCAGACATCCGCCCAGGGGGAAGCAGGCAAAACTGAGCCTCAGAACTGTTGTTATTACTGTTGTGTCACCTCTTAGAGTTAGTGTGGTAGGCACAGTCCCATCCCATCTGAATGTCATCATCTCATCCTGCACTCTCACATTGCAGCTGGCATCCTGCTTTCCAGCCTTACAAGCAAATTGTTGGGAGTATATAAGGTCACTAAGTACATCTCATGGTGGCTAATGCATTGGAATCACTTTTCCCCCCAGGGGACAATGGTGTCTTGGTTGAGACAACAGTTCACCCTACAATTACATGGCCTTCTTGCATTGTATTGACCGCTGTGCGAAGCAGGATCCTGGCCTGCATTGACTTTTTGGCCTTATCTGGCAAAAAGGCAATGGACACTAGTCTATTACTATTTTGTATCTACTGACCTACAATTCCCCTTTTGTGGACAACTTTATCTGTAGTGCACAGAGATTCTGCTTAAAGTGGGTATCTATGGTTGGACCCATATAGATATAATAACTGCAGTTACAGAAATGGCACAATAACACGGGCCTACAAAATTGAGGGTCAGAAAATTTTTCCCCAAACTTTATGGCAATTTGATATGAATTTGGGGTGCAGATTCCAAAAATGGCATCCGTTTTGCCCTATCACGTCTAGTTTTGGAGATATAGTATAGCCCCATTAGTGAATGGTTCAAGCAGCTTCCTCATGAGGAAGCCATGGTGTAGGCTTGCTCAGCTTTTGTATTCAGACCTACAGACAATGCCACATCCTGAGGGCTTCCTAGTTTTATGATAGGATCATTTGGAGTCACGAAAGATGTATGTTTAACCCTTGGCTTTCTTCACCAACTTCACTGACTGTTCAATCAAGTACCTTATGCTCATGAGGACATAGGTCTCCTGAGTGACTTAGAAGTCCACAGCTGCATCCTTTCCAGGATGTGGTGATGATGACCATCTCTACTAGGACAAGGATGGATAGGCAACCTTGACCACTGGCACCAATGAAGCATTGCCCTGATTCAAAGCGCCTTCTGTGGCTTGTGTGCAGTCACACTGATGACATGCTTAGTGTTTTTATCTCTTTCTCCTTTGCTTGGTGTGAGTGTTGTGGATGCAGGTGTGTGATTCAAAGACCCTTTAGCCTTCTTTTGTATGGACAAGGGTAGCAGTTCAAAGTTAGTCCCAGGCTTCCTAAATGCACAGTGCCCTTTAACCAATTCAGCACAGACAGAGTTACAAAAATAATCACTTTTTCCCATTTTATCCTTCTCAGAACCTTGCAGCATTGGATACAAATAATTACCATATTTTCCGCTCCATAAGATGCACCTATTTTTTAGAGGAGGAAAACAGGGAAAAAAATATTCTGAACCAAATAGTGTAATAAAATATTTAATAAACTATAACAGAATAACATTTGAACCATGTAAAGTGAACAGCAGTCAACAGTGGCATTAAGAACCATTATCACTGTCATTAACAAATGGAGAGACTTAAAGGTTTGAGTACTCTAGTTTTCTGGAAACCCCAAGAACTCATCATTGCTAGAGTCAGAATTTATGAAGCTCATTTGCTCACAATCACTGACATCACTTTCTTCGCTGTCTTCATATAAGATACCGTCTTCACTTCCATCTAAGGCATTGCTAATGCCACATTTTTTGAATGACATTTTTTGAATGTGAGCATAAACTGGCATGAAGATCCCCCCTTCTTAGGGTGAATGGGATCATAAACTGGCATGAAGATCCCCCCTTCTTAGGGTGAATGGGATCATAAACCGGCATGAAGATCCCTCCCTTTATTAGGGTGAATGGGATCATAAACCGGCATGAAGATCCCCCCTTTATTAGGGTGAATGGGATCATAAACCGGCATGAAGATCCCCCCTTTATTAGGGTGAATGGGATCATAAACCGGCATGAAGATCCCCCCTTTATTAGGGTGAATGGGATCATAAACCGGCATGAAGATCCCCCCTTCATTAAGGTCCCCAACGTGCACTCTTTTTTGCAGTATTCACTCCATAAGACGCACACACTTTTCTCCCCACTTTTTTTGGGGGGGAAAAGTGCGTCTTATGGAACGAAAAACATGGTATGTGGCAGGAGAGAAAACTTCTCCCACTGCAAGAGACTGGAGTGCTTTACTACTGACCATTGAGGGGCCCATTCCTTGCCTCTAGGGTAGCTGCTATTCTAGGCTCTAGTGAACTCTGATCTAAGACATGGTCTCATGCCTTGGCTGGAATGCTTGGGTCTCTCTAGTTTCTTTCCCCTTCCTTTACAAGCTTCTTACACCGCCTCTCTTTCCCCTAATACCATACAAGCCCCAGTTCTTCATCCAACCTTCTCTGGGTACCTCTCTCATTCCCCAGGATGCTAAATCCCTGTAAATGACTTCCTTGCATTGCTCTTCCCCCCCTCCATCTCATGTCCCTCCTCTTTCCCATGGGTTCCCCTTTTTTTTGCCTAGCAACCACTGCTATTTAGGCCTCTGTATGTGTGTGTGAGAGAGATTCACCCTCCCTCTTCTTGAATATTTATCCCCCTTGAGAAATTATACAGTATTAGAGGACACCCATATCTTTGTCTCTCCCTGTGTCCACATTACACGTGACTCAGAGCTCTCCCAGTAATACCAGGATGTAAGTTCAAAAATGTTTTTAGTTTAAAATAGATCTTATTCCACTCAGTGGGACTTACTTCTGAGCAAATGAGGGCAGATGTAAGGGAAAATTATAGCTTTGGGGGATAGTTCCATGCTAGGCTTTGTTGCAGGTATGAGCCATCAGGAGAATCACCAGGCTCTCCCAAGCATTTTGAAGAAAACAAGGATTTTCCTTCCTTGCCTCTCTGAAAATCAACCCCAAAGCTTCTCAAGCTGAGAAGCATCATGCAGCTAT
Source organism: Tiliqua scincoides (assembly GCF_035046505.1). NCBI lineage: Eukaryota > Metazoa > Chordata > Lepidosauria > Squamata > Scincidae > Tiliqua > Tiliqua scincoides. Next base: position 203,679,924 of record NC_089822.1, read on the forward strand.
ATCCAGCAAACAACTTTTAAAAATACAGATAGTTGATGGTGTTGGCCAGTGATTACATAAGTACAAAGCTCCATGGCTGCCTTTTCAAGGCACTCAGCCCAAACCTATTCCAGACACAACTTTCCAGCTGTCTTTCATCAGATAGTCAGTAAGGATCAAAGACAGCCTTTTGACTATCAGCATTGTCCATGTTTCTGTGCCTGCCTTTCAGCTGTCCTAGTTGCCTGCGCTTCCCCAAATAACCCCAGAAACAGACTAATCAAGGCCAAATGACATATTGCCTCAATTTCTGTATAAACTTTACTTCAAGATTTATTTGTTGAAGGCAGGTGGAGAAAGGCTGCTCAGCCCTTTGCCTGCTTATCTTTTTCTTCTCAAAATCACTCCCCCCCCCCCCATACCTTGGCTTACATCTTTATACATTTCTTCCTTGAGGAGAAAAAAGTAGTGAGGACGATTTTTTGAGAAGAAAAACAGCCAGTAGAGAAAGGGTTAAGAAGACCCTTCCTACCCATCCTTCTTCTGCTTCTGACTGAGGTGTTGAGCAACTTTGTTTGGTTAAAAGCATATTATCAGACAATTATGTGGAAGATATAAGATGTAAGATGTCTTTTGACCCAAGACCGCTCCCCACCATATCCCAGATGTGTTCAAGCCAACAGTCAGGCAGCTGAGAGTCTCAACGCTCCATTCCTCACCAAATCAACTTTTACTATACAACATAAGGCAGCCCCATCAGTTTCCTCTGCCTCCCAACACTAAGTGCATGGGCACCAAGCCTTAAGAACCTTGACTACTCAACTAGAAAGCTTCATCTCCTTAACACAGAACACTCCTTTCAGTCATTCCTTGCCTGCTTACTCATAGAACAGCTCTGTAGCACACATGTGCATCAGCCAATCCTCTTCCCCCTACTCCCCCCCCCCCCACTTCATAATGCATCAGTCCTGCGTCTACAGTGATTTATTTCACAGAGCAATTCTCATCTCTCCTAGGACCAGGAGACAATATCTGATCATTTCATGCAATGGTCTGTGGAATGTGTCTCCAAACTAACAGGCAACAATTTTTACGAACAAGCTAACTGTTGACTGTTCTACAAATAAGTATCGTATCATACCAGCAGTAGACAGGAAAGTTGAAGAATCAGCAAAAGATTGGAGGGGAGATGGGGAGCAGTCTTGTTAAATATTTTGTAGAGCAAGTCAATCAAATAACATAAGTAGTTTCCTAACCATTTGATTACCTAATTGCCCTGTCCTATCCTCCCCCACGCTAGAGCATGCAGGTATGCCAAAGTAGGTAGCACTATATGCAATGCTGAGTGTGAATCGATTGAGAGATTCAGCAGAGACGAGAGAATTTTCCCTATCCCCTCCATAAGCCCCTTCATTGCCTATGAGTCTCCTCAGACCTGCATCAGCTATACAAGTTGCTTGTGCTGGGATACGCGCCCCACCCAACACTTCTCCTTCCCTCTCCCATTCCACCCGAGAATGCACCTCCCCACCCAGAGAATGCCCCCCACCATCTTTCTTACCTTGGTGGGGTCTGGGCAACCTATCAGCAAGCACTGGGAGCACTGGCTTCCAGCTTCCAGTGACTGTTCCTAGGTTCCATACAGCATAGAGCCTTTTGCAGCATCACTGCTTCAGTTTTGACAGCAGACGGCAATGTCCATTGCTGTTACAATCCTATAGGATTGGGCCATAAATTAACTTACCTGGGTCTTTCCCGCACAACCTACTTGAGATTTTGTTCTTACGTATGTGATTGCATTAAAAGTGCCCCCAAATTATTCATATTTTATGGAACATCAATATTCTGTAGTTGAGAACCCACAGAATGCTGGGCACTGTATATTAACAAGTGAACTACCCCTTTCATATCCATCCTGCCCCATGGGTCAACAAAAATCTACTCCCAGACACAGCTGGCCAGTGTCATGGTAGAGTGTGTATGCTTTGGAACAACAATCCGAAATAGTTTGGTGAGCAGGTCATATACCCTTTACCTGCCTCGTGATATATTGCTTCCCTTCTGATGCATGTGTGGATACTCCAGAGATCGCCTGTAGTATGACACACAGTAATCCATGGTGTATGTATGGATGAACGCATGAATGGACAAGTCCACAGGGGTGTATGGTTGTCCAAAGGCTGAGCCCATTGTTAATGGAAGGCAGGAGGCTGAATAAGCTGCCCCTTTTCAAAACATGCTCAGGCAAACTGATGTGTTAACCTCATGTTTCATGCTGCTGCCTCCTAAGTCTGTTGTGCTTTGAAAGTTCATGCGTTCTTTTTTTTCTTTTTTTTTAAGTGAAGCAAGCCACCAAGAAATGGAGGACGGCGTCATTTCCTCTACAGCTGTAATAATAATACCACAGTAGAGGATGGGGAAATCAGAAGGGGAGCTGCACGGAGCATTTGCTTTGCCACCCCTTTGAATTGCTGGAGTGAAGCAATAGTGAGATACTGGAAGCTTTTGGGAAGCTGAGGCAGTTAATGATTTTCCTACCTCTGGAGAGCAAGGCCTGGAGCAAGATCTGAATGTTATTTGATTTCAGTTTAACCTTGGAAGAGCAGGCAGTAATTGTGGTGTGTTTTTGAAAGTGAAAATTCTGAAGCAGAGGTCAATCAAGGTTCATCTTCCCCCCATTGAGATGAGGTTCCTGCTCCAAACATGACCATTTGGGCAGCATTTCGGTGAGGGGGGAGGGTGTTTTGGCACTTTCAGATCAGGATATTCCCCACCAGCAGAGCTTGCACTCTTCCGTAGCTCACTGACTCTAATAGTCTCTCTCATAACTGCAACCAAGTAGGGAGAAAATTGCATCTGCAGAGTGGAGAGTGCTCTGACTGACATCGTTGGATGATATTGTCTTTGCCATGTACATGACAGCACAATGCCATTTGCACCTCGGAGGCACAAAAAACTCAATTCCAGCAGAGTGCAAACTAACAACCTCCTCCAATATGCTCACAGACCACATAGCTGCCAATATGGAAGTCAGGATGGAGGGAAGCAAAAACACTGATGCTTCTGTCCTGTGGGAACATCAGCCCCTTCTCTCAGCATTTTCGTACATGCATCATTCAGTATGAGCATGGGATAGAATCTGTTCAAGAGAAAATATTCAGCATTGAAACACCCCAGTGAGGCATCCTCCTCTCCACAGACTGACATGAATGGGATGGCCTGTTTTAGCACTTTTATACAAAATATTAAAACAGCACTGCCATACATCCTTTACTCACTCTCTGAAGCAGATCCTCCAGTTCTTAAACCTGGCAGCTACTCCTTTCTACTCATTCAGCTTTCCAACTGAAGTTCTGTAGGGACTAGATTGGAGCTAGGCAGACCATTGGTTTAAATCAGTCGCAGTTAGCTTCCTACATTCAAGTGTACCTGTGCAATTCATTTATATAAAAACATATTTATCACACCCATATTTTACATTATGAGGTGGATGCTTGAAACTCTTGTGGCATATATCCAAATATGTACATGTGATGTGGTCTTCAGAAGGGCTTCTTTCACCCTTCCTTCTGGATTCTCACACCACTCCCAACCTGTTGGTCCCTTCATGTCTCAGTTATTCCCAGCCTCTGAGCCCCTTAGGCTACCAGAATTCTCCACCTTGCCTCAGGCCAATTGATTAGATTCCTAATCTAACTTTTCTCCTGAGATTTTTTGCCTGTCCTGTGGCACATTTCCCCCTCTGATGGTCCTTGTTCTGATGGTCCTTGTTCCTCAGCAATAAGGGAACTTCCACCAAGGTAGCTCTTAACCGCATGCTACACCAAAAATATGGTCAAGATTACCCAGTGGTAAGGCTAACTCTGTTTACAGATCCCTGAAACATTTGCGAGATTTCGTTGCTCAGCTGGAGTCATGTTAGTAGCAAGAATGAGAGTGATGAGAGACTTGCCTCCTTCCATCCCACCCACCCACCCACCCACTACATCAGGGGCCATTGGGGACATCAGGGGCCACTGCAAGAGCTGCTTGCTGCTTGCTCTTGCAGTGGAGGCCCAGCTGAGCAAAATGGCATGTTGTCTTTTGCAACAGCCATAAAGGACCTGACACTACCGGAACACTAGTTCCAGCAGTACAAGGCCCCATAGGATTGGGCTGTCAGGGTGCAGGACACCCCTTGTGAGTTTGCTGCTGCTTCCAACTTGTCGCTCCTGTGAGCCTTTCAGTCAGTTGATGGACTGCACATACCCATGCCTGGGAAATGCTTGAGGTCTGCTGCTAATCCCCACCACTTTCCAGGAAGCCTGAGCCCACAGACACCCACAATTACTTGCTGTAGCTACTTTCCATCATTACCTGATACGGGCACAGGACCCGGGTCAATGAGAATGCCATGTGGTGGAGGGGGGGGACAGCAGACACAATTTGTCCTTCACTCTGCTAACTGTAAGTTGAGTAGTGATAGAAGTTTATAACCTATCCACTGCCCAGCTGGCTCCTTTGGCTAACTTGCATGGATTGTGCCTGGCAGGGAAAGCAGACTGGAAGCCAGGTAGTGGACAGGCAAGAGTCCTCTTTCACTGCCACCACTGTAGATGTGAGTGGCAGCCTGAAGGAGGACTTGTGCCCCTCTGCTGCCTAGTTCCTGAGCCCATGTATGAGGGGGGAGGAAGAGATGTGGCATGGTTGCACTTTCGAAAGCATAGAGGAGCATGCCATTGGGGGGCTCTCACAGGGTATGTGCCTCAGCCCTTCCCCCAAAATTTGGAGCTGCCATTGGCTAGGAAGGCAGCCAGCTAGGTTGGAGGCAAACAACAATTTTTAGGAGAGTTGAAGGTGGTGTGACAGAGGCATCATTTCCCATGGCGTATGCATGCATTTCTTTTGTCCCACTGTCATCTCTGGTCAAACAAGCTTTGCAGATTCTTGAAACACAACCAAGTCCTGCATAAACTGCAAAGAGAGACAATGGTGAGATAAGTGAGCACACCACAGGCAATGATGCCTCTATCATACCACCTTCAGTTCTCTGGGTGGGGAAAAAGCTTATAATCTGTCTCTAGTCCTACAGCCTTAAGAACATTTAGCCCTTTGTTTGTTAGTGTCATTTGCATTCCAAAACAATGCTTAGTGGGAGGCAAAGCTGCTTCCACTTGCTGTCTAACAGCAAACAGCAAAAAACACATCCCCCCCCCCCCAAAAAGAACCCTGGAAACGTACCAGCTGATGAAAGAGCTCCCTGGCCTTGTTCCCAGCCCCTTCATTACTAGACTCCCTTGATATCACTTTCTTCTTCATTCTCCACATATTACACAGTGATATTAAAAATGCCAGGCTGTCTAAAATCCCTGCAGAAGAGATAAGTTCATATTATTTTTAAAATTCTTCTGCTATGAATAAAACTGAGCAATAGAAGACAGCTTGGAATCATGTGTGTCTGTGTGTACTTCCTGTGCAGTTTAGCAGAAAGAACTTGTGTAATAGTAATAAAGAGCTCCTCTGAGCATATTCCTACATAATCACAGCATACACAGTGGTGAATTAGGGGGTACAGGTTTCAAGGTCAAATGGAGTGTTCCAAGCAGATATGAGTTCTGTCCTTCCTCCAAAGAGCTCAGCATGCTGTCCTGTATATGGAGCTTTCCATTATTTTTTCTCAGAATAATCTTGCAAAATACATAAACCTGAGATAGAGGAACTGATCCAAAGTGAGCTTCACAGCCAAGCAGGTGAACCCGATCATCACTATCTCACTCCTGCACTCTGCCCATTATGTTGCATTGGCTCATAGTAAGTTCTGAAGTCCTGCTGTTGTTACTAGTATTTTAATTGTTCATTATTTACTTAAATAATTATGTGCTACACTCCAGCATGAATACTTCTAAGGTGGTTAACAAACAAATAAGCACATTAACAATAAAGTTACACGACAGACATTCATGACCCAATCCTATGCCTGAGAAATGCTGACTAGCTGGCAGGTACACCAACACATAGATGGCACTGCCATTACAGAAACCCCGCCATCACTGGCTGCTGCAGAGACACCAGTGCAGCAGCCAGAAAGCAGCGCACCACTGCCAATGGGGTACAGACCAGACACTGGCACAAACAAGCCAGCAAAGGGGCAGGTAAAAGGAAGAAAGTGGAGTGGGACAGAGGTGGGACAAAGTGGTGTCTGCAACCACCTAATCCCAAACCCCTTCCCAGGTTGGGCATGCCGCCAACAACTCTGCATTGCTATGCCTGTAGCAGAGCTGGCATAAGAACATAAGAACAGCCCCACTGGATCAGGCCATAGGCCCATCTAGTCCAGCTTCCTGTATCTCACAGTGGCCCACCAAATGCCCCAGGGAGCATACCAGATTACAAGAGACCTGCATCCTGGTGCCCTCCCTTGCATCTGGCATTCTGGCATAGCCCATTTCTAAAATCAGGAGGTTGCGCATACACATCATGGCTTGTAAAACGTAATGGATCTTTCCTCAAGAAACTTGTCCAATCCCCTTTTAAAGGCATCCAGGCCAGATGCCATCACCACATCCTGTGGCAAGGAGTTTCACAGACCAACCACACGCTGAGTAAAGAAATATTTTCTCTTGTCTGTTCTAACTCTCCCAACACTCAATTTTAGTGGATGTCCCCTGGTTCTGGTGTTATGTGAGAGTGCAAAGAGCATCTCCCTATCCACTCTGTCCATCTCCTGCATAATTTTGTATGTCTCAATCATGCCCCCCCCTCAGGCACCTCTTTTCTAGGCTGAAGAGGCCCAAATGCCGTAGCCTTTCCTCATAAGGAAAGTGCCCCAGCCCGGTAATCATCTTAGTCGCTCTCTTTTGCACCTTTTCCATTTCTATGGCTCTGAAGCGTCTCATAGGGGACTGTGCAGCAGATGGGGAGCTCAGGTAAGCCTCACCCCTCTCAACCAGCCTCTTCATTGTTGGATTTGGTGGATGTCACACCAGCAGCTATGTACTCTCAGTGCAGTTACTGTATAGGATTGGGCCATCAAACAATAATGGGAAAACCATTAGGCTTGGCTTTTCTCCTCACCCCTTATAGCCAATAAAGGGGTGGGGAGAAAAGCCAGGCCTAATGTTTTTTCCCATTAATTAAGAAATGACTGCCCAATTACTAAGGTGCTGCAAAGCCCACTGCCGACAGTTTGTTAATTTTGCCTTATATATGTGTATATGATGATAAATGGGGACGGGGAAGCAAAAGGAAAAAAAAACATATGAACCTGAACTTCTGAAACATGATAATATTTGGTTATGGCCGTAAGAAAACAGCAATTAAATATGTTGGTAATCCAAATTAAAGGTCAAATCCTTGATTGGTGACCAGTAGTTTAAATGTAAATTTTACTTTGGAAAAGGGCAGTTTCTGCTTTTTTCAAAGCCAGGAAGTTGCTGGTGTCTATGGAGATCTATTGACCCTGGGTGAAAGGACAACTGCATTCCGTATAAGCAATAAATCTTCAAAAATGCAAGATAATCTCCTAGAAGTCTTCTGAACAATGTGAGAGAATCTCCCAGTTCCATTCCCAGGGAATGTCACCCTCCAGCAGCCTCCACTAGAATACCCTTTCCGTTTGACATTTCCTAGAACCAAATATGCCACTACTTGGGCATATGGCTCAAGCAGACACAAAAACAAGGCAAGGCTGGAATAAGAAGATTTTCTATAGCCATCTGCAATAAAACCTTACATCGAATTCCTGTGGAATGAACTCTTCACTGTCAAGTATTAGAGACAGGCATGTGGCTGCTTTCAGTCTCGGCTTCATCTGCACCTAGCATTTTCACTATTTCACACTATTCAGCAACTCACATCCCAAAAGTCTGCATGCTCCCTGAACTGAGTTCCTATGACTCTTCCAGTGACTGTCTCAGGTGCTGTTTTCACTGTATGTGACTATCTGCAAAGTTAGCAAAACATTGTCTCACATCATCACTCAGCATTGTTTACATTACCAGGAGGAAGATAGATTCTTATGCTGATGTGACTCTAGAGGCCTGTGCCTTTTTTGAGGTGCTGAATTGGGAGGATGTTCTTTGGATTAAGGTGTCTGGCAGAGAGGCATGAACAAATACAAGGAATATGTACTACTATGGATATATAAATACCCTGAAGTCCAGTTGTTCACAAGCCTCCTAAATATCTGTGCAGCAGAACTGAAGTGATGGAGAACAAGTACGTGGGGGTAGACTGGAAATAGAGGGGAAAGTAACAATAGGAGTCATGGATAAGCAAGAGGAAACTGAAAGGCACTAACAGCCCAATCTTATGGGCTTTTTATAATTATCAATCCACTGTTGTAAATGGTCTTATGAGGCACAAATGTTGCACTACTGATGTGCATGACAAAACTGCTGGGGGAAATGGCCAGTGGGTCTGTGCATATGCCAGACTCACCTGGACAGTCTGCTAACCCAGGTAAAGTGGTGGAGGGGGTGCTTCATGGGCAGTTCTGGGGAGGTTTGTGGGGGGAGGAGAATGGCAGGCAATGGGCTGGAGGGGGTGGATCTTGGCAGAAAAGGCACATGCCAGATCTTATCCCCAATTTTTCAACACACCCTACCCCCTTTCTCTTCTCAGACACTAAAATAGCTGGTATGGGTCTGAGGAGAACCAAAAGCAATCAAGCGACCTACCAGGATGCAAGTAAAAAACATTTTTTTCCTTATCACTAGCTGTCTAATCACCCTTCTACCACAGCATGCAGCGCATGCTTCATTAGCACAGCTGCATGGTGGAAGATGGTGGGGGATAGGATTGGCTATTAATCTCCTTCTGGAAATGCAGCAAAACCTCCTTCTAGTACCCATGATGTAATTATACTATGTCCTCATGTTTTACCATAAACATGAACAGAACCAGCCCCTAGGCAAAGACACATGGTCTGCTCTACATTTCATTGGTTTCACTTGGTGCACAGTACGTAACAACTGTTAGTAGAGCTATGGAAAAGAACAGCAGAACTGAGTTACACAAAGCATTTTATGTATATATTTACTGCAGAATAAGAGCAAAAGAAGCAACTGAAGGCTCTCCACAGGAACGTCATCAAGGCCACTATGTTCACCAGCATGGGGGGGGGGGGAGTCAGTTCATACCATGCATACCACTCATACCAAGAGGCTGCAGTTCTTTTATGTAGCTCTTGATGTGGTGTAGCATCCTCTGCAGTTGTTTGACCAATCCCTGCTTGATGTCAGGAAAGTTGCTGTACTTCAAACACACTTCCCTTTTGTCTTAGCCCTCGAAACAGATTTGCAGGAATTGGGCTTCCTGTTGAGGTGCTGCTAGCAGACTTCCTACCAAGTAATACACCTGCTCCTGAACTTGGTATTAAGCCGCCTCATAGAATGTGCTTGACCCTGAATGGTGCCATGTTGAAGCAGCCATTGTACTTCCAAACACAGTCCATGAAGTGGCTTGTGGCTCATGGTACCCAGAGTGACCATGCTGTCTGCCTCATAAGCCACATCACAATCATATGCCATGCCTGAGTGAGCCTTGACCTTCCACAGATGTGCTCACCTTTCTACTCATCTTCCAGGATTGCTTTGTTCATATTGAGATTCTGCTACTCTGTTCACCTCCAGGTGATCTTGCTGGTACCTGGCCACTGCTGCCCTGTGCACCTTGTGGTTATTTTGTAGGTACTTGGCCACTGCAGTACGGTGCACTGAAGGATTACTCTGCACATATTTTCTTGTAGCATCCTTAAGTTTCTTCCTCCTTGTAGCATTGGTGTATCTGGCATGATGTTTGCCAGGAGCCTTCTTTGGGTCAGGAAGAGGTGATGGTTGTGAGAAGTGTGAGGCAGAGTCAGGCTGAGGGAGGGGTGGTGTGGTGGACACTTCTTCATGTTCACATGGCAGATACGAATCAAAATGGCCCCTAGTATATGGTCCTGTGTAAAGCGTAGCCTCTTCACAGGGTGTCTTTCAGCACCGAGACTCTCATAGAGCTCACCATTGAAGTAAATAATAATAATAATAATAATAATAATAATAATAATAATAATAAAACTTTATTTTTATCCCGCCCTTCTCCCAAAAAGGGACCCATATATAATATAATATGGGTCCCTTATTTATAATATGAATATAAATCTCGAAGACATCTCTCAGTGGAACTGTTGTAGTTGTCCCCCTTGCTGCGGTGGGACATGATGGAGAACTCCTCCCAGTTGTCCACCATGTGCCTCACAATTAGCTCACACAGCTCCCTAGTCACTAGCTGAGTGTCATACATGAGATAGACGAGGGACCAGAAGAGGCAGGCTCTGTCTCGGTGATGGGGACAATAGTGTGAGGCACCATTTCCCCATTAACATTTAAAAACTCAATTGCCATCCCAACTTAAAAAGGCGTAAGTTGGTCTAAAAGGCCAAAGACCTTCCTGGTGCAGTAGCACAGGAAAAAGGGCCAGCCTGGCTTAAGTTGCCAAGTAGGCTGCAGGCCTCTCTCAGGAAGTAGCACAAACCAGTCAGGCCTAAGTAATATGAAGGGTTTTATAATTCTCCCCCCCCCCCCATGCCAAAATGTCATGGAAGGAATATACTCCCTGAATTTCATGTTTCTAGGTCCAGGGGTTTGGGCTGGGCGTTGTTGAGACAGTCAGGACATTTGTTTATATATATATAGTTATTAAGTAATGTAAATCACCTTGAGCTTTTGGAAAGGCAGGGTATAAATGTTTTAAATATAAAAAGTATAGATAGGTAGAACCTCATATACAGTAAGAGACCACTCAAATGAACCTAGGTTAGCATATGGAAACCTGTTGGCCACCACAAAATGTGAATATAATTCCAATTTCCCAGATATAACAGGCTTCCCTCAACTCTTCAGACATCATCTAGAAGGGATGTGCTCAAGTCCATGAGCCTGAGTCATGAGACAAGTCTTGAATCAGTGACTCCACAACTTGCAAGCTGCAATATGCAGCCATAGCAACTCATGAAAAATTTTGTGTCTTTCGACTCAAGTTATGAGTCATTTGGAGAAACAAGTACCCTCTCCATAAAAAACTTAAGCCTTCCTCCTCCCCTCAACCCCCCAGGTTGGTCCTGCCTCCCAGAACCAACCTACCTTATGGCTGCCATCCTTCTGAAAATTGGCTTCTGAATCACTCACGAGGTCTTTCAACATGATGCGGAAGTGGCAAAGAAGAAAAAGTAAACAACAAGAAAACACATATGTGCAGCACAATCCTATCTTGCACTGGAACAGGCAGGCCAGAAGACCTACACTGTATCCAGCGCAAGATAGGGGCCCAAAGTGGCTCAGCTGGAGGTATGGGGAAACTCTTCCCCTTACCCCTGGGTAAACCACTACAGCCCCAACCCTATACAGGTTTGTTCAGAAGTCCCACTGTATTCATTGGAGCTTACTCCCACATACATGTGTATAGGATTGCAACCATAGATTGTTTACTTTCTTCATAAAAGCACACTGGACTTAGAATTTCCCCTTTCATTTCTGTTATAATTTATTCACTGCCTTCAAAATATGTGTTTTTTTCCTATGAGTGAGAGAAGACATGAAGCATGCTCTCTCACTCTCCCCCCCCCCCCCCGCTTCAGATGACATGTCCAGGTTGAGTGAATGCATGGGCAGGGCAAGAAGGAAGGGATTACAACAGTTAACCCCACTCCTGACCTACCCTTGTTCAAATGAACATCTGCATGGAAACTAGACACATTCAACTGCGTCTAGAACTTTTTTTGTGTTATTTGGAACATTGAAAAAAGATAATCCTATTGTGTGAGAGACCTCTACATGCATATAGTTTATACATGAGGATTCCATGCAAACACTGAACAAATACATAGGTTCACTCTCTCTTCCCCCCTCCCTCCCCCCCACACACAAGCATGTCCTATCTCAAACTTTGGCTTCAGTACTTCTCTGGAGTCTACCCTCCTTTCTCCCCAGCACAGTTTTGGTGCTGTGGAAAGTAAGGCAAAGAAAGTAAAAGAAAGAGAATAAGGAGATGGACTAACTCTGTCTTTTCTAAAACTCAAGGGGGTTATAAAGAGGACAGGGACCTACTCATCTCATTAGTGAATTGGGACAGGAAATAATGGGCTTGCACAGCAGCCAGGGAAATGTAGATTAAATAGGAGGATGAGTTACAATGGTGCAAAGGTGGGCAGGCAAGGGAACTTTTCTCACTATTTTTGGAATAATCAGAGGCTCAGTGCTAAGTTAACAATGGACCGGATCCCAGAAAGGAACCTGAGTAATAATATGTGGCCTACAGTTTGACTCATCAGAGACTAATCTCAGAATCAATTTAAGAGGTCCTGCTGGTATTAACTCTTAAACCACCATAATGCCTTAAAGCCACTAAACTGCTAGTCCAAAAGCTTAAGCCCTTGAGCCGCTATAAGAAGTTAGGACAGTTTTATATTTGAGACAGTTTATTGCTTTGCAGCAATGTGAGAGTTTAAGACACATTAAGAATATAAACACTGGTTAAGTCAGCTAACTCTTTTTAAAAATTGTTTCAAAGCCAAAAGTGCACTAAATCTCAAATTCAGTCCTAAAACAGTTAGATCCATTCATACTTTTTGGATATGGGTATACTTCTTATCTGATGTCAGTTTTAGAGAGGGTGGGAGCAAACAAATTAGAACTAAATCCAGACAAGACAAGGATATTAGCCAGGAATGTGGAAGATATGGAAGAACATGTACAACTAGTTCTAGTCATTGTCGCACTATTCCCAAAGGAATAGGTATGAACTTTACTGTAGTGCCTTGGAGGTACACCTAAACACAGAGTTTTTCCTTGATGTACAGGAAGTGGCAAGACTGCCTTCCAACAGGTTTGGCAGTCCACCAATTCTAGCTTTTCTTAAATAAAACAGGCCTAGCACTAGCCGTTCAAGCCTCAGGTATGTCCAGGCTAGACTATTGTAATGTTTGGAACAGGCATGTCTTTAAAAATAATTCAGAATCTACAGTTGGTCCAAAATACTGCTGTTAGATTATTATCTGGCAGTGATGGGCACTCAACTCAGGTTGACTCGACTTGAGTCATGCAAAAACACATTTTTTGTCACATGAGTCAACTCGAGTCCCCAACTTGACTTATGACTCAGGGTTGGTGACTCGAAAAAAGACTCATGTTCCAACTCTCTCCTGTGTGTCTGTTCTTGTTTACATTTTTCCCTATCACTTCCATGTGACTCTGAAGACTTTGTGGGTTGTGAAGACAACCTTCAGACTGACAGCAGCAGCAGACATAGTGGGAGGGTAAGGTTTTGGTTCCAGGAGGTGGAGCTGGAAGGTTGAGGGAATGTTTAAGGGTTGGGGGGGGGGCTGCATGATGCTGGGCAATCGTGATATGAACTGGGAGGGAGGTTGCAGAGGTTTATATGGAGCCAATCGTTTTTCTATACTCCTAAACCTGAATAACAGCACAGCTTTAGTTGACATAAATGGAAGTAAAGAACTTCAACACATTGTTGATGGGAGTGTAGATGGGATGGGAACATCAGGGGAGTGTTAAATGAGAACTTCCACGCACATGCACCCCACCACCACCTCCATTTTTTTCTGTGAAGTTGTGCTCAGGGAAGCAACTTGACTTGTGATTCAACTTGACAATTTCAAAATTTCTCATGAGTTGAGTTGCAACAGCTGCACACCATGACTTGCAAGTCAAGTCACAGGGTCGCCAACCCAGGACTTGACTCCAGACTCAGGCTCCGTGGCTAGAACACATTCCTATCATCTGGTGCCCAACTATCAGAGCCCTTAGTTCCAACTGCTTTCCATTGATATGGGTTGCCTATCTGCTCTAGCTTTAATTTCAAGCACTGGGGTTAGCCTTTAAGATCCTCAGTGGCTTAATCCAAGTTACATCAGGTTACCACCTTATCCATATGAACCTTCCTGAGCTTTAAGATGAACATCAGAAACTCTTGTTAACTGACCTGACCACTTAATCTGTGGAAATCATTGCCAAAGGTGTTGACTGAAGGTAAGGGCTTCTTCCACAAGAAAGGCCTAAATATCATGAAGGATATTCAGAGCCCAATCCTGAACTGTCGCAAACATGTTGTAAGGCACATTTGCGAGCCTTACCGCTGGGACAGCACCTGTGCTAGTCCAGTGCTGGCTGGAGCTGGGCTAGCGCCGGGCGAGTGCCCGGCCTACGCCACTCGGTGGTCACACAGACTGCCAAGCTGCAGCACAGTAAGCAGGGGTGGGGAGGGGGGCAGGGAGGAGGTGTTCTGGGGAGGGCGAAGCAGGCGGAAGGCAGAGAGAGGGAGGGGTGGAGGTGTGACGTGGAGGCGTGACGGAGAGGCGGGAGGTGAGTAAAGGGCAGGCAGGAGGAGTGCCGGAGGGAGGGAGCGGGGAGGGAGGGAGAAGGGTCTGGTGGAGTAGAGCTCCACTGGATCCTGTGCATTCGTGTGGGGCTCAGCACCCTACATGAATGCCTTTACCCTACTGCCCACCTTTTGGTCGCTGATAACTTGAGTAGCCCCATTGTGGGGCTACTTCCCTTACCTGGGAGAAGGGTGTGAAAGTCCCCTTCTCCCAAGGTGCCACTCGTGGTAGCCTATGGCATGCAGGATCTGGTGGCAGCCGTTTTTGGTTCCGCCGAAGCTGCGTGCCACGGGAGCTCAGAATTGGGCTGCCCGCATCCTAGCAGTGATTTAGCATCCTAGCATTCTCAAACATCCTAAACTCACGTCGGTAATAAAGATAATGAAGATTGAGATAGTAAGTAACCAAGATTAATTTTAGCAACTTTAGGTGAGAAAGCAACCTCGTGGAAGTAGTTACTGTAACAGTAGTGATGGCTGCTAGTGCTTGGAGGAACCAATTTTCAGCATTACAGGGGTGAATGTATACCTGATCCAATCTCCTTTTTAAAACTCTTGTGTTCTCTTTTGGGATTCAAAGCATGTGGCAGGTTGCCATGCAGTCATGACTCATGCTATAGAGCCATATTCTTTTTAAAATCAGTTTTCTAGGAAGCCAGTTCTGAAGTTGACTAGATTTGAAAAGACATCTTATGTGGAAACACTGTCCATAAAGATTGTTCAACTCAGGGCCCAGCCCTATCCAACTTTCCATAGCAATGCAGTTACAATGTAGCCCTGAGATGAAGGAACAAACATTCCCTTACCTTGAGTAGGCATCAATGACTACCCCCCAATCGCAGGATGCAGCGCACACCCCATTGACATGGCTGCATCAGTGTTGGAAACCTGGATAGGATTGGGCCCTCAGGGAGTCCGTGCATAAGATTACTATTTCTGCAAGATCAAACAAACACATTTGGGCTCACATTTCTTTAATCACTATTTACTTAAGAATTTAACCATGTAAATGCAAGGTATCT
Organism: Tiliqua scincoides; assembly: GCF_035046505.1. NCBI lineage: Eukaryota > Metazoa > Chordata > Lepidosauria > Squamata > Scincidae > Tiliqua > Tiliqua scincoides. Next base: position 203,695,280 of record NC_089822.1, read on the forward strand.
CAGTGTAAAATGCCTTAGAGTGCCATTCAGAGGCACTCTTGGGTCAGCGCAAGTTGTCTGTGCCAACCCAGAGTTGACCACCAGGAGAGTCAGGAGGCTGATGCACTGGCCTCCACAGCACTGGCAGAAGGGTAGGTTCACGCCCGACTGCCTCGGCTGGCGCAGGGGTCTGGGGACAGTGGAGAGAGGGCATTCTGGGGGCATTTCAGGGTGGGTGACAGCAGGCAGCAGGCAGGTCGGTGGGCGGACCAGGACTGGGAGAAGAGTGGTGCCAGGATCTGGCACTTAGGCCAGATCCTAACCACCCTCTTGGGAGGCCCAGCCTAACGCTAAGCTGCTTGGATCCACGCCACCTCTTTAGGCCACTGGGCCCATTGCTCAGGGTAAGGGAAATTACCTCCCCTTGCCCCAAGTTCAGGGCCTAGGAGAGGGGGGTAAAGGGGTAATTTGAACCTCGGTCCAGGGTCGGAAAGGGGGCCCAGGAGCCAAAGGAGGGGGCCCAGAAAGCTCCTGGGATCTGACTTTTTCCTGTCTCACCTGAACTCACTGCCTGCTCATGATGCTCAGGCATAACCATGTGCTTGCAGTGTTAACTGCTGCTGCAAGCTGTACACACTGGGCTCAGGAATGCATCCATGACTCCCCTGAACACAGTGACAAATTTGGGAGGAAACTGACTTGCTACAGTAGCTCTTTGGCTTGTGGATCCCATAACCGTGAAGGAGTGTATAGAAGCTCAGTGACCCAGGGGTTACTGCTGCTGCAGAAGTTCATTTTGGTCCATTCCAGTGTGAGCCTAAACATGGTGATGCTAATTTTCTGCAATCAATTTTCTATATTTCAAAGATTTTAGAGAGACTTAGGAGTTTGTTTGGTTTTCCATACCTAGCTGCCAATGCCACATGATCTGGGCTCTGCATCAAGAAGCCTAGTAGACCAGGGCTCCAAAGACTATTGTGGCTGACAGCACCCTCCCCCTGCCTTAGTTTGTCCCCCGTTCTGCCTGCCCCATTGCCCCCTTCCCCCTTTGGGAAGGGGCCCAGAAGAGACTTTGTACCCCCTGACAAAATTCCTCTCATTCCTCTCAAAATTCCTCTCAGGCCTTTCAGGGCCTTAGGCCCTGCCCAAGTTGCACCACAACCAGCCCCAACCCTGCTCTGGATGCAGTGCGGGCTATCCTCCGTGCCTGCTCCAGGGCAGATTAGGATTTCGCTGCTCATGGTTTCTTTCCACCTTCCACTATCCAAAGAAGCAGAGATCACTGATTTCCCATCATTTTCATCCTTATAGCCTGATCCTAACTATGTTCATATATTGGAAGATCTCATGGAGTTCAGTGGGATTTACTCCCAGTTAAGTAAATCCCAGTGAGTTAGAGTTGCCTTCTTAACATTTTTGCAGAATTTTATATAACTTTGATAGTTTGTTGCCTTCCCCAAAGATGACTGACTTATACGAGACTATTGGGCTCTGATTTCCTGAAAGCAAATAGCAAATCCTAAGCATTCCCGTTTCTAAAGCATCCCATGCACGTAACAGTGGTTTCAAACATTTTAGCATCAGGACCCACTGTAAAAAAAGTTTCACTTTACCAACCGCTGAAGCCTCTGTGGCTATAATGGTGATTGGGCAGCAGTGCTCCACCCAGTAGCAGGTTGTTTAACCCTTGACGCACATAGCCTAATCTACCCTGACAGTTTCACGAACCACCAGAAATTGGGTGGTGACCCACTGGGGGACCACAAATCCACAGTTCGAGGACCACTACACATACTCAACACATTGCAATGTGAATTCAGAGACTGACGTAAGGTCACCTGTCCTAGAGGTGATGTGCCAAAAGTTGCTACAATAGCTCTTTGTCATCCTGGGACTATAATTTCGTTTTATGTGTAACGAAACACATAGCACTGTATAGGAATTATGCTACTGGTGTGCAAAATAAAGAAAATCATCTCCCATAGACAAGCAAAGTAGATTACCCTCCATTTCTGTGCTCTCGTCATGTCTCCCGATCATGCAAACTCTTAACCTTCCATTACTTTTAAAGAACCAGAGCTCAGGGGCTCAGGTTTCTCGGTTCTTATTAATCACTGTACTGTACAATGTTTGGAACAGGAATGGCTGTGCTCATTATTATTCTTTCCATCTCAGTAGGTAATACATGAACGGACACCTGCCAGGACACCTTTGAATTCTTGTGCTACGGGGAAGGTAAACTGGCATGTCTGATTGGCCTTCTTTATCTCACTTCTTACTTGATATTCTTCTCTCATCCTCTCTCCTGCCCATTTCCTAGCCCTCGCATTTTTAATCTTTCCTTCTATGGAATCTTTTCATGTCACTGATGTTTCTCGTTGCCCTTCCCTGGAATGCATATTTTGGAGGCTGTTATCTGTTCTAGAGACATGGCGAACATACTAATGAAGAGATAAAGAGCATGTGCCGTGGATTTGTGCAGAGCATCGGAGTTGCAATATTTCAGAAGCTACTCAAATAGTACTGCCTAATTCCTCCCTCCCTCCCAGTTTGAAAACCTGGTTGAGGTCTGGTCCATGCCACAACAGGACAGCTGCAGGGGATACACTACAGAAATAAGAAATAGTGTCAGGAAGCCAATAGATGGCACTCTTTCATGTGAATAAGCATCCTGATACCCCTTGTCGGCAAGTTCCAAAAAGGAAGTCTGTCACTATTTCTTTCATTAGGCATAACTGGACTCCTCTGTCTCATCATGGCCATTGAATGTTGTGTTTCATTGTGACTTTTCTTACATATGATAGGTGATCATATGTACTGAGATCTCCAAGCAAAGAGCCGCACACAGGAAAACATTTGCAGTGCAGGACAGAAATTATGTATTGATATTCATAATTCTGCACATACAGGGATATCGCATATTACCATCTTTCTACCATTGATGCAATCCTACACATTCTAACGAGGAAGGAGATTCAGGGCCCAATCCTAACAGGCCATAGCTTAGATGCTGAACTCTAGCGCTGGCTCTGGGTGTTATAAATGTGGCATAAAGCACATTTACGGCACAGTCTGAGTAGGGAGCGCCAGTGCTGGGCCACTGCCAGTCAGCGCTGGGCCAGATGGAGACTGCCTGGAGCAAGGTAAGCACTCTGGGCAGCAGCAACAGCTTTCAGGGTGGGGGGGAAAGTGTTCTGGTGCAGGGGGAGGGTGGGACGTGGGGAGAAACCGACCTGGGAGGGGGGCAGAGGTAACAGCAGGCCCTGCTGCCATATCCTATCCTCCATTCTAGCCCAGGCAGCCTGACACAGAACTTTTTGGCTCTGTGCCCACACAAACGCAGGTGCAGAGCCCAGGATACCCACCACCTTTGGTGACCCCTTGCCACTCCCTTCCCCCGAGGTGACCTCTGGCAGTGTCCCAGCGTCCACAGAATCAGATAGTCACCATTTTGGTGCCACTGGAGCCATGGGCACCAGAAACCATAGGATTGGGCTGTTATTTATTTATCTGTTTATTTATTTAAAGAATTTCTACCCTGCATTTCTACCCACACTTTTGGACAACCAAAAGGGCTTACAATGTAAAAACACAATACAGTGTAAAAGATTAAAACAATACTAAAACATTAAAACATAAAACAAGTAAAACAATAAAGAAAATCATACCCCAATGGATCACTCTATTAAAAATGCATTCATGAAAAAGTGCCAGCCTATCATGTCAGCAGTTAAGGCCCCAATGAAAGTTTTCCAGAGAGGGAGCTGATCTTTTTGGATGCAGCAGGATTTACTTCTGAGTGGATGTGGTTAAAATTGTGCTGCAGAACTCCAATCCTATATCCATTTCAGAACTCAGGGGGACTTAGCACTCAATGAGTGTGCATAGGACCAGACTGCAGCTCTTTACATGTGTATAGCAAGAAATCCCCTCCTTTATGCAGTATGTACACACACTATCTTCTCTTTTTGGCTCAAAATTCTCACTCATTTCAACTGGAAGACGTTATGTTTAATTTAAAGGAACAGTGTTCTAGGAATGTGTTCCCACCTAGAGCAAAAATTCATATTAGGGAGTGCTATCATAATATGCATGTGAAATGATTGCAATTTTTTTTCTCACATTCCAGAGGGTCAGCTGTGTTACTCAGTTTCAGAAAAAGCAATGACAAGCCTTGTAGAACAAATTAGCATACCCTTTCATTGGCCAGAGCCCACTTCATCCCATGCATGGTGATCATCCTAAGTGAGCAGGTAGAGAGAGATCCTTTGATTGGAAAAAAATTTATTTTAAAGTGGGCTTTTTGTTTACCAAAATAAAAGGCCAAAAGGTCAAGCCACAGGTGGGACAGCTGTGGGTACAAACACTACAGAATCTCATTGAATTCAGGGTATATGTCATGCATCTGATGAAGCCCACTCTTACCAATGAAAACCTATGCAACAATAGATTTGTGGTTAGTTTTTAAGATGCACTAGTGCACATGTCTCTTGAAAAGGCTGCCAGTGTCACACAAGGAAAACTTAGCGCATGCTTATTTTATAGCAAAGATTAGGCATGCATTGCAAAACTCAAAAATTATTTGGAAAGATTGCATGTTTGGCTGAATAATAAGATGCATTTAAACAGCAAACACAGCTACATAAGTAACTACCCTACTTCCCACTTAAACCATTGCCACTACCGTTACCATTGCCACAACAAATGTACATTGCTCTATCAAACCAATAACAATAACACAGTCTACTATTACAAGCTTCCAAAATTACACAATGCTGAAAATTAATCTGAAGGCATTATTGTGTAGAAGATGGCACAGCAAGGAGCCATTTCATATTGCTTATACAATGTGGAGCACATAAAATGTCATATACTAAAATACAACCTCAGTTTAATTGGTAGATTAATCAACTAAAGTTTTTTGTTGATTAATCAATGGAATCAATTTCAACTAGTGAGGCTGAGAGCTAATAAGACTGACAGCCCAATCCTGAGCTGGCCAGCACCTAGGGCTGCAGCAATGCCAAAAATGACTGCAGCTGTATCCAGCACACCCCAGGCAGCTGCCACTGCCTCCTCAGGAGAAGAGGACTTTTGTTCCTGCAATGGGGCTACTTGATTCTACGGGGATCCAAGGGTCACTCCACTGGTCCCACCTCCCTCCCCCGGCACACCTCCTCCCCACCCTCTTCCCATCCTCCCTCTGCCCCTCCCTGCCCGGGAATGCCTCCTCCCTGCCTCCCCCCCATGGCCCCACCTACCTTGCTGCTGCCCAGCAGTCTGTGCTGGGCTAGCACTGGTGTTCCACTGGCGTTGAGGGTCACAAATGTGCCTATGCACTGGGGACCCAATTCTATCCAACTTTCCAGCAACACAGCCCTGAGGTAAGGGAACAAATGTTATCTTACACTGTGGAGGCCTCCCTGACTGTCCCATCACTACAGGATGCAGCGCACACTGCATAGGAATGGCTGCAATGGCACAGGAAAGTTGGACAGGATTGTGCCCTCAGATTGTTATGGTTCTGGTATGGTGTCATCCACTACTGCAGTGGTTGTTGGCAACCTTCAGTCTCGGAAGACTATGGTATCACGCTCTGGATAGTGGGTGAAAAAGAACATGTTCAAGATGGCTGTTCTGTCAAAATGATGAGTGGTGTCATTTTCGTTATTAGATTCTGTTTCCACATACTCCATTCTACACTTCTGAAAGGTGCCAATATTGCAGTTCTGGTGATATGTAAATAGTTCTAAATGTAAGTGCAATTAATTGGTCATGAGATTCAGATGATTAATCAATTAAACTTTCTTTGATCATTTGACAGCCCTACAATAAACCAAAGGGGATGTGAGTGTTACATCTTTATTTCTTCCACGTTCATTAGCATTGAAGTCACACATTGCTAACTAATATACACCACAGCAGTTTCCTGAAAAAGAGGCTCGTACTGCCAGTCACACATTGCCCTGCATTAATCAGGGGAAAAAAGCAATGTGTAAATGCTGTCTTTTTCTGTGTAGCTCTTGCATGCTTGTAATGTTGGACAGCTTCCCCTTTTCATTCACTACTTTTGCTGGCCTGCATTAGACATTCTGGTGGTGTAGAATTATATTGACCTGTGTAGCAATTTGTATGCGCACATTTAGTCTTCACACATGAATTCCGCTAGGAAGCGAACCAATTGCCTTCAAATACTAAGGCCACTTATTGTAACAGCTCAGCCAAGTTCTCCATCTGGTCACTGTATCTGACTCATTTGCCGAAGATCAGACACAGTATTTGCTAACCTAGCCTACAATGAGCAGCAATGCTAATCCTCCCTGCTCCTAAACACATGATGTCCTGTGGTCTCATTGATTTGGGGTTGCATCCAAGTGACTTTGAAAGCATGCTGGATGTTTTAAGCTCTTCAGTAGTAATGCTCCAGCTACTTAACAGTATATCCTAAACAGCTGCTGAAACTTACTTCAGTGTTTTGTTAACCATGCACAAGAGAAGTTACTTTATGCCAAAGATGTGCTCATGAATTATTCATGCATTCAGGACACACAGGTGGGGGAGGGGGAATGATGCATCCTTTCTTGCTTAGTCCTAGGCCAGAACCTCTCATTTGGGCTTCAGGTAGGACTTGCAGCTGGCCGATCCTTGTTGGTCCTCTGAGTGAGGAATGGCAGATTTCTGGACTCTCCGAGCTGCACTCAGCTTTTTGCACATTCTCATTTACTCACACTGATGTTTATACTACACAAAAAGTAACCTCTCCTCTTATAGGAAAATTGTATGCAATACTCTGGTAGTTCTGAAGTGGAATGCAAATTATCTTTTGCCCTAGATAACTGAGGTCAGGAAACCAAGATGTGCAGTGTGCAGATTATATCCACATAGGAAAAAGGTCATGCATTAAGCAGCATGCAATGTATGCACGTGGCAATCAATGCATGACATCTTGGTGTACTGTATGGTGTATGCATTCTTCTGGCCTGCCATGATATGCAGTCAGGTCTGAGGAGGAAAAGATCTAGTCCAAATGAAACTGCACCTACATATCTAGTTTTGTGTGTGTGTGTGTGTGTGTGTGTGTTGTTTCCACATGTGGAATGCAAATCTGAACTGTGGATTGTAGACACAGGGTATTTCAAGATGTGCTCCTTGCACCACCAGCTTTTTTGTTTTTGCTTTTCCACTTGCAATCACATATGGAATTGCAAGGTTTGTTCTGAACTGTGATAGGTATTGCATGTTTTGGGGACACAGTAGACTGATCTCCCTTTTCCCCCTCCTGTTGTGATCTGTTATGTCTGGGCATGGTATGCCTCTCAACAAAACAAAACAAAAACAAAAAGGAACAGAAGCACTACAACACCCCCAGGCATGCAGCCATTGTGCTGCTGTTCCACTGCCCTCACAAAATGTGTATCTTCTGCATTAAGATATGGGACAACGGAAGCAGAGGGGGAAAGGCAGGTGAACAACAGATGCCACCGAACCACACGCCCACCCCAAGAGGGAGTGAACAAGTGCGACAATCCCAGGCGAAATTCTCACCTGGAAGTGCCTCATCATCGAACTTCAAGCGGTCCAACTTGCTCCTCCTGCGGAATGGTTGGGACTCACTATGCGGGAGGGGGTGCCCCCCTTCTCTTTAGAGGGACCTCAAACTGCAACCACGAAGCCTGCCGGCAACATCTCCTTTCGGGTCGTCCTAACCTTCCCAGCTTCACTTCGGGTCCCACATGCCTCCATCCCCACGATCCAGACCTAGAGTGAGGTTTCCCGGTTCCCCCACCTACCAAAGGGTTAAGCTGCTTTGCCTGAGCTGCTGAAACGAAGGAGGCGTTGGGTTGGGGAGGGGGGAGAGATAACACTCTCTCCTACTGTCAGTTACGCCCCAGTTTTCTTTGTTGCCGGATATTTGTTGAAGGATCTGTCTGGGTGGATTCTGCAATATTACAAAGCAGGGTCCCAACCTCCCCTCCACCCCACACCGTCATTCATTCACTCCCCCCCCCCCATCACTCCGGTATTCTTCCCTCTTCCCAGTGCTTTTCGCCTTTCTTCCTCCTTCTCCCACTTCACCCCCCACCTCCCCAGCCTTCTGTCTGGAAAACCCCACCCACCCCCTATGGGACGCGAGACACTCCCTCGCCACCCACGGAATTATACACAGACAGACAGACAAAGGACCGCCTTATTTATTTATTCTTCTTCCCATTTCCCCCGGCGCCTGTTTTGTCTGCCTGGCTCTCTCTCCGGATTGAAGGCTGGGTGCCACACTTTCCTGGGAGTAAGCCCCATTGACTATAATGGGACTTACTTCTGAGTAGACATGCCCTAGGATTGGGTGGGGGAGACTCCCCATCCCCAAAGCGCGGCGCTCGGTGGAAATGTACAGTACAGGAATTGGGTGGTTCATCTGGCAGTAGAGGAGGGTGGTCGCTGGTTCCATTTCTTTCGCTTGGGAACCCGATGCTGGTGCCCACCCCCCACCAAGGCAACTGGTTCTGAGAAGTGGCCACTGCGCGGGGCCGAGGCTGCAATCCTATACACACTTTCCTGGGAGCTATTGGACACAGTGGGACTTACTTCTGCGTAGACGTGCATAGGATTGTGCCCTGAGACGCCCTGACCCTAAGCGGAGAAGGGGGACAGTGCTAGAGACCAGCTAGCCTCGCTGACACCCAGAGCGCTGGAATCCTCCCGCCGTGCGCGGGCTACTGCGCTTTGCCAAGCCGGGAGGGGAGGGGAGGGGAGGTACAGGTGGAAAAAGAGGTGGCGGCAGGGAGGAGAAAAACAGCGGGCTCGGCCCCTACTTCGCTGCTGGGAGGTGGGGACGGGGTGGGGCTATGCAAAGCGCAGGCGGCAGAAGCCAATTGACTGAACGGGGCTTGGGTGCTGCTCAGTGTGTCTGGGGGTGCATTTTTTGCAAGGGGAGGGTGGCTTTTGCCTTCTCCTCCTTTTTGCCAGGCAGCCGCATCGACCCTTCTTTTCCCGCTTCCTCTGGCACTCCTGACCACCGGCCAGCAGCGAGAACTTCGAGGGGGACCAGCCACCGCGCCTCTGCAGCCGGGCCAGAGGCAAGGGGAGCCGCGGCAAAGTCCCAGGCAGCTGCTGGGGCTGGACGGGAGTCTCCTGCCTCCTTTGGAACTGTGACTGTGACTCGAGGGGCTCCATGGATTGGAGGACTGACCTGCTGGGGTCCTGAGTTCGACGTCCAGGGGGACAACGGCACCCTGTCGAGTTTGATCCGAGAAGGAGAGGGGGTGGCGGTGGGGCGCCGCTCCCAGGACCGCCGGTGGTGAGAAATGCCCGCGCGGTGTCCATAGGGGGTGCGCTCCTTCCTCTGCCCTTCCTCCGTGGAGTTGCGAGCGAGCGCCTCTCGGACCCTACCAGCGAGCGGACCTGCCCGGGCACAGGCTCAGCTGGCGGCTGGCTGTTGCCCCTGCTCTGCCTCCATCCAGAAAGGTAGGTCTGCGTCCAGGGCTGGGGAGAGCGCCGTGCCCAGTCCGTGGGCTCTCTCGCCGGCTGCGCCTCCGAGAGACACTTGCGGTGCTGTCCAAGGAGCAGCCGATCTCACTTGGGTGGGTCTTTATCCGCACCGGGAAGGGAGCCGGACTGTACGTGCGCCCCGTCTGTGGAAGGGGGCGAGAACCCTGGGCGACGACGGGGGGTGCTGCAGGTTCTCCGTTCGGAACCGGGGTCGCTCCTCTTCTCCCTGGCATTGGATCAGAAGGTGTGAGTGTGAGAGAGAGAAGCAAGGAATGGGAGACTAGCTACAGAGGCCAAGGGAGCCAGGGAAGACCAGTTCCGAGGAGCAAACTTCTCTCATTCAGTCCGGACAGCGACAGCGGCTGGTTCGGGGCACAATCCTATGCAAGTCTACTCAGAAGTAGGGCCCCTAATGTTCAATAGGACTTACTCTCAGGAAAGTGTGCGTAGGATGGTAGCCTCGGTCCTTTTCCGCCGCTGAGTCCGGAAAGTTGAGCAGAAATCTGCAAAGTGGGAGATCGTTTGGGGAAGGCAATAAGGGCACAATCCTATACAGGTCTACTCAGAAGTAAGTCCTGTCGTGTTCAGTGGGGCTTACTCCCAGGAAAGTGTGGATAGGATCGCAGCCTGATGCCCTGACTGATTTTACTCGGGGGAAATTCTCCTAAGCCAACGCTGCATTCGCTTGTCTGACTGGGAGGGTTATCCCCCCTCCCAACCTCGATCGCTGAACCTTGAGTCTAACCCTATGCCTCAGAAGAAAGTTCCACTGTAATCCATGGGGCTTTCTCTCAGGGAAGCATGGATAGGATTGCAGCCAGAGAGCCCAATCCTATGCCTGTCTACTCAGAAGAAAGTCCCATTATAGTCAATGGGGTTTACTCCCAGGTAAGCATGGACAGGATTGCAGCCCTTGTCCGGGAGGAGGAGAGATTACTCCCAGGTATCTCCTCCTCTGCGGGCGGGACTCTCTGGCCGCAGGGCGATCAGCCGCGACCTCTGGGGGTCTGTGGCGAGCGGCTGCTGCCGAGGATGGCTCAGAAGGGGGCAGGTTGACAGCTTTGATCGTACGTACTACGAGGCCAGTGGACTTGCAGAAAGCGCTGGAGGGGGCGCCGGCTCCAGACCTGAGGCATCGGGGTTGGGGGTATCGGCAGGCTCCAGCCGCTCTTCTTGGAACGCGTTCTCCTTTTCTGTCTTCACAAACCACTGAGGCTGCAATCCTATCCACACTTTCCTGGGAGTAAGCCCCATTGACTATAATGGGACTTACTTCTGAGTAGAGAGGCATAGGATTGGGCTCTGGGACTACACTCCTATCCACACTTTACTGGGAGTAAGCTCCATTGACTATAATGGGACTTACTTCTGAGTAGACAGGCATAGGATTGGGCTCAGACACCGTTTAAATGCTCTCAATGGGAACGACACGGTTAACACGGGGATCGTGGTTAGCGGATCGCGCACTGACTCCGCTTCAGCCCGGGCTGGACCCCCGGGGGGTGCGGGGGGTTTGCAGGGCCTTGACCTCCGCTCTTGTCCCAGATCGGAAATTCACAGCACAGCCCTACGCATGTCTACTCAGGAGTAAGTCCCCTTGTGTTCAATGGGACTTACTCCCAGGAAAATGTTTATAGGATTGTAGCCTCACTCAGCAGCACTCTCGCATTTACTCTGGAGGAGTCCCAGTGGTGTCCGCGGGACGAGTGGGGGGGGGGTTGGAAAGCATGTAGTGCAAGTCTAGGTACCCTTACTCAGAAGGAAACTCCACCAGGGTTAAGCTTACTCCCAGGTAAACCGTGCAGAAGATCGCAACCTTGGACGCTGTCACACGCGGCCCCAAGGCTGCTACATTCGTGCGCCTGCTTCCCAGGCAGTGGCATTGAACTCGGTGAGACTTCTAAGTGACCATGCAGGCAGGGGACCGGCGGCGCCTTTTTCTTTCCGTGGCACGTGTGAACGAGGCAAGCGTGCGAGAGAATGAAGAGATGGATGTAAACTATAGCCAGTGTGGGCTTCCTGAGGCCCACATAAGCCAGGCGTGTGCACGTTGCCGGTAGGTGGTTTTATGTCTCTTAACAAGCTGCAGGGGTTGGACTTTGGAGGCTGGCAAGGCATTAAGGCTGCAATCCTAGCCACACTTTCCTGGGAGTAAGCCCCATTGACTAAAAGGAACTCACTTCTGAGTAGACATGCCTAGGATTGGCTCTGAGGCTGCAATCCTAGCCCCACTTTCCTGGGAGTAAACCCCATTGACTAAGAGGAACTTACTTCTGAGTAGACATGCCTAGGATTGGCTCTGAAGCTGCAATCCTAGCCCCACTTTCCTGGGAGTAAGCCCCGTGGATTATAATGGGACTTACTTCTGAGTAGACAGGCGTCGGATCGGGCTCTAAGTTAGGGAACGAAAACTGTTTCCTTTGACTCCGGGGAAAATTCAGCTCCCCGCCTGGTGCCAACAGCAGCGTCCCGGCTGCAGCCGGTGAGGTGTGGGGTGGGCTGGGCTGGTGCGCGCACTCTCTCCTCCTCCCCGCCTTCCACCACTCAGTAGCCCCGCAGACCCTCTGGGAGGGTGAGCAGGTGTGGCCCTCCGCCTGAGGGAGTCTGGCTGCTGCTCCAACCAGCGAAGCGTTGTGGGGAAACCGAGGGCTGCTGCCCTTTGCCAGCCACAACCTTTCTTCCCTGAGCTTGGCAACCTCCTGCCCACCCCACACCCACGTCTGCGCCGGTGCCTTCCTGCCCACCCCACCCCTCGGCTTTAATGTGCCCAAATGCAGCACAACTGGCGGGTAATTAATTAGCGCAAGGCGCGCATTCATGGGAAGCCGCGTCCCACTCTCCGCCCTAATTGGGCCAATTACTCGGCTCTGCCCTCGCGGGCTCCTCTGTCGTGCCAACTCCGGAGCGAAGCAAAGGCCTGTTTCCTGATCTACCTCGCGGAGGAAGAGAGGCGTTTGTACTGCAGATGAGCCCTCTGGGCCACCCAACGCAGGTTTTCAGTTCACATCACAAGACCCACTGAGGTCCAAGCTGCTTTCAGCCTCTTGTGCGGGCGCTAGGACTGCTGAAGAGCCCAATCCTGTGCATGTCTACTCAGAAGTAAATCCCATTACAGTCAGTGGGGCTTACTCCCAGGAAAGTGCAGATAGGATTGTAACTTTAAGCTGCTACATTTTAATGTGAGTGGATCGCTAAGGTAATTGACTAAATTTGCAGCCATTCACCTATGAATGAGAGCTATGCTTCTGGAGCAAAATGCATGTCTCCTTTTGCAAGAGGCATTTCCTGGCCTAGACAGACAGATGGACAGACACACACAAAATGCTTTCTTGATTCAGTGCAATGCTTGGCATCTGCAGCTTTTATAGGTGTTTTAATTTTATTATTTGAAAATCAACCCAATTAATTGAAACGACTCTGAAGTTTATCTGCATTAAAAACAAATTAAACGCTGCAGTGCTAATGAAAATGCCTGAAGCAGAAATGCCAGGGCAGAAGGGCAGTGGGGGCAGGTGTCCACTTGCCACCAATGGGAGAAAAGACAGCTTTCTTTTGACACGGAGTATGTGTGTGTGACATTACCTGGGACTGTAACTGAAATGCAAAACCCACAGAGGCTGGAACACCTTTGATGAGGGCTGCTGGATGCTTTTTGGCTTCCAGAAAAAGCACTTGGGATGTTTTCACACTTCCAAGGCTTATAAACTGAGATACTGTACTCTTAAAGCATTCCATTATAATGTAAATGTAAAACTTGCATCAGTTAGCCCTTTCTCTTGCAGAGTATATTCTGTGTTTAAAAATAAGGAAAGTAGAGCTCAAATGACTTTTATTTGTTTTAAATGGTGTATGTTGAAATGAGAACTTTAATGAAAGTAAGTCCTCACCTGTACAATGTACCGTTAATCAGTGGAACTCACTGTGGGGAGAACACTCTGCAGAGTGCTTCAATTACAAGGTTTCTTGAGAGAAAATCAGTTGGATTCAAATTCATGGAGCACAGAACTATCAAAGTACAATATACCAGCCCAGGTGGTCTTTGAGTACACTTTCCTTCTTTGCACATCCCTAATGTGATGTCTGGGAGATGAACACTAGAGGACAAGCCTTCCTATAACTGACCTTTTCTTCTTGCTCATGCTGCCTTAAAGCCTAGTGTCAGAGATAATGATACTAGACTTTAGTGGTGATTGGTTTTACCTGTATGGCCATTTTTCTCTATTTCCACCTCCTTGAGAAGTCATAGTATGATTGTGGTTGCATATCAGCCAAGAGAATCTCGCTCACAGTATTTTTGAGTAGTGAAGAATTGCCTTGGCTTAATGCAATTAATTTAGTATGTCTCCAACTGTTCAATGTGATATTAACTGATCCTGTATTTCAAAGTAAGTGTAAGGCCTCTTTCAGAGCTATGCAGGTATGGTAAGAGGGGACCTCCCCTTTTATTACAGTCCTTAAAATCGGCACACTAGTTGATAAGAGATGTTAATGTTTATAAAGCCCGGCACTTCAGTAAGTGTATTATTTTTTAAATTGTTGACCCCTTCTCATTGCTTTGCATATAACTGAGTTTTATCATTGTGTTCTTGTACAGTATATGTTACCTAGTCAGCCAAGCTGCCATTGTGCCTGAAACCCATTAAATCACTGCTGCTCTACATGCTATAGGCTTGGCAATGTAAGGAAATGCTGCATTTTTTATAAATATTTAGGAAGGAGTTATAAAGGGGATGGAAAAATAGACGGGCACATTGTACTTGTCTCCAACCCTCTCTCTTGGTTTTGCTTCAAACTTTTCATCTTCTTAAATCCAACACTGTACCTCCTCCATTCTTATTACAATGAATGGCAGACAGAATATGAACAGACTATAACTGCTGTGACAGGGAGATTCCTTTCTGCTAGGAATGAGGAGCCAAGCAGTCCATGAAGAATTCCCCCACTCTTCTCAACAGGCAGATGTGTGGCCATAAAATGGGATTACTTTCTTTATTGGGGAGGAAAGAACAGTTAGGGGACAATGAAAATTAAGTCAGCTTCTGTCAGTATCTTCAACACACATGCAGGTGACTCAAATGCCAAGCTTGTTTCATTGGCTCATATGGGCTTTTGCTATTACAGAAAAGCACACACTTTGCATGCAAAAGGTAGTGGGTTCCATTCCTGGCTTTTCTTGTTGAAAAGATGTGCAACTGCAGGGCTGGGAAGTACCACTTACCTGAGAACTTGAAGGGCTGTTCCATTTGGACAATACTTGGCTAGAGGAACCAGTATTCTGATTCTGTCTCACCCAATCTCCAATAGCATTATGTATCCAATAACTTCATATATGCTATGTGTATGCCTTTGTGAGTAGGTGTTTAATATGCTCTTTTGATGGAATTCTCAGAAGTCTCAAGAACAGTGATAATGAAGACTACAAGCAGAAAACTCTGCTCCCTCCTCCAAGTGAACTATTGCAAGAAAACCCTTTCAGCAAATAGCCAGATGGAATAAAATGTTCAGAGAGGATTCTGCTTGTCTTCATGTAGTCCTAGGAAGTACAGGAAAGAAGCTGTAGTGCTGCAGAGGGAATCAGACAGTTCAGTACGGCTGTAGTTCAGCATAGTTGGATAAAGTTATTAGCCCTGTGCACAGGCCAGAAGCTTCAAAGATTTTGCTGGTATCATTGTCCATCTGTGTGCATGCATGTGTTCAGCATCGAGCTGTTAATAATTCCTTTCATGTCCCTGATCTCCTCTCTTTCTGCCTTTCCCTTAACATTTCCTGTTCTTTAAGCTCCTTTCTCAGGAGGCTCAGATGCATGCACTGACATTTACAGACTGAAACTGATCAGAGACTGCTCTTCCTGAAGAGACATGCCAGGACCCAGAAGAAGGGGTCCCCAACCTTTTCTTTCTTCTATGAGGATCTCGGCTGAAAAGCAGTTGGCTTAATCTCTGTTTATTTACAACTAGGGTTCCTAACCTGTGGTTGGTGGACCACTTGTGGTCCGCAGCGCCCTCCCAGGTGGTCCATGACCCCTCTGGTGAAAAAAGAAAAAAAAAAGCCCTTCCAGGAAGAAAAAAGCCTCTGCAGCGCCAGTAGCCAATCAGAGCCAACAAGAGCATAGCCTTTCTTCGTCTCCTGCCTCCCCCCTCCACCTCCCTTCCCTCCTTTTCTGGGAGTGCCCAGACAAGCAAAAAAGTGAAGCGCAGGCGCCTTGTAATGTGCGCACGTTTGTGCAGCCTCCTGGCTCAGCTGCATGCAGAGGAGAGGTGCCCTGCCACCGCTGCCTCCAGCCTGCTGCCTCCATTCCTTGACCCTGTGCCTTGAGGTGAGACCTCGCAGCCTGGTTTTTCAGGAGTCAAATCAGGACTGCAGCCAGCCTGAGAAGTCTCTTGGGCAGGCAGGTGGGGGGGGGGCTGCCACTGGAGGAGGAGGAAGAGGGGGGCCTGAGGAGGGGAAGAATGGGAGTAATAAGGAGGAGGAGAAGGAACAGGCTCCCAAAGGCATCACTGGCTGGCTGGTTGGGGGGGGGATTCCCTGGGAGTGGGTTTCTCTAGATGTGATTTTGCTGAGAGTCCAGACTCCAGCTGGCCAGGGAACACAGAGGAAGGGAGTTGGATGCAGTGTGGCAGCAGGAGAGGGGAGAAACAGTATGCTCAAGCCCCAGCCCTGGTACCCCTTCCCCAGTTGGCAGGATTGGGCCCCCTGGATGTGCTCTTCTAATGCCCAGGGGTGAAGCAAGGGATCCAGGCAACCAGGTTTTGGCACCCCTTTTGGAGAGGGAAAGAGGCAGCACCTCTGCTATCTTACTGCAAGCTGCCCACCTGGGGAGAAGCAATCCCAGAAGTTGCAGGACAGGCACCACCATAGCCAAGTATAGCAGGTGCAACCCCTGACTCTTCCTCCTCAGAGAGCAGCAGCAGCTTTGTCCATGGGAAGCCCTCCCCCACCCCACACTTGGCCAGTTCCCCTATCTCCTCAGATTGCAATCCTATGCATGCTTACCTTGGAGTAAGCCCTATTGACTATAATGGGACTTACTTCTGAGTAGACATGCCTAGAATGCGGCTGTTAGTCATACTGTGGCTATGATGAACTTCTTCAGAAATTTCTCCAATTCCCTTTTAAAGGCATCTAGTCTAGACACCATCATCACATCCTGGGGCAAGGAGTTTCACAGACTAATGGCAGAGTAGGCAGCTGTTGTTTTGTGACTGCAGCCTACCTATAGGTTTGCTCACACTCTCTTAGCTCCAACCAAAGTAGTCCACAGCTAGAGCATGACAGCAATTAGAACAGGAAGTGAAGAGAGGCTTCCCCCCCCCCAAAGACCTTGCAGTGCACACCAAAAGGACTTTTCTTCCTGAGACATGCAGCAGCCATTCTGAGATGTCTCTCTGAGCTGGTACTTCCTTCACACGTGTCTCTTCTCCTTCAGGACCCACCTGCCTAAATTGTGTTGAGCACTTTCCTAAGGACTCTGGACTCATAAGTGCGGGGGAGCAGGGCCAGGGCTGTGTAACAAAAGGAACTGTGGAGGGATGTGTGCGCTTTTTGTTGGCTTATTTAACTACCTTGCATGACTTGTCTATAATCCCCTTGTGCTTACCCTCTCCCTTTTTGAGGTGTTTTTCCACACTTAAAAGAGGCAAGGGCTGTGCGTAATGTGGTCTGGTATGGGGGAAAAGAGACTGGATTGAATTGGGCAGGTGTGAAAACCTCTGAGTTGGGGGGGAATTATTATGTGTTCCATGTATTCCATGTAAACCCAAGACTTTCACAGCTAGTGAAGCAAATGCAAGCACAACCATCACATTAATTAAACAATCTTCTTATGTATTACAAATTTAATTGTATTTTTTGTGTGCGAGGGTGGGGGGGATGTATGTGGTCCCCACCGTCTCAAAATCTTGCTTTAGTGGTCCCTGAGCTCCTAAAGGTTGGGAACCACTGATTTACAAGGAATAAGAAGTGACTGAGCTTCATATGCATAAAGGAATCCCAGGTCTCAAAGCATGGCATACTAGTTCTTTCCTAAATCTGCACATTCCAAAATCTGCACATGTTGCTTGCTCAGTCTATTTCCACTAGCACAGAGACAGAAACTGTAGAGCCAGGAGCACTTCTGAGCAATAGTATTCTCTTGATTTCTTTCCTTTTCATTCCCAGTTTTCTACTTTCTGTTTTTCCTTTCTGCTCTCTTTTACTTTCTGTTGTACTACTTGTCTCCCTTCCCTTTTCCTTACATACTTCTCCTCCCCCTCTTTTTCCCTCCTTCTCTGCTCTTTCCTTTGTTTGCCATCTCATTCGCTCTCACTAGCACGCACTGCACAATCCAAATGTATTATCAGTATTTGCCAGAACTATTTCCCAAGGCCGGCAGGGGTTTGATTTAACTGCAGCCGATTGTAGCTTTTATTTCACAGTGTAATTTGCTTTTTAGACATTCTGGTTCCAGAAGGGTCTCATGTGTATGCTAAGTGAAGAATCTCCAAAATGGGAAGTGCGAATGCATGTGGAAAGACAGACAAATATTTACCTAGTGTAAAGGAAATTGCTATGATATATTGCCCCGGGAAACTTTTAACTCGTGCATTTGTGGTGTATTGCCCACAGCTGAAGAGAGCTGCATTCTCTAGAGGGCCCATCCATTACTCTAAACGTCCTTGGAGTCATTCTGGATTCGTTTGACTGATTCCAAGAATTTTCCTGTGAAACCCCTGAAGTTTGTTTCTGTCATTAACTCTGCAGCTCACCAGCAAACCAGAGGGGGCAGTATTGAGATCAGTTGTGCCTCCCCCCCCCCCCAAGTGGCATTCCTCCAAGTGCTGCAGAGAGGGCATTTCTGCCACTTTAAGCCATTTGGTTAGTCTTTCTCTTCCCTAGGTTTTTGGGTTTATTTTAATGGCAAATTGTCTTGGTCAGCTTGACAGTCTCATTTAAGAAGCTGGCTGTAATGCTAATCATGTATATGCTATACATTAGGTTTGAGGTTTTTCGATACTCCTGGTTGCAGGGGGGGAACTCTAAATACCTAAAGGGCTTTTGTCTACTCATATGTGCACACACTGTTTGAATAATTTTGACATGGTTTATAACTGTATCCATATGTATTCTTAGTACAATAGAAACAGAAGGGAAGGGGACTGTTGGTGCATGCTTCTTGCCATTATGTTCCTGATGTGGAGAAGGAATAAGGAATAGTAATATATCTAGTGATACATGCACACATGGATAACTTCTTACAGCATGTGCTAGGGGAAAGATAGAGGAGGGGCAGTTCCCTCTGACAGAGCCAAAGAACAAGTAAAAGGAAGAGGGATAGATGAATCATACTGAAGGGATCCGACCCAGTACTTTGAGTCCAAGGGCTGCATCCAAAAAAGCTTAGAAGGCTCAAGTAGTTAAAAACAATACTACCCACTGGGTAGGCAGAAGAAAAGTAGATTGACATGACCACCTGCCCCTTATGCAGAAAGAGATGACAGCCTGGGCCAGTCCCTCTATGGGGCCATCTCAGGCAGTTGTTTCAGGCAATGGATTGACTTCCAAAGTATCTAAAAGCCAATGAGTTGACTACTAAAGTATCAGAAAGGATACCGCTCAAGCCTCTGTGGCTATAATGGTGATTGGGCAGCAGTGCTCCACCCAGTAGCAGGTTGTTTAACCCTTGATGCACATAGCCTAATCTACCCTGATAGTTTCACAAACCACCAGAAATTGGGTAGTGACCCACTGGGGGGCCACAAATCCACAGTTTGCGGAGCAGATGTTTTGCTTGCTAAAAGTTCGAGCTTCAGTTACCGGCATCTTAGGAAGGCTTGGGGAAGGCCATGGTGTGTCTAAGTTGAAGTGGGGAGAGCTGTGTGTAACTTACACTTTGGGATGAACAAAGGTAATGCTGTAAATTACATTCACTGAGTCCCATCTGAATTCTGGCTAGCCACTTTCACGGGGCCCCTGGCACTCTATCTAGGCAAGCTTGTCAAATCTATTCCAGCTCAGAGCCCGAGTGAAACCCAGCTGGTCTGGTACACACAAACTTTGCTTTCCCCCCTTTGTACTTTTTAAGGAAAATGTGTGTTGTCTTTTAAATAATTAAGTCCAGATTTCTCCTGACTAGAAAGTGGAGAATGTACTGTTCAAGTAATCTTTCCCTTGGTTCACTGCATTTTGTGCTCAGCAGGAGGGCAGAGGTAGTATACAGTATAGTAAGAGTTGCAGCACCATCCTTTCTCTCTCTTTCTGTGTGGAAAGGGTATTTCTGTGGAGGAGGAGCCCCTTGTGGGTGGGCTGCTGGCTCTGGCTGCCATAGGATAGGGCTATAAGGGCTCTTTTCATTCCTGAGAGGAGACAACTTGATTACTGCCCCTCAATCAAACCCTGTTTACTTTACCAAATGAGAGCAGCATGTGAGCTTGTTAATTGCAATTGGACTCATATGGCCTGGTATTCATTCTGCAGACTCCTCCAGCTACACTGGGAAATTTAGATATTCTGGTAGTAGATGCAGTGACCCTGGTTAGAGCCCACTCTAAGCAAAGACAAAGCAGGACCTATATGTGTCTCAGGGTACCACATGCTTGGCTTAGCACTACCATTGAGATACTATTAGTGATAACTTATATCTGTATATGCAGAATCTGAAAGGTGCTGTAACAAATGCTTCTTGAAACGTGTACAGTGACTAGCTCTGTTTGGATCCAAGCCATGTTCCTGTTTTCACCCAATAACTGTCAAAACTACTAATTGCTCACCTTAGGTTCCTAAGTGTAGGATGAGGAATCCCATTTCTTGGGTCCAGGGTAGATAGCAATACAAACTCAATATAAAACATGTAATTTAAAATGCTGTAAGATCCATGCAATATGAGCAAGCTGTCATTTAAATAATTCCATGTATATCCTTCAGAACAGAAAAGGCTCTGTCTTCCTAACCCTGGAGGTACAAAGAGCAGGGTCTTGGTTCATAATTGTAATTCATGGACAGATTCATACAAGAGACAGCGTTCTCCTTCTCCAAGGCCTACCCTTGTTCTCCTTGGGTATGCCTTTCCCCCCAACTAGTTCTATCAATCTAAGGCCTCCTTTCTCACACAGAAGGTAGAGATAATGGTGGTGGTACTTGGGCCGGTGGTTGAATGTTCAGAAAAGTCCTTTTCTGTCCACTTCAGCAGGGGGAGTTTGCCGGCATCAAAACTGGATGAAAAGTAGCAAAAAGGTGTGGAAGAAAAAACGCAAATAGATGTAAAATTGAAATTGGAGTATATGAAGTTCTCCAGTGGTTGAGAATATGATTGTTCTCTAATTTCTGCTGTAGAACATGGTGCATATGATGTCACATCTGCCCATCTCTGTATCTCCCATGGGGAAGGCAGCAAAGCTGCGGAGGAGTTAAATTGGCAAAAAGGGAAAGGAAAGTTTCCATTCTGAATGCATATTGGTTCATCATGTATACAGCAGCTGCTTCTTTTTTCTTTCTTTCTCTGCAACCCTGAGGACTAGAAGTACAAATGGAAAGTTGAGAGTGATTCATGGCTGGAAACTAAAGTAAAAATTAAAAGTCCCCTGCCCCAAACCTTCCTATTTTGGGACCTGTATTTTCCTTCTCCCCCCCCCCCCCTTCTTGGGGCAAATAGTAGTTTCTGGAGAATAGTTTGATTGCTTTTCTTTTTTTTTAAAAGAGACTCTAAGGGAAGCAAAGATTGAGTTAAAGTGAAACTGAATAGTTATTTAGAAGATGGTCCAAACTGTGTTGTGTGCCAGAGTACACTCAATACTGAGCAAAGCATCAGGCCAAATAAATCATAACATTGCTGAACACAAGCGGGGGTTGAAGTTCAGTATCCTTTGTATTCCAGCAGCCCACACAGGTTGACCCTCATTAGTTAGAGGGTAGAGTCCACTCACACAAGTTTTATGCACATGAAAGCAGTGCTGGTTGTCCAAATGCACCTTTACATATATAAATGTAATATGAATCATGTAATAACAAAATAAATGCAAAAAGTCACAGATGCATGACTTGGTAGGAATAGCAATTTCCTACCGATATGTTTTCCAGTAGACCATGAATGCACTGTGATGACAAAGGGAGAAAGAGAGTCATACTTCAGATATGTACCATGTGTGTACCACCTGTGACTGGGCCATATAAGAAACTCTGCCCTTTTCACTTCCCACAGGAACTGTTGAGGGCTGTGAGATAGCAGTCGAGGGCAGTGACGAATGCGGGAAAGTTAGGTACCACTTCCATCAAGGCACTGCTGTGTTCCCTGTAGCAAGCCAAGAGTTCTGTGTGAATGGTCAGAAAAATTTTGGCCATTTGGGCTCTGCCTCAGAATGGCAGAAACAGCATTCTTGACACCCCCTCCATTGGATGCTTCTAACCTGATCTGTTTGTAGGTGTAATTGATGTGTAATTGACTAGAGCTGTAAGTAGAACAATGGTTCCCAACCCATGGTATGTGGGCCACAGGTGGTTCACAAGACCCTGAGAACTGGTCCATGAAGTCTCAGAAAAAAATCACCTTCACTTCCAGCATCTTGCCAAGCAAGCACTCCCCCATGGACCACCAGAGAGGGTGGAAAACAGACTGCCCGCAGCCAGAATGGACATATTGGCTGTCGCTGTGGGTGGTCCATTCTCCACCTTCTCTGGTGGTCTTTGGAGAGTGCTCACTTGGGAGACGCTTCTCCATGGACCACCAGAGAGGTCGGAGAATGGACTGCCCACAGCTGGCAACAAAAGCAGCAAACCACAAATCCTCTCTATAAATAATAAATCTAATGTCTAATCAATCCCCTCTAATTGATGTAATTGTATTTTTCATGTGTAGGGAGATGGGGTGGAGCTTGCATGTAATCCACGAAGATTCCAATTTTTGTCTCGGTGGTATGTGGGCTCCTATATATTGGGAACAACTAATGTAGATGAACTGGACCAGACTTCTGAAGAACAGGCTAGTGAATTGTTAAGTCTACACATTTATCCTTCTGTAGGTAGAGTTGGGCAGAGGAATAGAATGACCTTTTAAATGGGGAAGAATTAAGTTACTCAGATCTTTTATCAAAGCCTGTGCAAGATAATAATACTGGTGTCTTCTCTTCTCTCCTTTTCCATTTCCACTAGACTATCTAAAAATTCTGCCTGGATTTTGGATCCACACCTCTCCCCATCATGCCCTTGGTTGGCTTTTTGCTCTGGGCAACCCTACTAATTGTGGGCTGGTGGCCATCCTACTCCAAGGATTACCTGTTCACTACTCCACGAGTACAGCTCACTTTCAAAGGTAAGGCACAGTCTCTGTGTTTAAACAAAGTTATGGTACTATGGTGGCTTATTTGGATCACACTTTCTGGCATTTTATGGCTTGCTTAAAGTTCTAGAAATAAATAAATTAAATAAATGGTGTCTTGGAGAGCAATCAAATCTAGGCCCGGAGGTTCTGTTTTAATTTCAAGTTCGTTAGAATGGCCACTCCCTATCTTTCAAAGAAAGCTACTCTCAGCAGCACATTCTCTTGGGATTCTAGCCATGATTATGAACAATACTTTCTGGAACGGGTTCTGAGAAGCCCCTGGGCTAGCAGCCTACATCAATCAAGCACGTAGTGCATTGCACCTCGGTGTCTCTCTCCATCTGGAGATAACTGGCCTTGCAGCTTGTGGAGTTTCCTCTGATTGTTTAGAGTCAAGCACCATGGCTGGCAGTAAAGACAGCAGATTGACAGCTCAGTGAACCCAAGCTGCTATGTGTGCTGAGAAGTTGGCAGCAAGTCACATATGAGCTCCCTGGGAAGGGACTGTGTAGTGCTGCAAATAGATGCTCCTGATGCCCGTGCCGAGGAGGAGACAGGTGTTGGGATGCGCAGTCTGTAAATCTGAAGGGTTAGCTGATGTGAGGCACTATTTACGTGTGAAGGATGCTGAGTTGGGTTAACAAATCAATCTCAAAGGTTTCCAACAGGAGGCTAGCATTATTACTACGCAGATAGAATAATATGTGACTGTCCACTGGGAGCAGAGCAAGGTTGTACTTGAGTGAAATGTCTTCTTAAAGCTCAATTGGCGTTGCAAGGGGGGTGCAGAAAAGTGCAGGCTGCACTGGGTGATGTGCATGGGGGGGTGACACATCTACTGGCTGAAATTTTTGAAATCTTGGTATTTTCAAATAATGCCACCACTTTATTGTTCAATGCGTAATTTCATGCAGAATACAATGGAGCAAACCGCATTGAAATATATCTCTATTTAATCAAAGGATATAGCCAAAAAACCAGCAGGGGCAGGGCAATGGTGCATCACCACACCCGGGGATGTTGCCCCGCCCACTGCCTGGGAGGAGGTCCATCATAGGGATGATGCGCTGGCCTTTCGTACCAGGTGATGCAAACCCTAGTGACACCACTGCTAAGTTCCCTGCTTCCTTCAGGCCTTGCAAAGAGAAATTAATGTGCATCTCAGGGTTGGTGTATTTGTAGGTGCAATTTCTGTCTGCAGGGGATGCAACATGAAAACTTCTGCTTGCCTTTTTTCCATACTCCTGATTTTTCACAGTATAAAATTACATAACTTTGGGTAAATTTTACAAAGCTATGAGATTTTACAGATCGGTAAGGTAATGAGGATGAAATGCCATTTCTCACTAAGGGTGTAATCCTAACCAACTTTCCAGTACTGACATAGTGGTGCCAATACGACATACACTTCATCTTGCATTGGGGAGGCAGTCAAGGAAGCCTCCTCAAGGTAAGGGCATGTTTGTTACCTTAACTTGGGTCTGCATTTTGGCTAGGTCAGTGCTGGAAAGTTGGTTAGGTTTGCACCCTAAGTAGAGTATAGTATGCAGAGGACTTGGTATATAGTTGTGTTGGTTTTTGTTTTTTGGTTTTGAAAGTGAATCTACTCTGTCACTTTAATTACAAAGACATAGTTTGGCAGGCATTCACTACAGGGCATGCACGAAGCCCCCAGAAATTCATCTGTAGCAAACTTGAGTTTGGGTTCATGCATAATTTGTATGCACATTACAGAGTCATCAGTTTTGGATAAGCAGGCTTCTGTTATATTGCCATGTTGACAAGAGGTGGGGATTGGTGGATTGAGACTGTGGAATAAATTGGTTGGGTGAACAGAGCACAACCTTGCTGTTAGATTCCATAGGAGGGAATAGGGAGGCAGACTGGTGTCTGACTTGCCATTGCAGCCAGACTACAGAGTGTCTGGCAATCATTTGGGCCTTGCAGCTGCAGGGATGTGAAGGTGCTTTCTAAATATATTTGGCAGGTTGCTTCCTTTGTACCTCTCACCCAGCAGAAAAATCAAGAGATGATCCACTGTCAATATTCCACTTGTTGTCTAGTGAAGAATTTGCAGTGAGAAATAATAAATAAAAATATTTATACAGTGTGCAGCTTTTCAACAAAAAAAAAAATTTAGTTCACAAAGCAGTTTACATAGCAAAATAAATAATGGACATTACAGAATCAACCAGCTCATATGTTGTGCATAATGACCAAACAGAAGGGAGAACCAGGCTCCTCTACCTTTGTGTTCTGGGGCAGGAGGGCTCTTGGGTAGGCCAAGCCCAGGAGGGGGTGGTGCCAGGATCTGGCACTTAGGCCGGATCCTAAACCCTCACCCAGGAGGCTCAGCCTAGCACCGGACTGCTTGGCTCTGCGCCACCTCTTTAAGTGGCGCAGATCCAAATAGCCCCATTCTGGCTGCTGCCACGTTACCTGGAATAAGGGGAATCGATTCCCCTTGCTCCATGTTGTGCTGCAGCTAGCCCCAATCCTGTGCTGGTTACAGCACAGGCCAGTCAGCCTATCTGTTCCAGCGCAAGTTAGGATTGCACTGCCCATCTGTATAGGATCTTTGCCACTCTCAGTAAGATCTGAGAGCACATTTCTGGTTAAATTATTTCAAGGAAACTCAGAGCATTTGAAGTCAATTGTCTGTTATTGGTTTAGCCCAGTTTCTGTATAGTCGGTGACCCACGATCTGTATGGCCTACCTGGGGCTTGATAAACCTCCTACTCTTACTGCTTCCTCATGAAGCACTTGAAAGGCTCTTATCTATAACTGCTTTGTTTTCTGGGTTGCAGATCATGCAGATGTGGTTGAGGTTTTCTCTTCTAGCATAGTCTTGCCTCTTTCTAGTCCTGTTTTAATGAGATCTAGACTCAGAGTGCTCTTTTATAGCAAGGACCAGAGCAACCTGACCTTTTTTCTTTGGAGTATGAACAGTCTCAATAGGCAACAAGGGATATCCAGAAACATGATCCATCTTTCCTTGAAGTTCTAAGGGGGGGGGGGGTAGTGGTGTGTGTACTCAGTAGAAATCCTCTTTTGAGCTGGTTTAAAGATGTCTGCATCCTGGGGAAAGGGTTAGTGGTTCAGGCCAATTTCTTTGAAAAATGGCACATTTGAGCCTTTATAAGAGGGTTTGGTTTCCTGTTGTTCAGCAATGAAAAAAGGTGGGAAACCTTTACCTTTGCCAGTGAAAGGGGAAGTTCTTTTTCTACACTGAATCACCTGACTCCAAGGTTTTGAGGCTTTGACAAAAACAGTAATAATAAATAATAAATCATGAGGCTTGGCAGTGAAGATGAAGGCAGCTTGGAAAAGACTGGAATAGCAAAAACATTCAAAAGGATGGGAGAACTTGGGTAAGGGATGGGGGGGAGTTGTGAGCCGCAGGGAATGAGAGATGAGGCAGAACCGATGATTAAATACATGCAGTTATTAAATACATACAATACAGTTTAGATAAGTTGAGACTCCAGAGAACAGTCTACAAGGGCATTAGCCCCAGAGAAGGAAGAACAATATGAATTGAACAAGAACTCAGTGGAGGAACAAGATTCTTCCTTGGAAAAGCTGCCAGGGAGTGGTAAACACCTGGAAGTGAGAACTGTTCTTCCAAATGAGGAGCTGCAGCAGGTTCTGTTCCACAAGTTCTATGTGGAATTGTTGGAAATGGTTACCTGCTTGCTGGAAAGGTTTCATGCAATTCCTTGGCTGCGCTTACCAGGTTGCATTAATATGGCCATTGCTTCCATGTGTCTCATTGCTCTGTTCTCAGTAATACACACAACTATGCAGGTAGCAATAGCAGAAGGAAGGAGGCCCAGTGTTTAACAGTTTGCCTGATGGGTTCCTCAGGTGCACCCAGCATTTGCCAGTGCTGCAATTCTGTGTGATATACCCTGTTATAGCCATATACTGCATTTCCAATAACGCATGCTTTAATGCAGCTATTTTCAACCTTTTTCACCTCATTGCACTGCGAAGGTGCTAAAATGGACAACGTGTGCTACCAGTTATTGACAGTTGACAAGGCACACTGCACTGGTTTGGGGCTCACATTCCCAATGGCCCTACTACTACATGACCCTCCCCCAAACTCCTTGTGGCAAACCTTCAGACCATTTGTGGCCCACCAGTGTGCTGCGGCACAGTGGTTGAAAATTGCTGCTTTAATGCTCAGACCGTTCTTGAGCTGGTCTGCATGCCCAGGGACAGTGGGATTAGAGCTGGATAAATAAGCTTTATTAACCATGGTATGTAACAGCAATATTTGTACATGTTTCCTTCCAGATCTATGGGGGGGGGGGCATCTTATGAAACAATGACCTAGAGAGAGCTGACCCTGCTTTTATTCAAGGGCACTTTACATGATTGTATCATACCATTCAAAACATAACAGATTTGTTTTTTAATAAACCCATGCTGACATTTAGCTGCAGAGAGGCAGACTGAAGCAGTGCTGTGACTACTGGCTGGCACACACAGATGTGTGGATTAGATTTTAGCACTCAGTTGCAACTGCCCCAAAAGCATCACAATGCATCTCAGCCTGCTGTATACAGAAATTATATGTGCGCTGTTTGGCAGTCATATGGCTTCATCAGCATTTAGTAGTTTAGCCAAAGATCAGGAGGGTCAGAGTGAATACCATGCTGCTGTAGCACAAGGTGGCTGTACAACTGGACCCTCACTGATGGTAGCCCATGGCAATCAGCTTTCAATAGGTAAAATCAGGACCAGTGTTTAGGACCATCTCTCTGTATGGTATTCCCATTTTCGTTCACCTTTCTTGTTGTTGCAGCCATCTACATGTGTTTGCTGATACCATCAGCAGCTACTGTATTTATATTCTGGAACTGAGACTAAGAGAGGAAATCTGTTAACAGCTAGGAAGTTACATTAGCAGGATTATCACCACCACTTTTTAACTCCTCACAGTGAAAGCCTCACTATTCTGGTTCTTGTTGTCTCTTGTAAATCTGCTGGCCTCTCTCTAGTCAGCTTCCATGGTTGGTAAAAACATTTCTATTCTGGAAATGTTTTCTGATCTCTGATGTGTATTACTGTAGTGTACGTTATCTATTTGATAGTTTGTTGTGATTGGCTGTTGGCATTTGCTATTTTTGATTAGGTTTATATTTTAACATGCAAGTATGTTTTTTATTGTGTTTTATTCTATTGTATGTTGCCTTCAGCACCCTTTTGGATAGAGGAGGCAACTGTCAAATAGATGCCAAATTTTTATTGATTTTGTTCACTTGATTTTTGGATAACACTGTCTTTGAAGATTTCCCAGTGAATTTTAGAGGGCTGGAACAAATTGATTTGTTAAAAACAAAATAATACTTGGTTTTCTTAGCACTCCAAATATGTATTTATTATAACAAAACCATGAGAACTAGCAAAGTTTGGAGGAAATATCAAATCACTTGACCTTTCTTCTTTATTCTGCATTTAGAAAGACCCCACATAGTAAGAGTTTGTGTGTTTTCTCTTGCTCACACCACTATTTCAGTTTTTCCCAGTTAGTGAGAATTAACCTCCAGCCTTGTCTAAAAGTCAGCTGGGATAACGGAGCTGTAAACTGATCTTTCTTTAATCAGCTTTTTTTTTCCCTGAGTCGATAATTTCTATGTCTGTGTGTGACTCTCTTTTCAGTGAGGTAGTGGGGGAAGAGCACAGTGAGGAAAGTGAGAAACATGAGGAGGAAGAGTTAATCAATGTAGGCTGTTAACATGGTCCAGGCCACCAACTCTGCCAATAAAAATGCAGCCAGAGCTTAGAGAAAGGTGAGAGATTTAATGCGCCTAACACCTCCTCCCACTTGGCCCAGGTTCCACCAGGCAGATTAACCACCAGGAACAGGCTGTAATTCCATATCTGAGAAGGAAGGAAAGAGGTTGGAAATGGTGAATGAGGTCCTAGGCATGTAGGATTCCAGTGCATCCAGTAGAATCGTGGGAGTAGCCCAGGTTTGGAATAATTTACAGTAGCACAGATAGCAGTGTTGCTCGACATGATGGATTTGTAGTGTATCCACTCTGTGTCCCCATAGAGAGCGAACTTATGAAACTCTAAAATTGGAACTCTGTGTTTGGATAGAAGGCAAATGTACCATGGAGTCTCCAACAGTTCCAGCTCTAAGGGGTGTGTTTATTACACTCCTGGTGGTTCACCACAGGGGCATTCTGTGAGTATACTGGAACAGCACCCTTTCATATTGTGTTTTTGGAAGCCCACAAGCAGGAAATGAAGATGTATCCCTCTCCTGCCATTGCTGCCCTACAACGGGCATTCAGATGCATCCTGCCCCTTAACCTGGAGGTAGCATATAGCCATCAGGGCTAGTATCTATTGGGTGATTTGTTCTTCATAAAATTGCCTGATATCCTACAACAGTGGTTCCCAAATGTTTTAGCATCAGGACCCACTTTTTAAAACAACACTTTGTTGGGACCACCAAGCTTTATGAGACTAAAAAAGAAGTTTCACTTTATCAGCCGCTCAAGACTCTGGTTTAATCCTTTTTACTGTGGTGGGGGGACCAGCTTCTGGAGTATTTGTTGAGCTCCATGTTCATTGAATTGGGACTATTCTGGTGGCCTTGAATTCCCCTTTGCTGGTCTTTGATAAGAACAAGACCAATTAGCTGCTCATGACTGAATGCACATGTGTGGCCCAGTTTCACTTTCCATAGGGCTCAATACAGTTTCCTTGAGGGAGAATACTTCCTTATTGAGTTTGTTTGGGCTTGTGTTCATTGGGTCAGGACCATTCAGGTGGCGTTGTGTTCCCCTTGGCCTGCCCTTCAAAGTGAACTGAGGCATGTTCACCTACTCATGAATAAATGTGCACATGCTGCTCCATTTGAGTTTCCATAGGGCTCAATACATTTTCCCACTCGGCTATCAGCTTGTCTGTTTCACAGCCCACCAAAAATCAGGTTGCAAGCCACCGGTGGGTCCTGACCCACAGTTTGGGAACCACTGCCCTACAACCTCTACCCTGTGAATTGGCCCCCTCCCTTCACATTGTTACACTTCAAAGCCTGAAAGCATCAAGACAGGTCTCACTAGAGTTGCCAGTTGCTACCAATTTAGATTCATTTCAGATTAGGCATGAACAAAAAGCAGGCTGGAATCTGATCTGAAATGAATGCATGAGAGACAGACCACCCCCAGGCCTAATCCAGCCAAGTCTAGGCAATTTTGGAATCTGGTGGCCCTTGGCATTGTGAGACTTTAGGGTAGCTGGTACCAAGAGGTGCAGGGCAGTTTCTGCATTGGATTCCTTCAGCTATTGTGTCTAGAAGAAAGTCAGAGCTGGGGGAAAAAAACGTGTGATAACTCAAAAGCATTCCTACAGGCTGTTATCACTGTTTTCTTCAGTTCTGCTAAAGAATGCAAGAGGCAAACACTACTACAGTGCCTTTGTATTAAGGCTGATGCCTTAGTTCCAGCATCAGGCTTTCAGATGCTAACAGATAATTGAAACTTGACCTGCCACCATTCTTTATGTACTTTAATGGCAACCTTGTAAGGGGATCATGAAAGTGTCAAAAGAATGTCAGGAAGCAAGTGGAACTGTTTATGTGTCAGCAGAGGTTATAAGCTTTCAGGTAGACATATACGGAGTACCCTCTTGACACTGAGATTGTATTTTCAGGCTGCAAATTAATTGCTTTATTCTGACACAAGTTAAAACACCAGGTTGTATGTCACACCCCCTTTTTCCCTCCCTACCCCTTACCTGACACTTCTGCCCGAAACCATTTAGTGGTAACAAAAAATTTGGTTCCACAGTGACCCTGTGCATCACTGCATCATATTATATGGTGAAAGAAGTGCTGGAAATTATTGTTCTTGAAGATTTTAGGAGTCCTTACCCCCCCTCCCCCCCAACCAATGACTTCAGAATGCTTCAGTGAATCAGGACTAACTTGTTCATCTTCCAAGTGTAACAGACGTCCGTCAGCACCAGCTTCCAGACTGAAGGAAGCACACAATTGGTTGCTTCTTCTTTAAGCTTTTAAAGCTTTCATGTGTGTCTGCATGTCCACTGCAGAAAGTGCCAAATACTGCAACCCCCAACTCATGATGTGCCATTTCCTGCTCCACCTACTCCCTAAATTGGAAAAGAAAGAGGGAGACGAAGCATCTCCAAAGGTTCAGCCCATTTCTGTCCTCTCTACACTTTCTCTTTGGCTTATTCCTTTTGCAAAGGAGGAGGAGCCGCCATACAGGCAAGTGGACAGGTGGAGGTCAGCACCCTCCTGCCATCCTGTTGTGTGAGGTGACCTCCTCAGTTAGCTCCATGGTTAGGCTGGCCCAGTTGCTAAGCAATCCTGATAGGACCAATGTTTCCAACAGAGAAGCTGGCCTAGATAATCAGATTTGTCATGTTATTGAAACTCTACATAGGCAGTAGAACAATGCAACACTCAGAGGACTACAAGCAGCTTCCATGTTCATTTCCTGCTGTAGCCAGTTCAAAGCCCATTCTTCTGCTTCTATCTCTGTTTATGCTTATGCTCCATGGGAACATCCAGCCTGCTGCTGAATCAAAATTAGAAACCCTCATCTGTTGTTTTTTCCGCAGCTCTATATTAGCTTCAGCAGCGCTGTGTGGAAATGGCCATGTGATACACGCACACACACACGCACACGCACACACACAATTGCGCCACGTGTTTGGAGAGTACAGTTTTCTAGTGTTCAGGGAGTTCATTCCACTCAAAGAGCATTAAGAACAACCAGTGACCATGCCTGCAAAAGCCACAAGACTCATCGTACACCATTGTAACTTGAGAAGGTGGGTGATGAGTTTACAATGTTTGAAGGAAGCTGGTTGGATGCTACTGGCAAAGAACAGGACTATTCCTCTGAGTGGTAAAAATTTTTCTAAGGAGTTCTTACCACCTCAGAATTCAGCAATGGCCTTGGTTATGTCATCTTTCCTGCCCCTTCTCTATCAGGTATCTTTCTGCAAGGAATGCTTGAGCCTTATTTTGGCATTACCCAGCATTGATAGTGGAGACAGCTTTGCTCTTCTGACTTGGAAGAGTAAGCAGTGATGGACTGTAGTTCTCTATACTGGCACTCTGAATTGAAACCTCTCTGTTCCATTTCCCATCCTTAGTGCTGAGGATGGGAACATGTCCCCAGGAGGGAAGTGAGTGATGATGCAAGATAACGGCATCCTGAATTGGCTCCATTTGCAGCCAATCCTTGTTTCCCAAGGAAGGGGGGGGGAAGAGAAGAGATCTATTTATATCAACTGGGCTTTGCTAGTGACTTTTTAGATATGTGCATATATATCTCAGGCTTTCTCTCAAGCCTTAGGAAAAACACGTTGGGTTTTGTTAACCACTTTCTCAGTAAGTACAATCTACTTTCTACCTACCTCTAATTGTGTACTCATTCTTTCACCGTGCTTATCTGATTGGCTGGAGTTGACTGGAAACCTCATATTTACAGACCTGCCAACCCAAGTGTTTTGGATGATTCTCTCCATCTAATCTACTTCTCTTCGTGACTTGAATGGAGTTGAACAGAGTGAAAGAAAGAATTAAGAACAGCTATAGTCTGTATCACAGTTGGCAAGCAAGCTAGTTTCTTCAACTATAAACTATGAATTCAGGCCTGGACTGGAAAATCAAAGGGCTACAGTGTAGCTCCTGCAGTAGGTTTGATTGCTGATAGCCCCTGAATCCTGGGTAGATTCTCCTTCTGTTCAGGGAATAGGAAATGCAGCATGTATGGAGGGCATACCTATGCCAAGACAGCAAAAGAATGCTTTGTTCTTCCCATTCTGTAGGGAGATGGTGTTTCCTCCCCATCTCCCAAATAAAGCAAGTGTTTCAGAACCATGATGGGCACCTTATTATAAAAATACTAATGACAAAGTTTCTAGCACTAATATCATTTCACAGCTGTTGTTACAACTTCTGTTATTCTTATGGTTGTGTGTATGAAGTCTAACCAGCAAGATTACCTAAGTATCATTGCTGACAATTAAAATAAGCTTTCAAGGGCTGAACTCCAAGATTAAAACATAAGTGTTCGCAGGAGTTCATCTGTGAATTAACATAAGCGTGCACAAAAAAAAAACAACAGACATGACCATCAGTCAGGTAATATTGGTATTGCCTAGCTGAATAAAGGAAAAACAGAAATTTTTGTGGTATTCTGTAAAAGGTTGTATCAGCTGCAATCATAAGCAGTCTTATTAGGAAATAAGTCCCACTGAATTCAGTGAGATTTTTGGATTGATATGATAACCAAAGAGTTGGGGAAGCTGCACAGCATGGCCTTTGTAAGTAAAGGGGAGGGCTGTCTCCATGTCCTTGCCTATGTGTTGCTTTATCAGCATCAAGTATGTGGAGAGCTGCACCAGCTTAGTTTTTTCCCTTCCTCCTTGGCTGCTGCAGCAGCAATCCTTTTGTGCCAAGCAGGTTGGAAGAGGATTGGAACATCAGGTTGGAGATGGTGGACAGACAGGTGTGGGCCTTGTCCATCTGCTGCCCTTCCAAGGATGCTGCTCTTTGCAACCATTTCAAGTCATCTCATTGTTGGGCTACCCCTACTGGGCATGATATCTGCTTCTACATGAGCAGAATCTTCTGGGTGAGGTACAGTGAATGAAGTAGATACTATTGGTCAGAAATGCATGCTTTGTTTGAAGAAGGTCCCAGGTTCATTCTCTGAGTAGAGCTGGGAAAGAGCCTTGGCTCTCCAGAGTTGTGGACAACATTGACCTAGCTGGACAGTTTTATATGCTTAGTCCTTTGGGTGGTTGAGAGAGTAGGGAAAGAAGCAAACAAAGCTGTATCAATCAATTCTGAATGCTTAAATATTGTAAGGGAGGCTAGTTTGAAAAAAAAATGCTTCTTATCCTTTCCCAGTGTCTCTTATGCTGGGAGTTTCCCTTGGAAAATGAGTTCTTGTTGCTTTTCAGTGAGATTTGGGCAACCAGCCAAGCAAGCTCTTCTGATAGGTCTTCCTTGTTGGAAGTATCCCCAGAAGACCTCTCAATAGATTAGACTTTGATCCTTTCTTCTGTGAAATGTCACCTGTGGAGAATGGTAGTTGGTATGATGAGTTAATCTTCCTGTTTGTGTTGATGAGGATGAAATATGGGAGGGAAGGGGGGCAAGTAAAAAAAGGTTTGACATTAGACTGCAGAGTGGCATCAGAAGGTTTTAAGGAAAGTTCCTGAACACAGTTGGACTCTTATTAGAGACTCTTATTTACTCTTATTCTGAGTAAACATGTATAGGATCAGGCTGTAAACTGATTGGTTACTAGGGCAATTTGTTAGTTCCTGATCAGATTGTTCATGGCTAGCTTTGTTTTATGGCTCCTTTATAGTGCCTGCTATGTCAGGACTATCGCTAGCATAACACAGTTGCAAGTCTATGCATGCCCCAACAGCCAAGTAGAAAGCACAAGAAAAACATGGAGACAGTGATGAATATCTGCAACTGCCAGTGCCTATGACTTGGTACTCATTAGGAGTTGGAAGAATTATGGAGAAAGGGTGCCACCAGCTAGACTTTGTGCCAGCATTTCTTTAGGCCCTGTAATCCTATTTAGGAGCAATCCTGTCCCCACCCATGTGTAACTCAGGGATGAGATTATGTTGGCAATTGCCATAATTTTATGGCTCAGCCAAATTTCAACTTGATTGCTATGCAAGGGCATTGGGATTCCTATAGATATTCCTGGGATTAAAGTCTTTTCTTTCTTTTTTTAAAGATCCTAGAAACTAGTTTTAGCATCCAGCAAGGTCACAGAGACCTGAGACTAAGGCACATCTCTTTCTCAAGTGGAAGACTTGAACAGTGGCCTCTAATAAGAAGCCTAGTGGATGTCTAAGGCTGCCATCCTATACAGTACACACATCTGAGCAGACATGCAAAAGATTGCACTCCAGGTAGCTCACAAGAACATTGTCTAACAAACAGGATCTGATACCCACCCCCATTTGACCTGTTAGAGAGAAACTATGGTAAGCATTTGTTAAACAAGTCAAGACTTGTTATCTAACTGTGGTTGGTCACTGTAACTTGTAAAAAGTTAATTCAAGAGCTAGCTATGGACATCCTGCTGTTATGGATTTAATTCTAACAAAATTTGGTTGCATGCTATAGAAGAGGGTAAGGAATTTTATTTGTTGGATATTGTTGTTAAAAGGTTTTCCTTCTACAGAATTGCTGGATACAAATCTTGAAAGGAAGAGACTTTCCCCAGTCACGCATGTAACAGGGTGTATTGAATACTCTGTAGTGCTCTGCAGAACAGCAGATGAATACGTGGCCGTTGAGCCTGCTATTGTGATTCTGCTCCTTCTCTCAGTGTGTCCAATATGCTCAGTTGGTCACATGATTAGGGCTACTGTAGCACTTATGTCAGTTCTCCAAACCCACAGTGTGTCTGAATAAGAGACATGCACTTCTGATACTGCTAGGGAGCATAATTTTGTATCATAAAAGGTGTTAATCATGGTAAGGGGCATTTGGCAATCCTAGTTTTTGTGTTTTTTTCACCCCATTCAGCTGTAACTGTTAGCTATGCAAGTTTGTTTTTCTTGGGCTGCTTTTACTGCTAGATGCCTTGCAGTCAAGCAAAATTTCTTGGTGCTCTGGACACAGAGAATTCTGGGGTGCACAACCACATGTGCCTGCCAATAGAAATTGCTTGCATGTTAAGTACTGTGACATGAGTCATGCTGTAACTGTGTTATGGAAACGATAATTGCCATTATTACATTCCAGCCCATAAATATTCTTGTGACTATTAAAGATCACAGGTTTCAAATATTATTTAATACACCAGATTGCTCAGGGAGACCTTTGGAGTTGCACTTTGGTTTGGACTGACCTTCCTGGCCTGTTGTTCAACTTGCTCTTGCTTACAGCAAAACATTATGTGCACATGCAGAATACTCACTGATATTCAAGCCTGGTTAGACCTGAACCTGATCCCTTTGTAAACTGTAGGTAAAACGGAATCAAGTTTGCCAGCATAGGACTGAACATACAGCCTTTGTTTCTTTTATATCTTTTAAAATGTCTTTTATGTCTTTTTTAATGAATCTGTATTTAATTGGTGATCCACTGGGGTCTGATTTGTTTGATTGTTAGGTTTTAATATTGTTTGAATCTTTACCGTTGTGTTCTTTTTTATTGTAAGCCACCTTGGGTGCCCCATTGGGTAGCAAAGTTGAGAGAGAGATCTCTCTGGTAGCAAAGTTGAGACTGGTTTCAGAGACAAAGCACATGCTTTGTACCTGGAAGGATCTTGGTTTGGTTCTTGGTATTACCACCTTGAAAGGCTCTCAGGTAAAGAGAAATACATCTATGTGAGTCCCTAGAAAGAGCTGCTTTAAGTGAGACTCAGCAATACAGGGCTAGATGGACCAATGGTCCGACTTGCTGTAAAGTAACTTCTTATGAAAATAGTAACATGGTTATCAGGGCCTGGGTGATAGGAAGCTTGGGGTTGTGCCATGGTTCTTGCTTCAGTAAGGGTATCAAAACATTCACAGCAATATTTCACTAACTCTGAAAAGCAGAGCCCAAATGCCTTTTGGCAGGGGTAGAAATAGTGGGGTAGAAATTCATGCAACTCATCTTCCTGGAGTGATTACCACTCTATGCATTTTTGTTGCCACATCAGAACCAGGGAAGCCAACCACTGGAAAGCTTGGCCATGGAGAATCAATAATGAAGCCACACCAATGGTTTTAAGCACTGAAAGGGATCAATTGCAACTGCTGTGGGAATGAGCTGCTAACATTAGGTAGGAATTTGTTGGCTTCCCTGTGTAAATTTTAACCCTGCCCCAACACCCCACCCATGCGTCCGCTGAACTGAAATTGCATCAAAACGTGACCATGGCAGAATCCCTCCATAGAAGGGGAAAACAACTGGCCCCAGGGACTGGCAACAAGAGACAGAACCTTTCACCTCCAGGTCAATAGGGCAGGGAGTCATTACCAGCAGAGGGGTTTGAGGCTTGAACAGAGTAAGTTGGTGGTCTTAATCTCTCCCTCTCTTTTTGAGAATGTCCCAGAAAAGACTGTCAGCTGAAATTGTGGTATGTGCTTTGTCTTCCCTTATTCTTGAGCAAAATGAAAAACAGAGAATTGCTACTGGTCGTACTATACCTACGTACCTGCCTGAGGTAGGCACTTTGTTCCAAAGGACAAAACTATTATTTATTGAATTCAGTTTGCTACCTATGACACCCTGAGGGTTTTATGACAGGTAAGAGTAATTATTTTTAAATCGGGTAAAAAATAGCAAGGTAAAATCTGGAGGGAGAGTAGATAAAATAGATAATAGATAAAATAGATAATAGATAGTAGATAGTAGATAATAGATAGTAGATAAAATTATCCCGATTTTCCTTAACCTAAGGCATGCAAATGCAACCTGAGCAGGAAGTCCTTATAGTACTGCTTCATACCTTGATGAAGTGTCCAGGAAAAGAAATGTCTAGCATTATGAGGAATTGCTGGAGAATAGCTCTCAGTGTGTGTAGCTTGGACCTGCTTGGTTGGTGGTACAGTCCTGAGGATACTCCTGGTTGCTTTGGTTCGTATTAAAGGTATTCTTGGTTGGCATTAAATATCATAATGAAGCATGGAGGAAAAGTGGTCTGTAGGGTATACTGTATCTGAGACCCAATTTTTTAAAGATCTGTGTGTGCTATACATAACATGGGAAGAAGACAAATCTGTGTTTTGAGGGATGTGTGCCCTGATGAAAAGGCACACCATGCTTTGGGCAAGGTTTCCTGCCATATATCCCATAATGTGTGAAGTGGCCCCTTATTTTTTCTTATTGCTCCTTGCTTTTAATTAGGTTTTTTTTAGATAAAGGGACTGCTACTATTTATATATTTTATGCTTTTATTGACCTTTTGTAAGCTGCTTTGAATGCCCACTTGAGAGATAAAGTGGGATATAAATTTGTAAATAAGCAAAATAATTTTTTTAACTGGTTTTTCTTTTCAGTGGATGGAATATTTGTTGTGGAAGGTTCAAATTCCCTGTCAGCCAGATCTACCTGCCTCTCAACCTTAAGCACTTTTTGCTGGATATATGAGAACAGCACCATAACTCATATATTTCTTGGTTACAACTCAAGCCCCAGAGCAGAAAAACTAAGACTGGAGACACAAATACAGCTAAAGTCAAGGAAAAATTAACAATGACAGCCTGAAGAGGGTGTCATGAGACAGGGAAGGTCAAAGAGAGTCTCTGCTGAAGACTCTCATGATGTAGCTGGCATAAATGTAAAGAGAGCCTGACAATTGACAGCCCAATCCAATGGGCATGTTATGCCAGCGGAATTCATATTCCGGGCCTGATTCTCCTTCATGGGTCAACACAGATTTGTGCCAACAATATTACTGGCTCAGGCCTGAGTTGACCCATGGCAGAAGTGAGGGCTTACCACAAGGGAAGGGAATATTTATCTTCCTCCAAGATGGCCTCAACATGCCAAAACTCTCCTGCAGGTTACAGTGGGAGACACATTGACACTGCTACATTGCTGCACAGGGTGTTATGTCGGATTGGGCTGTGAGTACTGCCATTGGGGTACACAAAGTCTATCTGTAGGTTAAAAAAGGCAGTGATCATGTGTGTACAAAAGTGCTATTTTTGGATGGCAGAAATATCTCTTTGTGAGGCTGGAGGGGGCAGTGAAAGTATGTTGAGCAAAGAGGCATTTTGGAGATTAAGGGCGCAATCCTAAATGCACCTTGGGCCAGCACAAGTTCCTTGCGCTGGCCCAGGAGGCTCGTATATGTGTCATAAAGTGATTGTGCACCTCCTCTAGAGTTGGAGAGAGGTGAAAAGCGGTGTGCCCCAAGGATCTGTCCTGGGACCGGTGCTTTTCAACCTCTTCATAAATGACCTGGAGACAGGGTTGAGCAGTGAGGTGGCTAAGTTTGCAGATGACACCAAACTTTTCCGAGTGATGAAGACCAGAAGTGATTGTGAGGAGCTCCAGAAAGCTCTCTCCAGACTGGCAGAATGGACAGCAAACTGGCAGATGCGCTTCAATGTCAGTAAGTGTAAAGTCATGCACATTGGGGCAAAAAATCAAAACTTTAGATATAGGCTAATGGGTTCTGAGCTGTCTGTGACAGATCAGGAGAGAGATCTTGGGATGGTGGTGGACAGGTCAACCCAATGTGCGGCGGCAGTGAAGAAGGCCAATTCTATGCTTGGGATCATTAGGAAGGGTATTGAGAA
Organism: Tiliqua scincoides; assembly: GCF_035046505.1. Classification (NCBI taxonomy): domain Eukaryota; kingdom Metazoa; phylum Chordata; class Lepidosauria; order Squamata; family Scincidae; genus Tiliqua; species Tiliqua scincoides. Next base: position 203,734,315 of record NC_089822.1, read on the forward strand.
CAAAACGGCTAATATTATAATGCCGTTGTACAAATCTATGGTAAGGCCACACCTGGAGTATTGTGTCCAGTTCTGGTCGCCGCATCTCAAAAAAGACATAGTGGAAATGGAAAAGGTGCAAAAGAGAGCGACTAAGATGATTACGGGGCTGGGGCACCTTCCTTATGAGGAAAGGCTACGGCGTTTGGGCCTCTTCAGCCTAGAAAAGAGACACCTGAGGGGGGACATGATTGAGACATACAAAATTATGCAGGGGATGGACAGAGTGGATAGGGAGATGCTCTTTACACTCTCACATAACACCAGAACCAGGAGACATCTGCTAAAATTGAGTGTTGGGAGGATTAGGACAGACAAAAGAAAATATTTCTTTACTCAGCGTGTGGTCGGTCTGTGGAACTCCTTGCCACAGGATGTGGTGCTGGCGTCTAGCCTAGACGCCTTTAAAAGGGGATTGGACAAGTTTTTGGAGGAAAAATCCATGACGGGGTACAAGCCATGATGTGTATGCGCAACCTCCTGATTTTAGAAATGGGTTATGTCAGAATGCCAGATGCAAGGGAGGGCACCAGGATGCAGGTCTCTTGTTATCTGGTGTGCTCCCTGGGGCATTTGGTGGGCTGCTGTGAGATACAGGAAGCTGGACTAGATGGGCCTATGGCCTGATCCAGTGGGGCTGTTCTTATGTTCTTATGTTCTTATGGCCAGTGCAGGGATGCACACCGGCCTGCAGAGACTGAATCCAGCCTCTGTGCCGACTTGGGCAGGGAGGAAGCATTCTAGGGTAGGGGGGAGGCAGGGTAGGTCGGTCCTGGGGGCAGGAGGACAGTGGGAGGTGGGGGCTGGGATCCAGCAGATATGCTGGAGCCTAGCCCCTGTTCCCAAGCAGAGTGGAGTGGCTGCAAGCCACTTCGCTCTCCTCAGACTTATGCCACCTTCGGAGGTGGTGCAAGTCCGAGAAGACCCACTCAGGCTGTGGTAACTTACCTGGGGGTAAGGTGAAACTCTTCCCCTTACCTCCGGCTGAGTCACTTTGGGCCCCTGTCTTGCGCTGGATACAGCGCAGGCCTCCGGGCCTGTCTGTTCCAGCACAAGATAGGATTGCACTGAAAGTCTCCTAAAGAAAAGAACAGACCTTATTTTCATGCATGGACATGTCCTCCTTTCCTTGGCCTGGCAAAGAAAGTCATAATAAGTTCCAGTCCTCCAGGCCATTATTGGTCTGTCTGCATCTAAGACCAGGTGTCAGTCACTCCATCCTGAGGTTGTCCGGAAGTTACAAGCAAGAACCAAAAGGCTCTGTAATACCATTACTTACAAACTCTGAAAGCCATCCAGGCACCCAAGTGCTTCACCTAGCAAGATATACTAAGTCCAGTCTATTCTCTCTGTCTACTAAGCCTGTTATCCTCTCTAGGAAATTGAGCTGGATTGAAAGGGATACATTTTAGAAGAGAAGCTAGCTGTTAGCTGTTGCTTTGCAAGCAACAGAGAGCCTTTTGGCACCTTAAGAACTGAAAGGGTCTACATTTGAAAAGTTAGACTGTTTGCTATTACTACCATTCCTATCTTCTGTAGCAGTAGATCCCTGAGTTTAAATGATCTGCTTGACTTTTGGTTTTTCATTTGTATCATCTCTTTGCTAGAGTCTCTATTTCTTGTCAGTCATGTTTCCTTGCTATTATAGTCTTTTGGATGGCTTCATGAAAGCAGCCAGTTTTTTCCTATATATGTATTTGTTATTCATGGGAAATGGCTTGCTGCAAGACATGGGAAAGATTATGATTTTAGCTTTGAAAGCCTGGGCCTGCAACATTTGTACAAGTTGTTTATTTTCCATGAGAACTAATATGTCTGCATTACAGCATGTGAATGTAGTTTAAAAAAAAACAAGCTCTGTGCACTTGTGGAATAGACCTCTAGATTCGACAAAATGCTTTCTGGCATACTTTCTTCCGATAAGGCATGCTAGATAGTCCTAAATGGAGTGGTTTGTAAACATTCATTTGAAAACCGAGGAATCTTTTCAATGCTTTATGGCTGGATGGAGCTATATATGTGAAAAAAGCTATATATGTGAAAAAAAATATCTTTTCAGCTATATATGTGGAAAAAAAATCTTGATTATCTCTCCTTGATAATTTGGCTATGTGACAAAAGCCATGCTTTCAAAAGGAAAACAATATCTAGTGGAGTTTTTTCTTCCCTTTTTTGGTCTCCAAATAAAGGATTCTGAAGTTTTTGCTACATGCTAATGTAGCAAAGTGAATAGGTGCTTTTGGGTGTAAGGAAGTAAAGACCGGCCACAACTTCTCACCTACAAGTTTTTGTCTTTAAGGGTCCAGTCCTATACACCTTTCCAGTGCTGATGCAGCTGCAAAGCAGCTCAAAGGTAAGGGAACAAACATTTCCTTACCTTGAAGAGGTCTCTGTGTCTGCACCTCTACTGTAAGGTTAAGCACACACCCTGTTGTCACAGCTGCATCAGCACTGGAAAGTTGGATAGGATTGTGCTCTAATTCTGTTAACATCAATGGATTTAAGTGTCCGTGTTAATCTTTCCTTTTTGCACTTGAACGAACTATTCATGATTACATTTATCGTTGTTTTTAAAATGACACACAGAATGCAGGTTGGGACCAGAAAAATGGCACCCCTTCTGCTGCTTGATGCTTCCTTTTTTTGTGGAGTAAAAGGGGGAAGTAAAAGTAAAATTGACTCTGGTAAGAATGCCTGACTGCATAATGGACAGTGTCCATTGTATTTTGGACCCAAATAATTAGTTGATGGGCTGTTCGCTTGACTACACTATCTATTCCTAGGCATATTACATGAAAAATGTTTGCCTTTTGTTTCCTAACTCAAGGTTTAACGGAAGAGCAGGATCAAAAAGAAAATTTAGCTGTATACATTGTGGCACTGCCCAATACCCACTTACAATTGTTTTAAGCTCCCATGTGTATATTGAATGCTAAAACTGCTGATCCTGATAACTTCATGCACAGAAATGTTAACAAACCAGTTTTGTACTCTCTGTCCATCCCTGCTCTTCTGGAGACTGAATGCAGAAATGTTTGCCCTGCCCTTTGAATTAGTATCTATTCATGAGGAACAGCTGGAGTATATCTTGCACTGATTCTTGCAGCTTGAACAGACATTTTTCAAAAGTTGACAGCTAAGTATTTTGAAAATGTTTGTTTATTTGAAGGCACTTTCTCTGCTTGAACTTAAGAGCCAAAGGCCACAAATGCACATTTGGAGATGCCAAAAAAAGAAGGCAGACTCTAAACCAATGTGTGACCAGAGATCGGGTTTTCTTCTTGTTCTTGTCTCCCTGGCAGCTCTTGCATGTCCACACTTTCTGCTTTTCATGTGTCACGAGCCAGTTTCAGGTGCGTTGCGTAGCACTTAGCTCGCCACCACTGAAAATACAGAGCTGAAAATACAGGGTACAGAGCTGCTCAGCAGGATAGGCTCCCCGTGAGAAAGAGGCATGGTACTTTGCCCTGAATAGGTGGGAAGATAGGATGCTAGAAAGGGAGGAGGGTTGTGTGGTTGTAGAAGGTTCTGCTTTGACATCTGAGCTGAAATGTTTGAATTCCAAGCTATACTAAATAACAGCACGAGCACACTGCAGGATGGAACCTTAAAGCTTAAATTGATGATGTCATTTCTGACCATGACATCACTTCCAGGTTACTTCCATCATTTCCGGCTGGTCCCAACAGATGGTTGTTCTAAAAAGTGAGTCCTGGTGCTAAAATGTTTGAAAACAACCTGTCTAATATAAATTAGGTCCATTTTCTCTTATCTCTCAGTTTCCATGCTTACCCTACTAGCCTGGCTTTTTAAACTGAAATCTGCATCCTTTAAAGCTAGGAGTAAGGGGAAAAAAATAATCCCTTGCAGCTAGGACCTGATGAAGTCCCCATGGAGCTGGAGTAGATAGCATACTATTTATCTCAACACCAGTTCCTTTTTTTTCTTTCTTTCAAGGGTCAAAAGGAAACTTGGGAGGTTGAAAATACTGAGAATGTCTAAGTGATTTATTGAAGGCAATTAGCCATGTAGAGCTTGTTTTCTCTAGGCAAAATAATAGTATATTCCCAGCAAGGAGTTCCTTCCCAAAGGAACAGAAGACCTTGTTATGGAAAGAGGAAGGCCTCATTGAACAGATTAGAACTTGGGGCCCAAGTTCTTTCAAGAAGAGGCATCCCTTTAACTCCCTATGTGTTCTGCAATATTGCTTTAATCTCTTCCCCTGAACACCTACAAAGCAAGCTGCCATGTTAAGTTGGCCAAGGAAGGAGAGTATTACTTGCAGGAGGACATCACATTTTGGTCAATGCCTTCCTTGTCCATTGCCTTCCTTGGCTTCATCTGCACTTGATAGAAAATGCAATGAAACAAACCACTGTGAAATATCTGTATTCTCTCTACGTTATGGCCAAATAACCAGAAAAGAAAATCACAACTGCTTTATGTAACAAGAAGTTGATTTCTTTAACTTAAAACCGACCAATGAGACTTATTGTTCTGAGAGCCAATGACGAGGTGGTATGACACCATGGGGAATCAATAAGGTGTTAGTATGAGTCAGCTCTCATTTCCATGTGTCAGAGCTGATATTAGAATGCTTATTCAGTTGTATAAGTGTCATCAAGTTGGCCACTGGTTTTTTGTTGGTTATGGATTTGTTGGGTGACCTGTACTGTTCTGTATTTAAATAAAGTTAATGAGGGTGACACCAGCCCTAGTGATGCCACTGCATCTAGTTTGTGTGTATGATATTGTCATTTATTCTGTATGGTCTGGTATGGGAAGAAGTCCATCATGGGGGTAACACAAGAAGTTCTTGCACCAGATCACGCCAAGTCTTTGATTCTCCTGAAGACCTTTGCCAGGCAGTACAGTTGTCTGTGTAACTCCTGCGTTGAGGCTTCCTGGACTTTTTAAAACAAAGACATTTTTAAAGGGAAGTATTATGTGCCCTATCTCCAAGTCCAATCTTTCAGAGGCCCAAGACAAACTTGTGGATACAAATCCTGAACTTCTCTGCCCTTCTACCTCCCTACTTTAATGTTGCCATGATCCTGATTTCAAACCCCACTCTTTTGCATTAACCCCAATCCTATCCCAGAACTTCAAAATGCAGTGTATAAGGAAGACATATATTTATGTTCTAGGTATAGGTAGAGAAGTTCTCCTTTAGATAGCCATGTTCATAAATGCCACATCTCCAGAAAGCCAGTTTGAAACAGGAGCAAAAAGTGGACTAAGTAGAGTGGTGAAGACCAGAAGTGATTGTGAGGAGCTCCAGAAGGATCTCTCCAGACTGGCAGAATGGGCAGCAAAATGGCAGATGCACTTCAATGTCAGTAAGTGTAAGGTCATGCACATTGGGGCAAAAAATCAGAACTTTACATATAGGCTGAAGGGTTCTGAGCTGTCTGTGACAGATCAGGAGAGGGATCTTGAGGTGGTGGTGGACAGGTCGATGAAAGTGTTGACCCAATGTGCGGCAGCAGTGAAGAAGGCCAATTCTATGCTTGGGATCATTAGGAAGGGTATTGAGAACAAAATGGCTAATATTATAATGCCGTTGTACAAATCTATGGTAAGTATTTGTACAATACTCCACACCTGGAGTATTGTGTCCAGTTCTGGTCGTCGCATCTCAAAAAGGACATAGTGGAAATGGAAAAGGTGCAAAAGAGAGCGACTAAGATGATTACGGGACTGGGGCACCTTCCTTATGAGGAAAGGCTACGGCGTTTGGGCCTCTTCAGCCTAGAAAAGAGACGCCTGAGGGGGGACATGATTGAGACATACAAAATTATGCAGGGGATGGACAGAGTGGATAGGGAGATGCTCTTTACACTCTCATACAACACCAGAACCAGGGGACATCCACTAAAATTGAGTGTTGGGAGAGTTAGAACAGACAAGAGAAAATATTTCTTTACTCAGCGTGTGGTTGGTCTGTGGAACTCTTTGCCACAGGATGTGGTGATGGCATCTAGCCTGGATGCCTTTAAAAGGGGATTGGACAAGTTTCTGGAGGAAAAATCCATTACGGGGTACAAGTCATGATGTGTATGTGCAACCTCTTGATTTTAGAAATGGGCTATATCAGAAGGCCAGATGCAAGGGAGGGCACCAGGATGCAGGTCTTGTTGTCTTGTGTGCTCCCTGGGGCATTTGGTGGGCCGCTGTGAGGTACAGGAAGCTGGACTAGATGGGCCTATGGCCTGATCCAGTGGGGCTGTTCTTATTATCTTAGACTGCTGGTCTTAGAAATTAGTCCCAAGTGTCACAACTGGCCTGAGCACAGCCAATTACCTATAGCCCACAAAAAAAGAGAGGCCGTTCTTTGTACCTTAGCACTATCTGCCTAAATGTAGTACTGTATCAGAAGTGTGCTTTTTGCACATGAAGTATCAAGGCATGCACAGAATACAGTAACTATTTTGCTGTTCTTCAGGTTTGGGGTTGGTTTGTCTCTCTTGTTCCTATACCACTGATTGCATGTTTGCAATTCCTCTTCTTGCAATCATGGGCTCAGGTCTTTTCTTTTAAATAATGGTCTTCTAAAGAATAATGCTAAAAGCACAGATAGTTGTGTATTCCTATGTGCTCAACTGTCATGCAGCATGAAATAAACTGAGGGGGGGGGGCTCTGACATGTATCATAGATGGTGAAGGAGCACGGTTTATGCAAAGCTAAAAGCAATCCCCCCTCCAACCCACCTAAAAGAAATTGGCAAGGTGTCCCTGGTGAATGAGTAAATATGCGCATAATCAGCTTACATTTTTAAACAGGAAAAAGGCTCTGATAATGAAAGGGGGAAGGGAGCAATGATGGCCAGCATGAAAGACATTTATTCAAGCAATAATTGTGGAACATTGTGGGAAGATTAGTACCTGATTAATGAGGTACAAACCTTCACATGAAGAATGAGAAGTGTAGCACTAATCAAGGCATGTTATACAGTGATGTGTTGACTGTTGTGTCATGCAAAAATTGACTGCAGGCATTCATATTTCAAGTTTCTAGTGCATTGGTCTTTGCAGATTTATATAATGGCATTGGGGGGGCTGATTTTCATGACTTGCAAGTCTTTATTTAATATCTGAACATTCTTGGCTCAAACAACTGGAGAAAGCTAGCAGGAGAGGCTGATCCACATACACACGCCCCATATATTAATTTTTCTGCTCTGGTATTTATGCTTGATTACACCCATGCAAGGAACAAGATACGTAGGTAGTTTGTGCAACTGTAAGTGGTTTCATGCAATTGTATTCTAGTATTCCATGAAAGGACTGTCTTGCAAACAAGCCTCAGATTGCTTGGTGAAGTGAGGCAACGCCCTGTTCCCCCATAATGCCCCATGCCTTTCCCTTATAGCACTTAAGTACTATAAGTACAGAGAATTCAGGGGTCAGCCTGAAGCCTGCCATGTGGGTCCTTCTATGAGCATGGCCAACCTCTGATGCCATCACTCCTGTTGCTCATTCAGTTAGAAACTACTAAGGGGGATGGGTCACAGTCACCTGTTTCACTCTGCATCACTTGGAGTCTGTGTGCACTGCTTGACAAGAATGGTTAAAGCTCTCCCTAGACAGTGTTTATAGCCCTCTCTTGGAAGGGATCTGTCCTTTGCAGTTCCCTATGCACATTCTTGAAGTGAGTTTCTATTCTAAACACACTTTTAAAAAACATTAAACACCCTTGTAGCACAGTGAAGAGCTTCCCCCACTTTCTCTCAAGCATGACAAGCTGTTGTCTCCTGCTGTGATTCAAAATCAGCCTCTGACTTGATTTGTTCTGAATTTCCTTGAGGGTGTCAGGTGATCATGCTACAAAATGCTCCTCCATTTGAATAAGAAGCAACTTGCATTCAGAAACACTTGACCCTACTAGTAAAGAGTCATTTCATCTCAAATGGTTTCTTTGGTTTCCCCCCACCTGTGAATTCCTCAAATAGAAAAAGAACTTGGTACAGGGCCAGTGGGACTCTCATTACTTGTAATTAGCTTAATTACATCATAAATAGCCCATCAAGGGATAGGAAGCAAAGCTCAAACAAATCAGCAATTCTGCTTTTATAGCACAAGCCACATGGCACTTTGATCAAACCAATAACAACAAATGAACTAAATGGGGAAAAGAGACAACCCCTTTGTCTCTGCCACAGCATGGGTCTTCCAGTCCCTACTGTTGCCTCATGCTCAAGGCTCCTGAAGCTGAAAGTGTCTGTTTAGTCAGGTGAAATAAACATTACGTGGTGTATGTTTGCTTCAGTTCATGTGACAGTTTTCTTGAAGTGACAGTTTAAACTTTGAACATACAAGCTGTTGTTCAAGAGCTAAAGGCAAAGTAGCCATTCTAAGCAACAATTATAGATTTTATGTAGACCACAGATGACTTGATTCATTGATGCTGGAGGAAAATTATGGATAGATTTTTAGAAGGCGAGATCTTGAAAAAGGAAGCCATCCTGTTTACAAAACCGGGTTTTATGATTGGAGCAAGATAGTCTCTTGCTAATGGGAATGTTTATTGTGAACTGAACCTTTTGGGCTGTTTACATTTTCTTGTTCTTGACCAGGTGTTGGTCATTCACTGAGACAGGATATTGACCTTGATGGAACCAGTGGTATGACTTAGCTGGGCCCTTCCTCCTTTGCCGCACACTGGATTTTTAAACATTCCTGTCTTTAAAGCCAATTCACATTATAGAGATAGATGTGTTTGCCATGTTTGCAATTGTGTTCTCTACAAGGACACAAAGAGGACACCTGCATTCCAAAACACTCAGACGCTCATCAGATGGCCCATTCTGGCTCTGAGGCATATGTTCAGTGGGTATTCCCAAGTGTTTTCACAGGCTCATCTCTACCCGAAATTTATTTTGCTTGGTTTAAAAGCAGCAAATTCTGCTATTCTAAGAGCACAATCCTGGCCCTCACATGGACTGAAGCAAGTGCCGATTGTGTTGCTGAGCACTGAACACTGAAGGGAGTTAGGCTGGCACACAAATGTGTGCTGGCCTCCCCACGTTGCCACAGGCCCTGGAGGACAGATTGGTGGTTGCACTGGCCAAGCTCAGCTAGCACAGGGGTGGGGGGATGTGGGGAGGCAGGGAGGAGGTGGGTGGGAGGTGTTCCAGGGCGGGGGAGGGTGAGTGACAGGCATTCCCGGGGGCAAGCAGGTAGGGAGCAGAAGGCGGGACCATGGCTTGGTAGTTATGCCGGATCCTGACCCTCATTCCCAGGCAGTGTGGAGCAGCTTCTGACTGCTCCAGTCTGCTTGGATATGCACCACCTCCTGAGGTGGTTTCAATTTGAGTAGACCTACTAGGGCTGCTGCAGCATGACATGGGGTAAAGGGAAGCGATCCCCCTTGCCTTGAGCTGTGCAGATTTTGGCCCCAAACTGTTGCTGGATACGACGCAGTCACGCCAGCCTGCCTGTTTCCAGAGCAAGTTAGGATTGGGCTGTGTCATTCACTGTCGGCAACAAATGCCATAGTCACATTTTACTACTGATAAAATTGAATCATTAATAATCACTTCATCCAGAAAATCTTTATTTATGGTTTGTCCAATAATACTGTGTAGGTGTGTATGCGCGTCCCCATTCACCAGCCAGAATCACAGTTCTGTAACCATCACAAGTTATTTAGAAACAAGTTATTTAGATTTGAATCATGTCCATTAGTCCTGCTTTCAGTTCTCCACATATTCAAGGTCCTATCATCACAGGGACTTATATGCATATACCCAAACATACATTTCTAAAGGGGATGAATAGGACGTCTGTACATGTAGGGACTGTAGGTGGAAACCTGAATGTCAGGACAGGAACTCCAGATGTGAGTCCAGTTCCTTTTCTGTGCCCGCTACTACAGTGTTTTCATTTCTAAATAAACATCTGCATGGGGCTAAAGTCATCACACAAACTGTTTGTGTGCTGTGGACTACTGAAGCCCTCTTCACATGTTACATTTTTAGCATATCCTACATGCTATAAATATCAAGACTGGCATCTTAAACACATGCTTTGAACATATTTGCAACTAATTTGGTAAAGGCAAATGCTCTACGAACTCCTGATTAGTCAAGGAAAAAGTTGTGTGGCACAGTAAAATGGAATAAATACCGTAAGTTAACTTATCAGTAAAATTTTAAAAAAGATTTAACAGGGTAAGAAAGGTAAAGACAGGTGGAGAAGAAAGGTCATGGTGTTGGGTGGTGGAGGAAGGGTGAGAAGTGGGCCTTGAAAGTCAGTATGAAACTGAGCATGGATATGCACTACCCAGTGGTCAGTGAATCTCACACAGTTGCATGGCCAGCCTCCCCTTCACTGCCACTGCTGCATCACAGATGTGAAACAGCAACTCCGTCCCACAGCTCATACAAGAGGTCAAACAGTCACCCTCACGCTGAAAGCAGTTGCATCCGGCCAGTGCGGGCTCCAACAAATATCCTGAGGGCCAGTGGCTCATTGGAGACTGGGGGCTCCCTGAGGCCTGCATTGGGAGTCCTTGAGGGCCACAAGTGGCCCCAGGGCCGGGGTTTGGGCACCCTTGCTCTAAATAATTATTTATAATAAGTCACTATTTCTGTACGAGGGCTAAAATCTTCTGAAACATAGTCTCAGCGGAGGCAAGTTTTTTAAGGAAGTTTCACAACATTTGACAAGTGTTAACTGATTGTATGAACCAGTCCTCTGTGCCTTCAATGATTACAGCACGCAATGTGCAATCTTATGCATGTTTATTCGCAAGTAAGTTGCCATGTGTTCAAAGGGGCTTACCCCTGGTAAGTGTGCATAGGATTGTAGCCCAAGAATCTCTCTTTTGTAAGTTAATAATTTTAAAGAAGTTTGTATATGAGTTTGTATCAGAAGGCTAGTGAGGAAGTTTGCCCAGTTATTTTATTTTATTTTATTGAATACCTGGGAACTCATGGAAACCACAATCTTGGCTTTTCAGTGGAAAATTAATACAGCAGGTCAAGGAATTCCAGTACCTTGGTCTTCGATTTCATTACAAGCATTCCTGGTCCTCTCATCGATCAATTGCAATTAATTCATCCAAACCAGTGGTTCGAGCCATAACTCGCTTTTTCTTCTCCTGGGGCAACCGGTTTGTACCAGCTGCTTTGCAAGCTTTTAATGCTAAAGTCATTCCACAAATTTTATATGGCATCCCAGTATGGATGCCGGCATTAAATAACACAATTGAAAGGGTTCAATCCAAATTTCTTTACAAAATTCTCGGCTTACCACATTGCGTTCCCTACACAGCACTCTGCCTGGAATCAGGTCAACACAGTCTGGAGTTACATGCATGGTCCAGTTTTTTAAAATACTGGGCCAAAGTCTTTTTCAGGGCTGATCACGACCTGCTGCTAAAGGGGCTGTTGACTGATCCAACGTTAACTCCTTGCCTAGTACTATTTCATAAAAAAACTCAACAGATGGGCCTTGAGGTCGATCAAGGAGCTCCCTCTCCAGAGGTTATCACCAGACTTGTGAAAACCAGACTATATGATATAGAAAGGCAAGAGATTCTAAGTGCAGCACAGAAAAAATGTTCCCCTCTGAATTTTCATCTTAAAATTACAAGTGGTCAACAACCAAAATATCTGTCCCTCCTAGTGCACCCCCTTGAGAGAAGGGCCTTTACCTTGGTACATTGTAACGTGACCCCCTCTAATGACTTACATGGCAGATTTAGAAATGCCTCCTGGGAAGATCATTTATGTAGCTGCAATTTAGGTGAAGTAGAATCATCCACACACATTATGTTGCACTGTCCCAGATGTCAAGCACTAAGACAGCAATTTCTCTCTCCCTTGCTCCATGCTAAAACAGGGCATTCTGAGAAAGCTATAATTCAATTCCTTCTAGCAGGTGATGTAGAGCATACAACCCTCTCAGTCGCACAGTTCCTAAATTTGTGTACCTAATTTGAATCGAGCCAAGCTTTCTGTAGCAAGTAATCACTGAGTACATTACATCTTTGGCAATATCTGCAGAGTAACTGATTGTTTTGTTTTTTAAATAATACATGTTTGTATGTAAAATGTATTGTACGTTTGTATCTGTATATACACGTAGGTGTGCACATATACATATATTTGTGTACTACTTAGGTTTATATTCTCTCTACGGTTTCCGTACAGAGTCTTCACCTACCAAATGTTTATGTCTAATAAAGGTTGACTTGACTTGACTTGACTTGAATTCCAGCATCCTAGTATCTAATTGAGAAATAGCAAACCTCCCAGGATTTCAACTGATCCTTAATTTCTAACTTTTTGGAATTTTTCTTCTTTGTATGAAAGACCTTGACCTTTTGAAAGTTTACCTTGAAGACACCATACTTAATTGAGACAGATATCAGCCAAGAACGTAAGCAAGCCTTCTTCCAGTGAAGACTGAATGACAAGACCAAGTGTTTGCCAAGGTCATCCCTGTTTGTTTATAGGACCTTTCAGTATAAATGTAGCAGTCGGAGGTCTGGCAAGACACTTCTGAAAGATTCCAGACAATATGCTTCTAATAAATGGTTACAATTGCTATTTATGTATATTGATGCCAAGAGTGTGCTTGGCATAGTATAACTGTTGAACTGTCAGGAGGTTGACTGAGAGAGGTATGTTCTTTTGGTGATGTTAACAGTGATTCTCTGATGTCAGAATTGATTTTTCTGTGGTAAAACTGAAGAGTGCATGTAGAAAGTTGCCAAACGTGTTGAAAATTGGGAAAAATAATCTTGGTCAGAATGAGCCATCACTTGACACATTATAACAAGCAGACCATTGTGTATGGTATGTGATGTGAATGCCATATTGTGTAATGAATTGTTTTGCAAATGAGCGAATGCTGTCTTTATTCAAATAGCACCCATCCTTAACTGGTACTCTGGGTGCTTTGGGGTGTGTGCGGTTTTTAAAAAAATGAACATAACCTTTTGTGCTAATGACACAACTTTTTCAGTGGAATTCTAAGCAAGTTTACACTGAAGTAAGTCCCACTGAGTTCAATTAGACTTACTCTTAGTTCAATTAGACTTACTCTCTATTTATTAAATGTGTTTAGAGTTGCAACCTTCATCCAGAACGCCAAATGATCAAGAGGATAATTTGGGCTCTGTGTGTGTGCATGTGTGTTTCATTTACCAAAGATCTTATGGTCCTCCTGAAACGGTAAAAACATTTGTTTTTATAGAATGACTGAGATATGAATTTTCTAACATGTTTTAAAATATAATCATCTCATTTTGCAAAATAATTTTCACATTATAGCCATAATCCAAAACGGGTTGCTGACTGAAACCTGTGGCACTCGTGGTATTGGATTATGGCCCATGCAAATTATGAATGATGTAATATCATTATTATGGACGGACGCACACACGTTCTAGGAAACTGCACAGCTGCAAAGCATTTTGAAAACGAGTGCTATTTTCCCAGTCATGATGGGTAGGGACTGTTGTTCATTTTGAGATCATCTACATTAACTATATGTATTTATTATAGAACCTGCCTCAGGCTTTCCATTCAAGAGACTAGGCATGCAAGAAGAAAGTGAAGGGAAGAGGTAGATTGGGAGTGGGGCATTTGCGTGACAATGCCAGAACAAAGAGGTGTACCTTCAGTTGAAACCAGCTGGTACTGTATTTAGTTTCTTGTGCCCCTGCTGTGATTGCTAGAAAGAGAGTGAGAGAGTACAGCTACCTGTGGGCCTTGGTCACTAGCAGTTCAAGGGCCAACAACACTATGAATATTGGTGCTAGAGAGAAGACACATCAGGTTAGTAATGTGGCCTGAAAATCCTCTTGGTTTGTGGAAAAACTGTCTAATGAGCAATTCGTCCTTTCCAAGTAGCTTCTTTCTCCCATGCTTGAGCTCAAAAAAGCTGTACCAATGCAGGGTGATATCTGAGGTCAGCCAAATGAATCACTAGTTGAGGGCCCACCTGGTCGGGCTGACCCCTGAACCCTTAGTACTGGTTGCAGAGTTAGTGCCCCATGCCCCACAGGAGTGCCTAGTGAATGCCTGTTCCCCAAGTCCCCCAACAACTTGGCACCAGTCAACTTCATCCCTAGAACATAAGCCAACATAGACCTAATTCTTGCAGACAGCAGAGAGTGGAAAACTTGTGCATGAAATGTTCGATCTTAGACGCAGGTGGGGGTCTCACCTTCTGGGTTTGTTGGCTGGTCTGGGCCTTGAAGGCACCTTGTGGTCATTCCAGTCGTTTCTGGTCAACAAAACCCAGAAGGTGTTGCTGGGGGTATCTGTGTGACACCCTGGCCTTGGGCATGTGGAGTGCCACAGGGTTCCATTCTGACCCCTGTGCTATTTAGCATCTACATGAAAGTACTGGCAGAGATTATCTGGAGTTTTGGAGTTGAGTGTCACCAACCATGTAGATGACACCCAGCTCTCTCTCTCTCATCTCAAGCGAGGCATCGATCCTGGAGCATTAATAAGCTTTTGAAGCAGCAGGACTGGTACCTCAGAAATGCTGCAATATACAACCCTTTTTCAGCAGAGAGGGCAAAGGTTAACCTCCTTACCACATCACTGCTGAGGCCAGCTTGGAGCATGCCACTCAGTCAGTCAAAACCAGACCATGAGAGCTTGTGTACTTGGAGACTTGATAGAGATCTTTTCACACAGTCATTCACAAAGCCATTGCATGCCTTTTTCCCTTCTGGAGGCTTCTTTGTAGACAAAAAGAAAGAACAATTTCTCCCTTCCCAGAACCTTGAGGCTGCCCTCACCCTGCTCATTCCAGGAGCAGCACATTGCCTGACTTTAGACACTGTCATGACAACAGTGCTGCCCCCCCCAAAGGTGAGTGGGCAAGACCTCACCTTTTCCTTTTGAACCGATTGTGTTTTTCCATGCGCTTGGCTGTTCCTGATAGTGCCCACCAAGATTCTTGCACCAAAACCAGGTGTGGAGATGTGGCAGTGAAGACCACACCACAGAACTCTTAATCTGGGGCATAACTCTGATTTGTATGGCCTTTACTGAGTCATGTTCCCTACTGAGATCTGTTCAAATTAGGACAAAATAGAATGCAGCTTCCATCTTCTAACCTAGTATCTCTGACCTATTTAGAGCTAGGCTTTATATAATATAGATACATTTTAAAGAGCTATGCCAGTTAATCTTTAGCTTTTTTGCCTGGAGTTGAGCTTCTGATGGCTCTGCAATCTCTTATTTCTGGCCCTAAAGGAGTGTCAAAAAACATGTACACCTATGTACTCTCATCAAAAGCAAACAAGCCCTAAGGAGGAAAAATGTTGTGAATGAAGCAGCCTTAAGTAGAAAGTGTTCCCATTTCTCCTCCACAGCATTACAGGTATAGGACCTGTTGAGTAATGCTATTTCAAGGAATGCTGGGTAGGCCTAATGTACGGTATCTGGAAAATCCAGGAGTGCCCTGTTGCTGCCTATTCACCCTCAGCATAGCATCTTTTCCAGTGGCTATTGTTGGTGTTTGTTCGGCATCTGTCTTAGATTGTGAAACCTTTTAAGACAGGAAACCATTTATTTTTAATATGTCAAGCACTTTGAATGCTTTTCAGTTAAAAGTGGTATCTAAACATTCTTAACAATAATGGTGGTATTGCACAAGTGTGAATAACTGATGGTTCCATTTGAGTCTGCTTGGATTCGTGGAGTGTGTAGATTTTAAAGAGAATTTTCCTCCTGTCAGAATGATTTAGGTCTGTAGCCGTCGGCTTCAGTAGTATCCACTAATCTTAAATAAGGTCAACTTTGTTAAGTCTGTGTCAGTGCATGGTTGCAAAAGCAGTGGCATGCTCACCGTAAGGCAAAAAGCAGCGTCCTGGTTCCTAGTGTCCTCCAGGTTGGCATGTGAACTTGGGATGGGCATCGTGTCAGAGCCATGTCTCCTGAAGGATAGTGGGATAAGCAAAGAATCTTGTGACTCCTTAAAAACCAGCATGCTTACTTCAGCTTAAGTAGCTACAAACCTGGAAGTGCAATAGCAAGCATCTTTTAAGAGAGGCCTTGTCTGTCACCAGGATCTGGAGTACTGCTTTGCACAATTTTGATCATCTCCTTTCTTTGAGTAAAGCATAGTAGCCTACTTGTGCAGCCCATGCTACAAATCTCATCTGTGCTTGGAGTGATGCAAAGAAAAAAAATGTAGTAGCTCCCGTTTGCTTAGTGTCTCCAGGATTAGCCTGGAGTCTCTCAGAATTGATATCAATCTGTGGGAGACTACTGAAAGCAATTCTGGAGATTTTTAAGGAGGCCTCCTTGGCTAAACTATACTACAGCATGTTTTGGGGAACAAAAAGAATCTCCAGGAATTCTTTCAACGAGAGTTGGCAATTCTATAGATGTTATACACACAGAGGCTTGTAAAGCAGCCCTCACATAGGATGTTTGATGGTTTTTGATGTTTTGTTTTCTGAAAAATCTAAAGAAAAGTTGTGCTGGAAGGGGGTGAATTTGGAGTAGAAAAAAGGAACAACTCTTAACCCTGTTCCAAATTGCTTCCCCCTGAAAGAGCTTCTCTCTCTCTCTCTCTCTCTCTCTCTCTCTCTCTCTCTCTAAATGGCATCAGGTCTCCCTTGCACAGGTTTGTGTAAGACTTGTAGCTAGCTCCTTGGATATGGAATAGTAGTAGAAGGGAATACAGTTTGCTTTCTGCCATGGAGTAGAAGGTCTGGAGAACATGACACAACAACACTGACAACTTTTGTTGGGCATTGGGAAAATGGTCTCAGCAGCTCACAAATCCCAGGTGAAGTTGCCACAGTTTAGTGGCAACTTTTATTGCCACTCTTCATGGTGTTGTAGGTCTCTTTTGTTGTTTTTACCTCTCCAGAAGGTGATGAGACTTTCTCAGTTATACAGCTTTCCTAAGGGAAGTCATAATTCCTTGGCTTAGGGGTTGCATGCACTCTCTCTCTCTCTCTCTCTCCTCCCCATAGTAGTCAGCATATCTTCAGTCTTCCTTCCTGTCCATGCCTTGGCAGGCTTCATCTGTCATGCTCTTCTTAATACTTCCCTCCCTGCAAGACTTTTCTTAGCATTTTTTCCCCAGTAGGTCTTCCTGTCTTCAGGAGACTCCTAATCAAGCTCAGCTGGGGGAGGTGATGGACTCCTGATTGCAATAACAGAGTTGCAGCTTCAGTCCATTCATCCACATTATGTGGCAAACTTGTTATCTGAAAGGAAAGAGACACATTTCCTGTCTCTCTAGGCTCCCCTGGCTTGGCAGGGCTCAGTCTGGCTTCCCTCACATAATCCCAGCATGCAGCTACTGTGGATACAGTTTTTGTTTTTAAATAAAAAGGAAAGGCCCCCAAAAATGCACAGAACATTTAAGCTGAAGAAGTTTAGTGTATGCAGCTTTTCACCCTGTGGGTCCTTATTCTACTTCACAGAAATAATGTTTGTTCAGTGCCCCTTGTACATAGTCAGTGAGACTTACACCTATGTAGCTAAGGGGCAGTTGGGAGTATTTATTTTTGTCTCCAAATTCCATTGTGATAGGCAGCTCTCACTCTAATGTCTCATGGCATGAACATGAGGAAGCCAAGAGCATAACGAATCTGAAGATATTAAGGTAGAGCATTGCTAGCCCCTCAACAGATATGCCCAGAGGTTCTCATGCAGTACCTAGTGAATCTTACTGCCATTATAGATACAGCAGAAGAATCATCACAGTGATGATGTATTTCTTAAATGCAAATCTATAACATGTTTATAGCATGCACCACTGCTATCAAGAGCACGCACTACATGCTGTGGTAGTGGTGGGGGTGATTAGATGGCCAACAAGAGGTAAATAAAAATGTATTTACCTTCCAGTAGGCTACCTGATCACCAATGGGTCTCCTCAGACCCACGCCAGCTCTTTTGTCCACGGAGAGGAAGGACGTAGGGCTGGGCCAGAAAAAAGGGATAGGATCCAGTGTGAATGACTGCTGCCAAGACCTGCCCCCATCTTACCTGCTCTGGCACACACTGGGTTCATCAGTGGCAGGTGCACAGAGCTGGTGGCTCTGATGCATTCAGCAGAGGTACACCATTTACAGTGCCACAGAGGCATTCACTGTGGTAGAACCTGTGGCATTCACTGTGGTGATGGCGTCTGGCCTGGACACCTTTAAAAGGGGATTGGACTAGTTTCTGGAGGAAAAATCCATTATGGGTTACAAGCCATGATGTGTATGTGCTACCTCCTGATTTTAGAAATGGGCTTTGTATCAGAATGCCAGATACAAGACCAGAATGAGGTCTCTTGTTATCAGGTGTGCTCCTTAGGGCATTTGGGGGGCCGCTGTGAGATACAGGAAGCTGGACTAGATGGGCCTATGGCCTGATCCAGCGGGGCTGTTCTTATGTTCTTAACCTGAGTTTCATCATCGTGAACACCCAATAGGTAGAGATATTTGTTTCCAGTGAGTAAGATAGGATGACAGGCTAAGTCATACTGAACACAATGGGCTTACTTCTGAGTAAAATAAATAACTGTTTTCAAACACCTCTACTAATAGGTTGTAAGAGTACAATCCTATGCACACTTTCCTGGGAAAAGACCCATTGAACACAATGGGACTTAATTCTGATTAGACCTGTATACGATTGGGCTTGAAGCCTACTAGAATTAGCACAAGAATAAAATCATTGGGACTCTGCTCTACTCTAAAACCATGTTCAGAAGAGAGAAGGGGCAAGGAATGAGGTGAAGGTTAGTCAGACAAAGGTTTTCAGCAGCATCTTGAAAGATGGCAGTGAGGAGTAAAAGGGAGGGAGCTTTAAAGATAAGGTGCAGTTCTTAGATAAGAGGTTCTGGGTTTAAGAAAGAGGTTAGAAAAACACAGATGGGAATAAAGAAAAAAGACATAAAGCAGAGCAACAGAGTGAAGAATTTAAGAGAAAGAAGTAAAGATTTAAATTTAATGTGAAAGGGCAAGCAGTGAAGAGAATGGAAAGGGGGACAGGTTAGTCAAAGCGAGATGAGTATGAAAAATTAGGTGGGCAGAGGAATCCTTTGCTAGAAGGAGGCGCAACCCTTATTTTCCCTGACACATTGCATTGGCCTTCTTGGTGAATGGAGGTCCATGAAAACACACAACTCCATGGTTTCGCAGTGATGAATACACCCATGCAGAGAGCCCTTACTACTGTACCTAACAAAGAGATATAGGCAAAAGAAAGACTAGTTGCCTTTAGCTTCCTGCAAGAAACCCACTGCCATCAAATAACTCTTCCCTTCATTCAAGACACCCCCCCCCCCAATGATTAGCAGAGAATGCAAGGGGCTTGGAGCACACCAGCATTTATAGCTAGGGTGAGACACCATGTTGCCCTCCTTGAGCCTGAGGAGAAAGGGTGATTAGAAACCTAATTAACATGCTCAACTAGCATGACACCCACTGTTGTGTAGGAAAGGAAGACAAAAGTTCAGCTTCCCACTCCACCATGAAGCTCACTTGTTGACCTTGGTCTCACCAAATCTCACAGCAGGTTGCCTACCTCACAGCATGGTTGTGAGGGGAGAGAGCAATATATGCCACCTTCTGAGCTTATTGGAGGACGGGCAGGATAGAAATGTACAGGTGTGTCCTCCTTATCCATGGATTCAGGACCTGCAGATTTGACCCAATGCGGGTCCCGACCCACATCAGGAGGGCCAACCTGTACCTCCCAGATGTGACCAGAAGAGTCTTCCACTCGCATCCAGGAGGTGGTCTGAAGCCCAGGGAGGCCACATGCGGTGTCACTGAGCCTCAGATACCTCCAGGGCCTGCATGATGTGGACCTGCAGGATCCACCTGTGGATTCAATTATCTGCAGATTTTGGTATCTGATCCATTCCTGGACCCTCCCCAAGGATACCAAGGTCCAGCTGTACCTAATAACCACAGCCAGTGCTCATATATGGGGGCTGGCCAAACTTGCTTAATGTAAGAGCCACATGTGATAAACTTCAGATGTTTGCGAGCATTTAAATTCTTAGATATATTTGCTTACGATGAACATTAAACTTCTGTTTTAATCCAGTGGACTCTCAGTTTATACCCAATTGAACATTATAAAGACTGAATTTCTTATTAACCTTTTATAGTAATTGTGATGGAAAAAGGAGCTCAGCCAACATATTTCGGGGAGCAGCATGTTATATGTCAATGAGCCCCGTGTGGCTTGCATGCTGCAGTTAGGCCACCCCTGTCATATATGAAGAAGTTGGGTTCCAGGCAAATTCAGGCTCAACACTTCTTGCATTACAAATGAAAATAAAAATGAAAGCACAGATGCATAGAAGTGGCACAAGGTTAACTTGGTTTTCCTTGACTTTTTTTCCCCAGGATTTTAGAAAATCCCCCTTCCCCATCTTTCTAGGTATGCAGTCCCCCCACGATTTCTTTTTTGTCTTCTGTCTGATTCATCTTCTCCACTCTCTTGCAGCTTCTGTGATTATCTTTTGTCTTTGCTTACATACTCACCTCTGTCTAGCACTTCCCCTGTGTCTCTTTTACGCCCCACACAACACTCCAGTGGGGGGGGGGGGAGAAAGGATCATTTGAAGAATCCCCTCAGGAACAAGCTGTCGTCAAGGGTGTGAGCCTTCTGGGTGCTGAAATATGGCACTGGTTACTCTGCTGGCATTTCAGTTAAATTCAGTTACACATATTAGAAAGGAAAAGACAAGGAAAGAAAAGCCAGGACCCATCCCACACACACAGACAGACAGATAGGCGCACTCACACGCACACAACCCGGCATAGTTCCTGCTGACAAGAACACTGGGAAGCAGTTATTGAATATAAACACACTGTGTAATTTACATGTTAATTATGTTGAATGTGTTACAAGGCCATAATTAGAAACTAATTGGGTGAGAGCACATGTAATTGGTTTTACTGGCATAGCGGACATCCTCCTGATGCACCTGGGAAGTTTCCTGATCCAAAGGGGGAATTAATTCTTGCTGTCTGCTGTGTCAGTCTCCTCTACTTTAAAAAACAGAAAGGGCCTCAAGCAGAAGTTGGACGGCTATGCATGCTGCATATATATACACTTTGCAAAACAAATAAATAAGTCCCTCATCCTTTGTTTATCAGTCTAGGCTGGCTTCGCCATCCATAACAATGTTTTCCAGATGCATCTTGCAGCAGGAATGAAACCTTTCTCCCTCTGATCTAAAGCCAGAAGAGTCATTTGGTTTGGCTAAAAGTCAGACCAAGTAGGTTTGTATCCGAAGTGGTGGTGTTAATGTAGTGTTGAATAAATTTGGGGGGGCCGGAAATGATCTCCCTTTGGAGCACACATTTCCAAAACCGGCCGGATTTCTAACCTCATAAAGAGTGCTGGCAAGCCTGAATTTAAAAATTGGCTGCTGCTTATTTGCATATATTGACTTAAACAAATGGGTGGATTTTTAAATTTCTCCATTGCTTAGCAGCAAGGCCAAGCTAAAAATACATTTAGTACAGGGATGGCATTCATTTAGTGCCATCAGCCAATGAGATGCAGTACAGATGCTAGCAAGGCACAGACACACACTTCTTGAAGACTTGTGACCTACAAGTTGGTTAAAAGGGGTGAAGGGAGAGGCCAGGGATTGACAGATGAACAGGGGTTGACATCGTGTCTATATGAGGACACCAGTTGTCATGTCTCGGGCATTAGCTAGGGGAACACTTTAATTCCACCTCCTTCTCAGCTGCCTCCCACTCCAACCTATCTCTGTGCCTCTTGAAAAGGTAAAGTTTGGTCCCAGAGAAGAAGATGACCAGGGAGAGTGGTAGAGACTAATTTAGTGGGTGCTCACCCAACCACTATAGTCTCTATTGCCCTTGTTGGTTTCCTTCTTCCTTTCCATGCCTGCCTTGCCTTTTGAAAAGGCCCAGAATGCAGAAATGAGGAGGATCTGGAGAAAGGAGCGGAAGTTGCAGCTATTGTTGAAAAAAGGAACCAGACTTGGAGAGGAAGAATGAGAGAGCTGTCCATCAGTGACGTCACTAGGGTTTGCATCACCCAGAGCAGAAGGCCAGTGCGTCACCCCATGGACCCCCTCCCATGCAGTGGGCAGGGCACCGCCACAGGGGGTGGGCATGGTGATGCACAATTCCCCCCCCCAGCTGGTTCGTTTGGCTATATACTTCTGATACAATTGGGATATTTCGACATGGTTTGTTTCATTGCATTCTGCATGAAATTTTGCATCAAATGATATATAACATTATGGTATTATTTGAAAATACCAAGATTAAAAAAAATTGACCTATAGTGGTATCACCCCCCTGTGCACATCACCTGATGTTGCCTGCACCCCCAACACCACTCTGGTGATGTCACTGCTGTCCATTCATCACCAAAAGTAAGATGGCTGAGTGAAGGAATGAGCAACAGCCCCAGGATAGCAGGGAAGGGTGGGAAGCAGAGAAGGGAGAAAAGGAAGGACAGAAAAAAAGACCATGGTGGGGAAGTGAGAGAGGAAGGGGAGGGAAGCAACAGAGTGGAAGGAAGAAAAATGTGTGTGTGGGAGGGGGAGAAGTTGGAGGAGTGGTCTGCCTGCCTGCAAGGTGTCTAGCTGTACAATCCTATACTATGTATAGGATATACATGTTTACTTGGAAGTAACTTCCACTGTGTTCAGTGGGGCTTATTCCCAGGTAAATATTCACAGGACTGCCTATGGAAGGAGTGGGCAGGGAGGAGGGAGGGAGGAAAGAAGCCAAAGAGAAAACATGATGACCCAGGGAGAATAATGGATGCAAATAATGGATGCAAGGTGTTATGAACACCTGAAAATGTTTATATAAATTCCAACCAATATACAATCTGTATGTGAAGTGGCCTTATCCTGAGTCAGACAATTGGTCCATCTAGTTCAGTATCATATACACTGGCTAGCAGAAGCTCTCTGAGATTGCAGACAAATGTGGATAATACTCAAAACAGAATTCTTTGTTGCAGGGAAAATACGATTCCCAGGGCCAACCCCAATGGTGTAGTGTAGTGAGTGCATTGTAGAGTATGGTGATGTGAATATGATATATATCAGTGGTTCTCAAACTTTTAGCACCGGAACCCACTTTTTAAAATGAGAATCTGTCAGGACTCACCAGAAGTGATGTCATGACCAGAAGTGACATCATCGAGCAGGAACATTTTTAACAATCTTAGGGCCCAATCCTATCCAACTTTCCAGTGCCAGTGCTGCAACAGTGCAGTCCCAAGGAAAGGGAACAAACATTCTCTTACCTGCAAGAGACTTCTGTGATTGCTCCCCCACCACATGATGCAGTGCATGTCCCATTGTGCCAGCTGCACCAGTGCTGGAAAGTTGGATAGAATTTGGCCCATAGGCTGCAATCCTACTCACACTTACCCAGGAGTCCCATTGACTATGATTGTTAAAAGAATATACATAGTAGCCTGTTAAAAGTACAGATGTGTAACATTTCCCCAAATGCAGTCACATACCATGGTTGCATCAAGTCTGATATATTAAAATGTTGAAATGAATGGGGGCCCACCTGAAATTGGCTCTCGACCCACCTAGTGGGTCCTGACCCACAGTTTGCGAAACACTGAATCATCCCAGATGACCACGTAAGGTTGCTTAGATAGCATGACCAACCATGAAGTCTGTGGCCATAGAGCTGCGAGCAAGATGGGGTTAAAAACTTTGCTGACAAAATGGAGTTTTAAGAAGGGTTTAGAGGAGGGGGAAATAAAGGTTTGACATTTGAGGTTTTTTCTGTGGTAATGTTTTGCATTTGCAGCTTAGCTTTTTTTAAGGGATTATGTGAACACATGTGTATGGTAATATTTCATGGGAACTTGGTAACCCAAGTAACTTTTCCAGAGCTTAATCCAGTATGTATGTATGTATGTATGTATGTATGTATGTATTTATTTATTTATTTATTTATTTATTAAAAATAATATCCTGCCTTTTCTATGCTGAAGCGAATGCTAAGGTGGATGACATTAACAGGAATCCTGTTCGAAAATCTCATATGAGAGAAGCTGCAGTTGATACCTTATCTACCACATAAACCCACTCATAAGATCATAAGAACATAAGAACATAAGAACAGCCCCACTGGATCAGGCCATAGGCCCATCTAGTCCAGCTTCCTGTATCTCACAGCGGCCCACCAAATGCCCCAGGGAGCACACCAGATAACAAGAGACCTCATCCTGGTGCCCTCCCTTGCATCTGGCATTCTGACATAACCCATTTCTAAAATCAGGAGGTTGTGCATACACATCATGGCTTGTACCCCGTCATGGATTTTTCCTCCAGAAACTTGTCCAATCCCCTTTTAAAGGCGTCTAGGCTAGACGCCAGCACCACATCCTGTGGCAAGGAGTTCCACAGACCGACCACACACTGAGTAAACAAATATTTTCTTTTGTCTGTCCTAACCCGCCCAACACTCAATTTTAGTGGATGTCCCCTGGTTCTGGTATTATGTGAGAGTGTCAAGAGCATCTCCCTATCCACTCTGTCCATCCCCTGCATAATTTTGTATGTCTCAATCATGTCCCCCCTCAGGCGTCTCTTCCAAACATTTTATGTCTGGATCAGCTTGCAGCTATGAGAATGAGAAGGCTGTTCCATGCTTGGAAGCAAAGTGGCAGAAGACAGGGGGTATGACTGGAAGAATGAGACAAATGGAAGTAATAGCAAATGAGCCAGGTGAAGAAAGGGGGAAGAGCACAACAAACATTGGTCAAATCAAAGGCCTGGTTCAGTAAGGTACTGCCACCCAGATGGATTATTTGCCTTTTGGGCACCAAGTAACTAGGTTGTCCAAATATCGTGAATTAAGCCCCAGTGCTACATATGTAGGCCCTACTAAACAGGGCATTTCCATAGGCAACACTATGAACATCTTGGTCTGAGAACCACTGTCCTACAGGAACTGGTCCCTTTTTATATTGACTGTGCATTCTAATCAATGTTTGATTGAACTTGATGTTCCATTTGTTGTCAGAGGAAATGTAAAAGCCAAGATCAATGTAGAAAGCAGTCATAGAAAAGCAAAATGAGCTGAGTTGAGCAGGACTGGGCAGAAGGCTGCACTGGAAGTAAACCAGCTGTTCCTCCTTCTCTGCTGCTCCATAACCTGATAACAGGGAGTCACCAAAAGCAATTAAAAGGCTGTAAATTTTTAGAACTGATACAGGAGGATTCTGCTTTATGGAGCCTATAATCAGCCTGTGGAATGTAATGTCGGCACTGAACACTGAGCCAAATACCATGGGGAACTTGAATAAAGGACTGGATATTTTCATGATCACCGGGCATCTTTTATAGCTGGTGGAAAGAAGATAAGAAAGGTAATTAAATTTTGTGCCTTAGGGTGGAACACGATCTCCTCCAGAGGTTCAGGTTGGAAAGTCCACACCTGCCTCTCTGTTAGCATACATACAGAGTCAACTGTGTACTACACACTTATAGACAGGTGTGGGCTGACTGAATTGGGGAGGAGGAGATTAGAGGCTGCGTTTCCCTGGAGGCAGAAAGGCAGGAGACAAATGGGCCCTGATGGGACTCTGAACACAGAACTGAGTGAACACTTGAGCTGCTGGCTACAACTTAACATTCTGGAAGAATCTTGTTAAACTTAGCAGGCCTGTTTTGGAGCAACAGGGTTGTGGTTTGGACTGATCCTTAAACGGAATTTCAGATGAAATCAGCAAATTGGGCTGAGCTGATTTTTTGGTTCAGCGAGGTGAATGCTGTTCCTATGGCAGCATTGTGTCAAGGCAAAGGATTCCCATCTTGTTGTACTCAAGGGTGGTAAATCTGTTTTAGCAATCCACCTAAACAATGTTCCAAAGCTGATCTTGGAGTCTTGCATTTTGGCACCAGCCAGTCCACATCTTGTGTTCATTAGTAGATAGAACAGGAAATGTTTGCTGGAGTTTCAGCCATCAATACCTGCATCAAATAAGAACACTGGGTGCTTCTCTGTAGGCATCCTTGTCTCTTTCTCTCCTACCAGATAACTTCAAGATCTATTATATTCCATTATGCTTTGTAATGCCAATAAAGTCATATGATTTGGGAAACGTCTGTTTTTATTTTGGGGATGGTGTCCCCATCTTCTCCTCTTGCCCAGTCTGCAGTTCTGAGTGTTCACTGATTGACCAGCATCTGGGATTTGTGGGATTATTCTCTACCCATAGCCAATTAAAAGGGGATTAGGCTGTCAGCCAGCCATGGCAATGGGGTTTTGTTGGTTTCTTTTGGAGCAAGGCTGCTTACTCTATTGCAAGATAAGATACTTTTTTCAAGAAATGTTAAAGAAATCAGTCCTTCTAATTAGTTGCTTTCCTCTGAATGACTTGTTTCATTGGGAAAGATGGGTGCAGTGGAGATACCAAGTCCCTGGATTCCTTACAAAACACGGATCCCAGGGAGAAGATGGAGGTATTTCCCAAATGCTGGGAGCAGAACTGAGACTGCACTACAGAGCAATGAACCTAACTTTTTCAGGCTGGGAGAATATTATCTCTGAACTCTTAACACTTTGTGAAGTTGCACTGTACACATGAGGAATATGAGCACACATGAGTTCAGCAGATCCCATATTCAAATTAGTTTGGAGAAAGGTGCACAAGTGAAACTGGTAGATTACTGCAGATTAGCACTGGCATCTCTGGCGGTGGTGAAAGTGAGCAGGAACAGATAGGTACACAGTACCAGAAAAACATTATGGAGTTTGCTTTATGAACTACATTTTGTTGGAAAGCAGTATATTGATATTCTTATTCATCAGCCAAATTAATTGCTAACCTTGGGGTATTTGTATAATATTGAAAATTCCAGGAAAAAATGTATTCTTTTTATCACTGAAAGTAGAACTAAACTCTGAGTCATGGAAAAAAAAAATAAAAGATTGTCCCCCACTGAGCCAAGAAGCCGGGATGAGGAATAACTGGTCTCAAGGTAGAAGTTCCATCATGGAGCTTCAGTCCGAGTAAACTGAGTTCTGTCTCAGAAAGACCCTTGGCAAGTCTGTTTTGACAATCTGTGCCTTATTTCCCCCTCTCCTTTGTGGGAAGAAGATAATACTTATTTCTTTTGCAGAGAACTTTGGGAGCCAGGGATGAATAGTGCTTTGTAACACATTGGTTTCAATATTCCCAATGTCTCAACTGCCTTCAAAGAACTAATGCTAGGTTGCATAAGTGAGAGCAATCAAGATTGGAAAACTCCCAGGCTCCAGGTTACCTGGGTGCCTAGTTGTTTGCTCCTGATGCCCAGGAATTTCAAATATCACCTTAAGACAGCCATTTTCAACCTTTTTCAGCTCCCAGCACACTGACAAGGCACTAAAATTGTCAAGGCACACTACCAGTTTTTTACTTACATTAAAGCACTACATTGCAATTAATTTTTAATTAATACATGACAAAGTGCACAATCCTAACCTGGTCTACTCAGAAGTAAGTCCTATTTTGTTCAATGGGGCTTACTCTCAGGGAAGTGTGGTTAGGATTGCAGCCAAAGACTCACAAGAAGTTTGGAGAGTATGTAGTTTGGAGCATATGTGATTCTGAAAAGGAGGAAAAATGTTGTGATTAAAGTGTAATGCCAGAAAGTGCTGGCAAAGAGAGGTCAGAGCACATAGTGAAAGAGATGTGGGGTGAGGGGCAATGAAAACACATGATTGAAAGAAATGCAGGATTCAGCTGGCGTGGGGGGGGGAAGAATGTGAGGAAAGTGATTCTGGACCTTTGAAAGGTGCGGAGGAGTGAAGGGAGAGACAGTAAGAGAGGTGCTAACTGTGATTATGAGGTTGGGGGGGATGTGTCTGTGGGAGGGAGCGGGGTGGGGAAAAGTGCCAATTGCCTGCTCCTGTATTTAAGAAAAAAGAGTGCGACCAAAAGCCCAATCCTAGGTAATATGTCTACTCAGAAGTAAGCCCCACCGTAGTCAATGGGGCTTACTCCCAGGTAAGTGTGGATAGGATTGTGGCCCCAAACCCTTCCTCTGAAAGGCAAAAGGCAAGGCAGGGAGGGTGGCCTTGGGCAGTTGCAGGCAACTGTGGCAGGAAAAGGGACTATCATGGACCCTTCGACAGGCCAGCCAGTTCTTGGGCTGGTGGCCTCAGCAGGAGCCGACCTGCGTGCCTGCTCCTGCCTCCCTCCTTCTTACTCACTCCCAGGACCTCCTCCAGGCTCTCTCGCCAGGCGGACTTGATACCCAATCCCAGGCATGTCAACTCAGAAGTAAGCCCCATAATAGTCAACAGGGCTTACTCCCAGGTAAATGAGGATCGGGTTGCAGCCTTCCTCTCGCTCAGCAGCAGGAGGTGCAAAGCAGCCCCGGCTGCTCCTTTTCGCTGCTGCTGCTGCTGCTGCTGAGAGTCAAAGTAGCCGCTTCTCCCCCTGCATGCAGCTGCTGCCTGTCTCCTCTGGCCCCGCGGCACACCTGAGGCTGCCTTGCGGCACACCAGTGTGCCACAACACAGTGGTTGAAAACCACTGCCTTAAGATGTGATGCAAACTAGAAATAGAAAATCATACATTCTGGACAAAAACTGGAGACTATGTATTTCTTAGACTTTGCTCTGGATTTTTGCTCAAAGACTTGTTCCTAGTTTTAACCTCTAAGGTTAATCCATTGAAAAATAAACACTGCGTTTGTTTTACAGCTTATGGGAAGGGGCAGGAGGAGTAGGAAGATGCTTTTTCCTGGAGTAGCCACTCCTGCATCCAAGATGAGCATAAATGGATCAAGCAAACAAGCAGAGTTTCAGAATAACTGATTGAGCTATTGAGATGTGATTCTATGCTCTATTGAGATGTGAATCTATGCTCAGCTATTTTAGTCCTTTCTAATCACATGTCACGCTGACAAGGTACTAAAATTGTCAAGCACACCATTAGTTTTTTACAATTGACAAGGCAGACCTTGCTGCTTGCATTAGGGAGACTCACATTCCCTAATGGCTCTACTAATAAATGTCCCTCCCCCAAACTCCATTGGCACACCTGCAGTCCATTGGAAGCACACCTGTGTGCCACGGCACAGTGGTTGAAAATCACTTCTCTACTGTATCTCTTGGGCTGCAATCCATATACACTCACCAGGGAGTAAAACTCAGTGTGGGCCTTACTTCTAAATAGACATGCATAGATTGTGCTGTTGGTGTACCTCTGTTCTTCCACCAGATATACTAGTACTACATATACATCTGCAAGAGGGATCTAAAGGCCTTAGGGATGGACCTCAACAAGTGGGAAACCCTGGCCTCTGAGCGGCCCGCTTGGAGGCAGGCTGTGCAGCATGGCCTTTCCCAGTTTGAAGAGACACTTTGCCAACAGTCTGAGGCTAAGAGGCAAAGAAGGAAGGCCCATAGCCAGGGAGACAGGCCAGGGACAGACTGCACTTGCTCCCGGTGTGGAAGGGATTGTCACTCCCGGATTGGCCTTTTCAGCCACACTAGATGCTGTGCCAGAACCACCTTTCAGAGCGCGATACCATAGTCTTTCGAGACTGAAGGTTGCCAATACAAATACAATACATATACTTTGTTCAGTCTTGTAGTCTTTATAGTAGAAAATTGTTCTATGCTTAGATGATGGCTGGATAACTACCTTAATGGTTTGACCGAGTCTTTTAAACAAGTGAGGGATCTGCTGTGGGTCCCCCAGGCCATAATGAGACTGCCACCTGCTCCTTCCCCCATCTCCCGGATATGGCTGAAAGGCCAAGATTAGGCAGTGACTGTTCCTCTTGTGTTACTTACTGCTGTCAGCATTTTGTGGGGATTTAGATTTGGGAGAGGGTCAGAGGTCATTGTGTAGCCGCAGCTGCCTGTCTATCACCTTTACAAAGGTCAGATTAGCAATCCCCTGGCTGTCATTGCAAATCAGAGGCATGCAGTCAAGGGGAGTGACAACTGTCTATCAGAGCCCACTTTGCTGGCTGGATCTCTGCCTGCCCCCCTCACATACACACACTTTGTGGACTCCTTAACTGGGTGGGTGTGTTCAACCCACCTCTGATCATTCAGGCATGATGCCTTTTCAGGTCTGCTTTGTCTGTCAGTTGACGTTTGACTTTCAGTGCAGGAGGGTATATTGAAAAGCTTAACTCTGAATTGCACAGAACAGCAGGGGCTGCAGCTTCATTGAGCCCTTTATACGGTGTCTTCGTCTTCGTTTCATTCACTCACAAGGAATATGTTTAACAAAACCTTGAAAAGCCCCTTTGGAGGCAAACAACCCATTTGCAGAAGAGCCCTGGGAAGAGCAAGCCGAGTTTTAAAGATCAGGAAAACAGGTAGCAAGCAGTTAAACATGTTTCTAGATCCCTCCAAAAACTTTTTCCTGCGAAGGTCTAGTTCTGACGTAGGCAAGAATACCAGTAGCTTAGGGTTTTGGTTGGAAATACACCCCAAAAGGCCTCTATTACGAAAAGGCAAAATTATGAAAGTACTGCATTTCTGGAGCAGGAGAATAAATGTGGAGAAAAATTACATCTCAAGAAAATGCCTGGCCTACCAGGGGCTACTATGTCCAAATGGCTCTAATTTCAGGACTTAGGTGTCTCATTGCATCTGCTTCCCACAGGCTAAACGTATGGAGTTCCTTAGCCTGTAAAGGTCCTTAACAGGTCACTGCAACTGACACAGACTGGTATAGGACCGACACAGGCTCTGAAGCATGAATTCATAAAAGACTCCACATCAAACTGGTCAGAGATATCAAGTGAGGTGTTACAGGACTCTAGCTGGGGCCCTGAGCTCTTCAACATTTTTATAAATTATGTGGATGAAGGGGTAGAGAGAATACTTACTAAGGGCCCAATCCTATCCAATTTTCCAGGGCTTGTGCAGCTGTGCCAATGGGGCATGTGTTGCATCCTTTGGTGGGGAGGGAGCAGTCACAGAGGCTTCCTCAAGGTAAAGGAACATTTGTTCCCTTACCTCCAGGCTGCAGTGCGGCTGCACTGGTGCTGGAAGGTTGGATAGAATTGGACCCTAAATCTGCAGATGACTCAAAGCTGGGATAATAGCTAATGGCCCAATCCTATCCAATTTTCCAGTGTTGGTGCAAACATGACCATGGGGTGTGCACTGCATCCTGTGGTGGGGAGGCAGTCACAGAGGCCTCCTCGAGGTATGGGAACATTTGTTCTCTTATCTTGGGGCTGCTTTGTGACTGCACCAGTGCTGGAAATTTGGATAGGATGGGGCCCTAAGACTCTGGAAGACTGAGGGCGCAGTCCTATCCAACTTTCCTACACTGATACAGCCATAGCGCAGCCCTGAAGTAAGGGAACAAACACTCCCTTACCTTGAGGAGGCCTCCGTGACTGTGCCCTGTTGGCACAGCTGCATCAGTGCTGGAAAGTTGGGTAGGTTTAGGCCCTGAATCCGGATTCAAAATAATCTTGACAAGTCTTGGTTATTGGGCCCAAACCAAGAAGATGAAATTCACCTTAGGCAAATGTAAAGTCCTAGTCTGTGGTACAAATACAAGATGGGGGGGACGACGACACCAAACTTGGCAGTAGCATGTATGAAAAGGATCTAAATGTTTTTGTTGGACTAAATGTTTAGATTGAACATGAGCACTGGTGTGATGCAGCTGCAGAAAAAGCAAATGCTCTGCATTGACACAGACATAGAGTCCAGATCATGAGAAGTAATGATTCCAATCTCTTCTATAGCTGTCAGACCTCACTTGAAATAGTGTGTCCAGTTTTGGGAACCACATTTGAAGAAGGACACTGATAAGCTTAGAATAGGTGCAGAGGACAGCAACAAAGATAGTGAAGGGACATAAGAACATAAGAACAGCCCCACTGGATCAGGCCATAAGCCCATCTAGTCCAGATTCCTGTATCTCACAGCGGCCCACCAAATGCCCAAGGAGCACACCAGATAACAAGAGACCTGCATCCTGGTGCCCTCCCTTGCATCTGGCATTCTGACATAACCCATTTCTAAAATCAGGAGGTTGCGCATACACACCTTGGCTTGTACCCTGTAATGAATTTTTCCTCCAGAAACTTGTCCAATCCCCTTTTAAAGGGGTCCAGGCCAGTCGCCATCACCACATCCTGTGGCAAAGAGTTCCACAGACCAACCACATGCTGAGTAAAGAAATATTTTCTTTCGTCTGTTCTAACTCTCCCAACACTCAATTTTAGTGGTTGTTCCCTGGTTCTGGTGTTATGTGAGAGTGTCAAGAGCATCTCCCTATCCACTCTGTCCATCCCCTGCATAATTTTGTATGTCTCAATCATGTCTCCCCTCAGGCATCTCTTTTCTAGGCTGAAGAGGCCCAAACGCCCTAGCCTTTCCTCGTAAGGAAGGTGCCCCAGCCCAGTAATCATCTTAGTCGCTCTCTTTTGCACCTTTTCCATTTCCACTATGTCTTTTTTGAGATGCAGGTCTAGAAATCAAGTTCTACGAGGAACAATTTAAAAAGCTTGATATGTTTAGCCTGTAGAATAAAAGACTATAAAGGGAGATGTGATAAATGTTTTTAAGCATGTAAAAGGCTAATGCAGAAGAACTGGCTGTCTGTGATTCCTGAGAGCACAACTAGAACCAATTTGAGCAGACAAAGGGCACAATCCTTACTCACTTTCCAGCACTGACATAAGGGCAATGCAGCTCTGAAGTAAGGGAACAAACATTCCCTTACTTTAAGGAGGCCTCCATGACTACATCCCAACTGCAGGATGCAGCACATGTCCCATTGGCACTGCTATGCCAGTGCTGGAAAGTTGGTTAGGATTTGGGCCAAAGAAAACAAACCTTCCCTGCAGAGAGGAGTAACTTCAGTAGCATCAGCCATGGATATTGCTTCCCTTCATCTCTATCTGAACCAAAGATGACCAATGGCAAAGTCCAAAATCCTTAGACCTGCAATTCAATCCCTTGTGAATATTGATTCTTGAGCTTATTTTGTGGGAAATGACTACATGGATTTCTGCATGTTTGGTTTGGACCTCAGTCCTGCATTCATTCATTAGAGCAGTGGTTCTCACACATTTAGCACCAGGACCCACTTTTTAAAATGAGAATCTGTCAGGACCCACCAGAAGTGATGTCATGACCAGAAGTGACTTCATAAAGCAGGAACATTTTTAACAATCCTACGCTGCAATCCTACCCACACTTACCCAGGAGTAAGTTCCATTGACTAACGTGGTTAAAAGAATATATATAGTAGCTTGTTAAAAGTACAGGTCTGTAACATTTCCCCAGATGCAGTCACATTCCAGGGTAGCATCAAGTCTACTATATTAAAAATAAAATATTGAAATGAATGGGGACCCACCTGAAATTGGCTTGCGACCCACCTAGTGGGCCCTAACCCATAGTTTGAGAAACGTTGCACTAGGGGTGTCCAAAGTTTTTGGCAGGAGGGCTACATCATCTCTCTGACACTGTGTCAGGGGCCAGGGGAAAAAAGAATTAATTAACATTTAAAAATTTGAATAAATTTACATAAGTTTACATAAATGAATATATTAAAGATGAACTTATATGAATGAATGAAGGTCTTGAAATAGCTCAAGGCCTATAAAAGGCCTTGCACAAAGCAAGGCTGGCCTTTCCTTTGCTGCTGCTACTGCATCACAAACGTGAAACAGCAAGCAGTGGAGAAAGCCCTCATCCCACAGCTCACACGAGAGGTCAAACAGTCGCTCTCACGCTGAGAGCAGTTGCATTGGGCCAGTGCAGGCTCCTACAAATCTCCAGAGGGCCAGAGGCTCATTGGAGACTGGGGGTTCCCTAAGGGCCGCATTGAGAGGCCTCGAGGGCTGCAGGTGGCCCCAGGGCCGGGGTTTGGGCACCCCTGCACTATTGATGTAAGATCTTTCTCTACCTCTTTAGGGCTGGTAGTTGGTTTTTGACTGTTACATGTAACTGGCCGAAGAGGCACTTTTTCCAAGTGATGTTCCAGGGAACCATTTATTTATTTGATTTTCTTTGTAAACCACTTTCATGAATATTTTTGTTGAAAAGCAGTATATAACTATTCTTAATATCACTTCATTATGTAGTGAAACTCCTGGGGGCTGGGGATAAGAATAGGCCATCAGTTGGGCTGTACTTGTCGTAAGAGGTGACTAAACAGCCACCGGGTAGATGGGACTCGTCAGCCTGGGAAGGCAGCTCATCTGAGAGAAGGAAAACTCTGATCCCAAACCTCCACTGCCTTGTGGCTACATCCAGTTATGGAAAAGGCTTCAGGAGTCAACCTTGAGGCAAAATCCGGAGCCGGAGTCCCTGAGGCAGTTCATGGCTGAACGCAGTCACGTTCTGGCAACTCCTGCGACGCCGCTGGAACCAACCGTATTGGCCTCTGCCTTTCCATTGGACCATTTCAGCGACGTGGAGAGGGGGGATTTGCTGCATGGGTAACAGCCTATCCTCCATACCTACTTTACCCAGGCTTCGCGCACTGGAGAGGACACTCTGTTCCAGAACCACCATTCGGAGCGTGACACCATAGTCTTCTGAGACTGAAGGATGCCAACAACATTATGTAGTGACCATGAGAAAAATCCTGCAAATGTTCCAGCTTTGAATTTATGTTAAAAACTGAGGTGGGTGGAACCACCAATATTCTTCTCCAGAAAAGGTTTGGCAGCCCTGGTTTTTCATCCAAAATATGCTCCTTTCTGTGCACAGCTCCACTAAAGCTTTTCTGCTCACAGTGAAACTAATTAATTCCAATAAGTTCCCGGTCTGTTTCAGTCTGGTTGTTTCCCACAAATTCTACCTGGAGCAGTATCTGATAATGTCTGCACTGGGGAAGAACAGTGCCCCTAAAAGACATCCTGAAAGGTGAATTTCATATGTACCAGAAGAGGCACAGAATCAGTGTGCCACAGGCTGAGAGCCAATGTGTCAGGCTTTTCCCACAACCAGCACATGGTATCATAGCTGTGCCAGCTGTTCTTCCATATGCTTGCCATGCTAAGACAAATAAGGGAGTGAGATGCCCAAAATTATCAATACTTTCCAGCTGCGTCCATTTGACTGGGACTGTACCAGCAAGCAAACTTCGGTGCATGAAATCACAGTATTGCTGCTAATTTAGCAGCTTTGCTGTGCTGCTCAGTGTGATCAAAAGCTTTGATGTGAGGATCTGTATTTATTTTTTAAAGTGTGATACTATAAGTTGCTTTGAGAGGTTTTTTTCCATTGTTGCTATTTGACAGATAGGTGGAACATAACTCTTTTGATAAGGATATAACTAAATGATAAGCCCAGTGCTTTTTTTTGTAAAAAAATAGGTGCAGGAACTCACAACTTTTTATTTATTTATTTATAAATCATTTTTTATACATGCGCGCGCGCGCGCGCGCGCACGCACACACACACACACGTCCATTCCGTGTGAGCTCCCTGATAGCAAAAGCACTCCTGCCACAGCTGGAGTGAAACACCCCATTTTTTTTAGGTGGGGAGGTGCTCCATTGGGCTATAGGAAACTCTCTCCATTGGGCTATAGGAAAGCCTATACAGTAGTTAAAGTGTTCAGAACAAATATATAAGGTCTTGAGCCCAGCTGGTGGCCATCAGTGCCTCAAGTGTTAGTTCCAAACACTATGAGCCTAAGAGCTCTGGTGGCTCAGTGGTTAAACTGTAGATCTGTGAAGCCAGAGGCTTGGGGTTCAAATCCCACTGAGAAAACAATATATTTATTTATTTATTTATTTATTTATTTATTTTTAAGGTGGGAAGGGTGCTCCATGGCTGCAAAATATAAAGGTTGGTTGCTAGTTGCCAAAAGGGGGGCCAGTTGAGGCTGCAAAACTCCTCAAAGTTCAGTCCCAGGCAGGCTCTTTTTTGAGCTTTTTTTTTTAAAGTCCCAGGTAGGACTTAACCCACAGCCTCCAGCAGGGGGCTCACTCCAGGAGCTTAACTGTGGGTTAAGTCCTAACTGGAACTTAAAAAAAAAAAAAGTTCAAAAAAGAGCCTGCCTGGGACTGAACTTTGAGGAGTTTTGCAGCCTCAACTGGCCCCCCTTTTGGCAACTAGCAACCAACCTTTATATTTTGCAGCCATGGAGCACCCTTCCCACCTTAAAAAAAAAAAAAAATTATTCCTCAGTGGGATTTGAACCCCACCGACCTACAGTTTAACCACTGAGCCACCAGAGCTCTTAGGTTCAAAGTGTTTGGAACTAATACTTGAGGGACCGATAGCCACCAGCTGGGCTGAAGACCTTATATATTAGTTCTGAACACCTTGACAATAGGCTTTCCCATAGCCCAATGGAGAGAGTGCTGGGCTGTGGAGCACAAGGTTGGAGGTTCGAATTCCTCCCTAGCCAGCAGTGCAAAGCGGGGTGGTGCAGGCGGGGAAAAAAGGTGGGGGCAAGGAGGAGGGGGGAAAAAAGGTGCCGGCGTTCCATTACAAAAAAAGCCCTGGATAAGCCAATACTTGGGTGAATGGAGTCACCATTTCTATTATATTTCAGGAAGACTGAGTTCAGATATTGTGAGAAGCTTGGGTATCTAAGGGTCCACTAACAAGTGTTGCAGTGTAACTATTTCCACAGGAGTAGCCATATTAGTCTGTGGCAGCAAAAACAGCAAAGAGTTCTGTGGAGCCTTATAACTAGCCTACCTCAGTCCTTTCAAACATGCTGATTTCCAGTAGAAGGGAGGTGCCAGTCAATTGTCCAAATATTGTATAACAGCATAATGAATCACTATATAATTAGAGATTTTATTGATGTGCTATAAATAGTTTCTAACCTTGTCCTTGGGGGCACTTGTCATAGCAGTTGTTGTTTTGTATTTTCCT
Source organism: Tiliqua scincoides (assembly GCF_035046505.1). Lineage (NCBI taxonomy): Eukaryota > Metazoa > Chordata > Lepidosauria > Squamata > Scincidae > Tiliqua > Tiliqua scincoides. The sequence continues at coordinate 203,771,156 of NC_089822.1, forward strand.
TAACCACCCCCCCCCTCTCTGTTCTTTCTTTTTTTTCTGGACTAGGCCATTGTAGGTTGTTCTTTTGTTGCCCAACAGTTGCATGCAGATTTTGGTAGATTGCTGTGTGAATATCCCTTGTGCAGGTCCAGCTGAAGACCTCTTGGCACCTGAGGTGATGTGCCAAATGCCACCTCCCTTACCAGATACTGTGCCAACCTCTGCTCTTCCTGTGCCCTGAATTGGAAAAGGAAGAGGAGGAATGGAGCAGAAGAGGAAGCATAGAGGGGAGTGGTAGGCTAGAGTATCACTAAGGCACTCCTTGTCAGTTTGCCACGTCATCTGGCCTGCCATCAAAGCAGCAAATTTCACCCTGCCTCATGGATGAGCTAGCCCTGCCTGAAGGAACGGGATCACAATAGGATTTTAGATGGGCACGGTAAAAATATTGGAAAGGTCTGGAAAAGATACAGTGACTGCAATGAATGTTTGTAGATCTTGCAAAACCAGCATGAAATCCAAACTCATAACTGATTATTTTGATATTGCAAGGGCATATGTCCATAGGCCTTTTCTGTTTGTTTTCTTACATGCATTGCTTTTAAGTTTTGAATAAGAAAATATAACATTGAAAACAGTCCTCACTGCCTTTGGGTGGTACTATTCTTAACAATATGAAAAATTCTAACTGTGGTTAGCTACAATCCCCATCTCTCATCCCCCCAGCTCAGTCCCTAATGATCCTGATTTCTGTTTGGCTTATTTTTATCCCACCTTTGATAAGAACATAAGAACAGCCCCACTGGATCAGGCCACAGGCCCATCTAGTCCAGATTCCTGTATCTCACAGCGGCCCCACCAAATGCCCCAGGGAGCACACCAGATAACAAGAGACTGCATCCTGGTGCCCTCCCTTGCATCTGGCATTCTGACATAGCCCATTTCTAAAATCAGGAGGTTGCACATACACATCGTGGCTTGTAACCCATAATGGATTTTTCCTCCAGAAACTTATCCAATCCCCTTTTAAAGGCATTCAGGCCATATGCCATCACCACATCCTGTGGCAAGGAGTTCCACAGACCAACCACACGCTGAGTAAAGAAATATTTTCTTTTGTCTGTTCTAACTCTCCCAACACTCAATTTTAGTGGATGTCCTCTGGTTCTGGTGTTATGTGAGAGTGTAAAGAGCATCTCTCTATCCACTTGATCCTTCCCATGCATAATTTTGTAAGTCTCAAGCATGTCCCCCCCTCAGGCGTCTCTTTTCTAGGCTGAAGAGGCCCAAACACCATAGCCTTTCCTCATAAGGAAGGTGCCCCAGCCCAGTAATCATCTTAGTCGCTCTCTCTTGCACCTTTTCCATTTCCACTATGTCTTTTTTGAGATGCGGCGACCAGAACTGGACACAATACTCCAGGTGTGGCCTTACCATAGATTTGTACAACGGCATTATAATATTAGCTGTTTTGTTCTCAATACCTTTTCTAATGATCCCAAGCATAGAATTGGCCTTCTTCACTGCCTCCGCACATTGGGTCGACACTTTCATCAACCTGTCCACCACCACCCCAAGATCTCTCTCCTGATCTGTCACAGACAGCTCAGAACCCATTAGCCTATATGTGAAGTTTTGATTTTTTGCCCCAATGTGCATGACTTTACACTTACTGACATTGAAGCATATCTGCCATTTTGCTGCCCATTCTGCCAGTTTGGAGAGATCCTTTTGGAGCTCCTCCCAATCACTTCTGGTCTTCACCACTCGGAAAAGTTTGGTGTCGTCTGGAAACTTAGCCACCTCACTGCTCAACCCTGTCTCCAGGTCATTTATGAAAAGGTTGAAGAGCACCGGTCCCAGGACAGATCCTTCGGGCACACCACTTTTCACCTCTCTCCATTGTGAAAATTGCCCACTGACACCCACTCTCTGTTTCCTGATCTTCAACCAGGTCTCAATCCAGGAGAGGACCTGCCCTCTAATTCCCTGACTGTGGAGTTTTTTCAGTAGCCTTTGGTGAGGGACCGTGTCGAACGCCTTCTGAAAGTCCAGATATATAATGTCCATGGGTTCTCCCGCATCCACATGCATGTTGACCTTTTCAAAAATTCTAAAAGGTTTGTGAGGCAAGACTTACCCTTATAGAAACCTTGCTGATTCTCCCTCAGCAAGGCCTGTTCATCTATTTGTTTTGAGATTCTATTTTTGATGAGGCATTCCACCATATTACCCTGTATAGATGTTAGGCTGACTGGCCTATAGTTTCCCGGGTTCCCCCTCTTTCCCTTTGTAAAGATTGGCGTGACATTTGCTATCCTCCGATCCTCTGGCACTGTGGCCATTTTGAGGGTCAGGTTGCATATTTTAGTCAAGAGATCAGCAACTTCATTCTTCAATTCCTTAATAACTCTAGGGTGAATGCCATCAGGGCCCGGTGACTTATTGATCTTTAATTTATCAATGAAGTCTGAAACATCTCTTTTAACCTCTATCTGACTTAACTCCTTGGTCAGGAGGGGCCATTCGGGCAGCGGTATCTGCCCGAGGTCTTCTGCTGTGAAGGCAGATGCAAAGAACTCTTTCAATTTCTCTGCCATCTCTAAGTCTCCTTTTATTTCCCCTTTCCCTCCCTCACCATCCACAGGGCCAACCGCTTCTCTGGCGGGTTTCCTGCTTCTAACAAATTTGAAGAAGCGTTTATTATTCCCCTTAATGCTGCTGGCCATGTGTTCCTCATAGTCTCTCTGATGTGTGTTTTTAATGATGTAACTTTTTTCCCATTCTATGGCTGCTTCAATAGCTCTGTAAATGCCTATAAAACAAATACCTTCTGTTGTGTCTTTTGTTCTTCTTTGGTTTCTTAATGAACATCTGTAGGATGGAGATGTGCTCAGTAGTTGGTTCATCTGGGCAGTATTCAATTTGCGCACAAAGGCAATGTTCAGGTGCAGTTCATGTTATTTTAAAGGACAGCGTTGTTGGATGTTGAGAGTAACATTGCTGGCAGGATCCTGGAGGGCAGCATCTATCAGGTCACCTGAGACCATTCTACCTGCCCTCTCTATGGTCTTTTGCAGGAAGCCCCTGACCCCATTTCCTTCCTACCCTTTTACCATTCGCCCTCTCTTGATCCCCAGACCTCCAAGGAGGAAGATGTGCTTGCTGGAGCTCTCATGCTCACAACCATTTCTCCCCCCCCACCCCCTTCCACATGTGCATACAAGAGAAGCAGTTTTTAGGGCTTCTCCTAAGTTAGCCTCTGATCCTGATTGGAAAATGCAACTATGATCTGTGAGTAAAGATTTGTTTTCCTTTTGAAACTTTTAATCAGCCTCCACTCCTTTGTTTTTTCTTGATTAGCATCCAGTCTGGGTGTTTGGGACACCTTTTTCCATGGGAGGGATTTTCCACTGATTACTCTGCAACCCCAAATTAGCCACCCTCCAAACAAATGCTGCACAAGCATTTGCTAATGTGGTTTCCAAACATACCATCAGAAATGAGGAAAAAAAATGTGTGTATTTGGGGTAGGGAAATCCTAGTGAAGTCCTAAGTCACTGCTTTTGAGAAGTGTTATGAGAGGAGAGTTTGGCTGAAGGAGCATTCCTGAATATATTCAGTGCTAGAATATACACCCAGAAGCTAGCTGCCTGTACTCCCAGTTGGAGCATGCTGGAAATATTCTGGGAAAAGGCAGGCATCTGTCCTCCATTCCTTCCTCCCTAACCCAGAACACTCTCAAACTTTTAGTTGGAAGCCAGTCACACAGACTTCACAGACAGCACAAGCCCATGCTGAGCCAGCTCTGATGCTGAACTGATGTTCTGCCGCCTGGCAGTTGCTTGGACTGCCACGCAGCAGAGAGGTGAGTGTCAGGATGGGGAGAGGCGGGGAGCAGATGTTCCGGGGCAGGGGGGAAGCAGGTGAAGGGTGAGCAGAGGACAGGGAGGAGATGTTGCGGGAGGAGGGAGGGGGTGGGATCCATGGAGCTTGGCTCTACCGAATCCAAAGCCTCATTTCAGACCGCACGGTCCGACATGGGACTCTTTGATTCTGCGGCGGCTCTCGAGCCAGCGCAGAATCAAGTAGCTCCATTGTGGGGCTACTTCCCTTACTCAGGGGAATGGGACAAAAGTTCTCTTTGCCCAAGGAGGCAGCAGTGGCTGCCCTGTGGCTGCCCAGGGAGTGTGGGATGCCAAGGCCACCATTTTGGTGGATTGGGCAGCAGAAACCAAAAAAGATTCTTGTGACTTCTTAAAGACAGTGGTATCTGTTGTGACATAAGATTTGTGAGCTAGCACAGTCCGCTCTGCCAGGTGCAAAACAGTGCTCACAACCCAATCCCAACCATATTTACTTGGAGATAAGCATCACTGATTTCAGCTGAACTTGCTTCCAAGCAAATATGCTTAAGATATTAAGCATATTTACAGTTAAGGGCTGTAGTCCAAACTATCCTCACTAAACAGAGGGTTTTGTCAAAGTATTTGGTTTGCAATAACCCTAGTTAAACTACTCAGTTGAATCTTGTGTGCTAAGAGCTAACTGAGTAACCATGGGATGTTTGTGAAAAATCAAGTGGCCTTGTATGACACAACATTGTCTCAGGACAACTTTTGGCACTATAACAAGACACTAGCTAACGTGGACAGATTTGTTCCTGGGCAAGAATGACATATGTTTCCTACAGGAAAGGAAATGGAAAACATTTCTTATTCTTAAGAGCATCTTAAATTGTAACAGGAATCTTTAACGCAGTGGCGTCACTAGAGGGGTGTGGGGGTTGTGGACTGTACCAAGTGATGCACTCAGGAGGGGGGGATGACACCACTACTGGCCAAAATTGGCTTTTCAAGTATTTTTCAGGTATTTAAACCTTGAAATTTTTGAGTAACACCATCACGTTATATCTCATTTTATGCATAATGTGATACAGAATGCAATAAAAAAAACCATGCTGAAATATCAATACCAATAAGGCAGCGGTTTTCAAACTCTCTAGAAGAGTTTCCACTGCTGTAAGTCCTTGCAGAGGTGGGGGGGAGGCAGCGGGGGCGGGGGGAAGGCAGCGATGCAATCCCCAGGACCGCGTCGCTCAGAAGGGCTGCAGGAACTGGGTTGCACTCACCAGTCCCTGCAGCAGCCTGTCGGGGGTGTGAGGAGCCTTGCGCGAGCATCTGCAAGGCTCCCCAGCTAGTTAGAAGTAAAAGCGGAGCGAACACTTCTGTGTTGTGTCAGGGAAAAACCTGACACAGAGGTTCTTAAGTCTGTACTGGCAAAGTAGCTGGCACAGACTAGAGAAGCCCCATTGCGGGGCCTTCGTCCTTACTTGGGATGAACAAAAGTCTGAGGAGATCTCCAGTGGCTTCCCCATGCTCATGGGATACAGCAGAAGTCATTTTGGCACCGCTGTTCCTCCAGGTGCTGGGAACCATAGGTTTGGGCTGTTATTCCATTGTGTGAGTGTCATCAGGTTGATCACTAATTTATGTTGATGACTTATCTGTTAGATGACCTACATTGTTATATATTTAAATAAATAAATAAAGTTAATGGGGGTTGTGCATATGATATTGCCATTTATTCTGTCTAGTCTGGTATGGGAGGAGGTCCATCATGGGGGTGATGCAACCGTACCGGGTGACACAAACCCTAGTAATGCTACTACTTTAACAGTACCATTCCTCCCTCTGTCCTCTTTTGGGGGCTGAGCTGGGATGAGCTTTATAAAGGTTCTCTACTGATTTCAGCATTCTAAATAGTGGGATTTGTTGCCTTTCACCAGGTTTAAATTCTTTCCAGGTTTGCTGGGAACAGGAATTGGTGTCTATTGCATCTCCATCTTGAGCTCATTTTCCTTTCTCAAAGTTGGATTTGATTACTTGATGGAGCCTGGTTTGTAGCTCTGTGGGATGCCTTGGTAAGTGCAGTATGTGTCAGCCTCAAGTGGTTTGAGTCCCTACATCCCCTTGCAGCCATTGCCCCATAAATTAGGATAGTCAGGCTGTGTTTTGAATGGCAGTTTGCCTCCGTCAGCTGTGTGGCTAGAGGTTGTTCAGCTCTTATGATGAGGATTCCATCTAGTTTCTGGTTTGCCATCCTGAGCCATGCCAGCAAGGTGCAATCAGAATCTGCATGTGTTTCTATAATTGGTATTTTGCTTTGACTGTGCTTGTCTACAATCTGTGCTTACAATATTTTACACATAGTCAGTGAATGTAGGACCAGCGCTGGCATCTGTTGTTCTCTCCCCCTCCCACCGCCCCCAAGTCAGACCAAAACTGGAACTATTTCCTTACTTATTTCCTCCCTGTGTTTATAGACTACCTTTAAACCATAATGGTTCCCCAGATAGTTTATAATAATAACAACAAATTCAAACAATTCAAATCTAAAAATATATCAGATAAACAGTAGGAGTAAAGGCTTCTGTGACCAGGACTATCACATATACAGAGGACTTGAAACCTGGGAAATGAACCTCTCAATACATCCAGCAGTTCTAATCAAACTTTTAGCACCGGGACCCACTTTTTAGAATCAGAATCTGTCATGACCCACTGGAAGTGATGTCATGACAGGAAGTGACATCATCAAGCAGGAAAATTTTTTAACAATCCTAAGCTGCAATCCTATCTACACTCACCCAGCAGTGAGCCCCATTGACTATCATTGTTAAAAGCATATACAGAGTAGCCTGTTAAAAGAACAGATCTGTAACATTTTCCCAAATGCAGTCACATACCTTGGTAGCATTAAGTCTAATATATTAAAAATAAAATATTGAAATGAATGGGGACCCACCTGAAATTGGTTTGAGAAACACTGGCAGCAAAAGCAGGATACTTGAAACAAAACGTCAGAATAAACAAAACAATAAAGCACAGTGGAAAATGCACAGTGCACCATGTGTGCACAGCGCGCGCGCACACACAGAAACTCTAATCAGTTGCAAAGGTTGAGGCCACCCCAGAAAAAGCCCTGCTCCTTATTGAGGGCCACCTAGCACCTTTGGAGGTGTCCAAAGCAGTGTTTCACTAGCAGTTCTTGATGCTTAGAGGATGGTGGTAGTCAAGCTCATTTGGGAGTTAGCCCACCTGGAAAAAAACAAATTAAATGACCCGCATATGTATTTGAGCACTTGAAACAAAGCAGAGAATTGGCAGGCACAGGAAGGGTTAAGCTTGTCTTTCCCTCCTGACATGTACTCCTGCCCTTAGACTATTTGCAAATTAACAGGTTCCTTTTGAAAGTGCTGGTTGGTTCTACATTCTCTGCATATGGGTAAAATTATTGTAAGTGCAGATTGCAGCATAATCTAATTGTGAACACAGGAAGCAAAAGTTGTACCAATTACAGAAGCATGAACCTGTTCTGCTTGTAATTTGCTGGGTATGGTTCAGGACAGGCAGAATCCTCATCACAAAAACTAGGCAGCCCCCTGGATTTATGTTATTTCTGCAAACACGAATTTGGGAACATGTGTTTGTTGGCTAATATGGAGTTCTTCTGAAAGTGACTGAGGGCCCAATCCTATCCAGCTCTCTAGTGCTGAGGCAGCCCCAAGTTAAGGGAACAAATGCTCCCTGACCTTGAGGAGGCCACCGTGACTGCCCCCCACATGGCAGGATGGAGCGCATGCCCCACTGGCATGGCTGCATTGGCACTGGAAAGTTGGAGTGGAATGAGCCCTGAGTGACCCAAATGTACAGTGCTGCCTGCCCCCCATCCCCTGCATGCACCAGGACAGCTTGCTTTCGGCAAATGGATGGAAATGTGATAGGAGAACGTGGCGTAGCATGGCATCTGTTCATGTGTCCATTTAGCCCACATTCTAAGGACGGTCAACCCTGTGGGTAGGCTCCAAATAAAGCTGTAATCTCTCTTTAACCCATTTTTGTCCGGCCCATAGGTGTATACATTTGGTCCCTGTTGCGTATATGCAACGTTCGGCAGAAATGGGTTAATGAAAACACTTATAATTAAATGAATAGGTATTTGTTTAATTCACTGATGGAACAAGTGGCCTTAGTGACCAGACTGGTTGTATTTTTGCTCTGTCCATAGCACTTATTGATATGCATCTCCTTCATTTTCCATGCCCAGTGGTATTGGAAATCTTTTTTGTGTTTACTTTGGATGTTTACTTCATGTTCTGTTTCCTGGAAGGGTATTTTGTGCTGTTTAATACTTATCCAAACAATTTTGTTATGCTGCTGCAGAGGATGGTTATGCCATCCTTAAGGCAGACCGATGGATACTTTGTGGGTGAAGAGACTGGGAGTCGGATCCTATGGCATGGCTCCCAAAAGGGCAGGCAGTCTCAAATTGGTAGTTGAACTCAAAGCAAAGGGTTAATTGAATATAGTACATATGCCTGAAGAATTTTGGCATTGAACTTCCACCAAGGAACAGAGAAGCTTGCAAATAACCACTAATGAGGCACCCAAAAAGAACATTAACTGTAGTGCATTGAACACACACACACACACACACACACACACACACACACACACACAAAGTGATTGAAAAGGAACAACACAATGTCTACTCCATGTGCAACAGATGGGAGGCAAACCACGCCACAGAGGATATTAACCTGTGTGTGGGATAGATGTGGTGGAAGGTAGTGCTACAGCTGTGTTTTCTGTACTCTTTTTGAAGGGTGGATGATGTGTATCCAAACATCTGTTGGGTAGTTCCAGTTTGCCAAGAAATGATTCACAAAAGAACTTAAATTAATAAGTTTCAAAGCAAAGTCTGCAGAAACCACTTGATAGTTTCACCCAGCAGCAAGAATAGCTAAAAGCCTGGCAGAGGCATTATAATCCTGATCACCTAATTATGATTAGGATCAAATTGAATTATCCATTCAGACATGTCCAATCCTTGGTGATTTTGTGAGCCAGCTCTCTCCATGATTTCCGATAGAAGTTTGCATATTGCAGGTTCACATACTCCCCTCCTCCTCTTCAGGGTGAATTTCCCTTACTTTACCATGGTGCATCTGCATTGGTGCTAACCACGTTTTCTCTCGTAACCAGCGTATGAAGTAGGTTTGCAAACCCTGGTTACAAGATGATCTAGTCAGCACTAAAGATGTAGTACTGCACTCGTGCAGGAATGCAAAGCGTGGCAGGAATTTGTGAGAGGGGTGTGTGCAAGTCTGCAACATGCTCCCAATTTTCTCCCCATAGTTAGGAGACTGACAGCCCAATTCTATCCAGCTTTCCTTCACTGTTGCCGCTGTGCCAGTGATTTGTACATTGCATCCTGCAGTCACAAAGGAAATATTTGTTTCCTTATCTTGGGGCTGCATTGCAGCTGCAGCTGCGCTGGGCCCTGGGAATGTTAAGTCTGCATTAAGACAGAGTATTGAGAACTCCTGGAGGCTTAATAGCAGAAGGTAAAACTGGCAAGGAACTTTCAGCCTAGTAAATTTCAACTCCTGTGTGAGCTGTGCATTGGTGCTAGACTGAGTAGTAGGCCATAGACTCAGGAGGAGGAGACTTGTACTGTTGACTAATAGTGAGGACACAGATGCAGTCCATAAGTATTCATTATACTCACACACACACAACACAGCCCTCCAAATCACATTAGCCCACTAGCTAGAAAAAGAAGCACATTTTCCCAGCAGCAAAATATTATTTGAGATCTAGGGAAATGTAAGATATCCATGCAACAGAAAAGGAACACTCTCTTGAAGGAAGATATTCGAATCCTATGCACAAATGAACAATAACTCCCTGCTCATCCGTGAAGCTTACTGTGTGACTTTGGGCAAGTCAATGTCTCAGAACCTCACCTGCCTCACTGGGTTGCTGTGAGGATAAAAGGAGGTACACCACCCTGGACTCTAGAGAGGAAGGCTGGGGCATACATGATAAATGTTCCTGATAATATCTCATCCAAACTTTGTGCATTGCAATATCAACCCATTGTGCCCCTTACCCCATCAGCCAAACATATTAGCTGGGGGCAGGGGGGTGTACAACATGACTGAATCACATTGTTTGGTTTACACATTGCAAGGACAAGAGATCAAAGAATGATGGAATGGAGGCAAGTTCTGTCTCTTGTAAACCTACTTTGGCCCGTGTCTCTCTGGTTCTGCCGTCTCTGCTCCAGATCACTTGCTTGTGTCCATCATCCTTCAGCTACCCAGTCTCCATTTCTGAAGAGCTCAGAATCACTAAGAGGCATGGAAAGGTTCCTATTGTTATTGGTGGAAGCAGTTCTATTAGAGTCCCCTAAGAAATACCGGGAACTAAAAGGGTTAGCTTAATCTCTGCTCAGTAGGAAAGAGAGTGAGTGGGTGGAGAGTTGGTAGAATGTGTGCTGAGCTATTACAGAGAAGGCATTATCCTCTCTCCAAAGACACTCATCAGCCATGATCCCTGTCTAGCAGGTTGAAAACTTTCAGGCAGGTTGTTATAAAATTAGATTTAAGTGCTACAGCAAAGAGGCCACAAAAAGCAGGAGGAAATGAGACAAAGTGGTGATTGATGGATGGGCATATAGAAGGATGGCTGGGCAGACAAACAGTGAAGAACTTGAGACTTTTCTGAGTTTATGAAGACTGTTTTATAATCCCATTAGAGCAACCAAGAGAAACAAAGCATTGGCTTCCACCCCAATCTGGTGAGAAGGGTATTGGCCGGCACCCTGTGCAGACACCAGATGGACTCAAGGGGCAAAAGGGGTGATAGGACAGGTTGAGAGGAGGAGCCCGTCTGTCTCTGTTTCATTTAATCTCCCTTTGAGATTGGATTAGCCAGGTGGAGAGCCCTCTGCTTCTCTGCTGGAGTTTATACTGGATGAAAAGTCCAAAGGAAGTCTAAGCTGAGACCTCAAGGCTTGCTGGGTAGACTGGCTACAGATCAGAGTCCATCCTATTCCTTTGTCTGCAGACAAGTGTTCCGGTCAGGACATACCATAACAGCATAAAAATTAGCCCAGTAAATTCAGAAGTAGCCCAAATACATCTTGTAGCAACCTAGAGGTTTCTTAATGCATGGGGTGCACAGCATGTCCCATTCGTTTAAGGATGCATGAGTACTGGAGCCCTCCCCTTCATCCATCCACCCGCCTCTTGATACTGGGACATCCACAGGTGGGACCTTGATATCCAATGATTTGACTTACCACACTGTTACCAAGGTTCACTTTGCAATGCCTTCTAACAAGGAAAAAAGCACTAAAATCCAATTTCCTACCCTCTTACTGTTAAATAATTATGATTTAATTCCATTAGATTCCATTATTCACCCCATCTAGTGACTGAATGCAGTATAGTGTTTATACAAATGCATTCTGGGGCAAAAACAGAGGAACAAGAAACCTGGAGGTGGGTCTCTAAAGCTATTTTTCCACTGATTTCGTATCTACTGATTTTTTTTTTAATCCACTAGGGATCCCAGAACAGAACCCCAGTGGATAACAAGGCACAACCTGTCCTTGGATTTCCTGGTCTTTCTCAGTGGGCGGGGCAACACCTTATGTGGTAGACATGGTGATGTACCATCACTCCGATCCCACTGGTTTTTTGGCTGTACCTTTTGTTAGAACAAAGATAGACCACATTCTGCATGAAATTACGCATTGATTGATATATAACATGATGGTATTAGTCTTATGGATCAGGACCATTCTGATGTCGTTGGATTCCTCTCAGCCTGCCCTTTCCGACGGACTAAGGCAAGTTCGCCTACTCACGAGTAAACGTGCGATACAGCTCACTTTCACTTTCCATAGGGATCAATGTATTTTTTGTTCTCTGGTTATTTGGCCATAACTTTTGATGGAAAGGAGATAATTCACTCTGGTTTCTTGCATTGCATTCTGCTCAAAAGTCTGCATCCAACGGTATATAACATGATGGTATTACTCCCAACCACCGTGATTTTAGCATGTCATCCCCAGTGCACATCACCCTCCCTGTGCGCGTCACCCGGTGCAGCCTGCACCCCCTTAGCGACACCGCTGTTGCTTGATACTCTGCCCATGTTGATCTTTGTATCTTTCCTCCTTCGTCATAGCATGCAAGCACACTTGAGACCTGGACAGTAATAAATAAAAGAAGCCTCTGAAGGTTTTTGGTAGAGTGAGAGAATAGGTTGGTTATGATACATGTTACTTTTAAAGTCACTCCATCCCAGGCATAGCACCCCTTTTCTCTCTTGTGTGGCTTTCTAGGACCTCCTCTTGCTTTCTTGTAGGAAGGCAGTTGTTTTGCTTTGTGGAAGGAGGCAATAATGGTGGTAATTATGTCATTAGCATCCCCTCCCATACTCCTAGGGGATTGTACAGGTTGTTGTTTTCCTTGGAAATGGCTTAAAGTATGAGGTGATTAGAACCCAGCAGGGGTGATAAGAGACTTTGCTGGGCTAGAAAGATTACAGTTCCCAATTTGGGGTCTGAAAGAAGCATGGGGGAAAAAAAACATGGGGAAGAAAGGATTTCAGATAATAGGGGAGTGACTCCATTCTCTTCTCCCTCTCCTTCTGCTGACTGTGGATCTCAATGTTTTCTGAGCTGGGCCTTAGGAAACGTCACAAACTGTTTAGAAAAATATGTGCATTTGGCAGAGCATCCCAGCAAATCACTGGCTCCCTGGCAACTGCACATGTCTTTCAAACACCCATTTGTCTCCCTTTATGTTAGTGTGTATTACAAGTATGAACTGAAAACAAAGTTTGAAGTTTTGCTTATATTTGTTCCTACGTATGACCTCCTTGTTCCAACATGTCACTCTGTCCAGCACTTCATGGAAACATCCATTCTAGCATTGCAGAGTGCGGCATAGTGTACAGACCAACACACAACACTTGAGAATAAATATGTTAAATATTTATAATTATTATATTTATAATATTAAAAAATATAAAATATATATATATTTTATATAAATATAAAAAATATTTATTTGAGAATAAATATGTTCAAAACCGTCTGCATTATCATACCCCATAGAGAAAACTCTTACATCAGGCTAAGTTCTTCGTTTTTTCAGCTGAGAAAACAAAAGGGAATTGAATTATTTCTTGACCACGAACAGTGTTTTGCTTCCTTTTTCTTTTTTAAATGATTCCATTGCTGCAGCAATGGCTGTTTGGGTCCAGATTTTGCTGTGAATCACAGTGGCTACCTTTCTGGGGGAACCCTGACCACGTTGAGAGAACTAGCTTGGAAAAGAAAGCTCATTTTTCTTTTGCTTATGCTTTGAAGTAAGTAGTGTGTTTGTGCTTATAGAATTCACAGGAGTGGTACACATTTTGGGCTCTTTGAGGGATTTATGATAGTGATTTTGTGTGTGTGTGTGATGGGGTGAATGGTTGGCAACCTGCAGTCTCAAAAGACTATGGTATAAGCCTACAGCACCAGGTATTCCCAGGCGGTCTCCCATCCAAGTAGTAACCAGGCCTAACCCTGCTTAGCTCCTGAGATCAGACAAGATCAGGCACATGCAGGGTAACAGTTGCTGCTGTTACTACCACCAGGTAGATAGGACTCATTAGCCTGGGAAGGCAACTCATCTGAGAGAAGGAAAACTCTGGTCCCAAACCTCCACTGCCTTGTGGCTACATCCAGTTATGGAAAAGGCTTCAGGAGTCAACCTCGAGGCAAAATCCGGAGCCGGAGTCCCTGAGGCAGTTCATGGCTGAACACAGTCACATTCTGGCAACTCCTGCGACGCCGCTGCAACCAACCGTATTGGCTTCTGCCTTTCCATTGGACCATTTCAGCAACATGGAGAGGGGGAATTTGCTGCATGAGAAACAGTCTATCCTCCATATCTACTTTACCCAGGCTTCGCGCACTGGAGAGGACACTGTTCCAGAACCACCATTCAGAGCGTGATACCATAGTCTTCCGAGATTGAAGGATGCCAACTATGATGGGGTGAAGAGGAATGTGGCGTGTGAAAAGGTATGCTTTAGCAAAACATTAGCCTGAAAAGGAATGCTTTCACCTATATATGTGAGCTGTTGAGGATACAGAATGGTTCTCTGTGGTCCCAATAAATTAGTAGCCATTTCATAATATAACCTCTTTCATTTCTGCACCTAGTACATGGGCACAAGGATTTGGTTCCTGATCAACACAGCACTAAATGGAGTACAGTGGTGCCTTGCAAGACGAATGCCTCGCACAACGAAAAACTCGCAAGACGAAAGCTTTTTGCAATTTTTTGATGACTCGCAAGACAAATTTTAATGACCGTGCTTCGCAAGACGAATTTTTTTTTTAATGCTTCATGTGAGTTATGCTCACATTCACCCTAAGGAAGGGGGAGGATCTTCATGCCAGTTTATGATCACATTCACCCTAAGGAGCGGGGGATCTTCATGCCAGTTTATGCTCACATTCACCCTAAGGAGCGGGGGATCTTCATGCCCGTTTATGATCACATTCACCCTAAGGAGCATTCCTATGGGAAACCGCGCTTTGCAGGACGAAATTTTTGCAATACGAAACGACTCGCGGAATGAATTAATTTCGTCTTGCGAGGCACCACTGTATATGCTTAAGGCTCTGTGCAACTAGTATTATCTGGAATAAATTTAACTAGGCCTAAAGAGATTTCTTAACATAAACCTTTTTCACAGTGTTCAGTTGCAGGACCCAGTCCCTGGCCTGACTATGGTACTAGGGAAAAGACTTGCTAGAAAAATCCACAGCTGTTAAAAGAATTCTCTACCATTCATTATTATACTGGGAGGATAGCTCCTTGTTGGGAGTCTCTTGGACTTCGCTTGATTGTATGTCCCCTGGACATTGCAAGATGATTTCTGGACTATGGGGAGCAGCTGACATGGGGCCTGCTTCATCAAATAATTATCCACTGAGCTCCCAAACAATATCAACGAATCCACCCCAAATAAACAATCCATCATCCTTATTGAAAACAGATCAGAGAGGCATAAACAATCCCAGCCTGGCCTCTGGGTCTGCTTTGCTCTGTGTATTTGCTGCCATCAGATGGGTTTCCTTCACCAGCTGCACTGAATAAACCAAACACAGATTCATTAATTACCAAGTTATACAGTACATCAGCAAGGCCTCTGGAGAGAGCATATCATCCTCCAAAGCCAAGCTGCCCTGCCTCAGGTCAGGAAAAAGCCTCTTCTCATTTTAGGACAACGTGAACTCTTGGGAAAGCAAATAAATCGCCCAATCAAGGGGTGGGGGGGGGGAGAGGTGGTCAAGGCCAAAGGTTGATGTTGATCTCACATCCTGAGATATGACATCCTGTAGCTAGGCTAATCTTGGCATGGCTGGAAGAGGAGGAAGTATCCCATGCTTTTTGACGGTGTCATTTGTGGAAGCTGCCCACTTCCAGATCTTACCCTTTCCTACCTATTTTCCAGCTAACTGTGAATCATTTGGGTGATGAATTTCAGCCAGCAACACACACATCCATTTCCCTCCGTTTGAGCCACTCCCTCTGCCTCTGGGAATGGTACAATTGTAACATCGCTGTCTTCACCCTATTGCTTTGTCCCTCTGCCTTTTTTCTTTATTAACAATAGTTGAAAGGAGTGATGAATCACTTGGAAAGAAGATGGAAAAGCTACTGAGAACGTGCTTCCTGAGGTCACCCAGACAACCCCTCTACCTTAGTTACATGAACATAAGAAGAGGCCTGCTGGATCAGGCCCAGGGCCTATCTAGTCTAGCTTCCTGTATCTCACAGTGGTCCACCAGATGCCTCAGGGAGCACGCACAAGACCACAAGACACTTGAATCTCACTGCCACTCCCTTGCATCTGGCACTGCACTTGGGTTTAACTTGTGCTACTTTATTAAACACCATGACCAATTTTTAATGCATGAAACTTACTGACAACCGGTAAGACCCAGACTACTCTCACCAGTCTGGGGTAGGGGCTTTGCTTCATTCATCTCACCCAGTTAATTTAATCTAGGGTAGATAACTCATTGAGATGTGGATTCTTCATTCAGGCAACTCTCTGCTCCTTTTTTCTAGGAGGACACACCTCTCATTCTCTAAACCCAGCAGTCACTCCCCCTTGCTTGGAAGTGACTGACTTTCAGGACTCAGCACACAAATTGCTCAGCTGTGATGCCAGAGTTAATGAGAATCCGATACGTCTTTTACTTGGGCCATTTGCAAGGCACTGGGGGCTACCTTTCATTGCTGTGTTCTTCCCTTGCTTGATGGGATTGCTAATGGAAAGAGACAGCAGCCTGCACAGGGGTTCATGACAGTCCCAAGCACATGACAGTGGGGGGACTGACTGACAGAGTGCTCACTTGAGAACAGAACAATCTGTGTGTCGGTGCTGCTGCTAATTCACTCTAATTATTTCTTGTCTAGGTATGAGTGACTGTATGAGTGACATGTCTCTCTCCATGCTTCTTAAAGGGATTCTGCCAGAGCTCTGTGTTCACCTGTTTTTTTAATTTAATATCCTACCATGGCTGCAGTCCTAATCAACTTTCCAGCACTGACATGAGAGCAAAGAGAACAAACATTCCTTTACCTTCAGGAGGCCTCCGTAACTGCCCCCCAACTGCAGGATGCAGCATGCATCCTATTGGCATGGCTATACCAGTGTGAGAAAGTGGGTTAGGATTGTGCCCAATGTTGTTCCAGTATTGCATGCTTTGTTTCCACATACCACGAATACAGACCAAAACTGTAACTGCATACATTGTGATCCTATAGTGCAGTGTTATTCAAACTATGAAGCGCGACTCCTTAGGGAGGCACCAGGAACTGAAAGGGGAGGCTCGAGATGTCCTCTTGCAGCGATACAGTCACACCCCTAGGCAGAATACGAGCCTTCTGCACTTTTTTTTAAAGCAGAAGGAATGGGAGTTGCTCAGCTGCGAGAGTGGCTGCTGCCGCCCCGCCCTGTTCTCCCTCCACTCCGAGGCTGCTGCCTTCTGTGTTCACTGCATGTCTTTTCCAAAGCTCTTCAACTCCAGCCCCCATCTGGCAAGTACCGAGCATGCTCAGTTTGCAGTCCTTGCCCTTGCTGACAGTCAGAAAGAAATCCTCCTTGAACCTTGTCTGGTTGGTTCCTAGTTCCCAGCCTGGGATCACTTCTCATCAAAGTGAAATCTATCTTTTCAACCCCCTCCCTCTTCCACTCCCCCCTTTCAATCTCCAGACCTTCCCGCTTTCCTTCCCCTCCCCAAATAAAAAGCTTCCTATTTTACCAGTCACCAGGGGTCTTAAAGTTGTTTCCATGCAGTTGGCAAAGGGGGGGAACGGGAGAGACAAGCACACACTTTACTTGGCCAGGAGCAGAAAAAGGGTACTGTTTTTAAAGTGATTTATTAATCTTGTTGTTTGACTGAGGAGGAAAGGCTGTATTTTTAAAGTGATGAATCTTGCTATTTGAAGGGAATACTTATCAGCCATTGCCAGCCCAATCCTATGCACACTTTCCTGGGAGTAAGCCCCATTGACTCTAATGGGACTTACTTCTGAGTAGGCATGCCTAGGATTGGGCTGTGCATCTCCTAGTATAGGAGACAAATCAGCTTCCTAACCAAACCCTTATCAGCTCTGATATATTTTCATGGTCTATTTTTGTTTTCCCCACCAGCTGCTGGAAAAATTTAATTTCATTAAATTAATAAAGGGTTCAATCCTATCCAAGGAGAATGGGAGAAATGACTAGTTGGATTGGGGTCCACAGGGGTGTGTGTGTGTAATGTTGGTCAGACTGGTTGTTCACAAAGTTCATTTGATAAAACAATTCTATTGGTATGCTTACAAAGTTAAAGAAAATGAGACTTCCTGGACCAGACAAAAACTACCTACTCCAGCATCCTGTCTCCAACAGTGATCAGCAGCTGATCATTTATAAAGCATGTATATTGCTGTATATTAATAATATATTTTAAGATCTGCATTTAATTAATGATATGATTAATATAATTAGTAGTTAATATTAATGTAGTTAATATTTCTGGCCACTTCCTGTTTAATGATGTCACTTCCAGCCCTCAGGAACATGATGGGGAGTCATGGCCAACAGCCACGGAGGGTCAAGGGAGCCACATTGGCCGGAAAAGTTTGAGTACCACTGCTATAGTGTGTAGTAGATCATTGTAGCTTAGGAGAAAGATCTATAATGCTAGGAATATTGATTACTGTTTCTATGGAAACTGTATTTCAAAGTTATTTCTGTGTTGCAATTGACTAGTAGCTTCAGTCTCAACAGATTTAGGGTGCAGTCCTAACCCCTTATGTCAGTACTTTCCAGCACTGGCATAGCGGTGCCAATGGGACATGTACTGCATCCTGCAGTTGGGTGGCACTCATGGAGGCCTCTTCAAAGTAAGGGAATACAGTATTTGTTCCCTTACCTCGGAACTGCATTGCCCTTATGTCAGTGCTGGGGTTAGGATTGCACCCTTAGTAACATTGTCAATTGAGTCATGTATATTTTTTCCTCATGTTGTCCCCCTACAAAATAACTAAGCATATTTCCTCGTTTTTATAGTAAAAGATTTTAATTGCCCTTGTCTCCAGGTTTGCCTGCCTGAACATTCCCAAATAATAAGTGGGCTCATGGCAGCAAACCTGGGCTTGATAACACCTTAAAATGGAGCTCCCAGGTTCTTACTCCATTGTGACCAGATCTGAGACTAAACCAGGAGGAGCACAATTGGTCTGTTTAGATCTGATCTCCTTTCTATGATGACATCAATACTGGGAGCAAAACTCATTTCTTTCTTGCTTCCTTGCCATTTTACCTCCACTGATAAGAGTACATAGGATATTCCTCTTACACATTATTGAAGATTTGGCCTTAGGTAGCAACAATTAATAATGGTATTTATAATAGTTATGCTTCCTGAGCTTTGGAACCATGAAGTATAAGCTAGAAGATCCTAGAAAAATACAGGCTACTGTTTCCTTAATAAGTCCTGGTGAAGTAGAATTAGCAGAGTAGCCCTGGAGAGTCTTATATATCAACATAACAGGTTCAACAAAGCAACAAATTCTTTACTAGTCTCAGCATATAGTATGTGGTTGTAAAACTATACAGCTCATTGCTAGAAGAGATCACTGATATGAAAAGTTGTCTATAGTTTCAGATGTGTTATGCAGCCAGTGAAGCAAGGCAACCCAGAATCACAAAAATTAATAATAGGGCATTTTGAAAAGGTGGCTTGTGTTTTTTCTGCTTGTTCAACTACTTTGTAGGTTCCGTTGCAACATTTGATTTTTCATGGTATGCAACACTTCCCCTGCAACAACTGAAATTGAGAAGCTGGGCTAGTTAGATTACAGATATGATCAAGTCTGACAGATCGTTTGTTTCTACATTTCCAACCCCAGAACGAGTATAAATTTGATTTTCAGATGTAGCATTCTTTGGGATTTAGAGGAGACTGTGGGTCCAATTCTATCCAATTTTCCAATGCTGGTGCAGTTGTGCCAGGGGGGTATGCACTGCACTCTGTGGTGGAGGGGCAGTCACTGGGGCCTTCTCAAGGTATGGGAACATGTGTTCCATTACCACGGGGCTGCATTGTGGTTACACTGGAGCTGGAAAGTTGGGTAGGATTGGGCCCTGTGACAGGTTTTGGTGAAGACAAAGAAGCTTCCTTATTTGAGAGAGCTGCTGATGAACCCTATGGCATTTTATTAATTTCAACCCTGAACTAACAACCAAGTGCTTCCCAACTTCTGACATGTCTGTTCAACTGATAAAAGGAATAGTTATAGTTATTTGCTGAAGTGTGAAAGGGTCTGATTCTTTTGCTAATGTTACTCCATAAAGCATCATGTACATAGATTATGCTATGCAAATAATACACCATCATCTTGATACTTCTAGCAGAAGCTGTATGAGGAATTGTGCCTATCTAAAAAAAAAAAATCTGCAGTGAGCTGCCGGCAGTGAGTGAATTGACAAGTCACATGGCTGGGCTGTCAGTCACCCTCCCTGATCACTGTAATTTGGGAGTGCAGTCAGGTTTCCATTATTCATTTTCCCAATTCAGGGAGGGGAGCGGAGGGGAGGGGAGGGGAGCACACCCTTGCTTCCACTGGCTAGGCCTCCAATTGCTTGTGTTTAAGCTTGGGAGGTGGGAGGGGAGAGATGGACACAGCTCTTATACTCCAAAGCAGTTTGCCTCTCATTAAATCTTTAAGTAATTTCCAGAACAAAATGCTTTAAAGTGAACAGGCTTTAGAACAGACATAATCAAGACTTGCACAGCAGCCAAGGGTACTACCATGGGAAGAACCTAGACTTTCTAGAACTAGAGGGGTGCTGGGCTGTAAGACTAGGTTTCCCATTCTGCTACAACCTCTCTACTCTCCTTGGGGGTCAGTTACTTCATCTTTGTTTCCTCATTTATCCCCAGCATCCAGTCTCATGGGATGGTTTGTGATTAAAAATGCTGTAGGGAAAGAATATTGCCACAGGCAATTCTGAAAAGGTGTCCAGTGAAAGTGTGGTGACAACTCAACAAGCAACTGTCTGATGGCTTTGCAGCCAGTTGAAGGTCATAGGCAGGAGCTGGTACCTCCGTACCACCATTCTGGAAGCCAGTGTTGAGCACTGTGCTTGATGATGACCAGTTTCCCATTTATGTGCATGTTTTACACATTAGGAGACACGCCTGGCTTTGTTTTGTTAATTATGTGCACATAATAGGGGCCAGTAGCCAATTATGACTCCTCTAGTGGATTTACATGCCTTCTATATCAGTGTGCACAATTTTCAAAACATGAGTGATACATTTTTCAGGGATAGCATAAGTAATAACTCACCATTTCTGGCCAAATGTGCTGACTCAGAGCCATGGGAGATCAAGTAACGCTATTAGTAGTTTGCCATGTCCTTCTTGCCTCAATTTTTGCAATATCTTCCTGTGCTCAACGTGTTTACTTTTGGCCCAGTTCCCCACTCAGTTGTCACTGAAACAACATGATGCCTGCCTGGTTTTCTCTCCTGATTCTGCACTATTTGTTTTGTTACAACTTCCTGACCTGGAGGTTAGAGAGTTCCCTTTAAGCTGTGCAACCACACAGCTGAAATTGAAGCCCAGCACAGCTTCTATTAGGGTGCTCTGGAGCTTGACAACAATGATGGCATCTTCACTGAGCACTCCAGAGCTGCCCCTGCACAGCTCCATTGGGGCTCCACACAGTCCCTATGAAAATTTCAACTTGAGCTTTGGATTGGTACTGTGCAGTGTGTACACACTATTTGCACACAATGTATGTATTTGCATACAGTATACACAATGTATTTGCATAAGCGAATTTAATTAAATATACACAGCTACACAGCTTTAAAGCAACAACAACAACAGTATTTATATACCGCTTTTCAACAAAAAGTTCACAAAGCGGTTTACAGAGAAAATCAAATATCTAATGGCTCCCTGTCCCAAAAGGGCTCACAGTCTAAAAAGATGCAAAGGAATACCAGCAGACAGCCACTAGAACAGACAGTGCTGGGGTGAGGTGGGCCAGTTACTCTCCCCCTGCTAAATAAAAGAGGAGCACCCACTTGAAAAAGTGCCTCTTACCCAGTTAGCAGGGGTCTTTTGCCTTTTCTATTTATTATTATTTATTTATAATAATATTATTAATTATTTATAATAATTTATTATTATTTATTATTATTCTATTTTCTAGAATAATGCCTTTTCTAGTACTGAAGCTTGAATTACACACACACACACACACACCCCAAGAGACCAAATGGATCTTAGTTCCCTGGCATACGCCCTACATTTATTCTCTTCAGAACAATCTTTTACCCTTTCGCTTTTCTGCTGAGAGCTGAATGTGGATTTGGCATTCCATCACCAGCTATAAGAGTTTTGCTGCTTGGTAAGTTCCAGGCTTGATCCAGATCATGAGAATAACGTCCACCCTCATCTCTGTTTGAGCTCCAGTCATTGTGGCCATGGGCTTGCTAGTAGAAAAAACCTGAACGTCTCAGCTATTTTATGCATGTACTTTTCTACCGGGATAGTGAACAGGAAAAATATTTAGGTCCATTTCTGCTGAATGGAACCAGCTCTGTTTGTAAACTGATAGCATTGTCTACCTGGAGCATGTTCGCCCACTGGATCCTCCCCTCTCCTCCTGCATCATGTACATGTCTACAAAAGGAAAGGTTATATAATGGTAGCACTTCAATGAACCACATCTTTGTGTCATGCCATGCCATTGCTGGGGACTGGTATGCCAAGTGAGAGTTACAGGGTCAGTGGCTAATCCAGGTTATTCATTGATGCAAATGGATTGAGGCAGGCTCAGTGACAAGGGGCAATGAGAGGCATGCAAGGAACGCAGGGGCCCCTGCCTCCCTGCGAGGTGGCAGCAGCTGGGGAGGATGCAGAAGACGCAGAGCCTAAACAAAGTTTAATACTACTTTGGCCTCACTCACCCTTTCCCTATTAACCCCCCTGCATGCTGTATGGGGGGCCCTACAAACTACTGCCCAGCTTCAGTGTTCTGACAGTCAAATTGAGGAAGAAACAGATGTTGGAGCCACTGCCAGATACTCCATCCAGATGTTTGTTTGTGTTGAGTGCAGACACAAATACAGACTCACCCCTGCACTGACATTTGAACAGTCACACTGCTTGAGAGTTGCACAGACGTTTTAGCTCACAAAGTCCCCCTTCTCCAATTATAAATTGTGTGCTAAAACTCACAAATTTGTATTGGCACGCTCATGTTCTGCTTGCTGAAAATCAAATATATAGTACTTCTTTGGAGAGCTGTCATGATGGAGATTCACACTAGCATCAAATACATACACAAGTGTGTACAAACACATCAATACTGAAATGAGGAGTACTCTAGATCAAGGGTGCCCAAACCCCGGCCCTGGGGCCACATGCGGCCCTCAAGGCCTCTCTCAATGCGGCCCTCAGGGAGCCCCCAGTTTCCAATGAGTCTCTGGCCCTCTGGAGATTTGTTGGAGACCACACTGGCCCGATGCAACTGCTCTCAGCATGAGGGGGACTGTTTGACCTATCGCATGAGCTGTGGGATGAGGGCTTTCTCCACTGCTTGCTGTTTCACATCCGTGATGCAGTAGCAGCAGCAAAGGAAAGGCCAGCCTTGCTTTGTGCAAGGTCTTTTATAGGTGTGGAGCTATTGTAAGACCTTCATTCATTCATGTAAGTTCATCTTTAATATATTCATTTATGTAAACTTATGTAAATATATTCAAATTTTAAATGTAAATTAATTCTTTTTTTCCCTTGGCCCCCGACACAGTGTCAGAGAGATGATGTGGCCCTCCTACCAAAAACTTTGGACACCCCGTTCTAGATTATTTAAAAACTCACTTTTTTCTTAGGCAGGTCTGGCGATTATCTATTTCTGCTTAATCCTATACCAAAAAGGGGGGGGCAGAGAAAATAAGCACTGGCAAGCACTGAAACAATAGTGCTGGAATGATGAAATGGGGTAGCTCAATTTTTAATTGAGATTAGATATGTATTCCTCAACTGTAAGCCTCTAAAGGAGATGTGGTGGCGTTTTGAATTGTTTTAAAACAAAATTTAGAATAAATTCACAAAAACAGCATGGGGGAAAAAGAAAGTCAACAATGATAGAACAGTCTGATAGGTCCTCTTAATGCTCCTGTAGCCACATTTCACCCTAGAGACACAATTGCAATAAATATGCTAACTGGGGTGAAAAATTGCTATTGCCACCCAGGGCAAGTGCAGAGCTTAGGAGTCGCAATTAGCCTGTTCAGTTAACTTCCTGAACTGCTCCTATAGCAGCCAGCTTCTGGGCTGATTGAGTCCTGGTCTTTGGGGACTTACCATGGGGAATGAGAAATTGATCTTCTGGTATTGGGGGTACAAATTTTTCAACCTGGTGACAATGTTCTGCTGTGGTTTTTGCTTTGGGTACACAAGTTATTTCCCAAAATGTTATTTCCTGCCCCTTTCCAGGGGGCCATAAAACTGCACTAGACAATCGCAGAGAGAAAATACTTGGGTACTTGTTTCACACACACATCATTAGGCTAAAATTACGTAGTTGGGCGGGGCCTTTGGGGAAAACTAACAGAGAGGAAAAGGTTAACATGCATCTATCCTTATTCTCCATACCAATCTCTCTCAGGGAATCTGGATCTTATTTAGAGTACACATGCCCTATGTATTGGCAACCTTCAGTCTCAAAGGTATGGTATCGCGCTCTGAAAGGTGGTTCTGGCATAGCGTCTAGTGTGGCTGAAAAGGCCAATCCAGGAGTGACAATCCCTTCCATACCGGGAGCAAGTGCAGTCTGTCCCTGGTCTGTCTCCCTGGCTATGGGCCTTCCTTCTTTGCCTCTTTGCCTCAGACTGTTGGCCAAGTGTCTCTTCAAACTGGGAAAGACCATGCTGCACAGCCTGCCTCCAAGCGGGCCGCTCAGAGGCCAGGGTTTCCTACTTGTTGAGGTCCATCCCTAAGGCCTTCAGATCCCTCTTGCAGATGTCCTTGTATTGCAGCTGTGGTCTACCTGTAGGGCGCTTTCCTTGCACGAGTTCTCCATAGAGGAGATCCTTTGAGAGATCCTAGCATGTATGCACTGCTGAAACACATGCCCTATATATTCATATATCTGCATGCATGTAGTGTGTATATATATAAAAATACTGGGGAAGGGAACAATGTGTTTTCCGGTAGCTATCCTTGTGCTATGTCTGGTTCTCACAAAAGTGCTGTTGACTCTAGCCAGATCATCCTTGATCCACACTGTCCTCTAAACTCTTTTCAGAGTGGTTCATTGCATGATATTCAGGGATTTACAGTCCAGTCATATTGACAGCCTACAGTAGTGGTCCTCGCAAACTACTGCTTATGTTCTGGGCTGCTGTAGTAAAAGCCCTGTGGAACTGCCAGTGCTAATGGCTGGAGGCCCCCAATGCACATGAGCCAAGCAAGTAAGGTTGTGGTGGAGGCAGTTTGTGGAATGTCAGAGTGGGGAGTGGGCCAAATTGGGGGGGGGGGTGGAACTTGGTGGCAGCGGTGCACACCAAGATCCTATCCCCCTTTTCCTGGCCCAATGCCCCTTGAGGTTCCTCAGGCTTATGCCAGCTAAGGCGTTGGCACAGGTCTGAGACGACACCTAGGCAGCTTATGGGGAGATAAGTTAAAAAGTTTTTTTTTACTTTGGGCCACTTGGTCCCACGCTCCCTATCACAGTATGCAGCATGTGCCCTGTCATCGCTGCTGCATCAGTCAAGCTGGTGGGGGGTAGGATTGGGTTGTAAACGAGGATCTTGTGAAACTCTGTAGCACAGTCCCCATCCAAAATGCTACAGTTGAGGATAGGTATTGTGAAGAAGCCCCCTGATGGCACCCTGATGTGGTCCTTAGACCCCTGCAATGTCTCCACATGTTAAAAGCTGATGCAGGAGTAACCAGCTATTTCTTCTGGGCCACTCTTGTTAATATTCCCTGTCAGGAAAGACTGGAACTGGAGAAGGAAAGAATTCTGTGAAGAAAAGTGCCTCTCTCAGGGCAAATTATGGAGGTTTTTCCTTTCTTGCAGAAGTACTTGGATGACCTTGAAAGGCTTATTATTTTAGCAATAACTGGCATAGTTGAGATTGCAGCAGCAAAAGAGAAATCAAAACAGGCACATTCCACTTGGCTGCCTTTTGTTTTCCTTGAAGTATTCAAATGGATTTAGACTTTTAAGGAAGAGTGGGCCTCAATCCAATCAGCAATTTTGGAGGCAAAATCTGCATTGCTGGTGATGGTAGGTGGTCAGTCATCCAGCATCCCCCATCCACCAGATCATAAGAATAGGCTGTGGCTGAAATAATGCCATGCCAGCTGCTTTCTCCATATAATAGATACTTCTATAATAGTTGTCCCTCATCATACATGGGTTTGCAACCCACGGATTTGACTCAACATAGATCATAAGCCCATGTTGGCGGGCCTTTGAGGACCTCCCAGATGCGAGTGGAAGTTGCATCTGGGAGATCTTCTGAAGTGCAGGGATGCTGCATGCGGCCTCCCCATGCCTCAGAAGACATGTCCGAGCTTTCGGATAGGCACTTGCAATTTTTTCAGGCTAGCCCTCTCAGTAGATTCAGTTATCCATGGAAATCGATATCTGGGGAGAGTCCGGGAACAAATCTCCCATGGATACAGGGGACCAACAGTTTATGAAGAGCTGGCCCATCCATGAGGCTGACTGGCAGCCCAATTCTATTCCTAGCAGCTCCACCAGGTGCAGCAGTGCCAAAATGGCTACCATTGCATCCAGTGTCAGTGCCTGGGCTGCCGGAGATCTCCTCAGGGGATGGGGGCTTTCATCCCCTCCCCCTGGGGAAAGCCCCAGGCCCTGCAATGGAGCTTCCCAAATCTGCACCTGCCTTTCCCTGCCCTGTTCCCACCTTACCCCAACCTGAAAATACCTGGCACTGCAGGAGCACTGTCTGTCCGCCCAGGCAGCACTGAGGCTGAGTGCTGGCGGCCCCTCCAGGTGCCACAGACATGCCTTATGGCACATTTGTGACACCTGGTGCTGAAGCTCAGCATTGGCAGTAGGCCCAGTTAGGATTGGGCCCTGAGGCGGTTGCTTCAGGCAACAGATTGGCAGAAGGCAACTGCCTCCATTTGCCTACCCATCTCTAGTACTACTACTTTAACACTAGCCCATCATGCTTATCTCCTCATTTCTGCTCTGTTCTTTGCTTACTTTTCAGATTAGGAGAGTGGAAGAAGGTAGAGGAGCAGCCAATTTACTCCTGGGTTAAGTGGCAGCATTTGGCATACCACCTCAGATGCTGAAAGGTCTTGGGCTAACCCTATATAAATATGCAGATGTGTGAGTGCCAACTCCCATGCTGGCTAGACTTCCTGTATCAAAAAAAGAAAGGACATACAAGTAGCTTGCTGTTCTGAGACAAACATTCTTAGTATGTATGTAATCCAGCCCGACCTCTACGGAACTCAGGGCTGTCCCATTTTATCCCAATAATCATGTAGTCTGCAAGAGAGTGATTTTCCCAGGGTCACCTAGAGGGTGTCATGGCTGAGCAGGGATTTCCACGCCAGCTCTAATCCAACACTTTGTCCCTTACACAACTTGCTGGCTGTGCTCTGATGTCAGTTCAGTGACCCCTCCTAATTGTGTTGCATTCATGTTGCAGGAAGGAAGGGAGGAATATCAGTGAGATTGGTCGGCAAAAGCGGGGAAGATAGTGTGGGGTGGGAAGTCCATGAGTGGATGGAGAGTATAACTAGAGAGAGGAAGGCCTGTTGTATTTCTGGTGACACTGAGGGTGATAATGAAACCCTGGCTTATACCCAAGGCATCTGTAGCACTCCTGGCTGCCATCTGTGTGCCTCATTTAGTGCCTGAATATTCATGACCCTCATTATACTCTTTCAAGCATTTTTCCAGCACAGGAGCTAAAAATAACTTGGGGAGGGGTGTCCCCCCTCCATCTACTATAAAGCACCCAGGACCTGGTTATGATGTGACAGCTCTGTCGCTCTTCTCACAATCTGCCTTCCATTCCCCAGCCTTGGCTCCAACATGGATCAATAGAACAATGTCTTCTTTCTAAAGGGGGGGCTTGCATGGGTACTATAAAGTATCGCCACCACCCCACAGTCTCTGGACAGTGGTACAGTCCTCCCCAACTTGGCTCCTTATGCTTTCCCTCTTTTTTCTGTCTCCTCTTCCTTTCCTGGCTGATTTCTCAGGCATTCAGAGAGGCTGCAACAAGAACACTTCTCTGTTGAGAGGCTGTGATTACAGAGTGTTATTACTTGTCACAGATAAACTGGCATGAGGGGAGCAACAGTCTCTGGGGACTTCCTGCTGGGCATGCAAGAAGTGCCAACATGGGGGAAGACTTCACATCTGAAATAAAACATTGTACAGATTTCTATGCTTTCTTTCCATTTCAGAAATTTTTAAATTATATTTTGGGGATTTGACTGTAAGAGAGACTTTTTTTTAAACTAAGGCCCAAATCCTAACCAACTTTCCAGCCCTGGCATAGCTGTGTCAACGGGATGTGTGCTACCTCCTGCAGTTGGGTGGCACTCATGGAGGTCTCCTCAAAGTAAGGGAATGTTTATTCCCTTACCTCAGTGGTGCATTGCCCTTATGCCAGTGCTAGAAAGTGGGTTAGGATTGTGCCCTTTGTGGTTGTTGATGAGTTTTTAAGTAATATTAGTTCCACCTTGTCAAATTTAGTTCTTTTTGTAGCTTTTTCCCCAGCTCACCTAACTCTAATTGCATGGTAATATAGACAGCAAATTTAAATTAGGGAAACGTCTGTGGGTAGAGGGAGCAGATTGCAAGCAAATTTGAGAAAGAAGAAGTGCAAGTGATAGGATACATGTAGTGGTGTAGCTAAGGATCGTGTAGCAGGAGGTCTGGTCTAGAGGGTAGAGCCTCCATTTGCCTGAAGATTAACATCCACAAGGTCGCCAGTTCGAGGCCACCGGCACCGTGCAACCTTGAAGCAGCTGGCAAGCTGCAGCTGAGCTGTTCCATCTGCTCGGAGCGTGGGAGGATGGAGGCCAGAATGTTAAACCAGATCGGAGTGTAACACCTTGAATATGTAGTGGTTCTTGAAAGAAAGAACCTTCTTTCAATTTGTAAAAATCCCTGCGTGGATTTAATAAGCCTGCCTATGTAAACCGCCTTGAATAAAGTCTTGAATAAAGACCAAGAAAGGCGGTATATAAATACTGTATATTTATATTATATTATATTAGCCCGGTGCCAAGCTCAAAATGTTGCCCCGGACGTGATGTCACAACTGGAAGTGACGTCACATCCAGGCTTTTAAAAAGTGAAAGCTGGGAGGAACCCACCTCCTCCCCCCAGCAGCTCACCACGCACTTGCTCTGCTCCCTCAGTGGCATAGCTAAGGCATCTATCTGCTAGCTGGGGTCAAAGAAGATTTGAACCCCCCCCCCCGACAAAATCAGATTTAATTAAGTAAATAATTGAAAAGTGTGTCCCTGATTGGTTCAACACACTGTGCTGGGGTGAAGAGGGATGGTTATTCTCCCCCTGCTAAATATAAGAGGGGCACCACTTGAAAAAGTGCCATTTTACCTAGTTAGCAGGGGTAACTGTATTATGATACATGGAAATGAGAGCTGACATATTAACATCTTATTGGTTTCATGCTTTATCATGATAACATGTCAATAACATAATAACATGTCATTGGCTCTCGGAACAATCAGTCTCATCGGTCAGTTTTGAGTTAGAAAATCCACTTTTTGTTCCATAAGGCAGTTGTGTTTTCATTTTCTGGTTAATTGGCCGTAACTTTTGATAGAAAACAGATATTCCAGTGTAGTTTTTCCATTGAGTTCTACATTAAATTACCTTTCCAATGATATATAACATGATGGTATTATTCATACATACCAAGATTTTCAGAATTTTGGTCACTAGTGTCAAGCTCACCTTGTTGCCCCCCTAAAGCTTGATGCCCGGTGCAGCTGCTACCCCTGAACCCCCTTAGCTATGCCACTGGATACATGCGAGGCAAGAGCTGGCAGGCTGCAGCAGTCAGTGGACGGAGAGCCCAACCCTGAGCTCCTGTGGCATGCGGCTGCAGTGCTACCGAAAACGGCTGCCACCTCATCCTGCATGCCCATGGCAGCCACAGGCGGCACCTCGGAAGAAAGGGACTTTCATCCCCTTCACCCAGGTAAAGGGAGTCACAATGGGGCTTCACCCATTGTTTTGTTGATGGTGAGGTAAGAGCCTTAGTGTCAGGCGCTGAGCCTGATGCAAAGACTCAGGATTCGGTGGAACAGTCCCGCCTCCCTCCCCACTCCCTCCCCTCAACATGCCTCCCCCGACTCTCTCCCTGCCCTCTGCCCACCTCCCCCTCCCCAGAACGCCTCCTCCCCACCTCCCCCTGCTTCCCCCCACCCCTGTTTTCCTCTCTGCTGCTCAGCAGTCTGTGCAACCGCCAAGCGGCGGAGGCCAGGTGCCCGCCTGGCGCTAGACCAGTGCGAGCCAGCGCTGGCCTAGCACGGGTCCGGTAAGTTGACGCGTCGAGCTCAGGATTGTGCTGAGTCAGCTCCCTACCATCTCTAGCAATAAAGGGACGTAGCTTATGGAGATTTCTGAAAAAATGATATCTGC
The DNA here is from genome assembly GCF_035046505.1 of Tiliqua scincoides. Classification (NCBI taxonomy): domain Eukaryota; kingdom Metazoa; phylum Chordata; class Lepidosauria; order Squamata; family Scincidae; genus Tiliqua; species Tiliqua scincoides. The sequence goes on from NC_089822.1 coordinate 203,801,259, forward strand.
ATGGTTCATTTTCTCAAAATGACAAATCTAGCTGCAAAAAGTGCTCAGCATGCAATCTCGGAGTGTAATGATGAAGGAGAAAAAGTTCATTCTATGAATGTCTTCCTGGGCATTGAGTATGAAGAGCAAACATGCAAGCCTTAGCAAGTGTCCAGCCAAGACCCAACACATAGGAAAGCTAGACTTGGTGCCACACACTAAAGTGGACTAATTTGAGATCAGTGAAACTTTGTGTGCCAAGCAGCAGATGATCAGATACTGTATTTATTTTTTATACCGTACTAATTGACTGAGAAGGCACCATTTGCCAACTCTGACACCAAAATGTCTTGGGTGTGCCTGATGAGTTTAGTCTCCTGGGGTGCAATCCTAACCAACTTTCCAGCAATGACCTAGCCTCAATGCAGCCCCAAAGTAAGGTAACACGCCTTTACCTTGAGGAGGCCCCCCTGACTGCCTCCCCATTGCAGGATGCAGTGCACGCCACACTAGCACAGCTATGTCAGTGCTGGAAAGTTGGTTAGGATTTTGCCCTTACTGTGTAAGGGGCAGGGCACTGTTGGGGCATCAGACGTCAGCTGTTGGGGGGTGTATTATGTTTGAAAAACACCACACTGAACCATGCTTTAAAAATGAGAACCTGGTGTGATGCAGGCCAGTACCAAATTTGTTATGTAATACTTTCTCCAGAGCAGAGTTAGATAGAAGAGAGTAGCACTGATGTGAATTTGGTACAAGACCATATGAGATTAGTAGCTTTGATATGTTTGTGAGGAATCAGGTCCCACCCACACTAGAAATGCTAACTATGTAATAGCACTGGAAGGGCTCAGACGAACAACCTTAGAAATGTTTGAGGCACTAAATGTAGTCCTGTCATGTTCATGCACAAACACACATCTTGGCATTGGTGTCTGTTCCTATTTGTGTCCCTTTTTGTAAGAGCTCTGGTGATAGCTGTTTGAACTGTGTGCTGCTAACTTGCTCCTTGCACATTTACAGAGTCCTTTTAAATGAAACGTCTGTTGTTTCCAAGCTGTGGTTAGGACCACAAGGGATCCCACGAGGGCTCCATTGCTGCAAATGCTATTGGCTCCATCCCCATGTCAAGCATGTTGTTAATTTATATGAGGCACACACAGCTGGTTCACAGTGTCAGTGAGGCATGTGAGCCTTGTAGGGGTTATGTATGGAGAGTGTTGGCTTGGCTACTTTCCTTCTAAGAGCTCTCAGCATGAACCTTCTGTTAGGAGTCTTTATTAAATGGCCTGGAGCCAAGGACAACAACAGGCAAAGGTCCAAGCAGGGGACAGGTAGCAGGGAAGAGGAGAGAGAGGTGTGAGCAGCTTGAGCGCATTCCAGGGATGTTGCATATTAAGTGCCTTCAGAGCCTAGCACTGGTATAGAGACAGGAGAAGTACGCAATTTCCTGCACAGCTTTGCTGCAAGAGGCAAATCTCTGCCTAAGTTATACTCTTTGGCATTTCACTTTGGTTCTGTTCTGCAGACTTTATGTGTCCTATACAGTTTTAATGTCCAATACATATGATCAGATACAACAGGTGATACTTGTTATGTGTTCCTGTCATGTGCCAGGTGAGCTCTGCTGCTCCCACAGATTGGTATGGGTGAGTTTCTACAGCATTCTGATCCCAGCCAACCACTCTTAATGGGTGGGAACTTCCTTTCTCAGGAAAATACCGGGGGGAGGGGGTCTGGATCAAGACCATGGTGGGCACAAAGACTCTTTTCCCCATACTGTGACCATAAGTCAGATCCCCCCCAATGGTGGTTATTTAGCTAAAATAAAATCAAACACACAGGGACTAATTGTATATTTAATGTTATGTATTGTTTGTTTGAGTAGCAACTGTTACCCTGCACATGCCCAATCTCGTCTGGTCTCGGAAGCTAAGCAGGGTCAGGCCTGGTTAGTACTTGGATGGGAGACCGCCTGGGAATACTGGGTGCTGTAGGCTTATACCATAGTCTTTTGAGACTGAAGTTTGCTAACCATGTATTGTTTGACTCTGAACTTCAGGCAAACTTCTCTTTAAGGATTTCACCAACCTCAACTTCCACTTCATAATAATGGGAATCATAATAATGGTACCATGAATCCAGAGCCCTTCACAATATGCCTACTGCCTGTAATTATCATCATCACCATCATCATCTAGCAGGAATTCCCTCTCTTCCTCCCCCGCTATTTGTTTGCATGAATGCCCCAGTTCTATCTGACCACACATCATGAGCATTTCTGTAATGCTGGGAAGGTGAGACATGAGTCAGGTGTGTATGAACTTCAGAGATGGTCCTGAAGTCTGACCCGTCTGACATTATTTGTCTTTGGGCATTTTCCAGTTGGTTCTCTACACTTGTTTTTAAGGCACAACTAGATATAGGATAGGAAGTATCTTTCTAATACAGGAACAAAGAGGGCATTTCTTCCTCAGGAACACCTGACGAGTCTTTAGTTAGATCTTGCACTTAAAGCTTGCCTGGTTGATAAATTTCTAGCCAAGTTCTGGCAAGGGAGAGAGGAAGTATAAATAGCTGAATGTGGAAGTGTGTCTCCAGCTAGTGGCTGATTTCAGCAAAGATATGAAACTGTGCTGTGTTGCCAATAGGTTCTCTTTTGACAGTGGTCTTGGTCAGTATTTGGGAGAGATAGGAGAGCTTTGACACAGTGATGGTTACAGCTGATGGGATAATTGCTACCCCGTTTGTAGATTTCTCCTGCTTTAAAAGGTTTGAAGTTCAATCAAGCAGCAGAAACAGTATCTTGTGACTCAGGAGGCGATGGTGACTGATCCTGCACCAGGAAGAACAAATGAGTTAAGCCAAGAGACATTGAAGTTTATCTGGTGAATGAACCTGTTCACAGAATTCAAGACCATTTTGGAAACAATGAGAGCACAATAAGAGTGCTGAAAGCCACGGGGCTAATCCGGCTTTTTGTTTGCTCCTCCATAGCCATCCTCTGGTCCATGACCAACTCTTAGTTCCTTCTCATGGCAACTAAGCTTCTTTTCACAGCCTCTTATGAGGGATTCTGTCAAAGGCTTTTTGCAACTGCAAAGAAAATGGTGCCCCATAATTCCCTTTTTGCTGCTGTGTAGGTCCATTAATAATGTATGAGGACCATTTTAGCCCCATGTTTCCAAACAGAAGCACCCTGCTCCGATTCACTTCTCTCCCCCCCCCCCCCCCCGCTGCAATGGCTCAATTGTTTGCTTCAACAGATGAGAGTCAATGAATTGTTAGGCCTTATGTATGCATGAAGAAGCAATGAAGGGGGCCTTAGGCAAGATGTGCTATAATCTTGTCCGTAGATCTGCTAGATATTTATATTCTTTACTTCATTTGAATTTTCTATCCTGCACTGACCCAGCAGCATGTTGCAAGTGCAGAATTCATAACTGTAGCATGTATTAGCTAGTAGAGTCACATCCTATAATAACCTGTACAGGGTCCAATGCTTAATGAAATGCATAGGTGCTAACCTTTCCTTGCATGTGATACAAGCCAAACAAAACTAAACTGTTTTAACCTGTTTTAGTAAGTTCATCCCTATGATTGTCTGTGAGTGATGCTGGGACATAAGCATCTGATCTTCAGCATGTTGTGATATCAATGGAGAAAGCCTTCCAGCTGGGCTTAGCAGCCTTATGCCAGTACTGCTGGCATTATGCCAACTCTGTCTGTGAGCCATGGAGACAGGACAGCATCAGGGATCCTTCAAGTTAGCAATGGCCAAGGGCATACACGCACACACCAGAGGGCCCACCTGGTTGAGCTGACCCTGAAGTAGCAGTGGCAGTGAAAGTGCCAAGTGTACCATGGGGTGCCCAGTGTAACACTTTACAGGATCCCCAGCAATCTGGTGCCAGCCCTGAATGGAAGCCTCATTTGCTGTACTGGTGAGGTTTCCAGGAAGGGGGGAAGGAAACGGTAGTCCACACCTTCTTTCATGACTGGCAGCAGCTTGCATAGTAAATCCTTCCTCATCGACCAGGAATCAGTTCCAAGCGCCTTGTCTGCAGCAGCGGTGAAAGCCATTAAATGTGAAGTTGAGGGACAGACATGTCTATAGACATGCTGAGATGTTTACCACAGAGCTCCAGCCAACTGTGAATGTTTAATACCTGCTGTGCATTAAACCTATGGATTATGTACACATTACCATTGTAATTTTCTCATTTAATATTGTGTAAGTGATGGTTAATTGTTGGTGCATACTCTTTTCATGGAAATGGCCTCTGAGTAACAAAATTGCCCATATGAAACATTCCCTCAGCAATTGCTTAGATGGCTCACAGACTTATTTTCTCTTGTTTCTTCCACAGCCTGGAATTAGCCAGCATGGAAGGTATTTCCTTTTATTAGATTGGATAGACCCATGCTCCTCTGCCTTGTTCTTTTGAGGCCCAGGACAAAGGCACAGGCAATTCTAGTTATCTTCCTGTTAGGAGCATGAAGCTCCCAACCATGACATGCACATGTGTGTAACAAATGCATGTTTACTCTTAGAAGGGGCAATTTACAGCAGAAAAACAGCAGAATACAAATTATTTGCTTCCTCTCTCAAAATTGCTTCATCTCGAAGAGAATACATTACACATACATGCATGGCAATGTGAGCCTAACAGCTGCTTTACCTATTGACCTTGTGTCGACGGCATGTATGTGTAAAATGTAGTTTTGTCCTCAATTACACACTTTTGGGCCCAAGTCCAACCTCTCTTGGAGTCAACCTCCTTCCACATATATGGAGGCCACTGTCACTATTTGTAGTCAGCTCTTCTCTCTTAGGATGCAAGTACTTTATGAGAGTACTTATGAGGATGCAAGTACTGTATTTTGTATTCACCCTTCCACTTGTATGGGGGTGAGGTCTAGCTTCTTAGCCCCGTACAAGGTGAAGGCCAGAGGTGGGACCTTGCAATTTCTAGAGTGCAGAACCCAAAATACATGTTGTCTATTTTATTTATGACATGTAGCTTAAAAAAAAAAAAGATCAAGGGGGAAAATTGGCTTTGCCGAATACAGTGGTACCTCGCATAACGAATGCCCCGCGCAGCGAAAAACCCGCAGAACGAAAGCGGTGTGCGAAGTTTGGTAACTCGCATAACGAATTTTTATGACTTATGCTTCGCATAACGAATTTTTTTTTTTAATTGTCCTGGTTTGTCTTAAGGGGGGATCTTCATGTCCCTTTATGATCCCGTTCACCCTAGTAAGGGGCGGATCTTCATGTCCCTTTATGATCCCGTCCACCCTAGTAAGGGGCGGATCTTCATATCACTTTATGATCCCGTTCACCCTAGTAAGGGGTGGATCTTCATGTCCCTTTATGATCCCGTCCACCCTAGTAAGGGGCGGATCTTCATGTCCCTTTATGATCCCGTCCACCCTAGTAAGGGGTGGATCTTCATGTCCCTTTATGATCCCATCCACCCTAGTAAGGGGCGGATCTTCATGTCCCTTTATGATCCCGTCCACCCTAGTAAGGGGCGGATCTTCATGTCCCTTTATGATCCCGTCCACCCTAGTAAGGGGCGGATCTTCATGTCACTTTATGATCCCGTTCACCCTAGTAAGGGGCGGATCTTCATGTCCCTTTATGATCCCGTCCACCCTAGTAAGGGGCGGATCTTCAAGTCACTTTATGATCCCGTTCACCCTAGTAAGGGGCGGATCTTCATGTCCCTTTATGAACCCGTTCACCCTAGTAAGGGGAGGATCTTCATGTCAGCTTGCTCCCAGGAAAGTGTGCACAGAATTACAGCCTTCAAACTCCCCACTCAGCATCCCCCCATCGCTCATTCACCCTTTCACTGCCCCATTTCCTTCACGTTTCCCCCCATGATCACGGCAAAAGCAAGCAATTGAGTGCAGCTGCTGTGTCCTCCCCAGCTTAGAGCACAATCCTGTGCATGTCTCCTCAGAAGTAAGTCCCATTGTGCTTACTCCCAGGAAAGTGTGCATAGGATTACAGCCTTCAAGCTCCCTACTCAGCATCCCCCCATTTTTGAAATCCTCTGTACAGTATGTATGCCTTTAAAGAGCACTTAATAAACAATTTGTAAACCAAATTTGACTTTGTTCTGACTTTTCTTGCCCATAGGAACGCATTAATTAAATTTCAATGCATTCCTATGGGAAAACGCGCTTCGCAAAACGAAAAACTCGCATAACGAAAGGACTCGCGGAACGGATTAATTTCGTTATGCGAGGCACCACTGTACTTTTCTTACAACTGCCTCCAAAGCATATACATCTTTAAAATCCCTTGCTATTTTGTGTTTTTTTTTTCCCCCTGGTTGGTTGCCCCTGTGCAGTGTTGTAAAAAAGGAGACAAAAATCGATTGCATTATACAACTCCTTTCCCTATATATGCCTCCATGCCCTTTAATATAAGTAGTGACGGCCCTGACGGCGCTTGTGATGGGGAGTGCTTTCTAGGACTGGGAGCGGAGTCGTGTAAGTACTGCTGTCGGTACTGGTGGTTTTAAGTACTGGTAGAGTTTTCTGGAGACTGGTGAAAAATGTAATCTTTGGGAAGGAATTTGGTCTCCTGCTTTGCGATACGATGCATTTTTGTATTGGTTTTTGAAGTTTTGTCTTGGGTGTTTATATTTTAATTTGCATGTTCTGAATCATTTTGGTTTTAGCTGAAGAAAAGTGGTATGTAGTTGTCTTAAACAAACAAGTCAACAAACCATATTCATTACCTCACTCTGCTACGCTGCAGGCTAAGTCTCCGTGTTCTGAATGGCTGCCTGGCTTCGTGTACACCGACCTTTGCACTGTTTGGCTTTAGTCAGGGCTGAAGGGGGAAGACAGAACAGACTTTGAAGCCATGGTCTCTTGGTACTTTCTTCTTTGCTCCAGTCACCCACCACTTGAAAACTCATAAATGAGCTTCTTGAATCCCAGAGCTTTCTATTTGCAGATGCTGGCATTAACTATGGAGAAGCCTTTGCTCTTAAATGTTCCTTTCTGGATTGAACTGCTAAGTGTTTTCAGGCTACCTCAAACTTTCCCCCTGCCAAGTTAAACCAAGGCATTTGGTTTCTCTCCAAAAGCAGCTTTTAGTGATGGTGGTTGTTACCTTTGTTTAGGATGGACTGCAGGCTAAATATGCCAAGGGATTATAGGTCTGGGCTGAGGAATGTTAGCAGATGATTCTGGAGGCATTGCAGAGCTTGAATGACTTTAGGGTTTAGAGTTTGGGACCAAGGCCTCCTCAGAGCTGTGGACCTGGAAGATAATTCCTGGCTCAAAGTGGTTGCCAAGAAAGGCCTTGAGTCAGCAATGTGGCCATGAACTGTTGGCCAAGATGGATCTTGAGGATGCTTTTTAGTCTGGAATGCACCACTTTTGGAGTATAGACAGTAGAAGGGAATGTTCTGTCAAATCAGATTTGAACTGCACAGACAAAAGAAATACAAAAATAAGTTTGAACATCTCTTGTGAAAATCGTTGAATAGGAGAAGAAGAAAGTCTTCAGAGGGTGAAAAAATAAATGCATTGAGCTACTTATTTCAGAAAACAGACCCAGGGCCTTGGCTTCTTTAATATTTGGGATGTACACTTCCAACAGGGATTTGGGTGTGTGATTTGGTAATAGTATTGTAAGTAACAGCAGTGTACTGTTACTAAGCATCTGATTGTTGTCTCAATCCATTTTATTTGATCTGGTCACAGTGACAATGTGCATAAAACCTCACAATGACAAATCTTGGAAAGCACATATTTGAACCCCACTGAAATTTCCCCCAGTGATCCTACACTCCCTCCTTGCCCTCCAATCTCTTTACTTTTGCATTCCCTTCTCAGATTTGCACCTCTCTTTGCCCTCCTCTCTTAGGGCGCAATCCTGACCAACTTTCCAGCACCGAGATAAGGGCAATGCAAACCTAAGGTAAGGCAACAAACATTGCCTTACCTTGAGGAGGCCTCTCTGACTGCCCCCCAACTGCAGGATGCAACATGTGCCCCGCTGGCACAGCTATGCCAGTGCTGGAAAGTTGGTTAGGATTGCGCACTTAATACCTTTAGCCAATCTTCTCTGACATCACATTGGGGCTCTGAAGGCCAAGTAACCCCCTGAGCTGCCACTGGCATAAATGCTTTGATATCATAGTAAGGCTAGGCACCTTCAACTTGGTAACCAAGCTCTTGGGAGCAGGGGAGATTAGAATATAAATGTTCACAGGCAATTGTTAATTAAACCTATTTAATGACTGCTAACACACTATGAGCTTGTAAATCATTTATAGATCACTTATGCAGTTTCAGACTTCTTACTCTGATGGTATCATGCTTGCATCTCATGCACAGGATGATAGTAGTACTAGTAACTGAACTGAGTTTTAAATAATTCTTATCCTTTTTTAGTAATTTGTTTCTGCGCAGGGAACGTAACAGCTTCCTGGATATGTGAGAACCTCAGTGCACACCAGACAGTTTCTAATAATGGAGCTATTTATTGCTTTCAACTAATTAAAAACATCCAGTGCATACATTTAAAAATGATGGAATAAAAAGAAACAAAGTTTGTCTAATGCAGCAATTTTCAACCTTTTTCATCTCAGGGCACACTGACAAGGTGCTAAAGCTGTCAAGGCACACCATCGGCTTTTTGATAATTAACAAGGCACACCGTGCTGCTGGTGAGGGGCTCACATCCCCCAATGGCCCTAATAATAAATGACCCTACCCCAAATTCCAACAGCACACCTACAGACCATTCGTAGCACACTGGTTGATAATCCCTGGTCTAATGGCTGTCTCAAATTTTAGTCCATTGTGGCCTAGAACTGTTCAGACCTCCGAGGGAATCATAGGCCTAATCGCACACTCAGGTTTGTGCTGCAGATTGCAAAATCACACGTGGCCTTTCTCAGCTTTTCTCACATGGCCTTTCTTAGTTTAAAGCCTTCTGGGACGGGATGTCAAAAAGGCAACCAACAACGTAACAAGAGCCTGCTTGCTCTGTCTAATTTAGGGCACAATCCTAACCTGGTCTACTCAGAAGTAAGTTCTATTTTGTTCAATGGGGCATACTCTCAGGAAAGTGTGGTTAGGATTGCAGCCTTGGAAAAAGAGACCTTCTTTAAATACTGACAGGCAGTTATTTCTTGGAGCTGTCCTATTTCATTCACCTCTCTGGGTACAGCACACACCCAAACAAAGTGTTGATCTGCCTGCCTTTACATCCATGGGTTAGGCCTCAGTGCAGTCTGCGTCAGTAATTGTTATTAATCATCAGTCTGCCTCCATATGAACTTTGGCTTTCAGATGGCTCTCCCTCCCTAACTTGACAAGGAGAGCAGAATGTCAGCTGGAAGGGAAGGTGTAAGATCAATGTAATGCGTAGGTCAGATGTTTGGTGGTTGACACTTGGACACTGCAATATATTGTAATACAAGCATGCAGTAACATTTTCCAGGGTTCCCATGTTTCCTGAAAACAACATGGCTTCATATTGGTCCTTTTGTTCTAGCTAGTGCGTGCCAAACCTGGGTTAACTGACTTTTTAGGATTGGAAAAGGGAATTTCATTACAGAACAAGTGGGCTTACAAACCATATATAAAACCTTGGAAATGTGGTATCGCACAATAAACCTTTCTATGAGCAGAGATTGAAATGAAAGTCACTCGTGTCCAGCTTCTAGAACAGGGCCTCCTGCTCTGCTCCACTGGATACCAGGTCCTCTTACTGATTCCTTCTTTGCCTGGGCAGGAATATAGGAATACTGCAATTGACTAATGCTTGTGATGTTCAGCACTTGGGTAAGTTACATCACCTCTATAAGCCTCAATCTCCATATCCTATCTGAGAGACTTTAGGGAGAGAACTAGCCTCTTAGTCTGGGCTTGTGCATCACCCACCACATATTATCAGATCTATATCCTGTACAGGCACTTCAGAGTTTTGGGGACTTGGTGGTTGTTTCCAAATAATGCATACTACTTGTAGAGACTTGACTGTAGCATCAACAAAGAACTCTAGAAGGAGCCACCTAACCCATCTCTTTGCCATGTTTGTTTCTTCAGAGCTGAAGGCTACCGGCACTGCTCACTTCTTCAATTTCCTGCTCAACTCAACAGACTATCGAATCCTGCTGAAGGATGAAGATCACGACCGCATGTATGTGGGGAGCAAAGACTACATCCTCTCACTGGATCTTCATGACATCAATCGAGAGCCCCTGATTGTAAGGGCATTTCTTTTTTGTATTAGGAGCAGGAAAAAGGCAGGGAGGACTCACTAGGGGTGCATTTAGAGCTGGAGGAAAATTTCAGTGGGAAACAAAATGCCTCAGTGATTCTCAGAGCTGTTTGCTGTAGATATGTTGTGAATCAAGTGGATCGCTGTTCAGAGATATAGTCAAAGCTGAAACTGGTTTTCAAAAGCATTGTCGGCCTTCTCACAAGTTCCATGCCCATTGTTCTCACAACTACTGTCTGGTTGGCACAACTTCCAACCTCATGCCCACACCACCCTATGACTTTTTAGAAAGTTTTAATCATTTCTTTCTTTAGAGGGAGCTATCTTCACTAGGCTGCTCCCAAGATCAGTTATGCATCCCATTAAAAATAAAATAAAATGAACAGACACCAGCAAGGATCCTCTTATTCCAATGCCTTGCCAATTAATGAACTCATTTTTTATTTGAGTGTGTATGCCCTCCCTTTCTCCACAGCTGAAGTACACATTTTCCAGGATAATGCTCATTTTAAAAAAAATGCAGCCATCTCCCTCCACCCCCACAACAATAAACATGAGGAGGGTATATCATGCTATAAGTTCAAGCACAAGTGAAGTCTTAAGGAGGGAAATGTAGGCTTTTTTACACTGTCTGGATAAGTAACTAGGTGATTCAGCAAAACATACCTCAACCACATTTTAGTCTTTTTGTGCTCCAAAGTGTTGATAGAAGCATGACAGCCAATATACACGTAATCAGTGGTGAGAATAATCTTAAATTAAGGGTGCAATCCTAACCCCTTATGTCAGTGCTTTCTAACACTGACGTAAGGGCAGTGCAGCTCTGAGGTAAAGGAACAAACATTCCCTTACTTTGAGGAGGCCTCTGTGAGTCACACCCGACTGCAGGATGCAACATAGGTCCCATTGGCACTGCTATGCCCGTGCTGGAAGGCACTGACATAAGGGGTTAGGATTGCACCCTCACTCTAATACAAGAGTCACAGAATGTCATGGGGAGAGAGAAGGGACAGTCATGTTGATGATATGCCAGGAATGTAATCCAATAGGTGCCTGTAACAGTTACACAGCCACATTCCACATTGCACTGATTGTGACAAGAAAACCCTCTATCCCGCTAAGGGTGTGCCCCTTATGGGCACAAGAAAGCTAGTAAAGGGGAGGGACGAGCTGGAAGAAGAGTTCCATGTGAGTACAAGGTGACAAGAAGCATGCCATTCCAAAGACCTAATAGGGAGTCTGAAACAAGACTGAGAGTGAGTCCACTTTCTAGCAGGGGAGATTCCACTTCCCAGCATTATTCAAGGGGCGCAATCCTAACCCGTGCTGGAGCAGGCAAGCCACAAGGCTTGCACTGCATCCAACATGGGATTGCAGTGGGCAGCGGCTCAGCCACAGGCAAGGGGAAGCTCTCCCCCTTACCCGTAGGTATGGGCTGCGCGCCCCTATGGGTCTCCTTGGACCCATGCCACCTCTGGAGGTGGCGCAAGTCCGAGGAGAGTGGAGCGGCTCAAAGCTGTTCCACTTGCCCCGTCCCTGGGGCTAGGATCCAGCATAACTGCTGGGTCCCAGCCCCACCCCCAGCCACCCACAGGCCCTCCCTCCCCCGCCCTTCCCCTGCCCAGTAACGCCCCCTCCCGCCCCCTCCCCATGCCCCCCACACCTACCTTTGCTGCTTGTGCCGGCGCACTCGCACCGGCACAAGTGGCAGTACGGGAGCCGTGGCAGAGGCTTCTGCCTTCGTCCGCGCATTGGCACATCTGGATGTGCTGACGCAGCTTCCACCTAAGGAGGTGCAAACGTGCTTTACAGCACGTTTGCGACTCCTCAGGGATCCTATACCAGCATAAGTGCCGGTTAGGATTGCTCCCTAGGGTGCACTATCTAGGAGTATTCCCAAAATACTCCTTCCAGCTCCTACCCCAGCTTCTTAGAAGACAGATTAACAGTGCAATTCTGTGCGTGTGTACTCAGAAGTAAGTCCCACTGAATTTAATAGGACTTACTCCCAGGTAAGTGTGTATAGTATTGCAACCTTAATGTAAATAAACACAGTCTTTTTATTCCAGGAGAGGGAAAGCTCCTAGAATTTTCATTAGTATTCTGTTCATATTGTGTTTCTCCCAGTCATAAGAAAGACCCAGTAGAATACTCAAACTCATTAAGAAAATTAACAGGGTTTTGGCATGGACAGGGGAGAGACATTAATTTGCTCAACATATTGTGGGCTGAGTCCTGAGAAATGTGATGTCCCAAAACTTGAAGTGCTGCCTTTAGGAAGCAAGCTTCAAACCCTTGGAACAAACATGCATTATCTGAGCACTTGATGCCTCACAAAAATGATCGTGAAGAAATGTCCTTCATGACCAGTTATTTAAGTTAAAGCCAGCCTTTCCAGTCTGTGAGGTTGGGACTGTGAATGCGAAACATAGGGTCATTCCACTTGTGGAGTTGCTGGTGCCTACTGAGATTTAACCTGGCCATTGCATGGTTCTTCTGAGAATGATAGCCCCAGGTCTGAAGGTGTTGTTTTGTTTGGCAGATCCACTGGCCAGCATCCCAGCAAAGGATAGATGAGTGTGTCCTGTCAGGAAAAAACAGCAATGTAAGTACTTCTGGTGCAGGCCTCAGGGTTATGGGAGGTGTGAGGGAGGGTGGGAGGAAACCTAGTATCTAAAGGGGAGGGGATGAAGCACAAGCTTCTGATTATCCACCACCCAAGAATGTCCAAGCTTCAAAGCCATCTTTTATGTTCACCTAGTACTGTTCACACCTTCACAGGTGAGAGAATGTTGACTGCCCTATCTCCCATTCCTGGACCCCCTATTCTCCCTGTCTCCTTTTAAGTAACTAGTAATGAGACTCATTAGAGCCTCAGTTCCTTGTGCTACATAATTGGCCCAGGCTGAAGCAATCCTGAAGTCTGCTGTGTTTCCTATCATTGGTTTCTCTGGGTCACAGTCCTAATTCCTTCAGTATCCATGCAAAGGTCCTCTGCATTTATGCATGCACATTAGTGGCTGGGTAGATGTGTGTCCCCCCAAAAACAACCCCCACACAAAACCATATGCATTCATTGTAACCACAGATGGGACTGAGTGACTTTGTGAGTCTGGGAAAAGTTGGGATAATAAAGCTGCAACTGAAAATTATCCTGAAGATTATCAGGAAAATCACAGTATGAGTGCTGCTGGTCACTAGTGGACACTTCAGTGCAGATTGTGCAGATTGACTTTATCCCTCTCCCTTTGCCAGCCACTGACTGGGCCCTCATTATCGGCAGGGGTTTTGTTCCAGAAATGGATAACAGCTGCTGGAGTCCCAGTGGGGGCAGTGTTGCAACACCTCAGTGACACCTTGAGGTCACACCAAGCCCTGTGGAGGTCATGCCGGGCACTTGGCCCACTCCATGGGCCTCTCCACTTCCTCAGAAGGCCCTGAGGATGTAGCCAGAAGTTATTTCCAGTTTACATCTGCAACTTCCAGTCACATCTCAGAGGTGTTCTGAGGCTCAGGGAGGCCCATAGACTGGGACATGGGCCGCTCTGCACGTCAGAGCCCCTCCCAGACTTGGTCAGAAGTCATGGATGCAAACTGAAATTCGCTTCTGGTCACATCCTGGAGGCATGGGGAGGCATCTGCGGATGGTGGAGTCTGCGAATGCCGAACCTGCAGGTAAGGCGGGCCTCCTGTACTTTTACCTTGGAGCATCATGTGGCACACAAATTGTATGCGGCTCAGGCTCTGTGTAAGAGAGCAAAATCATGGCCAACCCCTGTGGCTTATGCCAGTGGTTCCCAAACGTTTTCAACTGGTGGCTCCCTTTGACCTACTGGGCCACTGGCCCATTAGTGCTACAATTCTATACATTGTATAGGACAGTAAGTTTTTCCACAAGGATTCTGCGGCTCCCCTGGCTGGCTTCTGTGGCTCTCCAGGGAGCCACAACTCACAGTTTGGGAACCACTGGCTTATGCATTCTCTCTGAAGACACTGGCTGCTGCTAACTTGTTGCTAGGAAGTCATGGAACGTTGGTCTAACTCTCAGTAAGGTGGCGATGCCTTGCTAGCAGTAGGTTCAAGGAACTGGAAATTTTTGTCCAAATCCAGCTCAGCCCATCCTCAGTTCTGCCTACCGCAAATCTTCTCACCTCAGTAGGAGGAAGCAAGAGGTCAAAGGTCACCAAGCTGTTTCCTGCAAGGCACAGTCAGCCTTTGGCCATCTGACCTTGAACTCTGTTCTCCTGGGATTCCTTGGCTGCTACTGTTCAGTGCTTAGGCTCAGAACAGCCAAGCTGACTTAGCAAAGGAAACCGTCCTTGCTTGCTTTTTCCCATCTAACTGAACTCTATTCTCCTTGGCTGCAGACCAATTCTGCATGATCCCCCTAACTGGAAGCATTAAGCAAAAAGGAAACATGAGCTGAGAGGGGGAAACTGGCCTTGGCACCCAGACACACTGTGCTGTGCTCCATGCCTGGTCTTGAATCCAATTAGTTAATAAGCTCAGGCCTTGACATCACTGTTTGCATACACGATAGGAATTGCTGTACTTGCCCTCTGGGCTTTACCACTATCACTTATTCTCTAGACATTGAGGTCAGTCTTCACTCGCCAGTCAGTCTCCTTGACCTCCCGTTCCTCTTAATGAGTAGTGACCCAGAGACTGACTTTACTGTATTTCCTTTCTACCTTTCCTGAGTAGATAAGGCCAGGCAGTCCCTTTCTCTTGGGCTCATTACAGGGACTTTTCATTAATGTGTTTGTTATTCAAAGCATTTTCTCTGGCTTTTGAAAATAAGCAGGAACAGGAGTCTGGGATTTGCCATCTTGACACCAGGATCCTTCACTGCAGTCTTACAGGGATTCTTTTCTTGGCCTTCAGGATAATTGTCTGTGGAGGGGAACTGTGAGCTGCACCACGTATAGGTCAGCTACAGATTTTGTAGTGTGAGAAAGGAATGTTGGCTCTGGAAGGGTGTTTAGTTCAAAACTCTTACAGTGTGGAGGGAGTGCAGGAGCATTCTCTCTGAAGTACATCCAAATCATTGTTGGAAGAAGGAGATGGGGAGGAGGGAGTGGAAAGATTTGTTTGGTAATTCTCAAAGAGCATCAAGCCTTCATTGCCCAAGTCTTAACTGGAGCTTCTTGGGTAAAAAGAGGATTATTAGACCCCAAATCCATTTTGTGTAGTGTGTGTCATGTAAGTTATCTGGTGTGTAGCACTCTGTGGTGCTACACAGAGTGTGAAAGAGGGAGCAAGAGGGGAGCACGGGCAAAAGGCAAAAGAGGCGCAAAGCCTAGCTGTTGGTGGCAGCCCTCTTACTCCTGCCCTCCTCTACTGGTTGGCCTGGAAGTATCTGGGATTTAGCAGTTCTCTTCTGCCATTATCAAGGTGGGGAAGCCAGACAGATATCCCTTTGGAAAATTTCTCTCCCTGATTGGAAAAGGGGTTCCTAAAATCCGGTGAATTCCCACATGCACAAAAATCAAAGCAAACAGTAGCAAGAACTAGACAATCTGTGGAAGTATGGCAAACCCCCACTCTCTTCTGTACTGAGACCAGGCAAGTAAGCAAGAACTTTTTTTTTTGTTTTTAAAAAGGAGCTTATTGAAACGTCTGAACAAACAAGGCAAAATAAAATAAACAGAGTGGGCATGCAGGGGATCGAAAAGCAAGACTTACATCAATAATAAAACAGAACTGACCAAAAGGAGTGGGTGGCAAAATGTTGTCACAGAGTTTGAAAATACAAGGAAAAAGTAAAAAAAAAAAATCCCTGACCATAAATTGCTGGATACTCTCCTATCCTTAGTTGTTCATATTTCCAGGAGAAGTGAAAGTGATCCAGTTCATGTGCTCCTCTGAGGGGTGGTCAGGCATGGGCACATCAACCACAAACCAGAGGTAGCATACCAGAGCATCGCTGTGCATTAACTTAAAAACTTATGGTTGATTATGTCTTTGGATTATCTGATTTGATGAGTTAGTACTGCTTAGGCATTCCATCCTGTCTTTATCGGATCAGGTGGGCAAGGCTACCCAGTTAGTGGGCACATGCCAGTCTCAGCAGGAGGGTTGGCCAGAACACTTTGTTTGAAGGAAATCCAGTCTTGAAGGCATATAATCCTCATAAAGCTTATCTGGAATGCTGCATGTGGAACTTCTGTAATGTTGCTTAATTCAAAAATTGGACTACTCTAGGAGGGTGTTTCTGTGGTCTTTAGGCTGCTGAGACATCATAGAAGTCTCTGGGGAATTGAAGTGTCCAAAATTAGTGAAAAATAGGCACAAAGAAATAGGGGGAAATCAAGGATTTTTACTACCCTCTCTTTCATTCAGTGCTAATGCAATTACTTCATTGCTTCAATATATGAGTAAACCACTGGTTAGCCTAATGAACTGAGGATAAAACTGCTCAACTGACTATATATCAGTAAACTGAACGCCTTCTGGAAGTGGATGTGATTTTGTGGGGCTTAGATTAATCTACCATTTCCCTTTACTTTTCAGGGCGAGTGTGGAAACTTCATCCGCCTCATCCAGCCCTGGAATCGAACGCATCTTTATGTCTGTGGCACTGGAGCATACAATCCTGTCTGCACCTTTGTCAACCGAGGCCGTAAAGCACAGGTGAGGTACTGCAGACTATGCAACTGGAACTGCAGCTGGATCACTGCTAGAGAAACCTTATGTATGAGCCCTCAGAACAAACTTGGGGTGCCTAGTGGAGGGGGGGGGGTCGCTGGTGAGGTCACCAAGTCATAAGGATGTTTTCCAGAATTTGATCTTAATGGCTGTGTGGAACTTTCTCAACTCTCCTTAAGGACTAAAGGCGCAATCCTAACCCCTTATGTCAGTGCTTTCCAGCACTGGCATAGTGGTACCAATGGGACATGTGCTGCATCCTGCAGTTGGGTGGCGCTCACGGAGGCCTCAAAGTAAGGGATGTTTGTTCCCTTACCTTGGAGCTTCATTGCCCTTATGTCAGTTCTTATGTCAGGGGTTAGGATTGTGCCCTAAGTGTCAGAGCCCAGCCATAGGCACCTGTTAGTTTCAGTCAGAGCCAAGCAAATTAAGTCAGGAGTTGGAGCTGGGGGATGAGAGTCAAGTTGGGAAACAAGCCAAGTAGCAGGAACATAGTTGCATAGGCCAAGCCTCACCCTGATCAGAAAGACTTGATAGTCCTCCTTGTTGAAGAGCTGACAGCCAACATGCATGGGCAGACCACCCCAATATCTGGAAATCCTTTACTATCTAGATGTTCCAACGTGTATCCCAGATAGCTCACCATGCAGGGCTGATATGCATACAGATCTGTTTTCATGGTTTTACACAAGGTAGCTCCTATCCCTGAGCTTAACAGAAGGCCTGGGGGGGAAAAATAAAAGGACTGAATCCTGTCAATTTATAATCTGTCTGCAATGTGTTGTATGGATAGAGACTAATTGAGATAGAGTAGATGTCATTTGTTACTGCTTGTGCCAGTTCTTAAGAAGACTTGTTTAAGGTATCCTGTTCACCCCCCCCCCCCAATGATCCACTATGCCCATCTACTGAATGATCAATTTCTTGGTAAGAATTGCCTTGGCTCAGTGCTGCTTCTGTATGAGAAACACTTTTGGAGCTCATTTACCCAGCATAGCCCCTTACTGCCAAATTGCATGTGATGATTGAAGCATAATTAACTACAAAGGAGTCAGTTTTTCTTTTAGCAATAGTAGCTGAGTTGTGGGGGTCTGTGGAGGGAGGGAGGGTAAAAGACTCCTACTGCAGTCCCAGTCCATGGGGTACCTCAATCTAGCAACTACTGACTCAAGAAAAACTATGCCCTTAAGGGCAAATAATGGTTTAATAATAAATAATAATAATTTAAATGTTATGTGTATTGTGGTCCTTAAACACTCCCATTTAGGAATCTGTGGAGTAATGACCCTGCAACTGCTGGTTTGAATAGTAGTATATGGTCAGTTTTAATTGTGTAAAATCAGATTGCCATGATGCAGCTGGTGTTTGCTTAGCTTCACCTAATGTCTCCATGGAGGTTGTAAAGTTGCTGGAGTTGGAATTGTGTTGCTTTTCTTCAGGACAGCAAAGCAGATTTTTCTGTCAAGAAAGGGATGCAGAATCACTGTCCTTGTCCATCACAATTATAACAAAGGGTCATGAGAAGCTATGCAATTTCAGGGCTCAAAGTAGTTTTTTCATGCTATTTCAAGGGGAAATTTTCCAGGCAGAGGGCCAGCAACATGGACAGGCATACGCAAACCTTCAAGACACTGCCCACACTCCTTGCCATCTTGGCAACTATGACCTCATTCTTAGGATTGGCTTCTCTATTTTGTGACAACCAGTGGAATTCGCCTGCACAATTCTAATCCCAAATGCAAAGGCTTTGCCATAACGACTCATTGCAACATGAGAAGCTTCTCCATTTGCTTATACTGGGGAATTGGTTATATCTTCTTTTAAGGTTTGCAAGCAAGCAAACATGCTCTTGACTCTTTCTGTCCACTGCTGTCAGCAAGAGCAGCAGCCAATTTTCTGTAAGTGGCCACAGAAGCACTTGAACTCTGAATTAGCAAGGAACATGGCTTACATATATAATAAATGTTATAGTGCAGTGTTTCCCAAACTGTGGGTCGGGACCTGCTAGGTGGGTCGTGAACCAATTTCAGGTGGGTTCCCATTCATTTCAATATTTTATTTTTAATTTATAAGACTTGATGCTCCCATGGTATATGACTGCATCTGGGGAAATGTTATAGCTCTGTACTTTTAACAGGCTACTATGTATATGCTTTTACCAATGATAGTAAATGGGACTTACTCCTGGGTATGTGTGGGTAGGATGCAGCCTAGGACTATTAAAAATTTTCATGCTTGATGATGTCACTTCCGATCATGACATCACTTCCGGTGGGTCCTGACATATTCTTATTCTAAAAAATGGGCCCTGGTGCTAAATGTGTGAGAAGTACTGCATAGTGAAAAGAATTATGTGTACATACACTGTGTTGCATAAATTAATAAATTCCAATCAAAAAGGCAACATGGATTATTGTTGGCAGTTTACTGAAAACACAGTTTACCATGACACACAGAAATTTAGCCACTGAAGATTTTCCTGGTGTGGAATGAAAAGACTGAAAATAAAAGCTTTGTCTGCTAAATTTCTGCTTGTCAGGGTCCTGTTAAAAAGCACAGGAGCAAGGCAAGAAAAAGATGGTAACCATAAGGCCACTCATAGTTTTACCATGGTGCACTGCAGATAGCAATTTGAAGGTTAGGAACTCAAAAGGCTAGAGAATAATATGGAAGTGTCATGCTAGTATCAAGGAGCACCCTCATTTTGAATTTGGTGTCTAGATCTGTTTGTCCCACTTCAAAAATTTAATATAAGAATTGAAGGAGGACAAACAAAGAACAATTGAAAGCCAGAACTATCACAGGAGAAATAAGGGAAAGACAAGAAGACATTAAAGGCACAATCCAGAGTGGCCCTTGGGCTTGCGCTGGCCCAGGAGGATCGCAAAAGTACTGTAAGGCACATTTGCGCCTACTCAACAGTTGGCTAGGCCAGAGCGTGGAGGCTGAATTCAGCCTCCCCGCCAACGGAGGAAGCGAGTCTTGCGTTTTCCAAGCTCGGCCAACACAAGGCTCTGGGGAGGAGGCAGGAGGGAGGTGTTCCGGGGTGAGGAGAGGGTGGCCTCAGGGGCGGGCAGGCAGAGAGCGGGAGGTGGGGCTGGGATCCGGCTGTTATGCTGGATCGTAGCCCCCACACCCGAGCAGCTTGGAGTGGCTTCAAGCCGCTCCGCTCTCTTCTGACTTGTGCCACTGCAGGAGGTGGTGCACATCCAAGGAGATCCATAGGGGTTGTGGTAGTTTCCCTGGGGGTAAGGGGAAGAGTTTCCCCTTACCTCTGGCTGAGCCACTTTGGCACCATATCTCACACTGGATACAGCGCAAGCCTCCTGGCCTGCCTGTTCCAGCGCAAGATAGAATTGCACTGTAAGAATGATAAAACAAGACAAACTTTATTGACAGAAATAAGCATATGCATTAGGGGAAGTGGGAAGAGTCAAGAGAGGCTTGTGCTGCTGCTTTCCTTTGCTGAAACCTTGCTGAGGGTGAAACACGACCCTTCCCCTCTCCCAAGGGATCAGTGTATGTCAGAGGATTCAGGGATGAATTGGATCTTGTTTTATTCCACATGGTGCTTTCTAAGAAGACAGAAGCAGCTCCCGTATTTTGTGGTCTTGTGTAAAGGACTTGAGGGAGGGGACAGTGGTGATCACAAATAATGGCTAGCTAGTAAGCCAAATCAATGGTGTGGAACCCTGTGTGGATCCCTGACTTCAGTGGTCTGCTCCTGGAAGGCCACATGGATACTCCTCATGTCCTAAAACTAGATGATATATAGATCAGAAGACCTACTAGCTATGATATTTGACTTTTGTATGTAGTCCTCTGACAAATTTATTTACTTACTTCATTTGTACCCCGCCTTTCTCCCCGAAGGGACCCAAGGCGGCTTACAATAAGAATTAAAAACACAGTTAAAAAAGAAATTCTGCAATAAAGTTCCCAAGTTCCAATTACATCATTCTGTCTGCAAAATTCACCTTGTGAATGCTATATATTTAATATGCCTAATAAATTATCATTATCAGTAACAATGTTCATTTAGTGGGCCTTAATTTGGGGGGAAACTCGCACAAACATTTGCCAGAATAGTTTTATCATTACTGAACTTCCAACTTCTTGTGCTTCTTAAATTATATATCTTCCACAAACTTTCTGGTGTGTTACATACCACTGATTTTAACATTAACCCAAGGAGAAGCTGTGGTGCTAGTATGAAAATACCTTTTCATTTCTTACTTTCTGGTAATCGATTTCCTGAAAAGGTTCCTTATTTTCTTATAAAGTTGTTACCTATATATTTTTCTTCTTCCAACAATACCTTATATTTTGGATAGAATATCAAAATAATTTTGTGTTATACTTTTCCTCACTTAAGGTGCAGTCCTAACCCACTTTCCAGCACCAGCATAAGGGCAATGCAGCTCTGAGGTAAGGAAACAAACATTCCCTTACTTTGAGGAGGCCTCTGTGAGTGCTTCTCAACCGCATGATGCAGCACACATCTCACTGGCACAGCTATGCCAGTGCTGGAAAGTGGGTTAGGATTTGGGCCATAGTCAATCATATTTGATGGATATCAATCTTAGCGTGCAATCCTAACCCACTTTCCAGCACTGGCATAGCTGTGCTAGTGGGATGTGTGCTGCATCCTGCGGTTGGGTGGCACTCACGGAGGCCTCAAAGTAAGGGAATGTTTGTTCCCTTACCTCAGAGCTGCATTGCCCTTATGTCAGTGCTGGAAAATGGGTTAGGATTGCACCTTTAGTTTATTAGTATTCAATAAGCTGCTAATGTTATGTCATCTTTGAAAATATTGGAATCTTAGCAATATATCACCATTCATACCGTCAAATAAACTTTGCTCGATTATCTTTTGAAACTAGTTTGCATTTGATACCATATTTTTTTCACAATCTTAATGACTACCTCTTACACCCTTCTCTCTGTAAACAAATGATATAAAACCAGTTATACCAGGATTCAGACCCTTTTAAACTTTGTTCTAGGCCAGGGGTGTCAAACCCATTTTATACAGTGGTCTGAATAGCCCTCCTGGGACCTACTGAAGGCTAAAAGTGGCATCATTAAGCAGTAAGTGATGTCATTAAGTAGACGATGGTCAGAAATCAGCACTTTGTTCTCACATTGGAACTCATTAGCTAAAAATAACAAAAGAGAAAATATGCAAATCTTGACCATATTTTCAAGATATGGGAAAGTGAATTACCATGCTAGGAGTGCCCAATTATCACACTAGTCTTGTTCTTGACATAGAAAAGAATCTTTTTGCCATGAAGTTGTGGTAAACATTTTAAAAGAATATTGCCTCCTACTTATTCTACATTTTACTGTCATTCTCATTTTATACAATCCATACCAATTTAAACTCAGTTGTGATGCAAAGTAACACTAGGGAAGTCTCATCTTTCCTTTAGGTACTCCTTTCATAATGTTCTGATTGATACTCTCACAAATTTATAATTCTATGAACATGTTCAAGATTTCTTTCCATACTGCCAAAACTTTAGGTTCTATAACAAAACAGAAATAATAATCTTAACGGTATATTCTTCTTTAAGATGAAGAATTGATTCTTGATGAGGAAGCATCCCAGGTATGTGATTTATTTTTTTTTAAGATGATCAGTCCAGTAAAATTCAGTCATACAAACCAAGGACAGGGCACATATGCTGAATGAAAGGATACTGGTCTGAATAGAAGCTTGGGTGTGTATATTTGAGAAACCACAATGAGACTTCTGCATGCTGCATTCTCTGGCCAGGCCCTGTCATTCCTGCTTCTCTGGCAGGTCACCCTGCCAGTGCTAACTCTCTGCTCCTCCTCTCCTTAGGCTTTTGAGCTGAACCAGTCCATCCAGCAGGGAGGACGGGGAAGCAGAGCAGTTGACTCCTCCCTCCGCCCGTCTCCAGTGGAACGCAAGGTGGGAATCGCGCTCTATCCTGCCTTTCCCCAAGGTTTCAGCTGACTCCTTCCCAAGCATGCCCGAGCCTGGGCTCCCTAACCTCCATCTCAACTGGCATGTACCTAACTCACTAACAGGGGCAGAGGTCAGACCCATTGGAACAGGGCTGGCCTCTGAATTCACTCCCCACCCACCTAGCAATGAGCGCGCTTCCTGTACAGGCTCTCCTTGCGTTTCCTCTCTTGAACTAACACCTTCTCTCCCAGGCTCACACAAGGCTCGTCCCAGGAAAGGACACTCTTGGGATTTTTTAACCTTACTGTACAGGGTATCTCCAAGTTCCTTCATGGTTGGGCTGTTAATTCAAAGTATCTGGTTGAGCTTGTTCTTTCAAACAGACATTTTGGTGAAGGGAGTCTGAATGCATTGTCAAGATATTGGCGTGATCAGGAATCTGATTGCAGGAGGCGAGGGGGCAGGGTAGGTCAGTTGTCATGGAAGTCTGAACTCCCTTAATGATTACATAAAATTCCAAACACTGCTGACAAATGTAAGCAAGAGGACAAGAAAATATGGGTTTCATTACATCTGATCTAGTTTTGTCATGGAATGGAAAGGGTAGCTTGATGCTGGAGCACATGATTTGTTTGCAAAAGGGCCCAGGTGTGCAAAAGGGCATCTCCAGGAAAGATGTTTGGTTGAAAAGAGTGGAGAGAGTTGCTACCAGTCACTATAGACAGTACAGAGAGAGATTGACCAATCAGACCAGCATAGTGTAGTGGTAGACTAGGACCGGAGAGATCTGGGTTCAAATCCCAACTCAGCAACAAAGCTCGTTGGGTGATTTGGGGTCAGTTACGCTATATCTTTGCCTGACTTCATAGAGTTTTTGAGAGGGGAAGAAACACATGTACCACTCCGAGCTCCTCAGAAAAAGGATGAAATATAAATTGAATAAATTAATGTATGTTCCTTCTGCTGGCTATTTCTGGTCATTAGTGATGTAGGAAATAATCTTCCTATTTTCTATTCCAGTTGTTGTCACTGTGGTCATTTTAATAGATATGGCTACAATCTGTCAGGACCAAGGGAGAAGGGGGGGGGTAACAATATGTGCTAAGAAGAACCATGTTGTTGTGTTATTGGTATATTTCCTCCCATGCTACAATTTATAATTAAATAGCTTAATGTGGGAAGGAACAATGTCCTATCAATATCTGGCCTGTGGCCTGGAATCCAGCTATATAGATTTGAATATTCTAATATGAATCAATCCATAAGCCCTTCCTTTGCAAGAAAACAGCAACACAGGCTTTGGCTTTACTGATGTATAACTTATGTTAGAGAATAAGGTTCACTTACTTTGAAGGTTGTACTGAACACTGGGATTGATCAACAGGTTCCTTACCTCAGATTGCCAGATGCAAGTGAGGGCACCAGGATGTAGGTCTCTTGTTGTCTTGTATGCTCCCTGAGGCATCTAGTGGGCCAAAGTGAGATACAGAAAACTGGACTGGATGGGCCTTTGGCCTGATCCAGTGGGACTCTTCTTATGTACCTTAGGTCCAGCTCCTAATCTGTTTCCTTCCCACTGGATTTGTTTGAGACTAAAACCTCCTTGCACTTAGCCATGGGTTCTCTTCCATGTGTGTTCAAGATGGTATACTTAAAAATAAAAAAACAGAAAGAAAATGCTACACATTTATCTTTGTTGGAAATGTTGGAAACTTCCATGACAAAAACCACAATGTCGATAAGAGAAACTGAAACTCTAAACATAATCCTGAGTTCAACTTTCATAATTTCTTTTATTTTATCAAACTTTAGTAAAATCAATATTTAAAAAAATAAGTACAGCTCATTGCACATCTGCCAGTGTGTTCACAGAGCAAGGCAAAAGGCGGGCACACTGTGGGTACTTTCAGTCTGGGCGGCAGGGCTAATTCTTTCCCAGGCTGAACACACAAACCTGAAATGTGGTGCTCTGAAGAACTGAATTTCTGCCTCAGCAGTTCTCTTCTTTCCCAGCCTTTCCCTAAATAAGATTTGCTGGTTCTGTATTCAGTTGCCTTATCTTTGGAGTGCACCAGAAAGTGGAAGAAGGGTCACCCCCTGTGGTTGTTTTCATTTAAAACAATTGTTTGTTTGAGTCCAGAGAAGACTGTACTGTAGTGCTGTGCAGTGCTCATGTCAGTGATGAATTCTTATTGTTGTTACCAGGGCTGGCACCCTGGTTGCCAGACTTTGGAACAAATTTCTATATTTGGCCCCCAAAGGAATCTATCCCTAGTAGTACACTGAGCACTGCCACTAGTCCAGGGGTCAACCTGACCTGGTGGGCCTGGTTGATCCCTGATGGCATCCCTGGTTGAGACTGTTCGGTTAAATTTACATGATACATAAATAGCACTTGATTTTCTAAAGTGGTTTGCATCTTGCAAAGAGTGCAGGCACTGCTTAGTGGTTGATCTCACTTGGATCCCCAATGTTCACCTTCTGTTCAGAGTATGAAAATCTCCTGATCCACTTTATATAGTTTGCAGGACTTACACTCACAAAATCCTAGTTCTAATATCAGCATTCTGAATATGGGAAAAGGGAGAGGATAGCCCTTCCTCTGTGCTGATGCATTCCCTAGCCATTCCTCTCAGGTGTTCCTGCACTGAGCACTTGTCTTGTAGAGGGAAAATGCTGAATATGGGGAAAATTTCTCCCTCTGTTCTGAAACACTGGCTGATCAGTATCTAAGTTGGGACAAATACCCCCAGCATTCCATGTTTTCCTATGCAAACAGTGAATACATGGAAGGCCATGCTGTGTGACCAAGGAGTATGGTGGCATTGGAGGCATGCCAACCTAAGCCCCTCTCTTCATGTTCAGTAAACATGGAAAAATAATGTGTGAAGAGGCCTTGACCTCACTCAAAAGCCAACTTTTCATATTGCTACCCTGCTTTCTGAAGCCTGATTCTTTTGTTTGTACTTTGCATACTATTTATATTGTGTCACTGATTGTGCAATTCATTTCAACAGGCTGACGACAATGTCAGCTTACTCCCTTGGGTGTCAACATGTGTTTGACATATGTTAGAAAGAGGAAGCAAGTCTTCACTGATATCCTGCCACGATTGACCTCCCAAGCTGTTAGCACAATGGGGTGGGGAAGAGAGTGGGTTGTATCAGAGAGCTGGAAGCTCCAAAAAGATGGGAATAGCAAACATAGCATGTCATATTCTGTTGCAATTTGAGCCCTTCAAGCCCACTTTTCTGCCATTCAGCCAATGCCATAGCTGGCTGAAGCTGTTGGGCAGCCTGAAGCAGCACATAGCTTGCCAACCCCCATTACCTGGCTCCTTCATCCATGTGGAGTCTTGAATCAGAAGAGGAAATGTGGCACAAGCCAGCAGCATTCCCAGAGTGCTACGCATTTCCTCTATGTTTAAAGAAAGCTCACACAGTAGAAAGAGCAGTCTTGCTCCTTCCCTCACCTGGGCTCTTTTAAAGGGCCTAGTGGAGGAAGGTGAGGGAATCAGATCTCTGTGCTGTGGGAATCGGAACACAGCAACTCACTCCTTCCTCTGTACAGGCTCTTCGCTGCATTGCCTGTTTGGGTTGGCTTCTGCCTTTCCATTGGACCTTGTCAGTGATGTGGAGAGGGGGGATTTGCTGCATGGGTAACAGTCTATCCTCCATATCTACTTTACCCAGGCTTCGCGCACTGGAGAGGACACTCTGTTCCAGAACCACTATTCAGAGCGCGATACCATAGTCTTCCGAGACTGAAGGATGCCAACACACACTGTTTGGATTAAATGGAGGTGCAATGAACAGGTGTAGTGAACAGATCTTTTAATCAAAGAGCCACATGGAGGTTGGGGCCAGTAAGGGGGCTGGCTCCATCCACAGTGGCAGAATGGAGGTGATGGTGTTGGGCATCCGTTCGCCATACCTCCATTCAATCCCCAGTCTACCACCCAATAGGAATGGGCTCATTCCTAACATGGACAAGCAGGCCCTGGCCACTGCAGCACCTGCGCCTGTCTGTCTGGATGCAGGTGGGCCCTACATTGGTAATCCAGAAAACAGTCTGTGAAGTTTTCATTAACACAAGTTGATTCCTAAAAACAGGTTTGTGCTTAAACTTCAAAGGGCTGTTTATTTCAGCGCTGGCAGTGTTGTTCGGTTTTATTTGTATGTCATCAAATTAAGTCTCTTTGCTTTTATAGGCAATGAACTTTCCCTGGATAGACCATTCAGCATTCATTACTCTTTTATAAGTCATCCAGTAAAATGCCAACAGTGCCATGTGCTTTAGGAAAACAATTACATGTCTCAAATTACAAACCTGTGCTAAATGGTGAAAAGAACTGAAAGTAAGAGAGTTTGTGTACAAGAGTTGTTTAATGATGCTGCATTGGATCTAAATATGTCATATCTGTACATGAATTTACTTGGATTACAAAAGAAGGGCAAGAAAAATGTTAATAGTTCAAAATCTTTCAAGTCTAGATTTTCCAAGGACCTTAAGTAATTCCATTACATCATGCAGTATGCTTAGGGCCCAATCCTATCCAATTTTCCAGTGCTAGTGCAGCAATGCCAGTGGGGCATGCACTGCATCCTGTGGTGGGGGAGGGGGGTACTCACAGAGGCCTCCTCAAGATATGGGAACACTTGTACCCTTACTTCGGGACTGCGATGCAGTTGCACCGGCGCTGGAAATTTGGATAGGATTGGACCCTTAGGCATGTGCACAGGAGCTAGGTAGAAAGTAAGGGGAAAGTGTGCATCCCAGTTTCTCACACACAAAGCCAAATGAACAAATAGGTGCAACTGAGAGTAGTCAGTGAAGAATGCTACTTGTTTATGCTTGAGGGAAAATGCTCACAGATCTCAAAATAAAGATGGCATGCATTCCATCTTCAATATGTTCTTTGTTTCTGTTGCGTGCCTCTTTTATATATTACACATGGTTATTTGTAGTGAAGACATCCACCCTTTTAGATAAAACACATTCTACTAGTGTCTGTATCTAATAGAATTTCTTTGGATTTGTTTCTATTTTTAGATGTGTCTTTGCAGGCATTCACTGGCACATCTGACCCCAATAAGCCCAGATGCTGACATTCCCTCTGCCCATAGCAGCATCTTTCATCTTGTTCATTCATCCCAACTCTAATGTCCCTTATGCCACTCACACTGACTCAGCCCATTCCAGTGAAAGTAGCTGACTCTAGCAACTTCTCAGGTGAAAGATGGGCTGCAGAAGGGCTTATTCTGTCCAGTCCAATCCATCTTGAAGACAGCTTCAGCACCACTCAGCAAAGTCCAGCGGTGTGAATGCTGTCAAAAGGATGAACTCAATAGTTAAGATTGTACTCATTTCCCACATTTTCAGTCCTCTTCCCAGCCCATTCTTAGAAGACAATGCCTGTGAGCTATGGTTTTCCATTGATCTGGTTAAAAAAGAAAAAGGCCCTGGAAAGTTTCCACTCCTGTTTTTGTAGGAATTATCTGTTAATATGTAGCCACAGTTTCAAGATATTATGTGAACAATAGCTGATTTGACCCTATTGAACAAAGGAGGAGGTTTGGGGTAGAAAAATATAGCAAAAAGTCAGCACTATTAAACACGTTCCATGTAGGATACAAGGCAAATTATCTTAATTGGCTTTAGGTGTTTGTTTGTTTTTTTAAATGATAGCCTGCTGAATAATATTTCAAATAAAACATCCAAAAAGTGATTGTGACACACATTCCTTACAAGAAACGTAATGCAAAAACAGCTGGCCAAAATAGGGCACTTTGCATCTACTGTATTTTAATGGAAGGGATATGTGCTTCTTTTACTCTCTTTCACTGAAATTGATGGTACTTGCTAAAACATGTGCAATGTCTTTGTCAAACCACCACAGCACAGCATTAGTATACAATGCTGTATTCCTGAGAGTAAGCCCCATTGAATACAGTGGAAGTTACATCTGAACAGTCATGCATAGGGTTGAGCTCTTAGTAATTTATTTCCAAAGGGTTTCCAATCCACTCAAACCATGATTTCCAAACATATCATTAAAATATTGTCTTTTCCAAATGTTGAATGTAATAATAATAATAATAATAATAATAATACTGGTATTTGTAGCCACTCTGGTTGCATAGCCTTTTCTCTGAAGCTACTTCTGCTATTGTTGGTTGGCAACCTTCAGTCTCAAAAGACTATGGTATAAGCTACATCCACTACCAGCCAATCAACAATCCTCTCATAAGACCAGAGGTGAATCCCAATATATCAGCTGGGAGTTACTGGACTAGTGAGCCATTCATTTGGTGGTGAGAGGAGCTATTAAATTGCTTCTGTTCACTTTGCATTTTCCAGCTTACCTCATCTTCTTTGGCAGTCTTTTCTGGTGTGTTGATGGTTGTTCTCTGAGGGAGACCCAGTCAGGATCTCCCATATTTTTAAAAATGCATTAGCAGCCACAGGTGGTTGCTTGGGAGATCTGGAAACTGACATGAGGAAGGAACCTTAACCATCTCCTCCTGTGCTGTTTTCTCAACCTACATTCTTTCCCCCTCCTAAGTTAGCATTCACTCCACAAGGGAAAACATGCTGGCATCATATGGGTGCTTGTGTATTTCCCCTTGCAGAAGTAGAATGTCCTAATCATGACTCCCCCGGTTGTCCCTTCTTTGGCACTCATAGGGTGGTTTTCCCTATTATCTGATTTATAATGTACTATAAATAGCATAGTACTGAGACATAGTCAGAGACTGAAGGATGCCAACAAGATAAATAGCATGTATACTCTGCATCACACGCTGTCCCAGTCTTGTCCCAGTTGCTGCCCTATGTCTAGGTTTGTTTGGGTTTTAAACAAGTCCTAACCTTCAGGCTTTGGCCCATCTGTTTGTTTGGACAAAAATCCCATGATTTCCTCCATTACCCTTTTGCCTGAATGCATTTGTTTAGAATAATGCTGAGTATGTGAATTCCACCTATTAATCCATCAGTGCCAATAAACACCTCATCATTTGGGGGAAAGTACTGTTTGGGGGTTTTGTTGTTTTTGTTCCTTTGTTCTTTAGATTTTGTTTGTATTTTCTGTCACTGCACTGCCCTGGCTGCTTCTGAATCTAACACAAAACAGACTATCATCCACCATTTCTCCTTTAGCACAGTAACTGGTGTTTTGTGTGTGTCTGTGTTGGTGTGTGTTGCACTGTCTATCTGACTGCATATTCAGCATGAAATGACCCAGGCCACAGTCCCAAGAGAAGGAAGAGCATATGAAGAGGAAACCCACAAAAAGTAGAAGGGCACTGAGGGGCAAGCCATAGTAAAAGAACTACAAAAGAGGGGCACTGGTACCTTTCGTCAACTAAAACAATGCAATGATATGTGTCTTCTGGCCACTTGTGTGTTCTTGGCATTGTCAACATGTACTTGGTTGGTTGGTTGGCAACCTTCAGTCTCGAAAGACTATGGTATAAGCCTACAGCACCCGGTATTCCCAGGCGGTCTCCCATCCAAGTACTAACCAGGCCTGACCCTGCTTAGCTTCCAAGATCAGACGAGATTGGGCATGTGCAGGGTAACAGTTGCTGCACATATACTTAATGCCTACACAAAAAGATTAGCTGTTTCATATTAAGAAAGATGTGGCTTGCCCCAGAGTATCTAAAGTCCCCTGAAGTATGTCACTGAATAGTTAGGATTCATGCCTTGTTCACACAGTTATTGAAATTTCTTATATCCTTTAGTGCATTTCAGCTCTAATTCTCACATTGACAGACTCTCCCAAGTTCTGTGGAACTTTATACTTCCATTTATATCTAGGTAGTGATAACGTGATAACCAAATGCTTACCTGCAGTGTTCAGAAGCTACAAAAGGGTGTTCTTTCTCTCCTCCCAATGAACATGACAATGAAGAAATTTGCAGGTCTGCAAACATATAATATGATGTTCACACTGCAGAGAAAACGTGATGTTTCTGTGATGATATTCCTGATCTTTGCCTTAAATGTAACATTAGATATTGTGATGTAATGGTGAGCACTAGAAATAAGATTTTTGTGCATGGTTTTAGAAAATAACACCATGCAGCTATGACTGTGTAATATACTCCTTTAATATCTACCTTTTATTTCTTTCTTCCTGTTGTGCAACAGGTTTATTTAGGTTAAAGAAAATTGACTGTCAGCTTATTTGGCAACAACTAGGTATTGTACCTAAAATTGACTGGGGGCCCGATCCTATCCAACTTTCCAGAACCAGTGCAGCTGCAATGTAACTCCAAACTAAGGAAAAAAATGTCCCCTTAATCTTGAGGAGGTCTCTGTGAGTACCGCAGGATGCAGCCCATGCCCCGTTGACATGGCTACATAAGCACTGGAAAGGATTGGGCCCTGCGAGGACAATGGAATAGCTACAAGGAGGAAGACTCTACAATGGCATTTCTTATAGGCAATGAAGGATGGGTATACTAGCAGCTGCTCTATCCTAGGGACTACACTGGGAGATGCTATCAACTGGCAATTTAAAAATGTGTTAACGATTTCCATTCATGTGTCTGTTGTGACCATGGGATATGCTAGCCCAGTGCTCTTGATATGGCCACCATAGTGACAGTTATTTTCAACAGGTGATTCATTTGTATTGGCTTGCTGTGCTTTTCTCCATACCATCCATGGATTTCAAACAAAAAATTAAGGTGTCTGTAATGACATGGAAAATATAGTATGCTCTGCACAATGATCTTGTTAACGTTTCACATGGAGTCAGCCATCATGGGACATGATTAACAACCCAATCCTATAGGGCTGGTTGCAATGTGATAACACTAGTTACAATGTCGCATACGATCTTTGACATTGTAAGGAGCAGGCCACTGGCAGCCATTTTGAATCTGTCATTCGAAATGACGGCAGCAACATTGGCCCACTCCTGGACCTCACTCTGCAGGGAGTGCAGGTAAGAGACAGGGTGGGCAGAACAGGGCATGTAGGCGGCAGGAGGAGGAGTGATATGCGCAAAACCTGCATCATAATGCTATCCCCTTCTTAGCCTCCTGACATGCCCTCTTCTTCTCCTCAGCTTGCACCAGCCAACCAGCTGGCCAGGTCTAAAGAGATCCATTGATGATTGAGATGCTCACAAGCAGGTAAGGGAATATATTTTCCCTTACCTCTCCCAAGCCTCCTGATCTGCTCCCCCTCCCAACGCAGTCTTTTTTGGCATGGCGACATGCTATGGTGGGGAAATGGATGGGATTGTGTTGTTAAAAGTAGCTTCCCCCAGGGCAGTCTGTTTGTGAGGTTTTTCTACATTCAGCTGCTTAAAACATTGTTGAATGAAAATTCCATCCCAGAGATCCATCCATCAGATATGTGCAGGCCGATTTGTGTATGTAGTGTCTTGGTAACACACTTTTATATTACCTCTGTTTCAAGGAGCTCTGAAGGACAAAGCTAAGCATGTGTGGTGGTGTAGATCATTTATCCACCTGTTGCCTTCTATTCCAGGACTACATATTCTACCTGGAACCGGAGAGGCTGGAGTCAGGAAAAGGGAAATGTTCATATGACCCAAAGGTGGACACCGTGTCAGCATTGATCAGTGAGTTTCTTTGATTGTGCAGTATCAGTATAAAGGTTTCTGAGGATTTGAAAAATTGCTTTCTCCTTGTGAGTGCTGCAGAGATAACAGGATTTCAGAGGAAAAAGAGTTTGGCTTCTTCTGAATACCAAACCAGTACACAAGTAACTGTGCCCAGGAAATTGCTCAGGTCATTCTTGGGAATGAATAGGGCAACTGGAAATCTCAACTGAGTTACTAGAAAAGGTGATGTGTTTTCAGAGATTAATAACGGAGGAGGAGAATTTTAATTTCTACGAAAGGGCAGCAGCCCATCTGGTGGGAGAGGAGAGGCTGCAGGGATTTTAGCAAAAGCACCATTCTGATCAGTACGTTTGCAAACCTTCACTGATGAAGATGATGATGATGAACATTCTACTGATATCCAGTCATTTCCACTTCTCCACCAAATGTGGTGCCTCTCTTTGGCCTTTTGGTGCCAGGGAGATATGCTCAATCAACCCATTTTCATTTAGTAACCTGGTCACCATGTTGATAGTTTCCAATCCATCTTCAAGGGCAGCCCCACGTTAAGTGCATTGCAATAAACTAGCCAATAAACTGAGCTCTTCAGATCTCAGAAGACTGATGACAGTAGCCACGCCATTTCTGTCCCAGAAAGTTTGTGGTTACTGTGTCTGAAGCTGGCAAAAAGCACGACATGGCACTGAGGCTACTTGGACTCCACTGCAATGGCTGGAAATGAGCACACAGCAGGAAGGAAACTCAGAGTGGTATTACTGTCCTGTCATTCCTGGTCCTGCTGCTGGCATAACAGCTGTACCGCACTCCCCCACCCCACCCTAAGAGCAATTTCCAGCACTAGCCAAAGTTCTCACTTCCTGCAAATCCTTTAGCCCCTTGATATGGCCTAGATGCCTCTGATCTTGTCTAGACCTTGGTGTCCATTACATGGCAAGCCCAAAACTTCTTAATTAATTTGAGAGCAGCTGTGGCCTGGGCCTGGGAAAGGCAAGAACTGTGCCCCTATGCCAGTGGGCTCCTGGCTGAGCCCTGGATCTGACAGCCCAGTTATGCAGGCATAGGTCCATTTCTGTAAGCCATGTTAATTCATCTATAAGAGGTTCAGAGGCAGAAGTGGGAAGGACATGGAAGGACACCTAGCAGGACTAGGAGGTGGTAAGTGTTTGTCTTGATCAGTTTTTCCTCTGCCTTTGATCCTTTCAGCCTCCCTCTATAGATAAAAGGTTGAAATAATGCAAAAGGACTCTGTTACAGAGTCCTTGCCTTTTTCCAGTCTTTGCTTGGCATACCCACTCTCTGAGCGTAACTTGCATAGCATTAAGAGACTGACCTTATGCTTGCTACCAAATAAGAAAACTGGATAGAAAGCTAACATCTTGTAGGATTCCTAGCTTTTAATTAACTAGCACTTTAAAACATAATAATTCCAGACATGCCCCTGCTTCCTCCTTGTTCGTACCACTGTGGCTGTGAGGAGCTGTGGAAATGGCACCCATCCAGGGTAAAAAAGAAATGCAGTGCTTCCCACATCTCTCTGTGCAGCGTGGTTAGGTAAACAAGAAGCCTTATACTTGCAGAAGAATCAAGACAGGCCTTTCCATTAAATGACTTAAAATTGTCACACAGAGCACAAAGTTGGGAGGATGGTGAACTGATGAGCCCCAGCCCCTTTGTCTTCCACCATCTCCAGCCTGCTGCTGCTGAAGGGAGAAGGGCAAAGATTAAAAAGCTGCCATAACTCTGGATTGCCTCTCCCTGCCCTCCTGGTACTTATGAAGTACCATGAGCAGGGAAAGGCAACCTGGAGCCAGTCCCTTCTCTTCACTAATCAGGCACTTGGCGCACAGCCTCCATCCTCCATGCTACTTCTGTTTTGAATGAATAGGAGGGGTGCATGCTGGATTCCCAGCATGCTCTGCTTGTCTCCATTCAAAACAGGAGTGGCGCCAAGGGGAGAGATTGCACACCAAACTCATGTTAAGTAAAGGGAAACAGGGGTGTCTCTCCTTATCTGTTCCCATCCATATCTCCTCTAGCTCCTTTGCACACTTATATAAGAATTTAGGGTTGATCAATGAAACACTAACTTGGGTGGTGCTTCTTAAACCCATTCCTGTGCTGCCCGGAGTGTGGGACTGATACGGTGCCAAAATGGCTATTGCGGCATCCAACATGCAGCCAGGCTACTTGCAGAGGCTCCTTGGGAGAAGGGGACTTTGTCCCTTTTGCCGGCAAAGAATCAACAATTCCCGCGTTGGGTTGCACAACCCGACATGGGGCTCAGGATCTGGTGGAACTGAGCTCCACCAGTCCCGCCTCCTCCCACCCCGCTCTCTCCCCCACCATGTGAAATGTGAGCCCATAGTGGAACATGGGCCTAGCTCCGTAGCTGACCCATCACAGGCTCACGCTGGGCTAGCTCCAGTACTGGGCTCATGGTAAGGACTCACAGATGTGCCTTATGACATGTTTGCAACAGTGCACGCTGGTGGTAAACTGGCGCTCACTGTTCAGGGTCAGGCCTTCAGTGTGACTGAACAAATTATAAAGAAATGTATGTGTGTGGAACGATGTGTTAGAAGGTTTCTTTTAAAATTTTCCCTCCTGTTTTACCACTCCTGTTGCCCCATTCAGGGGAAAATGAAAGTTCTAAATGTGTATCCTGTCCTACTCCCAAGATTGGCACTTGTAGGAGGTGGTTAACCCCTGCCCCCCACAATTTCCACAATCTAAATGGAGACAGCACTAAGCTGCTATTTACCCCACATGGAAAAATATATGGGTAATAGCAGCTTCTGGGGGCAATTTAGGACAGGAAAAATGTGGGGGAAGGATTAAAAGCCCCTTCCTCAGTGTCACAATCTTTATGCATTTTTGGCCTCCTGTGGCTACTTAAAATAGAGTGAGAGAGAGAGAGAGAGAGAGGTTAGGAACTCTTATCATGGAACTTCCATGCTTTGCCTAGTTTGATCCTGACAGAAAGAGGCGGTATGCTGGAGGACGTTATCTGCAGTCTCATGCATGTATGCCCACATACATGTACATGTGTAGGGATTATGGACAAAAAGTTAGACTTTTGAGGTTCTGAGACATGTATTTCAAATTGATAATCTGTCAGCGTGGTTTGTTGCCATTCTCAAAACAGCACTTGTCTTCTCTTCTCATGGGAGATGTGCAAACTACAAATGCACATCTCCTTGGGGTGGGCAGGGTGGAAATGTGTCCTTCCCTTTTCATCAGGGATTTAACCAAAGCAAATCTGAGAGTCATCTCTGCTTGTGTGGGTGGATGCAACATTTCCTTCTTCCTTGAAGTGATCCAAGCCAGGTAGCACCCAAGAGAACCAGCTGGGGTTAGTGGGTGGGTATTCTAGATTAACATGATTGTTTCACAAGCTGGAAACCAAAAACAGTACCTTATCACAGTATGTTTGGGCAATTGCAGTCTCCATTCCTGGAATGCATTCCTCTTTCTCTGTTGATCTCTTCCCCCTTTTCCACAGATGAAGAACTCTATGCGGGTGTCTACATTGACTTCATGGGTACTGATGCTGCCATCTTCCGCACCATGGGCAAGCAGACCGCCATGAGGACTGACCAGTACAACTCCCGTTGGCTAAATGGTGAGTGAGGGGGCAGCAGTACTTGAAATGCAAAGGATGAAAAGTAGAGTGGTTCATTACGGGTATCTTTTTACATGCCGCACTTGGGGACAGGAATTTGGTGTAGTGTTTTCACAATAAAATTTCAGATTTTAACAGCAGAAAGTCTGGAACAGCAGACTGAGGAGTTGTCACTCTCTCCCAGCCTTGGAGTGTTATTGAATGATAGCAAATCCTGCCTAGAAGACTGAAAGCCAATGCTCAGACTAGACATTACTTTAATCATGTAATTGGGGCTAGTGTGTTTTAGTAAACTGTAGCTGAATTGGACCATGGCATTGGGGGTGGGGGTTGACTATCCATCTCTTTTATGGTCTCTGTCCAGATCCCCTATCTTGTGGTTGCCATTTGCCCTGAGGTATAAAGCCTCAAATTGATGTGTGTCCCTAAGAGGTAACGTCTAGTTTGTCCCTAAGAGGTAGTCATCAAGAAGACGTTATACTAGCACTAACCCATCTCTTGCTTGTCTGCAAGGCCCTTCTGAGCACACTGATCCAAAGTTCCAAAAGGCACCATATCATGTGCTTATATAACTGCTTTAATTTTGTTGTCCATTTATAGCCAAAGTGGCACAGTTGTGGAGAACAGAACATTAGGGCGCAATCCTAACCAACTTTCCAGCACTGGCATAGCTGTGCCAATGGGGCATGTGCTGCATTCTATAGTTGTGGGGGCAGTCATGGGGGCCTTACAAGGTAAGGATATGTCGTTCCCTTACCACGGAGCTGCATTTTCCATGTGTCAGTGCTGGAAAATTGGTTAGGATTGCAGCCTCAATCTAGCTCTAACTCTCACTTCTCTTCCTAGTGCCTTATGGGTCTCCTTTGTTGCTTTTGTGTCCTCAGTTAGGGGCTTCCATACACTTCTGTTGTATTCCCTTGATTATGGCAGAACCCTTCTGTCCCTGATACCATTTTGACAGTCCCTTGCCACTTGCATTGTCTCTTTCCCATACTTTAGTTCCCAGAAAACCAAAAGTGGGGCTTTCCTGTCCTGTTCATGACTTGCCAGAAGTGGTATGGCTGAAATGCTCCATTTATTGCTGATGAACAGAGTGCAGTGTTGTAGACTCCAGAATTCAAAAACTGATTTATACTGTAAATGGTTACTATTTGTTTGGGCATTGTAAATGTGATTACTTGATTTTCTACTGCCTGTGAGGACATTTTGATGGGTTTCTCTTTATTTAACCTCTGTTCAGTCATTTGGTTATTTCAGGTATGCCTGCTTCTGGCTGGTTGCTCCGTTCTCTTATTTTGTGACCCTGATATGCATCTCCTTTTGTTCATTCAAGAGCAATTTGTTCTGCTTTTATTTTGCTGCACACAGTTGGTGCTGAGAGGCAGGTTTGTATTTTTGTCATTTTTGATAACTGATCCAGGGCAGTTTATCTCCTGCCCTCTCTCTCCAGCATGCATCCTAGAATGGGATCCAATGAGAGAAGGTTTCTTAGCCTCCTTTTGGTTGCACCTCCAGCTGTTGTGGAACAGCAAAAGCAGCTGAGTAAACTGAGGCTGGGGATCAAGTTTATGGGGATGTCATTTTAGTAACCTGAACAGAGCAATCTATGTAAGCAAGTGCAGGATTATACAGGGCACCACTTGCCTTCCATGGCAATTCTTTTGCAGTGGTGGCTTTAGAGAAAATACCAACCCATCCCAAATTACAAAGCCTTCCAAATATTCTTTGAAAAGCCTTGGAAATCCAGCAGGTGTGCTTACAACCACATAAGCCTTCTAGCAGGAAGTCTCAAATTGGAAAATGGCCAGTATGAATGGTAAAGGTTATTGGCAGTGGGCTTCTAAACAGTCATGGTTCAGTTTCTCATAGTGTGGTTTGCACCACCCTGCTTTGAATGGCTAAAAGGGAGATTGGGGTTGTGTTCTTACATGACTGTCCTGTGCAAGAAAGCACTGTTGGATGTGTGTGTGAGTAGGGGATGGATGTCTGGGAAATAAATTGTCCGTAAGAAAGTAGGAACTGAGAAATATATCCAGTGAGATTTCTCCATTGGCATTAAAAAATGATTATGTTTGTGAGGCTGCAGTTTCATAAAGTTCAAGAAAGCTTTAGAATGCCATTAACTAGGTTGCCCTGCCCATGGTCTCTTTTACTGCAGCCCTTTTCAGGCGAGACTTTGTTCTGCAGGTAAAGAATTAGAAGCTGTTTCCCTTTCCATTACATATGATTTAATACAAGGAATAGAACTCAGCACAGTAGACCAAGGCTTAGTTAATCAATCACCCAGCTATGTTTCGTGTTGCAGCCTAGCAGCTGCTTAACTTACTGAACTTTGTGTCAACTTCTTTTTCTTACTGCTGGCCTAAAGATTTGCTTTGCTAACTTTGGCCTGTGATAAAAGATGAACCATTTTGCATCCTGTAAAAGAGTGGTAGCAGAGAAAACACTTGGTGAGAAGTGCAGGCTGGTAATTCAGGACAGCCTTTATTTGGGGTGCAGAAGGACAGAATTTCAAATGTTAACTGGCACAAGTGATTTGCTTCTAGAATATTTCCTTTTCTAGCAATATTTCCTATTTGTAGCAAAGACCTCTCCCTCCCCTTATTGAAAAGATTATAACATGGGATAAGAAAACAAGTGCAAATGAATCAACCACTGGATCTTATGTGGAGGAGTGTCTGACTCATTCCACAGGTGTCCTGATCTGAGTAGGTCATCCGCAAGATTTGCCTGCCACCATAACCCATCTCAGTGGCTACTTAACTCTGACCAGGGATCTACTGTGACCTGAAGAAATAAGCCAAGGCCAAAATCCTGGTGTATGCACCAGCTGGCTCTAACATGACTCTGAGGCTGGTTTGAAATGTTGCTGTTATCTTAATTTGGTTGCTATTTATGCTATTGGCTTTTGTTTTAAGACAGTGTTTTTTTGGAGCCACCCTGAAAGCCTACTTTTTAACTATACTATTGGATTTAAATTTTAAAATTAATAAAAAAGAAATTAAATAAATGAAAGATAAGCAAATATTGTTGGAGAGAAGTCATGTGATTGCTTCCTAACCTAACCATATCTAAGGCTTGATTTTCAACCATTGCTGACAGTTTACTGTGCCACCACAAAAGGGTACTGAGAATTGATCCTTAGAAGCAAAGTCAAATTTCAGTTCTCTGCTGAGAAATCTGTACTTCTTCCAGAGGGTTAACTGTGTTAGGGCGCAATCCTAACCCCTTATGTCAGTGCTTTCCAGCACTAACATAAGGGCAATGCAGCTCTGAGTTAAGGGACCAAACATTCCCTTACTTTGAGGAGGCCTCCATGAATGACTCCCAGCTGCAGGATGCAGCACATGTCTGGGCAGGAGGTCTGGTCTAGAGGGTAGAGCCTCCATTTGCCTGAAGATTAACATCCACAAGGTCGCCAGTTCAAGGCCACCGGCACCGTGCGACCTTGAAGCAGCTGGCAAACTGCAGCTGAGCTGTTCCATCTGCTCGGAGCGTGGGAGGATGGAGGCCAGAATGTTAAACCAGATTGGAGTGTAACACCTTGAATGTAGTGGTTCTTGAAAGAAAGAACCTTCTTTCAATTTGTAAAAATCCCTGCGTGGATTTAATAAGCCTGCCTATGTAAACCGCCTTGAATAAAGTCTTGAATAAAGACCAAGAAAGGCGGTATATAAATACTGTATATTATTATTATTATATGTCCCATTGGCATTGCTATGCCAGTGCTGGTAAGCACTGACATAAGGGTTTAGGATTGCACCCTTAGTCTCTTGCAGCAGAAACATCAAAGAGTCCTGTGGAATCTTAAAAGACAAAGATAAATATATTGCAGCATCAGCTTTTCTAGCCAAATGCATCAGATCTCGCATGCCGTTGAGAAAAGTGATTTCAAGGCCTCGTCAACTCATATCCAAACTCAGCCTTCTTTCAGTCAAGCCAGATTTCAGTCCTCTTTTAGGATCCAGTAAATGGGTCCTATCAGCAGAGTTGCATGGCCGCTTTTTGAAAAAGATGTGTGAGCCTACCATAAAGGGCAAAGAAACATCATTGCCTTGCTAGAGTATCTTGCTATCTTTTCATCATTAAAACCGGTTCTGACCTTTGACTGATTTGAGGGGCAGTAATCAGCATCATCATCTTTGCAGTTAGCTTCCTCCAGCTTTGGGAAGAAAAAAGACGCTTTTTAAAAAAGAAGCTCCAGCTTTCTAGAAAAAGAAACCTGTCGATTGCTCTGTCTTTCAGTTTAGCCTTCCTGCTTGTGCCCTTCAAAAGAACCACCATAGGTCAGCTTGGAACTCTGTGGAGTAAATGTGAGCTCAGGAAGATAGAGCCAAGTCTGTGCATGCATTGAAGCCTCACCCTTGATTGCTTTTCAATTAAGAATTTGCCCTTAATTTTGTCTCGGGCAAAGTCATGAAGGGTGTGAAGTAATTTCCTTCACTTAACTGAGTAAACAGCATATTTCACAGTAATGGATTGGGGAAAATGTGTCAAATGTTAGGGACCTGTGCCAATTTCCTCAACAGGCAGTGTTTTCTCCTCTGAAACAACAAAGTGAACAAGTCTTGGGGCAGGGATGGCAAAAGGGATGAAACTCCCATGCACAGTGGGGAGATGTTGTCTCTTCCAGTGGAGAAGAAGCAGTGTCTGACCAGATGACTTGCTTGATGTCCCAGCATGGAACAGGATGGACCATACTGCAGCCCCAGTTCTGGAACTTGGAAGACCTGGAGGCTGGAAAGAGCATGCATGCATAGAGTGGCAGTGCTCTTAGTTGTAACTCTTCTTTGCAGACCCGGCATTTGTCCATGCACAGCTCATTCCAGATAGTGCTGAGAGGAACGATGACAAGCTCTACTTCTTCTTCCGAGAGAAATCCACCGATGCGCCACAGAGTCCTGTTGTCTACTCCCGTATTGGTCGCATTTGCCTGGTAAATGTTGCGAAAGAATGAGTGGGTGTAGCTGAGAGCTCCCTGTATATTCCTCATGCCTGGACTCTTTCTGTATAGAGTTCTTCCCCCATCTGTTGTGAACGGCAGTGGCTGTGGTTGCTCTGATCTCCTCCAGCGCCTGTGCTCTCACTTCTTCCCCCTATATTGCCTTCTGGTGCCAATGGCTGAGATTAGAGAAATTGGGCATTGCTGTGCAGTCAGCTGTCTTGACCTATTCCCACACTGATCTACTGCAAGAACGTGTTATGAATCAGACAGCCAGTCTTCACCATATTTGCCTGAAAGAAATTCCCATTTATTTTAATACGATTGGGCTGCAGTAAGTAGAACTGCAGCCTGTTATACTTTCAGCATTTCAAACTGCTGTTTTCCTTTGGTTTAGAATGATGATGGAGGCCACTGCTGCCTGGTGAACAAATGGAGCACATTCCTGAAAGCGAGACTCATCTGCTCTG
Source organism: Tiliqua scincoides (assembly GCF_035046505.1). NCBI lineage: Eukaryota > Metazoa > Chordata > Lepidosauria > Squamata > Scincidae > Tiliqua > Tiliqua scincoides. Next base: position 203,842,726 of record NC_089822.1, read on the forward strand.
TGCCGGGGCCTGATGGGATTGAGACACACTTTGATGAACTCCGTGAGTGTACTTTGGGCAGGCATGTTGCAGAGAAAAGAGAATATGGAAGACAGAACTTTTTAAGTGCTAAGAAACCTGATGAATTGTGGGTGGTTAGGCATGTCTCCAAATGGCAGCCAGTGAGCTGGATCCAGCCAATCCCTGGCATCTCCAGATAGGGCTGGAAAAGACCCTTCTTTGGAACTCTGGAGAGCTGCTGTCAAGCAGTTTGGTGAATACCGAGTTGAATGGAGCCATAGTGTCTATACAAGGGGCTTCTTATGTTCTGCTTGTGTGCCAATACTGGTTCCCAGGCTTCTGTGTGGAAAATAGAATGCCCCCCCAAGACATACAGAAGTTAGCCATACCTGATCTATAATAAACCCAGTTCTTAATTTCTAAGCCTAAAGTTGCCAAGGTTTAAGTCTGCAAGCTGACCTCTCTGACTTTTGGATAACTGAAATAGTGATATTTATTTAACTGTCATAATAGTTATGACAGTTAACAGTGGTACTTGGTCATGTCTAACAATCCAATCCTATGCATGCCTACTCAGAAGTAAGTCCCACTGTGTCACTGGGGCCTACTCCCAGGAAAGTATGGCCTAAGGCTGCAATCACTTACTTGGGAGTAAGTCTAACTGACCTAAAGAAGCTTACTTCAGAGTAGGCATGCATGAGATCATAGTGTAACCAACATTAAATGGCAGTTTAATTACATTACATTTAATTACAAACAGAGGATCACAACATGCCTTCAAAAAACTGGGATGGAAAATTAAAGAAACAAGAATTAGCAACTGCAGTGACTTTTGGGTAGACTTAAAAAAATATCAGAGTTCTTTGAACAGTATGTTTCCAATGAAGTACCCTACAAATAAATTTAATTTTCACAGAGAAAATGTTTTGAATAAAAAGAAAAAAAATTTACACACACATGCAATTTTTAAAAGTTTATTCCAAACTTGAGTTTTGGAACTTCACTTTGGGAGCATATCTGAATGCTGTTGGTTACCAAGGAAAGGGATACCTTTGGGGAATGGGTGGTGGATTAAAGGACCAGACAAGCCCTTGCTGTGTGAGCTGGAAGCCCATTCACCCAGGGAACCTGTTCCTATCTTTTGGGGGATATGGGAAGATGAATGTCTCCATCACTGGGTGGCTGAAGCTGGGGATTCCTCTCCCTGCAAAGGCAACAACACCTCCTAAAGCTGCCTGCCAGCTTCCTCTCAACTTAGGCAAGTCAGTTGGCTGCTGGTCATTCTATGAGCAACCGCAATGGAACTTTTAGCACTTTCAATGCCCTCTGATGGATTGTCTTCTTCCAGGAAGCAAATTAGCACTGTTCCTTCCCCATACTTGCTTTGCTTCACTTTCTTCAAAATCATTACCAGATGGTCCAGAAGAATACCTTGATTCTCTGAAGTGTGTTGGAGATTGAATAGCACTTATCATAGCCAAAGCTCCTGCTTGCCCAACAGAGTTCTGTGAGCAGCTGCAGCTGCATTAAAAATGACATTCGCAAGACATTTCCATACAGGCCTGATTATGGAATCTCAACCTGTACCCAAATCTAAACCTGAACATATCTCTGGCTGGATATGAAAGTCGTATGGACATAGGCAATCCAATCATATTAACCTAAGTCATCACTATTTGTATAGAGTACAAAAAAAAAAAAATCCAGCATGTTAAGGTGTATGTTAGGTACTGATAAGGTGATCGATTGGTGCTTGCAACTTAGTTCAGCTTGGTTTGATGCTGGCCACCATCAGCCTGCACTAAGACCTGGCCTAGTTAACTGCAACTGTTCATCTGCAGAAACCTGCCTCAAGCACTGCTCTAATTATTTACAAGTCTCCACTGAAATCAGAAATGCATGGACCCCAAATGCATGGATCAGTTGCAATCCCATGTTTCTCTTGCTGTATAGCAGGGCTGAAAGTGTAACACATCATCACACTGTGTGTGTCCCTGTCCCTTCCTTGCATCAGTGGCTATCACTGACATTATTCCAGGGCCAACCAATACCACCTGGCACCTGAGGTAGTATACCAAATGCTACCCACCCATGACCTGGTCGTGGCCAGCCTCTGCTTTTCTTGCTCCATAGACTGAAGAAAGGAAGACAGGAACTGAGTAGAAGTATGGCAAAGGGAAGAGCTCTCTAGCCTACCACTCTCTGCTCCTCCGTCCTTCCACTTAAACTCCACCCCCTCTTTTTTTCCAATCCAGGGAGCAGGAAGAGGAGGCAGCAGTGAGTAGGTTGTTGGAGGTGGGCGCTCCCTGCCATCTGAGCAGGGAGGCAGCCTGAGGAAGCCGCCTTTGTTGGCCTTGTGGATGGGCTGGCTCTCCAAATGTTGAGTTCTATTAGACATGACTAGGAAGAGGAGGAACTGTGACGAAGTGCAGCAGTGGCAGCTCAGTCTCTGGTGATGTTTGTCCAGTTCCGCACTTAGTGTTTTCCTTCAGTTGTCTCAAGGCAGTGTTTCATTACATTCTTATTTTCAAACTTACCTTCCTCCCCTACCCCCACCCCCACACACCTGCTATATATGCCTTAAGCTGTGCCATGCCATGCTAACTCTCTCCTTTTTCTTCAAGAGGATGTCTTTATCCAGCAGACCCAGGATGTGAAGAATCCCATCATTTATGCTGCTTTTGCTGCCTCTGGGTGAGTGCTCTGGCATGAAGCCTCTCCTCCTGTGGGTTCACATTCATACTTTCATATTCAATGCAAAGTTCTAGCCTTAGCTTTAAAGCTATGTACAGTTATGGACATCACAGTTCACAGATATTGTAGAGCTGGAAAAGATGCAAAAGAGTGCAACCAAAATTATTAGGGAGCTACAGCACCCTCCTTACAAAGCGCGGCTGCAAAATTTGTGACTTGAGAAGAAGGTGTTTAAGGAGGAACATGACTGACAGCCCAATTCTGAGCTGCCCAGCGCGCATGGCTGATGCAACATCCAGCGTGCCCTGGGCAGGCCACGGCAGCTCCTCGGGGGAAGGAAAGCAGCCCTGCAATGGGGCTACTTGATTCTGTGGCAGCTCTGGAGCTGCCATAGAATCGGAGAGTCCCGTGTTGGACTGTGCGGTCCAAAATGGGGCTTAGGATCTGGTGGACTGGAGCTCCACCAGTCCCTCCCCCCTCCTGCCCCGCCCCGCCCCCTCCCCCCTCCGTGCCTCTTCCCCATCCTCTCTTTTTTCTTTCTCTTTCTCAACGGTAGAAAAGCAGTCATTCAATGAAACCAACTTTGGAAGTTTTAGGGTGGAAAAATGGAAGTACTTATTTCTTTGTTTATTTGAGAAATGTATATCCCACCTTTCCCCTGCCAAAGCAAGGTGGCTTAAAAAGCTCTATAGTAGCATACAAATGAGTTTTTTACATGAGTAGCATGTAAAATGAGTAGCATTTTTTATGAGTAGCATACAAATGAGTAGCATACAAATTGTTCTATGAGCAGCTTGTAGAACCCTTTTCTTCCAGATGGAATCCTTCACAGCATGCTCGTCACATCTAGCATCTGGGTATGCCTTCCAAGCAGGAGCAGTTTCGGGTCGGCCAAGCTGTACACAACAACTCCTCCTGGCTCTGTCATCTCACAACAGCTTTATCAACTTTCAGTCTCCCATCCAAAATTCAACCAGGACCACTCCTAGCTAGCATTCTTCATGCAGCTTTCTGCTCAACCACCAAACCACACCTACTACCTAGTACTTCTTCATGCAGCACGTAATTAACTTACGGAGTTTGTTGCAGTAATTGTTGCTAGTTTAGATGGCTTTCAAAGGGGATTAGATAGATTCATTGAGGATAAGACCATCAGTGGCTGCTACTCATGATGGCTATGCACTACCTCCAAGTTCAGGATTCTGCCTCTGAATATCAATTGCAGGCAAGCAGTGGTAAGAGAGAGGTATGCCTTTTCTCTCCTGCTTGTGAGCTTCCCAGAGGCATCTGGTTTGCCACTGTGTAAAACAGGACACTGGACTAGATGGGCCTTTGGTCTGGTCCAGGAAGGTTTTTTCTAGGTTCTGCAGCAAACGCTATTCACTCTGCTTGCTCTGTGCAAAGGCCATGTGCTCCATTCCTAGCCAAGAAGGGAGCAGGGGCTTGGACAGAGTAATCCTGGAATCTTCTGGCAAGGCTGGGAACAGAGCCTAGAAGTACTTGCTTGCCAACCCTGGGGTTTTCCCACAATTCCTGCCATAGCAGCTGTAATCGATGACTTGGTCCCCCCCCCCCCCCGGGGAAAAAGGCAGGTGGAGATTTCCCCCCACCACACATCAGGATCTATTTACACCCCTGCAGGGTCAGGAGGGCACAGGTCCTTTGTCAGATCAGCAAGCAAGCAACAGCTAGTGCCATTTTTCTCAGTGCTTGTGGCTGGAATGACTAATCCTGGAATGTTAGATCATAGGGAACATGGCTCGATAACTCTAAAGCAGCTGCTTGGGGCTGGTCCCAGAGCACCAAAATTGCCATTGTCTTATCCCACCTGCCTTCCTTGCTGGATTGGTGCTTTGTGCCAGGAAGGAAATCCCTACTTCTCTAGGGTCCATGTCATTGCATACGTTAGCAAACTTGTAAGGGGCATTTCAGGGGTTTGCTAACAATCACGGGTGAGCAGAGAAGCATACTTCTCCTTTGCAGCTGTGAAAGACAGAAGGCCAGGATTCAGAAGTGCCTGAAAGTTTGTGCTGGAGAAAAAATGGAACCTTGCACTCAGTTTTTTTTGTTTTTGTTTAAACTATATGAGGAAGATAATCACTAATTCCTCACACCTGGAACTAATACAGATGTTTGTTTTTTCTTTCCATACCCAGGTCTGTGTTTAAGGGCTCTGCTGTGTGTGTCTACTCCATGGCTGACATCCGCATGGTCTTCAATGGGCCATTTGCCCATAAAGAAGGTCCCAACTACCAGTGGATGCCTTATACGGGCAAAATGCCATACCCTCGACCAGGCACTGTAAGTATGAATAAGACCACTAGGGATCACTTCTATCCCACAAGTACTGGTCTGAACTGATGCTGCTTCCCCTAGTGCAAAGTTGTATCCATGCATTTCAAACCCCAAGAATTTGTATATGGACCTTTGGTCTTGGTAGTGTGTATACATGCATGAACAAACAAACATGCACCAGGAGGATGTGTGAAAGAGTGTGAAAGAGCGCACAACACAGAATACTCATTTGTGTGTGTCCCTTTGGTTAATGAACTTCAATACAGAGCCATGGTTCAGTGGTAATACAGAACACATTGTTTTAACTGACTGAGGGGCTCCGTTTCAATGTGAATGGATCTCAAATACCCTGGAGAGCTGCTGCCTGTTAGAACAATTGGTGGTGCATGATAGAGACCAATGTGCCCAAAACATAATGGGATGCAGAGGATACATGTTCTACTTATGTAGAACAGGTCCCACTGCACTTTGAGTCTCCTGGCTCTTCATTAGGGGAATATTGTGTGCAAAGGAGTGCTGTTATAAGATTAAAATCAGGCTCCATTCTGCAGCAGAAAGTTCAGTAGTTTAATTAGGTATAAGGTAGTTTCCTAATTTCAATTTTAAATTTATTGGTATGAGGCAGTACTTATGATTTCATAATTTAGGACAGGAGTACAAAGAGTTGGCTAGCCTGGACAAGAGGCCATTACTCAGTGGCAGAGTGTAGATTTTGCCTAGAGAAAGTCTGAAGTTCACTCATAAACGTCTCAACCTAAAGGGATCTCAAGAAGTAGGACTAAGAATATCTTTGACTAAAGTCTTGAAGAGCCACTGCTAGTCAACAGAGACAGTGCTGGGCTAGATGGACCAATAGTCTGACTCAGAATGTGAAGGTGTGTACTGTGACTCTGAAAAATGCAAAAAGATTTTTTCAGAGTCTGAAATTGAGGGCGCAATCCTAACCATGTGTTAGGCTGGCACAAGTCCCTTGCACCAAGGAGGGTCGCAAATGTGCCATAAAGCACATTTGCGCCTCTTCAGGAGCAAGCCGTGCCAGCACGCAGAGGTGCATTGGCTGCATCCAGCCTCTGTGCTGCCTTGCGGAGTGAGCCTTGTGTCAGCCGAGCTCAGCCGACACAAGGCTCTGGGGTAGGTGGGGAGGAGGCAGGAGGGAGGCATTTCAGGGTGGAGGGAGGGCGGTCCCAGGGGCAGGTGGGCAGGGAGAGGGAGGCGGGCCTGGAATCCGGCTGTTATGCCAGATCCCAGCCCCTGTTCCTGAGCAGTGTGGAGCAGCTTCAAGCCGTTCCACTCTCCTGCTGAGGTGGCACAAGTCCAAGGAGACCCATAGGAGCTGCAGTGGCTTACCCAGGGGTAAGGGACATAAGAGCATAAGAACAACCTCTGACTGAGCCACTTTGGCGCCTGTCTCGTGCTGCATACAGCACAAGCCTCCTGGCTTGCCTGTTCCAGGGCAAGATAAGATTGTGCTATAACTCACAAAAGTTCTTAGTCCACTTGCCCTGTTGAGCATGTGTGACTCCTCCCTAGCCCAGATGCAATATTCCTTCTGCTCCACGTTCCTCCTCTTTGTATGCATCTCCTGTTCTAGTTCTCTCCCATTCTCCATCCTTGCACTGTTCAGTCTTCCCTGTGTGCCTCCAGCCTCCCTTGGTATCCATATCCTTTACTACAATCCAGCCAACAGATTTTCAGCCCTACTCACTGCTTGACATTTGGCCACAGCGTGGGAGGCTGATTAGTGTTTCCTCTCCAGGTTGGTGGTCTCTGGACTCAATTGCTGGCATCCCTTTTTTGTTGGCAAAATACCCCAAAATAAGGAGAACTCGTTACTTCATTTTATTGGCCTGGAGCATGCAACTTCTTGGGCTCTTTAGCTCATACACCCAGCAGGGCTAAAAAGAGTGAGATATAGCCTTGAATGCACTGTGAAGAAGGCTCCAAAAGCATAAGAAAAGGCTGTATTTCTCAGAGCTTAGTAGCTAGGTCAGATGCTCAGGTTTGCTGGAGCAATACCAAACACCCCACAACCTAGGAATTACGTTCCTGTTAACAAGAACAGTAAACTTCCAAATGTATTCCTCATCTCTAGAAAAAGATCCAAGGTGAGTACAGCATTGTACAGTATGGTAAAGAAACAGGAAACAACTTGGGGTGAGATGTTGAGATAGAGTGGGGATCTTGTAACCCTATTTTGAAGGCAACACTGACTCCACCCAATGACTCATTCTCTGCCCACTAGCCAAAAGAAAGGCAAAAGTCTTTTAACTCCTCTCCTTTCCCCCAGAATGACGAGCAGCAGAGACTGACAGAATTCTCTGCTGACTTCTCTGAATTTTCTGACTTCAGAGAATTCTCTGCTGAATTCTCATCTCAGCTGCTGGCTGCCATGCACTACACTGAGATGCATAAGGGATATTTCTGCTGAAAGGAATCAGCTGAGGTTGATAATATCCTTGAGATCTGGGGGCTGTGATGGGGATTGCTGTCTTTTAGCATATGCACCTAAATATGGCAAGGGGGAGTCTTCAAAAAGCTATCAGTGCCCTGTCAGAGTTGTTTGTGATGCCATATCTCACTTCTTTACTCTGTATTTCTGCCTTGGGGTCCAGTGTCCAGGAGGGACGTTCACACCTTCAATGAAATCGACCAAGGACTACCCTGATGAGGTCATCAACTTCATGCGAACACACCCCATGATGTACAATGGTGTGTACCCCATCCACCGCCAGCCACTAGTGGTGAGGACCAGTGTCAACTACAAGTTCACAACCATTGCCGTGGACCAGGTGGATGCAGCTGACGGGCGCTATGAGGTGCTTTTCCTGGGCACAGGTACCCACTGATGTGCATTGCAGAGAACACACAAACACTTGCACCCACTGCCACTTCCCACCCTGGAAGATGAGCACTTTTGGGTTGATTCACTGGGGAAACCACCTGGGACTGACTGACCAGGGTTATCTTACTATCTTTTCTTAAACCTTGCTCCTTTCGCTCTAACAAGATTTCGAAGCATGGGGTTTAGCAACAACATCAACTTGGAAAAGAGTGAGAGGAGTAGTAAATTCTTGTTACATTTCTTCCATTCCCAGCAGAGACTGCCATTCCCACCAGGAACACAAGAGGGAGCCTGTTTGGGTTTTCTTTCCTTTCCATTGTCTTTGATGAGAGGTGATATGCCTTGTTCTCCACTGATTTGGTAATCACTGATTTGACTCACCACTGATACCAAGGTCCATCTTTAAATGTAACAAGGAAAAAGGCATCAAAATCCAATTTCCTATCTTTATGGTGTTAAATAATTATAATTTCATTCCACTAGATTCCATTATTTACCCTATCTAGTGGCTGAATGTGGTATAGTGCCTATACCAATGCATTCTGGGGCAACAATGGAGAAGCAAGAAACCAGGAAGTGGGTCTTTAATGCTATTTTTCCACTGATTTGGTATCCACTGGTTTTTTATTATTATTATTATTATTATTTTTTGGTCCACTGAGGGTTCTGGAACGGAACCCTAGTGGAAAATGAAGCATGACCTGTATAAGAAAGACAGGTTGGTTGCTTCTATCTAAAGTAATATTTTAGAACAGTGCTTGAATAATGGGAGAAAGAAAGGGAGGCCTCAAAGAAATCTTCAAGCCAATTCATCTGATTCTCCCAGTTTTAGCCAAATCACCCCACCCACACCAGCCTTCCAGAAACAGTTGTTTAAAGGGACTGGCATGAAAAGTAAGAAAGCTAGGTTTTACATACAGAAGGGAGTTCCCTTTTTCTATGGATTGATGCCCATATTCAGCTTTGAGTGAATAAGAAAGCCTATGTGAGCAAGAACAGCCCTTCCCACATCAGACAAAGATGCCATTTGCTCAGGCCTGGTCCAGCCAGGTGCTCTGGCCTTGCCTGTATCTTAGAGCACAATCCTAACCAGGTCTGCTCAGAAGTAAGTCCTATTTTGTTCAACGGGGTTTACTCTCAGGAAAGTGTGGTTAGGATTGCGGCCTTAGTGCATGCATGGAAGAAAACTTTTCACTTTGTAGAATCAGTATTTATCTCTCAGTCTTGAGAGCCAAGATGAATCAGGCAACATGGATCTTACAGGAACCCGTATCTCTTCTGGAGGTCAACAGGTTCAAACACAATCTCTTCCCACTGTTCTGCTTGTGTGCAAACCTCTTTCATAGAAGTGGAGTAGAGCAGTGTTGGTTGAGTTGTACAGAGGCAGAGGGATTACGTGAAGATGGAAACTAATGCAAGGAACATGCCTGCCAACTAATGGTGTCCAAATCTGTTTGCACTAGGTCCTGTCTTCTGTAGGTGAGCCACTTATCTCCAGTAGGCAAAGGGAGTCCAGCCAGTGCCTCAAAGCAGGTGGCCAGGAATGCTAACAACCAGAAAGTTCTCATTAGCTGATAAATGCTCTGTCTCTGTGCAGCTGTTCCCTGGGCTACCCAATTCATTGCACAGCATCCAGCAGCTGTGCACAGTCCTCCCCACCATTACCACCTGTCATAGCCAGTGGGGAGTTTCCTCTTTCTTTCTGGTCAAAGGTGTAATGAATCTCCAGACCTTGGCTGCCTCCTGCTGCAGAAAGAAACAGGAAAAGTAATTTGATCTGGGAAATTTGGGCCACCTCAAGGAAGGAAGGAATGTGTGTAGGTATCAATGAATGATATGAACAGGACTATGGGTAGCATGAAGTTCTGAACACAAACAGGGCAGTGGCCTGAGAACTGGGTACCCATGTACCAAATATAAGCCATGAATTGGGTCTAAGAGGGCCTACAATCTATGTTCCATAGGCATGACAAAGGTGAAGGGAAGAAGGGGATTTATTAAGGGGAGATTTTATAAATAATTTTTAACAACAACATATGAAGAACAGAAATAAGGGAGGATCTGCATCAGCAAAGTTTGTGGGCAAAGGGTGACTTCTGCTTAACTAAGGTTGAAGGATAAGAGGGAGAAGTCAGACTCCTGTTACTTTTAGCACTGACTTCTTCTTCAGTCTGTGCACTCAAGTGGTAGATCTCGCAGAAATTCTGTTTTTTTCTTCCTATCCATAGCAGACCCTAGGAGGTCACGCCAGACTGCTGAACACAGCTGGACTCAGGGGAGACAAAATGGATAATTCAATAGGGAATGCCTGACCTGGCTAATGGAATCCATTGGTCCCTACAGCAAGACTGTCTGCATTAGTTTCTGAGAGCTGGAGTTCTTCACAGGGAACTAAGCAGGGTTGGCTCTTCCTTCAGAATTGGAGATACCCCACTGTCACTCCTTCAGGGCTTAGGAGTATTTCCAGGTTCTAGACAGAGCACTAATTGCAGACTACAAGTTTAACTGTGCACATATTTTTGTATTGCAGTAATCCCATGCTTCCTTCAGTTAGTTTTCATATGTGCAGTTAAGGATTGATGTTCATGCTACTACTTCACACATGAACTATCCATATTCATGTGTGCCATATGAGAATAGGATTGGCCGTGCCAAGGGTCACTGTTTTGATACCAAATCAGTGGAATCTGTTGGGTTCAGATGACGGCAAGGTTAACGGTTACAGGGTCCCACTGACTGGCAAACAGCCCACCTCCTTTCCACTTTGCATTTAAGAAGCTCAAAGGCAATCTGATAGAATTTCCAGTTTGCTTGCATGCACGTACTTTGTTCCTCAAAGGTGTCTTGCTCCCAAAGTTGTCTGAGAGCTCCCAAAATTCTAGAGCCTGGGACAGCCATGTCTGTAGGTTTTAGGGTTTGTTTTCTGTTTTATTTTTTCCCCAGCAAAATACATTGAAAGACCAATCTCATCACTGAATTTTCAAAACACAGAAAACCAAAACCACAGTGCAGCTGTTACTATGTAACAAAACACAAACATTTTTTTTCCTTTCATAAGAATGGGTTTCCATGTATGAAAATGTAACATGGGAGTAGGCCCGCATTTTATTACAGAGGTCTTTTACTGATGCTTCATTAGAATATCAGCAATGCAGGTAGTAGCATTTAAATGTCATAGTGTGAAGACAGGAATGGAATCGGAGAGAAAAGATCCAGGTGGTGCTAAATTTTGTGTGTGCTTCATGTGCATTGCAGATCTTGGCACTGTCCAGAAGGTTATAGTTCTGCCCAAAGATGATTTGGAAACCGAAGAATTGATGCTAGAAGAAGTGGAGGTATTCAAGGTAAGGCACTGCATTGCCCTGCCCTGCATTGATGCTTCGGAGTCACCTGTCTCTCTGTGAAGCTGCTGGAGCTGAGGGCTGGGGCAGCGCAAAGAACTGGGAAGTTCCTGGATGAAGTTTCACCTCTGTCATGAACTCAGGAATTAGCCTCAGGCAAAGCACACTTCCCTCTATCTCAACTGACTATCTGCAGTTTGGTGGCGGTGCTACTGCTTAACTGCTTGGATTTGCAAAACCAAGGTTTTAACACCACTCAACTCTTTAAAAGTGGTTTGTCTTTAAAATCTCCTTGTCCTGGGTTCTTAAGGCTTTTTTCTATGTAGTCCCTGTAAGCTACCCCAAAGACTCTGGAAGGGCAGCCAACCCCTTAGGCCTAGATTAACTTTCATAATATGATTTTCTTATAGGTTCCAGCCCCCATCAAGACCATGACCATCTCTTCCAAACGGGTGAGCCTGCAATATGCTGGGGCATGCCTCTATTCTGGGGGAGTGCTAGATGTGAGTGGGCCACTGTGAGATACAAGAAGCTGGACTAGATGGGCCTATGGCCTGATCCATTGGGGCTGTTCTTATGTGAGTCAGGGAGGGTGGAGTTTTCTTTGACTAGTTGTCAGTAATTTAGGCATAGCTCACTAACTAAATCCTAACTCACTTTCCAGCACTGGCATAGGGAATTAGAGGACAGGTCCTCTCGTGGATTGAGAACTGGTTGGAGGCCAGGAAGCAGAGAGTGGGTGTCAATGGGCAATTTTCACAATGGAGAGAGGTGAAAAGCGGTGTGCCCCAAGGATCTGTCCTGGGACCGGTGCTTTTCAACCTCTTCATAAATGACCTGGAGACAGGGTTGAGCAGTGACGTGGCTAAGTTTGCAGACGACACCAAACTTTTCCGAGTGGTAAAGACCAGAAGTGATTGTGAGGAGCTCCAGAAGGATCTCTCCAGACTGGCAGAATGGGCAGCAAAATGGCAGATGCGCTTCAATGTCAGTAAGTGTAAAGTCATGCACATTGGGGCAAAAAATCAAAACTTTAGATATTGGCTGATGGGTTCTGAGCTGTCTGTGACAGATCAGGAGAGAGATCTTGGGGTGGTGGTGGACAGGTCGATGAAAGTGTCGACCCAATGTGCGGCGGCAGTGAAGAAGGCCAATTCTATGCTTGGGATCATTAGGAAGGGTATTGAGAACAAAACGGCTAGTATTATAATGCCGTTGTACAAATCGATGGTAAGGCCACACCTGGAGTATTGTGTCCAGTTCTGGTCGCCGCATCTCAAAAAAGACATAGTGGAAATGGAAAAGGTGCAAAAGAGAGCGACTAAGATGATTACTGGGCTGGGGCACCTTCCTTATGAGGAAAGGCTACGGCGTTTGGGCCTCTTCAGCCTAGAAAAGAGACGCCTGAGGGGGGACATGATTGAGACATACAAAATTATGCAGGGGATGGACAGAGTGGATAGGGAGATGCTCTTTACACTCTCACATAATACCAGAACCAGGGGACATCCACTAAAATTGAGTGTTGGGAGAGTTAGGACAGACAAAAGAAAATATTTCTTTACTCAGCGCGTGGTCGGTCTGTGGAACTCCTTGCCACAGGATGTGGTGCTGGCGTCTAGCCTAGACGCCTTTAAAAGGGGATTGGACGAGTTTCTGGAGGAAAAATCCATTATGGGGTACAAGCCATGATGTGTATGCGCAACCTCCTGATTTTAGGAATGGGTTAAGTCAGAATGCCAGATGTAGGGGAGGGCACCAGGATGAGGTCTCTTGTTGTCTGGTGCGCTCCCTGGGGCATTTGGTGGGCCGCTGTGAGATACTGGAAGCTGGACTAGATGGGCCTATGGCCTGATCCAGTGGGGCTGTTCTTATGTTCTTATAGCTGTGCCAATGGGATATGCGCTGCATCCTGCAGTTGGGGGGCACTCACAGAGACCTCCTCAAAGTAAGGGGATGTTTGTTTCTTTAGCTAGAAGTTGCATTGCCCTTATGTCAGTGCTGGAAAGTGGGTTAGGATTGTGCCCTTAGCCACCTTAGTCAGAGGACAGGCAAAATGGAGGTCTCCCATGCTGTCAGTTCCCCAGTTATCTTCATTATCTGCTGTTGAAATTCCAAAGGCTGGTGGGATAGACTGGCATGCAGGTTGGATTGGCTTAGACAAGGAGGTCATACCTTCATGATCAGAACTCTTCTTGGTACACTGTGGGAGCAGAAGGATCTGCAACCTCACTGACAGTTGAATATCCCTGTTGCCCTAACAGCAACAGCTCTATGTGTCCTCAGCCATTGGAGTAACACATCTGGCCCTTCATCGCTGTGACGTGTATGGAGAAGCCTGTGCTGACTGCTGTCTGGCCAGAGACCCCTACTGTGCCTGGGATGGCAAGTCCTGTTCCCGCTACTCTGCTTCCTCCAAGAGGTAATGTGTGACTAGAATGATGGCAAGGAGCAGGTATCTCCTCCAGTACTTAGCTATATCCTGGAGTGGAAAAGGGCTTTAAAGAATGCCTATAAAGAATATCATGAAACGTGTTTTATTCCAAGAGAAGTAGGAGTGCTTTAGGGTTGACTTTACCAAGTTTGATCCTGGCACCATTATTGGGCACCAGCTGTATTGATACCAAGTGAGATTCAGGAATTCAGGGTGCTATCCAGACCTGACAATGGGCCAGTGCAAGTCCTTTGTGCCGGCACGGGAGTGTCGCAATAGTGCCATAAAGCATTTTCTTGCCACTCTGAAGGGAGTTAGGCCGGCACATGGACTTGTGCCCCCATGGACCCTGGGGACAGGTAGGTTTCTGTCATCCAAACCCGACTGACACAGGGGTCTGAGGGGCTTGGGGAGGGCAGACGCTTGGCTATCCCGGGGCGGGTGGGTGGGGAGCAGAAGATGGGGATAGGATCTGGCAGTTATGCTGGATCCTAACCCTGTTCCTGGGCAGCCCAGGGCAGAACTGGGCTGCTCAGATTTGCACCACCTCCGGAAGTGGCGTGAATCCAAGTCTCCCCATTGGGACTGCAGTGGTTCTCCCCATGGTCAGGGGAAGCATTTCCCCGTGCCCCTGGCTGAGCCACTTGCAGCCTGAACCTTGCACTGGATGCAGCGCAGGCTCGCTGGACTGCTTGTTCCAGTGCAAGTTAGGATTGTGCTTCCCATCTAAGGATTTATGCCAGATAGTAGCCTTGCTTGTAGCAATGCAGGAAAATCTTACACTGAAAGGATCCTGGGCAGAGTATATGAATAGCAGAAAAGGGTATAAATATTCTGCTGTAGGGCAGGGAATGAGTTATAAGAAGAGTTCGAGAATGCTGTTCTAGGTTCAATATTACTCAGAGATTCACTAGTCGGGGAATTGCAAAGACTTGCAAGAGTATTCCTGCTGTCTATGACAAAAGCCAGCAATAGGAAAGAAACAAGGTTACAACTCTCCACCCAGTTCTTTTCCTCCCCACAGGCGGAGCAGGCGTCAGGATGTCCGACATGGCAACCCCATCCGTCAGTGCAGGGGCTACAATTCCAATGGTGAGTGCCACATCCTTTGCCCAGGGAATGGAAAGCATCATTTTCTCCTTGTGTCACAGAACTTAAGATCTCAGTGAAAAACTGACTTCAGAATTAACCTTACCACAAAGCTGCCCTTCAGACTGTGCTTTTTCAGCATGGATTGATTAAATGGTACTTTGGTTGGCTATCCTGGATGAATGACTATAATCAAGATTGACTGTCTTCCACTTGTTCACATATGAAGAAGCTACCAAAAAATGTGGATCTCTAGAATCTCGCCTTTCTTTAAGAAAAATGCACCTAAGTTTCTAGTCCTCATGACTGAGGACTTTTTTTTCTTTTTTAAAGCAATCTATCTTCAAAAAACTCAATAACTCAATGGGTAGGCTTCCATTTCCTGCCTGACTCCTGCCTCAGAATGCAGGTCTCTTGTTGTCTTGTGTGCTCCCTGAGGCATTTGGTGGGCCACTGTGAGATACAGGAAGCTGGACTAGATGGGCCTATGGCCTGATCCAGTGGGGCTGTTCTTATGTTCTTTATCACCATGGCCTGTTGTGTCTTCCTGATATACATCTCTGCTGCTGCATCTTGATGTGCCCAAAGCACAAATTAAAGTGGAATAATCTGAGTCAGCATTAAACATGTAAATATAGCACATGTTTTTAAAGCAGGCGTATCTACACCCATCTTTTTGATCTGAAGGAAGTATTACGAGAACATAATGTGGATTTTCTTGGTGCATAATTTGAACATCTTTGGTGCAGAGTGTAGGCAGATACTTGATAAAACAGGATGAGACCTACATATACTGGATAGATGGATTAAGGAGACAGGATGGGGGACTGATGCAGGTGAATATAGTAATAAAAGGAAATGATTGGGAACTAATGTGGCATTCAGACCAGCACTTTTTGTCCTTTTTCACTTAATTTTAATTCATTTTACATAATTTACAGTCCAATCCTGAGCTGCCTGAGCTGTCCAATCCTGAGCTGAGCCCAGGGATACTGTGGCACCAAAATGACTACCACGGCATCCAGTGCACAATCAGGTAGCCCACAGCAGCTCCTTGGGAGAAGGGGACTTTCGTCCTCTTCCCCCAGGTAAGGGAAGTAGCCCCATAATGGGACTGCTTGATTCTGCAGTAGCTCCGGAGCCACCACAGAATTGGAGAGTCCCATGTTGGGCCATGCGGCCCATCACAGAGCTCAGGACCCATTGGAGCTGAGCTCCACTGATCCCGCCCTCCTCCGCCCCTCCCTGCCATGCCTCCCTCCTGCCCTCTCCCCGCCCTCCCCCCACCTACCTCCACCCCAGAACACCTCCTCCCCACCTCCCCCGACACCTCCACTCCTCTCTCTGCCAACTGGTGGTCCGGATGACAGAACACAGGTCCAGCATGGGCTCATGCTGGGCTAGCTCTAGTGTTGTCCTTCTGGTAAGGGCTCACAAATGTGCCTTATGGCATGTTTGTGACAGTGCATGCCAGTGGTAAGCCAGTGCACACTGTTCAGGATCAGGCCCTTAGGCAGTTGCACCAACATGTCAATTTACACCCAAATATATATGTAACCATCCCCAATACCCCCTCCAAGGGGCAAGAGTTTCAAATCTGTCAAAATTAGTCATTTTTAATTAGATAATTTTTAGTCCAGTTTAATATCAAGATGAAAAGATGAAACTGTGCAAATTAAGAAAATAAAAAGTCTCCAAGAGCAGGAGTAGGATAATGGCCAGGAAGGAGAGACAATACAAAACTTCTATCAGTACTGGTTCCAGGAAGGTCTTTAATGAAATACAAACTATTCTGTGAAAAAAACCATTCAGTGGGACACACATTATGGCAGACCACACAATGCGTTCCAGTACCCTTCCACAAACATTCTTGTGTGATTTTTCTAAATAGCAAAACTGCACACAAACAAAACTAGAAGTTTGAATGCACTCTAAAGGTGCATTCTTATCCCCTCTGCCACCTGTTGATTCAGCAGTGCCAAAATGGCAACCGCTGCATCGGGGGGGGGGGAGGGAGAGTTAGTCCTGGACGTCTCCTCTAGGTAAGGGAACAATCGTTTTTGTTACCTGGAGGTAAGCCTCCATGGTGTGGGTGGGTTTACTCAGGTCTACGCCAGCTATTCTGCTGGCGTTGGTCCATATTGACCCACACTGCAGAACTGAGGCCAATAAGGGGGATACAATATCAGCTGTACTGGCACCACCAATCCCACCCCTTCCCAAGACCTGAACTGCCCATCCCCACCTTCCCCTGCCGTGTTTTTCCCCCTGTCTACCTCTGTTACAATCTCTTACCATCCCTTCCAATCTGTCCTGTCATCTTACCTGCTCCAATGAGCAAGGCAACCTCTGACAATGGGGCAAGAAGGCATAAGGTTTTCCATTGGTGCTCAACAGGATGCAAAATCATGTCAGAGTGCCTTTTGAGACAGATGCTGACTGCTTTACAGCAATCAGTGCCAACATAGGAGAGGAACCACGGGCACACAGTTCCCCACAGCAAGTATAAGATTGGGCTGTGTGATATAATATTCGACATGATTGCCTGGCTGGATGAATGATGACTAGGTGATTAACTCAATGTGGGATGTAACCGAACTAATGTGGTAGTGGTGACCTTAGCCTCAACTTAGCAATTGAGTAATAGCTGCTAGGAATATGTTGCTAGGGAAATGCTACATCCCTTGGCAGATCATACTCTGATATCCACTTGCTCTCTTCCCACATCCAGCCAGCAAGAACACAGTTGAGGCAGTCCAGTATGGAGTAGAAGGAAGCACGGCTTTTTTGGAGTGCCAGCCTCGCTCCCCTCAGGCCACAGTCAAATGGCTGCTTCAGAAGGACAACAGTGACCGGAGGAAAGAGGTAGGAATGGGCAGGACTAGGATCTTGAGGACAGAATTTGGGGAACAGGTGGGGAGGGGAAAGTTCCTTCAGCTTCCTTTGCAAGTTACCATTAACTTTGGAGCTGTGGTGAACAGTCTTTTTCATTTGGCTTGAACTGTTGCTGTTGAAATTCACCTCCCTGAACACTAAACGGAAGTGTGTAAAATACCCCAAAGGCTGGGTGTTAAGGCTTCAGTTCCTGAGCTACAATGTGACTGAACTAAAGCATAGACAAGACTTCCTTTGATATACTCTCTATAAGCTCCCTGGCCCTGCTCTAACTCCCTCTGACTTTCAGAGTCACTTCTCTGGTCCTGTTCACCTGCTTCTTGACAAGACGGAGAGTGAGTGGGAAGAGCCTCTGATGAACATAACAGGAAGTAGTGAGAACTGAAAAGCAAGGATGCGCAGTCAAGGGAGGCACACATACTCCACCCTCTTTCTGAGTAGTCGCACAATCACTGGGGAGGCTGAGCTATTGCTGCTTCAAGCTCTGGTTCTCTGAGAGACTTTCCAAGACTGTCTGAGTCTCTCCAAGTGATTAGAGCTTGTGGCAGCTCACCTTCCTAAAGGTGATTATGCAGACTCTGGGACTTCTGGAACTGTGCAGATGCTGGGGCTTTGTGATGTCACCCAGGAGCTCTACGCACTGTGCCTTGGACCCCAGCACACATCACTGCTGAAAAGCAAGGAAGGAGGGGGCCAAAAAACTTAGTGTAGTTTGTTATCCCCCCCCCACACACACACACGTGTGCTGTAGTGTATCAGTCTAGCAGATTCACTATGCTAATGGTGTCTTTCTGGCATTTCTCTCCTCTAGCTGCGCACTGAAGGACGTGTGCTGAGGACAGAGCAAGGGTTGCTGTTGCGGTCTTTGCAGGTCTCAGATGGGGGCCTGTATTCCTGCACAGCCATTGAGAACAACTTCAAACACACAGTGGCCAAAGTGCAGCTGCATGTACTGAGCAGCGAAACTGTCCACGCTGTGCTCTTCCAGTCGGAGGCCCCTGCCCCCTCTGCAGCCGCCGTCCGAGCCGGCCTGCCCGGAACCTTCAGCTCCCACTACCATGATCTGGTGCAGCTGCTTACTCAGCCTGAGATGGGACTCATCAACCAGTACTGCCAGGGATATTGGCGGCACGTGGCCTCCAACCACAAGGATACCCTGGCTAGTCTCAAAGCCAAGGAGCTGCATGATCAGAAGAAGCCTCGAAACCGCCGGAACCATCAACCAGATACAGATCAGCACACATGAAACTGACAACTGAAAGGGACTACGTAATGACAGTGCTATATTTTCCCCCATTTTAATATTAAAAAATATATAAATATATATATAAATATATATATATATATATATATATATATACATACATACACACACACACACGCACGTACACACATGCCCTGCTCTCCCTCAAGACAGTATTTATTTGTAGTTGTACATAATCCTTGGGTGAAGCTGTCTTTGGTGTGAGACAGCAAGGAGTTCAGAGGTGTCCTCTCTGACAGCTTGCTCTTCCTCCCCCCCCCCTTTTTAAAAATCTGCGGTACTGTAAAATAACTCACAAGGGAGTGAGGGCAAGGGTAATTTCTCCCTCCCATGAGCCAGCTCAAAGCACACCGCTGGCCCCTGGCAGGGAAGGGAAAGTGCAGGGATGCCTGGCTGCAGGAGCTGGAAGTGGAGCTCATTTACTCCGTTTCTACCGTTGGGTTCAGTGGGACACAACACTGCTCTGTGGAATCCATGGATCCAGAATGGCTGAGCAGAAGCCAAGCCTGAGTCACTCTCAGCAAGTTTGAGACTTCTGTGTTTCACTGAAAATGTTTCTACTTGTTTGGTTTTTCTTTTTTTTAAAAAAAGGGCTGTTGTCAAGCACCAAGCAGAGTGAAGATAGAGCTTATAGTCCTGCCAGCAATCCCAGAAGTGTATATAAGCCTCTGGCATCCCTACAAGGACTTCGACACTCTCCCCTCCCATCTTGATAAATTTCTCTGCCTCAAAGCACGTTCTGGCAGGACACTCTCCAGCGTAAACTACCATAGAGGCTGCACCTCTTACGAAGCCTGAATCATTGAGGGGGGAAGGAAGTGGTTCATCGAGGATGTTCATGTGTGGGAACATGCACCTGTTGTTGCTAGAAGCAAGTTAATCCCACGAATAGGTGGTCAAGAAACAATGTCACCATGTGAAAAAGATTCAGCCTTTGCTTCTTGGCTTGGCTGTGTAACATGCATCTGCACGAGGTACAGTCTGTGGAAGTTGAGATTTAAAAGGTGGTAGATGACCAGTGGCAATAAATAACAACCCAAAGAACAGGTGGATCAGGGGGGTAAGCATCCAGTGGTTACTGCAGATATTGTAGACACCTGGTTTTGCTGGGCACGTTTGTCTGAAGGATTGTGGCCAGTTTGTGAGGGCCTCGTCCAAATGGGTTGTGCCAGGGAGTTGTAATGTACATATGAACCAAAGCTACTCTCCCATAGTGCATGTGTTAGAGACTTCCAAGGCCAAAGACAACATGGGAGTGGAGGGTGACTGGCTGGATGAAGCATCAGTTGGATAGCTTTCAGGACACATGGCTTCTGCTTTCATAGTCCATGGATAAATCAATGCCTCAGTTTCCCTACCTGGTTATTTATTATAATTTAATATGATTACTTTGCTCACTGGGAGGCCAGATCCTCAGTCTCTTAGCACTGACCTATCCAGCAATGCAATACGAGTCAAGGAGGAGTGGGTCAGCCTGATCTCTTAAGTGTCTGAACATTCTCATAAGAACTCCTCTGATATTGTCATCGGTGATCACTGCACATGGGCAACCTTAATGCAGGGTAGGTTGCAAGAGCATGCAAGGAGCATTCTCTTCCAAAGAGAGGGATGAATGTGGAATAAAGAGCGATTTGCTTTTTCGTCTTGTTTAATTATAGGACAGACTTCCAGAGACCATGAGCTGATGATTGAACAAGCATTTTATGTGTGTGTAGCATTTCCTATGGCAGAGATAATTAGCACCACCACCCTGCCAGTTCACTCTGTGGTAAGGGGTGGTGTGCGTAGGACAGCAATAGCAGCATTGCACAACAGCAAAGTAAAAAAATGCACCCATATTGTGGAGGGAGGGGGGCCTTAGGGAGTTGTGAATCCAAATGTGCAAGGGGAAATTTGACCAACAGATTTTTTTTTTTTGTATTAATCTTGTGTGTGAAAAGTTGCAGGGTTGTGGTTCATGCCTGCATGGAGGAACAGAGCAAAGGGCCAGTCTGCAGCATAGAAGAGGAAACAGTCTACAGAGGGAGGCGCTCCAGTTCTGAACATAGGCAGGCTCTAGAAATCTTGGGCAAGTTTGTGAAAATTATTTGGTACACAGTGCAGAGTCAAGTAGGGTAAAGGATGTAACCAGTGCTTAATCTGAGTCCAGATTGTGCCAGGACTCAGTCTCTGAGCCTAGTTGCAATATCAGGGCTATGAGAAGGAAAGAGCAGAATGTTCCTAAGTGCACAGAGCACGTTTCTCACCACTGAGTAATCACAGCAGCTCCCACTCATCCACACACATTTGGGACAAGAAAGGAAGATTCCTGGGTGAAAGGGTGTCCCCTGAGCCCATCCCAGCACCTCTTATTGTACAATTTATGCATCAGGTATAATAAACTTTCACATTCTCCCTCCCCACTTCCTTCAGTTTCTTCCTTTCCTTAGCCTAAGATATTCTCTGAATGGCTAAGCATGTGCTCCACTTTAGGTTTTGTTGCATCAAGGGTGGGATGGCGATGGGGGCTGGCCAGATTAGGCACTGGCTGAGGGTCTACTGCAGCACTGTCAGTTTTAGTACAAGGGTCCAGTGCGCCATCTGGGGGTGCCATGGGGGGCCCAGTGCAAGACTTTTGCCTGGTGCTAGCACTGAAGAGAGGTTGGGTTCTCTTGTCTTTTGTACTTCTTCAGACAAATTTCATTGGTGTGGGCATAATTCTTCTATTCCATACCTCCAAAGAGAAATGCCATCCCGATTCAGAGGTTTGATTTATCCATATAGCTTCTGTTAGATTATATCTGCTGAATATCAGCAGTTGAATCTTCCACTGCAGTGATCTATGTATGCACTGATGCAAAGGGGAAGAACTGTAAGGGCAGAACATTGCTACAAACAAACAAAAAACTACATGGCTTGTGATCACTCAGGGTAGCATGCACCGGGAAAGATGTAATCTGAAGCTATCTCATTAGCCTATGTGAGCTAGACGGGCACTAGATGGTTTGTTGTGCTTTTCAGTGCTCTCTGCACAGCAAGCCACAGGCTCTGCAGCAGAACTGAATCACTGGTATGCCTTTTAGCCTCTGAGGTCGAACCACCAGCTATTGTTAAACAAAGAGGGCTCACCTTTCATTTTTGTAAGGTCCAGGCCCACCTTATTCATCCTCCCTCATCTTTGCAGGTAGGCATTCCCTTCCCCATCAATTTGAGTGATTCACATGTACTTTCTATTGTAAATAGCTGTAAATAAAAAAAAATGTAACAAAAACCGGGGATCTGGAGCATCTGGTGAGTAGCTCCTTGAGATGAATTTGAGCACAGAGCCACTTCGAGCCTGTAATGTGAAATTCCTGTGGATAGAACAAGCTAATAAACACTGGCTTTGTTTTTGAAAACTCAAGACTCCTTGACTCCCACTCTTCAAAATGCCTCTGATTCCCTCCTTAAGAACTGACTCTTTTTGTATTCTGCTGGTTCACCTTGAAATGTCAGCCTCTTCCACAGATTACTCATGACCAGAATGGTTTTAAATAAGGCTGAGGATTACTTGTGAGTAAAATCATAGAGGTTGTACTTGCTTTTGAGCTTGTGTACATTTGGGGTTTTAAACAAATTTATATGCATGTTTTATTCATTTTGACCATTGTACCTCATGCTAGCTGATTTGCATATCTCCAGATATGTTGGCTCCTTGTTATTTAAGAGGACAATGACAAGCATGTGTTAATATGGTGTTACTGAAGACTGGATAGACTACACTTGTCCCAGTGACTTAGCTTCTTTGGCCTCCTGCTAAATTGCACTTTATGATTATGCATTATCTACTATACTCGTGTTCTGTTGTTACCTGTGCAATCTATGGAATCAAGACGCATGTGTGATATTAATTTTTGTTGCTTACCAACTTGGGTACATGCACAGTCTGTGGAATTCATTGCCACAAAATGTGGTGGTGCCCACTAGCTTGAATGGCTTTAAAAGGGATTGGGCAAATTCATGGAGATCAAATCTATCAGTGGCTATTTGTCATCATGGTTGTGTGCTACCTCCTGGTTCAGCAATAGTATGCTTCTGTACACCCATTGCCAGGGAGCAATAATGGGAGAGAAGTATTCTTTCTCTCCTGCTTGGATGCTTCCCACAGCCACCTGGTGGATCACTGTAGGAAACCAAATGCTAGTCTAGATGGGCCTTTGGCCTGATCCAGCAGGACTTTCCTTATGTAGATTGCTTGAGAGGAAAAGAAGGGTCCCCTCCATGTGACAGTCTCACAAGGGAAAATGGAGGAAGAAAAATTCCCTAAGACAAGCAGACTACACGAAAAGCAACTTTTAAATGTTTTGCTGGACTATACTTGTGTTCTGGTGGGGGATCAAATCTCTGAGTGCTTCCTCACCTTTAAAAAAATGTACGGTATATATATTCTTGCATATATGAAGCTAGCACTTCAGGTAGAAGCATCCTCGTTTAGGTGCCTTCCTGACATGCTAGTCTCATATGAACAGAAAGCATTTAGTGGGAGTTTATTTGATGTCTGGCAATTGTGTGTGGCTGCTGATTGTTTCATGTCTTAAGAAAGAGACCCACCGAAGGAATGTTGCCTTTTTTGAGGCTTGGCTGTGTTAGTTTCTAATACCTAACCTGGAAAGGACTCCACTCCCACCACCACCTGCAGCACTAGCCACAAAACTAATGACCCACTTATGATACCTGCTTGACCCAGCATGGGGCTCCGCTCAGGATTTATAGGTCTGTGAGACAGGTCTCCCGCAGACCCATGGAATCACTGCAAACTAGTCTCCTCTCCCTGTGATCCATAACAGTCTGTGCTTCCTAGAATATCTCTCACTGCACTACATTGCAGTCACTTCAAACAAATATACCACTCCCAACTGTTATTCCTGAATTTTATTTTTATAAACTGAATAAATATACCTGAGCTTTGTTAAGCAGACAGCAATATCAAGGACGGTGCAGCTATTACATTAATGCCTCGCAAAACAGAGAAGCATGATTAGGCTTCCATCCATCAAAATACAGGCCACTGGATGCATCTGAAAGAAGCCACAGGCCAAGAACCCCAAAGTTGGGGAGCAAGGTTCAAGGTGCTGGCTATGGTGACACTCCAGTTACTGAAGTCTCTTCCTCTGGGATTCGTCTTTCATTTACAGGGCTATATACTTCCCTTTTTATGAAGCAAGCAGGTAAATGATTTTCTGCTGTTCCTGGTTTATGAGCAGTCAGGTTGGGGTGGCGGGGGGGGGGGAGGGGGAGAGAAGGCAGGCAGGTGTTGGGTTTCTCAGGCCTGGCAGTGCCCCTCCTTGGCTCATAGTCCTCAGACAAAGGCTCCTTGTTCTACTGGATTCATAAAGAGAGAGAGAGCGAGAGAGAGATCTGGCCTCTCCAGGGGAGCGCTGAGGCAGCTGGTTAAGCAAACACACAGGGAAATAGGAATCAGGGTCATGGTCTCATTTCCTGCCCTCCCCTGCCAATGGCTGGACTGGGGAAGGGCTGTGTGTGCTAAACCAACCAAGAGGGCCAGGACTTGCACTAGCTGGTCCAGGGCTGCTGCTGCCGCCAATTGTCTCTATGACTGAACTTTTACAGGGTCACAGAAGCCTCAAAACCGGCACACAAACAAATCTGAGCACAGACTTCTAAAAAGGAGGACAACAAAGGCCTGTTTCTGTGAAAGGGTCACAACAATGACCACAGAGAAATAATTGGTTTCCTGCGGCTGCTTAGGGTTTGGCAGTCTTAGGTAAATTCTGTCAGCAACCAAAGCAATCTCAAATGTTAGGCTGGGAGTAGGTGGGTGAGGCAGACTGAAAACCAGGAGTTCTTTTCACGCTGCTTTCAGGTTCAGTAGAGTTTCACTTTGTTTGGGTGAGCAGCAGCAGAACAGATTTACCTCAGAAATGACTTATCTCAGAATCCCTGTTTTTGGAAGCCCAGCCTAAAAATACACTCACAGACCACAACCAGATTTTATCCAGTAGCTACAGTAAATGGTAGCCTCTTTTGAGAGAGAAAAAAAAAATTAAAAAATGGACGCACAAGAAACAGGTGAAACTTTTCCTGTCATAAAGATGCAGTGGAGGGAAAAGTATCACCTGTCTGTCATGCAGCTATTAAAACGATGGCACTTCATAATCCTGTAATATAGCTGCTCTCTAGCCTTTTGTTTTCTGGCTCTGGAAAAGAAAGTGGAAGACCCTCAAGCAGAAAACTAGGAAAAGAGAGGAGGGTCTTTGACTGAGAGAAAGACCAAATCACCATTGCCTTTCAGACAAACTGGAGGGCAGCATGTTCTCCCACACCCTCCCCACCCCGAGATTCTGGGCTGACTTGAAAGTTTATAAAATGCTTTCCTCAAACTATGCCCAGGAAAATCATTCCAAACTGGTAGATAAACATTCTGAAACATGTTGTGACTGTGATGACACATGGAAATCTATCATTGTGTGGAAGCTTAACATGGGAAAATAATGTATGGGTAGACCAGGAGTGTCAAACATAAGGCCCAGGAGCCGGATGTGGCCCATGGAAGCTTTTAATCTGGCCCTTAGGCTCTCAACTGCTGAGCAGTGCTGAGTTATTACCGCTATAGGGGCAGCCAACATGAAAATTTGGCTCTCCCATGTCTTGAAATATGATCAAGACGTGTATTTTCTCTTCTGTCATTTGCAGCTAATGAGTTCCTAAGTGAGAAAAAGTGCTTATTTTTGGTTATGACCTGTTTAATGACATCATTTCCTGCCTAAAGACATCACTTCCGGCCCTTAGCAGGCACCGTGAATGCTGTTCGGCCCTTGGTATGAAATGGGTTTGACACCCCTGGGGTAGACCATCATATTCCCTATTTTGAGCACTCTGCTGAGCTAATGAACAAATAGCAGCATTTGGGGCGATTTCTGCCTGGAAAATGGTGCAGGGGAAAAGGTTAAGCCCTCTCCTAGCCACATAAAACACATAAATCCAGATCAGACCCAGTGACTGTTTTCTAGCTTAAACAAAAAAAACAAGAGGTTGCCAGTCTCAGGCATGATTCTTAGTGTTGCACTCTACCCAAGATGTAGTTTGGCACTTAGTTATTTTGCAATGTTCTGCAAGGAGAACATTTGTAGTGATTGTTCTCCCTCTGGTGGTAGAAAAGACTCATTGTTGCTTGAATATAAATGGGAATAGGCTTCTCCTGCTACCATCAATAGCAGTTCTGTGCTTCTGTTGGGTTGGGGAATGCTGTGGAGTTCCTGACAAATCTTTCACTTTCTTGAAGCTCAGAAGACAGTTTACCATGCTTGGGAGTGGAAATTAATTCTGGCTCTGTCATTTGCTGATTTTCTCCTGGGGAATTCCCAGTCTGACATATTGAAGCTCCATCTGTCTTTACCTTTGGATTTCCTAAGCAATTATATCCCATAGGAACCAGAGTCAACTATTCCATCCTACTCAGGGAGTACAGCTTCACTTTCAAACGTACCTCCCAATCAGACAAATTTTAAATCCTGCCAGAGGATTTAAACCAGTTTAAATAAGTTTAAAATATCCCCAAGTGGAAGGAACAGCCCTCTTGGTTCAGTCCACTGAGTTGTCTCATCCAGTTATTCCCACAGTGGCTAGCCAGATGCTTCTGGTTAGTCCTCAGAAGCCCTTCACCGTAGCTCAGCATCCCAACATATTGTATTCGGGGATATAAATCAAAGTGCAAGATGAACCCATCTATTTGCTCTATTCTTGGGGAATGCATGCTTTGAGTTGGTTCTTAGTTTCTTTGCAGGAGCAAATTGCTGCCAGACAGCTTGGGATGAGATCATCAGCTATAGATATGTTTTGGTACTGACCAGAAGGGAGTCTCTTGGTCAGTTCCTCTCTCAATTGCTGTTTGCCAAACTCTCTCTCCTTTATTACTAATTCCTCACCAAGGATGGATCCCTTTTTGCAGGTTGAGGAAAGGCCACCTGCCTAAGTACTTCCAACATCCAGAGGCATGCCTTAGAAAAAACAAAAAAAAATACACCCACGGAAACCTTTTCAAAAGCAAATGGTGGCTGTTTACAAGTGTTGCTATACTGCAAGTGCAATGCAAAGCTTTGCTTTTTAGCAAGGGTGCTTGCTAGTAAGAATGTTCATATGTGAATCTCAACAAGGCAAGTTCATGTGTTGTAAGTTTTTTTTTAAGTGTATGTATAACCAATGTTTACCTCCAATCATATTACATTTGGATCACATCGTTACTGTCTTGCTTCTTTTGCTATAAACAGGAGCACTCAAAGTGCTGTGAAGTTTAAGAAATGATGAACTGTAGGGAAGGACTCCATTTTGATTCCACAAACATAGAAGATCTATTTTGATTTCTCTGAGAGTCTGGCAACAGGACTGGGTTCCACTGGGCTAGATTCTGAAGTTCTGTGTTCTGGCCAAACTGAGACTGGATTGAGTCCGTCTGCACAGAATTTCAGTTGCTGCTTCTGATGCTGAGATGAGTGCATGTGGTACTCTCTGTGTCAGTTTTTCTTGAGAGAGAGAGAGAGTTCAGTGCCCGAAGAACTAGGAGAAACATAAAAGATATTTTAACCTGGAGCAGATGTGGTAAAGATCTGGGTTCAAGTTCCACCTTTGTCATAGACTCCTAGACTGGCCAGTGAAAAGTCTCTCTCTCTCTCTCCACCATGTTCTCATCTGCAGATAAGAACCATCTAATCCATAGGCTACTTTACTGTGCAATGAAAAACATCATAGACTACTTAGTAGTATGATGCTACTGTAATTGGCTTTCCTATCTTGTTTGTGCCACTTGAATTCCATACTGTTTTTCCAGGTGGCATGAGGTTTCTTTCACACTAATGGACCTTGTTCACACTGTGATAACAGTACTTAGAGAACTCTGACACAAGCAGATCTTCTCCAGACCTAACTCTACTTTTTCAGCTACAGCAGAAGAAACAAGGAATGACTGTGTGGAGGAAGGAAGGGAGATGCCTTTATAAAGTGCTGATGCTTCCCTTTAGATAGAGAGCAGATGAAAACTGGAAACTGCTGAGTTTAGCATGGAGAGAGATTTGAGGGGGCTTTAACAGCATTAAGCTGCTGAGCACAGCAAACCAGATTAAAATAAAGGGGAGGCTTTGTTGAATGTATTTCACCTGGCCCTTATTCACCTGTCCTTGCTTCACATTGGGCAGTTCTGAGCACCTGATTCCCATGGGTAGTAAAACCCCCCTGAACCAGAAAGTGACTGATGTTGGAAAGAGGTTGGAGCAACAGTCGATGCAGAAACATTTCAGAGAAGCAGGCCCAAGAAGCCTTTGCCTGGGATGAAACTGGGTGAGATAAAAAGGGCACAGCAGAGCAAAAGCTCTGGAGTTTCCAGGGGGCTGCCTTCGGATTCCCCTTCTTTTGCAGAACAAAAAGCATAGGAGCAACTGGAAAATGGGTGCCGGTGCTAGTGCTGAAGAAAAGCACTCCCGTGAGCTAGAGAAGAAGTTGAAGGAAGATGGTGAGAAGGAGGCCAGGGTGGTCAAGCTACTGCTTCTTGGTAAGTGTACCCCCTCTGCAAGTTACTAAGGCTTGTCCCACACCGTAAGTCTGCTCACTGTGCTGTGAATTACTTATTTTCCCCCTCCCTTCTTGGCACAGTGCTGTATCTGTGGAACATCTGGGTCAGGGTGAGGATATGTGCTCATTCTGGGTTGAAATGGAACAGATCTGCAGTACAATGGTGACCTGGAAGGTCTTGTGCCCTGTCATCACCCAGAAAGGCAATGTGGAACCCAGAGATATAACTATGCAATTCTATAGCTGCATTTACTGTACAGACTTTGTACAAAACAGGTGGTGCTAAATAATGCTTCAGCTGTAGTCCTGCAAGGATGGTAGAGGCACAGAAAAATATCCATGTAGAAAGAGACAATTAAAAGAGGCACATCTAACCACATCAGCTGAGATTTTGATGTCTCTGGAACTGGAGCTTGTGGTGTCTCAGTTACTGTGTCTGGGTTGTATCCTTAGAAATAGGAGCTCTGTGCTCAAGATCTGCCTGGAGCATTGCTCCTTCACTGGTTTAAAATAACCTTCCTCTTGCTGATACTGTGACATACTTCCAATTGCCCAAACTGTAATTACTATTGAACTTACCCAATCCTTTTGAGGACCTATGGCAGCAGATCTTGTGATCCAGTGCTGTAAGTTCTGAGCCAGTGTTGCAAAAGTCGTACTGCTGTCATGCACTGCAGGACCAGCAGTGCAAATGGCTGGAAGATCACCCAGCCCAAGTCAGAGCAGAAAAGGTGGCAGCAGGGGCAGTTCAGGGGAGGGTGGGGGTGGAGAGTGACCTGAAATGCTGGATGGATTGGATTGGGCTGCCCAAATTAGATTTATGGAGTTACAGGAAACATTGATGAATCTAATTTGTGCCCAATATTCGACACAACCACAGAAGAGTAAGCTTGCCACCTTTCTCTGGATTCAAATCCAGGTTTGAATCCAGTAACAGGATCCAGTAACTACCATGGTAAAGGTTCTCATCTGGCAAAGGCCTGACTGTTTAGAGTTGCAACTCCACTGCATTGTGGAATTGCACTGTTCTTATAATGCTGGTGTGTGTGTGTGTGTATGTGTTAGAGAGAGAGAGAGAGAGAGAGAGAGAGAGAGAGATGCAAGTCAATGACTAAGGGCTAATGGCTCCAAGAGCAATAGGCATATAAAGATCCTATGGAACAGATAAAAATGATAGTAGAAGAATAAGATTGTGTGTTTGTTCAGTCATTTATACTCTTTTTATAGCAGTTATGGCTGCACCATTCAGTCACTTTGTCCCAGAAATCTGAAGAGTATTCTCACCAGCAGCATCAGGGGGAGTTCACACTGGCATTGTTATAAGGGTCCTGTTTCCCTCTTTTACATCTCTTTCGGGGTTGGTTCAATGGCATGCTGCCTGGTCCTTATAGAGGTAAATCTGTTCAGCATTTTAACTGGTTGCCTTCTGTGCAGCACAAGTTAGCCAGCCCCAAACTCGCAACGGTACTTGTGGCGTCTTTGTCACTCAGTGTGCCTGCACCGCTCCCTTCTCTGGGAACTATGTTTCTAAGCTGCCTGTGTCCCAGATCTCATTATCTCTGCAACAGAGGTGAGCAATCTTAAGCCATTTTCACAAAATCTTTTTGGGTTGGATAATCCCCCACAGCAAAACCTGCTGCAACAGAAACATCCTGAATGGGAGCTCATGAGCCTGGTGATAGTCTGAGGACCAGCCGAGGACCAGCCTTGACCCTTCTAGACCTGTCTTGTCACCTCTGACTGGCAGTAGTTCCCTAGAGGGGCTCAGACTGAGGTTGCTCCCAGCTAAATTCCTTGCACTAGATGTTGCAGAGATTGAATCTGGAACCTTCTAGGTGCAAGATATATGCTCCAGTACTGCTCTATGGCTCTGTCCCTCCATGATCTAAACATTAGAATGAGTTCACTACAGTTTGAAGTGGAATAGAAAACTAGAGGAGCTAAAAATTAGTCACACATGTTTACAGGTTTGGACATGGATGGTAAGCATGAATCAGTAGATGGTTTCCTTAGATTTTCCAATAGGGCACCTGATGTGGAGTTTGGTCTGGAGATGGAACTAGCTTTCTGAGAAAGATACCATTTAATCTCTTTCCTTTCCATTCTTGTTCCAACAGGCGCTGGAGAATCTGGCAAAAGCACCATTGTCAAACAAATGAAGTGAGTGTTTGAGCTGGCAGTATTTCCTAGCCCTCCCCTGCAGCACTCTTCAAAGAGTGATGGTGCAAGTATGCTAATAGGACTTCCTTGACAGAGAGACATCATGGCATGTCATTATGTCTTGATAATTATGACAATCTTCATTTCACTCCCATTAGGAAGGGACCAAGAATGCCAGTGAACTCTGGGACCTTTCTGTAGCTGCTGCTTTCATGTCCTGTTTCTAGGCTTCCCAGAGGCACCTGGTTGGCCACTGAGGGAAATAGGATCTGCTGTACTAGATGGGTTTTGGCCTGTTCCAGCAGGCACTTATGTTCTTACGAATCAGGGATTACCCATAAGACCTCTTCTGGACTTACAGCACACACGCAGGGGCTTCTTTAGCTATCTCTGCAGTTCCCTCCTCGTGCAAAGGCTCTGTCCCCACCAACTGGGAATACGAGTTCAAGATTTGCTTTGGGCTCAAGTCCTGACAGCTTCCAGGGCAACCAGCTCGTGAGAACTTCTAGATCAAGGGTGTCAAACTCATTTCATACAGCAGGCTGAATAGCATTCATGTGTTTGCTGGGGGCAGGCTGAATAGCATTCATGTGTTTGCTGGGGGCCGAAAGTGATGTCATTGGGCAGAAAGTGATGTCATTAAAAAGGTCAAAACCAGAATAAGCACTCTGTTCTTGTTTAGGAACTCATTTGCTGCAAATGAAGATGAGAAAATGCACAGATCTGGATCGTATTTCAAGATATGAGCGAGCCCCATAATCATGCGGGCCACACTTTCAGCAGTGACACTTCAGCTTTGCTGAGCAGCTGAGAGCCTGAGGGTCAGATAAAAAGCTTCTGCAGGCTGCATCCAGCCCCCGGGCCTTATGTTTGACACCCCTGTTCTAGGTGAATTTCTTCTTCTTTCTTACAGAATTATCCACCAGGATGGTTACTCTTTAGAGGAGTGTTTGGAATTCATCTCCATTATCTACAGCAACACCTTGCAATCTATGTTGGCCATTGTAAGGGCCATGAGCACATTCAACATCCAATTTGGAGACTCAGCCAGGCAGGTGAGTCACTGGGAATGCAACTCTTCTTTATTGTTGCTATGTAGTAGTAGTAGTAGTAGTAATTATTTCTTAAGGATTAAAAAAAACCCAAATTGCCAGGCAATATAAAAGCGTAGAATTAAAAATATGTAGATGATGGTGATTATTTATGTTATTTTTAAATAAAAAAAGTTCACAAAGTGGTTTTACATGGCTAAATATTTTTTTATTTAAAAGAGAGTATAGCAATAAAATAGAATCAAAACAACACAACCCCACCTTCAGGGTTACCGTATATAGTAAGCACATGAGGAAATGAAAGGGGAAGGAGTAAGGGAAAGTAATGCAGTAGAAAGATACTAAATTAAAATACTTCTGTTAGCTGCAAAAGGCATGGGAAATAAATGTTTTGATGTGATTCTAAAGAGAAGAAGTTTGTACAAATATCTGGGGGCAATGAGTTCCAAAGTTGGAATAACAAAGAAAATTGTCAGAGACATGAAACAGATGTAATCTTTTGTCTAAGGAAAACATTGGTACCAGAGGAATGCAGGGCTCTCAGAAGCAGTGCATGAAAAGAGATCTTCTTTGTGCTGTCAGCATGGGGGGGGGGGAGAAGTGGAGAAGTGGCATCTCATCCCACTGAGACCCATCTTCTCTCTCAATTGAAGGATGATTCCCGGAAGCTGCTACATTTAGCTGATACCATTGACGAGGGCACCATGCCCAAGGAGATGTCCGACATCATCTGCCGACTCTGGGAGGACACGGGCATCCAGGCTTGCTTTGAGAGGGCCTCAGAGTACCAGCTGAATGACTCAGCGGGCTAGTAGGAGCCCTTTGGTTGTACCCCCTGTTGTAGAGTCCAGAGATTGTGTGAGAGAATTGTCATGAGTATGCAAGATGATCCCTGGTCTAAATGGCACAGCAGAAACTTGTTAGATACACCAGTATTCGGTATACATCCTTGCCCACATTTGGTGACCATTTTTGAATCCTGCTGAGGGCAGTTTGCCTATCACTTATTACCACCAATGAAGTCGTTGCATGTTGTTATACAGTTGTGTTCTTCAGAATGGCCCTGTTCCCTAAAGCAGGTGCCACAGCATGGAAGGCATGGCCCACCCAAGACCTCCTGATGCCAAATGCTTCCCTGCTTACCTGTTGATGTGACAGCCTCTGCTTCTCCCCCTCTCCAGTGCTCTAACTCAGCACTCTCCTCTCCTCCACATTTCTTCTTTTCTGTCTCCCTCTTCCTTTTCCAGTTCAGGGAGTGGAAGAAACAGTGGAAGCAAGTAGGCAGACAGAACCGGGCACCCTCCCCCGCCAATCTGCTGCCTGAGGCAATTACTTCAGTTGGCCTCATGAACGGTTTGGACCTGATATAAGGCCAAGGAGAACAGCCTTGTGCATGGGCAATGTTTGGCAACTTGCACACTGCTCGCAAGGGGCTTTCCCCTCCCAACCCAAGGGGATACTGCACCCAAGGCCACCCTCCCACTGCCACCCCTCTCACATTGGAGGCTGTGTGTACCCCCTTGCTTTGGTAGAGCAGTGCTGATATGGTGGGAACAGTGGCTGTCATCACTTTGGCCCATCAGTTGCTACTCCCAAAAGTGAGGGGTGGGAGAGAGAGAGAGAACGTACAGCAGCAGCCCATTTGCGCTTCCTGCCACCACCTCTTCTCACTTGCAGAGATGGAAGCATGAAGGCTTAGAAGGCAGGAGAAATATCTTTTCCTCTTCCTTACAAGAAATCTTAAAGAGCACTGTTGTTCTTTCTGACATAAGGGTGAGGCGCCTTGGGTCCCTGTGGGGAGAAAGGTAGGATATAAATAAAGTTAATAATAAGTCGTGAGAGTTAGAACTAATCATTATTATGTCGACAAACTGGGATGCAAGAATTTTGACCACCCATTTTGCAGGTCAGAATCCTCCCAGGGCTAATTCACACCACAGACCCTACACTATTCTACATTCACAGTTATCTTAGTGACCTGCCTCGGCTGGTGACTCCTGGATATGTCCCTACAGAGCAGGATGTTCTCCGCTCCAGAGTCAAGACTACTGGCATCATTGAAACCCAGTTTTCCTTCAAGGACCTCAACTTCAGGTATTGTACAGTTTGGGGCTGATGGATACCCTACTAATGTGGGAATTCATTTGGGTCATGCATGCCACGCAGCTACAGCAATAAACTAACTGGTGGAGCACAATGATTGAAAAAAAGTGATCAAAATTTGCCATTTCAAATCTCATCTCATCCTCAGATTGTTACGTGAAAATCCTCTTTTTCCTTTTAAGTTGTGATTTTATATCTGGTTATAGGCCAAACTTCTCACAGGCCCAATTTCCAAAAACCCAGGTAAAAGTCACAAGTTTACACAATCTCCACCTCTCCATGCACACAGCAACAAAGACTTTAACAACAACGTCTAAGGAGTAAATCGTTGCTTAAGTGTCTCCTATGGTTGTATTGTTTGGATCAATCACTGTGTATTGTGGGTTTCCCCAGCCAGGGAAGCCAGCCATTAGACCCATTGAATTTTGCTGATATGCTGATAGGGGACATCCTGACCCCGAACACCCTGGTGGGTGGCAGTTCTCCCTCAGCACAGCGCCCAGCCCATTTCAGGCAGGAAAACCCTTCTTTTAAGAGAGGGCTGGGTGGCACATGCTCTCTCTCTCTCTGGCTGCCCCTCCAAGGCAGAGGTCCTCCTCCCAGGACTTCCCCCCCCCCCATCCATCTGCTCCTCAGGACAGGTAACTATTTTGCGTTCTGGAACTCTTTCCCCTCTTTCTTTCCCACCTATTTCTCTCCTTCTCCCCCCATCTTTAGTTAGCAACGGGTTTAGCAGACCAGGGACCCCTAAAATCCTTCCCTACAAATGTCCCTTTTCCTAATTTCCTCGGATGCGCCAAATACATGTCAAACGCAACCACCATAAGCTAGGTACACTTTATAATCTTTTATTATAAGTCATCTTTCTCCCAGTCTCCTCCTTAAGCTAAAAAGGGAATTTCTCTGCATTACGCCAGCTTGGTATCCAGCCTGTGGTCCTGAAGTTTCCAATAAGGGCAGTGTACAAATTCCCCTAAACAAAACAGCCCTCTTTTGGTAACAAGATGTGCTAGATGGCCTGAGCTCCACTCCAAACTCTTCCATTTACAATGCTGCTGTGTGGACTACAGAGACAATGCACGTGAAGGCCTTTGGGCACTTAGGAAAAAGCAGATTATAAACATTAGTTGTTATGGCTCTCATGGGAGAAGAAGATAGCAGTAGGAGCTAGTCATGATCATATTTGGTTTGTCACTGTGTGTGGTTGGTTATGTTACCTGGTGTGCTTTTCAGAAGATGCAAGAACATGCACACCCAGGAGAAATCTATTTCATGTTCTGGGACCCTGTGCAGTGGCCAATGGCACAGCTCAATGGTTTGTCAGGAAAGAAAGAGAGATGTGAGGGTGAAAGTACAGCAAACTTTTATTGTGCAGATAATTTTATGAATGCAGGGAAGGGGGATCAAAATAAAAGCAGTTCAGTGTTTAGAGTCAGACTAACGCAAAATGGAAGAGGCATTAAGTTATCCTTTTGCCCACAAACAAGGAAGATAGAGCAGATTTGTGGGTTGATGGCTGTGTAAAGGACCAAGATTACCAGTCCATTTCTGCTGTTTTGTGTGCATTGCATAGCAGGAGTCACAGGACTAGAAAGCTGAGAACAAGAGATCTCCTGGGTTGGAAGTTGGATGCAAGAGGTAGAAAAGGCATAAAGCAAACCTAAAGGACAGGCTGTAGCCATGGCTCAGTTCAAGAAAGGAAGCAGGACCAGGGAGCCAAAACTGCTTTCCCTTGCTGCAAGGCAGCCTCTACCAGCTCTGATGGTTTTGTGTCATCCCTCAGCCCTGTAGATACCATTCAAAATGAGAAGACTAGCAGGAGTCTGGAGGGATTATGATTAATGAATTTATGAATGAATAGAGCCAACGTATAACACTGGGGCTGGTACAGGATGGAGGAAAAGGGATCAAATCTGAAATGTCATGTGTGTTTAGGTGCAGCTCAGTTATGTGTTCCTGTCTGTCTATTTTGATATGTTCAGTTTCTGCTTGTGAGGATTTAGCACTCCCTAAGGCTACACAGTGAAAATGACAGAACTCCAGTTTGGTTTTTTTCCCCCTTTTCAAAGCTTGCTATTAAAACCACTCCTTTTCTGCTGGTGCACTTTTCTCCTTTCTTTGCAATTTCAAAGCTGAGAAACGAGCAGGTGAACATGGTATGAATTAAGGGGAAGAGAAATAACTTGATGCAGGAGAAAACTTATGAGAGCTCTGAATACATTTCAGATTAAGGCCAGGATGGCAGTACAGCCCAAGACAACCCACCACCTGAACTCTTCCTCCCAATTCTGCTACCTATTTATGCTATTCCATCATCACCCCCTATGCCCACCAGCACATCTGCAGTATCACATGAATGCACCACTCCAGCATTCACTAGATCTTATGCATGCATGTGCCTACACCATGTCCCTTGCAAGCACACACCATTGATGGTGTGTGATCTAGGGCAGTGTGGCCCCTCTAATGGTTACCGGCAGGAACGGCTTACCTCTGTCATCTCTGATGTGTCCATCTCTGCCACCACTTTTTCTAATGTGGCTGGCAAGTGACTTTAGAGGAAGAGGCGGCAAGACATCCCCAACCCTTGAGAATACAAGAAGAGGCTGGGGGCTTGTCACTAGGCAAGCACAGGTGGGTGTAGGGTTCAGGACACCTTTTCACTAGCTAGCTGCCTGGTCCAGCCTGCCATCAGAAAACATTAAGCCATTTCTGCCCAACATTGCATATACCCAGCAGGGACCAAATGTGGGCCAGACAAAAATGGGTTAAACTGGCCTCATTGCTGGGCTAGTCCTGTAGGATGACTTGTGTAGTGAGGGAAGGAAAGTGGAATGGTAAGTAGCCTGGTCAGCTTAGTTCTTGACTTCGGGCAGAAGACCTCGGGCAGATACCGCTGCCCGAACGGCCCCTCCTAACCGAGGAGTTAAGTCAGATAGAGGTTAAAAGAGAAGATGTTTCAGACCTCATTGATAAATTAAAGATCAATAAGTCACCGGGCCCTGATGGCATACACCCAAGGGTTATTAAGGAATTGAAGAATGAAGTTGCAGATCTCTTGACTAAGATATGCAACTTGTCCCTCAAAACAGCCACGGTACCAGAAGATTGGAGGATAGCAAATGTCACGCCTATTTTTAAAAAGGGAAAGAGGGGGGACCCGGGAAACTATAGGCCGGTCAGCCTAACATCCATACCGGGTAAGATGGTGGAATGCCTCATCAAAGATAGGATCTCAAAACACATAGACGAACAGGCCTTGCTGAGGGAGAGTCAGCATGGCTTCTGTAAGGGTAAGTCTTGCCTCACGAACCTTATAGAATTCTTTGAAAAGGTCAACAGGCATGTGGATGTGGGAGAACCCGTGGACATTATATATCTGGACTTTCAGAAGGCATTTGACACGGTCCCTCACCAAAGGCTACTGAAAAAACTCCACAGTCAGGGAATTAGAGGACAGGTCCTCTCGTGGATTGAGAACTGGTTGGAGGCCAGGAAGCAGAGAGTGGGTGTCAATGGGCAATTTTCACAATGGAGAGAGGTGAAAAGCGGTGTGCCCCAAGGATCTGTCCTGGGACCGGTGCTTTTCAACCTCTTCATAAATGACCTGGAGACAGGGTTGAGCAGTGAAGTGGCTAAGTTTGCAGACGACACCAAACTTTTCCAAGTGGTAAAGACCAGAAGTGATTGTGAGGAGCTCCAGAAGGATCTCTCCAGACTGGCAGAATGGGCAGCAAAATGGCAGATGCGCTTCAATGTCAGTAAGTGTAAAGTCATGCACATTGGGGCAAAAAATCAAAACTTTAGATATAGGCTGATGGGTTCTGAGCTGTCTGTGACAGATCAGGAGAGAGATCTTGGGGTGGTGGTGGACAGGTCGATGAAAGTGTCGACCCAATGTGCGGCGGCAGTGAAGAAGGCCAATTCTATGCTTGGGATCATTAGGAAGGGTATTGAGAACAAAACGGCTAATATTATAATGCCGTTGTACAAATCGATGGTAAGGCCACACCTGGAGTATTGTGTCCAGTTCTGGTCGCCGCATCTCAAAAAAGACATAGTGGAAATGGAAAAGGTGCAAAAGAGAGCGACTAAGATGATTATGGGGCTGGGGCACCTTCCTTATGAGGAAAGGCTACGGCGTTTGGGCCTCTTCAGCCTAGAAAAGAGACGCTTGAGGGGGGACATGATTGAGACATACAAAATTATGCAGGGGATGGACAGAGTGGATAGGGAGATGCTCTT
Organism: Tiliqua scincoides; assembly: GCF_035046505.1. Taxonomy (NCBI): domain Eukaryota; kingdom Metazoa; phylum Chordata; class Lepidosauria; order Squamata; family Scincidae; genus Tiliqua; species Tiliqua scincoides. The sequence continues at coordinate 203,880,680 of NC_089822.1, forward strand.
TACACTCTCACATAATACCAGAACCAGGGGACATCCACTAAAATTGAGTGTTGGGCGGGTTAGGACAGACAAAAGAAAATATTTCTTTACTCAGCGCGTGGTCAGTCTGTGGAACTCCTTGCCACAAGATGTGGTGCTGGCGTCTAGCCTAGACGCCTTTAAAAGGGGATTGGACGAGTTTCTGGAGGAAAAATCCATTATGGGGTACAAGCCATGATGTGTATGCGCAACCTCCTGATTTTAGGAATGGGTTAAGTCAGAATGCCAGATGCAAGGGAGGGCACCAGGACGAGGTCTCTTGTTATCTGGTGTGCTCCCTGGGGCATTTGGTGGGCCGCTGTGAGATACGGGAAGCTGGACTAGATGGGCCTATGGCCTGATCCAGTGGGGCTGTTCTTATGTTCTTATGTTCTTATGACTTGGGGGGTGGGTGGGGGGTGGGAAAGGGCTGTTCCTACATTATACCTTCCCTTCAGAAGAAGGTGCCTTGGGGCTCCCTTAGCTGCCCTACCTCTGTAGGATGTCCCATGGTCGTCTTCCCATATTAACTACCCTTGGTAATCCAGCACAACCCCATAGCATGTAGCAGGATGGACCTAAGACTATGGAGATACGTAAATACTCATCAGCCCAACCTAATGGACAATTCTTCCTCTACACCAGTGGTATTCAACCTTTTTCATGCCACGACCCTAATAAATAAAGAATGAGGCTGGGGACCCACCATTGATCCCACTCCCCTCCTGGGATCTGAGCTGCCCACCCCCGATCCTGTCACCACACACCCCTACTCAGGCTGACAGCTAACCACACCTACTGTGTTCAGGCTGTGATACAGCCAGGCCCGCCGGCTTGACCTCCCCAGGGGGATGTGTACCTGGTGAGGATGACACAGGAATGCTAGGCCAGGCAGCATGCAGGGTAAGGCTGGGCAAGTCCAGACAAAGATGAAGGGGCCCAAGTGCTGGTGGCAGCACTGGTAGCCTTATCCTGTGCACACTTGCTCCATAAGCCCAAGGGGGATGTCTACTAAGTCTGCTTTTGACTTCCAGACTAGTACTCCCCAGACCACAACCCCACAAATGAGGCTTCATGGCCCCATTGGGGTTCCAACCCCAAGGCTGAAAAAATTGCTGTACACCCATGGTAAGGGTAGTGTGTTGTGTCTTGATAGGTCACAATAGACGTCTAGCTTTTCAGTAGCACATTGAGGTACCATTGAGCAAGGTTTCTTAGAGCTTGTCCTCTTTAACTTCCTGGCAGGATGTTTGATGTGGGGGGCCAGCGCTCAGAACGCAAAAAGTGGATTCACTGTTTCGAAGGAGTCACTTGCATCATCTTTATTGCTGCGCTCAGTGCCTATGACATGGTCCTGGTGGAAGATGATGAGGTGGTAAGTTGTGCCCCAATTCCCTTTAGACTGCCAATGAACCATAGAACTAAGACTGGCCTAGCTGTTGAACGCAGCACAGTAGAGGCTTCGGGAAACGGTTCCTGCAACTCTTTAAGGAGAGATTAGATGTGCTGTTCAATATGGCCTCATTGCATGGAAACCATTCAGAGGAAAAGACTTGCTAGCCAAATCCAATCAGGAGGGACATGACTCTTGAGTCACAAACCACATGACTCTTGCAGTAGAAGATGAATAACTGTTCAGAGCAAGGCTTGGAGGGCCGGCCTATCCAGGAAGGCTTTTTCTGCTCTGTGAGCTGAGGTCACTAGCATCTTTGCAAAGGAGAGAGTTACAAACCCTTAAGTTGTTTTGGAGTTAATGCCGCTTTGCAGACCTGTGTGTAAAACACAGCTGGGATCAAGAGGTCTGCTAAAGCAATAATAGGTCACTTCATGATCTCAGGATCCTCTTCCTATCCACTTCCCAGCAAATCTGCCATGGGCAGAATTGAAATGTATGTATTTAAAATATTTTACACTGCCTTTCTTCCTGATTATCAAGGAGGATACTGCCTAAGGTAGCACTGTTTGCCCAATACAGTGTGCCTTTAAGAACTGTATAGAAAAGAAGTGTGTGTGGGGGGGTGGGTGAAAAGTAAAGGAGCTAAGTTTTATTAAGTTTGGTAACACTAGACTAGGGTACCAGCTGAAATCAAATGGCTCTTTGGCTGGGTTTTTCATTCTAGAATCGCATGCATGAAAGTCTGCACCTCTTCAACAGTATCTGCAACCACCGTTACTTTGCAACCACCTCCATTGTTCTTTTCCTCAACAAGAAAGATGTTTTTCAGGGAAAGATCAAGAAGACCCATCTCAGCATCTGCTTTCCAGATTATGATGGTGAGTTTCCAACATGCAACCTATGTGTGTTTGTGGATGTAGTTGAGGGTAATATGGAGGGGGGGGGGAAATTATACTATAAGTGTTTGGAAAGTACATGATAGGTGGCAGGGACAGAGAGAAGGAAATTGATTTGTTCATTTATTTGAAAGTGCTTCCAGGAGACTAAAAGCTGAACATTAGAAACGTTGGCTGGTCCTGAAGCAGTCCAGCACTGTATTGTGTGAGCATCAAGGGAGAAAAGAGAACCTTGCATGCATTTAGATGAATTCAAGAGAGGAAGTAAATGAGCAGCAATTCTCCCCCCCCCCCACCTCCGGTGCCTCTACCCCAGGAAAAGTGGCATAATAAGAGTTGCAATATCCTCGTCAAACAGGTTCTAACTGTTCTTTATCTCTCTGAGGGCTCATTTATTTTGTTGACTATTTGTTAGAAGGATTTTTATTCCACCATGCCTTTAAAGTTTGCAGCACCTCACAACATGAAAAATACAAAACCATTAAAAACATCTAATATTTCTTCTAATATTGCTGTCTCTGCTATAGAAGTCTAGTGGTTTGAAACCAGCATGCCAGAGAGTCTAACGGGAGTGTCCCATTTTTCAAAGCTTCTTATTAACTACTCCTTTTTTGCTGGTGCACTTTTCTCCTTTCTATGTAATTTCAATCCTGAGAAAGGAGCAGGCAAACAAGGCATAAAGGAAAGGACAAAAAAATAACTTAATGTAGGAGTAGCATCAACAACTCTACAGACTAAATGCTTAGCGTGAAAAAAAGGGTCAAAACTCAAAGGAAGGGCTATAAGAGAGGGGGTGAAGCAGGCTTCCCTAGGTAGAGACTTCCAAATTCTAGGTACAGCCATAGAGAAGGATCCCTTGTGTTTCAGGCAAGCAACACTCAGGCATTAGCAATGTGCAACAGGCAGCAGCAAGAGATCATTTCAAATAGACAGATGTATAAGAGAACGTGGTCCTTTTAGGGTTCCCAGTCTTTTTAGGGTATCCCAGCTTGGATAGGTCTTTCAAGGTCAAACTCAGCAATTTGAATTGGGCCTAGAAATGCATCAGAAGCCAGTGAAGCTGTTGCAACAAAGGAGTTAACGTGCTCTGATATGAGGATTCTGGATCTACTGAAGTTTTCAGATACTTTTCAAAAGCAAGCCCCCCCCCCCCCCATAGGCTGCATTGCAGTAATCCAGACATGATGCAGCTATGGTGTCCTCACCATGGCCATATCTGCATTCTCCAGCAATAGATGCAGCTGATTACATCACTTTAAGTAGGCAAAGGGATATCTAGACAAAGCTGCCACCTGGGCAGCCAGGTTCAAGGTCACTTCCCTAGACTGCACACTTGAGGTTTCGAGGGAAACACTGCCCCACCCAAGGCAGTTTGAATTCCTTTTCTCATATCAGCAGCTGTATACTGACCAGGTGCACATGTCTCTGGTCTGGACGAGATTCAGCACCTCTGCCCCCATTCAGTCTATTACTAATGCAAGTACTGACTGGTCCAGCATCTCAACAGCCTTCCTGGAAAAGGATAGGGGAGAGAACAATGGGTATCAGCCACATATTGAGAACACTATACTGCAAATCGCCAGCTGACCTTCACCAGGAGTTTCAGGTAGATGCCAAATGACATTTGGGGGGGGGGGGAGATGGACTCCTGTGGCAGGAACTAGAAACTTAAGGCTTTTGTTCTGGAAAACTGTTTATTTGGCAAACATTTATTGTATGAAGTAGGTGGAGTCTATTATTCACTCCCTTGGTGAGATGAGAAAATGACCTGCTGTGCTCTCTTGCCTTATCAAGTCAGTCAATGAATATATGTTGCAGCAAGATGGCAGCATTACCCTTTATTACAACAAATATATGTTGGAAAACAGGCCACTTGGGGGCCTCAAGGTTCTGTGAGAGAGAGAGCAGTCTTGCCTGCCACGTACACCAGAACTCAGTATCTCCAGCTGTCTTCCAAGGTGTGTATTTGTTGCTTTGATGCACTCCTGTCTGCTATCAGCCTATTACTTTGCACTTTGTTTAAACATTGCTTTTCTCTCTACCTGCCAATGCAGGCACTGCAGAGACAGGATGCATAGTCAAGACCAAATTGATTTTTGCATGATGACAGACACACAAGTCTTCTACTTAAAAAAAATAAAAATGAAAAGTAGTTGTTGCAAACTGCAGGGAAGAGTGAGATGTCACCGGCCATATCCTTGCTTCAAATTGCCCTACCATCTCTTCTTAATTCACAGGGGTAAGGTCCAAGGATGAAAGTAGCTGTGATGGTAGCAGAGCCCTTTGTTTAAATCTGGTTCTGCCCTTCCACTATATAGAGGAGGGGGTAGGGGGGAGAGTATGGTCTTCAGTGTAAAAGGGGCATCTCAATTCTAACCTTAGTCCTGATTAGCTTACCTCCCTGCAGTCTGGCCTGGAAGGTGCTCAATTCCTCCATACCAGCAGTGAGGCAGGCTGGGACAAAAGTGTTTGAGGCTACAGGGAGGTAAGCAGAAGGGGTTCAACTCCCCTCACCCATCCGGTCCTTCTGCTCTCCATGCTCTCTATAGACCTTCCCCATGCTATATGTGATTGGAGCAGACCAGAGAGTTTTCAACCAATGTTGCAATTGTATAATACATTGCAAATTTTAAAATAAAAACATGATGCTAAGAGGGCCACTACTGACCCTCACGGAGCCTTTGTGCCAATTAGTAAAAGGCACCCCTTCGTGCAGTCCACTCTGTGCCCCCAGGGCCACTCATCTTGCCAGCATGCAACCATCAGTGATTGCAATGGCACCCTCACTGTGCTGGCACTGCGTGGAAGTGACGTTCTACCAATAGCTCCTATGTGGAGACAACTGTAATCTCAAAGTATCATAAATAAACGAACAGGCCTCCTACTTACCTGCCTAGTCTGGCCCTTAGCATGAAGTTTGGGTTATTTTAGCCTTTGCAGGCCCTTAGGCAACTTACAGGGGCACACGTAATAAGGGACTCACCTAATAAAAACCATAGGTAACCCATGCTGGTCCATTAAAAAAAATCCCAATGTCACAGATGGACAATGCCTTTATTAGGATCAACGAAAACAACCAAGTTGTGAACAGCTCAGCTTCTGAGCTCTCCAAAACTCTTCATCAGGTTGGGTGGCAAAGCAAAGAAGGGGGGAGGGATTTGGATATGGCAAAAGGAAAAGGTCTGCAGCTTTTCAGTCTTAAAATGGAGTGTGAGAGTTGTGCAGATTATGGTGAGTTACCACCTCATAGCACCAGATTGATACAAATATCACAAAGTCATATACCTTTTTATTAAAAAAAAAAAAAAAAAAAAAAAAGCCCATTTGCACCCAAATTTTCATATGGCATTTGAAAGTCTGGAGCGTGATAGAAAGCTTACACCCTTTAACTGTGCCCCTTAAAGAGACCTATTTCCTTAGAAACAATTATGTACAGCTTTTATGTTTGTGAGTGGGTGAGGCAGGAGGTTTTATGTGGAAATAAGCAGAGTCGGAGCTCGCCATCAGTCTCTCATTGAAGCTGCTCCTTGATGCCCATCATCCAGCATCTGTGTCCATACAGGACCCAATACCTACGATGATGCAGGTGCCTACATCAAAGTGCAGTTTCTGGAGCTCAATATAAGGCGGGATGTGAAGGAAATCTACTCACACATGACCTGTGCCACTGACACACAGAATGTCAAGTTTGTCTTTGATGCCGTCACCGACATCATCATCAAGGAGAACTTGAAGGACTGTGGCCTCTTCTGACAGCAGGTGCGTTTGTTTCCTTGCCGTATGAAATAAACCAATCCACATTCCTAAATTCAGCTGACTTAATCTATTTAGCTAGATGCATTCTATTTTGTTGTTGGATATATTAGCAGCAATTGTTACCTTGCACATGCCTGATCTCGTCTGATCTCAGAAGCTAAGCAGGGTCAGGCCTGGTTAGTACCTGGATGGGAGACTGCCTGGGAATACCAGGTGCTATAGGCTTATACCATAGTCTTTCTAGACTGAAGGTTGCCAACCATTTGTATAGAACAAGGTAGACCAACAACAAGTTGGTCTACCTTGTTCCTAAGCAACAAAGGGAACTCTTGGCATCTTGGGGGTGTCCCTGCACAGATTCCAACTGACTGGCTCTTTGTCAGCTGAGAGGCCAAAGTGAGATGAACATGTGCCTAAATGGCAACAGAACATGCTGGGCATCCAGGGAGGAGATGCTGGCCCAGCATGCTCTCTATGAATGGTTGCTGACCTGGGCCTTAGTTCCTCACTCACAACATGCTTTGTCTGTTTTCACAGGTATCCCTGACCTTCTAGTTAAAAGCAGCGCTGCCGATTCAGCTGAATGTGAAAGAAAAGCAATCTCATTGCCCCAAGCTGATGCATTTATTCTCAATGCACAGATGCCAGCTGGAACAGTGACCCACGCATGGGAAAAGGCATTACTCCCTCATGAGCTAGTTGCAACAGCCAGCTTACTATCTCCTACAAAAAGGAACGTCAGTTCTTTGATGATTATCTGTTTAACCATCTGAAGCCTCTGAGGCAGTGTGAGAGCCACCTGTGCGGCCTTCCCTCTCATAATGGACCTGACAAGCTTTTTTTTTTTTTTTTAAATTACCCCTTGTCTTTAGCAAGGTACACCTTATATGCTGTTGTGGTAGACTGTTCCCACTAAAAGCTGGAGGAGGCCAAAGGGAAGTTTGACTGCAGCACTTAGAAATCTACCAAGAACCTGCCACAACACCCTGCAAGAACTCCAGAAGACAGGAAGAGTCTGACATGGACACCAGGGATATTTTTGGAACAGTTCACCAGTGAAAAACTTGGAAACCTAATCCCTGAAATAAAGGCAAAATACTAGTCAAAATCTTCAGTCTATGGCAGGGGTGTCACATTGTCTTTCTGACACTGTGCTGGGGGGCAGGGAAAAAATTTACATTTCAAATTAGAATAAATTTACATAAGTTTACATAAATGAATATATTAAAGATGAACTTATATGAATGAATGAAGGTCTTGCAATAGCTCAAGGCCTATAAAAGGCCTTGCACAAAGCAAGGCTGGCCTTTCCTTTTCTGCTGCTACTGCATCACAGATGTGAAACAGCAAGCAGTGGAGGGAGCCCTCATCCCACAACTCACCAAGAGGTAAAACACTTGCCCTCACACTGAGAGCAGTTGCATCGGACCAGTGCAGGTTCCAACAAATCACCGGAGGCTCATTGGAGACTGGGAGCTCCCTGAGGGCTGCATTGAGAGGCCTCGAGGGCCACAAGTGGCCCCAGGGCCGGGCTTTGGGCACTCCTGGTCTATGGGTTGAGATTTAGGTTTTAATTCCTTCTCATTAAAGCATTTTCTAACCACTATTTTCTCCAATTTAGTTTTCCTCCACATTTTTCAAACCATCCAGGGCCTCCATACAAGTGTAGCAGCAACAGCTGGCAACCAATTTCATTGACCTTAACCTAATCACAGAGGACAGACTAACCATCAGAAGATGTAAAGGATAAAGCAGGAGGTTTGGCTCATCTGTATGTTTCAAAGGCTTGTATTCGTGTAGCACAGATTTGTTTCCTCAGCTGGGAAAGGGGGCATGTCAATGTATTAAATAATTTCATTTCTGTGAAATTTTAAAGAGGAGAACAATCTCTACCTCCAACATCAAATTGGCCAATGGTTTGAGACAACTACCAGCTGCTGATCATTATTTTGCTATATGTACTAGCTAGTTTCATCAAGAAAAAGTGCAAGATTCAACAAATCAAGCATCAAAACTATCATGTTCTTTTTGTTTGATTGCGTTTCTCTGTTGCCCCTTTTCTCTCAAAGTTTCCTACTTCCTATTAGTATGATGACGTTTTGCAGCCATGAGAAAATCATAAATGTGTCTTGTAAATAAAGAGCCATTTGCTTTCTGTTGCAATTTGCTTTCTGTTATAACAAAAGATCAACTAGGAACCCAAGGAATTTTTCTGATTCTGTTGGACCTCTGTAACAATGCCTTTAGCTTGGCTAATGCTGCAATATAACACAAAAAGGTCAGAGAGTAAGGCTGCAATCCTATACATCAGTGGTTCTCAAACTTCTCGGGAGTTTTACTCCCAAGTTAAGTCTTTGCAGGGGAGAGGGTGAAGGCAGCAACACAATCCCCAGGATCATGTCACTAAGGGGGGTACTTTTACTCCTTGCAGGCTGCTGCAAGCTAGCTCCAGGAGGTGCGGGGAGCCCTGCGCAGTCCCCCGCAGGGCTTCCCAATGCTTAGACCAGTGAAAAAAAGCAATCGGAAACCCTGGTTGTGATCGTGTAAGTGGAAGTGGTTTCCGATCAGTTTTTTTTACCATTCTAAGCATCGGGGAGCCCTGTGGAGGGCTGTGCTGGGCTAGGCATACTTTCTGGATCCTGGGGATTGTGTCACTGCCTCTCCGCCTTTTAAATGAACTGGGGATCTTTACATGAGCTGGTAGGTCACGACCCACCAGTTTGAGTACAACTGCTATACACATTTACCTGACAACAAGTTCCATTTAACTCAATAGGGCTTTCTTTTGTGTAGACAAGCATAGGATACACATGTATGTTGTGGTTAGTCAGCACCAGTGGAACAGAGAATACAGTGAACCCTCCATATCTGGGGATTCCATCATACGTGTGTTCTGGACCCTTGGCTAGACCCACTGAAGACCTCCCAGAGGCAATCAGAACCTTGTTTTTTGAGGCTCCACAGGGCCCCAGAATGCCACCTGGAGGAGTTTCACAGAAAACCAGAAGTTGCCTTTAAACTCCTCTGGGTGGCATACTGAGGCTTGCAAAGGCTCTGTGAGTGACCAGAACAAGGTTCCAGTTGCATTTGGCGCTCCTGTGAGTCAGAACCCACGGATTCCATTATCTGCAGGGGGTTTGTGAACGGATTCCTGTGGATACCAAGGGCCTACCTGTATATGGATTCACTTCTCAGGATCGGTCAACATGACTTGCAGCAGATGTACATTAACTGATCCCGTAAATTCCCTCTCACACATTATTTCTCTCCAAAAGACAGACTTTGTGGGCTGGTGTTACCACTACTCTCCCGCCCACATTATTCCCAGACTGAGGTATGTAACTGGAATTTCAGAGATTATTTTCACCAATACTTGAAGGCATTTAGAGCCCAATCCTATTCTTCCCTTACCCCCACTGATGCAATTGTGCCAAAATGTCTACCACTGTATCTTGTGGGGGGGGGGGAGCAGTTGCAGAGGACTCCCTCTAGGTCACGGAACAATCATTCCCTTACCCAGGGTAATCTTTTGTGGCATGGAGGAGTCTACTCAAACCTGCGGTAGCTAAGTAGCTGGCACAGATCTGTGAGGACCTGTGCCATGGGATTGGACTCGAGAACGGGGTTAGGATTTGGTGGCCGCTGCTCCTGTACCCACCCCCACCTGGACCCAATTTACTTTCTCCCTGCCTCCATCACCACCCCATCCCTTGCCCTGCTCCTGTTACTGCCTCATTTCTCCCCATTCCACCCTCCTGCCTACCTCGCCTTGTTACCTTTGATGGTGGGCAGCTCCAGATCCTTTGACACGGGCAGGAGGGCTTTCCTTTGGACGGAGGAGTACCTGGCAGCCGATATTCAAGATAGCCAATTCAGAATCATGCAAGCCTCAAGATCCTTGAAATCCAAGGGGTGCTAGATGGGCACTATGGACCATAAAGCAGGCTTCTCTTCAAATTGGGTTCTGTTCTTGAAACCACAATTCAAAGCAAAATGGACTAGGAAGTTCATTTGGCATGCACAGACAAGTTTCCTTTGCTGAATCATTGACGTGGGCAAGGTCTAGCTGGGAGCTGACAGAGAAGCAAATGTAGCACAAACAGGACTTTCTTTCTACATTTTATTATTTCAAACCATGTGAACAATTTGGTAAAACATTTGTGATAAAAGCTAGGCGGCGTCTTGACGGTTACTAATAGCCCTGCTGCCCAGTGACTGCAGGACAGGCAGGGCTGCTTACATACAGCAGTGTTTCCTCAACTGACGCTACAATTAGAGCTAAGAAAATACATTAAAATAGACCTGGCAGTACAGCAACCTCAGGAGCACCCCCAGGCTCTGGGCCGGGGCACAATGGAAAAAAGTTGACATCAACATTGCTTAGTCCTTAGTGGAATCTTAGCCCTTAAGAGCCTAATTCTGTGGCCAGGAAGAAACATGTTTAAAACCCATGGGCGCTGCCCCCTCAATAGAAAACTTGGCCTGGACCACAGCAGAAAGGGAGAGAAAGGCTAGAGAAAGGATGGGGGGGGGGGGAAACCCATTTTATCCAAATCTAAACACAATGCACATTGAAGCAAACTAGGAAACAGATGTAAACATACAGACACCCTCAAGGCACAAAATTTACTAGAGAAGATGAGCTCATATCGGGTAACTCAACGTTTACTACCTGACATTTTAAATAAGGTTTTTTTAAAGAAGGGTTTCTTTAAAAAAAAAAATCAACTTTTCACACACTAATTGGCTTTTAGAGGAATGTTTTTGTTTTCTTGCTGGTCTGTGTAAATGACAGAGGAGCTGAGAAGCTGCCCCATGGCAAGAGCTCCTCCTCATGGAAGGTGGGAAACCAAATGGACAGCAATTGCTTTGGCAGAGTCAGACAGAGGGTTACTTGGACCAGAGAAATTTCTCACGTCTCAGAAAAGTAGGAAAGAGCATTAGAAAAAAAATGTCCAAAGTCCTCTGACCTGCTACCTTCTGCACTTCAGCTTTAAAAAAATATGTGGACATACATGGAAATGTTACAGCTATGGCAGGCCACCCATCATTGGCTCTTGAATAAGACTTTGTGGGCACAGGGAGAAGAGACAAACAGCCTGCAGCAGGCACCTGGGACAGCACAGAGCAGGGGGAGCAATGGAGCTTGTCCCTTGGACAGCAGAAATCTCCAAAGTCTCATCATTAGGAAAATGAAAAGGAATGAAACAAAAATTTAAGAAGCAGAAGTCGTTAAATGGTGCAGTCCTCCCTTCATCAACACCAGCCTCTTCCTCATATGGAGCAGTTCAAGTAATCCTGCAAAAGAAATCATCGTTAAGAATATTTATACATTGCTTTTCAACAAAAAAGTTCACATAAGTGGTTTACCATGCTAAATAGAGGTCATATAAGGTGTGCATTAGTCACAGGCAACAGAGAATCCCTGGAACAGTCTCTATAGCCTGCTGTCTCCAACTTCCTGCACAACTGTGAAAGGTGAGTGACATGACTGTGAACTGACTTGTACATTTATGTACACACAAATGCTTAGTTCAGGGGTCAGAATAGAGTCAGGCTGTATTTAGCAGCCATTCCACATGTGGCCTTCAGTTCAGACCCCTACCTAGTCCTATATAGTTCACAGAGCCTTAGGTCACATTTTTTTTAAAATTACCTTTCAATCATTTTTTAAATAAAATAAAAATATATAAATTTAAATATTGTAAATGGATAAAATATAAATTATTTATCGGAATCTATTTGGAAAACTCCATAGGGGCAGTAAAACGGTTTAGAGAATATGCGCTGCTATCTCAACAAAACAATGCCTATAGCTACTTCTGAGTGGTACAGTTCAATACTGAAATTCAGATGGGAGCTAAATTCTGATGGATCATCTTCATGAGCCTAGAAGTGTGCCCGAAGTGGCCAGGTATATGCAAATCAGATGAGGGATAAACAGTTGATCTCCCCAACACTGCCTGTGTGCATGTCTTTTTTGTCAAACGGATGCACGTGGCACTATTCTTAAGCAGCAGCATATCTGATTACTTGCAGTATCCAAGCAGTGCCTCACCTTCCTGTGTTCCTCAGTAGATTCCACCTGAAGCGCTAGAAGAGCCCGCAGTCCTTCAGGTTGTTTTTGATGATGACATCAGTGACCGCATCAAAGACAAACTGTACGTTCTTGGTATCAGTGGCACAGGTGAAGTGAGTATAGATCTCCTTGGTGTCTTTCCTCTTGTTCAGGTCCTCAAACTTGCTCTGGATGTAGCCTGCAGCCTCATCATACTTGTTGGCCCCTGAAAGGAAGGACACAAGACAGGACCAGATAAGGCTGGTGTGTTCTTTTCAGTAGTGTGTATGATCCTGGTATCTACTTGCCATTTTTACCAGCAAGTAGCCCATAGTAGGGAGGTGTTATAAAAGCTGAGTGGGAGTCTGGTCCCATAAAAGCTCTGCTCCCCTCAGTGCCTGGTGAGCTGACTCACCAAGTGCCAAGGGAAATGCACTGTCCCACTGGCTCTTTCCCATGAAACCCAGAGCAATATAGCTTAGTGGCACAGAGCAAGCAGCAACACTAAAATGAATAAATCCACCAGGCCAGTGCTTCATATGCCACTGAACTGGAGAAGTTGGTCTCTAGAGAAAGAGAGAGAGATCTCATTGCAAATTTCCTAAGAAGCTGATGCGTCTGCTGACCGTTTTTACAAAACTGCCATCCTGCAATAGCACTGGTAATTAAGTCATCATCTTCTCTCTCTCTCTCTCTCTCTCTCTCTGCTACACTGGACAAGAAAAAAAAAGGTACTTCACTGACTGACATATTGTTCAGATTTCTCACTTACACTTTCAGGCCTGCCCTGTGACAATTTCTTTCTGCCAGCAAAGCTAGAAATACCCGAGATGAGATACAGCTTGGCTGTGAAACATGGTCTGCTTGATAATCTACAGGGCAATGCTTCCTGAAAAATGGAATGTGCTAAATGCTCAACATAAGTCTGGATGTTAGCTGTCAGCAGCTGCATTTGCTTGCAGAGAAATCTCATGACTTGAGCTGACAGTCAATGCTGCCTTACCCAAACCAGTACATTTCCCATGGTCTTGCTTAAAGAATGCACATTAGAAGAGGTGACTTAAACATAGCTACTTGCACTGCAGAACCCTGAGTCCTAGAGGAAGTAAATGAAGATGAAGGGAGCAAAGGATTCTATCTAGGAAGACCAATGTGCAGAACAAATCCCAGAGTGCTTGCTGATTATGCTTATGCCATGTTGTCTGTACTGTTGAAGCAAAGTCACTTTGCCTTGTTCTTTTTCCTACTCAGAAGCAGCAGCCACATAACCTGGGGACAGACTCTCATTGTAGTTGAAGGGCTTTATCAGCAAGAGAAAATTCTCACTGCTGTGCAGAACATCCTACTGTGCAGAACAAGCACAAAAACAAGACCGCCTCCTTTCCCCACTGCCAAAGTCTTCATGAATGGTAAATGCTAGATATCAAGGGCCCAGTTCTAATTAGCTGCAGCAACACTTGTTGATCAAAATGCAGACTGAGTGCTTCCTGAATTTCAATTCCACCCTGTATATCCCAGGACCTTCCTTCTCGACCTTTCATAAGCAACAGAGCTTATATTTGCTCTCACGCTGCTTTACTCAACCATAAAATAAAAATCCAACAGCACAAGAACTCAATTCAGAAAGGGAGTTTTGTAGCATCTTAAAGACTAACATTTCTTGTGACCAGGTTTTATGTGCCACAATAAATCTGAAACCCTGCAAAACTATTTTTGTGTGTGTGCGTGCGTGATCACTGTAACAGACCGACATGCATCTTCCCCACCCTGAAACTTAATTTTTCCTAGGCAGGGTTGTGTACTTATCTGCACATATGCATGCATGACTACCCTCTAGTACACGCAACCAGAAAGGCTTCCTAGAATCAAAACGTACAACTTTCAGAGGAAGATTACTACTGTTCTTATGCCACCAATAATAAATCAGACAAACCAGTCATGGCCATTTATCCTTAGATTTCAGAGATGAGATAGAGGGTCACAATGCTCCTGAAAGGGTTAGAACAATTGGTAGTGTATTACCACTCATATATTTCTAAGAGACATTACTGCGTAGGCAGGTCAGCTGCCCTGAGGGTTCCAGTTGGAGAAGGAATGCAGGATATAAATATTTTAGTAAACTCGTGCTTCAGAAGAGGCTATGTGCAGTAAGGGTTACAGTTAGCAATTTAAAAAGTATGTATCTGTTTACACACTCTGCCCAGCAGAAACCCGTGTATGCGTGTGGGTGTTGTGGGGGAGGAGAGAAATACAACTATCTGCTACTTTATATAAGCTATAATGCATCCACTGGTCACATAACGATATGCTCAATTCCCATAATCTTTCCACAAACACACTGTAAGGTTCATAAGTTCTCTCCTATGCATAACAACTGGCTTGCTGTCCACCAAATATAAACATTCTTCCATTTGACCATCCTATGATTTATTGCTCCATTGCAAATCTGTCTGTTTCGGAACTGGAGTTCAGGATGGATCTCCCAGGCATTAGTAATCATTTCAGGGTTAAATATTTGGTGCGGAACCACCAGGTTTTATCTTTGTGCTAAAAGGAAAACATTGTGAATGGAACTTGTTAGGGAATTAGGTATAGCAAAGATAAATTTGGCATAAGGATTTTCTTGAAAGGGAAATTTATTCCTCCCTACATCAGTCTAAAGACTGTGGTCCCAGGTCAAATTGATCATGACTAACCATCTACAGGATCCTGAGCTAATGTCTGAAGTCAAAGGAAAATGGCACAATACCTGTGTACTCTGGGAAGCAAATAGTCAAAGGGCTGTGGATGATCTTCTCTTCAAAGAGATCCTTCTTGTTGAGGAAGAGGATGATGGATGTGTCTGTAAACCACTTGTTGTTACAGATGCTGTCAAATAACTTCATGCTCTCATGCATACGATTCTGCCAAGACAACAAATACCCTGAGCGGGGAAGTGTGTTTGGAACCACCAATGAAAATAGCACTGATGGGAGTGGGAGATTGCAGGCTAGGAGTACTGGGAGACCTCAGTGAAGGCCTTGCCAACATTTTCTGCCACTGCTAGTAGCCAACGTGTAAGATTTGATGCTCAGCTCTGGAAGTGAGCTTAAATCTAGACTATAATAGAGATGCATTTAGCAATGAAGTAACAGCGTGCACCAGAAAAATTCAGGAAGAAGAGCCATCAGGTTCCTGTATCCAAATGTTGTGAACAGACAATGGACAGTTTTAAATCACCAGGCATTCTGCTTATTAAAGTACTAACCTACAGCATAAGCAGAAATTAGAAGTTACTATTGGAATCAATTTTAAAGCACTTCTTTATTCTTCAGAATCAAAGTACTAAAACATATTCCCCCCTATTTCTTAGTCCCGTCCCCCCCCCCCCCCCATAAAAGACATTGGGGGAAAAGTTGTTACTTACACATTGATCTAGTTAGGAGGAAATCAACGTTTTGTGGAACACTTTGTGGAGGCTAGAGTGTTGTCACTCTAGCTGTGTATGAATACAGAAAGGAAACATAGCATGGGAAATGTTGTGGGGTGGGGAGGCACCATCCACAGGGCAGGGGATTAAACGGGACATTTCCAACAGCAGCATGTCCCAGTGCAGGATAGTAATTCTCATTCACCAACTTGCAGAGCCTAGAAATCTTTGACTAAAGTAGGCATTTATGCAACAGGTAGCTCATTTCCTTTAGAGCAGTGGTTCTCAAACTGGTGGGCCACGACCCACCAGTTTGTGTAAAGGTTTCCCTGTCCCTTAAAGGGACAGGGGAAAGGAAGAGGCAGGGAAGCAATCCCCAGGATCACATTCCTATGAGGTGTGAAGCGGGGTGCTTTCACTTACATTTAATTAAGTAGGGCTGCTGGAGACTGCAGGAGGTGTGAGGAGCCCTGCCCAGACCTCCACAGGCTTGGAATCTTCAGTAAAAGCGGGTGCAAAGCACTTCTGTTTTGCGATCCTGGGGATGGCATCACTGCCCTAGCCTCTCCCCTGCAAAGACTTGCTAAGGGAGTAAAGCTCCCTCAAAGTTTGAGAACCACTGCTGTAGAGAATTTAACATGAGTTAAAGAGACAAGCATAGATCAGATGAAATACCCCAAAGCATGACATACCTAGAATCAAGCAAGCATGACATACCTAATAAGCCAGCAAGGCTTGTGCTGTAACACAATTCTTTCCTTACCATCTCTTCATCTTCAGCCAGAACCAAGTCATATGCACTAAGAGCAACACAGAAGATAATGGCCGTCACTCCTTCAAAGCAATGGATCCACTTCTTTCTCTCAGACCTTTGGCCCCCCACATCAAACATCCTGCAAGTGAAAACCAGACAGTTTACTGAGGTTGGCTGCTGCGGCAACTACAGCGGAACCACATCAATGAAAAACCCAAAGGGAAAACTGTACTTCAACCACCATCCAAGGCTGGAAACAAAGTGTAATTTTGAAGCAGATTACAGCATTTTTCTGGTTCTTCACACAAAGTGGAAATTGTTCAAATCTGTAGAATGGGATGGATCAGAGAGGGGAAACGACAACAGATAACCCATAGCACTGAGCAGTTCTACTGTCCTCAACCACCACAATTAGCTGTGGCTCCCTAAGAGAAAGCTTGCTTGGACTTTCCCCTTCCTTGCATGAAAAGTATTTTCAATTTTTGGGAATAACCTGCCAGTAAGTGAGGAAGCAAGTTTTTCTGGCTATGGCATTCCATGAACAGAATGTCTAGCTGGTTAGAGCTGCATGTAGTACAAAATTCATGTTTGGAAACTGGAGCTAATGAATGCTTATTTCTTTTTCAGATGAAATTGCCAGACTAAATGGCAAGGGGATTATGGATATGGGATGGGGAAATCTTTTGGCTCTCCAAAATAGGCTAGTATCTCTCAACCATATGTACCTATTACCATAAAATATATCTATAGGATAGCAGTGCACTGTTGTATTTTGTAATGTTGTACTGAACCAGTGAGAAAAATAATAGTCATGTGCACCTAGGTGGTCAGAAAAACTAGATACAAGAGGCAAAACCCTGTTATGCATATTTTAAAAAGGAATCTGGTCCTTAATTACTTGGGCTATCACCAACAAAGAATCTCTTCCCACTTACACTGAGAGTCTCACTAGTAAGTACAAAGCAGCATCTGAATCAGTCTGATCACTGCCTCTCCACAAAAGCTGGCACTTGCTCCAAGTTTATAGATGCACACAATTGACCAAAACCTTTAAACCATTCTCATCAAGTACAAAGATTCACCAGCAGCGAACATTTTGTTGCAACTTGGAAGAGGGAATGTCACAGGAAAGTGACAACACACAAAAAGTAGAAATGAAATGTTTATATAGGAAAAATGAATAATTATTGCAAAATGGCCCAGTTCTATGTATAAGTTAAAGGGAAAGTTTACTTTAGAACTGTTTTGCAAGGATTATGCAATACATTTAAAATGTATACCACCACTGTGGATCAATGACGATGGCAGATAACACATATTTCTGGAAGAGTTGAGGGGGAAAGACAATAATATATTGGGAAATAATTAATATGCCCCACAAGGTCTCTTGAATAGATTTACCCTTGGATTATCTGACAAGTTCTACTGCCAAGAAAACTTCACACCCATTCTCAAAACAGAAGATAAGGACTGAGATGGAAATCTGCTAACAGCACTTGAAACACTCTATGTTGCTAGAGGAAAAATGAAGTGGCAAAGCAACTCAAATGTGCACAGGAAACACTGCAGTGTGGCCTGCATTCTGCACAACAGGCCCAGGGGCTCTGAAACCGGAGGAGATTCTATCTGCAAACTTCTAAAATTCTCTTTCGACAAGATAATGACCACCTCTCTGCTCAAATCTTGAGTAACACTGGCAGTCTGATGAGTGTTTGGAAAAAGTCTGGAAAAGCATCAAGTTCTTGTGGGGACCAAATATGCTCATTTGGAATACACGCTCTTGCTGAAACAACAGAATGCATTTGACATAAGCTGCTCACACTTGGTCCAGTTCGGGTGTCCAAAACAAGCCATGGCAAGCCTCAAACCTATATGAAAGGAAGAAGATCAGAAACTTACATTTGTGGTTTGCAGCAAACCACAGTTCCCCATTACACCTTAATCCAAACTAGTTTCCCATAGGCAGACACAATGAGAAATGGCAGTTGGATACAAGCTGCTAAATGGAAGCTTCTAATATGTTCCTCTTGTGTGTAAAGGAGAAGGTGCATGAGCCTGAGACCTGCTAGGGCTTGTTCTTGTCACAGCACACCACGGTCATGTGAACAGGGCCTTAACTTCAACATGCAGACAGGGTGAAACTTTGCAGTATGAAACACTGAGCATAAAGACGCAAGGGAAATCAACGGGAGGAGAGAGACTTTGGTTTATGCTCATGCACTTCAGGACAGCCTGACAAATCCATCCACAAAGTCACTAGCCACAAAAGAAACAAAACAAAAACCATTTACTAGCTTGACTGTCCTTGTATAGGAATGTATATAGTTTGTGACCCAAAAGAAAAGAAAGACACAAATATTTTGGCCAAGCTTCGCTGCCAGGTTACTGTCAATGCTTATTTGCCACAAGGCAATTGGCTACCTGCAAGCCTGACTGAGACACATCATTAGCTCAGTCTTGCTGCAGGTACTATGAACTGAGTTACAGTTCTGTAAATGTTAAGTAGTAGTATCTACTAATACAAAGGGGAGCATGCCAACAGAAGGAAAAGATTCAAGAGGCAAAATCAATTACTTAAATCAGTAATTCCCAACATGTTTCAAGTGTCTTCATGGGGGATTTTATTCAGAAGTCAGCTAGATGCAAAAGCAGACCTCCTAATATGCTATACATAAACTGTCTTGTTAAGACATGCCAAAGCCAGATTAAGGTCATCAGGTCAACAGCTACCTGTTTCCCACTTGCTTTCCTTATCCTGGATGTTCTGTATTTTCTACAATGAACTGTGAATTCAATCTTGTTGAGGAAAAGTGAATAAATCTCTCCTGGCTCACAGCACATCAAGAGTAACAAACAAAGACTGTTAGGTGTCCACAGACAGACAATTATGATTTCTCTCAAAGTGCAATTTGTCTATTAAAATCTTTTGGATCCACATCTTTTGCAAATTTACTAGCATTTGAGATATCACCTTGCATTATTCTATATACACAGGATAGGCAAGTGATCAGAACACTGTTGGATCCGGCTACGGTGGCCCATGTGACATTTCATTTAGACTACTGCAACAAACTCTATGTGGGGCTGCCCTTGAAGGCAGCCTGGAATTTGCAATTAGTGCAGAATGCAGCGAACCATGTGGTCACTGGAGTTCAGCAGTTTGATTCTGCCATGTGGCTGCTTGAGCAGTTGCACTGGCTGCCCGTTCAATTCAGAGCCCAATTCAAGGTGCTGGTGATTACCTTCAAAGTCCTAAACAGTATGGAACCAGGATATCTGAAGGACTGCCTTCTCTCACATAATCCTTCCTGTCCCCAGTGAAAATCAGGGAGGGCCCTGTTTAGAATACCACTGCCTTCTGAGAACTTTGAATTGTTTTATTTATTTTAAATTGTGTTTTGTGTTGCAAGTAACTCTAAGTCATGGAAAAGTGACATAAAAATCATCTACCTTCAAATGCTATTATTTGTATCTTGTCTTCCTATAATAAAATTTCCAGGGTAACTAACAATTAATCAAACCATAAAGCAAGATGAGAACTCAGTTAAGAAACCTAAGTACATCTTAAATGTGGAGGTGGAGTTATATGGGTTCCAAGCACCCTAGCACTTTATAGGCCAAAAAAGTTTGAATTGTGTCTGGAAAAAGGTCAGAAGCCAGTGAACACAGAAATTGCATTCTAACACAGATTCAGCTCTGGTCAGCAGTTTGGCTGCTGCATTTTGGGTCAGCTGAAGTTTTCATACATTGTTCAAATGGAGAAAGGTTATATTGTATCATTACCACCACCAGCAGCATTTATATACCACTTTTCAACCAAAAAGTTAACAAAGCAATTTACAAAGAAAATCAAATAAGTAAATGGCTCAAATAAAATAACTAAATATAATACTAGCCCATCCTCCACTTCAGCCAGATCTGGTGCGTTGACAAACAGATCGGTTGTGGTTGGCAACCGAATTGGACAAATATACTCTTGACCATGATACCACCAGGGCATCCAGGTTTGAGGCCAGAACCAAGAGCAGCCCCAACCTGTGAGTCTGTGTGTTCAAGGGGAGTGCTACCACATACAACATAGCCTGAACCCCAGTTCCCAGAGTAGCAGTTCTACTGAGCAGGGGAACTCTCTGGACAAAACTTCAGCTCACTCACCTCCATCTAGTCCATTGCATTAGTTATATAAACCTTTCTTCTACCATGCAACTCAAGCTGGTACAAATCAGATTCTCAGGCAATCATCCATTGGACCAGGCCCAGGCTTGCTTAGTTTCATCAAGGTAGCTGCATCATGTGCCCTCAGCCCATGCTCTGGGACCCAGATACTGACTGACTGCACACATCTATTCAGAATTTCAACAGCTTCCTTGGAATGCAAGGGAAAAGGATTCCAAATCCCTGGATGACTACCTCCAGTTGTTTTATGTAGAAACATAGCTGATAAGAGGTGGGATATTACAGGCCAAGTGCCCCGTGTCTAGCAGCAGTCCCCAACTGCCATGCAATTTCTGAATGGATTTTAAAGCAATGTTCCTACACAGTTTACTTTTATTTAAGACCATCTAATGGAACTGGCATCCAAAGACCACAATGACATCTACAACCTACTGGAAACCACCCCTGTAGGATACTACCCCAATGCTTTTCTGAACTCATGAAGTCATAGTTTTTGTACACCAGAACTAGACGTGAGCACCACAGACATGATAGTAACTCATAGCATAACCTTTTCAATGATGAGTCTGTTAAATGCAACCACTTTCCAACACAGCCCTTGTGCTAACTGCTCACAGCACTTCTTGTGTTATCATCCTAGGAATCCAGTGGGGCATGGTGGCAGGCCAGTCTTATCCCATAGTTTAGATGGGAGTCAAATTGAGGCATGGTGGCTTGCCTAAGGCTACTTCTCAGAGTTCTTACATAAAGTTTGAACCAGTGACTCCCCACGTCCCTTTCTTAACCATGATGCTACACCAGTGTTTCTCAAACTGTGGGCCTGGACCTACTAGGTGGGTCGTGAGCCAATTTCAGGATCCCCATTCATTTCAATATTTTATTTTTAATGTATTAGACTTGATGCTCCCATGGTAGGTGACTGCATTTGGGGAAATGTTACCCGTCTGTACTTTTAACAAGCTACTATGTATATTCTTTTAACAATGATAGCAAATGAAACTTACTCCTGGGTCAGTGTGGGTAGGATTGCAGCCTAGGATTGTTAAAAAATTTCCTGCTGGATGATGTCACTTCCGGTCATGACATCACTTCTGGTAGATCCTGACAGATTCTCATTCTAAGAAGTGGGTCCCAGTGCTAAATGTGTAAGAACCACTGTGCTACACTATTACTTATGCAGCTGTAAAACTGCAAATCCCATTACATATATTACAGCAAACACTTGCATAAAAGCACCAGGAACCTGCAAATAGTATGAAATGGCTTTAACTGAGTCACCCATAGGAAACACAGAAACACACATGGGACTGTCTGAAATCCAAAATGACAAATTAAATTCCCCTTGAAAATCCATCATGATGGGGAATTGATTTCAGGACTGAATTTTGCCTGCAGTGGGTTTTGTACATTCCTAATTCACATATTTGGCCTGTCCAACTTTACGGTAAACATTCCTGCTTGGTTTCCAAACTGCACAGTAAATGAATAAATAGTCTTAATGGTTTTGGTGTCCTTTCTGTTCAAATCTAAGGTTTCCTTACTGGCTAGGATTTCCTATCCCAGAAATCTAAGTATGCTACTACACCACTTGATTGTTATGATGGTGCTGAATTTAAGGGCTACTTATGTTCCTTTTTCCAGACATTTGAAATTTGGTAGAAACTGGCGTGGCAGACAGAGTGCTGGTGCCAGACCCAGGACATCGTTTCAAACCCCCACACAGGGGCCAGGGCCAGTCATGTTCCTGGCCTCATCTACCTCATAGGGTTGTTGTGAAGGTAAAGTGAGACAGGGGAGGGACAGGGAAAGAGAACAGTGTTTGCTGCTCTGAGTTCATGGAAAAAGAGCAGAATTTTTTTTTAAGGTTGTACATAATCTTTGAACATGCGCAGAGAAGTTTTCCAATCCAAGTATGCACAACAAAGATACACTCACATACTGCCATTCAAGCACTACAAAGCACACATTGCGCATAGAGTGCTGTGGGGGGGGGGGCAGGGGAGAGAGACATGCAAAGTGTCCTAAAGCATTGGCAAAACAGCTCTGCTATGAGTGAGTGAGCCTTCCCCAGTTCTGTGCTGTTTAAATGAGAGCTTCCTCCTGGCTTGCAGCCAGCCTTCTCCACTAGCACACATGGGCTGCTAAAACAGGCCACCAACGCACAGGAGCAAGCCATGTGCTCAGCCCAACAATGAGGAAACCGAGTGGGAATTCCATCCTTAGGAAAAAGTGGAGACAGGAAGTCAATGTGCCATGTAAGCAAAGGATGCTCCATAAAATATCCCCCAGTAGTCTCTCCATACCACAACTACTTACTACAGCAGTAGTCAACCTCTTTTCCATCCTTATAGAAGGGTTGATTTCAAGGGGGGGTGCTTGCAAGCACTTTTAGAGGACTTTTAGCTTTTTCGGGGTGTGGTGAGCCCTGTGGAGGTGTCTTGGAGATCGCAATAGCTTAGGTAAGTAATCCCCCCTTCTGCCCCTGGCAGTGACATGATCCTGGGGATTGTGTCGCTACCACCCACCCCCACCCTGCCTCTTAAGGGGCTAGGGATGACTGCTTCCCTGACTGGTGGATCATAACCCACTAGTTTGGGAACTAGTACTAAAGTACTCAAGACAGCTGTCATGTCTTAGTACTGAGTACTTAGTACTGAGGCCTGGCAGTGTAATGTGCCAATTGTCTCCAATGAAGGAAGCAGCATTGCATTGGAAGCAAAGTGCAAAGTTCGATCTGCATCAGATCTGTGATGGCCCACTCACATATGCAAGTAACCACCAGGTGTTGCAGCTAAGTAATTAACATGTATGTGTGATGCAACTCTCTGCTAAACCGCTGCATGGAATTTCCAGTTTCAATCAAGCAGAGATCTTATAATGAACCAGAAAATAAAATAAGGCAATATAAACTCATTTATACTAATTTATAACGCTATTAAGAGCCTGTTTCTGAAAATATTCTCCCCTTGGAGCTCAACCTAGCAGTTCATATCATCCTAAGCACAATATTGCTGAGGAATGTGTGTCCAGCTACTTCAGGCCAGTTTCTAGAAATGCCAGTGGTTTCAGATTAATGTTAACACTTTCATTAGCTCCTGGCACCTCTCATCAACTGCACGCTAGTATCTTTTTTAAACCATAGATATCCATCGGTGCATCTATACTGGCAGTTTTAAATGTCATCTCCCAAAAACATTGCATGAGGGGTTTGGGAAGTCCACACCACATCCTATGAGATCAGTGCAGCCCCACTTCCTGGCTTACTTCTGCAGAGGACTGAACATCACTGAAGAGGAAGAAACTTTTAAGCTACTGGTATGGACAAAAGTATCACATAACTTCATGGGAGGGTATGTGTGTGACACTGTTTCCCTTCTTTGATCCTGAAGCTTTTTATGGTTAATTTGTACTATAACATCTATGCAACCATTCACCAAACATCATCCTCTGCTAAGATATTTTAACATACAGGTTACTTCACTGAAGAACAGGTTACTTCAATGACTTGTCTTCATGCTACTAGAGGAGAAAACTTTTGATTCATGAAAGTCCCTATAGTTTCATGGTAGTAGCTGCCATCAATTCAGCATTCAGGAGGGAATAAAGTTCTAAAAACTTGACCCTGCAGTTCTGTGAAGAAGAATCAAGTATGTACAGAAGATGCAGAAAAATTAGTACTGAAACACTGAGGGAGAAAACAGAAATGAAATGCAGCAAGAGAGCTGATCTGTAGGCGTTCACTGTCATACGTCTAGAGTGGGAAAAGCGACCTGCGTGGCATTCACATCAAGAGGGAAAAAATTCACTGGTAATCTGGCATGGCAGGATCATGTCTGTGAAAACATATCTATCAACAAGGGCTCTTCTTGTCTTCTCATTCTAAGAACTAAATTCAGCATTTGGCAAATCTCTGCAGCCCTCATTTGATAAGTCAGTCTACTTGGAAAGCTGCCTTCCAATGCACTGCAGCAGAAACATTCCTCTACTGAGAGGCAGCTGTTGCAGGGTGTTAAGGGATGGGGAGGATGCAATCAGAAGGGCAGGAAAACACCAACTTTAGATTATCTAGGCTGGCCGTGGGGCAAACAGGGCTCCAAGAAAAGAACTTAGGGCACAATCCTAGCCAGGTCTACTCAGTCCTATTGTGTTCAATGGGACTTACTCCCAGGAAAGTGAGGTCAGGATTCCAGCTTTAGGATCACAGGGAGAGCAGCAATAGGATATTCAGGAACATAATGCAGCAGCATCTCTTTTTTATGCTTAGCTCACTGTACAAATGAAATGTTGGTTGTCTATTGCTAGGCCTAGTATAGGTTAAGCATTTATAAACTGCATTTTAATGAGGACAAGGTTAAAAATGTAGTGACTCCCTCTCTTGCTCTCCATATAGTCACAAAGTGTTTAGCAGTAGCTAGAAAAAAAAGAGTAGCACCAACTGTAATGGAAATCATATCAATTGAGTTCCACATGCTACTGTGTTAAGGAAAATGATCTGGAGCATAGGATTTGGCTTGAAGGCAGGATGCTCTCTGGAGAACAATGACCCAGAAAGAATATGTTAGTGAAAATCGAATACGCTGAGATTAGAGCTTTTCATTATAGCAAATGCTATGTTCCAAGGGCAGGTGAATGCTCCAAGTTTGCCCCCATTCTGGCTCTCACAGTAGTCCTGTTATCAGGACATCCATCACCTGTGTTAAGAGAAGCTGAATCACAGTAACAAAAGCAAACTCTCCAGTTTAATCACTGGTTTAAGGGAACTCAGTAAAACTGAGAACTAAAAGCAGATTTTCATCTTGGCCTGGTTTCCTATGCATCTGCATTGTTATGTGCACCATTAATATTGCAGGACCTCATAAAAAGGAAGCAGCAGGTAACTTAGTTGATGCAAGTCGGCATTCCAGGAACAAGGTTGAAGACCTCTGAATGCATTCTTAGAATACAATAATTGTGATACTACAAGGTTATAGTGAGAGTTCACTCTAGAGTGGGAGGAATGATGTAGCTCAGAGGTAGAGCACTTGCTCTGAATGCACAAGGCTGCAGGTTCCATGTCTGGCATCTCCAGGTAGGGCTGGAAAGGACCCCTGTCTGTTACCCTGAAGAGCTATTGCCAGTCAGTGTCTACAATACTGAGATGGATGGACCTATGGCCTGAGTCAAAATAAGGTTGCTTCCTCTTCCTATGAGTAATTGCCACCACCTCCAAATGGAATGCCATTCTAAAGAAAGGAGAGTTTAGGAGCAGACAAGCATTTTAAGTATTAAAAGAAACCACTGTGTTTCATCAACAGGGCTGTTACGTTCCGGTGATCCCTACCACACCAGTGAAAGTCCTGGCAAGACAAGAGAACACCATGCAAGGAAGTGGCAACAAGATACAGGTATCATGTTGTATTGAATGCTCCCTGGGGCATCTGGGGGAACACTGTGAGATACAGGAAGCTAGAGTATATGGCCCTTGGCCTGATCCAGCAGGGCTCTCCTTATGTTCTTAGCGTGGCACTTGAATGGTTGCATGTAAATCGATTTGTAAAGGCTTTGTAAAAGCTCAAGCTCAAGCTAAAAATAGTCAGAACATAATCTTTCTCAAAAAAGTATATACATTTCCATGAATGTGGGAACAAGTCTTTGCTACTCAAAGCAAAACACAAATCTATTCAGAAGTAAAAAACAGCCAACTAACCACATCCCCTACAAACGTCTGAGCAACATTAGTGGTGCGTCACCAACATCTAACTTCCTCTCAATCTGCTTTCTGGTCTCAGTTTTTCACACTAGGAGTGAGATTGATAGACCATTTTTTTAAAAAAACTTCAAAACCCAGCTGTTGTTTAGGGGCAAATCTAGCACACACATATATAATGTTAACACTTCTCATTTTGAGCACTTCCACTCCTTTGCTGTTCATCTATTCTAGTATCATGGCACGTGGTCCCTTAAAAAACCAGCTGCTGAGCTGAAGTACGATCTCTCATAGGCAGTTTCATCAGAAGATGTTGCCCTTTTACTGGTGGCAACTAGATTAGCGTGTCTCCCTATCCATCATGGGTTGTGTATGTATTTCATGAAGAATAAGCAAGGGATGTAGCGACAGAACCTGGCAACATGGTAATAAAATTGTCACTGCTGGTTGCTGGTACCAGCAACAATCAACTTTAGTAATTGCTGAAAGGCTTGTTATGGCAGGGGTTCTTAAACTGGTGGGTCACGACCCAGCAGCCAGGGAAGCCCTGACTCTGCTCCCTTAAGGGGCGAGGGAGATGGCATTGAAGTGATCGTCAGGATTGCGTTGCTGCTGGTGTGAAAAGGGATTCTTTTCTCCTAATACCAGCACCAGCCCCGGGGTGTGTGTGTGTGTGTGTGTGTGTGTGTGTGTGTGTGTGTGTGTGTGTGTGTCAGGAGCCCCACAGGCAACTCTGCAGGGCTTCCCAAGTCACTACAAAGCTAAAAATAGTGATCGGAACCCACTTCCAAAGTCAGAGATGGACAATTTGGGGGTGTTGTGATTTCCAGGGTGGAGATCCCCTTCACCCAGCTGGATCCAGTCTGTCAACCAACTGCCCCCAGGCTGCATTTCCTCAGGGGAGAGAAGGAGGGAGAGTATCCTGACCAACCTCCTGGCTTCACTTCTCTCCCACACACAATCACACACACTCAAGCCATCTCCTGGTAGTGTGCAAGCTAGAGCAACAAGTCAGAGATGGGAAGCCAAATGTTCTTTGGGTAAAAGCATTAGGCAGGTTTATTTAATCAGATCAAAGGAAAAGATTTATTGAAAGTTAAAATGGGACAAAAGAAAAACAGCCAAATTCTATACTTGCGCTCAAGAGGCAAAGTTCTAAATAGTTTAAAAACAGGTACTGATGCAAACTTTCCTGACTTAAAAGCATCCACTTACAATTCCATATTCTCCTAGCACCAGAGGGGCTAACTTCTTGGGAGTTAACTCTTTCCTTGCTAGACAGCATCACAGCTTTCACCTTGACTTGGCTGGGATCATGCAAGGCACAAACCACCTTTTACAGCTTCCACCTTCTCACATCTTGCTCTTGCCTATCCTATTTTAGGGAGCCTATCTATCAGTCGCCGATATGTCAGCTTGAAATTAATGGATGTTCAAATTTCCTGCTCCCAAGTCACATGACTGAACTGTGAGCGGGTATGGCCTAAACCCAGCAAGAATCCAAGAAGGTTTTTGTGTGGTTCTTGAAAGAGAGAACCTTCTATGATTATAAAAATCCCCTTGAGGGATTCAGAAATGCCTGCCTATGTAAACCGCCTTGAATAAAGTCAGAGGAGTAATCCAATGACCAGAAAGGCGGTACATAAATATCTCGTTATTTATTATTATTATTATTATTATTATTATTATTATTATTATTATTATTATTATTATTATTAATTAGGCCTTTAATTATAACTCCATAACCTCCTCACAGATCAGCAGTTCACATATCTCCTTCTGTGGTATTTTTAACTTGGAAATCACTTTCTTCACTACATCTAACCTACTCTTCTCTCTCTCCTGAAAGCAGTTATTAATGAACTGACACTGTTGAAGAATTACTTTGCTTTACTGTGACATGTTTGTCATGAACTTCCCCAGGAGGCTGCACTCATTTCAGAGAGCTCCTAATTGGTGCAGTGACTCAAATCTGGTCCACTTTATAAATATCTATCCAAAGTCAGTATAACCAGTCACACTGTGAAAGAGTCTTCAACTGGATCACAGTCAGTGATATTGCTAGCACACCTTGTCACCGTGTATGAGGTTTACTGGCCATTACATGGACTCTAAAGTCTTTTACCATGTGCAGAGTGCATACAAACTTGATCTGGACCAGGGACTGAACTATGAAGCTTCTGAGAAGGAAAGCTCTCCATTTCACTACTCAGCTTGCATGTGTACCACTTTGCAAGTTGCACAAGCGCACTTTTTAAAGTGTGTTTACCATTTTCCAGGGTAAATGCACTTTAGAAATTGCCACTTGAGGACAGGCTAGTCTCTTAAGCACACACATGATGACCATGATCACGTCTTTTAAACTGTGCAAACTTCACTGAATGAAGAACAAATCTCTCTATTTCTAGCTTCCCAGGATCAACTGGTACCCTGACCTTTCTTCTTCCAAAGACACTTTCACCAAAACATACTATCAGGATATTAAGTTTGGCCTCCCATGCCTTGGTATAGCAACCAACCTCTCTTCTGTGTTGCACTGTGGCTTTAATATTTGTTTCTTGCTGTCTGAGCATTAGTAAACAAAGACTTTGCACAATGATGTCTTCCCACTGCATTCAGAAGTAGCAAAAGCAAGCAGATTACACTGGCACCATCTCAGCTGGAAGATGTTAAGCCAGAACCCTGCTATGGCTCAGCCTATTAGCTTGTTGCATCATGCATCTTGTGCTCTGATAAGAGCAAAGCAGCATGTTCTTTTTCTAATTCAACCTGGAGACATTTACAGTCCAGAGCCAGGAGTAGAAAAGGAGACAGAAAAAAGGAAAGGAAAGTGTATTCCTACAGCATGCAGACCAGGGAGAAAAATCAAGTGCCTGTCAAGACACTAAATACATTTCTTGGAACAAGATTCTCCATAATTGGCCAATGGTAAATTTGGATTTCTTATAGGTTAGACATATATTGTTCTTCTCTAATCAGTCAGCAAATGCCTTTGTGGAAAAGCAGATGATGATGATCCATGATCATATCCATGATCATATCCAGGGAAATTAAAACTGAACTTCTGCCTTCTCAGTACAAATTACCAAAGATAATGAATTCTTGTCCCAGTGGCAAATTAGAGATTGCTGCATTTCACCTGCTATTTAACTGTGATGGTCCCTGTTAGCAAATAGCACACTGTTCTAGGGATTACCCTGATTTCCAAACTCTGAAAGCAAGAAGACATTAAACAAAAGGAAGTACACAAAAAATGTATAGGTGTGATGGCAGGGGCCAAACACTTTTGTTGACCTAGCTTTTGCATTTGATTACTATTTTTCTACTGCTTTCCCAGGAGGACTACATGTCATTAACTCACTTCTTCTCCCATGGATGCCATCACTGTCGGTATACATCACAAATTCTGGTTCTCTCTATCATATTTTGAAAGTTTGTAGCTTTATGTTTACTTACTCCCCCAATAACTAATCTAGCGATGTTTTCCTACTCCCCCAAGAACTAATCTACTTTTAGGAACGTAAATGCTCCAGAGACCCTTGCTCTGTTTGGAAACTGCTACTCTATGTGGGCATATAATAGATCTGTCCCACAGGTTCTGGAGCAAAGGAATGTACTGTACAGATTTTGGGAGACGACACAGGGAGAGATGGAGTTGTTTCCATCTGGACAACAGCAAACCCTGGAATACCTCCTCCCCTCAAAAACAAAATGGGAGAGCTGTGGTCATGATTGCTAGGCTAGCTGCCAGAAGCAGGAGAAAATGAAGTGAGGTATTTTTTGTTATATCTCACTGAAGTCTTCATTCATCACTGAAGTGATATCCCAGGTGCTGCCATCTTGTATATAGTTCAGGACCCAAAGGGTCTTCCACTTAGCTAAAGGATGACTGGCCTACTCACACAGTAGTGGTTGGCAACCTTCAGTCTCGAGAGACTATGGTATTGTGCTCTGAATGGTGGTTCTGGAACAGCGTCTAGTGTGGCTGAAAAGGCCGATTCGGGAGTGACAATCCCTTCCACACTGGGAGCAAGTGCAGTCTGTCCCTGGTCTGTCTCCTTGGCTATGGGCCTTCCTTCTTCGCCTCTTTGCCTCAGTCTGTTGGCCAAGTGTTTCTTCAAACTGGGAAAGGCCGTGCTGCACAGCCTGCCTCCAAGCGGGCCGCTCAGAGGCCAGGGTTTCCCACTTGTTGAGGTCCATCCCTAAGGCCTTTAGATCCCTCTTGCAGATGTCCTTGTATCACAGCTGTGGTCTACCTGTAGGGCGCTTTCCCTGCACGAGTCCTCCATAGAGGAGATCCTTCGGGATCTGGCCATCATCCATTCTCATGACATGACCGAGCCAACACAGGCGTCTCGGTTTCAGCAGTGCATACGTGCTAGGGATTGCAGCTCGTTCCAGGACTGTGTTGTTTGGAACTTTGTCCTGCCAGGTGATGCTGACGATGCACTGGAGGCAGCGCGTGTGGAAAGCGTTCGGTTTCCTCTCCTGTTGTGAGCAAAGAGTCCATGACTCGCTGCAGTACAGAAGTGTATTCAGGACGCAAGCTCTGTAGACCTGGATCTTGGTATGTTCCGTCAGCTTCTTGTTGGACCAGACTCTCTTTGTGAGTCTGGAAAACGTGGTAGCTGCTTTACCGATGCGTTTAGCTCGGTATCGAGAGAAAGAGTGTCGGAGATCGTTGAGCCAAGGTACACAAAGTCATGGACAACTTCCAGTTCATGCGCAGAGATTGTAATGCAGGGAGGTGAGTCCACATCCTGAACCATGACCTGTGTTTTCTTAAGGCTGATCGTCAGTCCAAAATCTTGGCAGGCCTTGCTAACACGATCCATGAGCTGCTGGAGATCTTTGGCAGAGTGGGTTGTGATGGCTGCATCGTCGGCAAAGACGAAGTCACGCAGACATTTCAGCTGGACTTTGCTCTCAGTCTGGAGAGGTTGAAGAGCTTTCCGTCTGATCTGGTCCAGAGATAGATGCCTTCTGTTGCAGTTCCAAAGGCATGCTTCAGCAGGACAGCGAAGAAAATCCCAGAAAAGGTTGGTGCAAGAACACAGCCCTGCTTCACTCCACTTTGGATGTCAAAGGGGTCTGATCTGGAGCCATCGAAGACAACAGTGCCCTTCATGTCCTTGTGGAAAGATCTGATGATGCTGAGGAGCCTGGGTGGACATCCGATCTTGGGGAGAATCTTGAAGAGGCCGTCTCTGCTGACCAGGTCGAAAGCGTTTGTGAGATCTATGAAGGCTATAGAGAGTGGCTGTCGTTCCCTGCATTTCTCCTGCAGCTGTCTAAGGGAGAATACCATATCAGTGGTGGACCTGTTGGCTCAAAATCCACACTGCGATTCTGGATAGACACTCTCTGCAAGTACCTGGAGCCTCTTAAGTGCAACTCGGGCAAACAGCTTTCCTACAACGCCAAGGAGAGAGATGCCGCGGTAGCTGTTGCAGTCACACACAGATTAACAAAAAGGGGTCAGAATTTATGTGGGAAGGTGAAAGCTACCACCACATGTGGGAAACCTGAGGAGCCCCTCCCCTACAGCACAACTTGGATAATCTGCCCTGAGACTGGGAGGAAGAAGTTTTCCAGATGCAAAAACTGAGCCACCTTGGAACCACTGGAGAAAGAGGAAATTGGAACCTCTTCCAAGTTTGGCTCCAACAACCTACAGCAGCTAGAATGCAACAACCCATTGAAAACTATAAGACAGCAGAGATATTCAGACCTACAATGCCGCTCGCTAACCCTCTAGTACAGTGATTTTCAATCTTTTACATCTCAAAGCACACTGACAAGGCACTAAAATGGTCAAGGCACACCACCTGGTTTTCGACAACTGACAAGGCACACCATGCTGCCAGTGGGTGCTCACATCTCCCATTGGCCCTATTAATAAATGACCTTCCCCCAAATTCCTGTGGCACACCTATGGACCACTCGTGACACACCAGTGAGCCACAAGTGGTTGAAAATGGCTGCTCTAGTACATGCACTGGTACCTAAAAGCACCTTATCTGTCCTGCAATAAAAGTTAGCCTCTTCCTAGAGAAAGTTATAGCTATCAAATAAAGGTAGACCAGATGAGCCCAAAATATTCCAAGTCAATTTAAGGCAAACTGGCCTGTGCATTTAACACTTTTGTACATACTTGAAATGTAGATCCTTGAAGGTAAAATGAGTCTCTACGATTCCTGTGGTCTTCACTCTGGTTCTCAGCACATCCTGCTGGGTGGGAATGTAATCCACTCTGGCTATCCTCTCCAGATCATTCAGGTAGCTGCAATGAGAAAATGGTGATCAGCAAGTAGCTCAGTATAAATTACCAAATGCTTTAGCATGTGATTTGTAAACCTTCACTGGAGACATCTAATTTTTTTTTTTTTTTGCCAAACTGTTATATCGCATTGCAGTACAGGAGAATTTTGTTGTTCGAGGTTATGAGCTCTTAACAGACACTCTTCCAAAGAGCTACTCAGATAATCTGGGTCTGCATCCCACTCACCCTCCATCACCCTTTTAAGTTAATCATGGCTGCATAGTTACATTAATACAATGCAGCTCTCAGGAAAGAGGAAAGTATTCATCACTATGGCAACAAACCAGAGCAAGCAAGCCAGGGGCAGAGAGAGCAAAAACAATTTATGGCTCCCTGCCATTTAAAGTCAAAACAAAAAACCTTCCTTCCTGGAAAGAAGAGGGAGGTCTTAGGGGAGAGGGGAGGGTCAGGCATGAGGCAGAAAACATCGGGACAAGGCAAATTCTGTTCTAAATGCAAGTAAACCATTCAAACCTTTAGCTAAACTCCTGCCTTCCACTTACAGAGCAGTACAGAGAGGGAAAAGGCAGGGCCATGGCAGGGAACTTACAGAATATACTTCAGAGTCAGTGTACCCATGAATGTGCAGCCATCATTGATGTCACCAGAAGATTTGACATGAAGCAAAAACGCCACCAGAAGGTTTGATATGAAGCCTTCCAAAAAGCAAAGATTTGATCCTTTCAAACTGGAACATACACATATAAGAACATGACAGCAGCCCTGCTGGATTGGGCCAAAGGCCCAAACCATCCAGCAACCTGCTTCCCACAGTGGCCAATCAAATGCCTCTGGGAAGTCCACAACCAGAAGATGAAGCCATGGTCCTCTCTCCCCTACAACTGGTATTATGAGGCATGCTGCCTCTGAACCTGGAGGAAGAACACAGCCATTGTGGCTAGTAGTCATTGAAAGGCTCCCCTCCCCCATGAATTTGTTTATAGTAATTCCCTTTAACGAGAACAGTGTGAGAACTGCACATAAATCCTAGTAGGAATGGTCAAGCTACAAGACAGGCACATCTAATCTCAGAGCAATCCTTGCATGAAGACGTCTGCCAGTTGTTGTTTTTTTAAGGGAATAAGGCATAATAAGGGAAAGGAAGCCACCACTCCCAGCTGACATGCATTTTTCCTTGCAAAGCATACCATACCAATCTTTCTCAGATTAAAAGAAGGGCATGCTGGATTTTGCAGTTTCTCAAGTCATCATTTCTACTTTAGAAGAGGAGGAGCACTAAGTTCTAAGCATTCTAGGTTTAGAATGACCACAGGAGCACTAAGTTACATCTGGCCAGACTAGTCAAATGACATCCATTTCCTCTGTAAAGCCCATATTCACATCCCAATCTTTCCAGCAGAAAGTCACAAAAGAGTCAAGCTGAGGGATTACATATTCTGCTAACAATGGCAAGATGATTTAGTATTGAAAGCCTGGTAAAGATCGACACTGCCTGTAAGCATGAAGGTAATAGGCATGACAATAGAGATTAAAGCACATAAGCCATCAACTGTAGTCACTATTGTACACATCACAAGTCCACATCACATCAAAGAAAATGAGCATTGGAAATAAAGGGAATCATGAAAAGCAAAGTGGGAGGTTGTGATAACATCAGGAAAATTTGCAGCTGTGATAAAACCAGGCTAAATTTGCAGACGACACCAAACTTTTCTGAGTGGTGAAGACCAGAAGTGATTGTGAGGAGCTCCAGAAGGATCTCTCCAAACTGGCAGAATGGGCAGCAAAATGGCAGATGCATTTCAATGTCAGTAAGTGTAAGGTTATGCACATTGGGGCAAAAAATCAGAACTTCACATATAGGCTAATGGGTTCTGAGTTGTCTGAAACAGATCAGGAGAGAGATCTTGGGGTGGTGGTGGACAGGTCGATGAAAGTGTCGACCCAATGTGTGGCAGCAGTGAAGAAGGCCAATTCTATGCTTGGGATCATTAGAAAAGTTATTGAGAACAAAACGGCTAATATTATAATGCCGTTGTACAAATCGATGGTAAGGCCACACCTGGAGTATTGTGTCCACTTCTGGTCACCGCATCTCAAAAAGGACATAGTGGAAATGGAAAAGGTGCAAAAGAGGGCAACTAAGATGATTGCTGGGCTGGGGCACCTTCCTTATGAGGAAAGGCTATGGCGTTTGGGCCTCTTCAGCCAAGAAAAGAGGCGCCTGAGGGGGAACATGATTGAGACGTACAAAATTATGCATGGGAAGGATAAAGTGTATAGAGATATGCTCTTTACACTCTCACATAACACCAGAACCAGGGGACATCCACTAAAATTGAGTGTTGGGAGAGTTAGGACAAACAAAAGAAAATATTTCTTTCCTCGGCGTGTGGTTGGTCTGTGGAACTCCCTGCCACAGGATGTGGTGATGGCGACTGGCCTGGATGCCTTTAAAAGGGGATTGGACAAGTTTCTGGAGGAAAAATCCACTACGGGTTACAAGCCACGATGTGTATGTGCAACCTCCTGATTTTAGAAATGGGCTATGTCAGATGCAAGGGAGGGCGCCACAATGCAGGTCTCTTGTTATCAAGTGTGCTCCCTGGGGCATTTGGTGGGGCTGCTGTGAGATACAGGAAGCTGGACTAGATGGACCTATGGCCTGATCCAGTGGGGCTGTTCTTATGTTCTTAAAATTGCTGCTGTTAACTCTTGTCATGTCTTATCAGCCTTCTTTCACAGGTGCTTAACCCAAATGCAGAGGAAATATCACTGCCACCATCAGAAGCCATCTTTGTTGCCACACACTTTGAAAACCTGGCATTCATTCCATGATTGGTGTTTTGAAGTATCTTACTCTGGAATACTCTACTTGCTTTGAGGCCATCCTTATTATTCTACCTTCTTGCACCAAGTTAGGTTGGGAGGTCTCAGACTGAGAAAGGAGTACAATTAATCATTTTTACTGCACTTTGCTTTATATAGAATTTCTTATCCAATTCCACAAAAAAGCTCTTTTAACCTACGATGTTTATTCAAGGTAACACAAAACTAATAAGAAGAGTTTAAGATCTGCCTTTTTTGCCCCAAGTCTAGGAAAAGTAATTAGCTATTAATCGGAAGCATTCTGTTTATGCAGATAAGAGTCGTTACTCAAACTGATGGGAGAGTCAACAGATTCTGCTGTTAGGACAGAACTAACAACATGCGTAGGCTGCTTCTATTAGGGAAAAGCAGTTTCAGGAGAGAGCAGTTTAGAGTGGAGAAGCAGGAGGGATGCTTAATCCTTTGTTACCAGCACTCCCAAATGGAAGGCTTCTAGATACATGTTTTCCCTTGCAAATGTGCATCAAACTCCCATGGGAGGATAAGGGACTTTGGCAAAAAGCCTTGCAGCATGGAAGCTTTAGGTTAATTTCCCTGCCATTTCTCTACTCCAATAGCCCCCATGTAAGTGTTTTCTCCAATGGAAATGACTAGAAGGGTTTTATTACATGAATTTTACATGGCAGACACATTTACATGCATTTTAATTTGGCACACACGCAGGAGATTGAAAGATTAGCCCGGTATCTTTGGTTGTTTTTGAGATCAATCTTGGCTAAAGGTATAGAAGCTTACATTATACAGCTGCAGGAATAAGTGTACAGGTCGGGTATAAACACTTTTGAACACTGTATCAGGAAAATTCTAGTCTTTATAAAAATCAGTAGGATTTGCCTTATAAAAAATTTTAAGTTATTTAGGGCCGCAATATGAAGGAAAAGTAAGGAGTTTAAAGCAAGCACAATATACAGAACAAAAGAACTTATATATAAAATTAAGTGCAGAGCTTAACAGAAGTTGCGGTAAGAGCCATTTCAGCTCCCACACTTCTGGGGGCATGAGTGAATTTGTAAACACCTTATTTCTTCTCTCTCTAGCTAAAGACATTTTAACCTTAGAATATATCCTCACATAGCTACAGTACAGCTCAATGATTTTAAACCTTTTTCATCTCATGGCACACAGACAAGGTACTAAAATTGTCAAGGCACACCATCAGTTTTTTTACAACTGACAAAGCGCACCATGCTGTTGGTGTGGGGGGGGGCTCACATGACCCAATGGCTTTACTACACTCACACTTCAATACCTTTAATGGCATATTTAAAATTGGAAAGAATAAATAACATAATAAATAGAACAGCTTTAAAGATGTTAACTTCGAACTTTGGCCTTAGAGACTACCGCTAAAAATTCCGCCACCAAGTTGGTAATAGAAGGGGAATAATCACTAAGAAGAATTGGGAAAGGATCAACAAGGGAAACAGGAAGAGAAGAAAGAAAAGAATCAAGTAGCTGAACCCTGAGATTATGATGAACAGTGCACCGAAGAAGGATATGATCCAGAGTGTCTGGTTCAACTGAACAAAATAAACATAATCTGTTTGAACGAGGAGTTTTAGAAAATCTCCCTCGGTGTAAAGCCGATGGAAAAATGTTCAGTCTCACCAACATAAAAGCCCGTCTTTTACTAGGGTTAGTAGGTTGGGTAAAATAGTTTGCAGGACGGCCAAGAGAAGGGGAAAAACCAAAAAAGAGAGGCGAGCATGTCGGATTTAAGCTAGACAGTAAAATTGTGTACTCTTGCTCCCAAAGTTTGAGTTTAATGAGATGATGTGCTTTTTGAAGGTCCATATCAGCTAAGCGTTCAGGAGAAAGATCTAAGGAAGATAGTTTGGCATCAATGAGTTTAAACCAATTGGATGAAAAAGAATTTTTTAATAACTCTAAGAGAATAGAATTCGAGTGGATATTAAGATGGAGTCTAAGCCAAAACTTAAAAGTAAAAGTCCAAGCTACAGTAGTGGGGAGGGGCTTTACTAATAAATGACCCTCCCCCAAGCTCCTGCAGCACACATACAGACCATTCGCTGCACACCAACGTACCATGGCAGTGGCTGAAAATGGTTGGTATAGCTGATTACATGGAGAGAGATTCAAAAACTTCAGGTTTTACTGCCCTTCATAATCACAATTTGTTGAGTGAAAATCTTTTTATGTATACACATTGGATCATCTTCTCCAGTCACAGATGTAGTGCTTTGCTCAGCATGCTATAAAGGATTGAGATGTTTGTACTGCTCTGCACCATGCTGTCATGCACTGACCCTTCCTGACAGAATCACTGTTGCACTCGGCAGTGTACCTTTTGCATACACAGCGGTACACTGACCTTACATTCTTCTTCTCTTGTAACCACCTTCTAGCAAAATGTCACAAACTTTCCTTTTCAAAGACCATTTAAATGCTGATCTTGTTCTTCATCTTGAGAATGCTGGCAGTTATTGACTTAAGGAAACAGAGTAAACCCCAGAAACTTTTCTAAAGGCAGCATTATTCTACTCAACTCACATATGGAATCCCATCTGCTGACAGTGCCAGTATATGTCACCCTAGTTCAGCTGCTTAATTGGATTATTACAAACAGGCATCATTTAAAGTAAATTACAACCAGGCTAAATCAGGAAATTTGCCATGGTGTAATCCAGGAAGAGTTGTGCTACTACGTGAAGAGGTGAGAAATTTCTTTCAGAAATGGAGACTCAACAGAAAAATCAACAGTGACCACAGGCACCTGGTAGTGCAAACTGAAAGGAAGTGGGAGCAACCTAGCGCCTTCACAACATCGCAGTTCACCCAGTGGAAGGCAGTTCACAGGGAATCAAACACACTTCCATTCCATGACAGAAGCAGGAGGGGGGTCTCACTTTTCCCCCCTAATAGAATCATTATGGACTTTCATCAGACTGAAAGTTTCACTTTAAAGATTGTAGAGTTGAATATGGATCTAAAAGCATGAATTGGAGGAAGGAGGTATGTAGACCCTTTTGACCATGATTCCTGAATAATAAATCAGAACTTTATTCTGATCTGGATCAAACTGGACTTCTTATTCACCAACCAGGCACAGCAACTTCAGACCCACAAGGCAGCTGAGAGGAAGGAAGGGGGAAGGGTCAGACATAGGAATGGTCTTTCTCTGACTACCCCTTTTCCCCCTGTACTGGCCTGCCCAACTTCCACTGCCATGACTCCCATTGCCATCATCCTCTGAAATGAGGCACCACTCCCGAGTTCTCCAAAATACAGAGTACATGTAATTTATCAACATTACAAAAGAGTGTGTCTTCAGAATGCGGAAATTAAGAGCACAAACGGTGGAAGA
The DNA here is from genome assembly GCF_035046505.1 of Tiliqua scincoides. Classification (NCBI taxonomy): domain Eukaryota; kingdom Metazoa; phylum Chordata; class Lepidosauria; order Squamata; family Scincidae; genus Tiliqua; species Tiliqua scincoides. Next base: position 203,919,326 of record NC_089822.1, read on the forward strand.
AACTGAAGAGTAGAATGTGTGGTGAAGAGGAAAGAACTGTATCTACAAGGATGACAGCAAAGTGAGGCAGCTGCTAGACTACGAATGTAGCTGCAGAACAGCTATCAGGCACCATATTTAGAATTTTAAAACCTGAGGGGGTGTAACAGATCTTACTTGAATGATTGATTCACAGATGGTTGATTCTTCGATTCACAGAATAAAACATTTCCTGATCACAGTAGAATACTCCTGATGTATAAAAGTTAACCTCAGAAGATAGGGAGAGTCTCCACTGGGAGAACTAATAGTAGGCTCTTATCTATGAATATATTTGTTTTTAAAATGTCACATGTCCATATCAGCAAAGAGGTCAATGAAGCTGTGTTGATTTATAGCTAGGATATAATTCAGGAGACATGTGCCTGTAGGGAAGTGGTACAAAAGTTCTCTGTAACCACTCAGCCAATATAACTCCAGACTTAGTCAACCCTATTTCATCCTATTTCCCAGGACCAGGCTAATTTCCCCCTCTCCCCTTAACTGATGATCTGAGCGCATCACTCATCTACTATATGACTCCTGGGAATTCTCACGGCACACACAGCAAATACAGGAAGCAATGGCCACAGGCAGGGCTAGTACTGAATAAACTTCTCTTGTCTTCTATGATCACGTGCACTCATGCATAGCACACACAACTCCATTTGAGACTACATTCCAAAGAGATTCTCAGCTTGGCTAACTCATAAGCTTATACAGCAACAGAGAGGAAATGGCAAATAACATTCTGCAAATGGGTTAGAAATGAGAAATATTTCAGAACTAATGTGCACAAATATCCACTAACCGAAGAGTCATTTCCATGTAACCCCTGCTTCCCAATGCTTTGAAAAGCATGTATGACTGGCAAGCCAGGATGTGACTGCACCATGAAGGGAAACGTCTGGGAAAATGGAGGGTTCTATGAGTCTCTCTCATGGAACAATACTTAGAAACATTGAAAAATGGGTTTTATGGCTAGCCTGCCTAAGTAACTGACTTGAATCTATGAGAAAGGCAGTATATAAATACAGTAATAAATAAAGTCATATTGGTTTATAATAATATCCATTGGTTTAATGCTAAAAATAATCCAAATCCTTTATAGCAGCCATTTTCAGCTCACGGCACACTGACAAGGCACTAAAGTTGTCAAGGCACACTACTAGTTTTTAATTACATTATGTTACAATTAATTTAATTAATATAACTAAGGGTACAAGCCTAACCAGGTCTACTCAGAAGTAAGTCCTATTTTGTTCAATGGGGCTTACTCTCAGGAAAGTGTGGTTAGGATGGCAGCCTTAGATCATTACATGACAATGAAAGAAATTCATAAGAAGCTTGGAGAGGGAGGTGTATGTGGTTTCTGGAAAGGTTTTGAGGCAGGTCTGCTCAAACTGTTATCAAGTGATGTGCTCTGATATGCCAAAAAGTGTTGGCAAAGAGAGATGAGATTGAGCACACTGGAGAAATAGAAATGTGCTGTGAGGGACAGTGAGGAGACGTGGCTGAAACAAGTGCAGGATTCACTGGGGTGGGGGAAGAGAGAGAGAGAGAATGGGAGGCACCCTCTGAACTTTGGATGGTGGGGAAGAGGGAGGGGAGGGGCAGAAAGAGAAGGGTTAACTGCAATTATGATGGGGGATGTGTGTGCAGGAGGGGAGGAGGTGGGGGGGAAGAAAAGCATCACTTGCCTGCTCATTTATTCAAGAAAGAGTGCGAACAAGCCTCTGTACGTCTACTCAGAAGTAAGCCACATTATAGTCAATGGGGCTTACTCCTAAGTAAGTGTGGATAGGATTGTGGCCCAGCGCCCTTCCTGCCAAAGCCTTGCCAGGGGAGGTAACGCAGGCAAGGTCACTTTGGGGCATTGCAGATAAGGAAAAGGGTCTCTCCAATCCTTTCCAGCCAGCTGCTTCTGGCTCCTACCTGCTTCCACCTTCAGGTTCGCTCTCACTCTCACTCCCTCCTTCCTCTCGCTGCTTGCCCTCACTCTCTTCACGTTCTGCCCGTTGGGAGCTCTTCCAGGCTTCTCTAGCTGCCTGGCTGGCTGCCCAATCCGCGGGGGGCAGGCACCAGCAACAGCAGGAGCGTTCAAGCCCCTGCGCGGCTGCTCCTTTTTCTCCTGCTGCCGCATGAGGCCCCAAGCCGCCGCTTCTCCCGCACGCACAGCTAGTGCTGCCGCCTGACTCCTTTGACCCGCGGCACACCTGAGGCAGCCTCACGGCACACTAGTGTGCAGCGTCACAGCGGCTGAAAACCGCTGCTTTATAGAGATTAGAGACAAGTTTCTGCTCAAAAGCTCACAATCGAAGTGACGTTCAGACACAAGGCAGAAGGAGAGCAGAGAGAACAGAAAGAGAAAACAGATTTTATTTCATTTTTTAAAGCAGCAGGTAGATTCAGTGACTGGCTAATGCTAGAGATGCCAGTCCACAGAAGGAGTCCTTCTGTTGATTATCGTCATTACAATACTGCCAGCTCATTACAATACTGCCAGCTCACCACATCAAATCAAGAGCATGAAGACTAGAAGCAGCCCACATTCAGGAAGAAAAGGACCAATTTCAAACAGAAATGGGGGCGGGGGTGAGGAACTGGCTGAGCTATAGTACCAGACTTGTCCCAGTTCCAGCACACTAATCCAGGCAACAGCATAAGAAAGCAATGACGTTTCCATTCAGAATACTGAAGTGATGTTGTTTGATGGGAATTTTTCTTTTCTTACCAGAGCTGCCAAGCACAACGATGATAAAATAAAAAATAGGCACTCCTGAGACAGGGGTCTAAGTCTTCTCTGACAAGGGGTATCTGGAAGCACACATTCAAAGCTTTCTTTAAATGGCCACAAAGCAGCCACATCTCAAATGCTGAAGAACAGCAGACTACAAATGGCAGGAAGAAGGAGAGGAAAGTAGGAAGAGGGCTTGCTATTAGTATTAACCATTAGCTAGCATTGTCAAACATGCTCTACAAGCATTTCTTTCATGACCAAATGTCATCAAAAGTAGGCAAGAATCAGGGAACTTCTACTGCCCAACTGTTTTTAGGTTCTTCAAAAATCTCTACTTCTATTCTTCAACAAGAAATATATTATTTCTCAAGGACGGGAACTCAAGTCAAGTGACTGAGACTCGTGTCATGAAAATGTGCTTTTCACTGACTTGTGAGCATGGAAGACTAGGAAAAACACTCAAGTCAAGCGCCCCCTGACTCTGCATTCTTCCCCACGCATGCTGACTTGAGTCTGCCTGTGTCTTGGTGTGCTTGCTTACTGTTTTTGCAGCATGGTAAAACCTCATGGAACCATCGTTCATATCACGCATGCAGCAGGGAAGTTCCAGCCAGGAGGCAGGGAAGGGTTAGTTTTCCTTTTGCATGGACGGGGGGGGGGGGGGAGAGGTGGGAGTGAAATCTTTTGCCCATCTCTGATAGAAAGAAAAGAACCAATGATCATTGGACAAAGGATGGGCAAGTTCTGATACTTTCTTTGGCTGAGGTAGGGCAAAAGGAGGAGCCCAAGGGAGTTCTTGCCTTATGATTAACTGAAGAAGCCCAGGGAGGGGGAGGGAGGTAGGAGAAAGGTCTTTTGCCCATCACTGAAAGAACAGATGATCATTGGACGCAGGATGGGAGGTTCAATATTTTCTTTGGCTGAAGTAGGGCAGGAGGAGGAGTCCAAAGGGGTGCTTGCCTTACAACTGACTGGAGAAGAGGGGGAAGGGGGAGGAGGCAGGACAGTGGGGAGGCAGTTCATAGCGATCACCTTTCCACTGCACAGCTCCATTGTTACTTGGCAGGAAGAACCCTCATTGAATGACCGGCTACAGTGCGACTATTTCTAAGTAGAGCTGCCAAGGATCAGGTCATTCTGGTAAGCCTTGCAGCTGCTGCACATGACCCCCCTCCCTCTTGCCGCTTTTGTCCCTGCACTCTTGCAGTCCCTCCCACCCCCGCCCCCTTGTTTAAAGATGGGCGGGGACAGCAGGGGAGAGTTTAAAGAGAACTCCAACACATGCACACCTCTTGACAGCAGCCCCATTTCTTCTATGTCTGGGTTTTTAAATGGGGCAACTCAACTCGAGACATTTAGAGTCGCGAAAGAGCGACTTGGCATGTGCCCATTTTATGACTCATTTTTGCAGGGGGGTGGTGACCCTAGACTCGACTAACACTGTGCTGGATTTTTCCATCCCTGCTATTTCTGCACAACAAGGAAAGCCCAAGCCAAGTCTCTGCTATTAAGCTGTGGTCCTACTGACGCATGGATTTTTTTTTAATTGGGGGAGGGGATAAAAATTTCCCTTTAGTGTGCATAGCCTCTAATTTTCCCCTGCTGCAATTTTAAATTCATGTCATTACAAATTACTGCTAAACAAAGGTAGTGACAGGAAATGCATCATTTCCCTTATACACATATCTGTGTAGTGAAGAGCCCTGCCTTTCCTCCTTCCCAGCAGCACTCAAGATGGCAGGGATACAGACACAGGTTCTCTCCTTTTGAGTGCCCTCTTACAACAAGGCACATATGCATGCTTTCTTGAAGTTGGGCTTCTCTCTTCCTTTCTTTCCCAATCAAACATACAACAACAAGAAGGTACACAGCTCTGCCCAGGGCTTGGAAAAATGGGGGGGGGCACACTTTTCACCCAGGAGGGAGGTTCAAGAAATAGTTCACATGTGCCTTTCTAACAATGAATTTCAATGGGAAAAGGAGGGGAAAGGAGAATGGCAAGCAACACATAAGCCATGAGAAAATGTCACATCAGGAAGCATAGGCCTTTTCACTTCCTTTGGATGAAACCAGCTGCAATTACAACTTCACACCATGCTGTTGGACTTCTTCCCCACCCCTACACTCCACACCAATTGCAACTCCAACCAGGAAAATATAATTGCACAGAACCACAAGTTTCCTGCCATAAACTATGGGAGAATCTCTGAGTCATGTATGCAAAAAACAAAGGAAAAGGCAGAGACCTCCTATTTGTCTCAAGGAAAGCTTACTTGACACACACATTGCCCTGAACTGACCACTTTATGGTGAATATACTAAAAATACAGCTGCCATCGTCACTGCTCTACAAAGTACAGTAATGTTCAAACAAGTCCTCAAAACTGTAGATTATCAGATAACCAATTGGTATGGTTCATCATTCAAAATGTTGAAGGATCATCTCTGCCTTTATCACAGTCAATATTTATAGATTTTTGTCTTTTGAAATCCATGGCAGCTATTAAAGCATCAAATAATCCAATCTCAAAATTCAACAAGACCTGCTGAGGAGAGTGCCTAACAAACAAAGAAGTCGAAGAGTCAAATCATCAGCCATGAACTTGGATGGTTTGCAATAGTTTGGTAACATAAGCTAGATGATCAAATTTTAAAATGAAGTGAAATGTGTAAACTCCGTCTGCTCTTGTGTCTTAAAACAGGTGCCCAACACGAATATTTAGGAAAAAAGAGCCTTTTCTGTCCATCGTAATCTTCATGAAAAGCTACCTGTTAACTTTAGTTATCTTAGGCTGTTATTAAGGGCACAAGAGAGGGTATGTAAAAATACTAAAATGTCACAGCCAATATGTTAACGTTCTTAGGCATTCTACGAGCTCAGCTCCATTGCAAGAACCCTTCTGTTCCTCCAACGCTTCTCAAAACAAAGTTAAAACCCTGAGTTAATTTTTAAAGTTTTGCAGCTATTTTTATTAAATTATTTGGGCCTTTTAGTCATATAATTCATATCAAACACTGGCTATCAAGAAAACAGTAATAAGACAGATTAGTTTCTCAGCACAGAACAGTTCCAACTAAGCATGTTTTCACTGCTAAGGAAGAAAGTTAGATGGACTCAAGTTATTGTGGCTGAGTAAGATGAGGAAGGTTCAACTACGCAAGATTTTCAGGGTGATAACAGGCAACTAACAAGCTTACTGTGCAAATTACTGTGCAAATTGAGTCCCTTCAGGGAGAAAGGCGGGGTAAAAATAAAGTATAATAATAATAATAAAGTATAATAATAATTCTAGACATACTTGCTTGAATACATCTCACTAAGTTCAATGATACTCCCTAGTGATTAGCATCATAACCACAGTTTTCCAACGGCTACATGTAAGGAAAGGGTTAATATTACAGTAAAGTAATATAGTATATGACAGCCAGGATGGTTTAGCGGTCTGGGAGTTAGGTCTCGAAGACCCAGGTTCAAATCCCTGTTCAGGCAAGGATGATTTTGGACTAGTCCTTAGACTCACCTACCTCACAGGGGTGCTATAAGGACAAAAGAAAGAGAGGAACTATGCATACCACCCTGAGTTCCTTGGAGGAAGGGTGGTATAAAAATATGACAAAAATTAGTATTTAGTACTACGTGATAAAAGAGAACATTCTGAAATTATGACATCTATAGTCCCAAACAACTACAGGAGCCACAGTAAAGGAGGAGTACTATGCCTACTTACAGACAGAAATTTCAAAAATGGCACAGTCACTGGGGAATATTGCTGATCACCAGTACTTTCAAGGACACTAGGTGACATGTGATCCCAGTCTTTGCACAATGCTTCCAACCTTTACAACTGCAATGCGTTACAGTTTCCAAGCAACCATAAAAACTTGGGAAACTGAGTTCACTGCAGCTAAAGGCCAAGCTACATGTCAACAGAGGAGATTTGTACCTAACCTTTTGAATCCACCTCAGTCTCCGAGTAATGGCTGTGGCTGGAAAGGCCCAAAGAAGGCACACATGTGATATGTGAGCTTGGGCAGAATGCAGAAACAAGAATAAGTGTCCTTTCTCAAGCTTTATGTTACAATGACTTTGTTAAGTGAGGAAGCAAACTGGAAAGAGGATCAACATGTGTTGGCACATTTCCTGGACTTGCCCACACATTCAAACTGTCTGGGTAATGTGTGCAGAAAGCTTAAAAAAAGATTTCAGTGCTTTGATAAAGCTGCCCAAACCATTGAATTCCTAGAGCCTCTTCCCCCAAATGTATAAAGGCAGGCAAAATAATGTAGTCAGAATATAAAAAGCAACAGCAGACACTCATTGCCACAATAAAGTTCTTCCAGGAAACTACTACAATTACAATATTCTGAGATACCCAACTGATTATAGTTCTGATCACACCATCACAAAATATGCTCAAGACCTATTGGCTAAATCTTAAACAAGGCTTGCACAGTTTGTAACTCCAATGCATTTATTACAAAAAGGGTAGCAGCAGGAGGAGAAACTACTGTACATGTCACTTCCTTACTTATATGGAAGAGCAAAAGGGAACCTGGAGAACTGAAACAAGAATCATGGGAACTTTTATAATTAGACTACGCAGTATCTGTATCTGGTCCTTCAACTGACAAGGACCAAAAGGAACTCTTGAAAATCAACAGAATAATAAATGAAAAGAACGTCCCCTAATAGACCTGCCCCTAGCAAAAAGACAAGTGATTTGTAGCCTGAAAAGTGCCCTTTTGTTTGATTTTCCTGCATGAACCTTTACAGCAAGTACTTTCAGGCAGTAGACCACACAATTAAACAAAGAGATAAAATCAAGGATAAGTGGCAGATTGTGAACACCCTCCATGTGGTATATATCTATTAAAATATCCTAAATAGTATTTTTTTTTCTTCTTTCTTACTCTATTTCTTCTTTCTATAAAAGATAATCCAAACGGTTTTTCAACCCACAGAGTTTCATACCAACACTCATTTTTCTTTTGGTTTCCATTTTAAAATTACGGGTCTTCAGAAAAGATGGTAAATGAGCAGTGTATCTGTATTGTAAATTGTCAAGCACATAATGCCAGATTAGTGGAAAGAGATTGATCTGACAATTTGCTTTAGTTACCCAATCGATCCATAAAGTAAGGTCTTATCTCCAGCACTGTGTCCTGGGTAGCCAGGACAACGAATGCACCATGAAGAGAAACTTCTGGAGAAATGGAGGATTCTATGAGTTTCTGTCAGAGTAAAACTTGTAAAAATCCCACTTTAAAAAATTGGGTTTATGGTCAGCCTGCCTATGAAAACTACCTTGATTCTACATGACTCTAGTTCATGAGTCTTTGAGAAAGGCAGTATATAAATCCTTAAACAAACACTTTAAGAAGGATGTAGATAAATTGGAATGTGTTTAAAGGAGAGTAGCAAAGTTAGTCAGGGGACTGAGATACACATCCTGTGATGAAAGGTGGAAGAAACTGGGTGGGTTTACCCTGGAGAAGATTGAAGGTGGCTATGTGAGCACCCTTCAAATATCTAAAGCCCAATCATTTCCCAGTTGCCATACATGGAAGGAAGGGCAGAAAGGGCAAAGCGGCTGTTTATACATGCATGGATCTTCAAGACTGCCAATGCAAGTGTTTTTGGTACACCAGTAAAACAAAAATCTTGTAGGAAGGTAGTTTAATGTGCCAGAGAAGCAACCTAGGCATACTGTTGAGCCGCCCTTCACATCCCTCCCTTTTCTTCTGCTTCTTCCCTGTATGATAGCTGGTAAGCCCTTTGGGCAGGGACTTGTCCACTTGTACTCTGCAAAGTACCACACACACTGATGGACTATCAACACAAAAAATAGTCTACCCTTTCTACCAGCAGCCCTAGGCTCAAAGCAGCTCTCCCAGCTGGCTGGCCTTTAATTGGACAGAGCAAGTTCATCCAAGTTCTTTCCAAAAGGACACCAAAAAAAGATTCCTTTCTACTCCTATTCTAAAATGGAAAGACAAGTAGCTGTGGAAATGCCTACTCAAAATCCTCACTAGCAATTTCAAGGGCAGTATCACTGTATTAGACTGTCAACCAGCTAAACAAGGAACATGAAATATTATTCACAGGCAGAACAACAGGAACTGAGGGGGTGGCTACTTCAGACCAGTTATTATAAGGCAAAGTCTCTGCTCATACAGTCAAGTGCGTTGGGGAAGTTGTACCAAAGAGATTCCAAAATGGGATTTAATGAGAGAAAATATGGAGAAAGTGTTTATTTTGGTATTTTGCAGAGGTTCCCTCCTTTTCCCAAGTTAGATTTTCTTTTAAAATACAAAGGAAGAGAACAACAGAGGGATACTCAAAATTGCTGCTCTCCAACAGCAGCACATAAGACAAAGGTGTGTGCTGATCAGCCAGGCTTAGCACAACATTCTGAAAATGGTCCAGAGTTAAAGGTGCCTTCCTATACCAGCAATCCAAATCAGGTGAAGACCTCAGTTCAACCCCAGGCACTAAGGTGAAAAGCGCACTTGGGTTGTGAATGAGGAAGTGGTCAAGAGCTGTAGGACTCTGGAAAGGTAACTTCTGAAGAACAGTAGTTATAGGTAAGCAAGTTTGTTTTCTTGTTTGAGTGGTTCCAAGTCGTCAGGTATATGAAAAATCTGCTTCTCTACTTCTGTCAAGAAAATCTATCAACATTCCCAGTCTTTAGCCTTTATAGAGGATCATGCCATAAAACCTTAAAAGTACAGCAGGATTTCTGGGTTCTTTTGCAGTAAACTAAGAGAGCTACCTTTTCTGGAATTTGTCACTATGAAAAGAAGATTTGCATCTATCCAAACTGCACTGTTTCTGAATGTATTAGCTACTAATACAACAGGACCGGTAATCCACATGAATATATCTAATTAGAAGTCATATGCACTGAACAAATAGCCAACAAGAAATCTAATGTGGTGATTTTGAAATACACAAGTTTACAAAATGCATAACTGAGCCAGTCTTGACCTCAAGAGCCTGCAACGAGTTAAAAGATTTCTATCCCATCTTTCCACTCCACCCCCAGTTTGCCCAAGATGGCATGATAGTCTTCGCTCTGCAAGGCAACATGAGAAAGAACACCACCAGTCTCTGCAGCATTCATTAACTACTAGACAGTGACAAATAAAACAATGCTTTCAAAGAATACAACTTCTTTTGACTTTTTCTCAAGACTACATAGGTTTTAGGTGAATTATGCACATCTCTTATGTTCCCCACATTTCTTAGGCAGGGGACTTCAATTTAGCCAAGAAATCAATTTCTTTGATTACCTCATCTTGCAACACAAAGTTTAGCGTAACATACACTAATAGCAAGAGTTGCTCAGCTTCCCCTCCCCAACCAGGTGTCGCTAAATGTTTGCCTTCAAAGAGTTAGAAAGGAGAATAAAATACGTATGCAGTGATTCTCAAACTCAGAGGCCCTAGAGCAGTGGTTTTCAAACTCGGGGATTGCAACGCCCCAGCCAGAGAAGCATGGCCTCTGCACCCTTAAGGGGTGGGGAGGGGGGAAGGCAGCGATGAGATCACCAGAATCATGTCGCTGTTGAGGGTGCCGGGGCTTGCTTCCACTTACCAGAGGCTGGAGCAGGCTCCTGGGGGTGCAGGGAGCTCTAAGCCAGTCCCCACAGGGATCCTTGAAGCCCACAGACACTTAAAATAACTATTGCAACCTACTTCCAGTTTTTGTTTTGACAATTTGCACACTTCAGGAGGCTCTGCAGAGGCTGGCACGGGGCTCCCTGCATCCCCGGGAGCCTGCTCCAGCCTCTGTAAGCCTAAGCAAGCCCCTGCGCCCCTCGACAGTGACGTGATTCTGGCGATCGCATCACTGCCTCCCCTGAAAGAACTTAGAACAGGCCTCAAATTCCCAGAGAGTTTGAGAACTACAGCCCTAGAGGCACATGACACATTGGTGTGTCGTGCATGGTCTGCAGGTGTGCCATGGGAATTTGGGGAAGGGTCAAACTCCCCCATGATTAACCACAGAAAGTGCCCTGTGCACCTTAACAGGACAGATTACATCAGCATTGGCCTCTCCTTTCAGTGCCACTACAGCATACTCAGTGGTTTGAAAGTGCTTAGAGAACACAGGGGAACATTTCGCAGGGCGACAGTAATAATCCTTTCAGGTCGCACCTCTTAGAAGTGAAGAGACAAGTTACTGAAAGAAAACTCAAGCACCACCTTGAGGAAAGCAGCCAATTATGACTATAAAACTCGTCTCCAGGACCTCGCATGCAATGGGGCGGGGAGAGAGGAGAAGTGGTTTCCCAGTGTCATAATATTTAGGGAGAAGTTAAAACAAAAAGCAAAGCCAGTCCAAAAGGAGGAAATGTATGTGCATTCGGAATAGGAAAAAAAAATAGTATCTCCCGATATCGGCAAACTTAATAAAGCTAGGATAACATTTTCAATCTCGAGAACAAACTGCCAATTTTAAATTGCCAAGTGGCCATTCCCAGCAGCAGGCATGTGCATGTCCATGATCATAAAAGCCTGACATTCATGTTAGCCATGAACATTCTTTGTCAGGCAAATGAGCACCGACGTAGCACAAGGGTGCTCTGCTCTCCTCCCTTCAGACTGGCAGTAGCACTAAGAGCAGCATGGAAGACAATCCCCTCCACCAGTCCAACACTGTTGGCTCTGCTTTATAGCTACCCCTCCCCATGCCCTTAGCCAGTCACTCCCTTCTCCTAGGAAACTTCTTTTGGACAGGAGTACCTTATCTTTAAAAGGCCCTTTTAAGTCCCTTATCTTTATCTTTTTGATTATAGAATTCTCCCCATACAAGGCAATAGTATCTCAATTTCTCAGCCAAAATTCAAACCCAAGGGTGATGGAAGTGGCGTACTTCAGATGCATTGTTTATTCATTCTATAGAAGTGAAAGTCAATATGGTTCAGGAGATTAGACAAGTCAACTACCAGGTAAGTTGCCACCTTTAACTCTCTATCTTTAAAATGGGACTCTGTTGCCTGCTTCATAGGGGCTGTTGGGAAGACAAACAAAATGAAAGCTGCTGATCAGTTGGCACAATAGACATGCTATATAACGCCAGGCAAAATATGATATATTCTCACTCTGCTATGCACTGAGGTTGGAAGCAAGCTATAGTCAATTTATTTCAAAATAAAGAGACCAGGATAATTTGAATGAATGCATCAATCTACCAAGGTAGCCCCAGGAATAGGATGCAGATTGCAAAAGCCTACATCAAAAACAGTGCATCTTATCTTGATTAAGAAGTTTAATTTTCCAGAAACACTATATCTCCTAGCACCCAGCACTCAATTTCCATCCATAAAGCAACAGAACAAAATTAACAATGTTGATCATGATTCCCAGTGGTCTCCCCACAGAAAACTGCTACCATTTACAGCTCCTCTGGGTTGATGTTAACACTGTCCTTTGTTTGATATACAACAACTTTCATACAAGTAAACAGATGAAAACCAAGCAACAAAGGGAATTATTTGCCTGTTTTATTAATATCACCAGAGCTATCAATGTGATCAGGCACCATGGGTTCAGAGATTGCCTGTTACTAGGGATAATCTGCAGATGAGCTCCATTTAGCTTTACCTATTTATTTGTCTCCATTTGTTTTGTCTCCTGTATTGCCAGCACTGCAGCCTGAGCTGTGATGTTAGACAGAGCCATGCTGTTTCCCTAGCACTGTTTATCAGCCCCAGCTCCTTGTCTGACATTTCCTGTTCACGTACAGGCCTGCTGATCACAAACTCTAGTTTGAGTCCATAGATACAGTACTTCAGTTCAGGCAGTTTTCCAGTTTCAGCTGATCTGATTAGCTTAACAGGCATACTGCTGCTCTGTCATTTCTCAGGTAAAAAAAGTAAAAAGCAAAAATAATTTCCATAAAAGGGACAGTACCAAAAACTCTTAATCGGAGCCATTTGCAAGCCATTCCCTGAAGTGCACATGGGAGCCTTCAAATTATGAAATCCCTGTTTCCTCCCACATGCATCTTAACAATGGCCCTCCAGACTCCCTTTAGGCATTCTTTACCCATCTTGGGCATTTGCCTTGGCAAAGGAAGGTAGGGTATAAATTTTTTTAATGAATCTTTGCCAGAACTGGAGCACAGATCACCTCTCCAATACAATCCCTATTCTCAGAAGGACTTTTATAACCACTAAGAAAAGTGATAATTTTAATCTTTCTATTAACAACACATTTTTGGCTGAATTAATTAGGTGTATGTCACTCTTTGTGACCTCTTTCTAATGTAGAGAGCACCCTGCTGTAACTCTGCACCTTGGTTTGGCTTTTCCTTTGTTTGTAACTTAGTCTTCTATTTCTCTTGTTTCCTCTTCAGTTTCCCCTCCAATCCTCCTTTCCTCCAAGCAATCTCCCAGTTTTAAAGGCACTAATGCCCCTTTGTCCACAGCAAATTCTTCTCTTTTCCTTTTGCATGTCAAGTTCCCCTCTCCTTTCAGGAAGTTAAACTTGTTCCTTAATGTAGTTAGCAAATGAGTTGTTTTACTGAAGTTCATACTTGATCTCCCATTTCTGTTATTGTATGTTTAGTCCCACAGTAAATATTACTGTGTTAGACTGAAATATAGGTGTATCTAGTACTTATTAAATACCAAGTTCTACTTGGTGCATTACAAGTGAACTGAACAAGTTCATAGCACACGTGCTTTGCCCCCTGGGTGTGCATGTGTCTTAATACCTGTGTCTTAAGGCAGGTGCTATAACACTACACACTTCACAATGCTGGTAAACAGAAGAGTTTGGGGCAGTGGCGAGGTACTGCCCCTAAAGGAAAATTTTCTCACTTCATATCTTTTCACCTGGCACTCAGCCCCAAAACATGTTGATCCACATCACCTATCTAATCATAACAAAAGGTGAGGTTGTCACATAGACTCTTAACATTTGAAACATCTCAGCATCTTGGAGCAGAATCAGATAAGGTTGCCAGCTTTAAGAACATAAGAATAGCCCTGCTATATATCAGAGCAAAGGTCTAGGTCATCTGGCCTATTTCCCACATTTTCCACCAACCAAATGCCTCAGAGAAATTCAGCAGCATGAAAGGAAGTTCCCCTCTACATATACACTGCTGCCCCCAACAGCTGGTATTTACTGGCATACTTGAATGCATGAATATACAAAGCTATCTTATATAAAGTCAGGACGCTGCTGGTTCTTAATGAGATTTTTAAGTGCTCATTAGATTTAGGAGTCTTTTAATATTTATATTTTTAAAAATTTGTTATGTTTTTTATCATGCGTAGAAGCAGCTTTGAATGCCATGAAAGAGATAAAGCATATGCATATATGTATGTATGTATGTATGTATGAATGAATAAATATGCATTGTGTTGTCTATGCTAAATGACATAATTTTGAGACATAAAATTTTGCACGGGAAGGATAGAGTGGATAGAGAGATGCTCTTTACAATCTCACAAAACACCAGAACCAGGGGACATCCACTAAAATTGAGTGTTGGGAGAGTCAGGACAGACAAAAGAAAATATTTCTTTACTCAGCGTATGGTTGGTCTGTGGAACTCCTTGCCACAGGATGTGGTGATGGCATCTGGCCTAGATGCCTTTAAAAGGGGATTGGACAAATTTCTGGAGGAAAAATCCATTACGGGCTACAAGACATGATGTGTATGTGCAACCTCTTGATTTTAGAAATGGGCTATGTCAGATGCAAGGAAGGGCACCAGGATGCAGGTCTCTTGTTATCTGGTGTGCTCCCTGGGGCATTTGGTGGGCCACTGTGAGATACAGGAAGCTGGAACAGATGGGCCTATGACCTGATCCAGCAGGGCTGTTCTTATGCAGCAGATCAAAGATTCAAATGCTCATTTTTCACCCCTGCTCTTTTTGAGCAGGTTCTTTTGAGTGTTGCATGGAATTGAACCTGGGACTTTCCCTATGCAGGGAGTGAACTTTGCCCTTCCGCCAAAACTCCCAAAGTGCTAACCCAGTGTTTCCCAAACTCCTACAAGGGAGTTGGAAGCATTGTAAGTTGCTACAGAGGAGGGGGAAAGGCAGCAATGTGATCCCTAGGACTGTGCTGTTGCAACCCATAGTTTGGGAACCACTGTGCTAACCAATTCCTTTAACTGCCTATTTACCAGGTAAGATTTTCATGTTTTTTGGCATCACACCCTGTGGAAAACCTCATCCTTCCAATGTCCTGATTTTCAGAAACAGCTACATTTGTCTCTGTGAATGTGTGTAATTTGCCTCCTTTCACCCTCAAATAGAAGAATCCGCAAGGACTGACAGCCAGGGAGAAGAGTATAGAGTACAACTGCACTGGATTAAGAGACACTTTTCCTATCTCTTGAGCCACTTGCTCCCCCGCTGGAGAAAGGGACACAGCAGTAAAGAGACAGAAGATGCAGTTTCCATAGCAGGAATTGTGTCTGCTACATTCTGTTCAAAACTAAAGGCTCTATCATTATAGCTCTTGTCACTCTCCCTCCCTCCCTCCCACTCATTTTTTATTGAGGATTCAATTGCATCAAATCACTGGTAACAGCAGCTTCCACACGTGTGCACAGGCAGCCTGGGAACAAAGAGGCATATCTTGGGCCACGCAGCTATACAGCAGCATGACCCATTTAGTTTTTGCAGGCTGCTGATGGGGGGGGGGGAATAGCCAGGGGAGCTTAGTGCAAATTCTAAAGGGCTGTGTGAAGGGCCAGGGAAATTCTGCATCCTGTTACAGATTTCTTTGTCTTGATATTGTAGTTTAACATACAACATCAGATAAAATCAATGCATGTCCCTTAATAGGCTCAGGCAATACAGTATTCATAAGTCTAAGACACAAGTCTAAAACGTCACAATTGAGCTGATTTGTGTGTGTTAAGGAGCCACAAGCTGAACCAAGTGAAATTAAAAGTGCTATTCAAGAACCTAGTACACCGATTTCAGCTATATCTCTTGTCCTTCCTATAATAAACTGTGGGGAAGCCAGATACTTTCCCTACAAGCTGAGGTGGCTTGTTTTACACAGCTTGTCAGATGGACCATTTTACAGCACTTACGCAATGCGTGACGCTCAGAACAGCAGAACTCTTCCAGGCTATGTGATGGATATTTCCAACAGCTAGCTTGGTGGTCTGTTGGAGACAATACCATTATATTGCAAGGTAGTGTTCGCTTGCTGCTGAATTGAGCCAGTGACAGATGAATTCAATAATGGAAGCAGCAGCAGCTATGAGATTGGCAAAAGAACCTTGTAACAGAGTAATGAGTTGTGTATGCACATTTCAAAATAAGATTTTCTTCTCTTAAACACACACATTGTTGTGGCAGCATGGATAGCTCTCCTATAATTTTCCCCATTTCCATGGGTGCATGGTTTTTATGTATCACAAAATGACATGTTGCACTGAAATCTGAGAAACCATTTTACAGATGTGAAAGATTTCAAACCAGTAAAAATGCAATTAAGCCTGAACAAAACTGCACAAGAATAGGCCCACACCAAGCCAAAATTCTATCCACTTAATCAGCTTTACCAAGGGAACATTTCTTTTCTCTGTTAGCTGGAGACCCAAAGCCACAACTTCAAAAAGGAAGCATGCCTCCAAGTCTAACATACAATATCAACAATTGAATGGAAACTGTGTGGATGGGTCTTGCCCCTGAATGAAGTATACCAGGTTTTTCCTCACAGGAGCAAACCATTCTGCAGCAGCTCAGTTCTTCCAATTGAGCTTTAACCAGCCTGGTCATTAAACCTCACAAAATCTACCAGCCTGCAAAAATTCTTACTTGCCTGCTGCCTGGTGGGGGGGGGGGGGAAAGAGACTTACCTGTATTGCTGGCTATAGGACTGTTTTAAAAAATATGTTTTTCAAATTAACCAATCTCTATGTGCAGCAGCAGTTTCATTGTGCCATAGGGTCAATTCTTGGTATATTCTAAAGAAAAAAACATTAACCGGAAAAGTTGGCCACTGGGAACATTAGCAGAGCTTCAAGGTGCAGCAAAAATGTTTTGTTTTTAAAGTTTAAAGCCCTGAATAAGCTACCTGCTCATCTAGTATCCAAAGTCCCCAATGATGGTCAGATGAGTGGTTAAAAACAAGACTGTGTCAAACATCAAAATAAAGTGAATTGATTTTCCAGATTCTGTCCTATTGATTTACGTACACTCTGTATAATCTCTTCTGTATAGGGTACTGGTATCCAGGATCAGGACAAGCTCCAACTTTGTTACAGGCTCCTAGAAATCAAGACTGCATTATAAAAAATAAAAAATCACTGTCATAGTTCATCAGTGATGTAAAAGATGTCAGTGTGAGGACTGGGCACACACAGTACAACTCTCATACAGACTGCCTCCTTGTTCCATGCAAGCCACAAAGTAGAAGGAAAGTTCTTTGCTTTGAAGTGTTAATAAGATTTCCCTTTTCCCTAGGTTGATTTGCATATCCCTATAGAAAGTCTGGAACTGAGACAAAAGGCCTAGCTGAAACTTCTTGCCAACTACCACCCCTCCCCCACCCCTACAGTAGAATATAAAAGCCAGGAAGCCAACGTAAAAATCTCGAAATTAACTAAGGGTGAAGAAATTAACCAAGGGAAATGTCTCAGCAAATATTATAACATGAAAGTGCATCTGTGAAGGCTGGTTGCCTGACCATCTCCAAAACAGCTTTTACAAACAAAACTAATTTCCTGTCTAAAGGCAAATTAGACAGCAAGCATTTTAAAGGCACACTAAAACAGCTATGAATTCCACAAAAAGAGTTCCAGAACCACTCTAAGAAACTGTAAGTTTGTCCTAGTATCCCAGAGACTATTCAAAGGCTATAGAGCAGTGCAGAGCCTCCAATGAAAACAATGGTGATGGAAAGATCAGACAATTACCTCAAGCCCTGAACCTATTCAAAAATCAGATAGCTGCTAATTGCCCTTCAAAGATCTCAGCTCCTGCAGTTTGCTGGTTTGTGTAAATATAGGGAGATAAAATGTTGAACGTCTTCTGGTTATTTTGAGACATACAAAATTATGCAGGGGATGGACAGAGTGGATAGGGAGATACTCTTTACACTCTCACATAACACCAGAACCAGGGGACATCCACTCAAATTGAGCGTTGGGAGAGTTAGAACAGACAAAAGAAAATATATCTTTACTCAGCATGTGGTTGGTCTGTGGAACTCCTTGCCACAGGATGTGGTGATGATGTCTGGCCTGGATGCCTTTAAAAGGGGATTGGATATGTTTCTTGAGGAAAAATCCATCACGGGTTATAAGCCATGATGTGTATGTGCAACCGCCTGATTTTAGAAATGGGCTATGTCAGATGCAAGGGAGGGCACCAGGATGAGGTCTCTTGTTATCTGGTGTGCTCCCTGGGGCATTTGGTGGGCCGCTGTGAGATACAGGAAGCTGGACTAGATGGGCCTATGGCCTGATCCAGTGGGGCTGTTCTTATGTTCTTATTATTTGCAAATAAAAATATTGTTTTTACATCTCTTTTTTTAAAAGTCTCTTAACCTAAGTGGGTCCTGAGAGAGTGTCATTTTAAAAAGTGAGTCTTGGTGCCAAAAGGTTTGGGAACTACTGCTAGAGAGGATTATTGGAAGAGAGATAATTATTCTGCAGTTATGATTTTGCTCTCATAACGAGAAAAGGGAGAGAAAAGGGAAAATCATGAACTTCAGATATGAATATTCCCAGGTATGGGGGATTTTCCAACTTCATATGGCATTTTAATAGCATTAGGTATATCACTCACCAACTCTTGGTCTTTCTACATAACAAGATGGATTAACTTGCTGGCTTCTCTCTCACAGGCACACCCATAACCATTTGGGTCATAACCAAATCAAATCAGTTATTTGATTTTTCTCTGTAAATCGCTTTGTGAGCTTTTTGTTGAAAAGTGGTATATAAATATTGTTAATAAGAACAACAACAACTGTGGCCTAGTTCCTATACCCAACAGCATCCCAGGCTGTTTATTATGAAGACATTTTTATATAGCATAGCACAAAGTAGGATGATAACGTTACACTCAGTTTGCCTAGAACATGCAAACAAGGGTTACACACATGATGGAGTAAACTCACATTGTTAAATGGAGGTCTGTCCCAAGTTCATGTAAACTGAGGGACTGAGGTGCAATTTCATGCAGACAAGGGCAGAGATGCTGAACCTGCTATTCCTCTCCCTTGTCTGGTATTTGAGACTGGCTGCAAGAAAAATTGACCTCAGGAGGCTAGGGGAGGGGCAGAAGCAGTAGACTGAAAGTGTTCAGCAGCTTCTTGCTTGCCTACCCTTCTGCACTTTAAGCCCCTCCCCCACACACCAGGCTGAGTTTAGGAAGACCCACACATTTAAAGACACAAGTGTGCAACCACTGCATGCACTTTGGCCCGAACTGATCAGTTCTGCGGGACCACTCAAACCAACATCATCTTGGCATCATACCACAAAGGCTTCCACGACATGTTACTTACTATGCAGCAGAGTCATTCAGCTGGTACTCTCGAGAACGATTAAAACAGGCCTGAACTCCATTGTCTGCCCACAGCCTTCGAATCACATTGGAAAGGTCTTCTGGCAGGACTCCCTGCTCCTCTGCAGTGCAAGAGAGTGCAAACAACTGACGTGCATCATCCTGTAAGGAAAGGAAAGCCCAGACAAATTAGACCTCAGAGTAGCTACTCCTTTTGGTTCATCTGCATAGCATCTCCCTGAAGTTCACCCTCCAAACTTTGTTCCAAGAGAGGAAAGCACACTCTGCTGAGCAATTGTGTGAAATACTCCCTACTTATGAACCAGTCATCACCTTTGCTCCATCAACACCTCAGCAAGAAGTTGGTGCCTTTACTGATTTAATAGTACTAAACAAAGCTGACATCAGGGAAGCAAATTAACCATTAATACGTACAAAAACACTGCAGCTTATCCCCTGGGGGCTGGGGATAAGAATAGGCCCTCAGTTTGGCTGTACTTGTCGTAAGAGGCGACTAAACAGCCACCGGGTAGATGGGACTCGTCAGCCTGGGAAGACAGCTCATCTGAGAGAAGGAAAACTCTGATCCCAAACCTCCACTGCCTTGTGGCTACATCCAGTTATGGAAAAGGCTTCAGGAGTCAACCTCAAGGCAAAATCAGGAGCCGGAGTCCCTGAGGCAGTTCATGGCTGAACACAGTCCCGTACTGGCAACTCCTGCGACGCCACTGGAACCAACCGTATTGGCCTTTCCATTGGACCATTTCAGTGACGTGGAGAGGGGGGATTTGCTGCATGGGTAACAGCCTATCCTCCATACCTGCTTTACCCAGGCTTCGCACACTGGAGAGGACACTCTCAATTGCTAAAATTGCTAAAATTGCTTCCATGTGATTTTGCTCCACACAGCTTTGATAACAATAATCACCTGTGACATTCTAATCAAGTTGTAAATTTCCACAACAGTTCTGCTGTCTCACAAAGTCAGACTGCTAGCAAAATGATTAAGGAGACTTCAAGTGACAAGAACATATCTACATACTATAGATGAAGGGCCATAGGGTAGTAGTCCCCATTCAAGGGCAGACATAATTTCCTACTTATAATATGGTTCCTGTCCAAAACCTTGCGTCATGCACTCATAACCTGAGAAGCTGGCTATCTAGAGATTATGGCCACATGGTGAGCTGACTCTATTGGCCAGTAGGGGGAGAGAGGGAGCACAATGAGAGAGAATGAGATACAAATTATGTACTTCTGCCTGTTGCCAAGCTGCATAAATGTAAATCAGCGTATTGCTACTACAAACACATTTTTGTCTCATAGCTGGGTTGGCAGTAGGATCTATACAAAATCCCTGAACAGTGCAGCTTTGTTTGTTTGTCTAATTACACCAAACAAAAGGCCAAGCATGGATGTTTTTGTTATAGGGTGGCACCAGCGGACACCACAACTCAAAACTGTTTATAGACATAGAGAAACACAAAGCCTGAGCTTCTAGTAAAGATACATTTACTGAGGAAGGAGTTTGTACTGGGGAGGGGAGGAAAGGTTGAGCTCTTGGAAATCTTTTGCTTCCCCTGCCATTCTTTAAGTAACACACCTTCTTAGCCCAAATTTGACAGGACCTACTGTGGTGCCAGTACCCTGGGCAGGACTCTGAGTTCAAGCCATGTTGTGTTGTAGGCAGTATCCCAAACCCCTTGAAGCATTCGCAGAACTCCACAATGACCAATGTTTACAAGCAACCAAACCTACATTGTTTTAATGTTTTAGAAAATTGCCAATACAAACATTCATCTTACTGAATACAAGAGCTTCATGGGTAACAGCCTATCCTCCGTACCTACTTTACCCAGGCTTCGCACACTGGAGAGGACACTCTGTTCCAGAACTACCATTCAGAGCGCGATACCATAGTCTTCCGAGACTGAAGGATGCCAACAACATGTATCAGACTGCACCATTATTTTCTCTGATGTTCAGAAAGTTCAAGGCAATCTAAACCAATTAGTTTCTGGGCAGCAGATCAACCTGTTTCTCTTACAACTGGCCTATAAGAAGAAGAAGAAGAACTAGCCAATGTCTTCAAGTGGACTATATTGCTTCTAGCAACTCAGGATGGATCCTCAGAGTAAAATAAGGGGCATCTATTTCACTGACTGACCACAGGCAGGCAAGACCCTCCCTCAGCCACTCAGTGTATAAGCCTGACCTTTCATTCAGATTGAAACAAGGTACCCAGTTCACAAAGATAACCCAACTATCACCAATCCTTCCCACAGCAGGGGTTCCTATCCCCAGTCACACAAACCAGGAAAGGAGAGGCAATTGCATCACAAAGGCAACCTCTCCAAAGTCTGGAGTACTACATGACCCACAACACAGAAGGGCCTGAGCTCCACACAGAGATCTAATGCTTTGCATTGGGCCTTATCAGATTTGGGCTAAGTTGTACTACTTAAGGAGAAATGGCACCAAGAAGAAAATAAGGTATCTGAACTCAACAGCTTGGCCACAATAAACAGAATGGCTCTTCCTCAGTTAATTATGTGAACGAATATAGAGTATGTAAGCAGATGCCACTTTTGTTTGTGACAAATAGCCAGTCAATTTTGGGTGACCACAGATCAGGCTTTTTCTTTTTTACAAGCACTACAAGGAGAAAAGCCCATCAGGTTAGGAAAAAAGAAAAAAAGACAAGTTCACAGAACATACAGTAAAGCAAAATCACCTGCAACTGCCTGCCTTCTCCCTATTTTTCTCGCCAATAAAAATAAAGCAAAAATGCCATAGTGCAATTAAAAAATTAGGTTCATTTTCCCCTTGTACACTCAAGTCTCAAGCAAACTGTCCAAAGAAGCTCTTGATGCAGGGCTGACGTTTAATCAATAAGAGATAGTGATTCCATTTGGAAAGAGACAGAATATTTTTTTTAAAGTTCACATTTAATATGACAAACCTCTATACTAAATTGGGGAGGGGGACCAACCAAAAAGACACTAGATCAGTGGTTCCCAAACTGTGGATCGGGACCCACCGGTGGGTCGTGACCTGATTTTTGTTGGGTTGCCAAAGGGGGATGGAAAGGGCACTTCCCCCTAATGAAATGCACTCCAGTTTGGAAAGGGAGGAAGCTGCAAAATAGCTACATTCACCTATTCAGATTGAAGGCAAGAAGAGGTAAAATTGTTACTCTCCTTTCACTTTGTGACTTCATCATGTAGCCAAATCCCACTGGCTTCATGATGACACAACACTGTCTACATCAGGGGTGCTCAATATGTCGATCGCGAGGCACAATGAGTTGATTGCAGGCTTCTCTCCCGTCCACGCATCCCTGGGAGTGAGCCCCGTTGACTCTACTGGGGCTGACTCGTGAGTAGACCTGGAGAGGAGCTGCTGGCAGGCTTCTCTCCCATCCACGCATCCCTGGGAGTGAGCCCTGTTGACTCTACTGGGGCTGACTTACCTTTCCCCTGTTTTTGCACTGGTATGTATGGAGATCTGCCCCCCCCCCCAACTTCCATCTGTTGGTTCTGTGTGCAAGGGGTTTTGCACTGGTCTTGCTGTGATGTCTATATAGAGATCTTCCCTCCCCCACACCTTTCCCTGTTTTTGCACTGGTCTGTATAGAGATCTGCTCCCCCCCCACTTGTATTGGAATCGAGGAAGATCTGGTGAGGAGGTAGATGTGGTGTCAGCAGTGGCCCCTTTAAGGGTAAGGCCTGGGCATCCAGCAGAGTGTGCTGCACAGCTGCAGCCACTTGAAGGCAATAGGGCCCTCAGGGATATAAGAGCACCTGAGGCAGGAAGGGCTCCACTTATTTATGTGAGTCAGCCTTTTCCTACATGAAGATCATTAAGTCCAAGTACCTTTCCACCATGACTGATGAACATTTGGAAGTGTGCTTGAGGCTGGCTGTCAGCAGCTACTGTCCGGACTATGCATCCTTGGCTGATTCACTTCAGTGCAAGTCATCAAAGTAAACTCAAGTAATTACAAAAAGTGTTTATAGTTAATTATGTTGTGTTGTGCAATATTGGCTCATGCGGTTATGCAAGGTACACCAACATACATTGTACACATAAATGTTATATGTTATGATGGCGAACATTGTGAAAAAAAACTCTGGTAGATCTCCGGGCCTTGCTGGGTTTCAAAGTAGCTCTCGAGCCAAAAAAGTGTGAGCACCCCTGGTCTACATGATGCCCCAATTGCCCAAGATCAATACAAGAAAAAGGCCCTCTTTGAAAAGCTGCCCAAGTTGCAGATCAATTAAAAAAAAGAGCACACACAAAAAGCACAAGTGAAAGACAGGCAAATACAATTTTTGTACAACTTGACCTTTCAGCCACCAAATTGTCATTGGAAAACGTTTGATGCAACCCTGTAATTACAGGTAATTCATATTCTGTTAGCTTGTCATCACCGATGCAGGTACTTTTGGGGATTCAAAGATGCTCCAATAGCCTACTGATCACTGTATTTTTTCGGAGCCAGATAATGCAGGATAGTATGATGTGACAGCTTAATGAGTAACTTCCTCCCACCAGGCATTACCTGACAAAAGGCGAGTTGCATCACCCAGAGCTTAAGTAATTCAAGTGCTAAGGTGCACCCCCAAAACTCCAGCAAAAATATTGCAATGAACAGGGGGAAAATCCTACATCAGCGGTTCCCAAACTGGTGGGTTACAACCCACCAGGGGATCCGGAAATGGGCCATTCCCCCTTAAGAGGTGCCACAGGGACTCAGGGACACTGTAATCTACCTGGAGGCAACCTGCGGCCTCCTGGAGTGTTCTGGAGGCTTGCTGCCCCCTCTACGATTCTCTGCGCAGATGCACTGAGATCTAATCTGCAGGACGTTGCAGGGAGTCCTGCACAGCCCTCAGCAGGGCTCTCCAAGGTTTGGAATGTTCAGAATAAGTAATCGAAAAGCACCTCCTGGAAATTGGAAGTGCTTTGTGCTCGCTTTTTTTGAATGTTCCAAGCCTTAGGGAGCCCTGTGGAGGGCTGCAACATCCTGCAGCCCTGCGTGAGTAAAAGCACCTCCCTCAACCCCCCCTTCGCATGCGATCCCGCATCGCTGCCTCCCCCCTTCATCCACCCTTTAAAGGGACGGGGGGGAACTGTTGCCTCTGAACAACCCAAAGGCAGCGTGAGAATCATTCCCAGCATGCAAGTATCCTAAACAAATACTCCGAGGGAAGGTGTAGCAGAGAAAAGCTGTTTATTGCTGGTACAAAAGCAAGACACACGGAGGAGATAACCTCAGATCATGTGCAGAGAGCTAACTGGATTCAACCAGCTTTTTATACACATTTTAGCTTATAGGCACGGCAAGCAAAGCAAGGACAAGGGTCCAGTAACTTTCCACCTTCACTGCTCAGTCCCCCTACTCATGGCCTGCCCCTCTACCCTTTACCATAGTAAACTGGACTGTACTGGAAAGTTAAGGAAACCACAGGCATTTAAACACAGGTTGCCCTTGCTCTGAGGTATTGTTTGTGCAGACTAGCTCCTGATCTCTAGGACAGGGGTGCTCAAACCCCGGCCCTGGGGCCACTTGCGGCCCTCGAGGCCTCTCAATGTGGCCCTTAGGGAGCCCCCAGTCTTCAATGAGCCTCTGGCCCTCTGGAGATTTGTTGGAGCCTGCTCTGGCCCAACGCAACTGATGTCAGCATGAGGGCAACTGTTGGACCTCTTGCGTGAGCTGTGGGATGAGGGCTCACTCCACTGCTTGCTGTTTCACGTCTGTGATGCAGTAGCGGCAGCAAAGAAAAGGCCAGCCTTGCTTTGTGCAAGGTCTTTCATAGGCCTTGAGCTATCCCAAGACCTTCACTCATTCATATAAGTTCATCTTTAATATATTCATTTATGTAAACTTATGTAAATTTATTCAAATTTTAAATGTAAATTCTTTTTTTTCCCTGGCCCCCCAACACATTGTCAGAGAGCTGACGTGGCTCCCCTGCCAAAAACTTTGGACACCCCTGCTCTAGGACAAAGGGTGAGTGGTGGCTTGCAGCTTTTAGCCTACAACATTTGCAAATGCAGGGACAATGAGCTGATGTTAAGATGGCGTTACTTTGATTATGTAAAACTCTTAGCACAGGCATCAATTCCTTCTTTTGAGAATAATGTTTTCAATTGAGCTTTTTTATAATCTTTAGCTAACTCATTGTTCAAGTTTGCAAACTGGTAATTCTCGGTGAGAGTCATCATTAGGTTAGGTGAGTTAAGGCACAGCATACAATTTTGGCATAAAGGTACTTCTTGTTGGCATCCTTCAGTCTTGGAAGACTATGGTATCACGCTCTGAATGCTGGTTCTGGAAAAGAGTGTCCTCTCCAGTGCACGAAGCCTGGGTAAAGTAGGTATGGAGGATAGGCTGTTACCCATGCAGCAAATCCCCCCTCTCCACGTCACTGAAATGGTCCAACGGAAAGGCAGAGGCCAATACGGTTGGTTCCAGCAACGTCGCAGAAGTTGCCAGAACGTGACTGTGTTCAGCCATGAACTGCCTCAGGGACTCCGGCTCCAGATTTTGCCTCGAGGTTGACTCCTGAAGCCTTTTCCATAACTGGATGTAGCCACAAGGCAGTGGAGGTTTGGAATCAGAGTTTTCCTTCTCTCAGATGAGCTGCCTTCCCAGGCTAACGAGCCCCATCTACCTGGTGGCTGTTTAGTAGACTCTTACGACAAGTACAGCCAGACGGAGGGCCTATTCTTATCCCCAGCCCCCAGGGGAAAGGTACACACATATAAAAACAGCAACAAGCAATTAATCTTAAAATAACTATAAGTGAACCTACCATACCCTATCTAGTATCTATCTAGTAGGATTCTAGACCTACTAATTGGTGTTATCTTATGGAATTGGTGTTATCTTATGGAAAACTCTTATTGCTTCTTTGACTTTTCTTAGGCTCTTTCTCTACTTGGCTACTGTTATTTATGTAAAAGCAGCATCTTTTTCTTAATGCCGCACAAACACTTCTTTCTTGAGAGAATAACAGGTCCAGAAAACGTTTATTTTGAATGGCAAGTTTTCCAAGGGAATTTACTTCCTCTTGAATGTTGGTTATAGCTTGGATAGTGTAGTTGAAACTCTTTTCTAATTCAGCTGAGATGTTGATTATTGCTTTTTCTAGCTCAACAACACTTAACGTGGGAAAGAGAGCATGAGTAAAACTGTGGAAGCCAGAGTTTCGAACTGCCAAGGGCTTACAGCTAACAACCCTCTTGGTTAGGCAATGGGCGAAGCTTCCTACATTATAAGGCTCAAAGGAAGCAATAGTCTTTTTGACATCTAAAGCTGGAACTAGATATGTAATTCTACAGCATCTAGACCATCTGGGAGGAAGTGCCTTATATACTTTGTCACCACACAGGAAATACATACTTTCTGTGTCAAGAATTAGGGTTAGGAAGTTGCCTAGCCCTTTTCTTTTTTGCAGTAGGACGGGATTGTACATGTGGTATAGCTAAGTAAGGCATAGTCTCCATGCTGAAGATCATGGACAGGTGCATCCAAGGTTGGGTGTCCTGGAGATACTTGTGAATAGAAGACAAAATAGCAGACAGCAACACCATATACTGTTTTAAATGAGCCTCTCCTACCATGTATTCTCCTCCCTGTCCTGGAATGCCATGTAAATGCTAGGGGCGACTAAAAAGAATCTCAAAGGGGCTGAGTTTGCTCTTGCTATGGGGTAAGGCTCTCATGTGGAGAAGAGCCAAGGGAAGGGCATCTGGCCATCTGAGCTGAGCTTCTTGAGTGATCTTGGACAGATGTCGCTTCAATGTTCGGTTCACACGTTTCACAACCTTGTGGTCTCCAGGGAGAATGACGTTTCCAGGTCATGTTCAGTGCTTTCTCCAAAGCCTTAATGATCTTGTTCATGAAATGGGTGCCTCTGTCAGATTCCATCTAAAGAGGAATTGAAAATCTAGGGATTATCTCTTTCAGCATCTTGTTAGCCACTGTTTGGGCAGTGCAGTTTCTACAAGGAAAGGATTCTGGGCACCCAGAGAAATGATTAATCATCACTAACAGGTACTTGAACCATTGGGCTGAGGGTAGTTCAGTAAAGTCTATTTGCTTTGTAGAGCCAGGACCAGGGGCTGACTCTAGAGTAGCAGGTGGTACTCAGGTGCCAGGTCTGGGGTTGTTTCGAGCACACAGCAGACATTCTTGGGTTACTCGACTGGCTTCTTGTCTCAGTTCATTGCCAATGAAGTATTTTTCCAAAAGGTCTCAAATTATTATTATTATTATTAACAGTATTTATATACCGCTTTTCAACTAAAAGTTCACAAAGCGGTTTAACTTCCAAGAGCTTCTTGACCAGCATGTGAACTCTGGTGAAATGCTTGGGCAGCCTTAGAATGCAAAGCCTTAGGGAGAAGGATTCGGACATCAGGAATTTTCCACCATCCATCACACTTTTGCATCCCCAGCCACCTCACATCTTCTTCTTCTTCCCTCTTTTGGTACTTTGGCTTACCCAGATTTGGAAAATCCGGAACCAGGGCCAGAACTACTTCTTCATGGGGATCTTCTTACTGAGTCACTCTCTTAGCTTCTGTATCTGCTCTGTGGTTACCTCATCTCGTCCCTTCTGGTGAGCTCAGCAGCAGACCACGGCAACTTATATGGGTAGCTGGATTGCTTCCAAGAGGAGCAGGATGTGGGGGCCATGCTTGACAGGACTGCCTTGTGCTGTTAACATCCCTCTCTCTTTTTACAGGAACTGGTGGGTCGTGACCCACCAGTTTGAGAACCACTGAATTAGAGAACATACAGGCATGCCCCCCCTATTTGCGGATCCAGTATCTGCGGATCGCTTTAATGCACCCTTTAACAAACTTTAGAGGCTTCCTGCTGGGAAATGTTTCTTCCTTTAGCAGGTTGCTATAAGCATGCAAGCTAATAGTGTGTGCAGGCAGGTTGCAAGCATCCAGAAAGCTTGAAGAGACTAGCACGTTAACTGGAAGCAGGAAGTTAATTGCATCCCCCACAGATACGGGGGGATGCCTGTATTATCATTGAAGATGGAACGTGCTTTAACTTGATTATATTAAAAGTATTGGGAAAATGGAGCGAGATCAGGTAGGATTTTAGCATACTGTTTAAGGCAGCAAAGCCATAAGAGCTGTTGTTGGCAACCTTCAGTCTCGAAAGACTATGGTATCGCACTCTGAATGGTGGTTCTGGAACAGCGTCTAGTGTGGCTGAAAAGGCCAATTCGGGAGTGACAATCCTTTCCACACTGGGAGCAAGTGCAGTCTGTCCCTGGTCTGTCTCCCTGGCTATGGGCCTTCCTTCTTTGCCTCTTTGCCTCAGTCTGTTGGCAAAGTGTCTCTTCAAACTGGGAAAGGCCATGCAGCACAGCCTGCCTCCAAACAGAACGCTCAGAGGCCAAGGTTTCCCATCTGTTGAGGTCCACTCCTAAGGCCTTCAGATCCCTCTTCCAGATGTCCTTGTATCACAGCTGTGGTCTACCTGTAGGGCGCTTTCCCTGCACGAGTTCTCCATAGAGGACATCCTTTGGGATCTGGCCATTATCCATTCTCACGACATGACCAAGCAAACACAGGCATCTCTTTTTCAGCAATGCATACATGCTAGGGATTCCACCTCGTTCCAGGACTGTGTTGTTTGGAACTTTGACCTGCCAGGTGATGCTGAGAATGTGTCGGAGGCAGCGTGTGTGGAAAGCGTTCAACTTCTCCTGTTGTGTGCGAAGAGCCCATGACTCGCTGCAGTACAGAAGTGTACTCAAGACGCAAGCTCTGTAGACCTGGATCTTGATATGTTCCGTCAGCCTCTTGTTGGACCAGACTCTCTTTGCGAGTCTGGAAAACGTGGTAGCTGCTTTGCCAATGCATCTGTTTGGCTCGGTATCGAGAGAAAGAGTGTCAGAGATCATTGAGCCAAATACACAAAGTCATGGACAACTTCCAGTTCATGCGCAGAGATTGTAATGCAGGGAGGTGAGCACATCCTGAACCATGACCAGTGTTTTCTTCAGGCTGATTGTCAGTCCAAAGTCTTGGCAGGCCTTGCTAAAACAGTTCATGAGCTGCTGGAGATCTTTGGCAGAGTGGGCGGTGACAGCTGCATCGTCGGCAAAGAGGAATTAACACAGACGTTTCAGCTGGACTTTGCTCTCAGTCTGGAGCGGCTGAAGAGCTTTCCGTCTGATCTGGTCCAGAGATAGATGCCTTGTGTTGCAGTTCCAAAGGCCTGCTTCAGCAGGACAGTGAAGAAAATCCCAGAAAAGGTTGGTGCAAGAACACAGCCCTGCTTCACGCCACTTCGGATGTCAAAGGGGTCTGATGTGGAGCCATCGAAGACAACAGTGCCCTTCATGTCCTTGTGGAAGGATCTGATGATGCTGAGGAGCCTGGGTGAACATCCAATCTTGGGGAGAATCTTGAAGAGGCCATCCCTGCTGACCAGGTCGAAAGCATTTGTGAGATCTATGAAGGCTATAAAGAGTGGCTGTCTTTGTTCTCTGCATTTTTCCTGCAGCTGTCTAAGGGAGAATACCATATCGGTGGTGGACCTGCTGGTTTGGAATCCGCACTGCGATTCTGGATAGACGCTCATTGAGGAAAAGAGGAGAGCTCTAACAGCATACAAAGCGCAACCTGCAGGTCCTCCGAGCTGCTCAAAGTAAAGTCCAGCAGACTGCCAGGAGATGTGCTAATGACTACTGGCTCCAACTCTGTTCCCAGATACAGATAGCAGCTGACATGGGCAACATCAAGGGGATGTATGACGGTATCAAGCTGGCCCTAGGTCCAACACAGAAGAAAACTGTCCCTCTGAAGTCTGCCACAGGCGAGGTCATCCAGGACCGGGCGCAGCAGATGGAACACTGGGTGCAGCACTACTCTGAGCTGTATTCCAGAGAAAATGCAGTAACCGAGGAAGCACTGAACAACACTGAGTGCCTGCCTGTGTTGGAAGAGCTTGACAGTGAAACAACCCTAGAAGAACTTCACGTGCCCTGGACTCCCTTGCCTTTGGCAAGGCACCTGGGAAAGACAGCATCCCTACTGAAGTCCTAATGTGCTGCAAAGAGATCATCGCCACTGAGCTGCATGAAATCCTCTGCCTTTGCTGGAGAGAAGGTGGAGTACCACAGGACATGAGGGATGCAAACATCATCACACTGTACAAGAACAAAAGTGATAGGGGTGACTGCAATAACTACTGCGGCATCTCTCTCCTTAGCATTGTAGGGAAGCTGTTTGCCCGAGTTGCACTGAAGAGGCTCCATAAGAGCTATATTTCAATGATTAAAGATGAAAAAAATTAAAGAATAGTAAATCTCCAGGGTTCAACGAATTTCCATTGGAACAGTATGAGATTTTTAATATTAGCTTTACAATGAAATTTTTGGAACAGTCTCCCTGCTACCTTTAATATATGAAACATAACGGATTCCTAAACTTAACCAAAATCATACTAAGAGTTCAAATTATCAGCTTTTTTTTTTTAACCTGAATGATAATGTTAAGATATTGACTACTGTACTGACTGGTCAACTACAAAAGATTATTAAAAACCTGGTGCATTCTGATCAGGTGGGATTTATATGATCTAGACAAGGCTCAGATTTTGATTAGCTGTAGACTTAACTGTCTTGAGAACTGAGAGGACTGACTAGGCAGTTAATCTTTCATTAGATGCCAAGAAATGATATACTAGAAATTTATTTTATTTATGCTGATAAAATTTGGTTTGCTTGAACATTTTTTGAAATGGATCCATCTAAACCTCAGGCCTCGTATTTCAGCCAAGACATAGTGAATGCTTCCTCTCCCAGGGGACTGGTTGCTTAGGTTACAGGGTGGTTGTGAACTGCTATAACCTTCTTAAAATTGCAACATTATTGCTATAACCTTCTTAATATTGCAACATTACATCACACATAGGCAAAACCCATTGAGAGAATGTGTCACCACATCCTTCCTCCATATAGTTTATGGAGATTCTGTGAGGATCTGCTTGGGACAACAGAAAAAGATCAAACAGACAAGTAACAGCTTTTGTTTCTATAGGCCATGATTAGTCTAGGTTAAGGAAGTCACTCAGAAACACAAAGAGCAGCACCATAATTTGAGACTCTCATACTCCATTGCTTTTCAACTGACAAAGCAGTTCATGCCAAGAGAAACTTTAAAAGACACCCAATCCCACTCTGTACTGAGATGATGTCCTTTGCCCAACCCTTGCAAGTTCATTTCAATTTTGTACCATTCTAAACCCAAATCCAGAGTTATTTAGCCAACCTGACCACACAGACAAGTGAAGCAATCATATCGTTTTCATTACAGTTTCTCTCTCTGGTAAGTCATATGTAAGATGACGGTTGCAGTGAGGGCCATTTGAAATGTGACAGCTGTTTCCTTTATGGACAGCACTTACACAAACAAAAGGGTGCAAATCACATGTAGAGCACAACATGTGCTAATCATGACATAGCTTGTACATATCTTGGAAAGAGTTACTTAACCAATGCATCCCATCATGTGTGCACACAACAAAGTCAATATATAGGGAATTATTTATACCAGACAATTTATGCAGTTTGGGCACTTTTTCTTATACACAAGCGCTTATTGTACAGGAATTTTGCTAGTCTGAGAGTTTGGGCTAAGAAGCACATAAAAAATTTAAACAGCAACCACTTTTGAAGAAGAATTCCTGAGATAGCACATTTATCCAGCAAGATACGTCAGCAGCATACTTGGAGAAATGACAGTGATGAGCATTCTGGCAATTCCAGCAGAAGATGCTGAGAAAGTCTCACTAAATCCATTGATAAGTCTGAAACATATAGCTCTCTTTTCCAACTTTTGTCCTAGGAAATGCAAGTTGCTCTTAATTTGGCCTAGCTAGAGCCCAACTTTAGTCCTGAAGACCAGGGCCAACCAAATACCTTTCAAAATACTAAGCTGCAGCATTGCCCACCTCCTCACCCCACCTTGTTTCATCTTGCTGCAAGTCATCAAACCTTGAAAACAGAAGGAATAGACTTCGAATTCTACCAATGACGTAAAAGTGCTCCTCAGCCTAACTCTTCTGAGCAGGGAAAACACTGCTTGTGCATTTCACCCGGTATCTAGACTGTGGCCAGCACTAAGTATACTGCCAAAAACATTTCACTGTAGTTCTATGGAAACAGCAGTGGAACTAAAGCAAGAACAAGATTCCTCGATTTGAGGAGCAGAGAGGAAGATCTATCTTTCCCTATTAATATCTAAAAAGTGCCCTGGCAGTGGTCTTGTTTGCCAGGTGGCAGTATGCAGCCCTAACATTCCAGAGGTTTTTTATTTGGAGCCCAGGAAAGTTGTCTTTCAAAGTAAAAAGTATGTGGCTGCACCAGGCTAATCTGATCCTACTACCAGAAAGTATGTTGAACCCAGAAGGACCCACCAAAATAAATGGATCCTGTTTCTGGCTTCTCTCTTTCCATATCTTGGCACAAACTCAGAGGCTGTATGTTTTCAGTTCAGTTCAGTAAGACCTTTATTGGCATAAAGCTGTACGTTTTTTTTCTGGCACAGTGTTGGGATTTTTTTGTCTAAGTAACCCTGAATTCTGTACCATGAAAAGTCAATTCTGCAATGCAAATAAAAGCAGATTACTCTCATTTCCACAATGAGTTACTTGTATAATTCTGCTTTTGCTAAGCAATGGGAAAGAAGAGGTAAAGATAATCAAAGCCCAATCAATAAATAGCATTAAAGTGTCCTGTTTGAAGAGACCAAGCACATTTCTCCAATTTGGGTAATGAATGAAGAATACCTCGATATCCAGGCAGGGAGAACCTTGGAGTCTAGCATCACAGGTGGAAAGCAAGTTAGCACAGATCAGGGAGGGAAAGGAAACTTACCGCCCTGGAAGGGTCTCCAAAGTCAATCTGCAGATTACCCATTGCTTTGATGATAGCCATAATGGACTGAATGGTGTTGCTGTAAACCACTGCTTTGTACTGTCGGCACTCCTCTTCAGAGTATCCATCCTCATGGATAATCCTGAAGGGGAAGAGAAGAGGAAGCCATCAACACCAGCATGTCAAATACAGAGGTTTGCAATGGACTTCAAATTCACAGTGCATTCCTGCACATAACACATTTGTGTTAAAGAAAGTCACAAATAGTTGGCATCCCATCACCAGCATAAAAGGAGTCCTCTGCTGTTGACTTAATGCTTGGATATTAGCCACATACTTTTGAGAACAGAGAATATTCAGGGTAAGTCCCCTTGCTTGAGGAATTTGTGACCCAACCTCCTGTTTCAGAATCTTGCTTTAGCTTAATTTCTAAAAGACTTTGGGTGGTTTCTGATTACCTCTTTCCCCTGGTTCCCCCCCTTTTTTGGTAGTAATCATG
This sequence comes from Tiliqua scincoides, assembly GCF_035046505.1. Lineage (NCBI taxonomy): Eukaryota > Metazoa > Chordata > Lepidosauria > Squamata > Scincidae > Tiliqua > Tiliqua scincoides. The sequence continues at coordinate 203,953,004 of NC_089822.1, forward strand.
AATTGTGATCTAAGTGGGACTGATGTTTCTGCAGCCACTATGTTTTAAAACAGGGGTGTCAAACATAAGGCCTGTGGCTCGTAGAAGCTTTTTATCCGGCCCTCGGGCGCTGAGCAGTGCTGAGATGTTACTGCTGAAAGAGGAGCCCACATGAAAATTGGGCTCTTCCATATCTTGAAATATGTCAAGGTTTATTTTCTCTTTTGTCATTTGCAGCTAATGAGTTCCTGAGGAAAAGAGTGCTTATTTTTGTTTATGACCTGTTTAATGACATCACTTCTTGCCTAATGAATTCCCAAAGCACTGAAAGAAAGCAGAAAGGGATTTCCCTTAGCTTAATACTCCTCTTTCCTACTTGCTGAAGTTGGTTCTGACAGGGTCTGCATGAACATTTTTTCCTTTGAATCTCAGGGTCCAGTTACATAAAATAAGAGTCATGACAGTGGGAAGAGTAAAAGCTCCCTTCACTGACTGACACACAATGTCAAAAGCTCACTGTATTCAACCAACACAATGTCAAAAAAGCTTTATTATCTAATATCTCCCTGTTTTTCTTTCCCGTTTTTAAGAGTGTTTTCATTATGCACATTGCACATTTTTATATTATATTTGTAGGCTTGGGCTTTGATAAAAGTTTTACAAACATTTATCAGACACTGCAGTTATGAGCTGCAACCAGATCAAAGTACAGATTTAGTAAAATTTTCAAAAGCCCAGGCTCCCACTGCCTGCTGAGGTAGCCATCTTTGGGCTGCTAATCTCACTATATAAAGACTAATCTTCATTTACTTCTCTGTACTGTTCAATGTATGTAATCTCCATCACATGCATTTTTGATGTCACCTTCCACTTTTAATTGGGACTCAATTAAATATTAAAAGGAAACTTGCCCCTGTGCAGCCAGGAGATTAAGTTTTCACCACACAGAGTTCCACATACTGCTCAACACAGCTGTTGAGGAGTTCATGACACATATCCAAAATTAGGCATAACCTAAATGGCATTTAATTGTAAATAGAAGTCAGTACATTTTGTTTTCTCACCTCCTGATCTTGTATAGAATAAGTAAATGGTATGAAGATGAAATGTTTGTACACAGAGAAGTGCCATAAGGGTTGCATGCTGCTATAGATAATACTGTTCTTTAAATAAAACGGGCATAAAGAACCTGTCTCCTTGCTATTACTAACTCAGATTAGATCTACGGCTGGACATGCAAGCATATAAGATACTGACAACTGGACTAGCAGTTATTTTTCCCTATTTCAGATGCAGTCCTAAGAAAACAACAATAAAATGAAGAAACGTCCATGCCAATCCATTCTGTAAGGGTTCAGGAGGACTCAAAACTACAAACATAACACATGGCAATCAAGGAGGCTAGGCACATTTCAGCTCCAGGAAGCAGTCAGAAAAGTTTGCTAGAAACAGCTCATGGAACAGCCAGGGCAAAAGTGAGTTCATTCCTTATATTTCCTTCAGAAATCCCCAGCATAGGATTCCTGCTGTAATAAATGAGAAAACAGCCCCAAAACAAGTCAGTCTGAAGCTTAATTCAATGCTGAACTTATGAGGCTGACCAGGCAAGGATGATAAAACATTCTTTTTAGTGAATAATTCTCTCTGTTGCCTATTCAAAGGGGGACAAGTGCAAAAGAACCTGCAGGGCATTCATCTTTTCTTCTCTCCCAAAGCAATCATCCTGGAGAAGAAAGTGGTGATGGCAGGGGTGGGGGAGCTGAATACTCTGAGCTCCAAAGAGCTACAGCAAGGGAGGTTTCAAGGATAACTGCACAACAAGTTGCTCAGTCAGCCCACATCCTGAATGGTGCAGCAGAGAGAGAGAGAGAGAGAGAGAGAGAGAGAGAGAGAGAGAGAGAGAGCGCGAGAGCGTTTTTCTTCTCGTCTTTGCTGAACAGAAGTGGGAAAATTGGACCCTCAGGGCCCAATGTCTTGCTTTTGTCGCTGTCACTGACTTTTAACTCTCTCTCAGGTTCTGGTCCTATGGAAGATTTTTCAAACACACACCCATCTTAGAGAGGGAGTTTTGTGTGTGTGTGTTAAAAAAACCAAAACAAAGAATAATATTTTTTTTTCTACATAACAAGTGTGCATGTGCACCTTCTTTTGTCTTCACTGCCCTACTGGCTGACACAAAGCCACCAAGTTTGCTACGGAAAGGAACAAGATTTCTAAGCAATGTACATTTCAAAACTCCCTCAATTAAAGGGCTTAGGGTGGGTTACAAACACTAGAACTAAGCACCCAATAAAACTAGCACATAAAGATGTCAATTTAAAAGTCCAAAATACTGAAGAAGCACCCTGTATCTGCCAAACCACAGTTATTCAAAGCTACAAGGCAGCATTTCTCAAGCTCTGAGGAAGCTTTACTTCCTCAGTAAGTGTTTGCGGGGGTGGGGCTAGGGCACCAATCCTCAGGATCATGTCACTAAGGGAGGGAGGCGCTTTCTACTTACTTGTAACTAGGTAGGGCTGCAGGAGGTGTGGGGAGCCCTGTGCAGCCCCCCACAGGGCTCCCCAAGGCTTGGAATGTTCATTAAAAACAGGAGCAAAGTACCTCTTGCAAAACGGAAGTACTTTGCATCTGCTTTTACTGAACATTCCAAGACCCAGGGAGGCATGTGGAGAGCTGCACAGGACCCCCCCCCCACACACACACACACACCTCCTCCAGAAGTCCTACCTAGTTACAAGTGGAAAGTACCCCCTCACCCCCCCCCCTTAGCGACATGATCCTGGGGATCACGTTGCTGCATCTCCCCTCCTTCTTAAAGGGTGGGGGAAGCATTAAACGAACTGGTCGAAACCCACCAGATTGAGAACCACTACTATAAGGTATTACATAGATATAAAAGAGTTAAATAAAAAATAAAATTAAAAGGAGTTAATCAGTGTTTGTTTTTTATTAAAAAATATTTACATAATACTTTTTCACAAAAAAGTTCATAAAGCAGTTTACATAGCAAGGGAGAAATGCAGGTGGAAGAATTTTGGTGGGTGCAGCTTGTCATAAAGGCAATATTGACATGACTGAATTCCTTGTTATTCTATGTGATTCTTACAGGTAATGAAGCTCTCTCTTCCTTTGCATTAGATCACCATATAATATGCTTTTTCCACATGATCTTATCAGTTTCTCATTTTCCATTACAGCAGTGTTTCTCAAACTAGGTGGGTCACAAGCCAATTTCAGGTGGGTCCCTATTCATTTCAATATTTTATTTTTATTAGGCTTTATGCTACCATGCTATGTGACTGCATTTGGGGAAATGTTACAGACCTATACTTGTAACAAGCTGCTATGAATATGCTATGTATATTCTTTTAACAATGACAGTCAATGGGACTTACTTCTGGGTAAGTGTGGATAGGATTGCAAAAATTTTTCCTGCTTGATGATGTCTCTTCTGGTCATGACATCACTTCTGGTGGGTCCTGACAGATTCTCATTTTAAAAAGTGGGTCCCAGCGCTAAATGTGTGAGAACCAATGCACTGCAGTATTCAACTACAGGTTGATTCACAAATCCCATAAAGAGAAATGTGTGCTTTTCCACAAAAGTACAAAGGTCATATCAAACAAGTCATAATTACTACAGAAGGTATTTCTATAAACAAAAATAGGTCATCATATGTGTACTTGTACACACACATGGTGAAAAACTAGTTGGCCACCAGGTGAAAACTGAATGGTTTGACTATGGACTTTGCAAGGTCATTAATATATCAAGATTGCTTGAACCCTGCTACAAAAATGAGAATTGTTACAACAGTGAAACACAGGACCAATATATCTGAACAAAGCAAAATACGTACTTCATCTGTTTTACGATTGTGCTCTTCCCAGATTCTCCTGCACCTGTAGAAAATAAAGAAGAAACATAAGATATGGTCTTTGATTCTGGTTTTCACCTATATGATGATGGTATTAAAAGCATGAGCAGAGTCTCAAACTGCATTGGCACAGCTCTCAATTTCAGTAACCAAGTTTTCTTTAATGATATAGCTTTAAAAACTACAAAGTCAGGTCTACCTGCTTAACAAAACCATCAAAAGTCAATAGACACATGAAGGTTTAGGTCTACACTCAAGCATACAAGGACCAAGCTTTAAGGATTCAGCTTCAGATTCCTACATGCCCTCACCTCTTTCCTCCACTCCTTGCAATAATTTCCTCAGGCCTACTATCTGGGTTCAGCCATATAAATAACAATACTAGTCCTGACACACTTATAAGCTCCCTATAAGGACTTAGTTTTAATCAAGGTTCTTGCTGAGTTTCATTTTAAATGTGATTTGCAATAATTGCATGGTCGATAAACTTGAGTCAAGTGGAAGAGAGGAATTTGCACAAGAGAGGGGAAGGCATGCTCAACAGCTACAGCCCAAGCCCTTCCCTTCACCCAGTTTTAAGCATTATGTCTCAACTGCACCATGAACATATTATGGTACTACCAAAAGATACTCGGTTTTAGGATTTAGAAAACGGTCGGGGGATGGAGATTCACTGGACAGGGCAGCCATCAAGTATGCCAAGGTGGGACTTGGTGCACATAAAAAAGTGTAAGTCACTTTTGCTATATGAAGATGGGGCATGGGCCAGGATGACCTGGCTTCAAGTCTCCACTCAGCCATGAAACTACTGGGTAACTTTGAGCCAGCCACTCTCTCTCAGCTTGAACAATCTTACAGGGTTGCTGTGAGGAGCCACATACACCATCTGAGTGGTCTTTGAAGGAGGGATGGTATATAAATGTGAATGAAACAAAAATATAAATAAAAATTCTCAGAGGTCAGAAGAGACTTAACGGCACAATCCTATCCAATTATGCCATTCCAGTGATAATAGATGCTTTACGGCCATTGCAAAATGCTATCCAGATGCAGTGCACTTCCAAACTGCCACCCTAGATGGCAGGGAGGACACTGAACACAGTAGCAGTGGGGAAAAGGCCTGCCAACTTCGGTAAGACTGTGGGGTGGAAGTGTGGATGGAGGGAGCAAGTTGACATGCTGCCTTTGCCTCTTTGGCCTTGCGCTAGCTACAGAGCTGGCACAAGTTTGAGTAGACCCACTGGGGGTTGAGGGGCTTAATCGGCACTCTACCACAGCATGCAGCACAGCCTGTTTGGATGTGGCTGCATGCTGTGGTGGGGAAGAGGATAGGATTGGGCTGTTAAGTTTCATTGGCAGGAAGCCCCATCTCCATAAATCATCCGACAATGACTGCTTCATGGTCTCTTTTGACAAGCTTAACCACCACTGCCCACCCAGATCCCAGCTGTAGTTACTAATACTGAATAATTCCAAGACTGAAGGATTTGAGACAGATGAAAGAGAGAGCTTGTTGTAATGCTGTACATCAGATCTCAAAATCCCACCCAATAACCTCCTGTGCACTAAAACCAGATGAAATCCTGTGGGATCCTTGACAGAAATGTCTCAGAGGTGATTACAAACGTCACCCACTTAAGACCTTCCTGCTGAAATCAAGCAGAAACACTCAAGAGCAGTTCCATGGATGCCTGCCAGCTTCCATCACTATGGCATCAATATCACATGATCAACATTGTCAGCGGTTGCACAGGCTATATAGTTTCCTCTGTCCTAGGAAAATGGAAAGAGACAGCAGCACAGATTGGCTTTCAGCAGCCTCAGGTATGCTTCATGCCAGCTGGCTTGAAGCCATGTTCCTTGAGGGCCCAAAGATTTAATGCACAAGGGGAAGCAGAAGTAGATGAATGGCAATTCAAAATTCAACAAGAATGTCAAAGAAAGCATTAGAGACTTATAATAGTTACTTGTCTCCAGTGGCAAGAAACACCTTCAAGGAAATCAGACGGTAAACTATTTTAAACTGGAAAAAGAGTTTTGTTGTTTTAAAAACACTCTCATGCCATCAGTGTGCCCAAAATGAACAACATAAATCTGTGTAAGTAGATTGACTGTTAAACATTTTTGTGGGGTGGTAGCTTTGGAGGACTTCCTTTTAAAGATGCATTAAAAAATGGGCACAAGAGCCCCCCCCATAATGAATTTTTCAAATTGTTCACTCTAGTAATGCTAAAATACTCCATGCTGGTCTGAGAGATCAAACATCTTCTGCCATCTACTGCCAGGCTAAATTCTTTGAGCCCAATCCCTTTGGGATGTGGTCACTATTTTTCATTTAATATTAAGACTGAGTTTGGCTCACTGAGTTTGGATCTATGTCTACAAGAAGCTGCACAATGAAATATCACAGCATACCACAAAAGCATGTTGTTTTTCAGAATCTCTACTTCTCTGTAGCTCAGATGCCACTGATGCAGAGAAGAAAATAAATCTCAGAAATGGACTTTACATGTCTGTAAAGAATGCGCAGCAAATCTGGGCATTGACTTGTCCATAAGTAAAGATTTTTAAACGTCACTTTCTTCTTTTGTGGGAAATGAAATTAAGTGAAGCTCATAAATCTGCCCACTGTACAGAACTGATAACCCTTCTTGCATGCAATATTTAAATTCTGATGTTTTTTGAAGTTTCCTAAATCTAAAATTAACAAGGCCTGAACATTAGCAGTCTATCTCAAAAACTATCTAGCCCAGTCATTTTCAACCCCTGTGCCGTGGCACACTGGTGTGCCGCAAATGGTCTGCAGGCGTACTGTGGGAGTTTGAGGAAGGGTAATTTATTAGTAGGGCTATTGGGGGATGTGAGGCCCCCCCCCACCAATAGCATGATGTGCCTTGCCACTTGTCAAAAGTCTGATGGTGTGCCTTGAAAATTTTAGCACCATGTCAGTGTGCCATGAGTTGAAAAAGTTTGAAAATCACTGGCCTAGCCCTTATGAAAATGGAAAAAGCACACAATTGGGCAGCCATAAGAAGCAGAGACCAGAAAAAGAAAAGATTTCAATTTTTAGAAAAAAGGAGATCACAATTTTAAAGACAGAACACATTTTAGCAGTTGGTGTATACTGTATTAGCAAAGCTAAATAGCTACATATACTACAACTCTAATGAAGATGAAAATATTATGAATACTATGTGATGTGCTGCAAGGATTTGTCTGCCTCACATGATCAAGAAAGTGTTAGCAGAGGACTAACCTTACAATCTTTCACTACCACCCTTTTCTGATCACCAGTGAAACTTAACACAGTTGGGAGGGAGAACCCTTGACAGTTTCTTCAGAAGGTTCCCTCCCCACCCTCCTTTAAAAGGATGTTGAGTGAATCAAGATTGTACAGTACACAGTAATATTTGGGGTGAGATAGAGAAGGATACCGTGGTGACCAGAAGCTTTAAAAATGAAAGGAGGGAACGGTCAGTTTCTTGATTACCCCATGGGGCACTTTCAGTACACAACGCCTTATCCTCTTGTCTGCCCACATCTCTCAGATTGCTAGGGACAGCAGAAAGGTGCAAGGACCATGTAGTCCCATCCAGCAGCGTGTGCATAAAGATGATTGCCTGACAAGCTCGGCCAGTCACTCCTACTCCATCCCATGTAGTTTATGTATTTAGGTATTTTATGTTTTTAGGTAGTTTATGTATTTAGGTTTAGGTATTTATAATGCCTCAATGCTCTCCCAAGGGGAAAGGTTGGGACAGAATTATTTGGTTTTGGTTAGTTTTCTTTCCTTTTTTAAGCAGGCAGAGTTTTCTCACCACGATCCAGCTTTTCTTGCACAGAGAACACAATCTTGTATTATGTGCAGATCATTAAATCCCTGTGGGGGGCAACTCATGCTTCAGTTAAGCCACACTATTAGCAGGAGGAATCCTCTTACAGTGCATCCTATTAACACATACACTAACGAGTTCAGCTCTGCAAACTGGTGCTTGCAAGTGGCACAGCTGTTCTGAAGCTTCACAAGATCTCTCTCAATCCTGGCCTCTCACACATGGAAGTGATCCAGCTGGTTTAGCTGCAATTAATTACTCCTGAACATGATGGCAGCATTAGTTTCAAGGAGTCTATCAACAAGGTTTCAACTTCAACAGGCAAGGCTTTTCTAATATGTATGACACTTTCGACATACACAAGAGAAGAAATGTTGAAGACTTATTTGTATGTGAACCAGAATTTTCAGTTGGTAACAGTGTCAAATGCCTGTGTTTCCACCATGGATAGCACTGGCTTCAGTTCCAAGTACAAGTCACGCTGCTTGTTCTCAGTCACTTACAATTGACAGCCAAGTCCCAAGCAAATCACAAATCGGATTGTTAAAGACAATTCGTTCCAGCACCCACAAGCACATGCGGCGATAAGGGCTACTGCACAACTACACTATCTGCATTGTTTCCTGTGGGTTAACATTCAGCCATGAAAATAGGCTTAGAGCTAAAAGCCCAGCACATGGGATCTCAAGCTCAACAGAGAGCATTCAGGCAACTTAAGCAGCCACCGCCTGATCATAACACACAAGGAGAATTGGTAAGTTTCTGTTTTAGATTAACTCCTGGTGCACTGAGACAAAAATAGGAACCAGGCAGAGATGGTATTAAATTGATGTTACTGGCTACTTTTTCTCCAACAAGATGGAATACAAGTTTGCCTAACAGGTATGAAATAAAACTCTTAATTTGTTACGTATAGGCCCGTAAACATAAGCAAAGAACATGGAGAACAAAAATTACATCCTTGAGATACGAGAGCCATTTGCAGAAGTGTGGAGATATGAATACAAGCAAACATGAGAGCTATATTTTGTTCACTTTACTGAAAATCTAGTACTCAAGAATTGGTACTACATGACAGATATTCCACTTTGTACACATGCATGCATGCAAATCAAACAATGTGTGTGATCTCACAACTCAGATATTTATCGCCTGATATTTTGATTCCAATGACTCTCACTTTAAAGATTATGTATAATTATGTTTTATTAGATATTAAGAGTCCATTCAAATATTCAAACCATTTACATTCTCTGCTTTACAATCCTTGAATTTAAATCTATGCTATTCAGTTGTATTACATTAGATAGGATTTTAAACTTATGGCCAAATTCTGACATGTATTCATAACTGTCATACCAGAGAAAACATCTGACTGCATTCAAACCTCAACCTCAAACCCCCTTCCTGGTAGGAAGAGGTGCACCACCCTAGCCCACTTCCCAAAGACATTATGAATCTAGTAGCTATGGGGATCCTGTCTAGGACAATACTGACTGATACAATCCTATAGGGAAAGTGTGTGTGTGTGTGTGTGTGTGTGTGTGTGAAGCAAGTTCTTTCCTCCCCGCTGGCAGGGAGTCCAGAACAGCCTCCCATGTACCGGTTGATCCATGAAGACCCGCTGGAGCAGGTAAAGCCATGCAGGGGGGTGGAGGAATGGGGAGGTGCTGAACGGGGCAGAGGTGAGCAAACAGAATGGTGACAGGGCAAGGAGGATCAGGTTCAGGAGTTAAACTAGCTGGGGGAGAGCACTGCTGCCCAATCACCATCACAGCCACACCCCTTGGGCATTCATATATCAGGCAGCAGTCTCTAGGGCAGTGTACTCAAACTTTTCCAGCCAGTGGCTCCCTTGACCCCCGTGGCTGTTGGCCATGACTCCCCATCATGTTCCTGAGGGCTGGAAGTGACATCATTAAACAGGAAGTGGCCAGAAATATTAATTATATTAAATGAAGGGATTGTCACTCCCGAATTGGCCTTTTCAGCCACACTCGACGCTGTTCCAGAACCACCTTTCAGAGTGCGATACCATAGTCTTTCGAGACTGAAGTTTGCCAACACACAATATAATATATAATTTATTATATATATTATAATATAATATTAAATATAAAATATATATTAACTATATTAGTATTAATTATATTAATCATATCATTAATTAAATGCAGATCTTAAAATATATTATTAATACACAGCAATATACATGCTTTATAAATGATCAGCTGCTGATCACTGTTGGAGACAGGATGCTGGAGTAGGTAGATTTTGTCTGGTCCAGGAGGACTCATTTTTTTAAACTTTGTAAGCATACCAATAGAATTGTTTTATCAAATGAACATTACACACACACACACACACACACACACACACACACACACACACACACACACACCCCTGTGGATCCCAATCCAACTAGTCATTTCTCCCATTCTCCTTGGATAGGACTGAACCCTTTATTAATTTAATGAAATTAAATTTTTCCAGCAGCTGGTGGGGAAAACAAAAATAGACCATGAAAATATATCAGAGCTGATAAGGGTTTGGTTAGGAAGCTGATTTGTCTCCTATACTAGGAGATGCACAGCTCAAGCCTATGCATGTCTACTCAGAAGTAAGTCCTATTAGAGTCAATGGGGCTTACTCCCAGGAAAGTGTGGATAGGAGTGGGCTGGCAATCACTTCATCAAAGGCTGATAAGTATTCCCTTCAAATAGCAAGATTCATCACTTTAAAAATACAGCCTTTCCTCCTCAGTCAAACAACAAGATTAACAAATCACTTTAAAAACAGTACCCTTTTTCTGCTCCTGGCCAAGTGAAGTGTGTGCTTGTCTCTCTCTCCCCCCCTCCCTTGCCAACAGCATGGAAGCAACTTTAAGAGTCCTGATGACTGGTGAAATAGGAAGCATTTTATTTGGGGAGGGGGAGGAAAGCAGGAAGGTTTGGAGATTGAAAGGGGGGAGTGGAAGAGGGAGGGGGTTCAAAAGAGAGATTTCACTTTGATGAGAAGCGATCCCAGGCTGGGAACTAGGAACCAACCAGTCAAGGATCAGCGAGGGTTAAGGACTGCAGGCCGAGCATGCTTGGAAGAGGGCGGGGGCGGCAGCAGCCTCTCTTGCAGCTGAGCAACTCCCATTTCTTCTGCTTTAAAAAAAAGTGCAGAAGACAGGCTCCTATTCTGCCCAGGGGTGTGACTGTATCGCTCCGAGAGGACACCCCGCACCTCCCCTTTGAGTTCCTGTCTCCACCCTAAAGAGCCTTGCCTCACAGTTTGAACAACACTGCTCTAGGGCCTCTAAAAAGTTTGGGGACCACCATTCTCATTCTTGCTTGATCTTCCTGGCCACCTAGACCATGAGTAAGCCACAGCCTGCTTTCTCATCATCTGAGACACAACTGAAGAGGTCAGTAATTAAGGGTAATTATTTAAGGAGTTGCTTCTTTTTGTGGGGGGCATAGCTGTGATAGCAGCCATCCCAATTTGTACTTGTTTTGCTTAGATCTGCCCCTTCGTAGAGGCAGCTTATCTGCACAGAGGTACAATAATTGCAATAGGCCTAAGAAAATGCCAAATTAAGAAACTACTGTACCATTCACAATATGTCTCTGCCAATTCACATAAGGTACAGTTCCCATACAGCAAAACAGGTCAGGTACCATAATGCTTAAATGCAAAGGCATAAATATCAGAAAATGATAAGAACTTCCCTGCAGTCACTTTCCCCATGCCAGAGAAAAGCACAGAATTCTCAGGCACCAAACATTTAAACAAAAACAACATTACATTAAACGAACGAAGAACTTGTTTGTACCACCAGGGAGAACTTGGTGCTCTCTTCACACACAGCAACTGTGGATAAAACTGGAGCCTGTCACAATTCACAGTAATGAGCAGAGGAGATGTTGCAGACACTATCCAGGGCATTGTGTCAACTCCCAAGATTAAGCCAGCTGGCTTGACAGTGGGACCAGTGCTGAACTACAGCTGCTCCATGCCTTTCAAGGAGAGCAATTGTCTCTAATCATAGCTAGACACCCCAATGGTAATCCTTCCCAGAGCCCAAGGGTCACCAGATGCTCCCACAGACACCCTGCTGTCAAATTGACTGGTGCAGGGGGTGGGATTGAGACAACTAATTTAAATTTCAAGTCCATCATCTGGATTTTATTTTTTCTTTGCTCTGCTCAGTCAATCTATATTTGAATAAGGAATCAAGTGTTAAAGTAGCTGCTGTGGTCCAGCAAGCAGAGCATGGGAAGCAATTATCATTCTAGGCTACCATTTAGTTGCACAGGGTTGCCAGTGGGTGGACACCAGTCACTCTCTCCTAAGATGCTGAAGTAGTCATAGGTCATTTCAAGAAGCAAAGCTTCTGGGCAACTGTAACCCACAGAACAAGATTTGGCTCAGAAGTACTAAATCCATCTCTTTAGTTCTCTCAAGTGTACCACACAGATCTGATACAGGAAACATCACAGAATGCTTCTCAAACATGGCCACTAAGCAGGAAAGCTTCCACCATTTTAGAGTCTCTTCTATTACTTTCAGTGCATTCATCAGCCTTGGGACCCTTGTTCACTAAAAGGCACCCTTTTCGAAACCAGCTAAATCAAAGCAGACTTTTGAATCAAAGTGAGGTCAGGGTGAGTGCGTCAGGGTGGTCAGGATGAGGTAGTCATTCCCCCCAACCACGTCTTGCCACCTCCCAAAGTAAAATAAATCCATGGACATCAATTGCTGCTGCACAGTTTTGGCACATTTTGGGTTTTACCCAATGGCAGGCATCAAGAATACTAGACACAGGGGACATGGAAAAGAGAAGGGTCCCTCCCACAAAAAGATGCTCTACCAACCATACAAGAAATACTTCAAACTAACACACTAAGAAAAGTCAGAGCACCATACTTTTTTTTTAAAGTCAACAACTTTCTCTTTCCAAAATTCCCTTTTTGTGTGCAAATTTTTCCGTAACTCTTTGGTTCATTTCTCTATGTTTGTTGCCAGGTTGCATCCTATCCCCACCCACCAACCCACAGGACCTGAAACATTTACACCACTTTCCCAAAGAGAGAGGAAGAATGCTCCTCAGCTCCTTTAGCTTTTCCCAACTAGCTAAAGTGGTTCTGCTGTGGTTCAAGTAGTGCCCATCTCTTCCGCCTGGGCCTGGTTTGTCCCAAAACCTTCCTCAGTGTCTACAAACCTAAACCTGCTTCTTCACACCACTGTCTCATCCATACATCCCAGAGTTTCTGCCTTCAATGTTTTACCTAAGTTTGACTTCCAAAGCCTCATGGCTATATTTTCCCAACATTACTGATGGTGACACGTACCACAATCATGAGTCCCATCCTTGCACCATCATTGCATACAGCCTGCAACCTTTGCATCAGGTATCAAGTCACCATGTGATCATCATACCCGTCACAAAAACCATTTCTCCAAGTTCCTAATTATAGAATCCTCCCCTGGAGGCATACCCTCACAGCGTGAAAGGATCTCGGTGTCCAAATAGTTCCCTTCCAATGTGATCATTTCCTTCTTCATCAGTATAAAGCTCTCCTTCCTAGAGGTCCTCTCTCTACATGACAGCAGATGGAAATAGATACTTGCCTATTTTGGTGCAACACAACTGTGGTGCAACATTTTATGTCATATACAAGTATGGATCTCCATGTATGAGAAAGAAATAAGCGGAGGTCTCAGCTGCAACAAAATTCAGGCAATATCCATATGAAGACAATAATGTATCTAGTCAAGAGGCCAAGGTAAGTGCACTTTGACTTGCCTATCTAAGAGCTTTAGGTTCTTATGACAACTTTACACAGGTAAAGGATGTAAGGTTCATACTGCCAAATATGGCTGTGATACATGCTTCCTCTTACATTCCTGCAGGTTAAAGTCAGAAACCTTAACAGGCATGCTACTGTATCCCTTGTTCCCTCAAAAATACTACTTTCTGTCCTAGATTATTTAACACAGCCTTCAGCTGAATTACAGGTTCACGCTTGGCTGGCAGCTCTTTCATCAGGAGGAAAAGACATGCCTGGCATTTATTCAAGTCTAGATGTTTTTAAGCAACACAAACAATAGTTTTTGCCTGCCAGGCAAGACTGTATCTTGACCAGCTACAGTAGCCCATTTACTGATCTGTTTCCAGGTGCTAAGAGCTACAGGTCCAACCTTGTAATACATGGATTTTTTATACATGGATTTGGCTCAACAATGGCCACTGCAAATGAGAATGTGTTGATCCCTGGAGAAGGGGAAAAAATCCATCCCTTTAAACTCACCATGTAAAAAACTGCTTTTTACTCTTGTAGACAATCATGCAAGTGATTACAGGTATAACCTAATTATCCACAGATTTTTCACAAGGGGGGGGGGAGAAATCCACAGATTGTTCTATCTCCAGGTACCCTTTAAATTAAAGGAAAACAAAGTAAATTAAAGGAAAAAGGAAAACTGTTTAAAGGAAAACAGTCCTTTAATAGTGCTAGAGAGGGCAGCAGGCTGACAATCCATCAATCAGGCTTCTCCAGGCTTCACTCCTCCCTTCCCTCTGAGCACAGGAAAGAAGGTTAAATGGCAGTGATTATCACCTCCTACATTCTTTTCCCTTCACTGTGGTCCCTGGTGAAGGGAGGGATTGCTGCCTCCCAATGAAGCCTAAGTGCCTGGAGAGAGACTGATTGCCTCTGTGTGCATTACAAAAGGTCAGCATCATGTTGGCAACCTTCAGTCTCAAAAGACTATGGTATCGCACTCTGAATGGTGGTTCTGAAACAGCGTCTAGTGTGGCTGAAAAGGCAAATTCGGGAGTGACAATCCCTTCCACACTGGGAGCAAGTGCAGTCTGTCCCTGGTCTGTCTCCCTGGCTATGGGCCTTCCTTCTTTGCCTCTTTGCCTCAGACTGTTGGCCAAGTGTCTCTTCAAACTGGGAAAGGCCATGCTGCACAGCCTGCTCAGAGGCCAGGGTTTCCCACTTGTTGAGGTCCACTCCTAAGGCCTTCAGATCCCTCTTGCAGATGCAAAGATCAGCAAGGCTGTTTTTAAATCACCAGAGCAAAGGGACTTTGTTTTTTAAATTGATTTGCTTTAGTGCATTCTTTGCCATTCACTTGAAGTTCTGGGAACAGAACCCTCATGAATAATGAGACTCAACCTGTACTTGGTCACTCATAGGTGGCCAAGCAGGAAGATAAACAAAAGAAGAGAACATAAAGATATGGCCCACCCAAATGAGCAGTGGACTTGACATATATCTCCTCAGCACAAGGCATGAAAGACACTGGCAGTTTTGCTTAGAGGAGAGTTACCCACAAGTTTGTTATTTGTATAACAAAAGGGAACATTCCTCTTCACACAAACCAGCTGAACTCAAATCAAACTGGCCCACAACCTAAGGTTCTTCTGAAGGAAATAGCTTTCATCTCCCATCATAAAGACAACCATTTCATTCTAGAACTCACTGGTCTGACCTTCTCAGCAAGATGTTGGATTGCAGTATTTTTCCTACTGGGAAATGAGTGACATTAACAAGAAAAGTGGAAATATAATGTGCGTGAGATGGTTAGAGTACAAGGTGTAGAAGAGCTAATCCTTTGTCAGACTTGCTATGTTTTGGAACTCACAGAACACACATGGTTTTCAAGAACAGAGTTGTTCAAAATATTGACTCTATCACCATAAGTTGCCTCCCCCAGTCTAGACTGGAGTTTATTTGAAAAAAAATTATATCCTTAAAAATTCAAGGTGGCTAACAACTCATAATAAAACAATATAAACATTACAAGTCAATTAGCAGCAATGGAACAAAACCAGAGACAAAATTAGAGGAACATTACAGGTCATGGAGAACCATCACGAGGCTAGTAAAGACCTGTTCAAACAGAAAGGTCTTCTTCAGCCAGTGCCAACTGCACTTCACAGGGGAAGGAACTGCACATAGTGCAGGCTACCACTGAGAAGGCCCTGTTATGGGTTATTGCCAAACAAACCTCTGAAGGTGGCCTCAAGTTGGCCTTCCAAAAGACCCTATAGAATAGACAGCTTCATGGATGACTGAGAGTCAGGATAACATGTAGGTATAACCAAGATGCAGAAAAGTTTAAGTGAAAGATCTGCAAATAAGACCCCACTGCCTCAAATACGCAATGATTTTTCTGGTGTGTGTCATCTTCCCTCTTTTCTCCCATGTACATTTCCTTTTGCCAATCTTCTTGTTTCACTCACAGTACCATTCTGAGAAAAAGCCCATAAAACTGGTCCAAACTATGACACATGCAGCAAATCAATGTAGGGTTCCTATACTAAATTTTTCTATTATTCATATTGTAAAAGATGATTGTTGATGAAAGCAACGTCAGAAATTTGCTGATAGTCTATGATTCTCACAAATATACTAAAAGGTTATGTTTATTGTTTCGAACAGTTAATCACTTTGTATGCTTTTAAGGAACTGCAAAGTACTATTTAAAAAAATTCACTGTACCATGATATCTGGTGCACATCTGGAATGAGTTCAGGTAATGCAATTTGAGACCATTCAAATTCTGCCATTTTCCAATTTCATATGTAATTTCTCTGTATCCTCCATCTTCCTTCCAGCTACAATCCCTTGTAACCGGCCAAAATGGAAAGATACCAACTATAGAAAAAGAGGGCACCTGGGATATGCAGATACTGGCAAGTGAACAGAGACAGCTGCTTATAGGCCTATATGGACCTGCTGGGAGAACTGCTGCACAACTCCCCATATGGGTCCATTTTTCAGAGGAAAATCCCAGGGGCTCCTGCCTGGGCCACAGCCAATCCTGTGCTAGCAGTAGCAAAACAAGTGCTAGTTTCGAAAACCTATTACAAGTCTGATAATGATTAACATGCAATACACTTAGCATTCAGAAACATGCTACAAAGTTAGGTTTAAATGTCATTTTCAGGTTTATAACGTAGCTTATAATCTAGGCACACAGAAGGCCAACATAGCCTGAGGACCACAAATTAAATTGCCTCAAGCAGACAGAAAGTTACTTTATCAGTGGCTGTTAGACATAAGGCCTATATGCTCTTCCAGGTTCAGAGGCAGCATGCTTCCTGAATAGAAGTTAACGGAAAGCAACAATAGAAGAAGGTAATTGCCGTCACATTTTCTTGATACATATCCTGGAAGTACAGGTCGTCCCTTGTTATCCACTGGGGGTCCATTCTGAAACCCCAAATGGATAAAAAAAAAATGGAGGAATAGATTTAAAGACCCATTTCCAGGTTTCTTGTCCCTCTATTGCTCCTAATGGAATAAGGTCTTGCCTCGACATCTGCAGGGGTTTGATTCTGGGATGTAACACTGTAAAATGTGTTAAATAAAAGCAGTTTAAAAAAATAAAAAAGTGCGTCCCTTTACAATTGTGGTTGGAAAGCAGCTTTTCTTACTGTTGTAGAGAGGCAGTCAGCAATTAGAAATGCAAAGGACTCCTGTCTTTGCCTGGCTCAGCTGAAGAATGGAATAATTGCTTGCCTGTCTCCCTACAACAGTAAGAAAAGCAGTTTTTTTTAAATTGTGATTTTAAAGGGATTGCATTTTTCCCCTTCTCTGGGGATCAGCACAATCCTTCTCATTTGCAGTGGCCATTTATTTTGAATCAAATCTGTGTATAACAAGGTTGGACCTGTATTAGGATGCCCATTGTGGGAAACAGGATGTTAGACAAATTGGCCTGATTTGATATTACTTAGTCCTGCCTAAATATAAGCCAATCCAACGCTGTGTCCATTTCAGGGATCCTCAGTAAAATGTCCTTGATGGGTCCCCTCCTACATGAGTGGGCTCCAAGAGAGTGGCTCATGAAAGCTATGGATACTGGTGGTCTCAGGGATGTGGCACTGGGCCCTTCTGGGCTGCTCAAATATACCAACTCAGACACCAGAACAAATTTCAATGAAACGTACTCCCAAGAAAGAGCATCTATGTCTCCAGCCTAAACACTCAGAGAAGTTTCAAAATGCATTTTTTAAGTTCTAAGATCTCTGTAAGAATGCAAACATACAACAAAGGCAGTGGAATAAGATCACTGGCCTGGAAGCCACAATTAACCCTTATAGCCACCCCTCTTCCTTCCCAGTGCTACATCTAACTCTTCTTTCACTCTCCCAAAAAATCTATTACAGGTATCCTCCTGTTGGGAACAATGTTATCAAGTGGAGGCCAGCTAGGTTCCATCACTAAAAAGGGGGGAAGGGTATTAAAATGAAGCCCAAAACAATGCCTCCCAAGTCATGCTTTCACCAACAATTACCTTTTAAAAAGTCCTTGATGTTCTTTTGCCTCTTCTGCTGTTCAAACTGACAGCTGATTCACACTAACATTGGTAGAGAGTTACAAGATTTTCATTCTTCCTTGAATGACAAGTAAATGGGCAAAGCTTATACATCAGAGAAAAGGTCAGGGTAGGGCAGAATCTCTCTTTAACATAGACTTTTTTTTATGAGGCATACCATCAGGTGAGGACACTTTCAAACAAGTATTCCCCCATATGAAAATTGTGAAACTAATGTCACGTTAAAGGACCATGCTACTTTAGAAACCAAAGGGTTGACACAGTTTGAGAAAGAAATTAAAGCAAGGAAGGAACAGGAGCATGGCACATTTTTGGAGGGAAGTAATACCCTAACTCCCATTTGCTCATGTGAACATGATGCCCCTTCCCCTTTTTCAGAAAGGGTCAGGGCCTAATCCTATCCATTTTTCCAGTGCTAGTGCAGCTGTGCCAATGGGGCATGCATTGCTTCCTGTGGTGAGGAGACAGTCACAGAGGCCTCGTCAAGGTAAGGAAATGTTTGTTCCGTTATCTCGGGGCTGCACTGTGGTTGCACTGGTGTGAAAGCTGGATAGGATTGGGCGCTCAGTACCCAATTTCAGAAAGACTGGTATACAGTCTGAAGAGATTCTGTCTCTGGGGTGAGATACACACATTCTCATCATGTATCCTAGAATAACTCACTGAAATACTTTGACCTGCAAACCATTGTGGGGCATCCCTTATCCAGTATTCCGAAACACAAAATATTCCAAAATACTGAACTTTTTTGAGCTCCTGCATGACCTTTTTTAAAAAAAAACTTTATTTGCAAGAAATAAAATTGCAGACTGAGTTTCATGCACAAACCTTGTTTTATGCACAAAATTATTCAGAACGTATAAAATTACCTTCAGGCGATGTGTATAAGGGGAATATGAAACAAATGAATTTTGTGTTTAGACTTGGGCACCATCCCCAAGATCTTTCATTTTGTTTATGCAAGTAATCCAAAACATGGAAAAATCAGATATCCAAAACGTTTCTGGTCCCAAGCACTTCGGATAAGGGATGCCCTACCTGTATAAGATACAACAGGAAATGCTGTAGGAAAATCAAAAGATCCAAATTTGTTCTGTAGTATATCTGCAGGTTTTTTAAAACTAGAGACCACCATTGATTTAGTTTTCTCCATCCACATGGCATTACAGTCTCAGCTGTATTAGGAAGCCTCCCTTTTTTATCTTGCAAATTGTACAAGCTTAGTCAAGATTTTGCAAATGGTAAGAAATGAAATTGTTTTGGCCAGCTGCAAATTGCAGAGGTTCAATAGGCATTTATATTGTAGTCTGGCATTACACAACTGCACTGGGCTTCTGTCCTATCACATTGCCTGGACAATGATGCATTGAGGCAAAGTGTGATGAGCTCTCACTGGTACCCAATCTGAAGAGATTCTTTCTCTGCAGTGAGATACACAGCCATCATGTACCTAGAGTGACAGATCTATTGCACCTGGAACTACGTCAGAACAAGTAGTTGACAAAGTGATTAAGACTACACAGAGAATTGCACCCAGACCAAGGAAGCAGGAGAAAGTAGGAGAGTACTTTTTTCCCCAAGTTTCTCTATTGTGGACAATAGACAATCTCTCACATTGAGATATACCCATAACAATCATTAGAAAGCCAAGGCCAAGAGGGTAAAGTTTACAATTGAACAATTGCTAGCAAGGGAGGATGCGAACTTCAAAAAGACACCAAACCATACAATGGCTGTTAAACACAATTAGCATCAATGGTGGCTTAGGTCAAGACAGGAGTAACAGCCACTAAAAGAACAAAGGTGGGTACAGAATGCAAAATGTCAGTTTCTTCCTGCTTGCTGTGGTCACACAGTCTTCACTGTAATTAAAAAACTTGATTCAATAAGTTGAAATTTAAAAAAATCAATTGCCAGAATACTTTGGCAATTATAAAGTTTCATTAACATTTAGGTTTTATGCCATGATGCTGCCACTTACCTCAGAGCGTTTTGGACATGAACAAGTCATGTTACTAGGTGTTTTGAAACTGATGGAATTTGAATGGTTTCTCCATGCTTTACACACATAGCATAGAACTAAGACTTTACAGAACTCAGCACAAGGGTCAAAGCCTCAAGTCCTGATACGCTATATTGATTTATAAATTATGAGCTTAAATGCTTCAGTCTTCCTATTCGAAGAGATATGGTTACATGCTTGTTTGCTGTGCAAAGGAAATGCTTTTGTAAATGCTGATTGAATTGCCAGATTGCACTTGCCTAAACAATATTTCATGTTACACACAAAACTGGTTATATAATTATGCTGATATTGTAATTACCGAGGACAGCAAAGCTGCTTCCTAAAAACAACATACAAATTAAACTCTCTCAGTTTAAGTTTGCCACTGGCAATGATAGAGACAGAAAAGTTTCTAACTGGAACCCTGCTGGGACCACACAGAATTTATCAACAGTGTAATGTGTCTGCAGGGTTGGTACTCTCATCTCAGACTGCTTAGTAGGCCATTGGCTACTGATTAGGGTAATTCATATGCATATCCTACCTTGCTCACCACACAAATATGTGTGAGTAGTAGAAGCAATGCATTGAACCAATCTTGTTCTTTGGATACCTTTTCTCAGAAAACTCATGTCATGTCTATTAAGTATACATTTCTCCATCTCCAGAACATGAAAATAGCAAGTACATAAGTTGCACTTCCCACAATCCAATTTCCCCCCAGAAAATAGTTACAAGAAGAAATGAATACAGACTGCATATTTAATTATGATTCCCCACCCCCACTTCTGTGGAAGGAGTTCAGAGGTTGAAGGAAAACAGTTTTCCTAAAACAGTGAGGATACTTTTGCTTCTAGTGCAGTGGTCTTTACATTTTTTTTGTGCCACAACCTCAATAAAGAAATAAAATATGAAACTGGGGACCCACCATTGATCCTGCCCCCTGCTGGAACCCTCTCTGTTCGCTCCACATCCCCGTTATGCCCTCCCAGCACTGTTCCATGTCACCAAATATTCTTATTAGGGAGAGCAGAAAAAGTTACCATGAAGCCTGGCACTAGTGAAAGCTATTTTAACACAATTGCTTAGATCCTGAGCAGGACTGGGACACAATCTCCTGGTACCTGAAGGGGTAACACCAAATGCCTACCCCTTTACCTCTTCATGCTCTAGTCCAGTGATTTTCAACCTATTTCGTTCCCCGTAAGTTGCTGTGACCCCAAAACTGAGGCCTCCAGACCACAAGGTAGAAGAACACTGTTCTAGTGCAAGCAAAATATATTAACTGGGGAGCAGGTGGAAGAATAGAATAATATTATTTATTTAAAAGATTTATATCCCACATTTCTGAGGTCTCACTAAAAAGCCTTGAGGGACAGAGTAGTTCTTAATTCCCTCAGAAAGTAATTCCATAATTGTGGTGCCACTACAGAGAAGGCTCACTCTCACACCACCATCCCTATATCCGCACACTAATTCTTCTAGCCAAATCACAACTATTTGGCTTAGGGCCAAATTGTATATTTAAGCCCTTCAAATATAAATAGCAGCCAGGATGCTTATTTGTATTTCTGAGGCACTGCCAGCAGATTATGGATAACTGTATTCAGTTTGGTTAGCACTGCTTCTTAGCTCCCTCTGTAGAGCAAACAGCTGGATGTGCCCTGATGTGCCTAGGTGTATAGGCAGCAGGTAGATGATTTTTTTTTTTTTGAAGTCTTTATTGAAGTGCCAGATGGTGTCAGCCATATAAAACACTACTCAGGGCCTTTCCGGTAAGGCAGAAACAAACCAGGCCTGTCACAAATGGGTTTTTAATTGATTCCTCAGGGATGAGAAAGCACTAATTCTCATTTAAACAGACCATATGCTTTCTAAAAAAAAAAAAAACCAAAACCCAACCCCTGTCTTAATTAGTCATAGAATTCAACAGAGTATAAGACATTTTACTGAAGTGTATGTTATGCCACAGGGACTGCTGATCTAATGGCTATATTCAGCTTAGGACCTGCCAGGTTTACAATTTTCCTGCCTTATAGCAATCCACGTATTCTCTTAGGGATGCCACTAAAATCTAGCTCCTACAGAGTTCTTTACACTGTTCCTGTCAAACTAGATCACAATAAGTGGGTTTAATTTAAAGACCCAGCAGTGAATCCAAGGAGCACAGGTTTTGTAATAGGGTCAACTCTGTAAGGGGACAAAATTAGGCACTTGTTTCAAAAAAGAAAATTCTTTATCTAGACTGAAGGATGCAATGGGGCAGCCACCTGTCTTAATATATTCATATATCTATTTATATATACAGAGGCACCTACCTGTCTCATTCACATGTTTACTGCTTTCCCATGTAAGTCTAAAAAGGGTCCAAGGGTGAAGGGAGCGGTAACCATTACCCTGAGCGCCTCCTCACACTCTATTGCTTCTAGAACCTCTTCCAGCTTGCTTCACACAGGTATTGAGGAGGAACCACAGCTGATCATATGTATAAGGCAGTTCCTGTATAACCTACAACTGTAAGAAAACTGTCCTGAAGCAGCAAAGCATAGACAGAGAGGGGATACAGCACTCTTTTGGGTGTTAGTCTCAGCATCCACCTTGCATGCGAAGTTTGGACTTGCAGGTTATTCAGAGAAAAACAACAGGAAATGGCAGCACTAGTCATTTCTGCTCTCATAGGAGGCTAGAAGTTTCAGGCTACATCTGTTTAAACTGGTCTAAGTACAGCAATGTTGGATACACTTTCAGCAGTGAGCCCCTGTGGAAGTGCACTCACCAAAGCAATAGCACACAGGCACTCTTCTGTCCAGGGTCAAGCTTGGAGGGATCTTTGCTTCAGGAGAAACTGATCTGCACACCACTGATTGACCAGCCCTTGTATCATAGAGCAGTTCTCTCCACCTTAGAACAGGGTCTTGCACAATGCTCATTGGTCAGCTTTTTGTGTCAGACAGCTACCTGCCTTCCCCCAATTTCAAAATGCAAAGATTTTTTTAAAAATCCTTAAGGCACGAAGCAACTTTTAATTAATCATGCCAGGTACTTGGAGAAAACCCCTAATAAGACAATGAAGATAGCTTACCTGCTGCCTCTCCTACGTCCCTCTCCCTTCTCACTCTGGAACCAAGTACATGCAACAAGGCAGAAGGGTGAAAAGGCCAGCTTCCCTCCCCCCTCCCCACAAAAAAAATCCTCATTCCCTCTCTTCTTGCTACGTACATATGACTTCAGTCTTATGCTTCCTAATAAATGACTGAAGTCTCTGCAATAAATTTTTAAAAATAACTTAAAAGTTTATGGATGTCAAGCCATCTAAAAATAAGTTAAGATTTAGTTTTGCAAAGTTGAACCATGTGCTGTTGTGGATCAAAAAGCAGGAACTATGAACAATCCTAGCATCCTCCATAACTAAAAAGGGATCCACAATGCTAGCACAGAATACTGAATTCTAACAATCTCTATGCCTCATTTTAAAAAGAGGAATGCTTTTAGAGAACCAACTGTAAAATAGATCAGTAAAAGTTTCATTTAAAAAGCTCCCAAAAGTAGAAAGCTCTCATCTTCTTCATACGCTTGCTGTAATTCCTGATAAGCTGCATGGCAAATCTTTTCCCAATTAACAGGGGGGAGGGTTGTATTTCATTTTTTTATTACTTTAAATTCCATAATCCCATTTGTAGAAGAAGCCTTTCATGCTGCTGTAATACTTGCTTACCACACCTCAACCTCAGTGCATTAGGATTCATGACAAGTCTCACATGTACTTCAGCATCTTCTAGTGCTCTCCATTCCATCCCTCTACCAAGGCCTTTTGAAAGTTTCTTTCTGCTTTTCCTATGCACGCACCTCTCCCTTTGCAGGCTATTTGGCCCTAACCAAAAACGGCCAATTAGAGCCAAGACTGTTCTGACAACAAGATACCCTTTGTTCTTATAGACACAGCTTCAGAGCACAGCATGCTTAGCACTGGCCTCCAGCATTTATTAAGAGGTCATCATCACATCTGAATTTAATGGTCAACTTTTACTCTTCCACTTCCTTTCCACCTCCAGTGTAACAGGATTTTTCCGATCTCTAGGTTCATATTAGAAAGTACATTCTCCTTAGCCAAAGGAATAGGAAAATTAATTTGCTACACAATTCTTCTTTCATAAGCCAATATAAAAGTTGCCTACTGAGCACAACCTTAATAGGCCAAGACATAAATGCTAATAAAAAATAAACCAGTGTCAACAGCCAACTCCAGAGACAACAACCCTTGACATGACTAAAAACCCAAGTAGTCTCTATAAAAGCATGCTTACTGTGTCTTATTTACCTCCTATTTTCCAGCTCTGACTGTACAACTTATGCAACAAACTGGACTACTATTTGGATTCCTTACAAGTCTAAACAGCAGCAGTCCAAGCACCTAGTTCAACATTAAAGCACTAAACTTGAAGTACAAGAGGTCAATATTGGAAAACAGGTTATGAAACAATGGGCCAGACTTCTTATTCTAACTCTGCTCTTCCCCTGTGTCAATTTTGACATCCAGACACAGCCTATGACTCCCTACTACATTCATTCAAGTGGCATATAGTGTCTTTCTAACACAGAAAATTGTTAGGGTGCGTGAACTTCTTTGGACTGTTGGTTAAGGATGATTCTGGTACAAGAGGATACATTAACTCATCCTTACAGTCAACATTAAGGATAATGTTGCATAACGTCTTGCATAACACCAGAACCAGGGGACATCCACGAAAGTTGAGTGTTGAAAGAGTTAGGACAGACAGAAGAAAATATTTCTTTATTTGTTACGTTTAACAAAACGGTTAATACTACGTATAATGCCATTGTACAAATTGATGGTAAGGCCACACCTGGAGTACTGTGTCCAGTTCTGGTCACCACATCTCAAAAAGGATATAGTGGAAATGGAAAAGGTGCAAAAGAGAGCGACTAAGATGATTACGGGGCTGGGGCACCTTCCTTATGAGGAAAGGCTACGGTGTTTGGGCCTCTTCAGCCTAGAAAAGAGGCGCCTGAGGGCGGACATGATTGAGACACAAAATTATGCATGGGAAGGATAAAGTGGATAGAGAGATGCTCTTTACACTCTAACATAACACCAGAACCAGGGGACATCCACTAAAATTGAGCATTGGGACGGTTAGGACAGACAAAAGAAGATATTCCTTTACTCAGCGTGTGGTTGGTCTGTGGAACTCCTTGCCACAGGATGTGGTGACGGCATCTGGCCTGGATGCCTTTAAAAGGGGATTGGACAAGTTTCTGGACGAAAAATCCATTACGGGTTACAAGCCATGATGTGCATGTGCAACCTCCTGATTTTAGAAATGGGCTATGTCAAAATGCCAGTGCAAGGGAGGGCACCAGGATGCAGGTCTCTTGTTATCTGGTGTGCTCCCTGGGGCATTTGGTGGGCCACTGTGAGATACAGGAAGCTGGACTAGGATGGGCCTATGGCCTGATCCAGTGGGACTGTTCTTATGTTCTTACCCAGCATGTAATTAGTTTGTGGAACTCTTTGCCACAAGAAGTAGTGATGGTATCTTGCCTGGATGCCTTTAAGAGGGGATTGGACAAATTTCTGGAGAAGAAATTCATTACGAGTTACAAGTCATAGTAGGTATGTGCAAACTCTTGGTTTTAGAGGCAGGCTGCCTCTGATTGCCAGATGCAGGGGAGGGCACCAGGATGCAGGTTGTGTCTGTTGTCTTGTGTGCTCCCTGGGGCATTTGGTGGGCCACTGTGAGATGCGGGAAGCTGGACTAGATGGGCCTATGGCCTGATCCAGTGGGGCTGTTCTTATGTTCTTACCCAGCATGTAATTAGTTTGTGGAACTCTTTGCCACAAGAAGTAGTGATGGTATCTTGCCTGGATGCCTTTAAGAGGGGATTGGACAAATTTCTGGAGAAGAAATTCATTACGAGTTACTAGTAGGTATGTGCAAACTCTTGGTTTTAGAGGCAGGCTGCCTCTGATTGCCAGATGCAGGGGAGGGCACCAGGATGCAGGTTGTGTCTGTTGTCTTGTGTGCTCCCTGGGGCATTTGGTGGGCCACTGTGAGATGCGGGAAGCTGGACTAGATGGGGCCTTTGGCCTGATACAGTGGGGCTCTTCTTATGTTCTTATTACATTGGCAAGACTTGGAACTCATTGGACTTTAGTTATTGACTTTCCACTCTTATATTTCACACACACACACGCACACACACACACTCATTCTGAAAACACAATTTATATCTAGGCTAGATATAATTACTAAAGAAAGGATTTTTCTGGCATATTGCATTGACTGGCAGTAGCTCTCTGGAAATGACCACCCAAAACCTTCCAAACTGGAGTTTGTTGGGGGTAGAATTCAAGACCTTCAGCATAAGGAGCATATGTACTATCAATAGAGGTGTTTTGTTTCCAGCAAGTAAGGCAGGCTTATACCCCAAGTCTTACTGAACACAATTGGCTTACTTCTGAGTAAAGTAAACTAATTTCTAACACCTTTAACTATCAATAAGCTTTTGGAGCCTTCCAACTACAATTCAATCATCAGTTTATCCAAGTGGAATGGAATGGCTGCTACACAAACAGAGAACAAGTTCTACTTATGCAGGAGCCTAAGGTTTATAATGGATTAACTGAAAGTCTCCCCCAAAAGCTTTATTCCTTATTTACTTATTCCCACCAAGTAAACAGCTTTTATTGTAAAAGCACAGAACTGGGAGTCAGGATACTTGAGTTTCTCTCCCCAATTCAATAATAAGAACATAAGAGTCCCACTGAATCAGGTCAAAGGCCCATCTAGTTCAGTTTCTGGTTTCTCACAGTGGCCCTGATGCCTCAAGGAGCACACAAGACAACAAGAGACCTGCATCATGTTGCCCACTCCCTTGCATCTGGCATTCAGATATAGCATACTTCTAAAACCAGGAGGTTGTGTAAACCCATCATGGCCTGTAATCTGTGATAGACTTTCCCTCCACAAAACTTGTCCAATCCCCCTTTAAATATTAAAGATTAAAATCCCCTTTTAATCTACTCATTTGACATCAGTTTCTCTGTCCACAAAATGGTTGCTATTCCCTGCTGTTAAAGCCAACAGTTTTATTCTAGGGTTTACAGTGGGCCATTGCTCATTCACAACTGAAAATATACAGATATAAGTAGTGTGTTTAAGAAAGAATTTAGGCAGAACTAAAAACCATGGAAAGAGTGAGACAATGGAGGGACAACCTGGTTTGATTGTCCATTTATGACATACTTTCTATGTGCCCCGCATGTAGCAATAAACACGATAGGCAAATATTTAAAAGATATCTTAGATACAATACAATATACCTATCTTGCTGCAGCCTGCTTAATCCTAGTGCATGGCAACAGGCAAGATTGGAATCAATTGATATTGTTTTACTTCCTGCAGCTACAATAAAAAATGCAGTTTAATACGTAGACAGAGATTCATTTTTCACAAACACAAAGCATTTCATCACCCTCATATTGCCGAAAAAGTAGGAATGCTTCTAGCAACACTGATTTGAGTCTCTTTCCGGGTTTTTGTTTTTTAAAAGCTAGCATTGGTCTGAATTCAGGTAGGAGAACCACTTAGGGGACCTAAGCCTGGGAAGAATTCCCTTAAAGAAAGCTTACAAAAAGAAAACCACTTTATCAACACCACATTTCCCTACCCACCACCCCACATTCACGGAATATACTATTTGGAAATATTTCAGTCTGCAACATGGGTGCAGATAAGTAAGCAAACTCCAACATTAGACAGCTCTGTATGTGAACAACAAATCCAGAAAAGAGGCTTCGGGCATTTCATCCACTCTTGCTCATTCCACAAGGTCAGGTCCACATCATAGAGTGTAAGAAAAAAAAATGGCTTATAGTACTTGCAACACAGAGAGTTTTAGAATCCGCATAGTTTTCTACTCAGGCTTTTGCCCCGCAAAGTGATGCTCTTCAGCCCTAATGTTTGCCCTTTAACAGGGAACCCCATCTTCTAATCTACAGCCCTTTTCTAGGGATGATATACACATACCATATAGAAGCTAGTTCCAGTGCCTCCCTTAGCCTCCCCTGGTGCTGGATGCTAGGCACTTGCCACTTCCTGTCTTTGCTTTACCCTCAGTGCTGTTCACTTCCTCTCTGTATACCCTTGCCAGTATTTCCTCTGTTCTTCCTCTCTGGCACATCTTCTTCTCTCCTCTCTTCTTCCTTCTCTTCTGATCTCCCTGGGCTCTCTTCCCCACCGCTTCCCCTCATGACCCTTCCTTCATCCTCTCCTCCATCTTTCTGTCCTTCTCCTGGCCTCTAGTCCTGTGGTTCCTAAACCCTTAGAGGGGAGTTGAGAACCAGGTAAGTATTTGTGTGAGCGGGGCATTCGTGCAAGAAATGGAAGTAGCTTCTGACTGGAGATAAGGATTGTTTACAGAAGCCTTGGGGGACATCGGAGGGGGTTACAAGCCTCTAGGACCCTGCAGAAGGCCAGCTTTGCCCCCAAGTAAGAAATAAGCCTCTTGGCAGTGGCAACGCTGCAATCTCTGCAGTACTGTCATTGCTATCAGAGCAGGGTCACTTCCCTTAAAGGGAGAATGCCCTGCTTCCAGTTCCCCTGGTGGGTCGCAACCCACCAGTTTAGGAACCACTGCTCTAGTCTAACACCACTGTCTCCTTCCCCAGTTTTTCACTTCCCTGCTCACTGCACTTGCCCCAATCAGCAAAGTCACTGCCAGCTGCCCAGCTGACAGCATTTCGAGTTCCCAGGCTTGGTAACAATGTCATTACCAAGCTTCAAATGTGTAAACCTCACCCTGCTGCCGTTTCACGCAGCTTCATCCTATGCCAGGCATCACAGAGGCACATAGAAATGACAACAATGAGATGAAGAATGATGGTGAGGAAACTTGCTAAGAGAACAACAAGACTGTGCAATATCTATCACAAGCATCTCTCCTCTATAGACAGGATTTGGCCTCACACCACATGACAGCCAGCCTTAGGAGCCTCATCTTCCTTGGGCAAATTGGCTGCACTATTGCCCTTGGTGGCTCCATCTGGTAAGACTGCCCATATCTACCCATGTTTTGAATGTATGACTTTGGGGTAGAAGGGCCAACCAAAGCAGATAGGCAGAGCTATGGCTGGATATGGTAGCATGTCCAGCCAGCACAACTAAGAGGAGACTGGATAAGTGATAAGACTGTGCCCATAATAGGGTTTAAGAGGATTATCCTTTGCAGGGGGCAAGCACTGTTGGAGGGAGTTGATGCCTAAAGATTCTTACTCCCTCCTTTGACTACTGGAGAAAGTTGCTAAAAGGTAAACGCAGAGCAAGGCAGTTCATCTGAGACAGTCTGGGTGCCAGCCCTGCCAGATGGCCCATCTCTCACACTGTGATTGAGGTCCAACTGCAGAGCCAGCACCCTGTGTTTAAAAAGTGTGCCTATGTTGCTCTGAAATGGATTCCAAATGTCAAATGGCAGGGCTTCTCCCTCATATGCATCAGACAGGGAGGAGATGACAGGGAAGGAAAAAAAGATTACACTAAAATTAACTTGTCAAAATACAGGCAGTTGTTTAACTGTGAACATCAGTCAAGGGAAAAAAACACACAATGAATTTTAGAGATGCTGAGGCGGCAGAGTTCAGCAATCAAGTTAGTTCTCACAGCTCACTGGGACCTTGGCTTTCCTTGGCACTGTTACTGCTGTTATCAACAAGCTGGATGACTAAGACAGTGAGAGAGCTGCTTTCATGCTTGGAAAGGGGCAAGGCAGGAAGCCTGGGAGGGAGGCACATCGTGTCTTTGCACCTTGCCTCTGTCTAGGGGCTGATGAAAGGGTTACACATGACACAGAGAGGATACTAAAAATGGCCTTCCCATGGCAAACTGTAATGTTCAGAGCCACTTACCAAACTGCTCATGGGCATCATGTTGTCTTTTGTACTGTAACTCTATGGGCAGACCCTTGTGGTTTTACAGGGTATAGTTATACAGTGCCTAGTAACGAAGGACATTTTCTAAATAGATGACAATGCCAATCCCCACATACCTATCCACAGTCTCTGCTACAGATTGCTGAGCCTTTTTGCAACATGGTGTTGTGAATAGAAAAAACAAACTATAGGGAAAAAAATTCTAAACCAGATCCCCAAGTTACAGTACAAACTTATATAGGACAGGTTTGTCCAAAAGTTGTGACATACAGTTCAAAGCCTCTGTTAACTGCAATATTTTGTAACGCTGCATATCAGTAAAACTGAGAGAGCTTGGGGTGTTAGACTACAGCGCTACTGCAGCAGAAGTAATGAAATACACATTTACCAATCTACAAAACCCACACAGATAGAATTGTCAGCATACAAGTCTAATCATCATTGTGCTCATACAGTTGTAGGACACGTCAAAGCCTGCAATCCTAACCACACTTTCCTGAGAGTAAGCCCCATTGAACAAAATAGGACTTACTTCTGAGTAGACCTGGTTAGGATTGTGCCCTAAGTCTTCAGAGGCATAATATCAGAAATGAACAGGAAAGGAATCAATGTACAGCAGGAATGCTCTGAAGCGCTGGGAGAAGTCAAAACGAGGACTTTGCAGAACAGACAGTGGTGAGCTGGACATAATTTCATTGAAGGCTTGTGCAGGAAAACCAAATTCTTAGTCTAATGCCTGGTGAATTTCTTCCTCTTTTTTGGCCCTGGGACATGGAGAATTTATTCTATTGGGATTCACTTCCTGTATAGTTCTAATTTTATGCTGCTGAAGAAGACTAGAGAGTTGAAATGCATCTGGATACTTTGGTTTAAAAAAAAAACAAAAAACTATTCAATAGCCAATACCAGGCAAGAACTGGCAAGGAAACTAGGCGAGCTGGTCAACATGAAGACATCTCTCACTAGAAAAAAGTTACTATAGAACCTTCTCTGTTGGGCGCCTTTAAGAAATGAGACAACAAAAAGCAATTCTACACACAAGAGACATATGCTCAAATATTTATGATCTTCTCCTTAGACGGTATTTGCATAAGCAAACAGACTGTTACATATTATAACTGCTTCTTTTTTTTAAACACAAAGAACCATTCAAATACATTATGGAGGAGAGGTCTGAAAGAGGCATCATTTTGAGGAGAGAATGCAAAACCCAAGAAAGCTTGTCCAAGGTGGGCAAGAAGAATAAGACAGGTAAGGTGCTATTATGTTTTTTTCCTCTATGATAAGTGACAGCAACACTCTCAGGTGAATAACCTATGGACTGGGTCATTGCTACCATAGCCAATGAAGAGGATGTAAGCCTTCTACTGTGGCTGGGTCTTCTGCTTTGGGGGTATATGCCTAGCAGCTTCAAATTTTAAGTTATCAAAATACAGCATAGTAAATCTCCAAAGGGCAACATGTCTACCTACTTCCACTTAAATGCATAGGTTCTAGAAATACCTACTCAATAGGGTTAGTCACATGTTTTGTTGTTCCCATGAATCTAGATATCAATTCCCATGTGAAAGATAGTTCCCGGATCTATTGTTATAGAAAAGCATTCTGCATACACTGTACACAGATTGTACTGGCATTGAATGAAACGTGAATAACTCTATCCAGATACAAACAATTTGCACTTGGGTACAATATTATACAATATACTGTATGCAGGTACAATATAATATGGAGACACTGAGCTTCAGAGCTCTGGATTTTTCAATAAGGAAATATTCTGGGACTACTGAAATCCTCTCCCGATGGCACATCAGAAAACATGAAGTTGCCAATACCATCTTTCACTGCAATAGCTCAGGCTGCAAGTGTCATTTGATTGTATTTGCAAAACTGCAAGGAATCTTCCCCCTTATGTTGTGGGAGGAAAATAAATCAGAATGGCTGGTTTTCAAAAGAACTGAACATTCTGCAACATAGTATTTATCTTATATTGCCTACATAAAAAGAACAAGCACACAGAGTAACAGAGTTCTAGAACCTCTGGCCCACCCCTTGTTCCAGTTTACCAAAGCATGCAATGGCACTTGAAGTCTATCCGATGATTACAGGCCATTGCTAATCTTGTGGATATATTCCATTTTCTCAGTGTGCCTGGACTGTGGAATGACTAATACACAAAGCTAATCCTTTTTAATGCCTTCAGAAATATTTTAATTTAGATACATTCTAAGTGAAAGCCCAGGTTTCCCCACCACCACCAAATGTTAGAAGCTGGAAGGAAAATTTGAGATGAAAACAAAAAGTATTGCTGCTTCTTAAATGCTGGATGAAGAACAAACTGTTCAGGTCCAAATTATGGGCACAAGAAAAAACAAGATGAAAGAGGTTGGTCAAAAGCAGCATTTCTAGTCGAACGTTAACTTACTGAGCATTTATCAAGATGAAGGAAGAAGAGACTGAGATTTTTAAGAGGTGTTTCTTAGTAGCACCAATTCCAGTCAAAGTGTGAGACAACAGCTGGTCTCCACAATTGCAAAGCAGTCTGAAAACCACTCTCATTATCCTATCCACTCATGGCTGAGTTTCCCTCCAGTTAAAAAAATATTCCTACAATCATGGATCTCTGGAAATATTATACATTATGAAATTGGTGAGCAGGATCTAGGTTTCATCTGGTCTTATTAAAGAACTGCATGAACAAGTGATTCCAGACAACATTTTCACAAGTACTGTATGTAGTCAGAATTGCTTAAAATAAAAAACAAGTAAGAAAATGGCAGGCCCTTGAAACTAGCTTTTACTTGTTTGGGAAGACAATGCAGGAACAGGTTTGAACATTTAAATGGACTGAAGTATTCCCCTAGTTAGTGGAATGTGAGCCATTTATATCAAATAACAACACAAAAGAAGAAAGCCCTCTCAGACACCATTTACTTAATCACCTTGTATTAGGAGAGGGGGGAAAAAGTTAAACTGGAGCTATTGTCCATAGACAGGATCCCTCTCCCTCTGGTGCTTCCCCCTCTCTCTAGTTAGTGTCCCAACATGCATATTTATTTATTTATTTATGCTTTGTTAGCTTTTTTTGTTGAAAAGCAGCATTTGCAGTAATTTTCCTCACTGATTCACCAAAGATATTGTAGCTACAGTCTGCTAGTGATAAGAATACATGTGTGAACAAGCTCTTGATGATCAGTGCAAGTTAGTTTATGCTTGAGAAAGAGTACAGTGGGCCCTCAGTATCCGACACCAATTTCTGAAAATAACCATATTAGCGGGGAGGGCCTCAAGGACCACCCGGACACAAATGGAAGTTTCTTCTGGTCGAGTCTGGGAGGTGTTCTGAGGCATGGGGAAGCTGCACCTCAGAACACCTCCTGGACGTGATCGGAAGAGCCTTCTGATCAAGTCCAGGAGGTCCTTAAGGTTCTCTGGAAGCTGTTCGGCACGTGCGTTGAATAAAATACATGGGTGCCAAACCTGTGCATAAGGCCAACTGTACTTTGACACAACTGTGGATGTGAGACAGAAGATCATAGTAGTAACAAAGTGGACCAAACGCACACAGAACATCCAGAAACATACTCAAATGAAAAGTAGTCCTCTTTAAGAGACATCCTTTTTCTTGGGCATATGTAAAGGATAAAGCAAAGCATAGCAGCATCCATTGCAAGAAGGACTAAGTTAATAAAGAACAAGGCACAAGGATGACACATTATTCTTCTCATTCTATGAATAATCCTCCTCACCCCCGAATGTACTGCTAAGTGGGAGATCTATTGAAAGGACTATTAACTGAAAGATCCCAATTTCAGAAGATCATCACTACTTCAGAAGTAATTTTGAAATGGATAATAAAGGGAAGAAATAATAATCCTGCCACTCAAGTCTGTCTCTAATAGCAGCTCAAATTTAGACCTATTGATAAAAACATCCACTCCAACAAGAAATGCCATGAAACCTCTCCAGCAGTATCAGTGCCAGAGAACACCTAATAATGTGGAGGTTTGTGAGGTCACCTGCCAATTTCACCAGTTACCTGTAATAACCTATAATTAAAAATATCAGATTCCTATCACCCACAAGTCAGCCGCGGTTGGGGGAGGAGAAATATTCTACCTCAGAATCTGGCTATTTATCAGGCAGGAGGTCTGTTGAAATATGATCCAGGAAGCTGGACTAGTTGGGCCTATGGCCTGATCCAGTGGGGCTGTTCTTATGTTATGTTCTTATGTTAACTTGCCAGAGACACAGTTTGCCAAAGCACCATTTTAGGTGTCATATCTATCATCATGAAAAGGTAGCAGTTAAGAATTCTGGAGCACATTAAGAGATTGGCAAACTTATTGTGCCATAAGCCTTCACGGGTTCTCTCCTGTTGCATTTTCTTTGCCTTTTGATTGCACAGGCAGAAAGGAAAGAGAAAGGACACTATGCCTCACACTGGGATTCTAACACTGGAATTTGGGGGTTTTGTTTTCATACCAGGTTATCTAAATTCAAACAGTTTAAAATCTAACCTACCTTGAGCCTTTGGGGGAAAAAGTACAAATGCCTAACCAAAGGTAACATTCAAAAGCAAACTGAATTTCAGCACCTTCTTCTTCCCTATCCCAATTCTGTGAAATGAGAAATGTAAATCTGAAAGAGTCATACATGCAAAGCACCTGAGCAAATTAGGGTTTGTTGTTTGATGTGTTTTTTTTCCCCACCACTGAGTTGAAAACCTACTGATTGTTTTTAGTGAGCTAGGATGGCATCCTAATTCTTTGGCATCCCCAAGACATACATATTCAAACAAAAACAAGAAGGTAACCAACCAGACAAAGAACAACTTGCAAGACAAGACAAGACGCACAGGCAGAAGGCATATCAAAGGCTTATTACTTGATACAGTGAACTATGACAGTACTGTTCCCACCCCCCTTCTTTATTTAACATGTCCAGATAACTATGCCCAGGGCTACAAGTCCACCTGATGCACAGGTGAATGATTACTTCTGGTGGGACCCATCTGTGAATGTTCTCTTTTATAGGAATTAAACACCACAGCTGGTATACAAGACTGAGAACTTATGGTGCAATTCCCTTCACTTTCTGTGGTACTAAACTACTTCTGGAAATGAAAGAGTTCGTGCACCACATAATTTAGAACTGTGACCAATAACCTATCTTGTATTGTTGGCAACCTTCAGTCTCGAAAGACTATGGTATTGCGCTCTGAATGGTGGTTCTGGAACAGCACCTAGTGCGTCTGGAAAACGTGGTAGCTGCTTTACCGATGCGCTTGTTTAGCTTGTTATCGAAAGAAAGAGTGTCGGAGATCCTATCTTGTGCTTTGTCACATACATGATCTTATAGGAACTAGTATGCCAGCTTGCCAGAAAGCACTGTACATAAAGGGCATCTGAGCACTTGCTTACTGTTTTAAACCAATCCCCATAATCTCTCCCTCTTACCATTTTGTGGAATGTAAGTGGCTTGGAGCAGGGAAGTATCCCATTAACTGTGTTCAAAGCTGCCTATGTAGATTGTGCTGATTGTGATATTTACAATCCTGATTATTTTCAGAAGGGTTGGCACATTCTGTTAGAATAAGTATAACAGATACAGGTCATCTACACAGCAGTTTACTAATCTAGGAGTAATATTTACGTTTTCTCAAAACTACTGCCAAGCACCAGTATAAATTCATACCACCCCTATCCCAAATTGTTACCAAGTCAGAAAATTCAAAATGTGCTATTCAGCAAATCAGCATTCAAAAACAAACCTTTTAATCATGAAATGCTGTGGACCTACTCAAGGATTCCTGGTCTGTTTGTCAAGTTATTTTATTTTAAACCACATTTTGCAACACTAGCTACACCACACTGCTTTGAAAAAAGCTATCTGGAACTTCAACTCCCTTCACAACTCTACATGAAACATATGTTTAAGTGAAGTCATATCTTTTCTCACATGTACTTGAAATGACTTTAATATATCATCCAATTTGGAAAGATGTATCTTCTATAAATTGCCCACGATTCTCCATATCCACCCCTCCATATTCTACCACATGCTGTCTTCCTTTGAAGTATTTGCCTTTACAAATATCAATAGAGTATGTTTCCTATTTCCCTTTGATCCAGGGCATCCATCTCTGTGGAACCCCAGTTCAATAAGGGGCAGTTCTGCCTGAAATAGTACACCTGCATCTGAATTGCACAACTACAGGTAAGAGCTCATATGATGGAGCAATTCTTCCAGAAAACAAAACTCCAAAATGTACAAAACTAGCTTGTCAGGGAGAAGAATAGGCTATATCCCTTCTCCAGAATACATAGGTTTTTTTTAATGTAGAAAGAATGTTTTATATCAAGAAACATTCCATCACTTTAGCTCCCCTCTGCAATATGAAGTGGTCCAGACCACACACAGATTTATGACTTCAGGTAAACTAGATCTACACCTCCCAGAGTTCATATGATCAGTTTGTGTGTGCGTACTTTTGTTCATTTGTCTCCAACAGCCTTTTAGTTCTAGGGTACACAATTCAAATAATTCAAGACCCAATTCTACATCTTTGAAGGCTATATTTTAATTTCCATTCACAAAACTATTTAAAGCAAAAAAAAAAAAAAAAAAGATTAGCAGGACAAACATTTACATAATCCATTATATTATTAAAATTAATCTGATATATGCTTAATATTAAGGGCTACTTCTGCCTTTTTTCTAAAAGACCTGCCTTGCAGCTTTAATTGCATTTTGAACTGATATTTTCTTTTTAACTTCCCCTTTCTCTGCCTTGTATCACTGATGATTTTAGAAATGGGCTATGTCAGATGCAAGGGAGGGCACCAGGATGCAGGTCTCTTGTTATCTGGTGTGCTCCCTGGGGCATTTGGTGGGCCGCTATGAGATATACCTGGTTGGTTGGCAACCTTCAGTCTCGAAAGACTATGGTATAAGCCTACAGCACCCAGTATTCCCAGGCGGTCTCCCATCCAAGTACTAACCAGGTCTGACCCTGCTTAGCTTGAGATCAGATGAGATTGGGCATGTGAAAGGTAACAGTTGCTGCAATCCCTTGGGGGCTGGGGATAAGGATAGGCCCTCAGTTTGGTTGTACTTGTCGTAAGAGGCGACCGAACAGCCACCGGGTAGATGGGACTCAATAGCCTGGGAAGGCAGCTCATCTGAGAGAAGGAAAACTCTGATCCCAAACCTCCACTGTCTTATGGCTACATCCAGTTATGGAAAAGGCTTCAGGAGTCAACCTCGAGGCAAAATCCGGAGCCGGAGTCCCTGAGGCAGTTCATGGCTGAACACAGTCACGTTCTGGCAACTCCTGCGACGCTGCTGGAACCAACCGTATTGGCTTCTGCCTTTCCATTGGACCATTTCAGCGACAAGGAGAGGGGGGATTTGCTGCATGGGAAACAGTCTGTCCTCCATATCTACTTTACCCAGGCTTCGCACACTGGAGAGGACATTGTTTCAGAACCAGCATTCAGAGCGCGATACCATAGTCTTCCAAGACTAAAGGATGCCAATGTATGTGAGATACAGGAAGCCGGACTAGATGGGCCTATGGCCTGATCCAGTGGGGCTGTTCTTATGTTCTTTTTTTTCCTTCTACACTACTACAGGTCTCTCTAAAATCCCCTCTCCTTTTTTCTCTTTGCTCTATAGCACTCTGTGCAACCCCATCTCCATCACCCCCTCTCTTTTGGTTCCTGGTCACAGGTCGTTCTGTAGTCCCATTTCTCAGTCAACTCCCCCCCCCCATAACCAATGTTCCTTTACATGATTGTCCTTAAATCACCACCAGCTTTCACCAGCTCTCTTTAGTATTGAATGCAATTAGTTGGAAGACAATGCA
Organism: Tiliqua scincoides; assembly: GCF_035046505.1. Classification (NCBI taxonomy): domain Eukaryota; kingdom Metazoa; phylum Chordata; class Lepidosauria; order Squamata; family Scincidae; genus Tiliqua; species Tiliqua scincoides. Next base: position 203,990,861 of record NC_089822.1, read on the forward strand.
TAAAAGTACTATCTAGACATGTTTTGAATCAACACATACAGCCGACTGGTTAACCTCTAATCATATACTGTAGCTATGCTAAACATTATTAGATAAACCAGTTTAGTTGGCAAAAATTAAGAGAGACTGGTGTGTGGCTCTGGAACTTGATGTAGAAATTAGAAATCACAGCTGTCCTAATTCTAATCACTAGCATATACAGTTTTCCCCACAAGCCATTGCAAGGGAAGAGTTTTAAAAAAAGTTATTTCTGCTGTATTGCATGAAGTAGCATCTTATTCCAATTCTTGTTCCAGGGAATTAAGATTGTACATGTTTTTAATATAAATGTAAATATGCCACTAGGATGACTTTTTAAATTGATCTGTAGGAACAAAATATAATATTCAAAAATCGGAACTTTATTTTTTTATTCCTGAGCCTTCAGAGGACTATTAAAGGCCACAGCAACAGTACAATATATGTTTATCACTCCACACCAGTGAAAAACGACAGATGATAGACTAGTGAGTGTGTATTTCAGCAACTGAGGCCAATGAAAGCAAGATACAACTGATGAGCCAAGCACAATCCCCAAGAGTGCATATAACATAGCCTAAAACCATCACAATGCCCATGAAACACAGTGACATCAGAGTCTGGAATGTGATGCCTGAACCAGGCTAAATGTGTCACTGCTTGCACACTCACTTCAAATTTTCAGGTTCCTTCCCCTTCACTTCCTTAATTTGCAATAACTATAGTTTGTAATGACATCTGAATCAAGCATACTACAGTTAATGTTAATTAAGGCAATTGGCCAATTATGGAAATCTTAGTCAATTACATTGGCAAAGATCTGCTTGTGTACCAACAGTAGTTCTGTAGAAAAGGAACATATATTCTGGATCAGGTTACTTCTAAATTCTACTGATTTAAATGGAGATTGCTTGCAAGAATATAATCAGTACAATAGCCTTATAGTCTATTGGAAACACTTAGGGTGAGTTCTTGCTTTGGAGCAGGACAGGCTAACCATTCGTCCTCACCCACCTGAATTGAGGCAAAGAAGATTAGCAAAGGCGTCAGTATGAAAGACCATTCCAAACCTGTGCCTAAATCCTTACCAATTTTCCAGCACCGGCATAGCTGTGCCAATGGGACGTGTACTGCATCCTGCAGTTGGGTGGCACTCATGGAGGCCTCCTCAAAGTAAGGGAATACTTGTTCCCTTACCTCAGAGCTGCATTGCCCTTATGTCGGTGCTGGAAAGTGGGTTAGGATTGCACCCTAAATTTTTTTCCCACATCCTGTAGTCCAAGGAACAGGGAAAATTGAAAGAATCAGTTTAGAATGGGAAAGAAAAAAGTACTGAATGAATAACTCTTCAAAAAGGTAATTAGCCAGATATTTTTTTTAAATTCTTTAGAAGGTCTTCATGGTACTTTGATGTGTTGATTCCAAACACTGCAGTCCTAGAGTTAATCTCCAAACTATAGATTTCAAATTACAGACTGAACTTTAGTGCTAAGCATAGTCTAGCCCAGTGTTTCTCAAACTGTGGGTCGGGACTCACTAGGTGGGTCGCGAGCCAATTTCAGGTGGGTCCCCATTCATTTCAATATTTTAATTTTAATATATTAGACTTGATGCTCCCCTGGTATGTGACTGCATTTGGGGAAAAGTGACAGACCTGTACTTTTAACAGGCCACTATGTATTATGCTTTTAACAATGATAGTCAATGGGACTTACTCCTGGGTAAGTGTGGGTAGGATTTCTGCCTATGATTGTTAAAAAACTTCCTGCTTGATGATGTCACGTCCGGTGATGACATCACTTCTGGTGGGTCCTGACAGATTCTCATTCTAAAAAGTGGGTCCTGGTGTTAAATGTGCGAGAACCACTGGTCTAGCCAGTTCAGACATCACAGCAAACTATGGCTAGAAGAATCAAGACACTGAGAATAAAATCTATGTGCAAGCCTAGCACAAATCTGGTCACCCTCTAAATTTGCATAATTTTGTTCCAACAGTGCCTTAAATGTAATTCTTTAAATAAAAGGGACACATGCTAAGTGTTCCTTATATTTAAGTACACAGGAAGGATGCTCTGTCTGGACCCAGTTTGCATTCACAAAGATGACAACTGACTGAGTCAGGACTGGAAATAAAAGAATTTCTGATTTCATTTCACAGATTAGGAACAGCATCTAAGAAAGTGCGCTATCCATTTGTCCAAAAGCTCTCAAAAGCACAAAAGACCAGTTTCAATAACCTAGGTGGAATATGCCTGTTCACAACCCTCACCAATTAATATTTCAAATACGCCTCTTTGAAATTCAGGATACTGCAAATATGCACTTGATGTCACCACTCCCCAAAGCACTTTACTTAAAAGAAATCTATTCATTCCTATACCTAACAGCAGCCACTGTGATTTGCAGTATGAAATATGTTTCATCCTCTACTTACCTATACTACACTTTCTACAAGGAGGATTAAGGATTTTAGAAAAAAACGGACTCCATTGGCGTCATCTTTAGCTTCATCATTGATCTTTACGGCTGAGAAGTTAGACCTACATAAATTAATTTAGATATCTAACCAACCTCTCTTACAATCTCTTATAACCAAGCCACAATGAGAAATATATTAGAGCAGTGGTTCCAAAACTGTAGGTCTGTGGCCTACCAGTGGGTCACGACCCAATGTTCATGGAACTGACAAAGTAGATTTGGCTCTGCGCATCAAGGTTTAAACAACCTGCTACTTGGAAGGAGTACTGCTGCCCAATCACCATTATAGCCACAGAGCCTTGAGCAACTGGTAAAGTGAAACTTTTTTTAGATGGGTCCCAATACTATTTAAAGTAAGAAGATACTATGGGATTTTTGTTCCTACTTTGTGAAAAATTTGGATAAAATTAACAAAATTATTTGCTCAAAATTAAATGAAGAGCAAAACAAAGACATTGAGATGAGCTTTTAGCCACCACTATTAACTAATCCCATTCAAGAAACCATACTGAGGAAAAGTTAAATGAAAGCATCCTGTAGTGATAAGATAACCAGATGTCTATTGAAAGACATGTTGCCACAGTGACAATTTCCAAATTTGCAGCTGAGGGTCAGAAGCAGCTTTCATTATCACCAGGATTTTAAACCACAATGCTCTATTTTGTAGAACATGTTCCACGTTCAGTTCATTTTATAGGTAATATATAGCATTTCTCCAGCTTCATACGAGATGAATGCAACGCTTATGCCTATATCATTGGAGGAAAAGGTATGCTTACAGCAGAGTGTCAAACGAAGGTAAGAAAAACCAACAGTTGAGAACTGTTACCCGAGAGTAAACAGTGTAATAGCAATATAGGCAGAGCTTATGAGCTTTCCACTGGCAGCTCATACAAAGGGTGGCCAACTGGCAGCCCATGAGCTGCATCCATCCAGCCCCCACCACGTTCCACTACCCACCCATGACACGTGGTGCTACTGCTCTAGTCTAGGCTGTGCCACTTGGGATCCTAGCTGAGCATGAGATGTTACTTCTAAGCTAGCCAGCCATTTCTCAACACTAAAGTTCTGACTTCCTCGCCAGCTCAGAAGCAGCCCCCCACATGTAGCTGTTACTGTCTATATTGCTGCACCACCATCATATACGATTGCTTCACAGTTCTGGCTGTATTCTTGCATCATTCTCAGCAAGGATGTTCTAATCATGAGAAGCAAACCCCGCAGGTTTCATACGCAAATGGAATGTTTTGGAGCATTTGCTGTGTTCTTGTACTGATCTGTTGGTGGTATCAAGACAACCTCAACAGCTCCCATTCTAATCACATGAAAGTTGAATAAAATCAATGGTGAGGCTCTATGGTTCCAACATCACTATTCTTGCCAACTCATTCAGAGGCCTTGTCTGCTGCAGGGAGACATAAACAGATGTTTTTCACTTATAGATGCTCATTATTATAAAGCTGGAGAAACCCAGTTTAGTAATATGCTTTTGCATTTGCTGCGGCCCAAATGCGAAGCCAGTTCAGACAAAGCAAAGTGATTATCCACTTTATATGGCGCCTCTCGTCAGCTACAAGCATCAATTATTTTCATGCCTCTAGCATGGCCTACAAATAGAGTCAGTTCCTCAACAGGTGTCAATAATTGTATCTGTAGGTGTCAATTAACAGGACTCCGGAAGATAGTTCTGTACCCGAACACTTGTGGAACTCACAGAGATGGTCAAAATAGACATCTAATGTATTTGGCTTCAGCAGCAACATTAGTGTCAAGAGACTATCATTCTTATTTTCACAGCGCAAGAATCTTTCCCTGAAAAATGTGTCATCTGGCAAGTGAAAATGTGGCCTTCAGCAATGTGTGCAAATTAGTCGAGGTCAAGGCAGAAATGTCAGAATTTGCCACTTCTCTGAATACATGCAGAACAGGTTCTGATAGATTTTTAAGACCTTTGAAAATGTTTGTCGCTTAGGAGAAGCAGGCAAGAAATGAATTCATCCTGAGGTATCTGAAGATTTAAAATTGTTTGAAATGGGTTTGCATTAACCATGATTAAGCATTAAGCAAATAATGGTAGTTTCCATTTCTAGTCTCTCTGATTACAAGGTGACAGACAGATCTTACTGGTGTCTGTCTAGACACACCTTCTGGGTACTTAACTCAGCAAGCTAAACCAGAATTTCACTATACTTTTTAGCATCTTAACCAGGATTAGAGGCAACAAGTTACAGTTCACTGTATCTAGGGTTAAATATTATGGTTGCATTGGGCCAGAAAATGTCCATCTATTACAATTCTATTGTGATGACTATTACATTTTTTCATGTCAAGAGTAGGGAGAATCTGAGAATCTTACAAATGCTCACCATTTAATTCCTACCCCACTTAGGGCCCAATCCTATCCAATTTTCCAGCACTGGTGCAACCACAATGCAGCCCCGGGGTAAGGGAACAAATGTTCCCATACCTTGAGGAAGCCTCTGTGACTGCATCCCCAACACAAGAAGCAGTGCATACCCCTTAGGCATAGCAGCATCAGCACTGGAAAACTGGATAGGATTGGGCCCTTACTATACTAATTCCTATACTTACTATAAGATACTTTTTCCCCTTTCGAGCTCTAGACACAAGATGAAATTATTTCATCCATTGAGACGTATATATGTATGTATGTGCATTCCGCTCCCCCTCTTCAACCAAGAACAGTCATATAACTTCTGGTAGCTTTAGACCTCCTTGCAAAACCTGAACTAAAGCCAGATTGACACTTAAGTAAATGACAAATTACTCTGAGATAAATAGAGTATTGTGCTCTCCTGTAGTTACCCTGAATAACTGCCTCATGTTTTGCCCCAAATCATGTTATTGTAAACTCCTCAGGGTAGTTCCCTCTGGTTGTAAATTTTCATCATCTGGCTCACCCAACGATGCTACTATAATTAAACATTACAATTTTAAACAAGCTCCATTGCTTTGGAGACTAAGGCAGGCAACACTGTATAAAATAAGCCTATAGCACAGTTTGAATAAGCAGCTTCTGCTCTGATTTGCCTTTCAAATGGCTTTATTTGCTTAATAATCAAGCTGGCATTAGTTTGGTTTGAACAAAATAGACTGTTGCTCACACTGGGGCCTTTTTTGTTTATTCTTAAATGTAAGTGACCCACTGATCAGCGCCAGTATCTCCATTCAGGCAGAAGTGGAGGAAAAAAGAAATGCAAAAGCAAAACAAATTTTGCTATGACTGGTAGCAGAATGTAAATACATAAGAACGTAAAGTGACACTAGATCAGGAAGGTCCATCTAAGGCGGTGTTTCTCAAACTGTGAGTCAGGACCCAGTTGGTGCATCATGAGCCAATTTCAGGTGGGTCCCCATTCACTTCAATATTTTATTTTATTGATGTTCCCATGGTATGTGACTGCATTTGGGGAAATGTTACAGAGCTGTACTTTTAACAGGCTACTATGTATATTCTTTCAACAATGATAGTAAATGGAACTTACTCCTGAGTAAATGTGGGAAGGATTGCAGCGTTGGATTGTTAAAAATTTTCCTTTTTGATAATGTCACTTCTGGTGGATCCTGACAGATTCTCTTCTAAGAAGTGGGTCCCAGTGCTAAAGGTTTGAGAATTTAAGGTAACCTTCTATATCTCCCTTTGTGACCAGCCAAGTGTAGTTGGTCATTTCACTTCTCCAACATCTGGTAATAATGCCTTTGAACACAGAAGTTTCACTTTTTAAAAAAAGCTATTATAATTAATCAGCAAAGGGAGACATATATCCCATCTTTTTAGAAAGCCATTTGTGAAAGCAGTCAGCACAATTTTTTTGGGGGGGGGGCAAATTTATACACACACACACCCCTACATATCTATCGATAACAGGGGTGCCCAAACCCCGGCCCTGGGGCCACTTGCGGCCCTAGAGGACTCCCAATCCAGCCCGCTGGGAGCCCCCAGTCTCCAATGAGCTCTGGCCCTCCAGAGACTTGCTGGAGCCTGCACTGGCCCAATGCAACTGCTCTCAGCATGGCGGCCAACTGTTCGACCTCTCGTGTGAGCTGTGGGATGAGGGCTCCATCCACTGCTTGCTGTTTCACATCTGTGATGCAGCAGCGGCAGCAGAGGAAAGGCTGACCTTGCTTTGTTCAAGGTCTTTTATATGCCTTGAGCTATTGCAAGACCTTCATTCATTCATATAAGTTCCAACTAATATATTCCTGGGTCCCGCCCTGGGTCCCGTTAGGGAGAAGGGTGGGATAAAAATAAAGTTTTATTATTATTATTATTATATATTCATTTATGTAAATTTATTCAAATTTGAAATGAAAATTAATTCTTTTTTTTCCGGCCCCCGACACAGTGTCAGAGAGATGATGTGGCCCTCCTGCCAAAAAGTTTGGACACCCCTGATCTATAATATAGCTATATCTATATAAAGTACAGTATTATATATAAAGTGCTTATTTATTAGATCAGACACCATGGTAATTCATGTTTAAGAAAGCTTAACTATGGTTAAGCTGAATTCACAAACCAGTTATAGCCATTATTCTGCCAGCAAACAAATCTTTTCTATGACTTGCCTATTACATGTTCAGAAGCTCTAATTGGGGTGTCAGGTTGGGCACTGGCAGAATGCCCATCAGAGGGCCCACCTAATCAGGCTGAACTCTGACTCCTCAGTACTAGTTGCAATGATAGTATTCAGAAGCTGGCAGGGACACCACAAAGGCCCTAATGCAGAGCCCCTCCCTCTACGTGGCATGGGAACTGGCTCCAATCATGGTATGGATTCTAAACTATCATTAGAACAAATCAGGGTTTGATGGGATTTGTGAATTGAATATGGTATGAAATTAGACCAGAGGAACTGAACCAAAGGAATGTAAACTAAGTCTCCAACAACCATAGCAGTTCCATTCCAGAGTCTAACCATAGATCATACCTCAGAATAGCTGGCTCTGGCAGATCCAGCACTATCATGCATACACAAAAGCACCACATAGGACATACTGCATCTCCATGAAAGCACCAAAACAGCCATCTGTAACTCAGATGTCCACAACTTGGGAAGCCAGTGTATGTTATTTTGATGTCATATCTAACTACCCTTCAAATGAGTAAATGCATGCATCTGAGAACCTCTCTGGTCTCTTCTTTGAGATTCCACAAGCCAAGTTTCTTTCTACTAGCAGCTAGAAGGAAACTTAAAATACCATTTTGCTCATTATGCATACACATTTTTACAAGTAAATGAAATAAAGAGTGTGTGAACACATGCACACTCGTTTCACAACACTGGTAGCTCCACAAGAGAAGTGTTGGTGTAATACCCAACTGCATTTCGATGCCTATGAGAGAGAAAAAGCCATTGCTCCAAAGAATTCTATTTCTGTTTCAGTAAGCCTAAATGCTAACATAACCTACTATTCACTCCAGAGACATTTGGAATTCAAATGGTAAAAAGTGTCTGCAGTATTACAGAAGCCAAAGTCAGGGCAGAGACAGGTTAAAGAAACTTCTCAGCCAGTGCCAATGCTTTAACACACCCACTTCTCCCGTGCCAATTCTTGCTTCCCCTGGAGGGAACAAGTTTCCACAGCCTCCCTCATCCATCTTTACAGTCAATGTGCTCCACAGAGTACTGAAAATGAGATTGTCTTAACACTGAAAGGCTAGGAGAAACTCAACATTCCAAAGGAATTAAATCACTCTCATCTTAATCAGGCACATCACACTTGGGTAGGGGCCTTTGAGAGGAAAATGCTGTTGATTACTCTCTGCTATTCTGTCGGACACAGGGAATCATATTAGGAAGGAGCTACTGGAATACCACCAACTGTGTAAACTTGGGGGCTGAGACTCATGCAAGTCTTGTGGCTTTTTGGCTAGCATGGTCTACTCCTTTCTCCTTAGATAACAAACTATATTAATAAATCATGAAATAAATATAATCTGGTACATCTTGCTACTGAACAAGAATACGACACATTCCTTTCCATGTGACAATTTCAGAGAAGATGCCACTGCTACAAGGCACTACTCTTGTTCTGTGCTGAAGCTTTGTGTTCACAGTGCCTGACACCTCACAACTCTAGCCCTGCAAACCTCTCTTTCTTCACTAAGAGCACAATCCTAAATTGCACTTAAGCAGGTACAAATCCCTTGCATCGGCTTGCGGGTGTCGCAAACATGCATAAAGCACGTTTGTGCCACTGTGGGAGTCAGGGAGGCCAACCCAAGGACATGCATCAGCCTCCTCGCACCAGAGCAAGTCCCCGCAAAGGTAAGTTCATGCCAACGGCAGGACAGCAGCATGGGTGATTGGGAAGGGTGTTTTGTGGGCGTTCCATGGCAGGGGGACAGAGAGCAGAATGGAATCAGGAGGGGGAGTGGGACCGGCCATTATGGACTTCCCCTCAAGAAGCTTTCTTTGGTCGTCTCATAGTCTTGACAGAAAGTGATTATTATATAGATATTTAAAAATCTTTACACAAAGGGAATATAAGATGAAGACAAGAGATTCGAAATGGATAAGAAAATATATGGCTTTGAAGATCAAACATCTTTATTAGAAAATTTAATTCTGTTCAGAAGAAGAGTGAGCTATTAGGTTATTGTTAAAATATGAGACAGAAGAGGAACAGGTTAAGGAATTTATGATACAATGGGCTAGAAATGTTGTTCATGAGATTTTGATGGAGCAATGGGAAAATTTGTGGACCAAAATACTGAAGTTTACACTAAATGTAAATCTTAAAGAGAATTTTTATAAAATTATGTACAGATGGCATATAACACCAGCTAAATTTGCAAAAATGAATGAAAATGTACCTGATAGATGCTGGAAGTGTAAGCAACAAGAAGGTTCATTCTATCATATGTGGTGGACACGCACCAAAGCAAAAAAAAATATTGGACTCTGATACACCAGCAAATGCAGCTGATCTTTAAGGTAAATCTGCAAATGAAATCAGAAGCCTTTCTGTTCGGAATACTCAATGACTGGATACAGCAAGACTTTAAAATTTTGTTTTTATACATGACAACTGTAGCAAGGATATTGTATGCTAAATACTGGAAGAATCTAGAGGTACCTTCAGTTGAAGAATGGTGGGTAAAGATACTGGATTTGGCTGAAATGGACAAACTTATTTTCCTTCAAGAGAAGTCAGTAAAGATTTTTATGAACAACTGGAAACCACTCAGGAACTTTCTGTGCGTCAAGGGGAAAACTGGTCTAAGGGAGAGGTTTTCAGACTGGGGCGTCACGACACCCCAGCCTGAGAGCCCTGGGTAGTTCTCCCTTAACGGGAGGGGCAGGGGGAAGACATAGACGTGGCTTTGCACCTCTGATCTGGGAGCAGGGGTGCACTGCCACTCACCCCTGCCTGCAGCAGCTTCCCGGAGCTTGGCGGAGCCTGGCGCCAGCCTCAGCAGGGTTTCCCACGCAGCACAGAGCCCTCCAGAAAATGATCGCGACCACTTCCGGTTTTGCGATCGTGAAACGGAAAGGGGTCGCGATTGCCTTCTGGAGGGCTCTTTGCTGCGTGGAGAGCCCTGCTGAGGCTGGCACCAGTCTCTGCCGACCCCTGGGAGGCTGCTGCAGGTAGAGGTGAGTGGCAGCGCGCCCCTGTGCACAGATCAGAGGTGCAATGCTGAGCATCGCGTCTCTGCCTTCCCCCCATCCCTGCTGCCTGCAACAAAGACTTAGTGGCTCTCAAACTCTCCCAGAGTTTGAGAACCACTGGTCTAATGAACTATAGATCTGAGTAGATAATTGATACAGAGATAAAATCTTTTATTGAGAATAAGATAAAGAATTGAAAATTAAATAATTGATGAAGGAGAGGGATAAAATTTTAGAACAATTTAAGAAAGTATTTTAGAAATAAGTGAGAGACTGTTTAAGATATATACTTAATATGTTTAATGATTTTTGATCAATATTTTGCAGCGGAATAAAGTAATTTAGATTTAGGACCGTGCTTGCTGTATAATTTTCAATGTCTGTTATTATTTGTTTGTTGGATGTTGTAGGGTGTGAAGTTGTGCTAATGTTTAAGGTTTTGTGGGTTTGTGTTTGTTAATTTTAGTTGTCTAAATAAATAAATGGGGGGGGGGAGAATACAATGCAGGCCAGCCAGCTGACCTGTTCCAGCACAGGTTAGGATTGGGCTGTTTGACAGGTAAGAAAAAAAACTGAAGCTTCCAACATGTATGATCCTACAAAGCATCAGCATCAGCTATACAGTATGGTTTGAAATGCAGTTGAAAATTCACAATCAAGTCCAGGACATTTTTTTTTTAAACTTCAATTGAGGTGGAGGTAGGTCCGCGTGCAAATGGAATAGCAGTGCTGGGAGGGAAGAGTAATTCTTGTAACATACACTCCCTCCTGCAATCTAAATTGCCTTCCACAAGTTGCTTTTAGCTCCATTGAGGGAAAAATACACATGCAGCTGCTAAGTTCTATGTCCATTTCCAGCAAAGATTCTGAAAATCTCCTCTGGCTATCTGCACCAATGAATATCCAAAAGTAGTTTAGAAAAGTAGCTTGTGCCTCTTGGAATTCAAATTCTTTCATGTTCCTCTTATGCATTCAGCAGTCTCATCCTAGACTTGCAACACCATAGCAGCTGAACCAATGACACTTACAGCCTGGATCAGGTCATTTTATGTTACAAAGGGACAGGTCATTTTATGTCACAAAGGGACCAAGCAGAAGATTCATCTCTAAGGTTGAGTAAGATATCTGAGTGTCAGGCAATGGTAACAAGAGAGGTTAAGCAAGAGGAATTGTCAGAGACCAGGAACAAGATTGCAGAAAGAAGTCAAAGGATAAGGAAGCAAAGCCAGGACTGTCAGAAAGGAGAGTCAATGATAAAGATAGCCATATAAACCAGTTCATAGTTAGGAAAGAAAAAAAAAAAGATGTACAGAAAGATATTACTGATTATCACAAAGCAACAAGTTGCTTATATGGAAGTCTATGGGACACTATACGTAACAATTTTTAATCTGTTATATCAAATATTTATTGCATGTTTTTAAATCATTTAAAAAGTGGAAATAGGCCAAGTTGTGTGGTTAACTTTACCAAAAAGTCCATTCCGATCTGCAAGGCCTGGCATTTGTTCGTTTTTCTTTGCTATGGGATAATTTATTTTATCCAGCACATTTGAATTCTGTCCTTCCTCCAACAAGCGCAGAGCAGTGAACAAAGGGTTATCCTGTTTTAACCTCACAAACACCTTATAAGGCAAGCTGGGCTGAAAGCCAGCCCAAGGCCACCAGGCTGAGCATGAATTTGCATACTGGTCTGAATGGGCCAACTCCAACTTGCCACACTGATTTAACATAAGACTCATAAGACATTTAACTGAACATAAGAACAGCCCCACTGGATCAGGCCATAGGCTCATCTACTCCAGCTTCCTGTATCTCACAGTGGCCCACCAAATTCCCCAGGGAGCACACCAGATAACAAGAGACCTCATCCTGGTGCCCTCCCTTGCATCTGGCATTCTGACATAACCCATTTCTAAAATCAGGAGGTTGCGCATACACATCATGGCTTGTACCCCGTAATGGATTTTTCCTCCAGAAACGTGTCCAACCCCCTTTTAAAGGCGTCCAGGCTAGATGCCATCACCACATCCTGTGGCAAGGAGTTCCACAGACCAACCACATGCTGATTTCCAATCAGCGATATTCAGTAGTGCTGTTTGTTGTTACTTGCAACTAAAAGATTGGCTTTAAACATTTGCTGGACTAGGGGAAGGATTCAAATTTCTATCGGGTCTGATGGCACTTAAGCACTGAAACTACAGGTTCAGAGACGTTAAATTTCTTGAGCCTTGGCAGTTGATTTTCTTGGTGGCGTAGCTGGAGGGGGGCAGAGCGCTCAGCCTGGCAGGGAGCCTCAGCAGGGTGGGCAAGCGGCCCCTCTCTTCGGAGCCATTCCCAGTGGGGGGAGCAAAACAGAGCTGTACGGCTCCCACCCTGCTGAGGCTCCCTGCGGGCTGAGCGTTCCACCCCCCTCCAGCTACGCCACCAGATTTTCTTCCACTGTGGACTCCAGTTACAGAGAAGACTAAGGCAGCTGCTGTTTCACTGCTCCCAAAGCTTCTGCAAACTTCTCTATTTTATGTGAAAGAAATCATGAAGACGTGAGGAAAGCTGTACAAATCCCCAGAAAATAATAAATTGCATCCATTCTCTAAATGTAACAATTACCTGGAAATTCGCCATACAGCAAGGAAGGGAGAGCCTTTCCTGACACAAAACAACTTCAGATCAAGAAGAAAAACACACTTCCTACAAAAAGGCTTTAAGCAGCTGTAGGATGAAATTGCATTGAGGTGAATTTTTCCTTTCCTGTGCAGTCTTCCTTGTGCGCAGGTGTGCAAGGGCACAAAAGGCTAGAGTTCACACAATCTGCCTCATACGTAAAAGAATGCATTTTTTTCCACTGTTACCAGTTATCCTCATCATCTTAGGCATTAGAATGAACCAAGCCAGGATTAACATAAATAGAGTTTTTCCTATGCTTCCTCATTTCTCGGTGCTTTGAGAACCAAGGCTTTACTAATAAGATACACCATGTCTGGAAATGGGGGGGGGGGGGGGAAAGAGGGGAGAGATGCTGCAACACCTTAGGGACAAATTGTTTTACTGTGACAGGAGTTTTAAAAAGGCATTGGTCTACTTCAGGGGCACCCAAACCCCGGCCCTGGGGCCACTTGCGGCCCTAGAAGACTCCCAATCTGGCCCTCAGGGAGCCCCCAGTCTCCAATGAGCCTCTGGCCTTCCGGAGACTTGCTGGAGCCTGTGCTGGCCTGATACAACTGCATGACGGCCAACTCTTCAACCTCTCACGTGAGCTGTAGGGTGAGGGCTCCCTCCACTGCTTGCTGTTTCACATCTGTGATGCAGCAGTGGCAGCAAAGGAAAGGCTGGCCTTGCTTTGTGCAAGGCCTTTTATAGGCCTTGAGCTATTGCAAGACCTTCATTCATTCACATAAATTCATCTCTAATATATTCATTTATGTAAATTTATTCAAATTTGAAATGAAAATTAATTCCTTTTTTTTTCCGGCCCTCGACACAGTGTCAGAGAGATGATGTGGCCCTCCTGCCAAAATGTTTGGACACCCTGGTCTACTTAATCAGGTGAAGGATATGAACTGAGAACGGATGAATACAGAAACATGGAGTTACAGTAAACAGGATGAAGATGAACTCTTAAAAAGATAGAAAGGGATTAAACTGGATTGGTTGACGGAACTACAAATTAAAACAAGATGGATGAAAGATAAAAAAGAAGGAATCTATCTAGAGGAGACGGAATTTGATAAAATATTTCTATCAAATGAGGAACATTATATTAAGAGGATGTATCAATATTTGTTATGGAAATGGAAGATGAATTGGTAAAAGAGGTGATGATTATATGGGCAAAGAAAATTGGACATAACATAATAATGAATAATTGGGATCAGCTATGGAAAAGAAATATGAGGATAATCAAGGCAGCAACAATGAAAGAAAACATATATAAAAATTTTTATAGATGGTACCTATCTCCAGATAGGTTGGCAAAGATGTATCCCGGCACAAGTAATAAATGTTGGAAATGTAAAGAGGTGAAAGGATCTTTTTACCACATGTGGTGGCTTTGCCCTAAGGCAAAAGTTTTGGAAAAAAATTCATATAAATATTCAAGTTATTTTCAAATGTGTAATACCCTTACAACCAGAATTGTTTCTATTGAATATCTTCCCTGAAGGATATAACAGTGATTTCAAACACACTTTGTTATACGTGATCATTGCAGCAAGATTGGTCTATGCCAGGTTATGGAAGAATTCAGAAATTCCTGGTGTAGGGATGTGGATTGAGAAATTATACAAGATTGTAGAAATGGGTGTGTTGACAGAAAGATTGAGGGATGGCGAGACAGAGAGAATACAGAAATTATGGAACCCATTATATGAATGGTTAGATAAATGATTATGAAATATTGATTGAAGAGATGATAATTATAGAAATAATTATAGAAATAAGACAGTATTGGCTGCAGTTCTGTGATTCCCTAGTGTTTTTCCCTCTGTATTACCTTGAATATATATATCTGTGATTTTTCCTGTACCCATGCCTTAAATCAAATAAAATATTTTAAAAAAAAAAAGATTGCTGAGGCAGAGTCGGATCTAGAACATAAGGTGGAGAACATAATCAAGGGCAATAGCAGTACTACATGCACCCACCTCATCAACATAATTGACTCATTATTGGCTCATATACCACTTTGTTTATATTACTTCAGCTGTAGTTGGGAGGCCTTCTATGGAAGAGAGCCAGGAAAGCCCTGAAGCAACTGACCATGAGACTTTCCACTGGTACAAGAGTAACTTCTTTACTTCCTCATTTTCAGCACTCAGATATAAGTTAAGAATAAATTTGGTAAAACTGTTAAATCTAAAGGGTAGCAGGCTCTCTGGAATTGTACCAAATTTTGAATAATCCCTGTTGTGTAAAAAGGCCTTACTGAAGACATTTTCATTACTGCAGTCAGAAAGACCTCACCCTTAACACACAAACACACACACACAGAGAGAGAGAGAGAGAGAGAGAGAGAGAGAGAGAGAGAGGATTGCAGCATTCAATACAGGGCTAAGATGTACTATCAGTCCATATAAATGAAGAAGCAGAAATGCTAAATTTTTTTAAAGGATTATTATTAGATCACAAAAACTAAAAGAAAAATATGACAGACATCCACATTACTATTTTAACAGGAACTGAAATACTTGTTGCATTTCATCAGTGTTGCTAACTCACTCCACAGGTATAAACATGACTGGCAATGATGTAGTCATCTGTTGCACATTTAACTACTAAAGAGCACTAGAGTTTTCATGGGCAAAGTGCTCATACACAACAAGAAAGCCATAATAGGTTGAGCCTTGCTATTTGCGAGGGCTTCGTTCCCAGAACTCACATGGATGGCAAAAACTGCATTAAAGCAAATTCATTTAAAAAACAATGCCCCTTGACTAGGTGATTTAAGAACAGCCTTGCTTACCTTGCCTTGACAGGGGCATTAGGCAGACAATCCATCAATCAATCTCTCCATGCACTTAGAATGGCTTCACTCTGAGCCAATGACCCCTCCCTCCTCCCTTGTTGGCATCCTTCAGTCTTGGAAGACTATGGTATCGCACTCTGAATAGTGTTCTGCAACAGAGTGTCCTCTCCAGTGCGCAAAGCCTGGGTAAGGTAGATATGGAGGATAGACTGTTACCCATGCAGCAAATCCCCCCTCTCCACATCACTGAAATGGTCCAATGGAAAGGCAGAAGCCAATACGGTTGGTTCCAGCGGCGTCGCAGGAGTTGCCAGAACGTGACTGTGTTCAGCCATGAACTGCCTCAGGGACTCCGGCTCCGGATTTTGCCTCGAGGTTGACTCCTGAAGCCTTTTCCATCCGGGTAGATGGGACTCGTCAGCCTGGGAAGGCAGCTCATCTGAGAGAAGGAAAACTCTGATCCCAAGCCTCCACTGCCTTGTGGCTACATCCCTCCTCCCAGAGTGCAGCAAAGAATGCAAGTGATTATCACATGCTCATGGGGAAGGGAGGGGTCACTTGCTTTGGAGTGAAGCTGTTCTACGTGCCCGGAGAGAGAATGATTGATGGTCAGCCAGCTGCGCTCTCTCATATTAACGAGGCTATTGTTAAACAACATTTTTCCTTTAAAGGCCCCTTCTCATTGTGTTGAGATAAAACCACTGGAGAAAAATTCATGGATAATTAGGTTATACCTGTAATTTAAATTGGTGCTCTACTACTTATCCTAATTCCTAAAAGAGACCAAACTCACAGACAATGCCTCAGAGTATCACCTATGGTATTATAACACTGGAAGTTTATTCAGGAATATATATTTTTAAGGAACTGACATTTTGATTGCAAATGCAACACTAATCTTTTAATAACATTTTCAAAGCAAGCTAAATTATTTAGCTGCTGTATATGTTAGATGCTATGAGCTTCTTTTAAATATTGCACTGAATGTCATAATTATACAAAAGAATATGCCCACACAATACTATGGTATAAGGCCAGAATATGTTTGAAATGGCTTATTTCCAAAGTTCTTTGCTGCCTAACTAACTGCTCAGGACATCAGTGTTGCATCCTGAAAGCATTTGGGTTTGTCTATTTTGCTGCTAAACAGCATCCACAGAACTTTCAACGGTCACAATTTCATTCCTTTTCCTCATTCAGCTACTTGTACTTGGCGTTCCATCTACAGACATGCTCAACGGACTTCTTTAGAGCATACAGGCAGAAAACACAAGGATTGTCAAATACACCTGAATTAAGAGACATGAGCACCTATTAAAGTGACACCTAAGTTGACTAACCAAGCTCAGTAAATCTAACTTCAGCTGTATTTCTGAAGACATAGCTGGCACCCACAACAGACAATCTGTAACGTTCACAATAGCGGGAAGTACTGCAAATGGCAGCTTAAAAAGTTAGAAATTCCTTGACTAAGCTTCCCAATTTCTTCTAAACAGGTTGGGCTTGGAACATCAGATTCTGTTCCGTTTCAATTCCTCCTTCCCCCCCCCCCCAAACTTTTCAGGGAAAATTCCTTGTTTGGGGAAAAAAAATGTTCACATTCAATTACTTCAAATGCAGCAAAAGCCACCATCTTATACAGACTTTTTTTAAGCATGTCCCACTGGAATCAGTTGAACTTACTTCTGAGTAAACATGTAAGATCAGGCTGCAAGACTTATTTAGATGTCATGGAATACCCCAGAAATTGTGATTCCTGTTTCGGTCTACCTGGTTGGAAGCCTTAAAAGCCTTTGATATTGTATAGGACAAATGCCTTCCAATTACCTTCCATATTTGTTTTCTTCCTATCAGCATCAACAAAAGGTTCCATCCACTAAAATGCAATAATTCGAGGTGTGATTTTTCAGTTATTTTTCAGTGATAATGAAATTTAAAAAAACATAGCTATAAGAAGCCCACCTAAAAGTGATCTAGTAGCGTGCTTTGCCCAAATAATAATAGACAAACAAGCCTTGCTGAGGGAGAATCAGCATGGCTTCAGTAAGGATAAGTCTTGCCTCACACACCTTTTAGAATTTTTGGAAAAGGTCAACAGTTACGTGGATGTGGGTGAACCCGTGGACATTATATATCTGGACTTCCAGAAGGCGTTCAACACGGTCCCTCACCAAAGGCTACTTAGAAAACTCAACAGTCAGGGAATTAGAGGACAGGTCCTCTCATGGATTCAGAACCGGTTGAAGACAAGGAAACAGAGAGTGGGTGTCAATGGACAATTTTCACAGTGGAGAGAAGTGAAAAGCGGTGTGCCCCAAGGATCTGTCCTGGGACGCTTTTCAACGGTGTCGTTGAGCAGTGAGGTGGCTAGGTTTGCAGACGACTCCAAGCTTTTCCAAGTGGTGAAGACCAGAAGCGATTGTGAGGAGCTCCAGAAGGATCTCTCCAAACTGGCAGAATGGGCAGCAAAATGGCAGATGCATTTCAATGTAAGTAAGTGTAAAGTCATGCACACTGGGGCAAAAAATCAAAACTTCACATATAGGCTGATGGGTTCTGAGCTGTCTGTGACAGATCAGAATAGGGATCTTGGGGTGCTAGTGGACAGCTCGATGAAAGTGTTGACCCAATGTGCGGCGGCAGTGAAGAAGGCCAATTCTATGCTTGGAATCATTAGAAAAGGTATTGAGAACAAAACAGCTAATATTATAATGCCATTGTACAAATCGATGGTAAGGCCACACCTGGAATATTGTGTCCAGTTCTGGTTGCAACATCTCAAAAAGGACATAGTAGAAATGGAAAAGGTGCAAAAGAGAGCGACTAAGGTGATTACAGGGCTGGGGCACCTTCCTTATGAGGAAAGGCTATGGCATTGGGGCCTCTTCAGCCTAGAAAAGAGACACCTGAGGGGGGACATGATTGAGACATACAAAATTATGCATAGACAGAGTGGATAGAGAGGTGCACTTTACACTCTCACATACCAGAACCAGGGGACATCCACTAAAATTGAGTGTTGGGAGAGTTAGAGAAAAAAGAAGTATTTCTTTACCCAGTGTGTAATTAATTTGGTTGGTCTGTGGAACTCCTTGCTACAGGAAGTGGTGATAGCATCTCGCCTAGATGCCTTTAAAAGGAGATTGGACAAATTTCTGGTGGAAAAATCCATTATGGGTTACAAGCCATGATGTGTATGTGCAACCTCCTGATTTTAGAAATGGGTTATGTCAGAATGCCAGATGCAAGGGAGGGTACCAGGATGCAGGTCTCTGTTATCTGGTGTGCTCCCTGGGGCATTTGATGGGCCGCTGTGAGATACAGGAAGCTGATAGATGGGCTAGATGGGCCTATGAACTAGAGGGGCCTATGGTCTGATCCAGTGGGGCTGTTTTTATGTTCTTAACTAGAGTAGTTTTCTCTGATTTATGCATCTTGATTAAATGCTAACTGCACCTACTTCAGAACAGCAAATGCATTTAAAAACTTCATAAAATTGCCAATGAAGTAAAGACTTCTACTAAACCTTCCTCCTTCATCAAAGTTGAACTATGATTTTATCACTATGGGATCATTTTTTAAAAAGTTCACACACAGATAAGCTACAGTAACTTGCAAACACAAACATTATACTAGTCATTTTTGAGTAGATACAGTGGTGGCATTCAGACATCACATTCATTATCTAAAATAAACTGTGTGCACACCTGCCCTCCTTTCTTTGCATATTTGACTTATAGAAGACTCCCTGGTTTGTTAAACCACAGATTGCTGGTTCAGACATGGATGATAAACTGTGATTTCACAAACCAGGAAACCAAGCGCGCGTGCGCACACACACATACACAAACGCACACACACACAGGAAGAGAAAGCACATGCACACAGAAACTTGGCTTGGATAACATGACATGTTAACACAGCCAGTGTTGTATTTTGCACAGTTTACAAACTACATTAGATGACCAAACATGGAAAGTGCGTGAAGTGGTTGTTATGCAATGCAGAAGATCTATGAAATAAGAACGGTTCAAAAGGAGGAAGCGAACAGCTATTCCTTGCACAGGAAACTGCATGGAACGCAGTAAGAGGAACTAAGGGGCATAATTACAGGACACAGAAGTACAGCAGGGCAGAGTCTAAAATGAGGATCATGATATAGTAGGAGAGGTATCCCTATAAACATTGCAGACTCCAGGTGCTAAGAATCCTTGCACCGGTTCCCCCACGTTGCCGCCCATCTTCCCCCTGGTGGAACACTGGGTGATACCACAACACCCAACCATGAAGGATATGAGCAGGACCGGTAACATACAGTAAAAGAAAGGATTTAAAAAAAACCATACAGGGCTTTTTAAAAGAAAGGAGTGAATGAGATAGGTAAGCAGACAAAATAATCAGGAGAGTAATGTTTTCCAAAAAACAGTCTTGAAGCATAGTACTGTACTGGTGTCCTATTAAAATATCTAAATTCTCTTGCCTGAGAAATGCCGCAGAGATTAAACAAAAATGTGGGAATTAAAGCAAACCACTAGGAAGCAAACAAGTAGTATTTACAGGGGCCTCTTGTTTTACACGTGTTTGATTTAGATGTTTAATTAACACCAAAACCTCATTTATGCTTGCAAATTTTTGACATAATACGGTCAAACCTCCTGCATGCTCAGCTGTGAAACTCTGTTTTCCCCATCAACCATGTCTGGAAAATGTCCATCTGCTTTATCTCAGAAGCCTAAAGCTAAAAAGGCACAAAAAGCAATCACAAATGATGTGAAATTAGATGTGAGCTACTGCCTTCAGAGATGAAAGCATGTATCAGGTGTTGGTCACATGCTTGGATTAAGTGGGAGCACTGTTTGTACCAATCAAGACAGTGCTTTGAAGATAAAGAAAAATGTCCCATCAGTGACATCTACAAGAAAGCTCTTATGCTCAGAGTTCTAGAATGGACCATGTAGAGCAGATTCCCCTGACCTGTACCATTCACATACATTCTTATGGTAACAATATTTTTAGTTTATGTGTTTTGGACATACATGCTGCTTTTCAAAAATGTAACCCCTGTGTAAAACAAGAGGTGCCTGTATTTGAGTCTGCGGTCCTGAACACCTGGATACAAAAGATACTACAGAAACTTTGTACTACAAAGGAAATATTATGTCAGTAGCAAGCAAGCACACACACAAGAGGACTCCACCAAGGAGATCAGAAAAAACTTTCAGCAAAATATTCTTCATACTTCTCTAAAAATGGGGAGGAGGGACTGTACAAAGGTTAGAGCCCCTAACTTGTCCTATTACAACATGTTTTATGGCGCTTATAGGGGCCTTACCAAACTCTCCCTACAGGGAAGTTGGGACCAGGTATTTGTGTGGGCAGGGAGGGAGGCGGGGAAGGGGGCAGCAAAGGTGCCACAGTAATTGCAGAGCAAAAACTGGAAGTAGCTGCTGACCAGAGATAAGGATTGTTTACAGAAGCCTTAGAGGAGATTGGAGGGGACTCCAAGCAGTGCCGCAATCTCTGCAGCACTGTTGCTGCCATCGAAGCAGGCTATTTCCCTTAAGGGGGAATGCCCTGCTTCCAGTTCCCCCTGGTGGGTTGTGACCCACCAGTTTGGGCACCCCTGCACTAGAGTATAGTGAACACAACAAGTTTACCTTGCATATCAGGCAGCAGTGCTAAGCTGGATAACAGTGGCCATAGAACAAATCAATAGCAATAAAAGTAGCAGCAGCAGCTATTTAGTTGATGAGGAAATAACATTTTCCCGACTGCCTTATGGCACAGTCGTATCTCCCTGGCATGACACCACTTCATAATTAAGGCACAGATGTTAGTGCTTGTTGACAATTGCTAGGTAAAGTAAAAAAATGCTACTTTATTAACAAGCACAGGTTATAATATAGCATTAGAAAGCCATGCACTGTAGTGATTAAATGATCAACAATTCCGGTTCCATTTGCAGTAGAAATTGAGAGTTCACCATCCCGTTATGATCAATTCATTCTAATGACCCAACTGTATTGGGGCAGGCAGCAATGGAACTTGTGTTCCGCTGGCACTGACTGCCGTAAAGAAGCACCAGTCATAAAAGGCACACCAGCAGCATGGCATATGCTGCTGGAGCTCCAGCGGGAAGGTCAAAGCCTTCCTGTATGTTCCAGAACAGGCAGAAGGCGCCGATGATGGAGGTAAGGTTGTGAAAGAGCCAGGACAGGGTGCGGGAAGGGTAGAAAGGGTTCAGGATAGAGTAGGGTTCTAGAACCCTTCCCAATCCCATGGTGTGAGCCCACATGGACCTGCACCAGCTATTTCACTTGCACAGGTTCAAGCACACCGCCCACCACCACAAAGGCTCACCCCCAGGTAAGGGAACAATTGTTCCCTGCCTACCTCACAGGGAACAACTGAGTTCTCAGTGGAGAACTCCACAACTCCCCTCCCCAACAGAATACAGCAGTAGTCATTTTAGTGCTGCTGCTTTGGGGAGAGGGGAGAGAACAGGATTAGGCAGTATTGGCTAATTGTAGTAGCAACAGAGGAAAACGTCAATTCACATTTGGTAAGAAAAACTGGGAAGCTGAATCAGCACAACCCAGTTACTTGAAGGTGTGTAAATCCTCTACTACGGCTACAAATGTCTCTTTGGCAAATGTGCTCATCTGAATTCATTATGTCCAGTATAAGAGATACATAACACTTGGAATTTTTGTACAGCATCCATGTTCTCTCTCTTCAAATGGCCAGAGGACTATGAGCCATTATTTATAGGGTAAGTTATTATTTAGAGCCAGGTGTGTCTGGCGCAGTGGTTTGGAAGTTGGACCTAGACCTGGAAGATCCAGATTCAAATCCCTGCTCAGCGATAAAGCTTCCTGAAAGACCGTGAGCCAGTCACCATCTCTTATTCTCTCCTACCTCACAGGGTTGTTGTGAGGACAAAAGGGCAGTGCAGCTATGTACACCACCCTGAGCTCCTTGGAAAAAGGGTGGTATAAAAATGTGATAAATACATTGCAAAACTTCATAACATAAATATTCTTTGTCCCAGAATCCACTCTCACTTTCTAGTAACTGGATTAAGCAGCATATGACGACAAGAGATTGCAGGTTAAGCTGTACCCCATTTTTGGCTGTATAAGACAAAACGTTTTTTTCTGTTACAGTAGATGTCTTATACTCCCCATTGACTTATATATGGATGGAATATGGAGCACAGATATAACAAGTATGGAAGAGCACATCCCATCAAAATGTTTGCTGACTAATTGTTTCACCAATGCATATACAGTACATGAATCAAGTGTTCACTCACAAATGTTTCAGGTACAGATAGTGTCAAAATGCTCCCTGTGAAGTCACACAAATGACACACTGCAGAGTCAAGCTAGAACTGGTGCAGTTTGTCAAGGAAACCAACAACAATATAGCTGCTCATCAGAAGTCTGGTGTCAATGAAAACTGTGTAAGGAAGTAGTGCAAATAAAAGGATGCTCTGCACGTGACAAACAACCCAAGGCGGCTAATCACAGCTACAAAACTAGACAGCCAGTAATTGAGGATTAATTAGAAGAATATGTGCTGACATAATATAGGCAACTTAATACAGTTCAGCTGAGAATGAAGGTGAAAGAAAGTGCCAAAGACTGAGTAGCTGAGACCTTAAGGGTATGGCATCATGGCATTTTAGATTCATGCACAAGAAAGTACACCTCATGGGAAAAGGTTTAAGCATCCTCTCACCAGCTGTTCAAAATTGGGGCCTTGAGAGGTTGCTTTCCATTAAAAAAAGGTTGAAACTTCATTATTAGGAACATTTGCGTCTCAATAGGCAGCTGCTGCAAAGAGAAAGGTGAAAGGTAGGCAGAGCTCGCTACATAGCACATCACTCAACTCCTCTCAAAACGCTGATGTATAAGTAGCTGCTGTCACCTGCAAATGAAAGCTTTGACAAGCTAAGTTCTTTCGCACCAATTTAAAAGCACTGAGAATCGTGCAAAAGGATGGCACAAGCTTATTAAAATAATCAGAAAAGGAACAAAAGGCACTAAGCACTTTCTTGTAAGTGGCTTCATTATTCCCCGTCTAAGGTTACAATCCTACACGCAGATTTGGAAGCAAGTTCTATTCAACAGCGGGATGCATTTCCAAGTAAACTTGCAGAATTGGGTTATGCTTCATATGCATGCAAAGTTGCACTGCCAGTATAACAAACCACAAATAAAACACGCTACTTGGAATGTAATTTGCCCACAACTAAAGCCATAACAAAAGTACCCCAAATTATTGCAAGATTTTCCCACTCCCAATACGCACTGCAGTGGCCTGCTTAGACTAAAGATCGCATTCAGGAAAAACTGTACAAAATAAAAGCAGAGACCTGCAATGTCTGGTATAAGAAAATCCATATGCCCAAAGCAGTGCTCAATAAGCAGTTGGGAGGAAATCTCTGCCCTCCCTTACCTAAAGAAAATGGTATAAATCTGGACTGAAGCAACAGAGAGGCTATAAAAACACCAACTGTGGTGATCTGTCCAATTGCAGCACTACTAAAATTCATACCAATGGTTTTTTGTTTTTTTAAAGCAGCAACTTCAAGGGACAGAGCAGGAAATGTTACAGTTCACTTATACTCCTAACTTTACTCAACCTGGGATTTCAACAAACCAACCTCTGCCAGCCTCAGCCTTTCAGCAATTCAATAAAATTCAGGAATGAAAGGCAAAATCAATATCTAGACACCACATACCAATTACTTTTACATTATCTACAATTGTTCAAACAGTGGCCATGGTATCTTGAACAAGGTTAAGTAATATCACCATTCTGCAAGGAAGCAGGCCATTTCTTTTCCTTTAACTATTTGTGCTCTGTATGCAGTCTTGTAGAAGAACGACATTTTGCCCACCACTGCTTTTAGCATATGAGCCATAACAAATAATCCTAACCAATTCCTGGAAAATCTCCTAAGGACTGTTCCGTTTGCTTCCAGTGCAACACTTGCTTTTTGCAGTAGAGAGTGCCAACACACAACTGACATCAGTGTGAAAATGTTCTTCATAAATTGCTATGTACAAGAACAAGCCTTTCCTCCTCCCCTCTAGCAATGTCAACATCAGTAAATGCTGCCCTCAATGCAAACCAGTCCTATTTAACATGCAATATAGCTGGGTTCATAACTCAAGCTACGGGGCAATGTAGTCAGGCTCAGTGAACCTTCACCTCTACAGGAAATTAAGAAACTTCTGTTTCTTTTTAGATGCTGCTCCTAGATTATGAGGCTTACAGGCTGCCACTATTCACACCAATAACCAGACAAGGGCTTTTTTGCTCTAGAAACATTTTAGTATCCATCAGTACAGCATATAATTCAACTGGATTTCATCATTAAGCAGAACAGTGAAAACTTCTAACAAGCCTGTATAAAGGCTACTTGTTGAATAGCATAAATACAGCCCAAGGTGCTACACAAGACATGGTTAGGTCTCCTAATATCAATTAACAGCTATAATTTACTAGCCTCCTTGCTGGAAGGCATGAAATGGGCGGTCAGAATTGCTCCTAACAGCCCGTACTCGTGGCAGTCCTCTTCAGGAAGCCTGCAGTGAATCAACCAACTATCTTTAGCAACCAATTGTATTGTGTTTTGCGTTTGCCAAAATATTATTCACAGCAAGATGAGGTTATGCTGATGAAGGGAACATTTAAGTGCATAGACTCCCTCCTTAACAGCTTGAGCTCTGTAGGATGTTATTTGTATACACGCCTGGAACATCTGTCTCTGTTGAGGCACAGCTACCCAGCACAAGACAGTCTATTATGCAATGGGCAAATACCAGACCCTTTGAACTAAGTTTAAAGCAGACAAAGGAGGCCTATCCAGTAAACAGAACTGTTGCTCAACCGCCAAGAAAGGAAGTGGCAGAGTAGATCCCAAACATTTCCCCTTTCTGCCACAGGAAACCCTGCCCTTTCAGAAAAGCTCTTTCCTAGCAGAACCAGCGAACTGATGTAACCACGTCTCCCCACCCCATCATCCTCAGTGTCTTCACCTAAGACAAAAGAATGAACATCTGAACCAAGGACAGTACACACGAGCAGGCCTTTCCTATTAATGCAGCCCTTGTAAAAGATGGTCCTTGAAGCATGCGTGCTCTATATGTGTGCTCTATACGCCCAGCTAATTTGCTCTTCTTATCAGTTACTACCCATCTCACACACAAAAAAAGTTGGAACTGCTCATTTACATGTGCTACTTAGCATGCAATTCACTGCCAAGTGAGAAGGTAGTGGAGAAAAAAAATCCAAACGGAGCATGGAAAGGAAAAGAAACCACCCTTCCCTTCCTTCAAATACGTGGCCCTGTTTCCTTAACGTTTTTACATGCTGATAAGAAATGAGTTTCCTCCATTTCAAATTCCCAACTGAACTGAAAGCAGACAATATCAAAACCGTTAAATAAACCTTCCTATTCCTATTAAAAATATTGTTCCCTTTTTATGACCCAGGGCAAAAAGTGTATATAACAGAAACCATTATTGGCTAATCCAATTATAGGGCAATTTCCACAACTGCCTCCATAACACAGGCGGAAGTAGGTGTCATTGCTATCGACAGGGACTGCTCATAGTGAAAAGTCTAGTGACAAACAGCTTTACCCCTCCATTAAGTCTACCACTAACATTCAGACTGGTGGCACATATGGATTCCTATTTTTTATGATTGGTTTATAACCTGAGAAACTTGCTACTATTTATGGCTACCTGGATTACACATTCACACATGCACAGCCGGATATGGTACTACCCACCCACATCCTACTTACCTTGTTTATGTCTTTTTATTAACATTTCCATTTTATCACACTGCTACCTTTTGCCACCACAGCAGCAAGTTTGTACTGAGGGGTAGATGGGAAAGGGGTTGCAGTAGCACTAGCTACCGATCATGCAGGGTAGTGCTTCTTTTAGGTTTTGAGCAATACCAGACGAAGGGCACAATTGTAAATTTAAAACAAAAAATGATTCTGAGCAGTATCCGTTATGGCATTAGTCTTCCTAAGCTGGTAGAACTTTATTCTGACTGTACTACCCCACCAACTCACCACTCTAAGTTTGCAGATGACACCAAACTGTTCCGAGTTTGATTTTAGAAATGGGTTATGTCAGAATGCCAGATGCAAAGGAGGGCACCAGGATGCAGGTCTCTTGTTGTCTTGTGTTGTCCCTGAGGCATTTGGTGGGCCACTGTGAGATACAGGAAGCTGGACTAGATGGGCCTATGGCCTGATCCAGCGGGGCTGTTCTTATGTTCACTCTGACTACATTATACCACCACCTTCATCCCAACACAGGCACAACTGTATTCTGATGTCAGTGCAGTTGTATGCCAACATACCTGCACCATCAGGCAGAGGTGTGGTTAGGACAAGGAGGATCCAACATGCACCATATCCTATTTCTCCACCCACATTGGCTTCTGTGCTGGCAATAAACGCATCCATAAAAAGCAATGGAGAACAAAAACCACTGCGCGCTCTCAACTTCCTCTGCTCTCCTCCCCCAGTCTATGATGAAGCACAGGATCCAGACTTAACTCCACAGCCAGTCACAGCACTTCCACCTTAGGGAGATCATAACTCAGATGACATGGTGTACAGCTTGAGGCTCTACCTCTCTGATCTCCTGTCACACACACATACAAAACAGAAAGAGGAACTCTGGTGATGAAAAAGTTGGAGAAAGGGCACTTTGTAATCCATAGAGTTTCACTGCACCCCCCCCCCCACACACACACACACTGATGTTAATGTAATGGTACTGCATTCTCTCCCTCCACAGAGCACTACTGCACAAGCGCTCAGATGGCACCCCACTCAAATACAAACACTGAGTAAGCATCCTGATCTAAAGACCATGTGCTGCTGAACACGTATTTCTTCTTACTCTCTGTGCTTCTCTTTGCTCTCCACATCCAGCTTTTCAACAGGGGTAGAAGACACAAGACCTTCCACATGCCCAACCATGCTGACCACAAGGACAGCCCACAGCAGTGACCAATGCAATAGCAGCTGTTCCTCTATGACAGGGGTGCCCAAACCCCAGCCCTGGGGCCACTTGCGGCCCTCGAGGCCTCTCAATGCGGCCCTCAGAGAGCTCCCAGTCTCCAATGAGCCTCTGGCCCTCTGGTGATTTGTTGGAGCCCACACTGGCCAGTTGCAACTGCTCTCAGCGTGAGGGCAACTGTTTGACCTCTCATGTGAGCTGTGGGATGAAGGCTCCCTCCACTGCTTGCTGTTTCACATCTGTGATGCAGTAACAGCAGAAAAGGAAAGGCCAGCCTTGCTTTGTACAAGGCCTTTTATAGGCCTTGAGCTATTGCAAGACCTTCATTCATTCATATAAGTTCATCTTTACATAAATGAATATATTAAACATATGTAAATTTATTCAAATTTGAAATGTAAATTAATTCCTTTTTTTCCCTGGCCCCTGGACACAGTGTCAGAGAGAAGATGCGGCCCTCTTGGCAAAAACTTTGGACACCCCTGCTCTATGAGGTGGCTATCCTACTTGTTCCAGACAGACCCCAGTATCCTTGCAACTATATGGCAGACACAGATGTAACTGGTGCAGCCAGATCTCACCGATACCTGCTACTTTATGCAAGAGTAGAAGAGCCCTGCTGGAATAGGATGGTTGGCAGTCACATTCATCTCTCTCTTCTCCCTCCCCCAATGCTGCTACATTTCTAATGCTATTCAATAAAAACTCTGACTTTGTCACTTGTTACTTTGTTACTAGATGTTAGTGGGCAGGGATTCCTTCTTCATACAAGCAGCCAGTTGTTTTCACTGCTGTCATGATGAGCAGAACAGTCAGTGGGGGCATGTGCATGCACACAAACATTTGTGTGCCCCAATGTCATGGTGGCATTTCCCTTTTACTATGAAATGGATTGGCTTCTTCCATGCCCTGTCCACTTGCGGGCACTGCCAGAATACCACCCCATGACTGGTACATGTTGAAGGTGCTAGAGCAATGCCTGACAGGATTGCACCTCTCTGGGATTTTTAAAACTCTTCTTTGTTTGTCCCTCTTTGTGGTAGGCTAGTATAAGACTTAGGGCACAATCCTAACCCGTGCTGGAGCAGGCAAGCCAAAAGGCTTGCACTGCATCCAACGCGGGATTGCAGCGGGCAGTGGCTCAGTCACGAGCAAGGGGAAGCTCTTCCCCTTACCCGTGGGTAAGGGTTGCGTGCCCCTATGAGTCTCCTCGGACCTGCGCCACCTCCGGAGGTGGCACAAGTCTGAGGAGAGCGGAGTGGCTTGCACACACCCCCACGCCTACCTTTGCTGCTTATGCCGCCACGCTCGCGCCGGCATAAGCAGCAGCACGGGAGCCGCAGCACAAGCCGCGGCGCGGGAGCCGTGGCGGAGGCTTCTGCCTCTGTCCGCACGTCAGCACATCTGGATGCACCAACGCGGCTCCCGCCTAAGGAGGCACAAACGTGTTTTACGGCACATTTGCGACTCCTCAGGGGCTCCTCAACCGGCATTAGTGCCGGTTAGAATTGCTCCCTTAGACTACAGTTGAGTCACTCTAGGTCAGTGCTTTTCAAACTTTTTCATCTCACAGCACACTGATAAGACACTAAAACGGTCAAGGCACACAACACTCATATCCCCCACTGACTCTACTAATTAATGACCTTCCCCCCAAATTCCTGTGGCACACCTATGGTCAACTCACGGCACACCAATGTGCCACAGCACAGTGGTTGAAAATGGTTGCTCTAGCTATTTATAGGATACAGACTACAATTAAGTCACTATAGCGAGGCTGGTGACTTGATTATAGATTGCCCTACGAGAAGCCTCTTTTGAGCGCTTTGCAAAAACACAGGGCTAAATGAACTGGTTGCAAATAAAGCATTTAATAATAATAATAATAATAACTCTATTTTTTACCCCGCCTTTCTCCCCGAAGGGGCTCAAGGCGGCTTACAACATATTAAAAAACATAATTTAAAAACAAATAAAAACATATTAACACATCATAAAAAGCAGCAGAGTAAAAACTAGGTAAAAAGAGCATAGAGCAGCAGCAAGTCATAAAAGAATCAGGCCTGTAAAAAATATTAAAAGATGTTAAAAAGATGTTAAAAGGCCGAGAACTCAGAAGGCTTGTTTAAACAGAAGGGTCTTCAGGCCTCGCCGAAAGGTCTCAAGAGAGGGAGCCATTCTTAAGTCAAGGGGAAGGGAGTTCCATAGCGTTGGTGCCACTACTAAGAAGGCCCTATTTCTTGCAGCCGCCCCACGTACCTCCCTAGACGGCAGCACTTGTAAAAAGGCCTTCTCTGATGACCTAAGAGGATGAGCCGGATTGTACGGGAGTAGGCGATCTCTAAAATACCCTGGTCCAGAGCAGTATAGGGCTTTAAAGGTCAATACCAGCACCTTGAATTGGGCTCGGAAACGAATGGGCAGCCAATGCAGCCGCTGGAGAAGCGGACTGACAGAGTCGAACCGCCTACCTCCAGTAAACACACGGGCCGCCGCATTCTGCACTAGTTGCAGTTTCTGAACCGTCTTCAAGGGCAGCCCCACACAGAGCGCGTTACAGTAATCTAATCTCGATGTCACCGAGGCATGGATCACCGTGGCCAGGTCAGCACGATCCAAGTACGGCCGCAGCTGGCGCACCAGCCGAAGCTGAGCGAAGGCCCTCCTAGCCACAGCCGCCACCTGGGAATTTAGACTCTTGAGGTGAAAAAAAAATGGGATTTTTGTTTGTTTTTTAAAGATGCAAAGGCAAACGATTAAAAAAATCATCTCTACAATTCCTAAAAAGGATCTTCCATTTTACTATTGTTAGTCCTAAATCAAACACTGCCCAATGAAGACCAAGTAATTTTTACACTACACTTAATACATCTTGTCCTATGCTTCCCCAATGGGTTACTCCCATTCCAAAGTTTAAGAAATCTCCAGGTTTTCACCACCATCTTTAGACTACCCTGAACTCTTTTATCATATTATTAGCTTACACATAAGTGCCTTCAGTAGCTTCTTTGAGGGAATGTTCTGTTGTCCAGTGGCTTGTTCTGCATTTTTCCTGAAGCAGAACTGCAAGGGGGGGGGGGGGGGTCAAACAAATGCAGCATTTTTTTTCTCTTGCATTCTCTCCTCCTTTCTCAGACAAGTCACCCACCCACAAAACCACAAGAAGCTGTCTTGTACAGAGTTAGACAATTGGCACATCTTAATCAGTTTTGTCAACAACTGATCAGCAGGGTCTGTGCAGAGTTTCAGGCAAAGGTCTGCCAGCCGGAACTGGATTGAAACTGGGGCCTTCTGCATTCAAAGCAGGTGCTCCGTCACTGAGCTACAGACCCACCCCAAGAAGTAGCAAAGGCAATTGCCACAACTTAACCCACACCATCATTTCCTGCACCTACGCCACAATGTCAGAGAGTTGCTACAGCCACTCCCATCAGTTGCCACCACCAGGAACTACTGCCACTAACTCACTGCTAGTTCCTCTAGCAAACAAGCATTTGCTAACCTGCTGAAGTGGCTGTCTTCATCTTTTTTCAGGAAACATTTTTACCATACCTCCATGAGCAGAGGCAACTTCAGCAGCCCTGCAAGGTCACTCCCAGAAAAAAAAATGATGACCAACAATCTGCCTATCAGATCACACTATACAGGGAGTGTGTTGGTACATGGGACCTCTAGCCATCACTTACAGCAAAGGGAAGCAATGTTTTAAAAAAAAAAGCTATTACAGTAGTTACAAAACCAAACTTTGATTACTGGGCTGGGACACCTTCTTTATGAGGAAAAGCTACAGCATTTGGGGCCTCTTCCTTCTAGAAAAGAGGCACCTGAGGGGGGACATGATTGAGACATACAAAATTATGCAGGGGATGGACAGAGTGGATAGAGAGATGCTCTTTTCCCTCTCACATAACACCAGGAGACATCCACTAAAACTGAGTGTTGGGAGAGTTAGGACAGACAAAATAAGTATTTCTTTACCCAGTGTGTAATTATTTGTGGAACTCCTTGCCACAGGAAGTGGTGATGGCATCTCGCCTAGATGCTTTTAAGAGGGGATTGGACAAATTTCTGGAGGCAAAGTCCATCATGGGTTACAAGTCATGACAGGTATGTGCAAACTCTTGATTTTAGAAGTAGGCTACCTCAGAATGCCAAGTGCAGGGGAAAGCACCAGGATGCAGGTTGTGTCTTGTTGTCTTAAGTGCTCCCTGAAGTATTTCTTGGGCCACTGTGAGATACAGGAAGCACGACTAGATGGGCGTTTGGTTTGATCCAGCAGGTTTCTTATGTTCAAACTAATCTTTTCAATCATCAGCAGAGAAAGATAGATTAGTTTGTTCTGCACAACTCTTATTCAGCCATAATCATTTTAACATGTTGTCTGGAGTTTTAAGATTTCTATTAAACCAGCATTTTTTCAAATTTTATTAAACTGTCACTTATCTATACTGAGTCTTACACACAAGCACCTCTCTGAATCTAAAAATCTCATTAGCAATATCCATATGGCTGCTTCAGAGATGCTCTTCAGAGATACTTCTTCCTCTTTAAGCAGAGGCTAGATAACCATTTATCAGGGATGTCGTAGCTGTGGACCGTCTGCAGTGGTGGGGGTTAGACGTGATGATCTTGAAAGTACCTTCAACTCTATGATTCCTGATCCACCTACCATCTAGACACACTCCTAAACTGCATCTCCCTCTCTATCATCTCCTAACTCATTTCACAAGCTCCTACACATTTCTTCATAATGGTACATCACCTCCACCCTGAGGAAACTGGGCACTCAGTTGGGTCATGATTGCAAGACACACACACCCCACTTTTTCCCTTCCACAATCCCAATGAAGTTGAACTTATGATCCACAGTTTGTGAAACACTGAGACTTGATTAGACATAGACTTACAGCCAGCGAGGTATGCAAAATTCTGTCTCTCACTTTGCTGGTGTTTCATATCCCCAAAGGGGCCTGAGAAAATCTGCAGTAACCCTTTCTTTCCAAAGCATGTAGCATTTTATCAGAAAGATTAACTTTGAAGAAAGAAGCCAAATAATAGAACTGCCAGGGCCACTCAGCTATGAGATGCAAATTTAAACAAATAAAGAGATGTGATTTAGCCTTCCTGTGTGTGTTTTATTATGGCTCAGGGCTTCAAAAGGTGGAGGCGGCCCAGGCCTTTTTGGACTTCTGGTGGGTGTTCACAGTTGCAGTAGTGAAGATGCTTTTCTCTATGCCGAGATACATGTTCAACAAGATGTTGAACAGAAACCAATAATGTAATTAATAGCACAGCATCAGAGAATGGAAATGGAGATTGCAAGGGTTATAACTAAATTGGACACTTTCCAACAAGTACACCGATTGCTGCTGCTGCGTCCTTCATCTGAAAAGGGGGGGGAGGGAGAAAGGCTTGCCTCACCCAGGCTTCCTGCATTAACAGCTTCCTGCACAATCAATGAAAAAACACCCATGACAAAAGCTATTTTCTGTAGACAATTCTCCTTGGTGGAGCAAATGCCTTTACAGGCTGCCTCTTGTACCCTTCTTACAATACATCAATTCTACCAAGAAGCAGGGAAGACAATCCTGGAGTGGTTTTCAACTATGGATTCCAAACCAACCTATTTCCCTTACCTATCTCATACTTTGCTTCAAAGTATAAGAACATAAGAACATAAGAACAGCCCCACTGGATCAGGCCATAGGCCCATCTAGTCCAGCTTCCTGTATCTCACAGCGGCCCACCAAATGCCCCAGGGAGCACACCAGATAAAGTAGGACTGTTCCCTCCTTCAAAAGACTGGGGGAAGAGAACAGCAGTCCTATATTAGGCATACTTATTCAGAAGTAAGTCTCACTGCCTTTAACATAACCTATTTGGAAGAAAATGTACACAAGACTTTTGCTGGGGGAGGGGGAAGTATCCTAATGATTCCCCCCCCAACTGCTTTGTAACAGAACGTTATCAAGCACCAACATTAAATTCTCTAGAGTAGTTTAATCTATTAAAGAAAGGCATTTCTAGGACAAGTACACTTGTGAGGCAACTTAAAAATATTTCAGCTAGCGGTTAGCAGCACACGATCTTGTGATGGGTGCCAGTTCACAAGCTGTTTCCTGCTAGTTTGCATCACAAGCAAGGGTTCAGCTCTCAATTAAGGCCAGGAAACTCTCCTACAGTAAAACAAGAGGTTTAAGTCTCTGTTGGTGAAAAAAATGTCTGCAAACAATGAAGTCCCAGCACATTGCATCTACAATAAAATTCACTCTCACCACAAGAAAAAACAACTCGGGTGAAACATCTTACATGGCTTTTAAAAAGTTGCTAAAGATCAAGCCCATCTCTAAGGAAAGGTAGTTCCACAACTATGAGACAACCACTGAGGTTGTCCCACAACCTTGCAGGTCTGACTTGGAACATACGTGATACCAGACCACTACACAGGGTACAATCCTAACCCCTTATGCCAGTGCTTTCCAGCACATAGCGGTGCCAATGGGACATGTGCTGCATCCTGCAGTTGGGTGTCACTCACAGAGGCCTCCTCAAAGTAAGAGAATGTTTGTTACCTTATCTCAGAGCTGCATTGCCCTTAAGTCAGTGCTGGAAAGCACTGACATAAGGGGTTAGGATTGCGCCCACAAGGAGGTTACAATACTTGCAAATCATCTTGAAATTTGTGACAGAACATAGGACAGGAAATATTAGGTATACTGAACAAACACTCAACTGAGAACTAGAAGAAGTCAGTTCCTGATATGTAGTGGAATTCTCTTGGACCTGGTGTTATTACCTACCTCTCAACTCAGATTTATTATTTAGTTTTATATGACTAAAAATTACATTTAGGAGTACAATTACTAGACTTCCAAATGCAATATTGCCACATATCTTCTGAGCATAGCTCTTTGGGATGGTACTTCATATATGTCCAATAACACAGGCCTACAAAATTGAGGGTCAGAAAAGTTTTTCCCAAACTTTATGGTGGTTTGATATGAATTTGGGGTGCTGATTCCGAAAATGGCATCCGTTTTGCCCTATCACGTCTAGTTTTGGAGATACAGTATAACCTCTTTAGTGAGTGGTTCAAGCAGCTTCCTCATGAGGAAGCCTACACCGTGGCTTCCTCATGAGGAAGCTGCTTGAACGATTCACTAATGAGGCTATACTATATCTCCAAAACTAGACGTGATAGGGCAAAACGGATGCCATTTACGGAATCAGCACCCTAAATATACCCAGGAATTGGTGTAACATTTAAGGAAGCAAAAAGTGTTTTGGCCTGTGTAAAATATTAAAGATATCCTTTAAAACAGAGTCAACACAAACTTCAGAAAATTATACAAGTAGGAAGAGCTATAGCCATGATTAACTGGACACATCTATGATATCACCTTATTTTGAGAAGCTCAGGGCCCAATTCTATCTAGTTTTCCAACACTGATGCAGCTGGAGTGCAGCCCCGGCGTAAGGAACAAGTGTTCCCTTACCCTGAGGAGGCCTCCATGAGTGCCCCACATTACCACAGGATGCAGTGCATGCCCTGTTGGCACAGCTGCATCAGTGTTGGAAAGTCAGATAGGATTGGGCCTTCAGTCTAGTACCTACAATGTCTATCCTCCTGCTGTATCTAAAAGGAGTAAGCCAGCTGGAATCAGCTGTCAAAAGATCTGTCAGAAGGGCAGCCTCTTCAGTAAACAGTTTCCAGTGGGATTTGAAGACCCATCTGTTTTGCCTGACCTTTGGGGAGGAAGGCACTCCTTAAGGACCATTTCTCAACTTTTATGCTGCTGTACACTATTTGACAATTTAATCTGCTCTACGGTTATTTTTAAAATTGTTTTAATGATTTTTTATGGTTTCTATTCTAATATTTGATCCTGATGTTTTATCTTTATGCATTTGTCTGTACAATGCTTTGGGTTTATAGGAAAGCGGTATAGAAATCAAATAAATAAAGCAACTACTTCTGCTGTCTGATCCTTGTAGGTCAACTACCTATTTCTCTGATCACCGATATTCTTCATTCTTTCGTTTAGCTTTGAATGCCTGACATAACTAAAATGGTGAATTAAAAAAAATCCACTAGGCAAACAGAACGTGAAACCCAATGCAACAAATACTGTGCATGCTAATTCTGCTATCATATACCCCTACAATATAGGGCTACTCCCACATAAAAGGGAAAAGCACTGTGGCTCAGACATATGGTAAATTATATTGCAGCATGAGACAGAAAGGCTCTTGCATATTCAGACAGCTGTTCAGCTAAGATATTCTCAGATTTCTGAGGCAAGTTAATGCAGAAAAGAAGTCACTTACTCGCTCTTTCAAAACAGCATTCCCTTGCTGAAATCAGGGCCAATATGATAGAGTTCTGTGCCAAGACTTCAAAACCACTGCTAGACAGTAGTAAATACATAATTTGAAAAATTAATAACAAAGGCTAATTGACCAATTTGCTATCACAAGTAGCAAAGTCAACTAATGCTAAATCTTATTTTTCTTCAGGAAGTTATCTTATTTATTTAGTACAGTTGTGAAATTAAGAATCTCTTTTATCAGAGTGACCTCCTACCTTCTGGCTGATGCAGATAAGTGACTTGCCATGTAGCCTTTTTTGCCACTGCTGCTAATTAATTGCCTAAGGATGACTGCAGCTGATCTATACTAAAGACAGTACTAATTTGTTCTGCTAAATATTTGTGAAAATCTATATTTTGTATTTTATATCTCAGGTTATGCTACTAATGTATCTTTTTTTTTTTTCTTCGCAAAGGCCTTTGGTTAAAAGCAATAAAGTGCTGGCATATATACACACTACCTTTCTTCCATGAAGGTCAAGGCAATATATATAGGGTTCTCAACCAAGCACTGACTGGGCCCAGACTGACTGAATGACAGTAAGCCTGCAGTACCACATGCTTTCAAACCATGCCATGGCCTACTACACATGCTGTGAGACACAAACAAGCCTGTTACCAGGATTTTTCCATAGTTTCATCTGTATTTTGCCACACTGATTAAGTTGCTTCCATCCTTGGTTCTCACTACACTGCATCACTTTTTCTCCATGACCTTCTGGCATTTCTCATTGCTTCAAATTTCTTCTCTCAAGTCTCATTCCTCTACACCAGGGGTGTCCAAAGTTTTTGGCTGGAAGGCCACATCATCTCTCTGACACTGTGTCAGGGGCCGGGGGGGGGGGGAAGAATTAATTTACATTTAAAATTTGAATAAATTTGCATAAGTTTACATAAACGAATACATTAAAGATGAACTTATATGAATGAATGAAGGTCTTGCAATAGCTCAAGGCCTATAAAAGGCTTTGCACAAAGCAAGGCTGGCCTTTCCTTTGCTGTCTCTGCTGCATCACAGACATGAAACAGCAAGCCGTGGAGGAAGCCCTCATCCCACAGCTCACACAAGAGGTCAAGCAGTTGCCCTCATTCTGAGAGCAGTTGCATCGGGCCAGTGTGGACTCAACAAATCTCCGGAAGGCCAGAGGCTCATTGGAGACTGGGGGCTCCCTGAGGGCCGCATTGAGAAGCCTCGAATGCCGCATGTGGCCCCAGGGCCAGGGTTTGGGCACCCTTGCTCTACACCTTTAGTATTCCACCAAATACTCACTGCACATTCTTTAACTCATTAATATTGGCTACCGGTTCTTTTTCTTGGGATTAGTGATACTGCAACTTCATTTCTCCCAGCTGCAGTGAAGTTATGGATCCTGGGTTCATAACTAATGCGCAGACAAGCGGTTCCAAAAATTTTTAGCACTGGGATCCACTTTTTAAAATGACACTCGATCAGGACCCACTTGCCTTTATGAGACTTATTTTAAAAATGATTTCATTTTACCAGCTGCTCAAGCCTTTCTTTTTATCCTTTTTATTATGATGGGGGTGGGGACCACCTTCTGGAGCATTTGTTGAGCTCCATGCTCAGTTCATCGGATTGGGACCATTCTGTTGGATTTGCGATCCCCTTTCACCTGTCCTTTGATAAAAGCAGAGGAATGTCGACCTATTTTTGAGTAAACACATGCATGAAGCTCATTTTTACTTTGCATAGAGCTCAATACATTTTCCAAGTCAGGTCTCAGTTTGTCAGTTTCAGTGCCAGGACACACCAAAAATCAGATCACAACCTACGGACAGGTCACAACCCACAGTTTGGGAAACAATGATGTAGACCAGTGGTTTTCAAACTCTCGTGGAGAGTTTGAGCCACTGTAAGTGCTTGCGGGGGCGAGGGGGGAGGCAGTGGGGGACGGGGGAAGGCAGCAGGGCGATCCCCAGGACTT
The DNA here is from genome assembly GCF_035046505.1 of Tiliqua scincoides. Taxonomy (NCBI): domain Eukaryota; kingdom Metazoa; phylum Chordata; class Lepidosauria; order Squamata; family Scincidae; genus Tiliqua; species Tiliqua scincoides. The sequence continues at coordinate 204,028,837 of NC_089822.1, forward strand.
ACCCAAGCCTCCGGGAGCCTCCCGGGAGTGTGGAGAGCCCAGCACAACCTTCGGCAGGGCTCCCCGCAGCAGTGAAAGTTAACGCAGAGCGATCGCGCTCCACTTCCGCTTTAGCAGAATTTTAATATAACACTATCAAATACAGGAGGGAAGAAAGTTCATTGAATTGGCAACTTTACACTGGCCTACTCATCAATAAATAAATGATTTATTTTCACTGTCTTGTTTTACCAACAATTTAATTTTTAAAATCTAGCTTTCATCCTAACTATAACGAAGTGACCCTTACTAAAAACAGTAGCAAAGAAGCAAGGTTTATCCGAGATCTTCTAGATTTTTTTAGAATGCTCTTCCTGCACAAATTTGTTCTTCCCCCTCCCTTTCCCCAAATTTGTTCAAGATTTTCTTCTTGAAATCTCTTTTGTGTTTCTCTGTACTTCCCGAATCTGATTTATTTAACCTTTCAATTTCTTCGGTTTCAAAATACTGTATATTAACTGTAATTAAGTTGGAGAATGTCTTTTTTGTCACCTGTACCATTAATTTTTTTTTTTAATGGTTTCCTTTAAAACAAAGAGGAAACTCAATTTATGGTGCAAGTTCCTTATGTGCAATGTTTTTTACTTATAGTTGTGAGACACTGTACATTTATTATTGAGCTTTGTAAGCCACCTTGGGCATTTGCTTTGGCATTGGAGAGGGAGGATATAAATTTTAAATAAATAAAATTGTTCCTAGAGACATGATGATAATCATTTTTTTCTGAGATGCAAAAAGAAACCAGTGAAAATAGTTATGCAAAATTTCACCAGGGAATGAACCGATCAGAAATCTTGGTGTAAGTTCCACAGCTGGTATCTAACATGAATTCAAGTGCTCTAAGACAAAATGATACCAGGCAACTTAAAGTTATGGTAGTATACATGCCTGCCAGAAATTCCTCCTTACATCCTGCACAGTTCTGAAAGGGTTATTACAGCTACTAGACAAAGCTATACCCTAAATGGCTTGGCTCCAGTTTTTGAGCAGGTGCACTTAAGGGATGTGGAAAAGGATACTTCCAGACTGGTCAGGAGTCACTGTATATTAGCCTTACAAGTTAGTTCAGAAATATTTCCAGCTCCCTAAATTTTTTTAATTAACCTACTTGCCCACACATATTTAAGTCAGCCATTGGCAGCACATCAATAGCCTGAAGAGGAATGAGACAAGGAAATATCAATTCTCCTCTCTCTTTCATGTGTGGTGGATAAGAATTACCTTCAGGCAAGTAGCTATTCGCAAAACCATTCTAGCTTTGGATTTCTGCCTCTTCCCAGCTTTGTTGTCCCTAGACTACTACTGTACTTTAGATCTGAACCCTTGCCTGCCTGTGGACTTAGTTTATTGCTTGATCTCTCCGTTAGCTACTTTAAACTACCCGCCCAGGATCAGGCTCTGCTTAGATTATGCCCCAGATTCTTTCCAATTTTGCTTCTCCTTTCGTGCCAGGGCTCTCATCCTGAAAGGCACAAAATATTTGGCACTTAATGGTTTTATTCACCACAGCGCTGAAAAAGGAGAAAGATTTCACTTCACAGGAGAAAAATAAAATGAGAAAGTAGCTTTTTAATCTCTAAAGCAGCACAATAGCAGCCTGACTGAATAGCATACTTTCTAATTGAATGCATGAAAGTCGTGTTCAGGGTCCTCCCTAGAGATCAGTATTTGAGAAGGTTTAGGAGAGCTTTACTATTCTTTGGGACTAGTTTTATCTCCCAGTACAGCTGCATGTTTCGGCCTCAAAGGAACAAAAATTTCCAGTGTTCCCTGAATCTGCAGTGCTCATAAAAGCAGCACCGAAATCCAACATGAGGAATGCTGCACGTTTCTTGGGGGAATCAATTGTGCGTGCAGACTGAATGAGTGAACCAAGTGATTGAGTGATCAAAGTAGTAAAGCAAACAAATAAATGATACCCCCCTCCCAAAAACAAAACAAAACTTGACCAGAGAGACCAGGAACTAAACAAAACAGGTTTGGTGGACACTACAGGTCAGGTAAAGATTCTGTTCAATGACACTATAAATGTTTCCATCTAGCTGAACCACACAGGAAATTGAACAAAGACCAAGATGTTGGAGAAATCCCCCCCCCCATTGTGAAATTATTAGGTATTTGAAAGCCTATTGCCCTCGCAGGTCAATTCAGCTCCTGACAAGACAGCTATAATGAGAGGGCTGAGTCGTGCCTGGCAGGCTCAGCTCTCAACACTGTTGTAGAAAAATGGCAACGTCACCACTGAAGGAACAGCTCTGTTCACCAGCAACACTTTTTTGGTATGGTTACAGGGCTCCAAGGCTCCCTTCCTCATGTAAAATATTACTTCCCATCTGGAAGGAAGCATGAAATTAATGTGGGTGCAAGATGCTAATAAAAGGACACCGAGGCAGACTTGGGTGGGTGTCAAATATGGAGATTAAAGGAGGGAACATTGCAAGACTCCTCATTAAGGAGAGAATTCACAGCTGCACTGAGAAGTGCATGCGAACAAGACAGACAGAACTTCCCCTTCCCACTTCTGTGGTAGAAGTTGAACTGCCTTCTAAGACAACCAGCATTTCCCACCTTTTTTCCTTCTCCCAGCCCCACCGCCATCCTACCACTATAAAATGTAAGTCTTTCCAGTCTCAAGTTGCTGCATCCCTATCCCTATCAGCTGCTCCTTGCTGATGCTTTAAACCAGTGCAAGAAGTGCACTTAACAACCAGCAGGACTGAGACTATTACTTCCTCTTTTCACAACATAAGTGAACAGAAAATATAATTACCTTTATCTAAAGCTATGAGAGGAAACATAGTTTAGCAGTATTGACATTTGTGCGTTCAAAAACCAGCTTCATAGCAATTCAGTAACAGGAGCAGCAACAGAGATACAGAAATAATATTTGGGGAGTATGGAAGAGTTAATCCCTCACTTCTCATACCATATGACAGGGGTGCCCAGGCCCTGGGGCCACCTGCGGCCCTCAAGGCCTCTCAATGCGGCCCTCAGGGAGCCCCTAGTCTCCAATGAGCCTCTGGCCCTCTGGAGGTTTGTCGGAGCCCACACTGGCCTGATGCAACTGCTCTCAGCATGAGGGCGACTGTTTGACCTCTTGCGTGAGCTGTGGGATGAGGGCTTCTTCCACTGCTTGCTGTTTCACATCTGTGATGCAATAGCGGCAGCAAAGGAAAGGCTGGCCTTTCTTTGTGCAAGGCCCTTTATAGGCCTTGAGCTATTGCAAGACTGTAATTCATTCATATAAGTTCATCTTTAATCTATTCATTTATGTAAACTTATGTAAATTTATTCAAATTTTAAATGAAAATTAATTCTTTTTTTTTTCCGGCCCCTGACAAATTAAATGTTTACAAATATAAATGGATTATTGTTGCTACCTGGAAATAAGGAGTAATCTTAACCTAGCAATCCTGGTGACAGGCATAAACACACACAGGTACATTATAAATGTTGATGGTGGGAGACTCGCATCCCTGGAAGAGTTGAGTTAATTTAAAAAAACCAAAATAGCACTCAATGATCAACTACTTCTTTAGCAAAATCAAAGTCCCATAAGACTTGGTTTTGGTCCAACAGGAGTAAAGACACAGTACTACAGAGTTCAGAACAAAATAATTCTGCAGTGACCATTGTGCAAGTGACCATTGCATTATACAACTTTTTTCCCTTCAGCTTCTGGCAGACTAAGTTACATTTTTCAGATATTGATTTTTCACATATAATGGACCAATTCCTGATGACAGCGCCATACTCGGTAGCAATAGTACTTTTCATTCAATACCACATAACCCATATTTGATGTGACTGTGAATTAGAAGAAATGTCAGCGCAACACACTATTAACCAAAGCAGCAACTAATGGCAAGTGAGTTGACCCTTAGTTCAAGCTAGATGTGAGTCGCAGTCATTCCACAAGGATTCAGAGATTCCTTACTGGGGAGGAAGTCTGATTTAGCAAATGGACTTACTTCTGAGAAGACAAGTTTGATGCCATTAGAGGACTTCTTCAGAAGTGCAAGGCTAAACTAAGCACTCTGGCACCTGACCAGTAAAACTGTAGGCAGAGGATGGTAAAAGAGTTCCCATCAAGTGGTTCAAATTGAGCACTGTATAAAGAAAGAATCATAGCATAAATCCCTCCAGAAATAAAAGCTCGTCTTCAAAGAGCCTCTCCCCTGAGATCGTATTGCCTGAGCAAAAACATTTTTTAAAAAGTGCATTTTCACAATTCTTCACCTATATTATTGTGAAAGCAGGAGAGGATGGAGATGCAATATATCTGATACTTTTCCTCAGATGAGGACAAATGCAAAAATGTAGCTCCAATAAAAACCATTAGACAAAACGAACATGAACAAGAGAGATGCCAGAGAAACACAATATGAATCAGGTCCCTTAAGCCAAATTGCAGCAATCTGTGATTGCAAGTTACCAAGAAGTTTCCCCACATCGAGTTATAAAACAGCTGTGAAATTGGGGGAGGGGGAGATTGCTCTACTCATTCAACACTGCCAACTTGGATGTAAGTCTCATTGAATTCAATGGGACTTACTTCCAGGTAGATGTGTTCTGTACAGGACTGCATCCTAACAGGCTTCAGTTTCTCTTCCTTGTAGCTTAGTGACCACAGCTTAGTGGTCACAGGGTTGCTAGTAATCACTGCACTGCAACAGTGTTAGGCTGTGGATCTGACATTCAAGAGTGTTCATAGAGGAACAGTCCTTCATGAGGCAGGGACAATTTGACAGCCAGACGCTTGCATAGCTAATTACCCCTGCTAATTGGGTAAGAGGCACTTTTTCAAGTGGGTGCTCCTTTTTTTAGCAGGGGGAGAGTAACTGGCCCACCTCACCCCAGCACTGTCTGTTCCAGTGGCTGTCTGCTGGTATTCATTTGCATCTTTTTAGATTGTGAGCCCTTTTGGGACAGGGAGCCATTTAGTTATTTGATTTTTCTCTGTAAACCGCTTTGTGAACTTTTAGTTGAAAAGCGGTATATAAATACTGTTAATAATAATAATAATAATAATAATAATAATAGCAGCAGCATCTGTCACCCAGGCAGGTGCCCCAGGCAAAGTAACAAACTGCAATACTGTGCTAGAATAGTGTCTAATAAGTTGCCCTGCTAATTCTGTTTGACTTCCCTGCACTACTATCCCAACTTTTCCTCCTTTTATCAGACCATGAAAAGACCACTTCAGCTCCCTCTAGACCAGGGGTCTCCAAACCCCGGCCTGGGGCCAGATGCGGCCCACAGCAAGCCTCATTCCGGCCCACAGCCAACCTCTTGTCCCCTGAAAGCCTCTGGCCCACTCAACTGAACATGACCAGAACTGTGCTCTGATTGTGTCTGGAGGGTGTTCTGAGGGCCAGAGAGCCTGAATGAATGGGCACATTTATTCATTTATTTACTCACCTAAGTTCAATTTCTAATTTATTTAAATTTTATATTTAATTTTTTTCCCGGCCCTCCACACCATGCCAGATATTTGATGTGGCCCTCTGGCCAAAAAGTTTGGAGACCCCTGCTCTAGACTCTTTTGTAGACTCCTATAGCTGAACCTACAGCTCACTCAGTATTGAACAAGTATCAGAGGGGGGTGTTAAGGCTTCAAGCCTGCTATTTAATTCTATGGGAGTAAAAGATATTTGGATCTTGAGCAATTGCTTACAACATATTCAGAATGCAATTATATTTGACAGTTTAATGTTAAATGCCATTCCTTAGATAAAATTTGACGGTTCCCAGAAGGCCAGGTCAATGATTCCTCAGAATTCCTGCAAGGCCTCATGTACACAATTTCTGGAGACTAGATGTTGACATGGTTAGTATTTGAATTATATTAATACCCTTCAGAAGTGGTCGCATGACTATTAGTCACAATAGTTGCTTCAGCTATTAATAAATAGTTCTATAGAATAGCCTTCCATAAATAAAGACATACATACTATCAACAGCATCTTGATACAGGGAGACCAGCATCTTGATACAGGGAAATCTCATTGAGCTGGACTCTTAGTTCATTACAGAACTGAAGAACATATCCATTCAAGATACGTATATGCTGTTCAAAGAGCAAAGGGCTAAATTCTTCGCAGTGTTCAAGTTGTCTTGCAGTGCCTCTACTGCTACATTTTAGACTTCTAGGTACCAGAGTAGAATCTTCCACTCAGTCGTCACGCAAGTTCAACCCAATGTCCAAGACCACACTTTGAAGCTGCTACTTCTTCTCAAGTGTGCCCATTATTCAGGGAGCCCCTACTACCCCAGTGCTTTACTACAAACAGCAAGAGCTATGGTATCTTTCCTATAAAGAAAGCTCAGGATTTTAGAACTGATAATAGGGGAGAGAAAAAAAATAGTATTTTGGCCCAATGGGTGTGCTACCGGCAGAACATGCATTCCACTGGTGGTGATTGCCAAAAAAAAGAAGGCCTTTACATGGACTCTGACACTGTGCTGAGTAGTGCACTGCCAGAGTTCCAGAAGGAAGGTTGGAGCCTTCCCATACGTGTCACCACCCACCCACCAAGGAAAGTAAAGTAGCAAGGGAGGCAAGGAGGGGACAATGGGAGGAACGGAAGCTGCACGAGGGGGTAGATTTAGTGGTGACAGTGCAAGGGATCCTATCCACTCCAGCAGCAGCCTCCCTGCCCCCTTTCTCTCCTCAGACTTGCATCAGCAAAATCGCTGGTGCAGGTCCAAGGAGATCCATTGCAAGATAGGAAGTTTACAGAGGGGAAAGGGGACGTAAACCCCTTCCCCTTTTGAAGTCTCTCACTCTTGTGCCCCCTACTGGATACAGTGTGTGCCTTTTCACCACAGTTACACCAGTGGGGGGAGGGGGGAGGATAGGATTAGGCCATTTGTTCCATAACTCCCAAGTAGGTATAGTGGAGCCGGTAGTATAATGAGAAAAAGTTAACTTGTTGACAAGGGTGACCACTTGCTTTCCCTAATTGACAGGGCTGGATGGCAACAGTGACTAAAGCCAAATGTCTCATGCAACATGTTGCACGTTTATTGGAAAGAAGCCCCGTGCACCAAACACAAAGAGCAAAATATCTCTGAAGGTAGTTATTGTTGCTAGCCTCCATAAAGGGATTTCAGTTACGGCAAAAAAAAAAAAAATTGCGAGTGCGTCACTGCAGCAAAAAGAAATTCCACTGCCAAATGCTCTACAACAGCCAAGTGTGCAAACAGATGACAGTCATAATGACCTTCAGCCAGTAATAGTGTGTTTACTGGTTCCTCAAAATACTGGTCAAACACAAGCATCTCTAATTTGGGGTTAAAAGAGTAAGCATACAAGCAAGCAGGGCACAACACTATCACTCTCAAGGGATTTTATATTGGGCAAGGGTAATCTTGGAACATTCAATTATCCTGTACAGCAAAAAGAACTTTTCTTATTATGACCAATTACTATGCTTCCAACTTCTCAAATAGGAAACACTAGATTTTGTGTCTCAGAAGCCAAACTGTTTAGTTCTTTGCATAATAAGCAAAGCTCACATTATAGTATTTGCTCCCAAGGTGCTTTCTACAGAGTGGTCTGTTAATATCAACAGCACTGAATCACCACATCCACCTCTTAGGGGCCAGGCCGGGACCATGCTGACCCATTTTGAGAGTGCAGATAAACTAGTGGCATCAGTAGCTCAGCATTGTCAGTATCTGTCAGAGCCACTGCTATCTCAAACCCCTTCATGAGCACAAGACACTTCTTTGAAATTGTGTCGTATTTCCTGTGTTGATCACCGAGAAGTGTGTGTATCTGGAATCACCCTTGGCCTCAAATTGCTACGCTCCAACAGTTGCAAATATGTTCTTAACTGAGAAACACGGCCCCACCCCACCACTTTGACCTCAGAAGAATACCTAAGATTTAATTTAAAAGCTTTCATTAATTCCCCTATTTTTCTGCATCCAAATTTTGAACATAAGGGTGAACAAGAGTTTCAAAGCATGTTTCATGTTTTTTAATACGAACATTTTTATTGACTTAGTTACACAAATACTAGATTTTCTCAAACATAGCTTTAAAACCAAATTTGATTTGACAGATGCAATATCTAGAAAGAATGAGCACATCCAAAAAAGGGTCAAATTGTTGTGTTCTCAGTTATATTTTGGTAACATTACAGCTTCAAAACAGAAAAGTATTTTGTCACCAGTGTCCACATTGCTTCTCATTTCCTCATTGACTATGGCGAAAGTGTAGTCAGGGGAACAGGTTTGGTCAGAATCTATTGAGGAAGTGCCCAAGTACAAACTTGGCTTTTTTCACACTAACTTCTTGCACTTCATATATTGGCCTTAAAATCAGTTGTGTGTGCCTGTGTGTGGCTCATATGGTCAAAATAAAATTAACCCTACTCAAGATACAGTACTGCAGTGTTTCTCAAACTGTGGGTTGGAACTCACTAGGAGGGTCACGACCCAATTTCAAGAGGGTCCCCATTCATTTCAATATTTTATGTTTAATAGACATGATGCTTCCATTGTATATGAATGCATTTGGGGAAATGTTACAGATCTGTATTTTAACAGGCTACTATGTATATGCTTTTAATGATGATAGTAAATGGGACTTACTCCTGGGTAAGTGTGCGTAGAATTACAGTCTATGATTATTAAAACTCTTCCTGCTTGATGATGTCACTTCTGGTCATGACATCACTTCCAATGGGTCTTGACGGATTCTCATTCTAAAAAGTGGGTCCCGGTGCTAAAAGTTTGAGAACCACTGCAGTACTGTATAACCGGCAGTTATACCTGTATGCACCAATTTCCATTGCTTGGAAAACTAGGATTGTTCTCAACACAAGTGAGTTTCAGCACATAAGGAGAAGAAGCACCACACAACCACAGCAATAGCAAAGTCACCTGAAAAGCAATCAGTCAGTATTCACAGGTCGAAGTCTTTCTTTTTCTTTTTTAAACCAAGTAATGGCTGATGCCACCAACACAAACGCAGAAAATTACTGGATTGAGATGTTTTAATTTTTTACAAAAGCCTCTCAAAAAGAACAAGATGTTACTAAGCCTTGAGACTCATTATCTTCATTTTTCCTGTAACAGGCACTTTATGAGAGAAATTGTCTTTAAAAATAGATTGGGTGCCTATTTCAGAATAAGTGAAATACTACAACAATCTGCAACTTTGCCAAGAGTGTTAACTACTTGCAATCTGAATAAGTAACTAACTATAGCCCTAAGTTATATTTTCACCTAGATGAATCCTAAATAAGCTACTCACCTAATTTCTTACCTGCTAAGAGAAGAAAAAGGTACCTAGATTATGCAATTGTTCATATCTTTTGAAACTGGTTGAGTGGGAATTGGGGGGTGGGGTGGAGAGAAAGGAAGATTGAACAAGAGTCAGGCTACCTTTCTCCCCTTCTACCATCATGGCCAGTTCTTCCCATGGCCCAAAAGCAAAAAATAATAACTGACCAGATTCTTGATGATGATGATGTGCTGAGCAGTTCTGACTAAGCTCAACAGAGTAACTAACCAAATAGTCCACAGAGCAATTCGTACTTGCCAGTTTGTATTTGCTTCACATTAGGAAACTTTGTTTTTAATACACAACTTTCAGAAGGACTGCAAACACAGATGCCCGGAACCAACTTGAATCAGGGAAATCTTCCTAGACACCATGCAAGTTCAACTGAAAGTGCTAGATCTGAAGGAGGGGGGGGGGGCTGTCACATAAATATGTCTCTGTTTCCACAATTAGCAAATGGTTTGAGTCCATTTAAAATTAACAGCCCAAGCCCATGAATGTTCACTCAGAAGCAAGTCCCATTGTGTTCCGTGAGGCTTACGCCCAGAAAAGCATGCATAGGGTTGCAGCTTCGGAACAGTTTGAAGTCTGAAAAAAAAATCATTTATTTAATGAAATTAAATAAATAAAGATTTAAAAAATGCCAATGACATAGAACAGTGTTAGAGTACTAAGGCTTACCACACAAAGGCTGATACGCATGCCTGAACTACAATGACCCCATAAGCAATGCACACAGGTGATTACTCATAACCTATTTTCATAAAGTCTCACTATTCTACCTAATTGATGATGGTGCATTTATTTGGAAGTTGATGCACTAGAATGACTCCCCAACTCAGTTATCTTTCCATGACTACTCTTTTAGAGTTGTTATCAGACTAAAGACATTTTGTAAGTTACTCATATGAATTTTAGCAGATTAAATTTGCCTACAAGTACAGTAATTCTAAAAAAAACACTTTCTTTTTAGATGATGTATACATGTTGCATCATCTTAGAAGAGACATTTGCCATTACATGCAGGAGACACATTTTAAGGACAACACTTACCTAGTGCAGTTTTTAGTACCTATATAAAAAAAAAATTTTTAATTATAAAGTCTTTTACCAATGAACACTTTTCTAAGTCAAACAAAAAAATTTTTAATCCAATTGATAAATAATAATAATAATAATAACAACAACAGGTATTTATATACCGCCTTTCTTGGTCTTTATTCAAGACGGTTTACATAGGCAGGCTTATCCAAATCCCTTATTAAATAGGGATTTTTACAACTGAAAGAAGGTTCTCTCTTTCAAGCACCACTACATTCAGGCGTTTCAATCCGATCTGGCTTCACATTCTGGCCTCCATCCTCCCACCCTCAGAGCAGATGGAATAGCTCAGCTTCAGTTAATTGATCTAATCAATTAACTGTTACAACCCTGCATATATAGTTTTGTGTGTTTTTTTACCTTTATGCTCTTATAGGTCCCATTTTTATAATGTAGCCCTCTCTTGTAGCTTTTAGTTAGTTTTGTCATACATTCTTGCCCTGTGTTTTCAGACGCCTGGTCCTCTATGATGTTTTGCCTGATTCCAAGGCCATTCTCTGTCTGGAGAATTATGCCCACTTTAAGCAAATTAGCTCCCCTTCTCTCCCCCCCCCCAGTTCTGCCCTATAGTCCTGCTGGATCCCACCTCCAGGGTAGCTCGCCTGTTCAACCTGCAGAGGTCCTCTCTCCTGCCAGCAGCCTCCCACCACTACAGCAGACCCTGGGTCCTCAGCAGGTCTTGCGCACAGCAGCCACACTTCAAACTCCAGTGTCTCCAGCAGTCCATTAGTCACAAAGTCAGTCAGAGTATCCAGGGCAGAGTCCAAAGTCAATAAGCCAAGTCACAGTCCAAGATCAGATTCCAAAGTAAGTCAGTCAAATCAGTCAGAGTATCCAAGTCAAAGTCCAAAGTCAATAAGCCAGATCAGATTCCAAAGTCAACCTGCACTCCTTCTACAACCCACAAACCCTTCCTGCCTCAGGTGCTCTTATATCCCTGAGGGCCATATTGCCTTCAAGTGGCTGCAGCTGTGCAGCACACTCTGCTGGATGCCCAGGCCTTACCCTTAAAGGGGCCACTGCTGATACCACATGCTACCAGATCTTCCAGACTTCCAATACATATGGTGGTTATGACATCTGCTTATCTTACATGGATACTAAAGAACTCCCCCCACCTTCCAGAGGCACCCTGCTGGAAGGAAAAAAGGACACAGACTCCAGAGGTGGGGAAGAGAAGAAGGGGGGGCAGCCACAGGCCAGCTTCTGCCCTGCCTGCCTGCCCTCCCTCACTCAGGTTGCAACCCTCTGCACACTATCCTGGGAGTAAGCCCCATTGGCTACAATGCGACTTCTGAGCAGACAAGTTGGTTGGAGCTCTCAGGTTGCAGTCCTCTCCACACTTTCCTGGGAGGAAGCCTCACTGACTACTTGTGAGTAGACCTGCATAGGAGGGGGCTGAGGCTGCAGCCCTCCACACCTTCCTGGGAGGAAGCCCCACTGACTACAACGGGGCTTACTTGTGAGTAGACCTGCACAGGAGGAGGCTGAGGCTACAGCCCTCCACACCTTCCTGGGAGTAGCCCAGGGACTACATAGGGGCTTACTCTTGAACAGACCTGCATGGGCTCCCACTCACCTGTCCTTGCGCCTGGCCTTGAGCAGGCTCCATCCCAGGCACCCTTTCCTGGGAGTAAGCTTCATCTGCTGTAATGGGGCTTACTACTGAGTAGACACACAGGATGTCTCCTCTGCTGTGGAGGAAAAGCCTCTCCTTGCACTGAGTAGGGACCTGCTCAAGGAAAGGCGGGCTGCAATGGCTGAGGAGGAGGGCAGCTCAGGATTGGCTGGTGGTCAGCCAGTGAAGGGCCCTGAGCCATTCCAACAGAAAAAGCCAGGAACCTGCTGGATGCTGATTGGCTGAGCCTGCTGGAGAGTTGGGGAAGGGAAAAACAGGGAGCTTAAGCCTGCAGAGCGGGCAAAATTGAAAAGGGAAACCAATGTGGGGCAGGTGGGGGTGAAGGGAAGCAGCCTGCCCTCCCAGCACAGGTGCCTCCTGTTAACCCCTTTGCCACTTTCACCGGGAGGAGCTGCAGCAGACAGCTGAAAGAGCTGCATGCAGCTCTAGAGCCGCAGGTTGCCGACCCCTGGTCTATAGCAATAAAAACAGAGTAATTTCTAAGTGCTCCAGGACTTCTTGGTTGTTTATGTTATAAACTCCAGTTTTTTTGTTTTGTTTTAAAAAAAGCCACCTGTTACATAAATAGGAAAAAAATCAGAAACTGAATATCGAAGGAAATCGGTAATTGGTTATACCATATATTCCTTTGCCAAACTGCACATCTAAGGGATGAGAAACACTATCTCTACATCTAATCCTGTCAACATGGTCTTGACTATCCTAAACTATAAACACGCACATCTACTACAGACGTCATCACCGCCATCACCCCCAAAAAAAACCTCACTGCCAAAGTAACATCTGCAAGATAGCAATTGAAAGAACCTATGCAAAAGAGAGGTTTCAGTTCTTCAGCATCATTTACAGTGCAATCCCATGTGTGTCTATTCAGAAGTTAATAAGACTGCAGCCTAAACTGCATAATCCCTAAACAGTATGACACATGCATGTTTTTTAAACTGTAGTTACAATTCCAAAATTGGTTTAACTATTTCTATTATCATTCATCTCAATAACAGCTGTAGCCTGTAGCACAAATGTGCTAGGGGAATTGAGGTACCCATGCAGTAAAAATCAAAGAAACGTGCGCTCATTTGTACTGCTACAGAACATATAATATTTAGCATTCGTACAGAGTGCACAAAGCACATCACATGTATTATCTTGATATAATCCTTACATCAGTTCCATATTAAAACTGGAATGCTGAGACATGCCATGCATGGATTGATTGCCTAAGGCCATCTAGTGAGTTCATGGCAGAGATAAGATTAAAAGTGAGGAAGACGTGATCTGCAGCTCAGTGTCTTAGCCACTATGCAAATTCTTAGTATTCTGAGATACATTAAATTTTCTCTCTCTCTCTCTCTTTGAATATAAATCCAACAAGTTGCTGAATCACCAGTAACCACAAGAATGTTTTGGATATTCCTAGAACACAGAATCACTATTTATTTTAGGAGTGAAGTTTTTCTGGGTGGTGGTATCAGTGATAGGCAAGAAACAGTAGCTGTAGTAGCTGAGAAATTAGCTTGGCTGCACAAATCTGCTACATTTTAAATGATCCAATAAATGTTTTAGCAGAATCTATTTTTCACATGAATCTAAAAGGCTATGTGAAAAATAGATATTCAAAATCTTTGACTTTCACATCTCATCTCCTCAATAGACTTTAACAGGACAGTGCTCTGCATGTCTACTGAAAAGTAAGCACTACAGAGCTGAATGGGATTTACTCCCAGGTAAGTGTATACAGAACTGCAGCCAGATATGTTTTAAGTTTCCGCTGCTAAGAAGTCAACTTTCACATTTCAATTATAAAGTCTTTGGTCCTCAGAGACAGACACATTTGGGTATAGAAATGGCCAAGCCAATTATTAAAAAACCTGTTAACTCACTCCCACGAGGTCAACTACACTTAAAGTGCTCAAACACAGAAACATCCCCAAGGGAAAATCTGCAAGTCAGGAAGGAATATTTCAGGAGCAAACACACCACAACTCTGATTATGAAATGAACTGAGCAAAACCCTTCTGAAGTTGCACTGGTCAAACACATTCAGAAATGCATTTCTCTTTTTAAAAATGGGGGCGGCTAATTTAATAAATATTATTGATGGATCTTATTTTTAGCTAAAAGTTTCAGGCCATAATTCTCAACCCATTTCTTCCGAAAATGAAGTTAAGATGACTGCTTTGAAGCATGTAGTTTAAAGATGACATCTTTCAACTGTTCTACGTTCCTTTATAGGGCGACCAAAACTCAAACTGGAAAGTTTCACACCAATGCAGAATCATTTAGATAACTTTTTCCTCCTCATAGCCCAAACTGTCCACTGTGCAATGTCTGTTTTTTGTTTTTGTTTTTTAAAATACTGATTATCTTTCTCAATGCTCCCCAGAGGAGGAAGAGAAAATACACTTTATTTTAACTGACTATGCTTGATTTATAAGCTGCAAAAATTTTGTGGCAAAATGGAAGCGTGGATATCTTTATCACCAGATTATGCCAGAAAAGCAGAAACGGTATATTTAAATTATCAGGCAAGTATCACACATTGGTTTAGTCACTGCATGGAAGTTCCACTCCCTGTCTATTTGAGGTCAGCAAAAATCTGAAGACCGTAAGAATCCTTTAAAGCCCATGAAGAACAGGAATGAGAACATGATGATATGAAACAGGGTTTGAGAATATCACCTATGCAGAAATATGCCCAAAACAAAACAAAAAAAATATAAGGGCGCAATTCTATTCTGCGCTGGAACAGGTAAGTGAGGAGGCTTGCGCTGTTGTATCCAGCGCAAGATAGGGGCCAAAAGTAGATCAGCCCGAGGCAAGGGGAAACTTTTCCCCTTACCTCTGGGAAAGGCACCCTTTCCCCATGGGTCTCCTCAGACTTGCACCACCTCTTGAGGTGGCAAAAGTTTGAGGAGAGCGGAGCAGCTTGAAGCATAACTGCCAGACCCCAGCCCCACCTCCCGCTCCCCGCCCATCTGACCCCGGGGGCACCCACCACCTGCCCTCTCCCCCCAGAAACGCCTCCCTCCTGCCCCCGCCTACCTCCAAGGCTTGCGCCGGCCCAGGCTTGTTCCAGCCTACGCAGGCCGGTGTGCCTCTGCATGCCGGCCGGCCTAGCCAACGCCTAAGGAGGCACAAACTTGCCTTATGGCACATTTGCAACCTTCCTGGGCCGGCACAAGGGACTTGCGCCAGCCCAAGTCAAGGGCTGGATTGCGCCCTAAGTCACTGAACATGAACAAATTAGGCAGCTATTATGATCAGAGAAGATCATAAAACAGAGAAGTGTGCTGATGAAAAAATATACATATATCTGTGCTGGGCATGTCATTACTGCTTTCTGTATAGGTAGCTATAGTTTATATTCACTGTATCTTTTATCAAAGGAATTAAAAAAATGTATGAGTCAGAGCAGAGGGGACCAAGTATTATAACTCTGAAGCTGATCTTCCATTTAGACCAGTTTTCCCCCATTCCTTTTCGAAACGATAATGTCCACCATTGCAGACATATTTGATACAACCCTTCTATGTATGTTTATTGGACCAAGCCAAAGCCCATCAAGTCCAGCACCCTGTTTCTCACAGTGTCCCACCAGCTGGCTCCGGGAGCCAAATTCAGAAGCAGAAGAGAAGAAATGCTTCTCTCCCATTAGTGTTCCCTCGTAACTGGTATTGCGGGGCATACTGGCACTGTACTTGGAGGTAATGCATAGCCATTGACATACCTGTCCTCCATGAATCCAATCCACTTTTAAGGATATCCAAGATAATGGCCATCACTGCACCTTGGCTTATGATCAGGCTATTAATGAATCAGGGACTCACTTGGTACCATTTTACATTTCTGAAGAAGCTACAATGCCCACCAAAGTAGAGCTGTGCAGCATACTTTTCAGGAAATATCTATAAGGCAGCCTTCAATAACAGTTAAGCTCTTCTGGATGTTCACAAACAAGCTCTGTCCACTATAGGAGAACAAAGATATTATGGAAAGCATGAATAAACTAACATCGCCTGTTTCAGTTTTATTTCATGGACACTCTACAACAGGAAAATCCACGATAGTGGTCACTCTGGCAGCCAGACCTAAAAACAATATATTTACATACATCACACTGATCCTAAGAGTATCACTTGTCCAAAAGCATACCATCATGTTGAGTAGGATCTTGTGGGTGCACAGTGAGTACAAGTGAGCCAGCTACCAATACCACAGCAGAACTGGACACATTTTTAACATTTTTATACCACCCTTTCTCCAATGACCTCAGGGTGGTGTACATAGTTCGTCCCCTCCCTTTGTCTTCACAACAACCCTGAAAGGTAGGTTAGGCTGAAAGTTCTGAAAGCGAGCGGCCCAAGTTCACCTAGGAAGCATCGTGGTTGAGCGGGGATTGGAACCTGGATCTTCCAGGTCTAATTCTAACTCCAGAACCACTACACCATCTTGATTAAATCCTGGCTTTAAAGTTCCTAAATAGAAAAATGAATTAGTCATGCATCAAGATCAAAAGAGGATTTCAACTTGACTCTTTCTACTTAATGTTGCCCCCAAATACTCATGCAATGTATGTGAACACACAAAGCTGTTTTTATACAAACAGAGTCAGACCATGGGTCCACCTAGGTTAGTACTGTCCAGCAGCTCTTTACAGCAGCAGCTCTCTATAGTTTCAGACAAGGGTCTTTCCCAGAGAGTTTGAGAACCACTGCCGTAGGCAATAAAGAACATACACTCTGTGTGTGTGTGTGTGTGTGTGTGTGTGTGTGTGTGTGTGTCAGGCATGTGTCAAGAGATGGACACTGGATTTTTCTGAATCTCCTGACTGACATATCTAACTCACTGTTAGCTATTTCTTATCTAAAAGGACATTGTTTTTCTCCAATTACTTCTTTGTTCTTTTATGGTGTAACAAGCAGTTGCATCCTCTTCCCATCTTTATTAAGGGGAACATGCAAGACTAAAAGGAGATGAGAACACTAGACTTGCTAAAGCTCATTCATTCATTTTGGTCATTTGTCCATATTATCCCCATTGCAAATTCTAGATCTGAAAACTATTAAGAAATGTCCACATCCTACATTATCACTTCTGGGGTTTAACATACATTTCAGAAGTAATTTTGTTCATCAATTTGCATAATAAAGTAGCCTATACTAGACCAGCAACCCTTTCTCATAAAGAAGCTCCATCTCAGGGGGAAAAAAACAAAAACCAGGAAGCACAGAGCCATTTCAAAGTGCAGTTGTAGAAATGAGCAACTTACAGCCTACCAATTGTCTCAGCACTATTTGGAAAATTAAGATAAACATCTCTGACCATACAATCCTATGTATGTTTATTCATAAGGAAGCTCCACTGTGATCAATGAGGCTTTCTCCCTAGCACTTGTGTTTAATATGGCAACTCTCAGATATTTAGCTATTAAGCACTTTCAAAATGGATAAAGCACAGCTTATGTGATACTGATGCATAGTATTAAACAGCTGGAGGAGAAAAAAATAAACTCATCAGCTATGATTCTGTGTGTCTCTATCTAGAAAAGGTCCCAATGAAAACATGAAGGCTTAGTTCTGAGTAAGTGGTGTTACTTTTCAGGACAAAAAGCTCCAGAAGGCCACCAATGTTAGCCTTAGGCAAGTCACTCCCTCTCAGCATCAGGACACCCTCCTTCCCCTCTGCTATATGAAAATAATATTTACTTACCTTACCACATTGTTTTAAAGATCACAAGAAGATAATACTATGCTAATGCTAGTAATCTTTTCTGCAATTTTATTTGCCTACACATAAAGAGATGTCTTCCTTATACTCTTTCTAGCGACTCACTCAAAAACAAAAACAGCTATTTTCTTTCTCCACTGTTCTCAAATCTCCTCCATTCCCACATTTTGGGGTTTATTCCTCCAAAAAGGTTTCCTCAGCTATTCAATGCTACATAACACAATTTCAGATTTGGAAGACTGGCAGTGCAATCCTATGCATATGCAATCCTATTCAGAAGTATGTCCCAACACATTCAGTGAAGTCCATTCCCTTGGTAAACATGTTCAGGATTTCAACCTAAATCAGAGAACACCTTCTTTGGAAATTTGCACCGAAGCAAAAACCACTGGGACTAGCTACGGTTAAGAAGACTCAAAATCTGCTTTGCTCCCTAAAGGCAGGAGACAAAGAGTCATGATGCCAGCACGTTAATTAGTTGTCTTATGAAATGCTTTGAGCCTGCAAAAGTAAGGAACATTTCATTCAGGACTGAAACTTCACTTTAAAATATGGAAATCATCAAGCAAAAACAAGCATTACAAGTATTTAGATATAGAAGTATATTAACTAAGCTGGCGCAAAGTTTGCCACTGAACTAGCAAACAAAAGACCCCAACAACAGTTCTTGTCAATTCCGCATCCTCTCTGACAAGTCTGTCATGTGTCATACCCCTCCCTCTTCAACTAAGGGCAGTGCCTCCCCTTTGTAATACACCCTGCCATTTCAGCAGAATAGACTTGACTATGGCTCTTTGCATGCCAGAATCGGTGGTCCAATCATTCACTCCACTCCTTTTTCCAGGAGGATTATTCAAACCCAGCTGCCATGCTTAATGAGTGACAGCTACTTTCATGTATGAAAATAGATCAGTCAAGAGAGAACCTAATTTGGAGCATTCTGTAACATATGAAAATACTCTCCATACAAGTGTTCGCGCACTCAGAAGATCAGTGAGAAAGACTCAGTGTACTGACCTTCTGGTTTAGTTTTACTTCTACTAGCTTGTGAACTGCTAAAAAAATTTTTTTTAAAAAAAAAAAGGGAAGGAGGCTTGCAAAAGAGCCAAGTTTCATAAAAGGAACAGCATCAGCTCTGCAAGAAGCTCAATATACAAGAAAATATTCAGGCCATTTCAACCACTACAAGGGAAGAGTCTAGCCAGCCATTTAGCTCCTTGCAGAGTACTGAGAGGAGGAAACATTCAACACCTAGAAAAGTGGCAAAGTTAGTAAAGTAGTCACCTCAAGGAAGAAGGAGAAATCGATGATTTTCAGTTTCCTACTGGGGAGTATGCCCATTCCCTTCACGCATTCTCTGCTTGCTAACCTTTTATGTTGGGGGGAAGTAAACTTAGAACCCATCAGCGGTGTTGAGACTGCAGGACTACAGAGACTATCAAGGAAACAAGAACTGTGACAATTTGGGGAAGAATGAGACATGTGGGGAGGAGCAGATTTAAAGACATTTCAGAATGTTGACTTCCAACACTCGGAAGGGCTGTCACTATGGAAAGTGAGTGGGATAAAGACAAGACCAGAGTCAGTGGAAACAGATTTCACAGTGAATGCAGTACTCCTCCTTCAGGGGGCACAGATTTTACAAATCTCTTGAGGCACAAAGACTCACAGAAAGGGACAGAGAAAACACCATGTCACAGGGAGGCACTTTATTTGGGTTCAAAAGAGAGAGGGAGGCTCTAGATCAGAGATCTGCCTGCCACTTACCCCCTCTCCTCAGGAAGGAGGTTCTAATCATTTTTGGATAACTATATGAAGCTGAGGAGCTAGTCATTAGCTTTATGCTAAACCAAGGAGGGGAAAAAGTGGGTCTCTCATCTATGCTGCCAGAAGCAATTCGGGTCCCAATCCTATCCAACTTTCCAGCACCAAAGGAGCCGGAACACAGCCCCAAGGTAAGGGAACAAACACTCGCTTACCTTGAGGAGGTCTCCCTGACTGCCCCACCACCACAGGATGCACTGAGCACCCCACTGGTATAGCTGCATCCGCACTGGAAAGTTGGATAGAACTGGGCACCTCAAGTACTGGCTGATGCAGAAGGGAGGGCAAACTGAGAGCCCAATCCTATGCAGGTCTACTCAGAAGTAAGTCCTATAACAGTCAGTGAGGCTTACTCCCATGAAAGTGAGGATAGGATTGCAGCCTCAGAGCCCAGTCCTAGGCCGGTCTACTCAGAAGTAAGTCCCTTTATAGTCAGAGGGCTTACTTCCAGGAAAGCGCGGCTAGGACTGCAGCCTCAGTCAGGCAACAAGGGCCAGGCAGGCACACTGGGGCGCTCCGGGAAAGTCCCTGAGGCCGTGAGGGAAGGCAGGGGGCACAGCTGGGGCGGAGGGGAAGCGCGGATGTGGGTACGGCCAGTGTAGGTGGCCGGCCAGCCAGCCAGCCAGCCAGGCAGGCAGGGCGTGCGGCGCTCGCTCTCTCGCTCTCGCTCTCCCTCCAAGGCGGCAACGCTGCACGGACTTCCTCGGCAGGAAGCGCCCTGCACGCAGCGGGGCCGCCCAGGGGAGTCGCGGGGCCGGGGCGTCCGGGGCGCGAGCCTCACCGAGGAGAAGCAGCTTCACCTCCCGCGCCGCCTTCTCGCCGTCCTCGCGGAGGTTCTTGTCGATCATCTTGGAGCGCTCGGCGGCCGCTTTGTCCTCGGCGCTCACGGTGCAGCCCATGGCGCCGCTGAGCGGGGTTCGGCCGGCCGGGGAGCAACAGGGAGGCGAGCCGGGGTGCCTCGGCGCGCAGCGGAGCGGTCCCGGGGTGGGGGCGGGTCGCTGCTGCTGCCCCACGCGGGCGGGGTGGCGGCGGCGGCTGCTCCGGTGGGCGAAGGGGCGCGCGGGGCGGCGGCTGGACCTCCTCCTCCTCCTCGGTGCCCCTCGGCTTGCCGGCGCGGCGGGGTCTGGCGGCCGCTGCTCCGGGGAAGGGCGGGGATCCGGGGCGGGCCCGCTCCGCTCTCGGGGTGGTGGTGGGAGGAGGCAGCAGCAGCAGCGAGGAGGGGAACTCGGGCGGGCTTGTCGTCACGGAGCAGAGAGGGAGCGAGAGAGAGAAGGGGCGGCCCCGGACGCGCCGTGGGGGGAGGGAGGCGGGCGGGCGAGCGGGCCGAGGACGGTGTGCAGCGAGGAGGAGGAGAAGCAGCTGCGGAGGGGAGAGAAAGCGCGCCAGGCGGGCAGGAAGCGGGAGGGCTCCAGGAATGGGGCGCCTCGAGGGCTGCGGGAGCAGCGCCAGCCTCGGGAGGAGGGATCGTGCGCGCTCCGAGGCTCAGCTGACCGCTGGAGCTGCAGGACCGTCTGGGATGGGAGGGGAGGACGATCCCGGGGCGGCAGAGCGGGCCTCGGGTACTAGCCTGTCCTCACTTTCCCCGGATTGAGCCCCGCTGACTCTGACTTCTGAGTAGACATGCCTAGGATGGGGCTCTCAGGGTGTAGTCCTGTCCACACTTACATGGGAGTAAGCCCCATTGACTCTGATGGAACTTCCCTCTGAGTAATGCATAGGATTGGGCTCTGAGGCTCCCACTTTCCTGGGAGTGAGCTCCATTGACTCTAATGGGACTTCCTTCTGAGTAGAGATGCATAGGATTAGGCTGCAATTCTATTCACACTTTCCCAGGAGTAAGCCCCATTGACTCTAATGGGACTTACTTCTGAGTAGACAGGCAAGGGATTGGGCTCCTCCTTGTGTTGTAAAACTTCAGGCGAGAAGTTGACTGAGGCTTTGGAGCCGCTCCGAAGAAGTGACAGAAGCAGCGTGGTCCCTGGGATGGGATTCGATGGGGCGGGGATGCCTTGGGTCAGGCTCCGGCTCTGGGCGGCTATCGAGGCTGCTGCTGCTGCTGCCATGGACCCCGCGGGCGCTGCTTGGAAATCTGTGGGTCCCCAAAACACTCACGCATAGTCTGGGGGCGGAGGTCTCCCCAAAACAGGCTGCAATCCCATCCGCACTTACCAGAGAGTAAGCCCCCTTGATTATAATGGGGCTTACCTCTGAGTAGATTTGCATAGGCTCACAGCCTCCCCAAGTGATTCTGCACTTGGCCATCGCAGTTAGCAAGACCTGCCTCTCTCCACCACCTCCTTTCTGTGTCTCCACAAGGCTGCAAGCACTTGCCCAGAGCAGGAGCTGAAGTTGTGGAGGCTCGCAGTTCATTCTTCATGTTAGGCTCAACATTGCATTGTTACATCTGTGAAAGCTGAACTCAGTTGTTAAACTGTAGGCATATATAGAGTTATTTACACGTTACATGCAACATGTAACAGTTCATGCACCAGTTCACGAGATCCTTAGTCAACATTGTTGAGAAGTCCAGTCCTCCTGTTGATTTTTAGAAGGAGCACATACATTTCACTCACTTGAAACGACAGCAGCAATTTTCTATTTGTTTCATCTCATGAAACACTGAGACAGCACAGCACTACCATGGTCAAGGCACACCATCAGTTTTTTGACCATTGACAAGGCACACTGCTGGCCAAGGACTCACACTCCCCAATGGCCCTATTAATATGTGACTGCCCTCCAAAACTCCCACAGTGCACCTGCAGGCCATTCATGACACACCAGTGTGCCACGGCACAGTGGTTGAAAACCACCTAACTACAGTACAATGTGCATACATGCATAGACTCTTGTAGGTGTGTACATTGTGACATATGAGTTCTAGTAATGAACATTCATGTGTAATATTGTAATCTAGAAGGGTATCATTCGTCATGCCTTGGCAGCATCTGCCTGATGACCATAATGCGCCCTCATCTTGACTACAGTGCCCATTCAAACATGATGGGAGCGATACTGAGCCTGTTCAGCTATATTTGCAATTGATATTGGCATCTCTATGGTGAGTTTCCCAACCCACAGCCATGTCACTGAACACAACATACCACTTGAGCTGTAGCAATCATGTGAGTTTAAAATTTGTTTCAGTGCCATGTGGCATCACCAACTGGGAAATGCTATGACAGACCCTCAGTCATGCAGTGAGTTGTAGTAAACAGTATGGCCAGGGGGAGTAATATTGCTCCAAAGGAATACTGACCCCCACTGCAGATACGACTTTTAGATCTGTTTTATTTACTGGCCTGTGTAATGTGCCAGTTTTTATCACTCCTCCATATCCAATTAGAAATCTGAGGATGCAGGAATATAGTAAAAATTCACCACTTGACAGGGCATCCTAGATGTATGCACATTACATTATGTTTCTAGGCAACATGCATGTAGACAATGTTCATCTTGTGGCCTCCTGTGAAAACAGAATATACTGCGAGGGCCCCATTAAAGTCAGGTAGCATAGGCTCCCCTGCTAGGCACCATTTTGTTGAAGGCAGCTCCGGTAACTACTACCCTCAGCCTCTACCATAGCAACCAGACTTGTTTCCACACAATCTTTAAAAATCTCTGAATCTTGAAGGCATTTTTTTGCCAGACGTCTGTGCAGCTATAAGTCTGTACAAGCAATCACTTCTTAAAAATCAGATTGTGTCTTTGCAAATCTTAAAAATTTTAACTTGGAAAAATGCCTGATACAAACAAGACAACCAATCCAGTCATTACATGCAACCCTGAAACTCTCAGTAAGGTCAGGAGGATGCTAAGATGTTGGGAAGCTATGGTCATTAACTATGGGTTGAATGAAATTTGCAAGGGGACTACTAGTCTGTGGCTTGATTTCAGAGGGAGAAAAGTGGTTCTTAATAGGAAAATGGGTTTTAGGTTGTATGAAACAATGAAAGTGGGTTATGTGTTTTTACAGAACATCTGTGATGTTATAGTAGAATCTTAAGTTCAGTGTATAAATGTGGGTGCAATACTCCCTGCTGTTGAGTTTCTGTCCACTTCGCGTGTATGGTTGCATAGGTGTCAGTATGAATTCTAGAGGAGTCGCTGGCATTTGGAGAAGAACTTAGAAGATACTTTGGGGATCGAGAATTGCTGTAGTTGATTCTGTGTTCAGTACTGAAATGTAAGGGAATCTACAGGAGACAAGAAAAGAGAAACCTTGAAGATGATAATTAGAAGATGTCCAAAGAGTGACTAAAACAGATCTTCAATTACCTACTAATATTTAAACCAGCAGCACATATCTCAAAGTATATCAAAGTAAATCTCGGTATAGTGAGCATGTATGCACTGCTGAAACAGAGACACCTGCGCTGGCTTGGTCATGTCGTGAGAATGGGCGATGGCCGGATCCCAAAGGATCTCCTCTATGGAGAACTTGTGCAGGGAAAGCGCCCTACAGGTAGACCACAGCTGCGATACAAGGACATCTGCAAGAGGGATCTGAAGGCCTTAGGAATGGACTTCAACAGATGGGAAACTTTGGCCTCTGAGCATCCCACTTGGAGGCAGGCTGTGCAGCATGGCCTCTCCCAGTTTGAAGAGGCACTTGGCCAACGTTTGCCAACTTGGGCAACATTTGCTCCCAGTGTGGAAGGGATTGTCACTCCCGAATTGGCCTTTTCAGCCACACTAGACGCTGTTCCAGAACCACTTATCAGAGTGCAATACCATAGTCTCCCAAGACTGAAGGATGCCAATGATGATGATGACGTGGCACATTGGTGTGCTGCAAATGGTCTGCAGGTGTGTTGCAGGAGGTCATTTATTAGTAGAAAGATGATTTATTAGTAAAGCTATTGGGGGATGTGAGCCCCTGCCACAGTGCAGTGTGCCTTTTTTCAGTTGTCAAAAACTGATGAAGCCTTGACAATTTTTAGCACCTTGTCAGTGTACCCTGAGATGAAAAAGGTTGAAAATTGCTGCTCTACTGTATAGGTTCACTCCCAGGACACACATTTTAAGATCCACAGGGGAAGGCTTGTTCATACTTATCAGTCTCTTTAAAGCACTGGTTCCCAACCTGTGGTCCATGAACCATAGGTGGTCCATGCGGCCTTATGAAATGGTCTGCAAGGTCTCAGAAAAAAAGGGAATCACCTTCTATCACTTCCAGCATCTCCCAATTGAGTGCTAATCACAGAGGACCAGAGGACAGAGAGCAGACTGCCTGTAGCTGTGGCTGGTGCTGAAGTGTCAGCTGCAGATGTGGGAACTTAGTTCTCTGCCCACTTTGGTAGTCTGTGGTAGTTTTGATAGCACTCACTCAAGAGACGGTTCCACATGGACACTAGAGAGAGAGCAGAGAATGGACCTCCCACAGCCACAGCCAGCAATGAAAGTAGCAATACACAAATCTTCTCTATAAATAATAAATCTAATAAATATCTAATAAATCTTCTCTAATTATTACAAATTTAATTGTATTTTTTGTGTGCAGGGGGTGAGGGGGTTTGCATGTGGTCCATGGTGATTCCAGTTTTTGCCTCAGTGGTCCACACGCTCCTACAGGTTGGAAACCACTGCCTTAGGTAAATAACCCAGGGCCTTTTCTGCAATTGCCTATAGAAGCTCAGACTTTGCTCCCTTGCTTACTCTGACTTAGGAATGTTGTGAGGATGGTATGCTCTTCTGAGCACCAAGAACGAAGGGTGGGATAAACATGTAGTAAATAAAAATGGCACATAACCCTCTTGAGGTATGTATATGCACCTTGCCTTACAGCAAGATCTATTTTTTTCAGTAGCAGTTTACCCTGCACATCCCTGATCTTGTCTGATCTTGGAAGCTAAGCAGGGTCAGGCCTGGTTAGTACTTGGATGGGAGACCTCTTGGGAATACCGGGTGCTGTAGGCTTATACCATAGCCTTTCGAGACTGAAGGTTGCCAACCATTTATTTTTTTCACCAGATTTTTTGTAATCATAAGAGGGTTGGCATAAGTTCCTATTATTTTCTACTCTGATGGTTACGTACTTTGTTTTATGACTGCTATAATTTTATTGTGATTGTGCTTTATTGCCTTCTGATGGTTATTTCTATGTTACTTTGATGGTTTTATGTTCTAAGCCGTCTTGAGCCTAAGGGAATAAGACAGCGTATTAAAATTTTAAATAGAATAAATAAGGCACAAGGGCAGAGCTGTAATGGGCTGGGTTAAGAACATGGAAGGAATGTTTGGAGGAGGGAGAGAGAGGTAGATACGTGTATGTGAAAAAAAATTCCCTTATTGTTAGCACCATCAGCAACCATGGTGTTTAACGTAGAAACGTAACATAAAGAAAGACCTCCTCCACTGAAGATATTTTAATCTAATTTTAGGTTTGGGGAGAAATGCATTGGAGGCAGAGAAATGCAGTAGAATAGCTATGGGGCAAAACAGTAAGTACTGCCAGCGCCGCAATGCGCTGTGTAAGCTGCCTCTCCCTCTTGCCATTGGAGACTTTTTGGGCAGTGACGGCAATGCACAGGAGACACCATTTGATTCAGTAAGCACCAGCACATGAAATAAATAAGCATGAAATAAGTAAGGCACTGTGCTTCCTGACCACTCCTCCACTTCCAATACCTCAGAGGGTCTGAAGCCTCTCTTACAGTCCTATGCTATGCATATCTACTCAGAAGTAAGTTCCATTATGTTCAATGAGATGTAGTTCCAAGAAAGTGTGGATAGGATTGCAGCCTTGGGGCCCAATCCTTTCCAATTTTCCAGTGCTGGGTCATCCATGCCAAGGGGGGGTGTGCTGCATCCTTGGTGAGGAGGCAGTCACAGGGGGCTCCTCAAGGTTAGTTAACATTTGTTCCTTTACCTCAGGGCTGCACTGCGGCTGCACCGGTGCTGGAAAGTTGGCTAGGATTGGGCCCTCAGCAGTTGGTAGAAGCAACAGAAAGCCCCAGGCAGACAGCAGGGTCAGTCACTCCACCATGCTTGGCAGCAATCAAGTTTTGCATTTCCTGTCAGAGAAAGCAGTCCGGAAGTTGTTCAGAGGACCTTTCAGTCCGGTCGGGGTAATGTTGCCACCTTTTTCTGACAGGGCTCCTGTTAATTTTGAACAGTTGTTTGACAGACAGAAATGAGAAAGATGGAACTTTTCCCAGCATGGGGATGCCGTATGAGGGAAATTAGCGGTTGAATTTCTGACATTGCACTGCTGCATAAGGCACAAAGGCCGTGAGCAGAAATAAACAAAATCAGAAAGCAGCAGATCTAAATTGGTGGTTTGTCAGTAAGGACAATTTGTTCATCTGACTGGAAATGAAACAACAATCACTCTGCTCATGGAATCTGTGCTCATACTTTTAATTTTGTATAACTCCATTCCAGGCTATTCACGCATACATTTCTGCATTAACAATGCCCCACTGTTCTGGTATATGCACCTATAACTTCTTTCTCTCACTTCATTTGGAGAAAAGATGGTCAACACTTGTACTAAAAGTATTAGTAGCTGCTTCCAACCTCTAGTGGAGAATTCTGCTTATCAAGTGCAAGCCTGAGCTCCCGCTAATAAAAGAAAACCCCCAAAAAGATGTCTGTTCATTGCAGCTGTAGAAAATACCAGCTGTGGTCACAAAACTAACTTTTGAGTACTAGGCTGCCATCATCACAGGATCAGTCACAGATCTTTAATAAAAGTGTTCATCTTTAAGGTTCAACAGGTTTTTCCTCTTTATTTTTCACAATATTTTGTAAGTGATGAACACTGAGGTAAGTATAGGGGAGGAGGGGTTAACACTTTCTCCCTCTGAAAATCACTCCACAAAGTGGCTGTTTGCTGCAATACCTGTTGGGTGTGTGTGTGATTTTTTGACAGAACAATGTCATGGGGGGGGGGGAGCATTAATTAAGTCATTTCTGCCCAGTGTTGCATTGGGCAGATATGCAACAGGGATCAGATGTGTACACCGGTGGGCTGAGCAGAAATGGGTTAAATTCTCCCTTCCCATGTACCACATGGGAGGGGTCCCATCCTCCCTTCCCATGTACCACAGTCCTGAGCCTGATCATGTTCCCCCTCACCCATGTCAGAGTACCCCTCCCCAAAAGAGACCTTTCTGGTTCACTATGTTATGCCTGACAATTCATGACAGACTTATTAACATATTGCGTAATGTGGCCCTGATAAAGTTTATCTGGTGGCAGAA
Organism: Tiliqua scincoides; assembly: GCF_035046505.1. Classification (NCBI taxonomy): domain Eukaryota; kingdom Metazoa; phylum Chordata; class Lepidosauria; order Squamata; family Scincidae; genus Tiliqua; species Tiliqua scincoides. The sequence continues at coordinate 204,056,672 of NC_089822.1, forward strand.
AAGTTGTACCCTACTCCAGGTGAATTAATGCAAATACTCAAGGCTGATGTAAATTTAGCATGATCTCATTTCAGATATTTGAAAAGGAGGGCAGCAATTATTTCTCAACTTCACCACCACCACCCCTTCAATAGACTACCTTCCTGGCAGGAGGGTTATAAAAATTACTGAGATAATGATTATGTGAAGCACTTGGAGCATTTAGGAAAGTGCTATAATTACTAAGAATTAATATTGAAACATTGTTCTTTGTTTAATGGAATGTCTTTGATTGAAACTCTACAGTATCCTTGAGTGATACTATATGATATCCTTGAGTGATACTATATGACTTGCCTCTACAGAAAAGAAAGTCAAACTGCTCCTTTTTTTATTTGCGAAAATAGTCACATGGATTTTTCCTCTAAACTGTTGCATTTTTTTCTATTGTTATTTCTTAATTTGATAAAACCATAATGTTTGTCAGCCAGCCAGACAATTTCTTAATATTATAACAGTAGTCTATATGGCTTTTTAAACAATAGCACAGTTGGCAGATAAATGTTACTGAGCTGATAGGAAGTACATAATTCTATAATAAAATCATTTATAATATTTCATAAAAACATGGCTAAAGGTAGAATATAGTTTTATGTGCTTAAATAGAGGCCATAATTAGCTTGATAGACATAAACTAGTCTGCCTCTGGATACTTTTTTCCCCTTTTTCCTGAGTTTTAGTTCCATGAAATTATTTTGCTCAGTGCCTCAGCCTCCAGGTCAGCAATATTGTGGCCTTGTACCATCAATCACTGGAATGAATCCATGTGCCAAATTTGTCCTGATATCTTCCCAACATAATGGCAGAATTATTATGCTACCTACCAGTGTTGGGAACTCGAGTCAGTGACTTGGACTCGAGTAGCAAAAATGTGTGATTTTGGGTGACTATGGGTGCAATCCTAACCCCTTATGCTAGTGCTTTCCAGCACTGACATAAGGGCAGTCCAGCTCTGAGGTAAGGGAACAAAAATTCCCTTACTTTGAGGAGGCCTCTGTGAGTCACACCCAACTGCAGGATGCAGCACATGTCCCATTGGCACCGCTATGCCAGTGCTGGAAAGCACTGACATAAGGTGTTAGGATTGCACCATATGTGACTCATGAGTTGCGCATGTGGAAGACTGAAAAAGACTTGAGTCAGGGCCCCCCTGACAGGGGGATGCTTACTCCCCAGGCTGTCTGCGTCAGCAACAAATATGTCCTTTGAAGTCAAGTGATTTCACATAAATGGCAAGCTGCAAGGAGAAGGCTCCACATAGTCATGTTATAGGTGGTAGCCGCATTGCTGTTTGCATGTGTGAACTGCGCCTCTAGCACAAGAAAAAAGGAAAATAATATGAAATGGTTTGTTTTAAATTCAGTTTGATCATTTCGGATAGTTGATTGTCACATTTGGAACAACAGCTTCCTTTGTTACCAGCTCTGCCGAGCTAACTGTATTTCTCCACCTGTAAAGAAAATAAAATCTAGGAGACTCCTATTTCTGTTTGTTTCACTCCTATACATTATTCTCTTCTTTCCCCGTTACTCTTGCCCTTGCCATACCTCAAGACCCTGTTTGTAATAGACATTTTCTACTGGTCAGATGTACAAAATATGTAGAAACTAGCAGCAGCATCCTATTCTGGATTGGGATGTTGGGGACAGGGTGTTATGAGAGCAGGAGAATCTTCCGCTATCCTGAAATGGCTGCTGATGCAGCGCTCCTTCAGTGGCCGTTTTGGGAGCCCTGATGCAAGAGGCAGTAGCCTTCCCCAGCCATTGCCAGGGCCTTGCCATGCCCTTCCCAAGATGGGGTGGGGGTAGACAGGGAGGGGGGAGGTTACAGGAGGGCCAAATCCGACTGCAGTGTCTCGTGCTGGATTCTTTCCCCTCTTCAGTCCCCCCACTCCCTTAGTCTCAGACTTGTGCCAGCTACAAAACTAGGGAGCTCAGTAGAGAGCAATGGGGAGGCTTAAGAGGAAATAATTCCTCTTTTCTTTCCAAAGCCTCCCAATCTGCTCCCTCTCTGGGTGCAACACCTCATTTTTGGTGTGGCTGCACCAGCAGGAGGGAGGAGAAGATAGGATTAGGCTTATAGTCAAGTGTGGTTGAGATGGCCACAGCTGAGATAATTGCCATTCCTTTGGAAAGGCAACATAGGATAGGCTAGTGATTTTCAATCTTTTTCACCTTGTGGCACACTGACAAGATGCTAAAATTGTCAAGGCACACCGTCAGTTTTTTGACCATTGACAAGGCACATCACACTGCTGGCAGGGGACTCACATCCCCAATGACCCTACTAATAAATTACCCTACCCCAGATTCCCACAGAACACCAATATGCCACAACACAATGGTTGAAAATTGCTGGGATAAGTGATCAGTACATCATTCAGCTAGCAAGAAGAAATTATAATGAAGGAAACTTTTGCACAAAGCATTGCATTTGTGCAAAGCATTTTGCACAAGGCAGTGATCAACATGATCCATAGGCGAGTCTGCTCCTTCCCTCCTCTGTGCCTTTTTTAGGTTAGCTTTTTAGGAGCTGGTTCAGCCTGTGCCTGCTGGAACACTATTTAGAGAGAAGCGTGCTTTGTGGATATCAGACAAACGCTTTTGGAGCAGGAGCACCTGCCTCATTTTTTAGCAGTGTACATTTGAGAGATGAGTGTGATGTCTACAGCTAGTTGTGTGCAGGGGTGTAGCTGAAAGGGGGTGCAAGTGCAGAGCACTGGAACTTTTCCTGCAGTGGGAGGTGACATCAATGGCAAGAGTGCTCAGGTGTATCTTTGAAACTTTTTCAAAGAACATTTGTTGAGCAGAACCAGGTGGGAAATAAAAAATTGCCTCAAGATATATCTTAAAATCTAGGTCATCATCTTCCTCAAGGGCTCCCTGGGAGAGAGTATGTAGCTCAAGCTAAAATCCTATGCAAATTTATTTGGGAGTAAGTATACTACAGAGTGGATTTTATTGAGTAAAGATAGGCTAGCACTTTAACATTTCTTTTTATATCCAATTGGGAAAGGTTTGATCCCATATTCCCATAATCCCGTATTAATCCCATAATTCTATATCTAGGTTTTCATATACTGTTGCAGCCCACTCCAAGATTTTGGGATGAAATTAACTACATTTTTAAACAAAGTATAATAAATTCCAAAGTTGGAATAAATGGTAGCAGAAGAAAACATTCTAATGAAGGAAGTTAATTTGTTGTTGTTGATTAGTCTTAAGGCCCAATTCTATCCCTCCCTGGCGCCCAGTGGTACAGTGGTGCCAAAATGGCTGCCATTGTATCCTGAGGGGTCAGGGAAGGTTCTGCAGTTTTCCATGTTGGTTCCCTTACCCTGTGTTGAGTGCAGCTGGCACTGATGGGTCTACTTGGATCTGTGCCAGCCCAAGGGCACAGAACCAAGGAGACCTTTGTCAGGTGGCTCAGCTCCAGAGAGAGGATAGGATCTGGTGGCAGCCTCTGCTGCCATCCCCATCCCCCTCCTGGGCCCAATCTGCCTGCCAGCCCTCCCTCCCTTCCTCCAGTTCCACCCCCCTCCCTGCCTTTCCCTCACTCTTCCCCTGCCCTGAAAATTTCCCCACCACACTCAGGGATACTCACCACCTGATGCTCATTGTCCACTTGCTTCCAGTGCAGTGACCCAGTGCCAAGTGGCACTGGCCGCACCACACACTTCCTGGTGGTGTCGAAGTACGTTATGGCATTTTCGAGGCAGCCACTGCCAGGTTAGCACAACGGCTGTCGGCATAGTCCCAGCATAGGATCGAGTTGTTAGTGAGCTATTGGGGGGGGGATGTTATGACAAGCCTTGGCATTTCCATATTTACTACTACTGTATTTTACTGGTTGCGTGGGCTGCCCAAAACAGAGAAGGTTCCTCTTGTGAGTGAGCCAGAGTGATCAGTTCCAAGCACAGCTGGGCCACTCTTGATTCAGAAAAAAATTTCCTATAATGCAAGAGTCCCAGAAGCAATTACAACATAGCTTCCTCATTTCCCCTGCATCCAAGTAGCAAGGCAAGAAGGAAGCCAAAAATTCAGCTCTGTTTATAATGGCTCCAGACAGCAGTAGACCTTTGCTGCTGCTGTTACTAAACATTTATGCTTGATAATACATAAAAGGAACAGGTTGTGACCAGCTGTGTGTTTCCTGTACAAGCAGAGGTCTTAGTGATCTCAAGTCCCAGTCTTCTTCCTGGAATGCATTAGTACTCTGTGAAACAGTGGATGTGGCAGAGGCTGCAGTCCAGGCAAGCTTAAATTCAAGTCTTTAGTTACAGATTAGATCTTTGATTCACGCATGTATCAAAACTCCAGTTAGAGGAAAGTGAAGTGGAAGATGGAAGAGACATGGAACATATATTTCTTTAAAATGTTAAGTGGAACTTTAGTATTTCCAAGACATGAAGTTTCAACTCTGCAGAAAATTGAACTCAAAATTGTATGCAGAATCTCATTGACTTCCAAAGGCTTATCTGCTTTGATTAATGGATGCCCTCAAGGCCAGTCCATCCATGAGGCCAACTGAGGCAGTCACCTTAGGCTGCAGATTGGTGGCCATGTGCCCATCTCCATTCGCCCACCTGCTTCCAGAACCCACTCCTTCGAATGGAAAAGAAAGGGGGAATGGAGCAAAAGTGGAAGTGTGAAGTAGAGTGGTGGGCTAGAGCGGAGGCTGGCATATTACTAGGTCAGGAGGGCAGCACTCCACATGCTGAAGTGCCAGAAGATCTTGAACCAACCTAGGATGCCCTGGTAAAGGGGTATGCTTGCCTCTCCCCCCCATCCCAGGATATTGTTAGGGAGGAAACATTTATGACTGAAAAGGCTTCTGAGGCTGTGACTTTGTTAATGGAGGTCTGATCATTTAACTCCTGCTGTTTTGATGTGCTTTGATGAGTGATTACTGGTTTGTATTGGATCACTAATGTTTTATTCTTCAAGCTGCTTTGTGAATACTAGGGTATTAAAAAGCAGTATAAGAATGTGGTAAATAGAATGAATTTTTGTTGACTACAGTCTCTCCTTTTCATGTGGGATGTTACATCAGGATTTGTCCAGGCATCCTCTGAGATATGACAATTATTGTATGCACTTCTCCTAGGTAATAATTGGTCCCAGGATCAGAAAGCCTTTTCCCTGTCAGAGGAAATGCTACTGTTTAGAATTTGCATAGCTGTCGCCAAACCAATTTGCAAGTGATTACTGCAGGCACTCCAGATCTCCAGTGCAAAATTACACTTTGACTATCACAGCAGGGGAAATTTAATGGAACATCAGTAATTCAGGTTTCCAAGGTTGCAAGCCTATTAACACATACCTGGAAGTAAGTTCCATTGAATTAAGTGGGACTAACTTTCAAGTAGACATAAGAACATAAGAAGAGCCCTGCTGGATCAAGGCCAAGGGCCCATCTAGTATAGCTTTCTGTATCTCACAGTGGCCCATCAATGCTTCAGGGAGCACTCAAGACTGAAAGAAACCTGTATCTGTTGCCATTCCTTTGTATCTGGCATTAAAAGATAGGCTACCTTTAAAACCAAGAGGTTCCATATAGTCATCATGTCTTCTAACCTGTGATGGATAAATCTGTCCAATCCCTTTTGAAAAGTATCTAGGTCAGCTACCATCACAACTTCCTGTGGCAAGGAGTTCCACAGATTAATAGTGCACAGAGTAAAGACATACTTCCTTGTGTTTGGTCTAACTTTCCTGCAAGTCAATTTTAGTGGATATCCTCTAGTGCTGCTGTTGTGCAAGAGGGAAAAGAACTTCCCTTTCCTGTCTCTATCCACCCCATGCATAATTTAATATGCCTCAATCATGTCTCCTTCAGGTGCTTTCTTGCTAGGCTGAAGAGCCCCAAAGTAGCCTTGCCTTATAACATGTTACATAATCATGCTGCAGGTCAAGTATGTTGGATGTGCACTTGCTGAAAATGTCTGATGCATTACCTGAAATGATTAGTTTTTGCTTATAGACCTGTTATCTATGAAGATTGCAGCTATCCCTGACAATCCATTAAATACATTAGAATTTATCTTGCTCCCTTTTCGGAACCTTTGTTCTCGATTTACATGGAAATGCAGTCAGGTTTGTTATGGGTCTGACAAGGAAACCTAGGAAGTTTATGATCCTAACTGGAATGTAGAAAGGCTGATAACGTTATCTTGCAAAACCATCTGTTCTTGTACAATGAGGCTATGTGTACAGGGGTGGGGTGGCTCATAGCAGAACATTTGGAATATGAAAGAGTTTATAGTGCCATCCTTTTCGCGCGCACGCGCGCGCGTGTGTGTGTGTGTGTGTGTGAACATAATATATTCCAGAATTACTGTAACAAGTGCTTAACGTAGGTCAGTGTTTCTCAAATTGTGGGTCGGGATCCACTTGGTGGGTTGTGAGCCAATTTGAGGTGGGTCTCCATTCATTTCAATATTTTATTTTTAATATATTAGGCTTGATGCTACCATGGTATGTGACTGCATTTGGGGAAATGTTACAGACTTGTACTTTTAACAAGCTACTATATATATTATTTTAACAATGATAGTCAATGGGACTTACTCCTGGGTAAGTGTGGGATGGATTGCAGCCTAGGATTGTTAAAAATTTTCCTGCTTGATTATGTCACTTTCGGTCATGACATCACTTTCAGTAGGTCCTGACAGATTCTGAGAGATAAAAAGTGGGTCCCAGTGCTAAATGTGTGAGAACCACTGCTGTAGGTAAGCTGGGAATGCACTGTTTGTAGTGCAGCACAGTTTATTAGTGAGCCAAGAAGGCAGGATTTGAGCTTCTTGAAGCAGAGGAATTAATGGAGGACACAAAACTAGGAACTAGATGATGTCAGCAAGCCACATGCCCAAACCACAAGGGAAAGCACACGCATGCACACACAAAATGAGAGAAACCCCCCCCCCCCAAGGTATGAGTCAGTCTGACTTTAGGGGAAATTCCCTCCCATTCCCATTTATGGCAAGCAGGGAGAGTCATATACAGATAACAGATTCATCAGTCTGTCTCACTTCAATTTCTGGCCCACTTCAACAGAAGTTGCTTGTGTCATGGTTGTCTTCTCTAGCCTCAGCCATCTTGGGTATTTCCATGCAGGGCTTAATTTGAGTCAGGCATCATGTATGAAACCTCTTCCCCAACTAAAATTCACTTTCACTAATTTTAGATGAAATATGGGCGTTCATTCTGCTAATTCAAATGCTACTAGAATATATTTAATTAGCTGGTGTCCAATTAATGCAATGAATCACTAGTAGGCATGAATCAAAACAAAGATAGCAAAATGTATTGTTTAATACCATTCCTATTAACTAAGAATTTGGCTAACATTTTGTTCAATCTTTCCTTACTCTTGGTTACTGAAACCTCAGCAGAGTTACAGAAAGTTAAACTATTTTATTTACATATCACGTTTGGTATAACCTGGCTTTGTATTGTATGTCATCTTTGTTAAATCAAAATCAGTGGTCAACTGTCAGTTTTACATTGCCTGCATACCGGTTTTTATAATCGGATACTACAAGTGTCTGGAACCTGTTTTCAGTGCCATTACACTCTCCAGAAAAATGTAGGGTATAAAAAACTGAGTGCCTCAGAGTGCATGCAGAATTCATTTATCTTGCCACAGAATACCCCATTCATCTGAGATGGGCAAATATAGGTCTGTCAAGAACAAGCCCTTCTCCTGAGGGACCCCCCTTTCTACCCCTCCCCACATGACAGTGCTCTAAGGCTGACCTAGGGTCAGTCTGTCACATCCTCTATTTTGCCCTAGGCAGAACAGTCCAATGACTGTCTGGAATCACCACTGAAATAATAGCCTCAACTGAAACCTTCCTAGATCCCTGCTGGGTTTTAGCTCTCACCTAGTCATTGGTTCAATCTGTTCCCAAGACTCAGAAGAAGGCAATTAGAAAGTTCATTAATTTCAAACCAGCCTATCAGAGCTTGAGGGTCTGGTGTCCCCAGCTATGTTAAGTTGTAAGATGCCTGTTAAGAGAAAAGGAATGCTGGACTGTCTGGTCAGGGTGGGGTTAATTTCTAAAGCTGTCATTTCCATTCTGATCAAGGAGAAGAGGGTGCTGCATGGTGCTGAATTTCAGTAAGTTGCCTCTAGCAGACAGGGAAGTGTAGTTAGAATTTGTTTCATGTTATTTTGAACTTTGCCTCTTGGTCTCAAGAACAGAGTAAGGCTGTTTGTTTTTCTTTGTTTCATTTTTACTCCCAATAAACCTTTTCCTTTGTTTTGATTAAACAAACCTGCCTGCTTCTTTAACCTAAAGAGCAACCCGCCTCTTGTTTATGCAGTCTTACTTAGCCAAGATGCTATTTTAAAAAAGAGAGAATGGGAGTGCATGTGTGATTGCACAGGGATGCTTGTGTGAGGGAGGCTGAGAAGCAAAGCAAAAGTGTTGGACCAAATGCTTCCTGCCGCTTCTCCCTCCTTTTGCAATTCCGCCCGCAGGCTGTCAGTTGACAGACAAACCTACAGCAGGTTTGGAAGTTGGTCAGCCCAAGACACCTGAGGCGGCATGCCAAATGATGTGCCAGCCTCTGCTCCTCCCATTCTCCAGTGTTCTCAGCACTCTCCACCCCTCCATATTTCCTCTTCCTATCTGTCCAATCCAGGGAGTGGAAGGAGAAGGACGAGCAGTGGAGGCAAGCAGGTGGACAGAGATAGGCACCTCCACTAATCTGCTGCCTGAGGTGACTGCTTCACTAGGCCTCTTAGATGGGCTATCAAGCCCTAGGTGGAAGGCTTGTACCGAGGTCTCATTTGTGGTGCTAATAACAGCTTGAGCCTGCAGGACATGTACCACAGTGGTGTGTTCAGTGTGTGATTTAAAATTATCAGAGCATAGGGAGAATGTGAGAACAGGCGAATGTGACCCTTCTCAGCGCTACCCCAGGAAATCTCTAGAAAGTCAAAGGACAAGGCTTGAAGTAAGGCTGAAAAGACCTGTCTGGGATTAACTGTTGTTTTAATGGAAGTGAGGAAACCAAAACATGCATGGAAATGGGGTAAACCTTTTGTAATGGACTATGCTGTATACTATGCTGCGGCAACTTGGAAACATATCAGCACGTGAGGTAGCTCTCAGTTCCTGCCAGGGAGCTAGACCAATTCCTGGTTTATCTTGCTGTGACATAGTAACTCATGTAGTTCAATCAGGTTCACTCCTGTACACACTTACCAGGGGGTAAGCTCCACTGAACACAGTGGAACTCAACTCTGAGTAGAAGTGCCTAGGATTGTGCTCTTAGTTCACCACTCTCAACAGAACTGGAAGAGACAGGAAGATCCCTTCTAGCAGCAATATCAGCAGATGGAATAAGTAACACATTAAAGCAAATACAATTAATCTGAGGCCATAATTCATGTGTGGGAGAGCAGGTTCCCACAGAGAACAGGAGAAATAATCCACCAGCCCAGGACTGCAAAAGATTGTGAAAATATTGCTGGACATAAATTGTGGAGTTTTTTTGGTCCCTGGAATATATCTTCTCTTAAAATAAAATTAAAAAAACACCTTGCTGGCCTGGTTTCCCCGTCATATTTTCATGCTCTGTTTATCTTAGTGAAAACATCAGTCTGAAAATCAACAGCCTCTTTCATGAGAACAAAGCTCTGGTCAGGATATAGGGAGACCTCTAGAGGTGAAAATAGGTCGGGAGTTAGAGAAAAGCACAAAGGGAGCTTTAGAACAACTCTGTAGGTCCCGTGTACAAAAAATAATAATAATGTTTATTGTATACTGTATTGTTATTGTGTTGTATACTAGCTATAAGGAGTTGCAGCATTGGCTGTCCATCTAGCACAGTAATGTCAACTCTGAAAGGCTTTCTAAACAGGTCAGAGATAGAGCTCAACTCCATGACCCATGGAGGTGTGCTTTGATGGCTGAACTGCTGATACTGCCTGAAGAGCTAAACAGGTGAATCCATGGTCTTGTTTCTGAATGGGAGATAGAATGCCAGGCTGTGGCAAATTGCTATACCTGTTGTGGCAGGATGGAGTCACTGATGAGCTAATTACTGCAGTGAGAGTTCAGGGGAGTGCGCAAAGGCCAGCCAGTAAAAACGGAAAAAACTTGAGGACCTGTCCAGGCTTATGATTCTGACTGAAGCTCAATGACGTGCAGCCAGAAAAAGATAACCACACTGCGAATGCAACATCTGGTGAACATAATGTAAAAACCCCATTGAAAAATGATGGTTTAGACTAGCCTGCCCATGTAAACTGCCTTGAATGCTTTCTAGAAAACAGAAAGACAGTATATAAATACCTATGACCTCTACCTGACGCCGCTGCCTTTACCTTCCAGTTTTCTTTAAAGGGAGCACATGAACCAAGGAGCTCCTTCATGTGTGTGATCCCGGTAAATAAAACCAGAAGTGCCGCACTTCCACATTTGCAAACACTGCATGAGAAGTACAGTAAAATGGCAGATTATCTGTTTGCTGAAGTGTAGCTTGCATCCACAGCAGGTTGGAAGGAAGTGGCAACAGGCTCAGAGTGAAGGGCACCCTGAATGCACCACTCCTCCCATCTCCTGCCCCAGAGCAAACCATATCAGGTTGCCTTGGACCAGCCAATGTACCTGAGATACAGGGACTGAACTGCAGGCCTTCTGTATAACTTATGCTGTTATGCATTCTACGCTCTTCCCATTTAAAAAAAATAGTTTTCAATAGGAAACAGAAGAAGTGGAGAAACCCAACACAATAAAGCAATGAGACTAGAATCTATGTAAATGGATTGTACATACAATCCATGTGATTGTACTCCAAACATGTTTGTTATTCTAACAAAACACTACATCTGTGTTATAATTTAGGTTATTACCCACAAGCTCTTCATGACGCTACATTTTACTTTCTGCTTTTCAGTCTTTTGATCTCTTTAGATATGGAGCTATTCCCTCCACGCACAGAATTTTTGCATGAAATCAACATTATACATATTTCTGTGACTTGTGGTATCACATATTTGGTAAATAGTGCCATTTCCTGTCAATTTCTAAGATGTTAGGAGGCCAAAAAGGGAAATGCCTAACATTTATGTGCAAAAGAAAAACTGGATCCAAATTATCATGTGGTCAAATTAAGATGTCTTGAGAACTTGGCATGTACTGGGAACCTTTCCTATTAGACGATGGAAACTCAAGGCACTGACATCACTGGTTTTTAACTGGGGTCTAGAATACAACAATTTTCCATTCCTGGGCTATTTTGCTGTGTAGTGAGGTGTTTCCCTTGATGTAAACTGCAGAAGCTGTATGGAATGCTGCATGTTTGGGCATCAAGTATTCCTACACCACAGCCATGGCCTGTATTCCGATACCACAGTTTTTCAAGAATCTTTGTTCATAATATGTTGAAGGTAAAAACATAATGAAAAAAGAGGTTGTTATGAAAAGCTGGACCTTCAGGAACTACACCTAAACACACGCAAAATCTTACTGCCTGAAGTGGAAACGCAGGTGTTGTATAATGGGAGTTGCATTTATAAAGCTCTTCAAGGCTGCAAGTGTATGCAAGCTTACTTAAGAGTAGGTGCCATTGCCCTCAGTGGCACTTATTTCCAAGTAAATATGCACAAGAATAGCTTGTAAAAATATCATGGCAGTAGTAGAGTTGGATGCCAAAAATATTGATTTAACATTCTCAACACAAACAGAAGCCAACACGTGAACTGCTGGGTGCTATCATCAGTGGTAAAGGCTGTAGAACATCCTGAATCATGTTATATAAAGCATAGGATCACCCCATTTTTAATTAATTCTGTTCATTAATGATGCCTTCACCCGCAGAAATTTAGCATGTCAAGTCACATCTTGACATAGCAATAAAATAATGGAGAAAACTTCACCCATTTATGTGATCTGTGCTGGCACAGGAGGGCCATAAAAATAATAGTTGACAGAATGCTATAGGTCTCTCTCAAAAGATCTAATTTGGAAGAAATGAGAGTCCTTCAAAGATAGGACTTCAGGGATGGTTGGGTTTTAATAAGGTCTATGACTGTGACAAAGCACAGTACAACACTTAGGCTAAGAGATGGTGCTGGTATGGAGAAAATTCCCTCCCCATGCAAGTGGTCCACTGCTTCACACCAATGGAGTACTACAGGAAAAGCAATTTAAAGCTGTTTTCACAGGGTGGCCATTTGCAACCAGTAGCCCTTGGAAAACCCATTGCTTATGTTTACTAATGAGCGACTCTCCAGTGGCTGGTCCAGAACACAGAATTGAGAGGGAGGAAAAGGGAGGGGAGAAAATCCATTAGTGCATTGCGTAGGACCTCAGATGGAGATGTTAATTGCTGGTTGGCACCAGATTATTGAAGATAATCTCTTTCATCAGCAGCCCTCCATTGCCCAAGGCAAGATTCTGGAACAATGTGTGCAACCAGTGAGCCTTCCTCACTGGCACACAAATGACCTAGATTCCTCTGTGAGTAAGTAATAGCGTCCCTTTTGGAAAAAGTGCACCAAAAAAGCACAGTGTCTGCTCGCCCAGGCTCAAATGGGTTTTGCAGCTAAATACTAGTTAGTTTTCTTTAAAGTTCTGGGTAATAATAACAATGCTGTGTTTCTTATAGTACTTTTTTCCCCTTAGCATCTGCAAGAGCCAAGCCATCCCCTGGATGACATATTTTCAAACTGGGTCCTTGACATCAATAGCTGTCACTTGAAAAACAGTAAGAAATACTCTGATGATCAGGCAAAGGCAACAGGCCAGGCTCCTATCTTTTATACCAGCCCTGCCCAATCCAGCTGCTTCATATTGCCTGCAGCTAAATTCAATGCTAAATATCCCTGTTTCCTCTTGTACCTTAAGTGGATTCTGATCTCTGCATATATGCAGTTTAAGGAACAAGTTAAATGTAAATATTAAATGCATAGTTTGGCTTTACGTGTTTCAAGTTCTTTTGCAAATATTAGCCATGGGGAGAGGAAGGCTTTAACTCCTTCTCTCCCATTGTAATCCCAGTCTGGAATACAACCCCCCACAGATCCTATCTGCTCCAAGACAGAAGATTTTATTGGCAGCAGTACTGGACTTTCCACTCCCCAGGGCAAATAGCAGCCATAGGTAAGTGACTGCTGATCCAGATTGGGGCTGAGGTGAGACAAAAGATTAAGGACCCAATCCGAAACAGTGTGCACTGGCTTACCACTGGTGTGTACTGTTGCAAACGTGCTGTAAAGCACGTTTGCGAGTCCCTAGTGCTGGTGGAGCACGGATGCTAGCTCCCCCATGTTCCACTATTAGAGACATTTCAGAGGAGTAGCTTGTGTTGGGGCCCCTTGCAGATGCCCTGACCCCCAACTTACCCTCGAGCAGGCACCCCATGCCCAGGGTGGGGAGGCTTCCCTGCCCTTGGAGGGAGCAAAGAAGGTTGGCTCACCCCAACCAGTCAGAGGGGGCTGGAAGGCAAACAAGGAACACTGAAGGAAACAAGCCGGGAACTGGAAAGACCTTTTCTGACCCACCTGGAGGAAGGGGAGGGGCCAAAGGGGGTGGGCTTGCTCCATAAACACAGCACCTTCTTCTACAGCAGGGGTGCCCAAACCCCGGCCTGGGGGCTACTTGCAGCCCTTGGGGGCTCTCAATCAGGCCCTCTGGGAGCCTCCAGTCTCTAATGAGCCTCTGGCCCTCCAGAGACTTCTTGGAGCCAGTGCTGGCCCGACACAACTGCTGTCAGCAAGAGGACGACTGTTTGACTTCTCACCTGAGCTGTGGGACAAGGGCTCTCTCCACTACTTGCTGTTTCACGTCTGTGATGCAGCAGTGGCAGTGAAAGAAAGACCTACCTTGCTTTGTGCAAGGCCTTTTATCGGCCTTGAGCTACCGCAAGACCTTCATTCATTCATTCATATAAGTTCCATCTCTAATATATTCATTTATGTAAATTTATTCAAATTTTAAATAGTAAATTAATTCTTTTTTTTCCCGGCCCCTGACACAGTGTCAGAGAGATGATGTGGCCCTTCTGCCAAAATGTTTGGACACCCCTGTTCTACAGTGATCAGCAGGGGAAGCTTTTCATACACAACAATCAGCATTATCCCCTGCTAATGTCTGTACATCTACTGGTTGTTGAAGGTCAGTAAAAAAGGAAATTGGCAATCCTACCCTTGAAATGCTTTCAACACTCATCAGAACGATTGTTTGTCCCACGAACCATAGTTTGTCTCAAGAATGATGACAGTCCTGTGGCACCTCACCTACAACTGGATTAGATCTGTTTGCCCCATCATGAAAAAAAAAACACAGCACCTCATAAAAGGCTAATTGTAAGAGAAAAGGAAGGGTGGGATGTAATGTAATGTCTAGGCATCCTTTGGGGGAAAAACAACAACAACAACAGTATTCTGATTAGTCCTAAAACATGCAGGGTTTAATGTTTTACTTCTGTCCTTACACCTAACCACAAACATAATTCTTTCCAGAACATCCAGTACAGTCTAAATCCTGGGATGCACTAAACTGTGAGTTACCCAGGGCAGTCTAAAATAATGAGCTTGAAATAAGGAACAGATTAATAAAAAAACTTCACAGGAAGGGCTGTTGAATTGAACACCCCCCCCCCCGCTTCCTTCCCTGTTATCTAACACTTGAAATGCTCCCCATTCCAGTACTGGAAGTGAGCCCAGTTAGGAGAACAATGTCCAGAGCAACTGATGGCAGGGAAGTAAGACATGGGAGGGTTCCTCACAAAAGTGCTGCCCCTTTAACTTAGAACTCCCCACATCCGGTTTTATAACCTGGCAGCCTCAAGTTTAAACAAATGGACCTGCTGCAGTCACATTTGATTTGCGCCAAAGTCCTAGTTCTCACTGAAGTGGTGAATTTGTGCTCTCTTTGGGCTGTACCATTTCAAGAGTGCAGGCAAGGGCTGAATGTTCTTTATACAGTTAAATGATGCCCTCAACATAGAAAACGAACATATTACACCAAGGGAGACAAAACTCTTCTGTCTTGCGTGCTAATTTTCTGGATGCAAGAACCTTTTAATATGTAACTGTATTGTCATGCAAGCTCCTGCTTGTACTCTGAAATGGTACAGTCATTTCATTACTGAAATTACAGTCATTTCAGTACCATTACCAAAATGGTACAGTACAGAACATAAGAACAGCCCCACTGGATCAGGCCGTAGGCCCATCTAGTCCAGCTTCCTGTATCTCACAGCGGCCCACCAAATGCCCCAGGGAGCACACCAGATAACAAGAGACCTCATCCTGGTGCCCTCCCTTGCATCTGGCATTCTGACATAACCCATTTCTAAAATCAGGAGGTTGCGCATACACATCATGGCTTGTACCCTGTAATGGATTTTTCCTCCAGAAACTTGTCCAATCCCCTTTTAAAGGCATCTAGGCTAGACGCCAGCACCACATCCTGTGGCAAGGAGTTCCACAGACCGACCACATGCTGAGTAAAGAAATATTTTCTTTTGTCTGTCCTAACCCGCCCAACACTCAATTTTAGTGGATGTCCCCTGGTTCTGGTATTATGTGAGAGTGTAAAGAGCATCTCCCTATCCACTCTGTCCATCCCCTGCATAATTTTGTATGTCTCAATCATGTCCCCCCTCAGGTGTCTCTTTTCTAGGCTGAAGAGGCCCAAATGCCATAGCCTTTCCTCATAAGGAAGGTGCCCCAGCCCCGTAATCATCTTAGTCGCTCTCTTTTGCACCTTTTCCATTTCTACTATGTCTTTTTTGAGATGCGGCAACCAGAACTGGACACAATACTCCAGGTGTGGCCTTACCATAGATTTGTACAATGGCATTATAATACTAGCCGTTTTGTTCTCAATACCCTTCCTAATGATCCCAAGCATAGAATTGGCCTTCTTTACTGCCACCGCACATTGGGTCGATACTTTCATCGACCTGTCCACCACCACCCCAAGATCTCTCTCCTGATCTGTCACAGACAGCTCAGAACCCATCAGCCTATATCTAAAGTTTTGATTTTTTTGCCCCAATGTGCATGACCTTACACTTACTGACATTGAAGCGCATCTGCCATTTTGCTGCCCATTCTGCCAGTCTGGAGCTCCTCACAATCACTTCTGGTCTTCACCACTCGGAAAAGTTTGGTGTCGTCTGCAAACTTAGCCACTTCACTGCTCAACCCTGTCTCCAGGTCATTTATGAAGAGGTTGAAAAGCACCGGTCCCAGGACAGATCCTTGGGGCACACCGCTTTTCACCTCTCTCCATTGTGAAAATTGCCCATTGACACCCACTCTCTGCTTCCTGGCCTCCAACCAGTTCTCGGTTCATGAGAGGACCTGTCCTCTAATTCCCTGACTGTGGAGTTTTTTCAGTAGCCTTTGGTGAGGGACCGTGTCAAACGCCATCTGAAAGTCCAGATATATAATGTCCATGGGTTCTCCCACATCCACATGCCTGTTGACCTTTTCAAAGAATTCTATAAGGTTTGTGAGGCAAGACTTACCCTTAGAGAAGCCATGCTGACTCTCCGTCAGCAACACCTGTTTGTCTATGTGTTTTGAGATCCTATCTTTGATGAGGCATTCCACCATCTTACCCGGTATGGTGGTATGGATGTTAGGCTGACCGGCCTATAGTTTCCCGGGTCCCCCCTCTTTCCCTTTTTAAAAATAGGCGTGACATTTGCTATCCTCCAATCTTCTGGCACCGTGGCCGTTTTGAGGGACAAGTTGCATACCTTAGTCAAGATATCTGCAACTTCATTCTTCAATTCCTTAATAACTCTTGGGTGGATGCCATCAGGGCCCGGTGACTTATTGATCTTTAATTTATCAATGTGGTCTGAAACATCTTCTCTTTTAACCTCTATCTGACTTAACTCCTCGGTCAGGAGGCGCCGTTCAGGCAGCGGTATCTGCCCGAGGTCTTCTGCCGTGAAGACAGATGCAAAGAACTCATTTAATTTCTCTGCCATCTCTAAGTCTCCTTTTATCTCCCCTTTCCCTCCCTCACCATCCAGAGGGCCAACCGCTTCTCTGGCGGGTTTCCTGCTTCTAACGTATTTGAAGAAGCTTTTATTATTCCCCTTAATGTTGCTGGCCATGTGTTCCTCATAGTCTCGCTTGGCCTCCCGTATCACCTCCTTACATTTCTTTTGCCACAGTTTATGTTCCTTTTTACTCTCCTCATTAGGGCAAGACTTCCATTTACGGAAGGAAGCTTCCTTGCCCTTCACAGCCTCTTTAACTTGGCTGGTTAGCCATGCGAGCACCCTCCTGGATTTAGTGGAACCCTTCTTTCTTTGTGGTATACACCTCTGCTGGGCCTCTATTACTGTTGTTTTAAGCAGCCTCCATGCACTCTGGAGAGATTGGACTCTTTTTACCCTCCCTTTCAACCTCCTTCTAACCAGCCTCCTCATTTGGGGGAAGTCTGCCTGTTGGAAGTCAAGGGTTTTTGTTAGAGATTTGCCTGGTATTCTTCCCCCAACATGCATGTCAAAACGAATCGCAGCATGATCACTGTTCCCCAATGGCTCAGTAACGTTTACATCTCTAACCAGGTCCTGCATACCGCACAATATTAAATCCAGAGTCACCTGTCCTCTGGTGGGTTCCGTGACTAGCTGCTCTAAGCCACAGTCATTTAGCACGTCAAGAAATCCGGTTTCCTTATCGTGACCAGAACACAAATTGACCCAGTCAATATGAGGATAATTGAAGTCCACCATGATTACAACCCTGTCCCTCCTTGTCACCTCCCTGATCTGTTTCCTCATTTCAAGGTCCCCATCCGATTTCTGGTCTGGAGGACAATAGCATACCCCCAGTATTACATCGCTGCACAAGCCTGGTAATTTAACCCACAGAGATTCTACGGTGGAGTCGGACCCACCTTCAATCTCTACTTTGCTGGATTCTATCCCTTCCTTAACATAAAGGGCCACCCCACCTCCAACGTGCCCCTGCCTGTCCCTCCTGTAGAGTTTATAGCCCAGGATTGCGGTATCCCACTGATTCTCCGCATTCCACCAGGTTTCCGTTATGCCCACTATGTCAATGTTTTCCCTTGTCACCAGACATTCCAGTTCTCCCACCTTTGCTCGTAGACTTCGGGCATTCGCATAAAAGCATTTGTACACGGAATGGCCCAGGATGGGCTGCTTATTTGCTCCTTTGTCCCCGCATCCTCTCATTGTGCCAAACCGTCTATCACATCCCATCACGCTACCTTTCCCAATTTCTTCTCCTACTCTGCCTTTGTCTTGTTCTCTAACCTCCCCATCCTCATCCCATAGGGATGAGGAGTCCCGAACCGGATGCCCCTCGGCTCCTGTCGGCCTTCCCCCAGGGATCAGTTTAAAAGCTGCTCTGCCACCTTTTTAATGTTATGCGCCAGCAGTCTGGTTCCATTCTGGTTCAAGTGGAGCCTGTCCCTCTTGTACAGGCCCCGCTTGTCCCAAAACGTTCCCCAGTGCCTAACGAATCTAAGCCCCTCCTCCCTACACCACCGTCTCATCCACGCATTGAGACCCCTGATCTCCGCCTGCCTAGCTGGCCCTGCGCGTGGAACAGGTAGCACTTCAGAGAACGCTACCTTTGAGGTCCTGGCTTTCAGCTTCCTGCCTAAAAGCCTAAATTTGGCCTCCAGGACCTCCCAGCTACACTTGCCCACGTCGTTGGTGCTGACATGCACCACAGCCGCTACCTCTCCCTCAGCACTGTCTACCAGCCTGTCTAGACGAGAAGTGATGTCCGCAACCTTCGCATCAGGCAGGCAAGTCACCATGCGGTCCTCACATCCGTCGCAAACCCCCCTCTCTATGTTTCTAATAATCGAATCCCCCACTACAAGAAGCCCCCGACCCCCCTCCCACCGAGGAGTATCCCGAGTGCGCTTGGATACGGGCCCATCCCCTGGAGAAGGGGTCCCCCCTAGGGGATTGTTTCCCTTCTCTCCAGGATGATGTCCTCCAGTCCCGAGACTTCCCACCCGGGCAGCTGAGGAGCTGCACGCCTGAGGTTGGGACGAAGCCTGATCGTCCCCAGAAGTCTCCCCACGGTCCTCCTCTGCCTGCCTGCGCTTCTCCAGGTCGGCCACCAAGGCTTCAAGGGAGCGGACGCGTTCCCTGAGACCCTGGAGCTCCTTGCACCAAGGACACACCCATGACTTATGCCCCAGAGGCATATAATCATACATGTGGCACTCAATGCAGAACACTAGATATCCCCCACCCTGCTGTTGGCTGTCTGACTGCATAGCTTTTTTGTTGTTGTTGTTGTTGTTTTATTTAGGGGTCCTTTTAAAAACCCTACACTGGATAGCACCCCTCTTCTCAAGGGAAGAGAAAGGGCAGTGTATGGGGCCCTGGCCTCCTCGCCCTGCTGCTGAACTCGCCCAGATGCTAAACTCTCAGTTTACCTGACACTTGGGGTCCCAGAGGCACTTGGGGTTCCCAGAGGCCACACACATCTGGAGAGCTAGTCCATGCCTAGGTTGCCCTCAGGGCTGGCCCATCCATGAGGACAAGGGCTGGCTGGCAGGCAGCTGCTGCAGACATACTTAGAGCATCCAAAGAACTGATGTTGCTTGCAGTACTGTGTGCTACCTAGCTCTATCTAAATGTTCCAACCTCTATAATTGCATAGAAAACCAAAATTACAAGGGTACTGTAGGCCTCTAGTGCTCTCTCCTTCAAAGGATGCCTGACCCAGGGCTGTGCTGCACTTCCTGGAACTTCTTACTGTTCAAAGAAGTGGGGCAGGAGTATGCAACAATACCTTTATTACAGCATGGATCTGAGGAAGGAAGTTCTTGCTTATGAAAGCATCTTCTGCAAGAAGCTATCCTTCTTGCTGCCACAGGGCTCTGAAGATATGCAGTTTTGAACTATTTATTATGAGAACAGACAGAAGTGTTGCAGCTGTTGCATTTTAGAGAATACAGACATTACTATTACTCCCTCCCCACAGTAATGTCCTGTCATTTCAAAAATGGAAAAAAAATGGGGGTGGGGTAGCAAATCACAGGCTTTTTCTCCTGCAGCAGGACTTGGAAGCAAGACAACTTCCTCTTCCATTATTTATGGACAGATCTCCTGCAAGATTCCCATTATTCCCTCAAGCTGAACTCCTATAAGGAATCTTTGTCTTTTTTGAAACAGCAGGATACTGAGAATGGATGTGATGTTTACTTATAGGAATATATGGGCAAGTTAACATAGGAAAATGTTGACTTATAGGAACTGGGGCCCACTGAAATCACATCAGAAGTTGACACAATGACTAGAATAGACTCAGCATGTTAGTGAGCTGGGTTGGTGACATGAACGGATACGTTATGGCACTGTTTGAGATTGTTCTGTTGTAATGAATGAATGTTTTAGGGTGGGGGGTTTCACATTTTGTGTTAACATTGCTTGCCATTAAAGGCTGCTTCTTCTTAGATGGGGAGGGTCTGTAGCTCAGTGGTAGAGCACCAGCATTGCTAGAATACACCCCAGGTTCAATCTCTAGGTCTAGGAAAGGCCCCTGCCTGAAACTCTGGAGAGCTGCAGCTACCAGACCCATACAGATGGTATTGAACTGGATGACCCCCCCCCCAATTAATTCAGGTCTTTTGTACTCACAGTCTCATATCTGAGTATAAGGGACTCTTGTACTGTGTCTGTTATGAAGGGTACATGTGTGTGTCAATTATGGCTTTTCTCAGAAAACAAGTGACTAGCAAGAAAGGAGGATCTGGCTGCTGCTCACCGGTCTTTTGACAGGGAAAGCAAAATCTACACATGCATATGCCAGGTTGGGTAGGTGGGGGATCAAACCAATGATGCCACTGGCACCAAATTTTTTTCTGTGGTAATCTCTGTGGATCTGGACTCCAGAAAGAGATAGCATTAAAGGTCCCTATGCTGTGATCCCATTCTGTGTCCCTCACTATTCCCACTATTTACCATGGGGGCTAATAATACCATGCCTGTTTGGGCCTGGCAAGAGGAATCCTGTTCAGCTGATTACAGAGACTCAGTATATTAGACACAATTAAGCCCCCAACCAAAGGTGCAGTTTGAGTAAAGCAGAATGAGCAATAAGATAATAATGGTGAAAGGAGTGAGGGAGAGCACCAGTAGCGGGAAAGGAGATGAAAAGGAAGAGAAGAAAAGCAATGGAGGGCAGAGATTCAATGAAAGGGAGGAGGTAGGAGAGAGAATTAAGAGAAAGAGTCTATTTGCTCCCAGCTGTAGCCTTCCTGTTGGTTTTTTCTTGTCCACACCAGCTCCCTCTGTTCACGGAGCAGCTGCTGCAGCTTCTATCTGCAGTGTGATGGTTTCACTTCCTCTAGTTAGCAGGGTCAACCCAGGCCAGCTCTGGGAGGATGCTCTGTGCCTCAGGATGATACAAGGGGCTCTCTGTGACTAGGAGGCAGAACAGCTTTTGCTGAAGGGAGAATCTTTTTAATTTGGTTTTTGGTTTTAAAAGGCATCTCTGTTTTGAAGCTTAAGACATGTTACCCCAAGGAAAAGTAAGAGACAGTGAAAGTTAAAGGTTTGGTGTCGTTAACAAGTCAACCACATTGGATCACACGTACAAAAAACCAATTGCAATTGATTGCATTAAGCAGCGATGCCCTCCTTCACTCCAGCTGTTCTGTGTCTGGGCCTTTTGATTCAGGCAGTTGCCCCAGTCCAATTAGTCTCAAACACTGCTATGATGCCAAACATCCCACCGTTGCTATGGTGCACACAGAAAGGGATGCTGTGCCCACATTTCTTAGACTTGGTCTACACACACAGCAGAAGGGTGGTAAGATGCACCCTTGACAAACACCACTTTAGACAGCAAGTCAGAGATGGAATTTTTCAATGCTCCTCTACATGTTAACTCCCTGCAGGAAGAAAGCTAAGGGTTCAGGGAGAAAGATTCTAACCTCTCCCTACTGCACTAGTATTAGTCTTCAATTCTCCCATCTTATTGTGCCGTGCCCAGTCTCAGGATGTGCCTTAGTCACATGGTTGGCAATGTAATGATTATTTGGGGGAGAGGCAACTGAACCCAGCTGGCTTCTCCTGTTGTCATTTCCCCCAAGAGTAGTTGGTGGGTGCTATTATAGAAACTTGATTCCAAAATGAGGATTTTCAGCCTGCGAAAATATGGATATCCATGTGACAGACTGAAATGGCTGCTTTAAAACCTCTGAGTTTTAGAGGTAGTTTATATCTGAACACCAGATTCAAAGGGAGTGGCAACAGGATATGGGTAAATTGTTGTCCGTGTGTCCCAGAGGCATCTAGTGGGACACTGTGAGATGTAGGAAGCTGGACTAGATGGGCCCTTGACCTTGATCCAGCAGGGCTCCTCTTATGTTTGACCAACATGCTGGAAGAAGTGGCAAACCAACTAGGAATGCCTCCCACCCACCACCTGCTTCACAGTACACCCCAATTTTCTTCTACCTCATTGAGAGCAAGCAACGGGAGGGTCAGAGCAGCAATGCCAACTCATCTCATCCTTCAGTGCCTCTGCCAAGCAATTGTGGCAGTGGAGCTAGAGGCAGAAGCAGCAGAGGCCCTCCTGCAGTGACCCTGTTCTGCCAGGAGAATGCCCAAGACAGGATTGCTCTCCCTCACTCATTTCTCCCTTCTCTTAGTGAGTAGGAAGGAGGTGGAGATGGAATGACCCTCCTCCACCTTCCTTACTTCTACCTTCACTGCCTGCTGGTTCCCACCTGGTTGCTTCTTGTTGCACTCAGACTGTACAAAACAT
Organism: Tiliqua scincoides; assembly: GCF_035046505.1. NCBI lineage: Eukaryota > Metazoa > Chordata > Lepidosauria > Squamata > Scincidae > Tiliqua > Tiliqua scincoides. The sequence goes on from NC_089822.1 coordinate 204,079,466, forward strand.
GCTGGGAACAAAAGAGGACTGCAAGAAACAGCCAGACAGACAAGGAGGAGGAGGAGGCAGCAGCAGCAAGGGTGAACTGTGTACACAGGTGTGCACCGAAAAAAAGATCACAGAAGAAAATGGGGGAGAAAATCAGGATGCTGCTTCAGCTTGTGGCAGGCCTGCTCCCCTACTGTATTCCTGTATAGCTGGACCTTTAGGTATAACTTAAGCCACCTTCTGCAAAGCTTCCATTGATGTTAATGGAGGTATAGCTCTTGCTTTGCAGTTTATAGGAACTACCAGGCTGAGAACTGAGCTGGGAGAGACCTGATAGTTCCTCCATTGACAGTAAGACCCTGGAAGGAATTGTAGCCGCTCCGACAACAAAGGGGAAGCCTCTATCTCAGCGATTTTCAACCACTGTGCCACAGCACACTGGTGTACTGTGAATGTTATGTAGGTGTGCTGTGGGAGTTTGTTGGAGAGACGTTTATTAATAGGACCATTGATAGATGTGAGGGCTCTACTGGTGATGTAGTGTGCCTTGCCAATTGTCAAAAAATGGACGGTGTGCCTTGGCTATTTTAGCACCTTGTCAGCATGCCATGAGATGGAAAATGGCTGCTCTATCTGTTCATTGTTAATCTCATCCCCCTCCCCTTGAATGGCTATTTCCCTTTGGAGTTGGGTGGGGAAGGTGCCTGCATTCTGTCCAGTTGATAACAGACCATTCAGCAAATCAGAAGCAGTTAAAACCCCAAAAGCTTACAGTGGGATATCAAAAGCTGCCTTATTACCAAGTCAAACCATAGGTCCATCTAGCTCGGTACAGACCGCACGGATTGGTAGTAGCCCAACAAGGTTTCAGGAGGGATCTTCCTCAGTCCTACTTGAAGATGGCAGACTGAACATGGGACTTTCCATCAGGTGGAAACCACTAAGACACAGTCCCTCCCCTAGCTATGTATAGCTCAGTGTTTCTCCAACTGCGGGTTGCGACCCACTGATGGGTTGTGACCCAATGTGTGGTGGGTTGCCTCCCGATGCACGCTGTTGCACTGCAAAATGTTACTGGGAGCCACCGGAAGCCACCTCCAAGTTGCACCAGGCCCACAATCCACTCCATTGGGCTCCACAGCCCCAAAATGCCTTATGGAAGCAATTGGAAGTGACTTCTGGTTTGTGGCTGTGACTTTTGACTTGCTTCCACAACCCAGTTTGCTTCCGTAAGAGATTCTGGGGCCCACAGAGACCAAGGGAGTGGGTTGTGGGCCTGGCACAACCCAGAAGCAGCCTCCAGAGGCTCCCAGTAATGCTTTGTGGCCAAGTCGTGAGCACTAGCCTGTAAGCCAGCACGGAGGATGTTGTGGCAGTACTATGTTTGACTAAGAACAACTAAGGGCGCAATCCTAACCCACTTTCCAGCCCCCACATAAGGGCAATGCAGCTCTGAGGTAAGGAAACCAGCATTCCTTTAGTTTGAGGAGGCCTCTGTGAGTGGCACCCAACTGCAGGATGCAGCACACATCCCATTGGCACCGCTATGCCAGTGCTAGCAAGTTGGTTAGGATTTGGGCATAAGCTACACTAGTAGGACTCTTTCATGTGCTACTATCTGCCAACAGTGCCCTTTTGCTGTTTCTGAAGCAGGCCAGTCTCTCTTCACGCACAAATAAACGGACACAGATTTGACAGCAGAAATAAACAGCAGCCTCCAGAAACCAGTTGGGAAGCATTTTGATGTCCAAAATCATTCTACTGCAGATTTCAAAGGGAGGTTAGATAGCAAAAAAACAATTAAAATTAAAAAAAAAACTTGGCACCATCCCAGGAGAGGGTCTAAATCCCAACTTATCATACTACACAGTTAATTGACTTAGCATTGCCATGAGGTTATCGCCACCTGTGAATTGTCACTGTGCTTCGCTTGCATAATTTTAAGCTTGTTATAACTCCGCCTTATTTAATTTCCTCTTTTTAATCCACTCTGCTGTTTTCAAACATTTTTCCTATGGCCCTGCATGCCTGCTGGCTGAAGACGTCCCTTTCTGCATTTGATGAAGCTGATCGTAGTCTACAAAAGCTAGTCCTGAAATAAATGTTAGCATTTGAGACACCACAGAGCGCTCTGGTTTTTTGTTGGTACCTACTAATATGGCTCTCCCTTTGGTACTTGTTGACAGGGGAATTGTTCTACTTGTGACTTGTACCATCACTGCAACTTTGTGACCTGGCAACCCACAGGGTTCAGTGAGGACCATCAACCGGTAGCGGGTGAGAGATTGGATTGAATTTCATGTATTGATCTGAACAATCAACCAGCCAGCTCCTTTTCAGTCTTTTCAACTGCTGGTTGCTGCTTCTGTCTGGAGCTGACTAAAACCTGTAACTTTATACATTTTTCACTGGGAGCAATCCCCATAGAACTCAGTGGGACTTAGTGCTGAGTAGGCATGTGCTACCAATCACTTACCAGGTACAAGAAATCAATGGCAGAAAAAACAAGATGGAAAAGGAATCTCAAGCAGTTAGGAATATGTGTTCAGCCCATCATTTAGCTGCCCCTAGGAATGAAGTGAGCCCTTTACTTCCTGCTCATTCAGGATTTACCGTATTTTTTGCTCCATAAGACGCCCCTGACCATAAGATGCACCTAGTTTTTAGAGGAGGAAAACAGGAAAAAAAATATTCTGAACCAAATAGTGTAATAAAATATTTAATAAACTATAACAGAACAACATTTGAACCATGTAAAGTGAACAGCAGTCAACAGTGGCATTAAGAACCATTATCACTGTCATTAACAAATGGAGAGACTTAAAGGTTTGAGTACTCTAGTTTTCTGGAAACCCCAAGAACTCATCATCGCTAGAGTCAGAATTTATGAAGCTCACAAAAGCAGGTGCACTCAAATAGGGGATCACATTATCTTTCTGCTACAATGATGTTCTGCCAAATTCCAATCTACTGGGCCTTGTGCCCGCTTAAGGCTGATCAGTCCCCCTTGTGCAACTCACCAGTGCAGCAAGCAAAAGTGAGTCCAGTTCCAGTCCACAGATGCCAAGTAAATCAGTCCCATCAATCAGAGTTGCCTGAGTTGTCCAGAGCCAATAAGCCAAATTACAGTCCAAGGTCAGGTTCCAGGTAGGTTAGTCAAGTCCAGTCACAATCCACAGTCGGATTCCAAATTCAATAAACCTAGTCAGTCTCCTCTCCTACCTCCAACCTGCACTCCTTCAAAACCCACAAACCCTTTCTGCCTCAGGTACTCCTTATATCCCTGAGGGCCCTATTGCCTTCCAGTGGCTGCAGCTGTGCAGCACACTCTGCTGGATGCCCAGGCCTTACCCTTAAAGGGGCCACTGCTGACACCACATCTACCTCCTCGCCAGTTCTTCCGTGATTCCAATACAAATGAACAAGTGGAAAGTCCAACCACAACTTGAATTCTCAAGACCCAACAAACCTCTGGATTTATGGTGATTTACCTGGGGCTTGTGCAATAAGCAAACACTGACATTCTGACCAAGGAGACAATTTTTTCTTTGTGATGGGGGGGGGGCTTACATTCAGATGCTGGATGAGGTGAGTGAAAGTGCCCCTCCCCTGCTGCGTGAGTGTGTGTGTGGGGGGCAGAGCATCTGTGTGTGTAAGAGAAGGGGGCAGCCTGTGTGTGTGAGAGAGGGGGGAATGTGTTTGTGTTGCAGAGAAGTTGTGATGCTCCAGGCTTGGGGTGGGGGGAGAGAGAGGCTGTGATGCTCCAGGTTTGGGGGGCAGAAGAGAGAAGCTGTGATGCTCCAGGCTTGGGGGGAGAGAGGATGTGATGCTCCAGGCTTGGGGTGGGGGGAAAGAGAGGCTGTGATGCTCCAGGCTTGGGGGGGGGGAGAGACAGGCTTTCCTGGGAGTAAGCCCCCCTGACTCTAATGGGACTTACTTCAGAGTAGGCATGCACAGGATTGGGCAGCGAGACTGCCACCCCACCCACACTTTCCTGGGAATGAGCCCCAGTGACTCTGAGACTTACTTCTGAGTAGACACACGGGCTTGGGCTCCCTCCAGCGCTGCCACAGTCCGCGCGGGTGCTGAGGGAATACAGGAGCCCCCCAGCCAGCTCAGCCTCTGACTGCCCGGGGAAGCCGAGCAGAGCCAGCGGGCAGGGGGCGGGGCCAGGGCTGGGGCGGATTTTTTTTTTGTGCAGTATTCACTCCATAAGATGCTCACACTTCCCCCCCCACACACTTTTTGGGGTGGAAAAAGTGCGTCTTATGGAGCGAAAAATACGGTAAATGTCATTTTTTTCTTTGCTCATCCTATGAATTTTTATTTAACTTAAAAAAAATCAGATTTTTGTAATAAAATTGTTTTAAAACTGTTTCAGTGATTAGAAACCAGCTTATAAATGAATGAAATAGTTTAATTTTTTTAAAAGTGAAAACATGGGGTAAGCTATCTAAATTTTGTTCTTCCTTCTCATTCCGGACATATAACTGAATCCGATGTAACCATTTTTTCTGCAACCCACAGTCCTAATCTGGGCCTCTGGATGTTCATTGAAGTGGCTCCTCCTCCATTCATCCAATTTAGCACATTGCTATCTGTTTCCTTTGCAGCAGATGATAGATTTCCTCTGGAGCAAAGCCAACCATTTGGGTTGGAATAGGAGACTGGTGCCACCTACAGGTCATACATTTGCTTTCTAAAAAAAAAAAAAAGACTTCAACTTTTACTTTCCTGCCCCCCCTTCATTTCCCTTATGTTTCTGTCTATCTATATCAGCTATTTTCAACCAGTGTGCCGTGAATGATCTGCAGGTGTGCCATGGGAATTTAGGGGAGGGTCATTTATTAATAGGGCATTGAGGGATGTGAACCTCCCACTGGCAGCACGGTATGCCTTGTCAATTGTCAAAAAACTGTTGGTGTGTCTTGACAATTTTAGCACCTTGTCAGTGTGCATTGAGATAAAAAGGTTGAAAATTGCTGATTTAGATAGTTAAACTTGTAGGCAGGGACATGTTAATTTTATGTATGCATGTACAATACCATGCTGCTTATAAGTAACTTTAAAAATAATGATTGTTTTATACATTGAAACAAAACTTCTGCAAGAACTGCATCACTTTGAAATCTGGCCCCTTTTGCTGTATTTGAATGAAGAAATTATGTTCAGGAGTTGATGCAGATGCCATCCTTGCTCCTGTAGTCATTCTGAGAAGCCAAGCTCCCACTCTACCTTTTCAATATTTGGGACCAATATATCTTGACACCCAAAGTCTAGGCCATATGCATGCTAGGCCAAGCTTCTGTGAAGATTTGTCAGCTTTTCTGTGAAATTCCTGCTGGATAGGATGAGCTGCTTCTTAGCAGAGATATTTATTTAGAAGATTTCTACACTGCCTTTCCCCAAGCTACAAGTGAAAGAGACATTAACAAGAGACATGTTGCTTCAATCACAAATGTAATTTTTCCCCCTGCATGGTGGGGAGTACCAATGAGAGAGACTATAAGCCCACAGCATGGGTATAAAAGTTTGACAGATGAACAGAGATGGTGATGGCATAAAGCCTCAAACAAGGAATAGGGAGGAAGGAATGGGAAACAGTAACTGAAAACAGGATATGCAGAAAAGGCAAAACAGTGGTGAGAAGCAGGCTGGGCCTGAGGACACTTGGTCCTGGAACTGGGTTCAGTTCCCCACTCTTGTTATGGACTTACATGGGGGGCAATGGAAAAACTGCCATGTTACAAACCCCACTTGCCTTCAGCAAAATAGCTACATTCAGAACCCACAGAAACATTGGTATGAACCAGCTCACCGCTACAGTCCCCTATTCTTTGAGACATTTTTTAAAAATACATGATTTTTTATTTCTTACCAAGGAATACAAGGGAGTATTCGACAAGATTAAAGAAACATGTAAGAAGCCATCAACAGGGGCAACATTCAAATGCCTATTATTATTTTGGAGGGTGTCATATCCATGGCCGGGCTCACCCCCCCTCCCCAGGGGCAGAGCTTCCTCTCACGCATCAAGCTCCCTCTCAAACTTATTGTACCGTGGAAGAAGATGTCTGAGATAGTTGGCTTAATGTGGTCAAGCATTTTACATTCATGGAGGGGCCTTGTTACATCACAAAGACTCCCCCTGCTCACAGTCTTTAGGTTGTGCAGCGGTGATGTTGCGGCAGTGATGCCTTGCTTCGGGGTTGTCTGCATGCTGCCCCACGACTGAGGGGCAGTCAATGGTTGACCTGGAGCTGATGGCAGCCTCTTGGCCCAGCTGGGGGGCTCCCCAATCCAGGGACCAGAAGGTCCAATACCTTGATGAGACTCCCACACCCTCCAAGAGTGCCAGGAATCTTCCCCCCTCCAGCTAGGGGCCAGACACCCCTGGTTGAGGCTTCTCTGCCACCTTCAGGACAGAGTGACAGGCCAGGGACCACTTTCATCTCCCTGACCCACTCTCCCTAAGCAGAAGCCCAAGGAAGGACAACCTCTTCCTATTCCTGCTGGGCTCCTTATGAAGCCAGCCCCACACTTTCTGGCCATTTGACTGGCCTGAGATCTCCTGAGATCACAGGCCCTGGGAGACCTCCAGCCTGGGGGCTGGATCCAGGCCATACTCACTCCACTCCCCTACTCCTGAGGAGCCCCTTACTCCCAAGGAGCCCTGGGTCACTGGGGCTGGGCAACAGAGGGGCACAGGAACATTTTTAAAATTCTCTAATAATATTAGGAGAGTCACCCTCTTTGCCAGTTGGCACTGTAGTTATATTTGAACCTTGCATAATTGTAAGAAGTGGTTTGTTTTTGCTTTGGATTTTCAAAAATTCATCTGTATCTGAATTCATTTAACACATATGAACTGAGAGAAGCTTGAGGTTTGGCTGGTAACAATGCAGAAAGTGTTTTGTCAGGCTCCTGATTCAGCTGCCATTGACTGACTCAAGTTCGTATAACCACTACCAGTCTAAACTGTGTCTTCCTGTTCTTGCTCTCCTCTTTGGTAGTTCCTCCTCATTTGTTGTCAAATTTCCTTTATTTCCACAAGGAAAAAAAGACCTCCTGCCACCTAAGGCAGCATCCCAAGTGCTTTTCCCCTTACCCAGTGATGTGCTATAAGAACAGCCCTGCTGGATCAGGCCATAGGCCCATCTAGTCCAGCTTCCTGTATCTCATAGTGGCCCACCAAATGCCCCAGGGAGCACACCACATAACAAGAGACCTGCATCCTGGTGCCCTTCCTTGCACCTGGCATTCTGCCATAGCCCATTTCTAAAAACAGAAGGTTGTGCATACACATCAAGGCTTGTAACCCCTAATGGATTTTTCCTCCAGAAATCTATCCAATCTTCTTTTAAAGGCATCTAGGCCAGATGCCATCACCACATCCTGTGGCAAGGAGTTCCACAGAACAACCACACACTGAGTAAAGAAATATTTTCTTTTGTCTGTCCTAACCCTCCCAACACTCAATTTTAGTGGATGTCCCCTGGTTCTGGCGTTATGTGAGAATGTACAGAGCATCTTTACACTTCTATCACTCTATCCTTCCCATGCATAATTTTGTATGCCTCAATTATGTCCCACCTCAAGTGTTTCTTTTCTAAGCTGAAGAGGCCCAAACGCCATAGCCTTTCCTCATAAGGAGGGTGCCCCAGTCCAGTAATCTGCCCAGCCAGCCTCTGCTCCTTCAGTGTTCTGGCTTGGTACTCTCCTCCCCACAAAATGTCCTCTTCCACTCTGTCCCCCCCTTCCTTTTCTAGTCCAGGGACTAAAAGTAGGAGTAGCAGGGGAAGCAAGTAGGATGGCAGAGATTTGTGCTCCCTACCAATCTGCTGTCTGAGGTGACTGCTTCAGTTGGTCTCATGTATGGACCGTTCTCAGAGCCCCCTGAAGCTCTGTCAAGCTATCAACTTGAATTCTATAGGGAAGCCTTGCTTTCCAAAGCAGCATCTCACTTTCAGTTTGAAACTCTACATTGGAGAGTTTCATTTACATAAGAAACCATAACCCAGTAGATCCTATATTGCTGACCTCCATCTAAATTATGTGAAGACTCCGGATGCTAGCACACATTACTCTGAATTGATATACTGGAGGCAACAGCAACAGCTGGGCATAGGCCTAGATGCTTTCCCATGTTATATTTAGCAGTTATCTATATTGGTGTGGTCTCTTGGATGCAATTTATTCAGTTATGTGATATTTAGTACTTTTGGTAATGTTTTCACTCCTGGACTCAACTGGAACATTTAAGTTTTACTGCAAGATGGTTGAGACTGACTGAATTCAGTTAAAATAAGCAGGTTCCCTGTAGACAGATAGGAGATGCCTATACAGCCCTCCAGGAAAACACCACATCCTCAGACAACAACAAGCTATTGCAATAATATGGAAGTGGGAGTTCAAGAGGAAGGAGCATGTCCATTTGAACTAAGGGGGATCCACCAATGACATTTTGGCTGCAATCCTAAGGGAATTTACCAAGCAGTAGGTCCCAAAAAACTCAGGGAGACTTACAGCCCAATCCTATACCCACTGGCACCCAGGCCTACAGCAGTGTCAAAATGGCAACCGCTGGGCTAGCACCAGGAGTGTCCTTGGGCTAAGGGAGCATTTGCTCCTGGATAAAGCCACCCCAGGTTACCAATGCTGGGGAACACTCATGCTGCTGGAGGTATAGGGCTCAGATTTGGGTTCTTAGACTAAAATCCTATATACACTTTCCTGGGAGAAAGCCCCATTGGACACAAGGGGACTTCTGAGTATACATGCATAGGATTGTGCTCTTACTCCAGTGGAAAGAGGCACATGATCACAACAATCACAATGTCAGATTTGAACTTGAAATTTGCCCTTTTTCATTTCTATAGCTACATGAATCTCAATATGGCTTGGAAATCTTGAATTTTCAGTGGACAGACACACACTATTCTAGCGGAGGTTTCACATTTTCTTTATTGTTATTTTAAAAAGATTGGTTTCATTTCCAAATATAGAACTAATTTCAACATATAATTTAAAACAGACCCCTAGTACATGTTACAGAAACTGGACTCTTCCAGACAGACCCGCTCCTCTCTTCATGCCCTGACTTGAGACACCAGGACAGAGGTTTGGAGAGGGCAGGATTGACACACATCACTCATTTGAATCCCTTGGGGAAAGTAGAAGTGTCCCAAATAATGGGTATGGGGAAACCAAAAGAAATAAATTCTCCTTCTCCAGAAATACATTCCTATGATACATCCAGCTGAGTTTCCTTTCAAAGGTTTCTGTCAGACATGAAGAACGAGATACTAACATCTGACCTGCCTTGAGTGGAGCAGCACAGCCTGCCTGCTGTCTGAAAACAAGAAGGGCAGACATTTTCCACCCTTTGGGAACCTCCACAGAGCTGTGTTTGGAAAAGAAGAGGGAGCAGGAGAGGCCTGCTCAACGGACCCTGATCAGTTCTGGAACCCTGCATGATGCTTTCTGTTGCTCTGCTGGTTCAGTACATCCCCTTTAGTAGTTATTTTTGATGTATTCCATTTCTTTGCTGCCCTTCTCTCAGCTTAATTGACACCATTATCTTATCAGGGCATGTATCTCAAACAACTAACTCAAGTACCTAAGCATATGTAAAATGGTTCTCTGGACCACAGTCTATATACCCTTTTGTCTAAAATAAGCTGCTGAGTGCAGTGCATGTGGTTTCATGAGACCCACTGAGTCATGGAAAGCAGGATTAGTGGCAGAAAACAGATACAGGGCGTTTCAGGCTCTTGTCCATATCTATCTTTATCTGTTCATTTTATGTTAAAATGGCTGATTTGATCTTTTAAGCACTCGGCATCGCTCATTAGTTTCCCCCCCCTATATACTTTCAAGTTACAGCAAATAAATAAATATTAAAATATATAAAATGCTACCTGCTCTGAGCTGAAGGGATTACTACCACTGAATGAGAAAGAAGCAGTAAGGTTAATACTTCTGGTAGTCCTGGACATGGTGCAAAAACAGCCTCTTGTAAGCAGCTGCTGTGCAGCTTTCTCTCCTCCCCTCCTCTTTCATGCCCCATACTAGGAGCCCAGGCTCTGATCTGCAGACCTGCTTAAATACCCTGCCCTCCTCTCCACCCCTTGGCCTCTACAGCTCCAGCAAGCTTTAAGATGCGTGTCAGTCTGGAGAGGTACGTGACTCACTGGCTGTTATATGGCAACTGATAGAGGTTATAACAGCTCTCATTCCGAAATGAACCACCGCATATGCCTTTTCCTTGGGTTGACTGACAGTGTTGTTACAACCACTTCCACTGGTCACATGTGGCTTCAGTGGTTGCCACACAGCCTGAACTGCAGGCATGCTTTGAATTCAGATGGGCTTGGCTGCCTCTGCTGTCACGGAACAGGCTTGCAGCTTAAACTATCTGAGGCCCAAATCCTAACCAACTTTCCCGCACTGACACAGCTGTGCCAATGGGGCATGTGCTGCATCCTGCCATTGGAGGGCAGTCATAGAGGCTTCCTCAAGGTAAGGGAATGTTTGTTCCCTTATCTCAGAGCTGCATTGACCTTACCTTGGTACTAGAAAGTTGGTTAGGATTGCGCCCTGAGGCTACAATCCTATACACACTTTCTTGGGAATAAGTCTCATTGAACACAGTAGGACTTACTTCTGAGTAGACATGCCTAGGATTTCACTCTTCTCTCTATATATAATATAGATCAAGTATGTCCTTGATCTAGATTACCTGCAGACATAAATGGGAACATTCTAACTACTGATGTATTATAGGCAATTAGACAGACATTTTTAGTACCCTGAGCCAAACTCTATCTGCAAGCGCATTCTCCCTTCTCCACTTCTCTTCCAACTGCACACCAGGTTGTAGAAATAGCCACAATGTCCAGTATTTCACAGCTGGTAATACTTTTTCCTCCATTGCTCAGGCAGGTCTTCGGGTATCTGTTGTTCTTCACCGAAAACATAAAATATATACACTATACAGGGTTACTGAGTGCAACAACCAATACATTAAAAAAGATCTACTCTTATTTACAGTATTTATAAAAAGCAAATTGACCAGCCACCACCCCAGTACAAAAATACATGTTTCTTATTTATGTCCATTACATTTATTAAACCCTACAAATAATTATGCATGGACTTTAATATGATTTTTTTGTAACCACAGTGCTGTAAAAATATTCATCTTGGTTTGTTTCTTACCCCTGCACTCCCACCCCACCCTAATAAGGTGCATGTCATAAACGAATGAAAAAGAGAAAACAAAGCATCTTTCCATATGGCTTTTGGCAAGAGGGAATAGCAAGTGCAGAAGATGACAGACAGGAATGGCTCCAGGTTTGAGGGGGGCCTTGGCAAGTGCCTTCAGCAGGTATCTGCTATTACGTGTGGGGCAACTGAAGGTTGCAAGTGAGCTTACCATGGCAGTGACCGTTTTCTTTCAGCAGCAACCCAGCTCCCTTGGCAGTCGCCAGCTGGCAGCCGCCATCTCCATAATGTCCCCCAAATGGCATAATTCCAGGGCATTGTGGCAATAAAAATGGCGGACAACATTTTAGGAAGGAACTTTTTTTTACCCACAATGCCTTGGAATGATACTAGGTTGGGGGCATTTTGTGGGGAGGGGGCGCGTGAGATAAAGTTGGTCCAATTCTCCCAAAGGGGGACCAAAAGCAAATGGTTGCAATTAATGGGTTCCGCCAGGGAATGGAGGCCCATTCATTTAAATTACTTTCACAAAATAGTTTAGGATTGGATTGGCAAATCTGTGCTTTATAGCACATGCTATCAAAGCAGAATACTAATTTCAGCAAGACTTGCTTGCGGGGTGGGAATTGCTGCCCAAAGACTTCAGCAGGTATTGGGCCAAGGTCTCTGTGAATCTACATGTGATTCAAAGGTGTGCCTTCCTTAACTTATATTCTTCAATTAGCCTCTTGTTTCACATGCCTTCTTGCTGCACAATTTCTGCAGAAGGCACACCTGATGACAGTTTTATAAAAGGAAGTTGCTCAAGCATACTGTACCTATATGTAAATATATATATATATATTTTAAAGGATTATTTGGAATTTGTGTATTCCTTTACTGTGTAATTTATGCAAAGGAACACAAAGTGGCAAGCAGCAGCAAAACTGTCACCCTCAGCCTTCCCCTTAAAGTACTAGGTGGAGACAGGATATTTCGCTAGCACTACTGACATGTCATTTGCTGAACTGTTGCATAGTGGCTAAATACAACTGCTCACATTCTGAATGATTACACAGAGAGTCCCTCAGAGAGCAAGTACAATAGCAAAATGAAGCCATCAGAGCGAAGCAAGAACAGCCTTTCTAGGCTGAAAATTGTTGGAAGCCTCAAGCAACAGCAGGGGGCAGTGTAGCTTCAAATAGTGTTAGTGCAATCAGTGGTGCAAAAGAAATGTCCAATTGCGGTACAAGTTGACAGAACACTTCCAGTGTAACACAAGAACTTGCCAAATGCTGACTCTCAACGCAGTTGTTACACACGATGGTCCCAATACAGTTCCAAACCCCACAGAGATGTTGCATGTGCAGAAAGGTTATTTGGCGCACACACAGCTCCTACAGAATCTCACTCTATATATGGACAATGAGAGATCTACTGCTCTGCCTTTTCATGCACAGAAATTTGCATAGGATCCTGCTGTATATGGGTAAGAAAGAATTCTGTGTGGACAGGCAGAACAAAGCTGCAGATCTGCTACAAGAGAGGGATCACAGTGATTTCTTTTTCCAGTTTGTAGATATCTCCTTTCTGCTTGAGATTCTATTTCCCCAAATATAGCTGGTTTATCCTATCAGGCCTCCTGAGGATTCTGGTCTATCAGACTGGAAGAGTTGGGGAGAAAATGCTGGCCAGGAAGCCGAAAAACAGGAAGTCTAAACTACAACCATACCTATTTAATAGTTACAGCACCTGTATAACAAGAACTGAATTTGTACCTGTTAAGACAGCTTAGGAATCCTAATATTGTACTTATTTAGCTTCCAGAATGCCAATTTATTCATTTTATTTTTCACATTTTTCTTGCTCCAATATGGAACAAGATTTGCTGGTAGACACTGAGCTGTGAAATATATAAAAATTGATTGGAGGGTGGGGTACGAAGGGGGTGGAAAGTGCATTTTGAAGTTTCCAAACATTTTCACTGAGATGTTCCAGCCACAAGGCCCCATGGAAGCAGTTTGTTCCTTCAGATTGTTCACTAGTCCTATATGGAGGAGTGATTCTTTTGCTTTCTGGAAACCTCGTGTACCCAGTTTGATCTGATAAATATTGGTATGTATGGGAGGAGTTTTTCAGTGTTATGGAAAAAAATAGGGCAAGTCTGAAAGCATCATCAGCCTCCCACTGAATATCAGTAATGGGAGGATATCACCAGCAAATAAATTATAACAAAAATGAAAATATATTCAGGCAATACTTTCCCCAACCTGATCCCTTAGCACAGAGGTTTGCAAACTCTGTTCTAGGTATATGAGGTTTCCTGGAAGCTTATTGGGGTTCTTTAATGAAAATCACTGCCCAAACATAACAAAACAAGGCCGCCAGTAGACCCATGATCCTGTGCCTTTAAGTCCTTTCAACAAGAAATCAATTGTACATTTCCTCTCCTACTACAAGGCTGCACATCATATAAAACAGGGAACTATTCATCACAGGGAAGGAAAAGTTTCCCAGCCTTGAAAGGTGATCAGCAATAGGCATATAAGACATGATTGCAGATGATAATATATAGCCTCTCAGAGTCTGGACATTCTGGAATCAGCTCAGCTCCATGGAATGCTAGCCTTTGACCCACATTCCTCAATTACACACTCAACTTTCTAGACTTCAGGCTTCATGAACTCCATGCCCCAAATTACAAATGAACCTTAAGAGTGCTCAATCTTTCCCCAGGATATTGTTAACGGCTGGACTTCCACTGTCAATGATCCAATTGTGATCATTATTTTGGGAAGATCCTCACGCCCATCTGAACTACGCCAACGTTACATGAAAGACAAAAAGGAGAGAAAATCATTGCTTCCTTGAACCCTAAGTGAGGCTATAGCTATCACTTTTTCAACCTACCAATGCTTCTGTGTCTTTAACAATGGCTCAATCTGAAGTAATTGGGAAATCATAATGTTGACCTCCATGAATCTCTTCATATCAAACTGCAGTTAAAAGGACAGGTTGAAAGCTGCCAGTCTCAGGTGAGAAAAAGACCGAGGTCCCAATTCTATCAAATTTTCCAGTGCTGGTGCAGCTGTGCCAATGGGGCATGTGCTGCATCCTGCGTTGGGGGGGGGGGGTAGTCACAGAGATCTTCTCAAGGTAAAGAAATGTTTGTTCCTTTCCTTTGGATCTGCATTGCGGCTGCATTGGTGCTGGAAAGTTGGATAGGCTTGAGCCCTAAGAAACACTAACTGAAAAGAATAAAAAAGATACAGAGACATTGATGACAAACTACACAGGGGTCCTGTCCTTCTTAGAGGCCAAATGCCCATTTCAATGTTAGGCCTGGAACTATTTGTAGCAGCTCAACTCTTGCTCACTACAAAAGAGCCCAACTGAGCATTGCTTAAATCAGGGGTCTCCAAATTTTTCAGTACAAGGGCCACATTATATATTTTTCACATTTTGGGGGGGCTGTAAAAAATCGGTTTTATAAATGAATGACTGAATTTTAAATGAATATGTTTTCTCTGATCTTTTTTTAGCATGATATAATTCAGAACAAATGAGAAATGATATATAATGAGTAAAAATGTCAAACATTAGCAAAAAAATTAGCAATAAAAATATTTTAAGTTACTGAGGGCTGTTTATAATCTTGTGGGGGACCGGATGTGGCCCCTGGGCCACAGTTCGGAGATCCCTGCCTTAAATGAACATCCAAAGTTGCCATGTACTGAGTCAGACCTTCAGTTTGTCTAGCCCAGTACTGTTGACCTTGACTGGCCGGGGTTCTCCAGGGCTTCAGACAGGGGTCTTTCCCAGCCTTAACTAGAAGTGCCAGGGATTGAACCTGGAATTGTCCACAAAATAGAAAGCACATCCTCCTCCACTCACCTATGACCCTTCCCAGTGTGATGTACAGGATCCCTTTGTGCTAAATCAAACTGCAGCTTGTGCAGGATTAAGATCATTGCTATGGTCAACCATGCTTTTCGCCTTCACATGGGATAAGAGCAAAGGGCCCAGAACTGTCACCAATAAATCTCCATTGGAAATAATTGCATTCTTTGCTTTCACTTCTCACATGCCTAAGTGTTCTGATGTTGAGGAAGTGCTATGTTCCCAAAGGCCACTTTTATCCTTTTCTTCCTTCCCATTTGCCAGGTCCAGGCTGACTACCACAAGATGAATCATGAAGAGTTTCAGAGCCCTGCAAATAAGTGCAGATCTTGGTGGCCATCTCTGAATTAAGAAGAAGCCATGATGAATATTTTCCCCCTACTTAAAAAATAAATGACAAGATCAGAGAATAAAGATGGGGAAGACCCATCATTTCTTCCAAAGCTGCTACTACACAAGTCCTCCCCTCCTAATTCAGGGGTATACTGAATATTTAACCTGATCCTACACAAATCAAACAAAGGAAAAGCAGTTACTCAATGGTGGGCACACCCTTGTCAAATCCAGGAAGCCAACTATATAAATACAATTCCATTGGAATCTCATTCTAGCTATAAATTGAAGGAAAAAGCAATGTATGTACTTGTACAATGTACAATGTAATTGTCAGTTATGTACAAAACAAATGAATGCAAATTCTTCTAAACTACTGAAATTAGCAGCAATCAAGTCCTAGCAACTGGTTAGGCTTGCAGACAGGCTCAGCGGTAAGGCTACATTTTCCTCATATGAACAGCAACTGCCAGTGGATGGGAAGAGAGGCCACTGTGATGTGTTATGGAGAGGGGATGGTCTCTAAGGTGGAAGGATCTGGTCACAGATCTAAATAGCCAGGCCCAGGTGACACACATTTTAAGGACATAGAGCATTGGGCCAAAGAGTTTCATGACCAAATAACCCAAGAACTTCTTGATTACACCTTGCTGATTCCCAGTGGAAAGAGGGGATGGGAATAGACACAGATCCACCTCTCATCCCAAACTCAATCTCACTTCCGAAAAAAAGCCCAGAGAAGGAAGTAAATCTGTTGCCTGTGATACCAGAACCACCTAAAAAGATTTCCTAAGTAAACATTTTTGCCTTTCTTCCCTGCTTCACCTACCAAAGTGAATCTCAAACAGGTGTGACAGATCCAGAAAACCCACACAAACCATATCTCATCCCAGCTGCCTGTTCAGAAGAGTTTACATTTCCAAATTGCCTCCTACCAGCTACCCCGTCCAAAATCTGTGGCTGGCCTAGCAATGGCAATGAAGTCAAATGAGGGGTGGAGGGAGAACTGCATAGAAAGATGGGAAACAGCAGGACCCAGATAGGCCACTACCACTGAGCATCAAATTGTCCTGAGAAAGGGGTTGATCACAAGGCTCATATTCTAGCACAGGGAGCAGAACAAGTTAGAGGGGAAAAAACCCACCAAGAGATAAGAGCTGAGAAGTGACAGCTGAGGGATGAAAACTCCACAGTTTCAAGAGAGGGGGTCGAGGTTGCCATTAAGACTTTTACAAACAAAGAGTTTTCCTTGTTTCATTCATCTCTTCCTGTGCAAAAGCATTCAATTTCAATTTGTAGCCTCCAGTGTAATGACTTTTGATGAAAGCTGAGACATGCAGAGGGACAACCATCTCTGCCCAAATACTCCCAATCAGTGGTGAACCTCAGGTGAGAATCCTTCACCTCTGATCTTTAACCACAGTTCCCCAGTTGCCTTCTTCTGACTTCCCAGCCAACTTACTCTGGGCAGGACACAAAGATGACACACATACAATACCATGGCAGCCCCCTCACCCCTTTGAATTGGCCTACTTCCCCAGTTCATTAGGTGCCCTTCATGTGGCCCATCTCAGGCTACAAGTTGAAAACAAATGCCCAAGGAATTAGAACCAGCTTCTGGCCTGGCCTGGCCTGGCCTGGCCTGGCCTGCAGCAGCCCCTGGCTCAGTATGAGTGTGGGGACCGAGTAATGGAACAGCACCCCTTGGCTCAGTGAGAAGCTAGGGACTAAATAATTGTACAGTACTAGCAGAGGTAGGGGGCAGGAAACGTATCAAAGCCAGCTCAGTCTCCCAAGGCGTTGATCCACCATACAAGGCTCCAGGCCCTGCCTAGTGGCTGCCTCCACTCTTCCCTCCACCTGTTGACCAGTCAATGATGATGAAGCTGAGGCTCATGATCATGAAGAGCACGCCAAGGCACGCAAACAGGGCTGCCTGCAGTGGGGATAAACAAGAGGGCAAAGAGTTTGTCAGTCACAGAAGAACTTCAGAGAAACAGCTTTTTGCCCATATCTTTGGCATGGTTCAGGTCTTTCTCATCACTTAGTAGAGTTGGCATGGCCTTGCGCAGCGCTTCCCAATCTTTGGCAATTATAGCATGTGGCTCCCGGAAATGACTGGCAATGATGTCATTGGCAGTTACTTCTGGGTTTGGAGATTACACGGGATGCTAGAAATGGCTGGTAAGAGCTCCGGGTGGGCAGGAAGGCCTTTCCAAGTGCACGAGAACTGAGCACAGGTGCTCTGCCCAAAGAGCCTCTTACCAGCCACTTCTAGTGTTCCATGTGGTCTTGCTGCCAGCCAGCCAGCCAGCCCACAAAATGCTTCACAACACTCCGATACAATGATCAGGAACACCTGGCCTAGTGGCAGCCCACAAGTCAGATCTCAAAGCAATTTTATGTGGCTCCTGATCTCTCTATTAATTTTAAATCAAGGTGTGATTTAAAAAAAATCACTCCTTTACAAGACGTAGTGTGTATTCACCATTCAGAGTGTGATACCGTAGTCTTCCATGTTTCATCTCTCAGTTTCATGTGTGATGGCCCATGCCCCATACCTGCGAAACCCATATTACTAGGTGGTGCTGATTGCACATAAAGCGCCTCACCACCTGTACAGGGGTTGATGTGTGCAGTATAATACTTTCCTGGCCCCTGGATCATAGTCTGGCCAGAGCAGCCCTTCAGTATTCAGAAGCTGGCCACTCCCTGTTTACAGCAAACAATCACAATCTTGTTTATCACCATGATAACTGCTATGGTCACAAGAATGCTCTGTCCTGAGACTGCAGATATGGGTTTCTTGTCAGTGAGGATGTCTTCTGGTCACATATACCATAGACAACTGGTATCTCTCCAAATGCAAGGCACCCTCGCAACTCCCAGCATAAAGATTGGTGAACACCTGTCATTTCCACTGGCACCACCTAGACAGTGGCCAGTGTCTCAGGATTTTCCTATCAGGATGTTAATCTCAAGTTGCTGAAAACCACTGGTGTTCCTGGTTGGGGGGGAGCTTTGCTTTTGCAGCTGTGAATGGCTCTGAAGACAAGGGGGAAGAGCAACTTTACACCAGCTTTTAGATGCCTTAAAAGTTTAGCGTCTGTCCATCCATCTGTCCCCCCAAGGAACGCCAGTGCTGAAAATTGTAGGTTGTGGAATTGTCCATAAGAAAAAAATTCCAAAAGTTACATTCTGGTAATACCTGATTATCTAAAAGAGGGGGAGCCTTATGGAGTGCTTGCATCAACATGTCACAGAGCCCAAAAGACAGTACATTTTACCCCTTTGGGTTCCCCACAATTGACCTGGATTCACATGCCAGCTGGTATGTGGCCAGCCTGGATACATACCAAGATTTTGGGAGGGGATTTCATGGGTTCTGTATCCTTGGGCATGATCCGGATGTAGAATATTGCTGGGAAGATGAATATCAGACAGGGAGCCGATGTAGCACCTAGGAGAAACAAGCATAAAATGCGCTTTGATGGCAGGCAGGAGCAGAGTCTCTGAGAGGAATTTTATCAGAGGGTACAGAGTTTCTTTTGGGCCCCTTCCCAAAGAGGGAGGGGATGAAACAGAGTGGGGGGTGGCAATGGGGTGAGCAGAATGGGGGCAAAATGGAGGTAAAGTGGCAACAGCCAGAATAGTCTTTGGAGCCCAGGTCTACCAATCTTCCAATGCAGAGCTCAGGTCTACCTGCCTGCCCAGTGTTGTCAGTTAGATAGAGTAATATGGAAAACCAAACACACTCCTAAGTCTCTCTGAAATCTTTCAAACATAGAAAATCATTGCAGAAGATTAGTATCATTGTATTTAAGCTCACACTAGAATGGAAAGTGTCATGTGAACACCAGAACGGACTTCTGCAGCAGCTGCAGTCCCACACTTGCGTCACTGAGCTCCTCTACACTCCTTCATGGGAAGCGAATCCACAAGTCAAAGAGCTACTGCAGCAGATCTGTTTCCTTCCAGATATGACACTGTTAAGGAATGTATGCATTCCTGGGCCTGGTGTGTATGGCTTGTGGCAGTAGTCACCGCCATGTGCCCACAGTAATGGCCGCAGCATCCCACATGGGCAGTGAGTTTGGGTGAGATTGGAAAATGGAAGATCCCAGGGAGTTTCTGGGCCCCCTCCTTTGGCTCCTGGACCCCCTTTCTGACCCTGGGCCAGGGTACACATAACCCCCTTCTCCTAGGCCCTGGGCCAGAGTGTCAAAATGGTAAAAAAAAATCCACCCTCCCTCATCAGCTTTTCCTGGGAAAAAGCAGAACAAGCTGTGCTGACAGGGCCCCTAGCCTTGCCTCATATCCCTGGCAGAGGCCACACAAGCTATTGATTTCCCCCCACTCGTACGAATCACGTTCGTCTAAAAATTAGCAGAGAAATAACCAGTGGTTGAGAGGCGGGGGAAAAAGGCCCTTTGGAACAGAAGGGCAAACAAAATGTTGCAGAGAGTGGCCTTGATCTTTACAAAACAGGGCCCCAGTGCCAACGTGGGACCACAAGTGAAACACCTGTTGGGATTCACTGCCTCAAGATCCCAGTGGCAAAAAGCAGGGTGGCTCAGACAGCAGGTTCAAAAAGTGAGCAGAAGAGGGCCACCCATAGGCCAGGGGACAGTGGGGAGAAATGCTTCTTTCCAAGGCAGCTTCCATCATCAGCCTAAGAGACTAATCAAGAAGAGCTTGAAAAATACTTAATTGCTCACTATTCAGTGTTAAATATGCCTCTGATGGATAATTGTGATGAAAAGAATTTTCTCCACTAAATATCACCACAGATGCATAACCACAACAGCCAGCTTGTCAAAATGCAAAATTCATTTTCTGTGAAGCAGGTAACTCTGCAACTGGTTTTCTATTATCATGGAGCAGACATCAGACTGCTTTTTCTATACTTCTGAGAGTTGGTCACAGTGAAAATGGGAGCTAATCTGAATGAGTTCTCTCCCCTGGTCCATGCTTTGGGATGTATGGACCGTTGGAGCAAGCCCATTCATCTAAGTCAGCCATTTTCAACCTTTTTCAGCTCATGGCACACTGTCAAGGCACTAAAATTGTCAAGGCACAGTCCCAGTTTTTTACTTACATTAAATTACTATATTACAATTAATTTTTAATTAATATAATTAATACAATTAAATCATTACATGACAAAGGGCACAATCCTAACCAGGTCTACTCAGAAGTAAGTCCTATTTTGTTCAACAGGGCTTACTCTCAGGAAAGTGTGGTTAGGATTGCAGCCTAAGTGCAAGAACTATCAGGATTGCAGCCAAAGACTGGGGGGGGGGGGAATGTGCCTGTGGGACTTACTTCTGAGTAAACATGCCTAGGATTGGGCTTTTGGTTGCACTCTTTTTTCTCAAATACACAAGCAGGCAATTGGCACTTCTCTCTCCTCCTCTCCCCCTCCCACAGGGACATTCCCCCCTATTCTCATAATTGCAGTTAGCATCTCTCCTACTGTCCCTCCCCTCACTCATCCCCACCTTCCATAGGTCCAGAATCACTTGCCTCACATTCTCTCCCCCCCCCCCCCCGCAATTGCCTGCTTCTGTATTTCAGAAAAAGTGTGACCAAAAGCCCAATCCTATGCATGTCTACTCAGAAGTAAGACCCATTGTAGTCAATGGAGCTTACTCCCAGAAAAGTGGGGCTAGAAGAGGAACTTGAGAGCCCAGCCCAGCCCAGCTCAGGCATGACTTGATACCCAATCCTAGGCATGTCTGCTCAGAAGTAAGCTCCATAATAGTCAATGGGGCTTACTCCCAGGTAAAGGAGGATCAGGTTGCAGCCTTCCTCTTGCTCACAGCAGGAGATGCAAAGCAGCCACAGCTGCTCCTTTTTCGCAGCTGCGGGGTGGGGGTCAAAGCAACCGCTAAGGCGTTTGGGCCTCTTCAACCTAGAAAAGAGACGCCTGAGGTGGGACATGATTGAGACATACAAAATTACGCATGGGAAGGATAAAGTGGATAGAGAGAGATGCTCTTTACATTCTCACATAACACCAGAACCAGGGGACATCCACTCAAATTGAGTGTTGGGAGGGTTAGGACAGACAAAAGAAAATATTTCTTTACTCAGCATGTGGTCGGTCTGTGGAACTCCTTGCCACAGGATGTGGTGATGGCATCTGGCCTGGATGCCTTTAAAAGGGGATTGGACAAGTTTCTGGAGGAAAAATCCATTACGTGTTACAAGCCATGATGTGTATGTGCAACCTCCTGATTTTAGGAATGGGTTATGTCAGAATGCCAGATGCAAGGGAGGGCACCAGAATGAGGTCTCTTGTTATCTGGTGTGCTCCCTGGGGCATTTGGTGGGCCGCTGTGAGATATAGGAAGCTGGACTAGATGGGCCTATGGCCTGATCCAGCGGGGCTGTTCTTATGTTCTCCTGCTGGCGGCTGCTGCCTGCCTCCTCTGGCCCCGCGGCACACCTGAAAACCGCTGATCTAAGCACTTCTATGCTGCTCTCCAAGGCCTAAACTGTGCAGTGAAAACATTATGGCCTCACATTTTGTAGGGTAATTTATGAATTACAATAATGGGCTGCTCCTCAGCAACATATTATCATAGTGCATGGGAAATTCATGCAAGGCTTGGTTTAGGAAACATAAAAGGGTTAGTGTCATGAACCACATTAAATCAGTTTTTAAAAATAAAAGCTACCAAATCATAGGAATGAGGAGGACAGAAACGGATGTGTTCAGGATACAGTTTTGCCTGAAGTTTCTAAATAATTAAATTTTTTATATCACTTTGTGTGTAAGCTTTGGGTTCACACACTTGCAGAGGTTAACCAACGTGAACTTGGGCTGGCAAATATCTGAAAAGGATCAAGTGGCACATGAAATCTAGGGAGGGTTATCTGTGATTCCTCTAGGACCAGTGGAGAAACTGAGAGAAGAATGTGGAAGATGAAATGGAGAGAGGGTGCTGGGATCAGAAAAAAAAAAAGATTCTCTGCCTGCCGGATGCAAAAACTCACCAATCAAACCAAAGATGCCCAGGATGGAGGGGGCAAAAATGACAAGCAAGTTAATAGACGTCAGCAGCACAACAGCAATGATAATATGCCGAATCCAGCTGAAGTCCTTGCCTTGAAACAACATCTGCTGAATAGCGCGACGCACCTGGAGGACAGAGGGAGGTACTGTCAGACTCTGTGATTCCAAAACAGTCCACTGCTCTTAAAACTTACACACTCAAATGCTGCCTTGACATCATCTTCCCCACCATCACAGGGGCCCCACTTTGTTCCAGTTTCCTTGCCCCACTGGATAGCTACGGTCTTCAGGTCTAATGTTCTGATTTTGGAGTTCACTGCCCATTTCTGGCCTCCTTCGGGTGAGCTCTGCCTGTTTTAGTCCATATGCCAGTCGACAGTGTACTTCCTGACCCACCACAGACACACACTCCAGAGCCCTGATTTAAATGGAAACCAGATAAGTATTTTTATACCAGCAGAACCACCTATTGATTCACTTTGCTATGTAAACTGCATTTTGTTGAAAAGTGGCACATAAATATTCTTAAAAGTATTCTTAACAACAGTCAATGGCAACAACAACACTCTCTCCTGCCTGCACTCACAGCCAGGATTACCTAGTTTTGGAGTAAACCCACAGTGATATGCACCATGTTATCATTTGCCATTTATTATCTACTTCAGTTACCAATGAGCGACAAGGATGGCATGCTCTCTAGTAAGTAGAGATTTCAAACCAATTTCTATCATGCAATACAGAAGATCCACACATCCTTTAATTAATCTTTCCATCAGCTGGCTGAGAGAGGAACTCACCGGAAAGAGAACAATGGGCACTGTCAGTGTGACAGCAGTCAGCACAGCCACCCGCACGCACAAGATCAGAACATCAAATGGGTCCACTCTGCTGTAGGTGTGAAGCAGCTCCGATTCCACCTGGCCTGTCAAGGATGACCAAGAACACTACATCACTACTGGTCAGGTCCCATGCTTAGCAAGGAGCTTCATTCGATCTCAGGTTCTTGTTTAAGGTACAACATAATTGCTTCTTAGAAAGAAAGGCTATGAAGATGCTAGCTATTTGTGAACCTAACTAAAACATTAAAACAACAAGACAAAGCAAGGATATGGCTGCATCTAACCATGCTCAGGTATCATTGGACAAACAGTCAGAAAGGAAGATACAATTCCATGTGTTTGTAACAGGAAGAGTCAGAGTCTTTGTCAGCCCCATAAGAACATAAGAAGAGCCCCGCTGGATCAGGCCATATGCCCATCTAGTCCAGCTTCCTGTATCTCACAGTGGCCCACCAAATGCCCCAGGGAGCACACAAGACAACAAGAGACCTGAATCCTGGTGCCATCCCTTGCATCTGGCATTCTGACATAGCCCATTTCTGAAATGGCCCAGTGCCCACCTTTCTCCATCATTTGGTTTTAGTGGAAGAGACTTACCATAGAAAGTGAGGTAGCCAAAGAGGGCAGCCAGGAAGTACATGACGTACATGACAGTAATAGAGATGTTGGAGATGCACTGCATCTTCTTTTTGGATGGGCTAAAAGACACCCAGAAACATAATGAGAGGGGAAGACTCCCAGGCCATTTAAAGACACAAGCTTTTGCATGCTGGAGTCTATTTTCTACATGTTCCCTTAATGACAAAGAAGCACCTGGCTATACTAAAGAAAACCAAGATCTGAAAGCATTCCAATTTATCGTAAAAGATCACGTTTTTCAAGAACATAGAAGTTCTAATGATACGTCTGGCAACTCTCTACCAGCAAAGAGATGCCATCATCCACAGGTATGAGTTCTCCTGCACGCTGGAAATCAATATGCAGGCATTGGGACCACATCAGTGGAGTTGTACAAAGGACATGTGTTCTCCTTAACTAAAGCAGAACCAAAGAAGTCATTTGCTGACCTATCGAGGTGGCTTGGAGCCATCTCTGGTGCAGAGGGAAGCCATGCCAAATTTTCCCTGAGGTCCAAAGTGTGTGATATACCAAGAATGTATGAGAGTGTGTGATGTTTCAAAATTGGATCCTGCAAAATTTTAGCTTTTCAACATACCCCCTCCCCCGGGGCTTTAGCTTTCATGTTTCCTCTTTCCCTTCTGCATCTCTCTCTTCAGTGCCATGCAGTAGCAAAGGATCTTCAACAACTCACTCTTTCAGCTCAGTGTAGATGGGAAGAACCTCCGGGTGACACACGAAAGCGAATGCCATGATGGGAATGGTATAGGCCGTCTAGGGGAGGGAAAGAGACAAGGATGATAGGATGCTCAGGCAGGCTCCAATCCTCAAATCAATGCTCACAGTCCCTCAGCTACCCCAAAGTAAGGTGTTTAACACAGGAATAGTTGAGCTTTCAAGAAGCAACAATACATATTAAGAACGTAAGAAGAGCCCTGCTGGGTCAGGACCAGGGCCCATCTAGACCAACTTCCTGTATCTCACAGCAGCCCACCAGATGCCTCAGGGAGCATACAAGACTGCAAGATACTTTGATCTTGCTGCCACTCCCCTGCATCTCACATTCTATTTACTCCAACGAAGCCACCAGACTGCACTTGTGCCACTTTATTTAACACAGTGACCAATTTTTAATGCATGAAACCTACTAAACACACTTTCCCTCCCTTGCCAGTCTGGGATAGGTGAAAAAACTGCCATCCATGGCCAATTTGGATAACAGAAAAAAATTTCTACCTGGCACTCAAGATGAGCGACCAGCTAATCTCAGACTGTAATACTCATCATGTCTTGTAACCTGTGATAAAGTTTTCTTCCAAAAATCTGTCTAATCCCCTTATAAAGGCATCTAGGCCAGATGGCATCACCACATCCTGCAGCAAGGCATTCCACAGACTAATTATATTATTCATGAATATTAGCAGCTTTCATGGCCTGAAAAAGAGAGTTCTTAGTATCACTGGTAGGGTTGGGTTCCCTGGATAAATAGGCCTTGTGCCTTGGTGTGCTTTTAATGGCTACTCCTAGTGGTCATTCAGGTACCTACCCACTTTTTACTCATTGTCTTGCTCTTCCAGCTCTACATAAGTTCACTTGCTTTCAGGCCTCTCAGTTTCATATTTCATTACCAGCATTGCACTTAACCCAACTCTTAGTACACTGCACTCTCTTTGCCTCTCCACTCCCATCCTAATAAGTTCAATGGTTTCTATGTCATATGACTGTATTACATCACTGTGTAACTGCACAGTGCCTGAACTTAATCAAACTATGATTAATAGTTCAGCTTAATAGTTGTGATACAACATTTGCACATATTTATTTATTTGTTATTCCCACTGACTGAATTATGAATCCAAGGTACTGACCTGAGAGTTGAGTGTGAACAAGCTTGATGTGCAGATGTCTTCATCAGCTGCCTGGACAACCGAGTGGTCATTCTGATAGCTGCTGGTGCTGACTAGGGTGAAGTTCATATTGCCTGTGGAGTTGACCCGATCAGGAAGTGGGCAGGGAATATGGAACTTTTTGTAGATTACCTGAGATACGAATGTGAAACCATCAGTGCCATTCTCTTAGAGCTTCTGAACTATGATGGTACCAAGACATCAAACCTTGGATCTCCACATGGCTATTCTTTAACCAACCTGGCTATATTTTTCCCTAGATTGGTCTCACCATCAGAAAATCTGGCTGAAATTCTGAAAGTAGATCTAGGTACATTAAATTCGACAGGGCTTATGTCTGCATTGGACTGTGCTATAAATGAAATTAAGTGTCCACACTATCAAAGAAAAGAATGGATAAAGACAAACACATTCTCCAAGTTTATGATTTTTAACCACTCACAAAATTTGATGCATGAGCCTTAATACAAAGGTAATCTCGATTAACAGCCTAGTCCGTCCTAAGAGACGTAGCCCTAAGAAATCCGCACTCAGAATATGCTTCATTAGTGCAATAACACAGCAAGCTGCATTTCAAGCTGAGTGATGATATCATGACCAAGGAGCAACTGACAGATGCAAGACAGTACGAACTTGCAAAGCAATTGCACGGCATTAAACTAGGTAAAAGTTGGGTGTGGGAATGGAGGGGACTCTTATAGCATCCAAAAGGCATTGCATAGCTAGCTATGTCAGTACAATTCTATGGGCCTGATGTGTGGTTGCAACCTTTCATAGTGAGAGCCACAAAGCCAGGAAGAATAGCAGGGTGGTTTTGCACATATGAAGCTAACTTATGTGGAGTCAGACCATGTCCAGAATTCTCCACTCTGACTACCAATGGCTCTCCAGGACATCCCCCAGGTGGGGGATCTTCCCAGTCCAATCTGGTAACAGGAGAGATTGAAGCTGGGACCTCCTGTGTGCAAAGCATGTGCTCTACCTACCACTGTGCTGTGGACCATACCCTTTACTTACCCTTGTGGGAATCACACTATAGCTATATTCATCAAGATATCACAGCTACACATATTTATAGGACTGCAGTGTTAGAAAAAGCAAGGTTTTCCATTTGATTCCCTCAGAGCATGTCCTCAGGAGGAGCCACAGTAAAGGATGTAATTTGCTTTGCTATGAATATATCTAATCAAGTCATTTTCAAATGGCAGTCTGTGTGAAAAAGCCATTTTTTAAAATTTATAAACGTGCCCTGCCTCAGGGACTGGTAAGCAGCTGGAGGTCGTGTAAAAGGTCATTGTAAACACAATTTCCACCTCAGCTTGCACCCCATTCCTAGTGAAAAGTGGGTGCTTGGGAGGGTGCACTGGAGTAGAAAGCAGGACTACTTTTGCTGAGGTCTCCTTCTCGGCTTTCAGCCTTCTCCAGTCATCACCCCTCACACTGGCACGAGGCTTCTTCACCCAGAAATAGATCAGTGTGGCTGACAAGGGAGCAAGAATGCTATGACGTGTCTCCCTGGCTGCTGCTGGAATGGCTGGGGGCAGCCAGCTTGCTATTCACTGTGACAGCCCAGCAACTATGGCAAAAGCTGGGGCCACCCAAGCTTAGAGTGGAGACACAGAACTCTGCTCTTCGAGGAGCAGGAGACACAGGACTCTGCTCCTCAGCCAACCTATCAGTGTGTTCCAGAAGAGACTTTTCAAGACCAGACTCCAGGACTGGCTGTTCCAGGCTGACTGTTTGAAGTACGGATCAGGCTCTGTCCTAGTAGAGACAGGAGTGTCTAGCTCCATGGTTTTGCCCCAAGCACCATATGCAGAAGCTTTGCTCCCCTGGAAGCTAAGTGCAAACTCCTGCTGGCAAGAATCTTCTTTTTCTAATGAGCGTTTCCTTTTGGAAACCAGGGGAGAAGAAAAGATCCAACACTAAATCCTAAACGTTTTCAAACCAAGTTAGTATTTCTGTAAGCATTTCTCCTCGCAGAGAAGATAGATTTTCAGGTGCTTCTCTACGCAACTCATTTCAAGGAGAAGCAATTCACAGCAACCCCAACTTTGTTGTAAAGTTATGCAGCATGGTGTAGCAGTTACAGTATCAGACTAAGACCTGGGTTCAATTCCCCACTCAGTCATGAAGCTCACCTTGGGTCAATCATTCTCTCTCAGCTGAACCTACCCCACAGAGTTATTGGAAAGATAAAAGGGGAGGAGGCAAGCCATGTACACTGCTTTCTGCTTCTTGGAAGAAAAGTTAGATACAAGTGTAGATGTAACAGGCATTGTGTGAAACTTAGGCATTCTATAGCATGTCTGGCAAAGTATGAAAGAAGTTTATTCCATTCTGACCTTGCATACTTTGCACCTAAGGATTGTACAGAATGCCAAGACATTCTATAGAATGCCCATCTTTTTTTTGGCAAAGTATAATATAATAGACAATAGGGTAGACACTTTATTAATGAACTGAAACCTAAAATTTTATTAACAAACTGGCATTAACGAACTGGTATCTGAAACTTAAATAAAAATATTCTGATGAATATCGCATCATTTTAAGTCTATCATTTTAGAGTATTAGATGGGTTGGTGCAAGTACCCTGTGCTGGACCAGGAGTGTTGTGAATGTTCACACCTCCTTGTTAGTTTCTGGATGGGGAGGGCAGATTGAGAGGCAGATCTGGACTGAGAAAGGGGTGGGATTGGCCGAGGCACCTTAGACTGCATCCTAACCCCCACTCCCAGTCCAACTGGCCTTTCATGGCCAATTCCTCAGCCCCTTAGGGGTGGCTGGCATGTGACATGGGGAAAAAACCCCTTACCCCACGTTGCATCCAACTGGCACCTAACTTGTGCTGGACACAGCGTGGGCCATTCAGCCTGCCTATTCTAACGTAAGTTAGAATTGGGGTGCCCATTTGACACTTTGTCTTACACATGTACTTCTCAAATCCTTGTCAGGTTCCCATACATTCTAATCAATCCTTAAGTGTGTAAGGTCAGAACAAAATAAACTTTTCCATACTTTGCCAGAAAAGGGCAGGCATTCTATACAGTACCTAGGCCAGTGATTTTCAACCTTTTTCATCTCACGGCACACTGACAAGGCACTAAAATGCTCAAGGCACACCACCAGGTTTTTGACAATTGACAAGGCACACCATGCTGCCAGTGGGGGCTCACATCTCCCATTGGCCCTATTAATAAATGACCTTCCCCCAAATTCCTGTGGCACACCTGTGGACCACTCGCGGCACACCAGTGTGCCATGGCACAGTGGTTGAAAATGGCTGACCTAGGCATTTTATACAATCCCTAGGGAAAGTATGTAAGGTCAAAATGAAATATGCTTTTTCTTACTTCACCAGGCATTCTACAGAATGCCAACGTTCACACAATGCCTGTAACATAGATAATTTATAAACAACAAAATAAATATTACAAAGGGAACTTCTGTAACACATGTTATTTGCCATTCTGCAACTCACCGAAATAAGGAAGAAGACCATGCAGCTGAGGGAAAACCCACTCGCATAGCCAAGATAACCTGAGAAGAGAGAAAATATAAGTTGCAGGAGTGGGGTGAAGTACATCTAAGGCATTCAATGCACTCCAATTTTGGAGATAGCCCAGAGATGTAGCACAAGGAGGAGTAGGTACTGCCACAGAATAAAGTTAGATTTCTTAGGGCACAAGCCTAACCAGGTCTACTCAGAAGTAAGTCCTATTTTGTTCAATGGGGCTTACTCTCAGGAAAGTGTGGTTAGGATTGCAGCCTAAGTGCAAGCACTATCAGGTCTCTCTCAGCTGTGTTGCCTACAAGGAACACTAGGCTTTGGGAAGGTTTGAGATACAGACTCTTGAAAGCAGAGAAGAATTTTTGCTCTCAAAGAAGTACTATGACTGGATTTTACCCTGAACCACTTACCCTTTATGAACTATTTACCCTTTATGAACTATTTGCCCTTTATGAACCAAAGTCAAGGTTCTGCAATCCCAAACAAAGTCTCCCCAGCACTCCCACCGGCCCATCCTGATCAAAAATCTTAAGGCTTCAGTGAGTTTAAGAGGGACACCTCCACTCTGGTGAAGAAATAGATGATCAAGTCTGTTTTTGGATAAAACCAGGCAATACTAATCCCCCCCCCCCCATACACATACAGCATGAAAGCTTGTTCCCTGGGGTGTGATCTCAGGCTACTGGGATGTGATAAGCAAATCCAGATGGGTAGAACCAAGTGCATGGATCTTTCTCACCTGATTTGTACCTCTCCCCTACATCACTCACTGAAGCAACTGCCAGGATCTCTCCTGGGGTGGTGTGCAAGTCAGAGTGATGTCCTATGGATTACGTTCAAGTCTGAAGATTCATTCTCATCCAATGAGCAGGGAGACTTACCAAGTTGTTTCATGAGGGCCAAAGGGAGGATGATGGTGATGCTGACCATGATTACCAGGTAGTTTCCATTCATGTACCAATCCCTGGAATGACACAGTTCATTCAAAGTTTTGTCTTTCATAGAACTTCAGATTCTATGTGAGTTTTGCTTGGGTAGGATTTGTTCACAGCTATCAGCATAACTCAGTATGTAGTAATGCTGGGAATCCAGGCATTTATGTAAACAAAATGCTCTTCCCATCTCTCACACTTGCCTATTATACCAGCCGAGTCTGAGCCAGCAGCAGAAGCAGCAATGATGCTGTCTGCTGAACACTGGGACTCTTGAAAGTCAGTGTCAAGCTTTGACGTGCCCTGGATCTCAGCAGAGCCCAAGCGGCACCAACTTCTCTGGCTCATGACTGAACAAAGCTGCTCTCTGTAGCGAGCCTCAGGGGACAGTTCCGGATCCACATGAAATTCAACATGTCCTCTTCTCTGGATGCAGCCTGCCCCACTGACTTGCACTTGTCTTGCTGGATCTTTCCCTTTCCAAGTGGAAGAGAGGGCCCTATAGCTGTTTGGACTGTCAACATCTATAAAATTAGATTAGCTGAAACTACAGCAAGGCTGACTCAAGGCAGTCTGTTAGGGGTCTCCGATTTCTCTTTCCCTGTCTATCTTCCTCCATTTGTCCTTTCTGAAAGGGACATTTGCATTACTTGTTTTATTATTTTATTTTATTTTTATTATTTTATTTTA
Organism: Tiliqua scincoides; assembly: GCF_035046505.1. Taxonomy (NCBI): domain Eukaryota; kingdom Metazoa; phylum Chordata; class Lepidosauria; order Squamata; family Scincidae; genus Tiliqua; species Tiliqua scincoides. The sequence goes on from NC_089822.1 coordinate 204,110,404, forward strand.
TTATTATTTTAGTCCTTTTAGGACTAAAAAAGGGATGCTTCCTGCTATGGAGGACTAAAAAAGGGATGAGGGATGAAATTCCTAGGGATATAGAGGTCTTTAAAGAACTGTGGGAAGCACATACTAGGAGGATATGAAGAGGTACTAATAATTGTATTAAGTATACAAAAAAATCCCTCCCCATCAAGCACTGAGTCACAAAACTCAGGATCCTTTGAGAACAGGTGTCTCTGCAGCTGCAGGCCAGTGCACAGCCATATCAGTCTTATGTCACACTACGAACAAGAAGAGTCCTCCATAGCAGGAAGCCAGTAGACACAGCCCTGTCTAATAGGATTCCTCTTCCAACAGTTCTCTCAATTTTGAGTTTGAGAAATCAGTTGCATAAAAATAAAAACAAGCTGCTTTCCTGCTTTACCCACTAGCTCTTGTCCACTTGCTATGGATACCCTGACCCCACACCCTTCCCTTCGTACTGGGTGAGCTTTGGACTGCACTTCAGATTCTGCCTTTGGCTACAGAAGATAACCCAGAACAGAGCAAGCACCCTTTCTCCATTAGTGTACTTCCACCTCTGTTGACCCAGTGGGTTATAGCCTGGCAACCTACAGTGAGCCTCAGTTGACCAAAGATGAAGCTTAGGACATGTGGGAAAGGGGCCGTCGCTCAGTGGCTCTACACGCAGAAGGCCACAGATTCAATCCCTGGAATCTCCATGTAGGGTTAAGAAAGACATCTATCTGAAACCCTGGAGAGCCACTGCCAGTCAGGGTTAATAATACCAGGCTAGATGGACCAAATTAACTCAGTAAGAGGCAGCCTCCTATGTTCATTCCCTAACCCAGTGGTTCCCAACCTTTTGCAGCCCACAGACCACTGAGGCAAAAAGTGGAAGTCGTGGACCACCCCCAACCCATGCACATTAAAAATGCAACTAAATTTGGTAATCCACGGGGGAGCACACAGTGAGACACTGGAAGTGATAGCTGCAGTTACGGGTGGTCCATTCTCCATCCTCTCTGATGGTCCATGGGGAAGCATCTCCTGAGTAAGCAATCCTATCAGAGAGGGCAGAGGACCGCTCACAGCAACAGCCGACATTTCAGTGGCCCATGGGGGAGCACTCTTTGGTGAGGCACTGGAAGTGATAGAAGGTGATCATCTTTTTTTTCCTGAGACCTCGCGGACCTCTCCTCAGGGTCTCACGGACCACAGGTTGGGAACCACTGCCCTAACCACTAGAACTCTCATTCAGATCTGTTCATATACTAGCACAAATTGCCAACGACTTTTCAGGATTTTCCCCTGCAATCAAGAGGGTACTTTTCCTTTAAATTACTTTTCCTTCAAATTATATTTACAGCTGCTGGATTCCCTGACTATACACTATATTCTGTGCTCTCTGCACAATAGCAGCTATACATATTTATAGACTCCCAAATTTTGAAACTAGGCAGAGAGGACAGAGAGGATCTGTTTCTGGCAGAGAAGGAACTGAATGACAGCCTGTCAGGACTCAGGTTACCGTTCTAACCAATTGGTGACCCTTCTTTGCCAGTAGCTGCAGTATATTAGGGCCATGGCAAGCTTTCCTGTGGGGCTAACAAGAGCAGGAAACAAAATGTTTTTGAGCATCATACTGAAGTAAGGACAGGGTGGCCCAGCACTTATTGCATGTCTCAGTTGGACACAAAAGGACTCCTTGGAGCAATACGTTTCCTGACAGCTAATTACAAAGCAACACACTAATTTTGCAACACACAGCTAATTACAAAGCAACACACGGCAGTCTCACTGGGAGTTTGCTTAAGAACTGGTGTCTGTGACTGGCTGCATTTATTTACTACATTAACCCCTTTGCAATGCTAAATGCTATATGGGGAAAGGTGTGTTGGAGCTCAGCCAGGCTGAGAGTGGAAAGCACAAATCTGTTGCTGCATACAGGGCAGGGACTGAGGAAGAAGTGATGCATCCTGCAAGGATTGGAAGTTCACTCTGGTTTAATCCTGTACGGAGGGTTTATTCAGCACTGGCATCAATCAAAAATAGTAGTGGCTTAACGCTGTGAAATCCCTGTGACAGGCTGCCCAGCAGGAGACAAATCTCCGAGCTACTAGAGAAAAGGATGTTGACTAGAGCTGAATCACAAGGAGGGAGGGGAAAGAGGGACATGGCGTAAAGGTGGAGACAGAGGACTGCCACTAGAGAGGCAAGGATACATAAGCACTCACCAGCAGCCTTAGGCCAAGGCAGCCTAAACAGTTCCACCAACCTCAGCAGAAGCCCAAAGCCTCATTCCTCTGCTGGGCTAGTGTTGTTCCACCCCACATGATTGTAGCTTTCAGGTATGCCTGCAGCTGCCTCCTGGCTAGCTGCTCAGGCAACCTGCCAGCAGCCACAACTGGCTAGAGAGTCGCTAGACCTCTTGCCAAGGAACAAAGCCCAGGAAAGCATTTCTGACTTCATCGTCCTTTCTCAGCAAACAGCTGGCTATCCTCACCCCCCAGTCCAACCCAGCAGATAATCCCATGGATACAGGCTACAAATCTGGTAGATGGAGGGAACACTCAGTTCTGTCAGCATAAGGAAATCACTGTCCCCAGAACTTTTGTGGGGAACTTTTTCCCCAGACACTTTCACAGTAACTTCTCAGGTTACAGTTTTAAAGCCTGCACTAACAATAGTAAAGAGTCTGTGTGTGTGTAAAGGCACATTTTCAGTAGCATATATGATAGGGATAAATGCACCACAGAACCGACTTTGATTAGATGTATATGTGGTGGGAAACACAGTATTTGCCACATTGTAACATGTGAAGTAGCTAAGACCCTGGTGGAGTTCTCAGCTCTCAAACCTACAAAAACAGACCTAAACTATGGATGAAGTTTAAGAAGGAAGGATATGGCAAAAGAGCCTTTTGGCACTTGCCAGGTGACCCCCCACTGGTCCACTGACACCATTTCTATCATTGGTACTCTTCCTTGGTGCTTTTTACACATTTATTTAGGTTATTTTAAGGCTGCTTTACAATCATAACAATTCCTAAAGTGGGGTACATTCTTTGCCTGCAAGTTGAGGAGGATGCAGAAACAAACAAGGGGATGGAGCAGAGCTATGAATCACTTCCCTTTCTTCCCCCTCCCCTTCAACTATAGAGTTCCTGAGATCAGATACATGCAGACACATCCCCCTAATCACAGTGTTGACCCCACACCCTCTACAAAGAACAGCAACTCAACACCATGGCTCTGAAACACAGATGAAGGCAAGGAGAATAAGGCAGGTCTGGGGGGGGGAGCTGGCTAGAGGATACTTACGTTGTCTTCTCTTCCAAATTGAGGAAGGTCTGGATGACCAGAGGCACTTCAGACTTCACAATGTATAAGTAGCTTGACATAGCTGTGGAGGGAGAAAGGAATTACCAGGATGCAAAACCCTTTCAGAGGAACAGAAAAAAAATGTTCAGGAACACCATTTTGGCCTTCTTCATTCTTTCCTATACAATGTTTTCCTATACAAGAAGGTTAAATGGAGGAAAGGAGGATGGAAACTCAGTAGCTGTTCCATTTCTGTGTGGTGCTTACCTCCGATATTCTGTAGTGTTATAGCAACAGCAGCTGCCAATTTCCCTGGGGTTCCAAAGGCTCTATAGCCCAGCTGTTCATAGGCTCGGATTCCTGAACAACACCAAAAAGAGCAGGAATGAGTAAATGACTCACACCTGGAGACACACAGCTGTTGGAGAAACTGAAAACGTTTAACCAGGCAATTTGTTAACGATTTGTTAACGTTAATGATTTGTCAGGCTTGATTGCCAACAGGTCATTTTGTAACTTCTGGAGGGGGGGGGGGGACAGAAGCAACACTGACAAATACTGGTAAGAGGCTCAGGGTGGATGGGAGGGCTTTTTCAAGCACACGAAAAGTACGCACTGGAGCTCTGCACAATGAGCCAAGTCTCCTACTGCTGCTTGTCATGTTACACTGATGGTCACACCGCCAGGTGGCAGGTGTACCACTGGACACCATGTCAAGTACAGGAGAGGGCCGTATCCATGGTTTCACTTAACTGTGGATGCAGGGAGACCCCCGCGCCCCCTGGAGGCTCTTCCAAGCCCCACGTAGACCACATGCATCTGCCTGTGGCCTTTGCAGGCCTCAGAATGGCTGTTTAGGCAAAAAAAGTCACATCTGGTTTTACTTCCCCGGAGTCCCTATTCACATAATGTTCTTTAAAATTGTCCTTAATTCTATAAATCCTAATACATTCCACCCTTCCACAACAAAAGTAACTGGAATGAAAATGTGCATTTTATTTGCACAAATTCAAGTACATGCATTCAGCAACGAGAGAGAGAGAGAGAGAGAGAGAGAGAGAGAGAGAGAGAGAGAGAGAGAACAGTTTTTTAAAAAATAATGCAGGCAATTCTGTCCACCATTTCAGTTATTAAGTATATGACTGAAGTTAGAATGAATGAATCTGCCATTTCTTCAGTTGTATCAGTTCCTGTGTGTCTCTCGTACTGTGATTTTAGTTTTATGACTTTAGGACATAAGACTACACCAGGAGCCAGAGATGTAACAGCCAGCAACGCAAAGACCCAAATGAAAAATGGAAGTCCACCATGAGCCCTTATCCCAGATTTGCAGTACTTACCAACAATCCCTGAAGATTTGAGCAGCAAGTGGATGGAGTAGCTGGACAACAGAGCTACAGCAGTCAAGAGGAATCTAGAAGGAATCAGAGAAAGAAGTGAAACTGCCAGTATGTGGCAAAAGAGACTCTCTGTTGGGGAAAATATCCAGAACAGTAGACTAGAAAGAGAATCTTGGGTTCCTGTATCCAGTATGTTGGGTGGTTCTAGATACTATACATTGGGTCTGATCTTCTAAAGGTTTTCCACAGGCTGGGCAGAAGCAACTCCAAAGCATGTTGCAATTGTTTATTAATCATATCATAAGACCCAGTGGGTGACATGTGGATAAAACATTTCAAAACAGCAATCTCAGCTGCCATGGATGCACTGTATGGGAGAAGGGTCATATTTTCCTTTGGTAGAAAATATCCTCTTCAGTGTCTGGAAAATGGAAAATCACCCCCCCCCCCAAAAAAAATACTACCTAGACTACATAAGTCAACCGAGATACAACTGCGCAGTTATTGCACTAAAAACCATACATAAAAGCCTTACAACAATTTTGCAGCTGCACCACTGGTTATGACATTTACGAACAGTTCCATATATTAAGCCTAAGGAGCAAAGGTGAGGAAAGAGAAATGGGGATCAGGGATCCATAAGAATATTAACCTGCTGGGAACTATCATGCATCACCTCCCCTGAAGATGTACAGAGAGAGAGAGAGAGAGAGAGAGAGAGAGAGAGAGAGAGAGAGAGAGAGAGAGAGAGAGAGCGTAGTGCAACTGTATTACCATTTTCTTATGTAATAATTTGTAAAAGGTGAGCAATGCAATCCACAGGATAATATACTGAGCCAGAAGCTAACACAGTACAGAGAGGGAACAGCATGTACAGACAGGTGCGTACACAGACAAAGACTGAGAGAGAAAAATACTGTTCACGCTTTAGAAGATAGTGGCTTACAGCAGAAGCTTCACTCGGCCATGGAATCATCATTGGCATCCTTCAGTCTCAGAAGACTATGGTATCGCGCTCTGAAAAGTGGTTCTGGAACAGCATCTAGTGTGGCTGAAGAGGCCAATTCGGGAGTGACAATCCCTTCCACACTGGGAACAAATGTAGTCTGTCCCTGGTGTGTGGGCCTTCCTTCTTTGCCTCTTTGCCTCAGTCTGTTGGGCAAGTGCCTCTTCAAACTGGGAGAGGCCATGCTGCACAGCCTACCTCCAAGCGGGACACTCAGAGGCCAAGGTTTCCCATCTGTTGAGGTCCATTCCTAAGGCCTTCAGATCCCTCTTGCAGATGTCCTTGTATTGCAGCTGTGGTCTACCCGTAGGGCACTTTCCCTGCACAAGTTCTCCATAGAGGAGATCCTTTGGGATCCAGCCATCGCCCATTCTCATGACATGACCAAGCCAACGCAGGCATCTCTGTTTCAGCATTGCATAAATGGTAGGGATTCCAGCTCATTCCAGGACTGTGTTGTTTGGAACTTTGTCCTGCCAGGTGATGCCAAGGATGTGTCGGAGGCAGCACATGTGGAAAGCGTTCAGTTTCCTCTCCTGTTGTGAGCGAAGAGCCCATGACTCGCTGCAGTACAGAAGTGTACTCAGGATGCAAGCTCTGTAGACCTGGATCTTGGTATGTTCCGTCAGCTTCTTGTTGGACCAGACTCTCTTTGTGAGTCTGGAAAACGTGGTAGCTGCTTTACCGATGCGTTTAGCTCGGTATCGAGAGAAAGAGTGTTGGAGATCGTTAAGCCAAGGTACACAAAGTCATGGACAACCTCCAGTTCATGCGCAGAGATTGTAATGCAGGGAGGTGAGTCCACATCCTGAACCATGACCTGTGTTTTCTTCAGGCTGATTGTCAGTCCAAAGTCTTGGCAGGCATTGCTAAAACGATCCATGAGCTGCTGAAAATCTTTGGCAGAGTGGGCGGTGACAGCTGCATCATCGGCAAAGAGGAAATCACACAGATGTTTCAGCTGGACTTTGGACTTTGCTCTCAGTCTGGAGAGGCTGAAAAACTTTCTGTCTGAGCTAGTACAGAGATAGATGCCTCTTGTTGCAATTCCAAAGGTGTGCTTCAGCAGGACAGTGAAGAAAATCCCAAATAAGGTTGGAGCAAGAACACAGCCCTGCTTCACGCCGCTTCGGATGTCAAAGGGGTCTGATGTGAAGCCATCAAAGACTACAATGCCCTTCATGTCCTCATGGAAAGACCTGATGATGCTGAGGAGCCTAGGTTGACATCTAATCTTTAGATGCAACTTTAGAGCCTCTTTAGTGCAACTCGGGCAAACAGCTTTCCTACAACGCTAAGGAGAGAAATGCTTCGGTAGTTATTGCAATCACCCGTCGCCTTTGTTCTTGTACAGTGTGATGATGTTTGCATCCCTCATGTCTTGAGGTACTCCACCTTCTCTCCAGCAGAGACAGAGGATTTCATGCAGCTCAGTGGCAATGATCTCTTTGCAGCACTTTAGGACCTCAGGAGGGATGCTGTCTTTCCCAGGTACCTTGCCAGAGGCAAGAGAGTCCAGGGCCACGTGAAGTTCTTCTAGGGTTGGTTCACTGTCAAGTTCCTCCAACACAGGCAGGCACTCAAAGTTGTTCAGCGCTTCTTCAGTTACTGCATTTTCTCTGGAATACAGCTTAGAGTAGTGTTGTACCCAGTGTTCCATCTGCTGCACCCGGTCCATCTGGATGACCTCGCCTGTGGCAGACTTCAGAGGGGCAATTCTCTTCTATGTTGGAACTAGGGCCTGCTTGATACCATCATACATCCCCTTGATGTTGCCTGTGTCCGCTGCTATCTGTATCTGAAAACAGAGTTGGAGCCAGTAGTTGTTAGCACATCTCCTGGCAGTCTGCTGGACTTTGCTGCGAGCAGCTCAGAGGACCTGCCGGTTGCGCTCACTGGGACAGGCCTTGTATGCTGCTAGAGCTCTCCTCTTTTCCTCAATGACTGGTGTCAACTCCTCAGAGTGGGCTTCAAACCAGTCTGCCGTCTTGTTGGTCTTCTTGCCGAATATGGACAAGGCAGTGTTGTAAACAGCATTCTTGAAAAGTTCCCATCTGTTGGAGGCATTTGCATTGGCCGGGCCTGGAAGAATTTCCTCAAGCACTCATGCAAATTCCTCCACTTTTCCCTGATCCTGGGTCTTGCTGGTGTCAATGCGAGGTCTTCCTTCCTTTTCGGAGTAAGTCAAACTAATGCTTCAAATTGCATTCAATTCTTAGCTTCAGGGATTGCTTGTGGCAATGATTTACTTTCAAGGGTAAATGTCATAGGTGAATAACTGTGACCCAGATGCTCTTCTAGGGGATGCAGTAGGGTTATTATTGTTATCCAAGATATTTATACACCAGTTTTCTACCCAAACACATGCACACACCCAAACACTTCACAAAGCTGTTTACATGACAAACAGAATCAGAAACTTGTTCCCAGTACAAACAGGGCTCATAACCTAAAGTGAGACTCAAGGGAGACCCCAGTATCAGTCACTGGAAGGGACACCACGCTGGCATGAACAGGGACAGTTGCTCTCCCACAGCTAAATATAAGAGATCCACCATTTGAAAAAGTGCTTCTTTGCACAGTTAGCAGAGCCCATGTGTTACATTATCCACATGTTATGTTATGTAACATGTTACATGTTATCCACATGTAATCCACATGTTATATTATCCACTCGTATAATTCTCAAGTGGGGAACCTGGAGATGATATACCATGGGATGGCATTTCCATTCTGCATTTGTTATGTGTGCTGCATAGTTTATCACAATGACTCTACAATAGCCAACAGCCAGCCTCGGAAACTCCCCACATGATGTGGAAGAACACCACAATGACCAGAACTACCCATAGAGAGCAGGGTATCAAAGTGATAATGCAGATTTTACTTGTTGATCAAAACAATCATATTCAATTATAAGACACTATTGTCACAGTAATGTTATTTCTAGCGTTAACTAACTCCCCCACAACTCGCCCCTCTTTTGAGCGAGCTCTTCCTGATCAAAAGCATCAGCGATGCTACATAGGGCCGTTCAGGTTGTTTTCCCTCGCCAGGTTACAAAGTTCATCACTGGAATAACAGCTGTGCTGAAGAGCTGTTTGTCATATTTTTGTTGGCTGCATGTTTTTCTCCTCTTGGTATCTATTTTCATCATGCTTTTGCTCTCCTTTTAATAGAGCACAGGAAAAACTCCAAAAAAAAACAGCGTTTTGCACATGTCAGGCAGCTGAACCACAAATGCCACCACTTGGCTGGAATTACACTCCACCTTGTCCTTTTCTTTAAGCTGCTTCTCTAACAGTTCATTAGACATTCGGCTGCAACTGTGAATAGTCTTAGATGCGATCTTCACTGAAATGGAAGTCTTCCTTCTGCACAGTTGCAGTGACCTAATTCTTTACTTTGACACCAGGAGGACAGGTTCCAGTTCTCTGTCCCTACTCAGCAAGCTCCAGAATGATATTGATTCAAAATGACCATCCTATTTCCTGTAATTAGCGTAGAATAAGAGTTTCCTCTGGACTGGCTGTCCAGGTTGAGTGGCTGGAAAAATCTGGGAGAAGAGTGCTGTGTGGATTAAGTGTTCTGCTGGTAAAATCTTCTCACTGCTCAGATGGACTGCTTTTGCTGCCTTTTGCTAGTCTATAGTTAAGTCAGAAATCCTGATATGGAAATTCTACTGTTGTCCAATCTGATCCTCTCTCCTCCCAACTAGTAGGAGGCAATGATAGCTTTAGGCTGCTGCAGGTACATAGCTAATGTGAAAGCTGTAAAGGAAGGGGGCACATTGCCTCATCTGCTGCCCTTGCTAAAACTCACATTCCTTCTATCCAAAGCAGAATTACCATATACCAGATGCCTGGTTTGCCATCCTGGAGACAAACTAACCATGGAGGGATAAGCCAATTACACCAAGAGGAAGAGGGCAGATGCCTCCTTTCCCAGGACAGTTTGGTCTCCCAGAAGATGTCTGCCACTGTCTCCTTCTGCAGAGCACATAGCCTAGCCTTTCTGGGAAGACCTTGATGGCTAGACATGCACCCTCCCAGAAAAGAGGAGAGTGCACACTCAAAGCCCAAAATACAGCTCATCAAACTGATGGGCACTTGGTCCTTTAAAATGAAGGATAGTTTGAAGCTGTTTTTAGAGTGCTGAGTACCTAGGTGCTTTTACAGAGGTATCTATCATATCAATAGATGTGTGTCCCTGTGGTCCACACTGCCTCACCCCCTTAGCCTTCATTGGTTCACTTCAGATGAGGGTGGAAATGGGATGCACACAGGTCCAGCAGTCTGCATGACAGGCTGCACTGTCTTAATGTAGGTTTTCATGCTAGAAAAAGCTCTTTGCTTGCTTTGGGTTTGATTCAAAATTTCAAGCCAAGAGCACATGATGCTCAAAGCCAGACATATCTGAGGAATGCTCTGAAATAAGGGGCATCCATCAAGTTTATGGGCAACTCATATTCCAAAATTAGGAACAATCCTTAAAATAGGTGACACAAGACAACCTGAATGTAGGGAGGAGATGAATGTAGTTATTCTCCAGCAGAAGGCCTCAGGAAATAGTACTCTGTTCATTTTTGTTTTGAAGGAGGCATGTTGTGCCCTGGCTAAAGGAGTCATGGCTTGACAGGCTGAGGACAGACAAACCGGATGCCTCAGCGCTGTCCCTAGCTGAACTCTGCTGTATGTAGGCAAGCAACAGAACAGAGACTCTCCACAGGGTAGCTGAGAGCTAAAGTGTTGCTGAGGCATTGGGAGCCCTGCACAAGCCCAGACTTCACCCTCAAAGCCAAATGACTCAGATGGAATGAGAGCTCAGTGTGCGTCAGCTTGGGGCAGCTTCTGAAGCCCAAGACGGATCGCTTCGGCTCCCTGAAAACACCACTGGGTATTAACACCATTCTTGTGAATGGGTAAATTAAGAGAATGCAGCTTAGACCACCTGGCAGAACAGAAGATCAAACAAGCACATCTAAAATGATAAAATCCAATGTCTGATGCTGTCCAGCAGCACAAGACTATTAATAATCTCAGCTTTCCACAATAAAATAAAATAAAATTGAAGCACAAGATCTCAACCTACCCAGAACAAACTCCATCAAAAATGAAGAAAAATTGGGCAAGGAATAGCATTTGATGCTTTGCCAACTGAGTTTTTGTTCTTAGTCACAAATTGACTGGTGGTTCTACTATTGGTTCTTGAATTAGGAGAGATTCCACATAAACCTCTGTGTCCCTCAGGATATCCCAAATGGGCTCAAAGAGGCCCAAATAGTGTATACCTGCCTTCTGATGTGAGGCACGCAGCCACAAGAAAAGGGTCTCTATTTTGTATTTTGAATTCTATTTTAAACATTTCTATATTGTCCTTCGCCTACAAGACCCAGGCTGGTGTACAACACAATGACAGAGTATAAAATTAATCACACTCAATAAAACTGTTGATAACAACCAAAATCAACAACAAAATGCTAATCAGTAGCAGCAAGTCATACTGCAACAAAAACTCATTTCAGGGCTAACTAATGTCCACTGTGCTCTTTAACAGCCGTGTTTTAAGCATATGCCTATAAGCTGTGCTATTTTTAATAAGGTAGAGCAGTCAAAACTGGCTCATTGACACTATAAGTGATTGCCGGCTGGGCACAGAAAGACTTATTCGAAAATAAAATTGCCCTAACAGTAAATTATATGCTTTGAGTGCAGGAACACATAAAGTGACACAGGAAAGAAAAACGCCTGTCCCCAAAGAAGGCAGCAAATTGAAAGTTAAATGCACAGGGTAGTAGTAATTTTAATACACTATTTAATTCCAGCATTTTTTTGAATTCCAGGCCCCTTGGTGCTACTCTTTCTTATTTTCGTTCTCTGAAGTTATAGGAATGCCCCCCCCTGCCCTTTTTGGGAGGCACCAGTTGCCACTGCCTAGCAGTGTGGCAAGGAGCTCTGCTGCAGGAGATCTCATGCTGCAGGCAGGATTTAATAAAGGGGCCTCAGTTTCCCTTCCAGTCTGTACACGCTGCATTTCGGCCAGTGATGTGGTGAGTCACCAGGGCTGGCTAACGAGAGGGATGACGCAAGAGTGCTGACATTTTCTGATCGATCACTCTCTGCCCCCAATGCTGATGGATGAGTCTTGCCCTCCCTATCCAGAGACTGCTAGAAGCTTGTGAAGCAAAGGACAAAAGCAACATGTTTTCTCACAGCCCCTGCAGGAGACAGCTGCCTCTGCTTTATTTGCATAGTTGTGAGTGGTGGTCATACCCCGGAAGTGCGGTGGAGGTGGGAGAAAATCGATAACAAATGAGGGAAAAGTCAACACCTGCTGACAGCCAAAGTAGCCTTGGAGTTGCCAAACAACAGAATGAGAGGTTTAATCAACCTAGCAAGAGGCCTCATGGGTGGACAGGAGTTGGCCCTGCCCTCCATTCCATTCGCTGTTCAAGCCCCAGATAGCAACACTGTGTACTGGCCTTAAACAAGTGCCAGAAGAAAAGCAGGCAGCAAGGACAGGTCATGCACCCCATTACTATGAGAAAGAGCTTCCCGTACTACAGGGTCACAAAGCAAGAAACAGGAGTAGGGCATATGTGCCAAATCACAGCACGCAGCCAACTCTCAGAGAGGTCCAAGGTCCCTTTGCACCTGAACATCTCCATCTGCTGTTTCCAGGCACCTTCTTTCTTCTGTGGCAAGAACACTTGCAACTACTAGTGCCCCTACAAACCTTTTGCACTGCGTTAGGTGCTATACCGAGGACAACAATTATATGGTACATGCCTGCTAATGCCCCTCAGGAGCCTCAGCCTGATGATTTTCACTTCAACCACTATCAAGGCAGGCCTGCTTGCTTTGTTCTCTGTGGAAAAAGTATAGCCTGTGTTGCTCACCAGGCCTCATCCCTTCCTGGCTTTGGGACGGATTGAAGGAGCAAGGGAACCACAGCAGCAACCCACATGGAGAGCACGACTGCCTTACCATCAACCTCCCCTCCTTCAAATCATCAATAGACTACAGTACTGCTTGCCCCAAGTCAGAGGCCCCAACCTGCCCCAGCCCACCTGCCTCTACCCACAGAGCACAAGCCTAACAAGCTTCCTTTGTCTCTCCCTTCCCAGCCCTGCTGTGCAACATAGCCCAAGCTGTTTTCCAACGAAGGAGCCACCCTTGCTGATGACCTCAACTTAGTATCAAGCAGAGGACGAACACTCAGTCCAGTTTTCAACTCTGTGAATGAAAGCTCAGAGTTCTCTACCTCAGTGAGGCCGAGTGTCCAACTGCACTTCAAACCATAGCACTGCAGTTTCCCATGAAGGCAGGAAGCACAATACTACCAATGTCATTGATCTCATCCAGCATTTCTGCTTTCAGATCCAAAGGCAAAATGTTGGATGTCAAGAAAAGATGCAAGCTGTAACTAACTGAATAAGTACATACCGTGTTTCCCCGAAAATAAGACCTAGTGTGTTTTTTGAGGATTGCTGAAATATAAGACCGACCCCAAAAATAAGACCTAGTTGTGATCAGGGCCAGGGCAGGAGGGGTCTTTGGGCAGGTGGACAACATGACCAGGAATGCTGCACTCCTGCAAGCCACCTAGAAAGCGCCTGCTGTGCTGCCTTGGGCAGAGGACGCTGAGGAGGAGCTGAGGCAGGAAGCAGCAAGCGAGGCAACCCTGCCTACTGGGCTCTGAGGCTCTCCACACCTTCCAGGGAATAAGTCCCTATAAAGGGACTGACTTCTGAGTAGACAGGCAGGCAGGCAGGCAGGCAGGCAGGCATCCTCCTGGGTGCTGAGGGGATATTTTTGTACGGTATATTTTTGTACATGAATGACTGTGGATTGTTGTACATTAAAAAAAAAAAGACCTACCCCAAAAATAAGACCTAGTGTGTTTTTTTTGAGCCAAAAAAAATAAATAAGACAGTGTCTTATTTTTGGGGAAACGCAGTATTAGGTTCAGCAACAAGGCTATGGGAGGAACTGCCAGATCCCAGGGTAATGCAAGTGAGTAACTTCCACTTTTCCTATAGGAAAGCCATCAAATTACATTAGAAATAAAAAGTATTATGTTTTCTTTTTTATCTCCTGACAATTTCCAAGATAGTCACATTTTCACACTTAAAACTCAAAGGAATCAGTTTAGAAAATTCAGAGATATAAAATTACAGAGGATGGCTTTATTTATATGTTAGAATTTTAGTCCTAAAATAAAACAGAAATTATTGGCCTTCTGCTACTTATCGGGACACTCCATAGTCTTGTTAACATAATCCTCTCTTTGTAAGAGGGCTACTACTTCCTCCCAACCACCCAAATCACTGGGTTATTAGTTTCCCCAAACCAAATCCACAGGTGTGCTCAGGAATAGCATAAATAATATTTCAACTTGTTATAATGCTGAAGGGCAGAGGGATGGCTTCAACTCAGTTCATACCATTCCACTGTCCTTACTGATGAAATGAAACCTTTTTTGAAGACCTGAAATAGGCTGTTCTGTATATTCTAAACTTGTATATATCCCTCTTCTGATCTTCTGCATATAACCCTCCTGGCCAAAGGTGAGTCATTGATTATAACCTGAGATCTCCTGGAATTAAAAGTTAAGTCTGCAGATTATTCCTCTGGAACACAGGCATACCAGGATTCTAAGAGATTCAGTCTCATTTCCCTCTCTAGCTTCCCTGTTAGGTTTAAGTTTGTATGCTATGTCAACTCATATTTTTCAAAAATTCTATATAAATACTTTTCTGCACAAAGTCTTTAAGCCGAACTCTTTGTCCAATTTGGTGTGTATTTAAAATGTTGCAGGGGTGGTTCACAACTGTCTGATTCATGAGATCAATATTTATACCTGCAATCCTCATTGCAAGTATAAATAATGATCTCATGAATCAGGCAGTTGTTTTTTCTCATAAAAGGAGGGTGCCATTTTCCCTTTTTGAGCAGCAACTTGGGTGAATCTAATCTTGTCTGATCTTGGAAGCTAAGCAGGGTCAGGCCTGGTTAGTACTTGGATGGGAGACCGCCTGGGAATACCGGGTGCTGTAGGCTTATACCATAGTCTTTCGAGACTGAAGGTTGCCAACCAACCTGTGAGAGCTGGCATTTACAAACTGAGAAATAAGATGCCATTGTTCCCAGGAAGTAAAGGAAATAACAACACAAAGAATTTTCTGGGAACGAAAGCATCTTAAGGATCTTGGTTCAATGTAGCAGTTCCCATTTGTACTTTAAGTGCTAATCAGAATGCTAACAACTGGCTTATAGGCATTTTTTGAAACACTCCATGTGAGCCTTCTCCATATGTTGGATATAAAACCCACAGAACAATTTGCTGCATGGGTCACCCAATGCATGGAGAGTTTCTTTACTGACATGGACAGGCGGCAAGTCAGCTTAAACAAGAGCAGATGCAGAAAGCCCCAGTTAAGGGAGAGTGAAGGAGAGGACATGCTGGACAATAGTCTGGAAGGAATGGTGATGTTTTCAGCCAAATGGGCCCTTCATAGTACTAAAGAATTTCACAGGGGTAACATAAATACGTATATGTTAGATGCAGGGAATAGATTTAGTTCAAAATAATTTATAAGTGAAACATTTAGAGCAGAACAAGAGATGACTGTACAAGCTAACTATGATATTTAGAAGGAACAGTGTGGATCCAGCTTTAGCTCTTTGGATATTGGGAGTAGTACTTACAGAAAGAGAAGGATACCAGTGTTGGCCATAGCATATGCCAGACCAAGGATCCCACTACCCATGATGGCATTGCTGAGGTTGAAAACGGACATCCCAAAGGAGGTCTTCCCTTCAAACTGTAAGAACAAGCAGGCAATGAGATAGGAGGAAACAGGGTGTGTATGCATGAGTCTGAGCACAGGGCAGAAGAATTCATTAGCATACGCTGTCTCCCCTGGATTACTCTATTTTTTTTTTACTCAGAAGGTTATGGGGGAAGAGAGGGGATCATGGTCTCTTTTTTCTTTCCCTGAACCCTCCCCCATTTCCCAGCCGACGTGCTGCTTAGAATAGGTTACAGACATGGTGAGAGAATGGACATGACAAGAACTGGGGGGACGGGGGACGGGACAGGGGCAGCTCTTACTCATTCAAAGTCTTCAGGCAGAGACTGGGCAGCCACTGGCTGGGAATGCTCAAGGTCTGCCTTGCCTGTGTCAAGGAGGGGGTTGGACTAGGAGGCCTACAAGGTCCCCACCAACTCTATGATTCTATGACTCTCATCAACTAAGAGCTAGGATGGAATCCTCACCCTTGAATGAACTCCAGATGCAGTTTCTCAAACCCTGGTCAGCAACTAGTTTGGGATAAGTGAGAAGGACCCAAACCCCTTCTCACTCACTTGCTACAATCACTGCTCTATTCCCTCAGTGGGTTAATTTGGCACAATGACTGGATCTGGTACCAAAGCTGCCTGTTCCTATTCTGGTGGACTCTGAATTACTTTCTGAAATAGATTTGCACACTTGCTCTCCAGAATATACACTGGCTCTGCACCTGCCTGCATTGACACCCTCTCTTGCCTCTCAGCTATTCAATAGCTATTCAACAGCTTTGAGCCTCTGTTCAACTCAGAAGTCTCTGGGACAATACCCAAGATGCAGCAAACTGACCAAATCCATGCACAAAAACTTACATCCGTGAAATGGGTCTGTTTCTTTTCAGTACCATGCGGAAGGAACTCCTCCATCTCTGGCACATTTGCCTGGTTCTCATCAAATCTGGAATAAGACAAAGTTGGGAAGGACAACCCCCATTAGAGAAACTGGCCTCCTCTAGACAAAGCCCCTATTCACAGCCAGGAAGTGCGGAGTGGGTACAGATGACTGCGTGCACCTGCAGGGTTTCCTCTTACACAGAAACCTCACTAGGGTTTGCATCATCCCTTACGAGAGCTCATTGTATCATTCCCATGATGGACCACCTCCTGTACCAACCATATGGAATAAATTACAATATCATACGCACAATGTAAATGCAATAGCATCATTAGGGTTGTTTAAACCCCCCATTAATTTGATTTATTTATTTATTTTAATATATTAACAGTGCAGGTCACTCAACAAATCAGTAACGAACAAAAAACCAGTGACCAAGTCAATGACAGTCATACAACTGAATAAGGTTTCTACTATCAGCTCTGATGCATGGAAATGAGAGTCGACTCATCTTATTTGTTCTCAGCTATTCATAACAACACCTCATTTGCTCTCAGAATATTAGTCTCATTAGTCAGTTTTGAGTTAAAGAAATACATTTTTTGTTAGATAAGGCAGTTGTTTTCCTTTTCTAGTTATTTGGCCATAGCTTTTGACAGAATACAGATACAGGTGTGCATCACTCAATGATGGGGATACATTCTCCGATCCCTGTTATGTGATTATGTCGTTAAGCGAACATTCAGCCCAATCTAGTGCCTTTGTTGCGTAAACAGACCCTACCTGTCAGACACTGGCTGGCTGCCCAGGCTACTGAATTTAGATTGCCTCTTCTTAGCATTAAGAGCCTCTTTGTGTAAAGAGACACTCTGCTACAAGCTACGGGAGACGTGACTGCCTCATTGAGACTCTTGTGCTTTGTCTTCAGTGGATGGATGATCAGCAGTAACGGGGAGAGTACAGACAATGCTGAAAGAGCCCAGGGTTTGGATTTCAGAGGGGAGGGACCTGCAGGTTAGGATCTGAAACTATCTGCACTACTGGGGGTCAACGGGAAGGCTCAGGACCTGAAAACAATAGTGCAGCCTGGTACCAGGTGCACTAGTCCAGCTCTTCTTGGTTTCTTGAGGCTCACTCTCTTGAGGAGCAAAAGTCCTGTTTCAGGGGCAATGCTGTTAACCTCAGCCTCATAGAGTGGGACTTAATTGGCTACATAGTCTCAGTTCTGGCTCACCTGTCATTTCCCACAGAGGGGATGGAGGAGGCATTCAGCGCTGAGTGCTTCCCGTTCGGCACCAGTTCTACCATCTCCGCCTGGATAGGGATCTCTGTGGAGTTCATCTCTGTGCTTGATGTGAGCACCTTCCCTTTTTCTTTCCCTGACAGTTCACTTTTGGGTAAGCAGCAGGCCAGATGGTATCAAGATGGAATTCACAGAGGGCTGTTTCCTTAGTGATCTTTTATCTGAAAAGAATTGTCAACCAGTTAGATACTTGCTCTGATAAAATGACTTCAGAAGTTGCCTTACCCAGAATCAGGTTGATGGCCCATCTAGTCTAGTATTGTTGACAGCGACTGACAGCAGCACTTCAAAGTTTCAAGCAGGGATTTTATTCAGCCATATCTGGAGACGACAGGAATTGAACCTGGGACCTTCTGCATGCAAAGCCAGTACTCTATCACTAAGCTATTGACCTTCTGATGCCAGAAGGTTTTGCATAGAACATTTGGATATGACCAGCCTAGGAGAGAAACATGGCCATCCACTGTGATACAGGATGAACTATGCATGATAGGCAAGCATATAACATTAGTACTTCGCATTTGTATAGCACCTTCTGAGTGTGCAACACTTCACATGTACTATCTTGATGTAATCCTTACAACGACTTTGTAAGGCAGCAATTTTCAACCTTTTTCAACTCACAGAACATTGACAAGGCACTAAAATTGTCAAGGCAAACCATTAGCTTTTTGACAATTGGCAAGACACACCACACACCAGGCAGGGGCTCACATCCCCCAACTGCCCTACTAATAAATGACCACTCCTGCAGCACACCTGTGGACCATTCATGGCACACCAATGTGCTGTGGCACACTGGTTGAAAATCACTGCTATAAGATACGTATTAATTGTCCCTATATTGCAGCTGGGAGAGGGTTGAGTCTATGGGAGAACAGTTTGTCTAAGGCCACCTAACAAGTCTGTGGCAGAGGAAAGATTTGATCTGGGGAACACATCAGTTTCTACACCCCAATCCAACCTAAGCCTGCCCCCACCAATGTAACCACACCAATGAAGCAACTGCCCCAGAGGCCTCTTTGAGATATGGCAACATTTGTTCCCTTACCTTGGGGCAAGTTTCCACTGTCCCAATGGGTCTCTTTGGATTTGTACCAGTCCAAGTGGACCCAGGGAGGTGAATCAAGGCCACGATATCGGATCAAGAGCCTTCATCGGCATCCTTCAGTCTCGGAAGACTCTGGTATCGCGCTCTGAAAAGTGGTTCTGGAACAGCGTCTAGTGTGGCTGAAAAAGAGCCACTGCCACCAATAACTGGCTCTTTCCACGCTTGACCCATGCCTCTTCCCACCCAGAAACTCCCCTGTTCCTCTCCCTCCCTGTTCCATTCCACCCACCCCCTTCCCTCATTGTCAACTCATCAGTGCTGGCAGTGGCCTCTTCACCGGCCCACATAAGTAGCTCTTAGCCACTGTATGGGTGGTCTCACTGTGATGGCTGGCGGTACGTCACTTCCACTAGCATCATCTCACTCTCACCAGCAGAACGTGCATTAAACCGGTGGAAACAGAATAGGACTGGGCCGTTAACCAGTATGCAACAGTAGTTCATCTGTTGTTTCCACAAGATCATCCCAGTCACAAGATCATCACTGCTCCAAATTCATATTTAAAAATCAGTCATTGTCTGAAAAGCAAACTGGGATCACACCACATCCTGTTGGTAACCACTGACAACTCTTTTTTCTGGAACTGGAGAGGCAACACATTCCCCACTGCGGATGCTCTGCTGGAAGCTGCACAGAGTTAATCTGAGCCATAGGAGACTTTCCATTCTGTTTTTCCATGCCACCATGTAGGATAGCCCAGCTCTGGAGCAGCAGTGGACTGGCCAGCTTCCCACTTTTCCACCTGCTGGTGCAGTATATCATTGTTCACACCTACTCCCTATATGATTACCCCTTCCTGCCGACAGCTTCACTTTGTATACCTTTTGCATTGCTTTTCTGCACTTTTCTTGTTGCCTGCTTTGCTGCTCATTCCTTATTTGACTGCTGCTCGGGTCCTTCCCCTCCAGGTATTTGTTCTTACATGAAATCAACCTCTGCTTGTCTATCAGGCCATAGGGCTGCACAGCCCCTTGATAAGCTTCTTCTGCACCCATTGAACAGAATGCAGGTTTACAAGGTGATGGTTATAAACTTTCTTGGCAATGAGCCACAATCATACCAAGTTGAAGCAACAATTCTGACCACCACAACAATCATATTAGTGCTTAAGTGGCAAGTTCCACGGTTTAAGCTTGCCTGGAAATCGTGCTGTCTGACCTGGGTCAGTGGGGGTAAGCGATGAACAGGGAAAATCAGACTGTGAATACCTGTGGGGTACTTTAATCCACCAAAAGCAGATGCCAAAGCTATAGACACAATGAAATCTCAGCTCTTAATTACCAGTCTGTCCTGCAGCATTACCAGATCTTTTTTTCTGCCAAATAAATTTCTTCAAATGCCAACAATTATCACTATTTTTTCCTTAAAACACACACACACACACACACACACACACACACTGCTGCAGAAACTAGCATTTACAGTGCATAAATTACAGAGTCCCAAGGTTGGGAATCTTTTCTTTCAAAACAGCCAATAACCATTTGAAGAAACTTCCAAAGAGACACCATACTAGTTCTACAAAAATCTCTCTCTCAAGCTGATAAATTGTTTTTATTCCCAAAGTGTCAAAGTCCCCCCCTCCATGTACACACCATCACACCTCTTTGCTTCTTTAGTACAGAGTATCAGTATCAGAGAACAGCAGAAAGAAAGCATGAATGGGTAACATGATAAGTGCTCTTGGACCACCTTCTTCTGGCAAAAGAATAGCCAAGCTTCACAGAGCTGGTTTTCACTAGAAGAGAAAGTTCCCGCAAGCATAATTGTTATTCAACGCTTCCAGTTACTCACTTCAGGTGACCTAGTGGCATTCCCCCTTTTAACATATCAAAAATATAGTGACAATAGTTTAATCAGTAAAATACCAATCCAGTGCTTTCAAGAAGCCAAGTTCCAGATTCAGTCCGTGGTATTTGAAATCCAGCAGGGTGACAGGTTTTCGTTCCCAGGCTCATGTTTTTCTTTTGCTTTTATAGGCCAAAAAAGTTGACTACTAAGAGGTGAGATCCAATAATAAAAGTGAATCAGATCAGGTAAGTACAGTAGGTACATTATGGAGTACTGTACTTGAACAAAGAACTAGTACCATATTAATGGAATTCTAGCAAAAGATCCAATCCACTTTCATAACTGGAGAGATCACACTCAGAAAAGCAGTTTTCTTTCAAACAAAAACAGCTGATCTTAACCATTGTCTTTTATAATTGTGGACTTCCCGTGGTGTCACTAGGCTTGGTGTCACCCAGCGAGACAGTGGCGCACTTTGTACATGGATGCTGTCGCCAGCATTACAGGCAGGGACTTAGCACCACCTAGATGGGTATGAGAGGCATTGCACCAGCATCTGTATAACGTTGATGTGACATCCAAATAGGATTGGGCCTTAAGAGGCACTGCGTTCTTCATCCCAGCCAGTCCCAGTCCATCACTGAACTGATCTGCCCTGTTAAGAGGCAATGAGATGTTTAATTACATGACAATCTATGTGGCTCTGTTTGAGTTCAGAGCACCCCATTTTCTGTCTCAGCTCCCTGCAGGGCCGTAGCGGGGCGGGGGGCTTTGCCCCCCTGAGCCAGCAGTTTGCCCCCTCCGGGCATTTTTTCAGACTTCTCATGTAAATGTGGTTGAATGCCCTCCAACTTAGCTTCTGTTCCTTGAGAGCTCAGCCCCTCCCTGCAGGCAGCCTCCTCCAATCAGCTCAGGCTGCTGTGGCTCAGTAACTCACCTTAGAGGCAATCACAGAGATCAGCTGATAGTCACAGAACACCAGAAGGTCACGATGCTAGGCTTTACACAGGACCTTTCTAGGGGCCATTTTGATGCGTACCTGCCATGTGAACTTGAAGAAGTGTCCACAAGACCACCCCTCCCTCAGTCCAACTGCACCTCACACCTCTCACAGCCATCACCCAAGAAGTCAAGCCGCCCCCAAGAAAGCTCCTGGCAAATGTCATGCCAGATACATTGACACTAAATGGAGAAAGCAAATTAAGGATGTGGCAAGGAAATATCCAGAGAGTAATCCGGTGGTGCACCATGCTGCGGTGGCCAAGCACCAACAAAATTACCCAGAGGTCCACAGAGCAGCAGAGTCTTGACATGAGCGCAGCAATCCTAACATGAGTAGTTGTACTAAATTTCAGTTGCTCACTGCAAAATGGATTAAAAGCAGTTAAATAACATAGCGAAGCATGGGTGTCATGCTAGTTTCCAATAAGCCCCTTGTTACAAATGCAGTGTCCAAGTGCTTGGCGAGGAAATTGGACTAGATGGGCCTATGGTCTGATCCAGCAGGGCTGTTCTTATGAGCCTGAGATAGGATGCTGAGCTTGTCAAGGAACATGAGACTGAAATCACAACATAGGATTGAATTTGGCCCTGTAGTTGGAGACCTATGGGAAGCCATGCAACTGCCTTGGCCTGGAGCAGGGCACTGCCCAACACCACGGCAACTAGATACTGGCAGCAAGCACAGGAGGATCTTGCATCCAATGAGGCTTTAATGGAAACGCCATCCTGTTCTCACACAATCTGTGACAAGGCTTAATTATGCTCCTGGTTAAATCAGCGTGCCTCATTTCTCATGGAAGCCTGTGCAGATTTCACTTCCCCTGGTTGGGTCTTGTAGTTTCCCATCAATACCCATTAACACCTTCTCCTTTTTCACTGTAACCAAGTTACTTCTTAACCTTCCTTTTGCATGTAAAGCAGCTTGAGTTCCTCCAGTCTCTCACTGTAAGTAGGGCAGGCCCCAGCCCCTGGGAGTTCACAATCTCCACCAAACCAGAACTGACAAAAACACTTGGCTTGGTGTCCAGACAGTGTCTCCACTCCTGTGCTTGAGGCCGAGAGAAGTGAGAAGGGACACAGTGGTGAGCAGGGGTGAGCAGCAGAGAGACAGCAGTACCAGCAGCCTGTCAGCAGAAACTGAGCAGCTTTAATATAATGCAAATTGGATACAAAATGCCATCAGCAGAATGAGAAAAATAAAGAACTGCCATGGTCAGGAAGGGAATCTTGTCCTTAGATGCTGACAAAACACTGGACACAAAAACAAGAGGAAGAAGGCAGGGAAAAGGGTGGAAAATGAAACTCTGTTTCTTCATGGAAAAATCAAAGAAGAGAGACAGACCCACACTGGGTCTCAAGCACTCGCACTGGGCTCTGTGCTGCAGTGCTGCAGCTGCTAGTTGAGACAAGGCAATGTATTCAATCTTGTCTTGTTGGAATAACCCAATGCTCATTTTTAGGAGGGTTGTCGATAGAATCCATAGGAAATTCTTATGTCTTTAAAAGTTGCGTGAGAAGTTCATTAAATGTAATTGCTGCCAGCCAAAACCAACCTGATTGTTCCTTCTCAGGTTACAATTGCCAACCAAAATGCCTTGACATCATCTAGCCTGACTGTGGTAGCATATTCTTTTGAGCCAAGTTCTGGTGCCCCAGAATGCAACAGGATGCAAACCACAGTTGAGGTCAATCCTGTTCCAAACCATGCCAAGAATTTTGCTGTGGGACCCTGCGGAAGTCAGTTCTCTTGGCTTCTTGTACCTAACACCTTGTGTCTTCTTGTGTCTAACACCTTCAGACACAGAAGGCCTCCATAAAGCCCATGGAGTGTAATCAACTGCAGAAGACATCCAGCCAAAGGAAGATGTGAGAGTCACAGAATTCTAGAGTTGGGAAGGGCCTCAAAAAGGTAAAGGAATCTTAACTCTGTTACACAATTTCCACTAAAGATGCTGAGTTATCCAGCAACTCTTTAAAACTTCAACATGTGTAGGCAAACTGCACTTCTCCTCCCCATCCCCTGCACACACCATGGGGATTCAAGAGCCTGGGAAAAAAGTACTATAATCCCATAACAGAACTGTATCCTTCAAGAATGACACATTCACACTGTAGCAAATGGGTAATTATTATTTCACTGTGCTAAAGCAGCTAATCTGAAAGACATAATCTAGGTAGGACTTCAAGTGTTTGACTTGATACACAGAGGATGGCTCTTTCTTCTAGCTCATAGTACAATTAAATTGAGCAGGTGAAGAGAAAAAGAAGGAACCAGCCATGTGGGATAAATGGAAAACAATGCACATGGCGATGACCTCTCCTCCCTAGCCTCAGGTTCTGCCCTAGCTCACCTGTGGTTAGCAGCAGCTGTCAATCAGTGCATGCATGAGCACTCTGCAGTTTGCAGGGGAGCTAGGGGGGCTGGAAACTAAGCCTTGGCAGAGGAAGCTTGCCAGCCTCTGAAAGCATTGAGAGCTGGATGTGTTGGCAGACTTCACAAAGTGCCTTCTGTTTGGGCTCCTCGCCCCTCCCTGCTGATAGCCTGGAAGTAGCTCCCAAAAACAGAGCATCTTTATAGGCACTTCATGTTCAGAGTAATTAGGGCTTTCCTCCCCACCTCTTTTCCCCACCGGCCTTCTCCAGTTTTCTTTCCTCTGCCACCCATGGCTCTTGAGAGTTTGCAATAAACAGTCACTACTGGAACAACAGAAGGAGACTTTCTGTGCCAGAAATGAGGATCATTCTGAGGTGAGAGTCCTGGACTGGCGTGCAACAGACTGGGGTTCCATTCTAACCTGCATTACAAGGTCCAAGGCCACAAGTGGCTTGCTTGGTCTCTCAGCATCCTTGCACAATGCAGGTTATCTTTACATACTTTGCGCAAATGCAGATTAATCCTCATCTTGTTAGATATGAAGATCCAGATATCTGTGACATCTGTCAGTTAGGTTGGTGAGAGGGCCAGTTAACACCGCTGGGACTCCAATGGAAAATGATCCAATACTGATTTAATAGTTCTGCCCAGTAAGATAAATCTCTCTCTCTCTCTCTCTCTCACACACACACACACACACACACACACACACAGAGTCCCCCTCAATAGAGGCTGAGCATGTCAGAGGAAGGTTTCACAGCTGTGTTCCAAATGGAATTTCATTTTTTCCTCCATAAGAGTGAATGAGAGAGAATAAGCACCATTCTTGCAAACCACTATTAGCATTTTCCTCTCAACCAAATAAGAATCAGGTAATTTTCACCTGAAACATAAAAGAAGCCCTTCGCAATGGTTTACATCAGAGCCTACTCTCCTCAGTCACCTGGCACACAAGGCATGCCTGGAATCAACTTTTAAAGATCCGTGGTTTCTAGTCAGTCTATCTATCTTACACCTTTACCTATACAATCCTCTAAATAGGTATGCACCCTTAAAAGAAAAACAGAGTCCTCCTTCAAAATCTAGAAATGCAGGTAATCACACGTACAATTTCAACATCAATCTTGCTTTAGAGCCCAATCCTGAATTCGCAACGCCGGCATTCCGCCAGCAGTGAGTGTCGCAAACGTGCCGTAAAGCTTGCACCAGTGGATCATCAGTTCCATGCAACGACGCAAAGGGTCGTTTCGGTGCAAAGGTTGCTCAGGATTGGGCTGCCCATGACTTACTGGGGACTACAAATAACTCTCATGCAAATTCCACGCTCTGTTAAACAAGTAATGTGAGTCATCTTATCTATCTAGCATTATGTATGCATCATATACATTTATAAACTTGGGTTCAGGGCTGCCAGGGATCTGCCAGGTGACCAATTCTCTGGAATATTTCTTCTGTGCCATCAACCTTTTTCTCATCAAGGACAAGGATGCCCAAACAAACAGCAAGACTATTTGCACCAGGACTGAAGGTTATGTAACAAGGAAAAAACTCACATATTGCCATAACCCTGCATCCGATGCGTTTTACGGTGCAGGTGATTATTGGAGACAGGAACGGGAATTGCCAACATCTGTCACCTCTGTATCTCTTATGAAGACACATCTAAAGTTACTATATTTTGGTTTGCTGGTTGCAAAAACCTGGAACCATCTATATGAGCCTGGGGAAGCTGTTTACTTACACAATTCCATTAACATTCTAGAGCAGGGGTGCCCAAACCCCGGCCCAGGGGCCACATGCAGCCCTCAAGGCTTCTCAATGCGGCCCTCAGGGAGCCCCCAGTCCCCATTGAGCCTCTGGCCCTCTGGAGATTTGCTGGAGCCTGCACTGGCCCGATGCAACTGCTCTCAGCGTGAGGGCGATTGTTTGACCTCTCGTGTGAGCTGTGGGATGAGGGCTCCCTCCACTGCTTGCTGTTTCATGTCTGTGATGCAGAAGAGGCAGCAAAGGCCAACCTTGCTTTGTGCAAGGCCTTTTATAGGCCTTGAGCTATTGAAAGACCTTCATTCATTCATATAAGTTCATCTTTAATATATTCATTGATGTAAACTTATGCAAATTTATTCAAATTTTAAATGTAAATTAATTCTTCCCCCCCCCCCCGGCCCCTGACACAGTGTCAGAAAGATGATGTGGCCCTCCAGCCAAAAACTTTGGACACTCCTGTTCTAGAGCAGTGATTTTCAACCTTTTTCAATGATTTTCAATCTCATGGCAAACTGACAAGGTGCTAAAATTGTCAAGGCTCACCATAAGCTTTTTGTCAATTGACAAGGCACACAACACTGCCGGTGGGGGGCTCACCATCTCCCAAACATAAGAAGATAAGAACATAAGAACAGCCCCCTGAATCAGGCCATAGGCCCATCTAGTCCAGCTTCCTGTATCTCACAGCGGCCCACCAAATGACCCAGGGAGCACACCAGATAACAAGAGACCTCATCCTGGTGCCCTCCCTTGCATCTGGCATTCTGACATAACCCATTTCTAAAATCAGGAGGTTGCGCATACACATCATGGCTTGTACCCCATAATGGATTTTTCCTCCAGAAACTTGTCCAATCCCCTCTTAAAGGCGTCTAGGCTAGATGCCATCACCACATCCTGTGGCAAGGAGTTCCACAGACCGACCACACGCTGAGTAAAGAAATATTTTCTTTTGTCTGTCCTAACCCACCCAACACTCAATTTTAGTGGATGTCCCCTGGTTCTGGTATTATGTGAGAGTGTAAAGAGCATCTCCCTATCCACTCTGTCCATCCCCTGCATAATTTTGTATATCTCAATCATGTCCCCCCTCAGGCGTCTCTTTTCTAGGCTGAAGAGGCCCAAACGCCGTAGCCATTCCTCATAAGGAAGGTGCCCCAGCCCCGTAATCATCTTAGTCGCTCTCTTTTGCACCTTTTCCATTTCCACTATGTCTTTTTTGAGATGCGGTGACCAGAACTGGACACAATACTCCAGGTGTGGCCTTACCATCGATTTGTACAACGGCATTATAATACTAGCCGTTTTGTTCTCAATACCCTTCCTAATGATCCCAAGCATAGAATTGGCCTTCTTCACTGCCGCCGCACATTGGGTCGACACTTTCATCGACCTGTCCACCACCACCCCAAGATCTCTCTCCTGATCTGTCACAGACAGCTCAGAACCCATCAGCCTATATCTAAAGTTTTGATTTTTTGCCCCAATGTGCATGACTTTACACTTACTGACATTGAAGCGCATCTGCCATTTTGCTGCCCATTCTGCCAGTCTGGAGAGATCCTTCTGGAACTCCTCACAATCACTTCTGGTCTTCACCACTCAGAAAAGTTTGGTGTCGTCCGCAAACTTAGGCACTTCACTGCTCAACCCTGTCTCCAGGTCATTTATGAAGAGGTTGAAAAGCACCGGTCCCAGGACAGATCCTTGGGGCACACTGCTTTTCACCTCTCTCCATTGTGAAAATTGCCCATTGACACCCACTCTCTGCTTCCTGGCCTCTAACCAGTTCTCAATCCACGAGAGGACCTGTCCTCTAATTCCCTGACTGTGGAGTTTTTTCAGTAGTCTTTGGTGAGGGACCGTGTCGAACGCCTTCTGAAAGTCCAGATATATAATGTCCACGGGTTCTCCCGCATCCACATGCCTGTTGACCTTTTCAAAGAATTCTATAAGGTTCGTGAGGCAAGACTTACCCTTACAGAAGCCATGCTGACTCTCCCTCAGCAAGGCCTGTTCGTCTATGTGTTTTGAGATTCTATCTTTGATGAGGCATTCCACCATCTTACCCGGTATGGATGTTAGACTGACCGGCCTATAGTTTCCCGGGTCCCCCCTCTTTCCCTTTTTAAAAATAGGCGTGACATTTGCTATCCTCCAATCTTCTGGCACCATGGCCATTTTGAGGGACAAGTTGCATACCTTAGTCAAGAGGTCTGCAACTTCATTCTTCAATTCCTTAATAACCCTTGGGTGGATGCCATCAGGGCCCGGTGACTTATTGATCTTTAATTTATCAATGAGGTCTGAAACATCTTCTCTTTTAACCTCTATCTGACTTAACTCCTCGGTCAGGAGGGGCCGTTCGCGCAGCGGTATCTGCCCGAGGTCTTCTGCCGTGAAGACAGATGCAAAGAACTCATTTAATTTCTCTGCCATCTCTAAGTCTCCTTTTATCTCCCCTTTCCCTCCCTCACCATCCAGAGGGCCAACGGCTTCTCTGGTGGGTTTCCTGCTTCTAATGTATTTGAAGAAGCTTTTATTATTCCCCTTAATGTTGCTGGCCATGCGTTCCTCATAGTCTCGCTTGGCCTCCAGTATCACCTTCTTACATTTCTTTTGCCACAGTTTATGTTCCTTTTTATTCTCCTCATTAGGGCAAGACTTCCATTTACGGAAGGAAGCTTCCTTGCCCTTCACAGCCTCTCTAACTTGGCTGGTTAGCCATGCGGGCACCCTCCTGGACTTAGTGGAACCCTTCTTTCTTTGCGGTATACACCTCTGCTGGGCCTCTATTACTGTTGTTTTAAGCAGCCTCCATGCACTCTGGAGAGATTGGACTCTTTTTACCCTCCCTTTCAACCTCCTTCTAACCAGCCTCCTCATTTGAGGGAAGTCCGCCCGTCGGAAGTCAAGGGTTTTTGTGAGAGATTTGCCTGGTATTCTTCCCCCAACGTGCACGTCAAAATGGATCACAGCATGATCACTGTTCCCCAATGGCTCAGTAACGTTTACATCTCTAACCAGGTCCTACCAGGTCTAAGGAAGGTCCCACTAATTAATGACCTTCCCCCAAACTCCCACAGCACACCTGTGAACCATTTGTGGCACTAGAGCAGTGATTTCTAAACTTTTTACCACTGAGAGCCACTTTTTAAAATGACACTCTATTGGGACCCACCTAACTTTCTAAAAGTTAAAAAAAAACAAAAAAACAAAAAAACCCAAAAAGTTAAAAAAACAAAAAAAAAGTTTCACTTTACCAGCTCTACTCTGCCAGATCCTATGTTCCATGTTGGGCTAAAAGCCCAACTAGGGCACTGGATGCAGCAGTAGCCATTATGGCCAGAGACAGGATTGGGTTGCCCTAACAGATTCCTCTGCAAGCTCAGTGTGAACTGCAAGTGATGATCTTTACATGAAATCCTCCCTATGCACCATCCTGATACAATGTTGGCACTAAAGAGGTTTCTAATCAAGTTCTCAGCTTTGCACCTGGCTTGCTTGCATCACAAAAGACAGCTGTGTGAAAGCAGCCCAATGACAGGCTTTTGAACCCAAGTAAAGTATCCAGGAAATCCCAGTTAACACCAAAATTGCTTTCTCAAGGGTGGCCTCCCATGAGATTTTAGAAGCAGAGTGGGATTTAAGGGCTTTCCCCAGCAGCTCTCCGCTACAATCCAAGGCTCTGTTTTAGAATCTACCACTGACACGGATATTAAGATGTACTATAGCATCATTTAAAAATTCAAACTGTGCAGCAAACACAGTGATCACATCTGTTGCAAGTTTACAGTTACCCTCAAGCTACACGAGGTCTCTTTCCTAATGTCCCAGGTCCTGCAGTTGTACTATTATACAATAATATTAGCCTTCAATTAGATCAAATTGTTCCCGCCTTTATTGGGAGGTGTAAAACAACCTGATTCCTGTGAAGCCCTAAAAGCAGAAGGAAAATTATAGGGAACCTCAAATTCTTGATTTCTAGAACCTACCTCCCAATTTTTGAAGGCAAGGGTGTAAGTGAACGGATGGTATCACAACACATGTGATGTACATGTTTCAAATTGAACAAAGTTCATTGGCCAAGGGGACAATAACAGCTTCCAAACTCACTGGGAGTTTCGTCCATCCAGTTCCCAACACTCATTTAAAACTGCTGCAGAAGTTTAAGCAGACCCCAAGTTTGTCCAAAAATTGGCTTTCTCACTCAACCCCCATTTTCTTCTCCAACCTAGTGGGAAAAAAAGTCTGCCTAGCATGTGGTCACTGTTTGTGTCAAGTAGAATGGGCTAAGCTTGCCACCCAAATGGGCAAAGAGACACACGCAAGAAACTGATATGGACACAGAAATAATAAAACTGTATTTTGAACAACAACTGTATTGCAAAACAGTGGCATGGCTAGAGGGGGTGCAAAGCACTAAGGTTTGCAGGGAGCCTCACCGCAGCATGCAAGCAGCCCCCCCCTCCTTTGGAGCCATTCACCTCCGTTTTGCTCCCCCACTCTCAATGGCTCTGAAGGGGAGGGGAAAGGGCCACTTGCATGCTATGATGAGGCTCCCTGCAAAACTTAGTGCTTTGCACCCCCTCTAGCTACGCCACTGTTGCAAAATGCTCTTAATAACAAAACTTATGAGTTCATGGTAGAGATGAGATTTGAAGTAAAAAGGTTCTGAAGCTCTGTCTCTTTTTTTCCCCCACATCCACACTCCTAATCTTCACCAAATTTTCATTAGAACCACTCAATTTGTTGGTTTTTTGGGTTGTTATGTTCATAAAATTTTGAGAGCACAATCCAAACCCAGCTCTCTGGCATCCTAGTGGTCATAAAACATGTTTGTGGCATCTGGAGTGCAAGCAATGCAGGCAGGGTTGCACTGCACTGCTGATGCTGCATCCTGAAGAGCAGCGGCCAGCTAAGAAATACACCAGGTGGGTGAGGTACAGGGGAAGGGTGGAACAGAGATGGGGAGGGGGCATTTCAGAGCAGGGGGAGGGTGGAACAGGGGGCTGATCAGGTCCAGAACGGGGCAGAATCAGACCTCTGCCATATTCTAAACCCCTTCCTGGGTCTGCCAGCTTAACTTGGGGCTACTTGGAATTCTGCCTGCAATTTAGCAGGCACAAATCTGAGTAGCCCCATTGGGCAGCCTGGGACGGCACAAGAGGAAAAATAGCCCCTTTCCCCAAGATCTCCAGTCTGCTCTAAAGCTGCATTGGACACAGTGGAGGCCATGTAGCCCTGCTACACCAGTGCAACTTAGGACTGGGCTGTCATTTAAAATGTAACTGTGAAACAAATCTTAACACTGGCTATAGAGGTTCTCATTTCCACACACTTTTCTTGTTAGGTTTTAGTAGGAACACTTGGTCCCTTAAATCAGTGCAAATTACTGTAAATCCAACAGATGCAAACTGCAGTAGCACCTACATCAATACTTAGACCACTGGTAAGCAAACTTATGGGGAATAAATCTCCCAAGATAAGTATTTGCAGGAGAGGGGGGGGAACGTGATCCCCAGGATCGCAGCGCTGGGAGGGAAGGGGGAGTTATTTTTAACTTATGTGCTGCCAGGGTCCAGAGAGTGTAGGGAGTCCCATGGAGTGCTTTGCAAGGCTCCCCATGGCTTGCAGAAAGTGAAAGTTGCCATGGCGACCCACTTCCAGTTTCATCATGATTGCTACTTTCACTTTTTACAAGCCACGGGGAACCTTGCAGAGCACTTCATGGGACTCCCGTGGGACTCCCAAGGTTCCCCACACCACCTGGACCCTGGCAGCATGTAAGTTAAGTTTCAAAATAGCTCCCCTCCCCCCCAGCAGCGTGATCCTGGGGATTGCGTCACTGCTTTCCCCCTGCTCCCACCCCTTAAAGAGAAACTGGTGGTGTCACATGAGTTGGTGGGTCACGACCTACCAGTCTGAATACCACTGCTTTAGATACATTCATTATAGACACCACCTGACAGCAGAGATCTGCAAATAAAAATGGTTACCAGATACAAAGTGGAACAGAGTGTCTTTAAACATTATATAGAAGAGGGAATTTTGGCAGGTGCAGCTGAAGGGTTTAAAAAGTTGCACCTGCCAAAGTTCCCACTTTTACACAATGGTTAAAGGTACTCTGTCCCCCTTTGTATCTGGTAACCCTACATGAAAAGTAAATATATAGACAAGCCCAAAAAGCTTTATTGCACTATTACTCCAATAGACATATCCACCTTCATAATTCTTTATTTCCTTTGAATTGCACAGCTGTCCAAAGCAGGGTAAGAGGAGGACGGGACAAGAAGAAGACATCAGTTTAAAATCATGGCATTTTCATGTTGAAAGACAGTTATAATGCAGTTTCCTGAAACTGGAACATGCTGAATTCTTACTGGAACAAAGGCTCTTTCTTGGAAAGATAGTAATTTGTAATTTTAAAAAACAAACAGCAAGTGACAGCAAGTCTTCCACTCATGCCAATAAGCAATTATTATTTTTTTACATCTAGGAAATTGCATGTGGGTTTAGCTCAGCCCATCCTATGCCTAAATAACAGACTTCATGGATTTTCATAAATTGTCAAGTCTTATGTTTCAGGTATGAATCTTGTGTTAATTACACCGTGAGATAAGTTTTAGAAAGGCCTCACAATGGTATTGCTTTCCACTGCAGTGCTGAGTGAACCCCTTAGGCTCTAGAACTCCATAGGGTCATGATGCCAAAAAAGGGTTACAAGTCACATAAAGATTACACATGAAGCCCAACAGACCAAGGGGTTATTTTGATGAAAGGGCTTTGGAGTTATCAAAATTATTAACATCTTGTAAGATGCTGACGGACCAAAGCAACATAACTCCCTCAGCGCCAATGTAGCCACACCAACAGGGCATGTGCTTTATCCTGTGGGGGAGGTTCAAGCCACAAAGGCCTCCTCAAGAGAACAGTTATAGAGAAGATAAGAGCCTCTGCTGCCCCAATGGGTCTACTTGGACCTGCGCCAGCTATTTTACTGGTGCAAGACCAAGAGAACTTGGGAAGGTAGACTGAGGACAGGAAATGGGGATAGGAATTGGCACAGTCACTACCACCAATAACCACCCACTTCCTGCCCTCAACACACCCCCACCCACCCTGGTCCCTGCCCCATTCTAACCCCTTCCCACCCTGTTCTACCCATCCTCTGCCAACTCTCTGTGTCAACTTATTGGTGCTGGGGCTCACACAGAGTCCGTTGTCACCTGGCCATCACCACTCACAGTTCGTGGCAGCAGTCAGGTAGCGTTCTATGGTACATCCCATTTTGCACCACTCGTAAAGTCATTACTAGAATGCAACACTGCAGTTCCATAGGATCAGGTGGTGAAACTCCCTTCTTAATCTTTAGCTCAAAAGACTGACTGTCCTATGATGAAATAAGCAGGGCTTTTTTCCCCCCTTTCTTTCCAGCTTAGGAAATATCAGGTACTTGAGAAAATCTGTTTGTGAATAGCAAGCGTCACTGGCTACTCTCCATAGCTCTTTAGTTGATTTCATGCACAGAAGAAGTTTCTGCCTTCATTCTAACCGTGTGTTAAATCCACAGATACAGCAGGCCTCTGCTGACAGCTGGTAGCATCCGGCATGAGCAGCATTTTGTTCCTTAGCTGGCATTCTTCCCAGAATGCAATTCAGCTAGGTACCTGATTGCCAATATTAATGTGGAAATGAGGCAGTCACACAAGATGCTAATGCTTTTCAAACACTTATTTGAAAGTTATTTTAATGAGCTGACAGCAGGAAACAGGGAGAGTTAAAATCGATAGAATGGGAAGGCAGAGCCTCCCTGAAACTATTTGCTTTGCTCGGAGATAAGGCCTTGCAGAACTGCAAATACAAGTAACCTTGCCTGCAAAGAGACATGTGTATGTGACAGTATGTGGAAGTCTGTGTTACATGGGAGCATCTGTATTGGTTTACATGGAAATGTACTGTGCATTTATCTGGGATGTACTTTGGCATGCACATTTGCACTTGTAAAAAGGAGCTTTGTAAAATCAAAAAGAAGAGTGCATGTGTTCACACATACACATGTATTATTTTTGAGTGTACATGAGCAATAATGTGTGTGCCGCAAGAGTACTGGCTGAAAGCACTGGATGTATTTTGTAGCACTTGCACTCCAGGGTGTGTGTCTCTGTGTGCATGTGTAAGTGTGTCATATTGACAGCCAATATGACAGTCTGTTTAGACATAGACACTTGAAAGTATCATACTGTGGCATGAACCAGAAAGAGTGATGGACACGCTATGTACAGAAATAGTTGTGTGTCCAAGGGCAAAGGGGTGAATGACTTCAGAGAAACCAGACAAATCAGGGAGCACAGCCAGGAAAACACATTTGGAGCTTGGGGGTAAGATCTGTACAGGGCCTATGAATTAGTGGATATTCCGTTTCTCCTTCCAGCACTATTATAGACCTAACACCCAATCAGCTGCACTGCTGTAATTTCTAACACAAGTTTTCTCCCCTTGTACCCACTGGCTTCTCCAGCCCACAACTCCCCCACTGTTCCTTCTCCAATACCTGCATACATTCTGCATTCAGATATTGAATATAAACATATGAAAATGATGTATCGCATACCAATAAGTAATGAGTGGGTATTTTCTTTCTAAGGGAAAAGAAATCTGCCTGCTCCCTCCAAGTCCAAGGAAGCCATATCAGCATATGGACTGTGCACAAAAAACAAACCCAGACAGTTGCTTATTCCTACCAGTGATAAGCGGGACAATTCCTTTAGTTTAAATTGGAATTGGCCTGGTATCTGTTTTCCAAGAATTCTCTCCTGGCTTGTAATGCCATTGCACTTGCATGGAGGGTGCCACAGGCATGCAAACTATACCTTTGTTTCACCTGCCCTGCACGCACCCACCCACCCTACACCATCATGGTGAGGAGAATCTTGGAAATTCAACCCCACCTCAAACAACCAGACCTAGTAACTTGAAGCAGCAAGAGGGAGGAGGGTCATGTGCAGTAGTGAGAGGCTTACTAATATGACCCAATCCTTTGCAGCTCTACTCAGAAGTAGTCCCATTTGCACTGGTCATTCAATGGGGCCACCCCCCAAGTAACAAAGGAGCTCACAGCAGCCATGCAGCTCGGAAGTGTGATTGCTACAAACCTCCACCCACCCTCTTCCCACCTCCTTTTTCCCTGGGCTTCTCCAGCCAATTCCAAGGCAATAACCCCCTTGGGCTCCAAATTCTGCCCTCCCTCATCCAAAGAAACAAATCAGATTGCCCATCCCTCATACAATGATCATTGGTTCCTTCAGAGATGGGCAAGATAGCCCACTCCTGCCTCCCCAGTCCTGCTCAAATGCAAAAGCAAACATTAAACCTTCCCTGCCTCCTGGTTGGAATCTCCCTGCTGCTCACCCGGTCTGAATTATGGCCCCATGAGGTCTTTCACTCAGCAAAAAAAAGTAAGCAAGCACACCCAGACACAGAGAGACTCGAGTCTGCATGCATTGGGACCGAGAGCTGAGTTGGCAACCTTAGACTCGTGCCAATTCCTGAGTCATCAGCGCAGCTGACTCAAGTGTACATGAGTTAGTGAAAAATGCTGATTTTCATGACTTGAACTTGAGTCACCCAACTCAAGTTCCCATCCCTGAAGGGAACTCAAAAAAGGTGAGAGACAGATCTAAAAGTCACGAAGCCTCCCCAATTTAGCTACATTTCCCAGGACTTCATCTGCCCCAAATCCCCCCTCTACCATTTGTTTGCCCCGAATGTTGGCATCCTTTAGTCTCGGAAGACTCTGGTATCGCGCTCTGAATGGTGGTTCTGGAACAGTGTCCTCTCCAGTGCATGAAGCCTGGGTAAAGTAGGTATGGAGGATAGGCTGTTACCCATGCAGCAAATCCCCCCTCTCCACGTCACTGAAATGGTCCAATGGAAAGGCCAATACGGTTGGTTCCAGCGGCGTCGCAGGAGTTGCCAGTACGGGACTGTGTTCAGCCATGAACTGCCTCAGGGACTCCGGCTCCTGATTTTGCCTTGAGGTTGACTCCTGAAGCCTTTCCTTAACTGGATGTAGCCACAAGGCAGTGGAGGTTTGGGATCAGAGTTTTCCTTCTCTCAGATGAGCTGCCTTCCCAGGCTGACGAGTCCCATCTACCCTGTGGCTGTTTAGTCACCTCTTATGACAAGTACAGCCAAACTGAGGGCCTATTCTTATCCCCAGCCCCCAGGGGAGTGTTTGCCCCAAGTTAACAATTTTCCTATAGTTTCAAGTTGCCTTAATCTGAAAGAATGAAGTGTGGATGTTTTTACTCTTTATCCACCTTGACTGTGTTAAATAATCTTGAGTGTGAACACTGAATATGTACATGGACGGGGAAATGGATGAGTTGATTATGTTCATAATTATATAAAAATATATATATATATCATATGGGAGGGGAGAAGACATGAATCAGTAGGCTTATTCTATTTTGATTAACTGAAAAGCAGGATGGGAAAAGAACAGATGAATTTAAACTCTCTGTGTGTGCCTGCCATAGATTGAGGCTGATATTAAATCGGCCACTGACATAAGAAATAATAGAATCATAGGATTAATCTAAACTAATTGCCTGATCTTAAGGCAGGATCTTTATTACATTAGAAGAAACATTAACTTTTGGTTCTTTAGTATGATACCTTAGAAGCCTGTGTAAGACCAAAAACAAGAGATAGAGTGTGAGGTTCAAAGCAGGAGATTCCTTGTGGTTGTTTGTATAACAAATTTTTTAAAGGCCATCCATTTAAAATGTTGCCTTGAACTAGCCTGGGGATCTTGCACTAACTGCTGATCAGATTCAGTCTAATGATCGAGTATCAAGCTGTGACAGATAGCCCTTCCCAAGCCATGACAGAGAATAATTTTCTACAGAGAAGAGGGAGCCCAGAGCAACAAGCTCACCCTGGTGTCATGTGCTCCTTTTCTCCTGTATCCCATCCCTTCCCACCCTCATCCCATCCTACCCCATGATTATCCACTAACCAATAAATCCATAAGATCAATTTATCCAGGTATCATTCTGTAAGTGAAAGTCCAGTTAAAAGAGAAAGCAGTGCTGGCAGAGAGGCCCGCCGTGCCCTGTTGATGCCGCAGGTCGACCCCTGGGTGTCACCAGTGAGCGGGTAAGCACTGAGCGGCATAGGTGGTGGGGGGGCGGGGAGAGGAGGCACTTCTGGGTGGGGGATGGTGGAACAGTATACCAGTAATTAAGTTTCTTCTTCTTGTATGTACACCTAGGGAGACATGTAGACCAACAAGATCAAGCAGACTTCTTGCTCCAGATTCATTTCTCTTGGCTTTCTTAAAGCGTCAATTGTGAGAAAATGGATTGCAGTTTGAAATGTATTGGGGCTCTTATTATTTTCAAGAAAATTACTTTGCTTTGAGCTACACTTCTTTTGTTGGGCCCCAAAAGAGACAACATCACTCGAAAATTCTCTCTGCATCTATTGGAAGCGCCACACACCTAGTGGTCTGGTCACTACCGTAGTTGTTTTTATCAGGCATTCTCAACGCATCTTTTCAGAATTTACTCCCCACAGCCTCTCACCTTCCACTGGAAAGACCCACATTATTAACCCGAATATGAAATGGAGAAACTGAATCACAATTACAAGACAGGTCCCAGTAAACACAGAGCTGAAGCCACAAACAGAACCCCCACATCCTGACAGCCTCCTACCCCCGCTGCACCGCGTAACACACAGTTTGTTGTGGTGTGCTGCAAGGAGATAATCCCCGGTAGCTTGCTGCTTAAACTCTTATTAACCCAAGGCTCGGATCTCTTGCTGTTTGTTCCCACTACACTGTGGTTGCCAGAGGTCTCTTGTTATTTCCAGTAGAACACTCAATTTTTCTTTTTCCAACTCCACAGAACAGATTTCAATTCCCATCATTTTTTGAAAGCACTGAAACTAGCTGCCTTAGCAGGTGTAGGTCTTTACTCCTTCCTCATCCTCTTCTTTCCGTGCGATCCGAGCAGATGCTAGCTGGATTGACTGGATCAATTTGTGTTCTGGTCACGAAAAGGAGTCCAGATTCCTTGACATGCTAAATGACTGTGCCTCAGAGCAGGGGTGCCCAAACCCCGGCCCTGGGGCCACTTGTGGCGCTCGAGGGCTCCCAATCCGGCCCTCAGGAAGGCCCCAGTCTCCAATGAGCCTCTGGCCCTCCAGAGACTTGCTGGAGCCCACGCTAGCCTGATGCAACTGCTCTCAGCGCGATGGCCAACTGTTCGACCTCTCGCGTGAGCTGTGGGACAAGGACTCTCTCCACTGCTTGCAGTTTCACTGTGATGCAGCAGTGGCAGTAAAGGAAAGGCTGGTCTTGCTTTGTGCCAGGCCTTTTATAGGCCTTGAGCTATTGCAAGATCTTCATTCATTCATATAAGTTCAATCTCTAATATATTCAATTATGTAAATGTATTCAAATTTGAAATATAAATTAATTCTTTTTCCCCCCGGCCCTCAACACAGTGTCAGAGAGATGATGTGGCCCTCTTGCCAAAAAGTTTGGACACTCCTGCCTTAGAGCAACTAGTCAGAGAGCCCACCAGAGGACAGGTGACTTTGGATTTAATATTATGTGGTACTCAGGACCTGGTTAGAGATATCAATGTTACGGAGCCATTGGGGAACAGTGATCATGCTGTGATCCGTTTCAACATGCACGGGGAAAGAATACCAGGCAAATCTCTCACAAAAACCCTTGACTTCCAACGTGCGGACTTCCCTCAAATGAGGAGGCTGGTTAGAAGGAGGTTGAAAGGGAAGGTAAAAAGAGTCCAATCTCTCCAGAGTGCCTGGAGGCTGCTTAAAACAACAGTAATAGAGGCCCAGCAGAGGTGTATACCACAAAGAAAGAAGGGCTCCACTAAATCCAGGAGGGTGCCCGCATGGCTAACGAGCCAAGTTAGAGAGGCTGTAAAGGACAAGGAAGCTTCCTTCCGTAAATGGAAGTCTTGCCCTAATGAGGAGAATAAAAAGGAACATAAACTGTGGCAAAAGAAATGTAAGAAGGTGATAAGGGAGGCCAAGAGAGACTATGAGGAACGCATGGCCAGCAACATTAAGGGGAATAATAAAAGCTTCTTCAAATATGTTAGAAGCAGGAAACCCACCAGAGAAGCGGTTGGCCCTCTGGATGGTGAGGGAGGGAAGGGGGAGATAAAAGGAGACTTAGAGAGAGCAGAGAAATTGAATGAGTTCTTTGCATCTGTCTTCATGGCAGAAGACCTCGGGCAGATACCGCTGCCCAAACGGCCCCTCCTGATCAAGCAATTAAGTCAGATAGAGGTTAAAAGACAAGATGTTTCAGACCTCATTGATAAATTAAAGATCAGTAAGTCACCGGGCCCTGATGGCATCCACCCAAGAGTTATTAAGGAATTGAAGAATGAAGTTGCTGATCTCTTGACTAAAATATGCAACTTGTCCCTCAAAACGGCCATGGTGCCAGAAGATTGGAGGATAGCAAATGTCATGCCGATCTTTAAAAAGGGAAAGAGGGGGGACCCGGGAAACTATAGGCCGGTCAGCCTAACATCTATACCGGGTAAGATGGTGGAATGCCTCATCAAAGATAGAATCTCAAAACACATAGACTAACAGGCCTTGCTGAGGGAGAATCAGCATGGCTTCTGTAAGGGTAAGTCTTGTCTCACGAACCTTATAGAATTCTTTGAAAAGGTCAACAGGCATGTGGATTTGGGAGAACCCATGGACATTATATATCTGGACTTTCAGAAGGCGTTTGACACGGTCCCTCACCAAAGGCTACTGAAAAAACTCCACAGTCAGGGAATTAGAGGACAGGTCCTCTCGTGGATTGAGAACTGGTTGGAGGCCAGGAAACAGAGAGTGGGTGTCAATGGGCAATTTTCACAATGGAGAGAAGTGAAAAGCGGTGTGCCCCAAGGATCTGTCCTGGGACCGGTGCTCTTCAACCTCTTCATAAATGACCTGGAGACAGGGTTGAGCAGTGAGGTGGCTAAGTTTGCAGATGACACCAAACTTTTCTGAGTGGTGAAGACCAGAAGTGATTGTGAGGAGCTCCAGAAGGATCTCTCCAGACTGGCAGAATGGGCAGCAAAATGGCAGACGTGCTTCAATGTCAGTAAGTGTAAAGTCATGCACATTGGGGCAAAAAATCAAAACTTCAAATATAGACTAATGGGTTCTGAGCTGTCTGTGACAGATCAGGAGATAGATCTTGGGGTGCTGTTGGACAAGTCGATGAAAGTGTCGACCCAATGTGCGGCGGCAGTAAAGAAGGCCAATTCTATGCTTGGGATCATTAGAAAAGGTATTGAGAACAAAACGGCTAATATAATGCCATTGTACAAATCTATGGTAAGGCAACACCTGGAGTATTGTCTCCAGTTCTGGTCGCTACATCTCAAAAAAGACATAGTGGAAATGGAAAAGGTGCAAAAGAGAGCGACTAAGATGACTACTGGGCTGGGGCACCTTCCTTATGAGGAAAGGTTACGGCGTTTGGGCCTCTTCAGCCAAGAAAAGAGGCGCCTGAGGGGGGACATGATTGAGACATACAAAATTATGCAGGGGATGGACAGAGTGGATAGAGAGATGGTCTTTACACTCTCACATAATACCAGAACCAGGGGACATCCACTAAAATTGCGTGTTGGGAGAGTTAGAACAGACAAAAGAAAATATTTCTTTACTCAGTGTGTGGTTGGTCTGTGGAACTCCTTGCCACAGGATGTGGTGATGGCATCTGGCCTGGATGCCTTTAAGAGGGTATTGGACAAGTTTCTGGAGGAAAAATCCATTAAGGGTTACAAGCCATGATGTGTATGTGCAACCACCTGATTTTAGAAATGGGCTATGTCAGAATGCCAAGGGAGGGCACCAGGATGAGGTCTCTTGTGATCTGGTGTGCTCCCTGGGGCATTTGGTGGGCTGCTGTGAGATACAGGAAGCTGGACTAGATGGGCCTATGGCCTGATCCAGTGGGGCTGTTCTTATGTTCTTGCAGCCAGAGAAATCATGCTTTCTAAATTAGCTCTTCTGCTTGCTCCCAATCAGATAAATCCCATAGGATTTTAACTGTAATTGAGCTGAATGAAACCATCTCTTTATTCTACTAAGTGCAAACAGGATCTCGCTCTCCTTTTCCCCTGCGATCACTGCTCCTTGTGCTATTTCAGTTTTGGCCCAGACAGTGACAGCAAGAACCCTAGGCAAGGAGCGTTGTGGGGCTGTTAGATCAGTTTTGTAAAGTACCATTGAAGTGGAGGAGGGAAGGGGAGAGATTGTTTGCTAGATAAAGAACACATGTGGCATGATTACCTGGAGTAAAAGTCAGCAGCCCCTTAAATTAAGGCACAGTTCACAACTTAAGGGGAGCTCAGGACTCTCCTGACAATGCAGGAGTCATTTGAAAGTGGGGTCATGGTTCAGTTATAGGTTGAACATCTGTTTCAATCCCTGGCATATCTTATCCCAAACCCAGATAATGTTGAACTAGATCAGGGGTGCCCAAACCCCAGCCCTGGGGCCACTTGTGGCCCTCAAGGACTCCCAATGCGATCCTCAGGGAGTCCCCAGTATCCAATGAGCCTCTGGCCATCCAGAGGCTTGCTGGAGCCCGCGCTGGCCTGACGCAACTGCTCTCAGCATGAGGGCAACTGTTTGACCTCTTGCATGAGCTGTGGGATGAGGGCTCCCTCCACTGCTTGCTGTTTCTTATCTGTGATGCAGCAGCAGCAGCAAAGGAAAGGTTGGCCTTGCTTTGTGCAAGGCCTTTTATAGGCCTTGAGCTATTGCAAGACCTTCATTCATTCACATAAATTCATCTTTAATATATTCATTTATGTAAACGTTTTTAAATTATTCAAATTTTAAATGTAAATTAATTATTTTCTTCCCTGGTCCCCAACACAGTGTCAGAGAGATGATGTGGCCCTCCTGCCAAAAACTTTGGACATCCCTGAACTAGATGTACCAACTGTCTGACTCCATATAATGTAGCTTTATATGTTATCTGGGAAGAGCTAAAGCTTTTTGGCAGAGCATCTGTTTTGCATCTTCAAGGTCCTAAGTTCAATCCTTGGCATCTCCAGGTAAGGCTGGAAAAGAGCTTTGTTTGAAACCCTTTACAGCACCTGTCAGTTAGTGCAGACTGACAGGTGGACCTCATGGTGACTCAGTAAAAGGCAGTTTCATATGTTCAGAGGCACACTTCTGGGGTCTTCTTCATTACTTCTCTTAAAAACAAACCAAGCCTCAGATCTGCCCATTTCTTGTGCTCAGGTGTAACTTGTTAGCTCTCTGACTATGCTGAGTCAGAAGCAAGCTAACCATTTTGGTTTATGGCTAGTCGCAGGCAGCTGAGGGACAATGAGTCACTCTGCACCTGTGCCTGCCACACCCTGGATTAAACTGAGCCAACTCTGATTGGGTATTCAGAATACTTAAGCCTTGGTCTGCTGATACACAAACGCAGTAGTAGGTGTACAAACCGAGATACTGCTGCCCGTGACTGTGTTGAACTGAGTTTATGCTGTGAGTGACCTTGGACTGATAACTGACTGTGTTGTTT
This sequence comes from Tiliqua scincoides, assembly GCF_035046505.1. NCBI lineage: Eukaryota > Metazoa > Chordata > Lepidosauria > Squamata > Scincidae > Tiliqua > Tiliqua scincoides. The sequence goes on from NC_089822.1 coordinate 204,152,708, forward strand.
GGATAAGGTAAACTGGACTGCTGTGATCTTTCGTGTATGACTTGGACCGTGTTGTGACTATTCTTCTTGCTATAATACAACTGCTGAATTATAATTCCCCTGGGGGCTGGGGATAAGAATAGGCCCTCAGTTTGGCTGTACTTGTCATAAGAGGCGACTAAACAGCCACCGGGCAGATGGGACTCATCAGCCTGGGAAGGCAGCTCATCTGAGAGAAGGAAAACTCTGATCCCAAACCTCCACTGCCTTGTGGCTACGTCCAGTTATGGAAAAGGCTTCAGGAGTCAACCTCGAGGCAAAATCCGGAGCCGGAGTCCCTGAGGCAGTTCATGGCTGAACACAGTCACGTTCTGGCAACTCTTGCAACGCCACTGGAACCAACCGTACTGGCTTCTGCCTTTCCATTGGACCATTTCAGTGACGTGGAGAGGGGGGATTTGCTGCGTGGGTAACAGCCTATCCTCCATACCTACTTTACCCAGGCTTCGCGCACCGGAGAGGACACTCTGTTCCAGAACCACCATTCAGTGCGCGATAGCATAGTCTTCTGAGACTGAAGGATGCCAACAAAATATTATTATTAATTTTACACCACCTTTTATAACACAGACATGAAATTTTACCTGTCCAAGGCCAGAGTCAGGCCCAAGTCTCTTAATCCTATTCTGATTTGTTTGTTCAGATCACAGATTGCAACAATAAAATCTCCAATGGTGTGAAATACACACACACTAGCACTTGAGCATCATGTGATGAGATCTGACTAGAAACTGCCATTTATCTTAAAAAGGATAATTCATGATTATGAATTTTTACTTTGAAAAATGGGTCACCCCGTGCACCTGCTTGAAGCATGATTGACTCCACTAGGATTTCCAGGTCTCAACTTGGAGATAGTACCAGCTTCTTTTAAAGTTCAGTGACACTGAAATGGGCTGCAGTCACTGCACCTCTTTGCCCATCCTGCTGTTCCACTAGTTTTCACCAACTGTGAGGCACAGCTAGTCTTGCCCATTACAACAGGCAAGGAGAAGTGTGTAGGAGCCACTGGAGTCAGATTATATGGTAAAACCTATTAGACCATATCATTGTGGACTGCAGATGCAAAGTTACATGGAATAATAGTATGCTTTAAATTTTTACTGTGAATTGTGCTACACTGTTATTAATAATTTAATTAATTTAAATAATAATTAATATTTAATTATGTTTTTATTATGTATTAGCAGTATCAGGAATCTTTGACTAGAAACAGAGTATAAATATTTTAATTTTAATAAGTAGTATTTTACTTATTTAATTTAATTAATAAGTAGTTTTCTTCCAACAAAGAAAACAATCATCTCTTGCCACAAAATGTAGTGTGGCAGGGAGGATAAGAAACGTCCCTTCTCCGGGATGCTCTACATTCAGGGAGGTTTTGTTTTTTTTAAGTTGTGGGCAGTGTGAACAACTGTACTACATGATCTGATTTCTGTGTGAACTCTTTGTCAATGAACCATACAAGGCATAAAATGTAAAAACGTTCCCAGAGAAGTACTGTATAATATGAATGTACTGTAAGTAAGATTGTTTTCTAGGCGATTAGTGTTCAGTGCAATAAATGTTCAGTGGTTCCTACTGCATTCATTCATTTTTCCTAATTAAAAAAGTTAAGAACTTGACAGGAGAGCTCTCTTCCTCATCCCCAGTCCCCTAGAACAAATTCACTATCGTTTTGAGAACTTTCAAACTTTAAAAGTACAAAAAATATTTGAAGCCTGTGTGTACTAAAATGCTCCTCTTTTGCACTAGAACGCCCAATTTAAAGCATTAGAATGTCCCAATTTAAATCCAATAAGCCCCCTCTAAAAAACTTCAGGTAAACTTTAGTAGAGCTCCCTCTCCCTTATACTTCTTCCCCTCCATTATACATGAAATGGATAATGTACCCTTCAGATGGAGAGGAAAGATTGTGACACAAACAATGCACTCATTGATCATCTGAAGCCCACTGTTATGCTTACCATGGTGAACTGGCCAATACCAGTTTCCCCTTTTTGCTGGCACTGACTATCCTAAAACAGTCAGCATCTGTAATAAAAGGCATGCTGAGAGCATGTGATTTAGTGCGCTGCTGGAAATGCCATTGGAAGGCCTGCGTTTTCCCACCCCTGTCACTAGAGGTTACCCCAATTACCAGAGCACATAAGATGATGAGAGAGGCAGAAGAGGGTGGTGAGAGGGCATAATGGAAGCAGGGAGGAGTGGGTGAGGGGCAGAATTGTGTCCTGGAAGGGACGCAATCAAGTCTTCCCGGGTCTGATCCTGTGATGCAGGTCATCATGAAACAACCCTAGCAAAATAGCTGTTGAACAATAAGGTTTCCTTATTTAGAGGAGACCTCCTAGACTGATTCCTCACCATAGGATGCAAAGGTCGCCATTTTGGTTCACTGCATCAAAGGGTGATGGTGGGTATAGGATTGGGCCCTGAATAATGTTCAGCTTCATACTATAGAACAGTGGTTCCCAATCTGGTGGGTTGCAACCCAACATCCTGGAAAGCCCTGACCAATACCCCTTTAAGGGGCGGGGGGAGGCAGCAATATGATTCCCAGAATCACGCTGCTTCCGTGTACGGGAGGGGGGTTTTCTACTTACCTGCAGACAGCACTGCAGTCTTGGGGAGTCCGGGGGGATGCAGGGAGCCCTCCGTGGGGCTCCCCAAGCCTCTGTAAGTATGAAAAAAAGAGCACTTCTGGTTTTTGCTACGAAACCAGAAGTGCACTTTAAAAAAATTTGTTATACTTTTGCAGGCACAGGGAACCTTGTGGAGGGCTTCCTGCACCCCCCCCCCCGGACCTCCCAGGACTGCAAAGCTGGCTGCAGGTAAGTAGAAAACTCCCCTCCCCTCCCCGGCCACAGCATGATTCTGGGGATTGCATTGCTGCCTCTCCCACAACTTACAGTGCTCCCAACTCACTTGTAGGAATTGGGAAGCACTGCTATAGAAGCATGGGGAAAAGGTACTGCAATGTTCCCAGAGAAGCTCAGTTGTCTAAATCTGGCCTTGAACCTGAGGAATTAAGCCTTTCTTAGTCCTGAGGCTGCCCTCTATGAATAAAGGAGTTTCTGAGGCTCAGTCTCAGCATGAAAAGATGTGTGAGCTGAACACCAGTAAGCCCCATGCCTTGCACTGCAGTAAAACTATGCTTTATGCAACAACATGAGGCTTCCAACCACCTTTACATCAAAACACAAATGTAAGAGGTCAGGGGGAAGCATCTGCATGGAAAACATGGCAGATTGTTTAACCCTTCCTGCCCCCCTTAAATTATTCCCTGAAAAATACCACAGCCGGTTGTTTGGATAAAATTACCTCACATTTAGGCTCTGACTGAGACTGGAAGGAGCCTGGCTATAGGGAAAAATAGTTGAGGTTGGACGGATGGTTGCATTTTCAGAAAGAACTGGTGTGTACAGTAAAGGTTACGCATCCCTCATCCACTGATACACTTCTGCAAATAGCAATGCTCTCCCCTGCATTCGCAAGTAGGTGTGCATTAGGGAAACACATCACTGCCTCTGTAACATGTACAGTTCCACCTCTGGACCTGTGAAATTCAGGGTTAGCCTTTAAGGCCACCTGATCAAGGATGTTCTGGGTGGTGAAAATTCTGCATGCTGCTGTTTGGCACCAGGATTTTGGGGAGAGCTGCCCCCACCCTTTGTAACTGTCTGCAAAAAATGCAGTACTAGGGAACAACCAGCTTGTTTTCTGTCCTCCCTGAGCGCTAAGCTACACAACCACACAGATACGTTCCACAAAAGCATGCTTCCAACAAGTGCCTCTTTTTCCCAGTCAGAACTAGGGTGCCTGGGACAGGGAGTGTGCATTCTTTCCTTGCACACTGTTTTTATTCTGAAAACCAAACAACCCATGCCAGCTTTGTTAATTTTTTTGCGGAAATATGTTCTCTTAAGTGACTGTGGCTATTCACATGTCTCAACGTTTCAGGCGTTTTCTCAGGAAAGAGTAGACAGCTCCCTATGGGTTCTGGTCAGAGCATTTCATTCCCAGGGCACTGCTGGCAGAATGTCTAACAATGCTGGCAGGGGGGTAGAGAAGGGAGAAATGGTAAAAAAAGGAAACTACTTCACCTGCTCACTGGAACGGCTCTTTCGCTGCATGATGCACAATGCTAAACAGAGAACATTCCAGAAACCATACACACTACTATACCATCAGCTATCATCACCAAAAACAAAGGAGTTTCCATTTTTGATATAGTCTCCCAATAATTTGTTACTTTTCTTAAATCTGCTGGAGTGGTGCAACTTGACAAAAACTTTCTAGCACGGAAGTAGTTTGGAAGTATAACAACATAAGAAGGGCCCTGCTGGATCAGGGCAAAGGCCCATCTAGTCCAGCTTCCTGTATCTCACAGCAGCCCACCAAATGCCCCAGGGAGCACACAAGACAACAGACACAACCTGCATCCTGATGCCCTCCCCTGCACCTGGCAATCAGAGGCAGCCTGCCTCTAAAACCAAGAGCTTGCACATACCTACTATGACTTGTAACCTGTAATGAACTTTTCCTCCAGAAATTTGTACAATCCCCTCTTAAAGACATCCAGGCAAGATGCCATCACTACTTCCTTTGGCAAAGAGTAGTATAACTACTAAACAGTTGAGAACCTGTTGGGAAACAAAAGGTCCAATCCTATCCAACTTTCTAGTGCCAACACAGCTGCAATGCAGCCCTGAGGTAAGTGCACAAATGTTCTCTGACCTTGAGGAAGCCTCTATGACCTACCACCACCACCACAGGATGCAGTGCATGCCCCATTGGCACAGCTGTGTCAGCACTGGAAAGCTGAGTAGGACTAGGCCTCTCACTCTACCAAGGTAACAGAACCACAATTAAGCAAGCCTCAGTTACCTGAATCAATGCTCTTATTAGAGTATTCAGTGCATCCTGCCTATAGTCAAATGTCAGTGTAGCTTAGGCCAACAATGCTCTTTTTCAAACAAATATCTAGTTATTGGAATGTTTGGAAGATCTCTTCCAGACCTCTAGGAACATTATATCATGTCAGGGTGTCATATTTTTCTCTAGATTAAATCCTGATAGCTCATAGGGATAGCTGAACAAGTCTGCATGCAGTTAATTATGAAACCAGAGCAATCCACATTGCATTTTAGTTTCAGCAAGGGAACAGGGGAAGGGAATTTATTAATCCCCCCGTGGCACTCCTAAAAATGCCAATTAATCAAATTATCCCTACAGGACCACCAAATGATGGTTTCTTCTGGTGATGTTTAGGAGAGCAAAAATCTTCCTGAGATGCCATGCTGAGGCAAAAGATTTTAGTGCAGATGGTTGGCCAAATAAGCATTACTAAAAGTAAATGCTGGGGCTCCTCTTCAATTGGGCAAGGAGCTAAAAAAACATCTGACCTAACGCATCAGTTCTGAAGCCACTTCCTATCTCTGTCACATTTGATTATTATTTTTAAAGGAATTTCAGAACTGAAATGCTTACTTACTCAGAAATAAAAACTATGTGATTCTGAGTAGGATTGATCCTATTATTCTTTTTGGGAATTCTTTTGCCTCCTGATCCAGGAACCTCCTGGATCACACACACCATTATGTATTGGCAACCTTCAGTCTCGAAAGACTATGGTATCGCGCTCTGAAAGGTGGTTCTGGCACAGCGTCTAGTGTGGCTGAAAAGGCCAATCCGGGAGTGAATTAGAGAACACACACCATTAGAGTAGCTGCAAAAGAGTTGTTCTTCACAAACAGCTGCATATCTACTTAGAAGTTCTGTAACCCCACACCCCAATTAGTAGTCATTCAAGTATCTGACCAATAAATGCAAAACACTCTCATTAGTGTCATGCATTTGTCACAGACCTTCAACCAGGTGTCAAATATCAATAGATCTATACAGTCAATGCAAACTTCTGCTGTCTGTGTTTCCCCATTTGTAAAGGATGACTAACAGTACAGGCCAACCATCCCTGCAATTAGGGTAGAACACGGTTATTTAAATATCTAATTTGTTCTAAAACACCAGCTGTTGAACTCCAGTTGCTTGTGCTACATTCTCTGTCAGCTGAAACAAGTTTAGTTGCATAGATCTGCCATGGCTTCATTATTCTGGGTACAAGAGAAGGTGACCTGACATAATTTATTTAGGGGAAATTAGTAGAATGGTAAGACTCCCAGCTCATTGTTGGATGCTATTGTAAGCACTAAGGTCAAGGAAGTTGCTGAACTATCCCCACAACTTGATCTGGAAAAGGACAGGTGTGTAGCAAGGAAACTTTGGTCAAATCTTTATTCTGCTGTCCTTGTGGTAGTGAAGAGAACCCTGACCACAAATAGTTGTCAAGGTGAGTGAAGACCCAGTCAGAAGAAACTCCAAGTGAAGCTTCATCACAAATAGGGTACACAAGAAAGAAGCAGACGCAGGCAAGAAGCAATCCTCATACATGTTCGGTAAATGCATGAGGAAAGAGTGAGATCACACTCATGACCCCAATGCTGACATGCCCACAGGTTGCTCAGCCCAATGGCCACGTGTTGGCATGCATAAGAAAAGAGTAGTAGGCATGTATGACCTGAATGACTCCTCCACACCAAAACATGGTTTAGGCTATCATGGATGAGCCCTAAATCAGCATTTCTCAACCAGTGGTACTCATACTGCCACTGATACTTCTCACATCCTCAAAAAGCCCTCCCATCCTCCCAGAACCTCTTACCGGTGTTTGTCGCATCACATCTGGCCCCCCCAACCCAGAAGTAACTGGTGATGACATCATTGTCAGTTACTTCTGGTAGTACTTTCATGGACAGTGCAAAGTGATAAGATGGGGGACAAACATTGAGAAACGCTGCCCTAAAGGCATACAACTCATGGGCAGGAGGTCTGGTCTAGAGGGTAGAGCCTCCATTTGCCTGAAGATTAACATCCACAAGGTCGCCAGTTCGAGGCCACCGGCACCGTGCGACCTTGAAGCAGCTGGCAAGCTGCAGCTGAGCTGTTCCATCTGCTCGGAGCGTGGGAGGATGGAGGCCAGAATGTTAAACCAGATCGGAGTGTAACAGCTTGAATGTGGTGGTTCTTGAAAGAGAGAACCTTCTTTCAATTTGTAAAAATCCCTGCGTGGATTTAATAAGCCTGCCTGTGTAAACCGCCTTGAATAAAGTCTTGAATAAAGACCAAGAAAGGCGGTATATAAATACTGTATATTATATTATATTATTATTATTACAAGTATAGGGTCTCTTTTCTCACAAATGCCAAATGCACAACCCCCAGAGGGTATGGCATCTGTTATGGGGGAGCATGGCTGGCAGGTATGAGCTGACATCCCTCTCACACACCAAATGAACACGTGAGGGGAGGTTTCATGTGGGCATTCTGAAAGATGAAGGAGAAGTTGGGAAGAGCAAGTACTGTATACATCTTAACAGGGTATGAGTTGGGGGGAGAACAAAGGGGGGGAAAGAGATTCTCCCAAAGGTCAGCTGTATGACAAGTGATAATGGAAAGTGTGTGCTGGAATCTGCCTTCTCAAACTGTTGGCTGTGGACGTCTAGTAATTACTGTAATTTATTATTAGACCAGTGGTACTCAAACTTTTCTAGCCAGTGGCTCCCTTGATCCCCGTGGCTGTTGGCCATGACTACCCATCATGTTCCTGAGGGCTGGAAGTGACATCATTAAACAGAAAGTGGCCAGAAATATTAACTGTATTAATATTAATTATATTAATCATATTATTAATTAAATGCAGATCTTAAAAATATATTATTAATACACAGCAATATACATGCTTTATGATCAGCTGCTGATCACTGTTGGAGACAGGATGCTGGAGTAGGTAGATTTTGTCTGGTCCAGGAAGACTCATTTTTTTAACTTTGTAAGCATACCAATAGAATTGTTTTATCCACCGGGTAGATGGGACTCGTCAGCCTGGGAAGGCAGCTCATCTGAGAGAAGGAAAGCTCTGATCCCAAACCTCCACTGCCTTGTGGCTACATCCAGTTAAGGAAAAGGCTTCAGGAGTCAACCTCGAGGCAAAATCCGGAGCCGGAGTCCCTGAGGCAGTTCATGGCTGAACACAGTCACATTCTGGCAACTCCTGCGACGTCGCTGGAACCAGCCGTATTGGCCTCTGCCTTTCCATTGGACCATTTCAGCGACGTGGAGAGGGGGGATTTGCTGCATGGGTAACAGCCTATCCTCCATACCTACTTTACCCAGGCTTCGCGCACTGGAGAGGACACTCTGTTCCAGAACCACCATTCAGAGCGTGACACCATAGTCTTCCGAGACTGAAGGATGCCAACAGATGTTTTATCAAATGAACTTTGTGAACAACCAGTCTGACCAACATTACACACACACACCCCTGTGGACCCCAATCCAACTAGTCATTTCTCCCATTCTCCTTGGATAAGACTGAACCCTTTATTAATTTAATGAAATTAAATTTTTCCAGCAGCTGGTGGGGAAAACAAAAACAGACCATGAAAATATATCAGAGCTGATAAGGGTTTGGTTAGGAAGCTGATTTGTCTCCTATACTAGGAGATGCACAGCTCAAGCCTATGCATGTCTACTCAGAAGTAAGTCCCATTAGAGTCAATGGGGCTTACTCCCAGGAAAGTGTGGATAGGATTGGGCTGGCAATCACTTCATCAAAGGCTGATAAGTATTCCCTTCAAACAGCAAGATTCATCACTTTTAAAATACAGCCTTTCCTCTTCAGTCAAACAACAGGATTAATAAATCACTTTAAAAACAGTACCCTTTTTCTGCTCCTGGCCAAGTAAAGTGTGTGCTTGTCTCTCCCGTTCCCCCTTTGCCAACTGCATGGAAACAACTTTAAGGGGAGGGGGAGGAAAGCGGGAAGGTTTGGAGATTGAAAGGGGGAAGAGGGAGGGGTTGAAAAGAGAGATTTCACTTTGATGAGAAGCGATCCCAGGCTGGGAACTAGGAACCAACCAGACAAGGATCAAGGAGAGTTTCTTTCTGATGGTCAGCAAGGACAAGGACTGCAAACTGAGCATGCTTGGTACTTGCCAGTTGGGGGTTGGAGTTGAAGAGCTTTGGAAAAGACATACAGTGAACACAGAAGGTGGCAGCCTCAGAGTGGAGGGAGAAGAGGGCGGGGTGGCAGCAGCCACTCTCGCAGTCACTCTCGGAGGGAGCAGCTGAGCAACTCCCGTTTCTTCTGCTTTAAAAAAAAGCGCAGAAGACGGGCTCGTATTCTGCCCAGGGGTGTATCGATGCAAGAGGACATCCCGCGCCTTCCCTTTCAGTTCCTGGTGCCTCCCTAAAGAGCCACGCCGCACAGTTTGAATAACACTGTATTAGACCATTGTACATAAATATTTATACTGCCCCAAATGTTGGACATTGTGATACTTTACTAGACAAAACCCCAAATTTTTTCTGAATTGCTCTGTTTAATCAGTTTGGTGTGAAGCCACAATTACTATGCTGCTTGCTCTGTACTGTATGTTGAAATTTTCCCTAATTCTGTGGCCATGTTGTGCAGATTGTTTATCTGGCTAAAACAATCCTCTTCTGTGTGCAATACTTTGGAAGCTGCAAGAATTTTTCATTCTGATGACACTAGGTAAGGGTCAGTGTAATTGCCTTGCAAGCCAGAGGAAAGCAGCAAAATCCGAAGAGGGAATTTACTCTGTGAGCTGATGAATAATAATGGTTTCCTGCTGGCCTGATCTGCCCCTTCTCCTGGACGCTCGCTGGGATTAAGACATGGGTGGATACAAGTCAATCTGCTCTGAAGTTGAGGGGCCATGGCTTTCTTTGAGCAAAAGGAAGGCTTTCAGGGTACTGAGATATTTACCAACACCTTCTCTGTCCCTCCCCACAGTTTACCTTTTTCACACTGGGTTGCTGCTATTCACTACCACAATCAGCAGGTGCTACTTTTTGTTTTCAAATAATTGTTGTTCCCGACCAATGCAACTTACCTAACCCCTGGGGGCTGGGGGATAAGAATAGGCCCTCAGTTTGGCTGTACTTGTCATAAGAGGCAACTAAACACCGGGTAGATGGGACTCGTTAGCCTGGGAAGGCAGCTCATCTGAGAGAAGGAAAACTCTGATCCCAAACCTCCACTGCCTTGTGGCTAATCCAGTTATGGAAAAGGCTTCAGGAGTCAACCTCGAGGCAAAATCAGGAGCCGGAGTCCCTGAGGCAGTTCATGGCTGAACACAGTCACGCTCTGGCAACTCCTGCGACGCCGCTGGAACCACCCGTATTAGCCTCTGCCTTTCCATTGGACCATTTCAGCGATGTGGAGAGGGGGGATTTGCTGCATGGGTAACAGTCTATCCTCCATATCTACCTTACCCAGGCTTCGCGCACTGGAGAGGACACTGTTCCAGAACCACCATTCAGAGCACGATACCATAGTCTTCTGAGACTGAAGGATGCCAACAAGAGTTGTTCTGTCTAAGAATATTGACATCAGAATAAGAATACTGCCCTCACTCTTAATTTCCCTCAGTGATGTCATTATGCAGTCAAATCTGATTAGGAACAATAATGCTGTCATGAGACAGGACACCATCTACTTGAAAACAATGATGCTGAAGCCATGAATCTGTGAAGATGTTCATTTTGGAGTTCTGCACTGCTTGCCAAGGACCAGGGAATGGAGAGTGGTTATGTGACTGAACTCCCACTCTGCAAACACTTCTCTCCCTTTCACTGGCTCCAAAAAAAATAAAATAAAATCAAAAGTCCTCACTGCATTTTGACTTATGCTTAAAGACAAGTATCAGTGAATCACTCAATGTGAAGAGACAGAGGATGTAATGGTCTTCAAAGTTCTTCTGCAAAAACGCCACTGAAATAAAATGAACGGGAAGCACACTGGGCCTGCCCAGTAAAATATACTGGAATTATTTACTCATGCACACTTAGGGCCCAATCCTATCCAACTTTCCAGGACTGATGCAACTGCAATGCAGCCCCAAGAGAGCAAATGTTCCCTTATCTTTAGGGAGCCTCCGTGACTCCCTCCCCCAACAGAATGCAGTGCATAACCTATTGGCATGGCGGCATCAGCCCTCTAAAGTTAAATAGGATTTAGCTCTTAAAATAGCTCTTAAAAACATTAGCTACTCAAAAGTTTACAAACATTCACAAATAAAAAAAAAACAGTTTCAATGTGTACAAACCCCCAATTGTCTTCAAAGAATACAACACAAAGAACTGCCATCCCAGACCCTATTATAGTTCACTGAAGATTGTTTGACATTTCTAATCAGTTGACTAATAGAATTCACTTTAAAAGCCAGATTTCCACCTAGTGGGATTTAAAACAGAGTACATCCATGGTTCTCCAGCAGCTCAAGTGCAAGAAAGGACCCCAGATTTAAGCCCCATAGCTGACTCCTAACTCACCAGTGATTTGGCAAAGAAATGAGAACTCATAGTCCAAGACTGCAGGCAAAAACAGCTGGTGTCTTTTACTTGGGTTACACAAAATAGAAATCCTCTCTTCCCCCATCTCCAGCATCTCCTGCTTGCTGAATTAGGAAGCAGAGAGCTTCCTGATAGGGTAAACTAAAAACAAAACAAACCAACAGAAAGCCCAGGGTTTCAGCCAAATTACAATGCAGAAAGCTAGTTGATCTTTCAAGGGCTGATGGTAGTGGACAGAAATAATTCATCTTACTTTTCAGTCACTGATTTATTAGTGATGGTAACAAATTATGGTACTATGAAGATGTACTCATGATAAGAAAAACTGATTCTCCTCTGAGCTGCTAGTTTCCTGTCATGACTCCTAGTTCCATGGCAAGCAGAAATTCAACAGGCAACATAATCCCCCAACACTGCATGCTGGAAAAAGCTTTACCTGATGACTTTGTTTGCAAAGGGGCTATGCCCATAAAAACAGCTGACAACTCAATGCATCTATAATTTTCAAACAATACTTTTTAGTAACCAACCTTGTATTAATCTATATACATGGCCAACCAGATATATAAGAGAGCCATAACTGAATCCTTGATTCACTGGTTTTACCTACCAAAGGGCGCAATCCTAACTCCTTATGTCAGTGCTTTCCAGCATTCACAGAGCCACAAGCATTCACGGAGGCCTCCTCAAAGTAAGGGAATGTTTGTTCCCTTACTTCAGAGCTGCACTGCCCTTATGTCAGTGCAGCTCTGAGGTCAGGAAACAAACATTCCCTTACTTTGAGGAGGCCTCCGTGAATGACACCCAACTGCAGGATGCAGCACATGTCCCATTGGCACCACTATGCCAGTGCTGGTAAGTACTGACATAAGGGGTTAGGATTGTGCCCAAAGAGGAACAAACTCCTGGTCCTAGCAGTTGTCATTCTGATCAAGACTTTTGGAAATTTGCCTTCAAAGCAGTCCAGGATCAACCTTTGATCAAGCTACAAAAGTGTAGCTTTTTTTTCCTAAGCTTCAAGAACCTAAACTGGGCTTGAACCGCTTGTTACTAAGGGGTGAATCCAGATCCAAAGGATGTTCTACCTACACCACAGGAGGTTAACTTAGAACATTTCCTTAGTAGCCCTTGCAGCTGCCCCAGATGGTGGGTCAGTGCCATTACACCTATGTTGCATACAGTAAGAGAGAGAGACTTGCCTAAGGCCACCAAATGAGTTCACAGCTGAAGCAAGATTAAAGAGAGTTTTCTTGTCTCACACAGTTCATGCTGTTGGCCACTGCACTACACCAGACAAATGTGTTGTCTATACCAGGCCTAAAAGAGGGCCCAGCCAGCTAGCCAGCCAGCCTGCTTGACCCAGTGCTTCCAAGACAAATGCAGTTGCTGTGAATGCTCCTGGACAAGCACAAGGAACCATTTCTCCGTTCCTTTTTCACTGAGCAGCGAATGCCTAATTGTGCAGCTCTGCAGCCTGGGAAGCAGCACTGTCTTAATCCAGCTTTAGCCACATGCTGTGGCAGCGTGCTGATAGCCAGGTATGCCAGCTGCCATCTACGTGGTACTGAGAACGGAGGCAGTGACTCCTGCCTTTGCTCCACCCTTCCCACTTCAGCAGGAACAGAGCTCAGCATGCAGCTTAGTGTGGCCATCCGGTTGCACAACTGTCAGCATTCACTGGGAGTAGGGAGAGTCCACCTTGCCATTATGTGACGAGATGATTAAAGCAAAACTCTGTTGGGGAGATTTAAGGGGGCTTCTCTTCTCCGCTCTCCATTTTTTTGCTTGCATCCCAAGTATGATAAAGTCCCCAAGCACCCTACATCTTCTCATTAACACCTGCCACATTTGGGGTGCACAGGATGGGAGAGGAAGCTGTTCCATGTTGCCAACATATTTATAATAACCTCCATGGAAGAACTACATGTTTCCCATCTCTGAAGTAGCATTTTACCACATATGGACTGGTGATGCTCAGTGTGAACCACACAGAGCAGTCACTGCCACTCCCATACCAGCAAGAAAGAACGTTTGCCAAACACACAACTCAGCTTGCCTTCCTTCTCCCCAAAGAATGTTGTTGTGTAGTTTCCCAAGAGGCTGTTAAGCTGTTAATGCCTCTGTCACTGTACTTAACAACTGGCTTGTTAGAGAATTAAGTATGCCTGGCTTGGCCTGATGGTGATTAACAGACAGACATGATGGGCAACTGTGCAATATAGGCAATGGGGGAGGGAGCCTCTGCAGTGGGTCAGTGACTTGGAAGAGGTGCTGGCAAGGGAGTGAGACTGGAGTTGATAAGGGAGGATGGTGGCAAAGGCAAGCATAGGAGTTTGGGGGGGGGGCAGGCTAGCAAAAGGAAGCATAGTGTTGTATAGGGGCCCACATAAAGTTTGGGAAGACTGGGAAGCAGTGGAAATGGGGCACCGAGAGATAGGCGAGGGTGATATAGAGGGCCATAGGGGGAAGAAATATAGGGCACTGGAAAGGTAGAAAATGGTGGGAGAAGATGGTTCACCCACTTCAGTGGAGTCCCACTAAACACTGAAAGTAGCAAAGCAGAGGGGCTAACACATAGTATGTGTTAACAGCATAGGAGAGGGGCTAATGGACTGGGAGTACCTGTGTAGCTATTGCTGAAGTTAAGCAGGTGTGAATTTTGTCTGTTGCCTGGACAGGAGATCTCCAGAAGCCCATGCAAGAGCAAGACACGAGCAAAATAAATACATTAGAAACGGAAGACACTTGTGAAACAGCACTTTAAGACTTGGTTTCTTCTCAAACCAAGTGAACACACAGATCCAGGGCAACATCTGAAACCTCCCATTAGGGTTGCCACATTTGTTTTCCTGACAAAGCTATTGTGCCAGATGTACAACTGCTAGAATTCAAAAGTTAAAACTATTCCCATCACTTGTTCTCAACAAGTAATCAGCAACTGTTGAATTTCTCCCTGTCACCAAGCTGTAAAATGCAAAGAAATTCTGTTACAAATATAAGTGGGGCAACTTTACATTAGGACAGCCAGGTTGCAACCTGCAAAATGTGTGAGTTGGTTTGGATGCCACTCCTGAGGCCGAACCAACCCCATGTGAGCACATTCGGTTTGACTGTGACTCTTCTACTCCCTTTCCAGTTAGCAATCCTAACTGCAGTTCATCCACAGGATTAAGAGCCAAATACTGTCCTACTATCCCAGCTGATGCAGCTGCATTGAAAAGGAGTTTCAGAGGGGAGGGGAGATTTAAATCCCTCTCTATAGGTCTCTTGCTCCACAATGGGTCTCCTTGGATCTGTGTCAGCTCTGTAACTGGTGCAAGCTGCAGGGAGGCTTCTGACAGAGGGGATAGGACCCTACATGCGCCACCATTGCTTAAACCACCCCCTCCCACAGCCTCCCTGCCATCGCGTGAGACTCTCCAGACGCGTGTGGCCTCTGGGAACCCTAAGTGCCTCTGGGACCCCAAGTGCCAGGTAAACTGAGAGTTTAGCATCTGGGCGAGGAGAAGGCAAGTGAGTTTTGGAGAAGGAGAGGAGGAAGACGGCGAGAGGGTAAGTGTACTCTTTCTAACTCTTTGTCTTTCTAACTCCCTGTCTTCTAACCTTAACTTTAACTTTAAATCAACCTTAAAGCAAAATTGAAAGTTAGCACCTAAGGGAGGTACGTAGGTCTACTCTGAGCAGGAGCAGAGTCCTACTCATGAGTAAGAGCCCAAGAGTCAGGCACTTAAATCAAAGTTGATAGTTAGCTGCACCTAAAGTAGCACCTAATCGAAGGAAGGGAGGAGGATAAAGTGGAAAGCAGGTTTTTCTACTTTGTCTTAAATTAACCCTATACTTAACCCAAGTTAAACCTAATCTAAGTTAGAACATAGCCTAAACAGTTCAGTAAATTGGGACACAGGATCTAGAGAGTAATAAATAATTAAACAAACTCAACTAAAAACTAGCTTGAGGTTACAAAACAGTCCAGCCTAAGAGAACAGAACTAGGAGGGAAAGAACCTAGTAAGGGGCAATTCCCATTCAGGAGCCTGCAGAGTAGGTTACGCCCATCAGCAGTCTTTTGTCCTCCTGAGCTTTTGTAAACTCACCTGGGAAGACCAGCCCCCTTTCAATCAGGAAGGAAGGAGGGAGGAGGAGCCAGCCAGGAGCATAAAGCTAGGCCTGCCACCGCGTGAGGCTCTCTCCAGACGCGTGTGGCCTCTGGGAACCCCAAGTGCCAGGTAAACTGAGAGTTTAGCATCTGGGCGAGTTCAGCAGCAGGGCAAGGAGGCCAGGGCCCCAGAAACTGCCCTTCCTCTTCCCTTGAGAAGAAGGCTGCTATCCAGTGTAGGGTTTATAAAAGGACCCCTAAATAAAACAACAACAACAACAAAAAAGCTATGCAGTCAGGCAGCCAGCAGCAGGGTGGGGGCTATCCAGTGTTCTGCATCGAGTGCCACATGTATGATTATATGCCTCTGGGGCATAAGTCATGGGTGTGTCCTCAGTGCAAGGAGCTCCAGGGTCTCAGGGAACGCGTCCGCTCCCTTGAAGCCTTGGTGGCCGACCTGGAGAAGCGCAGGCAGGCAGAGGAGGACCATGGGGAGACTTCTGGGGACAATCAGGCTTCGTCCCAACCTCAGGCGTGCAGCTCCTCGGCTGCCCGGGTGGGAAGTCTCGGGACTGGAGGACGTAATTCTGGAGAGGAGGGAAACAATCCCCTAGGGAGGACCCCTTCTCCAGGGGATGGGCCCGTATCTGAACGCACTCAGGATACTCCTCGGCGGGAGGGGGGGTCGGGGGCTTCTTGTAGTGGGGGATTCGATTATTAGAAACATAGAGAGGGGGGTTTGCGACGGATGTGAGGACCGCATGGTGACTTGCCTGCCTGGTGCGAAGGTTGCAGACATCACTTCTCGTCTAGACAGGCTGGTAGACAGTGCTGGGGGAGAGGTAGCGGCTGTGGTGCATGTCGGCACCAACGACGTGGGCAAGTGTAGCTGGGAGGGCCTGGAGGCCAAATTTAGGCTTTTAGGCAGGAAGCTGAAAGCCAGGACCTCAAAGGTAGCGTTCTCTTAAGTGCTACCTGTTCCACGTGCAGGGCCAGCTAGGCAGGTGGAGATCAGGGGTCTCAATGCGTGGATGAGACGGTGGTGTAGGGAGGAGGGGTTTAGATTCGTTAGGCACTGGGGAACGTTTTGGAACAAGCGGGGCCTGTACAAGAGGGACGGGCTCCATTTGAACCAGAATGGAACCAGACTGCTGGCACATAACATTAAAAAGGTGGCAGAGCAGCTTTTAAACTGATCCCTGGGGGAAGGCCGACAGGAGCCGAGGGGCATCCGGTTCGGGACTCCTCATCCCTATGGGATGAGGATGGGGAGGTTAGAGAACAACAAGACAAAGGCAGGGTAGGAGAAGAAATTGGCAAAGGTAGCGTGATGGGATGTGATAGACGGTTTGGCACAATGAGAGGATGCGGGGACAAAGGAGCGAATAAGCAGCCCATCCTAGGGCATTCCGTGTACAAATGCTTTTATGCGAATGTCCGAAGTCTACGAGCAAAGGTGGGAGAACTGGAATGTCTGGTGACAAGGGAAAACATTGACATAGTGGGCATAACGGAAACCTGGTGGAATGCGGAGAATCAGTGGGATACCGCAATCCTGGGCTATAAACTCTACAGAAGGGACAGGCAGGGGCGTGTTGGAGGTGGGGTGGCCCTTTATGTTAAGGAAGGGATAGAATCCAGCAAAGTAGAGATTGAAGGTGGGTCCGACTCCACTGTAGAATCTCTGTGGGTTAAATTACCAGGCTTGTGCAGCGATGTAATACTGGGGGTGTGCTATCGTCCTCCAGACCAGAAATCTGATGGGGACCTTGAAATGAGGAAACAGATCAGGGAGGTGACAAGGAGGGACAGGGTTGTAATCATGGGGGACTTCAATTATCCTCATATTGACTGGGTCAATCTGTGTTCTGGTCACGATAAGGAAACCGGATTTCTTGACGTGCTAAATGACTGTGGCTTAGAGCAGCTAGTCACGGAGCCCACCAGAGGACAGGTGACTCTGGATTTAATATTGTGCGGTATGCAGGACCTGGTTAGAGATGTAAACGTTACTGAGCCATTGGGGAACAGTGATCATGCTGCAATTCGTTTTGACATGCATGTTGGGGGAAGAATACCAGGCAAATCTCTAACAAAAACCCTTGACTTCCAACAGGCAGACTTCCCCCAAATGAGGAGGCTGGTTAGAAGGAGGTTGAAAGGGAGGGTAAAAAGAGTTCAATCTCTCCAGAGTGCATGGAGGCTGCTTAAAACAACAGTAATAGAGGCCCAGCAGAGGTGTATACCGCAAAGAAAGAAGGGTTCCACTAAATCCAGGAGAGTGCCCGCATGGCTAACCAGCCAAGTTAGAGAGGCTGTGAAGGGCAAGGAAGCTTCCTTCCGTAAATGGAAGTCTTGCCCTAATGAGGAGAATAAAAAGGAACATAAACTGTGGCAAAAGAAATGTAAGAAAGTGATACGGGAGGCCAAGCGAGACTATGAGGAACGCATGTCCAGCAACATTAAGGGGAATAATAAAAGCTTCTTCAAATATATTAGAAGCAGGAAACCCACCAGAGAAGTGGTTGGCCCTCTGGATGGTGAGGGAGGGAAAGGGGAGATAAAAGGAGACTTAGAATGGCAGAGAAATTAAATGAGTTCTTTGCATCTGTCTTCAAAGCAGAAGGCCTCAGGCAGATACCGATGCCCGAACGGCCCCTCCTGACCGAGGAGTTAAGTCAGATAGAGGTTAAAAGAGAAGATGTTTCAGACCTCATTGATAAATTAAAGATCAATAAGTCACCGGGCCCTGATGGCATCCACCCAAGGGTTATTAAGGAATTGAAGAATGAAGTTGCAGATCTCTTGACTAAGGTATGCAACTTGTCCCTCAAAACGGCCACGGTGCCAGAAGATTGGAGGATAGCAAATGTCACGCCTATTTTTAAAAAGGGAAAGAGGGGGGACCCGGGAAACTATAGGCCGGTCAGCCTAACATCCATACTGGGTAAGATGGTGGAATGCCTCATCAAAGATAGGATCTCAAAACACATAGACGAACAGGCCTTGCTGAGGGAGAGTCAGCATGGCTTCTGTAAGGGTAAATCTTGCCTCACGAACCTTATAGAGTTCTTTGAAAAGGTCAACAGGCATGTGGATGTGGGAGAACCCGTGGACATTCTATATCTGGACTTTCAGAAGGCGTTTGACACGGTCCCTCACCAAAGGCTACTGAAAAAACTCCACAGTCAGGGAATTAGAGGACAGGTCCTCTCGTGAATTGAGAACTGGTTGGAGGCCAGGAAGCAGAGAGTGGGTGTCAATGGGCAATTTTCACAATGGAGAGAGGTGAAAAGCGGTATGCCCCAAGGATCTGTCCTGGGACCGGTGCTTTTCAACCTCTTCATAAATGACCTGGAGACAGGGTTGAGCAGTGAAGTGGCTAAGTTTGCAGATGACACCAAACTTTTCCGAGTAGTGAAGATCAGAAGTGATTGTGAGGAGTTCCAGAAGGATCTCTCCAGACTGGCAGAATGGGCAGCAAAATGGCAGATGCGCTTCAGTGTCAGTAAGTGTAAAGTCATGCACATTGGGGCAAAAAATCAAAACTTCACATATAGGCTGATGGGTTCTGTGCTGTCTGTGACAGATCAGGAGAGAGATCTTGGGGTGGTGGTGGACAGGTCGTTGAAAGTGTCGACCCAATGTGCGGTGGCAGTGAAGAAGGCCAATTCTATGCTTGGGATCATTAGGAAGGGTATTGAGAACAAAACGGCTAGTATTATAATGCTGTTGTACAAATCGATGGTAAGGCCACACCTGGAGTATTGTGTCCAGTTCTGGTCGCCGCATCTCAAAAAAGACATAGTGGAAATGGAAAAGGTGCAAAAGAGAGTGACTAAGATGATTACGGGGCTGGGGCACCTTCCTTATGAGGAAAGGCTACGGCGTTTGGGCCTCTTCAGCCTAGAAAAGAGACGCCTGAGGGTGGACATGATTGAGACATACAAAATTATGCAAGGGATGGACAGAGTGGATGGGGAGATGCTCTTTACACTCTCACATAATACCAGAACCAGGGGACATCCACTAAAATTGAGTGTTGGGGGGGTTAGGACAGACAAAAGAAAATATTTCTTTACTCAGCGTGTGGTCGGTCTGTGGAACTCCTTGCCACAGGATGTGGTCCTGGCGTCTACCCTAGACGCCTTTAAAAGGGGATTGGACAAGTTTCTGGAGGAAAAATCCAGAATTTTCTGGAGGAAAAATCTGGGGTACAAACCATGATGTGTATGCGCAACCTCCTGATTTTAGAAATGGGTTAAGTCAGAATGCCAGATGTAGGGGAGGGCACCAGGATGAGGTCTCTTGTTATCTGGTGTGCTCCCTGGGGCATTTGGTGGGCCGCTGTGAGATACAGGAAGCTGGACTAGATGGGCCTATGGCCTGATCCAGTGGGGCTGTTCTTATGTTCTTATTCCTCCCCCTCCCCAGTCAGTTTGCCACTACTTCCTTACCTGCTCTGGTGGCTGCAGTGAAATTCATAAACAAATTGGGGACGCTGCTGCCTCTTGTGGCAGCACTCCCAAAATGGCTACTGACAGTGCGCTCTGCGAGCTGTCAGTGGCCATTTTGCAACAGTAAAATGGAGTTTGGTTATCACAAAGTCTGCAGTCTGCAGCCCAATCATATACAAGATTGGGCTGTGAGATAGCTAGCCAGGAAATGCAGCAGAAAAGAGGTAGCTATGACTATCCCCACTTGTTTCTTCCCTGGTGCTGTCTTCTACCTACTGTGTAGCACACCTGCAGCCCTGTTCATTTCAGAAGGCAAGGATAAGGGAAGACAACAGGACTGGGGAAGGAATGGGCAGGAGAAACTGCTGCTGCTTCTCCTTAAACATGAGGAAACTTAAGCTTCTCTCCACTCTCTTTCCAAGTTACAGCCTAGCAATGCTGCCTACCAGTGATAAGGACTTCAGCTGCTCTCTCATTTCATGCTTCTAATGAGAGTATATAACTATAGCTCAGGAACAGCAGCTGTAAACTGTGATCTTTTGTCCCTTTAATTATAATAGTGGAAACCACCAATATGACTTAAATATTTAGGCCGAAAGTACATTGGGGGCTAGCCACATGAAAAATATTTTGTTCAGTCTTTGTAAACTATGCAAATTCTCTGGACAGAATTCTACCTCTTGTTTCTTCATTGTCAAATAAAGACATAGCTGAAGATATCCTTTTATGCTACATGTATCACATTTTAGGGAGTCCCTCAAGTGGAATTTATTTTTTATATTTATATACCACCCATCCTCCAAGGTGCATGTACAAGGTGGTGTACATGGTTCCTTCCCTCCTGTTGTCCTCACTACAACCCTGTGAAGTAGGTGAGGCTGAGAGAGAGAGAGAGAGAGAGAGAGGCAGGCAGGCCCAAGGTCACCCAGGAAGCTTTGTGGCTGAACCTGGAACATCCAGGTCTAAGTCCAACACCAGGATGCAAAAACTTCTCCATGACTGGTATGAAACCATCAGAATATCTTAAATGAATGAATGAAGCAGTGATACAGGCTGAGTCTCAATATCTGCTAGGGTTCTGTTCCCAGAACTCATGTGGATGGCAAAAACCATATTAAAGCAAATCCATTTAAAAAACAATGTCCCTTTGCTAGGTGATTTAGAAACAGCCTTGCTAACCTTTGTGATGTAAGAAAGAGTCATTAGGCAGACAATCTCTCTGCAGGCGCTCAGAAAGGTTTCACTCCAAGCCAGTGACCCCTCCCTTTACCCAGAGTGCAGCACTAGAAAAGAATGCAAGGTGCTTATCTTTCTTTCATATGCTCAGGGGGGAGGGAGGGGTCACTTGCCTTGGAGTGAAGCTGTTCCAAGTGCCTGGACAGAGAATGATTGATGGATTGTCAGCTGGCTGCCCTCTCTCAAATTAATGAGGCTAATGTTAAATGACTTTATTCCTTTAAAGAACCCTTCTCTTCGCATTGAGATAAAACAGCAGGTGAAAAATCTGTGGATAATTAGGTTATACCTGTACTGTATTACCATTCCTTCTTCTGGTGCCACAGACAGAATTTCAAAGTACATACAGTGACAGCGCAAAACTATCCTCTCCTCCCCACTGATGTAATGACGCCAAAATGGCTACTGCTGTATCCTGGGGGGGATAGTCCTGAAGGTCTCCTCTTGGTAAGGGAACACTCATTCCCTTTCTTGGGGGTAAGCCTCCATGGTGAGAAGGGACCCACTTGGACCTGCGCTAGTGAAATCGCTGGTGCAGGTCCATGTGGACCTGTGCTGTGGGATCAGGTCCAGGAAGGGGGCTAGGATTCAGTGGCTGCCACTGACCTCAAGACCACCCCCGGCTGGAGCATATCTACCCTTCTCCCACCCCTGCTTCCATCCCATCCTGCCTACTCTGCCAGTGTATCTTCATTGGCAGACCCACATCAATCCACTGGTGTGCAAGAGGCTGCTTCAGCCTCTCGACTGGTGCTCCTGCAGTGTGCACATGCTGCCTGACTGAGGCAATCTATGCTAGCAGAATGCACGTTCCATCAGCATACAGCCCCAGAAGGACTGGGCTGTCAGTGAGCTCCTACCTTTTCAAAAAAGGCATAGAAAGGAGAATGTCGCCACTCATACTGCTCCAGTGAGAGGAGAAGCCATGTTTGTTGGCATTGTTCCTTCTGGGCGCTCTCAGAAGTCTTCTTGGGGATTGAACTGTCAACCCTAAACACTGTGGCCAATCTGAACAGAATCTTGGCACAGAATTTCAGAGCCCTTGGGGCTGGCCACTTTATCAGATAAATCAATGTCTAAAAGGAAGAACTTATTTTTGACAACAACATGTTTATTCAGGTTTTTTTTTTAAAGCAGTTAATAAAAAAGGGAACAAAGACAATACTTAGCCCTTGGCCTAGAGCTTGAGCCTGCATCCCCAGAAGCAAGATGGTCCTTAAGCAGGGTATGCTTGGGATGATTAGAAAAGGTATTGAGAACAAAACGGCTAGTATTATAATGCCATTGTACAAATCGATGGTAAGGCCACACCTGGAGTACTGTGTACAGTTCTGGTCGCCACATCTCAAAAAAGACATAGTGGAAATGGAAAAGGTGCAAAAGAGAGTGACTAAGATGATTACTGGGCGGGGGCACCTTCCTTATGAGGAAAGGCTACGGTGTTTGGGCTTCTTCAGCCTAGAAAAGAGATGCCTGAGGGGGGACATGATTGAGACATACAAAATTATGCAGGGGAAGGAAAAAGTGGATAGAGAGATGCTCTTTACACTCTCACATAACACCAGAACCAGGGGACATCCACTCAAATTGAGTGTTGGGAGGGTTAGGACAGACAAAAGAAAATATTTCTTTACTCAGCGTGTGGTCGGTCTGTGGAACTCCTTGCCACAGGATGTGGTCCTGGCGTCTACCCTAGATGCCTTTAAAAGGGGATTGGACAAGTTTCTGGAGGAAAAATCCATTATGGGTTACACGCCATGATGCGTATGTGCAACCTCCTGATTTTAGAAATGGGCTATGTCAGAATGCCAGATGCAAGGGAGGGCACCAGGATGCAGGTCTCTTGTTATCTGGTGTGCTCCCTGGGGCATTTGGTGGGCCGCTGTGAGATACAGGAAGCTGGACTAGATGGGTCTATGGCCTGATCCAGTGGGGCTGTTCTTATGTTCTTATATTAAGAAGCAAACTCGTAGCAAGTGTTTTCTCAAAAAGCTGCATTGCAACACTAACTACAGACACATGTCCATCAGAGACTAAATACATATTGCTACATATATTTCAAGCCATCAGGGGTTGGGGCTTCCTGTCCTGCATGGATCTTTGCCCTGCTTCTTCCAGTTGGTATCAGAAGCTGACCCATTGTGCAAAATAAATATTTTGCAATGTATTTGTGTAAGTCACAGAATTAAGAATCCCTTTGTGCAGTTTTCATTGGTTTCTGGGAATGGAATACAAAGCACTGCTTACTGCATTCCTTGTCTCAACCTGTTTAAGGCAGAGATCAGTATTATTCCATTTTTTACAGATGAGAAACCAACCAGAGTTAGTCTCCCAGCAACCTTCTATTGAGCAGGAATTTAAACTCCAATTTTTTGGTGTCCAGGTCCAGCCTTCTATTTGCTGCACTACACTTGTTCAAAGTCCGGTTCCTCTGTACAAAATTTATATTTCTGAACAGTTTTCTGCTAGGAAGAAATAAATGTTTTCCTTGTGTCAGCCCCAACTCCAGGCATCTGGCATTACTATACCAAACAACAGGGAGCTGTTTAGATAATCAGCCCAAGAAATCGCATACCTTCTCAAAAGGGTCATATTTACTCTGATTACAGTGGAATTTGGAATCCATTAGAAATATAGCTGGGGTAGCACAAAAGTTCCTGCCGGAGGGAGAAGATGCTCCTTCACCAGTGCAGTTCCCTCAGGGATACATATACAATCAGGTCACACACAAAATGCCTAAATTTCTAATCTCCCCATCACACAACAGCTCGTGGTAGATTTCTCCTTCCTCCAGCTTTTGGTACCAAAACATAACTTCATTCCTGGTTTTGCAATAACCCAGTACTCGTATTTGTCTCTAGTGCTATACTGAACAAACCATTATAACAAAGTTGCTTAATGACTTCTCTAGCTTTTTTTTCCTGATCAGTGCACCCAAATCAGTTTTGCTATCTTCTCCCAATACTGCCACCAGGTTTCCCAGTATTCCCAGATCCCACCACTTTGCTGCTCCACAACACCTGTCTGTGTATCTAATTGCTTGAGAACGGAAAGTCCTCCTGCTCATTTTTTAAAAACTTCCTATCAAGAATTGGACATAATGGCTCAGTGTTGTGCATTAAGAGTATTTTAACTGCATCCCATCGTGTGCAGTCACATGGCATGCTGCCTTGAGTCATCCACACACATCCTACCAATTAGTTCTCTACGACAGAGGCCCCTGCAATTACCGTGTCCCTCAGTTCTTCCTTCCAGCTGCCTGCTTGCTGCACCATGCAATAAGTCTATCACTCTAAACCATCCTATTTAAGGTTTAATTGTGGGCAGTAAGGTAGGTGAAAGAATAGGCTGAACGAATATTGCCAGGGGCTGATATATTGGGAGCGATGCTTCCTATCTTAATGAGGTCAGTCACAGGGGAAAATATTACATCTCCTCCTAGACCTGAAATTTGTCTATCCACCCTACACTGGTCCTCATGTCTCTCAAGTGCCTACCCGGGTGTGTTCCACACACCTTTTATCACTGTCTTTGCAATGCTGTGGCTGCCCCCCCCCCACTTCTCATACAGCCTGATTCCATGCCTATTGACAAAGAAGGAAGTACAAGGGAAGGGGGAATGGAGCAAAGTGGCAGAGTACCTGCTTTGTGTGCAGGTGGTCCCAGATTCAATCTTTACCATCTCCAGGTAAGGCAGAGAAAAACTCCTACGTGAAATCTTGGAAAGCCACTGCCTGTCAGTTCTGACAATACTGAGCGAGACAGACCAACAAATTGACTCAGTATAAGGCAGCCTCCCACATTCCTATGGATGAACACTTACGTGCTTACTCTCAAATACATGGACATAGGGTTGCCACCTTTGTCTCTCAGTATTTAGGCAGTGCTGGTTGGAGTTCATCCTCCATGGCTCTACCGTTCTAAATTCATGCCAGTCAAACGTAAGCACTAAGGGCTGATTCTCATATAGTTTTCATACACACTGGGACTGGGATTCCTGACAGGCAGGGGAAGAGAAGAAATACACACACAATCCTGTATGACCATACTAACAAGACAAAACTGTTCACAGAGAAATGTACCTTTGTGAGATTGCAATGCAAGAAGCAGCCTTTAAGGCAAGATCATCACGCCTCAGTCTAACGGGTGGAAAAGACTCCCATGCTTTGACTAACGGAGCAAGAAGCAGCCTTTAAGGCAAGATCATCACGCCTCAGTCTAATGGGTGGAAAAGACTCCCATGTTTTGACTAACGGAAGAAGGTGAATGCTGCTTACATGAAAAGGTGAGTTTCAGCATTTAGTTTCTAAAATAGAAAGTGATGGGAATCTAGCCTACAGCTACACTCCTAAGCATACTCACTTGGCAGTATGTCTCACTGCCAAGAATGATGCTGACTTCTGCTTATGACTGGGCTACACCGTCTCTGGCCTAGGATCACTCCCCCCTAATTTCAAATGCACAAAGACAGGCTGTAATTACTCAATGCTTTGGAAAAACTCCACATGTGCCCAAGAAGACATTCTTTATCATCACTTATGTTTCAGGAGTGGGCTTATGGAAAAACCAAGACAGGCTAAGCCGGAGTAAGCCATGAGGTGGGTCCTGGGGCAGTATAGCCGATTAGGTACAGAACATTAAATAGGGTGCAGCAGTAGCTATGTTTGGGTGCAGCCCCAACAATGCCAAGTTTGGAACTGGTGTCCCAGTGGCTTATTAAATGCTTGAGTCAAATGATGATTGCTTTAGAACAATATCAATATGCCCTTCACATGACTGAGAGTGTGGCGTGCTAGAACCTGCACAGTCACATCTTGAGCGACAGTTCTCTGCTCATCAACGACCCCCTGGGGGAAAAGGAGCTGTCTAATCCCTATTATACAAAAGCAAACTTGGGACTGTTTGAGTAAGCAGCCCACCTGCACATTTTTGGCAGGAAAGGAAACTGAATAAGATGGCCCAAACTCTTGTCTAGCACCCTACTGATACAACATCTCCTGTATTTATGGCTTGCTAAACTCCCCTAGCATTTTTTCCCCCTGTGATTTAGATGGCTTGTTTTGGGTGCAGAGGTCTTTGCCTCTCCTTTGCTTGTCAAGCATAGCTGACAGCATTAGGCGCCAAGAAAAAAGGCAAAGACATTCAGGATCTTGGCATGTTCTCAAAGACTCCCAGTGTAAGTGAGGTGGGAGTCAGGAATGACAGATTGTTGAATGGGCCTGCTCTCAAATAAGGAAATTATTAAGACAATGTTTTCCTTCTTTCTTGATGTATTCAGTGACCTAAGACAAACTTATGAGCAGCCACCTGATCTCAAAGCAGAGGTCGCTGGGCCTGCTGCGGCTATAATGATTGGTCTCAGCATGGAGCTTTTGAGAGGTATGAAAGAAAGCATACATCTCTTCAGATCTCTAATTTAGGGCAAAAGTACATTTTATTTGTTTATAAATATCTGTTTGCCGCCTTTCTGTCCCATTAAATGTATATGCATATAACCAAAGCCAGAAGGTTGTTCCCCCCCCCCCCCCCCAGGGAAGAGCAGCTTTAAGAGGGGACAATGTGAAGCTGAGAAACAGTGTTTAACGCTTTTTCTGCCTGCCACTTTTCCACTCCAAATTGTTCTCCCAAGCTGTTTCCCCCCTCCAACAGTGTCAAAAGTGTGTTTGGAGGTGCAAGCATGTGTTTGGACTCCAGGACAGTGAAGCAGCAGCAGGCAGAAAGAGAGCTAAGAACACACTCCCTTGATAACCCCCTCTCCTCCCCTCATCCCTGCACTAAAGCACTCTCGCAATGCTGCTCTTCCCTAGGGAAAAGGATAGCAGCAATCTAGCTTTATTAAGCATGTGTTTGTGTGTGCAATGTGTAGTTAGGCCTTGGTGTGCAGGACTCAGAGTTGCAAACATATACCGATACTTAAAAGGTGAACTGCTAACCTTCTGTTTCCATCAAAGTTGAAAATGCAGTAAAACAGCTGAAAGCCAAAGTGTCATTGATATTTCCAAAAATTAGACTACAATCCTATGTGTGCTATTCTGGGAGTTAAGTCCCATGAACACAATGGGACTTACTTCTGAGTACATATGCATAAGATCATGCTGTTCGTCTCATAGGAAGCTCTTATAGTGCTTCCCTCATTTATTGTTTTCATCAGTGCTGTACATTAGTAAGCAAAGCACACGAGGAAGAACACTTTTCAATCAGTGCAATCAATTTACAAGTGACCCCCAAGCCTTCACAGCATATAAGGCAGGTCTGGGTGTCCCCCAAGGACCATATAACTGAACACAGACAGCAAGGGGGGGAGAGATAATCCCTCTAAGGGTCTGAGAAGAAAAAAAGAGATGCAAAGAGCAAGGTCAAAAAGGGGGGACCCAAAGATGTATTCAAGGTCCCCAAGAAGAGACTGTACAGCTGAACACTGAATAAAAGACCACAACCAGGAAATCTTAGTGAGGGCACAAACCTAACCAACTTTCCAGCACTGAGATAAGGGCAGTGCAACTCTGAAGTAAGGGAACAAACATTGCCTTACCTTGAGGAGGCCTCTATGACTGCCCTCCAACTGAAGGATGCAACAACAATGCCAGTGCTGGAAAGTTGGTTAAGATTGCATCCCAAGTCTCTTTATTCTTACCCCTCTGCTGAGGCCCCATCATGTCCTACATGAGCCCATGTGATGTTCACCTGCCCCCTTAAGCTGAGGAGGAGCATGGGGGGGTCCACCACATGCACATTTCCTATATGTGTGCCTGCACAGAGACCATGAAGAGGAAGTCAGCTCATAACATAAGGGGCAGAAGTACAGGATGGAAGGAACTCACTAACTCAAGTGTTTCTCAAACGGTGGGTTGTGACCCACTAGGTGGGTCATTAGCCAATTTCAGGAGGGTCCCCATCCATTTCAATATTTTATTTTTAATAGACTTGACGCTACCATAGTATGTGACTGCATTTGGGAAAATGTTACAGACCTGTATTTTTAACAAGCTACTATGTATATTCTTTTAACAATAATAGTCAATGGGACTTACCCCTGGGTCAGTGTGGGGAGGACTGCAGCCTAGGATTGTCTTTTCCTGCTTGATGATGTCACTTCTGGTCATGACATCACTTCTGGTGGGTCCTGACAGATTCTCATTCTAAAAAGTGGGTCCCAATGCTAAATGTGTGAGAACCACTGCAGTAACTAAAGAGAAAGCTAAACCATTTCAAAAGGGCTTCGGCCACAGACCAAGGAAGCTAACAGGACAATCCTAGGCATGTTTACTCAGAAGTAAATACCATTCTGTTTCATGAAGTTTACTCCCAGATAAGTGTGCACAACATTGCAACCAAAGCTTCCAAAATTTTGGCTTGTGAATATAAGAGCTGAGGGGAAACAAGAGGGGCTCTTTTAGCTTTATTCAAACTTTCTGAACATTGTGTGCTTTCTTAAGTCACTGATGATGAACTGTAAGACTGTAGCTTTGGTTTAAAAATATTTTCCAGACACAAGAAGGATAAGAAACAGCCTGAAAATACATATTTGTATAGCAAATTAAATATTTTATATATGATACATACAACGAAAGAAAATAATGTGATAATGTGCACAACTGATGTCTTTCAAACCATCCAAAACTGTCATGTGAATTCCCACATCATCAGCCCTTCACAGCCCTTTCTCTGCTGTCTCCGCTACACATGCAACCACTCTGATCATTACATTTCACCTCAGCATCTCTCCAGGTTTTACTCTGAAGATATCAAGCATGTCCCAAAATGCTTCATCATTAAAATTCTTAATGTTCAGTTGACAGTGAAAACAATACGCACTGCAGACTGGCAATTAGGGCTTGGCCTGCAGTGCCGACTCCCAGTCCCACAGTGGGGTTCTTCTGTCGCTAATGACCTGCACCACTGCGTGACTTCCACACCGAAAAATATCATGTCAGCTGAAGGGGCCAGCATTTTGCTCAGGACCGTTGCTCCAGTTCCTCTACTGTCCACTCTGCTGATAGGAGCCAAGATGGTCTGTCAGTCTGGTAATGGGAACTCATTCCTCATGTCCCAAGCTGCCCTTTTGTAGATATTCTGCATTTCCTTCCAAACGTGGTGTACTGAAATCCAGACTTTAGAAGGGGAAAAAGAGAATCATTTCTCCCCATTTTACATGTCTGCAAAATGAGGCAGAAAAATTGATGTAGAACTCAGGAGTCCTGGTTCTAAAATCTCTTATGGTTGGTCCTAGTTATGCTTATTTCATTCAAAATAGCGCTAAATAACCTAGTGTTTGAGTAAGGCTATGATTCTCACTTACACGGAAGCAAGTCCCACTGAACTCAGTGGGGTTTAATTATGAGTAGACTCGCACAGAACTGGGCTGCAAGTGGTTTTAGACGGTGGTTCTCAAACTTTCTGGTAGTCTGAGAACCCAGGGCACCCAGTACTTTCGGGGCCAGGGAACTGGATGGGAGAAGATGTCCTAACGACGCAGCAGTGATTGTGGCGCTACAAGCACCTAGGCTCCAACTGCAAACCCAGGTTTGTGGTTGGAGCTGTGGGGTGCGGAACCTCTGAAGCCAGAAGTGCAATTGCAGATCGGAGCCCACTGCAGCAGAGGGGAGGCTCACAGCGGGGGCTGCAAGCCTCCAGGACCCCCTGGGAGGCTGCACAGTCCCCCCCCCCGGTATGTTTAAACACGTCTGGGTTCCTGTGGCACCACAATTGCCGTGGTGCTGTCAGGGCACCCATTTATGGGTTACTCTTCTTAGGGGGAAAGTGACCCTTATAGGTTCCAGTGGCGAATCGCAACCCCCACTTTGAGAACCACTGCTTAAGACAATGGCAAGACTCTGTTGTCCATGTGGAAGGTCCTGTGTTCAGGAACAAGGCTAGAAGAAAGAACTGATCCTCAAAACATGCAGTGGATGGGAATACAGTGGGATTTTCCTAGGTAGTAGAGAAAATGGCAACAATTCTAATGCCCACAATAAAAAGATGGCTTAGCATCCATAGACCAGGCTAGGAAAAATAATTCTGCACAATTCCTCTTGCAAACACAAGTATCATCTATGCCACATCAGTCATGCTCCACTGTGACATGGTGGATATATATGACCATTTACCAAGTGGTATCTTACCGTCTGGGAAGCCGGCTGTCACTGTCCTCTTGCTACATGGTAAGCATTTTACCATACGTCAGATGAAGGGGGGAACCAATAATCTTTCTATATCCACAAATCCAATAAAGAGTTGCATGCAGAGTCACCCAAATTCCTCACCCCAAGAAGGCCTGACCCACACCCAGCATGGGCATAATCATGTCCCAGCTCTGTGACAGCACTGCTGCATGCCCTGTTCAGGCAAACCATGACCCGTCCGTGACTCAGCTTCCCCTCTGAACTGGTGCTGTTTTTTAACTGTGCCCTCTTCTTTAGAACTGGCTGGGGGAGGGGTCCCTCCTGTGCGTATGGCTCCTAATAACAACAGGGAAAGCTAACTAGAGTCTAAAAGTCTTAGCACTTTCCTAATGTGCTACAAAAAACAAAACCAGAAAACCCAAGTCTATGAACAGTGTGTCTTCACATATTTGGACAACTTAAAGAAGATTTTGGTGTTTAATGTTTTTGAAGTATTCTTCTTTTTGAAGACATAGCCTATTGGACATCCTGCTGACCCCTGGCAGAGAAACTGGGGTGAAAGAAATGTGAGGTGGCAGGAAATAAGCATCAAGCAGTGGCAGCAGGGGGCACATGTGTGCAGCCACCAGTTTCTGCATAACGAGCAGAGTATGCATGGCTTCGCTATCTTGCCAGGCATAACACAGCTTTGAAAACAATGCCCTGAGAAAATAAAATCAAACCTGTGAGCTCAGAGATCTACTTAGTATGCATCCTCCAAAGAAAATAGTCCAAACTGAAATGGGTTTGTTTGCTTCACAGCTCACGCACCTCCAGCTGCAATATTCTGGATGCTGCTGGATAACCACACAAAGGCTCACCATACAAGGTCAACTCTCAATCTCCAGGACTTGCATGCCTGCCCAACAGAGTTGCCAACCCTCCAGAATAGGCCTGGAGCCTCCAGGATTGGCATTCATCTCTAGTCACTACTGAAAGCAAGCTTGGAGACCTTAAGCCATTTCTGCCCAATGTTGCATACATACAACAGGGACCAAATGAGTAAACCTGTGGAAAAGGCAAAATTAACAAGGCCCTCAGGAATTTTCATCATGATATGTTGGTAAAAAAAATCTCTAGGAAGTGTTTCAGTCACAATTGGCAACTCTACTACCCAACTTCAAAAAGCCTCCTCAGTTAAAGACCTTCATGAGATGCAAGCATATTGTTTACTTCTGCATAAATAGTGACTCAAAGTAGGAACCAAATTATTCCAGGAGTCATTAAACAGAGAGAAACAATTCCAAGGGACACGGAAAGAAATTTTTTAAAAAGATTATACTGTGGCAGTAGCTATTTGTGTAAGAGATACACAAAGTTGAGAGTAAAGTTTCTGCTTCACACATTGCTCTTCTGTATGTCTACTATGAAGTCTGTTGCAGCTCATTTCACACCTTCCACTGAACGAACTCTAGGAAAAGAAGACTCACAAAGCAATGGAACTGAGCATTAAGCAAGCCTCTTGTTAGGACATCCTGGAACATGAGCTAGCAGAAGAAGCCAAAAAA
Organism: Tiliqua scincoides; assembly: GCF_035046505.1. Classification (NCBI taxonomy): domain Eukaryota; kingdom Metazoa; phylum Chordata; class Lepidosauria; order Squamata; family Scincidae; genus Tiliqua; species Tiliqua scincoides. Next base: position 204,184,640 of record NC_089822.1, read on the forward strand.
CCACTCTGATGGCTTGTGCTAGACCTTAGGACAGGAATGTCAAACTCATTTCATACAGACGGCCAAAGTTAGCATTCATGCTGCCTGCTGAAAGCTAGAAGTGACATCATTAAGCAGAAAGTGACATCATTAAGCAGATGGTGGTCAGAAATAAGTACTTTGTTCTCACATAGAAACTCAAATGAGCTGCAAATGACAGAAGAGAAAATGTGCAAATTTTGTTCATGTTTTCAAGAGAGCCCGATTATAAGCTGGGAAAGCCTAATTATAACAGGGAATGGATAAATTGCTTCTGGCAGCCAGATTTAGTCTGTGTTCCTTATGTTTGATACCCCTGCCTTAGGGCAACATGAAGAATGCAAGGTTGTCACCTGTTTGTTCTTCACTTGGACTGTGCAAAAACCAGAGCCCAGAGCAACTTTTAACCTGGATACTCAAAACTGGGGAATGGATGGCGCAGGGACCACTTGGATTAGAACTCCTCTGTTGGCTTGTAGGTACTTGTCCTCATGGTGTTCTGCTTGGGAACCTCACTCTGCAATCAGAGAGCAAAAGAGGAACCATGCCGGGACAGCCCACTAGGCGAGTAAAGTGGCAGGGAAGCAGTGCAGGGGATAAAACACTGTCCAAATCTATCAGCTCTCTTCCCTGACCCGATGTCTCCCTCTCTTCTGGGGCTCGCTGCAGGAGATTCCTTGCCAGTTTAGCATTCTGTTTGCAACAATGGCCAGCCAGTTGCCTCTGGGAAGCTTACAAACAGGGTCTGAAGAACTGTTCAGTGTTGTCTGATCCCAGCTTCTGGAGCACAGGAAGCTGCTTCACCCTAAACCAGACCAGTGGTCCTTCTAACTCAGTATTTCTGATATTAAGTGGTAGCAGCTTCCTACGGTTTTAGAGAAGGGGGCCTTTTCCAGTCCTATCTGGAGAAGCCAGGGATTGAGCCTGGGACCTTCTACATGAAAAGCAGGTGTTCCATTACTGAGTTACGATAAATAAACCTCCTAGATGTTGTCAGATTATCCGAACTACCAGGAGGTATCAACAGGGCCAGGGTAAGAGCAAGAGAGACATGGAGGAGGTGGAGGCCAGTGCAGGTCTAATGTGCTGCTCAGGTGGTTGCAGAAGTTCAGAGTGATTGCCAAGCTCTGACCACCTGGATGTGAGTTCACTGCACTTCAACCCTCTGCTGGTACTGCAGTTAGAGCACAGTAGCTGCTCTGCTGAGGCATGCACCGGGAGCCAAGCCAGCAGGACTAACACTGACTCCAAGGGTCTCATGGTGGCCAAGGAGCCCGGGTGAGAGATGGGCAAGAAGGCCAAAGCACAGGGCAGGAAGGCACCATACAACATGGTCACCAGGATGCCCCATAAGATGGGGAAGAGAAAGGGGATCTAGCTCTTGCCATTTGGATGCTGGAATATTGGGAGCATCATACAATTGGATGCCAGACCATTGGAGTTTTACTGCAAATAAATAATATGTATTATAAATCTGAACAATTATACTGTATTTCAACCACATTTTAGCCTTAGTATGATTACCCCACAAGTTCTCCTTTAATTACATTATCTTATCTACACACAGAGGGGAGAAAGATGAGAATATGGTCTTGCTTCTTTTTTCCCTGGCCAGAACACATTTAACCAAACCAGGCTAAGGGCCCAATCCTATCCACTTTTCCAGCTCTGGTGTAGCCACACTGCAGCCGCAAGGTAAGAAAACAAATGTTCCCATACTTTAAGGAGGCCTCTGTGACTGCTGCCCCACTACAAGATGCAGTGCACACCCCACTGGCACAGTTGCACCAGCACTGGAAAACTGGATAGGATTGGGCCCTAAGTCTGCACTCTAGCATGGGAGAAGGGGTGCACACAGCTGCCAAACACACAAAAAGCATTCATGGAATATTTGCTGCAGGGGGAGGGGGGAGGAAATAAACTTGCTGGTGGTCTTTGCCACTATGAGCCAGATTAATGCCCCAATGTTACAAAGCAAAGGAATGCACAGTCTCAAAAAAAAAAATTAAAAATAATATTGAAGGAAAGTCACAATATGGAGCAGGCAAGGGGGTGCTCACCACTCAACAGGCCACAAAAATATGGGAGAGGCCATGATGCTCATATCGTCACACTTCATACATGCACACTCTGGGAAGAAAACAACAAAGCATCTGGTGGCATCATAAAGACCAATAAATACACTGCTCAAAACAATAAAGGGAACACTTAAACAACACATCCGAGATCCGAATGAACGAAATATTCCAATTAAATACTTTGTTCCTGACATAGTTGAATGTGCTGACAACAAAATCACACAACAATCATCAATGGAAATCACATTTATTAACCCATGGAGGTCTGGGTTTGGTGTCATACTCAAAATTGAAGTGGAAAAACACACTACAGGCTGATCCAACTTCGATGTAATGTCCATAAAGCAAGTCAAAATGAGGCTCAGTAATGTGCGTGGCCTCCACATACCTGTATGACCTCCCTACAATGCCCAGGCATGCTCCTGATGAGGTGGCGGATAGTCTCCTGAGGGATCGCCTCCCAGACCTGGACTAAAGCATCCGCCAACTCCTGGACAGTCTGTGGTGCAACGTGGCGCTGGTGGATGGAGCGAGACATGATGTCCCAGATGTGCTCAATTGGATTCAGGTCTGGGGAAAGGGCGGGCCAGTCCATAGCATCAATGCCTTCATCTTGCAGGAACTGCTGACACACTCCAGCCACATGAGGTCTAGCATTGTCCTGCATTAGGAGGAACCCAGGGCCAACCGCGCCAGCATATGGTCTCACAAGGGGTCTGAGGATCTCATCTCGGTACCTAATGGCAGTCAGGCTACCTCTGGCGAACACATGGAAGGCTGTGCGGCCCCCCAAAGAAATGCCACCCCACACCATTACTAACCCACTGCCAAACCGGTCATACTGGAGGATGTTGCAGGCAGTAGAACGTTCTCCCTGCCGTCAACAGACTCTGTCACGTCTGTCACATGTGCTCAGTGTGTGAACCTGCTTTCATCTGTGAAGAGCACAGGGCGCCAGTGGCGAGGTTGCCAATCTTGGTGTTCTCTGGCAAATGCCAAACGTCCTGCACGGTGTTGGGCTGTCAGCACAACCCCCACCTGTGGATGTCGGGCCCTCATACCACCCTCATGGAGACTGTTTCTGACCATTTGAGCAGACACATGCACATTTGTGGCCTGCTGGAGGTCATTTTGCAGGGCTCTGGCAGTGCTCCTCCTGTTCCTCCTGACACGAAGGCGGAGGTAGCGGTCCTGATGCTGGGTTGTTGCCCTCCTATGGCCTCCTCCATGTCTCCTGGTGTACTGGTCTGTCTCCTGGTAGCGCCTCCATGCTCTGGACACTACACTGACAGACACAGCAAACCTTCTTGCCACAGCTCGCATTGATGTGCCATCCTGGATGAGCTGCACTACCTGAGCCACTTGTGTGGGTTGCAGACTCCGCCTCATGCTGCCACTAGAGTGACAGCACCGCCAGCATTCAAAGGTCACCCAAACATCAGCCAGAAAGCATAGGGACTGCGAAGTGGTCTGTGGTCACCACCTGCAGAACCACTCCTTTATTGGGGGTGTCTTGTTGCTTGCCTATGATTTCTACCTGTTGTCTAATCCATTTGTGCAACAGCATGTGAACTTGATTGTCAATCGGTGTGGCTTCCTAGGTGGACAGTTTGATTTCACAAAAGTGTGATTGACTTGGAGTGACATTGTGTTGTTTAAGGGTTCCCTTTATTGTTTTGAGCAGTGTATATTGCTATTGCAGTATATTCTTCACAATGGATAAGAAACCTTAAAAAAAAACATGTAGGCTTTATGCAGTCAATGAGAAACAATGGTGCATTTCTTTTGCCATAAACCGATTGTTCAGGAAGCTCCTATGTCAAAGGGTTCTTTTTGCATCTTGTGTGGAGAAGAATACTATATTTGAAACAGCAAGCATGCCTGGGTCCTCCTTCTTCCTGTACCATTGCCTAGCTTGCGCCCGTCACACCATCCCTCAGTACCTGCCAGTGAAATGGGGATGTGGAACAATGCCTGTAGGGATGACGTGAGAATGAATGAATGACTGAGCAAGTGCATGGCTCTTTGAGATGATCAGATGACAAGAGGCACAGGAAGAGCTGTTTGAAATTGTAAATAACGGTCCTATCCTCCAACGCAAACCTTTGTTTCCAGCTGCAAACAACTGCGCCCTTGTCTGGGTGCAAAGCAGGCAAGAATCCAGCCTCAAAGTTAGCTTTGGCAAGATAAAGAGCACCTTGACTCCATAGTACCAAGACTGTGTCTCCCATTAAAAGCAGTCCACCTGAGACCATCAGCTTGAGGTACAGGGAAGTATGGAATGTTTGCTTCCTGGATAAATCCATGGCTTACTGGCGCATAGGCTAAAACTGATCTTCTGCCTTTCTAGCCCAGATAGGTACAGATCAGTCACTAGTGCTTTTAAGAATAATTAGAGTCTTTGATCTCTGTCATTTGTCCTGACAAGGCTCCTGTAGGTTTAACAGCTGAAGGCAATGCAGAAATTCAACAAGCTGGGCTTCCACATCTCTGTGACAGAAATTATAGAATGATAGAAAATCCTATGTATCAAGTAGCTATCAAAGGCACAGGGACTCTGCCAGAAAAGAGGAGAACTTTAACTCCAAGTTTGGAGATAAGATTGAAGTAACAAGTTTCTTAAGACTTGGAATGGACAACTTGCTTTCTCTTACATCCTGGGTTTCAGGATCACACATATGCTTTCCCTTGAGAGGGGTCAGATCTGCCTTTGATTTCATGTTCTGCATCTCACGCAAATCAGATGTATCCATCCAGTGATATCCACTCTCCCATGTCATTCTTGGAACTCTGCCCTGGACACAGGGAATCAGTCAGATCCTTTTTGCAATGGATATCGCAAAGAAGCTCCCAGCTCCACCATGTGGGCACCTTCAGATTCACCACACCACTTCAGCAGCATACTTTACCCATTCCAGTCTCAACATTAGGACATGTCAGGTGCCATGGGCTCCCTCTTATTGGGCGTGGCAACAAAGGAAGGGCTGCCCCAAATCTCTTTACAATTCACCCATACTCCACAACACCGACAAGCTTGTAGTATGGGTTGACAACAGTCTGCTTGCTAAAAATATGGTTTGCTCTGAATCCAAGCCTTTGCCAACAATTTCAGCCCTCAAGTCTGCCACAACATCATCATCTCCATCACCACAATCATATAAAACCACAGCATTTTGTGGTTATATTAAAAAAGCAGAATGGATTTTATTAGAGTTTTGAACTCCTGAGCATACAGGATAAAAGGTTACATGACTTCAGTTCTATGTGTTTGTGTGTGTCGCTTTGGGAGCTGAAACAGTTGCAGATGTGATCTGAGAGTCCTCCTCTGACCCTCCTCTAACCCCACAGAGCTGTTAACTCTTTACCCACATTATAGGCATGTGAATGAAGAAACAGGCTGATAGTGGGGGTGAGGAGCTCACCAAAAATGCAAAGTGTTTCCTACAGTAACCAAAATGTATCAATAAGCTAAGTGCTATGAATGCATGGGCATGTCCCACCTGCTTTCAACAGCCCATCTTTCTACACAACCTGCCTTCCCGCAGGGCTTCCTCCTCCTTTGTCATGGGGCAAGCAGCAAGGCAAATGGCTTGCAGCCATAATGACACCATTACTCACTAGCTAGTGACAAGGCTGAGTAGCAAAGGAGCTGAAACCCAAGACTGCTCATACTTTCTAAAGCAAAGCAACACACACCCACACAAACCCTTGTGTCATAACAAAAAAAAAAAACTCTGTGGGATTCTAAACTACTATCTGTGATCTTCAACCCAGTTCAAGTCTATAGCAAAAGTCCTGATATTTGATCTACGCTGCAATAGTTTCCAGAGCTACGAAACATATGTCACTCCCTTGCCAATTAAAAATTAAAGCTGGAAAAAGTTGAGGTGTTTTTTTTTAATGCATACAGCGGAGCAAACGCCAGGTAACTTCTTATTCTCTGAGATAACCAGCCATCAGTGGACAGTACTTTCCAAGGTTTTCCCCTAAGAAGCAGCAAATATGGATAAAGTAGTTTTAATAACAAGATCAGTGTGTCCTGCTGACAATTCACACAGTTTTACAGACATTGGGAGGACTTTAAGAGAGGAAGAAAAAAAACATGGATCACACTCTTTCGATCTGCAAATTTGCTGGAATTTATTACTTCCTCTAAACATAGCATTTATATGATGCATTTATTTTCACACATTCAAAGGGTGATACATACAGAATCAGGAGAGAAAATGTTGTGCAGACATTACATTTTTGCTAGAGATGTCCCATTTTTTGTTGCTACAATTCTGCGGCGAGATACAGCAGAACACAAGGTGAAAGTATCCTCACATTCACTGCAGGTCACTCTCCTCTCTGTGTCCAAAGGGCCACCCTAACCATTTACTTCTTAGGTAGAATACACTTTTGAAATGTATGGGGGTCTTATAGGCAAGTGTTATGAACAATGATCAGGAACTTTGAGATTTTGCTCTTTACCGCCATAGCATCACAACGAGAAATGATGGAACATCAATTATTGTGAGCTGGTGTGCAAATACTAGGGTTGCACTGACACATATCTATAGGTCAGCTGCACATCAGAAGCACATTAACACACCACCTACCGACATGATCTGTGCTACACAAGGTATGACCATAATGCATCAGTGCAGATCTTGCTTAAAGAGATACAGCCTGCCCCATAACTATTCCTCCTACACAGTAAAGAAGGTGCAAATACATGGCCTAGGAGTAATTTTCATTCCCACCTAAGTTTTGTTTGCATGTTTTCATGCTATACTGGGTGCTTGGAAAAAAAACCCTGGCTTCAAGTCCAACTGCTTTAGTGTTCCTGGGGAGGCTTCATCTTCACTGACACATTCTGTCAGCCTGAACCATCTGAGCTTGCACATATAAATTTATTCCTTGCCTCTCACAAGTACATGGTACACCTAAAACCAAACTCCTTCAGTGAAACTTGCTTCCAGTATAGTTAATGCATTCTTGAGGGGTTCTCTAATCTTCTCAACAGTGGAGATCAAAAGTGTATTTTGCTGTACAGCTCAACCCCCTCACAGATTATCAGTCTCTAGAATAAAAATTTCTAATGGTGGAACATGACATACAAGACTCAAAGATGACATAAAAAACTCAAAGATTAAAATGTGGAACCTATCTCTCTCACACAGCATAGACACAAACACACCTTTTTAAAACAATTATAAGCACCTTAAAAGTGAAATTGTTGGTAACACTCTTACCACACCCTATGACAATTTGATAAAGTTACCAGACACCAAACAAAATTTATTTGTGAGACACACCCAGTGTGTGAGCATCAAAATAGCTATTCCTCGGCTAATTCATGACCTATACCTGCTTCTGTGGGATTCTGCCCTAGAGTAAAGGTACTAGGGTGTTTGAATCCTGGATGGTTCTGTCCTGGTCAGATGTGTTCCGGTCATTTGCATCCCTAGATATTCACATCTGGAGTTTTTTTGCATCCTGGTCATTTGCATATCACTATAACTGGGCAACAGACAAATTATAACTGGGAAACAAACCACGTTATATATCTTAAGCCCTAACCCTACCTTTGTGTTTTAAAAGTAAAACAGTACATCTACTATAACACAACACAAATTAGAACACAAATGCCCAGGGCACCACTGTCCAATACTGGGATGTATTTCATTGCAACAGAGTTGTCCAGGATACAATGGCCTTGCCACTTAAAGTATGGGGAACCTTAAGCCTTGTGATCCCTTCCAGTCAGAAGGCTGGAACACTTATAAAGAAAGGCTATGTTTTGGGCTTTTAACTTGGGTGGAAAAGGTCATTAAGGGGGCACATGATGGAGACTTTAAAAAGTATGCATGGTGTGGAGAGGGTGGCTAGAAAGAAGTTTTACTCCCTCACAATATTAGAACCAGGAGTTATCCAATGAAAAATGAAGGGTGGGCGACTGAGAACAGGCAAAAGGAGAAGCTTCATCACACAATCAATGAAGTTTGTTTCTACAAGATCCGGAGAAGCATAAGGGGGATTAGACAAAGTCATGGAGGACAGGTCTATCAAGAGCTAGTCATCACAAGAGCTCTGTGCTACCTCCAAGTTCAGCATCAGTATGCCTCTTAATACCATCCACAGGGAAGCAATTTTGGGAAAGAAGTGTGCCTTCGCTCTAGTTTGTGAATTTGGCTTTCCAGAGCAGCTAGTGGGAAGCAGGGTGATGGACTAGTCCGGGTTTTGACCTGAACCAAAAGGACTTTTCTTCTGTCTCCCGAGGTCATCAGACCACAAGCATGGAGACTAAGCAGCTCTTTCCACCTTTCTTTCCTCAGTTTTTGAAGCGTGAGAGACTTTGAGAAGTTGAACATTAGTCACATTTATTTATCACTGTTGCTATTTAATTCTGGAAACTGCAGACCTGCAGACAACTGCCCCCTTATTCCATAAAAAAGCAAGGAAAGCAATGTGTTTCATACCCCCAGCCTGTCATTCCACCTGATGAGGCCAGAGCTGTATTTGGTAAAAGTTTTGGAAGCAAAAAGGAACAGAAAGTCCCAGACAGAGAAAGAAAAGATGCCCAGGCAGAACCTGTTTGGCCTGGAGGGGAGTAGTAGAAGGTCATGGAGCAAAGCCTCTGCCCAGAGGAAGACCTTTCCACATGTCCGCTCCCCAAAGATTAACCCCTACAGTCTGGAACTGAGAGAGACAGAACTGAGTGGTGAAGGACATGCCCGATCAGAGCACAATCCTACACCTGTCTACTCACCCCATTATAGACAGTGGAACTTACTCCCAAGGAAGTGTGGATAGGATTGCAGCCTGAAGCTGCATGGGAGTAAGCTCCAGTGACTTTGATGGGACTGACTTCTGAGTAGACATGCATAGGCTTGGGCTCTGAGGCTGCACTCCTCTCCACACTTTCCTGAGAGTAAGCTCCATTGACTCTGATGGGGCTTACTTCTGAGAAGGCAGGCATAGGCTTGGGCTCTTGAGCCCGCTCCTTCAGTCCCCACCCGGCTCCTGCGAGGACGTCAAAGGCTCGGTAAGCCCAACCCACGCAGGTATTAGCCGGAGCAGCCCGAGCCAGCGCGGGTGAGCCCCTCTGGAGAGCCGAGGCTTGGCAGCCGACGGGGAGAGGGGCAAAGAAACGAGCCTGCAGCCCCCGCGGCTGGAAAGTTGGCGTCGAGGCAGCCTGCGGGGCTCGCTTCTCCCCGCCCCTGCGCGCTGAAGGGCGCTTTATAAATAGCCCGAGAGAGGCGAAGCGCTGCTGGAGGTCCCTCCAGGTCCCCTCCGGGGCGCAGAGCGGCTGCAACTCACGTGCGCGTCCCCCGGCCGGCGTCCCGTCCCGTCCCCGGCGGCCGCGCTCCCTCGTCCCCCGTGGGCAAAACTTGCGGGGCTGCAGCCTGCCTTCGCTCGCTCACTCGCTCGCTCCGCCCGTGCCCGCGACTGGCAGCTTACGGTGTTAGCCCATAATCCCCAATGGAGGGGAAGATTAATGCACGCCAGGCCCGCCCCCGCGGCCGCCTCCAATCTGCGCGGCGGCTGCAGGAGCGTCACGCGCACCCCCCGCGCTCGGGCCGGGGGCACCGCCAGGGAGGGAGCCGGCCGGGCACACGCGCGCGCGGCGGGAGAGGCGGCAGCGCCCCAGAGGCGGCCGGGGCTGCTCTGCAACGAGCGGCTCCAGCGCCCCGCAGCAGCAGCAGCAGCAGCCCCGTCCAGGCGCGCGCGCTGGAGGAGCCCTGAAGGCGCCAGAGTTTGTTCGGCGCACGTGGCTGCGCTGCAGGCAGCCCTCCTCTGCCCCGGCGCCACCTCCGCCCCCCCCCCCACGCGTGAGCCAGGCTTGCAGCCCTCCCCGGGAGCAAGCCTGCTTCCTCGGGGCCAAGGACGGGGACCAGAATAGCCACAGTGCGGGACGCGGGCTGCAGGCCTAGCCCCGCTCCCCTGGGAGGAAGTCCCCTTGACTGGAATGGGATTTGCCTCAGAGTAGACATGCAGAGGCTTGGGCTGCAGGGCCTCGACCACCGTCTAGAAGAGGGACTTGGGGCAGGTGCTTGGCAGGTGGGAGGGCTGAAAAAGCTGCACTCCAGACAGTGGCTCAAGGCAGAGGCCCTGCCAGCCCAGTCCTCTGCATGTCTGCTCTGAAGCAAATCCCATTCCAGTCAAGGGGACTTCCTCCCAGGGGAGCGGGGCTAGGCCTGCAGCCCGCGTCCCGCACTGCCGCTGGTCACCCGGAGATCAGGCATCAGGACAAGAAGTATTCTTCCCCTCTCCAGATTTTTCTAAGCCCCAAAGAGGCTCGTTTCTGCCCAGCGGTGCATAGACGCAACTGGGATCAAGTGTGTACACCTGTGGGCTGGGCAGAATTGGGTGAAACCACCTGGGACAGAATAGAATAGTGTGCATCAGAGGGACTGGGCAGTGATCCAGACCTAAGCACACTTCCCAGCTAGGGTGGAAATCCCTTGGGATTTAAAGGAGGACTTCCTAGTAAGCACTAGGCAGACAGCGAGGAGGTGCAGAAATAGATATGTGCACCTGTCTGCACCTAAGTCCCACAGTGTTAAATGAAGATTATTCCCATAAAAATAAAAATGGAAGAAAAACCAGTATTGAAAGCTGTGTGGCAAGCACAGAGTTCTAAATCTACGTTTCTTTGTTCTTGTACAAAATCATAACATATTTGGTATCCTATCTTAAATGGTCTGTTAGTTATTCTAAAATACCTTTACAGAGAACAGAGAAAAAAATTACCTATATAACCATAATTATCTGCTCATCAAACCCATACCTCATTTGACCCATTTTCCCCTTCATGCTCAGGAAGTCTTATGAATGGTTTCCAATTGTCCATAAAAGTCTTTACTGACTTCTCTTCAAAGAAAATAGTAAGTTTATCCATTTCAGTAAGGTCCAATATCTTTACCCACCATTCTTCAACTGAAGGTATCTCTGGAACCTTTCAGTACTTAGCATACAATATTCTTGTGGCAGTTGTCATATATAGAAATATTGTTTCAAGACCTATCTAACTAGAGGTGTTCTTAACATTTTTATTTTGTCCCAGATTTCATTTTTCCCCATGGAGGGAAAGTGCAGAAAGTGGTGTAGTGTTTTTTTTTTTTACTCCAAGGGCACATTTTTATAATTGCTTTAAAAGTGTGCTAGGTGAGTGATACAGGGGATATAGTGTCAGCAGATGCAGCCTCACTGCTCAGTCCTGAACTGTGCACACTGGCTTACCGCCAGCATGCACTGCCCTACCGCCAGCGTGTGGACTAACCGCCGGGCGGCTGCCAGAACACTGCATGGACCACCGAGCAGCAGTGAGGTAAGTGGGGGCATGGGGGAGGCCGGGAGGAGGCATTCCAGGGAGGGGGGAGGCAGGCAGAGGGTGGGGAGGAGGAGGGAACAGGGAGGGAGGGAGGGAGGGGAGACAGGTGGAGCTTTGCTCCACCGGATCCAGAGCCTCTGTGTCGGGCTCACTACCCTGAGGCTTTTGATTCTCCAACAATCTTTTGGTTGGTGGAGAATCAAGTAGCCCCATTGCAGGGCTACTTGCTTTACCTGGGGGAAGGGGACGAAAGTGTGCAGGATGCAGCACCACCCATTTTTGACGCTGCTGCAACCCTGCTCGACAGCAGCTCAGGATTGGGCTATTACCCATGCACACACACCCCCGTCGTCCAGCCCAAGCAGCCTACAGTGCCCAATACATAGAGGTGTTTTATTTTTTTGAAGGTTGGGGGGGTGTTGTTTTTTTTTTACAAAAATAAGAAGTGCAAAAAGCACCAAAAAATTATATCTCTATGCATAACATAAAGCTTAATCACAGATACTGTATGCCTAATGAGGTTTTAAGATACAAGAATTTTCTCCGTCCCGTCCGCCCCAACTTAAAAGGAGATTGGACAGATCTATGGAGGAAGAGTCCATCACAGGTTACTAATAATGATGACGGCATCCAGGTTTTAGAGGTAGCCTATCTCAGAATATCAGGTGCAAGGAGGCGGCACCAGGATGCAGGTCTCTTGTTGTCTTGAGTGCTCCCTAAGGTATCTGGTAGGCCACTGTGAGATACAGGAAGCTGGACTAGGCGGATCCTTGGCCTGAGGGCTCATCCTATGTTTAAGATGGCCCCTTGACATGCCATTGTCAAATGTCATCATGGATTCCAATCCTACTTGTCAAAAGTCTTGAAACAGAACAGTTCTCATTCATTGTCTTAGACCAGCCATTTTCTACCACGGTGCTGTGGCACACTGGTGTGCCGCGAATGGTCCCCAGGGGTGCTGGGGGAATTTGGGAGAGGGTAATTTATTCGTAGGGTCACTGGGGAATGTGAGCCTCCCATTGACAGCACAGTGTGCCTTTTCAATTGTCAAAAAACAGATGGTGTGCCTTGACCATTTTATTGTCCTTCCAGTGTGCAGTGAGATGAAAAAGGTTGAAAATCACTGTTTTAGACAAACAACTTTTTTTCACAATAGGTCACCTATATTAATATTTGAATAAATCAATTATAGAATTCAAGACAAGAAAGACAAAAAGGGATAGAAAAATAATTAAGTCAAAATGCATTATTTACTACTCAATATATCATTTTTTCCATTCATAATTCATCATATTTTTGTTTTAATTCCAATAAATAAGAACACCTATTCAGTGCATCCGAATTATTTCTTCCTAAATAGCACAGAACAGATTGACTGCAAACAACTGCTGATACCCCAGATTTTATTTTCCAGACATCATACTATTTTTACTCTTTTGTTGCCTTTTACCAAGGATGGGCCATGATTTGGATGTTTCAGACTCGAGTTGTGAAAACACGTGTTTTTCACGTCTTGTACAAACTCAAGTCATGCGTGTCAAAACCTTGGGTACTGACTCGGGACTTGTGGGTTTTACCCTAAAAATGAAAAGACTCGAATAGACTCGCATCAAGACTCGCTTTTTTGCGTGTTTGCAACCCTGTTTTGTGTATGTACTTGCTTGCAAGCTTTTTGTGTGTGACTTCCGCAGCTTTACTCACTTTTTGAAAAGACTGGAGCTTGAGTTAAACTGACTCTAAAAACGTCTCTGCAGGAGTCATTACGGCCCCTGTTATGATTCATTTGCAACTAAGTCAGGGGAAAGAGACTTGGAACTTGACTCGAGGAAGTGGCTCTAGTGCATCAGGTGCATTTAATTCTGGTATTCCTGTTTATTTTCTGTTATTTCACTACTAAAACAGAGACGCCTGCGTTGGTTTGGTCATGTCATGAGAATGGATGATGGCAGGATCCCAAAAGATCTCCTCTGTGGAGAACTCGTGCAGGGAAAGCGCCCTACAGGTAGACCACAGCTGCGATACAAGGATATCTGCAAGAGGGATCTGAAGGCCTTAGCATTGGACCTCAACAGATGGGAAACCTTGGCCTCTGAGTGTCCCACTTGGAGGCAGGCTGTGTAGCATGGCCTCTCCCAGTTTGAAGAGACACCTGGCCAACAGACCAAGGCAGAGGCAAAGAAGGAAGGCCCATAGCCAGGGACCAGGGACACACTACACTTGCTCCCAGTGTGAAAGAGATTGTCACTCCCGAATCGACCTTTTCAGCCACACTAGACGCTGTTCCAGAACCACCATTCAGAGCGCGATACCATAGTCTTTCAAGACTGAAGGATGCTAACAATGTTATATTTCCTGTTATAAGGTGCTTTGAAGTCTTTGTGATAATGTGGTATAGAAATTGTATTCATAAATTGAATAGAAATAATATTCTTTTAATTTCCACAATGGTATTTGAAGAGAAGATGTAATAGAAGATGTTCCTCACAATATGATTCATTGCCCTATTCTTAAAAACGTTAGGTAAAGGTTTAGTTACTGGTGGCTTGAACTCATTGGTCCAATCTGCAATATTTGCTTGCCAGTAGTAATCTTATTAAAATTTATTTTATTTGTCAAAACACAGAATGCAAAAAAATTTTGCTATTGTAGCAGCGAAATGTCCCCAAAGTTTCAGTGTCGCTCATATTCAATATTGCAACTTCTGATGTTTTATTTTATAAGATTGCAGTCTTGTGATTTCCGTTTTGTTGTATTCCTTGCCTCATGTTTAAACTGTACCTTGTATCTTGCACTTTGCTATGGCCTCTGGGTGAACCCTATGCAAATATATGGCTATTTAGTAAACTTGAGGGTGGCTTCAGCTAATAAGTGGCAAGGGGCAGGCACGTGCATCAACTGCTGAGATGTCTAAGCATTGACATCACAGAAATGTCCTACCATGTAAGAGCAGCTTCAGTGTGATGATGCCATCCCACACTACAGTGGTGCACATGTGAATGACATTGAGAATGCAGGTCACAGTTCTCATACCAGGGATGTGCAGTGCAGGTGAGGCAGAACCACCCTATCTCATCCTGCAATCTCATTCTGCAGGGGTACGAGGCAGGAATGTGCAGTGTGGGTGTGGCGGGTGAGCCAGAACCACCCCATCATAGTTCATGGAAAAGCACTAGTTGCCCTGCTTGCTTACAACTGAGGAGGCCATCCTTACACCTAAGAAAGCTGATGTAAGGCGTGCCTCCTCAAGTATAAGCAGGCAGGGCAACCAAGGTGCTTTTCCGTAAGAACATAAGAACAGCCCCACTGGATCAGGCCATAGGCCCATCTAGTCCAGCTTCCTGTATCTCACAGCGGCCCACCAAATGCCCCAGGGAGCACACCAGATAACAAGAGACCTCATCCTGGTGCCCTCCCTTGCATCTGGCATTCTGACATAACCCATTTCTAAAATCAGGAGGTTGTGCATACACATCATGGCTTGTACCCCATCATGGATTTTTCCTCCAGAAACTTGTCCAATCCCCTTTTAAAGGCGTCTAGGCTAGACGCCAGCACCACATCCTGTGGCAAGGAGTTCCACAGACCGACCACACACTGAGTAAACAAATATTTTCTTTTGTCTGTCCTAACCCGCCCAACACTCAATTTTAGTGGATGTCCCCTGGTTCTGGTATTATGTGAGAGTGTCAAGAGCATCTCCCTATCCACTCTGTCCATCCCCTGCATAATTTTGTATGTCTCAATCATGTCCCCCCTCAAGCGTCTCTTTTCTAGGCTGAAGAGGCCCAAACGCCGTAGCCTTTCCTCATAAGGAAGGTGCCCCAGCCCCGTAATCATCTTAGTCACTCTCTTTTGCACCTTTTCCATTTCCACTATGTCTTTTTTGAGATGCGGCGACCAGAACTGGACACAATACTCCAGGTGTGGCCTTACCATCGATTTGTACAACGGCATTATAATACTAGCCGTTTTGTTCTCAATACCCTTCCTAATGATCCCAAGCATAGAATTGGCCTTCTTCACTGCCGCCGCACATTGGGTCGACACTTTCATCGACCTCACCACCACCACCCCAAGATCTCTCTCCTGATCTGTCACAGACAGCTCAGAACCCATCAGCCTATATCTAAAGTTTTGATTTTTTGCCCCAATGTGCATGACTTTACACTTACTGACACTGAAGCGCATCTGCCATTTTGCTGCCCATTCTGCCAGTCTGGAGAGATCCTTCTGGAGCTCCTCACAATCACTTCTGCTCTTTACCACTCGGAAAAGTTTGGTGTCGTCTGCAAACTTAGCCACTTCACTGCTCAACCCTGTCTCCAGGTCATTTATGAAGAGGTTGAAAAGCACCGGTCCCAGGACAGATCCTTGGGGCACACCGCTTTTCACCTCTCTCCATTGTGAAAATTGCCCATTGACACCCACTCTCTGCTTCCTGGCCTCCAACCAGTTCTCAATCCACGAGAGGACCTGTCCTCTAATTCCCTGACTGTGGAGTTTTTTCAGTAGCCTTTGGTGAGGAACCGTGTCAAACGCCTTCTGAAAGTCCAGATATATAATGTCCATGGGTTCTCCCGCATCCACATGCCTGTTGACCTTTTCAAAGAATTCTATAAGGTTCGTGAGGCAAGACTTACCCTTACAGAAGCCATGCTGACTCTCCCTCAGCAAGGCCTGTTCATCTATGTGTTTTGAGATCCTATCTTTGATGAGGCATTCCACCATCTTACCCGGTATGGATGTTAGGCTGACCGGCCTATAGTTTCCCGGGTCCCCCCTCTTTCCCTTTTTAAAAATAGGCGTGACATTTGCTATCCTCCAATCTTCTGGCACCGTGGCCATTTTGAGGGACAAGTTGCATACCTTAGTCAAGAGATCTGCAACTTCATTCTTCAATTCCTTAATAACCCTTGGGTGGATGCCATCAGGGCCCGGTGACTTATTGATCTTTAATTTATCAATGGACTTTAATTTATCCATGGACTGCGATGGGGTGGTTCTGGCTCACCCGCCACACGCACACTGCACATCCCTGCCTCATACCCCTGCAGAATGAGATTGCAGCACACTGAAATGGCTTTCATGATGCTGGTTGGGCATTTGAGAGATACTTAAGCTTTCCCTGAGGTTCACGCATTTAACTGTGAGGGAGATGTATGAGTTTATGATACATCCTGCCAGGCAGATACACTTTCCCTTTTGGAAGCGACACAAGCAGCTTGATAAATCCACATCCGCTTGCTTACTCACTTTTTGTTCCTCCTCTGAAATTCAGAGCTGTCCTCAGAATGAACAGGATCCAACAGCTGAGGGAAACGCATGGGCAGCCAATCCAACCCAACTGCCCCTGTGCTGGTGCAGCTATACCAACAGGGTGTGCACTGCATCCCATAGGGGAGTTTCAGGTCCCAGAGGCTTCGTCAAGACAAGGGAGCATTTGTCCCTTGCCCCAGGACAAGCCTCCACTGCCCTTACTTGGACCTGCACCAGCTACTTCGCTGACGCAAGTCCCAGTGGACCCAAATTGGTGGATCAAGGCCAGAAAGGGGGATAAGATATCAGTGACACCGCTGCCACTTATACTGCCCCCCTCCCCAGCCTTGCTCTTCCCCCGCCCTCTCCTTTCCCCCTTCCTGCCCTGTTCCATTGCTGGCACAAGACCCTGTTGACCCTGGAAAATGGATTTGGCCTGGAAAGGGGGTCAGCATATGGCAGTTACTGCAGCTGCTGCTGCTAAACCCACCCCCTTTTTGAACCTGACCCACCCAATGGACCCTTCCCCTCCCCCTCCTCCATCCCTCCCCCTCCCCCTCCTCCATCGCTGCTTCCTTACACCCTCCAAATGCAATGAATGGCCACATCTCAAAAAGGACGTAGTGGAAATGGAAACAGTGCAAAAGAGGACAACTAAGATGATTGCTGGGCTGGGGCACCTTCCTTATGAGGAAAGGCTACAGCGTTTGGGGCTCTTCAGCCTAGAAAAGAGGCGCCTAAGGGGGGATATGATTGAGACATACAAAATTATGCAGGGGATGGACAGAGTGGATGGAGAGATGCTCTTTACACTCTCACATAACACCAGAACCAGGGGACATCCACTAAAATTGAGTGTTGGGAGAGTTAGAACAGACAAGAGAAAATATTTCTTTACTCAGCGTGTGGTTGGTCTGTGGAACTCCTTGCCACAGGATGTGGTGATGGCGTCTGACCTGGATGCGTTTAAAAGGGGATTGGACAAGTTTCTGGAGGAAAAATCCATTACGGGTTACAAGTCATGATGTGCATGTGCAACCTCCTGATTTTAGAAATGGGCTTTGTATCAGAATGCCAGATGCAAGGGAGGGCACCAGGATGCAGGTCTCTTGTTATCTGGTGTGCTCCCTGGGGCATTTGGTGGGCTGCTGTGAGATACAGGAGGCTGGACTAGATGGGCCTATGGCCTGATCCAGTGGGGCTCTTCTTATGAAAAGCAACCAGTTGCAATCTAGTCAAACAGACAGGAATCACAATCCTGACATCTTAACACACAGCTAGCTTTCTAATTTTAAAAATATCTAAGTACAACTTGATTTTCATTTTGATTTTCAGCTTGGGGGTTATCCTGTGTGTATTATTTATACTGTTTTTATTACCTTTTATAATTTTATATGTATTTTCATGTTTTTTGTACTTTTTATCTATTGATCGTTAGCCTCCTTGGGTGCCCTTCAGGGTGAAAGGCAGAATAAAATCAAATAAATCAAAAATAAATTTTATTTTTAATACCACATGAGGCCAAAATGTGTTGTGCAGTATTGCTATGTCAGTGGGCATGGTGAAATTATAAGCAACATAGGGCACAATCCTAACCAGGTCTACTCAGAAGTAAGTCCTATTTTGTTCAATGGGGCTTACTCTCAGGAAAGTGTGGTTAGGATTGCAGCCATAGGCTTATATAACAGAGAACTTTATTTTACGTTGAGCTACCACAGCTACCAGTACAAATACAGATGTTTGTATTGCACACAATATATTATGGAGTAAGCCCTGGTTCTCAAATCTGCTTAATCAGACAATCATTGTTATCTATATTCAAGGTCCCAGTGTGACTCTGCAACTTAAATAGTTAATGAGTAATGCCATTTATCAATCTCTACGTTATCTAAAACATTCAGGTGGCTACTTATATTCAGATAAATAGAACGGTTTGTGGTCATTTCACGTGGTGCTTCTTTGCTCTGCTGTGTTGTCTCTAACTGGAAGTGGTCCTAGTTCCAAAGAGTTTGCAACTGTACTGTGGTGTGCTGTGCCAGATTGAAAATTAAGGCAGCGCCAGGTTTTCTTAATGCTTGAGTTTTAGCACTGAAACCCCTTTTTCAGAGGGACCGGATTTTTTGGTGAATGGGCACTGCTATTTTTCAATTTTTTAAAAAAAATCAGTTTTTGTTTTGAAAGGGTTGCTCTTGGCAGGCACTTTTGGAGGTGTACTTCAATTCCCATTGTGCACCAGGATATTCATCAGTATCTACTGTTCCCATGAGCATATTCTCCAAGAATGTGTTCTGTTTAAAATTGTGTAAAGGTATGCTTTGTGGAATTGCTCTGTACAATGTGGACATGCTTGATGTATTTCCATTACTGATTGTGTCTTGAATGACGTTACATGGGTTAAAAAGCAGGGAAGTACAGCACTTGAAGGGGCTACACCATGATGCAATGACATGCTGATGTTAAATGATTTCAGCAGGAGGTGACCATCAATAGTTTGGCTCATGCAGATAAACATTTTGAGAAGGGACTAACAAACGGCCTAAACTTATGGAGGCCTTCTGCTGACAGAACTTGAATACTGTCAACAAAAGACTTAGGGCCCAATCCTATCCAATTTTCCAGCACCGGTGCAGCCGCAATGCAGCCTCAAGCTAAGGGAACAAATGTTCCCTTACCTTGAGTAGCCCTCTGTGACTGCCTCCCCACCACAGGATGCAGCACATGCCTCATTAGCATGGTTGCACCAGCACTGGAAAATTGGATAGAATTGGGCCCCCAGGCTGCTAGCTCTGCAAATATAGCCCTTACTGGCTGGCTCTGCATGACAGCATACACTATAGAGCCACTAGCATGAGTGGCTGGCGACAGTGCATGCCTGACACTGGAGCACCAAGTCACTGCCTGTGCCAATAAGTTGGCAACAGAGTTGGGCTGTGGGCAGGGCAGGAGAAGACCAAGATGGGGATTGGGATTAGCCAGGAGTGTGTTGGGAAGGGCCAGGGTGGATATCAGTAGCACTGCCAAATCCTATGCCCCATCTAACAGTGGCATTCCCAGAGGGGGAGCAAAGTGCTAAGTTTTGCAAGGCGCCTCAGTGTGCCCTGTAAGTTGTCCCTCCCCTCACCATCAGAGCTAATTCCAGCAGTGAGAGCAATGAGCAGCAACTCCTCTGCATTACTCTCACAGCTTAGAATTGCTCCGGTGAGGGGGAGGAGCCACTTATAGGGTACACTGAGACCCCTTGCAAAACATAGTGCTTTCCCCCAACCCAGGAATGCCACTGTGCCCAGTGTCAACACATCCCCTTGGGTCCACTCAGACTTGCATCAGCCAAAGTAGACCCCTTGGGAACCACAGTACAGCAGAGTAGGTAGGTGAAGATTTCTTACCTCTGTTGCATCATGGTCCATAGTCAGCCCATAGAATGCAGTGGAGCCCACAGTGGTGTTGCTGCACACTATTTGCTGGCTAAGGATAGGATGGGGCCAAAACTTATTCTGCTTTTCTTAGATGATGAACTTGGCTTTGAACATGAGTGGTTAGCTTTGATTCAACCAGCTAACTGAAAGCGTGAGTTCTTCTGCCCCAGGAACTGTCTATATATTTAATATACAGCCTGAAGGAGTCTGTATGGATGATGGTGCAAAATGTAGTCCTGCTCGGATGTTGGTATCAACTCACATAGAGGCAGTCTGCAAGAAAGTATATGACTCCTTGTTCTGGCAGGGGCTGATGGAGAGCACTGTGGAGAATAAGTTCACTGATGTTACTTTAAGAGACAACTGATGTTACCACAAGAGACAACAAACAATCAGAGTAATTGTGCAACAGGAAGTTCCTAAATTTTTATTATGTAAAATGTTTCTTGCTTTTCTCTGCTGGAGGTTGAATTACCAACTATTTTACTATCCCTTTTCCTTTGCCTTTTGCTGTGGCCCTGACGTGATGTGCATTCTGTGCTCAGAGAATGAGTTATACGTTTTGCAGAGAGGTTCTCTTTTCTTCCTTTGGAGCGGCATCCAACTAAAGCAACACCAAAGCGTTACTACGGAACCTCAACCAGCACCTCCTTCCTACAACACAGACTTAAGATGTTAAATATTCAATAAGTTGCAGTCACAAGATCTGCCCTTGTGCTCCTCTCCCCTACGCTAGCAAGGTCTCATGTTACCCCCCTGTTCTTGTTTTGCATTTCTTTGGCAAAAGGCATGCACTAACTGTTAATTCCTAATAACAGCACAAGCACAATGTGGTCACAACTGAACTGGCACTACCAAGAATATCGAAAGATCAAGTTTTTGCAGTTCAAGGTAAGTTGCCAAGCTAACAGCTGAGTCACAGACCTGGCTTGTGATGAGTTGTGCAAGACCCAGTTTTCAGTAAACCAAAGGTGCCAGAGTTGGTATTAACTGTTTTGAGACCTTAACCAGAGCAATAAATAGAAGAATCCCTAATTATGAATTATGGCCTGTGATTTGTGATATTTCTGCAGGGGGTAAGTGGATGTAGGGTGCCCTAGAGATTTTGAAACAAGACCCCTTGCATGCAGTCCTTACTTTCCGACCCCAGGCACTTTACTTTCTGAGCCACCACAGTGGCTCTTAGATAGAAGGAAATACTGGCTTTATCTTTGCTGCACTGCAGCCCCCTGCTGAAGAAGCAGATGATGGTCAGATGAGATCACAGTACTCACCAACTCAGCAAGACCAGATGATCTGGGAAACCAAGTGGAATCTTATTGGCTGCCTATGACTGTTGCTTCAGGTTCGAGCAACTCGTTGCTATAAATAGCAACAGATTGCCTTGCCTTGCTCTGCTCTGCCCATCCATGATGCCAACAAAGTCAGTTGCCTCACATTGGTAGGGGGCACCTGCCCTGCCTACCCTCCAAATTCCAGCACTCCTCTGCTGGAAGGGGAGCGTAGTGGAAGAAGAAATGAGGAGAAGCATATGGTGGGCCAGAGCATCTTGGGAACATTCCACTAGCACTGACTGCTGAAAAGCAGCTGAAAGTGTGCTCTGGCAGCCGGGCGGTAAAGCAGCAGGGAAAGGTGAAAAGAGGTGGGGGAAGATGCAGAGACGGGGGGGGGGAGAGGGGGGAGGCTGCAGGAAAGAATGGATCTGGGGGTGATGGTGCATGCCAGATCCTATTCCCTCTAGCAGCAGCCTCCCCACCCCCTTCCTCTCATCAAACTGCACCAGTAAATTGTTGGCACAGATCCGAGGAAACTCAGTATGGGCTGGGAGGCTTACAGAAGGGAAAGAGGGGATGCAGTGTGCAAATTTTTTGGTGCAGCTGCATGGGGGGTGGGTGGCCGGGCGGATAGGATTGGGCCATAAGAGACCAAATCAATTCAGCTTCTCCTCCAGGCTCCTCCAGTCCCTGCCACTGCCATTGCCACCCCCTCCTTATCTTCTTACCTACTCTCACCTGGAAAGTTTTGAACAAGGAGTGACTCAAGAGGGGTAAAAAAGGGGGGAGTCTTCCCAATGGTGCTTCTGCCTGGACCACCAATGGGAACAAGATCACAGTGGCTACTACCTTCTCTAGCTCTACAGTCACAATTCTCAGCAGCGGCGCTGGAGGAGAAGGTAAGCCCCCCTCGTCATTTGCTTTGCAAGAGCAGCAAGCAAAGAGAAGATGGGGCAGCTGGGTGGCCTGGCTGGCCAGGCTCGTGGGCTGGGAGAGGTGATGGATGGATACAGAGTGTGAGCCCCCCTCCACCAGTTGACCATCTCCCCCAGCCCAGCACCTAAAGAGAGCATTTTGGTCAGCCCCATAGCTGGGCTGCCCCTGATCTCTGGTGCTCTGCTTTACTCCCTCCTCCACACTTCCTGTTCTGCCCCTTTTCCTTTTTGAATCCAAGGAGTAGAGGGAGAAGTGGCTGGTTCACTGATAAGAAAGTGGGGGAAGGGTAACATTTGATGCCCTGCCTCAAGTGCTAGGTGGTCTTGGTCAATCTTATGCCCCCCCCAAAAAAACTGTCACCTTTGAGAACTGAATTGTCTCCCTGGCTTTGACCAGTACCTGCCTCCCCCCCCCTCAATCTTTCTTCACTGTGTTGTACCTCAACTTTAGTCTGTTATCTGCCTCCAGCTTGTTGGATCCCTTTCTGCCTCCTCTGAAACCTGACTGCTCATCTCTGAACCCATCTCAGTCATAGAGGATCATCTTGGCCAGGAGTCTCCAAACCTTTTGGCCAGAGGGCCACATCAAATATGTGTTGAGGTGTTGAGGGCTGGAAAAAAATATAAAATATAAAATTTAAATAAATACATTAGAGATGGAACTTAGATGGATGAATAGGCTCAAATTTCCTGGATTTTTCCAAGCACCAACACAAAAAATAAAGCACATATTCAAATGGACACCCAAATGGAGGCCTCCCTGACCCTCTTCTAAGGCCTCTAGAGGGCACAAAAATGTTGCTTCTAGTTTTATGAGGAAACCAGGAAGTTATGCTTTTAGGCTTTTAGAAGGTGTTCTGAGGGCTGGGAAGGCTGCGTGCAGTCTCCCCAGTCCTCAGAACACTCTCCAGCTGTGACCAGACCACAGCTCCTGTCATGTTCAGTCAAGTAGGCCAGAGGCTCTCAGGGGACCAGAGGCTCGCTGTGGGCCAGGGTTTGGAAACCCTTGATTTAGACTTTGGTTCTTAAGACAGCAACAGTATTTAAATGACCCACAAACAGTTACCTAATCTGTGAACCAATCGACCCATCCCTCCTGAAACCTGACACAGCAGGGATGTTGAATATAAACAGTACCTAACATTAGCACATAACTATCAATGGCTGTATGTACGCATTTCTACACATGGTTGCACCTGAGAGGACTTCTGCATAACAAATAGGTTGTGCTTATGTTACAGAGCCCTAGACAGGTCCAGCTGAGCCAAGCCACTCTCAGATCCAGCACAGAGGTGACTTTTAGAGGAGACCATGCAAAGACTAGCCAACGTTAAGATGCTGTTTCAAGTGATTTGTGGTCTGTCGTCATTGCAACCAAACCCTTCCTGTAACGTATTTCTGTTGCACCTTGAAGAAAGAAAACTTTGGTATGTCCTACCCCACTCCTTTTGATGTGGACCCTCCTGAGACAAGGAAGAACAGCTGGGGTGGCTATTTGCCCTATGTGGGGAGGAGGGACTTCTTCACCCTCCTGGAAAACCTTCATAGTGTGTAGTACAGTTCAGGTTAAGAGAAGTCAGTTTTGTCGAACTCTGCAATCCTGACCCCTGTAACCTGCACATCTGCAGAAGTAGCATAACTCCTGGTGCCTCTTGGGTTTCCCACCTCTGGATCACCCAATCAGAATAGTATAATCGGGTGCCATTAGAAGGCATAAGAAGCTGGCTTCTTTGACCCATACATTTAGTTCCGGAACGTTAATTATAAGGGTTAAGCTGGACATGGTTGGAGCCGCCCCTTCCTGGCTGGAAGGTGAACCTTGGAACATTAGAGAAGTGGTCAAGCATCTTACACAAGTCACGCTAGGCAGGGAACCATTCTGAGAAGTCACGTCAGGATTTATTGCCTCTGTTTTATTTAATTGCAGGTACCTGCTTTTGTTCATCTGCCCTTTTCCCAGTGCCTTTTCAGTGTTGCCTTTTAAAATAAACTGTAATTATTGCAACAAGACTTGCCAGTTTCTTTCTGTCCATAGCAAAAAACTATCCCTCCTTCCCCCAACATCCATCCAGGGGGACTGCTATTCGGGATAAGTGTGAGGGCAAAGGAATGGGGCTTGCCTAGTCAGTTGACTTTGCAGATCACTCCTGTAGTCACTGGCTTCTTATAAAGGAAATTCTGGGTTTTGGGTGATATCCCTAGATGGGAGGTGCGATGAGAATGGGCAACCCAGGTTTACCCTGACATGAGTCCCGGGAAATGCATGAGCAAGAGCGGGATAGTGCGACAGAGACCCAAATGCTGTGGTGCCTCACTGTGATGTCACTGCCACGTTCCAATCAGGCAAGTAGTTTAGGTGGTGTTAGGAGGTGGCAAGGCCACAGCTGCCCGTGTTTGGCTGGTGGTATCAGCCAATAAAAGGGGGGGGCAAACCAAGAGCCGACGGAACAGAAGTGAGGACCAAGTGGGCAGGACACACAAGGAGGAAGACAGGCCAAGGATGTGGAAAAAGAGTACAGGGATGGACCGGGGAGAAAGCAAAGCTGGATAAAGGGCAGGAGGAGATGCCAGGACCTATTCCAAGGCTGGAACCAAGTGGGCTTTCACCTTTTGTCCTACAATTGGAGGGAGTCAGCCATTTGAGATCTCTCCTTGCTCCTGAAGCAGCAGCTGGTGGCTTGGGCTCTTCATGATCTCCACAGGCCCTAGCCCTTATGGGGGCACAGAACCTAAACCGAGACAAGACCAGCTAGGAATGTAAATACAGGGGAAGATTGAACCATACCACCAAGGCTCAAGCACTGTAAAAAGCAGCAGCACTTTAAGCAACGTTGCCCCTCTTGCTGCCACCTGCAGAGGTGTAGCACTGGGTGTCGCAAAGATACGTGCAGCTGCTGCCATCACCACTCATACTGAAAAGCTGCCCCCTCCACTTCTAAGGTCATTCTGACCACACTGAAGAACCAGAAGCCCTTGCCCCACATTTCTGTTGCCTGAAAAAGGGCAGTGAAAATGGGGCAGCTCTCAGCTCAGTACTACCCAACTTTGAACAGCAGCCAAAATTCTTATCCTTACACAAGTGGGGGATGAGCCAACCAGATCAGGAGGGCCAGCAGCACGAGCAGTAAAGGTGCAGGACCTAGTCCTAGGCCTAGTCCCCGACACTCTGTCTGAATCTGTCAAATCAGAGACCTCTGATCTGCAGCCCCCAGAGAAGGCACCCTCCGAGCCACAACAAGGGCCTCATGCTTGCTACAGCAAGCAATGCACTAGGACAGAAATGACAGAGAGATGACCAAGTGCTGACCTCCAGGTCAGAGGCCTACCCCCCCCCCCCGTTAACGCTTGCTGCTGTTAAAAGAGGACTGAGTCTGGATGGGACAGTGTGGCCCAAGACACATGTAATGTCATAGTTATACTCCTTGTTGGAGCACATTGTCAGCTTGGTGCTGTCCAAGGCTCAGTGGTCTGAGTCAGACCCACTACCCTGGCTCTGATTCTGCTAACAAACCGCAGCTGCTGGCACTGCTGCCCTTAGGCACCTCCTTATGCCCGATGGGTTCACACTCACGACTACACAGAGCATCCCTGAGTTTTGGTACTAGTAGAGAAGGAAAATACAGTACCTTTCTCACCATTTGCTTTTGCAATACCATTCAAACTTTATTTCACAACTCTTTTAACCCTTATTTTGCTGTAATCTTTACTAGATTTGTTTGCTTGAGTTTAACCTTTGCTGAGAGCCACAACGAGCGTTTGCAGTATGGAAAGGCAGGATGTAAATTATCTTGAATAAACAAATTTTATCCTCAATGTATATGTAAAGTTAGGGTTTTAAAAATATTAATAATTTTTGCCATAGTGTATATTGCTTATGAATGCTGGATTTCATTTGCCTTTTTGTTGCTCATTCACTGTTTGGATAGATCCTTTGGGAGATCTGTGCAGTCTGCTTAGGTTTTCACCATCCTAAATAGTTTGTTGTCATTTACAAGCCTGGCTGCTTCAAACCCAAAGGCTGCCCTGTTTCAAAACCATTTACAATCAATAGTACCAAAAGAGATCCTTGAGGAACATGCAGCTAACTGCCCTCCATTATGAAAATTGTTCCTTACTCCTACCTTCTGCCTCTTGTTCTTTAACCCAGTTACTGAACCGTAAGAGGATCTTTTATCCCAGGACTGCTAATATGAAGTTTACTCAGTAGCCTTTGGTAAGAGACTTTGTCAAAAGATTTGGAAGTCCAAAAATTAAATGTACTGGATCCCCTTTATCACTGTGTTTGTTGACACTGTCAAAGAATTCCAAAAAACTTAGTAAGGCAGATAATATCACACCTGGTTCAGTGGCCTTTGTTACACTTGTTTCTAGGAACTGTAGCAGATTCTGTCTGTTTTTCCAGACATTGGCCATTGGAAATAACAGCTGCTGACTATGACCAGACAGTCACTTTGTTACTCCACTGTGAATTTCATTCTTTCCTTTGACAAGCCGCACAGTCAGCTCCAGGTTTCAGAACCCCCTCAGCAACCTGCCCTCTGTGGGCTCCCTCTTCTCGAGGTGAGCCCCAAGAAATTCTCAGTGCCACCATCGCATGAAGACTATGGGGACAGAGGCAGTCTCAGGTAGCAGGCCAAACCCCGTCACCAAGCAAGCAGCATAAGAACAGCCATGCTGGATCAGGCCTAAGGCCCACCTGGTTCAGCTTCCTATATCTCACTGTGGCCCACCAGATACCTCAGGGAGCACCCAAGGCAACAAGAGACCTGCATCCTGGTACCACTCCCTTGCACCTGGCATTCTGAGGTAGACTCCTTCTAAAACCAGGAGGTTGCACACACTCATCATGATTTGTAACCTGTGATGGACTTTTCCTCCAGAAATCTGTCCAATCCCATTTTAAAGTCATGTAGGCCAGATGAAAGGATATGTTGATTGGTTCCTTGAACATCTGACCAATGGGAGACCCTCATCAGGCCACTGCCCCATGATGGATGGTTAGTCAGTGCTTCCATGGATGCTGGTGGAGTTACCAGGAGTGAAATTGTTCAGGCTCTTGTTTCCCCCTCTCCCTTTGTGCTGAACAAGAATAGGATGTGATGGATGTTGCTCAGATGTGCTGCTGGTATAGTGGGGACACCGGCATCACTTGGGCATAGGACTGCTCTGCTAATTATTTTGGAGGAAAAGGTTCTAGGCATCTATATACTTACAAATGTACCAGTGAAGCAGGTTTTGCTTAGAGATGAAGAAAGAAGCACACAACACAACATCAACACAACGTAACATCAATCTACCCCCATTCAGTTCAAATCTCAAACTCAAATTATTCTTTGCAGCTATTCTTGCCCAGTGTATCTAGACCTAGACTTAGTAAACCACATTCACAGGTGGGTGTGATTTGCAATCCACTTATTTAAAACAACCATTGCCCTGTTTGTACCTGCTGGCTTCTATCTATGATCAGCACAGTAGAATGGTTCACAATAATCTTCCCTTTTAAGTAGCAAGTATAATCTGCCTTTATCAAACGAAGGTGTAAGTGCCCATGGCACACAGCCATGAGTGGGAGAGTTTAATTCACACAGAATGAATTCTTCAGAATTCAGATTCTGAAGTCTAAAATAATGCCTTAAATTTTAAGCCAAGGCAGTAGGACCCCTTTGTGATGTCAGAACAGCTAAGCAAATAATTCTCCTGCTAATACTTGCTCACTGTGACATCAGAGAAGATCAGGCTGTCATCTAGAAAGACAAGGCAGTTGCTATTATTGAAAATAATTAATGAATGAACAAATAAATAAATAGAAGTAGCTGCTGTAGCAGTTGCAATCAATAGGATAAGCAGGTACAATGATTTGCTGATTTATTCTCCTAATGCATCACAGCTGACTGAATGAAACTCAGCCACTGCTGGGCCAACCATGAATCATATCAGTGGCAGATTGCAAGGTGTCTGAGGGGGCAGTGGCTTTGGGGTGTGCTTCACCCGGATTCTGCCTCTGCCACCTCCCTCTAGCCCATTGCTTAAGTGAATTGTTATGATTCACTTGCCTAAGCAAGAAGTGGATCTTCTCCCTCCTAACTTTGCTCTTCAAGCAGTTTCCTTTAAGCTGCAAGTGCAGGATGTCATTTTATTTAAAAGGACAGAGTGAATGAAGGTTCTCCCTCATTCGTACAGTCATTTAAAAAAAAAACTAGAAGCGCTTGTACTTCTGGGTTTGACAGAACCATGGAAGGAACATGGCAAGGTGCTTTTTGTCTTTTCTAGCACATCACAGCAAAGGTGGCACCTCAAGCATCAGCAACGGGCAGGCCTCCATGTTGTGCAGTATTAAAGGCAAGAGTTCTGAGTGGGAGCCTGACTAGAAACAACTTTTTCTGTCAAATGGGAGAAACAATAATTACCTTTTCTCTCTTTTCCTAATAAGAAGCAAATGCAATTGATGTGTCTGTGTCATGCTGAGCTACAAAGGATACTGCTAAGGAGTAAATTACCTGATTAGTTTCATCACCAATATGCCAACGGCAATTTTGGAGATGTCTGCATTGTCACTTCTCATCAAAGCAGAGAGCAGAAGCTAGAAATAATCCTACATCAAGGAGAACTCCATGACACATTTTTCTTTTAGGTAAACCACTGGAGAATAGCAAGAAAGTATTTTTTGTGAGTGAAGTTTGTCTCTGCATTTCAAAACTTATTGTAGGAGCTCAGCTGAAATGTTCTGGGAAAGTTGAAAACTGGCATGTTCTTAGAACAAAATAAGCAGGTTTGATACAGTATGTGATCATATTTCCTATATGCTCAGATTGTCATAACTACAACTGTCTACTAAAAAATTCAATTTATTTTGGCCAAGATTCAATCAGCAGGTGTGGGTAATAAGTAGGCCACAGTGTTTATGGATGTAGTGTTAGATGAACACAGAATGCCCTAGATCTGGTCATAGTTATGAACTCAGACCTTGAGCAAGTCACATTCTCTCCAAATGTATAGCTGAGGATGAGCAGTTTTCATCACAAAATCTGCAAGGTTTTTGGCTGCAGTTCTATACACACTTAACTGGGAGTAAGCCCCATTGAACTCAGTTGGGCTGAATTCTCAGGAGAGGCGTATCGAATTACCCTGAAGTACATTTTGGTTGCTCTCTTCTGCACTCGCAATAACAAAATAATAAAATATTAGGCTAATGCTAGACTCCATGGGAGCTGGTGGTATAGGTTCCCTCTGGCCTGGGCTCCTCTTCTTCCCTCCCCTTGGGGCAGGCGGATCTCAAGCTGACCCTTAAGCATAAAGCATGTTACCAAAGTTGAACATATGCTTGTGTGCATGGTATAGAAATGTACCACCAAAAATGGCTGTTAGACATGGTAAGAACTTGCCTGAAGTTGCCTCTAGTTCCCAGTCTGAAAAATGGGAACCGGTGGTAGACTGTAGTCCCACTTGCCTTACACATGAAAGGGCAGTGTGCAAGCGGGGCATAGACTGAGCTTGCCCTTGAACAGTTTGCAATGTTGATATGTGGCCAGATGCAATGTGATGGGTTGGATAATAATAACCACAGTTTGTAGTTTCAGAACATGGTTTGCAATGATAATACTGCTCAAAAGATGGTATGATCCTTGTACAGAGAACATACACTGTGCTTTTCCCCCTCATTCATTGTTCCTGGAAGTTCTCAATCAATTAGCTTCACAGAAGCCAGAAACAAATGCTACAGACTGGCCTGAAAGGGTTTCTCTTTATCTGAGCACTAGATCATCAAACCCCCGTGCAGGTGCATTATGTCACATGCATGGCTAACAAGGAGAAAAGTAACCTCATGTCGTCAATGACATCTGTAAAAAATAGAGATTGCGTTAGCATCTACTTGCCCCAAACTGGAACAACAGGAAGTGTAAAAATATTATGTTAATGCATTTGAACAATGAGTTCAACAACATTATGTATACACACACACACACACACACACACACACACACACACAACTACATTCCTCTCCATATTCATTTATTATAAACAGACTACCTGGAATAGCCCTTGAAAAAATTTGATTAGAATATTGAAAACGTTGATATCCCCTGGGATAATACACCTCCAGGTCAAAGCATATTGGTATAGAGATGATGAATATATCATATTCATATGATATATGATAATATGAATATATTATATTAAATGAGTTCTTTTCATCTGTCTTCACGGCAGAAGACCTCGGGCAGATACCGCTGCCCGAACGACCCCTCCTGGCTGAGGAGTTAAGTCAGATAGAGGTTAAAAGAGAAGATGTTTCAGACCTCATTGATAAATTAAAGATCAATAAGTCACCGGGCCCTGATGGCATCCACCCAAGAGTTATTAAGGAATTGAAGAATGAAGTTGCAGATCTCTTGACTAAGGTATGCAACTTGTCCCTCAAAATGGCCACGTTGCCAGAAGATTGGACAATAGCAAATGTCACGCCTATTTTTAAAAAGGGAAAGAGGGGGGACCCGGGAAACTATAGGCTGGTCAGCCTAACATCCATACCGGGTAAGATGGTGGAATGCCTCATCAAAGATAGGATCTCAAAACACATAGATGAACAGGCCTTGCTGAGGGAGAGTCAGCATGGCTTCTATAAGGGTAAGTCTTGCCTTACAAACTTTATAGAATTCTTTGAAAAGGTCAATAGGCATGCGGATTTGGGAGAACCCATGGACATTATATATCTGGACTTTCAGAAGGCGTTTGACACGGTCCTTCACCAAAGGCTACTGAAAAAACTACACAGTCAGGGAATTAGAGAACAGGTCCTCTCATGGATTGAGAACTGGTTGGAGGCCAGGAAGCAGAGAGTGGGTGTCAATCGGTAATTTTCACAATGGAGAGAGGTGAAAAGCGGTGTGCCCCAAGGATCTCTCCTGGGACCGGTGCTTTTCAACCTCTTCATAAATGACCTGGAGACAGGGTTGAGCAGTGAAGTGGCTAAGTTTGCAGACGACACCAAACTTTTCCGAGTGGTGAAGACCAGAAGTGATTGTGAGGAGCTCCAGAAGGATCTCTCCAGACTGGCAGAATGGGCAGCAAAATGGCAGATGCGCTTCAATGTCAGTAAGTGTAAAGTCATGCACTTTGAGGCAAAAAATCAAAAATTTAGATATAGGCTGATGGGTTCTGAGCTGTCTGTGACAGTTCAGGAGAGAGATCTTGGGGTGGTGGTGGACAGGTCGATGAAAGTGTCGACCCAATGTGCGGCGGCAGTGAAGAAGGTCAATTCTATGCTTGGGATCATTAGGAAGGGTATTGAGAACAAAACAGCTAGTATTATAATGCCGTTGTTCAAATCGATGGTAAGGCCACACCTGGAGCATTGTGTCCAGTTCTGGTCGCCGCATCTCAAAAAAGACATAGTGGAAATGGGAAAGGTGCAAAAGAGAGCGACTAAGATGATTGCTGGGCTGGGGCACCTTCCTTATGAGGAAAGGTTACGGTGTTTGGGCCTCTTCAGCCTAGAAAAGAGACGCCTGAGGGGGGACATGATTGAGACATACAAAATTATGCAGGGGATGGACAGAGTGGATAGGGAGATGCTCTTTACACTCTCACATAATGCCAGAACCAGGGGACATCCACTAAAATTGAGTGTTGGGCGGGTTAGGACAGACAAAAGAAAATATTTCTTGACTCAGCGTGTGGTCGGTCTGTGGAACTCCTTGCCGCAGGATGTGGTGCTGGCGTCTAGCCTAGACGCCTTTAAAAGGGGATTGGACAAGTTTCTGGAGGAAAAATCCATTACGGGGTACAAGCCATGATGTGTATGTGCAACCTCCTGATTTTAGAAATGGGTTATGTCAGAATGCCAGATGCACGGGAGGGCACCAGGATGAGGTCTCTTGTTATCTGGTGTGCTCCCTGGGGCATTTGGTGGGCCGCTGTGAGATACAGGAAGCTGGACTAGATGGGCCTATGGCCTGATCCAGTGGGGTTGTTCTTATGTTCTAATGTTCTTATGTTCATAATGGGCATACCCAGACATACTATATTCCTTTTTCTTGCCATTACACATTTCAAAATTTCTAATTCCTTCCCCTTCAGGATTACAACTGAATAGCCTTCAGTGTCTTGCAGCAACAGGGGAAGTCTATATGCAAATAGTCACCTTTTTAAAAGTCCTGTTTGGTGCCATTGTTTGCACTGGCTAGCATTACTTTGGCACAATTTTCCCTTTGGTTGCTTCTTTTTTCTGAATTAATCATATCAGTGATTCCAGTCAATCAGTTCACATAGTGAATGAGATGATATAATAATGCTATGCAGCTAATCAGAGTTGGTCCTGTGACCAGGGCTGGCCTTACAGGCTGCAGGGCCTGATGTTGAATATTTTTGCGGGTCCCCCACCTCCCCTGCACCTCCCCTTATTGGAATGAACTGCAGTGATGAGCGCAGGGCCAATGGTGCCCCACAGAAAGCATGGCACCCAGAAGTAGATGGTAGTGACGTGATGATGACACAGCCAAATGCTTCTGGGAGGGGGGCATTTCAAGCCATTTGGACCCGGGGTGGACAGGCTGCACACAGCAACGTTCCACTTGCCGAACTCTATAGCTGATACTCTGATATAGAATCTTCCATGCCAGAGCATCAGCTAGAGAGTAAGGTGGTAGCTGTGGCGTAGCCCTCCCCACCCCATCCCCCAGGAGCACAGGGCCCGATTTGGTCCAATCAGCTAAAGTTCCCAATGGCCAGGCCTGAAGTGACAGCATAAGGGCACAGTCCTAACCCCTTATGTCAGTGCTTTCCAGCACTGACATAAGGGCAATGCAGCTCCAAGGTAAGGGAAAAAACTTTCCCTTACTTTGAGGAGGCCTCCATGAGTGACACCCAACTGCAGGATGCAGCACATGTCCCATTGGCACCGCTATGCCAGTGCTGCAAAGCACTGACACCAGGGGTTAAGATTGCACCCTAGGTTAGGGAAATACTTCCCAAATTAGTCATATGGGTGAACCCACCCAACCATGGATAATGCAGTGAACAAGTTTTTGACAAAACATTACACAGGAAGGTCACCCCTTATCCGGACTATTCTGAAATCTGGACATTTTTGTCCAAGACTTGCTTGCTGTGGTGTGAACAGACATTGCTAAAAAATATCAGAAGCCAGCAGACACCTGTCCGGGTAACAGTGAAAAGAACAAGAGGAAGTATTTCTCATTATATTTATGCAAATATTCCAAAATCCAGACAAATTTGAAATCCAGACACCTTCCTGTCCCAAGCAGTCCAGATGAGGGATAATCAGCCTGTATTTGATATGATTGGGTATGCAGTCCATTGAGTATGAGAGCAAAGGAAGATACTGTAATGAATGGGTGAACATTCTAATAAAGCATGATTTAAAAAAGGTCTTTTTGACAGTACTGAAATGTTTGTGAAGCTTTGATTCAGTTCCCTGGTGGATACAATAATAATCAGCCTGTCTTTTAAACATTATTGCTGGGGTTATTAGATCCTTGATTGACTGGGACCACTCATTTGACCACTACCAATCTACAAGGAACTGTTATATGGGTTACCAATGCGACATTCAGGAAGAACCAGCAGTCAGTGGGGAAAACTGTGCTATAGTAGCAGCAGAACCAATGTCACCAACCTGGATTTTTTTTTAAGGTGAATATCACACAAAGTGGATTTATTTATTTGTTTTAATTTCCAGATTTAAATATTGCCTTTCCCTACATAATAAAACCTGGTGTCCAAGGCGGTTTACAACAAATAAAGCATACATAATAAAATCACAAAATTTTGAAACCCATCTCTTGACCTGAAGATGGAAACCAATGCATATTATTTTAGTCACTAATTCCAGTAGAGTCTCTCCAAATGGAATCTAATGAAGAGTTTTTAATTATAAATTAAATTTCCCTGATCTTCCTGAACATTCCTTCTTGAATATTTTTATAGTGATGACCATCAGAGATTGGTGCTGTTGGAAGCAAGTGTATCACACACGCTCCCAAAATAAGTCAGAATTGCCTGGGGAAGGGAAGGACAAAAAATAACCAGAATCTTGCTTCTCTTTGCTTGGATTCATTCTCTTTCCTTAGTATCCACAGCAACATAGAACAAAGAACCAGTTCATGCCTTTGGACTGTCCTTGCCCATCTCTCTGCCCCTAGGAGTGAATCCCAGGGACAAGTGAAATGCAGTGGCATCTCTTCACACCAACTAAGGTGACTACATGGGGATACTGTATGAGGAATCTGCTCTTTTGGGTGAGGGCATTGCGGGTAATGACCTCACCCAGCAACAGTGGGGGCAGGGAATGGAGACCAGCTGCTGTTTTCATATAATTGAATTAATTAATCCAACATAGCTGTCGATGCCCTCAGCGGATCTTCAATCTTGGTAAATGATGTCAGTCACAATCCACATTCCACGCATTGGCAGGCACCTAAAAGCTAGGAAATATACTCACTTTTCAACCATTATAGGTTCAATATGAAAAGTACTTAGTTATGCTGTCCCAAGCGTCCCTGGGTCAGCTGCAACCATGCAGATTGCATGTGACAGGCTGCCCTATGGCTATGGGCAGGCATGCCAGGAATACAGTCTGGAGAGTCTGTCTCCAACTCAAGATCCTTGTGGTCGGGAGTTTAAGCTGAGGCTGGAGCAGTAGCTTTGAAGTCTGAGCCAGAATCAGAGACTGGAAAGCAGCAGACAGGAAGCTCTTGCCTGTTAACTAGGCAAAGTTAGAAAGTAATTCTATCGGGCCCAGTCAATCCAGAGGCTTTATGCTTCTTTCCAATAACTAGGGATAGTGCACATGCACTCTTATGCTCCTCTGCAGAGGCATCCCTGATGTGAGAGCCACCCAGTGCAGCACTTATCTGGAGAAGTTTGGTGTTCTGTTTGTTTGGGTGGTGACATAATGACGTAATCACATCATCCCTGACCTTCTGGGTTATCACATTGCTTTAAATGTGAAACTCCTGCCTCAGGACCACCTCCATTTGGTGACCTTTGGCCCGCTCTGGGCCCAGTCACTTCACGTTCTCGCCAGCAAGCGGAAAACAAAATTGGTGAAAGTATGAAGAAGCTGGGCCCAGCGTGGGCTGAGGATCGCCAAATAGAGGCTCAGATAGTGTGGTGTCACTCCTCCTGAGGGTGACACCTGGTGCAGCCTACACCCCCTGCAGCCCCATAGTGATGCTACTGCTTCTCTATGCCTGTTGGGCTCTGGGATTTATCTTGGTTAGCTACTTGAAGCTCTGGGTCCCTTTGATAGAATAGCTTCTAGACATGCCATGAATCAAGTGTTGTCATGCCCCCTCCCCCATTGCAAGGATACTTGAGAAGGCAATATATGGCTTATGATGGAACTAGACTCTAGAGAAGACCAACAACTGTTATTGTTAAAATTATTCAATGTAAGGGAAAGAAGTAGAACTTTATTCTCCTTGCTCGTCAATCAAACCCACCATTTTTGAACTACTGCAGCAAGTCATGGACTCTTCGCTCACAACAGGAGAGGAAACTGAACGCTTTCCACATGCGCTGCCTCTGACGCATTCTCGGCATCACCTGGTAGGACAAAGTTCCAAACAGCACAGTCCTGGAACAAGCTGGAATCCCTAGCATGTATGCACTGCTGAAACAGTGACGCCTGTGTTGGCTCGGTCATGTCGTGAGACTGGGCGATGGCCGGATCCCAAAGGATCTCCTCTATGGAGAACTTGTGCAGGGAAAGCGCCCTACAGGTAGACCACAGCTGTGATACAAGGGCATCTGCAAGAGGGATCTGAAGGCCTTAGGAATGGACCTGAACAGATGGGAAACCCTGGCCTCTGAGCATCCCGCTTGGAGGCAATCTGTGCAGCATGGCCTGTCCCAGTTTGAAGAGGCACTTGCCTAACAGACTGAGGCAAAGAAGGAAGGCCCACAGTCAGGGAGACAGACCAGGGACTGTGTGTGGAAGGGATTGCCACTCCCGAATTGGCCTCTTCAGCCACACTAGACGCTGTTCCAGAACCACTTTTCAGAACGCTTCGTCCCAACTTTTCAGGCTTCGTCCCAACATCAGGCGTGCAGCTCCTCGGCTGCCCGGGTGGGAAGTCTCGGGACTGGAGGACGTCATCCTGGAGAGGAGGGAAACAATCCCCTAGGGGGGATCCCTTCTCCAGGGGATGGGCCCGTATCCGAGCGCACTCGGGATACTCCTCGGCGGGAGGGGGGTCGGGGGCTTCTTGTAGTGGGGGATTCGATTATTAGAAACATAGAGAGGGGGGTTTGCGACGGATGTGAGGACCGCATGGTGACTTGCCTGCCTGGTGCGAAGGTTGCGGACATCACTTCTCGTCTAGACAGGCTAGTAGACAGTGCTGGGGGAGAGGTAGCGGCTGTGGTGCATGTCGGCACCAACGACGTGGGCAAGTGTAGCTGGGAGGTCCTGGAGGCCAAATTTAGGCTTTTAGGCAGGAAGCTGAAAGCCAGGACCTCAAAGGTAGCGTT
This sequence comes from Tiliqua scincoides, assembly GCF_035046505.1. Classification (NCBI taxonomy): domain Eukaryota; kingdom Metazoa; phylum Chordata; class Lepidosauria; order Squamata; family Scincidae; genus Tiliqua; species Tiliqua scincoides. Next base: position 204,221,429 of record NC_089822.1, read on the forward strand.
CTCTGAAGTGCTACCTGTTCCACGCGCAGGGCCAGCTAGGCAGGCGGAGATCAGGGGTCTCAATGCGTGGATGAGACGGTGGTGTAGGGAGGAGGGGTTTAGATTCGTTAGGCACTGGGGAACGTTTTGGGACAAGCGGGGCCTGTACAAGAGGGACGGGCTCCATTTGAACCAGAATGGAACCAGACTGCTGGCGCATAACATTAAAAAGGTGGCAGAGCAGCTTTTAAACTGATCCCTGGGGGAAGGCCGACAGGAGCCGAGGGGCATCCGGTTCGGGACGCCTCATCCCTATGGGATGAGGATGGGGAGGTTAGAGAACAACAAGACAAAGGCAGGGTAGGAGAAGAAATTGGGAAAGGTAGGGAGATGGGATGTGATAGACGGTTTGGCACAATGAGAGGATGCGGGGACAAAGGAGCGAATAAGCAGCCCATCCTGGGGCATTCCGTGTATAAATGCTTTTATGCGAATGCCCGAAGTCTACGAGCAAAGGTGGGAGAACTGGAATGTCTGGTGACAAGGGAAAATATTGACATAGTGGGCATAACGGAAACCTGGTGGAATGCGGAGAATCAGTGGGATACCGCAATCCCGGGCTATAAACTCTACAGGAGGGACAGGCAGGGGCGTGTTGGAGGTGGGGTGGCCCTTTATGTTAAGGAAGGGATAGAATCCAGCAAAGTAGAGATTGAAGGTGGGTCCGACTCCACCGTAGAATCTCTGTGGGTTAAATTACCAGGCTTGTGCAGCGATGTAATACTGGGGGTGTGCTATCGTCCTCCAGACCAGAAATCTGATGGGGACCTTGAAATGAGGAAACAGATCAGGGAGGTGACAAGGAAGGACAGGGTTGTAATCATGGGGGACTTCAATTATCCTCATATTGACTGGGTCAATTTGTGTTCTGGTCACGATAAGGAAACCGGATTTCTTGACGTGCTAAATGACTGTGGCTTAGATCAGCTAGTCACGGAGCCCACTAGAGGACAGGTGACTCTGGATTTAATTTTGTGCGGTACGCAGGACCTGGTTAGAGATGTAAATGTTACTGAGCCATTGGGGAACAGTGATCATGCTGCGATCCGTTTTGATGTGCACGTTGGGGGAAGAATACCGGGCAAATCTCTAACAAAAACCCTTGACTTCCGACGGGCGGACTTCCCTCAAATGAGGAGGCTAGTTAGAAGGAGGTTGAAAGAGAGGGTAAAAAGAGTCCAGTCTCTCCAGAGTGCATGGAGGCTGCTTAAAACAACAGTAATAGAGGCCCAGCAGAGGTGTATACCGCAAAGAAAGAAGGGTTCCACTAAATCCAGGAGAGTGCCCGCATGGCTAACCAGCCAAGTTAGAGAGGCTGTGAAGGGCAAGGAAGCTTCCTTCCGTAAATGGAAGTCTTGCCCTAATGAAGAGAATAAAAAGGAACATAAACTGTGGCAAAAGAAATGTAAGAAGGTGATAGGGGAGGCCAAGCGAGACTATGAGGAACGCATGGCCAGCAACATTAAGGGGAATAATAAAAGCTTCTTCAAATATGTTAGAAGCAGGAAACCCGCCAGAGAAGCGGTTGGCCCTCTGGATGGTGAGGGAGGGAAAGGGGAGATAAAAGGAGACTTAGAGATGGCAGAGAAATTAAATGAGTTCTTTGCATCTGTCTTCACGGCAGAAGACCTCGGGCAGATACCGCTGCCCGAACGGCCCCTCCTGACCGAGGAGTTAAGTCAGATAGAGGTTAAAAGAGAAGATGTTTCAGACCTCATTGATAAATTAAAGATCAATAAGTCACCGGGCCCTGATGGCATACACCCAAGGGTTATTAAGGAATTGAAGAATGAAGTTGCAGATCTCTTGACTAAGGTATGCAACTTGTCCCTCAAAACGGCCATGGTGCCAGAAGATTGGAGGATAGCAAATGTCACGCCTATTTTTAAAAAGGGAAAGAGGGGGGACCCGGGAAACTATAGGCCAGTCAGCCTAACATCTATACCGGGTAAGATGGTGGAATGCCTCATCAAAGATAGGATCTCAAAACACATAGACGAACAGGCCTTGCTGAGGGAGAGTCAGCATGGCTTCTGTAAGGGTAAGTCTTGCCTCACCAACCTTATAGAATTCTTTGAAAAGGTCAACAGGCATGTGGATGCGGGAGAACCTGTGGACATTATATATCTGGACTTTCAGAAGGCGTTTGACACGGTCCCTCACCAAAGGCTACTGAAAAAACTCCACAGTCAGGGAATTAGAGGACAGGTCCTCTCGTGGATTGAGAACTGGTTGGAGGCCAGGAAGCAGAGAGTGGGTGTCAATGGGCAATTTTCACAATGGAGAGAGGTGAAAAGCGGTGTGCCCCAAGGATCTGTCCTGGGACCGGTGCTTTTCAACCTCTTCATAAATGACCTGGAGACAGGGTTGAGCAGTGAGGTGGCAAAGTTTGCAGATGACACCAAACTTTTCCGAGTGGTAAAGACCAGAAGTGATTGTGAGGAGCTCCAGAAGGATCTCTCCAGACTGGCAGAATGGGCAGCAAAATGGCAGATGCGCTTCAATGTCAGTAAGTGTAAAGTCATGCACATTGGGGCAAAAAATCAAAACTTTAGATATAGGCTGATGGGTTCTGAACTGTCTGTGACAGATCAGGAGAGAGATCTTGGGGTGGTGGTGGACAGATCGATGAAAGTGTCGACCCAATGTGCGGTGGCAGTGAAGAAGGCCAATTCTATGCTTGGGATCATTAGGAAGGGTATTGAGAACAAAACGGTTAGTATTATAATGCCGTTGTACAAATCTATGGTAAGGCCACACCTGGAGTATTGTGTCCAGTTCTGGTCGCCGCATCTCAAAAAAGACATAGTGGAAATGGAAAAGGTGCAAAAGAGAGCGACTAAGATGATTACGGGGCTGGGGCACCTTCCTTATGAGGAAAGGCTACGGCGTTTGGGCCTCTTCAGCCTAGAAAAGAGACGCCTGAGGGGGGACATGATTGAGACATACAAAATTATGCAGGGGATGGACAGAGTGGATAGGGAGATGCTCTTTACACTCTCACATAATACCAGAACCAGGGGACATCCACTAAAATTGAGTGTTGGGCGGGTTAGGACAGACAAAAGAAAATATTTCTTTACTCAGCGCGTGGTCGGTCTGTGGAATTCCTTGCCACAGGATGTGGTGCTGGCGTCTAGCCTAGACGCCTTTAAAAGGGGATTGGACGAGTTTCTGGAGGAAAAATCCATTATGGGGTACAAGCCATGATGTGTATGCGCAACCTCCTGATTTTAGGAATGGGTTAAGTCAGAATGCCAGATGTAGGGGAGAGCACCAGGATGAGGTCTCTTGTTATCTGGTGTGCTCCCTGGGGCATTTGGTGGGCCGCTGTGAGATACAGGAAGCTGGACTAGATGGGCCTATGGCCTGATCCAGTGGGGCTGTTCTTATGTTCTTATGTTCTTAACGCGATACCATAGTCTTTCGAGATTGAAGGATGCCAATGAATGATGATGGTCAGAACACTGCAAACTGGCAGTAGGTTGAGGCTTGCTGAGGTAGAGGCCTAACTTGCAAGCTTTTTAAAGATTTCCATCAAGATTTCTTTAAAAAATTGAAAGCTTCAGAGAAAGAGCTTACAACATTTTGGACCCCACTGACCCTCTTCCATTGTTTTAGCTCTTTATGAGGCAATTTTAAGAGGCTTCCGTGTTTTAAGAGATTTTTTGTATCTGTCACGACTGGTGGCTTGGAGTCAAGCAGATACTGGCAGGTCAAGATCAAAAGCAGGCAGATAATCAAGTAAGCAGTTCTGGACCTACCATAAGGTCCGATGGGGCAAAAGCCCCAGCGCGAAGCACCAGGACCCTACGGAAGCCTCTCTGAGGCTCCCGATGGGGGCAGAAACTGTGCTTCCGGGAAACCATCAGGGAATCTCACAGCATCAAGGAATCTCACAGAGGTTTCCCTGATGCAATCCTGGGTCACACAAGGCTCCGTGAGCCTCAGGTGAGTAGGGGGGACGGTTTTCTCCATGGGGAGGCACCATCGCAGACCTTTGCCCCAGGTGCGGGACTGGGGAGGACCTGCAAGTAAGTAAGTATGTTAGACAGGCAAACAGGGATGGGCCGTCTGAGAGAGGAGCTCAATGCTTGGTGAACAATAAATTGAGGAGGCAGTTTGGACAGAAGTTTTATAGAGCCACATGGAATCCTGTTGGCTCATTTTGTCACCTGCTTTCTGAGGAACTGATAGCTGTAGCATCTCCCTCTGGCGATCTAGGGTGATGATGCTGAAGAGTGACAGGGAGCTGGCTGGTAGCTCCCTCCTCTGGCAAACTATCATGGTGGCACAGAAACAAGGTACCTGCAAGCTGCTCCAGATTCCTTAAGATGAAAGTGCCTTGCTGCTTTCATCTATCATATGCACAAAAGGCACCAGGAGAGGAACCAACTACGGTTAAATGATTCTGAGTAGGAACTCTGTGGAAGGAGTCTAGAATATTGTGATAGCCGCAGAAGCAGAGACAAGAAGTTACTGTAAGTGTATTGGGAGAGTTTGCTGTCATTCAGACAAGACCAAAGGGGATTAAACTGGGTTTTGGAAAATATTCATACTTCTTCTATTCAACTCCATTCAACACATATCCCGCAGGTTTCTGGGACATTAAGGCTGCAAATCCTAACCACGCTTTCCTGAGAGTAAATTCCATTGAACAAAACAGGACTTACTTCTGAATAGACCTGGTTAGAATTGTGCCCTAATATGTGTAAATTCATTTCCTCTCTCTAAACACTACTCTGTGGAGTAGCCATAAACTAATGAAAAGGTCTCTTTCCTGCTCCAGCAGGCCAAGTTTTGTCATGCAATGGCTCAAATCATCTGTCACAGGACAAGGAAGAATAATAAAATTGACCAGTTGGTTCTGCTTCCTGGACACAGGGCAGCATAGATGGATACTCACAACACAGTCATTCATGACCTCTTACAAAACTGAGCAAAGTCGTTATATAAACTCAGGGAGGCCGGACTGTAGCAAATGGCAAGTGGAAGGTGGGACAGGGAGCTCCGGTTCTGGGAAAAAGAAAAAAAAAACTCTTGAGTTACAAAAGTCTGTCTGCAGAACAGTACACAGCACACAGTCAATACTCACAAGGGAGTCTCTCCAGGTCTGAATTCATTCCTGCGCTTCTCTGGATGTTAAAAAGAGAAGCTCTCTTAACATGATGCAGGCAATGAGAGCCAGGACTGTATAATCAGTGGCAGAGCATGGCCAGTGACTGGCACCTGTGCCGAAAAAGAAATCGGAGCTGACAGTTGCGGTGGATTAAGGAGGGGGAAACATCAGAGTCACTTCTATTGATTACAATTGCTTGACAAGGCCTCAGAAGCACAGCAGCACTCAGAAAGTGCTAAATTAAAGCAGAATTCTCTAGGAAAGGCAGCATCTTGCCACTCTCTTTGGACCAGTCTGTCCCTCACTGATCCCTAAAACACTTGCTGGCTTGATGCCCTCCTTGGTCAGTGTTGCCCAGGCACTTCCTTACTATCAAGGAGCTGGGACCACAGATAGGCTAAGTTAATACAGCATTGTATGTAATATCAAGCAAATCCATTCTTGTGGTTGGATAGACAGATTGATCTTCTGATTCCCAAGTCTGCTGAGCAATTCTGACAAAAAGGCACTAGCTCCTAGCAGCTGTATAACTGATACAGCTGCTAGCAACTGGTGCCTTAGGAACACATTTTCTCCGATATACTCTTCTCTGAGAGCAGTGAATTTCAACCAGTGTGCTGCAAATGGTGTGCAGGTGTTTGGGGGAAGGCAGTTTATTATTAGGGCCACTGGGGGATGTGAGCTCCCTGCTGGCAGTGCAGTGTCAATTGTCAAAAAACAGATGGTGTGCCTTGAAAATTTTAATGCCTTGTCAGTGTGCCGTGAGCTGAAAAAGATTGAAAATCATTCCTAGACAAATAGGAAGGAAGGCAGTCTCTAGGCAATATGAGGGTCTGTTTGGCTGTGAGTGGTGGGCTAAGGTGGTTTCATTGCCAAGCACTAGAATGACTTACTCAACTCACTATTGAGACAATAACCCCCTTTGCTCTGCTGAGTCAAACAGAGCCAAAAATGAGGGTATGGCATCATCTCTATTACTGCAATTGAGTTATACAAATTGGCAGTATATCGAACCAGGCTTACATCCAGAAACCTTGTTGGGATATCATCTTTTGACCTCTGATCTATGTTTCTGCAGACATAACCTGTTAATATTTAGCCACTGAGACAGAAGCCTGGATAGGTGGGTCTGGTGGAGGAGATAGATTTGGAATGGAACCATATTCCAAGTGGACTGACTTCAGAACTAGGTAGGAATTTTCCAATATCCTAGCTGGGATATTATGAATTAAGGGTAGGTGGTATTTGTAAAGAGAGTCTGCATGGATTCCAAATAATGTCCTGAGGATTTTCAGAGAAGTCCAGAGAAATCAAAATCCTACTCTGAAAATTCTGTCAGTCCCACTGAAATCTGCCATATTGCCAGTGGACCCATCACTGGACCAGGATATCCCTTGTGATGTTCCCACTTGACATTGCAGTGAAGCTCCACACAGATGGAGCTTCTTGCCACCAAGAAGTTTCTGTCACCAAGAAGGTCCAAGGTTCCTGTGCTTGGCACAGATACAGTCCCATTGTTACTGGCGTTTCTCCCATTTAAAGCCAACTTTTTAAAAATTGCCTAACTAAAATACTAAATACAGTAATGGGCCATGTTCATTTGTAGTTTGAAACATGAAAATGTGCTATGATTAGATTGACCCTCTAGAAATGATGGCATATCTAATTTTAATCTCTCTTTTCTAGATGTCAGTCCTTTTGGAAAAAGGAACTACCTTTTTGTTTATTTTGCTATATAATCCTCATCACAAACTTTTTGTTGAAAAATGATATGTAAATACGTGCATAAATAAATGTGAGCCAGGTCTGCTGGTGGCAGAAGATGCTCCTTTAACAAGGCAGACATGGTCATCCTTTATTCACAGGCACAAGCCTTACTGCCTTTTAATCCTTTTCCCTGTAGTAATTTTTTTTCATTGGGCATAACATACATTTTAGCCTTCTTCCTTCACATGACCAGCTTGTGATGGACTTTTAAGTTACATTACTTATCATCCAAGAATGATAATCCTTCTGGTTGAGGAGCATGACATGTGTAGGAGCTTCTATAAACTCCAAAGGCAAAGCAACATTGTCATGATCAGAAGTCATGTTGGCATTTATTACAGGAGAGGAGATTTCTCTCCAGGTAGCTCATGTGTGTGTGTGTGCTGGCGTTCACACATGTATGTAATTGAGTAAATGAATAAACAGGACTGCATCAACACCAATCTTTGGGTTTTCTACATATTGACTGATGGACTGTTTTTCCATTGAATCTGCAGAGCATCATGTGGCCTTTCTGTATTTAACTCCATACCACTAGCTAATGCCAGGGAAGGGTACCAGGAGAAGGCAGGCTGACCTAAGAAAGTAGTGCCTTTTGGTTAGTGCTTGTGCCAACTCTACCCTGAAAAACAAAAACCAGTATTGGGAACAATGCTTGATGAAGATACATTGAAACCTGAATGTATTTTCTAGATGGAGAAGAGAAAAAAATCAGACCACATATATTGTATTATCCAGATACAAATTTTGAGGGTCCTAATTGTCCTCCTGTTAATGCCCTGTCTTGAAATTTTCCATGTAAATGGACATTCGAATGAAAAGTTCCCCGTGAGTTTCCAGACACCCATATGCTGACCACAGCACTGACAACAACAACAAAATTGTCATGCTCCTGCAAAGGGCTCTGCCTCTCTGGAGGTATACAAGTGGGGTAAAAAGAGAGGCCCAGCAAGTGCAGAACTTCCATGGTTCTGACCACTGTACGGATATGAAGCCAAAACATACTCCCTCAGTGAAGCTCACAGTCTGAATATACATGGTGAGCTAAGAGAACATGGTCAGGCCAAGAGCAGGGCAGTGACTTCCCCAAGGTCACCCAGAGCGTCAGACCTAGCAGCAAATCCCAGCTCTTCCACTTTCCCAGTCCGCTTTCCCAGCCAATGTTCACTGTCTGTTGGCTTTCTAAATCATGATGCATTTGAGCAGTGTGTGTAATATTCTTGTCCTGTAGGGTTTTCTTTGGATACCCAGTTACAATAGACCATCATTCCAGCAGGGGAGAGGATGGCATATAACTTTGACATTTACTTGATCAGTAGAACTGTTCCAAATGTTTGCCCGTTTCAGTTTTGAAGACCAAACTAGAATTTCAGGGGATCCAATATATTTTTTGAGTTATTCCCTTATAAAGAAAGTTCATTAAAAAAAAAAAAAAAGCCTCTTCACTACCATTGTTTGCACCGCCCGGCTCTTTATTTTAATTATTTGCTTGCTTGCTTGCTGCCTTTCTCAATAGACTCAAGTCAGTTTACATAGGCAGGCTGAACATAAATCCATTTTCCAATGAGATTTTTACAAACATTACTCCATGAGAAATCTCATTGAAAACAGATGTTTCACTTCACAGAGCAGTCATCATCCTGGCTGCTGACTCTTAAGCTTCACAGGTAGTTGCAACCATGCTTCAGACCAGATCCTCAAAGATGCTGTCCTTTTGCCAGCTGACTCCTCCACAATCCTCCACACAGATACGGCAAGAGACCTCCCGGTCTCCTTTCCAGCAGCCAATTTTGGATCATTCATTTCCTTGGATAGGGTTTTTGTTGTCTTCTTGATCCTAGCCAATCAGAGACCATGTAACAAGTGAATCATACCTGGTTATTTGATGGTGTCACTGAGGGCAGATGGAGCTGATTTACCGAACAGGGCTTCCTCAACTGCTTCTCTCACTGTTCTTGGTGAAGGGCCCTGTTCTGTTTTCAGCACATGAAACTTTGTAGTAGTAGCATTTTGGTGATCAAGAAGGGGTTTCTCTGCTGAATTTTTTTTTAATCCTTTGAATTATCAGAGATAGACTTAGCTGAAGAGGAAATGCCAGATGATGCAAATTCTAGATTATACAGTCTGTTTGCTTTCATGCTCACATTCTGCTGATACTCCAATTTGAAGATGGAAAGGAATTTTCCCTTAGGCCAGATTTGACCCTGAGAAGTTTTTACCTCTCCCCCCACCTCCATATGTAGCAATGATTCACCTGTGTAAACCCTCTGCACATTTTTAAACTAAATTCAGAATAAACTGAATTTAACTACAGCCTTTGTCTTGCAAGTATGCAAGTATATGTATACATCACTTATGATTAGGTGATGATACATTAATGATGAGGATAAATGCATCATTAGGTGATTTCATTATTGCGTGAACATCACACAACACAAAGTGCAAGGCCTATTGCCTATGATAGTCTCTTGCCCCTAGGCTACAAATATCATCAACATATTACTGTACTGAATACCAGTGATGTAGACTCAAGTCCCACCAAGACTTGCACCCAAGACTTAAGTCATGTCAGTCATTGACTCGACTTGGGAGTGACAGTCAGTGACTTGGGACTAGACTTGGGACTCTAAGGTTTTTTTTACATCCAAGTCACTCTGTGTGTGTGTGTGTGTGTGTGTGTGTGTGTGTGTGTGTGTGTGTGTGTGTGTTCTTGCTTACTTTACTGGCACTTCTGCGTTGCACTGCAAGACCTCCTGAACAATCCAGAAGCAAGGCATCTAATGGACGGACGGATGGACAATAGCAGAGGTGGTAGGCAGGTCAGTTCCAGGAGGCAGGGCAGGATAGAGGGGGAGGGGTGCTGTGATGTAGGGAGGAAGGCTTCAAGAATTTTTTTTCCATGAGGAAGGCAGTAGAAGGAACTGACAAGGAGGTGGGTGCAGAATGGGGGAGGGGTTTCTTTATGGAGGAATGCTTCAGGCTTTGATTTTTGGCCAAGGGAGGTGGGACGGACAAGGAGGCTGGTGCAGGATGGGGGGGGAGAGTGTTTTTTGTGATATGGAAGAAGGTTTAGGGGGGAGTTTGCATGAGGAAGGTAGTGGAAGTGAAGGATGTGGGTGCAAGATGGGAGGTTTCTTGTGATATGGAGGAAGGCTTCAGCTCTTTTTGGCACACTTTTACATTGGCGCTGTCCTCGGCAGGAGCTATGCGAGTTCCTCCTGCCTCTGCTCTCTTGTTTGCTCCCAGGGAGGAGGGCAACAACTTAAATATATCACTGGTAGTGGTGTGCCTCCAGAAGCAGGGTGTGTGCCTATTCTGCTAAGCCATCATTTGCTTTACCTGTCCTATCCAGAGAGTTCGCTGCTTTAAACATCTGTGCAGTTCAATAGCTTTTCCTTTCTACTGGAGGCTATGAGACTCTGAGGTGCTTGGGCTGAACACTGCAGTTGGGGGTTTTTCAGGGCAGATTTCAGGACACTGAGAGTGGGATCATCAATTTATGTAGCCCAAGAAAGACTGATTTTTTTTCTGCTAGAGGCCATGATCTAAATAGCCTGAAGTGTTTGGTTTGAATGAACAAGGGTGCCGTAATCCCCACCCCCACCCCAACCTGTTGATCTGCATGTATAGAAGTACCTCAGGACAGTGATATAAATAGTACAACATTTTATCATTTTCAAGCCTCTAATTTTTTGAGGTAAATAAAAGCACATATCAGAAAGCATGAAGAATTTAAGCATTATCAAGAAGAATTGCCTACAATGATTCTCTCAACAGCAGAACTGGCTTCTGCTGATTCTTCCTGGCTAGCAGACAACTCCTCTGCAGAAGGAAATTCTGCAGTACATGCCTTTATCATGCTTCCTGTGTTGTCAGCAATGACATATCAACGTTTATCTTTCACCTTAAAAGATGCACATAGATTTCAAAAGTATCAAAGATGTTCTCAGCAGTGTGTCAACCAAGAAATATCCAGTGTGCTAATAATCAAGAATGCAGTCTTGATAAACTCAAATAACAACACAGCTTTATTTGCATAAATAATGGTTAAAGTAAAGAACTTCAACTCATCACTGACTGAAGTGTGGAGAGGAACTTTAGGGGGGTGTTTACAACTCCCCCCCACACCTTACCACCACCTCCCTTTTGCTGTTAAATTTGGTTCAGAGACTTGAGAAAGGAACTTGAGACTTGGTGCTTGCAGAGTTGAACACTGCTCTGGGTGAATCAGTGAATGGGTGGTGAGTGAATGTGAAAGCTTAGGAAAGCTTAGCTTACTGTACACTACTGTAGATACGAGTAATGTGTCACATCACAATGTTACAACTGCTACAACATCACTAGGCATAGGAATTTTTTTAGCTCCTTTGTAATCATACGTGACCACTGTTATATGGTCCGTCATTGACCAAAATATTGTAATGAGGCACATACCGGTACAAGCGGAATGGCATAACTTGCAGCAAATAACCATTGCAATGGTCATTTGTAGGAGTATGTGAGCTGCAGATTTCACCATAGTGTAAGTTTTGAAATCACATGACCTTCCCAGCCTCCTTCTGACTTTACAAACTGTGCCCAGTCCTATCCAATTTTCCAGCACTGATGCAGTCACACTGCAGCCTCAAGGTAAATGAACAAACATTCCCATACCTTGAGGAGGCCTCCGTGACCCCCTCCCCGCTGCAGGATGCAGTGCATGCCCCATTGGCACAGCTGCATCAGTGCCAGGATGTTGGATAGGATTGGGCCCCATGATTGTGTGTGCTATCAGCTGTTAGATGAACAGGACTATATACAGTGCACATCTGATAAATCCCCAAGAGACAGAGAATTAGGCTTGATTTCTCCTTTACATCAATTCTTCTAAGAAATAGTCCATATGTAATATCAGAGGAGGCGGCTTGGGTCTTATGCAGTCTTAGGCAAGTTTTTCTGCAAATTGTTGTACCAATCAGACCGACTGACACAGCAATTTACTGTATCACAACTGTGACACTGCAGTGTAATACTATTACAAAATACAGTATGACCACAGAAGAAACCTCTTCAAGCATTTGCCACAGGTGTGGATTAGGCTAGAGAAGTAGGACGTTATGTCAAAAGGAAAAGGAGAGAGCAGCACACTGGTAAGCAACCGTACTGTTCTTTACTTATCAGTGTACCTTGTCTAGCTTCCCTGCAGCTCTCTGGTCTCCTGCCAGACCTTGCGAAAGCCCCCACATGAGAAAGTGATCAATGCAAATCACCAGGACTCTGACCCTGACCCTCCTCCTGGGAACCAGACACCAATTGGCTGCCAGTCTGCTAGTTGGAGATATTGACCTTGCTCTGTGGAGGCCCCTTCTCTTTTCCCGTTATGTGTACAGATTGAAAAGACCCCTCTCCACACAAAATAGCAAGGTAGCATCAACTGGAATGCATGGCCAGACCATGCCCTCAGCAAGTTTTTATTCAGTGGATAGTCTTAGACAAATCACTTTCTCTGACCCTTACTTTGCAACCTTTACGGTGATAACAGCAGCAGCCTACTTCATAGAATTGACTTGAGGACAAATGAGATTGGGAAATGGGAGCTTTAAATTGCCCAGCCTAATATCTCTTTTCCTGTAATGAAACCTGTGGGATTCTTCTTTTATATGTTATTGCTGCAGGATCCTGGTGATTTCTTTGACATTTTATCTTTGCATAATTCCTGTGAGTTCCCAAAAGCCAGGCAATAAAAACAGACAATGAATCAAACAAGTGGTCCTGCAGCACATGAGGCCTGGAGTCATGGTGACTGCTTTTATGTGCCCTGATGCTGTTTGTGTTTTCAACAACTCTTTCTGTGGGAACCTTCTAGCTGTTCCTAGTTCCCTCCTGCCATTCAGCAGTTATTCTTCCTTTGCTACCTTCTTGGGACTGCTACGCAAACCCTCTTTACTGAGTTCACACAGTAATGCCTTACCTTACACCAGCAAGGTGTGCCTCCAGCCCAGATGGTGCTGACTGATAAGAAACACAGTGAAATGTGGCAGCTTGCCAGAATCTGAAGTATGTGGGACACATGTCCAGATTTTAAAAGGTTCCATGGTTATCTTCCACCACAATCTGAAATCCGTTTGAAATTGTTTTTATAGGAAAGGACCCAGAGAGCACATGATGCTTTTGCATTAGCAAGTGCAGACATGATCATGGCCTGGATGGGAGATTGCTGGCAGCTCCATAGAAGGGGCTCTTAAGGGCACAATCCTAACCAAATTTCCAGCACCGAGGTAAGGACAATGCAACTCTAAAGTAAGGGAACAAACATTGCCTTACCTTGAGGAAGTCTCCATGACTGCCCCCTGACTTCAGGGTGCAGCACATGCCCCACTGGCACAGCTATGCCAGGCCAGAAAGTTGGATTGCACCCTAACTTTCTAAAAGAAGAGTGAACTAGACATATGGCTATATGCTCCCCACCTCCGTGAGCAATGAGAAGCCTCCAACCAACTCACAGCTTTCCTGCTTTCTGAATTCAAACTGCAAGCTTGGCTTCAAACTGTAGATCTTAGTTCCTTCTACTGCATGGAGAGCTTCTTAAATTGAGCTGGTGTTACTTCCCAAAAGTTGGAGAGAGATTCCTAGCCATCAAGAGAATCTCCTGTCATCAGCTCCTATTGATAAAATATCAACCAATCATCATGTACTGTTAGTAAGTCCAAATAGTTGGCAACCTTCAGTCTCGAAAGACTATGGTATCGCGCTCTGAAAGGTGGTTCTGGAACAGCATCTAGTGTGGCTGAAAAGGCCGATTCGGGAGTGACAATCCCTTCCACACTGGGAGCAAGTGCAGTCTGTCCCTGGCCTGTCTCTCTGGCTATGGGCCTTCCTTCTTTGCCTCTTAGCCTCAGACTGTTGGCCAAGTGTCTCTTCAAACTGGGAAAGGCCATGTTGCACAGCCTGCCTCCAAGCGGGCCGCTCAGAGGCCAGGGTTTCCCACTTGTTGAGGTCCACTCCTAAGGCCTTCAGATCCCTCTTGCAGATGTCCTTGTATCGCAGCTGTGGTCTACCTGTAGGGCGCTTTCCTTGCACGAGTTCTCCATAGAGGAGATCCTTTGGGATCCGGCCATCATCCATTCTCACGACATGACCGAGCCAACGCAGGCGTCTCTGTTTCAGTAGTGAATACATGCTAGGGATTCCAGCACGTTCCAGGACTGTGTTGTTTGGAACTTTGTCCTGCCAGGTGATGCCGAGAAAACGTCAGAGGCAGCGCATGTGGAAAGCATTCAGTTTCCTCTCCTGTTGTGAGTGAAGAGTCCATGACTCGCTGCAGTACAGAAGTGTACTCAGGACGCAAGCTCTGTAGACCTGGATCTTGGTATGTTCCGTCAGCTTCTTGTTGGACCAGACTCTCTTTGTGAGTCTGGAAAACGTCCTCAGCTTAACAAATTATGGCCTTTCACCATCTGTAACAATATAAATACATTTTTAATCTTCAGGCCTTTCCCCAGTGAAGCCTGTGGGGTTCCAAGCATTTCTGGGGGTTCCGAGAATTATCTGTTACATATCCTTTATCCCCCACACATGCCAACAAACTATGATTCCCAGGTTTCTCTGAATAAAGCCAGCTCTGACCATTAAACTGCTTTGATCAGGAAGTGTAGCCATGCTTTTAATATAGTCTTCAAAGAATTCTTAAATGCCTACTGTAATCTCTCAAGGAGAGCTGTGTGTACATTACTTCAGCAGTGTAGTAGTACTCAGTCCAGTGAAATGTAATTACTGCTGTTTCTCCCAGGTTCTCCTCTATGCACAATTAACGTTGAGGAAAATGTTGTATCTCTGCCCGCATATAATGAAGCAGAATACCAGGTATGAAATGAGCTTTGCTCAGGAGGGCGGAAGTTACACAACCATTACAATAATGCCAAGTTCCCAAGAATGCTCAGAACTAACAAGGATCTAAATGAGATGGAACACTGATCTATCATTGACAAAATGTAAACACAATATAGTTCCTAATATAGGCCAGCAGTAATTCTGGATCAAATGTGCCCCAGAGTACCAGTATTGGCAACCTTCAGTCTCGAAAGACTATGGTATCGCGCTCTGAAAGGTGGTTCTGGCACAGCGTCTAGTGTGGCTGAAAAGGCCAATCCGGGAGTGACAATCCCTTCCACACCGGGAGCAAGTGCAGTCTGTCCCTGGTCTGTCTCCCTGGCTATGGGCCTTCCTTCTTTGCCTCTTAGCCTCAGACTGTTGGCAAAGTGTCTCTTCAAACTGGGAAAGGCCATGCTGCACAGCCTGCCTCCAAGCGGGCCGCTCAGAGGCCAGGGTTTCCCACTTGTTGAGGTCCACTCCTAAGGCCTTCAGATCCCTCTTGCAGATGTCCTTGTATCGCAGCTGTGGTCTACCTGTAGGGCGCTTTCCTTGCACGAGTTCTCCATAGAGGAGATCCTTTGGGATCCGGCCATCATCCATTCTCACGACATGACCAAGCCAACGCAGGCGTCTCTGTTTCAGCAGTGAATACATGCTAGGGATTCCAGCACGTTCCAGGACTGTGTTGTTTGGAACTTTGTCCTGCCAGGTGATGCCGAGGATGCGTCGGAGGCAGCGCATGTGGAAAGCGCTCAGTTTCCTCTCCTGTTGTGAGCGAAGAGTCCATGACTCGCTGCAGTACAGAGTACCAGGCAGATGTAAAATTAGCCACAGTGATAAACAGGTGCCAATACAAGAATTTTCTATAAGGTGCATAGCAATCTGAAGTCAAATACTGTCACATTGGGCAATGGTTTTTTAGTTCAGTTGTGAAGATGAGTGAATAGATACAGGGTGAATTTCCACTGACTACCACTGTAAACTGACTAGGACAGGAGTTAGGAGGGAGCACTGGGGGAGATCCCACAAGAGGACTGAGGCTTAGCTGCTTGGTAGAGGATGATCACTCTAAAGGCAGACCAACCTCAGGCCAGGATATAAACCAAGGGGTTCATCTGAAGAGACTGGGATTCAAGGAACCAGTAGGTAGACAAGAAAGTACTGTCAAAGGGAAAATTAGTAGAGAGTCCTGGAAGCTGGAAGACTGACATTGACAGCTGACTGATGGTTGACTAAGAAGAAACTCAGGCAAGATAAGAAGATGTTGTTATCCAACAGATCCAGGCCTGTCCTGGAAGTATTTATAGCCAGGGCAAGGCAGGTAAAGAAGAACCAATGAGTTGTTACATGGGTAGAATCATGCAAGGTCCTGGGAGAGCAATTTGCTGCTTTCCCTTCTATTCTGCAGCCTTGAATGGCTCACCACAAGGAGTGCTGGTGAACAAACCAGGAAGCTTGTTATGGTTTGTTCCAACACCTGTTGAACATGAAATGAATACTTCCAGTCCCTGTTCCATTTGCCTTGTAGGAACCTCCCTAAATTAGATTCAAAACTAGCATTGCAGACCCTTCTAGTTGAGAAATGGAATATTCTGCTCACTTCTTTTTTAATGTAGGATTTTAGCAATAGTCCTAGATTTTTCACTGTTGCTTTAAGAAGTCTGTTCTGCTCCTTGCAATTGATTTGATCTCCTAGTGTTCAGTGGTTGAGATTAGAAAGCTTCCAAGGAAGGCAGTAGCTGAAGTTCTATAAGCCTTACCGTACTGCCATTCAAAGTCAATGAGAAAGCCATCGTCTCACCCAAGCAGGGAAAGCTGGATTCCTGCTATGCTGGCATCTCAGTGTGTGCTTTGCCAAGTGCTATGCTTCAGGGTTTGAGTGAGGTCCAATTTTTGTTCAGGGGCTGTGAGAGAGCCAGCACTTACTGTAGAATAGCCTCTGTGTTCAGGCCCTTGCCGAGGTTTCCCTGGAGAGTGAGAAGTGTGACAGAAAAAGTCTGGTGAGGCCTAGTTCTTTAGACACACAAAATGGGGAATGGACAGAGCTTCCGGATGATGATAAATATTTAACAGAGGAGAGGCTGATTTTTAAAAACATTATTGTGACCCTACTGCTATTTAAATACCCATTTGTCATACATTCAGGCAAAGCTAGTAGAAGCCTGCAACTTCAGGAAAACAACCGAGGAGGAGATTCAGCACTGGGCCTCAGTAGAACAAGCAGGGTGCAGCATTTTGGGGATCAAAGCCTGCAATGGGAGAGGCTCAGCAAGAGCTGTAATGACTTGAAAGGCAAATAGTAACTTGGAATGACAACCAGATGATACATCTGTTTGTCATGGGCCCATCCTTGGTTTAAGGTTGAGGTTTTCAGAGGTGTTCCTTTGAAGCTTTTCATGCCAAAACTGGTAATCGCAGATGCACTTTCTTGAGAGGCAGCTTGCCCACCACTACTGATCTTCCACTCCAATGTGCAGCTGGGAAGGCTGGGATTATCAGGTGCATTTAGGGCACACTTTCATCTTGCATGGGGCAACAAGTAAACAGGCCAGGCCAGAACACAGGGAATCTATGGCAGTTGCTGTAATGGAAATGTGCAAGATTCCTTGAGGAGATAGGGTGTGGTGTTGAAAGTGGCCCCTTGCTCTGGCAGGCAAGCATGGGGTTAACAGCAGGGCCTTAGATTGCAATGAGTGTGCTGCACAGCTGCAGCTACTCGAAGGCAATAGGGCCCTCAGTGATAAAAGCAGCACCTGCAGGAAAGAAAGTGGTGTGGGTTCTAAAAGGAAGAAAGCTTGAGGAAGGTAGGTAGGTAGGTAGGTAACTAACTAACTAACTAACTAACTAACTAACTAACTAACTAACTAACTAACCAACCAACTAACCAACCTGCTGATGGACTAACTGACTAAAGGACAGATGGGTGAATGGACTTTGGAGACTGGTGTGTTGCTGCCATGCTCAAGGCCTGCTGAGGACTAAGGTGTTGCTGTAGTGGCTGGAAAAGCTGGCAGGAGAGGGGAGGAAGGAGGACCTCTGCAGGATGAACAGGCACGCTACCCTGGTGGTGGGGTCCAGCAGTGCTGCAGGGCACTAGGGCCATTGTTGAGGAACACAAAGGAGATAATTAGCTTAAAGTGGGTTCAGTTTCTCTAAGCAAAGTTTGGACTGGGAATCTGGTGAAACAGATGCACAGGAATTCCTCAGCAGACAAGTCAATGTGCCAAGGGATGCCAGAAGGTAGAAAGTTTTGAGCATGAGTAACAGTTCAATCTTGGTCTACTCAGAAGTAAATCCTATTTGCTCAAGAGGGTTTACTTGCAGGAAAGCATGCATAAGATTGCAGCCAGGTGTGATCATCTTCTACTACAGGGGTGGATGCTCTGCAGTGGATTGCCAAGGTTCCTGACTACCCATCAACATCAGCAACACCACAAACCATCCCTCCACCACAACTGTTCTAGTAAAGAGACCCTGGGGAAAAACTCAGGAGTAGGTTTTGTGTGCAAAGACTGTGAGCTAAGTTCTGCTTCTGAAAACAAACTCTTGGGTTCTACATATGGCTGCCAACCCTTCCTGGATCCATTCCTGGATCTATATATTCCCCAACCTGATGTAATTTAGCCAGAAAGGCCCTGTTAAAATCTCTAGGATTGTTTCCAGTAGTCACCTGGAGATGCCGATTCCTGGAGACTCCAGACCCATCCCGGTGCATGTCTTCATAGGCACCCTTTTCGTTAATATACTCCTTATTTTCTAAGATGGCATGAGCCATTATTTTTCAGTATTCTAGTAAAATACAGATTACATGAACCCTGAACCTTGCTCACCCCTAAACAGTTCTATGACTTAGCACCTTATTGCTGTAATTCATTTACTGTTTATATACTGTTTCTCTGCAAGGTATTCAAGGCAGGATTATCTCCACCTCCCCCCACCCTCTCACGCAAACACACATTTGCTTAAGTTCCTTTTATTTCAGCGAACAGAAGTGTGCAAATTTGGGTGCAAAAGAGCAACCAAGTCATTCAGCAGCATCATTGTGAACATTACACTGAGACTTTTGATAATTATACTGTATATGTATGACTGAAGTGAATATTTGAAAAGGAAATTCATACAAAATATTTGGCTCATAGAATTGTTTCCCCTAAAAATAGCCTTTAAATAGAAAGTGAGCACATATTTTACGTGGCCTTCCCTAAATCCCACCAAACAAAGGTAGTTATGGTCATGGCTATAAGAAGCATGTCTTCACCAAAGAGATATTTCAAAAAGACAAGGAATACTCTGGGCCTATTCTAGAATGTAGTGTAATTCAGAGGCTTCAGGGGATTCTACTTGACCCTATTTCAGAAGTATATGTTTAAAACAGCTACAGAGCTTGATTTTTCAGATGACACTGGCTTTAATGCTGTGATTGCAACTGTTGCTGTTATCAAGTGTACCAGGATCAGGAAGTACACACTTTGAAAAAAAAATATCAGCTCTTCACTGGTGATTGTTCAAACAATAGGTATGGCTCTTTGCAGAAAAGAAAAAGGCAAGTCCCTGCCCCAAGGAGTTTACAAATGAAAATTCAACAAAGATGATGACAGGAAAGGGGAGGGAGACAGAGGCGGGAATAAGGTAGGGGAAGACATGCATTTATTTCTATTAGACATACTCATGCTTAGTTATAGTGCATGACACTGTATGACAGGGCATGAGGACCTAAGGGGGTTCTGAGCAAGGATTCCATATACTCAGTTTGACAACCAGTAGCAGAGTCTGAAATCACAGAGAAAAGGTTGAGGGTTGCCACTGCTTCTAAAAAAATAAATACATATTCTACATTTAAGGATGGGGACACCTTGCTCCAACATATAAAAGGCTCTGTAGCTCAAAGTCAAACACAGGAGAGAGTTTGTATTTCCCTTCTCTGAGAGTTACAAGGGGTCCTTCAAGACCGATCTGGATCACTCTGACATAGTTCCAGACCAGCTACAGCTTTAGTTGAAATGTTAGAGAACTATTGCAGGGGGAAAAAATCAGCACTTCCCTAGGAGTGCAGTCTACCTGCCTTCTGTTTCTTCACGACTGCAGACCTAGACTGCCATCTGCTGGCTGAGAACATTGCAAGTTGCTGTGCCCAGCTGACAGTTTTCAAAGACTAACCACACAGGGTTAAACTGATTTAATAATCATTCTGCTCTCATGCCAGGGAACCCTAGGAATTGTTTTGTTGCGAAAGGGATTAGGGACTGTGGGAGATTACTCTCAGCACAATATAAGCAACAACTGGTCCTTAAAAACAAGGCACTGTACTAGCTAGAAATATTAAAATGGAAAAAATGACAAAGGGCCCAATCCTAGCCAACTTTCCAGCCGCAGTGCAGCCCCAAGGTAAAGGATCAAATGTTCCCATACCTTGAGGAGGCCTCTGTGTCTGCCTTCCCACCACAGAATGCCTTGCATGCCCTATTGGCATGTTTGCACTGGCACTGGAAAATTGGATAGGATTGGGTCTAAAATCATGTGCATGCTTTATAGAAAGCATCTTCACCATACTATGCATCATCAGATTCTTTAAGAAAATCAGAAGAGTCCGAAATAAGCCAAGCTCTGCCCAGAGAGTTGAAATGGGATTGTATAACAATAATTGTCCATACAGGTATTCCCAAACCAATTAGGGAGATTTAACTCTTCAGGCAGCACCTGTGAAAAGTCAGAACCAGCAACCAAATGGGCAAACAGCAAAACACTCTTATTTTACATAAGAAAAGCCCCACTGGATCAGGCCAAAGGCCCATCTAGTCCAGCTTCCTGTATCTCACAGCGGCCCACCATGTGCTTCAGGGAGCACACAAGATAACAAAACGTGTGTCCTGGTGCTTCCTCTGCATCTGACATTCTGAGGTAGCCTACTTCTAAAATCAGGAACTTGCACATACCTATCATGACTTGTAACCCTTGATGAACTTTTCCTCCAGAAATTTGTCCAATTCCCTCTTAAAGGCATCCAGGTAAGATGCCATCACCACTTCCTGTAGCAAGGAGTTCCGTAGACTAATTACATGTTGGGTACATAAATATTTTCTTTTGTCTGTCCTAACTCTCCCAACACTCAATTTTAGTGGATGTCCCCTGGTTCTAGTGTTGTGTAAGAGGGAAAAGAGCATCTCTCTATCCACCCCCTGCATAATTTTGTATATCTCAATCATGTCCCCTCTCAGGCGTCTCATTTCTAGACAGAAGAGTCCCAAACACTGTAGCCTTTCTTTGTAAGGAAGGTGTCCCAGCCCAGTAATCATTTTGGTCACTCTCTTTTAAATATGCAAGAGATGAATGCTTGGCCCAACTGCCTCATTTTCTGAGCAACACCCTGACATTTAAGCAGATTGTCTTTCTTGCTACATATAAGTTCAGTAGACAGAAGCTTCTTGCCACCCAGTCTCAGCATTCCAACTCCTGTGGGATACATGTTGAAAGTTCTTCTTTCTCAAAATGAGGACACCAAAACATTCTAGTTTCTATCCCTAATTCTTTGTTCATGGAAGCAGTTCCATTTGCTTAATGGAGAAAGGTTATTGCTGTTTAACCCCCCCTTCTTTCTGACACCGCCTGCCACACCCCTGAAAATCTGCTCTTTGGGGAGCCCTTATGAACTGGGGAAGCAGAAAGGGGAATCAGTCAACACATGCCCCCCCATCCTTGCACAAACAGGACTTCTTCAAAAAGCAAAAGATGTTTGTAGGAAGCACTTGAACCTGTTGCTGTTTTTTCAATGATGCAAATAGGATCGGGTTCACCTAACTGAAATGATACATCTTTTGAGCCAACCCCCAAAGATAGAGATAAGAAGCCAACCCCCAAAGATAGTCATAAGAATGCAATAATTCTTAAATAATTCTTAATAATTCTTAAAAAGGGCTTATCCTGTTTCCTTTGAGAAGTATTCCCCCAGTGCACTAGAAGAGGCCACACATGACCTTGGCTAAGACCTTTACTCTTTACAAACCTCTGTGTAAAGAATGACACACACTTCCTGTCTGTGGGAGTCTACCTTTGATTTCAGTGGAACTCACTCCCCCTACCAGGGAGAGGTAGAATCACCAGATCTTAATATTCTTCCCCAGTTTTCAAAACACGCTGCTCCACAACAGATCCCTTCAACGAGGTGGGCCACTTAAGGAGAATTCATCATGTCCTTTTTTTTTAACAGAGTAAATCATTAAAGCAGATCTGCAGGAAATTAAATCTAGACTGAAGGTTTTTAGATGTGCACTTACAGGAGGCCTTCGAAGGAAAAGAGACCAACTGTAATTCAATGTTCTGTACCAAGAAAAAAGGTAATTAATTTATCCTGTTTCTGGTGGTGGCAGATAGACAAACATGGTGCTTTGCTTTTGTTCTGGCTCTTTTACTTTGACCATCTTAATTGGCACTTTGAACTCATCAGCATCATCATTTATTACTTATACCCTACCCATCACTATACTAGGCACCAT
Source organism: Tiliqua scincoides (assembly GCF_035046505.1). NCBI lineage: Eukaryota > Metazoa > Chordata > Lepidosauria > Squamata > Scincidae > Tiliqua > Tiliqua scincoides. The sequence goes on from NC_089822.1 coordinate 204,243,695, forward strand.
ACTCAAATTAAAAGAGACATGGCGTTATCCACAGGCTTACAGTTTAATAAAACACAATATGAGGGGATGTGGAATTAATAGGAAAGAGGAATAATCCATCCAGGAAGCATCTGGAAGGGACACTTAAAACTGAGAAAACTGAAAACTTAAACTAGAGAAAACTGAAGCACAAACAAGCTAAACATCTTTCCCAGGATCACAAAGTAAATCAGTGGCAGAGCTCTGAATGGGGTTTTAGCTGCCCTAAATATTAGTACCAGATTTGTAGATCTGTGATTCTCAAGGTTGTTTTTTTTTCCCCATTATCCCCCTTTTATTTCACTTTGTTCTTGACATTTGCTAGTATCTGTGCTAGCAATGGCGGTAATGATGATCATTCTGGACTGCACTGATTTAGACTTCCACCAATGATAGCAAATACATCCCTATCATAGTGCTATGGCACTGCCATTTTGTGAAATTGGTGCAAGAGGGCCAGAAGTAGGCTACTGCCAGGAGCTGCAGCTCTCTGTTAGCTGGCTGGGAATTCACTCTTCCTCTAAATCAGGGATTTTTTTCTGGGGACATTGGAATGTTTAGTTAATTTAGTTAGTTTCAATCTAAAAAGTTAGTTTAGATCCGTGGTTCCCAAACTTGGGAAACACTCATCTAAACTAACTCTTTTTTTTCCATCCCAAATTTGGGAACCACTTGAGAGTTTGGGAACCAGGGTAAGTTGCTGCAGTGGAGGGCAAAGGCAGCGACACAATCCCCAGGATCATGCCGCTGCTGTGGTTGATTGGGTTTTTTAAAACTGGGACATTCCTATGAATTATCATTGCCAAACCAAACCATCTTAATTTAGAGTGAAGAAATTTAGAGTGAAGAAGCAGGGGAAGGTTTTAGCCTTTCCCCCAGCAATCTCCTCTCCAAAATTATCGTGCATGCACCTTCCCTGCCCCCCAATATGATAAAAAAAAAAACACACGTGAAAATCTATTTTTGAAAAATGCATTTGGAAAGCCACTTGGATGTGTTGGGAGGATAAGAGAGTGAAGGAAAGGGTAGTTTGCCAAATCTACATAATGATGCTGGAATCTGTGTCTGCTCCAACTTACCTGTGTTGTACCCATTCTGAAAAGCCTTAAAATGTGAGCTACATTGATACATGTATCCTTCCTGGCTAGAGCAGGTGCTGGTGGCCTGGAATGCATCAGAGCTGTAATAGCCCACTTATTGTAGTTCAATGAGGGGATGTAGGAGATGTCACCCAAGTGGTCTCTGCAGATATTTCAGAACTAATTACCAAGATGTGTGGGCTTGTCATGGGGCCCCTTGGGAGTATGTGCAGACTTGCCAGAGCGCAGAGGCTCTATATTAGAGGTCATCCTAGTAATTTCTTCCTTAACTACTTCTGAACCTCTGTATTTGTCATTGGCTTAATTAAGAAGCCTGACTTCCATCACCAGATGATAGGCTCAGCCTGCCATCTGAGCAACTACAGAAAGCTGCCTTTGCTGATTCCTCCTGAACAGTTACCTCCTCCCTCCTCCCACCTCCATCAGAGAATTGCTAGGCACAGAGGGATAGAGTTCAGAGCATATTTCAAGTTCCCATCATTCTTTCTCATCATCCAGTATGTAGGAGGACTCTCTTGACAAGCCTATTTGCTTAAATTGCTTAATGCTAGCTCTCGTATCTCTCAGCCTCATTAAATCTAAGATTTAAAAAGGCAGCAAACCAAAATGATGATTGAGTACTCAAAGCTGCTTTAGCCAAACGTGGACAAAATTTTCCCAACAGCCTGTACTGCTCCCCCCCCCCTCATCTATATAGCTAGCTATCACTGTACAGTACTGTATTTTCTTGCAGTCATTTTCCTAAAGGCTTACACAGATGATACTTTATCAGACAAGATATTTTTGTTGTATACATATTTCATACAACATACAATTTGTTGTCTATTACACAGCCCAATCCTATGCATGTCTACTCAGAAGTAAGTTCCATTAGAGTCAATGGGGTTTACTCCCTGGAAAGTGTGGTTAGGATTGGGCTGTCAGAGATTTTATAGTTCCTGACCTGAGTAGACAGCAAGAGGACTACCCCATTTGAACTTTAATCCCAGCTACTCATCTGGATCTTTTCTGAATCTAATAAGTGATCCTGGTGATCCATTCTGAAGACTGCTCCACTGTGAACATCACTGACATTCTGACACATTGCATTCATGAAACAAATTAGTCTTGGGGACAAAATCTCTGTACAAGCCAACACTGCTGTAGTCCCTTAAGGGTTTGTCCAGATGCCCATGTTTGGTGTCTGCCCCTCCACCAACAATGAATGCATTGCTACGCTATACATTGCTATAGAGCAGTGATTTTCAACCAGTGTACTATGGCACATTGGTGTGCCATAAATGATCCACAAGTGTGCTGCAGGAGTTTGGGGGGGGGGAGGCCATTTATTAGTAGGGCCATTGGGGGATGTGAGCTCTCACCAGCAGCATGGTGTGCCTTGTCAATTGTCAAAAAACTGATGGTATGCCTTGACAATTTTAACACTGTGTCAGTGTGCTGTGAAATGTAAAAGGTTGAAAATCACTGCTATAGAGAATGGAATATACCATATTTCAACACAAAAGTTAACAAAGCAGCATACATAGCAAAATAAATGGAGAAAAGTTTTCCTATCCCAACTCACAAGCTAGATGACCGCCTTTTCACAAGCTGGGAGAACCCAATTATAACAGGGGCCGTATTTGGACCAAGGGCCTTATGTTTGACACCTCTGTCCTAGACAGTGCCTGTGCCCTTGCTGAAGGTGGCAGTCTTGATACCCCCACGGCTGCTTTACCTGTTCCATGAAGGCTAGTTTGCAATTGTCACAGAGTATACATTTCTCATGGAGCAGTGGTCAAGCCAAGCTCCCTTGCGAGAGCAGCAGTAAAGCATGTAAGCTAAATCTTTTCAATCTTTAATCACTAACAGTGCTGGCTTCTATGCCAGGCCCTAACAGACACTGTACTTTTTACAGTCGTTAGAATATTGATTGTGGGTTTTATGAAGAGTCAGCAATTGGCTTTCATTTTAAAACACACAAGAAAAAATAAACTAGCCAAGCAAAGTATGACAAGCAACAGAAATTAGAAACCAGGAACCTGAAGGGGGACTTGTGAGCTGCAAACTTCTCAGCATGCATGTGTGTGCATCTCTCGCTTCTTATATTGTATCAGTGTGGTGAGTTTTGATTGTTATGGGCTGCTTGAGGAACTAATTTTAGCTGAAATTGGGGTGGAAATATCAGGACTAAGAGCAGTAGTTTATAAAGTTTAGTAATAAATAAATAGTAAGTAAATTTCATAGGTTTATTAATTTGTGTATGTAAATTATTATTATTGTTATTATTATTATTATTAATTATTATTATTAACAGTACTTATATGCTGCTTTTCACAATAAATTCACAAAGCGGTTTACAGAGAAGATCAAATAACGAATGGCTCCCTGTCTCCAAAGGGCTGACAATGTAAGAAGGTGCAAAAGAGCACCAGTAGGCAGCCACTAGAAAAGACACTGCTGGGGTGAGGAGGGCCGGTTACTCTCCCTCTGCTAAATAAAAGAGGAGCACCCACTTGAAAAAGTGCCTCTGACCCAGTTAGCAGGGGTAAATGCTGCTTCACTAGAAGGAAATTTAGAGTGAAGAAGCAGGGGAAGGTTTTAGCCTTTCCCCCAGCAATCTCCTCTCCGAAATTATCGTGCATGCACCTTCCCCGCCCCCAATATGATAAAAAAATAAACACATGTGAAAATCTATTTTTGAAAAATGCGTTGAAAAGCCACTTGGATGTATTGGGAGGATTAGAGAGTGAGGGAAAGGGTTAAGTGTTCATTCCTCCTATATGACTTCTTCATGCCAGATGGTCTCCTGGTGATATGGCTTTGAAGAAAAAAAAAACAGAAAGGAAAGAAGAGGAGCATGTGAGCATAGTTGCATGGATTAGCTGTGCGTACTGTGTATGGATACAGCAATGTCTCAGCAGCACAGCTTGACCACAGGGTGGCACCAGAAGACTTTTCAGGGCAGCATAGTTGCTCTTGAAAATCAGCAACAGTGTACTGCTGTCATCCTGTTCACAGCAGCCAATCCTTGATGCTTTGTAAAGTACGGTCTATGAAATTATCACATTTGCTTATGTTCAAACTATTAGTAATAGAAATTCCCTGAGTAATAAATAAATAAATAAACTTGGGGGGGGGGGGGAGAGAAACTCCCTGCTACTTAACATGCATCTGGGCTCTTCCCTGCTTTTTATTTTTATTTTTATTTTGGGCCAGACTCAACAAATGTGGTTCTCGTAGCAGGCTTTTCCTGGACTCATTTGACTAGAGCTGCAATCCAATACACACCTTCCTGGGAGTAAGCCCTACTGAACCCAGGCTTACTTCTGAGTAGATCCACTGTGCTGTTAGTTACTGACTCTTCTGGTTGTGTTCAATTGGGCTTGCTCCCAGGAAAGTATGTATAGGATTGCAGGCTGATAGCCCAACCCTAACCTGTGCTGGAACAGGCAGGCCAGTTGACCTGCTGTATACCTAGTGCAGGGTTGGAGGTGACTGTGGTGCAACTTAGGGCAAGGGGATATTTTTCCCTTTACCCTGAGCACTGCCCGAGCTACTACAATGGGGCTATTTGGATCTGTACCAGCTAAATAGCTGATGCAGATCATAAGAACATAAGAAGAGCCCTGCTGGATCAGGCCAAAGGCCCATCTAGTCCAGCTTCCTGTATCTCACAGTGGCCCACCAAATGCATCAGGGAGCACACAAGACAACAGGCACAACCTGTGTCCTGGTGCCCTCCTCTGCATCTGGCAATCAGAGGCAGCTTCCCCTAAAACCAAGAGCTTGCATATACCTACTATGACTTGTAACCCGCAATGAACTTTTCCTCCAGAAGTTTGTCCAATCCCCTCTTAAAGGCATCCAGGCAAGATGCCATAACTACTTCTTGTGGCAAAGAGTTCCAAAAACTAATCCAAGCAGAAAAAAACTAAAGATCCAAGCAGACCGGTGTTTGCAGTTTGCAGACGTGTAAATACAGGGATATATTTGAGGGCCTTTTTCTAGTTATTATTACTTGTACATATATAAATATCATTTCTTTTAGATATCCTTTTTTAAAGTCTAGCAAACTTAGATGGGTCCTGATAGAGTGTCACTGTAAGTGGGTCTTGGTGCTAAAACATTTGGGAACCACTGTTCTAGTGCTAACAGCATGTGGCAGCCTGGAATTGACATGCGTGTTGTATATTGATTGTTCTGTGTGACAGCTATACCATTTCTGTCTCACTATATATACACACAGGGTGACATGTACAGAATTTTGACACCACCACCACCACCACCCCCACCAAAAGTTCATTGTTGGAAATGGCACTAATGAAGGCACTTTGGAATCTAAGGGCAAAACACAGGTGAGGATTTCTCTTGCATCCTGAAATGAAACAAATGCCATGAAAGGCCCATCATCCTCTTGTGAACAGACTTGAGCAGAATGTTCTTCCAAGATGCCTGGGAATCTTTCCATTTTTCCTTCCCCTTTCAACACATTATCCTGCCTTTATGGTGAAAGGCCCTTGCCCTGCCTGCGATTCTCAAGTTGGCCTTCCCCTTCTAGCCACATTCCAGTCCTGTGCCTCACAACCATTTTCCTCAGATTTACATACCAGATGAGCAAACTGGTCCAAAAGGGGCTATTAGAGGGGCTGCATCATTCCTATCAAGTGCAGAGTCACATCTCAGAGATGCACTATGAAGGATGACAGTTCATTTTCCCCTTGAAATTTAAGCTTGGAACCCCTCCACCAATGGCAGGAAATGCCTTTCTCTGGTGCTTGATGCCAACAGTGAGGAATAGCCTTGAGTGTTCACTGTCTCAGAGTCGTGGCTTGCGCATGCTTAAGGCAGTGATGCCTAAAATCACCTCATAATCAGCTATGAGGTAGACTTTTTTCCAGGCAACATGTGGGAGAGGGAAGAACACTGGAGAAGAATCAACAGATACAAAGACACTTTGAGTGCCCTTCGAGGAAATAAAGCAGGGTATAAATACAGTAAATAAACACAGTAAGTAAATACATCACCATCAAAAAGCTAATTTGTCCCCATGGCAGGGTCTTATATTAGTTCAGTCCTAAGTGGTGCATGTCAGAAAAAGCTTAGGAAATGTCATTTGCTGTATAAGGCCTCTGCATCTGCCTCTTATGATCTAGAGCAGGGGTGTCAAACATAAGGCCCGGGGGCCAGATGCGGCCTGCGGAAGCTTTGTATCTGGCCCGTAGGCTCTCATCTGCTGAGCAGTGCTGTGGTGTTACTGCTGAAAGGGCAGCCAGCCCACATGAAAATTGGGCCCTCTCATATCTTGAAATATGATCAAGATTTGTGTATTTTCTCTACTGTTGTTTGCAGCTAATGAGTTCCTAAGTAAGAAAAACATGCTTATTTTTTATTTTGACCTGTTTAATGATATTAATTCCTGCCTAATGACATCACTTCCGGCCCTCAGCAGGTATCATGAATGCTATTCGGCCCTCGGTATGAAACAAGTTTGACACCCCTGGTCTAGAGCATCATTTCCCAGACTGTGGGTCTGGGCCCACCAGTGGGTCGCAACCTGATTGTGGTTGGTTGGTTGTAAAACTGACAAGCAAATAGTTGACAAGGAAACTGTATTGAGCCCTATAGAAAGTGAACCTGATCCATATGTGCATTTTTACTCACAAGTAGATGAATGTGTCTCAGCTCCTATCAAAGACCAGGCAAAGGAGAATGTAACAATGCCAGAATTGTCCCCATTTGATGAACCTGGAGCTCAACAAACACTCCATAAGTCATCCCTGTCCCCAACCAAAGTAAAAAGGATAAAAACAGAGACGTGAGCAGCTGGTAAAGTGAAACTTTTGTTTAAAGTCTCATAAAGCTAGGGGGTCCCGATAGAGTGTAATTTAAAAAAGTGGTTCCAGGTGCTAAAAAGTTTGGGAACCACTGATCTAGAGGCAAAACACAGGTCCAGCTCCCATCTTTTCATGCAGGAAGGCAGGGCTGGTTGGGGAGAGCAACTTTTGGAGTTGTAACACCTCACAATGCTCTGCCCCAGTTCTTCTAGCTGTGATTGGGGCAGTTATAACACTTGTTCACAGAGGCCTGCCACCATTCCATCTCAATACTTTATACCAGGGGTCTCCAAACCTTTTGGCCAGAGGGCTGCATCAAATACCTGGCACGGTGTTGAGGGCGGGAAAAAAATTTAAATATAAAATCTATATAAATAAATTAGAGATAGAACTTAGATGAGTGAATAAATGAATGAATTGGCTCATTCATTCAAACTCTATGGCCCTTAGAACACCCTCCAGACACAACCAGAGCATAGTTCCTGTCATCTTCAGCCAAGTGGGCCAGAGGCTTTCAGGGGACAAGAGGCTGGCCACGGGCCAGATAGAAGCTTGCCGCGGGCTGCTTCTGGCCGCTGGGCCGGGGTTTGGAGACCCTCTGCTTTATACCCAACACAACTGTGTAGGTAGACTTTTTGCTGTTGTAGGCTATGAACATCATTGAGGGGATAAGAAATCAGATGGTAGGGTGTGGAATAGGATAACAGAAGTAAGTGTATACTTTGAGACAGGGTAAGAGAGGATAAAGTTGACAGAAACAACCTGAAGGATAATGGAACAGGAACTTTGGAGTAATTTGCTGCAGAACAGAGGCAGAAAAGGAAAGGCCATCTGCCCTACCCTGCTAGGAAGGAAGGAACGGCCTCAAATGTATTGGAGCCATAGTCAACAGCCTCTCACAGGGCACCTAACATTCAGGCTGGAGGGCCTGCCGGCATTTGAAAGAGAATTCTTCCTTGAGTGTTCCAGGCGAAGGGATGTTCCCACAAAGCCACTCATTGTATGAGGGATGATGAGATTTCAACAGGGCCAGTTCGGCTCTCAAGGCGGGATGCAGGGGTTATGGTGCTTTTTCCTTTGGACCAAAGCCATGCGGCTAACAAAAGAGGCTTAGTCCTCCTCTGGGTGAATGGTGGGACAAGTCTATGTAGCATTTGAAGACTGAGACTAGGAACTAAGGTGCTCAGAGGCTCTTTATCAAGCAATATCTTCCTCAAATCAGCTCAAGAGAAACCATCCCATTAAAGCCACAATCAAGGGATGCCAATCCACATTGTTGAGTGAAGCTGCCCATCCAAGTAAATGATGGAAACCACCCCATTTACGCTAATTCCATTGCATAACATCAACACTGAAGTTAACATTGATGCCAATAGAAGCTTTTTTTCTTGGGGCAAACAGCAGCTGGAGGGGGGGTTGGAATCAGGGTCATAGTAGGTAGAAGGTTTATTCCCCCCACTTCAGGGTCCTGATGTGGGTGAGGACCCACCACTGGCTGTTTTTAACATTAACAAGCACAGAAGCACTACTGATGAGCTTCTCGCTAACTGCGGTTTAACCTAAATGTATAAACGTTAATAACACATACAGCACATTACAGTCCACACACTAGTGGGAAACAGAATCATAACCATTTCATGATAACAACAGATAACAATGTCTGTTATCATCTACTAAAAGTGATCTACAAATGCAGGGAAAGCATTCGGTATTGTCCTCCCTGGGATGCTACTATTTCAGACTGTAGATTGGGGATAACATTTCATAGTTCCTTGCTTCTTATTCAAAGAACTCCCTGCCCCTAGAAATCTAGCATGTAAGGGAAAAGGATTCTAACCTCACTTTCCCAGTGTGCTAATTTTCTATGTATATGGAGAATTTGTAATGGCTGCAACTGGCCTTTTTCATAGTGATGCTGCAGTTGTGGAATTCTCTCCCTCTGGAATTGATAGGCCCACTTCTCTATCAGTTTAACTCTTTCTGTTATGTTGTGAAGCCCCTCGCTCTGGTTTTTATTGTTGCTCTATAGTTGTTTACTACTTATTATTTTTGTTGGTAATGTGACTGAATTCTGTATCTTACCTAGTGGTTGCTTTTTCAGGTCCCATTTGGGAAAAGGTGAGCTATATATGTTTATAAATAAATAAAATATGAAGAGTGAGAAATAGTGGGGCAAAGGGGATTTCATTCATATCCTATCACCCCAGCTTTGGAACATTGCCTCTTTTGTGAGAATGAATCCCTTCCAGAAATTTGACAAGTCAGGCATGGCAGTGCTGTGCTGTGCTCATGGAAAGAATCTCCAAATGACACGTGGCTGAATTCTGAGTCCTTTGTAATGACAGAGAGAGCTTGTGTGAGACTAGACAGTGTCCCAAGATTGTTCAAATAGTGTTCCACCCACAGTGTCTCTGATAGGCATTCTTCTAAACTTGTGTAACTCTAGTGCCTAAAAGTAGGCTGAATTATCTTTTCTGTGCCTGATCCACAGAGATAACCGCCAGACTTGGGTGCTGTAGATTTTAACATTGCAAATACTTGGTCTCTTGCCAGTTATTCATGAAGGTGCCACATAGCACCCATACCACCAGCTCTGAGTATTGTTTCAGCAACTCTAAAACACAAGGTTGTGTCTTTAATATGTAATTGTATAACACTCAACCAAAATCTTAAATATGAAAAGTACGATATATTACAAATGTAATATAGGGGAGGGGAATAGTGCCACCATCAACAGAGTGACGGGCCATGGAAGATATGGCGGGAGGGCATGGGCTGGCCATTTCAGGGTAAGGAGGGTCCATCGTAGAAAGATTGTCTCTCTTTCCAGCCTTCCCTCCAGCTCTCTGACGACTGGGAGCCTTGGCAGTAGTGCCCTGGGTCTGAAACTGCTGCTCTTAAATGCCAGATCAGTTAACAATAAAACCTGTCTCATCCAGGATTAAATCCTGGGTGAGGGTGCTGATCTGGCTTGTATTATGGAGACCTGGTTGGATGAAGCAGGAGGAGTGAATCTTTCCCAGCTTTGTCCTCCAGGTTTCTGGGTAGTGCAGCAGCCACAACTGCAGGGACGGGGAGGGGAGGTCGCGATATTCTATCCGGAGTCCATCTCCCTTGCCAGGAGCCCTGTCTGGCAATTTACTGGGTTTGAGTGTCTGTATGTCTCGCTGGAAGGGTGAGACAGGATTGAGATTCTGTTGGTGTACCGTCCGCTTTGCTGCCCAACAGTCTCCCTGCCTGAGCTGACTGGGTTGATCTCGGACATTGCATTGGAGGCTCCCTGCCTATTGGTGTTGGGGACTTCAATGTGCACACCGAGGCCCCAGAAGTAGGTGTAGCTCAGGATTTCATGGCCGCCATGGCTACCATGGGCCTGTCACAGATCTCAACCTCAACCCACAAGGCTGGACCTGGTGTTTTTGTCGGGACAAAGGGATGGTGATCTGGATGTGGAGGAGATCATGTGGAGATCATGATCACTCCATTGTCATGGACAGATCACTTCCTGGTAAGGTCTAGGCTTGTTGCAGCCACCTGTCTCTGCAGAGACGGAGGACCTTATTGTATGGTCTGCCCCCGAAGATTAATGGATCCAAATGGTTTCCTGAGGGCTTTGGGGTTTTTCCTGCTGCTAAGGCCAGTGACTCATTTGAGGCTCTAGTTGACTTCTGGAATAGTGAGTTGGCCAGGGCCGTGGATGAGATTGCTCCTAAGCGGTGTCTGCCACTTAGCAAATGTAGCTCCTTGGTTTACCAAGGAGCTGCAGATGATGAAGCGGCAGGGTAGACATCTTGAGCAACAGTGGAGAAAGACTCGTGACAATTCCAACACAGGCTAGGACCCACTATAGGGCCTACTCTGTGGCGATGGTGGCAGCGAAGTGTTCCTTCTTCTCTGCTACCATTGCATCTGCACAGAGCCGACCAGTGGAACTGTTCTGTGTTGTACAGGGTCTTTTCCATCAGACCCCACCAACTAATCAGGAGGAACACAAGGAAGTCCACTGTGACATGTTTGCCAGACACTTTGGGAATAAAATTGCTCAGATTCACCACGACTTGGACTGCATGTTGACAATGTCTAGTGATGTCCCCGTGGCACCTGTCAGTCCTGTTTTGTTTGATTCTTTTCAGCTTGTAGAACCTGAGGATGTGGACAGGATCCTTTGGAGTGTGAGGCCATCCACCTGCCCGCTGGATCCATGCCCAGCATGGCTGATTAGATCTGCCCAGGAGGGACTGGCCGAGTGGACAGAGAAGGTAGTAAATGCATCTTTGAGTGAGGGGGTGTTGCCTCTGGCATTAAAGCAGGCAGTGGTTCATCCCCTCCTGAAAAAGCCCTCTCTGGATCCCTCTATACTGGATAATTATTGGCCAGTCTTGAACCTCCCATTTCTGGGCAAAGTGATCGAGTGGCGTGGTGGCGACTCAGCTCCAGAGGATCCTGGATGAAGCGGATTATCTAGATCCCTTTCAATCTGGCTTCAGGCCTGGCTTTGGGACAGAGACAGCCTTGATCGCCTTAGTGGATGACTTTTGCCAAGGGCTGGATGGAGGGAGTGCATCCTTGCTAGTCCTTTTGGACCTCTCAGTGGCTTTCGACACCATCAACCATGGTGTCCTTCTGGGACGGATGGCCGAGGGGGGCATTGGGGGCACTGTTTTGCAGTGGTTCCCATCCTTCTTGGCCAACAGATCCCAGATGGTGGTACTGGGAGACTCCTGTTTGGCACCCTGGCCCTTGAGGTGTGGGGTGCCACAGGGTTCTATACTGTCCCCCATGTTGTTTAATATCTACATGAAACTGCTGGGAGAGGTCATCCAGGGATTTGGAGTTGGGTGTCGTCAGTATGTGGATGACACTCGACTCTGTCTCTCCTTTCCACCAGACTCCAGGGTGGCTATCTCTGTCCCTGGAGCGCTGCCTGGAGGCAGTTGGGATCTGGATGAGGACAAACAAGCTGAAATTAAATACGGACAAGACAGAGGTTCTCCTGGTGCAGAAATCCACAATGCAGGTGCTGGAATATCGCCCTGCTCTGAATGGGGTTTCACTCCTCCTGAAAGAGCAGGTTTGCAGCTTGGGGGTTCTCCTGGACTCACGGCTCTTCCTCGATGTCGAGGTGTCGGCTCTGGCCAGGAGTGCCTTTGCCCAGCTTCGGCTGGTGTGCCAGCTGCAGCTGTACCTGTCTCGGGCGGATCTGGCCATGGTGGTTCATGCCATGGTGACATCAAGATAAGATTATTGTAACGCACTCTACGTGGGGCTGTCCTTGAAGGTAGTCTGGAAGTTACAGCTAGTGCAGAATGTGGCGGCTCATGTAGTTGCTAGAGTTCAGCGATTTGACTGTCACGCTGCTGCTCTGGCGGCTGCACTGGCTGCCCATTCGTTTCCAGGTTGAATTCAAGGTACCGATTTTGACCTTTAAAGCCCTAAATGGCTTGGGACCAGCGTATTGAGAGACTGCCTTCTTCCGTATAGTCTGATCCATTCTCTGAGGTCATCAGAAGAGGCCCTGTTGGTTGTGCCATCATTGAAAGTGGTGAGAGGGATGGCGGCCAGAAACAGGGCCTTTTTGGTGGTGGTACCTGTACTATGGAATTCCCTCCCCTTTGAATTAAGAACAGCTTCCTCATTATTGATATTCCGGCAGGGCCTGAAGACTTTTTTATTCAGGAAAGCCTTCGAGGTCTTACAAGGGCTGCTTCTATGAGTTATGTCTTTTACTGCGTGCTTTTAATCTGCTGCTGATATGTATTTTATCTTGTTTTAATTGTTTTTTATTTTTAATGTTTATTTGTATTTTACTTTGTTTGCATTTTAAATTTGATTGTTAGCTGCCTTTTGGCGCCCTTCGGGAAGAAAGGTGGAATACAAATCTAATAAATAAATAAATAAAATTATGCATAATCAAATTTATAGTTTTACATTCCACATGATAGTATATCCCTCTACTAAATATTTAAAATAAATAACTGGTCTTGAAGTCATGGAAAATATTTCATCATCCTGAAATGTACTAAGAACATAAGAACAGCCCCACTGGATCAGGCCATAGGCCCATCTAGTCCAGCTTCCTGTATCTCACAGCGGCCCACCAAATGCCCCAGGGAGCACACAAGATAACAAGAGACCTGTATCCTGGTGCCCTCCCTTGCATCTGACATAGCCCATTTCTAAAATTAGATTTCTAAAATCTGAAGACTGTTCCAAAATGCAAAAAAAGTAGATCATTTCTGAATAAATGGTTCTCCTTGTTATACGTGCCTCTTTCCCTTGCACAAAATACACTGTTTTTGACATTATGACTACTTTGCAATTTGTGGAACCATTTGAATATAGGAGCTAGATTCTTCTCCCTATAACAGGCAACAAACTTTAGCAGCAGTTAGCAACTTTATAACCATTTCCAATTCCCTCTTTTCCATCAGTCCATCCAAAGAGTTCAACCACAGAAATAAGTGATCCACAGAAATGTTATAGGCAGGTTATATTGGTACCAAATTTCCAAATGCCTGAATTGTATTATACTTTCAGTAAGTACGTAAAAGCAAAAATTCTGTACAGTATGTGACTTGCAGGATCACCAACAGTGATTGATGACTACTAGCACCCACGTAGTCATTTCATAACAACCTCTTTGCACAAAAGCCGCCTGGTTCATCAGTGAAAGACAATCTGGAATCCCCCATTCTTGTCTTGGAGAGTTGGCTGGAAAGTAATTTAAACACTTGTTCTTAGTTAAAAATGAATTTTATAGCTTGGGAAAAAGGGAAGGCTTACATCACAAATCTCACATGCATGCCAAAAACAATGGGTTTTGAGTTTGTTTGTCTACTTGTTTGTCCATTAGCAGGAAAACAGAGAATTAAAACCCAAAATGAAAAATGGTTACACACAAAGATATTGAAATCAAACATTTGTTAGAGCAAAATGTTAATTTGTTACATATGTTTGGGTGCCATGAAATACAGTTTGGCTTCTTTTGCAGAATATGGGTGTTATTGCCCCTGGTCCAAATGTCACCTTAGCCATAAACTCAGTAGGTGGTCCTAAGCAAGACATCATCACTCAGCCTTGGTCTCCCATCTGCAAAATGAGGACAATTACACTGACCGATCTTCTCACCAGGGGCGCATAAGCAAATTTAATAATACTGGGAATTTATATTGTGTAATTTATATAGCATCATTGGTGTACATGGTGCTTTACACAGAATGAGGAACAAGTCCCTATCCAGAGGGGCTTATAATCTAGAAAGACATGAGAAACAACAGATGAAAGAGAAGGAAATGGAAATAGGGGAGGCAGAAAAGAATATGCAGCTATTTCAGTGATTCATATTAAAGTTTAATTACAGTAATCAGACAAGATTAGGATGGTGTATAAAAGGCTTTGCTGAAAAAGTGAGTTTTAAGAAGGGATTTAAGTTAAAGAGGAGGGCTTTTGAGAAGCAGTTCCAAGCATAAGGGTCAACCAGGGAGATGTTTTGAGGAACCAGGAGACCCTCAGACTCTGCATTGTTCAGTTGCTAAAGAAGCAAATATCCTGGATAAAAGCTGGATAAAGAACTGGGAGCAGAGAATAGGAGTACTTAGATGGACAGCTGGATCTCCACCATGGATAGAACATAAGAACATAAGAACATAAGAACAGCCCCACTGGATCAGGCCATAGGCCCATCTAGTCCAGCTTCCTGTATCTCACAGCGGCCCACCGAATGCCCCAGGGAGCACACCAGATAACAAGAGACCTCATCCTGGTGCCCTCCCTTGCATCTGGCATTCTGACATAACCCATTTCTAACATCAGGAGGTTGCGCATACACATCATGGCTTGTACCCCATCATGGATTTTTCCTCCAGAAACTTGTCCAATCCCCTTTTAAAGGCGTCTAGGCTAGACGCTAGCACCACATCCTGTGGCAAGGAGTTCCACAGACCAACCACACGCTGAGTAAAGAAATATTTTCTCTTGTCTGTCCTAACCCGCCCAACACTCAATTTTAGTGGATGTCCCCTGGTTCTGGTATTATGTGAGAGTGTAAAGAGTATCTCCCTATCCACTCTGTCCATCCCCTGCATAATTTTGTATGTCTCAATCATGTCCCCCCTCAGGCGTCTCTTTTCTAGGCTGAAGAGGCCCAAACGCTGTAGCCTTTCCTCATAAGGAAGGTGCCCCAGCCCCGTAGATAGAAGTCATCCAAGAGTGTATTGGGGCTGGTGTTAACATTTATAAATGATAGGGGTAAGCAGTGAGGCAGCCAATATTGTGGTTGATAGCAAAATGTTCAAAATACTAAAAACCAATCCAGAATGTAAAGCATGCAAAAAGGACCTCTTCAAACTGGTCAATTGAGCAATGATATGGAAAATGAAATTCAAGGTAAAATGAAAAAAAAAGGTCTAACTTGACATAAACCCTGAATTTTGTAGAAATGACCTGGCTATGATCTCCAGGAAAGGTATCGTAGGGCCATCATGAATAGGTCAATAAAAAATGTCAACTCTGTGTGCAGAGTCCATTTTGGAGATCATTAGAGAAAGGGATGCAAATTAAATGGCCTATATCACAAAGTGTAGCCAGACTTGGAACACAGTGTATACAGTTCTGGTCATCCCATCTCAAAAAAGATACCTCAAAGCTGGAAAATTTGCAAGAAAGGGCAATGAGTTGAGGAACTTTCCTTTTAAAGAAAGGCAGAAGTATTTGGGGCTCTGGGACTATTTATTATGATGATGATTACTCACAGCCCATGTGGTGGCGGCTGGTGTTTTCTACATATTAAGTCCTTCCTAAGGACCTAGGATATTTAGGGTGGAATCCTAACCAACTTTCCAGCAAGGCAAGGGCAATGCAGCCCTGAGGAAAGATAACAAACATTCTCTTACCTTGAGGAGGCCTCCATGACTGCCTCTCAACTCCAGCACATACCTCATTGGCATAGCTATGATAGAGTTGGAAAGTGGATTAGGATTTGGGCCTTAGAAGTATTTACATAACATATGTGCAGTTCCGGGTAGAGTTGCCTTTTACAGCAGTTGTATGTAATTGTATGTATGTAGCAATTTTCATTTACACTTAAGATATGCAGGTGTTTTTACATGTTTTTCAGTATGGTGCCTAAAAGCACACACTACTATTGATACCATTTTCTCCTTTCTTTGCCAGAGTCATTCCACATCAATCTTGTACTTGATTTGTAGTTGATTACTTTTTCATGTTCTTTATCTTCAATTTGTGCATCTGCAGGTATTGCCACATCTACAATCCAGACCATTTTCTTTTCCACTGTTGTTAAATCTGGTGTGTTATGTGCCATGTATGAATGTGTTGTCGTCGTCATCATGGTCAGTTCCAAGTTTGTCATTTTTTCATGAGAATTGCCTCAAAGCTGAGTGGTACTGAGCCAGAAATGGTTAAAGGATCTCAGAGCTTGTATCTGTTGGAGTTGATGCAACTCCATCTGCTGTCCAGAGGGGCAGGATGCTATCCAGAAGGGGTCAAGCTATGGCCCAGTGAATCTGACCTTTCTACCTGTTCTCTCTGTGATCCTTGTGGGGTGTGGCCCTAACCCTTTATCCTTCCCTTCTCCTCTGAGCACTTCCTCTTGTCCTTTAACAACCACCGACCTGTTAAGATAGTGCACACCAGGGCTCTGATGCCCAGGCCATCTTGAGCACAAGGCATGCAGGGCAAGGCAGCTCCAGGGCCCTGCTATCTCTAAGTGTTAGCTGAACCTCTGATCCTAATCAGATGCTGTAAATATACACTCAATGGAACTGTAAGTAAATAACTTCTTTTTGTAACTTTAACAAGCCATTGCCTCTTTGTCTTTTTTTATTGATTAGCAGTCAGCTGGGTGAGGGAGGTTCCCTGGGGTGATGCACAAAGGGGGGGGGGGTCCGCTGCTTAAGCTACTCTGCTTCCCCCCCAAAGAGGAAACTATTTTTAATTTCCTCCAACAGTATCTTCTTCCCTCCCTGCTACATCATCATTTATCACGATTGATCCAAGCCCAAACTCAGACAGAAATGGCTCTTCGACTTTGAATCACTGTGGACAAAAGTGGCATTTTTGTTCTTGCTAGGCCCTAGAAACAAAGCAGTGGGAACTGAAGGCGGAGGAGGAATCATGGGCTGGGTTTCACTGCAGACTGCACAATGTTCGTCTGCTGGTGCCAAAGGAACTCTTATTGACCTGAGTCTTGGCATCTTTGGAGAGTGCTGCAGACACTAGGATGGAGAGGTCAGGAGAGAGATGACGCCATCTCCCACACATACATCCAGCTACAAAATAGCAAGGAAATTAAGGACATGCAATTCCCGTTGCTTTGACATTGCTCTTCCTCTCCAGAATTGTTATAATTTCTTTGCTCAACTTTTTCTGGAGAAGCAAGATAATATTGTTGTCAAAACAGTGTTTTCTGTGTTGCCTCCCATTTTTTTTCTCCCAGATCTGCAAAATAAAATAAAATGCAATTGCAACACCAGTGTGGATAGGCAAAGTACCATTGAGGCTCTCAGGGGTCCTGTGCCTTTAATGAAAAGTTTGCTGTTTGTCAATACTCTGCTTTATTGTATCCTCTTGATGGGGGGGGGGGTGGTTTAGTGATAAATCCCTCTGTGAGGTGTGGTAGAGTGGGGTCAGGAATCCCAACCAGAAGAGGAACCCAAGAAGGCTGTCTTATTGCAAGCAGCCCTCCCTTTTTCTAGGCTTATAGCTGTTCTTTTAAGGTTCTAATCCTAGCCTTCAATCTTTTGTATTTTCATTGGTACAGTATATTGTTCTACCTTTTAGATCTGACTTTGAGCTCAATCCTCTCCAACTTTCCAGCTGCAATGCAATCCCTAAGTAAGGAAACAAACATTCACTTACATTGAGGAGGCCTCCATGACTGCCTCCCCACCACAGGATGTAGCGCACCGTTGACACGGTTGCATCAAGCTCTGGAAAGTTGGATAGGTTTGGGTCCTTTGTTTCATACGGATTCCTACCAGGGTCATGTGTTGTGGGGACAGCAAATGAGATAGAACCACCTTACCATAGTCCTCAGAAAATAGCTGCAGCCTCCTTTGTGAATGCACACGCACTCCAGGTATACATGCTGAGTCAGAAAGTTGGTGGATCACATATACAATATGAGGGGAGGCTGTGGGTATTTTCTGTCATCTACTTTAGGGTTGTTCTGCTTCACTTGCCACTCCCACACAGCATGTCCCTGATTCTTACCTACACCAAAGCCTTGCAAAAGGGAGGGAGGAGAAGACGAATAATAGAATTGCCGAAGTTAAAGCAGGCATCTCCTATTCCATTAGACACTCAACTGCGGGCACATATATCATGGAAACAACAAGTGGAGGGGGAGGGAAACTGAGTCACAGAAGGCTGTTAGTGTGCAACCACTTCTGAACATAAGAACATAAGAACAGCCCCACTGGATCAGGCCATAGGCCCATCTAGTCCAGCTTCCTGTATCTCACAGCGGCCCACCAAATGCCCCAGGGAGCACACCAGATAACAAGAGACCTCATCCTGGTGCCCTCCCCTACATCTGGCATTCTGACTTAACCCATTCCTAAAATCAGGAGGTTGCGCATACTCATCATGGCTTGTACCCCATAATGGATTTTTCCTCCAGAAACTCGTCCAATCCCCTTTTAAAGGCGTCTAGGCTAGACGCCAGCACCACATCCTGTGGCAAGGAGTTCCACAGACCGACCACACGCTGAGTAAAGAAATATTTTCTTTTGTCTGTCCTAACCCGCCCAACACTCAATTTTAGTGGATGTCCCCTGGTTCTGGTGTTATGTGAGACTGTAAAGAGCATCTCCCTATCCACTCTGTCCATCCCCTGCATAATTTTGTATGTCTCAATCATGTCCCCCCTCAAGCGTCTCTTTTCTAGGCTGAAGAGGCCCAAACGCCGTAGCCTTTCCTCATAAGGAAGGTGCTCCAGCCCCGTAATCATCTTAGTCGCTCTCTTTTGCACCTTTTCCATTTCCACTATGTCTTTTTTGAGATGCGGCGACCAGAACTGGACACAATACTCCAGGTGTGGCCTTACCATCGATTTGTACAACGGCATTATAATACTAGCTGTTTTGTTCTCAATACCCTTCCTAATGATCCCAAGCATAGAATTGGCCTTCTTCACTGCCGCCGCACATTGGGTCGACACTTTCATCGACCTGTCCACCACCACCCCAAGATCTCTCTCCTGATCTGTCACAGTCAGCTCAGAACCCATCAGCCTATATGTGAAGTTTTGATTTTTTGCCCCAATGTGCATGACTTTACACTTACTGACATTGAAGCGCATCTGCCATTTTGCTGCCCATTCTGCCAGTCTGGAGAGATCCTTCTGGAGCTCCTCACAATCACTTCTGGTCTTTACCACTCGGAAAAGTTTGGTGTCGTCTGCAAACTTAGCCACTTCACTGCTCAACCCTGTCTCCAGGTCATTTATGAAGAGGTTGAAAAGCACCGGTCCCAGGACAGATCCTTGGGGCACACCGCCTTTCACCTCTCTCCATTGTGAAAATTGGTGTGCACCACACATTCTGCTATGGTGTGAGGGAGAGGGGGGTGAAAGAGAAAGGGGGAATTGGGCAGGCACCAGATTACTGTCTGCTATGAATCTTGGACTGCTCAGATAGCAATGATTATGCTGAACTGACCTGGCACAGTTCCTCGGAGTGTTCCAGGACTGCTTGCCAACCAGTGCTCATGACATGAGGGATATTCTTTGCATCACTTTGCAGAAATGGCTACATTAACTAATTACACAGGTTACACAGGCCAACACACATTTTGCTTCCTTAAACATTACATCAATTCCTGGGTATATTTGCGGTGCAGATTCCAAAAATGGCATCCGTTTAGTAAATGGTTCAAGTAACTTCCTCATGAGGAAGCCTACACCATGGCTTCCTCATGAGGAAGCTGCTTGAACCATTCAGTAATGAGGCTATACTATATCTCCAAAACTAGACGTGATAGGGCAAAACGGGTGCCTTTTTGGAATTGGCACCCCAAATTCATATCAAATCACCATAAAGTTTGGGAAAAACTTTTCTGACCCTCAGTTTTGTACGCCTGTGTTATAAGAAGGCATGCAGAAAATGAACAGCTTCATTCAAAATTGGAAGTGATTTATTGATTTGGGAAAGAATAAAGCCAACTCTTCTTCAGATGCATTTCATTTGTTTAACAGGCTGTAAAAATCAATGTTGCTGCTACGAAACTGTTGTCTTTTTGTCCTTTCTCTCTTTGTTCTAAATAACAATGTAAAAAAATCATGTATACAGCTTAGAATGTCATGTGGGGAAGCTTAAGAACTTTTGGCACATGAGACATGACACGGAGCCACCTCTCATACACCACAATAGTAAAAGGATATAATTATTCTGTGTAACAAAATGTGAACAATTTCATGTTTATCTGAATTTCAATGCTTCTTTATCAATTTTGGTGCAAGGATTTCAAAAATGCCACTATTTTTGACATAGCATCAATAGTGTAGCCACAATTTATGCTATTCAGGGCGCAATCCTAACTGCGCCTTATGCTGGCCCAAGTCCCTTGGTCTGGCATAGGAGAGTTGCAAACTTGCCGTAAAGCACATTTGTGCCTCCATGGGAGGAAGCCACATTGGCGCATGTAGATGCGCTGACGTGCGGAGGCCGGCAGAAGCCATCTAGTTTGGTCCCAAGTCAGAAAACATTCCCCCAGGACTTAGTTATACATCTTGTCCCAGCTTCTAAGCAGGAGGAAGACAACCCTCTGTGATAGGTCTTTCTTTTTCCTGCACTTCAAGAGTCTCAGAGAGGAGACATTCTTTTCCTCCAAAGGGATAAGCATTCCAGGAAGCAGCACTACCAGGCAATAGTGTCCCTTGATTTGCCAAGAGTGGCCCAGGGCTGACATCATGCAGCAATAGCAGGGTGGAAAGAGGAAGTACAGCAAGTGATTCCTTTTCCCAAGAGGGTCCAGCTGTCATTGTGATGCAACTAGAAAGTCTCCTGGTCTTGGCTGCATCCTCAAAACCAGCACCAGGCACAATAAGTCCTGCATGGAGCCTCTGTGGCCTTGGTCTTATTTCAGGGAAGTTCCAGTCCCTGACTCAACAGCTGTTTACAGGGAAAGGGACAGAAGGGCCATTGAAGCCTTTCTTTGGCAAGGGAAGTAGCTTTGTCTCTGAGTTATTTCCTCATTCATTAATGGACTGTCAACTGTTAGCCCATCACAAATGATGATCAAATTGTAAAGACTGGCTGAGTTCAACACAGTGTCCTCTGTGTGAAAAGGCCAAGGCTGAAGGAGATAGGAGCTGTCCCTCCCAGCCGCTGCCACTGAATTATCTAGAATAGATCAGTGGTTCCCAATCTTTTTAGCTCTAGGACCCACTTTTTAAAACAACACTCTGTCGGAACTACCTAGGTTTACAAGATTTTCAAAAAAGATCTAGAAAGTACTTACTTACTTACTTACTTACTTACTTACTTACTTACGTACAGTTAATAATATTTTTATTTATTTACAGAAATTTTGCTACATTTTTCTTAATGAAGCAGCCCTAATGAACTTTAAAGAATGCTCTCCTTCCTTTCCCATTCCTCCCCCCCCCCAAAATAAAAAAAACATAAAATCCAAAGGCGAAAGGGAGACATGATTTGGCTACAAATGGGGGGGGAGTCAGAGGGTGGGGCTTGTGAGGTTTGTTAAGGCCATTCACACTCTTCCTCCAACAGGTTCACCTGTTTTGATCCCACATGCAGCCTCTAGCAAGCTCACAGCACAAGACCCTGTTAGCATTCTGGACTTGGAGGGATGTCCAGATCAGCAGCTGCATTATTCTTGCACATGGTTCTTTAAGAAATTTCTAGTTTGGATGTTACATGAACGTGTTCTGGCCTGATGCTATCCATCTTCCCAGCACCAATGCAGCCACAATGCAGCCTCAGGGTAAGGGAACAAGCATCCTCTTACCTTGAGGAGACCCCCATGACTGCCCCCCCAACTACTGGAGGCAGCGCATGCCCCAATGGCACAGCTGCATCAGTGCTGGAAAGTTGGATAGGACTGGGCACTTATAAGGCACATTTATTAATTTTCAGTTGACCTTTAGTTAGGAATCTTGGTTTCATTGATGAGGTTTTATGACCTTCCCCCAGGTTGTTATGAGTCATGATTGGTGACTTCCTTTCTGCTGGTTGTTGATTAATTGGTTTTGGTTTATATCCTTGTTTTTTGGCTGTCCATATTTTAATGAGCTGCGTATCATGTACAATGGGTATTTTATTGCTATATATATTGTGCAATATATATACATTATATATTTTAAATATATTGTAATTTTCAACTTTTATTTTGTAAGCCTCTTTGAGTTATCTACCAGGTTTAAGAAAAGTGGGGTATAAATACTCCAAATAAATATACTGTATACTGTTACTGGATTAAAATCTCATGAGATTTTTGTGTGTTTTTTTCATTCAGCTGAGATTCTCTCTCTCTCTCTCTCTCTCTCTCTCTCTCTCTCTCTCTCTCTGCTTGATGGAGAGGTTAGGAACAAGGACTGTGAGCAGGATCTTTTGGGTTTAAGACATTATTGCGATTCAAGTCTTTCTCCTGGGGGGTGGAGCAATGCCTGGCCAAAGGATTTCTCTTTTCCTCTCAATAGGTTCACCTGTACCCCTCCTCCTGCTTCCAGCCTTAGAAGCAGGAGTTCTGAGCAAGTAAGCTGAACTATTAGTAGTTATCATTCTTATTTAATCTTCTTTTTAACTTTAATTACAAACACACATATATGCCACAGTCAATCTACAGTCCCATTTTACAGGTGAGAAACAGAGTCTAAGAAACTATGGGCCCAATCCTATCCTGTTCTGGAACAGGCAAACCAAGAGGCTTGCGCTGCATTCAGCGCAGGATAGGGGTCAGAATCGGCTCAGCCAGAGGCAAGGGGAAACTCTTTCCTTTACCCTTGGGTAAAGCACCCAGAACCCAATGGGTCTCCTTAGACTTGCGCCACCTCAGGAGATGGCACAAGTCTGACGAGAATGGAGCGGCTTCAAGCTACTTCGCGCTGCTCGGGAAACAGGGTTGGGATCCGGCATAACAGCCAGGTCCCAGCCCTGCCTCCTGCTCCCCGCCTGCCCGCCCCCAGAAGCCTCCTGGTGTGGCACAAGTCTGAGGAGAGTGGAGCGGCTTCAAGCCACTCCAAACTCCCCAGGAACGGGGGTTGGAATCTGGCAGAACTGCTGGATCCCAGCCCCGCCTCCTGCTCCCAGCCTCCTCCCCGCCTCCTTCCCACCCACCCCAGATCCTTGTGAACCCAGCTGGGCCGACACAAGGCTCTTTCCCTCCATCAGTGCAGAGGCTTCTGCCAGCCTGCGCAGCCTGACATGCCTCTGTGCACCGGCCTTGTCAACTGTCAAGGAGGCGCAAACATGCCTTATGGCATGTTTGCGACCCTCCTGGGCCAACACAGGGAACTTGCAACGGCCCATGTGCAGCTCAGGATTGCGCTGTTTGTCTCACCCCAAGACCAATTAGTGAGTTCATGGCCAAGCAGGAATTTACACCCATATTTAAGTTTAAGTAGTCTACAGTTAGGATTTGCACCTGATGGCTTGCATTTCTATCTGGGAAAGGTCACTGTTCTAGTGAGCATTTGAGAGCTGCCTCATACCGATTTCCGCACTTCATCCCTGCTAGAAGTGGTCTTCTCCTTGGTGATTACCTCCTCTCCAAACTGCCCCAGCCCTCCTTAGCGAGTGGAACTAAGTAAGATCAAACCCCCATGCAATATGCCTGCCCAGCTGCCAAGGTTGAGACACTCCCCTGCACCCTGGTTCTGGATCAGCCTGGGAGCTGGCACTTCAGATGCTGCAGTGCCCTCCCTTTCTAGCCCACATCCCGATGAAGTTCAGCCTTCCTTTGTTCCCCAAGACACTTGTGTTTGTTAAGTAAGGGACTAAAGAGAAAGGAAGCCTCGCCCCCTTCTTTACTCACACAGACACAGGCGCACAAAACCTTCCCTGCGTTGCTTTGTTTCCCTTACACAGGCAAGCAGTAAATTCTCCTTGGCTCCCAGGGATGGATTTGATCACAGCTTGCTTAATTGAATGCCTCAGCCAGCTCCCTGCTGGGACATGACACAAGGGAACAAGCATGGCTGCTTTGGCATTTTTCATAGGCACAGTAAGGCACAATGGTCATGTTACTGAGAGGTCTCAGTCCTTCAGGCCTGACATCCAGAGCCTTAGGAGCATGGTGGGACTCAAATGGGTGACCAATGATCCATTGTGTCACCCAGTTTCAGAAAGAAACACGTATGTGTGTGCAAGTATGGACAGATGTATTCAGGCTGTCAGAAGCCAGCTGAGTGCGGCTGTCTCTGTGTTTATTGTACTGGTACTTATGAGTAAAAAGCCTATGCTTTCTTTAACATGGTGAGATAGCAAAACCCCAAGGGAAGCGCATCTGTAAGTGGATATCAGAACTGCAAGCAGAACCCATTCCAGCTGGTCACAGAAAAAACACCAACAAGCCCAACTCTTCCCTCCTTGTGAGCTTCAGGTAGGGTCCATTCTAAGCTGATTGGCAACCTTCAGTCTCGAAAGACTATGGTATAAGCCTACAGCACCCGGTATTCCCAGGCAGTCTCCCATCCAAGTACTAACCAGGCCTGACCCTGCTTAGCTTCCAAGATTAGAGGAGATCAGGCATCTGCAGGGTAACAGTTGCTGCAGGCTAGGAATCCTTTGAACTTGGAATCCCAAAGGATTATCCAGTCATGTGTATGAGACTTTATTTACAGAACAGAAACACGCCCAGAATGGCATTCACCAATGCTACTCAAAGGGTCCGCTATTGTGGACCTTTAATTTTTTTCCTGATGTGCTGTGGACTGGCACTCCGTGTGTGTCAGGTCCCAGTTTGTGGCACATAGGCTTTCCTGGTCTTTCCTGCTTCTGCCTTCTCAGAGCCTCTCACAGGCATGGCCCATGTTGTGCACCAAGCTTTGGGAGACTCTGAGAAGCCAGAAGTGGGAAGCACCAGGAGACACACTACAGACTGATAGCCAATGGCTCACAGACCGGCAACTGGTCAGCTGTCCACACTTTGAGAAGCATTGGCATACATCACACTCCCTCTCTTGTTATGAACTATCTAGTATGATTTCTAGTTCATACTGTTGACAATGACCTTGCACTTGAAATGCGCACAGTTTCTCTAAACTGCATTTTGGCTCCTTAGCTGATACTCCTGAGAGTCAAAGGGACTGAATAATGAGTTAAGCCCAGTGGCCAGGCTTCCTAAACTGCCTTTTCAGACTCCTTATCCAGGATGTCCTTCCCACCAATGGCCTAAGGATGGGTGCTGCCCACCCTACCATACCTTTTGTCCCTTCAGGAACCTCTCCAACTGGGGTGCAATTGAACCTTTTGGGCTCTCCTGGAGGGGCACACCTTAATCAAGTCTAGGCTTACCTCAGGAGATGTTCCAGATATTTAAGAACACCCTTGTCCAAATTCCTATAACAAACTCTGAGTATTTGCTTCCCCACTGAAGGCATCCATGCAGTTCATTTTATAATGTGTCTTTCTGATAGAGACTTCCACAATGTTCATTTTTGTGAGGTTTTTCCTGCTTGCAGAACCACCTGCCTTGGTAATCACCTTCATCTCTAGAGAAACTACTTTCTCTTCAACTTTTTAGCTGCATTTTTCCATTTTTTCTCAGGAACTGACTTCATTTCATAGCACATCTTACCCTCATCTATCCAGCAGACTAAGGATAGGTAGATACTCGCCTATAGTACCTGAAATTTTTGTCAAATAATCAAGCTCAAATGCTCACTTTACCTTATCTCCAGGTCAATCAGAGGGCAAAGCCTTTCCACTCTGAAAAGTTTTGTTTCTCAAGGGTGCCAAGTTTCTCAAGCAGCAGGCAGGCACAGCTCCTTAGAAGCAATTTGTTTACCTTTTATTCTCCTTCCTTCCGATGCAGCCTGCTTCTGCTTTGCAAATGCTTGCAAAGCAGGTCTGTTTTTTGAAACACCAGGATGGGAATCCTCCTTTCCATCTGAAGCAGGCTACAATTCAATGCACCCTTACTTAAGAATAACACCTATGGAAAGCAGTGGGTCTACTTCTGAGTAAAAAATATATGCAACTGCATCACTCTGCTGTGAATTGAATTGCACACTCCCAGTTATGTGTTATGGGTTGTATGTTGTATGTAGAGCTTCTGGCTTAACACACCTTAAAGGTGGGTTTGATTCATGGTTCTCCTGCAGTGGTTCCCAACCTTTATCACTTGCATATCCCTTGGCAGCCCATTTCCATAAATTGTACCCTTCATATTAGCAAAATGTTTGTAATTAATAATACAAGCCCTCATCTCCTCTATATGAAAGCCCAGACTTCATGTATTCATCACAGTGTTTTCTCTTTTCATCTGTTTGAAGAACAGAAGACTCTGCCTTTGCACCAGAAGTGTGCTGAGAAATTCTGGGTGATTGATCACTTTCCATATTACGTTTCAGCTTTTTTACTGTGCTAGTTTTCAATCTCTGGTTCATACATGAATTGATGACCCAAAACTAGCTATTGGTGGGGCTTTCACAGCCAACTACCTACCTCCCTTCCTGCCTTGCTGGTCTTTGCAAGACATTCCAGTCCTGCAAGGCATTCTGGAGCATGACCTGCCTTTTCCTACCATTATTCCATTCTTTTTCAATTACCCCTAAAGGTCCTGTTGAGTGTCCCTGGGAGTACATGAATACCAGGTTGGGAACCACTGTTTTACTGGTATGTTGTTTACAGTGCACTTACTCTGATAGTGCTTACAAAAAGGTGATGAAGACCAGAATTTAAAAAGAAAAAAAATAAATTAGAGACTACAGTTCTTAGGTAACAATTAGTGGTGGGTTATTTTTCAGGATCTGGCCTGGAGTAAAATCAGCAAAACTATAATCAGACACCCCCCTAAGTTTAACCCCGACTTATCTGAGGGTCACAGAAAATTCCATGATTGTTGGCTCAAAACCTGCCCTCGACTTATCTGTGGGATCGACTTATAGGCAAGTGCCTGCGGTAATTTATCTTCTCCTTCTTCCCCAACCCTGTAACCACTCTTCCATCTTTCTGAAATCCTCCACTCCCCAGTGCCTATTTTAAACTTCCGCTGCAGTAATTCTCTCTCTCTCTCTCTCTCTCTCTCTCTCTCTCTCTCTCTCTCTCTCTCTCTCTGGGTCATCTCAGGCAGAGGAAACTCAGCCCAGGTGGCAGCCAACTCTTCCTCTTTCCCTCTTCCCTTCTTTCATTTTATCCCATGTCTGTCCAAATGGAGCTATTTACAAGCATCCTTTTTCGCCCACCACCACCTCTGTGCAAAAACCTCTGTGCAAGAAAGCATTGCCGTTCCTTTGTTTTTATAGATCTCTGAATAAAATCTGCATTCTTTTGGAAAATCCTGTCTTATGGTTATTGTCTGCCTAATTAGAGGCACCTTGAGGTTGTTTGCTCCACTATCCAGTCAATGGCTCCCAAACAACCATTCTGGTCTCTCTTGTTATACATTCCCTCAGTTTAGTCTATTTGTGGGCTGGGCAGACCTGAATGGTTTGTGTCTGCACATGTATTGGTGGAGGTGTAAGTGTGTGGGAGACTATTTTTGTGTTGTGTTGGCAATAATATCTCTATTAGTAGAAGCAGGCCTGTCAATTCTGCCCCTTCCCCAGTGCCCCATTCAAATAGTCACTTCACCCAGCCATATGGCTGGGCCAGCCCAGCTAGAAAGTTATGTAAATCTTGTGAGAATCTTCTTTCATTTCTGCATTTCACTACAGCGAATGAACGTGGTAGAGCAGCCATTCTTCTCTTCTCAGCAGGGATCTTTGTTGGTTTCGCTGCTTGCACTAATGGGTGATCTCATTGCTGATCCAGCCATTTCAGATTATTTCAGTTCTGACTGCTTGTGTTACTGGTTAAAGAGATGTTTCGTCCCGAGAATAATAGTGTTGCTTTCATTTGGCTTCATTGTTTGGTTGCTCATATTTTGTGGTGAAGTGAATGCTGGCTGCTTTGGCTGACCTGGCACTGAAAGCTGAACTCAGTTTTCTGTAGACTTAGTAACAAGGAGACTTGGGAGAAGGTTGCTTTGAAGCCTTTCTTCTTCAGCTCAAAACTTTTGCTTTCTTTTTCCATAGTCCCCCATTATGAAAGAGTCAGGCTTGGGAGAGGCAGAGAGCAGAGGCTGAGGGAACTTCTCTCTTTTATCTATAGAATGGAACCCACGTTCTTACCCTTTGAAGAGTCAGCGCATTTTCAGGCTGGTGCGTTTGCTGGCAGCGGTGGCATCCACCACTGAGGAAATGTGCCTGACGCTCATAAGTCTCATGTAGGAACTGTGCCCCCTGCTGGTCAGTGTTAGTCCAAACTGTAACACCACTACGGTGCCAAACCGCCATGCTTGGAAGTCCTTGTTCCTCAAAGAAAAGGCGCTTCCTATTCAGCTTTCTCCACTGGCAATAGGATTGTGCCATTTCAGCATCATGGGTGGAATGGAACAAGATATGGAGCTAAGTGCCAAATGGCACGTGATGTTCAATTGTACATACTTTTTCTTCCACTTTTTCTTCTGTGGCAAAATGAAGAAATACTTTGGCGTTGCAATCTGTAGCAGATGACTGGCATGGGACGGGGTTTCTTAGCTCTTTTCTCTCTGTTATTTTTTCCTTAAACTCTCTCCTGCCCTGTTTCTTTTCTCCTACAAGGCAAAAGCTGTGAATGTTTTTGTTTTTGCCATTTTAAGCAGAAAAAATGCGCAGATAAAAGTTTAGCAGGCCCTTCCCTCCCTCACTTTCTGTGCAGCTTCTGATCTGCAACCTCCATGCCTGCATTTTGTTAAGTAAGAGCATGTCAGAGGAAAAAGCTACAAGTTACTATCCTGTGTAGTTTGGACATAAGATAGCGCTCGCTCTCTCACTCTCTCTCTCTCTCTCTCTCTCTCTCTCTCTCTCTCTCAAGTTTTGTCCTCCACTGTACCACTTCACATGGTCCACCTATTCAAAGTATCACTGGAAGTAACTGGTGATGACATTATCACCAGTTACATCTGGGTTGGGAGGCCAGATGCAATGCAAGAAACACTAGTAAGAGGCTCAGGGTGGATGGGAGGGCTTTTTTGAATGTGGAAAAGCATACTTTGGAGCTTTGCCCGCCAAGCCAAGCCTCCTACTGCTGCTTGTTGCACCACGTTCCATGTCTTGCTGCTGGGCGGCAGGGATCCAGGGGTCCTGTGAGTACCACCAGACAACACCTCAAGTACCACTGGTGATACCTGTACCACTGGTTGAGAAACCTTGATCTATCTATCTCTCTCCATCCATTTCCTCTTATGATCCCTCTCTACTTGTTCTTCTTCCTTCTCATTGGTTCATCATATCACTAGTGCTTTGTTTGGAGAGTATGTCAATCAAAATGAAAGATTTTTAAAGTGACAGTAAGAAGGAGCTATCAGGGCTAAACCTGATGACTCCAGACAAGAAAGAAGGGTGAAAAAGCCAATATGGTAGGACTATGGCATAAGGAGCTGCACAGCCCAATCCTATGCCTTTCTACTCAAAAGTAAGTCCCATTAGAGTCAATAGGGCTTACCCCCAGGAAAGTGTGGATAGGATGGGGTTATAAATCAGCAGCAGATACATTGGTCTTGGTTGATGGATTTCTGCCTATGGAAAGAAAAGGGAGAAAGAACAGGGTATCCCAGCATGTGTGACCAGATAAAAGTCTGTCAAAGGGTCCCATGATGGAAACACCCTGCTTAAAAATAGCAGCCCACTGGCAGGGTGGGACACTGTCTCAGGAGAGCTATTTTTAATTGGGGGTGTGCCACAGTAGCATTGGTTTCCCTCTGAAGGTTGAAAGGGGGGAGGAGGAGGAGGAACATGGAAAAACTACAAGTCAGAAACAGATTTTAGGGGAATAGTTATGCTGGTCTGTGGCAGAAAAACAAGTAAGAGCTTTGAGGCACCTTAGAGATTATGATATGGAATTATTTCATAGGTATGGGGTTGTGATTAGAAATGTTAGCTAGTGCCATAAACTGATTTCTTAAATGGAGAGTATTGGCTGACTAACCACTTTCCTCACATGTACAGAAGAAGTGCCTGGAAGCTCAGAAAATCACTCAGCCCTCCCTAAAGGGATGTGAAGGATCTGGGATGCTTTGTAATGGGAAATTTCCCTAGAAGGTAGAGGAAGGCTTCAAAGTTTTGGAGAATGTTGTGTCATGCATGGAGAGGCGGGGCCCTGCGGTGAGAGTGGGAGCTCATTCATCCACATGTACTCTTTCCTGTAAAGAAAGTCTGAATCTAGCCCATGCTGTGCTCCTGGCACTTGTTAGCACTCCAGAAAGTGGGGCACAAGCGCATAACACTGTATTTTTCTAGATCAAAATTGCCTTTGGTCTAGGAGAAGAGTTCAGGTGTTTACAAACTTACTCATAAAGGAAATTATAGGGTAGTGGCCACCTCATTCAACACTGACTCGCTGCTTTTCCTATATCTTTCATTTGTGTTAGGAAGAATGGCACGCGTGAGTATTGGCAGGCTGGGTTGGGAGGGGAGGGGGCGGGATAGACCAAGTTGATGGATGGCATTTACATCCATTTGCACACCATGAAGGCCTTCCATAGACACAACACAACAATTCACTCCTTTTGTGAGGGATAGACCCACTGTGCCTCATTTTCTACCCTCCTCATGCCACTTCTGTGCCCCAGCTCTCTCCCCTCCCCTAGCCCTTCCACCTGTAAGGTGATGTATCTGTGTTCTAGTTAAATAGTTGATGTGACTGTAGTTGAAAATGTAAAGTGTGATTTCTTTCTTTTGTATTATTTATTGTAGTATGAAACTTTTTAAATAAAAATCTATATTTAAAAAAAAAAATAAAAATCTATATTTCCCAGCCCTTCTGCATATATTGTTCAAGAGGCAAGCTAGAGCCACTAACTGGGTGTCTTGGCCCTGCTTCCCAGAAATGCAACAACTCATTACCCTCCTGACTCCCTTCCCAGCTTCTTCGCTTCTTGAGCCCAACCAGAATTTTCTCAAAGATTTATTGCAGCTACTTAGAACTATTTCCACTATAGCTGTTCTTTAGGAATGGGATTCCTTTGGCCACAAAGATGCATGCATTTCAGTCCAAACAGAAATAAACTGAAAAGTGACATTGTAGAATTTCTTACAATGGAGACTGGGGTTTTTTTAATGATTTCTTCTGAGAGAGGGGGAAAAAATAGTATGAACAATCTGGTGTTTGAAGGACCCTTTATTTCCCTGTCTTTTAGGAGGGATTTATTTTTTTTCCTACACATATCAAGAATGGAAGTTGTCTACTAAGCAATTCAGATACCTGAAGAATCAGCTTCTCCCACATCACATGAACCTGCCCATTCACTGCATTTGGCATCAGAGGCCTTGTTTTACATGCTATCACTAGCAGAGGTGCCGCTGGTGGAGATACAAGATAGGGCCTTCTCAGTGGTGGCACAAAGACTGTAGACTCTCTCCCTGGGGAGGCCCAACTAGCCCAGTCACTTCCTGTTTTTAAGCAGGCAGTAAAAATTAACCTGTTCTGGGAAGAATTCTACTAATTCATTTTTTTGTTGTTGTTCCTGTCTCTTTGGATGCGTTTTTAATGTCATTCATGTATTTATTTGTTGTCTCTTATTTCTTGAGTTTTGATTATTTTGTATTAATTGATTTATACTTTGTCTTAAAATTAGAATTTTCACCCTGCCTTTCTCCCAGTAAGGGCAAATCTAGGTGGCTTACAAATTTAAACATAACAATAACAAAACATTAAAAACCATTTAAACAATAAAAACAATACAAAATCCCTAATGGATCAGATAAAAACAATTAAGAATTACATTTAATTACACCAGTCCATCCTGTCAGCTATCAAATGCCTGCACATACAATGCTGCATGCACATACTTAAGCCAGTCACCTTCACTCAAATTGTTAAGCACAATGACCATTCAAATTGTTAAGCAGGTCACCCATCTCTCATTATTGCTCCACTTTCCCGCTTTGTTCTGCAACATTCACCTTTTTGTCTAGTCCACCACTGAACTCGGATGCTGGAGTGGACAGGGCCACTTGAATCAATACACACTCAAGTGGACACGTCCTCTTCCTCCTCCTCAGGTCATCTGCTCAGAGCACTCTCAGAGCCTTGGACAGTTCCTCGTATTGGCAGCATAAGCAATAAGAAGTACAGGCTGTTTCTGCTATTGACCCACATTCCCCCAGGAAAAACAACATTTCACATGCCTAGAGTTTGCTGGCATTGCTTCCTCTCCATAATGGGATCCAGATTGTGTCACTCCCTCCTTTTGGGGGTAGGGCTGGGGGATAGTGTCATTCCTGGTCACTCTAACCTCTGCTTGGCTTCAATCCACCATAGGGAGCAAGATCTTGTGCTGCTGCCACCGTCACAGCTTTCAATGCATTCCCCGTGAAAGAGAGCCTAGCCAAGAGAAACCACAGCTCGTGCTGTGCAAAACCATGACCGTTTTATCATTCCCTGACAGCAAACCACACAGAGCACTCCCCACTGGGACCAATCCTTTGCAAGGGGGGCATTCAAGGCTTAGAGATGATCTGATTTTTCCATGTAATTCGTTTCCCTGACACATTCTATCAAAACTTTTAGAACGGGTATAATTAGGAGAAACATGACAAGGATCTGGTCAACATCTCTTTTCTTTCCGGGGTAGAGAGGCTGGATCTGTGCGTTACTAGACAGGGTTGCAGCAACTGTTTGTTAGACTAGAAAGAAAACTGCTTTCCTTTGAGATCCTCCCCTACAGCTAGAAGAGTGTCTGTATATTTGCAGTCAGAGAGATAAGGGATGGAGGAGAGCTGGATGCCAATCTGTCTGTTTGCTTGGAGTAAGCTGTGTATCTCCATAACACAAGTAACAAGGAAGAATCAATTTAAAAAGATAAAGAAGGAAGTTTGCAATTTCAGAGATTGTGAAGAAAGAGAGGGGGATGGAGGGCAAAACAGGTACAACACCTAGCAATTGACAAGAGTCCTTTACTTTCCAGTCTTTCTAGTGGACAGACTGGGGGTTAATGAGAAATTGGTTGTTTCCCTGCTGCCACCACCCAAGACAAGGAAGCTGTCAGAAAGGGGCCACCTTGGGAAGGTCCTTCTCCCAGGTTGACCAAAAGGACCCTAAATCCAAGGGTTACCTTTTGTGCCAATCAGTATAAAAACTTTAGCGATCCTATACACTTACACAAGACTATAAGATACTTGTACCCTATTGCCACTCCCTTGCATCCGGCATTCAGAGATAGGCTACCCCTATAACCTGGAGGTTGTGTTGCATGGAGTTATCATGACTTATAACCTGTAAGCAGTCCTCTCTTGTTGTTTGTCTCCAATTTCTGGTATTTAGAGAAGGATATTACATGTATCCTAGATAGTAGTCTGTAGTATGAATGGACTGACTCAAGATGACTATTTAGAGAAAAGTCAGAGGGCATCCAAACCTTGACAAATATTCCTGCAACACTGCTCCATGCCACCCATTCTGCTGGAAATGGATTTATTATCTGGACATATAAATACTGCACCTTGATGACCCTAGCAAGAACCTTAAATCAGTTGATGGACTGCAGGCTTCCCAAGAACTGCCTTGCTAAGGCTTGGAAAATTTCTGAACTGATTAGATACATTCCCTTTGCCAGTTCAGCCTGATTCTCTGGCTTGAATTTTGTTTGACTGGGGTAGTTTTAGCAGAGAAATAATCTATCCGAAATTCAAGCAAATGGTGGTTTCAAAATGTACACATCCAACATCAATAAACCATTAAGAGCAGTTTCCCCCTTGTTTTGGCAGGACTGCCATGTTGTGATGAACTGTGTCTCAATGGGCTAACTTTGTAAAAATGTTGTACTGTCTTCCCTGAGAGGGATTCATTAGTAGAAACACTCAGCAGCGAACAGACTCTGTACCTACCGTATTTCCTCTGTGAGATCAGACAGTTCCATGCTGACGTTAAACTCTGGAAAATGCCATCACCTTTCTTGCCAGAAAAAGTAGAAAATGTGGTTTTCTCTGGTCCGCCTCTGAACTCTCCTTTTCCACTACAGATAATTTTCATGAAATCGGTTTGAGAGTATAATTCCACTACATATGGTAGAGGATTCCAGATTGTTCATGTCTGACACACTGTTCATTCTATATTTTAATTTCTTAACTTTTTGACCAATAGGATGGGGGTAAAGAAAAGTCTTGAGGTACAGAGAGGTATCAAGAAACTTGGAGAGTGCTGGAAGGCAGGTTCTTGCTTGTAACCTGGAATAAATGTAGCCATGAACATGTAGCCCTGTCCCTTTCCTCATAGGAGGTAACAAACCAATTCAGCTTTCTTTCTGCCACTAGCAGATCTGTGGGCTTTAAAAGAAAAGACCAATAAAGATTTTTGATTGTGGCTTCTCAAGAAAATGGCAGCTGACCATCTTCAGGCCAAGTCACATGGCTTGACATTTAGCAGAAGCAAACATTTGAAAAAGAAGCCTGTTTTCCTTTAAAGGGTGGGTTCTCCTTAGGTAATTTAAGGGTTCATAACACTCAGTATTAAAAACTGTACATCTGGTCTGAAGAAAGAAACCTCCTTCAAGCAAAGAGGGAGTTTCTCCATTCCAAAGCTGATAAATGTAGTCCAACTGAGAAAATGCATTGTGGGGGCCAGAGAAGGAATAGGGTTGCCCAAGCCAATTGAACTCGAACAGCCTCCAAGGGTGAAACCACATGTGATATTCCAGATGCATGATTGGAACTTCCCACTCTAAATTTCATTAGGGCTTGGAATTTGATCATAGCAGGAGAGCTGGAAAAATGGCATTGAATTCTTACCTCCTTATGTCATTTCCCTAGACTAAACTCTCCTCCTCCCTCAGCTGCTATTTGCCCATATTTACCTGTGCATATGCTGTACCTGCATTTACCCCCTACAGGGCTAATAGCATCCGTAGAGGAAATTTAGGTCAGAAGAACAGCATAGGGAAATGGGTTAAAACTCTCTCCCCCAGCATCACTGCTCCCTATGAAAAATGCAGAGCTCCTGGCACCTGTTTAAAATCAGGAAATTCTATCATCGATTTCCCACATCATGTGTCCCCAAGTCTTCTAGATGTCGATACACAGTCTTATTCACTATGTTGCACTATGTTTCTGGTTCCCCATCTCGTGCTAAAGTGCTAGATTTTTTTCTGCCACGTGACAGCACCCAGAGCAAACTACATTCCCTAGAAAACTCTGTATCTAGTCGACACCCTGCATAGTCAAATACTCTCCTTGGAGCTCTGATCAACATAGTCAATATTTATGTTAGCTCTTGTGAGGTTTATCAGAGGATACCTGGTATTAGCAGGCAGGCCTGTTTAGCAGGACTTATCAAGTAGTTGCTGCAGGCAGTGCCAGATGTCTCACTTCCATGCCTCTCTCCCTGCAAGAGAACTGAAATGTATTGCTCCTCCTCATAGCTTGTGCCTCTTTGGAAGCAGGGTTCACAATGAAATGGGAGAGGAATGCTCCATTCTACACGCACCCTCATTATGAGATCCCAAAGCAATCACCCACCCGGGCTGGGGTGAGCAAACCCCAGCCCAGGGGCCATGTGCAGCCCTCATGGTCCCCCAATCTGGCCCCCAAGGAGCCCCCAGTCTCCAATGAGCCCCTGGTCCATCAAACACTGTTGGAGCCCGTGCTGGCCCGTGACTGCCAGTCACAACCACCTGATGCGAGCTGCCAGCCGAGATAGAGCAAGGCCTTTTATAGTCTTCATGCATTTTCTGCTTGTCCCAGGGCATTATTTTAACACACACACACACTCACTCACTCACTCACTGCCTCTGAACAACTTATGTCTCCATGTGTTTCTGGCTTGCATGTGTTTCACACCTCACTGTGCAAGAGGTGTGTGGCAAATAGCTCATAGTTCTCATGTGGTTCTACATGCCTGTATTATAGTTCTCATGTGTATAATAAATAAACCCAGTAAAATTCTTTCATTCATAAATGTTCCATCTCTAATGTATTCATTTATGTAAATTTATTCAAATTTTAAATGTAAATTAATTCTTTTTTCCCCAGCCCCTGACATAGTGCAGCCCTCATGGTCCCCCAACCTGGACCCCAAGGAGCCCCCAGTCTCCAATGAGCCTCTGGCCCATCAGAGACTGTTGGAGCCCATGCTGGCCCGCAACTGCCTCCTGCGACCGCCAGATGAAAGCTGTGAGCTGAGTTAGAGCAAGGCCTTTTATAGTTTCCATGTGTTTTCTGCTTTTCCCTGGGCATAATTTTAATTCCCCCCCCCAATTATCTCTGAACAACTTATGCCTCCATGTGTTTCTGGCTTGGTCTGTTTCCACTGTGAAAGGTGTGTAGCAAACAGTTCAAAGTTCATATGGTTCTAAAGGCCTGTATTACAGTTATCATGTGCATTATAAATATGCTCAGTAAAATTCATTCATTGGTATAAATTTCATCTCTGATATAGTCATTCATGTAAATTTATTCAAAATTGAAAAGTAAATTAATTCTTTTTTCCCAGCCCCCGACACAGTGTCAGAGAGACAACGTGGCCCTCCTACCTATGTTTGCCCACCTCTGTCTTAGACCAAAATTCAAAAGCTGGATCTGGACTCTAGGCACTTTCTGAACCTCATTCCTCAGTTATTTACATATTTCATCCAATATAGACAACAAAAATGTCCTGTGGTACTTGAAAGACTAGCAAATATATTGTTGCATAAGCTTTTGTGGGCCAGAGCCCACTTAATCAATGTTTTTTCAGATACTCCAATTGAGTTATATCGCTGTTCTGAAAGTGTCCTCATTGGTCCCAATTCTTGCCCATTCCACCCAAGTCTTTTCTGGGGTACGAAGTCCAGAGAGAAGATCAAACTACCCCAGGCTGCATTCTCTCACACCAGGGTAGCTGGATCGTCTGCATCCTCCTGCCATGTGGTCAGGGAGGATTTTACCACACGACACATGCTGATGTGTGGTGACTTGGAACCACACGCATTCCCCAGCCCCAGAGTTATGCTCAAGAGAGCCAAACTACACATTACGTGTGGCTGAAGTTTTGAATATTTGATTTCCAGTTATTTTCTTAGAAAAGCATGAGTGGATTGGACCAAAACGTTGTGAAACTACAGAAGGGGGGGGGGGGGCTTCAGTACTTTGTCCTGCCATGTTTCCTATCACGATTGTGCTCCCAACCACACCCAGGGCACTCGTTATGGAGGAAAAAATAAGTTCCACTGAAAGCCAACAGAAGCTTTTCTCCATCTGTAAGAAGCGAGTTGGGGAGGGTGTCATTTCTGGTAGAACTACAGCAGAGGCAAAGTGTAAAAAAAAAAAAATCATTTTGCCCAGTTTTGCTGCATTTCAGTGTTCTCTCCCACTTGCTTTTTAAAAGAAAATAACCCTAAAATTAAATAGGCAAAATATGTAGTATGTAACATGTAGTTGGGTGCTAACTCACCAGTTGACTCTGAACCACCATTCAGGAATTTCTTCCCCCCCCCCCCCCCAAAAAAAAAAAAGAAAAGAAAGAGGCTTCTGTGGTCAGTTATCACAGCAAGTGTCATGAACTCCCAGAGACTGATTCCAGCGATAGATGCCTCTTTGGAGGTCTCCTGAACCAAAGCAGGCAAACTGGATTTTCCCCCTGGAGGCCACCCAAGGAAAACTGCACATGGTCTATGCTCCCCTGCAGCTGAGGGTCACTTTCAGCCCAATCCCAAGGAAGGAAGTGCTGGCAGAACACATGCGCTGCTGGCGTCGGCTGCTGCAAAAGCGCTTGAAAGTGCCTTGCATCAACACAAGCAACAAGCATACCAGTGCAAAGACCAGAGCCTTTCTGCACACACTGGCAGATCAATGGAGACCTGCTGGCAGAGATGAGCCCACACAGGGGGTGGGGGGAGGACAGGAAGGGGGTTGAATGGGCTGGGGGAGGGCAGAATGGGGTTCAAAGGAGGCAATGGTGGCAAAAAATGAGGGAGAGGAGAGCTGGAGTCAAGTGTGACCTCAGATGCCCGAGGCCTGTGTGTGTAGGTGCATGCTGCCTGGTGCTGGAGGGATGGCATGAGGGAGGTAGGTGCTGGCAGATATACTTGCACATGCACACAGGCAGATCAGTGGCAGCATTGGGGGGACTGACAAATCAGGCAGTGGATCGATTTGGACTGCCCCTCCTGATACTGGCCCTGATTCTCAGAATTACAGTTCTGTAGGGGAGACCAGAGATTTTTAACAGGATTCTTTGTCTCCTCAAACTACAATTTCAGGAGTTTTAGGGGGAAGCCACTGAAAAAAAGAAAGATACAAGTATAACCAAAGACTTAGCCACACTGGGCTTGAAACCAATTTGATCTACTCATTGGTTTAAGTATTTTAATGCAAACAAAATCTGGAATTTTACTAATAGCTTTCTAAAATAAATCATACATGACTATGTTGGTTCAAAGAAAAAAGAATCAACAGTCCGAAACAGGAAACCTTCTCCCCACCCCCATCCTTTTGCTTGCATGTGCCTGATGAAGAGCCTTGTAGGGCTTCAATGCTCACAGCTCAACATTACCTTTGGTTGGCCCTAATGACTACCCTGCTTGGGATTATGAGTAACTTTCTGAAAGGTTCGTACTTTTTCACATGAGAGATTTAAAAAGCAGTGAGAGGTGGGGCATTTTTCAGTCTTTTTTTTTTTGTTTTAAAGACAAAAAAGGGATACCTTTCCTGTTTCTTGTATGAAATCGCTAATTCGTTGTATCCTGCTTTGGAGCATTTTGTGCAAATCCCTTGGCATTTCTCTTACATTCTAATACGCAAACTTCCACCCTTCCTTTGGCAACAGATACTTCCCTCTCTTCTTGCATGGTAGCTTGGATCCTCCTTTCAGATGGCTCTCTGCGTCACTTGTAACCCGACCCTCTGAAAATATCCACATATTTCCCAACTAGTGCTGGTGCTGTGATGCTGGTGTTCAGTTAACAAGCCTTGCTGGGCATAAACAATGTTATTCTTGCCTCCTCTGACGGCTCAAGTTAACCTAAACAATGACAGCAACAGTTCCTGTTGCCCTTCACAGGGGTCTGCTCATGTCCTTGTTCTTAAACACGTCATAATGAGATTACTTTGCACATTCCCAGCACAAAAAAGGGAAGTTGTGTTTTTTTTCTTTTTTAAAATGTCTAGAACAGTATTTCTCAAACTGTGGGTCAGGACCCACTAGGTGGGTCATGAGCCAGTTTCAGGTGGGTCCCCATTCATTTCTATATTTTATTTTTTATATATTAGACTTGATGCTACCATGGAATGTGACTGCATTTGCATTACAGACCTGTACTTTTAACAAGCTACTTTTAACAATGATAGTCAATGGGACTTACTCCTGGGTCAGTGTGGGTAGGATTGCAGCCTAGGACTGTTAAAATGTTCCTGCTTGGTGATGTCACTTCCGGTCATGACATCACTTCTGTTGCATCCTGACAGATTCTCATTCTAAAATGTGCATCCCGGTGCTAAATATGTGAGAACCACTGGTCTAGAATCTATAATCTTCATTCATCTGAGTCAGGGTGAGGTACAATTCCTTGGTCTTCATGTTATGCCCTTGGGACAAGAGTGATGGACTTTTTTCATTAGTTGCTGCCTAGTATTTATAGTCAGGTGCTATAACTGGGAGTGTTTGTGATCAACCTAGTTTCTAATTATCTGCTCTTGCCAGGGAGCCTATAACTCATATTCATCCAGTGTGGGAGGCCAGCGCATCACCCCCATGATGGACCTCCTCCCATGCAGTGGGCTGGGCAATGCTCCAGGTGGTGGGCGTGGTGATACATCATTGCTCTGCCCCCACTGCTTTTTAGCTATAACTTTTGATAGAGTAATTTCAACTTGGTTTGTTTCATTGCTTTTCTGCATGAAATTACACATCAAAACATATAGTATGATGGTATTATTCAAAAATACCAAGATTAAAAAAATTTTGGCCAGTAGTGGTACCACACCACAGTGCACGTCACCCAGTGCGACCTGCACCTCCTGTAGCGACACCATTGATGCAGTGACATTAGGAGTGAGCGCTCACATTGATATCCGACTATGGATTCATCACTTAGAAACAGTGCCAGATTAACCAAGTAGCAAAACTAGCATATGTTATGGGGCCTGCATTTTTGAAGGCCCTGCATTAAATGCTTGCAGTCTGTTTCTGGTGAAATTGGCATCTCAGGATCTGGCTACCTTGTTGTTTACATGGCAGGGGAGCTGCATGCTGCATGTTATGTAATCATTACGGATGTCATTAATGAAAAGATATGAGTAAATTTATGTTTTAATAGTTATGTGTATTTTTTTAATTTAGGGCTGCATAAAATATGCATAAAATATGTAGCATAAAATATGCTACAGGCAGCACACTAGCTTAATCCAACCCTGCTTAGAAATTATGTTCTATTTTTCTTGTTTCTTTTGTTCCTAGCATTACTAATGTTAAGTATTACAGTGTGTTGTGTTGTGTTGTGTTGTGTTTCTTTCTTTCTTTCTTTCTTTCTTTCTTTCTTTCTTTCTTTCTATTTGTGCATTTATTAAATATCATATTACTCCAAACATATCTGCCATTCACAGACCTTGCAGAAAGTTAACCATTTTTCAAACAGTATTTCCATAAAGAAGCTCCTCGTCCATTTACTGCAACACTACTTGCCTTCCCCACTTCACTATTAGTCTTTGGTCTTTGTTCACTAGTTATCTTTGTTCATGCTCCTTTCTGTGTCAGGTTCCCTCTTGCTGTTACTTGGATCCAAACATCCCTTCCCCCACCATGACGAAAGGCTGAGTGGGGACAGAGACCATGCCAAGAAGGTGGGAAGATGTGGGAGGTGCAGAGTGAGTCCCAGGAATGTGCCAACTCCATTCTTCTCAGCCACTGACATTCCCAGCATGGGAGCACACTAATGAGATCTGACTGGAAGCCTGGGTGGCGGCTTTGCTGCCAAGTAATCCCCACCGCCATCTTGCTCTCAATTAGCATGTTGGTCAACATTCTCTCTCTGTCCTGACCACTCTCATTTAGAACCCCAACCCCAGAGCTTTTCAGTCATGGGCCCTCATGACTTGGCTCAGACAAACTTGTCTGCAAGTCTGAAACACAACACCTTCTCATCTCTCATTTTAGCAGCTTCACCTTTCAGAGAAAACAGTAGTGGAGACTATTAGTGGCCTATGTTAATGACCCTCATTTCCCCAAAACTACTGGGTCAATCTCAAAAAGTCGCTTTTGCCAGCCATTGTTGACTCTGGCTTGTTTGAAAAGAGACATCAAATACAGGTAACTCTATTCAAATGACTGCTTGGGGGGGGGGCGGTAATTTTGATTGGCGGCACCAGGTAAACAAGCCCTCCCTGAGTATTGCTGCTCCTGTCAAACTGACAGCCTCCTGCAGCTGCATTTTATTAGGCAAAAATGACATGGGCTGGAGATCTGTGATTGAACCTTCCAAAGCTGTATTTTGGCCCTGAGAGACCAAAGTGATGTAATAACTCTCTTCCTCAATTCCCTTCATCCAAAGAACTTTCTCTTGTTTCAGCCACTGGAAACAAGAGGCTGAAACTAGAGGCTGAAACTTGCTACTGTCTGTCTGACGATAAAGTGTTTTACCAGAACTGTTGCCTTTTGTTGTCAGTCATCAGAGAACTGTGGCTTTTTCTCTATCAGGATGAATGTGGGCCAAGATGGCACCTTATCCAGCAGGGATGAAGTCTGTACCCCATCCCACATTGTGCTCTGGCCAAAGAAGAGTGCTAGAGAGAGATGCTGAAACAGAAAAGGAGGATCAAAAACAGATATTAAAAGATGCAGAAGCACCCACAGCAAGGACAGCTGCAAGGACCGGTGTAATCCAAGCGCCTTTTGATAGTAGCTTTGAAATGATACACACAACTCCTTTGTAAACCTGCTCAACAAAGCTGCATCCTCAATGAGCTCAAGCAAAAAAGCAAGTCTGAGGCTATTGCAGGATGCAGCTCTGTTGAACAGGTTTTCAAGGCGTTATGTGTAGCACATCAAAATGCATTGTTAACACTAATCATTGCAGTTGCCATTCCAATGTGTGAAAGACGTCTTGCCTACCTCTGTATGTATGTTACATGTCATCACAGGAGCGTGATATGTGTACTGTCTCAACTAAAGGCATGTCTAGATCCACAACAGTCTCATCTTACTTACTGTCAGCTGCATTATTAAAGACTAAGCAGTTACACATACATAATTTCACAGACAAGAAGACACCATCACCATGAGTCTTTTTCCTGAACTGTTACGTGCAACTCACAATCTCTCAGTGCGTACATGCCTTGGTTCACACTTACACCTGAATCTCATCTCCCATTCTGTTGCTCCGTCACCCAATTTGGTTAGAGTCTTCCAGGATTTTTCACACTGCATTGGAATTAAGTATTCTGAGTACCTCAGAGCCCAATCTCCTATTCCCTGCCATGCTCTTGTGCAGCTGTGCCCAAAAGGAGCACGCTGCATGCGATGATGGGAGGGGGCAACCTGAAGGCAAATGGGAAGTAATTAAAAAACATTTTTACTTACCTCTGCAAAAGCCCAGAGACTGCCTATGGGTCTCCTTGGAGCATGCCATTTTGGTGGCATATGTCCAAGGAGAGAAAAAGGGCATGGAGGTTTTGAAAAGATAGGATAACATCCAGTGTGTGTGACTGCCATCAGATTCACCCCTCCCTCCTGTTCCCCTTCCCCCTCCTTGGGTTCCTCCCCAACATGCTCCATTACTCCCCCTCCCTGCCTATGATTCCCCTCGCGCACTGGCTTTCCTGCACTAGAGCAAATTGCCAGTTGCAGCACCAGGCCACCAGTGTTGCTGCCACAGTGACTCAGAAATAGCCACCAGCAGCGTGCTCCACACATTGGCGATGGAGATCTCTTTACAACAGTGGGACAGTGTCCGCTGCTGTAAGTCAGGGGATAGCACTGGACTATCACTGTCATCTAAAAATGTGGCTCTCTCAATGTTCATTCTTTTCTTCTGATCATTTATTAATGTCAATCAAAGCTGGCCCACTGATGATGCAAAATGAAGTGATGGTGCAATGATGACGAGCACCCAACACCACCTACATTCCTGCCACTCCCTCCAGCCCACTGCCAACAGAAGCGCTTCAGTCCATACTTTATCCCCTTCCTGCTTGCTTTGAGCAGTCCCCTTCTTCTTCCTGGAAGAAGGGGGTAAACACTGCTGCAGCTGCCTTCCATCTCCCTGCCCCACAGCTGTTTAAGAAAGCAGACAATTGGGCCAAGAGAGGCAGAGCCCCCTCAGCCCCTTTCTCTTATCCCCAACTTTGGCGATGCTGGGCATAGCCTCCACTCAGGTCATGGTAAGGGAAAGAGGTGGGGGAGGCACAGTGGCTTGGCTTGGTTGGCTGACTCCCTTCCCCCCAGCACCTGAGGAGGAAGTGGGCTGGCATGCGGTAATGCATGTCAAGATTTTCATTTTTATTTTTTGAGAGACCAGGGAGTAAAAAGGACTTTTTGTGGGTCAGCTTGGTGACATGCAACCACCAGCTGGGCCTGATGTCAACTAATGGCAGCACAAGAGACGAGGATATACTATTCCAGACATGCTGATGAACAAATAGTACATTTAATTAAATTCTCTGGCTCAAGCAGGGCTACAGCTGACATTATACAAGGGAAAGTGGACAACAGCAAATCCAATTTAAGAAAAATCCCTTCTCTAACCCAGTCTGTTTGGCCCCACATGAAAAAACAAAACTTGCATTTTTATCTTTCTCCCCCAAAAGTGTATCTTAAGTGTCCTTCTGGAAGGAGAA
The DNA here is from genome assembly GCF_035046505.1 of Tiliqua scincoides. Taxonomy (NCBI): domain Eukaryota; kingdom Metazoa; phylum Chordata; class Lepidosauria; order Squamata; family Scincidae; genus Tiliqua; species Tiliqua scincoides. The sequence goes on from NC_089822.1 coordinate 204,287,596, forward strand.
TTTCTATGACAGTCTTAATTATTTTTCGGATGACTTAGCCTGTTTCTGAATTAAAACAAAAGTTCCTTTCTCCCTTGCATTCTGACATTGCAACAGCTCAATTTTGCTAATGAACAAAAACCCCATTTGAAAAGCAAGGGGACAAATAATTAACAACCTACTGCTATCACAGTACTAGAAAAAAGACTAGAGAGGCAAGCCATGAACTCCAAGGACAGGGCAAGCATGCATATGAAGAGGGTCTGAAAAGCATATGTCTGCTTAATTGGCAAAGAATAAGAGGAGATGTAATAATGGCAGAGAGTGTAACAAAGCAACAGAAACACCCATTAAGAGCAGTCTCTTTTGATACAAAGAAACATTCATGGAGCACTGCAGTTTGAAGTGTATTGAAGGGAATAAAAGATCCCATGGAAAATACTTCCAAAGGATGTGATAAAATCAAAACAGTTAAGAACAAAAAGGACTAGATAATGTGACGTAATTCCAAGGACTTCTCTCTCTCAAGATCATTTTCCTATAGAGAGATAACATCTGTGTGAGAACATTGATTACAAATCATTACAAGTGATGAAACATACATGTCCATTTCTCCACACATGACAAGCATCCAGAATCTAGAAGTCATCTTGTATGAAATGGCTGTGGGGATCCATCCATCACAAAAATTTCTTGCACTGATTTGATAACTTGCACTTTTTGTAGCTCTTCTAAGAGGCTTTTTAATGTAAACAAAGAGGCTTCTAAGTGTAATTATGGAAACTGGGGTGGAAAATAAGTTCTTGCTTTTAGTAGACAACAGCCATTGTCACAGAATACAGGATTTGCCCTAAAGGTTTTGTCTCTTTCACCACCACAATCTCTGCCTGCCAAGAACCAAGCAGTGTCCTGCTAGTGGCTGAAACTAAGGGTGGCATTAATGTACTCCAATGACCAACCAACAGCTCAATCCTATTGAACTCCCCCCCCCCGCCACCCAACAGAGCATGTGCTGCATCTTATGGTAGGAGGGCAATCACAGAGCTCTCCTCAGAGTTTGAGAACTTTTGTTCCCTGCTACGTACTTTCCCAATGGGTTTCCTCAGTTCTGCACCAGCCACTTTGCTGGTGCAGAACCAATTTGAGTAAGGGAGAGAGAAGGGGAGTTGGCATCACCAACTCACTGGTCCTGGCAGATAGTGGCCTCTCCACTGGCCTACTCATGTAGTCTATAGTCATTGAGCTGATGGACTTGTTGCACTTGCTTACACAGTCAGCTCATTGGTCCCCCTCACCCCGTGTTGCCTACTCCAGAAGTAATCATGCTCTAGAGAGCATCAAGTGGCAGAGACCCTTTCCATCACTTGCAACCTATTCCCTAAACTGGATCTGCCGGGGATTGAACCTAGGACCTACTGCATGGAACGTATGTGCCACTGAGCTAGCTTCATCCCCCTGGACAGGGCATTGTTTGAAGTTTCCACTAGCAATTAAAGAGCATGTTGCTCTGAAACAGCCACAAGTATACATACCTCAAATGGTATCAAGGGCATTGATCTAGTACCAATACCACCTAAGCATTTCTCACCATCCCTGCTATTGACTTTCAGCATTAGTTCCAGCTCAAAGAAGTTTGTGGCACTGCATCAAATTGGATGCTGGCACTAGGATTACCAACCCTCTAGGATTGGTTTGGAGTCTCCAGGAATCAGCATCAGTCTCCAGGTGACTTCTGAAATAATCCTGAAGCTTTTAACAGGACCTTCAGGAATATCCGATGCTAATCCTGTTGGGAAAAAAAAAAAATCTCCAGCAACACTTCCTGTTAGAGTTGGCAACCCAAGTTGGCACATATGCATCTTTACCTCCTGGTTATCCCATTAGGTCTGCTAGGCTGTGGGTGATTGATTTGTCCAAGATCACCTAGTGAGATTTGGGCTCTGGGCTTCTCACCTGTACATTCTAGTCACTACACTGGCTGTCTGGCATAGCATGTCATGGAAGATGGTGCTATTATTTGATCCCCTCAGCCTCTATTGTGCTCAAGCACACACACAAATGGAAAAGAAATGCAAAAAAAAAAAACACACACACACACAAAATGGTAAAGAGAGAGAAGGAACATAAGAACATAAGAACATAAGAACATAAGAACAGCCCCACTGGATCAGGCCATAGGCCCATCTAGTCCAGCTTCCTGTATCTCACAGCGGCCCACCAAATGCCCCAGGGAGCACACCAGATAACAAGAGACCTCATCCTGGTGCCCTCCCCTACATCTGGCATTCTGACTTAACCCATTTCTAAAATCAGGAGGTTGCGCATACACATCATGGCTTGTACCCCATAATGGATTTTTCCTCCAGAAACTCGTCCAATCCCCTTTTAAAGGCATCTAGGCTAGACGCCAGCACCACATCCTGTGGCAAGGAGTTCCACAGACCGACCACGCGCTGAGTAAAGAAATATTTTCTTTTGTCTGTCCTAACCCGCCCAACACTCAATTTTAGTGGATGTCCCCTGGTTCTGGTATTATGTGAGAGTGTAAAGAGCATCTCCCTATCCACTCTGTCCATCCCCTGCATAATTTTGTATGTCTCAATCATGTCCCCCCTCAAGCGTCTCTTTTCTAGGCTGAAGAGGCCCAAACGCCGTAGCCTTTCCTCATAAGGAAGGTGCCCCAGCCCCGTAATCATCTTAGTCGCTCTCTTTTGCACCTTTTCCATTTCCACTATGTCTTTTTTGAGATGCGGCGACCAGAACTGGACACAATACTCCAGGTGTGGCCTTACCATCGATTTGTACAACGGCATTATAATACTAACCGTTTTGTTCTCAATACCCTTCCTAATGATCCCAAGCATAGAATTGGCCTTCTTCACTGCCGCCGCACATTGGGTCGACACTTTCATCGACCTGTCCACCACCACCCCAAGATCTCTCTCCTGATCTGTCACAGACAGCTCAGAACCCATCAGCCTATATCTAAAGTTTTGATTTTTTGCCCCAATGTGCATGACTTTACACTTACTGACATTGAAGCGCATCTGCCATTTTGCTGCCCATTCTGCCAGTCTGGAGAGATCCTTCTGGAGCTCCTCACAATCACTTCTGTTCTTTACCACTCGGAAAAGTTTGGTGTCGTCTGCAAACTTAGCCACTTCACTGCTCAACCCTGTCTCCAGGTCATTTATGAAGAGGTTGAAAAGCACCGGTCCCAGGACAGATCCTTGGGGCACACCACTTTTCACCTCTCTCCATTGGGAAAATTGCCCATTGACACCCACTCTCTGCTTCCTGGCCTCCAACCAGTTCTCAATCCACGAGAGGACCTGTCCTCTAATTCCCTGACTGTGGAGTTTTTTCAGTAGCCTTTGGTGAGGGACCGTGTCAAACGCCTTCTGAAAGTCCAGATATATAATGTCCACGGGTTCTCCCGCATCCACATGCCTGTTGATCTTTTCAAAGAATTCTATAAGGTTCGTGAGGCAAGACTTACCCTTACAGAAGCCATGCTGACTCTCCCTCAGCAAGGCCTGTTCGTCTATGTGTTTTGAGATCCTATCTTTGATGAGGCATTCCACCATCTTACCCGGTATGGATGTTAGGCTGACCGGCCTATAGTTTCCCGGGTCCCCCCTCTTTCCCTTTTTAAAAATAGGCGTGACATTTGCTATCCTCCAATCTTCTGGCACCGTGGCCGTTTTGAGGGACAAGTTGCATACCTTAGTCAAGAGATCTGCAACTTCATTCTTCAATTCCTTAATAACCCTTGGGTGTATGCCATCAGGGCCCGGTGACTTATTGATCTTTAATTTATCAATGAGGTCTGAAACATCTTCTCTTTTAACCTCTATCTGACTTAACTCCTCGGTCAGGAGGGGCCGTTCGGGCAGCGGTATCTGCCCGAGGTCTTCTGCCGTGAAGACAGATGCAAAGAACTCATTTAATTTCTCTGCCATCTCTAAGTCTCCTTTTATCTCCCCTTTCCCTCCCTCACCATCCAGAGGGCCAACCGCTTCTCTGGCGGGTTTCCTGCTTCTAACATATTTGAAGAAGCTTTTATTATTCCCCTTAATGTTGCTGGCCATGCGTTCCTCATAGTCTCGCTTGGCCTCCCCTATCACCTTCTTACATTTCTTTTGCCACAGTTTATGTTCCTTTTTATTCTCTTCATTAGGGCAAGACTTCCATTTACGGAAGGAAGCTTCCTTGCCCTTCACAGCCTCTCTAACTTGGCTGGTTAGCCATGTGGGCACTCTCCTGGATTTAGTGGAACCCTTCTTTCTTTGCGGTATACACCTCTGCTGGGCCTCTATTACTGTTGTTTTAAGCAGCCTCCATGCACTCTGGAGAGACTGGACTCTTTTTACCCTCCCTTTCAACCTCCTTCTAACCAGCCTCCTCATTTGAGGGAAGTCCGCCCGTCGGAAGTCAAGGGTTTTTGTTAGAGATTTGCCTGGTATTTTTCCCCCAACATGCACGTCAAAACGGATTGCAGCATGATCACTGTTCCCCAATGGCTCAGTAACGTTTACATCTCTAACCAGGTCCTGCGTACCGCACAAAATTAAATCCAGAGTCACCTGTCCTCTGGTGGGCTCCGTGACTAGCTGATCTAAGCCACAGTCATTTAGCACGTCAAGAAATCCGGTTTCCTTATCGTGACCAGAACACAAATTGACCCAGTCAATATGAGGATAATTGAAGTCCCCCATGATTACAAACCTGTCCTTCCTTGTCACCTCCCTGATCTGTTTCCTCATTTCAAGGTCCCCATCAGATTTCTGGTCTGGAGGACGATAGCACGCCCCCAGTATTACATCGCTGCACAAGCTTGGTAATTTAACCCACAGAGATTCTACGGTGGAGTCGGACCCACCTTCAATCTCTACTTTGCTGGATTCTATCCCTTCCTTAACATAGAGGGCCACCCCACCTCCAACACGCCCCTGCCTGTCCCTCCTGTAGAGTTTATAGCCCGGGATTGCGGTATCCCACTGATTCTCCGCATTCCACCAGGTTTCCGTTATGCCCACTATGTCAATGTTTTCCCTTGTCACCAGACATTCCAGTTCTCCCACCTTTGCTCGTAGACTTCGGGCATTCGCATAAAAGCATTTATACACGGAATGCCCCAGGATGGGCTGCTTATTCGCTCCTTTGTCCCCGCATCCTCTCATTGTGCCAAACCGTCTATCACATCCCATCACCCTACCTTTCCCAATTTCTTCTCCTACCCTGCCTTTGTCTTGTTGTTCTCTAACCTCCCCATCCTCATCCCATAGGGATGAGGAGTCCCGAACCGGATGCCTGTCGGCCTTCCCCCAGGGATCAGTTTAAAAGCTGCTCTGCCACCTTTTTAATGTTATGCGCCAGCAGTCTGGTTCCATTCTGGTTCAAATGGAGCCCGTCCCTCTTGTACAGGCCCCGCTTGTCCCAAAACGTTCCCCAGTGCCTAACAAATCTAAACCCCTCCTCCCTACACCACCGTCTCATCCACGCATTGAGACCCCTGATCTCCGCCTGCCTAGCTGGCCCTGCGCGTGGAACAGGTAGCACTTCAGAGAACGCTACCTTTGAGGTCCTGGCTTTCAGCTTCCTGCCTAAAAGCCTAAATTTGGCCTCCAGGACCTCCCAGCTACACTTGCCCACATCGTTGGTGCCGACATGCACCACAGCCACTACCTCTCCCCCAGCACTGTCTACCAGCCTGTCTAGACGAGAAGTGATGTCCGCAACCTTCGCACCAGGCAGGCAAGTCACCATGCGGTCCTCACATCCGTCGCAAACCCCCCTCTCTATGTTTCTAATAATCGAATCCCCCACTACAAGAAGCCCCCGACCCCCCTCCCGCCGAGGAGTATCCCGAGTGCGTATCCCGAGGAGTATCCCGAGTGCAAGGAAGGATTTGGCTAGAGCTAGCTCAGCTTCTGAAAGGTGGCAGATAAGATTAACAAGCATCTGTGAGGGGTTAAACTCAAGCCTTGCAAACTACCTGGCTTCCAAACTACTTATCAGGAAAATGTTCCTTAAGCAGGGCTGGAAGCAGGCCAGGAATCATTCTCACACTCAGTGCGGTACCAGGCAATCCCGCCAACGCTCCCAGCTGCCTAGCCTAGACTCAAAGTCTGCCGCACACACACGTCGAAGGGCTCAGCTCTTTGGTGTGGGCTTCTTTGATTTCCTATTTTGGGGAACTCTTTAGTGTGATTGAAAACAGCCACGCTGGCTTGAGGAAGTGAAAGAGGAGAAGGACCCTGAGCGACTGCTTGGATTCCTGAAGCAGCCCCTCTGCTGCTAGTCTGCTATTTACAGTGTCACCAGTACAAACCATTGCAATTGTCTAGCTCACTGGACTGCTCTCATCCCCGGGTGCTCACCTGGGGCTACTCCAGTCTTAGGAAATGCCTCCTTCCAAAATGCCATTAGTGCTTCTAAATTCTCATCCAGGATCTCAATTTCCAGACCTGTGTTTCCAACTTATGCACCTCTCCAGTCACTGAAACACCTTGGATCTTGCTTGGACACTCTGCCATTCATTGCCTTAATTCTCTTGGCAGCAAGAACATAAAAGTTAAAGAAAAGCCCTGCTAAATCCTGTCTGATCTCCCACCTTTTGTTAGCACAGGATTATTTGTTATGGTACATTTTGCTGCTTCAATCAAGTTGAAATTACTCCAGTGACAAAGTTCTCCCCAATTGCTAAGAAGGACCAAAGTTTCAAAGTCAATTCAAACCTAGGAACGTTTCTCTGAAAATCAGCCCATGTGCAGTGTCATCCTAATCAAACAGATGTACCTTATTTGTGTGTCTTTTCACCTGTAGTCTTTTTGGTTCTGTCTTGAAGGGTGCTCCTCTTTGAGTTGATCAGTAGCCTAGTTCTCACTCAGGTAGTCCATGTGGGTCTATGCTATATCACTTCTGACTACAAACGGTGCCAGACATAACTGAGCACTCTTCTCTACAAAAAGATTACCTCCATACAGAAAACTAGATCTCAGCAAGAAATGTCTCCTCAGAACTGAGCCAAGATATTCCGGCATCTAAGGTGGCTTGCTGCCAAATTCTACCCCGTGTTGGCAACCTTCAGAGACTATGGTGTCGCGCTCTGAATGGTGGTTCTGGAACAGCGTCTAGTGTGGCTGAAAAGGCCAATTCGGGAGTGACAATCCCTTCCACACTGGGAGCAAGTGCAGTCTGTCCCTGGTCTGTCTCCCTGGCTATGGGCCTTCCTTCTTTGCCTCTTTGCCTCAGACTGTTGGCCAAGTGTCTCTTCAAACTGGGAAAGGCCATGCTGCACAGCCTGCCTCCAAGCGGGCCGCTCAGAGGCCAGGGTTTCCCACTTGTTGAGGTCCACTCCTAAGGCCTTCAGATCCCTCTTGCAGATGTCCTTGTATCGCAGCTGTGGTCTACCTGTAGGGCGCTTTCCTTGCACGAGTTCTCCATAGAGGAGATCCTTTGGGATCCGGCCATCATCCATACTACCCCAGGGCCAGGCCAATCCTGGTAGCCTTCTTCCCAACATGCTAGTTTTCTGCATTTAGGAATGGTGTGCTACTGAGGAACAATGAAACCCAGAACCTCCATCTGCAAGAACTAAGGGGCATAGCCCAAACACAGGCTTACTTGCTTCATGAGAACTATGCCAACCTCACTCACTTAAATAAGAGCCCGGAAGCAAACACAGCACCCCAGATGCATAGAAGCTGCTAATTATATTGACTCTTGTTGGTTTTGCGACTTGAGCGAACTGGCTTCTGGTGCTTTTGTTGGCTGCCAGTTCCTTTCCCCCATGATGGCAAGTGTTAATTCAACTGCTTTAATCCATTTTTTACTCTGTGCTCACAATTCATAAATGGGAAATCCATTTGATGACAGTATTCTGTGAAGGTCTATGGAAGGCACTTGCTGCAGAGGCGCAGAAAGGTTTTCTTCTGCGGTGGCACTTCATGCAGCTCTGTCTTTAGACTAATTCAATTGCCACATGCAGACTCGACTGAGACTCCAATCCTACGTGGGCCAAGTGCTGTCACTGAGCTCCAGCTCTGGTGCTGGGTGTTGCAAACATGCCGTAACACCTGGAGAGGAGAGACTGCCGGCACTTGGCCAGTACCAGTCGGTGCCAGACCCAGTGCTGGATGGATGCCACCTGGAGCATGGTAAGAGCTCTGGGTGGCTGTGCCTTGGGGGCAGGGGGAGGCATTCCAGGGCAGGGAGAGGGTGGGGAAGAGCAGGGAGGGGACTGGTCTGGGAGCGGAGTGGGACTGCTGGAGTCCAAATCATATTCTGTGTTGGGCTGCACAGCCCAGCAGAGAGGTTCTCTCATCTGTACCAGCAAAATAGCTGGTGCAAACTTGAGAAGCCCCACTGCAGGGTCTGGGGCTTTCCTTGGGGGAAAGGAGACAAAAATCCTCTTCCCTCAAGGAGACCTCCAGCAGTGCCGCTAGATACAGCTGTAGCCATTTTGCCACTGCTGCACTTGGCAGTACCACCAAGGCATATAGGACTGGGCTGCCCAAGGAGAACATTGAACTACCCTTAGCACATTCTTTTATTAAACCAGCAATTGAGGAGACATCATCTTGCTTTTTGTCATAATTGCTAACCAATGTCTTTGACAAATTTGACAAATCAGTGTCTTTGACATGACTCAGAGCTGGCCCAAGATCTCATGACACTTGAGGCAGTATGTCAGATGCTTCCCCGTCTTGCCCAGTGATGTGCCAGCCTCTGCTCCTCCCACCCTCCAATGTTCTAGCTCAGCACTCTGCTCCCCTCTACACTTCCTCTTCCTCTCTCTTCCTTTTCCAATCCAGGGACTGGAAGGAGTAGTAGTAATGGGGGCAAGTAGGTGGGCAGAGATGGGCACTCTCACCAATCTGCAGCTTGAGGCAATCACTTCAGTTGGCCTCATGGTTAGGCCAGCTCTGATGACTGCAAGATTAACGGTAGAAAACAAGACCTTTACTAGTCAGCTCTAGAGCATCCTATTCCATTGATTTAGTTGAAACAGTGGCTAGTAGTAATCATACAATCATACATTACCCTACTTAGAAACCTGTTTGTTTTGCACAGCAAGTGACCACATTGTCAGATACACTTTCCTGGTTGTAACTTCTCTCGTATCCTGTGTAACCAATACCTAACTGTTCATAATGTTAGGAATGGATCCTATCCTGTTAGTCGAAGAATCATATTGGCAGAGCTTTTTTTGCTATTAGGTTGGCAGGTGCAAAACAGTTGCTGTAAGACATCTTGTCACCTTTCCAGTTGCCTTTTCTTTTTTTAAAGTGCAGGTGCTTGGCATGTGTCAGATTCTTGGTTTCCAAGAAACACAAGATTCACCAGCATCAAAGGGTTGAGGGTGACAGATGTGAAGCCACTGCTTTGTGCAAATTAAGACAATGGTATAGAAGAGGTCATGGCAATTAAATTTTATTCTTCACAAAGCTTAGCAAATTAAAATGAAAATTGAAGAGGCACTTCACTCCCACTGTTGGGGTGCTTCTCAATGCAATGGTGCTGGAATTTGCAAATAAACAACAGGCAATGGACAGACCATTCCATAACTGACCTTTTGGCTTTTTGTACACTTTCTCTAGCATCCACACTCATTTTGCCCCAAAATATTTAGTGATTAGCAATGCTGGCAGCCAGGAATAGCTGAAATCCAGGAATCTGTCATTCTTTGCTCAAGAAACACCATAGCTTGAACCAGCTTGAACTGGAAAAGGGAGTTCATCATGCTTGTAAGAGGTCTTCCATCCTGAACAGTTTATGCAAGATCTTCCTCAATGGAATCCATCCTAAATGAATTGCTAAACGCTGCCTTGTATATCACATTTTTCTTATTGTCACACACCTAGTGGAACATGAGTGTTTATTTCAGTTGCCTGATCTGTGTATCCATACCAAAACAACAGGCTGTACTATATGTGACTTGGAGCCCAATCCTATGCATGTCTATTCAGAATTAAGTATCATTATAGCCATTGTGGGGCTTATTCCTAGGTAAGCGTGGATAAGATTACAGCCACAGTGTTGTACACTTTTTCCTACATGGAGATTAATTCAATGTAGTTAGAATTAAACTACCATTAGTATTGCATCTCAGAGCTTATAGAGTGTGAAAATTCTAAACAGACCATGGCAGAGAAAAGTGTTCTGTAGCAAAGAAATCAAGCACCATCCTGCACAGGTGGAAATGGCTGTTCCATGCTCAACCACATTCAGTATATTAGCATAAAAGGGCACGTGGAAAAAGCAGAGTTGGCAGGACTGCAGCAAATGCTCAAAGAGAGGAAGAATTTCCAGTCAACTGACTATCATATTCACATGGTTGCTTTTATCAATAAACTGCTAGTAAAAAGGTGGTACATTTTTGTCCCTGCAAACATCCGCTCCAGGAAGAGACACACCACAATCCCTGAGGGACATATGATTAAAAAAGACAAGTGCAGCTCACAAAACTTAAACAACAGCTATTATGGTCCGGAGTGAGGAAGCAAGCACATGCCACCGCTCCTGGGCAGAGGTGTGACATTCATAAGAAGGGCAGGGAGAGAAAATGTTTAAAGCAGTTATTCTTGCAGAAATACCAGCCAAATTCTGGCAGCAAGAGCAACGGAATGGTTATTTTGAAATGGAAAGGCAGTAATTATTTCCACTTCTTTCTCCAGGCAGAGTAGCACAGAGTAGCACACTTCTTAGATACAGAAACTGGGATCAGTATTTATCAGATTATGCCGGATTCCCAAAACCCCCATTGACAGCTCTTCTTATGCCTTTGACATCCACAGCATCTGTACAGGGATCCAGCTTGGACCACTGCATTATCAGCATGCATCTACCTGCAGCAGAGCAAGGCAGGCAGGTAGGCAGAATGTTAAGGAGAAGTACTATAGACCTCAGAAAACCCCACTGAAGAAGCACTGGGCCCTTGCTAACTGGGTAAAGAGGCATCTTTTAAGTGACGGTTCTCTTATATTTTATAGATATTTCTCTTATATTTTATATCTTATATAGAAGAGCAACTGTTCCTGTTCATCCCAACATAGGTTTATAAATATTCATGATGATGATGGTGGTGGTGGTGATGATCTGTTGATCGCTTAATGCCACTGCCTTCAAATTCTCTGCAGATGAATTTGTAAGTGGAAGGTAAATAACGCTTCAACTCTAAGCACAGTGACTTCAAAGCAGCTATTTAAATTGCCCAGTTTTAAGTCTTGACCTTTGTAAGAGACTGAGGCCCAAATCCTAACCCACTTTTAAGCACTGGAATAGCTGTTTCAATGGGATGTGTGCTGCATCCTGCAGTTGGGTGGCACTCACGGAGACCTCCTCAAAGTAAGGGAATGTTTGTTCCCTTATTTTGCAGCTGCATTGCCCTTATGTCGGTGCTGGAAAGTGGGTTAGGATTGTGCCCTGTTAATTTCCATTCATAAAAATTCCATCATAGCCAATACATGTGAAAAATCAGAGTGACCAGGTCAGACCAAGGTAATACCTGCACTCCAGATCTGGTTTAAGTGAATATCTGTCACAAGATCCAGAATCAGAGAGTCACTCCACATATTCCACAGGTAAACAACAAGAAAAGAGACTGATGTTAACATACCACTGAAGTGTATAAGGATGTCAACATGGTGATAAAAATTCTCCAATATTCGTAATTTATACGCAGGACTGACATTTGTTTAGAACATTTAATACCCCACCTTCAGTTTTACAACTTCCAGACCAACTTACAATCAATATTGGAAAATAAAAAACAAACCAAGGAGAAAACAAAAATGTTTACAATCAGTTTCCATAGCACAGAAAAGTAGAATTAAAACAATTCCAAAAAAAGGACATCATAATACAACTAAAACAGCAGACCACATAAGCTAATTAATTCTTATCAACCACCTAAAAGAGGGGGAAGGTGGAAGAGGAAACCAGAAGCATTCAGGCAGTTTCAAATGAGAGTTGGTGAGGCTTTGGATCCCTGGTGCCAAGCCATATAAGCACGTTGAATTGTGCTTTGGAATTGACTGGAAGTTGTTTAAGAATAGGAAGATATGGTAAACCATGTTCATAAGAACATAAGAAGAGCCCCACTGGATCAGGCCATAGGCCCATCTAGTCCAGCTTCCTGTATCTCACAGCGGCCCACCAAATGCCCCAGGGAGCACACCAGATAACAAGAGACCTGCATCCTGGTGCCCTCCCTTGCATCTGGCATTCTGACATAGCACATTTCTAAAATCAGGAGGTTGCGCATACACATCATGGCTTGTACCCGTAATGGATTTTTCCTCCAGAAACTTGTCCAATCCCCTTTTAAAGGCGTCCAGGCCAGTCGCCATCACCACATCCTGTGGCAAGGAGTTCCACAGACCAACCACACGCTGAGTAAAGAAATATTTTCTCGTCTGTTCTAACTCTCCCAAAACTCAATTTTAGTGGATGTCCCCTGGTTCTGGTGTTATGTGAGAGTGTAAAGAGCATCTCCCTATCCACTCTGTCCATCCCCTGCATAATTTTGTATGTTTCAATCATGTCCCCCCTCAGGCGTCTCTTTTCTAGGCTGAAGAGGCCCAAACGCCATAGCCTTTCCTCGTAAGGAAGGTGCCCCAGCCCCGTAATCATCTTAGTCGCTCTCTTTTGCACCTTTTCCATTTCCACTATGGAGATGCGGCGACCAGAACTGGACACAATACTCCAGGTGTGGCTTTACCATAGATTTGTACAACGGCATTATAATATTAGCCATTTTGTTCTCAATACCTTTTCTAATGATCCCAAGCATAGAATTGGCCTTCTTCACTGCCGCCGCACATTGGGTCGACACTTTCATCGACCTGTCCACCACCACCCCAAGATCTCTCTCCTGATCTGTCACAGACAGTTCAGAACACATCAGCCTATATCTAAAGTTTTGATTTTTTGCCCCAATGTGCATGACCTTACACTTACTGACATTGAAGCACATCTGTCATTTTGTTGCCCATTCTGCCAGTCTGGAGAGATCCTTCTGGAGCTCCTCACAGTCACTTCTGGTCTTCACCACTTGGAAAAGTTTGCTGTCGTCTGCAAACTTTGCAACTTCACTGCTCACCCCTGTCTCCAGGTCATTTATGAAGAGGTTGAAAAGCACCGGTCCCAGGACAGATCCTTGGGGCACACCGCTTTTCACCTCTCTCCATTGTGAAAATTACCCATTGACACCCACTCTCTGCTTCCTGGCCTCCAACCAGTTCTCAATCCATGAGAGGACCTGTCCTCTAATTCCCTGACTGTGGAGTTTTTTCAGTAGCCTTTGATGAGGGACCGTGTAGAACGCCTTCTGAAAGTCCAGATATATAATGTCCATGGGTTCTCCCGCATCCACATGCCTGTTGACCTTTTCAAAGAATTCTATAAGGTTTGTGAGGCAAGACTTACCCTTACAGAAGCCATGCTGATTCTCCCTCAGCAAGGCCTGTTCATCTATGTGTTTTGAGATCCTATCTTTGATGAGGCATTCCACCATCTTACCCGGTATAGATGTTAGGCTGACCGGCCTATAGTTTCCCGGGTCCCCCCTCTTTCCCTTTTTAAAGATAGGCGTGACATTTGCTATCCTCCAATCTTCTGGCACCGTGTCCATTTTGAGGGACAAGCATATCTTATTCTGTCAGACCTGGATAACAAGCTAGCAGCTGAATTTGGATCAGTTGCAGCTTCTGAGAAGTCTTCAAGGCAGCTCCACATATAATGCATTGCAGGCCACTACCATGATGCCACCAGAGCATGGAGTATAGTGGCTGATTAATTGGTTGAGTTTTTGGAATTAGGGGTGAACTACAAGGTGGCCAAGTCTGCTTTGTAGATGACAGCAAACTATTCAGGGTAGTAAAAAACCAAAGCAGATTGTGGAGGGTTTCAAAATGACCTCTCCTAACTGATTTCATTGAACTGTTCTGGCTATTTTTAATGCATAATTATAATAATAGAGTTACACCCAAGGCAGACTGAAAAGTTACAGAAATACACCTTCGGGTAACAAAAGGGTAGCTATTTCAAGTTGAGAAAGAAAATTATAAATTCTGCCCAGCCCTCAGCAGGATGTTTCAAAAGCAAGTCTCAGTTAACTCAGTGGGATTTACTTCCACAATAGTTACCTAGATAGTCCACAATAGAGTCCACAATAGTTACCTAGATAGACAGGGATCGCACTGCCCATCCTGCTCAATGGCACAATTCTACGCATGTTTACTCAGAAGTAAGTCCCACTGTGTTCAGTGGTGCTCACTCCAAGTAAGCCTGTATTATTGGGATGTGCTTCAGCTCAGCCAGTACATGCAGCACTAAAGAAGGCAAAGGCAATCCCAGCAGAGATAATAAGGCCCTGGGAGACAGATGAAAATCATGCCTTGAGGTCTCTGTGTAGTCAACATCCTGAGTAATTGGATACTGAATGCTGCCCCTTGGCTGCCAGCTAGCACAGGGGTGACATTTCGCAACTCGTTTCACACAGAGGGCTGAACAGCATTCATGAAGCCTGCTGAGGGTCAGAAGTGATGTCATTAGGCAGGAAGTGATGTCATTAAAAAGGTCATAATCAAAAATAAGCACTTTTTTCTCCTTTAGAAACTCATTAGCTGCCAATGAGAAGAGAAAACACACAAATGCTGATCTTATTTCAAGAGACAGGACAGCCCAATCATTGTGTAGGCTGCCCGTTCAGCAGTAACACCTCAGCATTGCTCAGCAGCTGAGAGGGTCAGATAAAAAGCTTGGGTGGGCCACCAGGCTTTATGTGTGACACCCCTAAGGTAGCATCCTGCCAGCCAGCAACCCTTGGAGGAGTAGGATTGCCAACTTTTTCCCCAGGCAGAGCTCTTGTGCCTTTGACAGCTGCCTGCGATACCAAGAAAGCTTTTCCATTCACGTTGCATCTTCTGCATCAGCTTTCCTGGCTAACTGCCTGCTGCATCTCAGGCGCACAGAAAGCCAAAGCAGTGGCTGGTGGGGGGAAGCTGGCAACCTCTTGGCACAGAGTCGTCCAGCGCCAGAGCCTCGACTCGCGCTCCCCGCCTAAGATGCTCCCCTGCAGGCAGAACCAGCGCCCGTTCCTGCGCTCCCGCTCCTCCGAAGCCCACGTGGCCCACTGGGATGTCCTTGCCGGGAATGCTTTGGAGCCGCGTCACCCAGCCTGGAGGGCCCCCAGCTGGGGAGCCAAGAAACGAAGTGGCCTTGGCGCACACGTGAACCGAGCGCAGCCGGAGCCAAGAGCTCGGCCCCGCACGTGCTTCCCAGATCCGCCCTGGACTTAGAGCCAGTGTCCCCCCCAAAGGTCTCTGGGATTTGTAGTCCCGGCGGTCTTCTCAGCAGAGGGAAGGAGCAGGCGCATCCCCGTAGGCACCGATGGGCTGCTGGTGTCCTGTGCACGAGAGACGTGTCAGACCTGAGGAAGCGCGCCAGGGAATCCACAGGCGCCTCTCCCCTTTGGTGCTTGTGCAATCTGAACCTGTGCATCTTTACTCAGAAGTAAACTCTACGAAGTTCAATAGACTTTACTCGCAGAGCAGTTGCCAAAGCTGGCAGGGCAGGGTGGCCCCTTCTTGAGAACTTCAGTCTGGGGCTGAAGGATCACCAGTTTTTCTTTCTTTCAACGCTCCTCTGCCTCGATCAGCTCTATGTGGAGGTGTTTGGAAACTGTCAGCCCCATCCTATCCACACTTTCCTGGGAATAAGCCTCATTGACACTAATGGGACTTACTTCTGGGTAGACAGGCATAGGATTGGGCTGTGTGTTATTTATTTTACCCAGAAGTAAAGCCCACTGTGCTCAGTAAGACTTGGGCTGCAATCCTATCCTACTCACCAGAAACAAACACCTCAAAACACATGGCAAACTTCAAATGCTATTCAAGGAAGGCACAGGAATCTTTCGAACAACAACAAAAATGGCACAGGAGCCCTGCCAGGAAGAAAACATTGGCAAAAGGGTGCAGGAGCAAAGGCCTTAATTTTCAATAACAGTGTTGTACAGCACAGTATTTTCTAAAGCAGGCTCCATGTAAAATCATCCGTAAATCTTATCGCTGACTGCAATTCTATAGATTCTATAGAATGTTTCTCAAACACCAGTGTTTCTCAAACTGTGGGTCGGGATCCACTAGGTGGGTCACGAGCCAATTTCAGGTGGGTCCCCATTCATTTCAATATTTAATTTTTAATATATTAGACTTGATGCTACCATGGGATGTGACTGCATTTGGGGAAATGTTAAACACCTGTACTTTTAACAAGATAACTATGTATATTCTTTTAACAATGATAGTAAATGGGACTTACTCCTGGGTAAGTGTGGATAGGATTGCAGCCTAGGATTGTTAAAAATGGTCCTGCTTGATGATGTCACTTCCAATCATGACATCACTTCCAATCATGATATTACTTCCAGATTCTCAATCAATCAATCAAACCTTTATTAGGCATAAAAATTAACAGGTAATATCTCTATACAATCCAATATATAAATATATGTTAAAAAAGAGAAATAAAGATAAAGGTTAAAACACAACAATTTACTTGCGAGGTAACTCCAGGTTGCTTAGGACCAACAGATTAGCCCACTTCAAGTTACTCAGGTGTAAAAATTTCGCAACTGGAAGGGTCACAAGTTCAGAATCCCCCACCAACAAAAATTGTAGGCAAACATTCTCAGGAAGACCTTTTTCAGTTCTTAAGGATGGGAGAAGGTACTGGTCTCTGAGTACTTGATTGCTAACACAGTGCAAAACAATGTGTAAAAGAGAGTCTACCTCTCTAAGGCCGAAGTTACAGACTCGTTCTTCCTTCAGGGCATTTCTAAACTGCCAAGTAGGTCTTTAGAAGGCAACACGTTGCAGCGAGCTAATGTAAAAGTCCTCCTTGCAAAGGGGCACTCCAAGAAGGTCAGATACTTTGGTTGTTGACCAAATGTATTATTAAGGTGGAAATTCAGGGGCGAACTTTTTTTTGTGCTGCACCCAAAATCTCTTGCCTTTCTATATCAGTTAATCTTGTTATCAGGAGCCTAATAGAAACCTCAGGTGTTGAGATTTCCTTGTAGATCTGCCTCGAGGCCCATTTGTCTGATTTTCTTATAGAAAAGAGCTAAGCAGGGAGATAACAGTGGGTCAGTCAGTATCCCTTTTAACAATGGGTTTTGGTCAGCCCTGAAACACACTTTGGCCCAGTATTTTAAGAAACTGGACCATGCTAGAAACTCCAGTCTATATTGGCCTGTCTCCAGGCAGAGTGCCGCGTAGGGAACGCAATGCGGAACACCTAAGATTTCGTATAGAAAATTTGAATGGATCTTTTCAATCAAATCATTTAATGCTGGCATCCATACAGGAATGCCATACAGAATTTGAGGTGGATTCTCATTCTAAAAAGTGGGTCTTGGTGCTAAAAGTTTGAGAACCACTGCTATAGAGCTCTATCCATTTCTTCCCTTGAATAGTTGCTAACTCTGGTAGGGTTTCTGTGCCTTTAAGAGCTGCCTGGAATGGAAGAAAATTAGCAGGCATTGCAATGCTTTCCTGTTATTTTATTTTCATGCCAGAAAAATCTTTATTTGTTAAATTTCTGTTTGTCAGGCTGCAAGCAGTTGTTGCAAAAGGCATCAAACAAAGCCAGTTTATTTTTAAAAAAACAAAAAACTGACAGCCTTGAGAAAGCTAAATTAGTTCCTTGTGATGTTACACACTTTTGAAAACATCCTAAATTGATAAAATGGGATAACACGCACACACCCATGGTGTTGTTCTGTGTTCCTTGGAAGAAGGGTGGAGTACAATTGTGTTAAATAGAAACAGAAAATGTTATCATTGCCATGAAGAGGAAGCAAGTCTATATGCTCTGAAAAAATTTTATATGAAAAAATTATGTATTCTTGAGAGCCCTTGGCATAAATCAGCATTTTTAACATATTCACAGTCAGAGTAGTAAAAAATATGACATATATCTACAATTGCAGTGTGTACTATATGTGTACTTTTGCCAATCAGATATAGATTGTGCAAATTGTGCAACCAAATGCTGCACTTGGTTTATGCATCACTAACAACCCAATGCTTTCTAAATCTCCCCCTTGATGCATCCACAGCACCATAGCGTACACTGCGTCCTGCAGAGTGGGGGTAGTCATGGAGGTCTCCTCTGGGCAAGGAAACATTTGTTTCCTTGTCCAGGGATAAGTCTCCACTGCCCAAATGCGTCTACTCATACCTGAGGCAGCAATTTTGCTGGTGCAAGTCCAAGTGGGCCTGAAACTGTGAATCAAAGGCAGGAAGGGGATAGTATATCAGCAGTGCTGCTTCCAGCCCCCCCCCCCCCACTGATTTAGGGGTGCCAGGACTTTTCCTGAGGCTCCTGGCACATGGTCATGGCCATTCACCACTTGCAGCAATTGCCCAGTTGTGCTCTATGGCAGGGGTGGGCAAACCCCAGCCTGGGAGCTATTTGCAGCTCTCAGGGATTCCCAATCTGGCCCTCAGGGAGCCCCCAGTCTCCAAGGAGCCTCTGGTCCATCAAAGACTGTTGGAGCCCATGCTGGCCCGCTACTGCTGGTCGCGACCACCAGACATAGTGTTAGAGAGATGATGTGGTCCTCCTGCCACCCCTGCTCTATGGCATGTAACCTTTTATAAAAGCCATAAACTATGCTGCACTGCTGGAACATTGGTTCTGGTGATGCCGCTGGCCCATAGGATTGGGCCCTCAGTCTAAACAACATCTTTCCCCCTGACTATCACATAGGAGAGGCTAGGTCTCTGCCTACTATCATTTGGGAAGGGATATTCCTACATCCCTGGCGGGGAAGACTTCATCTCATGACAAAGAAATCCACAGAGCTCTGGACAATAACAAATCAATTTGGTGTTAATTTATCTTCAGAAGGACAAACGTCTTGTGCATTGCCAGAAAATAAGCGGCCTTTTTTGGATCAGCCCGCACATTGTGTGTTGTCCCTTAGATCTCTACTTTACCTTCCAAAACTGCATTTTTAGAAAAAAAAAAGTCCTCACTCTACTGCCTCTTTTCTTCCATTTTGAAATATGTTGCGTGCAAACACAAAAATAATAAACATGAGCAGACCTGCAAATGATTTCCTGCTCAGCAATTCCAGCTGGGTCCATTTACTCCTAAGTGCGATAAAGGCCACATCAAATAAAGAAACGGCATGCTTTCTACCACTCCTTGCAAAGGAACACCTGCCTGCTTTTAAACATCCCTCATCCCTCTCAGTGCCTCCTGCCAGTGGTTGAATATTACTGTCAATCCTGAAGGCTGTTCTGCAAAGTATAAGCAAAGTTAGCCTGCAGGTGTTTTTGAAGCAAACATTGCACGTGATGGCCTGCAAGTGCTCTAACTAATCTAAACTTTGTGGCATTTGACCTGCAAAGAAATGAGTGTTGTGTTTTTTTTAGTCTTTCTGTTTTCATGAGCACTTTCTGCTTAGACCAGTGATTTTCAACCTTTTTCATCTCGTGCACACTGGCAAGGCACTAAAATGGTCAAGGCACATAATCAGCTTTTTGAAAATTGACAAGGCACACTGTGCTGTCAACGGGAGCTCACATCTCCCAATGGTCCTATTGATAAATGACCTTCTCCCAAATTCCCGTGGCACACCTGGGGACCATTCACAGCACACCAGTGTGCCATGGCAGTGGTTGAAAATGGCTGGCTTAGATTACTCTGTCTAACAACTCCTGGACATCTGTCACAGGTTTGGGAGTTAGCTTAAACACTTAAACTTAAATTCATGTTGAACACTAGCCAGCAGCATTAGACCACGCCAGCATTTTGTGCAAACTGAGTATGCCCAACACCCCATTCTGTCTACTGTACAAACTGAATGAGAATTTTGACTGATCTGTATGTCTGAAGTTCATAGATTCATTAATGATCTTCTCTCTGGGGATTGCATAATAAAATCCCAAGGAGCACCCTTCAGCAGTATGAAAATCACTGACACAAAGGCTCACCAATGTTTTCCAGGCAGGACTCCTGTGCCTTCAACATTTAATAGGGGACATTCTTCTTGACATGGATATGGTGATGGGCAAAGCTTCCCCATGTTCTGTCTCAAAATTCAGGAAGCTCTTTCAAGGTTGGGTTCTTGAGCCGATGGCTGCCAGGCAGTGTTGACAATCCCGAGCTAGATGGATCAATCTTCTGACTGGGCATAAGGCAGCTTCCTCTGCCCCACTTTCCCCATCAGTGTAGTGGCAGCAGCTATTTATTTCAGTTTTATGTGGAGAGCCACTGCAGGTAGATGGTCAGATGTGGCTCAAGGAGGCAAAGCCCCACAGGTCAGCCATGATGATTCTGGTCACTTACCGTAGATACCGTAGATACTCGCCTATAGTGATACTTGCCTATAGTGAAATTTTTGCCAAGTAATCAAGCTCAAATTCTCACTTCGCCTTATCTCTGGGTCAATCAGAGGGCAAAGCCTTTCCACTCTGAAAAGTTTCTTTCTCAAGGGCAGAAAGGTACCAAGTTTCTCAAGCAGCAGGCAGGCACAGCTCCTTAGAAGCAATTTGTTAACCTTTTATTCTCCTTCCTTCTGCTGCAGCCTGCTTCTGCTTTGCAAATGCTTGCAAAGCAGGTCTGTTTTTTGAAACACCAGGATGGGAATCCTCCTTTCCATCTGAAGCAGGCTACAATTCAATGCACCCTTACTTAAGAATAACACCTATGGAAAGCAGTGGGTCTACTTCTGAGTAAAAAAATATATGCAGCTGCATCTCTCTGCTGTGAATTGAATTGCACACTCCCAGTTATGTGTTATGGGTTGTATGTTGTACGTAGAGCTCTGGCTTAACACACCAGACATCTTAAAGGTGGATTTGATTCATGGTTCTCCTGCAGTGGTTCCCAACCTTTTTCACTTGCATATCCCTTGGCAGCCCATTTCCATAAATTGTACCCTTCATATTAGCAAAATGTTTGTAATTAATAATACAAGCCCTCATCTCCTCTCTATGAAAGCACAGACTTCACGTATTTATCACAGTGTTTTCTCTTTTTATCTGTTTGAAGAACAGAAGACTCTGCCTTTGCACTATTTTGCACCAGAAGTGTGCTGAGAAATTCTGGGTGATTGATCACTTTCCATATTATGTTTCAGCTTTTTTACTGTGCTGGTTTTCAATCACTGGTTCATACATGAATTGATGACCAAAAACCAGCTATTGGTGGGGCTTTCACAGTCAACTACCTACCTCCCTTCCTGCCTTGCTGGTCCTTGCAAGGCATTCCTGTCTTGCAAGGCATTCTGGAACATGACCTGCCTTTTCCTACCATTATTCCATTCTTTTTCAAGTACCCCTAAAGGTCCTGTTGAGTGTCCCTGGGAGTACATGAATACCAGGTTGGGAACCACTGTTTTACTGGCATGTTGTTTACAGTGCACTTACTCTGATAGTGCTTACAAAAAGCTGATGAAGACCAGAATTTAAAAAGAATAAAAATGTATCTTATGATCTTTTACTATGTTTTTAATAAATTAGAGACTACAGTTCTTAGGTAACAATTAGTGGTGGATTATTTTTCAGGATCTGGCCTCGAGTAAAATCAGACAAAACTATAGTCAGACACCCCCCTAAGTTTAACCCCCGACTTATCCAAGGGTCATAGAAAATTCCATGATTATTGGCTCGAGACCTACCCTCGACTTATCTGTGGGGTCGACTTATGTTCAGGTGCCTGCGATGCTTTCGAATTCAGCCTAACCTACCTGTGTCAAGGGTAGAGAGGGTAATAACGTATGCTGGGGGGGGAGGGAAGGCTGAGATTATGATGGGGAGGGGGTGGCTATTTTGAAATTCTCCCAGCTGAATGAGAGCTGCATCCAGTGTGACTAGGGCGGCATTTGGAGGGAAGGGAGTGATGGTAGCCGCAGGTAAGTCACTGTCCCACATCAGCATTCTATCTGTGGCTTCTCACTTGCCTTGGGTAGAGTTTCCCACCCCCACCTGGAACACCAACAGCTGGGCTGAGCAAGGGTTTATTAACACTGAAACCAAGGGGTGGAGGGTGCAACTCTACTTTTTCTCAGTACTTTGTGTATCCACCTTGTGTATTCGCCTCTGGGGGGGGGGAGCCTAATGCAATGGAGCACCTTCTATGCACGCAGCGGGTATGTATTCTGGGTCGCCCCCCCCCTTTCTGCTTTTTCAATGAGATTGTTATAGGGAACGTTCACACAGTCATGAAGTTCAGGAGGTCTGATCTTTCCACGCACCCGAGAGCAGCTCAAGCACAGAAGCGGAGAGGGCGGACCATGTGGGGGGGGGGGGGGATTGTGGATGTGCTTCCCAGAAAAAAGGTTCGCTTCTACGAAGCGAGCTGGTCGCGCGTGTGCACGGCAGGGGCCCTTCTGGTTCTTGGCCCAGGGTGGTGCTCTGGCCCTGCAGTCAGGCGCTGGGACTTGGCCCGGGCTCCGGCTTCCAGGCTCCCCGCTCCACACACCGAGCTGGGATCGCAGAGTTCTGCTGCTCCCTCTGGCACGAGGCTGGCTTTTCCAGGAGGCTGCAGTGTCGCTCCCGCGGAGAGTTTCCTTCCTCCCTTTCCATGGAACGCGCTTGTTTGTCTCCGGCAGTCCCGCGGGGCGGGCCGGTGCCCTGCGCACTCTCTCCTGTTCCCGGCTCGCTCCGCTCAGCTGCTGGCCTGAGAGGCTGCGCACAAGCAAAACTGGCGGCGGAGTGGTCGATGTGGCAAGCGGCCTCCCCCAACACACACGCGCCGCAGCGGCTGCAAGACCCAGAGCTGCACCGGGCTCTTCCTGCTCTGTGCCGAGCGCGTGATGCTGGGGGAACTCGCAGCCCAAGCCTTAGCCATGTCTACTCAGAAGTAAGTCCCATCAGAGTCCATGCGGCTTACTCCCAAGAAAGTGTAGCAAACATTGCAGCCTCAGAGCCCAATCCTGTGCATGTCTACTCAGAAGTAAGTCCCATCAGAGTCCATGCGGCTTACTCCCAAGAAAGTGTAGCAAACATTGCAGCCTCAGAGCCCAATCCTGTGCATGTCTACTCAGAAGTAAGTCCCATCAGAGTCCATGCGGCTTACTCCCAAGAAAGTGTAGCAAGCACTGCAGCCTCAGAGCCCAATCCTAGGCATGTCTACTCAGAAGTAAGCCCCATCAGAGCCAAAGACGTTTACTCCCAGGAAAGCGTGGAGAGGAGCCTCAGAACCCAAGCCTATCCATGTCTACTCAGAAGTAAGTCCCACTATCGTCAGTGGAGCTTACTCCCAGGAAAGTATGGATAGGATTACAGCCTCATGCACACAGGTGGGGTCTGGGAGTTCATGCTCCTCTTAAATTTCTGCCCAGCCTACAGGTGTATGCATTTCATCCCTATTGCGTATATGGGACGTTGGGCAGAAATGGCTTAAAGATGCGTTGCTAGGAGGGTGGCAAGATGTGCAGCTCATTTTAGGAACTCTTCTTGTTGCCATTTTTCTTTTCCTGTGATGTGTTGCTGCTGCTGCTACTCTCCCCCCAAAGTGATGGGTGGATCAGATGCTGTGCTGGGTTTTGAGAACTGAACTTGTGGCTTGTCAGTTTTGCAAACTGGCCTCTAGGCTTTGAATAGCAGGTCAGCGTGCAAAAATTTTCCCCATGATAAATGCTAATCTCCATGTGGTGAAAAGCCGCACTTGGAAAGGTTTGCAGATCCAACAGCTGCTCAAGGCACAAGTGCAGAAGGCCAGGACTTCATGGGGCCAGTTGGCAACCCTCTCCACCTACCAATCCCAAGCCATGTTCCAAAAGAGACATTTCTTTCAAACCTCATTATGCATTATCCTAGCACACACTGAACCTCATGACCTACCTGACCAACTTCAGTTAACACTTTTGAAGTGTTATTGACACTGCGTGAAGCGTTATATACAGTCCGTAAGGAAGGTGTTGTACAATTAGTAGTACATACAGTTATAAACACCTCCCCTCCTCCCTTCAAAACATGAGCTTATTCTACTATATACGTACAGCCTACCTTTCCTCCAGGTAACACAGGCCAGAGTACACACAGCTCTCCTTTTTATCCTCACCCCATGGAGCAGAAGGTTAGGTTAAGAGAGTGGCTGACCCAAGGTCACTATAAGTGACCCTCACAGAGTGAGGATTGGAACCCACTTCTTCCCAATTCTAGTCTGACACATTAACCCAGCCATTTTCAACCACTATGCCATGGCACACTGGTGTGCCACGAATGGTCCCCAGGTGTGCCGCGGGAATTTGGGAGAGGGTCATTTATCAATAGGACCATTGGGGAATGTGAGCTCCCATTGACAGCACAGTGTGCCTTGCCAATTGTCAAAAAGCTGATGGTGTGCATTGACCATTTTAGTGCCTTGCCAGTGTGCCACGAGATGAAAAAGGTTGAAAATCACTGCATTAACCTCTAATCTACATCATGCTCTGGAGTTTCTGGTCATTAGTGTGCCTACCTAAGAGCAAGGGAGAGTACACTTACTAACTTTTTTTGACAGTACTATTGGATCTTTACAGCTACTATGCGTGATAACCAAAATGTAGCAGGTGCACCTTTCTGCCATCACTACATCTTCACACTGGAACTGGGTACTGGGTACACTACATCATACAGTGCCTGAACTTCTGCCTATTCTGTAATTGTCAAAGGCAGCAGAGCTGTTTTGGGAAAAAGTTGGCAACCCTAGGAAGAAAGGGAGGGAATGTCTGGTTTAATTTGAGACAGAGCTGAGTCCCAAAGCCTAGTCTTAGTGCTAGGGCTGAGCCCTGGGAGTGATGAAATAGTAGACAAGTGTGACTCTCAGCACATGCAGAGTGAATTTCCACTGAGAGTACACTAGTGACAATGTGCAATATGATAATGTAGGGAAAGAGTTTCCACATCACAAGCCATGACTTCTTGACAGAAGAGGCTTGAATTTTATAAATTCAACACTGGAAATGCCTTGCTTAATAAAGGTCACTCATGTGACCGAGAAATATGGTTCCAGAAGGAGCTGGTGTTAATGTATAAACCAGGATTTCTCAGGCAGCAGCAGAAACAAGCCAGAGCTTGTGAGGGGAGCCAGCCTGCATTCCTGAGCAGCAAAGGAGAAATTAGATCAACAGAGAACTGTGCACATTGGCCTAGACCCACCCTCCTTTGCTTTCCTTGCTCTTTTCTCTCCCCTTTGGCTGCACTCTTCCACTAATTATTGTCCTCTACCTTCCCATCTTTTAAGTTCTGGGTCACTTCTGGTGTGCTTTTGGAATAATTCTGCCCATGAAACCAAAACACTTTAAATAACCATGATGTCAGAGCTGTGTCAGGTAGCCAGCAGACCATAATTTTTCCAGCCTGCAACTTGCCCCAGCAAGATCAATAATGGGCATTATCCAGGAGTTATCCAGAAAGTGAATGGGTCTGCAATACCAGTGAATTCAGATCTCACTAGATCTAATTCCTCCTTTGCTTTGCTGAGACATGGTATACGTGTTCCATGCACAGTACAATGCTTTTTACCGTACATGTCATCACGAAACTATTCTCCCTACATATTCTGGAAGGTTCTGTGTGTGCCATGAATGTTGCAAATGTTCAAAAATGTGCCATCTTACTTGGAGTCAGCAAACCTGACTGAGCAAGCCAAACAGGAAACTGAAGAAATAAAATCTGGTGCTCAAGTCTTGGAGAAGTAAGAACGTTTTCACATGTGATGCTGCAAACATCTTTGAACCATACCTGATATTTATATGTATTCATTTTTAATGTGGAAGTGGAAAGGATTCATTGTTAGATCCGTCTTACGGCCTAGGACTGGTAATGCAAGTGTTGCACTCCTACTACTGTTCAGAGAAATTTTCAATGTGTTTTAATGTCATGTGCAGGGGTGGCTCGCCTGTTGGAAGAGGTGATGCAGGCTGCATCAGTGGCAGATTGCAATGAGGGCAAGAGGGCAGCAGCCCTGATTCTAATCTGAGATAGGAATGTAGATGGAGCAGGACAGTTAAGAGCAAAGCCCCTTGGATGTAGTTCTAGGTGGGGAGCAGTGGTTTAGAGAGAGCTTGCATGAAATGGCTATGAAATTCTGTTTTTGGATTCCTCTGATCTGACGTTATGTTGATCAACACAATTATTTTTTGGAACTTCTGGTGCCTATTCCCAATTGTCCTATGATAATTAGTTTTCCCCATCCCTCATCCAAGAGCCACTTTGTCCATTATGCAGCAAAGCTAATTTCCCACAGTGTGTACACCTTAGCTATGACTAATCCTGCCCTCCTAAAAGTGCACCTTTCCAACACAAGTGTTTGTGAACCTCTGTTTGTCACATCTAGAGTGTGAGAAACATAATAGATTATAATGATCATTTCTTTTTCCATGCACCAAGCACAGATGAGGCACCAGGCCACTGAGTGATAGATGAGGTAAAATCAACTTTCCATGCTCATTTGATGAAGCTCACCTGCTTCCATTGTCTGGACTTGGGAAAAGGAAGTCTCTACCACAGATTGTCATTGACTAACTGTGTGACACAATCAAATAATATTTCTCTTGTACCCCCAGTGAAGATTCATGAGTGTTTTGAGTTAAGCTGTGCTATTCCATACAAAAAGTTCTTTCATGCTGTAGTGTTAGAGATCCCCGAGTGCAGGAATTCACTAGCCACGAATGCATATCTGGCTACTGGGTTGCTGGGTTCTGGATTGTAGTACGGGAAGAAATGCTTTTTGGAGAAGCCTCATTGGGCAGGGATTTGAATATAGTTTACTTGTCTGTGAATACAGTTATTTAGGATACTGAATACCTACCACATATTCTTCCATTTGCATTTCATGTTCAAAGTATAGTGAGTGCACCATTATGCACCCTTAAATCTCAGTTTTCAGCAGGAGAAATGAAAGCGTGCACTCCATTTAAATAAATGGACCATTGCACTTAATTGTGGTTGTGCTGTGCTTGATCTTTGTACTTTCAGCTTACTGTGACAGTGCTATGGTTCTGCACTGAGATCTTGGTACAGCAATTTTTTTCTTCTTCTCAGTGCTCACTGATCTTTATGGTCTTCTCTATGGTCCTCACCTCTTGTGATGTCCCGGGAGACTTGTCCAGGTTCTGAAACTCTGTTTCTAGGGCAACTGTCTGTTGTAACGAGTTGCCTGTTCTTTTGCCTTCGGAGCCATTACTACAGACAGGGTGCAAGCCTAACCTACTTTCCAGCACCAACATAAGGGCAATGCAGCTCCAAGGTAAGGGAATAAACATTCCCTTACTTTGAGGAGGGCTCCGTGAGTGCCCCCCAACTGCAGGATGCAGCACACGTCCCATTCGCACAGCAATGCCAGTGCTGGAAAAGTTGGTTAGGATTTGGGCCACAGTTGCCCTAGAAACAAAGGTGCAGAACCCAGAAGAGTTTTTCAGCAATTTTCAACACTGTGCTTCAAACTCCCATGGCACACCCGTGGACCTTTTACAGCACACCAACGTACCTTGGCAAATCAGTTGAAAATTGCTGTCTTGGAAGTTTAAATTGCTCAATTGGTTGAGGTAAATGAGCAGTGTTGTGACCTAGGCAGTTCTAGGAGCCTTAAGTATATGCTCCTATCATACAAAGCTGCCTTATGTTAATCAACCCATTGATCCACATAGTTCAGCATCAGCTACACTGGTTGGTAGCTCTTTTCAGTTTCAGGGTCTTTTCCAGCCCTTCCTGAAGATACCAGGTATTGAACTTGGGACCTTCTCTATGTAACACATGTTCTACCATAGAGCTATCGTCCCAACCTAGCTTGTAGCGAGCCATGTGATGCTTATTGTGCATAAAATGATCACATGGCAACATTCTGTGGGAGAACTGTTGGACCAGACATCCCAAATTCCCTCCTCAAAGGATTCACATCAATTGTGCATGAAACTTGTCCCTTGCTCCACCCATGTTATCTGTGCCACATGCATTTTTATCTATGCCTAAATGACGCTGAGCCTGATAGTTTCCACAGCAAAACTTTCCAGGCAGTTCCTTTACATGCTGATGTATTCATGACAGTTTCTTTCAAACACTTTGAGAGAACAGAAGAATAGAATGGCTGTCTCATTACTGTTGCTTAATCACTGCAGAGATGCTAATAAACATGGGGGCAGGAATGCATAAGTTGAGGAGACCACCACCCCCTCCAAGTGGAGAGACCACTGTGGGCTGCATGACAAGATTAATGTAGTATATAAATACAGTAACCTGTCCCTGAAGACCCAGAGAGAATCCAATCAGAGGAGAGCCAGGCTCTAGGAGACTTTGAAACTGGACAAGGCTTAAATCAGGGTTTGAAGGCTGACCAGGCTTGCCCCCACTGACAAAACTGGCTGAAACAAGCCTTGTTTAAAAGAAACTGCCATGCTGGGTCACAGTCAACCCAAGTATTCATCTAGCCCATATCCTGCCTCTGGGGCCTTGTATACATGGACCATAACAACTGGTGGTAAGGGAATAAACATCTGTGCGTTTTGAAGTGGGGGCAGACTGGCCAAGGCAAGGGCTTTGCATGCTTATTATAGCAATGTAATAACCTCCCTGCTAATTACCACTGTGCAATAAAAACCAGTGGTAATTCGAGTTGCAATCCTATGTGGACATATTTGAACTCAGAGGGATAATAGAATTCCGATATAGCACATATGGAAGTGAGGTGGAAGTCTTGTTGGTCATGCAAACTGACCATAGCCTTCATGATCTGCAGTGAGGTTACTTAAAGGACCACTTTCGTTCATATAAGTCCGCCTGATCCTATCCAGCTCCTAGAAGGTTCTACTCTCTAGACCAGGGGTGTCCAAACTTTTTTGGCAGAAGAGCTACATTATCTCTCCAACAGTCAGGGGGGGCGGGGTGGGAAAAAAGCATTAATTTACATTTCAAATTTAAATAAATCTACATAAATGAATATATTAGAGATGGAAGTTATATGAATGAATGAAGCTCTTACAATAACTCAAGCCTATAAAAGGCCTTGCACAAAGCAAGGCCGACCTTTCCTTTGCTGCCACTGCTGCATCACAGACGTGAAACAGCAAGCAGTGGAGGGAGCCTTTGTCCCACAGCTCACACAAGAGGCTGAACAATTGGCTGTCATGCTGAGAGCAGTTGCATCAGGCCAGCATGGGCTTCAGCAAGTCTCAGGAGGGCCAGAAGTTCTTTTGAGAATGGGGGAATCCCCGCATGGCTGGATTAGGAGTCCTCAAGAGCCACAAGTGGCCCCAGGGCTGGGGTTTGGGCACCCCTACTCTAGACCATTGCTGTTGGCTACAAGGTTGGTGAGTAACAGGCTCTTTCCTTGTCCACCTTCTGGTGGACTTCTAAATTTAGGCAGACTTTGGGGATTCGTTTTACCATTGTTGAACTGCCCCTTCAATTGTTTGGTTGCCTGGTGCTGTGTTTTTGGCTTAAATTGACTTCATATTGTCTGCCTTGAAGCTATCAGAAGGAAAATGTGATAATGTCCTGTAGTGTAGTGTAGTGAGGAGGTCAGAGAAGTTTCCTTTTTTCCATTCTTTGTCTCTACCCCAAGACAACTGTAGTCTGAGGAGTTTACAGATGTTTACCTATCTCATTAAACTCCTATCCCAGTCAAAATACCCCTCCCCTAAAAATGGGTAGGTCATACTACATTTAGACCAATTGACACTTGGGGTGTTTTCTGTCCTGTAGAAAGGATTCTCAGGGCCCAATAATTATCTTCACTCAGCCATGACCTTGGCTGTTCATTATTGTGCAGAGTTGAAACCAGGAGACCTTCACTACAGCCTAAACAACACATCCAAGCCCAGACAGCAAGTGCGTGAAAGGCTGGGAAGTGTTTACATCTGCCTACTCTAGAGATTATGACCTCACTAACCACTCTAAATAAGGGAGATAAAGCACTTTGGTTATTGCTCATCCTTCCCTCTGATAAAGGAAGCTGGTGGGGGGGAAGGCATAATTTGATGCAGACCGAGCAAGCTTCTTTAAATGGCTGTTCCTACTGGAAAAGATCAGCAGCTTCTCTATCAAGAGAGATTCACTCAGCTGCCACTTTCCATAAGCACCCACCCAGCACTGTTTCCATTACTGCCACAAGTGTCCAAGTGGCTGCCATATTTAGCACCCCTTACGGCAACCTCCCTGGGAAAGTAAGCTCAGAAGAATGATTCACCAAAGTCCCAAGTGATCAGTTTGTGGTTTTGATGTCCAACAAAACTGTGATTGACCGTCCATCCCCACCCTTATTGAGGCTTAGCGGCTTCCATTCTATGCTTTAATTGGGCTAGTTTTGTTTCTTCAGAAATGAGGTCCCAAAAGATGGTGATTTTATTTTTTTCATCACTTTGAATGTAAGCAGCCTTGCATATCTAGTTTAAAGGCAACGAGCAAGTAACATTTCCTTATCTTGTTCTTATAACATTGTATTTCAAAGAAGATCACTATTATTCCCATTACAAGAACAGATATTGAAATATAATGTCCAGATGACAGCCACAGAGTGGATCCTCATTCTTCCCAGAGCAGATATATATCCCATGAGCTATCTTTACCCCTTTCCTGAAATAGACTGGTCAGATGGCAGCTTTATTCTCAAGGTCTCTTTCTGCAGAGCCTGCCAGAGGGGAACTAAGTTAGTACAGTTTATGTTCCAAGAGGGAAGGGCATCTCCATGCCCCCCCCTCAGCCACCCATCACCATCAAGGTCACCAGAAAGCATGTATTACATGCATATCAATATTTCATATGCTGACACTGAGCAAACAGATCTAATTCAAATCAGCACCGAGATGTGAGAGATTTTTTCCTCAAATCTTAGAATGCCATCACTGATCACTTCTTATCTCTCACAGCTACCTCCTGAATATCCGAGGCCCGGTCTGTGTGGGAGTGATGTAGCAGAATGGACCAGCAGGTGCAGAATTTGCATGAGTGTTCTTCTATTGAAAGAAACTTCCCTTGAGTAGAGACCAGCTCAACAGAGAGCAGTACTCCAGGCTTTCTCCCAGATTTTATTTGCAGCAATTGAAAAAATGTTTTTAATGTTTAAAAAACATTTTGAATGAGTTGCCCTGGGATGGCAGACCTGAAGGGAAGCACCTACTGGCCAGTGCTTTCAGCCAAAGGACTAAAGTTCACCGGAAGCTGCACCCCCTTTCTCCTAGGAAAAACATCTTAGCAAGAGGAATCCCAGCCTGGCTCCATCCATTGGCCAGAGAAGGAGTAGCTGCAGGACCTTGTTTTCCCCAGCCCTGCCAGAAAGAACACTGTGGTCCAATTGTCAGTTGCCCAAGGACTGCAGAAGTGAAAGGATGCACACTCTGGCCTCGCCTGTTGACTAATTAAGAGCTGTTGGATTGTGTGGATATCTGTGGGATTTATTATTTGTATCAGAGCCGGTCAGTCCATGAGACTGACAGAACTGGTTGCTTTGGGCAGCAAGTTGGTAAAAGGCACCTGCTTCTGCTGCTCCTTCTCCCTGGATTCAGGAAGGAAGAGGGGGTGGAGGGGGAGCAGAGAGGAGACTGGTGAGCTAGATCACCCCTGGCCCAACTATCCACAAATGTTTTGGTCCCTGGAGCCCTTTAACCTCCTAAGAGGAGTCTCAGGGCAGTAACAGACCTGCCCCTCTATGCGCCCTGGGACAAAGGTCCACAATGCTGCCCCCCTGCACCATGCCACCACCCCCATACTTACCCAGCGCAACAGAGCCTCACGCAGAGTTAGAGACTACTCAAAAAGCCTTCTGAGGCTTCCAATGCAGTGTGAAACAGTACTTTCAGGAAACCGGAAGTATTAACACCATGTTGGAAGCCCCAGAAGGCTTCCCGCGTGGTTCGCAACACCATGCAGACACAGCACTTGTGGCTTTTGCTCCCCTACCACCCTCCAGACCTGCTATTGTCTCAGGGAGTCCTGCCGGCACATGCAAGGAGTCACGGAGAGCCCCAGAGTGGTGCAGTGCTAAGGCCAGTTCCAAATACCAGCAAAGAGCTAGAACAGGAGGGGAATGAGGAAGGGCGGTAGGGGAGTCAGATGAGCACAGGGGGCAGAAGGCAGCCATTTATGGTGCGCTTGTGGAGCCACTAAAAGGGTCTCAAGGAGCCCCGGGGATTCTAGGAGCACACTTTGAGTTTGTGAAATGCTGCTGTAGCCCACCACTCACTCACTCACTCAATCTAGGCAGCAGAATACAGAGAAGCAGTGGAAGAAACAATGGATGCACCATTGGGTACAGGGCAGTATTTGGCCACAACCTCCAGAACCAGGAGGTCTTGGGCTAGCCCCAGTTTGTATCTTTGCAACTGTATTGTTGATATTCTGTGGAAGCCACCTTGAGGATCCTTTGATTGAAAGATGGGATATCTTCAAAATAAATTGATGAGTAATGTTGGGGAACATTATAAAAAGGGCACACTGAAGCTCAGGGTTCTACCACCCCATTGCACTGCATGTGGAGACGAGCCTGATAAATTCTTCTTTGCCCTTCTCAGGGACCAGACAATTCCTTCACTTTTGGTCCCAATCCTAAATTCAGCTAGCACCACGCTGAATAAAAGCATGTTTACAGCACAGGATGAGTAAGATGCTCCGGTGCTGGGCCCATGCCAGGCAGAGCTCTGCTCAGCCAGATCCTGAACTTTCTGTCAGGCCAGAAGGCCAGACACAGAGTCTCTCAAGTCTGTGCTGCAAAATAGCTGGTGCAGACTTGAGAAGCCCCACTGTGGCACTTGGGGCTTTTCCCTGGGGGAAGGAGACAAAAGTCCCCTTCCCCAAGGTGATCTCCGGCTGCTTCCTGGCACTCGCTGGATATAGTGGTAGCTGCTTTCACGCTGCTTTTCCAGTGGGCACCAGGAAGCTCTGGATTGGGCTGCCTATTAGTTCTATATCAGCTGAGCTGGCCATGTTCACCTCTTTGCCACCCTTGTCCTGATGGTTGCTGAAGCAAGGTCAGTGTGGAGGTCACAGTGTGCCCTGCTGTCCTCTTGGCTCTGCTGATAACAGAAAGGTGGAAAGCACAAAGCATCAGATGCCTGATGCTGGATAGCACTTGCTATTCTTGGCATCAAAGGCTGGAAAATTGGAAGCTTCCAAAGAATTTTGTTTTCATTTGTTTGGGAGGCAGC
The DNA here is from genome assembly GCF_035046505.1 of Tiliqua scincoides. Taxonomy (NCBI): domain Eukaryota; kingdom Metazoa; phylum Chordata; class Lepidosauria; order Squamata; family Scincidae; genus Tiliqua; species Tiliqua scincoides. Next base: position 204,320,726 of record NC_089822.1, read on the forward strand.
CAGGCATCTGGGAAGCAGCTGAGGGGAAACAGTGTAAGTGAAGGGAGACCTGCCTAGTCACTATCCACCTATCAGCTATGCATCCAAAATTGCCTGTCACCAGGTGTTGCAGTAGTCTGAAGGAACATCTTCATGTCTCCTGCCTAGAACTTCAAGATGTGCTTGTGCTGTCTTCTGCCCTGATGACTTTTCAGCATGCACAGAGTAGGTATTCCTACCTACCTTAGCATCAAGTCAGAGATTCCCCTGATCAATGTAACTATCTTCTATATTGTTATTGAAAGAGCTCTGGTTTCTCACCCCATTCTTAGATCTTCACAGTCACCCTGTAAGATAGGTAGTTAGGAAGAGAGTGGGGGGGGGGGGAGCACTGAATCTCTTCATGACTGAATGGGGATTTCAATCCAAGCCTCCCTGGTCTAGTGTAAATGCAACACTCTAGCTGGCCACTACATCACACTGGCTGTAATCAGGACACTCCTTGAGTAGTAACTGGCAGCAAGAAACAAAGTCAACATCCTGAAAGACACATTGCTTGCTTTTCTTCCAAAGCCATAATCCTGATTCAACACAATCTCTACTTTATGTTGTCGCTTCAGTGCAGCCATTTTCAACCACAGTGCCGTGGCACACTGATGTGCCACGAGTGGCCCACAGGTGTGCCACAAGAATTTGGGGGAAAGTTATTTATTAATAGGGCCAATGGGAGATGTGAGCCCCCACTGGCAGCATGGTGTGCCTTGCCAATTGTCAAAAACCTGGTGGTGTGCCTTGACCATTTTAGTGCCTTGTCAGTGTGCAGTGAGATGGAAAAGGTTGACAATCACTGCTTCAGTGCATTTGCATCGCTTCCTATATTTAGAAAAAAAAGGAAATGCAATAGCTTTATAGAAAGGGCGTTCACACAACCTGTTGGCTGTTTTTTTTTATGTTTGCTGTGACGGAATTGGTCATGTGCTCATGTCAGGGCTGCTTTAAGTGTATACTATAAATAAAGGCTTATAGCACAATAAAACTGTGACTTGTTAACAGGCCACAAGACTCTTCGTACATTTACTCTTTAGCAGGGCTTTAATACAAACTATTTATAAACTTGGCAAATCTTTGAACATATTTGAAATTCCACTTTCATCACTGATGAGCTTTCTGGATGATACTTAACATTTCATGCATTTTGTGCACTCAAAATGTGCCTGTTTACTTATCACACTCACTTCCTCACAATGTGTGGCAACTTTTGATGAGCAGTAATATATATGTACCATGCAGATGAAGCACACTTTCAAATTGGGTGTTCTTTTCTTTTTCTATGATACCAGCTGCAAGTATGGCACCAGTTCTTAAAATAGAAGGAACTAAATTGTACATGACTGGAAATGTTGGCCACCGTCCAACTCAGAGTTAAGCATGTTTAAAAATCCATTGATTTCAATGAGCTTAAGTGCAGTGTGTCGGATTATTGTAGCCATGATTAGTATTTGTGATGCTTTGCAACACAATGAATACTATTCAGATCTACAGTCCAACTCCTATGCAAATTTCTTTAGAAGCAAGTGCCATTGTACTCAGTGGGACGTGTTTCTGAGTACACATGTATAGCAGCAGGCTGCAAAAAGTTGCATATTTTCAATCCACTGTTTCAGAAATTCCTTAAAGATGGCTTCTGCCACACTGCATGGAAACAGCTGAGCTTGCTGTCTGTTATGGGATGTGTCACTTGACTACTTAACATATAGTAGAGTGAATTTATTTTTATCTGTCAATTGCTGGAGGTTAGAGTTGAGCTCCTCTCAGACAGTCCTGTTGATGAATACTCATCGACATTGTCTAAAATAAGGGTAGTAATTGGAGCATTTCTGAGCAGGAGTTGCTTTAATTTCATGAGGTGACTTCCCACTGTTTAATACAGGTTGTTGCAAACACACACACACACACACAACTCCTTGAGAAGCAGAACAAATTCCCAAGCAAGGACATTGTTTACTTCATACAGTTTAATCATATCCTTTTTTCCAATGAGCTCAGAGCAGCTTACACATAGGCTTTCCAAACAAAATACTGGTTGGGTCCAGGCTTGGTTAACTCTCAGGATGAAACTGCATCAGATGCCATCAAGCCATTTCCTGGACCCAAGACTAAGAGCCCAATCCTAAGTCCCCCCAGCATCAAAGCAGTGGCACCCCAACTACAGGTGTGCACTGCATCCTGTAGCGGTGGAGGGCAGTCACAGAGGCCTCTTCAAGGTAAAGGAACTTTCATTCCCTTACCTCAGAGCAGGGGTGTCCAAAGTTTTTGGCAGAAGGGCCACATCATCTCTCTGACACTGTGTCGGGGGCTGGGGGAAAAAAGAATTAATTTACATTCAAAATTTGAGTACATTGACATAAGTATACATAAATGAATATATTAAAGATGAACTTATATGAATGAATGAAAGTCTTGCAATAGCTCAAGGCCTATAAAAGGCCTTGCACAAAGCAAGGCTGGCCTTTCCTTTGCTGTAGCTACTGTATCACAGATGTGAAACAGCAAGCAGTGGAGGGAGCCCTCATCCCACAGCTCACGCAAAGAGGTCAAACAGTTGCCCTCACGCTGAGAGCAGTTGCGTCAGGCCAGTGCTGGCTCCAACAAATCTCTGGAGGGCCAGAGGCTCATTGGAGACTGGGGGCTCCCTGAAGGCTGCATTGAGAGGCCTCGAGGGCCGCATGTGGCCCCAGGGCCGGGGTTTGGGCACCCCTGCCTCAGAGTAAGCCTCTGTTTCCCTAATGGGTCTCTGCAGATGTACATCAGCTATTTTACTGGTGTAATTCCAAGGAGAGTAAAGCACATGCCTGATCTCATCTGATCTTGGAAGCTAAGTATGGTCAGGCCTGGTTAGTACTTGGATGGGGGACCGCCTGGGAATACCGAGTGCTGCAGGCTTATACCAGAGTCTTTTAAGACTGAAGGAGGCCAACCAAACAAAGGAGACAGAAGGTGAGAAAGGATGGGGATAGAATCCTGGCAGAAGTCATTGCTGCTGGGATGCACACCCTTCTTTGCCCCAGTCCTCCTCCTGCCATCTCCCCTCTCCATCCAGATGTTCCCCTGTTCTTCCCCCTCCCACCCCATATCTCCCTCTGTCCACCCCCATGCTTAACTTGTGCTCCCACAGGTAGCGGCTGCAGCAGCAAGCCACTGACACTGCCTCCATTTGTGGCACCAGCCCCCAAATGGCAGCACACTGCATATGCTGCCGTATGGCACTTTGTGATAGCAGGACCATGATTCCACTGTTGTAAAAGTTCGGTTTGGGCTGTAAGCAAACCAAGTTTTTGATTTGAAGTTTCAACCTTCATATCTAGCTAGCCTCAGAGATGGGTCATATTTTTATTTTCAAGTCTCTATTTTGGATTATCTCTACAGCAGCCTTTGCACAGGATTGTTATCCTCACAATGACCTTGTCAGGTAAGCAGTTACTATTCCCATTTCATAGATGACAACATGAGATTGAGATAGCAACTAGCACAAAGTTTGCCATGGCTGTGCAGGAAGTTGAATTAGTCACTGTGAATCTAGGTGTCTCAGGTTCCAACCCAAATGTTCTCCACTGGGGCACACTACTTGACCTGTTTCACGGGGCTGTCAATCAGGCTGCACTTCATGTACATTTACTTGGAAATAAGTTAAGAACATAAGAACATAAGAAGAGCCCCGCTGGATCAGGCCATAGGCCCATCTAGTCCAGCTTCCTGTATCTCACAGTGGCCCACCAAATGCTTCAGGAGCACACAAGACAGCAAGACACAACCTGTGTCCTGGTGCCCTCCCCTGCATCCGGCATTCTGAGGTAGTCCACCACTAAAATCAGGAGGTTGCCCATACCCATCATGGCTTGTAACCCGTGATGAACTTTTCCTCCAGAAATTTATCCAATTCCCTCTTAAAGCCATCTAGGCAAGATGCCATCACCACTTCCTGTGGCAAGGAGTTCCACAGACTAACTACACTGAGTTCAAGAGACCTTTCTTCTGAGTAAACGTGTAGGGGATAGAGTTGCCAATAAGATAAAGCTGTTTGAATCCATTACAAGACCTGAGGGTAAGCCAGGAAAAAATCAACAACAGCAATATATGATTCATAGTCCCAAGTCAACCATTTAAACTACAAGACAATTTGACCTGACATGAGATACTTGCATCTGTGGGATCTGGCATAACCTTAGCCTCTTCCAGTGTTGTACATGTGGTACACAGAAAACACTTCCGTGCAGGAAAGAAGTGTCAAAATCATTGGCTGTTGGCTTCCCTGAGCTTTTGTACTCTATGTGTGCATGCTGAATCACGTACACACACATTGCACTTGTGGCTGTTTAAAAAAAAATAATAATGAAGCAACACAAGTTTTATTGCTTCTTTAATAATAGGAATTCTCCTCATTAGGCTCCTGGAACAAATTATGGTGGCAGGAACATATGGAGGGTCTCCTTCCAGCATAGACTACATGTGCCTTTAGTGGAAACCCCAAGCCAAACCCAGGCTAATTGTTCTCCTCTGAGGGAAGTCTTCCCAGGTGGCTCCTATGGAAAATCTCCCTTATGCTTCAGAAAGGCCCCAAGGGCCACATTACCCCTTCTCCCTCCCTCGAATCAAACTCCAATCTCAACCCTCTGTGCCTCCTGTTTCTCCGAAGTTCACACCACCTCTCATGATTTTCAGGCACTTCTGATTCGTTTTATTTCATGGCTCATGCAGGATGTAGCTAAGCTTGCTGCAACTAAGCAGGTCTGAGTCTGGACAGGACCTGGATGAGACAGTGGTTGAGAACTCCATGTATACTGCCTTTGGTTCCGTGATTGAAGAAGCTGGGATGTCAATAAATACTTGAGAATCAGGATAGCACATGAAAGGGCTGACTGCTGGGGTTGCTGGGAAAGCTCTAAGCCAAATCTCCTAGCCAAGGGGCAGTGAGGATGTAAAAACCCAAAATTTGTACTATGCTTTGCTTTTCCCATCAGACCCTCTGCCTCTCCTACCTTCAGGTCTTTCTTAGAGGCATCAAATTAATGTTGCTCAACAGTGTGGGAAGCATGTAAAGCACAGAAAGGCCCTCAGGGTCACTTTGCTTGGATTGTTCTGCACACCAGTTGAAAGCATCAGTGGCCATTCTTGTTCTGCCAAAGCAATTCCAGCCCACACACATCCTGAAACATTCAGGACAAGCAATCAGTCAATCCTGGATATACAAATCCTGGACAATCCTGGATGTACAAATCACAGAATGTTAGAGTTGGAAGGGATCATAGTGGTCACCTGGTCCAATCACCTGCTCACTGCAGGCAACTGCTACAACATCCTTGACACATGTCTGTCAAGCTAGCCTCTGCTTGAAACCTCCAATGGGGGGAGAGCACACAACTGCCCAAGGTAGACTGTTTCAGTGCTGGACAGCTCTTACAGTTAGGGAATCCTTCCTAATGTCCAGCCTAAATCTCCTTTCCTATAGCTTCAACCCAGTTCTAGTTAGTCAGGTACTTCTCCAGTACTTTCGCATTAGGTAGCTCATTTTCCCAAGAGCTGTTGTGGTTTCTCCTTGTGTATCAGACTGGGCCAGGGTGGAAATGACTGAAACAAAGAAGAGTAGTAACTCAGACAGAGGCACTAGAGTTCTTATAATGCAAGAGCATGAATAATTGGGGAATTGGGATAGAGTCAGCTTTCCTTTGTGGATTCAAATCTCCAGCCACAATCATAATTCCATGGCATCCCTTTCTGTCAACTCTATTGAGGAAACAGTTCATATGACTTTAGAGCTATTTAGTGTTCAAACTGTGTGCAATGAAAACGTGGGAGGGAATTACATATGTGGGGCTAATTCTGCAGGGTTAGGATCCCTACTTTTCCTGGGTTCTCAGCTGTGCTTCTAGAACCTTATGCACCTACAGTTATACAACCATAGGCTTCATGCAGATATTCAGCTGAACATGTATGACAATAGGACCTGCAGCCACAATCTCCCACCCAAGTGCATTCACAACTTGAATGTCTTTATAGTGCTTTTGTTTCTCACAAGTCCCAGGAAATTTCCAAACTGAAGCACAGAAATGCTTTTGGCGCTATCAAAGACATTTTCAGTTCTCCACCTGATACAGCCTGTTAGGCTGTCCACCTGGCCATTCTTCTCTTGCTCTATTGATTTTTGTCCCTTCCTATCCTGGTACCTATCTTTAAGGCAGTGATTTTCAACCACTGTTCTGCAGCACATTGGTGTGCTGTGGATGTCCAGACATGTGCTGCGGGAGTTTAGGGAGGGACATTTATTTGTAGGGCCATTGGGGGATGTGAGCCCCCCCTCTGGTGGTGCAGTTTGCCTTGTCGATTATCAAAAAACTGATGGTATGCCTTGACAATTTTAGCACCTTGTTGTGTGCCATGAGATGAAAAAGCCTGAAAATAGCTGCTTTAAAGCATACACACATCCTCCTCTTGGAATGCAAGGGCTGCTTATTTCATTGTTTAAAATAACATTGAACGTACACCATGGTATACAAACCCATGCCAATCAAATAGATGCAGCTTGCCAAAAATCTTACATTAAAAAGAGCAGGCGGGAGGAAGGAGGAATCTGAAATGAGATAATAAGTCCTCAGAATTGTGAAGCAGCCAGGTTTCATTTACACTGAAAGAAATTGGTGGAAAAAATTAACAAGGTGCATGACAAGTGAAAATGACATACACATGCTTACTTTTTATGACACAGACAGATGGAAGCCAGAGGAAGGAAAACAGTAGCACTTCTTCAATGTGCCACCCCAAACAATCTTTTAACCATGGGTCCAAGGACATGCATTCACTTTAATTTCTTTTTAAATACTCAGTAATGAGGAGGAGGGTGCAGGACAACACTGGAAGGATTAAGAATTATATTTCTTTCCAGACTGTAAATGTAGCACTAAACTGGATGCAGTGTGGATTACTCTGCCATTTCCTTATGCAATTGTCAATCATAGATTGCATCCAAAACACACAGACACAGACACAGACACACACAGACACACACACACATGCAGAGCTTATCTGGGTACATCTTCAGACATGACTACTTCCTGAGCAGAGGAAGGTTTACCCTAATGAAATCTGCTCTGGTTTTAAATAGACATGCTCCACAGAAAGCGGCTGGAGATGGCGGACAGGTTTTAAGAGCTAACAGGGGTCAGAATGAAGTTCCACCAATATACACACACATGTCCTTTTCCCCACTGCCTTCTCTGGTCAAACAGGTTTGTCATACTTTTGAAATAACACAAACACTTTCAAAACCTGTCACCCTGATGCGTTAGTGGGATGAGCGCACAGACCTCCAACAACAGCCCCTCTTTCACCTCTTAAAAAAGTCTGTCTCCAACTAGAAATGCTGTGGGACAGAAGATGATATACACATGTGCATACAGTACTACCATATCCCACAGACATATAAAGGATCCCCCTAATAATCAGTGAGCACAACTCTTGTCAATCTCTCCAGCACTTTGGAGAGATGCAGTACAACACAGTAAGTTAGTTTAGGCAGGTTGCTTACCAGGAGCTGAGCAAAGGCAGGCTGTGGGCCCTGGGGGGATCACACCAGCCAGTAACCCGTTCTGCAAGATGCTGGGGGGGGGGGGGAGGGAGAACGACCCTGTCCAGGGAGAGTGGGAGGAAGAGAGAATGCCTTACAGTAAAAGCCCGCTGCAGTAGCAGCCCTGAACTTTCCCAGCACCCCATGCCAGAGACTGAGCCTCTGTGAGCAGAATGCAAGGTCAGAAGGGCCCCAGAGCTTGTTCCACCCCCATCACTGGCTTGCAAAGGAGGCCCAAGAATGGACAATAGAAATAGCAAATACTGGGGTCACAGAGCATCAGGAAGAAGAGGCCCTTCTGGGAGTAATAGTCCTTGGGTGTGTGTCCTTCCCTACCAGAGAGAGAGAGAGAGAGAGAGAGAGAGAGAGAGAAAGAGAGAGAGAGTCGACTTTTTCAAACTACAGTTCTATGGATTTGTATGTAAGTGCCTGTCTGGGAATTTGCATGCATGTACAGTAAGGCTGCAATGCTATAACACTTGCCTGGGTGAAAGTCCTATAGAACACAATGGGACTGACTTCTGAGTCGGCAAGCATAGGATTGTGCCCTAAGAGAGTCTGATTCCAAGGAGCTGGGAGAACAAGGGGTTTCCAGGCCACTGTCTGTGTCCCATGTATGTCACCAGATATACAACAAACAATGTCTCGTATCCATCATCACAACAGCTCCTCTCCTTCCAAAGGTTCTCTGGTCTAGATGTTTGTGCATGGTTGCGAGGAGTCGTCGTGTTCACCTGTTGCAGAGCCTGGCAGCACCCTAAAACACTGAGCGGTTTATTTCAGCACAGGCTTTTGAGGACTACAGTCCCCTTCACCGGATGCAGGCTGCAAAACTTTCAGTGCGTGCTTTCTGTGCACCTGCAAGACCGTGCCACGTTTCAACGCCCAGTTCAAGATGCAATCGGTGGCTAAGCCAGGCCATTTCCCTCTAACAGTCCTGCACCCACCTGAGGAAGGGGAGCATCGCGCAGTGGCCAGAGCAGATGGTTTGCATGTGGAAGATCACAGGTTCGCCCCCCCCCCCAGCCACTTCCAGAAACGTTTCTGGTGGGCCAGTGGCATAGCTAGCAGGGGGTGCTTCGCCCCGGGTGCCACCCTTGGGTGGTGTAACACCACAAATGCCCCAACATCGCTAACATCGTGAAAGTTAGGAGTAACCCCATCATGCTATACACCGTTGGATGCAGAATTTCCAGCGGAATGCAATGCAAAAAGCCAGATTGAAGTATCTCCTTTCCATCAAAAGTTATGGCAAAAATACCGGAAACCAAAAAATGCATTGAACCCTATGGAAAATGAAACTGAGCTATATCACGCGTTTACTTGCAAGTAGGTGAACTTGCCATAGTTTGTCGGAAAGGGCAGGCTGAGAGGAATCCAATGACACCAGAATGGGTCCTATCCAATGAAAGTAGCCCCCAAAAAACACCCAAGAAGGAAGTCCCTCCCTCCAAGCAGACAAATGTATTGAGCCCCATGGAAAGCGAAAGTAAGCCACATGGTCTCGAGTAAGCAAATGGCACTGGGGACGGCTGAAAATGTCACTGCTTTATCTGTGTGTGTGTGTGTGGGGGGAGTGTTATTGCAAGCAGGCTACAGAAAAAATTCACTTGGTGAAACAGGGCTGGCTTCCCCTTATTTATCTGTTGTTTTTTTTAATTTATTTATAATTATTTTATTTTGCTTGCTGATGTCACTTCCAGCCATAACATCACTTCCGGGGGTCCTGGACAGATTGTCATTCTAAAAAGTGGGTCCCAGTGTTAAAAGTTTGAGAACCACTGCCTTAACTCAAAACAGACCAATGAAACATGGGGGAGGGGTGATACCCTAGTGACCAAAATTCTGGAAATCATGGCTTTTAGGAATAATACTATCATGTTATAAACCATTTGATGTAGAATTTCATCCACTGCTTGTGGGGAAATATTCACTGCATTTATTTTTCTGGTCATTATTATTATTCATTCCATGTCATGACTATTACTATCTCTGTCTCACCTACCTCACAGGGTTGTTGTGAGGACAAAATAAGGGGAGGAACCATGTACACCACCCTGAGCTGCTTAGAGGAAGGGTGTTATAAAAAAGTGAATTAATTAATCAAACAATATAATTAATTAATTAAGTCATATGGGGTGACAAAAATTTATGGGCCCCGCGTGTCAAATGACCTAGCTATGCCTCTGTGGGGGGCAACAGGATCACAGCCTGCTGGGAAAGTTCTCTGCCCAAATGCCGCTCAGTGAACCGCACTGAGAGCCCAACCCTATGCATGTCTACTCAGAAGTACCAAGTTCCATTATCGTCAGTGGAGCTTACTCCCAGGAAAGGGTGCATAGGATGGGAGCCTGAGCGCCCAACCCTATGCATGTCTACTCAGAAGTAAATCCCATTAGTCAGTGGGGCTTACTCCCAGGAAAGGGTGCATAGGATTGCAACCTGACTCCAGATCGGGAGTGGCGCTCTCTGGCAAAAGGTGGTGACTAGGGCTGAAATCCTATCCTCACTTTCCTGGGTGTAAGCCCCATTGACTATAATGGAACTTTCTGCTGGGTGCGGAACTGGGCTCTAGATCTGCCCGCTTTGGGGGCGCCTGAAGGCGATGAACGTGGGCAGGGGGAGCGGAGGGCTGCCCCTGCTGGGCGTGAGCGTGTGCGGGGCGCTGGTACTCCGCGTCTGCCGAAAGGACCCCGCTCCGACTGCTCGGGGGGCGCGCCCCGCGCTCCGCTCCTGCCTTTCCCCTCTGCGGGCTCTGGGCGTGCATCGGCCCCTTTGGCCCCACCCAGGGACTCCGCTGCCTGCCTGACGCCTCCGGCGGGAACCACTTCGGATCAAGCCGGCCCGGCTCCACCCCTTCTGGTCAGTCGCCGGCGCTGCGGGCTGAGAGGAGCGAGAGCGGCCGGGTGGAGGGCGAGAAGGTGGCCAGCCAGCCAGCCAGTCAGCCGCACTCCCAGGCAGGAGCCGGCAGCCCAGTGTCACCTCCGCGGACTGCGAGGACCCGCGACAGCCCGGGCGGAGCGGGATCGGGACCGGGACCGGGACCCTTCCCCAGTGGGACTCCGGAGAGGCGCTGCGCCAAGTGCCCGTCTGACAAGCGCCCCCCACCGGCGGCCACGGCGGGAGCAAGGAGGAAAGGGGTCGCCGCGCCTGGAGGCAGGTGAGACCGGCGCCCCTTCCCTTCCCTTCTGTATCCACAGGGACTGGAGGGGTGCGGGCGCAGAAGGGGAGCGAGGCGGCTGGGAAGAAGAGCCTGGGGCTTGGAGTGGGGATGGTCTTTGCCCCCGTGGAGGTGGTCCGGGGGAGAGAGACAGCGCGTTCCCTGTCTTCCCTGAAAGTAAGAGCCAAATCCTAGGCATCTCTACTCGGAAGTAAGTCCCATTATAATCAGTGGGGCTTACTCCCAGGAAAGTGTGCATAGGATTGTAGCCCAGGGGTGTCCAAACTTTTGGCAGGAGGGCCACATAATCTCTCTGACGGCGGGGGGGGGGGGAGAGAATTAATTTACATTTCAAATTTGAATAATTTACACAAATGAATAGATTAATACGAATGAATGAAGGCCTTGCAATAGCTCAAGGCCTATAAAAGGCCTTGCACAAAGCAAGGCTGGCCTTTCCTTTGCTGCCTCTGCTGCATCACAGAAGTGAAACAACAAGCAGTGGAGGGAGCCCTCATCCCACAGCTCACGCAAGAGGTTGAACAGCTGACCATCACGCTGAGAGCAGTTGCGTTGGGCCAGCACAGGCTCCAGCAAGTCTCTGGAGGGTCAGAGGCTCATTGGAGACTGGGAGCTTCTTGAGGGCTGGATTGGGAGTCCTGGAGGGCCCCAAGTGGCCCCAGGGTTGGGGTTTGGGCACCCCTGTTGTAGCCTAACAGCTCAATCCTATGCACACTTTCCTGGAAGTAAGCCCCATTGATTCTAATGGGACTTGAGCTGTTAGGCTACAATCCTATGCACACTTTCCTGGCAGTAAGCCCCACTGACTATAATGGGACTTACTTCTGAGTAGGCATGCATAGGATTGGACTGTAAGCCATTTCTGCCCAATGTTGCCTATATGCAACAGGGATCCAATGTGCACACCTGTGGGCTGGGCAGAAATGGGTTAAACAATCTCACAGTTCCCACCACCACCACCACCACCACCACACACCATTGATTCATGTGAAACAGCCCTGGCTGTTATCATCACTCCCATTGCACTCCCCATTTCACTCTATTTGGACTGGGGCAGTCCACATTCTCTAGCCACTAGGACTGTGTGTAGTCAAAGGGGTGCACTGATGTGCGCTGGGAAGAGGCGCCTGGTTTGGTTTTGGTCCACCTCCACATGCATCCCAAGCCATTCAATGGAAGGGATACAAGGTACCAGGAAGAGAGTTCTCATAGCATGCTTGGAGGTGATTCTCATTCTACAGAATCAGTGGATTGTCAAGCAGATGGGACTTTAAGGTTGTGTGCTCTTGACCTCCTTTCTCCATGACACACCTGAACACGTAATAACAGGCTATGTGTGAGGTGTGAAAGGGCTGGAATAAAAATCAGGACGCCTCATGGATTCTGGTAGTGTGGAAAAAGCGAGCAAAGCCTACTGGTTTGAGGATGGAAACCTGAGACTAGAAATCTACACCCCCCAAATGTGTTGATTACTTCTGGGAGAGCAGTGGCTGTGGCATCCAAGAGTTAATAATGGAGAAGTGGAAGTTGGAAGTTTGTCCACACTGAGAAGAGACTGTATGTTCTGGGGTGACTAGTAAAGAGTGGATTTGTTCAATGTGTAGTCATGGGGGAGTGGGGGAGATCTCCTGCAGGTGACTCGCCATTGGATGGTATCACTTCCTGTAATTAGATTGAAGAGATGGAAACAGTAGAACTGAGCAGTCTTCAGTATTGTTCATTCAAGCTCTATGGCTCTATGGATGCTTGTTCCTTAGAAGTTTGGTATTTTTTTAGGAGAATGACTGTATATTCCTCAGTCAGCATTTCTCCTTGCAAAGCCACTAGAGTCAGCCCAAGTGGAAGGAGGCCAAGCCTCTGTGTGGAATCAGGGCATATTATTTTGGGACAGGGCTTTAAAGGAATATGGAGTCGGTTCCTTCCTCTCCTTGTGTTAGTTCTCCCTTTAATTTTCTGTATCATTACACAGAGCAAGGTCGGGAAGGAGGTATGTGCATGCATGATTTAACATTGATGTGGCAGACTTAATATGACCCGTCACTGGGACAAACCAAGTATTATAATAGCTCTCCTGTTTTATAGCTTTCATGTGTGATGGATGCAAAGAATTATTGGGGGAAAGTTGGATTCCTGGTCACATACGCATGTGCCACATTGATAAGGACAACTATTAAATGTGTAGCTCACCCAGCTCAAGTAACAATCTGAACACAACCATTTTTGAGGAAATCAGACATATCAGACTCCCAGTAGGAAGGTATTAGCGACTAATTAAGTATGCTGGGGTTGGAATAAATATCCGGAGAAGGGGAAGTTCCTTTGATTTGGTCAGTCACAGAGATTGCATCTCAGTATGCCCATATTGTACACAGTGCACTGGTGAAATGTCACAGACACTGATGTAATGGGGCAAATGCTAAAGAGATTCAGGAAGTTGAAGGTGAGAAGCTTCTCCCACTTTTGCCTCTGTTTCTGCTCCATTCCACCCTCTCTGTCCCCCCCCCCCCCCACTGATTTACTGGCACTGGGGCTTTTCCTGAGTCTCTGCTGAGGCAGCTCTCAGCAGTGGTCTGGTTATGCTCTGTGGGGTGTTGCCTTTCATGACAGACATAAAGCACATTGCGCTGCCAGAACATGAGTCCAGGCAGTGCAGCTGGCCCATGGGATTGGGCCAAAAAAGAAAATGTGCATACATCATGAGAAGTGAGACCTCTTTAAACAATTTTCAAATCTCCCAAAATCATTGTCCTCCTCTTCAGACCATCTCTACCTTGGAAGGACAAGGCTATGGAAATAAGATACTGCAGGTGGCTATTGTCAGAACTGAGTACCTGTTGGAGTTGTGGACAAGAGCTGGGGAGGTGGAATCCAAGCCAAAAGCTTACAGGACTGCTTCATGCAACACACTCACCGTTTGTGAAATAAAACACCTTTGCATTGGGGATACTGTGCCTCCTAGGCCATGGGGATAAGGTCCCTTTGCATGGTCTGCCTCTGGACTGCTGCTAGTGTCACAAGGGATGTTGGAAATAGACCATGCACTGAAAGTGGATCCCTTTTGTGAATGGGTCATGCAGAGCTGCCTACTGCAAGGGGACAGGTTCAAGAAGCCCCTCTGTGGTGGTCCTGTCAGAGGAAGCAACTGTCGACCCAAACCTGGTAGTCAGTAGGAAAGTCTGGTGATGTTTGGTGCTTGCAGTGATGTTTTGGAGAACTGAGCAACAACCCAGGTTTGTGGAATGCAACTAATGAGAGTCTCTGAGACCTATAAGGAGTCTTATGTGGTCCAGAGTGGTAGGCTGCAGTATTGCAACCGAGAACTCTCCCCAGAACCTGAGTTCGATCCCAGTGGAAGCTGGAATCTCAGGTAGCCAGCTCAAGATCGACTCAGCCTTCCGTCCTTCTGAGGTCAGTAAAATGAGTACCCAGCTGACTTGGGGAAAGGTAACATGACTGTGGAAGGCAATGGCAAACCACCCCATGATGTGCATGTACAACCTCCTGATTTTAGAAATGGGCTATGTCAGAATGCCAGATGCAAGGGTGGGCACCAGGATGAGGTCTCTTGTTATCAGGTGTGCTCCCTGGGGCATTTGGTGGGCCACTGTGAGATACAGGAAGCTGGACTAGATGGGCCTATGGCCTGATCCAGTGGGGCTCTTCTTATGTTCTTATTTATAGTCTGCTGTGAAAGTGTTGTGGAAGCAGCTACACCCCAAGAGTCAGTAATGACTCTGTGTTTGCACAGGGAACCTTTCTTTTCTCTCTGTACTGTATTGTGACTGAGAGAATTTATTTCCCCTGGCCTGAAAGTGTGAGGAGACAACCAGCATGTGGAGTTCTTGTTCCTGTTCCTTGTCCTCCATCATCTGAATGGGGTAATCAGGTGATAGTCCTGATGCATTTATTAGTCCACACATCAGGTAATGATGGGATGGCTTTGAATTTTTTTTTTTTAACATTTTAGGTTAATGACCTTTTGATTTAAATAACAACCAACTCTGTGGTTAATTTCCACAAGCGTAATAAGACTGGATTTGGGTTTAGCATGCCTGCATCAGGATTTTCTCCTGCATCGAGAAACTCCAGCTAAACACACCCTAATATGGACAAGTTCTTTGGGTCCTTTAGTACGTAGAGCAGCATTGCATAACTGAAGCTGAGCTGGTGCTGCTTAGTTTGTTCTGCTCCAAGATTTGCTACGGGCATCTTCCATTTATCTGCTCAATCTCCCTTCCCCTCTGCCTGTGGAGAGGATGGAGTCAAGAGTATTGCCTTACCAGCTGACTTCTGTTCTTCTTGTCACCCAGTCCATGTACAGTAATAAACTTTTACAGGATTCAAGCATGCTGTGGTTTCTCTGGCTTTGCTCCCTTCCCTGGCAAGACCTCAGCTTTGAATCTTTCTTTTAAAGGAACAGTCCATCTTTCAGTTGGAGAGAAAACAACTCTATCCTTGGCTGGTAATGGGGATGTGCAAAGTAGCACCATGAGGTCTCTGGCATCTGGAAACAGTTTACTTTCAAAGCAACCAGAGGACAGATGTGAGACGATCCCCATTGGCATGGCATGGTGATTGTCATGGATTTACTCTGCAAACCTATGCATGTCTACTCAGATCTAAGTCCCATTGTATTCAGTGGGGCTTCTTCCCAGGAAAGTGTAGATAGGAGCAACTTCATTTAGTCACATCAAATCCTTCAGTTAGAAGACTTTGGATTTCTCAGACTTTTACCTAGAATGACACTGAAGTTCTCTCTGTGTGTATGTTGTAAAAAACCTCAGAGAAACCACAAGAAGCTGTGGGGAAAAGCAAATCATAACAGAGTTTTACCAGGAGGATGGAGTAGCACTTTCGGAAAAGCAATTCTTGAGAGTCAACTGTGCCTCATTTTTGATGCAGAAAGTGTCCCCAATAGGCATCTTGGCTTTGAGAGCAAAGAAAACAAAAACAAATGGGTCAAATGATCAGGAAGCTGCCTTATACAGACACTTCGCCATTCAGTTTAGTATTGTGATCACTGTTGGGAAGGAGCTCCCCAGGACTTCAGATTGGGGTCTTTCTGAGCCCTACCTGCAGACACCTGGAGTTGAATCTGCATTCTTCTGCATGCAAAACATGTGTTACATCACTGTGCTGCACAGCTCCTTTCCATGCATGATTGTTGACTTCCATAAAATGCCCCTATCGCACTGCCACAATTTAGCAATGGAGCAGCATCTTTCCAGGCAACATCTGGCAAGGATGATGAAAACCTGACCCTCCTGTGGGGCCACACTGTCATCCTGTGTGCCTGACTGAAATGGTTATGAGGATGCTTGGGAGAATGAGTTACAGTTCCATCCCCCCAGGGGCGGAGATGGACATTAGTAATGCCTTGGTGAAACACTCAGTGCAACACTTTCCAAAGAATTCCAGCAACCTGTAGCCACCAGGTAGTCCACTGGAAACTAACCAGTAATTTTTTCTGCTTGTCCATACTACGTGGAGAACACAGGGCTGTTTTCTACGTAGATAACAGATGACTCTGGATTCTCGGCTGCAAAAATTCCACACGCTTTCCCTTTCGAGTGCCACTGCCTTTTGCAGCCCAGTGCAGGGGAGGTCTAATTTCAGAACTGATGGAGGTGCCCCCCTGCCCAGTGGCAGGGGCGGGTTCCTTAGGAAACCAGCCAACTCCTCACTAGTCACTTCTTTGCTTTCTTCCAAGGGGGAGTGCTTCAGTGCAGTCATTTTAATGTGCTCTAATTAGGCATCTGCTGGGAGGGAAGACTGGTTTCTCCAGCAGTCACACCACAAAGCCCTTCCCTGCTGGGACTGGGAAAATTTTCTATCTGATAAAATATGACTTTGGATGGGGCTGCTCAGCACTGCGAGGAATTCTTGAACATGGGACAGAGCCGGTTTCCAGACCCCACAAATCCAGCCTGGGCAATTCTACGTAGCTGCGAGTCTTCTTGTAGAGCATGTTTGCATATTATCCAAGAGTTCCTCCCCACAAATTTCCAGGAGCTGCTGCAGCCAGAGCCTATTCTAGGAAGCACTCCCACTCCCACCTCACGCACACCAAATATGAATTAAGGCTTTCTAGAATTAAACCTCTTTCTAAGGAGATAGATTATTCTTGACGCCTGGGCAGTTTGTTAGTTGACACGCCAACCATGGAGTAGTAACCAGAAAATCCCTGCCTTACAGTAGGGCTTACATGACATGCCCATAATTGCTTTAGGAAGCTGGCATCATTTAATTGCCAGGGTTCAGAGAAATAATTGCCACAGACAAATGGACTCCAAGGTGGCCCTGTCTGTCTGTAAAGAACAGGCTGGAGAAGATTCATTCAAGGAAAATGCTAAAAGGGGTGAAGTAAATAAAGGCATGGGGGAAAGGGGGAAGGGGCTGAATTCACCGTCTTTGCTGGGAGCTTGGCTGGCAGCCTTGCTTTTCACACAGGGGGAAAATGCCGTAGTTTTGTTTCTGGCTTGTGTACAGAGGGGTTGATTTGTTTTGGATACCACCAATTATGAGATGTATGGCACCCATGCAACCCCAGGAACTGTGACTAGCCTGAGAAGAGAGGCAAGCAGGCCCTTGGCTATAGATTGAGCTCCTTTGGGTCATCATGCATATAAGCCAACAAGTTTATGATAATAATATTGCAGTGTCCTAATTGGTAGACTGCAGGGCAATGAAGGAGCCACATCTAGGGGCTGGCATCTTTTTCATCTGGCTGCAATGCCTTCTGCCTAGACTCTCTGAAACACCCCTTCCTAAGATCATGGTACATTTTTGGTTATTATTTACAGTGTCAGCCACTTTAGGAGCCTTCCTGGCAGAAAAACGGGGTATACATGTAAACTTAAATAAATGAAATAACTGACCTGTTAGTCAGTGAGTGCCTAGGAAGGATGTAGCCATCGCTCTCATTGTATTACTTTGGATGCCATCAGCTGGCAAGACATCCAAGGGGCAGCTTCCTTTGGCTGCTTTTTGATCAGCAGAAGGACCCAGATGGTCTATGGAAATTGGGATGGACTCTTGGCTCAGTGTGGGGCAATGTTGTACTGTACATGAATGGCTGTCATAATAAGGAACTCTTCTTGGTTCTCAGTGATGGCACATACATCGCTGATGTATTAATATTCCATTCTGCTTATGTGTGTGTTTGGCTATGTAAACCACCTTATGGACTACTTTTTGTTGAAAAGCCAGTATATACATATTTTTATTCTTAACCATTATTAGAAAAGGTTATTTTAGTTAGCAGTTTTTTTGTGAAGAGACTGTGGGTGGATCCTTCACTTATGCCCTCTGGATGGCTTTTGTTGTCTGTTGAGCAAGCAGCCATTCCACTCACAGTGCCCCTTGATGCCACCCTTTGGCAGTGCCCTTCAGAGAAGCCAGGATGTTATCTTCATATGTTGACTTCCTCTTGTTGCCCCACATGTTTGTTGCCATTCTTCTTGTTGCCTCATTTTCCCCCTTGCTGTCTATGGCTTTCTCTCTACACTTACAATTATCTCTTTTGCTATCTGTCATCCTTCTGCTCTTTTTCCCCCTCTTAAAGGCCTCTTATCTTTCCACCCCCTCCCTCAACATTTTATTTTCACCTGCGTGCACACACGCCCAAAAGGAAACTTCCATCCACCTGCAACAATGATTTCGGCTATTTTTGAAGGTGTGCTGTTCGATGCATAATGCACATCTGTGCACATTCTTGTCTCCCGTTTTTTCTATTCTACTCTTCCCTCTTTGTCATGTCAACATCAAGACTTGGAAAACTTATAGTTTTCCGTTCAAGGCTTAATTTACTTCATGCTCTTATTCAGAGGAATAAAAATGTGGTAGTTTTGCACATACTGTACTGTGGAATGGCATTCCCCATGGCATTCCACAATATGTGCAAAGCCAGACTCAGAGGCTGTACTGTGGACACAATTGAAAAGTATTACAGACCTTGGCTTGGGCCAGTATTTTGTGGCTGGTTTTAAGTGTGTGTAGAGTAGGGGGGCATTTAAATGTATAGACTTTTACATAGGCTCCTCAAGTTATAGACACCTGCAGCAGCACTTTGATGCAGGCACAGTATATCCTTTAGTGGTGGTTTTGTACAGGTTCAATAGCTTTGGGCTGGCATGAGCTGGATGTCTCAAGCCACGTATGTTTCAACTTCCATACAGACTTCTGGAATCGAACTGGAACATATGTGGGGGATTTAGTATGTTTTCTATTATGATGCCTTTGGTGGCCAAAGTGGGGCACTGGCCAGGTGTCCATGCCACCTGTCTGGGCTGGTCCCCAGGTGGCAGTAATAGTGT
Source organism: Tiliqua scincoides (assembly GCF_035046505.1). Classification (NCBI taxonomy): domain Eukaryota; kingdom Metazoa; phylum Chordata; class Lepidosauria; order Squamata; family Scincidae; genus Tiliqua; species Tiliqua scincoides. The sequence goes on from NC_089822.1 coordinate 204,339,819, forward strand.
CCAGTGTGCCAATAGAGTGCATCCGGGGAGTGTAGGACTTTGTCCCAGGGCCCCCAGTGTCATGGAGCAGAATCCACCTGATGGCTTTTATGTGCTAGACCAGTGTTTCCCAAACTGTGGATTGGGACCTACAGGTGGACTGCAAGCTGATTTTTGGCGGGTCACAAAAAGTTTTTGAAACATTGAAAATAAAACTTTGCATGTACCCTTGCCCGGTTTGCAGAAGAAAATTGTTAGCTGGAATGCTAACCTGTGGTATGAGGCAATCTTCATACCCTTCAATCAAAATGTCACATTTTCTGATTTTCTCTAGTACTGTTGACATGCCATCGATCGTGTGTGAACCCAGTTCCAGCCCTTTATCTGACCTGGAAGTCCCTAACAGTGCATCTTGCCTTCTGGATACCCTGAAATAACTGTAGAGCAGGGGTGCTCACACTTTTTTGGCTCGAGAGCTACTTTGAAACCCAGCAAGGCCTGGAGATCTACCAGAGTTTTTTTTACAATGTTCGCGCCATCATAACATATAACATTTATGTGTACAATGTATGTTGGTGTACCTTGAGCCCCACTGAGTATAACAGGACTTACTCCTGAGTAGACATGCCTAGGATTAGGCTGTGAGGCTGCAATCCTAGCCACACTTACCTGGGAGTAAGCCCCATTGAGTACAATGGGCCTTACTCCCTGCGTTTCCTCCCAGAGGCACCTGAAAGGGGGGGGTCAGCACTCCGCGATCTACTCATTTTGCCTCGCGATCTACTGGTAGATCGCGATCCACCTATTGAGCACCCCTGCTGTAGAGGTTTGGGAGAATATTCCTTGAGCTCCATTTCTAGGAAGAGTCTAGCAAATGTCTACACACAAATACTACATGTAAGATTTCTAGCAGCCTTGTGAGCTCAGGATCCTGTTTATTATTAACAAATTATTATTATTATTATTATTGTCTAGTGAGTCTTGATAGAGTGTCATTTTTAAAAGTGAGTCCTGGTACTAAAAGACTTGGGAAGCACTGACCAGACAACGCTGTGCCTACATACAGCAGACTGGTTTTCTTTTCCGTTAGATTGTCGTCAGACAATGATAAATACTTGTAGGCAATCCAGCCATATATTATGGTTGCATTAGCTGCAACTGCCACATATTCAACTCCTTTAATTCCAGAGTCAGATCAGCCATTCCAAGTGTATTTGTGAAAACATTCCGCTGCCCAACCCACACATGGCATTACAGGACTATTCTGAACTTGAACATAGCAACGTTGCTCCTCTGTGCTTAGTAGCTTAACCATAATATCTTAGGAGGCTGCCTTATGCCAGATCATTCCATTGTTCCAGCCAATTCCATCTTGTCAGCTCAGACTAACTGTGGCTCTCCAGAGTTTTAGGTAGGAATGTTTCTCTGCCCTACCTGGAGGTGCTAGACCTGGAGGTGTTGAAACTGGGGCCTTCTGCATGCAAAACAGATGCTCTTCCTATGAATGACATCCCCTCTCTCTTTACCTCTTCTGGTACCCTGTGTAAGCTTGACAACATTTGCTGATCAGAAGTATCACACACAATGCAATCTGATTCATGTCTACTTAGACATAAATCCCATTGTGTTCAGTGGGATTTACTCCCAGGAAGGTGTGCATATGCAATCTTAGAGTCCAATCGTATGGGCACTCTGCACTGCCAGAATTCGCGTTCTGGTGGTGCAGCATGCTTTGTGGTGGTCACAAAAGCCAGGCCACCACCATGAGCAACTGCACACCAGTGGGTCCCAGAAAAGTCAGTGCAGCAGGTCTACAGAATGGGGCAGGGCAGGGGAGGAATGGGGCAGAGATCAGGGTGGGGAAGGGTTTGTGTTGAGGCCAGGAAGGGAGCAATATCAATGTTGGTGGCATCACTAATAACCTATCCCTCTTTCTGACCTCATTACACCTTCCTGGGTCCCCTCAGACTTGTGCCAGCACAGATCACATTTGGGCAAAGGTTCCCTTACCTAGAGGAGACCTCTAGGGCTGCCCCCCCACAGGGTGCAGCACTCCAGTGGCACAGCTGCATTAGTAGGGGTGGTTTAGATCAAATTGGGCTCTTAGTCACTGCAGTCTGAAACATGCTTCCTAGGCAGTAAGCCCCACTGAAGACAGCAGGACTTGTTTCTAAGTAAACCAGCATAGGAATGTGCTGTTAGTTTCTGCAAAGGAGTAAACCACAACAACAGTTCTTCAGGAGACATCTGCAAAATGTCCCTCTGATGCCTCTTTGTGACTGATGTGCAAAGCACATGAGGCTGCCAAGGTTTAATCTGGCAAATGGAATTGTGTTTTCAGTTGGGCTAGGTGTGTTTCCACTGATGGAGTGGAAGATGAATGCAGTATGGGCTGTTTGGAGAACGCTGCAGATAGCGCTTGCATGTGAGTAGTAAATGGTGAGGGATGTGGGCTGCTTTCCTCACCAGGTGTTGTTGTGAGACTTTAGGTGTTCCTTCAGTGGACTTAGAACAGTTTTGTATCTTAGTGGCCTTTTTCCTGAGTGCACAGCCAGCTCTGTTGTATGATGGAAAATGGGAAGAAAGAGCAGAACTGCAGGAAAGGAATGATGTGGCTTTGGAGAGAGTGCCTGGCCTTTTATTGTATGATACAGGGCAGATCAGGGCAGGAGGGCAACTTGAAGATGCCAGGGATTGAACTTGCCACCTTCTGAATATAATGAAAATGTTCTTTCATTGAGCTACAGCTCCTCCTCACATGGCAACCCCTACTATATCTGGATATTTTCAAGATTCCCCCCCCCCCCCGAATGCATGACTGCAAATCTAGAGTGCTAACTTTCACTGATCTGTACTTAAACAAGCTTCACCTAATGGCCCTTTATTTGTACTTGGGTTTCATTCCATAGCCATTACTTTGTTAGCCTCTTCCTAACTATCATGGGGACTAGAGGTACTTCTATTGGATTAAACTGAGAAATTCGAACTGCTGGAAAGCCTACCCCTGCTCAGCTTCTTAGCTTTCCAGTTAACCTACTTTAGCTTCAAACTATGCCAAAAGATCAAATTTACATAAGGGAACTGCATCCGTTTTGTTGTGAAAGCAGTGCAGTAAGGCTAGGCCTGCATGCAGTGGACCAAGGGCTATCTCCTGTCTCTAAGTCAGAGCAAGGGTGGTGCCACAGGTGGGACATATTTCTTTACCCAGCATGTAATTAGTCTGTGGAACTCCTTGCCACGGAATGTAGTGATGGCATCTGGCCTGGATGCCTTTAAAAGGGGATTGGACAAATTTCTGGAGGAAAAGTCCATCACAGTTTACAAGCTGTTTTGAGTACAGTATGTATGACTTCCAGATTTTAGAAGTAGGCTACCTCAGAATGCCAGATGCAAGGGAGTGCACCAGGATAGAGATCTCTTGTTGTCTTGTGTGCTCCCTGAAGCATCTGGTGGGCCACTATGAGATACAGGAAGCTGGACTAGATAGACCTATGATCTGATCCAGCAGGGTTCTTCTTGTGTTCTTAAGAGTCTTCCTTCACTGTTGCTCCTGTAGCTGCAGGCAGAAGCAAGAATAAGTACTAGGAGCAATGGCCTAAGCGCACGCTTTTCAGAGCACGTGGGAGTGTGCAATTGGGGATCCTTGCAGGGCTTTTGCAACAAGCCTTCCTGAAAATGTGAACCACGTGGTCCTATTTTGACCTGAGGTTTTAATCATCCAATTTGTACCCTCTTAGAGTGAAGTGATAGTTGGATGGACAGATCCATTGTTCTGCACATGGATTTAACTGGGACTAATTAAGCCTTGGTAGTTCTGACTGCCACCACCCAAGACCAGGGAAAACATGAGAAAAGGAGGCTGCCTTGGGGTAATCTCCCTGCCAAAAAAATGGAATGCCCCCCATCCCCTGGGGGGGTCCCTTTAAAAGCCAGCCAGTAATCAAGGTTGGGGGACTGGGAAGATGGGATAACCAACTCCCTCCTTAGTGAACTGAGACCAAGCAGGTTGAAATAGTAATAATCAAAAGAGTTTTATTTTATTAAAAGGAAGAACACCAGACAAAGGGGATAAAATAAAAGGCAACAATTGTATTGTGGATGGGCAACAGAAAGTTTAGGTGAATGGGTTGGGCAAAGGTTGGCATGAAGCCAAAAAGGCAAACTAAAAATAAAACAAAACCCTAATACAGCTACCTGGGGATTTTTCCTACTCAATGTAGTCAAGCTAGCTCTGGATGTTCCTTATACCCACATCTAGCTGGGGTTGCCGGCAATGCCTGATGAAGCACCGTATGCTCCAGCTGATGGACCAGGGTAAATGCACTCAGTGGCACAATCTTGCTTTTTCAAACCTGTGGATGTTAACTAGGCTTTACCTATGGGATTGGATTCTAGGACGGGTCACCTAAGCTCTGATTTCCTTCTCTTGGGAATCAGGTTGGCTTCCCAGACCAGTGAGCTGGCTCGAACCATGTTCTTGGTTTATCAGTCAGTTGAGGATGAAGGGTAAACAACTGGCAACAACAGGGTAAACATGACTTTTACACCTCCATGATTCAACAGCCCCTTCAGGATGCTGAAATATCACCAGAGCTTCTGAGATAAGAGGAAGGTTCAAAGGCGGAAAACAGGGATTTTCACCACAAGTGGAGTGAGGAAGAAAGATTGAAATCTGCACCAAATTTAGTTTGAGGTGTGAATAACAGCGATTGGAGTCCTTTGATCTTGGTTGCCATGCAAGCAGACAGCTTTTCCTTGCCCTCCCCTATCTCTGAGATCAGGATAGGATAGGGAGAAGAGCGCATTGACTTTTTGTCTGATTTATGAGCTGCTGTTCACAATGGGTTGCCAGAGCACTTTGTGTGAAGCTCAAATGCTCAGGCATTGGGTGTTTCTGGGGCCATCATGCCCTTCACTGCAGTTTGTTCTGAATAGCCCTCTCTAAACTTTCACTAGACTCAGAATTTTAATGGCCCATTAAACTGTAATGAATTGGAATACCCAGCCCCTATCACTGGAGTCAGGATAACATTACCCAACATCAGTCTTCCCTAAAAGTGAAGTACAGAGCCCAAGGTGTGAATTACTGATCAAGGGGTAGGATAGCCTTTTGGGTCCCAAACAGTGCCAAAAAATGGTCTTGTTCATGCACAGAAAAAATGTCATATCAAGTAATTGACTGGACACCTCAGTTTCTTCATTTGGACAGAGGTGTTTGTACCCTGGGTATCATAAATTGGTAAGAGACTGGGAGAGTCTTCTTTTAGCTCGCTACAAAAATCAAAGGGGTGCTTGACTTAACTGAATCACACATATTTCTCTGGACATCATGGCTCTATCGTAGTGGTAACTTAACTGTTCTGTGGTTTTTGCTCCAACCAGCTTTCTCACACACACACACCCCCACAATGCCTTGGAAATCCTGCATGAAATGTTTCACGTTATGTCCATCCTTTGACAGCATTTGCCATTGTTTGGGATGAACAATTGGTTTCTTGCTCCCCCCCCTTTCCTTTAGTATCATTGATACTGCAAGATACACTGAGCTAATACATTCACTCCACCCTCTAGGGTGCCTATCAGGGGACTTCTATGGACACCAGATCAAATGTTTATAGATCCTATAAATAAAAGTAGAACAAGGAAAGCATGGCAGGGGCTGAAATAAATAATATTGCAGCAGATTCCCAAATAACAAATATAAGATGGCTTCCTCGCCTGGTTTGTCTGTGTTACTGTAGAAACCTCTCTTCACTGAGACCCTGTTATGCTGGACACTGCCTCAGTTCCAACAATGAGCTATAAGTCAAACCCTGTCTTCAGATGCATGAACAGCACTTGTTCAACAACACTTCCATCCTCATCAAGTTTGACTGACTGAACAATCCTATAGATGTCTACTTAGAAGTAAGTCCCAATGAGTTCAAAGGGACTTATTCCTAGGTAAGTGTGTATAGGATTGCATCCAAATGACCCAATCCTATTCAGTGGATCTCATGATCCGGTGCTGTAACCCCATTCCAGGGCTCAAAAGCCACGTCTGCATCATGCGCTTTGGAGCTGCTGGCGCAAACAACCAGAGGCTCCGCACAACCAGAGGCTTGCTCAGCCTATACCAGAATGCGAGAAAATGACATTCTATAAGGGAGGCGTAGGTTTGTCAATAAATGTGGAAAAACATGTTATGGCAGCAACTGTGGAAGCCCTAAGGGAGCCCTTGTAAACTGAAAGGACCTTTTGCACCATCATGGAAGAAGTGGGTGCGTGCATCCCTTGCAGTTCTTTTGGGAAGACTTCTTCAAGCCACTTGCTTTGCTTTGGAATGTGACTTGACAAGCAGAAAGTAGGTGAATAGTTCTAGGAGATCATTGTTTCTCCAGATGGGTCTCTTTCCCTTCTAAGGCAGGCTGAGGATTTTCCCCCTCACTGCCTCCTCCCCCCCCTCCCATTTGCCATGTGAGGGGCTGTTGTAACCCAATCTTGCAGACAGTCTCACTCTTGTTTCTCTGTCTTTCAGCCGCCAGAAGTTCAGAGTCCAGCACTTTCTTGCAGAGGAGGGGAGGCAGCAACTGCGATGATCCACGCACTGATGCTCCTGTGGCTGGCTGGGAATGGAGCCATGGCCACCAGCACCAATCCCCGACTGAAGCTCTCTTTCCAGGGTAAGGGGGAAACAAACCAGTCAAGGTGGTAGATGAGCAAGGAGTGAGGTATGTATAAGACAGAGTTTGCCACTGCTCAGGGGAGCTATGAACTTGGGATTAGCTCTGTGGGAGTCTCTAGTGCTCTGAATGGGCAGTGTTGCATAGGTGAGAGAGTGTGCGCTAGGATGGTGTGGGCCATGCATTTGCCTGGAGTAAGTCTCTGAAAGGTGGGCTGTGAGATGGCAAACAGAGTCAATGTGTCTGGAAGGGGTGGGGCAGCCCGCAAGTTAAGTGTGGCAAGTACTGGACAATTATTCTTTTTACTAAGGCTTTGCATCCTTTGACCCATTTGACATTTGCCACTCCCCTTGTATACTTCCTTCTTCCTCTGATTCAACAAGTGATCTTTATAGAAACACACAAGGTTGTGGAGAACTGCACACCACCACCACCCCCCACTCTCCAGTGCTTGACATGGTAGCTGGAACAGTCAATTTCCAGTCTGTTCTGTGGGCAGCAAGGCCATGTAGGATGTCTGGAAAGGCAAAGTCCTTCTGTATAAATTGGGAATGGTTCTTTTCTGGAGTGAAAACTGGATTCTGCCCTTTTCAACCCTTGTGTAAGCTAGAGAGCAAGTTTCCTTATGCTGGCAGCATTACCTTGGATTTATGTGCTGTTGTCATTGAGGTCTGGCTCTGATCCCGCACGCTGTGGATATACAGTATTTCTTTCCAGTTTAGGGCAGAGATGCTCAAGAAGAACTGAGATCTGTAACATAATAAACACTTTGGGAAAGCCAAAATGGAACATTAGCTCACTGCGATATGACACCACAGGTTAAGTGGTAATATTAGTAATCCTCGGGTTTAAAGCGAACTGAAAGATTTTGACAAAGGTTTGATACTGAGTGACAGTACACCAGGGCTTTAAAAGGGACAAGATAAGTTAAAGAACAACAGAGGTGTTCAGAATGCACCCTGTTAGAGGTAGACTCACTTAAATCTTTTCTTAAAAGCTTTTTTATTGTCAAGGTTTTAAGTAACGTTTTAGATACAATAACAAATGTAACATTAATAAGGGTCTCTTTAAAAAAAAACATTATCCTCATGGGCCATTGATGTGTTTTAAATTTAGAAAGCAGGAGTTCATTCTCCTGCTTCTTAACGTTAAGGCATAGCTGTTCAGTGTTAATTGATTCAGAGCATTGCATTCTTGCTGATGAATATAAGAAGTGCCTTGCTGGATCAGGCAAGGTCCACCAGATTCAGTTGTCTTTGCAAGAATCCCTGCAGCCAGCAGGTATTGAATGATCCACCAGAAATTTCCCATTGGTGGACAAGGGTCCCACTATTTGCACAGCCTGCAAAATACATCTCGAGATGCAAACCTATGCACATTTTCCTGTAAGCGCTGCAAATAATGGGATTTACCTCTGAGTAGACATGCATAGTATTGTGCTGCCAATAGTTAGACTGTTGGAAGTGATAAATGGCAAGCCCTGGAATACTCAGTGCTTAACATGCTTCTTTTAAAGTATCTGGAAGTATTTCAGAGATTAGATGGACTGTTAGTTTGTTTAATAAAGGATGTTCTTATATGACATAAGATATAAAGCAGCTGGCCAAGATGAAGAGAAATAAGAAACCAGTTCTGACATGCACTCGTACGGATGATATCATGGAACCTAGTTCTGGGATAAACCACAGAAAGTCATCCAATTCATATATGTGATTTTAAGGGGAAACAGGTCTACTGAAACTGTTGCTGTCCTACGTATTCCTAACAGGGTTCTATCATTATTCTTGCCATTCCTCCATTGCCTTCTGGTTTTTGAACCCTTGCTATGTACTGCCCAGCTTCTAAACCTTTTCCTACAAACAGGAGATTTCAAACATGGTTTTTTTTTTTAATTGAAGAGAGAGATTCCTAGGTTGTACTAGATTGGTGGTATAATTCATAGACACCAGAATATCATTCAGCCAATAAAAGGGTTTTGCCAGCAGTGCTGCTGTTTGGGGAGGGTTCTTTTGGGCTGATCCCCCACACCACCCGAGAAGTATAAATTTACTAAGAGCCAGTCTAGAATGGTATAGAAGTTTATCTACCACTAATGGCCATAATGGGGTGTTCAGGAGCTGGTCCAACTTGCCGGTGTGGCTGTGTGATCTTTAGAGGAATTTCTGCTGGGCTTTTTTCTTTCCACCAGACTAGTAAATCCAGTAAAATGTTGGGCTGTTTCATCATTTGGGTGATTTCCCAAAGTTGCTAGCAGAGCAACTTTAGGTCACACAGTTAGGCTGTACCACGTCCAGTCCTTGAATGCTCACAGCCGAGTTCTTTGACAGCAAGCATTGCACAAATTGCAGAGGAAGGAAATTAGGAAAAGAGAGGCTGCCCATCTGGTCAGGGAAGGGCACTGTGTTTGTGTCAGGCTTCAGCCAAGTTGAAGGACAATTTCCAGAGCAGGCAAACATGGGGTGGGGGGGAGGACAGAAGCAGCTATGTTGTCAAGTCAAACATACAGTTGTGTCATTAATGGTGGCAGTTGGAGGGCTGACTGAAGGAGCAAGCATGAAGCAACAGTCACTGAGAACCATCTAGCCCCCTATTTGTTCTCCAGTGCACTTGCCAGGCTGACCCAATCAGGAAAGACCTTCTCTGGCCATCATCTGGGTGGCACTGCAGCATAGCACAGATAAGGCCAATAGCTCCCCCAACGTGAGAGCTATTTCCAGGGTGCCTAGTTTACCACATATAGATGGTGCCTTATAGCAGGGGTGCCCAAATCCCAGCCCTGGGGCCACTTGTGGCCCTCGAGGACTCTCAATCTGGCCCTCAGGGAGCCCCCAGTCTCCAATAAGCCCCTGGCCCTCCTGAGACTTGCTGGAGCCTGTGCTGGCCTGATGCAACTGTTCTCAGCATGAAAGCCGACCTCTTGTATGAACTGTGAGACAAGGGCTCCCTCCATTGCTTGCTGTTTCACATCTGTGATGCAGCAGTGGCAGCAAAGGAAACACCGGCCTTGCTTTGTGCAAGGCCTTTTAGAGGACTTGAGCTATTGCAAGACCTTCATTCGTCCATATACTCGTAAGTTCCATCTCTAATATATTCATTTATGTAAATTTATTCAAATTTGAAATGTTAATTAATTTTTTCCCAGCCCCCAACAGTGTCAGAGAGATGATGTGGTCCTCCTGCAATAAAGTTTGGACACCCTTCCCTTATACGAGTAGTATGGGACTAAGCAACGAGGGCAGATGGGTTAGTGTTTAGGGCAGTATGTTCTTTCTACATAGTCATTTCTCCTAGATTGGGGTTTCTCAAACTGGGTCATGACCCACTTGATGGGTCACAACCTGATTGTTAGTGGGTAGTGAGCCTGAAACTGACAAGATGATAGCTGAGGAGGAAAATGCATGGAGCCCTATGGAAAGTGAAACTGAGCCACATCGTGTGTTCAGTCATGAGCAGGTGAATGTGCCTTGGTCCATTTCAAAGGGCAGGCTGAGAGGAATCCAATGCCACCAGAATGGTTCCAATCCGAAGATCGCAGCCCCCAAGAAAAACCCAAAAAGGAAGTCCCTCCCTCCATTCTGACAAATGTATTGAACCCTATGGAAAGCAAAACAGCTATACAGTCATGTTTACTCATGAGTAAGCAACCATGGGGAATATAAGGCCACCAGAATGGTCTCGATCTGATCAAAGTGGAGCTCCACAAATGCTCCAGAAGACAGCTTCCCCCCCCCCATCAAAAAGGCTAAAAATAGGCTTGCACTAATAAGGTGATTTTTTTTTTCTTTTTTAGACTTGTAAAGCTAGGTGTGTTCTAGGAGTTTCTCATTTTAAATAGTGGGTTCTGGTACTAATAGGTTTGTTGCCTTTTCCATACTTCTCTCCCCCCTCCATCACTCTGGGGTTTTAATGCTGTTTAGCGGGAAGCTTTGAATCTCAATCTAGCCCCCCCCCCCCCAAAAAAAAAATTTGGATTTAAAACTGATTTCATTCCAAAGCACACTGAACTGGTTTAAATATAATAACTTAAACAGAACTGAGCACTGGATAGGGCTGGAAATCTTACTGGTTTTGGGGGTAGGTTGGGGTTGAGGCTATTGCAGGCAGGCTACAGAGAGGCAGGCTTCCATTCACTTGGTGGAACAGGGCTAGCTTCCCCATCTCATCTCCCTTTATTTAATTATTTGTTTCACTTTAATTAATTATAATTATTTATTTTAATTTGCTTGATGATGTCACTTCTGGCCATAACATCACTTCTGGTAGGTTCCGGAAAGATTCTCATTTTAAAAAGTGGGTCGCATGCTAAAATGTTTGGGAACCACTGTCCTAGATTAAACCAAGAGTATTTGTCCCAACTGAGGCTATCTGTTAACCATCCTCCTTTTCCTCCCTTAACCCCACAAATGTAACCCAAGCCAGACTAAGTTCACCAGATTTCATCCAGGCATCTTGTCCCCCAAATTAGTTTTTCTCAAACTATGGGTCAGGACCCACTAGGTGGGTCACAAGCCAATTTCAGGTGGGTCCCCATTCATTTCAATATTTTATTTTTCATATATTAGAATTGATGCTACCATGGTATGTGACTGCATTTGGGGAAATGTTACAGATCTGTACTTTTAATAAGCTGCTATGTATATTCTTTTAACAATGTTAGTAAATGGGACTTACTCCTGGGTCAATGTGGGTAGGATTGCAGCCCAGGATTGTTAAAAATGTTCCTGCTTGCTGATGTCACTTTTGGTCATGACATCACTTCCGGTGGGCTCTGACAGATTCTCATTCTAAAAAGTGGGTCCTGGTGTTAAATGTATGAGAACCACTGCTCCAGAGTATAGCAATCACAGCAGATGCTCGCCTATAAGTTGATCTCACAGATGAGCCAAGGACAGGTTTTGAGCCAAAAATCATAATTTTCTATTATAAGAAAATATTCTTGGATAAGTCGGGGGTTAAACGTAGAGGGGCGTCTGGCAATAGTTTTGTCCGATTTTACCCGAGGCCAGATCCTGAAAAATAACTTATCAGTAATTGTTACCTAAGAACTGTACAGTCTCTAATTTATTAAAAACATAGTAAAAGGTTGTAAGATCCATTTTTATTCTTTAACTTTTAAATTCTGGTCTTCACTACCTTTTGTAAACATTATCAAAGTAAGTGCACTGTAAACAACATACCAGTAAAACAGTGGTTTCCAACATGTGGTACTTGTACCCCCAGGGGCACTCAACAGGACCTTTAGGGGTACTTGAAAAAGAATGGAATAATGGCAGGGGGCATAGCTAGTTGACTGTGAAAGCCCCACCAATAGCTAGTTTTTGGTCATCAATTCATATATGAACCAGAGACTGAAAACCAGCACAGTAAAAATATAATGGAAAGTGATCAGTCACCAGTTCTGCTGCAAAACAGTGCAGAGGCATAGCCTTCTGTTCTTCAAACAGACAAAAAGAGAAAATACTTGTATTCATGAATACATGAAGTATGAGTTTTGATATGGAGGAGATGAGGGCTCATATTATTTATTACAAACATTTTGCTAATATGAAGGGTACAATTTATGGAAATAGGCTGCCAAGGGATATGCAAGTGAAAAAGGTTGGGAACCACTGCAGAAGAACCATGAATCAAATCCATGGTACTATCACTGAGGGCTTCCTTATGCTCAGGAGGAAATGGGTTGTTACTCCGACTGCGAAAATCTGCAGCTCATGTGCCCTTCAGACCATCCAACTCTTTTTTTATTTTATTTTTTTTGCCATCCCTGTTTTAAAATGAAAAACTAAGGCAAAGCAGCAAGGCTTTAGGTAGGCCCACTATATCCAGAATAATCACAGAGCAGAATGTTTCTTTGAAAAAGATTTTATGAAGTGGAAGTAGATAAGCAGAAGTGTTTAGAAAACCGAACTGCAGTAGAAGAAACTACAGGGCTATCTTGTCTAGCCCCTGCTTTATTGAACAGTCCCTTCTCATTTCCCATCTCTGGTTAAGTGAGGCTACTTGATGCACATAGCATTGCACGACTGCAATGTGACAAACTTCAGTCAACTTATAAGAGTTACAGCACAATTCTGTCTTGTGCTGGAACAGGCACCTCAGGAGATGGCATAAGTCCGAGGAGAGCGAAGCGGCTTGTAGCCATTCTGCACTGCTTGGGGAACGGGGTTGGGATCTGACATAGCTGCCAGGTCCCAGCACCACCTCCCACTCCTCACCTGCCCGCCCCCTGGACCACCCTCCACCCGCCCTGCCCCAGAATGCCTCTGTCTTATCCCCACCCTCCCCAGACCCTTGCGTCAGCTGAGCTCAGCCAGTGCATCCCTCCCTGTCTGAGTCAGCGTGGAGGCTGTTGCGGGCCAGCACACGTTCCAGCGCCAGCTCAACCGGCTCTCGAGGAGGCGCAAATGTACTTTATGGCCTTCTTGGGCTGGTGCAAGGTGCACTCAGGATTGCACCCTTATTGACTTATGGCCTCAGTCTTACAGAGTATTTATGTCAAAGCCTTTCATTGGAAACCCAGAGCACTGGTGCTCTGTGCCAGGCTTTTGAAGTCTCTGCACAAATCAGTGCTCAGATTATAAGGGGAGTGTAGGGGCAGGGATGGCGCCAGCCTAAGACTTCCTGTCACCTGAGGCAGTGTGCCAAATGCTATCCTCCTCTTACAAGATGATGTTCCACTCTCCAAGGTTCTAGCTCAGCACTCTTGTCCTCTCCACTTTTCCTCTTCCTCTCTGTCCCTCTCTCGCTTTTCCAATTCAAAGAGGGGAGGGGGGAGAGAGAGAAAGAGCATTTTCATCCATGCCATGGAGTCTAGGTGTGTGTTTCCTGTCTCTTCAATGGATTGCGACATCATTGGGGGCAATGTTGGTGATCTGGTTTGAGAAAGGAATCATCATGTTCAGTTACTGTCCATTTTCTAAAGTATCTGAAATTGGAGACTGGCACTTTTAAAATTAAAAAAGTGGTTACCCTCTCTATGTGTTGCTGTTAAAACTGAGCTGCCTTGACCAATCACTTGGAAAATTTGTGCACTTGGGATATCCCTCCTAAGGGACAACACAAAGTGCTTTTTAAATGGTTTCTCTGCTCCCCATTAAGGTGCATTATGTTTAACCTGTTGCTCTCTAGAGTCCCCTGTGAATAATATGGAAAGCAGGGAGAGTCCAGCTGATCATCTTGTCCGGGTCAGTGTGATTCAAAGTCATTCTCAAGGAGGCACTCGATTTCGCTCTTCCCTTTCTCCCTCCCTGTGACGCTTGCACTTGCACCAGCTCCCCTCCTCCCTGTGTTCTTTCTTTCTTTTGCATGAATGGCAAAAGGAGGAGTTTATTTTAGAGGTCAAACATATATAAGTGGAAATCACAGGTGCATGGTTGTCTTGTGGGCTGTACAGCCCAGGTGTACAGCCATGTGCTAAGCTATATGCATAGGGAAACCAAAGTGCAGATTTTCCAAAGTGCTCTTTCAATCATATTCGCACTAGGCCTTTCCACAGGCTTTAATGCAGGAGCATGAGAAAGAAACATTCTTTCAAATCAGGAGCGGCATGGTACTGTATACAGGAGAAAGTCAGTACGACATGACTTCAGCCCCACAAAGGCTGTGCTCACCCATGCTTGCTCCTTGGTGTTTCTCAGCCTTTGTGCCCCAGTGTACCACTTCTCATGGTCTTTCTTATCTTAAGTACCACCAATCAACTCAAGGTGCTGCCCCTTCCAGTCCCATCATGTGGAAGCTTCGAGGGAAGGCGGGAAACTTTCATGCTCTTACCAGCCAGCAGCTCATCAGCTGAATGTCTGCAGCGCGGCCAGCAGTCAGCTGGTGAATGGGAGCCTGCCTGAGCCTGCCTGAGATTCTTCCATGAAAATTGGCTCAGGTAGCGGAGGCTGACAGCATCTAAACAGAAGCTCAGGACAGCAGCTCAGGTACCCCTGGTTGTACATGTACCACTTGTTGAGAAACGCTGCTGGTCAAATGTGATCCAGCCATTTGCTGTGGGCCCTGCAACTGTGGTGCACTTCATGTACTTGTGCGATGTCACATCCTGTCTGCTAATAACCCCTGTCTGGCCTGGCTGGTACTGGTGTGATTGCAAAGCTCCCTATTCCACTGTTTGTCAGCTCCGTATGCAGATAGCCCAACAAGATGGCATGTTTTTACTGCAGTCTGGGCCTGTGTGAAAAACGTATGTAACCAGTTCACAATGGATGAAATGCAGCAGAAGGCAATTTGAATGTAAAAATAAAAACATACTAGAGGCCTGGTGATTGTGAGAATCGGTCCTCTTTCATCATCAATGGGCATATGAAACAAATGAGCAATTTGCTGCTGTTTGAACTGGATGTGGGCCTTGCTCCTTGAATATTATTATTATTAACAGTATTTATATACTGCTTTTCAACAAAAAGTTCACAAAGCGGTTTACGGAGAAAAATCAAATAACTAATGGCTCCCTGTCCCAAAAGGGCTCACAATCCAAAAAGATGCCAAAGAACACCAGCAGACAGCCACTAGAAAAGACACTGCTGGGGTGAGGTGGGCCAGTTACTCTCCCCCTGCTAAAAAGAGGAGCACCCACTTGAAAAAGTTTCTCTTACCCAGTTAGCAGGGGTTAAATATTTAGATTTAGCAAAAAATCTCCTTTGATTTAAATTGGATGGAGGAGGAAGGAATGGGAGAGGCGAGAGTCAGGTGAGTCAAAAGAGATACTCCAGCAGCCCAATGCAATGCTGGGCTTATACTGATGGATTTTGGAATCCTTCAGTGTAAGTCCTACTCCAACAGTATGAAAGTCACGCTGCCACTGTGCATTTTGATGCTGCAAGCGCAAATAGCCAGAGGCCCTGCATACACAGCAGTGATGCCCAGATGCCCCACCAGAGCAAGGAAGGTGGCAGTGGAGGCGGTTTGGGGTAGGGAGGGGCCTGAACCAGGAGCAGGAGAGGGGAATCAGTGAGGTAATCAGTGAGGTGAGGATCTCAGTGGCCGCAGTGCATGCCAAGATCCTATCCCCCTTTTTGTGTCCCAACATGTCCCCTGAGGCTTTTTGGATTTACACCAGCTAAGCAGCTGGGATAGGTCCAAGGACACCCATTCAGGGCCACACAGCTAATGGGGATGTAAGTGAAAATTATTTTTACTTCCCTCTCCTGGGCTGTCTGGTTGCTCCCCCTCCCAGCATTCAGCATGCACTCGGTGCCACTGCATTGCAGGGGATAGGATTGTGCTGTAGGCGAGGTAAGCTCAGACGTTTCTGCCAAGTGTGGTACAACCAGAGCAGGAGAAATTGGCACAGAGAAGCAGGGAGAGGCATGGAGAGAAGGCTGCAGTGAAGTGATGGCACTGCAGAACCAGAGGTTTATGCCAATAAAAGCCAAACCTTTGGAAGCCCATGGGGCAGATCAGGCCATGATGTCCCTGTGGACACTGTGCACCCCATGCACCCGACATGGGTGACAGCTCATTAGCGGGTGGATTGCTCCCCTGCCAGCCATTTTCTTTCACATCCCCACAATGGCTTTTTTGTTCCTTTTGCTGAAAGCAGATTAGGCTCTGTGGATAGAGAAAGGGCCCTTTCTCCACACAGATGCCTATTGTGCTGGAAGATTAATGTGTCAGTGCTGTTGTGGCTGCTAACCTGTTAACGCCAATGGGGAAGATCAGGGGCTTAAAAGGTGGGTTGGGGGAGCCTGTCATAGCCCAGATATTGGATGGGGGTGGGGTGGGAAGATTAGATCAGTAGAGCCTCTGGGACCCTCAGCCTACTCCATCCTAGCTGCCTGACAAGCTGCTTCTTGTCAAAGGACCACAGCAAGTTCTTTACCAACTTCTAGTCTGTGGTTGTGAATGCTGGTTGGGAGGAACTGTGACTTCCTATTGGAGAAGATGTTGGACTGTGATGCTTCTTGGCTAAGTGCTATTGGCATGCAGTCTGATTCTGTTTTGGATTTTGTGTGTGTCTGCCAGCACACCTGTTTATTTGAAGAAAACTTCAGTATTGAGCAATGAGCAACTTGAATTCTGCATACCTTTTGATAATATTTGAGAGACGGTGTCCTTAAAACAGCCTTTCCAACACCATCTTGCAATTTGGAGACATCTGCCAGGCACAGATACTGGACTTGCCCCAGTGCTCTTGTGAAGACACAATTGTGATCATGCTCCCCTCAGAAGCCCGCTGGGTGGCGTGCAAGAAAGCAACAACGGGACTCACCCTGCTCCAAGACACTTGCTGTCTGAAGAACTAAAAGTGTGTGAAGGACATGGAGGCCTAGAGAGGGGCCTTGACTTGGCCAAGGTCACACAAAGGTCATCTGTGGAGCCCAGACTTGGAACATGAGTCTCTTGTCAGCCATACTCTTGGTGTGGGAGATTTGCATTCATTGTTTAAGTACAAGATAATTTTACTCCATAAATGCTATTTAGTTAACCTCCTGAAGTTTGAATGATTTCTGAGTGAATAACCACCTCTTTCCTTTTCACTATGAATTTGGTAGTCAAGCAGCAGTACGTGGCCACTATATCTGTCTATGACATGAATGTTAACAGAGACATTTGTAAGCATCTCTTAGAATGCCCATGCCCAAATTAACAGTCTCCTGTTGGGTGTTTTATTTTTTTAGTGTTTGTGAGTCTCTTTCTATTCATGTACCTAAGGTGATCTTTAGCCATAAAAAAAAAAAAATTACAAAAGCATAAAACAATCAGTCTTTGTTTGTATTGGAGCTTTGCTGTACTTGGTTGATTCCAGCTGAATCCTTCTGACTCGGCTTTGAGAACATGGATGGAGTTGTGTGACGTGTGACCTTCCCTGTGGTTGTGATTCTCAGTTTGTTTCTTTCTTCCTTTTCCTCTCCAGACCTACGAACGCGCCACGGACTGCGTACCTATGAGCTGGAGCGCTCCTGCTGCTATGACACCCTGCTGCTGGATGAAGAGAGAGGGCGTCTTTTTGTGGGTGGGAAAAACTTTCTGGCCTCCCTAAGCTTAGACAACATCAGCAAGCAGGACAAAAAGGTAACATGCCTCTGTGCTGCCTGGGACTTACCATCAGGATTAGGGTGTTGTGTACCCATTCTCTCTCAGTGCTGGGCTATGTTGTTGCCCAGAGTGTATGTTGGCTTCTTTTTCCATGGAGGAGTGTCAGGAAGAAGGCGTCCTGCTTGTCATGACAACATCCCCTGCATTCCAGACTTCTCCGTGAAATCTTCTTTAATCAACTTGCCTGTCTAATGAAGTACAACAGAGGCCACTGACGCCCTCGCTGCTGGGCTATGGATAGTAGTTGCATTCTAAGCCTTGCAGGAGAAATGCTTCAGGAGCACAATAGCACTGCCTTCAATCCCCTGCCCCCTGCAGTTTGCGTTTCTTGGCTTGTATAGCTGGAAGATGGTAGTGCATGACTCTCTGCTTAGAAGACCTGCTGGCTGTTTTTCCCACAAGTCCTGTTCCTGTGAATTGGCATTGGTTTTTTGCAATATAAACAGAGCTTTGCATCAGAGTCTTGGAAATGACATCTGGTTCATGGGCAAATCATCTTCAGGTTGCCCCCCTTTCTACAGCAAATACCATTTGCCCATTTCCTATTTGCAGGTTTGACAAACAGCTGGTAGCATGCACCTCAATTGGAGTGCTGGTATAAGCACTGAAAGGTTGCTGCTTCGCCATCAAGGAATGAGGAAACAAGTTGCCTTGCGGGCTCTCCAGATTGAATTTTAAGGTGTTGCATCAAGCAGTGCCTTCAGCTAACCTTGCTAGAAGCAGGGACTAGGTTAGTGATGCCTACAGATCAATTTGCTAAAGCAAATCCATTAGGATGATTTCAGGCATCTAAAGCATTCTCTGACTTAGAGCCCAGTCCTGTCTAAACCCCCACCCCCTTCCGTTGCAGCTGCACCACCAGAGCATATGTTACATCCTGAGGGGGGCATCCTGGAGGTCACCTCTGGGTGAGTGAACATTTGTTCCCTTTCCCTGGAGTAAATTTCTTCTGCCCATATGGGTCTAGACTCACACCAGAGATTTTGCTGGCACAAGTCCAGGTGGACCTGGAAAGGCCAATCAGGTCTGGGAAGGGCGATAGGATATTGGCAGCACAGCTGTTATCGATAGTGCCACCTTCCCAGCCTCAATCTGCTCCCCCTCTCCCCCTCATTCCTTCTGCCTGCCCCCCCACTCTCCTGTACTGACCTTCCAGCGCTGTGACCCCTCTGCAGACAGCTACCACATAGTTGTGGTCACTCAGCTCTTGCAGCAGTGGTCCAGCTGCGCTGAATAGTGCCTTGTTATTTACAATTGCTGTAAAGCATGCTGTGCCACTGGAATGCGAGTTCTGGTGGTGCAGCATGCCCATAGGATTGGGCTATTAGGTTGCAGTCTGTGTCACAATGCCATGGTGTATTGCGGTGCGCTCACAGGGGCACTGCAGGATGTCACCCATGGTCCCTCCTACCTGTTCTCCCAGGTGCCACCATCTTGGATTTTGCAAGATCTCATGAAATTTGGACACCGCCATTTTGGATTGCGTGAAATCTCACAGGATTTGGGCACCACCATCTTGGATCTCAAGAGATTTCTTGAGATCCAAGATGGTGGTACCGAGCTGAGCCAGAATGAAGAGGCTGTGGGGATGCTGTGACCCCTGTAAATTTGGGAACCATTGCTATACACACTTTTCTGGAAGTAAATTTCACTGCATTCAGTGAGATTTACTTCTAAGTAGACATGCAAAGGCTTTTGCTGCTAGTCCTGTTTTTGGGATATTGATTTTTTGGTCCTGTTTAGCATCGGTTTAGGGCAGGGGTGTCCAAACTTTTTGGCGGGAGCGCCACATCATCTCTCTGACACTGTGTCAGGGGCCGGTAAAAAAAGAATTAATTTACATATCAAATTTGAATAAATTTACATAAATGAATAGATTAGAGATGGAACTTATGTGAATGAATGAAGGTCTTGCAATAGCTCCGGGCCTACAAAAGACCTTGCAAAAAGCAAGACTGACCTTTCCTTCACTGCTGCTGCAGTATCACAGACATGAAACAGCAAGCAGTGGAGGGAGCTCTCATCCCACAGCTCATGTGAGAGGTAGAACAGTTGCCCTCATGCTGAGAGCAACTGCGTCAGGCCAGCACGGGCTCCAGCAAGTCTCCAGAAGGCCAGAGGCTCATTGGAGACTGGGGGCTCCCTGTGGGCTGGATTGGGAGTCTCTGAGGGCCGCAAGTGGCGCCCGGGCCGGTGTTTGGACACCCCTGGTCTAGGGTACATAGGGTTTGAGAGCTCTTGGTAATGTTCATTGACGTCAGGCGTAATACACACTGCAGCTGTTGTACAGTGTGCCACATCCCATGTTGGAAGAGACTCTGGGCTCGAGTAGCTGGGAGAGTGTGTATCCTGACTAGCAGATGTTGGGAACATTGCAAGCAAAGAACTTTCCTGCCAGTTCTTTATAGCACTTCACTAACCTCAAGTGTGATGAATGAGGGCACTAACAGATTTTTATTTTTATTTTTTGGTTAATGATTGTCCTTGTCTTTGCTTCCACAGATTTACTGGCCAGCCCCTGTAGAGTGGAGGGAAGAATGCAACTGGGCAGGCAAAGACATCAATGTAAGTGACCTGTTGGGACTGAGAGGGGAATCCAACCCCCCCCCCCCATGCCATACATTGGCAATGGCATAAAATAAGAGACGAGTAACTTCAGGAACTATGATGGAATTAGAGCAGTGTTTCTCAGACTTGATGATATTGTGACCCCTGAAAAATAATACATAAATTAATGCAAACCCCCCCCCCCCCTGTATTACAGTTAGCTATGACCCATACTTTGAGAACCTTTGGTGGAAGACAGTTGGCCATGTAGTCCAAAGTTGCCTACACTTACTGTCAGTGGCTTTCTGGGGTTTCAGGCAGGGGTTATTGCTAGCTCTACTTGCAGATTCCTGGGAGTGAACCTAGTTCTTCAGAGTTTTCAATCCCCTTCCCCAGGGTCACAACCCATGCTCTGAGAATCTCTGAATTAGTATGCTTCCAAAGAGAAGGGACCAATCAGCTCTCCACACAGCAACCCAGAGAGATTTCAGTGAGTTGGAATTATTGTACCTATGGTGTGTTGAGAAGGACAGATGGCTTGGGGGCCCCTGACTGCCCTCTGACCCTCTGTTGCTCCTAAGGATCTCAACTGTTTTCTCTGTACCTTGCAAATAGCACCATCATGTTCAAGCCCTGTAAGGCCCTGTGATGGTTGGGAGTCGTGTTGCTGTGGAAGGACCGGTTGGTGCACTTAGGGATTTCTGCTTAGCCGTGACCCACCCTGACCTTCCAGGAGATAAGAAGGTGGTTCCCACCCATTTGGCAGGAGCAGAGATGAACCAGAACACATTCAGATTTGCTCCTTGATAACTGTGGGCCAGCAGCTGGAAGGGTCTGGGGCACCTTGGCTATAACTCACACAGGGGGTCCAGGGGAGGGGACAGCACTGTGCAAAGCCTGGAAATAAGAGCTTTGTGAGCAATCTCAAGTCCCTTTCTTCCTTTGGAATGGCCTAACAAAAAGGGATGGAGGAGGGGAAGAATGTCCGATTTGAGCGTGTTTGGGGCAACCCAGGCTGAAAGGCACCAGAGGGGAAACACATCAGTGATCCATGTGAACTGTCTACTGGTCTCTGTCTAATGCTGCTCTAATTGATGGCTTGGGTTAAGCAAGGATTGCCCCTGTCCATCTAAAACTTGAGAGCGATGTTGGGTTTGGAGGCTGTAGGGGTGAGATCTTGGACACATTCAGATACCTTTAATAATTTGGAGGCTTGCTCCTGCTTTTTCACTATTCAGTACCTCACAGCCTAGAGTTCATGTGAACGCAAGCCACTCTGGCCCACACAACTGACAGAGTTGATCTGGGACAAATCACATGGGTGCTCAGGGAGAAAAAGCCTTTCTCCGGTGCAGTGCAGTTCACTTCCAGTCCAGTCCTGTGGGATGGGAAGTTGCCAGTCACACCTGTTCCTAGATGGGCTGTGGTGTTTTGTGTTCTGTGATTTGCCATTGGCACTGTGGCCAGGCACAGAGCCCATGAAAACATGTGACGTGATCATGATGACCTCCTTTCCATGGTTTAACTATTTGCCTGATGGCAAAAGCCAAGTAAGAGCAGAGCCCAGCAAGAGTGTTCTGAGGAGTCTTAATAGACGCACGAGTGTGCTCATGAATACATTGGAAGGGGCAGCACTGTCATTCTGAACAAGGCAAGGGAATTTCTTTTCCCTACATAGGGAGAAGTGAAATCTGGAGAGAAGAATCATTTGCCCAAGACCACAGTGGCCTTTCTGAAATGCAGTCAGAATCAGGAAGAGGTTGTGGGTAGGGGGGCTGAGAACCAAGTCACATCGCTCCTGTTTTAACCTGAAACTATTGTTATGGTCCCACTCTAGCCATAGGGCAGCAGAACAGGCTGACACTTACAGGGGCACCGGGGGATCCACTGGCAGAGCCAAGAATGGAGTGGAAGGCTCTGTATGGTGCAGAGACACTTCTCCTCTCCTGCTTTTGCTTTCAATTGTACACAGCATTTTGTGAGTTGCTAACAATGCTGAAAAATAGGAACTGAGAAACCAGTGCCTCCTTACTGTGCTGAGCAAAAGGGGGTGCCAGGCAGTTTGGGAATCAGTCTGTCAGAAAGATCAGACTGCTGGCTGAAGAGCTGCATTAGTGAGAAATGACTTTCTGGGATGGGTCCCTGTCTCCTTTGTCTTCTGCTGTCAACAGCTCTGGATACTCTGCCTGCTTTATCCATCAGGGCAAAAGGGCAAGAAAACAAAGAGCCCCAAGGTTGTTTGTCTTCCTGGGCTAGCTCAAGAGTGATGATAGGGATGTGTTCACTCCAGGACCTGTTTGCTCAAGACCTGCCCAGTTGTGAGTAGGTGGGAAGGTTTAGACCACAGTGACTGTGAGAGAGAGAGAGATCTTCCCCCTTTAAATCAGATGAACAGATCTGCTTTCACCCCAGTTTAAAGCAGCTGTATATTCCATGCTGGGCACAAATCCTACTGCTATCCTGAGATTGTGGAGTAAATAATGGAGACACCCCTTTGTTGTGCAAATGATGTGGAGGCAGAGTGATTATCTCCCAAGCAAAAATCCTAACATAGCTATAGTGGCGCAAACTAGCAAGTGGGAACACCAGCTCAGTAGGAACATGTGCGCCAGTAGCCTGCCTGACATGGGCTGTACAGAAAAGGGATTTTAATTTTAATGGGACTGGGAAGGGCTCCAGGCTCAGCTCAGCAGCCATCCTGATGCTTGAAGTTCATTTAAATTCAGTGATACAAATTGACGTCACAGTCTAGGTTAAGCATTGCCAGAGCAAAAGCTACCAGATCACATGCTCAGCTTTCCAGCTGAATGAGAAAGTCAGTCAAGAGGGGAAAGCAGAACTAGAGCATGGAAGTGTTTTCCTCTGGGGAGAGGACCAGGACTGGGAATACAGCAGGGATAAAGAGTTAAAGCCCACACTGCCTGCTACAGGATTGAGGCCCTACTTGGCTCTATAGTTTGGCTGTGGTGAAAGGAAGGAAGAAGGAATGTGGCCAAGCTGGGGTACTGGTAGATTTCTTCGTGGCCCAGGGAGCATTTTGCAGAGGCTCCAGCCATGTCCTTGATCTTGCCTTGGTTATACATTACCTGGGGAGTGAGTTAGTGCTACTAACTAATGATTTTTTCACAGTTGGTCTGTGGGTGTTTGAGTGCCTAGCCTAGGGTCTGCTTTTTGCTCCTCTCACCTGACTCAATTAATGTGGCGTGGCATGAGAAGCCCACTGTTCTTATATCTGTTCCATGACATGAGCAACATTTGCCATGCTGTCTCTCTCTAGGACTTGTCATCCTTGTGATGGATGGCCTGAGGAATACAGTTCAGCAGAAGCTCAGTGGAGCATATCCAATCTCCTAAGAGAGAGCCAGCAACACCAGAACATCTGGCCTGTACCTGATCAGTACATCGGTCCATTAGTGTTGTATATGGCTCATTTCCTTTTCCCATTAGCTATGCCACTGGACAGCCTTGTGGGGTGAGGGAGGCCAAACCCTTCCTGTATATGGAACATTGTTCCCTCATCTTGGGTTTCAGTTTTCCTTGACCTGAATCAGAATGCTGGCTATCGGGTGTCAGAGTCGACTGCCACTTGAATGGTTTTTCCAGCTGGAAAGGTGCTAACTACACAGCAGGCCCAGTTGCAAAGTGATACACTCTCAGCTTTTATGAGTGTGCCTGCAGGTGACCGGATTTCTATAGGAGAGAAATGGCTGATCCTTGCCAGATCAGGAGCCACCCCCCTCAAGGAGCCACCTTGACGATATGTAGATATATTATACCCAGCTGAAGATATATGGCTCAGAACAAAGCAATGTCCAAGCTGGGTTTTGTTGCATCCATCCATCCATACATGTGCAGTGGGAAAACAGCTAGTGTGGGATGGTTTGAGACCCTTTCTCCATGTTCCTTCCTCTGGAAGCTAATTCTCTTTACAAAAATCAGTCACTAAGCCTTGCTTCTATGCCTTTTCTTGAAATCTCCAGTTTGCTTCTCAGCTAATTTCCTCTGATAAGTAATTTAGTTTCTTCTAGCACTTAATATAGTAAAGCAATTAAAGCTATGTCTGGGTAACACGTATGTCCAGACCTCTATTTTTCTCACCTGATCAGTCACTTATAATAGCCACTAGAAATCTTCCCATGATTAGTCTGGACTAATGATTTACATTCCCCTGGGGGCTGGGGATAAGAATAGGCCCTCAGTTTGGCTGTACTTGTCCTAAGAGGCGACTAAACAGCCATCAGGTAGATGGGACTCATAAGCCTGGGAAGGCAGCTCATCTGAGAGAAGGAAAACTCTCCCTCCACTGCCTTGTGGCTACATCCAGTTATGGAAAAGGCTTCAGGAGTCAACCTCGAGGCAAAATCCGGAGCCAGAGTCCCTGAGGCAGTTCATGGCTGAACACAGTCACGTTCTGGCAACTCCTGTGACGCCGCTGGAACCAACCATATTGGCCTCTGCCTTTCCATTGGAAGAGCCACTAGAAATCTTCCCATGATTAGTCTGGACTAATGATTTACATTCCCCTGGGGGCTGGGGATAAGAATAGGCCCTCAGTTTGGCTGTACTTGTCCTAAGAGGCGACTAA
This sequence comes from Tiliqua scincoides, assembly GCF_035046505.1. Lineage (NCBI taxonomy): Eukaryota > Metazoa > Chordata > Lepidosauria > Squamata > Scincidae > Tiliqua > Tiliqua scincoides. The sequence continues at coordinate 204,364,632 of NC_089822.1, forward strand.
ACAGCCATCAGGTAGATGGGACTCATAAGCCTGGGAAGGCAGCTCATCTGAGAGAAGGAAAACTCTCCCTCCACTGCCTTGTGGCTACATCCAGTTATGGAAAAGGCTTCAGGAGTCAACCTCGAGGCAAAATCCGGAGCCAGAGTCCCTGAGGCAGTTCATGGCTGAACACAGTCACGTTCTGGCAACTCCTGTGACGCCGCTGGAACCAACCATATTGGCCTCTGCCTTTCCATTGGACCATTTCAGCGACATGGAGAGGGGGGATCTGCTGCATGGGTAACAGCCTGTCCTCCATACCTACTTTACCCAGGCTTTGCGCACTGGAGAGGACACTCTGTTCCAGAACCACTATTCAGAGCGCGATACCAGAGTCTTCCAAGACTGAAGACTTGGACCAAAACAAAGACCAAAGACCAAAACAAAAATGATTTACAGTGTCCCTCCTTCTGTTCCACCTCTCTAGCACTGACACCTTGCTAAGATTTTCTACATTTTTTGTTGTTGAAGAGGTTGTTTTTAATCTTCCAGGATCTTGTCTACTTAAAAGTCTCCCTCCCCATACTTGAGGGCATACTGCTTCCAAGTTATTGTTGGATATATATATATATATAAACAATGCAGCAATCATTCTAGGACAGTGATTCTCACCCTTTTTAGCCTAGGACCCACTTCTGAGAATGACAATCTGTCTTGGGCCCACCGGAAGTGATGTCAGCAACCTGGAAGTGATGTCATAGCCAGAAATGACATCATCAAACAGAAAGTAACATCACTGTGGTGTCAGAGCCGGGAGAGATGTCACCAAGCAAGACGTTCCTGCCTAGAAACTCAAACTGTAAATGACAAGAGACAGTATTCCAGCTCAGAAGCTTCTTCCAGTTCTCCCTGCCCTCGCTACCATTGCTACCAAGCAAAAAATAAAACGCCTGGAACAAAATATTTGTGTATTTATTTACTACTGTTTTTATTTGTCTTTATTTACAAAATCTCAAGCTACTTTTTGTATTGCGCTTGAAACTAACAAACATTGATGCGGCTATCGATACTGTGGTCAACACTAGCCAGAAACAAGTGCACCCTACTCATGCACCTCAATACAAGAAGTAGCTTGAGTTTTTGTAAATAAAGGAAATAGAAACAGTAGTATCCCCCTCAGAAGGAAGATAAGCAGGGACACTTCCCCTCATCTCCCCTAAGCCCAAGCACGTCTACTCAGAATTGACTCCCATTATTGGCAATGGGGCTTACTCCCAGGTAAGAGTAGACGGAATTGCAGCCTAAGAGAGAAGTAAGAAGAGGGCAAGCGTGCACATCAGAGAAGCAGCTGGGGGAGCAGCACTTTCCCTGGGTGCTCCCCTGTATATGCCAGGCTTGCCCTCCCCCCCCTTCCTGACTGCTCTCTTGGCAGCCAGACAACCAGGGATCCCTCCTCACCCCAGCAAAGATATAAAGAGAGGACACACTAGCCAGGGCAGGAAAGGATCGTGGCTTCCAGGTGATTTCAGAGAGGGAGAGCAGTTGTGATGCAGAGGACGAGAACGGCAGTGGGGTGGCGGCGGCGGTGATACTGCTTTCAAGACAGGCTCACAAGAGGGGAGATCACACTGGTCTGCCTCTGCTCACCCAAGCCCTGTGTTCAGGTCTCCGCCTACATGCTCCAGCCCAGTCCAGCTGTGGGGGGAGGGGGGAGCTGCTCTGTCTTGCAACCCCAAGGCAGCCCATCCCATAAAGGCAGCCATGCTGACAAGTTTGGTGGGGAGAAGCCTGGCTGGCTCGTCCATGTCTCTCCCACTCCTTCTTTGCCTGCAGTCCAAGCCTGCACTCCACGATTGGCCCCCCTGAGGGAAGCCTCCAAGTGCAGAGGGAGGTCCAACTGGAAGGCAGCAGCACGCTTTCTAGGGAAAAGCGGCACGCTGCTTTCTTTGCACATGTGCAAGCTGCTCTTAGTTATGTCTCAATGCCGGGAAGCTTAAAATGGCGATGCCCAGGCTTTGCCCACTTCCAAAATGGCGCTGCCTAAGTCTTTTGCCATCTTCCAAGAGGCTGTCGCCAGCTTCTTGCAACCCACCAGAAATCGGATTGCGATTGCGGGACCAAGTGGGTCCCTACCCACAGTTTGAGAACCACTGTTCTAGGGGGAAGAATTAAACAGCATAGTCTATATCCGCAGGCTAGAAAGTGTGTGTGTGTGTAGTAATGATGTGTGTAATGTCATTTGTGTAATGATGAGGGTCAAGTGGAAAGGAAAGAAAACGGAATGTGCGCAGGAGCTCAGGTGTAGTCACAGCCCACAGTAACTCTTAATGCATCTGTTCTGGTTTGATTGTTTGCAAATCATTGGAAATCTTTGTCCAAGGCTGAGGCAGTGATAAGGCTGCAGCTTGAACTCTTGATCCCACTGCAGCCCAATAAGCACTGCATTGACTCTGGGGTCCTTTCTTCCCTCTGCCTCTTCCTCCACCCCCATGTTTACTTGCTCCTTCTCCACCACTGGTGGCTGTTTGCCGAGGTCTTCTTGCAATTAACGGCCACGTGTGAAGTGGCTCTTTTGGAGTGATGCATTCAGCTCTCTTTATTTGCCTTGTCTTCCTCTGCAGGCTTGTTGTCAGCCTTTGAGAGGCTGAGAGGAGACAACTTGGTCTGTGATGCTCATGTCCTTCCTGGGATCTGTTAACCCGTCAAGGAACCTATTAGTGCTGAATTTCTTTCCCTTTCCTCACCCTGTCCTGTCACTCTCCCAGCTTTGAATTTACTGCCTGTTCATCAAGGAGGCATCAGTTTTGTTTGAAATATTCCAGGCTTGTGTTTTTTGTGTTTTTTTTTAAACAGCCCATTTAATGTGCTGTCCTGGCAAGAGTGATTCCTGGATAGGTAATTGTGCTCAGTGGTACGTCAAACAGATGTCCGGCTCCTGACAGGCTTTGGAGGGGAGGGGCTGCTGGGGCATTTGTTTTTCTGGAAAAAGAAGGCAGTGTGATGGCTGAACTGGGGCCTCCGTATCTGCCGGTGACTGGCACAAAATCACTCCCTGAAATCTTCCCTGATCCCCTTCAATTCTGCATCCAGCTTTCTGCTTCCTACAGTGCCCTCTGCTGGCAGAAACCGGTGGTGAAATGTGCAAGCATTCCAAACCAGCTGGGGCCATCACAGCACCACCATTCCTACCCAGTGAGAAAATGCAACCCAGTTCTGCTTGCAGTGAGAGGCTCCTACGTGCTCTGGCATTTCAGCAATGTCAGGGGAGGACGTCCAGAGGCAAGGAAAGCATCAACCCAACAAATGCCAACGCCAGAGGCCAACCAGCTCGTGTGCTTCATTTCATGTACAATGACATGCTGCACCTTGCTCTGGCCTCTGTTTCTTCATTCCCAGTTTTGTTTGTCTGCCCCCCACCCACAAGATGTTCTTTCTGGCAGTATAGGAGACACATCTGTAATAAGAATTTGACTGTGAAGTTGGAGCCTCTGGATGGAATGTAAGAGATAGGGATGTGGAAAGCATCTTTAATTCAAGCTGCCTTTTTTTTTATGGCTGGTCGAGTGGTTAAGAACATAAGAAGAGCCCCGCTGGATCAGGCCATAGGCCCATCTAGTCTAGCTTCCTGTATCTCACAGCAGCTCACCAGATGACTCAGGGAGCACACACAAGACCACAAGATCTTGCATCTTGCTACCTCCTCCCTGCATCTAGCATTCTATTTACGCTCACACCCCCCAGCAAAGATACCAGATTGCACTTGGGTTTAACTTGTGCTACTTTATTAACACAGTGACCAATTTTTAATGCATGAAACCTACTGAATGTACCTTCCCTCTCTTACCAGTCTGGGGTAGGCGAAGAAAACTGCCATCCATGGCCACTTTGGATGATAGAAAAAAATTCCTACCCAGCCCTCATAATGAGTGATCAGCTAATCTCAGACTGTGCATACCCATCATGGCTTGTAACTTGTGATGGAGTTTTCTTCCAGAAATCTGTCCAATACTGTTTTAAAGGCATCCAGGCCAGATGCCATCACCACATCTGTGGCAAGGAGTTCCACATACTAATTACACGCCTGTTCTAACTCTCCCGACACTCAATTTTAGTGGATGTCCCCTGGTACAGGTGTTGTGTGTGAGAGAAAAGAACATTCCTCTATTCACTCTGTTCTTATTTTGCAGGCCGAGTGCATGAACTTTGTCAAGATCTTACACCTCTACAACCGCACGCACCTGTACACCTGTGGCACAGGGGCCTTTCACCCCATCTGTGGCTTTGTGGAGGTTGGGCAGCGTGTGGAGGTGAGTCCTGGACCAAGCAAGGTTCATCAGGTACAGAAATGGCTGGAGGGTGGCTGAGTCTTGCAGGGAGAGATGGCTGGGGCCAGAGATAGGGTAGGAGAATATGATGGGCCTCAGGGCTTTCCTGCCCAGTCCTGCTTTCTGACATGCTTCTCTCCCCAACCCCCCTTCTCCCACCCCAGGACTCTGTTTTTAAGCTAGACCTCAAAAGATTGGAGGACGGCAAAGGCAGGAGCCCCTATGACCCACGTCACACAGCTGCCTCTGTGCTTGTAGGTAAGAGAATGCGCCTGAAAACAAATAACAATTGTGAGGTTCTTTAGGATGCTGCCATAACACAACTCACCTCTTTTTGTCTCTTACACGCACACATGCATCCACCCTCGTCATGCAGACTTCTGGTGCCTTCTATTGAATAGGAAACACAGTCCTTCCTTAGCCAGTATCACAGTGTCCAGATCCAGGCAGGCCAGGAAGGGTCTTCCACTCTCTAGTTCTTGTCTTAGACAAGAGCTTGGGAGTCATTGCACATGGGAAGCAGAGACTTCCTTCCATCTGATGTGGGAACAACTTGCATGTGCACTGAGGATACACTTGCTAGTGTGGCACCTCTCCTACTGACTCCAAGGGGCCCTTTAATACAGCTCCACAGGTGGTAGCTGCTCCTGCACTGACTGGCCATTTATATGTAACAACTTGGAGGCTTGCTGTGTTTGCAGGGAGAGGGGGATCTGTGAGGAAAATGAACTTGCCCACAGGCCGAAGAAAGAGTCTGGAATGCAGCCCAGCAGCACCCCATGTGGTCAACCTGGGTATAGTTTTGGCCTTGGAAAGGTAGGAAGCCCTCTTACCTTTTATTCCTTTCATGTCTGCTAGGTGAAGAGCTCTATTCTGGTGTGGCGACTGACCTAATGGGCCGCGACTTCACAATCTTCCGCAGTCTGGGCTCAAGACCTTCTGTTCGTACAGAGCAGCATGATTCCCGGTGGCTCAACGGTCAGTGGTGGTGGAGGAGCCACACCCTAGAGTGGGCACGTGGGGGACGAGGAATGGCAAGAGGGACTCCAAAGACCAATGGTTTTCTTACACCCAACTTGTTGTCCTTTTTTTCCCCCTGATGAATTACTGACTCTCAGGACTATTATTATTAAGAATACATATACCTTTTTTCAACAAGAGTAATTCACAAAGTGGTTTAAAAATAAGCAGTAAAATAAACCAATGAATGGTTCCCTGTCCCCAAAGGGCTGACAACCTAAATTGAAGTGACACCAGCAACAGCCACCAGAAAAGATGCCTTGCTGGCATAAAGAGGCTGTTGCTCTCCCCCTGCTAAAAGGTGCCTCTTCACCCAGTTAGCAAAGGTGCGATTGGGAAGCAACAGTTTGTTCCCTTCCTCCTACCCCAACAAAGTAGCAAAACAAGGTGAATTCTTCTTTCCAAACAATGAGATGAGTTTAGTGTTTTTCAATCTCTAGATAATTTCTTTTTAATCTCTATAGTTTTTCTTTTAAGTGCCAAGGAAATCCGTTAAGGGTTTTGGTTTCTTAGCAACTTGTCCTGCTGCGGAATCCAGTTACTTGCTAGCCGCTCAGTGACTGGTGAATGTCTACTGCCACCTCATGGTCAAAGTCTGATTGGCAGCTTCAGGAGCTGTCCCAGAGCATGACAACAGCTAACACAGGGTGTTATACTGCTTTCTCCATACTGGCACTGGGTCTAAGGTGGTAGAGAAACCAGGTTCTAAGAAGCAGGTAGATGGGGCAGAGTTTGCCCACCCATTGTTCTGCCTCACTGTAGCAGGAACTTCCAATCCTCAGTTCCCATCTCCTTGCCCAGCAATGACATTCTCCCATCTGTCTCACTAAAGAGCCCAAGTTCGTTGATGTCTTCTGGATCCCAGAGAGCGAGAACCCCGATGATGACAAAATCTTCTTCTTCTTTCGGGAGACAGCAGTGGAGGGGGCGCAGGGACTGGGCAAACACTCCTTCGCCCGCATTGGCCAGATCTGCCGGGTGAGAACTCTTGCCTTCTTCAGAACTGAGACTGGCCCAGACACCTGGGGATGGGCAGACTGTCAGACAAGCAGGTTAGAGCATATGGCTGGGAGCCAGCATGTGCTTTGGCTAGGGAATGTGCATGGTCCTACTTGTGCTGGTGCATGGTATTTATCTCAGACGGCTGAAACACATGGTAGCTGTTCTGCATCAGTGCCCAGTGAAAACGCTGAAGGATCTCAAGAAGCACCAGAGGAAAAGGAACCCCTGGCCAGCTTATTAAAAAATCTTTGCGTCTCTCTGCAGAATGACTTGGGTGGACAGAGGAGCCTGGTGAATAAATGGACAACGTTTCTGAAGGCTCGGCTGGTGTGCTCAGTGCCGGGCAGTGATGGGAGCGACACCCACTTTGACCAGCTGCGTGAGTGACTCTGGCTGACTGAGAGCTGGGCTGATCCTCAGTGAGGCAAATAGCTGCGGAGCTACCTAAGGTTGTCACAGAGCCAAATGATGGGGTGGGCTAGTGGGCCTCTCCTCAGTAGACCCATCTCTTGCATTTCCAGGATCCCCTTGAAATGGTATCTTCCTTCTCCATCTGGAGAAACAGCTTATTTTCTTTCTTATTTTCTTTGTGTGGGTGTGTATGTGTGTAATATTTTAAAAGGCACATGGGTCTTACTCTGTCCAATAATGACAAGGATACATGAAAAATTCTTTCTGCATAAATCGTTAGATCTTGAAATATTGTACTAAAACCCAATGTCCTTTGACAAGTGTCATTTTTGCTTGTCTCAGGATAGCTTATTTTCCTTGACAGCCAAATCCCATAGTCTTCAGTAACCAAGTTTTAACACTTATTTTTGACTTCTGCCAGAGTTTTTTTGCAACTTTGTTATTTAAAAATATTTTGGAGTTGTTGCTTCATAGCTGTGGTATGAGCAATATAGAGCGGGAAGAGGGTTGATGGATCTGTGTCTTGTTGAGTCACAGAGTTGGAGAGAGGCCACTCTGGAGCAAGCTCACCCTTTCTTCCAAATTGGAAAAAGGCTGGCATGTGCATGGTGGAGTCCTGCAGGTAGATGACTCCTTCCCTCCTTCTTCTTGCTCTCATCAGGTGATGTCTTCTTGCTGCCAACCAGGGACAGGCGTAATCCACTGCTCTATGCTGTTTTTACCACCTCCAGGTAAGGATAATAGTCTCCCAGTGAGTAACTTCCTTCATTTCCATCCCAGGTTGTCTTTTCCACAAGGTGACGGAGGTCTGGGCTGACCCTCTAGCACAGCAATTTTCAATCTTTTTCATCTCACACACACTGAGAAGGCTCTAAAATTGTCAAGGCACAGCATCAGTTTTTTTGAGAATTGGCAAGTCACACCGCACTGCTGGCAGAAGGCTCATATCCCCCAATGGCCCTATTAATAAATGACCCTCCCCCAAACTCCCGCGGCACACCTGTGGACCATTCACAACACAGTGTGCCCCAGTGCACTGGTTGAAAATTGCTGCTCTAGCAAATGACCTTCCTGGTTTGACAGGGTGGGAAGGACCACAAATTTTGTGACTACTCCTGTATTTCCTGCAATGTCTTTCATCAACCTTTCCCCAGCCTAATGCTTTTCTTTGATCTGCTCCCATAGCACCATTTTCAAAGGTTCGGCTGTCTGTGTGTACCACATGAATGACATCCGTCGAGCCTTCTTGGGGCCTTTTGCACACAAGGAGGGGCCCAACTATCAATGGGTGTCGTACCAAGGCCGGGTCCCTTACCCCCGCCCAGGAATGGTATGTGTCTGGGGACTAGGCTGAACTGTGGAGCTGGGGAAAAATGATAGCAGGAGAGGGTTTCTGGGCCAGAATGCTAGTGTTCAGTTGCATCAAACTTATGACCCAATCTAATAGGGAACTTACAGCAGTGCAAACATTGTGCCACAATTGCGCTCTGTAGAGCCACTGGCAGAAACAGCCTGAGGCTTCATGTGCACGCCATAACTTCCCAAATACTCTACCAGTGCAGATAAGACAGTGGAGGGGGTGGTTTATGGGCAGATCAGGGCAGGGAGTGGGACAAACTGGGGAGGGCAGTTTGAGGACAGGAGGGGAGTATCTTGGCAGCAGTTGTACATGCCAAATCCTATCCCTGCCTGGATCCACCCCCTACTCAGAATTACCCCAACAAAATAGTTGGCATAGGACCAAGGAGACCCATTGATGACTAGATTGATGACAACCCCCCCCCTTTTTTTTTTTGCTTACCTCTCACATGCCATCTGGTTGGCCAAGCATAGCATTTAGCATGCACTCGGTGCTGCATCCTGTGGTCTGGGAGGGGGTAGCATTGGGCTGTTCAAGTTGTTGAAGGTCAAAATAGAGGAACATCAGGAGAGCTGCTTATGAGGTTTGGGGCTAAGTGGTGGAATGTCTGTGGTTGCAAAAGAAGAGCAGAGAGGTCTGTGTCTGAGTGCATGCATGGGTGCAAGGGGGGCCGTAACTGGGTGTATGTAGACTCAGTGTGGTTGTTTTTTTACATGCCTGGGCATTCTGTCCTCATTCACCTCCCTTCCTTCCACTCCTCACAGTGTCCCAGTAAAACCTTTGGTACATTTAGTTCCACCAAGGATTTCCCTGATGATGTGATTCAGTTCGCCCGCAACCATCCCTTAATGTACAACTCAGTGTTGCCACATGACCAGCGACCCATCTTCCTGCAAACCAACGTGGACTACACTTTCACCCTCATTGCAGTGGACCGGGTGGCTGCTGCTGATGGCCACTATGATGTCCTCTTCATTGGCACAGGTGTGTCTGCTCTCCTACCCTTTCCCCCAATGGGAAAGCCTACACATGTTTAGCCAAGTCCACCCCTGCTCCATAAAACTATACAGCAGGATGTCAAGGTCAAACATACGTGCCTTTCTCATATGGCCCTTGAAAACATCTCTGAGGAATGCTTAGTTCATCCTTTGCAGAGCACTAGGTGTGGCCTATTTCTGGCCATTTCTGAGAGATGAACTCCTTGAACTGAAGGTATTTAGAGAGTGATGCCAAGCCTGCCAAGTGTCTTTGGTTGACCCACAGTGTATTATACTGCATCATTTTGTCTGCTCTTTGCCATTTTAGGTGATATCATTGTTTTGAATGTATGAAGTTGTCTTATCTGAGTTAAACCATTGGTCCATCCAGCCCAGTTTTTGCCTGCCTGAGAGACTGACAATGACTCTCCCAGGTTTCAGGCAGAGGTTTTTCCCTGCCTTCCTTGAAGATGCCTGGGATAGAATTTGGTCAGTTCTGCATGTAGGACATGTTCTCTGCCACACAAATGTGCCCCTCTCCTCCTTGCCTGTTTATAATGATGCCCTCTTCATTTTATTGATGGATCTCCCACATCATGGCTAGTTGTGCCCTAAGTGCAGGGATGGGAAAACTTTCAACTTTAGGGGTCCTGGGCCTTTAACAATTATATGGAAGAGGGAGTTTCAGCAGGTGCAGCTTGTCATCTCACAGATGATAAGCTGTACCTGCTGAAATTCTACACAATTGTTAAAGGTCCAGGATCCCTAAAGTGTATCGTGTCAAGCAATATAGATGCTTTTTACAAGAGGCCATATCCAGTTACCTTTGGCTGCAGCATGGGCCGCCTTCACCCTTGCAGCTGGTGGATTTGAGACTCCCATTTAGCACAAAAGCTGCATTCTACTGAATTAGATCATTGGTCCACTGAGCTCAGTATCGTCAGCATTGACTGGTGGTAGCTCTGCAGGGTTTCAGAGAGGATCTTTCCCTGCCCTACCTGGTGCTACCAGAGATTGAACCTGGGGACCTTTTGCATGCCAAAGATGGACTCTAGCACCATGTGGCTATGCAGCTCAGAGCTCAGCTTCCCAGAAGTCAGTGATGACAGTGATGTCATCACCATGCACTCCAGAGGCCCCACTGCACAGCCATGAAAGGAGTCCACACAGTGGTGTGAAGACTTAGAGGCAACACTGTCTACCACTGAGCTACAAGCCTTCCCTGCAACCAAGATCAGAAGAGCTCAGAAGCAGGATCCCTGCAGGTTGCAGCTTCATGCCCTGGCCCATCGGTGTTCAGACTGCAACCAAAAAGTATGCCTGGAACTTGGCACAATTGTGCTAAGCTCTCCCTCTTTTCTCCCTTCTGGCAGACATTGGCACAGTCTTGAAGGTGGTCTCTGTGCCCAAGGAGAGCTGGCAGAACATGGAGGAGCTGCTTCTGGAAGAGCTACAGGTGTTTAAGGTGAGCCTGGACAAAGTGGAAGGGTAGCTTGGCCAGTCACATGCAGCTGCACTGTGAAAGGATCTGGAAGTAGCTTGAAAGTGCTGCATCTGGCCTAACAATGTCTCTGCATTTTCTCTTAGGGGTTCTCTGCATTTTCTGTACAATTCTGTAATAGCTTCAGGGCTTCTCCTGAAAAGAGAGAGACAATAGCAGGGGTGCCCTGGGAAAGGACTTAGGTCTCTGGTTGCAAAGGACCCCTCAGATGAGATTGCCAGTCAGCATTTCAGCCACATCAACCTTCCTTTTTCTTTTCTGCAGGACTCCTCCCCAGTTACCAGCATGCAGATCTCCTCAAAGCGGGTATGTACTAGATCAAGGTTTGGGAGAACCAGAGCTTGTGAGAAGGAATGGAAATAGGGAGGCCAATGTCAGGCAGAAAGGACTCTCGCATGCACCTGGGTGGAGAGGTCTGCAGTGTGAAATTGCTCAAGCAGGGGCTGATCCCCCACCCCAGAAAAGGAGGTTTCCATGGGATGTTGCACTAATGGATCTAGTCCTTATCATGCTGCTTGGACTATCTTGACTACTGTACCCATCTGTGTTGGTTAAAGCAGCAGAGATGCAAGCTCCTCCTGAGAAATGGTCTCTGGACTAAAACCAATAGAACTTGTTTGCTTGGGAAGTAATTGTCAGTCCCACATCCTGTTTGTACACTCCCTTAAACTCAAGTAGTACTCAGGACGAGTAGTACATTGTCCTGTCAGCAGCTAGAAGAATGCCATCTCATCTGCAGAGTTTCTCTGACTCCCTGCTGGATCCCTTGTCTGCGATTTGGGAGTTACGATGTTACTTTGTTGGTTTGGTTTGGTTTGATTTGTATCTGGCCTTTGATCCAGAAGGATCTGCGAGGCAAGAAAACGCAATGCCACTCAGGCTATTTCTGCTCCGTCCAACACTTGCCCTTTTGGGAAAGGGTAATGTCATTTCCACCTGGGCCATGACATTAAAGTGACTGAGAAGGACCTTGCAGCTGGCTTGACTTGGGTATGATTCTTGGGCAAGCAGCAGAAGACATTGGATTTCTTGGGTGTTCTTAGCAGAAGGCTTCTTAACAGGGCTGTGTGACTTTGTCTCCTAACAGCAACAGCTCTACGTGGGCTCCAGGACTTCCATTTCTCAGCTGCCCTTGCACCGATGTGGGATCTATGGCAAAGCCTGTGCAGAATGCTGCTTGGCTAGAGACCCCTACTGTGCCTGGGATGGCACCACCTGCACTCGCTACATGCATAACACCAAACGGTATGGCCAACAGGCTATTGGCTCAGGATTGACTTCCCTGCGCTGGGGATTGATGGGGTCTATTTGCTGTGTCTGTTTGCCCACAAATCCTTTTCCTTCCAGTCACCTGTGATGCAGTGATTTCGTTCAGCTCTAGCAGCTCCTGCCTTTTGGCTCCCAAGTTTAAAGTGCTGTGACTGCACCAAATCTTATTTGGCTCCTCCATGGAACTCTGACTGGTGGTTCCCCCAAGAGCAGAAGAGTTCTGTTTTTAATCTTGACACATCTTTTGGCTTTTTCTCTCTCGGCAGACGGTTCCGGCGCCAGGATGTGAGAAATGGGGACCCCAATACATTGTGCTCTGGAGGTGAGTCATCTTGTACCCTACACTCTTAGCAACATAAGAACATAAGAACAGCCCCACTGGATCAGGCCATAGGCCCATCTAGTCCAGCTTCCTGTATCTCACAGCGGCCCACCAAATGCCCCAGGGAGCACCCCAGATAACAAGAGACCTCATCCTGGTGCCCTCCCTTGCATCTGGCATTCTGACATAACCCACTTCTAAAATCAGGAGGTTGCGCATACACATCATGGCTTGTACCCCATAATGGATTTTTCCTCCAGAAACTTGTCCAATCCCCTTTTAAAGGCGTCCAGGCTAGACGCCAGCACCACATCCTGTGGCAAGGAGTTCCACAGACCAACCACACGCTGAGTAAAGAAATATTTTCTTTTGTCTGTCCTAACCCGCCCAACACTCAATTTTAGTGGATGTCCCCTGGTTCTGGTATTATGTGAGAGTGTAAAGAGCATCTCCCTATCCACTCTGTCCATCCCCTGCATAATTTTGTATGTCTCAATCATGTCCCCCCTCAGGCGTCTCTTTTCTAGGCTGAAGGGGCCCAAACGCCGTAGCCTTTCCTCATAAGGAAGGTGCCCCAGCCCCATAATCATCTTAGTCGCTCTCTTTTGCATCTTTTCCATTTCCATTTTTTCCATCATTTGCATCCACTCCAGTGAGTCTCCCATCACCAGAAGTCAGGTGTGATCCTTCTGCCTTCATCGCTCGTTCTCTGCTTCACACATCTGAAGTATGAATTCTATGCCAGAAATGAAGAAGTGTCAAAAAGGGTGTGAGTGTGAGAGAGTTTATGTGTAGCCCTAGTTATTGTAAACTGTAAATTCAGGCTCATTCTTTTTTCTTCAGATTGCTTCTGGTTTCTTTTCTATTCACTGGCATACAAAATAAGAAACTTTTGCTGCTGGTGCTGTATTTTGTCCAAAGAAAGATGGCAGAGATTATACCAGGCCCCTAAGCAGAATCCAAACTTAATACCTTACTCAGAGCTGAGCTACTCACTTATGTTTGAGCCAAATGTTAACCCTGTTCCATGGAGATATCCCTCCAACACACAACCAACCCTCCCCAATCCAGGAGTAGATCTCCCATATTTTAATTACATATTTTATTTAAAAGATTTATAAACTGCTTTTCCAATGCTCAAAGCGTTGTAAAGTTAGTATAATAAAATATAATAAAAAATTAGCAATAAAAACAATTAATGATACACGGAGCAGACAAAAACATTTGATACAGCAGGGATGAAACCATAAAAATGTAAAAACCACACAGAGAAATCTAGATACAATAATTAAAAAGGGGGTCACTAGGGCAATCATCCCTCCTCAAAAGCCAAACAAAATAAATGTGTTTTTAAACCCCACTGGAAACTCTGTAGAGAGGGGGTGCCACTACAGCAAAGACCCTGCACTTTGTCGCCTTTTGTCTTCAGATAGTGATAGTACTCTAAGCAGGGCCCTATCTGATGATTATAGGTGACAAGTGGGATTATGTGGGAGAAGGTGGTCTTTAAAATATTCCAGTTATGTGCCATGTAGGTAATCGCCAGCATTTTTAATTGGGTTTAGAATTGAAATGAGTGTAGCCATCAGAGCAACAGCATTGCAGACTCAAACCTTCAAGTCTCAACTTATCTATATCTATACTAAGGACCTCTTCTTAGATCCATAGATTCTTCCCTAAGAGTGCTTTCCACTGCAAGCCAAGGAACTGTTTTACCCCTTTAGTAAGCATGAGCTCTTCATAGAGACCCACTGTTCCATACCTAACTTTGCCTTTGCCCTGATATCACATGTTCATGTTTTTGCTTCTGTCTCTCTCACCTATTTGCATCCATTGCTGACCATGTTCAAATATCGCAGTTTGTGTTGTCCCTTGTTTCCATGCAGATTTCCAGAGAAACCACGTGCCAGAAAAGAAATTATATGGAGTGGAAGGCAGCAGCACCTTCCTGGAGTGCCTCCCAAAATCACTACAGGCCCAGGTTATGTGGACATACCAGAAAACTAGCAGTGCATCCCAAAAGGAGGTATGAGCCTATCTGCTGAGTGCATTTAAAGACAATGAGGCTGTACAAGGCTAATGGAGTCTAGTAAAAGTTCCTGGAACTTCTTTGCTCTTCCTTTCCAAGAGAGGTGTTTTTCCAGTGCTTCCTGTCCTAGAAATACCTTCTAACCAACTCACTCTATGCATGGGATAACATGGACCAAGATGCTCTGGCTGACATCTCCTTTTCTCCCCTGACATCAAACCATACCCTGTTGCAGCACAGACCTGCCTCCAGGCAGGTACCTTAAATTGGTGTTTGTACAATCATCCACCCCCTTATTCTGGAATTGTATTTTTTTTATGTAAAAGATTTATACCTTGCCTTTCCCCTCAATGACCAGGTTGCCATAAAAACAAAACTACAAAAAATAAAAGATGGAGGAAGCCAGAAGTTTTTAAACCTTATCAACTTAATAATGAAACATTTAACAACGCCCCCCCCCCAAAAAGGAACTGAGGAGGCAAGGCTAAACGAAAGTTTACAGCCCTGTCTTCTTCACCTTCGACTCTCATTCATCCTTTGTTCTCAAGCTCTGTTCTCAGATTAATTTCTGTGTTAACTTCTAGGTCTTGTTGGATGATCGAGTTATTAAGATGGAGCAAGGAATCCTTTTGCGCAGCGTGCAACGCAAAGATGCTGGCCTCTACCACTGCCACGCCACAGAACATGGCTTTACCCAGAGTTTGCTGCAGCTCCGTCTTGAAGTGATTCATGCTCAGCAGGCTGATGCGCTTGCCCTCTCCTGGGAAGAGGAGCCCACCCAGTCTTTCCATCGCAAGCTCTGGTATCAGGATTTCTTGCAGTTGGTGGATCACCCCAACCTCAGCACTATGGACCAGGTGTGCGAGCAACTGTGGAGCCGCAAAAGCCACCAGCCCAAAAAGAAGCCGCCGCTGCCCCCTCCACTTAGCGTCAAGGTCAAGAGTCACAAGTGGAAGCACATGGAGGAAAAAAGGAGAGCGCGTAACCGGAGAACACACGAAGTGCTCCGTGCAGAAAGGGGCCCCCGAAGCACTAACATCTGGTGACCTACCAAGAGCACAGTTGGACAACCTCTTTGCTGGGAGGGGAACAGGGTGGGAGGGTGGGAGAGAGCAGGACCATTTATGTCTTCTGTGGTTCGGTGGAGAGAACTTCCTTCTGCACAGGCCCCATTCTCCTGGCTGTTGCCTATGTAGTTTGTAGGATGAAGTCATAGCAATTTAGCTGTCCTTCTTCAGACCTTGGCACAACTTGGCAGAATCTGATAGAAGTTCTGTGTGTGTATGTGTGTCCACACCCCTTGCCTCTTCTATAGTGCACAACCAAAGATGGGGTGCCAATCTCCAAGGACCAGTGACGTGTATCTTGTACACCTTGTGCAGTGGGAATTATTGTTGGCAGGACGCGCTAGGAGATGTGGTTCTTGCTCATAGATCTGCTGGTTGCCATGATGTGACCTAGGGATGGAGGTGCCCCCAGCTCTGCTGGTTCCAGTGGTGTTCAGACATCCTTCCTCTGCCAGGGTAGCACTTGGATGTGTCTTTCAATGCCCTGCTCAAGACTCTTTCACAATAGGCAGAGCATCAGGCATCTTTCATTCGCCTCCCATAACCAAGGCTCTCCTGCCACATCTGCATAAGTGTCGCAATGTGGAGACACAACAGAATCACTGATGTAACTATTTATTAACAGACTGTTTACTGATGAATGTAAACCCACCAGCGGGTGACCCGACACGATGTAGCTTCTGACAGGATGATCAGGGCTGCTGTGGCCCAAAGGACTATGGGTACATTTCTGACTGACATTTTCTGGACATGCATTAAGATGATGGTAATGGCAGCAGAGGGACTTGATGAGGGACCATGCAGGAGTATCTGCTGCCTCTCATCTTGTGTAGGCCTCAGGGAATTCTTCCTTAGCTGGAGGCCTCATCAAGCAGCTGGACAGTTAGGGAAGAGTCCCAGCTGTGAGAAACATTTATGGAGATGCCATTTATGGAGAAACATTTATGGAAGATGGCTAGATGGCATCTGACCATAGGGGTCAGATGAATGCAGGATTGGGGTAGACAATGAACTAGAAAAGTCACAAAGCTGTGGCCCGGAGCACTGTGCTTGGGGAGGGGCTGTGGCTCAGTGGTTAGAGAGCACATGCATTGCGTGCAGAGCAAGCCTCGGCATCTCCAGGTAGGGCAGGAAAAGACCCCTGTCCAAAACCCCAGGGCAGCTACTTCTATCTCAAGGCATCTTCAGTGTGAGAAAAACATAACAAACCAGAAACCTCATGAATAAAACCCTGATCCTCCCTTTCCATTGATCCCTGCCTTGTCCAGTAAGAACAGCTATTTTGATCATGTGCTAGGATCTTAAAATCCCAATTTGGAGTTACAGTATTTTGGCCATGAAGGATTTTGGTTTGATATGCACCGAAGAAACAGGCAGGAAGAAGATAGCTTGAGGCTACCGCTCCGTTCTTTATGTATGTTCTTTCTGACAGCAGCAAACTCTCAAGGGAAAAAGAACTAAGAAAAGAAGAATAAACAACATGGGAAGTGGGAGGAGTTGTTGGGAGCAAGCTAGAAGCATTGGGTTGTGGTGGTCTTTTGGAGCTAATGGTGAGTGAGCTGTGCTTAGGTACAGGACTCACATGGGACCTACAGCAGCCAGTGCTGGATCCATCGTGGTGGGAATGTATTAACACAATAAAGCAGTCATTTGACTTGTGTTTGTCTGATTTGCCATTGGATGCAGAAACCTCTGGAAAAGGAGCATGTCATACATTTCAGGTACTCGCAGAAATTTAGCTGCCATCTTTTGATAGAACTAGGACATTTAGCATGGAGGCAGCAGGTATCTCTCTCTCTCATGATTCCACTGAGCAAAATGCGGTAAGGGAGTATGGCTTCACAAAGCTGCACGATTGCTGTCCAGTGGTTCAGAAGGCAGGCTACCTATTACCCTTTGTGATTCCATGTCCAGCCACCAAAAGTCATCCACAGTTTCTCTGTCATTTAGTCCTGTGCTGTCAAGGGTGGTGCAAACACGTCCTGTTTCTGAGCCTATAGTAGTGTCCTGACCAGGAAGACACTGAACCGGTGACCGTTTTTCTGACATAAAGAGAAAGTGGTGGAAAGATCTTCACTTGCTTCATTTTTGCCTATCAGGCTACTGGAAAAGGCACAGGAGTCAGAGCTGTGGCAAAGGTGGCAGATCAGGTGCAGTGTGCATCTTCAGCTCATGCAGTGCCTGTTGGGACTCATGACTGGTAGAGAACACTATACCTCTGTAATTTCTGCATCTAGGTTCTAGGAATTGGAGCCTGTACTATAATCAGCAGAAAGGGACCTGACCTGCCTTTCTCAGCAGTTGTGGACCTGCTGTTAGGTCCAATGGAGCAAAAGCCTTGGGCCCGACGGATAGGACCCCGCGGAAGCCTCTCTGAGGCTCCTGACAGGGTTGGAAACAGTGCTTCCGGAAGCATTTTAAAGCATTGGGGAACTCAGAGAGGCTTCCCCGACATGGGTGGATATCGTGTGAGGCTCCATGAGCCTCAGGTAAGGAGGGGCAGTGGCCACAGCCTGCGGGGGGGGTACCATTGTGGACCTTTGCCCCGGGCACAGGGCTGGGGAGATCTGCTGCTGTTTCTCAGTGATATGTCCAGTCATATGGATTAAAGTTCTTTAGTTGGATTTAGAGGGACTTGCTGTGGAAAGAATCCTCTTTGAGAATAATTGGAGTAGTGTACCTTGCAGCCATTTTCAGAAACTACAGCACACATAGTATGTATGAGAGCCTACAACCAGGTTTAGGCAAGGTCATAAACAAGGGGGAACTGGAGGGCATAAGGACTCAGGACTTGCAAACTGAAATCTGTAGAGGTGTGTACTGTTAATGTCTAGGCCAGCAGTTCCCAAACTTTTAAGTGCCGCAACCCACCTCGTCCTCCTTGGTGGGTCGCGATGCGATGCTCCTGTAGTGCTGTAATGCCTTACTGGGAGCACCTGGAAGTTGCTTCTGGGGCATCGCTGTGCCTGCAACACACTCCATTGACTTCTGCGGGCCTTAGAATGCCCCACCGAAGCGACATCTGGTTTGCAGAAGCAAAGCTTGTATATTGATGTGAAACATTTTTAATGGCATTTTTCAATTTCCATACTTTTTAAACTTGCAGTTTGCTCCAAGAGATTGGAATAAAATATGCTAGATCCTTTATTTATTTAATCAATTTATATCCCACCTTTCTGCCCAAAGAGCATCTAATAAGTTTCAGAGTGGGAAAACATAGCAGGGAAAAATACACTGTAATGAAAAACCTGAAGGTTGGGGGGCTTTTTTGTTTGTTATAATCTTAACAGAGTGTAGCTATAGTATGGGGGGATGTCATGATGAGCTCGTGCACAAATGTATAACTATACCACTGGCTTTAGATTTGAAAACAATGAAGCAATCCAAGCTATTAGTAATACTATTATTAAGAATATATACTGTGCCACTTTTCAAAAGGAAATAGTTCACATACGGTTTACAACATCAATCAATGGTTCCCTGCCAGTGAGTGCATCCAGCACAAAGCCAGCACAGAGGCTGGGAGCAGGATTGAATGCCATGGGCCAGAGGAAGGCCACCCCTTCCCAGCGTGACCACACAACAGTGAGGTGGCCCCACCCTTTCCAGCGGCAACAAGGGGGCACAGCAGCAGGGTGTGTGTGTGCGCATTTCCAGAACTTGAATCAAAGCCTGACCCAGGGGAGGTCATAGGCAGGACTGTGACCGGACATGCCTGGCCGTGTCACACACACTGATGGTGTCACCCCTCACACCCTGCTAGTGATGCCATTGTTAGAAAGCATACTTCTCTGAGGAGTTTGCAAAAACTACATGTCTAAGTGCTCTCAAGCTGTCACACTGCTGCTTCACCCACAACTCCCTCCCACTGCTACTATTGCTGGGACCAGAAGAGCAGCAAGGGAAGCAGGCAGGTGGTTGGGTGGGAGGAAGAGAGAGCAACTGAGTATTTCTGTGGCTCAGTTTTAATCCATCCCTGAAGCAAGTATCATGAGCCATCAGGGACAGTAATCTGCGCCTGGGCATGATGAGCTTTGGTGGCACTTCTAACTCAGATGCCCTGCTGATGTCCTCCCTGACCAACATCTGCTTCTTTTCCTTGTGCTGAGTTTGGTACATTTGGTACCTGAGGTTCTGCTGCTTCTGTCTTTGGGCCTAGCAGCTGTTTACAGAGGGATATTCATTGAGCAGAGGGCAACAGGAAACGGGATCAGATTATGAGTCATTCAGAAAATGCTTGCTCATTACCAGCAAATGTTTGCTGGAGATCTTTATTTCCACATATGAGTTTCGTTTCTGGCTGGCATGAAACTTGACAGAACTGGCATCTCCTCCAGGAAGTCCATGGGGCGGATTTGAAAATGCCCCAAAAACAAGCCCAAGGGAATCCCTGTCCTAGGACTGGAAAAGCTGAAGCATTTTCGTATACATGGAAGCTCAGAAAACAGAACATAAGCAATAAAAAAGACCTAATTTTTTTTATAAATTGATGATTTGAAGACAATTTGAAAATATCTTAGACTTTGCTCCTTACCCAGGGACAGAAGTGATGGTATTTTTTCAACATTTCAGTTTCTTTTGTCAATACAAGAGGACATCGTCTTTCCAGGATTTGTACGTTTAATACAACAATTCACCAGCTTTGCTAAGAATAATCAATGAAGGTGGAATCTGAGTTGTTTTTTTATAGCTGAGTGAGAAATTCCACTTCAAATGTCAAACGTACATGAAACTGCTTTATACTGAGTCAGACCTCTAGTGAAGTCAGCCTGGCACTTTGATCTGCAGCTGCTCTTCAAGGTCTTTCTTAGGGAACGAAGGTTGAGCCCAGCAATTATCTTTCCCCTATCTTAGCAAACAGAAGTTGCTTGTCCTCACCAGGCTGGCTTTCAGTTTCATTTCTAGCTGAATGGAAAGCATAACTGGAGAACTCACCCATGCCTTTTAATTGCTTGTTTTGATAGCAGATGCCTGGGAAATGTTCTAAAATATCACAGTCTACTCCACTTTAACTGCCAGGCTGTGTCATCAGGGGGGTGAGCAATAGGATAAATAGGGCTGAGCTGCACTAAACTTTAAACAAGTGGTCGAGACAGAGGTGCTGGACAGAAACGATGGGGCTCTACCAAGTCTCTTCTCGTGATCTCGATGGCTGGATTGCTGAACAGCTGCAGCCCAGTAAGAAATTCCGTCAGAATGTTCAAGACGATATTCACAGAATCTGCGCGTTCTTGAAAGAGAGGTGCTCCATGGATGTCAGCGTGATCAAAACAGTCAAGGTGAGACTGTCTTGATAATTAATCTAACTTAACTTCAGTACTGCTAGACCAGCAGTATGGCATCACATATGCATTCTCCATCCCTCTTCCCCATTCCAGCCACAGGTTCATCTGTCCATCCATTGGACAGTAGCTATGTAAGTTTCAGTGATCCACATGATCAGGAAACTGCCAAGGCTTTTCCAGTCCATTGATGACTGGAGTTGCAGAGATAATCTCTTTTTCCTGATGGAAAGGGTATCCCTGCCATGAAGGTGAGAAGTCAATTCTAGCAGGGGTGAAAAGCATGGAATGTTCTTATATATATGAAACTCATATTTTTTTATGGGTTTGAACAAAATCCCCTAACTCTCTCTCCCTCATGATACTATATTGACTGTAATTATCAATGGGATTGAGCCATCATAATTGATTCCCCCACTTAAGCCATTTCTGCCCAATGTTGCTTATACACAACAGGGATCAAATGTGTACACCTGTGGGCTGGGCAGAAATGGGTTAACAGAAATTGTTGAACCTGAGGATTGTCCTTATGGGGAAGAGTGAAGGAAGGTTTAATGCCCCTGTTTCTACTTTCCTGCTTAGAAAAGGACAAGGTAAATCAAGGTACCCCATTTTAACAAAGAAGCAGTCCAATCTAAAGGTGTGGTTGCTGGAACAGAGCTGACTGTTTCCCCAGTCACTGATAATACTGCTACTCTGTGTGCCATTTGTTTGCTAATGGAAGTACAAGTGCAGCTGTTTTAATTTACAGGCTATGCTAAATGACAGAGTAGGCATATATCTTCTTTGCAGGGTGGCTCTGCAGGAAAGGGGACAGCCCTGGATGACAATTCAGATGCTGATCTGGTTACTTTCCTCGACTGCTTCTCCAGCTTCAATGATCAGAAAGAGAAGCGTGCTTTAATAATCAAGACCATTGAGACAGAACTGAAACGGTGCCAAAAGAGTATTGCCTACAAAGTTGAGATCCCACCCTCAAATGTGGATGACAGCTTACGAAGAGCACTCAAACTCAAAATCACATCCACCAAGAAAAAGGAGCCTGTTGAGGTGGACATCCTTCCAGCATATGATGCTTTAGGTAACCCATAACAGCGCTTCCCTTGATACCTTACAGAGTAGGCAGACTCATGTAGAGAGATATGGTACTTCAAGTACTTAAGTCCCAAATAATTAAGAACTTTATAGGTCATCACCAGTATTTTGAATGTGCCCCCAAAACATAAGGGAACCCTTGCAGATGTTAAGATAGGTGTGTGAAATGGTCACACCCCCTGGCTCCAGTCAATAATCTGGCAGTTGCATCCTGTTCTAATTGCAGCTTCCAAAAAGTCTTGATAGCCCCATGTCATAATCATCACAATAGTGATATAATGAGTGCATGGGTAACTATAGGCAGATTTGATTGATCCAAGAAAGGTTACAGTTGGCATGCCAGCCTAAGCTGGCTAAAGGCAGTCTGGGCCACATCCACCACCTTGACAGTCAGGTTCAAGGCTGGGTCCAAGGGAAAACCTAATCCTTCAAGGAGAGTACAACCTCATGAAGAACAAGTTGACAGTCTGATTTCTAGATCACACATCTCCTCAATAATAGCACTTCGTCTGGAGTTAATTTAGGGTTTTTAACCCTCCTGCCCATCATTATAGCATTGATCAGGGCTTCAACCACTGCCTTGACCAGAGATGGAAATAACAACTAGGCTCAGTGATTCCCACTTATTTGTGACACCCAACCCCCAGATGTTCACCCGGGCAGTTTCATATACAGTATATGTGTTAAGATGTACAGTGGATAGAATGAAAGCTGGAAGGACACCATAGGCTGACAATCAAGATGTCAAAAAGGAATCCTCCAGCAGTATTGTGGCCCCCTCTTCCCAGGCATCCAAGGGGGTAATGCCAATGTCTTGGGGCTGTGGGGAGAAAAAATTTATTCACATGGTAGCAGCTCACCTCTAGCAAGCTTGCTGTTCATGGTTAGCCTGTTAACAAACTCCCTTCCTCCATTCTTAGGCCTTGGGTAGCTGACAGGCCTGATGGTGCAGTCTTTACCACAGAGCAGCTGGGTGGAAGTTGGTGGCGACTTCACCCAGCCTCCTCTCTCTCCCTGTTCCTACATAGACACTCTCTAAACCTGGGAGACATGGGAGTGTAGGGCTTAAATAGTGCAGCATGCTTCTCAGCAACTATTGCACCTGGGTTGCCAGATTGGAAATGTCCTGTTTCCCTGGCATAAGAACAGCCCCACTGGATCAGGCCATAGGCCCATCTAGTCCAACTTCCTGTAACTCACAGCAGCCCACCAAATGCCCCAGGGAGCACACCTGATAACAAGAGTCCTGCATCCTGGTGCCCTCCCTTGCATCTGACATAGCCCATTGCTAAAATCAGGAGGTTGCACATACGCATCATGGCTTGTAACCCATAATGGATTTTTCCTCCAGAAACTTGTCCAATCCCCTTTTAAAGGCGTCCAGGCCAGATGCCATTGCCATATCCTGTGGCAAGGACTTCCACATACCAACCACACACTGAGTAAAGAAATATTTTCTTTTGTCTGTCTTAACTCTCCCAACACTCAATTTGAGTGGATGTCCCCTGGTTCTGGTGTTATGTGAGAGTGTAAAGAGCATCTCTCTATCCACTTTATCCTTCCCATGCATAATTTTGTATGTCTCAATCATGTCCCCCCTCAGGAGTCTCTTTTCTAGGCTGAAGAGGCCCAAACGCCTTAGCTTTTCCTCATAATGAAGGTGCCCCAGCCCAGCAATCATCTTGGTTGCTCTCTTTTGCACCTTTTCCATTTCCAGTATATCCTTTTGAGATGTGGCGACCAGAACTGGACACAATACGCCAGGTGTAGCCTTACCATCGATTTGTACAACGGCATTATAATACTAGCCGTTTTGTTCTCAATACCTTTTCTAATGATCCCAAGCATAGAATTGGCCTTCTTTACTGCCGCCACACATTGGGTCGACTCTTTCATCGACTTGTCCACCAGCACCCCAAGATCTCTCTCCTGATCTGTCACAGACAGCTCAGAACCCATCAGCCTATATGTGAAGTTTTGATTTTTTGCCCCAATGTGCATGACCTTACACTTACTGACATTGAAACGCATCTGCCATTTTGCTGCCCATTCTGCCAGTTTGGAGAGATCCTTCTGGAGCTCCTCACAATCACGTCTGGTCTTCACCAATCAGAAAAGTTTGGTGTCGTCTGCAAACTTAGCCACCTCACTGCTCAACCCTGTCTCCAGGTCATTTATAAAGAGGTTGAAGAGCACCAGTACCAGGACAGATCCTTGGGGCATACCGCTTTTCACCTCTCTCCATTGTGAAAATTGCCCATTGACACCCACTCTCTGTTTCCTGGTCTTCAAGCAGGTCTCAATCCAGGAAAGGACCTGCCCTCTAATTCCCTGACTGTGGAGTTTTTTCAGTAGCCTTTGGTGAGGGACTGTGTCGAACGCCTTCTGAAAGTCCAGATATATAATGTCCACGGGTTCTCCCACATCCACATGCTTGTTGA
Organism: Tiliqua scincoides; assembly: GCF_035046505.1. NCBI lineage: Eukaryota > Metazoa > Chordata > Lepidosauria > Squamata > Scincidae > Tiliqua > Tiliqua scincoides. Next base: position 204,388,712 of record NC_089822.1, read on the forward strand.
ACTTTTCAAAGAATTCTATAAGGTTCGTGAGGCAAGACTTACCCTTATGGAAGCCATGCTGATTCTCCCTCAGCAAGGCCTGTTCATCTACGTGTTTTGAGATTCTATCTTTGATGAGGCATTCCACCATCTTACCCAGTATAGATGTTAGGCTGACCGGCCTATAGTTTCCCAGGTCCCCCCTCTTTCCCTTTTTAAAGATAGGCGTGACATTTGCTATCCTCCAATCTTCTGGCACCGTGGCCATTTTGAGGGACAAGTTGCATATTTAGTCAAGAGATCAGCAACTTCATTCTTCAATTCCTTAATAACTCTTGGGTGGATGCCATCCAGGCCCGGTGACTTATTGATCTTTAATTTATCAATGAGGTTTGAAACATCTTCTCTTTTAACCTCTATCTGACTTAACTCCTCGGTCAGGAGGGGCTGTTTGGGCAGCGGTATCTGCCTGAGGCCTTCTGCCGTGAAGACAGATGCAAGAACTCATTTAATTTCTCTGCCATCTCTAAGTCTCCTTTTATCTCCCCTTTCCCTCCCTCACCATCCAGAGGGCCAACCGCTTCTTTGGCGGGTTTCCTGCTTCTAACATATTTGAAGAAGCTTTTATTATTCCCCTTAATGTTGCTGGCCATGCGTTCCTCATAGTCTCGCTTGGCCTCCCGTATCACATTTCTTTTGCCAAAGTTTATGTTCCTTTTTATTCTCCTCATTAGGGCAAGACTTCCATTTACAACTGACTGGCCTATCAGGTAGTGGCCTCACAAAGGACCATCACAGTCCAAGGCACCCTGACTAGCCCTGAGTTGACCCAGACTCTCTCCCCAACTGAGGGGTGCCTTGGGGCAGCCTCTGCTTTCCACCATTCCTCGGTTGGGGGTATCCATGTCCCTTGCATTTTTGGTTTTTCATCCCTTTCCCCCTCTGCTCTCCCTGTCCTTCCTCCTTCCCAAAACTTTTCTCCTTCACCTTCTTCAGCATCTATGCCCCAGTTGGCCATGGGACATGCAGAGATGTCATGCCGCTCTGCTTTCTGTCAGCTCACCAATCTGCTGCACCAATCTGCTTTCTGCCTGCTCAAACTGAGGGGAAAACAGATTTCCTGCCCTCTTACCTTGCTCCATGTGTAGTTTCTTCAAACACAGGACTTCCATTTTCATCAACACTGATTCCATGAATGAAGGAGCTCCTTTATTTGCACAGTCCTGTTAAATATCTTTGGGGCATGTCTTTTGCCCCTGCATGTGGTGTTGCTAGTTACCTGGCTTGCCCCTTCAAGCAAGTCTGACTAAAATCCATTCTCTCCTTCCAAGTGAATCATATCTTCTCTTTGCTGTATAGTCCAAAATGCGCCCCATCTCCCACCCAAACGTGCCAGTGCTGGGAGCTGGGCAGTTGTTGATGGCTCTGCTTATATGTGATGGGTTCCGAATAATGGTCTAACCTGCTATGTTTCCTTCTTCTCACCCCAGGGCAGGTCACTTCAACATACAAGCCATCCTCAATGGTCTATATAAATCTAATCAAGACCAAGGGACTCCCTGGTGAGTTTAATACCTCCTTCACAGAGCTGCAGAGGAATTTTGTGAAGTGTTGTCCAGGAAAATTCAAGAATCTATTGAGGCTGGTCAAGCATTGGTACAAAGAATACAAAGAGGTGAGCTCACTTTCCAATGTAGGATCCAGACAAGGGTGTGGTTGGCCAGCCCTTATTTGGAGCATTTACCCCTCTCTCCTGCCCCTTCAACTTGCCACTTCTGCTTCCCTTGGCCCTATGAACCTGGGGGAAGTAATGGCAGAGATACATTCCTGTGCTGGTCCCTAATGTTTCCCTGTCCCTATAGCAGGAAACCAAAAGAAAGGGCCAATTCCTCAACCACTGCTTACACTGGACCTAGCAGTCCTGAGCTGCTTCCTCCTTGAGGACGCTAAGGAGGTGGCTAAGTTGCAGACGGCTGGAAAGTGGGTTAGAATTGTGCCATTAGCTACTCTTCTGAACAGAACCAGAACCTTGAGGCTTGAGACTCCTGGAGAGTGGGGGTGTCAGTGTTTATAAGGTCTGAGGACCAAGCCTGAAGGTCTTCGGCTTCCTTTTAGTTGAAGGACGGGTTCTTCAAAGGAATGGCGGCACCTGCTGTAGGGTGAGTTCACGTCTACCACCAGCAGTCTGGCATAGGGCCAGTGGGGTGGTTTTGTGACATGGCTGATGTAGCATGATAATGCAACAATTGGCAGCAACTTCTAATTCAGGCAGGGGGTCTCCTCATCTCTTTCAACAGTGCCTCAGAAAGGTTGACCCATCATCGTCCCTACCCCCCAAGTTTGCCCTGGAATTGCTGACCATCTATGCTTGGGAAGAAGGGACAGGCAGGGCTGAGAAATTTGACACAGCAGAAGGGTTTTGCACAGTGATGAAGTTGTTGTGCCGGCACCAGGACCTCTGCTTCTATTGGACTAAGTACTATGATCTAGAGCATCCCATAATAGGGGCTCATGTGAAAGAACAGCTGAAGGGACAACGGTAAGAACATTACTTTTCTTTCATTGCTGTTTCATATATGGTGTATGCTGCTCATATATTTTCAGTTTGAATGTGATCAGGCCAAAATTATGTCCTTTTAAGTTTGATGGATTTTTGTGCAAGAAGGTTTGACTTGTGCTTAACTTTCCGTCAGAGAGAAAGTGCCTAAAATTGGTTAGATTGCATGCCTTGTATGCCTTATTCCTACTGTCTCTACAGCCTGGGAGACTCTGATGGGTCTTTATTCACTGTGCATGCTGTGGAGTGATGTTTAATATGTGCAGTTGCTCTGCTCCATAATTATCACTGTGTATCCACCAGCTGATAAAACAAACCCCACTAATTAGCTTCACTGTGCCAAACATGTAGCCTGTTCCAAGGCTACGAGGTAATCAAACTTTATGTCCTGCAAGATGCCAGTTGCTTCTTCTTGAATGCCCTGGTGTCGTTGACAGGTTTCAGCATGCTTTAATCCCACAGTTCTCAAACCTTTTAGCCCAGGACCCACTTTTTAGAATGACAATCTGTCAGGACCCACTGGAAGTGATGTCATTAACCTGAAGTGATGTCATGGCCAGAAGTGACATCATCAAGCAGGAAATTTTTTTAACAATCCAAGGCTGCAATCTTATCCATGCTTACCCAGGAGCATGACTATCATTGACTATCATTGTTAACAGCACATGCATTGTAGCCTGTTAAAAGTACAGATCTCCCCAAATGCAGTCACATATCATATTGGCATCAAGTCTAACATACTAAAAATAAAATATTGAAATGAATGAGGACTCATGTGAAATTGTCTCACAACCCACCTGGTTGGTCCCAACCCACAGTTTAAGAAACAGTGCTTTAATCCATTTCTCAAAGAGTTCAGCATCTCTTGCCAGAGCAAGGAACCATCATTTATTCTGTATTTAAGCTCCACACCTGCTCTAGCTTGGCTTGCACTCTTATAGGTTGTGTGTATGTGAATGCTCTTTCAGTGGAACTTGCTTCCAGGTAAAGGTGCTTCCAGTTGTGCTTCTTTAAGCCCCAGTGCTATCTGGATGTTACACCAATTTTGCACGGATGCAAGCCCATCATCCATCCATAAGCCCAGCCAGCACAGGGAGGGGAGGAGGAGAGATTGTGGAGCCCAAGCCATGTCCCACTGATGCAGCAGCACTGCATCACCACCGCTCACTAGATGCCCCAACACCCACACAGTCCCATCCACAACTCATCCTGTGTATCAGCTACATGTTTCAGGTCAGCCTGCCAACAACCTCAAGGAGGCTACACACAGCATTGTCACCCTGGCACATGCCACATGTCACAAGGCTGGAGGCATCAAGGCCCACTCTTATGTGGTAGTACAGATGCCAGCCCAATGCAGGCACCTGGGGTCGTCAAAGCAGGCACCTGGGTGACTGGGATCACCCAGTCAATTCTGGAGGGGACAAAGATACAGAGGACCCAGCCACCCCCACTGAGAGCACTGCTCCCTGAAGCCACTCCATCAGGAGCAAAAAGTGGGGCTCTTCCTTTTCTGTCCTAGAGCCCAAAGTTGCTGTAGGACAGGCACCCTGGCTGTGTCCAAATTATGATGGCATGGTGTTTCCTAACCATTATGTCAGCATCTCTGGTATGGCCATCAGTTGGGGGAGGGGCCTTCTGAGCCAGGGGGGCTGTGGTTGCACCAGCATATGTGGTGTTAGGCCAGTGTATCTCATGGATAGGATTGAGCCTTTTGCTGCAATCTATAGACAGCAGCAAACCTATAGAGTTCCCTGGGAGAACATGACGGAGCAGACATTCTTCTGAGCAGACACTCATAGAATAAGATACTGCAGGTTGTGACTGTCCAGTCCGCCAAAGATAGGTACCCAACTATCTCCATTAGTTGTGTATTTCTTATTACTCTTCCATGATTTAATATAATACTTTGCATTTTTCATAATAACCCAGTTGGGCCCCACAGCTCAAGGAGGCCGAGTGTGGAGAGGGGGACGCAACCGTGACATACCGAGCTGGTCTGGGTGGCTGTGGCTAAGGCGTGGCTGCAGCTTCAGCAGCAGCAGATGGCTGCCAGAGCCCAGAGGCAGCCGCTCCGCATTAGGGCCTGCTGGGACAGCTTCCGCCTACTATGGGGCCAGCGATGTGGAGGGAAGTGAGAGGGCTGTCCCACCCAGCTGCCAGCCTCAGGGGTGGGGATAATGCAGATAATGAGGGGCAGAGAATCAGAATGAGCACAAGGGTGAAGGGAGGCTGAGTCTGGGGGCAATCCTTATCAGAGCAGGGGCCAGAGGGGGCAGGTGGGGGACCAGAGGAGGCCTCTATAAGACCTGAGCAAGCCAGGGATGAGGGACAGTGGTGGCAACCTGGCTGGCTGGTGAGAAAGTTGGCTGGACTGTGAACCTATCAGGAGCCATGTCCAGGAAGAAGGAGAAAGGGTGGCACAACCCCCTTGTCCCCGTAGCCTGTCTGAGGTCTTTAGCTCAAAGCCACCTCCTTTGGCAGGAAACCATGACCCCTCGTGGACCCTACTGATCCTGACTTCCTCAGGTTAATGGGTGCCAACCCCAGAGCCAGACAAAGAATAATAACAATGCCGTGTTTGTGTTTGCAGTCCTGTGGTCATGGATCCAGCAGACCCAACAGGAAATGTAGGGAAAGGAAAAGGTTGGGATCTGCTGGCCAAAGAAGCACTGAAATGCCTGGGACAGTCATGCTGCCAGAAAGGAACTGAGCCTGTTCAGCCCTGGAAAGTGCAGGTATTCTTAATGCCCAGCTCAGAAAACCATTAATTGCATTCATGGGTTTTGATATTCATAGCATGTTCAAATTATTCTTCAGCAGCATGCATGTGAAGAAGTCAGATTAAAGTGGGTTATGACTCAATCCTATTGAAATGTTGGGATGCCTGAATGTGCGTTTCGGTGGTGTAACACGTTGGTATGCAAACATGACGTGCTGGTGTGCACAAGCTAGGTGCAGTGAGAAGCAGCAAGCAGCTGGCTCTGTGCGGCAATGGACACTGGTTGCCCACTGCCCCAGGCAGGATCACACAGGGAGTGGGAGGCAACCATGGAGGGGATGGAACTGGGCAGGGGAAGGGAGGAACAGGAGGTGACAGGGTGGGGAGGAGGGTGGATCAGACTTGGGAAGGGGACAGCTTCAACAGCAGCAGCATCTACCAATTCTAACTACCTTCCCTGGCCCGATTCACCTTTGTGAGTCCAAGCTGACTTGCACCAGTGATATCGCTGGCTCAGGCCCAAGTTGACCCACCAGGCCAGCAGGGGCTTACCCTGGGGGAACTGAACAAATGTTCTCCCGAGGAGGCCTTCAGAGTTTGAAACTCTTCCGTGGGATTCAGCAGATGCCATGTTGATGCTGCTGCAACACCACTCACAGAATTAGGTAGAATTGGGCATGTAGTTTTCTACCACTGATTTTTTGAGCATGGTTACAGGAGTGGTGTACCTATGCAGTTCTTTCATCAGTGCTCTCTGTGCAAAAACCCTTGGACTCATCCTTGCTCATTTTCACATGAAGAAAGCAGTGTGTGAACCAGAAGTCCACACACTTTACTCATTCATGTATGACCGTAGCAAACTCCACCATCTTGGAAGCTCAAAAGGGGGTTGCTGCAACCATGGGAACTGAATGTTAGTCATAAATGCACATTGCTTCTTCTATATGCCTGTGAATAGACATGACTGAGCCTGTGGATGTTTGCATGGAAGAGGTGCAGTACAGGAGCCTCAGGTAGAAACCTCCCCTTAGAGTTCTGTTGAATCTTTCTTTATGTACTTAGAGAGCCATGTAAACAAAGAGATGATCTTGCTCAGGATCATTCCTGGAAAGATACTGTGAACAACCCTTTCCAATTTTTTCTTGGGTCAGTTCTGACAGTAACACTAGCAACCCAAATCCTATGCTTTTCCCCACCCTAGTATGCAGCTGCACCAAAATGGGCTGCACACTTCATCAGAGGCGTTCCTGGGGGTCCCCGCGCCTGGGGTAACCCCCAGTATTCTGCCCCCTGCACCCTGTTTCGCCTCCTTTCTCCGCCCCCCGTGCACCTGACCCGGAAGTAATTGCGGCAACATCATCATCACCGCAATTACTTCCACGCAGCTGCCTCCTCCGTTCCCCTTTTAAAAACAAGGGGGAACGGAGGAGGCAGCCAAGGCCCCCACGGAGCCTTCTGTGCCGCGGGGGTCTCCATGGCAGCGGTCTGGGGCTGCTTCCAGCGGAGTGCAGTGGAGACCTCCGCGCCACTTGTAAGCTGCGTGGGAGGCTCCATGGGGACCGGGAAGTGGCATGCGTCTCCTCTGAAGTCGGACGCCCTCAGAGGTGGAGCAGGGACACCCAGGAGCGCTCCTGGGAGGCAGCGTCTCAGCGCCGAGTGGGCCGCCCCCTCTCCCCTCCTCCTTTATAGGAGGAGACAAGATGGGCACCCTAGAGCGTCACTGCCTCTCTAGGGCGCCTGTCTCCTATCCTCCTATAAAGGAGGAGGGGAGGGGGTGGCTCAGTCAGCACTGAGGCGCTGATGGAGAGGCAGCAAGCTGCCTCTCTGCAGCACTCCTGGGCGCTCCTCCTGGGGGGGGCGGGGTGAGGGTCCAGAAGCGCCCCGGAGGGTCTGCGCTTGGGGCATTTGCCGTCTGTCCCCCCAGGTACGTCAGTGCACTTCATGCTTTGGTGGGGGGGCTGATCAGGAGGCTTGGGGGGAAAGGGAAAAACATTTTTCCTTGCCCCTCGACTGACAATGCGTCTCCTCAGACCTGGGCCAGCTCTTTAGCTGGCACAAGTCTGAGAAGACAAAGGAGTCATGTTGGCTGGCACCAGAGGAGATTGCATGCAAGTCACTTGCTCCAAGCGCCACCCCCTCTCACTTCTGTCTCCGACCCTCCCCTATTACAACCACCTTTCCATCTGTTTCACCTTCCCTGCCAACTCACCTCTAATGGCAGGCCTCTGTCATCCCACCACCATGTGCAGGCCCTCCACAGCCTCTCCAGTGGTGGACCAGAAGCGCCGAGCTCCACATTCTCCTGCAGCACTTTTAATAATAGTTGGAAAGTGCATTCTGCCACTGGAGCATTCATTCCAGCATCACCTTCAACCCATAGGATTGGGCTATTAGCTATCCTAGAATAGAATTGCTAAGAACTCATCCTCACTTGGCGCTCTTTTCCCAACTCATAACAGAAGGATGGTTTTGAATGTTGTTGCGCTTGCAGGTCTTTGAGAATGCCCACCAAAGATGTGGGTGAAACGTTAGGAGTTGACATTTTTACCAGACCACAGCCTTTAATCCTGCATTGCAACAATAGTTCACAAAGTGGTTTATATACACTTGGTTTATATTATATAATTATATATAATTATATAATAGCGGTTTAATTATATATTGTACGCTATTACGTTTGGTCCAACTTGCTGGACTTTTTCTCCATGCTGGGTAAAAATCCACGCTAGTGGCCGCTTAGGTGGATTTTTAACTGACCTGGTAAAAGGATAGAGATGTTTCTAGAGATTGGGATGTGCCTCCCACATCAATGCTCTTGTCTACATGCCATCTCAACTTGCTGGCATAAAAATGTGCATTCCTGGCAAATGCATCTTAATCAGTTGCTTTGTCTTTCTCTTCCAGCCAGCCAGAGCCATTAACTTGACAGTGAAGCTACTGACAGGAGAAAGTTGGATTGTGCCATGCAGTCCTTATGTTGCCATTTGGCAGATCAAGATGGAGATCGAAAAAAAGAATTCTATCTCTGCCTATGTGCAGTCCCTGGCTCTGCCAGAATCAAACACAGCCCTGCAGGATGAGAAGACATTAGCAGATTATGGTGTGTTCTGTGATACCACGATCCTGTCACTCCATACTAAGCTACAGGAGATAGAGATTTTTGTGAAAGACTTGAACAGCAGAACCTCAGTCTATACAATCTCAACCAGTTCAACTGTTTTGGACCTGAAAAAAAAGATTGAAGGTCGTACACGCATACCTGTGAACCAGCAGCACCTGATTTATAATGAGAAAGAGCTGGAAGACGGAAAGAAACTGACCTATTACAGCATTAGGAGCAAAGACTCAGTCCACCTGGTTTTGCGTCTTCGTGGAGGGCTAAACCTCTTCTGAACTAACAATTTAGGGGTGTCCAGATACATCCTACTTTACACAGAGCAAGCACCAAGACAGTGTTTGGTGCTTTCAGACTCCTAGCCTTTGCATGGTAATTCATTATCACTAGTTTTATTTTACAAATTATTTCAAATATTTGAATGTACAAATATACTTTTCATGTACAAATAATGATTAACGAAAATCCATTCCTTTCATATTTTACTATAAATACCATACATGATAAGAAGATGTAAAGACCTCAATCATATAATGGTTGCAATAGATATAGCTTCCAATTAAGCCAGTATCGCCCCCTGGCAGTGCAATCCTAGGCATGTCTACTCTAAAGCATGTCCTATTGAGTTGAATGGAAGTAATTCCCAGAAAAACACAGGACTGCAGCATTAAAGTACTACTTAAAACAAAATACAACAACAGTATGTGGCAGTGAATATTTCTATAGATTACATCTTGCAGGAGAATCAATGCATGTTGCAAAATATGGCCATATGTGCTATTCTTATATTCTACAACCCTCAGCGAAAATTCTGCAAAAGTTGCCGGGTCATACATTCATCCATATGTTCAAGCATTGATCTATGTTAATTTTTCTATTTTAATTATGTACTATAATTTTATTAAAGGCGCCTTCCATCCTGGTACAACATTTGTTTTCTGATGCTTTTCATATGCAATCTTTGCTGTTGTTAATAGATTCATTATGAAAAATCTTTCTCACACTTTCATGCCTGGAAGCATACCTTATAAAATTTATTTCAAACCTTTCTGAGCCTACATGACTTGATTTTATAAATAATATTCATAACCACATCCCGGTATTCTGAAGCAGGCTAAGAAATGTTAATAACCCAAGCAATTCCTTGAATGGAAATCTCCATTGAGACCCTCGGGACCCTCAAGTACATCTACCTGAGAGGAGGAGAGGATTTCAAGCCCCACGGAAGCTCGACCACCTGCCTGAGACAGGCCAAATCTCCCACCCCTCTCTTGACCTCCTATCTCACCAGCACTTCTTCAACATTGGCCAGCACTGAGGGGATGATGGGAATCATCCTCCCTGCACTAGACTGTTTTGAAGAAACATTGGTGGGAGAGGAAGAAAGGAGGCTGCAATCTCTTCAAGGGTTCAGAAGAGCCATTGGAACAATGTTGCAGCCTGTAGGACACAATTCCTGTGGTAAGCCAGCCCACCCTTTTTGCTCACTTTCCAAAAAGAGTGAGCGAGTCTTGGATGGGACAGTGGTTGAGCAGGTGGTGGGCCAAAAGAAGTGGAGGATGGGCAGAGGGGTAGAGTATCCCTGTCAGTTTACAATCTCCCACTGGTTGCTGCTTGAAGAAAGCTCCTCAGTCATCCTCATGGCTGAGTCACCCCAGCTGATTCCTCCCTTCTTCACTCTCTGACAGCCCAATCCTATCCACACTTTCCTGGGAGTCAGCCCCATTGACACTAATGGGACTTACTTCTGAGTAGACATGCATAGGATCGGGCTGTGAGTTAGTAAGATCAGGGGCAGGAGATTGCAGAAGAGACAGGGAGAGTCAGATTTAATCTGACCACAACTGGAAAGGAAGCCTGGAGGAAGATTTGGCAGCTAGCAGCTGCCAACGTGCTTAGAAGAAACATTTACCCAATGTCCTTTACAGAAGTGTGTGCTACCTGACACCATCTAAATGTTCCCACATGTATACTTGTAAATAAAATCAATATTGCAAAGGAACAAGGCATCCAGTGCTCGCTTGCTCTCTCTCTCTCTCTCTCTCTCTCTCTCTCTCTCTCTCTCTCTCTTCCAAAAGAAGCCCAACCTTGGGTTGTGGTGCAGCTCCTGGAACTTCTCAATGCTTGGAGAGGTGGGACGCAAGCACACAGTACATAGTCTCTCAACCTCCCTGTACATCTTCCCTACAGAATTAATGACATAAAAACAGAAGTTGCCTACAGTACAGTAAGGGTGGTTGACAAAAATGTATAAGAAGAGTTTTAAGCACTGAGCAAAACCTCGATATAAATTATTATGGGCTCAATTTTGGGGAGGGGGAGTAGGGGGTTGAACTAGATTGCATTTGCTGCCTCTAGTAGTCTGACCCTAAAAGATTCTGCCATTTAGTGCTTTTGCTTGTCAGGGGCAGCTGTAACTACTGTGAAATGTAGAGACATTTATCAGTTGCTAGAAATATCAAAATAAGCAGTAGCGTAAAGCTAGCTGTGTAACAAGTCACCTACAAAGACACTGATCATTCAAGCTTACAGAAATTTAAAGAACAAACTTGAGCTGACTGAAAGCGGCCACAAGGGGGCGGAGGAGCACCACAGCCTGGTTACAGAATCTGGGAGGGAGGGGGAGAGAGAGAGAGAATTGTTTGATTTCAAGAAGTATCACAACTGCTGGGCTTATATAAGTAAGACAATTTTAGCTTGGCAAAACACAGTGGCACAAACTGTTCAAATACTGGAGGAAGTCAATCAAATATGTTAATAAATATCACCAATACACATCATTCCCAGCCACCCGCAAACATAAAAGTATGCATTTTTTTTTAACCTTCCGGAAGATGAAAACTTTTCAGTCAAAATTGTATTGCTTAGCCAAGGTCCATCACAAATGGCCTTAATTTCCAAAAGTCAAACGGATGTTGCTCTATTAGGCATTAGCTGCAAAGGGTGATTCAGATGGAAACTGTGGCATGGGGCTGGGGGGTAGGGAAGAGTTCAAGCCCCATGCACCATGTTCCCACTGATAATAGCAGCAAATAGAACAAACATTCCCATGCCTCCACCCCACCCCCCACTCCCCCAATGCAGTGGGCATTTTTTTCAAACAGCTGCTTCGGCACTGAAAAATTGGTTAGGACTGGGTTCTTAAAGGCTGGAAAAACTGTACTAGTTTACTGAATATAAAATTGTACTAGTGAACTGAATTGGTGATATGCATGCACTGATTGTGCTACCTTATGAAGCACTTGCATCTCCTCCCACCCCACCCCCCTCCCCATGTTCCTTGCCTCTGCCATCTCCTTAGCAAAACTGAAGAGGTCTTTTAGATTTCATTAGCCCAAAGAGCCTGAGATAAGAGATTCAAAAAAGAAAGAAAGAAAAGCATAATGCAGACAGCTAATTAAAAGTGCTTACATTTAAACAGCAACACTTAAACAAACATGTTTGGATGATAATTGAACTGAAAAATTGTTTTCATACAGAATTGTTAAGCGTACTACTTAATAATAAACTGAAAGTTTTATTACAAAAAGTTAAATACTGCTAGGGCATTTTGTGCTATGTATCAAATTTGATGAGTGCTGCGATCTTCTTGGAAGGTAATTTCAATGTGTGATAAAAGAAGACTGCAAGGATTTAATTGTATTTCTTTTGGAGGGTGCAAGTTCATATCACCTGGCAATTAAGTTTATGCCAGTCACATTAACACAAGAAATGAAGCATATGTCAGTTAAGATTTACAGACTTGACCAAATAAGCTAAAATATGTTCAATGGGAACAATCCAGCCAATTTAGAGTGCAATCCTAGGCATATTTAGTCAGAAGAAAATTCCACTGAGTACAATGGGGCTTACTCCCAGGTAACCACATATAGGCTTGTAGCCTACAGCCCCTTTAAATCTCTAATCCTATTTACTTAAACATAAATCCCATTGAAATCAATGGGACTTAGGGCCCAATCCTATTCAACTTTCCAGTGCTGATGGAGCTGCAATGCAGCTCCGAGATGAGGGAACAATCATTCCCATACCTTGAGGAGGTCTCTGTGACTACACCCCACCACAGGATGCAGCATTGGAAAGCATTGCAAAGGGTGCATCCAATATACTATATTGGATGCACCCTTTTGGCATAGCTATACCAGCATTGGAAAGCTGGATAGGATTGGGCCCTGATTAAATATCAGTACAAAAGCAAAGCATGTGTGCATGCTTCACCATTTCCCATTGGAGTCATTTGGACTTAATGACTCTTAAATGTGGCTTTTATCTGCCTATCAGTGTGTGTTTTTTAAACCACTACTCTGTTGGGGCAACACCACTGGTAAGGAACTCAGCCTTCTTTTCCTGGATAGAGAGCCCCCATTCTCCCTTTCCTACAGCAGCTGCATTCTACCTTCTTGTAGCACCAGTCTATATCTCCAGATGGGCACCTCCAGGAGCTGGACTTGAGCCCATCTCTCAGACTAACCAACCTCACAGGGTTGTTGTGAGGACAAGAACATAAGAACATAAGAACATAAGAACAGCCCCACTGGATCAGGCCATAGGCCCATCTAGTCCAGCTTCCTGTATCTCACAGCGGCCCACCAAATGCCCCAGGGAGCACACCAGATAACAAGAGACCTCATCCTGGTGCTCTCCCCTACATCTGGCATTCTGACTTAACCCATTCCTAAAATCAGGAGGTTGCGCATACACATCATGGCTTGTACCCCATAATGGATTTTTCCTCCAGAAACTTGTCCAATCCCCTTTTAAAGGCGTCTAGGCTAGACGCCAGCACCACATCCTGTGGCAAGGAGTTCCACAGACCGACCACACGCTGAGTAAAGAAATATTTTCTTTTGTCTGTCCTAACTCGCCCAACACTCAATTTTAGTGGATGTCCCCTGGTTCTGGTATTATGTGAGAGTGTAAAGAGCATCTCCCTATCCACTCTGTCCATCCCCTGCATAATTTTGTATGTCTCAATCATGTCCCCCCTCAAGCGTCTCTTTTCTAGGCTGAAGAGGCCCAAACGCCGTAGCCTTTCCTCATAAGGAAGGTGCCCCAGCCCCGTAATCAACTTAGTCGCTCTCTTTTGCACCTTTTCCATTTCCACTATGTCTTTTTTGAGATGCGGCGACCAGAACTGGACACAATACTCCAGGTGTGGCCTTACCATCGATTTGTACAACGGCATTATAATACTAACCGTTTTGTTCTCAATACCCTTCCTAATGATCCCAAGCATAGAATTGGCCTTCTTCACTGCCGCCGCACATTGGGTCGACACTTTCATCGACCTGTCCACCACCACCCCAAGATCTCTCTCCTGATCTGTCACAGACAGCTCAGAACCCATCAGCCTATATCTAAAGTTTTGATTTTTTGCCCCAATGTGCATGACTTTACACTTACTGACATTGAAGCGCATCTGCCATTTTGCTGCCCATTCTGCCAGTCTGGAGAGATCCTTCTGGAGCTCCTCACAATCGCTTCTGGTCTTTACCACTCAGAAAAGTTTGGTGTCGTCTGCAAACTTAGCCACTTCACTGCTCAACCCTGTCTCCAGGTCATTTATGAAGAGGTTGAAAAGCACCGGTCCCAGGACAGATCCTTGGGGCACACCGCTTTTCACCTCTCTCCATTGTGAAAATTGCCCATTGACACCCACTCTCTGCTTCCTGGCCTCCAACCAGTTCTCAATCCACGAGAGGACCTGTCCTCTAATTCCCTGACTGTGGAGTTTTTTCAGTAGCCTTTGGTGAGGGACCGTGTCAAACGCCTTCTGAAAGTCCAGATATATAATGTCCACGGGTTCTCCCGCATCCACATGCCTGTTGATCTTTTCAAAGAATTCTATAAGGTTCGTGAGGCAAGACTTACCCTTACAGAAGCCATGCTGACTCTCCCTCAGCAAGGCCTGTTCGTCTATGTGTTTTGAGATCCTATCTTTGATGAGGCATTCCACCATCTTACCCGGTATAGATGTTAGGCTGACCGGCCTATAGTTTCCCGGGTCCCCCCTCTTTCCCTTTTTAAAAATAGGCATGACATTTGCTATCCTCCAATCTTCTGGTACCGTGGCCGTTTTGAGGGACAAGTTGCATACCTTAGTCAAGAGATCTGCAACTTCATTCTTCAATTCCTTAATAACCCTTGGGTGTATGCCATCAGGGCCCGGTGACTTATTGATCTTTAATTTATCAATGAGGTCTGAAACATCTTCTCTTTTAACCTCTATCTGACTTAACTCCTCGGTCAGGAGGGGCCGTTCGGGCAGCGGTATCTGCCCGAGGTCTTCTGCCGTGAAGACAGATGCAAAGAACTCATTTAATTTCTCTGCCATCTCTAAGTCTCCTTTTATCTCCCCTTTCCCTCCCTCACCATCCAGAGGGCCAACCGCTTCTCTGGCGGGTTTCCTGCTTCTAACATATTTGAAGAAGCTTTTATTATTCCCCTTAATGTTGCTGGCCATGCATTCCTCATAGTCTCGCTTGGCCTCCCCTATCACCTTCTTACATTTCTTTTGCCACAGTTTATGTTCCTTTTTATTCTCTTCATTAGGGCAAGACTTCCATTTACGGAAGGAAGCTTCCTTGCCCTTCACAGCCTCTCTAACTTGGCTGGTTAGCCATGCGGGCACCCTCCTGGATTTAGTGGAACCCTTCTTTCTTTGCGGTATACACCTCTGCTGGGCCTCTATTACTGTTGTTTTAAGCAGCCTCCATGCACTCTGGAGAGACTGGACTCTTTTTACCCTCCCTTTCAACCTCCTTCTAACCAGCCTCCTCATTTGAGGGAAGTCCGCCCGTCGGAAGTCAAGGGTTTTTGTTAGAGATTTGCCTGGTATTCTTCCCCCAACGTGCACGTCAAAACGGATCGCAGCATGATCACTGTTCCCCAATGGCTCAGTAACGTTTACATCTCTAACCAGGTCCTGCGTACCGCACAAAATTAAATCCAGAGTCACCTGTCCTCTGGTGGGCTCCGTGACTAGCTGATCTAAGCCACAGTCATTTAGCACGTC
Source organism: Tiliqua scincoides (assembly GCF_035046505.1). NCBI lineage: Eukaryota > Metazoa > Chordata > Lepidosauria > Squamata > Scincidae > Tiliqua > Tiliqua scincoides. Next base: position 204,404,097 of record NC_089822.1, read on the forward strand.
AAGAAATCCGGTTTCCTTATCGTGACCAGAACACAAATTGACCCAGTCAATATGAGGATAATTGAAGTCCCCCATGATTACAACCCTGTCCTTCCTTGTCACCTCCCTGATCTGTTTCCTCATTTCAAGGTCCCCATCAGATTTCTGGTCTGGAGGACGATAGCACACCCCCAGTATTACATCGCTGCACAAGCCTGGTAATTTAACCCACAGAGATTCTACGGTGGAGTCGGACCCACCTTCAATCTCTACTTTGCTGGATTCTATCCCTTCCTTAACATAAAGGGCCACCCCACCTCCAACACGCCCCTGCCTGTCCCTCCTGTAGAGTTTATAGCCCGGGATTGCGGTATCCCACTGATTCTCCGCATTCCACCAGGTTTCCGTTATGCCCACTATGTCAATATTTTCCCTTGTCACCAGACATTCCAGTTCTCCCACCTTTGCTCGTAGACTTCGGGCATTCGCATAAAAGCATTTATACACGGAATGCCCCAGGATGGGCTGCTTATTCGCTCCTTTGTCCCCGCATCCTCTCATTGTGCCAAACCGTCTATCACATCCCATCTCCCTACCTTTCCCAATTTCTTCTCCTACCCTGCCTTTGTCTTGTTGTTCTCTAACCTCCCCATCCTCATCCCATAGGAATGAGGAGTCCCGAACCGGATGCCCCTCGGCTCCTGTCGGCCTTCCCCCAGGGATCAGTTTAAAAGTAGGGAGAGAACGATGTACACCACCCTGAATTCCTTGGAGGAAGAGTAGTATAAAAAAGAGTCTGTGTGAGTGTGAGAAAGTTGTGGCTTGATTGCTGACTATATATGTAGGGATAAAGCCACAGGATGAGTTCTCAGATAAGAACTTAATTACTGGATCAATCTAATTGGGAAGTACCTTCCCCCCCATTCATGTTTCAAATGTGCATTTACCCTCACAGACATGTGTATATAGCACCATGGGAGGATTGGCAGAAGCAGGGAGGTATGATGCAGCACAGGGAAGTGGCGGGCAGGGAAAAGGCCAGTGTGTTCACAAAAGGTAATCTCATAATGGTACAAAATGAGAACACAAATATCAGAAGTTGTAAAATGAATTAATAAATTAAGAAAGTTGTGTATATTTATATAGCTTGATGATTAATAGTTGAATGTTGGGACAGTTGGTGTTGAGTTGATCTAGTGTTGCATTGAGTTAGTGTTGAAAGTTGAGTGTTGGGAGAGTTAGGATAGACAGAAGAAAATATTTCTTTACCCAGCATGTAATTAGTTTGTGGAACTCCTTGCCACAGGATGTAGTGATGGCATCTTGCCTGGATGCCTTTAAGAGGGGATTGGACAAAGTTCTGGAGGAAAAGTTCATTACGGCTTACAAGTCATAGTAGGTATATGCAAGCTCTTGGTTTTAGAGGCAGGCTGCCTCTGGCTGCCAGATGCAGGGGAGGGCACCAGGACGCAGACTGTGTCTATTGTCTTGTGTGCTCCCTGGGGCATTTGGTGGGCCACTGTGAGATACAAGAAGCTGGACTAGGTGGGCCTTTGGCCTGATCCAGCGGGGCTCTTCTTATGTAATATGTGCATTCAGGGGCCCACCTGTGCCTGTCCAAAAACCCCTGAGGCAGTGAAGGTCTGCCTTTGCTGCTGCTCCCTACCACCACCCAGTATGTCAGGGCCCACTGGGATGCTTACAGGGCAATTGTGGGAGGGCAGCAGACACAGTGTGCCATCACCCTGTTGCCATTTTACAGGTCCCAGATAAGCAGTCCTTTGATGCTGCATTGGGGATGGGGCATCTGGGAATTGCTATATAGCATCAGGGAAAGAAAGAGAATGGTCCATTCCTGCTACTTGCTCTCCACTCTCTCCAGTGAAGCTTCGCCACTGGGACCATCCTCTTCATCACCAAAACCTGGGGTTATGCATTGGGAGACCCTCACAGGGTTTTATTCAAAGGTAAAATCCTCAGGCTGGTGCTCACACTGTTACAAATTCAAACATCCTGAAAAATTAAGCCATTTCTGCCCAATGTAGCATATATGTAATAGGGACCAAATGTGTACAACTGTGAGCCAGGCAAAAATGGGTTAAAGTACAATTAAAATAAACTTACAGTACTTAACCCTTAATTTTTGTACAAGGAATGGCCTTTCTATCAGTCCATTTTGCTGAAAATTCCAATGTCATCTAAGGTCTTCCAATTCTTCCCTATACCTATTGATGGGAAATGAACTATTATTAACTTCAACATAGCAAGTAAAAGTACTCATTGCAGCCAGATTCATCCACTTATAACAAACCATTCTCTTGGCCCTGGTAAAGTTGCAGCTTCCTGGTATTTGGCAATTGTCCATCTTGTGACTACCACCATATGGGCCCATAAGATTGCTACTATCTTTGGGACCTTACCTTTAACCTGAGTTAGCAGAAATAATGCTAGCTCCAAAGAAAAGTCCATTTTTAATATTTTAATTTATCAGAACTAACTATTTTAACCTTAGAGCAGTTGCAGCAACAGCGTGTGAAATCTGAGATTTAAAATGAGAAAAGTTTAATTTTAAATTCTTCAAAATTGATGGTCAGTGAGCATTACATACTTAACACTAGGGAAAAAAACCATTTGTAATGTTTGCTGATTCTAAGTAGTTTAGGAAACCATATGCTTCCTCTATATTTTGAACAAAAAGAAAAGATCACATAATAGCATCCTCCATATGAGTTTCCTAATTTTTGTTATAATCAATGAATGTTTTCTTTGTGCAAATCACATAGCTCTATTCTGGTGGTGAAAATTTTCCTGATTCCCAAATTAGTACGTATAATTAATAAATTATTTTTAATCCGCACAAGAGAATTACTCAGAAAATTATCTTGGTATAGTAGACCAGATCCTGACAGAAAGCTGAAACTGGCATTCCTCCAAAAGTGCATAAGGAAGAGAGAAAGTTTGGTTTATGCTTACATCTCTCCCATTCATAAAAGCATTTGAACGTAAAAGTGCTTTAACTGTGACGGGACTGTGCCTGGTGTATTTGAACTGACATTGGATAATACATGAATGTTCTGTTTCTGGTGACTAACCAGTGATGGCGCATTCACTCCTGCAAGTCATCATTTGATATTATAGTGATTGATGAGTGATGAACACTCATGTGTGAACCAGTCCACAGCATTTCATGTTTGAGATAAACACATTCCTGAATATATACATATTTTTGTTCTATCAGATTAATCTATTTTGTAACCAGCTTTTGAGATGGCCAAAATCTAACAAGATGTCCTTTAATTAATAGTCTTTGAATGAAAGCTTTTGCTAGAGTTTAGGCTGTGATGGAGTCATTTCTGACAGTCCTTTAAAGGGTCTTTATCACAGAATATTTTTACATAATGGATTTCAACTTTTACATGCAGCATCTGGATAAAATTATACAAACAGGCTCTCAGCATTCTGTTACAAGTTTCCTCATCATATGAGCCATTTGGCACCTCATTACACAGCAAAGCAATGCTCCATTCTCCTGTTAAAGCCAATTAGCCAGGCATACAGTACTGTGGGTACTACTCATGTCTATCAATCCTCAGGTGGTCACTTTTGTTCCTGGCAGGACTCCAATGTCTTCAACAGCATTGTGGCAGGCAGACGATCCACAGATATAGTTTTTCCAATATGAAGTTGCAGTTATGTGAAACAGTTATGTGAAGTTGCTGCATGTGATGAATTTCTGCCTGTCATGTGGCCAGTAAATACATTAGAGCCTTGCTTGAAATAATGGCACAATCCTATCCTTCCCTCCCACTGCTGGTGCAGCCTCACTGAAAAGGCGCATGCTGTATCCAGCAAGGGGAGTGGTGGAGTGAGAGGTTTTAGAAAGAAAGGGGGATTTAAATTGCTTTTCCCTCCATGAGTCTCCCGTCCCACAATGGCTCTCTTCGGACCTGCACCAGCAATTTCGCTTGTGCAAGTCCCAGGAGAGAAAGGGGGTAGGGAGGAAATGGAGGAATAAGATCTGTTATTATTTTTATTATTACAGTACTATTAATATACCACTTTTCAACAAGAGTACAGTAGTTCACAGAGGGAACCATAATATTAGAGTAAATAATATTAGTGATCCCAAAACCTCAATTTATTTACAAGGGGCCCAATCCTATCCAACCTTCCAGCACCAGTGCAGCTGTGCCAAGAGGGTGCACACTGCATCCTGCAGTGGGGGGTGCAGTCATGAAGACCTCCTCATAATATTCCGTAACCAACAAATGTTCCCTTACCTCGGGGCTGCATTGCATCCACATCAGTTCTGGAAAGCTGGATAGGATTGGGCCCAAGGTTGATTGTGTCCAAAAGTCAGAGATCTCCAGGCAGCATAGTGTCATATTATTGTAATTAAAAAGCGTGTTCTTCATGAATATGATGATACAGTTCAGTCATTATCAGTGCTAGTACCAAGTTGCTGGGGAATCTAGGGCCAATCCATGCACTGGGGTATGGGGGGGGGGTCAGTAGATGCAAGTGCTCCTGGCATGCCACCCCTTCCATGCCACAATGCTACTGCCCCCACTGGTTATGTCTTCTGAGGGCCAGAAAGGCACTCCATGGTTCTACAGGTGAACTATAGGAACATCTTTAGAACCCCTTAATGTATGCTATATGTAGAATTGTAATGATTCAGAGAAAAAGAGGGAGGAATGTCCACATATTTATTTATAACAAAGTGCTTGGCATTCTTTTATTGTACTTCAGAAAAGAACTTCCAGCTGATTGCTCTGGCGAAAGCAATTCGCTTTCCCAAATACCTTGTCACCTAGTTATGAATATGTAGATCAGAATGAGATCTGCCAGCCCCTAGTCCTAACAAACACTTGACTGAAGTAATAGTTCTACTGACAGCAGTGGGGCCATCTGAAGCCAAGGGCTTCAAGACCTGGGACCTTGTTCCGTGGAGGACCATGCTAAGGCCTGGAACTGCAAGCAGATCTCAGATGCTCATCCTTGTCTCTACATTTTCATTATACTAATTATTCTTTTAAAACCATAAATAAATAATAAGGTCCCTGTTCAAAGATTAGATTTCTTGCAGTGCAGTTGAGATGTTAATGAGGCAGTTGAACTTACATAGCAGAGAAGCAACAGCTTTGTTTTTTAATTACAAGGAACAGCTTGGGGATCCTTGCACTGGGCCAGCTGGTTTCTCAACGCTCATTATTTGACCCCTTCTCAAGCAATGCAGTGTGTGTACGTGTTTTCTGACATTCATTCATTTTCTCTTCACTTTCAGTTTCTTTGCAACTTGGTTTGAAGTTGAACTGCATCTAGGGTCACATCTTGAAGAGAGACTTGCAAATTTATGGGCAGCACAATCCAGCTTGAGCTGGAACAGGCAGGTTGGCTGGCCTGTGCTGTATCCAGCGTGGGTTTCAGGCTGGCTGTGGCCTGATCCGAGGAAAGGGGAGTAATTCCCCTTACCTCAGGTAGAGCTGCTGCAACCCCAATGGGTCAGCTAGAATCGGCACCACCTAAAGATGCTGCCTTGGGCTACCAGGGAATGGGGATAAGGTCTGGCATAAGTGCTGGATCCTGGCGCCCCCCCCCCGCTTACCACTGCCCACCCATGGGACTGCCCACCCTCCCCATGGCCCCCAGACCTCTGCACCAGCCAAGCTCAGCTGGCGCGGGTTTACCATTGCACTGGTGGATCGGGGCTTGCGCCGGCCTCCCTCCTCTTAAGTCAGCGCAAAAGTACTTTATGGCACTTTCGCGACTGTCTTGGGCTGGTGCAGGGGACTTGCATCGGCCCAGGGCGCTGTTGGGATTGCGCCCTTAGTGTGCTACTTTGGAGATGACACAAAGAAAGCAGGATTCTCTACTGTATCTACCTCAAAAGGTTTCACAGTGATCCAAACCCTGCAGTTGCAAACCAGTGACAAATAGCACATGGGAAGGCCACTTAACCCAGAAAGCACGGCTCACTTGCATTAATTCTGAAATTTGCTGAGTCCCTCACCAGTCTATTCACCCAAAAGTAAAACACATCCTTACCATTAATGCTTTCTCACTGTACAATCCTAGGCATGACTATTCAAAAGTAAGTCCCAGTGAGCTCAGAAAGACTTTCTCCTACATAAATGTGTATAGTAGTGGTTCTCAAGCTTTTAGCATGGGGACCCACTTTTTAGAATGAGGTGGTGATCACCGGAAGATCACCGATCACATCACCGGAAGTGATGTCATGACTGGAAATAACATCATCATGCAAGAACATTTTTAACAATCCTAGACTGAAATCCTACCCACACTTACCCAGGAGTAAGTCCCATTTACTATCATTGTTCAAAGCATATACATAGTAGCCTGTTAAAAGTACAGATGTATAACTTTTTCCCAAATACAGTCACATACCATGGTAGCATCAAACCTAATATATTTTAATACACTAGTGTATAGGATTAGTCTTACTTGAGAAAATGTCTGATTTCAGTATCTGTAGTGGGAAATTGGGGAGAACATAATTTACTACACAATCCTAACTAGGTCTACTCAGAAGTAAGTCCTATTTTGTTCAGTGGGGCTTACTCTCAGGAAAGTGTGGTTAGGATTGTGGCCTTAGAGAGATCAGAGGTCTTGCAGAATTTCCTAAAGTGAGGAGCACTTGTGGTGCCAACTACCTTGAAAATTTTGGAATAAATTCAAACTTATCAGTGTAACCATGAAATCTAGAATTTAAAATACAGAAGCTGTGGTGTGATGTTTTTGTAAACCAATAATTCTTCCAGCCACACAATTAACCTCAGAGGTAGCCTATCTTCCACAAGGCCCAAGGGCCTACTCTTGCTTAAACTGATTATTTATGTGTTCAGTGTTTATTCAGTGTCTTGAGGCTGAATTTAAAGGAAAGAAAGGCATTTATTTTTTGCTTTTGTGACAAACATGCATGATTCAGATTCTCTGGATGGGAATGTACAATCAGGTTTTAGATATGCCTCCGCTAAAGTAGATGTTCTCTCTTTTCAGGCATCTGAATTGCAACTCCTTCTATTTCCCTGAGCACAAAAAAGGAAGTTTCAGAATTATAGATGGAATCTTTGCTCTTATCATTAGCAAAAATTACTTATGTCCTGAGCAAATCCAAGTGGACAAGTAGCTCTAATAATTTCCTTCTTCCTGGTTCCAGACTAATACCATTATAAATAACTGTCTTATACTCAGGAGGGACAAGTCAGCCTGAACATTTTAAATTGCACAGTTTAATCAGAAGCAGGCTGGGTGCAAAAAGATTTATTCATTCATTGAAAATTTAAGAAGCATATTTTGCTCTTCTAAATCTATAGCAGTTTTATTCATCAGTCTAAGAAGCAACAGAGAATGAAAAAATAATTGTAGAAGAGGGTAGGCCATTTCCTAGCTAAGAATTTTTTTGCCTCTTACCTGATTGTTTTTAAAAAAAATTTTTTTGCCAACCCAGACTGTTCTAATTAGCCAAGTTGGTCACAACTAGCAGGTATAGTGTGGCTCAGAGAGTAGAATTAAGGATTTGGTGTAATAGGAGGAACCAGAACTAATCTCAAGATTAGTGGCTCAGGGGGTGCAGGCTGTTCGGTATCTCCTCAGGCTTGGATTACAAAACCTCCATCTTTCCAGTTTGGAGGAGAAAGGGCAATTCAGCTTCACTTTAACTTCCTAATCCCTTTCAGGGGTTGGTGTAGAAAAGCTGAGATTGTTAGCAGATGAGCTGCAGCTTTGAGTAAGGATGTACATCCATGGGCATAATCCTAAACAGGTCTACTCAGAAGTAAGTCCTATTATGTTCAATGGGACTTACTCCCAGGAAAGCAAGGTTAGGATTACAGCCTATATCAGTTTACCTGCACTGAAACTCAGATAAACTGTAGTTTGCTCTGGTGAGACAGTGAAAACAAAGGAGAAATATTAGATTCAAATTGTTCTGAGAGGCATTTTCTTCCCATAATCTTTCAACTGGCATTCTGCAACTGCACTTTCAAACACACCAGCTTGTAAAAACCTGCAGATCCCATGAGGGATTGTGCTGCTGCTTTGCTGGGTGCCTACTGTGGTGACAGCTTCTTCAAGAATCACAGGACCCAGAGTTTTGGGGCCCAATTCCAAACTCAGCCAGCGCTGGTGCTGGGTATTGTAAACATAAAGCACATTTATGGCACCTGGTGAGTAAGGAGCTCTGGCATTGGGCCCGCACCAGTCAGGTGCCAGTCCCAACGCTGACAGGAAGAGGATGTGCCACCACAAGGGATGTGCAACTGCCCGGCTGCAGTGCGGCCTCTGGGTGGCAAGTAGAACAAGCATGGAGGAGGAACTGGGAGGGAGGGTATGGGACCAGTGGAGCTGCTTCACTGGATCCTGAACTCTGTTTCAGGCCAGAAGGCCTGACACAGAGTCTCTCAAGTGTGCGCCGGCAAAATAGACGGAACTTGGCAAAAATGATTGTGGGACTTGGGGCTTTCCCTGGAGGAAGGCATCAAAAGTCCCCTTTCCTTTCCAGGGGTGCCCAAACCCTGGCCCTGGGGCCACTTGTGGCCCTCGAGGACTCCCAATGCGGCCCTCAGGGAGCCCCCTGTCTCCAATGAGCCTCTGGCCCTCCGGAGACTTGCTAGAGCCGGCACTGGCCCAATGCAACTGTTTGACCTGTTGTGAGAGCTGTGGGAATACGGCTCCCTCCACTGCTTACTGTTTCACATCTGTGATGTAGCAGCACTAGCGAAGGAAAGGCCAGCCTTGCTTTGTACAAGGCCTTTTATAGGCCTTGAGCTATTGCAAGACCTGCATTCATTCATATAAGTCCATTTTTAATATATTCATTTATGTAAACTTATGTAAATTTTTTCAAATTTTAAAAGTAAATTTATTCTTTTTTTCCCCAGCCCCCAGAACAGTGTCAGAGAGATGATGTGGCCCTCCTGCCAAAAACTTTGGACACCCCTGCTTTAGACCACTGCTGCTTCCTGGCACCTGCTGGATACAGTGGTAGCCGCTTTAGCACCACTACTCCAGCAGCACTGGGAAGCTCAGGATGGGGCTGCCACTCAGTTGTCAGCTCCATTTGCTGTTATTCAAACTAGCAAAAAAGACATAAAAAATGATGACATACAATTTGTATTGAATTATGAGTGTGATGTTTCTTCATAACTGATGGCAGGAACTATTAGTTAGAGGTATTTTTAATTCTTAGCCATTAGCAATTGACAACTGGTCATTAAGCATGACCATAACCCTAGCGAAGAGACATCTGGAAATAGTGAGGAATGTTTCTGATAGCTATTGACAGTAAGTTGTTGATCTCCCTTGGGGGCTGGGGATAAGAATAGGCCCTGAGTTTGGCTGTACTTGTTATAAGAGGTGACTAAACAGCAACCGGGTAGATGGGACTCGATAGCCTGGGAAGGCAGCTCATCTGAGAGAAGGAAAACTCTGATCCCAAACCTCCACTGCCTTGTAGCTACATCCCAGTTATGGAAAAGGCTTCAGGAGTCAACCTCGAGGCAAAATCTGGAGCCCCTGAGGCAGTTCATGGCTGAACACAGTCACATTCTGGCAACTCCTGTGATGCTGCTGGAATCAATCATATTGGCTTCCGCCTTTCCATTGGACCATTTCAGAGATGTGGAGAGGAGGGATTTGCTGCATGGAAAACAGTCTATCCTCCATATCTACTTTACCCAGGCTTCACGCACTGGAGAGGACACTGTTCCAGAACCACTATTCAGAGCGCGATACCATAGTCTTCCAAGACTGAAGGGTGCCAACATGTATGTTGATACACAGTAACACTGAAAGTACCTGGTACTCAGTTCATTGGCTTGTATCATCACAAGACTCAGAAACTTTCATGAAAGTGAGTTTGTCTGAAATGTTTGTTCTTTACAACTCTAAAGTGGGTACTGAAAAGGCCTCTCTCTAGTTTTTCATATGAGAATTTGATATTTTATTATTTATTACAATATTTATATATTGCCTTTCTCAATACACTCAAGGCAGTTTACATAGGCAGGCTGAACATAAATCCACTTTTCAAGGAGATTTTTTACAAACAATATTCCATGAAAAATCTCATGGAAACCTTCATTTCTCCAGATGCTTCCCTCCACAGTGCTGCCATCATCCTGGCTGCTGACTCTTGGACTTTTCAAGCCTGTTTCAGACAGCTACAGCCACACTTCAGACGGTTTTGCAAAGATGCTATCTTTTTTGCCAGCTGACTCCCCCACATGGATAGGCCAACAGCCTCCAGGTCCCACACCCAGACAGCCATCCATTTTAGCTTTTTCAGGCAAAGTGACAGCTCAAACCTCTGAACCACATATCCTGCCACAGGTGTAGTTGGTCTGAAGAAATCTATTGAGCTAATTTAAATAATAATGCTGCTACTTCGGACTTAATAAATTCTCCATGATTAATAAGAATGACATAAGAAAAATACATAAAATTATGTCATGCAACACACATACTAAAAGATTATGTTGTATTTTCAGCAGGGTTCATGGGGAGTAAAGGGGATAATTTGTACCTGGACCCAGGTCAAAAAAGGGGGCCAAGGAGTCAAAGGAAAGGGCCCAGAAATTTCCTGGGATCTTACATTTTCCAATCTCACCTGGATTCACTTCCCATGTGGGGTGCTGGGGATGCAAACCATAAGTACCAGGCCGAGAAATGCATAGATGACACTCCTCAACAGTGTAAAACAGGGAGGAAACTGGCCTGCTACAGTAACTTTTTGGCACACAGATCTGCTTGGAGCGTGTTTGGTTTTCCATATCCAGCTGCTGATGTCACACGGTGCATTGGAATTGAGGAAGATATTGTGAGGAGATGTGGTGTGACTGCAGTGGCCCTTTGCTCTAGTGACTCTGGGAAACATGGGGTTAAAACCTGGGCTTTCAGCAGTGAGTGTGCTGCACAGCTTCAGCCATTAGAGACAACATCTGTATTGGCAACCTTCAGTCTCGAAAGACTATGGTATCACGCTCTGAATGGTGGTTCTGGCACAGCGTCTAGTGTGGCTGAAAAGGCCAATCCGGGAGTGACAATCCCTTCCACACCGGGAGCAAGTGCAGTCTGTCCCTGGTCTGTCTCCCTGACTATGGGCCTTCCTTCTTTGCCTCTTAGCCTCAGACTGTTGGCAAAGTGTCTCTTCAAACTGGGAAAGGCCATGCTGCACAGCCTGCCTCCAAGCGGGCCGCTCAGAGGCCAGGGTTTCCCACTTGTTGAGGTCCATCCCTAAGGCCTTCAGATCCCTCTTGCAGATGTCCTTGTATCGCAGCTGTGGTCTGCCTGTAGGGCGCTTTCCTTGCACGAGTTCTCCATAGAGGAGATCCTTTGGGATCCGGCCATCATCCATTCTCACGACATGACCAAGCCAACGCAGGCGTCTCTGTTTCAGCAGTGAATACATGCTAGGGATTCCAGCACGTTCCAGGACTGTGTTGTTTGGAACTTTGTCCTGCCAGGTGATGCCGAGGATGCGTCGGAGGCAGCGCATGTGGAAAGCGCTCAGTTTCCTCTCCTGTTGTGAGTGAAGAGTCCATGACTCGCTGCAGTACAGAAGTGTACTCAGGACGCAAGCTCTGTAGACCTGGATCTTGGTATGTTCCGTCAGCTTCTTGTTGGACCAGACTCTCTTTGTGAGTCTGGAAAACGTGGTAGCTGCTTTACCGATGCGCTTGTTTAGCTCGGTATCGAGAGAATGAGTGTCGGAGATCGTTGAGCCAAGGTACACAAAGTCATGGACAACCTCCAGTTCATGCTCAGAGATTGTAATGCAGGGAGGTGAGTCCACATCCTGAACCATGACCTGTGTTTTCTTCAGGCTGATTGTCAGTCCAAAATCTTGGCAGGCCTTGCTAAAACGATCCATGAGCTGCTGGAGATCTTTGGCAGAGTGGGTAGTGACAGCTGCATCGTCGGCAAAGAGGAAGTCACGCAGACATTTCAGCTGGACTTTGGATTTTGCTCTCAGTCTGGAGAGGTTGAAGAGCTTTCCGTCTGATCTGGTCCGGAGATAGATGCCTTCTGTTGCAGTTCCAAAGGCCTGCTTCAGCAGGACAGCGAAGAAAATCCCAAACAAGGTTGGTGCAAGAACACAGCCCTGCTTCACTCCGCTTCGGATGTCAAAAGGGTCTGATGTGGAGCCATCGAAGACAACAGTGCCCTTCATGTCCTTGTGGAAAGATCTGATGATGCTGAGGAGCCTGGGTGGACATCCAATCTTGGGGAGAATCTTGAAGAGGCCGTCTCTGCTGACCAGGTCGAAAGCCTTTGTGAGATCTATGAAGGCTATAAAGAGTGGCTGTCGTTGTTCCCTGCATTTCTCCTGCAGTTGTCTAAGGGAGAATACCATATCAGTGGTGGACCTGTTGGCTCGGAATCCACACTGCGATTCTGGATAGACGCTCTCTGCAAGTACCTGGAGCCTCTTTAGTACAACTCGGGCAAACAGCTTTCCTACAACGCTAAGGAGAGAGATGCCGCGGTAGTTGTTGCAGTCACCCCTGTCACCTTTGTTCTTGTACAGCGTGATGATGTTTGCATCCCTCATGTCTTGAGGTACTCCACCTTCTCTCCAGCAGAGACAGAGGATTTCATGCAGCTCAGTGACGATGATCTCTTTGCAGCATTTTAGGACTTCAGCAGGGATGCTGTCTTTTCCAGGTGCCTTGCCAAAGGCAAGGGAGTCCAGGGCCATGTGAAGTTCTTCTAGGGTTGGTTCACTGTCAAGCTCTTCCAGCACAGGCAGGCACTCAATGTTGTTCAGTGCTTCTTCGGTGACTACATTTTCTCTGGAATATAGCTCAGAGTAGTGCTGCACCCAGCGTTCCATCTGCTGCGCCCGATCCTGGATGACCTCGTCTGTGGCAGACTTCAGAGGGGCAATTTTCTTCTGTGTTGGACCTAGGGCCTGCTTGATACCATCATACATCCCCTTGATGTTGCCCGTGTCAGCTGCTATCTGTATCTCGGAACAGAGCTGGAGCCAGTAGTCGTTAGCACATCTCCTGGCAGTCTGTTGGACTTTGCTGCGAGCAGTTCGGAGGACCTGCAGGTTGCGCTCACTGGGACAGGCCTTGTATGCTGCTTGAGCTCTCCTCTTTTCCTCAATGACTGGTGTCAACTCCTCAGAGTGGGCTTCAAACCAGTCTGCCGCCTTGTTGGTCTTCTTGCCGAATATGGACAAGGCGGTGTTGTAAACGGTATTCTTGAAATGTTCCCATCTGTTGGATGCGTTTGCGTCGGCCGGGCCTGGAAGAGATTCCTCAAGCGCTTGTGCAAATTTCTCCACTTTTCTCTGATCCCGGGTCTTGCTGGTATCAATGCGAGGTCTTCCTTCCTTTTTCGTGTGATACAGTCGCTTTGTTTGCAGTTTCACTCTGCTGCACACCAGGGAGTGGTCAGTGTCGCAGGCAGCACCATGATAACTGCGTGTGATCTTGATGCTGGGAAGGCTGGAGCGTCTGGTAAGGATCAGGTCGAGCTGGTGCCAGTGCTTTGATCTTGGATGTCTCCAAGAGACTCTATGTTGGGGCTTTGTGTTGAAGAACGTGTTGCTGACACAGAGACCGTGATGACAGCAAAACTCTAGCAGGCGTTGGCCATTTTCGTTCATCCTCCCAGTGCCAAACTGACCTAAGCAAGTGGGCCATGAACTGTTATCAGCACCAACTCTAGCATTGAAATCGCCGAGGATGAACAATGGCTCTTTTACAGGGATTTTCTTGACAGTGGTGGCCAGGTCATCATAGAATTTGTCTTTGGCTTCTGCTGGAGACGACAGAGTCGGTGCATAAGCACTGATGAGAGTGATAGGTCCTGCTGATGACTGGAGCTGCAGGGACAAAATTCTTTCACTTCCCACAGTAGGTGGGATGATGGATTTCAGCAGGGTATTTCTGACCGCAAAGCCAACGCCATGCTCCCTGGTTTCGTTTGGTGGTTTTCCCTGCCAGAAAAATGAGAAATTTCTCTCCTTGACAGATCCGGAATCTGGCAGCCTAGTCTCTTGAAGGGCGACGATGTCCATCTGCAGTCTGCTCAGCTCCATGTCGATGACAGCTGTTTTGCGTGCGTCGTCTATTTCTTGCAGGTCATCAGAGAAGCCAGGTGTCATTGTCCTAACGTTCCAGGTGCCCAGCTTTAGGGCAGTAGTTTTCTGTTTTCTGTTGCATGGTGCAGAGTTGTCGATCCGCTTGTCGGTTTTCACCCTAAACCCCACGCACCCCATGAGGTTAACGGACCGTGGCGAGGCAACACCTTACTGGCTGGGGACTGCCCAGCTTAAGGCGGGCGGTAGCTGCCCAATGAGATGCAATGATCTCTCCCACCGTCGGAAGCAGCCCCTGGCGTCATGCTCTACGCCAATCGAGCAAAGACTTATAACCGGTAAACTGCTGCTTCCCGTGTTGTGCCGACGCCGTATGGCGAAGTTGGAGTGTCCTCTCCAGTGCGCGAAGCCTGGGTAAAGAAGGTATGGAGGATAGGCTGTTACCCATGCAGCAAATCCCCCCTCTCCACGCCGCTGGAATGGTCCAATGGAAAGGCAGAAGCCAATACGGTTGGTTCCAGCGGCGTCGCAGGAGTTGCCAGAACGTGACTGTGTTCAGCCATGAACTGCTAAGGGACTCCGGCTCCTGATTTTGCCTCGAGGTTGACTCCTGAAGCCTTTTCCAGAACTGGATGTAGCCACAAGGCAGTGGAGGTTTGAGGTCAGAGTTTCCTTCTCTTAGATGAGCTGCCTTCCTAGGCTGACGAGTCCCATCTACCCGGTGGCTGTTTAGTCGCTTCTTACGACAAGTACAGCCAAACTGAGGGCCTATTCTTAGCCCCAGCCCCCAGGGACATAGAGACAACAAAGGTCTTTAGAAGCACATGAAGGTTAGAAAGACTGTGGGTTGCAGATGGAGAGAGAGGAGGAGGGGAAGGAGACTTGCTAGCTTATTGGACTGACTTTCTGGCTGACTAACTGACTGAGTCATGGGCTGGCTAACAGATTACGATTGGCTAACTGTTTAATGGATCTGCTCTGAACAAGGAGAGACTGTTGGAGACAGGTGTGTGGCTGCCATGCCCAGGAGTTGCTGCTGACAGGACAGGACAGGACAGGACAGGATGACCTCTACATGTTGAACAGGCAAGCCACCCTGATAGTGGGGTCCAGCAGTGCTTTCTGCAGAATTAGGGCTATTTTGAGTGAAGAGTGGAACTAATTAGCTTAAAGTGGGCATAAGTTCTATAGGTGAAGCTTGGGATGGGAATTTGGCACAACACACAGGTGGGTAGACCTGGGTTCTACATCAGGAAGGCTGGTAGACCATCCCCCTGCCTATTTTGCTCCCTCCCTGCCCTTGTTCTGCCAATCCCTGCCACCACCACCCCCTAGGGTCGCCCAGAAAGTAATGCACCACATTTTTTTTCTCAGCCTACAGTAATGGTACGAATGCAAAACTTTAGATATACATTATTTGAATTTTCAGGAGTGCGCACACAAATTTTTGGTTTCTTCAGACAGATAGCGTAGCTGCAGCAGTGTTTCGAAATGGCGTCTGTAAGTGATGTACGTTACAAGCAGCGTGTTGTCATTGAATTTCTCACTGCGGAGAAAGAAACTGTTGGGAACATTCACAAACGTTTGTGTACAGTTTATGGAGAATCTGCAGTCCACAGAAGTATGGTTAGTCGCTGGGCACAGAGGGTGAGGCCATTAGAAGGCGGTTCGGCAGAGCTCCAAGATTTGCAGCGTTCGGGGTGGCCATCCACGGCTGTCACACCTGACAAGATGCAGCTTGCTGATGTGCTCATTGGCGAGGACCGACGCATAACGACTAGGCAGTTGGCGCTGAAGCTGTCAATCAGCAAAGGAAGTGTGGATGCAATCATCCGTGCTCTTGATTACTCAAAAGTGTGTGCACGGTGGGTTCCGCGCTGTCTTACGGTGGACCACAAATCTCTTCTGAGATTTCTTCTGAGTTGCTGAGAAATGAAAACATTTCTTCTGAGTTGCTGAAACATTTTGAAGATGAGGGGAAGCGTTCTTGTCCAGGATTGTGACAGGTGATGAAACCTGGGTTCACCATTTTGAGCCCGAAACAAAACGACAGTCGATGGAGTGGCGTCATCCTCAATCTCCACAGAAGAAAAAATTCAAAGCAACTGCTCCCGCCGGTAAGGTCATGATCACTGTGTTTTGGGACTGTGAGGGCGTCATACTCATTGCTGTGATGCCAAGAGGCAGCACCATTAATTCTGAAGCTTATGTGAAGACATTAACCAAACTCAAGAAGCGCTTCCAGAGACTTCGGCGCCATAACAACCCAGGTGAATGTTTGATTCAACATGATAACGCTCGGCCTCACACAAGTTTGAGGACTTTGGAACACATCACTAAACAGGGTTGGACTGTGTTACCCCATCCACCCTACTGCCCTGACCTAGCTCCCCCAGACTTCCACTTGTTTGGGCCATTAAAGGATGCCATTCGCGGAAGACATTTTGAGGATGACGAAGAGGTGATTTGCACAGTGCAGAAATGGCTACATGACCAGAACAAGGAGTGGTACCGACAGGGCATACATGCCCTTGTGTCTCACTGGAGGAAGGCCATAGAACTGGACGGAGATTACGTGGAAAAATAGGGAGTGTAGAAGAAACATCATTCTTTCTTGTGTGTAAGTTTCATTGTGTTCAATAAATAATTGTTGAAGAAAAAAATGTGGTGCATTACTTTCTGGGCGACCCTCGTATGTTATAGCAATTCCCTCCCCCTTGAGCGGCAGCCAAAAGAAACTTTGTACCCAGATAAAATTCCTCTGAGGCTGTGGGCTTCAGGATCACTGACAGCCACAAGATGGATACCTATCACCAATGTATTTGCCAGGAGCCTGCGAGCCCAATCCTGTTACAGCCAATGGGGCTTACTCCTGGGTAAGTGTGCGCAGCACTGCAGCCGGAGAGCCCACTCTAGGCATGCCTACTCAGATGTAAGCCCCATGATAGTCAAATGGGCTTACTCCCGGGTAAGTGTGCGCAGGACTGCAGCCGGAGAGCCCACTCTAGGCATGCCTACTCAGATGTAAGCCCCATGATAGTCAATGGGGCTTACTCCCGGGTAAGAGTGCGCAGGACTGCAGCCGGTGAGCCCAGTGCTGGCGACCAGAGTCTGCCACCGGCTGCTGCTTTGGTCCTTCGGACTCGAGGGGGGAGCGAGCTGGGCGGTGCCGGGAAGGGTCGAGCCGCCTGCTGCGAGGCGAGCCCTGCATGTGCCGGAGGGTGGAGTGAGGGAGAGGCTCCCATTGGCCGAGCGAACGGCGGAGGGAAGGAGCGCGGCCGCCCATTGGCCGGCCCGGAGGCGAAGGAATGGCCAGTCCGTCCACGCCTGGCTCGGCGCCCGCTCGAGGGGGAGGCGCTGCGGGATTTCCTTTCGGCCGCCGGCGCGCGCGCCCGCGGACAGGTCCTGGGGGTGGTCCGGTCAGATCGCGTACACGCGCGCCGGCGGGAAGACTGAGGAAACGGGACGAATCGGCGCCGCCGGGCGCTTCCAGTGGCCGCCCGCTCGCACGTGCCCCGGTGGGCGGGGCCGATCCCTGCCCCGGGCCGCGCGCCCGCACCGCTCGCGCGCGCGCGTCCCCATCTCCCGGCTCGCCCTCTCGGGGAGGGCGGGGGCCGAGCACGCGCCAGGTGAGCGCATGCCCAGTGCGGATGGGGCAGGCGGCGATGGTGGAGCTCGGCTGATGGCGGCGCAGGCGGCGCTGCGCTGAGGACGCCCAGGGAGCCCGTGCCCGTCCCGGCCGCGGCCGGCGCCCCGCCATGGGCAACGAGGCCAGCTTGGAGGGCGGGGGGGCCGAGGGGCAGCCGCCCCCGGGCCCCGCCGCCGGCCCCCCCACCTCGCCCGGGACCGCCAAGCTGCCTTCAGCACCAGGCGGCGGCGGACAGCTCCCCCCGGGCAGGGCTCCGGCCGTCGCACCGGGCCCCGCGCAGCCGCACGGACCCTCCGCCAGGTGGGAGACGCACGCCGGCCGGCCGGGAGCGAGGCAGCGGGGGAGGAGCCGGGCTGAGGGACCGGGATTAAGGGCGCAGTCCGCCGGGGACCGCTCTGCTGCGGAGCCGTCCGGGCTTCGCGCGCCCGGGGCTGGGACGGGAGTGGGGAGCCCAGCCTTCCGGGGGCTGGAGAGGCGAGCTGCCCCCTGGAGGGCTGCCAGTGGCTGGGGGGCTCTGGAGGTGCCCCACCAGGGTGTGGGTGTTGGGAAGTTGGCTTGGCCTGGTGGGAGCTCTGCCTTGTGCGCCCCACTGCAACCCCCAGCCTCCGATGCTGTCCCTTCATCCCAGAGAGTCTCCACCCCATGGAGTGTCCTGGGCATCCATCACAGCACCCTCATTTTGGGAGGTGTCCATCAGTTGCAGGCTCTGTGACAGGTCAGGTGTTGTCTAAAGTGCAACCGTGGAGACAGCAGGTGATCCTCAAGAACACCTGCCCTGGGTGCCATTTAAGAGTTGTCTTTTAAGCGAGAGCATGGGGAAGGCTGGGTTTCAGAGTATTAACTAGTGAGTGAGAAGATCAGTCCCTCTGATAGGTGGTGGTAGTGCTAGAAGGGAGAGGACCAACAGATGCCAACATGTGCGCATGCATAGGGTAAAGGCTCTTCCACAGCGTGGTAGGGCACATATGTGGGGGATAAAGGCTCTTCCACAGAGTGTCACAGTGCACATACATTGCATGAAGTCTCTTCCACGGAGTCCTAGTGCAGGCTAGTGTTGGGGAAAGGGGAGCAGGGAAACATGAATGGGATGCTGATTACACAGCAGAGGGTGGAATGAATGGCGTGCAAAGCAGAGGAGAGGATGTTGATTGCAAGTGAGGAACCCACAAGTAGCTTTTCTCAGTCTCTGCATTGTCAAAAATATGTCTGCCTTGAGTGGTCAACATGAACAAATATTTTTCTGTTGTATTCACCTGGGTGTTTAGTCATCCCTCCTTGATCACTTGTGCAGCTACAACGCCTGTTCATAATGATTCAGTTGATGGTGCTTAAACTCAGCACGTATATGGCTACCCTAACTGCAGCCTGTTTGTAATATAAAAAATAGTAGTAGTTATGTAATCTAAATGAAGTACATCAATGTAGAGAAATAATTGAACTAAAATTTCAGGGCTCTGTATAGCGTCTCTCCTAGGAAAACAAAACATGATCGAGGGAAAAGTATTTTCATGCAGCAGTATAGTACACTAAAACATAATTGTCATCCCCAGTCACCATAGTGTTGGGAAAACAGCATAGATGAAAAACAAAAGTTCGTGAACAAATCGGGAGACTAATATTTTTTTTTAGTGTCTTAACATCCTTTAGTAAATCTATCTATGGCAAGTAGATATTGAGTCAATTTTTGGGTGAAAAACTGATTACAACTGTAGGAAATAAATGAATTTAACAGTGTACCCCCATTTTTTTGCAGGTTTAAACAGGATGTGTTATTGAATGCTTTTCTATTACATGAATGTAATAATGGGTTCTGGATAAATTCAAATAGCTCAGTGTTAAGGCTGTGTTGGGATTAAACTTGGAACCTTCTTTATTACCCTTTAATGAACAAATGTATCTGTCCCTGGCTGAACTGAATTTTTGATATCGTGTCCCTGGATTTTCTCCGACAAGTTTGTTGAAAAAATGTTAAAGCATTTAATGTTCTGTACTATTCTCTTTGCATTTTTATGTGAACATTACTCTCTGTTTACTCCAAATTTATGTAGACATATATTTTGATAGTTCTAGTTTTAAATTTGTTTTGGAAATGTAGATAATGTATACATAGAATTGCTTCCTCTGAAAATAAAATTAAGTCGGTGGCAGTTATTCTATTCTGTAGGATTCTAGGTTTCCAAATTATTCCCCAGCTGAGCTTAGGGAGGATGTAGGCCAAGAATCACTGCATATACTTATGAAGTTCTCACAGACATGGGACTGAATGGATGTTGAAATGCTCAGGTAAAATGAACCGATTTTTGCATAAGGCTTGGGAGGAGTGTACATGCATATGTGCATACAGTCCTATGCATGTTTTCTCAGAAATAAACCCCGTTGAGTTCAGGGGGCCTTACTCCCAGGTAACTGTGTATAAGTTTGCAGCCTGTGTTATGGAAAGGAGAAAAGCATGTTTGCATTGGGACTTGGAGCAGGATTATCTAGTTTTTGTGGGTAGGGAATGTGTGCCTTTGGAAGGTTTCTTTAATTCTGCAGCTTAGATTCGCTTATGCACCGTGAAGTGTTACTGATGGAGAGAGCTGAGTGTCTCTGTTTAGAGGCATCTGCGCATTGAGGCTTTTCCATGACACTCCTGCCATGGTGTGTCAAAGAGCAGGGCTGGGAAGCCTTCCAAGTAATAATACATCTGTGCAGAAGCACTGGACTCTCTTCCAGCCCAAGACAATCAGTACAGTCCTATTCTCTCAAAGCAGACATCCTGTCATATGCCTGCTCCAATTAATGAATGCTTATTCTGTCAGTCTTGTAGTCATCTGCTTAGAGAATGTGCTGGAATAATCATGAATATAGGCAGTTTACAGGGAAGGTAGCTGTGTTAGTCCTTTGCAGAAAAAAAACAGAAAAGTCTTGTGGTTCCTTAAAATAGCATATTAAGTACTAGAAATGCTTCTGTGCAAAAGAGTATTTGGACCTGACATCTAGTAAGGAAGGCTGTTTTGCTTAATCAAAGGTAGATTTTTATTAGGGGAGCTTATTTCACAGTACAACTGAGATGTATTTAGTTCCACATCTTTACCACTATCCATGGCTGTGTTTCAAAGCAGATGAGCTGAATCCATATAAAACCCTCTTATTTTGAACACACTGCTGTATTTCACATTTACCAACGTGGAGCCATCTCATTGTAGGGGGTTGCAATAGCAGCAGACTTATGATCTATCTGATGTTTTTATGCTCTAACTTTTCATGATCACATTTGCTCCCTCCCCTGCATCCTATTTCAGATATTTGCTATGCTTGAATCATGAGTCCAGCTATATCAGTCTTCCTAATTAAAAGAATTAGAACTCACTTGTGGTCCAAGATTGGAAATAATCCTCTTTTTTTGCCATCTGACCTGAATTTTTTCCTATGTTCAATTAATCTAGGGCAAAATCTAGTCAAATTTAAGTAACTGGGGCACAATTCAGCCCAAAATAAGCATTTTAAAGTCCACTGATCTAACTTACATGAGCGTAAAACTTTCCAGTCTTTCCATATTTTGTCTTTATTATTTTACTAATAAAACTGTTGCTGTATAAATGTTTCATTTTGGGTTTTGGTAGTATTGGAGCTAGTTTTTGTTAATCAGCTGTTATACCTTTTATAATACACTAAGGGCGCAATCCTAACCACTTATGTCAGTGCTTTCCAGCACTGGCATAGCGGTGCCAATGGCACATGTGCTGTATCCTGCAGTTGGATGTCACTCATGGAGGCCTCCTCAAAGTCAGGGAATGTTTGTTCCCTTACCTCAGAGCTGCATTTAGGGTTAGGATTGTGTCCTAAAAATGTTTTTCCCCTGCCTGTTACCAAAGACAGTCCCCCAAGCCATTGACTGAACTGTTGCTATGGAATAGGGCCTGGAGGCAGGTTGCTGAAGGAAAGAGTTAGTAGACATTAGGCTTAGAGGGAGTAGCTTCAGGGAAGAATGACAAGAGGAGGACCAAGGGACAAAGAAGAAAATTAGGAGTCAAATACAAACCCAAGATAGATAAAAACTTTATACAGTACATCATTTCAGGACAGGAGGAAACTAGGGAGACTAAAGAGGCAAGTGAGGCTGTTGGAGTCTATTATTACATTTTGATTTGAAGTAACCAGTTGGGTCGTATGTTACAAATTTATTTGTAATTTTGTAATCAAAAACAGCAATTGGGAGTTAGACTAATGGAGCTAGTGTTTTGGCAGCTCGAGGTCCTTTACAGTGGAGTGAGAGCAGGGCCACTGTCATATGCTGCCAGGCTGTTGCTACAAATGGCAGGAGGCGAGGCATGTGCAACAACAGCTTTGGGAGACACCACACGCACCAATAAGTTGGGAGGGGGACTTACAGCAGTGTTTCAGGTTGAGAGGTAGGAAAATCTAGGTGGCAGGTGTGCATGCCAGATCTTATCCCTCATTTTTTGACCTGCCTGCCTCCCTTTTCTCCTCAGCCTTATACCAGCTATATCGCTGGCATGGGTCTAAGGAGTCCCATAGGCCATCAGGAGGCCTACAAAGAGGTAAGTAAAAATAATGTATCTTAGACAAGCATCCTGATCACCCTCCACCATTGGTTGCAATACATGATTCATCAGTGCAGCTGCATTTACGCCAATGGTGGAGATAGGATTGGGCAGAAAAACAGATGTGTTTTGGTCATCATCCTGCTAATATACAGTATAGAGCCTGCTCCTGTAATCTCAGCTATAGAGAATTTGTAAGTTATACGGTTTCATGTTAAGAAACTTTTACAGGTTAACACAGAGTTGGTGCAGGTCCGAGTTGACCCATGGCAGTTGTTGGGGCTTACCCCAAGGCTAAGGAACAAATGTTCCCTTACCCCAAGGAAGCTTCAACATGCCAAAACTCCCCCACAGGATACAGCGGAAGCCATGCTGTCGTTGCTGCATTATCATGTGTAGTGTTAGAATTGAGCTGTGAATGTATCATCTCAGTAACATTCAGTAGCATTCTTTAGCAGTATTCATTTCTGACCCGTTTCTTTTTTTATACATACATTTTATTGAATATTTGACTATAAAAATATGAATAGCAGTACAAATTTAAAACACAAACTGTCAAATAAGGAAAAATAGTAGGAAAGTTTAAGAATCTGTTAGAGAGATTGGAGGTATGTAGAGACACTATGGCCCAAATCCTAACCAACTTTCCTCACTGACACAGCTGTGCCAATGGGGTGTGTACTGCATCCTGCAGTTGGGGGCACTTACAGAGGTTTCCTTAAAGTAAGGGGATGTTTGTTTTCTTACCTAGGAGCTACATTGCCATTATGTTGGTGCTGGAAAGTGCACCCTTAGTATGTTAAGTGTTGGACTTGAAATGGAAGATCCAGGTTCAAATCCTTGCTTATTTATGACAGTTTTTGGGTGACCTTGGATCAATCACTAACTCTTAGCTTTACCAACCTTATAGGATTGTGTGAGGATAAAATGTGGAAAACTCCATATACACAACTGATATCCTTGGAAGAAAATAGAAATTTGATAAGTTGGACATTATATTTCTAACTGCAGATGCACAAAAGGAAAATTTATAAGACTTTGATTATAATACTTACCATGTATACAATTTATCTCCAATATTCAAAACACTTCTCAGTAATATTTGCAATGCCCCTGTAATGTAGAGTGGGATTATCCCCATATAAAAGAAAGAAAATAAGCAGTTTGTGAATAGTATCAACTTCTTTGCTTCACTCATATTAACTTTTTCTTTTCTGCCAAGCTTTTGAAGTTTAAGGTTTTAATAAATCTTAATACCAGTAGCTTGCAGGGAAAGGTGAAAGAAGGAACCTAGAATGGGGCAGATGATTCCGTCAACCTTTTAGGGCCCAATCCTGTCCAACTTTCTGCAACCACAGTGCAGCCCTGAGATAAGGAAACAAACATTCCCTTACCTTGAGAAGGCTTCCATGACTGACTGACTGACTCCTGACCACTGGAAGCAGTGCACACCCCAGTGACACTGCTGCACCAGCACTGGAAAATTGGATAGGATTGGGCCCTTAGTCCTTGATTGTAGGATAGGGTGTGGTCCACTCTTACTTAGGGCCCAATCCTATCCAACTTTCCAGCTGTGTTGCAGTCACAATGCAGCCCAAAGGTAAAGCAACAAATTTTCCCTTATGTTGAGGAGGCCTCCATGACTGCTCCCCCCCCCCCCCCACAGTATGCTGTGCATTCCTGTAGGCATGGCTGCATCAGCTCTGGAGTGTTGGATAGGATTGTGCCCTTACTAACGTTGGCAATATATTTTTCACATTTATTTCAATAGCGGAGAATTAAGCATAGGCTTAACTATATTACAGACATCAAAGTACAGTACTTTACTCGGGTTATTTTATGATCTTTGGGGGGGGGTGCGTGTGAGTGAGAGAGAGATTACAATGATGGTTTCAGAGGGTTGCATTGAATTTAAAATGGGATAAAGCTGTCAATCTAAAAATAACCCTAATTAATTAATAATTTATAATGGGGAAACTGGAATCACTTGTAACTTTCTGAAGGTTATGAACATTTCTACTATAGTTAGTGACTTTATAGAAGAGATAGCCTTTATTATGTTTGATAAGTTGAAGATACAGTGGACAGACAACATCTCTAAACTACTGCTTTCAGCTCACAATAGAAATTATTAGTTATTAATTGAATTGCTTGTAAATGATGCAACAGAGTGTAGATCCTTAGAAAGGCCCTTTGTTGTTTAAGAACCAAAATTTAGACATATTTATGGAAGGAATACCCAACAGGCTGCTCAGGTCATCCATGCAAATGATAATTTGTATTCTGCCTTTCTCTCCTAGAGGTTGAAAATTATCACTCCATCAGGTACTTTGATCTGGCCACTGTTAGAGTTTGAATGTTGGAATTGATGAACTTTTTTGTGTGCTGTAGGGCGGTTTTCACTGTTTCTCTTACAGAGTCTGCCCCCACAAGGGGGAGCTTGTTCTCCTCCGCTGCTCCAGTCCTGAAGAGGTTCTTTATCATCTTAGTAATCCTGCCACCATGCAGTAAGAGATCATTTTACATCTCAGATAATGTGTACCTTAAATCTTGTATGTCATTAGCCAGATCATACCCTGGCAAGAGGAAGTGTTACTTCAGAGACTCACAGCCCAATCCTATCCACACTTTCCTGGGAGCAAGCCCCATTGACTCTAATGGGACTTACTTCTGAGTAGATATGCATAGGTTTGGGCTGTCACTCTGCTGCTGGCAGAGAGTATTTTATTTTTTGCTTTTGCCCATAGTTATAGAACTGGCTGGATGGTTTGGTTTCTATGCCCCTATTTTGACAACATTTTCTCTTTAAACTCCATAAAACCTAGGATTGATGCACACTTTACATGGCAAGAGTATTTGCTGCATATGCACCAATGTTTGGAAGAGCAAGCACCAGGAGGATAATTGGCTAGGGCTCCCTAGTGTGCCCATTTTTACAAGCATGCATTTATACTTAATGTTTTCCAGTGTTTACTATATCAGCACATATGCAGCAACATCCTTGCTATGTAAAATGTGAATCAGTTCGTACTTTGTCACAACCTATTACTGGACTGCTACTTCCTCTTTTTCATGTTTTCTGCTATGTGCTCTATTGCCCTTCATATTGAAGTCCTGTCTTAGATTATGAATTTTCTGGACAGAGATCATGTCACTTCTTATTGTGTATGATCCATATATTAAATAAATGTATCATAATGGGCAGCCCAATCCTGAACTGCCCGGAGCGTGGGGCTGCTGCAGTTGCAAAACGGCTGCCACGGCATCCAGTGCACTCAGGCAGCTCTAGAGCTGCCACAGAATCAGAAAGCTCTGTGTCGGGCTATGCACCCTGACAAAGGGCTTAGGATCCGGTGGAACAGAGCTCCACTAGTCCCACTGTGCTCTCTCCCCCCGCCATGCCTCTGCCCCACATTCCGACTGCCTTTCCTCCACCCTGGAACTCCTCCTCCCCACCTTCCCCTACACCCACACTAACCTCTCCACTGCTCATCGGTCCGGGTGACTGCTGGGCAGTGGAACACGGGCCCACCGCTGGAGCTAGACCAACATAAGCTTATGTTGAGCTACTTCTGGTGATGGGCCTGTGATAAGGCTTGCAAATGTGCATTATGGCATGTTTGTGACAGTGTGTGCTGGCAGTAAGCTGGCATGCAAGGGCTCGGGATTGGGCCCTGTGGCAGCACTTATCTGACCAGACTGTAAATGTGCTGTGTGGTAGGCTGCATCAGCACAAGGAAGGAATGGCCATTGCCTCAAATATTCAAGGAGGCCCTGAAAGAATCACTAAGACCCAACTGGTGGCAGAGGGAGAGCCCAGATGGCTGGCTGAGATTAAAGATGGAGCTTCAATTAATCTGTGATCAAGGAATTAATCAGTTAATTGTGCAGACTACTCAATGTTATAAGCTTCCATTTTATTCCAAGAAAATACAATTATTGCTGCTCATCTTTCCATTTGTATTGTGTTCTTCATTTTCTTCTCAATCTAGTTTCTTGTATCGTTTTCACTGTGAGGGGAATCTAGACTTTAGAAATGTGTCGGGTGTGGTCACACATGATTTTTTTCTCCCTTTTCTTCTTTTCCACTAAATTGAATGACTATGACACTCATATCAACCAAGACTTTCTTGAATTATTATATCTTCCCCTGGCAACAAGAATTGGTGAAATTCGTATCACCATTTTAAAATTGCCCATAAGAAAATGGTCTACAGCTGAGCCATTGGGCAGTGGGCACAGTTATATTCGCTCCAAGGAGTAGGAATACTTGCCACGATCTGTAGTTTATTTGATAATTCTTTTTACTGTGCCTTTTACATCGTTGAAAGCAAAGGTTCTTGTTTTCTACCATTTCTTCCAGACAGTTGTTGGAAGCAATAAAGGAGTGTATAGTGGAAGCAAAACAGTGTTCCTGTTTAGTGGGGTGCTGTTTCCTCTATATAAAATGGATTTTCTGATATACTGCCAGTGAATAGCTTTGTCGAAACAGTTTAGCTTTACCCATAAATTAACTTTATCCAAAGTGGAACAGCCATATAGTTAATAAATGATTACTAATGTATACTAATATGTTTTGCTTCCCTTGCTGCAGACATGCTGCACTTGTGTATTATTTAGAACTTCAGATTTAACACTATCTTTGGATGACAACAAATGCGACAATTAAAAATAAGCTATATGGATAGAGGCCTTTTGTTTTTATTTATTCTTTGGTGTATATTGAAGGAAACTAACTTGACTAGGTAGTGCCATGACCAGCTTTTTGTTCCAGCACCTAAACAGATGGGAACATAAGCTGCAATCCTAACCATACTTTCCTGAGAGTAAGCCCCATTGAACAAAATAGGACTTACTTCTGAGTAGACCTGGTTAGGATTATGCCCTTAATGAAGCAAAACTTGAGTTCCCCTCTTTGCTACTGCTCACCAAGCAGAGGCACAGGCTTGGCAAAGAGGATGGCTCTAATCAGTCATCAGAGGACTTTGAGTATAGTTGAATGTTCCCCATTGCCTGCTTCTTGTAAATCTTGCATTCCACACTGAATTATGGGATTTGGCTGTTGTAGAAGTTTGTTGTTCTGGGTACCATCAACAACTTTAGCTGACTGATGCCAGTTGTGTAATTTTCCCCCCCTAAACATATGGACTGCTTGTAAGATAGTTATAAATGTGTGAAAACGAGATTTGTTGTGCTAAATTGTTATCTTTGCCTGGTTTGTGCCTTTTTCCCTGAGGGACCAACGTGCTAATAATGTCTAGATTTTATAGCTGTAAGATTTAAAAAAAATTGTTGTTTAAAATATTGATTGTTTCATTGTGGTTGTAAGCTGCCCT
The DNA here is from genome assembly GCF_035046505.1 of Tiliqua scincoides. Classification (NCBI taxonomy): domain Eukaryota; kingdom Metazoa; phylum Chordata; class Lepidosauria; order Squamata; family Scincidae; genus Tiliqua; species Tiliqua scincoides. The sequence continues at coordinate 204,431,682 of NC_089822.1, forward strand.
AAGTCCTTTGGGAACAGATAGGTTAAGAACGAGCAGTGGAGAATTAAAAAAAACAAAAACATGTCAAGTAATTGATCATACAGTTGGGGAATAAGCATGGGTTGCTAAAAGCGAGTGTGATTGATGTGGAACTGCAGGAGCAGAACACCAGTAGTCCCTTATTTTACCCAGCCCCACATCCACCAGAGTTAATGCAGCTGTTCCATTTCATTCTAGGACTTGTGTCAGAGCTACGGGAGCAGCTGCTGAAGCATACTAGCCTTTTTAGAAATCATGCATCTGGCCAATTCTATTCCTATTTCCCAGATCTCCAACTTGAAGTATTTCAAATTATATTTCAGATTGCTGTTATCCCTTAACAGCAATTGGTCTATTTACTACTCTTCTTCCTGAATGAGAGTAAGGGGTTTTGTTTAGGTATTCTACCCTGTTCTCACAGTTCGGTTACTCTGATTCATGTTGAGAATTGCCAGAGGACACTAATTAATCTGTGAGTGTACTGTATTTAAAAAAAAATTCCTGAGAAAAGAGCAGGCCATGTGCTTGACATCTGTTAAGACCTTGTTTAAATGAAGAAGCACAAAATCATGCAGAGCAGAATGAGCTCAGTAGTTTGTCTAAGCCAGTGGTTCTCATGCATTTAGCACTGGAACCCACTTTTTAGAATGAGAATCTGTCAGGACCCACCGGAAGTGATGTCATGACCTGAAGTGACATCATCAAGCAAGAACATTTTTAACAATCCTGGGCTGCAACCCTATCCACACTTACCGAGGAGTAAATCCCACTTACTATCATTGTTAAAAGAATATACATGGTAGCATGTTAGAAGTACAGGTTTGTAACATTTCCCCAAATGCAGTCACATACCATGATAGCATGAAGTCTAATATATTAAAATAAAATATTGCAATGAATGAGGACCCACCTGAAATTAGCTCGCGACCCACCTAGTGAGAAACACAGTGAGAAACACTGGTCTAAGCATCACATTGTGGCTTAGATAGTACTTACAACAACCTATGTCAGTTGCAATTTGAAATGGGACTTTATGGGTACCTGGCAATGCAGACTTCATGTCCTGGTTGCATGAAGATCACAGAAGAGATTGGCCTGTTTATGGGGTGTATACATCTGAGATCCCAAACCTAGGTGGCTCAATGATATATATCTGTGGGAGACTGGAAAAGGTGACATTGGTGATCCAATAGGATCGCCATGGGATTGCCACTGGATGGCATTCCCTGAGACCCAGGGCTAGATGACTGTGGTGGCAATTGGCCTCAGATAGATACTGAAGGTATTGCAAGAGCTGGGGGGTGGGCATCTGATGATGAATGGGATAGCACTTGGAAGCCCACTAGAAAGGTTATGGCTGAGAATTCCGAAGGGCTGGAGAAGGAAGAGGAGGGTTTAAGGTTCACTGCACAAGAACACATCCACATGACAACTTCTGGGCAATTTTAACCATAATAATAATAATTGGTATTTGTATAGCACTTCCTCGGTGTTCAAAGCACTCCTCATTAATTATCTTTTTGTTAGCCTTACAGCAGCCCTGAGAGACTTGCTTAAGGCCATCCAATGAGGCTATGGTACAGGGTGAGATTAAAACTGGAGAGTCCTGAATCACAGTTAATTCTCTCCTCCACTGTGCTACACCAGCTCACAATGCCAATATAACTCCTCTGACTTTATGATTGCGTGACTGAAATCATACAAAGAGAGGCATAGACAAATAGCTTAATGTGTGAGACTGAGCCCATATGGTTCTATCCAAAGCAGGTTGCCAAATTTTTGAGTCTGGTCACAGTGAGCTTCTTCTGCATTCACTTGAGGCCATGCTACACAACATGATGTAAATTGGTTGTACAGAAAGGAGGGATGCTTTCTTTGTTTACAGAAAAACTAACAGAGGTTAAACAGGACCAATGGAAGGATCAGAATTCTCCTCCAATGCTGTTTAAACTACTCTGGCTATAGCTTTCTGATAGTAACTTTTCATGAAAGCATGACAACGCCTTCTCTAGTGGCAGCAGAATGGAGGTTTTTGTTTTTTTAAAACAGCTCCTGAGGCTCAAGGGTAGAGTTTTAAAAATGAGTAGGAATTTCCAGGATTTTGGTATTGTTCTTGAGATTGATAGTAGATGTCCACGTGATCTAGCCCTTTGTTGAGTTTTCAAAGTTTTGATTATATGATGTGGGAAAAAGGCTTGTACTATAACTGATGTACACTGCAATAATAATCCAGTGGCAATATCATGTATTTTCTGCTGCTTGTCATCACATACTGTAAAGGGAAGGCCAACATTTACTCTCAAAATACACATATCAGAAATTACTATACATGATTCTGTAACGCAAACAAAGAAAAAGAATTTTAAAAATGGGTTACATACTAGAGCACAATTGTATATTCTTTGTAGCCTTGGAGCGTTACTGTGTAATTACTGCAAGGCAAGGTGACTCTGTTTGTTTACTGCTACGCTTCTCATACTCTACTAAAGGTAGCATAGCTGTCAACTGTTCTCAGCCACCGGAAAGGCATTCTGCTTCATCAGTGGTACTGTTCATCTTGTACCATTTGAAAGATGTCTGTGTTTGATGCAGACTAGTACAAAATATGCTGATGAAAACAAACATAATGTAACTCTTTCTTGGGATATACTCTGCAGTAACATGTTCTTGCATGTGCTGTTGCTTTCTCTCTGATATTGAGAGGATTGTGGTTTCATAAACCAAAAATTGATAAAACATTCTGTACTAGAGCTTTGCGATCAAAGATTTGACTGGTTGATTCCCATGAATATGTAAACTTGAGCCACCCTATCCCAGCTCATTAGCTTCCCAGTTTTCCAGGTTCCTTTCTTGTGCCACAGCATCCCTCCGGCCCCCAGATATATATGAATTGTTTTTTTTCAGTCTGTCTGCTTAGATCTCATGTTCTCAATGCCTTTCCTCCATTGATTCCTTTTCCACTCATGCTTTTGCATCTTCTTTCCACATTTCCTTCTAGGTGCCCATTTTTCAGGTCACTGACTACCATGTCCCAGTTTTCTTCAGTCATTCTGATTCTTAGTTCCCTTCATATTCAGCTTCCCAATATGCAGTATTCTTGTATTGCGTCTTCTCTTCCTGCATACAGCAAATGATGTCTCGCATACTGTCCTTAGGCCCTGCATTAAGATGAAGGAAAAATCTTTCTTGGTGATCTCCCTCATTTCCTTAACTTCCTGTCTCTTCTGCTAGGTTGCAGCCTTCATTACCTCTCTGTCCTTTATCACCGTTTCTCTACTTACTGAATGCCTTTCTCATTCAGTTTTCTTTCTTACAGCTTTCCTTTCTGTACAGCGTCCCTGTCTCTGTCTGCCTTCTACCAAAAGCAAGCAACTTCTTTTGGCCCTAGACCCTGTGTGAAGTTGTTTCATCGCAATTGACCTTTTTTTACAGAAGCTGCTTTCATTATCTTAGTTCCATTGCTAGTTTGCTCTGTTTAGCTAGAATGTTTGTGTATATTTCATAACATTACAACATTTCAGGTAGTGTGAAAGGGAGGGGCACTGGCACCAAGGCAAGCTTGCAGTTTTCTGCCCATATTTCCAGACAGAATAATTTCTAGGTGGATACCAGAAAACTATGGGTACAGTGTTTGGGCCCAATCCTATGCTCTGGCAGTGCCGCACAGTGCAGAAACTGCCACCACTGTATCCTGTAAGGCCAGAGAAGCAGTGCAGAACCCTGGTGGCCATGATGGATCTACTTGGACCTGCACCAGCTATTTAGCTGGTGCAGAACTGAGGAGACCTGTGTCGGGCTCTGAGGCTTGGGAGAGGGAGATAGGATTTGGTGGCAGCTTCTACTGCTATTCCTGCCCCTTCTAGACCTAGCTTGCCCTTCCCTGCCCAGTTTCACCCCTCCCTTCCTTCCCCTGCCCCCGCCCTGAAACACCTTCCTGCCACTTGGCAGGCAACTTACTGCTGCACACTCCTCCTGCTCCTCCCGCCAGCACAGAGGCCTTATGGCATGCTTGCGACCACCTTTGCTGGGGCAGTGCATGGGCTGCTGTAGCTGCCCCACCATTGGATCAGGCTGCATGTATAGTAATATTTTTCAGTGAATCAGTTCTTGTTTGTGTAGGAATGTGCAGGTTTTTGAGATATACAAACCTCTTTATCAGATGTGATACTAATTTCCAGTTATACCTGGAGGAAAAGCAGTTTTCTAAACTTTTACGCAGATGGCAGCCTTGCCCAATTAAATTGTTCATTTTTAAATAATTTGTTAAAATCATCCCAGTAAGTTTTTGCACATCAGTTGTTCTTTGTCAGGGGACACTGAAAGAAAAAACAACAACATAGAACCATGTGTCTTGTGAACTATCGCAGGTAGTCATGGAAAGGCATAATCTTAAAACTTGCCTTTGACTGTCTGTGAATTGGCAGTGTCCACTATAAATTCAACATTTGTTATGATTCTGAGATTTTTTAAAAATATTAGGTCGGTGATCTTATGGCCCCAAAAGTGGCCAAGTGCCATGCCAGAAGTCTAGACAGAGATGGTGTCAAAAGTTGTCTATATCAGGTACTGGCTGAGGGGCCTGCCTGACCAGGCCAACTCCTGAATTCTCAGGATCAGCAGTAGCATCCAATGCACCATCGGGCCCAAGTGGGGAGCACTGGGTGGCCCACTGCAAGAATTTTCCCCAAAGCCCTCAGCAACCTGGTACCAGCACCAGGCTAACACCAGTGTTATACAGTTGCAATGCTGTGCCTCCCTGGCAGAAAATAGAAAGCATAAGAATAGCTGTAGAAATAAAAGACAATGTCACAGTATCGACAGACACTTTTGGTGCACTCCTGGCAGCTCCACTGCTACCCACCAATTATGATGTTGTGCACCATAAATTAGCCATGCATGGAAGGCACCAATTAACACACAGTGACGGCACAAGAAGCACAATGACATCATCCTAACCGGTCTGCGCCTCCTATCACATGCGGTACACAAGCTTGTAGCCAGTTTGAACAAGTTTCTCCCTTGTGAGAGGCCTCTGTTGCCCAAAACATGGAAAGTAGCAGCTGATTCAGAAGCTGCAAGTATTCCAGTCTTCCCTTGGACACATACAGCCAGCAAGTGGCAAGCAGCCTGCAAACAACAATTTTGCCTGGGGAAAAGGCAAGGCTAGACAGGGAAGGAAGACATTACAATGTCAATCATTAACAGAGAACTCCACAGCCCAGTGGATAGGAATTGCACATGGAATTTATACAGGCTCCCTAGGAGAAGGGTTCAAGCATTGCTGGAAGACCAGTAATCTAACAGAGACAGTGTTCAGAACACCGTATGTGCAATGCTTTTTATTGGGTTCTGCATAAGGGGAATAAACTTTAAGCAAGGGATGAAGATGAGGACCACGTGGACAAGGAAGGACAGAAACTACAACAACAAACTCACAAATAGGGACATGCAGTCGGGGTTGAGAGGAGAGGCTGAGCCTCACCTGAGTTCCCAGACCTGGGCTCCAGGACACAACCAGAAATGTTTCCCAGTCGCGTCTGGAGCCTTTCTGAGACCCACACAGGCTAGTTTTTGGCAAAAACCAGAAGTGCTGTTTAAACACCTCCGGGGGACTCAGAAAAGCTCTGGACAGCCTTCAGAGGCCCTGAGTGACCTGGAAATGTTACATCACTTCTGGGTCACTGGGCTCCATGGTGCTGTATCCCTCACTGGCACATAGCATCACAGCATGCCCCTGTTCACATTATAAGTTGCCCAGTGAGTCAGTGAGAAGTCACAAACCAAGGGGATGTCAGTATAAGTCTTGTTGTGGTAGGCAGAGCTTACCTTCTGGATATTCTGTTGGTGTTCATAAATTTGATGGAAGGGGAGAAGCAACAGGACTAGTATCTCAGATTACTTACTGTTCCAGACAGCTACATTATCTTCACTCAGCTACAAGAAAGACTCATAATGGGGTGCTGGTAGCCTCGGAGGACCGCAGCCTGTGGAATACCTCCTTTCCACTCTCCCTAATCCTAGCTATATAGTTCAGGAGTCTCAAAGGGTTCTAGATACATGGAGTTTTGATATGTGAAACACAACAGGTTTGGCAGACAAGAGGCCCCAGGCTCAATGGGGCTATAGTCTTTCAGGGGAAAGGATAAGAACAGCCCCACTGGATCAGGCCATAGGCCCATCGAGTCCAGCTACCTGTATCTCACGGCGGCCCACCAAATGCCCCAGGGAGCATACCAGATAACAAGAAACATCCTGGTGCCCTCCCTTGCATCTGGCATTCTGACATAGCCCATTTCTAAAATCAGGAGGTTGCACATACGCATCATGGCTTGTAACCCATAATGGATTTTTCCTCCAGAAACTTGTCCAATCCCCTTTTAAAGGCGTCCAGGCCAGACGCCATCACCACATCCTGTGGCAGGGAGTTCCACAGACCAACCACACACTGAGTAAAGAAATATTTTCTTTTGTCTGTTCTAACTCTCCCAACATTCAATTTTAGTGGATGTCCCCTGGTTCTGGTGTTGTGTGAGAGTGTAAAGAGCATCTCTCTATCCACTCTGTCCATCCCCTGCATAATTTTGTATGTCTCAATCATGTCCCCCCTCAGGTGCCTCTTTTCTAGGCTGAAGAGGCCCAAACGCCGTAGCCTTTCCTCATAAGGAAAGTGCCCCAGCCCAGTAATCATCTTAGTCGCTCTCTTTTGCACCTTTTCCATTTCCATTATGTCTTTTTTGAGATGCGGCGTCCAGAACTGGACACAATACTCCAGGTGTGGCCTTACCATCGATTTGGACAACGGCATTATAATATTAGCCGTTTTGTTCTCAGTACCTTTTCTAATGATCCCAAGCATAGAATTGGCCTTCTTTACTGCCGCCACACATTGAGTCGACACTTTCATCAAACTGTCCACCACCACCCCAAGATCTCTCCTGAACTGTCACAGACAGCTCAGAACCCATCAGTCTATATGTAAAGTTTTGATTTTTTGCCCCAATGTGCATGACCTTACACTTACTGACATTGAAGCGCATCTGCCATTTTGCTGCCCATTCTGCCAGTCTGGAGAGATCCTTCTGGAGCTCCTCACAATCACTTCTGGTCTTCACCACTCAGAAATGTTTGGTGTCGTCTGCAAACTTTGCCACCTCACTGCTCACCCGTCTCCAGGTCATTTATGAAGAGTTTGAAAAGCACCGGTCCCAGGACAGATCCTTGGGGCACAGCGCATTTGACCTCTCTCCATTGTGAAAATTGCCCATTGACACCCACTCTCTGCTTCCTGGTCTTCAACCAGTTCTCAAACTACGAGAGGACCTTTCCTCTAATTCCCTGACTGTGGAGTTTTTTTAGTAGCCTTTGGTGAGGGACTGTGTCGAACGCCTTCTGAAAGTCCAGATATATAATGTCTACGGATATAGTCAGATATATAATGATATATAATGTCTATAATGAAGACATGCCCATATCCTTGACAGTGCAGTGCCTGACCTGCCTGACTGCTTATTTTATCACCCCAGCAATATTTGAAGAAGAGGACAGCCAGGAAGATAATGACTTTGGGTTAGCCCCATTCCCCTTGCTGGTGTTCTGTGGCAAGACTTGGGCCAAGATCTCTTAAATTTGGTAGGATATTATATATCCTGCCTGTCCCATTCTATATCTGCTAATGAATGCTGCTGAGGTGAGAAACTGGAAGGGGGAGGGGAAAGAGTGTCTTTCAACTAATTATCATGAGAGCAAAGACACAGCTGAAATAGCCATAGCATATTAATTGAACAAGTTCAGTTGTTGGTAGAGCTCCCATAGCATCACAGAACTGTGTTGTTCTTTCTAGGTTCCCATGTCTTTCTAGATTGCACAATAGACAGAAATGTAACATGTACAGTGATACCCAGATATGCAGTAATGGCGAAAGCTATCTGTCAAGCAGTTTTCAAAGGCATGAGGGCAAATGAGAACAAATAGTTTGGCAACCACACAGAGGAACAGCTGGCTTCCTACTGGCCACTGCTGCTTCTAGTGCTCTAGATCTTATTTCTGACCTTCATGGTATTTGGGGTTGGGTTGAAAATATGGGGTGCATGTTGAATGGCTGTCTGGTGGCATGGGAAAAATGATTAATAATAAAAGTAGCAGCTGCAACAGATAGAGCCTGTGACTTGGTGCTTATTTGTGGTTGTTGGGGAGCAATTGAGAAAGGGTGCCCCCATCCAGCTGCTCTTCCATTCCTCATGCCACAGCTTCACTCTTTATTTTCATACATGTAGCCCTTCCATTCTCAACATTTGAAGATTAACTTGTTGAGAGAGATTAGTCATTATGGCAATAATCATTGGTATATCAGTATATCATTTAGGAGTTACATTGGAAGTCTGTTTGCAGTTTCTGTTTGTTCTGATCAGTGTACCTTGGCCAATATGTTATGACTATGTATAGTAAGCTGGAACTGGCCTCTGTGCAAGCATAGGATTCTAAGGGTCCAATCCTGAGCCCTGCATGCTGGCTTACTACTGGTGCACATTGTCGCAAATGTGCCTTAAGGCACATTTGTGAGCCCTTACCACGGGCCCAGGGCTGGAGCTAGCCGAGCATTAGCCCTGCTGGGCCAGCTCCAGTGCTGGGCTCATGTTCCACCGCCCGGTGGTCACTTAGACTACCAGGCGGTGGAGAGGTGACTGGTGGTGTGGGGGGAGACAGGGAGAGGTGTTCTGATGTGGGCGGAGGGAGGGCAGAAGGCAGAGAGGAGGTGCGGTGGGAAAGGGAGCAAGGTGGGAAGGGGTGGGACCAAAGGAGCTCGGCCCCATCAGATCGGGAGCCCCATGTCAAGCTGTGTGACCTGACATGGGACTCTTTGATTCTGCGCTGGCTCAAGAGCTGCCACAGAATCAAGTAACCCCATTGCAGGTCTACTTCCCTTATGCCGAGGAAGGGGACAAAAGTCCTCTTTTCCTGAGGAGATGATGACAGCTGCCTGAGGCACACAGAATAGCCATATTTGGTGACACGGCAGCCTTGCATTCCAGGCAGCTCAGGACTGGGCTGCCTGGTGGCAATCCTATTCTCACTTGGGAGTAAACCTATTTGACTATAATGGTGCTGAGTAGACATGCGTAGGGTTGAGCTCTAAACCATATCTCTCCTTGCCACATCTTCAACTCTGTCCTTCATTACACCTTGCACTGGCAGTGTCATGCCGATGTAGCAGAACATTACATTGGTGCAACGCTGGCATAAACCTATAATGCTGGGTTAACTTTGGGCTGGGTTAATACAAGGGGTTTAGGAGCAATTTTACCCCTACTTGGTGGGCATAACTTATAGGGCTGTAGTTGTAAATAACAGGATCCAAAGTTAGACAGTCCCCTCAGGTGGAGCTGCTTGCAGAATAAGAAAGGGTGCTGGCAGGTCACCCATTTGTCTTCCCTTAGACTCAATTTTTTTTGGGGGGAGACTCTGACTGTTCATTTACTGATTTCAGGACGCTTCCTTAAAGCTAGCTGAAGGAAATTGGACATTGTCCAAAGCTTAGTGAATACTTCGCTGCAGTTTTTGTATGCTTGTAATATATCTTGACACTGTGTTAATAATTGATAGCAAAGTTCAGTTTTAATTGACTGCAATATTAATAATTCCTTTGTTTTGATTTTTAAGCATTCATGTATCTATTTTAAAGGACACCTACGTACTTCTTTGCTCTCCATTTTGCACATGTCACTATGTATCAGGTATCGCACTGGAGTCAAAGAATATTAACCATCCCTGTTTTCTTTGTTCATTAAGAATAAGTTTCACTTGGCTTATTCTTCCACATAGTTACACTGACTTCAGTTTACTTGCATCTGTACCTTTGCTGAACAGGATATAGACTTTAAAATGTGGAGGAAATAGTTTGACATACTTTGCTGTTGTGTAGCGCAAGACCAGTCTAATTGTTTGATCATTCACAGCCCAATCCTGAGCTGCCCGGAGCTCCCGGACCCAGTGGCTCCATGGAGGGCTGCCTCTGGATCCTGCGCTTCCCAGGCTACCGTGGGAGGCTCCTTGGGAGAAGGGGTTGTTCGTCCCCTTCCCCCGAGTAAGGGAAGCAGAAAGGCGCTCGTGTAGGGCGAGCAGTCCTGCACGAGCACCTAGGATCCTGCGTAGCTCAGCTCTGCAGATCTGCCTCTCCCTCGCCCCCGACACTCCTCCCCCACGCCGCCGGCCATGCCTCCCCCCTCCCCAGAATGCCTCCCCCACACCCTCTGGCCACATCCCTGCCTCTCGTTCTGCAGCCCCGCAGTCTGGGGGACCATGGAGCTGCGGAACCCGGGCGACCACCGGGCGCTAGCCTAGCGCCGGCTGGTGCTGGGCTATCTCTGGTGGGCGCCCAGCGGTAAGCCCTGCAAACATGCCTTACGGCACATTTGCGACTGAGGTACACGGTGCAGAGCTGTGCTGCGGACCTCAGGATTGGGCTCTAAGCCTCTATTTAAAATAGTAGTACTGAAAATTTTTTCCCATAACCAGTTCCAATTGATTTCCTTTTTGATGATGGAAATTTGTTTTTTGTCTTTCTTCCCAGTGTAAAAAAATGGAGCAAAGTCCACCCCTTCTTGCAAGTGTAGTTCTGTGCTCTTGGGGAGAGAATTCTCCCAGGGAACCACTCTTTCCCTCTTCCTGCCTGGCCTTCAGCTGGACACTGGTTGTGCGCACTGGAGAGGACACTCCAACTTCGCCATACGGCGTCGGCACAACACGGGAAGCAGCAGTTTACCGGTTATAAGTCTTTGCTCGATTGGCGTAGAGCATGACGCCAGGGGCTGCTTCCGACGGTGGGAGAGATCATTGCATCTCATTGGGCAGCTACCGCCCGCCTTAAGCTGGGCAGTCCCCAGCCAGTAAGGTGTTGCCTCGCCACGGTCCGTTAACCTCATGGGGTGCTTGGGGTTTAGAGTGAAAACCGATAAGCGGAAGGCCCATAGCCAGGGAGACAGACCAGGGACAGACTGCACTTGCTCCCGGTGTGGAAGGGATTGTCACTCCCGGATTGGCCTTTTCAGCCACACTAGACGCTGTGCCAGAACCACCTTTCAGAGCGCGATACCATAGTCTTGCGAGACTGAAGGTTTCCAATACAATACAATATTCTGAGAATACTTTTACTTACATTCAGGTATTCATCAAATGATCTTGAAAGTATTGTCCATCAGATGGTTCTGAATCTTGATTTAAAAAATGAGATTCTGTTTGGATTTTCAATTCAATTTTCAATTGAAAATTTTAACTACAGATAGTCCTTGGCTTATGTCCTGGTCCCAGTCCAGACATTTGCCAAGAAATCATAACCAACATAAGTCGGAACAGTGACATCAGTCAAACGGTCAGAATGAAAGCACAAGGCCAGGTGGAGCTTCCGCGCCTGTAGAAAAGCACCGACATGGCTGTCCAAAAGTCAGTTATAAAAATATCGTAAAAAATAGTTTAAAAAATGTGTTTTAAAATCGAATTTGAATTCAATACATATTTAAACAGAAAGCTTGCACGTAGTCAAATTTAAATCCATGACCTTCCATCAAGTGCATTTCACACAAATTGAGTTAAATATTGATTTTCTAGGTAAAGAATGAACTACATGTAAAATATTTGCCTTTTGTGGTCAAGAATCATGAATGTGACACAAGAGAACATGTTTAATGTTATGAGCTTAAATACTGGTAGCTCAAGATCTTCTGCGACCTGAGGTGGCATGTCAAATGCTGCCCCCCCCACCTGGTGATGTGCCAGCCCCTGGTCCTCCAGCACTCTAGCCCACCACTCTCCTTTCCTTCATATTTCTGCATCGTCTCCCTATTCCTTTTCTTGTCCAGGAAGTGGGAGTAGGGAGATCAGTGGAGGTAAACAGTTGGACAGAAGTGGGTGCCCCCTGCCAGCATGAGGCAACTGCTTCAGATGAGCTCTTGGCCCTGGCTGGTAGCCAGGACTGGCAGGTCTTCACAGGTGATGGAATTTATTCTCTTCATTTCAAATTATAAACATTTATGAGTCCACCTACCAAGCAAACACCATGACACCCCGTCTGTCAAGAGAGATCAGCATGTGGTAGCAACTTTTCACTTACATTGTTGAAGTGGATACCCATCTGACCTCACATCCACATTGATGTTTGATGCTCATCTGCAGTATTGGCACTCAAATTTTAAGTATTTTTCAACCGTAGTATGAGATGACAAGCCTGAGGGCATGGATTGTTAATTTTTTTTTTCTTGTAAGGTGCGTAGTACACATTAAGCACTCTCAAAATAATAAATGGTGATGATGATGCCTAGACATTTGATTCTGGTTTTAAACACTCGATGCTGGCATGAAGGGATTTGAAATGTTTCTGCTCAAGGTATCTGTGATATGTTTGGTTTTGGTCATTGTGTATGTGGTGTTGGAGTGGGAGAATGAGTTGAGATACTCATCCCTATTACCGCACATGGGATACTTAAGACTGGCTTATGGATGAACAAAATGCCTTTTTTATTTGCTATCCTCCAGTTCCCTGTCTCTTTGAGCCTTCATTGATCATTTACGTCAAACCATAAAGGCCTAGTAGGTTTTTACTAAAGCAACCCAACTTCTTTGACGCTGCCCCTTCCTGCTTCTTATTGGATCATTGGTCTTGTGCAGTCTTCAAAGAGTCTCCTGTCATAGTAGGTGCTACATTTTACTAGTCTGCAGTTCTTTACTTAACCCAGATGGGTTGAATATGATCAGATCCCTGTGCAATCTAGCTTCTTCACATGACATTTTCCCTTTTTCAGTGTAATAAAATGGTGTTTTAAAATTAGTGTAGCCCATTGAGATGCTGCCATTTATGCTAGTTCAAATGTGCTGATTGATATAGGGTTTTGGCATACTCTTAGATTAGTGAGTTAGGTCTGCAATAGTCATGTGCTGTAATTAAATCTGTGCAGTACCCTTACAGGGAAGAAACACTGCACTATCTTTTTAATGGTGTTTGGCAAACTGAGGGTAAGTAATATAGGCTTTAAGGTGCTTCTCTGCAGTGTATTAGGACCATCCAGAGGTTGTAATAATACCACATAATTTAATGCCAAATTCATATTTAGTAACTGGACTAAATAAGTATAGGATATTTCAAATTAGATAACATAAAATTAGAATAAAGGTATTTTATGTTATCTAATTTGAAATATCCTGTACTTATTTAGTCCAGTTACTAAATATGAATTTGTATCTTCCTCATTTCAACAATGATTATTTTAATAAACCCTCTATAGCAGGGGCCCTCTAAACTTTTAGACCAGAGGGCCACATCAAATATCTGGCATGGTGTTGAGGGCCAGAAAAATAAATTTTAAATATAAAATTTAAATAAATACATTAGATAGCCTCAGAAAGCCTGAGGCCTTCAGACGACTCAAAAAGTTACTTCTGGTTTTTTAGAAAAACCATGATGTTTCTTTAGAAGGCATTCTGAGGGGAGGCACATGGCCTCCCCAGCCCTCAGAGCATCTTCCAGATGCAACTGGAGCACAGCTCTGGTCACATTCAGATGAGCGGGCCAGAGGCTTGCAGGGGACCAGGAACCTGTCATGGGCTAGATAGAGGCTTGTTGCGGGCTGCACCTGGTCCCTGGGCCAAGGGGTAGGAGACCCCTGTTCTATAGTAATGGACTTGCCCCTTGCTGCTCCTGGGGCGAAGGTCCACAATTCCACCCCCTGTGCCATGCCACTCCCCCCATACTTACCCAGAACAATGGAGTCTCTCGCGACTCCAGGACTAAGTGGAAAAGCATTCTGAGGCTTCTCTGCAGTCTTAAACAGTACTATTTCCGATTGCATTGGGAGCCTCAGAACTCTTCCCACGTGGTCCTGGAGTTGCCTGAGGCTCGGTTCCTGGGGCATTTGCCCCGTTTGCCCCATCCCAGGTCTGCTGCTGCCTCTCTTTTTCTGACAAATCATTATTTTGAGGAATGTTCTTTTTTTTTTTTTGCATATTTGTATTGGAATCTGGATGTTCCATGCATTTGATAACAAAGCATAATCACCTGGTTTGAATTGTCAAGGTAGCATTTCAAACTTTAACAGCTAACTCTTTTCTGAACTTCTTGAATTTCTTTTTCAAACTGCTTCAGAGGTTTCAGAGGTATAGATCGGTCTACACACTTTCCCTTAGAATCCATTTATACAACCTTGTGGTTTCTTACAGCCCAATCCTATTATATTTTCTATCATAGTATATAGCAGCATCAAAGCAAGCTGCAGTTCATGCTTTAGTAAGGGGGCCAATTGCGAGGCTGGGGAGTGGTAAGAGAAAATATTTTCCCTTACCTCCCATAAGCCTCTCAATTACCAGTGGGTCTGCTTGGACCTGTACCAGTTCTTTAGCTGGCACAAGTCTGAGGAGACAAGTTATATATATAAAAGCAAGAAATAAATTATTAAAACATAGTGAATAAAATCATGAGCACATGGTGCTCCTTGGCTTCTGTGGCGGTATACTTTGAATGTTATGGTTTCAATTTCAGTATATGTACACAATGAACATAATACAAGTGCTATTGTAATGTGGGCATGCAAAATGATGGGCAACCCAATCCTGAGCTACCCAGGGCGCAAAGGCTCGGTGGCACCGAGAACGGCTGCCGCCGGATCCTGCGCACATCAGGCTACTGCGGGAGGCGCCTCGGGAGAAGTGGACTTTTGTCCCCTTTCCCTGGGTAAGTTAGGCGGCCCTGCAGTGGGGCTACTCACTTTACCGCCGACTGAAAGGTCGGTGGTAAAGTAAAGGTGCTCGTGTAGAGGGCGGAGCCCTCCATGAGCACCTTGGATCCTGAGGAGCTCCGAGGACCCACCTCCCTCCCTCCCTCCCCCGGCATGCCTCCAGCCTGCCCCCTCCCCACATCATGCCTTCATGTCATGCCTCCCCCCGCCCTCTTCACCCCCCACTGGCCTCCACCTTCCCTGGAACGCCTCCTCCCTGCCCCGTCCCCACCGCCACTTACCATGCCACGGCTTGGCGGTCCATGAGGTGCTGGGCTAGCACGGGTGGGAGACCGGCAGAGAGGCTCACAAATGTGCCTTACGACACATTTGCGGCAATGCTCAGTGGCATGAAGCCGTGCTGCCGAGCACAGGATTGGGCTCTTAGTAAAGTGTGAAATAAAAATACTTTCAAATGTTAATAGAAATTAATAAAATAATGTACAATATTGTGATACGCATTTCTGTGGAGCCGTAACTAGTGGTAGAAACTGGAGAGACTAAAGTAATTGGAAATTTCATTTACAGTCACTTGACAGAATTACATCAGGTAGGGTTTGGAATGAGTCTTTTCTAATGTAAATAGCTCACTGCATTTTATGTAGCCATCAATATACTTGAGATAAGGGAAAGACCTGGCTCAAAATATGTCCATTTTTCTTGTTAAGAAATGACTAGATATCTCTTATATTTGTGTCTGGGTGTCTGGGTGCAAAAAAATGTTAACCAGGCTACATAATAAACTTTTGTTTATTACATTCTAAAATTGTTTCTCATAATGGAGATCATTTCCATTACTGATGCAGTTACTCATGTAAAGAGAAAGTAATAATGGTATGAAGTAGTGTTTTTTTTTTTTTAAATAGCTATCTCAATCATATTGCAAATCAGTAGTAATTAAAACCAGTAGTTATTTATAGTCAGCTCAAATTTTTTATCAATTTTAAATGGCTTAAGGGAGTGCTCATAGTGAAGCTGGAAGAGAGAAAAGACAATATATGACTAGAGTCTGATTCATGCTTACATAGGAGTTAAGCCCTGTTGAATACAGTGGAACTTATTTCCAATAAATATGCTTAGGATTGTATTGCACATCTGTTTAGTTGATGGAATTAGTACTGTTATTTTGAACAAGAAAAAAACTTCTCTGTAGCTGGAAACAGGGTTGCTGAAAATGGCAGTTCCATCTTGCTAAGACCCTTTCTCCCCTATTAGGACCTCATAACATGATCATTGACTTCATAACATAACACCATCACATTGTACATTTCCCTATCTCCTTCCATATAAGTAGGTACTGCTGCTGCAGGCAGAGAAATGTACAACATAGTAGTGTCAGGATCATGGATAAGGAATCCTACACATTACAGCATGGGGGACAAAATTTGATGCAGGGCTGCCATTTTTTGTGTAAGTCCTCTATTTGTTATATAGGTGGAGCCTATTTATGTGTGTGAGTTCCGTTCAGTGACTGTTGAAATTAAGAAATAATGCATTGTACTAAATTGCATAGAGTTAAGCAAATACACTGCAGCCTGACACTTGGGGATGGAAGGAAACTAAGGCAGCTGTTCTCAATTGCCTCCGCTCCATACTCAGCCCTCCCTGTTGCCAGCTGCCCAGCTTCTTTCGCAGGTGGGATGTTGAGCTTTTAAGAGTCCAGCCCTATGCATTTCTACTCAGAAGTACAATGACTACAATGGGGCTTACTCTCAGGAAAGTGTGGATTGGATTGTAGCCTGGGAGCCCAGGCCTATGCCTGCCTACTCAGAAGTAAGTCCCATTCTAGTCAATGGGGCTTACTCCCCGGAAAGTGTGGATCGGATTGTAGCCTAAATCTCATGCTTTGGCTTGCTGGGAAGACTTGCTTGCTGGGCTGTTTTGTTTCCATAGGCTGGAGCACAGAGGGCCTGAACCATCTCAGTCTGAAGGGGGGGGGGATTGGGCAAACACTCCCTGGGTTTTTTAAAGCAATCCCCTCTGTTACTACCACCCCTGTGAGTGAGTGAGTGAGTTCCACCTTGCTGCATGTGTTCTGGCTATAGTCCGTCCCCCACATCTTTGCTGGCTTAGGGGCTCCAGGAGTCTTACTGTTCCTTCGAAAGGGGAACAGGGCTATTCCCTGCCTGTTCAAGGCAGAGCTTTTTTGCAGTGTTTTGGGCTGCCTTGAAATGGAGGTCAGTGCAGGGCAAAGGAGGCAAAGGTGTGTTCGACTTTCAATTCCCCCCACCCGATTGAGACAAATCTGAAGATAAAAAAATCCATGGATAAATAGGTTGCACCTATACTGTGTTGTTCCACACAGCTGGACCCTAGAAATTTTATGACTAGAACAGCAGATCATATGCTGCAGGTAAAATAGGCATGATACAGGCATTCTATGATTGAAACTCCTGACTATGTTCTAACTCCTTTTTAAAAAAGGAAATGGGGGCACAATGTGGCCAGGGCCTCAATTCCTGCCTTCTCCATGCTACATCTCTGATCCATATTGCCCCCTCCAAAAGGAGGGTAAAACTTATGGGCAAAAAAATTACTGCATACTTCCAAGTTTAACACTCCATAGGTAATAGCAGGTTTGGGGAATGATTTATATTGAGTCATTGACACAGGGACAACAGATTAATTTCCTTCCTCCTTCCTCATGACCCTGATCCAAGTCAGGAGAGCTCACAGTTTCTTTTTTCATCCCTGAAATTATGTAATTAAACTGTGTGAAACTACTGTTGATATATCATAAGATTTATTGAGTTTGTTAAAATCCCGAAAATCTGAGCCCTGTCTTCAGTTTTGTCTACATCAAATCCATGCTTTTGGGCAGATTACTTTTTTGGTCCTTTGTTATATAACACCACTATGTATCAGAGGGCCACATAAGGTGATTTTCCAACATGAGTATATCTTATTTATAGGAAAACTGCATGTACGTTATAGTGTTTAAAAGCACAGTTTCCTGTTCTACAACATATACATGTGAAGGAACCATCAGCCCATAGCAGTTTTCTGCTACACAGGCAAGCAGGCATGCACATTTATCACACTTTATGGTATATCCAGAAGCACTATTTGTGTAGGAAACCTCTGTGTGTGAAGCAGCCTGGTATCAGAAGCAGCTTTTAATACGAAAGTGCCATGAAAGGTATTTAAAAATAAATACTTAAGAGACCCTGCTGCATATATGCATGCCTTACTGGCACATCAGTGTACTAAAGAGTATACACTCCCGAACATGACACATGCAATCTTGTGTTGTTTTTCAGTTGTAGACCAACTACAACTTTATTATTGGCAACTTTATTATTGTGGCAAGTTTATTATGTTTGTTTTTTGCTTTCTTGGGTTCCTCTCCTGGTTATCTTAAAAGCAGAGATTATATGGCACTCTTCCCTTCTTTTTTCTTTCTTGCTCTTTAACCAAGTCTAAGAGCAAGCACTCGTGCAAAACTGCTAGCATTTATTACCTTTGTAGTTGGATGCATGTTTTCTTGACTTGCAGCTGTCAAGCTGTGCATGTTTACTCAGAAATAAGCCCCACTGTGCTCATTGGGGCTTACTACAGGTATATGTGCAGAAGATTGCAACCTGAGGAAGGATCAGACGTGGTTTAGATATTACCTGTGCAGTGTGGTTGCCATTCCTCTGTAGTCAGCATCCATGCCACATTGGTAACTTCTCAAATTCTGCAGGATATGAGTTTTCAGGATCACATGAGGATTTTCTGCTATAACATCCTGCTCTTGCCCATCAGAGATACTGACACTGAAATGGGAAGTACCCATGTGACATTGTCACCCTTTGTTGAGATGTTACCTGTACAATTGGGCAGCCAGTTAAAGGAGAATGGCAGCCCTGCCATGAATGTAGCTGAAATTCGTTCTCATTATAATAAAACTTTGAATCTTAATGACTAAATATATTCAAGAGATACACTTTTCCTTGTCACAAACACATTCCTGTGATTGGATTATGGAAAGTATATTTAACATTATTCTTTTGTAAATTCATTCTTGAGTTTATTTTATTGTGTGGGTTGTTGTTTCTTTGTTATATTTTAAATGTAGCTCTGGTTACACAGGGATTCATAAAGCATTTGGGACTTAGCCAAACCATTTGACATACAAAGCGGGATGTCAAATGAGCAGTATAGGATTTTCTGTTTCTGATTAATAGGGAATGTATTAATATTACTTGGACAGAAAACTGCAAAGTGGATTGGAGTGTTGCATGAGAGAAATGAAAATTGCAACACAGCCTACTTGTTAACTTGGCCAGGCTTGAACTCTAAAAGGCCAGGAGTGTGCATAATCTTGTCATATTAAGGGGACAGAGGGTAGGTGGGAACAAATGAGAGTGGCATTTTTCCTTCATTTGACCATACTTTCTTATGTAGATATTTCACACAGAGGTCTGAGAATCCCAAATATTTGATATTTTTGATTGACATAGTCTTTAAAGAGTGAAGCCGAAATGAATGGCAATGTACACTATGCGCATGCTTGCCTGTGTACTAAAGAAGAGATATTGCCGCAGTTGTTCCCAACTACACCGTTGACCTATTTTTAAATTAGAAATAGTGAACACACAGCAGCTCCAGAGCTCTATTTTAAATGCCTTTCCATTTTTGGCGAAATGGAAGAACTGCTTTCTAAAATGTCAGGTAATGGCTGGATAAGCTATGTGTCCTCTGGCCGTTTTGTACCCTAGAATCATCATAAGGTAGATGGGATTTATCTGCTGCAAGGGGACTTTAAAGGGGCATTTCCAATGCCTATATAGTCTTTTCCAATAATGAAGAGTTCTGGTGCACCTGATTTTGGTTAGTTTTTAGCTGACGTACAGCATCCCCCACACTTATCCCTTGGAAATTATAGCCTGCAGATAATAGATAACCTTCACACACATTACAGCTTGGCCAGTGTGGGAAACTAGTTAAAACTGCATCTCCAAAAATAAGTTTTCAGCATTTCTGAGTAAAGAGAGTAATAATGGCAATCATTTCTGGACATTTATTTTTCATTTTTGCTTTCATTAATTTCAAAACTTAAGAGATTCTAATATTGAAAGTCCGGTTGAATTCCAAAGAAATATATGAAGAAGTTTTGTCTCATATCTTGGTAGAAAAAAACAGCAGTCCATCCTTCCGTGAGTTAGGGCTGTCTTGAGAGATTTTGTTGGAATGGCAGAATAGAAATTTGTATAAATCTATCATTCTGATACTGTAAAAGAGTTTATCTCCGTATGTTGAAAGGGTTACTTGAAACAGCAGTCTTTCCCCCCCAGTATACATAGAATTATCAAACTGACCATAATATATCAGAGCAGATGGAAGAGATTTTAAATAGCTTTTAATGTATTAAAGCAGAATTAAATTAAAAGTTTGTTTGTTTGTTTGTTTGTTTAAAAGATAAATACTTTTATTTATCTTATTTTATATATTTATCTTATTTATTATATTATCTTTTTAATACTGCTTTTCTAAAAACCCAAAAAGCGGTGTATGACATAGCATAAATACATCAAGATAAAAACATCAGAATAAAATATTAAAAGAGAAACCAAAACAACACTAAAAGAGCAGATTGCAGATAAAATAATGTATAGCAGCATAAAAGTTAATGGGTCCCGAAGGAGTATCTCCCTCCCCAAACGCCAGGCGAAACAGATCGGTCTTCAAACCCTGCAGGAAACCATATACCAAAGAAGCTGCTCTCAGATCTTCTGGCATCTGGTTCCAGAGTTGTGGTGTCACAACTGAGAAGGCCGTACACATTGCCGCCTTCCCCCTGTCTTCAGTTGGCGGTGGTATCCTTAGAATCCAATATCTTTAGAAACAAGTATCCTTAGAATCTATTAAGTTGCACTTGCTCAACATCTTAGAAAATTACTTCAGGATAATTGCAACAGTCCAATAATTGTGCTTGTGTGTGACAATTTATTGTATTTTTAATGTTGTGTCTAGGATTTGACACTGGTAGCCCAGCTTCTCTGTAACCTGGTTCACGTATGAATTTAATATGTTTCAGCACACCAAGAAGACCAGATCAATCGGATCAGTCCTTTGGAAAGAGAGCATCTTCCCCATCCTTTAAACAAGCTGCTCCAACCAGTGAAAGCACAAGAGAGATGAGGAGCCATGAGCAGGCCACCCAACAGGCTGATGGGCCGAGGAGGACACTCCAAGTGGAAAACAGGGGCCAGAGATCAGGACGTTCTCCATCTGTGTCACCCGATCGAGACAGCACCCCTACCTCACCATATTCTGTCCCTCAAATTGCACCCCTTCCCAGCAGCACTCTCTGTCCTATATGCAAGACAACAGAACTCACCTCCTCTCCTAACCAGCCAAACTTCAACACCTGTACACAGTGTCACAGCAAGGTCTGCAACCAATGTGGATTCAATCCCAACCCTCACCTGACTGAGGTAATGGGTCTTCGTACATCCATATATGAGCCTAACATATTGAGCAACCTATTTTGCAATATGGCTCTTATAAGTTAATTGATTACTGTTGCTGTTTCTGTATGTTGTGGATCAGGCTAGCATGTTGAGGAAGCACTATGCCCTATGAAAAAAAGTCTGATTAACAGGTATATATTCACTCTCATCCAGGATAATTCCAGAATCTTATACTCTTTTGCATTCTTTGGCTTACAGTTTCACTGTCCATTTTTCTTTGCATCATGTTGACAGTGTCATTGATGGCTTGTAGAAAGCTCCTTGATTGTACTAAAATAACTGCAGAGACCACAATCCAGCAAATTGCCAAATGCACATGAAACAGATTAACCTGAGATTTCCCAACTCCCTTGCAGTCTCTTTTTCTAAATAAATTATCCTTCATGTACTGTAGCAACAACTAGGAGAGCTAAGGCAGGGCCAAGACAGGTTATCATATATAAACACCCCTCCCCATCTCTGTGCTTCTTTGTTGAGGAACTGCAGTAGTTGCACCTAGGGAAGGGTGAGGCTATAACTTAGTTGGTGAGCACAAACATTATATGCACAAGCTTTTAGGTTCAATTCCTGATCACCTTGTAATGGAAATGTGAAAGATCCCTTGTAATGGAAGATGTGAAAGAAGATAGGGTGTGGTGGCAACAGTGGCCCCTTGCTCCGGCTAGTCTGGGAAGCAGATTACAGTGAGAGTGCTGTACATCTGCAGCCACTTAGAGGTAACAAGGCCCTCAGAGCTAATAGCAGCACCTGAAGGAAGGAAAAGAGTGTAGGTGTAGGAGGTTGAAGAGACTGAGAGAGCAGGGGGAAGGAACTTGGAGGTAAGAGGACTAAACAAACTAACAGACTACTGGAGACTGGTGTGTGGCTGCCATACCCAAGAGCTGCTGAGAATCAAAGTGTTGCTACAGTGGCTGGAGAAGCTGCTGGTGGGGAAGGGAGGAAGGAGGACCTCTGCAGGTTGAACAGGAGAGCTAGCCTGGTGGTCGGGTCCTGCAGTGCAGAACTAGGGCCATTATGGGGAAAGAAGGGGAACTAGCTTAAAGTGGGCATACATTCTCTAGGTGAAGCTTGGAATAGGAATTGGCAAAACACATCTCTTGGTAAGTCTGGGAAGACCCCTTCCTGAAAATCTCTAGAGATGTAGAATAGACAGTGCTGAGCTAAGCACCAATTGTCCCATTTATTCATATTAAGGCAGTTTCATATGTTCATAGAGGGACATAGCTGCTTCAGGCAGAGAAGCCCTGCCCAGTAAGAGAGCTGTGTTTGACTGCTTGCAACTGCTTTCAGAATGGGTTATACTTCCCTGAGAATTGGTTATACTTCCCTGAGTGGGTGCCAGATCACCTCTGAAGTAAGTGATATCAAAGTGGGGTCTCCAGTTTCCCTGGGACATTTGGTAGGCCGCTGTGAGATACAGGAAGCTGGACTAGATGGGCCTATGGCCTGCTCCAGTGGGGCTGTTCTTATGTTCTTAGTTCAGGGAACAGCAAGAACAAGGTCCAATTCAACCTGTTATGTGAAGGAAGGAAGGCTAGGCTTTGAGGGTTCTGAGATGTTGTCTGCTTGCCTTATGCTTCTGTGCTGTTGTCAGGACGAGTAAGGGGGAATCCATTCCAAGTCCAATGTTGCTTAGGTGTTGGAGGACCCTTTCAGTTAGCCATTTCAGCTAGCTCTTTCTTGTTTCTCTGTTGTTGATTTGTCGCTCATCCCAACCTAGTTTTTTTGGTCAAGTTTTATTTGCAAGCAGTTATTCCTGGTCTGCCACTTCATTATCCTAGCATTTTTTTTTAAATAATCCAACTCAGAGGATTGGGTAAGAAACTGACATGGTGTTTTTTGTTTTTGTTACTCCAGATGATATTCCAGACGAATAATTCAAATGCATAACATTTCTAAATCACTTCCTTAAATAATTTAATCTTGAAAGTTGCTTTCTACCAAGAAGTGTTTGATCTTATTTTGGCATGCCATATACTTGGATGGAAAGTGGGGTGGAGGTGAAGCATTTCCTGCAGTCCTTCACAATGACCTACTCCAGCATATTTTTTTGTTGTCCTCAAAAGGAACCAAGTTCACCCAGAGATGCAGTTTGTTGTTTGGAATAAGATGATGAATTTACCTTCAGTGCAATGGGTTGTTATAGGGACAAAGATTTTCCCATGGACTCTTGAGTGGAGCAACAAAGGCCCCAATTCTATCCCCCATTACCAGTGCTGATGCAGTTGTGCCAAAAAGTTATGCATGGCATTCTGTGATGGGTTTATGTGTGGTTGGACAGCCTGCAGGAGGCTAGTAAAAAATGTTTTGTATTTACCTCCTGGTTGGCTGCCTGATTGCCAGTGGGTCTCCTTGGACGTACACCAGGATGGTGTAGTGGTTTGGGAGTTGCTTACCTAGAAAATCCAGGTTCAAATTCCTGCTCAGCCATGAAGCTTCCTGGGCCAGTCACTATCCCACAGTCTCGACTATCTCACAGGGTTGTTGTGAGGGTAAAAGGAGAGATGGAACAATGTATACCAGCCTGAGCTCCTTAGAGGAAAAGCGCTATAAAAATGTGACAAGTATTTTGATGGCATGTGTCCGAGGAGAGAAAAGAGGTGAGGAGTCTTTAAAAAACAGGATGAGAGCTGGCATATGCCATTGTTTCTGGATTGACCCCTCCCCTGTTCCTACCTCTTCCCCATTCCTCCTACTCTCTCCCACCCCCCACTGCTTTACCTGGCACCAGTGGATGGGGCCTTCACCACCGCAAGTATGTGTGGCTGTCAGTAACTGTGCTGGCAGCCTCATTGTGCTTGCTGGAGCCAAGCACTTCTGTCTGCAACGTAGTGCTTCCGCTGGTGGAAACTGCATTTTGCTAGCAGAGCCCAGCTGATAGGATAGGGCTGAAATATAGCTAGCATCTGAAGATGTCAAGTTCTGTGGATGTCTAGCTTCAGTCTTCTGTTACATTTTCAAAGGGCTCCTCTAGATCATCTTTTATTCTGAAATAAATCTGCAGTTGTTCCTTATTCATAGTGAGGTATCCATAGGTCTTTTCACAAGGTAGCTTTTCTTTTACAGGGATATCACATTTTCCTACATCAGACAGACGCTTTTGTAGTTGGGAAAATTCAGTACTTACATGGTTGCAATTTCTGCTATTGCTGTAGTTTCTCTGAAGTAAATATAATCACCCCCTCTGTTAGGTCTCTGACAATCAAGAGACAAATTAGGTTTACCTTGAATTGGATATCAGCTTGCAAAGGGGCTGACCTACCACAGCAGCCACCAAATAGTTCTCACATTCCCTGGGCACAAGGCTTGTGCATGACCTGAATGAAAAATAAATCTAGGTTCCATAACCATAAGTAGACTTAAACATCCAGGTATTGGACAGCAGGCAATCAAGCATATAAGATCTTGTTGCATTATTTCATGGTGCCTACTTAATGAATATCAAATTGTTTTGCCTTCCCAACAGGGGGTGAGGGAGAGTACTCCAGGCTGAAATTTTGAGGCATGTGAACATATGAAACTGCATACTCAGACTACTGGTCCATCTAACAGCCCAATCCTAACTAAATGCTACTTGCAGCGTGCAATGGCACCAGCATGGGCTTGCGGCAACCTACAGGCAGCAGGACACCATGCAAGGACAGAAGGGGAAGTAAAAGAATGTTCTACTTACCCTTGTCTGTTCCTTCATGGTCCCCAATGGGTCTCCTTGAACCTGGGTTTGGGTAGAGCAAAGGAGGTGTTTCAGAAATAAAATGGGAGTTAGAATATTGCTTAGCTTTCCCTGTGGAGACAGATCCCCACCCATCTTCAACATGTCCTGATCTACCCATCCTCCCACTCCACCTATGGCTTACCTGTCCTGGTGGGGGCACAGCAAGTAACAGGTGCCTGAGAGGTCTGGCTACAGTAGTTGGTTTTCCATGGAGTTTTCAAAACCACATGGACCCAACTGGAACAAATAGGTTAACAACCTCACCAAGCAGCAGCTGGACTCACACTAGTCAGTGCATAAGAACATAAGAACAGCCCTGCTGGATCAGGCCATAGGCCATAGAAGATACAGCCTCCTGTATCTCACAGTGGCCCAATGCCCCAGGGAGCACACAAGAGACCTGCATCCTGGTGCCCTCCCTTACATCTGGCATTCTGACATAACCCATTTCTAAAATGCAGAGGTTGCACATACATATTATGGCTTGTAACCCGTGATGAACTTTTCCTCCAGAACTTTGTCCAATCTCCTTTTAAAAGCATCTAGGCCAGATGCCACCACCACATCTTGTGGCAAGGAGTTCCACATACTAACTATACATGCAGACAGGCTATAAGTGTCTTTTTGGGTCTGCATGATGTTCTCATCTGTGGAACAAGGGGAAATACAGAGAGCATAACAAAGAAAAGACAGCAGCACTGGCCACACCTTTTCTCTGGTTTGAGATGCCTACTTGGTGTTGTGAAGAAGAGTGGTACAACCAGAGTGTACCTGCAGTTGTGCCTTCTTGGGGGAAAGAGCATGGTGGCTTGGAACATTACCTTTCCCTTTCTTGGGGGTGGACTGCAGTCAAGCTCTGCAGAAGACAACTGTTCAGCCCCTTATGGCAATGATGCAATCCTGAAAAAAATGGGAAATCAGATGTTTGCCAGCAGTAGCAATGGTTAGCATCTCTGGCTTTCACCAACAGAGCAGACACTCCCTGCTCTTAGTAGTTGTTGGAAAGGAAGGGATAGTTGAGCAACACTTTCAGTAGAAGAGACAGATGTGAACATTCTAAAGCAGTGCTTCCCAAACACCTGCAAGGGAGTTAGGAGCACTGTAAGGGTGTGAGATGGAGGTGCTATGGCAGCAGTGCAAATCCCAGGATTGTGCTGCTGCTGGAGGGGTGGTGGTGTTTACACTTACCTGAGGGAGTGCCAGCTTCCAGGGGCTCCCCAATCCGCCAAAGCACTGTAAAAATGAGATGGGAAACCACTTACTGTCTTTGGTAGAAAACTGGAAGTAGTTTTCAATCACATTTTTTAAAAACTGTTTGGAAGCTACCTACACCCCCTGGTTGCTGGCAATCCCTCAGGTAAGTAAAAACACTTCCCTTCTTGTCCAGCAGCAGCATGTCGCTGCCTCCCCCTGCCACTTAAAAAGACGGGGACAAGTGCTTCCCTGGCTGGTGGGTAGCCAACCACTGTTCTGAAGGGTCAGAGTGAGGAAGGTAGAGACATGGGAGAGAGATGCAAAATCAATACATTGCAGCATGGGATTCCCACCCACCCCCTTCTTACCTGTGTGGAATGTATGATCTTTTCTTCCCTGTTGGCAGGTTGAGGTAGAGTTCCCATTGGGTGTTTGTGTATGGAGACCTCCTGGGGCAGACTGCCTACAATCAGAATTCTGAGGAGTGTTAAAATAACTTGCCCTACATGTTGTGAGGGACAAGTGGTTGTTGGTGCAAAGTACTCCGTTTGTGTACCAATTGCCCATTCTCTATGATTCCCATCACCATAGTTCCCCTTTGAGAGGCCAAAGACATAGCCCCATGGTATGTCTGAGGTATAGTCTTCCTGGCAGGGGTTTTAGTACTCGGGTTGGTGTGCTGTGATTGGCTACCAAATGTAATCTGTATCCTATGCTTTTGTTGTGCAAAAGTGGGTGGGGCAAGGGGTGTCTCAGTTTTCTGCTGTTTGTCCCTTTCCCATTGTTCGCTGTGGAATTACTCTTATCAACACCATTTGGGTCACTGGCATTTCCAGGATCTGGGGTGTGTCCATAATCTGAAGGGATGTTAGAATATGGGATATGTCTACTCCTCCTAGTCCCTCCCATGTTTTGCCCCAATCTCCTCCTTGTTTTGGTCTTGCTGCCAATGAATTGCACAAGCATTGGAATATTCTGGAGCTATATTGGTGAGTGTGTTTTCAACATTGCAATGACAACTGTGGCCTATCGGTCAATGGGTGGGCTTCTAAGCCAGCAAGGCTGTCATTGCACCAGCATACAGAGGGATATGCTGATGTATCTTCTGTATAGAATTGGCCTGTTAGTAGAGATATGCTGTTAGATTCATTATGTTTTCTTCCCACTTGTCTTTGTTGTTTAGAATATTATATATCACTTCTCAACACCAACAACGAAAGTGATCAATGTGGTTTATGTAGCAGAAATGAGTAATATGATTGTTCCTTGCCCAAATAAGGCTCCCAGCCTAAAAAAACAGATAGCCACTGGGAAAAATGCTTTGCTGGGATGTGTAGGGACAGTTATTCTCCCGCTGCTACCATCAAGGAGCTACCACTTTTAAAAAGTGCCTCTTTTCCCAGCTAGCAGGGAATATGAGAGCCTAGACACCACAGATGTAAAGAATCCCTTATGCAAGGATAAATCATTTGGGTGTCCCCTAAGCAGGGACCTGCAAGACATCATTCTTCATCTAGCATCCTTTCATTTATGATTAAAACTGGGTGAGTTATTTGCTGCAACATTTACGATATGTCTTTTTTCATTTCAGAAATTATTTACATATGATTAAAGATGCAACACCCTAATGTCTGCTACTATTCAATCTCCATTTATTTCAATGGACTTGAAATTAATGGAGTTTGTACAGAAGCTGTGCTTGAATTATGCCCCTGTTGTGCTAATGCATATTTGCCTGAGTATTCTGTGTGAAATATATTTTCCAGTGCACGTTCATTATGCTTTTCCATTTAGAGAAATGAAATGGAATGATATTAAAGAGAATTTAAAAGTTTGAAATAAAAGGATTTATAAGCTCAAGTGAGCTAGTCTAAAGAGTATTTCAGAATTTGTTCATTTCATTTTTGGTTCTAGCAAGTCAGAGAACCAAACCACTTTCATTGTTTAGGAAGATTTAAGTGGATAATACAAAATAAGAACTGAAGAACCATGTTCTTCAGTTAAAAGATAATGCACTCAGTAAAACATAATGCACTGAGAATACCTGATAATTTTTTTAACTCTTTGATAAAGAGTACTTGTGAAATGTGATTCTTGAAGACACACAAAACCAGTTCTAAAGGCAGAAGCTACTGATTTCACATTTGACATGTTGATCATCTGCTCAGTGGTGAAATGTCCATTATCATATTCTTCCAACTACTCCCTTCTTGAAAAACAACAAGTTTCAGTTCAGCACCAGGGTGCCCTGGGAGACAGAAATGTTTCTCCAGGGGTTTCTAATTGTTGGCATTTCTGATGTCAGATTTGTGCCCATGTATTATTTTGCATAGAGACTGATCTGCAGTGTTGGCAGGTGGTCACAAAATCTAATGCCATAATGAAATCTATAAGTCATCCAGGTGCTACAGTATACTTTGTAGTTCATGCCCAGGAATAGAGGCTAGCAAGATCCCCTTTTGCACATCTTTCATGCATTCCTGTATGTCTGTGTGTGTGTGGGGGGGGGGGGTTAAGTAGGAGGGGACAAGAGGGTTTTTCTGGCTTGCCCCATCCCTCAACTGTGTGTGAGGGAGAGGGAGAGAGAGAAGCCCCCTCCCAGCTCTGTCTATGGCAACAAATGCTGATCTTGAGGAGAAATCTTCCCCACGATTGCCACCCTAGAACTGTGGAAGGTTGGAAAGGGGGTGGGATTTCACTCACACCTTACAGGTGGGGCGGGGTTTGCTAGTGTTATGGTCCTGCTTCGTAATCCACCCACTCCCACATGTACAGAAATGCATAGAAGATAATGTGTGAAGAGGATTATGATTTAACAATGAAGTAGGAATCTTGTTTTCTGCATCAAAATATGTTTTCCTCATTTCCATTTTTTAAGAAATGTTCAGGCAAATCTTCCTATGACATTTTTCTCCTCCTCAGACCGAAGGCTTGGTTTTAAGCCAGTAGAATAGTCTCAGGAAATCCTCTTCCTGTACATTATTTGTTGAATGCTAGTAGTACTGCCATTCCTTTAGCTTTTTGATTGGTTGACAGGACAAAAGCTTTGCTGCTTGGATTTTTTTTCCTCTTTTGTTTTAGGGATAATCCCTCAACTCTTCTGTATTATAGATTCCAGTGTGGGCTTGGGATATTCAAACTGATCTGCTAATTTAAAGAACTGATAATGTCTCTGTTTTATCTACATATATTTTGCTTGCTTTCTTTGCTGGATTAATTAGTGCTGTATATAAAGATACTGTATATAGTGCTGTATATAAAGCGCTGTATATAAATTATAGCCAAGAGACATTTTCTTCTTTGGCACTTTTATGTAGTGTGTTTTGTACGTGATAATCCTAGAGTTTTTTTTAAAGAAAAAGAGATAAGTTTGTAGCTCTTTGACTATGATATACTTTTGAAATTTTGCAGGCAGTTTGTGCACATTCTTGAGTGCAGAGCTATTGCATTTTGTATGGTGGCTGAGGGGTGGATCCGGTGTTGAGGGTGTACATCAGATCCTATCCTCGGTTTCTTCAACTTCCCCACCCCTTTCTCTCCTGGGTTTTTTGCCAGTGAAATCATTGGCCTAGGACTGAGGAAACCTATTGTGAGGTGGGAGACATTTGGAGGGGTAAAGGGATCAATTCCTTTCCCCCTCTGAATCCTCTCACCCCCTCCCCATTGGCTCCAGTACATGCCTTTTGGTGTAGCTGCACCTGTGGGGGAAGGATAGAATTGAGCCGTTGGCTAGTTTACACTGTCCTAATGCACTGGAAGAAGTAACTGAACAAGCTGGAAGAAGTAACTGAACAATTCACCATTGTTGATGATGGTGATTAAGACTATTTATATACCACTTTTCAACAAAAAAAGTTCACAAAGCATTTACACAGAAGATCAGATAACTAAATGGTTCCCTAACCCAAAATGGCTCAGTCAGAGGCTAAAAGAGCAGAAGGAACAACGGCAAAAGCCACTAGAAAAGACACTACTGGAGTGAAGAGAGACAGTTACACTCTTCATGGGTTACTGTGTCCCATTTAACTCCCCTTACCCAGAGCTATGCCACAGCCAGCCGCAGCCCTGCTTTGGATGCATTGCATGCCTGCAAGCCTCCCTGCTCCAGGGCAGGTTAGGATTGCGCTGCCTAGGAATCCAGGCAGTATTATCCAATTATTTATAGGTTATTCAGGGCACAATCCTAACCAACTTTCCAGCACTAAGATAAGGGCAATGCAGCTCTGAGATAAGGGAACAAACATTACCTTGAGGAGTCCTCTGTAACTGCCACCCAGCTGCAGGATGCAGCACATGCCCCTTTGGCCCAGCTGTGTCAGTGCTGGAAGGTTGGTTAGGATTTGGGCCTTTGAGAAACCATAATTAAATTCATCCACAATCTAAAATTGAATAATACTTGTATTAGGACCAATGTTAGAGTCACAAAGCTTTAAGGAGTGAGATTTTGAGTTCTGCAGAACTCTTCATGAAGCAAGGTGAAAGTAAAAGGATGTGGGGGACTTATTGGAAGTGCTCTAGTGGTTTGCAGTTTGCACAATCTAAAGAGGGAGTTACAGGTATTTTATACAATCATAGATCAGCGTATGGTAGGTGTGAGATGATTTGATTACACATAGGCTGCTGGAATGAAGATATATGGCTATAGCCCCATATTTTGGAAATATAAGATCCAGATTTTACAAAATAAATAAATTGCTGAATAGCTGGAAAGCATTTTACCAGGTGGTTTTAACAGGAGAATAGGTTTGACTAATCCTCCTCTACTGCAATTGGGAATACTAGAAAACAGATGTTGTTATACTAGATATTCTTCTCAGATTCTCTGTTCATTTGAATTTCTCAAACCCTAAGAACATAAGAACAGCCCCACTGGATCAGGCCATAGGCTCATCTAGTCCAGCTTCCTGTATCTCATAGCGGCCCACCAAATGCCCCAGGGAGCACACCAGATACCCTGTATTTTTTATTCTGTTAAACATAAAATGGTAAACATCTGTACATCCAGGCAAGTAATATGAGTTCAGTTAAAGAGTTGTGCAAGTATATGCTTTAAGTGCTCTGTTTGCTCAGTAGTTCTTTGATGCCTGATAATTAATCATGATGCTTAAGCACGATTTTGCTGAGAAGTGCTTGCAAGGTTATGAACGTGATTTGACATTACTTTACTACTCAGAATGTTGATAATTTAAGGAACTACAAATTAAGTGCAGTCTTGAAGGTATTTACACCCACTCAACATTTAATTTTGCTTTGCATGAGAGGAAGCATATTTAGTCTTATTTTGTTCCTTTGCTCTCTGCTTGACTTGGGCTATCACATGTGTTGAGCCCAGGCTGAGTCTGTTTTCCCCAGTGCCGTAACATCATTTGGAATCTTGTTGGCTTTATCTTAATTTTGAGAATGTTGCAGACTGTCTCTTCAAAGAAAAAATATAACCAGCCTTACTGCTTAGTGAAGCATCTGTTTTAAGACGCAGCCACAGAATGCAAAAGGGATGAGAAACAAGGGAGAAGTGTCCTGTTCGACATGCAGTACCAAAATGGAGAGAGTAATGAAGAGTTGTGTGCTGCATTCTTTACCTGTTGTTGCATATTTTGCCTGCATTTTTGATAAACTAGATAACCATTCTTCTTCATTCCCGTAAGGGAAGTCCTGCTGGCTCAGGCTGAAGGTACTTCCAGCCCAGCATTCTGTTTCCTACAGTGGCCCACCAGCTGCCTCAGGGAAGCTCACAAGCAGGAGAGAAAGGCTTGCCTACTTTTCTCCTGCCATTGCTCCCATGTAAATAGTATTCAAAGGCAAACTTATACAGAACTTGGAGGTAGTGCGTAGTCATCATGGCAAGTCCCTATTAATAGGCTGGTCCTCTACGACTTTACCCAATTCCCCTTCAAAGCCATCCAAGCCAATGGCTATCACCATGTCTTGAGGCAATGAATTTCACAGACGCACAGTCCCATCCAGTCCTCCTGCTGTGCAGCCATGCAGTATCCAGTGGGATGGATCTGGAAGCTTCAGAGGGGAAAAGAGATCTAAATGCCCTTATCTGTGCATACGCCTCCAGCCCACAATGGGTCTCCTCAGATAGGAACTAGCAATTTTGCTTGTGTAAGTCCAAGAAAGGGGGCAGGGAAGTTGCTTCTGGAGGGGATAGGATCTGCCACACACCATCACCACCAGATCCACCCCCTCCACAGCCTTCATTCCTCCTCTTCCCCATCCAGTTCCACCTCATTCTCATTTTGCCCTCCCCTGCCCCTTCCAGCTTCTCCTGCTGGCTTACCTGCACTGGCAGGTGGCCAGCAGTCCAAAGATATGGCCAGAAAGGCTCCACTCTTCCACTGGTGCTCCAGCAGTGCGAGAGTTTGTATGCTGCCAGAGTGCCTTTTACAGCTGGCACTGACTGCTTTAAGGCAGTCAGCGCCAGCAGATCATGAGTTCTGCTGCCACCCAGCCCCAGTAGGATTGGTCTGTCATTATGCCTGAGTGGAAAAGTATTAAAAAGTTAAAATTAAAGAATAGTCTGAAACATAAGTTTACTAAAATCTTAGAGACAGGCTGAAATATTCTTATTTTTGTTTATCTGCCGCATCTTCCATGTGGCTGAAAGTATATTAGACAGCTCTTCTCTCTCTGGGTATGAAAAACCAATCTTCACCATTTTCAGTGTGGCTATTCTTGTTAAGGAATAACCAGGTTGAAGTTTCATCTGTACTAGAGAGGATACCCAAAACATTTGGTTAATGCTATGGGTCTTTATAGACCAAGGCCACACAGTGAACTTGCATACCCAGCATTTTGGATTATTGAGACTAACAACCCAATCCTATTCCTTACTCTTAATGATGATGCAGCCGCACTGACAAAGTGTGGGCTGCATCCAGTGGTGGTGGTAGGGGCAACCAGGAGGCATACCTTTAAATATTTTAGGTTCTTGAAAATGTCTTGACGTTTGGAAAATGCCAGCCACCATTAGGTGGGCTGTGACTAACCAAAATAATAATGTTGGGAGTTGTTAGTCTAGTGTTGGGTTAATGTACTGGATGTACATAGCTAAAGCAACCTGAACGTCCATCTTTCCCAGGGCCTTCTGTGGCTATGTGAGAGATATAGAGCAGCCCCAGATGCTTCTGTGACTATGGAAGTAGTGGTTTGTGTCCTTTGCAGGGAAATCATTTGCTCTCCTATCCTACAGCCCAATCCTATCCACACTTTCCTGGGAGTAAGCCCCATTGATTCTAATGGAACTTACTTCTGAGTAGACAGGCATAAGATTGGGCTCCTAGTCATTCGAAAGATTTCCCATTTTGTCCTGGAAAGCATAAGTGAAAATGAATGAAGAGCTTTTTCCATGAATGTACCTGTCTTTAAATTGAAACGTAGAACACCCATTTATCAGTGTTATCAGATGGGAACTTTCTCTTGCACAAAAGAGGTTACAATAGTCAAACCCGGAAGTTAATTATTTGCATAAACAGACTCTTGAACAGGTGATCACTCTGATCTTCGAAGCAGTGATGTGTGGTGAGGTCCAGTCCTGGGAAGGCAATACACACTCTCCTCCCCTCATCTTAAGCTCAGTCTCTAAAACACACACTCTCTGTTTTCCCTACTCTCCAGAAATAAACAAATTAGACTTGGGCTGCAATCCTAACCATACTTACCTGGGGTAAACTTGCACTGACGATAGTGTGACTTACTTCTGAGTATACCTGCAATAGGTTGGGCTCTCAGTTTCTGAAACACTTTTTCTCCCTTCCCAGAAATAGATAGATAAATTAAGTTTAGTCTCTGAGACACACACTCTCTCTCTCCCCTCCCCCCCCATTCTGGAAATTTTAAAAACTCAACTGTTTTTTCACCCATTTGGAGCTAGAGAGAGCACAGCAACATGCCCCCTGAGGCAACTGGAAAGTTGCCTCTTCTGGCGCTTTAGAGCAGTGGTTTCCTAACTGAAGACTTCTGCATTCCAAAAAAGTCTTCCCCGGAACGAATGGAATGCTCTGTTCTGCCAGGAAGCCTCCTTACTGTGCCACTGATCTCCTCCGAACTGCATGTGGGCTAACTGCCTTTTCTCCTAAATCTGGGCACAAAGCCTGCTTGGGTGATTGACCCCGGAAGCAGCTGGCTGGCACTCAGTTTACCTGGCTAGAAGCAGTTGGCCATCATGTTAGGAAGGCTCCCCAGTGGAATGGAGCATTCCATTTACCCGAGGGACAGATTTGTTCGTGCGCTAGATCGGACCATGGCATAGGGTACCAAGCGCCCTGCTATAGAGAGCCAGTTCATTGCACAGGCTCCCTGCTTTTTTGTGGCTTTTTTTAACAGATGCAACTCTTCCTGCTGCCTTCCCAAAGCTTGCTGATGCAAACGCCCTACTGTTTTTTGATTGGAAGTCAGCCGCTCTGCTTTTTTTTTCAGTTGGAAGCCACCTATGATTGCAGCCTAACCTGCTGGAGGCAACTCTTCCTGCTACCTCCCCAGAGATTGCTGACACAGGCATCCTGCTGGTTTTTTTTCAATGGAAGCCGGCCATGATTACAGCGAATCAACTGCTGACTGCTTCACTGTGAATTGTAATGGGTGTGTATGCTCTGCTTATTTCACTGACTGTGTTGGTGAAGAAAGGAGCAGCATGGAAAGGCAAGGGGCTTTATAAAAAATATGGTTGGTTTTTGGACTTCTTCTTACTTGTTGGGTCCGGTGAGGTTCTACCTCCCCTAACTACATGTCATTGCTTTGAAGTGAAATTCAGGAAGCAGCAGACAGCAAGCAGGGGTGATATGTTTGCCTTGAAACATCCATTCAGCAGCATCAACTCATTAATTCTTTAGGGTACTGCTCTATACTGCTATAAGATACTGCAATCTCTCAATCCCTATGGAAAATAGAATGCACTTTTTCTGTGTAGTACTTGGTCTGGTACAGCCTGTTCAACTGTTATTTTTTCCTTTCAAGAAACCTAACATTGCCAGTACCGAGGCCAAGATACTTAAGGCCCTCTTTGATTAAATTTGAAATTGACTAGGTGGCAGCTATAGCAGGGTATCTCAGATGTGTGACACTTTGGGACAACATCATGGAAACAATGTATTTTTTATCTCCATTTTACCAGCTCCTTTACGAAACCCCACAATTTAAAGAACATTTTTCCCCACTTGGGTCCCTAAGTTTTTTTTCTAGATCAGGGGTGCCCACACCACTTGCAGCCCTTGAGGACTCCCAATGCAGCCCTCAGGGAGCCCCCAGACTCCAATGAGCCTCTGGCCCTCCAGAGACTTGCAGGAGCCCGCACTGTCCCAACGCAACTGGTTTCAGTGTGAGGGCAACTGTTTGACCTGTCACATAAGTACATAAGAACAGCCCCACTGGATCAGGCCATAGGCCCATCTAGTCCAGCTTCCTGTATCTCACAGCGGCCCACCAAATGCCCACCAAATGCCCCACCAGATAACGAGAGACCTCATCCTGGTGCCCTCCCTTGCATCTGGCATTCTGACATAACCCATTTCTAAAATCAGGAGGTTGTGCATACACATCATGGCTTGTACCCCGTAATGGATTTTTCCTCCAGAAACTTGTCCAATCCCCTTTTAAAGGCGTCCAGGCCAGTCGCCATCACCACATCCTGTGGCAAGGAGTTCCACAGACCAACCACACGCTGAGTAAAGAAATATTTTCTTTTGTCTGTCCTAACCTGCCCAACACTCAATTTTAGTGGATGTCCCCTGGTTCTGTGGGCTGTGGGATGAGGGCTCCCTCCACTGCTTGCTGTTTCATGTCTGTGATGCAGCAGTGACAGCAAAGGAAAGGCCAGCCTTGTTTTGTGCAAGGCCTTTTATAGGCCTTGAGCTATTGCAAGACCTTCATTCATTCATATTAGTTCATCTTTAATATATTCATTTATGTAAATTCAAATTTCAAATGTAAATTAATTCTTTTTTCCCCCAGCCCTTGACACAGTGTCAGAAAGATGATGTGGCCCTCCTGCCAAAAACTTGGACACCCCTGTTCTAGATCACTTACTACCTTGCATTGTATACAATCCTCATGTCCTTTTTATGTTTTCCCTGCCTGGCATCTGAATCGTATGTATCTTCTCTGACTGCATTCACAGCAATTCTTTCTAGGTTATAAACTATCTTCAGATCCAATTGTCAATTTGTTTTTCATTTCAGACATTCTGCAATATGCTTTATTCTTTGAGGGGTGGTGTGTGGACAGCTTCTTCCATGTGACATAACTTTCTTTCATTACCTGACAGCTGCAACATTTTACCCACTTGCTGACAGTTTGCTGAACAAGCCACTTGCATCAGACAGTCTAAGGAATATTTGTGGAATAGATACCTACAGAGAAAAGATCTGATTTAAGGGCGTGAATACTGTGATTTAAGGAATACGTACTTGTGAATATTGCAGAGAATGAGAAATTGAGATGCAACCACCATCTGTGTAGTGACTTCTGGAATTCCATTATGTTAAAATCCCTGATTTTCTCCTTACTTTTTTGTTTAATTTTCTCCTGTTTGGGGCATTTCTGCCACCTTAGAGCTTCTTTGATTCCTAAAGAATGTGCTGAGTCATTTTAAAACAGTAGCCATATTTTCCTGACCGTGTTTGAGCATTTTCTTCTCCATTTGATCATTAAACAGAGAACCTGGCTTTAAGTCAACTCATTGGAATCCCATGCATTCCACCTGTTTTCCAGGAATGGGTAATTCAAGTACCTTAGGGGACCCACAGTATCCAGACCCACAAGGGAAGCTAGTTTACAGAGGTGTTCTAAGGGTACATTGTACCTGATATGGCACTTGTGGAGCTCAGTGTTGTGGAAGTTCAGGGGTGATAGAAAGATGTAATCACATCACCCTGACTTTCAGCCCTATTGCATTGTTTTCAGTGTGTCCACCCACAAACTGCCTCTGTTCAGTGATCTTTGGCCTTCTCCAGGCACAGTCTTTGTGTTCTTGCTGTGGCAAAAACATGATTGCTGCTAAGAGTGTGAGGTGGCTAGATCAAGGGAGTGCTGAAGATTACCAAACTGAGGCTCAGGCTGTGAAGTTTCACCCCCCCCCCGTACTGAGGCTGGTGCAGCCTGTACCAGCCACACTCCCCATAGGGATGTCACTGCAAGTTTAGCATTCAGTTTATTCACAGGTTATGAAAAGTGGGCTCATGCACTCTCTGTTTGCACACTTGTCCCAGTTTGGTATCAAGATCATCTAACAGGCTTGCATGCCTATCCGCTATAAGGACCAGTACAAGGACCTGATACAAGGACTACCTGGTACCAGAAACCTGAAACAATGTGAGTAAGCAGGGTAGGAAAAGTATCCTGATAATCCTAGCATCAGTGCTGGAAAGAACCTATGAGATAATTGAATCTCACTCCCTACCAGTGTGGGCAATACATATCTGCATCATACCTGATAGATGGGTATCCAGCCTCTGCTTAAAGACCTCCAGCGGAGAGTCTACCACCTTCCAAAACATGAGTTCACAGCTGAACAGTTCTTAGCTAACATTTAACCGAAATCAGCTTTGATGTAATTGTTGTGTTGGTCTTTCCTTCAAGAACAACCAAGAGTAAGTCTTCTCTATCTTCCACACAGCAGGCCCTCATATATTTCTATATAGTTATCATGTCAGTTCTTAACTATCTCTCCTCCAAACAAAACATGTCCAAGTTCTTCAATCTTTCTTCTACACATGATCTCCAACCCCCTCACCATCCTAGTTGCCCTTGTCTGAACCTGCTCCAGTTTGTCAATATCCCTCTTAAACTGCAGCTCCCAGAACTGGACTCGGTATGCTACGTGGGCTCTGACTAAAGCTGAATACTGTGGCACCATTACTTCTTGTGATCTGAATACTATACAGTACTTCTGCTGATGCAGCTTAGAAGCACATCTGCTTTCTTTGCTATCACACTGCACTGCTGACTCATGTTTAGGTTGTCATCCACTAAAATGCCCTCATCCTTTTCACATGTACTACTGCCCAGATAAGTATTCCCAATCTTTCTGTCACTTCCGGTTTTTGTTTTATTTGCTGTATGCATTTTAACATTCTTGCCAACCCTTGCATCTTTCTCTTCATTTCTTTGATATTTTACAGCTTTTCAATAAATAGTCTGAGAGATGTGGCAAACTGCTGCCTCTTGAGTGAACAGAGATCAGGCAGGTTAAACAGTAAAAACAAAGTAATTTATTAAAGGGCTGAGGAATCAAACCAATGGATGAAAAAAGCAATGGGTGAAAGCAAGTCACTAAGCAACTAGCAAATGAAGGGGACAGCAGCATGAGAGAGAAACAAGATGCTTATCAATTAAGAAGAAAAGGATTGTGGGTGGTAAAAGTTGGTAAGAAGGTTGAAAGGCAAATTGAAAACAAAACAAATAACTGATGTGGCTAACTGGGTACGATCCCTACTTTTTATAACTCACATTGTTCCAGAATTTGCATGCAGCACAATGAACAGGCAGGCCTTTTGTGAAGCAGCAGCTGCTTACTACAACGGACCTGGACAACAAGCAAAAACGTTGTGTGTGCTCCCTATTTATGTAGCCAGTGGACATTAAACCTGCTTTAATTGTGATATCGGCCATTTGGAGTGGTCATCTGAGTGCTGAATCTCCTACTGTTGGTCATCAAGTGGACTTTATGGTTCAATGAGAAGACTCAAATTCAGGTTTCTTTTTTCGGTGGTCAAGGGATGCTCATACAAAGTGCAGCACCCCTGGATAATGGCTACAGCATCACAGTAACTTTGCAGTCTTTTTACAACTAGGAGGCATTTTAAAAATCTCTGGGAGAAGGGTTCAAAATATGGGACAAGATTAAGAATAAGGAAAATCTGGGATTTGCACCTCATTTAGTGAAAAAGGACGAAGCACACAACAGGTGGGTGGATACCAGTCACTAGCTGCTGTGCTCATCTTGTCCCCTGTCTACCCTTGCACGCATAACAAGCCTTCCCAACAAACTCTCCTTGACATTTTCAGCTTTTCAATTCCTTACTGACTATTGTATACATCTGAATGAGGAGCAGAGAAAAGATAATTGCTTATTTATAAATGTGCATAGATTTGCCCACCAGCATTGAGGCTGATCACTAAAAATGTTATGTAACAGCCAGCTAAGGGCCACCTTTGTGTTCAGCCTGCTGTTTCCGCAGCCTGTATGCTTTGTTCAGTGCTATAATTTGGAGCATGTTGAAGTAGAAGTGTTGTGTACTTACCTATGATGGTGATTGGTTAAAATCCATGCATTCTCCCCTCTAACATCCTCAGGGCTTTCTTTTAACTGTTACTTAGGTTTGGTCATTTAGCATAGCTTCGTGCTATGTGATGATGCTTCTAATAGCCTAACTCAAATGTTAGACTATGTACTAGTCTTCCTTATAGTTAGTGGTAGATTGCTATAATATATAGTATATGCAATTCTTGGTGCAACTAGATGTTGAAATTGCTCAGTAGCATTGCATTTGTATAATCTTTCACTGTACACAGTGTTATACTAGATTTGACCAGTGGCTCTTCTTTGTTTATATTCCACTCTTCAACATTAACTGTTGTTTGATGCAAAAAAGTTGAACATAAAAAATATTGATGTACATAATATAGGCATGAAGAATGTTATGCCTTGAGAAAATCATGGCTTATGTCTGATCTTAATGCTTTTTGACCCCACATCAATTTATTATGGTCTCTTTGGGTACTTTTATCAAACATTTCCACCTCTGGTATTTTTGTTCTTAACTTCTGGAAAATAAAAATGCAAACTTTAGTATCTTTAATGGATACACATCCTTTGTGAAAATATCCATTAAATCCATCTAAAGGAAAAATGTGCAAGCAGTCTGATTTATCCTTGCAACTTCAGCACTGTCTCTAGTCTTGTCAGAGCACTATGACATCACTTTGCCTTCAATTTAAGCACTTATTTTCTGGTGCTGAAAGC
This sequence comes from Tiliqua scincoides, assembly GCF_035046505.1. Lineage (NCBI taxonomy): Eukaryota > Metazoa > Chordata > Lepidosauria > Squamata > Scincidae > Tiliqua > Tiliqua scincoides. The sequence goes on from NC_089822.1 coordinate 204,471,786, forward strand.
GAAACTTGGGTTTTCTACATTTCATTCTAATCGCTATAAACATTTGTAATGCTTCTATAACTCATACTAAGCTTTTGTCCTTTGTCCCTTGTTGCAGTGGGTTTTACAAGGTAATATCAGCAAGTTGAAGTGTTTCCATTTTCATCTTGCAGCATTTCCATTTTCTTATTCTTTTACTGAAGAAATAAATAAGCATCTGGCTTTCTTTTTATAGCGGATTCAATATTTCCTGCTCCTCTGTCACACTGGCTTCTCTCTGAACTAAATATACCTGTTCTTTTGAGTCTTCTCTAATCTGAGATTTTTTTAGTTTGTCACTTGTTTTTTTGGAAAGAACTGCATGCAACAAGACTTTACATAACGGCATGTGTCTCAATTCTCGGAACCCTTGAAAATACACACTTTCCAACTATAATTTCTAAATCTATTAAACAGAAATAACAAGTTGCCACTGCTGCACAGTGGGCAATGTTTTGCAGTAATCTTCAATAACATCCAAGGTTGTTTTATGCACCAAGAGTTTAAGGTACTCTTTTCTAGCATGCTCTCCCGCTCTGTTTTTCCTATTGTGATTTGCAGAATATGGGAAATATTGAAAAGAGTGTTTTAATGGAACAAAACAAGAAAAAAAGATGAAACAAGTGTTAATAAAAAAATGTGTTGGATACATTATTCACTATGAATAAGGCAATTAGTTCTACTGACAGTCTTCCTTAGATTGTGTCATCCACACACTCTGCCTCCAGTATCAGAAGTGAGCAGGGCCACGCAAGAGTTCTACAGTGCTTTAAGAGGCATGACAAACTGTGGGGTGGTTCAGTCTAAAGCATTGCGCCTTGTTCAAAGGATGTAGGCGTGTGGGTTTCCTTGTGGGAGAGTGAATGTGGGGGTGAAAAGTAATTAAAGCAGCTGGTAGCGGAGGCATCAACTTTGGATGTATTAAAAACAGCATGTTTTCTTCTTTGCAATCACAGCTTTGTCAAGGGCAGCATGAAGAGCACTGAATGTTGTACTGAACTAGCTCAGCTTTCCAAGGTTTCAAACTCTTGATTTTAAGTGGTCATTAAAGAATACATTTGTGATATCGGCCATTAAAACTATCTCAGTTAATTAAAAGTAAAATGTTCATGAGTAACCTTTACATCAACAGAATTCTGATGCCAAGCACAGGCACAAATGAACTAAAGCCTGCAACTGGAAATGACAAACAGCCGTGCAAAGAGGCTGCTTCACAAGTGTAAATTCCCACGCGGTGATACAGCGGCACTGGTGCAGGCTACGCTGCATTCCGTTGTGGAATTTTGATTGCTGGAGGTTTCCTCAAGGTAAGGACATTATGCCCCAGCAGTTGCAACGCATCAACTTGGACCTGGATCAGCTCTGTAGATGCACCAGACTTTAGTGCAACTCTGCACCACAGACTTGATCTGTATAAGTGAATCAGGCCTGGGAAGAGGGATAGGATATGGCACGTACCAGCACTGCTAATCCCATCCCCCTGGCACTGCCCTTCCCTGCACCATACCACCTTTACCTGCCCTCCTCCCACCCCTGTGCCAGATATATCTGCTCCAGCAGGTGTCTGCAAGCGTAGTTAGGTCTTGCGTTGTTGCAAAGCATTTTATGGCGCAAGTAAACTGACATTCTGCTGGTGCATGTAGCAGTTAGGATTGGTCCAAAGGAGGCTTAACTGGGTATCTTGGCTCACATTGTAGAAGCAGCAGCCCCAGTCTTTTAGCCATTCCCTACAGCTCACCACTCAATTCAGCCCCAACAGTTGCCTCTCTCTGGAGCTGCCCCTGGTCCCAACCTTTTGAAAGAACGTGGTGATGTAACTGTTCCTAAAGAAATCTTCCTTGAATCCAGGTGATCTGTCCAGTTACTAGCAGCTTGCTAATATCCCCATTGGCAGAGATATAAATGAATACGAACACTCCTTCATGAAACTGCTTTTCCTTAGAAGGGGTTGTCACTGTGCTGTTACACACATTTGCATGTAACAATATTATTTCTCAGTTTTGACTCTGGTCTTGCTATTATCATCTTTGCAATAATGAGAAAAAAGATATTTAATACATTGTCTCAGAAAGAGGCAATTATCTTGCCCTGTGGCTCTCCACTAGATGCATTTAAAAGAATTTTTGGCATTGTATTAATGATTAAAGGAGAGAGCTATTTATTTTATCTCCTCCTTGTCTGAGGAACTGAGTTTGTTTTCCTTAAGCTTTCAAAGAAATGGGCAGAAATGGAGCATATGGAGTCAACTGAAGTAATTTAGTTAATAAGTAAAGGAAAGAGAACAGAAGAAACCAAAGAATTATACTGGGCAACTCTGACTAAAACAAATTACATTTCCAGTTATATCCACCAGTCCATTTCTTTCAGAAGGCACTCAACTATTTCACAAAGGTTGCTGTGCTAATTAGACTATAAAATACAGATATTTTTAGCTTTGATTTAAAATGTCACTTTTATCTGTTCTGTGAATGTTTTTGATCAAAGATAGCCTAAAGGATGTAGTTCCTTACTACAGATTTAACATATGAAAGAAATGTATTATGGCTGGAATCAAGTCTTCCACAGGACTCAGATGAAAATATTGGATTCTCTTTAGATAGGCACAGAAGGCTTAAATTGGTTGGCAACCTTCAGTCTCGAAAGACTATGGTATAAGCCTACAGAACCCGGTATTCCCAGGCGGTCTCCCATCCAAGTACTAACTAGGCCTGACCCTGCTTAGCTTCCAAGATCAGACAACATATTTATTGGCAAGAACTACAGTGGTCCAATCTGATGCTGGCATTGCATCGGCAGTGCAGCAACAACACATCCCAAGCCCATCCATATCCAAAGCCCATCCATCACAAAGGGAGAGGAAGAACGTTAGAGCCCTAGGCAACATCACACTGGCTTGGCCCTCCCAATAATATCACCAGCATCCATGAAAATCCCAATGTAGCCCATCATCCAGCCTCATATGCCCAGCGTACAAGGAGCCAATCACCACATGTCCCCAACTTCAGTGCAGGTGTCCTGAGACATGCCAGAATATCCCAAAATAAAGCAAGCAGTTGGTAAGGGCATGCTCGGGTCCAGTGAGTGGCCACTGTTGGGATAATGCCCCTCCAGCAGCCCCTAGGCAGGAGTATAACAGCAATAGTCACTACCACCAATGAACCCCAGTAAGCATTTCAAAGTAAGCAGTGTGTGCGTGCCCCTCTCTCTCTCTCTGAACTACTGTGACATAAGCAGCAAAGGCTAAAAGTGGAGATCTGCTAGAAATTCCAGCAGTTCTTACCTCCAAAAGATGGACGATAGCTACCTTGGAAGAGGGCAGCCATTATAAGTAGATACATCGGTTTCTGTTTGGCAAAAGTTTGAGCCCTTCAACTGGAAAAAGTACTTTTTACCAGGGGAGGGACTGGAGCAAGTCAAAAGGAGACACGCAACAGCACTCACATAAGGCAGGGCTTTCTTAGCCCACTGCACAGCCACACAGACCAGGAGCCAAGTTAGGCAAATCTGAACACAGCCAAGTTGCTTACAAGACGACTGGCCAGAAGCACCCATGGCTGGGATGAAAGAAGTAGAGGCATTTCTAGAACCCATACTGGGCAGTCCACAGAGTTGTTCTTTAACCCTTCAGGTATAGCAGGGGAAAAGCAAAGAGCACCTTGTAGAATATTGAGCCAATCCTGTTGGGCTTTAGTACCTGCAGATCAGGTTGCAGTCCTATCCTGTGCTTGGAACAGGCAAGCCAAGAGGCTTGCATTGAATCCAGCACAAGATAGGGGCCCTAGCCAGGCTGATGCAAGGCTCACCAAGGAAGCTGGCGCGGAGGCTTGTCAATCTGTGTGCCGGCCTGGTGCTGGCCCGGCTTACTCCCGAGGAGGCGCAAACGTGCTTTAAGGGACTTGCATCAGCCCAATTTGTTTTCTGGATTTGTGCCCATAGTCTCCTTTCTCTTCTTGAACCTGTGCCAGCAATTTCAGTGGTGCAGGTCTGAGAAGACTCACTGCAGGGCGGGGGAGGCTTATGGAGGGGAAAAGCGATTTAAATCCCCTTCAGGAGCATCTCACTGCCCCCCTCTGGATACAGTGCATGCCTTTTTGTCAGAGCTGCAATAGCAGTGAGGGGGGAGGGGAAGAATAGGATTGGGCTGTGAATGCATTAGCAGGGTCATCCATGTGTATGGTTTTCTGTGTATGCACAATGGAGCAAGCATCACCTTATACTGTAGTGTAGGCAAACAATGGCACATTCATGTTTTCACTTACAATTCCTGATGCCTTTTCAAGTGATGCCTATTTGCGGTTTTAGAATTTGTACCTTGTTTTAGGTCAAGGGATAGGGTATTTTAATCAAGTCGCAATGGAGCTGTTATTTCCCCTTCCCCCTTATAAGCAACAATCAGGAAATTAAACTTGAGCCCCTTCACTCCCCCCCCCCCAAAGAGTTGGATGAGTCACTTCTAGTTTTACATGTAATTTACCTCTGGCTACTGGCCACAGCAATGCAAATGTGCAAGGAGCAGCATAGAGGCTTAAAGTAGAAAAAAATGTAATCCTACACGGTGCGTTGACAATTCTTTTACTTCTAATAGATATGATGAATGGTATTCTTAAAAAGACACGTACAACCCAGCAACAGTAAACACACCAGCTTTAATGTTGAGCAAAGTTGAGATGATTCAGGAGCATCTAATGTTCTTATCAGAGCGGTGCAGACACTGTTTCCATCAGTCACGGTTCAGGCCTCATCTCCGAGTCAGCCGCAGTGCTCTTCCAATGTAGTCACTGCCAGGCAGCTAGCTGAAGCACTGCCCTGATAAAACAGAAGTTTTTGTCACTGCCTAATTCCACCTTGCAGAAAACATTCACATTTATGAAATTTATGACCTGAAGGGAGCCTTTGGAAGGAAGGTGAGTATGAGGATAGACTCGGGTAGCACCAAGAGGCAGCGTCTCTGCCCACCTTGCAGGCTTGTTTGCATATTATCAAATGCATGGGGGGGGGGGAAGGCTTCCTGACTAAAGTATGCACAATGTATGCACATTGTTTGGTTTGCCCACAGAATGCAGTAATTTCCATTGCAGGGATTTTCAACCTGTAATCCTTGAAAATGTCACCGGGAGTGCATTATGAAGCTCTGCAGAGGACTGCGAATGATGGTGCTTCTGCTTTGACTGATGCAGCTTGTCCAAATGAGGCAACTGATGTACAAATTATTGCCTTTTCCATAGTATTCTGTATTCAGGACCAATTCTTGTGCTCTTTTCATCTATTGAAGTTCATATTGGTGTGCAAAAGTGAGTGTGTGTGTGTGAGAGAAAGTTGGGGTCCAATCCTATCCTATTTTCAAGCTCCGGTGTAGCCAAAATGCAGTTCTGAAGTAAGGAAACAAGCATTGCCTTAGCTTGAGAAGGCCTCCATGACTGTCCCCCAATCACAGGATGCAGCACACATCCCATTGCCATGAGTCATCAGAACATAAGAACAGCCCCACTGGATCAGGCCATAGGCCCATCTAGTCCAGCTTCCTGTATCTCACAGCGGCCCACCAAATGCCCCAGGGAGCACACCAGATAACAAGAGACCTCATCCTGGTGCCCTCCCTTGCATCTGGCATTCTGACATAACCCACCTCTAAAATCAGGAGGTTGCGCATACGCATCATGGCTTGTACCCCATAATTGATTTTTCCTCCAGAAACTTGTCCAATCCCCTTTTAAAGGCGTCTAGGGTAGACGCCAGCACCACATCCTGTGGCAAGGAGTTCCACAGACCAACCACACACTGAGTAAAGAAATATTTTCTTTTGTCTGTTCTAACTCTCCCAACACTCAATTTTAGTGGATGTCCCCTGGTTCTGGTATTATGTGAGAGTGTAAAGAGCATCTCCCTATCCACTCTGTCCATCCCCTGCATAATTTTGTATGTCTCAATCATGTCCCCCCTCAGGCGTCTCTTTTCTAGGCTGAAGAGGCCCAAACGCTGTAGCCTTTCCTCATAAGGAAGGTGCCCCAGCCCCGAAATCATCTTAGTCGCTCTCTTTTGCACCTTTTCCATTTCCACTATGTCTTTTATGAGATGCGGCGACCAGAACTGGACACAATACTCCAGGTGTGGTCTTACCATAGATTTGTACAACGGCATTATAATACTAGCCGTTTTGTTCTCAATACCCTTCCTAATGATCCCAAGCATAGAATTGGCCTTCTTCACTGCCGCCGCACATTGGGTCGACACTTTCATCGACCTGTCCACCACCACCCCAAGATCTCTCTCCTGATCTGTCACAGACAGCTCAGAACCCATCAGCCTATATCGAAAGTTTTGATTTTTTGCCCCAATGTGCATGACTTTACACTTACTGACATTGAAGCGCATCTGCCATTTTGCTGCCCATTCTGCCAGTCTGGAGAGATCCTTCTGGAGCTCCTCACAATCACTTCTGGTCTTTACCACTCGGAAAAATTTGGTGTCGTCTGCAAACTTTGCCACTTCACTGCTCACCCCTGTCTCCAGGTCATTTATGAAGAGGTTGAAAAGCACCGGTCCCAGGACAGATCCTTGGGGCACACCGCTTTTCACCTCTCTCCATTGTGAAAATTGCCCATTGACACCCACTCTCTGCTTCCTGGCCTCCAACCAGTTCTCAATCCATGAGAGGACCTGTCCTCTAATTCCCTGACTGTGGAGTTTTTTCAGTAGCCTTTGGTGAGGGACCGTGTCAAACGCCTTCTGAAAGTCCAGATATATAATGTCCACGGGTTCTCCTGCATCCACATGCCTGTTGACCTTTTCAAAGAATTCTATAAGGTTCGTGAGGCAAGACTTACCCTTACAGAAGCCATGCTGACTCTCCCTCAGCAAGGCCTGTTCGTCTATGTGTTTTGAGATCCTATCTTTGATGAGGCATTCCACCATCTTACCCGGTGTGGATGTTAGGCTGACCGGCCTATAGTTTCCTGGGTCCCCCCTCTTTCCCTTTTTAAAAATAGGCGTGACATTTGCTATCCTCCAATCTTCTGGCACCGTGGCTGTTTTGAGGGACAAGTTGCATACCTTAGTCAAGAGATCTGCATCTTCATTCTTCAATTCCTTAATAACTCTTGGGTGGATGCCATCAGGGCCCGGTGACTTATTTATCTTTATTAATGAGGTCTGAAACATCTTCTCTTTTAACCTCTATCTGACTTAACTCCTCAGTCAGGTGGGGCCGTTCGGGCAGCGGTATCTGCCCGAGGTCTTCTGCCGTGAAGACAGATGCAAAGAACTCATTTAATTTCTCTGCCATCTCTAAGTCTCCTTTTATCTCCCCTTTCCCTCCCTCACCATCCAGAGGGCCAACCGCTTCTCTGGCGGGTTTCCTGCTTCTAACATATTTGAAGAAGCTTTTATTATTCCCCTTAATGTTGCTGGCCATGCGTTCCTCATAGTCTCGCTTGGCCTCCCGTATCACCTTCTTACATTTCTTTTGCCACAGTTTATGTTCCTTTTTATTCTCCTCATTAGGGCAAGACTTCCATTTACGGAAGGAAGCTTCCTTGCCCTTCACAGCCTCTCTAACTTGGCTGGTTAGCCATGCGGACACCCTCCTGGATTTAGTGGAACCCTTCTTTCTTTGCGGTATACACCTCTGCTGGGCCTCTATTACTGTTGTGTTAAGCAGCCTCCATGCACTCTGGAGAGATTGGACTCTTTTTACCCTCCCTTTCAACCTCCTTCTAACCAGCCTCCTCATTTGAGGGAAGTCCGCCCGTTGGAAGTCAAGGGTTTTTGTTAGAGATTTGCCTGGTATTCTTCCCCCAACGTGCACGTCAAAACGGATCGCAGCATGATCACTATTCCCCAATGGCTCAGTAACGTTTACATCTCTAACCAGGTCCTGCGTGCCGCACAATATTAAATCCAGAATCACCTGTCCTCTGGTGGGCTCCGTGACTAGTTGCTCTAAGCCACAGTCATTTAGCACATCAACAAATCCGGTTTCCTTATCGTGACCAGAACACAAATTGACCCAGTCAATATGAGGATAATTGAAGTCCCCCATGATTACAACCCTGTCCCTCCTTGTCACCTCCCTGATCTGTTTCCTCATTTCAAGGTCCCCATCCGATTTCTGGTCTGGAGGACGATAGCACACCCCCAGTATTACATCGCTGCACAAGCCTGGTAATTTAACCCACAGAGATTCTACGGTGGAGTCGGACCCACCTTCAGTCTCTACTTTGCTGGATTCTATCCCTTCCTTAACATAAATGGCCACCCCACCTCCAACACGCCCCTGCCTGTCCCTCCTGTAGAGTTTATAGCCCGGGATTGCGGTACCCCACTGATTCTCCGCATTCCACCAGGTTTCCGTTATGCCCACTATGTCAATATTTTCCCTTGTCACCAGACATTCCAGTTCTCCCACCTTTGCTCGTAGACTTTGGGCATTCGCATAAAAGCATTTGTACACAGAATGCCCCAGGATGCGCTGCTTATTCGCTCCTTTGTCCCCACATCCTCTCATTGTGCCAAACCGTCTATCATATCCCATCACCCTACCTTTCCCAATTTCTTCTCCTACTCTCTGCCTTTGTCTTGTTGTTCTCTAACCTCCCCATCTGCATCCCATAGGGATGAGGAGTCCCGAACCGGATGCCCCTCGGCTCCTGTCGGCCTTCCCCCATGGATCAGTTTAAAAGCTGCTCTGCCACCTTGTTAATGTTACGCGCCAGCAGTCTGGTTCCATTCTGGTTCAAGTGGAGCCCGTCCCTTTTGTACAGGCCCCGCTTGTCCCAAAACGTTCCCCAGTGCCTAACGAATCTAAACCCCTCCTCCCTACACCACCGTCTCATCCACGCATTGAGACCCCTGATCTCCACCTGCCTAGCTGGCCCAGTGCTGACTGATTGTGCCATTGTCATCAGTGCTGGAAAGTTGGATAGGATTGGGCCCTTAGTGTCTGTAAAGAATGATTGTGCAAGAGCAGGGGTGCCGAAACCCCGGCCCGGGGGCCACTTGCGGCCCTCAAGGCCTCTCAATGCGGCCCTCAGGGAGCCCCCAGTCTCCAATGAGCCTCTGGCCCTCCGGAGATTTGTTGAAGCCCACACTGGCCCGACACAACTTCTCTCAGTGTGAGGGAGACTGTTTGACCTCTCATGTGAGCTGTGGGATGAGAGCTCCCTCCACTGCTTGCTCTTTCACATCTGTGATGCAGCAGCGGCAGCTAAGGAAAGGTCAGCCTTGCTTTTTGCAAGGCCTGTTATAGGCATTGAGCTATTGCAAGACCTTGATTCATTTATATAAGTTCATCTTCAATATATTTATTTATGTAAACTTATGTAAATTTATTCAAATTTTAAATGTAGATTAATTAATTATTTCCCCGGCCCCCGACACAGTGTCAGAGAGATGATGTGGCCCTCCTGCCAAAAACTTTGGACACCCCTGTGCAAGAGCAATAGCATAGCTAGAGGGGGAACACAATGGTAAGTATTGTAGGCGCCCCAAGGCATTGTGTAAGTAGGCCCGCCCACTCACTGTGGGACACATTTCAGGCAACATCAGCAACACATTGCATTGCCATTGCAGCCTGGAATGGCTCCAATGGCAAGTGGGAGGGGCTGCTTACCCTGCATTTTAGGGTGCCAACATTACTTACCATTGTGCTCTCCCTCTAGCTGTGCTACTGTGCAAGAGTGTCTTTGTACAAGAACCAGGAAGCCAATACTTTCATTACCTTCCTGGTCTGTGTATTGGGACTACATTACATTATTTGCATGATCATGATTACGTTATGTAAAATATCCTTTGTTATATATCACCCTGTAATTTATTGACATAAAAGTAAGTTGAGAATCATCTTGCATAAACAAAAAGTAAAGCTGTTCATGTGCCTTAATATAGTTGTCCCATCTCCTTGCATAACATCCGGCTTCTCTTGCATGGTTTGATCACACTGCAGTGCAGCTTGACCATGTAGGCAGACTTCACAAGTATTATTATTACTATTATTATTTCTTGCATATCACAGCTGCCGGTTCTTTATCTGGACTTGGCTTTAATTACTAGTTGGCCCCACCTGAGGCCTGGGATGTCATTATTATTTGCTGAACAAAATGGTAACTTTTTGAATTTGACCAATAGAAATTTTGTCAATATTTAGATGTTTGTCAATATGTAAATGCAGTTCAGGTGTTTTTGGGATTGCACCCAGTGTACCAATCATATCTGGGATAACCACTGCTGGTGGTTATCCATAGTCTTTGGATTTCAATTTTTAAATTCTGATATTTACTAATTTTTTCATGCTCTTTTCGATCAATTCTGCTATCTCCAGGTATTGCTATGTCGATAATGGTCACAATTTTTTTCTGTTACTGTAATATCTGGTGTATTATGTGCTAAAGTTTATCAGTTTGTATTCAAAAATCCCACAAGATATTATTATTAATTATTATCGTTATTAAATCCTGCCTTTCCCATTCCATAGAAAGTTCCCAAGGTGACTTACAAAGCTCTATAATAAAATGTACAATGTATAACAACAGTGAATAAAATCATTTACAAATTAAAACGGGACAAAAACACATACCTACAGTAGAGCCAGTGGGGGGGGGGGTAATTATTTAGTCCAGAAAGAAGCAACCAAGCCACAGTCCTACTACAGAGGTGCAGAGGTCAGACATTAATCCATCACCCAAATGCCAGACGAAATAGACGTGTTTTCAGCCCTTGCTGCAAAGCCATGCAGGAGGGGATAGTTCTTAATTTCCTGGAAGGGAATGCCATAGTTGTGCTGCCATTACAGAGAAGGCTTGCCCCCACACCACCAGTCCTCCAATTCCTGAGGGAGAGCCCTCTCAGAAAACCTAAGAGGGTGGGCCAGAATGCAAGGGAAAAGGCAGTCCATCAGATAACCTGGAAAGAAACTGTGAAGGGCTTTAAAGGTCAGTATACCAGCAGTTTGAATTGGGACTGGAGATATGGTTTGCCATGATGTTACTTTTAAGTAAAGAATTCAGTTGATTTTCTGATTCTGTTATAATTTATGAGAAGTAACATGCTGGCATGAGCATGTATTGATTGTCTTCTGGCTATCTAATATGGACTGTGTACATGGTTCCCAAGCCAGCACCAGGAACTAGACTACATTGCCTCTGTTGTGAGATGCAGCCATCCAACCACAAGGCAAAGAACACAGCATTCATTTGTACATATTTTCCAATCCAAAAGGGAAAGTGGTTTGGGAAGTGCATTTCCTCAGGTCCGCTGCCCTTAGTGAACTGGAGTGAAAATTTCTAATTATAGTTGTCTTGGTAGCAGTTTGAGTTCTTAAAAATATGAGTGCAAAATTCCCCATAGAGTTGGCATCTATGTAAATGCCAAACATTTTTCTGTTTGTATTTTAGACCAATTGCTGATTCTTAGAAGAGAGAATAAAATACCGTATCATTATTACCGTTATGGTGTTTCAGAATGTCAGAACAACGTCACATGGAAAAAAGTCTTGCTACTGTTTACTCAATGCCATTTGCAAATTGTGCTATATTTGCTGCTACAAGGAAAAAAATACAATTTTTTCTTGTAATACTTAATACTGGATACCCACAATACCTTCAGTGATACCTGTGAAAATAATACCATTGGTGCTAGGATCTGTTTAGTCCAGGGGTTCTCAGACTACATGCGTGCATCGCTTAAGGATCTTCTGCCTAATGACAGACCGCGCATATAGGACAGTAGTCAAAGCACAACAAAGAAGCTCTTAATGAAGCAATCAGGTCTCCCATAGCCTGCAGCAGAGTATTTATGTACATAACAAAGAGACTCTTAATGCAAAGAAGAAGCAGTCTATTGCCTCTAGGCTTCCATTTTTGCTACACTCTTGTACATATTTGGAAATGGTAGTTTTAACTTTTCTCCCTGTAGGAAAATATGAAGCGAAAATCTTGTCAACTTCATCAGTACTAAATTTGATTTTGTCGTGGAGGGGGGACGATACTACAAATTGACCCCCAGATAGCAGATAGATGCCTTAGCTATGCCACTGGCTATGGGGAGGTGGCAGAGCACAAGTGAGTGGCGAGCTGCTGGGGGCAGGAGGGGTTTTTTTAAATCTGATTTTCACTTTTTCAAAAGCCCAGGTGTGGCATCACTTCTGGATGTGACATTACTTCCAGGGCATTGTTTTGAGCTCAGCACCAGCATTAGCTGGCATTAGCTATGCCGCTGCTTGATGCTGTGTTGTAACAAATGAAATAGCTTGGGCAAAGAACACTAGAAATGTAGGACTGGTGGCAGATATCTTGGTGGTTTGTTTGTGTGTGCACACGTGCATTTTTTTTGAAAAAGATAGGTGGAAAGTGCCAAGGGGTAAATGAACTTTCTCTTCTTGTTCCCAAGTTTTTCATAGGAGCATACTGAGGAAAGGTAATGAGTAACAAATCCTGAGACATTGGACAGATTGGTTGGACTGTCATTCAGAGTCCTCAAGATTTATATTGTGCTGCCCAGTGCATAAGTAAATAACACTCTGGAGCTGGGGTAACATTCAGCCATTTATAGTTCGGCCTTATCAAAACAGATTTATGTTGTTAGCAGCAGCCTCTTCCATGTCTTGACCAAAATTCAGTTAAGAGCAACAAGAAAAAAACCTGTATCTTTTGCAACCTATATAGAGAAGACCCTTTTGTGCTCTTGGCTCATTATATTTGTGTAGTCTCTTTTTAAAAAATGGAATTTTACCAGGACACTTGAGAAAACACCCTGCGTTTTTAAGTAGAGAGCACACACTGCAAGTACCATCTGAAGCTTTTCACTGCCTGTTTCTGAAAGTCATTTAAAAAGAGAGGTTTTTTTTGTAAGAGCTTGTCTATCCTAACTGAATATTCCTTTCTTGGACTCATAGTCCTTTCTTTATGACACCATAATAACTTCTCCAGTAACTGTTTCAGGTATTGTATGTGAAAAACGACAACTTTATAAGGGAAATGAGCACCAGGACGAGTTTGCTTCTAAAGACGGAATCTTTTTTTTTCCTAAAAAGGTATTATTATAGAAAGATATTATTTTCTATAAAGATATTGTTATAGTTTTACGCCATGCTTCCTCTAGTGTGCTTGGGATGGCATACAGGCAATGAGCAATCAGTCCCCCTATGTTTATTCTCAAGCCAACTTTGTGGGTCTAGCTGAGAGAATGTGTGTGAGAGTGACTCTCCTGTCATAATCCAGTGTGCTTCACAGATTTAAACCCAGTTTTCTGTGTCTTCTGGCTTTCTAGTCATATTAATGTAGTGCTCTCTTCCTATGAAGACTCACCAAAGCCCAGACTGGAGCATCTTTAAGAAGCAGCACAGGATGTTTTTCATTTGGTTAAAATCTAGATTGCCAAGTAGTGTAGTGCAGGACTTTTAGAATTAGGAGAGGGGTTAGGATGTGGCAGAGGCCTTCTCTGCTGTCCCCACCCCCTCTCAGACCTGAACCTCCCTGCCCTCCCCCGCCCTGCCCCCTTCTGCCCTCCCCCACCCTCTTGGTTGATTTTTATGAATACTGTGAAGGAATGGCAAACCATGGAAGGAATGTGAGCCAAAATTTAATAGGTATACAGTACTGGGATTGTTCCTTGTCAAGCAAACAAGCAAACTAGAAATTCTAGTGAATTCAATGAATGGGTAATCTAATAAATAGGCTAATGCACATTGACAGATTGTGCATATACCGCATCAAGCACTTGTCAGCCTTTCTCCTGTGATTGGTGTGCATGTGTGAAAGCAGAAGAGCAGTTTTTAATGCGGTGTATAAGGTCCTTTTCAAAATTTAAGGATTAATATCAATCATTGCAGAGGAAGGTGAACGTAGTGCGCGAACCTAGGTTGCCCTTGGGCCGTTGCAAGTCCCTTGCGCCAGCCCAAGAGGGCCACAAACTGGCCGTAAAGCACATTTGCGCCTCCTCTAGAGTCGGCTGGGCTGGCGCAGGGATGCGTGCTGGCCTGTGGAGGCTGAAACCAGCCTTTGTGCCAACTGACAGGGGGCCTTGCATTGGCAAGGGCGACCGACACAAGGCTCTGAGGTGGGTGGGGAAGAGCTGGGGAGGAGGGTGTTCAGGGGTGCTGCGGAGGGTGGCCCCAGCGGCAGGTGGGGAACGGGAGGTGGGGCTGGGATCCAACAGATATGCCGGATCTTAGCCCCCATGCCTGCACAAGACAGGATTGTGCTGCATGTGTTTCAACTTCCTGGGTTTTATATCTATGAACAACAGTGTTCAAAGCATGTTTCTAGGCTTCCATTTTTTGCTACACTCTTATACGTATTTGGGAATGGTAGTTTTAACTTTTCTCCCTGTAGGAAAATATGAAGGGGAGATCTTGTCAACTTCATCAGTACTGATTTTCTTTACTGTCTCCACCAATCCCTTCTCTGCCCTCTATTGATCAGAGTAAGGCTTTGTAATCATATTTAACCCCTGTTGTTCCAGTTACATTGCTTACCAGTTTGGTTCTGGATGCAAAGCAAGGTGTTGGCTATTACTTTTATGGCCCAGTCCTATACGCCATTTATGACAGTGTATATCCTGAAATGCTGTTTTGAAAGTCCCAAGGATGTTGCAAATATCACACTGCTGTTGAGTGATTCAGAGCCGCCCTCTCAAATTGTGTAGTAGTCCAACATGACAGAGCCAGGGCTGTGCTGACCCCAGTAAGTTGGCAGCAGGGAGAAGTCGTGGGCAAGGAGTGAGTGGTTTGGGAGAGTATAAGGCTGAGAGGTGGGAGGGCAAGGGTGATTCAGGGGAAGGAGGGGGTGGATCCTGGAAGCAGTGACTTACACTGGACGCTAGCCCCTCTTTCCCCCAGTCCGTCCTGCCCCTTTTCTTTCCTTGGACTTACTCTAGCTACATAGCAAGTGTGAATCCAAAGAGACTCAAAATATTTTCACTTACTTCTGGTAGGCCTTCTTGTTGCCCACTTTCAGCATAGCATGCAGTATATGCTGTGTTAAGGTGGTTGCATGCTATAGCATGGCGGGGGATAGGATTGGGCAGCAAAAGTCCTTTTTGGCTTAGAACCTTAGATGCCTTAAGGCAGTGGTATTCAAACTGGGGCGTTGTGATGCCCCAGCCTGAAGGCCCTGGCCTCTGCCCCCTTCAGGGGTGGGGGCAGCGAGGACGCAGGGAAGAGGCAGTCACACAGTCCCCAGGATCACATTGCTCAGGGGGCTACAGGCACTGGGATGCACTCACCAGTCTCCACAGCAGCTGTCCTGGGGTGTGGGGAGCCCTGCGTGAGCTTCTGCAGGGCTCCCCAACGTTCTAAAAGTGAAAGTGGAGCGATCGTGCTCCACTTCCACAAAACTGGAAGTGGAGCGCAATTGCTCCACTTTCACTTTCTGCAGGCTGGGGAGCCCTGCAGACGCTTGTTTGGGGCTGGAAGAAACTCTGCCTGGGGCAAGGGGAATTGCTTCCCTTTACCACAAGTAGAGCTACAGCAGCACCAATGGGTCTGCTCGGATCTGCGCCACCTAAAATGGTGGCCACAAAGGTGGCGCAGATCCGAGCAGCCTGGAGCTGCTCCGTGTGCCTGGGAACGAGGTCTGGATCCTGGCCCCATCCCCGCTCTCCCACCCACAGGTCCACCTCCTGCCCACCCTCTTCCCACCCTCCGCCTGCCCCCAAACACCTCCTCCTAACCCTCCCCATATACCCCCAGACCTCTGTGCCAGCTGAGCTTGGTCTGTGCGAACATACCTGAGTCTGTCAGGGGCTGACACCCAAGGGGGCACAAATGTGCTTTACCGCACATTTGCGACCTTCCCAGACCAGTGCAAGGGACCTGAGCCAGCCCAGCACAATGTAAGGGTTGCGCTCTAAGTGATAATAACTACAGTTTGATTATTGTATGACCTGTATTGATTGTTTACATGTTTTTTTTTAATTCTAAGCCTCTTCATTATAAGCCTTTTAAAATAAGCCTTTTTATTATTAAAATTTTAGATTTTTTAAATAAGCCTAATATAGGCAAAAACATGGGGTGTAATTTGTTTAATTAAGTCTAGTTATGCTAGGCAGGAGGTGTATTTTGTCTCTCAAACATGTTGCAGAGGTCATGGTGACATTTAGAGTGGGAAAATCTTTAGTAGTGGTAATGCACATTTACCAAAGTGTGTACAGTGGACTCTTCTTATCCACGGCATCCTTGGATTTGAGTATCTGCAGCTTCTGGTGGCTTTGCATCTCGGAGGTGTTCTGAGGAGGCTGGGAGGCCACGCACAACTTCTGTAGGTTGGGTATGGTCCCCCCACTAAGTTGTTGCAGTGCCCCCCAGATTCAGTTATCTACAGAATTTGGTATCCTCAGGGGATCCTGGAACAGATCCCCCGTGGATAACAAGGGCCCACTGTATATGGGAGGAGAAGATTCACAACAGAAAATTAAATCATTGTAAGTGCACATATGATTTCAGCCATAACAATAACCTAATCTGGCTGGCTTCAGCTATCATTAGCCTGATGTTCACTGTTTGAATTTCAATAGTACAATGTGAAGAAGTGAAGTAGAATACAAGGAGAATATTGTAGTGATGCATCGAAATATGCACAAACAAAGCCCTGGATGTATTTAGTTTAGTTTCAGTAAGGAGTTGCAGAACTCAGAGCCTTTAGCAATATTGCAGTAGTCTAGAAGGGGTGTTCCCCCCCCTGCCCAGTTTGCTTAGAAGTAGCGGTACTGCTTATAATAATATGATGCCCTGAAAAGATTTGCATGGGGAGTCCATATGTGTTGTTTTGTTTAGTTGTGACTGACTAATGTGGCAATCTCTCTGGAAATTATTTTATATGACTCTCCTTAGAATGACATGCTCTTAAGTTACCAAATGTAAGACTGTTTACACAGAGCAGTTTGTTCTTTTTACTATAATATATATTGTGAATGACATCAGTACTGCACCCTCCAGCTAAAATCCCCCCACCCCATCCACACAAAAATCTAATGTCTTTTTGAGTTTCTTCTGCTTCAGGCGCAAGGTACCAGTGAATGAAAACAATTTTGAGCACCAGTGATCCTTGTTGCCCTCAGGCCACCCTCCTCCCTCTCAAGTTGCTATTTTAATTCTGAGAAAGACAAAGAATGACTTCCCAGGACCCTGAGGCCTGTAGTTTGTTACTGTTTCTATCCCTCTGCACAAGAAAGCATCCTAAATGCTGTTGTCTTGATTGAGAAGGCTGATGCTGAGGGCAAGTGATGTTTTTCTTTTAAACAGTAGCAAAAAGAAGTATAGATACTTATTGGTGAAGTCAAGAGCTGCAATCAGGATTTCCCCAGTTCAAACTCCACCTCTTCCATCATTTCACTAGCTGGCTTTAGGCCTCTCAGCCTCAGCCCCCCAGTTGCAATATGAGGATAATATTATACAGGACCATTGTAAGGAATACATTATGATACCTTGTTATCTTTAAACCCTAACTAATTTAGGACCAGGGTACCTTAACTATGGCTTCTTTCTACCTGTAACAGCCCATCTGCTGATGAGGTCTGCTGTAGGGGCCCTCTTCCATGTTCTTCCACCACAAGCAGAAATGTGGCTGGCAGAAGGGAAAGGGCTTCCTCTGCTGTGGCACCTTGCATGTGGAACGCCTTACCAGAGGAAATCTGGACAGCTCCCTGTCTCTCATCATTCTTAAGACAGTTGAAGACCTGTCTTTTTAGAGCTGCATTTGTGGGTGTTTTTTTTTAAAAAATGTACCATATTTTTTTTTTAAATCTTTTTGTATCCTTTTCTGATGTTCTTATGTTTTTATATTGCCTTCTGTTCATGCATTTGAATTGACTGTAAGCCACCTTGGGCGCTTCTTGATTGGAAGGGAAAGGTAGGAATAAAATACTTCAAATAAGTAAATAAATAAATGTGAAGAGATTTGCACATTCAAAAAGCAGGTATTTAGTATTATGATTAACTCTTTTTACATTCTGGTTTCAAAGGCTAAACTCTGTGGAATGACTCTTGGATTTGTTGCTTGTTAAGCAAAGAAAGTAAGGATTGCGTGTGTGTGTACACAGAGACACACGTACAGAAACATTGTGGCCTTTTCCCTGAGTGAAGGAACAAAGAACATCTAAACGGAGCCTAGTGAGGCATCAAATCACACTAGAAATATTTCTTAATGAACTGGAAGGGCTGTCTTTTTGCCTTGGGCTGGTTTGCTGGGAGAATGTTTTGGAAGTTGTAGTTGACAGCTCAGTGCCTTGATTGGAAGACCTCCTGCAGATAATAGAGGTGGTGTGGTTTCCATAAAAGGAAGAAAAAGCCTTTCATTAGTTGTGCTTTCTGGAAGATTGTTTTCTTTAGTCACTCTAATATTGATTTCTGTCTGTTGGTGAGAATATATGTGGGGAGGGGCTGTAGCAAGGAGCTAGATCTTCAGATCCATTGGGAATATATTGCATTGACTTATGCTTTTAATGGAGGAAAATGTGAGAGAAGATCCATCCCACACACAGCTGTAAATCAGCGTTAATAGGAATGATTTTTCTGTGGGTAGACTTTAGGTTTTTAAAATTGGCTTCATTTATGGGACAGTTGTTGAGTCTTTTCATATGGTCATCACATACATACATACATGTTGGCAACCTTCAGTCTCGAAAGACTATGGTATCGCGCTCTGAAAGGTGGTTCTGGAACAGCGTCTAGTGTGGCTGAAAAGGCCGATTCGGGAGTGACAATCCCTTCCACACTGGGAGCAAGTGCAGTCTGTCCCTGGTCTGTCTCCCTGGCTATGGGCCTTCCTTCTTTGCCTCTGTGCCTCAGACTGTTGGCCAAGTGTCTCTTCAAACTGGGAAAGGCCATGCTGCACAGCCTGCCTCCAAGCGGGCCGCTCAGAGGCCAGGGTTTCCCACCTCTTGAGGTCCACTCCTAAGGCCTTCAGATCCCTCTTGCAGATGTCCTTGTATCGCAGCTGTGGTCTACCTGTAGGGCGCTTTCCTTGCACAAGCTCTCCATAGAGGAGATCCTTTGGGATCCGGCCATCATCCATTCTCACGACATGACCGAGCCAACGCAGGCGTCTCTGTTTCAGCAGTGCATACATGCTAGGGATTCCAGCACGTTCCAGGACTGTGTTGTTTGGAACTTTGGCCTGCCAAGTGATGCCGAGAATGTGTCGGAGGCAGCGCATGTGGAAAGCGTTCAGTTTCCTCTCACAAGAATGAGGTAAACATATCAAGGTTCAGTCTCCCTGGGTAGAGTTATCTCTGGATTCTGTGCACTGGGTTTTCAAGGGCTCCAATTCCCTGGGTGACTTTGAGCCCAATTCTTTTCTCTCCCCCCCCCCACCAATGCAGCAGCACCAAGATGGCTACTGCTGCATCCTGCAGGGGGGCAGTTGTGGAGGTCTCCTTCGGGTAAGGGAACAATAATTCCCTTATCTGGGAGGGAGGGCAAGTCTCCATGACACATGGGGTGTCTACTCCCCCTATGCTAGCTAAATAGCTGGTGCAAGCCTGCATGGACTCATGCCATAGGATTGGGTCTGGGAAGGGGTAGGATTGGTGGCCACTGACCCGCCCTGGGGCATTTGGTGGGCCGCTGTGAGATACAGGAAGCTGGACTAGATGGGCCTATGGCCTGATCCAGTGGGGCTGTTCTTATGTTCTTATGCCCATCCCTTGTTCCATCACTGCCCTGTTTTCCCTGCCCCTATTCCACCCTCCCACCACCCCATTCCACTATGACTTCCGCCTCCCCCCACCATCTCACCTTCGGTGTTGGGCAGCTCCAGATCTGTCGGCTTTACAACAGTCAGCACCAGCAGAAGAGGTACTTTGATGACAGCTGGCCCCTTTAAGATTGGACCATTTGTAAATGAACCCAGGTACAGTCATTCACTTGACATTGTGTACCCAGATACAGAATAATGTGTGAATAAGCCCATAGGTCTTTCAGACAGAGAATAGAAAAAAAGCACTTGGAGATTGTTTTAAAATGTATAATCTTGTTTCTGTTGCAATCTTAGAAATACGCCCCATTGAATTCAGTGGCACTTATTTTCAGTAAATGTGCATGGGAGTAGGTTGTTGTCATGCAAAAGAGATCTAATGTAAATTGTGGTTGTGCCATTACAAAATGCTAACCTTGTCAATGAAATTCCTCTGAAGTTTATCAGATCACAGCAGATGGGGAGGGGGATGGAGAGCATGGGGGGAGATGAGTATGCATATTTTTCCCCCTGAAACTTTAGAAAGACCTTGGGATCAAAGGACACATGTATATACAATTGAACCCAATGGCTGTTTTTATTTTTTATTTTTGCAAGCCTTTTCCCCCTGAAGAAGTTTCACAAGGGGCCAGTTTTGAGCCTAGCAGTTTTGAGCCACTCAGTGAGGAGGCTCTCAGCTGTCCCCCCCCCCATGGCCAACTGCCTTTCCAAATGCAAGCAAACACACAGTTGTTAGGTTGATCAGGGTGGGAGCGTTTTGCACAGATGGCTAACATGCCAGATTCTTGACAGCACTTTGAGATGGAACATCTAGTTCAGTCTCCCCTGGCATTGCTGTCTTTGTACAGCTTTTGCCGTTTTCCTACTAAGTAAAGCAATTACTAGCTGCTGTGTCAATGTAATTGGACACATCTCAGATAAGTGCTTCTTTAAAAACAGGTATACAGCAGGTCTAACCAATTGCAGAGAAGATACTTATGGCACACAAATGTGGTTGTCTCCTGTAAATCATTTTCTTTTTCACGTGTATTTAAGCAGAGGTAGTCTCAACTGAGGAAAGATAATGGAGCATTCCCAACTCTACCTTTTTTCTCCCCACTCACCTCTTTTCAATGCAGTATAATCATTCTGATTTTGTAAGACTGTAAATGGAACTCCATATATTAGGAGAAAGGAACACACAGACCCTTCGTTGTTCATATGTGTGTTACTTAAGCATATGAAGTTGCCCATTCTGACTGGTGGCAGTAGCTGTCTGAAGTCTTAGGCAGTGGCCTTTCTGCCTACCTGAGATATTTAACTGGAGATTGAACCTTGGACCTTCTGTCCAAAGAAGGTATGCCGCAATTAACATATGACCTTCTAACTATGGTTGAACCAATTACGGACCTGGCCTCTATGCCACCCTAATGTACAGGTCCGCATCACGCTGCCCTGCCTGTATCATGCTGTTCCTCCCAGGGATACTTACCAAGGCGCATGGAGCTTCGCACAGTGCTCTGATGAAAACTGGAAGTACTCTTTAAGATCACGTCAGAAGGCTTTTGGAGCTGTTTGTAGCGGTGTGCGGGGCTTCGCCTGCCCGCAGAACAGCTCTGATGGGCAGGCAGAGGCAGGCGGAGGAAGGGGTGTGGCAGGTGCGATGCCTGGGGCTTTTGCCACTCCAGGCCCCCCCACTGCCCCCCCGGCCCTCCCCGGCCCACCACTGGGTTGAACCTTTTTTTTCCCAATATTACATTTATGATTGTAGTTGTTGAAAAGTGAAAGTCTGAAGGTGGTTGATTGCTGTATTTGAAAAGAAATATACGAAATAAACTACATTCATTTCCAAACTGGTCTGGTCATAGAAGTGACAGCTAAATGAAAAAATTTCTTTACTCATGGCTGTGCTTCTACATCTGCCGCCTTCAGAGACAAATAAAACTGGTTGCTTTGTTCTCTTGCTGAAAATGAGGAAAGTTTCCCGTTATCTTAACTTCTTATCTCTCAATTGAAACTAAAATGACTGTGGATTCTATTCAGATTTACACATCATTAACAGCCCAATCCTATCTAAATCGTGGCACAGTGGCGCCAGTGTGGCCACCACTGTACCCCACTGGGGATTTTGGGCTGCAGGAAGTCTCCTTGGGGTAAGGGGATATTTGTCTCCTTGTCCCAGCGTGAGCCCCAGCAGCTGCTATGGGTCTACTCAGACTTGGACTAGGTTGATCGCTGGCACAACTCCACATTGACCCAGGAAGGCAGATCAGGCCCAGGAAGGCTGTCAGGATTTGGCATGCACCATTGCTGCTGATCCCACCCCTCTTCCAGGCCTGATCAGCCCTCTTCCTTGCTCCTGTCACCGCCCCGTTCTGCCCACCCTCACCCTTTTCCCACCCACCCTTGCCCCATTCAACCCCCTGCCTCCCTCCAACCCCTTGGGCAGGCTTACCTGTTCTGACAGGTGGTTCTACTGGCACACAGAAGGCCGCTCCAGCCTCCTCGCTAGCGGGCCTGCAGCGCATGTCACTAGAGCCTGCTTTGTGACTGCTGTAAAGCAGCCTCCGCCTGTGCAACACTAGTAACGCCAGAGAGGGAGGGGGTAGGATTGGGCCGTAAGTCTTTGCATAAAGAACTAAGAATGCACATTTCCTTATGGCAAGGGCAAAACTGGAAACCATTTTGGAGTGATAATGATCATTTATACCTTTCTCCCCTGCATCAGGTCCTCATGAATCTCCTTAGGTTTCCATACCAGTCATAGGAGGTCTACAGGGTGGAAAGAATATAGTTTAAAACTGTGTGTTTGTTGGGTAGAAATACAGCTGGATGTGCTGCTGTTGCCTACTCATCTCAGTACCAAGCCCCAAAGTTCTATTATTTTTCTCTTTGGCAGGCCTTTCTTGATTCAGCTTCTTTTTAGTGCTGTAATTGCTTCCTTAGGAAAAAAAATATCCTCCAGTTTGTGAAGAGCTCTGATTATTCAACAAACAGTGTGTTATATATTGGTATTTGCATGGTTACATTGTGTCCTGGGGATTCCAAGAATCAAAAGACTTGCAGCTCCCATAAAGCCTCTTTAATTAACTTGATTTAGATATTATTGTGTCACTGGGTATGTCTCTTATTGGACGAATGTTTCATTTGTTAGTTCTTAGCCAATGAATGTCAGTTTTCATTTGGTTTCATATTTATTGAGTAAAAGCGTGCTTGGCTTTCAATCAACTTTCAATACCTGGAGTATTGTGTCCAGTTCTGGTTGCCACATCACAAAAAGGACATAGTGGAAATGGAAAAGGTGCAAAAGAGAGCGACTAAGATGATTACGGGGCTGGGGCACCTTCCTTATGAGGAAAGGCTACGGCGTTTGGGCCTCTTCAGCCTAGAAAAGAGACACCTGAGGGGGGACATGATTGAGACATACAAAACTATGCATGGGAAGGATAAAGTGGATAGAGGGATGCTCTTTACACTCTCATATAACACCAGAACAGGGGACATCCACTAAAATTGAGTGTTGGGAGAGTTAGGACAGACAAAAGGAAATATTTCTTTACTCAGCGTGTAGTTGGTCTGTGAAACTCCTTGCCACAGGATGTGGTGACGGCATCTGACCTAGATGCCTTTAAAAGGGGATTGGACAAGTTTCCGGAGGAAAAATCCATTTTGGGTTACATGCCATGATGCGTATGTGCAGCCTCCTGATTTAAGAAATGGGCTATGTCAGAATGCCAGATGCAGGGGAGGGCACCAGGATGAGGTCTCTTGTTATCTGGTGTGCTCCCTGGGGCATTTGGTGGGCCGCTGTGAGATACAGGAAGCTGGACTAGATGGGCCTATGGCCTGATCCAGTGGGGTTGTTGTTATGTTCTTATGTAACTGTATGTCTAGTGAAGAAGCTGAAAAAATCTGTACCTTTCTTCCTTGTCTCTGAGAGGTTGCTGTGCTTCTCAAAACTCTGGAGTATAGTTTGAAACAGCAATAGTGTGTCCAGGCAATTGCTTTGATTGCCTACTGTGGCCAGTTGGACCATTCACTTCATAGGTTTTTCCAGATAAACTACAATATGTTGGAGTAGACAAAGCTGAACCTGTCCTATAAATTCAGGGCTGACTCAAACATATCCATGGTCGCACACATGGGGCTGTTGGCGAGTCTCCATTTGGACTGTGTTCATGCTGCAGTACCATTTGTGTGAATGCATGCCTCCACACAGCAGTCCTGTATATGGCCACTGTGATTTTCTTGATAATGGTGCCTCTCAAAGTATACACAATTGTTGTGGCATAAGAACATAAGAACAGCCCCACTGGATCAGGCCATAGGCCCATCTAGTCCAGCTTCCTGTATCTCACAGCGGCCCACCAAATGCCCCAGGGAGCACACCAGATAACAAGAGACCTCATCCTGGTGCCCTCCCCTGCATCTGGTATTCTGACATAACCCATTTCTAAAATCAGGAGGTTGTGCATACACATCATGGCTTGTACCCCGTAATGGATTTTTCCTCCAGAAACTTGTCCAATCCCCTTTTAAAGGCGTCCAGGCCAGTCGCCATCACCACATCCTGTGGCAAGGAGTTCCACAGACCGACCACACGCTGAGTAAAGAAATATTTTCTTTTGTCTGTCCTAACCCGCCCAACACTCAATTTTAGTGGATATCCCCTGGTCCTGGTATTATGTGAGAGTGTAAAGAGCATCTCCCTATCCACTCTGTCCATCCCCTGCATAATTTTGTATGTCTCAATCATGTCCCCCCTCAGGTGTCTCTTTTCTAGGCTGAAGAGGCCCAAACGCCGTAGCCTTTCCTCATAAGGAAGGTGCCCCAGCCCCGTAATCATCTTAGTCGCTCTCTTTTGCACCTTTTCCATTTCCACTATGTCTTTTTTGAGATGCGGTGACTAGAACTGGACACAATACTCCAGGTGTGGCCTTACCATAGATTTGTACAACAGCATTATAATACTAGCCGTTTTGTTCTCAATACCCTTCCTAATGATCCCAAGCATAGAATTGGCCTTCTTCACTGCCGCCGCACATTGGGTCAACACTTTCATCGACCTGTCCACCACCACCCCAAGATCTCTCTCCTGATCTGTCACAGACAGCTCAGAACCCATCAGCCTATATCGAAAGTTTTGATTTTTTGCCCCAATGTGCATGACTTTACACTTACTGACATTGAAGCGCATCTGCCATTTTGCTGCCCATTCTGCCAGTCTGGAGAGATCCTTCTGGAGCTCCTCACAATCACTTCTGGTCTTTACCACTCAGAAAAGTTTGGTGTCGTCTGCAAACTTAGCCACTTCACTGCTCACCCCTGTCTCCAGGTCATTTATGAAGAGGTTGAAAAGCACCGGTCCCAGGACAGATCCTTGGGGCACACCGCTTTTCACCTCTCTCCATTGTGAAAATTGCCCATTGACACCCACTCTCTGCTTCCTGGCCTCCAACCAGTTCTCAATCCATGAGAGGACCTGTCCTCTAATTCCCTGACTGTGGAGTTTTTTCAGTAGCCTTTGGTGAGGGACCGTGTCAAACGCCTTCTGAAAGTCCAGATATATAATGTCCACGGGTTCTCCCGCATCCACATGCCTGTTGACCTTTTCAAAGAATTCTATAAGGTTCGTGAGGCAAGACTTACCCTTACAGAAGCCATGCTGACTCTCCCTCAGCAAGGCCTGTTCGTCTATGTGTTTTGAGATCCTATCTTTGATGAGGCATTCCACCATCTTACCCGGTATGGATGTTAGGCTGACCGGGCTATAGTTTCCCGGGTCCCCCCTCTTTCCCTTTTTAAAAATAGGCGTGACATTTGCTATCCTCCAATCTTCTGGCACCGTGGCCATTTTGAGGGACAAGTTGCATTCCTTAGTCAAGAGATCTGCAACTTCATTCTTCAATTCCTTAATAACTCTTGGGTGGATGCCATCAGGGCCCGGTGACTTATTGATCTTTAATTTATCAATGAGGTCTGAAACATCTTCTCTTTTAACCTCTATCTGACTTAACTCCTCGGTTAGGAGGGGCTGTTCTGCCGTGAAGACAGATGCAAAGAACTCATTTAATTTCTCTGCCATCTCTAAGTCTCCTTTTATCTCTCCTTTCCCTCCCTCACCATCCAGAGGGCCAACCGCTTCTCTGGTGGGTTTCCTGCTTCTAACATATTTGAAGAAGCTTTTATTATTCCCCTTAATGTTGCTGGCCATGCGTTCCTCATAGTCTTGCTTGGCCTCCCGTATCACCTTCTTACATTTCTTTTGCCACAGTTTATGTTCCTTTTTATTCTCCTCATTAGAGCAAGACTTCCATTTACGGAAGGAAGCTTGGCATGGCTGTGATCTGGTTGGCAGACCTGCTTGCTTTTGACATGCTCGGGCAGGGGCTGCCAACAAATATAGTATGAACCAACCCATTTGCATCGCTGCCTCCCCCCTCCCCACCCCTTCATGGGGAAGAGGCCATGGCTCTCTGGCTGGGACATCAGGATGCCCCAGTTTGAGAACCACTGCTTTTTGGGTAGCAAAATGATTATTCAAAGTTGGTTATGTACATCAGGGGTGCTCACACTTTTTTGGCTCGAGAGCTACTTTGAAACCCAGCAAGGCCCGGAGATCTACCAGAGTTTTTTTACAATGTTCGCGCCATCATAACATATAACATTTATGTGTACAATGTATGTTGGTGTACCTTGCATAACCGCATGAGCCAATATTGCACAACACAACATAATTAACTATAAACATTTTTTGTAATTACTTGAGTTTATTTTGACGACTTGCACTGAAGTGAATCAGCCAAGGATGCATAGTCTGGACAGTAGCTGCTGACAGCCAGCCTCAAGCACACTTCCAAATGTTCATCAGTCATGGTGGAATGGTACTTGGACTTAATGATCTTCATGTAGGAAAAGGCTGACTCACATAAATAAGTGGAGCCCTTCCTGCCTCAGGTGCTCTTATATCCCTGAGGGTCCTATTGCCTTCAAGTGGCTGCAGCTGTGCAGCACACTCTGCTGGATGCCCAGGCCTTTCCCTTAAAGGGGCCACTGCTGACACCACATCTACCTCCTCACCAGATCTTCCTTGATTCCAATACAAGTTGGGGGGAGGAGCAGATCTCTATACAGACCAGTGCAAAAACAGGAAAGGTGTGGGGAAGATCTCTATATAGACATCACAGCAAGACCAGTGCAAAACCCCTTGCACACAGAACCAACAGATGGAAGTTGGGGGGGGGGGGCAGATCTCCATACATACCAGTTCAAAAACAGGGGAAAGGTGTGGGGGAGGGAAGATCTCTATATAGACATCACAGCAAGACCAGTGCAAAACCCCTTGCACACAGAACCAACAGATGGAAGTTGGGGGGGGGGCAGATCTCCATACATACCAGTGCAAAAACAGGGGAAAGGTAAGTCAGCCCCAGTAGAGTCAACAGGGCTCACTCCCAGGGATGCGTCACTCCTAGGGATGCGTGGACAGGAGCTCACTCCCAGGGATGCGTCACTCCCAGGGAGCTCACTCCCAGGACGGGGCTCACTCCCAGAGATCCTTGAATGGGTGAGAAGCCTGTGATCGACTCATTTTGCCTCGCGATCGACCGGTAGATCGCAATCGAAGTCTTGAGCGCCCCTGATGTACATGGTTATGATTTTGACTAGGTAATGAGTTTTGCTCATTTGGTAGAATGTTGTCTGTTAACATGGGACAAGAGTCTGTGTATTCACATTGTCAAATAATTGCTGGTCAAACTGTTGTCTGAGGGTGAGATGTATGTGTCCTCATTCGATTATCTTTCTCTGTTTTTTGTCTTCTAGGTGCAAGAGTGGTTATGTTTAAATTGCCAGATGCAGAGAGCTTTGGGGATGGACATGACCACAGCGCCCCGGTCCAAAAGCCAGCAGCAGCTACACTCCCCTTCACTTTCTCCTTCCCATTCCCCAGCCAAACAGCCGCAACTGCAGCCTCAAGTGGCACCAGGACCAGAAAAACAACCAGGAACTATGCAGCCAGGCCCCAGGCCAAGTGCTGGTGGCATGCAGCCTGAGTCCCCCAAACCACCCCCAGCTTCAGCACAGAGGGAGCCACACAGCCAAGCCCAGCCAAAACCTGCTGCTCCTCAGGAAGTGGTGAGGTCTTCCCCTCAACATCAACAAGCAAAGCCTTCATCCATTGATCCAAGAAAGACTGTGGGGGACTCCCCAGCTAAGACTCCAGCACCTCCCACCAGTGGTGGGGTACCTGAGCAACCCCAAGAGGGCCTCACTGGGAAGCTCTTTGGATTTGGGGCTTCTCTCTTGACCCAGGCAAGCACACTCATGTCTGTCCAGCCAGAGGCCACCCCACCAAGTCAGCAGTCCCCTGGCAAAGTGCCTCCAAAAATCGTCTTCAGTGATGCCAGCAAAGAAGCTGGCCCTAAAGCCCCAGGCACTGCACCTGGAATGCAGGGTAAGACTGGAACTGTCCCAGCTGCAAAGCAAGTGAAAGCAGAAAAAGTAATCAAGCCAAAGGAAGTGCCGAAAGAAAGGGTCTTATGCCCCCTCTGCAAAGCAGAGATAAAGGTGGGCTCTGGGGAACCCTCCAACTATAATACCTGTACAACCTGTAAGCAGCGGGTCTGCAACATGTGTGGATTCAACCCAACACCTCACCTGGTAGAGGTAAGACTGTTTCTGATACAGGGATAAGGGTATCTTTCCATTTTCTTTACATACTTGTCTTGTTTTTGGTGTTGTAAAGTCTTGCATTTCCTGTGGTGGCTTTCGATGCAGATAAGCTTATGGTCAGTAATTGATGGTTTGATGGAGCATATTCTAACTACGCTGGTAAGATTACAAGCATACTAAAATAAGTTATTTGTGCAGTTTTCCATTTTTACAGTTTTGATTGTGAGATAAGGATCAGGAGCAGCCCATGCTTCCCTTCTGTCTGATCCCTCCTACCATTTTGGTGCTCCTGGTGCACCCACCCACCACTCCATAAATGAGGAGAGAGGGCAAGTGAAGGAGAAAGCAAGCAAACGTAGAGATCCCCACTTATGTGCCCCTTCCTCAACTTACTATGAGTACAGTGTGTAGTCTTCTTCCTCCATGCTGCTTCTGATTTGAATGGAGCAGTGCAAGTGCCACACTCCTGGTAGGTTAAGAGAAGGGAAAGCAGGCTCCGGATCACCTCTCCCTTTGTGAGCATTAGGTGGGAAGGGAGAACTGTTCTGGATCCGTGGCAGAACACAGACAGAACAACTGGGGTCTTGTTTGTATACTGTCTGCCTCTCCAAGGGTGTTGCTCCATGTGACTGTTTCAGGTCACTTCATGGTAAGGCCAACCCTGGTGAGGGTCTTTGAGAAGGTATTTCTGACAAGTTCAGTGAGCAAATAAATTTTTTTCCCCGTTTCATGAGCACAATCACGCATCAGGTATAGGTGAGAAAGAGGATTTTGTTGCTGTTCTGCAGCATTTGAGTTGGATAACAAACTGAAATGGCAATGTGCTTTATAACTCTCTGGTGGGGTAGACCTTGGCCAGCCTCTGGTTGCCAGTGTGAGGAGGAAGTACTACTCTTGCCTGTTAAAGGTTTGGAAGATAGTGTTGATTTTGTAGGTCTAAGGACCTTTGGTGCCTGTGGCTGAGGGAAGGGAAACTGCAAGCAAGAAAATGTCCTACACTACCCAAAGTCTTATATCACCACATTAGCATCTCTTGTGTGTTCCTCAGAATGAAAAAAGATGCTAAATGAGCATTCTGGTCTTAGGCTTCTGTTGCGTAAAGGAAAGATGATAATAAATGAGACAACATCATTTGATAGGAACAAAACCTCACCTTTTTATATGTGATGATGAATTGTGCCTGGATGATGTCAGGCTGCTTTTACTAGGAAATCATGGAAATAGTGGATTTGCCAGGAAGATGGTGAGAGCATTCTCCTTACTGGTCATGTATATGAACAACTTATCCAGTTCCAGTAGAATCTGATACATAAGTTATGTGCTTAAAAAAAATAGAGCTGATGATACAAGGATGGACATTTTACACTGCCAGCTCTAAGTCCAGCCAAAAGGTACAGAAACTGGTAATACTCAATGATTTTGTCTTCTTTATGATTATCAGATATCCTGGGCACTGGTAGGAATTTTACATCCACAGGTGACTCCTAAGTAGGGGGTAGGCAGGAAATATCTCACATGGCCTTAAGTAACTTTCCTCAGGTATTTTTATCGTTAGAAATGAAAGTATGAACAAATAGTATACCACTGCCTCTTAGAATATTGTATTTGGTGGATTAATTTTTAGAATTTTGAAGACAACTCATGGAAGAACAAATGCAATTAAAGTTCTTTATCCAAAGAGCCTTGGAGATATAAAAATACATGCAGAATCAGAAAATTTGGGTTAAAGCAAGTGCTATTTATATACACTTACATTGCTGCTGGGTTAGGAGGAAACAGTGAATTTGAACAAATTAGACTGGAGCAACTGGGGTGTGGATCATCTAGAGTCTACTCTTCATGATTTGGATTTACCAAATATGATTTCTATTGACGTAAGCACAAAAATATCAAGCCAGATTTCTGATGCAGAGCAGTTCCTTTGGTTTTGTAAGGTATTGATTGCTCTCAGTAGCTTATTTTCAGAGTTGATCCAATAAGTATCATTGTCTCGCTCTCTTTGTTGTTCCTCTTCAGCAAGTTAAATCAGGGATAGGATGCAGTTCTAGATGGTCCAGGAACTGATGTCGGTGACTGGGAAGTTTTCTAAATTAGCACCAAAGCCATCATACTGTGGGGTGCCATGCCATAGGCACACCTGTTTTTTGAATGGAACATAAAACCCAATCCCGGATTACCTCCCCCAATCCCAAATTGTGTTTTTCGTTTTAGCTCGCTCCCCCCCCCCACTTTCATTCCTTAAAGAAAAAAGAAGAAGCTGCCTTAATATTCCAAGTGGATTTAAATGTTTCCCACGCAGCTTTAAAATGGTTCTGGCTTACATCTGCTTCTGTTTAAAACAGCTGTCACATTCTACTCAGATTAACAGAGCTGCACTGATAGTGTAGAAGTGCCTGTGTGGATGTGATTGTATCACTGAAGTTGCAAGACCAGTAGGGTAGTACATTTTACAGACCTTCATCCCCAGAAAGCCAGGAGGCCCCCTTTCCCCATAGTCCAAGCTTCTACCCTTGAGCCACAGGTGGCAAGCTCTGATAACCTACCTATAGACAGGAAGTTGCAATCAAGTGTATTCACAGATCTGGCTCAATATGCGTCCCCCGGACCCACGTTGAGCCAGACTTGGCCCAACCAGAACCCTCTGAAGGCAAACAAAGCTGTACTCTGATTGCCTTCAGAGGACTTTCTGAATTCTGCAGAGGCTTCATGCATCTCCCTGTGACCTCTGCAGGTTTCAGAATGACCACTTCAAGCCTGAAAATGCCACTAGTTTCTCTTGAGAAACAGCTATTCAGAAACCCACAGCTATTCAGAGGCTACAGGTGAATGATGCTGTGGGCTTCAGAAAGCCCTCCAGAGGCGATCGAGCTTTAGAGGGCTTAAAGGGGCTGAAACCACAAATTTTGTTATCTGTGGTTTTTGGTATCTGGGGGGTGGTGATCTGAGAATGGATCCCTCATGGATTCTGGGGCGGGCCGCATCTGTATGTAACTAAGGGAATACAGGATTTTAAAGTGGCAAGAAAGGGTATGATGTTACAGTTTCGGAACAAAGGCCACATCAAGAGCCATTAGATAAAACCCTGAATAAAATCTGAGCCTCTTCATCCATTGGGGCAGTCCATTAACTATGCAATAATATATCAAGAAGGAGCAGGGAATTGATGAAGTTGCGATGAAGCAGACTTAGCTTTTGATTAAAACAGGAAAAAGAGTAGCAAAGGGAAAGCAGGAAGGGTTCAAAACTGTTGAGGTTCAAAACCTATGCTGCCTTGGGGAACAGGACTGCAACTTGCCACCCCCCTACAACACACCGACCCCACTCAGAAGACTTACCAAGCTCCATATGGAGCCTTGCACAATATTCCCAGGTGCTCTGAAAGCCTTCTGAGTCCTCCGGAGTGCCATTCATTTTCTGATGAATACCGGAAGTACTGTTTAAGGGCACTCTGGAGGCCTCAGAGGGCTTTTAGAGCATCTGGAGATGCAGCATAGGGCTTCGCCAGCCCATGGAACTGTTGTGGCCGTGTGGCGGACATGGCAGCGCCAACTCCACAGGGCCCACAGGTATGGCGCCTGGGGCTTTTGCTCCCCCAACCCCATCCCAAGACTGCCACTGGTTCCAAAAGACTTTAAACACACAATATGTATTCTAGATAGTTCTGTGTAGCAAACAACCGGTCTTTACCTCCTCACTTAAGGTCAATTCTATATTTTATAATATTGTAATACTGTCTGAAAACATGGGGCAGATAGTCCTAGAAGCCTTGACCATTTGGAAATGCTTAGCATGCTGTATGGAGATAGGCATAAGGAATACTTCCTAACGTTGAACCTGTAATGGCCTCCAACCAGTCCGTCAGTCCCTGACACTTAAAAGAATGGGATCTTGCTGCTTGTGCAGTCTTTCATGTGTGCATCAGAGCCCTACAGAGTATTGGAATTTCAACCCAAGGGTGTGGAATAGGTTGTTGCTGCAAAATGATCTTTCAGGTGTGCAGGAGAGAGTGCAGGAATAGGCTCTGCAGTTGTCTACAGAAAGATCTACAGCAGCCTGCCAAAATTTAAGATTTGGGTCCATGCAAGCCTGTATAAGCATAATTCAGTGCAGACAAGAGGAACAATTCTGAAAATGAAAGATTAAATATTACATCAAGTTTACTAACCTAGCAGGGCTGCTATTTTAAAAAAGAAAAACTGACAGACTGATTGCTAGACTAGCTGGTGTGCTCTTATAATTTTACCAATTGTGCTTGTAATGAAGAAGTGACTAGAATAATAATTACTTGGTCAGGTATTGCTTCACACTTGCATATCTTCTTTCCCTTTGTTTAAAAAAATAGAATTGTAGTTATTGACCTGAACTTCTCTATATACATTGCCTATAGATTCAGATTTAAGGCTCTTAACTGTAGTGCAAGACACAAGCAATGCCCTTACTAGAACTGAAAATTGGTAGGCAGAGAGATGGTGTCAGCCCTCCCATATAGCATCCTCTGAACCATTTGGTTGGCCCCCAGCCATAACTGTAACACTTGCTTTTACTTACTTGATTTTTCACAGTTATGTCCAATTTTTATTCCTATAACCTAGAGCAGTATACTTGAGGATTTCCCTCACAACAACCCTGTGAAGTAGGTTAGGCTGAGCCTGTGTCACCCAGTGAACTTCATCACTGGATAGGATTCTAGTCTAGGTCTCTCCAGCCCAACACTCTGGTTGTGGAGGACTCCTCCTTTCTTCCCAAGCATAGAATCCCATTTTAGCAGTTTTCCTGATCTGTAAAAGAGGTTAGCAAAATCTATTCAACCAGTAGTATGCTTTGTGCTTGTAGTGAGCTACTCCACTGGATACTTCATTACATTTCAAAACTTTCAGAGAGGCATAAGAAAAACATCAACAAGCTCAGTTGTAGTCATGTGAACTTGCCCCTTTGCTAGAGTCAAACATGGTTCTTCAGCAATTTATCAGCTCATGTAGCTGCAATCATACAATGTTTACCATGCAAACAAAAATAGAGAACGGAGCACTGCCGCTGCTAACTGGACAGAGAAGCACCTTTTAATGTGGTGTCCTCTTATATTTAGCAGGGGGAGAGCAGCTGTCCCTCTTCACCCCAGCATGACTTTCCAGAGGTGGTTGTTATAGTTTTAAAGATTGTAAGTCTTTTGTGGACAGTGAACCATTTATTGATTTATTTCTATGTAAACCGCTTTTTGAACTACTCTGTTGAAAAGTGGTGTATAAATATTCTTAATATAATGATATATACCACTGTGTGTTTTTCTTTTGTTTATGAAGAGTCCACTATCTGTAAGCTAAAGTTAATGAAAGAGTGATAAATTATAAAACCAAAGACTACAGGCATTGTCCATTTTATCTATAAATGGAGAAAGGCTGATGACTGCACTGTTGAAGATATAAAAATTTGTTTCAGTTTTACAGTCTACACAGACAATTTCACATTATCTATTATAGGTAAAGTACAACAAAGTCAGTGCTCTGGCAATACATTTTTAACAGTTCTGTTCTAACTACATTTACTTGGAAGTTAGCACTACTGATTTTAATTCCAGAGAGTTACAGCACAAGCCTGTACATTTTTACTTAGAAGTAAGTCTCATTGAGTTCAATGGGACTTACTCCAAGATAAGTGTGAATGGGATTGCAGCCTCACAGCCCAATCCTGAGCTGCCTGGGGCACCCCGAGAATGGCTGCCACCGGATCCTGCGCGCCCTGGGCTACCACGGGAGGCGCCTAGGGAGAAGGGGACTTTCATCCCCTTCCCCTGGGTAAGGTAAGCAGCCCCTCCACGAGCGCCTTGGATCCTGCGAAGCAGAGCTCCACAGACCTGCCTCCTTCCCTCCCCCCAGCATGACTCCAGCCTGCCCCCCTCCCTGCGTCACGCCTCCGCATCACGCCTCCCCCTGCCCTCTTTCCGCCATCTCTCCACCCCTGCTGGCCTCCCCCCTCCCTGGAACGCCTCCTCCCCGCCCCCACTTATTGTGCCACGGCTTGGCAGTCCATGAGACCGCCGAGCTGCGGAGGCTGGGCTACCGCCCCACACTAGCCCAGCACCAGCCAGTGCTGGGCTAGCATGGGTGGGAGCCCAGTGGAGAGGCTCACAAACGTGCCTTACGGCACATTTGCAACAGTGCTTGGTGGCACGAAGCTGTGCCGCCGAGCACAGGATTGGGCTCTAAGTTGTGTGTGTTTGTTGCAGCAACAACAACAAAGAAGCCTCTAACATAACTATTTTCAACCACTGTGCTGTGGCACACTGGTGTGCCGCGAGTGGTCCACAGGTGTGCCACCGGAATTTGGGGGAAGGTCATTTATTAGTAGGGCCAATGGGGGATGAGAGCTCCTACTGGCAGCATGGTGTACCTTGTCAGTTGTCAAAAACTTGGTGGTGTGCCTTGACCATTTTAATGCCCTGTCAGTGTGCCATGAGATTAAAAAGGTTGAAAATCGCTGCTCTAACATCTGAAAGACTGGCACATTTATTGCAGCGTAAGCTTTCTTGGGCTATAGCAGGGATGTCAAACATAAGGCATGCGTCACCTTGCAACTTGGCAGCTAAAGGTGGTGCTGGGGGAGTCCCACTATCACATGGGCTAGATAAAGAGTTTCTGTGAGCCATATCTGGGCACGTTTGCAACAGTTGTCCCACCGATAGTAGCCAGCTTAGGTTTGGGCTGTAAAACTCTTAAAGTTGACATAGTTCATATGTTTTAAAAACATATTCTTAATATCAAGTGGTATTGCCTTTACTTGCAATGTATTTTGTTCTGACTGCATTTCAATAATTCACTTTGAGTACTTAACACGGTTGAATGTTTTAAGACAGCGTTCCTCAAACTGTGGGTTTTGATCTGATTGTTGGTGGGTCACAAAGCTTTAACTGGTAAGCTGAGAAGGCAAATGCATAGAGCCCTATGGAAAGTGAGACTGCAGATGGCTCCAGGGGGTGTGGGGATCCCCTCGCAAGCCTCCACAGGGCTCCCAAGCATGCAAAGACACTCAAAATAACAATCGCGACCCACTTCTGAAAGTGGATTGCAATCGTTATTTTGATTTATTTCTCTGCGCCCCCAGGAGCCTGCTGCAGGCTCTGGTAAGTCAAAGCAAACCCCTGTGCCCCTCGAAAGCGATGCTATTCCAGCAATCGCATTGCTGCCTCCCCACTCCTTAAGGGGACAGAGGCCAGGGCTCTCAGACTGGGGTGTTTCAATGCCCCATTTTGAGAACCACTAGACTAAGGCTAGTTTGCCTGCTCATGAGTAAACGTGTGATTTACTCATTTTCATTTTCCATAGGGCTCCACGCATTTGCCTTCTGTGGCTGTGCCAGCACCGCTGTATGCTCTGGACCAGCTCAGGGTAGGATTGGGCCATAGGTGTGACATTAGCAGACCCATCTGTCACAATCCTTTTGACTTCTTGAAATGTATTGATGCCTATTGACTTCTTGAAACAGGAGGGGGGGTGAA
The DNA here is from genome assembly GCF_035046505.1 of Tiliqua scincoides. Taxonomy (NCBI): domain Eukaryota; kingdom Metazoa; phylum Chordata; class Lepidosauria; order Squamata; family Scincidae; genus Tiliqua; species Tiliqua scincoides. Next base: position 204,507,633 of record NC_089822.1, read on the forward strand.
AGAAGAACTGAAAGTCCAGCATGGGAAGGTGAGAGGGGGAATTGCTGAACCTTTCTCCCTTCTGTGCTTTCCCCTTGAATTGCTTTTACCCAGTACTAGGGCAGAAGTAACACCTATCAAGTAAGAATGAAGTATGCCTCTATCATTAACTCAGAAAAAAAGTGTGCTGCAGGTAGCAGCTGCTTGTGAAATGTTGGGTTTAACAGTCAGTTCAGGGATGTGTTGTGCAGACGGATCCCTGCCTTATATCAGAGACTGGCCTGAATAGTGTATGTGATCCTCTGCGAGCCAATTTCATTATATTTTTATAATATTGATTTTTATCTCCTCGGAGACAGCTGTACCCTTGTTCAAAGGACTTCAGTTGTCCATTATTTTGAATCTAGTAAGTGAATTACTCCTCTGCACTATTTTAGCAAAACCAAGTACTGTACACAGTACCCACTACAAAGCTAGCATTTTACAGTTTGTTTTCAGAGAGAGAAAGCATGTTGTGCAGGACATTCAAAGATGGGCTATGACTCTTCATTCACAGACCCAACTGGCTTTGCAGGAAACAGATTCATAGATTGCAGCTCTGCCTGTTACTACAGGAGTGCTACACTGCAGCTCTTTCTTTCCTTAGTCTTTCTAGCGCAGCAGTACCGAGGTCAGCAGATGCGGCTTCCATACGCCGGGGGCCTGAGCTGTTGGAGAAGATGAGCCCAGTTGAAACTGTGAAAGGATAATACACACTGTGCTCCCAGTGGAGGCTAGATTTCTGTTTCGAGCAGTGCTGTGCCTTGGTTGGTTGACCATACATGGCACATTTTCAGCAGCCTCTCTACACATGCCCGAGTGGTAACGCTTGATTGGTGGGCAGGACGTGCAATTCTGTGAAGCAGAAGATTTCAGGAGACACTGCCATGTAACAGTCACATTCAGAAACAGCAAAGAAAATGCAAACTGAAATGAACGGGATTTAGCCTTAGCCTGTAAGGTAAAGGGGATGGGAAATAGATGTGACATATAGAACTCTAGCCAAGGGCCTTGCCTCAGCCCATTCCAGAGAGGTGATGAACTCCCATCTCAAACTTTTGCTGGTGTCTCTTTTGTGCCTTTTTAAGTTAATGAGCCCCTTTGGAACAGGGCCCCATCTTTTTCATTTGTTTGTCTATTACTTTGGGAGCTTTTTTTGGGAAAGCAATATGTAAATATCATTATTGTAGCTGTTGTTGAAAAAAGCAAAGTTATAATTATGCTGTGAAATAGAGGGACTCCATCAGTCAAATCTCTAGAAGAGACTACAGAACTAAAGCATATCAGCTACTTTTGGTATATGGTATCTGGGACTGTTTAATTTGGGACCCACCCTTAATAAAGATCTAACCTATAACTTTATGTTCCAAAATAGGAATGACTGGGCTGGTAGCACGTAACGTGACTTGTCCAGCCCCAGCAACCCTATCGGATGTGGAGTACAGAGTAGGCTGTGAGAACTGGGAAAGGTTTCCTATACCAGCCAGCTTAAGCGAAGCCAAGAATGTCTCAGTGTCTGTACTGTCCTCTGCTCAGAGTTTGCCTAAGGGCTTTCTCATGACACTTTCACCTTTAATCAGAGCCTAACAATAGTGTCATGGCCAAGGATGAGCATCCAGGTTGGGAGAAATCTACCCCTTCAGCTTCAAAAGTTGCCAGTTGGTGCTTGACATAATTATTCCTTTGATGGGTGGTACCACATGAGGGAGCATGCTAGCAAATTTGACAAAAGGGACAGGTCTTTATTCTGGACTAATCATCAGCTATGCACAGTTAGAGCTGTGAAGTGTATCACTGGGCTGGTTCGCAACATCACACACACAGTGATCTGAAAATTCTGTATGAGAAGTGGGTAAGCAGCTTCACATCTAGCATGTGAGAAGGGTGGTATGCATTCAATATGTATGCTCAAGTTATTCTTCCCTCCCCCTGCAAAATTGGTGTGGGGAGAGTGTGTCAATTAGAGCAGTGGTTCCCACACATTTAGCACTGGGACCTACTTTTTAGAATGAGAATCTGTCAGGCCTCACCGGAAGTGATGACATGGCTGGAAGTGACATTATCAAGCAGGACAATTTCTAACAATCCTTGGCTGCTATCCTACCCCCACTTACCCAAAAGTAAGTCCCATTTACTATCATTGTTAAAATAACATACATAGTAGCTTGTTAAAAGGACAGGTCTGTAACATTTCCCCAAATGCAGTCACATACCATGGTAGCATCAAGTCTAATATATTAAAAATAAAATATTGAAATGAATGGGGACACACCTGAAACTGGCTCACGACCCACCTGGTGGGACCCAAACCACAGTTCGAGAAACACTGAATTAGAGTGTACTGTCTGCGGTTGTATATGTGGTGGGACGGGCATGCATGCATCCCTCCTGCTCTCTTTCATGCACAGTATATTATTTCCAATTGAGTGAGACTATAAACACTTTCCTGCAGTAAGCTCCATTGTGCACAATCGGACTTACTTCTGAATGGACGTGGCTAGGATTGCACTGTGCTGCCATATCATTAAAAGACCCATCAAAATCTCTCAGTCCTCATATTCTGTACTCACATATCCCCAACTGATGCGTGTTCAGCCTGCAAAGGAGATTTCACCATTTTCCTCCCCAGACAGCTTATTGCCTTCAGCTAGAGAGATGGCTGTTTAGATCTCCGGGGAGACCATTTCAAGCAGTAGCAGCAGACCTATTTCAGGGTTGCTTTCTCAATCCTTTTTCCCTGGGGAGAAAATCCATGATGACTGCATGGTTCTCTACACTAGTTGAGCAAACAGAAGGCAATGCCCTTCTTAATATATGTTAAATTCCTTATTATCTTTTGTTTAATTCTCAGTTCATATAATAGGTTGTCATGCAAAATCAATAGACAGAGGAAAAATAGAACCTCCAAGGCCATGAGGGCTGAGGGAGAAAGAAAAGAGCAAAACAGCTTTCTTACTACTATTGTATCTTTAACATTTAGGTAGCTGTGTGTGTTGTACAATTGCAGAAGTTGGTTGGCAACCTTCAGTCTCGAAAAACTATGGTATAAGCCTGCAGCACCCAGTAAGCACCCTTCCCAGAGGGCTTACAGTGTACATTATTAACCTGACAGGACAGGGGAACAGAGAAAGACCAGAATCTGAAATACAAGTGGTGGGAGTGAGATAAGGGAAAATCAGGTGAAGGTAAGGTGAGATTAAGCAGATTCAGGCAACTCCTAATAACACATTGTGGTCCTGAGGAGGGGCTTAGAGGAAGTGTGTTAAGCTGGTTAAGGGAAATTGAGAGGGAGAAGCTGAAATAGTGGGAGAGTATGAAGGAAAATAAGAAGAGATGTGGTAATATTGGCACAGTAGCACATTGCTGGAGTGCCAGTGGGATCTCTGAAGCCTTCCAGTGCCCACCAGAGCAGCATACTGGATCCAACCAGGCAGGTAGGATGTTGGGGGAGGAGGGATGGGCAAAGGGAAGGCAGAATGGGGGCTGGGAGGGAGTGAAACTGGGCAGGGAGCTAGCAGAATGGGGTGAAGAAGCTGTGGGGTGGATCTGGCACCTTTGGTGTGTGCCGGATCCTACCCGCTCTGTGGACAGCATCCCTGCCCCCTTTCTCTCCTCAGACATGTACCAGCTAAAGAGCTGATGCAGGTCCAAGGAGACACATTGTTGAGCAGGAAGCCTTAAGGTAGTGTAAGGGGATTTAAATCCCCTTTCTCTTCTGAAGCCATCTGATCTGCACCCCCCCCCCCACTGGATATAGTGCACCCACTTTTTGGTGTTGCTGCACCAACAGATGGGGGATAGGATTGGGGGGGATAGGATAAGATTAGAAGAGGGAAGGAGAGGGAACCCGGGTAATTATAGGCCGATCAGCCTAACGTCTGTTCCAGGTAAGATGGTGGAATACCTCATCAAAGAAAAAATCTTAAAACACATAGACAAACAAGCCTTGCTGAAGGAGAATCAGCATGGCTTCTGTAAGGGTAAGTCTTGCCTCACAAACCTTTTAGAATTCTTTGAAAAGGTCAACAGGCATGTGGATGTGGGAGAACCCGTGGACATTATATATCTGGACTTTCAGAAGGCATTTGACATGGTCCCTCACCAAAGGCTACTAAAAAAACTCCACAGTCAGGGAATTAGAGGGGAGGTCCTCTCTTGGATTAGGAACTGGTTGAGGTCCAGGAAGCAGAGAGTGACTGTCAATGGGCAATTTTCACAATGGTGAAAAGTGGAGTGCCCCAAGGATCTGTCCTGGGACCGGTGCTTTTCATAAATGACCTGGAAACAGGGTTGAGCAGCAAGGTGGCCAAGTTTGCAGATGACACCAAACTTTTCCAAGTGGTGAAGACTAGAAGAGATTGTGAAGAGCTCCAGAAGGATCTCTCCAAACTGGGAGACTGGGCAGCTAAATGGCAGATGCATTTCAATGTAAGTAAGTGTAAAATCATGCACATTGGGGCAAAGAATCAAAACTTTACATATAGGCTAATGGGTTCTGAGCTGTCTGAAACAAATTAGGAAAGAGATCTTGGGGTGCTTGTGGACAGCTCGATGAAAGTGTTGACCCAATGTACGGCAGCAGTGAAGAGGGCTAATTCCATGCTTGGGATCATTAGGAAAGGCTAATATTGTAATGCCGTTGTACAAATCGATGGTAAGGCCACACCTAGACTATTTTGTCCAGTTTTGGTTGCCGCATCTCAAAAAGGATATAGTGGAGATGGAAAAGGTGCAAAAGAGAGCAACCAAAATGATTAGTGGGCTGGAGCACCTTTCCTATGAGGAAAGGCTACAGCGTTTGGGCCTCTTCAGCCTAGAAAAGAGGCGCCTGAGGGGGGGCATGATTGAGACATAGAAAATTATGCAGGGGATGGACAGAGTGGATACAGAGACGCTCTTTTCCCTCTTACATAACACCAGAGCCAGGGGACATCCACGGAAGTTGAGTGTTGGGAGAGTTAGGACAGACAGAAGAAAATATTTCTTTACCCAGCGTGTAATTAGTTTGTGGAACTCCTTGCCACAGGATGTAGCAATGATATCTTCCCTGGATGCCTTTAAGAGGGGATTGGATAAATTTCTGGAGGAAAAGTTCATTACAGGTTACAGTTCATAGTAGGTATGTGTAAGCTCTTGGTTTTAGAGGCAAGCTGCCTCTGATTGGCAGATGCAGGGTTGGGCACCAAGATGCAGGTTGTGTCTGTTGTCTTGTGTGCTCCCTGGGGCATTTGGTGGGCCACTGTGAGACACAGGGAGCTGGACTTGATGGGCCCTTGGCCTGATCCAGCAGGGCTCTTCTTATGTCCTTACCCTTGAAGAAGCCATGCTGATTTTCCATCAGCAAAGCTTGTTCCTCCTCTTCCTCCTCTGTTCCTCAGTCTAAGTGATTAGACTTTCTACCATCTTACCTGGAAGAGATGTGAGACTGACCAGCCTGTAGTTTTTTTTTAGTCCCCTCATCTTCCTTTTTTAAAGATTGATGTGATATTAGCTATCCTCCAATCCCCTAGCACAGTAGCCCTCTGAAGTCCTTTTGGTTGCAGATGAATATTTAATTTGCCCAGTTCTTCTTAAGTCAATAGGTCTGTTTTATGTTCCTGTTCACCACCAGCCTATGTGATGTAGTAGCACAAGCAGAACACATGCTTCATGCAAGGGTGCAACCAGATAGCTCCAGAGTTTTATTTGTTTTCTATTGTGGCGATACTCTTGCTTTCTGTGTTTAATTTTTGACAATATTTATCTGAGCAGAAGAGCAGTGAGAACAATTTTCATAGTAAATGATATAAAGCACCCAAACATTGACAGCAAAGTTTAGTCTATTGGAAGTTCTAGCCAAGTGGAGGTTGCTGCAGCAAACAGAAGGTTGCCAACAACAAACAAAATAGACATAGAACTCACCCAGAATATCTACTCTCTTAACAGTTCATGCCTGTATAGAATATAGAAGATAAATAGAGCAAGCATCAGCTTAGAAGATTGGGGGGGGGGCGTTCTCTGACATTGTTTCCTAAAGCTTTCAACAACTCCTTTCCTGTTCTGTCAAGAAAAGAATACACATAAAGAATCTGTGGAAATACAGCCCTTCAGCTAATAAGCTAATCTGACATGTGACCTGTCAAGTTTCCAGTGGAGGATATGATAACATCCTACCAGGAAATTGTAAAGAAAATTTGAAAGACAACAGTGTGCTCAGACTAGCAGCCCTGTTGCAGTGACAGCCTTTCCAATATTTTTCTCATGGTACACATACGTATGAACTTCCTTCTCCCAAAATTCCAAACTTGAGGTTTTAATGCATTTCCCCTAAAATAACACTGCAGCAGCATTCATGTATCAGTTCAAACCTCAATACATGTGATGGATGTTGCCCAAAACAGGAAAAGGAAACTGATATGGAACTTTGAAGCATCTTGGTTCCAGGATCACAAGGTAGCTGGGTTTAGCTTCAGCTAGAAAAAATAGCAACAGCAACAAATCCCCATCTGACAAATTAACAGACTGGCAACCCAATCCTATCCACACTTTCCTGGGAGTAAGCCCCATCGACTCAAATGGGACTGACTTCTGAGTAGACATGCATAGGATTGGGCTGTGAGGTTGCAGTCTAACCACACTTTAATGGGAGCAAGCCCCATTGAACAAAATAGGACTTACTTCTGAGTAGACCTGGTTAGAATTGTGCCCTAACAGAACATTCCTAAGTATCTTAACTTGTAGGTAAGTCCCAATATGTTCAATGGAGTTTACCTGTGCTATGAGTATGCAGGATTTCAGTCTGAAGCTGCAATCCTTGCATACTTATTTGGGAATAAGGTTCCAGTCCTAGCCCCACCAGCAGTACTGATGCAGCCATGCCAAAATAACATGTGCTGCATCCAGTGGTGTGTGTGTATGGGGGGGGGAGAGGTACCCCAAATGGGAGCTAAACATTGATACTTACCCCCACATAAGCCCTCTCTTTTTACATACACTATCTCTTTTGGTGGCTTCTGTCCAAGGAGAGAAAAAGGGCATGGAGGTTCAAAATGGAGGGGATAGGATTCAGTGTGCGCCATTGACACCGGATCAGCCCCCTCCCACCTCCTCCCCATCCTTGATTCCTCCCCCCTCTCTGCCTAGTTACACCTCAAGTCCTCCCTCCCCTTCCCCGCTCACCCTCCCCCCCGCTCCCTCTGCTGACTTACCAGGTACAGTGGGTGCAGTGGAGCCTGGTGGCAAAGCTGCAGCACTGCCATCTCTTGTAGCAGTTTACAGAATGGCTGCTGTCAGATTTCTGTGCACACCAACAGCAATAATAATAATAACTAGGTATTTATATACCGCCTTTCTGGTCATCGGATTACTCCTCTGACTTTATTCAAGGCAGTTTACATAGGCAGGCGTTTCTAAATCCCTCAGGGGGATTTTTACAAACATAGAGGTTCTCTCTTTCAAGAACCAACTACATTTCAGAATGGATCTTCCTGGTTTGGTCTCACTTCTGGCATCCAGGTCTCCCACGCAGGCTGACAAGCAGATCCATCTCTCAATGGAGAGCCAAGACAGCCAAGACAGCAACCATTTCATGACAGCAGAAGTTTCTTCCTATGTTGTAAATCCCTCCTCCTGGCAGCCCAATCCTGCATAGAATTTGGATTTTTGTCCCATTGAACTCAGTGGGTTTGCCTCTGAGTACATAGGCATAGGGTTGTATTGTTAATTCTCAAAGTGTCTAAGTGGCACGTTCACATGGCTACAATGGAACAAATTCAACATATAGACTAACAAAAATGTTTTAGTAATGAAAGAGAACAATGTGAGATTTCTGTCCTGACCAGTCACTGGAAGATCTGTATATCTTTAGTGAGGGAGAAGTTTTACCCTGAATGTGTAATGCTAAAGAGGAATGGTGGTAATTGGTCAGGGTAAAGTGCATGTATCATGCATGTTCCTTGCTATTTATCAGTATCAAATTGTACAAGATCTCATCAGTCTAAACACATCCAAGGTCATATGTTCACATTTTTGTTTACAGGTGATGGTTACTTTGATTTCACTTTCAGTGCTTGCACAAACTTCAGTATGGTACACTTTGATATCAGCTTATATACCTGCTTAAAGAGATACTGTTTCTTGGAGCTGTTTCAGATATGACAGTAAATGGGGAGGGACAGAAACTTTGAGGAGTTTTCAGGCTCCCAATGCAGGGACATCTTGTGCAAAAGTTCCCTTCAGAAATGACAGATTGCACTTCTGAATTCCTTCCCCACTTACCGGTACTTTAATATCCAAAATAGCTCTTTGTTGTGATTTTCAGCTATGACTAAAATTCAGAGCCTTTCCATATTAGTACATTGCTTAGATCATCAATCATTCTGCTATCTAACTGGTAACCCAAGACACCATTCATTTTCATATAGCATCCCCCTGAGTTCCATAATATGCCATTTCCATAGTTTGCTGCCTCAGATATTTTATCTATGAAAACAAGGAAGTGACCACTTCAAGATGTTCTAACAGTTTCCCACCAAAACTCTCACCGCACCACCAATGATAATCTAACAACCATTTATCCCACCTGCTCCTTTTAGACTGCCAGGTAAAAGAGTTATGTAGTGTGCAGGTTAATGACATCTGCCACAAGGGGAAAGAAAGGATGCTTCAAAACCAAGTAATTTACTTTGGTTATTCTGAGGACTCTAAAAAAATCTGTTAGCTTGCAGTCCTGGTACTTACTCAGAATTGTGCAGAGTTCTTGCTGCAGTGCCTTATTTCATTACAAGCTCAGACATCTCGTGTTCAGCTCATTATTGCAAGGTCCCTGTTAGCATGGTTGCTCAGTTTCTTTCTGCTTCCAACTTGTATAGGTTTTTTGGGGAAAGAGCGCTGCATTTTCCCCTTCAGAATCCCATCTACCTTTTTGAAAGATCTACCCTGTTCTGTTCCCTCAATAATTCCTCTGTAACCTTTTAATGTTAGAATCAACATTGATTGGTATTGCAGTTCTCATTATCTGGGCCCTTTATCATTAACAGAGAGAGCTCAGGTCTAATGCTTGACAATCACTTAAAATTGTTCCTCCCTGATCTGCCAAGTACGCATTGGTTAATCAGCCTGGCTTCCTGCGGTCTGCCACTGCCAGTCAAACAAAGTCCATTCAAAAAGAATTTTCAATCCAGAGATTGTGTCTGTGTGCTGGAGTTCAAAAGAATTAGTTATATTAGGGTGAAGAATGGATCCCAGATATATAACATTACTGGAAAATGCAGTGTAAGACTTGAGTTTGAAGTTATAAATGAAAGAGGAGGAGGGTAGGAAGAATGAAACACAGTCTGGCCTACCTGCAGTGCTTGCATTTGGCTATACTAAATAAAGCTTGTAAATTACATAAAACACTCTGTTAGCTCAGCATTAGCGAGTAACATGCTACATCCCCAGGCATCAAAAGAACAATGAGAAGGAGGGGGGAGTTTGAAGCATTCACATTTCAGTTCTCCTTATTTCATGCTTTACATGCATGATTTTGAAAAAACATGTGTGTGACCAAAAGTCAACCAGTGCATTGGAGTTTGTCAGGCCCCATCTTACTGCTTTGAGTTCCTGAGTGTTCCCAATCTAGTTGCATGTAATACAGTAGGCGTGGTATGTGTGGGTGTATGACATTGAGTTAACTCTGTTTTAGCTTTGTTTATGGAAATAAGACTAACTGCTATGTTGGGACTCATTTTCCTTAAGAACATTTGCTTCCTTTCTCAATTGAAGTACCTTCTGCTATCCTGGGAGAGGACCACATTACTGGGCATGTAATTGTTTAGTAATTCCTGACCAAAGAGGATTAGCAGGTTAAGACAATTCCAGGAGCTCAGTGTTACCCACTCTCTGGAACTACATGTATTGCTTCTTGCAAGAGAAGAAAATATCATGGCTGAAAGAAAAGAATAGAATCCAAGGATATTTAACAACACCCTCTTGCTTACTTTCTCATATTATGTTCTTATCACTGTATACTGAGGTGAATTTTGAACATCACCTACTTTTTGCCTAGCCAGGAATAAAGACCATGCTATACACTGTAGTCTACAAACATACTTCTCCCAAGAAAAAACTAAAGCAAGTCAATAGCCTCTATTTAGAGCCCCTTTTGCTCACTTTCATCTTGCTTTCATCACCCTCTGATTAGCCCCATAATCATGTAAACAGATCAGAGACTAGAGCAGGTTAAAAGGTTATAGTGCTGAGACAAATGATTATGGAAATAAGCCCTTAGATTCTGGATAAGGTTCAGGTCTTTTACTGGCCTGTGCCTCTGATACAATCTGGCATGCAGCAATAGCTTTCCCCACAAGAAGCATGTATGTGTTCTTCTACCAGACAGTGGTAAGTTAGCATGGATGACGATCTCATGTTGCAACACATTGCAAAGACTCATCATTCCATGGAAGAAGAAATTCAGTACCATTCCACACAATATAGACTACATTTGAAATCTACATTATGACCCCGCCACTCTCCTGACACTCAATTTTAGTGGGTGTCCCCTGGTTCTGGTGTTGTGTGAGAGGCAAAAGAGCATTCCTTTATCCACTCTATCGATCCCCTCCATAATTTTGTATTTTTCAATCATGTCTCCCTTCAAGTGCTTCTTTTCTAGACTGAAGAGCCTCAAACGCTGCAGACTTTCCTCATAAGGGAGGTGCTGCAGTCCAGTAATCATTTTGGTTGCTCTCTTCTGCACATTTTCTAGTTCCACTATATCCTTTTTGAGATGTGGGGACCAGAACTGAACACAATACTCTAGATGTGGCTATATCATTGATTTATACAATGGCATTATAATAGTAGCTGTTTTATTCTCAATCCCCTTTTTAATGATCCCTAGCATGGAATTGGCCTTCCTTACCGCCGCCGTACATTGGCTTGATGCTTTCATCGAGCTGTCCACTAACAGTTCAAGATCTCTCTCATGAGTTGTGGTAGATAGCTCAGACCCCATTAGTTTATATTTGGATTTTTTGCCCCAGTGTGCATTACTTTACACTTACTTACATTGAAACACATCTGCCATTTTTTCTGCCCATTCTCCCAGTTTGGAAAGATACTTCTGGAGCTCCCCACAATCCCTTCTGGTCTTCACCACTCAGAAAAGTTTAGTGTCATCTGCAAACTTGGCCAAACTTGCTTATCCCTATCTCCAGGTCATTTATAAACAAGTTGAAAAGCACTGGTCCCAGGACAGATCCTTGGGGCATGCTGCTTTTCACCTCTCTCCATTGTGAAAACCGCCTATTGATACCCACTCTCTGTTGCCTGGACCTCAACCAATTCTTAATCCATAAGATGACCTTCCCTCTAATTCCCTGACTGTGAAATTTTCTCAGTAGCCTTTGGTTCCACTCTATAAACTCCAGAGGCTGCCCCAGACATTACCCACTCTTCAGAGGCCATGGGCTGACATCTCTGGATATCATTGCTGAACTCCTAACCTCACAAGGGAGTACTGTGGTAGTAGACACTCTGACCAAGATGACTCATTTGATTCCAATCCAGGGTCCATCATATTGTCCAGAAACTGCAACTAGTGCAGAATGCAGTGGGCTTGGGGACTTAACTCTGCTCACTGTGCTCTTGCAGTTACACTGATGGCTGGTTCATTTCCAGGTACAATTCAATGTCCTAGTTTTGACCTTTAAAGTCCTTTACAGCTGGGGGCCGTAGCACTTGAGGAACCACCTTCTTTCTTAGGAACTGCTGCCAGTGCTGCCTTTGGTTGAAGCCATATCTGTGACAACTAGGGGCCCAATCCTATCCAATTTTCTAGTGCCAGTGCAGCCATGAGAATGGCGTGTGTACTTTATCATGTGGTGGTGGGGCAGTCACAGTGGCCTCCTCAAGGTATGGGAACTTTTGTTCCCTTACCTTGGGGCTTCATTACATCTGCATCGGTGCTGGAAAGTTGGGTAGGATTGGGCCTCAGGTCTCCTCCACAGCATCAGTATTATTGTGGAATTCCCCCTGAGTTGAATTAAAAACTATACTCTTCCCTTTAACCTTTTGGTAGGGACTGAAAGTTTAGCCTTTCTTTCTTGGTTTTTTGTTGTTTCTCCTGTTTTTGTACAATCTAAATTTCAACCCCGCTCACCAAGTTGGGAAGACATTAAACAAACAAAATGTTGCTAACAAGTGTTTTTTTTTCCTTAGAGATACTATTGTACTGGCAGTGGCAGTTAGAGCTAACTTGATGCTTTATTGCTTTTGACAATTCTGAAATAAGACCAGGTGAAATTAGTAAACCTAGTTAGAGCTTCTGAATTGAAAAATGCATCTTTTAATTACCAAACATTTGCCTCTTGTTTTGAAGAATTACTTCCTGCTGTGATTATGCAGACTGGGTAATTTTGCCTACTCAGGGTGCAATCCAAACCCCTAATGTCAGTGCTTTCCAGCACTGACATAGGGGCATTGCAGCTCTGAGGTAAGGGAATAAACATTCCCTTACCTTGAGAAGGCCTCTGTGAGTGACATCTAACTGCAGGATGCTGCACATATCCCATTGGCATCGCTGTGCCAGTGCTGGAAAGCACTGACATAAGGGGTTTGGATTTCGCCCTTAGAGTTTCAAGAGTCAAATGCAGAATACAACTGAGTCTGTAAATGAATGGGTAACATAGATGGTATCTCTGAAGGGATTATGGTGTTAAGGGATACTTATAAATGAAGCCAGACTGTAAATAGTATGTGATCTTTGCAGTGGACCCTACACTGTGTTAAAATCAACAATGAAAGACTCATCCTGAGTCTTCAACACTTATTTACATGAGCTTTCTAACTGGGTTAATTAGTATTTAGTAATGTGATTTTAATATGGGTTAGTTAACCATTATTAAGCCTCTGTATTGACAAGGTTCCTGACTTAACAAGTGATTGTCTGCAAGTTTGTTGGTATACACAACCTATATTAACCAAGAGGATTGCCACCTTTTCTTTCTGGCAAGGCTTCTATGCCTTACACAGCTGAGGGAGTGGCAGAGATTCAGAAGTTGAAGATCCTCAATGTCTATGAAAAAAGACAATCTTCACATTTTAAATTTCTTCATGTTATGCAGCTGTTGATAGCGGATGAATCCTGTCTGAAAAAGGTGGCAGTTCAAATTAAACCTGAAACACCTAACAAGACAAGAGCACAGTAAGAGGTGTGGTGACATAATCAGGCTAGACACAAGAACAGATCCTAAACTCCCCCCCCCCCCCAATTACTTGTGACTTACTGAGGAGACTGTAGGATGCCTTGGCTTCAACATTGCCTCTTTCCAGAACTACATCCTCTAGTACAGGGGATATATCTAGAATAATTGGGAATCCAAAATGACAAAGTCTGCTCAATAAAATCCCAGCTGTCTCCTAGACACCACTGTCATTTGGCAGAGGTTAGAACACTGTAGAATAAGGAGAGAATCAGGGAGTTACTGTCAGCTGTCTCCTAGAATTTCTTCCCTGGCACCTAGCATGACAAGACACAGCAGAGAATCTGGGTCATAACTGTAATTAACTTTTCTTCAACAGATACATTTTGGGAACAGAAGACAAGAACCCAAAAAAGTTAATGTTCCATAATGTTTCTATGATAGTCCAATGCAACCACAGAAATATAGATGCTGTGATACTTTTAGTGTTCAGAAATAAGCAATTTGCTTCTTGCTTCCTCACCTTATTTGTTCCTGAAGTGGTAACACTTAATTTCTTAAATAACACATCCGTGATTTATTTTTAATTTGCTTTGGTTCCAAGCTGAAGAGTGCAAAGATATTAACATATGAAAAGAGTTTCTAACCAGTTTTCTGCATTCAGTTGCCATGCTGTGTGCAGCTTGGATATCTGGCTTCTGTTTCAAATGCTGTCTGTACTCCAGGCATAAACAGGTAGAACAGGGTGCTGAATAACTGGTAGTATAAACCAAAGTCAATATCAGTTTCTGTTTCAGTTTATTTGCTTAAAACCATAGGTTGTCACAATACATTAAAAACAGCAACAAAATATATAGCAACAGCCAATAAAAGCATAGTGCATCTCTTACTTAAGATTTCTGGAGTTTTGCACGGATCTTCTTTGTGGCTTTAGCAAACTTTGCTACTTGGTAGTTGATGGTAACATCTGTACCTGCAAGCAAACTGCATAGCTGAACAGGCAAGGGTCTATCATACAATACAATAATTTAAGTATACCAGCAAGAAATTGATTCCTAGGACGTTCATACAAGGGGCAACTAAATAAATAGTGAAAGATATCATCAATAACCACTAGTCCACATAGGCAAACTCTTTGATAAAAGGGGTTATTATTATATTTCCCCTCTAACCAGGCTGATGGCATACATTGAAAGTGGAGCGCCGTAAATGCTTTTCGTAATGGAGCAGCAATTAAATTTATAAAATAATTTTTCAAAACAAAAGATGTTTTATAAACATGAAACCAAAGGGCAGATGACATTTGGGAAATAATACATAAATCCATCCTCTTAGAGTAAAGGCTAATTTTTTCTTTGAGCAACTTCTTGATTTCATTAGAAATAAGAGTAGGAAGGAATTCTAAATTGAGTCCGCATTCATCCATTATGGGTCTAACCAGATTTGCCCAAGATTCTCGTGAAGGATTTTGAAGTTGTTCTAAAAAACATTTCTTTGGAAGGCGGGAATCATTCATGGAGTTCAATTTTAACCAATACATAATAAGTGCAATATGAGAGCGAGCTTCAATTGAAATAAATCCCACTTCAGCTCTTAAATATACAATCGGTGTTGCACGGGTACAGATAAAAGGGATCATATTAAAAAATTATGGGCCAATTCCAGAATAGGGGACTTTATATATCCCCAGACCTCAGCCCCATAGGTTATTTGAGGAATTATTTTTTTAGCAAACACCTCAACAGCTGGTGCAACTAAACTTCCCCTGTGATCTCTAGTAAATCAAAGTAAAGGTTGAGTAGAGTGAGTCGCTTTCAAATTAACTGCATTTAAATGGTACTTCCATGAGAGTTGAGCACTAAAATGGAGACCAAGGTAAGTAAAAGCACCAAGCTGTTCTTTAGGTTCCATCTATGAGTTTTTCTGTTTCTCCCAAAAACTACAACTTTAGTTTTGGCATAATTAATAGCCAAATGTTCTCTTACACAATACTTACTCAATTTGACCGAAAGCCTCCGCATACCCACAAGAGTGGTAGAAATCATTGCAATATCATCTGCATATAAAAGAATTGAGAGCTTAACATCCCAAATTGAAGGTGGAAAAAAGTCTGGGCCACTGAATTCCTGTACAACATCATTAATATAGATGTTAGAAAGAAAAGGAGCCAACAGGCATCCCTGCCAAACTCCTCTGTCTACAGGTATTGCCTCAGAAAGCAATCCATTTGCCCCTAATCTAACTCTAAGACTGGTATTTGAGTGGAGTATCTGGATTAAAAACAACAATCTTCTATCAATATTAGTCGCAGCCAATTTTTGCCACAGATGGTCTCTATTAATAAGATCAAAAGTAAAAAAAACACAAAAGTAACATAAATCTTCTTTTTACCCAACTGGGAGTATTTTTGAATCAAATGATGGAGTACAAAGCATTGATCTATAGTGGATTTCCCCTTTTGAAACCCAACCTGTTCTGCAATTACTGAATTCTCAACAGCCCAATGCTCTAGTTTACTCAATAGGTATTTAGAATACAATTTAGAAATTATACTAAGAAGACTAATAGGCCTAAAATTCTTTGGGTTAGCCTTAGAGCCTTTTTTATGGATAGGGACAATAACACTAACTTGCCACCCCTGTGGTATTTTCCCAGACTGATTTATATAAGTAAACAACTTAGCAAGAACTGCGCTCCACCAAATAATGTTTGACTTAAACAATTCACCAGGGAGCATATCCTCCCCTGGCGCTTTGTTACTTGGCAGGGAAATAATCAGATTTTTTACTTCACCCAAAGTGACTGGATCCCACTCCAGGAAGGATGAGTAAAGGTGGTGATTTGAACCCAAGGACAAACATGGGCTAGTCCCATAGGAAGAGGGACTGAAGAGCGATGTAAAATGGGTATGCCATTGTGTAGAAGTTATTTGATTGTCTAGGGCAGGGGTGCCCAAACCCCGGCCCGGGGGCCACTTGCGGCCCTTGAGAACTCCCATCCAGCCCGCAGGGAGCCTCCAGTCTCCAATGAGCCTCTGGCCCTCCAGAGACCTGCTGGAGCCCATGCTGGCCCGATGCAACTGCTCTCAGTGTGAGGGCAAATGTTTGAACTTTCTCATGAGCTGTGGGACAAAGGCTCCCTCCACTGCTTGCTGTTTCACGTCTGTGATGCAGCAGCAACAGCAAAGGAAAAACCAGTCTTGCTTTGTGTAAGGTCTTTCATAGGCCTTGAACTATTGCAAGACCTTCATTCATTTATATAAGTTCCATCTCTAATACATTCATTTATGCAAATTATGTAAATTGATTCAAATTTGAAATGTAAATTAATTCTTTTTTATTCCTGGCCCCTGGCACAGTGTCAGAGAGATGATGTGGCCCTCCTGTCAAAAAGTTTGGACACCCCTGGTCTAGGGCTCCAGAATATCTCTTCATTCCCCTTGACACTAATGTCCAGAACCTGGCCGAATCTCTTTCCAGAGCTGCCAAGCCAAGCTCTAGCCAGGTTTTCCTTATATACTCTTCCTTTTTCATCCGTATCAAATTTTTATACTCTCTACGCAGTTGGACATAAGAAGAAAAATTTTCCCATGAATCCTCTTGTCTCAATCTTCTTATGTCCCAGCCAAGATACGTTTTTTGGGCAGCACACTGAGCATCAAACCATCCACCATAAGGCTGAGTTTCTGTATGGGCAGACTTAGAAGTGACTAAAAAAGGTTTAATTTCTTGAACAATTTTTCCAAAAGCTTGCAAGGGATCTGGAGAAGAAAGAGCCTGTCTCTTAAAGATAGTAATCTAGAGGACAATAATACAGAAGTTATTCGTTCTTGTAAATTTCCAGTCCAGCGCAGCCTTCTCTCTCCCTGCACTACTAAGTTTTCTTCAAATAATTTCTTTTCCGAGACTTTACTAATAGGTAGGGAGAGAAATAGCTGTATTGGCATATGATCACTTTCAGGTCTAATGAGTACCTTAAAACTTTTGAAATGGGGTAACATCGAGTGCGAAACTATCATATAATCTATCACACTTTTACCCCTTGGGCCAAAAAAGTATATAAACCAGAATCTGGATCTATATTTGTTCCATTACAAATATAAAGTTGATATTTGTAAATAAGACTAAAGAGAAGATGTCCAGCTCTATTTATCCCAGAGTCCCTTGAAATCCTAGTGAGAAGATATGTTAGATCTTCAGGTGAAAGGCCCAATTTTGCACCTATAACATAATTGTTTTCCCCTATTCTGGAGTTCGTCTCCTGCCAACAAAATTAAAGGGTCATTATGCTGGTCAAATAAATTGGAGAGAACCAAATCTAATTCAGAAAATAATAAATTACCATCGCACCTTAAGATCTCTGGAGGGCAATACATATTCAAAAGGAAAAGATTAAAACCTGCAGGCCAAGAAACCTGTAAAATTAAAATGTTGGGACTAGAGCCCATATTCAGCTCTACAAGAGTTGAATTTCCATCAACTGAAATTAAAGTAGCCAAGCCCCCTCTTTGTCATCCTCTTGATTCCGATTTTGCAGCAGGGTGAAAACATACTGCAAAACCAGGGAGAGAAGGGAAGGCAGATGAGGAAACCCAGGTTTCTTGGAGAAAAATAATTTCAAAATGAGAACAAAAGTCTTTAAAATCTTTCTCTGACAATTTAGAGCACCATCCTGCAATATTCAATGAAATAACTCTAATGGAGGATCTGTAAGAATATGGAGGGGGAGATAGTCAATGCTGATCGTTCCTTTCTGTAGCCTCACATATATGAGAGGCCAAACTTATTTGAGTAAACTTAGAATCGTGCTTCTTACTATTTATCAAACCATCAGTAATTATCTCAGAAGGGGAAACAATTACCGGCTCTTCCTATATAATATCTAATCTAAAACCTTTTTCATCTGCTATACAGTTTTGAGCTGCATGGGCCCCATGATGAGGTAGATTCACAGGGGTGTAGTCATCTCTTAACTGAGAGCTTTTATTTATATCAGCTATAACCTTATGTGTTTTATTTTGAAAGTACCCTATATGCAATTGATTTACTTCCTCACGAGGGCCAAAGTTAACCAGATCCATTGAATGCAAAGAACAAATTTGGGGTAAAGGTGTCTGGGATGCCTCTGAATCTAGTATTTGTCCATGCCTCTCATCAACTCTCAGATCTACCAAAGGAGTAAAGTCTATAAGGTTTAATTGTGACTCATTTACTTGCTCAAATAAACATTTTGAACTGGCAGGTCCCCTATCTAAACTACTAAGGAGCATTTGTAACCTATTTTTAATATATTGTTCATTTGCAGAAAAAGAAAAAAACCTATCAATTAGGACATTCTCCTCTTCAATAAAAGTATCAGGCTCCGCCTCATTTTCCTCTAAAGGTTTATCACGTACTTCTTGGGGATTTAAGATAGTATCTTTTAGATCAATATTTAATTGATCCTTAGGAGCACTGTTCATCTTGCTATGTTCAGAAAAATTTGAAACCTCACATCCAATATTATTTTTATATTTCCAATCTTCTTCCCCTAAATCTAAATTTATTAAGTCATTATTAGGAAGAACAGCAGTATAATAAATAAATATTAAAGAAGCTTCTTTCTTTTGAATGACTGTACCCCTAGGAACCCAATCTTTAATCAAAGGTTGGATTTTAGAATTTAAAAAATGCCTATTCACCTGTCTTAGCAAGGGTCTCGCTATGTCTAAGTATGGAATGCACTGTAGACAAACTTACAAAGGAAACCTTAATACCAAAGACAGGGTAAATATATGATAAATATTCAACTTTCTTCACATTCTCTAATAACACTACGCTTACCCCTATATCTCCAAGAATTTGCAAAAAATGGTACTTCTTTCCTAGTTGAGTTGATTTTGTACAGGGCATTGGAAAATTCAAAAAAATTAGCTGATCCCTCAAAAGAGTTATAGCCAATTTTGAAGAACGATCAAATTTATAAACAGCGAAAGTCTCATCAGTAAGTGAATTAACATTCAATGCAGGATTATTTTACAAAGAATCCCGTCCAGATAGCTTAAGAGCCAGGAAGTCCATAATTCCTGCTTCAGGATTAGGATCTACAGTCATTGGAGGGGGTAAGAATGGAATAGGATCAAAAATTAATACAGTATTTAAAGGCTGAGTCAGTCTTTCTCTAACAGAGATCTCTTCAACATGTAGAGCAGGAGTCAAGGATGAAACATTTGCTAGTAGGTCCAAGACAGGAAGATCAAAGGGAAAAGTATACCTGGTCATTTGTTGTCCATTTAAATCCTCCCCTACTTGGATTTGTGAGGAATCAGCTGTTTCTCTATATGGCCCACTTGATGACTTCTGAGCTATCTTTGTCTGTTTAGACCGAACTCTTCTACCTCTTTGTCCTCTGTCTTGTGCCTCTAAGAGCTGAAAGAGTCTCTTAAAAATAAAATTTCTGTATTTAATTCCCCTGCTCTAAGAAGATTTATCATTTCTTTTTTGCTTAATTTTCCTTTTTTTTCTGTTCAACCGTTGCTTTCTTCCTATGTCATCATTATGATAATTAGAATATTTTTCTGCCTCTAATTCAGTTGATTCAAATGAAGTCTTCTGAGCTAATCCTGTAGATCCTGGCACACCATCTGAAGAGTACACTTGAGTACTAACATTGACACGTGCATTCACAACTGAGGAAAAATTTTCACAGAAGTCGCTCATCGAATTGGAAAAAGCACTAGGTGGAGACTTGCGCATAAATGAAGTGATAGTCCTAAGTAACAGTTCTTCATTTTTTTAAAATTAATTTCTCAATTTTATGATTAATATCAGAAATATCACGGAGAAGGATCTGTAGTGTGTTTGCAATTAACGTACTTTGGGTCCCCATAACATCAAGAGAAATTGGATCAAGAAGAGATTTTGAAATTGGGGGAGAACAAAAAGGAGTTTTATACTGAGAAGATATAAACTGTTTCTCCTCCTGAAAAAAGTCCATTTCAAAGGAGCAATCCTTCTGATGGATCTCATTTTGCTGTGGAGTCTTGGTCAGTATACCAGCTAAGTTGGTCCAACTTTGGCGTAGTACTTCAGGACTCTTAACTGCATACTCCTCATTTGATGTTACAGAGTTTGAATTAAAGAAAAAATTTGTTATCTTTGTCTGAGCCAAGGCTCGCTGTTGTTGCTTGACAGGATGTTGCAAGGATTGAGGCGAAAGACCAAGATCTTTATATTTTTTCCTTATATACACCATTTCTCTACTTCAAGTCCTTAAAACCTTAAAAAGTCCTTAAAAACACCAAAACACCTGCGCTTTAAAAATTTAAAAACTGCAGTCTTCACTCACATTCCTGTAAGCGAGCAATCTTATCTTTCGTTTATTCAACACCAACAATTAACTATATAAAATACAATCTCACTAATCAGGCGTCTGCAGCTCCACACAGCAAGGTCAAAATCTAACAAGGGAGTAGTAATACAAACAGTCCACGTCTTCTCAAATAATCCAAAACATTCCTTCTGAATTCCATGTCTGCCAAAGTCCCAATCTCATTTGTAAAAAACAACAGTAATCACTAAAGATAAAACTAGGAAAATATTAAAAAATGCTGGAGCTCCATATTATGTGTCCTTGCTAGACGATGCCCAAGGACCCATCCGTGCAGAATCAAAAAATGGCAACAGTTTTGCCTGATTGGCTCTCCAAGTGAATACCAGAAAGTCTATTATGACACATGCTCCAATCTGGCTTTGTCTGCATCATCCCTCAAATCCCATTACAAATCTGTAATTAACTTCTTTCAGTCACATTGGAATGTTTTGGGCTTTTGTATTCAAAGCAAAGAAGTCTGATGCTCAGTCTTTTGATACATGGCTTCTACTGCATGATACAATTGCATTTTCCCCAGGAACAAAATATTGTGGCTTGTGTCCTGGGCAAATGTAGTGTCCTTGCAACAGGGATGCAGCTTTAAAGAAAGACTCATGGACTGCACTGAGGAGAAACCAGTGTATTCACTGCAATTTAACTGGCTGCCTAGAAAGGCTAACTGAACCCTTCTGGCTCTGAAACTGTCACTAGACCAGTGATTTTCAACCTTTTTCATCTCTCGGCAAACCAAAAGGGCAATAAAATGGTCAAGGCCACACCAGTGGTGTAGCTAATGAACGTGTAGCCCGGTGCAGAACTCAAAATTATGCCCTGGAAGTGATGTCAGGCCTGGGCTGTTTAAAAAGTGCAGATTGGGAGGAAACCTGCCTCTTCCCCCCAGCAGTTCACCATCCACTTGATCTGCCACTTTCCCCCAGCCAGTGACATAGCTAAGGCATCTATCTGCTACCTGGGATAAAAGAATACTTTGTAGCCCTTCTCATGACAAAACCAAATTTAATTAGGTAAATAAATAAAAAGTGTGCCCCTGATTGGTTCGAGACACTGTGCTGGGGTGAAGAGGGATGGTTATTCTCCCCCTGCTATATATAAGAGGAGCACCACTTGAAAAAATGCCTCTTTACCAGTTAGTAGGAGTAACTGTATTATGATACATGGAAATGAGAGCTGACTCATATTAACATCTTATTGGTTCCATGCTGTATAATAACAACATCTCATTGACTCTCAGAACAATCAGTCTCACAGGTCTGTTCAGTTTTGAATTTTAAAAATCTACTTTTTGTTCCATAAGGCAGTTGTGTTTTTGTTTTCTGGTTAATTGACCATAACTTTTGATAGAATACAGATAGTCCAGTGGGGTTTTTTCATTGCATTCTGCATTAAATTACCTTTCCAATGATATATAACATGATAGTATTACTCGTACATACCAAATTTTTTTTCCACAGTTTTGGCCACTGGTGTCAAGCTCCTCTTGTTGCCCCCCTAAAGCTTGTTACCCATTGCGACCCCTACCCCTGCACCCCCTTAGCTACGCCACTGAGGCACACCACCAGTGTTTTAACCATTGACAAGGCAAACCATGCTGTTGATGCGGGGCTCACATCCCCCTTGTATTGGCAACCTTCAGTCTCGAAAGACTATGGTATCGCGCTCTGAAAGGTGGTTCTGGCACAGCGTCTAGTGTGGCTGAAAAGGCCAATCCGGGAGTGACAATCCCTTCCACACCGGGAGCAAGTGCAGTCTGTCCCTGGCCTGTCTCCCTGGCTATGGGCCTTCCTTCTTTGCCTCTTAGCCTCAGACTGTTGGCAAAGTGTCTCTTCAAACTGGGAAAGGCCATGCTGCACAGCCTGCCTCCAAGCGGGCCGCTCAGAGGCCAGGGTTTCCCACTTGTTGAGGTCCATCCCTAAGGCCTTCAGATCCCTCTTGCAGATGTCCTTGTATCGCAGCTGTGGTCTACCTGTAGGGCGCTTTCCTTGCACGAGTTCTCCATAGAGGAGATCTTTGGGATCCGGCCATCATCCATTCTCACGACATGACCAAGCCAACGCAGGCGTCTCTGTTTCAGCAGTGCATACA
Organism: Tiliqua scincoides; assembly: GCF_035046505.1. Lineage (NCBI taxonomy): Eukaryota > Metazoa > Chordata > Lepidosauria > Squamata > Scincidae > Tiliqua > Tiliqua scincoides. Next base: position 204,530,267 of record NC_089822.1, read on the forward strand.
TGCTAGGGATTCCAGCACGTTCCAGGACTGTGTTGTTTGGAACTTTGTCCTGCCAGGTGATGCCGAGGATGCGTCGGAGGCAGCGCATGTGGAAAGCGCTCAGTTTCCTCTCCTGTTGTGAGCAAAGAGTCCATGACTCGCTGCAGTACAGAAGTGTACTCAGGACGCAAGCTCTGTAGACCTGGATCTTGGTATGTTCCATCAGCTTCTTGTTGGACCAGACTCTCTTTGTGAGTCTGGAAAACGTGGTAGCTGCTTTACCGATGCGCTTGTTTAGCTCGGTATTGAGAGAATGAGTGTCAGAGATCGTTGAGCCAAGGTACACAAAGTCATGGACAACCTCCAGTTCATGCTCAGAGATTGTAATGCAGGGAGGTGAGTCCACATCCTGAACCATGACCTGTGTTTTCTTCAGGCTGATTGTCAGTCCAAAATCTTGGCAGGCCTTGCTAAAACGATCCATGAGCTGCTGGAGATCTTTGGCAGAGTGGGTAGTGACAGCTGCATCGTCAGCAAAGAGGAAGTCACGCAGACATTTCAGCTGGACTTTGGATCCCCCTATGGCTCTACTAACAATGACCCTGTCCCAAATTCCTGTGACACACCTGGGGACCATTCACGGCACACCAGTGTACCACGGCACAGTGGTTGAAAATGGCTGCACTAGACTGTTACCTACAGAAGTGATTACAGATGTTAAGACCTCACTATACATTTTAAGTTTTTTGATGATATCAATTTAGTTCCAATCTTCCCCTGCTAGAGACATAGTCTTTAAGATCCCTTGAAGCCATCTCAGGGAATGAGTGCATATCAGTAACATCTTTGGCATGATCTGTTGTTAAGCAATTATTAGCACATCTCAGCCTATGGTAGAGGCTAGACTGACAGTGACAAGGGAGAAGACCTTCTCTGTGGTGGCTCTGATACTGTGGAATTCTCTCTCAGCTGAGTTGAGATCTGTGCCCTCCCGGGCTTTCAGTGTGGGCTAAAACATTTTATTTCAGATAGATTTCCCTGCTCACAGTGTAATCCTATGCATGTCTGTTCAGAAGTAAGCCCATTTGTTCAAGGCTTGCCCTAGGTAAGTGCATATAGGACCTTATGGCCCAATCCTGACTAGCCTTTGAGGCAGCATAAAAGCATTTATGGCAGCATAAATGCCTTTTTACATTGCAAACTGAGCAATAGCACTCACCATTTTAGAGGCACCACTGCAAATAGCTGCCACAAAGCGTGACCTGTGCCAGAGCTGGTAAGCCGTTATGGGAGAGGTGATGGGTGGGGAGGGAAGGGGTGGTTCCCAGTGACAGTGACTTGTTCTAGATTCTAACCCATTTCCCTTTCTGTCTTCTCCTCAGAACTGGTGTAGATCTGAGGAGACCCAGTGGGGTAGTAGAGGCTTACCTCAAGGTAAGGGAATGTAAGTTTGCTGATCTTAAGGAGGCCTCTGTGAATGCCCCCACATAGAATGCAGTTTGCATTCCATTCGCATGGGTAGGTTTACTTAGGATTGGGCTGTAAGGTTACAATCCTACAATGTTTTCCTTGGAGTAAGCCCCATTTAACATATAGTGGGTCTTATTTTTGTGTAGACATGCATAGGATTGTACTGTTAGTGTGAGTAATCTTTTGTGGGTTGTAATGTTTTTTATTGCATTTCTACAAATTATTGTTTTTTAATGCTGATTTTACTGTGACTTTAAAAAAAAATTAATTTTATGGGTGAAAGCTGATCTAGGCACCCCACGGGGGGGGGGGGCAGATACAAATGTTTAAAATAAATACATCTTTCCTGTATTGTGTGTCACTTCTCTCTGATGCATAGCTTTATCTCCAGAGAAGCACTGCACTAACCCAAATTCAGAAGTTATACCTAAAGCAGTAGTATTCATCAGATAATTACCAAGGAACAATGTGGATAGAAGTGATGTTTAATGGGATTCCAGATATAATCAGATATGTTTTGGTATAACAAGGTAAACAGTTGAGATTTACTGGATATAACTTCAAACATAGTCTCAAAATTTTAACACACATTTGTGAAAACATGGTCTCTTAATTACTCTTCCCTCCAAAAGGCAGCTTGCCCCCAGTGACCTCACTGATTAATTCTGTTTCTTTTGTGTGTGTCTGCATTTGCAGTTCCCTCTATATCTAGAAATTTTGAAGATACTATCCCTTATTTCTCTTGTGCTGCTGCAGTGTTCATGATCTCCTGGTTTGCACATTCAGTTTGTCCATGTGAACATGACCTCAAGCATGCTCAGGACCCCTTGCCTGTAGAGCAAATGACCAATGTGAATATTCCCAATTAGTTAAACTAAGCTTTTAAATATATTTGCTCATGTTCTTCATCCAATATGAGTGCTCAGAACAAAAATAACCCAGATCCTGTTGTATGTCCAGGATGATGGTTGCTTTATATTTTCTGTATCTTCTGAAAACAAAGGAGGGTAGATCACACAATAGACTATTCCCAGAGTTTTATGACAAGTTCAGTTTTGAACTGCATTGTAAAATTCGTGAGTTTATTGATGAGATTGTTATTCAGCTTCAGAGTTGCTACTCCAGGTTAGTTACTAAGGAACAAGAGGGTAACCAAAATGTAAATTTAACACAGATTATAGGATAGATTGTAAATACTTGCCAATTAATTCTTATGGTAGGATGATCACAGGTCAAATAGCCATTGTCAAAGAAGCAACCAGAATGCATTGTTTTTAAAAAGAAAAAAAATATATGCCACTATACAAATCAGTGATTCACCCTTCTATAAAATTGGTGTCAGCAATACTTATCTCAAAATGAATAATACAGAATCGTAGATGACTCAGAGGATGGATCATAAGTTTAAGTTAACAGAAAAGTTTTCTCACAAACAGAATGTAAAAAGATAAAGATTATTTACCTGTAAGATATATATTGGCAACCTTCAGTCTCAAAAGACTATGGTATCGCACTCTGAAAGGTGGTTCTGGCACAGCGTCTAGTGTGGCTGAAAAGGCCAATCCGGGAGTGACAATCCCTTCCACACCGGGAGCAAGTGCAGTCTGTCCCTGGTCTGTCTCACTGGCTATGGGCCTTCCTTCTTTGCCTCTTAGCCTCAGACTGTTGGCCAAGTGTCTCTTCAAACTGGGAAAGGCCATGCTGCACAGCCTGCCTCCAAGCGGGCCGCTCAGAGGCCAGGGTTTCCCACTTGTTGAGGTCCATCCCTAAGGCCTTCAGATCCCTCTTGCAGATGTCCTTGTATCGCAGCTGTGGTCTACCTGTAGGGCGCTTTCCTTGCACGAGTTCTCCATAGAGGAGATCCTTTGGGATCCGGCCATCATCCATTCTCACGACATGACCAAGCCAACGCAGGCGTCTCTGTTTCAGCAGTGAATACATGCTAGGGATTCCAGCACGTTCCAGGACTGTGTTGTTTGGAACTTTGTCCTGCCAGGTGATGCCGAGGATGCGTCGGAGGCAGCGCATGTGGAAAGCGCTCAGTTTCCTCTCCTGTTGTGAGCGAAGAGTCCATGACTCGCTGCAGTACAGAAGTGTACTCAGGACGCAAGCTCTGTAGACCTGGATCTTGGTATGTTCCGTCAGCTTCTTGTTGGACCAGACTCTCTTTGTGAGTCTGGAAAACGTGGTAGCTGCTTTACCGATGCGCTTGTTTAGCTCGATATCGAGAGAAAGAGTGTCGGAGATCGTTGAGCCAAGGTACACAAAGTCATGGACAACCTCCAGTTCATGCGCAGAGATTGTAATGCAGGGAGGTGAGTCCACATCCTGAACCATGACCTGTGTTTTCTTCAGGCTGATTGGTATTCAGGCTGATATGGTATTCTCCCTTAGACAACTGCAGGAGAAATGCAGGGAACGACGACAGCCACTCTTTATAGCCTTCATAGATCTCACAAAGGCTTTCGACCTGGTCAGCAGAGACGGCCTCTTCAAGATTCTCCCCAAGACCTGTAAGAATAGATGGCATAAAAGTACAAATAGGGAATTAGTTGTAGAAAAGGCATTTCGAGAACTGTTCTTGAACTTGAGAACCTGGGGTCATTCAGGTAAAAGGAAAGGTTGCAGATTCAAAATAGAAGTACTTTTTCATTAGGTGTTGGAGAATCCAATGTCAAATTAAGATACTGCATCAAAATAGAGTGAGAGTGGTAGAACAGTTTGGAAGATACCAGCATTGAAAGCTATTGCTATAGCACCATCAATTTTTGGAGAAAGTTACAGAACATGAAGCCCCAACTTTACTGGATTTGAGAAGATAACAAGGAAGTCAGCCAAGTTTACAGAATAAAAGAATAAAAGCTATGTTTCTATAAATGTGAAGTTGTGAAATTAACCTCTCCCCCAAAAGATGATTATACTGGATAAGTAGGAGAACTTGGGATGATCCGTAATGGAATAAAAACGACATTGTATATTATTCTATAAGATCCCATGTTACGTATTACAACCATAGTGTTTGAAAAGGTGTCTTCAGGGTTCTCAGGAGATGTTGATTGGAGATGTTAAAAACAAAAACATACCTTAATGACCTACCAAATGCAATTTATGTTTATTTATCCTGTCAATACACTAAATGGTGTTGGAAGAAAGTTGTTAGGATCGTGTCTAGCAAGGCATAACCTTTCATGTAGCCCTCTGATTTTATTTTTAAAATAAAAAGACTGTTTACCAAAGACTGGTTAAGGGGTAGTAGAAGAAAAGATTGCCAATTATTGGGGCAGGCAGAATCTTTTATGGCCCCAGTTCTGTCTGATGCTTGCTAGCTGCTAGCCCCTGTTTTAAGGTATTTAGCATTTGGTTTAGAACCAGGATAAGTTAATACTAAATTTCTTGACTTTAGAAAGACTGTTAGCTAAAAATTATAACAAGGCTATCTCCTGCAGTAGAACTGTGAAGCTTGGGAGAAAGCTGTAATGGTTAAATTGACCAGCTACATTCATTTGTAAGAAGGTAAACATAATTACAGTGCATTTTTTAAAATGGAAATATTTTCTGAATGTCCTTACAATCATGAGAAAACCAATTTAAGCAAAATATATCCATATTTAAAATCTAAAAATGTGTTTGTATCCTGATACTTTTGAATATACATGAATGAAATGCTTTTAAAGGTCAAGCACCTTATTTGATACTTGGAAAGTATGATAGTTTAAACTTTTCTGGGTGTTCATAAATTAATATTCCTGCTCAAACCAATGGATTCTTAAAGAAAGTCAAATGAACTTTCTTTTAAAGAAAACATCTGATGGCCCAATCCTGTACTTACCGGCTGTCATTGGCATGCCTCTTCCGCTGGTGCTGACTGCTGTTAAGTGGTCAGTGGTAGTCATAAAAGGCTTTCCAGTAGTGTGGTACTCCAGTAGTGTGCTCAGGACACTGGTGGGAAGGCCAGTGCCTTCCTACCTGCATTGTTGTTTCTCTCGCCACTCACCACAGTCATTGAGAGAGGTGGGGGTGGAAAGGGATGAAAGGATTGAAACTGTGCAGGGAGGGGGCATAACCCAGGGTGTGGAGGCTGTGGGAGGAATGGATTCAGTGGCACATGCTGGCCCCTGTCCCCCTTCCTGCAGCCTCCCTGCCCGGTTCTTTCCTTAGACCTGCGCTAGCAAAATCACTAGCATCGGTTTTACACATTGTGGTCAGGAGGCTTACAGAGATGCAAGGGGATTTAAATGCCTTTTTACTTCTGTAGCCCCGCTGGATACTGTGCACCTGTTTTTAGCACAGCTGCACCCCCTGGGCAGCGGGAAGGATAGGACTGGGCTCTTGGATACTGAATGTTCCTTTTTGACAAATGTGTCAAGAGTTCTTTATAAATAGGAAACTTTTAATGTACCAACAGAGTAAGGTTCAGTAAAAATGAATTTATTCGTTGTGCGTTTCTTAATCTCTGGATGCAGCATCATATCAACTGTCTATATTAGATAAAGCATAGAATACTGAATTTGTTATGGTTGCATCCTATATTGCTGAGTGCAAAGGACTAGAAATCATAAGAAGATAGGAATATTTGGTGGTTTGAATCTGTGGAAAACAAGACAGAATGGCTATTGGTGAGGGTTCTGGGGAGATATACAGTAGTGCTAGAGGCAGTATTTGCTTGTCAATGGGCTTTTCAGTGGAACAGAGGTGGGTTGGTTCACTTTCTTTATCAACACAATGTTTGTGAAAATCATTAGAAATGCTGCAGAGGAAGCTGAGCAGCAGGAACTGCAGAAGCAAGGCAGCCTCTATGATTTTCTAAAGCACATCAAAGTTGATTGAGAAAGTGGGACAGTGCAGCAGGAGAGAAGAAGAGAATGTTCCCTTCCTCCTGCTGTGCCCTTAGCTTTCTTGATAGTCCAATTCACTACAATGATTGATCATTTCATTTGGGTTCTTGGCAGAGCCTTCCTAACCCATCTGAGAAGTCATGCATTAATTACTTGTGACAGTGATCACCTTTTAATATGCTAGGGAACTACTACTAGAAAATGCTAAACAGCATTTTGTAGAGCAGTAACTCCCTAATGAGTATCTTAGGCAGTGCTTTTTTTGTGTAAAAAAAAAAAAAAGTGCAGGAACTCACAACTTGTTAATCATTTATTTATTTATTTTAAAACCATTTTTTATTGGAGAAATAAAATATTTTTTATGTGCTTCCCCCCTAAAGATGAACTTACTTCTGAGTAGACATGCATAGGATTGGCTGTCAATCTTCACATCCCCTCCCCCTAGCTACTTTTTGTACACATGGGGAAAAATACTGTACAGATGCACTTGTAGCGTGTAGTATGTAGTGTGGCACTACTTCGAGGGCAGGAAGCAGTGAATGGATTCCGAAAAATGGCTTACATGAGTTCCATGTAGTAAAATTACTCTAAGCAACTGTGGAAGTAAGAACAAAAAAGGAATCCTTACACGAGGGGGGTCCTTAGGTGCACATAGAAACAGCTACGTTTGCAAACAAGCGATTAAATATGGTTTAATTCAGGTATCAGAATACTCTGTGTCTTTGGGAAGGCGCTTGACATGCAATTGTACAGTATGTTCTCTGCTGCCCTGAGCCGCTGCTGTGCATTGCTGGAGAGGAGCTGCAAATGCTGGCTGGTGGAGGGCATGCTTGTGGGGAAAGGATGAGGAGGATCTCTGGCAAGGCTGGACAGCACGTTGTACACATGTAGAATCCCTTTTCACCTGCTCTTAGCATGTGAAAACGGGTGCAGATATATATCTCTGCCAGGATTAAGAGCCCAATCCTAGGTATGTCTACTCTGAAGTAAGTCTCGTTCTAGTCAATGGAGCTTACTCCCAGGAAAGTGCCTAGGATTGCAGCCTAAGAGCCCAATCCTATGCATGTCTACTCAGAAGTCCACTTTAGTGAATGGGGCTTACTGTGGATAGGATGGCAGCCTTAGAGTCCAATCCTGTGCCTGTCTACTCAGAAGTCAGTCCCATTAGAGGCAGTGGGGCTTCCTCCCAGGAAAGTGTGGAGAGGACTGCAGCCTCAGAGCCCCTCCTGTGCCTGTCTTCTCAGAAGTCAGTCCCATTAGAGGCAGTGGGGCTTCCTCCCAGGAAAGTGTGGACAGGACTGCAGCCTCAGAGCCCTTACTCTGCCTGTCTACTCAGAAGTCAGTCCCACTAGAGGCAGTGGGGCTTCCTCCCAGGAAAGTGTGGAGAGGACTGCAGCCTCAGAGCCCCTCCTCTGCCTGTCTACTCGGGCTGCAAGGCTATGACACTTTCTTGGGAGCAAGCCCCATTGAACACAATGGAACTTACTTCTGAGTAGACATGCATAGGCTTAGGCTCTCAGGCTGCAAGGCTATGCACCCTTTCCCAGGAGCAAGCCTCATTGAGCACAATGAGACTTACTTCTGAGTAGACACACCTAGGCTCGTGCTGCAGATTGGCACAGGAGCTGCACCAGCCGGCTTCCTTCCCCTTCTACTCCGCCAAGCCAGTACCTGGGCGTTCCGTGGGTGCCGCAGCCCGTCTCCCTGGCTGGCTGGCTGTCTGTCCTCCTCCTCAGCGTCGGCACGTGTCCCCCGCGCCCTCCACCGGCTTGGAAGCTGCGTGGGGAAGCAGAGCGCAGGGCAAGGGGAGGCGGGCTGGGCTCAGGCAAGAGCTTGGAGATGGGGCAGGAGGGGGTCATTGTGCGGTCAGGCAGGGGGCAGGCGCCCGCCCCCCCTGCACCCCCCAGCACCTACCCAGCAAATGCCTCTGTTTTGCTCCCCCCCCCTCCTGGAATGCCTCCGAAGGGGAGGGGCCCCTGCAAAAAGGTGCCAGAACTCCGTTCCCCCTCGTTCCATTAGAAAAAAAGCCCTGATCTTAGGTATATTGCAGCATGTATGTACGGTGAACGTAACGATGGGTTTTAAGTGATCTAAGGCTGGTACCAAATGTCAAATCACATTAGAAGTAAGAATTGTTGTTTGGGGGGGAAAAATGCCATGGGTCATATCAGGTCACTCTAGTCAAAATGTGCATTGTTGGCACTGGTAAGGTAAGACTCAAGAATTGAACAAACATAGTTGTTTTGTTTCTGTGAAGTGCTTATGGGCTCTTCAGGGAAGCACTCCTCCTTGCATACAAAGCCTTATACTACCTACACCCCATGACAACTGACTTCCCCAGGATTTGTATGTTTTAGAAAACCTTTTAAGAAACGTCCATTGCTTCTTAAGAGGTTTTTTATGTAGTTGTATTAGTCTTCTTAACATTAACAGTATTTATTAACAGTATTTATATACCGCTTTTCAACTAAAAGTTCACAAAGCGGTTTACAGAGAAAAATCAAATAACTAATGGCTCCCTGTCCCAAAAGGGCTCACAATCTAAAAGGATGCAAAAGAACACCAGCAGACAGCCACTAGAAAAGACACTGCTGGGGTGAGGTGGGCCAGTTATTCTTCCCAATAAAGTAGATGCTGTCCTAAAAGTGAGGGACATAAGCAAGGGACTTGCCTTGGATTGAGAAGGTAACTTGCCCATTATTTGAGAGTGTGCATTATCAGGAACATTTGAATGGTCGGATGTTTTCCTCTGAGCCTGTACTCAAGTCCTGAAGATGGGCAATGGCCAGATCAAATTGTCTCAGTTACTTTTGTGAAAAGATGAGGTGGTGAAGAACTGCAAAAACTTATTGATTATTCCATTGTTTCTCAAACTGTGGGTCAGGACCCACTAGGTGGGTTGCAAGCCAGTTTCAGGTGGGTCTCCATTCATGTCAATATTTTATTTTTAATATATTAGACCAGTCCAGCTTCCTGTATCTCACAGCGGCCCACCAAATGCCCCAGGGAGCACACCAGATAACAAGAAACCTCATCCTGGTGCCCTCCCTTGCATCTGGCCTTCTGACATAGCCCTCCAGAAACTTGTCCAATCCCCTTTTAAAGGCACCCAGGCCAGATGCTGGGAGACTAAGATGCCGTCTTAGTCGCTCTCTTTTGCACCTTTTCCATTTTCACTATGCCTTTTTTGAGATATTCTTGATTTTGAAGCATTCTGTGCTTGGGATCATTAGAAAAGGTATTGAGAACAAAACAGCTAATATTATAATGCTGTTGTACAAATCAATGGTAAGGCCACACCTGGAGTATTGTGTCCAGTTCTGTTCGCCACATCTCAAAAAGGATATACTGGAAATGGAAAAGGTGCAAAAGAGAGTGGGGCTGGAGCACTTTCCTTATGAGGAAAGGCTACGGCGTTTGGGCCTCTTCAGTCTAGAAAAGAGACGCCTAAGGGGGGACATGATTGAGACATACAAAATTATGCAGGGGATGGACAGAGTGGATAGAGAGATGCTCTTTACACTCTCACATAACACCAGAACCAGGGGACATCCACTAAAATTGAGTGTTGGGAGAGTTAGGACAGACAAAAGAAAATAATTCTTTACTCAGCGTGTGGTTGGTCTGTGGAACTCCTTGCCACAGGATGTGATGACGGTATCTGGCCTGGATGCCTTTAAAAGGGGATTGGACAAGTTTCTGGAGAAAAGATCCATTATGGGTTACAAGCCATGATGTGTATGTGCAACCTCCTGATTTTAGAAATGGGCTATGTCAGAATGCCAGATGCAAGGGAGGGCACCAGGATGAGGTCTCTTGTTATCTGGTGTGCTCCCTGGGGCATTTGGTGGGCCGCTGTGAGATACAGGATGCTGGACTAGATGGGCCTATGGCCTGATTCAGTGGGGCTGTTCTTATGTAACTTCCACATCCTGCATGCTTGACTATCCTCATCTGCATTTTTACCTCCTGACTACTTTCAGCAACATGTTCCTTTTTTTCCTAACACCCTTTCTCTCTGAGGTTTGCAGAAGCCCGTTTTCTTAGACTATCTTTGTTCTACTCTAATCTTCCTGCCTTCTGTTTTGTATTTTTTAATGCCCAGAACAGCCTTCTCATCTCTAGTCGTTAAGTATGCATTCCTTCTACTTAAAATCACATCCCAAGCCTTCAGTAAAGGCTTTTCTGAACAATTCCTAACTGCACTGCATATGAACTTCCATTGCCAATTAATTTGCATCTTACTCAACACTATTTAACAGAAATGTCAGAGAATTTCACTGAATTTGGGTTCAGAGGAGAATTTCAGAGCTTGGAAAGCCCACTTCAGAGGAGAGGTGTTCTACCCTCTAAAATTATTCTCCCCTCCAGAAAGGTTTGGTGAATCCGTCCCCCTGCCCTTTGCTTACTAATCTGGGGAAGTGGCAGAGGGGTGGCAGTGGCAGCAGCAGAGTGGGAGGAGGATAGTGGCTTCTCTTTCTGCCCTTCATTTCTGCTCTGTGTTGCTTTGTAGTGTGCTAGGAGAAAATGCAGTGGTGACTTAGAGGCTGGGAGGTTTTCTTCTTTCCCTCTTTGTCCCCCTTCCCTTTTTTTGAGGGAGGACAACAATTTAGGACTTAGGGCAATTGTACTATCCCCCAGAGAAACTACAAATCTCAAGGGACGTTGTGAATTTCCCTTCAGTCCTGGCATGCAAAGGTATAGTCGTAGTGATAGCAGATCATCTGCTTGTCCATGCATGACAATGACAACATTGTTTTTTTATGATGGCCCAATAGTTTGACTGACAGTTGTGTGTATAACTGAGCAATTTTCAACCACTGTGCACATTGATGTGCTGTGAATGGTCTATAGATGTGCTGGGGGATTTGGGGGGGGGGAGGGTCATTTATTAGTAGGGCCATTGAGAGATGTGAGACCCCTGCCAGCAGTGTAGTATGTCTGGTCAATTGTCAGAAAACTAATGGTGTGCCTTGGCAATTTTAGCACCTTGTCAGTGTACCCTGAGATGAAAATGGTTGAAAATTACTGGTGTAACTCAACACTGTGAATTCTGTTTCATTGTTCCTAGATGGTATGTGGTAAGTTGTCTTTGGGATGTTAGTATTGTATTGCAATGCTAGCAGCACATGGTACTTTCTCTGCTGTACACTGGACATTGACATCTTTATAACTGTGACCAGCCACAACTCTAGTACAACAGAGTGGATTGATTCATTTAGCTGTACATTATTAGCTCCTTCTATGTCTTGCTCCTCTGCTTTTGTCAGGTGGGAGCGGAGATCTGGATAGGAGTCAACTGGCTCAGCTTCAACTTGGAAAATATAGATGAGGTGGATATTGGCAAGAGAGCCTGCTTTAGGAATTGGCAAAAGACTGAGACAAAATGGTTCCCAAGATTTTAGTTTTCAGATCTTTATTGGTTTCAAGAAATGTGTTTATCATATTTTATTTTGGCCAAGAGAAAATTATGTTTCTTCTATGGTATTGTCCTCTTTCAAATAATTCATGTGCTTTAGTGCCAAATGGAGCCAGCTTCTAGAGAAGGACTTGGTCATGCCAATTCTAAACTCAGAAGTGAAGAAAATATTTGACTTCCATTTAGAATTCTAGTCTCTTTTCAGTTAGTTCGGGCCCAATCCTAACCAACTTTCCAGTACTGATGCAGTCATGCTAATGGGGCACATGCTGCATTGTGTGATGGTGGGAGGCTTTCTCAAGGTAAGAGAACTTTTGTTCCCTTACCTTGGGGCTGCATTGTGACTGCATCAGTGCTGGAAAGTTGGATAGGATTGGGCCCTCACTTTTGTCTGAGAACCAGTGTGATGGCAGTGGTTAGAGTGCTGGTTTGGAAACCTCAAATTTATAAACCCAGTTTATTGAACCCAGTTTATTAAGTTCACTGAATGGCTTTGGGCAAGTCACTATCTCATTACCTCCTGTCCAGGATTGGTTAGTGCTCAAATTATTGAATAGAGAGAAGGAAGGGGAGTCCTTATGAAAACCAGAAGGCCCATAAGCCCCCCCTATTTCAACCTGATTATGCCCCCTTTTTGTAGCCTGTCACAAAAGATAACATGATGAGTCCCCCTTTGCTTCCCAATAATTTAGACATTTTAATTTGCCCCACTAGTGGCAATGGAATGCTGTAATGGAAGATCATCAGATCATCAGGTGGATGATGTGATGTTGACTGCTATTCCATGTTTTGATAGCTGGTTGACAGCTCTGGGAAGGGCAGGGCTAGCTTCACAGCTGTAATCAATCAAGGCCAATGGAGACTCTGATGGACACCTGAGCTTCCTTTGACCTTGATGGAACTTTGAATGGACATGGACTAACAAGGCAGCTCACAGCTGAGCTGCATCTTCGATAAAGGGACATACAGGAATAAAAGGCAGTTTCAGAAGGACCCAGACCTAAGGGATGTCCAGACCTACGGGACACAGAAGAAACTGCACACACACAGGACCCTGCTGGAGGAGACACTCTGCTGAAGAAGATAGAGGAAGGGACTCTGCTGCATTGGACTGCTACTGGGAAGATTGGACTGTGCTTTCGAGATTGGACTGTGGACTTGGACTGGGGGCTTCAGACCTTTACCCACTAAGTTAAATGGAGTTTTGGGGAGGGAAAGCCTCTGGACAAGAGGAATTGCAGGGAGTGTGTTTGTATCAATAAATTTTGTGAATTGTTCAAACTGATAAGGAATTCTGTAGTCATTCCTTTGCACACTGCAGCTGCTGTTCTTCGAAGAATGGGGTGTAAATTAGCCAAATAGCGGGTATTAGGAGATGGAGTTTTTTGGATGGGACAAACTGGCGTAGTCGGCAGGATTTGAACCTATTGGACAAGACACAAGCATTCTTCCAATGCTGACTGCATAATGGGAGTCGTAAACATCACTCCAGCAGCATTTAGAGGTGCATGTTGCCGGAGCACCGGCAGAAAGGCTGGAACCTTCCAGTGCATGCTTGCTGATCTAGGAGGATCTGCTGAGGCAGGTAAGTTGGCAGGGGAGGTGGGATGCAGTAGGCAGCTAGCGAAATAGGTGGAATGGGGAGCCAACAGTGGGCAGAGGATAAGTATGGGCAGATTGGGTTCAGGAAAGGGTTGGGTTTGGCAGCAGTTGGCAATCTTAACCCCCTTCCTAGGCCCAATCCACTGTTTCAAAGTATTCACTAGTGCAGGTCAGAGTAATCACCCCCCCCCCTCATACCACAGATGCTTATCCCTGGGTAAGGGAACATTTGTTTACCTACCCAGAGGACACCTCTGCAACTGCCCCACCCCCACAAAATACAGCAATAACCTTTTTGTGCTACTGCATCAATTGGGGGTGTGTGGATAGGATTGGTCTAGGAGATGTTATGCTAAAACACAGCTCCTTGGAGGAAGTATGGAATAGAAATATAGTAAATAAATTCAACTATTTGATTAAGCTCAGTGGTTCGCAAAGTGTGAGATGTGGTTTCTTGGGGAGCCGCAGAAACCAGCCAGAGGAGCTGAGGAAACCTCATGAAAAACCAGCCACCCTATATAATGTATAGAATTGTAGCTCTAATGGGGAGCCAAGGGTCCAGTAGGTCAAGGTGGAAGCGGAGTTCTGGATAGGAGTCAACTGGCTCAGTTGAAAAATTTGGGAACCGCTGATTTAGCTGATCAAATTCTGCTTATGGAAACTAAAGATATGGAAGAAGTACACAGGGAGAAATACACAGGAAGATAAAGAAGTATGTAATAATGGCATGAGAGTTAAAAGGGGGTAAAATCATTTGATTGCTGACAAAGCTGAGTGTTGAATTACTCTAGTTCAGTGGTACTCATAATCCTACTCGGACTTTGGGACTTAAAGTATTTGCCTGGGAAGTGCAGGGGGTAATAACAGGATCAGGACAATTGTGCTGCTGCTGGCCAGCAAGGAGTTTTTTCCACTTCCCTGTGGGTCACTAAGGTTTTCTGAGGCCTCCCCTAAGGTCTGGGGAGGCTGCAACCCCCTCTGTAGCCCTCCCAGCACCTTCATAGTATTAAGAGAGGGGGGAAAAGCACTTCCTGTTTTTGCCACGAAACCAGAAGTGTTTTGTTTCCCCCCCCCCCAACATTTTGAAAATGCTGGAGGACTGCAGAGGGGGTCTCAGGCTTCCCAGACCCTCCGGAGAGCCATTGCAACCCCCAGGTATGTGAAAAAACCCCTCTATGCCTGGCATCAGCACAATCATCCTGAATGCATTGCCGTGGACTTCTGGTTCCCCTGGTGGGTCACGACCCACATTTGGTAACCACTGGTTAGCCTCTTGTTTAGTGATCTAGTGCTTTGGTTCTTCACAATGCTGAGGCTTGCTGAATACCAGAAAACAACCATGACTATGCTTACCTGTACTAAATGGAACAAATGCTTCTGCTGCATCGAGTGAATGTACAGCAATAACTAGAGTTGAGGTCTTTGGCATGAGGAATGTTTTTGTGCTCAATTGAAGGGACATACAGGTGTACCCCCATATCCTTAGGGGCTCCATTCTGGAACCCCCCATGGTTAAGTGAAACTGCAGATATGGGATCCTTGGATTTAGGTCCCCCCCCCTTATTTGTTTAACAGCAGAGCAAGAAACTTCCAGGGTCAGCAACGTATACATGCTGTGTTGGGAAATAGCATCTTAATGACATCTCTAAAGCTAAGAGAGCAAAATGAAACCGCAAATAGAGTTTAGTTGATGGACTAGGAGAGCAGAGAAGAGAGGGTGGCAGGTACAGTAATGTAGGTAACATGAATTCTGAAACAAGTGTAATGGTCTCGTATGCAGGAAAATGGGAGGGAGAAGAGTCTGTTTTGAAACTTCTTTTTGTAGCTGTCCATTTTTTGTTAAAATCTCCTGGAAATGAATGATACCTATAAACAGAACAGAAGAAAAGAGAAAATCTGCCTGCAACTATCTGCAGTGGTCATAATAACTGTGTAGCCATGAAGCTGTGCATGTGTGTTAAAATTATTTTTTGTGTGCTTCATGTAGACTTGTTTAAAAAGGCAAGTGCAATTGCAAAGTTGCTGAAGATATGCAGGACTGGGAGCCTAATTCTGAGCTCTTCAGCGCTGATGGTATGAGCATACCGTTTGTGCTGGATGTCACAAACATGCTGTAAGACATGCCTGCAACACCCTGCGCTGAATCAGCACCGGCGCCCACCCAGTACCAGACAGACACTGCCCAGAGCTGGGTAAGAACTCCTGGTGGTGGTGAAGGCATTGGGGTGGGGGTGGGGTAGGTGTTCCAGGGCGGGAGGAGGAACTGGTGCGGAAGCGGGCAGGACTGGCAAAGCTGAGCTAGTAACCAGCAGTAGTAACCATTGCAGATTTGAGAAACCCCATTATGGCGCTTGGGGGTGTTGCCTGGGGGAAGGGAACAAAAGTCCCCTTCCCCCAAGGAGACCTCTGGTGACTACCACGGGGCCGCTGGATGCAGCGGTGGCTGCTTTGGCACCTCTGCACTCAGTGCTGCAGCCGCCTTTAGAATTGGACCATAGGTCTGCTATGTGTTTGGACAGGAGACAGCCTGAGAACTGTATTTCAGCCTTGCTTAAGTCTAAGCTAAAGTGAAGTGACCATACAGAAATGTTGACAAGTTAAAGAGTATAGATTTTGATTTCAGAAACATAGTTTCTGCTACTTTGAATTCTTGGGAGAAAAGGTGGAATATAAAAGTATAAAATAGGATAATTGCAGGAACTTGTGAGCTAAAAAAAAGAGCAAACCTGGATTTCCTGCTGTCTCAAAGCACTCTCTCTCAGATGATCAGATACTCCATTACTGGCCTCCCTGAAAGGAGCCTCCTTTATAACATGGATTGGAGCAGTAAGTAAAGATAGCGTATGATGTCTTATGGTTGAAGAAGAAACTTAATCTCTTACTTAGTGTTCAAAACCTTCAGTTGAATAAAGGAGATCTCTTAATATTTAATGCTGAAAGAGACCACTTTCCCTGGCTCCCCTCACTGCCAGTAGTCATTGAGTGTCAATATTCAAGGACAGAGCAAAGCATTAAAATATAGTAGAACCTTCTCTGCCCCTGTCCTCCCTCTTCCCTCAACTCCCAGCACTGACAGGCACCAGGGGATGTAGACAGCCCACCGGCACATGGACTCGGCCACTCGCTGCTTGTGAAGACAGCGAGGCCACACAAAATGGCATGTTGCACTTTGCAACAACCATAAAAAGTCTTATGGAGTCAGAATGCTCGTTCTGGCAGCATAAGACTCTAATAGGATTGGGTCATTAGCTTACTGTTGTTATTTATACAGGCAAGAATGATAATATCACAGAACAGTGGCGTAGCTAATGATCATGTAGCCCAGTGCCAAGTTCAAAATGTTGCTCCAGAAGTGATGTCACAACCGGAAGTGACGTCATGCCCGGTCTTTTTAAAAAGTGAAAGTTGGGAAGAACCCACCTCCTCCGCCCAACAGCTCACCACCCACTTGCTCTGCTGCCTCCGCCTAGTCAGTGGCATAGCTAAGGCATATATCTGCCACCTGGGGTCAAAGAGGATATTGCAGCCCCCCCCCCCGCATGACAAAATCAAATCTAATTAAGTAAATAAATAAAAAGATATTGGTTCCATGCTGTATTATAATAGCATTTCATTGGCACTCAGAACAATCAGTCTCATAGGTCAGTTTTGAGTTAAGCAAATCCACTTTTTGTTCCACAAAGCAGTTGTGTTTTCATTTTCTGGTTAATTGGCCATAACGTTTGATAGAATACAGATATTCCAGTGCAGTTCATTGCATTATATTCTGCATTATGAATGATATGGAATGACCTTTCCAATGATATATAACATGATGGTATTATTCATACATACCAAGATTTTCACAATTTTAGTCACTAGAGTCAAGCTCAGCTTGTTGCCCCCCTAAAGTATGATGCCCAGTGCAACTGCTACCCCCTGCACCCGCTTAGCTACGCCACTGTCACAGAATTATAATATCAGTGGTCCAAATCAAACACAATTACCAAAAGAGAAAACAATTAGTTCATTACTAAAAGTCAATCGTTCTTATAACAAAAGAGAATTGGACCAAATTGTATCAGATAACACAAAATGATTACATTATCTTGAACTCTTTCTCCAAAATATGCAGATAAACTACATCAAAGAGTAAATGTATCAACTGGTTGTCTTCCTTTCCTGACTAAAACTAGATCAGTTAACTTTACTGGTAACACTATATCCCAAAGCTTATTTGGCCATCAGCAAGCTTTTAATGCAGGAGGCTTCAGTTTTTTTCAGCAGCTTCTACTATCCAGCTGAGCAACAGTGAGCAAATGGATTACCAATTTCAGGTCATTGGGGATAAGTAATAATTTTATTCTCCCCAAAAGCAATATCACGTATAAGTTATTTGTTCAATAACAACTCAATTCTGGACTTAATTAGTAGCTATCTTAGGGCCAAATCTTATCCAACTTTCCAGCACTGATGTAGCTGTGTCAGTGCGGTGTGCGCTGCATCCTGTGGTGGGAGGGTTGTTATGGAGGCCTCCACAAGGTAGGGGAACATTTGTTCCCTTGCCTCAGGGCTACATTGCTATCTGTGCTGGGGCAGAATTGGGCCTTTAGGCTGCAGTCCTATACACACTTTCCTGGGAGTAAGTACTGTTGAACATAGTGGAACTTACATCTGAATAGATATGCATAGGCTTGTGCTGTTAGAAACAAGTAAGAAAATATAAAATGGTTCTGAACCTGTGTTGCTGCATCTCCAACAAGTGTCTTTACATATGGAATAGATTCTGTTCACACTCTGAGATGGGGGTCTGGAAGATCTGTCTTGAGCCAGGTCCGCTGATCCAAAATCCGTGGATAGGTAGTCTCAACCTGAATTTAGCTTACCCCCAAATTGTGATATCACTATATTATCTACATTATTCAATTCGGTATAAAATTCTGCAAATTTATTTATTTGCAAATTTATACCCTGCTTTATCTCCTTCATGGCATTCAAAGTGGCTTCCAAGCATGATAAAAAACATAAGTTTTAAAAATATAAATATTAAAAAACTTCTAAAATCCAATGAGCACTTAAAAAACCTTATTAAAAACCAGGAGCAATAAAAAGCAGATAAAACCAGCAGAAGACAATTTTAAAAAGCACCATAAAATTAATCAGCATAAAAAACCCCAAATGTCTATATAAAAACTCAAAAGGCCAGAGTTAAAAAAACAAATGTTTTTAAACCTTGCCAGCAGTAGTGTAGCTAGAGGGTGCAGGGGGTAGCAAGTGGCCCAGGCTACAGGCTGGGTGGGGGCAACAACTTGCAGGCAACAGCACCTGTGTGCAACAATTGGGCTGCTGCCGGCAGCCCTGCCAGTGCCAGGCACTGCCAGGGAGGGAGGGAGGAAGAGCAACAGTCACGGAGAAGGGCGAAACTGCATGTTGCCCCTCCCTGCAGCTGAGACGGAAGGTAGGTCTCTGCAGACGCGTGTGGCCTCTGGGAACCAAGTGCCTTGGGAACTAAGTGCCAGGTAAGGCACGAGAGTTTAGCATCTGGGCGAGGAGAAGGCAAGGAGACTTCTGAGTTTTGGAGAAGGAGAGGAGGAGGAGCAGGAGGAGGAGGTAAGTGTACTCATTCTAACGCTTTTCTTTCTAACTCCCTGTCTTCTAACCTTAACTTTACCTTTAAAGCAACCTTAACTCAAAATTGACCGGGTAGATGGGACTCGTCAGCCTAGGAAGGCAGCTCATCTAAGAGAAGGAAACTCTGACCTCAAACCTCCACTGCCTTGTGGCTACATCCAGTTCTGGAAAAGGCTTCAGGAGTCAACCTCGAGGCAAAATCAGGAGCCGGAGTCCCTTAGGCAGTTCATGGCTGAACACAGTCACGTTCTGGCAACTCCTGCGACGCCGCTGGAACCAACCGTATTGGCTTCTGCCTTTCCATTGGACCATTCCAGCGACGTGGAGAGGGGGGATTTGCTGCATGGGTAACAGCCTATCCTCCATACCTTCTTTACCCAGGCTTCGCGCACTGGAGAGGACACTCCAACTTCGCCATACGGCGTCGGCACAACACGGGAAGCAGCAGTTTACCGGTTATAAGTCTTTGCTCGATTGGCGTAGAGCATGACGCCAGGGGCTGCTTCCGACGGTGGGAGAGATCATTGCATCTCATTGGGCAGCTACCGCCCGCCTTAAGCTGGGCAGTCCCCAGCCAGTAAGGTGTTGCCTCGCCACGGTCTGTTAACCTCATGGGGTTGGGCGGGTTAGGACAGACAAAAGAAAATATTTCTTTACTCAGCGTGTGGTCGGTCTGTGGAACTCCTTGCCACAGGATGTGGTGCTGGCATCTAGCCTAGACGTCTTTAAAAGGGGATTGGACAAGTTTCTGGAGGAAAAATCCATTATGGGGTACAAGCCATGATGTGTATGCGCAACCTCCTGATTTTAGGAATGGGTTAAGTCAGAATGCCAGATGTAGGGGAGGGCACCAGGATGAGGTCTCTTGTCATCTGGTGTGCTACCTGGGGCATTTGGTGGGCCGCTGTGAGATACAGGAAGCTGGACTAGATGGGCCTATGGCCTGATCCAGTGGGGCTGTTCTTATGTTCTTATGTTCAGGCATGAGAAGCTGGCCCTCTCCCCCTCCCAAAGCTGAGATGCTGGCGATGGGCACAGACCGTCTCAGAGTCTTCTTTTCATGCGCCTACCAGCCCTCATTCCCTCCACCTGGTGATTTCCTCCACCTGTCCTGCTCAACATGCTGCCCTCTGAAACCCTATTTGGCTTAAATGGCAAGAGAGGCGTGTGGGGAGCAGAGCAGAGTGTGTCAGTGTTTGTTTGTGTTTAGAGAGGAAGGAAGAAGTGTATTGGTGAGGGGGGAGGGCTGTTGGATGCTGATCAGGACACTGGGTGTGTGTGTGTGTGTGTGTGAGAGAGAGAGAGATGGAGCCCCTGATAGGCAGGCATAGCTCCCAGAAACCTGTGGAGCCCAGCCTGGACAGAGGAGGGGGTTCCCCTTGTGCAGCGGGACCAGTTACTCACTACTCCCCCACCCTGCGTAGCCTACTCTCTTCTGCTCATCACAGTCCTCTCTCTACTTGCCTACCCCCTTATTCTCCTCCTGGCAAGGCTGCAGGAGCCCAATTGTCTGGGCAATCTAAACCAGTAGGGCTTGCTCCTGAGTAGACATGCAGGAGATTGGGCTCTGAGGCTGCAACCCTATCCACACTCTCCTGGGAGTAAGCCCCATTGACTAAACTGGGCTTGCTTCCAAGTAGACAGGCAGAGGATTGGGCTCAAAGGCTGCAATTCTCTCCCCCCTTTCCTGGGAGTAAGCTCCATTGACTATAATGGGCTTGCTTCCAAGTAAGGCAGAGAATTGGGCTCCAAGGCTGCAATCCTCTCCCCACTTTCCTGGGAGTAAGCCCCATTGACTAGACTGGGCTTGCTTCCAAGTAGACAGGCAGAGGATTGGGCTCTGAGTTGGCTGACTGTGATAGGTTACCTGCGCATGTCCAGGAACCTGAAGAGGGTAGCAAGCAAGGCACAGCAACCTGGGAGGCAAGTTGCAGCAGGAGCACTGAGCAGCAGGTGGTTTGGCCTCATTTATTCACATAATTCCTCAATTCCACTTCCTCAAGGTCAGCTGCTGGCTCTTAGGATTGTCTCCAGTCCCCTCCTGCACTTCTCAAACTGTGTAAGGCTGCAAGGCTGTGTACGGCTTACTTCACTTACCAGGGAGTAAGCCCCATTGAACACAGTGGGACTTACTTTTGAGTAGACATGAATAGATTGCGCTGTAAAAGTGCAATAAGTACTTTCAACAAGTGTTTGCTATTTTAAAATATTAGCTGACATTTCTCACTCACTTGAACAAATAAAAAGACCCAATGTAATTAATTAAGTTTGATGTCATTGCTACAGAATTTTTTTTTTGCACCGGGCAGCAACTTGGTTAGCTATGCCACTGCTTGCCAGAGAGCCTCCAAGCAGTTTGTAAACTAAAAGGGAGGGAATTCCACCAAGTGCCACCGCAGAAAAGCCCTATTCCTTGCCACTGCCCCTTCCACCTTCATGGGCAGCGGCACCTGTAAAAGGGCCCTCTCCCATGACCAGATGAGAGGATGAGCTAGATTGTATGGAAGAAGGCAGTCTCTCAATACTTTTGCAATATCTTGATGGATAGCAGAAGCTTTTTTCTCTGCCTTTAAAAGTGATATCAAATTATTTTTTTCTTTTTTAATATGCAGATTTCACATTTATTTCCTATCTCAAAAGTTATTTGCTTCAAATATAAAAGTGATCCCCCACCTTTGTACAATTTAGCAAGCTATGTTTCCCTTGCACTCTCCATCTTCAAATGATCTTTAAGCATTTCTTTTTATGTTGATTTTCAAGATTTTGATCCTGCAGATCTTGCATTTCCCTATACCTTTCCTTCTTTAATAAGTCCATTTTTAATAAAAACCCTCTATAACCACCACATTATATACTTGTCATGATAGACTAGTAGTTGGTGTATTATTAGCAAATTGTAAATGCACAATATATCCATTTAAGAGATTTAGATGTTGATGCATCATCTCATTTAATAATAAAAGATTAATTAAAAGTCAACTTTTGGCAGCAGGTTCAGAAGAAAGAACTTACCAAATTAACAAGGTGCAATCTGCATAAATTTAAGGATTAATAGTACGTACTTCTCATTACTTAAGTTACTTACTAGGCATAGCAAAGAAATCCTGCTGAATATGTAATATTTTAACAGGCCTCTTTCTAATCAGCTCCATTTATTCTAACCAGAGCCAGGGGAATCAGAGTGATAGTTTGTTCTTAAAAGAACCATCTTTTAGAATCAGTCCTCTTTGGTAAATAGCATAAATAAGACAATGTCACAGTCCATGCATTTTTAAAAAAACCCTTTGGGCTCTTTGAGATTTTCTTGTTGTTAGGGCCGACAATTCTGCGGAGGCCCTGGTTGGTCTCTGGAGAGGGGGAATGCCTAGTGCTATCAGCAGTGTTGCTCCTGAGCACCCTCTGCCTAACCGCAGGGCAAAGCTGCCACTCTGTTTTTCTGGAGAGTGGCTTTCATGAAATATCTTGGAAGATGCCAAACAGCAAAGGAGGAAAAATCACAATGAATGCAACTGAGCACAAGCTAGAGCCTAATAGTAGACCCTGCTCTGTGGCAAAGTGTGTACTTCTCTACCACTATTGTATCTGCTGTAGGTCATCCAGTGCAACTTGTTCTGGGTTGTCTGTTATGTCTTGGGCCTTAGAATGGGATGTAGGATACCTCAGTTACCCCTGCAACCAATTTGCCTTGTACCTTTATGTATAAAATCATTCACATGTGCCATGACTTGGACTTCATGTTTAGATGCACTTTTGGCAACTGTTTGTCCAGCTGTTATAAATTCTTTTTACCTTGTATAACCTGAGTATGTGGACTGGATTCTTGGATTTGTGAGGACATCCACATGCTTGCTCAACTCTCATCCATCTTTGCCTGGGAGCTACCCGGGAGGACTAGCTGTGTGGTCAGGGAGGGTTATTAATACGTCTCTGAGTGAGATACCAGACAGTTTGAAACTGATAGATGGCTGCCCTTTCTTGAAAAAGAGATACTCCCACTGAATTGGAGAATTACCAACCAGTCTCAAACCTCCCATTTTGGGGCAAGGTGCTTAAACAATTAGTGGCTTACAGCAATTAGTAGCATACACAGTTATGGCATATACAATTAGTGGCATACAAATTCCAGGATATTTGAGTGAAATTAATTATTTAGTTCCCTTTCAGTCTGGCTGGGGTTTGGATAATTATCTTACAGCACAATCCTATGCATGTCTACTCAGAAGTAAGTCCCATTGTGTTCAATGGGGCTTACTCCCAGGAAAGTGTGCATAGGATTACAGTCATGCTGGTGGATGACCTATGCCAGGCCCTGGATGAAGGAGTGCATCCCTATGGTCTTGTTGGGCCTCTCAGTGACTTTTGACACTATCAACCATGATGTGTTCCTGGATTGTCTGTCTGGGCTGGTGCTGTGGGGCACTGTCTTGTAGTGGCTTTGGTTCTTCCTGAAGGACAGATTTCAGAAATGTTATTGAAGAAGACTGCTCTTCACCTTGGCCTATAACGTGTGGTGTTCCACAGAGATAATTAGTGAGGATAGGGTCAGCAATAGGCATACCCAGGTCTATGCCTCTATTTTATCTAATACTGAAAGGGCAGTAGAAGTCATGAACTGCTGGCTGGATGAAGGTGAATAAGATGAAATTTTAATACTGATAAAGTAGAAGTGTTGCTGTTCAAGAGACTTGTGATTTGGATGATGGATGATGAATTGTTGATGTAGTAAAGACAGGGTAGCATCCCACTCCCAAAGAGCAGGTCTGCAGTTTGGGGTTTTTCCTGGATCCAGTGCTGCTTATGGTGCCTTTGCCCTGCTTAAGCAGGTGTGCCAACTGCAACCGTACATGAGTCAACCGGACTAGACTGTGGTCATTCATGTGTTGGTTATACTGGGATTGGATTACTGCAATGTGCTTTGTGTGGGCTGCACCTGAAGATCACGTGGATAATAATAATATCTCAGTTGGTGCAGAATGAGGCCGCAGGTGTGGTGACTGGGGCCAGGCAGTTTGACTTGGTCATGTCGTTATAGTACAAGTTTCACTGATTGTTGTTTCATTTTTGTGTGCCGTTCAAGGTGCTGGTTGTAATCTTTCAAGTACTTTACAGCATAGGGTCATGGTATTTGAGGGATTGGCCTGTTCTTTAAGGTCAGCTGGAGAGGCCTTCTTGTGGATGAAGGTTTCAATCAGAGGTCTGGTTGTGGGCAACGCAGGTGTTACTCCTTCTCTATGGCAGAGGCCTATGTCCTAGGAGTTGGTGTACAACATACCTGGAGTTTTCTAAGGCCAAGGAACCATGCAACACCAAGAATATGTTGCAGGGGGGGGGGGAGTTATTAGAACAAATTAAGTAAACACTTTTGAATAACAAGTACACTCCATATCTTGATTCCTGGTCTTGACCTACTAGTCTCTGTTCAGCTCCCTTCCAACCTCTTCCTTCATTCTCTTCTTCACCTAGTCCTGGGGTCGGCAACCTGCCATTCTGGAGCCAAGCGGCTCTTTCAGCCTTCTCCTGCGGGGCCAAGCCGTGGGGGGAGGGGCACGCCCCTCCCGTGAAGCTGCTGCTGCTCACCAGCCCGAGCGCACAGGCTCAGCTCCCTCACCTCCTGCGGCTGCACCCCATAGGAGAGGGCATGAACGGCTGGCGGAGCAGCTCCTGCCCAAAGAGCCTGCACCGCAGCCGCCGCCACATGTTCCCTGCCGCCCAAGCCGCAGCGCCAGCCACCTCCCTGTGTAGGGGAGGGTGCGTAAATGAACCTGACCCCACAGAGCCAAGGCAAAAGCAAGCAATTGAGTGCAGCTGCTCTGCCCTTCTCCCAAGCTTAGAGCACAATCCTGTGCACATCTCCTCAGAAGTAAGTCCCATTGTGCTTGCTCCCAGGAAAGTGTGCACAGGATTACAGCCTTCAAGCTCCCCACTCAGCATCCCCCAGTCACTCACTCACACTCTCACTGCCCCATTTCCTTCACTTCAAAACTTGAAGGGGGTTTAGAGACCCCTGCACCAGATGGTATTCTGTATAAGTTTGTATACTGTATGTGTAACATACTGTATATGTAACACCAAAGCATAGTTCATGGTTGGGAAGCAATCACTGTTAGTATGCCTTTTATTTTATGCAGTTTTGAACTCTTAGCTTGTTTGTTCAGGAGCACCTTTGTGAACAGTGTTAAGTAGTACTAAGTGGTCTTGTTCAGAGGTAGTATTGTGTGGAAAGGCATTTACAGAAGTACAGAAGTAAATGACAGTAAAGAATGACAGTATCCTTCACAAGCAGTTCACTTGTGCACAATTTAAAACAGTTGTTCTCCAACTGTGGGTCTGGACCTGATTTTTAGTGGGACCTAGAAGAGGGAAGTGTATTATATAACTGTGACCTACAAGAGGGGAGCGCAAACTATATATGCAGTGTATATATACTCCCCTGGGAGTGAGCCCCGTTGACTCCACTGGGGCTGACTTACCTTTCCCCCTGTTTTTGCACTGGTATGTATGGAGATCTGCCCCCCCCCAACTTCCATGTGTTGGTTCTGTGTGCAAGGGGTTTTGCAATGGTCTTGCTGTGATATCTATATAGAGATCTTCCCTCCCCCCCCCAACCTTCTCCCTGTTTTTGCACTGGTCTGTATAGAGATCTGCCCCCCCCCACTTGTATTGGAATCTAGGAAGATCTGGTGAGTAGGTAGATGTGGTGTCAGCAGTGGCCCCTTTGAGGGTAAGGCCTGGGCATCCAGCAGAGTGTGCTGCACAGCTGCAGCCACTTGAAGGCAATAGGGCCCTCAGGGATATAAGGAGCACCTGAGGAAGGGGGTGTGGGTTGTAGAAGGAGTGCAGGTTGGAGGTAGGAGAGGAGACTGACTGGGCTTATTGACTTGGATACTCTGACTGATTTGACTGACTTTGGAATCTGACCTGGGACTGCGACTTGGCTTATTGACTTTGGACTCTGCCCTGGATACTCTTACTGACTTTGTGACTAAGGGACTGCTAGAGACACTGGAGTTTGAAGTGCGGCTGCTGTGCCCAAGACCTGCTGACGATCCAGGGTCTGCTGTAGTGGTGGGAGGCTGCTGGCAGGAGAGAGGACCACTGCAGGTTGAACAGGGGAGCTACCCTGGAGGTGGGGTCCAGCAGGACTGCAGGGCAGAACCAGGGTGATTTGTTGGGGGAAAGGGCAGCTAATTTGCTTAAAGTGGGCATAATTCTCTAGGCAGAGAATGGCCTTGGAATCAGGCAAAACACCATAGAGGACCAGGTGTCTGAAAACACAGGACAAGAATGTATGACAAAACTAACTAAAAGCTACAAGAGGGGGCTACTTTATAAAAATGGGACCTATAAGAGCATAAAGGTAAAAAAAAAAAACTATATATGCAGCGTTAGCTTCATTTTAGGTGTCAAAAGGGTTTTGTGGCTCCCAAGGTTTTTTTTCCTCTGGAAAATGGGTCCAAATGGCTCTTTGAGTGTTTAAGGTTGCCGACCCCTGACCTAGTCCATGCCTTCCCTCTCCTCTTGTCCTTGTACCTTGTTCCAACCTGTCCATCTCTCCTCATGTAGTTTCCTTGTCCCATTCTCTCTTGTTCTCCTTCTTTCCCCAACTCTTCATTCCTGCTTCCCCTCTTTCCTCATCCTATCACTTTTGAGGTCATTCACTTCTTTAGGCTCCACCCCCTTCCACCTTTACTGTCCATTAGCTCTGTGGCTCCTGGCAGTGACATTACCAGTCACAATAGAGACAAGCAGATGGCCCATGCAGTTCCATTTGGCCAACTCTACAGGGTAGGCTCAAACCTCACAGTGAGAAAGGACTTTCTCCATGGTGGTGCCCCATAGGTGGAATTTTTTCTTCTCCAAGATTAGGTTCTCACCTCTCTGTGTGTGTATTGGCAGAGTTTGAAGTGTTTCTTTTTCTTTATGCCTTCCATGATTGGGACAGACACCCCTGGTTAGCTCTCTGTCTGGCTTGCTGTTTTGTTTCTTCATTTGCTTTGTTATATTTTAATTGTTTGTTGGTTTTAGTTGTCATTGTAAGTCATGTTGAATGCCTCTAATTGGGTGGGGAAAGGGGGGTACAAATATTTTAAATTAAATAAATACATCTGTGGAGACCCCTTGTTATATCAGTATAAAAACAAAAGACCCAGTCATGTACTACCCTATGATAGACCTGAATTAAACTTTCCTTTGTTACAGAGGGCATTGGCCTGATGAGGGTAAAAAAAAAGCCAACTCATTCCCAATAGAGCATAATAGCGTTTTGGAAAGAACAGTAGACAATGAGCCAGACCAGATTTTGTTTTTAGTGTTATAAGATACTTAGATTTGACCAATCTCGGGGCCCAATCCTATCCACATTTCTGGCACCAGTGCTGCTGCAATGCAGCTCCAAGGTAAGGGAACAGATGTTCACATCTCTGTGACTCTGTGACTCTGTCTCTGTGACTGCCTCTCCACCACAGGATGCAGTACATGCCCCATTGGCACAGGTATACCAGCACTGGAAAATTGGATAGGTTTGGGCCCTCAGTTGGCTTCACTGGCTTTGCAGCCTTGATAACTATTATACATGTGAAAATATAACTTTTCCCAAGAAAATTTCTGAGGAGCTGATGGCACACTCAGTTTCAAGGCTGCATATGTTTGACACTCTCCTGAAAAAAAACTGCAGTCCAGATGAATGATGGAGCCCCCACAACCCTTCTGATGGCTGTTGGGGTCAGTGGAAGGGAATATCATTAATATAGTTCTAATATTTTGGGCAGTCATAATTAGTAAAGGAAAAAGACTCCATTCTGTAAAAATGGGCTGCTGCAATGTATTCCCCTATCACCACTAGCCCTTATTCAGGAATTCTGCAAAAAGATTTTGCAGATGGTGTCAGCAAAGGAGTGGAAGGTCAGTAGTCCCAGAGATGAAAATCTGAATGGAAAGATAATGTTCAAATTCTTGGCATGCCCTTACTTTTTCTGCACCATTTACACAACATAGTTGCATGCGAATTTATGAAAAACAAATTGTATGAATGGAATGATTATTATTTGGAAGGATACTACAGCCTGGGAGAGTCTGAGGCTGTAGTATGCAGCCTGAAGTCACAGTGCAGTGCTATAAGGCAGTCCTTGACAAGTTTGTACCGTTTGACTAAAAACGGTGCGAGTTTTACTTGGTCTTCTGAATAATAAATGTTGCTGCACCAAGGATGTTATGTAACCAAGTTGTATCTTGAGCTTGCCGGTGCAGTGGGATGGAATAAGTCTGTTCAAGATGTGTCTATAAAAATTCTGTGTAGTAACAAAAGAAATCAAATAAATATTAATCAAAAGAAAAAAAGATGAAAGCAATCTTTAAAAAAAGTTGAAATGGATTAAACTGAAAAGCAAATGTAAACAAACCTACTAAAATTAACCAACTTAATAAAATTAGTTATGACAGGCCTGCTCTCTCTCTCTAAGCCAGGGATGACCAACTTCTGAAGCCCAGCGGGCCTTATGCTTTAGCACTCAGAAGCTTCGGGGTCAATTCATTAAAAAATTTTCTACTGCATATTAAAATTTCTGTCCATGAGTTCTTGCATTTCTTTGAAACACCCCTAAAAGAAACACGGAAGGTACTGTGGACAGCTTCAGCATTCTTCAAACCAAGAGCCATTGCCAATGCTGGCTACTTTCAGTGAGAACTGTAGAATTGTCTCCCTCTTCTGCCAGCTGGGTTTTATCACCCAATATTTATTTGAGTTTGTCATCACAGCATCCACAAATACACAGGCCAACACACGTTTTGCTTCCTTAAATATTACGCCAATTCCTGGGTATATTTGGGGTGCTGATTCCAAAAATGGCACCCGTTTTGCCCCATTACATCTAGTTTTGGAGATAAAGTATAGCCTCTTTAGTGAATTGTTCAAGCAGCTTCCTCATGATGAAGTGTACACCTTGGCTTCCTCATGAGGAAGCTGCTTGAACCATTCACTAATGAGACTATACTGTATCTCCAAGACTAGATTTGATAAGGCAAAACGGATGCCATTTTTGGAATCGACACCCCAAATTCATACCAAACCACCATGAAGTTTGGGAAAAACGTTTCTGACCCTCAATTTTGTAGGCCTGTGTTATCTCAGCAGAAAAAGATTCCACGAACATGATTCAGGGAGTTGAGGATCATGAGAACTGTACAGAATCATCTTCTAGACCAGTGATTTTCAACCTTTTTCATCTTGTGGCACACTGAAAAGGTGCTAAAATTGTCAAGGCACACCATCAGTTTTTTGACAATTGACAAGGCACACCACACTCAAATCACCCAATGGCTGTATTAATAAATGACCCTTCCTCAAATTCCCATGGCAAATCTGCAGACCATTCAGACACCAATGGGCCATTGCACAGTGGTTGAAAATTGCTGTTGTAGGCCTTTCACTTCCTGTAGATTCCCAGTTGGGCATCCCAGCTGTAAACCAATCAGGTTGTAGCATTTTTCAGTGCTGTTATGATAACCTGTGAGTTACACGAAAACATTTCTGTGTTTGAAATTTATTAAAAGATAAAGTGCAAAAATAATTTGCTAGATGGCCCCCACAGCTGATCCATCACACAGACATCCTCTTTCATTATTAACATTTCAATACTGTGACTTACAGACTTTATGACAGTTGTGGGAATGATGATTCAGAGTTATGAGTCAGAGTCTTAGAAAAATTAACTTTATAGTATTGTATATATGATGTATATATTAGATCAAATTATGGAGGGGGGCCGTATCTGTGAATCCCTTATCTGTGTATTCATTTATCTGTGGATAAATCTGTATTCATTTATCTGTGGATCAAATCCATGGTCTACCCCCCGCTCCCCTCACCTCCGGTGGGTCCTCTGAACCCAGCAGAGGCTACACACATCTGTCTGCAGCCTCTACAGGGCTCAGATTGAGCCTTAGCGTAAAAAAAGTCATTTCCTGGTTTTTTGTAAAACCTGAAGTTACGTTTTTAATGTCTTATAAGGCATTAGGAAGTCCGGGGAAGTCCTATGGCATTTCCCCAGGCCTTCTTATGTCTTAGAAGACATTATAAACATCACTTCCAGTTTTACAAAACATCCCAGAAGTGACTTTCTTTTGCTCTAAGGCTCAGTCTGAGTCCGGCAGAGGCTGCAGATGGATGTGTACAGCCTCTGCTAGGTTCAGAGGAAGGCTGGGGCATTCCCTTGTATCCACGATTTCGGGGGGGGGGGTCCGAAATGGAACCCCCCGGATAGAAGGGCATGCCTGTGTCTTTGTTTCTTAGCAACAAATTGTTGAGAAAATTTTATCCTGGGGTCCATAAGCTCCATGGTGATAAAAAATTAAATTATCTAAGCGGTATCTACCTTCAGAGAATTGTTGTTCCAGGGTGGCATCCTTTCAAGGTAGGATCTTATCTGTGTTCAGCAATTGTTGCTGCAGGCAAATGCTGATCACAGGGAGTGTGGATTCAGGGCTAAATGTGCATCATTGACATGCTCTTAGGAAGTTTTCATGCATTTGTCTCCACAGGGAGATGAAGGCCTGACCCTGAGTACAGTCTTGCAACAGTAATAATCTGACTGATTGTACTTTGATATGAGCCCTATTTAGGACAGGGTTTGGTTTTCCCAATAGCTAACAGAGTCATTCTGCTTAGTGCTGCATTCATTTGAAAATATGTCTATGTGTGAAATTGCACCTCCTTCTGCCCTTGTTATAGATTCTTTCCTTCAACACTTAAGCAGGCATTTGAGAGGCTGTATTGAACTGCAAAAAATTAAAGGCACGCTGTAGATCTGATTCATTATTCTGTGAAACAGTGGCAGGCTTAGGACCATTCTGTGCACTATCAAACAAACAGTTTGCCACCAAAGTAAGCCCAACATAGAACTTTAGTCAATTTGGGCTCTCTAATGGATGTTCTTGATATACGGGCATGCCCCAATATCCACAGGCCATTTTAGAACCCCCATGGATACATTAATCTGCAGATATGGGGTGACATCTTCCCCCACCTTCCGGAAGCAAAGGGCGCTTTACTCCCCCCACCTCTGGAGGGTCTTCTGAGCCCAGCTGCTGGGCTCAGAATGACTGTAAGAAGAGGAAAAAAAGAAGTAACTTCCAGCAAAACCGAAAGTGACATTTTTATACCTTTAAAGGGAAACCTGGGTGGGTGGACACATGTGGCCTCTGCTGAGCTCAGGAGACCCTCCAGTGGTGGAGGATGCAGGAGGTCTGTGGATCCCTGATCCACAGATAAGTGAAACCTCGAGTCCAGGATTCACGGATACGCCTCCCCCATTTCTTTAAATTGTATTTTGTTGCTTGTAATGTGTTTATTGTATAGTTAGACACTTTGGACATTTTATATATAATATATGTTCCAAACATGTTTGTAGCTCGCTTACACCTGTATAGAATTAGTTGCAACGATGGCATTTCTGATATACAGCTTCAGTATAGAATTGAGTATGTACATGGATAGTATCAGTTATATGGCATCAGTATAAAGTTTTAGATGAATTCCATTAATGCAAATTTAAAAATGTGGACTGTATTTATCCTTAGACAACAGAGGTAAGAACTTTGAAAAAGTAAGTTTTGAAAAATGTGCGAGTTTCTTTTTAAAATAGACTTCTTTAACAAGCCTCTCCCTAGATGACAGTTCATTTATGTGTCAGCTGAGTTCAAGCAGGATTCCACACCGGGTTTATTATTAACATAGTTTATGATTCTAGATAGCACTTGAAATTCACACTTAAAAGGTGAAAAAGATGTTGGAAAAGGTGCAGAGTTAAATGCTAATTGCCTCAAATCAGTAACTTATAGGGGAAGCTCCGTTCATTTTGACACTTCACACATGGTTACCATTTTAACAATTGTTTGTAACATAGTGGTTGCCTAGAGGCCATTTATCTTGAATGATGAACTAGCCAGTGAAATGATACTTAAAAATATGGGTGATCAGCATACAAGAGCTCATTGTGATGTTTGGGAACAACATATATTCAGCAAGCACTTGGATAAAACATGCCAAGATAATTTAGAGCCCAATCCTGAGCTCTGTTACCACTGGTGCTGCTGCTCAACGCTGGCTCTGGGTTTTGTAAATGTGCCATAAAGCACATTTACAGCACCCAGGGAGTAGGGAGTGCCATTGCTGGGCTAGCCACAGTATGCACTGCACCTCAGCACGGGGAGGATGGCCGGCTGGCGCTCCTGCCGCACTGGCCGGTAGCGAGTGTTTTCGGGGTGAAGGAGGCAGGAGTGGAACAGGAGGGAGGGACGGGAGCATCAGGCCCACGAAGGGGGTGGAGATGGCGACAGCCTCTGCCGCCAAATCCTAACCCCTCTCCTGAACCGGGTGGCCTGATATGGGCCCAACATGGGCCTCTTCAACTCTGCACCTGTTCAAACATGGGTGCAGAGCTGAGGAGACCCATTGCCACTGGTTGATGTCTACTCATGGGAAGGGAGCGAATGCTTCTTTCCCACAAGGAGACCCTGGTGGTAGCTGCAGCGCCAGCAGGATTCAGTGGTTGTCATTTTGGCGCTGCTGGAGCCATAGGGGTAAGGGGATTTAAATCCTCTTAATCTGTCTCCTAATTTGCACTTCTCCCATTCCCTGGCTGGATACTGTGCACACCTTCTTGGCATGGCTACACTGGTGGGGGTGGATAGGATTGGGCTCCTAGTTCAGTATATATCCAGCCTCTTAAACTAAGCCAAGCCTTCAAGTCAGCAAGTTAGCAGAAACGCACTGTGCTAAAGTTTGAGTCTGTTTGGCATCTTCATGGATTGATGCCCCAGTAAAGAAAAATGTGCATTAAATGGGTCTGTTAAAATTCAAGCAGAGTGGGAGGTGAGTGAGGGTATGTAGGCTGATGCAATGAAGAGAGGATTTTTGCAGTCTAAATGCGCCGCCAACATTAAAAGCTCTTTTAGGTGCTTCTGAAAATTATTCTACCACAAAGCAAACAGTTTCACCTAATTAAGAACCTGTTTCATAAGCTCCAGATAATACTTTGCAACTTAAACAATTTTCCAGTGGTTGTTTTTTTAGAACAGAAATAGTTTTAAAGGAGCAGCTGTTGCTTTTTACCAGTCTGAGAATGTGTGATTAGAATAATTACTAGATTTTCTCTTTTGGTGCTTCATGATGTGATCTGAGACAATAAATAGGACCATCTGAATGTACTGCAGCTCCAAGAGTCTGTACAGACAAAAGAGTCTATCAAGATTATGCCAGTAATGTATGGTAAGAAAACTCTAGCCCAGCCCCAAACAGGAGGATGTGTGGTAATTTAATGATTTTTTTTCTACACAGAAATATACTGTTTATTTCTATATGTAAAAGCCAGATCTTTACTCTGAACAGGTCATGGTGCATGCCATCTGTATTCCTATATCCTGTACTCAACCCTGATTCGAGAGTGGAGATTAACCCTCATTCAGAAAAAAACTCCAATGCTTTTTGTTCAGAGTGGTAACTGCTTACCTCTAGATAGATTTTGTGGGATTTACAAATGAACACTAATAAAATTTAATTGTATTTGATAGTAGAAGTCAGCATGTGTCATAAAACATACTGTTCACCACCACCTTGAAGCAGAAACATGTGTGTACTATTGTATTTGTGGTGTTATATTTACAATCCCAGTGCAGGCTCCAGCAAGTGTCCCGTGGGCCAGAGGCTCATTGGAGACTGGGGGCTCTCTGAGGGCTGTATTGAGAGGCCTTGAGGGCCGCATGTGGCCCCAGGGCTGGGGTTTGGGCACCCCTGGTCTAACTCATTGAATCCATAGTTCATTTGACCCATTTTTCCCTTCTCATGCAGGGAGTTCATGAATAGTTTCCAATTGTCCACAAAGGTTTGTAGTGACTTGTCTTTAAGAAGAATTGTAAATTTGTCAATTTCTGCAAGGTCCAGTGTCTTTAACCACCATTCTTCCGCTGAAGGTATCTCTGGAACCTTCCATTATTGAGCATACAATATTCTTGCGGCGGTTGTCATAAATAAAAACATAATTTCACAGTCTTTCTGAATCGAATCATCCAATATTCCCAAATTCAATGTTGTTTCTTAGGCACCACTGTACTGCTCCTTGCATCAAAGAAAAGGCAATACAAGCACCATAGGCTAGTGCTGAACCGGTTAATGGAGTTGGGGATATAATGTGATTTGTACTTTAGTCTTGAATCAGGGCACACATTATTGTCAAAATCAACAATGGCATAGTTAGAACAAAAACATGTTTGGTATCCTTTACCTTGTGATAAGTATTTCACCATGAATGTAGAAAAGAAAGCAGAACATTTCCATGAAAAAAAACACAGCTACCAGTATATGTACTAACTGTGCATGGATGTACTCTAGTGGTTGCAGGCACATTGAACACAAATTGCTTGGATATGGAATGCAGTGAAGGTTAACTCTCCTGTCATGCAGTTCCCAGGAAGTTGCACTATATACATCTGCTTTGTCCATATGGAACTTCCTCAGGACTCTGACATTGCTTTATTAAGCTAATATTCTGAACTTTTTTGTTGAAAAGCGGTATATAAATACTGTAGTTTATAGTCCTATCGTAAAACTACTGAAAACCAAACTCAGACATGAAGAGAGTCATGTGGCCTACAGAGAGATTTGATGGTCAATTTCATGTCTGAATTGTCTTCTGTGTTGCAACTTGACTGTTCATGGAGTTTCTGACTGCTTGCTCTCGGATGCCATCTGCTGGTATACTTGCAACAAGTCCTTCCTGATTTCTTGTGGACTAAAATGCTTGTGAAGAGTGTCTCACAAGTAGCTGAAAGTGGGACAAAGCTAGCACCTTAGTCCAGTGGGCATATGGGATTATGCTGTCTCTCATTTGAAAAGAACAGCTGGTAATTTGGGGTACATGAGTACCCCGCTGTGACAAGCAAAGTGCAGAAGGCATTGTGATGATTCACACTGGAAGATGGCAAATTGGTTGTTGTAACTTTAGTTGAATAAAGTGAATGCTCTAGCATAGTCTTTTCTCTTCAGTATGGATGATTGATAGAGCACTATGGATGCAGTACATCCTGTTGTAATGATAAAAGAGGAAATAGAAAGCATGGACAGGCAAGGGGTGGTGTTTACATAATTCAGTATTAGATGCAAGTTCTTTAATTTAGAGTGCAATCCTAATCCACTTTTCAGCACTGATATAAGGGCAATGCACCACTGAGGTAAGGGAACAAACATTCCCTTACTTTGAGGAGGCCTCCATGAGTGCCACCCAATTGCAGGATGATGCAGTATATGTTTCATTGGCACAGCTATGCCAATGCTGGAAAGTTCGTTAGGGTTTGGACCTTATAATGATAGCTAACATAGGACTTTGCATCTTCTTCGTTCAACTCTGAATGCTCTGTTTTCCCCCCAGTATTGCTTCAGAATTATATGTATGCTGCTTTGTGGGTGTTTTTTTGTGTGTGTTTTTTTTTGAGATTAGACTTCAAAACTGGGGAATTCTTGAAGAGATGTTGCGAGTGGAGGAGTCCTAACCTTCAGATTTCTGAGAACTTTGTTGTGTCATCCAAAGAGCATGTAAATATATCTCGTGCTCCACCTGATTATAAAGCATTTCTCCCTCCCAGCCATTTTGGGTGTTTGACTTTGTCTTTGTTTCAGTCAGTTTTGCCTTCACTGAGCAAGTGCTTCAGTGATCTACAGTTCAGCAACAAGCATTTCATCTTGGCAATCTCTGGAGCACTGGCAATGGGACAAAATCTTTCTTCCTCTTTCATGCACACTTCTGTTGCTGATGTAGCTGTGCCAGTGGGGTATGTGCTGCATCCTGCAGTGAGGAGAGCAATCACAGAGGCCTCCTCAAGGTAAGGGAATGTTTGTTCCTTTACCTTGGGGATACATTGTAGTTGCATCGGTGCTGGAAAGTTGGATAGGATTCAGCCCTAAGTTTTGTGTGAAGAAGCAGAGAAGGAAGCAGCAGAGCTTGAGAAAGGAGAGACAAGAGCCATAACCAACAGAGAGAAGGTAGGAGTGGAGAGAGGCAAGATCAACAATGAATGAATGGAAGCCATGCTGTTTTTCAGTGGCAGTGCATGCAAGATAGCTTCATGTGGTACACTTGGCAGTAGTGGAGGCAGGAGCTGCACAGAGAGGTGTTCAGATGTGTTATTATACTGTGATTATATTATCATTCTACATCGGCACTGGTTGCAGTGCCACCCATCAACACCATGCAGCCCTGGCCACTCGCTGCCTCTGCCACCAAGCCACATTCATCAATAAGGACATGGGGATCCTCCTGCCCCCAGCTGTTGCTCAGCAATAGCATCAGCATTCGATCCCCCTGTAGGTTAAGGGTGCCATATGGGCTGTGAGCGATTCAGCAGTGGCCTGTTCCATGGCTTTGCTTTGTTCCTAAGGAAAACATTCAGGCCAGATTAGGCGTCTGGAGTTTGCCATAGTGTCAGTAGCAAACAGGAAGAAGATTAATGTTCAAGCTCACTTGGCCGTGATCCAGGCTGTCTCTGACATCCAGATGAAATTCTGAGATCTGTTAGTTAGCCAGTTTTTAATCCATTTAGTAGATGTTGCTTGGCTTTTTCTAAGCTTGGAACATTATGAAATACAGTGTTGAGCAAAATATCCAATGTCAGTATGATTTTGACCCACAAATACAATATAGTATTTTCACATATCCACTTTGATATCTTTCAAAATGTCCACTTAATATTTATGTGTATTCTGTGTTATCTATTACATGTATAACACACTCTTCCTCTGAGAATCTCAGTGTAGCATTTTGGTCTCAGTACAACATGTGCAGGTAGGTTACAATGCGAAAGTGTGAAGGAGACAGCGATTCACTGAAGGCTTCATAGTGCAATGTGAACCCAGTTGGCTTCATATCTGAGCAAAGATTAGTCCCTGGAAATCATGTAAACCCCAGGTTCTAGCCATGGAAGTAATGTGGATTGTAGTCCACAAAAACTTATGATAATTTGATTACTTTTTAAGGGACTACAGCAGTGGTATTCAAACTGGGGCATTGCAACATCCCAGCCTGAGGGCCCTGGCCTCTTTCCCCTTAAGGGGCAGGGGGGAAGGCGGCGACGCAATCCCCAGGATCATGTCACTCGGGGGGGGGGGGGCTGCAGGGACTGGGATGTACTCACCAGTTCCTGCAGCAGTCTTCCCGGGGTACGGGGAGCCCTGCACGAGAATCTGCAGGGCTCCCCAGGCTTCTAAAAGTGAAAGTGGAGCGATGGTGCTCCATTTCCGGTTTTGCAGAGGTGGAGCACAATTGCTCCACTTTCACTTTTGGAAGGCTGGGGAGCCCTGCAGATGTTTGTGCAGGACTCCGCACACCCCCGGGAGGCTGCTGCAGAAACTGTTGAATACATCCCTGTCCCTTCACCTCCCCTCCCAGCGATGCAATCTTGGGGATCACGTCACTGCCTTCCTCCCGCCCCCTCTGCCCCCTCCCCTCCCTTGCAAGAACTTACTGTGCTTTTCAAACTCCCAGAGTTCAAAAACTTTTCAAACTCCTGGAGTGTTTGAAAACCTCAGAGCTACAGGATTCTTTGTTGTTTTTACTGATTCTCTGCTATCTAAAGTTAATACAGGTCCATACATTATGGGCCTTTGCATAAGAAGGAAATTATTATTTTAACTCCAGTACTCATGACCCTGACAGCTTTCAGAGAAAGTGGTTAGGTATGCTCTTTATTCTAAGAATGATGTGCTTCCCTGAAAGCAAAGAACAGATTTTGAATTTGTGAAGCCTTGGGCTACAGAAATTTGCCAGAATGATATTTAGTTTCTCAGGAAGTGCAGTGTTTTATATAAACTATTTCCTTTGAGACCACTTTTCATATCTTTGACAACTTGTTTATTAGGTTTCCCTTGTCTCATGCTGAAAATACACTGTACCAAACAAAGATAACTCTGTACCAGCCAGTGTTTGTACTAATAACCTGTGCTTGCCACTGTTTCACACCTATGTTCCAGTTTGTTCTCCATGTGTGGTTTTTACTGCAACAGTTAATGCTGTGCAGAACTGCCCTGCAGTCCCCTTCATGCTATCAATTCTTTAGGTCAGAGGTTCCCAAAGTGTTCACGGCAGCACCCAGGGCACTGCAGCACACTCACAGGGGTGCCATGCAGCCTCTTCTTCCCTCACCAGGGTGACATCTCACTCGATAGTGTGAGATTTTGCAAATAGCAAGAGATCTCGAAAGATCTTGCACTATTCTCATAAGATCTCATGCTAATAGCACAAGATCTCATACTAATAGTGTGAAATCGTAGAAATAGCCATTTCTTTTTTCCTTGTCCTTTCTACCTTTCCAACTTTATCAAAGCATGCTATCTTTTGCTTTTTAAGTAGTCTCATTGTGGGCTCAGCCACCCATTGCAATCAGCACCTTGTTTCAATTTCTACCGGAGTGAACTCTTGACTATGTCCCATCTCCGCAGAATTGTCTCAAGCCCCCCTGGCTCTGAACATCCAGTTTAGAAAACCCCAGCAAGGTTTGTAACATCTAAGTGGGATGCACATCTGGCTCTGTGCAAAGTTGTCATGGAGACAGCAAGGAACAATGTGGAACAACTTTGCAACCAGGCCAAGTGCCCTGGAAAACACTGAGTTCCAGTCTGAAGTATTTTTCAGTGCTAACATTGTTGAGAATATGTGGGTATCATTTGAAAAACTCAGCACACACACATTCCAGTTATCTATTAAAGCATCTTGAAAGGCCCAGTACTGTTAAAATCAGCAGCAAATTCAGATTTTTTTCCATCACATTCAGCAGTAGTATAGGTGATTTTGGAGTTCTTTATTATTTTGAATAATATCATTAAATGTGCACATGGGATACACAGGGCGCAATCCTAACCAGCAAATGTGCCGGCATAGGTGCCCCAGAAACGTCGCAAATGTGCCGTAAAGCATGTTTACGCCTCTGTGGGAGGAAGCTGCGTCGGTGCATCTAGATGCACCAGAGACCAGCAGAAGCCTCCACAGTGGCTTCCTTGCCACCACTTGTGCTATTGCACCCATACCAACACAAGCGACGAAGGTAGGTGTGGGGGGCATGGGAGGAGTCGGGAGGGAGGTGTTTCTGGGTGAGGGGAGCGCGGGTGGGCGATGGGCGGCCCCAGGGGCGGGCACACGGGGAGCCGGGGGCGGGGCTGGGACCCGGCAGTTATGCCGGATCCCAACCCCTGTCCCCGCAGAGAACGGAGCGGCTTCAAGCCTCCCTGCTCTCCTCAGACTTGCGCCACCTCCAGATATGGCACAGGTCCGAGGAGACCCATTGGGGTGAGCAGCCCTAAGGGAAAGAGCTTCCCCTTGCCCCTGGCTGAGCCGCTGCAGCCAACGAACCTGCGTTGGTTGCAGCGCAAGCCTCCTGGCTTGCCTGCTCCAGCGCAGGTTTGGATTGCACCCACAGTTGGGATAAATTCTTATTTGTATCATACAAGCAAAAAACTTGCTTGTTTTAAACAGTGGTTCTCAAACTTTTTCAGCTGGCGGTTCCCTTGACCTACTGGGCCATTAGCCAAGGCTCCCCATTAGGGCTACAATCCTATACATTGCATAGGGCAGGGGTCGGCAACCTTAAACACTCAAAGAGCCATCTGGACCCATTTTCTGGAGGAAAAAAAACCTCAGGAGTCACAAAACCCTTTTGACATCTAAAATGCATATATAGTTTTTTTTCACCTTTATGCTCTTATAGGTCCCATTTTTATAATGTAGCCCCCTCTTGTAGCTTTTAGTTAGTTTTGTCATACATTCTTACCCTGTGTTTTCAGACGCCTGGTCCTCTATGGTGTTTTGCCTGATTCCAAGGCCATTCTCTGCCTGGAGAATTATGCCCACTTTAAGCAAATTAGCTCCCCTTCTTTCCCCCAACAAATGACCCTAGTTCTGCCCTGCAGTCCTGCTGGACCCCACCTCCAGGGTAGCTCACATGTTCAACCTGCAGAGGTCCTCTCTCCTGCCAGCAGCCTCCCACCACTACAGCAGACCCTGGGTCCTCAGCAGGTCTTGGGCACAGCAGCCACACTTCAAACTCCAGTGTCTCCAGCAGTCCATTAGTCACAAAGTCAGAGTATCCAGGGCAGAGTCCAAAGTCAATAAGCCAAGTCACAGTCCAAGATCAGATTCCAAAGTAAGTCAGTCAAATCAGTCAGAGTATCAAAGTCAATAAGCCAACTCAGTCAGTCTCCCCTCCAACCTACACTCCTTCTACAACCCACACCCCCTTCCTCATGTGCATGTTATATCCCTGAGGGCCCTATTGTGTTCAAGTGGCTGCAGCTGTGCAGCACACTCTGCTGGATGCCCAGGCCTTACCCTTAAAGGGGCCACTGCTGACACCACATCTACCTCCTCACCAGATCTTCCAGGATTCCAATACTTATGTGGGTTATGACATCTGCTTATCTTACATGGATACTAAAGAACTCCCCCCCCCACCTTCCAGAGGCACCCTGCTGGAAGGAAAAAAGGGCACTAGAGGTGGGGAAGAGAAGAAGGGGGGGCAGCCACAGGCCAGCTTCTTCCCTGCCTGCCTGCCTGCCTGCCTGCCCTCCCTCCCTTCCTCAGGCTGCAACCCTCTCCACACTATCCTGGGAGTAAGTCCCATTGGCTAAAATGGGACTTCTGAGCAGAAAAGTTGGTTGGAGCTCTCAGGTTGCAGTCCTCTCCGCACTTTCCTGGGAGGAAGCCTCACTGACTACTTGTGAGTAGACCTGCATAGGAGGGGGCTGAGGCTGCAGCCTTACACACCTTCCTGGGAGGAAGCCCCACTGACTACAATGGGGCTTACTTGTGAGTAGACCTGCACAGGAGGGGGCTGAGGCTACAGCCCTCCACATCTTCCTGGGAGTAGCCCAGGGACTACAGTGGGGCTTGCTCTCCTTGCGCTTGGCCCTGAGTAAGCTCCAAGGCTGCAATCCCAGGCACCCTTTCCTGGGAGTAAGCCTCATCTGCTGTAATGGGGCTTACAACTGAGTAGACACACATAGGAGCAGGTTCCAAGGCTGCAATTTAATCAGGGATGTGATTAACAACTCCACAATCAGGGAATTAGAGGACAGGTCCTCTCGTGGATTGAGAACTGGTTGGAGGCCAGGAAGCAGAGAGTGGGTGTCAATGGGCAATTTTCACAATAGAGAGAGGTGAAAAGTGGTGTGCCCCAAGGATCTGTCCTGGGACTGGTGCTTTTCAACCTCTTCATAAATGACCTGGAGACAGGGTTGAGCAGTGAAGTGGCTAAGTTTGCAGATGACACCAAACTTTTCCGAGTGGTAAAGACCAGAAGTGATTGTGAGGAGCTCCAGAAGGATCTCTCCAGACTGGCAGAATGGGCAGCAAAATGGCAGATGCGCATCAGTGTCAGTAAGTGTAAAGTCATGCACATTGGGGCAAAAAATCAAAACTTTAGATATAGGCTGATGGGTTCTGAGCTGTCTGTGACAGATCAGGAGAGAGATCTTGGGGTGGTGGTGGACAGGTCGATGAAAGTGTCGACCCAATGTGCGGCGGCAGTGAAGAAGGCCAATTCTATGCTTGGGATCATTAGGAAGGGTATTGAAAACAAAACGGCTAGTATTATAATGCCGTTGTACAAATCTATGGTAAGACCACACCTGGAGTATTGTGTCCAGTTCTGGTCGCCGCATCTCAAAAAAGACATAGTGGAAATGGAAAAGGTGCAAAAGAGAGCGACTAAGATGATTACGGGGCTGGGGCACCTTCCTTATGAGGAAAGGCTACGGCGTTTGGGCCTCTTCAGCCTAGAAAAGAGACGTCTGAGGGGGGACATGATTGAGACATACAAAATTATGCAGGGGATGGACAGAGTGGATAGGGAGATGCTCTTTAC
This sequence comes from Tiliqua scincoides, assembly GCF_035046505.1. NCBI lineage: Eukaryota > Metazoa > Chordata > Lepidosauria > Squamata > Scincidae > Tiliqua > Tiliqua scincoides. The sequence goes on from NC_089822.1 coordinate 204,572,078, forward strand.
ACTCTCACATAATACCAGAACCAGGGGACATCCACTAAAATTGAGTGTTGGGCGGGTTAGGACAGACAAAAGAAAATTTCTTTACTCAGCGTGTGGTTGGTCTGTGGAACTCCTTGCCACAGGATGTGGTGCTGGTGTCTAGCCTAGACGCCTTTAAAAGGGGATTGGACAGGTTTCTGGAGGAAAAATCCATTATGGGGTACAAGCCATGATGTGTGTGCGCAACCTCCTGATTCTAGAAATGGGTTATGTCAGAATGCCAGATGCAAGGGAGGGCACCAGGATGAAGTCTCTTGTTATGAGGTGTGCTCCCTGGGGCATTTGGTGGGCAGCTGTGAGATACAGGAAGCTGGACTAGATGGGCCTATGGCCTGATCCAGTGGGGCTGTTCTTATGTTCTTATGTAAGTCCATCTAAATGCTTCAGCATGTATCACACAGGCATCAGAGCCCTCCAGTGTGCTCTCCTTCAAAGGGCACTCATACCTGGGTTATGCTGTCACGCCTGGAACTTCTTACCACTTGAAGAATGAGCATGTAATAATACTTAACTTCACTAAACAACTTTAATAGTGAAGGTAAAAATATATTGTAATCTTTAGTGAGATAAGTCTGCAATCGTGTGCATGGTGCTGAGATCTTTATGTGTTATCGGAATTTACAAGAATCATGTTTCCAGAATGGTCTGAAATGACAGGAAAACTTACTTGGTTTTGCTTTTTAAAATGGGCTATTTGAAACTGTTATGCCAATGTTGTCTTTAAATTTTCAATAAAGGTATACTTTTAAATGGTTAATGTCTGATTTTATAAAATGTGTTTTCAGATCTGAAATTACTGGAACAGTCATTTTAATGCAACAGCAGTTAAGCAATAATAATGCTGTTGCTTTTCTCTATGCAAGCTAGTTCATGTCTTTTAAAATCAAGTGATAGAATTTTGGATTATTAAATCCCCATATTAAAAGCGTTGTTTGGTGTAGCAGTTAGTGTTGTGCTTAGATCAGGGGGACCAAGGTTCTTATTCTCACTTAGCCATAAAGTTTATCAGGCAACCTTGGTCCATTGACCAATTTCAACAGAACCCACCTTACACTTGTGTGGATAAAGGAGGATAAAATATTGTGTGGATAAAAATATTAAACTGATCCCTGGGGGAAGGCCGACAGGAGCCGAGGGGCATCCGGTTCGGGACTCCTCATCCCTATGGGATGAGGATGGGGAGGTTAGAGAACAACAAGACAAAGGCAGGGTAGGAGAAGAAATTGGGAAAGGTAGGGTGATGGGATGTGATAGACGGTTTGGCACAATGAGAGGATGCGGGGACAAAGGAGCGAATAAGCAGCCCATCCTGGGGCATTCCGTGTATAAATGCTTTTATGCGAATGCCCGAAGTCTACGAGCAAAGGTGGGAGAACTGGAATGTCTGGTGACAAGGGAAAATATTGACATAGTGGGCATAACGGAAACCTGGTGGAATGCGGAGAATCAGTGGGATACCGCAATCCCGGGCTATAAACTCTACAGGAGGGAAAGGCAGGGGCGTGTTGGAGGTGGGGTGGCCCTTTATGTTAAGGAAGGGATAGAATCCAGCAAAGTAGAGATTGAAGGTGGGTCCGACTCCACCGTAGAATCTCTGTGGGTTAAATTACCAGGCTTGTGCAGCGATGTAATACTGGGGGCGTGCTATCGTCCTCCAGACCAGAAATCGGATGGGGACCTTGAAATGAGGAAACAGATCAGGGAGGTGACAAGGAAGGACAGGGTTGTAATCATGGGGGACTTCAATTATCCTCATATTGACTGGGTCAATTTGTGTTCTGGTCACGATAAGGAAACCGGATTTCTTGACGTGCTAAATGACTGTGGCTTAGATCAGCTAGTCAAGGAGCCCACCAGAGGACAGGTGACTCTGGATTTAATTTTGTGCGGTACGCAGGACCTGGTTAGAGATGTAAACGTTACTGAGCCATTGGGGAACAGTGATCATGCTGCGATCCGTTTTGATGTGCACGTTGGGGGAAGAATACCAAGCAAATCTCTAACAAAAACCCTTGACTTCCGACGGGCGGACTTCCCTCAAATGAGGAGGCTGGTTAGAAGGAGGTTGAAAGGGAGGGTAAAAAGAGTCCAGTCTCTCCAGAGTGCATGGAGGCTGCTTAAAACAACAGTAATAGAGGCCCAGCAGAGGTGTATACCGCAAAGAAAGAAGGGTTCCACTAAATCCAGGAGAGTGCCCGCATGGCTAACCAGCCAAGTTAGAGAGGCTGTGAAGGGCAAGGAAGCTTCCTTCCGTAAATGGAAGTCTTGCCCTAATGAAGAGAATAAAAAGGAACATAAACTGTGGCAAAAGAAATGTAAGAAGGTGATAGGGGAGGCCAAGCGAGACTATGAGGAACGCATGGCCAGCAACATTAAGGGGAATAATAAAAGCTTCTTCAAATATGTTAGAAGCAGGAAACCCGCCAGAGAAGCGGTTGGCCCCCTGGATGGTGAGGGAGGGAAAGGGGAGATAAAAGGAGACTTAGAGATGGCAGAGAAATTAAATGAGTTCTTTGCATCTGTCTTCACGGCAGAAGACCTCGGGCAGATACCGCTGCCCGAACGGCCCCTCCTGACCGAGGAGTTAAGTCAGATAGAGGTTAAAAGAGAAGATGTTTCAGACCTCATTGATAAATTAAAGATCAATAAGTCACCGGGCCCTGATGGCATACACCCAAGGGTTATTAAGGAATTGAAGAATGAAGTTGCAGATCTCTTGACTAAGGTATGCAACTTGTCCCTCAAAACAGCCACGGTACCAGAAGATTGGAGGATAGCAAATGTCACGCCTATTTTTAAAAAGGGAAAGAGGGGGGACCCGGGAAACTATAGGCCGGTCAGCCTAACATCGGGTAAGATGGTGGAATGCCTCATCAAAGATAGGATCTCAAAACACATAGACGAACAGGCCTTGCTGAGGGAGAGTCAGCATGGCTTCTGTAAGGGTAAGTCTTGCCTCACAAACCTTATAGAATTCTTTGAAAAGGTCAACAGGCATGTGGATGCGGGAGAACCCGTGGACATTATATATCTGGACTTTCAGAAGGCATTTGACACGGTCCCTCACCAAAGGCTATTGAAAAAACTCCACAGTCAGGGAATTAGAGGACAGGTCCTCTCGTGGATTGAGAACTGGTTGGAGGCCAGGAAGCAGAGAGTGGGTGTCAATGGGCAATTTTCACAATGGAGAGAGGTGAAAAGCGGTGTGCCCCAAGGATCTGTCCTGGGACCGGTGCTTTTCAACCTCTTCATAAATGACCTGGAGACAGGGTTGAGCAGTGAAGTGGCTAAGTTTGCAGACGACACCAAACTTTTCCGAGTGGTGAAGACCAGAAGTGATTGTGAGGAGCTCCAGAAGGATCTCTCCAGACTGGCAGAATGGGCAGCAAAATGGCAGATGCGCTTCAATGTCAGTAAGTGTAAAGTCATGCACATTGGGGCAAAAAATCAAAACTTTAGATATAGGCTGATGGGTTCTGAGCTGTCTGTGACAGATCAGGAGAGAGATCTTGGGGTGGTGGTGGACAGGTCGATGAAAGTGTCGACCCAATGTGCGGCGGCAGTGAAGAAGGCCAATTCTATGCTTGGGATCGTTAGGAAGGGTATTGAGAACAAAACGGCTAATATTATAATGCCGTTGTACAAATCGATGGTAAGGCCACACCTGGAGTATTGTGTCCAGTTCTGGTCGCCGCATCTCAAAAAAGACATAGTGGAAATGGAAAAGGTGCAAAAGAGAGCGACTAAGCTGATTACGGGGCTGGGGCACCTTCCTTATGAGGAAAGGCTACGGCGTTTGGGCCTCTTCAGCCTAGAAAAGAGACGCTTGAGGGGGGACATGATTGAGACATACAAAATTATGCAGGGGATGGACAGAGTGGATAGGGAGATGCTCTTTACACTCTCACATAATACCAGAACCAGGGGACATCCACTAAAATTGAGTGTTGGGCGGGTTAGGACAGACAAAAGAAAATATTTCTTTACTCAGCGCGTGATTAGTCTGTGGAACTCCTTGCCACAGGATGTGGTGCTGGCGTCTAGCCTAGACGCCTTTAAAAGGGGATTGGATGAGTTTCTGGAGGAAAAATCCATTATGGGGTACAAGCCATGATGTGTATGCGCAACCTCCTGATTTTAGGAATGGGTTAAGTCAGAATGCCAGATGTAGGGGAGAGCACCAGGACGTGGTCTCTTGTTATCTGGTGTGCTCCCTGGGGCATTTGGTGGGCCGCTGTGAGATACAGGAAGCTGGACTAGATGGGCCTATGGCCTGATCCAGTGGGGCTGTTCTTATGTTCTTATGTTCTTATGAGGGAAGCCACATACACCACCAAGAGATCCTTGGAAGAAGGGATGGATAAAATGATAGTTTCAAGCCCCAGGTCGTCTTAAGAGCTAGCAATGCTCCTGCTCCTAGGAAAGTTATGTCCAGCTTCCTATTCTTAATGTGCTAACACCACACAAATGCTCCATTAACCAATCAATGTAATAAGTGTATTCATTCAGTAAAGTATCGGGGTTCATGCTGTGAGAATGTGAAGTCCCTGCTGTTTTCTCTTTTCAGTTATTAGCACTGGCTCATTACATTCCAAAAGATTGGTGCTTGTAGAAATCATTTAGGTTTATCAAGAGCGTTGGAAGAGCAAGCAGTTATTAACTTTTATACAGTTAGCATGAGTTTGGGTGAGAAGACAGGGGGAACCCAGAGGTTATACTGTTCCTTGTAAATGCTTGTTTGTTTATTTACCTAAGAAATTTCTACCCTGCCCTTTCACTCCCATCGGGGCCACCAGGGTAGCTCACATATATTAAAACCTCACAGATATTAAAACCTAAAACTATGAAAAACTAGCACAGCTACCCTTCCAAAAGTATTTCTAGAACATTTGCAGTTGTTTCTGCATTCACAGCAACCGTATTTCAGTGCTTTGGTGCCAGCAGTGGTTATTCCTTGCTGTTTGCACCAACACAGTATTATTTCTGATACAGTTTTTGCCTTTATTCCAGAACTACAGTCCTCTTGATTTCTTAGTCCTTGGCCAGACTTTGCTTTATCGGTTAGGTTCATCTACAATGCCGTATAATCTGTGATTGCATTTATCAAGGTTTCCAACCGCACTATTCATTGCAAATTTGTTTAACCTAGTCCTAGTGTAATATTCATCTGTTGTCTCTGTAGCTTTCCATTTTGCTTGCCTAAACTGATATATTTCACTGTTTTCTTCCACATACTCCATGGGGTATTTTACAGGCAGCTACTGTATTTGGAAATCATCTTCTTCTCCTCTATCTGAAATTGGGTCAAATACATGAAAAATGTCTTTTCCTGCATAACGGAAAAGCGAAGCTTTTTTCCTGGGATGATCACCAGGGCCATAAATAATATTTGCCTGCTCTGGTCTATTTTTGTCTCGCCTTGTGCTGACCACACCACTGGCATGCGCTTCGAAGTAGGGGAATGCTGGTAGGCCGTTAGCAGCCATTTTAGAATCGGAGAATGGACTTTTCCAGTTTATTTTCATTTTTGTTGCATAAAACAAGGCAGGGTTGTTTTTATCTTCATGAGCTTGTTTGATTTCATTTGTTGCTGTGTCTTTATTTCATTTGGCTTTGTTGATGTATAGACTGTTGTTCATGAATAATTCCTCGTACACTAAGTTCAGACACTAGCATAATTTTATTGAACAATTGCACTGCCATATGTCCTCACGTGCCCCTCTGTTTCTTTTTCTTCTAATCCTCCTTTCCCATGTGTGAGAGAGTTGCCTTCTCATAAAGTGGCAGGTGTACCTAATGGATCATATCTCCATGTTCACACTGTCCTATCAGTGCCTAATGCATGTGCATATGCAGACTTTCTAAAGAGGGGTATGGGATGGTGGTGGACTATGTCTGCCCACCTCTCTCTTTTTTTGCCATTAGCTGCAGCAGCACCTGCCTCCTCACCACCTGACTTAACTAAACAGCTTCAGCCTCATGTATGCAACCTGTACAATGAGATAGGAAAGAATGGTGGATTCACTGGAGAAAGCAGGTAGCTGACTGGCATGTAGCTCAATGATCTAGGACGCACTGGTGAGTCCCAACCCACAGTTTGGGAAACCACTGATCTAGGAGGAACAGGCAATGTGGAAAGGGGTTCTCAGGCCACTCGTCAATAGAGCAGTAAGCAACTGGTGGTGCCTGGTCAGAACCTTTCACTGATAAATGCCATTGTAGATTAGATTGCTGTTTCTTTCCATCCAGCTAGCAACTGTAAAATAGGCTCCCTAAATGGTCTTCCTTTGCTATTTCACAGCAAACTAATAACAAAGTCTCCCTAAACTGGTCATGGACACAAAGAGGTTCTTTTATTTTCAAACAGAGCCATTAAATGTAGGAAGAGAATTGTGGGATAAATTTTAGACTGGGGTCTTATTAGGGATCTGTTGCAGTTATGAAATAAATTTGTTTCCCTCTCTCAATACCAAAGTATTTTTTCCTTGTTCCTTTGAAATAACCATATATTATGCATTTGGAAGTTTCACTGCCTTCCTCATTGGCATGTAGCACAGCTTTCTTGTTTGAACTATCTTTGTTTAATTTGCCAGACAGGTACATGGTTTTTATTACATCATTTAGAATTAAATGTGTATTAAACTGAACACTATTTAGTAAGCTATTGACCAATGTGTTAGTCCTTATTAAGATTATTTACCTTATAGGTGTTTGGCACTCCTTGCAGAAGTTACTCTCACCCTTCTGCTCTTGCTTTGTACCATGTTACCAGTGTTGGGAACTCAAGTCACAAAAATGCGCGATTTTATAAATATCATAGATATTGTGCCAGCGCCTGATTGCAATTAGTGCTGTAGCATGGGCACATCTCCAAAGTTCCCCTATTCTGCTGTGGTTTCTCCCCCTCGTGTGCTATTTCAAAAATAAAAGGAAAACCCTTGGGCCAAGTAGCACATTCCTAGTGTAGTTTGGTCCTGAGTTGTGAACCAAGAAGTCCCCAGTTTAAATTAAAGCACAGTTGCGGGCTTGCTGGCTGGCTGGCAGTGAGCCTCAGTATGAGGACATCAGTACTGACCTTCCTTACAGTGTCGTCATAAGGATGAAATAACATGACGCACTTTGAACACTGCAAAGCGCTGTAGAAGTGCTAATGCAGTTATTGTAAAGCCTGCTTTGGTGGGAAACCCTGTGGTAAATCATTCACAATCTCATAAGAACATAAGAACATAAGAACAGCCCCACTGGATCAGGCCATAGGCCCATCTAGTCCAGCTTCCTGTATCTCACAGCGGCCCACCAAATGCCCCAGGGAGCACACCAGATAACAGGAGACCTCGTCCTGGTGCTCTCCCCTACATCTGGCATTCTGACTTAACCCATTCCTAAAATCAGGAGGTTGCGCATACACATCATGGCTTGTACCCCATAATGGATTTTTCCTCCAGAAACTCGTCCAATCCCCTTTTAAAGGCGTCTAGGCTAGACGCCAGCACCACATCCTGTGGCAAGGAGTTCCACAGACTGACCACGCGCTGAGTAAAGAAATATTTTCTTTTGTCTGTCCTAACCCGCCCAACACTCAATTTTAGTGGATGTCCCCTGGTTCTGGTATTATGTGAGAGTGTAAAGAGCATCTCCCTATCTACTCTGTCCATCCCCTGCATAATTTTGTATGTCTCAATCATGTCCCCCCTCAAGCGTCTCTTTTCTAGGCTGAAGAGGCCCAAACGCCGTAGCCTTTCCTCATAAGGAAGGTGCCCCAGCCCCGTAATCAGCTTAGTCGCTCTCTTTTGCACCTTTTCCATTTCCACTATGTCTTTTTTGAGATGCGGCGACCAGAACTGGACACAATACTCCAGGTGTGGCCTTACCATCGATTTGTACAACGGCATTATAATATTAGCCGTTTTGTTCTCAATACCCTTCCTAATGATCCCAAGCATAGAATTGGCCTTCTTCACTGCCGCCGCACATTGGGTCGACACTTTCATCGACCTGTCCACCACCACCCCAAGATCTCTCTCCTGATCTGTCACAGACAGCTCAGAACCCATCAGCCTATATCTAAAGTTTTGATTTTTTGCCCCAATGTGCATGACTTTACACTTACTGACATTGAAGCGCATCTGCCATTTTGCTGCCCATTCTGCCAGTCTGGAGAGATCCTTCTGGAGCTCCTCACAATCACTTCTGGTCTTCACCACTCGGAAAAGTTTGGTGTCGTCTGCAAACTTAGCCACTTCACTGCTCAACCCTGTCTCCAGGTCATTTATGAAGAGGTTGAAAAGCACCGGTCCCAGGACAGATCCTTGGGGCACACCGCTTTTCACCTCTCTCCATTGTGAAAATTGCCCATTGACACCCACTCTCTGCTTCCTGGCCTCCAACCAGTTCTCAATCCACGAGAGGACCTGTCCTCTAATTCCCTGACTGTGGAGTTTTTTCAGTAGCCTTTTCTCCCATCTCCCACTCAGTAAGCCCCAGCCTGAGATGTGTCAACTGCTGTTGGACTTCACCTTTCTACCTGCTGTCATAATACTTGAGTTGGAAAGGAAAGTTGGACTCCCTTCTGTTTTACAGTAGAAAAGCAGGCAGTCCTACACCATAAAAATGTATCTGTGGTGCTGACAGCACCTGTGCCCCTTGAGGTAGGTTTCACATTCTCTCTAGGGATTAATCTATCCACCTGATGGGCCAGCATTTTCTTGTCTCTCTAAGCAATTTTGCTTGGCATATTCTTAGATTTTCTTTTTTTTCTATAGTTGTATATTTTTCTATATTTGTTCTGCAAATTTTATTTATTTATTTAAAAACATTTCTATCCCATTTTTCCTCCCACAACTGGCTAACAATAAATTAAAATATAATCAACACAATAAATATAACAAATGCAATTAATAAAAAGAAACAACAAATAAAAACACCCATATCAACAAAAGCAACAGCAAAGCACAAGTAATCCATTCATTAATGGTGCTGATGAACCCAGAAAAATGAAATAGCAGCTTAAAGCAACAGAAAACTTGGAGCAGGAAGGCCAAAAAGACAAGTATTGTGACCCTGCTGAAAAGTTAAGATGCAAAACTTAAATGTGAGAGAGATGTGATGCCAGTACCAAATAGGCCTTATCTCTTCTGGTTGTCAACCTGTCCTCAGCCATGGATGGCACAGACAGAAGGGTCATCTCTGTTTATCTTATGACCAACTGATATGGAGATTGATATGGTATGGAGAAGGTAGCCTGGAAATGAACTGGCAGCCAGTGCAACCGCTGGACCACTGTCTCAACAGGGTCTAAATCCTGCATCCATGCCACCATACAGCCTACCACATTCTCCACTTACTGCGGTTTCTAGTCATCATGGACAGCTCCATGTTACACTAGTTGAATCTTGAAGTCACCAGGGCATGAACCACCTTCCCCACCACTTCTGCAATTAGATTTTCCAGCCCCCCTTTAAAAATGTCTGTTTTTTTTTTAAACAAAACTATCTAAAATGATCGCACATCTCCCAGTATCTCTTCTAGTTTGACCATCTGTATTCCATGTTTGCAATCTTGATGATGGAAGGCAGAGATAGTAGCTGTAAGTTAAAATTAATGTATATATTTCCTGCAACAAGTGCTGTGATCAAGTTGTACTTCCCTGCACATCCCAAAAAATTAAATACTTGCATGCTACATTACAAATTCTCATTCCTTTCTGATTAAAATCCATTATCTCCAGTGGCTGAGCTAATTAAAAGACGAGGCTGGCTAGGTAGAAGAAATCTCATATAAGGAGATTGCTCCTACAACTTGGGTATCTGGTTTTATTCTTGTAATCAAATTCTCTTACACTTTTTTTTATTTCTTTGGAGCTTTAAAAAAATCTTTAATCTACAGTCTATAAAAGGGAGATACAGGCATCCTCTGATTTTTCTATTACATTATTGAGCAGTGATTCTGGGTGTGACATAGCCAAAATCCCAGCAAAAAACACATGAGCTATGGATGAGCGAAGAACGTGTTTCAGACCATTCCTGATTAGCCCCCCCCCCCTTTTCAGCATGTTGTATAAAACCTCTTGGAAGGCACATATGTCCAGTTGTACAGATTTAGCCTGTATTTCCCAAACAACCATGTCCAGGCCTTCAGTTCTGGGAGGTGTAAGGTGCATATACAGGAAGTATGTAAAGATATGTTTGTGCAAGAACTGAAATAGTGAAAGGAAATGTGACAAGAGTGTCCGGGAGGACAAAACTCTGAGGATCTTGGTAGTATCTGTGAGGCTGTTAATATGTTCACAGTTTCACCTGCATGGAAATAGGCACAATATGGCTCATGAACAGCTGTTGGTGTGTGATACAACACTTGCATATGTGTAGTAGAAAGTTGGAATTTTTTTGTTAATGTGTTTGTCTTAAAGGAGCAGAACAATGGTCTGTGAGTGCATTGAACAAAATAGGAATAGCAGGTGTTTTAACCTGATGAGGCACTGTGCATAATGTGAAAGTGCAGTGTGGGTCACTGCTCTGGAACACACTTCTTCCACCCAGGCATTGCCTCATCCTCAGAAACCTGGTGCTTAATTTATAAAACAAGAAGTGCCAAAGCTCAATTTCAGCTACGAGTCACAGTCTGAGTGCTGTTTCTCCCTCTCCTCATATGCAAGGCTGCTAGTAGTGAAAGAAAGAGATTCTGCGTAGGCGTAGAGCATATCTTTCTTGTATCTCTGAAAGCAGTAATAACAGATTGTGGCACGCCTATGCCTCAGATTAAGTCCTGAGGAAACAAGGCCTACAGAAGACCATTTAGTGACCCTTGTGTCACCAGAAGCAGATAAAAAGGCCTCTACTGGGAACCAAAATACAAAGATGATGTTTGCTTTGCTAATACAACAGTAAGTGGCATTACTAGGGGGTGCAGGGGGGTGCAGACCGCACCGGATGACACCCTCAGAGAGAGAGAGAGAGAGAGAGAGAGAGAGAGAGAGAGAGAGTGTGTGTGTGTGTGTGTGTGTGTGTGTGACACCACTAGTGGCCAAAACTTTGGAAACATTTTGGCAAATGTTTATTTATGAATCATACCATTGGAAAGGTAATTTTATGCAAAATGTAATGGAACAAACTGTGTAGAATTATCTGTATTCTAACGAACATGATGGCCAATTAACCAGAAAAAGAAAACAGAACTGCCTTATGTAACAAAAAGTGAATTTTCTTAACTCAAAACTGACCAATGAGACTGCTTGTTCTAAAAGCCAATGATGTGCTAATATGACACAGGAGGGAACCAACAAGGTGTATGAATCAGTTCTTATTTCCATGTATCAGACAGAGTGAATATTAGAACTCTTATTCAGTTGTGTGGTTCAAGTTGGCCACTGGTTTTTTTATTGGTTACTGATTTGTTGGGTGACCTGTACTTTTATACATTAAAATAAATAAATAAAGTTAATGGGAATTACCCCAACCCTAGTGATGCCACTGCATTTAGACTGTACATATGATATTGCAATTTATTCTGTATGGTTTGGTACTGAAGGAGGTCCATCGTGGGGGAGATGCAATGAGCTCCTGCATCAGGTGACGCAAACCTAATTTTGCTTCTGACAACAGTCCTAGCAATTGCATGACTGACAAACCATGTATTTTCAACAAGCAATCACAGAACAAGTGCACCAAACTGGCACCTATAAAGAATCTTACCATAGAACTAAACTCATATTTTCACTAATTAAAAAACAAACAAAAAAACCTCACTTACAGTGCTAACTTTAGCTTGAATCAAGCTATATCCTATATCTGCGGTTTTCAAACTCGCAGGGAGTTTGAATCTCACAGTAAGTCTTTGTGGGGGCGGGGGGAGGTAGCAGCAGTGGTGCGGGGAGCCGGGTGCAAGTGCCTGCAGGGCTCCTTGGGTCAGGGAAAGTGAGAGTGGGGCGATCGCGCTCACCTTCCTGTTTTGTGAAGGTGGAGCGCGATCACCCCACTCTCACTTTCCCTAAACCGAGGAGCCCTGCAGGCGCTCGCACCCGGCTCCCCACAGCCAGGGATGGCTGCTGCAGGGACTGGAGGGAGCACCCCAGTCCCTGCAGCCTGGTCAAAAGGGGAAGTGGGGCGATTGCGCACCACTTTTGGTTTAGCGGAGCGGGGCGCGATCGCTCCGCTGTCACCTTCCCTGACCCGAGGAGCCCTGCCGAAGCTTTTGCAGGGCTCCCCGCAGCCCCGGGGAGTTGCAGGGGGCTTGGCCCTGCAGCCCCCCTGAGCGACGCGATCCTGGGGATCGCGCCACTGCCTCCTCCCTACCTCCTGGCTGCCCCGGCCCCTTAAGGGGAAAGGGACCAGGACTCTCAGGCTGGGGCGTCACAGCTCCCCAGTTTGAATACCACTGCCCTATATAGTAATTTAATTTTGATTAACAAGATATATTCATGGCAGCTGGCTGGGCTCCTCTGAATAGTAATAAATGTCAAGATTAATTTCCTAGGCAATGATGCTGGTAATAAGAAAACTTGGACACAGACTGTATCTCACCAACTTGGAAAGGATGCCTTGAAGCATGCAGTGCATTGGGACTGGCAGGCACAATGATCCTGAATGCTGTAATATCAGTTGTTTATTTGGAAGGAAGTGTAATGTGTGCATTGGCATGGCTGCTATGTGTTTGTGGTTTTTTGCACGGTAGTACAGCTCCCATTATTACCTTGATGCTGATATACTAATTAGTATTAGTATACTAATATACTAATGTAGGCGTTCTCAAACTGGGGTGTAACAATGCCCCAGCAAGGGAACCTCTGTCACTTTAAGGGGTGGGGCAACAGTGACGGGGGGGGGGCGCAATGTGTGCTACACTGACACTATCACCACGAAACTAGAAGTAACTTTTTTTGCTGTTTACTGCAGTTTGGAAGCACAGGGAAACCTGCAGAGGGGGTCTTGGGCTCCAGAGAGCCATAGTGACCCTCAGGTAAATTTTTAAAAAACCCGTTTGTCCCCTGCAGTAACACAATCATGATGATTGCATCGCTGCCCGTCCACTCCCCTGCAAGCACTTACAGAATTCGACCCAATCCTTCTCAGCTCTACTGTGACATATAGAAGCTCTTATAGACAATGATATTCAGATTTTCTGTATTAGCTCAGTCTTTAGAAAAGTTGCCTTAATATGATTCATTTTAAACATACTTCTTCCTAACTTCCATATTACAGCCTAACTTCCAAAAGGAATAAGTTTATTCCATTTTGGAGATGTATCATGCTGGCTGATTGCATGATCCAAGAGGGTCGCAGTTCAGTGAAGTGAACTTTGCATAACCTTGTGATTCTTCAACCTCAGCGTCCCCTATCATGAAAGCTCAATGACATGCACATTCTGCAGATATGATGTTCAGCTCAGTCAGTCATTCCATAAGCTTCATGAAATGATGCCTTATCTCAGTTCTCATACGTAGGGCATCATTTCACTTCAAGTGTGTCTGAGTCAGTTAGCAAGTTAGGAATAATGAGGCAGGGGGGCATCCCTGGGAGAATGGAACCACAGTAGGTCAGGGGGAGAGGAAAGCTGTGTGTGTGTTGTCAAGAATTCTAATCAGTAATGGCAATAACAGGACATGGAAGCATTTGACAGACTATGAAATCTCATGTGGCTTTTTTCCATAATTGGCTAGAAACCATTTAATTAATGCAAAGACATCAAGTCAATAGGGGCTTTACATAGATTTGAGTGCATTCTCGATTGTGAACTATACGCCTGGAGCCACAACTCCATTTAAATCAATAGTATTTTCCCTGATGTTCTGATATACAGTACATATTTGTCACTTCGTTTGCTTAAAACTGGTTTTGGAAACTGGATTTAGGGGAAAAATAGATCTGATGTTTAAAATCTGATAACAGGCATTGTAGTAATTATCTCTGCCTGTGGTACACTGCAAAAGAGTCTTGATGTATATTGTACATGTATTATTATTTATATCATACTTAACTTTTACTAAGTGCTTTAAGAAAAAGTCCTTTCTCATGTAGCTCACAGTTTATGTGCAGCAGGGGGAAAAACCCCTACATTCCTTGAATATGTATCGAAGACAGCTTATATAAGAAACAGAAATATGCAAGTACGAACCAAAAAACCCTGTGCATTCTCTTTAAATGTGCCACTTCCAAAACGGAACATATTTCCTTATCTTTATAGTAAAGTGAAAAAGAAATTAAGCTGTGTTTTAGGGAGCTTTTTAAAAAGAAGCAATGATGAAACATACTGAATATAAATTATCAATATTAACAGAAAGAGTAGTAGAGAGAATGTTGATATCACAAAGGGAAAGGAGGATGCAGAACTGTTTCATTTTCCTTAGGTTGTTCTGGTACTGTAAAAGAACAAACTGCAGAACTGATTTCTACTTTTTGCATAAAGATTACTGTGGAGCAGGAGTGGCCTCAAAGTTCAGCTAGATCAGGCAGTGGCCAAGAGCCCTTGGAAATCGGAGTGCCCACCTGACCTCTGAACCCTTCATATCAGTGGCCTCAGTGTGCCTTCTGATAGCAGACCGGGGTGCCAACAAGGAACCAGTGCAGGGTTTTGGTCCATGAACCCTAGCAAGCTGGTACCAGCACCGGTGTGGAAAGAACCTTTGTTCAGTGGTAGAAGTGCCACTCTGCATAGCTAAAGGGCATCAAGTGTAATATGATCCAGTGATTACAGTTGATTGATTGATATTTCATTTTTCACCCTATACCAGCCCAGCATACTGACAATCCTCCCTTCTGAAATCCCCCAGTTCCTTTCATTCATTCACTGTGCAGCATTATAAATAGCTTCTCCCACCTGGCTAACACTTCCCCTCATTGTCATAACTGGGACCATTTAACTGTCAACCCAGTGTTGGGCCGCTTACCCTAGAGACCCTATCCACAGCAGAATGCTCCCTGGGCATGCTCCATTGCACTTGGTGTACACATCATTCCTGTTTGCAAATAAGCACAAGAATGTTCTTCCCATCATATGCAGGATGCTCTGTTTTCCCTTCCCTGTGAATAGTAAATTATAATATGCTGTCTCTTTCTGTTCAGCCTCTTGAGCCATGTTTAGTTGAGTTTACTCTTGAAGTTCAAATAAGAAAAACCGGGGGGGGGGGGAAGTATTTATTGATACTCCTTGTCATCCTGCTTCCCCTCCCACCCAAGTATGAACCAGGCCCAAAAGAAAAGAGCACACCTGCTCTGCCAGTATCATCTTCAGTAACCAGTATAAGGAAATCTTTGTTTTACTTTCCAGAAGAAGATAACATGGCCTATTGGGAATTCTCTGGTATTGTGCATTCGTCCTTGCCCTATTTTTCCTGCTTTCAAACCTGCTATAATTTCTCCAACTTCTTTTTCTCACTCCAAGAGTTGTTGCAGAGAGGCCTTTCACATTTTGTGACGTGAGAAGGTATTTGCTTTCTGAGTATTGATTCAGTGTTGCATTTGACCAGACTTTTATTGCTAATTAGAGAGGAGTTCAACTCTATTCACAGTCCAACATCTTCTTCTCAGCTCTTTTTGGTCACCAAATCGCCTGGTGCACAGCTTCACCATTTTCTCAAACAGTAGAACAGACTTAATTGAAATTCAAGTTACTATGCATGTGTTGCCTTTCTTCCTGATACACTGTATTTCTACAAGCTGATAACTGTTGAGGAGGGCAGTCATTTTATGCTGAAGTTCAAGAACAAATTGTGATCTAGAAAAGCATGGTTTCTGAAAAAACAACAGAGAGAGAGAGAGAGAGAGAGAGAGAGAGAGAGAGAGAGATTTTAATACAGTTTGTTTAGATCAGAAGCCTGCAGAAAGAGCCAGACTTCAGTTTTGTTTTGTTGCACAGTGCCTAGATCAGGGGTATCAAACATAAGGCTTGCAAGTTGGATGAGGCCCATGGAACCTCTTCATCCAGTTCCTGTGATACTTGGGCTTGCTCAGCCCTGCCTTTTCAGAAATGCCACTTCTGCTGAGGGAGGGACAGAGGGAAGGAGGAATGCTATGAGGTAAGTGGCAGACCAAGAGGTGTCACCCAAGTTGCCCTTTCAGCAGCACCTTCTACTGAGGTTTCACTTTGCAGGCCACCTCTTAGTGCTGAGCTGTGAAGTGATGATGTGGCAGAAATGGCAGTGCTGAAAGGGCACACCCTGCATGATAATTGGGCTCTCCCATATCTTGAAAATATGGTGAAAATTTGCACATTTTATCTTCTGCCATTTGCTGCTGAGTTCCTAGGTGAGAACAAACTGCTTATTTCTGGTCATCATGTGCTTCATGATATCACTTCCTGCTTGATGATGTCAATTTTAGCCCCCAGAGGTACCATGAAAGATGTTTGGCCTACTATATGAAATGAATTTGACACCCTTGGCCTAGATCTTGAAATAATATAATAGTTGTTTTAGTACATTCTGCTGTATGTTGGGGTGAACATGTTATCTTCTTGTCCATACTTTTTTCGTGTAGCCTTTCATTACTGTCTGCGATGAAAGAAGATGGGTTTGGATATGTTCTCTCTCTTACTCTTCCCCCCCTTCAAAAAGAATAGAAAGAAGGTAGAAATTAACTCCATCCCTTGGTTTCAGTATTTTGATTGCTGCTAGCTCCCCTTTTTCAAAAACTTGGAGCACTGGTGTAATTACAAGCAAAATTAACCCTCTGGATCGAGGGTGTTAGATCTGTTCTCTGGCACCATTCATCCAGAGCTTACACCACTTCTCAAAACACTTTTGAAAACGATAGGAAACCTTGTCATGAGATACCAGTGACTTTTTAAGGCACAGAAGATGCAGGGGATAGCAAGGAAGCATCAAGGGCAAAAATTGAATATACTGTAAACAAATGCTGTATGTTTATAAGAAAACATAAATATGAACACAGATTTAAAGAATTAGAGAGCAGAAGGAAGTAGATACAAGCAGGAATGTCATCAAGGTTTGCTGGGCCCTGAGGTACAACACAGTTTAAAACTCTTGTGCGCACACCTGGATGCCCCCCCCCCAACTTGTTCTCTGGTGGAGATTTCACCATTCGGAGACATTTCCAGATCCTGCTTCATTGACTGATGGGGAAGGAGGCAAGAGGAGATACCTGAGTAACCTCATACTCTTCCTCCCATCTCCAGTAGCCAATTCAGCTGGGTCCAGCAATGCTCCCTGGAGAGCAAGCTGGACCATGTTGACTCCTGGGGAAAGGAGGGCACTCTCTTGTCTCCCTTCCTCTGCAGCATATGCAGTCACTTGGCAATGCATCCCAGAGGCAAAACTACTGCTAGAGAGCAAGCTGGGGCCAAAGCTAATGATGGGGTTGGTCTCTGGGACAACATGGGCCCCAGATGTGCCTGCCGGCTGAAACTGGCCCTGGATGCAAACTAGTTATTTATTTATTTATTTATTTATTTATTTATTTATTTATTTATTTATTTATTATTATTATTATTATTATTATTATTATTATTATTATTAACAGTATTTATATACCACTTTTCAAGTAAAAGTTCACAAAGCGGTTTACAAAGAAAAATCAAATAACTAAATGGCTCCCTGTCCCAAAAGGGCTCACAATCTAAAAAGATGCAAATGAATACCAGCAGACAGCCACTAGAACAGACAGTGCTGGGGTGAGGTGGGCCAGTTACTCTCCCCCTGCTAAAAAAGGAGTACCCACTTGAAAAAGTGCCTCTTACCCAATTAGCAGGTAAGTGCCTCTTACCCAATTAATTTACTTTTGTTTAGCATAGTCTTTGTTAATTCCAAGGTCTCAATGTTTATGTTATTATTCCATCTTGAAAAAGTTGATATATCCAAAGTCCAGAAATCTTGGCCAGGAGCAGCTTCTTTCTGACCAGTGGTCTGATGAGTTTAGCATGGATACCTTTGCTCAGAGTCCCTGCTCAGAAACATATGTTGAACAAAAGTACTTAAATCAAAGACAGAAGTGTGATTGAAAGACTTAGCAAGCTTCAGATAAAAGGTAGGCGCCAAGAAGTGAATTCTAAACATATATGTAGCTCTGAGTATTTAAAATATCACACTTTTTGTCATTGTCCCACATTTGCACTATGAAATGACAGATAACAAAACAGTTAAGTTTGAAGAAGTAGACTGATTCATTACAGTGAAAATGTTGAGTGTTGATCAGGAGTCTGATAGGTGTGAGATGATGTCATTTAGTCTCTGCTAATAACAAGACCTGAAGTAGGGAACTATTTGAAACACAACTTTTTCAATCTTTATTGAGTTAAGCCCAGCAGCTTTATAGCCTGAGAATATATTGACCTATATACCTCTCCTGCCTTCATATTTACTGATGTGCTTTCATGTTCCTGTGGCAGCTCAACTTTGATGTTTTAAACCCAAGGTTAGAAATGCAATGTTGACAGGTACAATCATCACTCTTCAACAGAATATATGATGTTTTGTGGATCATATATAGTAACACAGGATTGTAGTAGCACAGTAACACAGGATTGGACTTTATAGGGCTATTCAGTAGTATTGCTTTAGGAAAATTAAGTGGAAGCCTTGCTTTGGGAGTTATTTCTTCCTCATTCATTTATATATATAGCACAAATCAATAATCTTCAAAAAATAGTGCAATTAAAGTTATAGATGTCTACTCTCCTAACTTAGCATGGTTCAGTGCTAACAAAAAAGTAATAAGATGCTCAGTTGGTGTTTTTCAACCTATGTCAATTGCTTTTGACTAAATACCCAAGCCCCCCTTCTTAAAAACACAAGTGCTTGTATGAGCTCTGTGGATTTCAGTGAAACTCCTACTGACATTCCAGCTGTCAGCTTTTTGTCTTCGTTCTTATAGCCATTTGGTACAACCCATTATCAGAATATGAGAACATGTCTATTTGCAGTGACAGACTCTGAAATCCAGCATTGAAGGCTGGGCTGAGCAGTGATTTCTAGGTGTATAGAGTGATGAAACAACATGGATTGTCATACTGCGTTAACAACATGGGCTGTCAAATTAAATGTGGCATAGTCATGGATGAGCAAGACAGAAAATAAAAGGGAATCTGGCAAGAAGTTCTGTACTGTGAAAATAAGTATGCACAACAATAGAAGTCTAAACCTGAAACAAGCTTGAGGAATAGGGATATCTGTCTATGAAACACTTCCTTATTCAGACATACACAGTCATTGGGGTCCAAAGGCGCTGCTCTGCTCATACCAGTCTCCCATAACGTATAGAATACATTGGAGAGTTCCTGGTCTTTGGAAGTGCAAACAGCTGAGATGGGAGGTGGCTGAAATTGCCACATGGTAGACAGCATGTGATCTTTTGACTCTAAGTAATGTGATGAGATTTTAAAACTTAGTCAATCAGGTTAATCCAAGATGCTATTATTGCTAATTTAAAATTTAGTGAATCAGTGGTGAGCACAGCAGAGTCAGTTCAGTCAGTGGTAATTCTAAGGGTCCATACACATTTCTTTGCCCTCCCCCAGTTTTCTGCCACCTGCGTTGTCATTTATATCACTGCAAATATACTGTATTTTTGTACCATGGCATTGCCATGTGAACTTGTGAGTGGATTATAAGCACTTGTTTTTAGCTATTGTAAACGATAATGGTTTTCCATTGTATAGTATGAATGGCTGCATAAGGAACAATGCAGTAGAGTCATCTTCTGCAGTTGCAAACTTTTTTTTTTTCCTAGTTTGGTTTCTGGGCCTTTATTGGAAGCTCAATATGCTGAAATTAATCAAGTGCAGCATTTCCAGGCATAGCAGTAAGTGATGGGGACAGTTTCCATTGTTTGCTTAATGCATATCAGGAGCAGGGGAAAAAAGTTGGCTGCTGTCTGTCTGGGGCATTCCAGAGCATGTGACCCACACTAGAGAGTTTCCAGATGTCATGAATGCAAAATGACATCTCTTTATCCTGAACTCTTGCTAGCTAGAGCCTTTTCAAGCAGTGGTGTCACTAGGGAGGTGCGGGGGGTGCGGGCCACACCGAGTGACGTGCACTGGGGGGGTGATGTGCACTGGGGGGGTGACGCGCACTGGGGGGTGACGCTCAATGGGGGTGACGCGCTAAAATTGCGGTGGTTAGGAGTAACCCCATCATATTATATACTGTTGGATGCGGAATTTTGAGCGGAATGCAATGCAAAAAACGAGAGTGAAATATCTCATTTCCATCAAAAGTTATGGCCAAAAAACTGGAGAACAAAAAATGCATGGAGCCCTATGGAAAGTGAAAGTGAACCGTATCGCGCGTTTACTCGCGAGTAGGCAAACTTGCCTTAGTCCGTCTGAAAGGGCAGGATGAGAGGAATCCAACGACATCAGAATGGTCCTGATCCAATGAATGCAGCCCCCAAAAACACCTGGGAAGGAAGTCCCTTCCTCCAAGCAGATGAATGTATTGAGTCCTATGGAAATCAAAACTAAGCCTCATGGTCGCGTTTACTTGTGAGTAAGCAAGCATGCCTTGGCTGGTATGGAAGATTAGGTAAAGGAGAGTGCAAGGCTACCAGAATGGTCCTGATCCTATGCACCTGGAGCTAAACAAGTCCTGCAGAAGGCAGCCTTCCCCCCCCCCCCCCACAATTAAAAAGGATCAAAACAGAGGCTTCAGCTGATAAGGTGATCCTTTTTGAGACTTGCAAAGCCAAGTGGATCCTGACAGTGATCTGGTTTAAACAGAAGTTCTTAAATTGAACTGGGCACTGAGTAGGACTGAAAACCTTACTGATTTTGGAGGGGGGGTGTGTTATTGCAGGCAGGCTACAGAGGAAATTCACTTGGTGGAACAGGGTTGGCTTCTGCTTATTTAATTATTTGTTTTACTTTATTTATACTTATTTATTTTAATTTGCCTGATGATGTCACTTCCACCATGACATCACTTCTGGTGGGTCTTGGACAGATTGTCATTCTAAAAAGTGGGTCCCAGTGCTAAAAGTTTGAGAACTGCTGCAATAAGGTGTTAGTAAGTTGACACCCTGGGGAGTGTGTGTGTGACACCACTAGTGACCAAAATCACTAAAATCATAATTTGGAGGAATAATACCATCATGTTATATATCAATCAATGCGTAATTTCATGCAGAATGTGTTCTATCTTTGCTCTCTCAAGAAGTACAGCCAAAAAACCAGTGGGGGTGGAGTGATGGTACATCGCCATGGCCACCACCTGGGGTGTAGCCCTGCCCACTGCATGGGGGGTGAAGCGCTTGCATCCCGCACCGGGTGACACGAACCCTAGTGATGCCACTGTTTTCAAGTGTTGTTCAGTGAATAAACAAGTAATGCCCTTTGCCAACTGCTGTTAGCTGTTGCCTGTGCTAATAGTTCCTACAAAGCAATTCTAACACAGCAAGTCTCAGTTATTTCCTTTTTGCTGTAAGTTCTCATGGAAATGACATATTGAGCTGTTTAAGCTTTTGCTATCGTATTTGGGTGGGAAAGGAATTATTTCCCTGCCCTTTGCTCTTAGGGATAAAGTTGGGTCACGGTAGAGAAAACACACAAAAGCCAAACAAAAATTATACAGAGTACTTCCCTTTCCCGTTTAGAGAGTGTTATTGGCGCAAGACAACTGTATGCAGCAATTTTCTCCTTCCATACATAAAGCTGGTGTAGCTGTCACTCTGTTTTCATAATCTAGGATAAAGTACCCAGGGAAGCTGATCGTATCAGCTTTGTAAAATAAGACTGTCATTTCCACTTTCATGCCTGACTTTTGTTTCAGTGCTTAATGCCTGAGTAGAATAGCTTGGAATAATAATTCTACAGTAAGCTTAGCTCTGCCTTTTATTTTTCTTGACTTCAGTTTAAAGAGGATCTTTAAAATTTGGCAGCAGGTCTCAGTGGAGGAGAACTCATTTGGTTCTGCTTTTTTGAGCTCCCTGGAATTATGTTTTAATAATGGTTAACACCCGACAGGACAATAGGACATGTTCACATTTTGGGTCCTTCTTTCATTTCTTTGGGAGCAACTCTGATTTATATTCCTAAGCACTGCAAGAAACACAACTTAAAATTAGAATTAAATTATCTGGCATTTCCCATTATTTCAACAACAATGCTCACTACAACAATGTTGTAAGAAAAAATCCATGTTTGGACAAGTCTGAATAGTTACATTAGACCTGTTGTCATACTTTACAAAAAGAACTAGAGATCAACAGTGCAGTTGAAGCAAACCATATTTCTACTTCCGAGTTCCAGCAACTATACTGAACTCTACCATGCATTTGGAGAATGTTTCATATTTATCTGATACTAAAAAATAGAAACCACTGTCTTGTGGTTTACTGAGTTGCCTGAGTTAGAATTCTAATTCTTTGGCCCCATCCTACCCCGCACCATCTTACTTGATGTAGCCACTTTGCTGGAGTGTGTGCTGCATGCAGGAGGGAGGAGGCAGCCAGGCAGCTTGGGAGGGGCAAGTAAAAATATGAATTTCTGATTTCCAGCCTCTCATGAAACATCTGTTTCTCAGGAAACACGTCTCTTGCAAAAAATAGCATCTTTAGGATTAAACATGCTATGCGAAGTGTTTTTTGCCAAGAAAGCAGTACAGGAGTAAAGAAACATTCTTTTTCAGTGTTAGGCACTTTTTTAAGTGTTAAAGAGTTAGTGCGCAATCCTAACCAGCTTTCCAGCACTGGCATAGTTGTGCCAGTGGGCGTGTGCTGCATCCTGCAGTTGGGGGGCAGTCATGGAGGCCTCCTCAAGGTAGGGCAATGTTTGTTCCCTTACCTCGGAGTTGCATTGCCCTTATGTCAGTGCTGGAAAGTTGGTTAGAATTGCGGCCTTAAAGAGTTAAGCCCAGTGGCATAGCTACGGGGGTGCAGGGGGTAACAATTGCACCAGGCAACAAACTTTAGGGGAGCAACAACCTAAACTTGACACTAGTGGCCAAAATTGTGAAAATCTTTGTATTTTTGAATAATACCATCATGTTATATACCACTTGATGCGGAATTTAATGTAGAATGCAATGAAACAAACCATATCAAAATCTCTGTTCTATCAAAAGTTATAGCCAAATAACCAGAAAATAAAAACACAACTGCATTATGTAACAAAAACTGAATTTTCTTAACTCAAAACTAAGTAGTGAGAATGATTGTTCCAAGAATCAATTAGGTGTTATTATGATACAGCAGGGAACCAATAAGGTGTTAATATGGAAGGGGAGCCTGGGGAGAGGTACCAGAGCAAGTGAGCTGCTGCGGGGAAGAGACAGATTTTCCCCATTTTCACATTTGGAAAAGCCTAGGCGTGATGTCACTTCTGAGGCATCATTTTGAGTTTCGCATCGGGCTATATCAGTGGTTCTCAAACTCTCTGGGAGAGTACTCTAAGTACTTGCGTGGGCAGGGGGGAGGCAGCCTTCACTAAAGTGGAAGTGGAGTGTGATCGCTCCATATTTACTTTCACTGCTGCAGGGAGCCCTGCTGCAGGTCGCGCCAGGCTCCCCGCAGCCTGGGGAGGCTGCAGGAGGCTTGGGTAAGTGCACCCAAGCCCCTGCAGCCCCCCTGGGCGGCACGATCCTGGGGATCGCGCCGCTGCCTCCTTCCTACCTCCAGGCTGCCCCCGCCCCTTACGGAGGCAGAGGCCAGGGCTTACAGGCTGGGGCGTCGTGATGCCCCAGTTTGAAAAGCCCTGGGCTATGTGATCGTTAGCTATGCCACTGGTTAAGCCCCTAACTAGATGGTGATATCCAGTTGCGTTTAGATTGGCCCTGAATTCTTGCATGTTTGTGTCCAAAAGTGCAAAAGGTCCTGTGCCCTTTACAAAGATCACAGCTATATATGTACAAGAATTTTTACGACTGGGAACCCTGGCAGGGTTCCCGCTCCATTATGTGAAAAGACCAAGATGAGGCAGGCAGGTGGGAATACGAGAGCTCTAAGCATACTGGGTTGTTGCAACCCTGCAACCCAACCTTTGAGTGCATCTAAATGTAATTGTGAAATGTGTAAATGTTTTGGATGTGAACAGCTGAAGACTGAAAAGACCAAGACAGCATACCAAGAAGGCATACAGTATGAATGACCAAATAGCACAATGAAGCAAGCCTTGCCAAGACATGATTCCAGTGTAATAAGATTACAGCCTCCTTCCTTCTGCTTTTAATCACATTACTTGTAGTGTGAAGACCCTGAAGTACATCACTGGCACATCTTAAATAGTAACTGGAGAGATTATCAACTTCATCACTGTACAGAAATTGGCATGAGTCACTTGGGAATGCACCACTCATTTCACTTATTGAAATACTCTGTCTTGCTGTGAAATGAATAAACTCCTGTGATTTTTCAAATAGCCAAACATATAGACCCTTTTTCTGCTAATACTCACTACAATGGTTGCTATAAGCTGACAGTAATAATATTGGAAGGTTTATAAACTGCTCACAACAGGAGAGGAAACTGAGCGCTTTCCACATGCGCTGCCTCCGACGCATCCTCGGCATCACCTGGCAGGACAAAGTTCCAAACAACACAGTCCTGGAACGTGCTGGAATCCCTAGCATGTATTCACTGCTGAAACAGAGACGCCTGCGTTGGCTTGGTCATGTCGTGAGAATGGATGATGGCCGGATCCCAAAGGATCTCCTCTATGGAGAACTCGTGCAAGGAAAGCGCCCTACAGGTAGACCACAGCTGCGATACAAGGACATCTGCAAGAGGGATCTGAAGGCCTTAGGGATGGACCTCAACAAGTGGGAAACCCTGGCCTCTGAGCGGCCCGCTTGGAGGCAGGCTGTGCAGCATGGCCTTTCCCAGTTTGAAGAGACACTTTGCCAACAGTCTGAGGCTAAGAGGCAAAGAAGGAAGGCCCATAGCCAGGGAGACAGACCAGGGACAGACTGCACTTGCTCCCGGTGTGGAAGGGATTGTCACTCCCGGATTGGCCTTTTCAGCCACACTAGACGCTGTGCCAGAACCACCTTTCAGAGCGCGATACCATAGTCTTTCGAGACTGAAGGTTGCCAATACAAATATAAACTGCGACAGCCTTTTAGTTGATTGCATGCTGGGGGAATCGTGTCACTTAAACTTTTTATAGCAGATGTTTAAACCTGTTTTCACTTTCATATGATATCGCAGAACCTCAGAGGTTGCCTGCAATTCCTAATCTAGGCCTTGTAAAAATTATTTCAGCCCAGGGAGTATGGGAGAAAAATTAATTTGGGGTCATTTTCCTGTGTCTTCTTAAAACATTTGCCATAGACCTATGAATTTCATGGAGGCATGCTTATTTCAATCTAGCTGGTGACATGCTTTTAAAAAGTATAGTACAATACTTACTTGTACTTACTAAAAGTAAGTACAATACTTACTTGTTAATATGCTTTTATCTGTTTATCTGATTGATCTGTTTTTAAATTATGTTTTTAAATTTGTTTTAACCTTTGTTGTAAGCCGCCCCTTGAGTCCCTCCGGGGAGAAAGGCGTAGTAGTAGTAGTAGTAGTAGTAGTAGTAGTAGTAGTAAATAAGTGACTCTTGGTGCCAGGTGTGGATCGTCTTGTCCTTTCAAATGTGCATTGCATCAGCAGAGTGTAGATGGCATCCACACTCACACATGCACATGGTCTGAGAACTCAATGGAGCTTATTTCTGAATAGGCATGCCTAGGATTGTTCTGTAAATCTTGTTTACCTGGTTATGGCAGTCAGTGTTTCTCCTGGATTTTCACTATACTCTCACCCAGCCCACTTTTTCTAGGTTCTTGTTTATTTGGTTGGGGATGGATAAGATTTTGCTGAGTAATATGCTGCTGCAACAGCACATGAAAGAAACATCCCCTGAAAGCTTTGAGAAGATTATATTTAGATCACATTTGTTCCCCTGTAGGCTGGGTTGGACATGCTGTATAAAAATGCTACTAGTACCTTTTGGAGAGGGGACAATTTAGGTACCAGCCTGTTTCATATATTCTGGTTTCACCCCATTGGAACTTAATTCTCATACATATTAAAGGCATAATTGGTTATGATCTGCCTCTGGACCTTTTGGTGATACCCTTCTGTTATCTGAAATCTATTGTACACTGCAGGAAGATCTTGAAACTGATATGCTCTGTGACAGCAGCTAGAATGGCATTCAGTTACCAGTGGAAATATGTAGATCCACTGTCCGTTTCAGGCTAGTTGAAAAGACTATGGCTATGGCATGGTTGTCAAACACTTTGATAGTGAACCAAGTAGCATTTATGATGCCTGCAGAGGGCCAGAAGTGATATCACTAAGCAAGGAGTGATGTCATTAAGCAGTTGATGGCCAGAAATAAGCACTTTAAATGCTTTAATAAGCACCTAACAGCGCAGTTCTAACCCACCTGGGAGCCAGCACAAATATCTTGTGCCAGCTCCCAGCCGTGCCATAAAGCATGTTCGCGATGACTTGGGAATAGGATAGTAGGCCCTGTGCCTGGAGGAGGTAGGTTTGTGCTTGTCTGGGCAGAACTGACACAGGGAATGGGAAAGGGTGGAATGGAAGCAGAGAGGGGGCATTTCATCATGGGGGGAGGGCGGCCCAGGAGGGCTGATCAGGAATGGGAAGGGGGTGGCTCTGGCTGCGGTGGTGCAGGCTGGATCCCAACCCCTGTCCCCAGCCCGAGCTGCATTACTTGGACTGCTTGGATTTGTTGGCCTGCCTGTTCCAGTGCAGGTTAGGATTGTACCCTAAGTGAGATCCTCAGTTAGGACCTCATTAGCTGCAAGTGACAGAACAGAAAGTATGCAAACCTTGATCATATTTTCAAGATATGGGAGAGTCGGTTATCACGTGGGCCACCCTTTCAGAAGTGCCACTTCGGCTGCAGTGCCATTTCACAGCTCAGCAGCTGAGAGGTGCTTTGTAAAGTGACAGCTTGGCAGAAGTGGTGCTGCTGAAAGGGCAATGCTGAGCCAGCCCAATTATCATGGGGGCCGGATAAAGAGCTTCTGGAGGCCATATCTGGTCCTCGAGCCTTATTTTTACACTCTCCGCTGTATGGGCTATCACTATATTGTAAATTTGACTAGTTAGTGTAAGTGACTAGTTAGTGTAATTTAACTAGGCTTAGTGTAAGAAGACAGGTAGGCAATTGCTAACCCCTGCTAATTGGGTAAGAGGCACTTTTTCAAGTGGGTGCTCCTTTTTTTTAGCAGGGGGAGAGTAACTGGCCCACCTCACCCCAGCACTGTCTGTTCTAGTGGCTGTCTGCTGGTATTCCTTGGCATCTTTTTAGATTGTGAGCCCTTTTGGGACAGGGAGCCATTTAGTTATTTGATTTTTCTCTGTAAACCGCTTTGTGAACTTTAGTTGAAAAGCAGTGTATAAATACTGTTGATAATAATAATAATAATTGCTTTGTTTTAAAAAAACGGAGTTTTAAAATTAAATTGTTTAGGAACAAGAAAGTACATGACAATATCCAACCATTTTGTTCTAGGCAATGTAATAATATATAATGGTGCTTAAGTACCACGGGATAGTGTGAAAACTGGCTAAATGTCCTAATTGTGATTATGTTGTTTTATTTCATTATTGTATTACCCAACTCTGGACTCTTACAAAAAGACTGAATCTTTCCCTTTCTACGACTGCCTTTGGAGGCTCCACCAGGGGTGATATCAGGAATTGGTCAGGACATGCACTGATCAGGCATCCAGAACCATGAAAGTGTTCACTTGGTCATGAGAGTGCCCACCTGAGTGACCCCTGAAGTCTCTGCATTGGTGGCAGCCAGTGTGCCATCAAGGGATGGGTAAGAGTATCAAGTGAAGCAATAAAACAAATAGGGTAAATAGAATAACATTTAAGGATGCATTGTAGGTAAGATCAGTGAGACTGTCATCCAAATCCTATAAGGCTAATTATGCCTGCAGAACACAGTACTGCTGTAACGAGTATATAGCAATGCACACAATGCACCACCAGTGACTATTTTGGAGTCGCAGCTACAAATAGCCAGCAACCCGCTCTGAAGCAGATCGTGGGGTGTGTGTATGGAATCAGGCATTCTGGGGCAGAAACCAGGAAATTGGGAGGGGATGGATCTGGCAGCAATGACGCACACTGAATTTTATTCCCTCTTTCACAAACCTCCCTACCCCTTTTCCCGCCTTAGGCCACTAAAATAGGTGGAGTATATTCAAGGAGACCCATAGGCAGCCCAAGATCTTATCTGGAGGTAAGTAAAAACCATTCTTACCTCCCATTGGCCTTCAGGTCACCCTCCCCCACCATAGGATGCAATGTGCACCTTTTTGGTACAGCTGCAACAGCACTGATGACAGGGAATAGGATTGAGGCCTTATATTCAGAGAATTGCTGTTCACTTTTCTTCTAGCTCTGTGCAAGTACTGTAATCAGCAGTCCACACTGTACATGAAATTCCCTTATGTGGCCTTAACCTAAACACCAGCAGCAACATGACTTTTTCAGTCCCTCTCATCTTCTATATAAGGTTTTTATCACCATCCTACAGTATTAGTAAAAACCTTTCTCACACAGAACATAGTAATTGGTTTCCTAACAGACAGTGAGAGAGCAGTGCATCTGTCGAACTCATTTGGGTCTGAAATGGATTGACTTGTATTCTTGTGCAGTTTAATATAATTCACAGCTGAAGCTGGTTGATAGTAGAGTCACAGGAAGGACAGATTTAAAGCTACTTGGATTTCTTCGGGAGATTTAACTCCACAGCAGAGACTTTTACGTGACTTCAGCTCTCACCTGTTTTGAAGTCTGCACCTCTTTAATTTATAGTTCTCTGGACTGATGACATTGTGGCAAGTTTATTAAAAATACAACATTACATTTTGTGACAATGGCTGCTGTGTGAAAAGCAAAAGGTCCGATTATCCCCTGCTTCAGAATGCGGAGATTCTTCAGCCTTAAATGTATTTTGCAGTATTCTGTTTGTTCTTAGCAACCCAATCCTATTTAGATATCTCATTAATGTCACAGGATGTTGGCATGTTGACCTTCGTATCCTAAGCCCACCCCAGCAATGCCACACCAGTGGTGTACTGATGCTGGTGATCCAAGGGCCAAATGTCAAACCTGTCCTTGCAGAGCAATGCTGGCACAGCCCTGTGCAGTAACATCTGCACCATCCATGGAAATGTTATGGACAAGAGCAGCATCCTGATGGTAGCATGTCATTACCATGGCATCAGCCTGTCTTCTGTGTCTTGTTGACATGAAGTTGGCTCATCATCTATGTAACATCCGTGCATCATTCCCATAAAGATAATGCATCATCCACGTGACGTGGATGTTGTGTGTGATGTCCAAGGTGCAAATCACCACAGCCCCAATATTGGCAACCAGGGTGCTGGTGGTGCACTCCTCAAGAGCACAAGCTGGGAGGCAGGTTTAAGCCCAGCCAAATTACCAGCAAGGCACTCACTATTTGCATGACTAGCGAGAAACACCCATTCCAGGGAACAAAAGAAGAGAGGGAAACAGGTCTAGAACCCAAATTGGTCACTCCACAAAGCTGCTTGCTAAGCATCCAGCCATTGAAGGAGACAGGCAGAGAGCACCCCATCCGGCATTTAACATCGTGCACCACCACAAATGGGCATAATTGGCTGGGAGCCTGTACCACATGGTTCTGTCAGAGGGAGCACTCCATAGGCCAGTCATTGGGCTTGCAGGTGACACAAGGTGCCTATTGCAGCAGTCCACCCAGCTAGCTCACTCACCCACACCCTTTGTCCTTTGGTGAACAGCTAGAAACTACTGGCTGGTTGTCAATATACTCCACCCATCCCCTTAACACTGCCCACTATATACCATGGCAGCAGAGAACAGGGACCTCCTGATCACTGAGGAATGCCTCCCTCCCTCAGAGTCCATGAAGTCATGGAGTGTGGATGTTGCAGATTCTGAAAATGGAGAGGCCCCTCCCCCCACAGATTTTCTCTCTGAGGCAAGCTGAGGTAAAGAACAACTAGGCTGGGTAGAAGGGATCGCTATCTTCTAACAAATAACATGAGCTAGCCAAAGGTTTTCTTGAACTGTGCAGTGATAGAACAGCATCTGAAAGACAAGCACACACATGGGGTTACCAACCGTCTCCTCCCAGCAGGGCTGTTGTGCCATTGCAAGTTATCCAACAGACAAATCCAGTAACAGTTGCCTCTGAGGCCTGGCTGCACCAGCTGGTTCACTGCCTGACATGGAGTTTGCAAAACCACAAAGCCTGACTGGAATGAATATGTCAGCAGCCTCACTGAGCAGTACCTGGGCTCTCACTGGTCATTTCAGGCAGGCTGTAGGCTTCCATTGGGGTTTGCACAGTATCTTCACCTGTGGGAAAGCTGCCTGTGGGGATCAAGGTGAAATGCAGAGAGAATAACTGGAACATGACAACAGCATCAGTTACCCCTGTCCTCTGGCGTGAGATGCATACTCAGTTTGTGAGGGGAAAGTCGTGCCACCAGAGTGTACTTGTAGTGTTGCCTTGTTGGGGGCAAGAGCATGATGCCTTGGAATATTACCTTTCCCTCTCTGGGGAGAGCTGCAGTGGACCACTGTTCAAATCCCTGTGGCAATGGTGCAGTCCTGAAATGTTGGGCTACAAATAGTTGGAGCCCTTGGCATTCACCAAAAGGGAGCTGCCATTTCCTGCTCTTAGCTGTTGCAAAGGAAGGGATGTTAGCCAACACAGTTGATAGCAGAGACCCATGTAATAATCCTGAGGGTTATTAGGCAGGGGGCAAAAACATGAGAGGGAGATGGAACATTATTACATTGTGGCATGGAATTTCCTCTCTTTGCTTACCTGTTGGGGTGTATTGTGCTTGCTTCCCCTGTTGGGATGGTGAAATAGATATTCCAGTTGGGTGTTTGTGTGTAGTGTCCTCCTGGGGCAAGGTCCCTGCAGTAAGAATTCTGAGGAGACAAGTGTTAACCTAATAGTTTGCCATACTTACTGTGAAGAACAAGAGGTTATTTGTAGAAGGCATTCCCTTTGTGTGTCAAGTGCCCTGTCACCATGGTTCCCATCACCAAAGTTCCCCTTAGAGAATCAGAGAGGTATAGCCCCATGCTACACACCTGATAATCTGAGTTGTAGCCTCCCTGGCAGGGTCTTTAGTACTGCGGAGGGTGTGCATGCAATGATTGACTGCCAAATATAGTCTGTATCCTATGCTCCATCATTGGGGAGTGTGTGCAGGGCAGGGAGGTGGCAGGAGGTGAAATTTTCTGCTGTATTTCCCTTCCCTACTGTTTTTTATAGGGCTACTCCTACCTATGCCAGCTTTGTTGTTTGTGAAGCATTTTTCAGGAGTTGGAGGCATGTCCATTATTTGAAGAAGTTAGGATATGTTGTACATCTCCGCCCCACATCCTTCTACATCCCTCCCATATCATACCCCAGTCTTCTCCCTGTTTTGGCCTCTCCACTGGCAAAGTTGCACTGGTGCCTGAATAATATCTTAGCTACATTGGCATGATGTTTTTTCCAGTGTTGTACCGGCATCTATGGTGTCTCCTTCAGTGGATGAGCTTCTACTCTGGTGGGGCTGACCCAGCATATGTAAAGATACACTGGTGTATTTCTAGGATATAATTGGGCCTTAACATTCTTGCCCTGACTTCATTTCTAAGGTGTTACCTGGATTTCATGTAGAATTGTTTACTATCTCTTTGCTTGCCAGAACAGAGTACAGGTGTGCACCACTTAACGGGATTCTCCAATCCCCATTGTTATGCAGTTAGGTCATTAAGTGAACATTCAGTCCAATCTGTTGCCTTTGTTGTGTAAACAGACACTCCCTGCCAGACACTAGGTCGCTGCACAGGCTACTGGAGATAGATTGACTCTTCTTTGCATTAAGAGCCTCTGTGTTGTGTAAACATACACTCTGCTGCAGGCTATGGGAGATGTGATTGTCTCATTAAGAGTATCTTTATTGTACTTTGACAACTGTCATATATGCGGTCCATCATTAAGCAAACGGTTGTTAAGCGGCGCGTGGCTGTAGTATTTTTCCTATATTTTTCCTATCTTGCAAGGGAGGGCACCAGGATGAGGTCTCTTGTTATCTGGTGTGCTCCCTGGGGCATTTGGTGGGCCGCTGTGAGATACAGGAAGCTGGACTAGATGGGCCTATGGCCTGATCCAGTGGGGCTGTTCTTATGTTCTTATGTCTGTTTCCAAAGATCATTTTTATTTTATTTTTTAAAAGAATAGTCTGCCCTTCTCAACAAGAATTAAGGACAGCTTGCAAAAATTGTTAAAAACCAATACAATTAAACAAAATAAAAAAAATACAGGAATACAAAAACGGTCAAATTAAGATGGAACTTTACAAGGGGGCAAAATTATAGAAACCTGTAAAGGCCTGCTGAATTAGTTAGGTCTTCAACTGATGGCGAAAAACATGAAAAAAAGGCATCAGTTGCTCCTCCAGGGACCATATTAGTGCCTGTGTATTTGTTTTAAAGTTCATTATATGTGTTATCTGGTGGATCTGTTTAAATTGATATTTTGGAGAAAGTCCTCATCCTCACCCCGGGGAAATTTGGTTATTTTAAAGTGTGTGCTTTGGTTTATGGTCTTGAAACAATGGCTGAAGTGCCCAAGATTAAGCACTTAAGTTCTAAAGTGCTAGTTATTCCATTATCCAAAGCTGCTGGACAGTTACCACAGGGAGTTTGAGTGGCTGTCTGAATCTTGGCAGAGGTGCAAAGGCACCCTGGCGCAGGAGAGGCAATTCACTTTCTAAGACTATTATTGTACTGCAGCTAATTCAATTACTAAGATGGTAAATGTTGTTAGATGATATGGATAACTCAAGTGGTGTTGAAAGACAGAGAAAACAGGCTATGGACAAATTCCTTCCAAACATAAAAGGTTACAATTAATGAAAAAAAATCTAATTTTATCTGTAAAGTGAATGTAAAAGAAGTGAATGTTCAACCAACACGTAACCATTGGCTTACAAATCTTGGCAGAAATCTACTTAGAAAATAAATGAGTTTCACATAATGTAACTTGACTTCAGAAAAGTACTTGGAGAATTAATTCCAATTGGCTTAGCTGCTAGCCCTGTCACATATTATTACTAGGCCATGTATGCAAGAATTTCTAGCACAAGTTACTCCTCCCTTTCCATTTTGGGAAACTTGTAAATACATACTTTCCTGAACTTGATGCTAATTGACTTCTCTTGATTTTGGCGAAGATTGAAATGTTGGGCTTAATTATTAACTGACAAAAATATTTGCTAAACAGCAACATCATCTTTTAGAGCCATACAAAAGAACAACTAGATCTGCTGTCATACTCAAGATTGCTGTCATACTAGCAAACATTGAGTTCAGGCTCAAACACCTAAGCCAGGATATTTGTCAGGTACAGCGGGAACTCCAGTATCCATGCATCCGACAACCAGAGATTTGACTTACGGTGGATACAGGGGTCCTAATATACATGTGTTTAAAAACAAACAAACAAAAAACACCAGAACTGGCACTCCTCAGCACGTCGAAACTTGATGGGGCTGAATGTAATGGAATGAAATTATTCCATTACATTTAGCCCCATCTAGTGGCTGAATGTGGTATAGCATCTATACCAATGCATTCTGGGGCAATCCTGGAGGAGAGGAACCTTCATGCAATCCGGAAGTAGGTCTTTAGAGTTATCTTTAACCCTGAGAACCCTGATCAGTATAGCTCTCTGGGAAATGGCATGGTTTGGCAGCACCAAGGTAGGAATGCCAGTGTTGGCACTTTTTTACTTTTAAACACATTTGCACTGGAACTCCAGTATCTGCGGATTTCAATATCCGCAGGGTATACCAGAACAGAACCCCAGTGGACTCTGAGGTCCCACCGTACATCTCATTCTTCTGAAAAGCCAACTTCTTGCACAATTTTGAAAATGGATATATCTCATCATCATCATCATCAGTATTTATATACCGCTTTTCAACAAAAGTTCACAAAGCGGTTTACAGAGAAAAATCAAATAACTAATGGCTCCCTGTCCCAAAAGGGCTCACAATCTAAAAGATGCAAAACACCAGCAGACAGCCACTAGAAAAGACACTGCTGGGGTGAGGAGGGCCAGCTATATTGATCCAGCTATATTGATAAAGAGACTCTGGTACTGAAGCAGTCAACCTTTTTTCACAGTTAAAGAACTATGAAGTATTCTTTCATCATTTCACAATCTCACACCGGTAAGAATCTAGCAATCTTGACTAAAAATTCTGAATCTTGACTAAAAACTAAAAAGTCCAATCTCGACTTAAAAAAAAAAAGAAAAACCACCATTGAAGCCCTACCAACAGCATGTGTGCTGCATCCTGCATCCAGGACAGTTATGTTCACGACAAATGTTCTCTTACCCTCAACTGCCAAAGCTGGTGCAAAACCAAGGGGAGTAAAAGAGAGGGAATAGGATAGGATTAGTGCATGCCAGTGCCACCTGGATTCATTGCATCTCCTATGTAGCCTCCTGCTCCATCCCGCTTCCCACCCAACCACTCCCCAGTACCTCCCCGTCCATCACCAATTTACTCGTGCTGGTAGTAGATGGCTCCTCCAGCTATGTGTGCTGGCAGCCTACTATGGCTGCCAGCTATGTGCTGGCAGTCCAATCATGCACACCTTTGCAGTGGCACATCTGTCATTGCAGTGGCACTTCTGCTGGCTGAATGCTTAGTTTGGGTTTTACCCTATGGTACCTATTTCAGCCAATCATCAGATGACCAGAAAAGACTGATCAAGTATTGTGATTTGATTGAAGCATTAGGGAGACCTCGAAGAGCAAGACTCAGATTCAGTGAATTGTGTAACATTCCTGTACAGATTGGCACACACATAATGACACTTTTTATTTAAATTTTTAACAGGATGGTTTCCTGTTAATCAGTTGATTAAATTTCCATAGGTAAAAAGTAATTCTGAATATATTTTGTTTTTAGATGGTGTATGCATGTATTGTAGCAAGTCATGACTTAGGAGAGACATTCACTCCTTTGTGAGATAAAAGGGGGGATGCCCCTTTAAAAAGGGAGCTTTCTCAGCTACAGTTTTATTAGTACTTACACAGTATTGATATATACATTTATATACAGTTATAGATCGATATACGCATAGATATATATTACAAAAATGCTGCTCAATTAATCAGAAGTATCTTTTCAGTCAGTTAAAAAATGCTTACAGTGCAATCCTATGCATGCTTATTCAAAAGTAAGTCTTGCTGTGTTCAGTGAGGATTACTTGCTTATAAGTGTGTTAAGGATTGTAACCTTAATTGATAAATCTCTAACCAATTAAATGATTAATTAGTTAAATGCTGCAGCCAGTAGCGGACCTGCCATTAACTAAATGGGGCAATTGCCCCAGGCGTGGAGTTATGTGCCCCTCTAGGACCACACGGAAGCCTCTCTGAGGCTCCCAACACAGTCAGAAACTGTGCTTCCGGTTTTGCCAGAAGCACAGTTTAAGACATCAGGGAAGTCTCAGGAAGCTTCTCTAAAGCATCCTGGAGTCATGCAAAGCTCCACAACTTTTTGGTGAGTGGGGGGTGGTGGCGGTGGCATCTCGCAGGGGGAATGGTGGCATCTCGTGGGGGTGCCATCACAGACCTTTGCCCCGCCACTGGTTGCAGCCCTGGTGACATATGCTTTCATCAAGACCACTTACTAGTAAGCTGTTGTGTTCTGTATTATCTTTATGGTGGATTGCCTAGATCGGTGATTCTCAAACTTTTAGGGAGCATTACTCCCTAAATAAGTCTTTGCGGGGGAGGAAAAAGGGCAGCAACGCAATCCCCAGGATTGCATCACTAAGGGACGTTAGGAGGGGTGCTTTTACTTACTGTGAGCTTCTGCAAGCAGCAGGAGGTGCAGGATGGCCCACACAGCCCGCTGCAAGGCTCCCCAAGTGTTTAGGATGTTGAGAAACGGCAAATGCAAACCACCTCCTACAAACTGGAAGTGGTTTGCGCATGCTGTTTCTCACCATTCTAATACTCGGGGAGCCCTGCGGAGGTTGTGCAGGGCTCCCGGCACTTCCTGTTGCTTGCAGAAGCCCACAGTAAGTAAAAGTGCCCTCCTTAGCGACCCAATCCTGGGGATTTCTGTGTAACCATTTTCTCTAAGGATTTTGCAAATTTTTTTTTTTTTACACAAGCCAATTTATAAAGAAAAAGTCCATAGATATACTTATTCCAAGCAAGAGATACGCAAGTCAGTGGCATTTCCTGAGTAATTCTATGCCAGGGCATCTTTGGACGTTGGTGTTTGATTTCAAATAGTGCCAGGTGCTCCTAAATTGCTGATTAAAAGTATTGACACCATGAAATCCTGAGTGATAATGACTAATGGCAATGAAACATTGAACAAAATGAAAAGCCAGAAATGATTTCCTGTAGAAACTGCTACATGTTATAAGAGTAAATGAAGTTTTATGCCAGGGCCAGGGAAAACTTCACAAGATATCACAGTTGACAGCTGTTTGATTTTTTTCTTAAAGCTGTATTGAATGTGAAGTTGAGAAATGCACACCTCATACATTATTTTCAGAAATCTCTGCTTCTGGCTTGGTATCTGAGATGCAAAATGTGCTTCCCAGACATTTAGCACTGCAATAAACACCAGACTCATGTCTATTTATATATTACTTAAAATGAAGATTTCACAATCTTCGTTTTCACAAGCAGACTTTAAGATACTTCCACTCTCTCACCCTATCTGCCATGGCTAGAGGTGTTTGTTTCCAGTGAGTAAGATAGGATTACCACCTAAGGCTGCAATCCTAACCACACTTTCCTGAGAGTAAGCCCCATTGAACAAAATAGGACTTACTTCTGAGTAGACCTGGTTAGGATTGTGCCCTAAGTCTTACAGAACACAAGGGGCTTACTTCTGGGTATGGTAAATAACACCATTTTCAAAAACCCTCTAGCCATGGCAGCTGGACAACCGCACTTTGCTCGTTAAAGAGGAGATTGGTTGTGAGGGTTGAGTTACTCAAACTGCCATCCTATGCATACTCTCCTGAGGGCAAGCCCCATTGGCATAAATAAGACTTATTTCCAATCTGAGTAGACCAGTACAGAATTGTGCTGTCACGTATTTAATATGATGGTTGCATCTTTTTTCCACACCTTTTCTGATAACAGAGGTTGTCATGGCAATTGCCTCTCTACCCTACATATATTTTGCAAAGAATAATATGTTTAGCTCTCTGATCAGCACCCTCAACGCATTTGTGTGGGAGCTTCCCAGAAAAGAGGATGTTTATTGTTATTTCCTTATTTTTCATACAGTCTAACCCAGCCATTTTCAACCACTGTGCCATGGCATAGTGGTGTGCCATGAATGGAGTTTGGGGCAGAGTCATTTATTAGTAGGGCCATTAGGGGATTTGAGCTCCCACCAACAGCATGGTGTGCCTTTTCAATTGTCAAAAGACTGATGTGTGCCTAGACAATTTTAGTACCTTGTCAGTGTGCCACAAAAAGGTTGAAAATCACTGGTCTAACTGCACAGTAATCAGGTTTGTGTGCAGGTGAAGCAGTCTCCTAAGTTTGTCAAATAACTCAGAATTGTGTGGCACTACTAGCCCATGCCATTGGAAGCCCTTTGTAATTCATTTAAAGCTCATAAATTCAGGTTGCAAGTTGGCACCTGCATAGAGGCTCTTGGGGGGGGGGGGCACTGAGCTCTAGCATCCTAAATGATAAATCCATCAGTAGTTCTACCCAGAATACACCTCTGGCATGACACAACTTTTGCAATTTGTATTGACTACGATTCTACATGTTACTGTATACTTAAGGTTTTGTAAGCCACTTTGTGTGTTTTAAACAGAAAAAAAGAGATAATTAGGTGGTAACTGTTCAGAGGATGGGACAAGTGCTGATTCCAACATGTCAACCCCTACCAGCATTAGGATTTCAGTACTAGAGCAAGGAGGCAGGTTTTACATATTCCTCATTGCTAACCCCCTACTATCAAGGTCAGCAAAGTAGCTTGTATGACTACTGAAATGCTTTGTAGTATTTGTCATGAAACATAGTAATCTAGCAGTGAAACAATCAACTTTGGCAGTGAGTAATTCTTTACTGAGTAGGAAAGGAGTAATGATTGAAGTAGCTTTTCTTTCCATCACTTTCATGAGTCAATGAATAGCCACAAAGATTGGAGATTGGAATTGACGGGTATTAGCAAAGCTACAGGAGGTTAGAGTTGATGAGATGAATAGCAGGTACTGAGGAGTACAATTGAGGGTGCAATCCTAACTTGCGCTGGAACAGGCAGGGTGATAAACCTGTGCTGTATCCAGTGTGAGGTAGGTTGGGGCTGGGGGGCAACTCAGGATTTTATTCCCCTTACCCCAAGAAATGCCCCATGCAGTCCTATGGAGCTGCTCAGATGCGCTGGCCTCCCAAGTCATCACAAACATGCTTTATGTATGTTCAGCTCAGGGGTGGGAATAAGTTTGCGCTGACCATGGGATAGACTGGGCTCTTAGACAGGAATAATACATAGGATGCAAGTTAGTTTTCTTGGGTTACATCAGCCATTTTCAACCACTGTGCCATGGCACATTGGTGTGCCACGAGTGGTCCACAGGTGTGCCACAGGAATTTGGGGAAAGGTCATTTATTAGTAGAGTGAATATGGGATGTAAGTTCCCCACTGGCAGCATGGTGTGCCTCGTCAGTTGTCAAAAACCTGATGGTGTGCCTTGACAATTTTAGTGCCTTGTCAGTGTGCTGTGAGATGAAAAAGATTGAAAATCACTGGGTTACATAGTTGGAGAAGAAATACTTGGAGATGTTTTCTTGTTGTATTTTTGGCTTTGGTATACAGTTATCAGAAACTTGCAAACGTTGTCTATGATTAGTTGTGTTAAAAGAATGTATTAGATTCACATGCAAAATGTCAAGCTAATGTGACCTATAAAATGTCACTAGCCTGGCAGTGTAGTTGAATTCAGTATTTAAGTAATGGAATGACAATGTTGGCCAAAACCTGCAGAAGCAGTTTTATTTTTCCTAATTACAATTTTAGATGCCATGCATTAGTAAATTAAAATAATTGCTGGGTAGGAGCCCTTTGTTGGCTACCACTGCACTGACTAAATGCCAATGAGTGCAGAACAGCTTTTTTTAAAAACCACATAGTGTGGTTTGGGCTTGTAACAAATCACTGCACTTCTGTAGCACAGCTTCTTCCTGGTCCTGGTGCCTAGTTCTAAATTAATTTCAGAGGAGGTTAGAAAGTAGAGGACAGCACAAGGAAGATCCCTTGCTCACTTGGTTGTCTCTGTTGGTAATAACGTAGAAGGACCTCCATGGGGTTCTGGGATTTGAAACTGGTTTATGGTATTGGTAGTGATTCTGTTAGTTATTGCTACTTGAGACCATGACATGTTTTACTAAACCCCAAAAAGTAAGTTCCGTTTCACTAACTGTGACTGTAAATGATGAACACATAAGCTGCAATTCACGCTGAGAATATATACAATATGGGGGAGGTATATAGGGACACAGATCTGCACGCAGGAGCAATGCACAACAAAGGGCGCAGTCCTAACCAATGTTCCAGCACTGACCTGGCCACAATGCAGGCCCAAGGTAAGGTAACAAACTTGCCCTTACGTTGAGGAGGCCCCCCTTGACTACCACTGCAGGATGCAGCGCACACCACATTGGCACAGCTATGTCAATGCTGGAAAGTTAGTTAGGATTGCGCCCAAAATATTGTAGTATATCATTAGCCCCTAAATGTTTGGTTTTAATACTTGCTTGCAATATACGATATAATATACAATTGCATTGTATTGTGTATGTGTTGTATGCAGTAGAGGTCCTCTTGGTTAATGGCCCAATCCTTTCTCCCACCATAGCATGCAACCATGCCAAAATGGGCTGCACTGTATGCTATGGGGAGGGGGCAGATCAGGAGGCTTGGAAAGTATTTTCACTTACCCCTCCCTTACCACATAAATGGCTTGCAGATTGCTAATGGATCTAGCTGGCGTATGTCTGAGTAGACAAAAGGGGGGGTGCCAGTTGCTATTAAAGAGGATAGCATCCGGTGCAAGTCACCAGCACCAGATGCCAACCCCTCCCACCTCCATCATACTTCCATCATGCCCCAACCTTCCCCCATCCTATTCTCCCCCCAACCTACCTGGTCAGTGGGGGCTTCTGTCACTGCTATTATCTGCTGGGCCTCTGCTACCTCTCCAGTGTTGAGCCGGAAGCACGCATCCAGAAGGCCATTTATGATGATTGGGGATAGAATTGGGCTGTATAGCACATATTTCATCAGTTTACATCTTCCTGGGAGTAAGCCACGCTGGACTGCATGTGTCTTACCTCAAAATAAGTAGTTTTTGGATCTCACTGTTCAGTTGCAGGAACTGTGCTGGAGTAGTAAACATTGAGCTGTCAGTGTTAATTCTGTTTTTCTGTTCCCTGTATTCTCTTTTTGTAAATGTACTTCTTTGTGTCCAGTATTGACAGTTTCTTTCCCCTTCCCCAGTCTGGCTCAGTACCATTATATCTGAGGTATGCCAAACAAAGAAATGAGAGACTTTAATAGGTCTTTGGTTGAAACAAATGGAGAATGCTGGCACTGCAGACTCTTTGGGCACCCTTCCTGTTTATCTCCATCCATTCTTCTTTCCTTTTATTCTTTTGCTTCACATTCAGACCTCTCCCCCTCTTTTCTCATTTCCCTTTCATTTCCTAACATACGTGACTATAGAAAGGGCTGTGGTTCATTGAAAGAGCATATGCTTTGTATGCAGATGATCCCGTGTGCATACTTGGCATTCCCAGGTGGGGCTAGGAAAACTCCCATCTGGACCATCTGAAAGCAGCAACCAATCAGTGTTGACAGTACTGAGCTAGGTGGACCAATAATGTCCACCATCATAATTACTTGTTGTAAGGCAACTTTCTATATTCCTTTGTATGTCTAGTTAGAACACTGGGTTTCTTACGTAATATATCACATGTTTGTCATATTTTGTATGCTGTATTATAATATACACACTCTCTCTTTCCAGGAGGGTTTAAAAGCACATCTATTTCATGTAGGATTCAATCCTATACAACTTTCCAGTGCTAATGCAGCAATGCAGATGAGGGATGTGCTGCGATCTGCAATAGAGGTGCAGTCACAGAGGCTCTTCAAAGTTAGGGAAAGTTTGTTCCCTTGCCTTGGGACTCCATTGATGCTATATTGGTGTTGGAAAGTTGGATAGGATTTGGGCCCTTAGCCTTTGAGGAGGGATGATGCTCCA
Source organism: Tiliqua scincoides (assembly GCF_035046505.1). Lineage (NCBI taxonomy): Eukaryota > Metazoa > Chordata > Lepidosauria > Squamata > Scincidae > Tiliqua > Tiliqua scincoides. The sequence continues at coordinate 204,613,387 of NC_089822.1, forward strand.
GGGCTTCCTTTTTAGTCACGGTTTATGAGCCTTTGTTTAACCACTGCTTTTATAGTCTTTGGGGTGCAATCCTACCCTGCGCTGGAACAGTGAAGCCAAGAGGCTTGCGCTGTATCCATCGCAGGATAGGGGCAAAAAGCGCCTCAGCCAGGGGCAAGCGGAACCTTTTCCCTTTGCGCCCTTTCCCCTATGGGTCTCCTCGTACTTGCACCACTTCTTGAGCAACTTGAAGCAGCTCCATTCTCCCCAGGAACAGGGGTTGGAATCTAGCATAAGTGCTGGATCCCAGCCCCACCTCCTGCTCCTCGCCTGCCCGGCCACCCCCCCGGCCACCCCCCCACCCAGGAATGACTCCCTCTCACCTCCTCCCCGCTCACCCCAGATGCTTGCGTTGGCCAGCTGGGCCAATGCAAGCCTCAGAGAGGAAACTGGCACGGAGGCTTATGTCAGCATCCGCAGGCCGGCGCTCCTCTGAGCACCAGCCCAGCTTCCTCCGGAAGAGGCGCTGGCACTTGTGCCGGCCCATGGGCGCCTCTGGATTGCGCCCTTACTCTGTTACGAATCCACTCATATTATATTGTTTTTGTTTGGTTTTAAAGTATGTATTATTACTATAGTATTTTTGTTTGTTTTAGGTATAACTGTACTGTATTTTAGATTTATTTATTATTATTATTTATTATTATTATTTTATTGATTTGTACCCCGCCTTTTTGCCCAATGGGCACACAAGGTGGCTAACAAACAATTTAAAAATACAACATGAAAAACAGTTAAAAACAATTTACAATGATTAAAAAGCTAAAAACAAAACAAACCCCGTGGATTTTCGTATAAAAAGCAAGAACGCCAGCCAGCCTGTCAACAATTAAAAGCTTTTTGAAATAAAAAGGTCTTCAGTCCACGCCGAAACGTTAGCAACGAGGGAGCAGTTCTCAGTTCTAAGGGGAGGGTATTCCACAGTTCGGGGGCCACCACCGAGAAGGCCCTCTTCCTGGCCGCCACCCCTCTCACATCTCTTAGTGGCGGCACAGTCAAAAGGGCCCCCCCAGAAGATCTAAGAGCACAGGCCGGATTGTAGGGAAGGAGGCGGTCCCTCAAATACCCTGGACCCGAGCCGTAAAGGGCTTTAAAAGTCAAAACTAGCACCTTGAATTGGGCCTGGAACAGAACCGGCAACCAGTGTAGCCGCTGGAGCAACGGCTCAACAGAGTCAAACCAACGTGCCCCAGCAACCACACGAGCAGCTGCGTTCTGTACTAGTTGTAATTTCCGGACCGTCTTCAAAGGCAGCCCCACGTAGAGCGCATTGCAATAATCTAATCTAGATGTCACTAGGGCATGGGTTACTGTGGCCAGGTCCGCGCAGCTCAGGTACAGTCGCAGCTGGCGAATCAGCCGAAGCTGAGCAAAGGCTCCCCTGGCCACCGCCGCCACCTGGGACTCCAGGAGCAGCTGTGGATCCAGGAGAACCCCCAAGCTGCGGACCTGCTCCTTCAGAGGGAGTGCAACCCCATTCAGAGCAGGACAATAGTCCAGCACCCGAGCTGTGGATTTCTGAACCAAGAGCACCTCTGTCTTTTCCGGATTTAATTTCAGCTTGTTCGCCCACATCCAGTCCCTAACCGCCTCCAGACAGCGATCCAGGACCCCAACCGCCTCCTCAGAATCAGGGGGAAAGGGGAGATAAAGCTGGGTGTCATCAGCGTACTGGTGGCAACCCACTCCAAACCCCCAGATGACCTCTCCCAGCGGCTTCATGTAGATGTTAAAAAGCATGGGGGATAAGATGGAACCCTGCGGCACCCCAAACCTAAGAGGACAGGATGCTGAACAGGCATCCCCCAGCACCACCTTCTGGGATCTGTCAGCCAGGAAGGAGTGGAACCACTTCAAAACAGTGCCTCCAAGCCCCAACCCAGCCAGCCGGCCCAGAAGGACACCATGGTCGATGGTGTCGAATGCCACCGAGAGGTCCAGTAGGACTAACAGGGTTGCACTCCCCCTGTCCATCCCCTGGCGAAGGTCATCCACCAAGGCGACAAAGGCAGTCTCCGTCCCGAACCCTGGCCTGAAGCCAGATTGGAATGGGTCCAGATAATCCATTTCCTCCAGTACCCTCTGATGCTGGGACGCCACCACCCGCTCAATCACCTTGCCCAGGAATGGGATATTCGAGACCGGCCGAAAGTTATTTAAATTAGTGGGATCCAGGGAGGGCTTCTTCAGGAGGGAGCGAACCATCGCCTGCTTCAAGGCAGGCGGGAGCACCCCCTCCCTCAGAGATGAGTTCACCACCCTCCCCGTCCACTCGGCCAGCCCTTCCCGGGCAGCCCTAATTAACCATGCTGGGCACGGGTCGAGCGGGCAAGCAGCAGGTCTCACACTCCAGAGAATCCTGTCCACATCCTCAGGCTCTACAAGCTGAAAAGAATCCCAAATAGCAGGATAGACAGGTGCCCCGGGGACATCACTAGACATGCCCATAGCGGCGTCCAAGTCATGCCAAGTCATATTTAATTGAAGAGTTTTTATATCGCTTTTCTAAAAATCCAAAGCAGTGATTGTAAATAAATAAATTTACATAAATAGCATCCCCTTCTTATTGACAGTTGTGTCCTTTCTGTAGGACATACACAGCACAATCCTATGCGTGCCTACTCAGAAGTCCCATTGTATTTAATGGGGCTTACTTATCCATGAAAGTATGTATAGGATTACAGCTACTATTTGTAACCTAGGTAAAGGTAAAAGTTTCCCCGCACAGGTGATTACTTCCAATACTCTTGTCGCCCCCCCCGATACCCTGACCCCCGACTTACCAATGCCCAGGGTGGGGAGGCTTCCCTTTCCTTAAGGGGGGCAAAGAGGGTTGGCTCACCCCAACCAGGCAGGGGAGGCTGGCAAAGCAAACAGGTAACACTGATGAAAACAAGCCATAAACAGGAAAGGGACTTTTCTGTCCCTCCTGGAGGTAGGGGAGGGGCCAAAGTGGGCGGGCTTGCTCCATAAAATAGGGAAGCCAGGGATGAGAGGCAGTCAGTGTGAAGCAGGGAGCTGTGAGGTGAACAGCTCCTGCTCCTAAGCCAGGTTTGGCAACTCTGCTAGGGAGGAGGACAAGGGTGCTGGACAAGGGAGGACAAGTCTGCCTCAGGCCCCTCAAGGGTGGAACCCTACAACTCTCTCCTGGGGTGGTTCCTGAACCAGTATTGGCCTCATTTTCAGATAGGATGATATCTAAGTCCTGGGCTGTGACACATAACTATTTCTCTTACAACAGTGCCTGGGCAGTTTGCTCTGTGTGCACAGCATCATAAATGATCCAGGGCTAGTAGTGAGATAACCAAGATGGCAAACTACACTAAATTATTCAAGACAGGGAAATCCCAAGTAGAGGATCTCTTGAAACAGTAACTAGCCAACAGGATGCCAGCTGATATCCAAAGCAAACATAAAGTTGTGTGTGTTGGTACCAAAGCTAAAAATCAGCATATGCTCGGTCTGCTGTGGCAGTGACAAAGGCAAATTACGTAAACATTAAGAAAGGAAGTTGAAAATACAAGTATCACAAGGCCTTTATATAAATCTATGGTGTGGCCACATTTAGAATAGGGTGAGTAGCCTGATCACTCCTTGTCAAAAGGTTTCTGTAAAATGTCAACTAAAATTGTGAACAGTGAAGCATATTTTGCATGAGAAAAGGCTGAAAAGGAGCTTTTTTTAGTTTAGGAAAGAAACTACCAAAGGGGAACATGGTTAAAGCTCTATAAACGCATTAAAGCTTTATAAAATTGTGAACCATGGTGAAAAGTGAATAAAGGTTCTTGCTCACACACAATACAAGAACTTGGCATCATCCAGTAATGCTGATTTGCTGATATAGGACAGATAAAAAGAAGTAATGCTTCACGTAGAAAATTAATGGACGATTAGTTATCAGTGACTGTTAGATTAGAACCATCACGTTCCAAAAACAGCATGCTATCTTTAATTTATTGATGAGAAGGTATGTATAAACATCACTATTGTGCCCTTTTTGTGAGTTTCCCAGAGACAGAATGCTGGGCAACATGGACCTTTGGTCTAGCAGTTAAATTCTTATATAGTACTGCTGTACTGGGTCTGATTGTGTTGCCACCACAATGCCATAGGCTGTAATGTTATGATGGCTTGGCAGTTGTTCTGTTCCCTTTGCATTTAATGGTCATCACGACTACCTATTTGCTGGAATACTGACTCATAGAATTTGCTTTTAAACTGGGTCCTACGTTTGTGAGGAGCCATCTGCCTAGGTGCTCCATCGAAGCACACTTCACTCTGAATCACTCTCGGCTTCCTCTTGTTCTCTTCTACGTCACTGTTATGATAGCTCTTTTATTCTCTGGCTAGTACACGTACAGTTTGCCTTGTTTCATCTAACTTCCAGCACTTCGAAAGCAACCCCAGTTCATTCATCTAACCTCCAGCACTTCGAAAGCAACCCCAGTTCATTGTGTGTGTTTTCCCCCTCCCACCTGCCTGTTTTCTGCTTTTACATGTGCCTTCCCATTAGAATGCCAGGTAGTATTATGTGGTTTCTAAAATACATCCTGCTTCGTCTCCTTCTTCCTGCTGCTGACCCAGAGTTGAGCATATTGCCGTCAATCTAATGGCGAGAGCTGCTATCAGGCAATGTTGCAATTTCTTTACCAGTAGTAATTTCTCACAGCAGTAGCCCTGCTTATGAAGGTTCATGGGCAATAAATATCTCATTATGACCTGTTTTGCTTTGTACTTTGCCTCCTATTATTGTGAACATTTTGAAAATTAGCATCTTTCTGACTGATTGAAACTTGAAGCATACATTTGAACAATGTGTGTTTTTCTTCTTGTCTTACTGACTTCTGCTGCTGAGTATGTATTGGCAACCTTCAGTCTCGAAAGACTATGGTATCGCGCTCTCAAAGGTGGTTCTGGCACAGCGTCTAGTGTGGCTGAAAAGGCCAATCCGGGAGTGATAATCCCTTCCACACCGGGAACAAGTGCAGTCTGTCCCTGGTCTGTCTCCCTGGCTATGGGCCTTCCTTCTTTGCCTCTTTGCCTCAGACTGTTGGCAAAGTGTCTCTTCAAACTGGGAAAGGCCATGCTGCACAGCCTGCCTTCAAGCGGGCCGCTCAGAGGCCAGGGTTTCCCACTTGTTGAGGTCCATCCCTAAGGCCTTCAGATCCCTCTTGCAGATGTCCTTGTATCGCAGCTGTGGTCTACCTGTAGGGTGCTTTCCTTGCACGAGTTCTCCATAGAGGAGATCCTTTGGGATCCGGCCATCATCCATTCTCACGACATGACCGAGCCAACGCAGGCGTCTCTGTTTCAGCAGTGCATACATGCTAGGGATTCCAGCACGTTCCAGGACTGTGTTGTTAGGAACTTTGTCCTGCCAAGTGATGCCGAGAATGCGCCGGAGGCAGCGCATGTGGAAAGCGTTCAGTTTCCTCTCCTGTTGTGAGCGGAGAGTCCATGACTCGCTGCAGTACAGAAGTGTACTCAGGACGCAAGCTCTGTAGACCTGGATCTTGGTATGTTCTGTCAGCTTCTTGTTGGACCAGACTCTCTTTGTGACTCTGGAAAACGTGGTAGCTGCTTTACCGATGCGTTTGTTTAGCTCAGTATCGAGAGAAAGAGTGTTGGAGATCGTTGAGCCAAAGTACACAAAGTCATGGACAACCTCCAGTTCATGCGCAGAGATTGTAATGCAGGGAGGTGAGTCCACATCCTGAACCATGACCTGTGTTTTCTTTAGGCTGATCGTCAGTCCAAAATCTTGGCAGGCCTTTCTAAAACGATCCATGAGCTGCTGGAGATCTTTGGCAGAGTGGGTAGTGACAGCTGCATTGTCGGCAAAGAGGAAGTCACGAAGACATTTCAGCTGGACTTTGGACTTTGCTCTCAGTCTGGAGAGGTTGAAGAGCTTTCCATCTGATCTGGTCCGGAGATAGATGCCTTCTGTTGCCGTTCCAAAGGCCTGCTTCAGCAGGACAGCGAAGAAAATCCCAAACAAGGTTGGTGCAAGACCACAGCCCTGCTTCATGCCACTTCAGATGTCAAAGGGGTCTGATGTGGAGCCATCGAAGACAACAGTGCCCTTCATGTCCTTGTGGAAGGATCTGATGATGCTGAGGAGCCTGGGTGGACATCCGATCTTGGGGAGAATCTTGAAGAGGCCGTCCCTGCTGACCAGGTCGAAAGCCTTCGTGAGATCTATGAAGGCTATAAAGAGTGGCTGTCGTTGTTCCCTGCATTTCTCCTGCAGTTGTCTAAGGGAGAATACCATATCAGTGGTGGACCTGTTGCCTCGGAATCCACACTGCGATTCTGGATAGACGCTCTCTGCAAGTACCTGGAGCCTCTTTAGTGCAACTCGGGCAAACAACTTTCCTACAATGCTAAGGAGAGAGATGCCACAGTAGTTGTTGCAGTCACCCCTGTCACCTTTGTTCTTATACAGCGTGATGAAGTTTGCATCCCTCATGTCTTGAGGTACTTCACCTTCTCTCCAGCAGAGACAGAGGATTTCATGCAGCTCAGTAGCGATGATCTCTTTGCAGCACTTTAGGACTTCAGCAGGGATGCTGTCTTTTCCAGGTGCCTTGCCAAAGGCAAGAGAGTCCAGGGCCACGTGAAGTTCTTCTAGGGTTGGTTCACTGTCAAGCTCCTCCTGCAAAGGCAGGCACTCAATGTTGTTCAGCACTTCTTCGGTGACTACATTTTCTCTGGAATATAGCTGAGTAGGGAGTAGAAGAGAAAAGGAGCAGAAAGTCACAGCACGATTATTCAGTATACAGTAAGGTTCACACACTGTTTGCAGCAACCTCTGTGTACACTCATAGGAAGAGTATCTCATTATTCTGTAATAAGATCTCTGCAGCAGTAAACAATCAGTTATACATTCTTGGCTGTATTATCACTCTGAAATTTGTGCTAGCATTACAGTTCATAAACGATTCCCACAGAGTAAGAGCTCCAAAAGTTATTTATCTTCATTGCTCAGCTTGTAAAAATTCTCACTCTTTTCCCCTTGTGCCTTTCTCTAACTGCTTTCTGAAACAGATTTCTCTTTGGGAACATTTACTACACTTTAATATACTGGCGTCTACATGAAGCGCACAAAGATTCAGTTGCCTAGTCAGAATAGGAGACTAAAGATGTTCCCAGGCAACCTGAGTATTTGTCACAATACTGAATATTCCTGTTCGGTTTTTTGTTTTTTTTAAGTGTCTGTACTTTATCATCATTGAGAAAAATCTTGAACACGTGACCATTAGCTTCTGATTTCCTTTTCCAAACAAGAGGGTCAAAATCCATCACTAGACTGAAGGTAGATCAGGCAACTAGCATAAGAGTACTGAGCTTCCAGATCAGGAGTTAGAATCTAGAGCTGTGACATCCCTGAGGTCCTTTAGAGAGTCCTGACTCTGTTCCATCACTGCAGGTACTCTCTAGCTCATCTGAATCAACTGAGTGTCTGGTTGCTCCAACTTTACCACTTGAGCTAGATTCTCCCTACAATATCATTTTCCCTACAATATCAAGAAAACTATCTGCTTTGTCCTACTGAGTTGACCTAATGAGTTTAAGATCTGTATAAGGGGGAAGGGATCCATCTAGCTAGTATCTGTCCCAAGTTACAACTGTGCCCAGCTACTGATCTGATCCTGCCCAAGCCCCTGTAACTGTATCGGTAACTTGGTAGAGAGAACCAAGGCAATAATGTGGGCTGAGATAATTAATGTGGGTTAGCCAGAATCTCATCAGATCAGAAAACTCCAGTTTTATTAACCAAAGGGTTGGGGCCCAATCCTAGCCAACTTTCCAGCACTGATGTAGCTGTGCCAATGGGGCATGCACTGCATCCTGTAACGGTGGGGACAGTCACAGAGGCCTCCTCAAGGTAAGGGAATGTTTGTCCCCTTATCTTGGGTCTTCATTGGCACTGGAAAGTTGGATAGGATTGAGCTCTAGGTTTATTAACAAAACACAATGGACATAGAATTGCAGTCATGCAAATAAACAGGGAAATATGTTGGTTCTCATGTCTAATAGGTGCTTTGGCTGGCAAAATAGGCAGGCAGGCAAACTATATCTTACATAACTGCAGAAGATCCACAGCAAAAGTCAACAGTTGGAAAAGGAAAAACAGTCTCTTGCTGCCCTCCTGATAGAAGATGCAGCATAGTATCTAGGGAGCATGGTTACCTTCAGACTAAAGGTCCATTTGCCTACTTACTTACTACATTTATATTCAACTTCCCCCCCCCCCTTTGAGGGCACCCAAAGAGGCTAACACAGATAAAAAACCACATGTAAAACAAAAAGTTATATATAAACATTAAAATAACTTTCAACATTAAAACAACCTTAAAGTTATAAAATACAAAGCCAGCAGCATTAAGAAAGGGCAGTGCCTGTAAAATCTAAAACAGCATGGAAGTAAGACCCAGATTTAAAAACAACAACAACTTTCCCAGTTAAACTGAACCAATATCATAACATGCTTTAGGATATAGAATATAGGTGAAATAAGAATCACCCCTTGGAAAGGAAGGCAGTTAGTACATCTGGGTGAAACAAAGGTTAGTAACAGATTTACAAATGATATATGATTCTTGCTATTTAACATGCACTTTTAACTCTCTGTGATAAGTGCGTTCCTGAATAAAGATAAAACTTTCTAGAAAATGTTGGGAATCCAGTTAATGCAATGGCAATGTCACTGACCTCTAAACTTGAAGAATGTAGCTGAGACCCAGCTGACCCAGGCCATAAGTGTGCATGTGATAGCTCTCCTAAGCATATCTGTGTGTGCACTATGACGTTCTCAGCTCCCCTTTTCAATCACTGCATCCCTCAAGTTTAAGCATGGCTTGACAGGTGGTTCAGGGGTCTGCCAGAAGTATGCATGTGATAGCTCACTATGTGGCACTTTGGATCTTTGCCCTTAAGCCTATATCTAGGCAGCTGTCATTAAGATAAAGATCATTTCATTAGATAGCTTTAGACATCACCAAATTGGTATTTTTCCCCCCTAAATCTTTTTTTTGACTTTTTTACAAAACAGATATTTTATGTCTACAATGTTCCCTTCAACTACCTTTCCTTTCTTTATAATGTTTATAGTCATTATAATTATATTAATCAATAGTCATTAACATTATAATGTTTATAGTCATTATAGTCATGTTCGGTTTTGACTTGACTGACTGACTGACTGCATTTTTGTACCACTCTTCCTCCAAGGCGCTCAGGGCAGAGTATATAGTTCTTCCCATCATTTTGTTCTCACGACTTGACAAATTCTTAAATAGATACTCATTTTTCTTTGACCAGTGGTAATGTAATGGCTTTGTCTCCCTCTCTGATTTGTGCTGAAACCTCCATGATTTTGCATTAATAGCTTCCAAGCTTCTAATGAATTAATTAGTAAGTTAGTTTAAGTGGTCAAGCGTTAGTAATCAAAGCTTGTGCTTTTTCTAGGCTTTCCCCTTATATAAAACTATTACAAATATGTATGTGTTATTTCTTTACCCTACTACTTTATTGCATTAACCTTTTTCCTATGCTTTTAGAACAGAGATTCATCCATTATAGAAGCCTCTTTGATTTTGTTTCTGCCCTGAATAATTAATTACGTTTGTTTTCTCAGGGAATTCTTTCTTCTTTAATAATTTGTCAGACACTTTCCCTGGTTCTGCAGAAGGTTGGGTTTTTTGTAGCATTTGGGGGAAGATTCATAATTCTTCCAGCATGTGTTAAACTGAGTGATCTATTTCTGACAAATCACCTACTACTCTTCCATTGGTCTGAGTTTCATGTACAGTAGCTTCTCCACTTTTTGAAGTCATCAAACATATCATTTAAAAGGCAGGTAGTTCCTCATGCTTATACTTTCACTTAAAAAAGAATTATGTGGATTGTTTCCAATATCAGTTGGTCTTGCCTAAGTCCCATTCAGATTAATAGGGTTTAAATTCTTCACAAGAAACTTGGCTCACTTATTTCAGTGGGGCCTAGTCATGACTTAATTTCTTTGGATACAATCCTGTATGTCTAGCCTCCTCATCTGTTGCATCTAAAAGACAAAGGACCCTATCCAAATGTTCAGGTCCAGACTCACCAGTCACCCGGTTGCAGGGCCTATGAGAGGAATTTTATCAGGGGTACAAAGTTTCTTTTGGGCCCCTTTGCCCAGGGGGAGGGGTGAAACAGAGCAGGGGAGGGTGGTGATGGTTGAGCAAAATAGGGGCAGGGAGGGGCAAAGCAGGGTGAGGGGAGGGTAGAGACAAGACTTTGGAAGAGTCTGGAACTTTGGAAGACTTTGGAAAAGACTGGAAAAGACTTTGGAGCCCAGGTCTACCCACTCAATTGGCATCAGTAGTGTCCCCAGTTTCCATATGGGCACCAGGTCTGAGTAGATAGGAAAATGTCAGATCCCAGGAAATTTCTGGGCCCTCTCCTTTGGCTCCTGGGCCCCCCTTTTTACCCTGGGCCCGGGTACAAATTACCCCCTTTAGCCCCCTCTCCTAGGCCCTGCCTGGTTGGGTGCTGGTCCTGCCACAAGGACACAGAGCTGCTCCAGGGCAGCACATTCCCTTTCAGTACCTTATCTGGAGGTGGCTGCTTCATGCAGGCATGCTTAACTTTGAATGGTTCCCATCAACCTGATAGTCAGGAGCCTGGGATGAGGAGAGGGGCAAGGCTGACTGGTCGGGGAGCCAATCTGTGAGCCAAGAAAAATGACTGGCTCAGTGGCCAGAGGCCAGGGAAAGTGAGACAGGGAGGGGGATGAGTCAGGTGAGATTTATGGGCTACCAAGAGTGGCGTTCTGTGCCCTTTGATGTATTTTTTTCACTTCCCAATATGCAATATTGGCTGCTCTCAGGCACAATATGTATGGCAAGTGTATCTAATCCTGTTACAAACTTTAGTATTTTTACAGCCCAATGCTATACTGGGTTTACAATGGCGGATCTCCTAATCCACCACTGTAAGTCCCGGAACAATGGTGTAAAAGCAGCTGTGCCATTTCTCAGGCCATGGCCACTAGCACAAATGGCTAGAGTCCAGAATGGTGACAGTTGCCTTCATAACTACTGCCATCCTCCACTGTTGCCAGTAAATCAGCAGGGAGTCAGTTCATGGGATAATCAGGGTGGGGAGCAGGGTGGGAGGGGGAGGGTCTTGGTGGCAGCCTCCCATGCTGAGATCCTATCCCCCCTACCTGACTGTTTTGGATTTATGCCAGCAAAAGAGCTGGTGTGGGTCCAAGGAGACCTACTGGAGACAGGTGCCCTACAGAGAGGTAAGCAAAAAGTGTTTTCCTTGACTGTCTTTGGCTGTCTGCATGCAGCATACACTTCACCAGTGGCTCTGCACACTTTGGGCAGGTAGGGGATAGGATTGGGCTGTTAGTGGTGGCTCGATAAATAAGCAAAGCAATAATTCCCAGGGAATGGACAGACTGATATCAGATTAATTTCCTTGCACAAATACATTTTCAGTCTAAACAAATTCTCCTTTTTTTAACATTATCATTGTCATGTGTTTGCTATGAATGTGCCATTAGGGTACATATTACAGTAGATAGTGTTTCTCATTGGTCTATATTTTTTAACCCCAACCTTGTGGAACAGTGGCTATTTTTAAGGTGTTTCTATTGATGGTTTTTCTTACTCATTTAAAGTTTGGGAAGAATTAAGAGAAATGCTGCATGGCCTTTTGTGATTTAGGCCTCTGCATTAGCATTTGTGAGCTGAGGATTACTTCTTCAAGTTTCTACACAGTACTCATCTCCATAGTATTCAAGGCTGAAATCCTAGTTTCTTTTATTGGCCTTTTGTATAGTTTCAGAAATTGCAGCTCATAGCTCTCACCCACTTACGCTCCAGCAATGGGAATATAATAATGCTTATATGTGTTTTGAAAATGTTAAATACAGAAGAAGTGATAATTGCTATCACTATCAAATCTCCTTAATCTTAATGCAGGTTTAACTGCTAGTAAATCCACTGGACAATTTGCATTTTTCTCTGAAGCAGCTTCATGTTTCCTCCCATGAGACATTAACAAGTGTGGAGCCATAAAACATGAGAAATTGGATACCTAATTATTACACACAAAGACTTACAGCCCAATCCTATGCTGGGCCAATCCATAGCATGAAACAGCATTGGCACTGCCTCCACTACATGTTATAGGTTCCAAGCAGCAACAGAGCGGTAAGTAAAAAAATGTTTTTACTTACTTACGCTGCTGTGCCATTGTTCCCAATAGGCTTACTCAGACTTACCTAGTTTCTTTGGCTGACATAAAACTGAGTGGGTGCTCATTTGGTGGAACTGCTACTGCCAATATCCACCCCAGCCCATCCTCAACATGCCCCAACACTCCCTGATCCTCCATCCTGATCCACACTAGCAGCTCAGCCGTGTCAGCAGCCCAAGCCTTGTGCTGACAGAATGTAAGTTCCATCAAAGTAATGCCTGGATAGGATTGGGTCAATAATACTACACCATTTGTGATAGTTCTCCCTCCCCCCCAATCTGTTTGGTTGAGGGAAAAGTTAAGTTTGAATTTTTCCATGCAACTGATTTTGTTTAGTAAGGTGAAGCCTGTTTGGTCTGTTCTTTAAACTCACACACTCTACATTACTGTGATCCCTATAGTCCCTTGATCATTGTTCTGAAAACACTCAGCTTCTGCAATACATTCTACACAGTAGTATTTTGTCCTCAGAATAGTAGAACAGTATACACATCAGGGACACTTCTAACTAGGGCAGATTTATTAAGGAATTTCTTTTACAACTCTACAGAAAGACCTGGGATTAGATTTTATAACTACAGCAGTCAGTACAGCAAGCAAACAATTAACTGAACTGTGGTAGCCTAGTGGCAGATAAATTTATATTGCCTCTCTGCCAAAGAATCCCAGTACCCAGGAGGTCAGGAGGCAACCATCTTGATCCTGTATTACTGAAATCAGTAACCTAAGGCTGTAACACTGGTGTAAAATTCAGACGTAATATAAGTTGATGTACAACAATAGTATTCATGAAGAAACAGCCCAACCCAAGCAAAACAATTAGCATTTGTGTCTGAGGTGTGCTCTTTAGATATGGGTTGCACACCTACCAGAAGAGTAGTTTTGCAGTTTGAGAGTTCTCCTGGATTCTTGGTTGTTCTGACAGTGGTGGTCTGATGAATTTTGTTCTGTTTAGGTTGGCATGCCACCTGCAGAGTCCGCTGAGGTGGTCAAACTTAACCACATTGGTCCATGCACAGGTGGCCAAGACTTGGTTACTATAACATGCTCTACATAGGGCTGCCCTCGAAGACTGGAAACTGATTGGTGCAGAATGCAGCAGTTCATGTGGTCATGGGGGTTTGGCAGTTTGACACTGTGATGTCACTGCAACTGCACTGGATGCCAGATTGTTTCTGGGTGCTATTCAACATGCTAGTGTTGATCTTAAAATCTTTTATGGCTTAGGACCTGGAGTATCTGAGGGACTACTTTCTCCCATATGAGCTGGCCTATCCCTTGAAACTGAATGACTGTAGTGAAGGAGAAGTGAATACTGCCCAATGATTGAAAACATGCCACAAGGGTGTTGTGGCCCAAGAATAAACCGGACATCTTCAGGAGAGAATACAAGTTACAAGAGAGCCACCTTGCAACGGAGAATACAATGGTTAGAGTGTCAGACTAAGACTGGGGGAAAGTAGACTCAAATTCCTGTTTGCTTGTGCTGCAACTTAGTAGGTGACTTGGACCAATCAGTCTCTTTCAACCTAACCTCCTTCACAGGGTTGCTGTGATGATAAAGTGGGACACACACACACACACTGTCCTGTACTTCTTGGAGGAAGGGTAGAATACAAATAAAATAAATAAATTTGATCCCAGGTTTTGTAGCTTCTAGTGGCTCAGCCACAAGCTCCTGCCCCATATCGGCAAACTCAGCAGAAAAAGGATTGCCTGTGACATCTCTGAGAACTCACTGTCACATAATTTTCTTAGAAATGTATTCAGTTTGTGACAAGCAATTACATTTTCTTTTATGGCCTGAAATAATTACATTGCTGTCTGTTGTGAGGAAGAAATCAGATTCAGAAGCAAGCTGATGAGAATGAATTCTGAAATAAAGGAGACAAATGCAATCATTAAGATATAAAGGGCTGCACTCGCCCTCTAATTAGGCTCTCTTTTTGATTAAGCAGTAATTAAATATAGCAGTGCTGAAAGGGGTTTTATGGCCAGCAAAATCAGCACCCTTCTTAAGATGTTTATGTGATGAAGAAGCATAGTGCATTGTAATGCCCACAGCGCAATGAAGCTTTTTTATGTTCATGAGTCAAATTTGAGTATATGTTTACTTGAAGAAATATTTGAATGCGCTGTCATGGAATAGTTTAAAATACTTTTAATTTGCAGTTTCTGAGTTGCTGTGAATTTATTCATAGTGAATGTAGTGAACTGAATCTGAATTTGATTAGATCTGATCTGGGCGGATGAATCACCAGGCATCCACCTATAAGTCATTCTCACAGATAAGTCGAGGGGCAGCTTTTGAGCCAAAATCATGAACTGTTCTATGACCCTTGGATAAGTGGGGGTGGTGGGGGTGGTTAGAGAATGTGTGAAATTATTTGAAAAAGACTTACCAGGAATTGTTCTGAGTCAGCGGCAAAAAGGAAAGAAAGAGATATTTTACCTTTTTCAATCAGGAAGGGAGATGAAAGTGCTTATGGGAGTTGTAGACGTTGAGTCTACAGTGCACCACTTCCATAGCAGCAGCCCTCATACGGACTACAATTATCTTAAGTGCCTTCACTTATCTTCCTGTTTGCAGAAGAAGCTAAAATGGGTACCTTTTTTGTTGTTGCATCTGAATACTGTAATTACTGGTAAGTAAAATCACTCCTTTTTTCTCCATGCCCCCTTGTGTCCTGCTTCTCAGCCCATTCCCAGCCCCACCTTACCAGGCAGATGCTCATAGAAACTTCATCCACTGCATTCACTCGTGTATAAGTTGACCCAGGTTTTCAGGGTTGATTTTTAGGCATTTTTGACTTACATAAGAACAGCCCCACTGGATCAGGCCATAGGCCCACCTAGTCCAGCTTCCTGTATCTCACAGCGGCCCACCAAATGCCCCAGGGAGCACACCAGATAACAAGAGACCTCATTCTGGTGCCCTCCCTTGCATCTGGCATTCTGACATAGCCCATTTCTAAAGTCAGGAGGTTGCACATACACATCATGGCTTGTAACCTGTAATGGATTTTCCTCCAGAAACTTGTCCAATCCCCTTTTAAAGGCGTCCAGGCCAGTCGCCATCACCACATCCTGTGGCAAAGAGTTCCACAGACCAACCACATGCTGAGTAAAGAAATATTTTCTTTTGTCTGTTCTATTTAACTTGGCGTGTGGTTCTTTACTCAGCGTGTGGTTCTATACTTGACTTGTACACACTTGTTTTGTTTTCATTGTAATTCATGAACTTTTAATGAATTTATTTCTGAGCACTTTATTCATCTATTTATTTACTTGCATGTAATGGATGGGGTCTCTGTTTGTGAATGATTCTTAAACAAAATTAACAAAATTTGGCCTAGTGGTGGAGGTTCAAGCAGTCCTGTATTTGTTTCCAGTGATGGTCTACCAGAAAAACTACGAACAAAGTATGGTGCTCTGAGGAGTTTTTGCTGTTTATCCTCAGTATCTGCTAATCAAAAGTATACTACCTCTGAATGCAGAAATCCCATGTTGCTGATTTGGCTAATAACCGCTGCTAGACCTTTATCTTCCATGGATTTGCCTTCTCCCTTTAAAAAGCTTCTTCACCTGTGGTCACCCCCTCATCATGTGGCAGTTAGGTCCAAGAGTTAATGATAAGTTGTACAAAGGTGCACTCCTTTTTTCTGGGTGTATGTGTTTTGATTGTGCAAACAAAGACCAGGGAAAAGGTCTAGCAGCAGGGCAGTGAGGTTCATGACACCCAGTTTGTTGGAAGGCCAGGAATTAGCTGCTGACCATGCAGACTGTCCAGTTTCATGTTGTCATAGAGGACAGCATTTTGGCTTAACTTCAAGCGGTTGTAAAGGTCTTTCCGGAATTTTTTTTTATAGAAAACTCTGGTGTGTCTTTCTTTGACTTGTTGTTTCTGACGACTTCATGAATGTAACATTCTTAAAGTTCATGATTTATGAAGCAACATGAGAAGGAAAGGAATTTGTTGTGGTTCATGGTACTTGGAGTTCTTCGCCTTTTTATATCTGATATTGCTGTGGCTATTTGTACGTCTAGATTGGGAGGACACAAAGAAGTGATGCCCTTTTTTGCTGTAAGGAGATAAATCTTCTTTTTCCAAATGAGCTAACTGGGCTCAGATCTAGTAAGGGCACTGGACTGCATATCCTAACATCTATGTTTGACTTACATCTTCAGGGTACCTTTCAGCCAATGTTTACCTGCTTCTTCTTTTTTGCATTCCACTCACTCTGTCTTGGTGTAATGCAAAGATTCCCCCTTAAAAGTATTTGTTAGTCAAGAGAAGGAGGTTTTCATTTCAGCTCTGTTCTTGCCATCTAGAGCTCTCTGCTATACTTGGCTCAGTAGGATGACACTCACAACGAGTATGTATTTAAAAAATAATCTTCAAAAATAAAAAGTTTTTAAGAAAAGACCGTGATAATACGAACTGTCCTGTGGGGGAGAAGAAGCAGAGAAAGGGAAAGGCAGTTGAAGACATCAGGCACCTGTTCAATTTCTGCAGGAAGGTGCCCTCCTACCCCTCACCCTTTAGCAGGCTGTTTAACACCAACTGTCCTGAGAGGGAGAACAAACAGAGAAAGGGGCAGGTAGATGAAGATCTGTGATTTTATTGTTTTAATTTTTTAAAAATGTTTCCTTTCCCCCTTCTTTCTTATGAGCTTCCTCCTAGCAACACCAGCTCTGTTGTTAACATAGTGTTTTCAGGCTTTAGGTGCAGTTCTGAAGGGATTTTATAATAAGGTGTACGTCAGCTCCTCCTCATCCCTCTCATGTCACATTTCAGTCTCATCCCTGTTGTGGCCTCTTTGCTGTCGGGGTTGCACTGGCTTCTGACAGAGACAGACTTATACATTAGTGTCATTGTGCCAGCATATGTTCCCAGTTCGGATGGGAAACATGAACAAAGATTAAAAGAATGATAGTCAACAAAGGGGCATGGCTGGAGTACCTTGGAATTACTTTTTAAAAGCTACTTAGGATACTACCAATCAGATAGGCAGGGTGGGCATAACGAAGCTGAGATTTCAATCTCTGAATCTCAGATTAACTGGCTGTATGTGGCTGGGGGTGGGGGGGAGAGATACACTCAATCTGGAAGTCCACCATGAAGTAGCTTTGTTAAGATCACTGATAGAATTCGACAGAAGGCAGTAGTTCCCAAACGTTTTAGCTCCAGGACCCACTTTTTAAAATGACACTCTCTCAGGACCCACCTAACTTTATGAGACTAAAAAAGGTTTCACCTTACCAGCTGCTCAAGCCTCTGTCTTTGTTGTTTTTATTGGGGGGGGGGGAGTAACTTTTTGGAGCATTTGAGCTTCACATTCATCAAATCATGACCCTTCTGATGGCTTTGCATTTTTTCCTAAGAGTCCAGGCACATTTACATACTCATGAGTAAATGTGCATGTGTGGCTCAGTTTCCACAGGGCTTAATACATTTTCCTTGTCAGCATGGAGAGTGGGGCATCCTCCTCGAGAGTTTGTTGGATTTGTCTCATTTAAATGATTGATATAGTCTAAAACAGTGTTTCCCAAACTGCGAGTCGGGCCCACCAGTGGGTCACAAACCAATTTTTGGTGGGTCACTAAAAGTTTTTGAAACATTAAAACACGTGCGCGCGCGCGCACACACACACACACACACACACACAACTTTGCAAGCACAGTTGCCCAGTTTGCAAAAGAAAATCGTTAGCTGGTATGTCGTTAGCTGGTAATCTTCATATTCCCAAATTAAAATGTCACATTTTCCATTTTCACTAGTAATTAGCATGCCATAGATTACGTGTGAATCCAGTTTCAGCCTCAGTCCCTAACTGTACATCTTGAGCTCCAGTTCAGTCCTGAGTATCCAGGAATGACTGTTCAGGGAACAGTCCTTGAACTCCATTTTTAGAGAAGGACTAGCAAATGTCTACACACGCACACATTATATGTAAGGCCTCTAGCAGCCTCAGGAACACAGGACCCTAATTATTATTAAGAATTTATGAATTATTATTACTAATTAATAAAATTATTTCTTTCTAGCTCTCTTTTTTGGGTCTAGTGGGTCGTGTTAGATTGTCTTTTTAAAAAGTGGGTCCTAGTGCTAAAAAGTTTGGAAACCCTGTTCTAAAATAATGCATTTACAGAAAAGAGAGTTATAGGAAAAATGGCTTTCAACTCAGCTGAGAAAGGAACAGATTTAAAATGATGAAACATCAAAAGGCAAGAAAATGTCAAGCCCCCTCTTCCTGGACACTGCTGTGGCGATAAAAATAGTGCTTTCAAGACCATTTCTGATCTATTAACACAGAGCAGTTGCTTTAAGCCCTGCAGGCTTCTTACCCCTTGCACATCCCTAGCTGGAAACTGCTCTTTCCCAGTCAGCCAGGTCAGAAAACGGCAGTGTTGGCTGCCTATTTCTTTGGACAAAGGTTAGTTTATCCATTGTTCAACAATGTATCCTTCAGATGTTATCTTTGGCCACTTTGCTACTGGCATTTCCACCACCTCATTTTCTCATAAGCAAAATGAATTTAAACTTTCTAAACCTAGAACAGTGACTCTTTTAGAAGTGGAGTCATGAGTCAATATACTGCGAGTGCCGGCGGCTAGCTAGAGTGTTGGATTTGCCTGTTGGGCAATCACACTGAGTTCAAATTCTTGCTGAACCATGAAATTCCCTAGGTGGCTTCATGCAATGCACTATTTCTCAACCTAACTCCACTAAGAAATAAAATATTTCTTATTTTAAATAATTGCCATTCTAAGACACCACATCTCTCTTGGAGGTTCAGAAATTCCCTTATCTTGGGTCATTACAGAGCTATGGAATTGAGTAGCCATTGTGATGTCCAAGATGCTAGAGATTAGAAAATGCCAGTCATTATAAAATGAACAGGGCAGGTGCAGGCGAGGCTGTACACCCTGAGCAGGGTTGGCACGTCCCCATGTATACTGTCAATATAGGCTTGTCATCCAGTATTAGTGCCACAGTACAGGTTTTGTCTCACTGCAACAGATTATTATTATTATTAACAGTATTTATATACCGCTTTTCAACAAAAAGTTCACATAGTAGGTTTACAGAGAAAAATCAAATAACTAATGGCTCCCTTTCCCAAAAGGGCTCACAGTCTAAAAAGATGCAAAAGAACACCAGCAGACAGCCACTAGAAAAGACAGGGGTACTGGGGTGAGGAGTACCCCTGTACTGGGGTGAGGAGGGCCAGTTACTCTCCCTTTGCTAAATCAAAAAGGAGCACCTACTTGAAAAAGTGCCTTTTACCCAGTTAGCAGGGGTGACAGGTCTCCAAAGATTGCATACCTATTTCCATTGGGTTTTTAAAATTGATTTCCTCTTGGGAGTAAATGATGAGTTTGGAAAGCTTTGGTACAAAGCAGTGAGTGTGTTTGCAGAGCGTGTGCCAATTCAGATTATGCTTGTTAGTAGTTGCCACATCTCAGGTGTCCCATTTATCGGAATCAAAATGTGATAGATAGTAGCAGTTCCCTGCATTTAGGGACCATGTGAAACTTGGCTTGCTTTCTCCTGTCACTGTGCATTTCAAATTCATTCTAGGTCTGAGTGAGAGTAGCATGCTGGCTCTGCTAGAACACTGTTTGACTGACAATCGTATCCACACTTTCTTGTAAGTTCCATTGAACACAGTGGGGCATACTTCAGAGTAAACAAGCATAGCTTGTGCTATTGGTGTATGATGCCTCTGAATTGCCAAATAATTCTCAGCCCAATCCTGGCACACGGGGCTACAGCAGCACCAAAAATGGCTGCCGCAGCATCTTACACACTCTGGGCAGCTGCTGGCTGCTCCTCAGGAGAAGGGGACTTTCATTGACCACCAAGCGGTGGAGCTGCAGTGGCCACCCACTGACCCACTGACCCACTGACTGGTGCTGGGCTACCACCAGCGCTCGCCTAGTGCTGAGGCTCACAAACGCACCTTATGGCACATCTGCAACAGTGAGATGTGTGAGACGCCAGTAAACCGGCACACACTGTTCAGGATTGGGCTCTCTATTTCTTATTAACCTGGAATATTCTATGAGTTTTATCTTCAGTAGTTCTGCAGTTTTAGAGTTAAGAAAAAGCTATTTGGGGTTTTCCATTTTTTTGTTTTATGAACTAGTTAGCAAGACTGGGCAAGGACTGTTTCTGGAAAGCCCATCCTTGTTGCTATAAGACTGGGAGGTTTAACCAAACAAACTATTTTGAGTTAGCTCTCTTTCGGCATTAATATATATGTGTACATGCAAGTTACTTAGAGCGGCCTGTAAGACATTTATTAAACCTCTGCAGATATCATGACAGAAGTAGTTCAGCTGGGAGTGGTATATTGTACTGCCCTGCAGAGCATTAAGAAATGTTTTGTGAATGCTAACATATCTGCCAAGTATATTAGGGTAGCTGGGCATTCAAAGCATTTTGTGTGGGGAATTTGTTTCATTCAACAAAGCCTTTGTAATATGGAAGTAATTTGGGGCTCCCTCGGTGTGAAACACGTGGATACTGCTGCTACACTGCATTTATGTATTTCCAGGTGAGCATTAGGCTTTATAGAAGCAAATATAACACACTGCATTCCCTGCTCTCTCTGTACAGGGTCTAAATGAAACCAGACACATTGCCAGCAGACTATAGTGTCTGTTCCAGAGGGGTAAATGTACTGGCTTATTGTTGCTAAAGCAACAAACCGTCTGGTGGCACCTTAAAAACCTAATAAATACATTGTGGCATAGGCTCTCATGAGCCTATGTGTGGCACAACCAAAGAGTAACCAATGCATATAATTTCCTGCAAACAGAGGTCTTCCACAGTTCTCTTCCAACACAAGCCTTTCTGTTCTTCCTCTATTCCCTTTTTGTCAGCAGGTTGAAAAAGGAATGGAAGTCCTATGCCAGTAAATCTCATGCTGTTTAGGAAATTATCCCATGCTTGATTCAAACTGTATACATATTACCTGTTCATACAATTAAGCAAACCATTCTGGAAGATCTGTTTACAAATAAACAGCTACTGTTGCTTGCTTTTTTTTCCTGAATGTATCCTGCTTTTGCTTTTGAGCTTGAAGCACTAGTTAAAGTAGATTTAGCTCTTCATTGTAGCTTTCAGTCTGGCGTAATTAAAACCCAAAACAAACCCCAACCCAAACTGTTTCATACTTCCCTGATTTTGCTAGGGAAGACTTCATGCATATACTGTATAATAACATTGGGAAAAACTCCAAAAGGGAGCATAGGATGCAGGTAGAAAGAGGTTATATAGTAACTAACATCAGAAAGCAGCAGTTCTCAACAGTTCTGTGTCTCCATAGAGCATTTTCCTCATCAATTTTGTTCTCTGAGGAATACCTGCCATGGAATCTTTGTGCTTTGCAAAGGATTTTGGGAATATGGAAATATCCCAGGTCACACACTAAGTTGGCTGCACCTGTTGGTTCTCACTATTGGCCCTGAGTGAACTGAGATTAGAGCATACTCCAAACTGCTGTGTGGCTGTAAGCTACAAAACAAGGATTGGTAGTGGTGAGTAAGAAGCTTTCAGAGATGCTTGTCTTTCATAATTCATCTCATTGACAAACTTGAGTGCATCTCCCGTATCATTCCCTCATCTCTACCGCATCATTCCCTCATCTCCACGAGTTTTAAGATCTGTATTGAAGTTTTCATGGGAAAACACCATTACACAGTAGTAGAGCACATGCTTTGCATCAAGAACATTCTAGTTTCAGTTCCCCACATTACCCCAAAGAATCTTGAGTAGTAGGACTAGAACACTCTGTGTCTAAATCCTTGGAGAGCAGCTACCTCTCAAAATAGATAGCTTTGGACTAGATGGACCAGTGGGCTCACTCAAATGGGTCATTGGTCCATCTAAGCAGCTTAATATGTTGTGAATGCAGGACTTTTTTAGTAGATGCCCTGGTGTTATGGAATTGTCCCCTCCAGGAAATTTGCATAGCCCCTTTTTTATTGCTTTACACAAGCAGACACAGGGCCAAATCCTATCCAACTTTCCAGTGCCGGTGCAGCCGTACCAGTGGAGTATGCGCTGCATCCTGAGATGGGGGGCAATCACAGAGGCCTCCACCAGCTAAAGGAATTTTTGTTCCCTTTCTTTGGGGCTGCATTGATGCAGCACCAGCATTGGAAAGTTGGATAGGATTGGGCCCACAGCTATCTTATGTTTGTGAACCCAAGGGCCCAGTCCTGCCCAACTTTCCAGCTCTTATGCAGCCGTGTCAAAGGGGCATGCACTGCATCCTGTGGTGAGGGGTGGGGGAAGTCACAGAGGCCAAATGTTCCTTTACCCTGAGGCTGCATTGCAGCTGTTTCAGCACTGGAAATTTCAGTAGGAATGGCCTCTGAAATAAGAGATCCAAGGATACAGATACTGTTTGGTTGTTACTGATTTTGTTGGTTTTCCTTTTAATTTCAGTCAATTATTGTTGATTATTGGTTATGATTTTACACTGTAAGTGACTTAAAATCAACCATTGAAATGCAGGCTATAGATTATATAATTCGTATCTGAATGTATCTGAATGCACTCAGGATACTCCCTCGACGGGAGGGGGCTCGGGGGCTTCTTGTAGTGGGGATTCAATTATTAGAAACATAGAGAGGGGGGTTTGCGACGGATGTGAGGACTACACGGCGACTTGCCTGCCTGGTGCGAAGGTTGCAGACATCACTTCTTGTCTAGACAGGCTGGTAGACAGTGCTGGGGAAGAGGTAGCAGTTGTGGTGCATGTTGGCACCAACAACGTGGGCAAGTGTAGCCAGGAGGTCCTGGAGGCCAAATTTAGGCTTTTAGGTAGGAAGCTGAAAGCCAGGACCTCAAAGGTAGCGTTCTCTGAAGTGCTACCTGTTCCACGTGCAGGGCCAGCTAGGCGGGTGGAGATCAGGGGTCTCAATGCGTGGATGAGATGGTGGTGTAGGGAAGAGGGGTTTAGATTCGTTAGGCACTGGGGAACATTTTGGGACAAGCAGGGCTTGTACAAGAGGGACAGGCTTCACTTGAACCAGAATGGAACCAGACTGCTGGTGCATAACATTAAAAAGGTGGCAGAGCAGCTTTTAAACTGATCCATGGGGGAAGGCCGACAGGAGCAGAGGGGCATCCAGTTCGGGACTCCTCATCCCTATGGGACAAGGATGGGGAGGTTAGAGAACAACAAGACAAAGGCAGAGTAGGAGAAGAAATTGGGAATGGTAGTGTGATGGGATGTGATAGACAGTTTGGCACAGTGAGAGGATGCGGGGACAAAGGAGCAAATAAGCAGCGCATCCTGGGGCATTCCATGTACAAATGCTTTTATGCAAATACCTGAAGTCTCTGAGCCAAGATGGGAGAACTAGAATGTCTGGTGACTAGGGAAAACATTGACATAGTGGGCATAACAGAAACCTGGTGGAATGCGGAGAATCAGTGGGATACCGCAATCCCGGGCTATAAACTCTACAGGAGGGACAGGCAGGGGTGTGTTGGCCGTTTATGTTAAGGAAGGGATAGAATCCAGCAAAGTAGAGTTTGAAGGTGGGCCCGACTCCACCATAAAATCTCTGTGGGTTAAATTACCAGGCCTGTGGAGCGATGTAATACTGGGGGCGTACTATCGTCCTCCAGACCAGATATCGGAAGGGGACCTTGAAATGAGGAAACTGATCCGGGAGGTGACAAGGAGGAACAGGGTTGTAATCATGGGGGACTTAAATTATCCTCATATAGACTGGGTCAATTTGTGTTGTGGTCACGAAAAGGAGACCGGATTCCTTGACATGCTAAATGACTGTGCCTTAGAGCAGCTAGTCATGGAGCCCACCAGAGGACAGGTGACTCTGGATTTAATATTGTGCGGTATTCAGGACCTGGTTAGAGATGTCAGTGTTACGGAGCCGTTGGGGAACAGTGATCATGCTGCGATCCGTTTCGACATGCACATCGGGGGAAGAATACAGGGCAAATCTCTCACAAAAACCCTTGACTTCCGACTTCCCTCAAATGAGGAGGCTGGTTAGAAGGAGGTTGAAAGGGAAGGTAAAGAGAGTCCAATCTCTCCAGAGTGCATGGAGGCTGCTTAAAATAACAGTAATAGAGGCCCCGCAGAGGTGTATACCACAAAGAAAGAAGGCTCGACTAAGTCCAGGAGGGTGCCCGGATAGCTAACAAGCCAAGTTAGAGAAGCTGTAAAGGGCAAGGAAGCTTCCTTCCGTAAATGGAAGTCTTGCCCTAATGAGGAGAATAAAAAGGAACATAAACTGTGGCAAAAGAAATGTAAGAAGGTGATACGGGAGGCCAAGCGAGACTATGAGGAATGCATGGCCAGCAACATTAAGGGGAATAATAAAAGCTTCTTCAAATATGTTAGAAGCAGGAAACCCGCCAAAGAAGCAGTTGGCCCTCAGGATGGTGAGGGAGGGAAAGGGGAGATAAAAGGAGACTTAGAGATGGCAGAGAAATTAAATGAGTTCTTTGCATCTGTCTTCATGGCAGAAGACCTCGGGCAGATACCGCTGCCCGAACAGCCCCTCCTTACCAAGGAATTAAGTCAGATAGAGGTTAAAAGAGAAGATGTTTCAGACCTCATTGATAAATTAAAGATCAGTAAGTCACCGGGCCCTGATGGCATCCACCCAAGAGTTATTAAGGAATTGAAGAATGAAGTTGCTGATCTCTTGACTAAGGTATGCAACTTGTCCCTCAGAACGGCCACGGTGCCAGAAGATTGGAGGATAGCAAATGTCACGCCTATCTTTAAAAAGGGAAAGAGGGGGGACCCGGGAAACTCTAGACCGGTCAGCCTAACATCTATACCGGGTAAGATGGTGGAATGCCTCATCAAAGATAGAATATCAAAACACATAGACGAACAGGCCTTGCTGAGGGAGAATCAGCATGGCTTCTGTAAGGGTACGTTTTACCTCACAAACCTTACAGAACTCTTTGAAAAGTTCAACAGGCATGTGGATGCGGGAGAACCCGTGGACATTATATATCTGGACTTTCAGAAGGCGTTTGACACGGTCCCTCACCAAAGGCTACTGAAAAAACTCCACAGTCAGGGAATTAGAGGGCAGGTCCTCTAATGGATTGAGAACTGGTTGAAGACCAGGAAACAGAGTGGGTGTCAATGGGCAATTTTCACAATGGAGAGAAGTGAAAAGCATTGTGCCCCAAGGATCTGTCCTAGGACTGGTGCTCTTCAACCTCTTCATAAATGACCTGGAGACAGGGGTGAGCAGTGAGGTGGTTAATTTTGCAGACGACACCAAACTTTTCCGAGTGGTGAAGACCAGACGTGATTGTGAGGAGCTCCAGAAGGATCTCTCCAGACTGGCAGAATGGGCAGCAAAATGGCAGATGCGCTTCAATGTCAATAAGTGTAAGGTCATGCACATTGGGGCAAAAAATCAAAACTTTACATATAGGCTAATGGATTCTGAGCTGCCTGTGACAGATCAGGAGAGAGATCTTGGGGTGGTGGTGGACAGGTCAATGAAAGTGTCGACTCAATGTGCGGCGGCAGTGAAGAAGGGCAATTCCATGCTTGGGATCATTAGAAAAGGTATTGAGAACAAAACGGCTAATATTATAATGCCGTTGTACAAATCGATGGTAAGGCCACACCTGGAGTATTGTGTCCAGATCTGGTCGCCGCATCTCAAAAAAGACATAGTGGAAATGGAAAAGGTGCAAATGGAGAGCGACTAAGATGATTACTGGGCTGGGGCACCTTCCTTATGAGGAAAGGCTACGGCGTTTGGGCCTCTTCAGTCTAGAAAAGAGGCATCTAAAGGGGACATGATTGAGACATACAAAATTATGCAGGGAATGGACAGAGTGGATAGGGAGATGCTCTTTACACTCTCACATAATACCAGAACCAGGGAACATCCACTAAAATTGAGTGTTGGGAGAGTTAGGACAGACAAAAGAAAATATTTCTTTACTCAGCATGTGGTTGGTCTGTGGAACTCCTTGCCACAGGATGTGGTGATGGCATCTGGCCTGGACGCCTTTAAAAGGGGATTGGACAAGTTTCTGGAGGAAAAATCCATTACGGGTTACAAGCCATGATGTGCATGTGCAACCTCCTGATTTTAGAAATGGGCTATGTCAGAATGGGCTATGTCAGTGGTCCACCACTGATATGGTATTCTCCCTTAGACAACTGCAGGAGAAATGCAGGGAACAACGACAGCCACTCTTTATAGCCTTCATAGATCTCACGAAGGCTTTCGACCTGGTCAGCAGAGACGGCCTCTTCAAGATTCTCCCCAAGATTGGATGTCCACCCAGGCTCCTCAGCATCATCAGATCTTTCCACAAGGACATGAAGGGCACTGTTGTCTTCGATGGCTCCACATCACACCCCTTTGACATCCGAAGCGGAGTGAAGCAGGGCTGTGTTCTTGCACCAACCTTGTTTGGGATTTTCTTCGCTGTCTTGCTGAAGCAGGCCTTTGGAACTGCAACAGAAGGCATCTATCTCCGAACCAGATCAGACGGAAAGCTCTTCAACCTCTCCAGACTGAGAGCAAAATCCAAAGTCCAGCTGAAATGTCTTCGTGACTTCCTCTTTGCCGACGATGCAGCTGTCACTACCCACTCTGCCAAAGATCTCCAGCAGCTCATGGATCGTTTTAGCAAGGCCTGCCAAGATTTTGGACTGACAATCAGCCTGAAGAAAACACAGGTCATGGTTCAGGATGTGGACTCACCTCCCTGCATTACAATCTCTGGGCATGAACTGGAGGTTGTCCATGACTTTGTGTACCTTGGCTCAACGATCTCCGACACTCTTTCTCTCGATACCGAGCTAAACAAGCGCATCGGTAAAGCAGCTACCACGTTTTCCAGACTCACAAAGAGAGTCTGGTCCAACAAGAAGCTGACGGAACATACCAAGATCCAGGTCTACAGAGCTTGCATCCTGAGTACACTTCTGTACTGCAGTGAGTCATGGACTCTTCGCTCACAACAGGAGAGGAAACTGAGCGCTTTCCACATGCGCTGCCTCCGACGCATCCTCGGCATCACCTGGCAGGACAAAGTTCCAAACAACACAGTCCTGGAACGTGCTGGAATCCCTAGCATGTATTCACTGCTGAAACAGAGACGCCTGCGTTGGCTTGGTCATGTCGTGAGAATGGATGATGGCCGGATCCCAAAGGATCTCCTCTATGGAGAACTCGTGCAAGGAAAGCGCCCTACAGGTAGACCACAGCTGCGATACAAGGACATCTGCAAGAGGGATCTGAAGGCCTTAGGGATGGACCTCAACAAGTGGGAAACCCTGGCCTCTGAGCGGCCCGCTTGGAGGCAGGCTGTGCAGCATGGCCTTTCCCAGTTTGAAGAGACACTTTGCCAACAGTCTGAGGCTAAGAGGCAAAGAAGGAAGGCCCATAGCCAGGGAGACAGACCAGGGACAGACTGCACTTGCTCCCGGTGTGGAAGGGATTGTCACTCCCGGATTGGCCTTTTCAGCCACACTAGACGCTGTGCCAGAACCACCTTTCAGAGCGCGATACCATAGTCTTTCGAGACTGAAGGTTGCCAATACAATGTCAGAATGCCAGATGCAAGGGAGGGCACCAGGATGCAGGTCTCTTGTTATCTGGTGTGCTCCCTGGGGCATTTGGTGGGCTGCTGTGAGATACAGGAAGCTGGACTAGATGGGCCTATGGCCTGATCCAGTGGGGCTGTTCTTATGTTCTTATAATTAAACAAATTTCAGGATATGCGTGTCAGTAGAATACCAGACAATGGCCCCTTGTTGTTGTGTATGTGAAGCTAAAGCCAATCACTTTGTGAATGACCATGTTGCCTTGAAGGCTTGTTTTAGATTGAGCATCTCACTTGCTACTCTGTATAGTGGAGCAGGTGTGTTAGATATAGCTGTGGTTAGGTTAGGGAACAACTAGAAAGTAAAGGTTAATAATAAGTCTTTGGACTCTTCTTGTTATGCAATGCCAGCTGTAGGGGGTCCCTTGGTACCTGCATTGCTCCCCCCCCATGCACTGATGCCAGAAACTGTGGATAAGGGGGGACCCTAACTCCATACCTTCCTGCACCTGCCACACCCATTATTTTAATTATTCTTGTTTACAGCTGCACAAAGCAATCCATATCTTGCTTGTACAGAAAACTAAAAACAGAATACTTATAGATGGAAAAGCAGGCAGGAAGCCTGCACAGTAGAGGGATGACTCAGAGAACATTAACAGGAAGCAGGAAGCTTCCTATTAATGTTCTCTGAGTCGTTCCTCTAGTGTGCAAGCTTCGTGCTTGCTTGTCTGTCTATAACAATTCTGTTTATAGCCTCGAGTACAAGCAAGATACTAATTGCTTTGTGCTAGGGTAAACAAGAACAATGAAGGTAATGAGCACCTGGAGGGGGTGCACCCCCCCAGATCACAGATAAGTAAAACCGCAGATACCCGATATGGCGGGGGAGTGTCTGTACTAGATTCCTGTTAACCTGCCCTATCCACTGACTGATACCTTCTGTGCCACAAGTTATGGGGGCTTCAGCTTTTCCTTCAGTTTCAAAAGTAAAACCTAAGCACGAGCTGTTTTATAGTTTGGTTATTTTTAAACAGCTCTATTAATACATTTTTAAGAGTACATATGATATCATCATGTCCATATGGCACTTCTTTCAAAAGAGAAAAATGAAAAACAAGTCAGAACCTCTGGCTAACTTTGGAGACATTCACATGAATGTTAGTGAATGAGCAATGTTTAAGATCAAGGAATTAAACCTAATCGGAAGCTGAGCCACAAAAACCAGGGCAGAGGTTTTTTCTCAGAAAACCAGGACTGAATCTGAACCTCACATTTTTTACAGTGCAATCCTAACTTGCTCTGGAACAGGCAGGCCAGTGGGCCTGCGCTGTATCCATTGCAAGGTTCCAGCGCTTAGTGGCTCAGCCCAGGGCAAGAGGAATCACTTCCCCTTACCCTGGGGTTAGCCACTACTGCCCCAATGGGGCTACTCTGATCTGTGCCACCTCAGCAGGTAGAGCAAATCCGAGCAACCTGGGTCTGGCCCAGGCTGCCCAGGAACAGGTTAGGATCTGGCATAACCGCCGTATCCTGGCCCCACCCCCCACCCTCCCGCCCACAGTCCTGCCTGCCTCCCTCCACCCTAGAACGCTTCCCCCTGCCTCCTTTGCACCTGCACCAGACCCCTGCATTGGCCAAGCTCGGCCAACACAACTCACCCTTTCCCTGGGGCCCGCGTTGGCACGGGGAGACTGGTGCAAGTTCGTGAGCCAGCCCAACCCCACCTATGTTGGCACAAAAGTACTTTAAGGCACTTTCGTGGTGACGATGGGCGGGCACAAGGGATTTGTGCTGGCCTGTCTGCCTCTTAGGATTGCACCCTTAGTTGCTTTGATCCTAAACTGGAATTGAGCCCTTAAATACAATAAGTGGTAACTTGTGCAAAATAAGTAGATAAATAATCAGGTGCTCTTCTTGCAATTGTGTGATGAATGCTTTATTTTCCTTTTGGTTTGATCCTGTCATAATTTTATAAAAATTCAAAAGTAAAATGATTTTTAAAATTTTTTATTTCTCATGCTAAATATCTATTCATATACATTTGAGAATATAATTGCAAGCAAAGGTTTACTCTTATCTTGCATGAAATAGTTATATAAACCTGTTAAAAAGTAGTCCAACGGGTCAGGCTGCCCGGAGCACGGGGCTGCCACAACACCAAAATGATGGCCACAGTATTCAATGCACCCCAGGCAGCCTCCACCACTTCCTTGGGAGCTGGGAACTTTCGTCCCCTTCCCCAGAGTAAGGGAAGCAACCCTGCAATGGGACTACTCAATTCTGTGGCTCTCAAGCCATAGCAGAATCGAAGAGTCGCATGTCAGACCACACAGTCCGAAACGGGGCTCTGGATAAGGTGGAGCTGAGTTCCACCAGTGCTGCTCCCTCCTCCCGCCACGCATCCTCCCTGCCCTCCGCCCATCTCCCCCACACCAGAACACCTCCTCCCTGCCTCCCCCGCATCCCACTCATCTCTCCACCACCAGGCGGTCTGGGTGACTGCTGGGCTGCGGAACAAGGGCCTAATGCGGAGTTGCCCTGGGCTAACTCCAGCGCTGGGCCCACAGTAAGGTCTTGCAAACGTTCCTTACGGCACATTTGCAACAGTGCGCACCGGCGGTGAGCCGGCACACACTGTTCAGGATTGGACCCTGAATCTGTTAAACATTTCAGTGTTAGCGTCTGAAACCAGAGAATTTTGAA
Source organism: Tiliqua scincoides (assembly GCF_035046505.1). NCBI lineage: Eukaryota > Metazoa > Chordata > Lepidosauria > Squamata > Scincidae > Tiliqua > Tiliqua scincoides. Next base: position 204,643,982 of record NC_089822.1, read on the forward strand.
ATACTGATGAACTTGAGCTGGAACAGAACCGAAATGTGTAATAGTTTGGCTCCTTGTTAGATAAATATGCTCATTTTTTCTTCCTGTTTGCACATATTTTAAGAATAAGAGTATGGAATGCTGTTCATGCTCATGTGGGAGATATCCCAGAGTTCATCTTTGATCCACTTTGTTCACATTCCTATCCACATACACCCTAAACTAGTAACATTCACTGTGAAGGTGTTGGGGCAATACTGTACTCCTTTAAAGAGACCATATTGATGTTTCTTCCTTACTTTACATTCTCCTTGTGTAAACAGGAAAGCCCTTAAAGAGCATTAAGGGCTTAAAGCTTAGTGCTTTCTCTTGCTCAGATCTCTGCCATGAACTCACTACGCGTGCTTAGACAAACCACTGCCTCAAACTCCCATCTGTGGTATGGGGATAATGATGCCCACTTGGCTTACTAGGGGTGTTATAAAGGTTGCAGCAAGATCATATGCATAAAAAGTGCTTTAAGTACTCAAAAAAGATAGGGCGGGCCCATTCATGAGGCTGACTGGGGCAGTAGCCTGAGGCAGCAGATTGGTGGAAGTGCTCCTTTCACTCCCTTCCACTGCTTTTCCTTGCTTTAGCCCACCAGTCTCCACTCCTCCACACTAATGCTCTTCCTTTTCCAATCCAGGAAGTGGGGGGAGCAGAGGCAGACACATCACCAGTGGAAGGAGAGGAAAATTGCTCAGGGCAAATGCCTCCTCAGACGCAGAAAGTCTTAGGCCAGCCCTTTAAAAAACATTGTACAAATACTTATTGTCATTTATAATTAAAGTATGTGTGTTAAACTGAAAGTGGGTCATGTTTCATTCCCTTCGTCAGCCATTTTCAACCACTGTACTGTGGCATGTTGGTGTGCTGTGCATGGTCCACAAGTGTGCCAAAGAAATTTGGGAGTTGTTGGCAACCTTCAGTCTCGAAAGACTATGGTATCGCACTCTGAAAGGTGGTTCTGGAACAGCGTCTAGTGTGGCTGAAAAGGCCAATTCGGGAGTGACAATCCCTTCCACACTGGGAGCAAGTGCAGTCTGTCCCTGGTCTGTCTCCCTGGCTATGGGCCTTCCTTCTTTGCCTCTTTGCCTCAGACTGTTGGCAAAGTGTCTCTTCAAACTGGGAAAGGCCATGCTGCACAGCCTGCCTCCAAGCAGGCCGCTCAGAGGCCAGGGTTTACCCACTTGTTGAGGTCCACTCCTAAGGCCTTCAGATCCCTCTTGCAGATGTCCTTGTATCGCAGCTGTGGTCTACCTGTAGGGCGCTTTCCTTGCACGAGTTCTCCATAGAGGAGATCCTTTGGGATCCGGCCATCATCCATTCTCACGACATGACCGAGCCAACGCAGGCGTCTCTGTTTCAGCAGTGCATACATGCTAGGGATTCCAGCACGTTCCAGGACTGTGTTGTTTGGAACTTTGTCCTGCCAAGTGATGCCGAGAATGCGTCGGAGGCAGTGCATGTGGAAAGTGTTCAGTTTCCTCTCCTGTTGTGAGCGGAGAGTCCATGATTCGCTGCAGTACAGAAGTGTACTCAGGACGCAAGCTCTGTAGACCTGAGGGAGCAGTGGAGAGACAAACGGGATGCAGGGGGAGGGGCAAGAGAGGGGTTTGTGAGTATCTGGAAAAATTTGGGAGTAGATCATTTATTAGTAGGGTCAATGGGGGAGGTGAGCCCCTCACTGGCAGCATGGTGTGCCTTGTCAGTTGTCAAAAACCTGATGGTTTGCCTTGAGAATTTTAGTGCCTTGTTAGTGTGCCATGAGATGGAAAAGGTTGAAAATCGCTGCTCTAGGTCCTCGTATTTTAGTAGCCACTTCCTCCTACAGTCACTGTTTTATTTGGAAATGCTGTATAATGTATTCAGGGAAAATTTTCACATTGACCGCTGGAAATTTTACATGGAACCAGGCCCCAAGGATGATGGGCTCTGATCACCTTCTTCCCAACATCTTTCTTTCTTTCTTTCTTTCTTTCTTTCTTTCTTTCTTTCTTTCTTTCTTTCTTTCTTTCTTTCTTTCAACATGAAACAGCAAATTCGAATGTCAAAATCTAGTAAGTTTCACAAACTCAGAAATTTCGGACAGAGCTCTCTGTCACCCCTCTGGACCCTTTACTCAGGGTCCAATCCTATCCAACTTTCTAACGGTGATGCAGCTATGCCAACAGGACATGTGTTGCATCCTGCAGGAGGGGGGCAGTCACAGAGGCCTCCTCAAGGTAAGGGAACATTTGTTGCCTTACCTCATGGCTGCATTGGTACTGGAACATTGGATAGGATTGGGTCCTCTGTCTTCCATCTAAGAGTTGATCTAGGTAAACTTCAGGTGGTTTGTGACTTGTTTATTTTGTCTTGCTTATTGTGCAAATGCATGCAAAGTAAAACAAAAAAGATGAAGGGGTACTTTCTATTGCTTTTCAATACATAACTAAATGCATCTCATTGTTCTTTATGAGAGAAAAACAGGCTAATCAGTGCTGCCTGATTATTTGTATCCCAAGCCTAAAAGCATTCACTTAGAAATGTGCCCTTGTGATTTCAGTAGGATCTCCTTCCAAATAAACAGAGACTGCAACCTTAGTACTAATGCATGAAAAACATCCATGCATCTATCCTGCAGCATGTACCTATTTTCTGACTTTAGGGTGCATTCTTCTTTGGCGAGTGCTTCACAGAGTTTCTTTCTGCAAGGAAGAGTGCCCATTGCATGCCTTAAGGTTGTGCAGTCCCTATCCATTAGATGTTAAAAGCATTTCCTTTTGTGGCTCTGAAACAGAAGCACCTAAGTATATGAAGTTTTCCCTTTCCTTTTGCAGATGATAAATTAGATGGGGAGCCCTTCAGGGATGGAACTGGATGCTATTTTAACATAAATATCTCTGTCCTGTGCCTTTGAGATCAGGCTGGCTATACATCTAAACAAATAAATCACATCAAAAGACAACTTCTTGTCACTAATGAGTATCTGTTCCATGTCTTCCACTCCTTATTAAGTTGCTATCATAAGGGGGTGGCAACATTTGGAGCAAACATATCCCCTCTTCCTTTGGTTAGCACCAAAGCCTGCAGCAGCTCTGCAGGACAGGTGCTGGCTGTCATCAGGCTGCGTTAGTCGACAGGCTCATGACCAGGATTGGCCCACACTGTCACCACTCACAGATTCAGAAGTTGTTCTGCAGGTAACTGTTGTAGGGCAGAACTCAAGGTTGGGAGCCCTTCCGTGGTTGTTGAAATGTTTGGAGGGTAGGATATGAAGTTTTGGTAATACCAAACTGAGAAAAAGATGTGCACACTCTGGAAACAGAGGGATATTGGCCATGGTATGTTACAAAATGCAGATTTTTGTCTGGAGGTAATAATTAAGGGGAGTGGAAGTAGCATGAAAACATTTGACCAACAGTGAATGGGAATATTTTTTACAACAAAAGGAAAGGAAAACAATCCAATTCTATCCACCACCACCACCCTGCTGATTCAGCTGCACCACTGAAGCATGTGTTGCATCCTGTGAGGGGGGCAGTCCCAGAGGTCTCTTCTAGGTCAGGGAGCATTTGTTCCCTTGCCCATGAGTAAGCCTCCACTGCCTGGGAAATGGTCTACTCGGACCTGTGCCAGCAGTTTTTCTGGCACAAGTTCAAGTGGACCTGGGAAGACAAATTGAGGCCAGGAAGGGGAAATAGGATATCAGTGGTGCCACTGCTACCAGCCTCAATCCACCCCATTCCACCCACCCACTCCAGGCTGATGGGGCTCCTTGGTAGGCTGCTGGCACACAGCCATGCACCACTTGCAGAAGGAACCTGGCTGTGCTAAACGGCACATGAACTTTTGCGACTGTTGTAAAGCATGCTATGAGTTCTGGAGTTCTGACACATGAGTTCTGGAGGTGCAGCATACTCATAGGATTGGGTCAAAAGTGTGGCTAGACTGAAGAACTTATTATAACCCAATCCTATGGGCTCTTCATGTTGGTGGAACTAACATTCTGCCAACAGTGTCTGCCTTAAGACATTCATAAAAGTGCTTCTAGCAGCATTCAAAGAAGCATACTGCCAGAGTTCTGGCACCAGCCACCTGCCACTGCCTAGGAAGGTAAGGCAGCAGGGGGGAATTGGAAGGGATGCAACTGGGCAGGAAGGGGCATAACGGGGCATGGGGGCTGTGGGAGGGGGTGGATCTGGCAGCAATGGCTCCACCAGATCCTATCCTCTCTGTGAGCAGCCTCCCCTCTCCCTTTCTCTCCTTAGACTTGTGCCAGCTAAAGAGCTTGTGCAGGAGGCTTACAGAGTTGTAAGGGGATTTAAATCCCCTTTCCCTCTGAAGTCTCCCAATCCACACCCCTGCTGGATATAATGCACCTATTTTTGGTGTGACTGCACCAGTGGGGGCGGGGGAATAGAATTGATCCCTTAGTATTATAAAAGTAGGTGAAACTTGTATACATTGTAGAGAGAAAGCTTTACATCACTGTACACTTTCTAAGTCTTAAGATTAGAAGAGAACGGTGTATTTTCATATCGTATAGTGTTGTAACATAAGAACATAAGAACAGCCCCACTGGATCAGGCCATAGGCCCATCTAGTCCAGCTTCCTGTGTCTCACAACTGCCTACCAAATGCCCCAGGGAGCATACCACATAACAAGAGACCTCATTCTGGTGCCCTCCCTTGCATCTGGCATTCTGACATAGCCCATTTCTAAAATCAGGAGGTTGCACATGCACATCATGGCTTGTAACCCGTAATGGATTTTTCCTCCAGAAACTTGTCCAATCCCCTTTTAAAGGCATCCAGGCCAGACGCCATCACCACATCCTGTGGCAAGGAGTTCCACAGACCAACCACATGCTGAGTAAAGAAATATTTTCTTTTGTCTGTCCTAACTCTCCCAACACTCAATTTTAGTGGATGTTCCCTGGTTCTGGTGTTATGTGAGAGTGTAAAGAGCATCTCTCTATCCACTCTGTCCTTCCCATGCATAATTTTGTATGTCTCAATCATGTCCCCCCTCAGGCGTCTCTTTTCTAGACTGAAGAGGCCCAAACGCCGTAGCCTTTCCTCATAATGAAGGTGTCCCAGCCCAGTAATCATCTTAGTCGCTCTCTTTTGCACCTGGCAAAAGCACACATCCTGCAACCTCAGAGTAAAATAGAATATGCATCTAAATAAAACAGAAATACTGTTCTACGGCTGGATGTAAGGGTGAACATACACTGTCCTTAATAATAGGTAGAATACCACCTATGGACAACTTTCCCCCTTGTCATTCTTCCCTGTTGAATTTTCTTGTTAATGAAGCTTGATCAGGCTTATATTTAACTACATCCTGAAAACTGATTGAAAACTAACCTTTTCCAGGTCACCCTCACTCACCCTCTGAAGTATGCTTCAAGCTGTAGAATTTAATTAAAGAGGAAGTGGGTGGACAAGGCTGGCTATTTATACCTCTGTGACTGGCACGCATATATTGTCTTCACTTGCTCTTTCCTGGATGGAGATTTTGATAATCATTAAATGAATGCCTTATTTTTTGAACAAGTGGCAGAAAGGATGGCCGGAAAATTCTTTGGAAGTTTCTATCAGTGTTATGAAGCCTATTCCAATAGCTTACCAGAAATTGACTTCTGTTGTGATGGTAATAATGAGGGCAGAATCCTGCTCTGGGAAGCTACTGCCTTCCCACACTAAAATCTAGCAACCAGTGAAACCTTGAGGCTTATGCCCTTGTTCAAATCCCTTGGTTTAACTTCCATAGGGGTGATTAAAGGTTGCAGGTTGACTACCTCTATGGGCCGCTAATGAAGAGGACAGGTTCATGGGGTAAGTGGAACTGAAAATCTGGAACCAAGAATGAGCAAAGAGCAGAGCAACCAAAGTAAATAGCCGCTGACTTTCTTTGCGCTTCCTTATAGTACTGGTGTTTTTTTGTTTTTTGTTTTTTAAAGCTTGGAGGAGCAGGTTCAGCAACACAGGCCTTGTAGCACAGCATCAGATCATCACTACATCTGTACTGGCATGATTGCTATGATTTGTGATGATTAGATTTGTGGCTTTCACATTTTATCTCTCTCCCAAAGTTGACACTGCTGGATGACACACGCACCTTTCCTACCCCATCAGTCTCCCCTGATTAAGCTTTCTCCAGCACTTGGATAACATTAAAGGACTGCGCCATGGATCAGAAGGTTCCTCATTTAAATCATGTTTTACTAGGTAGCATGCAAAGTGATTCTCTATTGGCCTTGGCCCCTAGGGCCAGCCCATCCATGAACCCAACTGTGGCAGTCACCTCAGGCAGCAGATTAGCAGGGGGAAGTAGGCATTTCCATTCCTTGCACCTCCACTTCTCCTTCTCCATCTCTCATTCCCTGAATTTTAAAAAGAAGGAAGGAACAGAGTGGGAAAGGAAGTATGGAGGAGAATGCTCTAGCCCATCACTCTCTCTTTCACACTTCATCTTCTGCCCTTGTCTTTTCTCCTTTTCCAATCCAGTGAGCATGAGGAGCAGAGGCTGGCACATCACCAAATAAAGGGGTGAAGCATTTCTCATGGTGCCTCAGGTGCCGGGAGGTCTTGTGCTGGCCATGTTAGCCCCCATAGTAAAACAGGGATAATACTGATCTACCCTACAAGTTTGTTGTATGGATTGCAGCAAAATAATGTATGTGATCACATGCTGTTGCTGCTGCTTTTTTCTTTCTTATGAACAAGTCTTCCCTCCTTGCGTAATCAGACTTATCTTTAACTAAGGGTGCAATCCTGACCTGGGCTTGGGAGGGCGCAAGTCCCTTGCGTCAGCCCAGGAGGGTCGCAAATGTGCCATAAGGCACATTTGCGCCTCCTCAGGAGGAAACCGCATTGGCGCACAGAGATGCGCCAACACATGGAGACTGAATCCAGCCTCCGTGGCAGCTTCCTTGCCAATTCTTGCGTCAGCCCGGCTGCGCCGACACAAGCAGCAAAGGTAGGTGGAGGGGAGGCAGGAGGGAGGTGTTCCTGGATGGGCGGTGGGTGGCCCCGGGGGTGGGTGGGTGGGGAGTGGGAGGCGGGGCTGGTATCCGGCAGTTATGCCGGATCCCAACCCCTGTTCCTGGGGAGAACAGAGCGACTTCAAGCCGCTCTGCTCTCCTCAAACTTGTGCTATCTCAAGAGGTGGCGCAAGTCCAAGGAAACTCATAGGCACCAGTGGCCCTTACCCAGAAATAAGGGGAAAAGTTTCCCCTTGCCTCTGACTACGCCTCTTACGGCCACAATCCTGCGCTGGATACAGTGCAAGCCTCTTAGCTTTCCTATTCTAGCACAGGATAGGACTGCACCCTAAGTCCTGAGAAGTAATGAAAAGCTAGTCCCTTCTAGGTCCATTTTCATGGTTTTTTTTTTCTTTTTCTGTAAAACCTTACAGTCCAATCCTAATTGATGTCACAATGTGCTTTACATTATGTTTGTGACAGTGTGTGCTGGCAGAGCATTCGCTCTGCCAGTGCAGAGGTACAATAGCATTGTGCCTCCAGACAGATCTAAAGAAAATCCTTGGCAACGGTACTCATCCACTGTGGAAATGAATCAAGGCTGTGCCAAGCTGTTTATCAAACGCACTTCTGCGTAGGTTTGTGTATTGAAGTGGATCTGTACACATACATGATTCAACAGGTGTTGACCAAGTTAAACTGCATACGTATGTTAGTCTATACATTTATATGGCTACAAACATGGCACAGAGCTGATGATGAGAAGCGTCGTTTTTTGGTTGCTCTGCCTGTCCATCTCTGCATTTCTATTTTTCTAATCACCATGGCAACTCTCATTATTTCAATGGGTTATTTTTACTCCCAGTTCCTGTAGTACCATCCATCTCCCTGAGGATTAGCACTTGCTTCTTCTCAACAGGAGAAGGCTATAATCATGCTAACAAACTTCACCACACAGCAGGAACTAATGGATCTTCTTGAAAAGCCAGAGTCATCAACAGCGTTAATTGCTCAGTTACCTGAAGTGGAGTGAGTACAACTGAAACGGCACTGAAAGTGTGTTCTTTGGGATCACCAGGGAATAAGCTACTAAAGACATTAAGAAAGAAGCTGTGACATCTTCCAACTGGTTGGTCAACACTCTGGGCCTTTGGGATGATCTGTATTTAGCTGACCTCACTGGTGGCTCAACAACTGGAGGGGATCCTGCTGAGGCCTCCTTCGTCCCACAGTGCCATGGCATTGCAGTTTAGCGATAGTAAAGACAAAGAAAAGGAAATATATGACTGGAAGGAGTATGGTCTGCCTTAATAATGCTCAGAAGATGACTGGTTCAGCAGTGGGGGCCTTTGGACTTCCCCAAGATTCCGTTTCTTCCATATGTGGACATTCCATAGCCCTAAATGGAAAACAAACTTTGGGAAATGAAAGCATGGTGCAGACTGAGGCATCAGCAAAAAGCGTGTGCATGGTGAAATAATGCCTGTGATAGACTTAGAATCTGAAGAGACAGCTGGGTTGAGAAGACTAGACATCACACAGACTTTGTGGATCTTTCAGTGCATAAAGCTTTCTGAAATTCTGATCTGAATGTATCTGAGGCAACGCTAGTTCCTTGGTGACCGTAAACAGGATTTTCTGTAGCAATTAAGAAAAAGCATGATCTCTAGGAGACTTCTAAATGGGTCACTTTTCAGTCCAAACAGAATAGCTCAGCAGTTGTTGTTTGTGGCAATTATCTGTGATCCTTTCAGAACTATTAGGTAGCTAAGGTATATTTTGAAGTTGATATATAGGGAACAAATATGAATTCAATTAGCACTAGATAGGAGGGCATAGGTTGCTAACTGCTGTTCTATATCTGAAAATACCTTCCACAGCCTGATCCACTGACTCAGAAGATATGTGACAGGAGAGAAGCTGGAAATACTGCTTTCTGAAATCATATAGATATTATCAGAAGTAGCAGGAGCCCAGCCAAAATCTCTCCCAGCTAGATTTTCTACCTGATTAAGGGAAAGATGCAGCTCTCAAATATGTGATTTTTTTTTTTCTCCAGTTGGGAAAAGTCTGATTATAAATGAAACGACAAGTGGCTCTTGTGGCTGAAGGTTAAATTTCAGAATTCTACAGCCAAGTTCCATATATAGAACATCATAATGTATCTAATCCACCATTCCTTGTAACATCATCCACAAATGCATACATTACTACACAGTTGCTGAAAGCAACTGCAGATTTTGCATAGACAAATTTGGAAAGTATATGAAGAGGTTCTTTGAGGTTTTTGCTACTGAGATGTTGCTTAACATTGAAAACAGATGTTGTGATTACTTATTGATAGGGACTCATGACAAAGACGGGCTTGGTTTCATGATATTGCCCAGCCATAAAGCCTTCAGAAAGTAAATGTATTTGAAATCTTCACTGCAATATTGACAACCCAATCCTATATGGACGTTGTCCTGTGCTGCACCAGTGCCAGGCAATGACTGCTGTATCTTAGGCCTGTCCAGTGCTAGGGGGAGGAAGTGCATCAAGTGCCAGGGAGCATAATGCAGTTGCAGGTTCTCCCAGTAATTCCCCAGAGGGACAACTATGACACAGTCCATTGTCCATGGAGCAGTGTTCTGACGTTGCTGCATCATTAGTGCAATGTTCACAGAGCCAATCATTGCTTCCACCCAACCCCATTGCTAGTGGCCAAAGAAGTGCCGCCAGGGAGAATTGAGGTGGGGGCATACACAGGGCCAATGAATGACCACCATTGGAGAGAAGGGCCTCCATCAGCCCCTAGGAATGAGCACCCCAGCAACAGTCACCACTACCAATCATGGAGAGATGCTTAAAGCATGAATGCACATATATGTATGTGAATGCACACACATGCACACACCACATATGCCACACCAGCCACCTCTGTCTACAGGAGCTTCTGTGGTGCATGCAGCACAGACCTCCTGGGAATCCCAGCACTCAGGGTTTAAGTGCCCTTCTGCCACTAGTGCAAACAGGCACGTCCAGGAAATACCTTTTAGGTCCCAGCAGAACAAAGCTAGAAAGGGAGCTCCTATGTAAAACAAGCATACAGATTGCTCCGTGGCAGGGGTTTGAGTCCCTGTGCAGGACTTCACCAGCTGCAAATAACTCTTGCAGGGAAGAGACTGGGATGAGTCACAAGGGGAGCCTCTATAGCCCTCAGGCCAAGCAGGGTGCTGGTGGTTCACTGCACAGTGATGCAGGTTAAGAGTAAGACAGGTTTGAGCCCAGGCAAAGGGCATGCCCGAAAGAGCAAAGAAGTCGCCTTCTGCAAGAGTGGCCAGAATCTTCCATGGCAGAGATGAAAGAAGAAGCGTAGGGATAGGTAGTCTAGAACCCTTACTGGCCACTGCATAAAGCTGTTCTCTCATCATCCAGTCACAAGAGACCGGCACAAAGCACTCTTTCCCATGGCATTTAACTTCATGGTAAATGCCAGGGGTTCAGGATATGGGGTACAACAGTAGCAACAGGTATTTATATACCGACTTTCTGACCATTGGATTGTTCTTTTGGCTTTATTCAAGGCATTTTACTTGGGCAGGCTTTCTCTAAACCCCCAAAGGTGTTTTTACAATGAACAGGAAGTTCTGTCTTTCAAGAACTGATGACATTCCAAGTGGATCTTCTCACAGTTTGTTCACATTCTGGCTCCCACAACACTGGTTCCGGTGGCATAAGGCCCACATAGGATTGGGCTGTAAGTGTTACAACAGCAGAACAAACTTTCTGCTGTTGTAATTGGCCATATGGTGGCTGCAACTAGTGGCAGTATCAGCAATTGCTGCTACTGTGGTTACCTGTGTGAGTGCAACTAAACTGGCATAGGGCGGAGTGAAAGGAATGGGTCAGGGAGGAGGAAATAGAGGGATGGATTCTAGAGGGAGGAAATAGAGGCAGGTGGGAGGCATGGCTGGGAGGCGGGGGGCAGAGAGAGGGTGGGTGGGAGGCATGTCAGGGGAGGGAGCGGGGAGGCAGGAGTCGGGTTTCTCCACCATTCTGTCCATTCGTGCAGGGTGCAGCACCCTACATGAACGCCTTTACAGGTTGAACCTCATTATTCACGTGGGTTCCGTTCCAAGCACTCACATGGATGGCAAAAAATGCACTATAGCAAATCATTTTTAAAAACAACGTTTCTTTGCTCTGGTGACTTAAAAACAGCCTTGCTGACCTTTGTGATGTAAAATAAGAGTCATTAGAAAACAATCCATCAATCAGTCCTCCAAGCCGGCTTAGAAAGGTGCTTCACTCAGCCCCTCCCTTCACCAATGCAAAGTGATCACCTTTCTTTCACTGCTCAGGGGGAAGGGAGGGGTCGCCTGAAGTGAGAAGGATTGATGGATTGTCAGCCAGCTGCCCTCTCTCTCTCTCTCTCAGTAAGGAGGCTATTGTTAAAGGACTGTTCAGTTTTTTAAACTGATTTTTAAGGGATGCATTTTTCCCCTTCTCCAGGGATCAGCACATTCCTTCTCACATAAAAAATCAGTGTGTAAATAGGGTGGACCTGTACTTTACTGCCAACCTTTTGGTCGGCGGTAAAGTGAGTAGCCCAATTGTGGGACTGCTTCCCTTACCCGGGAGAAGGGGACGACAGTCCCCTTCTCCCGTGGTGCTGTCCGTGGCAGGTTGAGGCGCACAGGATGCAGCGGATTGGGCTGCCCGTCCCCTATGGAAAGTAGAGGCTTATGTCTCCATCATGAGCAAGTCTACTGGTGTGAGTACAATGTGAAGGATACTTCTAGTAACATGAGGAGGTAAGAGAAGAGAACTTTGGTTGGACAGCATCAAATAAATATTTCTCTCTGGATATTAGAGAGCAGCCTAGATTTCAAAACTAAGTATTTTGCTAATTATTCCAGTAATTTGCATAAGAATCTTTCCACTGCTCCACCATCTGTGTAAGAAATCTGGCTTGCTTTTTTGATATGGTCAGCATTAATCTGAGCTGTAGGGGGACATAAATTTTTCTTAGCCTCGCTGATGATAAATGTCACTGTTGCATCATTGACTGTCTTAGCGCTAGAGGTTTATTGTTCCAGACAAATCTGTTTATTAATGTATTAATATATGTCAGTTTCACTTCTGATATGAATAATTTTTTAAGTATTCCACCTTATCACAAACACACATCTCATCAAATCTTTTGAACCAGGAATGTAAAACTCGTTTGATTTTTGTTGTTAATGAATCACAGTTGTATTTCAGTGAATTGAGATGATTGGATTTATCATTAATGACTGTGCTTGCTTGTCCTTCAACTCCCCCCGCCCTCAACCAATGCAGCTACATCAAAAAGGTGCACACTGTATAAGGGGAGGGGGGAGATAGGGAAGCTTTGCAAGGTGAAAGGGGAATTATGGGTCTCCTTGGAAATGCACCAGCCGTTTACTTAATGCATGTCCAAGGAAGAAAAGGGTGATGAGGTTTGAAAAAGAGGGGATCGTATCCATCATGCGTCATTGCAGCTGGACCCACCCCTCTTGCAACCTTCCCATCCCCCATTCCTTCCCTCCCCATCAACCCTACCCTCACCACTGCCTTACCTTACCCAGCAAGTGCAGCTGGACTCTCTAATAGAAGCACTTATAAAATGACCGCCAACAGAGCACTATGTGCTCTGTCAATAGCCTTTTTACGCACAACATTTGTGTATTCTGAAGCTTTCTCTAAGCTTTATGGGTGCCTCTAGAGAAATGGTGATTAGTAAGACAGTCCATGCCACCACCAAACATCTTCAGTACATGGCAGATGTGTAGCTGTTAATTGGTTCACTGAATTAATATGCTAGCCCAGAATTTTCTGGATGAATACATAGATTAATTGAGATAAAGGCAATACAGCAGCAGATCAGATCTAGCAGGGACAAAATAGATTGTATGTATGTTACCCTCGTATAAATCAATTTAGAGCTGAAATGAATATGGCACCAAATATTCTCAAAATTCTCCTCTGTGATTTTTGGTGAATATTCTCTTCATGTTTTCAATGACCATTCAATGTTCAACATCAGCATTTGACAATCCATGGGTTTTACAATAATGCTCAGCATTTGCAGTATTTGACAGCTGACTTGCAACAGATCATAATACATTTTATATTGTATTGTTTTGCTGTCCGATTGTCATGAATAGGCCTATCACTACAGGTTTGCCTTAATGCCTGATCAGAGTATGATTTGAGTAAGCAATAGTTATATTCCTTAATGGTCTGTCAATTTTTCTTTATAAGTTGACCTGTTTTGGATACAGAGATCTCTTTGAAGTGTTTGTAACAAGAAAGCCATTTGAGTTCAGAGACTACTGAACACTGCTACCCTCCAGCTAAGTGGACAGGGTCAGTGTAAAGTGTGTGTATAACGAAACAGCAGACTGAGGCAAGGAGAGAGAGCTATGAGCTGGAAGCCTTTTGTGAGATGTTGAACCTTTCTCTTGGTTTGATGTTAGATAGGGGATCTGTTGCCTGGTAGAAGAATGCATGCTGCCTACCTCCACTTATACACCATTTGAATAAGTGTTCCTATGACATGTAGTGTCTCCAGTGTACTCTCATCCAAAATAAACCAAAATGGGGTAGCACTGCCCCTGGAACTTCTCACTCAGGGCAGATCTGACAGAAATGGTGTGGAGCTGATGCCAGTGCATATCTCACCACCACCAACCCCCAGTTTAAGTGGTGCCTAAGGCAGTGCCTGAATCTCCACCCCCCTTTAGAGTGTTGCCCCACTGTAGTAGCCACTGCCTGCTCCTCACCCATCCAGCTATTTAAAGAAGCAGTCAGGTGGCTAAGGGGAGGGGAGGGAGCGTAACACAGCACTCTCACAGCACCCTGTTGCTACAGCCTCCTTCTCCTTATCTCTACTTCTGTCACCTCCCACTTGTTCCTGCCTGGCTGGGTTCAAACAAAGAGGATGGGCAGAGAATACTGAGAGCTGAGACCTCTGCCATTTCCAGCATGCTCCACCCAACTTGTTTGTTCAAAGATGTGACTGGACATTAAAAAGTGAGAAGTGATGCAGGTAAAGGGGCTGGGGCACTTCACTTATGTTTCTTCTTGCTTCCTGACTGGATGGCAAACTGGGAGAGGCACAGATCAGAGGTGCAGGGCGCTCCTCATTAGTTCACTGACCCCTCCATCCCACTGTTCAAAGCAACCACCTCAGTTTGCCTCATGGGTGGGCCAGTTCTGTTGTCACTGTTGGTGACAGGAAATGGGGAGTTAATTGAAAGGAGTCAGCAAACTAACAAGGGGTGCCTTGCACCCCACATCTGTGTGCTGCCTCCCCCAATTTGCACTCTGTGTGGGACTGCCCTTGAAGACTGCTTAGAAACCGCAATTAGTGCAGAATGCAGCAGCTCTTGTGGTCACTGATAGTCAGCAATTCAACTCAGTTGGACTTCTGCTTCAGTGGCTGCACAGGTGCTTTTTCGTCTCCGGTCCAGTTCAAGGTGCTGGTCTTGACATTTAAAGCCTTATGGCCTAGACCAGGAGTGTCCAAACTTTTTGGCAGGAGGGCCACATTATCTCTCTGACACTGTGTCAGGGGCCAGGAAAAAAAAGAATTGATTTACATTTCAAATTTGAATAAATTTACATAAATGAATATATTAGGGATGGAACTTACATGAATGAATTAAGGTCTTGCAATAGTTCAAGGCCTATAAAAGGCCTTTCCTTTGCTGCCGCTGCTGCATCACAGATGCGAAACAGCAAGCAGTGGAGGGAGCCCTTGTCCCACAGCCCGTGTGAGAGGTCGAACAGTTGGCTGTCATGCTGAGAGCAGTTGCATCAGGCCAGCGTGGGCTCCAGCAAGTCTCCGGAGGGCCAGAGGCTCATTGGAGATTGGGGGCTCCCTGAGGGCCGGATTGGGAGTCCTCGAGGGCTGCAATTGGCCCCAGGGCCAGGGTTTGGGCACCCCTGGCCTAGATCCAGCATATCTGAAGAACCACCTCTGTCCATATAATATTATTATACCATTATAAACTGTTTTATGTATATGTTTTATGCTTTTGTAAGGCTCTCTGGGACCTATCTGGGATAAAAGCAGGATAAAAATTAAGTAGAATCTTGCCCAGTTTTGTAAGAAAGTTGCAGAGAAACAAAATAGGAAGCATAGTAGTTTTCTCTTGTCATATGGTCCAGATGGGCAGCCAGTGTTATGGTGGCAGTTTCCAAGTGGCAGCCTTTTCCACTAAGCCTTTTCCAGTAACCACTAAGCCTTTTCCTTGGTTTCTGTGTATTTATTTCATCTATTTAATGTGAGCTTCTTTGCAGTTGCTGTCTTCTTACTATTTCGCCCCTCTTTTGTTGCATTGGGACATTTGAGCTGAGCCTTAGCACTGACCTGAATAAAGAGAAACAGCCTGTTACATTAATTATAGTCCCTGAGGAGAATGAATACACAGGATTTTCAAAATGATGATCTCTCCTCATTTTAACCATGCATTTACCTTCCTGCACAACAGGAATTGGTGTGCTTAATGTTCTCAGGCAATTGGTCACAGAATCTCAGGTGTGTCAAAGCCATGTTTTCACCCATACTCTTATGATATAAAGATATTGAAAATGTTCGACGTATTTCATAATTCCATCTGGGAAATAATTCTGAAATAATAAAAGTGTGACAAGATGGATGCTAAGAAGCAGGGCATCCAAGTCATAAGCTATTACACGTCCATAAAGAAAAAAAGATGACAGGTCTTGGGTCCATCGTTACTCTTGCAAAATGAGAGTGGGAAGGAGTGCAGAAGGCCTGTATGGCAGTGGAGGACAGACACAAGAAGGACAGTATCTGTACTGGATCAAACGTTGCATAGTCAGTGTGTTTCTTGATGAGGCCCACCACACTGTCTTTTGTGTATTTTCCCTTTAAAGGCATGGGGCTAAACCAGGGGTGCTTAATAGGTGGATCACGATCTACCGGTAGATCGCGAGGCAAAATGAGTAGATCGCGGAGTGCCGACCCCCCCCTTCAGGTGCCTCTGGGAGGAAACGCCGGGAGTAAGGGCCATTGTACTTAATGGGGCTTACTCCCAGGTAAGTGTGGCTAGGATTGCAGCCTCACAGCCTAATCCTAGGCATGTCTACTCAGGAGTAAGTCCTGTTATACTCAGTAGGGCTCAAGGTACACCAACATACATTGTACACATAAATGTTATATGTTATGATGGCGCGAACATTGTAAAAAAAACTCTGGTAGATCTCCGGGCCTTGCTGGGCTTCAAAGTAGCTCTCGAGCCAAAAAAGTGTGAGCACACCATGCAGCCCGGTTTCCTTAGCCCACAGTCACCATCACTTTTCCTCAGTTCTGCCCCACCTGGCATTCTCTTAGGCACTTGCACTTATTGATGATTCTGCCCCTTTTCTTCCATTTCTGTTTCTGGTCTCCATTTTTGCACTTATCTTTCCCTGGAGTCAGGAATGTTTAAGTCAGGTATGAGCTTGCTGATTGGCTCAAGTTCCAGCCAGCTCTCTTCCAGGAAGGGAGAAGGAGAAGATCAGGTAACATGGTGATGACATTCCAGCCACATGAAAAATCTTCTATGCAAATGGAAGCTCTCTTCCCCCCCCCCTTCCTCTACCTGTCCAGAGCTCTGGCAAGGAGCTCCACATCAGAAAGCCCACCAGCACTTGCAGGAAATACAAGGGGAGGCTGGTGGCCCAGGTAAATTAATACATGGAACCATCTAGTTAAAGAACCATCAGGGTAAGTTTTGTAGTTTTCCAGTACTCAAAATTCCCACAGACTTGCAGTCACTGTAACCTAAAGTCAGTGGTATTCAAACTGGGGCATCACGACACCCCAGCCTGAGGGTCCTGGTCCCTTTCCCCTTAAGGGGCGGAGGCAGCCAGGAGGCAGGGAGGAGGCAGCGGCGCAATCCCCGGGATCGCGCCACTCAGGGGGGCTGCAGGGGCTTGGTGCACTTGCCCAAGCCCCCTGCAACCCTCCCGGGGATGCGGGGAGCCCTTTGCAACCTTCGGCAGGGCTCCCCGGATCAGGGAAGGTGACAGCTGAGTGATCGCGCACTACTCCGCTAAACTGGAAGCGGTGCACAATCGACCCATTTCCCCTTGTGATCGGGCTGCAGGGACTGGGGTGCACCCTCCAGTCTTTGCAGCAGCTGTCCCTGGCTGTGGGGAGCCAGGCACGAGTGCCTGCAGGGCTCCTCGGGTCAGGAAAAGTGAGAGTGGGGCGATCGCGCTCCGCTTCCTGTTTTGTGAAGGTGGAGCGCGATCACCCCACTCTCACTTTCCCTGACCCGAGGAGAGCTGCAGGCGCTCGCACCCGGCTCCCCGCAGCCAGGGATGGCTGCTGCAGGGACTGGAGGGAGTACCCCAGTCCCTGCAGCCTGGTCAAAAGGGGAAGTGGGGCGATTGTGCACCACTTCCGGTTTAGCGGAGCGGGGCACAATATCTCTGCTGTCACCTTCCCTGACCCGGGGAGCCCTGCGGAAGGTTGCACTAAACCTGGGGCTAAACCTGGGTCCTGCAATGTGCGTGTTGCTATACAAACTTCAGAAAGAGGGAGAACATGGTCTCTGACGTTGAGCAGAGTGGATAGGCAGATTCGTACAGGGAGAGACGAATTCACTCCCAAATCGGCCTTTTCAGCCACACTAGACGCTGTTCCAGAACCACCTTTCAGAGCGCGATACCATAGTCTTTCGAGACTGAAGGTTGCCAACTAAACAGGGAGAGATGGCTGTTAAGGACTGAATTCAGAAGTGAGCCCTGAAACACTGTGGTAACCAGTGGATATGGTACAAAATAGGAATTGCATATTCCCAAGCACAGGCTGCATCCAAGTTGTTAGACTTGGTTCCCACCATGAAATGAGTCAAGTAATACAGCACATGGGTGTTAATTCAGAATGGTGGAAATGATGAGATAGAAGTGATATGGCAGTTAAGTGAGATGTCTTTTCATTAACCATAATTTAAGACTTTTGAAGCACTGCAGGATGCAATAAACTTAAGTGGAGTACTATATAAATATTATGCGAAAGAAAAGCAAACAGTAGGAAAAATTTGTACAGTGCCGAAAGCAATGAGCTTGTTGAAAAGATATCCTAATCATTCATATTGACTAGATGGCGTTTGTATATGGTACAAATGATGCACCAAACTTTTTCACTTGTGAAAATGTTCAGGGCCCAGATGGGCTTTTGAGAAGCACAGAGTGCCCCGGCCAAACATATCTTTGTTCATGGCTATTTGCAGCTGCTGTGTTTGTCACTCTCTGTTGCTCATTTGACATCCTGGTGAGCCCAGACAATTAGGGACTAAGTTCTGAGCATGATGAGGCCAAACACACTAATTTGACAGTGCACAGATAAATTTCTAATGCTGAGGCAGCCAAGCAGACTCTCCTTGTTTTGTGGCACCAGGTGTCAGTTACCTCGGTGCCACATAGCCAATCTGACTAGCTGCTTGGTCTGTTCACGAAGGAGAAGCTCAGCCTGCTCATTTCCCTCTTTTTGAGCAATGGGCTACAATCTATTGTTGCCTTCTTTCTGGAAAGGGAGGAGAAAGAGAGGATGCATTCCCCATTGCCAAGGCAATAGATGCACATTTCTTTTACCCATCAGCCCCCCCACCTCCATGCAATGCAAAAACAGTTTCATATCCTTTCAAAACCCCCCCCCCCCCCATTTCTGACCAGGGGATGTTTTGAGGGGCATATAAACATCAGCCAAAAATCTAGCCCCTCTTTCACCTGAATACTACCACCATAGGCATATAGCATGTCAAATAGTGTAATATGAAGTCTAAAATGAAGCATATAAGAAAGATCTAATTGTGCTAAGCAATACTGAGGGTTAAAAGGGCACGTTAATGTGGGGGGTGGGCTGGGCACATCTTTTTCTTCCTCCATCCGTGTTGTAGCCAATCGAGCAAACTCAAAGGATTCTCATTATAGAAAATCATTCTCTCTGTAAAATACATTTTCGCTTGTGAGCTTCAGAGAGCTAAAAATAAAAGAACAAGAGAAGAATTTTTGCTGTTATACATGCAGCAGATGCACTGCACACAAGGGAGCCATTATGAGCAGAATGAGTGAATGCAATTAACAGCACTGAAGTGACTAAGCATTCCATATAAAATCAGTGTGGATCAAAATGTAGCTGCTAGTGTATTTGAATGGGCATTTTTAGCAACAGGAAACACAATATCAAATAACTTTTCTTAATGTTAGGACATTGGGGCTTTTTTTGACTAATGCCTCATTAAGATTATAATATTTCCTAAAGAATAATATTGGATGGAACCAAATAATGCTAAGTAATAATGCTACTAGTGTGTGACAAAAGGCCATATTCACATGGCTAACTTCGACAACGTGGTGTTTTGGGGTGAGATGCACAACGAGCAAGGCATTGTGGAAGTACTGAGCAAGTATGTTAGCTTCCCACCGAACATCCAGAGATAACTTTTGCAAATCCAGAAAATTGAGTTAAAGCAGCTGTGATATTTTGCCATATTTTTTAATCCTTTCAAAAACTTCACAACCCAATCTGAAACTTGTTTATTTAGAAATAAATCCCACTGAAGGAAATATATATTTCCTCTGTGGTGTAGCTTCCATTTCCGTGTGGTTGAGTCCCACAACATAGCAATTGTATCTAAACCTAGTAAACACATATGGAGAACTGGTCACATGGGATGTTTCCATGCCAGCACTGCACTTGTCCAGAGCCCAGTGATGGTGCTATGGTAACATCCTGCATGCTTACCAGACTTACAGCACAATCCTAGGCATGTCTACTCAGAAGTAAGTCAGATTGTGTTCTATGTGACCTACTCCCAGAAAAGTGTTAGGATTGCAGCCTTAGATGCTACAGCTGCAATGTGATACCCTCTGAAGCAAAACTAGCAACTGTGTTGCAGAAGAAATACTCATATATCAGTTGGCTTTTCATTGAATGGCACTTCCCTCCAACCACAGCCTCCAAGAGGAATTTTATCAGGGGATACAAAGCTTTGTTTGGAACCCTTCCCTCTTTGGGAAGGGATGAAACAGAGCGGAGGAGGGTGGTAACAAGGATGAGCAGAACAGGGGTGGAGAGGGGGCAAAACAGGGCAGGGGGAGGGTAGTGACAGCTGGAAAAGTCTTTGGAGCCCAGGTCTATCTTCCCATGCATCACTGGCAGCTAGAAACACTAATATGGAAAATCAAACACACCCCTAAGTTTTTCTAAAATCTTTTAACTATAGAAAATTTCTGCAGAAATTTAGCAACATTGTATTTAGGCTCATACTAGAATGGAAAGTGTCCTGTTTGCACCAAAACTTTCTTCTGCAGCAGCTGTAGTTCCACAGCTGTCTCCCTCAGTGCCTATACACTCCCTGATGGTCAGTGGATCCACAAGCCAAATTGCTCCTGTAGCAGGCCAGTTGCCTCCCGGATTTGACACTGTGTTAAGGAGTGTCATGTATGCATTCCTTGGCCCAGCAGATAGGGCTTTCAGTAGCAGCAGCAGCCATGCACCCGGCATCCCATGTGTGCAGTGAGTCCGAGTGAGATAGGAAAATATAATTTCTGAGCCCCCATCTTTGTCTCCTAGGCCCCCTTTTTGACCCTGAGCTCGGGTACAAAGTATCCCCATTACCCCCCTCTCCTAGGCCCTGCCTCCAACTCCCTCACAAGTACTACAAGTTTCTAATGTGTACAAATATATAGACCAGATAAGATACTGTATACCATTGACAGCCTTGGGGGCCCTTCAGTGGGTGGAAAGGTGGGGTATAAATCTCTTAAATAAATAAATACATAAGTTTTAATGTCATCTGTCCAGTGCTATGAATAATGCATTATCTCCATTTCTAAGTCACAAAGAAAAAATATAGCATTCATAGGAAACTATCTTGTATTGAATCAGACCATTGGTCCTTCTGGATCAGACTGGCAGGGGTTCTCCAGGGTTCCAGTCAAGAACTTTTCTCTGCCCAACCTGGAGACATTGAGGATTGGACTTAGGACCTTAGCAACCTGCTGATGAGTCAGGTACACAGAGCCTTGGGCAAAGAGAAGCTTTCACTTAAAAGGCTTCCCCAAAGATCACCCCAGAAGGCTCTTAGAAAGAGAGCTTCTCTGGGAGGGGTGTGTGTGTGTGTAAAGACAGACAGGGGGGGGGTTAAACAGCAAGAGTAACTTCTGCCTGATTCTCAATTTCCCAAATTATAACACATCCTTTTTGAACACCTGAGAGAAGGAATACCCAGATACATTCAATACCCTGATCAGACTGTTGGCTAGTCAGTCTCATCTGTCTGACACTTACTGAAAGCAAGTTCTCTTTACAAATTTATTTATTAATTTCTCCCAATTTATTACTCAATTTCTCCCAACACTTTATACCTTCAACACATTAATTCTCTCCCCAATATGTCCAAATTGCCCCTTCAGAAAATGTTTTTCCAAAAATATTGATTTCTACCATATTCCTCCTTTCACAAATTCATTCTCCCAAAATTAATTTCCCTTTTCAAAATCCAGTCCCCCCTTCCATCTCTGAAATATTTATTTGTTTATTTTCCTGCCCTTGACACTGTGTCAGATATACGATGCGGCCCTCGTGCCAAAAAGTTTGGAGACCCCTAAAACTTTGTTCACATTGTACAATTTGCTTGCTCACACTGAGTCACCATTTTTGTGGACTTTGGGGGGGGGGAAGCATACAGTGTTTTCAAAATAAGACTCAAATCTTGAGGTAAAATATTGATTTAATTACCTGTTTAACTTTAACGTACTGGGAAAGGGGGATTAATTAAAAACACCTGACCGGCCTCTCTGCCGATCAGGGAAGAGAGTTCTTTAACTCTCTGCCCCCACCCTTATCTCACTCTCACTCTCTGTGGTGACTTCATCCTGGAGAAAAAAACTTGTTTTCCAGGATAAATACCAGCCCCATGGGAGCAATCCAGATTGAGACCATGGCAGAACCAAGAGTTAAACTCCACTTTCCCTGATACCATAATCCTATTATGTGGGGGGCCCAATTTTGGTGCTACCTGGAAAAAAGAAAAACACATTGCAATTGAGCACATGCTTAATGTAACCTGTAGCATGAACTTATGTATTTCCATTCCATCAGTGCCTCAACAGAAGAGACTTCGGTCTTTTAAGGAACACATGCTTTACTCAAGACCTACACGGTAACATTTAATACTTTAATATATGTTTTAATATTGCTATCTGTAGTCCTGCTTGGCTTCCACGCAGTTCAGAGGCCACAAATTTTCAATCACAGTACCTTTAAACATAGCAATGCCATGTGAAAACTGTGTGGTCAATTTAATTAAATATGGTCTTCAGAGTGCAAAATGGCTATCGTAACTACTGGTAGCCATTGAGTATATTTTGGAAGTTAAAAAATCCAGGTCCAGTTCAAGACCTCCTGGCTCCTGAAGTGGCATGCCAGATGCTGCCCCCTTTACTTGGTGGTGTGGGTTCCTGCTCCTCCTCTAATACTTGTCTAGCCCACAGCTCCTTTCTCTTCCACACTTCTATCCCTTCTTCGTTTTCCAATCCAGAGAGTGGAAGCAGGAAGAGGATCAGTAGAGGCGAGTGGGTGGCCAGAGGTGGACGCTCTCCACCAACCTGCTGCTTGAGGAGACCACTTCAATTGCTTTCATGGATGGGCTGGCCCTGCCTTTCTGTTAGATAAACAGGAAAAGAAAGCTTAATCTTTAGTGTTCTGCTTCAGTTATAGTTGTTAATAACCATGTATATCACATTAATGTTCAGAATTTCTTGTAATCCTTGATCATCTTCACATCAGTCTTGGGGAACTGGTCACTGTTACTCTCTCTCCAGATGACCAATTGAAGCTGATGCACAATTACTTGTGCATTACTTGTGATGCCCAAGTGAATAAAGTGAATAAATTGAGCTGTGGCTAGGGAAGAACATGAATCAAGATCTAAGCCTGGTATTACCCACCACACCATGCTGCTCTGGGGTTATATTGTCCGTCATATCATGCAAAGTGAAAGTAATCATGTCTAACGTGAAAGCAGGAGCTATTGTCTTCCCTAAGGGTGGTACCTTCAAACTCAACTTTGAGGCTTTGAATAAATTTGAATGAACATATTGCTGAATAAAATACAGGCTTCTGAGGATATATTGGTTAAAGACTGAATACCTCTCATTGTCTTTCAGAAAAATGAATGGCTGTGTTTGAACTGCCAAACTCAGAGGCTGCTAGAAGGAAGCCTAGGAGACCCTGCTCCAATGCCACTGCCTAGCCCAAAGCATCAGCCAACTGGATCCCCCCGACACCAACCTGGTCAGCAACAGAGAGGAGCCCCTCCATCTGCAACACCCCAGCAACCTGAGACATCAGCTCCTCAAGACAGACACCTGTCACAAGCAAAACAGCTCAGGACTTCAGAACAGAGTAAATTACCAACCACTGTCCAAGAAAAAAAGCCTCCAGCTCCATCAGAAGGAAGGCCACTGCCCAAGCTATACGACGAGCCTCCCAAAGCTTCTGAGAGTCCATTGCCAAAGGGGAAAAGTGTGATCACAAAATCAGAAACTGATATCAAAGACCCTATGACCTTTTCAGAGTCTCAGAAAATAAGAGAGCAGGAGGTAAGAATGCATTGGACACAGCAATGGGTTAGGGCAGCGTTTCTCAACTTTTGCCCCCTGCTGTACCAGTTTGCATTGTCCACCTATTGCAAATGCCACTGGAAGTAACTGATGATGATGTCATCGCCAGTTACTTCTGACTTGGGAGGCCAGACATGACACAACAAACACTGGTAAGAAGCTCAGGGTGAATGGGAGGGCTTTTTTGAGTGTGCAAAAAGTGCATGCTGGAGCTCTGTCTGCCAAGCCAAACATCCTACTTCTGCTTGTCGTGTTGCATTGCTGGTCTTTCTGCAAGACAACAGGGGTCTGGGGGTCCCATGAGAACCACCAGACACCACCCCAAGTACCTCTGGTTGAGAAACACTGGCTTTGGGGTTATTTGCTGAAACAGAAGCCCACACTGACAGGAAGTAGTTTATATAAGTGATTTTAGCTGGCGATCAGACTGAGGGTGGTCAATGAATGGGCTATAATCCAACACTTGTGCAAATTAACAGTGGGGCTTTTTACGTTTTTCTCCTTTTGCCAAGAAATATTGCTTCACTTCACTGCATGTTATTTTTTAAAACACATCCTCAGGTTCAGTCCTTGCCATCTTCAGATAGGGCTGGTCAAAACTCTTGCCTGAACCCCTGGAGAGCCGCTGATAGTCAGTGTAGGCAAAAGCTGAGCTAGACAGACCAAAGATCTGACTCTGTATAGGGCAGCTTCCTATGTAAGGTCCTCTCCCTAAGGGAGAAAAAAAAAATCTCCCAGTATAATTGCAGGTATGTTAGTCTCCAAAATATGTGAAATTTCGTTTTGAGTGTCCTCTTAATAGGTTAATGGAAAATGCATAATTGGGTCTGCTGGGACAACATACCAGTAGTTTACAGACCACACAACATCACAGTTGTTTCCTGTAAATCTTTTTTGTAATATAGTGCTTTAATCCAAATGCAAGAGCTACCCTGCTGGCTCATCCAAGGGTCTATCTGGCATTCTGCAATAGCAGACAGCCGGATCCCTGCAGGAGTTCACAAGCAGGTTATGAAAGGTGATGCCCTCTCCTGCTGCTCCCAGCATCTCATATTGGTATGCAGTACCAATATGTATGCTGCTTGTATGCAGAAGTTCCACCTAATTAGTAGAGTGAAAGGCTGTTGACAGACCTGTCCTCCATGAATTTGTTTAATCTTTAAAAAAATCATTTAAAATTATTGTCATCAACAGATCATCTGTTAATGAAGTCTGTGAGGACAGTGTAAAGAAATACTTTTTATTTGTCCTGAACCTACAACCAATCAACTTCACTTTTGACTACCATACAGTTTCTTTATATACATGGTGATTTAAGGCGACTTTACAAAGGAGGCAATTGACTGAGTCTTATTTGTCTTTCTAACTATGCTGAAATTCCATTATAATCTCAGGGTCAAACTACATGTTACATACCAATCTATTGCCCAATGGCCCACTTTCATTGTAAAAACTGATTCAGAAGGGTGATTATCCACCAAATGGCACCCTGAGTCAAATACGCTCCTGGAATAAAACTCGCGCCTGTGAAATCAGCATCAGGTCCTTTTTAATAGCATTTTCTACTGGATAATGAGAGGAGTTACCAGGATCTAGCAGAGTTGCTGAAAAGACTCAAAGCATGAGTCAAAAGAGGTGTAGTGTTAGGTGCTATCTGCACAGTGTGAAATGAATTATGAGATGCTCTGGAGAAAAACAAAGGTGGGATTGAGTGCCTGGGGAGAATCAGAAAGTTCCTACTTACAAAATGGAAGCAAGTAAGAGAGGTTGTCAAAGCTACACCCATGATTTTGAGCAATGGAATGTACAGTTGAAATGTGCTTACTGTACCCCTACAGTCTCTCAGACAGCAGAGATATTTCCCAAACATCTGCACAGCATGCTGACATCTTAATGTTAGCAAAAAGGGTTCTTCCTACAAGCCGTTGTTTTTGTTATTAATAGAATGTTTTCTAATTGCACATTGACTAATTTTCCCGTTATTGTAGCTGTAGGGCCCTTCTCTTCCCCCCCCCCCAGCTGGAAGTTAGCATCAGCACAAAGACACTTGTGCCCCTTTAACTGTCGCTTTGTGGTAGTCCTGAGTTATGCAGAACCATTCCACTGCCAACATTTTGACTAGAGTATTGATTAAAAACAAAATTTGATCTGCACCACTGTCTGATAAGCTCCCTTGTCTTTATCTCTTGGGTTTTCTGGGCAAAATTGCTTGCACCTGAAATTAAACTCCATGCAGTGGTTGCTGCCCCCAGAGACTCTGATTAGCTGGCCCTTTTGTCCTCTTGTCCTCTTTTATTTTCAGGTGCCCAGTCTTGGCATCTGAAGTACAAGAATTAAGATCTTGGGCCACTTGCCTTTCAGGGCACGCAGACAATTCCTTTCCTAAATTCAAATTCTAATTACAGGTTGTGTGTGCAGATTAAAAAATCTCTGTGCTGCATATGGGATTGCAATCACAAACCTTACTGGAGCCTGGGGAAGAAACATAGCTGATGGTCAGTACGGTTTCTGAAATGCCTTTTTGGATGATTTGCTGCTCTAAGGAATGCAAGAACAGGGGAGTTTGCATTCCAAGCCAGTGTCTTCTTTGTCCAGCAAAAAGAAATGTCCATCAGATATTTGCATGGGTGTAGCACAAAGTGGTGCCAGACTGCAAATCAGCAGACCCGGCATGTATTGTAAAGAGCCTGAAAGAAAGCAAGATCCTTGCTCCCATTCTATTTATAGAGGCTTGCAGCCTGCAGGAAGCTGCTAAGTTGCTGGGGCAGAAGTGGCTCATTATATTATATCCTCAGCATGAACAGAAACCTCTTAGGCACCAAAGGTGGGTGGCTGTTTCAAGGAGAAACTAAAGCTAGCCTTTTAGAGTCATGTTTTCTACGTTGAAGACAGCCAGTTTTTATTTAGCACTTGTAGGAGATATCAGGACGGACAGCACTTGTTTATGATTGTTTGGCAAACACCTATTACTTTCTTAATTGATAATTAAGCATGTTACTTGAAAGAGTACATAATTTCCAAATTACTTTAAGGCATTTTCTGAAGAAGCTTCAGACTGCCTTTAGGCAGACAGGGCTGTCAAATCTTGCCCTGGAGAGGGCTCTGCTTATCTCTTTCAGACTATATTGCCTCCAGCCAAGATTCTTTTGCCTTCTCCTGGCCTGGGAAAAGGGGGATGAGGAGGCAAAATCTCCTTTAGCCTCCCAGAACTTAGGAGAGGCTTGCTGTGTGATATCTGCTAGAAATCTTACAAGCAAACCAAGGACACACACATACACAACTGGGTTCATAACCTGGCATTCTATTGAGTAATAAACTCTGTATGTAAAATTAATAGATACAACAGAACAGTAGCTTCAGTATAGCCAGCTACTGATGGCAGAATCTTAAGCAGTATGCGCACTGTATTGGTGCTAGCCATCACAACACTTTGCGACAGCATAGCAGTCCGGCACACTGGTGGGAAACCCTGTGCCGGCCTACACACACTGGCACAAGGAGCAGCATGCACCAGATGTGGTAAGTTCCCACTGGACAGTGCAGGGGGAGGGCGGGGAATGGGACAGAGGGGTGGCGGCTGTGGGGCGAGGTGGGCAGATCAGGCCAGGGAGGGAGTGAGAACAGCAGCACCAGCACTCGCCTCATGCAGGCCTGATCCACTGTTGGTCCACTTATCCGCCATATGGCTCGCACAAGTTTAAGTAGATGTTTGGGCTGGGGCTTTTCCTGAGGCAAATTCCTCTTCCCCCAAGGAGACTGCCTGCCTGCTAAATTACCCCATGAGATGCAGTGCAGGTCGCACTGACTTCACTACATCAGCGCAGGGAATTGGGCTGCCTATGAATCTTAATTGAAGATTCACTTTTGCCCTATCCTATCTGTGGATTTACAGCAGTGGGACACTGTTCCACTGACATAAATGGGCTGCTGGTGACATAGCAAGCATGCTGCCAACAGTCATTTCTGAGTTGCCCTTGCAAAGTAGCAGCAGCATCAGAATCAGAGGCCCACTGCCCTGAACCACAGCAGTGTGGGGGCTGGCCGTGGGTGGAGTAAAGAAGTAACAGGGCATTTTGAAAGAGGAAGGAGGGGTATGAGTCAGGAGAGGGAGGGGTGGCTCTGCCAGCAGTCACACATGCCTGATCTTATCCCCTCTTCTTAAAACCTCCCCATCCCTTTTCTCTCCTTGGACATAAACCTCCAAAATGTCTAGCATATCTCCAAGAAGACCCATAAGCAATTGTGTAGCCTACCAGGAGGTGAGTAAATATCTTTACGTACCTCCTGCAGGCTGTCCAATTGCCCCCACCACCACCATAGCATGCAACGCAGCCTCTTTTGGAGCAGCTGAATGCTATAACGTGGTGGGGGTTAGGACTGGGGCCTTATAGTTCAATCCGAAACAGTGCACACCATAAAGCATATTTGCAAGCCCTTAGTGCTGCAGAGCGCCAGAGCTAGCCTAGTGCCAGCCAGTGCTGGGCTAGAGCCGGTGGAACACCAGTGCTCCACTGCTCCACGGTTGCCCAAACCACCGGGCGGTTGAGAGGTAGGTGGAAACACGAGGAGAGGCAGGGAGGAGGTGTTCTGGGGTGGGGGGAGGTGGGGAGAGGGCGGGAAGGAGGCATGCCAGGGGAGGGGGTGGAGCAGGAGGGAGGTGGGACTAGTGAAGCTCAGCTCCGCCAGATTATGTGTTGGGCCACGCAGCCCAACACAGAGGCTCTATGGCAGCCCAAGGGCTGCCACAGAATCAAATAGCCCCATTGTGGGGCTACTTCCCTTCCCTCAAGAAGCTGCCAGTGACTGCCCCATTACACACAGGATGCCACGGCACCTCTCTTGTCCACACTGGGAAAGCTCTGCTGCAGCCATACCAGAGACAGAATGCAGAGGTCCCAGTGCAACGGGCAGTTTAGGATTGGGCAGCTAGGCTACAAGCCTATATATACTTACTTGGGAGTAAGTACCACTGAACTCAGTGAGGTTTGCTTTTGAGCAGGTATTCATAAGATTACACTGTCAAGCATGATCAGTATACATAACACTCGCGAAGCAGTGACTTTGCTTTGCAAGCTTCTTCACAGCCAGTGTCACAAGTGAAGCC
The DNA here is from genome assembly GCF_035046505.1 of Tiliqua scincoides. Classification (NCBI taxonomy): domain Eukaryota; kingdom Metazoa; phylum Chordata; class Lepidosauria; order Squamata; family Scincidae; genus Tiliqua; species Tiliqua scincoides. The sequence continues at coordinate 204,672,737 of NC_089822.1, forward strand.
CCATCCCCCCTGAGCTCTAGCTGAGCGAAGCAAAGAAAAGTTAAAAATTTTGTGCTAGTATTTCAGTGCAAAAGGGAAGTGAGAAAGTGAAAAAATAAAAGAGCACTTCAAATGTAAGGGGAAAGTGAGAATGATGGGAATCCTGGCAGAAAGGCCCAAGACGGTACTGCTGGGATAAAATAAGGCTAAATTTCTTGAGATAACCATGGCACCTCCCTTGTCCACACTGGGAAAGCTCTGCTGCAGTCATGCCAGAGTCATGCAGTAGTCACAAACCAGCTCATAGAAGAATCAGGAAACTGAAGGGTGACCACAGAAAAGCACCTGGTTGACAAGTGCAGCAACTGGATTTTCAGTTGTAACTGAGTGAGGGTCCTATCCTATGCAGTGCGTGCGGGCTAACCACTGGCACATAGTGTTGCAAATGTGCCGTAAGGCACATTTGCAGGGCTTAGGGCCACCAGAGCTAGTTCAGCACCAGCAAGTGCTGGGCTCGTGCCGGGGGATAGCTGGTGCGCTGCTGCTCAGTGGTGCTCGCTTTTCAGAATGCGTTTGACACGGTCCCTCACCAGAGGCTACTGAAAAAACTCCACAGTCAGGGAATTAGAGGACAGGTCCTCTCGTGGATTGTGAACTGGTTGGAGGCCAGGAAGCAGAGAGTGGGTGTCAATGGGCAATTTTCACAATGGAGAGAGGTGAAAAGCGGTGTGCCCCAAGGATCTGTCCTGGGACCGGTGCTTTTCAACCTCTTCATAAATGACCTGGAGACAGGGTTGAGCAGTGAAGTGGCTAAGTTTGCAGACGACACCAAACTTTTCCGAGTGGTGAAGACCAGAAGTGATTGTGAGGAGCTCCAGAAGGATCTCTCCAGACTGGCAGAATGGGCAGCAAAATGGCAGATGCGCTTCAATGTCAGTAAGTGTAAAGTCATGCACATTGGGGCAAAAAATCAAAACTTTAGATATAGGCTGATGGGTTCTGAGCTGTCTGTGACAGATCAGGAGAGAGATCTTGGGGTGGTGGTGGACAGGTCGATGAAAGTGTCGACCCAATGTGCGGCGGCAGTGGAGAAGGCCAATTCTATGCTCACATAATACCAGAACCAGGGGACATCCACTAAAATTGAGTGTTGAGCGGGTTAGGACAGACAAAAGAAAATATTTCTTTACTCAGCGTGTGGTCGGTCTGTGGAACTCCTTGCCGCAGAATGTGGTGCTGGCGTCTAGCCTAGATGCCTTTATTGGGGGATTAGACAAGTTTCTGGAGGAAAAGTCCATTACGGGGTACAAGCCATGATGTGTATGCGCAACCTCCTGATTTTAGGAATGGGTTATGTCAGAATGCCAGATGCAAAGGAGGGCACCAGGATGAGGTCTCTTGTTATCTGGTGTGCTCCTTGGGGCATTTGGTGGGCCGCTGTGAGATACAGGAAGCTGGACTAATGGGCCTATGGCCTGATCCAGTGGGGCTGTTCTTATGTTCTTATGTTCTTATGTCGCCGGGCAGCGGAGAGGTAGGTAGGGGCGTGGGGGGAGGCAGGGAGGAGGCATTCTGGGACAGTGGGAGGCATTCCTGTTTGGCATTCCTGTTTGCTGTGATACAGAGGCAGATCTTTACATATGGGAGCAAGTGGATATGGGTGGGTGGTGATGAGTACCACTGTGCAGGAGAAGAGGTGATAGGGCCACAAAGTATCATCAGAGCCCTGCCCAGAACAGTGTTAGGGCCTGACTAGTTCAGAGATATAGGCAGCCATTGTCCAGGGAGTGCGTGCTCTCCATCTCAGGTTCCCTGAGGTCAGTCTTGAATCATGAGCCTGACGTACAGAAGGAAGAAGACATTACTCTGTCAACAAAGACAGAAGGCCAGGCTTCTGCTATTTATCCCACGTCTGGTCAATCTGGAGGCTTCAGACTGCTTCCCAATTGTGGGGAATACAGTTGCATACCCTTGTCCCTTCTAGGCCTGGAAAGGACTCTGAGGCCTGAGCATTGCCTTGAAGAATGATTTGTCTGATTCAAGACCCAGAGTCCCTAAGACGCAGGACTGGATAACGCTACAACCATGCATCATGTTAGCAAAGCAGATGGGCTGCTTCCCAAGTACTATTACAGTCAAATATATTGTATATGTAACTTATATATTTTGGAGAGTGGGATGAAATGTGATTGAAATTATTATCTTTTTCTGCAGTAAATGCTTTAAGGTTGGTGTGCGTGTTGCAACCACCACACAGCATTTGTTTTAAATTTTTTCATGTGTAACTCTCACCTCATGGGGTATTCATTCATATGCAGAGGCTGGTTCTTCATGGTGATTGGATGATTTTCTAAATACCACCATAAACCTTTTTTTAAAAAACCACTTGCTGTGAAGACCACCCAATCTCTGCCATGAGACCATGAGCCAATGCACATAAAATGGTTTGCCATATGGTGATAGCTGCCAGCATTTTAAAACAGCCTCCATTGGGGGGCACTATAAGATGAGCCAGGGCTCAGTCTCCCAAATACTCCACCACGATAGTGCCCCTTGTTAATAGTACCACATCATTTTGTAGCATTGTAAGGATATTAAATGCTCTGTTAGACCATGTGTTAGCTGTTCTTCCACACCAAAGAATAATTGTTTTATGACAGCTGGTTATAACTTAATCTGTGAAGGCTTTTTTTCCTCAACAAATGTTCTTGGCAATTAATCTTCCAACCCACATTTTCAAAGACATGCACAGAGCAAATATTTGACCAAGTAGAAAGCAGAGCTGTGCATACACATTGGATAGTTGCAGGGACCACCGGCAGCAGAGTACCCAACTGTCCTTGATTAGCTGGCTTGGTGGATTTGTACAGCCAGACAAGCAATTGGACACGTTTAGACATGAATTAACATTGAGAATTGTACCTATCAACAGATAGTGGTCTTGATAGATCTGTTGCAAATAGATCACTAGCCTAAATAGACCTTGGGCTGATTCAGTAAGAAAATTCTTTCATTTTCATGGCTAGGCATTTCCATGAGCATTGGACAAGACTATAGAAATGCTTACGCTGTAAGGCAGGCATATCTGCCAACCTCTCTAGCTTCCCATGCCAAAATATATCAGTAAGATGGAGGAGGAAAAAACCCTTCTTAAGTAACTCAAACAGGACATTGCCGTTTTTGTCCACAATGCAGTTTCTGATGGAATATGTGAATATAGTGGGCCTTGTATGCAGCATCCTAAGCAGCCATTTTTAAAAAATTTGAATAATTTTGCACTTTAATTAAAATTATGTTTCATTTCCCTGCTCCTTGGAAATGGAGGCAGTCTTAAGACCGTGTTGCACATTACATGAAAGACAAGTCTCTGATTATGCACTGTGTGGCTGTACAGTGACAGTTGTAATATATGGAAGAGGAGGCACATGTCTGAAAACACAGGTGCTTTCCACACCTTTTCCCTCCACACTGTCCAGTGTTTGTCATATAAGCAAAAATGGACAAACAGGAACTTGAATTTTTCCCATACAATGCAAAGCATTCCTCAGGTATAATTATTATCAGTGATTGATTACCAGAAGATTAGTGTGTGGCCCTTACTCACGGCTTAGAGGCAGATACCATCTTCGCCATATTCAAAAATAGCATCTAAGGTCTCTTCCTTTTGGGGTATGTATGATCTCTCCTATGCTAGAAAATGTTAGAATATATCTGTGGGCATTTTAAAAGGAAAACATTAGTGTTTGAAATTCCAAAAGCAATTTAACCCACTTTTGTGACAGACATCAAATAGAAATGTGCTTGTCTTTGCAGACTAGTAAGATTTCAGGGGCTCTATTCCTCATCAGAGCAAAAGCAACAGTTGTATTTTCACTGTACTTCAGGTTATGCAAAAGGGTAGAGCACGTAACTTTGGAGTTGACCAGCGTTGGGCAAGCCAGATGGCCTTTTTTCATTCATTCATTCCACCTTTATTGGCATAAAGATGGCCTTTTTTAAAATGGTAGGAACCAGCCAGAACAACACTGTAGTCTGAGCCTTGGACAGAAGACAGAGAGCGTGGATTTCCAAATTTGCAGAGCAAGCTATTTTGATTTTACTAATGTTTTGTATGCTTTGTATGCCCCTGAGGACTTGCTAAAATGAAGTCCTGTCATCAGCAGACAGATTCAGTGAGACTCAGCATGAATGTCAGGATTGGGGACTTCAGCTACATTTAGATATTTAATTTTGAAAGAAAAAAGTTCATTGCAGAGGATGGGATAAGATTTTTAAAAGAGAAGTTGTATACATTACCATAGGTAACTAGTTGTCATCAGAGCAATTAGGCAGAATAATTCTGATTTGCTCATTCAGGGGAAGGGAAAAATCACCATTTCCTAGCAACAGAAACATCATCATTTAAGTGCTGAGAAGATGTACTATTCCACGCAACAGAAATACTATCTGATGGAATGACATTTAAAACAAATGAGTAACAATTGCCCATTTATTGGGCTGTGAATGGATTGTGTGGAAAGGCTCTATGCATGTTTTCCTGATATGAGCCTGGCAAGGTAGTATTTTTAATTAACGGCACAATCCTATCCAGGATTGAGCCAGCACACATGGGGTTTGCTACAATAGGGCATTGTTCCACTGTTGTAAAATGACCTCTGGCAGTACACACAGCACCCCCAGTGCCTATAGTGCATGCACTGCTGCACCTGGCAGCAGCGCAAGATGCTATACAGCTGTATCAGATCTTGTCTGATCTCAGAAGCTAAGCAGGGTCAGGCCTGGTTAATACTTGGATGGGAGACCGCCTGGGAATACCGGGTGCTGTAGGCTTATATCATGATCTCGGAAGCTAAGCAGGGTCAGGCCTGGTTAGTACTTGGATGGGAGACCGCCTGGGAATACTGGGTGCTGTAGGCTTATACCATGATCTCGGAAGCTAAGCAGGGTCAGGCCTGGTTAGTACTTGGATAGGAGACCGCCTGGGAATACCAGGTGCTGTAGGCTTATACCATGATCTCGGAAGCTAAGCAGGGTCAGGCCTGGTTAGTACTTGGATGGGAGACCGCCTGGGAATACTGGGTGCTGTAGGCTTATACCATAGTCTTTCGAGACTGAAGGTTGCCAACCAGGGGCAGAATGGGGCAGGAAGTAAGAGAAACAAGCATGGTCCAAGGAAGGCAAGGTCCAAGGAAGGAGGGAAGCAGACCTGGAGCAGCATTGGCAGCACTTGCATGTGCTGATGTCTTATCCCTGTTCGTCTCCTTTACTGTCGCTATTGGCACACCTTGTACTTACAGCTGCTAAACAGCAGGCATAGATCTGAGGAGTCCCATGGTGGTAACAAGTGAACAAAAGTTCACTTACTCCGAGGAGGCCTTTCTAACTGTCCCCTTCCCATGGATGCAGCACATGCTCTGTTGACACAGCTACATTAGCGGCAGCGGGGGGTTCAGTAGAATGGGGCGGAACCTGTGTGATGGTTTTCTTATATCAGTTTGTAAAACTGCCAGTTTATACACACATACAAATCAAAGCTTTTCTTAGGTTTGTTTGACATCTGAGTATGGTGAGATTGAAGTTTTAAAAATAGATTACTTGCTTAACCCTCTGAGGTTAGGAGCCATCCCCATATGAGCTTTAAAGATACTCTCCTCTCTTGCCATGTTACAGCTATTGTTTATTGGAATGTTGAAGGTTTTATAGCCTTCCAGGAATGCCCAAGTTAATTACAGCTAGAGATCACTGCAAACCTGCACAGTAAAATGGATTGTGTTCACAGTAATCTGTTATAATGGAATCTGACAGATTTTCTTTTATCTTCCTTCGCAGGAATCCAGTAAGCCTTATCCCTCAGACCTGTCCCGTAGCCCCCAAAGCCTGAGTGACACTGGCTACTCATCTGATGGAATCTCCAGCTCCCAGAGTGAGATCACAGGCTTAGTGCAGCAAGAAGAAGAGCAGCTGAATGAGACAGGAATTGCAGAGCAGAGCCCCCCTAGTCCTTCTGAACTCACTAAGCTGGAAAGCAGCATGCGGCCCCTGCTGGAATCAAAGGGTATGACCCAAGAGCCAACAGAGAGAGGGAAAACGTACCATGAATTGAGGGAAGAGCAAAGACAGAGACAGCGGCCTCGTTCTCTTTCTATCACTCCAGAGGCCTTTGATTCAGATGAGGAGCTAGAAGACATCATGGAAGAAGATGAAGACTCTTTGGAATGGGAGAACCAAAGGGAGCAGAGGGAGAGCATGGAGTCCTCAGATGACTTTGGCAGCAAGCTGCGCCATGACTATGTGGAGGACAGCAGTGAAGGAGGGTTCTCCCCGTTACCAACGAGGCAGAAGAGCAGAGAACCTGAGATGACTGATGAAGAGTTCATGAGAAGGCAACTCCTGGAGATGAGTGCGGAGGAAGATAACCTGGAGGAGGAGGAGGAATATGATCGTGTGAAATACAGCATGGCAAAAAACGGACACAAGCCTGACTCTGAAAAAAGCAGGGAGGCTCCCTCGTCCAAAAGGCGCCTGCCTCATAGTTCTGGCAGCATATATGAGGAAGAAAGAAAAGAACTGGAAAGTGCTGAGGAGGATGGCCTGGCATCTCAGGGAGGTTTGCGGCGTTTCAAGACGATTGAGTTGAACAGTACAAATAACTATGGCAGAGACGTGGAGATCAGCCAAGAGGCAGACATTAGCCTGGACAGAGAACCTGAACTGGAGATGGAGAGCCTTACAGGCTCCCCAGAAGACAGGTCAAGGGGCGAATATTCTTCCACCTTGCCAGCCACAACACCCAGTTACACATCAGGAACCTCCCCCACCTCCATCTCTTCCCTGGAGGAGGACAGCGACAGCAGCCCTAGCCGCAGGCAAAGGCTGGAAGAGGTCAAGCAGCAGAGGAAAGCCCGGCACCGCTCCCATGGTCCTCTGCTGCCAACCATAGAAGATTCTTCTGAGGAGGAGGAGCTGCGTGAGGAAGAGGAGCTCTTGCGAGAGCAGGAGAAAATGCGAGAGGTGGAGCAGCAGCGCATTCGCAGTACAGCTCGCAAAACCAAACGCGATAAAGAAGAGCTGAGGGCCCAGAGGAGGAGAGAGAGATCAAAAACTCCCCCCAGCAATCTGTCTCCCATAGAAGATGCTTCGCCCACTGAAGAACTGCGGCAGGCTGCAGAGATGGAGGAGCTGCACAGGTCTTCCTGCTCAGAATACTCTCCCTCCATTGACTCGGAAGCCGAGGGATTTGATGTCATTGCCTCTAAGCTGTACAAGTCTGGCAGTGAGTACAACCTCCCAACGTTCATGTCCCTCTATTCCCCAACAGAAAAAACTGCTGGCTCTGGCTACCCCACTAGCAAGCCCCTGAAAAGTGCAGAAGAAGCTTATGAAGAGATGATGAGGAAAGCTGAAATGTTCCAAAAGCAGCAACCATCCCAGCAAAGCGTTGCCTACAGCAGTGCTTTTCCTCAGGCAGGATATCGTAGTTCCGAAGGCCAAAACAGTTTTGAATACCAGTACATAGATGACTACGGTTATGACGGTCGGAACGTAGATTCCTCTCATTCTGACTACCAGAGTGAACTTTCCAAATCTGGGGCGGTTTATGAGGAAATCCTTCAGACATCACAGAACATTTCCAGGATGCATCAGTCCTCTTCTCTGGATTTGACTCTTGAACAGGAAGTAAAGAAGAAGGGGAGAGAAGACCTTTATCAAGAAAAACAGTTTCTGAACACAGAAAGTGCTTATGAAACTGGTCCACTTACTCCTGGGACAAGTCCTACACAGCTGGCTGCTCCTGTCTCCTTTTCGTCCACCGAAAGCAGTGCCGGCAGAATAATTCCTGACGTTAGAGTCACGCAGCATTTTGCAAAAGAGAGTCATGAGCATCCAAAGCTTCACAGTTCACCCACTGCACCCAGCTCAGTTTCAAAGAGTGTAACAACGCCTTATACCTACAGCAAAGGAACTGGAACAGTCACTGCAGTTGTCCCTAGTCCCGCAAGTGCACCACGAATCTACAGCTCCCCAACATCTGTGAGTGGCTCAGATGCACCATCCGTGTCCACCACTGGTCGAAGTTATAGTCAAACAAAAGTGACTGCAAGTTTTGGATCTCAAACAGAAAATATGCCCAGGGTCAAGGGTGTCACAGAAATCAGTGGGCCATCAGCAAGAGAAAAACTCCAAAGCATGACTGAGAGCAAAGCAAATATACCTATCTCATCACCTAAAATGTATTCTTTCTTCAAAAGCTCCAGCCCACCACTTTCTCCCTCTTCTCCTACTCAGAGTCCCACTCATTCTGTTCCAAGAGTGCCACCCAGCACAGGGGTGGGAACTAAATCAACTGCTGAATTTTCCACCCAGACACACAGCACAATTCTGTCCTATGATGTCTCCACTACTCCTGTTGTATCAGCATCTTCTCCAATGATAGCTCAAGGAACGCAAACACCCCATCGATCAAGCTCCCCTCGCCTTGCAAGGCAGCAGTCATCACAAGAAGCCCCTTTTATGGTTATCACATTAGCATCTGATGCAGCCATTCAAACTAAGCCAATTGGCGTAAGCTCCTCCATTTCACCAGCCTCATCGCCAACTAGGCAGGGCCACCAGCATAGTTACAGTCAGACAGTAATCAATGCAGCGCAACTCCAGCAAGAGCATCTGCAGTCCACTTACACAAAGACACAATCAGTGCTAGAAAGAGCCTCTGCTTCTAGTGCTGCAATGCAGAAAGTACAATCCGCTGCTGCTGCTGCTGACAGTACTCCTGGCGTGTACAGCTGGGGAACACTGCCTGCAGAGAACATTTCTTTGTGCAGGATATCATCAGTCCCTGGGACATCCAGAGTGGAACCTGGACCTCGACCACCTGGCACTAATATTGTAGATTTGAGAACTGCTATCAAATCAGCCCCAATCATTATAACAGATCAGGGTATGGATCTCACATCCCTGGCTACTGAGAGCAGAAAATATTGTCTCACTATGGACCAGTCCCCAAGTCGGCAGGCCACAGCCATCCAACCATTAATTATCAATCTCAATGCCCAAGAACAGCCCCATGCTATCATCAGCACAGCCACCACAGTCAGCATTACAGTTGCATCTTCCATGCTTGTGTCTCAGCCAAAGCAGCCTGTAGTCTACGGAGACCCTTTCCATAACAGAATGGACTTTGGTCAAGGAACAGGAAGTCCTGTCTGTCTGACACAAATTAAACAGGTAGAACAAGCCATTCAGACTGGCACCTTTAGAGGAGCTGTGGGTAGTGCGGGCATTTCAGCTTCTGTTGGCCGGCCAGAAGCTGCAGGTCCACAGCAAATGAAATTTGCAAGGTATAATCTGCCCAACCAGATGTCCTCTTTGATGAAGAAAGATGCTCTCATCACTCAGACCAGTAATGCACAGAATGTTGTCAGTGCCATCCCTAGACAGTTTCCTCAAGATCAAAGCTCAGAGGTCTACAGAGGGATTCCAGTAGAACTGAAAACTCAGACTCCTCCAGTAAGCCTGGGAAGTCAGAAATCTCAGGTGATGATGGTGCAGATGGATGAAATAGCAACAGGTCCGGTAACAAAACTGATCAAAGAGGAACCTCCTCCCAACGCACTGGATCTCACTGGGATGAAACCTGAAAGCCAGGTGGCATGCTGTGACGTGGTATATAAATTTCCCTTTGGGAGTAGCTGTACTGGAGCTTTCAACCCTTCTTCCAAGGTGCCAGAGAAAAATGTTGGGGATGCAGCTCATGCTGGCAAACCTAGTGGCCAGTACTATGGAAGCAGACAACCAGAAGCAGCAGATACATATCCCTATAGAGAACCACCAGCACCAGGGCCTAACCCATATGAAGAGCACAGGTTCTATCCACATGGCCTGTTTGGGAGACTGTATTCCTCAATGTCAGATACAAACCTTTCCGAAATGGGCTTGAACTATTACCCTGTCAAAGGAGATCAGCCCTTCCACTCCCCTGCTGGGGATTCTGCAGTGGATCTGACAACCATGAAACATTCCTACAGCATCGGCTTCACTGAAGGAGGCTACATGGGTCATGGAATGCAATATGGCTCTTTCTCTGACCTCAGGCAGCCCACCGATTTGCTCAGCCATTCCTACCCAATGCGAAGGTACAGCTCAGCCTCCAATATCTACTCTGATTACAGGTATTCACCAAGAGCAGACTTGGCAAATTTCCAGGAAGCCAGCCTGGCCCACTACAGCGCCACTACAGCTCGTGAAATCAGTCGGATGTGTGCGGCACTCAACTCCATGGACCAATATGGGGGCAGACATACGAACAGCCCTGATCTTCTCCAGTATGGACCAAGTGCTCTGGGTGGGGGTCCAACAGGAAGTGGAGGCATTTCTGGTCAGCAGACTGCCATGAAACAAAACATGATGTACAATCCAAATTTTCCAGAGACTCGCCCAGGCTTTGGAAACCTCGCCCAGTACAGACTTGGAGCTATCAGGCAAGTGCTCCCTTCCACAGCCACTGTGCGAGCTGCTGATGGCATGATTTATTCAACCATCAATACTCCAATAGCATCGACCCTTCCCATCACCACACAGCCCGCTTCCGTGCTACGGCCCATGCTCCGAGGCCTATACAGACCCTATGCTCCAGGCAGTATCACAGCTGTCCCTCTGGCTAGCCTGACCAGAGTGCCTCTGGTTGCCCCAAGAATCCCCCTTGCAGCCCAAGGTCTGTATCGCTATGCAGTACCCAGCAGGCTACCAGCAGTTCCCACAACATCAGTGATGGAAACACCAATGTATTTGGGGAAGCCCACAGCAGCTAGCAGTGCAAGCCCAGCACCAGCTTCCAAGCCCTCAGCAACAACTGCTGTTGGCTTGCAAAGGCCTGAACAACAGACAGCCCTGAGCACACGAGAGGAGGTGCCTGTGGCAACCTCTGGAGCACAGAGTACTACAAGGGACACGAACCAGGGTCAGCAGCCGCCCCCACCGCCCCCACCACCACCTCCACAAATCCCAGTCCCCAAACAGCAAGCAGAAGTTCCCCAGTTCAGTGTCCACAGCAAAGGAGCCCCAGAAAGGGAAGAAAAGGAGAAGGAGGAAGAGAGGCAGAGGAAGCAGCAGGAGCACATTCTCCAGATAGAGAGGGAGAGAGTGGAGCTGGAGAAGCTGAGGCAACTGAGGCTGCACGAGGAGCTGGAGAGGGAGCGGGTGGAGCTGCAGAGACACCGGGAGAAGGAGCAGCTGCTGATGCACCGGGAGATCCAGGAGCTGCAGTCAATCAAGCACCAGGTGCTGCAGCAGCAGCAGGAGGAGCGCCAGGCCCAGTTTGCCCTTCAGCGGGAGCAGCTGGCCCAGCAGCGCTTGCAGCTGGAGCAGATCCAGCAGTTGCAACAACAGCTGCAGCAGCAGCTGGAGGAGCAGAAGAGGCAAAAGAGCACCTTCCCCCCAGTCTGTGACCCATCAGGCAGGATCCCTCCCCAGGCTGCCTCTGATCTAGCAGTAGAAATGCAGAGGACCATGGCTCAGAATGGGCAATACTGGCCACCCCTCAACCAAGCCTTTATAGCCACCGCAGCCCCAGGGCAAGACGCGGCGCAAGCACAGCCTCGCTTTCCTGGTCTCCAGAGGCCTCTCACCAACTCAGCCTCTGAGATGTCTCTGCAGACTGAGGACCAGTGGGAAGCCAGTCGCGGCATCAAGAAACGGAACTCTATGCCTCGCCTTCGGGATGCCTATGAGAAGGAGCCTGGCCACGAGCCGTATGTTGTGAAGAAGATCACAGACAGCAGCGTACAGACTGATGAGGAGGACGGTGAGGAGCACTTCTATGCGTCCCGGCGACGTCGGACCCGGCGCAGCACTGACTGCAGCGTTCAGACAGATGAGGAAGACAATGGCGAGTGGGAACAGCCAGTGCGGCGCCGACGCTCCCGCTTCTCCCGGCACTCTGACTCCAGTGCAGATACCAAGCAAGACTCCTCTGCCAAAGGCATGGCCAGCATAGCGATTCAAACTATCAGCGATTGTTCCGTGCAAACAGAGCCCGACCAGCTGCACAGAGTGTCCCCTTCCATCCACATCACCACCCCTGACCCCAAGGTGGAGATAGTGAAGTACATCTCTGCCCCTGAGAAGACTCAGCGAGGAGAAAGCCTGGCCTGCCAGACTGAGCCAGAAGCACAGCCCCAGCCAGGCATTGTGGTCCCTCAGCTCACTGTGCCTACAACAATTACGCCTTACTCCTCCAACATTCAGATTGTAAGCACAGGCCCCTTGGATCCCCATTCGGTTCGACAGCAAGCACTAGTGAAGAAAAAGCCGGACCCCTTGGAAATTGGCTACCAGTCTCACCTGCCCACAGACTCTTTGTCTCAGCTGGTGTCTCGTCAGCCTCCCAAGTCACCTCACGTGCTCTATTCTCCAGTCTCTCCCCTCTCCCCACATCGACTGCTCGAGTCAACCTTCACCACAAGTGAGAGGCTCAACAAAGCCCATGTGACCCCCCAAAAGCACTTCACGGCTGACTCTGTCCAGCGCCAGCAGCAGACCCTACCTCGCCCCATCAAAACCATGCAGAGATCTTTATCTGATCCCAAGCCCATCAGCCCAACGTCAGAGGAGGCTGCAAAGGACAGGTTCTCCTTGTATCAGCACACATTGCTCCCTGGCAGTCAGGTAAGATTGCTGCTTATCTGACAAATGAGATGAGTCTGATAATATTTCTACAATCCATTTTCAAGGACCCAAAACCTTTCCTAGGTCAGCCTTGTGGGTACATCTGCTTATCACTGTATGAATCAGCAGGCATCAAACAAGGAATGGAGAGTAGCTGTGCTTAACTTGTTCTGAAGACAGACATCACATTCTTATAATCACAGAAGCTGCCTTTTTTTCTCATGCAAACTATTATTTTAAAAATATTTGCATTTCACTGTATTATTCAACTGTAGTTAAAATCACAATAATGCAACGACTAACTAAAACTAAGTAAAAGAAATAGAACAGCATGTACATATGTGTGTATGCATGTACATACATGCACATCCTGTCTCACTTGTGCAGCCTTGGAGATTCACATCCGGGTGAATCACTAATCTTTTACTATATAGCATTCTTGCTGGATACTGGCTGAAGGAACTCCATTCCCACATATGTTGCATATAGTCAACAAGGAAGTGGGCTTTACCGACACTTGCTGCAGTCAGTGGGTTCAGTAGGGCTTACTGAGCCAGCCATGCATCAACCTTGCACATATAACATTGCGTTGTGTCTTATTGCATTACCTATTTATTGCAATCTATTTTGCTTTTGCTATTTATAGCCATTTGTTTTGCTTCTGTTTTGTATAAGCATACTCTCTGCTGTATGCATTGCAAGATACTGAATGAATTCAAGTTTAAAACAGAGAGCAATACCTTTTCTTCATGCTAAAGCCCCAAGAAAATTCAGAAGCAAAGTTGTGTTCTCTGCCATGACATCTAGTGGCAATAAAGAGAATATCCTTGTCACAATCTGGTAAAAACATGCATTGTTAACTGCTGTGGAACCCCCACATGGCATCTCAGCAAAACTTTCCCTTCATTAGTGCATATGAAAACAAGACAACCATGTGGGAATTGTCATCGAATTTTTTGCTATGGATGCACAAGAACAGCTGAGTAGTGGCCGGCCAGAGTGGGCAATGGGGGTGGATAAAACCTGTGAGGGAGAAAACATGGGGCAACTGGGAAAAGGGAAAGGTGGAGGGAGAAAGAGTGGGAGGATAAAGGAGAGAAAAGAAGCCAATGCAGAATTTGGGAGGAGGAAGGAGATGCTGCTGTGGGGAGGGGAGAATCAATAGGAGATGGGCAGGAAGGGGCCCCTTCCTGAGCCCCCAAAGAAGTGAATGGGGAAGAGGGGAACCTCCTCCAGACTGGAGGATGAGAGCAGAAGCCTCCCACAAGACTCTACCCCTTCCAGAGGAACAAAGGGCTGGGCTTCGACTTAGGGCAATCTGGCCTAGTGGTCAGATGCCACAGATGAAGGTACTACCTCTTCTGATAAAGCACACCAGTGGACTTAAAGGGATAGGGACCCTGGACGAGCTATCCAAGTGCAGCACCTGGTGAGAGGCATGCTGCCCTATTTACACCCCTCCCTCCGGGGGTAGACATGCCTTGCTTGACCGAGAGATATATTTGCCTCAACCACAAGATATCATCTTGTTCCCTTAGGGTTACAGGGAGGTGGGGGCCACGGCTACAAGGAAGAAAGAAGAAAAGCTGGAGAAAGTAGAGGCAGTGGGTTTTGCAGGGGTCACCAGTACTGATTGTAGGATTCCCTTCAATACACAGCTGAAAAAAACAGAAAGGGAGAAATACTGTAGATGCCCTCACAGTTTAAAGGGCTGGGAATCGTTTTTGTCATATGGGTGCAAACTGGGAGATATGCCCTATTGGAGCACAGCTTGCACTATTGCACAGCTGCAGCTCTAAGGCTAGGAGTGGGCAGCCCAATCCTCAGCTGCCCAGCATGTGAGGCTGCAGCGGTGCTGAAAATGAGCCTCCGTGTCAGGTGGATGGCCTGACACAGAGGCTCAGGATCAGGTGGAGCAAAGTTTACAGCACATTTGCAACAGTGCGCATCAGCAGTAAGCCAGCGTGCACTCTTTAGGATTGGATCCTAAGGACCCAATCCTATCCAATTTTCCAGTGCTGGTGCAACCATGCGAATGGGGTGTGCACTGCATCCTTTGGTGAGGTGGCAGTCACAGAGGCCTCCTCAAGGTATGGGAACATTTGTTCCCTTATCTCTGGGCTGCATTGTGTCTGCACCAGTACTGGAAAGTTGGTTAGGATTGGATCCTAAATCATTACTTTTTACGTTGTCCAAGCATCAGCCTGTGAGCCATTAAGAACTATAGGTTGTAAGTGAAGAGTCAAGTTTGTCAAGACATTTTACAAATAGCTGTCTGACTCCTGTTCCCTAGCAGAAAAATTGAAACTGTAGTGCTGAAGGATCATGTTGAGTGGTGGGAGGGTTTGCTCCAACCTGCTGTGTCTGCAGTTTCTCCCCTTATTTCACATTCTGATTAGCAGCAGAGCCCCCAGGCAGGCCTCTTGTTACAGCTCAATTGCTTATTCATTTATACTGATTAACGTATAGCTTCACTTTGCCTCTTGCTTTGCCATGACCCTGGCAATATCACTGGCTTTCAGGTCTTATCTAAATGATTTAAAAACCTGGCCTTTCCTTGGTTTATCTTTGACTGGGGGCTTCTTCCAACCATTACATAGTCCCTACAATGAAAGGATGATGACTTTCACATGTGGCAATCACACATGTGTATGCGGCTCCATTCATGCACATGCTTGAAAGCTGTACCGCTGGCAGCATTCCCACCCAGTGTGCTCTAAGGTGCAGATACTCATTTTGTCTAAGGCAGTGTTTCTCAAACTGTGGGTCATAAGAACATAAGAACAGCCCCACTGGATCAGGCCATAGGCCCATCTAGTCCAGCTTCCTGTATCTCACAGTGGCCCACCAAATGCCCCAGGGAGCACACCAGATAACAAGAGACCTCATCCTGGTGCCCTCCCTTGCATCTGGCATTCTGACATAGCCCATTTCTAAAATCAGGAGGTTGCACTTACACATCATGGCTTGTAACCCATATTGGATTTTTCCTCCAGAAACTTGTCCAATCCCCTTTTAAAGGACCCACTAGGTGGGCCGTGAGCCAATTTCAGGTTGGTTCCCACTCATTTCAATATTTTATTTTTAATATATTAGACTTGATGTTGCCATGGTATGTGACTGCATTTGGGGAAGTGTTACAGCTTTTAACAATGATGGTCAATGGGACTTACTCCTAGGTAAGCGTGGGTGGAATTACAGCCTAGGATTGTTAAAAATGTTCCTGCTTAATGATGTAACTTCTGGCCATGACATCACTTCACCGGTGGGTCCTGTCAGATTTTCATTCTAAAAAGTGGGTCCCAATGCTAAAAGTGTGAGAACCACTGGTCTAAGGATCACATACTTCCTCCTCCCCTGAGTGTGCCGATTATACACACTTTCCATACTTAGCTACTGTAATAGTTTGCCATCACATCTGAATCTCTAACCAGGATTTCCCCCCCCCAGCACTTTTTGCAGACCCACTTCAAACCATGGTCAAAGACTTTGTTTGGGCAACCCAGATTAGTAATCACAGATTGGCTCCAATTCTGATATAATCAAATGGCATATAGGAGGGAATATGTGAGCCTGCCATGATTTGGAGATCTGGAATGTGATGTCTTAGTTGTGCTTGTGAGTCCAGTCAGCATTGCAGGCTATTCCAATGTTTTCCATGTAGGAATTTGGTACGATTTGGTGTCTCTCAGTGTATCGTGAAAGATATTTCCGAATTATGGAACTGGATTGACAGTTCTGCAAATGCATTATTTACAAGCATGCTTTGACCAGGAATGGGACTGGGAATTTGCCAGGATTTCCCAGCCTAGTTAGAAATGCTGCCTCGTTGTGAGATGGCCACGAGGTTCTTTGTTTGATTTTATTGACAGAACAGTGGTGCTTACTTGTTGATAAAGTGGCATGATGTTTTAATATCTCCTCTCTGGCACAGGAGGTGTCATTCAGTGCAACTGGAAGATACACTTAGATTGAGACATGAATGTTTTATTGCAGAGTATTTGTAAATTTTTCTGTATATCTGCTTTGCCTCTGTCAGGGAAAGGGACTCCTAGGAAAAGGCAGGCTGACCAAGGAGAATAACATTGAGTGGTTAGTGCACATGCTAAACTGAGCTTGGCTGGAAAATGCAAAGAAAACTTTTCATCAAATAGATAAAGTAACCAGTAATGCTCAGCAGATGGAACTGGAATGCTGCTCAAAACTCTTAGCCCACAACCCCCTTCCATTAGCCCCCAGCCCAATTGGGGGAAGTTTATGCCCTGGCTGGAATCACTTAGCAGACAAAGCATCAAAACTTCTCTGATAGTAAAATAGCTAAACAGTCTTTAGTTTAAGCTACTTACATTGCTCAATGAATTCTCCAGTCATTGCCCTTGTGGATGAGCAAGTGGGTACTCCTCTCTGAGCTCCCAGCAAAAGGGTCAGCCAGGCAACTGGCAAACCTGCATTTCCTGTGGGCTGGGGAAAATATACGTTTGCTTTAATGATGCCATCAAGTTACCTGATGGGAGGAGTGGAACCCACCTCATCACTCTATTCCACCCCTTGGATAGACAGGTTTGGCTGCCCAATTGCTAAGCACTTGCCAATCCAGGGGTGGGGGATAGCCATTCCAGACAGGAAGAGGAACAGAATCCACATGCTGCAAGTTTAGGGAATAATGGAGTTTCCAAACAAAGGCTGCTTGCAAAGGATGCCCCAGAAGTCTTTTAGGCTGCTGAATCTCTGGGAAGGAATCTCTGGGAATCTCTGGGAAGTGTCAAAAACTACCAAAAAAATGGACAAAAAATAGGGGGGAAACCTCTTTAAACTTCCAACATATTTTGTTCCATCTGATACATTCAGACATCACCATTTGATTAATGTTCCAGCAATGAATATTTTAAAACTCTGGCTTGAGATTACAGGCACAGACATGGTCACAGATGCACTAACAGTGCATCTCCCCATAGAGAGAGTTAGTGGCAGTCGTTTCTTGATCAACAGACTGAAGGCTAGTGAAATCCCTCTTTCCCTGGACACCCTGCCTCCAGTGCATTTAACAAAACATGGGTGACTAAAATAGCTGAAAGCTGTATTATATAAGATACTTGCATAGTGGTTGGTGTGAGAGGTTAAGGTTGCACAGTTACTTTAATTTTGACATTTCTTAGCTTTCTAGTACTAATTGAAAATGTAATATAGTTATATAAGCAAAAGAAAAGAGCCCTGCTGGGTCAAACCAAGATTCCATCAAGTCCACCATCCTGTTTCCAACAACAGACAGCCAGATGCTTCTGAAAAGCTCCCAGGCCTTGAGGGGTTTGGCCCTCAGGAACTGGTTTTCCATTTAGCTGCCATAGTTAATAGTTGTCGATAGACCTCTCCGCCATGAATTTGTCTAGATATCTTAAACATTTTAACAGGTTATTTTCCTGCAGCTTTTCCAGCTCTGTGACATCCCCTTTAAGTTGGGTGACCAGAAATATGATTAGTACTCCAAATGAGGTTGTATCCTAGCATTACAAAACAGAATTCTGTGCATTCCTGTGGTGCTCAGAGGCTCCACAAGGTTAAGAACCCCTGGTTTAACCCTTTTCTCACACCATTGCTTCAACCCAAATTCAGCATCTCCAAATCCATGCCTCATGTGCCCCTCCAGAGGCCCAAGTGTGTTGGCACAATACAGATGCCTGTATGTTTTCTTCACCACAGCTTATAGCAGCTCCTGGGGAGGACCAGTGGGATGGGGTTACAGTGCAGAGGGAAAGGGTTAAGTTTCCCTCCCACTCATAAGAACGTAAGAACAGCCCCACTGGATCAGGCCATAGGCCCATCTAGTCCAGCTTCCTGTATCTCACAGCGGCCCACCAAATGCCCCAGGGAGCACCCCAGATAACAAGAGACCTCATCCTGGTGCCCTCCCTTGCATCTGGCATTCTGACATAACCCATTTCTAAAATCAAACTCGCCATACTCACCCCAGTATGGCGCTGATACAAATTGGTTGCCCTTGCAGCTGCTTTTAGCAAAAACAAAAATCAAAGTCATTTGGAGGTGCATTCTCCATATGTCCAAATTGGCACACTTGCACTCAAACCAGTTTGTCATTGGTAGCCGATTCAGCCTGTTTTGAGAGATTATTCTGGAACTGTTTGCACTCTGCTTGGGTGACCATTCTGAGTAATTTGGTGTTATCTGCAAACTTGACCACCTCGCTGCTTTGAAATAAGTGATATTGTATCAGCTCCAATATAGATCCTTGGAGGACACAACTGGTTAGTTATGTCCATTGGGAAAACTGCGCATTTGTCAGTAGCATCACAAAGGAGATGTGGCTGGTGCAGGCCACCCTCAGGCAGGGAAACGCCATACCACCCGAGCCTCTGTTTAGCAGTCTTCAGCACATTCCAGTCCCACCTGCCTTGTGCTTCTGCCGACAGTTGTGCTTTTGCTGCTCACCAGTGAGAACACGAAGCAACTGGGCCTGGAGTGGGCCGAAGATTGCCAAACAGAGACAATCCTGATGTTGGCTTTTCGCATTTAATGCAATGTGATAGCCTGGAAGGTTGGGGTGATGCGATTACATCATTATGTCACCCCCAAAGTTCCAGAATGACAAGCCTCCTAAAGCAAGCGCCACACTGGGTGGCACCTCGCACTAGGGTCCCTGGCACCCAGGGATGCCTCTGCCATTTATTTATTTCTGTCTTCTACTTCCTGTCCCTTAACCAGCTATGCATCCATAAAATGATCCACCTTCTTATCCCATGACTGCTATAAATTAAAAGCGTTTTGGGGATTTACCAAGTTGGGTATCAGATCAACCGTATCCGCATGTTTGTGATACTCTCAGAGATTTCAGAAATGTTAATGATGCGAAACTTCCCTGTGCAGAAGCCATCCTGATTATTCTTCACTGAGGCTGCAATCCTAACCACACTTTCCTGAGAGTAAGTAAGCCCCACTGAACAAAGTAGGACTTACTTCTGAGTAGACCCGGTTAGGATTGTGCCCTAAGATTTTTTCTTCTATACATTTAATAATTTTAACTTTGATAATGCTTTCTAGACTTGTGACAGACCTTAGGCCACCAAGCCTGCAATTTCTATGCTCCCAGTGGCATGGAATAGGTGTTACATTGTCAGCCTTCCTCCTGTAAGGAATGTGATTTTTAATTTTTAAAAATTGCATATTTTTATTGAAAGATCTACAAAATAGCCTTGGGTATTCATTTCTTGCCTCCACCACAGGCATCTTCCCCAACATAAATAGTTGAGTCATGAGTGTCTTCAACATTCCACAGCAGCAAATAATTTATTAGTCTTTTCTGGAGTCTTTAATTATCTTTACACACCTTTATCAAACCCCTCATTGTCTGATCACCACCCCCTTGCATTATTGTCAACTTACATTCGTTTTGCCAGAATTTGTGCTCCTTTTTATTGTCCTCATTTGGACTGAACTTCCACTTTTTAAATCAAAGCCATCTTGCCTTTGAATAGCTTCCTTGAACTCTGCTTATTAACTATGCTGGCACCCACTCAGATTTGTTTCCTAATCTCTGTTATACATTATATCTGAGCTCCTAGCGTAGTATTTTTAAATAGCCTCCAAGCATCTTGAATAAATGTCACACTTCTGACTCTCAACTTCCTCTTGACTAATCCCCTCCTTTTTTACAAGTGTCTTCTGTCAGCCAATTTATGAATCCCATTTCTAGTATTCAAACACTTTTTCCATCTAGCTTTTGTCTCCAGGCTTTACGCGTGGAAATTCAAGCAGCACAACAGACTTTTATCATTTGAAAAATAGACTGTATTCCTTAATTGGCAGAAAATAAAGATCAATACTTGTCTGTAACAGCTATTAGGGGAAGGATAGGAGCTCGGTGCTAAATTTGCGTGACAAATTTTTGTAAGCAAAAACAATGTCTTTTTTTAAAAAGGCCACAGTTTTGCTGTTTTTCCCCACTTGTTTGCAGCCCCCACCTCCAGTCCACCTCAGCCCAACATGATATCCTAGAGTAGGTTATAAAAGGATGGCAGGTGGCTCATTTTTACAAATGATGCAAGCTCCTATTCTTGGCAGATTCATTTTATTTCTGCACACAACTTATCCCAGGTCAGTGTCGAAGTTCTGTTGCTTTAACCAGCATTTGACCTGCACTATCTTTGCCTCTAGGGACTCACGTCTTGCTTGCTTCTGCACTGATAACAGGTGGGGCTGTTATAGGTACCATCTGCTTTTGTTTTATGGTACTACAAATTGCACAAGAGAGAAGTTTTCCCACACTTACGTATGAGGCTGGAGGGGTGCAGTTTGTTTAATGCCCTTAGCTGCAGAACCTGCTGTTGCAACAGTTGCCTTCTCTTCTCCTATTCATTGCAGCTGAGGAATGTGGAGGAAAGCTCTGAAGATCAGCACCTTCAACAGTTCAGGGTGATGCTGTGGCTCAGTGCTGGTCCCCGTCATCTACGGGGAGTGCTTGGAAGGACCCAACACTCAACCACTGATATCTGGTGCCCCAGTTTAATCAGCAAAAATATCTCATCCTTCTGTTGCTCCAGTAGCTCTTTCACAGATTTTGCCAGTTTTAAAGACAGTTTTAAAGGCCACAACCCTATACACACTTACCTGGGAGTAATTCCCACTTAATTCAATGGGGCTTACTTCTGAATAGACATGCCTAGATTTTCACAATAAGTGAGTAAATGAAGCCAAGCACTGTCTGCTCAGAGCCCTGTTGGTGCAGAAGGAACCCACCTGTACTGAGATAAAGGCTGTGATCCCAGCCAAAAAGCACAAAGAAAAAGAAAGCCAGGTGCAGCTGTGTTATAAGTGCATTATAAGTAACACCAGCCACCAATACATTAGACAAAAACACACACAAGTGTTTGCAGTGCAATTAAGCCTTATGTGAGAAGTCCCACTGAAGTCATTAAGAGTCTTGGCCCAGATTTCAATGAATAGCTGAACTAAGTATAGATTCACACAATATTTCTTTCAGACTGTTGACTATAAAAGGCAATGCTGTTAGGCAATACATATTCAGTGCAGTGGAATTGGCATCCAAAGAAAGAATTGTGTATTGCAACCCAAAGACCTACAGTATGTTTGGTAGCAGTTGGTCTCACCCTTACCCCCTTTTCCTTCACACTCCCTTTATCTCTTCTTTTTTCCCTTCCCAAATGCTTAAAAATAACCCACTGACAGCCCAATCCTGGGCTCGATGTACTGGCTTACTGTGCACATTGTCACAAACATGCTGTAAGGCACGTTTGCGAGGCTTACTGCCGGGCGAGTGCCCGTGCTAGCCCAGCGCTGGCCGGTGCTGGGCGAGCTTCGGGCGGGTGCCCAACCTCCGCTACTCGGTGGTCTCCTGGATCACCGAGCCACAGTAAGGTAAGCGGGGGCAGGGGGAGGCAGGAAGGAGGCATTCTGGAAAGGGGGGAGGCAGGGAGAGGGCGGGGAGGAGGTGTGCTGGGGAGAGGGAGCCAGGAGGAAGAGAGGTGGGTCCGGCGGAGCTCTGCTGCACCAGATCCAGAGCATTCATGTGGGGCCCGGCACCCTACACGAATGCTCTTCCCTCTTCCCAAAAGGTCAGTGGTGAATTAAGTAGCCCCATTGCGGGGCTACTTCCCTTACCCCGAGGCGGCTGCCGTGGGTGTGCTGGATGTGGCGGCAGCCATTTTCTGTCCCACCGCAGCCACGTGCCACGGGAGCGCAAGATTGGGCTGCCTGAGCCCAATTCTGAGCTTGGCATGCCGGCTCACCGCTGGCACGCACTGTTGCAAACATGCCATAAGACACATTTGTGGGCCCTAGCACCAGGCGAGCGCCAGTGGTAGCCAACTGCTGGCCAGTGCCGGGCTACTGCTGGGCAGACATCTGACCTCTGCCACTTGGCAGTTGCGTGGACCGCTAAGCAGCAGAGATGTAAGTGTGCTTGACTCCATCTTTGCTGGCTTTGTCACAGTTCATTCAAACTTGACTTTTCAGGAAAGGAATTAAAACTCAGAACCTTAATAACTGCTAATTTAAAACAGAAAGTGTTCTGCCCTTACCAAGGGTGAGTTCACTGTACAATTTTAAATGGCTTCTTTTCTGGTACATTTTCTATTATTTAAGCTATTTTTTCCCAGCCCACAGGTGTACCCACTTGGTCCCTGTTGTGTATATGCAACATTGGGCAGAAACAGCTTAAAGTGCAATGAAAGTTTAGTCAGAGAGATACATTTGTCAAGCCCAGAATTCTGAATGGTTCAAGATACAACCAATCATGAGCTAGAACCTCTTGTAAAATTTTTAATACTTTGCAAAGGATGTTGGCCAGCTATCTTGACATACGTATGTTGAATCCTTATAAGACAATATTATGTCTGGCTCTATTTGGGTGAAGTCAACATTAACAAATTGAACAAAGACTGTACAAAATTGAACAAAAGTTAAAAGACTGTTTGAAAGGGATTAAAAGGCGAATAACCTCTTTTCCTGTTGTTTGTCTTTCTGTCAGCACAATCCTATGCATGTCTGCTCAGAAATATAGGATTGCAGCCACTGTCTACTCCAACAGGGATCTGCTGAATGCAACAACAAAACATGAGACTATGCTTTTGTGAATGCATCATTCTAGGACTAGCAAAAGCTGTGTGTTTAAGAATCTCTGCATTTTTTTAGCAATGAGAAGTGAAAACTAGTTGTTATGAAAATACCCATGGGAAGTGTTATCTCTGCTCATCAGAGCATCTTCATGGCAAAATGATGGCATTTTGCCTTCAAGACATCCTGGCCCTCTCTGCCTGCCCCTGATGGAAAGCTGCGGGCTACATGACCCTTTGAGAGATACTGAACTAGAATTGCTATTATTGCCTCCCCCAATATCTATATGATAAATATATCTTTGTACAATACTGCCAATCCCACATAGCTTTTTCAGCATATGTGATTTGCATAACCCCAGCATACAAACAGGACTTTTTATGGTTTTATAAAAATCTCTACAAAACATTTTTTTTTTTAAACCAGTCGTGATGATAGGATCTTTCAGGAAATTTCTTTACTCCTGGATTTGGATATTATTTAGTATGAAACCTCAGAATCATCTGAATTTCAAAGGCAATAGATTTTAACTTTCATACTAACAAAGAATGCCTTTTTGCAGTTACATGGATTTTGTATTGTAAGAAACTTGGATAGCTTGTCATAGTGAAAATCTTCTCCCCAAAATGCTAAACCAGATATTATTGTCCAGATTTTATTTAAGTCTTTGAACCAGACTAGACTGGTTTTGCCCTGTATCCTCTGGGGAAAATGTTCAAGCTGATTCGCCCTTCTTTCGGAATTCATTTTCTACATGTCAGTAATGGGCCCTTCACATGGCAAAAGCTTGGCACCAGCAGTATCATTATTCAGTCCAAAATGCTGTTCCAAAATGTTGAAGCAGTATTTTTCAAATCAGTATTATTTTATATAAATAATTGATATATTTTGGAGTCATACATTTTAGTGTTTATCTGCACCTAGGAGGACTGGGTACCCTCTTTGGTTTTGTGACATACAGAGATCTGATTTTGCATATACTTCCATATACATGGCATTTGCTTAACATTTCATGAGATGTGAGGTTTATGACATCGTTTCAAGGATCTGGCACAGAATGTGACTTTACAGAAGCAACAGAAGTTTCTTTGGGTGCAAGGTCTTTTGACTATTGAAGCAATACTTCAATACTTCAATAACCCCTGCTAATTGGGTAAGAGGCACTTTTTCAAGTGGGTGCTCCTTTTTTTAGCAGGGGAAGAGTAACTGGCCCACCTCACCCCAGCAGTGTCTGTTCTAGTGGCTGTCTGCTGGTGTTCTTTTTGCATCTTTTTAGATTGTGAGCCCTTCTGGGACAGGGAGCCATTTAGTTATTTGATTTTTCTCTGTAAACCGCTTTGTGAACTTTTAGTTGAAAAGCGGTATATAAATACTGTTAATAATAATAATAAATACTTGCTTAAAAAGCAATACTTGCTAATACTTGCTTAAAAAAAACGTTTTAGCATATGCTAGTGCTCCATGTTACTCTTATGACTCAATTTTTTTATGTAATATACCAAGCTTAGAATACAGGAATGTCAGGAATACAGGCCATGGTTGAGAGATGGACCCATTTTGTAACTCAAGATGCAGGCATGTTCTTTCACACTCACAATTACGTACTGTCTAAATTCCATTGCCATTTCAATTGCCTTCTAGATTTCCACACTGCAGTCTAACACCCTCATTCGGAAAGTGAAGCGGACACTGCCCAGTCCTCCCCCAGAAGAAGCTCACCTCCCTTTGGTCAGCCAGGCTCACTCACAGATGTACATGCCTGGCCTCCTGCAAAAAGGAGTGGGTGGGCAGGCCATTCAAGTGACCAAAGCCAGTCTCCTCAAAGACATTGACCGTGACTTGAAGCTGGTGGAGCATGAATCCACCAAATTGCGGAAGAAACAAGCTGAGCTGGATGAGGAAGAGAAAGAGATTGATGCCAAGCTGAAGTATTTGGAACTAGGAATCACCCAGCGAAAGGAGTCTTTGCTAAAGGACCGGAATGTCCGTGATTATCCTTACCTGAGGTGCCTGGGAGAAAACAGGGACTACATGTCTGACAGTGAGCTCAACAACCTTCGCCTCTCTGGCTACGAGAGCAGCGGTCTCCTCACAAGGCCCAGTACTGCGCCTTCTAACCAGTTCACGGACTTCACCAGTGCACAGTATACATCGGCCTCTTCCTACACCCCATATCAGTACTCCTCAGGACAGGCTCCTCCTCCAGGCCCAGCTGCATTCCAGCAAACAAGGTTCCAGCCACCACACTATGCCCCTGGAAGCAATGGCCCTGCTCAAGAAGGTTTCCAGGCAAGCCAGGTGCCTGCCTACCCTTCCCAAACCACTTACCAGGCACACAGCTTCACTCCAAGCACTGGCTATCAGTCCGAACTGGGCCTGCAGAGCCATCAGAGCTTTCGGCCACCTTACCAAGCTCAGACCACATACCCCAGTCAAACATCTTTGCAGACTGCACAGAGCGCCCTTTTCCAAACTCATGCAGACACTCACACAACCTCCCAGAAACCACGGCAGACATCACTAGCAGACCTAGAGCAAAAGATACCCACCAATTATGAAGTTATTGCCAATCCCACTGTAGTGATCTGTGCTGCAACTCCAGAAGTTACATACAGCACCACAACAGTGACTAGCAGCTATGACCAATACAGGGCCCCAGAGGGGAGGCCAGCGGACAGGAGCAGTGCAGTCCAAAGTCCCTCCACCAGCTATTCCTCCGACTCGCTCTACACCAACCTGGAGCAAAACATTCCTCGGAACTATGTGATGATTGACGATATCAGTGAACTAACCAAAGAAAGCACCGCAGGGGAAGGTCAGAAAGGAGATTTGCAGTCGCAGAGCAGCAATGGGCGACATATGAAAGAAAAGGGCGACCTGGTGGATGCAGACATCTCCAGCAGGCCTTGCTGCTATTCGAAAGGAGAAGAGGAGTCTGAGGAGGATATGTATGATCACCATGGCCCTGATCATAGGGGGAAAAGCTACCACAGAGGCACCGAGAGCAATGGGAGGATGTCCAGTAGTTCTGGGTCCTACTACTATGGGGACAGTGATTACAGGCATCCCTCTCGGCCAGACAAGCATGGGTCCAGTATGGGAGTGCAGAAGCATTCTTCAAAAAACTTGGCCCCGGCTGTAATTTCCTCCAAACGCAGCAAGCATCGGAAGCAAGGTATGGAGCAGAAGATCTCCAAATTCTCCCCTATAGAAGAAGCCAAAGATGTAGAATCAGACCTGGCCTCTTATACAGTGACCACGTCAGTCAGCTGCAGCAGCGTAGCATCCAGAGCAAAGAAACTGCAGGATGATATCACCTATGGCCTCAAGAAGAATGTCTATGACCAACAAAAGTACTATAGCATGTCCGGCAGGGATATGATGGAAGAGGATGACAGAGCATATAGTGGTGGGCGATCGAGATCCTCTGGTTATGTGTCAGAGAAATTGACAAACCGTGAGGCCAGCAGCAGGAGCAGGTCGTATGAGAGAGAAAGCATGGAGAGACCTCCGAAAGGAAGCTCCAAGCCTTCTTCCCTTAGCATGAGTCAGAGTCGCGGGCGACCTCCAATGCGGACACAGACTTCAGAAGAGGAGAGCCCCATCAGTCCTTTGGGGAAATCCATGGGTGTGTCACGATCCTCGGGCGGACCTCTCCCTCAGTCGGCTGGCGATACCTGCCCCCAGTTTTGCTCCAGTCACTCATTGCCTGATGTACAGGAACATATCAAAGATGTGCCAAGGACTCACTCTTACAAGCATGAAGAAGGTTACATCATGGATGATTCACACTGTGTTGTTTCAGACAGTGAAGGTAACGGCTACCTGTGGTAACTTACCCCAGAGCATGCTCAAGCCGGTCATATTTTCAAAGACAGTACCACAGCCTGAGTTTGCTTGCCATGTGCCTTTCTCCCTCATTTTGTTTTCCGTTTGGATTGTTTTGTGTTAGCATGTTGCACTCTGCATGTCCCACTGGTGCTCACTGCTTGTTCAGTGTCATTATGTGCTAAGATTCCTGTTTTTTAATTTCCTGAGTGGCTGCTGTAACGTATCCAGTACGCGTGTGACAAGCTCCCTGCATTCTTTTATTTCATTGCATGGCTTCAGCCTGGGCTACATTCACACCCTCGGATCAGGAGACTGACTGTGATCTGTTTTTGGTTTCTGAAGCCTATCACTTGGGCCAGGAAGAGACGGATTGGTTTGATAAGCCGAGGGAACCTCGTTCAGAGAGGATGAGGCATTATGGCGGTCACTCCTCATCCTCCCAGAAGAGGGGTCCCATTAAACACACCTACCATGACTATGACGAACACCCAGATGAAGATATGTGGCATCATGACGATTACTCGCACCCACGTCACTCCTCTTCCAAAGAACACAGGCACCATGGAGAGTATGGGAGGCATTCATCCTCCTCCCGCCACTCCAGCGATGATCTGCCCAGGAGATCATCTAGACCACATCCCAGAGATCCAAGCCGCCACGAGCCTCGTGGGCATGGACCGCCCTCTTCCCAGAAGAAATCTCAGCAAGCAGATGTGAGATCACAACCAGGTTATCCTTCCAGCTCCTCAGAGTACTCCCAGCAGTCCCGGCAGCCATCTGGCTACCATCATACCTCAGAGGCCCCCAAATCACAGAGGCAGATGCAACACGGGCCACCATCACAGCAGCCAAAATCAGAGCCTCTCTCCCACCAACAGCAGCAAACAAGGCAGCAACAAGCAGGACAGCAGCAGCAGCAGCAGCCGCCACCGCAACAACCGTCATCTAGGCAGCAGCCACAAGCAGGCAGGCAGCCTCAGCAGCATCAAGCTGGTCCTGCACAGCAGGCGTCTCAGCAGCAGCCCCAGCAAGCTAGGATCCAGCAGCAGCCGCCGCCACCAGGAACACAGCCCTCCTCCCGGCCAGCCCAGCAGCAGCCTGGCCAGCCCCAGCCACCAGGCAAGCCACAGTCAACCCTCCAAGCACAACCTACCGCTCACCAAGCAGGACCGGTAAGCAACAGTTCTCTTTGCTTGGTGCCATGAATGTCATAGGTCTGTGGCAGGCAGCTGTGCCTTGTCTTGCCCACATCAAGGTGAGAGATGACTGGACAGAGCAGTGCTCTGTTCTGCAGCATCGGAGGTACACAAAAATGGCACTTGCCTCAAAACACAAGAACTATGCAGGCAGAGTCTGTGCTTGGGTCATTGCCCAGACTAAGTGACATGTTGTATGATGTCTTCCTAGCAGAAGCATTTCAAGAACTAACAAATAGTGAGCATTTATATAGCACTTTCTGAGTAGGCAGAGCACTTCACAGGTATTAAAGCTGCGATCCTCTAAGTAAGCAAGTGTTATTGTCTCCACATTCGGCTGGGGCTGGGATGGAGTAGCTTGCCTAAATTCGCCTAGCAAGTTCATGGCAGAGGTGAGATTTGAGCCAGGGATTTCCTGATTTGCAGCTCTGCCTCTTAGCAGACCGCACCAGCAATCAAAGGTTGTGGAAAGCTGGGGAGGTGCCCATCAGGGCATTTGTGTGGCAGTTTGGAGTGAGAGATGGGCAAGACAGAAAGAGCATGCACTTATGGAGAGTGGGCAACATCCCCTCCATTAGTGAAGAGGCTTATATGTAGTTGTGGCTGAGGTCATAGTTGGTACCTCAGAAATATTGCAAGGAGGGGAATGTTGAGTCTGATGGAGGCTAGAATTGTGTGGAGGGCTAGTTTGAGATAGCCAAGATGACTTAGCCTTTAAATTCAGGGGAAAGTGTTGAATGTCGAAAGACTGGGTGTCATGTTACAGTTATTTGTCTCGAATCCTCCTGCCCATCACCTAAGAAGAAACTTTTAAAAAGAATCTCTGTTTCCTATTACAGCCTAAAGCAGAGCAGACGGATGCATCCAAGCCTACCACAAAAGTGCCACAGGTGGGGAAAGCACCCCAAACACAGCCGCAGGGAATAGCAGCAGGTCAGTAAGATCTCTCCTCTCACAGGCAATCCCTTTTCCACACTTATCATTTTGGGTATTTCCTAACAAAACAGAAAACCTCAGTAGTTTACTAGCCGAGGCTCTCTTCTCCAAGGAGATTTTGCTTATGGTTGTCAGAATGAATTCCAAAACTATCCACTGCAGAGAACGGAAACTTCCTAAAGCAAAATGAAGGAGAAAGCAGGTCTGTTTGCCCAAACCATTGTATAGCCACATTAGACCAATCAATGTAGCATTAACTTAGACAAATATTGTGCAGGTTATGGAAAAGGTGGCACAAGTGAGATGCCTCCATAAGAAAAGCCCAGCTGGATCAGGCCAAAAACCCATCTGGTCTAGCATTCTGGTTGGCACAGTGGCCTACCAGCTGCCTCTGGGAAGCCAAATTCATAAGCAAGAAAGAAGGTATACTTCACACTCCCACCCTGGCTCTCCTGCCAGCGGTATAGCTCCAGCCTTTTGCCTTGCGGGGCACTTTGTTCAGTGTTCCATACTCGTGAAGCTGTCGAGCAGAGCAAGGCGTGCTAGATGTGTGTTCTTCAGTCAGTTGTGCACTCACCATACTTTGAATTTTCATCGTGCAGCTTCAACTTAAAATGCTGTTTTCACCAGAGAGATTTAAATCATTCCTTCTATTTCCTGGTCTGCAGAGTGATGGTTCTTCAGCCACTTTGTGTGTGGTCAGATGTTAATATGTCTGTGTAATACTGTGTGTGCATGGGATTATATTCTGGTGCAAGTGGATGCAAGAATTAATCTCAGGTGCAAGAGATTCTGGTGTCAGTGGCTTGACAGAGATTGGTGATGAACTTTCAGTGCATGCAGTGGGGGAATATGAGCACAGGGTAAGATGTTTTAAAATTTTGCTAGCTGCCACTTGCATCGGCCCTAGCAAAGAGAGCTGCATATACAATTCAATAAAATCTACGGTTTAATTCCTTTCGCCCACAAGGCATTAAACTGGGTCCTAAACCAGCTGGAGCACCCACTGCTGCAGGTGCAGCAGCTGGACAGCCAGGCGCAGAGGGAGAGAGTGTCTTCTCCAAAATCCTGCCAGGAGGGGCAGCAGCAGCAGCAGAGCAAGCAGGCAAATTGACAGAAGGTAAGAGATTTCTAAGCCGTTCCTCCAAGATGGTCAGGCTTGTGGGAACAGCCTGTCTGGTTTGTGGCTCACAAACATGAACTTGCTCAAAACTCAAGTCAGAACTTTTCCCTGTTCCATTTTCAGAGCTCCTTTTAACCGGGGATGCTGGGAATAGAACCTGAAGCCTTTTGCATGCAAAACACATGCTCTATCACTGCACATCAAGCTGACAGTTAAATTATTGCATGATATAAGCCAATATAGGGAACCAAATATCATCAGCTTGCCTCAAAAACAGAGACGTGGAGACAAAGGCTTCAATCCAACCTCACTTTCCTAGGAGTAAGTCCCATTGAACACAATAGAACTAACTTCTGAGTAGACCTGGTTAGGGTTGTGCCCTAAAACTGATATGTAGACAGAGGTATAGAGTCAGGGACAGATACGGAAAAATACGGTTATACAAGCTGCAGATGAGATGGAAAGAGGTGGGGTGGCTGCAGGCTGGTCATATCTAGCAGTTGATGCAGGGGGACTGCTTCAGATATTAATTTTTCTTGTCTCTTTCACCCACAGCTGTGTCAGCTTTTGGCAAGAAATTCACATCATTTTGGTGAGAGAACGCCACAGGGTGAGTCGTGTTTGGCCTTCTGTATATACCATTGCCAATAACTTTACTGCCAGACAAATCTCAAGACCACTTTCGTTCACTTGGGTCTTGAAACCCAAAGACCTCTTCAGTCATTACTTACTTGATGCCCAATGGTACTGCAAAGCCTACGGTTCCCTCAACTAATCCACTTAAATCCTCTCAGTTACAATGACACCTTCTTTCTTTTCTGTACTTTTCCCTTCTCTTTCCTAACAGTTCCTCCCTATCTCTCTGTTTCTTTCCATCTCCCCCAGCAGGAGTTTGGGAGAATAAGTGGAGATCTCATCATTGCACCTGAAAAACCTATGAAGAATCCATTGAATTCAGTCTGCTGCTCCAGACTCTGGGTATAACAGTGAGTGTCACCTGGCTGCCTCAGTATCCAACTGTCCCGCTGTGTTTGGGAGAGGGAGCAGAAGAGGAATGGAAGTCATATACCTGACTTTCATTGAGGTTCAGAGATGGCTTCTGTGGGGCACAATCCGGAGAAGATATATTTATTTTCCCAAGTCAAATGATATCCTGCTTAGTTTAGGGCAATTTGCCAGTGGCTTTAGGTAAGTTCTGGCATCTGCAATTAAAAGCACATCCTGCTGCTACTAGTTGTTTGTTCATGTCCTCAGCCTTTTCCACACCTTGTAGAAATACAGAAGTGCTACAGTCCCTGCCCAGAGCTCTTGCAGGTACATTAGATGTGTGTGGCTGGCATGAAGAGGGATGGGGAGACCAGTGAGGGGGAATACCTGTGAAAATGAATGATGGTGATGGGAGCATCAAAAGGAAATAAAGAAAATGGTAGGTTATGTTTAAGATGGACCAGGTGGTAGTATTGGAAAGCTGTTCTGGGCCCAGGGAACGCATGACTGGAGGCACAGAGATAAAACTAGCTGAGCTGAGGCAGAATGGAGGGAACAAAAAAAAAAAAAAGGAAGGTATAGTGAACAATGTGCTGAAAGATTGGAGAGTGAGAGTACCTTAAATGATTTAGAGATTCTTTTCAAGCAACAGCACATTTTATTGAACACTTTCTGCTTGCAAGTTTAGCATGTTTTATTACTTCCTTTGAGTGAGGGCATGAACAGTCATGAATATCCTCTTTGAAGAGCCTCTCTTAATTGTGCCAGTGTATGTTTTTGGTCCCAAAGTGTGTGGGGTATGGGGGTTTTAAATTACAGTATTCCCTTTATATCATTATTATTTTTTCTTTTCATTTTTTTAAGTATAAACAATGAAAAAAAGAGTAGAAAATCCTTCCATAGAGACAGAAATGGATACTGAGGCAACTGCAAGCTATTCAAGGGGCAATTAAGAGGCTAGTTATTGCTAATCCTCCATTGAGGTTCATCAAGAAGCAATAAAACGTGCTGAACTTACAAGGAGAGAGTTTTTAATTAATGTTGCTGAACCGGAATAACTGGGGAGTAAATGTTACAGGAGTCCCTTGTTCATGGCAGAGGGCATTGTAGGGTAATATTAAGGAGTTTGCATAATTTCACTTCCAACTAATTGGGGGAAATAAATGCCTCAGTTGCACTAAAGGGATCTAGTGTGAAAGCAGCTAGTGTCAGAGCTGTCAGACAAGTAAATGAGAATACAAACTGAAAAAGAGCCTTTGGATTTAACCAAAAAAATGTGATTATGATAAATCTTGGAGAGAGTAGCTTCAGTAGTTCAGGAGAGGCAAGAAAAACAAAACAGGGATAAGAATTTGGAGAAGAAAAAGTAAAGACAGATAATATAATGAAGGAGAAGAATGGGTGGTAGCCAGAAGGGAGAAAGAGAGAGAGATAAGGTCCAGGGTAGGTTTTAATGAAGGGGCAGATTTGTGTATATTGGAAAGCATAGCAGGACTAGCTGGAGAAGTCTGATTATAGAGATCTGGGAAGCATTAGATATGGATGGAAAAAGCCATGAGAGCATAGAATCATCCAGATTGTGAGGTTGGTGATGAAAAGCAGTAGTTATTAGACTAGTTGTGTAGCAGGTAGGGGTTGCCAAGTGAAGAGGGTTGAGGGAAATCAAATGAGAGGTGATCATTGGAGAGGGGAAATTCAGAGCAGACATCAGAGAAAGAACATAAGGGAAAGATGAAACCAAGGGAATGACCAGAACAGTGAAGCTGGTAGTGGCAAGGAAAAAAAAGCAAGAAAGAGGGCAATGAATCAGAGAAACCGTCACTCGGAATATTCAGATTCAGATCAAATTAAGGGCAGGAGAGGAGAATTAAATCAAATCTGTAGTCATAGAAACGATACAGAAAAGACACCCCATTTGTCCAAGTGCTTTGTTGTACCAGTGGCATGGAAGAGCACTATAATGGCTTCACATCTGCAGGACTGTTTCTATGTCCTACACACACATACACTTTTACCCCCAGAACCCGGAATGGTCAGCCAGATGTAAATGGACAAGAAGACATAATGGGGAGCACTGTCACTTCCTTCTAATTTTTATGAAGAGACGTTGCCTCCTTTAGCATTTGCTTTCAGCAGCATAACAGTGACCGTTCTTGGCAAAGCATCAGCTGTGATTTGGAGCCCTCTCACTGTAGGCAGTAGACAACAATCCCATTCCAGACTTTTTGCTCTATCAATAGAATACAAGGGCTGTTATAGCAAAGGAAAAACAAACAAGGTATTGTGCTATACCTTAACTGCTGTGCTAAATTCCATCAGAAAAAGTGATGGGATCAAAAGCTGAATACTCTTCTCTGAGGGAGTGCTGGAAAGAGAGAAGAGACTGAGAGAGACATGGCAAGGAGTTATATTGCCTCTGGAATGTGTCTCATTCTGAACTCCAAAATGCTGGTAACAAAGAGTTACAAAGGGCCTCAGACTCACAGCTCTACCCTGGGGTCTCCAAACCCCAGCCCCGGGGCCAGATGCAACCTGCAGTGAGCCTCTGTTTGGCCCACAGCCAGCCTCTGGCCCGGTTGACCAAACACAACCGGAGCTAAGCTTGTGGGGTGGAGGAATGGGTCTATTTAAGTGTGTGCTTTATTACTCTGATGTGTGTTGGTGCTTGGAGAAATTCTGGAAAATTGAGCCCATTCATTTATTCATTCATCTCAGTTCCATCTCTAATGTATTTATTTAAATTCTATACTTAAAATTTTTTTCCGGCCCTCGACACTGTGCCAGATATTTGATGCGGCCCTTTGGCCCAAACATTTGGAGGCCCCTGCTCTAGCCAAGAGCTGAGCGATCATTTCTGTCCCACTGATTCTGGCCCCTCTTCCTTTTCCAATCCAGGGAGTGGAAGGAGAAAGAGGAGCAGTGGAGGCAAGTAGGTGGACAGAGATGGATGCCCCTCACCAGTCTGCTGCCGGAGGCAACCACCTCAGCTGGCCTCATGGAAGGGCCAGCCCTGTACTAGTCCACAGGTGTGCTAGGAGCTTTCTCCCATATAGCACAGTCTCCTTTCATGGCTCTGTCTGTTTCTCCATTTTAGAGAGCTCACTGAAAGGACTGCATGCTTTTTGATTTGGGGGAAAAAATGAACTTATCCCAGTTGAGGTAAGTGGGTAGCTTCTTACACTTCCTGCCTCACTGTGTGCATTGCAATGTTGACAGAGTGCATCCTGATTGGAGTGAAGAGATGAGACCAAAGAATGAGCCTCTTTGAGAAAGCACTGGCCCCTTCAGTTCTAATCATCAAATAATCCCAATATGAAAGTGATGCACCTCACTAAGTGTGGACAGCAGATCTGATTTCTTGACTATCCATGTTCTTTGTTTGTCTTTTAAAGCCAGTTCCTCAGGTTACTTTGGTACTTCTTGTTTTCCACGGGGAAATACAAGACGCTCACTGCAGCAAAACAGTACAACAGAGTTTTTTCATAGGATGTTCTTGAGGAACACTAAAAGAGTCAGAAAAGTGGGTACCAAATTGTGAGATGTTAAGAAATGTTATTTCCATGAATAATTCTCATCTATATAAGAAATAGAAATAGTCCTATTTGTATTTTCTTTTTCTCATCAAGCTTTTGAAACCATGGAAAACCACTAGGCTGTGAAAATGGTGGAAGAGGTGTTTATAAAGATGTCTGCCTGCAGATCCCATAAGAAGCTCCATGAAGACACCCGAGCCAACTATCACAAAGGGCTTTCAGAAGCCGCCTGACACCGACAACATGGTCTGTGTCATATGAATCCCATGGGGTGAAGGCAGGTTCTTAGTCTGAGAGTTTGTACATAAAAGACATTTACAGAACATGGGCCTGTTGCAGCTTGTCACACAGACGGGCCCCTTCACTGATGCTGGAGGAGATGTTTGGGACTCCAGAGACTACTCATTGCTGTGGTTCCATTTGTGCCTAGGGTCTGACGTTGGGAGCCATGGCCCTTTCTCAAGATTATACACAGAGTTTCTCTCTTACTGAATCTTAACTGTAGAGTCTTCATAGGTTTTTCCCACTCTCCAAGATGTGCTTAAGTTGAGGGCTGGGAGCTGGATGCTCCATTCTCCTTCACATTCCAGTTTGCCCCGTTGACCCCTCCACATGCACAGTGTTCGTTCCCTCTCATCGCCCCTGCAATGGAAAGCATGGGACGGAGAGAACTTCGACTAGGACCTAACACTGTTTCACTACTGAGATAAGAGGCCATAGGACTCTGAAAGGCAGTGCGTTAAACTGGCTGACTTTTGACTGAAGCAAATGCTGGCCAGGCATGTCTGTCAGCCACCCCAAAGCCATCCTGAAGCCATTCTAAAGCATTCAAATGGCAGTGCTTTCCATTGCTATTGTTGCGCATTGTTTTTCGTATGCCTGGGGATTATTTTTATTTCAAAGAACAGCCTTAATCATTTCACTTTTATTTACGTGTATACCTCATCAACACCCAGCAATTGGGTGTTGGATTATTTTTGTCTCTCTTTTTTGTGAGGTTATTTTTTGTTTTGTTTTTTACTTTGTATTGAACACATTTTATTTCCTCTTTGCTTTGAACTGAGTTAGCACATGGGCTGTTGTCGGTAGAAGCAATAGAGTGCAGAAGGCTATCAAGAGCACAATCCAGTGTTATGAGATAGGGAGAGCTTGCCTCTGCCATCCTCCTTCCTACTACTGTGCAATTCAAGTCCTTCTTAAGCCATTACCAGTGGGCATGCTCAGAACGATGGAGGAGCTACTTGGAGCAGGATGCCGTTGAACCTGCCAGTCTGGAGCTCCGTGCCCCGTAACCTGCAAGAGCCGAATGAATACCCTGTGAAACAGCTCCTTTTTTTGCTGTACAGAATGCAGCAAGTGTACAGATGCTCTGGTTCCCATTTGTTTGTGCTGTCCGTTTCCTGCCCGTCTCTCGTCCATGCTGAGCATGCTCAAGAACAACAATTCATTGGTGTGACCCATAGGAGCTTCCATTCACCATGGGTAACAGCAAAATGATTCTCATGTCTAATGTTCTATGCAATGAAATAACAAAATTTTAAAAAACAAACTGTTAATATTTAATAAGTTCAATGTTATGTATAAGGATTTAATTGCAAATGTGCTATTGAGAAACTGGATAGATATCTTTATATCGAACACCTGTGTGTATGAAGTTTTCCATTAGTGGCATGCTTGACCCGTTTGAGGGACACTTTTGCCAAAGGGTAGCCATAGAGCCGGTGACCGTCTCTGTCTGTTGTAGAGCATGGCTTGCTACTTCTCTGCACGGTTTCACCTACTTAGAATGCTTGCAGTTCTTTACTTGACATTTTTTTCCCTCTTCTCTACTGAATGCCATTAGCAGATTTATGCACTTGTTATTGCAGGCCTGTCAGTGACACTGTGGAGCATAGTGATCCTGCAGAATGTAACACCAGATGTCCCCCTCCTGAATTACATCAACCCCCTGCTTTTTGCCACATCCTTCCCTCCAGTAGCCACTAGTGTCTCCCCCTCCCCTCCCCCAGAGGATCCCAGGCTTCCTCTAGACCTGAAGCACATTCTTTCTGGTCCAAAATTAAACCTAAATCCTCTCTAGATTTGGAATCACCACAGGCTGAGGAGGTGCTCCAAACATGCTGATAAATTCTGCAAGGGCAATTTGAAGCGTTCTGGCATCAAGAATGATAAAGAACACATCTATTTTTCCTTTCCTGGGTTCAGAAGCTGGGAACCAACAACAGTGGCAGCTGTTCCTGCTAGAATAAAGAGTTACTGAAGCACAGCTCATGTTGCTAGGAAGCTGCACGTCATTGAGAGAAGGTTTTAAACGTTGCAGTTTCTGAATCTAGAGCAATCCCACCCATTCCTACCTTGCCGTTGGTGCAATGATGACACTGGACCATTTCCCGCATAGCTGGACTGAAAGCCAGAGCTCTATTTTTGCAAAAATTAGATCAAGATGGTGACCTTTTACACTGAGAGAAGAGCAGGAGAAAGGTTGAGGCTAATATGTGAACTGTGTGAGAGGTTCTTGAAGGTGCAGGTGTTTTGATGTGGACTATATAGAACAAAATTTATTTCCCCTTTGATCCAGGCACATGACAAGGGTACTCCAAGTCTTGTCTGCCACCATCTTTTGTAGTCACGGCACAGATGCCAGCCAGAGATTATAGCTGCCAGCATGCAATGCTCTACCTTAGATTCAAAGGCATACTATTTGTAGACCACACTGGCATACACTATACAGGCAAACTATTTCTAAAAATTGAAATAAAGTTCAACATTTTAGAGAGAACCTGGCAGATCAGTGAGCGCAAGGACCATCTCATGCATTATGCTGCGGCAAATCTAGGCTTGCCACCATTTGTACACTCAACAAGGAGCTGCAGCTAATCTCGGCTCTCTGATTTCTGTAAAATGCATATTTACAAATGTGCTTCTTGCAGCCACATTAAAAACCTCTCAGGTGTACACCCAAAAAGGAATGTGTGATGTCACCATTCAGATGGCAGGAGCTCTCTACAGCCATCAGTGCAGGTCTCTGTCCTTTTAATAAGCCTTAATATGACAAGAGACTCATTCAAATAATTTGCATACAATGACTTGGAGACTTCATGTGGTGCATCGTATAGCCAAAGAGTACGACTATGAGACTCTGTAAAGAGAACCATAATGGAGGGCAGCCTTAAACGGACAACAACGGACATGCAGTTAGGATAAGCTCGGGGCATGCTCACGCTTGGCAGTGTGTTTGGGCAGCATTGACCTCTCTTTGTCAGAGGACATGTTCACACAACAATTCACTATGCTACTGGTTTGCCAAGCAGTGTGGTGCA
The DNA here is from genome assembly GCF_035046505.1 of Tiliqua scincoides. NCBI lineage: Eukaryota > Metazoa > Chordata > Lepidosauria > Squamata > Scincidae > Tiliqua > Tiliqua scincoides. The sequence continues at coordinate 204,710,889 of NC_089822.1, forward strand.
AAGGAACCCTAGAAAAGGTTTGTGACCTTTTCACTTGGGACACCTGTGCACTGCTAGCAGTTATCTATCTGAACAAGTAGCTCAGTCATCTCTACCAGCTAGGCTAGGTAGATTGAGGTCGGGGACCTGGTCAGGTTAAAGCCTGGGGCTGTGTGGACTACACAAGCACATCCAGTCATTAAGTAAGGTCGCCCAGTGCAGACATGGCCGTGGGTGGCAGTGTAAAAGCATTTGTAGAAAGGCTGTTTGTGGTTATTCAGTGGACGCGTCAAACAGAACTCAGGTCTTCAGTCAAGAGGCAGGCATGCTGCCTACACCACCTTTGGTCTTCCCTTCCTGCTCTAGTAGTCTGAGGGGTCATCATGTTTGACAACCAATAAGTTTGAGGCTAGTCCTTTCCGTGAGAGTCAGAAGTACCAGGTGCAGATGGTTTTGCTCCTTTACTGAGACTTGAAGCAATTTTTCAGAAGAATCAACCCAATCATTAGGCCTTGAAGTTCATGTAAGAGATGAAAACAGAAGCTAAAGTTTTTGATGTCAAGAGCTGCGTGCCAGCATTGGGGGGGGGGGGTCCCAGCAGTGTTAAATCAGTTATGCTCCTAATAAAAATAACTTAGCCAAAAAATCCTCAAATACCACTCTGTGCTGCCTCACTGAAGCAAAACGTAAACACTGGAAGGCATCATCTTAGCTTGAGAAAATGGTGACCACATTCTATGTGGACAAGAAAAATGGTTGCCCCCCACTATGGGGAACTCCCCATTGTCAAAGAACCAGCTCTCAGCCCTTTTTAGCTGCAGTGTTCACTTCATGTCCAACCTTAGTTCATTCTAAGCATGTGGCATCCATAGCAGCAGCCGAGTGCATGAACCTTCTGAGGATGGACTGACTGGAAATAATTCTAGAGGAGGAAGAATTCCTAATGGAACTGCTCTGGTGTGGAAAATTTGCAGGCATGGGCTTTAGCTAGGGTGGCAAGTTGGGCCAGAAAGATTCCTGCCGTTCTCTGTCTCCTGGGGTTTTGCTTCCATTATGAACCGACCAAGGCATTTAGGTGGTGGCAACTGCAGATTTTTCAACCCACTTCCTTCCCAACCGCACAGGCCTTTTCTTCTAGGGATTCATCACAATGACAAGTGCATAATCAGAGGATGCTTCTTCAGGGCTCTAGGTTGAATTTGTGCCCCTACAGGTTTTCTCAGCAGTGGCTGCTACAATCTCCTGTCATCCTTTTCATTGTAAATATTTGTACAGTGTGTAAAAAAAAAAAATCTCACATGTGGTATGAAGAACAACAACGACAAAATCAACTCACAGGCCCCTTCTGCGGGCTCCATTTCAATGACCAGCACACCTGCCAACTCTTGCTTTTATGTACAAAAACCGAGATCAACAAACAAAGCCTGGTGTTTGTGGCTGGCTCCTTTGGACTGTTCCTCTTCTTGCGAAGCATAGCAGAGTCTCGTAGAGTTGTTGTGGCTGTTCACATGACACGTTCCTTCCACGTCCTCCTCCTGCCTTCCATGTACTTGAGTTGTTTTCTTCCTTTCTCTCCCTCTTTTTTTTATTATTTTGGAGGTGGGAGGGGGTTCTGTATAAAAAAAACCCATCAAACAAATGAAGAAGTTTACAGTTGTAAGTGCAATGACCTAAATCCTTTATCTGAACATTGTAAATGATGTGTGTGTCCTGCTGTGCTCTGTGAGAACTTGTAGTATTTCAGTGTACCACCTCATGTATTGTGATTCCGTATGGGAAGTTGCCCTCCAAGGTATTTCTGTGGAAAACAGAATAAAAGGACTTGATATGATTCACAAGGTGCTCTGGCTTAGTCCCTGCCTGCTGGGGGGCCTGGAAGCTGGAGTGGATCCTCTGTGTGGCTGGCTGGCTTTGCTGTTCTAATTGCAGAGATCATCACTTTTTTTGTTCCAATTGCAGAGATCAACACTTTCTTTGTGTTGACTTCTGAAGTTGACTCCTGAAAGCTGGTTGCAGATGGGGAATTGTTTGGCTGAATTCTTTCACACGCATCAACATTTCTTTAGCTAAGCATTTCATTCCTGACCCTTCCATATTTGCAGAGGCCACAACACTAGATTACAACAATTGTAAAAACAATATCAATTCTTTGCACATAAAAAACTACATGTCAATGAGAAGCTCTCATTCACTCCAACCTCCAGATTTCTATTCTGAAGGATTTTTATGGGTGCTTGGGTGGAGAAATGTGGAGGTGAACTCCACCTGCAGTCTTGAAGTGGTACAGCCTAGACCCTGCCTTGCAACTGCAGTAAAAACCCAGCCCACACCGAAGAGGGTTAGATACGCTCCATCTCTGCATTATAACTTCATTAATTGCAGCGGTCACAGCCAGGTCACCAATGGGCAAATTAGCCTGAGAATTTCCATGCTTTAAGAGGGAGGTCATATCATCAGAGCCAGTCCATCTGCACACTTGTTACCAAAAAGGCTGCTTTGTTTAGGGGAATTAGTATAGTAGCCTTTTGGAAACTTTTGGGACCATAGGCTGGATACCAAGACAGCGTTAAGCAAAGAGATCCCTTGCCTAGCTTAATGAGGAGCCTGGGAGGAAGGTAACTTTCAATCAAAGGATTATATTTTTATTGCAATAACACACAAAGGTAACATAATACACATGGAGAATTGATAAGTATAGATTACTAGTACTTGTCTGGTGTACCTAGCTAATGGTGAATGCATGTGCTATGTATTTGGGTGCATCCGAAAAGGAATCAGAAATGGATAAGGTGTAGGGAAGTATTTAGGGGTTCCTTAATCTGCTAAACCCAGTTGCTGACTAAAGATGGGGGAGAAGGGAGGGATAGGGAAGAGGGGAGGGAGTTTAGACGCCAGATATATTTACCTGTCCGGGGGGAGGAGTTGGAGGAAGAGTCCCATGTAGGACCACTCTCGCAGGAGAGCAATCAGAGAGAGACATGTGCTCTGAGTTCTCTCTTATAAGAGTTGTCTTTGACCTGGAAGTTGATCCAAACTGACCGGAAGTATCCCAGAGCTGTGGGCATGCTTAGTAACACTTGGAGTATGTAAAGAAAAGGTGGAAGGGTCCAGAACTCAGTTATCAGCAAAGCTTGACTCTGGGGGAGGGGGAGTAGCTTACTTCCTGTTGCTACTGGATTTGAGTCTGGAGGTGGCTTAATGGCTGTGATTTAGTTAACAATAGACTTTGCTGCCAAATTCCTCCTCCTTTAATGTGTTTGCATATTCAGTGATTGACATAAACAATAAAGACATTTCCAGTGTCTCCAGAGAATGAGTCTTTCAGACTGGAGGTGGCCAACAACATGAGAAATGAGTGAGCTTACGATTTGACTCCTTTTGTGGCCTGAAAGAGAAGTTTTAGGCCTGCATTTGAGTCCATGATATATATATAAAATCACAACTTGGAAGGGAAAAAGGGGATTTTCACGTAACACACCAGTCATCTATAAGTCACCCTATGCCATCCTGGCCCCTAAACAAAGGGAAAGTGTGCCACAAAAGAGGCACACAGAATTACTGTCCTTATGTGACTCAAAAGGCCACTTCACACACAACCAGGTGTTCAGTACATTGTGAAGGATTGTGTGGTTGTCCCTACTCTGTGCTTGATGGAAAGGTTCCTTGCATAGACCTCACAGTTGTCATCTCAGTAAGTCATCAGAGGTAGCCAGGTAAGGAGCATGCCATGAGAATACAAAGTTGTGAACAACCATCACTAGGTCTGGATCTCAGAGAAAGTGCCTCACCAAAAAAAAACAATGCTGGTGAAAATTAAATTTGGCCACCACCCCAACCTGAATGTCTAGGCACAGTTAAACTTTTGAAAGCATCCCAAAGCTGTCAACACTGGAGGTAACACTAGGAATACTAATGACACTGAACTCCTCACAATGTCAGCTTATCATGTACACTTCGAAATGGAAAGCAGTATGATGTGTTTATTTTTAGCAGCGGCTGAGCCATAGTGGATTCAAGGCTGTTTAGCAACCAGTCCTCCAGGAGTAAAGTATTGATGAACACAGCCAATACAAGACCCAGTTCAGGTGCCATTGTATGATATTTAGGCTGTGATCAGGCATGGTCTCATTCACTTCTCAAAATGAGGCAACCATTACCAGGGTCTCTTTCCACTTGTCGTGTTGCTTTTTCAGGTCATGGGTTTCTGTGCGCAAGCCAAACTTTCTGCAGCTACATGCGCTTGTAAGGTAGACAACACCAGAACACATACAGATCTACTCTTGCACATGTTCAGGCTTCAGATATAGGCTCCTATGCCTGCTTTGGAAAGCACATGATGAAGTATTCCTCAGGAAGAGTGCTGCCTCCAACCCTGATGCTGCAAGGGCTGTGCACTGGGGCCTGTTCAAAACATTCCTTCTCTCCACGCTCTAGCTAACTCCCCCCTTTTTTCTTACTGTTGAGTAAGTGAGTGTGTGTCCCTTCCAGTTTGCGTTACCGTACCTGGGCCTTTCTCACCCACCCACCCCATGCGGACGCAGCTCCCACTCAGTGCCTGCGCAGCCATCTGTCGCCCAGTGCTTCGTGTCACATTTCAGCTGACAATTAGGAACACAGAGGAAATGCCATTCAGCATGTGTCACTCATCATTACCCTCCAATCACACTGCCACAGGGCTGGCTTCCCACTCAGCTTTGCTAGGAGGTGCCTCCTGACCCCAAGATGCTGCTGGCTGGCCTAGTGGGGGTGCTGCTCCTGTGGCGATCTTACTCATTAGTGAGCTGGGCAGGGAGTTGGCTCCTGCCGCCAACTGAATCTGCCTCCTGCCACGAGACTCATCCATTCAGATTGAGCAGGAGCCGCCTGCAGACCTTGGAGCTGCACAGCTTTCCTGTGGGAGTCACACAGCATGTGCTATTCCCTGCTCAGAACTGGCACAGGAACATTTAGTCCTACACAGCCAGTGTTGGCAAAAGCAGCACGAGGCACCACTCATTTGCCAAGAGGGGTGGCTGCTTTCGTCCCTGGTGTTGTTAGGTGTTGTGAGCAAAACAGCCGTTTCAGCCAAGTGCAGTGCAAAAGAGACAACCAGCCCCAGAGTCTCCCTTTCTTTTGCTCGGGAATCAAAGCTGTCCGTTAGAGCTCATGGCAGATCTCGCCCAGAGGCTTCTCATTCTCTTGGCAGAAGAAGAGTAATTCTGCACACCCTCTTCATGGACTGGATTTCAGTACACAGCAGGGAATGAATACGTTGTCTGACCCTTTGTTAACTGTTGTTATCTTCCATCCCCGAAGGAAATTTCCTTACTCTCTCTTTCTGTCCTGCTTACTACTGTTGCGATAATAAACCAGAGTGCTCTTGCTACATAAAGTGGGAAAGAGGTGGATAACAAGACAACATTAACCAGCAAGACTGAAACCAGCTGAAGAGAGTGTTAGTGGTTGGAGAAAACGGGATCTGGGACAAAGCATTGCAGGAGAAGGGTTAGGAAGGCTCGTCATTTGCAGCAGACACTCACTAGAAGATACTTTTTGTAATTGGCTCGCAGACCTCACCTGCTAAGAGCTGCTAAAATTCTAAATAAGAAGCTGACATCAGGTGAGGACTGTATCTATTATGCCCAGATTGGAGGGCTTGAGTTTTACACTGGGTGGCCCCCTCCTAGACAAGTGGCTCCTTGTTGCATTGAACTGGGAGAATCAAACATAGCCAAATTTTTTCAGGGTGGCTGCACTGGAGGTTGTAGGAACTATAAACAACCCCAGCCTTTACAGCCTATGGTATGGATTTTTTAAAAGACCTCTTTTTATTTGTGTTAAGACTGGCATTTCAAAAAATAAGTACATCCTCAATTCAAATGAAAAACAATTATCACAGCACTTAATTTGCCCAATGTTAGCAATAAGAGAAACAGCTTGATTAACACTAATGGAAGTGGTGGGGGCAAGACAACCCTGATCACAGAGTAGGTTTTGCATTCAAAACCATGGCAGCTGCAAGATCACTGAAATGGTTTTCAAAATTTCTTCATCCTGAAGAATCAGGGCACTCAAAATTAGTTTGACACCCCCCCCACCCCCAAGTCACTTAGCAAATATGAGCCAAATTCATACTGAAAAATACATGACATTTATTAAGGAAAGCTGGAAGTAATTTGGAATGAAAGTTAGAAAAAAGTAGAAGGCATGTACAAGAATAAAAGCAAAATATATAATTGCTTCATATATTTACATACAGTTACAAATTTACTCAATTTTATTCCAGCACATGTTTGTCCTGGGAAGCTATACGCAATTAAAAAAAACTGAATAGTACCTCAATAGTTGGGGCATTTTAGTACATATTTTTGGGTTTCACAAAGTGACAAAGGTCCATGAGTGATTCTGCACTCTCCCCCTACTGCCTAAGGCTCCAGCCCTTGGCATCAAATTCCTTTTCAGTAGGTGGGCAAGTGTCAACTGGAAGCTAAGGCACAATTTCACAGGCACATTCAGGATCCTGTGAATCTGGTGTGGCACTGTATGAGTAAGACAGAAGACCTCTTCAACTAGTAAGTAGTCGACTGTAGTAAAGAGTTCCACTTTAGACATCTTCAGCCAAAGCAGAGGGCTACCCCCCTTCTGCTACATGCAAGGCTCTTCTTTACTAAACAGATTAAAAGTGGCATCAGCTTTCACAGTACTGATCACTTTCAACAGAAAATTGATCACTTTCTTAATTTCTTCCAATAACTCCTAAATCAGTGTGTGGAAAACAAACCTATTTTCATGCCTAGGCCACCCTTGTTGAATCATGGCAAAGCAGTCTGGCAAAGGTCATCACCCACTATGCATGCACTTCTTGACATTGTCAATTTTTGAGACTGTCACTAGGCAGCAATAGCCCTGGAAATTAGTCTTCAATACACAAATGTGATATTGGGCCCAGAAGAACAAGCACACAAGTTTCACCAACAGCTCTCCAGAAGTTCAGTGGCTTCTGAGCTCAAAAATGTCTTATCAAAATAGATTGTGAGGACATTTAATGTACTCTTGTAGCCTAAAGATTCATTGACTCCTTGTCACATTGGCTAAACCATTACAAAGGAGGTTATCACCCCTGACACAGCTGAGCAGCCAGTTCCCTACAAAAGCAGTGGTACATGTGTGAAGTCTCACTGTCTCTTGTCATCAGTGTAGTAAACATGGGAAAACACAGAGTAAAAATAACAGGTCAGCAGCAATCTGTGGCTGCATCTATGATTTGTAACCCTCAGGGAATGCCTGGCAAGTGGCATTAACCATCTGAATGAGAGAAGGTCTTGCTCCTGAAAGATCAAGTGGTACTACCTGGAATGGGTTTATCTTCTCAGTTCAAAAGCTTTCAAGAAGGGAAACTGCTCTATAGATCAAAGCCAACTGCATTTCTTCATTGCCATGGAGCCCAGCTGGTCACAGCTAGGATGAGGTCAGGCCCCTCAGTTACACAGCAAGTATCACAGGAGTGCCTGGTTCTTCTGACAATGTTTCGGACTAGGGCAAGGATATGTTTATCTATGCAGACCCAAACTCAAAAAGGAGAGAAACTGTATGTAATTCAGGCTAGGTAGGAAAGTGACAATATGAAAGAGCCCAATTGTTGGGCACAGGGGGGGCTGAAGCATTTGAGGCTTCGTGCCACCCCAGGACTACATTTCAGGTTTCTTGTAAATTGCTTTCAGCTTCAGCCACCACCTTCACCATAAGACTAAAAACCCTGTGCAGTGGTTCTCAAACTGATGGGTTGCAAACCACCAGTTCATCTAAAAGTTCCCCCATCCCTTTAAGGGGAAGGGGGAGTGACATGACCCCCAGAATCATGTTGCTGCCCTAGCCCCTCACCCGCAAAGACTTAGTTAGGGAGTAAATCTCCCTTAAAGTTTGAGAACCACTGCCCTATAGGGATGTTGGGCGGCAGCTGTGTGCTTAGAGAAAGTTCCAGGTTTGTGTTCTGCTTTGGTTACCAAGCTGGAATATTTAAAATGCACGCTATGCAAAATAACAGCACAGGCATGCTGTGTAATGGGACCTTTGGCTGATCGTGGTTTATATTTGAAGCCTAAATTGATGGTATCATTTCCAGCCATGACATCACATCCAGGTTAATGACATCACTTTGGTGGGTTTGGACAGATTGTCATTCTAAAAAGTGGGTCCCAGTGCTAAAACATTTGAGAACCACTGCCTTGGAGTAAGCCCACTGACTGAACACAGTGACACTTGTGCAGAAACATGTACAGGACTATGCTGGAGGAGGCAGCCTTAGGAGCTGTGGGGTCCATTTGGAAACACTTCTGCAGGGCCCCAGGTTCAGAGCCAAGGTCTGTAGAATCTTAGAGATAGAGATAAAATTTATTATAGACTTTAAACCTCTTTTTAAGAATTTTTATATTTCTTTTTTAACTTTTTACAAATTCCAAAAATTGTTGTTAATTCTCCATAAATCCTGCAGTGTGGTGTTAGGTGTCTGATGCAATGTGTTTTCGACAAGACTAGAATAGGTTACCCTAGCATGGGGAGCCCTTAAGTGTGGGGCCCAGTTGAGAGCAAGTGTTTTAAATGGCTTAAAGCTGGCCCTGGGTGAGGGTCATAAGACACCAAAGCTGCAGCTGCTCTGCTCACCACCCCTCCAGTGCAGTGCCCCAATTTAGCCAAATTGCCTTAAGGCAGACCCTGGGAGGCGGAGCTGCAAATCAGGGCTTCCCTGCTTCGACTCTCACCTGCGTCACTAGTGCAAGCCATGTCCTCTCAACCTCAGTTCAGGGTGGCCAGATGTCCTCTTTTTCCAGGATAGGTCCTCTTTTTTAGCCTTGTGTCCTGGAAAAGAACACTAATGTCCACCTTTCCCCTGTGAACAGGCAGCGCATAACCTCCTAGTCAGCAATAAATTCTACGTAATATAGTTTAAAAATTAATAGTAGTGTTTTTCGCTTGTTTTGTCACATCCTACATTTTTCTTGGGTGTCCTACGTTTTGGGGCATCTGGTCCTCTTTGGTGGTCATGACACCAGGTCACCCTGCCTCTGTTGCAACGGGTGGTTGGACACTCACTCACCTGACAGCAGCCACTTTCAACCCCTGTGCCGTGGCGCACACTGGTGTGCCGTGGATGGTGCCACGGGAGTTTGGAAGAGGGTCATTAATTAGTAGGGCAATCGGGAGACATATGCCCTCTGCCAGCAGCTTGGTGTGCCTTGTCAATGGTCCCAAAAAGGAAGGTGGGCCTTGACCATTTTAGTCAGTGTGCCCTGAGATGATAGATTGAAAATCACTGCCTTACAGGGTTGCCGTGCAGCCGAATCCTCTCCACACTTTCCTGGGATTAAGCCCCATTGACTCTAATGGGACTGACTTCTGAGTAGACATGCCTGGGATTGGGCTGACAGTCTCTTGACGATGTCCTCAGACGGGTCTGCGCAAGCGGGGGCGTAGCTGGGGGGGGTAGCGCTCGGCCTGGCAGGGAGCCTCAGCAGGGTGGGCGAGCGGCGCCTCCCTTCGGAGCCATTCCCGGCGGGGGGAGCACAACGGAGCCGCACGGCTCCCACCCTGCCAGGCTGAGCGCCCGCCCCCTCCAGCTACGCCACCGCGCGCAAGTGTTGCCCTGTGGTCGGCCAGCCGGACCCGAGTCCCGGAAGAGGCGCAGGGCGCCCTCGTGCGCGCGCACCTGCAGGGAGAAGGCACACCTGGGGGCGCTTCTGTCGTCCCGCGGCTCCCTGGAGCGGCCCGCAGAGCGAGCAGGAAGTCCCGTCTCCAGCCTCTCCACGCGGGCTTTGACGCGCAGGTGCGCAGCCAATGCCTGCAGCCGGCCTCGCTGCGCGCTCCCCCCGTCCAAGGGCCGCCGAGCGGAAGGCGCAGGCAGCGCCACTCGGGGAAGGGTCGCAGGCGCGGCGGCGCGATGGACCTGCCGGTGAGGGGCTGCGGCTGGCTGGGGAGGGCGCCGAGAGAGGCGCGCGGGACGTGCAGTCCCCTTGGAGGGGGGCGCGGGGGGCTTCCGTGCGCTTTGGCCACCTGCTCGCCAAGGCTGCCCGCTTCTCCCGGAGCCTTTCAGCAGCCTGCGGCAGGCGGAAGTGAAGCGCCAGACCAGGTGGGGGTGCGGGGCTGGAAGCTTTGCCTGTTGGATTTCCGCCTGGCTGCTTCTGTTCTGAAACTGGACTTTGAGGAGTGTTGGATTCCCCACTTCCCCCATCATCAGTCTGGAACCTTTCTTTGAGGTTTTCTCCTGAAATCGGCCAGCAGCAGATTTACAGCCCAATCCCATGCCTGTCTGCTCAGAAGTAAGTCCCATTATAGTCAATAGGGCTTACTCACAGGAAAGTGTGCATAGGATTGCACCAGAGAACCCAATCCAAGGCCTGTCTACTCAGAAGTAAGTCCCATTGTAGTCAATAGGGCTTACTCCCAGGGGCCTTAGCTGCTGTTAAGTCGTTGCCCTCCAGGAGTCACAGGTGGAGGAAGAACTCTTGCAATCTTGTAACAGGTGGAGGGCGTGGCCTCAGAGAGAGCTTCCTGCCAGTTGCCATTTCTTCTCTCTGCTGAAGGAAGTCTGAGCTCTGCTCCCCATTTGTCCCCAGTGCACTAAAAGGAGAGACCAGTGAAAAGATCATGGGAAAGGTAGTGCTATTGCCCATTTCTTTCAGGGTTCAGGAACAGCCTTCCTGCCCAGCAGCTTCTTGTATTGGCTGAATGAAAAGCAACCTGTTCCACTTCAGCCAACACAATTTCCCATCATCATCCCAAGTCCAGGGGGGATTTCTTGATGCAGCAAGAAAAGTATGTATGAGGTAGGGGGACTGTTCTGATCACTGAGTTTTTTTCCTACCCTCTCTCAGTCTATTCTCATTGCCTTGGTATTTCTGCATGATCAGTAGTTCTGGACTTTGCAAAGTAAGTGCAGATTGCAGCTCTTGAAGATCTGCTCCTCCCCACAGAATATTCCTGAGGTCACACATTAACTTGGGCTGGGCTGACAAACATCTTGTATGTTTAAAAGAAATCCCTCATGCAAAGCCTGTAGAGCGCAAACATCCTATATTTATCTCTCACAAAATAGATACAGTAAAGACATTACATTCCAAACTCTTGTCTGCTTTTGCTTACAAACTTGAGTCAAAACATAAAGGAGTTTTGTAGTAGCTTAAAGACTAAGGGCACAATCCTCACCAACTTTCCAGCACTGACATAAGCTGTGCCACTGTAGCTTGCACTGCATCCAGCAGTGAGGAGGCAGTCAAGGAGACCTCCGCAAGGTAAGGGCATGTTTGTTACTTTACCTTGGGTCTGCATTGCAGGTAAGTCAGTGCTGGAAAGTTGGTTAGGATTGCGCCCTAAGAGGTATATTGTGACATGAGCTTTGATAGACTAGAGCCCACTCCCATCAGATGCATAAACTTCTCAGGAGACAGGTGTGTAGACATTTACACGCACACATAAGAACAAATAAATCAAATTAACAGTGCAAGCCTAAGCATGTCTACTTGGAAGTAAGTCCCACTGTGTTCAATAGGACTTACTCCCAGGAAACTATTGAGCTCAATAGGACTTTTGAGTAAACCTGATTTTTTTTTATCTTTATTTTTTTTAATTCATGCTGCTAGTATCAGAGCAATAATAGACCTGCCCTTTCAGTGACCACCTGATGCTGCATTTCAAATTGACAGGGAAGAATGTAGGAGGAAAATCAGGGAGATTTCCCATTCCCTCCTATTTTCTGTATGACAGCTCCATTTTAGTGAAGCATTTGCTGGATGGGAGATGAGGGTCTCTTAAAACTGCACTGTGGATGTAACCCTTCTCGACGTGCTCATCTGGCCTCCAGTTTAGGGAGGAAGAACAGCTGCTGGAGCCAGCCTCCCCTCATGATGCTCAAGGCCCCAAAGCCAGGCTCCTGCTGCTGTGTTGCCAGCCAGCATCCTCTGATTTCCTGCACATTTTTTCAGTTTGATGAACTGGCCTCCTGTCACATGCTTACTCGTGGCTGCTTGCACTTCACCCAGAAGGAGTTGTTACTTGCCTTGAGCAAATGGTTAATTACAAGGATTTTTCCTTGGAGCTCATCCCAACTAATTATGTTTCTTTTTCTTTCTTTCTACAATGTGCAGTTGATGAATGATGCAGAAGAAATAGCCACTTTGTACCGTGAGCTTAGCCAGTTTCCATCTCTTTCCAGTGCCTGTATTGGGCCTGAAGTAACAACTCAGTATGGGGGCAAATACTGCGGCCTTCACACAGGTAAACATTTTGCCTACATCATTGAGAACTGTATTTACTTTGTAGGAATAGGATGTATATTGTAGGCATGGGTACAGCTCTTCAGGTTGCCCTGAGCCCTTTGGCTTTTAACAACCAAAGGGAGTCTCCCTTTATTTTTGCCTGAGTATGCAACTGGACTCACTTGCTTGAGTCTTCTAAAGGTAGTGTGCCTACGAGCAAATAGCTTGTCTGTTCTCTGCTTGGGATTTTCTGCAGTCTAGATTTGTATGGGTTGATCTTTCGGTACTTGACATGGGCATGCTCCTTGCCTTGCTATGGTGGGGGAAGAGGGCGACTGGACTTGACAATTTGTGGTCTGTGTGTGTGTGTAGGGGTTCAGTTCTCATTGTGCCAAACTAGAAAGAAACTGAGTTCTTTTCTTTACAGAGTGGTCTCAGAGGGACTTGGAAAGAGCTGAGAATGTGAAATTCTGCCGCCAGTATCTCATCTTCCATGACAGCCACTCCATTGTGTACTCAAGCCCTTCAGGCAACTGCACTGAGATCAAGGGAGAGTAAGTCTCCATTTGCTGCATTGCACCATCTTTTCTCTCAGAAACACCAGACTAGCTTCAGCACTGAAGCCTTGCACTGAACATAGTTTCCTGCTGCTCCTGGGAGGTGGATTAATTCTCCTAATGACCAGAGTATTCTTGAATCTGCATTGCCAACGTTGCATGCATTCAGCAGCAAAAGAAATTAAAAGTTCTGTGTTAGGGCAGTGAATACTGTGATGAGATATTGTCCAGATTACATACATTTGCATACATTTCCTTTATTTTTCATGATGTAATCAGCTTTCAGGAGTCCTCAAATGTTGAAATTTTCTGGGGTGATGCAGATGACTTCGAGGAAGCAACTGAGACAGCTTTCAATTTTCCTCTTTACATGCAGGGGGGTTCTTTCTTATTACAATAGTATTGATTCTATTAAAAACATAAATGATCAAAAATGCCCCACATAGTTCACCCACACCTTTCTTAAGCCTAGCAAGATGTCCAGGCAGGGCTACTGGTGTAACACTTCTTTGCGTGACATATTTGCTGTCTCTCTCAACCGTGAAGCTGCATTGCCTTTTTCTTGCGCTTTGCACAGGTTGTTTCTCCTAATGCAGTGGTTCCCAACCTGGGGTATGTGTATCCCCAGGAGTACTTGCCAGGACCTTTAGGGGTACTTGAAAAAGAATTGAATAATGGCAGAAAAAAGCAGATTTGTATTAAAATGCAGTGTGGCGCTGGCAAAGCAGGAAGGAAGGCAACTAGCTGGCTGCAAAAACCCCACCAACTGCTAGTTTTTGGCTATCAATTCATGTATTATCAGATATGGATCAGTGGTTGAAAACTGGTACAGTAAAAAAGCTGAAACCTAATGTGGAAATTGATCAATCCCTAAGAATTTCTTAGGTCACATCTAACACTTTGATGCAGAACACTGAAAAGGCGTAGTCTTCAGTTCTTCAAAAAGGTAAGAAAGAGAAAATAATGTGATGAATACACGAAATATACATGGGTTTTCGTATATAGAAGATGAGGACTGTCCTAAGCCCCAATGTGAAGTGTGTGGGGAAATATTATCCAATGGTAGCATGAAACCTTCTTTACTCTTGAGGATATGGAGCTGGTGGAGAGGGTTTTCTCTTCACAAAAAATAAATACCAAAGTAGGCTGAATGCAGTTCCAGATTTAAGACTGTATCTTACATCAGTTGAACCTGGTTTAAAAAAAAAACAAAAACTATGCACCTCAAAACAAGCTTAAGGATCACACTGAACATTTGTTGTGTATAAAATATTTGTTTTATAAAAATCACAGTTACAATGTATAAATTTGCAATAACAGCAACTATATTAGTTACAAACATTTTTGCTAATATGAGCGGTACAATTTATGGGCTGCCAAGGGGTATGCAAGTGAAAAAAGGTTGGGAACCACTGCTCTAATGAATATTCAGTCTGAACCAGTTGTACCCTGGTTGTCCTGCTACATGTCTGTAGAGTTGACTTTCCATGTACAAACTGTGTTCTCCCTCTCTTAGGCTGCTCAGTCGGGACTCTCCTAGCGGGGCACAGAAAGCTGTTCTGCGAAAGACCAGCAACAGCAAAGGCGAGGAAAAACAGTTCCTAGAGGTATATCGGCTAGATATCCTAGAGGTATATCGGCTTAGAGCAGGGGTGCCTTGGGGCCACTTGCAGCCCTCGAGGCCTCTCAATGCGGCCCTCAGGGAGCCCCCAGTTTCCAATGAGCCTCTGGAGATTTGTTGGAGCCCACACTGGCCCAACACAACTGTTCTTTGCATGAGGGTGACTGTTTGACCTCTTGCGTGAGCCTGTGGGACGAGGGCTCCCTCCTTTTTTCACGTCTGTGATGCAGTAGTGGCAGCAAAGAAAAGGCCAGCCTTGCTTTGTACAAGGCCTTTTATAGGCCTTGAGCTATTGCAAGACTTTCATTCATTCATTTAAGTTCATCTTTAATATATTCATTTATGTAAACTTATGTAAATTTATTCAAATTTTAAATGTAAATTAATTCTTTTTTTTCCCTGGCCCCTGACACAGTGTCAGAGAGATGATGTGGCCCTTCTGCCAAAAACTTTGGACACCCCTGGTTTAGAGGAAGATTCATCTCTTCCGTCTCTCATACTTTTGTCCTGCTTGGGGCAAGGCTTCTACAGATGCTCAGACCTTCTTCCTAGAGCAGTGTGGCTTCCCATTCTGCCTGTTTGCTCAGTGAGACGAGTGATTCAGAGACTAATGCTGTGATCTTCCTGTTCCCGCAGGTGTGGGAAAAGAACCGTAAGGTGAAGAGCCTGGAGTTGACAGCCCTGGAGAAGCATGGCCCAGTGTATGAGGATGGTGAGACTTTCCAGCATCAATAATTTGATTTGTAAGAGGCAAGGGGATAGTCAGGCCCCAACTAACCATTTTCCTTTGGGCTTGGTGGGGAGAAGGGTTCTTACAGTTGTTGTAAAATACACTGGTAGGGACTAGAGTTGTGAGCCAGTTGTCAGATTTGATATCAAAGCTCAGGTGATCCTGGCTGTCTTTGGCTAATTGAAAATATGACTGTGATGGATTTTAAGGAATATTTGGCTGATAGTGCAGCATGGACTAGCGGAGTGCAGCTGGTCCAGCATTGTAAGGTGATGGGGGTGGAATCAGTGCTACACTTGAGTAGTTTGTCATGCTGTTCTCTTCCCCAGACCAATTTGGCTGCTTGGCCTGGTCACACTCGGAGACTCACCTCCTCTATGTGGCAGAGAAGAAGCGTCCCAAGGCTGAGTCCTTCTTTAAGCCAAAAGCCCCTGTGCTAAGCAGTGAGGAGGAACTCACCAAGACAGAGCAACAAGACAAAGCCGTTAAGGTAGGACCAGCTTTCTTCCAATCGGATTTCAACTTTGCTTGGTGTAAGGCAAGCAAGAAGGGAAGCTGGAGTGCCTGAGCACAGGGAACGAGAGCATAGCATTCCGTTTGACCAGAGCTACAGAGTGACCTTTCTGGGCAAGCCACTTAACCACCTGATTTGAAACGGGATGGCAGCCAATCCTTGTCACTTCCAAGCCTTTGGACTTGTGACTTCCACTTTCGCTATGCTGCATATACAGCACATGACATGAACCTGCCAAGCGGAACCTGCCACTTTCCTTATTCACCATTTCAACATATGAAGTGGAAGCTTCCATATGTGATCATTTTGGAGTCTCATTATACTTAGGATGATGTTGATGTTTCCTTCTGGAGCAGTCTCCTTTGATGGAGCAACAACCCCTATCTCCAAGATGATGTGAGGTGCTGTGGAATGGCTGTTTGTCTGCACCTTGCATGCTTACTTACATGCACCTAGTGAAAGAAGTGTTTTGACTGAGGTGCTTTCTGTCTTGACTGAGGCAGAGTTGAAACCAATGGTATGAATCTGCCTGGCAACGTGCCAGGCAGGTGAGAGTCTCTTTGCCAACACTAGAGGTGTCCCACGGGATCTCTGCATTATGCTCACTCTTGTTTTCTCACTGTCTACCTTTCCCAGGGGGAGCAGTTTGTATTTCATGAAGATTGGGGAGAGACCCTGGTGACTAAGAGCATTCCTTTACTCTGTGTTTTGGACATTGAGAGCAACAATGTCTCTGTTCTGGAAGGTGTCCCGGAGCACATCTCCCCTGGACAGGTCAGTGCCAAGCAACAGGGGGGAGCGCCGGGATCCTGCAGTTCAGTGGCTTGTTTTTTATCCAGTGACTCTTATCTTCATTCTACCCCCTTCAGCATGTTGGAGACCATTTCTGCCCAATAAAGTTTTAGCCTTAGCTGTCTCTTCATCACACTGACATTACATCCCTGTCTCCCAAGGCTTTCTGGACTCCTGGTGACACAGGAGTGGTGTTCACAGGCTGGTGGCACGAGCCTTTCCGTCTAGGTTTGCGGCATTGCACCAATCGCAGGTGAGTTCACTGTTGGAACCAATAGGAATCTAGGTGTGCTTGATCGTTGGGATGGGTTAGAGAACCAAGTGATAGGGAAATGGACCTAGGAACATCCTGATCTTAAACATGGAAGTCACTTTTCTGTGAAGACCCTTTGGGGTTGAGGGCAGCACTTGTGGGGAGGAGTTGCTGTATTCGTATGACCAAGAAAAAGCTGTGTGCTTCTCCGCAAATGAACTACCTTCCCACAGTAGACTGAGGCCGTTTCCATTTGTATGCTGTTTGAAGCCCTGTCGTACCTTGTCGAGGAGATCCACTGAGATATCAGCACAAAAGTATTTCTGTCCAGGTGT
The DNA here is from genome assembly GCF_035046505.1 of Tiliqua scincoides. Taxonomy (NCBI): domain Eukaryota; kingdom Metazoa; phylum Chordata; class Lepidosauria; order Squamata; family Scincidae; genus Tiliqua; species Tiliqua scincoides. Next base: position 204,727,897 of record NC_089822.1, read on the forward strand.
TGTAGCGAGGCAGGAGCTTTTTCCTAGAACAGGAAATGTTCCTGTTCTCACACATTTGGCACCGGGAACAACTTTTTAGAAGGAGAATCTATCAGGAGCCACCAGAAGTGATGTCATGACCAGAAGTGACATCAAGCAGGAACATTTTTAACAGTCCTAGGCTGCAATCCTACTCACACATACCCAGGAGTAAGTCCCATTTACTGTCATTGTTAAAAGAAAAATAAAATAAAATATTGAAATGAATTGGAACCCACTTGGAATTGATTCGTGTCCCATCTAGTGGGTCCCGGCCCACAGTTTGAGAAACGCTGTGTTTTTCTCTTTTTCCCTTCTGGCCAATATTGAATGGTGTCTTCCCACTTAACCATCACCTCTACTTTTTTCCCTTCCAGATCAGCTCTCTTCTATGTGAACCTGACAGGTGGTCGTTGTGGTGAGGAACTTGTTGCACTTGCTTATTTCCTAGCACTAGTTTCTTATGGCTCTCCTTCTTCATCTGCTGGTTCCCTTTCCTTTGCAGAGCTGCTGTCAGATGATACCAAAGCTATTTGGTCTCCACGTTTGAGCCCAGACCAATGTCGCATTATATACCTAGAGAACCAGGCTTCTGGGCCCCACCAACAGTGCAGTCGCCTGTGCATGGTGAGTGCAGTGTGTATTGGCTATTTGTGCTAGAAACCTGATAGGTTGTCAGTATAGAAACCGATGGGTTCATTGAGTTGTTTAACCTTTTCTGTGCTCAGACCTTTATATATGTGATAGAACGCAGCCATCATAGAAACTGCAGTTTGGATCAGAATACTGTATTTATTTACCACCTTCAGTAAAAATGCTTTACCAAGCAGTTTGCATAGCAAAAGGAATTTAAAAAATAGTTCCGTGTCCAAAAAGTGCTCATGATCTTAAAGATCCAAGAGAGACACAAGCAATAGTCCTTGGAAGCAACACTGTGCTGGAATGAATAGTGACAACTGCTCTCCATCTGCTAAATATAAGGAAATTACTGGACACTTCTTTATCCGGTTGGCAAGCATAATTCTGTGATGAGAGTAAGGAGAACAGAAACAGAATAGACCCTAATCTACCCTGAAATTTCATGTTAGCTCTTCCTAGGGAAGGAAGCTCTTCCCAGGGACTGACTGGGGGCATCATGAAACATTGCATCACCTCTTCCCTATTAGTAACTTACTTAAAAGCACCTTCTTTGCCCCATTGGCCCATAGGATGTGTCTTGACACTGGAAAGAAGCTGAGGGGCAAAGAATTGTGCTTTGTCACATTCCTTTCTGACCTCATTTGATCTCTCTTTCAGTATGACTGGTATACAAAGCTCACGACTACTGTGGTGGATATTGTGCCTCGGCAGAGCCAAGGTGAGTCCTCTGACAGAACTGGCACTTCCATAATTTTGTGCAGTGGATGAATCTGAATATGATTTGAGGAGATCTGATGGGAATCTGTGGATTTGACATCAAGACTTTCATATGAATCAGTAAACAAAAGCTAAGTGTGACCTGCTGTATATTAAGCATGAACATATAGCTCAGGCAAAATTGCTCATTTTTATCATTGTAGCCACAGAAGCAGAACGAGACTAGTGGGATTCTTCAACAAGCAAAAAACACTGAAGAGCCTTACAACATCTTAAAAACTCACCATTTCAGCATAAGCTTTCATTGACTACCACCCACTGGCTTGTGCTAGTACTTTCTGCAAGATTTTTCTGCCTATGTACCAAACTCTGGGACACCTTCAGCATTTCAAAACCCACATCTGCTTTGTCATTAGGAAGTCATGATCAGGCTGAACCTGGATGTGGAACATCATTAGGTATCCAATACAAGAGGGATTGATGGGCATTGGCATATTCTAGGGAAGATGATATCTAGGTCAGTGACCATCCTAAGGCAAAGGAGGTCATCTCAGACAGCAGACTTTCTGGATATCATTAATAAAAGCAAAATATCAATTATTTTATCAATGTATTTTTACTACTGGGAGTGGCAGAGAGGGCTCCACTTAGATTTTCTGCCTCAAGGATGCAAATATCGTACATCCTCTTTATAGTAGGTGAACAGAAGAGGCTGATGGAGCTTACTGTGTGTGTTGAGTGAACATGAGCTTTTTCTTGCAGGAGAATTCACTGGGATCTACAGCACAGCATTGCCAGAGCACTGCTGGGCAGCAGACAGCCAGAGGGTTGTGCTGGACACAACTCAACGCAGTAGGCAGGTAAGAATGAACAGTAGGGTACTCTGAGCATTAGGCTGCCAGGCATGATTTGAGCCAACGCAGTGTTCTGTGCCTAACTAACCCTTAAGGGCACTTCCAAATGGAAGTTCTCTTAAGTGTCAAGCACATTGATTCAATACATTAAACAACTGTGGGCCACATGTATCGGCAGATTGCAGAGATCCAAATAAGAGTAAATGATTAACCACACTGGAACATTTGGCTCAATCCAAGTGACATTTTGTACAGCAGTTGCTATGCAAAATCTGTGAAGCCTTGCGCCTCTATCATTTTGCAGCACTGCTTCCCACACTTCTAGATTAATGCTAAATTGTACAACCAGACGTGTGGAAAGCTGCTGTCTGGATGCAGCCTAAGATGGAGCTCTACTATGTTGTCTCTTCTTTTTTCCCCTCTAGGAGCTGATTGTAGTGGATTCAGTATCGGGCAATGTGTGTTCTCTCACCAAAGGTAAGGACAAGATCCAATACCCTGGCCTAGTGATTAGCTCTTTTCTTTCAGTAACCAGAGGCCATACTCTATCTTGCTGCTGCTCAGGAATGAACTCTCACTGTCAGTTGCTAGAAAATGCTCATATACCAGGTCAGAAACTGAGAGGGGCAGTGATGACACTTTGTTTCTAACACAGGGTCGCAACCTGGAAGCTGGGCATTGCTCACTGTTGACAGAGATCTGCTGGTGGCCAGATTCTCTACTCCAAACTGTCCTCCCATGCTTGTAAGTATCACGTGACTTGGTTTGGCAGAGGGATCTGGGTATGAAATTGCTCAGAAGTGTCTTACACTAGTGCTTGTTGCAGTAATGTGAAAAAAAAATTACTTAAGTGTATGCTCCATAAGTTATATCTTGGGGCATTAATATTAAATAGGTCAAATCAATAGACTCCTAATTAGGAAACATTCCATTCCAAGCTAACCTGACAAGGTTCTTTCCTCCTCCACTTAGAAGATTATCTCTTCACTTTATGCCAAAACGTTGTTTGGGTGTGATTGTACAAGCCTTGTGCCCAGAATGATGATGATAATTATTGACATTTAGGCAGCATGTTATAAACGTACAAAGCAATTCACTTGTTTTATTTTGATGTTGTCATTATAATAACCCTGTTGGGTAAGGAAGAATTATTATTCTACTGTTGCTGCTGGGGAAGAGAGGCAGTGGCTTGCCTAAAACCACCTAGGAAGTTCATGGCAAAAGCAAGATTTGAGTTGGAAAGGTCCTGATTTGCAACTCGGTTTCTTAGCCACTATGCTACACTAGCTCAACATCTTGGTACAGGAGCTTAGGTTATTTTTGTTTGCTTTTGGTCAATTTGTTGAATCAGAATGTGGGGTGACCAGCATCATGTCACTGCGAGTATGGATGAGACTTTTACAGGCCCAGGCTGAAACAGCAAAAGCTTTTGGGTGAGACTTACTGAGAATTACCAGCAAAGCAGAATACTGTGACTAAGCTCAGGAATTTGGGGTTGTACACATGTCATCATGCATGTGTACTGAATCTCCCTAACTTTTTAGCCAAAGTGATCCTTGTCACCCTGCATTTCCACTGGTCTGGTTTCTGTTCCATATTCCTTCTCAAATGTCTGGCTTGTTCTGCCATTTACGGGCACGTGCTCTGTGACCAAGTTCCTGGCTCACTTCCTCCAGTTCGCTCTCCTAAATGAAGGAAGCCTACCCCAGTGGCACTGAATTCCTTCTTGCCTTTGCTGAATTAATGGTTTTCTCTTGCTGCAGATGGTGGCTTTCCTACCGCCTGCTGGCAAGGAAGCTGAAGTGAACTGGGTGTGTCTGGAAGAAGCCAGCCCAATTCAAGAGATCACTTGGGATGTCTGTACACTGCAGCCTCCTCCAGAACAGGACAACCCCCAGTATAGTGAGTGCCCAGGGAGGAAAATTGGGCAGACTTTGCCAGCTGGCCTTCTTTCCCTGTCCCAAGCTGGGTTCCTAGAAAAGAATTTGGGGCACTGGGGTTGTGATGCAGGCTGCTGTGTATTTTGACTTTCACATGGACCCCTCCATAATCTACGTGTGATGGTCTTTTTTTCATAGAGGGCCTTGATTTTGAAGCCATCCTACTCCGTCCTACTGAGGTGCCAGAGAAGACCAAGTTCCCATTAGTGGTAACACCTCATGGTAAGTGCCTTCCCCCCCCCCATTTAATTAAAGGCATGATGCAATTCCATCACAGTTTGTCCCAGTATTCTTCCATCTCTCTTCTGTCCTTGCAGGAGGCCCACACTCAGTGTTTACCACCAGTTGGATGCTGTACCCAGCAGCGCTCTGTCGGATGGGCTTTGCTGTACTGCTGGGTGAGTGACAGTCTGGCTTGTTTCCAGCCATCCGGGGGCTTGCTGAGGTCTGGGTATATCCTAGAATAACACACTGTGGTCTGGGGCACTGAGCCTGGGTAGTCACTGAATCCTGCCTATTACCAGTGGTGAAGGATTGTAGAGTTGTGACGTCCAATCCAAAACTCTTGGCCAGGAGTCCAGATGAGGAGGCTCCTCTTTATATTTCCTTAGCTAGCTAGCCTATTTCTTCTGTAAGACATCACAATTGTTCAAAAGAAGAGCAAGAGGCGAAATAGCACACGTTGCAGCAAAGGGAATACTCCTGGGGGGCAGCATTCTTGGCAATAACCACTTTGTAGGACACTGAGCTTGAGGGCAGCAAGGAACTAGGCGCAGCAGTCACAGCAATACTACTTTTTCCCCTTAGTGAATTATCGAGGATCATTGGGCTTCGGCCAGGATAGTGTGGACTCCTTGCCAGGGAATGTGGGCAGTCAAGATGTCAAAGATGTTCAGGTAAGGGGGGCCCAATCCGCCATTCTGTCATCCTCAACAGGAATCCATATGCCTCTGGAAGAATGTGGCTACATACAAGACATAGCATAAGCAGCAAAGGACATTCATCCTGGCCTCTCAAGTACTGTGAATCTTTCTATTCTGTTGCAAATGTACAACATGCAATTCTGCCATAGAGCCCATTCAGATGATCAGCAAGGCATATGTTGCAGTGTGACTGTACCACCTCTGAATAAGCATGTCATGTACTTGTTTTTGCATGTGCAGACAGCTTTTGACATGGGCATATTTAAACATGGGCACCTCCCTTAAGTATATATTGAAGTCAAAAGCCCTATGTAGACTGTGTAACACACTCTGCTGAATATTTGGATTCTTAGTTCACCTGCCCAGAGCTTCCACCAAGATGCTACAATCCTGTTAGCATAGTTGCCTGTCTCTTCTCTTCTTTGCAGTTCTGCGTGGAACAGGTGCTGCAGAAGGCGCCCCTGGATCCCCAACGAGTGGCTTTGCTTGGAGGCTCCCATGGGGGTTTTCTATCCTGCCATCTCATTGGCCAATATCCTAGTACCTACAAGGCCTGCGTGGCTAGGAATCCAGTAGTCAACATGGCCTCCATGGTTGGAAGCACTGACATTCCAGACTGGTGAGTAATCCAAGCATCCTGAACAGTCTCATTACTGCCATCAGCTCTAGCCTGTGACTGTTCTCCTCACTGATGCTTGCTGCTCTGCTTCCACTAGGTGTCTAGCTGAGGCTGGCTTACCGTATGACCAAGCTGCTCTCCCAGTTCCCCAACAGTGGACCAAGATGTTGCATCATTCACCTATGCAGTATGTTGATAAGGTAAAACTAAAACCCAACCTGCCCCTACACACTGGTCTGAGATCCCTGTGTTTTCCCTACATCCGTTTCAGGGCTCCAGTTTTCAACACTTGTATGACACCTTAGGATTTTTGTCTTGCTCTTTTCCTGTTAGGTTCAGGCACCTGTTCTCTTAATGATAGGAGAGGAAGACAGGCGTGTACCTCCCAAGCAAGGCTTGGAATATTACCGTGCTCTCAAGGCCAGGGGCATTCCAACCCGGTAAGCATATCAGGCAAATCTGAGAAGAAATGCAAGGAAGGAGGTACTGTTAACCACAAAGGCATATAGGCAAGAGAATGGAAATATATGGGACTGGAACAGAAGAGAGACTCATGTGGGCAGAAAGTCTGGCTAGCGATGGTGATGTGAATGAAATAACTGCACTTTGGCTAATGTCTGTTTCTGTCCCTTTCTAGGATGCTCTTGTATCCAGGCAATAACCATGCACTATCTGGTGTGGAAGCAGAGGCTGATGGCTTCATGAACATTGCACTCTGGCTGATCCAGCATCTGAAATGATGACTGTGGAGGCTGGGCTTTATCATAACCCACTTCCCTATTAAGCAGTCTGGCTAGCTAACAAAACTTCCAAGTCACTTCTGTTCCAAATAGCCACTGTGAAGACTGAGTGCTCTGGCACCCTGATCCATGATCTCCAAAGAGTGGATGCATAGATAAAGTCGGTGGTAGAAGCTGGCACGTGTCCTCTTGATTAGCTCAGTTGGCCTGGAGGTTTCCCTGGCCACATGCTGTTGCCAAATATTGCAGTCTCCTCACCAGTTCCACCAGTGGGTGGCTAGTAAAACATGTCAGATGCTTAAGAAATTGTCCTGTTCAATGGTAATGGTCTGTCTTTAGCACTAGCCTTTGGGAGCAGAACTGAAAAGAGTGAACCCCAAAGGGTCTAGTTGCAAAAGATAAATAAACAGAATTGATTGCCTAAGACTTCTGTCTCCTAACTTCTGAGAGGCTGCCTTGACAAGTATAATTACTTGAATTGAGAATGACTGGGGCTCATCAACTACAGAAGTCCAGTCTGTAAACTGCACATATGAGTCTTGCCCCATCCTGTTTCATTGCTAATTCTGCTTGTCATTCTGAAATTTAGCGATATACCTAAAAAGGCTGTTCCATAAATGTCTCAGAAAAATTCTGATAATCTGTTTCCTCCAGCCACTTGCAGTAATATGAAGATATAAAGCAGTATAATGGGCAGGTAGCTGGATATTATTGTGAATACCTCAGTTTGGAAAGGGGGAGACCATGGGTGCATGGCTCCTCCAAACTGTTGTGCCATAAGGAAGGGCGCCCACTGGGATGGGGAGCAGCCCAAGCATGGCTGGGAGTCCAGGTCTACTTGGCAGTAGATCTGGCCTTCAAGTCTGGGCGGGAGCCCAGGTCTACCCACCCAGCAAACCATGGCCATGGAAACCAAAGTTCAATCGGGAGCCTAGGTCTACCTGCTTGGTTGACCTGGGCTCTGGAATTAAGGTAGTGCTCATACCCCCCTGCCTACATACCCATGACCACTAGATAATGGGTTGTTATCAAACCATCTATTCACCTAATGCAGTGTTCCACAAACTATGGGTCGGGACCCACTAAGTGGGTCGCGAGCCAATTTCAGGTGGGTTCCCATTCATTTCAATATTTTATTTTTAATATATTAGACTTGATGCTAGCCTTGTAAGTGACTGCATTTGGGGAAATGTCACAGATCTGTCCATTTAACAGGCTACTATAAAGATGCTTTTAACAATGCTAGTAAATGGGACTTATTCCTGGATAAATTGGGTAGGATTGCAGCCTAGGATGTAAAAAATGTTCCTGTTTGATGCTATCTCTTCCGGTCATGACATCACTTCTGGTGGGTCCTGACAGAGTCTCATTCTAAAAAGTGGGTCCTAGAGCTAAAGGAGTGAGAACCACTGACTTAATGGCTTCATTTACCTTTTCCTCTCATACAGTTAGCATCTTCAGAAGATTCTTTGATATAGACACCTCTTTCAGTTTTGTCTGAGCTAATTAGAAAAGGTTCCAGAGTTTTTGGATTTGTCCTCATTTAATATCAAGCAAAACATTCTCTATTAAAAGTTAATATGACCTGTAAATATCCAGATAAACGGCAAGTATTTAAAATGAGAAAAAGTGGATTTTTTTCTAATAGCACTTCATTGCTGCAGTAGTTACTCAACCATTGTTGAGTCTTCCATCTCTTCTAAGATGTCCACTCATTGGGGTAAGTGTTGGAAAGCTTTATACCCTGCTGGTTTAGCATCTGCTCTTCAGCTGCTCTTACCCTGAGTTAAGGGTAAACTGTGAGGTGGCCATATTTGCAGATGATACTAAACTATTCAAACTAAAGTAGATTGTAAAGTGCTCCAAACGGACTTCTCCTGCTCACTGGACAACTAGATAGCAAATGCGGTTTGCTGTCAATAAGTACAAAGTGATACACATTTTCTCAGACAGTCCCAACCATGTAACATTTATGGGGTCTGAACTATTGGTGTTGAACCAAATGATTGTGGGGTTTGTTCTAGATAGCTCTATTAAAAAGTAGACCTACTATGCAGTCGCATTAACACAAATTCTATGCTAGGTGTTGGTAGGAAAAGGATAATAAGACTGCTACATTATGTTGCCCTTTTATAAATTTATGGTGCCATCACATTTGGAATACTATATAAAATTCGGATCACACTTCAGGAAGGATAACTAAGAGCCATCTTTCAAAGCGGTGGTTCTCGCAGGCAGTGTGCAATTGTACCTATTCACATCAGCATAATATTGTTCCTTTGGCTCTTTGTTAGTATCTCTTCTGTGCCTTGTTTTTGATCGAGAGCCCTTTGGGACAGGAAATCATCATTTCATTTTCCTATGTGAAATTTGTGAACTTCTTTTGTTGAAAAGTGGTGTATAAATATTTTTAGTAATGTAGAGCTGGAAAAAATTCAAAAGAGAATAACTGAAATGACCAGAGGGCTGGAACACCTTCCCTGCAAGGAAAGGATATATCATTTGGTGCTTTTTAGCTTTTAAAAAGGGTGATTAAATGGGGGGACATGATTGAGACTTACAAAAATATACATGGTGTGGGGTGAGGCAACTTTTTCTCCCTCTCTCACAATACTAGAAGTGGGGGTCATCCAATTAAACTGATTAGTGAGTGATACAGGACACACAAAAGGAGAAACCTTTTTACACTGCTGTATAACTAGTCTGGAACTCATTGCCATAAGATGTAGGGGTGGCCATTTGCTTGGATAGCACTAAAAGAAGTGGACAGATCTATGGAGGATATATCTATCAATAGATACTACTGGGTTCAATGGTAGTATCTTCTGAATACCAGTTGCAGCGGAGAAATGGTGGAAAAGATGTATGTATGCCTCTCCTGCTTATGGCCCACTTTGGGAAACAAAATTGTGGACTAGATAGGCTTTTGGCCTGATCCATTGTGGCTTTTTTATGTTCTTGTGTAACATGAAAGTGAGAGAAAGAAGTGCCTGAGAAGGGAAAGTACTGTTATGTGGGCTCTTGTACAACTGTGTCTTTTGTCACTTGTGACCTTAATAATTTTCCAAGCCTATCAACTATAAAGTGTTCTGGGAAAAAAGCACACACAAGAACTGCCCACAGAAAAAAATGCCCTAACCCTTACCCTAACATTAATCCATTGAATCCCCCCACCCTAAATCTAACCCACATGAGCAAAGTTTGTGTGGGCTTTTTTCTGGTTACCTGTTTCTGTAAGTTGAGCCCATTCCTTCTGATTGTGAACTTAAATAGATTTAGTCACAGCTGATTGGTTAAGGAGTGCCCTTGCATAAAAGATTACACCATGCCTGGATGCTCCATAATAGGCTATCAAGCGATCCCTAATCTTTACTGTTTACTGAGAAGTAAGTCTGATTTAGTTCAATGAAATCTACTGTACAGTACTCCCTAGTAAATATGCTTGAGATTGGGGGAAAAATGTATTTAGGATTACCCCATTGATCACAGTGGGCTTTAAGGTAAACTTTCATAGAATTGGGTTTCATAGCTATCGCCTCTTCTGATAAAGATGATTATAGGTCTTACCTAATAAATGGGTCTTACCTCTAAGTCAATACTCCTAAGATTATGCTGTATATGTCTATTCCTGCTAAACAGAAGATGGTTTGGGACTGCTCATTCTGTAATTCCTCTGTGTATTTTGTATCTACATTGCCTTTTTCTTTCTATCTCAAGGGCTCTGGCTGGATTAAAATATATATTTTGTTTAAATCTTCAGTAGTGTGTGAGGTAGATTAAATCAAGAGTAAGCATGCACCTAATTGGCTGCATCCCTCTTTCACTCCTTCAAGGTGTAGTAGCATAGACCAGAGTTTCTAAACCAGTGGTATGGGTACCACCAGTGTAGTTGAGGTGGTATCTGGTGAGATGCATGAGACCCCTGCACACCTGCTGCCTGGCAGTGAGACCAGGAGCACAACAAACTGGTAGCAGGCTCAGCTCGGTGAGCCCAAAGCATGCTTTTCTGCTCTCAAAAAAGCCCTCCTATCTACCCTGTGCCTCTTACCTGTGTTTGTTGTGTTGCATCTGGCCTCCAAACCCAGAAGGAACTGGTAATGATGTCATCACCAGTTACTTCCAGTGGTACTTCAAATAGGTGGATCATGTGAAGTGGTACGGCAGAAGAAAAACGTTGAGAAACACTGGCATAGACTCCAAGGTGCAATGAGAGCCCTATGAGGATTGTGGGACAGTTGAAGAAAGCACAGCTGCTTTGCCTTGGCCTCTCTCCTTCAAAGCTGACACTTGCTTCCAAGGTTGGCCTTCTGTGAACTCGGATACCCTTTCCAAGTGTGGAGAAAATGTGTCAACATTCACACATGCTTTGCTGAGGTTGGGAGGGGGGTGCATGCAGTTGTGACTTGTTAACTATGTGAGGGAGATAACAGGAGGTTTCTGTGTGAGTAGAAAAACAATGCTTCCTCGCTTAAGAATGACTGTAAAGCTGGCCTCAGGCTGGGGCTATGAAATTAAGAGAGAACTAGATTCCCAGAGGCAGGAGTTTAGACCCTACCTCTGTTGTGTCCCTGAAAGCACCCTTCTCTTTCTCTCCCATCTTCTTGTTTCCTATAGCAGGGGTGTCCAAAGTTTTTGGCAGGAGGGCCACATCGTCTCTCTGACACTGTGTCGGGGGCCGGGGAAAAGATGAACTTATATGATTGAATGAAGGTCTTTTGAATGAAGGTCTTGCAATAGCTCAAGGCCTATAAAAGGCCTTGCACAAAGCAAGGCTGGCCTTTCCTTTGCTGCCGCTACTGCATCACAGACATGAAACCACAAGCAGTGGAGGGCGCTCTCATCCCACAGCTCATGCAAGAGGTCAAACAGTTGCCCTCACACTGAGAACAGTTGTGTCCAGTGTGGGCTCCAGCAAATCTCCGGAGGGCCAGAGGCTCATTGGAGACTGGGGGCTCCCTGAGGGCCGCATTGAGAGGCCTCAAGGGCCATAAGTGGCCCCAGGGCCGGGGTTTGGGCACCCCTGTCCTATAGGATTGAATAGTTGGCATTTGCTGTTAACAAAGCTGTTTCTGATGCATTCGCTCAGTTCTCCTTTTTGGCCAGGCTCCTGCAGACAGTGCAGGATTTTCTTGACACTAGACTCTGGGGGGATTTTTTTCAGGGGGCAAAAGTTTCTCTTGGGCCCCTTCCCTTCACTGGATCATAATTTCTATGAATTACGGTATGTAAAACCATGTAGGCTTATGCACAAAATGTGAATGCCAGTTTTTGCATGATTGACGCAACCATTTTCTGAGATCCCAGGAAATCTTTGGGCCTCTGGTTCTTGGCCCCCCCCTTGACCGTGGGCCTGGGTACAGTTTACCCCCCTGCACCTCTTTCTCATGGGCCCTGCATGCAGAGCCCCCAGATAGTTATTTGATGGCAGGTGTGCATACCCCCCCCCCCCATAATGATAGATACAGTATTCTGGTTAGTTTAATAGCCAGTGTGGGCTGCGTGACCAAACAGCAGACTCAGGATTAACTGTCAGGCTCCAATCCTATCCATGCTTTCCTGGGAGTAAACCCCTTAACTATAATGGGGCTTACTGCTGCGTAGACATGCATAGGATTGGGCCCTAAGGGTCTGAGTTAGTGAAGGTGACTGATGTGTCCATAGGATCACTGCACCAGTCTCCAATCCTATGCACACTTCTGGGAGTAAGTCCCTTAACTACAATGGGACTTACTGCGGAGTAGACATGCATAAGATTGGGCTTACAGTTCGCAAAATCACAGCCCAATCCTATCCACACTTTCCTGGGAGTAAGTCCCATTGACTTTAATGGGACTCCGGAGTAGACATGCATAGGCGTGGGCTCCCAGGCTCCAACCCTATGCACACTTACCTGGGAGTAAACCCCACTGCCTATAAGAGGACACGCACAGGAGCGGGGTCTTGTCTTGTCCAAGAAAGGGGCGAGCGGGGCCAGGGGAGGAGCTGCAGCGCCCGGAGGGGCAGGACTGACTGACAGACAGCTGCGGGGCTGCTCCCGGGCTGGAGAGCTGCGCCTGCCCTTTCCGCGCCCGGCCGGCTGGAGCTTGAGCAGCCCGGGAGCCGGACGCCTGCCGCGGGGGTCATGGCTGGGGCGCTGCGGCCGGGAAGCGAGGAGGTGGGCCTGGGGGGCGAGCGGGAGAGGCCCTCTCTGGGCCGCCCTGGAAAGCAACCCGCTTCTCTCTTCCAGCTGCCGGGCGCTGCGGACCGCCTCAGTGCCGCGTACCGGGAGGTGGGCCAGTTCCCCGCCGTCGCCTGCGCCAGCGTGGGAGTCGCACTGGCTGCCTGCTGCGGCGCCGAGTGCCTGCCCCTCTACGCGGGTGAGCCCCGGGGTAGGGCTAGCCCGGCTTGCGGGGACCCAGGGGGAAGGCCTGGGGGTGTCTTTCCCCTCGCGCTGCCCTTTCTGAAGGCCGCGGTGCCTCCTTGTGCGAACCAGAAACAGGCTCCCTCTTGTAAGCTAAAGGGCCTGCTTTGCCCCCTGCACACCACGTTGTGCCCCAGGGTGGCACAAGGAGGCACTGAGGAACAGGCAGCTGCTGCCCAGGGTCTTCAACCTTTTTCATGCCGCAATCTCAATAAATAAACTAGGAGACTGGGGACCCACCGCAGAACCCGCTCCTGTCCCAGGACCCAATCCTCTCACCCCCTGCTCAGTCACTGCCCGCTCCATTTCCCCTAGCTCTTGTGTCACTGTCTGCTGAGAGCATTGCAAGCACTGCCTTAGATTAGGGAAGAATATGGATAATTGTGTAACATAAGGAGGACTGAGCTTGAGCCACTCCTGTTCTTGTAAGCTGGGGCTTTGAAAGGTTGCCACAACTCCCAAATGAGGTCTTGTGACTCCTTTGGGATCACATCCCACAGGTTGAAGAACACTGCCCCTAGAGCAGGGGTGTCCAAAGTTTTTGGCAGGAGGGCCACATCATTGACACTGTGTCGGGGGTAAGGAGAAAAAAGGAATTAATTTACATTTTAAATTTGAATAAATTTACATAAGTTTACATAAATGAATATATTAACAATGAACTTATAGGAATGAATGGTCTTGCAATAGCTCAAGGCCTATAAAAGGCCTTGCACAAAGCAAGGCTGGCCTTTGCTGCCGCTGCTGCATCACAGACGTGAAACAACAAGCCATGGAGGGAGCCCTCATCCCACAGCTCACGCGAGCGGTCAAACAGTCACCCTTACACTAAGAGCAGTTGCATCGGGCCAGTGTGGGCTCCAACAAATCTCTGGAGGGCCAGAGGCTCATTGGAGACTGGGGGCTCCCTGAGGGCCGCATTGAGAGGCCTTGAGGGCCACAAGTGGCCCCAGGGCCGGGGTTTGGGCACCCCTGCCCTAGACTAATAAACTGAATGCTTAGAAATCTAGCTGTGGTGCATCATTTAACTTACTGGCCATAACCGAGTGCCCACACTGATGATTGAATGAAGCCAATTCTGCCAAAGGAAAATGTTTTGAGAAATGAAGGTCCCCATCCTAACAAAATTTCCAGTGCAGATGCAGCCACAGTGCAGCCCCAAGGTAAGGGAACAAACATTCCACTGCCTCAAGGAGGCCTCTGTGACTACCCTTCACCTCAGGGTGCAGCACACACCACATTGGCATGGCTGCATTGTCACTGGAAAGTTGGATAGGATTGGAACCTTATGACAGCAAATGTGGTATATGTAAGATTACATGCACGATTATGGGTGCAATCCTAACTTTCCAACACTGGCACAGTTGTGCTAGTGGGACATGTGCTGCATCCAGCAGTTGGGGGGGGCAGTCATGGAGGCCTCCTCAAGGTAAGGCAATGTTTATACCCTTACCTTGGAGTTGCGTTGTCCTTACCTCGGTGCTGGAAAATTGGTTAGGATTGCGCCATATATGTCTCTTTTTGTTTAAGCCATTTCTGCTCAACTTGGCATATACACAAAAGGGACAAAATGTGTACACCTGTGGTTCATGCAAAAAAGGTTGATTTTTTCATTTTTATTTTAGTTGTCAAATTGGCTTGTGCTTACTCAGGGCCCAATCCTATCCAATTTTCCAGTGCCGGTGCAACTGTGCCAATGCATTGCATCTTGTGGTGGGGCACCAGTCACAGGCCTCCTTGAGGTATGGGAACATTTGTTCCCTTACCTTGGAGCTGCATTGCGGCTGCACTGGTGCTGGAAAATTGGATAGGATTGGGCCCTCAATTACTTATTTTAAACACGAATATTAGTATGGAAGCCCCCCTGTTTGGGGCATCTCAGAGGTTAAACAACAGATCTCAAACCAGAACTTGTTGAATATGGAGCTGTAATAACCTTCCATCAAAATTTCAACAGCATGTGCTTGTGCTACAGAAATTAGTTAACCAAAGATTTTGTACTTAACAGCAGATGAGTACATTAGATGATTGGCCCTGGCCAGTACTTCATCTGCAGCTGGTATTTGAGGAACTAGGGCAGAAAATAGGCTTCCCTTTTAACAACTTAACTCTCACGGGGCCTTGTGTTAGTGGAATGCGACTGAAGTTGGCCCAGTCTTGCAAACGTTTGCACGTGTTATCATTATACGCACTGCAAATAGCTGACTACACTGTGTAAGAACAACACCCTTACAGCCCGTACATCTCAAGTTTGCAGTTACATTCCATCCCTTAGAATAGAGGTAATTTATAAAAAGAAAAACAATTATCACATATGCTGAAATCAAAAGGTGAATAGCTGCCCTCTCCTGTTTGGTAAAGAAACTTGCATATACAGTACAGTATATTAAAAACCAGAGATAAAGAATAGTGCTGAATCTCCTGTTTATGCTGCTATGATGTGGTATTGAATTTAGTGTGTTTTGTGGCAACTTATTTTATTGCAGGGTATGCTGCAGGAGAAATGGCTCTGAAATAGCTGCTCAAGTCTTTAGCCCTGTATTAATTCAGGGTGTTTTTTGCATCATCCTATCCATTGTGGACAAGAAAAGTGCTGGTACAGGTTTTAAGGGCTGGTGTGATTTTAATTAAAATGTTGTATAGTTGCAGGTCCTGCTCATTTTATGGCTTCCTGTGGTTGCACTTAGTGACTGATTGCCCTTTGAATTATTTCAGTGTCAATTTCTGATTGCAGGTAGGGCTGGGAAAGACCCCTGTCTGAAATCCTGAGAGAGTCACTGGCAGAAGCTGAGCTAGATGATACAATTATCTGACTTGGTTTAGGGCAGCATCCTATGTTCCCAAGGGAAAGCAGAGGCATTAATTACTGCTTTCCTCTCTTTATTACAATTTTTGTTTCATTTTTTTTGTAGCTTTAGAAATGGAAAGCAAAAATGAGAGGAAGCCTCTCATGGGAGTTCAGAGAGGCTGTTCAAGGCAAATCAACAGAAGATTCACCCACCCCCCTCCATCTGTGTTCAACAGGGAGCAATAAAGTGGTTTGAACCTTCAAGCATTAAACTTTTAATTGAAGTTGCCAGGACCATTGTTGAATAGAATTTATTTGTGTGTAAGCATTAGAGGAGGCTTGTGACCCTGGAGAAGGGTGGTGTTGGATAATGTAGTACTGTAATAGTTCACCTAACCGTCTTCCTCTCCTGCAGAGTGGCACCACTCTGATCTGGAGCACTGTCAGCAACTACTTCTGTTATAGTTCCTCTTCCAGCTAGCTGTGGGAAAGCATTGCCTCGACAGTACTAAAGGCCTCTAGAGTAGAAGCAACCTTTGATATCAGATTGTTAACCTATTTGTTGTTGTTGCTGTTAAGTCATGTCTGACTCCTCATGGACCACAGCACAGTCGGGCCCCCATCCACCACTAACTTCTGGAGTTTGTCCAAATTCATGTTCATTGCCTCCGTGACACTATCTAACCATCTCATCCTTTGCCATCCCCTTCTCCTTTTGCCTTCAATGTTCCCCAGCATCAGGGTCTTTTCTAAATTCAGTCCTCCCTTCTCATGAGATGACCAAAGTATTTAAGCTTCAGCTTTAGCATCTGTTCTTCCAGTGAACAGTCAGGGTTGATTTCCTGTCGGATTGACTGATTTGATCTCATTGCAATCCAGGGGACTCTCAAAAGTCTTCTCCAACAACACCGTAATTCAAAAGCATCCATTCTATTGTTATCCTATGCACAGTTACAGTCATGCAAGAAGGTGGCAGCTGTACTTGTGTAATAATTAAGTAAATGTTAGTTTTAAGTATAAAAATATAAGGGCTAAATGATAAGGAAACGTACATCTTGAAATCAAGGTCTCCAAAAGCGTTTAGAGAGACAGCCTTATTCATGCTGCTTGCTCGCTGTTTCAGTTCTGATATGCTGCACACTTGCTAAATGTAGAACAAGCATAGCTATCTCAAACATCATTATCTCCCACATAATTAACTCTGGCAGAAAGTGTTATGCTAATTAAATCCTTTCTTTCCATATCAGGTGCTCTGTCTCCTTGTAGCTGTAAAGTGAGGATATGTTTCTGAACTTCTTCATGGTATTTAGAATCTCAGATTAGAATTGGATTTTTCTGTCTTTATTGCTCCCTGGACTTTGCTTCTCCCCCATATTTTCACCATAGAATCAATCAATTTTAGATACGGTAGTTCTTGCAGGTGAGGTGATTCTTGACTCAGTAACCTCATCAGCATGAGTTTTCTCACCTAACCTTCTTTCTCTCCTGCAGAGTGGCACCAATCTGATCTGGAGCACTGTCAGCAACTACACTTCAGCCGTCAGTACATCCTGCACTGTGATGGCAAAGCAGTTGTCTCAGTCACTCCTTTTGGCATGCCAGCTGAGATCAGAAATCAGTATGTAGAACACCCATTGCCCCAGCATAACCCTAACCCCAACCCCATGCAGGCCAAGCCAGGCTTAGAGTGACCCTAATCTGGTGCAAGAAATAATATAAGCTATAGTATGGATGACAAGCTTTGATACGTATCCTGAGTCATGAGTTTGGGAAGTCTGGTAGCATGCTGGTAGTTGGCATTGTGTTTTTTCCTAAAACATTCTCTCAGTTGTAGTCCCTTTGTGGGTTGAAAGTTTTTACCCAAAGAATGTGGAAAGGATGATGATGAAGAAGAAGAAGAAGAAGAAGAAGAACATTTATACAGGTGAAGCCTCTTCATTTGCGGAATTTCTATCCATGCATCTGGCTCAACGCATCCCCAGGATCTGCGTGGAGCCAGACTTGGCCCCACCTGAGCCCTCCAGAGGCTCCCAGTGGCCTTTCTGAGGCTCTTTTTGCCAGAAAACTGGATGTGCCCTTCTGGAGGGCCCTTTTGAGGCCTCAGAACAGCTTCGGATGTTTGGAGCTGGGTGAACCCCAAATTTTGCGTGACTTGGTTTCACGCGAAATCTAGTATTTGCATGGGTTCCAGGAACAGAACCCTCACGAATAAGGAGGCTCTACCTGTATACCACTTTTCAACAGGAGCAGTTCACAGAGTGGTCTACATAGTAAAATAAATCAATGAATGGTTAGGCCTTGTCCCCCCTGTTTCTTTGACAGAACACCTCTCTATGCAGGCTCATGCTGTTCTTTTCTATCTCCTGTGTCACAGACTGCTGATGCGGGTGTCACCAACCAGGAGGCACAAGGCTATTCTTGCCCACCACTTTGAAATGGATCAGAAACAGGAGGTGCTAGAGGTAAAATGGCATGAGTGAATGATGGTGAAAGAGCATAGTAATTAGGCCAATGATTCCCAAACTGTGGGTTGGGACCCACTGGTGGGTCCCAACCTGATTCTGGGTGGGTTGCCAAAGGGTGATGGAAAGATCAGATAAAAATCAGATACTATAACTACTAATCACCCTACAAAGAGCTCAGCTTCTGCAGTTTGCAAGAATGTGTAAATATAGGGAGATAAATGTTTGAGGGTATTTTTTCTGGTTGTTATTTCTTTAAATATATAAAACATTTCTTTCTAGATCTCCTTCTTTCAAATCTGGTAAACCTAGGTGGGTCCTGATATAATGTCACTTAAAAAAATGGGTTCCAGTGCTATAAAAAGTTTGGGAACCACTGAATTAGGCAATAACCTTCCATGCCAAATAGCAGGGATAATGTTGCAAAGCATTGTGCTCCGAAATGATTTATGTAGATAAGTAGGGATACTATTATTACACCAGGTTTGTGTGCTAGAGAAGAACCAACCAAAGTTGCAGCAAGCTCCTTAAGGCAGCCATTTTCAACCACTGTGCCATGGCACACTGGTATTCCGCAAATGGTCTGCAGGAGTTTGGGCTAGGGTCATTTATTAATAGGGCCATTGGGAGATGTGAGCCCCCCCACCACCAGCATGGTGTGCCTTGTCCATTGTCAAAAAACTGATGGTGTGCCTTGGCAATTTTAGTCCCTTGTCAGTGTGTCGTGAGACAAAAAAGGTTGAAAATCACTGGTTTAGGGAGAGAACGTGGAATTGACTTTTCTTTAACATGAAAGACGACGATTCAGACTCAGTGGGAATGAAGAGGAAGGAAAAGTTCAATAATAATAATAATAATAATAATAATAATAATAATAATAATAATAATAACAACAGTATTTATATACCGCTTTTCAAGTTCAATACATGCAGCATCACCTTAGAAAGTAGGAAGTTATGATCTAGGAAATCTGCTAATGTGTGGAAAGAACTAAAAGTGTCCGCAGGCTTACAGGAACAGTCCTTTCACAGTGACTTTACTGGGGCCCATGATTCACCCTGCAGTAACTGACTATCTCCCCCAAGAAGATGTGCTAAGGACTCAGCTCCTGACAGGGAATAGAATCACATCTTATCACCCCGTTTTGCCATCTCTCCCCTCCTTGGTGCACCTGCAGCTCTTGCTATCTCCCCTATATTTTCAGTAATCACAGTGAACCAGGGAGGACTGCAGGTCTGTGGTATGAAGGCCTGTTGATTGCCCAGGTTGGGAACATAGTGGTGGGCCCTGCCCTGTGCTGATTTCTGTGTCCCAGCAGGTCTGGAGCAACAGTGGGAGGGTGAGAAGTGTCAACCTCACCATGCTGGATAAACATGGCAGAATGTACACAGATGGTAAGGGCAGTGGTGATGGCATTGGCTGCATGTCACTCTCTGTAGGCAGAGCAACTGATGCTGCCTTAATCCAATGTGCTGATCTCTGCTTTCTGCCACTTTAGCTCCTTCTTCCTAATTTCTTCCCCCAGTGTCCAAAAAGAGTTTAGCACTCCCATTCTATGTGTTTGCCCCTTCCTTGTGCAAATAGATGGAATCAGAGTGCCTGTGCCTCTGGAGCATCACTCTCTTATGTAAATTGACAGCCCATCTGCTGAACCAAATTTGCCTGATTTTTTGTGTGTGCTGCTTTGTGTCCATATGTCAAAATAAACATTCTGATGTACTGTACAAGCGACATTATTTGTATGACAGAATGTATTTGGTATCAACATAAATAGAGTATCTGTGCAGAGGAGCAGAGTCATGGTTTTTGAAGTGACCTTAGCATAACCACAGAGAATTCTGCTTCCACATTAGGGTTCTTTAGCGCCTCAGGGCTGTCTTGTAATTTATTTCCAAGACAGTATAGCCATTCCAGGCTATTTACTTTCTCCACTGCATGGCTGTGACAATATTTCAGGGCACATTCACATTTAAATCCAAAGAAACAGTGTAAAGCCCAAATCCTAAACCAGCTTTCCAGCTCTGACATAGCTGTGCCAATGGGGCATGTTCTGCATCCTGCAGTTGGGGGGGGGGGCGGTTATAGAGGCCTCCTCAAGGTAAGGGAATGTTTGCTTTGTGGGCAGCCTTGTAACTGCCTGCTCCTTTCAGTTCCCATTCTACTTTGGCATGGCTTAACTTAAGGAGTGTGCTTATTTTCCTATCTGTCCTTCTGCCACCAGGGCAGTTTGGGTGTTTGGCATGGTCCCATTCAGAAACACAGATCGCATACATTGCAGAGCGAAGATGCCCCAAAGTGCAACTACTGTTCCCTCGAGACAGGTCCACCCAGGAAGGAGAAAAGCAAGATGAAGCAAGAAAGGTATTTCTGTCTGTATGATGTATCATATTACTGATTGTACAGCACTTGCTACAGTCTTTTATCTTGCTAATCTTAACAGTTGAGCATACCAAAACTACATACTTGAGAACATTTTTCAAAGCAAAACAGGTCCATTTGCTTAAAGTGAACAAGACAATCATAAAATATTAAGCCATCCAAAATAGCAGCCCACATCTGTAAGTTCTAGTATACCCCCCCCCCCAAAGTTTTTGGAACACTATTTTCTCAGTTCAGGAGGCACATTGTCAAAATAAGATGCCATTTATGAGGTTAGATTCTATGCAAGCACACTAGGAGAGTTGTTAGATCAAGTTCCCAAGCAACTTTATGTTGTGCTGCTGTTCCAAGCACAGCTGTAAAATATAAAGTCAGCACACACCAGCCTCCTATTGTCCTGTGTGTCTCATATTGGAACTGTTTAAAGATAAGAAACGACTCACATTTTACTAAATGAGTTTAAAGATAGTGACTTGCTCAAAGCCCCCCATTCAGTGTTTAGGGAGCAGTCAATCTCCTCTCTTCCTTATTCTCCCATGTTCCATATGGGTGGTGATAGACTGTAGTTAGTGGTGAGGTAAATGCTCAGAGACACATGCTTAGAAAGGCACTCATTGTTTCATCAGAGAACTCTGCCTTGGCACTTAAAATTGGTTCTGGAGCTGAGGAACTCGTTTTCAGTACCAGATTCTCTTGCCTATAGTAACATAGAAAGATAAGAGACTTAGGGTGCAATCCCAACCCCTTATGTCAGTGCTTTCCAGCACTGGCATAGGGGTACCAATAGGACATGTGCTGCATCCTACAGTTGGGTGTCACAGAGGCCTCCTCAAAGTAAGGGAATATTTATTCCCTTAACTCGGAGCTTCATTGCCCTTATGTCAGTACTGGAAAGCACTGACATAAGGGGTTAGGATTGCGCCCTTATGATTACACCATGTGCCTATGCAGGAAAAGTGATTGGCCTCAAGCATGGCTTCTTTCTTTCTTTCTTTCTTTCTTTCTTTCTTTCTTTCTTTCTTTCTTTCTTTCTTTCTTTCTTTCTTTCTTTCTTTCTTTCTTTCTTTCTTTCTTTCTTTCTTTCTTTCTTTCTTTCTTTCTTTCTTTCTTTCTTTCTTTCTTTCTTTCTTTCTTTCTTTCTTTCTTTCTTTCTTTCTTTCTTTCTTTCTTTCTTTCTTTCTTTCTTTCTTTCTTTCTTAAAACAACGAAAATTAACAAACACAAACTCAGAAAACTGGACATACAATAACATAATCGCACACTCTAAAACATACTACAAACAGACCAAAATAAACATAGCAATTGAAAGTTATGTAGCAAGTATTGAGTCCTAAATCTAAATTACTTGGTTCTGCAAAAACATATTAAGTCTCATATCTTAAATAGTTATTACTTATTTCTAAAACATTTTCTTCAATTATTCTAAGACTTTTTTCTATTCCTCTCTTTCTCAATTATTTAATTATCATTTCTTTAGGTGTGGCTCCTCTTTCCATGGATCATGAGGAACAGGGTAGAGCCTAATTCAGGGCTGATTCACTGACACAGAACTTTCTCCCTGTGGCTGTGGGCAAACATGATTTCTTGGCAGAAGTGAATGAGCACCAGCTGCGCAACATACAACCACTGTCCTAGCGAGAAGGGGAGTGGGGGATTTTAGACTACAGAGTCACATTTGTGTAAGCAGGTCATTCGATAAAGGGATTGAGGCTCAGTCTGCTGTCATGATGGCTGCAGCAAACTGATGAGTGTAGAAAGCCTTCATGTGCCACTCAGGCCTCTGTGTCTGTCTCTCAGAGAACTTCAGATAGTGATTTAGAACTCACCATAGTCACTACAGGGAGGGTATGGATCCCACACAGAGCTGCCCAGGGGCAACTTCAGAATGCTTGGCAAAGATGTCATCACCTGAGCTGGTACACTGTGATGGAAACTGCACGGGGCTCCAGTTTGAGTTGCATGCTTATGCAGCTTAGAGGGAATACTGCCCACAGTATGTTTCCCTCTGTGTTTGTCCTAGGGAAAGCGATCTGTGTCCTATGAGAACTGGGGAGAAGCACTGGGTGATAAGAGCGTCCCTGCCTTGTGCCTGCTAAATATCAAAACTGGTGAAGTTTCAGTGCCAGAAGGCATCCCAGGGTACATCTCCCCTGGACAGGTTAGTGCACTATGGGAAATTAATGGGCCACTGCAGTCTGACAGATCGCAAGCGTTCCTGAGTATTGGCAAGCAGCAGGGTTTAAAGAGATTGGGTGGGAGTGGAGGTGGGGACTCTGACTGGATTCTGTTGGACCTGAGTTATTGAATGGTTGTGATTGCTTACAGAGGGAAGTGTGAGAAAAGGCCCTGTCAGGGGACCTTGGGTTCTAATTTCTGTTCTAAGCTCCAAAAACAGCTCTCCTCTCTACTTTTTATATACCCTTTGTGAGTCCAGAATTCCTCTTTGTGACCCTTGGACTTTGAATTGGGATTTAGCATTGGTCTGAATTGGAAATTGGAAACTAAAGCTGCAAACCTGTATGCTCTTACCTAGGAGTAAGTCCCATTGAATTCAGTGGGACTTATTTTTTAGTAGACATGCCTAAGATTTCACTATAAGTGCACTCCTATTTTTCCATGACAAATGCCATGCCATGGCAAATTTCTTCTGTCTGTATTAGGGGGAAACAGTCCTTGGGGAGTTACTAGCTCAGATATCAGAGTTAGAGCAGGTCCCAATTGGGGGGGGGGTTTGAAGTTGATCACTACTGAGAAATGGAACAAGCAACTCCAATGATGTTCTGCAGGGCACTTGCGAAGATCATACATCACACACCCAGATGCTGCTGGCCAATACTGTGTTTTTACTTCCCTGGCCAGGCCCTGTGGTCCCCAGATGATAAGAGTATAGTATTTGTTGGCTGGTGGCATGAGCCCTTCAGACTTGGATTGAGTGCTTGCTCCAACAGAAGGTAGGTTTGCCCATGAGTGTGAAAAAGCATACTGATCTTGCTCTCTGTTTGCCTGCAACTGAACCAGGCACAGAGCAAATCCAGAAAATCACAGTGCCCTTTTTGCTCAGTTCCCAGAAAGGATGAGAAGAATAAAAGGCTAAGTGTTGAGATTCATGTGATCAGTCAGTTTGATCGTTTATTGTTGCTTAAGTTCACAGTTGTGGAAGTGAGAATCAGAGATTTGGTAGGAACTCAGTGGGTCTAGTCCAGTTACACCTTTGCCCTCCTTAAGTTGGGATAGCCTGTGCCCAGTGGATCCTTGACAGGTGCCAGTCCAACCTTTCCTTGTAATCCTCCAAGAGTTTCCTTAACTTCACTAAGGTGGGTTCTTAACAGATAAATATTTATCAATAGGATACATTGAATTATAATACATTTATATGAATATAAATAATTCACTTTGAGAAGTTCCAAAAACAGTATGGGGTCGGTGAAGAGAAGCAAGTAACAGCCCTCTGGATTCTGAATTTCACATGTCTTGCAGAACATGACTATTTGGACTCACAGTAAAATGGTTCCTAGGACGCAGGGATGGCATGCCAGTCAACATCGCTGCCATGTCTGCTGCAGCGCTCTGGAGATTGAGGGGAAAGGAAGCACCTTACTGTTCTGTGGCACGATTCTGTGCAATGGTCAAGTTCCATTGCATGGTTTTCTGAAACTAGGAAATGCGAGGCTTCCAGTTTTATTTAAAGGAACCATGCAGACAAAGGAACTCCTTCGTTTACACAGTCCCTGTAAATAAGGCCTGTATTCTCATAGTTCTGGGTTTGAGAATACTGCTCAACAAAGGACATTAAAGAAGAAGATTGCCCACTTTTCATTCGAGTGAGCGGGAAGCAGATCAGTGGCTCATGTCTGCGGTGGGCTGGAAGGAGGCACCAGCAGGCCTGGGGTGAAGGGCACCCAAATCTGTCAGTCTTCCCACTACCCACCCCGATGCAAGCTGCATCAGGTGGCTTCAGTAGTGCTAGGTCTGGCGTGGAGCATGGCTGGAGGTACAAGCCAAGTTTCCTTTTGTAGACTTTTCACCATTTCCTTCTCCTTGTCATAGATCAGCCCTGTTTCTCTTGGACCTCTCTAGAAGTAGCTGTGGTAAGTCTTTATAGAGGCTGCCTTCATTCTATCACTTGTCCCTTCATGTAGTGGCATTCCTTTCAGAGTCACCCTTGGTGATGGCACACCTGTATCTTCCTGGTCAGCCCCAGTGACCTCAGCTATATGAAGCCTGGACTGGATCTCCTGGCATTCTGATCCTGCCACAAGGTGTTTGTTGCATTAGGAAAGTTATATTCAAATATAGGTCCAAAATATTCTGCCTTTAACACTTGCTCCAAACCGAGAATTTTTTCAGGGACCACTTTTTCTGTTTTAATATTTGAGGAGTAAGAGCATCTGTGCCTGCTAAATTCTCTTTCCTGTGCAGTTTGTGAAAGTCAGAGGAGCCTCGCCCTCTGTGAGACGCTGCAGCCTGGCAAGGCCTACTTCTGATAATTAGTTTTTCTCAGTTTGGTGCTTTATAGTGCCGGAACACCCAGTTACATAAGAACAGCCCCACTGGATTAGGCCAAAGTCCATCTAGTCCAGCCTCCTGTATCTTACAGTGGTCCACCAGATGCCTCGGGTAGCACACAAGACCACAAGAGAACCTGCCTCCCTGGTGCCTCCCTTGCACCTGGCATTCTGAGGTAGCTTACTTCTAAAACCAGGTGGTCATATATACCTATCATGGCTTGTAACCTGTGTTGAATGTTATTTCCAGTAATCTGTCCAATCCCCTTTGAAAGGCATCTAGGCCAGATGCAATCTATCACTGTGACCTGTGGCAAGGAATTCCACAGATTATTTACACTCTGGGTAAAGAAATATTTTCGGAACATTTATGAGGAGACGATTGCATTGAAGCATTACTTCAGATGTTGGTCACCATGGGAATCAGGATGCTGGACTAAACTCTTGTCTGGACCCCTTTATAATGGGTTTCTCCCAGCATGGTAATTGAGCTCTCTCATATTTCTCTTCCGTTACTTGCAGCTAATGAGTTTCTATGTGAGAACAAAGTGCTTATCTCTGGCCATCATCTACTTAATGATGTAACTTCTGGCCCTCAGAAGGCACCATGAACTTCAGCCCTCTGTATGAGTTTGAGATCCCTGCTCTAGAGAGTGTGTCTTGTGGGGACCGAAGGTGAATTTAGATGATCAGTTACAAGCCATTCGCATTCTGATAATTTTATCACTTGGGAGCTTTTGGCCAACTGCTTTTTGGAGATTGAAAGAGGCTGTCTCATGATTCTCATATCTGTAACTCCATTTAGCCAGAACTGTACTCCCAGATTCTATTCTGTGGCTATTCTTACAGAACTGCTTTCCTCAGACCACCAAGCTGTCTCCTGTCCCCGGCTCAGTCCTGATGGGACCCACCTGGTATACCTGGAAGGCCCAGTATTTGGGCCTCATTCCCAGTGCCTCAAGCTGAAAATGGTGAGTATAGGATTCCTCATCAAGATCTGCACTGGAAATTAGAGACTTTGAAAATGTGCCAGTCTTGCAGAAACCATGGAATCAGAAATTAGGAAGCAGCAGCAGAAGTATTTAGAGAATACATGAACGTATGAAAATGCCTTATAAAGAAATAAACTACAGGCATGTCCCCTTATCTGCAGGGTTTCCATTCCGGAATCCCCCACAGATAGTTGAAACCGTGAATGCCCACCTCCATGGTCCAGGGGCCGCCCTCCCTCCGGAGGTGAGCCCTCACCTCTGGAGGGGCTTCTGAGCTCAGCAGAGGCCAGGAACACCTGAGCTCAGACTGAGCTCGGCAGAAGAAATAACACAACTTCTGGTTTCATGGAGAAACCAAAAGTGACATTTTTCATGCCTAATAAATTGGGAGGCCCAGGGAAGCCCTCCAGAGTGGGTGCACGTGGGGAGACATGGACCCAATCCGCAGATAACTGATCTGTAGATATGGCCCTCCTCCCGTATTGATCTATCCAACTCAGTATTGTCAACACTAATTGGCAGTGGCTCTCTAGACTTTCAGACAGGACTGAAGATGCTAGGAATTGAATTCTGAGCTATGGTATCTTCCCTCAAGGAAAAGCTAAGTTCTTCAAGATTTTATTATTTGAAGATAAAAGTTAAAGTAAATTGTACTAAATCCTGTCTACCAAATTATAACCGTTTTCTAGAGTTTAGAACGACTTGATGGCTGGAAGGGAGATTAGCTTGGAGTCAATTGCTGGAAAAATGCTGAGTAACTTCATCCACGGGATAAAGTGGAGTAGTAGCTTGAAGGCTCATCCTTTCTATTCTCAACTTGTGTGCCTTCCAAATTGTGTGTCTATTTGATCTGCTCTTCTATCCAGCTCAACTGGCAAACAAAGCTCTCATCCACAGTGATAGATGTGATCAGGACTGCTACAACTGGTAAGTTTGAACTTCAGAGACTGCAGATGCAAAGCTTCAGGTATTAACTTTGTCTAGTACACAATGCATTTGCTCCCTCTGTCCTACATTTTACCTGAAACTTTGTTTTACTTGAAACTTTGTTTTGCTTGAGCTATATCTGACTCCATTGGGTCTTTCTTCTCCTTTTGAGGTTTTTTTGGGATTTATTCAGGAGCACTGCCCCTGCTTTGTTGGGCTGATGACAACTATAGAATCCTACTGAACACTCCTCAGAGAAGTAAGAAGGTATGTTGAAACAGAATGATTGCAGATCCTCAGGGATGTTGGAAAATGATGTGATAGGAATGAAACCAAAGAGAAGGGTGCAGCAAGATGTCCTGGTATATGAGGTGCAGAGGACTTACCCTTCAAGAAATAACAACATAAGAACAGCCCCACTGGATCAGGCCATAGGCCCATCTAGTCCAGCTTCCTGTGTCTCACAACTGCCCACCAAATGCCCCAGGGAGCACACCAGATAACAAGAGACCTCATTCTGGTGCCCTCCCTTGCATCTGGGATTCTGACATAGCCCATTTCTAAAATCAGGAGGTTGCACAGGCACATCATGGCTTGTAACTCGTAATGGATTTTTCCTCCAGAAACTTTTCCAATCCCCTTTTAAAGGCATCCAGGCCAGATGCCGTCACCACATGCTGTGCAAGGAGTTCCACAGACCAACAACATGCTGAGTAAATAAATATTTTCTTTTGTCTGTCCTAACTCTCCCAACACTCAGTTTTAGTGGATGTCCCCTGGTTCTGGTGTTATTTGAGAGTGTAAAGAGCATCTCTCTATCCACTTTATCCTTCCCATGCATAATTTTGTATGTCTCGATCATGTCCCCCCTCAGGCGTCTCTTTTCTAGGCTGAAGAGGCCCAAACGCCATAGCCTTTCCTCATAAGGAAGGTGCCCCAGCCCAGTAATCACCTCAGTCGCTCTCTTTTGCACCTTTTCCATTTCCACTATGTCATTTTTGAGATGTGGCGACCAGAACTGGACTCCAGGTGTGGCCTTACTATCCATTTGTACAATGGCATTATATTAGCCGTTTTGTTCTCAATACCTTTTCTAATGATCCCAAGCATAGAATTAGCCTTCTTCACTGCCTCCGCACATTGGGTCGACACTTTCATCGACCTGTCCACCACCATCCTAAGATCTCTCTCCTGATCTGTCACAGTCAGCTCAGAACCCCTTAGCCTGTATGTGAAGTTTTGATTTTTTGCCCCAATGTGAATGACTTTACACTTACTTACATTGAAACGCATCTGCCATTTTGCTGCCCATTCTGCCAGTTTGGAGAGATCCTTCTGGAGCTCCTCACAGTCACTTCTGATCTTCACTAGTCAGAGAAGTTTGGTGTTGTCTGCAAACTTAGCCACCTCACTGCTCAACCCTGTCTCCAGGTCATTTATGAAGAGGATGAAAAGCACGAGTCCCAGGACAGATCCTTGGGGCACACTGCTTTTCACTTCTCTCCATTGTGAAAATTGCCCATTGACACCAACTCTTTGTTTCCTGGTCTTCAACCAGGTCTCAATCCAGGAGAGGACCTGCCCTCTAATTCCCTGACTGTGGAGATTTTTAGTAGCCTTTGGTGAGGGACCGTGTTGAACGCCTTCTGAAAGTCCAGATATATAATGTCCACAGGTTCTCCCATATCCCCATGCCTGTTGACCTTTTCAAAGAATTCTATAAAGTTTGTGAGGCAAGACTTACCCTTACAGAAGCCATGCTGATTCTTCCTCAGCAAGGCTTGTTCATCTATGTGTTTTGAGATTCTATCTTTGATGAGGCATTCCACCATCTTACCCGGTATAGATATTAGGCTGACCGGCCTATAGTTTCCCGGGTCCCCCCTCCTTCCCTTTTTAAAGATCGGTGTGACATTTGCTATCCTCCAATCCTCTGGCACCGTGGCTGTTTTGAGGGACAAGTTGCATATTTTAGTCAAGAGATCAGCAACTTCATTCTTCAATTCCTTAATAACTCTTGGATGGATGCCATCCAGGCCCAGTGACTTATTGATCTTTAATTTATCAATGAAGTTTGAAACATCTTCTCTTTTAACCTCTATCTGACTTAATTCCTTGGTCAAGAGGGGCTGTTCGGGCAGTGGTATCTGCCTGAGGTCTTCTGCCGTGAAGGCAGATGCAAAGAACTCATTTAATTTCTCTGCCATCTCTAAGTCTCCTTTTATCTTCCCTTTTCCTCCCTCACCATCCAGAGGGCCATCCGCTTCTCTGGCGGGTTTCCTGCTTCTAACATACCTGAAGAAGTTTTTATTCTTCTTCTTAATGTTGCTGGCCATGTGTACCTCATAGTCTCTCTTGGCCTCCCGTATCACCTTACATTTCTTTTGCCACAGTTTATGTTCCTTTTTATTCTCCTCATTAGGGCAAGACTTCCATTTACAGAAGGAAGCTTCCTTGCCCTTTACAACCTCTCTAAATTGGCTGGTTAGCCATGCGGGCACCCTCCTGGACTTAGTCGAGCCCTTCTTTCTTTGTGGTGTACACCTCTGCTGGGCCTCTATTACTGTTGTTTTAAGCAGCTTCCATGCACTCTGGATTCTTTTTACCTTCCTTTTCAACCTCCTTCTAACCAGCCTCCTCAGTTGATGGAAGTCCGCCTGTCGGAAGTCAAGGGTTTTTGTGAGAGATTTGCCCAGTATTCTTCCCCCAACGTCCATGTCAAAACGGATCGCAGCATGATTGCTGTTCCCCAACGGCTCAGTAACATTGACATCTCTAACCATCTCTAAATGAATGAGTGTATTTTATTTATTTCTGTATTCCACCCTTCCTCCAAAGGCAGCATTTGAGCCATGTGGCAATCCACAAGTCAGATGACAGTGAGAAACAGTGGCTTGCCCAGTGCACTTCATAGCTTAACAAGAGTTTGAATCTGGGTTTGTCCTTTCCTATGAACGATGGCTCTCTAGACCCAAATCTGCGGTGAGGGTGGAGAATGCAAGATGTACTTTCTCCTAATACTGGTTCAGAATGAATTCCTGTACCTCAACAGCTACTTCCTCAATCCTAATACTCCTTTACCATCTTTTTAGGAGCTGTTAGTTGTGGATACCAGACGGAGAAGTGTGAGGTCTATTACAGCAGGTACAATCAAATCTTACTTGATAGACTACAGGAGTTTTACTGTTTTCATTTAGACCTCTTTCAGACATAGTAATTTGAAAGTTTCCTATAGACCAGTGGTTCTCAAACTTTTTAGCACTGGGACCCACTTTTTAGAATGACAGTCTGTCAGGGCCCACCGAAGTGATGTCATTAACCTGGAAGTGATCTCGTGGCCAGAAGTGACTTCATTGATTTAGTCTTCAAACCTAAACTGCAATCAGCCAGAGGTTCCATTACACAGTGTGCTTGTACTCCCTGTATAAACAAAAAAAAGCCTTTTTTGTCTACGCAAAGACTTTTTAAAAGATTATTTGAACTTGGCCTCAACTGCTAATAGATCAACAAAAGTCAATAATATATTTCCTTATTAGTCAAAGTACTTATTGTGTTTGGCTTTTCATCAATATTGACAAATAACTATTGGAAATATCTCTTAAACTGTCAGTAGCGCTGGTTATATGTACATGTGAGTCTGAATTTTCAATATTGTCATCAATACAAAGGCTTGGGTTCAAATGAATGCAAGACAAATGCAGATGGTATGTATCTGACTTTATAAAAAGTTTCTCTTCAAATTAACCTTCTGATTGAGGGGAGATGGTAGCAGTCTTCTAATTGGTATTTCTTGCAAGTTTTTTTGATGTCTTCACAGTCTGTGAAGTAAACACTTTTTTTCTATGATTAAAATATAACATTGGTTTTTGAAGTTCTACTTTATGCCATACCTGTTCAAAGCAATTTCAGGAAAATAATAATTGCAATAAAATTATTTATTTTATTTTATTTGGGGGTGTGTGAGCAGTTTTAAATTCTCCTGGGAGTGCATGAGGCACAAAACATTAAGAACCTCAGCTTTACAGCATCCTCAACTGACAAGTCTTGTTGTCACCCAGATTCTAATCATGCCAGATCCAGTGCCCCGCCCCATGGCGGGACCCCTTCCTAGGCAAATAAAGCTGGAATGCAGGTTTTAGACCACTACAATTCTCAGCACATATGTTGCTACAGTAAGTGCATACTCTTCTAGAACCCCAGCTGTCCTGTAACTTGCATCATGTCTCAATGTGAAGACATGATCTCAGTGAGATCAGCAAGACTTTTGAACAGTTGTGTACTCTCTCCTTCTTGCTTTTGAAAAAATGGAATTCATCCCTTTAGGCCTTTGTGGGTAGATTCTTGTACAATACATTTGTAGTTTTATCCATTTGTTTCATGAAGTCATTCAGATTATGCTTCTGTTTGTCTGGATATTACACCTACCCTGCACTGGATAAGCTATCATTTGTAACTGGAATGATATGATTCTTCTCTCAGATAAACATATCCTTTACTGTTGCAGCTGTGGTGGGGAATACCGTCATGCAAGCAATACAGACAACTGGTGATATTTCCTAATATGATAGTGATACGCAACTCCTCCTTACCATTTTGTGATTGCTTAAAAAATGAATGACTAAGAACAAGCAGCTAGTTGCTCAGAGGCTTTCCATCTGACCCCTAGTCTAGCCCCCTTATCCAAGAGATGGCTACTTGTGTATTAGACACTTTCTCCTATAAAAATTGAGACATGTCAAAGACCCAAGCAAATGGATCTTTAACTCCCTCCTCTCCAGTATGAGCAGCCTATATCAGGGGTCTGACAGACCACCCTTCCCCCAGATATATAGGGAAGCCAAGACAAAGCAACATAAGTGTTTGGACAAAGCTCTGACAAAGCTTCTGAAAACTCTGACAAAGGCTTCTTTGCTGTTCAGTCTGCGGAGGAAGGGGTTATTAGAACCTTTCACCTGTGCCTTAATTCTCATGGATCTCCACCAGGGTGGAGGAGCCAACATTGCAGGTCCTTCATTACTTGTTACATTTAAATGTGATTCCCAGTCAGTTATTGGTCAGGGCTTTATATACTGAGTATATGTGTCATTATCACTTCACTGTATTACTCCAGTCCTGGAGCTGCTCATCAGGCCTTCAGACAAAACAGTGCCAGGTACTGCTCCCCCCCCCCCACTTTTGTGAACCTTTGCTTTATTAAGTCTTTATTTCATCTCATTTTTTAAAAGATTGTTTGTCTCTCCTGGACTAGAGTACATTCCAGTATGTATTTTTTCTAGAGAAGCAAACCATGGCATGACTATTATTCATTCCCCACCCCAGCCAACCCTTTCCCCACTGCCTTTTTGCCCTAACCATCAAATACAGACTGGACTTGTGCAGTGATCTTTGAATGGGGCCTTTTCACCTGTTGGGTTACACATTCACTGATAGTCCAGGTTAGATCCTCAGTAGTGTTCTCTGTGTTCCACCCTAGGCACAGCAGAAGGTAGCTGGACTCTTCTGGGGGTTGAGCAAGATCTGCTGGTGGTGAGCTGTTCATCTCCTAATTGCCCACCAAACCTGGTAAGAAACTTCCTTTGTAGCTCAGTGTGGAGGGATGGGTGTGGGTATGCACATGTGCACTTCAGACCACCATTTCATGTTTTTGAATATCATCATGGTAAAAATTTTAGGAAGATTGGCAGAAAAAAAATAGAAACTTTAGATATTTCCTTAATATGACTTGTTGTATTGGTTTATGCAGTGACCAATGCAAAACCAGTCAAAAGCGGCACATAACAATCAGAAAGAAATGAAAACCCCAAATCCAGAGCCCATTGAAGTAACTTGATCTTCAGAACTAAGGCTTGTAAATGACCCAGAGCAACATGCCAGTGAGCAAATGATGTTCTGGTTTTCAATAGATATAAACCTTTCCAAAAAATGCTTGAGCATAAAGCGAACCAGAAGTTACATCTAATGCTTCTTGTAATAGCATATTCTGTCTGCTTTGTAGAAGGTAGGTGTGCTTCCCCCTGCAGGGAGTGAGCTGGAACTGCAGTGGATGAATGTGGAGGAAACCTCTGTACTGACAGACGTAAAATGGAAAATCCTTACCGTGCAGGTGCCTGTGACTCAGGAGAGCATCCCATACAGTAAGGGGGCAGGAACATAGAAATATCATCCAACGACATGACTGGCTTGGCTTTTTGGATGGAATTTACTGCCTGTGTTGTAGTTCATTGGTTTGACTGTGATAGCA
Organism: Tiliqua scincoides; assembly: GCF_035046505.1. Classification (NCBI taxonomy): domain Eukaryota; kingdom Metazoa; phylum Chordata; class Lepidosauria; order Squamata; family Scincidae; genus Tiliqua; species Tiliqua scincoides. The sequence goes on from NC_089822.1 coordinate 204,761,041, forward strand.
CATGGTTCAGCTTCTAGCATGATAAAGACTGGCACACTGTCTGGCTTATAGGGGCAGTGTTGGCTACAGAACTGGAAAGCTGCCTGCTTGATATGTGACTAAAGAAGAGTCTGATCCTGGCATAGAAATGGTAGATAAATACATCAAGTTCTAGTCAAGTACTAGATCATATGAATTATGAGAGTGGGTGTTAGGAGTGAAATTGTAAGAATTTGCTGGGCCTGGATTCTTGGCCCACTTTCACAATGATGCTCAGGTTGTAGAGGTCAAATAGGAAGGATCACGGTTGATCGTTTGTGGCTTCCCTCAACTGATATCCTAATTTAGGATAGGTTTGGGAGGTCTTGTTACCCTGCTGGTGCTATTACAAGTAGAGAAGCATTTAGGCTGCTGGTGGTTGATGTGCAACCAGCTCTGATTTCTTCTGGAACAAAATTGGAGCAGGATCTCCCACCAGACAGATGCATCAACCAACTCCAGCAGAGATTTTGTGAAGCTATTTTTTCAGTGTTTTGATGTGGTATTGTATTCTTTTACAAAAATAGATGGATTGGGATTTCCCTCCTCAGGAGCAAAATCTCTTTGACTGGCCTTGCATATAAAATAAAGTCTTAAGGGCTTCTTCTGTTGCTAGAGACCCTGATTTCAGCAGAAAGGCTGTTTCTAGCGAGGAAGAGGCGGGCTGCATGCAGACCCCTCGTTCTCTGGCTTCTCCAGAGCAGCAGAGGTTGGAGGTTAGTGGTCTGCAACTAACCTATGACCTTTCTTGCAGCTGAACAGACGTTTGAAGCTCTGTTGCTGAGACCACAAGGAAGTAAACACAGAGGAAGGGCCTTTCCCCTTGTAGTTTCTCCACATGGTGAGTCAGACCCAGCTCTCTGTTGCCTGAACACCCTCTGAGTTCATGGCCAGGCAGCTAATCCTGCCCTCCCAGCTTCTTTTTCATCTTTGTTAGGATACCTTCAAAGATGGTCATAATTTCATTTCCCTTTTTTCTTTAGTTGGGGACATTGTCTGAAATCAGAGGCCCCTCCCCTTTTTTTTTGCTCTTCAGGGGGTACTGTCACAAGTATCAGCCCATGATCTGGCTTCCTCTTTTCTCCTAAGCCCATTTCAGCTAGTGATAAAGGTGTACATGATAGAGTTGTAGTGCTTTGGCTTCTCAGAGTTATTTTCCAGAATAGGAGAGACTGTGGCACTTCTCTGTGCAGCTGCCATTCTGTTTTCAGGTGGTCCACATGCAGTCTTCGATGCCTGTTGGCGTCCAACTATGGCGTGTTTCTGCAAGTTGGGTTTTGCTGTGCTTATGGGTGAGTAATACACAACTTTGAATGTACCCTTCCCCCCAAATACCCTTTCCCTTCTAAGGGCTTATCTATATGGCCAGTGCATGCTACAAATCTGCTTTCAAAGACAATTGAGTGATGGGTGGGAGGGAAGCCTTGCTGCCAAAGAATAGCCATCTGACTGCCTGAGGGCCTCTGGGACCCTCCTAGCTCTTCCCCCCCCCCGTCCCACCACCACTACTACAACATAAATTTATAGGCTGAGCTGAGGTAGGTGTAATGATGGGAGGGCCAGGAACACATAACAAAATATTCAGGTTCCAAAATGACTTTAAAAATTGAGGCATATAATGTCTAGTTTCTTCCTTTTCATGCAACAACAGACTAATGCCCTTCCAAGCATCCCTAGCCCTTCCGGTGTACACCCTGGAATGGACTGAATGTTGTCAAGGAATGGATTAGTCAGGAACATTGCACTTGCTTTTTCCCCCTGTCAATTTTTTGCCACTTAAGCAGCATGAAAAAGTGAACTTACTTTTGCCTATCCTGGCAGAAGAGGAAAGCTGAACAAGCTAGTGTACTTGAGATTCCCTGTTATATTATCTGGCGGGATGGGATGGAACAGGACCAAGCCTTGAAATTAAAGGCTTGTTCATCTTGCCATATAAATGAAAAAAACAAAACATTCCGCCCTAGTTTTTTACTTCATTATCTGCCTGCCCTTTTCCTGCTTTGATGCCCACTTTCTGATTGCATAGCACAATTTGCTCCATGTATGTATCTTAGAACATCAGACTGAATATTTCTTTCTTCTTTCTGTGAATAGTTTCCTTTCAGGGCATTCATCTGGGGCTTCCAAGAATAGATGAATTACTTCACCATGGAAGTCCAACAGCAATTGTGACTAAAAAAAATAAGGCTGCAATCTTTTACACACTAGTCTGGGATAAAGCCCCACTGAACATAGTGGGACTTACTTCTGACAAAAGAAGGATTAGGATTGTGGTGTTGGGCAGTGAATACCATGATCACAAAATCTTACGAAATGGGCAGTGTAATAGCTATGCAGAAATATTCTGCCATAAGAAACAGAATGACCACACTCAACTCTGTGCTCCATTTGTAATGTTCTCATATTCAGACACGTTGCTTGCAATGCAGGTTTATGACGTCATTTGACGCACTAATTTGTTCATTCTCTGCCCCCTCCCAACATGAAGATTGCCTGAAAATTGCCCCACTGAAGCAGCAATTTGCTGTAGAAGTGAAATTGCTGCCTTAGGGACAAATCAGCCTTTTTAGCAAGGTTTAAAGCAGCACATGGGGTGAGAACGAAGTGCCCCACCCCTGCATGCCCCAGTTCCAACCAGGATTGCCACCCCACACAGTTGTTTAGCAAAAGAGAGCTGTCTCCAGCTGGAAGCTCACCTCTCAAGCACACATTTATTTACTTTTGTAGCTTTGATATAATGGAGCAGGTAGAGGGAAGCATCAGTGACAGCCGCTTGCTAGTGAGCAACCTCAGGGAAGTAGAACATTCCATAAGTCTGTATGTGAAGGCTACATTCCACTCACTCTTCTGCTTTGCCTTTGCCAGTGAATTACAGGGGTTCCTTGGGCTTTGGTCAGGCCAGCATCGACTCACTGATCTCTCGTGTAGGGGTGCAAGATGTGGAGGACACACAGGTCAGTCTTTCTTTTCCTACTCTCAGCAGGAAACCTGGACTTAGAGTTAGGTTTTGATAGCAAAACTGAGAAGGACAATATCATATTGACCTTATAATAGCAGACATCTCACCTCCCTTTTAAGTAGGGAGGACCAGACATTGTCACAGATTGCATCTGGAGCACACTATAGACCCAGCTCTTACTGGGTTCATTTCTTCCTTTGCTCGCCCTTTTGTCTCCACAGCTGCATGTGCTCAGTCTTGGTAATACTAATCCAACCAGCTTATTGGATTGCTCAGGTCTCCTTGGGTAGTTTTAAGCTTTTCTGTGTTTTTAACTGAGATGCTGTTCATGGCATTGGACCCAAGAGCACAAAAGAGACATCTCCATGCACAGGGCATCCTCCAGCATCTCTTATCAGCATTCCCCAAGAAGGTGGCCTCTGTATTTACTTATGCACCTGGGTTTTGCAGAGCTTTGTGGGAGAGAAAATATTGGGGAATCATATTTGTGAATAGATTATCATAGACACCCTCACACCCCAGTCTTTTGAGAGCACCACCCCCTTTTCTAGGCTAGAAGTATGTTCTGCCTCTGAGAAGCAAAAGCTAGCTGGTTTGTAGCCTTCTCACCAGAAGCACCTGCTATTGTTGCATTTGGTTTGTAGCAGTCTCCAAGAACACACTTGACTCTTGCTTGCTTCTGTCCTCACAGTTGGCAGTGGAGCTGGCACTGCAGATGGAGCCCCTGGATCCAAATAGAATTGCCTTGCTGGGAGGCTCCCATGGTGGCTTTATCTGTTGTCATCTGATTGGCCGATACCCAGAGATGTACAAAGCCTGCGCAGTGAGAAGCCCAGTCATAAACATGGCCACTCTGCTGGGGACCTCTGACATCCCTGACTGGTAAAGACCTTTTCTGCTTCATCCATGTCATGAATCTGGCTTTTAGCCAAAAGCACCTACTATTGTTGCATTGGGTTTGCGGCAGTCTCCAAGAACACCCTTTACCCTTGCTTGCTTCTGTCCTCACAGTTGGCAGTGGAGTTGGCACTGCAGGTGGAACCCATATCCCCATTTCTCTCTTAGCATTTCTCACACACCCATTTTTCCACCTTGTTACCTCATCAGGTCTCAGTTCATGTATCAGTCTCACGAGTCCACACACTTCAAGTTGCATCTGTTCTCCTTTCTCTCTCCTTCCCTCCACAAAAGCCCCTCTTCCAGCTGTGGAGCTAGTGTTGTTTGGCTCCATGGCAGAGCTCAGGGATTAGTTCAGGATGCTAATGGACTGTTCCATTCCAATAGGCGTTATGCAGCTCTAGGTCTGCCATACTGCTTCGAACGAATTCCCACAGAGCAAGATCTGGCTGCTATGCTCCTCCACTCTCCCATCATTCATGCTGCTAAGGTAAGACCCAGGTAGTGGAATGGTTCTTGGCAGTGGTGTAGCTAATGATCGTGTAGCCTGGTGCCAAGTTCAAATGTTGCCCCGGAAGTGATGTCGCAACCGGAAGTGTCATCACGTCCAGGCTTTTTAAAAAGTGAAAAGTGGGAGGAACCCACCTCCTCCCCCTAGCAGCTCACCACCCACTTGCTCTGCTGCCTCTCCCCAGTCAATGGCATAGCTAAGGCTTCTCTTTCTGAAACCTTTATTGGCATATCAAACGATTAACAATTGTACTTTACAATTGACATGACAATTTGCATAACACTCAACAATTTAAACAAGATACTAGAATTATTTAAATTCTAACAGCGTTACTTTAAGGATCTCGGATAAATAACCAGCAACAGCTGCAGTTAGGGAATCACAAACATCACTCATAAACTTGGAGAGAATAATATCAGAGGGGATAAGGTCAGAAGGGATCCAAGAATCAAGGTAATGATTCCGAATATCAAAGTGTGCTGGGCAAAGAAAGAGTATATGAAACAAAAAATCAGGAGTCTCATGACAAAAGAGACAGAGCCTTTTCTCCCGTGGAATGTTAAAAAAACGGCCAGAATGAACTGCCGACGGGAAAATGTTGAGGCGAGCTAACATAAAGGCTCGTCTATGTAACGGATTGGTTAATGTATAAAAAATAATTAGATGCATGATTAAAGGATGGGGCCAAACCAAGGGAAAGAGGGGAAACAAACAGAATTGAGACTATTACTTAGATAATTGAATTCAAGTGCTAAGAGCTTGTCTTTTATCAATGAATATGCTCTTGGAAGACTCATATCTGCCAGGGATTCTAATGAGAGGTCGAGAGAAGCAAGTTTATTTTCTATCAACTGAAACCAAGAAGAAAAATAAGAATCTCTTAACAAATCATATAATAAGGAACCAGAATGAGAATTTAAAAACAGCTTAAGCCAATATTTAAAAGTAAGTAACCAGGCTGTAGTTGTTGGAAGATGGATACCTAATTCTAGGATAATTGTGGAAACACAAATTAAATTTGGAATCCCTAGAATTCTACGAAAAAAAGATCCTGCAATCTGATCAATATCCTTATTAATTGCTTTAATCCAAATTGGGGCACCATAAAACAAATGAGAAAGAATTTTGGACTGAAAGATCTGGATAGCAGCAGGAACATACTGGTTACCTTCATTATAAAAAATTTTTTAAAATGGCTTTAAGTTGGGGAGAAAGAGATGAAGTGATAGCTTTCTTATGAAGAGTCCAAGAAAGTTTATAATGAAATATAAGGCCCAAATATTTATAAGACTGGACTTGCTTATATATATTTGGACCTATCGTCCATGTTGTAGGGGACCAAGAGCGGGAAAACACCATAATTTGAGTTTTGTTTGAATTGATTGTTAGGTCATTTAGTGTACAGTACTCCTGAAATTTAGCCAAGATGCAGCGAAGTCCAGATTTAGTTAGAGATAATAGTACTGCATCATCTGCATACAAGAGGGTAAAGACAGGGACCCCGTTTAGAACCGGAGTAGAATGAGTAGAAGAAGAAAGAAAAGAAGGTAAATCAGATAGAAATAAATTGAATAATAAGGGAGCAAGGATACAACCCTGGCGGACACCATTGTGAATAGGAAATCTGTCAGTGAGAATATTAGAATTTGGGATCCGAACCTGACAAAAATTTTGAGAGTGTAATTGACGTAGCAGGAATAATAAACGCAAGTCTATTCCCCATTTAAGTAGTTTAGACCATAAAAGGTCTCTAGTCACAGAATCAAAAGCACCTTGGAGATCAACAAATGCAGCAAAAAGGTTAGCTTTATTATAAATAAAATACTTCTCTGCTAAATAAGTCAACGTAAAAATATGATCAAGGGTAGAAGCTCCTGCCCGAAAACCAATCTGTTCCTTTCCGGGGAGGTTTTTAGAAATTGCCCAGGAAGAGAGTTTTGTTAAAAGATACTTTGAATACAATTTTCCAATGTTTGATAATAAACTTATTGGGCGATAATTTGAGGGTGATGAAGGGTCACCTTTTTTGTAGACTGGAATGAGAGTAGATGTCAACCAGGCATCAGGAAAACGACCTGTGGAATTAACCAAGGTAAAAAAGGATGCAAGTGGTTCTGCCCACCAATTGGGATTATTAGACAAAGTCTCATTCAAAATGTTATCGGGCCCAGGAGCTTTACCGGGTTTTAAAGAAAGAATTAACTCATGTATTTCATTAGGGGAAACTGGAGGCCATTCCAAGAGATCCTGTGGAGTACTGCTGGGAAGTTGAATTGGGGACAAAGATGAGAATTTTTTTGAAAAAAAGTCAACCCAGGTAACTGCAGAGATAGATGGAAGCAAATTTGAAATTGAACAGGTTGATCTGGAAACTAAAGTCCAAAAGCCCTTTTGATTATGGGAAATAATTGCAGAATGTAATTGGTCCCACTTACGCAGAGCATACTGATGTCTTTTCTCATCAAATAATTCATAGCATGTTCTGCGTAAATAAAAATAGTCTCTTAAAAAAGATGGGATTGGATGAGAACGAATGAAAAAAAAAGAGAGCGTATTTGTTTCTTTAATTGCCAACAATCAGCATCAAACCAAGAATTATGGTTAAAAGGAACCCTGGATGGCTGTGAGGAACTAGAGAAGCTAAGAAAATTAACTAGAGAATCAATTAAAGAATCGTAATCTCTTATAGCTGAGGATGGAGAAGAAAAAGAAAGAAGGTTACGAATTAGAACAATAGTCTCCGGGTGACTAGTCCACTGGGAAAAGGCTTGTTGTGAAGTAAAGGACCATTTATAAGATCGACTGGAGTTAGAAGGAAATGAAGAAGAGTGGGGCACATCATGGGGAAAAGAAAATGTTAATAAAAGTGGAAGGTGATCTCCCTCAGAACGATGGCCCACTGAGAAATCAGAGAGGAAAGATAAGAGATCAGGGGAAACAAGGGCATAATCAATAACACTTGGGCCTCTCACTGAAAAATGAGTAAACTCTCCTGGGGAATCATTACCTCTAGAGCCATTTAATATAACTACATTAGCAGAGGCACATAAATCGACAAAGGAAGCAGCATAACTATTAAAGGATAAATCTTTGGAAACCCTTGGAAGATGAAGCCAAGGAGGGATTTGGTCATCCATAAACCAGTTCATATGTTGGACTAGCGCAGAATTACTGGGGCCAATTCTAGTATTAAGGTCCCCTATTATTATCAGCAAAGCAGAAGGAAAAGCTTTTAAATTTTCTTCTATAAGTTTTTCAAGAGATTCCCATAGATTGGAGGGAGTAATAGCAGCAGGGGGGATATACACATTAAACAGCAAAATCTTAAAAAAATTTATCTGTAAAAGAAAAATTTGACAATACAAAGATTGAATTGGTATATGAGAAAAGGAAAAAGGTGATGATAACTTTACAAGACAACAAAGTCCAACACATGGACGTCCCAAAATATTATTTTTGAAAGCGGGTAAATGGTAGGGAGTATAACCAGGAATGGACGGGGAAGACAAAGAGCATGTCTCCTGAAATAAAATTACATCAAAAGTTTTCAGAAAATTGATGAAGTCTTTATCTGAAGCTTTTCTGGACCACCCTGAAATGTTCCATGAAATTATAGTAATAGTCATAACGTTATGCAAGGAAGGAGAACAAAAATCAGTCAACGGGGAGAGGGGAAAGCAGAATGACTTTTAGGGGAAGCTTGAGGATCGTGTGAAACCTCTAGCTGAGTTATAATTGAGTTAGGAGGGGTGATCTGAGTATCTAAAGGAGGGCCAGATGTAAATTTATTAATCTCATTGTTTTTTAACGTACTGGAACCAATAAAATCAAAATTTAAAGGCGGGGGATATTGAGAGGAAGCATCAATTAAACGAAAAGAGTCAGATAAAGAACTTTTCTTAATAATACAAGTAGGAAAAAGGGATGTATGTGAAAGGGGCATCGGATTCAGGTTAGAGGGAACAACTGGAAGAGATAGAACATCATTTGGAATCAAAGCATCAGTAGAGATTTCTAAATTCGACATAATAGGCATTGGAGAAGGCTGACTAAAACAAGGATCATCCGGTCCTACAGAAGAATTAGGCAACAGGTTTGTTTTGGAAAATGCAATTTCTGGTTTATCAGCCTCCAAAGGGCAAGGAAGGGGAAATAATTTGGAAGCAGACAAAGAGCAATCCAAAAGGGGTAAAGTAGAGGAACCATTCTTTGCCGAATAGGGAGACTGTGCTGACGCAGGAACGTCCATATTTCCTCCTTGGAGAGAAATTTTAGATGGAACCAGTTTGGTTATAGAGGTATCACGAAAATAACGATGGACAGATATACCTACTTCCTGGAGAAATCTGGAGGTGGCAAATAAGAGTCTCGGAATATATGAGGAACGAAATTCCAGGAGGAGACGAAGAGGGCGACAAACAGAAGGTAGATGGACTGAATTCCGTAAATCCACCTTAGAAACAGGAACATTCAGCAAGGAGGCTAAATGTCTTCTGGCCAAATGGATTGTAGACCAGGCTGGGTGTCTCCTGGATGCCAGTTGATCAAATGATAGCACAGCTGCAGAAGCTTGATAAACCAGTTGGCTTGAACGTTCCAGCGAAGTTGCAGAGACAAACTTAGAGTGAGATGTTGAGGCTAAAGTAGAATGTCTCATCTCCAATGCAGATTGAGAAAAATTTTTAACAAAAAAGTTTGATGGCTTAGAAATCATTTGGTGTTGCTCCTTTAAAAGGCTCAATATATGGGAGATCTGAGAAAATATAGAAGATACCGTCTGGGCCGTCAATTGAGAATATTCCTTTAGCTTCGTAGATAATTCACAAGGATCTCCATTAATCATTTGTGCACTCCCCTCCAACTGAGAAGACTGCTGAGTTTCCAGCAGAGGTTGTTCTTTCGAAAGGGGAGACACAGGCTGGAAAAACTCTTCCAGAGACGGCTGACTCTCTTTGGAATTAGAGTTGTAGGAGGGCATAAACTTCTCTAATTTAGTTTGTTTCAGAGAAGGTAATGATGGCTCAAGGTCAGGACTAGACGGAGACAAAGCTCTTTTACGCCTCATTTGGAAAGACTGATTAGCCGTAGTTTTACAAACAATTGAGCTCTGCACAAGGAAATGACGGCCAAATAATGACAGGCTGACGATAAACTCAAGGGCAAGGCTTATCAAACTCAAGCACTTGAAGTCTGTAAAAGCAAAAACATGCTGGGAAGAAGTTCCTTAGTTCACGAGCAAGCAAAAATAAGACAAAAAACTCTCCAAATTGGCAGGGAAAATTAAAACAAAGTACAGTTACCGGAGCTCCGAATTCCAACGTCCTGTGGCTTGGACTCTCCCACGTGACCCAGCTAGCTAAGGCTTATATCTGCTACCTGGGGTCAAAGAAGATTTTGTAGCTCCCCTGCATAACAAAATCAAATTTAATTAAGTCAGTAAATAAAAAGCTATTGGTTCCATGCTGTATCATAATAACATCTCATTGGCACTCAGAACAATCAGTCTCATAGGTCAGTTTGGAGTTAAGCAAATCCACTTTTTGTTTCACAAGGCAGTTGTGTTTTCATTTTCTGGTTAATTGGCCATAACTTTTGATCGAATACAGATATTCCAGTGCAGTTTGTTGCATTGCATTCGGCATTAAATTACCTTTCCAGTTTTATATAACATGATGGTATTATTCATACATACCAAGATTTTCACAATTTTGGTCACTAGTGTCAAGCTCAGCTTGTTGCCCCCCTAAAGCTTGAAGCCTGGTGCAACTACTACCCCCGCACCCCCTTGGCTACACCACTGTTCTTGGATGTGAACTCTTCTACCTGTAAGAAATGTCTTGTGTTTTTCCTTTGTGTGCCATTTGCAGGGCCATGGCTTTTCCACATGGTTCAGCACTAGCACTGTATTTGTACAGATGTGTATCATCTTATTACTCTTAATATCACCTGGATCTGCTTTAGGAATAGCAGAAGCAAAACAAGCCCCTTATTGTGGTTGGCACACGGATTCTTTTTGTTAGGTAGGCTGCTGGTTAATGTTCCTTGATGGTCAGATGATGTGTCTATATTGAAGGAACTTATCAGGAGATGGTTTCTTGATATAAATCTCTCTCTCTCTCTCTCTCTCTCTCTCTCTCTCTCTCTCATTGGAATGAAAAAGTAACCAGAGTTTGGAGAAGGTGGTGTTGGGGAGGGGGAGAAGGGTAAGTGTGGAAGAAGAAACAGTGTTTTGGCAGTCTTGGAACAGATAGAGAGAGCTGCAGGTTGGCTTGAAGACACCTAGTGGTCTGTTGTTAGGAACTCACTTGTACTTCAACAGCTCCACTGGTCTTCTTCAGAGCACTATTCAAAGTGCTCATGTATTTAAGACCTTGGTACTCTCCCCACCACCATCACCACCACTGACACACACATCAGCCTGCCTAGACACAGTAGTGGTCACTGGAGGGTCTGGGGTTTTTTTTGCCTACTAAGGTGAGATAGATGATGACTAGGGAGAAGAGAGCCTTCTCAGCTGTGATTGTCAAATGCTCTCCCCACAAAAGGCTTGCCTGTCACTAAATTTGATGTCCTCTCATTACTAGACAAATATCTTTTTATTTTCCCAGGCCTTTAAAACCTTTTTAACTATTGTTGACTTGTTTTATCAACTGTCCCCCCCCCCCCCATTTACTCTTGCTGTGGAGTCTATTTAGTTGTTGTTTTGACTTTCTTTTGTAGGAAGGAATGTTATTTGTGCTGAAGAAGAAGGCATCACATGCAAAAGTGTTGGGCCAATACTAACAATATATTAGTAATTACATTTATCTTCTCTGCACCTATATGAAGGTTGTCTCCTTTCCCCCTTGCTATTGTTCAGGTGTTTCCCTCCCCTTTCTACTTCAAAGTGACAAGCAACAGTTTCTTTGTGTTACTCATGCAGATTACTCCTGCTCCTCTAGGTGTGTGCTCCTCTGCTGCTGTGTGTGGGTGCTAAGGACCAGCGGGTGTCTCCATGTCAAGCAATGGAATATTATCGTGTGCTGCGAGCCAGAGGTATCCCTGTCCGGTGAGTTCTCAGCCTTGTCTGCTAGCCCAAATACAGAGAAAGCTTCTTTGACATTCTTGTTTATACAGAGAGCCTTATGCTGGCCTGATGTCCAACAGGAACCTGTAGTGAGAGATAAAAGCAGTGGTTCCAAAACTGTGTGCTGTGGTGCATGAGGGCACTGCAGCAAGCTCACAAGAGTGTGCGGGATATCCCCGTCTGCCTCCTCTCCTCAGCTCTTCTGGGTGCTGTCATCTTGGATTGCGCAAGGTCCCAGGAAAGCCAAGAAGAAGAAGCCACTGCAAAAGAAGGGCACTGTGACCATGGTAAATTTGGGAACTGCTGACCTAGGAGATCTTGCAAAACTTGCTCCAGCAATGGTCAGAGCTGACCTAATTTATATCGGAGCAGATTCTGCAACCCCAGCCAGGCTCTGACTCCCAGAATAAGAGCCTTCTCTTTAAAAGGCTCACCCTTGTCCTCAGAGCCAGTGTGATGTGGTGGTTAAAGTGTTGGGCAAGGAAACCCAGGTTCAAATCCTCACTCAGCTATGAAGCAGGGTCAGTGACCTCGAGTCAATCAATCTCTCTCAGTCCAACCTACCTCACTGTGTTTAGAATAGAAAGAGGGGGAGAAGCCATGTATACTAAGCAGCTTGTAGAAAAGATGCTGTGTAAGTATGAATACTATACCTATGAATCAATTTATTATTGTTATTATTATTATTAATTGCAAACATCCACAGTCCAATAACATGTTTGCCAACAATGTTCAAATTGTTCTCCAAAGTAATCACAAATGCAAGTCAAGGACATTTGATTGTCAACCATCTTCTCCCCAAAGAACAAAAGGGAAATTGTCAAAACTCACATGGAACAAAGGATCAATTGCTGATTGATAAAATGATACTGAACAATTGCAAGTGAAGAAAAATGAATTTGGATGTTGCTTGGATCTTTGACTCCTTGCCACATACGTGGATTGAAAAAACATTGGAAATATTCAGCTAGTAGCAATATCCGAAAATTTTTATTAATGGGAATGGAAAAATGGAAAACTGACACTGAATAGGGAGGAACTTGGTCCTTGTAGATATCAGGCATGGAATATTTCGGGGAGACTCACATTCTCCTTCTCTGTTCATAATTACTATGATGCCAGTAACAGCAATACCAAACAAAACAAATTGTGGCTACAAAATATCAAAAAGAGCTGGAAAAATTTCTCTTGTAGTATATGGATAGTTTAAAATTAATAAAAAAAAGAAGTGGAAATCAAATCATTATTAAATAGAGTCCAAATATTCAGCCAAGACATAGCAATGAACTTTTATAAATGTGTGATACTGTCAATAAAAAGAGTAAAAATTGCTGACTCCGAAGGAATACAGAACAACTCTAGGATAGAATGATAATAAAAGGCCTGGCTAATAAGGAAAGCTACAAGTACCTGGGAACTCTACAAGCTGAAGGAGTACAACATGCTACAGTGAAAAAGATACGCCCCAAATACACAAAATGAGTATTACTAAATACTCATTACTAAATAGGAAATACTAAAATCAAAACTAAATGGTGGGAGCACAATCACAGCCATAAACTCCTGGGCCATTTCCAATGATTCGATATAGTTCAGGAATTATTTATTGGACTCAAGCAGAATATGATGCACTTGACTGTAAGACTAGAAAACTTATGACATGCCTTTCATCCTTGCAGTGACATTGACCAACTGTACCTACTGAGGAATAATATAATTATTTCAAAAAAATAATTGTAATAAATTATATAAAATTGATAAGAATAGTATCTTGGAAAAGAAGTTAGACTGCATTTGGAGATCTTGTGTGTGGCCTGTTTTCCTCAAACCTGCCAGCATTCTTATTCCATTCAAAATGCCTTTCTTCCATTTCAGCTGACTGGTTTGCATTGGTTTTTTTAGCCCTATTGTTTGATTTTTATTGTTAATTTTTTAAAATTTATTTTTTTCTTGTTCTCCATCTTGAGCATTACAAAGTTGACTAGCAAATGCTGTTAACCAATTTATGTTAAACTTCTTATTGGGATAAGTGGCAGGATATCCAGTAGGTGGTGCTATTGCAGCACAGACCCTATTTCAATCAAATAAGAGAAGAATTATCTCTCCAAAATTAATATCATCCAATGATCAACTTCCCTCTTAAGCAACTATGTTCAGCTTTGACACTCCATTGAATAATGATGCTCCATTGACTATACATGTTGTATAGTCTATAATATAGTACTAAAACAAAATATCAGGAAAATGTATCTTATAAGAGATACTTGGTGTTTTAATAAGGGGTGCAATATGCAAAGATTGGAAAGACAAAAGTATTGGGGGTGTGAATTTCATTTTTCCCCTTCTTTGAGCACTGGAATGGCATTTTGGTATTTCAATGGTATTTTCACACTGAAACTCTTGTGTCTGAAGACTATAAAAGAACATTCACTCAGCTCAAACATGTCATTGCATGTCTACATTAAGGCATTGGTCACCTGGGGCATCCTGGGGGACAAAGAGTAGACTGAGCTGTTCATCTAATTAACATAAGAACATAAGAAGAGCCCCGCTGGATCAGGCCATAGGCCCATCTAGGCCAGCTGCCCCCACCTGCCCAACTTCCCTCCTGCCTCCTGATTAAAACAATTGACAATTACCTTCCTCCATCTACAGTTGACAAAAGTAACACTTCGTTTTTCCAAGTAGCTCTGCTCTGTCTGCACAGAGGGCAAAAGGCCGCTTAAGAACATAAGAAGAACATAAAAAAGCCCATCCAATCCAGCTTCCTGGATCTCACAGTGACTCACCAGATGCCTCAGGGAGCATACAAGACCACAAGAGACCTGCACCATGGTGCCACTCATAAGAACAGCCCCACTGGATTAGGCCAAAAGTCCATCTAGTCCAGCCTCCTGTATCTCACAATGGCCCACCAGATGCCTCATGGAGCACACAAGACAACAAGAGACCTGCATCTTGGTACTCTCCCTTGCATATGGCATTTTGAGGTAACCCACTTCTAAAATCAAGAGGTTGCACATACACATCATGGCTTGTAACTTTTTCCCCAGAAATTTATCCAATCCCCTTTTAAAGGCATCTAAGCCAGGATGTCATCATAACATCCTGTGGCTAGCTGTTCCACAGACTAAATAGATGCTGGGTAAAGAAATTTTCTTCTGTCTGTCCTAACTCTCCCAACACTCAATTTTAGTGGATGTCCCCTGGTTCTGGTGTTGTGTGAGAGGGAAAAGAGCATCTCTCTATCCGCTCTATCCATCCCCTACATAATTTTGTATGTCTCAATCATGTCCCGTCCCCCCCAGGCGCCTCTTTTCTAGACTGAAAAATCCCAAACACTGTAGCCTTTCCTCATAAGGGAGGTGCCCCAGTCCAGTAATCATTTTGGTCACTCTCTTCTGCACCTTTTCAATTTCCACTATATCCTTTTTGAGATGTGGCAACCAGAACTGGATGCAATATTTCAGGTATGGCCAAACCATTGATTTGTACAATGGCATTATAGTATTAGTCGTTTTGTTCTCAGTACCGTTTCTAATGATCTCAAGCATGGAATTAGCCTTCTTAACCACTGCCACATATTGGGTTGACACTTTGTAATGTAGTATAATAATTCCAATAATGTAAAATAATTTGAGAAACCACAAATTGTTTTTTTTCCAACAAAAATGTTTGACTTTTTATTCTTATTGATCTGATCAAATGCTAATTTCACTATGTGCAGTTCTCTAACTCATTTTTTAAAGGGATCCAAGTGAAAAATAACCGTGTCTGAAATGTAGGAATGTCTTCATCCCTTATTTTAGTGAGGGCATTCATAACATTTTGAAGTCACATGTTGAGGTTGGGCCCCTTTCTAACCAAATGCCTCCACAGGAGTGCCCCAATACTTGTTGAGACCTGAAAAAGGAGGAAGTTAACCCTTTTGCATAAAAAATACGAGGCTCAAAGCTGCTGTTGGCCACAAATAATGCTCTTTACTGCAAATAGCAGCCTTGGGGGTAACAGAAGAAAAGATGGAGGAGACAAATGATTATGAAGAGATGAGATCGAGAATAGCTAACTAATACCAGTAGGCAAGGAAATATTAACAGCATGAGACAGGATAACTTTTGCTAAAAATGGATTTAACAAATCCTAAAGCAATACATAACATTATTAAGAAGCTCTCATCCATTCCTTGTTTCCAGATTTTCCAGTTGCAGAGCCTGTGTGTTAGAAGTATGTTATAGACACCACAGCATCTTAACCTAAACAGTCCACAGTTTTTTACCTGTGCCTACCAAAATCTGTGAACCTCTTCTACAGTATATCTTGTTACATCTGCATCTGTTGAAAGATTGCATCTTGCAGTGGTTTTCTAACAGGTCAGATGAATAGTTCCATGGCACCTAAGGGAAACTGAGGGCCCAATCCTATCCAACTTGCCAGTGCCAGTGCAGCAGCAATGCAGCCCCAAGGAAAGGGAACAAATATTCCATTACCTGGAGCAGTTCTCCGTGGTTGCCCTTCTATTCCAGGATGCAGCATATGTCCCATTGGCATGGCTGCACCAGTGCTGGAAAGTTGGTTAGGATTTGGCCCTGAGTTACTCAGTACCCATGGTAGAAAGTTGTCCTTTGAGTTGATGAATTGGGGAGAGTTTAAGGTTTTCTTCCTGGGAGCATCTGGGTAAGTGCCTGCTTGAGCCTGGTGTTAACTAGCACCAGGATGGCAGCCTGGGCAAGAGAGTACCCTATCAACACTATACAATACACACAAAAAACAATCTTCTTGTATTCAGTGGATGATGTCAAAGGCAAGATCTGTGCTAAGAAGAAAGAAAGGTAAAGGAAGAGGAGAAAGAGCACAGTTCTGGCTGCCTTGAAATGAGCTTCTGTTTGGGGGTTCCTGAAACTGGACTCTTTGCCTGTCATCTGGCAAACATGTCTGTAGAGGAAGGCAACAGTCACAGTGGAGCAAAGTAAAACCACAAGAAGAGAGCCGGAGCAGCCGATAACGAAATAGAATATTTCGTAGGAAGGGAGAATTTTGTCCTCTCCTGCATTTTGGGTCATGTCTGTAATGTTGGCTGTGGTTGTGTTGCTCTGGAGATGTACAGGAACAAACTGAAATGCAAAGACAGAAGAGAAGATTGAGATGACTGCAGATGCCGCAAGAGTCCAGGGTAACAGACACAATATCCGCTGCTTGCACCAAAGGAAAAGAGAGTGTGTGCCGTTCACTATCTTGATGCAGTAGAAGACACAGAGCCAAGCAGTGAACCAGTATCTGGATAAGACAGCAATGTTTAGAAGGACGTTGGTTACTCGACTCATTAAGTAGTTCCTAATGTTGAAGTGCTCCCTGTAGACAACTGCCATCACTGAAGCTGTGCAGCAGATATTGGAAATGCTGAGACTCAGGAGGAGGAGTTCGCTGGAATTCAGACTCCTGGATTTAGCCCATTCAATGACTATCACTGCAGTTATGAAGGCATTGGAGGTGAACCCACCCAGGGCTAATCCATGAAGGGTTACCAGAAAGGCAATGGGTAGGGGAGAAATCATATTGCCCGGTCCTAAGTGCGGATGGACTTCACCCTACCAAAGTTGCTGAAGAGAGAAGGAAATGCCTGTAGCTGACCTGAAACACGCATTAGGAACTGAGCATTAACCAATGCAAATCAAAGGGACTCTTCTGTTACCTATTTCCATAAGGCTTCCATGTGGCTCACTGGTGCTGATGTGTGCCATATGGAAGGGCCTGCCTGACAACTTTCGTTAAGTGATGCTCTAGGGGTTATGTGAAATGAGGGTTTGTCAAGTCCCAAGACATTCGTCGTTGCAGGCTTTGGTTTTCTCCTTCAGTAGACAGATAAATGGGAGGAATTGGAGACAGATTGGTTGAAATAAGTAGTGCCTTAGCAAGTGGGGGGGGGTGTAGTCCGCCTTGGGTGCCAGGTTGAGGTATCTTGTGAGGATCACAAAATGCAGCTGTAAGAGAGGTTGCAGCACTCCCATGTTCTTCTTCTGAGGTGAAGAGCACATGCTGCTTCACTGCCAACTCTTCTGCTCAGTGGTTCTAAGAGGGTGACAAAACACCACTTAGCCTCCTGGCTCCTGTCATAAAGCAACCAATGAAGCAACAGATGTCACAGCCAGATCACCCTCACATCCAAAGAAAATGTGTGCCAAATTGCTGTATAAACTTCTGTCTGTGGTATTACATCAAAGTTAGGGTGACATTAACTGAGTGAGCTCTCTGACTAAATGACCCCTAATTTCTTACTAAAAAGAGATACATGTCTAATAAAAATGGAGGAGAGTGTCTTGCAACAGAAGCACCCTTTTGCTCTGCCCAAACTGTTAGAAAGCATTGAGTGAAATGCCAGTTAAGCGCTTCTCTATTAGCTGGTCGACTTGGCCTCTTTTCTCTGCTCAAGCATCTGTTTATTTCAAAACTGGTCATGTGCAGAGCACTACGAAGCCCTGAAATGTGCAGATCTGAGGCCATCCCTTTTTGAAGGAATTGGAGCGTAGTTGTAACTAGGCTGCAGATGCTTTAAAATCTCTGGAAGGAGACTCAATGAATCTGTTGAGAAAATGTTATGTGTTGGAAAAATGTTACGTGTTGGAAATTCTGTCTGCCTTTTCCTACCTACCCACAAAAAGTTGTGTTTTGTTGTTTGGCAAGCAGACTTCAATTTATCTGCTTGGTCCCAGTGTTGTACAAGAAAAAAAATCCATTGGCACAGTAACTTATAGTTTGGTTTCCACTCAGTCCTTTTTCTCCTGCCATTGCTAAGCTTAAGTACAAGCATCTGAGAGAATCACTTGTTCTTCCCCATTTTGTTCCTCACTCAGTTTTCCTTCTCATCCTCTGTTTCCCTTGTGTCTGTTTAGACTGTAAGCCTCTTGAGGAAGGGTCTTTTCATTCTGTGTAAAACATCATGAACATTGATGCACAGCGATGTCTTTAGGGTTTGTGTCACCCTGTGTCACCTTGTGGCACTCCTATGATGAACCTTCTCCCATGCAGTAGGTGTGGCAACTCCCTGGGTGGTGGGCATGGTGATATACCATCATCCCACTCCTGCTGTTTGTTTTTGCTATAACTTTTGATAGAATAGAAATTTCAGCACGGTTTGTTTCATTGCATTCTGCATGAAATTGCACATCGATTACTATATAACATGATCGTATTATTCAAAAATACAAAGATTTTAAAAATGTGAGCCAGTAGTGGTATCACACACAAACACCCTGTGTGTGTCACCCGGTGCAGCCCGTACCCCCTAGAAACACCACTGTGATGGCATTCTATAAATATTGCCTGTTTTTCTATAAACAACATGTTCTCATTTGCTTGTATTTGCTTGCAGGTAAAGTCTTTCAGGTCACACAGAGTTCTTGCAGCTTGTTGATTAGGAGGAGGGTGTCAGAGGTTAATGTGGGGTTGTGGGAAGTTTGGATATTGGTCACTAGCTTAGATTACTTTAAAAGTGGATTCTGAACATTCAAGGCAGATTATAGATCAATCGGTGGCTATTAACCATGATGGCTACATTAAACCCCCAGATGCAGGGACAGTAGATTGTATACTGGGGGTGTCAAAAATATACAGGCTACGGGTGTTGAATGGCCTAGCTACACCTCAGAAAATAAGGAATAAGCTACCCGATGCTCACACCATCTCAGTGTTAGTTAGTAATTCTACTAGCACTGTTAATAGCTGAATTTATTTTATTAATATTGTATAGCAGTATTTCTCAAACTGTGGGTTAGGACCCACTAGGTGGGCTGCAAACCAATTTCAGATGGGTTCCCATTCTTTTCAATATTTTATTTTTAATATATTAGACTTGATGCTGCCATAGTATGTGACTGCATTTAGGGAAATGTTACAGATCTGTACTTTTAACAGGCTACTATGTATATGCTTTTAACTATGAGAGTAAATGGGACTTACTCCTGTGTAAGTGTTGGTAGGATTGCAGCCTAGGATTGTAAAAATTTTTCCTACTTGATGATGTCACTTATGGCCATGACATCACATCACTGTAGGTCCCAACAGATTCTTTTTCTAAAAAGGTCCCAGTGCTAAACGTTTGAAAACCACTGATGTATAAGATGCAAATATTAAGTATGTTTCATTAATATAAGAGATAAGTGTGCTACTTATTTACATGTTAAATGACAATAGAATAGAATAAAAAAGAGCAAAAAACAGAGCAGCAAATAAGAGTAGCATGGAAACAATTAAGAGCCCAATCCTACTGATGGTGAGCACCAGCGCAACAGTTACTGCGCTGGCACTGGTGTAAAGCACTTTTTGACACCTGGAGAGTAAGCTTCACTGGTGGGCAGACCAGTGTCCTACGGGTGCCACATACAGCCTGATGGCCACTGGGGCAGGTAAGTGCTGGGCCGAGCAATGGAGGAGTGGGGGAGAAGGCAGAACAGAGGTGGAGAGGGGATTTTTGGGGAGGGAGAGGGTGGAGAGAGGGATGGTTCAGGTCAGGGAGGGTGGCGGGGGCAGCAGAGGAGGCCTCCACTGCATCCTAACCCCTTTCCTGGACCTGAAAGTCCTATACAGGGCTGCTCGGTTCTGTTTCAGATCCGGTAGCCCCATTGAGCAGATTGGGGCTCTACTTTAGGTCTGCTCATTTTCAGCACAGGATACTGTGTGGGACTTCACCGCCAATGCTCCTGCGTTGGATAGGTTTGGGCTGCCAATCAGTTATTTAAAAGTCTAGCAAAATGAAAACATGTGTGCCTGACATCAACGGAACACCAGGTCCCCAACTGGCAAACCTTCCTGGGGTGTGAGAATACTAAAACAAGGGCACCACCCCCAGAAGGCCATGACCCCAGTTGCTCCCTGCCTGAACTCAAAAGGCAGGAACACCCAAACATGGCCTCCAAAGATGATCTTGGTGCATGGACAGGCTAGTGTTGCTATACATTATATTTTCAGGCATCCATGCCCAGAATTGTGCAAGGCTGGGAATACACCAACATTTTTAATTGGGCCTGGATGTGGAGTGGGAGGCTATATAATGCTGTAAGCACATTAAGTACCAATCCTATCCAACTTTCCAGCACCGGTGCAGCCGCAGTGTAGCCTTGAGGTAAGGGTACAAATGTTTCCATACCTTGAGAAGACCTCTGTAACTGCCCCACCACCACAGGATGCAGCTCATGTCCCATTGGCACGGCTGCACTGGCACTGGAAAATCAGATAGGTTTGGGTCCTAAGAGATGTTCCCACCACCCAGTTCTTCCTAGCAGCTGCATTTTGAGCCAACTGCAGTTTATGTACAGTCTTCAAAAACAACCCCATATACATTATGCCTCAGTTATTTTCACAGCAGATGCTATCATCTCCCAAACTGAGAGCCCGGCATTGGCACTAAGCCACAATAGCTGATTTACCTCAGAGATCGACCTGCACTGAGCTAAACAGAACTTAACTGTAGTAGGTTTTTTAGGTGACCCACATGGTGGGTTACATCCAGTGTAACATGCCTCAGAGAAAGAATGACTCTGGATGCCACCCATCTTGTTCCTGAGCACTGCCATCTTGAGCCAGTCAGATACCATTTTTGATGTTCACTTTCCTGATCAGTTCAGGCAGGTGCTGCATGTCCACTGCTGGTTATAGCAACTTTGGCTCTGCACTGGATCCCAGTAGTATTTTGTGTCACGTAGAACGAACTTAATACAGTCAACCCCTCAGGGCCAGCCCTATTGTGAAGCAGGGTGGATTGGCTGCTTCAGGTAGCAGATAATGGTCTGGTTCTTGGGAGCAGCACAGCAGCCCATCCAGATACCACTCCCATGGGTGGTCTGCATAGGAAAGAAGGCAAATTGGCATCACGCTGTTTTTCCTCCTGCCCCCGTTTTCTATTAGGAAGGGGAAGAGACTGGAAAGAAGGAAAGAATTTGAGCTGTAATTCTAATGACATGCAAAGGGCCAGGTGGTATTTGGTGCTCTGGTTCCTGCAGCAAAATGTTATGAGCTGACACTGCAGGCACTTTCTAAAGCCAAAGGGCCCTGTTACCCACAGTGTTCCCAGAAAGTGTTTGATAGTGCTTAAGAGGCTGCTCCTGATTTCGTGCCAAATCTTTCAGCTTTGAAATGCCTCTTTGAGTGAAAGGGAGCCTTGCAGCCCCGATTGATACATGCAGGGCTTTTTTTCTAATGGAACGCGGGGGAACGGAGTTCCGGCACCTTTTTGCAGGGGCCCCTCCCCTTCGGAGGCATTCTAGGAGGGGGGAGCAAAACAGAGGCAAAGTAGACAGCCACAGGATTGGACTCTAAGGCTGCCATCCTATCCACAGTAAGCCCCATTCACTAAAGTGGACTTCTGAGTAGACATGCATAGGATTGGGCTCTTAGGCTGCAATCCTAGGCACTTTCCTGGGAGTAAGCTCCATTGACTAGAACGAGACTTACTTCAGAGTAGACATACCTAGGATTTGGCTCTTAATCCTGGCAGAGATATATATCTGCACCCATTTTCACATACTAAGGACAGGTGAAAAGGGATTCTACGTGTGTACAACATGCTGTTCAGCCTTGCCAGAGATCTTCCTCATCCTTCCCCCACAAGCATGCCCTCCGCCAGCCAGCATTTGCAGCTCCTCTCCAGCAATGCACAGCAGCTGCTCAGGGCAGCAGAGAACATACAATTGCATGACAAGTGCCTTCCCAAAGACATAGAGTATTCTGATACCTGAATTAAACCATATTTAATCACTTGTTTGCAAATGTAGCTGTTTCTATGTGCACCTAAGGACCCCTCTCGTGTAAGAATTCCTTTTTTGTTCTTACTCCCACAGTTACTTAGAGTAATTTTACTACTTGGAACTCATGTAAGCCATTTTTCAGACTCCATTCACTGTTTCCTCTCCTCGAATTAGTGCCACACTACATACTACACACTACAAGTGCACCTGTACAGTATTTTTCCCCATGTGTAGAAAAAATAGCTAGAGGGTAGGGGATGTGGAGATTGACAGCCCAATCCTATGCATGTCTACTCAGAAGTAAGTTCATCTTTAGGGGGGAAGCACATAAAAAATATTTTATTTCTCCAATAAAAAAGGGTTTATAAATAAATAAATAAATAAGTTAAATAAAAGATTAACAAGTTGTGAGTTCTTGCACCTTTTTTTCCACAAAAAAAGCACTGGATACATGTAATAGAATGCGTAGCAGCCCCTGTTGTGTTAGTAGGTCTGTTGTGTTAGTAGGTCTTGCTCTCAAAGTGCAAACAGGGTTGCAGTCTTAGGTGATAATGTTTTTGGAGTTATGTAGCGGTGTTAGCTTTTTAACATCTTAAAAGCACACCATTGTGTGTGCTGCTGTTTACCAGAAGGCAGATGCAAATATGCATCCCTGATATGGCACAGTGGTAATTGTATCCATTCTCCATTTGCATCTCTCTGATTACAGCTGGATGTTCCATAAACAACAACTTCTACTAGATTCCTGAAAAACCATCGCCTCTTCATTGCCTCTGCATTGCCTCTGCAGAGCTTCTGTAATGTAGTTACTAAGAAGGTGTACTGTAAATCAGATCTTTCACTGCTGCTAATCCCACCTACGAGCAGCCAAATCCCATTCTCTCCAGCGCCAGAGTGGCTTCCACTGTATCCAGCTGGGCCAGGGAGGCCACCAGAGGTCTCCACAGGAAGGGGCCTTTCATCCCCTTCCCTCTAGGAAAGCCCCAGGCCCAACAATGGGGCTACTTGAGTCTGATCCAGCTATTTTGCAGGTGCAGACTTGAGAAGCCCCATGTTGGGCTTATCAGCCCGATGTGGGGCATAGGATCCTGTGGAGGATGCCTCCACCAATCCTACCTCCATCCCAAGCCACTCCCTCCACCTATTCTGCCCTCCCCCAGCCCCAGAACACCTCCCCCTGCCCCCAAAAGGCGCATTGCTACCCGGTGCAGCTGCTTACCCCAGCAGCTCAACACGGGCATTATCCCAGCACTGATGCTCAGCAGCAAGTGGTGCTGGCCCAGCACTGACACTCCCTCCTCCCCAGGTGCCAAAAACATGCTTTACAGCCGATTTTCTACGCCCAGCACCAAAACTACGCTTGTATTGCTGGTGCTTGAGCCCTGTGGATTGGGCTGTAAGGAAGTTTAACCATTCCTTCTCAGCCTTTGCTCCCCAGCTGTAATATAGGGATAATAATGCTTACTTCAGTGTCATAAGGACTATATTAAGCTAACACATATGAAACATCCTGCTCACTCGCAGGCAGTGCTAAACAGTTCAATTTTATTATCAGTTGAGGCTTGAGATATGGGAAGCAAGCTTCAGAAAGGGCTAGTAAAAGAAGTTCAACTTTACATTTTCAGAAAAGTTTTCAAAATATTCTGCTTTTGAGTGCACAGAAAAATGCAGTCCCACACAATTTCTTTCTGTTAGTCACTGTAGACATGTGAAATAATAAAGCAGTACTTTGCTAACAATGTTTTAAAATAGGGGTGTCCAAAGTTTTTGGCAGGAGGGCCACATCAGCTCTCTGACATTGTGTTGGGGGTCGGGGAAAAAAGAATTAATTTGGATTTAAAATTTGAATAAGTTTACATAAATGAATATATTAAAGATGAACTTATATGAATGAATGAAGGTATTGCAATAGCTCAAGGTCTATAAAAAGGCTTTGCACAAAGTAAGGCTGGCCTTTCCTTTGCTGCTGCTACTGCATCACAGACGTGAAACAACAAACAGTGGAGGAGCCCTCATCCCACAGCTCACGCAAGAGGTCAAACAGTTGCCCTCACACTGAGAGTAGTTGCATTGGGCCAGTGTGGGCTCCAACAAATCTCTGGAGGGCCAGAGGCTCATTGGAGACTGGGGGCTCCCTGAGGGCCGCATTGAGAGGCCTCAAGGGCTGCAAGTGGCCCCAGGGCTGGGGTTTGGGCACTCCTGTTTTAGAATGAAATGAGTATTATTAGTCCTGTGAAATAAGCATTTGACCTGGATCTTAACAATAAAAAGTTGACAGTTACAGGAAATGTTTGCTGTATTTATCTCATAGCCATGATAAACATATAGAAAGTCCCCAACTCCTGGATTCTAAAATTTCACCTAAAATTGCTCTCTGAGATTTTCTAACCTTTTGGAGTGCAAGAACATCCAGTGATTCATTTCAGATTTATCCAGTTAGTTGTATAGAGATGGTACTGATTAGATAAACAGAACGGAATCCATCATTTTCCAAACTGACAGCATTCCCCAAGTTCAGTTTTTCCCAGATTTTCAATATGTCCGTCGCAGGGATCAAATGAAGGTTTCCTGCAATGTTCAGCTTTTGTTCTTAATGTTGTGGTGAAATGCTAATGCCACTAGATTAATGTATGAGCTTGGTTGTTTTTGTTTTTTTTAAAGGAATGCCAAGGGAAAAATAACCCTGTGTAGAGGAAACTTATTTCTTCATTTCTGGTTCCAACATGGTTGTTCATAGCACCCGAGTAAGAACAATGGGCCTCAAATGTACTTCAAAGTCATGTGCTGTGGAAGGGGCCTCTATTGCTTCTAAAGAAAATGACTCTATAGAGAACCCCAGGACAACTTAGGACCTCAGATAAGAGGAAGTTAACCCTTTCCTTTGGTTCCATTTTCCCACCAAAAATCCTGACCCTAAATCTGCTACAGGTGCTGTTGTTTGCTCCAGTTGGCAGTGTCAGGGACAAGACAGAAGGCAGAGGAGAAAAATGGTTGTCAGGAATAGCAGGAAAGGGATAAGGAACAATTAACCAATTGCAGAAGGCAGGGAAAATTTTACTGCCTTGGGTGGGATAGCCCTTGTTGGTAAACAAACTTAACAAAACTGAGAGCAATACATCTCCGAAGCTCTCAATGTATTCCTTGTTTTCAGATTTGCCAGTTCCAGAGGCTCTGTATTCAAAGTAAGTCAGAGACATCACAGCATCTTAGCCAACCTTTATTTGCCAATCTCTTCTGCAGTATGCCTTGTTCAAAGATTCTTGTTCAAATGTTCAAAGATTCCTTTTTGCAGTAGGGATTCTAACAGAGCAGTTGAGTTTACAGAGCAGATGAATATTCCACTGCATCAAAGGAAAACTGAATAACACAGTACTCAGTACCACTGGAAGGAATTTCTCCCTCAGATGAATGCATTGGGCAGAGGTTAAGTCTTTCTTCCTGGAAGCATCCAGGTAATTGCTTGCTTGAGCCTCACCAAGCACCAAGTTAACCAGCACCAGGATGACAGCCTGGACAAGTGAATCACCATGGCAGACAGCCAAAAAGTAATCATATTTTCTTCAGCCTTTGTCATCACAGTCAAGATCTGTGCTATAAATGAAGAAAGGTAAAGGAAGAGAAGGAGGAGCACAGTTCCAGCTGCCTTGAAATGAGCTTTTGTTTGGGGGTTCCTGAAACTGGATTCCTTGCCTGTCATTTGGCAAACATGTTTGTAGAGGGAGGCAACAATCACAATGGAGCAAAGGAAAACCACAAAAAGAGGACAGGAAGAGCCAATAACTAAGAAGAAAGTTATGAAGGAAGGGAGAATTTTGATCTCTAACTCTTCTCTGCCCATGTCTGTAATGTTGACTGTGGATGTGTTGCTCTGGAGATACACAGGAACAAGGTGAACTTCATAGGAAGGGAGAACAATTAAGTCAAACTCTTCTTGGTCCATGCCTGTAACGTTGACTGTGGTTGTGTTGCTCTGGAGATGTACAGCAACAAGCTTAAATGCAAAGATAGAAGAGAAGATTGAGATGGCTGCAGATGCCACAAGAGTCCAGGGTAACAGCCACGATATTCTCTGCTTGCACCAAAGGAAAAGGAAGTTGGTGCTATTCACTATCTTGATGCAATAGAAGATACAGAGCCAGGCATTGAGCCAGAATCTAGATAACATGGCAGTGCTCAGAAAAATGTTGATTACATGAGACATTAAGTGGTTCCTGAAATTAGACTTGAAGTGCTCCCTGTAGACAATTGCCGTCACTGAAGCTGTGCAGCAGATATTGGACATGCCGAGGCTCAGGTAGAGGAGTGCACTGGAATTCAGACTCCTGGATTTAACCCATTCAGTGACTATCACTGCAATTATAAAGGCATTGGAGGTGAACCCACCCAGGGCTAAACCAGTAAGAGTTACCAGACAGGCAATGGATAGGAGAAAAGACATATTGCCTGGTCCTCTGTGCAAGTGGACTTCGCCCCAACCAAAGTTGCAGAAGAGAGACAGAAAGTGACACTAGCTGACCTAGAGTGTACTTTACGAACTGAGCATCAACCAATGCAAATGAAAGGCTCTTCTGTTACCTATTTTCGTAAGGCTTCCATCTGGCACACGAGAGCTGATGTGAGGCAGGTCCTTCCACATGGTCCACAACTTTCCATAGGTAATGCTCTGTTCTGAGGGTTAACCCAAGTCATTCATAGCCAAATCATTATTTCTAGCAGGCTTTGATTTTTTTCCTTCAATGTACAAATAAATGGCAGGAATTAGAGACAGCATTGTTAAATTAACGAATGAGATGCCCCATATTCAGACTCTCCCAATTAAAGTTTTTGGTTCTACTAGTGGCTGGTACAGCTGATTTTCTTTTATTAATGCCATATAGGTAGCAAAAATTATGTATTTTAGTAATTTAAGGGACCTGTATGCCATGGATTTACTAGTTAAAAGAACATAAGAAGAGCTCTGCTGGATCAGGCCAAAGGTCCATCTAATCCAGCTTCTTGTATTTCACAGTGGCCCACCAGATGCCTCAGGGAGCACACAAGATACCTGCATCCTGTTGTCACTCACTTGCAAATGATATATTGAGGTAGCCTACTTCTAAGACCAGGAGGTTGCACATACCCTTCATGGCAATAGAATGCTGAAGATTTGTAAATTAAATTTACCTTCTCTGCCCTACTGGTTGCTACTTGCTCTTCATCCTCTTCCCCCAATACCTTGGTTTTTCATTTTTTTAAAAAACTGTGCAGTTTTACACAGCAGCAAATGCAGCTACTGACACTCTGTCATGATACCTGATTTACCTTGGAGATTGGCCTGCACTATAAACAGGCCAATCCAGACTAGTGGTCTGGCAGTGCAGGGTTCTTTACAGCTGTCGCCATTTTTCTTTACAGAAGCCATTTTTCACAGCCAGACTGCTGCTGCAATCATTCAGGGGCTGCGTGCCAGTGGCCTTGCGGATACCCAGTGGGGGGGGGATGATGTGGGGCGTGGAACAGGATGCAAAGAGAGGAGGAATGGGGCTAAGAACAAGGTGGGGAGGAGGGTGGATCAAGGCAGGGAAGGGGAAGGTATCTGTGACAGTGGTGCTGCCACTGTCGCCCTTCATTTCCTATCCTATCTCCCTTCATTTCACCATCCTGGGTCCACTCGGATTTGCAGCAGCTAAAGTGCTGGTGCAGGTCTGTGTAGATGCATTTGAGCAGTGAAGGCTAACCACTGGGCAAGGGAACAAATGTTCCACAGACTTGGAGGAAACCTCCAGGACATCCCTGCCCCCCCCCCCCGTAGGATGCAGCACACACTCCAGTGACATGGCTGCATTGACAGTGGGGTTGTGTGATAGAATTGGGTGGTAATTGCACTTAACTTTAGTAGGTTTTGCCAGAAACATTGTGGTTTGCGTCCTCTGTAACATGCTTCACAGGAAGGGTTACTCTGGATGCCGCCCATCTGCTTCCTCAAAGCGCTGCCATCTCATGCCAGACAGACACCATTTTTGGTGTTCCCTTTCCAGATGGGTCCGTGTTGTATGTCGAGTGCTGGTTAGAAAAGCTTTTTCCTGCACTGGGCCACAATATTTGTGGAATGTAGAGTGAACCTTTAATCCTGTCAGCCCCTCAAGGCTGGCCCTCTCATGAAGCAGGGTGGAGTGGCTGCTTCAGGTGGCAGGTCATGGTCTGGTTTTTGGGGGCAGCACAGCAGCCCATGCAGAAACCTTTCCCATGGACAATCTGCATAGGAAGGAAGGCAAGTTGGCATCGTGCTGCTTTTCCTCCTGCCCCGCTCCTCTTTCCTATTAGGAAGGGGAAGAGACTGGAAAGAAGGAAGGAATTCGAGCTGTGATTTTAATGACGTGCAAAGGAAAGGGCCAGGTGGTATTTGGTGTTCCGGTTCGTGAAGCAAAATGTTACATGAAGCAAAATGCTGCTGGCGCTGCAGACACTTCTGAAGTCAAAGGGCCTCATTGCCCACAGTTTTCCCAGCAAGTGTTTGATAGTGCTTAAGAGGCTGCTGATGCTGTACCAAATCTTTCAGCTTTGAAATGTACCTTTGTTTGAAAGGAAGATTGTACCTTTGGAAAGGAAATGTACCTTTGTGTGAAAGGAAGGACCCCTATTTCCATGTTACATTAAATGCATTTTGTAGTCACATGTTGAAGTCAGCTTCCTCTCTATCAAAATGCCTCCCAACAAGCTCCAATACTAGTTGGGACCTGAAAAGGAAAGAGTTAACTTTTTCCCATTTATAAAATACCAGGCTCAAACTGCCACATATATTGCTTTTTATTGCAAATAGCAGCCTCAGGATAAGACAGAGGAGAGGGCTGATTATGAGAAGATGATGTAAAGAATAGCTAACCAATACCAGAAGGCAGCATAAGTCGGAATAAAGAACTAAAGAACAAATCTCGAAGCATTTTTGGGAAACTCTCATCCATTCCTTGTTTTCCAATTCTAGAGCCTGTGTGTTAGAAGCAAGTCATAGGCATCTTAGTCTACAGTTGTGTTCATGTGCCCATCCAAGTTTTGAACCTCTTCTACAGTATATCTTGTGACATCAGTATGTGTTGAAAGATTGCATCTTGCAGTGGTTTTCTAACTGAGAGGTTGAGTTTTTCTGAGTGGTTCAATAGTTCCACAGTGCCTATGGGAAACGGAGTTACTCAGTCCCCATAGTACAAAGTTGTCCTTTGAGAAGTTGGGAAAGTTTAAGATTTTCTTCCTGGAAGCATCCGGGTAAGTGCCTGCTTGAGCTTGGAGTTAACCAGCACCAGGATGGAAGCCTGGGCAAGAGAGTACCCTGTCAACACTACAAAATACACAGAGGAAACAATCTCAGTGGGTATTACCAAAGTCAGCACCTGTGTTATGTAGAAAGAAAGGTAAAGGAAGAGGAGGAAGAGCACTGTTCCAGCTGCCTTGAAATGAGCTTCTGTTTGGGGGCTCCTGAAACTGGACTCCTTGCCTCTCATCTGGCAAGCATGTTTGTAGAGGGAGGCAACAATCACAATGGAGCAAAGGAAAACCACAAGAAGAGGACAGGAAGAGCCAATAACTAAGAAGAATATTTCATAGGATGGGAGAATTTTTCCTTCTGTCTCTACTTGGGCCATGCCTGTAATGTTGACTGTGCTTGTGTTGCCCTGGAGATGCACAGGAACAAGCCGAAATGCAAAGAAGGGAGAGATGATGGAGATGGCTGCAGATGCTGCAAGAATCCAGGGCAGCAGCTGCGATATCCTCTGCTTGCACCAAAGGAAAAGGAAGTGGGTGCCGTTCACTATCTTGACGCAGTAGAAGATGCAGAGCCAGGCAGTGAACCAGAATCTGGATAAGACAGCAATGCCCTTAATGATGCCGATTACTTGAGACATCAAGAAGTTCCTGAAGATGGACCAGAAGACAGCTGCAATCGCGGTAGCTATGAAGCAGATATTAGACACACCGAGGCTGAGAAGGAGAAGTTCGCTGGAATTCAGACTGCTGGATTTAGCCCATTCAGTGACTATCACTGCAATTATGAAGGCATTGGAGGTGAACCCACCCAGGGCTAATCCAAACACAGTTATCAGAATGACAGTGTATAGGGGAGGAATCATACTGCCTAATCGTACGTGCAGGTGGACTTTACCCGACCAAAGTTGCTGAAGAGAGAAGGAAAGAGAGAAGTAGCTGACCTGAAACATGCATTAGGAGCTGAGCATCAACCAATGCAAATGGAAAGGGCGCTTCTGTTACCTATTTCCATAAGGCTTCCATCTGGCACACCCGTGCTGGTGTGCACCATGTGGAAGGGCCTGCCTCACATCTTTTCCGCAGGTGCTCTTGTTTTGGAGGCTGTTTGAAAAAGAGGCTTTGCTCTAACCCAAGTCATTCTCTTTTGCGGGCTTAACTTTTCCTTTCCAGTGTACAGCTAAAGAGTGTCTGGAATTGGAGACATCTTAGTTGAAATAAGAAATAAGCCACCCCATACTCAGACCCTCTCATTGTTGGTCCTCAGTTCTAGCAGCTCTGCTACTGATGACTTTCTTTTCTAAATCCCATATAGGATGCAAACGTTATGTGTGTGTTTTATTCATTTAAGGGATTGGAGCCCAATCCTATGCACATCTACTCAGGTCTAACTCCCATGATAGTTAATGGTACTTACTCCCACGTAAGTGTGGACGGGATTGTAACCATGCAGCGAAATCCTGTCTTGTGCTGGAACAGGCAGACCAGGAGACTTGCTCTGTGTCCAGCGCAAGATTGGGGCCAGATGTGGCTCAGCTGTAGGCAAGGGGAACCTCTTCCCCTTACCCCAGGTAAGCCACCACAGCCCCAATGAGTCTCCTTAGACTTGCGCCACCTCAGGAGATGGCACAAGTCTGAGGAGAATGGAGTGGCTTCAGTCTGCTCCATGCTGCTCGGGAAACAGGGTTGGGATCCGGCATAACAGTCGGGTCCCAGCCCTGCCTCCTGCTCCCCGCCTGCCCGTCCCCAGGAACCTGGAACATGGTCTCCAAAGATGATCTTGGTATATGGACAGGCTAATGTTGCAGTGCATTATAATCTCAGGCATCCATGCCCAGAGTCGTGCAGGGCTCTAAAGGAAAACAGCAACATTTTGAATCAGACCTGGATGTGGAGTGGAGGCTCTGTAACACTGTAAGCATGTTGAGAGAAGTTCCCACCACCCAGCCCTGCTTAGCAGCTGTATTTTGACCTTATGGCAGTTTTTGTACAGTCTTCAAAAGCAGCTTCTATATATATTATGCTTCAGTTATGTCTATAGTAGAAGCTTTCTTGTGCCCCACACTGAGAGCTCCACACTGGCACTAAGCTATAATAGCTGATTTACCTCAGAGACTGTCCTGCACTGAATAGTACTTGTAGTAAGTTTTGCCAGAAATGTGGTTTTGCCATTGTGACATGCCCCAGTGGAAGGGTGACTCTGGATGCTAACCACCTGCTTCCTCAGCACAGCCATCTTGAGCCAGACACCATTTTTGGTGTTCACCTTCCAGACGAGTCCATGCAGGTGCTGCATGTCCACTGCTGGTTATACCAGCTTTGGCTCTACACTGGGCCACAGTATATGTGTCATGTAGAACAAACTTTTAATCCTGTCAGCCCCTCAGAGCTGGCCCTATCATGATGCAGGTTGGAGTGGCTGCTTCAGGTGGCAGGTTCTTAGGGGCAGCACAGCAGCCCATTCAGACACCTCATCCATGGATGGTCTGCATAAGAAGGAAGACAAGCTGGCATCATGCTGCTTTTACTCCTGCCCTTCTCCTTTTTTATTAGGAAAGGGAAGAGACTGGAAAGAAGGAAGGAATTTGAGCAGTGATTTTAATGATGTGCAAAGGAAAGGGCCAGATGGGATTTGGTGCTCTGGTTCCTGCAGCAAAATGTTATGAGCTGACACTGCAGACACTTTCTAAAGCCAAAGGACTCCGTTGCCCACAGTGTTCCCAGTAAGTATTTGATAGTGCTTAAGAGGCTGCTCCTGATTCTGTGCCAAATCTTTCTGCTTTGAAAGGTCACTTTGTGTGAAAGGGAGCTTGCAGCCCAGATTGAGGCATGTAATAGAATGCATAGCAGCCCCTGCTATGTTTAGCAGGTCTTGTTCTCAGCTAAGTGCAAACAGGGTTGCAGTCTTATGACAAACAATAATGTTTGTTGAGTTATGAAGCGGTGTGTGCTTTTTAATATCTTAAAAGCACACCTTTTTGTGTGTTGCTGTTTGCCAGAACATAGATGCAAATATACATCCCTGATATAGCACAGTGGTAATTGTATCCGTTCTCCATTTGCATCTCTCTGATTGCAGCGGAATGTTCCATAAACAGCACCTTTTACTAAATTCCTGAAAAGTGTCATTGTTGCATTGCCTCAGCAGAGCTGGTATAATGTATTTGCTAAGAAGATGAACTGTGAATTTGGTTTTTCACCACTGGCAATCTTGAATCAACTAGAGTTTGTGACTCTCTTCTCCAGTCTTCCTTGTTACCTCTGTGTCACTTAGATTGCATCTTTCCATGGGGTTTCTAAAGGGTTGACCCAAGATACCCTGATAGTGAGATGGTGCCCCCTCCAGCTGCTTCAAAATCTTACTCTGAGGAAGCCTCCATGACGGCCCCCCAACTGCAGGATGCAGAACTTGTCCCACACTGCTGTGCCAGCGCTGGGAAGTTGGTTAGGATTTGGGCCTTTTTTCCCTGCATTTGGCAATATGCAACTTTATCTTCCAATCAAAAAACAGTTTCCTTGTGTGCACTCCCTTCCTCAGTGCAATTCACACTTTTAATTGTCATTTAAAGCTGTATTTGCTGAAATCAAAATGAAAAGATTCATACTTATTTCAAGAAAGAAGTGTACTGAATTTTAAAAAACAACATCTTGATTAGAAGTAAAGGACATAGAATTCCTGAAAGCTTAGGAAAGCAACAAATAGTCTCACTTCTGTAATAGGTCCAATTACAAACACATTTTAAAAACCTGTCATCAAAATCGCTCCTCCAAATGCACAAGAAAGGTTGTGGAGATTTTCTCTTCACTACTAGCTTACATTTTATACTAGTGTTTTCTATAGCCAACAGTGTTTTTATATGTGTGTCTCTGTATTTCAGAACTGGGCAAAAAAAAAAAATCATTGGTTATGAAGGCTGCAATCCTAAGCACACTTACCTGGAAGTAAATCTCATTGAAGTTGATAAGCTTTACCTGTGAGTAGATATGCCTAGGATTGGACTTCGTGTGTGTGTGTGTGTGTGTGTGTGTGTGTGTGTGTGTGTGTATTAAAAAATAAAAACCACAAGAATTTGTGACTCTGGAGGATTGATCCCCCTCACCTTCAGAAAGCTAAGTAGGAAGCTGTTTGTTCAACTTCTGTGTGTTCTCTCTATGATTTGCGGGGGGGGGGGGATTATTAAGGTTGTTCTGGGATGGCACAACCAAAAAACCCTTATGGTGCAGTTTTCCCAAACTTATGGGAAACTTATGGCTGCAGCCTTATGTGCAGTTTTCCCAAACCTGGCAGTGTGGGACTTCTGGTTTTATTTAAATGGACTGTGCAAATGAAGGAGCTTCTTTCTTTGCACAGTCCCTTGAATGAAGCCAAAAGCCCTGTGCTTCCAGGTTTTGGAAACCATGTGGTGGAGCCTGGTAAGGAGTGATTTCATTTATTGAGCAAGAAGTGGATCAACGGGACTTGTGTTCACTGTGGGCTGGAGGGAGGAGGCAGCAGCAGCAGTAGTCTTGGTGTAAAGGGCACTGTGCCCCTTCCTCCTCCCTTTGCCCTCTGCACTGATGCATGCCATGTCTGGACCTTCATGGTTGGGCTGGCAGTGAGCGTTCTTCTGAAAGAAAGTTGAATTTCCTCCTTCCCTCATCTTGTATTTAAAAAAAAAAGGCAGAGAGAGAATGAAAACACAAAAATTGATTTTACTAGAGTTTCTAGTTCATATCCCACCCCTCTTTCTGGCAATTTCACATGAAGGAAAAGGAAGAAGAAAGGAAGGAAGCAGGCAGGCAGGCAGCAAGCAGGTTCCCAATCCAAGGAATTTTGTTCTTGAAACAAAAGCAGAAACTTCTGAAAGGCCATCACTGGGGGAAGAGAGGAACAAAGAAAGGCAAGAAAGCGCACACACAAATTGGGGTGCTTGTTCTCTAGGAAAGCACTGTCAGCTGAGGTGAGGAAGACGCAGCGGCTGAAATAAAGCAAGACAAAAAACCACAAATGCAGTGTGAGGAAAGGGCTGCCCTGCAGATGTGAACCTCCTGCAACAGATATTGGACTACTATGGAGTGGAGGCAGGGCGGTCCTGAGCAGACAGAGAATCAAGCCTGGAGCGATGAGGGATCTGCTTGCGAAGAGGGAGCTTGTGCCTTCCCGGCTGCTCTTCTGGGAGAAGAGGGGGAAAAACTGCCAAAAGCAGCCTGGGATGAAGGAGCACTCTGAGGATGGGACCATTACACACATCTTAGCAAGCACCCAGTGGTCCCGCAGCCTGTCCTGTCCTGTGCTGCCTGCCGCTCATCGACATGCTCAGAGATCTCAGCAGGATAGCGGGTGATGAGGACAGCATTGAGTTGCTGCTGAAGAGAAGCTGTTTGGAAGGAAGAAGGGAGATTTCCTTGCCTCATGAAGGTACTGCTCCGAGCGACAGTTTCAACCAGTGTCATTGTGAGGCTGAGCCTGGGATTCTAATTGAGTGGTTGAGTTCACAGCTCAGATGAATAGTTCTGTTGCACCTAAGGAATACGGAGTTATCCAGTGCCTCTAGAAGAACGTTTTCCTTTGAATGGATGGGAAGTGTTCAGGGTCTTCTGCCTGGAAGCATCTGGGGAATTGCCTGCTTGAGTTTGGGGTTAACCCACACCAAGATGACAGCCTGGGCAAGAGAATACCCCATTATCACCATGAAACACACAAAATGAGCGCTTTCTTCAATTCTTGCTATTGAAACCAAGATCATTGCTATGTAGTTAGAAAGGTAAAGGAAGAAGAGGAAGAGCATAGCTCTGGCTGCCTTGAAATGAGCTTCTGTTTGGGAGTTCCTTAAACTGGAGTCTTTGCCGGTCATCTGGCAAACATGTCTATAGAGGGAGGCAACAGTCACAATGGAGCAAAGAAAAACCACAAGAAGAGGAAAGGAAGAGCCATTAACTAAGAAGAAAGTCATGAAGGAAGGAAGAACTTTGATCTCTAACTCTTCTCTGCCCATGTCTGTCATGTTGACTGTGGTTGTGTTGCTCTGGAGATGCACAGGAACAAGGTGAAATGCAAAGACAGAAGCCAGGATGGAGATGGCTGCAGATGCCAGAAGAATCCAGGGTAGCAGCTGCGATATCCTCTGCTTGCACCAAAGGAAAAGGAAGTGGGTGCTGTTCACTATCTTGATGCAGTAGAAGACACAGAGCCAGGCAGTGAACCAGAATCTGGATAACATGGCAATGTTCCCGAAGGTGTAGATTGCTTGAGTCGTTTCGATGTTCCTGAAGTCAAAAATCGATACATTCAGTGAAACTGTGCAGCAGATATTGGATGTGCCAAGACTCAGAAGGAGAAGTTCACTGGAATTCAGACTCCTGGATTTAGCCCATTCAGTGACTATCACTGCAATTATGAAGGCATTGGAGGTGAACCCAACCAGGGCTAAACCAGTAAGAGTTACCAGCCAGGCAGTGGGTAGGAGAAAAGACATAGTTCCTGGTCCTCTGTGCAAATGGACTTCACCCCAACCTAAGTTGCTGAAGAGAGATGGAAAGTGACATTAGCTGACCTGGAGCATACATTCAGAACTGAGCATCAATCAGTGCAAATGAATGGGGCTCTCCTGTTACCTATTTCCATAATGCCTTCATTTGGCACAATGGTGCTGATGTGTGGATCACATAGGAGAGCCTGTCTACAACTGTCTATAGGTGCTGCACCATTCTGGAGGCTATGTGAGAAAGAGGTTTGTCATAATCCATGTCATTTTCTTTAGTATTTTTTTTTCCTTCAGTGTGCAGGTAAAGAATGGTAGGAATTGGAGTTGGCTCACTTGAAATAAGGAATAAACCACCCTATACAGTCAAACCATCCCAGTGTTGGTTGTCAGTTCTACTAGAGTTGGTACAACTGAGTTTCTTTTATTGATCCCATTTAGGAAGCTCACTGTTGGCACCCTTCAGTCTCGAAAGACTATGGTATCGTGCTCTGAAAGGTGGTTCTGGAACAGCGTCTAGTGTGGCTGAAAAGGCCGATTCGGGAGTGACAATCCCTTCCACACCGGGAGCAAGTACAGTCTGTCCCTGGTCTGTCTCCCTGGCTATGGGCCTTCCTTCTTTGCCTCTTTGCCTCAGACTGTTGGCCAAGTGTCTCTTCAAACTGGGAAAGGCCATGCTGCACAGCCTGCCTCCAAGCGGGCCGCTTAGAGGCCAGGGTTTCCCACTTGTTGAGGTCCACTCCTAAGGCCTTCAGATCCCTCTTGCAGATGTCCTTGTATCGCAGCTGTGGTCTACCAGTAGGGCGCTTTCCGTGCATGAGTTCTCCATAGCTACTTTTGTGTTTTTATTTTGTTAATGTTAAGAAGTTGAAGGCCACTGCTGTGGTGATTTATGTGTTAGGACACTATAGCAGAATAAAAAGGCAACTGTAAAATAATAGAAAATACTGAGCAGTAGACAAAGCAGTATAAAAAAATATTTCAGTCAGGACTTTAAAAGCTTGAGGAAATTAAAAGGTCTGTTTTTGATAACAAAAGAACATCAGTATTCTTGACAGGCAAACCTCTCCATGTGAGTCATTCTACACACACTAGGAGTACCATTGCTGAGAAGGTCCTGTCCCCAATTGCCATCTCCCTCTCTTCAGGTGGCAGGGACACTCAAGGGAAGGCCTCCAAATATAAAATCCATTTACAAACAGCACCATGTTGCAGACCATTTTTTGTTGGTTGGTAGTTGCTCATCCATCCCCTCGTACTCCTTGTTTCAAAAGGGGACGCACAAGTGTTTATTGCAACATTTATGTATTTATTTAAGAGTTATACACCATTTTGAGCTTTAAAAAGCAGTATATAACAATAAAACAATGCAAAAACAAATTAAATAATAAAAACAATTAAAAAGATACAGGAGCAGGTAAAACAATCTAGAAACGGCTATAAAACTATAAAAACAGCACAGAGTAAAACCTACAAATGCCGATTAAAGGATCCTTAGGAGCATTTATTTATTCACAATATTTTTTACCCCACCTTTCTCCCCGAGGATGCCCAAGGCGGCATCGTCCCTCCTCAAGAATCAAGCAAAATAAATGTGCCTTTCACCATATAGAAACCATATAGAGAGGGGGCTGTCCTCATATCTTTCAGGATACCACAGATGTGGTGCTACAACAGAAAAGGCCCTGCACCTTGCCACCACAGTGGTGGTATGCTAAACAGGCTTGTTTACGATGGCTTACGATTGTGGTGGTATGCTAAACAGGGACCTCTCTTATGATTGTAGGAGAAGTACACGATTATGTGGGAGACAGCTGACCTTAAGATATCCCATGCTCATGCCATATAGGGCTTTAAAAGTCATCCCCAAAACCTTGAATTGGGCTTGGAATTGAATTGTCAGCCAGTGTAGCTGCTGGAGTAATGGCATGGCAAGCTCCATTCACCAGCTTTGATGACCAGCTGGGCTGCCGCATTCTGCAATAACTGCAGCTTCTGAACTTGTTGAGCTGGAAAGCATTTAAGGTTTTCTGCCTGGAAGCATCCGGGGAATTGCCTGCTTGAGCTTGGGGTTAACCCACACCAGGATGGCAGCCTGGGCAAGAGAATACCCCATTATCACCATAGCACACACAAAATTAGCAATCTTATTTTCTTTCATTCTTGTCATTGAAACCAGCACCTGTGCTATGTAGAAAGAAAGGTAAAGGAAGAGGAGAGAGAGCACAGTTCCAGCTGCCTTGAAATGAGCTTCTGTTTGGGGGTCCCTGAAACTGAACTCTTTGCCTCTCATCTGGCAAACATGTCTATAGAGGGAGGCAACAGTCACAATAGAGCCAAGTAAAACCACAAGAAGAGGACAGGAAGAGCCAATAACTAAGAAGAAAGTTATGAAGGAAGGGAGAATTTTGATCTCTAACTCTTCTCTACCCATGTCTGTAATGTTGACTGTGGATGTGTTGTTCTGGAGATGCACAGGAACAAGGTGAACTGCAAAGACAGAAGCCAAGATGGAGATGGCTGCAGATGCCAGAAGAATCCAGGGTAGCAGCCACGATATCCTCTGCTTGCACCAAAGGGAAAGGGAGTGGGTGCTGTTCACTATCTTGATGCAGTAGAAGACACAGAGCCAGGCAGTGAACCAGAATCTGGATAACATGGCAATATTCCAGAAGGTGTAGAGCGCTTGAGCCGTTGTGAGGGTACTGAAGATAGGCTGGAAGAGTGAGTCGAAGGTACATGCACCCAATGAAGCTGTGCAGCAGATATTGGACATGCCGAGACTCAGGAGGAGGAGTGCGCTGGAATTTAGGCTCCTGGATTTAGCCCATTCAGTGACTATCACTGCAATTATAAAGGCATTGGAGGTGAACCCACCCAGGGCTAAACCAGTAAGAGTTACCAGACAGGCAATGGGTACGAGAGAAGACATACTCCCTGATTCTGTGTGCAGGTGGACTTTGCCCCAAGCAAGTTGCTGAAGAGAGATGGAAAGTAACAGTGGCTGACCTGGAGCGTGTGTTAAGAACTGAGCATTAACACATGTAAATGAACGGGACTCCTTTGTTACCTATTTCCATAAGATTTCCATCTGGACACTGGTTCTGACATGGAGCACGTGGGAGCAGGGATGGATCCAAGGGGGGGTTATGGGTGCATGCCCCCCCAGTCTGACACCAGAGGGGAAGGGCACCTACTAGGATGGGAAACAACCCAAGCACGGCCAGGAGCCCAGGTCTACCCGCCTGGAAGATGTAAAATGGGAGCCCAGATCTATCAGGCAGGTAGATCTGGACTCTAAGTCCAGGCAAGAGAGTAGGTCTACCCACCCAGCGAGCCTGGACCACAGAGACCATTAAGCACAACCTGGAGTCCAGGTCTACCCACCTGGTTAACCTGGGCTCTAGAGTTGGTCGTGCTCATGGCTCCCCTTCTTCTTCCTCTTTAGCGTTCGTCCCGTCTGGTGGCAGAGTTACCATTTCTCTCAGTCGCAGGCTTGGTCTGGGTGTAGGTGGGTGATTTTCATGTTGTCGTGCAGGGTGTCAAGCCAGCTGTGCTTCATTTGGCTCTTCTGAAGTGCTCATAGGCCCCACCCAATCACAAACACTGGATCCGCTGCTGCATGGGAGAGCCTGTCTCACAACTGTCTATAGCTGCTGCTGCGTTCTGGAGGCTGTGTGGGAAAGAGAGTTTGTCGTAGCCCAAGAAGTCCCTTTAGCAGGTTTTCTTTTTTCAGTGTAGAAGTAAAGAATGGCAGGAATTGGAGTTGGCTTGCTTGAAATAAGGAATAAACCATCCTATACAGTCAGACCCTCCCTTTGTTGGTTATCAGTTCTACTAGTGATGTTACAGCCAAGTTTATTTTATTGATCCTATTTAGGAAGCTACTCATATGCTTTTATTAATATTAAGTAACTGTAGGCCACTTCAGTGGTGGTTTATGAGGACAATATAGTAGAATGGGCCTTCGGAGCTGGCTGGTGCATCATTTCGGTTTTCTTTGTGTTGATGAGGAAACCAAAGTTGTCACATGCTGCTTCAAATTTGTCCACGCTGGCCTGCATTTCCTGTTCTGATCCAGCATTCAGGGCACAGTCATCAGCAAAAAGAAGGTCTCGTAGCACAGTCTCCTTTATCTTGGTGACAGCCTGGAGTCTACGCAGGTTAAACAGTTTCCCATCAGTCCTGTATCTCAGGCTGACTAGTAGTAGGAAGTACATACCTTATGTCAAACTATTTTGACAGCTGAAAGTCCCGCCCCTTTTTACTGGAAATCCCGCCCCCTAAGGGGGTTCAAGTGACCCCTCAAACAACTCCCCCCACTGCCCCCCACCACTGGGGAGGGTTTTTGGGGCACCCCGACATTTGGTTTGGCGGGAAAAGGAACCCCCCAAAAAGTGTGGGAAAGGGGTTCATGTGACCACTCAAACAACTCGCCCCGTTCCCCTCGACCGCTAGGGAAGGGTTTTGTAGCACCCCGACATTTGGTTTGGTGGGAAAAGGAGCCCCCCAATAAAGTGTGGGAAAGGGGTTCATGTGACCCCTCAAACAACTTCTCCCGTTCCCCTCGACCGCTAGAGAGGGGTTTTGTAGCACCCCGACATTTGGTTTGGCGGGAAAAGGAGCCCCCCAAAAAGTGTGGGAAAGGGGTTCATGTGACCCCTCAAACAACTTCTCCCGTTCCCCTCGACCACTAGAGAGGGGTTTTGTAGCACCCCGACATTTGGTTTGGTGGGAAAAGGAGCCCCCCAATAAAGTGTGGGAAAGGGGTTCATGTGACCCCTCAAACAACTTCTCCCGTTCCCCTCGACCACTAGAGAGGGGTTTTGTAGCACCCCGACATTTGGTTTGGCGGGAAAAGGAACCCGTCAATAAAAGTGTGGGAAAGGGGTTCATGTGACCACTCAAACAACTCGCCCCGTTCCCCTCGACCGCTAGGGAAGGGTTTTGTAGCACCCCGACATTTGGTTTGGTGGGAAAAGGAGCCCCCCAATGAAGTGTGGGAAAGGGGTTCATGTGACCCCTCAAACAACTTTCCCCGTTCCCCTCGACCGCTAGAGAGGGGTTTTGTAGCACCCCGACATTTGGTTTGGTGGGAAAAGGAGCCCCCCAATAAAGTGTGGGAAAGGGGTTCATGTGACCACTCAAACAACTTGCCCCATCGTCGCCGACCAATAGGCGCAGGTTTCATAGCTCTCAGACCACCGTGTGGAGCCAATGGGAAAAAAGGGGGAGTGGGAACAGGTCCGGACATGTCCTTGTATTTAAGGCACAGGTCCTTTGGGGGGGGGAGGGAGAAACCTGTTCAGCCTTTTGCTGTTGCTGCTGTTTCTGCCATGGCCTCCCCTCTGAAAAGCTCACCCGCTTCGCCTTCTGAGACCGAGACTCCCCAGTTGGAGTGCGAATCCCCTGCTAGGGAATTGACCAAGATGGAGAGCCCCGAAGAAGAGAAGGAGAAGGTGCTGCCTTCTGAGGGGGGGGGGAGACCCCGGTCAGACCCACTGATTCTCAAAGCCTACCACAGGCACCTATGAAGAAGAAGCAAAAATGTAGGCATTATGAGGATGACGTGTTACCGTTTCCATCTTTGAACCTGGTTTACCAATTTGCAATGGAAGAACCACCTGTACCTAGAGAACCTGAAGGAGAGGTAAATTATTGTGCTTGAGTGCATACGTGAGTGTGTTGCCTGAAATGTAAAAATCAAAAAAATACTTATTTGTGTTTTTTTTTTCTGTAGGCTATTCCAAAGAAGGACGCTTTCAAAACGTTACGAAACCTATGTCTGAAAGTAAACCACAGAATGTGGAACACCTTCTAAATGTCATCAATTGCCATGACCCAACTGAAATCTAACCATAAAGGTGTTCTCATGATTACATCATCTTATTCACTGACAGGTGAAGACAGCTCTGAAGTTCAAAGCAGCATTAAGTATAACTGGAAAATGGGTGTATAATATTCTGTTAAAATACTAAATGGCAAGGTGTTGTAAAGTAATAGCAGCAGCTAATAAATAATGTGTCCCCATCCAACATATTAAACTGTCTTATACTCAGTCAGACCATTAGTCCAGTATTGTCCACTGTGGCTTGCTTTGGCTTTCTAGGGTTTCAGTCCTCAGGGTTCTCAGTCCTGACTGGTATGGACAGGGATGAACCTTGTACTGTACTGCTGAGCTGTGGCCCCTCCTCCCATCATCACAACACTTCAGATTTATCCAGGCAAATGAAATAATTGCAATGTATGTTGATCAGGTTTACCTGAATATTTTATTATTACTTGTAAGGGGCAGATATTGTGGTAGTCTCAAACTTATAAATATTATTTTAGTATGCATGATGTTTTCGTCAGCTTTGAAACTAATGGAAATTGTGGCAGTAGTTACAGGTTAGAATTTGACCCCCAGGTGGGAAAAAATAATGTTCTAAAGCAAGGGTGGCCAATCTGCAGCACAAATGCTACTAGTGGCACACTGACTCTTTCTGATTGGCATGCATGAAGTTGCCATATATTTTTGAAAAACTTTTAAATGATAACAAAGAATTATTACAAAAAATGGCAACGAAAGAAAACTGCAGTTTACAGTTTGCTTGCTTTCTTTGCTACTTCTTACACAACAAACCTTCAAGTTTCTAATGCTGCAGTGTGCACACTAAGGGTGGCCACACCTACTGTGCTTGACTTGCTTTGACTGAAAAACAGGCAGTAAGGTAAGAAAAGAATTTTGAATAGGAGAGAAAGTCCATAGGGCAAATGCTAGAGAGCTGCATTTCACTAACAGGCATGTCACTTGCTTACCCAAGAAGTCTTGGGGTGGGCTGTGGAAGGCAGCAGGGGACAAGCGGGACAGCGCAGAGATGACCAATGAGATCAGCAAAGGCCAGATGGCGCAGCTGTGTGGAGATACTATCTTTGAGAAAATCAGTCGCAAAGAGGTCCTGGCTAAGTTATCATCTTTGATAACAAGAAAGTGAGCAAGCAGAGGGGGGCTGGGCTGTGCAGAAGGGGAGTGAATACATGTTATATAGACTTTGGAATGGGTTCCACAAGGCCAGACTAAAGGTCCATGCAAGCTGTCTTTCTGGCCTCATCAGCAGTCAGCCAGGTGTCTTTGGAAAGCCACAAATAAGCAACAGCATTCTCATGTTTTTTGCTCCGTACCATCTGGTACTTGGAGACATACTGCTCTTGAACTTGGAGGCTCTATTTAGCTAGCTTGATAATCACTAAAAAAAAAAGACATTAAAGTGGAGTGACATGTTCAAGATTTTCTACATAAAAAGTGGCACATCTTGTGCTTCGGGTTGGCCACCCTGTACTTAAGATTACAGTGTGGGTTCTTTGTTTCCTCACAAAATGTTAATTTCCACCTACTGATTAAATCTCTGCCTACTAGTTTCCTTGTATCTAGAGTTCCTCTTTTTAAATTTCTGTTGCTGCTTTTATATTATGAAATAGCTGTTTTATATTTGAATCTACTCTTATATTTTTAATTTTAAGTGTTTAATTGTTAAATATTTTTATTCAGATGTTTTATCTTCTACATGTTTTACTTTGATGTTGAGTACGAGAACAGTGCTATATAAATCTTTTAAATAAATATCTGTCATTGTATTTTTAATTATTTGTATCTTTTTTTGGAAAGCAATCCCAAACTGACTTGAACTAAGTATTTGCTGAAGTTCACCTGTGGCTCACTATTCTCTTTGTATCTCTCCGTATCTAATGAGAGCATAAATATGAAACAAAGCAATAACTTCCCCTCGCCTGAACTTGTCTCCCATGCCATGACACACATGTTGATTACATGTGATTTGACTGTGCCTTCTGACAAATTAATAGCAGGGCTTCATATTACAAAATGTGACACAGATTCGGATGCATCACAGAAGCCCATAAATAGAACGCACAATGCTAAAACATGGTTATATGCTTGATTAGATGCAAACCTTGGACTCAGAGGCTCCCTCTTTCCTTCTGCTTGGCTAGCAGGGAGGTTTAAAGCTTCTGATTTGATATAGAAACATGATCAGACATGATTATTTATTCATCTACATGATTAAATATTTGTGGTTATCTTCTAGTTTATGTTCATATCAATATTTGTATAAACAAATACTGATGTATATAAAGCTGACACTAGAATGGCTGGGAACTTGTTTTGTTCCTCTAATACAGTGATTTTCATCCTTTTTCATCTCATGGCATTAAAATTGTCAAGCCACACCCACCAGATTTTTGACCATTTAGAAGGTACACCATGTTACCAGAGGGGGGCTCACATCCCCCATTGGCCCTACTAATAAATGACCTTCCCACAAATTTCTGTGGCACACCTGTGGACCACTCGCAGCACACCAATGTGCCATGGCACAGTGGTTGAAAACGGCTGCTCTAATATTAATATACTAAAAGTAATATATTTACTATATAATAATAAATAATATTGTGGAAATATTTGTTCCAGTATATTATTTGTTGACATTTCATTCATAAAATAGGCAACGGAGTCCATGTACCTTTATTTGTTTGATTTCATACCGGATCATTTTGTGAGTGTCAAGTGGATCATCACTTGCTGGAACCACCTTTTCACTTGAAATTTTTTTGCTCTAATCACTGTAAGAAAATGAAAAAGAAATGTTAATGGCAACAAAACGGATGTTTTCTTATTCCCTTGCTTTTTATTTAGTGTTATACAATACTAGGATTATAAAGTACAGCTACTGTGCTAACATATTCAGTACTATTTATGTTT
The DNA here is from genome assembly GCF_035046505.1 of Tiliqua scincoides. NCBI lineage: Eukaryota > Metazoa > Chordata > Lepidosauria > Squamata > Scincidae > Tiliqua > Tiliqua scincoides. The sequence goes on from NC_089822.1 coordinate 204,805,686, forward strand.
TTCCCCCAAAGCAAATAACAGAATCTTCAACACCAGAGTTTGAATGGATTGCTTATCTGAATTTCTTCACGTTTCTGGAAATGCAGTCTTCTCTCAGCCAGACACAGGTCAAAAACTGGGGTTAATCCTGAAGGATTGCATTCCAATAACTTGGAAATTTTCAAACTTTTTGACATGGGAACAGAATCTGTATCTGGTTTTTTTCACGTGCAAAAATCAGACACAGGTCAAAAACTGGGGTTAATCCAGGACTATTGCAGAATTTGGGGTCTGTTTTTCACGTGTCTTCTTTTAAGATTTATGGTGTGAAAATAAAAACATACTAACTTACCAACATTTTTGTTTATTGTATGGGCCTGGGAAGAAAAAACTAATTGGAATGTCCAGTTGTGAGGGGTACTGAGATTTTTCCTATAAAAGGGGACACCTTATTGTGTGTGTCAGAACATCTCTCAAAAAAGGTTGCAGTTCTTTTTGGTAAGCATATTGCTCTCTCTCCTTTGCTTTTGGAATTTGTATGTGTTGGGGCGTGTATGTGAATCTGTTAGAATTAAATTTTGCTTCTCTCTAACAGAATCTGTATGTCAGATTGTCTGTCTCAGAGTCCTATTAGGTTGTCTTTAATTCAGGGACCATGCTCTGTGATTTTGGGAGGGGTTGGGGATGTTTTTTCGCGTGTTCTGTGATCCTGTGTGAATCTGTTAGAAATTAAAAAATGCTGCCTTTATTCATAAGGGGGAGATGGTCAGGCTGCACAGTTTTTTTTGGAATGTTCCTTTTCACCTGTATGACTTGAATTTTGATCATTATCCAGCTAGGACAATGGCTGTGTGTGTGTGTGTGTGTGTGTGTGGGTGGGTGGGTGGGTGGGGTGGGGCTGTCAGCAGAGGCCTCTCTTATTCATTGTGGGCCTTTACACTTTACAAGTGGCCAGTACACTCAAGCATATCTCTGCCTGCTTATTGTCTGGACTGGATCTGTAAAGTGGGAAAAATATTGACCTACCTGGAAGGGTTGTTAGGGGGATGCCACAAAGATTTATGGTGTGAAAATAAAAACATACTAACTTACCAACATTTTTGTTTATTGTATGGGCCTGGGAAGAAAAAACTAATTGGAATGTCCAGTTGTGAGGGGTACTGAGATTTTTCCTATAAAAGGGGACACCTTATTGTGTGTGTCAGAACATCTCTCAAAAAAGGTTGCAGTTCTTTTTGGTAAGCATATTGCTCTCTCTCCTTTGCTTTTGGAATTTGTATGTGTTGGGGCGTGTATGTGAATCTGTTAGAATTAAATTTTGCTTCTCTCTAACAGAATCTGTATGTCAGATTGTCTGTCTCAGAGTCCTATTAGGTTGTCTTTAATTCAGGGACCATGCTCTGTGATTTTGGGAGGGGTTGGGGATGTTTTTTCGCGTGTTCTGTGATCCTGTGTGAATCTGTTAGAAATTAAAAAATGCTGCCTTTATTCATAAGGGGGAGATGGTCAGGCTGCACAGTTTTTTTTGGAATGTTCCTTTTCACCTGTATGACTTGAATTTTGATCATTATCCAGCTAGGACAATGGCTGTGTGTGTGTGTGTGTGTGTGTGTGGGTGGGTGGGTGGGTGGGGTGGGGCTGTCAGCAGAGGCCTCTCTTATTCATTGTGGGCCTTTACACTTTACAAGTGGCCAGTACACTCAAGCATATCTCTGCCTGCTTATTGTCTGGACTGGATCTGTAAAGTGGGAAAAATATTGACCTACCTGGAAGGGTTGTTAGGGGGATGCCACAAAGATTTATGGTGTGAAAATAAAAACATACTAACTTACCAACATTTTTGTTTATTGTATGGGCCTGGGAAGAAAAAACTAATTGGAATGTCCAGTTGTGAGGGGTACTGAGATTTTTCCTATAAAAGGGGACACCTTATTGTGTGTGTCAGAACATCTCTCAAAAAAGGTTGCAGTTCTTTTTGGTAAGCATATTGCTCTCTCTCCTTTGCTTTTGGAATTTGTATGTGTTGGGGCGTGTATGTGAATCTGTTAGAATTAAATTTTGCTTCTCTCTAACAGAATCTGTATGTCAGATTGTCTGTCTCAGAGTCCTATTAGGTTGTCTTTAATTCAGGGACCATGCTCTGTGATTTTGGGAGGGGTTGGGGATGTTTTTTCGCGTGTTCTGTGATCCTGTGTGAATCTGTTAGAAATTAAAAAATGCTGCCTTTATTCATAAGGGGGAGATGGTCAGGCTGCACAGTTTTTTTTGGAATGTTCCTTTTCACCTGTATGACTTGAATTTTGATCATTATCCAGCTAGGACAATGGCTGTGTGTGTGTGTGTGTGTGTGGGTGGGTGGGTGGGTGGGGTGGGGCTGTCAGCAGAGGCCTCTCTTATTCATTGTGGGCCTTTACACTTTACAAGTGGCCAGTACACTCAAGCATATCTCTGCCTGCTTATTGTCTGGACTGGATCTGTAAAGTGGGAAAAATATTGACCTACCTGGAAGGGTTGTTAGGGGGATGCCACAAAGATTTTTAGTAACGCTGCAGATGATAGCAGCTAGTAGGTAACTTCAAATGAGTTGACAAAAAACAACTCAACAACCAATCAACCCGATGATGGCAACACACTTCTCAGAAAGCTATGTGGACCAGATCTCACAGGTCTGGGAAGTGGCACTGTAATTAACACAGCGGCCAGTCAGTATCCCTGTAGAAGGAAACAGCCTGTCATGCCAACATTACAGTAAAAACCAAAGTTCAGTGTAATATGAAGCTATCTCTTTTCTCAAATCCTTTCAATGAATTTTGTGTCTCAAATACGGACACTATTTGCAGTTCTTCAGTTCATGTTAATATGCCTAATATAGCCCTTAGCACTGAACACATTTGCTCACCCACAAATTAGACCACGCTTAAGACCAAACCATCAGAGATCTGGTCCACATAGCTTTCTGAGAAGTGTGTTGCCATCATCGGGTTGATTGGTTGTTGAGTTGTTTTTTGTCAACTCATTTGAAGTTACCTACTAGCTGCTATCATCTGCAGCGTTACTAAAAATCTTTGTGGCATCCCCCTAACAACCCTTCCAGGTAGGTCAATATTTTTCCCACTTTACAGATCCAGTCCAGACAATAAGCAGGCAGAGATATGCTTGAGTGTACTGGCCACTTGTAAAGTGTAAAGGCCCACAATGAATAAGAGAGGCCTCTGCTGACAGCCCCACCCCACCCACCCACCCACCCACACACACACACACACACACAGCCATTGTCCTAGCTGGATAATGATCAAAATTCAAGTCATACAGGTGAAAAGGAACATTCCAAAAAAAACTGTGCAGCCTGACCATCTCCCCCTTATGAATAAAGGCAGCATTTTTTAATTTCTAACAGATTCACACAGGATCACAGAACACGCGAAAAAACATCCCCAACCCCTCCCAAAATCACAGAGCATGGTCCCTGAATTAAAGACAACCTAATAGGACTCTGAGACAGACAATCTGACATACAGATTCTGTTAGAGAGAAGCAAAATTTAATTCTAACAGATTCACATACACGCCCCAACACATACAAATTCCAAAAGCAAAGGAGAGAGAGCAATATGCTTACCAAAAAGAACTGCAACCTTTTTTGAGAGATGTTCTGACACACACAATAAGGTGTCCCCTTTTATAGGAAAAATCTCAGTACCCCTCACAACTGGACATTCCAATTAGTTTTTTCTTCCCAGGCCCATACAATAAACAAAAATGTTGGTAAGTTAGTATGTTTTTATTTTCACACCATAAATCTTTGTGGCATCCCCCTAACAACCCTTCCAGGTAGGTCAATATTTTTCCCACTTTACAGATCCAGTCCAGACAATAAGCAGGCAGAGATATGCTTGAGTGTACTGGCCACTTGTAAAGTGTAAAGGCCCACAATGAATAAGAGAGGCCTCTGCTGACAGCCCCACCCCACCCACCCACCCACCCACACACACACACACACACACACACAGCCATTGTCCTAGCTGGATAATGATCAAAATTCAAGTCATACAGGTGAAAAGGAACATTCCAAAAAAAACTGTGCAGCCTGACCATCTCCCCCTTATGAATAAAGGCAGCATTTTTTAATTTCTAACAGATTCACACAGGATCACAGAACACGCGAAAAAACATCCCCAACCCCTCCCAAAATCACAGAGCATGGTCCCTGAATTAAAGACAACCTAATAGGACTCTGAGACAGACAATCTGACATACAGATTCTGTTAGAGAGAAGCAAAATTTAATTCTAACAGATTCACATACACGCCCCAACACATACAAATTCCAAAAGCAAAGGAGAGAGAGCAATATGCTTACCAAAAAGAACTGCAACCTTTTTTGAGAGATGTTCTGACACACACAATAAGGTGTCCCCTTTTATAGGAAAAATCTCAGTACCCCTCACAACTGGACATTCCAATTAGTTTTTTCTTCCCAGGCCCATACAATAAACAAAAATGTTGGTAAGTTAGTATGTTTTTATTTTCACACCATAAATCTTTGTGGCATCCCCCTAACAACCCTTCCAGGTAGGTCAATATTTTTCCCACTTTACAGATCCAGTCCAGACAATAAGCAGGCAGAGATATGCTTGAGTGTACTGGCCACTTGTAAAGTGTAAAGGCCCACAATGAATAAGAGAGGCCTCTGCTGACAGCCCCACCCCACCCACCCACACACACACACACACACACACAGCCATTGTCCTAGCTGGATAATGATCAAAATTCAAGTCATACAGGTGAAAAGGAACATTCCAAAAAAAACTGTGCAGCCTGACCATCTCCCCCTTATGAATAAAGGCAGCATTTTTTAATTTCTAACAGATTCACACAGGATCACAGAACACGCGAAAAAACATCCCCAACCCCTCCCAAAATCACAGAGCATGGTCCCTGAATTAAAGACAACCTAATAGGACTCTGAGACAGACAATCTGACATACAGATTCTGTTAGAGAGAAGCAAAATTTAATTCTAACAGATTCACATACACGCCCCAACACATACAAATTCCAAAAGCAAAGGAGAGAGAGCAATATGCTTACCAAAAAGAACTGCAACCTTTTTTGAGAGATGTTCTGACACACACAATAAGGTGTCCCCTTTTATAGGAAAAATCTCAGTACCCCTCACAACTGGACATTCCAATTAGTTTTTTCTTCCCAGGCCCATACAATAAACAAAAATGTTGGTAAGTTAGTATGTTTTTATTTTCACACCATAAATCTTAAAAGAAGACACGTGAAAAACAGACCCCAAATTCTGCAATAGTCCTGGATTAACCCCAGTTTTTGACCTGTGTCTGATTTTTGCACGTGAAAAAAACCAGATACAGATTCTGTTCCCATGTCAAAAAGTTTGAAAATTTCCAAGTTATTGGAATGCAATCCTTCAGGATTAACCCCAGTTTTTGACCTGTGTCTGGCTGAGAGAAGACTGCATTTCCAGAAACGTGAAGAAATTCAGATAAGCAATCCATTCAAACTCTGGTGTTGAAGATTCTGTTATTTGCTTTGGGGGAAAAACATAAATAGTACTGAATATGTTAGCACAGTAGCTGTACTTTATAATCCTAGTATTGTATAACACTAAATAAAAAGCAAGGGAATAAGAAAACATCCGTTTTGTTGCCATTAACATTTCTTTTTCATTTTCTTACAGTGATTAGAGCAAAAAAATTTCAAGTGAAAAGGTGGTTCCAGCAAGTGATGATCCACTTGACACTCACAAAATGATCCGGTATGAAATCAAACAAATAAAGGTACATGGACTCCGTTGCCTATTTTATGAATGAAATGTCAACAAATAATATACTGGAACAAATATTTCCACAATATTATTTATTATTATATAGTAAATATATTACTTTTAGTATATTAATATTAGAGCAGCCGTTTTCAACCACTGTGCCATGGCACATTGGTGTGCTGCGAGTGGTCCACAGGTGTGCCACAGAAATTTGTGGGAAGGTCATTTATTAGTAGGGCCAATGGGGGATGTGAGCCCCCCTCTGGTAACATGGTGTACCTTCTAAATGGTCAAAAATCTGGTGGGTGTGGCTTGACAATTTTAATGCCATGAGATGAAAAAGGATGAAAATCACTGTATTAGAGGAACAAAACAAGTTCCCAGCCATTCTAGTGTCAGCTTTATATACATCAGTATTTGTTTATACAAATATTGATATGAACATAAACTAGAAGATAACCACAAATATTTAATCATGTAGATGAATAAATAATCATGTCTGATCATGTTTCTATATCAAATCAGAAGCTTTAAACCTCCCTGCTAGCCAAGCAGAAGGAAAGAGGGAGCCTCTGAGTCCAAGGTTTGCATCTAATCAAGCATATAACCATGTTTTAGCATTGTGCGTTCTATTTATGGGCTTCTGTGATGCATCCGAATCTGTGTCACATTTTGTAATATGAAGCCCTGCTATTAATTTGTCAGAAGGCACAGTCAAATCACATGTAATCAACATGTGTGTCATGGCATGGGAGACAAGTTCAGGCGAGGGGAAGTTATTGCTTTGTTTCATATTTATGCTCTCATTAGATACGGAGAGATACAAAGAGAATAGTGAGCCACAGGTGAACTTCAGCAAATACTTAGTTCAAGTCAGTTTGGGATTGCTTTCCAAAAAAAGATACAAATAATTAAAAATACAATGACAGATATTTATTTAAAAGATTTATATAGCACTGTTCTCGTACTCAACATCAAAGTAAAACATGTAGAAGATAAAACATCTGAATAAAAATATTTAACAATTAAACACTTAAAATTAAAAATATAAGAGTAGATTCAAATATAAAACAGCTATTTCATAATATAAAAGCAGCAACAGAAATTTAAAAAGAGGAACTCTAGATACAAGGAAACTAGTAGGCAGAGATTTAATCAGTAGGTGGAAATTAACATTTTGTGAGGAAACAAAGAACCCACACTGTAATCTTAAGTACAGGGTGGCCAACCCGAAGCACAAGATGTGCCACTTTTTATGTAGAAAATCTTGAACATGTCACTCCACTTTAATGTCTTTTTTTTTTAGTGATTATCAAGCTAGCTAAATAGAGCCTCCAAGTTCAAGAGCAGTATGTCTCCAAGTACCAGATGGTACGGAGCAAAAAACATGAGAATGCTGTTGCTTATTTGTGGCTTTCCAAAGACACCTGGCTGACTGCTGATGAGGCCAGAAAGACAGCTTGCATGGACCTTTAGTCTGGCCTTGTGGAACCCATTCCAAAGTCTATATAACATGTATTCACTCCCCTTCTGCACAGCCCAGCCCCCCTCTGCTTGCTCACTTTCTTGTTATCAAAGATGATAACTTAGCCAGGACCTCTTTGCGACTGATTTTCTCAAAGATAGTATCTCCACACAGCTGCGCCATCTGGCCTTTGCTGATCTCATTGGTCATCTCTGCGCTGTCCCGCTTGTCCCCTGCTGCCTTCCACAGCCCACCCCAAGACTTCTTGGGTAAGCAAGTGACATGCCTGTTAGTGAAATGCAGCTCTCTAGCATTTGCCCTATGGACTTTCTCTCCTATTCAAAATTCTTTTCTTACCTTACTGCCTGTTTTTCAGTCAAAGCAAGTCAAGCACAGTAGGTGTGGCCACCCTTAGTGTGCACACTGCAGCATTAGAAACTTGAAGGTTTGTTGTGTAAGAAGTAGCAAAGAAAGCAAGCAAACTGTAAACTGCAGTTTTCTTTCGTTGCCATTTTTTGTAATAATTCTTTGTTATCATTTAAAAGTTTTTCAAAAATATATGGCAACTTCATGCATGCCAATCAGAAAGAGTCAGTGTGCCACTAGTAGCATTTGTGCTGCAGATTGGCCACCCTTGCTTTAGAACATTATTTTTTCCCACCTGGGGGTCAAATTCTAACCTGTAACTACTGCCACAATTTCCATTAGTTTCAAAGCTGACGAAAACATCATGCATACTAAAATAATATTTATAAGTTTGAGACTACCACAATATCTGCCCCTTACAAGTAATAATAAAATATTCAGGTAAACCTGATCAACATACATTGCAATTATTTCATTTGCCTGGATAAATCTGAAGTGTTGTGATGATGGGAGGAGGGGCCACAGCTCAGCAGTACAGTACAAGGTTCATCCCTGTCCATACCAGTCAGGACTGAGAACCCTGAGGACTGAAACCCTAGAAAGCCAAAGCAAGCCACAGTGGACAATACTGGACTAATGGTCTGACTGAGTATAAGACAGTTTAATATGTTGGATGGGGACACATTATTTATTAGCTGCTGCTATTACTTTACAACACCTTGCCATTTAGTATTTTAACAGAATATTATACACCCATTTTCCAGTTATACTTAATGCTGCTTTGAACTTCAGAGCTGTCTTCACCTGTCAGTGAATAAGATGATGTAATCATGAGAACACCTTTATGGTTAGATTTCAGTTGGGTCATGGCAATTGATGACATTTAGAAGGTGTTCCACATTCTGTGGTTTACTTTCAGACATAGGTTTCGTAACGTTTTGAAAGCGTCCTTCTTTGGAATAGCCTACAGAAAAAAAAAACACAAATAAGTATTTTTTTGATTTTTACATTTCAGGCAACACACTCACGTATGCACTCAAGCACAATAATTTACCTCTCCTTCAGGTTCTCTAGGTACAGGTGGTTCTTCCATTGCAAATTGGTAAACCAGGTTCAAAGATGGAAACGGTAACACGTCATCCTCATAATGCCTACATTTTTGCTTCTTCTTCATAGGTGCCTGTGGTAGGCTTTGAGAATCAGTGGGTCTGACCGGGGTCTCCCCCCCCCCTCAGAAGGCAGCACCTTCTCCTTCTCTTCTTCGGGGCTCTCCATCTTGGTCAATTCCCTAGCAGGGGATTCGCACTCCAACTGGGGAGTCTCGGTCTCAGAAGGCGAAGCGGGTGAGCTTTTCAGAGGGGAGGCCATGGCAGAAACAGCAGCAACAGCAAAAGGCTGAACAGGTTTCTCCCTCCCCCCCCCAAAGGACCTGTGCCTTAAATACAAGGACATGTCCGGACCTGTTCCCACTCCCCCTTTTTTCCCATTGGCTCCACACGGTGGTCTGAGAGCTATGAAACCTGCGCCTATTGGTCGGCGACGATGGGGCAAGTTGTTTGAGTGGTCACATGAACCCCTTTCCCACACTTTATTGGGGGGCTCCTTTTCCCACCAAACCAAATGTCGGGGTGCTACAAAACCCCTCTCTAGCGGTCGAGGGGAACGGGGAAAGTTGTTTGAGGGGTCACATGAACCCCTTTCCCACACTTCATTGGGGGGCTCCTTTTCCCACCAAACCAAATGTCGGGGTGCTACAAAACCCTTCCCTAGCGGTCGAGGGGAACGGGGCGAGTTGTTTGAGTGGTCACATGAACCCCTTTCCCACACTTTTATTGACGGGTTCCTTTTCCCGCCAAACCAAATGTCGGGGTGCTACAAAACCCCTCTCTAGTGGTCGAGGGGAACGGGAGAAGTTGTTTGAGGGGTCACATGAACCCCTTTCCCACACTTTATTGGGGGGCTCCTTTTCCCACCAAACCAAATGTCGGGGTGCTACAAAACCCCTCTCTAGTGGTCGAGGGGAACGGGAGAAGTTGTTTGAGGGGTCACATGAACCCCTTTCCCACACTTTTTGGGGGGCTCCTTTTCCCGCCAAACCAAATGTCGGGGTGCTACAAAACCCCTCTCTAGCGGTCGAGGGGAACGGGAGAAGTTGTTTGAGGGGTCACATGAACCCCTTTCCCACACTTTATTGGGGGGCTCCTTTTCCCACCAAACCAAATGTCGGGGTGCTACAAAACCCTTCCCTAGCGGTCGAGGGGAACGGGGCGAGTTGTTTGAGTGGTCACATGAACCCCTTTCCCACACTTTTTGGGGGGTTCCTTTTCCCGCCAAACCAAATGTCGGGGTGCCCCAAAAACCCTCCCCAGTGGTGGGGGGCAGTGGGGGGAGTTGTTTGAGGGGTCACTTGAACCCCCTTAGGGGGCGGGATTTCCAGTAAAAAGGGGCGGGACTTTCAGCTGTCAAAATAGTTTGACATAAGGTATGTACTTCCTACTACTCTGACTCCCAAGGAACTGTTCTGAAAGGCGTCTGACAGCATGGCTGAAAACATTATACTGAACAGGGTCGTTGCCAGCACGCACCCTTGCTTGATGCCGGTTGTGTCACCAAGAGCCCACCAGCATAGTGAAGGGACAAAAGCTGCAAGTAGTGGACCAATTTACATACCTTGGCAGCACACTCTCCCACACAGTGACAATTGACATGGAGGTCAACTGCAGAATCGCCAAGGCAAGTTCTGCATTCGGCAAACTGCTGACCAACGTGTGGAATCGCCGTGGAATAAGCCTTGCTACAAAGCTTAAAGTCTACCGAGCAGTTGTGCTAACTACTCTGATGTATGCCAGTGAGACTTGGACTGTATACAGGAGGCACGCTAGACAACTGAACTACTTCCACACAACATGCCTCCGCAGACTTCTGAGGATCCGGTGGCAGGCCAGGGTGCCAGATACAGAAGTCCTCTCCAGGGCAGGACTGCCGTCAGTTCATACCCTGCTGATGAAAGCCCAGACACACTGGACAGGTCATGCTGTAAGGAGGCCAGACCACCGCATCCCTTAACAGCTCTTATATGGTGAGCTGTCTCAAGGAAAGTGATCGCATGGGGGACAAAAGAAGCGGTATAAAGACACACTGAAAGCCTCTCTCAAGTCCCTGGCTATTGACACCCCCACCTGGGAAATCCTGGCACAAGACCGATCAACATGATGCACGCTGATCCACCAAGGCTGTCAGACATCTGAAGCCAGAAGGAAACCATAGCACAAGGGAAGCGTGCACTCCGTAAAGCCAGAGCTGCCAATGCTGCTACAGTGGTGCCTTCACATGTCTGCCCGACATGTGGCAGAACATTCCGTGCTTGTATCACCCTTATTAGTCACCTGCGGACACACAGTGGACAGTCCACAACCCATTAGATGTCAAGGTCTTCTTTGAAAACAATGGATGAACATCATCATAGCAGAATACAAAGGCAATTGTAAAATAATAAATACTGAGCAGTGGAAAGAGCAGTTTAAAAAAATTCCGTCAGAACATTAAAAGCCTGAGGAAGTTAAAATGTCTGTTTCTGGTAGCAAAAGGCCATCAGTATTCTTGGCAGGCAAACCTCTCCGCTTGAGTCATTCTACAAACACCATTGCTAAGAAGGTCCTGTCTCAGTTGCCATCTCCCTCACCTCAAATGGTAGGAATACTTAGGGGAAGGCCTCCAAATATAATATCTACTTACAAACAGCACCATGTTGCAGAAGACCATTTTTTGTTGGTTGGTATTTGCTTATCCCATCCCCTTGTTTCAAAAGGGAATACACAAGTGTTTACCATAACATTTATGTAGTTAAAGGAGTTATATACTGCATTTTAAAGCTCAAAATAGTGCATAACAATAAAACAATCAATAATGCAGAAACACATGAAATAAAAAACAATTAAAAAGATAGAGGAGCAGATAAAACAATCTAGAAACAGCTATAAAACTATAAAAACAGCACAGAGTAAAACCTTACATGCTGATTAAAGGATCCTTAGGAGTATTTATTTATTAACTATTTTTACCCCACCTTTCTCCCCAAGGGGACCCAAGGTGACTTCTTCCCTGCTGAAAGGCCAAGCGAAATAAATGTGCCTTTAAATTCTACTGGAAACCATATAGAGAGTAGGCCATCCTCAGATCTTTCAGAACTTGATTCCACAGCCATGGTGCTAAAACAGAAAAGGCCCTGCACCTTGTCACCATCTCCTTGGCTTCAGATGGTGGCGGTATCCTAATCGGAGACCTTTCTGATGATCGTAGGAGATGTGCAGGATTATGTGGGAGTGAGCCAATCTTAAAATAGCCTGTTCTCATGCCATTTAGGGCTTTAACAATCATCATCAAAACTTTGAATTGGACTTGGATTGAAGTTACAGCCAGTGTAGCTGCCAGAGCAGTGGCATGGCAAGCTCCAACCAGTGACCAACATTCTGCACTAACTGCAACTTCTGGACCAACTTCAATAGCCAGCACTTTGGAGCCCTGATAGCCAATTTGACCCAGCCAATTTGCCCCAGAGATCTGCCTGTACTGAACTAAATTGCACTTAATTGATAGGTTTTACCAAAAGAAATATTCTGAGTTGCATCCAGTGTAATTTGCTGCAAAGGAAGAGTAACTGGATGCTGCCATTCTGCTTCCTCAGACTGCTCTATGGACACAGTTTTTGGCTCCCTGATGCATGTTTGTAACAAACTTTTAGTACCATCAAACTCTCAGATTGAAGTGGCGGCTTCAGATAGCAGCTTGTGCTTCAGTTGTCAGGGGCATCATCAAAGCCTAGAAGTGATCTGCACAGGAAGGAAGGCAGAACAGCATCGTGCTGCTTTTCCTCCTCCTCCTTCCTTTTTCTATTACAACAGTGTTTCTCAAACTGTGGGTCGGGATCCACTAGGTGGGTCACAAGCCAATTTCAGGTGGGTTCCCATTGTTTCAATATTTTACTTTTAATATATTAGACTTGATGCTACTCTGGTATGTGACTGCATTTGGGGAAATGTTACAGACCTGTCCTTTTAACAGACTACTATGTATATGCTGTTAACAATGACAGTAAATAGGACTTACTCCTGGGTAAGTGTAGGTAGGACTGCAGCCTAGGATTGTTAAAAAATTTTCCTGCTTGATGATGTCACTTCCGGTCATGACATCACTTCCGGTGGGTCCAACAAGATTCTTTTTCTAAAAAGTGGGTCCCGATGCTAAATGTGTGAGAACCACTGTATTAGAAAGCCTAAGAAATTTGAAGGAAGGAGTTGGGTGTATGATTTTAATAGAGAAAGAAGGAACAGGCTATCTCTGCAATTTTTAAAAAGGGAAGGAGGGGGGACCCGGGAAACTATAGGCTGGTCAGCCTAATATCTATATCGGGTAAGATGGCGGAATGCCTCATCAAAGATAAAATCTCAAAACAAATAGACGAACAAGCCTTGCTGAGAGAGAATCAGCATGGCTTCTGTAAGGGTAAGTCTTGCCTCACAAACCTTATAGAATTCTTTGAAAAGGTCAACAGGCATGTGCATGCGGGAGAACCCGTGGACATTATATATCTGGACTTTCAGAAGGCGTTCAACACGGTCCCTCACCAAAGGTTACTGAAAAAACTCCAGTCAGGGAATTAGAGGGCAGGTCCTCTCCTGGACTGAGACCTGGTTGAAGACCAGGAAACAGAGAGTGGGTGTCAATGGGCAATTTTCACAATGGAGAGAGGTGAAAAGCGGTGTTTCCCAAGGATCTGTCCTGGGACCGGTGCTTTTCAACCTCTTCATAAATGACCTGGAGACAGGGGTGAGCAGTGAGGAGGCTAAGTTTGCAGATGACACCAAACTTTTCTGAGTGGTGAAGACCAGAAGTGATTGTGAGGAGCTCCAGAAGGATCTCTCCAAACTGACAGAATGGGCAGCAAAATGGCAGATGCGTTTCAATGTAAGTCAGTGTAAAGTCATGCACATTGGGGCAAAAAATCAAAACTTCACATATAGGCTAATGGGTTCTGAGCTGTCTGTGACAGATCAGGAGAGAGATCTTAGGATGGTGGTGGACAGGTCGATGAAAGTGTCGACCCAGTGTGCGGCGGCAGTGAAGAAGGCCAATTCTATGCTTGGGATCATTAGAAAAGGTATTGAGAACAAAACGGCTAATATTATAATGCCGTTGTACAAATGGATGGTAAGGCCACACCTGGAGTATTGCGTCCAGTTCTGGTTGCCGCATCTCAAAAAAGACATAGTAGAAATGGAAAAGGTGCAAAAGAGAGTGACTAAGATGATTACTGGGCTGGGGCACCTTCCTTATGAGGAAAGGCTACAGCGTTTGGGCGTCTTCAGTCTAGAAAAGAGACACCTGAGGGGGGACATGATTGAGACATACAAAATTATACACGGGAAGGATAGAGTGGATAGAGAGATGGTCTTTACACTCTCACATAACACCAGAACCAGGGGACATCCACTAAACGTGAGTGTTGGGCGGGTTAGGACAGACAAAAGAAAATATTTCTTTCCTCAGCGTGTGGTTGGTCTGTGGAACTCTTTGCCACAGCATGTGGTGACGGCCTCTGGCCAGGATGCCTTTAAAAGGGGATTGGACAAGTTTCTGGAGGAAAAATCCATTCCGAGTTACAAGCCATGATGTGTATGTGCAACCTCCTGATTTTAGAAATGGGCTGTCAGAATTCCAGTGCAAGGGAGGGCACCAGGATGCAGGTCTCTTGTTATCTGGTGTGCTCCCTGGGGCATTTGGTGGGGCCGCTGTGGGATACAGGAAGCTGGGCTAGATGGGCCTATGGCCTGATCCAGTGGGGCTGTTCTTATGTTCTTATGCTTCAGTCAGCAAAATGGCATGAGCTGTCATTGCAAACCGTTTCATAAGCCAAAGGCCCTCATTGACTACAAGATTCCGAGTAAATTTTGTGTTCAAGGCTGCTGTTGCTGTGCCAACAGCAATAGTTCACATTTTACAGGCTTAAATGCTATTCTTAGTCATTGACTTGTGTTAGTTTTTTGTTTCTTAAAAGTGCGCAATTTGTTTACAGAGAGCTAAACGCAAACATAAATCACTGATATAGCACAGCGGTAACTGTATCCATTTTCTGTTTGCATCCCTCTGATTGAGCTGTAGATGATGCTTTCTTACTGTTGCTTTTGTAGATTGCTGTGGTACCCTGAAGGGAATCATTCCCTAAGTGGAGTAGAGATGGAAGCAGATGTCTTCATGAACTGTGCGCACTGGATCATACAGTACCTTTCTGCAGAAGCAGCTGCTGGAAGACAGCAGCCAGCAGAAAAGGTAGTGGTCTAGATTCTAAAAGGTTAAAAAGGCAGTGGCTTGGCTCTGGGGATGTGTTTCTACTGCAAGAATTTTCAACCTTTTTCACCACATGGCACACTGACAAGGCGCTGAATTGTCCAGACACACCATCTGGTTTTTGATAATTGCCAAGGCACACCTTGCTGCCAGTGGGGGGGCTCACATCCCATTGGCCCTACTAACAAATGACCTTCCCCCAAATTCCTGTGCCACACCTATGGCTCACCAATGTGCCACAGCACAGTGGTTGAAAATGGCTGTTCTACTGCATGAAGAGTACTGGAGGACCCTGATCCTCAGAGCCTGACAGAAATTCCCTTTCTTCTAGTATGCAATTAATTACGCTTAAAAGAAACCTAGCCACAGTGGTATGTCACAAGGCCCCCTTCCAAGAACAAGTTACCAGAGAGGTACCAGGTTGGCTGCTGAGTACCTGCCTGACAGTGGAATTATAACTTGAAGCTACTGTGTGAACAGAGTCGAGAATGAGTAATATACCAAAACCAGCATTGTTCTTCCATTCTTCTCCAGTAAGAAAGTATTTACTTCCTGTTTGGTACTCACCCTTCCTTGGAATATTACTGCCATCCTTGGACACTAAGCTAGCAAATTCAGTATAGTGCTCCATCTATTTCTGAACTTGCCGCCCTGGTGTGGAGAAAATTGTAGCCCAAGCAGGGCCACCCATAAAGAAGATTTTCCTGGGTACTTGCCAGATTCCAGGGCAGGAATAGAGCTAGGATCCAGCAGCCCACAGGAGCAAGAATCAATGTGGTGCCCTTGCATGCATGTTCACACACTTCCACATACTCCTTTGCTGCAGGGCTCCTCCTTTTCTGTCCTGCCAGATGGGCTTGGTGCTGGAGGGTGGGTCTCTTCTTCTTAGCACCCTCATGTTGCAGTTGCTGGCAACCTAGCTAGCAGCTGCACTGGCCTCAGGAAAGGAGTGAGAAGGTTTGGTCAAAACCTGCCTCCCCACTCCACAGACCAGTGCTTTCAGGGGGCCCTGAGGAATCCCAATGTCTGAGGTGGAACTTTCAGCCTTTTTGTATGAAAATCTAGCGTCATCCTGGGACGCTGTGTGGGAATGCAGGGCTCCACACTCTGAATGTGAGAATGTTCAGAAGTAAACTTTTGAGGCACTGAAAGTCCTGCAGCAGTCCCAAGAGAAGATGGTGTTGCTACAGCATTCTGGGGCTCATGGGCTCTGGTATATGCCTAGGTAGGGCCACCTACTGAAGCTGGCCTCGTGCTTTGAAACACTTAAAAAAAATCCCAAGAGACCAAATAAATATTTTTATTTAATAAAATTTATTTAATAAAATGAGAAATCTATAGTAGTCAGTTCTTCATTTCTTTAAAATGAACAATGTAAACTTTTGGCCTATGTGAATTTCCTGTGAAATTGATTTTCTTATTCTGCACTTTTGAAACTCTCTTCCTATTGCATCCTCTACAAAAAATTTTGAAATAAGTACTTATGTTTTAAAATAGAACCATTCTGATTCTTGATTAGGACAGTACAGAATTCCAGATGTAAACAATCCAATTTCAGCTGTTATTCTGTAGCATGTGTGGTTACGATCACAACTCTAGTCAAACGATGGGCGTTTTAAATCATGCAGCTCTCTTGTCAAAATAATTTTTGGCCTGTCTCTTTTGAGTCTGCTCTTTGAGATATATTAAAGATCTTTGACCTATGACTGACAATACTTCTTAAATTCTCCAGTATATAAACTAGCATACAAAACAATATTTGTGAATAAAAGATGTGGCTATAAGGTCTGATAGCAAACTTTCTGGAAAGAAAATTTGGGGAACTTACTAACAAAGCTGTGAAAAAAATTACAGTTTTATTGTATTCTGAAGCTAAATCTACACTAAAGAAGCTTCTCTGTTTTGAATATTTTCAAAGATCTTAAATATTCCTTAAAGGAGTAAATATCCAATTAAGAAATCTAACATGCTTGGAAAAAGATACTTCGAAGAGAAGCATTTCTTATCTAAAATGCATACAATTTTACTAGAATGTAAATGATGAATAAGTGGGGAAAAATATGATGAAATGGGATGAAATTTTGACTCCAGATGAATAAAATCATAATTTCCTAATTGTTGAAAATGTTAGACATTAAAAGGAGATTTTTACCCCCTTTAGCATATGTGGTAGACCTTCATTGGGGAAAAAAGTTCTGGAGGAAGGTTGAAACTATCCTGGAAAAAAGATGGCTATCCTACTACAAATGGATCCATGCTCTGTTTCATCATAGTTATAGTGATAATAAAATACCAGTCAGTGACAGAAGACAAAGATCCCTCATATAAGAGATTGGATTGATAATGTATGGGAAAATGTGTGCATGACAAATGTAATCAGTTATGTACACATTTAAATAAAAATGATAGATTTTCAAGAGACTGAACTCATTCTATTCTGTAATAACTTGATTTATTTTTATATACAAATTTGTTTTGCATTTACCATTGACCATTGGAGTTCTCCAATTTTATTGCAATAAACAGCTTCAACTTACAAAGAAAAAGTTTGTGTATTAAAATCTAATTGAGCAAATGAAAGCGGCATCTATATCTGTTGCCCCCATCCTGGAACTCTACTTTTCCAAAAATCCTTTCTTTCCCCAAACTGAGATGAGCATTTTCCTTTACCTGAAATAAGGGCTGCTAAGGGGAGTAAGCAAAAATAGCTAAAGCTCCCTTGCTAAGACAGTAATATGACTGTCTGTTTGGCCCTAGCAGAAACAACAGAATGGAACAATGGCCCCTGATCCTTCAGGTCTTCCACAGTTTCCTTTATACACGGATAACACTTTATCAGACTGAATGCTAGATTCACAAATCTTGCCCAATCTTTTGTCTGTCTGACTAATTTAATGACCATTCTATATAGAGTTATGTTTGGGGCATACATAGAGATGTTTTTATATGTTCATCCTTTACCTCAAAACAATTTTTTAAAAATCTCATTGATTTTTTAAAAGTCAATTTGGGGAAGGAAGATGTAGCGATGATGCCTTACATGTTAGCCAATAGACACCCCTGAAGTCATAACACAATACAAGATTTGAAAATCAGCTTTCCACAGTTCATACTGAAAATCTCCAGAGCTGGAAAAAGAAAATGTATAGGGCGACAAGGGTGCTATCAAAGAGCCTCTACCACTCAAAATGTTACAGTCATTTTCACTCTTAGCTGAACTTGAGCACTGACCACAGTAAATACAAAAACACAGAAATTGTCACATCAACCATAAACCAAGAGCTGTTTTAATAGAAGGCAGTCTCTAACACACTTAGCTCAACTTCATCACTTTGTTTATCCAGTCAACGTAGAAGGAAACACGGACAAATGTAGCAGGTTCGTCCTTGCGAGCACACACACGGGAAGGAGTGATCACACCTTCTAGCACCCAGCAGTCATGAGTCAGGCAAGCCAAGGGGCCTCCAAAGTCACCCTGCAGGGTAAAAATCAGGCTGAGTTCCGATACAGTGGGTCTTGGGTTGAAAGGCTCAAGCTCCCAGCACACCTTAGGGCACTTTGGGTAGTTTTTCTTATTCCTCCCAAATTTGTTTAGACATACGTCTTCCATTTCCTCATCCCACTTATGAGATTCTTTATTTGTCATTACTGCCCCCAGCTCTTTCTCAGAGCCAGACAAGATGTGTGGTTAGCAAGATTATTACAAGCAAACCTAGGCTATTTTAGTTTGTAAGTACCACATGCAAGGGGCACGATCCAGACTGGGACCAGGTCAGGCCATTGTAACACTTCAACCTCTGCAAGGGCAAGTCAAGGGCACATTCATACGCGCCAGTATTTTCACAAAGGAAAAAGCTCCCATGACAATGGAAGCTCCCACCCCAGTAAAATAGCAGCCATGGGAGGGATCCAAATGGCACCCTTGTGGAGCAATATATTACATGAATGTGCATTCAGACACTCACATGTCCCAGTCCCAGTGTTGGCTCCATGTACAAGAGAAAACGGCCCTGAAGTGCTTGCAGTTACATCATATATGTAGTTTGGGCCACAAAGGATTATTTTCTGATGCTCATTGTTCTAGGCATACCTCAGTCCTCCCTCCATTCCTTCTTCAGACACCTCTTTGACTTTCAGTTGTCCTCTCCCCACTAATGGCCAAACTGCAGCGCTAGTGCCAGGTTGCTAGGGGCACATGATGCATTGGGTGTTGCTGTCAGTGCCATTTTTCACAAGGGTTCAGTCTTGTCTGGTAGCTCCCATTACCACCAGTGGATATGGGCCCTTGAGTATTACCTAACCTAGCCAACTTCTGACCCCAGCCAGCCAAACTAGTAACATTGAGGCTTGTGTTTCTATTCTTTTCAAATGTAGTCACACAGGGTCCCAATTCAGATTGGGCCTGCAGTGTGGGATGGCCTTTATTGCTTTCTTCTCCCATGGTTCTGATCAGGATCAGAACCGCCCTCCAATATAGGTGCTATTTGCCCTGGAAGAAACATCCCCATTGGCTCCTGCAACAAATAGGAGTCACAGAGGGGACCGGTAGGGGCAAAAGGTGAAAGCCAACATCCCCTGCACTGCTGTCCTGATTAATATCAGGGCCTTGTGTGGTTGCTATTTATATTTATTAAAAACAAATAGACACCAGTGATGCTATTCGAGCACCTTCTAGCTTAGCGACAACAGCCCATTTGTAAAGCCTTCTCCCTTTCTCACCTCACGAGCCTTGGTATCATTTCACTCAAAACTGTTCATTTCAGTCCCTTAGTTCCTGCCCTACTCACCTCACAGGCACCCACACCTGCAAGCAGGGGTGCTGTGCACAATTCACTGTCCTTCAAACGGCCCCGAAGTTCCCTGTTGCAAACATGATTGCTTCGGACTCGCAGTGTGGCCACATTGAGTACGCTGTCATTACCAGTACCTGCGTAGGGGGCAGAATCAGAAGCTCAGGATCTAGTAACACCAAATCACACAAGATGGCTTGATGATATCTGCTGAAGCTGGGCCATATCACAGAATGACAGACCCTGCAACCTCTGAAGCAGCAGATGAATTAGTGGAGAAAGTTTCAACTGTGGAAAAAAAAACCTGTAGAAGAGAGAGTTATTATGTAGTTCTAGTCCTTAGTAAGGAAAGTGAGTACAAGAGAGTCACTACAGAGCAGCCAATACTGTGCAGCTTGGTAATTGGAAGGTGGAGTGCCAGACAATAGTCTTTCTCCCAGCAGTCCTCCCCTTCACCTTTTCATGGGTGGTTTCATACCTCTGGTGTCCCCCCAACCTGCAATCTCACACTCAGTGTTCTCAGGCACAATGTAACGCTCAGGTGGGAGACAGATCAGTGCCACACGCTTGTTCAGAACTGCTGGTCTGCAAAGAGAGAGAAAAGGTCATAACTAACATCCACAACTCTGTGTGTCACTTCATGGCTGCCCATTCCAGAACTTGGGGGCAGTTAGAATAAATAACTTCTCATAAGTAAACTTTGCATCTGTCATGTTATTTCCTTGGCATTCAAAAAACCTGCAAGCCCATAGCCAGGGCACTACAGTGACAAACTACTCCCTTTTGTCTGTCCTGAATCACCAACCATCAATTTCTTTAGATGACTCCATAGAGCAGGACAGGTCAGACTGCGGCCCGAGGGCTGGATCCGGCGCACATGCTAACTCCTCCCCCGTGTGACCAAGGCAAACTGTTTTGCAGGGGAACTGCGAATCTCCTGTCCCAATCTCCCCCAAACTGTGTTCCAGCCAGCCGCTTCCTTGTAGTGTCACCCCAGCAGGCTGTGCACCCAGAGTTCCAGGCAGACTTGGCTGGGAGGCACACAGTTTGGGGGAGACTGGAACAGGAGATTAGCAGCTCCCTGGCGGAATAGTGTGCCTCAGTCACACTGGGGAAGCCATTTTCGGCACACAGCAGTCTCCAGTTTGGAGGCTGCTGCCCTAGAGTAATATGAGAGAAGAACCCTTCTTTCTATCAACTTTTCTACATGATGCTTAATTTTGCAATCCTCTATCACATTGCACTTATTCCTTCCTATCCATCAAATGCCTCTGCAGCACTATACCACCCTTAGACACCCTTGCAGGTTACGTTCCCCTGAGATGGCTTATGGCATGGCATGCCAAGAGGTATGTTTTTTCGGTGATAATGAAATAAAAACATATAACTCTGCTTTCTGCACTTCTCATTTTGTAGAGCAAAAAAAAAAAAAAGAAATTTGGGAAAAAATAAAACCACTCTCTAACACCTCTACATGCATATGGCTGACACTATATCACTTATATTACCTACCTAGTGCACTTCTAAAACTATTATAATTTATAAAAACAGACCCTTGGCATAAAAACACATAACACCATTTTCTGCACTTTTAACTCTGGAAAACACTGAATGCGCAAAAAATAAAACTGTTTTCAACCACCTCTAACCATGCCACATGCATACCATGCCATGGGCTGAGGTGGTACTTCCTGAGCCCTCCACATTCTGCAAGTTCCACTGCATCCCATTATCTTTCCAATGATATATAACATGATGGCATTATTCATACATGCCAAAGTTTTCATAACTTTGGCCACTAGTGTCCGACTCAGCTTGTTAACATAAGAACATAAGAACAGCCCCACTGGATCGGGCCATAGGCCCATCTAGTTCAGCCTCCTGTATCTCAAAGCGGCCCCACCAAATGCCCCAGGGAGCACACCAGATAACAAGAGACCTCATCCTGGTGCCCTCCCTTGCATCTGGCCTTCTGACATAGCCCATTTCTAAAGTCAGGAGGTTGCGCATACACATCATGGCTTGTACCCCATAATGGATTTTTCCTCCAGAAACATTTCCAATCCCCTTTTAAAGGCATCCAGGCCAGATGCCGTCACCCCAGGAGTTCCACAGACCAACCACACGCTGAGAAAAGTTGTCCCCCTAAAGCTTGTGCAGTGCAATTACCCCAGTGCAATTACCATCCCCTGCACCCCCTTAGCAATGCCGTTGGGAGACACAGAATCTTTCTCCAAAGGGTCACTCACCTTTCCAGTTTCAGCATCACCAGGAGAGACTCAGATGGGCCACAGACAATCTTAATGATGGGAATAGTCTGCATGTTAGGGTCTTTAGGTCCAGGGTGCTTAAAGAGTGTCCCAAGCATGACTGAATAACCAGATAAGTCAGCATCACTGCCAAAAACAGAACACACAGTTATCACAAAGCAATCAGCACTCCCACCTTCACCAGCAGATTCCTAAATGAAACAAGCAAGATCATATCCCTATCTTCTATATCCTCCATCATGGTGCCTTCCTTCATCTCTCTGGTAATGACAACTTAAAATAAGCACCTAGAAGTTGATGCCAATGTCCTCTCTTTCCCAACATG
This sequence comes from Tiliqua scincoides, assembly GCF_035046505.1. NCBI lineage: Eukaryota > Metazoa > Chordata > Lepidosauria > Squamata > Scincidae > Tiliqua > Tiliqua scincoides. Next base: position 204,828,016 of record NC_089822.1, read on the forward strand.
TGTGCAGCCTATCCTTACTGCATTTTGGTTTCTAGCTGGCAATTCGGGGAGCTAGGCAAGACCTCACCATAAAGAGAGTAAGGTAGTTCTCAACTCCTGGGAGAGGTCATGCTGATTAAGGGCCATTAAGGGTAAGGACTTCTATAGCCCTGAGGGGCATCTGTGTGACTCCTTTCTTCTCAGGCAGGGATGTCAAACCCGGTTCATACAGTGGGCCGAAGGGCATTCCTGGCACCTGCTCAGGGCCAGAAGTGACATTATTAAGCAGATGATGGCACAGAAATAAGCACTTTGGAATTCATTCGCTGCAAATGATGAAAGAGAAAACATGCAAATATTGATCATATTTTCAAGATATGAGAGAGCCCAAATATCATACTGTGAGAGCCCAATTATCATGCAGGCCACCCTTTCAGCCACATTGCTTCTGCCAGGGCATTCCTTCGCAGTTTTCTGCAAAGTGATGTCTTGTGGCAGAAGAGGTGCTGTTGAAAGGGTGGCCTGCTTGACAACTGGACTTCCGCAGTATCTCCTTCTCTCACCTCTCTTGGTCTGCCCCTTCCCAGTAGCATTCCTTGTCTTCCAAGAACTCCTTCTGTCTCCGTCTGTCATAGCCTCAGCAGAAATGGTGCTAAAAAGGGCAGTGCTAGGAGAGCCCAAATCACATGGGCTGGATGAACAGCTTCAGGGGGCTTATCTGGCCCATAGGCTTCTGGCTGAGACCCCTACTCTAAGGTACTGCAAATTTGGAAGCTAAAACCTGATAGAATTTCTCTGCAAAAACAAGTCCTACCTCACAATAACTTAAGTTGCCCAGCGACCCAATAACCTGGACAGGCTTTCCAGATTCCTTTTCCAAGACTCTCCTAGCAACACTGGAGGGTGGGTGCAGCACACACCCTGCCATGCCTTTTGTCCCTCAGGAACTCTGAATGGGGTGCAATCAAGCCTTGTGTCCTCCTGGAAGGACACATTCAAACTCAATCAAGTCCAGCAACTCTTAAATCCATATCCAGGAGAGGCTCCAGATTCCGTTTTTTTCAGATGCTTTTGTTCCCTTTATGTAAAGTCCTAGAAGCATCCCTGATCTGAAACCAGGACTTTGTCATCTAGTCATCTGCAGAGATGTCCATACTGCTGTGCATTTTTCAAGTGGCTTTGCTTGGGGGGATCAGTTACAGAGAGTTAGATGTGAGTGGTATCCTATACTCCCAGGGTTTGGGGTGCTAGAATTGGTTCTCGAACCCTAGAGCCCTCAAGGACCCCTGTTCGGTAGTACTGCCACCACCCTGTATGTGCCAGTGTCTCAGTCCAGGGACACGGAGACCCTCTAGGCTGAATTGTATCCCTTGCAGGCACTGAGCACTTTCTTCAATTAAAGCCTCAGTCCTCAAGTTACTAGTTCTCAATGAGTATTTGGTAGCTTGCTAGGCAGGATTCTGAACCTTTGTCCCCAACAGACAATGAAACAACTTAATAAAGTAAAAATCCTTTTACTAAGTAGATAGGGTTACATAAAGTTACAAAAGGCAGCAAATGCTAGAGGCATAAAACATCTAGCAAACATATCAACATTAAATTAACAAAGCTAACTGGCTATCTACAGCAACTGTTACCCTGCACATGCCCAATCTCATCTGATCTTGGAAGCTAAGCAGAGTCAGGCCTGGTTAGTATTTGGATGGGAGACTGGCTGATACTGGGTGCTGTAGGCTTATACCTTAGTCTTTCAAGACTGAAGGTTGCCAACCAACTGGCTATCTCTATTATTCCCTAACTCTCACCTGGGTCAGCTTTCTTTTGTAGATCTTTCAGCTTGAGGCCACATGGCACTGGTGGACCAGGCTCTCCATCTGCAGGATGTTGCACCCACAACTTTTCCACCAAAAAGACCCAACACACCCCTTGGGCTTTGTTCTTATACTTCTCAGGCTAACTAACAGGATGGAGGTGACTCTGTATTTATTTAAACTGTCCAATCAGAAACTCTTGGGGACAGAATCTTCCCGAAGTGGGGCTGGATGCTAGTCCTCTTAGTTCTTCCCCTCCCCACTGGAGATCCACAGCTGCATTCCATCCTTGATGGGCACTTTTCTGTCTGCATAGGTGCTACATTATTACCTTCCACTGAGTTGTTAATTTTGTTGGCTGTTGTTACTCACATCCTTGCAGCTAGGAACTGCAAGCCACTTCCCTGTTACTGGTTTACTTTGGTTCAGGCTCGAGGGTGGATTCAAGATGGCCACCTGGTAGGATCCCTGCTACTGTGCTCCTGCTTTATGCCCTGATATTTCTCTTTAGTTGGATCCTTTGATTCTTTTTCCTCCTCTGGATGCTTCCTGAGTCCTGGTAGAGCAAAGCAACACTACCAGTTGTTTCCAGTCTGCACCCTTGTCTTTGGATTACAGTGGATTTTAAAAAGCTGCTTCGATGGGGAAGAGGAGAAGGCATAAACACTCCCCTGGACAGGGCAACTCTCCTATCAAGTCAGCCAAGCAGCTACGTCTGGAGGATCTCCCAGCATGGTCAGACACAGTAGGTGAGCTCATGAATCTCGCTTCTCCCAACAGATATGAAGCTCTTCATGTTTCCAAATCAGAGGCAGAGAGGAATTATCAGTCTCCCCTCAGTCATACTGGCACAGCGTCAGCCTGCCCTCCCTCACCCACCCTTTCAGCTCCCTCTCCACAGGATAAGCAGTCATTATCTCAGCAGAACGATCCCAGTAACTGCTTCTTGACTTTGTTGGGCGATTACAATATTATCATTGGAAACACGCTCCTTTTTGTATGTAAACAGCTTAATACTATTCTTGCCCAGCTGGACTCACTTCACAAGGCCATTCAACCGCCTTTACCTTCCCTCTCTGCTCAAGCTTTGGGTCTGAACTTTAACAAGCCAGGGGAAGCTGAACTGCTGGGGCTGCGTGAGAATCTGGATTGTGGAGAAGCTGCCTATTGTTTGTTGAAAAATCAGATACTGCTGGAATTCCAGGATTCTCCCATTCATAAGGGGCGCTGGGCCAATAAACTGAGGGCAAAAGACTCTCTATGCAGATTATTATACCTTGATCCATCTCAGGCTGACTGTGTTGATCTGCAGGAAATCATAAAACTCCCTTGGATTCCCCAGTCTCCAAATTGGACCCGGCTTCTTTTGAAGTTTGGCACCTCTCAGATCCCAGGCCAGCTGCATGGGAAGAGTTTGTTTCTTCGGTCCTTTGGCATTTTCTTGCGGAGGGTGTTTACCGACTTGATTATTAAACCTCTGCTCCCAAGGTACAAAATGCAGCCTCCCCCTCCTCTCCTTCCATCCAGCCTTGCGCAGGCTGGCTCTGTGCCCAGTCACTGGAGGAGAGATCATCGTACCCAGAGCGTGGGAATTGCCAATTGCTTTTCTCCTGATTCAAGCCCCTTGGTGCTGCCTTGTGCTAATGAGTTAAGGTCTGCAGCTGACTCTCTGGGAAATGTTTTGCTTCACTTGAAGTCTTCACTGCACAAGCCACAGGCTTTTGCTTTCTCCCAGCCAGTTAATTCAACAATTGGCTGTTCAACTGGTGCAGCTTCTAATAGCAAATGGCAGGTCCAGCCTTCTGGCGCTGGCACCGAACCTCAAGCACCAGACCAGGCACATTCTTCGTTGATTTCTGAGATGATGGGAGCTCAGTCACCCTCTGTCTGCATACCCCCCCTAACTGGAGCAGATGAGTCTATGGATAGCTCTCCTTCTGAAGCCTTTAAGCCTGTGCTGATGAATGAATCGGCCAGTGAGGTGGACTATCTCAATGGAGTGGGTTTGCAGTGCCATTCAACTAACTCGGAGGAGGTCCTGCATCATGTTGTGGCTATCCAACAATTGCCTAGAGACTCAGCCCAGGTCTTGTCATCTTCCCCAAGCTCATCACAGCCTAATATGAACTCCTTATCTAAAGCCCTGGATGGGGTACCATCAGGGGCAACATCTGCTGCTCCCTGCGATGAGGAATTGGAATCAGCTCTTGTGTCCTGTAAAGCTTTGCCAAAGATTCCTGGCTCCCACCTACCCTCCAGGTTCCTTGGGGACATAGAAGTGAATGACCAAAATTCAGGTTCAGCTAACGCAATTACTACTGCCCTCCCAATGCATTTACCTACTGACGACCATTCACTCATTGCAAGGGCGCTCCCAGCCCCCAAAGGCCCCTTGTCAACGGAACAAGGCCCTAGGGCAGATCCTCCTGCATTGTTGGCTAAAGATCTGATAATGGAATTACAGCTGGAGGGGGATGACATTGTGGAGGGTGCCATCAGCGCCTTTAAGGAACTCACAAGACCAGAACAAATAAATATTATCAGATCCCTGGACAGGGTTAAAGCAGAACTTCTCAATTATAATACGGAAACTTCGACCTATGAAATCCATTCTCTGACTCTTCCAGTGCCAGCATCTGCTCATCAATCTGCTTTAGAAGTAGCCACTGAGGCAATTCCCGTCCCTTATTCCAGGGATTTTACACCATCTCCGGTGACCAACTTAGCCCTGAGTAGCTGCATGTCTCATCATCCTTCTGGTGCTGAGTGTCCATCAGGAAGCAAAGATTGACTAATTAATGCTTCTCCAGCCCCTGCTACTTCTTCCCAACTAAAAATTCTTTCCTGGAACATTGCAGGGTGGAAGAATAAGAAAAATGACAGTGGCTTCTTAAGCTATCTTAGAACCTTTGACATTATTCTGTTGCAGGAGACATGGGCTTTGGACCATCTGTATATCCCTGGCTACAAGGCTTTTGTAGTACCTGCAACTAAATCCACCTCTAATGGTCGTCCTTTGGTGGGTTTAGCCAGCTTTGTACTGAAGCAGTTTAAGTCATGCCCTCTAGACATCATTCCAGGCTGTTGCAAGATACAAGCACTGAGGGTGTCTTTTGCAGACATTGACTTAATTTGCGTCAACACTTATATCCCTCCTTTGCTTAATAGTTTACAAAGGACCCAGCTCTGGAATGATCTATCATCATGTATGAATGACCTCAAGAGGGCCCACCCCCATGCTGAAATTCTTTTGCTAGGCGATTTAAATGCCAGGGTGGGAAATTCAGCAGATATCTTTCGCAGAGCCTGGGATGTGGTTGATGACAGCTCCCTCCCCCCCATTTGCGCATTAAGCAGGCGGTCCAAAGATGCATACTATAATGCTAATGGTATGGCCCTTGCTAAGTTTTCCATCAGCTCTAACATGATCTGGCTCAATGGTCTAAGAGAGTTCCCCAACGCTGATGAATTTACTTTTGTATCCTCTCGTGGTGCCAGCGTTGTGGATTACATTTTAGTTTCCACTAAAATGAAACATCATGTGAAAGATTTTGCCATTGGGGACCTAACCCTTAGTGACCATCTACCTTTAATCTTGGTCCTTGACCTCCATTCTGGGAGTGTTCCATCACAAGCTGAGATGGATACAAATCCAGAGGGTAGGTATAAAATTGTGGCTAATAGCGCCCTTTCCCCTAATTTCCATCGTCTAAGTACGGAACCAGCAAGCAGAGATTTTTTATCAGCCATTCTACAGGATCCGGATCCCCTTGTTCAAATCAAATCCTTTGAAGGTTTTATTGGTCACGTTTTTAAGGTTTTGAGTACGAAGCCTAAGTTGGTTGAATCCTGTGGTGCATTTGACAAAAAGGATTGGTTTGACAGTGAATGTAGGAATCTTAAGGTGTGTATTAGGGCTTCTTATTTAGATTTTAGAAAGTACAATGACTCCAAGTGTTTGGTTAAATACTCTATCCTTAAAAAACAACTAAGTGTTTTATTGACAGAGAAAAAGAAAAGGTTTGTTTTAACTCAGTGGAACAAGCTGCATCAAGCAATTCAACAAAAAAATAATAAACAATTTTGGGCAGTTGTAGCAGGTTCGTGTAGATCAGAAACATACGACCCTGCTATTATTCCATCATCTACATGGGTTCAACACTTCACAGACATTTTTTACGATAAGAGCAAATCCCCAGACGCCTACCCTGACTTTACCTCTGTGGATCTGCCTATCTGGCCTCCTGTGACCCCTGAGGAAATTAAAGAACTAATTATGCAATTGAAGCCAGGGAAGGCTGCAGGTCCAGATGAAATACCACCTGAGCTTTTAAAAGGCGATCCGGAATGGTGGGCCCAGTTACTTGCCCACGTCTTTACAGTGATTGACAGTTCTGGCCTATTGCCCAATGTCTGGCTTACAGCGACAGTTATTCCTATCCATAAAAAGGGTGACCCTACCACACCAGGAAATTTTCGGCCCGTTAGTTTGCTTTCTGTAATAGGTAAGATTTATGCTAAATATCTATGCAATAAACTTAGTCTCTGGGTTACTTCGCAAGGCATCTTAGGCCCCGAGCAATCTGGCTTCTGTCGGGGCAAATCAACTTTGGACAATTGTTTGATCCTATCTCATTTGGCCCATAAGCAGGTTAGGATATGCAAGGCTCGCCTTTATGTAGCCTTCCTTGATCTGAAAGGTGCCTTCGATTCTGTGGATAGGGAGCTTCTTTGGTCCAAGTTGGAAAACATGGGGATTGATAAAAGATTGTTGCTACTGATTAGGTCCCTCCATCTAAATACTTCATGCAGGGTTAGACGCTCCTGGAGTGGGAATCTAACTCATTCCATCGCTACCAACAAAGGGGTCAAACAGGGCTGTGTCTTGGCCCCCATGCTTTTCAATCTGTTTCTAAACGACCTTGCCCCATCCCTGAAGGAAGTAGATAGCCATTGCCCGAAGCTTGGCGCAAGCCAAGTGCCGCTACTTCTGTATGCGGATGATGCAGTACTGATATCCCGTACTAGGATTGGCCTAAAACGTCTGCTGAATCGCACTGAAGAGTATCTTCTGTCCAACAAATTGCAAATCAACTATGCTAAATCTAAGATAATGATATTTGCCAATAGATGGAAGGCTTTTAAGTGGTCTTGTAATGGCAATAAAATGGAGCAGGTTAAGCATTTCAAGTACCTGGGAATCAACTTCCATTACAGGCTCACTTGGGCTTTTCATCGTAAGGCAGTGCAGAACGCATCCAAACTGGCGTCCTCAGCTATTTCCCGTTTCTTTTTTACCTGCGGCAATGGTTATGTTCCAGCTGCTCTGGAGGCATTTAAGGGAAAGATTCTTTCCCTGGTCCTTTATGGCTCTCCCATCTGGTATAAGGCTATTACCCAACCATTAGAACGCATTCAAGCCTCCTTTCTGCGGAAGATTTTGGGTTTACCCAGGTGCGTTCCCTACTCGGTTCTGTGTCTTGAGGTGGGGTTAATTCGGCTAAAGACGACTGCTTGGCTTAGATTACTGAAATTTTGGTTTAGGACTTTATTTAACCCTACCTCCTCTGGTCTAATGCTCCAACTATTGTCGGATTCAGTCCTGCCATTAGAGATCACTGATCTTCTAACCAAGCTCAAGTCAATAGGGCTGGACACTGCAGAGCTAGGCATGATTGGGTGTGATGCTGCTTACAGAATCGTCAAAGAAAGAATTCTTGACATCGAACAACAAGAGCTGTTTAGTGCCGCCAGAACCACATGCTCTCCACTCTATCTCCATGTTCCAATCAGTTTTGGGAAACTGGCCTCCTTCTTTTATCACCTGGAGTGCCCACAGGCTCGGAGAGCATTCACACTTGCAAGATGTAATGCTCTTCCATCAGCCGTGTTATCGGGCAGGTTCAGTGGTATTCCCTACTCGGAGAGGAAATGCAAGTGTGGTAGGGATTGTATTGAGACCATAACACATACCCTTTTCTACTGCCCACTTCATGATGTCTCACGCAAGAAATATCTAGGCCCTTTGCTAACTAGGATGCAGGGCTGGGAGGACTCAATCATGCTTCAGTCTCTCCTTTCCACATCTGACTCTGAGACCCTTGATAGGGTCGCTGCCTTTTTATCTGGGGTAATTGCCAGGCAGAGCTCTGGAACTCTGGGCAGTATGTGAGGAAAAGACTGATGTCTATGTTGTGGTGTCTTTGTATATTTTTGTTTTGTTTTGTTCTTTCTCTGTATTTTATGCCAATAAAGGTCTACTGAACTGAACTGAACTGGTTCAGGCTCTACATGCTACTAGGCCTAAACTGTACATTCACGATAAGTGGAAGAAATACTCAGAGATGCATCGAGCTCAGAAGTAGCAGTATCAGATGCAAACTCTGATGGATATTTCATCCCTGTGTTCAGTTTTGTGATGGCATTCAAAGCACAAGGATGAACTACCTGCTGAGGTGTGCATCACACTGAGCAGCTCAAGTGGCTTCATTCAAACTGAAAGAGCATTCAGATGCCTTGTGTGATTATTTTTATTACTTGCCAACAGGAGGCAGTATCACCTTTCTTAACTCTACTTTTAAGCCATTTCTGCACAACGTTACATAAACACAAGGACCAAATGTGTCTACCTGTGGCTGGGCAAAAATGAGTTTTAACAAAGCAAAGTCTTGATATGCAGAGTATGGATTAAGTGAAAATCAGTATAGTGAATGGAACACCATTGCTTTATTGATACAGGTATAATGTTTGATACTTGATTAATGCTGTATAATTTTATTAATTTATTTATTCTACTTTCTTTTAACACACAACTTTTTCCTTATACTATGAGGCATTTAGGGTGGTTTTGGGATGAATTTGGAATGAGTTACAATTTTGGCCATTTAATGTAATGATTCATTCTTTGGATTCCCACTATAAGGACTGTTTTCAGCAATGGATTAGATACAGAGAGAGAGGGAAGAGTGTAAATTCTTCAAACAGCTCCATCTTGAGGCTACTGACAGCCTAATTAGAGGCTTTGAGGTTGCTCATGCTGTAATCCATGTCAATAATTCCAAAACTGTCAGACATCGCAGAATGTGACCTCTTGCTCTAGAACAGGGGTCTCCAAATCCCAGCCCAGGGGCCAGATGTGGCCCACGGCGAGCCTCTATCCAGCCCGCGGCCAGCCTCTGATCCCCTGAAAGCATCTGGCCCAGTTGACCAAACACAACCAGAGTTGTGCTTGTGGGGTGGAGGAATGGGGGTCCATTTAAGTGTGCTTTATTTCTTGGGCTGTGTTCGTTTTGGAGAAATCCTGGACATTTGAGCCCATTTATTTATTCATTCATCGAAGTTCCATCTCTAATGTATTTATTTACATTTTATATTTAATTTTTTTCCCCGGCCCTCAACACTGTGCCAGATATTTGATGCGGCCCTTCGGCCAAAAAGTTTAGAGACTCCTGCTCTAGAACTATCACTAATTCCCCCAGTTTGAGTCTATTGTAGGCATGCATGACATGTGTGGGAATAGTCACATCTGCATATGAACGAGCAATGTTAGCAACAAAGCAGAATGAGGTGCTGTACGATAAAGTTATTCCCTGCCAAAGACTTGCAAGCCTGTACTATTTGCCCTGGTTCTTGCTCTCCAACGTTCTGCTCTCATCCCCTGCAAGAGCTCAGGCACTCGCGTTACTGCATAGCACACTCCTGGTCTTTGAAAGTGAGCTGGATGTGCATTTCCCAACTACAACTGAGACAATAAACTGGCAGGGATCCTGCAGCTGCCAACTTCTGCAAAGTGAGGTGGTCTGAAGCAGCACAGAGTCACTTCACGCATGACACTGTTCCTTCACTGAGGGGATTTTCATCGAGAAAAATGATATATGCGAAGTGACTCACAGCCCATTTTTCAGCAGGGCAACTCGCTCCGGTGGCAGCGAGTTACAACAGCGACTGGCTCACACAGCACCTTATCATCAGGAGTGGTTCTGCCTAATAACACGTGTCCCCTCTCCTACTGGGCTGAGACAGGAACTAACAGAGGGCAGCAGCCTCAGACAAAAGCCAAACAAAATGCTTACCAGGAGGAGAAACACTGGCGTGTACTAATGACCCATTGCTCTTTCACCAGAGACCCTCCGCAGAAATGGGATCCTTCCCTGGACATGAGAAAATACACATAACAGTGGAGACAGAGTAAGTGGCCTCTTATGGTCAAACTGCAGGCTATGTTAAATGGCATGTCTGTTTTATGTAAGTAGCTGCTGGGCCTTGGGGGAATCTGGATTGTGACCCAGAAGTACTTTATCCCTTTAATGCTCAGGTTCCTGATCCAGCCCCCCCTACACACACTGCATCCACTATTTGCTCCAGGTGGGAAGATCCCAGTAAGCCCATTTCCCAATCTAGCCTCTACCACCACTAAGTGTTTATTCAGTGCTCCTGTATTTCATGGTCACCTTTCCATCTTCTGCAGACATAGCAGCTCATCTTCTGCCTGGCAATTGTGCTTTGATGCTCTCCTAGGCAAATATCACCATTTGGCCAAGCCAGGTCAATTATACATCATTTAAGAACAATCAGTTTGGCTGAAAAGTTTTCTAGCTTGTATTTGGGAATTGTAGATAGCATTCAGCAAATGAGGCTGAAGGATAAGATCAATGGTGTTACAGCGTACCACCAGATGATATCTATCCTTTAAAAGAACTGCCAAGATGGCAGTCCTCCCATCACTTTCTCCTCTGATTCCCTTTAATACTTTTCCCCATATCTGCCATGTCCCTATCCTACTCTTCTTGATCCCTGCCTTCCTGGATCTCCCCTCACTGCTGTACCCTCACCGATTGCGGATGCTGACAGTCCAAGGCGAGTTCCCAGGTCGCCCATTTACAACACGAAGCCGATTCTGCCTGCGGTCATCCCTCCTGCCACAGCTGTCAAAGATCACACTATCTGCAACCAGAAGGTCAGAGCACAGTCAGGCAGAGTGCCCTCAAGAAGTTAAAGTCCAAGACCTAGACTTATGTTTGAATTGTATTGACATGGGTTGCAGGGTAGAGATAGCAGCTTGGGGAAACCTGAGTTCTGGTTCCCTAGCCCAGCTGCTCTCCTTTTTCATCCTAACTACCTCTGCCACAGATATCATGCATAGAACAGGACTTACCTGGGTTCAGCAAAATGGATGGCTTCTTATCACCAGCTGAAGAAACAAAACATAAAACTGGTTTCAGACATGGGAAATACATCTCTACATGTGACAACAATTTACTTGATGACACACAACTGAATTGATTCAAGTGAAAATCAGGTTCTGTCTGTGGCTTAGCCCTTCACAAGTGCCAATCAACACTTGATGCTGCATTCCTCAAGTGGTTAGCAAGCATGAGTAAGCCAGCTCCTATGAGAATGACTGCCAGGGCTTCCAATACATGACAGAACAGAAGAAGAGAGGTTGGTCAGCCCCGGCCACACAAACAGCATCAAGAGAGAGAACAAAGCTGGTCACTAGGTTGATGGCCTTCACTCACCTTGGACTCAAACACTCACCACATGGCGCAATAGCACAGTAATCAAACTGGGTATTTTGGTCCATGGTGTAGCACCAAGGCCCATGGCTGTCATTGTCAGGGTTGCGACAATAGTTCTCTTCAAGACGCACAGTGGGGAACATGGTAGGGAAGACCCTAAGGAGGAAGAGTCAACAAGCTTCCCTTCAGCAGGTTTCTACTTCATTACGCTCTGTTCCATACATTCTCAGGGCCATTCCAGGCTATTGCTTATTAACTGCATATCAGTGCAATTGATATGTGCTGCTGTCAGTGATCCGTTGGGAGCAATTCAGGCATTTACAAGCACTTCCAATGGGTGGCTGTTGCATTCTCCCAGTACTCAGATAGCAAGAGCTATTAATTCCATTGCAACAGTAGCTGATGCTTGGGATGTAGTGGACAAGTATCAAACACTGACTGGATAGTGCCTTTGATGTCATCATGGGAAGCAACCCTTCCCAATAAATCACCAATTTAATTTTTACAGACTCAGAGCTGCCACATTATGTTTTTCCAGAACAAGAGCACTCACACAGGCTGTTTGTTCCCTTCATCCAGTGTTACTACAGATTTATTTAAAAGAGTTATTCCCTGCCTCCCCCCAAAAATGCAGAATGGCTTAAAATACAATGATACCGAAGTTAAAAGGTAAAAACAGCAAAAGGTAAGAAGAGACAACCACTTCAAGGTCAACAACAACAAAAGGCCTGACAGCTATTTCCATAGTGCAGTGTTTCTCAAACTGTGGGTCAGGACCCAATAGGTGGGTCATGAGCCAATTTCAGGTGGGCTCCCATTCACTTCAATATTTTATTTTTAATATAGTAGACTTGATGCTGCCATTGTATGTGGCTGGATTTGGGGAATGTTACAGATCTATATTTTTTACAGGCTATTGCGTATATGCTTAATGATAGTCAATGGGTCTTACTCCTGGGTAAGTGTGGATAGGATTGCGACCTGGGCATCAGGCCTGGGACATGGGGGACCCCCAGGGTCACAGGAAGCAGCAGCAGGGCACCTCAGGGTCTGGCCTCAGCAATGTCAGCCCAGTCCAAGTTGCATCAGTAGGGTTGTGAGGGAAGGGGGTTACATCACCCAGGTCCTTCTTCCCCACAATCTGGTACTCTCCTAGCCCCAGGCTGCTTTGGCTCATGGGCTAGCCAGCATCTGCTCCAGCCAGTGTCTTAGCCAGTTCTACCCCCATTCCCAGCCAGGCTGGGCTTCAAGCAGGAGACCAGCCCCCTTAGGCTCCACCCCTTCCTCCCTGTGAGTGTTATAATACTGGCCACCTTCCTTCCTCCTCCTCACCTGTGCCTCACCCTCCTGCTCTGCCTGCCAGGCTGCAGGGACTACTTCCCACCCCCTTGCCCCTGGAGTGGATTGTGGGCAGTGCTGCCCCTGCAGACTGGCAAGCAAGGGGGCAACAGCGAGCCCTGGAGCTTTGAGCCATCTGCTGGAGGTCTGCCCAGTTGGTCAGGAACTGGCTTGGTCCGCCATGGTCCTAGCACCAGGCTCAGGAACAGGCAAGGTTCTTGTTCCTGCTCCCAGGAGTCTGCAGGCCAATCCCCTCTGGCCTTGCTACTGCCCTCCCGGCAGGCATGAGGGTCTGCCCGTGGCAGCCCCGTGACTCCATTTTCCCTGCCAGCCGCAGGGGCTGAGGCAGGCTGTCTCCTCCCACTGCTGTGGCTACCCTGCCTGGGAACTTACTCCTGGGTGGCTCTACTCTCAGGTAAGTCAGGGGAACTTACAGCACCATTTGTAAGAGTCATCCTTCACAAGTGTGCCATATAAACCTAGGAATGGTACGGCAATAAAATTTCAATAAACCTCTCAGTGACTCTGAAACCTGCAAAATACCATTGTTACTCCCATAATTCTTCAGTTTGCAGTTAAGATAAAAATCAATTCTAATAGATGTGGGAAAAACACCCAAGAATATCCTGAGTTTAAATGACAATGGAGAATAGGATTGCTGATTTTGGTTCTACCTGTTCATTTGCCTTTTAATGATTTGTGCAACTCTTCCTTCAAATGAAATAAAGGTCTTATTAGGTGTAATTTATACTTTCATGGTTTGGAAACAATCCATCAAGTAAAGAAAATTAAAACATCCAACCTTGGATGTTTTATTTTTGTTTACTTGATGGATAATGTTTATGCCAATAAAGGTTAAATGAAATATATAATTTTTAAAAAATCATCTGTTGGCAATGTGTCCTTGTCCTTCTGAACTGGGAGAAGAATGCAAAACCCAAGTTATTGTGTTTTAAAAAATGGGGGCACCATCTCTGCCACAGGCAGAATAACTTGGACCAGCCCTGTAGAAACCCCACTGAAAGATGCAACCCCTGAACTGTTGACAAAGAATACTGCAGAAGAGGATCACAAACTCTGATGCAAGTTCATATTTGTGGGTGTTTTCAGATTGGCTAAGATGCTGTGGTATCTATGACTCGCTTCAAACACAGCCTTAGGAACTGGCAAATCTGAAAACAAGGAATAGAGCGAGAGCTTCTCAACAGTAAGATGTATTGCTTTGAGCTTTGTTGAAATTGTTCACTCGCAAAGGCTACCCTACCCAAGGCAGTTGAATTGTCCCTGCCTTCTGCTCTTGGTTAATTGGTCGTTATCCCATTCCTGTTATTCCTTAGAAGCAGTTTTCTCCTGCACCTTCTGCCTTGTCCCTGAGTCTGCCAATTGCAATACAGAACAGCTCCTGTGGCAGCTTCTGGGCTGGGACTTTTGGTGGGAAAAATGGGATGGAGGGAAAGGCTTAACTTCCTCCTATCTGAGGTCCTAAGTTATCCTGGGGTTCCCTGTGGAATAATTTTCTTTAGAAGCAAAGGGTGCCCTTCACAGCACATGACTTTGAAATACATTTGGAACCCATTGTTCCTACACAGGTGCTGTGAACAGCCACATTAAAACTAGAAATGCCTATACAATGGTTGTTTTTCCCTTGGCACTCCTTAAAACAAAAAACAAACAAACCCCTGAAAACAACACATTAATCCAGTGATATTACCATTTCATCACAATATTAAGAACAAAAAGTTAAATTGTATGAAACCTTCATTTGATCTCTGTGACAGGCATACTGAAAATCTAGGAAAAACTGAACTTGGGGACTGCTGTCATTTTGGAAAATGGATTCCATTCCATTTGCCTAAGGGCACCACCTCTCTACAACTAAATGGATGAGTCTGAAATTAATCAGTGGATGTTCTTGCATTCCAAATGGTTAGAAGATCCAAGAGAGCAATTTCAGATGAAATTTACAATCCAGATTTTGCAGGATTTTGTTTATCGTGGCCATTGAATAAATATTTCCTGCAATTTTCAACCTTTTCTTATTATGGTTCAGGTCGAAAGCTTATTTCACAGGATTAATATGACCCTGTTCACTCTGAAAATTCAGTACACATTCAGTACACATGTTATCAATGAACCGCTTTGTTATTGCACATGCCTACAAAGACTAACAGAAAGAAACTGTGGGGCTGCATTTTTCTGTGCACCCAAAGCAGAATTATTTTGAAAACATTTCTGAAAATGCAAAGTTACAGTTCTTCTACTAGCCCCTTCTGAAGTTTTCTTTCCACGTCTCAAGACTCATTAAAATTAAACTGTATACAGCACTGCCTGTGTGCGCGCAGAGTGTTTCAATATACGTTAGCCTGATAAGTATCATAAGGACTGTGATAGCAAAATAAGCATTATTATCCCTATATTACAGCTGGGGAGCAGAGGTTGAGGTTCCTTAGAAAGATCACGACACAGGCAGGATCTGCAGTAGTGGAAGACCCAATTCACAGATCACCTTCTTAGAACATACATTATACCAGCTCTACAGAGGCAATCCAAGAACAACATTTTTCAGGAATCTAGTAAAAGGTGCTATTTATGGAACATTCAGTTGCAATCAGAGAGATGCAAATGGAGAAGGGATACAATTACCACTATGCTATATCAGGGATGTATATTTGCATCTACATTCTGGTAAACAGCAACACACACAAAAGTGTGTTGTTAAGATGTTAAAAAGTACACACCGCTTCATAACTCCACAAAAATTACTCCACAAACATTGCCTAAGATTGCAACTCTGTTTGCACTTAGCTGAGAGCAAGACGTACTAAACACAGCAGGTGCTGCTATGCATTATATTACATGCCTCAATCTGGGCTGCAAGCTCCTTTTCACACAAAGTGACCTTTCAAAGCTGAAATATTTGGCACAGAATCAGGAGCAGCCTCTTAAGCACTATCAAATACTTACTGGAAACACTGTGGACAACTGAGCCCTTTGGCTGTAGAAAGTGTCTGCACATAATATTTTGCTGCAGGAACCAGAGCACCAAGTCCTGTCTGGCCCTTTCCTTTGCACATCATTAAAATCACGGCTCAAATTCCTTCTTTCTTTCCATTCTCTTTCCTTTCCTAATAGAAAAGGGGAGAAGGGACAGGAGGAAAAGCAGTGTGATGCCAATTTGCTTCCTTCCTATGCAGACCATCCATGGGTGTGGTGGCTGAATGGACTGCTGTGCTGCCCCTAAGAACCTGCCACCTGAAGCAGCCACTCCACCCGGCTCCACTCCACAGGGCCAGCTCTGAAGGTCTGACAGGATTAAAAGTTTGTTCTACATGACACATATACTGTGGCCCAGTGCAGAGTTAAAGCTGGTATAACCAGCAGTGGACATGCAGCACCTGCATGGACTCGTCTGGAAGGTGAACACCAAAAATGGTGTCTGGCTCAAGATGGCTGTGCTGAGGAAGCAGGTGGTTAGCATCCAGAGTCACCCTTCCACTGGGGCATGTCACAATGGCAAAACCACATTTCTGGCAAAACTTACTACAAGTACTATTCAGTGCAGGACAGTCTCTGAGGTAAATTAGCTATTATGGCTTTGTGCCAGTGTGGAGCTCTCAGTGTGAGGCACAAGATACGTTCCGCTATGGACATAACTGAAGTATAATGTATGTAGGGGTTGCTTTTGAAGACTGTACAAAAACTGCCATAAGGTCAAAATACAGCTGCTAAGCAGGGCTGGGTGGTGGGAACTTCTCTCAACATGCTTACAGTGTTACAGAGCCTCCACTCCACATCCAGGTCTGATTCAAAATGTTGCTGTTTTCCTTTAGAGCCCTGCACGACTCTGGGCATGGATGCCTGAGATTATAATGCACTGCAACATTAGCCTGTCCATATACCAAGATCATCTTTGGAGACCATGTTCCAGGTTTCTGGGGACGGGCAGGCGGGGAGCAGGAGGCAGGGCTGGGACCCTACTGTTATGCCGGATCCCAACCCTGTTTCCCGAGCAGCATGGAGCAGACTGAAGCCACTCCATTCTCCTCAGACTTGTGCCATCTCCTGAGGTGGCGCAAGTCTAAGGAGACTCATTGGGGCTGCGGTGGATTACCTGGGGTAAGGGGAAGAGGTTCCCCTTGCCTACAGCTGAGCCACATCTGGCCCCAATCTTGCGCTGGATACAGAGCAAGTCTCCTGGTCTGCCTGTTCCAGCACAAGACAGGATTTCGCTGCATGGTTACAATCCCGTCCACACTTACGTGGGAGTAAGTACCATTAACTATGATGGGAGTTAGTCCTGAGTAGATGTGCATAGGATTGGGCTCCAATCCCTTAAATGAATAAAACACACACATAACGTTTGCATCCTATATGGGATTTAGAAAAGAAAGTCATCAGTAGCAGAGCTGCTAGAACTGAGGACCAACAATGAGAGGGTCTGAGTATGGGGTGGCTTATTTCTTATTTCAACTAAGATGTCTCCAATTCCAGACACTCTTTAGCTGTACACTGGAAAGGAAAAGTTAAGCCCGCAAAAGAGAATGACTTGGGTTAGAGCAAAGCCTCTTTTTCAAACAGCCTCCAAAACAAGAGCACCTGCGGAAAAGATGTGAGGAAGGCCCTTCCACATGGTGCACACCAGCACGGGTGTGCCAGATGGAAGCCTTATGGAAATAGGTAACAGAAGCGCCCTTTCCATTTGCATTGGTTGATGCTCAGCTCCTAATGCATGTTTCAGGTCAGCTACTTCTCTCTTTCCTTCTCTCTTCAGCAACTTTGGTCGGGTAAAGTCCACCTGCACGTACAATTGGGCAGTATGATTCCTTCCCTATACACTGTCATTCTGATAACTGTGTTTGGATTAGCCCTGGGTGGGTTCACCTCCAATGCCTTCATAATTGCAGTGATAGTCACTGAATGGGCTAAATCCAGCAGTCTGAATTCCAGCGAACTTCTCCTTCTCAGCCTCGGTGTGTCTAATATCTGCTTCATAGCTACTGCGATTGCAGCTGTCTTCTGGTCCATCTTCAGGAACTTCTTGATGCCTCAAGTAATCGGCATCATTATGGGCATTGCTGTCTTATCCAGATTCTGGTTCACTGCCTGGCTCTGCGTCTTCTACTGCGTCAAGATAGTGAACAGCACCCACTTCCTTTTCCTTTGGTGCAAGCAGAGGATATCGCAGCTGCTGCCTTGGATTCTTGCAGCATCTGCAGCCATCTCCATCATCTCTCCCTTCTTTGCATTTCGGCTTGTTCCTGTGCATCTCCAGGGCAAAACAAGCACAGTCAACATTACAGGCATGGCCCAAGAAGAGGCAGAAGGAAAAATTCTCCCATCCTATGAAATATTCTTCTTAGTTATTGGCTCTTCCTGTCCTCTTCTTGTGGTTTTCCTTTGCTCCATTGTGATTGTTGCCTCCCTCTACAAACATGCTTGCCAGATGAGAGGCAAGGAGTCCAGTTTCAGGAGCCCCCAAACAGAAGCTCATTTCAAGGCAGCTGGAACCGTGCTCTTCCTCCTCTTCCTTTACCTTTCTTTCTACATAACACAGGTGCTGACTTTGGTAATACCCACTGAGATTGTTTCCTCTGTGTATTTTGTAGTGTTGACAGGGTACTCTCTTGCCCAGGCTTCCATCCTGGTGCTAGTTAACTCCAAGCTCAAGCAGGCACTTACCCGGATGCTTCCAGGAAGAAAACCTTAAACTTCCCCAACTTCTCAAAGGACAACTTTCTACCATGGGGACTGAGTAACTCCGTTTCCCATAGGCACTGTGGAACTAATGAACCACTCAGAAAAACTCAACCTCTCAGTTAGAAAACCACTGCAAGATGCAATCTTTCAACAGATACTGATGTCACAAGATATACTGTAGAAGAGGTTCAAAATTCTGATGGGCACATGAACACAACTGTAGACTAAGATGCCTGTGACTTGCTTCTAACACACAGGCTCTAGAATGGGAAGATCTGAAAACAAGGAATGGATGAGAGCTTCACCAAAATGCTTCAGGATTTGTTAAATGTGTCCTTTAGTTCTTTATTCTGGCTCATGCTGCCTTCTCTGCCTTCTGCTATTGGCTAGCTATTCTTTACATCATTTTATCAGCCCTCTTCTGTTGTCTTATCCCAAGGCTGCTATTTGCAATAAAAAGCAATATATGTGGCAGTAACAGCTTTGAGCCTGGTATTTTTTTAAATGGGAAAAGGTTAACTCTTTTCTTTGCAGGTCCCAGCTAGTATTGGAGCTCCTTGTGAAGGCATTTTGATAGAGAGGAACCTGACTTTGACATGTGACTACAAAATGTATTTAATATAACATGCAGTTAGCCCTTCAGGTGTGGCATAGCAAGTGGGGGACAGGCGTGTGTTCCACCCCAGCTATCAGACCAGAAAGGGGTGCCACAAAGTGTGGGTATGCACACACTCCAGCCACTTCCTGAGTCAGAACGCAGTCTCCTTTGAGGCTGCCAAGCCTCTAAAGCAGCAGTTTTCAACCACTGTGCCGCGGCTTCAGGTGTACCGTGGGGTCAGAGGAGATAGACAGTAGCCACATGGGATAGCAACCTGCTTGGAAGAAGCTGTGGGAAGCTGCTGCTTTGAAGTTCCTGTGCAGGCAGAAGGCTAGCCTCCTTTAATGGGCTTCAGACAGGGAAGGCGGAAGGATTACAGCACCTAAGTTCCTCCTCCCTTCCTCTGCTCTCTGCATTGGGTCACAGTGACTGGACACAACTCTTCTTAAACAAAAGCCTAATCGCTGGTTCATTAGGGAACCCTCTCCTCTTTTGATCACCCAGCCATTGAAGGAGATCGCCATGTTGCTTGCCTCCAGCATCTGCTGTCAATGGAAGCCCCTCAGCCCACAGCATCCACTCCCAAGCCCTGGGGAGTGGGTTCAGAACCGGGATGGCTGTGGGTGGAGCCGGCAGCTCTGGCTGCTAGTGAGGGGCAGCTGTGGCTGCTGCAACAGAAAGGCCAGGGTTCACCTTCCAGCCGGTGCCCATCACCAGCCTCTGGGGGGAGGGCACTCATCTGCAACACACTGAGTGAGCAGCTGGAGAAGCTCAGAGGAGCTCTGGGTGAGAACTGCTCTGTGGGTGAGAGCCAGCCAGCCAGCCAAGAAGCAGGCAAGCAGCAGGAGTCACCTACTGAAAGACTAGCTGGTTGAAAAAGGGTCCTTGGGAGTCCCATTTCCTTGCCACTTTTGTCTGCCAGTGATGCCCCAAAAGTGACCTTCCCTGCTTTGCCTCCACTGACAGGGCACTTTTTGTCTTGCATACATAAGAAGGCATTTGGCACATCCCTCTCCTCTTCTCCCCTACCTCACTCCCTTCACACAAACAACTCATTCTTCCCCCCCATCCTAAAATCTTACATATGCAGTTAACACCTCTCCTCCTAGCTCGTCCCCACTTTCCAGAGGTCTTGGAATCCTTTGCCTTGCATTCTCTTTCTTCTTCCCCCATTGGATCCCAAACCTTGTTTAGAACATGCCACCTCATTGCCTCTCACTCCACATTTCCCCAGTACTCCATGTGCTCTGACCTCTTTCAGAACATGTTCTGAGACTTCTGATAAAAATTTGACCACCTTACTTCCAAACATGTTTTCCTCCTTTCCAGAAACCACATACCATTCCCTCTTCCCTTTAAGAACATAAGAACAGCCCCACTGGATCAGGCCATAGGCCCATCTAGTCCAGCTTCCTGTATCTCACAGCGGCCCACCAAATGCCCCAGGGAGCACACCAGATAACAAGAGTCCTCATCCTGGTGCCCTCCCCTACATCTGGCATTCTGACTTAACCCATTCCTAAAATCAGGAGGTTGCGCATACACATCATGGCTTGTACCCCATAATGGATTTTTTCTCCAGAAACTTGTCCAATCCCTTTTAAAGGCATCTAGGCTAGATGCCAGCACCACATCCTGTGGCAAGGAGTTCCACAGACCGACCACGCGCTGAGTAAAGAAATATTTTCTTTTGTCTGTCCTAACCTGCCCAACACTCAATTTTAGTGGATGTCCCCTGGTTCTGGTATTATGTGAGAGTGTAAAGAGCATCTCCCTATCCACTCTGTCCGTCCCCTGCATAATTTTGTATGTCTCAATCACGTCCCCCCTCAAGCGTCTCTTTTCTAGGCTGAAGAGGCCCAAACGCCGTAGCCTTTTCTCATAAGGAAGGTGCCCCAGCCCCGTAATCATCTTAGTCGCTCTCTTTTGCACCTTTTCCATTTCCACTATGTCTTTTTTGAGATGCGGCGACCAGAACTGGACACAATACTCCAGGTGTGGCCTTACCATAGATTTGTACAACGGCATTATAATACTAGCCGTTTTGTTCTCAATACCCTTCCTAATGATCCCAAGCATAGAATTGGCCTTCTTCACTGCCGCCGCACATTGGGTCGACACTTTCATCGACCTGTCCACCACCACTCCAAGATCTCTCTCCTGATCTGTCACAGACAGCTCAGAACCCATCAGCCTATATCTAAAGTTTAGATTTTTTGCCCCAATGTGCATGACTTTACACTTACTGACATTGAAGCGCATCTGCCATTTTGCTGCCCATTCTGCCAGTCTGGAGAGATCCTTCTGGAGCTCCTCACAATCACTTCTGGTCTTTACCACTCGGAAAAGTTTGGTGTCGTCTGCAAACTTAGCCACTTCACTGCTCAACCCTGTCTCCAGGTCATTTATGAAGAGGTTGAAAAGCACCGGTCCCAGGACAGATCCTTGGGGCACACCGCTTTTCACCTCTCTCCATTGTGAAAATTGCCCATTGACACCCACTCTCTGCTTCCTGGCCTCCAACCAGTTCTCAATCCACAAGAGGACCTGTCCTCTAATTCCCTGACTGTGGAGTTTTTTCAGTAGCCTTTGGTGAGGGACCGTGTCAAACGCCTTCTGAAAGTCCAGATATATAATGTCCACGGGTTCTCCCGCATCCACATGCCTGTTGACCTTTTCAAAGAATTCTATAAGGTTCGTGAGGCAAGACTTACCCTTACAGAAGCCATGCTGACTCTCCCTCAGCAAGGCCTGTTCGTCTATGTGTTTTGAGATCCTATCTTTGATGAGGCATTCCACCATCTTACCCGGTGGAATTAAACATCATTTAAACATCTTTCCAAGAGATGTTTGGTCCAAGGTAACTTTATGGGAAAGATCTGGCCTCTGAGCGGCCTGCTTGGAGGCAGGCTGTGCAGCATGGCCTTTCCCAGTTTGAAGAGACACTTGGCCAACAGACTGAGGCTAAGAGGCAAAGAAGGAAGGCCCATAGCCAGGGAGACAGACCAGGGACAGACTGCACTTGCTCCAGGTGTGGAAGGGATTGTCACTCCCGAAATGGCCTTTTCAGCCACACTAGACACTGTTCCAGAACCACCATACAGAGCGCGATACCATAGTCTCCCGAGACTGAAGGTTGCCAACACACACACTATTCAAGTTTGGAGAAGTTTGATTTCAGCTTGTGGTGAATTTCTTTAATTGTCATGTAATGATTTAATTAATTAATTGCAATGTAGCAATTTAATGTAATTAAAAAACTGGTGGTATGCGCCTTGACAATTTTAGCCACTTGTCAGTGTGCCCTGAGCTGAAAAAGATTGAAAATCTCTGCTCCAGAGCAGTGGTCTCCAAAGTGCAGATAGTTGTGTGCCAGCAAAGGCTTCCCTAGTGCGGACAGCACTTACCATTCACCAGGGAGTCTCCAAAAAGCACCTCCATGTGCCCCCCAGTCTTTGCACCAGCCTTCCACGACTGTCTGGAAATCTGGGTGCAAAGACTGCTGGGGAGTCAGAAGCTGGAAGTGGTTGGCCAGCAGGAAGACTGGAGGTGCATGGAGGCACTTTGTAGGGGCTCTCCTGCAGAATGACAAGTGCCATTCACAAGAGGCAGGGTGCTGGATCTGGCCCATGAGCCAGAGTCTGGTGAGCCCTGCTTTAAAGGAAGAGGAAGGGGCAAGGCAGCCAGACTGAGAATCCGGTGCTGCAGCCACCTCCTCCTCATCCCGGAGAACCCGGAAGTGATGTCATAATGTTGCAAGCTATCACGTCACCGCCCAAAGCGCCATGGGCCATGGCAACCCCACTGCCTTCAGGGAGGTTCTATGAACATCCTCACTGAGACTAAGAATGAAGAAATTTCTTCTATACGTGGCTGTTTTTCTCTTGGCACTTAAAAAAAAAGGTTGGGGAATGTCATACAGTGAGATTAACATTTTACTCGGACAGCAAAAAAAGTGGAATAGCTGTGCTGAAAAAGGTAGAATATGATCATTTGATTTCAAATTCACGTTATTAGAAGGGATGATAAGGGGAAACATAAATGCCTCGTATAACTGCCTTTTCCATATCCAATGTAGTGTACAAAGAATTTACACGGTTGGGGGGGAGGAGATGCATTTAGTTCAGAGGCACACACTAGCTTGCTCATCCCTTGCTCCCTTTTCTCTGTTAAAAGGGAAGTACAAAAAGTGGAAGGAGACATGGCACTTCTGCATCTGTTTGGCAGCACGTCTGAAGCTGCTCTGAAATGGCCCCTTTCTCTGGGCAAGACTGCTAAGTAGATCAACAGCTCAGTGTCCTCTTTGTCCCCCAGGATGCCCCAGGTGACCAAGGCTGTAGTGCAGACACAAGTTTGAGTTGAACATCCATGTCTGAGGAAAAACCTGACAGGTTTGAAAACCTGCAATTGGGAATGTCCTATTATAGTCTTTAAGCACCAGAGCTCCAGTGTGAAACCATGT